>NW_027223768.1:17496408-27496408 GCF_028538775.1 Myotis yumanensis | reverse complement strand
TTTCCTGTGGCTAATAGGCTTTATGAACTTACGATGAGGTGTAAAAACCACCTTAGTTCTTCCAGCAGAAATGACAGGTGAGTGGATGACACAGCCTAGCCAAGGATAAGTACCAATAGCTATCCTTTGACTACTTACCGTGTGGCCTGGTGCCGAGAGCTTTACAGCTTCTCTCACTTAATCCTCGTAACAGCCCCAGAGTGAAGACAGGTTGAGCAGTTTGCTCAATGTCTCATAGCAGGTAGGTGGTGGGGCTAGAAGGTTCTTTGGTTTGACACCTACACCCCTGCACGGTGCAACCTCCTGGTTATCCGATGGCATTAGAATCTAGATGACAAGGAGCAAATACACTCCTTAATTGCGATGATCAACAGGTCACCCTTATACATCCCGAATACCTATCCTGTCATCTTTGCCTTTTTCATGAAATAATACCCTTTTTCTTAGAAATTAAAAATCACATGTGCTGGGGTCCAACCCCAGCGGGTCCAGGGATCCCCAAAAGTGTGGACGGAGTCGGCAAAGAATGAATGACATGGAAACTGGTTTCAGTTCATCAGCATAGCTGAGGTTCTCCCTCCAGGATCTCCAGCGAAGTTCTGGTCAGGATCTCCAGCGAAGTTCTGGTTAGGAACTCCAACCAAGTTCTGGTCAGGATCTCGAACCAAGTTCTGGTGCCATGTTCTCTCGCTAGGTTCTCCAGGTTCTCCAGCCAGGTTCAGTCACCAGGTTCTTTAGCCAGGTTCTATCCAGGTTCTTTTGCCATGTTCTGTCTAGGTTCTCCAGTGAAGTTCTGTAGCCAGGTTCTGTCCAGGATCTTTTGCCATGTTCTCTGGCTAGGTTTGGTTAGGATCTGATGTTTATTGTCTTGTTACATCCATATTTATACCAGCCGATTTTAATCCTGTCAATTTCTATTACAAAGGTTAGGGCGTTTCTTATCTCCATTCCAGGGAGTAAAGATTATGTAGCTTAACTACCCGCCTGGCACTTAATTAAGGGGTTGTATCCCCTCCCTAACCTCAGGGAAAAATCCCCACCTGGGGAAACAACCTTTCTCGGAGAGGTGACCTTGGTTAAAACACATGGCATTAAGGAGAGCAAACATATTAAGAATAGTATGCCATATACGCCAGGTCCCTTGAAACAGCAAGGATGGACCGGCTCCCGGCACACATGCAACCCTGAAAAGTGTGGATTGCCTGTTTTATAAATAGTCAAGAGTTCCTGTTTTCTGGTTCTAGGATCTCAAAAGCAAATTCTCCTGGAAGGGAAAATATAAGGGATAATCTGGCTAGCAGATACCAGTCGAGAGAGAAAAGCTAGGTTCCTTTAGCTGCTCCTCCTTCTCCAAATTCCAAAAAGCAAAGGAGGCAGGAATAAACAGTCTTCTTCAGTTCCTTTGTGGGTCATTTGCACTTCACCTCACCCACTGAGTTCTTGGGCGGGAGAAATGGTTATTCTCCAATGTTTTCTCTCCCTTCCTGTCCTGATGACTTTCTTTCACCAGGTAGATATTTGTCTAGGGTCTGAGAAGTAAGGAATGTATGGGAGCCACAAAAGTTGCTGCCTCATATTGAAGGTAAAGAGCACCTTTTCTGGAACCATGGCTCAGAGGCTCAGTATTTAAGACTTCCCTTCTCCACATGCCAACAGGCCTCACCTAACACATTGGGATCTGAATGCATGTAACAGATATAGGGAGACCATCAATCTCAATTTGTCTGAGACTATCATACTCTAGGGCTGTTAAAAACATATATATCCAAGCAAAATTTTGAAACATTTTTAAAAAATGTATTTTAGTTGATTTCAGAGAGGAAGGGAGAGGGAGAGAGAATCATTGGCTGCTTCCTGCACACCCCCTACTGGGGATAGAGCACACAACCAGGGTATGTGCCCTTGACTAGAAGCAAACCCAGGACCTTTAAATCCTCAGGCTCACACTCTATCCACTGAGCCAAACTAGCTAGGGCTTGAAACATATTTATATTGATTATCTAAATATTAAAAATAATATAAGCAGAATAATTGTTATATATATAACTGTTATTTATATATTTATTATATACTAGAGGCCCAATGCACGAAATTTGTGCAGGAGTAGACCCTTGCAGCCCTGGCTGCCTCAGCCCTCACAGCCCTGGCTGTCTCACAGCCCCAAGCGCAGCCCCCCACTGCCCGCCCACTGGTCGTCCCGGAAGGTAATTCCGCCATCTACTCTAATTAGCATATTAGCTCTTTATTATATAGGACAATACACATGTTATATATATTATTCAGTTTCTTAGCATTTTCATTTGCTAGTGCTCTGTTACTGAGATATATCTGAAGAATGTAGTTTTTCAGGATGGTCTTATTATATACATATTTTTTTCATAAATTTGCCACAGTCTTTCTCACTTAACACTTCTCTGTAGCCCACAGTATTTTCAACTGAGAAATCTCTCTTCAGGTGGTGAGGCTCATGGTATGCTCAGAACAAATTCTACTAAGGGGGAGATCCCCAATTCTATTCTTTTTAGTTCAAAATGTGTAAATATTTCAGCTGAGATATTTTCACAGATCCCTTATGTTTGACTCCATTCAGAACAAATTTTTAAAACAAATACATTTACAAGGCAAAACTTGCCTATAAGTTGTCTCTATTTCTATTTTTTAAAAATATCTATATATATAAAAGCCTAAGTGACTGACCAGTCGACCAGTTGCTATGACATGCACTGACCACCAGGGGACAGATGCTCAACACACAGGATCAGGCTCCCTCCTGTCTATCTGACATCCCCCAAAGGGTACTGGATTGCAAGAGGGCACAGGCCAGGCCGAGGGACCCCTAGTTTTGTATAATTCAGATGCTTCAAAATTGTTAGCTTTTGCAGTTTCATTCCATCCTGGGATAGAATATACATTTGTGAAATGAAAACAAGGAGCTTCATCAAAAGATTATTCCACAAGTCAGGATATTTCAAGGCACAATTATAGAATTTCATAATTAAATCCTGTAAATTGATTAAGTGCTCAATGTTTAATTTATTCAATTCTTCCCCTGCTTTTATAGGATAAACTTCAGTATCTCCCCATTTCCAAATTTTGTTGTTAATCACTGCAGTTCTCTAAAAGCGTAATAGAGCCCAGCCCACATGGGTCAGTGGTTGAGCATCCACCTAGGAACCAGGAGGTTGTGGTTAGATTCCTGGTCAGAGCACATGCCCGGGTTGTGGGCTCGGCCCCCAGAGTGGGGCACATAGAAGGCAGCCAACTAATTATACTCTCTCATCATTGATGTTTCTATCTCTCTCTCCCTCTCCCTTCCTCTCTGAAATCAATAAAAACATATTTTTTTAAAAAAGCATACTAGAACATTTCTGCTCTATAGATTTTTTATTTAGCAAGAAATTTATTGACAAGAGAATGTATGAAGAATTTGTATTTCTATGATCTACACAATAAAAAATTTTTATCTTCATTGTTAACATTTTTAACTGAATTTATGATAGCATTCATAATAAAGTCAGATGAATTTTTTTACTTTGATTCTATGAATTTTATGGAAAAAACTGAACAATGATTGGAATTAATTTTAATTAGAAGCATCTGTTGACACATAAGAATGGAGTCATTTAGCTGTCTGCAGAGTTCTTCTGTTAATTAAACGAAACACATTAACAGCTATTGCTTCATATTTCATGCTTGTTTATGAAAACCTTAAAATAATGTCTAAGGTTTAAAGTAAATTCTGGGGCCTCTATAGTATATTTATTACTTATAGTTTTCATTACTACAGGGCCCATGGTAAACGGTAAATGTTGGCAAACATTTTATTTATGTTATGTACTCATCACCAACTTTACTGAGAAATTAAAATTGTGTACTTAATTTTTCACTAAATATGCATTTTTGTTTTGGTTCTTGAGCTCATTGCTGCTGAGAGGGTTCATTAAAAAATCTTAAAAAAGATGAAATAGTAATTAACAATGAAGTAAATAAATAGAGCAGTTGTAGATTTATACTATTTAGTATATAACAAAATCATTTTAGCAGGATTGTTCATGCTACTCTATATAAGCTCTATGGCAGGCATTCTCTCTCTCTTTTTTTTTTTTTTTTTTGTTAATCCTCACCAGAGGATATTTTTCCATTGATTTTTAGAGAGAGTGGAAGGGAGAGGGAGAGACAGAGAGAAGAACATTGATGTGAGAGAGAAACATCAATCGGCTGCATTCTGTGCATGTCCAAACCTGAAACCTGGGTATGTACCCTGACCAGGAATCGAACCAGCAACCTTTTGGTCACAGGACAAACCTCAACCAGCTGAGCCACTCTGGCTGGGCCTGTGTGCTATCCTTAAAGTGGAGGAGTTAGTTTCCTGTGTCAAGTAGGGTTTTGAAAAAGTGGGAGGGGTTATCACTGATAGTTTGGATTTAACCACTTGTTATATGTCTTTGCTTAGGCTATCTCACATACTACCAGAGAACACCATGGTAGAAAGTGGAAGTACAAAGTGAACTACCAAACCAATCTAGCATTATTTTTGATACACCTATCCTATATAATAAAAGGGTAATATGCAAATTGACCGAACGGCAGAATGACCGGTCACTATGACGTGCACTGACCACCCAAGGGCAGATGCTCAATGCAGGAGCTGCCCCGGTGTGGTCAGTGTGCTCCCACAAGGGGGAGCACAGCTCAGCCACAAGCCAGGCTGACGGCTGGCGAGTGCAGCAGTGGTGGCGGGAGCCTCTCCTGCCTCCACAGCAGCACTCCCCGCGGGCCTAAAGCCGTCAGTTGGACAGCTCCAGAGGGCTCCTGGACTGCAAGAGGGCACAGGCCGGGCTGAGGGACCCCCAAGTGCACGGATTTCGTGCACCGGGCCTCTAGTTAATAATAATATTCTGTTAAAAGCAGTAACAACAACTCTGGGACACATTAAAACAGACAGATACTAGGACAATAGAAATAAACCAGGAAGTATATTCACCTTATCTACTGACCACAGGAATGTTTCACAAATTATTTTTTTTTTTAACAAGCAAAAGTTTATTTAGAAAGTCACAGAGGTAGAAAAAGTGAGTCATAAAAGAAATGGGCTCAGGAAACAACTTAGAGAGGCAAAAGAAGAACCTATAAATGGATTTCTGTACTCCACCACAAACCTTTTTTCTTTCTTTTTTTTTTTTTTAGTGTTAACGGTTTTATAGATTTGAGAGAGAGAGAGGGAGAAGGAGAGAGAGAGAAACATCAATTGGCTGCGTCCTGCATACTCCCTACCAGGGATTGAGCCAGCAACCTTTTGGTGCAAGGGAGGATGCTCAATACTGAGTCACACCAGCCAGGGCTATACCCCAAACCTTTAAATCAGAACTGGGCATAGCCTAAAATTTTGCATTTTAGAAAAGCTTTTCATGATATTCTTAGGGATACTAAAATTTTATTCCTGTTTTAAGGGAATTTCTTCACCTTTCATTCCAAGGTGTCAAACACCTGATCATAGATGTTGGGAGAATCATGCACTTTATTTCATGGTGAACCTAACACCTGGATCAAAGCTATTATTGAAAATGCGCTGGAGACCAATTGAACTGTCATCACCTTGAACAAACTTGTCTAGCAAGTTGAGAGATTGACTTTTGACTATATGTATATTGTCCTTTTGGAACCTTGGGCCTGTACCAGCCACTTTCTTTCTTTGGGCATCAGGTTTCCAACAAAGGAATAGAAAATATAATAAACATTGATTTTAACACTTTGGAAGAAATAATCACCACGTAAGCACTTCTTCCCTAAGAAATGCTACTGAAAATTTAAAATTATATAAATAATGCCACTTTATTCATAAAATTACTGTTTCAAGACTCATTAGAATGTGTTTTGAATTTTTATAAGGTAATTGATTGCAGAATGATGAGGGTTTATCTGTTTAAGCTGTTTTCTTTACTTGCTTTTTTTTTTTTTTTTTTGGCCTGTGAATTTTTGAAAACAGCTCAATCTCATTGACCTCAGCTACAAAATGAGGATTTCAGTCTAGAGGGAATCCAATGTTTGTTCTACTTTCCCAAGTTCATCTTTTATAACTTTCTTGAATGTTTGGAATTTCTTATCATGTGCATGTGTTATTACTTTGTTAATAAGAAAGATTATATAAGCAGTAGGATTATGGGCCATTATTTTTTCTGTGGTTTTCCTCTACGCTAAACAAACAAATGTTATATTAAAACAAAGTAAACAAGAACATTAGATACATTGAAGGAAGAGAGAGACAGGGAGATAGAAAAGAGAATGCAGTGAGTCAGGGGGTGGGGCAGCAGTTACTTTTAAAGATTTTTCAAGGCATAGGGAATCACCTAGTGGTTGGAATAGAAAAAGCTTTTTAAAAGTTCAAGATCCTTTTTCTTGTGCTTGAGTTCATGTCACTGAGTAGTGTCCATATGGTTTGTAATCAATTTGCTTAAAACATATAGCCTTGGCTCACTTGGTTGAGTGTCATCCAGTGCACCAAAGGGTTTCCAGTTCGATTCCTGGTCAGGGCACATATCCAGGTTCCAGTTTGATCCCTGGTCAGGGTACGTGCATCGATGTCTCTTTCTCGACCTCTTTCTCCCTTCCTCTCTTTCTAAAATCAATTAAAAAACAACAACAAAATGTTTAATATTTTTTTGTAACCAACTTTATTTAAATCATATGAATATGTTGAATATGTAATATTTACCACCCTAAGCTTTTCTTTCCTTACCAAAAATTCCTTAACATCCAGCTTTGAAATTCTTGTCCCAAAGAATGTGTTAAGTTCACCAGTACTTTAGTCAAAAGAAGTCCAAGTATGCACAAAACAAGCATAAACCTTATCTACCAGAAAACCCGGGTCTAAATCCACCTGCTACCAGGCACATCTATTATAATTACACTTCGAATATCACAGGTGAGGTAGGTGAGGTTCCATCTACATAACAGAAGCTTCTGATACATTTGGGAAACCAAGATGGATTTTTCACTTGCTGAAAATAATAAATCATATGTATAGTTTGGGTTCTCTCCAAAGCAGAGACTGAGATAAGGACTTAGACGGAAGTTAAGTTGGGGGATGATTCCAGGAAGCAAAGTGAGGAGAAGGGAGAGTGACAGGAAAGGAGGAAAAGCCAGTCGAACGGTGCTGTTTCACAATTGTTGTGGCCGGTGCCAGGAGTTTGATTCTTCCGGGATCTCTCAGAACAGCCCACGTGAAAGGTGCAACACAAGGCCTTTATTTATCCACTAGTTCCTGACCCCACTCATTGAGGATCGCCCCTGGAAGCTCTAACTGCCCTCAAAATTCCTGGCTGTTCTTGTATACTGGCTTAGCAGGCTTCCTCAATTTCAGAGAAAGTTCTAGAGCAGGGGACTAGAGTGATCCATGGCTTGCACTTGAGGAGGAAACAGTCTGAACTACCTCCCTACCACGCTGGAATCAAGGTGGGCCAAGGGGATGCCATCAAAGTACTTGCTATAGAACACACCTTAACCTACTCCACTTGCCTTTGTATTTTTTGTAAATATATTTTTATTGATTTCAGAGAGGAAGGGAGAGGAAGAGAGAGATGGAAACATCAGTGATGAGAGAGAATCATGGATTGGCTGCCTCCTGCATGTCCCCTCCTGTGAATTGAGCCCAAAACCCGGGCTTGTGGCCTGACCTGGAATCGAACCGCAACTTCCTGGTTCATAGGTCTACACTCAACCACTGAGCCACGCCAGCCAGGCTTTCTCTCTCTCTTTAGTATGCTGTCACCTTTCCCCACCCACTTCTTTCCCCAGGGGCACCCTCTCTGAAGCACACCCCACTTTTCCCCCTCATCTTTCCTCAAGGCAGGTGGGTACCTTTGCTGGGTCTCCCTCTGTCTCTCTGTTTCTCTCTCTCCTAAGCTCCAAGAGCCTTCTTTTAGCTCTGTAACTTATTTCCTGAGTCAGTGATAGCGAACCTCTTGAGCTCGGCGTGTCAGCATTTTGAAAAACCCTAACTTAACTCTGGTGCCATGTCACATATAGAAATTTTTTTGATATTTGCAACCATAGTAAAACAAGGACTTATATTTTTGATACTTATTGTATATATTTAAATGCCACTTAACAAAGAAAAATCAACCAAAAAAAAATGAGTTTGCGTGTCACTTCTAACACGCGTGTCATAGGTTCGCCATCACTGTCCTGAGTCTATGCAGCCCAGCTGGCTCACTGCTACTTCTGTGAATTTCTAAATAAACTTTTGCTAGTATTAAAAAAAATTGAAGTGTAGAAATATCACAAAAGTTGCTAGAATAGTTTCCATCACATGATTGTTCAAGAAGTGAATGTATTTCTTCACTATTTATTACAGAAGAGCATAGCACAAGGTTTGGCTATAGATGGCCACTCAGTAGACATCTAATAGCAAATGTAAATTTCTCATTCAAAACTCTCTATTACATGTCTTTCTATTTCTGTTTTCTTTAGGCAGCTAACAAATCTCTCTATATAAAAAGCTAATATGCTAAGTGTCCCTCCGCCCATCCGACCGGTCGCTATGACGCTCACTGACCACCAGGGGGCAGACACTCAATGCAGGAGCTGCCGAGCTGCAGTGACTTGGTAGCGGCAGTTCTTGGGTGATGCACCCTGAAACCAGAGAGGAGGGAGCCCAATTCCTCACAGGGCCGTGCAATTCCACCTTCAGCCATGGGTTATGTTGTTGCTGGGGCACTGTTGGCCCGAATCTGGTTCACTGCACACTTGCATTTGTGTTCCACACCCTGTACAACAGCAACTTTGCAGAGTGCCCTCTCGCATTCCGGGACCTCTCGGGGGATGTCAGAGAGCCAGTTTCGGCCCAATCCCCACAGGCCAGGTCGAGGGACCCCACCGACTGGAGGGACCCCGCTCACTCTGCAGACCCAGGGGAGGAACCACAGGAGGTTGGCTCCAGGGCGTGTCCGGCCCATCTTGCCCAGTCCTGTCGGCCAAATTCTATTTAATTTTCTTTCAATGTACATGAATCCATGCACCGGGTCACTAGTAGTTGAATAATAACCTGGGAAGCAATGGGTTTGTAATTGGTGTTGGAGTCAGAATTTGGTTAGAATCCCAGAATGACCAGATACTAGACTGTATGTGCAAAGTATAGGGAATTACAAGAGACACAAGGATGAACTGAAACAGATTTTACTCTATAGAAATTTTTCAGTCTGGTGGGGAACCAGACATATAAATAAATATAATGTGTAAGCATTATATTTCTAGGAAGTAATTATTTCTAACAGGGTGGGTGAGAATAGGAATGTTTTATGAAGAAAATGACATTTGGCTTGGGTTCTGAAGAAGCAGAATTTCAGTGAAAGGATAGGGGCAATATAGGTTGTGCTAACCGTCTAAGGAAAGGTAGGGAGAGGTTTACACAAAATGTAGACTCTATTGAGGAGCATAACACCAGCAGAGATATATTAATTTAACTATTTACCCTAGCTGGTTTGGCTTAGTGAACAGTGTTGGCCTGCGGACTGAAGGGTCCTGGGTTCGATTCGGGTCAAGGGCGCATGCATGCTGGGGTTGGGGACTCGATCCCCAGTAGGGGGCGTGCAGGAAGCAGCTGATCAATTATTCTCTCTTACCACTGATGTTTCTCTCCCCCTCCCTTCCTCTCTGAAATCAATAATATATATATATTTTTAAAAAGACAATTCATTGTTTTGCCCCTGCCTTCAGGAGCTTCTTTTTAGTTGAATTAGGAAATGAAACAAGTACATAAACACATGCAAAACAGTGGGCTTCATAAAAAGGAGAGATTACATGCCCTAACCGGTTTGGCTCAGCGGATAGAGCTTCGGCCTGCGGACTCAAGGGTCCCAGGTTTGATTCTGGTCAAGGGCATGTACCTTGGTTGCGGGCACATCCCCAGTAGGGGGCGTGCAAGAGGCAGCTGATCGATGTTTCTAACTATCCCTCTCCCCTCTTCTCTGTAAAAAATCAATAATATATATAATATATTCCTTTTAAAAAAGGAGTGATTACACCTTTTTTGAGATTCTTCTGGCTTCAATGCCCTCCTGTGGAATCCCTCTTTAGAATATAATCAATGCGGGGGAGGGGTAGCTACGAAGAGCAGAGGGGGCGGGGTAAAAACAAAAAAAGAATATGATCCATGATCAATAAAGGACTGTAGTTAAGAGGTCCTGGGTTCAATGTCAAATCACATAGCTTTTATGTGCCTCGCTTAACTTTCAAATAAAATGAGAAGACTTACCTAAAAGAATGATTGACAATGACACTGGACGAAGAATGCATGGCAAGCACAGCACCAAGTATCGATGCCGTACATTATTATATTTAATAAACAAGTAGAAAAGCAGGTGCAGTATTAAATGTTTTCACCAGAGAGCACTCTCCCGCTGGCAGCAGGCGATAGACCACACCCTCCTAATCAGCGGCCGGGTCCCCAGCCGGGTCCGCTTTTTGCGGAAAAAGCGGTTCAAAACTTCCTCCAGCAAAAGCACGTGGGCCCCGCCTCCCGCCCCCCTCGCCCCCCTCGCCCCCCCTTTTCAACAACAAAAACAAAAAAGCACTGGAACTCCGGCGCCGGTACCTCACGTGGCGGGGGGGGGGGGGGTCTTGATTTTTAAATCCATCCGAAATGACCAATCAAAGGCGGCGGTCCTAGAGCGCGAAAGCGGATTGGTCCACAGTTGCTTACAGCGACCAATAGCTTCGGAAGCGAGTTTGGTCGCGACCGGAAGTGGGCGAATCGTGAACGGTGGCGGCCGCGGGCAGTTTGAATCGGGGTCTGGGCTCCGAGCCGCGGAGGCTGCGCCGGCACCGACTCTGCGAGGGGATGCTTCTCCTTCCCGGCCGGTAAGGTGAGCGTCCCGCGTGGGTCCCGACCCCGCGGCGGGCGTGGGGGACGGGGAGGGGGATGCCTGTGGGACTGGGCTCCCGGGCCCCGCAGGGGCAGCGGACCGCCCCCTCCCACCTGCCCCGCCTGGAGAATCGGGCGCCGGGAAAGCTGTGCTCGCACGAGGGTCCCGAGACCCCGCTCGGTCCTGAGCTCGCACTTCGGGGGCTCAGTTTCCAAGTCTGTGAGGTGAAGGAACTGGAGGTGAGCGTGCATTTCCTGTAACAGGAGCCAGGGGCTCCCATCTGATAGGCGGACGTGGGTCCTTGGTGGCCTGGAGAGATGCGAGCGTGGGTTTTGGCCTGGGCGGCGGCGGGCGGGGCGGTGCGCTGCTGGTGAGTCGCGAGAGCAGGTCCCCGTTGCCTTCCCTTGCAGTGGTTCTCAACCTTCCTAATGCCGCGACCCTTTAATACAGTTCCTCATGTCGTGGTGACCCCCAATTTCATTGTTACAAATTGAACATAATTAAAGCATAGTGATGAATCACAAAAACAGTATGTAATTATATATGTGTTTTCCGATGGCCTTAGGCGACCCCTGTGAAAGGGTCGTTCGACCCCCAAAGGGGTGGCGACCCACAGGTTGAGAACCGCTGCAAAGTTTATGGGGACGCATTTGTGCTCCGGGCTCTGCTCTGTTAGAGGACCCAGAAGTAGATGGCGTGAGTCCCGGCCGGGAGCGTGGTCTGCAGGAGCAGGTGTTTGCATTCTCGGGCTCAGCAGTGGCCCTGGAGGCGGGAACTGGGGTTTCTTGGGGGGAACGGGGGATTCTGATTAAGAGAAGGCGTACCAACGGGCCTGCAGTGCCTGGGTCTGATGAGTCACAAGTCAGCTTCCTCGGGCACTTTTCGGGGTTGGGTGACTCAGGCATGAAGGGTGTCCTGCAAATATCTGAGATGGAGCATATTCTGGCAAGGACGTTATTCCTGTAAACCCTCTTTGCAGGAACCTTGACTTGCAGGGCTTTTCTACACCAAGCCCCGTCCCGTTCCCCATCCTTTGCCCTCTACATTTTATTTTTAAGGTTTTCATATCATCCCCCCCCCCCCCCCCCAGTGGCTCCGTACAGATTCTTGATGCCTTAATCAGAAGAAGTCTGCTCTAATCACAATTAGCCTGGGTCTGGTAGTTGCTTTAACCCCTTCTTTATAGCTGTATCTTAGATTTTTGAATTGGAAAAGCAGTGGACTTGCCAGCCTTCCTTGCATATTTCATAACCTCATCTCTGTCATCCTCCTAAATTGCTCCTTTTATATTGCGATGTCTGTGGCGTCTTTGTGTTATGATTTCAGTGACGGGCAGAATTGTTGAGGTCATTCGCAGCGTATGCCTCTGGGATCCTTATCCCCATCCCTAAATGGTAAGCCTATTGGGACAGTGTAAATTGTCCTTTGTTGGTGGAGAGGCTTGAGACTCCCTTCAGGAGTTGTTTGGGCAAATGGGAGGGGAGTTTAAGATGCTGCGTTCAAAGAACTGACATCTGGAAGCAAAAGAATGAATAGACAGCCAGAGAAAACACTGCTTTCCAAAGTGTGATATGATATCTAAATTGTTTCCCCAGATCTTTGCTTCTCTCTCTTAATAATCTTTTTTTAAAATCATTTTTACTACTTTCATCAACTATTTATTAGTTATACTGATAAAAAAATTCATTGACACAGTCAGTTGAAATAAAACACTAACGTGGTTTTGGGCTTCATTTAGTAAAAAAAAATCCTCACCCTGTTGCCAAAATAACTGGAAAATGAATGTTTTTTTCTTTCACTTAAGTACTAAAGACTGATGAATAAAGAACAGTCACCATGCTTTTTCCCCAGCTGATTTATATGTCCTAAGATTTGGCTGAGAAGGAGGTAGGCCACTTCCCTTTTGGTACCATAGGCTGAAATACAGAAATGTGAAAGTGTCCTAAGGCTGTAGGAAGTTGCCATCATTATTATCCCTTTTTTGCAAAGGAGAAAACCACGGCACAGAGCAAGTTAAATGACATGCCCAAGGTCACTGTTTCCTGGTCAAGGTCTGTCTGCAGCATGACTTGACTGCATATTAGTTCTAGTACTAATGTGTAGTAATAGCTTTGCCAGTCATGCATTAATTCAACAAATGAGAACTGGGAACGTGAGGGGGTACCTGTGTCATAAGAAACTATGACCAGATTGTGGATCTCCCAGGGGAAGAGGGACAAAGGCAGTGGGAATTGAGGGCATGAAGAGGGGTCGGGGGGGAGAGCATTTACAAAATAACTTGTGTATTTTATTTGCTTATAGGACCCACTTCACCCAAAACATTATGGCAAAATATTCATATTTTATATAATGGAAACAAACAGCAGTAGGAAGCAGGTAGCAATCTAAGAAGCCAAAAAGGAGAAATAAAAACAGAAAGCAAGGGGATGCCAAACAAGCATATTACGTACTTCACAATCAGGCTTATTGGTAATCACCGTTCAGAGGACGGGGAAGACAGATGTTATGCTTTGTCATCTTTTGCAGTGAGAAGTTTTCAGACTTGATTCTTAGAAGTGGTTCTGTAGACTCATTAATCTCTGAGACTTTCAGTGTCCTTTCCCTCTCTATACTTAGATCAACAGTCCGGTTCTTCCCTTCAGTTTACTTACAGATGTTTGAATAACAAAGAAAGGAGTCAAAATGAGCTGGGCGTTGGAAGAATGGAAAGAAGGCCTGCCCACAAGAGCTCTTCAGAAAATCCAAGAGCTCGAAGGGCAGCTGGACAAGCTGAAGAAAGAGAGGCAGCAAAGGCAGTTTCAGCTGGAAACTCTGGAGGCTGCATTGCAGAAACAAAAGCAGAAGGTACCCATGAAACGCTGGTGTTTACAGCTGTGCACTGGTTCTGTGGGTGCCTTGTTTCATCTTGGCCTGTTTGATTTTGAGCAAAATGATTTTGCTATGTCTTTAGGTGGTAATGACCCCTCTCCTTTTTAGAATCATTTTAATTTCAATTACCTCGTTTTTCTCCATCCTCTGTCCTCGTTTCTGCTTACCTGCTTATATTTAGGGGGAACAGGATAGAACACTTTGTGGTCCAAATAGCAACCACTTTGTGAAAGTGGGCTTTTCAACGTGATATTCCCAGACCTGTCTCTTCAGGGCTAGTAAATGAAAACGTAAACAGTCTTTCTTTCTTATCTCTTCACTAACCAGCAAAGTGGTGATACAGTTATTGCTTCTAAAATGTTTTTGCCAGTGGGATAATTTTCCAGTTTCTTGCAATAATGGATTTTAGCAGTCAGATTTGAAAATGAGTTGCCAAGGAAGATGTTTAGGGCTTATTTTTTTGTTTTAATTCTTGAAAGCATACTAAAGCTTTTCTAGGAAGGGAACGTGTAGCCCTGACCAAAGGTAATGTAACGCATGACTTTGTAGGACTTTTCTTTCTAGAGGCTTAAAGGGAGGTCATTTAAATATCTGCATTCATCAAGCATTGCCACTGGATTATTACAACCCTGTCTCAGAAAATTAGTCGTCAGAATTAAGCTCAGATTTACAAATCATACCCGGCAAGTTCACGAAGTAGAGACCTCTTTCCTTTTAAACAATCCCCGTTAGGTTGAGAATGAAAAAACCGAGGGCACAAACCTGAAAAGGGAGAATCAAAGCTTGATGGAGATCTGTGAAAACCTGGAGAAGGCTAAGCAGAAGATTTCTCACGAACTTCAAGTCAAGGAGTCACAAATGAATTTCCAAGAGGGACAGCTGAGTTCAAGCAAGAAACAAATAGAGAAACTGGAACAGGAACTTAAAAGGTAATTTTTTAAATGGTATTTATATAGATGTCTGTGTGTATTCATCAGATGCGTTTCTCTTTTCCTTTAGGGTTGCAATTATTTTTTCCAGTGGAAATAAACCATGATCTCAGGAAAATTGATTCTTATATACTTCAGGCCTGTCATTGCATAGCTCAGTACTATATAGATTCATTAAATGGTTGCTCATTTCATTTAAAAATATATTTTTTTATTGATTTCAAAGAGGAAGGGAGAGGGAGAGAGATCGGCCATCTTCTGCACACTCCCTATTGGGGATCAAGCCTAGTGTGCAACCAAACAGTACACTGACTGGGTATTGAACCTTGACCTCCTGGTTCATAGGTCGATGCTCAACCACTGAGCCATGCTGGCTAGACTATAACAACTATTAAGAGTATAGTTTTCTATAGTCTAGAAACTGTTAAGAGTATAAAAACTAGACTACAAGAACTATTGAGTATAGTGTTTAAATTCTCACTGGTAACCTTCAAGTGCAGGGCAGGAACTTAATTTTTCTCCATCAATATCCACCGATGTTTCAGGAACATCTCGAACATGTTAGGTTGAACCATTTGAAATGTTGATCGAAAACTGTTGACTATTGGCAATCTTGTGCAGTTAAACTTAACAGGAAACATCCTCATTGAGTGCTTTTTTTGGTGGTGATGATGGTTTGTGTTTTCTCCCTAAGAAAATGGAGAAACAAAGGTTTATAAAAATAATAGGGTATACTTTTATTTAATATTTAAAATAAACTTTCTGTTTTTAATGAAAGGATAGGGAAAAGGGGGTAAGATGTGAATTTGAGAGAGAAAAGAAACACCGATTTTTCAAGGTTTTTCAAAATTCACCTCTGGAATTACCAGCTTTTGACATGTTAGGTAGTCTGTAGATACACCTCCACTGTCCAATATGGTAGCCACTGCTACATGTGGCTGTTGAGCTCTTGAAATGTGGCTATTAAAAACTGAGATGTGCTCCAGGTTCTGAAGATTTAGTAAAAAAATAACTTATTAATAATTTATTGATAACAAGTTGAAATGACAGTCTAGAAAACATCGAGTTAAATATTGAGATGAAATCCACTTATTTCTTGTTACTTTTTTTTATGTGAATGGAACATTTCTTTTGAACAGTACTGTTCTACCTACTGAGAGTACAAATCTGAGATCTGATTTGCTGAGCAGTCATTTCCAGCTCTTACATTGCTTCTTCCCAGGTTGAAGTTGGGGCTGGGGGAGCTAGGGCACCGAGGCACTTTCTTCACCCTCTGCTTATTCACGCCCATGGCAAAAAGAATGGTGCACATTGCTAGCCATCCTCATAGGATGTTCATTATATTTCTGTGTTAAGCGAAAATCAGAGACATTAGAGACTTGCAAGAATTGAATCCTCTTTTAACTTAGGTTGTTTGATTCTGAAAGTCGCTCAGAACTGAAGTGGTAGGGAGACTTTGTACATATATACAATGTATAGTTTACTTTCCCCATTTCTTTGTAACTGTTTTCAGTCATATATTTATGCATTATGTTAACTTGATTTTTATATCTGTCTTAAAAATACCATAAAGCACATGGTCCATATATCACATCTATGCTTTTGTCATGTCTGGATAACATATGCCATCCAGTTTTGTGATTTCAGCCCAAGCTTCAGGGATATCAATTTTCTATGTTTCTGAAGTTCTGGGTTCTTTATATCCCTGTGACTTTAAATGTAAAATTTACTTGGAATATATCCCCAGCCTCCCAGTTCTTGCTTGTACTATCTAGTGGGTATTACAGATCTTCTGTATAGCCTTTATGACATTGTATTTATTGGTTTATATTTCTGTTTCCCTGACTAGACTGAGTTTGTGTGTCTGTCACATAAGCCAGTTTAATGAAGAGGTTAGAATTCTTAGGGTGGGTTTTGTCAGGTTATTGCTCTCTGGGAAAGTATGGTGTTGGCATTCTGTAGCTTTCCTCTGATTTGGCATCCTCTTGGGTCCTTTTCTAACAGGTGTAAATCTGAACTTGAAAGAAGCCAGCAAGCTGCACAGTCTGCAGATGTCTCTCTGAATCCATGCAATACACCACAAAAAATATTCACAACTCCACTAACACCAAGCCAGTATTATAGTGGTAAGGATTTTTTCCCTTCCTATAAATAGTTCTTTTATTGAGATTTTAATTCTGCCAAAGAAATGAATTAATTCAACTTTGAATTAAATTTTTATCTGGGCATTAAAAAAAATGCAACTACGTGCTATAACATATACATTTGTTTATCTGTTGAACTATATTGAGACTTAGGTTAATAAGTCTTTATGCTTTTTACTTAAACATTTCTTTTTCTTCACCCGAGGATATGCCTTTTATTTATTTGAGAGAGAGAAACATTGATGTGAGAGAGGGAAACATCAATCGGTTGCCTCCCATATGCCCTGACCAGGGATCAAACCCACAACCCAGGTAGGTGCCCTGAAAGGGAATCGAACCTGCCACCTTTCGGTGTGCAAGACAATGCTCCAAACCAATTGAGCCACACTGGCCAGGGCTTAAAAATTTTTTTTTTGCTAACATAGGAATTCCACCAAGTTGTTAGCATTAATTATAGGGAAGTTTTAAAGGAAGCTCCCATTTTCAGGGAATGTAATGACCTCAATGTCCACTATTGCTAGCTTCTAAATTTCTGCAAAAACACACTCAGGTAGCAGACTTATTGACTGGCTTACACTTTTCACTTTATCCTTCTATGGTGTGTTTCAAAAGTAATTCAGTTCCAGAATATTCAAAGCACCTGTGTTTCCATGGATTTTGATACTTGAGTAATTTGATCAGTATCTGTTGCCAGAACTGAAATGTTCTTTCTGGTGTACTCAGGTAGTAATTTCTCAGCTATCTATTACATTCATTATTGATCTGAGAATTCCTTCACGGAATCAATGATCAAAATAAAACTGTTATCTCCTTGTCTGTGTTTAGGTTCCAAATATGAAGATCTAAAAGAAAAATATAATAAAGAAGTTGAAGAACGAAAAAGATTAGAGGCAGAAGTGAAAGCCTGGCAGGCAAAAGTAAGTCAAGTATGGGCCTTATAACAGAGTATGCAGTCAAGAAAGCACTTTGACACAGGCTAGAACAAGGTTAGAAAAATCTGCTTTGCGTAGAGCTGGTACATTTTTCGTACACCAAGAAAAATAAAGTTCCTGGCTCACTGGTTATGATAGTTCTTAATTTAAAAATAGGTAAAGAGTGAATAAAATAGAGTGGAAGATTGCATTATCTCTAAATGTTAAATGTTCACCAAATGCCATAGAAACTAGCAATATGTTTATTTCCCTATTAAGGTCTAATGATAAGAGTCATGTTTGGAGAGGGTAGGACCAGTTCTTCCGACACTGTGTTGTCACCTGGAGGAAGTGGCTTCATACTCGGTTCCTCTGAAGGACTGTGGTGATTGCTGCCAGGGTCCTGGGGTTGAGGATCCTTATTCATGAAATGTTTATTTCAGAGGAGAATGTTTTCAATATCTCCCCCATTTTTTTAAGTAAGTTGCTGGCAAGGGTTTTAAACTTCATTTTAAAAAGTACATTTTGGCACTTAATAGTGTATTGTAATTCTGCTAAACATAACTGGATAAGATACCACAATTTTGCAGATAGTTGAATGACAAATTTACAAATAGATACCTTAAATATTGAGGATCAAAAGTTCTTAATAGAGATTTAACAATTTTAATTCTTTTTGTGCCTTTAACCCTTGTTTTGGAGTCACCAGAATTTTCATTTGTGACAACAGCATTGCTTATGAAGATAAATAATTATTATTCTATGGTTTATCCTAGAAATATCATATGCTTCGTTATCTAGTTCAGTCATTGTTATCAATTCTGCCCCTGATTCCCAGCTATTCTGTGGGGGGGAGTCTCCATAAACATTAAACCTCTCCCTGTGGCAAGGAAAGCACTTGCTATGAAAAGTGAAATGTAGCATCTACAGTCATGTCTTTAATTGTCAGAGTTGGGGCTGAAAGAAGAACAAAAAAATCCAAAGCATTAGGAAAATCCATAGATGCCTATTGTATAACATAAAATACCTTTTGGACATTTTCGGGGGAGTGGTATGGTGGAAAATGAGATTCTTGAAAGTTCTTTTAGGTTAATTTTCATTCTCTTTGTGTAAAGCTACTGGGGTAGGGAGAGCAGGTATGATCAAGGACGGGAAAAAAATCAAATTTCAGAATTCAAAATTGCAGTGAATACTCACGTGTTTAATGGAGTATTTGAGGGATGTAAGCTAAATACGAAAACTGGCCTCAGTAGCACTGGCTTAATCCTTCAGTGCTGGTCTGACCTTTAGAAAATCTCACTGGGTATTGGAGCTTAATGGTTCCCTTGACTTGATGAATGTTCTTTCTTGGTACCCAGTGGAGATGCAAACCTCTTGGCATGACATTATTTTCTATTTGAAAATAAGTAGTCTTGAGTATTGATTTCTAAAGGGCTCTAAAGAGTTTCTATCTTAACAGAAAGCGAGCCAGGCTATTCCACAAAACACCATGAATCACCGGGACATTGCCAGACACCAGGCCTCGTCGTCTGTGTTCTCATGGCAACAAGAAAAGACCCCAAGTCGTCTTTCTTCTAGTGCTCTACAAACTCCGAGTAGGAGAGATTTCTCTGCATCTCACTTCTCTTGGGAACAAGAGGTGACTCCGAGTAGATCAACTTTGCAAGCAGGGAATAGAGATGCTAACAGCAGCTTCTGTGATAATTCTAGCAATTCTCATCTTTTGGATCAATTAAAAGCCCAGAATCAAGGTAAACTAAGTTTAAATTTTCCTGAGATAATTTTAGAGGTGATTCCAGGCATTTTTGGTCTTAGAAAGTGCTGATGTGTTTTGTTAGACACATCAGTGGTGAGCATCCCAGTCTGATGATGTTAAATACTGTCTTTTCGATAATGAGAAAAGATATCACAGTTTTGGAGTGAATCTTGATTTGTACTAAAAAGCTGGGCCCCTGAAGCCTTCAGAAGTAGGACGAATGGCTTTGATTGTCTTTCCAGAAGCCGGGTGAGTAGGTTGGTCGACACTCCCCATGCTTCTCATCTGGCTCCTTTGTGCCCCATGGAACAGCCTGTGTTCTGGCCAGTTTGGGCCAGAGGTGTGGCATGTGTCTGCAGAACAGCTTTGCTCTGTGCTGCCAGCTTGTCCATATGGGAGCAAACCTGTAACCTTGGCTGCTGCACTACGCTGCAGCTGACAGCCAAGGGTACCAGGTGGTGCTTTGGAATCTTCTCTGCAGACTACGATAATTTCCAGGGCTATGATATATTGAAAATCACCGTCAGTGTTCACTGGTGAGAGCTGTCACACTGCCAGTGCCATTGGAACCAATAGTGTGTGTATGTGGGGGGAAAATGAGAAAAAATTATTGTTACTTTTGGCAGTATAGGAGGCTCACACTGTCTTGATCTTTAGTGGAGGTAGAGCTACCCCAGGATATGGGAGGGTGAATTTTTCACTGTTTATCACTTACTTGCATTGAAATGGGCACAGAACACATATTAGTCTGCCAGTGTGTAAAACCAAGTGGTAATTTAAGTAAGGGTGTTATATGTGATGCACTTTTTGCAGCCTCAATCAGGTAATATTCACGATTTTAGAAAAGCATTTTCTACCCCAGGTTTCTCTGATAAGAAGAAAATTTGTTTCTCCTGCTTTCTGTAAGTTATTTAATATAAGTAATAATAGAGACTAACCACTGAAATTAAATCCAATGAAAGTAGCTTCTGTGTTTAATGTGAATTGACTTGTGTTTGTCTCACCGAAGATTTCAGAGCAGAGTGACATAAATTCTGAATTGAGTTGTAAGTTTTTTATGAAAAGTATGTGTTAATTGAAGTATGGGCTTTGTTTGTGATTTAAGAGCTAAGGGGCAAGATTGGTGAGTTGGAACTACGTCTACAAGGACAAGAAAGAGAAATGAAAGGCCAAGTGAATAAATGGCAAGAACTACAGCTCCAGCTGGAGAAAGCAAAGGTGGAATTAAATGAAAAGGAGAAAGCTTTGAATAAAAGTAGGGATGAGCTGGTGAGAACAGCAGCACAGTATGACCAGGCCTCTGCAAAGGTACGTGACTGTTCACGAGTTACTGAAAAATCTCCACCTTTTATGCAATTATTTGGGAAGCGTCCTTCACACTTAAATTATGAAATAAATGATAAAATGAACCTTATTAATAAATTCCAGGCAGTATCGATGCCCTTGAACTAGTAAGTTCTTTTAGAGTTGGGTGTATCAGGGCTCAGTTCTGGACTGCCCGTTTTCCCAGCCGAGGGACTTGAGCCAGTCACTTCTCTCTCACATCTCAGATGGTGAAGAATAAAGATTATGTGTACCCAAACCTCCCACAGTTCCCGGCCCATATAAGAGACTGAAAGTAATGGAGCTTTGAATGACATTTAGGAATTATGGTAGAATGTAATTGATCTATTCTTGGGATCCAGTATCCATTTACTCCTAAAGCTCCAATTAAGGCCTGTTTGAGGGTTGCTTTTGGGTTTTTTTGGTGGTGGTGTGTGTGGAGGGTTGCTTTGTCCCCAACCTATCTCTCTAGTCTTCTGTTATTCACTCATTCACTGACTCATTTGACAGGTATTTATAGACTGCCTACCTATGTCAGCCATTGTTCTAGACTTGGGGATGGAGCAGTGCGGAATTAGACAAAAATCATTGTCCTGTGGAGCTTCATCCTAATGGGTGATGTAACCTCAATATAGAAATCACAGGTAGTGTGGTCTATGGGGACGAATGTAGAGAAAAATGAATTATCTTCTAGAACCACTGGACTTATTTGATGTCTCCTGGACGTAATCTTTATCTGGGCTCTGTGTCTTTCTGCTTCGCATACTCTCCTCTTGGAATACTCTTGACATGCTCCTCTTTTCATCCTTTTATCTCTCCCCACTTTTATATAATTTTAAGTGTTTTCTCTACATATATTTAGAACCATATCTGACCATCACTGTTATAATTTTTGCTTCAGCCCTAGCTGGTTTGGCTCAGTGGATAGAGGGCCAGCACTCAGTCTGAAAGGTCTCTGGTTAGATTCCGGGTTAGATACCTTGTTTGTAGGCTCCATCCCTGGCCTGGTCACGGGGATGTTTCTCTCTCTGACTTCCCTGCTTCCCGTCCACTCTCAAAAAAAAAAAAAATTCTTGGGTGAGGGTTAATAAAAAAATATTTTTTTTCCTAAAACTATCAAATAACTTAGAAAACTAAAGAGAAGGAAAGCCTACTTAATATATTTATATATATATTGTTGCTTTCCTTCCTCTTCTTTTCTGGTTCCTTTCACCATTTCCTTTTTGTTTAGACAACTTTTTAAAACCATTTTTTTAACGTTGGTCTGTTGGCTATGGATTGTTTTACTCTGCCTTTTTCTGAGGATGTCTTGGTTTCCTCCTCATTCCTGGAAAATATAGCCTCAGGGTATAGGATTCTGGATTGACTGAAGTTATTTTCTCTCAGCACCAACATGTTTTTTCTCTTGGGTCCCAAGGTCCCCAGTCAATTAGTCTAATCTCCTTTCAGAGCATTCTTAATGTCTGTTTTACTACACAGGGTTTTTAGTTGTTCTTGATGGGAAAAATAGGGAAGTCTACATCTATTCTGTCTTCTTGGAAATGGTAGTCTAGGTTCATTTTTAGATATTCTCCAAATGCAGGGCCTTGCACAGAGAAATTCTTGATAAATATTGACTGCATCTATGAAGGTAAAGTGGAGGGTCGATGGGACCATAGCCTGCCTTGATCCTTATATATATTCTCCTTGTGCAGTCTGAGTTGGTTTTTTAAGTTAGAAAGACTTGGATTTGAGTTCTGGCCTTGCCACATCTCAATTGTATTGCTTTTGGAGCTATTTAATTAACTTCTGAGCCCAGTTGTCTAATCAATAAAACGGTGTTAAAAATGCCTGTGCCATAGGGTTGTTGTTATTATTGAAGTAATTTTCATAAAGGCTTTAGCATAGTACTTGGCACATGTGAATTATATTAATATTTGTAATAATTTTTGTTGCATAGAGTTCTTTGTCAATTAAGCTCACTTTCAGTTGCTTTTCTGCCAGCTCAGGCTTTCCCATATATAAGAATTATACTTACCCTTTCACATTATGTGCTGTTGATTTTCGTGTGATAAGATCACTGAATCTTCATTCCATCCGATACATCTGATATAGTGTCTTCTACCAGGTCATGATTGAAATATTTGACTGGATGGTGCTGAGTGCTGAGGACACAGTTCTGGCTTTCTTTCTATTAGTCGTCGCTCTGGGTTCTTAAGAATTGTTTGTTCCATGCTTTCTGAATTCCATTTTTCTGTGAGCTACAATCCACCTGACTGAAAATTCAGTCTACCTCTCTCTGGCTTGCCCCTAAGGACAATATGACCTTGTCAAATATGTAGCTGGAATCAAATTATGCATTGTTTATGCTCTTCCCTTAGAATTACCTATTAAATAAAATGGAGCTAATTAATCAAGATCAATACCATGTTCTTTAGTGAACATACGCTGTTTCTAGTTTGCTTCTTTTCCAAGTATTTGTGAACTGTGTGGCATAAAAAGCTGTTGAAATCATGTAGAAATGAAGTGTTGGGGCTCGCAGCAAACCCGGAGTTGAGCACCCACGTTTTAGAGATGAAACACAGGCCCAGAGCGCTGAGTGCCAGGCTCATGTGCTGCATATTTTCATGGACTTGAGCTCTGGACACTATTTTAGAATATTGTGGAACATTCATGACATCTAGTGGTAAGCTACTTACATGGACTGTGCATGAGAATGTCATTCAAAAATTTTTACAGAAAATATAAATATCTCCTGGAAGCTCTTTTTTTAACCTACTGTTTCTAGTAAGAAAAAATTACTGCTTCTGAGAACCTTTAATCATGGAATGAGTTGCAGATTGAAGGAGGGCCAGCAGAGGGCGCCAAGGGTTCAGTCATCTACAATGCCTGCCAAGTGTGGGGGGTTTTCCCATGATTGTCAACCATCAACATTTTGGACCATGTGGGCAGTGATTTTTATCTGAATTGTTTACTCCTGTATCTCCAGTATCTAGCACAGTGCTTGACATATAGTAGGTTTGCAATAAGTATTGAATTCATATTATAAATAATTTCTATAATACTTTTTCTTGGGATTCAAAAATTCAAGAACAGTTAGGATAATGACAGAGGTGTCTGAAGGTTCAAGGCAATGTATTAATTTTAAAAAAATATATTTTTATTGATTTTAGAGAAGAAGGGAAAGGGATAGAATGATGAGAGTGAATCATTGATGGGCTGCCTCCTGCATGCCCCACACTGGGGATCAAGTCCACAGCCCAGGCATGTGCTCTGACCAGGAATGGAACCATGACCTCCTGGTTCGTAGGTCATAGTGTAAATGATGAAGTATTAAATGGTCAAAGGCTTTACATCCTTGCTACTATTTCCCAAACATAAATTTTATGTGTCCTAAAGTAATTATAGTGCTTTTGGTATATGGCTAATAGTTTTAAGCCCAACTTTTTATGAAATATAAATGTCAAAGCACAATGTTAAACTTGGTACTAATTTTTCTAAAGTTCAAAATATTCTTTCCTTGAATAGTTTTGTATTGCACATTTTTATTTGTTGTTAGTGTACTGCATTGGAACAAAAACTGAAAAAATTGACTGAAGATTTGAGTTGCCAGCGACAAAATGCAGAAAGTGCCAGATGTTCTCTGGAACAGAAACTCAAAGAAAAAGAGAAGGAGTTTCAAGAGGTAAGGTGGATAGATTCATTAGGAGTTTGTCGGGATGTCACAGTTCCCATATTGGAAAAGAGCCATTTGTCATCGTTTGGATGTTCTACTAGGGAAATGCTCTCGGGGGGCGGGGGGGGGAAGGTCGCTGTATTTTCCTTCAGTCTTTCAGTTTTTGATCAGAGAAGGAACTCAGTAGTCAGAAATGTTCTTTTGTATCCATATTTTCAGATTAGTTTGAGATTATTATTCTGAGTAGGAAAGGGTCATATTCTTTTTTCAAACACTCTCCGTTGTGAAAGAAATTGAATTACAATCTCTGGCTGTTTGTAAAGCCTGTTGGCAAATACATTAGAACAGTAGCTGATGAAGTGGGGAAAGGCTTTGGCAGGCAAGTTAGAGCTGAGGATGCCCTTCTGTAAGTACAGCTGCCAATGTGAGGCGAGTTAGCCGGGAAGTGTGTGTGTCATACGGATTGAGGGTCTGCAGACTTCCAATAGGAGTGACTGCAGACTGGAGCTCATCTTGGTCAGACACCGCCTCATACATTCATTAAGTTGTTTATTCCTTTATTGTTTATCTCACCAGAACTACTGTATACAGCAGGCATGATAGAGACAGTTACCCAGAAGGAAGTAATTGCGCCTCCTGGGGAAATTATAACCAATTGTATATTTAAATATTTTTTAAATTTAATTTTTAAAAAAATATTTTTATTTATTTCAGAGAGGAAGGAAGAGGGAGAGAGAGAGATAGAAACATCAATGATTAAAGAGTATCATTGTTTGGCTGCCTCCTGCACGCCCCCTACTTCGGATCAAGCCGGAAACCCCGGGCATGTATCCTTGACCGGAATCGAATCTGGGACTCTTTAGTCCACAGGCCGACACTATCCACTGAGCCAAACCAGCTAGGGCTAAGTTAATGTTTTAATTTCAGTTGATGTTTAGTATTCTATTAGTTTCAGGTGTACAGCATAGTGTTAAGACATTTGTAAAACTTACAAAGTGATCCCCTGATAAAACAAGTATTTAAATATTGTGTCTATTATTTATTGACCAAATAAGATACCAGGTGCTTTGCTAGTTCTGGGTGAACGGGGTGATTAAGACCATGGGTTTTATAGTCTAGAACGGTGGTTTTCAACCAGGGGGGGATTATTTTCCCCTTCCCAGGGGATATTTAGCAATATCTGGGGACATTTTTTAAAAAGTATATATTTTATTGATTTTTTTTTTACAGAGAGGAAGGGAGAGGGATAGAGAGTTAGAAACATCGATGAGAGAGAAACATTGATCAGCTGCCTCCTGCACACTCCCCACTGGGGATGTGCCCTTGACCGGAATCGAACCTGGGATCCTTGAGTCCGCAGGCCGACGCTCTATACACTGAGCCAAACCGGTTAGGGCTCTGGGGACATTTTTTATTGTCACAACTGGGTGGAGGAGTTGGGGGCCACTACCAGCATTTAGTGGCTAGGAGCCAGGCCTGCTGGTAAACACCCTGTAATTCGTGACAGTCCCTTAGATAAAGCATTGTCCCCAGCCCTGAATATGAGTAATGCCAAAGCTGGCAATACCTGGTGCAATAGTGGGGTGATAGGGAGAACCCCCCCAAAAAACAAACAAACAAAACACACATAAGCACACATACATATAAAAAAGTGACCTGCAAATGTTACTCTTGTGTCCTTACCTGGTTATCCAAGTTCATTGGTGACATATAATTTGTGTCATTCTCAATTATAAGTGGTGGATGGTATTTGAAATTTTAAACCCCATTTTTGAGTGCCTTTGATTTCTCAACTCAATTGCAGTGATTGAAGCTCAGCTCTCCTCTCTTTTGTCCCTGGATCTTTCAACACAGATGATTGACTTAAGAGTGGGGATGTGGTGGACACAGGCTAGCTTCCATGTGGTCAACTGGCGGGCTCCTTCCCGGGACCTTGGAGACCTGGATTTGAATAGCAGGACCGTGCTCTGGCTGATTATGTTCATCATCAAGTGGATGGTCCTCTAGGCTCCCTGTTGTCTCTGGCATTTCCTGTGGGGTGCCTGTGTCACCCTGGTATCTGCCTGGAAACCATCGGCAGTGTGATGCATGTGTTCTTGCTTTTCAGGAGCTGTGCCGTCAACAGCGCTCCTTCCAAACACTGGACCAAGAGTGCACTCAGATGAAAGCCAAACTCACCCAGGAGCTGCAGCAGGCCAAGAACGCTCACAACATCCTGCAGGCTGAGCTGGACAAAGTAGGCGCTCCTTCTCCCCTTTTCCTCGTACCTGTTATTTCTGTGCCGCAGCTGACACAGGCTGCTTGGAGGGAAAAAATGCTCTATCCTCACTTTCCTTTTCAAACAGGAGAGCAAATGGAGCCTGTCTGGGTCTGGATTCTCTCATTCAGAGAAGAGGACAGTGAATGAGGGGGGTTCTTGGATCTGGAAGTCTGTGGAGCTCTGATATTCTGGTTCTTCGTCATGTCACTGGGTTCCCGTCCCAAGTAATTTATGCCCTCAAATCGTCAAAGCCCTGAAAATTACAATCAGTTTACTTACGTAACACTCACTTTAAAAATGATGTCCAGTGTTGTGGCTTTGCATTTCATCTGTGTGGTGAAGGCTCCCATATTTATATCTCCGCCCTGGACATCTGTTCTCAACTTGAGACTCATGGGTGTGTATCTGACATTGCCACTCGCATTTCTAACGCATCTTATTTGTTAGTAATGGAACTCCAGTAAATACCTCATCCCAGTAAATATCAATTCTGGTCTTCACATTGCTCAGGACTAAAGCTTCCTGTTATGTTCAGGTCTTCCTTTTCTCTCACACCTCAATGTCATCCATTAAAACTCTGCCGACTCTACCTTTATTTATTTACATGTACACACATGTGTGTATTTATCAGTGTATATGTGTGTGCATATGTATATTTACATGATTGTGTATGTGTGTGCATTATGTAGAGAATGCATTTAAACTTTTTGTGTAAAAAACAAAATCTGTATAGAATAAGTTTTGATGATAAGTCATTATCAGGCGTGCTCTCTTATAAGCATTATCTGTGTTGGGATAGAATGTTATCAGCCACCCCAGAAACCCTTCTTGTACTACTTACCTCTCTGCTTAGAAGAAACCTGACTTTACAAAGTCTGTCTGTGGTTTATATTGAATATGACTGCTATTTTCAGTGCTGGTCTAAGACTACATCGTCTCCCTCCTGGATTACTGTTCTAGCCTCCTAACTGTCTCCGTGCCCCCCACTTCTTCCTCAGTCTGTTTACAACCAGCGGCCAGAGTGAGTCTATTAACCTGATGTCACTCTGCTCAGAGCTCCTGAGTCTCTCTCAGAGTGAGGGTCTTGGCCAACATGGATGGCATCAATTCTTTTATTCCATGACTTTCTTATTATTGGAGAAGAAATGACTATTAAGGAAGTAAAGAACAGGAAACTGAACCCTGACCTTATTTTCTCTTTGTAGGTCACATCATTAAAGAACCAGCTAGAAAACAAATTGGAAGAGTTTAAGCAGAATGCCTGCCGAACCGAGCAGGCGTTACAGGCAAGTCAGAGCAAGGAGAATGAGCTGAGGAGGAGCTGTGAGGTGAGTGAGGAGCAGAGACAAGTGTCTGCCAACTTCCGTTCAGGATGTGCTGGGAATTGCTACACCGATTTTCAGTAGCTTATCGTGATCATTTCATTGTCTATTTTATTTGCCAGAAGTATGACGATGTATTTTGTATATAACCTATGTCACAGAACATAGTACTTTTTTTTTCCACTTCCTATTCTGATATAATTTCTAATATGCATGTAGCAATTATAGGAAAACTTGACTTGTACTAAGGACATATACTACTCTTTTTTTTTGAAAGATTGTTTTAGACCATTTGGGAGGTGAAGAATAGAAGAAGACGAGGGGTTTTCGAAATGGAAAGAAACAAAATTGGTGAAGGGGTAAATTGAAATCCCTTTTCCAAGGGTTGACTTTTGAATCATCAAATATTAAAAACCTGGTGGAAGGTCAATGATTTAAATGAGCAGAGTAATGACAGATGAAGAGTTCCTAGATTTCAAAATCTTGTGAAAACATCAAGTAATTGTAAATTATGTTACTCTGGCTTCAAAAGTCAGCATTAAGTTCAGTGTTGAGCACGGTTGACAGTGTTTTCGTAGATTCGTGCTTTTGTGCACAATGCTGGATGATTTCCCCAGTGGTGTGAGTAGAGAACTACCTTGACGTTGCTTCCACTGATAGGGTTTTCTCCATACTTATTTAATTTGGTTTCTCCCTGAATTTACCTAGTGGCCTGGAGCTTATTTTAAAGGGCGTAATGAAGAGCCATTTAGGGGCGCTTACTAGCCTGAGACAATTTGAATAGTGACATAAATCAGCGTGGCATCATTACAAAGAAGCACAGCAGAACAGAAGTTTCTTCCCCATCAAATGTCACAGGAAAGAAATTGTTCCACTCATTCTTTAAATATTTTGCAGTCACTTTCTAGATTGCAAAGATTCTCTTTGAAATTCTCTGTAAAGAGCATTCGTTTATGCAGGTGAGGAGAGCCGAAAGGTATTTATCCCCCAGCTTTGGAGAATTAACACGGTTGTAAAATCCGAGCATCTGTCAGTAGCACAGGAGCATGCAGCCAGCCTCAGAGGGGTAATATGGCTGGAGACAGGCGGCCCCAGTTCCAGCCACTGGAGTGGAAGGAAGCTTCGTATCAGAGGATGGTTTCAACAGCGAACGTTTTCAAATGGAAGTGTTTTGTTTCAGCAAAACAAATGTTTGCCTTTTGGCCAGTGGGGACCAACCAGCAGATGCTTCTGCTAACATTTCCACAGGCAGACTGGCACCGAACTCTTCCCTCTGTGAGCTCCCCTTTCAGCCAGGAACTCTCCCGCGACGCCACTGGCGGCCTGGTGGAAGCGTTTTGTAAAAGCAGTCATCTGGTTAAGAGGCCACAAACGCTTTTAAAACAGTCTCCTTGGCCGAGGTGCAGTTGTGGGCTGGGCGTTGTCTTGCAGGTGTTTCTGAAGACTTGGGTGACCCCACAGGGTCTGGTGTGTCAGCTGAGGAGCTGTCCACAGTGAGCGCGCCTATACTGAGCTAACTGCCCACCGTGTTGCACTAATATGTCATCGATCTCTGTGTCCAGTGAGGGCAGTTGTGTGCCAGGGCCTAGCACAGGGCCAGGGGGTTCATTTAGTATCTGTCTTCATTTATGTGTGTGTCTTCTTTTGAAGATGAGAAGAACTCACATTTAGCTGGCTCTTGCATTTTGAATTGGGATTGGGATCAGAAAAGTGATTTAGCCACTTAGAGCGGTGCATAACTTAATGGTATAATGTTGGCGGCTTTAGTGTGAGCGAGGGCTGAAATTGCATTGCTTTTCTGCCACCTACCTGCTGAATGACCTTGGGACAGTGACTTTCCTCTTCTGAGTCTGACTTTCTTCATCTGCATATAGGGACAAATAATACCCCTTCCTTTTCAAAGCTAAATCGATGATTAGATTAAACCCTGCCCAGTACATAAGTGCTCAGTAGATTATTACAGTCCGCCTGCTCATTGCTTTGGTCTTCACAACTGTTATGGCCTGATTGCTGTCACCCATAGGCACAGAAAGCGATGAGCCAGGGGACAGTGCATTTGAGATTTTACACGTTTAAAATTTGCCTGTTCTATCCTATCACTGTGGGTCTCTTTCTTTATCTAATTATAAGTATTAACAAGTTTAGCACGCTGATAGGTTTTGGATGCCGAAATAATGTGACAGTTGTACTGAAATTTTCCTTGTTCGTGTTTAGCAAACTAATATGCCACTCACAATGAGAAAGCATCAGTAATGGAAACGTGATTTAATGGTCCAATCAAGGGTAAAGTTAACGTTTAGTATCAAAGTGAATGGAGGGTTTAGATACACTGCTCATCCAGCATCGGCTGCCAGCCCCATAGCGTTCTGTTAGGCCATCATGTACCATCATTTGACAGCCAAGGTAGGGGGAACACTTGCTTGGGGACCTTTCTGAGCACGGGATCTGTATTATACCAGATCCTCTAAGGGGCTTGGTCTGGCAGACAGGAATGATGAGGTGGAAGGGAAAAACACATCCTTTGCATCCGTCCCTTGTTCATGATACAGACTTCGCCCCAGCAGGGGACGTATTAAGCATCATTCATGGATGGGATCATGAAATAGTGCACAGTAACTGAAATTTGTTTTGTCTGGCCCTAGGAAAGGATGCTTCCCTTGCTGCTCCTAAACCGAAGTTGATTTGGGTGGAATAGCTTGCTAAGCTCAGATGCTGGCTTGTGTTTATAGGGATTTTTGTTGTGTTTATTCAGACTTGTGCCCAATTTTGCACATCATGTCAGGATGCAGGAGATGCCTAGGAGAACGTATCCTTGTATGCCTAACTTGTTGTTGATAATGAGCTACCCAATCAAGTCTTAAGTGGCTGTAGCCTTGCAGAAAACTAATTGCTGATGGATGGCAGTTTACAGCTCGATTTTCAGATGTTCATTTTCTAAATTCTGGCTATTAAAAATCCTTGGGTTGGTCTTAGCCATAGCATTAGAAGCCTGCTGGGTCCCAGGATTGGCTGAACGTTTCTTTGTTAGAAACAAATATTTATGGAGCTAATGCCAGAATAGAGAAAGACATGCTAATCTTTCCGTTTCACTTACTGTTCCTGTAAATGTCTCCAGTTACGGACAGAGGCTGTGGAGATGAGCAGACATGTAAACATAAGTTGCCCCCCTCCCTCTCTGGGATGCACCCAGCTTTAGCTTTGCACATGGTGTCTTCTCAGCTTTCTTGTCACCTTCAGATGTAGATGCCATTTAGTTTGATTGATTTTTTTAGGGTAAGAAAATATTTAATAGGTTGTAAATTAAAATGCTACGTCAACCCAGGCGGGTGGGTAAATGCTAGTTCCTCTCTTATGTTGAACTCATACAGCTGATCTTAGCACTGATCACGCAGATCTCAATGCTGTTAGATTTTGGGAAGAAAATAATGCTCCATTCACTTGTTAAAGTTCTTCAAGGTATTTTTCCTTTCACATTTGTGATATCTTTTGATGATTATCCTGTGTTTGAAGAACGAACAGGCGATTAGAGTGTCTATACTTTAATTATGTTAGTTTAAGTCAATAACACATTTCAAACACACACACACACGCATATGTATATATATATATATATATATATATATATATATATATATATATTGATTTTAGAGAAGTGAGAGGGATAGAGAGAGATAGAAACATTTATCTGCTGCCTCCTGCATGCCCCCTGCAACCCGGGCATGTGCCCTGATTGGGAATCGAACTGGCAACCTCCCGCCTCCCGGTGCAAGGGATGATGCTTGAACAACTGAGCCACACTGGCTAGGGCACACTGTTGTATCTTAATGATCATTCTTTGCAGACTTGAACACTGCCCAGTATGAATGTCAGCCTCAGTCTTGAGATCAGTTGGAGCGGCCCTTTAGTTCTGATTGATGTCTTAATTTGCCAGCAAGGAAGGGAGGCAGGATTAGGACAAAGACAGGAGTTTAACTACAATGGGTTCTGTCTTATCTTGATGATGAAATGAGCATATATATATATGAACACAGCAGCTGCCAGCAAGTTTTCAAGTACTTTCTCCTAGCCAGATTCCCCCTCTTCTTGAATTTGGCTTTGCTGCCTCGGTACCCATCTGCTGGTAGTAACCAGACTGATAATTGAAGGCAGCTTTCCAACACAGCACTGCCAGGGCCATCTGTTTTCTAACGGTGCAGTAGGGTTTTGGAGGCTGGGTCTTAATTGTTTCTTTAAGATTCAGAATTTTCTCCTTCTCAGAGGGGTATTTTTTAAGTTTTTTTTTTTTTTTAAAGTTAACCTTATGAATTCCCCCTCCCCCAAGGATGTGAGACCCTTAATTCTGTCAGTATATGCCAATTCTTTGTGGTCCAGAGGGTGGCATATCATATAAGCTGAGATATTTAACAGCTATAAAATCATTAAAGGTTGGAAAACAGGTTGAGGAAATAGAGGATTTGTGATATTGTGTGTCTTATGTGGTTAATAAGCAATAGCACTTTTCTTTGGCATTTAAATATTGCTTGGTTTTAAGATTCCCCCCCCAATATGTCTCCCTAGATAATACAATGGGGCTACATCTGCGTCTCTGCTACTTTATTTACATGGATACTTCATTTAATCAGGTGCCCAAAGAATCTGTTTTTACTGTGAAAGCTCAGTTTCCTCTATGTAGAATGAATTCTTCCTTTTGTGCTTCAGCCCGATTTCCCATAGTACTCGCCACCTCTCTTTAGCAGTTAGCACATCCCCATGTGTATTAAGTGACTGGTAGCACATCTTCCCTCACTGGGTTACTTGCCCTGAGGGCAGAGACTGTCTCACTTAAATTTACATCTTTTATAATGTTCATTTCAGCATGTGGTTCATTGTAGATTTTTTGATAAACACTTATTAAAGGTAATTTACTCATAAAGACATCCCCTTAACAGTGAACGTCAAGGTGTAGAGTCAACATTTGTAGTGTGAATTTTTTTGTTCCTTAGTACATCAGGTATTTGTAAAAATATATTTGATATACATTCAGATATGATAAGAACTTGGAGCTTGTGTCCTTGAGGATCTTTTAAATAGGATTTTTCTTATGAGCTAATGCTTTAACAAGCTTAGGGACAACCAGAAAGCTCAAAGAAATATATTTTTGAAGGAAAATGATTATCGTCAGATTTAGGTCTTTTGATTTGTTTTAACTTCTATTCATAAACTCATTTGGTTCAATAATGTCTAACTTTGTTAAGCACTCAAAGGGGACATGTGATTCCTCCCCTAGTGAGATACACAATCATTTCCATTAGGGCCTTTCCTAAGACAGAAGTCGTAGTTTGCTTGAGCATTTGTTTTGATTATAACCAAGTAAATGTGCACTTTAGGAAATGAAGAAGGAAAACAGCTTCCTTAAGAGCCAGTCTGAGCAAAGTGCCAGAGAAGTCTGCCACCTGCAGGAGGAACTGAAGAAGACCAAGCAGTGTTTGACTCATAGCCAGAATTTTGCAGAAGAAATGAAGGGTAAGAAAAACTTGGTGTTTTAGAATTATTTCTCTAAGCTATCATTCCTGAGAGAGGATGGATAGCATTAGAAACTTTGCATTTTTTCATCTATTCTCCCAGAAAGATGTCTGCATTCGATGTGGAGAAAGTTTTCTCTCGTCCACTTTTTAGTTTCCAAAGTGATAGTTGGACATTGTTTTATTGGAGCACATTGAGTCCCCAAACGCCTGGTTTTCAGCACTTTGAAACCAGAGGGGTAAATATTTCCCACACAAAAGTAAATTGTCAGTGCTGTCTATTGCCCGAGAGAACTATTGATTGTCTCAAGTGTGTTTGTTAGTTACATTCAGACAGCTCATCTCCTCGCTCATAACCATTTCCCACATAATGGAAAATCACTTTATGAAATGCATGTGCCCCAGCCCTTAATGACCATTGATTTTTGATGGCTAACTTGACTGAATGATTTTATTTCCTTACTTTAGAACTACAGAATTATGCTATACACACTAAATGAATCCACTGCTAGTTTCCCATTTATCAGTGTACCATATGTCTTCTACTTCATTTATTTTCTCACCTGGGGTATTTGCACATCTGAGATTTTTTTTTTTAATTCTCAACTGAGGATATTTTTATTAATTTTAGGGAGAGAGAAAGAGAGAATCATCAATGTGAGAATCATTGATTAGTTACCTCTCCTATATGTGCCTCAACAGGGAATGGAACCTGCAACCTTTTTTTGGTGTGCGGGACAACACTCCAACCAGTTGAGTCACCTGGCCAGGGCTCTAGGATTTCTTTTAACCTGACCTGTGGATTATGTGTCACACTTGCTGGTGACTGTTTTTAAAATTTCCATCTCCCGAAGATAGCTTTTAATTTTTCCACAGCAGTGGTAAAAATGTCAGTCTCTCTTGAAAGACAACCATGGCAAAAGTGAAGGGTTCCAGTTGTTTTCCAGTGTTGGTCATCAGGGTTATTGCCTCGGGTCCTCGTGAGCAGAGGTGATTGACAGCCCTTGTGGTCAACTGAGAAACCTTATCCAGTAGGTAGAATGAGGTTAGAAGATTAAATATAGGAGCTGTATTGTAACATCTGCATTTAGAATACATCCTGTTCTTATCATCTATTAAGTTTCTCAACTTATATTCTCCCTCAATATATTTGGGGTATATAAAGCCTTCCCATCACTGTTGAATGAAATCATTGAGGTTATTCAGTGGGTAGAAGTGTGTTGTTGGACAGAAAACAAGATTTTAATGGAGTTTGAAAAAGCTTCCAGATAATTCTTGGGTTTATAGACACCACCCTTACTGCAAGGGGCTGGGATGTGGGTGACATTGTTCCTAAGTAATATTCCTATATAGGCTTCGAGAGTTAGTGATTATAGGATTTTTTACTCTTTTTTATTTAATCCTATATACTTTGGCTAAAATGGTGGAGTAGTTACTTATTTTCCTGGAAAATCAGTATTACTCCATAGTAACATGAGTAATTCCATTTCAATGCTGCTTTTTGACACAGTTTTCTCTCTTTAAATAAGTATATCAAAAGAGTTGAAAAATATAGTCAGAGATGTGGTGAGTTTGTATCCAACCATTGCCAAAAAGCAGGTATTGCAGTAAAGGGAGTCATGAACTTTTACTGGTGGAGGGTCTTGCTTTCAGTTTATAAAACATGCAACATCATTGAAGCATAATAAAATGAGTATTCCTGTACACCTATACATAAACATACACAGAAGAAGAAGAAAAGAAAGTTGCAACGGCTTAGGAAAACAATCTGTTGATATTTCATATATTTTATGCAACATCCCTTTATTAAGCTGCTTAGAAAGAAGATGAACAAATGTATTACCACCTCTAAAAGGACCATGTCTCTCCTTGCTCTAATTGACTTTATATAAGCTTAGATGATTGTCAGGTGATCTACTTTACAGGAGGTACCTGGGCAATAATGCCAGTTTTTATAGTGCTGAGAAGTTGTTAGTTTGTTTAGATTTTTTTTTCCACTTTAAAATTTTTATAAAGTATCAAAAACATTGACAGTGCTTTTTATTATTTTATTTTCAATAGCTAAGAATACTTCTCAGGAAATCATGTTAAAAGACCTTCAAGAAAAAATAAACCAGCAAGAGAATTCCTTGACTTTAGAGAAACTGAAGCTTGCCTTGGCTGACCTGGAAAAGCAGCGTGATTGTTCTCAAGATCTGTTGAAGAAAAGGGAACATCACATAGAACAACTGAGTGAAAAGTTAAGCAAAACAGAGAGAGAATCTGAAGCTTTATTGAGTGCTTTGGAGGTAAAAAGGAAAGAATTTGAAGAATTGAAAGAAGAGAAAACACAGTTTTCTCATTGGAAAAATGAAAATGAACAACTTATAAAGCAAATGGAATCAGATAAGGAAAGCTTGCTGAGTAAAATTAATCAGTTGGAAACTTGTCTTAAGACACAAAAAATAAAAAGCAATGAATACAATGAGAGAGTAAGCATATTGGAGATGGAAAGAGAAAACATAAGTGTTGAGGTGAGAAACCTCCACAATATGATTGATAGCAAGACTGTCGAAGTAGAGGCTCAGAAACAAGCTTACGCAGAGCTACAGCAAAAAGCCGAGTTCTCAGATCAGAAACATAAGAAGGAAATGGAAAATATGTGTGTGAAAGTTTCTGAGCTTACTGGGCAAGTTGAAGATCTGAAGCACAAGCTTCAATTACTTTCAAGTGAAATAACAAACAAAGACCAGCGTTACCAAGACCTGCATGCAGAATATGAGAGCCTCAGGGACCTGCTAAAATCCAGTGATTCTTTGGTGGCAAATGAGGCTCATCACAGAAATCTTTTGGCTTTTGAGCAGCAGTCTGCATTGAATAATTCCTTTGCAAATATAGGAGAACAAGGAAGTATGCCTTCAGAAAGGAGCGATTGCCATGTAGAAGCAGACCAAAGTCCAGAAAATTCAGCCGTCTTACAAAATAGAGTCATTTCTCTTGAGTTTTCATTAGAGTCCCAAAAGCAAATGAACTCAGATCTGCAAAAGCAGTGTGAAGAGTTGGTGCAAATCCGAGGAGAAATAGAAGAAAACCTTGTCAGAGCAGAACAGATGCATCAAAGTTTTGTGGCAGAAACAAGTCAACGCATTAACAAATTACAGGAAGACACTTCTGTCCATCAGAATGTTGTTACTGAAACTTTAGTTGCCCTGGAGAACAAGGACAGAGAGGTGCAGCTTTTGAATGGAAAATTGGAAAGTGAGCAAGCAGAGATTCAAGAATTAAAAAAGAGCAACCATTTACTTCAAGAATCTCTAAAGGAGCTACAACTTTTGTCTGAAACTCTGAGCTCAGAGAAAAAGGAAATGAGTTCCATGCTTTCTCTAAATAAAAAGAATATTGAGGAGTTGACCCAAGAAAATGGAACTCTCAAGGAACTTAATGCCACCTTAAATCAAGAGAAGATGGATTTACTCCAAAAAAGTGAGAGTATTTCACAGTGTATGGTCGAAGGGGAAAAAAGTATTTCAGCGTTATCTAATCAGTATGAGCAAGAAAGACTTATTTTATTACAAAGATGTGAAGAAACAGGAAATGCATTTGAGGATCTCAGTGAGAAATACAAAGCAGCACAAGAAATGAACTCCAAATTAGAACGTATGCTAAATGAATGCACTAGTGTGAGTGAAGATAGAAAAACTGAGTTGGAACAGCTAAAGGAAACCTTTGCAAGGGAACACCAAGCATTTGTAGCAAAATTAGCTTTAGCTGAAGAAAGAAACCAGAATCTAATACAAGAGTTGGAGTCATTGCAGGGAGATCTGAGAGCTGAGGTTGTAGAGATTCAAAACAATTCCAAGAGTGAGGCTGATGATTTAAAGCAAGAGATCAGGACTTTAAAGGAAGAGCACACCAAAATGCAAAAGGAAGTGAATGCCTTATCACAAGAGAATGAGCAGCTGATGAACTTGATGAAGATGAAACATGAGCATCAGAATCTAGAATTGGACCCAATTAATGACTCTGTGACAGAAAGAGACAGTGAGAAGAGTAAATGTCATGTTCAACTTCCAATGGAGCTTGAAGTTAAAGATACTTCTCAAGACAATTATGTTGCACAGTTGGAACAATTAGAAGCTAAAATAAGAAATATGGAATTACAACTTGAAGAAAGTGAGAAGGAAAAGAAGTACCTACAGCATGAATTACAGAGAATTAACAGAGAATTAGAATCTAGAAATTTGCTGCAAGACATTCAATCACAAGAAATTAGTGGCCTTAAAGACTGTGAAGTAGATACAGAAGAAAAGTATATGTCCATGCTTCATGAGTTGTCAACAAGTCAAAAGGACAATGAGCAGCTGCAGTGCTCTCTACAAATGGCATTGAACAAGCTGAATGAGCTAGAGACAATGTGTGAAATGCTGCGCAGTGAAAAGTTTGAATTAATGTCTGAGCTGAATGACTCAAGATCAGAATGTATCACAGCAACTAGTAAAATGGCAAACGTTGAGAAACTAGTCAGTGAAGTTAAAATATTAAATGATGAAAATGGTCATTGCCAAGATAAGTTAGTGGAAGAAATGCTAGAAGGTGAACGTGGTGAACAACAAAATTCAGAGACATCTGTGTCCTTAAATCCTTTAGATAACAGTCACATCTCTGAGCACTTGACATTGTCGAACAAAGAAGTTCAAATGCACTTTGCTGAATTGCAGGAGAAATTCTCATCTTTACAAAGTGAACACAAAACTTTACATGATCAGCACAGCCAAATGAGCTCTAAGATGTCAGAGCTACAGTCCTATGTTGACTTGTTGAAGGCTGAAAATTTGGTTTTGTCAATGAGTCTTCGAAACTCTCCAGGTGACTTGGTAAAGGAAGGGAAGATGGAATCCAGGGAGAGGCGTTCACTGTCACTGTCATTCTCTTGTGTGGCTGACAGCCCTAGTCTTACTAGTCTGGGGGAATTATCATTTTGCAAAGATCTTTTAGAACAGACAGGGGAAACATCCCTTTGGAATAGTTTGGAAGGGAATGTTTCTACAAACCAGTCCCACCTAGAGGAGGTATCTTGTAGCAGTCTGGAGGAGGAGGATCTGCCCAAGACTGCTGTCCCTTCAGCCTCAGAGAAGAGTGTTGAAGAACTTGAGATCCTCTGTCAGATATACCAGCAGTCCCTTAAGAAGCTAGAAGAAAAAATTGAAAGTCAAGAGAACATGAAAAAGAAGGAAATTGAAGAGCTCAAACAGTTACTAAATTCTAAAATGGAAGAGCTCGACTGTCTTCGGAAGCAGCATTTGTCAGAAAATGAACAGTGGCAGCAGAAACTGGCAAGCGTGACGATGGAGATGGAGTCCAAGTTGGCGGCAGAAAAGAAACAGACAGAACACCTGTCACTGGAACTCGAAGTAGCACGACTCCAGCTACAAGGTCTGGACTTAAGTACCCGGTCTTTCCTTGGCACCGACCTTGAAGATGTAAGTACATGGATTTACATGCTATTTCTCTAATTGCATGTCTAGCAGACACTCAATAAATGTTTGTTGAATGGAAATCAATGTTGAATTGACCTTAAAAATAGTTTTTTAGGGTCCAAGGGCATTAAATATCCCAAAGTTTTTTTAAAAAAACAATCCAGAACTTTAGGAATATGAATAAACCTTTTTGGGAGCTAAATTTCCACAGTTATTACATTTAAACACTATTATATGGGAAATTACTAAAGAGGGTTTTTAAACTCTCCTGGAAAAAATTACATGGCATCAGAACAGTGTCTTCAGGATGTGTGTGTTGTATGTTTTCATTCTTTGTGAGTTAATAAAGCACACTTACATAATAAATTAGAGCTTAGGAATGTTATTGTGATATGAATTTTAAAGTCTCTTGCCCTTTCTATTTTTAATGTTACAGAGTTAAAGTCATGAAACTAATAAGAGTATATTACATGTTACTGAATCATTTTATAACAATTTGCTCTGATACAAATCTATAATTTGGTATCAGTTGTTTAAAAAGATCTTTCTTAGAAACATCTGCACAGCATATGTTTCAAGGGACCTGGCGTATATGGCATACTGTTCTTAATATGTTTACTCCCCTTCTTGGCGCTATGTGTTTTAACCAAGGTCACCTCTCTGAGAAAGGTTGTTTCCCCAGGTAGGGATTTTTCCCTGAAGTTAGAGAGGGAATAAAACCCCTTAACCAAAGTGCCAGGCGGCTAATCAAAAAATAAATAAATAAATAAATAAAAATAAAAAGATCTTTCTTTATAGAAAACGAAATTGCCTAGTTACTTATAACTTTGTCCTTCTAGTCTGCCAGCTACACTAATAATTCTGTATGGTTGACGAGTCTCACTTTGTTCCTTCTGCCTCTGTAAGAGAGGAAAGGCAAGTGGTGAGTCAGCAGGAGTAGTCATAGCCGCTGATCCTCATTTTACAGATGAGAGGAAGGTGATGTTAAGCCCTTGGGCTGGAATTCTGGACAGAAAACATTATTGCCTTCTCTTCTCAAAGAATATCAGAAATGCTGAAGGTGGAAACTGAGCATTTCATGTGGAATTGGTTAGCCTCTTGTTTGATAATCACAGAGATATTTTATATTTAGGCTATCTGGACTATTTCTAGCAAGAAAAACAATATATGAAATTTAAGTATGCCAATGTGGATGATTAAATAACTGGAGGTTTGTCTTCATGATAAAGACCTTACCAGTGCCTTGCCCAGAGAGAACACTTACAGAACGTTTGTTTAATTGTGTAGAGTATTTGGATGGAGAGAAGAGAATGTTGTAGGAAATATTTCATTTGAAGCGATGTATTGAGCCAAGGCAAGAAGCCAGTTGCTATAAAATAATAAATAAGCCTATTTATTCTATTATGATTCTTCCTGAAACATAAAAAGCATTCTTGTTCTATATTACAACTGCAGGCTATTCAGGGTGGAAATGATAACTGTGACACCAACGAATCAGAAGAACGTACTACTTCAGAAACTAAAGAGAGAATACCAAAGCAGGACATGCATCCAGTGTGTGAAAAAGAAGCTCAGCAGGACCTCAGTCTAGAGGAGGAGAAAAGCACCAAGCCTGGGGCAGTTGTGCAGGCAGGAGAATGTTCTCAGGAGCTGTCCCCAGAAACCAGTTCTGATTCCCCACTGGAAGATAAAACCCAGGACTTTGCAGAATGCATTTCTGAGTCATCACTTTCTGGTCCCAATTCTTTGGTTCCTATGGATTTCCTAGAGGCTCAGGTAACCACTCAGAATCTCCAACTGCAGATAAAAGAGATATCAAATGAAAATTTGAGATTACTTCATGTCATAGAGGAACGGGACAAAAATGTTGAAATTTTGCTAAGCGAAATAAAAGAGTTAGATTCAAGACTCAATTTACAGGAAGTACAACTAACTACCAAGATTGAAACATGCAGAGAATTGGAGGAAACAGTTGAGGAACTTAAGAAAGAAAAATCCAATTTAATGGAAAAATTGGAATCCTTTTCTTGTGATAACCTGGAGTTCCACCAGAGAGTAGAAAGTTTGGAAGGCCTCAACTGTAGTTTAGAAATGGGCACAGCTAAATTGTCACATGAAGTTACTCAAGATAATGTAGCCAAGGTAAACGACCACTGGAGAGAGAGGTTTCTTGAAGTGGAAAATGAGCTGCAGAGGATCAAGTTGGAGAAAGGCAGCATTGAGCATCATGCCCACTCTGTGGAAGCTGACATAGAGAGAGTTCAAACAGAGAAGCTGCAATTAGAAAAAGACTATGAATCTAAGCAGCGAGTTATAAGCCATCTTGAGGAAGAACTCTCTGTGGTCACAAGTGAGAGAAACCGGCTTCATGGAGAATTAGATACTTTGTCAAAAGAACATAAAGAATTGGACTTGATGTCTGAAAAGATGAAGGAGAAAATTCGAGAGCTGGAATCTCATCAAGAGGAGTGTCTACAGCACATTGAGGTGGTGGGAGATGAGCTGAAGGACAAAACGCAGCTCCTTCAGAATTTGTCCTCAGATAATGCCCGCCTGCAGGAGCAGCTGCAGAGTTTGGAAAAGGACTCACACACACTGTCTTTGGGAAAAAGTGAGCTGGAAAACCAAATCGGACAATTGAATCATGAGAAAGACTTGCTTTTAAGGGACTCTGAAAGCCTAAAGACCAAGTTTCATGAATTGGAACAGGAAAAGCTGACCGTTGCCAAGGCCTTGGAGGCTGCAGTAATGGAAAAAGGCGAGGTCGCCATGAGGCTGAACTCAACGCAAGACGAGGTGCATCAGCTGAGAAGTGGCATTGAGAAACTGAGGGTCCGCATCGAAGCTGATGAGAAGAAGCAGCTCCACGTCTTAGAGAAACTGAAAGAAAGTGAGCGTAAGAATGATTCACTTCAGGATAAACTTGAGAATCTTGAAAGAGAATTGCAGATGGCAGAGGAAAACCAAGAGATGGTAATTCTTGATGCTGAGAATTCCAAAGCAGAGGTAGAGACCCTAAAAACACAAATAGAATTGACCACTGAACGCCTGAAAGCTTTAGAATCAAACCTTGTCGCAATACAGTCCGAAAAAGAAAATCTGACTAAGCAGCTACAAGAAAAACAAGGTCAGGTGTCTGAATTAGACACGTTACTCTCTTCATTAAAAAATCTATTAGAAGAAAAAGAGCAAGAAAATATGCAGACAAAAGAAGAATCTAAAGCTGCAGTGGAAATGCTTCAAACAGAATTGAAAGAGCTGAACGAGGAGGTGTCAGCCTTGTTTGATGACCAAGAAACCAGGGAGGTCAGAGTGCAGAGCCTGGGCTCCCCAGTGCAGGTGGTGCAGGAGCTGAGAAATAGCATTGAAAAGCTGAAAATCCACCTAGAAACTGATGAAAAGAAGCAGCAGGAAAGTAAGCATCATGCAGACTTGCTTAAGGATAGAGTTGAAAACCTTGAAAGAGAACTAGAGATGTCGAGAAAAAACCACGAGCGTGTGATTCTGGAGGCTGAGAACTCCAAAGCAGAGGTTGATACCCTAACAGCAAAAATAGAGGAGATGGCCCCAAATCTGAGAGATTTGGAATTAAATCTTGTCAATATGAGGTCAGAAAAAGAAAATCTGACAAAAGAATTAGAAAAAGAGCAAGGACGAGTATCTGAATTGGAAACATTAAATTCTTCATTTGAAAATCTACTGCAAGTAAGAGAGCAAGAGAAACTTCAGCTGAAAGAAGAATCTAAACTTGCTGAGGAGAGGCTTCAGGCTCAATTAAAAGAGCTAAAGGAGAAAGTGGCAGCCTTGTGTGATGACCAAGAGACCTGGAAGGCCAAACAACAGGATCTGAGTGGTCAAGTAGATTATCTTGAACATGAGAAGTCTAAGTTGCTGCAAAGCCTTGATGAGGCCAAAAGTAATTACACTATTTTGCAATCTTCTGTGAATGGCCTCATCCAAGAAGTCGAAGATGGCAAACAGAAACTCCAGAAGAAGGATGAAGAAATCCATGTACTCAAAAATCAAATCAAAGACCGAGAGCAGCTTGTCTCTAAACTGTCCCAAGTGGAAGGAGAGCAGCAAGTGTGGAAGAAGCAAAAAGCAGACCTGGAGAATCTGACGGTGGAATTGGAGCAAAAGATCCAAGGGCTGCGGTCCACAAATGACACTTTGCAGGAAACCTTCGATGCGCTGCAGACTTCTTACAAGGACCTGGAGAAAGAGCTTGAATTGACAAAAATGGAAAAAATATCCTTGGTTGAAAAAGTAAGTGACTTTATCTACATTTTCGTTTGTTGTCATGAGGGAGGGAAACCACTGGGTGAGTTGTATTTCCCTGTGGATGGTGCCTGCAGTATTGGACCAAACTTTGTAAAGGTCTTGAACTTGGGGGACATTGAGTTGGCTCCAGTAGTAGTGACTCTTTTGCTTTGGGACACATTTGTCTGGGACTATCTAAGGATTGGCCCAGGTTTGCAATATGGCACCTGGACATGGGAGAAGCTCTGGGTCATGCACAGGTCCTGGCTCATTACACTTCCCTTTCTCACAATGCATCAGAATAGTACCCTCCCATACCCAGGTGAGAATCTGCTATAAAGGGTATAACACATACTAGTTAGAAAGGATCCCCTTTGTCCCTGGGCTGCCTTTACTGCCTTTAGGAGAAAGACCTATTAGGATGGTGATATAATTGTTACAGCAGGACCTTCATGGCTCCCAGTGTGTGTCCTGGGGATTTTGTATTTTCAGTTCCCCTCTCTTGTATCTTCTCCTTTAGTCTCCTGTTATTTGTAAGCTGATGATTAAAGGGAAGATCTGCCATCAGGAGGCTCACTTACTAATGAAAAATTAAGTTTTTTGCCTTCTTTGCTTGCTTACTGATCTACCAAAGTGATTCCATCAAATCACATTTTTACTGGACAAATATTAAAGGAGAAAGGGTGTGTCCAGAAAATGTAATAACTTCATAACTTCATTTTCCAAGAATTTTAAGTGTTTGGGTGGCTAGCAAGAGATGGCGGTTCTGGTAGAGATGATTAGAAAAACTATAGCAGGCTGTTTCAACGTCAAGGAGCAGATGCAAACGAGAGCTTTAGCTGGCCGTGACTGATCAGAGCCATGTTTCTTGCAGAGCAGTATGGCATTGGAGGATTAGTAGAGATCCAAGAAATGATAAAAATCTAAGACACTGCCTCATACAGTAGTCTCTGAGGTGTAAGTTTAATTCAACTTAATGCCTTTATGAAGGATTTTAATACTGAGTAATATCTTTTGTTGTCATTCCTTTCCTTATTGTTGTCTTTTATTAAATCTTTGCTGAGAAGAAAAGGTAAGCTCCCCAGTGGGATTTGAGCATATTAATTGAGTAGATTAGTAAAAGGAGGCTTAGCTGGGTCCCATTTTCTTACCGAAGTCTGAAATGATGTCATGAATATGTTGTATGCGAGGGATTAATTTGATCAAAACAGAAAACCAAAAGCATGTCCTGATGAAAGATTAAATTCCAGGTGGACACTATGACTTTGAAGGAAACTGAGCTGCAGAGGGAAATACATGCGATGATGCAGAAAATGACGGGTTTGGAAGAAGAAGTCAGTGGGGAGAAAAACAGGCTCACTGAAGAATTAAATTTAATGTCGGAAGAAATAAAGAACAGCAAAGTAAGCTTCTCTGTGACAGATTGACAATTCACTGTGCACGCTCTTCTTGTTTGTTTTTGTAAGACCTTCTGTAATGTACCAAACTTTTTTAGCTTTTGAGAAAAATAACCCCACGCATATGTCACAATCGGGCTTGCAGTCATCTCCATCAGCCAGCACTGTCATGAGCCCAGGAGTCACGAGAGGCCTCTGAGCACGTGACCAGATCTGTCACGGAGCTCAAGTACTTTTTTTTTCATGGAAGGGGACTCTTGTACTGTATTAACTCACATCAGAAATAGATTTCACGCAGCTTTCAATCGGCCGCTTTCCTAGCCTGCCGCAGATCACAAGCCAAAATGTTGCTAGAGACAGATGCGCATACACTGATCTTGCTAAGAACTAACAAAATACCAGAAAGAAAGCTCAGTAAAATGTAAAGTTAGAGCAGTCTTAGATGCTATTTTTCTTAAAAATGTTTTTTTATTGATTTCAGAGAGATAAAAGGAGAGAGGTGGGAGAGAGAAACATCAATGAAGAGAGGGAATCATCAATTGCCTGCCTCCTGCATGCTCCCTACTGGGGACCTAGCTAGCAACCTGGGCATGTGTCCTGGAATCGAGCTGTGACTTCCTGGTTCAGGGGTCGTTGCTCAACCACTGAGCCACACCAACCGGTCGTGGATGCTATTTTAGAGCCGGGTGAATGTGGCAGATCTATAGCATCTGGGCTGCCACTCCTCACTGCTGTTCCCATAGCAGACACTGCTGATTCACGCTGCCTCCCTTCCTCCTCAGTTTCTTAACACTGAGTCCCAGGTAGCAGCCACTGTGCATGCAGGGCAGGCAGATGTAGGGAAACCCGCTTGCCACTCCCAGATGTCCATATATTCCTCATGCAGCTTCATCCCTAAGGAGTACTTAGGAAAGGATAGCAGAATGGAGTTGTGATTATGAACCTGAATAATCACAAAAAGTTGAAGTGACATTTGTAATAGCCTGTGTAAGAAAGAAGTTGAGGAAAGTTGTATTTTTCTTTAAAGTACTACATTCAAGCTAATGAAAATTTAAATCTTTTGGTGTTTAATCTCGGAAATTGACAAGGAATTTTCTGGCAATGCTGTGTAGAAGGAGTTCCTAACTGATGATAAGTTTGAGTATCGCATCTGCTGAAATCTTTGGCACTGAGCATCTTGGGACTATCCCAAGTATATTGTTATTCGTATTTCACTTATAGGTGTTTAACCTTAAGTGTATACAGGTGAGGGTGTTGGCTTGCTATTGCTTCATTCCCTCATTTTATTCATTCTATAAATGACAAGCACTGGTAAGGTTAGGGGATAGAATGTCGAACCGTTACCTCTCCTGTGCTGCTTGTACTCATAGAGCTTGCGGTCTAGACACACAATAAAGCATTAAATAGGAAACATGAAATAATTACAAACTGTTAAGTGCTATAAATGAAAGAAATAAGATTCTTTATTGTCGAACAATTGGGATTGGGCTGTGGGGGTAGGCAACAACCTAATTGAGATCGGGTGGTCAGAGAATGTTGCCTGTAGGATGAGGAGTCAGATCTGCAAAGAACCAGCTAGAGCATGGAACCTTCTGGGTCTCAGGAGCAGTATGGTAAAGTCTTTGTGTTTTTCAGAAATTGAAAGGAAGCCATTGTGGCTGAAATCAGATGGAAAATGATATGAGAAAAGATTAGGGAGGAAGGAAGGCCATGGTAAAGTGTTCGAATAAAGTCTGAAGTGACCAAATTCACGAGGCTGGCATTTAAAGGAAAGGTTTGGAGTGGATATATTCATTTGGCTAGTTCAGAATATAGGTCAGATTTCAGAATTACGGCAGTGATAGAAAATACAGACGAAGCCCAAAGATCCCCCAGTGTGCAGTGTGATTTGCGGGTGGAAGAACAAGCCGGGAAACAGAGGAGCCATGGTGAGGCCAACCAGGGGCGAGTCGTGTCCCAGCAGCCAAGAGTGGAGGCTCTCAAGGCAGAAGGGTCAGAGCCTCAGATCCTACTTACAGGTCAGATAGATGAGGACTTAAGTGTGTTCCTTGGATTTACAACGTGGAGGTGGACGATGCCATGAAAAGCTATTTCAGAAGGAGTTGGGATGAAACCAGGCTGGAGTGGGTTGAGTGAATAGGAGATGAGGCAGTGGACACAGTACGTATATAGACTCTATATACATTCATATGTATATAGAGGCAGCTCTGTTGGATCAGGCACAGGGGAGGCAGGTGCCTCCAGGGTTGTGGTTCTGCCTGTCCTGCACAGAGGAGAGGGGCTAAAGATAAAGAGTTCAGGTCATTTGGAAGGAAATTCTTAAAGTGATAGAACATGGAATCAAAGCTGGCCAAGGAAGAAAACTGTAAGTCTGGAATGTGAAGGTCGTCATGGTGGTGCTGTTGATGAGGTCAAGGAGTTACTGCAATGGAAACACTTAAATAAGCGAACCTGGTAGCCAGGAGGGTATAGTCTCAGAGTGGTTTAGTGGAAGTCAGGTTTCGGAGATTCTGTGGTCCCAATGGATGTGACCTAGGAGGTGGCTGGGCTAGAATGGGGGAAATTGTTACTGCAGATGAAATTGCAATTTAAAGTGAATACACTGCTAAGGATTATAGCATTATTCTGTATAGGTTTTTGTCTTGCCTATAAACTATTTTTTCCCCCTCAGTACTCAGTATTTCCTGAAGACGTATATCAAGGTTCTTAATTATTTTCCCGTGCTTGTATAACTTTATTCATTAGGGTCAATTGAAGGAATTCATGCTAGAAAATAGTGAATTGAAAAGGAGTTTGGATTGCCTACAAAAAGACCAGATGGAAAAGCAAGAGAAAATGAGAGAAGAAATAGCTGGATACCAGCTACAGCTCCAGGAAGCTGAAAAGAAACACCAAACTTTGCTTCTGGATACAAACAAACAGGTGATCCTCGGAGTTTGGTTAGTGGGGGAGCTGGAGAGTGTGTGTTGACCATGGAAGTGAATCATTTTTTTGCAAGAAGGTCAAAGTTCTGCATCATTATTATGCTGTATGACCTTAGGAAGGGTGCCATCATATTTTCCTCACTACCTTTCCCTCCATTACCTGCACATGTCTCATTCATAACTGATTTTTTAAAAAATACCTTTCCATCTCGGGGTAGAGTAGTAGGAGAGGCACAAAGACCATTGGTAATGGCCCTTGAAACAGCAGGTCTATTTTTAGTTCATTTTGCTTGCAATGTTTTTAGCTGAGCCTCGTGGCTAGGCTAAAGTAGTATTTTCTGCCCCAGCATGAAATGGAAATCCAGACCTATCGGGAGAAGTTGGCGTCTAAGGAAGCGTGTCTCGGCTCCCAAAAGGTGGAGATCGACCTCTTGAAGTCCAGTAAAGAGGAACTCAATAACTCTTTGAAAGCAGCCACCGAGCTTTTAGAGGAACTGAAGAGAACCAAGGTATGTTTACTCTTTTTTTTTATTAAATATATTTTTATTGATTACAGAGAGGAAGGGAGAGGGAGAGGGAGAGAGACATAGCTGAGAGAGAATCACTGATTGGCTGCGCCTCCTGCATACCCCACACTGGGGATTGAGCCCACAACCCAGGCATGAGCCATGACTGGGAATCAAACCATGACCCCCTGGTTCATAGGTTTACGCTCAACCACTGAGCCACACCAGCAGGGTAATATGTTCACTTCTCATTGCTTCATGACCTCGAATGGCTTATGCAGAATCACTGTGGTTTTAATGGTATTGAATTACGAGGTTTCATTTTAATTTTTGTGAAAAAGGTTTTTGCCGTTATAAATAATATCACTCATCAATTCTCTGCTGAGTTATTTTTAAAAGTCAGTGGATGGCCTACAGTCTCATGGCTTGTATGAACTTTATTCATTGCTCAGCGAACCCTCTCAAACTACTTCAAGACTTCTTGAGATGGAGGTGAAGGTTGTACCACTGACAGATTAGGGTGGGTTCCTAAGTAATAATTTGGTGGTAATTCCAAATTCTTGCTTAATGGGTCTCCAAGTTCATTGCTGTCATCAAACCCACTTTGGCAAAAGTGAGACAGGGCATTTGGTTAGGCATAGGTAGGTGTGCATTCTCCTCTTCCTCTCCACCCAGGGATCCTAAAGCTGTGTTCTTCAGAGACAAGGAGGTGAACCCTAGTCCCAGGGTTCTTAGACTGGAGGTGGCGCTTCAGGAATTCTACTTGTAAAGGGAGGCTGTTTTGATTTCTACAGATAATTTTCACAAAATGAATACCATTCAGAATGTATAATAATGAACCTGGATAATAAATATTGTCCCATAAAAGTCTTTACTGAAAGATGATTTAAATTTTAAAGATTATGGTAACTAATTGTATATTGAATATATTCAAACAGAAAACTAAATACACACTCATGCCTGGCTGGTGTAGCTCAGTGGTTGAGCATCGACCTATGAACCAGAAGGTCACGGTTTGATTCTGGGTCAGGGCACATGCCCGGTTGCGGCTCAATCCCCAGTAGAGGGCATGTAGGAGGCAGCTGCTCATTGATTCTCTGTCATCATTGATGTTTCTATCTCTGTCTCCCTCTCCACTCTGAAATAAAAATATATGTATTTTAAAAATTATACATACTCATAAAATTTAGAATAATGTTAATGTTCAATGATGTTCTGTTACAAAATGAGATATGTTCGTTTTAATAATGGAAAGATGTAGCTTCAGGTCTACTTTTTTATTCACTTTCTGCCTTTTTAATCTTTGACAGTTTTACTGTGGGGAATGTCTGTGTATGTACCATGTACAAAATGATACATTGTTGAGTCTATTCAGATCACATGTAATTTCAGTGAGGTACCAGTTGATAAGCATTGTTGAAATGGAATTAATCCATCTCCAATCCAATTAGGGTTGGATTCAGAAATAGAAAATTTCACAAGTGCAGATGAACTGCAACATGGCTAATACAAGATCTCAAGGTGAAATAACACAGAGAATTAAATTACTAGCAACATGATTATGGTGCTCAAGTTCTTTTATTTTAATAGTTTGGTTTGCCTTTATATATTCATGATCTCTTACCAGAAACTCTTAAAGCTAATTTGTTTTAGAATTATGCATTTTTTAGATATTACATAATACAATGCACATGCCACATATTATATAATATCCTAGCAGGCTCTCTGGTAATATTCATACCAATCCATATTTCTGTAGCAAAATGTGTGACTCTTCTCACAAAGTGGGATAAATAAAGATTAGAAATACTTCGGTATCCGGTTAAGTTTTGCCTCTAAATCATTTTCAGAGCTTTTTTTTAGGATGTTGCAATTGTGGTGAAGGAGCTTGAACTTGCATGCTGAGAAGTGCATGATGCCACAATTCTCCCACCATTCTATTCACTTTCTAGTTGAGCTACATATAAGATTTAAATTTGTATTGTGAGCCATAATGTTATTTAGCCTTCACTTGGTGTGACTAAGACAAATGCTATCTTAGGTATTGAAATTTTGCACCAGCAGGACATTACAAATGGGAACATAATTCTCAGAATTTTTGACCCACCATGAATATGTCCATGGACTCTTATCCCTGCCCCGTGTTGGATAAACACAGGCAGGGTGAGCCACTTAAGAGAACATTATCTTAGCACCATGCTCTATGCTTGCTGATGCTAAGATGGGAAGTGACAAAACCAGCGTCTATTGGGGAGACCTGGAAAACTGAGTAGAAAAGGTGAATTGTTTGATTCATCTCTAGATGTTTCAGTTTGAACATAATCTTAGATTTACAATATATGATTCTTAGTTATATCTCATGATTATTTTTCTGTGTGCTCACTAGAAGAAGTTGAAGGTTTTAAATTCAAGGTTTTGCTTTGTAGACGGACAATCTAAAATATGCCAGTCAGCTGAAGAAGGAAAAGGAGCGTGCCCAGGGGAAAATCAAGCTGTTGATCAAATCCTGTAAGCAGCTGGAAGAGGAAAAGGAGCTGCTGCAGAAAGAGCTGTCTCGCCTGGAAGATGCTGCGCTGGGGAAACGGAACTCAGGTGGGGTCAGCGGGGCATGGCCAGGCCAGCGCTCGCTGGTGTGTGTGCGCCAGGCTTGGTTTTAGCACTCTGTTTGTTACTGCCCGCTGATTCGCAGCAGATGTTTATTTCCAGTTTTTGAATGTTGTGCTCGGCTTGGGGTCATTCATAGGATTCAGAATGAACCCTGCATTTTGAAATAGGATGGTCACATCTGCTGTTCCATGAAACGTACAAAAGACTGGCAGCACTTTTTGCTAGCGAGCCATTCCAGGAAGAGTTTTCATGTGATGATGCCCATCTAAGTAGCTCCTACGTCACAGGCAGATTGGCCTCTGAGCTGGTGCTGGTAACTTACAAACAGCTGGTTCTGGTCGTCCTGGGTCCATCCCCATGGCTCTGCCACGTGGGAGGGTGGGAGGCTTATTTTTGGGTGTGGAGATAAAATAAAAAAGAAAAGACCACTTTTTTCCACTTATGCCCGAGGGGAATGCTGCTTACTGTGTGGAAAGATGATGGCGAGCATTGTATGCAGGGTGGGTCTTCCCGCTGAGAAGAATCCCAGAGCATATGGGGCTCCAAGGAGGTTTTCCAATGGCTTTAATGCATCTGTGGAGCTACAGGTTGCCCAAGACTCCCACTTCATAGCCTCCCCCAAGCTTTTGTCCATCAGACTCTCCTTTGCTTACAAATGGTTTTCAGAGCCTTTGGGACCTGCCTCCCAGAGCCGTCACAACTGGGACTTCATATTCTTTACCAGCTTAGGTTGTTTATTCATGTATGGTGGAAAGAATGGACAGGGATCATAAGGGATGTGCTAAATTAATCCATTTGCTCTCATATGAACAACTGCAAGAAAGTTTGATAGGCTGGAGGAAATACAAGCTTGAGATTTAGGTATGTAAGCTGTCCTAATAAGAATATTAACCTTGATGTGATCCCTCCCAAATGAGGGTTGTTTAAACTCTAAGAACATGTATAGATATATCTCCCCAATTTGTAAAAAAAATAAAAATAAAAAACACAAGCCCAAGGTTTTCTGCTTTATGATGTCCAGTGTCAACTAGAGGAATGTGAAGTGACGCAGTATGATTTCTGACAGGTCCTGTTGTGGATGCTAATGTAGATGAATTAAAGACCGAGGTGAAGGAACTGAAAGAAACCCTCGAAGAGAAAAGCAAGGAGGCAGAGGAGTATCTGGATAAGTACTGTGCGCTGCTTATAAGCTATGAGAAGTTGGAGAGAGCCAAAGAGATGCTAGAAACACAACAATCTCAACCTAATGTCCAAAGTTCTCCTTCGCCGAAGTCAGTTGTCCCAGGATCGTCTCCAGTCCCTTCTGTCACTGAAAAGCAGAAGTCGTCCGGCCAGAGTAAAGGTTCAGGCAAAAGGCAAAGGAACAGTGGGATTTGGGAGGATGGGGGAGGAGCAGCACCATCCACCCCAGACTCGTTTCCTAAGAGAAGCCGGAAGGCGATCTGCAGTGGCGCTCACCCTGCTGAGGACGCAGAAGATGCCGAGTTTGAGCTCGAGGGGCTTCCAGAAGTTGTAAAGAAAGGTACGGCATAGGTGTAGAACAAGATTATCTGTGTTCTTTTGAAAGTCCACAGGGCATTTCCCATGCAAAAGAGAAGCATTGAGTTTCAGGTTATTGTGCAACTGTACGAACAAAAGTTCAGAAGCGGTTGCCTACTTTTAAGGCATGTGTTTTCCTTTCTGTCATGAGACCAAATAGGACCTAGTTGCTCATGTCCCACTACAGAAACGGCTGGTCCATTTGCGGAGTGACTGGTTGAAAGCTGTTTGGAATTTGATATTCCTGTGCTGGAAAGTCCCCAACTCTAGGACACCCTCCTAGCTTTCCTGTCTGTAGTCAAGGGCTGGAGGATGGGCCTGCAGATGCTGCCCCCCTGGCTGAAGCCATGTACCACCTTTTTACTTTTTTTTTTTTTTTTTTTACTCCTTACCCGAGGATATTTTTTCATTGATTTCTTTTTTTTAGAGAGAGAGAGAGTGGAAGAGAAGAGAAGAAACAGAGAGAGAAACATTGATGTGAGAGAGACACATCAATTGTTTGCCTCCCATACACACACTGACTGGGGCCAGGGATCAAGCCTACAACTGAGATAGGACCCTTTGACTCTTCAGTCCTCAGGCCGATGCTCTACTTACTGAGCCAAACCAGCAAGGGCAAGGCTTTTTTTTTTTGTTTTGTTTTGTTTTTTTAAGTTGTCCTCCAAGTGTGGCCCAGGGAGGGGGAACTGTTGTTACTGGTTCATGACCTCCCCCCCTCCCCCAACAAAACAAAATACAAAAAACCTCCAATGTACAGAAATCAAGAGTAAGAGTTTCAAGTTTTCATAGCAGTTTGACATTGTCACAACATCCAAGCACATAATCATTTCTCTATTGATTCATTCTTACTATATCATACAACAACAGTGTCATTCCATAGAAATTACACACCCCAACTCCCACCCCCCCAAATTATCAAAACTGATTCTTTGCCATAGATGGGTTGAGAAGCACTGTTCTAAGTAACTCTAGCCCTTAGGATATCTAATTCCAAAAAAAGTGATAAATCTCCTCCTTCTTACTGGTTTTTATTTGTAGTTTAAGGGTTAAAAACAAACCAAATCAAAAGTTGCTTTAGTTTAGTTTAGTTTAGTCAGTGCCACTCCATAGTGTGTGTGATGATCCTGTCCATTAGTGTCCTTGGGTAAGCTTTCTCTTGTCATCACAAGTCACATGGGGTCCTTCTGTGGAAGGAGGGGATGTTTACAGAGTGAGATTGAAATCCCGCTTAGCAAGGTCAGATCTCTGCCCCTCCTGGTCTTCACCCGAGGGCAGTCGCCTCAAGTAGCTGTAGCGTTTTACACTTCCCTCCAGAAACAACAACTGGCCTTTTGGTTTTTATTTTTCTTTCCATTTACCCTCTTCCTCCCCACCCCCTTTAATCCAAATTTTACAGGAGGGATTACCTGGTGTGTTCTTTCGATCTTAGAAAAACACAAGAATAGAGATCCTCATAGAAGAATATTTTATGTTTTCCCCTTCTTTTTCCATTGTGGTTTTTTATGTTTCTAATAAGAGAAAACCTGTTAGTTAGTTAGTTAGTTAGTTAGTTAGTTATTCAGTGTGACGACTCCCAGGGTAACTGAGAAGTTAATCTCTGTTCTCTGTGGCTAAGAGAAAGCGTTTATCTGTTAAATGTGACCTAGTGCATATCTTTTCCATTATGGATAGAATTGGACCTAGCAGTGTTGACAGGCAGCTTTTTTGTCCTTAGGGTTTGCTGATATCCCAACGGGAAAGACAAGTCCCTATGTCCTGCGAAGAACAACCATGGCAACTAGGACCAGCCCCCGCCTTGCTGCCCAGAAGTCAACTCCATCCCCATCCAATATCCACAAAGAGAACCAGACCGAGGCCTCCAAACCAACAGCTGGTGGCAGCAGATCACAAAAGGTAAACGCCTGTGAACAAGTATCTGCCTTTTGAAATCTAGCAAATGACAGTGCTCCCCGGGCGAGGGTTTGACACTGTGCCCACTGAGCTCTTAAAATTCAGGGTTGAGGAGGAAAGGTCTGAAACTTCTTTCACTCGTTCAAGTCTGTATTAGAAAAAATGTCATTTTGTGCAAGGATTTCCCCTCCTCCATCAGTTACCCCCATTCCTTCCTCTCCCCCCCCCCTCTCACATTTAGATTTAACTTTTGGGTGCTGGTAACAACAAAACACTGCAGAGAGCATACTGCGATAGGCCCTGGCTCTCCAGTGACCGTAACAGCTTTTCCGTAAAGCAACCAGTGCTCTAAAGAGTGAAGCTTCCGAGCTGGACCAAAGCTGTCACCTGTAAGATGCTCCAGGAGTCGGGCCTAGGTCCTGGCGGGGCCACGGCTGGCTGGCAGCTGCTCCTTCCTCGGTGCACACGAATGTCCGTCCTGCTGGCCCCACATTCAGGGGAGCAAGTGAAGTGTTTGGCTCCTAAAGCAGCAAATCATGACGAGGCAGGAAGTACCCAGACTCCCATTATGTGATGCCAGTCCACTTTATTGTAATTGCCTGCTTGAAAATCTGCCTTCTCAATTGCAAAGTGAGTTCTGTAAGCTTCTTTTTTAAAAAAAAAATGTTTTTATTGATTTCAGAGAGGAAGGGAGAAGGATAAAGAGATAGAAACATCAATGATGAGAGAGAATCCTTGATGGGCTGCCTCCTGCATGCCCCCTACTGGGGATCGAGCCTGCAACCTGGGCAGGTGCCCTTGATCGGAATCGAACTCAGGACCCGCTGAGCCACACCAGCTAGGGCTGTGAGGTTATTGATTATGTTCATGCTTTCCCAGTGTCCCATGTCTAATGCAGCATCTCACATTCAACAGATGTGTGTTGAGTGGGTGGAGCTGTTGCTGATGTCCTGAAGGGACTGCAATAATAAATAGAGGTTTAAAGGTGTGCTAGGAAATCATCTCATGAAATCACCATGCGGGTCACTTTTCCTCCTCTGATGAGGAAGTAGTGATGGTCCAGCAGTTTGCGTGTGGAGTTCAGACTTATCTTGGAAAACAGGCTTTGCACACTAGGGGGCCTGCTCTCCACACTGCTGTTGAATTGCTGAGTGCAAAGTCGTAACCATGGTTTCCTGCAGCTCTGCGACCCGTGTGTTCGCTACAGGCGGCGGGAGGCACCAGCGGTTATGAATTGCTAAGCAATTTTGTGCACGTGTGCAAATGAATGGGGGGAGTCCCTCTTGAGAGGAGGTTATAGGAGACTTTGTGATTAGATGCAAACTTCAAAACCCAGCCTGCTGAATTTTAATTTAATTCGGTATTTTCCGAGTCGCCTTATAAAATGCTTGCCTCATCTGTTAAGCATATTTCATTATTCAGCTTGAAAAATATAGAGCAAGGCATCATTTTTCTAAAGCGGCTGCTCAGAAACCCAGGATTACAAGCCTTCACCTGAAGTGACTGGCTTGAGTTTTGAGCGAGATGACTCCCTAGGTCATTTATCAGGGCCCTCAGTGACATCTGACAAGTTCAGAGGGGAAGGTTAGGTGAGGGTCAGTCTCTCTTATGTCTCTGGATGAATAAACCCAGGCGCTCCTCGTTTGCTGGGGGCCAGGGAGCCTGACGTATGCGGACTTGATCTGAACCTGGGGTTGGTCGGTGCCGGTGGATGGGCCACTGAACTGTGGAGGATGGTGAAGCGTCACCGCAGCATCAGTCAGTCACCACTTTAGTGGGACTTTGAGTTTTTTTCCTTCTAATGAGGTCCCTTTTCACCGAGCCGTCCGCATCCTCGCCCTCTCCCCCTCTGGCTGCAGACATAGCTTGTAAGACAGTCAGGGTTTCTGTGCCCTTAGGAGTTTAAGTACTTGGTGAATTTGACCTCATCTCATTATTCACAATCTGAGGCTAACTGACCAACATGAGGATCAAATCCATGGTTTAAAATGATCACGGACTCTAATTTCTTCAACCCAGTATCAGAGAAATTGAACCTAGAGGTGGGGGAAGTCCAGGGATGGACCTTGGCTATTAAACTGGGGGTAAGAAAGAATTTTATTAGCTCAGAAAAGAGAATCAATGTGATCTCTCTCTCTCTCTCTCTCTCTTCCTCTCTTTCTCTCTCTTCCATGATGGACCTAGAAATTTGATTCTCCTGCATCTGATGGGTTCAAGGGAAATGCCTGCCTTTTATATCACTTTCTACTTTTAAAAAAAGTACCATAAAACTCTGTTTTCCCTTCAACTTTCCATGACGGTGATTTTCCACTGAGCCCTGGTCCTGGCCCTTCAGGGCTGCTGCTCCTTTTACGTGTCCTGCACAGAATCTGAGGTCGGGGCGAGCTTTCCAGGGATTTGATCTGTTGGCCAGATTTGCTGTGTTCTGTAATGAAAAGTATTTAGCTGCCTTTTAAAGCCACATACTTCCTATGGAAAGAATATAAATGGAGACACAATTTCCATTCTTCTTACTGCTGCAGAGGGAGGTCCCTGGTGGCCACCGCACAGGAAGTGACTGTCGCTGAGCTGCTTCTCGGTCGGTGCTGGGCACGCGTGGCCCTTGTCAGGGCCGGTCCTCGTTTTTTTTAAAGATCTTCCTACCTGACTCTCCCACTCCTACCTTAACTTCGGTTAAGTGGAGTTTTTGTGCATGTCAGCTGTCTTGTTCCTCTTTTTCTTCGACACCCCCCCCCTCCCCCCGCCCGCTTCCATCTTCTTTCGATACTGTGTAACCCTCAAAAAAAGTCTTGACTCTGCTTGGCTTCTAAGTCTCATATTTTCTGAGATCCTTCTGGCTTTTAAAAGGCCAGTCATCAGAACGAAGATTTACTATCACCAGACGTGATTATTAGATGGCTGCCCTTCACCTCTAATCCAAATCCAATATGGAAGGCAAACAATGATGCAGGGAGCAGGAGAAAAGTGCCGTTATATGAGGAATAGGTGGTGGGTCATTGAAATGTTGTAGATAAAGCTTATACCCTGTGGAGGTGGTCTTTCTCATTTGGATTATACTCATTTGAATAACAGAAGTGGTTCAGAGGGTAAACGGAAGCTGGTTTGGGTTCTCTGAGGTGTATATTGAGTGTTTGCCAGGTAGTCCAGCATATTGTGGGAACAAGGGATACGGAGGTAACGAGGACATAGTCTTTGCCCTCAGAGAGCTGCCCTCTGGGCTGATGGTGTCACACCGGCCTTGGGAGCACGTCTCTGCCCATCAGAGGCGTCAGGGACAGTTTGCAAGGCGACTCATCGGAGGTCACGTTTGACATCGTCCTAGCTGTTAGGTAGGGCCTGTTTTTAGGGAAGAAGAAGTGGTAACACTATGTACAACTCCTGGGGAAGAAGAATAGCCTTAAATCTGATGACAAAGGGATTTTTCATGCTGTAGAAATGTGATTGAAACTCTAACAAAGGTGCTTGTGTTGCAGGTCAAGGTTGCTCAGCAAAGCCCAGCGGATGCCGGCAGCACCTTCCGAGAACCCCCCGTGAGACCTCTCTCGGTCAGTAACCTTCCTGAGAGACGTTCGGCTGGCAGCCCCAGGGAGGGCCTGAGGTCCAAGCGAGGCCAGCTCGCCCCCAGTCCAGAAGCCGGTACCAAGCCCAACGAGAACTGCCGGGTCCAGTAAGAGACTTGTGTGTTAGGACCCTCGCCGGTGGCCGACAGGGGCTTGTCTGTGGTCAGGGACACGTCAGTGGGAAGAAAACAGTTCCTTGTCCATCTAACTACATTGGTCTCTTTGGATCCCCCGTTAGAAGTATTAGAAAAGTTTGGAAGCCCTGATCACCTTCCTCATTACACTCCTCTTTAGAGCTGGAAATTGTAGTGTAGAAGGAAGGCTTTTTGTAATGTTGCATTGAGTGGCAAGCACTATATCATATAACTTCTGTTTGTGTGTGGATTTTATACTAAAAAAATGCGAAACATTTTATATTTCCAATGAACAGCTCCCAGGAAAATGGAAACTTGCCTTAGCTGTTTCCTATGTTTAGTGTTGGGCATGAGATAGTTTCAGATGGAGAATTCCTTTGAGCTGAGTAAAATGAAGGAAAACCATGTTACATGTTCCTAAGGAAAACATGCTCACATATACACATATGGCTGTGTCCACCCTTCTCTTCCAATGTGTTTCCTAAACCTTTGCTTCTACAACATGTACATATTTGTGTGTGGTGGCGGTGGGAGCTGTATGTTTATTTCCAGGTGGCCTGGTTGCAGGCTCCTCAAAGATGTAATATTTCAAATTTTCTGTCATTGTGATGTTTTTTGTTTTTCTAAGACCGGTTTGATGTACATTCTCACAAACAGTGGTGTTATATTAAAATAAGGCTTTTTTTTCTTTCTAATAAAAAAATCACCTTTGTTTCTATCAAAATGATTCCTAAATATAAATGCATTATGAATATTGTGACCACTTCTTGCCAACTTCAAAATCCTCTTACAAAAGTGAAACTAGTCCAGCAAGTAATACTAGTGTATGTAGTGGGTAAACATACTCAGTTATAGTAAAAGGTGATTTGAAATATAGGCCATGAAGATTATATGGGAATGTACTGTGTCCAGCCAGTATCTACCATATTGTATGTCCCCATTAAATCATATCAGGATATGAGTATGTGGTATTTTTCAGCTCATTGTGATGACGGGTTTATTTAAAAAATATATTTTTATTGATTTTAGAGAGGAAGGGAGATAGAAACATCAGTGATGAGAGAGAATTATTGATCGGATGCCTCCTGCACACCCCACGCTGGGGACCAAGCCCTGACCATGAATTGAACTATGACCTGGTTCATAGGTCGATGCTCAACCACTGAGCCACGCCAGCTGGGCTGATGACAGGGTTTTGAAAATATGCAGGCATTATGAGCCATACCAAATCTAAAAACTTTGGACCGAGACCCTGTGTCCTTGAATCAGGGTAAAAAATTTTCCAGGACATGAGTTAGTAAAAGATCATTTGCTCTTGGCTTTCGGTTCAGATTGATGTATAAACCTTGACCAGTGTTCATTTGTATTTTAACCTCGTCCTTTGCAAGGTGGCCACTGTTGGATAATGCTGCTGTGATACTAAACTGCTTGGTATTCATGTACTGAAAGCTGATACCCTGACTTTCCTCCCGTTTCTCCAATTGCTCGAGGTTGTGGTCCGGTGCAGTGTCCTTATCACAAATCACCCCGAGGCTGCCATGTGTTCAAGGGCATGACCCTGAGCAGACCTCCCTGGGGCCAGCCCATCAGCTTTGTTGGCTGTCCTCAGTGACTGGAAGATTCCACTCAGAAGGGCTGGATGAGTCGTCCTGTGGGTCCTTGAAAGCCTCTTCACCTTTTCCTGGGTGGGCCGGAGCTGCGGCTCCTTCCTCATTTCAGGGAATACTGGCGTGCCTGCCATTTTCCTGTTCATAACCCTATGAAGGGACAGCCAGGACATTGTTCTTTCCCTTGGCCTAACAGCACTCGTCGACTCGGAGCTGAGCTGCATGTAAGATGAAAAGTAAGGCCTGGCCAGTGTGGCTCAGTGGTTGAGCTTTGATCTATGAACCAGGAGGTCAGGGTTCGATTCCTGGTCAGGGGAACATGCCCGGGTTGCGCTTATTCCCCAGTGTGGGGTGTGCAGGAGGCAGCTGATCAATGATTCTCATCATTGATGTTTCTCTCGCTCTCCCTTCCTCTATGAAATCAATTTAAAAAATAGTGTTTTTTAAAAAAAAACAAAAGTATGCTACAGTCCCAGCTCTGAAATACCTCATAAACAGTCGATTCACAAATAAGATCCCAGCTGACAAATCTATGAGGAAATAGACCAAGCCCAGAAGTCTAGGAATTGAGTTCCCATCTGCACTATGTGGGGGTTGGCTGAGATGATTCTTTTGTCTTGAATATTCTGTAGGCATTGAGATGGCTGTGTTTTGGGGTATTATCAAGAGTCCAAAGGGACTGCATCCTCAACAAGATGGGAATAAAACCCCACATTTTAACATAGTCTGATTTCCTAAGAGTCACCCCTCCACCTCTGCACACGTGAGAACCTTTGAGACCTATTTGTGGTTTTTCTCATTTGATGCCGATCTATTTTGTTGGAACCACAGTATCATTTTCACACATTTGTTTGGACCTGGAAGGATGTCAGGGCACATCTTCCCAGGGCCCCCTCACTCTAGGAAGGGAGATGTATTCTACTTCCCAACAGTTTGAATCCACAAAGATGCCTAACTGCTCTTAGCATGACTCAGGCCATAGATCTCCAGTTCTTCCAGAGTCATCCAGACTGTGTCTGTACATCTTCAAATTAATTTAAATGAGAAGATAAACTATGGTCAATTATTATTTTTTAAATACAGTTTTATTGATTTCAGAGAGGATGGGAGAGGGAGAGATAGAAGCATCAATGATGAGAGAGAATCATTGACTGGCTGCCTTCTACACAGCCCCTACTAGGAATTGAGCCCACAACCCAGGCATGTGCCCTGACCAGGAACCCAATCGTGACTTCTTGATTCATAGGTCACCACTCAACCCCTGAGCCATGCCAGTCGGGCCTCTGGTCAATTATTTTAAGTCAGAAGTTGTACTAATCATTGGCTTCTATTTTATATTTCTCTTCTGTGGCTGAGAAAGGGGGTAAATGATTTCTTGGAGGACGCTAAGTGCTGGAGTAGGTAATTGAGGATCGTTAAACTCTGCTCTCCCTCCCACTTCTGTTCCCATCATAGCATAGAGGAAGGAGCGCTGCTGGGTCCACTGACGAGAGAGAACAGAACTTGGAGTACATCAGGACACCCAGGCTGTTCTCATTAGAAAAGTCTGAGGGCCTCAAGCTAGCATCCTACCTCCCGCAAGAGCCAGGTATCTAATGCCACCACTCACCTGCGTTGTGGCTCAACTCAAGACACTGTGTGCAGAGTTATAGACATTTGCTAAAGCGGTTTCACATGTTGCTCAAACCTTTCACCTTTGCCTCTAATGGAGACATTAGGCTCTCCATTGTGTAGGCTGGGATGAGGTAAGAAACACAGAACTGACTCATATGTCTGGGGACACCGTGTTAATAATTATAATGTATCTCACAACAATTTTGCAAAATAGAGATTATCTTCATTGGATAAAAGCTGGGATAGGGTCAGAGTTACAGTACAGATATTCAGGTGACAGAAGGATTTCTACTTTTCTCTGTGCAGTGCAGACCTCAAGTCTAGGGTGATGGCATCTGACTGTGTTACCTTATATTACAATTTTAAACATAAAATTATAACTACTAATTTAATGCATAAGCATTATTTACTTTAAATAAATCCTTTTAAAGAGTGTTTTAGAAAACCTTGCAAAATCAAAACGATTTGTAAGGCTTTGGATATGAAAGTTTAGTATAAAAGTAGACATTTAATATATATATATATATATATATATCAGAAAGAAAGGGAAAGGGAGAGAGAAACATCCATGATGAGAAAGAATCATTGATCAGCTGCCTCCTGAACGCCCCTTACTGGGCATCGAGCCTGCAACGAGGACATGTGCCCTGACCAGGAATCAAACTGTGACCTCCTGGTTCATAGATCGATGCTCAACCATTGAACCACACCAGCTGGGCTGATACTGAATAATCTTGTGAAATGGGTCCTATTTTAGCACTCAAGAAGAGACCCAAAGAAGTTACTAAGTTTGTGGCTCTAGTCTTCATCCCCAGTCCACAGCTCCTCGACTGTTACCACTAAACCCCCAGGGGAGAGAAAATGGATCCAGGGCCCAGGAAGCCAGACAGCAATTTGACAAGTTCTTTTAGAATCCCATTCTGAACCCAGTGGGAAAACTTTCCTTCTTTTCGAGCCTTGGACAACTCCACACCTAAGGAAAATGTGCTTTATTTAACTTCATTTAACCCTTTGACATCGTGTTTGGGTTTCCAGCCAGAGTTCCTCTGTTGTGACGGTAGAAAATTTCCCTTCTTTTGCTCTTCCCCAATGCCCCTTTTACAAGCAGGTTGGAAAATAGCAGCTTTCCATAGACGTTTTAGCAAAACACTGGGATACTCCTGAGTTTTAAACGTGAACAGATACTGCGAATGGAATTGCAGCTGTGTTATCTAACAGCACTTGCTGGCTGGGAGCCCACCCGCTCCTGCTGGACATTGGGCAGTCCCTACGAGGGTGTTCCTTGTCCGGGATACCACCTGCTGGTTGCTTGAATGGTCACCTTGGACTGAGGCCGGCAGTGGGTCCTGAGGTGCCCTGTGTTAGCCCCCAATGCTTGGTCTCCTCTGTGCTATTTAGGGCAGCCTATCTCGCATGCCTACACGGTGGGCTGTGGGCACTTCCCTTCGAAGCACAGACACGTGGGGAAGGAAAGAAGTGCCCTGCTGTGATTTGTACTCAGGTGTTTCTTTCTGAAACAGCCACATTCGGAGCAGATAAGTGAGCTGCCTCAGTACATTCAGAAGTGGGCATTCACCTAGGAGACGATCGGGCTTCTTCCATGTGGGTAGACCAGATGATTACAGACGTGCTTTTAACATATTTTAATGGAAGAACTAATAAATGGAGGAGACCCATCATGCCTAGAACTTAAAACAAGTTTTTATTGAGAAGATTTACTTTACATTCCACTTACCAATCTGTTGTGAAAACCAGAAGCCCAAATTAGCATCCTAAGCCTTGTCCAACATGTATAACAAAATTAGATTTTTTTTTCCTCCCTGGAGGTTGTCATAAACTCATTCAAGGAGAGAATATGTTGCTTTGTAAGAGTCACACTGATTTCCCAAATGTGACATAGACTGTAGTCAATAAAGACTTACTTTTTAACCAAATTCACTCAATTTTTTTGTTTTGTTAATCCTCACCGGAGGATATTTTTCCCATTGATTTTTATAGAGAGTGGAAGGGAGGGATGAGGGGAGAGAGAAACATGGATGTAAGAGAAACACAATTGGTTGCCTCCTGCATGTTCTGGGGATGGAACCTGCACTGCAATCCATATACATGTCCTTGACTGGGAATTGAACCTCCGACCCTTCAGTATGTGGGCTGATGCTCTAACTGCTGAGCAACACTGCCAGGGTCCAAATTCACTCAATTTTTAAAAATTATTATCCACAGACAGAACATTTTGGTTGCTGTGGTAGAGATGATTGCCTACCCAACTGTCATTCCTACTTTCTTTCTTGCCATTAAAACCCATTTTTGTCCAGGCAGCATTTGCTCAAGAAACATGGCCCTATCACCAGAGAAGGCACATACTTAGCATAAGCCAGTTGTGGTCACACCATTCTCTGGTTTTGATGACCACCTGCAGTAGCCAATGCTGAGACCAAAGAGAAAGCATTTCCAAAAAACAGGGTGTCCGATCAGAAAGATGGGTGTTTGTTAAGCCTCTGGACCAACCGTGGACTTCTTGTCTTATCAAAAAATACACCATTATTTTTTTAAAGCAACTTTCATTTGGAAATTCTGTTACTTCACCCACAACCTTCTTGATTCAATTGCAGAGTCTGTTCTCTGCTTTTTTGTTGTTGTTAGTTGACAACTACACTCTGTACATTTCCTTTGAGTTTGACCTGCTACCTGAGCAAGAGAGCCCTTTGAAACCAATTTGCTTAATAATCTTTCTTTCTCTGTCGTGAAAAGCCATTCTGCTTAAATGCGTACAGGGCATCGTCTGAAACCCAAGTTACACAAGGGGAGACATGAAGAAAGTATGTAATTTTCTAATGACTCCTGATGCACTCCTTGAGGTCAGTCATTATTCTGCCTATTGTGATTTTCTAAACATCAGGTAATTTATAATAGCTACCAGTCCAAAATCAAATGGCTTTTAGAGCATCCACCTTTTCTATTTTAACAATACGGTTTGATGAGCTAGGTTTTCTTTATCACTTTGAAGATGAAGAAGTTGAGATCCTGAATAAGAAATCATTTTCTCTGCATCCCCCACTATGCCCTAAAACCTAGTCACCCACACATCTCTTTACATTTCCATAGCTTCTCTTTTTCACATCTGATCTCTCCAAATAGCACTTACCCTAAAATTCTTTGTAAGCTTGGGAGTCCCTAACACAGTGCCCTGTGTGGAGAAAGCTTCAGTAAATAGTTATTAATCGATCTATAGTTGAATGATTAAAAAAGCAGAACTATAATTGCTCATGGATTTCTTTTCCAGTTGGAAAAATTAAGAATGTAATTGTGGTCTTAGATTGTTATAAAAAGAAGAAAACTCCGAGTTAAATAGTGTTATTTCTAAGGCTGCCATAGCCATGATCACCTCGCCAAACGTTTTTTCACTCTACTTCAGACTGAACATCAAGTCTGTCCAGATTGAGGGTCTATAGTGCCTTAACCCACCATTCCTACTCCTGCTTCCAAACTATTTCTCACCATTCCTTGGGGGCGGTCCTGACCCCTAGTTCTACTGAATCCTCCAGGGCCCAGGTACGCCTGCCTTTTCTGTGCAGTCTTCCCTGACCATACTCCCTGGCCCTCACCTCCTCCTGGGAATAACGGCCTCTCTGGTTGGCACTCAATCACAGCAATGGAACATTTGCTATGCTCTTATGTATATTCCTGTTTCCTCATCTGAATTTGAGGATTCCCTGGGGACAGTTGAGTGTTTTATGCCTTTAAAAAAAAATCTTTATTGTTGAAAGCATTACACACAAACTCCCCCCCCCCCCCCCCTACCCTAAGCAAAATAAGCCTGCCCTATGCCTTTTTATTCTCCTAGGCCAGTGGTCGGCAAACTGGCCCCTTGAGTGTGGCTCTTCCACAAAATACCACGTGCAGGTGCTCACGTACAGTGCAATTGAAACTTCGTGGCCACACTCAGGGGGCCAAAGAGCCGCATGTGCCTCGCGAGCCGCAGTTTGCCGACCACTGTCCTAGGCCCTTACAGGCCACGCCTACAAGGACTTACTGATGATTGGCACCTGGATGGCAGTTGCCCTCCCTTCTATCAGCACGTGGAGGGGTGAGGACTGGCCAGGTGCACTGACTTCTCAGCCTTAGCCCTGGCTGGTACTAAGAGCCATCCTCTTGGGCTTTTGACAAAACAAGACCAAATGGTTCTTAATAAGCAATCAAATCTTCGCCCACAGCTGTTTCAACTGATGGACTGGGTGAGTGTCTTATGGGAACTTTCCACGTGATTAATCGCTGCCTCGGAGTCCACAGAGCTAGTCCCGTTATCCAAGAGATTGGGGCACTTTTCTCTCATCAGTTGGCTCACCGTTTACTCCTGGTCCAGCTAATTTTCCATCTTGCTCCAAGATAAATAAAGATGGCCTATAGTTCAAGGATCTCATCGCCGAAAGGTCAAGAGATGGAAGCCCAGGAGGTTTGTATGCACTTCATCTTTTCCCTTTTAATAAGGTGACCTTACTGGGCTCCCCAAGTACAGTACAACCTAATGTATCTGTTCCTCCTTGCTTGGAATTGGTGAAAATGTCTTATGTACTTCAGATCTCCGTCTGTCTGCCTTGTCAGGGAGGAACAGGTTCCCAAAGGAATGTTAAAAGGTGTGTCCGGTCTCAGGAGGAATGTTTCACCTATTTAACGTTTGAACTTATTTTTTAACATCCCCTTTTTCGACTTACATGAGCTTTCCTCCCTTTCCTCAATGGTGGTTTTCTCTCGGCCTCAAACCTACCTTCCTTTGTGATGCCGCTGCGGGCACTCTGGAATCCATATAACGCTTTGCTCTCTGATTCCCTGATGGCTTTCGGGTCGTGGGTGCTCGAGAAACCTGGAGAGTTGGAGGCAGGAGTCAGCGGTTCTCAACCTGTGGGTCGTGAACAATGAAAATACATCCTGCATATCAGATATTTACATTACGATTCATAACAGTAGCAAAATTACAGTTATGAAGTAGCAACAAAAATAATTTTATGGTTGGGGGTCACCACAACATGAGGAACTGTATTAGAGGGTCGCGGCATTAGGAAGGTTGAGAACCACTGGCTGCTGGCCTCCTCCCGTCATCACCCTTCGGCTCACTCTTTGCTCTGGCCCTGGCACTTCATTTCAGTAGCAGCATCGGGGTTCAGTTCAGCATTTTCCCAATAGGCACCAGCCTCATCACACTCCCTCAGAGCCCCAGCCCCAGCCGGGCCTTCCCCAGGTTCTCTCATTCTAGTAATTTTCACGCTCCCCTCTGTTCCTTTGGCCTTAAGCAGGGCAGCTGCTTATTGCAGCTACAGCCTCTGTGACTCCTTGGGTTCTTATTTTCTTTTTTCTTCTCTTTCAGTTCTAGGACACTTAATGAACAATACTTGATTAAATTCACTCTGTTTAAATAACTGGTGTCATTTCTGTCCCTTGATTGGACCCTGCCTGACAAGATGACAGAGGTGGTTTTATGTGTTTGGTGGTAATACAACTAATTTTAAATAAATTCTTTAACCTATATTTTTCACCATTTAAAATTTCCACCAAATGTGTTGGAATGCATGACATGTTCCAGAAACCATTGTTCTCTCCACCAAAACGTACTGACTGGGCTTTCTGCTAATACTTCAGGACTTAAAAAAACAACACCACTACAAATATCCATTCCCAGCAAGTGAGAATCGATACTGTTCTGTGTTGCCCTGTGCCCCCAGATCCCAGAAAGAGGGGCGTATCCAAGTCAGCCCCACTCTTGTGACTCCTTGCAAGTCCCAGGAGGGAGCAACACATGCTGCCCCAAGACTTGTCTCCCCCAGGAGGCTGAGGGTCATGGGCTGTTCCTGCTCCTGGCAGCTGGAGGAGAAGCCGGCGGGGGGGTGGGGGGGTGGGGGGGGGGGCGGGGGAAGCAGCGGAATTGACTTAAATATTCCTCCCACATTGCGCAGCAGGCCTTGCGGGCTTGAGGGCAGGTGCTGTCCTTGGAGCGGCTACTGTGAGGTCAAGGAAATGTCCCCCTGGAGAACTCTGTGCTCAGAGGTGCTGATGCCATTACTCGTTCGGTAGCTACTTCTGTTTATCATATTTTTATTTTTTTGTCACTGGGGAATGGAATCTCTGGCAGAGCTGAAGTTTTTAATTTTAATGAGGTCTAATTTAACAATTTTTTCTTCTATGGGTCATGCTTTTGGTGTGGTATCTAAAAACTTGTCGCCAAGCCCAAAGGCACTTTCTCCGATGCTTTCTTCTAGAAGCTTATAATATTGTGTTTTATCTTTAGGTCTATGATCCATTTTTGAGCTGATTTTTTTGTGTGAAAGATGTAAGGTGTATGGAATTTTTTTTATATGAACGTCTAATTCCTCTAGCAGCATTTGTGAAAAGGATATTCTTTATTGAATTACCTTTACTCCCTTTTCAGAGATCAGTTGACTATATTTATTGGGTCGATTTCTGATATTTCTATTCTGTTCCAGGTTCATTCATTTTCTGATAGTGTTCATTAAGCACCTACAACAAGAATGGAGGGCCATTCTCTTTAGGCACAAAGATGAAAGACAAAGGCGCTGCACGTAGGTAGCTTTTGCTCCTTATAATCAAAGCAAGAGCTAACAGTCGAGCTTGGTAACTGCTATAAGGATGTATGCGCAGGTACCACGAGTTTCTAGAATGCACACAGAGCATCCCGCCATCTCTTCCCACCTCTGTCATGACTGTTTCCATCAGGGCCCAAAGTGCTGCCATCTTTTTTTTTTAATATATATTTTTATTGATTTCAGAGAGGAAGGGAGGAGAGAGAGATAGAAACATCAATGATAAGAGAGAATCATTGATCAGCTGCCTCCTGCACGCCCCCTATTGAGGATAGAGCCACGACTCTGGGCACGTGCCTTTGACTGGAATCCAACCTGGGACCCTTTGGTCTGCAGACCGACGCTCTATCCACTGAGCCGAACCAGCTAGGGCAGCACTGTCATCTTTTCCCTGGATTTGCTCAATCATCCCCTAATTAGGTTCTCTGATTCTGTGCTTGCCTTTCCTTTAGAGTAAAGTGGAACGGTGTCACTCCTCTGCTCAGAATCGGCAGTGGACTCCCTTCCACCTTGGAGTGCAAGTCAGTGTCCTCACAGAAGCCTTCACACGCTGCTCCCATCATGTTCCTGGCTCACCTACTAATTTCACCCCATCATTCTGTCCTGGCCTCTGCTGTCCCTCAGAGGTGCCAGGCAACCTTGTTTCAGGGCTTTGCACATGTGTGGCACTCTGCCAGGGAGAACTGGCCAGGTGACTGCATGTCCTCTTACCCACAATTCCTTTCGGTGTTGATACTCTGTACTATCACCATTCATGACCTGCTCAACATTTCCTTTCTTTTTTCTTTTAATCTCTCTCTCTCTCTCTCTCTCTCTCTCTCTCTCCAGTGAGTTTCAGGAGATTATGGAATTTTGTGTCTCCTTTCTTTCTTTCCCCTCTTTCTCCTCATCCTTTCTTTCCCTCCTTGTGGTGCTTAGAATAATGCTTGGAATATAGTATGAGCTCGTCAAATATTTATGAAATGAAAGCATGAAAAAGAAATAGGGACACTTTGGGGAAACCCCAGGGCAATCTCAAGGAAAGAGGAGCTTATAAAAACCATTATGAGCATGAGAGCTTGGACATGAAATAAATGCTGAATAAATAAAAAACAACTATTTACTCAAATACCCATTTTACAGTTGAGAACACTGAGGCACAAAGCCTTAAATGATTTCCTACAATCATGTATCCAAGTAGTGGCAGATGTGACATTTAATACTGTAGAGATATTGTGTTGTTTTCTCATTTCCTCATTATAAAACCATAATCACTAAAGCAAGATGAACTAACTGGGTCAAGGGGACTCATTAGAAGCCAGGAGGCGGCTTCATGAGTTAGAATACTTCTCAGTAGGACTTTGAAGGAAGAGAGCCTCAAATGAAAGACAAGGAAAAAGAGTTCTCTATCTTGCTGGGATGCCTGAATGCAGGAGTGTGCACCAGAGGGTCCTGGCGAAACCTTGACAAGTAGTCTGGTGACTTTTGCTTACCAGCTAACAGAGGCCACGGAAGGAAGGAGGGAGCTGAGTGGCTTTAACATCCCAGCAAGGCCTTCTTCCATTTGCACCACAAGGCAAAATGCTGGAGGATTAGGAACACCTGCCGTAGCTGAGAGACCAACACATGTTTCTCACTCCAGGGCTTGTCCCAGGGCGCACCGGAGATGACCTGGAGAAAGCCGTCCTTACCCGAGTCCTTCACAGAGCGTCTCTCTGGGACCGCAGCCTGAGATCCCCACTCCAGCACAGGCCTTCAAGGACAACGTGGGGAAGAGGTGAGTGTAGCTGACCACCCAGTGTTGTCCAGTGTAGAGGTATGCGCCAGGGGTGGGCAAGTCTGCATCCACATCTCACTCCGAGTTCAATTCAAAAGCAAGTGGCCATTGAACTGCTATCATGGTATCTATCACCTATGCTCTCCTTGGTGCTGGTGTAGGTCATTGGGTGTGGTCTCAGCAGGCTCTCCATCAATGGTGTTCATAGTTTTTCTTGGTTGATATGACCTGTTTTACTGAAAACTTATACTCCTAGAGAACAAGTAATACTGACTTGTATTTCCAGGTTTATATAACTGATTCCATATGGCTTTGATAATCCTATCATATTTTTAGACAGTTACAAAAGATATTTTTCCTCATAGAGTGTCAGGATCATAACTTGAAAAGTTGAGGGCTGTCTTATGAGGAATGTAGAAGATTAGAAAGTCAAACAACTAACTTCAATTTTTTTTTTTAACCAAAACTGATCTAGGAAGAAATGAGGAGAGAGATTCCTTTTGTAAATTCCACAGAGTAAAAAAATGCTGCTTTCTTGTTCAAGACTGCTGTAAATTTGTTTCTTAGTTGATTGTCTATCAGAAAATCATAACGTGTTTTAAACATGTTCAGAGTTTCCTCTGTAAATTTGCCATGCTTCTCATGATTCAGTGCACTGGATTGAAAGTTTGCTTTCGGAAATTTAGAAGCTCGCACTGGATTCCTCATTCAATAAAGTGCAACCCAGAAAGAATGGGAACTTTTTTTTCATAGCATACAGTTTCCAGTTCTGCTTTCTTTTGTTATGGTTATTTTTGGACATTCAATATTATTTTGTATTAGTTTCAGGTGTACAGCAGAGTGTTTAGACAATCATGTACTTTTCATAGTGTTCCTCCCTATAACCCAAGTGCCCGCCTGACACTGTAAGGATGGAAGAGTTTTAAAATTGATGTATTGCCTTGTAATTTTATACTTTTATATCCATTATAAGAGAAAAAAGAGTTTTCTCTGTAATGAATGCATCATGATACCAAATCTCCTCATCCAATGTTTTTATTCTTAGGACCACGTCAGTAAGTCAACTGCTCTGTAAAATCAGTTTTAGGCCGGCCGCAGTGGCTCAGTTTATTGAGGTTTCATCCTGTGCACCAAAAGGTTGCTGGTTTGATTCCCAGTCAGTGCACACACCTGGGTTGCGGGTTTGATCCCGGGAAGGCAACCTATCGCTCGATGTGTCGCTCTTTCTCCCTCTCTCCCTTCCTCTCTCTAAGCATGTCCTTTGGTGAGGATTAAAAATTAAAATAAAAATAAAGTCCGTTTCAGGGATGGAAAGAACAACTTCATTTGCACTGTTCAGGGTCTGACTGACAGCATCTAATTTTTTCTTTGCACATGGCCACATTTTCTTGTACTCACAGAGAGAGAAAAAAAAAAAAAGTGTGGAACTCTTTTTTTTATTCCCTCTGAGGGTTCTTCTCTTTCTCCTCCTCCTCCACTCGGCTGAAAGGAGCAAAGATAAATGGGGATGGTTATTAAAGGATCACTTGTTACAAATAACTGATTAGGAGTTGGACCGTGTCAACAGTTGTTGCTCGCCAGCCACTTGGCAGAGCTCTGATCACGTTAGGTTTTGAGTAATCAATTTCTTCTAATATGAACCATATTGGATGATTGGGGTTTTATGCCTTCTTATTTCCTTTAAACAGCCTTGTGAACCAAGTGCTTATTATTTTGAAATGCAGCCAAATCCTGGCCACCACAGGAGTCCAGGATTAAGATGGAGAGCTTAGTCCTCTAGATATTTTCTTTAAAAAAAATATTTTTTCTATTGTTGACAGTATTATAGATGTCTCCCATTTCCCTCCCCTTTACCCCCCTCCACCCTACCCCCCCCAGATTTTCTAGATATTTTCTTATGAAGAAAATTCCATTTCTGATTTTATTTTGTATCTGCTGATTATTCAAGTTTTATTAGGAAAGTCACAGTAACCCTATAATCTATGGAACTTTTTCTGTAATAAAGCCATGCTCCTCTTTATTTTGCCTGTTTTAGGTAAACAGTAACCCAAAATTTAGTATTCGAATTCAGTAATAAACAGCAACCCTGGGGTGGGTGGAGGCCCAGAGAAAAGAGCATAGGGTTTTTTGAGGGGAAAGGGCTTTTTTGTCATGCAAATTGACAACCAGCAATGCAGAGAGTTAGATAAGCTGAGAGATTGTGCTTAGAAGTTGTTTGGGCCCTCCATGGGAATGGAGCTATAACAGAGTCATGTTCTAAAGGTTACAGAAGCCAAATATTTTGAGATAGATGGGGGAGCAGAAGAAAGAGAGGAACTTCATCTGAGCACCTAGGGATGAGGTGGAGAGGCAGCTAAGATTTGAGCAGAGGTGGCCAACTCAAATGCTTGCATTTGAGCTATGTCAGGCGCAGGCAGGCAACCTACATGCAGGGATGCTATTAATAACATTAAACAACTGATATGGTACCAACACTGACCAATCAGAGCGGACACTGGCCATATCCTTTATTTCCTGGATCTTGGGGAGATTTGGAGGATCCTCAGGGAAGGGTCTGGGACAGCTGGAGAGGCAGGGATACATTTGGAAGGCACAGGATAGTGCTGACTGATCAAACAATGTAAAGTACTTCAATAGTCTAACAACTCGTTGGGATAAACTGTACTGTGGATTATCTACCCCTCCCACAGGGGTAAAGTGGGCTCTGCAGAGACAGCAGAGAGTGGTGTGGACTGTGGTAAACTTGAGTCTCTCTTAGTTGCAATCCAATGGATTTTACGTTCATTGGAAATGTCCTTTATAAAAATAGTTCTTTAACTCTGTGAGGGTAAAACAGCACATCTACAGGGTGATTGTGGGCTTTCGTCATCATATGAGACTTTCTACACAGGTTCTGTCTTCATAGCTGATATAATATAATACCAATGTTTCAGGGAAGAAGCCTCAGGTCTTTTTAACCCCTTCATTCATTTCTCCATTTCTTCGCTTATTGACTCAATGCTACTGGGACATTATTTTTGTTCTTCATGCTTTGTCATTTACTTACTAATACCTTGGCTCTTTATCTTCATCTCCCAACAAACTTCTTGGAATAGTGTCTGAGCCCCGTCTTTCTTGAACCTTGACATCATACAGTAATTCATTTGCTTTTTTGTTTATGTATTTAACATTTATTGGACAACATCCATGCACCAGGCACTGTACGAGGTGCTGATATAGAAAGACTTATAAGGCAGTCTTTTCTTATTGCTCTCAGAAGCTCGCTGTCTATCGCAACTCAACTATCCACTGACAAAGTATTATTGAGATTCTGGTTGACATCATCTTCCTCAGTCCTCTGAGATGTTGGTTGAATGGCCTTCTCTCTTTTTTGTGTCCCACTCCCTTCTATACATGCTACCAGAGTGGTTTCCTCAACATCTCATCTCACCTGAGGACCTCATTCTTGTTCGGTGTTTTAAAGTTTTTATTAAGCTACCTTGCTTTGCAAACCTCACCTTTCCAGGCCCTTCACACCCTTCTCCCTTTCCTTTGTTGCTTTCAGACTTGCTTGCTCAATGCCAAGCCCTCCTAGCTGCCTCAGGTCTTCACCAGGAAAACTTGCAGCAGCCCAGTTCCTCAGTGCCAATGGCTTTCTCTGAGCTGCTACTGAGATCACACTTCACCCTTGCTGCGTGGCTGGTACATAATGTCACGTTTCTCATGGTCTGGCTGAAGGTGAAATACCGTGTCCAGTAGTGGAAGGATGCCACTTGGCAAAAAGAACCAGTAGACACTCAGACTGACTTAGCAGAGGGAAATGGGAGAAAGACAAAAAGAGAGAAGGGCAAGTGCACTTTTTTTTTTTTTTAAAAAGGAAATGCTTCCTTCATCTAAATGAGTCGCTGTGAATAGTGTGAGTTTTGAAAGCAGCGCTGCGCAGGCCAGACCATAGAGGCTTGTCTGGTTCCATTCAAAGTTGCTTGCTCCTCACTTGACTGCCAGACCTGTGCCAACCCAAAGCAGAGAAGATCCTAGAGAGGGTTGTTCATGGGTGGATGAGGCTTCTCCCTTTCTGCGGCTCAGAGTTGTCTGGTCAATGCTGCTTATATGGACCTCTGACCTGGTCCTGCTGCCTTTTAAGGATTAGAATAGAAGAGCTATGCCAGCTTCCAGAGATCTGCCTACTTCTATACAAGGAAATGACTGCTATATGGAATGCTATGTGTTGAACTAGGTCCCTCCAAAAAAGATATGTTGAAGTCCTAACCCTTGGTATCTCTGAATGCGAATCCACTTAGCAATCAGTCTTTTCTGATGTAATCAAGTTAAAATGAGGTTATTAGGGTTGGTCTAATCCATATCACTAGTGTCCTTCTAAAAAGGGGGAATTTGGACAAAAAGACAAACACAGAGGAAAACAATGTGAAGACACAGAGGGAAAAGACAGCCATGAGACTCGAGTGACACATTCACATGCCAAGGAATTCCAAAGGTCGCTGGCAAACACCAGCTGCTAGACGAGGCCAGACAGGATTCCCCTCTAGAGTGTCAGAGAGAGCGTGGCCCTGCCAACATCTTGGCTTTGAACTTCTAGCCTCCCAAACTGTGAGACAATGCATTTCCATTGTTTTGGCATGGCAGCTCTAGGAAACTCTTACTCTTTATTTTGTCAACATTCCCACAGCAGGCCGGCCTATGGTCCACCACAAGCCATGTAAGAAAACTAGTGGCCCGGTGCATGGATTCATGCACATTGAAAGGAAATTAATTAATTAAATTGCCAGTGTGCATCATATGTACTGGCTGGTCGGTCAGTCGGTTGGAAATACGTATGGTTGGTCACTTAGCCATATATATATATATATTTCTTTTTCTTGCGGTATGGAGAGAACCACTGTGTTCTGCAGACTCATTTGCACACAAGGCAGTATTTGTCTATAGGCTAATACTATACAATACCTTCTTGGTTATTCTAGAGCAGTATTATCCATAATGCAGTAGCCACTATCACATGTGGCTCCTTTTTTAATATATATTTTTATTAATTTCAGAGAGGAAGGGAGAGGGGAAAGAGAGAGAGAAACATCAATGATGAGAGAGAATCATTGATCGGTTGCCTCCTGCACGCCCTTCCACTGGGGATCAAGCCTGCAACCTGGGCATGTGCTTTTGACCGGAATCGAACCCGGGACCCTTCAGTCCACAGGCCAGTTCTCTATCCACTAAGCCAAACCACCTAGGGCCACATGTGGCTCTTTGATTTCACTTATATGTGTAATCTAGAGAATAAAATAAACAAGCAGAATAGAAACAGAATAGTAGATACAGAGAACATTCTGATGGTTACCGGATGAAAGAGGGATTGGAGGAATGGGTGAAAATGATGTGAAGGGATTAAGAAGCGCATAATGGTAGTTACAGGATATCATGGGAATGTAAAGTACAGCATATTAAGTGCTCAATAGTCACATGTGGCTGGTAGCTAGTGTGTTGGACTATACAGTTATGGAACCTGTCCATCACTGCCGAGCATTCTTTCTACTGGACAGAAATGTGCCGGAGAAGGGGCCCTTCCAATCAGCTGAATGTTCTGGTCAACAGAGACACTGCACATGCCTAAAAAAATAAGGATATAAAACGAGAAAGCGAGAAAAAGGAAAAAGAGGCCAATACAGTGAACAATGAAACTGTACTTCGATAATTATGAAAGGATGTTATCATCTTGAAGGGTTTTAGAGACAGGAGTATAAATACCACCACTCACTGTACTGACCAGGGCCATGACGCTGGCGAATTGAGAGCTGAGTTGATTGAATGCTAAATAAATCAGCCTTTGCTGTCTCAACTATGGCCCAAATAGAAAACCTAACCGAGCCTGGGGAATAATTTAGGAACATTTAAAGTCATTAGATTCATTAGCTCTGACTTGAGCAAGACAAAATAAACAACCCTCCCAGCCTGACTTGGAACCAGTTCTTCCACCGCCTTCACAGTCAAAGCTAAACCCTCTGAGTTTAGATATTTTACAAATGTTTTTCTTTGTTTGGCTATGTTGATCCTCATTTCTATGTTGTTGTTTTTTTTCAGTGTTTGTTCCATTGTTTTCTGTACCCTAATTACTCACTGTCTCAGAGCTATAGGACTGCTAAGGACTGGGGAGTCTAGCTTGTCTTTGGCTTCCAGTCTGCATTGCAGCTCTACAGACTGTCTATCCCTCCTGTGTTCTGGGCCCCATCCTTCATGGGAGCAGCATCAGGCCAGGAGTGGACCCAGCAGCTCGACCCCTGGCTTTTTTTCATAATGGAATTTTTACATTCTTTCCAAACCTTTGGGTCAGAGTGACATTTAGTTTGCCCCTCTGACCTCTAGCTGCAATTTTCTTTGTCTGGTCTATGGGGAGGGAGACTACATTTCCCTTTTTATTGTGGTTAGAGGGTTCACCAAGGAACAATGGCAGGAATGCAACTCGGGATTCTTTAAATCATGGATCACTAGATAACACTTCTCAGAAAGAGGGGACTCCAGGAATACATCTATCCTTAAGTGACTGGTTGGCTTCAAGAAATGAACCCCCTCCTCTAAAAAATCATTTTATCTGGATTCAAGAGATACGTGGTGCTGCGATTTGAAATACATTCCTGGAGAAGGACTTCACCCCAACTCCTCAGGGAGAAAAGTCACTATATTCGGCTGCACTGATAACTGTGATTTGGACGTTTCCTTCTTTTTTCTCCACCAGAAAAATGTTGTGTTAGTTTTGTTGCCAAGAGCTACAGAGCTGAGTGGGCTCTAATGAAGGCTTATTAGAGTGGGGTGACGGAGAGGCTGCTAGTAAAACAGGCTAATTGTCTGCTGGTGGCCTGTGTGCTCCTTAAGAAGACTTGGCCAATGGGCTGCTTACCTTCCCATGGCCAGGCATCTGATTATGTAATTGACAGGTTATGATGTCAGCCAAGAGGGAGGCTGAATAGATGAAGCAAGAGAGAGATGTTTAATGGGAGAACATTTTTGATATTGAGGGTAGAGAGGTTCTACCACACTTTCAAGCCGTCCCCTCACCACAGTCTTTCTATCCTCCCCCTGAATACGGAAGATACATGGTATTTCTCATCCTAAGAAATTCAACAAATACAAATCCAACAAAAGGACCCAGAACATCTTTTGAAAAATAGCTATTATTGGGAAAAAAACTGTCAAAATTACCAAAGAATAAATACATATGCAGGATTTCTTTGAATAATGAGATTTGGCAGAAATCTGGTTTGATGCAAATTCATTAATTTTTTTTCTCCACTTGGCTTCTGGCCACTTCAGGATTCATTCATATTGGTTTATAATGAGATGCCTTTTCTCTTATATCAGAGCCCTTCTAGACAGACAGTTCTTGGTTCCTACTCCCACATTTGTAGCTGCAGCCCAGACCGCCTTCTTGGAGTCCAGATCTGTACACTCAATCATCGCTTTGGCAGCTTTTCCATTTGATCCCATAAACATCTCAGAATTAAGTGTTCAACCTCAAATCTGTCAATCAAAATTCTTCCCATGTCCATTTTTATTTTTTTAAAATATATTTTTATTGATTTTAGAGAGGAAGGGAGAGGGAGAGAGAGAATCATTGATTGGCTGCCTCCTGCATGCCCCACACTGGAGATTGAGCCCGCAACCCAGGCATGTGCCCTGACTGGGAATGGAACCTTCTGGCTCACAGGTTGACGCTCAACCACTGAACCACGCTGGCTGGGCCCATGTCAATTTTTAGTAATTTCCAAAATTCACCAGCTTAGGCCAAACACCTTGGATTCAACCTTCTTTTTGCTCCCACATCTACCAGACAGAAAATTCTCTTTGAAAAAAATCTCCAGAATTTGACCACTTCCCACCTCCCCCACTGCTACCATCTGCCACCATCATCTCCCACTTTGGGACACTGTCACAGGGACTTAAATGACCCCATTTGATGTTCTACTAAAATTCAGACCTTCAATCAGATTTGAAGTGCTTCCCGTCCCCACTTTCTGAATCCTGCACTGGGGAGGGAGAACGGATACTTCTGTCCATACCCCCACCTTGTTCTACTTTTCCAACCCCTGTTCACTATCCCAGGCTTTTGACTCCTGAATTGTGAAGAATAAATTAAGAAAACGGACAGCATTCAGAGATTGGTAATTTTTTATGCTCTGCCCTTGATGTTCATGAAGCTAGACATAGGTCTTCCCCTTGAGATGCATTTTGTGGTTTTTAGGAAACTCGCCCACTGGGAACCCCCAGTGACCAGTCCTGTGATGTGGGATGCGGTTGGCCATTCAGCAGCACAAGCTCTCAGCCCCTGACATGGGGCCTTCACCCCATGACTCTCTGGTAAACCTCTTAAGCAAGGTCTCTTTGAAGATGGCTCCAGCCTGGCTCCCACGAGGCCCATGTGTGGTGGGTGGGAACCTCTCCTACATCCTTGCCTATGTGGAAGCACAGTTCACTCCCAATGCTGCTCACTGACTTCCTCTGAGTGCCGCTCCTTAGCACAGCTGAGCCTGGCCTCTCCCCTTTAGATATTTCAGCTGAGTCAGACACCAGTCCACAGAGACGCCCCTGGAGCCCCCACACTAGATCTCAGAATGGGGAGGAGGGCAAGACACCCCTCTTCTTCCCTTTGTCGGGGGGACAGGGCAAGGGAGTGGGTACAGAGCCTAGTGAGAGCTTCTTCAGAGAAATTCTTGCTCTCGGCCTCTTTCAACTCCCAGCCTGTTGTACCCTCAAGATTGGTGCTAGGTTAGGGATTGACAAACGGGGGCCTTGCAAGGCCTGTGGGGCATGTGACAGCTACTATTTTGTTGTCAGTCTACGGGGCAAACAGAACGAGCCCCAGTTTAGCATGCTCCACACTTTAAAATAACAAGAAACGAGTTGGGGTTGTCAGGGTGTCCCCTGATTCTCCCTCGCTCCCACCTGCCTCCTCCTCCTGGGCTTGGAGCCTTCGGGTGGCCACTTTCTCCTCCATGTCAGGTCTCTGCTTAGACAGAGCTTCGCACAGAGACCTGCGTTGCCCGCCCAGTCTAAACTAGCCCCTCTCACACTCTCTCAGCTCCCTCTTCCTTTCCTCCATGGATTATGACCGTGTGTAATCAGCTGTGTATCGATGTGGTTGATTTCTGTCTCTTGCACCAGACTGTTGGCTCCAGGACAGAGGCTCAGTTCCCTTGGTTCACAGCAGCCTCCTCGGGACCCAGGACAGAGTCCAGCACACAGCTCCTGCTCAGAAACGGTGGGGACCTACCGCGCAGTTTCATGCCATGTTGCCCTGTGTGACTATTGGCTCTGCTGCTGGCTAGCCATGGCTTTCAGGGAAGTTCCTTTCTTTAGCTGTAAAGGTGGGGCAACGGTGATATCAGTTCGTAGGTGATGTTATCTGGATGAATACAAATAAGTGTTTAGAAGCGGGCTTGGCACATAGCAAGTACTTTAAAAGTGCTGAGGCCTGGCCGGCGTGGCTCAGTGAGTTGTATTTTATGGTGTGGAAGTGCACAATCTGTTTTCCCACTCACTCCTTGGAGGGCATCTGGGTTGTTATAGGAACAATTAAAATAGAAATATGACTGGCTAAAACGAGTATATGAAATTTGATATCAAGTTCAATTTGAAGCAAAATGATGACATTATAGAAGTGCTACAGACTTGATGATGAAAAGATTTAGTAAAACATCAGTTATTTTATGGTGTCTTGAAGTTATAAGAAACTCTACATCACTCTGGAAAAATGTTCATCCGACTATGATGTCTCTAGTTGTTAAAAAAAAATAAAATGTTTATAAACCCAATGATAGTTATCAATTTGCATGGCTCTCGTAGAGCTATGGGAGATTCTTTTAAAACTAGAGATGTAGAGAATGTTCTATTTTTTGCTATTTTTGTGAAATTCACAAAAGACACATAAAATTAAAGCACTGGAAGTACTTAGATAAGAACTCCTTTCAAAGGTGTAGAATTCTTGATAATTTAGGTAAGATAAATTGTCTCACTGAGAGTTAAATGATCCTTTTGGGGTATAACAGAAACATGCTATAATTTACTAAATGCATCAAATTACTGGGCCCCTACATAAAGAAAAAAATATCATCTAAATATAAGTTTCCCTTTAGGGTAGTGGCTTACTTTTCCTGTTTCCCAAGATGCCTGCAGCTCTTATGTGCTTTTTATATGTAGCATTAATTTCGCAACACAATGCTCTTGAGAATTCACAGCATATCTCGTTTCCGCAGAAAAGTATTTTAGAGGATTACATTGCTTGGTTTTGTGTTACTGGCCCCACATAATCTCATATGCTCTATTTGACTGGATGAAAATTACCTTGGACGGTTTGGGAAATTTTATGGATGATGATGTAGATATCTATTTCACCATCATATCTGCAACTGACATTCAGTTTTCTCCAAGGAAGCGGACATAGGCACTGGTTAATCTCTGAACCTCTTGATTATGAAAAAAAGTTAGCCAACTATAAGCAGTCAGGAAAATTAGTTTTATTAATATCTGCTTCCTGAGATTTCCTGAGACAGTTGTTAATGTAATATTAGGTGGGAATAATAACAAAATGACTAGATGAGCCACAATTGGCTGGGAAAATACTCTTCTCAAGTGATGGAATCTAAAATACCAATCACATGTCTTCATGTCATGATGTAAGCATAAGATAAAAGTAATGACATGTAATTAATTAGTAAATTGTGGGAAAATGATGGCAAAGCAATCTTTGACAGCCTGGAAAAGGAATCTTTCTTAAGCTGACAGTGTATTTCACTGTACCGGAAGGTGTGTTTGAATAGAGCCATAAGGAATTGTCATTGTTGTTGGTCAAAAACTGACAATTGTATGTGGTCCGGTCTATACAAACCACACATTGGACAAGACACTTCTAAACAGCAAAATTGCAGCCTGCTCTTATTGTGGCGGGTGAGCAGGGATGAGATGGGGAGAGAAGGTGTAGCAACTGGATCACATGACACAGGAGACAAGAAGTCAAGTCTTTTGTGCAGCAAGCTAGTGATTTTAAAATGTTGAGCAACTGTCAGTCCTTCAGCCTCATCAGCACCTCTGTGCAGAGAGGTGTTCACAGGTGCATTGAGGTGTGAGTCTGGATCAGTCTAGAGAAAGAGGAACCAGCCATTCCCAGCATGACAGGGACCTGCAATCGATGCTAAAACAGTATGGAGGAAAAAAACATGGAAAAGGCAAAAAAAAATAATAAAAATCATGGAAAGATATGGAACTACAGTGAAAGGAGCAGTGCCTCGTATATATTTCTATCCTGGTGTGTGACATGTTTATTTGTTGCTTTATAAAATAGCTCCTGTCTCCCCCCCCCCCCGCCCCCCCCCCCCCCCCCCCCGTCCTGACAGATCTGTGGGCTGTACTTGTGTCACTTGAGAACTGCTTTGGATTGATGAACTAGCACACTCCAGTGAGGAACAAAGCCACGCTTCTCTATTTGAAATGTGGCTGCGTTTCCAGAATGAGTTGTTCTGGTTGTTGGCACAAGTAGCCCATGTCAGTTTTAAAAATCATACAGCGTCCTGGATCTGAACTTCTGTTAGCCGCTCTGCCCAATCCCCTATCTTTGGTGCATTATCAGACGTGCAGGGGAGACTATCAGAGGCTCCTGCGTGCGGAGCATTGGCTGCACACAATAGGAGATAAAAGGAAAGCAGTCGTTCTGTTTCGTGTGCAGGGCTCAGTAATGGTCTATGTTCTCTCTAGTTGAAGAGGGAAAGCAAGGACATGAGGCCAGACAGAGTTTTGGAGTTATTCTCAAGGCACTTTCCTGGTCCCCCAGGGAGCATAGATGGAGAACAACCACCACACAGAGTAGGTAAAATAAAAATTTAATGCGCAGTTATAAATCCTGTAGAAAGGGGTCGTGTTTATATCCTTGTCTGACTCTGAGTGACTGTGGGGCATTGACTGGCGCTGACTTTTAAGAGAAGACTCGGACAGCGACCAGTTGAAAATCCACACGCATGGCAGAGAAGCTATTACAAAGGAGAGCAATGCTGAAGTGAGGCTAGGAGCGGGGAGGGGAAAGCTTAGATCATCACAGGCACCCTTTGCTTTCTACAAAGTTCCATTCTGCTAAAAGATGAACTCAATGCTTAAATATTTCGACTCGTTTTTTCTTAAGAGGCTACTCAAATTAAATTTCTTATAGGTCACTCAAATTAAAATGTAAACAACCATGGGAAATGTCAATTCTATATGAATTGAGACCTTGTGAAGAATCCAAGTTATTTATTTATTTTTTAAATATATTTTATTGATTTTTTTACAGAGACGAAGGGAGAGGGATAGAGAGTTAGAAACATCGATGAGAGAGAAACATCGACCAGCTACCTCCTGCACACCCCCTACTGGGGATGTGCCCACAACCAAGGTACATGCCCTTGACCGGAATCAAACCTGGGACCTTTCAGTCTGCAGGCCGACGCTCTATCCACTGAGCCAAATCGGTCAGGGCCCAAATTATTTTTGCTTTTAGAGCACTTTCAACATGTGTAGATTGTAATTCAACGTTCATGCACTGTGCACATTTCACTCCCACGCATCTATCATGTGCAAGAATGTAACACCAGGCATCAGGCTGCTGACATTGTCTGTGTTTACAAAGATAATGCAAGAAGAAAAAAGTTATGGCAAATCTTCAAAAAAGTAGAGTTATCCTGATTCTTCCTCAGTCTGAATCACTTTAAAACCACATCACATTCTTCTCAGAGATGTCCTCTGCTTCTGATTTGGTTACCAGAAAATAGTTAAACTCACATGAGTATTATTTTTTTAAAAAAAAAATATTTTTATTGATTTCAGAGAGGAAGGGATAGGGAGAGAGAAACATCAATGATGATAGAAAATCATTGATCAGCTGCCTCCTACATACCCCGTACTGGGAATCGAGTCCACAACCTGGGCATGGGCCCTTGACTGGGATCTCCTGGTTCATAAATCGATGTTCAACCACTGAGACATACAGGCCAGGCTCAAGTTAATATTATTAGGAAATTCCGGGGAAGCCAACATGACTAAGATTGGAATGTATCATTATAATTTTAGATAACATGAAATTGGCTGCAAACATGTTTTCTTGAGGACAGATTTCTGGTTTATTTCTTAGGTTTCACATCCCCGTGGCCAAAATAAGTACAAATATTTATCATCCCACTGTATTTTACCAACCATTCCTCTCCCTTCGCAACGCAAACTCAGTCAAGATAGTGAAGCCTGTTTCCTTCCACATGGCCTGCCATGGGCCTGCCAAGAAGCAGGCACACAAGTGGCAGTATCTAAAAGGCTGCAGATTGAACGAATAAAGCGGGTGTTTGAAAGATCAGATTAACAAATCGCACCATGTTAACCACGCGGTCGGATTTCATCCTCCCCCTTCATGTTTTTCTATTTATAATATTTATTTAAACATATCTCAGGGGTGAGGAAACATTGTCGGCAGTCACATTTCAAAACCTTTCTGCGTTTTTAATGTTTTCAACCATCTCTTGACCAATAACCTTGGCTTTAATTTTACAGACGAGGCTGAGCTCTGTATCACTCGCATGCTTTCACTTCCCTCCCGGTCACCTCTAAAATCCCTGTGTCCATTGACTGGTGTCATTGTAAGAGAAATGGGCAGGGGACTTAGACACAGAAATACAGGCGAGAAGGCCACGTGAACACAGAGGCAGACACTGGAGTTGGCCTGTTGGAAACCAAGCAAACCTAGAGCTACCAGAAGCTGAACGAGGCAAGCAAGGATTCCCCCAGGGCCTCGAGGAAAGGTGGCCCTGCCAGCACCTTGATTTTGGACCTCCAGCCTCTAGCGCGGGTAGAGAATAAATCCCTGTTGTATTAAGCTACCAAGTTTGTGATAGTCTGGTATGGCAACCCTAAGCAACGAATACAGTTTGATTAAGGTTGTATTTGTCAGTCTCTTGACTACCAAGTTACTAGTTTTCCCTCTCCATTCTCACCGCATGAAAGCAAGATGCTAAGTCCAGCCCACACTTGCAGGGCGAGGAGGTTACACTCCACATTTTGAAGTGGGGAGTATTTGGCATTCCTCTATAGGAAAGATTTGCCTCTTTTTCCCCCATTTATTTATTCAGTTATTCATTTATACTATTATGGCCTTACGTATGTTTACCTTAAATTTTGGTCAATGGGAGTTCTTCCAATTGGCTATTGTGTCCCTTTGACATGTCCCCATCTTTTTTTTTTTTTTTTTGAGTATTCCTTTACTTGCTGGTATCCCCATAGATTTTTGATGCCACTAATCACATACCAAACTCCCAAGCACTTTTTATTCTCTCCATCCTGATGCATTAGTGTGTGTGTGTGTGTGTATGTGTGTGTGTGTGTGTGTGTGTGTATGCATGTATGAGTATATGTACACCCATACCATGTGGTCATTACTATGGCTTTTTGGTTTGTCTTATTATGTGGTAAGGAGAGTTCCTTCATCTCCTCTGTACCTGCTGTTCTTCTTCCTCAAAATTATCTTAGTTATTTGTATTAGAGTTCTCGAGAAGTGTGAACATTATCTGTGTCACACATTATTGCTTGGATGACCCCAAACATTATTTCCAGCCTATTTTTGAGCTACCAAGGATTCCCTAATGAAATATTCTGATTTCCTAGTTAGGGATGGTTCTGCCAGTGAAATGTAAGCTGGAGTCTGTTGTGGGGAGGGCTCTTGTGGGGGAAAATAGTTTTCTTGAAAAATGAGGTGGATGTAACTGGCACAACCTTCCTCCTTCCATTTGCCCTTAAATGTGGATACCATGCCTGAAGCCATGGCAGCCACCTTGTACCCAAGATGGAAAAGACAAGAGTTGCAGAAATGATCTCCATGGTATTACTGTATCTATGAATGAAGGCAAGCACTATTTGCCTTCAGATAGTGAGAAAAATAAACTCTCATTTGATGAAATTACTGTAAGTTGAGCTTTTCTGGTATGTGCAGCTGAACAAAAGCTTCAACGGCTATGGAGCTTGTTTTCTGATCTATTTCCTAATTGGATATTGCCGGCAGAGGGGAACGCCACTAATTTATGTATAGTTGGGTTTTGGGTCTAAAGAACTTGCTGAGTTTTCTGGTTAGTTCTATTGAACAACTAGGTTTGTCGGTTGGATTGATTTGCTCGAGTTTTCTATGTGGAGGATCAAATCATATAGAAGTAATGTGAGCCTGTATCTCTTCCCAATCCTAATCAGAGTTCCTTCATTTCTTTACCTCAATGTACTAGCCAGGACTTCACAGTCCCAACAGTTATTCATTCTACAAATATCTACTGTTTTAGGCCAGGCATTCCTAAATGACCAACACTCCTCCACTCTGCTACTAAGGATATTCTTTTGTTGCTTATCTTAAAGAGAATTCAAGTAAAGTTTCTCTTTACCATGATACTTACTGAGGTTTTGGTAAATAGCCTTTCTAAAGTCAAGGGGATTCTATCTATTTCTAATTTCCAATAATTTGAAATTAATTTATTAAATTATATTAGGACCTTTTTTATGGGCCGATCATGGTAGTGATATGATTTTTTTCTTCCAGTGTTAATTTGCTCTAGGACCCATTTGTTCATCTTTCTAACAGCCTAGAGCTGTGGTCGGCAAACTGCGGCTCGCGAGCCACATGCGGCTCTTTGGCCCCTTGAGTGTGGCTCTTCCACAAAATACCACGTGTGGGCGCACGTACAATGCAATTGAAACTTCGTGGCCCATGTGCAGAAGTTGGTTTTAGGCCTGGGTGAGTCTATTTTGAAGAAGTACTGTTGATATTTGGCTCTGTTGACTAATAAGTTTGCCGACCACCGGCTTAGAGTATCCATAGAGCTCTCCTCCAACACCATATTTCAAATGAATCAAATTTTTTTCTATCAGACTTCTTCACTGTCCAATGTTCACATCCATACATAGTAATTGGGACTCTATTGTGTGAACAATCTTACCCTTGGTCTCTATTGATACATCTTTGCTCTTGATCTTTCCTGAGTCTTCCTTTGATGCCCTGGTGAGTCTCAGCTTTCTCTGGATTTCTTGACTGCAATCTCCATGTCTTCATTGTCTATTTCTTCTGTAGTCAAGATTTTTTACTTCTTGATGTTCAAATGCAGTTGTGCTTTGGCACTTTCTTTCACTCACTTCCCTTCGAAGTTATTTCAAATCACTGTTACTTGCTGCACGCAACCATTTCTCTTGTAATGTCTTCTTTAGCCCAGGTGTTATTTCTTAGAATATGTTCCTGTTTCCAGATATGCCAGCTGTCATACTTTTTTTATTATCACCTCTGGCCCGGTCTGGTCAGGAAGTTCACTGAGACTATCTTTCCTTATAATACCTGCCACAGATATTTTATACCTCTATACGGGCTTAATGCACTTTTATGATAGAACTGGTAGTTCTCAGAAAATTACAAAATTGATGTTTACACAGCATCGTTGTCATTGCAGGCTATGCTGATTGATTTTTTTCCTGCCAGACTGTAAAGAATTATCCTCTCAAGAAAGTCGTATCCTATAAATCTCTCAGCTGAAGAGGACCATTGAACAAACAAAAAGCTTAAGAATTGCAAGTAGATGATTATATTCTTACTTTTGATGCAGCTCATATATCAACCTAGCGATTGAGCAACTCTCCCCCTCCTTTCATTATGAGGGAAGCATGCCACAAAGCTGTAAAGGCCTGGAAAAATAATGACACGGCACTGTTTTTAGCTCTGTATCTATTTGTTTGCCCAACCCAATGAAGCCAAATGACTTACATAGATCTATAGATGCCATTTCTTGTTTTCATATCCCTTCACACATGTGGCTATTGCACTGTCTGCTGAAGATATTTGAAACTCCTCTCCACCTTAAATAAATTGTTGGGGGTTTATCACTTTGCTAGAAATGATGAACTAAGAGTCATTATATGTGGGTCCCTGAAAGACATAAATATGTATAAATTTCCATTTAAAATTTCTCAGTTAATTTTAAAACACAGAGACTAAGATATGAATTACGGACACATCTTAAATCACTTACTGGCACAAGGCATTCATAAATAGTTTGATCAAACAGTCCTTCCATTGCTAGTTCTATGCTATTTATTATCCTGACCCTAACTATTATTTGTGGATGACAGCCTAAAGACAGTGACCCCAGATGAACGACTGTTCTGCGGCATCTATTGGTCACCGTGAAGAAGTCACTATGGAAACTGTGGCCTCTTTCCCCCTCCCCTTGCCCACCCTCCTCCCATTCACTGTTCAAGAGCTTCTGGATACATTCATGTACACTGCACGGGCAATGAGAATTGTGGAGCAGATGACCTTAATTTTGAATGCAGAGCCAAGTTCCTTGGAGGAAAGAGGGATGTCTCTGATGTAGGGAGATGGACTGGGAAAGAGATACATCCTTGGCCAAATAGAGTCTATTTCAAAGAGCCCCACCTAGTCCAAATCAGTTAGGGGACCTCCAACCTCCCCACCCCCAGCCAAAGGCACGTTTATCTGTAGGACTTAGTTGTTTATAAGGCACATCTGTTTCTGCTTTTTTATCAATTCTTTGGGTATGAAATGCGTTTCCAGATATGAAAACTCAGTTTGTAATATTGTGTCTATAGGGAGTGATGACTCAGCTTAAAACATCGTGACTTGTGCCAGTAGTTGTCCAAGGAACCAATCAATAGGTTGTAGGTAGGGGATCATAGGCATCTGAATATTTCTGTGTTTATTTCTTTTTGTACAGGGGCATGTCTCAGCACAAACAATGTGCCCTTTATCTCATGAGCATGTTCAGTTCATTCACTCATCCAACAGAGGATGTCCATGTTCTGCCTCATATTTTTAGCAGAGGTGAATGCTACCCATTTCCCACTGGGCGGAGGACTAGTGGAGTGAACACTTCAGTGTCTTTCTCTTTGGATTAACCAATTTTATTGGTCAGTGCCATGGCCTGACAATGGGAAATTTCTCTCTTTGGAAATGCTTGTGGTCCATGGTCATGCAAAACGGGCCCACATGACTGTTCTCCACATCATAGCTTCCTGGAAGGGGCTTCTTAATGGACTAGGGATAGAGAAGGGGAAGTCTGACATTAGTCTGAGGTTCTAACTGCGTTATCAGTCTTGGTCCTCCCTCCCTCCCTCCCTCCCTCCCTCCCTCTCTCCCTCCCTTCCTTCCTCCCTTCCTTCCTCCCTTCCTTCCTTCCTTCCAAAGAACCGAAAGATACTTACTACCTTTTGGACTCCTAAGAAACCTATCTGAATGGGAAGTACTTCTACTTGGTCTTCATCCATATTTTGTTGACAATTTGCTCAGCCTCAGATCAACTCTTTAAAAAAAAAAATCAACATCTGCTGTGGAATCAGTTTCCCTAAAGCCTCTCAATTATGTCCCACCCTGGAGTAGGTTACCAGACTTGCCTACTGGATCCAGAGATATGACTCTTTTGTGGGCACCGGAGTCATCTACGTTTGGGTTTGAACATTTTACTTACATGTGAATCCCTGGTTGGGTTTTGTTAAATGCAGATTCTGACACAGGACCTCTGGGTGGGCTCTGAGAATCTGCATGTCTAACAAATGCTCAGGTGATGCCCATCTGCTGGTCTGCAGACCACACTCTGAGGAACAGCCCTAAGTTTTGAGGATCTGTGAGTAGTAAATTTCATGTTTTATTCCTTAGAACACGTTTCTATCTTCTTTTCTGTATCCTCTCTGGTTTATTAGAGATTCAATCATTTATTTAGCAAATGTTTTTTCAGCACCTACAATATGACTGACATTACTGTTCACAATTAGTAAACAAAATAGGTAAATACCCCTGCCTTTCAGGGAATACCATAGTTTAAGTATGACTTCTAAGTAAGAAACAAATGCCATATGTCTGTTATGCTACCTTTCTTCTGTTCCTAGTTTCACAAAATAACAGTTTAAATTATTATCACAGGACAAAGACACATAGCCCCACTCTTTTTTACCCGTGGTTGTATGTGGTGGTCTCTACTTAATGCTGTTTTAATTTTAATAGGAGCTTTAAGAATACTCAAACTGCTTACAATATTATCCTTTTTTTTTTTTTTAAAGAAAAGTCAGCTTGTATCTTTTGGTTGAAAGTGTTAAAAGGATAAACCATGAAGAAAGAGAATGCTAAAATTTTTGCAAAATAAGCATTTTTTTTTTTTATAAAAGAAAATTTGAGTTCTATATCTCTACAAGTTTTCTTTTAGACTGACTTTCCCTCACTTATTATTTTGCTTTTCTTTTTCACCACAGGAAGGAATCCTCAATAAATGTTAAAATTCAGGGTGTCCTGGTGAGCGTTTCTTTCCACAATACATTTCAAGGCAAAGCATTTGAAGTGGAGGAAACTTCAAAGTTGAACCCCAAGCTTTTGAAGTGGCTCTCCCCGAGACTGACTCTTAAAACAAGAGACTAATGTGCTTACCCTCCCTTGTGCTTCACACATGACGGAGAAGAAATCTGTAGTGATAATCAGCGCCTCTACCACGGCCTATAGAATTTAAACCAAGATGCATGAGTAGCCAAATGGTCATTTAAGATTTTGGAGGGGAAGTAAAAAAAAATGTGTTTGAGAGTATAGAAGGAAGGTTGGATGCTCTCTTTACTATCTGTGAACACTGGGTTAAAACAACTTTAATTTTCAAGCTTGGTTTGGAAGATTATTTTTTTTAATCCTCACCTGAGGATAGTTTTTTATTGAGTGAAAATGACTGTGAGGTGACTATAAAAATGCAAATTTACAGATAAGGAAAAGCTAAAGGAGTTCACCACCGCCAAACCAGTATTATATGAAATGCTGAAAGGTATCCTTTAAGAAAAGGAAGAAGAAGAAAAAGGTAAAGATACAAATTATGAACAACAAATATGCATCTATCAACAAATGAATCTAAGAATCAAGTGAATAAATAACCTGATGTACAGAATGAACTGGTGATTATAATAGAATCAGGGACATAGAAAGGGAATGGACTGACTATTCTTGGGGGGAAAAGGGGTGTGGGAGATGCGGGAAGTGACTGGACAAAAATCATGCACCTATGGATGAGGACAGTGGGTGGGGAGTGAGGGTGGAGGGTGGGGTGGGAGCTGGAAGGAGGGGAGTTATGGGGGGAAAAAAGAGGAACAAATGTAATAATCTGAACAATAAAGATTTAAAAAAAAAAAAAAGATATTTAAACTAACCCACCTCATAGAGCTCAAGCGATCTGTTTTTAGTATGTGTTTAAAATGAGGTCAAATGCCCTTTGAAATAGAATAAAACAATAAACAGAGATTTTCAGGAAAGTCCAATAAAACCCCAATATCTAGTTCCCTTTTTTTTTTTTTTAAAAAAGCAAAAATATTGATAGGATAATTGGTTGTGATAAAATAGTTCTAATAGGTACAAATCATAATTATATGGCAGGTTCCCTTGTTTCCTAAATGAAGTTGTCATTTTCTAGAGCTTTCTAAACTCTAAATTTTTATGTTAATCAATGACATGTCATGCTGGAAAAAATCTCAAACTCGATGTCTTTTAATTTTGAATTTATCGTCTCCAACAAGGGCTGAAAGAATTAAATACAAGGGAAATACAGAAGCATAAATCTTACAAAGCCAAACTATGATAAAAAGATACACGTTGAGAAAATAATATGGGATTTCTGTCTGAGCATCACCTTAGAAGCGAGGCCTCTGCTATGCATGTTACACGCATTAAAATGCTCAGTTTCGTAAATTCCTGTTACCTCATTTCATTGGTGAGAAAACAGGCTTATTGAACTTGAGTAACTTGCCCAAGGTGACATGGCTGAAGACGAGGAACTGAATGTGGTCTGAACTCTGTTGATTTCGCAAATCCATTCACTCTGCCCCTGAGCAATCACTGTTTTCTCAACTGACCACCCCCCAGCTCCCACCCCTCTGTGAAGAAGACAAATTGATACAATGTGATTTTATAGATGGAGAAACTAAGGTTCAGAGATATATTTTTTTTCTATGAAGAAAAAAAGTTAAGAAAAACAAAACTAGTAAACAGCGGCAGCAGGACTCAGGCGAGTTTATAGTTCCATCTCTTTCTGCAAAATGGAAGTTCACGAGTTAATTCCTGCCCTGGCCTGTGTGGGTCAGTGGTTAGAGTGTAGGCCCAGGCATCAAAGGATCAGGGGTTCGATTCCCAGTCAAGGGCACGTACCTGGGTTGCAGATTCAATTCCCTGGCTTCGATTGGGGCATGCAGGAGGCAAACAATGGATGTGTCTCTCTCACATCTATGTCTCTCTCTCTCTCCCTCTCTCCCTCCCTCCCTCCCTCTGAAAGCCCAATAAAAAATTATCCTCAGGTGAGGATTAACAAAAATAACAGGTTATTAAATTGGCATAGACTGGGATAGTAATTTGGCACCATCAAAAATGTCCAATGGTCGGTGTTGGTTGAAAATTACCCACGGCCTGGCCGTGACCGGGGGTGAGATTCGGCGCCCAGAGCCGCCTGGGGCCTCAGCTCACTGTCCACACGATGTGGGGAGGTGAAACCCAGGCCCCGACACGCGAAAAAAAAAATGTCCAGTGGCCCTAGCTGGTGTGGCTCAGTTGGTCAGAGCATCATCCCATGCACCAAAGGGTCACAGGTTCAATTCCTGTTTGGGACACATACTGGAGGCAGCCCATCAAGGTTTCTGTCTCTCCCTTCCTCTCTCTTTACAAATTAATAGAAACATATCCTCAGGTGAGGTTTAAAAAAAAGAAAAGGTGACTAAAAAAAAAGTCAATTCCTTTTCTCTGTTTTTTTTTTTTTTTATCTTTACATTATTAAATGCTAAAAATTGTTTCTTCACTCACTTGTCAACAAATATTTCTGGTATTTTACTTATGAGGCGATTAAAATATTTAAGGGAGTTAGAATATTTAAGATGCTTTTCACTAATTCTTGTCTCCAGGAAAGTAAAAAGAAAACTTTTCTTGTTTGAAGCAAACACCAACGAAATCTCAAGGTAGTACCTGTCTCAGCTTTCATATTTATTTTTAATTTTTATTTCAGGCCTCCAATAAGTTGGATCAAATTTCAGTCAGCTGAGGCACGACTTAGTTAATTTTGCTGGCAAATTGCCTCCTTGACTCAGGAAAAGTCAAGGCCTGGTCGTGTCTGTGGCCGGAATGATCTCTTTGTACCCTGGAGGACATGCTTGCCTACTTTAAAGCAGGAACAAACTCAAGTTAAAGGAGGGCTTTATTGGGGAAGACTGTCTTTATGCTTGTGGCAGTCTGAAATTGAGGTGGGAGCAACAAGTGTGTTATTATCAAGAGTAAAAGATACTTGGGGTCGGGGCAGTATTATTTGTCAACCTTTTCCAATTTCTTTGATTTTTAAATTTGTATTTGTAAACTAAGGCTTATGACAACACTTAAGCTTAAGGCCCGTGTGACCTTTACATCCCCATGTCTTTTACAGCTATGGTCTGAGAGTGGGGGGAAGTGTTTGGGGTGGGGTATGGGTTGGGGTAGAAAGTTTATTGTTAAAGTTCTATTAATGTTCAATGAACTAAAGGACAGCTACACAACTGAAATGGCATTTCGGAAAAATACATAGAATATGCTCATGAAATAATGAAAACTAAAAAATGAGAAGACTGCAGATCGAGACCGCAGGAATAGAAGAAAAGACTAGCAGGTAAAACATAAAATATTAGCTGTTATCTCTGGGTGAGGATGTTTACTATGATCTTAATGTTTTTCTAGTACTTTTCCTCTGTTTCTAAACTCCCTGTGGTGATCATGTATTATTCAGAAAAGATTCACCAGGAAAAATCATTATTTTCTGGTTTTGGGGCTCAGTCAACAAGATTGCCATTATGTTTAGATCTAGTTAAAATTTGACTCACAGATCTTGTTGACCTCACTGGCTTTCTGTTTATTTCTTTTTAAAATATGTTTTTATTGATTTTAGAGAGGAAGGGAGAGGGAGAGAGAGATAGAAATATCAATGATGAGAGAGAATCATTGATTGGCTCCCTCCTGCACTCCCTCTACTAGGAATTGAGCCCTAAATCCCAGCCAAGGCCCCTGACCAGGAATCAAACCAGGCCCTCCTAGTTCATGGGTCTACGTCCAACCACTGAGTGACGCTGGTGGGGCATGGTCTTCTGTCTCTCTATCCCATTAAAGAATGCTGTGTAGTCATATAGTACTACTCAAGAAGAGATGGAAAACAGATGAGACACTTTAAATAACATCCCCAAAGAGAGAAAGCAACGAAGAAACGGGACATCATAGAAAAATCAGAGGAATAACCGGGGCAAAGATTCAGAAATCTTGTATTACAGTTTCAGAAAAGTCACCCAATGATTCTCTTGACACCCTTCTCGATCTTTCCTCACGTGCTTCTTTCCTTTTTCCATTTTCCCTTTTTTCTTTCTCATATTCTTCCCTTCTCTTTCAAATCTCTGTGTTTTCTGTTTGTTTGTTTGTTTTGACAATGATACTAATTAGAACTACCCACTATGTACCCTGCAATGTAAGTTCATAAGGGGCTGACCCAGGTTTCCAATTTAGGTCCTCGGACTCCCAACCCCTACTTGCTTCTCCTTATTGAAATCCAAGGGAAGGAACTAGGGTTTGATTTTTTTTTTTCATAGCAGCACAATTTATAATAACTAAGATTTGGAAACAGCCCAAGTGCCCATCAGCAGATGAGTGGATAAAAAACAAAAATAAACAACAAAAACACACACCTGTGGTACAGCCCTAGCTGATTTGGCTCAGTGGATAGAGTGTCGGCCTGTGGACTGAAGCGTCCCAGGCTCCATTCCAGTCAAGGGCACATATGTCATACTTTCAACAATAAAGATTAAAAAATAAAGCCCCTCTCCCCCAAATAAAAATAAAGGAAAATGCAGAGTGCAAAAATGCTTGTGATGTTTCCAGATCCTTTTGATTTTCATTCAAACAAAAAAAGAAAACAACACCAAAAGCAATCATATCTTCCAGCTTTTCCAATATCTAAGGGCGATGCAATATGCTCAACAGATTCAGATGCCGTCTTCAAAATCAGAATACAAATGCAAGCTAGGGCAGCCAAGTGCATAAGCTGCTGAAAACAAAGGACTGGACCCCAAGCCACGGACATTTATATTCATGTTTCTAAATAGCTCTCATTCATTATTCACTTAGATATAATTCTCATCTTCAGCTGAGATGAAAGTAGGAGAAATTTCCACTGGTTATGGGTGCAGTGGAATAAAAAAGCAATTTGTTTTTTGTTAACAGATAAAGGTGCCACAAAGCTTCCCTGTACAAATGTGGCCGAGATTCAGCATCAACACATGCTCCCCGTTCGTTCTCTTGATAATGTTTGTTTCTTCAGTAAATTGCAAACAAATTTGCAACGTTGCTTGTTATGTTGACGACAATGATGTTTTAGCAATGATGCCTGTCTTTCGCTGTGGATCTGATCTTTTGGAGGTCTTTCTGTCAAGATCTTTGAAGAAAATAAATGGTGTTAGTTACTACAAAGCTTAGTTACCATGCAACTAATTGGCAATTCACATCTAAAGCTTAATTGCCTATGGCATCTATGTTCGTTTTTTGTTTAACAAGTGTTTAAAAATAGCGTAATAAAGTGAAATTCACATTGTATACAGTGAATCCTTTTAAAGTGAACAATTCAGTGGCATCTAGTATAGTCACCAAATTGTGCAACCAACCATCTCTATGTAGTTCCAAAACATGTCTATCACTCTTGAGTAGACCCCTATCCATGAAGCAGTTTCTCTACATTCCTTCCTCTCTCCAGCCCCTGGCAACCATCTCTACATTTATCTTTTCTGGATCATTCCTATAAATGCAGTCATATAACATGTGACCTTTTGTGTCTGGCTGATTTCACTCAGCACAATGTATTTGAGGTTCTTCCACCTTGTAGCATGTATCAGCACTTCATTCCTTCCCCCCACCTCCAGCTTTACCGAAGTGTAACTGACTAGTAAAGTTATAATATATTTATAAGGTGATTTCATATCCATCTACACTGTGGAATGATTTCCACAACTGAGTTAACACATCAATCACCTCCATCACTAAATATATATATTTTACCTTTTTGGTGTATGGGATGATGCTCCAACCAACCGAGCCACCCGGCCAGGGCTTATTTTACCTTTTAGTGTGGGTCTTAAAACACCTATTGTCTTAGTAAATTTCAAGTATTTAATACAGTTTACCAACTGTAGTCACCATGCTGTCCATTGGTCTCGTAGAACTTATTTATCCTCTTTTCCTCATCCCCAGCCCATGGCAACCACCATTCTACTCTGTTTCTGTGAGTTCAATTTAAAAAAAAAATTTGTTTTAGATTTTACATACAAGTGCTGTCATGCAGTATTTGTCTTTCCGGCTTATTTCACTTAGCATAATTTCTTCCTGGTTCATCTAGGTTGTTGAAAATGACAGGATTTCCTTATTTTTTTAAGACTGAATAATATTCCTTTGTATTTTCATGCCACGTTTCTATGTTTACTTATTTATTTATTTTTCTTGTATTCTCTCTTTCTTTCAATGCCTCTTCTGCTGCCCAACCCCTAATGATCTGGGAATCACCTAATCAATAATTAGGTGCTGTGCCCAGGTTAATTCCAGGCGTAGCCTTTGTAGTTACAGGGTATCAGGTGCCTCCGAGTGCACTGTGTGCAGTGGCCTGAAGATGCTGAATGCCCCCCCAGACTGCTCTGTGGGGTGATGAAGAGGAATGCTCTTATATATCACAATCTTTCTGGAACTCCTGGTGTGTCAAATTATCATCTGGGGACAAAATGGAGAACTCACGGGCCCCTAAAAGTATATTAAATGTCATTCTTAAATGGTAGAGTTTTAAGGAAACACCTGTTAGCATGATAACCTCCCTTTTAAATCATCTTACCTCATCCATGTGGCCGTGCAAGAACCATTACAAGATAAAATAGGATGGTACTTCACAAATCACTTAGCAAGAATGGCAATAATTAACATTTTTCCTAAAGAAACACTTTAAACTTGAACTATCCAACTATCAAATCAATCCATTGCTAACAGAGCAACCTTGAGACTATTTCACTCTAAGGAGTGTTACAAACGGTTAGGCACCGTTTTGCATATCAATTCGTAGCTCCTCAACTCTTAGCTGACCTTTGACTAGTTCTAGTCCCTGAATTAAACATAAAGATAAACTTGTGACTCATCTGGATTTTAAATTTTGGATGCTGCTAGGAGAAGACGTTCAAGTAAATATTGCATTTTAATATGCTTATTTTTCTGAAGAGGGTGAATTGAGCATTTCAGATTTTCAAACCCCTAATTCATTTCTCCATGTTTTTCAAACGGAAAAGTGAGCAGAGGAAAAAACCCATCTTTATGACTTTAGCTCTTTGTATTATCTGACTTTGTGTTCAGTGAGATCATTTCCAAAAGGTTAAGTGACTTGGAAATTTACAAGATGTTCTTAGTTTCATGTCCTATTCAGTGTGTCTCCCAGGAGAGGATGTTGAAGACACTGCCCATGTTAGTCATCAGTATTTCTGACCTGTGGAACCATTTAAGTAAAGCTGTACTCAAGAAGAAGGGACGCGAGTAATAAAGATAATATGTACCTGGAGCTATAGCAGACAGAATGAAATATCATGTGATTCCTGTACATATGGTGCTTTTAATAAGATACTGTATTTCAGAGTGACATACAAATTATAGAACAAAGAAGATGGTATATAATTAAGAGCTCAATCATGTGGTATAAATTGTAAATGCTAAAAAGATCCAAAGAAAGGAGACATTAGTGTGGGTTTGGAGGATGTGAGACAGACAGCAGAACGATCTGGGACTTTGTTATTGAAGGGGAGGTAGAATTTGTTCAGAAGCCAGGAGGAAGGAGTACAGGCTCCCCAGTGGGAGACATGAGGAGGTGGCAAGGCCTGGCCAGTGCAGCTCAGTTGGTTGAGCGTTGTCCCATGCACCAAAAGGTCACTGGTTCAATTCCCGGTCAGGGCACATGCCTGGGTTTTGGGCTTTATCCCCAGTAGGTGGTGTGCAGGAAGCAGCCAATCATTTCTCTCTCTCTCTCTCTCTCTCTCTCTCTCTCTCTCTCTCTCTCCCTCTCTCCAATGAAAACATATTTTTTTTTAAAAAGATGAGGTGACAAAGGAGTGTTTTTGCTCAGTGGGAACCTGCTGGAGGAAGTTCTGATTGGAGAAAAGCCATCGCATGGGAATAAAGTTGAAGAAGATGCCTTCTCATGATGCTAGAACCACTAAGCCACCCAGGCAGCTGTTGGTTCTGGAAATAATTTTTTCCTACCATGTCAGTTTGGGAATATATACCTGAAGAGAGGGTGGTGAACAGATAATGCAGCTGTTTTGGTGGACTGGCCCGGGCTCTTCCTCGCTGTGTGATCTTGGGAAGGTTTCTTCCTTCGTTGAGCCCCCTCACCTCTCTTCTGTCTACTTATCTTGCTTCACTTTCTCCTATTTTTCAACACACACCTTTCACACATATCCAGCTGATTTCTGCCTCGGCCCATACACTTCTACCTTCTTTTCTTTATACTGAGGTCAAACTTTTTCATGAAAAAAATCCTCCTGTGGCTTGAGGCCTTTGCAGGTAATGATGTCCGTCTCCTCTAGACTCATGGCATTTTGAATCTATATCATCCCCCATTCAGTCCTTACTCAGAAACTCGCACATTATTTTTGAGTGTGTGTTTCACACTTGGTTACAATTTTTTTTTATAGCTGTGACCGTGATAGAATATTAAACCCACAGGTGATGTTCATTGTGCACATGTCAGTGAAGTCACTGGGCTGATACATCTCAATTTTGGGTGTATTTTTTGGTTATTTGCATGGACATTCTTAAGGATTATGTACTAAAGTGTGCTTTTAGAAGCTGGGGTCAGGGGGAAGATGTTGTCATATCCACCAGAGTTTTTATTTCCGTTATTTTGGAGATCTTTCATAGCAAAAATTGAAATAGGAAATAAGAGAATGAAATCCTGGAAATAAGCCTAGTGAGACATTTAATTAAAATCTATTTATAGTGTGGTTTTTATTTTTATTTATTTTTTTATATTATGTTTTTTAATAAATATTTCCCATATGATGTTTTCATAATTTTAGGTGAATAGTCACACAGCTGTGTTTTTCTCCCTAAGAAATTTTATATTTTCATTAGTTCTCCCAAATATTACCTTAACAGAGTTTATTATATTTTAATGTTTATTCTTTATATAATGAGCTTTGAGGATTATCACATATTAAAAGCAATTGCCATCCCATTTCCTTAGGCATTTATATGGAAAAAATCAAAATTTTACCACTAAAATAATCATCATGAAGATAATTATGATCAACTCATAAAATTGTTCATATCTTAATGGCTAAAACAGATTTATAGGAATTTTGTTAATGAATATAGAGGTATCACACTCAGTACATATGGAACATCTTAATTGGTAGTTGGGTGGAATAATACATATTTTTCTTTTAATGTGTATTTTCTAAAGACCTGTAAGATTTTTTAAAAAGCGCCTGAATTAAAATAATTTTGCACTTTTATGTGATTTACTAAATTCTTCTTAAGAATCTTATTAGAACAATTGTTGCAAAATTATGCTCAAATTACCAATGTGGCTTTAATAGCAGAGCAAATGGATTTATTTTCCTTCATGTAGCATTTTACTCTTCAAAATCTGCTTATACTAGTAATGTTAATTTTGAATCCTCCAGTTGGCAAAAATGAACTTCTCTTTTTGTTGCTGTTGTTAAAAAAAAGTGTGTAATACTTGAATTTTAGGGAAAAATCCTACAAGCTTTTCACATGGTTCTTCAGAGTGTACATGTTATCAAACTACACGGCACAGCAAACTTTATTTTTTTGAGCATGGCGACTATGTGTATTACCTTTAAAAATTAAGTTTTGAATGATTAATGCATATCTTTGGTACATAAATCCAAGAGTTTCAAAAAGGGATACAAGTAAAATACTTTTCTACTTACTCTTGTCTACCAGCAACCCAATTTGCGGAGTTAACTGCAATCAGTTTATTATATGTCCTTCCAAAGAGCTTATGTTTAGAGATATTTTAGTATATACATATTCTATGTTTCACTCAAATAGTGGATAGCACAATTCTCCATCTTTTTCACTAGACAATATTTAGTGGGGGAATGTTTAGTTTCAGAACCTGAGTTATACTTTTTAGTGGCTGTTAATTAATCTGTTATATGTATGTACCAAGATGTACCAGTCCCCTACCAATGGGTTAGCTTCAGTCTCTTTCTTAATCGTATGCTCAACAAATAGCTTTGCATCTACAATGGGAATTCATTTTAGAGTATTTCCAAGGACAAATTTGTAGATGTCAGGTTGTTGGCACAAAGGGACCGTGCCTTTTATAACTTGGTGGACATTGATAAGCTACCAACATAAAAGTCGCACTAGTTTTGCAACAGTGAGAAGGATAAGGGCCTGTTTATCTCTGTTCTCACCCAAAAAGTGTCAAACGTTTTGCTTTTGGGAGTTCTGATTTAGTAAGTTCATAAATAGGGTAATAAATGATTTCATAGTTTTATGTAGAATTTCTTTTACTATGAGTGGAGTTCAATATCTATTAAATGCTTGAGCCATTTCTATTATATTACAATTTATCTGTTTATATCCTCTGTCCATTTTTTTTTTCTATCAGTATATTGTGGGCCTTAGTAGGAATGACTAAGGTTGGCCATTTACTCAGGCCTAAAGTTGCATCTCTTCATAATGTTTAAAATATGTCTTCATATAGAGTTTTTACATTTGGATTAAGTTTATTTCTAATTTATTCTTTTGAGTGTGTGTGTTTTCCTCTGTAGAGTGTCTTCTAACTGGTTTTGAGTGTTTTTTGAATTAATTTTGAACTCAGTTATCTTTATGAATTCTCATATTTTTTTTTGCAGTAGAGTAGTTTTGAAGTGGGTTATCTTGGATTTTCCAGGTTTATAAGCATGTAATTTTCAAAGAATGGAAATGTTACCTCCTTCTTTCTACTGTTCATACCTTGTATTTCCTTCTTTTATTTAATTGCATTGGTTAGTAGGTTGAGAACAATACTTAGCAGTTGTGGTGATAGTTAACAGCCTAGCCTTGTCCTTGACTTAATGGAAATTATTGCTTTTTGACTCTTTTAGAAAGCAATTCATCTCATCTATGTTTCCATATTTATTTGGACATAATTGAGAAGTCTGTTTTGATTTGCGGTCCCCCCACACCACTTTTGTTTACTTTCTCTTATCTTTATTAATTTACCGTTTTGCAAAGGGCCACCTACTAAAACTGAAAGTTCATGTTCACCAGCGATAGGCAGCTGCTGGGTTTGGCCTTCATACCCATGATTTTACTTTATTTTTCACATCTGGATATTTGTCTTCTTTTCTTACAGCCTCAGCAATGCATTTACACGTGTTTAAACTATTTTATATAGCATTTGCAGGTGCTTAATGGCCCGTGGCTTTTAGTCTTCTATATGCTGTTAATGGAAATCCTATATATTTTTATAAAAAGTTACCAATATTTGTGTTTTAGGAAGTACTTTTCTTTAGCTACTCTCACCCCTTTCTCTCTCACTGTATTTCTCTCTTCCATTCTTCTTCCCCTTTATTACGATTTTCATCTTGTAAATATTGGCTTTTGTTTGGTAAGTACTGAATTTCTTGGATTTGAAACATAGTTAGGGAAGCACAGAAACCACAAGGCTTCACTGGCTACACATTGTGGTTGAACTGCAGTTGTATTTTGCAAGAATCCTGAAGAAACTGTTAGTGACAACACCAGACTCTAAGATGACCCTCAGCCAAGGAATGTGGATGTAGAGTTTTAGCTCATGGGAACGAAACTCTTCCTAATGGTCAGAACTTTCACAAACTCTGAGAAATGTGTGACACCCCGCCCCCCAGCATTTTTCTGCGAGGTTGCATGCTTGCTCTACAGCCTGTTCCAAATGTAACAGTGTCTAACATGTAGCATTGGGTTCTCTCAGCTCAGGAACCTTGTCTTCGAGGTTTAGCTAAATATGCCCCAGGCCCCTATCTCTACCTTCTTTGTTCAATGTTCTCCTAAAGTTCAATGTTCTCCTAAAGTTTTTATTACTATCTGGAGGTTCTTATCCTATAGGCCAGTGATTCTCAACCTGTGGGTCGCGACCCCTTTGGGGGTCGAACGACCCTTTCACAGGGGTCGCCTAAGACCATCGGAAAACACATATATAATTACATGTTGTTTTTGTGATTAATCACTATGCTTTAATTATGTTCAATTTGTAACAGTGAAATTGGAGGTCACCACAACATGAGGAACTGTATTAAAGGGTCGCGGCATTAGGAAGGTTGAGAACCACTGCTATAGTCAATTTTGACCCTGACAGTCATGTATCCCATTCTTGGCACTAACTGTATTTTTAATTTCTATTAATATTTGTTACTATGTGTTATTATTTAATTTCTCATTTAAAAAATTACTCAACTAAATGGTAAAATCTTTGAGGAAATGCATAGTCTCTGTACTTCCTTGAATCACTAACACAGTGCCTTGCTCATTCATATTCATGATTATTTGACTAATGTTGGTCTCATCCTTGGCCTCCCCTGTGCCACGATGGCAAGAGTCTTGTTCATTTTTGTTGGATATTGAATCCCTAGGGCTGAACACAGGAGTTAAACCCCATAGCAAGTTCTCAAAATATTAATATTAATGTCAATACTCACTCTGTATTCTAAGGTATTAGAAAATACACTGACTTTTGAAACAGACAGACTTTAGTTCTGTTCTTAATAGCAACAGGAACTTGTACAAATTAATTAACCTTTTTGAAACCAGTTTGCTCATTTGTAAATGAAATAATGATAGTGCCAGCCACACATGATGGTTGTAGTAATTTAGCACTTAGGATGAGCTTAATAAATGGTTTGCTTGAAATAGACATGGAATACAAATGAACTGTTGTCAAGAATTACTTCATGATCCAGAAAGTTCACTACAGAATAACATAAAAGTGTGTTCCTTCCTGAAAGTCCTAGAACACCATAAATCAGAGGATCCTGGGTCACATCCTAGGAGGACTCTGAAATATCATCCATACAATCTCTGCCTAACCGCTCTTTACTCCAGCATTGCCCCATGGGCCGGCCCCCAGCGATCGATGTTTAGAATCTATAAAGATGTTCTATGTCAAAAGGGTTTTGTACTAAAGAAAAATTTACAAGATCTAAATTAAAAAGTTGTGTTCTTGAAGGAGTACTTCTCATACTTTTTAATATGCCTTGAGTATGCCATAACTTGTAGCACTTTCCATTCTTATTTGCCCACCAGTCCTTTTTTTCTTTACTTGCATCCTGTAGGATTACTTAGTGAGTGTTTCTCAGACTTTCCTTGAAAAAAATTTAGGGAGGTTGGTTTCTAGTCTTGTGCCAAAATGCTATGAAAGTAACCCATTTCAGTGAACAAGATGCCTTTCTTTAGAATGTAGAAGAAGGGGTTAAAATAGACGTATGGCTAAGTGTAACAGATATTCCTAAAATTCATGCTTTGTGAGAACAACCACTGTGACGCTTACATAATAAGGCAAGTTAAAAAAAATTGCCTTAATCTCCCGACAACCTTTAAGAGACTCAGATCACCACCTCCCCTTAAGTGTGGAAGATTTAATTGGCATGCTGGAGAGAAACAGAAAGCTTGTTGTCATTCTAAATGCATGCCTCTGAGCAGAGAAATTTAAGCATAACAGCAGTAGAATCCTACAGGTGGAACTAGATAGAAATGAATAAGAATATAACACCCTGCATTGCATAGCCAGGAGATTTTATTTTTGACTCTTTATAGGGGTCAGAAAATGACAAAACTTCTATTCATTGTAGATTATATGGTGCAAGTTGAAGTCTGGTTGCCATGTTCAAAGTTTTGAGATGCTTTTATGAAGCTGAGAAATTGCTTTTTTTTTTTTTTCACATGTCATGGCTGTGAATCTGTTGGAAGCAGTACACAACACTGTGGCTATTGTCCTAAATCAACATCTTTTATTATTGCAGTTTACTTTTTAATGATTTCCAAGGGCTGATGTTGAAAAGTTGAGCTCTCTCCAGAATGTTTTGCTTGGACTCTCCATGTGATAATCTGAGATATTGGGAACAGTAATCCCAATAATACTCCCCCCTTTTTAATATTTTCTTTCATTTTTTTAAGCAAAAATTTTCAACTTTGCAGGCTTTTTCCTCCAGAGGCAGAAACCATTGAAATTTTTCCGAATAAGAAGTTAAAGGGAAAAAAATGGTCAGTGTGGCTCAGTAGTTGAGCATTGACATATGAACCAAGAGGTCACCGGTTCGATTCCTAGTCAGGGCACATGTCCAGGTTGTGGGCTTGATCCCCAGTAGGGGGTGTGCAGGAGGCAGCCGATCAATGATTCTCTCTCATCATTGATGTTTCTATCTCTCTCTTCCTCTCCTTTCTTCTCTGCAATCAATAAAAAAATAAAAATAAAATAAAATAGGCTTGGGGAGACAAGAGCTGAGGATCTTCTGTGACGTTGTTCACACATCTTAAAATTATGTACGTATCTCAGAAAGGCAATATTCTATAAGGTAAGGAGGTCTACAGATACCTTTTAATTTTCACATTTGCTTATAACAGGCAAAACAAAGAAAACATTCTTTCTCAAAACCTAATTTTTCTATCATGAAAAACATTTATTGAGAGTTTACCATATGTCAGACTTCAAAATAATGGTCAAATCATCACAACAGAAAAGCCTGGATGTCTCTCAGGTCCTCAGAGCCTGGTTCTTACCATCTCCTGCTAATGCCTGGCCAGCTGCTGCCGCAGAAATCTATGCAAATTACTGGGGAACAGAGCCACACCTTCCACTCCATTCCCCCTCCCACCTCGCTCTCTCCTCCACCCTTGCCTGTAAAGTAAAAGTACCCTGTTTCCAATGCGAATAAATTGGTAACCATGAGTAGGGGGAAGGTGTATAATTGAGAATAGAGCACAGAGGGGATGCCTGTCTATTCCTCATGTTTGGACCCCAGCTCAGCCAGCCAAACCTGCATGGTTAATGATGGAATGCAGGTTAGCATCTGGCCCCCTTTGCCAATGCCTTAGGGCAGTGGTTCTCAACCTTCCTAATGCCACAACCCTTTAATACAGTTCCTCATGTTGTGGTGACCCCCAATTTCATTGTTACAAATTGAACATAATTAAAGCATAGTGATTAATCACAAAAACAATATATGTGTTTTCTGATGGTCTTAGGCGACCCCTGTGAAAGGGTCGTTCGACCCCCAAAGGGGTCGCGACCCACAGGTTGACAACCACTGCCTTAGGGGAAGAAGCTGAATAAGAAGTTAAAAGGAAATAAAATAAAGTAAAATGTGCACCATTCAGTATCTCTTTAAGAAATGGAGCGAAAATGCAGAGTTGGTTAATAGGATGGAACTCCAGTAGATTTCCTCCAGGTTAGCCCAGTGACAGTGAGAACGGAAGAGGATCCTGGCGGGGCCCTCAGCTTGGCACCAGAACCTCTTGAGAATGGGAGCATCAAGGGAAGGCTGTGTCAGTCATGACCATTTGTGTGCCTGTGAGAGAGGCCCCTGAATGGCCCTGGACCTAGATAAGCTGCTCTGGTGCTAAGAATTTCAGTGAGCCCTGACCGGTTTGGCTCAGTGGATAGAGCGTCGGCCTGCGGACTGAAGGGTCCCAAGTTCGATTCCGGTCAAGGGCATGTACCTTGGTTGCGGGCACATCCCCAGTAGGAGATGTGCAGGAGGCAGCTGATCGATGTTTCTCTCTCATCGATGTTTCTAACTCTCTATCCCTCTCCCTTCCTCTCTGTAAAAAATCAATAAAATATATTTTAAAAAAGGGAGAAAATTCTTTAAAAAAAAGAATTACAGTGAACCTGGAAGTAGGTTTGTTACTGTCACTGTGACCTTTTTGAACCCTTTAGGCCAGTTTGTTTCGGGGAGATATGGGTCATACAACCTGATGTTTATAAATCTGTTTGTGAGAAATTTAGGTAAGAGGTTCTATACTCTCAGTATCCCAGTGCTGTGCTTACTGAGTTATTCGGTCTAATGAATTTTTCTTAATCTAGGAATGAGAGAATCTAACAAGGATTCTGTTGTCCATTTTCATTCTCTTATTTCTATTTTTGACATATATCATATTTTCATTTCCTTATGGTGGCCTTTAAAAATCCTATGAAAGATTCACAATATTTTGATATGAACAGTGAGTAAGTGGGTTAGAGTCTGCATATGACGCAGAACAAGGACTCAAAATATTTTTTAAAAGTTCTGGTTTCTGAGCCACAAATTCCTTCTTTGCTGAAATTCTCTCGTATTATCATATTAAATCCTGAAACTCTCAAGCAGAGAGCAAACACTGTCTTTCTAACAGGAAATGAATTATCTGCCATAATTTTTAGAAACACGTTTAATAGGGTCCCTGATGGGTATATGACAAATAATTCCCTTCCTAACTATTTACTTTTTCCTGGCTACCGTGTATCAGGTGACACTTACCTGGATTATTATAAACTTGACTTCTTAATCTATTCATATCTACACAAAGACACACATTATTCTGGTTCAGTTGTTGACAATTGCTAATAAATAAAGGTGATTTATATATTTTTAACATAGGTCCATGTTTTCAGGTTTGAATAAGAGCTAGATATTCAAATAACTGTTGGTTAACTAACCTGGATTTAGGTGAATAATTATGAATAATTTGTATTTTCTAATTAGGTCCTTTTCCCTAGTTAAAATATGGTTATGTCACTGACTTTCTCCTGAATAAGAGCTAGATATTCAAATAACTGTTGGTTAACTAACCTGGATTTAGGTGAATAATTATGAATAATTTGTATTTTCTAATTAGGTCCTTCTCCCTAGTTAAAATATGGTTATGTCACTGACTTTCTCCGTTTTAAATTCTATGGCAGAGATGAATTTATTTTCAAACATTACTATGTAGTTGTCATGAAAAAAAAGTCAATATGAACCTTCAGTCCTCAACAAACACTAGTTTCTTCTATCAGGTTGGTCTCCCGCCTGTTTCTTAGCCCACCTGTGCTCAGCCTACCTTGAGGCTTTAAAAAATGTATTTACACAAACTGGAAGGCCTTCCCCAGTCCTATTTTGCCAACATCCTTTGAGGCCTTATTCAGGATATCTACACACTTTGATAATTTCCTTCTTCAAATTCTTCCAACTTTGTTGACACAAGCCAAATGAATCTTAATATATATTGACTTGTTCTCTACGTGTCTCTTCCATGTACTTTAACACAAGTATTAATGGATATTGGTTTTGGTCATGATTTATTTCATTGTATATGTATATTATTTAATTGTACTCTAAGCCTTTAGAGAACAAGCTCTATATCTCAGTTTAATTATGTTGTATTCCCTCACACCTGGAGGAGGGCTAGTCTGTGAGAGGTGGTTTAATCATGCCTTATGCCAGTGACGGCGAACCTATGACACACATGTCAGAGGTGACACGCGAACTCATTTTTTTGGTTGATATTTCTTTGGTAAATGGCATTTAAATATATAAAATAAATATCAAAAATATAAGTCTTTGTTTTACTATGGTTGCAAATATTAAAAAACTTTCTATATGTGACAAGGCACCAGAGTTAAGTTAGGGCTTTTCAAAATGCTGACACGCCGAGCTCAAAAGGTTCGCCATCACTGCCTTAGGCACTGGTTTGGTTGCCATCTGATATTTTCTGAGAATAGCTTTTCATTAATCTGTGGGCAGGTTAATTCATAGACTAATTTAGGTAATTTAGTAAGCTTACAAAGTTAAAAATGTCATTAGCAAGATATTGCTCTGTTAAATATAAAAGACTATATTTTTAAAGAGTTTTATTTCCAATATCGTTACTCAGTCACTGAGTTCTTACTGAATGTAAGGCATTTTTCGAATGTGTCCAGGCTGAGAGAGAGTATGCAGTGGTGATTATTTTTTAAAATTATGTTTTAGTCCTGGCCGGGTGGCTCAGTTGGTTGGATCGTCATCCCATACACCAAATGGTGGTGGATTCGATTCCCCGTCAGGGCACATATCCAGGTTGCCAGTTAGATCCCTGGTCAGGGTGCATGCGAGAGGCAACCAATCAATGTTTTTCTCTTCCATCAATGTCTCTTTCGCTCTCTCTCTTCCCCTCTCTAAAATAATAATAATAATATTAATAAACTAATTTTCAAAATTAGGTTTTAAATTCAGCCTAAGGGGTTGGTTAAGATATAACATATGTTGTTAGTACTTTGAAATTCTCTAAATATTTTTATGATATGTTTTTTAAGTTATAAAGTAATACATGCTTGGTGTAGAAAACTCGGAAAACATGGAAAATTAGAACAAAACAAAATAAGAATCCCACATAATCTCTCTGGTTTCCTCATCACTAATATTATGGTGTGTTTTGATACGTACAGGACTTTTTCTATGTCAGGAATGAATCTAGAACTTTCTGAGGCCCAAACTTTTACATTTTGGAGGACTTTATTTAAAAACATACAAAATTAGAAATACAAAATTGAATTCAAAAGAGAATATATATATATATGAAGATAAAAGAAATCACAAAATTTACAAATTTTATCAAGTTAAAAACTACCACAAATGTCACACAATCAAGAAAAATAACTATTGTGCTTAGTATTTTGCTATGTGATACTCTTCTCCCCTGCATTTTGGGTTGAATGCTCAAGGATTGCTTCTTTGTAAGATGATTTTATGATACCATTTTCTATAGAGAAGCTACTTCAGTCTTCCCTTTCACATAGTTGATCAAAAGTCATGTGTTATTTTTGGTTACTTAGATGTCTAGTTTTTAGCTTCCCACTCAGTGATCTTGCCTCCCCTGTAACTTTTTCTGTTACACATTGGGGGAGGGATGGGTGTTTCTGGCTGGGGCAAGCCCTGCTCCCACAGAGGCTGTCTAATCTGAAGGGGATGGAGGTAACCATGAGACCGGGGTCAAAGCAGCTCTCTGACCTGGAAACTGGGCAGTGACCCATTCAGATCCTTCTCCTCAGGATGAATATAGGATCTGGATGTTGTAGAAGATTCTCCTGGGTATGTTCTTGCTGAGCTTGGGGAAGTGAAGGTAGGTCTGGCAGTCTGCAGGCTCTTGAACCCTCAGATGACCCCGGGGGTAGAGAGGGTGACCTCTATTCTGGGGCAGTGGCTGAAGCTTCTTTTTTTTTTTTTCCTTGGAAGCAGACATGTCTGACCTCGGAGGGGCTGGTGCAAAGGGGCGCCTGGAGCTGAGGGGGGTGGGGGTGGGGGCTGGCTTGGTAACCCATTCCTCTTCTTGATATATATTTAAACAAAATAGTACTTGAGTGCCCTGATTTTGTTCACTTAGCAGTGTATTGTAACTTTCCCCCATGATAACAAATATTTGTCTAGAACATGATATTTAATAGATGCTCAGTAACCATCATATAACAAAAGATTCCATCGTTTTCTTAGCCAGTCTCTTATTGCTAGACGTTTAGGTTCATTCTAATTTTTTAAGATTGTAAACAATGTTACATTCAAATGATTATGCACAGGCCTGACACCATCTTTCAGGGTAGTTTTTTTCTTAGGATACATTTTTGGAAGTTGCAATGTAGGTAAAAGAGTGTACAGAATTTTTTAAGGCGTACTAAAGCTTGGCATATTGTCTAGCTGTTCTATGCAAATATTCTAACAATGTTATCTTTAGAAAGGAAATGACAGCTGATGAGAGGAAAGGACTTTGCACTTCTTGCATGAAAAGCACTACAAATTAAGACTGTTCACACCTGAGAGAGAGCCGTTAGGAGCTGTGGACTGTCCTGAGAGCCATACAGAGGCACGCTTGCCTGACGCGTTCGTCAGAATAAGGCCACGTGGGCGCAGCCTGCGCGAGCAAGGCTCCAAAAGCTATTCACTGCCATCAAAAGCCTGTGAGCTGTCTCCAAGTCTTGCTACTTAGGCCATATATATGATGGATGATCTGATCCTGAAAGACATGTAAGACGGAATCTTGAAGGTTTGGGTGTCTTTCTGAGAGAATTTGGTGCGATAGGGGTTCAAACCCCCTTCATATTTAGGGTCTGCAACGCAGTATTAATGTCCTTTGGTTTTGACAGATGGTAACAGCCAGGGGTTTCTAGTCAGGCATCGCCATGGTTTCATACTGGCAAGTATGATGGTGTGATTATTTTCCTATCCTATCGTATTTACTATGAACTATGAAGAAGCAAGGGCATACAGCATAATAAAAACTACAGAATGCTATTAGTGAAAGATAAAGACAAGGAAAAGCAAAGATCAGGAAAAATAAAGAACACGTTTAGCTGCCAAGCAATGAAATCAATTAGCCTTTAACAATGACTAGAATTTCTACATGATACACAGAAAAGATTTAATTTATAACGAATTTTATGGTTGTGGTTATTTAACATCTCTTATATGAAGCCCACAATTTAAAATTCTTTAAAGTTGAGTGCCTAGGGGGGACATTTATGTTAAAAATAAGCCAAAGAACTGGAATCAAAAATTTCATTTCAGATGCCATGAAAACAAGAAAGGATTTCTTTCAGTAATGGGCTCATGTGTCTATTCTAGGAAATGCAGAGTGAAAAACTGCCACCGTAGGTACCAGCCTCAGGTAGATGGTTTAACATTGAACTGGAAGAAAGAAAAGGAGCATCCCCAGTAAAACTTGTACACAAGGCCTAACTGGTTTGGCTCAGTGGATAGAGCATCGGCCTGCGGACTGAAGGGTCCTGGGTTCGATTCTGGTCAAGGGCATGTACCTTGGTTGCGGGTACATCCTCAGTAGGGAGTGTGCAGGAGGCAGCTGATCGATGTTTCTCTCTCATCAATGTTTCTAACTCTCTATCCCTCTCTCTCCCTTCCTATCTGTAAAAAAATCAATAAAATATATTAAAAACAAAACAAAAAAACTTGAACACAACAGTGGGACAAAGGGAGAGAAAAAGAGAGGAAAAGATGTGTGCACCTGGCTGAGAGGCTGTGGTTAGAATTCATGACTTGTCTTTCCCTCAACCGTTTTGATAATCCATTGTCTCAAGTGTTCAGGCATCAGGACAAACCTTATCTTGCCTTTAAAAAAATTCTGTATTCAAAATGCCTATTGCAGTGCCTGGAGAGAGTAGGCTTATTAATTGCCATTTCCCCAGGATGTGACTGTAGAAGGGGTTTCCACAGATGATGTTCTGGGTTCCAGCCACATTCTTGTCCTGCCCCCCAGATAGTATCTGCCTGTCTATTATTTTTGCTAGGCAGAAATAATCACTAGTACCATGACATTCTTTCCCTCATTTTTACCCCCTTTCAGGAGGAGCCTGAAATTGTCGGCTTCCCATTTGTGGAACCCTTTGTTATTTTCCACAAATTTGCTTCTGTTTCAGAGCATTTACTGCATCTTTGCAAGGCTGAGTCCTTTAGGACACCTAACAGAGTCTCTCATAGGCTCATTATATAATGTCTGCTGCCTGTAGACGTTGTGGAATACGATGAAACTATATTGCTTCTTTTACTATAATGTGTGTTTAATGTTCAGAAGAGATGTTTGGTATATTCTCACCATGAGGATTGTTCAGGCAGTTCTCAAGGGTAGTTGTTCTATGATTTAGCTGTAATTTTGATGTGGTGGTGGGAGGAGGCAAGGTCAGCATTTAACTACCCCACCATCTTGACCGGAAGTTACCATGAGGGTTAAAAGAGCAGGCAGAACAGCAGGCGTAGACAGACTGGGAGGGGTCAGCAACCTGTTCAGGCTTCCTGGTGTCTCCCACACTTGCTGGGGCCCAGTTCCCTGTATATCTTTTGCACTTGAAGCTGGATATGAGAGAATTTATGCCACCCCGGTCATATATACAACTTAGATCTTGTGGTCACCTGTGTCCTGTGTAAGTCATTCACTCTGAACCTGGGCTTGATAGCCAGCCATGAGCTTCTAAAGAAGGCCCTCCGCCTGCTCCTCCCTGAGGAGCTTGTTATAGTCTCCATACAACATCCTGATCTACCTGTGGCCCTTCAGGTTCCCCAACATCGTTGGGTCCTAAGGTTAATGGCAGAACTCCTGGCTCTATTGTCTATCCAGCCAGAGAACATCATCTTGCCCTTGGCCTCACTCAAGGCCAGTGGCTGTCAGGTCCCTTGGTAAATGTATCAGAGCATCTCCCCAAATGTGACGTATTTTGCATTCCATATTGAAGAGGCGCACAGTAGACTGTGCCTCTTTTCTTATTGGTGGGGTGAGGAACTTGTCTTTTCCTTTAGAGGGGATACCCAACACCCCTAACACCAATGAACCCTGACTTACCTTCTTCACTGAGTTACCGGGCCTCCTTAATCCTGTAGGATCTCTCCCCTGCTCTCTAGCACTTGTATCTCTTTCTACGGCATTGAGCATGAGATGATGTCATCAAAGTAGTGACCCAGCATAATGGTTAGGTGGCCAATGTCCTGTAGACTCAGTTATGGCACAGGTCAGACGGGTGGTTGAAGCATGGGGCAGGACTGTGAAGGTGCACTGCTCTCTTGCCAAGTGACAGACATTGACTTCTGGCATCATCTCTACATTGGGTTACAACGGAAGCACTTGCCAGATTAAGAGCGGCCTTCCAGGGGCCAGACCTCTATTGCTTTGCTTCTATAAGGAGACAACTTCCAAACAAGTCCTTTTTATTGTCATGTGATTCAGCTCCTTAGAACCCACTTCTGTTTCCAAAACCTGTTTGACACTGGCCATGCTGTAAGAATTAAATGGGGTGTATTGGGTCACCAATCCTGCATCCTTTTAATCTTTGATGATGACATTTTCTCTACAATATCCCCCAGGGAAGCAGTTAGCTCTTGGCTCTTTAGGTTCGGATTTGCTGTTTTGGTGAGGAAGAGGAGGAGGAAGAAGAGGAGGAGGAGGAGGAGGAGGAGGAGGAGGAGGAGGAGGAGGTATTGACTTCTACTTCTCTTTTTTCCATCTTATCCCTTATTTTTGTAGGCTAGTAAGCCAGTACAGGGGACTTCTAGTTCCTAAAGATCCCCATTTCAGTTCTTGGCTCAGAAACCGGGGGGGAAAAACCCTTAAAATGTGTTGGAAGATTTACTGAGATTACCATGTCTGGACTCCATTTATTGTTTGTCACATCAGGACTCTATTTATTAGGTTTGGAATATTTTCCCTTAAAAACAACAATTACTATCTCAGTGAGCTATCCACATAGTCTGTTTTGTGGATGCCCTGGTCACTGCCAAAGAACTGGACCATCCGATTGCTGGCCTTGATATCTATGAGGAAAGGTACCCTACTTGGCTGCCGGAGTTGAAGGCATTTGCTACTCCAGGATCCTTCAAATCCAATTAAAATCAGAAGGCCCATTTCAGAATGGTATCTTGCCATGGAATCCCGAACTTACGCAGATCAGTGACTCAAAGAGCTTTTCATGGAGATTGGCACTGTCCTCAAAGGACTCAGTGAAGGGCGTGCCTCCTGGATCACATTGGGGCACATAGTCCGAGAGTGAGTGGGCCTGGGTCATGTGGTAAAAACACTTCAGAACTGCTGTCTTCCAAAGTCTTCCGGGCCCATGCACCATGTTACACCGAGGAATTCCTGACACTTCAGCTGTGCTCTGTGTGGCTCGACACGGAGGCGAGGGTTCTGTGAGCCAGCTGAGCACACTGTTAGAACCACTCCCAGCTACCAGGCAAGGACATCAGACCCCGAATTTCTGCTAAGGGTGCTCGTGTTGATAAATTCAGCCCCACTATCAAGCTACATCCTTTTCTTCCTCGGCCAGATACTTCAAAATACATTCTTGCACATATTTCCCAGAGTTTGGCCAACATAATAAGCAAGCAACGATTTGAATTGTTTTTGCTATATTTTAATTTTTTATTTTGGGGCTTGATTTTTTGTTGTTGTTGTTGGCCTCTTGGGGCATGTTTAGATCTGGCTGCCATCATAGCACTGGTGATAACAAGGTGCGTGTGCATGCATGCATGTGTTTGTGTGTGCTTGTGTGTGTGTGTGTGTGTGTGTGTCCTGTATCTACATTCATGTTGGAGTAGAGCATGAGGAGAATTGACTTCATCTTTACAGGTAGTTCTCTGAGGCAAGGAAGTTACCTTAATTTTTTTCCCCACATATGAATATCCCATTTGAGTTTGCAGCAAGATATGTAAACTATAGAGACATAAAGACCACTCAGAAACCTTTGCCAAATTGTTGAAATCTAATTTCCCAAAGGATTTATTAGCATAACATCTCTTTTCCAGTCTGAGGTAGATTTCTCTGGGTCAGTGGGGTTAGATTGGCTGGGATAGAACTGGTCTCTTACTTTCTAAATAAAAATCAAGACCCAAATTATTCTACCGAGACCTTGCCTCGAATCTGATAGTCCTTGGCATCCAAAATTCCCTCCTGCTCTCTGTAACCTCGGTGTTTTTTTCCTTTCTTTTCTTTCTCTTGCATTGAAGCATTCGGTCTTCCCTGAGAAAAGGAGATGAACTTGTTTACCATACATATTAATATATTAGACTCAAACATGAACTTGACTTTTATATACTCTCATGGGCATACAAACATATAACTGCAAATTTGAGTCAATAAGGAACTCAACAAACATGCTTAAAAGTAGAAATAGAAACCCTTATACATCACTTATAACAGTGCTTATTTTTATACAAAAAATAATCAACTGAACTATAAGAGAATATAATAAATCAGATATTTTTTCAGTAACAAATATAATAAGCAATTTAAAAATTCAGACAGGAACCCATCCTATGCAAATTGTACCAAATAGACGTTCCCCCCTCCCCCCCAATAGCATTTGTGCTCACTTGCCTGGGGATCTGTGGAAACTGGCAGCAGAGACAAGTTCTTTTGATTCCTGTTGAGATTCCCATGATGCCAAGTCACTGCTCGCGTCCCTGACCTTGGGCTGATGCCGCTCGGGAGAATGTTATTTACCTAAGAAAGAACAAAGCAGCCACCAGAGTTTACATTGTTATATATTATTTCTTTATTTTTATGAAGACATGATTAAGACAACCATAAAACATCGTGAAAGGAAATAACTCTGACTTCACCTCTAATCTGAACTCCGTGCCAGAGCAGCTGTTTTCATTCTCTTGGGTCCCCTTCATCTCTGGATCAGTCAGGACACGCTCAGTCTGCTCTCAGGCTGCTCACCTTTCCTGGGTACTTAGTAAGCTTTACGTCCGTTTGATTCTAATCAATTTCATGTACCAACAACCATACCACAGTTTCTTTCTAGACTTCCATACTTTTATTCCTCTCTCTCTCTCTCACACCCTCTCTCTCCCTCTCTCCCTCTCTCTCCCTCTCCCCAGCCCCCATTAAAATGTTTTCCTGGCCCTAACCGGTTTGGCTCAGTGGATAGAGCGTTCGCCTGCAGATTGAAAGGTCCCGGGTTCAATTTCGGCTAAGGGCATGTACCTTGGTTGTGGGCACATCTCCAGTAGGAGGTGTGCAGGAGGCAGCTGATCAATGTTCCTCACTCATCGATGTTTCTAGCTCTCTATCCCTCTCCCTTCCTCTCTGTGAAAAATCAATAAAACATATAAAATAAATAAATAAAAAATAATAAAAAATAAAATGCTTTCCTGGACACCACACCATTACTATCTGGTACTCTAATCCATTCAGAGATTTAAGCAAAGGGTAAGATCCTTTTGACTTGATCCTTGCTTCAAGGCTGGGTTTTAACCAGCTTTGTGACTCCAAGCATTTCTACATTTTGCACTTTCCTGTTAGGGGCTCTTTGAATTTATGGACTCCGTTACCTTTCTTTCTTGCTTTCAAACCGGGACAATTAGTTTCTGAGCTCATCTCGCTCCTGCAAACCTGGCCCAGAGCAACAACAGCACGAGGACACAGTATTATAACGTCCTGTCCTCACCGCTTCCCCCAGAGCTACAGTTCAGTAGGCGTGTGATCTGCTCCCCAAGTTACCACCCATGACAATTTTTTGCAAGTTTTTGCCACCGAATAACACCAATGACCACCTTTCCAATGGCTAATAAAATCTGTCCACAGATGAAGCCAGCAGCGTTCTGGCTGTCTGCCAGCGGACCACTCGGTTAAGGTTTTTATTTCCGTAGCGCTCCGCCAGTAGGTACGGGTTCTTACCTCCGTCTGAACAACTCGGTTCTGGTGCAGCAACACACATCTCTAAAATCCTGATGACTTAACACAAGGACAATTTACTTCTTGTTCCTGATGCTCGAAACAAGTAAACAAGACGAGTGTGGATGGGAGAGTTGGAAGGGGTCGACCTCAGCGAACGTACCTCAATCAGACTGAGGACGTTTTTAGCAAAGGCCAGCTTAGGAGTACCCTAAGTAAGTTAATAACAATGTACCTACCTATATAGTTTAAGTTTAAAAAATTTGGCTCTCAAAAGAAATTTCAATCGTCGTACTGTTGAGAGTTGGCTCTGTTGACTAATGAGTTTGCCGACCACTGGTCTAAGAGGGTTGACTCTCACAGTGACTCAGGCCATCAGACTGATGGAGAGGCGCCCGAGCATGTCCCTGGGTGGCTGTTGAGACAGGAAAAGGGAATGTGCAGGGCCATGGGCTGAAATGACACACGTTCGTGCCGCTCACATGTCACTGGTTATGATAAATCACGTGGTCGGGCCTAACTTCGATGTGCAATCCTACTGTACTGGGTTAAATTGCACCCCCCAAAAATATGTGGAAGACCTCACCCCCAGGACCTGGGAATGGGACCTTATTTTGAAATAGGGTCTTTACAAGGAGAATCAAGTTAAAATGAAGTCATCAGGGTGGGCCCTCAACCACTATGTCTGGTGTCCTTATAAAAAGGGGGAATTTGGCCGAAACTGGTTTGACTCAGTGGATAGAGCGTCGGCCTGCGGACTGAAGGGCCCCAGGTTCGATTCCGGTCAAGGGCATGTACCTGGGTTGCGGGCACATCCCCAGTGGGAGGTGTGCAGGAGGCAGCTGATCGATGTGTCTCATTGACGTTTCTAACTCTCTATCTCTCTCCCTTCCTCTCTGTAAAAAAACAATAAAATATATTTAAAAAAATATATATATATTAAAAAAAAGGGGGGGGGGAATTTGGACAGAGACAAACACGCATAGAAGGAAGATGATGTGAAAATACAGGGAGAACATGATCTGCAAGCCAAGGAATGCCCGAGGTACCAGAAGCCAGGAGAGAGGCCCCCAGTGGAACCCACCCTGCGGACGCCTTGACTTTGGACTTCCAGCCTCCAGAACTGGGGAAAATACATTTCTGCTCTTAAGCCACTCAGGCTGTGTGTGGTACAGGAGCCCTAGCAAACTAATAACTGGCTGGTCCGGAAGGAGGAGGAAGCTGGGATATTTGCGCACAGCATGAAGGACCACCAGATTGTCTTTATTTACATAAAATATAAGTAATTTTACTAGTTTTTAATCCAAGTTTATAGAAAAGTTCCTTCGCTTAACATCATGTAACATGTCTTTGTGGGTTTTTTTTATGCTGACATCTCATATTCATTATTAAATTGCTGCATTATATAGTCTAAAGTCTTTAATTGACAACTTTTGTGCTGTAAATAAGTAGTATTAATTGCAAAATCAAACATTGAAAAAGACTATAAAGTTTTCAGTTAACATCAATTTCCAATAAATCAATAACTATGAGGTACCTAAAGGGGAAATGCATTATACAGTATTGCCAGGAATATACCTGGTGCCGAGTCTTAGAAAGTCAGAGAATCATTGCCAGAATATGACTGAGTTTATTATTGTATAGATAACATGTACCAATCCGTTCTGTTACTAGGCTGTCTCAGAGCTGATAAAAAAATTAGAGATAAAAAATTTCTATCTCGCCAAAACCGGTTTGGCTCAGTGGATAGAGCGTCGGCCTGTGGACTGAAGGGTCCCGGGTTCGATTCCGGTCAAGGGCATGTATCTGGGTTGCAGGCACATCCCCAGTGGGAGATGTGCAGGAGGCAGCTGATCGATGTTTCTCTCTCATCGATGTTTCTAGCTCTCTATCTCTCTCCTTTCCTCTCTGTAAAAAATCAATAAAATATATTTAAAAAAAAAATTTCTATCTCTAAATATTTCCAGCAGAATTTCATTTTTACCCCTTAATTCAGAGATAAATAAAGCAAGCCCTGGTTTTTCTAGGGAATAGTCCATGAAAAAAAGTCCAAATTAAATTTTTTCTTATTCTCAATACCTGGTGTTGCTCAAGAAGAAGACACTTTGATCTTGAACTCTACTCAGATACATTTATCCTTGAAAGGGAAGTTGTATTACATGCTGGAACACTTTCTTCTTTCCCGCTCCAGCGTTAAATTATGTATGACTCCCTGGTGTATATAAATATTTCCTTCTCGTTGGAATCTCACTTGCAGATAGCAGAATGTCATAAATATAAGTAAAAAAATAGCAACAGGCTCAGCATACTCAAGGTATATTAATGTCACACATGTATGAAAAATGCATGAGATTCTTTCTTAGAGTGATGATGATGCCATTTTTATTTCTTATCTATATCTCACCCCAAGACGAGTGAACCACATTACAGAACACAATGAAATATTTTCTTTAGGCTACATTTCATGGTTTCAGGGTTGAATTAAATAAATTCTTATTAAGTGTCCTGAAATATGGGTAGTATGCTGAGACCATGTCTATACCAAGCCTAATTTAATAAACTTAAAAAATATATTTCAGCACAGTATGTGGGAAATAAGGTTCTGAACTCTTGTTCTTGTAATGTGTGTGCAATTTTCCCTATCTATAATAATAAAAGCATAATATGCTAATTAGACCTAATGTCCTTCCAGATGTTCTTCCAGACGACCTTCCAGATGAAGCCGGGGCTTTGAGTGCCGAGGTAGAGGCAGCCACCACGGCAGGCGGGGGCTGAGGGCAGTGGGGGCTGAGGCAGAGGTGGCCCCTGCTGTGTCTGGGGCCAAGCCCTTCGCATGAATTTCGTGCATTGGGCCCCTAGTATTTCATAAAACTCCAGGTATGGGGAAGTCAGAGTTCTGATTACCTGAGAGTGTTAAGGAAACGCCCTGTAAAGTCAGTTTAATAATTTTTCCATCAGCATCAACCAACACCTTTGTCTTCACTATCATCATGATGCAATTGTTTACTGAGCAATTACTACATGCTGGGCACTGCACCAAGTGCTTTACATGCATCAACTCATATAGTCTGCACAGGAGTTGGATCAAGAAGTTACTGTTATCCCATTTTATAGATAAAGAAAGTACATTTCAGAAAGATTTTATCCAAGGGTACCTATAGCTAGTGAGTACCTGAATGCAGATTTGAACCACCTTGCTGTCTCAAACTCTTACCATTATTCCAGTAATTTCCAAAATTTATTCATGTAATAGCACCCATAGAAAGTGATATTTGTATGAAGATTAGGAAAACTGAAGGGGATTTGGGGAGATTTATACTGGGGCTTGGGGGAAACAAGTTATTATATTTTCCACATGTTATATAAAACTATTACTCGTTATAAAAAGCAAAAAAATGAGGATAATATTAAACTCTAATTTTATAAAACTTATAAATAAAACCTTGTCATAGTTTAAATAAGAGACATAAACCCACTTCCACAACCATGAATTCTTGGTATCAGGTTTTAGACTTGAAACAATAAAACAATTTCTGACCAGATTTTAAAATGACAATTGCATTTTTAATGACAATCTTGATAGGTATCATCACGTAGCAACATTTTACAAACAGGTGAAAAAAATTTAAATTCATTTGAATAGTCGTTTATAATGTTGAGTTATATTTAATAAATCTGAGGATTCCTTTTATCATGTTGAAAGAATCCGTGGTAAATTTCATGTGAAAACCGATCGGTTCTGAATCCAATCTTTGTCAACTCAGTGTTGTTGGTGTGTTGATAAGCTGTGCTTTCTCCTGGAGCTGTTTCCACGAGAATCCCATCCCTGCACCCCCATTCGCATGGACAGTGCAACTGGAGGCTTGGAGCAGAAGCTCTTACCTTACAGAGGTCACTGAGTGTTGTGCTAAGAATATGCCATATAGAGGCAAAAGGGGAAGGAAGGAGACTGGATATAGTTTTCCAATACGATTTTAAAAAAGGGGTTTTGGCTTAGAGACTTGAAGTCACTTGTGCAAGTTCAGAGAAAACAAACTTGGATTTGAACCCAAGACCTGGACTCATATTCGCCCATCAGATAACATTGTGTGCTCCGGGCTCCTGTGAGGATCCTTCCCTGTTGACTGATGTTTAACATTAAAAAAAAATGAGCAATTTCTGAATGCCGTCAAAGTCTTGGTTCATCTCTTAAACCCTGAGGGTTAGTTCTTTGCCATGTTTCTTTGTTTATACGTCTCTAGATATGAAGAGGGTAAAGGGACCGTCCTGCCTTCTATCCATCAACAGTGCATTCCCAGCTAATAGATGGCAGCTATCACCCAGAACCGTATCGAGTGAGTATGTATTCATGATTATTGATTGTCCAGTATGTGCCAAGCATTGTGCTAAATGGTGGGATAGCGTACTACCAATTTAGTGGGGGAGGAGGGGACGGAGAAAGCCCTGTAAGTAGAAAATGGGTTGTTGCAAATCGTATCATTACAGAGGATAATGCCCTTGAATTCTAATTGAGGGCACAATGAAAAGCTTCCCCCAAAAAGGTGACATTCAAGCTGGGTTTTGAAGTATGCATAGGAGTTTGACAAACAAAATACGTATGTGCATGTGCATCAAGATCATCTGAGCTTTAGCCACGTGGTGAGGTGATATCATGATACTGTGTAATGGAAAGAGTGCCGGGCAGGCAATCAAGGAGCACACGGAGTGATTTGTACACTCTGATTTCTGGACAAATCATTCAACATCTCTAGCCTTCAGACTGTTTTGTGAAAGTATTTTGAAAAAGAAAAGAATGCCCGACACACCTAAGGAGATTATTCTCTCCCAGGACCGGCATGTCTACCCTCACTCTTCCATACAAGAGTTCCGATGATGCCTATTTGAAATTCACGTTTCCTCCCTTGCCCTCTCTGTTCCCCAGAGTCATCTTTTTTTCCCTTTTCATGAAGCATTTCAAAGTTGATTCTCACTCAACACCGCATGCTCACTGAGGAATGAAATTTAAAATTCTAATTTCTATTTGAGCTCCCAGTATAGGTGCAACATTGGGCTTTGTACTCCGAGTCCTGCCTCGGGAATTCCTAACCCAGAAGAAGAGACTGGTACATACAGCGATACCTCGGACACAGGCAGACAGGGACAAAGGCAGGGAACTGTGATGGAGTAGGCGAGAGACACATGCCCTGCACACGGGCAACTCTCCTAGAAATCTCAGGTTAAATGAAAAGTCGTGTTAGGTGCCCCCAAAGCGCAGCATGAACATAATGCCCACAGAGCATTATTCGATGTACGCCCCTCTTTTCTTTACATGGTTTCGTTTGGTCCTCACAACCAGCGTGGGCTGTAGGAAGGTATCATTTTAGTTTGTGGGTAAGAAATCCAAACGCGGGGAAGCTAACTCACCTCCTGAGTTTACAGTAGTGGGTGGCGGCCTTGGAGATTGGTTTCTCAATTCAGTGACTTTTTCATGACACCAGCTGGCAGGGTCCAGATTTTAGAGGCTGGAGGTGGGATAGGACTGGACCGAATGGACAAGTTCTTGATACGGCTTCTCCTTTCAGAGAATTGATGGTTGGTTGATTTTTGGTGTGGGGATGTGGGGATGAAACGAACGACCCACATCGCCAGTTTCATGGATTAACCAACAGGTGGCACCAGGTCCCAATGCAAACCTTTCTCCCTGAAGCTGGAGCACACAGACCACTGATCTTCCCTGAGGCCTTATCAGTTAAATCAGGCAGATGAAAGTGGGGCTCAGAGCTTCCTGAGATGGTCAGGGCCTGCTTGCTTACGCACTTCAAGTCAGGAAGCAAGGACTGGAAGGCAGGCCCGAGGAAGGGGAAGGCATCAGGGCTTTGGAACATACTGACTTGAGGATATCCACTCTGCCAGTTGGAGCTGGATGCTTTGGACAAGCACCCCAATACGCTCAACTCCAGCTCCTCACCTCTCAAGGGAAGTGGCCGGTGCCTACCTTTCACAATGGTTGTTGTGAAGATCAATCATAATGTACATACAGTGCCTGGCACATGCTAGTGTTCTGCAAATGGTAGTGATATTTATCCATGTCTATAAAGGAGGTAACCAAGGGGTGGGAAACCTTTTTTCTGCCCAGGGCCATGTGGATTTTTTATAACATCATTCGTGGGCCATACAAAATTATCAACTTAAACATTAGCCTGCTATAGTTGATCAAACATTTAATTAACTCACCCCAAATGCTTTGGCAGGGCCAGACCAAATGATTTCTTGGGCCTTATATGGCCCGTGGGCTGGATGTTCCCTACCCCTGAATAAGGAAACCATGAATATAACCTTCCTAGAACTCCCCACCCATTTGTTCTCAGAAAGACATGTCCAAATAGTCTGATGTCTACTATTGGAGGGGTATTATTCTTGCAACAGGACTACTAGTATTTGGAAGAGGATTCTTTCATGAAGAGTGAGCACAGTGAAGAGTATTAGGTGCTAGGAAGGCAGGAAACAGAGTCTTTATGCTATGAAGGTTTTGGTCATCTTTCCCAGAAACAATATTATTTTGTCAAAAGTCCCAAAGGGTAATAGACCAATGCATACTTATTAATTAGGTATAGAACTAAATAGTCTACATTATTGAAATATAAGATATAGACTCTCCCTTTTCAAAATTTATGGTTTAATAAGGGAGAAAGGACTAATACATGAAATGACTGAGAATATCAGATTATGGTTATGTGTATAGTTAATTGCTTAGTGAGATGCTTGTCTAGGATTAAGGGTGATTTTTGTTTCCTGCTCATCTAATCTGACTCTGCTCATTTCTGTGATGTTTGGAATGGTTGGTTATCAGAGTAATATCTGGGAAATCATAGCCAACCTCAATAAATAATCTGAAGGACAATAATGAATGACATCCACAGAGGTCTCTGTGCTCTGAGCCATGTGGCCCAATACCTTGGACAGAATTAAATGAACTAGAGAAGGACACCTGACCTAAGGCAACCAAACAGTTCATCAGAAACTTACTGGGTGACCCAGGAGCATGGTCTACCCCATGGTGAATGCACAACACAATCAAATCCTCTATTCAACGTCAAAACAGTCATCACAAAGACGGTGCTAGATAGGAGGAAAGAGACATAGAGAAAAGTGATAAAAAGAGAGAGAGAGAAAGAGAGAGAGAAACATGGATGTGAAAGAGATCCATTGATTTGTTGCTTCCCGCATGTGCTAGACCGAGATCGAGCCTGCAACAGAGTTATGTGTCCTTGACTGGGAATTGAACCCGGGACCCTTCGGTTCCCAGGCTGATGCTCTAATCCCTGAGACAAGCTGGCCAGGGCAAGGGAAGTTTTTTGTTGTTTATTTTTTTAAAAAATACAGAGGTTAAACTGTGTCTTCCATGTGTAGGTCAACTTTTGCTTTTGTAGTTCCTGTTGCTTTGTTATTTTGAACCTCTTTATCTGCAGAATTCTCTTTTGAATCCTGTTTCTCATGTAGCTGGAGGTGGTAAGCGATGCTCCAAACACCTCACTAGCAATTAATCCAGTGACGGCGAACCTTTTGAGCTCGGCGTGTCAGCATTTTGAAAAACCCTAACTTAACTCTGGTGCCATGTCACATATAGAAATTTTTTGATATTTGTAAAACAAAGTAAAACAAAGACTTACATTTTTGATATTTATTTTATATATTTAAATGCCATTTAACAAAGAAAAATCAACCAAAAAAATGAGTTCGTGTGTTACCTCTGACATGCGCGTCATAGGTTTGCCATCACTGAATTAATCTGTCTCTTTAGTCTCTTCCAATTTGTGACAGTTCCACATTATTTCTGTATCTTTCATGACCTTGACACTTTTGATGAGTATTGGTAAATTATTTTGCAGAATATCTCTCAATTTGGGTTTGTCTGAAATTCTGTCACAATCAGATGAGGTTATGCATTTTTGAAAAGGGTACCACAGGTGATGTTGTGTCTTAGCACATCATATCAGGAACTAGATATGTCTTACTACTGGTGATGCTAATTTTGATCACTTGGTGAAAGTGGTGTTTGCTGGTTTCCACCCTAAACTTATTATTATTTTAATATGTTTTTATTAATTTTAGAGAGAGAGAGAAACAGTATTTGTCCCAACCTATCGATTAATTAAGTCAGTGCTTCTTTGCCAATTACATTTCTGAGACAGATTTTTTAGACCAATTTGAACATATTTGAGCCTTGACATTGTGTCACTAAATCAGTTAATATATAAGTAGCATGACCAATATTTTCAAGCAATGTCCTCGGGAGTGCTGGAAATATGACTATAAAAAAAATAATAATTCGACCTAAGCCTCAATTTCTTCCTGGTAGTAGAAAATTCACCTGGTTAATTCCAATATTGGTTAAGTGTTTCAGATCAGGTATAATTTAGGGCTTTTTCTGCCCAAATGACTTCTCAGAGATTGGTTCGGAAAGATTGGTAATCAATGACTTTTTTGCAGTAGGCCAGATTGGTAATGCATCCTCTCATCTCCTTCCCTGCCTCTCTCCCCTCAGCCTTCAACTCAAGCTTCTTCGTACTCCCTAAAAATAGTGGCAAATAGACCTTTGTAACTCTCTCTCTCTCTCTCTCTCTCGTTAAAACAAATACTGCTTATTTTTATGAGACCCTCTTGGAAATGAGTCGGTCCTCCTTTGCTCTCTGAATGCTAAAATTATGGGGAGAGGAGCATTTTCTTCTAGCTTTTCCTTTACTCTAAGAACTGAGCTTGGATAAGAGATGTAGGGCTTGAAGTCCCTTCTTTAAAGATGCAGATCCCCCCACCGCATCCCCAGATCATCAGGTATGGAACTTCCTCATTCTTCCCAATGTCAGATTTCTCCTCTATGTTTATAGTCCATTATTTAACAGATAACCTGTTGATGGATATTCTTTGCTATTGCAAACAATATCCTTGTACATTTGATGAGCACTTCCAAACTGATCTCTACGTTGTCTGAATGGTCTCCATTGTCTCTACACTCTTCTCAGAAATGTGTGAGATTACTCTTTCTCTACAATTTCACCAACACTGAGGCCTATCAAACTCTTGATATTTGGCAATCTCATAGATAAAAAAGCGTGCCTCATTTTAGTTTAAATTTTTCTTTTTTCTTTTTTTTGACTGAGATTGGGCATCTTTTCATGTATTTAAGAGGCATTTATAGCTCTTACATTAGACTTGTATATTTCTGTCTTTGCCCCATTTTTCTATTATAGCTAGTATATTCCTCTCTTTTGTCCATTCTTCTATTTCCTGAGGTCATTGTAAGGGAAATTATCCTTTTGTCTATGGCATGAGGTTCAAATATGTTTTCCCTTAATTTTTCATTTGTACTTTGACTTTGCATATGGTGAGTTTTGCCAGGTAGAATTTTAAATTTTGTTATTATTGACTTTATCGATTGTTTTCTTTGACATATTAAAACATCTGTGAATATTTAAAGCTAGGAACATAGTAAAAGAAATTACTTTTCCTTTTCCTCTCTGCCAGAACTGAAAGCAGGGGGCAGGATTACTGTTTCTCTGAAACTTTATCTTATATAGCTTCTCTGTAGGACTACATCAGAGTGGAACTGAAGTGTTGTATGCCCAGTTTTCACACACACAAAAAACACCTTTCTAGTTTGTCCCAATTTATAGACCTAATAATGTTTTGTATATTCCTGCAAAACTGTGGACAAGTTTGTTTTGTTGTTGTTTTTCTTTTTTTTTGCTGCAAAAAGCTTTATTGTTCCATTTAGTCCAATGCATGGGAGAGGGCTTCGGGGTGGTTAAAAGAATGGCCAGTAGTTTCGGGGAGAGGCTCAGGCACAAGGCAGACACCAGGGGAAGCAGAGGGGCCCCTCACAGGCTTCGGGGCTCCACAGGCTCCTAGTGGTGCTGGAGGCTGAGCCTTTCCTAGAGCCACTCGCCCGCCCAGCCTGGGGCCGCAGCCTGCGGAGGGAGCCAGGTGTGGCCCATCTTCTTGATGAGCTTCCCCTCCTCACCCGGAAGTGGCTCTGCAGGAAGTCAGAGCTGAGCGTCTGCGGGGGCAGAACCAGGGCCTGCAGGTCCACAAGGGCCTGGTCAGGTTCCTCCCCACGGCCAGGCGGCCTCCCTGGCGCCCTGAGTTCTGCCCACTCATCTGGGGAGGCCTCAGCACGTCCTCAGGGAGAGTGCGGCTGCGGCGCTGGGTTTGCAACTTTGAGATGCTCAGAGCCCCGGTGCTTCTTCTCTGCCAACTCGAGGAGGAAGCGGCCCACGTCCTCCAGAGCCACATCCTCAGGGTCCAAATGGAAGCCCAGAGAGAGGTAGGTGTGGGCGGCCTGCAGAGGCGGGAGGGGGGGGGGGGTAGGGGCAGGGAGGCCAGGCGGTTGACCTCTGTGGGGTAATTCTGACGAATTTGGGAGCTCATGGTTGTTCCGCGATAAGGAGTTAAGGTGCGCAGACTGGTCTCGGGGGTGGTGCCGAAGGGGGTGATCCGCCGCCATTTTTAATCTCTGTTGTTTTTTTAGTAAAGAGTCTTTTAAAGAAGTCTGCACTGCCTGGCCGGTGTGGCTTGGTGGTTGAGCAATGCCCTATGAATCAGGAGGGTCACCATCCGATTCCCAGTCAGGGCACATGCCCGGATTGTGGGCTTGATCCCCAGTAGGGGGCGTGCAGGAGGCAGCCGATCAATGATTTGCTCTCATCATTGGTGTTTCCATCTCTCACTCCCTTCCTCTCTAAAAAAATCTTAGAAAAAAAAAAAAGACTCTGCATCCCCCTTGACTGTTTTGGAAAACACTATTTATCCTTCAACTCAGCTCAAATCTCACATCTCTAGATCCTTATTAAATCTTTCTGGACAAGATTTTCTGGAAAGAAAAAGAAAAGGATGAAAGAACCCAAACTGAACCAATGGTGTAGAGCAGTCAGCTGACTCAGTGCCAAGCATGAGAGCACAGGCAGGTTGGGCGTCCCTATTCCCCTATGGATAACCACTCTCCTCTACTTCACTGCCAGAGGTCATGGACAAGAGTAATACAGAGAAGAAGAGCACGTGGTGCTTTTTGCTTTCATTTCTCGATGGACTTCAGTGAAATAGAAAAGAATATTCTAGAACATGTTTGAGCATGTATAACACTTTTTCCCCCAAAACTTCTGGTATGATAATGCTACTGGGTTAGGGAGGGTACGAAATGTCTTCTTATAAAAGAAATTTCATTTCTAACTGCTGCAAACGGGAGCTTGTCATTTCCTCTTTTCTAACTGGCATAATTTTAGATAATCTGGCAAGACTATTCAAGTAATTGGATGTGTGCCCTCTTGTAACCTCTTCCATGTCGACAGCATGGTTTATTGTTAGGAACAAAGTATGGCCTTAAAAATAAGTGAGCCTGTGGGCTCATTATTGTCAGTAAGATTGACTTAACATGAGCTAATGAAAGCTGAAATTATAGCCTTGGCTAGAAATTTCTCCAAATGTAAATGTAATGCACCCCTGCAGCCACCTCTCAACAGAATGTAGCGCAATGACAGGAAGAAAACCACTGGCATTGCAACTCGTTAATAAAGAGATTGTAACACATTGTCTTTTAAAATGTTTAAAGCCACACATTGACCTATATTTGCTATTTGTTAGAAACCCTCAAACTCTCCTGAACATCACTGAACATGGCTTTCTTTCCCTCCCTCCCTCCCTCCCTTCCTCCCTTCCTCCCTTCCTCCCTTCCTTCTTCCTTCCTTCCTTCCTTTCTGTTTTGTTAATCCTCACATGAGGATATTTTCCCATTGATTTTTAGAGAGAGTGGAAGGGAGGGAAAGAGACAGAGAGAAACATCGATGTGAGAGAGACACATTGATTGGTTGCCTCTAGCACGTGCCCTAACCAGGGCCGAGGATTGAGCCTGCAACTGAGGTATGTGCCCTTGATTGGAATAGAACCCAGGACCCTTCAGGCCGCAGGCCGACACTCTATCCACTGAACCAAACTGGTTAGGGCCCACATGGCTTTCTTAATGAAGGGGTGGGGGCTGCCTGACTTAGGGATCAGGAGGGGGTTAATCAGAACTGCCAATTTATTTTCTTCTTCTTTAAAATTATTTGGCTCCCAGATAGGATTTTGTTTTCTGTTCCTTAAGAGTATTTGGAAAATTACTGTTAAATGGCATAGACCTATGAAGCTGTGACTTAGTGTCCAGGTGCGTAAGCTATTTAATGCTTCAAAAAGAAAAATTTTGGCCCTGGCCAGGTAGCTCAGTTTGTTAGAATATTGTCCTGATACCCCAAGGTTGTGGGTTTGACCTCTGGTCAGGGCACATATAAGAATCAACTAATGAATATATAAATAAGTGGACTAACAAATTGATGTTTCTCTCTGTCTCTTCCCTTTCTCTCTCTAATATCAATAAACAAAAAAAATCTTTGTCATCTATCTCAGCATTTCTTGCACAGCAGAAGAAAACACATAGGCGTCTAACTTAAAAAATGTTATAAAATTTTTCAAAATTTTAAATTGAGGTATAAATTTACATATAATAAAATGCACCAATTTTAAGAGTTTAGTTTCATGAGTTTTGATAACTGTGTACATCCATGTAACCACCACCCACAACAACCATCCAGGTCATTTTAATTTCCTCTAGAAAGTTCCCTTGTGTCCCTTTATAGTCATCCCACCCCCCCTTCAACAAGAGGCAACCTGTTGAGGGACAGTGTGTTGTTTTCGGTTACTTGCTGTAATGAATAAGTTTGCTGTGAACGTTGTTATACATACCTTTTTGTGGATATATGTTTTCAGTTCTCTTGGATAAATTGTAGAAATGTAATTGCTGGCCAGGGGGCAGATATGTGTTAATAGAAACTGCCAAACAGTTCTCCAAAGCGGTGCACCATGTTCCATTTTCACCAGCGAAGGAGAGTTCTAGTTGCTCCACATCATACCAACATTTAGTATTGTCAGTTTTTGATGTTAACCCTTCTAATGAGTAGGAAATAGTATCTCATTCTGATTTTACTTAGAATTTCTCTTTGAGTAGTAGTGAGCTTTTTAAAATATCCTATTGGTCACTTGTGTATCTTTGTGAAGCTTTTGTTCCAATATTTTTCCATTAAAATATTAGGTTGTCATTTATTTTTTTAATACTCGATTTATAGGAGTTCTATATTCTGGATAGCAGATTTTTAAAAACAGAAGTTTAGCAAATATATTTCATCCTAGTGTCTGCCTATTAATTTTGTAAGTGATGGTTTTCAATGAGCAGAGTATTTAATTTTGATGTATCTAATTTATCAATTTTTCCCTTCTATGGTTAGTGCTTTTGTGACCTAAGAAGTCTTCATCTCCCTAGAGCGTTATTGCTATAGTTTTCAAGTTTAGGTGTATGATACACCTTAAATTAACTTTTGTATATGGAATGAGATGACAGTTGAGATTTATGTATTTATTTTTGTCTGTGTAGATTCCAATTTTCTATTGCCTTTGTACAAATGATTTATTTTTTTGTCCCATTGCATTTCTTTGGTATATTGAGGGGGAACCAACTGACCATGTATGTGTTCTATTTCTGGAGTCTCCATTTTTGTTCCATTGATCTCTTTATTTTTGCAGCAATAGCACAGTTTTGATTAACATTTTTTTAACATATTTTCATTGATCTCAGAGAGGAAGGGATAGGGAAAGAGAGATAGAAACATCAATGATATGAGAGAGAATCATTGACTGACTGCCTCCTGCATGTCTCACCCTGGGGATCAAGCTGGCAACCTGAGCATGTGCCCTTGACTGGAATCGAACCCAGAACCTGTCAGTCCGCAGGCTGACGCTCTCTCCACTGAGCCAAACCAGCCAGGGCTTGATTAACATTTTTATGGTAGTTTTGTTAATGCTATGTCCGTGGTCCGCAAACTGCGGCTCTTTGACCCCTTGAGTGTGGCTCTTCCTAAGCCTTAGGAGTACCCTAATTAAGTTAATAACAATGTACCTACCTATATAGTTTAAGTTTAAAAAATTTGGCTCTCAAAAGAAATTTCAATCGTTGTACTGTTGATATTTGGCTCTGTTGACTAATGAGTTTGCCGACCACTGTCTATGTCATTCTTCATTTCTGACTTTTTTTTTCTTTCATGGTTACTATTCTTTCTCATGCTGTTGAGCATCCTTGCCATCATTATTCTGAACTCTGTATCTGATAAATTTCTCATCTCCCTTTCATTTAGCTCTTCTGGAGAATTCTCTTGTTCTTTCATTTGGGGCTTGTTTTTCTCTCTCCCCATTTTGGCTGCCTGTTTGGGTTTGTGTCTCTGTATTAGGTAGATCTGGTATGAATCCCAGTCTCTAGTGCGGGACAATGTCAGATGCTGTCTGTGACTGGCCCTGGAGCTATTCAAAACCCACAGCTTGTGGCTCCCTTTGCTGGGTCTGGGCGCCTTTGGAAAGGACCAAGATGTGCACCAAAGTCTGCCTTTCCTAGCCCCAGGCCCAGAATTAGATCAGGCGGACTCAAAGCTTCCAGAGACCTGCCTTTGCCTGAAATCTGATTGCTTTTCAGTCTTGATTAGCTTCAGGCTGTCCACCACAGGGTAGGAGGAGTGGTTTTCCAACATGGTAGGGCAATTGCTCGCCTCCCCTGCAACCGCCCCCCCCCCCCCCCTCCCGCCCTGGCAAAGGCTACCTGGATGATAAAAGTCCCCAGGAGAAAGATTTCATCTGCAGCATAAGGGACTGACTGTACAGAAAAGTGGAGTATTTGCCTTCCAAGCTCTAACCCCAGAGCCCTCAACCCTGGCTTCTGCTCACACAGCTCCAGTTCACTCTGCCCTACCTCTGCCAGAGCCCCAGGTGAGTGGCTGCACCGGGAAATTTTGTGCATTGGCTCTTTAAGAGAGTGCCTGCATATCTATCTGTCTCTCCCTGGCAGACAGCAACCCTGCTGCTTTTCCCAGCTAGATGTTGCCTGGGCACCTTTCTCAGTTCTGGTGCTCTGGGCTGGGGAGCCCAGCTTTGGGTTTAGACCCCAGAGTTCTCAGTGCCCCCCCCCCCCCACCCCCCAGCTGAAACATCTCTCCAGAACTTCAGCTGCTGACTGTGGGGGCCTTCTGCTCCTCTGCACTGCCTACTAGTCTCTTTGTGGTCTCCACTTTCTGTTCTTGGTGATCAGGGTTCTCTCCAGCTCGTCTTCAGTAGATTATTCAGAATGGTTGATCTCTTCCCACCCCTTCCTGCCTTGTTCTTTTTCAAAGAAGAAAACTACTGCAGATTCTTCACATTTCCATAAACATTTTAGAATCATCCTGTCAATTTCTTCAAAAGAGCCTGCTAGGATTTTAGGATTTTAAAGAGATCAAGTTGAATAAAACAGACATCTTAAGTTCTTGAGTTCTTCAAACTATGAACAGAGAATATTTTTATTTATTTAGGTCTTCTTTAATTTCTCTCAGAAACTTTTGTAGTTCTTAGTATAGAGATTTGCACATCTTTTGCTAGAATTATTCCTAGGTATATGATGTTTTGTATTGTTATTGTAAGTAGTATTATTTTAAGTTGTACTTTATAATTATTTTTTGTTAGTGTATAGAAATATAATTGATTTTTGCATATTGCCCTATTCTCCAACCTTTCCAAATTCACTTGTCAATTTTAATGGGATTTGTTTTAGTAGATCCCATGGGTACACAATCATTTTATCTGCAAATAAGGATAGTTTTACATCTTCCTATCAAAACTACAGGCCTTGCTTTTTTCTTTTTCTTGCCCTATTATTCTATTGCTTTTAGTACAACATTACTAATGTACTAGAAGAGTATAATAAACATAAATTGTAAGATTGAGAACAACGTCCTGACCTTGTTCTCAATCTTAGGAAGAAGGCTTTCAATGCTTCACATAAAGTATTATATTAGCTGTTAGTCTTTTTTATTTTTCCCTTTATTAGATTGAGGTTTTTTTTTCTATTCCTTTTTTTGCTGTGTTCTTTTCTTAAATCATGAGTAATGGTGAATTTTGTTAAATGCTTTTTTGGTCATCTCTTAGTTTTTACATCTTCTTAAGAGATAATGTTTAATAAATACTAGGAATCAAAACAAATTTGTGGTTGGATCTCACTGATCAGTACAAACCTTACATTCACTGATTTAAAATAATACATGATTTTTTTTTCTTCGCAAAACTGAGATGATAAAAAAGATTTTAAAAAATTTCCCATGGGGGCTCTGCTTTCTTGCTTTTCTTGCTCCCACAGAGTGTGATGATCAGAAAAAGAACTTTAAGCCCTAGCCCGTCCCACTGACTGAAGGGTTGCAGGTATGATTGGTTGCAGGTTTGGCTCAAAGGTATGTATCTCGGTTGCAGGCTTGATCCCTGGCCCCAGTTAGGCGTGTGCAGGAGGCAACCAATCGATGTGTCTCTCTCACATTGATGTTTCTCCCCCTCCCTTCCACTCTCTCTTAAAATCAATGGAAAAATATCCTCAGGTGAGGATTAGCAACAACAAAAAAGTTAAGGTGCCAGGCTTCATTAACTTTTCTAGTTGCCATTTTTACTTTTTAAATGGTGTTTTTCCTATTTGATGTCTTCTAACATTGTGAACTAACATTTTTACTAGAAGGGTTATAAAGGAAATATATAACAATATAAAACATTAAACAGATTGTTGTAAATCATTTTTATAGTTCTTCCCGTAAGAAGGGTGTAGAACTGTCATAAGTCAGAGGCAGGGTCACCCTTCCTGAATTGTCAAAATATGTAGTATTTCTGCAGGGAAACAAGAAGTATTGTGGAGAAATCTAATGAATACATAGACATGTGATCCTGTGTTCCAACAACTTTACATTTGTATCTACTGTCAGACTTCTCCTTAGATCCATCTTGTACACCCAACTGCTAGTAATGTTCTCATATATATCTCAATGGCATCTCAAGGTTAACATGTCCCAAACTGATTCTTGATCTTCCCCAACGTGTCTTACTTTTCCACGACCTTCTCCTTTCAATGAATGGCAAGTCGTTGGAGCCATTTTTAATTCCTCTCTTTCACTCATGTCTCACATTTGATCCACACCCACCATATCTGCAAATTGGACCCCAAAATGGACCCTATGCAATCAGTGTTACTGCTACCACCATGGTCTGTCATTGTCATTTCCTACCTAGATTATTGCAATAGTTTTCTAACTTCTGTCCCCTTTTTTCCTTCAGAATAATGTCAACAACTCAAAGATCTTATTAAAATACAGGTCAGATCCTGTCACTCCTCTCCTTTATTCTCCTGTTCCAAACACTACAAGAGCTCTGTTCTGTCTGATCCAGAGTAAGAGCCAGAGACTTTACAGCAGCCTTATAGCATTTACATGGTCTGCCTGCCCATCACCTCCCTGAACTCATTTTCTTCTCCTCTTCTCAGCTCTCTTTCCACTCCAGACTACTTGCTGTTCTCTAAACATGCAGGCATTTCCCAGGGCCTTTGCACTTGCCCTTCCTCCTGCCTGGGACACCTTTTCCAGGTGTAATCATGTGTGACTGCCTCATCTCCTTCTGTCTTGAATCAATGTTACTTTTACATGGAGGATTTTCCTGGCCAATTAACATTGCCGCCTCTCCCCAGGACTCTCTATCCCATTTCACTGCTTTATTTTTTTCCCCTTGTCCCTTATCATCACTTACAGATTGTGTTAGTTTCCTTGGGCTGCTGTAACAAAGAACTTAATTATCTCATAGTTCTGGAGGCTAGAAGTCCAAAATCAAGGTTTTGGCAGGGTTGGTTCTCTCTGGAGGCTCTGAGGGAGAATCTGATCATGCCTCTCTCTTAACTTCTGGTGGTTACTGGCAATCCTTTCATTTTTTGGCTCAAAACCACAACATCCCAATCCCTGCTTCTACTGTCACATGTTGTTCTCCCCGTATTTCTCTGTGTTCAAATCTTCTTCTTCTTAGAAGGTCATTGGTCATATTGGATCTAGGACCCACCCTAATCCAGTATAATCTCATTTTACCTTTACTACATCTATAAAGACTCTCTCTCTATATATATTTAAATTTATTTTTAGTGTTGACACTATTACAGATGCTCCTATTTCCCCCCTCTTTGCTCACCTCCTCCCAGCAACCCCCACTCACCTGGCCTTCACCGCACTTTTGTCTGTGACCATGGGCTACGAATATATATTCTTTGGCTAGTCTCACCTTCTTTTATCCAATCCCTCCCACCCTCTCCATTCTGACAAGATTATATTTTTATATTATTATTTTTTAAAAAGATTTTAAAATTGATTTTAGAGAGAGGAAGGGAGAGGGATAGAAAGATAGAAACATTGATGAGAATGGAACATCCATCAGCTGCCTCCTACACACCCCTCGCTGGGGATCGAGCTCGCAAACGGGTATGTGCCCTGACCGGGAATTGAGCTGTGACCTCCTGGTTCATGGGCTGATGCTCAACCACTAAGCCACACTGGGTGGGCAAGACTATATTTTTAAATAAGGTCATATTCACTGGTTCCTGGTAGACATGAATTTTAGGGGGAGGGAACACTGTTCAACTCAGTATGCTAATATATTTATCTTGTTTATTGTCTGTTTTCCTCAGTAAAATGTAAATTCATGAGAACGTTGCTCATCACTGTATTCCTCATGCATAGAATAGTCTGAGACACATAGTAGAAATTAGTGATGTTTGTTAAATAAGTAATATCTTTGGTTGGTCAAGCTAGATTTCATTTAGGTGGCAGATGCCCAGATATAGGACAGTTGGTGATGACTATGTTATAAAGGGAGTTCATTTTTCTCAGAAGCAGAGTCTATGGGCTAGGATTGAACCACAATACTTTATTCTTTGAGTTTTCTCCCCCTGGACTAGCCTCCAATAACCTCTAACATAGAAAATAATTAAAATAGAAAATAATACCTGTTGTAAAAGATTGTGAGATCTTGAATAAAATTACCACATGCACCCAGGGACCATTCTTTTAAGACTGTTCTTATGTCACTCGATGACAAAGGGCACTAAAGGAACTTTTGATGTACTTCTGGCTGCCCTAAATTCCCTGGGTAAATAATAGAAAATCAAATAAGTCAGTCCAAGAAAAATATTTCCAAACAAAGCAAATAAAAGCCCCCGACATACTTTTGACTTCAAAGCAAAGTTCTACTCACATTTAATCCTAGCGTGTAAACTCTTGGGTACAGATGAGTCAACAGCAGCTAAAGTAACAGATAAAACATGAAGCCTCATATCTCAATATGAGCCTTCATATCCCATTCAAAGAACTCAACTTTAAGGCATGCATTTTTTCCCTCAACTAGTGGAAATGACATTTGATTAGCAAAGGTTGGCACAGAGGACATACCCTGTGAAGATAAAGGCAGAGACTGGGGCGATGCTTCTGCAAACTGAGAAATGCTGAAGATTGCCAGCAAACTAGCAGAAGCTAGAAGAGATTTATGAAACATATTTTCTCATAGTGTTCAGAAGGAACCAATCTTACTGCCATCTTGCTGCTGTTGTTCAAGATTTTAAAAAATGTATGTTTTTTATTGATTTTTAGAGAGAGAGAGAGAGCGCAAGGGAGCGGGAGGGATGGGGGAGAGAAGCATAGATGTGAGAGAGAAACATGGATTGGTTGCCTCTTGCACACACCCTGCCTGGGGATTAAGCCCTTTCCGTGCCCGGGACAAGCTCAACAAACTTAGTCACACTGGCCAGGGCCCTGCTGACATCTTGACTTATTGTCTCACAGTCTCCAGAACTGTGAGACAATAAATTTGTGTAGCTTAAGCCACCAGGCTGTAGTACTTTGTTGTGGCAGCCTGAGCAGGCTAATGTAGAGACCTTGCCAGCTACATCACATGTAGGTAGAGATAGGGTATCATCTTGGAATTGCTGAATGTGGCTTCCTTTTGTAGGGTGCTTATAAGATAAGTAAACCTGAGCTTGTCCTAGAACAAGGGTGCACAAGACCTTTTGTACCTTGAAGTTACGAACAACAACCTTCCCCATCCCTAGGGTGTCAGTGTAGGGAAGAAGAGTTCTCTGGGTTTTTGTGGTGTTGGATGCTGGAATCAGGCCTGCACATGTGCTTTGGAGCCTGGTATGTCCATGAGAAGTAATTAGGGAAAGTCAGAGAGTGAATCATAGAGAATGGGAAGGCCTCAGACTCAAGGCCACCAGAGAACAAAGGCCTTGTGGGTGGCTATTGGGAAATTATCTTTCCTGGCAGAATCATTGTGAAAAGATTGGGAAGTGAAGGACTTACTCCTAATTACTGAGTAATGCACTTGATTTTTTGAGGACAATTTTGATGGTGCAGGCAATGCTTCTCCTCCCAGAAAGTCATGGTTTCTTCAAGAGAGTCTGATTTGATACTTTTCCAAAGCAGACTTGTGTCTCCTGCTGGTGAAACCCCATTGTCTTCACATTTCTGACCTGCCTTACTCCCCAGCCTCCCTGGTCCACAGCAGGCCGTATTCAGAAATCAAGCTTTCATCTTTCATCCAATTCACCCTTTTCTCCTTTCCCTAGAGTGAATGTGACCCACAGCTTTGCATCCCACAGGCAAAGAGGCCAGTGGTTTGTGCTTTCACTCTCCTCCCTCCACCTTCTTTCTCACCCTCCAGGGTCAGTGTTTGAGCGCACAGAAGAAAAAGTAGAGAAGGGAATAGGTTCTCTTGTTTATAATAGTTCTCTTGGCTGATAATGTCAGGTGTCCAACTGAAAATTCTTCTCACGAGGCTCCTCTTATGGGTTCTTCAGGGCTTCCCTGTGGGATCCTCTGTACTGTTCCATTTCCTGGCTCAGTGAAGTTCTTTCCTGCAGGCCTCAATATGCTCCCAGAGCCTGTGTTCTGGAAGGATGTTCTCTCTGCCTGGAGTCCCTAGACCTGGGCTGGGAATGGGCTGATTGTACTGTCCCAACATCCATGTGAGGTCCTACCCCCCAGCACATCAGAAAGTGACTGTATTTGGAGGATGGGTCTTTAAAGAGCTAATTAAAATGAGATCATTAGGTTGGGCCCCAATGTAATATGACTGGTGTCCTTATTAGAAGAGGAAATTGGGATACAGAAACATACAGAAGGAAGATGATATAAAGACACAGGGAGAAGATGACCAAGGAGACAGGCCTCAGAAGAAACCAACCCCACCCACATCTTGGTCTTGAGCATGCAGCCTCCAAGTAATGTGAGAACAAATTTTTTATTGGTCAAGCCACCTAGCCTGTGGCACTTATATAAACATTATGGTAGCCTTAGCAAACTAATCCCCCTTGGTAGGCACATGGGTGGGACTCTACCAATATGGCCCCAGCATGGTGGCCTTCATGGTGTCTACTAGGCAAACAAGGAGATTCATGCCTCCCTTTTTTTCTGAACCCCCACTCTCTCCTTCTATTTCGATTCCTTGCCATATCACTCCCCTCCTCAGGATTCTCAATTTCAGCAAACAGGCAGCCAGGGCTGCGATGTCAGGCTCTCCTTTGTAAAACCCCAAGCTCTCTTGAGGTCCTTTTCACCTACCTGGGAAGTAGAGACAAAAGAAGCTACTGTAAGGGAAGAGGAAATACCATGGCATTCTCTCTTCTCTTAGTTCCCTGCAACTCCATTCATTCATTGGCATTTATTCACCCTCCTCTCTCCATTCATTCCACTGGCAAATATTGGTTGAGTGCCAGGCCCCACTCCAGACACAGGAGTGAATAAAAAAGTTTCCTGCTCCCTTGCAATCTAAAGGTGAGGACAGAAACTATTAACAAATAAACAAGGTATATGTTATGTCAGATGATGTTAGCAGCAAAGAACAATAAAATAATAGAATATGGGAGGGGTTGGTAGTTCTATTGATCCAAGATGCTTTTATATAAGAGGAAAGGCCTCTATGATAGAGGGACATTTGTGTATGCGCTTGTGGGAATTAAGAGTAAAGCAGGCTGTTTGAAGAAAGAACTGTCTATGTTGAAGGAGTATTAGGTACAAAGACCCAGAAGTGAGGCTTGCATAGTATGTTCACAGAAGCGGAAGAACAGCATTTTGAATGCAGCACAGTGATCAGGGGAAATTGGGTAGGAGAAGAGTTTGAAATGTGGGGTGCTCGCAAATCAGGAAAGGGCTTATCAACAATTGAAGGGACTTTTGATTTTACTCTGAGGGAGATGGGAATCACTGAGTTATTTTGAGCACAGGAGTGACATGATCTGAATTTCAATGAATTTTTAATGAGAATCACTCTGGCTGCAGGTGAAAAATAGACTGTTCGGAGGCATTCTAGGGAAGGAGGGAGATCGATGTGAGAAGAATCTGTTGCCAACTCAAGGTCCATTGTCTTTTTTCTTACTGAGAAATTCCTCATTTTTCTGAGGTGGTAACACATTCAGATAAAAAACAAACAAAAGTAAAACAACAAAAAGAAGAATAAAGGTAAAAAACCCAACTACATTTTTCAGTCTTCCTTGCACATAGGGAAGGCCCTGAGACTAGTTCTGGCCAATGATATGCAATCACAAGTTGTTGGGTGGGGCTTCCAGGAATGCCACTTAAAAAGGGTGCCGCCTCTGCTAGCATGTGATTTTTGCCTGATGCCTTTCCCTTCTCCCTACCTAAAGTTTGGGTCTGGGTATTTTCCAAGGAGCCATTATTAGGAAAAGACAATTTAAAAGCACAATCAGATATCTCCTCATACCTACTAGAATGGCTAAAATGTAAGAAAAATGACAGTACTAAGTGCTGGTGAGGATGTGGAGCAACAGAAACTCATACACTGCAAATGAGAAATATAAAACACACAACTCCACTGAAAATTTTAAAAGCTTTTTTAGAACTGTTAACCCATCCTTACTATGTGATCTAGCTATCTCCTTCCTAGGTATTTACCCAAGAGAAATAAATTCTTAAGTTCATATACAAATGTTTATAGAAGCTTTATGTGTAATCTCCTCAAAGTGAAATCATCTCAGATGTCCTTCAGTGAGTGAATGAATAAACAAACTGTGGTATCTCCATACAATCTAATACTATTCAAAAACCACAAGAAAACGAACTGTTGATACATTCAACAGCTTGCATGAATCTCAGATGCATTTTGCTATGTGAAAAAGCCAGACCCAAAGGGTGTATATTATATGATTTCATTTATATGACATTTTGCAAAATAGTAGGAATGGGAGAGAGAAGAATGGAGATAAAGGTGGAGAATTGGTTGTTTACCAAGGGAGAGCATGAGAAAACTTTAGGGTGCAGTGGAACTGCATGATTGTGGTAGAGACACAGCTCTGTACATTTGTCAGAGCCTGTAGAACTGTACGTAACAGAGTAAATGTTACAGTACGCAACATAAAAAATAAATTTATTAATAAAGGGAAAAAGAGTCTGGAAAATTAGCCATATAAATCTGTCCCTTCTATTAGGAAAACAACCAATTGTGAGAAAATAAAACCATCGTGAGTCCTGAAATTCAGATAACAGATAACTTCGTTTCCCTTCATGGAGTAGTCTGATTCTCATTTTTAAAAGAAATGCTTGTGGTAGGAAGACAACACATGAAACAGAATCGTCTGAGAAGTTGGATTTTGTTGTGTTTTTCCCATCTTAATGTCTACTGCTAAAACATTTGGAGAGAGTCAGAGCTGACAGAAAGATAAACTATATCTTAACTTCTTTTCTCTCTGGTACATAAAAGTTAACATGCCGAGCGGATTTCACTGTAACAGTTGTGGGGATAACTTTGAGATATAAACTTTTATTTTCCAGAAATCTCTCTCAACTGAGAAACGTAATGTAAAAAGTTTTTATATGTAAGTGATTTAGAAATACTGGGCTATTTTAGTTATTAGAAATGAAAATGATTTGGAAGAACTCTTTACTGCTGAGGAACACCCTGATGAGACAGCTGAAATCCTACAAAAGGGTGATGAGAAGCAGCATCTGAACAAAAGAAAGCCACAGTCTGCTCAGATCACAAGATGGAGGCCGCTGAAGGTCTCTTTCCCCATCTCCAATTACTCCCCATCAGTCTTCTTTCCAGGGATATGCTAGCCAACTTCTACCTGTGAATACACACATTGAAAATCCTCCAGTAATTCCCTTCCTTGCCCTACGCTGCTCTGGTCTGTCTCTAGGAGAGAGGTGAGACCAGTTCTGGTTTCACTAGCAGGCACATCGAAAGCATGAATGACACTTAGCAGACATTGTGCCCTCCTGTGGTGCAAATTTTATAGGGAATAAAAGTAGATATATATGGGGAGGGAGATGAAGTTGGGCTCAATTACTGTGTTTTTATTGAAAGAGCTTTCCTAGAGGCTGTGTTTTATCCACGTAGATGAGCCTATACAATTTCTGATGATGGCTACATAGTAGAAATGACTTCATGGTATTCAAAGTTACTCCTCAGAAGGCCATGATGCATCAGCTGTCTTTATTGGTATAAACTGAGCTGGAGATTAAGGAGAGACAGGGAAGTACATGTCAAGAAGGGCACCCAAACCCTCTTGATTATTCTCAAGCCAGCCGGAGCCCCCATCCTAATATCATCTGGCTTTTTACTAGACTGTTAAATGGCTCAATATTCTATTTTGAAAGCCCTTCCTTGGTCCTCTGAGCAGTAGTGGTGTCCTGGCCCCAGCAGTCATCTTTTCCAGCTGTGTAAGTGCAGTGCTTTCCAGAAGGGTGGGGCTGAGGGAAGAAGAAGGTAAGATGGGTCAAGCAATGAGAAACCTACCCATCACTGGGTACAGAAACCCTCCTCTGAGACCTGAAATATACCTGACACATAGCCAGGACATGAACATTAGACTTAAGTAGAATTAAATCCAATGATAATTTGCTACATTGCGATTCTGCACAGGAATATTCCACAAACCACCAGTAGAGATGAAATCAGAATTGTTTATAGAAGAGAAAAGAGAGAGTATTTGCCTTGCGTAGAGTAGAAATGCTTCCTTGTCCCCAGTCTCCACCCCATGCACCAATCTTCTTCAGAGCATGTCTTGTCATGGCCTTATTTTCGCTTTCTCATCCAGACTCTCACAGTAACCTCTTGACTGCAAGGTCTTGCTTCTATATATTTGGTTCCTACAGTGCATCCAGAGTGATCTTCTTATAACTAATACACCAGATTTTTTTCACTCCCTGTTTAAGACATCCAGAGATTTCCTCTTCTCTTAGAATAAAACCCAACGTTCTTATCATAGCTTATGAGGCCCTTGAACTCACAGGGCTTCTGCTTACACCTCCATCTTCAATCTAGAACATTTGTCGACTTACTCATGACATTCCAGGGCTACCCTTTTGTTCCTCAAAACCCTTCTTCATTCCCAGCCTTTGCCCTTGCTGTTTTGTCTGGAACATTGTTACTCCACCCAGTTCTCTGCATGGCTGGCCCCAAGCCTTCCCTGACTACTCCATCTCAACTGACTAGCCTCAGGCAGTCCCTGCCCATCACCCGATTTATTTTCTTTGTAGCACTTCCCAGAATAGGTACTTATTTGTTTTACTGTCTTCCATACAAGAATGTACACGCTATGAGGGCAGGTGACTTGTCTTATTCCTAGCTGTCTCCCCAGTGCCTAACATAGCTAGCATGTTGAAAGGAACTTTTATTTTATTTATTTATTTTTAAATTTATCTTTATTGTTAAAAGTGTTACAGATGTCCCATTTTTGCCCCCATTGACCCCCTCCACTCTACCCCCACCCCCCAAGCTTTCACAACCCTATTGTCTGTGTCCATGGTTATGACATAAGCATACAAGTTCTTTAGTTGATCTTTTCCCTCCCACATACCCATCCCCACCTTCCCTCTGAAATTCAACAGTTTAGCAACTAGCCTTTAGCTGCCCCCTCTCTCCTTGAATCCACATATTTTAAATTCTAAGATGGTGGTCTTTCAGTTCATCAGACCAGGACTCTTTTTCCTTAGGACCTTGAGATGTCCCTCAGCTTGGGATACTCTTTGTTCCAATCTTTTCACCGGGCTGGCTTCTTAGTCACACTTTGTACTGACCAAAGTGGCATTGCTTCCAAGAAGTCTTCCCTGTTCTTCCAGCCTAGATGAGGTGCTCTTGCTAGATCCTCCTAAGACAGATATTACTTTCTGGACCACAACTCTCGTCCCTACTGGATGTAAGGTCCCTTGGGCAAGAGGCACTTTCTAGTTGGTTCACCATTCCTTTCAGCTGGCACAGTGCCTACTTGAATGAGTCAATAGATATTTACTTGAGCAAGTCAGTACATATTAGCGGAATAAACGAATGAATAAATGAATGAATAGAGGAACTGCTGGTTTCCTGACCTTTTGTTTATCTTAGAAAGTTTTTGATGATGGCTTAGCTAAAAGATAATGGGTGCTTAATAAAAATGTGTTGACAAATGAATATCCCCGGATTCTCCTCCCATACATTCAGTGGTGGTTGTTGGGAGACCCTGTTTCTCTGTGCCGTTCCCTCTTGATGCTCACTCTTGGCCTCCCCTCTGTTTGACTGTACTCTGTCTGTTGCCTAGACACCTTGAGTAGCCCCACACTCCCACCCATTCAGTGCACCAAGATTCTGGCTCCTCTGATGTCTGCCCTCCTTAATAGCCAGGTTCAATTTCAGGTCAGCTCTTCTAGCATGCCCCATCCCACTCGTCCTTGCTCAGTTGTTTCATTTGACGTAGCAGCAATTGGAGAGAAGACACGCATTTTTAATACCCATCAGTGAATATAAGGAAGCCGGAGCACAATGATGAAGTACTTGCCTCTAGGTGGCCATTCCTGATCATGAAGAAGTCTTAGGCTGTTGGTAGTTCATGTGTCAGGGACTTTTCCAAACTCCCAATTTCCAAAAGCTTTAACTCCGTAACAAGCTAAATGGCAGATAATTACATTATTGGGGGTAAAGTGTGATATTCAGAGACTTGGTAGATTGCCACTATGTCTTGCCCGTGTTTGAAAAAGCATCTCAAACAATCAAGTGCCCCATCAGCCTTCCTACTAGTTTTCTCCGGAGGCCTCGATTTTAGGTACAAAGTCCGCCGCCTTCCTTGAAGACGCCAGTGAAACGCCTGCAGCTCCTCTATCAGCTCAGATCTCAGAGGTCTGATTTCATTATGAGAATCCCCTTCTCCCCCCCCCCCCCCCGCACCCCCCCCAAACATCTTTTCTGTAACTTGCAGTTTGACACTTACCCATGAAACATCAAAAAAGTCACTAAAATTGGATTTTTCCCAAAGTGTCAAAAATAATAAGATTCAGAGAGGAAGGAGATTGTAAGTAATAATCCTGACCCCTTTCCTACCTCTGGTGGCCATTCTCAACATTGCCATGGAAACCGCTGACTCCTTTCTTGTCAGGGTGATTATACCTTTGCAGGTTTTGAAAACGGGAAGACACCCGTGAAAGAAGCCTAGAATCTCTCATTCTGACTCCCCCTCCCACATTGGCGCTGCTTATGCAAGTGGGAGAAAATGGGCTTTGTTAAGTTTTATTTTGTATTCTGCTAAAAAAAAAAAAAAAAATACAATGCATCTGTTACGTGCCTGTGTGAGAGAAGAATACTGGTTACCCAGACATATGAGGAGGCATCCGATGTTCTCCCTTTTATAGAATTACTTTAACTATCTGCTTGACAGATACAGTCATCATTACAGATTGGAAATACCTTTGTCAGACAGCAGTTTCCTGTGCTGGGCAGCCTTACAGTCCCGCATGATATACTGGTTTGACAGCTTGCGGGGAGATCCAAAAGGGAGGGAGGGACTGTGAAAGGGAAAAGTTTATTTTAGCCAACAGGCGTGGAAATTTCACAGACGTTATAGGATTCTTTTCCAGCTACGCATGATTTCTCCTCATCAGCTGTTAATTAAGGACATTAATTTATCTATTTGTTTGATACTGGAAACATAAGGCTTAGTTCCGTACGAGTTATAATTTATCATGATTTTAGCGTCTTTTGAGTAATTCAAAATTATGCTTTGCAGTAAATGATTTATGAGGAGTTTATAAGTATTCTTATTAAATCAGCATTTTTAATGTATTATTCTCTGGCATTACGTACCTCTGGAGACTATTAAAGTTTATTACTCAGTGTTCATTTTAATAAGAACCTCCTGATGTTCCCCCGGGCCTGAGAAAGACTGCTCATGGGTTTCTGCCCAACATTGAATGTGGCTCTGGTGGTCAAGCAGTCCTCTTGATCAACACTTTTCCAGGAGATAGAAATCAGGGGATGATCCCCATTTCAGCTTTTATGTAATGATTTATGCCAGAGCTTCCTAGTCATTTTTGCTTCATGACTCACTTGTAAACTCCCAAGTTTGCAGCAGCAACACTGGCACGCAGTGAATGGGTGCACATCTGGAAAGACAGCTGTGCAGATAGCTGCCGGGAAGGCTTGCAGTGGATGCCACACGTCTCCTGTACCTGAAATGGCTGGGTCCCGAGTTCTGACTCTGATGGCAGAAAAAAGAGGACATGGACGTGTGAGGACATCGAAGAAGGGTACTAGACTGTGCCTGCATTGTCCTAGAAGCACTTTAATTGAACATTGTCTGAACTTCAGACAAAAAGCCAAACTTGCTTCCCAGGCAGACACAGAGAGCAAGATACACAGACAGACCTTCCGCCTCACACCCTCCCCGACCACACGCATGGGAAACCATTGTATGTACCAGGAAGGATGGGGGGGACTTAACATTTGAGAACAGGACTATAGACATTCCTTCCCTTCTGTTTGGCACTTTAATTCTTTTTTTCATACACTATACAATAATACACCCAAACTGCCTTTCTTACGCTGAATTTGGCGTGATGTCTACTGGCTATTGCTACTGCTTGCCAGGCAGTAGCTCAGTGTTGGCGGTATAGTAGTGTTTATTTCTGTAATTATTTGAATAAATATTTTATGACATTTCATCCTTAATATTTAAACATGAATGGAAATGAGGAAAACCAAAGTGTTGACACTAGTGTTGAAACTATTGAGATGGGGATTTGCCCCACCCCCCGCCACCCCCTGAGTGTTTAATTGTTTAGTTTTATTTGGGAACTCATTAGATATAAAAGTTGATTGCAGTGTTCAATTTTAGTTTTTTATTGATTTTTTTTTTTTTTGAGAGAGAGCGGGAGGGAGAGGGATAGAGAGATAGAAATATCCACTAGATCATCCATCAGCTGCCTCCTGCACATCCCCTATTGGGGATTGAGCCCACAACCCAGGCATTTGTCTTGACCGGGAATCGAATGATGACCTCCTGGTTCATGGGTCACTCAAACACTGAACCACACCTGCCTGGCATAATGTTCAATTTTTAAAGGAAGAGAAAAAAAAATAAAGAATGAGCTGGCAATATGTTGTTGAACATGGTTTAAAAGGCGAGGTGTAATTAAAGGTTTTACTTTATTTCTTAGCTTTTTTAGACTAGATCTTATCCTTGTAATATGTAAGACTATTGTTCAACTTTTCTGTACTTGTCTTTAGTGTCTTCTTAAGAATTCATTATGTGTAAAAATTGAAAATTGTCTCTCTGCCCCATCCCCTTTCTGCCTTTCCACAAATGGACATTGTCTTTGTTCCTTAATATACTAATACAGCTAGAATTATCATTATATGTGTTACACTCCATGCATCATCTTGCCAATTTTCAAAACTATACAAATTACTTCTAGCACTTTGTTTACCACAAATATTATTTTCATTTATTTTTTATTGTGTGTCTGCCTTTAAATAGAGGAATTCTTCCTAGGAAGCCAACCTATTAGACTGATCAAAACTCAACTATAAACTACCCTGATACTTTCAAACAAAAGGAAATAAAACAATAAACCCACTAGATATTATCAACATTATTTTAAAACATTCATTTTCTAAAAATTTTGCTTTAATGACCTTGAAAGGCACAGGCAGGAAATGAAAATAGGTGGGTATGGGTTGATTATTTCTATAGAATTAAGTCTTCAGAAGTAAATTTTTTTTTTTATTTTAATAATTTTTATTTCTTAAAGTATTACAAAGAGTATTACATATGTCTCCTTTTTTCCCCCCCTTGACATTCTCCCGGCCCCTACCCCCCGCCCCCCCCCGCCCCGTGTCTTGTGTCCATTGGTTAATCTTATCTGCATGCATATAAGTCCTTCAGTTGGTCTCTTAATCGCCCCCCCCAACCCTCCCCAGGCTTCCCACTGTAGTTTAACATTCTGTTCAATGTTGCTCTGCTTCTGTATCTACCCCTGTTCATCAGTCCATACTGGTCCCCTTTATTTGTCCCAACCTCACTGGAGTAGTCTCAACCTCACCAGGGCCGTCTGAGCCTCACCAGGGCCGTTTCAACCTCACCGGGGCCGTCCCTACCTCACGGGGGCCGTTTCAACCTCACCGGGGTCGTCCCTACCTCACGGGGGCCGTTTCAACCTCACCGGGATCGTCCCTACCACACCGGGGCCGTTTCAACCTGACCGGGGTTGTCCCTACCTCACGGGGGCCGTTTCAACCTCACCGGGGTTGTCCCTACCACACCGGGGCTGTTTCAACCTGACCGGGGTCGTCCCTACCTCACGGGGGCCGTTTCAACCTCACCGAGGTCGTCCCTACCTCACGGGGGCCGTTTCAACCTCACCGAGGTCGTCCCTACCTCACGGGGGCCGTTTCAACCTCACCGGGGTTGTCCCTACCACACCGGGGCTGTTTCAACCTGACCGGGGTTGTCCCTACCACACCGGGGCCGTTTCGACCTGACCAGGGTCGTCCCTACCTCACGGGGGCTGTTTCAACCTCACTGGGGTCCTCCCTATCACACCGGGGCCGTTTCAACCTGACCGGGGTTGTCCCTACCACACCGGGGCCGTTTCGACCTGACCGGGGTCGTCCCTACCTCACGGGGGCCGTTTCAACCTCACCGGGGTTGTCCCTACCACACCGGGGCTGTTTCAACCTGACTGGGGTTGTCCCTACCACACCGGGGCCGTTTCGACCTGACTGGGGTCGTCCCTACCTCACGGGGGCCGTTTCAACCTGACCGGGGTCGTCCCTACCACACCGGGACCCGCTTCAACCTCACCGGGTCCATCCCGACCTCACCGGGGCCATCCCAGCCTTACCGGGGAAACAGGAAGTTTGGCCCTCTGTCCCCTGCCGGCGGCTCCCCACCAGACAAAATCTCCAGGCGTTCCTGGTGGTTGAACATCCAGCACTCCTGCCCTCCACCAAGTGCACAGACTGCCTGTCTGCTGTCCCCCAGCGCCCCACAAGAGACTGGGACCAGTGGGCATGTTTGCGCGCTTGCTGGTACAGCAGTTCCACAGTGCCGGCCGAGTCAGGCCCAGCCCTGGCCGGCCCCGGACCCGACTCTGCCCCCCGATTGTGTCCCTCCCAGATGCAAGGAGCTGAAATCTGCAGCCTGCTGGGATGGGCTCTGTACTTGGTGCCTCTGCACATCCTACTCAGTCTCAATGCGCTTCTTTCTATGCGAGGAGTTGAAATCTGCAGTTTGTTGGGTTGGGCTCTGTACTTGGTGTCACATCCTACTCAGTCTCAATGTTCTTTCTCTCCTTCCAGTTGTAGAGCTTCCACTGGGCCAACTTTCCCATGGTTCTGTATGATAGGTGTTTGTCTGATATTTGGTAGTTTCGATGTTGTTGTGTGAGGTAGCACGCACAGGTCTCTTCCTTATGCCACCATCCTGGTTCTCCTGGGTCTGCTTCTTGAGTGTGTCTCCCATGGCTGCGAGCAGTTGAAGTCTGCAGTTTGTTGGGATAGGCTGCAAAAGCGCAGGTGGGTCTTTTTGTGCACCTGGCACAGCTTGGATGGGGATGTAAATTGATTAGGGCTGAGTCTCAGGGAGTCGCCATGGCGGAGCAAATAGCACTGGCTGAGTCTCCGCGGCCCCTTGAATCTCTGCCAGGGCTTTGTGTCCCCCAGTGCCGGCGAGCAGCTGTGCAACAGAGTCTCCCTCGCTTTCTGATGGCTGCAAGGCCGTGCTGCCTCTCCCCGTAGGGTCTGGTGCTTCATGATCCCACCTGAACCAGCTCAGTGGATTTGAAAGTTTGCAGAAGCAAAGGCGTTTCTACTTGTGAGTCTGGCACAGCCCAGATGGGAATGTAAATTGCGTAGGGCGGGGTCACAGGGAGTCGCCGGGGCGGAGACTCAGCGGCCCCTTGCCTATCCAGGACTCCAGGACTTTGCGTCCCCCAGTGCCTGCGAGCAGCCGAGCGCCAGAGCCTCCCTCGCTTCCTGACCGCTGGAAGGCCGTGCCGTCTCTCGCCTTGGGGCCTGGGGCCTCAGAGACCCGCCCGAACCAGCTCAGTGGATTTGAGAGTTTGTAAAAGCACAGTCATTCCCTCTTGTGCCTCTGGCACAGCCCTGAGGGTAGGGCGGGGTCACAGGGAGTCGCCAGCGTGGAGGAAATAGCGATGGCGGCGTCTCCGCGCCCCTCGCCTCCCCAGGACACCAGGACTTCTTGTCCCTCGGTGCCGGCGAGCAGCCGCGTGTCAGAGCTTCCCTCGCTCTCCGACCACTGCAAGGCCGTGGCCGCCTCTCCCTGTGGGATCTGGGGCCTCAGAGACCCGCCCCGTGCAAGCCCAGAGGATTTGAGGGTTCGTAAATAACCGAGAATCCATTTGCAGCCCGCGTGGCGTGACTGCGTACCTCTGGTTTTGGTGCCTCCGTAGCTCCCACTCAGTCTCACTGCGCTTCTTTCTTTTCCTCCAGTTGTAGATCTCCCACTGGGCCAACTTCCCCATGGTTCTGAGTGGCGGTTGTTTACTTCATAGTTGATAGTTTCAGTGATGCTGTGAGAGAGCAGCACACACAGGTCCGCTCCCTATGCCGCCATCTTGGTTCTCCTTCAGAAGTAAATTGAAATTAAATGGTTATTTGCTTTCTTTCTTTTATTTTTTTTTTTTAAAAGAGATAACATTCTGCATTTTACTGGGAATTCAGAGAAATAGGGTCCAGGTATATATTAGCCACTGTCAAAGTGTGCACTTGAAGAAACCATATAATGTTGGGGTTTCAAAGCTCCTCCCCCCCTTTTAAAAGGGACATCTGCAATACTTTCAACAATAAAGATAAATTAAAATGAAACACTTTACTCGAGGGCTTCCAACAGACTTTTGCAAATGGAAGAGAGCATGGTTTAGCACAGGTTAGGGATGCAGGTAGACATGGGTTTGAATTGAGGCTGATTCCTTGCTTCATGACCATGTGTTACAGAAGATCGGAGAAGACCAAGGAACGCTTAGCAGTGGTTCTCAACCTTCCTAATGCTGTGACCCTTTAATACAGTTCCTCATGTTGTGGTGACCCCCAACCATAAAATTATTTTCGTTGCTACTTCATAACTGTAATTTTGCTACTGTTATGAATTGTCATGTAAATATCTGATATGCAGGATGTATTTTCATTGTTACAAATTGAACATAATTAAAGCATAGTGACTAATCACAAAAACAATATGTAATTATATATGTGTTTTCCGATGGTCTTAGGCAACCCCTATGAAAGGGTCGTTCAACCCCCAAAGTGGTCTCGATCCACAGGTTGAGAACCACTGGCTTAGAGAGATGGAGTTACATTTATTCTTATTATTACGCACGAGCCCAGAGAAAAATGTCTCTAGAATTCCGGGCCCTAGCTGTTTTGGCTCAGTGGATAGAGCATCGGCCTGCGGACCAAAGGGTCCCAGGTTCGATGCCGGTCAAGGGCACATGCCAGGGGTTGCGGGCTCAGTCCCCAGTGGCGGGGGCGTGCAGGAGGCAGCCAATCAATGATTCTCACTCATCATTGATGTTTCCATCTCCCTCTCCCTTCCTCTTTGAAATCAATAAAAATATTTTACAAAAAATTTGTATTTTTTTAAGGCATTAAACTTGTGGTAATTTGTTATAGCAGCAATAGGAAATGAATACACTGAATATCATTTTAGTAGCACATTAAAATGAAAGATGACCCCACCCCCACAGCCCTGTGGAATGAACCATATTTGGTCTAAACCAAAGCATGGTAATCTATTGGCCTTTGCTGCTCATGGTTTAGCAGTGGACATGTGACCCAGTTCCATTCAGTGACTCACAAAGGGAAGACTGCTGAGTGGGGAGACTTTCTGGGAAGGATTTTGCTCCCTAATGAAAGCTGTTGAGATGAGAAATCTTGCCCCTTCCTGCCGGCCTTGAACAAAGTTAAGGGAAGACGTAATGTTTGGAGTTGCATTGTGATTCATGATGGTGAAGGTCAGAAGGACTGACTAGATAACAACTAATGACTGATTGAAATGAAAAGAAACTCGATATATTTTCATCATTGAAGCATCTAAGAAAAGCCTGGAGTTTGCTGTACCCACACATTATTTTTCTGTAGGGATTTGTGGTTGATTCAGGAACATCAGATTATGACCTCAAGATGTTCGGTCAGAAAATAAGCATCAAACAATACATTGGTATGATTGTTCCCATGTAAGGCTGGAGACTCACACAGAGCATTACAAGATATATCAATTTCTTCCACTGAGCTTTTCATAAATGAACAAACTGCTCAAGTCCTGTTACACTGCAGTGTCTCCTTACCCCCTATGTCTCCTTCTCTAATCCAGGTCTCAAGATCAGGCAAATGGTCCTTCCTTCCTTCCTTCCTTCCTTCCTTCCTTCCTTCCTTCCTTCCTTCCTTCCTTCCTTCCTCCCTCCCTCCCTCCCTCCCTCCCTCCCTCCCTCCCTTCTCTCTCCCTCCCTCCCTTCCTTCCTTCCTTCCTTCCTTCCTTCCTTCCTCCCTCCCTCCTTCCCTCCTTCCCTCCCTCCCTCCCTCCCTCCCTTCTCTCTCTCTCTCCCTTCCTTCTTTCCTTCTTTCCTTCCTTCCTTCCTTCCTTCCTTCCTTCCTTCCTTCCTTCCTCCCTCCCTCCCTCCCTCCCTCCCTCCCTCCCTTCTCTCTCTCTCTCTCTTCCTTCCTTCCTTCCTTCCTTCCTTCCTTCCTTCCTTCCTTCCTTCCTTCCTTTTTTACACAAAGAATGTCTCTTTTCTTTTTCTTTTTCAAATATTTTTTTATTGATTTCAGAGAGGAACGGAGAGCGAGAGAGAGATAGAAACATCAATGATGAAAGAGAATCATTGGTCAGCTGCCTCCTGCATGCCCCCTACTGGGGATCAAGCCCACAACCCGAGCATGTGCCCTGGGAATCGAACCGTAACCTCCTTAGCGCCACTACTAATAAATTCTTCCAAGGTGTGGCTCTCAATTGAGTCTCTGGCTATGACTTTTCTTTCTCGCATCTTGAAGTCTAGTCAGTCAGAATGAGCTTCAGATCCCTGGTGGGTCCAGGCTGTGTCATGCCTCTCTGTCTTTCATGAGGCTGCCCCCACTGCTGGGACTGAAAATGTCCCCACTGCATACTCAGGTCAAGCATCAGCAATGCCATTCTGGCGGTCTTCCCAGTGCTCAGGGGAATTGACTACTTCCTCCTTGGTGAGGAACATACACTCTGCCCCTAACCCTTTTTTATTTACCTCTGTTAGTTTCTTATTGTGTTATATTCTTTATAGTCTTAGCACTATTGTTCTTCCCAGGTGAGATAGATAGCAAACTTCTGGAGGTAAGAATCATTCTCAAGTTGTCTGTCTTTTCCTGGTACTTGATTATTGCCTGGCACATACTGGACACTCAATCTCAGAGAGAAATACATAAATAAATGAAAGAATAAGTGAGTGTTGGTGAGACATTAGAAACTTAGATGAGCATCATAATTGATGACATTTAGAGCAAAAGCAAGCTTACGTATTATTTAATCCAAACTTTTCATTTTATAGTTCTGTATTGCACTGTCCAAATTGTCTATTAAACACCTGTAGTGTGACTCTTCTGAATTGAGATGTGCTATGAGTGTGAAATATACACCAGATTTCAAAGACTTAGTACCTCATAGAAAGAATGTATATGTCATTAATAATTTTTATATTGATTATATTTTCATAATGATAAAGTTTTAAGTACTTTAGATTAAATAAAATACCTTATTAAAATTAATTTTACCTATTTTTTTTTACTTTTTAAAATACTGGTATATGGATGGTTACTACAAAAAATTTAAATTACTTACATGGTTCATATTCACCTTTTACTTCTGTTGGGCAGTTTCTAGAACAGGAATTGGCAAACTCCAAATCTGTCCAGGCACTTGTGTTTTGATGCCTATTTATTAATTTTTAAAAAGCATTTTAAATGTACATTTTTATATTTATATAAATACCCACATAATAGCTTTGATTTTGCTCTGAGCCCACAGAACCTAAAATATTTACTATATTAAGAAAATGTTTATTGGCCCTGTTATAGAAGATAAGGCCCAGTGTGGTAAAATAAAGTAATAATGTAACAACAAAGAGTAACTATTGGCTTAATAATAATAGCTCACACATCAAGTTTTCATTCTTTCCATAAATATTTTTGACAGCCTGCTTTGGATCAGACACTGTGTGGAAGCATTCAACTCACAGTGTTGAACAAAACAGCTCTTGTCTCCTTTCTGATGCATCTTAACATCTTATGAGGAGAAGATATAGCTTAAACAAATAAATAAAACCTATAGAACTCAAGAGGGAGGACAACCTACCTGAATTAGCAAGGATAACTGGACTATAACTTCAAGTGATACCCTAACCTTAATGTTGTTAAATTGTTGGAGTGAAGATATAGCTAAACTTTATTGATCCAAGCAGGTTATAGTTAGTATTCATATAAATGGGTGCTTAGAATTACTTGAGAAATTTTTTCCCTTAACATTATTTAAACGTTCTTTCTCTTATTATATTCATTTTTTTCATTCATTAGATAGTCAATTCACTCTTTCATTCAAACATTGATAGAAGATGTACTGAGAACAGTTGTACAGTGGGGATAGTTAGTGCTGGCCCTCAGGAAGCTCAGAATCTAGTGGGGAGGTCATATGAGTAAGAGTAAGTGATGACGATACCACATGAATAACGCTTGAGTATAAGTATGACCCATATGTTATGAGAACATGAAGTTGGAGAGCAATCTCTGTCTGGAGGTTAAGAACATTTTGTCAGAGGAGATGAAGAATGTTCTAACAGCATTTTGCCATGAATAAAAGAGGAACGCATTTGAGGAGGAAGAAATATCACGTATAAAGAATTGGAGGTATTACTTATTTGAGATGGAGGAAGAAATTCAGCTTGGGGGAGTGTGGGCGTGTGGGTGAAAGGGGAAAGTGGGTCATGAGCTTGAGGGAAGACTCTAGAACCTGATCATGGAGCACTCAGGTGTCTTGCAGAAAAGGCTGAACTTTCTTGTTGGTGATGGGAAACCTCTGACTTTATTTATTTATTTATTTATTTAACAACATAATCTGAATTTTTCAGGTTTATCTTTGTAGTGAGAGATGCACAGGAGTCAGGGGGAAATGTGTGGCTTAGAAGCCAGTTACGAGGCTGTTAAAATCCTTCAGGTGAGAAGTGTTGAGAAACCAAAATTCGGACAGAGCAGGGAGGATGGAAAGGAGAGCAGATTTGAGAGACATTGTAAAAGTACAATTAATTGACTTTTTCCTTGATGTTGAATAATTTGATGTACATTTGAAGGAAAGGGCAAAATCAAGATGACCACCTCGTCTCTGTGTTCAGAGCCACTGGAGTGGGACACCATTAATTTAGAGAGAGGAATCAGGAAAGGGAGCAAGAACAGAGCGGGCTTGATAAGTTGTATTGGAGACACTTCCCGGTGGAGCCCTCTGCATGTTGGGGGGAAAGGAGGCAGATGCAAATGAAATATAATTCCCACCTTGAAGGAGGGTATAATCTAGGGGAGGTGGCAGGAGCAAATTGTTTCAATAGAGCAATGGTTTCTTAGTGCCTTCTCACAGTTCTGGAGTCTGGAAGTGTGAGATCAGGGTGCCAGCATGGTCTGGTATGGGCCCTCTTCTGAGTCGAAGATCTTGCTGTGTCCTCCCAGAGCGAAAGGGACCAGGGAGCTCATGGGGTCTCTCTCTGTCTCGTCGTCTTCTTATTTTTTAAAAAGCTTTCCTAAGAAAATTTATTGGCATTATAAATTGTCATCAATTTTTTTTAAACATCTAGTTTTTAAAAAAATATATTTTATTGATTTTTTTACAGAGAGGAAGGGAGAGGGATAGAGAGTTAGAAACATCGATGAGAGAGAAACATCCATCAGCTGCCTTCTGCACACTCCCTACTGGAGATGTGCCCGCAACCAAGGTACATGCCCTTGACCGGAATCGAACCTGGGACCCTTGAGTCTGCAGGCTGACGCTCTATCCACTGAGCCAAACCGGTTAGGTTGTCATCAGTTTTAATTATTTATTTGTGTATTTGTTTATTTTAAATTTATTGGGGTGGCATTGTTAATAACATTATATAGGTTTCAAGTGTACAACTCTATGATGCATCATCTGTATATTGCATTGTGTGCCCACCACTCAAAGTGCAATCTTCTGTCACCATACATTTGACCTCTTTGCCTTTGACTAGCCCTTGGGGTCTCTTTTATAAGAACACTGATCCACCATCTTAATACCATCACATTGGGCATCAGGATTTCAACATAGGTCTTTTGGGAGCATACACACATTCAGACTGTAACAGCATGATTCAAGCTAAAATACAAAACAACATTAAATCACAACAGGAGTTATAATACATTGAGAGGATACAAACAAACATCAGCTCCCCAGTTATCCTTGTTTAAGGAACTAATATAGTCAAGGTAATGAGTTTCTTATTTTTTTAATTACTTGAAAAGTCTACTGCACATAGCTCATTGTGTTTATTCTGATTTTTTAAAAAAATTTATCTTTATTGTTGAAAGTATTACAGATGCCCTAACTGCTTTGGCTCAGTGGATAGAGTGTCGACCTGTGGACTGAAGGGTCCCAGGTTCGATCCCAGTCAAGGGCACATGTTGGGTTGTGGGCTCGGTTCCCAGTAGGGGGCAGGCAGTAGGCAGCCGATCAATGATTCTCTCTCATCATTGATGTCTCCCTCTCCCTTCCTCACTGAAATCAATAAAAATATATTAAAAGGAAAGTATTACAGATGTCTCCCTTTTTCTCCCCCAACCACCCCTTGGCCAAGGTAATGAGTTTCTACACATTAGTACTCTTGGGTTGATTTATTTTCCTGGGCAAGGACTTTGTGTGGTTCTATGGTTTGTGGAGTACTTTGGTATTTTTAACAAATAAGCACTTATTAAACAATCACAAAAATAGTATTCACTTTCTTTTAAAATCTCACTTCCATTCCCATTCTCCTCCCACAGCCTCTCTCTTTTGGCCGGAGTTCTAATTGTTTCCTTTCTCATATCTGTTTCCTCTGTGTATTTGCCTCAGTTAAAAAAAAAAAAATGGCACCATCAGAGTTTTTGCCATTATCAAACACTATTATCCTCCACTATAATTTACCATGCCTTGACCTAATCTATCCTTGAGACTGGAATGAAAAAAAGTCTGAATTTAATATTCAATATATATTAATATCATAAATATTTGGCCAGTTTCCATAACACGTTTTCAAACTTGCCCAGTGGGGATATTTTTTAATAAAGGCACAACTAGAGAAGGCATTATTTAAAGGATTTACATAATATAAAAAGATTCTTCTAAGGATAACCTTGGTGTGAGAATCAGTACAGTATAAGAAGCAATTTATCCTAATTAAATATATTTCTCATTCTGTAACAGTATATATTACATTAATCTCTAATAGGTAATTGAAAGTATAAAAAATATATCTTTCGCCGGGCCACCACTCCAGTCCCCGGTGCCACCTCTTCCCCGGCCACCAGCTCTGCCTCAAGTGTGGCCACCACTCCAGTCCCCAGTGCCACCTCTTCCCCGGCAAAAAAATAAAAAAATAAAAAATAAATATATCTTTACTATTATTTGGGGGGAGTATACCCTTCTATTAACTAATAGTCAAAAAGTCCCTTCCAGAGCACGGTTATAGATTCAAGGTTGCCATAGTGAATTCCCTGTGGGCAGTGTTTCTCGAGTGGGTCCCTCATTTGGTAAAGGTGACTTGGAGGGCTCCTTGCTCATCATCAGGGTAAGAATTTCATTTATGTCCCACAGTCCCTGCTCCCTTTTTCATCTGTCTCTCACAGGAGCAGAGATTACCACACACCAACTACGGTTATTTTTACTTCTGTCCCTAACTTTCACTGCCTTGCCCCGCCTTCTGTGAACTGTAGCAGAATGCCACAATTGCTTCAACAATAGCTTCTTTTGAAATCTGCTTCTGAGACAGAATTTGGAGTGGCAAATTCTGTCTAAATCAGAAAAGGTTTTCTAGAGGGTGCAAAATTCTTTCAAAGTTAAGTTATTTTTAACAACGGTTAAAAAGAAATTCTAGACAATTCATGGATGATCTCACTTATATCTGGAATTTAAGAAAACAAAATAAAACAAAACCAAAACCAAATTTGTAAAGAGACCCGATTGTGGTTACCAGGGGCAGTGGGTGTGGGGAGGGGGAGTTGGATGAAGGTGATCAAAAGCGACAAACTTCCAGTTACAAGATTTATTAAGTACTGGGGATGTAATGTACGACATGATGACTAGAGCTAATACTGTGAACGTTGCTAAGAGAGTAGATCTTAAGAGTTCTCATCACAAAACGTTTTGTGTTCATCTATATGAGATAACGGATGTTAACTAAACTTTTTTTTTTTAAATATATTTTATTGATTTCTTACAGAGAGGAAGGGAGAGAGATAGAGAGTTAGAAACATCGATGAGAGAGAAACATCGATCAGCTGCCTCCTGCACATATCCTACTGGGGATATGCCCACAACCAAGGTACATGCCCTTGACCGGAATCGAACCTGGGACCCTTCAGTCTGCAGGCTGACGCTCTATCCACTGAGCCAAACCGGTTTCGGCATGTTAACTAAACTTATTGTCGTAATCATTTCATGATATATGTACAGTCGGTATGCTGTACTCCTAAGAATTTATACAGTGCTGTATCTCAATTATATCTCAATAAAACTGGAAAAGAAAAGACACTCTAACATGAAACCACAAAGTGGGTTTTCCCTGAGCCTCAAAGTCAGTTTCAAGGTAGAAGGAACACATGGAAATTGATCATTCTACATTGTTGATGGAGAGGCAGCTAATTGCCTTTAAGCACTGGTAAGAATACTGGTAAGATTGTTGCTTTTTGTGGGCCCTCAAACAAGTCTCTGCTGCATGGCTTCATTGACTATAAAGTGAGATAATATCCTGTTGACAGTGTTGTGAACAGTGTAAAATGTGATATGTGAAAAACTATTTAGGATTATAAAGTACTATAGAAGTATTAGCATATATTTAAATCCATATTTGTATATATGTGTGTTTGATACTATATTGTGTCAACTATATATCTATATATATAAAAGCCTAAGCTACCGTCACGACCGGCTGACCGAATGATTAGTTGACCAGTCGCTATGATGCACACTGACCACCAGGGGGCAGATGCTCAATGCAGGAGCTGCCCCCTGGTGGTCATTGAGCTGCCATAGTCAACCTGCCATGGCCAGCCAACCTCCCGCGGTCTCTCTTCCCAGACGGCCCCAATTGGCCCCCATCACCAGCCAGTGGGAGGGTCCCCACCCATGCACGAATTCGTGCACCAGGCCTCTAGTATTTATATAAATATAGAACAAGTTTTACAATTGGGTCAGGGTCTCTGTAAGTTCTGATTGATGTTTGGGGGCTGGATCAGCTCAAGGAGGGGCTAAGAACAATTTCATACTTGGTACAAGAATCCCTGCCTCTGTTTGCAAGCCTACATTATAGGTATTTCTCCATAACTATATAAGCACTTAGGTTCAAAGTGCTAGAAATACTGAACAAATTGCAGAAATCCAGAAGATAAGCACAGTATAAAAAATAAACTCAGTTCATTCAGTGCTTCCTGTGTGCTGGGAATTGAAGTAAGTGCTGCATATGCAGTGATTCATTGACTCTTCACAACAATACCGAGGTTGTTGATACTATTGTCCCCATTTTACAGAGTAGGAAGTGAGGCATATGGGAGTTACATAACCTGCCCAAGACCACAGAGGGTGTAAGTGGTGGAGCTGGCATTTGAACCCAAGTTTTTCAGCTTTGATGACCACTTACTTAACCAAGATGTAGATTTGCTTAGGTTTCATGTGAGAAGGAATATATTATTTTATTTTCATATATTCACACAAAACAGATTATTGCAAATAACTCATGAAATGGTCATTAAAAAGTCAATGGTATGAAAAAGACAGAGAAACTGTTAAGCCCTTATTGAGATAATGAATAAAATAACAATATAGACTGGTATTAGATGAAATTAAAGGATTATGGTTAGTTTTTTAAAAAAGATTTTTTTGTTGATTTCTAGAGAGAGAAGAAGGGAGAGAGAAAGAGAAACATTGATGTGAGAGGTAGAGATCATCAGCTGCTTCCTGCATGCCCTTGACCAGGGGTTGAGCCTGCAACCTGGTTATGTGCTCTCACTGGTGATTGAATGGGAAACTTTTAGGTACATGGGATGACACCCAACCAACTGAACCACAGCAGCCCAGGCAGGATTGCAGTTAGTTTTGTTAAATGTTTTAATGTATTGCTCTGTAAGAAAAATTCCTTATTATTTAGAAATTCACACTGAAGCATTTTCAAGTGAGAGGGAGAATGAGAGAGAGAGAGAGAGAGAGAGAGAGAGAGAGAGAATAAATAAAGCAAGTATGCTAAAATGCTGACCATCACTGAATCTGGGTAATGCATATATGGTGGTGTATTGTACTATCCTCTTTACAAGGACTAGATTTAAACAGTTTCATAATAAAATTTAAAAAAAGAATCAGTTCACTTAAGTTCACAGAAGCCCAGAGGTAATGCCAACATCAATATGTGACAAATGAATGTGGTACACACAGAGGAACAGCTTAATAGCACCAAGCAATTTACATGGAAGTGTCATTTTTAGCCACAAAATTGCACTGTTTACTTTTCATGTGTTAGTGCTTTTTGGAAAGAAAATGTAGAAAGGCAATAGTATCTAAGTCTGTTTACTAGGAATAACGCTTGTATAATTGCTTTAATGTGTTGTAGCTCCACATTTATTTTTAGCATTTTTTCTTTTATTGGTTAATTCAAAACATAAACACTTCCTGGCTTGAGCAAAATCAGCATGTCACTTTCACACCAGAGGAAGGTCATAATCACTTGTTCTGTCTCATCTGAACTTTGAGAAAAGATAAATTTTCACTTTTCAAAAGTTCACAAATAAAACATTTGCAAAGTTTTCTCAATTAATTGCAGTCCAAACTATCAGAACATTAAAAAAAAAATCTTTTTTTGTTTTTACATTTGCAGGTTAAGTTTTAAGAGAAAAAGATGAATGAAAAACAAAAATTTGAGAAAAGTTCTTTAAAATTATGTATTTATTCATTTGAGAGAAAGAGAGAGAGAGAGAGAGAGAGAGAGAGAGAGAGAGATTGAGATTGTTGTTCCACTTTTTTACTCATTCATTGATAGACTCTTGTATATGCCCTGACTGGGAATTGAACCTGCAACCTTGGTATGTCAGGACAATCCTCTAACCAACTGAGCTACAGGGCCAGGGCTAAAGTTCTTGTTTCTCCTCCTCCTCCTCCTCTTTCTCCTCTTCCTCTTCCTCCTCCTCCTCCTCCTCCTTCCCCCCCTCCTCCTCTTCTTCCTCCTCTTCCTCCTCTTCCTCCAAATAGATTACAAAGGTCAATATAGATTTTCTCCAGTCCTTTTTATTCTCTTTATAAATATTTGTCTTCCCAAATTTGATCCAGTGACTTCTGAAATATTTAAAAATGATTAACGTGTGTTAACAGTTCCCCAATCTTTTTTTCTGAAATCCTTGCAGCCAGGTGGGTTTTTTGAATTTGGAATATTTCAGATGATAGGAAAGTAATACTTTGCATATAGCACTGAATACCACACAGTGCCCCCAGCGATGTCTCACAGACCGACTTATAGTCAAATGCATGCATATGTTTGCAATAAAAAGTATAAATATTATATTAAGTGGGATAAAAATTCTAAGACCTCTCATGTCATTTAGGTCACATTTAACTATCGGATGAAATACCCCAACTCTAGAATATTGACTGTGGGCTTTCAGGGCCCTTGGGCATCTGTCCTAGTTGCACACGAAGGACTGTGGATCTGTATAGTGGGGGAAAGAGAACCAGCTTTAGAGTAAGCCAGGCTCTGGTCTGAATCTTAGCCTTCACCCTTACTAGCTGTGTGACTCATTTTCCTCACTTATAAAAGGGAAATAATACCTGCTTCATAAGATTACGTAAGATTGTGGTGACAATAATTTACCCAAAGTGCTTAGCAGAATGCCTGGGCCAGAAGAGGTCAAAGAGGGGGGTAGCTATTATAATACTATTAGTGTTATTATTAAGTATAAGAAAGGTGTGAAGAGCATTTTCTGTTTTTTGAAGTCACTTCTGAAGCTAACTTTAAGCATTAAAAAATTATTTGACATATCTCACACATTTTATTTGATAAGCATTTATGGAGTACACACTGAGTATACAGCATTGAAAATTCAAAAAGTAATCTCTACTCTTAGTTCTATTCCTTGACCAATTACTCAGCAAAAATTAATAAAGTAGTATCATAAAGGCATATTGAATGTGTCACACTGAACATGAAAACTATCATTATGCTTGCATAATGAAACATTCAGAATTAGGATTTTTCTCTAAATGGGTAAAAAACCTGATCTCTTTTCTGAGGCTGGCTATATTTACATTTTGGTTTTCATACATATGTATGGAGGTTTATATTAGAGATTTTGTCATTGTTGTTCCTTTTATTTCATTGAACATTTGAAAGATGCATTTTGTTCCACATTCATAAGTGATCATACAATTTCCTCAAATTTTCCACAAGAGAAAAAATAACTATATTTGGGTGGAGATAGAACATGCAATGGAAAGTTTTAGCCCCAAAGACTTTTTTTTAATCAAGTTATGAACATGCGAACATGGAATTATAATTGAAACCATTTTGTATACTTCACCATCAAATTCATACTGAAAAGAATGTTTTACTGATTTTAACAGCACATACGAACAACTCTCACTTGTCCACAGGATTTATTAAATATCTGCTATGACACCTCTGTAGTAACTATGCTGGGTAGTATATGAAGTAACTGGGAGGCTATTAAAGATGGTACATACACGTGGAACAGCTAAATGTCGCCTAGAGAGAAATCTATGTTTTGTACTGAACTCAAAAGTTTTTGAGATGGTCTAATGCAAAACAATGAAGTTTAGCCAGTGTTATCTCCTAGAGCTGGTAAGTTAAAACAAAAATTGCCCTTGACAGCTCATACTTTTCTATTTTTACTGTTCACCCTCTAATGATGATTTAAATGAGCAGTGAACAGACCAAAAATGAGCAAAATAAATAAATAAATAAATAAATAAAACAATTATTTGGAAAGAATGTTAGAGCAAAAGGATCCTAGAGATAATTTAACCTAAACCAGCTCAATTTACTGTAAATATGAACTGAGGCCCAAAGAAATTGAAATATGCCTCATTAAAAGCAGGTCAGTTCTAAAACCCAGGCCTCAAAAAGGTCATCTCTGTGGTGTTTTCTCTCCAGTCCTGCTCTGCTATAGAACTTTCTATGTAGTAGATACTTACTCAAATGGATTTGATAAATGAATGAGAAATTGAAAATTGATTTTTATATTTGTATATTTTTATATTTGTACAGGTAGCATTTAGATGATTGAAAATGTAAAATATAAGTTTTTGTACAAATAAACATTTTAGCTACATTTTACTTTTGGCCTTTCACTGGCTTAGTAAGGTTTCCCGTCTTTGGCTAACGTCTTCCTTCAGAAGACATAGCCTACATATATTACTCTCTACTCCCATCTGGGCTGTCATCCATTCATATCCTGGTCACATACACCTAAACTGTCTATGAATTTGGTTCTTGACCCAAGTACTCCATTCCTGGGCCGTGCTCATGCATTCTCATAGTTCCTTGACTTTAATGCCAAAGCTGTCATGGGTATTGGACGTTGACCCCTCTGTCATCTTCCAGAGTGCCTTGCCCCTAACATCTCAGATCTCCATTTCTGTCCAGAACCTCTTACCTTTCCAGGTTTTCCTGCCCCTTACTGTGCTTATGAGCTCTTTGACCTCATTAAGTTCTACAGTTACCTCTCAGTCCTAAATCACCAGCCTACCCTGGCTTCCCTTCCTTCCTTAGAAAGAGACACTGGCCCATCATAACACAGTTTGGCACATATTTGTCATTCACTTTCCACACTGGCCTTTGTCACACCCTCTCTACAGGCCTTTCCACTCTGATGAGTTAATCACCTTATTTCTTTAATTCTTGGTGAAATTTACTCCCAAGTTGAGGATAAGTGCCCCTATAAATCCAAAGCCCCCAATCATATGCTTTGTATTCTTTACCCCCCAGTGGTAAATCCTGATATCTTCCCTTCATGAAACTAGCCTCTCCCCTCTTTTGAAGCTAAGCTCTCTGCTTCGGTAGGACCCTGATAGATCTGGGAGGTTAGTTATCTCAACCTCCATTTTCAACTCCCTTTGCTCTTACCTGACCCTACTGTCCAAGTCATTCAAAGATAAAAACTTGATTTTCCAGGCTCCCTTATAGCTAGGTGGCCAAGTGTTGTAATTTTTTCCAACTAAGCTCAAGCTGAAGTCGTTGGATGCTCTTCTCCCCCTCCCTAGAAAATGAATGAATGTGAAATCTAGGGGTATAGCCATGTTATAACCATGACTTGTAAAGCAACATGTGGGGGTGGGGGGCGGGGGATGGAAGGGGAAGTTCAAGGAAGCAGAAAACCAGAAGAGCTATGGAACTGATGATTTCATGGAGCCACTGTGCCTGAAGCTACCTCTCCAGCAGTATAATCTCTCAAGTTTAGCAAGAGTCATTTACATTTGTCATGCCTATTTCCTCTCTTCTTATTGACTTCTCAAACCACAGTCCTAAAATTGTTCTTGAAAAGATTACTCCTAACTTCATTTTACGTATCCAGTTAACTTAATTGAGTTTCCTGGAGCATTTGCATTATTGATCAAACTCTACTCAAAACTCTCTCTGCCTCTGGCTTCTCCTGATTTTATTTTTACCTCTAAACCAATCCTTCTCAGCTTCTTAATTTCCCACTGGACGCTCCCCATCCCCCCATTTCCTCCATTTCCAATTTTGCTCTTTGTCCGACTGTCCCCTCAGTGAGGGTGTCCTAGAGCTTCCTCCTTGGCCCTCTAATGTTTTTACTATTCATTAATCATCTACTATTTGGTTTATTTTATTAAATGTTTTTAAAATTTAAATCTTTATTGTTGAAAGTATTACATATGTCCCCCTTTTCCCCCCATTGGCCCCTTCTAGCCTGCCCCCCCTACCCCCCCTACCCCCCCTAGGCCTCACTACTCTATTGTCTGTGTTCAGGGGTTATGTATATATGCATACAAGTTCTTTGGTTGATCATTTCCCACTCACCCACCCACGCCTTAAATATCAACAATATTCCGGAGGCTTCTAAATATCAATCTTTTGTTTAAGTCTCCCATCAAAGCTGTATCTGCTCGTATAGTCATCCATAGCTCAATAGGGGAGTCTGAGCAAGCAGCGGGTCTGTGAAGGGAGTCTGGGTGAGACCACGCCACATGTGGTTCCTAAAGGCATACCAATGACAGGGGTGGGGCTAGGCTGGGAATAGAAATTTGAGCCAGGGGCAATTAGGCCTGGATTTGAACCTGTTAGTTTTTTTGTAAAATGCTTTCTTGCCCTTTTCAGATGGCTCAGAGTTGCAAGGCTGTGGTAGCGCCAGTTCTGGGAATATTTTCTAAAATTATTTTAAAATGTAATCAAATATACTGTAAGAGTGCTAAAAAGCTTATGAACAATAGTAATCCATCCCCTTAGTTCCTCACCTCTGGTCTACTTTCCAAAGGAAAATTCTTTACAGTCTTAGTAAATTGCTTTTGTATTTATCTTGGTATTTCTAAATATTGTTTACACTACCTCGGTATTCATCAATTTTAGACATTGTCTTATAACTTTTGACTAAGGAAGGTTAGGATTTAAAACCTCCCTTACATAGACTTGCTGCCCAGCCTGCCCACTTTCTAGGTACACTCTGAGTACTCACCCCATTTTTAAAGATAGTTATATCACAACTTGGGGGTAATCAAGATTTAGGGTTTGCATTTTTATGAGTATACAAACATTGTACACTGCTGAACCAAATAGCATTGCAAAATTTCACTTCTTTTCTTGAACAAATACGTCCCGCTTCTCCTCCCTCCAAGAGTTAATCATTGCCTCATTTTTTTCACTTGTTTGAGTGTTCTTTGTACCTATTGCTAAATATTTTCATAACCTTCCATAGTGTCTAAATATAATTTTACATATTTGAAATGAATGAGGTCATCAATCAGATTCTTGCTTTTGCATGAAGAGGCCCCTGCTGGAGCTTCAGTTTGGATGGTATTCTCTAGCCTGTGTAGTAGTTGGCCCCCTGGGGTTTATCTAGGAGTGTCTTTATTGGATTCCTTGCTTCCTATATTCTGCCTCTTTTTTGCCTATTTCAGGAGAGCTCCAGTTTTCAGTGGTTTTTCAGAAAAGTACTTGGGAAATAAATTTATGAGGCATTGCTTGTGTGAAAATGTGTTTATTCTACCTTCACATCTAATTTAAAATTTGATTTGGGGTAGAATTTAAGATTTAAAATACCCTTTCACATATTGGAAGGATTTGTTCCATTGCCTTCTATCTTCAAATGTTGTTGACAACTGGTTCAATGTCATTTTTTTTTTCTAATCCTTTGCATGTGATTTATTTTTTCCTCTCTGGAAGCTTTTATGATTTCATTATTTCACATTTCAAAATGATGTACTTTGGTGTGGGCCTGTTTTTGTTCAATGAGCTGGATAGCTGGTGAGTCCTTTCAATCTGGAGACTTCTGTGTTCAATTAAGTGAAAATTTCTGGTAGTCTTTCTTTGATAATTTCCTCCCCACTCTTTCATTGTTTTCTCCCTGGAACTTCATTAATAGAATGTTGGACCTTTTGAACGTATCTTCTAATTCCCTTATCTCTTCTGCTTTTGTCCAGTATTTAGTCCTCTTACGCTGTACTATGATATTTCTTGGCTTTATCTTCTAACTGTGGTATTTGGTTATTTATTTTAGCTGTTGTACTTTTCATTTCCAAGAATGCTTTCTTCTTTTCTGATTGTTCTTTTTCTATCACTGGTGGGATACAGTCCAAGTGTTCCTTATATAATCCTCATCCATTTTCTGAAGATTTCACCACTGCCCCTCACATCTGCTTGTTGTAACACGTGGTACATGTGAGTTCTGAGCCTTTCTCAGGCTCTCTGTGGCTGAATAGCATTGTTTGTCATGAATGAATGTCAAACATTCATTTTGTCTTTATTGAGTTTCAACTATAAGACTGCTGCGGCCACATTACAGTATTCAGCAGTGAAACCTTGTTTGTTACTAAAATTATTTTAAAATGTGATCAAATACTGTAAGAGTGCTAAAAAGCTTATGAAAAATGGTAACCCAACCCCTTAGCTCCTCACCTCTGGTCTACTTCCCAAAGGAAAATTCTTTACAGTCTTAGTAACTTGACTTTGTATTTATCTTGGTATTTCTAAATATTGTTTATACTATTTCTTGTTTGTTACTGTCATCCTTATTCCTTTTCATTTGGAATCAGAATAAAGTTGTATTTCAAATATCTAAAAAAAAAAAGTGTTCTGAATCTGTGGGCACTCATGTTTCGGTCTCCTGGATTTTGTGTTCTTTGCCCCTCCTCTCCATTTCCTTTTGGTTTTTCATTGATTATGGTTGAAATGCCTCCTGGTTTCATCAAAGATGAAGTTTGTGCTTTGATTCTTAATACTTGCTGACATTTTCAGGTAATATCTGAGAGTAAAAGACAGACGTATCTATTTTGCTATCACAAAACTCCAAATCCTTAAAACATATCTTAAACACATAACCCAACAAATATCAGACTGAGAAACTGCCTTTGGCTCTATGATTGCTTGAGCTTAATTTAGAACTATAGCTTTCTCTTCATACTTACATGAGTGTAGCCGGATATGTACTTACACAGTGAGGAAAAATTGTAGCACCACCATGTTGCCTCAACTTGAGGAGTTAAACTATCTCAATCTACCCATTTTTACAGAATTAGTTAAGCTTTGTTCTGATCTTGTGCCTAAGCTTAGGCACTTGACCTGGTGTTTTCTACAGCATGAGGCTAATAATTTGAGACTATACAAGAACTTCTCTGTTTACTCATTATTGCCTCATAGTAGTTGCATTTTTTTTTTTTAATGCAGGTGCACAATTCATCACCACTTCAAAGAGCTTGGTCTGACCAAGTGGGAAACTGTGTCCCCACTGGTTCCATCTCAGATGTCAGGCAGTACTGTGCCAGGTCTTGTGCTATGGCTCCTATCTGATATGATGCCTACTTGAAACCCTGTGGCCTCTTGAAGCTTTAAACAGCCTTTGACATTTGGGAAACTCCACACCTCATGATGAGTCGGGCACTAGTCTTGCCATTTCCCTTTGTGGGGGAAGCACAGGGGTGTGACTTAGCCTCCACCAATGAGGCTCCCTCATGAAAAACTTCAATTCTGAAACGAATGTCATTGAGGAAGGTGTGAGGAAGGTTCCATCCTGGTGAGCAGGGAACCAGAGACAGCCATTCTGCAGAGGCATCAGGACAGAGGTCCAGTAATAGCATCAGCAGTATCAGCTAGAGCAGTGATGGCGAACCTTTTGGGCTCGGCATGTCAGCATTTTGAAAAACCCTTAACTTAACTCTGGTGCCGTGTCACATATAGAAATTTTTTGATCTTTGCAACCATAGTAAAACAAGGACTTATATTTTTGATATTTATCTTATATATTTAAATGCCATTTAACAAAGAAAAATCAACCAAAAAAAATGAGTTCCAGTGTCACCTCTGACACGCGTGTCATAGGTTCGCCATCACTGCACTGTAGGCTCTCTGCCCAGTGGTGGCAGGGGTGACATCTTCACTGGGACAGATCTCTGGTATAATTGGGGCATTGTGCTGGGTGGCATAGTCTCTAAACTGGGTTTTCTGATACTTAGAAGTGTCTGATACTTCTAAGCTGTCTTCTTAGAAATCACTTCTTAGTAGTCCTAAGATGAAAATGCAACATCTCGTCCATGTTGTTTCTGACATCTAGTTACTGACATCTAGTTTGTGCTTTGGTGTTGTTCCTTTGTGTTACCTTGCTGGCTTGTGAATGGCTTTGTTTCACATGAGGAAGAGATTCTTTTAGTTGATTTGGAAGATTTGATGCCAAGGAGCCAACAGCTGTCTTCTTAGAAATCACTTCTAAGTAGTCCTAAGCCAGGCACATGAAGAGTGGATCAGATTAGCTCGGCTCTAGTTTCATACTATGGGAGGGAGGGAGGGAGCGCCAAGTGACTTATGTCCTGTCCACTGAGCCACTGGTGACCTTCAGTGATTCCTCATATTGGATTTCTTCCAACAAAATGCAGTGGGTACCAAGGCCAAGTAAGGCTCTCCTTCGCCATGAATTCTTAGGAGAAAATTGATTTTAACATGTATTTTCAATTTTTTGGTTCCTCAGACATGTTTTGGCACTTTCTGAAGAGTGATGAAATACTGATTCATCCAGTTTCCTGCTCCTTCAGTAGACGCAGTGGCGAGGTGAAGATGGTCCTCTAAGCTTCACCATAAATGGTTAGTCCTAAAGAGTTCTAATCTGCTGCCTGTGCCCTGAGGAGAAACCAAGGGCACATTGTTTTGTTTTCAGCCAGTGGTATCCTGTCTTCAGCACTGGTCTCTGCTATGGAAACTAAACCATTGTCTGTGGTCCCCAACTTTTGCTCCACAACTGAGCCTCGGGGAGAATCCCTTATGTTATTTTGCTTCTGGGGTCTTCTTAGAGGTGGCCAGTCAAAATGAATTATAAGGGGTATGCATTTCCTTTTGTTTTGTGTAACCAGGGAAAAATATTTGAATGCAGCAATTTAGGAATGCAGTGAACAATATAGATGCTTATTTGCCTCTCGTTTATAGCTTATTTTAAAATCAGTGGCCTCCAAACTTTTCTGATTGTGCCTTGAACATGTATCTTCACGTAGAAACTGTTTACATATGCTTCTTTTATATAAAACATATACAAAATAGTAATAGATAAGCTACATTGAAATTGATATAAATAGACATTTTAGTGTTTTCTTCTTCCACCCCAATGGATTGTTTTGTGTATTAGGGTCTATGCCTGTGGTGTTGGAGATGATGGTACTTGCCTAGTGTGGACAGGGCAAATAGGAAATGAGATGTCTGAGCATTCTCTAAGGAAGTACCCTAGTTCTGAAAGGTAACTGGTTTGTCTCCTGCCCAGCTTCTCACTCAACAAGGATATGCTTTCTGCCCTTGCCCTTATCACACAACTCTCTCATGGGTTCTTCCTCCTACAACAGGGGCAGTGATAGAATAGAAAGAGAACTGAGAGGGCTTTGGAGTAGAAATCACAGCTCTGCCAATAACTAACCTTGGACTTTGTGCAATTAGTGGGCCTCTTTTTAGCCTTGGTTTTCTGTGACTAGGAGGGCTTCAAGCCCGAAGACCAGCTTGGGAGCCAAGGAAACAAATTCTCCCACCAGTCAAATGTAAAGAACTGTCAGATCTATGAGCAGTTGGTTTGAGAGGGAGCAAGTATTCTGTGGTTGGAAGGGAGGTGGTGGTGGAACTGTGAGGCTCACCAGAAGACAGAGTTAGTGTCTTCTGAATTGCTTGTCTTTGGTTATCTAAGCCGGGAAAAGCAGTCTTTCCTTCCTCTCAGTTTCTCCAACTCCTAATGGCTGCACAATTCCCTTCACATCTAAAACATACAAACAGGCTTGGCGGTTTTACTTATGAGCACATGTCTTACCCGTCTAGCTTGATTATATTTATGCTGTAGGTGAGAACTGGAGTTCTTCACATCTTGACATTTAAACAGGGTTCATAGTAAATCCTTGAATGAACTAAATGCTTAATAAATATTTGTTTAGCTAAAGCCACGGCAAGGTATAACTTCTACCTTAAGGTACTTTGAAATTTTTTGTTTGATTTTTTGGAACAGCCATTATATTTATACTCAGAAGAATTTGTATGTTTCTTCTTCGCTGATGTTATAAGTTGTTTACTCTATAAGTATCCCTTTTAGTTTTGGTTGTTATGATAATTATTAGTAAGTTCACTTTATGTGTTGTGTCCTTGCTTCCTTTACCCTCCTCAATCCTAATTCCCACTTCTATTATATTAATTTTATTTGATGCTTCTCTCTTTTATTTCTTAGTAAGAGATTTTTAAGCCCCTTTGAGGAGGAAAAACATTATGGAATGGGGATTTTAAAAATGGAAATTAATTTGTTTTTAGTTATTTTCCATTTTGACATACAGAAAATATTAAAGGAAATGAAGAAGGTGTATGAGACAAGAAGGTTTTACCGATTAGAGAAATACTTTGCATTTTTGCAAAACAAATAGATTGTAATGCATTTTTTGAAAAGCAATGTAATCTGAGGTGAATGAAATAACTGGAACTTTAGATGGAAAAGCAACTAAAAGATTCATGTATTTCAAATATTAATAAATTACTCAGAATAGAGCTATGTGGACAAAGTCCATATTAATATTGTGAAAGAAAATAAGTAATTTCTTTGGAGTATACCTGCATAAAATATCTTTCAGAATAGACAAAATATGTGTTTGGGGAACAATGAGAAATATTAACCCTAAATCAAAGTTGACTCGAAGAAACATGGAGTGACTATTAAATAATCAGAAGTTTTGTTTATTGTTCTTGAAATTATTTTTACTTATTTTGGAGTCCTATCTCCATATTACCAACATATTGTGACAAAGTAAAAATGCCAAAATAATCAGTGCTAGAAATTATAATATAGTTCTTATTAAAATTTCAGAGTAATTTATTTTATACTACTTATTTTAGCACCTTAGTCTTACACTGTTTTCTAATTGAGTCAACAAAATATTTCTATACAGGAGACACAACTGAGTAAGACCTGGTAATTGACCTCCAAGAGCTTTCTATGTAATGGGGGTGGGGTCAAAATCTGGAATTAATATAATCATATCAGTTGTATTTATCTTCCTTCTTCAAATATATGATGTATGGCCTAAGACAAGTATGATGTCATATTATATCTTGAGACCACCCTGTTGTATTGGGTAGTAGTGACAACCCATAGAAATAAGCTCAATTTTAACAAGTTTGCTATCAAACTTTTGAGGTAACCCTATCATAAATCACTACAGTGTTTAATTCCAGAAAAAAAAGATTTACAACCTTCAAGAGAGATTACAACCTTAAAGGAATTAAAAAGTGATAAAAACAATATTGTTTCAGTCTCAGCTGACATACAAATTATTCTCAGTGATTAGTACAGTCATCCAAATGTTGGTGTTCCACAACACTTGCTATTTGACTAATTGATAAAGAAGAGCAATTAATCTACTGAAACCTTGAAATCAGAATCTCTAAACCACCTTACCTTAATAGATCAGTTCATGAGTACATCGCAGGAGTACCCTTTGCTGCTATGGGCATGAAGGATGTTGTTAGACATCAGGATGGTGGTGATAAAGGAGAAATGTATGAACAATGGTTACAAGAGCGATGAAGCCTGAGTCTGGTCTGAGAAGAGTAGTGGTGTTCCCAGAACTGAAAAGATAATTATTTGGTGATTGGGAGTTACTTAAGAGTTAATAGGCAGGTCAGAATCTCATGATTCCATTAGCCATGACTTCTAGATGACTTGAGAAGTAAAAGATCAAAAATAATGACCAAGGTAAGACAAATGACCACCTTTGGGGAGAAGTTATGGGCAGAATGATTCAATGACCCATCAGATTGAAGTATATCAGTGGTTGAGGAATCTAGGAGATCTCAAGTCAATTTTTAAGTATTTATAAACCTAGTAGGGGAAATACGGCGGTATTAAAAACTATAGCCCAAGGTAATTGTCAAAAGAAGTATTCAACCAAAGTGTTTTAGAACATCAGAGACTGACTGTAAGGGAAAATAGCACTGAATAATGCATACCATCTGCCAAGATCATGCTAGCTTTTTTTAAGAAAAAGTATAGGCAAATGAATAAACTGATTGGAGGATCACAAAGTTTTATCATTAATGTCTTTAAAATAAGTGGTTGGTCAGGGAATCAAATCTGGAGTCAGATGATCTGAATTCCCATTTTGTCATTTAATCAATGTGCAACTTTGGACAAATCACTTAGAAAGTTTAAACTGGGAGTTTCTAGTATGTAAACTGAGGATAGTAATAGCTGAACAACCTTACAGAGTGATAGTGAGCACTAAATGAGATGAACTTAAATGTGATTTGAAAGTTGTAAAACTTTATACAAATGTAAGTTATTTATAACAAAGAATTAGCATTCTGTATAAGTCCTCAATGAATTTTAGCTATTCAGAAAAAATTTGAAATTAATCCTGCTATATCACTGCTATGGAGTGATAATAATGTGACATATTTCTTTCTAACAGCAAGAGAATCTCTTATATATTTCCATTACATACCACTTTATTGTTATTTTTATTTAGTTTTATTATTAGAGACTTTCTAATAATTTCTCTAATATTATTAGAGGAATTAATATATATTCTTTATTAATTTCAGAGAAGAAGGGAGAGGGAGGGAGAGATAGAAACATCAATGATGAGAGAGAATCATTGATTGGCTGCCTCCTACACACCACACACTGGGGATCAAGCCCGCAACCCGGGCATGTGCCCTGCCCAGAATTGAACTGTGACCTCCTGGTTCATGGGTCGATGCTTAACCACTGAGAACACTGGCCGGGACCACTTTATTCTTAAAAAATGAAGTCTATCAGAATAACTGAATCCATTTCAGAATGGGATATTTTCTATGTAACTTCCTTGAAATATGTTTTCTAAAATACCAATTGGTGTATAACTGGTATTAATATTAGTGAATATGTCAAATCCAGCTTGACTTAGTATAAATATAAAAAAGATTTTTGGCTGCTCATCAGAGCTAGCCAGGAATCCTTAAGAATCAGGTATTATTGGGATAATTAAAAACCAAAGTGTCCGTGTCTTCTAGTCCTATTTCTTTCCTTATAGCCAGCTAGCAGCAGTTGGGATCATGGTAAGTCTTCACTAAGCACTTTGTGATGGATGTTCCACATAAGTGAGGACAACGTTTCACCCTGAATGCCTGCCTCAGTTCGTTGGTAATGGTTGTCTAGGGCACGATGAGAAAGATTCTGAGATTACATCTGGGCTCAGGTCGAAAGAGTGTGATGACGGATGAATGACATCTGTACTTGAGCGGAGGAGGGCCACACATTCATACTAATGAAGAGTGTAATCATGTGTACAATTTAATTTTTGCATTTAAATCTCTTATCTGATTTTTAAAGCAGTCTTTCTGGTGCTTTTTAATTTATGGCATAAATTTATTAAATTCCAAGAAACTATAAAAAATTCATACTCGCTACAAAAGAATAATTTTGTGACTTATGCATACGTGTGTGTGTGTGTATGTATGTGTGTGTGTATTTGTATTGTAAAAATAAATTTATTGAGAAAGGGTTGGCTTTCTTGTTTACTGCTGCATCCCCAGTACTTGCATATTTATTAGGTGCTCAATCAGTATTTATTGAATGAATGAATTAAAATCTAATTGTTTTTCCCATTTTTAGAAATCATGGTTCTTTTATGTTGCTTTTCATTGATTAGAAGTCTAAATCGGTGTGTGGATTGGATGGGCTCTGAAATTAATAGACTCAAACAAGTTAATAATACATTTAATTTTAATAATTTCTAGAGTTGTCTGAGAGAGCTCTGTGATCAGAATTTAGAAACAAACAGTTCTTGACCTTTTGATTAGATTAAGTCCTATTTGGAAGAATTATGTAGTTGTAGCCTTGGAGGGAGCCTGATAGTTGATTCATTCGCCATTATTTGGAGTATTTGAGGGTTGTAGTGCTGATCTTTGTATCATTAACACCAGTGTAATACCTGTACCTCTTGGGGAGGGAATTTCTTCAATTCAGCCTCATCTTGCTTCCAAAGTGGAGGAAGAATTGGTAAGTCAACTGGTCAAAGCCACATTCTATTACATGATTAGGTTAAAGGGCATTAGAACCCAGAACTCATGCATAGCCATATCTATATTTATATCTATATCTATATCTATATTTATATCTATATCTATATCTATACCTATATCTATATCTATTTTATACAGACAGTCTTAGGGTTACATCGGACTCGACGTACATCGTTTCGTGGTTACATTGCCATCTCCCATTTATTTATTAAAAAAAAAAGTTCCATCATTTCAATGTATGTACATATGTACTTTATGTTTTTTATTATTTATTTACCACAAGTAAAGGTCAGGAATTGTTATCTTTCTTTATTTTTTTTTTACTGTTTCACTTCATTCCTGCTGAGTATGTGCTCCATGTGAGTGACGTCGGTGCTTATGTAGGTGGGTTCCAACTTACAGCGAAAATCGCGTTAGGTCGCGCGCCGTGGGAATGGATCTCTGACGTAATCCGAGGACTGACTATATATCCTTCCTGTTTCTTTTCTGGGAAAATCATGGCAATAGGTTAAAGTTCTTTGTTTTCTTCTCCCTTGTTCATTGTAACTAGGTCTTTGAATGGATTTAAGACCCCTATTGTAACCTGACCACCGCTATTTTTCTCTGAGGTAAACTCATACATGCTGGACCCTAAATTTATATTAGGAATCGGGTTGGGAGTGAAAAACAAAATGTGCCAGTTAGGTCTCAAGATTAAGATTGAGTCTAAAGAGCTTTGAACAATAATTAAGTTGATATTTTGATTTCTGATCTGGTACTGCTCCTTGGGTATACGATTGTTAATCTGAAATTCTTTAGGGAGGAGACACGAGTAGCAGGGAATGATGGGGGCATGTCATTATCATTGGCTTTACCTCCTTTGACAGCTATAAAACTAGGCTCATAATCTCTTATTGTTCATTGTATTTACTCCATAAATGTTTGTTAAATGAGTCAGTAGCTCACTACCAGTTCGTGATCTGATGTTTCTCTTCTAGAACACCACTCCCAAATAAATTGGCCTTTGCTTGAATTACAAAACGTCAACTACCTTAATAAGACTAAAATTGTAACTTAGAAACTGAGAATTCTGAACTATATTCATTTTAGCGAGGAAAACATTTGATCATTGTAAAGACAGATGGTAGAGTTCTCACCTTTTTTTAAAAACAGAAACAGGAGCTTTTAGAAGCCTAGTGCGAAAATCACGTAAGAATGGAAATTAAGGAAGGAAAGCTGGGATCGAGGAGATTATTTTAATGCATTTTAGATATTTTCAGCTCTACACAATGACACTGAACTTGTCAATCATCTTCAGTAGTAAGGATATAAATTTTGTACATGGAGAATCTGACAATCTCTGAATTAGGAAAGAAAAGACAAAGACACCTAGCTGCTGAAAACACCCCAGCACACATGGAGAAATGAAAGTAAACACCAGCAAATGAAATGGAAGTCACTGGATTGAAGATGTACTTTAATACACTCCACTGAGGAAAATGCAAATGTTTAACACTTAAAAAATAGCATCTACTAATATTGGAGCACGTATTTTCTTACTAAAGAAAGGACAACAGTGAAGTAGAAGAAGAAGGCAGGATAGGAGGGAACAATTACGATTTCTCTCTTACCTCTTCATTCAGTATCCTAAAATAAGGTGAAACATAGTTGAACATCTGAAATATAGAATGTCACCAAGAATCATGATTTCTTCTAGGGGGAAAGTAATGTCACACCTCTGTCCTGTACAGTGATCACCTGGGCTCACTGTACATCTTGTCCCTCCTGTCCCTCCTGAAGGGTCAGGCAACCATTTGTATTATATGACCTGCTATTCAGAGAGCCATCCAGCTACGGATTCTAAGACTGCTCAAATAGTTGAAGCAATGCTCCCTGCAACAGAGGGCAGGAGCGATGTGGACTTCTACTTAATAGGAGTAAAGCGCGACCCTTTGCCTCTTGGTGTCCTGAAATTTTGCCCTCACTGTAATTAAAAGACTGAATGTACTCTCCCGCCCAGTTTAGGGAGGCACTTTAAATATAGTGAGGCAAATATGTATTGACTTGTTATCTGGTAAGTAATAGCAAGAAGATAACATACCACAAAGGAATAAAGCAATCTGAAAGTGATTTTACATGCAATTGTATTTTGCATTTAATTCACAATGATTTCCCCCATTTTTTTGTAAGTGGCATAATAACATGAAAATTCTTGGGTTAGATATTCAAGGGGAAAAAATGATCTAACCATAATCATAGATATATCCTCCCTGCAAGGCCCTCCTTCTTATGTATAATGGTGATAGGGTAGCAACGGAAGTATTGGATACGCCTTTCCCCTAAGAGGCTACTGTCTACATTTTATCACTATTATTTTACATTTTCTAGCTTTCAATCTTGATATTTCAAAAAGGTAATTTTCCCCCCTAAGAACAGCTAATGGATGCCTTGAAGTACTTATTGGGAGGGACAAAAAGGAGCAAATAAATATTCACTTTGAAATTTGCAACTTTGTAGGTTGTGTCATGACTATGCTTTGTACTCATCACATATTCCCTTTCTTAGGTAGAAGTTGTTATGATGATAAGACTGGATATATACTGTGAGGTGAAAGCAAAATGAGAAAAAATTCTCTATGAGGAAAGTAAAAATACTTTTTTTCTATAAGGCGTAAATAGATGGGGATGTATAACATATAAACTTACAAAATAAGCTGGCAATGAAAACACAATAGCAAAATCTGAAGTTATGTATATGTAATTCACATAGACATGTAAAATATTCATATATATATATATATATATATATATATATATATATATATATATAATGTAAATACCTTTACTGCTTTTTGCACATGAGCTGACTTGATTTATCAGCTGTTACCAGTTCAGGACAGTCTCCTCCCGACATGGCTTCTATGAAGGCAGAGAAGTACAGAGAGCCTTTTGGGGAAAGATGTGACTCCAGAATCTGCTGAACATTTACTAGTAGTCATAAGGTGCAGTGTAGTGAGAGAATATGTCGTGGAGGACTAATTGTATATTTAATTTGAAGGAGCACAAGAAGCATATTTGCTATAATCTAAATTCTGGAGTCAGAAACAAATGTATTTTTAATCACCAGAGAGGCTAAATCAAATTTTGACATCAATTTAACACTTGGAGTGGGGGAAACGAGTTAAGTCGGCTCGCGTGAATTGCGCGTACTCCGTGGGAGCCGTCTTAACTCGGTTCATATAGATTTGCGGTGGAGTGCGGGAAACGTGTAAACTCGGGCCGATTGTAACTGCGTATTACCAAATATTTGTTTGTTTGCCGTTCACAAAGATACCTACCTGCGTATGCGAACCGTTTCATACCCATTGGGGTAATAGGTATCATAAAAATCCCTGATTTTGCGCGGGAAACCTAAATAATTGCCCGCGCCATCTTATATTTTGGCGGGAAATTCACCCCACACCGGAGTGTTAAGAGAGACAGGACTCGAATCTATAGATTTTAGTTGAAGACTTCATCATCTGTCACATAGACTAGTATGATCTCTATTTTTTTCTTTCTGCTGCTAGTCACTTCCTATAATTTATGCTGGACATTACGGTTACAGTGATCTTAAAAACAACAACAACAAAAAACTCAAACCCACAAATCTGATTATTGCTTAAAAGTGTTATTACTTGTAGAATAAACCCCAGATTCTTCAATGTGTCATTACTTATTTTGGTCATATTCCAGCCTACCTCTGCAGTCTCATCTCCCAACCCCCTTGATTACAGAAAGTTCAGTCTATTATTAATTTTATTGCCACACAGAGTTACTGGAAACTGAGAACAGATCTCTCCTGGTTGCCTTTTGCAGACCCCAGGTTTCTGGTCCCCAAGCTGTCTGTGGGCCACTGGCTAGTCCACTCAAGATCACTTCTAGTGATCTTCAAATTAGTTTTACTTGGACTGTTACTGCTGTTAAACCTGAAGCTGTGAAAAGTCTGAAATGTTATCCTACTTGCAAGATAACAGGTTAACTTGCCATGTTTTTCTATCTCTATATGACTGTCTCCATATCCTATATCCATTTAAATTTATATCTATATTTATATCAATATCACCTACACCTATCTATAAGCATGAGACCTCTGGAACAGGGACTCAAATAGGCACCAAAAGTCAGGATACACTGAAGGTGTAGGATGAAATTATTCAGGACTTGCTGGAGGAAAAACACTGCAAGGTCAACAGCAGTGGGGGCCAGGACTGCAGACATGTGGGTGATGAGGTGTCTGAAGGCCCAAGCATTTTCTCCTTGGCTTTAGCTAGGGTCATTGTCAGTGTCAGCTACCAGGTACAAATGGGAGCTTTCAGGGATGGAATAACAGGAGGAAATTGAAAAGTTGGAAATGGATAATAAGAAGAGAGAGGAGGAAAGGAAGGCATAAGGGAAGACAACAGATATTTCTGGTATTTCCACTCCGTGTTCTGTAAGGGCTACCGAGTGAGAGGAGGAAGAGAAGGAAGAAAGCAAAATTTAGTTTGAAGTAGGTTAACTATTTAAGTGTGACAAATCTGTGTCAATACCAGACTGTGTTTTCTGTCTCATAGTATGTGCTTATTATATAACATTTGAAAATATGTTTTGAGACTCAGGGGAGGTGTCTGTGTGTCTTGAGTGCTCTTTGCAAAAATATATATATTATGTCTCTACGATCTTCATTTTCAAATACAATTCCTTATGAATTTAAGATTAAAAAAAAAAAGTCTTAGAGATGTGAAAAAACTCAGAGAAGAAAAGTATAGAAAAATCCAGGGAGATAGTATAATTGTAAAAATTCAATTTTTTTCTAATTAAATTTAATAATTGAATAGTTTTAGAATGTTTAATAAAATATTAATGTAAGGCATTCTACACTACTTCCCAGCTCTCCTAACTTTAAATTATTATTAAATACTACAAATTAAGATTTGGCACTTAGTATGTACTTGTTGAATGGATTTAATTAATAAATTTAAAAAGAATTTTTAATACCAGCAAATTTAATTTCCTACTTATTAGGCAATTATATTGTTGTATCTCTTGGTTCCAAGGTAGAAAATGAAGGTGATGATAGCAAGATTAACATTTGATTGTATTATAAACAACACCAAATTTAAAATGATGTTAGGATATGTAGTGGGCATTTGCCATTGTTTTATCAATTCAAACTCCTTCCCACATTTGGGAATCCCCTACCTTGGCGAGGAAAAGGAGTGTTGGCAATGACCTTGTCCCTCCAGAGCAACTGCAACCCGACTGTCTTGCTCAGTCAGCCTTGCAGTTAGAGTACAGGCAGGTCACCCAGGCTCCACCGCTCAACATCCCTCAGGTCTGATGTTGTCTCAGGAGCCAGTGAGGTGAAGAGGAAGGGGTGGGCAGCCCTTTCTTTAGTCAGAGCAGAGATGGCAGTGCTGTAAGGTTGGGTGCCTGAAGCTAGAAGAGCAGTGGCTGCAGCAAAGTGAAGTGGTTGCTGAATGGGCGCAGGTGGGACGTTCCCTCTCCTGCGGGGAGCCTGCTCCCACCCCACCCCACTGTGGTCTTGTCCTGGGGCCTCCAAAAGATAATCACTCCCAAACATTGTCCAAAATAGCTATGCTTCCACACTCCATGTTATTCTCTTTTGAACAATACCATGCATTGAACATTATATTTCCAGTTCCTTTTTACAGTTTCTTGTCTGTTCACAGTATACATCATATTTCTTCAATTTTTAGAGTCTTTGCTCCGAGATTTCCTGAGGAAGAGCTTGAACTTGTGTACGCGTGCGCATGTGTACACACACACACACCTCCACAAAACCAATAATAAAATAAACACATAAGGCAGTTTCTTTTCTTACAGAAAACAAGAAACATTTATCTCTACAAGCTGATTAAATCTTCAGACAGCTCTACTCAGAATCTCAAAATGGATGCTGGGTCCTAGAATAGAGGTGAGTTCTCTCCCCCCCCCCCCCCCCCCCCCACTAGACAATGAAGGAGCAATTTGCCTCAGGTTAATTCCATTCTCCATCTGTCAGGAGACAAAAAGTGCTTGCAATTTTAAAAAAATATGTATTTTTATTGATTTGAGAGAGGAAGGGAGAGGGAGAGATAGAATCATCAATGATGAAAGAGAATCATTGATCACCTGCCTCCTACATGCCCTACACTGGGGATCGAGCCCACAACCAGGGCATGTGCCCTGACTGGGCAGTGCTCACAGTTATAAAAGGGCTTCCCTACCCCTAACCCCTCCCTGTTTTTAGCCATAAGATTAAAAGAAAAAAAAATCAGGATAAGCATTCCTTATAAAAAAGGGAAGCAGAAAAGTACGATTAGCAGGATTTAAGGGGCATGGAATAACACTGGTGTTAATGTCATGGATATATGTCTCTCTTGGCCAGGCAGGCAGCTCAGTGCCCAACCAGTGTGACTTTCAAATGATCTCATTAGGTGGGCCTCAGTGAGAAGCAAGCAGGTTCAGACCTTTCACTATGGAAATGGACAAAGGCTAGTTATCCCCTCACTCTATCCCTGGCAGCCAGAGCACATGCACATGATTTCAGGCCGACGCTGAAGATACTTCTGCCTGGCAACCTGACCCCGGAGAAGGAGCTGTGGAGCAGGAAGGTTTCAGTGATGGCTGCAGCAATGGGTGGTGGGTGATTACATCCTGCTATGGGCTTCCAGAGACCCCGCCCCCATTGTCTCTAGTTTACACTTCAAACCTGCACCTATACTTAGTGAACGCTTCTACTATTTTATGAATCTTTATCTCTATCTCTCTCTCTATATATAAAAGCCCAGTGATCGGAATGGCAGAACGACCAGAACGACCAGAACAACAGGTGGCTATGATGCGCACTGTGGCAGCCAACCAGCCTGATCCAGGCCCCGATTGCCCATCCCCCCCCCCCTCCACTGGCCAGCCCGCCCCCCTAGTTGACCCCCAACACCCCTATCGGGGGTGGGGCCGGCCAGCCAACTGCCCGCAGCCCCTCCTCCCTGCTAGCCCGGCCCAATGGGCCCCCATCGGGGCTGGCAGGCCAGACCCCACCCGTGCACAAATTCGTGCACTGGGCCTCTAGTCCATACATAAAAGGGCCAGAGTTCCTTTCTATTGCTTGCAAGCAGGAATGCAGGTGGGAGTAGATGATAACCTTTTCAAGTTATGGGATTGAAAACTGTTGCATTGGTCATGTTGGGCTATGAGGGGGCTGATAAATATCATCTTTGTATTTCTTACCCAAGTTCCTGACCAATATAATTTTACTTATTTATCTTGTTTATCTCTCCCAACCACGACCATAGTTCCATGAACACAGGAGTTTCTGTCTGTTTTGTTTGCAGCTGTATCCTCAGCATGTGAGATAGTACCTGCTTTATAATAGGCTTTCCATAATTATTTGTCAAATGAGTGACTGAGTAAATGAGAAAGGCATGCGAAAATAAAGACAACTTTATTACAGATATAAGATTATATCAGAGAACTGAGCCAATGTATACCCGCAGTTGTTCATTTTAAAATGTGTAATTTTATGGTATGTGAATCTCGTCTCAATCAAAATGACAACAAAAAATTCTATTCTTGGCAGAATACACAGAAACACATTCATCTATTGGAAGCAGTCAGCCACCAAAGGAAGTCGAAACAGACAACAGTGTGCTCAGGTTAGAAAGCCAACACTATGAAAGCCATTCAGTTAATAGGTATTTATTGAGCACCTACTATGTGCTAGGCTCTATTCCATGGACTTGGGATACATCAGTGAAAAATAGCAAGCAAAGTCCCTCCTCTCATGGAAACTGCTCTAACTGGGGGATACATAATAACTAAGAGACATTTTATATAGATTTGTCAAAGGTGATAGGTGCCATAAAAAAAACTATAGTAAGGTGCGGGGGGATCAGGAGTGCTGATTTTTTTTCTTCAATTTTAAACAGTGTAATCTGGGTAAGTCTCATTGAGAAAATGACATTTGAGCAAATATTTGAAAGAGGTGATGAAATTAGCCATATGGATATCTGGGGAAAGACTGTTCTAAACAGAAATAATATACTTGGTGTCTTCTAAGAAGAGCAAAGAGGGTAGACTGGAGTCGGAAGGGTGGTCAGAAAGGTAACAGGGAGATCAAGCTCTGTGGTATCCTACAGACCATCATAGGATTTGGACTTTTACTGTAATTGCATGGAAGTTGTGTTTTGAGCATAGGAATGGATAACCCGACTTCATATTTATAATGATTACTCTGGCGATCAAACTGAGAACAGACTAAAGAGAGGCACAGATGGGAACAGGGAGATGACTTTGCTGTCTCTTGCTGTTGCCTTGGTGAGAGATGAGAGTGTGTAGGACCAGAATAGCAGCAGTATAGGTGGGGAGAAGTAGTTAGATTCTATATGTTGAAGATGGTACTGACACAATTTGCTTGCTGAGCTGCCAGTTCGTTGTGGGAGAAAGAAAAAAGGTAAGGATGACTCTAAAGCAAGCATGTCAAACTTGTGGCCCCTGAGCCGCATGTGACCCACAATGAATATTTTTGCGGCCCAGCCGATATAATTGTATGTAAGAAACGTGTTAATAAAAATTTTGTAACTTATTTTTTACAGTATCCTGTTATACGTAATTATTAATAATGAACTACAACATTCACTAATGACTGGTATCGTGTTGCATTCATTTCCCTTACACACCTTACACACAGGGGCACCATTTCTCTCCACTAATACTGGCAGCGAATATTTTAGCAGCCGATTGCCACGTCTTTAGTCTTGGAATAACTTGTTTGATGTGAGCAACAGGAAATATTTCACTTTCGTAGAACAAGAAAAATAAGTTTATTTGCATTCAGCATATTAATTTGTGCAGTTAATTCAGTGTCTGGTAAGTTAATGTTCAAGAAAAAAATATTAATTTTTATTAAAATGTTCTATTATGTTAATGATTACTCATTTATTTTAGCCCTTTGTATTCAGCATGTCTCTATCAAAATAAACCTACGTTTCTATGAAAATTGAAGCTTTTGTTTTTTTACGGCCCACATAAACTTAAACCTTGTTTATTTGGCCTGTGTTAGCCTTTGAGTTTGACATGCTTGCTTTAAAGTGTTGACCTGAAAACGGGAAAGATGGAGTGACCGTGAACTAATATGGGAAGACCATGAATGGAGTAAGTTTGGGAAGGAAGGTCAGGGGTTGTGATCTGGATGTGTTAGGTGAAAGATCTTCTTTAGATATTTAAAGGGGGATGTCATACAACTACCATATGATTTCACTTACATGTGGAATCTAAAGAACGAAATAGAGACAGACTTATAGTTGCTGAGAACAGACTGATGGTTGCCAGTTGGGAGGAGTTCAAGGGGCTCTGTGAAAAAGGTGAAGAGATTAAGAAGTGCAAATTGATACGTACACAAGAGCCATGGGAGTGTGAAGTACAGCCTAAGGAACATAGTCAGTGATATTGTAATAATTATGTATAGTGTCAGGTGGGTATTGGAAATATAGGAGGGGTCACTTTGTAAACTATGTGGTTGTCTGACCACTATGCTGTACATCCGGAACCAATACAAAATAATATGACATGTAAACTGTAATTGAAAAATAAAATTTAAAAAAAGCAAAGGAAGATGTCACATAGTGCTGTTGGATATATGAGGTGGAAGCTTGGGAGAGAAATCTGAGCTTGGATGTATACATCTGAGAGCTGTTGGAATAGAAGTGGTGTTTAAAGTCACGAGACTGGATGAGTTCACCGAAGGGGTTGTGTGTAGATAGGGAGTGAAGAGCAGTGAGGACGGGGAGCGCTCCACCAGTGATGGACTGAGAGATAACTGGGCACTGGCTGCCCAAGGGGATGAGAAGGAGCAACCAGCCAGGTAGGAGGTGAATCGGGGAAGCACGGCATCTCCTGGGGATTCCCAAGGGAGGCGTGATATGTAGTGTAATGAATAATAGTGTGATCCAGTGTACCAAACATTGATGTGTATTCAGGCATGGACTGAGAATGCACCCCTGGATTTTTCCAGGAGAGTGTTATTAGGGACCTTTCCAAGAACAGTGTTAGTGTAGGGGTGGGAGGAGATTCTGCTCAGGTGGAGTTAGGAGAGAAGAGCAGGAGAGGGATTGCAGACAATGAGTGCACATAATATTTTGGATGAATTTTGCTACAAAGCAGGAGCTGTAGGGAGCAGCTGGCAAAGGAAGTGGTGTCAAGGGGGCTCTGGTGGCATACAACAGCACACACAACAGCAGTTTTTAGGAAATATTTTGTCTGAGGTAGGAGAGTGCTACTCGCTGCTATTCTTTTCTCCTAAAGAATAGTATCTATTAACATCAGGCACCAGGCAGATTTATATTGAAGATCTTGTTAGGGTTGTCTGAGAATAGTATCTAGAGGGAGAAAATAAGATTTTAAAAAATCAAATTACCCCGGTCTTAAGGGCTGATTCTCTTAATTGACACATTTCTGGACATTTAATAATCTGTATTTATTCTCTTATACAATTTACCATAACATCTGACCCAGTGACCTGAAAGATTTACTGCAGCTGCTGAATATGCCTCATTTCACTAGGCAATGGCTGCAGCTTGATAATAGCTATGCTAATGTTAGATTGGTTTCCTTGGGACTCTCAGCTTTATCAATTAAAATCGAAGCGTTATATGGCCCCTTGGTACATCTGTGATTATCACGATTCCATAGCTGTGAAAATAAGAAAGTCATGTTCTGGAACATTTTGAATATATTTACCCTGTTGGTAATGAGAAGTGGGTTAAAGACAAATAAACTATTAGAACTAAGAAGAAATTAAGACAGCTATTTAATTCTAAACCTTCCAAATTTCATACTGGGTTTCTTCCCTCAACAAAACAGGAGGAAACCCAGTGGATGATTGTGGCACCAACCTACTTGATTTCTGTACAACATCAACACTGTGACTAGTCTCTCTCCTTTGGGTTTCAAGATATTAATTCCTCCTGATTATTACATTACTCCATTCTGGCAGCTCCCCAGGCTCGGTGGGGGTTCTTTTTCTTTCTCTACCACTTATGTGTAGATGTCTCTCTTCTTTACTGATATTATACTGACCCAGGGTGATACAATATATTGTATGGCTTTGAATCTACTGATGTTCTGGCCATGTTTAAATATTCCATACCAGTAAATCCAATGGCTGCTGGACAACTTTGTAGCATGTTCCATAGACATCTTAACTCAATTGTTTTTGAACTCAAGGTGCCTGGATCTATAGCACAACTGAAAGCTAAGTTCAGTATCTACACAGAGCCAGTAGAAGTAGCTCATGTACTGTGGCATAGTCACCCATGCTAATTAAAATGTCAATTTTCTTTGCATTAGCCTGGAATTATAATTAGCACACTGTGCAAATATTATAATCCCAGTCTGATTAGAAGCTTTGATGGGTAGTTATGTCTTTGATGAATGAAACTCAGCAAATGAATTAATTTACTTAATAAATAAAGTTTGGTAGATAAACATCTTTCAAAACATGGGAAATCGAAGAAAAGATGTTTTTGGTAGTAGGAAAATTAGGAGAAATTGTACATAAAATGCATTTGGTACCTTGAAAGCCAGAAAAAGAACAGCATTTGTTGATTTGACAGTAATTTGCAACTATCAGCTGGCCTTTGCCTCTCCTTTTGGATTTGGTCCTTCTTTTATGTTTGGCTCATGCCTAAGCAGTGAGTAACCCAAAGATGCTCAGGCAAATCTCCCATTCATGACCTGTCAAATGCCCCAGACCTAACCCACACAATAACCTTGATTCCATCACCCTAAGTGGCAACTCAAGGGGGACCTTTCCTGCTCCCATTGTGCAGTTGATTATCTTGTCAGTATGGTCAAGCTGGAAGAGAATGCACAGAGAAGAGATTTGTCTGCTTGGTTTAACACACATGAGTGCCACCACTAAGACTGATGAAAGTTAACCATCTTTGGGGTTGGTGATGTTACCTTCTGCATCTGGGCCAGCAGTGATGGCCACACCAACATGGACATAATGTGACCACTCATTTGTATGCAGAACAGGCCACTTGTCTCACTCTATTTCCTTCACTGCAGTCAAAACAGAGACTTCAGTGATAAATGTAGAGAAGGAGTATTTGAGAAATATGCATGTTTTGGGGATAACATTGAAAAGTGTGCTTCTATTTACCACTTGTCTGGCCTGAGCAATTCATCTCTCTAAGGTCTTGCTTCCTTCTACGTAGTAGGATTCTAATATCTATTTGGCTAGGTTGTTTTAAATCTATGTAAGTAAAGTCTCACATACAAGGGTGACAAAAGTAGGTTTATAATTGTATGGAAAATAATACAATCATTTATAATAATAATAAAAGCATAATATGCTAATTATACCAGACGTCCGTCCAGACAACCTTCTGGATGAAGCTGGGGCTGTGAGGGAAGCCCAGGTCCCAGGTGCCAGAGGGAAGCCATTGCTGGCAGCTGGGGGAAGGAAGGCCTACTCTTGCATAAATTTCGTGCATCGGGCCTCTAGTTAAGAAATAAAAATATAAGAATAAACTCTGTGGTTTGCTTATTTATAACTGTAAACCTACTTTTGCCCCAGCTTATATACCAGTTGGACCTTCTCGTGGATTGAATGTTTGTGTCCATGAAAAATTCATATGTTGAAATACTAACCACCAAGCTGATGGTATCAGGAGGTGCATCTTGAGAGCTGATTAGGTCCTAAGGGTGGAGCTCTCATGAATGGTTTTAGTGCCCTTATAACAGCAGCCAGAGAAAGCTCCCTTGCCCCTTCTGCCATGTGAAGTTACAGTGAGAAAACAGCAGTCCATAGGAAGTGGGTTCTCACCATACACTGAACCTGCTGGTGCCTTGATCTTAGACGTCCATTCTTCAGAACCATGAGAAATAAATTCCTGTTGTTTTTATGCATTTCGTTATAATAGTTTGAATGCATTAAGATAGACCTTTTCTTAACATTCTGTTCTGTGAGTCTGCTCTCACCATGCTCATTTGCCAAGTTATCTCCCTTCATAAATGTCCATTCTTGCTCTCTCCTAGCCCCATTCTATCACTAGATCCTTTCTCAGATACAAATATCTGTCCATTTCTCTAAGGACAATGCTTACTTACTTCTCAGACATCTACTTTAACTGCTGTGATAAAGAATAATTTCAAACTGATAATCGTCTCTTTTCCGGTTCTCTGATGTAAGCAAAATCTATCTATTTCATTATCCTCCTGGTGAGTTCCATTTGCCTCTTATAGATTGCAGGTACAATTTTTTTATTTGTGACAATGGGAGCTCTTCCTGTGAAATCAATTCAGAGGAACCCCAGGTGGGGAAGAAAAGGGTGTCAGGCAAAAGTAAAAGCAGAGACATTTGCTCTAGGCCTTTCAATGCTTCCTTGGGAAGCCTCCGTAACAATAGAGAGCTCCTGGTTGGCATCAACCATATATCTTTTTATATATTTGAGTTCTAATTACTTCATTGTTATTCCATCTTTGATCTTAGGTTTAAACAAATACCATCATTAACCCTCAAAAGGTTATTAAATTAATTTGGATCCCTATCTGTCTCATGAAATGGGACAATCAAAGGTTGAAGAGAAGGAGAGAGGGAGGGTCCTAAATTTAAGAAAGCAGCGAGTTACTTCTGGTGTTGTCACTCACAATCTGCATGACCTTAAAGTAAGTCACTTCATCTCTTGAAGCCGAGTTTTCTCACCTATAACACAAGGATAAGTATAGGAATTCAATCAGACAACGGATAGGAATGTTCTTGGCTCATAGTAGTTTGCCTCTAATGAAGTGTCAGAGAAACAATGGTGTGCTTGACTCTTTAATATAGATTTCTTATTAATAATTTTCTTCTTGCTATAATATTTTAAATGCTGTTGTTTCCATTTGGCCACAAAGTATCTCTCGACCAAGAAACCAAAAACAAAGCAAGCTCAAATATCTTAGAAAAGCAAAAATAATTCAGTGCTTTTCATCACATCAACAACTGTTACCTGTGAAAACTAAGTAAAGTCCATTTAACTTAAGAACTGATATAATTCTTTGAACAAACCTTTTAATAAATATTAATGCTAGTAAAAGAGAATCTTGAGTATGCTCTGTTCATAAATAGAAACATTCTGGAGTTCTTTTTGTTTTGTTTTAATTCTATTAAAAATATCCTCACCCAAAGATATTTTTCCCCATTGATTTTTTTTGTAGAGGGAGTGGAAGGGAGAAAGGGGAAAGGAGAGAGAAAGAGAAACACTGATGTGTGAGAGAGAGAGACACACATTGATTGGTTGCCTCCCACAGGAGCCCTGACCGGGGCACATTCCCTTCACTGGGAATCAAACTTGAGACTCTTTGGTGGGCAGACCAATGCTCTATTCTCTGAGCAACACCAGCTAGGGCCATTCTACAATTCTTTACCAGGCTTTTATTCACCTAGAGATTTCAGTGTTGTTTTAAAAGCCAAATGATTTGAATGCCCTGGTATTTGCCTACAGACTTTCCTCTTATTCCCTTCAGCCTAGCTCAGTTATTTTCTATTTTAGTGCATGTAAGATTTCTGTGCAGAATTTTTTATATAAACCATGCTTTAGGTAAATTTAAGAGATTTTTCAAAGTTGCTTTGATTATATGCAAGCATGGCTTTATCTCATGAGACAACAATTAATTTTGCCAACACCAATCCCCTGCAAGCTGGCCGCCCAGTAAAATAACTGGTTTGCATTGAACCTCCATGCAAATTAGTTTTATGTCAGTGCTCAACAATCAATCCTAGTCAACTGCAAGTTTGGACACCAACCTTCTATTCCCATGTCATCATGGTAGGGAGGGGCTGGGATTACCCTCAACAATGAATGCTTAAGATGGAAAGATAGGATTGGAGCCAGGATTCTGTCAACAGATAATGCTATTGTATCTTGGCCCCTGATCAGCCGGGGGAGGCGCCATGTTCCCATAATCATGCAACATAAGAGCCCTAGAGTACAAGGGTTGGGGTCCCTCCCTTAAAGTATTTAATACAGGCCCGCTGTGCACAGCCCAGGCAAGTCTGGTGTATGTGATGATGGGCTATTTGCACTGGTTTGTGTGATACCCATTGATTTAAAATCCTCCGTTCTTTCTAAGACACAACTCCATTGAATTAACTTCTCATCATCTGTCTGTCCTATCCCACTGAAAGCATAATAGATGGAATAGTAAGTATACATACATTATCTGCATTAAAAATTTCTTTTATTTTGAAGATGAGAATTTCTCCAATTGCCTTCTTTATCTTTTCAAACAGAGTTAGAAAGGTAAGAAAGATATAAAAGCAAAACCCTAAACCTCAGTTTTTCAGTCTTTAGCAAGCACTGTTCTGCCATGTTGCTACATTATTGAAATCCAGAACTTTTTATATCTGTCATGTGATTAGAAGCTGTTGGCTCAAAGCATCAGAAACAACGATAATTTTAATTTGAACACAACTTCTCAAGTTCTTGTGACAAACACTTTAAAATATTATCTTATTTGTCCGGCCAGTGTGGTTCCATGGTTGAGCATTGACCCATGCACCAGACAGTCCTGGTTTGATTCTTGGTCAGGGCACATGCCTGGGTTTCGGGCTCAGTTCCCAGCAAGGGGCATGCAGGAGGCAGGCGATTGATGTTGATGTCAATGTTTCTCTCTCTCCTTCTCTCTTCTTTTCTCTCTAAAGTCAATAAAAAAATTAAACAATTACCTTATTTAATTCTCATAAGTACCCCCTCTGAGGAATCTATTGCTATTTATGCTTATAAGTGAGTAAATTGATGCCCACAGAGGCTGAGGGACTTGTTTGTGGAAACATAGTAAAAAATGATCAGTCTTTGAATCAAACCCAAATCTGCCTGTCTCCAAGTCCCAAGCTCTGAAAAAAGGATTATCTACCACTTTTCACTGCAGAAGTGAGAGGGATACCCTGATCTGCTACTTTACCCCAATCTCTACTTATGTTTCTCCCCCCCCATATTTCATATAAAGAAGCTTATGTTTTATTTTTCTTTAACTGTATAAGGCATTTTCTTAAGCAGTTACAGATTAAATGTTTTCTTCTTAATACTTCATCTATAAAACTCATTATCAGTAATAAATTTATAAGTTCACTTACAAAGACATTCCTGGAATATAAGTTTAATATATGTATACTTTTCTACTATGACTATCCGATTTCTACGTTTACTGTACCTTTGAAGCCTCAAAAAAAAAAAAAAAAAGATGGTAGACGTACTGATAGAGGCTAGATGTAGTAGATGACTACTCTTATCCCACTCAACATATAGTTTTTTTTATTTGTTTGTGTGTGTGTGTGTGTGTGTGTTTAGAGAGGGAAAGAGAAACATCACTGTGAAAGAGAAACATCCACTGGTTGTCTCCCATTGGACCTGCAACCTGAGTATGTTCCCTGACCAGAAATCAAACCTGTGACCTTTTGGAGTATGGGATGCTCCAACCTACTGAGCCACACTGGCCAGGTTACAGTTTTATTTTAGTTTTAGATTGTCCTGACTAGTGAGAGAGGTGACAAAAAAATACAAGCTGATATGACAACTTAAATTTAAGATAGGGGTAAATAGTTCCACTAATCTCATGAGACCCTAAAATATAAACCTATTCAGTACATTATAGTAGCTGATGTTTATGTTGGTTTTGAGCCATTATTCCATACAAATGCTCTCCTAAAAATGGTAAGAACATTTTAAATATATTTTAGAATGCTTTGATTACAAGTTAGATTGAGTAGTAAACATCTTTTATGACTATGAGGGTAAACTCTAAATTAGAAATCCCTCATTCAGAAGGACACGTTGCCTGGGGAATTCCATTTTTATGGTAGAGAGCATAAACCCATAACAACGGAGTCTACCATTTTATTTACTTCCGAAGTGTTTCGGACTTGTGTGGTGCATATAACATCAGTCTTCTCTCCTTAGCTAGTGTAACTATACAGTAGTCATCCCTAATCCACGGGGGATATGTTCAAGACCTGATGCCAGAAACCCTGGATAGTACCAAAGCCTGTATATACTATATATATTTTTGTTTGTTTGTTTTTTCTTTACACACATACCTTTCACTTAAAGGAAACGCCTATGGCTTCTCTTTGACATATCTGAACTGCCAGCATCACTACTTCTGTGCTTTGGGACCATTGTTAAGGAAAATAAAGGGCTACCGATCACAAGTACTGGGAAACTATGACAGTCAATCTTAAAACCAAGACAGCTCTTTGTGACTAAGGGGCAGGGAGCGTATACAGGTATGCTGGACAAAGGGATGATTCACAGCCTGGACCGCACTGTGCAAGATTTCATCACGCTACTCAGAACGATGTACAATTTAATATTTATGAATCATTTATTTCTGCAATTTTCCATTTAATGTTTTCAGACCGTGGTTGACCACAGGTAACAAATCATGAAAAGCAAAACCATGGGTAAGGGAGGATGACTGTATGTTCCTCTCTTCTCTAGGGTGGGAGTGGCTGGGGTTTGCAGTCAGTTCAGGTGAGAATAAATCCCAGCACTGTGGTCTCAGGCAGGAGTTTTACCTTCTTTAGGAGAATGCGGTAGCTACATATTTTCTTGCCAGGCATGTTTTCCTTTCCTCATTGTGATCATTGAACTCTCCTTTCCTGTGGAGGCCTTCTTCATGTGATTTGTTGAGTCTGACCACACTCTCTCAGCATAGAGGGGGGCGTGGGACCGGTTCTGGCCAGAGCACTCTGTTCAGGTGATTGGTTCAGGTAGGGAGCTATGGGCCAAGCCAAAAAACCCAGAGTCTTCCTCTGGACTTTATTTCTAGAGCTGTTAGGGAAAAGGCGTTCTTTCTCTCTGCTGGATTGCCAGCTCTGAGGATGACACTGTCCTGGAACTCTCTGGTCATTCTTCATACACACGAAGGGAGCCTCTCGGAGAATAAAACCAACACAGAGGGAAGCAGAGCTGAGAAATGAAGTGTCAGGAATATGATGATAAACTTTTAAACCTGTGCACTCAGCCAGGCCTGAAGGCAACGCTGTAGACGTTCCAATTGTTTGAGCCAACTCAATTCTCTTCTACTTAAAATAGTTTGAGTTGGATTTCTGGCAATTTCACACCCCCCCCCCCCCACCCCCAATCCTTATTCATATTCTTCCTAAGCCTGGGCTGTTCTCATTTGTGAAATTAGAGGTGATGAGGTTCACTACAGCGTGGAGTGAGATTTAAATTTAAATGATAGATGTCAACTATGCAGCACATATTACATCCTCAGTCAGCGAATTCAACAGCAGACAAGCTCTCAGATTCCCTCCACAACAGGACCCCTCACTGTGGTTTGCCTCTGCATGGCTCCCTGCTGATGGCTGTTGTTCTCGCCTTCTCCTGTCTTCATAGGATCATAGAGCTGCGTGTTCCCTAGCTGATTGGTCAGGGATTCTCCCCCTGCTCTCAGAGAGCAGATGTTCTTAAGAAGTGAAGGTCTCTGTCCTGCCGAGCCCTGGAATTGTGAAAGAGCTCACCTAGAGAAGACAGCAGCCCCACAAGAATCCCCAAGATGACCACATTGAAGGCACAGATGAGCTGATTTTGGTCCTGGTTCAGGAACATCTGGAGGAACAGCTGTGGATGACCAGAACGTGTTTATCTCCTTTGTAAAGAAAAGTAGGGGAAAGGCAGGGAGTGCAGCATGACAAAATAGAGATCTGTTCCCATCGTCCAAACTTGGCATGGAAAATAATTGAGTAAAAACACAGCTTGTTTTTAAATCAAATAGCTTAAAGGGTAATGAGTTGAGAGGGGAGCAAAGAGGACTAAAGTCTTTAAGCCATTAGCCCTGTGCCTCCCATCTGCTGCACATAGTTGTTGTAGGGATCTATAAAGTATATCTGTGTCTGATCTCGAAATTTCCTTCACCAGCAAAACCTAAACTTCTTCCTTATATTGGAAGGTTAACTCCATTGGGAGATGGTATTATTGATATCCTGGAAAAGTCCTTAAAATTTACTATACTTTCACAAGTCAGTATTTTTTTTCTTTCTTTTGGCAAGATTGAAATGACTATACTGTGATTTTTTTTTTCATGAATGAATTCAGTAGCTTGGGCTTCAACCTTACGAATTTATGATCATGGCTTTGAAAAGAATTTTGTTGTTTAAAAAAGTACCTGCCTCATACTTCCTAAAACTAGGAAAAATAAAACTTAAGCAGGCTTGGAAAAAAGGAGACTAGTTGCAATTTTATGGTCGAAACTCTAACTATAATAACCATGTATTTTTTTTCTTGTAGTCAAGTTATTGAGGTTTTTCTTTTTTTTTTTCTTTCCTCATAAGCTGATGAAACTTGAGGAAATGAAGACTTAGAACCTGAGAATAAACTGGCTGTGTAGGCATGTTAGACTAGTTATTAAAACACAATTTCTAATCATCTTCGGGGGAAACTATGAAAAAATCAATTCTAGAATACTCATCAATGGTAGTAGAAAAGAAAAGTTCAGGTTTATTTTTAAGTGAGAAATAAAGCCTTATAAAACATATGGGTTTAGCTTTATAAGAAACAGTTTCTAGACAAACATAGATGAATGGTTCAATAGCAGCAGGGCACCCCTTTATGTAAATACTGAACTGTTGGATTAAAAAAAAAACAAATTCAAAGAAAAACATTATTAATCAGCTTGAGTTTTTCCCGTCCTCTCAACAGTCTAAAAGAACAAACAGACCAACATGAAGGAATGCTTTCAACAAGAACAACAAGCAGAGATGGTGTAGAGTTGCCCTTGATAAAACTTTCCGGATATTTAGAGGCTTTCTCTTAGCTATTCTTCATTTTGATGTATCAAATATGTGAAAATAGTCAAATATCAAAATACTATAATGTCCTAATTGCTTTTCCTTTACAATATTGCTTGTTGAACTTCTGGTTGACCCAGCATATATACTGCACCCCCTTATTAGATAAAAGTAGGAACTAAATACATACCTGGCTTAGAGAATACCTTACATACCAACATTCAGAGTACCTTCCTGAACAGTGTCTTTTGTAGAAAGCCACAGTTAAGAGTCTTAGTTTGGGATCTTATAGGAACTAAATATGCAAAGTCAAGTGGAGATAAAAGATGTTCTCCTGATGTTCTAAAACACGTTCACATAAAATAATCAGGAAATGGACCGAGAATGATTTTTGTTCCTTGATTTTACACAGTAATTTTCTTCACTGAATGCCAAAATCAGGGCAAATATAGCTGTTCTGAGAGTCATAGGACAGACTCCAGGCACCTGTAAGATAAATGTTCAGTCACCCACATCTTACCAAGCAGGAGACAGGGCCATGGGCTCAGTTACTTTGTGACCAATCATTTTCATACTCTTCCCTTTAGATAGTTTTGCTTACACATGAAGAAGGCCATTGCAGGGTTGGGATGGGAGGAAATTCTAGATGTGAAAACTGTCTGCATATTTTAACCATGCAGTATTAACCATGAGGCCAATGCATTCAGATTATTGGGTGGATGATGTTAATTTTAAACTGTATTTGAATATCTTCATACATGTCTTTGTTAGGGCTAAATGTGTATTTAACTATATTTGCCATGCCAAAGATGCTATTAACTTTATTCTTATAAATAAATAGTTTTAAGTACATATAAAAAGTTCAGTGAATTGTAATAGGCAGGTAAATAATTTCTCAAATACATTTAATGTACATTTATAAAAATGTAACCCATATAGGGAAACATTTATCAGTAAAAATAGTTACATAAAAAAATTTCTCAATAAGACTATTACTTTTAGTAGATTTGAAATCTGACTAATAGGTAGATAAATAGATCAATCAAATTTCTAGATTAAGGGCTTCTATAACTTAGTATTACTAAAAACTGATCATTTTAAACGTGTGTATATGTCTGGAGACTCAACTTTAGAAAAAATAAGCATTCTAGTTGGCTTAATTTTATATTTATATTAAATCTTTATAACATTTAATAAGCAATTATTTATCTTCTATTAGGAATTCTAGTAATAAGCATTTTTAGCTATTTGAGAATTTGTTTCAAATGGGGTTTTGTAAACTATTACAGAGTAATCCTTTGGCAAACATGATTAGTTATCTATTTTTTACTTGTAGCACAAAAACTAATTAGCAATTTTCTACAAATAGCTAGTTTTTCAAAAGTGTTTTAGTAGATATGGTTCTGTGTACAGTTTAAAATATTGTGTAAACATCATAACAGCAAAAAAATTTTAATTACTTTATTTACTGAAATCTCTCTTCAACAAATCAAGCTATTTTTCCATTAATCTGTTTTCTTCTCCTTATCTATATGCATACAACATTTTAAACAGTTTTAATTCTATAACATGCATTTGTAAGGTATATGCACATGCTATTAAGTCATACTTAATGTACACTATTGTTATCTATACATTGGCTGTTGTGTTTCAGCTGAGGTTTTTTTTTTTTTTTTTTTTAATATATATTTTATTGATTTTTTACAGAGAGGAAGGGAGAGAGATAGAGAGTTAGAAACATCGATGAGAGAGAAACATCGATCAGCTGCCTCCTGCACATCTCCCACCGGGGACGTGCCCACAACCCAGGCACATGCCCTTGACCGGAATCGAACCCGGGACCCCTCAGTCCGCAGGCCGACGCTCTATCCACTGAGCCAAACCGGTTTCGGCACCCGCTCAGCTGAGGTTTGAATGAAGTGCTTTAGACTGTGTGCTTTTTGGATATCTACATTCATAACCGTGGAAAGTAAATGTGGGTCTTGGGATATTAAAAATTTTTTAAATGTTGAAACCATATTCTTTTTTGTTACTTAACCTTGAACATTACATTTTCTGAACATAAGGATGAAGGGTAGTATGACAAGCAGAAAGTTGGACAACAGCAAGAATTGTAACTTCTGATCTTATGAACTTCTTGTAGTAATTGCATCTAACCCAAACATGAAATTATGTTGATACTATCCTGTCCTGCTCATCTGATACACACTGAAGGATTTCATTTTATCAATCGGCTGCTTCTTGACTTTCCATTCTGTAGGGAGTCAAAAAAGAAGAGAAGACTCAGAAAAAACATGCTCTGCTCCTAACTATCCATGGAGCCCAAACATATGCAATTATTAGCTCTTTTTTAAATCTTTACTAATAGCTTTTTCTTTTCTTTTTTTTAAAATATATTTTTATTGATTTCAGATATGAAGGGAGAGGGAGAGAGACAGAAACATCAATGATGAGAGACAATCATTGATCGGCTGCCTCCTGCTCACCCCCCACTGGGGACCGAGCCCGCAACCCGGGCATGTGCCCTGACTGGGAATTGAACCATGACCTCCTGGTTCATAGATCAATGCTCAATCACTGAACCACACCGACCAGGCTAATAACTTTTTCTGAACGTAGTAGGCACTGTGCCAAATACATTACCAATGTTTTTACTTTAAATTCTCCTAATGAGCCTATAAATTACCACCCGTTTTGCAGGTGAAGAAATTAAGATTCCCAGAGCTTGAGAACTTGACAAAAGTCACCTCTTTCTGGAGCAATGCTGTAGAGCCAGGATTTGAGCTCAGGCAGACTGCCTCTAGAGCAGGTACATAAAACCACTAGAACGCCCTCCACCTAAGAAAGGAAAGTTTGAGAACTTCACAGCTGTTGAAAAGTATCTCCTCACTGTCATTGTCCAAGGATTTAAATGTCAATGTCAAGATCATTAGTCTGGATAGAGCATTCCTCAGCCTGTCTTAGAGGTATCTCATTTCTCTTGATATTATGATTTTGTGGATTTTATATACAATATACTGTGGAACTACCTTGCATATAGGACCATGACATGGTCCTTCACCATTTGCTCAAGGGATTGAATTCCTCTTTCTTGAAAGGCCTTGGATATATTTGGGGGGAAATAGATAAAAATATGGTTCACTTTTCTTTATGTAGATGATCTAAAGATTTATGAGACAGAAGAGAAAGTAGTACAGATGTTGCTTTCTTCATGTTACTGCCCAGCCACTATTGCAGCATACTTAGCCTTTGCCACAGATGACGGAGATCATATACTGGAGATTTCAGAGCCTGTGTTATATGACATGTCTGGTACCAACAGTCTGGAATGGCAGGGAGGGACATGTGGATCATTCCTCCCAGGGATAATTGATAACAGTTAAATCATTATATGTAGCTACTCTAGAGTCTAGAGCCACTTAAGGGAACATTTTAGCTCAGTCCCTTGTAGAGTAAGTGAAGAAGAAAGCGACAATTTATCTCTAACCACTGAGAATGCTGACGTATTAATACCATAATTCTTTTGGAGAGGCATAGTACGAAAGTGTTTCCTCTCCATGGATCAAGTTCTCTTTAAGGACTAGATTTGGCAAGTGTATTGACATTGCCTGGGCCAACTGTGCTTCACATTTTGATATCTATATTTTGTTCTTTCTATGAGATATTATTCTGGTAAGTACGTCTTTAGTGGTTATACGATAGGTGTCATCCGGTTCTGTTAAGGCTGTTGAACTCTCTGTAGACAACATAATCAGTTGGAAAAACTATCAAAATTATGCATCAGCTGTCTTTCTCAAAGTGGAAGTCTTTCAAGAAATAACCAGTGAAAGCATGTTCCAGATGTGTTCATGAGACAGAAATGGAATAAAGTTAGCTAGAAATAAGAATACAGATTTCTTTAAAACATCTTCATGATATTCTGCATTTATGCATTGTTAATTCCCACTTTGACTAATCACTGTATTTGGCTCTGTTTACATAATTTTAAAATGTGTCTGACTAAAGAAATCATAATAATTACTCGAGAACCATCTGCCCCTTTGCATCTTCATCAGCAGAGAATGACATGCTCTAGCATTTTAAGTTATTTAATTAGCAACTAATGAGAAAATTTTAGAACTAATATAGATTTTGTAGTACAATTTATAGTCTAATTATGTAACACTGTACATAATTATGGAACATATTTTTCAATAACTTCTTAAGAATGTATACCCTGGGTAAAAGAAAATCAGATAAATGCATTCGCTTCTTGTAGAGAGACTTCATTAGGAAAAAAAATGTAAGAATTTATATGATTCATTAAAGATTTATTAAATATTCACAATGAGTTATCAATTTGATTTACTATCTAGAGGGAACATGACATTAAATTATGTGATGAAGGATTAGGAGCCAGTAGAAATGAAGATTATAATAAATATTGTACTTGCTCTTAAACAGTAATCACTTTAGATCAGTGATTGCAATACCAGTGAAACATAATGATAAGCTGTTTTATATAAAGAGTTGATACCACAGACTATTAGTGTGCCATGTGTTTCACAATAGTCCTGCATTAACTTGTTAACAAACTCTTCTTCAGTATCTTTTATGACAACAGCATCTCTAGAGTTATCAGCTGTACCAGGCTTGGACTAACTAACTTAGATTTTTTTTTTATTAAACTTAAATCCCATATGCATAAGCCATTGATATGCATATTTGACTGTCTGCTGCATTTTTCACAGTTAACATTTCTCTCCTGAATGCAACTGTCTGAGAAAAACACGCCTTTCTGTCTTATAGCTCAGCATCTTATAAATGCCTGACATAGAGTAAGCTCTTAATTAATATTTATTAATTTATGGCTAGAACTTGAAGAACACACACAAAAAAACTATAAAAAAGTGCCAAATCACACCTTGGGGAAACATAATTTAAGCATGTATGACATTAATAGTGTTAATACCTTTAAAATATGAAGATTTGTATAAAGCAATAGGAAAACCATTATGATTCCAACAGAGAAATGGGCAAAATATACAAAACACCATTCACTGCAGGCAGTAAGATTAATAAATCATCTGTTGTCTCTATCAAAAGAGATTTGTGATTAAATAGAAAGTAGCTATGTCCTAATTAAGCATTTGAGCAAGTGTTTTGGCATTGGCTTAGGTAGAAACTGTAAGCAGGCAATCGAGATAATTCAGAATTCAGTCCTCATTTCAGTCCTCATCCTAACTCAAAATCACTTACATTGTGTCAGAAAATATTTCCTACAGAGTTGATAGGCTTTGATGTAAACATACCTAAGATGTTGGAGAACATAGAAAAAGATGGAAGAAAGGAGAGTGGCTAAGTGGAATGGCTGAATTACTAATTCTGTGATGTATGAAAGAAACAAATAATTATCCGAATGACTCTCTGGGGGATTCAATTTGGAAAGTAATCAGCTCAACTCTCTATTTCCTTCCTCTCTGAATAGCCCTTTCCTGCTTTGTGTGAGATCTGGTCCAGCTGAGACTGAAGTTACTGTGTTGCATTGTATGCTGTCATTTGAGCTCCTGTTTTTGTCTATACAAGCCAAATTAAATGACCTTGGTGGAAATGATAAATTCTGTCCCTGACACAATTTAATAAAAATAGCTGCCATTTGTAAAATGTCTATTAGGTACCCATCTTCTATTGTGGATTAGCTCAGTGAATTCTCACAGTAGTTCTGGAAGCTAGATATTATTATTTCATATTATTTTTTCACATTTCATGGGTAGAGAATCAGAGGCTCAAAGAGGTAAGCTATAACTGTGACAAGGTATGCTGGCCTATCTGGTTCCGAAGACCATGATGTTAGCCTCACACATGCAGCTTAAAAAATTTTTTTTCTTCTCCTTTTGAGACTTAACTTGCCTGTGCAGATGCGATTTGAGCTGTTCATTAAAGACAGGGGTGAAGAAGAGTTATTACACATGTATGGCATTTGCAGATCTTAGTGTCTCCGATTTAGGAAAGAATTGTAATGATGCCACTCAATATTCCACCTACCTCTGGTAAAAGGACGATTAGAAGATTGGAAAATTTGACATGACTTTGATGTGTTAAATGCTAAATAGGGCTGCACAGGATGAAAATTCTTTGGAAGAAGACTGAGAGTATAACTACTTTTGCAGGTGTTTTAGAGCAAAAATCTGTTCGCTTAGTGGTTCCACATTTTTGGGAAGGACCATAACTAGGAAAAATTTTAGTTTCTTTTTTTTTTTCCATGGAGGGAACATGAAAATGCCAGAAATGTAGAGGCAATTATTTTGATCAAGCATTTATGTTACTCATTCTGATGGCAAAATCAATTTATACATTCTAGAATCATTTGTCAAAAGCTTGGAAATATAGCATATTGACAATCGCAGCAAAAGCAATTACATCTGGATTCCTGATTAAGAAGAAAGAAAATGAGTATTACCCGTTAATTAAAATTATGTGAGTCTCAATTCAAATATGCACTTATTTTCTTGATGAATACAACGTGATTTGACCTTCGTAAAATCCTGTTGCAGTTTGGGTATGGAGGTCTAAACTTTCTCCATGTCAAGGGAAGAGAAATTTAAGCTTTGTTGGTAACTCATTCAATGAAATGCTTAGGTAAAAAAATTAGAGTTTCCAAGAAGGAAAATTTTGCTGTATGAGGACACATTAAATTATTGGGGAAAAGGGATCCAACTTAGAAATCCTTCACATAGTTGTGGAATATAGCTTCGTATTTGGCTCTAATCTAAATTATAAATGTGTTTAACCAGTTGACAACTAAGGTCAAGTTCTTAATCATTCAACAGCTTGATCCAGACCTTTTCTGAGGCCCTGCTGGCCTTTGAGACTCTTTCTCATTGTCTGAGTTGACACTGAGAAGCATTGAATATCCCAGGACTGCATCAGTGGGGAGTCTGCTCCAAAATAAGACTCATTTCTTTTAAAACCATGGATTCCTTTCCATTAAGCACGCAAGAATTCTTTTAGAAACTTTTTGTGTGGGCTGGAGCTCATTTTCATTACTGTATTTTTTCCCTACCACTTAAGGACAGTTCATTAGAAAATCCATCACATTTATTTGAAGTAACCAATTAATCCTTTGAGATGCAATAATTAACATGCAAATTGTACCACATTAAGAGTCTCAGGAGAAACGAATTAACTGGAAAATATACAGCCTTTCAGAAATTAAAGAAATATATATTGTTTTACTGTCACAGATCCTCAAAAACCACGTGATTTTTCTTCTGTGGTTCATTTTATTATCTCCTTGCCTAGACGAACCAAGATGGATGACCGTGCCTGTCTTAAATGCATTACATCAGGATACTAATAGGATATTACACATGATAGTCATATTGACGAAAGACCTGATGAGGCAAATAACAATATACATACAAACTATGGACTCAGTACGGAATAATTACATCAAAAAGTAAATAATTATCATTGCCATTTCCTTCTCAGACATACTCACAGGGAAATTAAGGTCTGAGGGGTCATTTTGAGACCAACAGGCAAAGTCTTTACTCATGCATGCAAATTCTGCGCTACAATTAGACTTTAAATGGTTTTTCCTAACAACTGGACAATGTTAGGGAGATAAGAATATTGCCAATAGAACACCTGTAAAATAGTGCTCAGTACTCTCGGAGGGCTTCCTATATGCAGTTTACTGCTCTCAGTGCCTAGCAGGCCATCTAAACATCACAGCAGCTCTATGACATGGGAACCGCCATTGCTGTCTTATAGGAGACTGACCCAAGGCTGCCCAGAGAGCAGGGCCAGGATCTGAGCGCAAAGATTTAACACTGGAGACCACGTGCCTCGTCGCTGTGCCAGCTCTGAGAAAGGTGACAGAATATCATTGGCAGTTTTCTGAGGTTAAATATTAAGGTGTTGGAGAATGAGAGAGATACATATTGCCGCTTAGAAATTTTATCTTGTTTACTTCTTGCTATTGTTTGTAAATCTGCCATGGAATATGCAGTAAGGATGAGTACACTGGTTCCCTGTTTCTCCACTGAGCCCGGGAAGCTTTAAGTGTGTCCTCTCATTGTTTTACCCTCCATTTTCTCAATAAGAGACTGGAAGAAGCCGCATTTGTCTGCATAGGGTAAATAAACATATTGAGGTGGTTACGTAGATATTGGTGGTGGATATTTGCAAGAGCATTAATTATCAAAATTATTTTGGAAAACAGTTTCTATAGGACCACCCAATACTAGACTGACTTTCTTTCTTTCTTTCTTTCTTTCTTTCTTTCTTTCTTTCTTTCTTTCTTTCTTTCTTTCTTTCTTTCTTTCTTCCTTCCTTCCTTCCTTCCTTCCTTCCTTCCTTCCTTCCTTTCTTCCTTTCTTTCTTTCTTCCTTTCTTCTTTCTCTCTCTCTCTCTCTCTCTCTCTCTCTCTCTCTCTCTTTCTTTCCACTTACCATAATTATTCATCATTTGCATTATCATCAGCCCCACAGTCATCATCATCCTTATTCCCCCCGCCCCCACATTTTGAGACAACTGCTTGGAATGCTATACTTCAGGCAGAAGTCAGTTTTTACCTTGGATATTAATGAATACAATTAACAAGTGCTTATTATGTATGTAGTCCATGTAAAACCTTGCCTTAGATGCTTTGTGATAGTACTTTTAAAAATGTTCTTTCAAGAGCTTGCAGTTTCTTGGGTTAATAGATCAGACACACAATTGTAATCCAAAAACTTCTGGGATAAGTCCTCTTAAAAGTGCAGAGTTGTGTAGGAATTCATGGGTTATTTCCACGTGGGAATTAAGGGTAGGGAGGAGGGAAATCTGAGGATGAGCATTAAGATGGGGGCTTTCGAATTGAGTTTTGTGAGAAGACTCCGTTGTCTGTGTTCACGTAAACCTGTGGTGTAACGGCTTTGCCAGCATTTTTCTTAAATATGGGATGGTTATTTTCTGCTGTGTGAGGTGATCGGTGTAGCACAGCTGGAACCTCAGCTCCGTGGCTTAGTCACTCTGTGAGCTTGGCCAAGTGATTATGCTTCTGTTTCCTCACCTGTGAAATGAGGACGATGGTAACATTGGCCTCAGAGGTTATTCTGAGGATGAAATGAGTTAATATGGGCAAAGCAATCACAGCAATGCTGGTGCTGTGTAGAAGTTAGCTACAAGATTATTATTTGAGTGGGGACGGCAAATTCTAATCAGTGATGTATATTAGGATGAATAGGTCTTAAGGCAAGAATCATATTGTAAGTTTCACATTCCTTTGTGTTTGGAGGAAAGTGTGATTTTTAGTTTGGACTTGAAGTCACTGTTATCTTATTTATAAGGCATATTGATAGGCCAGATATAGAATGATAATGTTTTTGAGAACTCATGTGCATTAACTGTTGAATTCTCTACTTTGCCTTAGATATCTTATGTTTTAATAAGACTATAGGAGCACATATATTGTCCCCCAAGATTACCTATAGGAAGTGGATAAAGAACTATAGATAAAGCAGGGCAGAACCCATTGAAAATTAATTCGTCCTACAAGAGGATTACAAGTGATCATTTCCTGCCCCACATGTTTATGTAGCAAAGAAGCCTTTTATGCTTGGTCTTCCCAGAGATTAAAAACTGTTATCAACACTAGACAATAATATGACTGATTTCTATAGGAAACTTCTCACTAGCAGTTAGTTATCCATCACTCGGATCACTCAGCCCATCCAATATTGTTAACCCAGGTGAAAGAGAAGGTCCTTCATTCCCAGTCTCCTATTCCAGAAGCTTGTTGATTTATTTTTATAAGGCTGCTTAGATTTTTCTAGTAAAAAGCCACTTTAAAAATCTTGCCTAAATGCATTCAGGTGCATGCTAATTGGTTTTCCTCCTTCTATGGAAATTTGCACAACAAGAGGAACAGCTGGAGACAAAGTTTATTAACTAATTGGAAATCTTGGGCTTGGGAGCTACTTGGAAAAGAACAGAAGAACAGCAGGGGAAACTTGCATGATATGAAAGATGAGTGCTCTTCTTGACAATGAGATATAATATTACTAGAGGCCCAATGCACGGAATTCATGCAAGAGTAGGCCTTCCTTCCCCTGGCTGCCGGCACCAGCTTCCCTCCAGCACCTGGGACCCAGGCTTCCCTCGCAGCCCCGACTTCATCCGGAAGGTCGTCTGGAAAGATGTCTGGTCTAATTAGCATATTACACTTTTATTATTATAGATTCCATTTGCCCATTGACTACTTCCTCTATGAAGCTTCTGGCTCAGAAATAGACTGGAAATCAGACTAAATCCTGCATGATGCTCCAGAATGTAAATGTATGTATCTCTTGGCATTTGATAGTTGCTGGCTGATACTGCCGTGTTACATATTTCAGAACTCTCTGGTTCAGGTGACAGTCACTCACCTCAAAATAGTTTAAGCTAAAAAGGGAATTTATTTGACTGGGAATTTCAAGGGTGGTTCTAACTTCAGGCAGGCCAGGAACTCATAAGGTTGTTTGGGTTCTATCTTCCTATACCTTGTAACCCTTCTTCCTTTTGTGTACTGGATACACGTTCTGGCTAGTCTTTTATGGCCCTCACAGACCCAAGCGTAAATCCTTATGGCCTGAGATTTAAAAGGTAAAGGGAATCCCTCTTCCTAAAATATATATCATTTCTGAGAGAAGACCTTGCCTGATTGAGCTTGCTTATGTCAAAAGTCCTCCCTCTCACATACGATAAAAATCTTCTCAAACTTTAACATATATACTAGTACATATTGTGCTTATTACTTGATGCCTTGTTAAAGTGCAGGTTCTAATTAAGCCCATTTTTACATTTGTTATGTGGATAACTTAACTTTCAAGGCCAGGAATCAATAAAATGTGATTCATACCAAGAAAGGAGAAAGGTAATAATCAATGAAATAAACAGAAATCAATGAACTGTAGGAGGCTGTTACTTTATTTTAAAAAAATGCACATGCTTGGCCAGTGTGGCTCAATGGTTCAGTGTCGACCTATGAACCGGGAAGTACAGTTTGATTCCCTGTCAGGGTTTTGGGATCAATCCCCACTAGGGGGCATGCAGGAGGCAGCTGATCAATGGTTCTCTTTCATCATTGTGTTTCTATCTCTTTCTCCCTCTCCCTTCCTCTCTGAAATCTGTCCAGGCCCTTCCCCAGAACTATTTAGTTAGAATTCCCAGAGATGGTTCCAGGCATAGGTATATTCCAAAACTGTCCAAATAATGCTGATGAACCACCTGGGTTAAGAACCACTCCAGTAGAAAAAGATCCACAGGCAAATATGATGAGTTTCTCCATAGAGCTATAGCAATTAAAACAGTCTGGCAATAATGCAGGGACCAAATGGGCATGCCACCCAGGCTCTGCCACTCAGTGGCACTCAGGCCAGACTTGAACTCTGAAGCCAGTGACAAAAGGCAGAAGGGCAATGGTGTTGGTGATGGAAATGTTTGCAGTAACATCAAGTTCAAGAGTAGCAAGTTTACTGCTTGGTGTCACCAGTCATTCCCTCCCCAAACCGGTTCTGCAGTATAATTTTGGATGTTTTTCCTGGAAGATTACCTGGAGCTAGGAATTCTGTGAGCTGCCCTATATCCTTAAGCAAACACACACACTCCTGCTTGTGCTTGTTCATTCAGAGTCAGCTTCTATTACTGCAGCTACGAATTCTCCCACTGTGCAACGGTTTCAGCTCTCCCTTTTCCAGCAAAATGTGCAAGATCAGGATCTATGTTTAGAAGCATATCAAATTTAGAAACAAACGAGGCAAGGCATCCTTGTTCAATCTAAGACAAACGTCCCTCTTCAGAAGTTCATGAAGATGATTTAAACAGAAACTGCAGCTGAGGAGAGTTGGTAAATGAGGTGGATTGCTTTTACATTTTCAAAGCGACATGCAATTTGTGTGTACCTGATTTTTTTTCTGATGGTGACTCCTGTTTTTGTACCTCAGCCCAGTATTAGTTTTCTTAAATAATTATTCATGTAACTGTTTAATGCCTGCCTCCCTGGGAGGCTGTAAGAAGTGCTTGTCTTGTTCACTCCGATATTCCTGTACTTAGCACAAATAAGTAATTGATAAAAATATTCTAAGTTAAATGGGAAAAAAGTGAATGAATAGAATATGGTAAATGCAATTGGGCAGGTTTTCAAATTTTTAAAAATAATTTTATTCTTCATTTACAATTTATTCAATATTATTTTGTATTAATTTCAGGTGTACAGCATAGTGTTTAGACAATCATATACTTTACAAAGTATTCCCCCCAATATTCCCAGTCTCCACCTGGGACCACACCTCATTAATACAGTATTATTGACTATATTCCCTATGCTGTACTTTCCATCCCTGTGACTGTTTTGTCACTACCCCCAAAATTAATTTTACTATATTATTGACAACCTCTTTTTTTCCCTTTTTTCATGAAATGGCCAGATTGAAGAACTGCTAAGTTCTTTGGTGTGTAGATATTAGCAGTACCGATCAATATTAAAAATATCTGAAAAATCAGTTAGTAAAATGATCATTTTAGTCTGAGTATTTTTAAATGTGAAGAAACACTTTAAAGTATAACGTATCTGACATGATTGATTAGGAGGGAAGAAGTACATGTTCTATTTTCATATCTCCCAACCAACAAAACGACTTTAGATTTACAGATAGGTTTACAGTTCTCATTTAAAATTCAATTGTTTCACAATTTTAAAAAATTGCAAACCCTTAAAATGTTTAAGACCCTTTCCCAGGATTTTCTTTAAGAAAGTCATTAAGCCCTGGCTGGTTTGGCTCACAGGATGGAGCGTCGGCCTGTGGACTGAAGGGTCCCAGGTTCGATTCCGGTCAAGGGCATGTACCTTGGTTGCGGGCACATCCCCAGTAGGGGGTGTGCAGGAGGCAGCTGATTGATGTTTCTCTCTCATCAATGTTTCTAACCCTCTATCTCTCTCCCTTCCTCTCTGTAAAAATCAATAAAATATATTAAAAAAAAAAAAAGAAAGTCATTAAGTCTTCCATATTTGAAGAGCAGATTAACCGCCAGAGCTTTCTTCTAGACGTCTACCTGACAATATCTGCTCTAATACATGTTTCTTGCCTTAAAAATCCTTCTTTTCAGTCTTTAAATAAATTACCACTTCCTCCCAGGACCTTTTCAATTAAACAATTCATCTGCCTAGACAGTGTTTATTTCTTCCTCTTCTAGATTAATAGTCATTTGAATTTTTTACTCAAAAGCATTTCTTGATTTAAAAATATTTTCATTGGTTTTAGAGAGAGAGGAGGGGAGAGAGAGCAAAAATTGATGCCAGAGCGCAACATTGATCAGCTGCTTCCTGAATGCCCCCAACTGGGGATCAAGTCCACAGCCCATGCCTCGACCTGGAATCGAACTGGCAGCCCTTTAGTGCCTGACCAACTGAGCCACACCCATCAGGGACTTAATATATATAAATATATATACATATAATAGGGCAATATGCTAATTAGACCAGAGATCTTCCCGACGTCCTTCCTGCCAAAGCTGGGGCGGAGAGAAGCTAGCCTGGGTCCCGGGTACCTGTGGGCGGCCAGAGGAGGGCAGCCCAGGTCCCGGGTGCTGGAGGGAAGCCATTGCCAGCAGCTGGGGGAAGGAAGGCCTACTCTTGCACGAATTTTCGTGCATTGGGCCTCTAGTATATATATATTTTGAAGTACAATTTCCACTTATTTTTACCCCAGAGAACTTTTCTTCACTTCTTAAGGACTTAGCTCCTTACATGGGCTTTGGTGGAGGTCATGGGGCAGCACCCACAGGTCTAAATCAGGGTGGGGGTGTTTGGTCCTTCCGGGCTTCACCAGAATGATTCCTGACTACCTTGCTGTGAACGGCACATCTCACACAGTATTGCAGCTTCACATACAGCTTGGGAAGCACATAGGTGTCGAAGACACTCGCTTCAGAGATGTTCCTAACGGCTGTGGCCTCTACTATGTTTCACATGACAAACTTCTTAATGGACTTATCCTTGGGCACACAACGGGTGCAGTTGGTGCAACGAATAGGCTGTGCATGGCCTCGGCCTTTTTTGGCACGACCGTTATTCCTTCTTTTCTTGGTCATCTTGGAAACGAGGACCCAAGAGACCAGGGACTTGATATTTTTGACAAAAGTGAAATCTGAAGTAAAATTTGCAGTGAACTTCCATGATTGATGTCTTACTTTGCTGGCATTGAAGGGAATGTGTGGGGGTGGAGGTGGTGGTGAGAGTGAATGAGGTGGGTCAACCTTTTTTTAGTATCTTTGTAGAGAAGCTGGCTTCTAGGTGACCCCTCTAGACCTGATTTCTCATTTTTTATTCTTTCTACACTCCAATTCATATTTTTTTATACTTACAGCCCCTGCCTGAATAAATGACCCTTACCCCATTCCCAGGGAACCAAAGGTATGTGGGGCTTTCTCCATTCTTCTTGATCTGTTATTATGGCATAAATTCTATGTATTAGCTTGCTAGGGCTGCTATAACAAACTACTAGGTAGCCTTAACCAACAGAAATAATTTTTCTCACAAATTTGGAGGCTAGAAATCCGAGAGCAAGATGTCAGCAAGGTTGATGATATCTGAGGCTTTTCTTCTTGGCTTGTAGATAGCAATCTTCTCCCTCTTTGTTGAAGTAGTCTTTCCTCGGTGCTTGTCTGTATCCTAATCTTTTCTTATAAGGACACCAGTTACATTGGATCAGGTTTATCCTAATGACTTTATTTAGCCTTAATTACCTCTGTATCTCCAAATACAGTCACATCCTGGGTTAGGGCTTCAACATAGGAATTTGGGGGTGATACAGCTTAGCCCATAATACTGTATATCTTGCTTCCTTGCACTCCAAGAGCCTATTTGTGAGTTGTAAGAAAATAAGAACATTTGTTGTTTCTTCTTTGTTGTCTTCATTCTAGAACATTGCCAGTTTTCCTCGAGGAGATGATTGAGCAATAATGTTATGTATGAAGAGAAGCACATGGATTTTAAAACAGTATTTCACTGCCTCTGCACTTTGCCAGGAACTGTGCTGAGCACTTGCTACAATTACTGCCACAGGCACTGACGGTGTCAGTTCGCGTAAACAGAAGCAGACCTGCAGAGGGTGTGGGTCGGGGGCCGTTACTCAGCCATCGGTAGTAGCGACAGCACTGAGAGGCAGGAATGTTTGTGTCTAAAACCCACGATCTAATTAAGATGACTTTTCAATTGAATTTGGACAAAACTGTCTCAGTGTATGTATATACCACTAATAATTCGTACTGCTTATAGTTAATGGAAGAAGAATGTGGAAAGAGTAAAATGGTGGACTGCTCTGAAGTTGGCATGGTAATAACTACTGGAGGCCAAGGCAGGTTCCTCTTGTTGCCGTAGAGTACTCAGTGAAGAATGAATGAACCTATGTTTCTGCCCTGAGGTTCTAAGACCTTCTCTAGGACAGGATGGGAGAGAAAGTTTCTTCTCTTCTATACCGATTAGAGCAGAGCTCAGGCCACCCAGGTCTCTAGGTTTTAGTCCACTCCTGGGAGAATAGGACCAGATCCTTTGTCACTTTGTGCCCCTTGGTTATAGCACTCCTTACAAAACAATGCCAAGAAATGACAGAGCGAGTAGGTATAGTATTAAGCTACTGGGATAGGAAAGAATTTCAATGGATGCAGATTTTTTCCCCACATTTAAGGGATAATTTTATCTGCAGAAAGGAAAATAACCAATCTAATAATTATGATGATTATAATCATAATGACAACGAAATGGTGGAAATTATTACCATGTGCTATGTTGTAGGCAGTGCATATAATTCTATTAGTGAGCAAAAAAAAATGATCTTGACAAACCCATTGAAATGGAATAAATCACAAAATTAATTAAATCTATTTGTCATTATTCCTGGCATATTTTATTTTTAGATTTTATTTATACCAAAATAAAAAATAAGTTTATTTATGACACAGTAAGTTAGTTATGTGAACTCCAAGTCATATAAATTACTGTCTTCAGGAGTAATGCAGAAAATGTCTTTTGTCACTTTATTGTTTTCTTATTAATAATTACATTTTAACCGAGAGTTTGGAAAGAACACATTAATGCAGTGGTTATTTTCTAGACCAGAGGCTACAGCGAGAGGACCATAAACTGAGAGTAAAGAGAATCATGTAGGGTGAAATTGGGAGAATGTGGGAGTGATCTGAGCCTGGGGATTCTGAACCAAGAGCTCAAGGTTCTGAGACTATTAAGGAGAGGTTGAAGGTTTAGGCTTATGTAACAACAGAAAAGGAGAGGGGTGTGTAAAAAGAATATTATTCAGGAATAATACATGTTCACCATCTCCAATAGAGATGAATTAGAGATGCATTTACATTTCAGGTTTTAATCAATTTCTTCAACCTTAAAATTGCAAAATCCAGATAAAAATTAATAAAGGAAGACCATTCATTAATTCATTTAACCAATGTTTGTTGAACAGACATATAAGCCAATAAGTAGGCATTGGACATGCCTCAATAGATAAGAGAGATAATCATTGGCTTATTTATCTTAAAGTGTTACAGGAATTATATAATATTCTCTTGTTTGGTAAAGAGGGATTTGGGGAATAATTCTTAACTCATCAGAGCTCTCCCTCTTTTATATTCAGTTTATAAAGACGCTAATTCTGGTTCAGTGGGGGTGTGAAGATGTTAACTATGATTAATGATTAGTGTGTGTGTAAACCATAAAGTTGGAAGCTATTTGTATTGGTTGAATAATATATTGGCTAAGTTTACCTCTTAGAACTGCAGATGATCATGAGAGAGAAGATGCTAGTTGAAAATGTTAAGCATAAAATGGAAGATGACAACGTACCTTTAATAATAAGAGCTAACTGGGCACAATTGGGCACATGGATAAGTGAAGAGCACTGAAGCTCACCCTAGAAACAGGGTCTGATCACTGGACCCACAGGCCAACTTATGGCTGCCAGAAGAATGAGACAGCCTCCTTAGCATGGCACAGCTCCGTGGTCTGCTCCCACTCAGAATCTGTGAGGAGCAAGTCTTCTATTCCTCGTCTAGATGGATCTCAGAAACTGCTCCACTGTGACCTGCGCTGCCACCTTTAGAAGTTTCTAGCCTTTCACAATTTTAAAGTCCAAGCTCTAGTTGGTACCCCAGGTAACAAGAGGGAAGGACGAAGGCAAAGGTTTCAGCTTTCTCTTCTCTGCTCTCTTAAACAGCTTTGGGACCAACTCTCCTCTATGAAAGAAAAAGGAACTTTAATTGGAGTTTTGAAGTATAAATCCAACTCACCTTACTTGCTACAATACTGCCTTATTACCAGAGTTTGCTGTCCAAACTACTCCAAGGCCTCCTGGATGGCAAATTCCCTGCTTGTATTTTGGCCTCTAATGTACCAGACTAATTATCATATTTTAATCACTTATTCAATTGAAATTCAAAAACATTTATTAGGCAACTATGTTCATTACTGACAATGGGTAGTTAAATAAATATAGTCCCTGATTTTAATTAAGGAACCTAACAGATGAACTAGTAGGTGGCATAGAGTGATACAAAGGTATGATAAAAAAATATCTAGAGGATAAAATGGAGGCACGTGAGGGAATAATCAGATGCCATAGTTGAAATGACCTTTGGGTGAGCTTGAAGTCCTCTTGGTCAACCCCAGTGGCCGTTGAGTCCTGGCTCTAGCAAGTTCAGGCCAGGCTTGCTTCCCATAACAAAGTCCCTTGGCCTCTTGGATTAATTGTTCTTGTCCACAATACAGCAAAGAAACACCACTGCAAAGTGTTTGGTTATCTTCACCTTGATGCTTTCATTAACCAGGGTTTTGCTGATCTATCATAATCTCAAATTAAGTGCCAAGAAAGTGTCACAATAGAATGGAAAGGGATTTTTCTTTCTCCTCAGAATGCATTGAAGATTGAAAGCTATAAAAAGGCAGCTTACATCTGGCTTTGTTGTGTGCTTAGACATCATCAATTTGGGACTAGGGATGCCTCACTGCTGTTTAAAAGCAGAAACAAAAACCTCACCTGCTACTTGCGTTTTAAGAAACTGGCATTCAACATGTTTTGAGGAATTGACATATGGCTTCATTTTCAGCATTTCAGCAGCTGTGCCTCTAAGGGTTGTCTGGGGATATAGACAGTCACAGTGGCTTTATGGCTATAGTTTTTAAAAAAGTATTGACAACCAGTATTGTAGGACATGTGATTCTATGGTTATGGGAAAGAAAGTCATCAGACCTTGAGATTGGGAAGTGGGTCATATTTTCAAATATTGAATGCTTTTTCCCTGGCCTGGAAAAGCTTTTAGGAAGATAAAACTAAGGTTGTTACAAATAGACAAATGGTTGTCAGTGACCTAACAATAAAAAGTTTTAGGTTAAGAGCAAACTCATCTTGAAAATTTGTCTTACTGTTTCCTCAATAGCCAAGTCTTCCAAAGATAGACGCTGTTGGCTGTTTTAGAGTAGTTGGTGGCAAAATGTATTACTATTATTCAAATGCTATCATCTCATTTCACTCTCATGTGAACTGTTTAGTAGACGATGGATTCAAATGTAAATGAAATTAGGTGGCTTTTTAGTCTCAGAAAGGTGGCATGGGGCAGAACTGAGACGTGAGCACACCGAATGCATGTGATTTCCATTATATCACTCTACACTTCTGTAATAAATGCTGAAAACTTTTTAGCATTTTTGTCCCTCGTTGTACCAAATATCACTCTAGGAGTGGATGGCTTGATTTCCTCAATTTTGGCACTATTTTCTAGGGTTGTAAAGGTAACTATACCAAACAAAAGCCAAAATCTGAAACTACAAAACCCTATTGACCCACATATTACTTAGAATAAAGTACTTTCAAAAACTGTGAAGGATTGGAATTTACCTATTTGCAAGCTATGAAGTTAGCCTGCCATGATTTCATAGAGCCTTGTGGAAGACACAGAATTCTCAAAGCCGTAGCAGTAGCTGGAACATCAGCATTTTTGTGTGCCATTTCTCCAAGCCTCAGTTCCTATAGGGTGATGCTGAGGGGGCCAGATAATACCTGCAGGTGCAATGGGTCACCTTTTAGGGGGGAACCTTGAACTTAGAAAACTCAAATATTTTTAATTTTTTAATTTTATTATTATTTTTATCCTCACCCAAGGAGTGGATTGAACCTGCACCCAGGTACGTGCCCTGACTGGGAATTGAACCTGTGACCTTCTGGTGCACAGGACGATACTCCAACCCATTGAGCCACACCAACCGGATGAAAATTCAAATCTTTTATAGCGGGTAGTAAGCATGACTGCCTTTTACTCCAGAGGGAGACACTACCATACTTCTATCTTACCAAACTGTTTTCTATACAAACATCCTTAAAAATGTAGTCCAGAGCGAAGGGCAGGTAAGCAGCTTGCAAGGTGCTAGATAAACAAGAGGTCCATGTGGAGAACTGTATCCTAATACATACTCGACTCCTTTATGTGTTAAGAAGGTTCTGCACCCAATTCCCATCTGTAGGGAGGGAGGTTTCTCAAAACTACCCAACAAACAAGTCTCCAACACCAACTGGGTATACAAGATGTACACCTGAAACTAATATAATCATATATAATAAAGAGCTAATAAGCTAATTAGACTGAACAGCAGAATGACCATCTGGACGACCTTCTGGACAAAGCCAGGGTTGCCAGGGCCGCCTGAGGCTGGGAGGGCCTGCGAGGGCCTGCGAGGGCCTGTGAGGGCCAGCTGGGGCTGCGAGGGGTTGTGAGGGCCGGCCGGGGCTGCGAGGGCCGATCCCCTTGCATGAATTTCGTGCATCGGGCTTCTAGTATTGTATATTGACTGTACTGAAAAATAAAAAAATGGTTTATAAATAGATAGATAGATAGATAGATAGAAAGAAGAAAACCTGCCTCCTTTGAGTTGGAAGGGTTGAGAGACCTGAGTGTTACACAGAGCATCTTGGAGAAGGGGGTTTGTTTGTGCTTCGATGTGTGGCCAGAGCTGTTTGTAGGACGTATCACTGTGCGATGCTGACCTGAAGCCTCTGCCTGACAAGGGCTGGTTCCCAGCGACTGCTGCCACCTGCTCGATGTGGTTAGTGCTGCCTCCCAGGGTTCTGAGACGGCTTTGTCCCCGCAGCGCACCTTGAAGTCCTTCCATTTGCCTGCCACCATTTGCTCAGGCTGTTCCACTTCCCTGACAATCTCTTGTCAGAACTATTCTGCTGGGGAATGAGGCTCTTCATTTCCCGCCTGGAACCCTAATAAAGGCAAAGCGGTTAGAGAGCCTCAAGGGAAGTCTGGTCACAGCATCTGCTACCAACGTGGAGGTCTGTAGTTAGCACCCTGGGTGAACGTGCTGCAAAGGTGTTTACCATCCACTGCGACCCGACTCAACTAGCTTGTGGACTTGCTTGTGGAGGTGACTGCTCTGGCCGTCCCTCACCAACACCAGGGGCCCTCAGAAGGGGCCCTGCTAGTTTGGTTCAGACACTTCTGACTATTTGAATGTTCAGTCAGGGCCAAGGCAGCTACTTGGCTTATTCAAGGAGGAGAGAGACTCCATTTCTATGGCTATAAGACTGAACTGTTCTAACCCTCTTTTTCCACTCCTCCTGGACAGTCTGTATTTCTTCCCCTTTAGCCAGATTCCCTCGCCTTATCAGCAGATCTGCTTCCATACAAGATTATAAATTTTAACAGGGCACTTGAAACTTTTTCACAAGCTGATATGGATTCTAATTCAGCCCCCACCAAGGCCTTTTCTGTTTCTCTTTCCAATTGTATTGATGCTCCCCTAAAAGAGACAACTTTATGAAAGGGGAAGACCACAGGCTTTGGAATCTCCCAAGCCTGGTTTCAATTCCAAGCAATGTGGACTTGGAATTAATTAATTTTGCAAAGCCTCAGTCTTCCCATCTCAGAAATGGGGATAATATTTTCTATCTCACAGGATTACTTTGAGGATTTAGAAAATGATGGTTAGAAATCACTTGAGCCCTGGCCAGCTACCTCAGTTATTTATAGTGTCATCTTGATATGCCAACATTGTGGGTTTGGTCAGGGCACATACAAGAAGCATCCAATGAGTGCATAAATAAGAGGAACAAAAAATTGATGTTTTCCTCTCTTTTTCTCTCTCTAAATCAATAAGTAAAAAAAGAGAGAAAAAGAAATCACTTGACATGTCATAGGCATTAAGTTTCCTTCTCTTCATGTTTGTAATGATTGCCACAATTAATCATCCTTGGAGATGATCTACCATCTGTTTTCTGTATGTGTCATGCCAAAGAAAATGGTGCTGCATTATATATAGAACAGCTACAACTCAGCAGCACTGTCTAGTTAAAAAGTGAATGAGACCTGTGAATTAACTAGAATTTTTCCATTCCTGTGCTTTTGTAGAACAAGATAAGCGACAGAAGTTATGCCATGATTGTCACATCAGCTGAAATAAACAGGGAGAATATCATGGCATGCACAGAGGCTGATGTGTAGAGTGGTCTCAAATACATGTATATTATTGTACTGGGGTCACCAGTGAAATGTTTTCATATTGACTCTCAACACACCTAGACCCTTAGTTACCAAAAAATACTATATTTATTATTTCCTGCCATGTTTGAATGATCTAGGAGATTCTGATGATCAGTAGATTCCAATTGATCCAAGTTTTGTTAAATAAATAGCTAATAAATGACAGTCACCACTGCTTCATTTTAGTACCTGGAGATTGGTTTCCAGATGTGTATCCTGACTCTTGGATAATTAATTTCAGGATCACAGTAGCAAATATCCAGAAGCTTCTAATTAGAGATTAATAGATAATTACACCCAAGATCTCATAAGAAATTTTAGCCTCATTATACCTCAAACTATATATCTTTCTGATTTAAATGTCAAAGATTTGCTTATAATTTATAGTCATCTGTAGTTAAAATATAAGTAACAGAAAGGTAATTGATGACAAGATACATTGGTACATTATCATTTCTGATTCAGAAGAGAGTCAACTTATTCATAAATTATGCATATATCCATAACCCATGAACACAGAAAATAGAGTCGAGAAGGCCTGGGGTGGGAGGCGGGGGGAGCAGGATGAGAGAGATCAATGGGGGAAAAAGAGGACATATGTAATATTTTTAACAATAAATATTTTTAAAAATATTCATAAATTATAATCACAAGTCTTATATTTTCTTAGATGCTTTCCAATGGATTGGCAAATTTATTAATGAGACTAAAAGACTGACTCAAGATTTAGTATATTTGGTAATAATTAGATTTATATATAGGGTCTCACTGGAAAACATCAATTCCTAATACACTGTGATTCTTTTATTAGACTGGTCCTAAAAGATAATCTATATATATAAAAGGCTAAGCAACCGTCCAACTGTCCATCCAACCAGTAGCTATGACATGCACTGACCACCAGGGGCAGATGCTCAATGCAGGAGCTGCTGAGCTGCGTTGGCTTAGCAGTGGCGGTTCTCAGGTGATGCACCCTAGAACCAGAGAGAAGGGAGCTCGATTCCGGGGGCATCACCTGAGAACTACCCTCTCGCAATTCAGGACCCCTCTGGGGATGTCAGAGAGCCTGATCCCCACAGACCAGGCCGAGGGACCCCACCTGCTGGAGGGACCCTGTTCACTTCGCAGATGCCTTTCAAGCCACGGCGCCACCCCAGGTGCAGCCAGCCAGAGAGGGACTGAGGGAGGTTGGCTCCAGGGCTGTCTTTCCTAGTCCTACCCAGCCGGCCACCTTCTAATTCATATCCTTTCAATGTGCACGAATCCATGCACCAGGGCACTAGTACTTAATAATGTATTCTGCTACCGGTTGATCTTGGTCAGGGTGATTCACTTATATATCTCATTTTTGATTGTCCATAGCCAAGAACTGTAATACTAACTTTAGTAAATAAAATCTACAGCTGACATCAAAGTATATTTTGGTCACTTATGGAGTTGTGTGTGTGTGTGTGTGTGTGTGTGTGTGTGCTTTTTGAAGTGCTGCGTGCTACATCTAGGAACAGGAAAAGCTGGCTCCAATATTTGAAGACCAGAGCTGGTAGTGAGGAGTCCTGATTTGTTGGCATAGGACACAAACTTAGTAGAAATTAAATTAAGACTAATTTTATTTTGTAGAGATAATATGTCTAATGTATCAGGCCAAGAGAAGAAGGAAAGGAAGGAGAAAATGACAAGAACTGTATGTTCATTGAACAACCAGTGTCAAAATAGTGGAGGATTAACCAGCAATTACATACATTCCCAAGCCGAGTTTTGCCAAGGAGATTCCACCAGCCTTTCACATAAAAACACTTCTGCCATTAATCGTCAAATACTGTAAAAGCCATTTGAGCCTAGAGCGTCTTGGAAATGTTTGGAGAACATGACTGTACACAGATACCTGACTTAATGGAGCCTGCACACAGTCTTGTGACTTGTCTATAGACTTAAATAAAGGCAGGGATCTGGAAGTCAATATCAAAATCAGCTCTAGTGAATTAGTTTAATCAAAGTGAATCCAGGATTCTAGCCTTCTCTGGCTCTTAAACACCCAGCTAGGAAACCAAGATGGCGGCATAGGTTAACTCGGGAGTTTGCTGCCTCGAACAACCACTTCAAAAATACAACTAAAAGACGGAAAGGACATCATCCAGAACCACAGGAAGGCTGGCTGGATGGAAGTTCTACAACTAGGAGGAACCAAGAATCAGAGGAGGCACAGTGCTGAACTAAAATACTAAGGTGCGGAGTGCGCGCGGCTCGGGCTGGTGGCTGAGGGCGTGGTTGTCTGTTTCAATCTGGAGGGAGCCTCAGACTCAGAGCTCCAGATCCGGGCGAGTCTCTAGGGACCCAGACTCAAACGGGAGAAGCGGGACTGTCTGGCTATGGTCCCTCCGAGGTTTGCAGCGGTTGCTGGGACAGAGAGGCAGAGCCCCTGGGGACGGACTGAGAGCAGCCATAACTGCTCCCTCCTCCACCCTGTTGATCCCGTGGGACCCGCCCCGCCCCGCCCCGCCCAAGCCCTGCACAGAGGCATTTGCTGGATAGCCTCAGGCAAAGGCTAGATTAGCACCTCCCTAGAGGACACAAGTTCTTCCACTGTAGACACAGCTGATTATCACAGCCAGTCGGCCTGGAGGTCAAATCCCTCTACTGTTAACTGCAACAATCAAGGCTTAACTACAACAAGACTGCGCACAAAGACCACTAGGGGGTGTACCAAGAAAGCGTAAAAAATGCGGAGACGAAGAAACAGGACAAAACTATCAAGGGAGGATATTGAGTTCAGAACCACACTTTTGAGGTCTCTCAAGAGGCTTCTAGAGTCTGTCGATAAACTTGATGAGATGTACAGGAAATCTAATGAGACCCTCGATGGTGTGATAAAGGACCATCTAGAAAGTAAGCATACACTGACCGAAATAAAGAATATTATACAGACTCCCAACAGCAGACCAGAGGAGCGCAAGAATCAAGTCAAAGATTTGAAATACGAAGAAGCGAGAAACACCCAACTGGAAAAGCAAAATGAAAAAAGAACCCAAAAATACGAAGATAGTGTAAGGAGCCTCTGGGACAGCTTCAAACGTACCAACATCAGAATTATAGGGGTACCAGAAGATGAGAGAGAGCAAGATATTGAAAACCTATTTGAAGAAATAATGACAGAAAACTTCCCCTACCTGGTGAAAGAAATAGACTTACAGGTCCAGGAAGCGCAGAGAACCCCAAACAAAAGGAACCCAAAGAGGACCACACCAAGACACATCATAATTAAAATGCCAAGAGCAAAAGACAAAGAGAGAATCCTAAAAGCAGCAAGAGAAAGAAAATCAGTTACCTACAAGGAAGTACCCATACGACTGTCAGCTGATTTCTCAGCAGAAACTATGCAGGCCAGAAGGGAGTGGCAAGAAATATTCAAAGTGATGAATACCAAGAACCTACAACCAAGACTACTTTATCCAGCAAAGCTATCATTCAGAATTGAAGGCCAGATAAAGAGCTTCACAGATAAGGAAAAGCTAAAGGAGTTCATCACCACCAAACCAGTATTATATGAAATGCTGAAAGGTATCCTCTAAGAAGAGGAAGAAGAAGAAAATGGTAAAGATACAAATTATGAACAACAAATATGCATCTATCAACAAGTGAATCTAAGAATCAAATGAATAACCTGATGTACAGAATGAACTGGTGATTATAATAGAATCAGGGACATAGAAAGGGAATGGACTGACTATTCTTGGGGGGAAAAGGGGTGTGGGAGATGTGGGAAGAGACTGGACAAAAATCGTGCACCTATGGATGAGGACAGTGGGTGGGGAGTGAGGGCGGAAGGTGGGGTGGGAGCTGGAAGGAGGGGAGTTATGGGGGGAAAAAAGAGGAACAAATGTAATAATCTGAACAATAAAGATTTAATAATAAAAAAGAGAACAAATACAATTGTTTTTGAGAAAAAAAAATAAAGTTTTGTTTTCAAGAAATATTAAAAAAAAAAAAAAAACCCACCCAGCTAGAGTCTTGTTTTTGTTAGGGTCTCATCCCAAATTTAGGTAGGCAACAAGGAACCATAAACAGATTATTAGTGAAGAAGCCAAATCTGAAAAGCCACCATCTTGAAAGGTAGCAGATTAAATCTGAGTTGAGCAGCAGATAGCAAAAAATATTCATGTCGATTTACTTTAATTAGAGAATCATAATGTCATGATTTGGAAGCGAAGAATCTCTTTCAGTGGGATTTGTAACAGTGGGAAATCTTGAGCATCTCTGATAAATTGGAAAGAGCTTGGACATGAGTAATGAAAATGATGAAGGAGCTGGAAGAACTGACTTATAGGGGAAGATGAAAAGAATTTAACATGGATAGTTTGGCTGAGTGAAGAAGAGATCCTTTGATTAATAACTAGGCATTCTTGAAGTGCATAAGCACTAAGAAAAAAATCAGTACATTTTGGGTGTGGAAAACATGAATAATGGAATCAATTAAGCACAGTAAAATAAGCTGAATGTCAAATGTAAAATATCTATTTCTGGGTTTTTTAGATGTGCCTCTTGAGGTACTTTCAATGTTAAATATTTTCTAGTAAAAAGTTCTTAATATTTTCAATCTCCTTTTTTTAAACAAAAGAAGCAAAATCTCCCAAGGGTTTTGAAAAGATACATTTTGTTCATAGGGGCATAGTGGTTAGATTTTAACTGTGGTTGAACCAAGCCAACCAAGATCTTCAGGACAAAGTCTCTTAAATCGAATATTATTGTCCTAACACCATAGAAGAGGTTCTGTTTTGCCTCTGGGAAGTTTGTCTCAGGCCTCTGAGGGAGGCAGAGGGAAACAGTTGACAAGGCTTTGACACCGGTTGGTCCAGGACAGCCTGAATGCACATTGTCATCTCTTACAAGGTGTCTGGTTCCATTCAAAGTTGGGAAAGTCTGGTATTAAAAAACTTTAATAAAATGTCATCGTAATTATTCTAGGGGTCTGATTGCTGAGACAGACGCTACGAATGTACCTAACTAAGGTGGGGGAGGAGTGAATTCAGGATTCTAGGCAGGTTGGCACGGCCGTTTAACGTTCAGACATGGATATCAGTCAACCCAATAAACCTTGAAATCAGTAGGGTGTCAGCTTGTGTACAATGACGTAATTTCCATGCTGAGTGATCCTAGGAAAGTTGGCGTAAAGAATGACTACTAGCGCCCTAGCTGGTTTGGCTCAGTGGATAGAGCATCAGCCTGCAGACTGAAGGATCCTGGGTTTGATTCTGGTCAAGGGCACATGCCTGGGTTGCAGGCTCGATCCCCAGTGGGGGACATGCAGGAGGCAGCCAATCAATGATTCTCATCATTGATGTTCCAGCCTCTCTCTCCTTCTCCCTTTCTCTCTGAAATCAATAAAAAAAAATATATTTTTTAAAAAGAATGACTACTAGGATGAATGTGATAGATCCAAAGGTGATGAGAACTCTAAGTCACAGTTGGCTTCCGCATGTGTTGCTTGTCTGCTTCAGCTTGTACCTTCTGATAGTGCTAATGTTCCTCACTCATATGAATTTTTTCCATCCTTATTATCTTATTTTCTGGGAACTCATTGTACACACAAGGGTTCTGTTAATAGCTTTGACATCTAACGTTTTTAACACCAAATGCTTTACAAGCACCATCTAATCTGATCACTAACTTTCTTGATTCCATCTTCCTAAAATCTTTGTGATTCTACAGTCAGAGTCAGAGCAGAGTCAACTGCATTGAAAGTCCATCTCCTCCAGGTTGGTTACTCCAACAATGATGTCAGAAGCTAGATTTGTAGGTACAGGATTTGGCTGAACTTTCCTGCCTGGGTCCATTGTTGTGAGGACAGGCTATGTGTTAGAAAAACCTAGAAAAGGATTGGAAATTAGAGCCTGAAATTGTAAATAAGCATGTTGGCTGAACCAGATATAGAATAGGAAGAGGGCTCAGGAACACAGATGGGATATGTTTGCTAGGACCAGTCAGATATATGGGCAAGGAATTAAGTTTGGTAAACAAGTAAACATCAGAAGTCTAAGCCAGATGAGGATGTGCAATGAGGAAACTGAGACTTGGAGAGCACACGTTTCCTGCTCATGGCCACAGAGCTGATAATTGGCAGAACTGGCTTCAAATCTAGGTCTGTTTATATGAGAGCTCCTGTCCTTGACCTCTGTTATAAACTTTTGTGCAAATTTCAAAGTTCCTTTTACTCAGGTGAGCAAATGTGTGTAAATTCCTTCACTTGTCTATTTAAACTTTATTTTTATCTCTAGTCCCCATTGTTTCTGATGCAAATTTTTAATTTAGTCATTACCAGGAAAACTCAGTCATGTTCAAGTCTATTGCCTGTCATTTCTGGTTTGAGGTTATTCAACGACACCCTTTTAATGCTATGTTCCGAAGGCTGTTATGCAAATGGTGGAGAGATGTTTATTTCATGACTTGGATTCATCTGGGTGGCCTGCTGCTGTCCATTCATTGGACTATCTGGCTCTTCTCTACCACACTGGTACCTGTCACATTTTATCAACATTCTCAGCTGCACCCCTACTAGACAGACACTTTGTAGTTTCTGCATTAGCCCCCTGCTGTAATTTTTCTGTAACCCACAGCACGTTGTCCTTGAGCCAACTGCTACCTCCAGTCTGGAGAACCACAACAACCTTTGGGCTGAAGGATTCCTGGGTTGTCCCTAGCCCTCTTCCTTTGTAATCTGCGGCGGCCACACCACACTGGCGCAACCAACTGCCACCAAGGACTTTACCTGAAAATTGAGGCCTATGTTCTCCCACCTTTGAATCCCACAACTTAATTGGAGGGCTAAGGTATTTTTGGCTCCCCATGGAGGCTAAGCCTGAAGCAAGGGGTTAAGACACAGCCACCCCACCTGACTCATTAATGGTTACCTTTCATGGTTTGTATCTCTTCTGTCTCTAATGTCTCTCTTCCCCAGCCCACAGCATTCTCTATCTAGACTGATGTGTAGGTGGAGCTCTGATTCAGGCTGACAACATCTACTTCCTAATCCTTCAGTCTTATTTGTGGATATGAAGTGTTTGAGTTTGCTTGTCCAGTTGTTCCGTTTGAAACTCACCCTTAGAGCAATTTAGCCAGTGAGCTCCCAGCCTAAGCTGGGAAGGGTCACTTCTGTGGGGGGCTGAAGTGGAACCATACTCCAGTTCCTCCTTGCATATTATTTTCCAACTTCAGTAAAAATAGTTGACCTTGTTAGAGCTATCCTTTTTAGAGGTGATTCCAACAATTAATAATTTTATTTTGTAGAAGTTGCTGGTGTTAAAGTGTTGCCTAAATACTTGAGACTTTATAAGTTCAGTAAAAGTTACCCAATTTGCTTATCTGCTGTTACGTGAGGAACCTTGACATTTAAGACACATAAAAGGGAATAATTATGTAAGTTATAAAATTGACAAGTACTGTGGCAGTTCATAAAATACCTGAGCCAAGTCTATCTTACTGCAGGTGTTGGGAATTCAAGGGTAAAAAAAAAAATTGGCATTGACAAGGGATGCTGATTATGTGGGTTTGTGCAATGTACACTATCAATCATCCCTGTATGCACAGGAAAAACTCCTGTGACAACAATCTTTAAGCAATTGCTCAGATTCTTGTTCACATTAAAATGGTTTTAATTCTGACCTCTTCCTTCATGTCCATATCCAAGCAGAAACCAAATTCGATCTCACAAATATTTAGCCTGACTCTTCCATCCCTATAATTACAGCCTTAGTTCAGACCCTTATCTTCTTTTGTCTAGAATATTATAACAGCATCAAGACTTTTCCTGCTGTAGAAAGTCCATGCTCTGCTTATGCACAGGTGTTCTTTATGGCAAGAAGATTGAAATTCAGATAGAATCTGCTGGTCAGTATTAAAGTAATATTAAATGAATCACATTCCTTTTTTTGAGTCAGAATTTTAGAATATGATGGTATAGTTGACCATTATTAATATCTGCCCAACTGTCCTACCTACTTCTGGAATAATATTCCCCTTCATTTTGGAAATGTGTCCAATCTCTTGTATTATGTGATCCTGGTGAAAGTTTTGCATCATAGTAACCCACCTTCTGGGCATGGGGGTGGGCATGGAACCCATGCTGAGCCAATCCATTGCAGGATCTTTTCAAATTTGACTAAAGGAAGAAGAGTAATCCCTTTCAGTGATGAGTGAAGCTGAGATATGAAGTGAAGACCAGTAAACGGTCATGCTCTGACCATCTAAACCAGTGGTTCTCAACCTTCCTAATGCCACGACCCTTTAATACAGTTCCTCATGTTGTGGTGACCCCCAACCATAAAATTATTTTCTTTGCTACTTCATAACTGTAATTTTGCCACTGTTATGAATCAAAATGTAAATATCTGATATGCAGGATGTATTTAGGCGACCCCTGTGAAAGGGTCGTTCGACCCCCAAAGGGGTTGCGACCCACAGGTTGAGAACCGCTGCTTGAACAAAGCCAGTTTTGAAAGAAGGAAGTTGGAACTCAAGAGAAGCTGACTTGAGAGGTTGGAGAGCATTCTGGTACTGTTGTAGGTCCCACCCCAGTTGCCTCTAAGTCCAACCATAGCCTAGAGCTGTTGGCAGCTGACTCCTTGGCTCCCAGGTCCCTCCTTTTGCCATGCAAGGTTATGTTAAGTTTCTGATATGTCAGCAGAAGCTGATCTAGTGAGTTTAATGACTTAAGATCCACAGAATTAAGGGCTAACCAATATTTTACTTTCCACTATCATCTACACTCTGACTCAAAAAATGCCCAACTATTTTATGATAGTCTAGGTTAGAACACCGCTTCCCCAACTTCTAGGAAAAGAGGGTCATTAAGAGTCATCTTCTTCCATCCGGGGCTAAATATCACGATTCCAGCTTTCTCAGTGTGGTGAAAAGGCATTAAAGTGTAGAAAAAAACCAGTCTGTTTCCTGGCAACTCAGAGTCCAATGTGCTCTTGTTGCTTTAGGTGCATCTGAGATTCTACTGAGGGACTAATGGGCCCCTGCAGTGGCCAGTTTGTTTTCATGTTTTATCTATTTTCTTTTGGAAAAGGTTGAGCTCTCTACTTTGTTTTGTGATGTCTAAGGGGATTGTGTTCATGTGGATTTTGGCAAGTTTGCTTGACCCTGGATTCCTCAAAGTGTCATTCTCTGAGGCAACAGAATATGCACTGAAGACTCTTAAAAATACAAAAGACTTTTTGGAGCAGTCCTTGTTTGATTGCTAGAATGAATATATTATTATTATTTGACCATTTTGGAGCAGAAACAAAATACTTAAAAATTCAGCAATGATAACTCTATGTAAGAAAACCAAGGTGTCTTTTGGTGATCTCTTTAAGATTCCTATTGCCATTATCACCTTTGTGTCAAGTGTGTATTCAGTAGAATCTAATGGAGAAAATCTTGCCAAAACTCAGGGACACCAAGATGAGTATAATATATTTCTCAACATCTAGAAGATTGCAGTTTTGTAGTAAGTTAGGGCACATATTGGTACAACAAAAGTGTGCTCAGGCTATGCAAAATAGCCTCCAAAAGTTCGCAGTAATAGTAAAAACAAATATCAAACCAGCAATATTTCTCTGGCTTACCTGCTATGTATATTTTGGCCTATCATTTCCTCCTGAAATTTCTCCCAACCAGTTCAGGAAGCTCTGAGGGAGTCTCACTTGTGCTAAGGACACAGGTTTCTTGTCTGTTAGGTGGAGTCCATGAGTTCTCATTGTGCATCACTGGGCAGGTCTCTTGGCCACCCTGTGAGGCTACCATGTTCTCTTTCCTGCTTTTGGTTCTTCAGGGATGTCCCTTGCCAGCACTGATCTGTAGTGTTGTCCTCCCATCTTCTTTCCCTGTGTAGCTCAGCCCAACTTCTGAATCAGACTTCCATGGTTTTTCTCCCTTATTACATGGAGATCTGCCTCCTGGGTGACTGCCCTGCTCAAGAGAGGAAAATGCCTTCTGTGCCCCCTTGTTGCTTTGGCCTATTGCCTGGGCTGAAAAGATACAGCACTTTGTGTGTTCTGTGCCTTACAGAAATCTTAATAAAGCAGCACTTCTATTGGTTTACTTTATAAACTCTAGGTCCCAGGTATTTTGGTTAAGTTCTGGTGATTGATGGCTGGGAACAATGGAAAAAGCATACTTCAGGTGGGACTTCTCTCCCATACTGACCTAATGGGCCTGCATGACCTTGTTGAAAATAAATTACTTTCACAAGATGCTTCTTTTCCTTTGTAGGCATATAGCTTTCATGCTTTCTCAACCTCAGTGTTCCTCTACATATGTATTTATTTGATAAAAATATATCGATATCTACAATGTGTCAGTTACCCGGCTAGCCCTCAGGCATAGAGTGGTTGATGAAATATTTCTGTTTCTATCTTCATGCATCTTGGTATAAAGTATTATAGCCTAAAACTGTCTTAATATTCAGTGAGTAAATAGCTTATGTTGGCTTCTAACCTCTACTGCAGAACAGATGAACGACAGAAGGTTGCATTTGTTAAATGCCAAGGAAAGAAGCCCCTGAGGATTTAAGAGGAGCAATGGATTATTAGAAAGGCTGGACTGAGCTTGTGAAAGAGATGGCAGTTGAGCTGAAACATTGAGGAAATTCGAAGACCAGGTGAATGGAAATGAACCGGATCGCCATTCCAGAAGGAATGTATATGCAGGTCCAAGAGGAGAGAGGCAGTACAGATTTGCACACATGCCAGCCAGGAGGAAGGCTCAGGACAGTTTGAACTTAGTATGGCTGCATCTGATGTTGGGTTAGTTAATTATGTTCTCTGAGCCTTAGTTTCTTATTCTGTGAAATGGCTTTTCATATGGATTATAAGAGCCCAAAGTACAGAGATGTAGGTAAAGCCCTAAGAATCATGTCTGGCAAATATCTTGCCAGTTTGGTTGAAGCAGATGATGTGTGTATTGGAAGGAGGTATTTGTTTAAAACAATGTTTTTATTTATTTCAGAGAAGAAGGCAGAGGGAGAGAGAGATAGAAACAGCAACGATGAGAGAGAATCATCCATTGGCTGCCTCCTGAATGCCCCCCTACTGGGGATCAAGTCCAAAAACCGGGCATGTGCCCTGACCAGGAATCAAATCATGACCCTCCTGGTTCATGGGTCAGTGCTCAACCACTGAGCAGCACCGGCTGGCAGGATGTATTTCTTTTGGTAATTCTTTTTTGGAGTTTGCTTATTATTAAAGGCAGGTGAAAATGACTGAGGAGCACTCTGCTTTGTTACCCACAAGAGGAGAGGAAAAAAATGGGATGGAAAATAAATGAAGAAAATGGACTGTTTTCTTGTACTTCTTCCAACCTCTTCTCAGGGGTGTTGAGCACCTAAATTACTCAGCCCAATTTAATCTGTGCACAGGACACATGCTGGACCAGCTGGGGCTTGGTAATGGACACTTCTGTTCTCTCATTGCTCTCACTTTGCCCAAAAGCTGGGAGAAATACTCGTAAGAGATGATCTGACCATGGCACTGTTACCTCAAAGCATCAGGTTGGCTTATTTGAAATATAAAAAGCTATTTAATAAACAGGGCTCATATGTTTCGCTTCCCCTCATAAAACACCAGCATCTAAACACTCGGCTTTATTTGCTCTAATTTTGTCCTGCCCTTTATTTGTGGCAAAATAAACTTCACTGACTGATTCAACTTGCTCAGCCCTACTGTTGACTTCTAATCTCTTTCCTTTATAATTAGTTTACACCCAAAATCAATTGTGGTGCCCTCTGCATTGCAGCTTCAAAGTGAAGTTGCCATTTTACATTGAAAGGGCAAAATAGATCAACCCTCGCAATTCTCTTTCATTTAGATTCTGCACACACAAGGCTTGAAAGCAAGTCCTTGCTGAAACCTCACCTGAGTGGCTGTGGCAGCCACAGTTAGGTCAAAGTAGCAGAATCCGAAATAATATGCCTGGCTCTGTCTAGTTCTCAGTGTCTCTTTGCTAAAAGGAATGCAGACTCATCCCCGAAAAACTATGAGAGGGAAGCAGAGAATTTTCAGTAGGAGGGGGACATTGGATAGTTACGAGGAAAACTAAAAGCAGGAAGAAAGTGAGGGCATTTGGTAAACACAAAAGAATAAAGACAAGAAGTAGGCAAAACAGTTATTTGGGATAGGTTGACGGTTTGCAAACAAGACAAAATGCAGATTTTGGGTGGTGAGTTAAAAAGTTGTCTGGCTTGAATAACACGGAAGCAATGGAAACTAAAGAATTGATTGTAGGGGGAAGACTCAAATGGGATTATAATTTCATTCCAGTCGGCTTCTTTTATTTTGAATTACTAGCAGATTGAATAGCTCATATCATGATTTAATTAGGCAAGGCATCCCTGAATTTGTATTCCCTGTTCTTTTTGTTCCTAATATGGCTTCTGAGCCTTTCTTCTGATATGAAAGCCCTGAGACCATTACATTACAGTTAATTGATGCAGCATCTCACTGCAGCGTGCCACTGCGAACATGAGGGCTGGGATGTGCTATTTACGACTGAGTGTCCTGTGCCCGGCCCAAGACTAGCACATTTTCGGTGTTCCATGGCAGTTATGACATGTATCAATAAAGGAGGGCCCCTTTTGCTCAGCCAAACAGGCTTTCATTTCTTTGAGTATTCTTTAGACAGATAGTCTATCCTTTTATTTCCTCTGAAGCAATGAATTACCTCTGATATTGAAGAAACATTAAAAAAAACACTCAACACCACGAAGCCACAGGACTTTGATTCCTCAAGGGGTTTCCCTGCTAACACCACGTATTTCATGATGAAAGAACCCCGATCAGGGCGTCACCGTCATGACCGTAACTGACAGGCTGACAAGCTGAGCTCAGCCTGATGAATCACTGAGGGCTGGTGTGTTTTCCATACCCTGACAGTTTAAGCTTCTCCTGACAGATGTCTGTCAGGCTGCAGCAAGAAGATTGAGCTTCGGGGACGCCCTTGCTGCCGTTTGCACGCATGGCTGGATGGGAAGGTTGGCCTCACTTTCCCCGCTACATGAACTATTTTCCTGGCCTGGGCCCTGAGATATTTTCATTATCCCAATTCCTGAAATTTGAGTCAGTGTCAGTCACAGAAATGTGATTGACCTTCTATTCTAGTACATGGAGACAGCCTACTAAAAAGGGTAGGGATTCGAGAATCAGAGAGGCACATTTTAGGTGGGTGAACGTGCTCCAATATCAATGAGCCTGTGATTCTGAATCAACAAGTGGGGACTTCTGTTTCACAGAATTGCTGTGAGAATGGGATGATGTGCCTGGAAGCTATGAAATGGGACCAGCTAATCACTGATGTTTATGTCCCACCACATTCACATGTTGAAACCCAGTCTCCCAGGTGATGGTATTAGGGGGTGGAGCCTGCGGGAGGGGATTAGGTCATGAGGCTGGAGCCCTCCTGAATGGGATCAGTGCCACTGTCAAGCTCAGAGAGCTCTCTTGCTCCCTCCCACCCGGTGAGGACACAGCAGAAAGATGGGCTGTCTATGAACCAGGAAGTGATGCCTCACCAGACACTGAATCTGGTGGAACCTTGATCTTGGACTTCCCAGTGTCAGAAACTGAGAAATGAATGTTTGTCATTTAAACCAGCCAGCGTATGGTAGTTTTTGCTACAGCCACCCAAATCAAGCAATTGTTCTTAACTGGAACAATTTTGTATTGTTTCGTATTCCCCTCCCTCAGGGGGCATTTAGCAGTGTCTGAAAACATTTTTGGTTGTCATGGCTGCGGGCAGGTGCTACTGGCATCTAGTGGCTAGAGGTAAAGGATGCTGCTCAGAATCTTATAATGCACAAGACAGCCCTCCCCCTCCCCCACTCACCTATGCAACAAGGAATTCTTCTGCTCAAAATACCATTAGTGCTGAGGCTGAGAAACCCTGCTTGGGCAGCGTGAGTGCTGTAGCCCTGTGCAGAAGCTTATGGGTTTAATTTGTAGAAGGTTTGCTGACTCATTTTACTTAAATACCCCCCACCCCCACTCAGAAACCCACTAGCTGATGCCTGCTCCCCATTTAAAAAGTATTTGGGCTTTGATCTATTAAAAGGAGGTTAAACAAATAGGTTCTGTAAACATATACTTCAGTGACTTAAAGAGCCACCGTAGCCTTCAGCTCTGAAGCCTGTGTCATCCTCCCCCAGTCTCACAAAGTCCTCTAGAATATTTCCCCATGCCACCTCGCACACATCTTTGGACACAGTCCATATAATGGTGTATAGGGGTCTGCTTTCTGGCTCCTGGTTTGCTGTGATTTCAGTGTCACTGGTGGGCAGAGTTTGCTTATCACCCTCAGTTTACTGGCTGTTATGACTAAACTAGAGGCCCGATGCACGAAATATGTGCAAGAGTAGGCCTTCCTTCCCCCAGCTGCCAGCACTGGCTTCCCTCTGGCACCTGGGACCCAGGCTTCCCTCTGGCCACTGGCAGGCACCCAGGACCCGGGCTTCCCTTGCAGCCCCGGCTTCGTCCGGAAGGTTGTCCGGAAGGATGTCTGGGAAAACGTCCAGTCTAATTAGCATATTATGCTTTTATTATTATAGATTATATCCCTTCCCAACCCTCACATTCATAGGTTGAAGTCCTGACCCCCAGCACCTCGGATTGTGACTGTTCTAATCAAGGGTCTTTAAAGGGGTGATTTAGTTAAAATTAGGTCACTAGGTCACTTCTAAGGACAATATGACTGGTGTCCTGATAAGAGGAGATTAGGACACAGACAAGTACAGAGGAGAGACCAGGCATCAGGGTCAGCCGGGAACTTGTTAGAAACGCAAACTCTCAGGCCCCACCCCAGATCTGCTGAATCAGGAACTCCAGGGGCGGCACATAGTAACCCATGTTTCTAGCAAGCCTCCCAGGGGCTTGTTAGATACTCATGTTTGAGGCTTAATCATAGGGTCTTCCATTCTCTGAGAATTCCCTTTTGCGTTCTGAGCACAGTCACTGAGCACAGCACCAGGACTCTGCTATCTGAATCTGACAGTCCCTGTCCGGAGTGTCCTACTGTCCTTTCCTTCAGACACCTTTCAACTGCTTTACTGTGAGGAAATCAGCAGAAGGTTCACAGATTCCACAATGGAAAGTTCAATTCTCTGATCATCCTTCCATCGAAACGAGAGCATTGCCTCGTCTTCCCCAGGAAATTACTTTTCCCCGACCAGGGTTGTGACATCTTTGTCCCCAGCTGCGACGTTAAATGTCCTTTTGAGCTATCATCAGTCTGTAAGTCCCTAATTCACAGAGTTGAAGAGCAAAGAGACCTTTTCGGTGCTTTTAGGTAAATAGTAACATTAATAACAAATTTGTAAAGTACTTTTCAAGGTACAAAGCTCTTTTTATATCCTAAAATGTTAATTTTCTTACCTGTAGAGTGGGGATCATTATATGTAGCTAACAGGACTTTTCAAACAAGCCCATGGGTTTGGTTCCCTACTGCCCAGGTGAGAAACTGATACAGAGACATTACATGACACAAGTGGTCTGTCCTGTGAAGAGATAACTTGGGCCTGGTTCTTTCTGACACTGTCACTTAAAAACTAAGGCACCATTTGCAATTGCATGGATGGACCTAGAGAGTATCGTGCTAAGTGAAATAAATCAGTGAGAGAAAGACAAATGCTGTATAATTTCCCTTATATGTGGAATCTAAAGAACAATGTAAATGAGCAAACAAAACAGAAACAGACTCATAGATACAGAGAACAGACTGATGGTTGTCCAAGGGGAAGGAGGTAGGTGGGATGGGTGAAAAAGGTGAAGGTATTAAGAAGTACAAGTTGGTAGTTACAAAATAGCCATGGGGATGTGAAGTATAGCACATGGAATATGGTAAAAAATATTGTAATAACTACTGGTATGTATGGGGCCAGGTGGGGACTGGAAATATTGGGGGGAACCCTTTGTAAAGTATATGATTGTCTAACTTCTAGACCATACACCTGAAACTAAGATAAAATAATATTGAATGAAAACTGTAATTGAAATAATTAATAATAATAATAATAAAATTTATAAAAACTAAGACAAAATTCATTTGTTCCCAGTTTTTAGTACTGAGCAGGAATGGCCCAGCCTCCAGGCCCCAGCACATGCACCTGATATGTGTTTAGGAAACAGATTTGCTTCTTTCCTCTTCTGCTGCTGATCCATGGCCTCACTATAAGTAACTAAATTGTGCAGCCCAGGGGGCCCTGCTTTCAATTCTCTCTGTGAATGCGCAGAGAGGAGAAGCCAGAATTCCTACTCGGGCTAATTAGAGCTGTTAGAAAAAATGAGTGGTGACAAATATAAACCATCAGGGGCAAGGCACGGTCAGCAGTGGGAGGACAGGGGAAGCGGGTGCTGCGTGGCTGCAGACGCCCTGGAGATGAAGGTGACGCTTCCTATGATTGCCGATGCCTGCACCTGAGGACCACCAAGGCAAGACAGGCTCTGTCCACAAGTTGGACAACTCCTTCTGTATTTGAATGTTGAATATGGCCTGGCTCAAAAACTGGCTGATGCATCACATCATGACAAATAATTATCCAAAAAGCAGCAAAGGTAGATTTCATGTAAAAGACTCCACTGAAACTTTGGTATGGCAGCAGAATGAGAAAGAATGCGCCTGTGCATGTGTGTGTGTATGGGTGTGTGTGCCTGCTTGTGTGTGCATGTGAGTGTATGTGCATGTGTGACTGCATGTGTGTGTGTGTGTGTGTGCTTTAGTTTCTTTTTTATGCCCTTTAAAATCCCCAAAAATGTTTAGGGGAGACAATTTTGAATGATGTGTAGGCATGTCTGTTTGTCTTTGAGAATACATGCATTTCTGGGAACCATGGAAATGGACATGCTCATTTTGTGAAAGTACATACTAATTGATATTGCTTATTTTTTATTTAGCATGCAGTAATGTGGTTCGGTGTTTTATGTGATTGCATTTTTTGGACTTTAGTCATTGTGTCATGGTGTGTTTTACTATGTATCCCAGAAAAAAATATGCAACATACCTACAAAGCTAATGGTCCAATAGGACAGGAGGCCTATTACTCCCTCCTCCCGGAAGATTTTGTACTTTGCTTGAGAGCACATGCTCTCCTGGTTCCCCTCGAGCTCCTGGCCACTCCTTAGTCCCCTCTGCTGGCTCCTTGTCATTCCAAACTCGGAAAGGTTGGAGCACACAGGCTCAGCGACCTACGCTCCATACTATTCCCTGGGTGAATATTCCATAGCTTTTAATGCCATCTCAATCCAGATTCATCCAACAGTAATATTTTCACACCAGAATACTGCCTTTCAGTCAGGGGCAGCTCCACTCAGCAAGGCAGTGAAATTTGCAGTCACCCTTGACTCTTCCTTCCAACTCACGTCTAACCCCTCAGCAAATTTTGTTGGCTCTGCCTTCAGAAGAGCTCCAGGATCTGACTGTTTCTTAACATCTGCACCGCGCATCACCCTCCAGGCCTCTGTCATATCCTGCCTGGAGCATCTCAATGCCTCCTCCTCACGGTCACCCTGTTTCTATCGTTGCTCCTGGTAGACATTTTTAAAATTTAAAAAAAAAATTTATTGGTTGATTTTAGAGAGTGAGGAAGGGAGAGAGAGCAACATCGATTTGTTGTTCCATTTATTTATGCATTCATTGCAAGACAACTGCAAGAGGGACCCTTTTCAAAAGCAAGCCAGAGCATGTCTCTCTGCTGCTGAAAACCTGCCACTGGCTTCCCAGTTCACACAGAGAAAAGCCAAATCTGTATCAGTGGCCTAAACACTTCACAGCATCCTTTGCCCCCGTCTGCCACATTGCTTCTCTGATCTCATCTACAGCTTGCCTCCTCCCCTGTCCACACATTCCAGTGGACTCCTTGCTTTTCTTTGCACATGCCAGATGTGTTCCTGTCTTGGAGCCCTTTTATTTCCTGTCTGGGATACCCTGCTCCTGGGTATCTTACTTCCCTAACTCCTCATGTTCTTGCTGCAATATCACCTTCTTGGTGAGGCTTCCTTGACTACCCATCCTTTTTTTCAATGCATCCCTACCTCCCTACCTTGCTTTATTTTGGCCTTTGTAAAAATTATTGCCACCTGTGTTTATTTATTTGTTCATTGTTTCTTTCTCTTTGAACTGAAATGAAGCTTTCCAAAGACCAGAGTGTTCATTTGTGTATCCCACGTGCTACAATGGTGCCTGATACTTAGCAGGTGCTCAATAAATATCTGTTGAATAAATTAATGAGTAAATAAATAGGCTTCAAGTGAACTGTTTGCAATAAATGGAATAGAGTCAAAGGAATAGGTAAAACAAGTAAGGACTGAAAATTACTAGAACTATGATGAAGAAGGCATCAGTTTCTTCTCTCAACAAAGAAATAATTATATCTACACTAGAGGCCAGGTGCATGAAATTCGTGAACTTGAGGCGGTCCCTCAGCCTGGCCTGTGCCCTTTTGCAGTCTGGGACCCCTCGGGGGATGTCCACCTGCTGGCTTAGGCCCGATCAGACATCCCTCTGGCAGTCCGGGGCTCTCACAGTCTGGGACTCCTTGCTCCTTATCACCCACCTGCAGGGGAGGCGGGAGAGGCTCCCGCCACCGCTGCTGCACTTGCTCAAGCAGTGAATCACAACAGCTGGGTTTAATGCAATATTTTTTAACAGTCAATATTAAAGCAAAAATCTGTGATAAATAACATATCAAGATTTTAATAAAGATAGGATTAGTATTCCTGACTTCCTTTACCTTCAGTCTCCATGATGGCTGCACTCAGTATTGATTTTATCTTTTGGTACTTAATATCCATTTGTTGAGGGAGTGAATAAATGAAGGTCAGCAAAGGTGTGCTAGAGGAAGAGGAACATAAGTCTTCAAGACCTTTCTTTGTACCTTGGCTTTAATAACTAAAGCAACCAACACTTACTATGTGCCAGGTACTGATCAACATGTTTTATAGAAACGATATGATAACTTATTTAAATCTTCTCCAAAGCCTATGAATAGTTATTATTGTTATCATCCCCATTTTACAGATGTGGACATTGAGGTCCAGAGAGCTGGAAGGACTTGTGTGAGCTTGTACACTAGTAAGTGGCAGAGCTGGGCTCAATAGTGGCTGTGTCAGATCTTCTGTGGATAGGAGGTCTGATGGGTTTGCAAGGCACCAGGAGACATTCCAGGAAAAGGGAATCTAAGCAAATTCCTTTTACTATTATACAGCAAGTTCACACGGACACCAAAATAAATCACGCAAACATAGGAAAAAACAGATGTCACGATCCAAACCCTAGGCTGGGGAAACTAATGTGGAATTATTTTACGAAGCATGTCAAACATATGGAACAAGTTACAAAGCAGGGCCATTATAGATTTTTTTTTTTTTTAAATACCATTGGCTTCAGGATCCAGGGTGTAGTATAAAAGAAAGAAAAATGAAGGCAAGAGAGAAATTATCCTATTCTCAGCAGCAGCGGAGAGAGGTTTGCTCTGATAGGATTTTTTTCTTTATCATTATAAACCTTTTCACAATGATCTTTCCCAGTGAGAAATTATTTATGGTGTCCCTTTGAGTATGCAAGCCACGCACTAAGCTCTAAATGGTGTGTGTGGAAAGGATGGAATCACAGGTGGGGATCACTTGCTAGAGATTACTTGCAAGTCTATTCATAGCAACTGCCTTTGGCCTCAGCTACACTAATTTGGAGTGTATGCTATAAGGGCTCTGTTGAGGGTTATTGTTGGGAAGAAGACTTGCCATTTAAAATGTGGAAACAACTTCTCAGGGAATAACGTTAACACTTTAATCGAATGTAATCTCTCTACCCTGTAGAGAAGCATGATCTCCCCTTGCTTTGTGTGGCGTAGGGAAGCTTTATTGCATTTTGTGAATGTTGGCCGGCACATACATAAAAGTCTTTGGGAAATACGTTAAGGGCGAACAACGTGAGAGGACTTCCTATTTGCAGTCTCTATTTTTTAAAAAATGACATAGTACTTGGGTAGTGACATAGGTTTGAATTCCAGGCCCTCCAATGAGAATTTAGGATTTCCCTCTCCTCTTTGCAAACTTGGTCTGCAGTAGCAGATTTTACATGGGCCCGGGAGCCATAGGCTTTCCCTACTGCGCTCCTGAGCCAACCACCCTGGAAGCTCCACCTAGGAATAAAGGCTAGAAAAAAAAACATATCCAGCCGAAACCGGTTTGGCTCAGTGGATAGAGTGTCGGCCTGCGGACTGAAGGGTCCCAGGTTCGATTCCGGTCAAGGGCATGTACCTGGGTTGCAGACACATCCCCAGTGGGAGATGTGCAGGAGGCAGCTGGTCGATGTTTCTCTCTCATCGATGTTTCTAACTCTCTATCCCTCTCCCTTCCTCTCTGTAAGAAATCAATAAAATATATTTAAAAAAAAAATATCCAGCCACAGATTACAAGTGGAAATTTATATTCTAACTAGAGGCCCGGTGCACAAAAATTTGTGCACTTGGGGGGTGGGGGTAGGGGTCCCTCAGCCCGGCCTGTGCCCTCTCGCAGTCTGGGACCCCTCGGGGGATGACCACCTGCTGGCTTAGGCCCGCTCCCTGGAGGATTGGGCCTAAGCTGGCAGTCAGACATCCCTCTGGCAGGCCGGGAGCCCTCGGGGGATGTCCACTTGCTAGCGGGGAGCAGTCCTAAGCTGCAGTCGGACATCCTTAGCGCTGCTGAGGAGGCAGGAGAGGCTCCCACCACCACTACTACTGGCAGCCGTCAGCCTGGCTTGTGGCTGAGTAGAGCTTCCCCCTGTGGGAGTGCACTGACCACCAGGGGGCAGCTCCTGCATTGAGCGTCTGCCCCCTGGTGGCCAGTGTGTGTCATAGTGACTAGTCATTCCCAGTTGTTCTGCTATTAGGATCAATTTGCATATTACCCTTTTATTATATAGGAGTGCCTGGCCAGCCTGAGTGAGGGGCTGATGGCTGTTTGCAGGCTGGCCACAGCCCCTTCAGGATGGGGGTCCTCCCTGGGGTGCCTGGCCAGCCTGGGTGAGTGACTAATGGCTGTTTGCAGGCTGGCCACAACCCCAGCCACCCAAGTTCCCAGTGGAGGCTGGCTGGAAGCAGGTATCTGGGATTTATTTGTCTTCTATAATTGAAACTTTGTTGCCTTTTGCAGAGGCCACAGCTGGCTCAGAGCAGGCAGGAAGCTTGGCTTCCTCCATCGCCCAGGCAACCAAGCCTCCTGCTTACTCCAGCTCCGTGGCTGCCGGCCGCCATCTTGGTTGGGTTAATTTGCATATAGTCGTTCTGATTGGCTGGTGGGCGTGGCTTGGGTGTAACAAAGGTACGGTCAATTAGCATCTTTGTCTTTTATTAGTGTAGATCTGACTTCTTTTAAGATGTGTTGAAATAAAGTCAGATTTTCTTTCCCTGCTGTTGATTTTTATGTAAATTTCTGGAGCTCTTTGAAGTCCCAGAGGGGACTGACACCTGCTTTGTTGTCTTTACAAGCCCCTGTGAGTGTTTGCCTGTCGCCCCATTTCTCCCCGTGTGTTCCTGAGAAGCAGAAACTCAGCTCTCCTTGGCTTTCTGTGCATGCCAGGAATGACCCCATGCTAATTCACTAAACGCCCGGTGGAAATAACGGAGGCATTTTATTTATTTTTTAAATATATTTTTATTGATTTCAGAGAGGAAGGGAGAGGAAGAGAGAGATAGAAACATCAATGATGAGAGAGAATCAATGATTGGCTGCCTCCTGCACACTCCCTACTAGGTATCGAACCTACAACCTGGGCATATACTCTTTACTGGAATCAATCCCAGACCCTTCAGTCAGCAGGCCAATGCTCTATTCACTGAGCCAAACCAGCTAGGGCTAAAAGGGTCATTTTAAAGTAGCAATTAAAAAAAAGGAGCATTGGTCTACTGTGGCTTTTAAATTTTTTTATTGATTTCAGAGAGGAAAGGAGAGGGAGAGAGAGAGATAGAAACATCAATGATGAGAGAAAATCATCAATTGGCTGCCTCCTGCATGCCCCACACTGGGGAATGAGCCCTGACAACCTGGGCATGTGCTGTGACCAGGAGTCGAACCATGACCTCCTGGTTCATAGGTCGATGCTCAACCACTGAACCACGCTGGTTGGGCCCATTTTTCAATGTAAATGCAATCTAATTAGCTGTCTATCAACAAGAAAACAAGTGAGCTGAGAGTGTGCATGGCAATCTTGCTAAAACCACTCTGCTATCAGTTAGCTGTGTGACCCTGGATAAGACACTTCACTTTTCTGGGCCTTGATTTTGTCTCTGTTTTTCTCTGTAATTCACTTTCTCTATATATGCAATTAATACATTTACATATACAGTTTCATTCATTCATTCATTCACTCACTGAACAAATATATTAATCATCTACGTCTCGTGCCCATGATTCAGTGTCAGATGAGATTAAACTTAATTGCTATACTCTTGGAGTTTACAGTCTAGTAGGAAGAGGTATATACATTAATAAAAAATCATGAGAATAAGAAAAAAAATACAAATCTAATAACTTTTTTTTTTTTTAATATATTTTATTGATTTTTTGCAGAGAGGAAGGGAGAGAGATAGAGAGTTAGAAACATCGACCAGCTGCCTCCTGCACGCCCCCCACCGGGGATGTGCCCGCAACCCAGGTACATGCCCTTGACCGGAATCGAACCCGGGACCCCTCAGTCCACAGGCCGACGCTCTATCCACTGAGCCAAACCGGTTTCGGCCAAATCTAATAACTTTAAAGAGGAGAAATGCTTTCAGTTATGTAAACATTTAAAAGGGGAAATTGAATAAGTCCATCAGGGGTATTATATTTTGTGCAAGTGATAGTTTAGGAAAAATAAAGTGTTTACAATCACATTTTTTCCACTCAAAAATAGTTTTATTGAATCTCATAGAAAAAATTTTATGTCCTGTTTCATAATATGAAGAAAAAAATACAGTGACTTCTCTGAGAACTTGTAGGCAGACACCCAACTTTGTTAGGAAAAGCTGAGCTTCTAAGATCTAAATATGAATGGATCTCGTGTGCGAGAGAAAATACAATGCATTTGTGAGCAGGCTTGAAGGCATAGGATAACGGGAGGGAGTGTGTGCAGTGGATGGCAAGATGACAAGCTGTGAGGCAGCGTGAGATGTCCCTTCTCACAATCCTTTAAGCCTTAAAGCTACTGAACTCACACAGTGCTTCAGTGGAAATTGATGTAGAGGTTGGACTTTGCGACTCTAGACAGGAGGCCAAGAAACAGATACTTAAAGATGTAAATTATTAGGAATCTGCAGAAAGGAAGGCCGGGTCTTTGGGCTTCACAAAGATATAGCATTGGATTTAAGGTTACGCTCAATAAGATTACTGTGGGCAACTGGTCCAGCAAACGTCGGAGTTATACTACAATTTAACTTGTGTGTTATGTTAAATAGAATAGTTCTGAAGAGAAAACTGGCTCTGCTTTTTAGCTACTCAAGTGGTACCTGATGTCTCGGATGCCTGTACTCAAATCCTCTCAGCCTCACCTGGCCGTGAGCTTCAACTCATCCCATGACAATAGCATCTTCTCTCCCGTGCACTTTTCTTTCTACAATCCCTGCTCTCTTATCAAGCATTTGTTTGTTATTAGCAGAGACACAAAAGCAAAGCTTTGGTTTCAAGCCCCACTAAATTTAGTAGAAAAATTATTTTAAGCTAAAAATTATTTTAAGATTAAAAACGTCAAGGTACTCATCTCATTTATATCTAATTTTAAGAGTCTGAAACCCTACAATTCTAAAGGATCAAAGTTTATGGCTATTTTACAAAGTTCATATTTATTAATTCCTGTAAGTTAACTTACTAATTCCTTTTTTCACTAGCAAAAAATAACAACAACAAAAAAACATAAACAGAAAACAAAAACTCTTGGGTTTATAAATTCTTTAAATTGATGTTTTATTTCATAATGTCACCATACAGTGGTGACATCTCTATATAATTACATAACATATACATCTTTATATAATTATGTAGCAATATTTTTCTCTACATAGAACAAAATGATATATGTATAAGTGTATATATGTATACACATGTAATATATATTACACATATATAAATAAATTAATACAACATATACACACAAACAGATGTCTCACCTGGATTTCCTTGAAAATTGAGCTTGACACAGGCTTTCGTGCTAATGCCTTATTGGGAAGAGAATCCCAGGGTAATTAGAGCAGAGGGAAAGGGAAGTGTGCAGAGAACAGTGGGAAGCAAGATGATGTGTTACCATGCTGACCATAGCTTCACCAAAGGCCACAAAGAGACATAGTCACTCCATCAGCGGTGCACCACTCGTAGCATTGTTTGGACAGCCAGCATGGAAAAATCCTGCATCTAAACAGTGCATTAAGGAAATAAGTGAGTTGCCATTTCTTTGCAGTTCTCGTCCATTTTCTGCTTTCTGTTGGTCAAAGTTTGCCTCATGGAAGTTGACTGCCCCTGTACTTAAAAAGTTCTATCACCTGGTCCCCTTGACACCTTTGGGGAAGCCAGGTCTTACCTCATGTAATGTGTGCTTCTGGAACTGAAGTCTGGGAATGGTGAGAAGAAACAGGGACCTCAGATATGTGACTTGCTTGGCTTCAGATGTAATAGTCTGCACCTGTGTATGAAAGCCCCCATTTTGCATGCTTCTCTGTATTCACATCTTTTGGTAGTAGCTGCCCTCCTAACACAGACTCTGGGCTTGCCTTGTCTCTTGCTTTGGCCAAAATGACCTTAGTATTTTGACCTAACCAGGAGGCTTTAAAATGCACTCATACATTTCCACTCCCTCTCTCGCCTCTGATTGCCTTGAAAATGTACTCATGGTGGCTGAAGACCACTCTTGGACTAGCCTGTTGGAGGGATATGAAAGCCATGTGCAAGTGAGAACTCAAGGAGAAGAGCTCAGTTGTCTCATCTAGGCTATCCTATACTACCCTGCAGGCAGCTGACCCCAAAACAGGTCAAAGAGCCCAGCCAAGATCAGCAGTCACTCACCCATATGCAGCTGATAAGCCCAGAGGAGACCAGGATTGTCATGCTGACCCATACAATAGTCACCAGTAGTAAATGACTATTGTTTTAAACCGTTGAGTTTGGAGTAGGTGTGTTACATAGCAATAGCTGAAATAGTATCCTGATTAGTGAGATTTGGGGTGAATTTATGATCTAGTCTTCTCATAGGAAGTCTATAGGAGAAATGAGCCTATAGGAAGAGCTTGAGCTTTTACATACTTAGCAACATACCAAGGAAATATTCTTATTATATTTTAAAATTGCGCAGAAGGAAAAGAATAGACATTAATTGAAGGACTGCTTTGGAGTAGGCTATTTTTATTTGGGAGAATGTAAACACATCTCATCTAAAAATTGAACATATTCTGGGTACATTTAAACCCAATGTTTGTTTTATCATGGCATTCCAAAGCCATTTCCACATAGGTAGGGGGATCTTGGGCTGGCATTCAAAAGTATTTCCCAACAAACCATTGCATTCGCTGTTACTCTGAGATCTCCATGCAGACATGTGAGTGGAAATCAGTGCATTGGGGGCCTCAGAAGGTTTGGCAGTGCATCTTAGATGCTTATACGAGCCACACAAGTTAGGAATCTGGGATGGAAATCTCCTAAGAATAACCATTCTCACGAAATTTCCAATCCCTCTGGTTTTTGGCAGAATTAAAAATTCCGTGGAAATGGCTCATGTCACAAGACTTCTGTGTGGTGCTGGCCAGCACCAGGAAGAAGAGCGGCCCAGGAAAGGGAAACCAAACCAATGTGGCTGCATGTTTTCACGCCTTTCAAAAGGTTTGGGTTTGGCTCAAACCAAGAAAGAGCACTTGGGGTTTTTATTTTGTGCCAGCTCCTTCACATACCATTCACCTGACTCATGAAGCTTTGAACATCAGCAGGAGTGAAAACAAGGGAGTGAATAAATTTTCAATATTCCTGTTGTTCAAACATACTTTGAGCAAGACTCCTAGCTGGGAGAAAGAGCAGAATACAGATTACCATTGGAGCAAGATGTACTCATACCATTTTTTTCCTGGAGGGTAGAGTGGCAACGCAATTTGTTAATCAGGCAGTTTTTTATGTTCCAGGCATAGGGGTGATCCTAAGGTATACATGACTTAGTTTCTCCCTTTAGGTGGTTCACATGGTTGAGTAAGATGGACAAACCTGGTCTGGGATGATCTTGCTCTTTCCAAAATTTCACTAGGATTTTAAAATCCTATAATGTATATTACTTGTGTTTTTGAGAATAATTTTTCCATTTCTCTCATCTCACTATTGCATTAGCTAATTCTACTGTTTGGAACATCTTACCACCTATTGTCTGCTTGGCAAATTCCAATTTCTATGCCAAATTCAGTTTAGGCATCAACGTAAGTCTTGCCAAACATAATTAACTATTCCCTTATCTTTGCTACCTTTCTACTTTGGACATATTTATATTATTGCGCTTAACATACAAAATTGTGTTCTTAGCATAGTACCTGGGGCATAGTAGATGTTTGATAAGTGGAATTTGTTTGTACAATACACCATTGTACAAAGTTCCCTTTCTGAAACACATGAGCGCTCAGTCAACATGAGCCTCATCCTTATCTCTCAGCCTCATCATACTAATTAACCATTTGTCATTCCCAACATGACTTTTGTCTCAGCAGCTTCCACACACCTTCCATCCTCCAGGTCACCCTGTCAGCCTTCTCATAAGCAAATATAAAAGGTCATCAAATGCTCATGGGCTAGTTCTTTATTTTCTTTTTTAAAAAATCAACTGGTCTAATTCTAGGTCGCCAATTTAGAGGGATCTCAACTTCTGGACTCTAGCATCATTTACAGCACCAATTTACTTGACAGCTAATAATATGGTAATATTTGGGCTTGAAATACAGAAACTCTAATTCCCCATGAAGCTAAAACAGGATAGGGATAATCCAATTTAATTTACTTTTCAAGTCGCCAGTGGCTGGGCACTCCGTCAGATTACAGCATGAGATGGCACTAATGAAGCAAAGGTCAGGGGCTCACATCTCTGTCTGGTCCAATTAGTATTATTGTTTTTCACATCCCCTTCCATTTCCCTCAATCTCAAGTCCCTGACGAAGTAGTGCAATTGTGCAAAGGGATGTCCAGAAAAGGAAGCACAGGAAGGGCTCAGTGAAAACCCACTGTAGTTCTAGAAAGGCAACTGATAGTTTCTGTGCTATTCCTGTGTGTGTGTGTGTACGTGTGTGTTTGTGCCTGGGAGGGTCATTTTTGGTATATGCACAAATACAAGTGTCTATCCTCCTAATCGCTCTCTCTTACGTGATTTGAAAAGCATGCATTGTTTTAGTTAGACGGAAGGATTATCTTACTTTAATACTGGCATTTAATGTACATTATCACATTTATTATCATATCAAAAACAGATGTTTAAAATTGGGGCTAGAAATTCTATAACACGGATTGTATTACCTCAGGGCCACCCTATGCTCACTGCTCAGTTGTATGTTGTTATGGCTTTAATAGAGCAATAATGTGTTCCCATGAGTCTTGGTCTGGTATCAGATGACATATGGGCTAATTTTGGTGGGTTGAGCAGACCAGTAGGGGGTTATACAAACCAGAGCAATCTGCTTCCCCAACAATAAGAAAATATGTGAAGCATTAGTGTTAATAGTCAAGACATCTCTCTCTTCTTATCTCCTCTCTTCTCTCTCACTCTCTTTCATCCTTTATCTTTGTCTATTTTATCCAAAACTTATTGCCGTTTTTCCTGTCTCCAAATATCCCTCAAACTTCACCCAGAAACAGAATCTACCTCTAATTACTAACTCTCTTATGTCAGTGAAAGCTACTTGAAAACTTCCTTTTATTTGCCTTTCTTACATTGCTTCTGTACTGATCAAATTAAAACAAGCAAGCTTAGAAAAACGTATAGCATTCTTGATTTTAAAAATGATAATGCAATTTAGATAAGATTTAAAAAAGGGGGGGGCGCAATAAAAGCCTATGTGGAACCAAGCCAACGATTCATCTGTTTGCATTAATAGGTTCCAGCGATGGTACCACAGGCACGGAAAGCCTGCTCGCCACTGCACTTAGCAAGCACATGAGCTTAAAAATAAACTTTGACAATGTAGATCTCTTTGTCCTTTCAGGAATGGAAAACATTATGTACTTCAAAGCATACTAAGCCCGTTTTTAAAATGTAGTTGGGATATTGTTACTCTGGCAATTGGGAGGGTCTTCGGGCTGCACACAGTACATGGGCACTTCATGGGTCAGAGTACTGGACCCGCAAGCTAGTGAGAAAAATGACAGAAGCAGTTTTGATCTGCGCATTCCTAAGGAAGAAACTTCTGTCTTGTAAGTTCCCTGGAATCACTGGGATATAGTTCCTCTTTTCAGTCAGGGAATTTTTCGGGAACCCAACTGCAGAAGCAGAGCGTTTGAGTAGCATATTTCACTCGCGCACAGCAGCGTGTGTTCAGTTTTGAGTGTTTTGGGGCAGGAAATTGATCTATAGGGTAACATTCACACACAAAAAGGAAACAGTATGGGACGATGGCTTGTTAGTACAAGTGACTCTGTTGTGGAAATTACGGACAAGAAACCTTGGAGGAAGAACGGCATTAAAGATCAAAAGCATGATGACTCCTGATGAAAACATCCCCAAATGATGAACCCACGAGCAAAAAGGAACTTCTACTGTGAGTATCTTCGCAATAATCAAGTATTGGGTTTGTTTTCACAACGTCTGGAGTATGTGGAGTAGATTTCCAAGCAAGCACTTGTCTCAGGGAGTCTTCATTATAGGCAAGTCTGTAATTACACTTATTGGGTGGTTCCAACAGGGGGTTAGTTACTGAGATTTTTTCCATTACCTTGCAACTCTGCAAGAAATTTCATGTAAATGTGGGCACATTTTATACAATAGGCATGATATATCAACCTTTAATTGTGTGATGTATTACTCTGGCAATGGAAAGTTGATCACCATAAGTATCTATAAATTCCATTCCATTTTGATTCTGGACATTTAAACTATGTTTACTTTGGTTTCATATTATGCTTAATCCTATAATAATTTATATATATATATATATATATATATATATATATATATATGAAGAGGGAGAGTGACATTATATATAGACACATTATTTGTAATTTATTTAGAGAGAATATTAACTATTTCCTTGATGAATCTTATTTGTATAGTAGCTTAGAGATGGCTTAGAATCTTGAAAGTGGGGAAGAAAAGGTATGAGAGTTTAAACTAAAACTTGAGAACTAAGACCTTTTTCATTTTTACGTTTCCATGTTTATTTGGTAAGTCATTTTTTTGAAAATTGTTTAGATGTCTCTATATAAGACTTGTCAGTTCATAGGAATATTGTTGTAGTCTTAGAATGTGAACCAAGCTAATCAACAGCATGACCCTATGCAAATATTAAGTATAGCTAAGTCCCTCTTTAGTGCCTGGCATTCTGAACAGATAGTTTTTGATTATTGAATATATGCTGGTGTTGGGTAACAGGACACATATCCTGATTGTACAGTAATCATTTCATATCGGGATTTTACTTTGCAAACTTGTCTATGAGTATGAAGGAATTCTGTTTAACACAGAGCTATGTAATAATGTGTTTACATTATATCAAATTCTAAATGATTTCTATTCTTGGTTGCTTTTCTTTTGAAATAAAAAAAGAAGAGTCTGTTAAACTAATTGTTTATTTGAAGAGATATCATAAAGTTTTGGGAACGATTCAGTATATAAAATATCAGCTTATTTCTATTTAGCACATATTTCCAGGCACTAGTGCAGGCATTGGGACTTGGAATTAGCAATTTTGGAGCCCCCTCTGCTGAGAATTGAGGGGTAAGCCAAGACACTGGCCAAACCCTAAAATGGGGGAGCTCATTTTTTTTAGGTGTCAGAGGCATGAAAATAAACTATGAAGCGTGTGTATAAAGAGATTCTTGGAGGCAAGCCAAGTATTTCTGGAGGAGAGAAGCAGAAAATATGGAGAAAGGTATTGAGTGGGAGAGAGCTGGAGAGGTAAGGTAAATTCACCAGGGATGCCAGCTCCATCTCGTACGGTGTCAGATAACACTGTTATCATACTCTAATTTTTTGCTATAGATATTTGTTAAACTGGACACATGTTTTTATGCTACTACAAATACAAAACAAGAGTGCTGTGCATGTGGTTTTATTTAATCTTATTAGAAGGGTAGTGTGATCCTTCGGGTAGGAACAGATAGAAGCTGTAACTAAGCAACAGTTATCACCAAGGTAAAATACTTTTGGATAATCATATATAACATATGGATAAGCTTAAATTATCCCTTAACAGTTCAGTTTAGTCTCCTACTTAGAGGTATATTTTATAGGTAATTTATCTAGGTAGTTCTAACCAGAATAAGATATTCTACAAGAATCGCTTGTAAGTTCTTTTCAAAATTAGAAGGTCGGTTGATATTGTCTGCATGAATACTTTTTCAAGCTAACATCATCTGGATTTATTATGCAGAACTCTGGGACCTCAATCAAGAAATGATGCAACATCAGGGAAGTCTTAAGGCTTTCTCTTTTTAAGGAAAGGGAAGGCATGTGATTATAATATGAAAGCCAAGTAAGTTATGTATGATAGAATGATTAAGATTTTGAGGATTATCTTCAAAGGAAAAATGTAGGCCTAGACCCCCCACCAGGTTCAGGATGTGGTTACTGATGACAAATGATAGCATGAATTTTTATGACATCTTGTAAATTTTTTTCCAGTTAGTTGTTTGACATTAGCAAGATCTGTCAGAACTGTCCAAAGATTTGTTGTGTCAAGAGGAATGAGCTTCCTGCCACTGGGAGATGAGGTTCATCACAGAGGAAAAAGCAAATACAAGGTGCCCCGAAAACATATATACACAGACTTTCACAGCTGGTAGCTCTGTTTTGAAAACAAAATGTATTTTAATTAACGTTGCCTTTATAATTATTCAAAGTGTATGTATACATTTGGGGGACACCGTATATTCTGAGTTAAACAAATGTACATTGGAATTCCAGGTCCCCCAATTCTAAAATGTGTGACCTTGAGCAAATTACTTAAACTCCAAGTGTCTGGTTCCTCATATATGAAATGGGGTTAATAATTTTTCTGTCTTAGAATTATTGTAAAAATTAAATGAGATCATTTATATCAATAGTTTGGCCTGTCGCAAGTGTCCGATACAATGGCTAAACTACGTGACCTTTCTGACTTTGTGGTTTTAGTAATTCTAGCTGTTTAAAATAAGCTATACTCTTAGATTGTGCTGGACACTATCCAAAGATGTAACTCAATAGAAATATTTATTCTCCACCTAGTGGGCTCCTAATATTAGAAAATCATAAAACAAAGCTAGTACAAGTGCAGTAGAAGAACATGTAAGGCAATCAGAATGTACGAATTAGAAATAATGAAGTTTCCTTAAAGATATTTTAGATGTGATAGGTGATATCAGTTTTATTGACTGTTCTAAAATCCTCGATGATTAAGGCAGTGGAAATGCTGGAGTGGCTATCGCTTATTAATTTCCCCTTTCATTTTGTGTCTAATCATCTTAAGAAACCCTCTGTAATCAGTAAAGTCAGTTTCAGCAGAAATGAATGGCTTTTTGAGAGTTTAAGGACTAAAAATGTTCATCTTCAAAATATTTCCTATGACATCTTTCAATGGTTACTGCAAAAGTCAAAGATTTATGAGGGTGGAGTTTTGATGATTTAGTTTATTGTTTCCATTTGATAGAAGTGCAAAGCACTGGGCAGAACCACCATTCTTATACTACTGCTTAAACTGGCTTCAGCAATGCTTACACATCACAGATAGGAAATAACAATCTAGCTGTTAGATTTACTATGTGGAAGGTTGCTATGTCTTAGGGAGAGTGTCAGTAGTGCCTATTGATGGAAATATTTTGCATGTATAGAGTGTCATTTTCTTTTCAAGACATTTCCACATATATTATTTTTTTCTCACCCTTGAAGTAGAGAGGGATCCTGCATTTACTTCATTTGCTGCAGTATATGAACAACCAACCCAGAGTTTAAGCAGAATTGTCTAAGGAGAAAGTGGATTATGAACTAATGAGGCTTTGATCTAGTATAATTAGTATAATGGTTTTATGACCATCTTGGATGTTTATCCAGAAATACATGATTCACTCAGTCCTCTAATGCTTTAGCAAGAACCTCAAACTCCTACTTTGTATTGTACCATCATCCACAGAGACCCAACTAATCAGACACACACAGAAGATATAGTGCAACGAGCTTCAACCTCAGTCAGATGTGCAGAAAAATCTGAGCATTTGGAATTCTCTGTCTTCTCTATGATCAGAATCTCCAAGACACTTCAAGAGAGTAAAGGTGTTTATATTTCCTCATTTAATATTACAAAGGATTCAAGGCTACTATTGTACTCTTGGCTGAAATGACATGGATCTGAACAATTGTATTTTACATATTTCATATTATTTACATACTAGAGGCCCAGTGCATGAAATTTGTGCACTGGAGGCGGGGGGAGTCCCTCAACCCGGCCTAATCCCTCTCACAGTCTGGGAGCCCTTGGGGGATGTCTGACTGACAGCTTAGGCCCACTCCCCACAGTCAGACATTCTTAGCACTGCTGTGGAGTGGGAGAAGCTCCCGCCACTGCTGCTGCACTCGCCAGCCATGAGCCTGGCTTCTGGATGAGCAGTGCTCCCCCTGTGGGAGCACACTGACCACCAGGGGCAGCTCCTGCATTGAGCACCTGCCCCCTGGTGGTCAATGTGCATCATAGTGACCTGTCATTCTACCATTCGGTCGATTTGCAGATTAGCCTTCTATTATATAGGATTTTATATATACACATAATATTCTACACTATTATATTATGTCATATTATATGACAAATTAACCAAGTGACAATATCAGGTAAACTTCTGCTCCATGTCTCTTCAAAGGCTAATAAACTAGATCTTATAAGCATAGATTTTAGGCTCAGGGCATGGCTATGTTTGTTGATTTCAGTGTAATAATCAGAAGTCTTTCTTAGTGTGACTGAAGACTTTAGCTAGCAGGAACCACAATTTACAGGTACAAGAGGAAAAGAAAAATGTATAATAGCAGGGTCCAGGTATCTTGCACAAGTTATCCCCTATGTGACTTTAAAATAAAATACGTAGATTTTTTTCCCATATCAGTAGCTTCATCTGTGCAATTTTTTAAAGCTTAGTTCCTAATTTTCTTTTCACTGAAAACCTTAAGATTGGTGCATGTTCTGTATACTACTTTTGGTTGGTGGCATTTCATGAAAAAGTAGGCTTAAAGAGGAAATCATGGAATAGAGGGCTTAGGTGCATTTTGATTTGAATAGAATAAAACTTAGAGAAGATCTTGTTGTTCATGAACATTGCTAAGACTGTATTAACCTTATTTTTTTCTCCTGTGAGAGAAACAGCTTCTAAGGTTAGGCTAAGTGCAGCTGAGCTAATAGAGCTGTGATTACAGGTCATTAAATAGTATGATGCTGAAGTGTTTTGTTTCCATTATGCTGTTTTTATTCTTTTGGAACTCGAGGTCAGAGGTCAAGATGAATTGAACGGTCACGTGGAAAAGCAACCAGTAACTTTTAATATCTTGAGATTTTAGAGTTCTGAGTGGTGTGACCCTTTCAAAGTTCTTGCTTTTTCTTACTTCATATTTTAAAGGTTTATTTTACTTTTGAAAAAGGTATACAGGATTCCCACTCCTTCAGGGTAAGATAGTCTGCTCACAGAACACAAATTTTTGTTACATATATGTACATATATACACATATTTAAAAATTATTTTTAAAATATATAAAGTAAAATTCACTAATTTTTGTATGCTTAGTTCTGTGAATTTCCATATATGTATATATAGAGTCTTGTAACCACCACCACAATCAGCATACAAAGCAGCTCCTTCAGACCAAAAATATTCTGTCTTGCTTCCTCTTTGTAGTCAAAACCTCCCCCATTCTTAAACCCTTGGACCACTTACGTGTTTTCTGTCTCTTTAGTTTTGCCTTTTCTTAAAATGTCATATAAGTGAAATTATAATTTGCAACCTTTTGAGTCTGTTTTCTTTCATTTAGTGGAATGCATTTGTGATTCATCCATGATGTCATGTCTATCAGTCGTCTATTTCTTTTTATTGCTGGACAGAATTTTACTGTACCAGAGTTTGTTGATTTATTCACCAATGAAGAACATTCGGGCTGTTTCCAGTTTGGGGTCATTATGAACAATGATATACTTTAAGCATAATAGACTTGAAATATAGGTTTTTGTGTGGGTGTAAGTTTACATTTTTGTAGGCTAAATGAATACCTACAAGTAGGATTCCAAATCCTGGGGTAAGTGTACATTTAAATTTATGAGAAACTGTCACAGTTTTCCAGAGTGACTTGACCATTTTGAATTCCCAACAGCCATATATGAGAGTTCTAGTTACTCTGCCTCCTTGTCAGCACTTGGGATTGTTAGATTTAAAAAAAATTCTTAGCTATTCTAGTACGTGTGTAAAGACGTCTCACTGTTGTTTTAAATGTTATCTTTTCATGTGTTAATTTTCAGTGTGAATATCTTAGTCAGTGGAATATCTGTTCAAATAATTTGTCAATTTACTGGAAATTTATTTTTGTATTATTAGTGTTGAGAATTCTTTTTAAATTATGGGTATAAGCCAGGGGTGGGCAAACTTTTTGACTCGAGGGCCACAATGGGTTCTTAAACTGGACCGGAGGGCCGGAACAAAAGCATGGATGGAGTGTTTGTGTGAACTAATATAAATTCAAAGTAAACATCATTATATAAAAGGGTACGGTCTTTTCGTTTTTTTAGTTTTATTCATTTCAAATGGGCCGGATCCGGCCCGCGGGCCGTAGTTTGCCCACAGCTGGTATAAGCCCTTAGTTGAATTTGTGATTTGAAGGTATTTTCACTGTAGTTTTTCTTTCATTTTCTTAACCATCTATTAAATGATATATATATATATATATATATATATATATATATATATATATATATTTTTTTTTTGAATCAATTATATATATATTGATTTCGGAGAGGAAGGAAGAGAGAAAGAGAGAAACATCAATGATGAGAATCATTGATTGGCTGCCTCCTGCAAGCCCCCTACTGGGGATCAAGCCTGAAACCTGGGCATGTGCCCTTGACCATAATTGAAGCTGAAGCCCTTCAGTCCATAGGCTGACGTTCTATCCACTGAGTCAAACCAGCTAGGGCTTAACCACCTTCTACAGAGAAACAGGTTTTAGTTCTTATAAGGTATAATTGATCTATTTTTTTTCTCTTATGGACCAAGTTCTTAGTGTTGTATCTAAAAAATTCTTTTCTTAACCCAAACTCATGAGCATTTTCTTTTGTTATTTTTCAGAATATTTATAATTTTATGTTTTACATTTGGGTCCATTATCTACTTTGAGTTAATTTTTTCATAAGGCATGGGTTGAAGTACATTTTTTTGCATATGAATGCCCAGTTGTTTCAGCAGCATTTGTTGAAAATTTTATTCATAAAATTGCCTTTGCACTTGTATTCAAAGTAAGTTGACTATATATTTTCAGATCTATTTCTGAATTCTCTATTTTGCCTCATTAATTTATGTGTGTATACTTTCACTAATCCCATATTATCTTGATTAGTATAGCTATACAGTAAGTCTGATATCAGGTAGTGTGAGTCCTCTAAATTTGTTCTTCTCTCTCAGAGTTGTTTTCTATGTCCTTTGCCTTTTCATATAAATAATTTTGAATCAGCTTAACAGATTTATACTAAGTATTTCATTTTCTTGAGCTACTATCAATGGTACTTTAAAAATAAATTTTGAATGTTAAATTGCCTTACATTTCCAGGATTAATTCCACTTAGTTGTGAGGGTGATGTGTGTGTGTGTTTTGGTGTGTGTTTGTGTGTGTGTGTATGTGTTCTGGTGTGTGTGTGTGTGTGTGTTAGATTAAATCTGCCAATAATTGTTGAGGATTTTTACATATATGTACATGAGAGGTGTTCAGCGGCAGTTTCCTTCTTTTGTATTGCCTTGCTATTGCTTTTGTGTCAGGATAATGCTGACTTCATAAAATGTCAAAAATTCTCCTTTCTGACTCTCAGAATGTAAAGATGTTAACAAAGTGTTATTTTAATAGAGGGAAATTAGCAATCAGCTTTGCCACAATGCTGTTTCATCGGGTGGTAATCGAAAGCATGTGTCATAAATAAAAGCAAGTGGAACACGTAATTCATAAAATTCAGTGAGACTGTCTCAGAAAAATTGTTTAACATGCTAATCTATGGATGACGTAAGTTATGAAATCTCAGCCAGCAGATCACCTCTCAGCCCCACCTCCCCGTCATAGGTTATGTTTATATAAGGAGTCCATCTGGTTATTACCCCACATACGGCTGAGAGTATGTTCAGTGTTTCCATGCCTATGCTGAGCACTATAATCGGTATGTTCCACATAGAGATGGATTTTCCAGAGTTAGGGGAAACCTGTATTTATCTTCCTGTTTTCTTGATGGAACAATTGTAGGTTGCTTTGATGGTATTGTGATGCCAAATATAAGAATATCAGTGTAAGGAAGAGAGTCTAAACTCTGAGATTAGAGCAAGGAAGCCTGCTATGGTGGATGTCAATCCTTTTAGTTCAGGAACAACGTGAGAAGTCAGTACAGCATAATACAATGGTTGTGAAAGTGGATTCTGCAGTTAGATTGCCTGGTTTGAACTTGCCACCTGGGTTAACTTAGGTAAGTTACTAAACCTCTCATTGTTCATTTAAAAAAAGAACTAGTTTAAAGTTTCTTTCCAATTTTCCTCTTATCTCTGTTTTCCCGGGTGTGAATTCTCGTTTTGTTGGGCTCCAACTCTCTGGGTTGTCTTCTGTATATTGGACTCCTAAATTTTACATTCTGGAATTATTCACTTTACAAGGTTTAACTTCCTGCAATAATCCTTTGTGTGAACTGGGAGGGGTTTTGCCCAGTCCAGTAGCAGTCAAGTGCAAGGGGCTAATGGTAAGATCAAAAGGGCTAGGCAGCCGTGGGCAAACTACTGCCCGCGGGCCGGATCCGGCCCGTTTGAAATGAATAAAACTAAAAAAACAAAAAGACCATACCCTTTTATGTAATGATGTTTACTTTGAATTTATATTAGTTCACACAAACACTCCATCCATGCTTTTGTTCCGGCCCTCCGGTCCAGTTTAAGAACCCATTGTGGCCCTTGAGTCAAAAAGTTTGCCCACCCCTGGGCTAGAGCAATGTAGACCCAGAGGTGAACTGTCACAATGAATGAACTAGGGCTTCCTTGTAGAACGGGATGATTCCTAAGTTCACACTTGGACACACTTCTTTAAAAAACAAAGCACTTAGTGCTTTGTGAAATTTCTAAAAATTGCTTGGGAAAATTTCTAAAAATTGATGAGGAGATGAACCTGGACCATCTTATCATATCATGTAGTGAAGAAGTGCTTCAGGCTAATAAGGCTATGTTATTGGTTCATCAAATTTAAAAGGGTACTATTAGATAAAATTGGGAAAATTTGAGTGGGATAATAATTGCAATAAATTGAAATTCTCCAAATGTTTCAATCCATGAATTCATAATGATAAGAAATAAGGTAACTGGAGATTCATGGAAGGTCTCTTTATGAAATTGAGGGCTAAGTAGGAAAGAGCTAGTGCAGACAATAGGGAGAGTATAGGTGCACAGCCAGGGGATGGAAGAACTCAGTCTTGTGTGGCTCATAGACAGTGGGTCGAAGGGAGAGAGGTCAAAATGAGGTAGGAAAAATACACAGGGCCAATCATTCAGGACCATGTGGTCATGCTAAGGACTTGATCTTTTATTCTAAGTGCAGTAGAAACTTTTTGAAAAGTTTTATGCAAGGAAGGGATGCGATCACATTTGCAGTTTTAAAAGACCACTCTGGCTGCTATATGGCCAATGGATTGGAGGAGTCAAGAGCAAAATCAGAGAGACATAGAGATAGAAATAGATTTAGAGATAGAGATGGGGATAAGAGATGAGAGATGAGAAATTCGAGGGAGAATGTGAGCTCGAGTTAGAGAGAGTTAGGGGCCACTGCAAGCGAGAGATGAAACTAGCCCGGTCTGAGAAGCACTTGTGGAATTTCATTCTCTTTCAACATGAAAAAAGCAATCTAAGAAAGACCTATTGCTCTCTGGAGTATAATCTTCTATGTCCTAAGTATCTGATAAAAACAAGCCCTTTTATCTTTATACTCTGCTATTATAAAAAACTGGATGTAGTGGGAGGATTTTGTTGAACAGGAGTCATCATAGACACGTCGACTGGTTGCTTCTCATTTGCACTCCAACCGGGGCTGGGGATTGAGCCTGCAACCAAGTACACACCCTTGACGAATCAGCGACACTTCGGTCCTTGGGCCAATGCTGTAACCACTGAGCTAAACTGGCCAGGTTGTGAAGACATCCTTTAAGGATGGTTTTGTGCTGTGAACACCATTAATGACGTTTGGGATCAAATTTATTGAATAAGTGTATCTAGCTTTGAAATATTAATCATGAAAGATAAAGCCTGACTACAAAGGCTTTTAGCTCTCTTTCTTGAATAGCTTGTAAATTGGCTAAAACCTAGTGATAACACTTACTTTCGTGTGGGGTTCATATACCATCTTCAGAAGCCAACTTCAAACAGGGGATTCCAAAAATATTTTCAGTATTAGAATCCTTAGATTTTAGTGGCTTTCCAGTGTGATTATTGCAAGATGTACTCATTTGGATGTGTGAATTCCAGAAAGTTTGCTTTCTACTTTATTCTGTGTTCCTACCATAGTCACTCAAAGAAATAATTGGGATTAAAGAATCCTCAAATAAAATGTCATACATGGGACATCACCTCTTAATTTCATTTTATAAGTCTCCTGATCTGCCTAACTCTAATCTTCCATAAGCAAACACGTTTTGATAGTGATGGAAAGATTTGACTTAATCATTTCAATGACTTTAAACGATATAATTTTTTAAAATCACAGAATGTATATTTTCATTGATGGGTGATAGTTGGTTATTGGCTATTAAGAACATATTTTTAAATTTACAGAAATTGTCTCCTATCTTTGGACAGTGAAAAAGTTATGCTTGAGATAGTCATGTGGTGTGCTTATGATTCTTAGTCTGTAAACCTGAATGTTTAAGAAATATAATTTGATTTTTCTAGTAAGCAAACTTGACTTTTGTTTCAAGTTTCCTATTTTACCAGATAGAAGTTTAATCATGATCGGTTTGAGGTTTCTTTCATTGTTTCAGGGTCTTTTCAGTCAATTCAGTGTATTCCCAAATCCCGGGTTTGCTTCTAGGTTCCAGAGCTTTCCATGGTTCATGTCCTTGTTATGACATCTGCCTTGGTAGCATTTGCTGTGTCATCTCTGATCACTGAGTCCTCACAGGTTGTATCTTCCTTGTCCTAAACATCAAGTCTGCTTGGCAGTTTCTGAGCCCCTCTCAGGAGACACCAGAAATGTGTGGCTGTTCCCTTGTGCATTCTGGGTCCACAGGGGATTCTCTGAGGCCGTTTGGTCCCCTTTTGGCCGGATACCGTATGCAGTCATTGCTTCTCAAACACCCCCGTGCTGAGCAGGGCACAGTGCATTTTAAGGAAATGTGCTGCCTTACTGGGGTCTTCTGAAGCAGGATTCAGCTCCCAGGCTTTGCTGGAATCCCAAACCTGCTTGGGGAGATGCATCTTCCCCCTGCTAGCCCTGGCCTAGGCTCAGGCAGGGTACAGGCCCCTTCACAAGATTTAGGAGCGTCTAATCTCTCTTCTTCTCTCTGATTTTTCTCTCCTTTTCCAGCCCAGGTAACCTTTATGTTCTCTAAAACAGAAAAGAAAGAACCTTGGATTTTATACATTACTGTTTTTCCAATGTGATGTTTACATAAGGACTTTGGTTTTTGAAACTCCAAAATCAGTGATTTACTTCTTCGTCCTTCTTTCCTTCCCGAAGCCCAGGAGTCTGGAAGTGGCTTTATCAATGGGGTCGAGTCCCATGAACACACAAGAATCCCTAGGAAGGAAGAGAAAGAGCTCAGTTATACAATATTCACGTATGAATAGTATAGTTGTTTACACACGGCTTCCCACAGCCTACAGATTGTTAAACTGAAGGGAGCGAGCCTTCCCTTTTAATGGAGCTATTGCTACTATGAAATAGCTGCGTATATTCCTTTCAAACGATCCATCTTGCATTATATGAACTTGCTCTAAGGCTCAGTTTGTATTTTTGTTGTTGTCTTTTTTCCCACGTATTCTTGGAACTACGTGGGCTCTTTGGACTCCAGCCAGCCCTCTATTATAAGACATCTTTCTATGTCCCCTATTTGACAAAGAGAATCCCTGCTGTGTTAGCCAGTTGTGCATAGCTGAACAAGTCAGTTCACTGACCCTTTAATGAATCACCTTTTAATATCTGTCCCCTGGCCATAAATACGTCACTTTAATATTATTTCAGGGTTTGAATTCAGTTACAGGGAAGCATTTTGAGGATGGAGCGACGACAATATTTTAGGTTAAGTGACTCCACAGCAGTTACAGTCAATAGCTGAGGCCCTAGTCAGTGAGCCTGGCCATGTTACAGAGTTGGCATCTAAGGGTATGCAATGCAGCTAAAGTCCATCAAGCAGCCAATGTATTTTAATAAGCACCAAATTCCTAGATTTGTTTCAACATCTGTTTTACTAATGGGAGTGGTTTAAAACAATCATAACTCTAACAAATAGTTTTTAGTTTGCAAGGCCTTGTTTTCTAGGCAAGAGAATGTAGGTGACAGAAGTTGCTGATCTGTTGCGGCGATGTGATGCTTGTTCCCAGAGAGCTCACTCTAAATTTTATACGACGTCCTGTTTTATTTGTTTGGCTTTGTCTCCCGTCCACGACACCCACTCCTGCTGCCTTGGATGTTCTTGTTAGGACACAGGTGAGAGGAAGGGCCAGCTGCATATCATCTCTGGGGAGTTTCTTATTCAGCCGCCCAGAGTGGGCAGGAGAAACGGAATGTGCCCCCTTGTGGATGGGGGCGTTTATTTAGCTTCTGGCAAAGTAGTGATGGCATGAGCTTCCTAAGGCAGGTATAGGGACCTGATGGTGGAGAGTGCTTCTGCAGACACATTCCCACCCTGACACCCTGAGGGGTCCTCTCGATCAGAGGACAAGCCACACAGGCTAAAGCAATCTCTGGATGGGGCCAGTGTTCGCCAGCGGGAGCCAAGGTTTGGGCCATGTCAGGTGTCTGCACGGCTCTCGTGTCAGCTTCTCACAGCGTTAGTTCACAATGTTAAGAGGCCCATTGTCGCAGGTGCCCAGTCCACTTGCTCAAAGAACAATGCGCTTCTAATCCTGGCATTGAAGGCCACGTACACCTAGGCCACTTGAGGCTTATGAACACTGCTTTCCTACAGAAATGCTTGTGCTAGCCCGGGTACCCAAAACAAAGACGTCTAGAAGATGGCTTGTGGTTTTCTGCCCTCAGCTCCCCTCATGGTATTCTTCTGACTACTCAAAATCTGACCTATGCACCTTCTTCATGAAGCTTTTCACACCTGAAATTCCCACTGAACAAATGTTACTTAAATATCAAAGAGTCCTAAATGAGAAAAAATATCTCCATGATTCATAAATTTTTATACCATTTAAGAGACTCAGACCAATAGTGATACATATATATCACAATCATCTCACTGTTGTCTTTATATCCATTCTCACCTACCAGAAATAATAAATTTGCCGGCAGACTGGACTTCTACATCTTTCTTCTTGCCCAAACAAATATATATACCTCTAGGAGTTTCTTTTTTGACTGAAATAAAATCATATTATACCCTTTACATTGAATGTGTGTATTTGGCTTAATGATCCGTCCTGGACATTCTAGTAAACTGGTTAGGAGCCAGTGTGTCTAGTGGTGCAGAGCAAGGCTTCAGGGTTTCACTGCCCGAGTTCAAATCCAAGTCCTGGAGCTAAACAGCCCTGTAAATTCAGGAAAGTAATTCAACCTCTTAGTTTTCTCATTTGTTAAATGAGGATAATGATAGTTTGAATCTCATGGGGTTGTTGTGAAGGTTAAATAAGTTAGTATGTAGAAGGTGTGTAGAAAACCACACTCAATACATGCAGCTATACATTGCTGGTACAGGCTAGAAAAATATGCATATACACAGAATCGTACCAATTTATGTAAATGAGATGACCATAGGTTTTCATTTCAGAATAATATTTCTGTTTTTGATTGTTCTTTTGGTCCCTCTGCTTTTTTCCTTCTTCCCATATTTGCTTCTCCTACTCCAAACAGTTGAAGCAGCATAACATTAGCAAGACCCTAGCGGGTTTGCCTCACTGCATAGAGTGTCAGCCTTCAGACCAAAGGGTCCTGGGTTCGATTTCAGTCAAGGGCATGTACCTTGGTTGCATGCTTCTCCCCGGCCTGGGTCCTGGTTGGGGCTCATGCAAGAGGCATCCAATCAATGTGTTTCTCTCACATCAATATTTCTCTCTGTCTTTCCCTCTCTCTTCTACTCTCCCTAAAAATCAATGGAAAAATATCCTTGGGTGAGTATTAACAAAAAAACCCAAAACAAACAAACAAGCAAAAAAAAAATTAGCAAGTATAAACCCCCTTAACTCATGTAGTCTTCTATAGGGTGTCCCAAAACTCACACAAGATTTGAATTTTGCGTGAGCATTAACAACAACAACAAAAAATAAAAGCCTAATTTTACTTGGTTTATTGAATCAGATTCTAATATCTGTTGCCCTTTGATTTCAGTCCCTTCAATTTGATAAGCATTACCAAGTACCAGTTATGGCCCAGGAGCAGGGACAATGAAGACCAATGAAGACCACGGCTTTGCATATGTGCCAGCAAAGCCATGGAGGCCATTTACCCGATGTGCTATTCCATACATAACCCTATACTGTATACTTTATGAATCAATAAAAAATTTACATTTTTTAATTATAAACCTGTGTTTTCTATCAAAATTACTTCTTGCGTGAATTTTGGGACACCCTATATGTATTATTCTGTAATGTCCCCGATGATTATCAAACCAAATCTCACACGTAAGCACATACATATAATACACACATGTGCACATATATATACACATAAATCATTTTCATTGTTTGCTCTATAACAGTGAGACTATATACTCTACACATATTTTGGGAGAGGGGCATCTTACTTTTCTCACTTATTGCTTTTGGAAATCCCTCAGCTTAGCAGATATAAACAGTGTTTTTTTGTGTGGATTATTCTCTGAATTATCTGAAGAATAATATTGTGTTCTGTATTAATATAATGTTTTTCTGTGTGTATACATTTTTGTCAACTTGGATGCTGCAATAAACATCTGGGCTCACATATTTTTATTTACTGATGGTTATATATTCTATGGGATATATACTCAGGGGATAGATTGCTTGGTCAAAAGGTTTATGTATTTTTAATCTTAATAAATGTTGCCAGATTGCTTTCCAGAGGAGTTGTATCCATTTCCATTTCCATCAGCAATGTAGAAAATGCTTTTCCACATATCCTCACTGACGATATGACCACTATTTAAAATTATTGCCTGTCTGATAGGTTTAAGATGGTTTATTGTTAACAGTTTCCATTTCCCCATTAGTGAATTTAAAAATATATATTTGTTGGCCTTTTGCAGCTGTTTATCTGTGAATTGCCTATTTATATCTGTTGCTCATTTTTCTCTTAGGCTGCTGTCTGTTTCTTGTCAATTTTTAAAGCTTTCTTCAGATAATTATAGCTTTTAAACCCTTACCTGTCATTTATAATACAAACATGTTTTTTAAAATCTATTATTTGCTTACTGCCTTTATTTATAGTATCATCTACCACAAAGTAGTTCTTTATTAGCTTCTGTCCAGGTCTTCCCTAGAAGTCCTAATAAAACATTGAAATAATATTTATATATAATACTTTACCTGTCTTTTGTATATGATATGAGGTAGGATTATTATTTTAATTTTTTAAGGATAAATATTCAGTTTGGGGAGTAATTTTGTGAATATTTTTTCTCCCCCAAATTAAATTATACCCTGGTCAAAGATTAATAAGATTAAGATTCATAAATTGTCCAGCTGGCATGGCTCAGTGGTTGAGCATCAACCTATGAACCAGGAGGTCAAGGGTTCTATTCCCGGTCAGGGCACATGTCCGTGTTGAGGGCTTGATCCCCATTAGGGGGCAAGCAGGAGGCAGCCGATCAATGATTTTATCTCACCATTGATGTTTCTATCTCTCTCTCCCTCTCCCTTCCTGTCTGAAATCCATAAAACAATAAACAAAAATAATTAAAATTAAAAAATTCATAAATCACATAGGTTCTGTGCCTTTCTTATTCAACTCAGTTTATATTGTTATTTTAAAAGGAATGTTTACTTCTCTCTTTTTTTTATCTAAAAGTACATGTTACTAGAGTAGAGAAAGTATATTGATTTTAGTCTGCTTTCCTGGTATCCAGCCATTCCATAAATTCTTTTATCAATACTCATAGTTTTTCTCTTTTTAAGTTCTGTAGGGCTTTAAGTACACAATCATATAATCAATAAAATAGAGATAGTTTTATCTCTTCACTTTTAATATTTATACCTAATACTTAATTTTCTTATCTCATTATTTTCACTAGACTTTCCAAACTAATATTGAATATAGCGATACCAAGAACTCTGCTTAATTCCTGAGTTTTATTCGTCTCTATTTATTTTGAAATTGAGAATACTTCTGACTTTTAGCTTTAGTAAATATTTCAATGGTTACCTTTTCCTATCACACTTAAAGATTTTTATTGAGATTCGCTGGTAATATTGTCAAATGTCTTTTCAACATCTATTAATGTGGTCATACGAGTTGTTTTCCCTCAACTTGCTGAAACACTAAATTATGATGATACATTTTCTAATTCAAACCTCTCTTTGCATGTCTAGAATAAGCCCTACTTAGTCAGTTTGGGACTTTTGTGGATATGTAGTTGGATTCTATTTGTTAATATTTTAGTTAGAATTTTTGCATTGACTTTCCTGAGTGAGGTTGATCTATTTCAATCAATATTTGATATTTAATTTGTGGTTGCTTTATATAAAATTGGGAAATTTTCCATATTTCCTGTGGTCTGAAATAGTATATATTATAATCTTTTATATTCTTTAAAGGTCTGCTAGACTTCAGCTATGAAAATATCTGATGGATCTTACTTGCCTTGTGTTCACTTCCATATAAATTGCCCAATAAAAGTTTCCTTTAGTTTCACTACTCATTTACTCATTCCACGCCCCTCCCCCCCTTATCCCCTCCCCCACTCCCCCGGGCATATTTTGCTTGCTGGTACCAACTGTTGCTGGTCCCTCAGGAGACAATGGTTACTTAAGAGTTGATGGTAAACAGAGCTGGTGTGTGTTAAGGTGATAACCCCTTTCATTTCAGTGTCCAAACTATATTCTTTTAAAAAAATATATATTTTTATTGATTTCAGAGAGGAAGGGGGAGGGAGAGAGAGAAACGTCAATGATGAGAGAGAATCATTGATTGGCTGCCTCCTGCATGCCCCCCACCGCCGCGGGGATTGAGCCCACAACCTGGTCATGTGCCCCTGACTGGAATGGGATGAGGGACCCTTCAGTCCGCAGGCCGATGCACTATCCACTGAGCAATACCAAGTAGGGCCAAATTTTATTCTTTAAATTTATGAACATTGTCTAGAAGGCTCTGTTTAAAGATTCTCACATTTTTGCACTATAACGAGCTTTAGAATCATTTCTTATTTTCTACCTCCATATATTTGATCCATCCCCAAAGGGACAGAGAAACTGAATCAGTTGATTGTCCTCCTGAAATAAGAAGCTTTTTCCTTTGTTTCTCAGTAAGTTTTAAAGAAATGTTTGTTATTTACAATATCTAATCAAGAGGCATGGTTATCTGACATTCACTCTCAGTTTGACCCTTTATCACTGAAAATTCTGAAAAATATTTAATTCCAAGCACTTCTGCTTTTTGAATGCCACTTTGCTTCTCTCTCTCTTCTATTATAAAGTCATTTACATGAAAATGGTATCTTAAGATGGCTTATCAATATGTTATGATTATTTTCACCTGCAGCAGAGAATACTCTCACATCTTTGATTGTTGCCATGGAAACAATTATGCTATCAAAGAAAAGAAATAAGATTTCAGCTAGGGTAGAAATTAGGTTGAACAGATAATGTAGAAGAATTGAAAAGGTGCCTACTATTTGTTCCTGGAGGAAAACCAGATATAAATTAGTTAGTAATTAGTCATTTTGTTTTAAGACTATCTATAAGCCTTTTGTGTGAATTTTGCCCAAACAATAAAGCTAAAAATAGTGTCATGCTCTGTTTTTAAATTTGTCAACTGCATTGGGTCACACACAAACAATTACTCTGACCTGAATATACTCCTGTTTTAACAAGCTAACCCATGACTTAGACTATGATTCTTCCAGCAAGGTGGGGACAATTTCATGTGCTCATAAAACTTGAAAACAAAATTAATCTTGAAAGATGAAGGGTAGCTTGGTCAGCCACTTATCACAGGAGCCACTGAATTATATACTAATTTTCTTGGAGTCTCCATTTGGGATACTCTTTTCTAGTTTTCTAATAAAATCCATCCATGAAAAAAAAATCCATCCATGGTTATCTTTCTATTATCATCCAAACTAGAAATAATTTTCAAATAAGCATTGGATATTGCAGAAAAGTAAATTTATACTTTAAATTGTAAAGTATGCCCTGACTGGGGATCAACCACTGAGCCACACCAGCTGGGCGACTACACGATTTTATTTATTTATTTATTTATTTATTTATTTGATGTTATTGTTAATCCTCACCCAAGGATATTTTTCCATTGATTTTTAGAGAGAGTGGAAGGGAGGGGGAGAGAAACATCGATGTGAGAGAGACACATCAGTTGGTTGCCTCCCACACAGGCCCCAACCAAGGCAGGGAATCGAATCTGCAACCAAGGTATGTGCCCTTAACCAGAATAGAACCTGGGACCCTTCAGTTTGCAGGCCGACGCTCTATCCACTGAACCAAACAGGCTAGGGCCAAACTAGAAATAAATAAATTTCAAATAAGCACTGGATATTGCAGAGAAGTAAATTGATACTTTAAATTGTAAAGTATGCCCTGACTGGCGATCAACCACTGAGCGACACCGGCCAGGCTACTTCAAGATATTTTAGAAATTATTGTCAGAACCCACACACAATTCTATTTAATGGACTGTTCTGGAACTTTTCTCTTTAAGTTCTCTTTCCACAAGTGCTTTTCTCCTTTTAGGCTATAAATAGTTTAGTACTTGGATTATTGCCATCACATACAATTTGCTTTCTAATAATTTGTTATTTATACTCTGGAGAGCTCATCTGCTCTAAGGTTCCTGAGATGGGAGTGTTTTGGACGGAGGAAGAATGAATGAAGGCTCTTTCTATCATTGTCTGTTGCCTCCGAGGAAAACTGATTTTCTGCAGCACGTTGCCGTTAACCAGGGACTGAGCAAGCAGGCTGAGTCACTTTGCACAACATTATGGAATGCCATTCCTCGGCTAAACCATGGTGTGATAGAAGGAGCTCTGAGTTGAGTGTTTAATAAGTCCAGTTCCTCTGCTAAGGACTTTACAGTAGATGACAGTAATATGATGCTTCTGAGCCAAATAGTCTGGGGTTAAATCTACACTCCTCACTTACTCTGATTATTATGGAATGCTGGCCAAGCTAATTAACCTAGCGCTGCCTCTTGCTCTTCTCTGGTAGAAAAACAGCACTCTTTCACCTTACCGGCTTGTGGCAAGGCACATAATCAATACTCCGTAATATTTGCAATTACCTTTACTTCTTAAAATAAACCTATAAAGAAAGTACTATTATTACTTACAGATGACCGAGCAGATGCTTAGGTTATATAGCTTGTCCAGGTTTCTATGGAAAGTTTGGAATATAAACCTAGGCTCTGTTAGACTTGGAAGATATTATACTTTCTTATTCTACCAGATGTGGCTCCGCTTCTAGGCAGAATGTGATACTGGCAAAGACAGTTAACCCTCCCGGGCCTCCATGTACACAACTGTCTGACGAATGGGGATCCTGGGCTTCATATAAACAAAAGATCAACCCACTTAGTGGAAGTCTCTGCTAATGAAGCGGGGAGTCACTGTCACTAGGAGTGAACTGGCGTGACGATAGGAAGCCATTTGGCATTTTAGACACAGCGTGGTTATTGCTAGCTGTGAGGTCTTGGGCAAATCAGTGTTCTCGTGTCTAATTGGGATTCAGCCAGCTATCAATTTTCAGTGGCTGCCAGCACTATAATCAGGTAAGAATAATATCCACAGATATGTCAACCCCTGAAGGCCGTTGGAGGATCAAATAAAACATTTGATACGAAACTGCTGATTGCACAGGTTCTGTGCTCTGTGGACAAGAGAGGACTGTCTTCTGGGTGGACGGCTCTGCCATCCCTCCGGACTCAGAGCTGGCCAAGCAGTCAGGTCTGAACAAGGCTTGGACCTCTGATGCCAGGCTTGTCTTCTTCTTTTTTGGTTTTTAATGGATTTTAGAGAGAGAGGAAAGGAGAAGGAGAGAGAGAAACATTGATGTATGAAAGAAACGTTGATTGGCTGCCCCCCACACACCCGACTGGGAATCTAACCCGCAACCTGGGTATGTGTCCTGCCTGGGAATCAAACTGGGGACCTTTCGGTGCCTGGGATGGAGTTCAGCCAACTGAGTGACACTGGCCAGGGCTTGTCTTCTTTCTGTACTTTTGCATTTGTATGTTTCACACCTTCCTTCCTCGTCTACCATCTCAATTCCAGTGGAACTAAGAAAACTATTAGATGTTCAGCATCAGCGGTCAGTGTTCCAGGAACCAAATATTCAGAGGATTATGCCACATTCCATTTTGCTATCTTGTTACATTTTTGGAGCTTAAAGTAAGTGACTCTGCCACTTCTTAGGGATTTACTTTGAGTAAGTCATTTTCCTCACTAAACCTCAGTTTTCTTATCTGTAAACTGAAAATAAAAAAAAAAACACTTCCAAAAGTTAAATATGATAGTATAATTTATATGATAATACATATAAAGAGCTTAACAGAGTGTCTGGCTCATATTATGTGCTAACTGGTAGTTAGCCGGTGAGAAGAGCTCAGAGAATATGAAATGAAATGAAACTTAAATGTATAATTTTGTTTGTAATTCTGATCCAAGGTGATAGGAAAGACCAATTTTTTTTTTCTTTGCCTAAAATGGGATTTGGATGTTTTCTGTGGTTCATGTTGTTTCTATGTACCATTAAAATGGACATAAGAAAATTACACACAGTCAAATTTTGATATTATTTTGCTGAAAATGAGTTGTAAACAGATATTTCCACTCAAAACTGTGTGCTGAATTCTTTAGTTTACATGTGCCGTTGATGATTTTCAGATAAATCATGGAGTTCACAAGTCTATTCTGAGGCATGTAACTTAATCAGCAAGGGGCACAGCCTGTTAAACATGGTTTTGTCTACAATATCAGGTTTGAGGCTTTCCAAGAGCATACAAAGAGAATGGTCTTATTTTCTGTGGGAGTTCACAGCTTCACAAACAATATTTATGAAGACATTCCTAGGGAGGACATAAAGACAAAGGAATAAGTACTGAAGAAATCATTTAATTACACTGTGGGCATGGCTGATCCAAAGAGGGTGTTTTATTGGAGGTGGTGGTTCAGGAAACAATGGGTAGGAAAACAAACTTGAGAAGGTTCCTATAGGAGCTATAATTTTATAAGATGGGTCAGGAATAGAGTCAAAAGAGCCTGATAATTTTTTTAACACAAAGAAGAGCACATTCTTACCCAAAATATAACCATGAGAAAGGACATCAGCAGAAATAGGATAGACCAAGGGAGCTAATTCGCCTAAAAATAATAGCAGGAGAATAGAAAGTAAAAACGCCTTATGTTTACATTAAACTTTAAAGTATCTTTTTTTTATTCTTTATTATTGAAAGTACTAGTGGCCCAGTGCATGAAATTCATGCATGGGAGGGGGTTGTACCTCAGCCTGGCCTGCACCCTCTCCAATCTGGGACCCCTCGGGGGATGTCCGACTGCTGGTTTAGGCCCAATCCCTGTGGGTGGGATCGGGCCTAAACCAGCAGTGGGACATCCCTCTTGCAATCCGGAACCACTGGCTCCTAATCGCTCACCTGCCTGCCTGCCTGATCGACCCTAACCACTCTGCCTGCTAGCCTGCTCATCCCCAACTGCCACCCCCCCACCCCCCCACCCCCCCCAACCAACAGCCTGATCACCTGCAACTGCCTCGGTCCCTCCACCATGGCTTTGTCTGGAAGGTCTCCCGGTCTAATTAGCATATTACCCCTTTATTAGTATAGATTACATGTGTTCCTTCCCCCCCTCCCATTTACCCCTTCTAGCCTCTCCCCACCCTTCCCCTTGCCCCAGTCCTTCACCACATTATTGTCTGTGTCTGTCAATGGCACTGTTGCTTGACAATTTTCCAAGATGCTAAACTTAGAGTCAACTTTTACTTCTTTTCTTTTATCAAATCCTCTTGGGTTGGTTTTACTCTATTCTCTCATGGACTCGTGACTGGTCCTACCATTTCCTATTTGGACTCATCTTCAGAAAAATTATTTCCCAAAACAAATATCCTTTTTTCACCTCATTTACTTTTTCTAAATTTACAATGACTCCACTTAACCAATGGACAAAATACAAACTTCTCTTTCCATTCCAGGCTTTCTCCTTGAATCTAATCTAATCTCTTACTATATAATCTATGTTTACTAAGCACCCAGCATGTATCACATACTCTCCTGGGTACCCACGAACATATGGTAAACCAATATGCTCCCTCATGGGCTAACATAACCAGTATTTAAATGTCCATTTTAATGGTAGATGGTGACAACATGAACCACAGTAATTTTCCAAATCCCACAATCAGTATTCGTCATAGCCACTGGTTAAGGTGGCTGTTGCAAGCAAACAAACAAAAATAAAACAAAACAAATGTTGGTGAGGATGTGGAGAAATTGGAATCCTTGTGCACTATTGGTGAGAATGTAAAATGTTGCAGCTGATGTGAAAAACAGCATGGAAGTTCCTCAAAAAAATTAAACTTGGAATTGCCACATGACTCAGCTATTCCACTTGTGGGCATATACCCCCCAAATTGAAAGAAGGGACTTGAACAGATTTTTGCGTATCCATGTTCACAGCAGCATTCTTCACAATAGCCAAAGGGAAAGCAACCCAAGTATCACTGATGGATGAATGATAAACATGGTATACACATCCAATGGAATATTACTCAGCCCTAAGAAGGGAAGAAATTCTGACACATACTATAGGATGGATGAACCCTGAAAACAATATGCTAAGTAAAATAACCAGTCACCAAAGGACAAATGCTCTGATTCTAGTTATATAAGGTCTAAGAGTACTCAAGTTCAGAGACATAAAGTGAAATGGTGGCTTCCAGGGGCTAGTAAGAGAGGAGAATGGAGAGTTAGTGCTTAACAGGTATAGAGTTTCAGTTTGGGAAGATGAAAAAGTTTTGGAGATAAATGGTGGTGGTGATGGTTGCGCAACAACCGGAACGTAGTTAATGCCACAGAATTGTACACTTAAAATGGTGAATTTTATATTATGTATATTTTACCACAATAAAAAATAAAATTTGAGTAGTAAATAGCAAGTTAGATACCCCCCCCAAAACTGAGTTAGCAAGATAGGGGATAAACTTAAGGAATCCATAAATGAGGCAAAAAATATTAATATGATGAAAAAGTTGAGAGAAAAGATAGATGTATAATAAGAATTCTCAAAACATACAGATAATAAGAGAATAAGACAAAGATGATCAATAGAAGAAGAAAATTTTGCTGAGTTGGAAAAGAACACAAATTTGCAAAATGTATAGGATCTTTAGTACAACAAATTAATGAATAGAGAAAACACATGGTGCAATTTTTCCCAAAGTGCGTTAAAAAAATACTAGTTCTATATGATAATCTGAGTAAGGAGAAAGGGTGACTACATATTAATACATTTTATAAATAATATAAATATTACTCTCTTTATGATTTGTAAAACTCATTAGCTCTGGGAATTCCTACAGTGCAAAAGACTGTTAATTCCTCTGATTTATTTGAACAAAACACCTGTTATTATCCTACAACATACTGTGGAAAGAATGGTATAGTTAAAAGTACATGATATTTTTTAGTTGGCAGACCTGGGTTTGAATGCCTCTTTTCCGAGTCTCAATTTTCTAAATTATAAAGTGAGAATAGTAATATTTATTTTATAATGTTGAATACTAGAAGTTATGATTGTTTGGCAAAGTAATCAGTTAGTTGATTAAATTAATTGATTAATCCATAGTGTCATGAAAGAGTAGGGCTACAAAAGGTCACAATTTGATGGGGAGATATGAAAATTGAGCCATAATTGGGGATCCTGGTTGGCCATAGTTGTGTTCTATAACTAGGTACACAGGAGTTAGCTAATGTGTGTTTGTGTGTGTGTGTGCGCGCGCGTGTGTTGATGGTGAGTTGGCAAGGATTTATTAACAGATGAACAGAGTTAAAGACAAATTGGGAATTAGCTAAACTATAATGCAGTAACTACTACCAATAAGATAAACCTTTGTGGTCTCATGTAAAACTCAGTAATGGCCTGGGGGAGTAATTTGTCTGGGTCTTTGTGCCATTAATTATGTCCCTGTAGAAGCTGCTGGAGGGATTTAATCTCTTTTCTGAAAGTGTCAATTTTCCTTTGCAAACTAAAATTCAAAGAGAACTGTAATCTTGCTTGTTGCTGTTCATCAAAGGATGACCTTGTGAGTAATACATGAGAAAATAATTTTTAAGGATTATAAATATCTTGGGTTTTTCCTACATGCATATGAAATGACTCAAAATATACATATAATCTTGGCTTAATTTAGATAGCATCTGAAATTCTGCCCTTGAATTATTATCTGAAATTCCTTTTCTACAATCTATATGTAGTTTGGCCTTGAATACTTGTTTAAAAAAAATTAAAAATGCCCTTGGATCCTATTAACCAATGTCACCCCTATAAATGTAATTTTTAAAAAGGCCCCTGAGTAGTTATCCAAAGTGGTCTGTGTGTTCCCAGTAGGTTTGCCTGGGCTCTCACCTATAAATAAAAATTTCCATTCTGTGGTTCCTAGTTTTGCCACACTAACAAATGCATGACTTCTACAAGTGTTGATGTGTTCCATGAATATGTCCCTTGATGCTAATAACAGTACAGTCGATTTGTAGTAATTACCTTGTTGAAGGACTCACCATTGGCAAAACACAAACATCCATTATATTGTAAAAAGAGCTCCAAATGTAACACATAGAATTCTACAGCTTTCTGTGTGATGAATTACACATATCAATAATTCAAGGATTCATGGGAAATTCTAGTATAGCAAGAACTGGTTATAAAACAGGACTGACTAACAAACATTTACATTTTACGTTATACTCAGACTTGTACATTCTAGGTCATACCCAGAAAAATAGAGCCTAATGGAATTGTCCCCTGAGGTGAATAGAAATCTCTATTAACTAATGGATTTGATTTGGAAAATATGATTTGAGAAATATAACAGCAATATATTTTCTAGAGATGGCCCTTGGGGGGGGGGGGGGGCGGAGAGAGAGAGAGAAACACAGAGAATCATTGAAGAAAAATTCTTAAAGGAATATATATATATATATATATATATATATTTAATATTTTCCAGGTGTTTTAGATATGGTTGGGAACTATATTGGACTAAGATCAAATCTGATCTTAGTATATAAAAATATGGAATGTAGGGAGACTGTATTTTCTGCTATAGAATACTCATTCTGATGTTTGTACTTTCAACTTTGAAGGATCACAGGCAAATAACTACATGCAGCAACGTCCGAAGAAGCCGAGCTTAGAATAAACAGATACAGGTTATGTTGAATTAGTACCACATTCATAGGCTCAGATCAGTTTTCTTAGCCTTTTAAAATCCTGTGCTCTTTTATATAAACAAAATATTATGTCCTTTTATATTACATAAAAATTCAAGTTCTATAAATAACATGACAAAAATGAAGGCAACAGTAAAGTAAAATATATATCAAAAGATATATTTCTTGACTTTACCATGTGATATAAATTTGAGCCTTGACTTTGCTTGCTTGTCAATATGCTTTTTTATCCAAGGAGGTAATGAAGTTTGAGCAGAGTGTGTGTCAATTTCAATGTTAAGCTTGTAGCAAAAGAGAAACTAATATCTATCTCTATAGTGATTTTCTAGCAATTATCTAAGATGATCAAGTCAAACTTAATTTCCAAATGTCTTAGCTAGAGCCCGGAAAAGATTGAAAATGGCTAAGAATATGGTTCCTTACAAGTTTCAAATGTGGAAATTTCAGCATCATGACAGAAAAATGGTGCTTGAGTTCAACTTGCAGGAAAATTAAATATAATTTCATGTTCTCCATAAAAAGATTTTCCTCAGAATATAGACAGGTATATTGGCATCAATTCCTATAGTAGTAGTTGGTTTGGACAATATTAATGAAAACAATACCTTATTTAACACTTACCATGTGGCCATTGTGCTGAGCATTTTGCATTAATTTTGAAAGCTACAGAACTTTGATTTGTTTGGATTTTCAAAGAAATTAATTCTCAAAGCAACTGAGTGAAGCAATTTGGATTATTATCTTCATTCTTCATTTAGAGATGGGTTTAGCAAGGTATAGGAATTGAGGCTTAGAGAGATTAAGTAACTTGCCCAAGATCACACATCTAGCAAATGACAGAATCTAGATTTGAACCTAGAACCCATTTGATTCCTAAGGCTAGACCTTGCTTATGACTTCACAATATACAAATTAAGCAAAAACAGGGCTCCCTCTGTTAATGCATTAAAACTCCAAATTGCTCTCAAAACTATTCCAAACTCTTCTGACAATTCTTTTTTTTTTCTTTTTTTTTTTTACATTTGGAATCATCAAACTTTCCCCCTTTGCTTTCACAATGTGGAAACGATAGCTTTTACATCACAGATCAGGGCACATGCATGGGTTGTGGGCTTGATCCCCAGTAAGGGGCGTGCAGGAGGCAGCCAATCAATGATTCTCATCATTGATGTTTCTGTCTCTCTCTCTCTCTCTTTTCCTCTCTGAAATTGATAAAAAGATATATGAAAACAATATGCTCACCTTCAACAGAAAACACATTATTCAGTCATTTATTCAACAAATATTTATTAAGTACCTACTATATCCCAAGTGAGTAATCTGGGCCATGGGTCTTATAGCTGTAAATATGATGGACAAGGGCCCTCATGTGATGGAGCTGACATTATATTAGGTAAAACAAGTAAAAAATGAAAAGTAATGTAAGTTCAAATAGAGATGATGGATGTACCTACAATAAAAATGAATGCAGGTGGAATGGCATATAGTATTTGGGGGAGAGGGGAGTTATTTACATAGGGACAGTCTGGGAAGAACCTGTGAGAAATGATATTTGAACAAACCATGAATACTACAAAAGAGTCTGCATTCCAAGGAGAGTGTGTATAAATATCCTGAAGTGGGAAAACCTGGCATGTGTGAAAAATAGCATCCAAGCCAGAGAAACTAGAGAACCGTGAACAGGGGAGAGTGCCGGGGGCTGAATGGTGCGCAGTTCCCAGTGGAGTGAAAAGCCATTGATTGGAAGGTTTGAAGAAGAGAAATGATGTAATCTGACTGAGGTTTGTAAAAGATTGTGTTGACTATAGAGCCGGAAGTGGACTGAAGGGGCACAGGGAGGAGCTGTTGCAGTGGTCCAAGTGAGTGGTGAGGACTCCGGTCTGGGGCAGATGGATGGGGGTTTTGGAAGAGACATTTATATTTAGGATAGATTTTGGAATTTCAGCTTTCAGGACTTGCTGTTAGAGTCATTTTTTTCTCATTGAGGAGTGATTTTCATCTCCTTCCCCTCTCCCTCCCTCCTCGGGATATTTGAAAATGTCCAGGGACATTTTCGGTTGTCATGACTGGGATGTGCTCCCAGCTTGTGGAGGCCGGGATGCTGCTAAACACCCGACAGCGAAGAGGCAGGCCCCACAGCAAAAATTATTGAGCCCCAAATGCCAATAGGGCCAAGGCTGAGAAACCCTGGATTAGATGTTGCGGGAAAGCAATCAGTGATAATTCCTAGGTTTTGGATATCAGCAACAAATGGGTTTATTAGCCCTTAACCCTTGGAGTGCCATCCAATATCCTAGGAACGATGCTAAAATTGCCAAGGCATTTGTGCTGATTTTACAGCAGTTTAGGAAAAAAAATTGTGAATCGCAAGTAAATGAAGTTACATATTCAAAAACTTAAGGAAACCTTTACTACATTGACATATTTAGCAATATCATCATCACTAATAAAAGCAGACTTAGAACTGGACGCCATTTCGAAGCTTTGATAGCGCTCCCGGTACTTTTGGCGAAAGACAGGAGGAGCACGATCGATTGCGCTCCCCGGCACTCTAGGGGTTAATTTTGTGATGGGAGAAGAAACAGCTCCCAGGCCACCCTGAACACTTTTTGAGAGGTTTCAAAGGCTGCTTTGTTGGAACCATCCCTCCAACAGGGACACATACTTCATCATGTGATTATAAAAGGTGCTATATAATGTTCATGAAGTTTTGCATCACGACTATTATGTAGAATTAAGGAGTGTGCTGTAGATGAGGATAATTGTAGGTATTTCTTTGAGTTCTTGCCATGGTGCTAGATTCCTCTTTCTTCTCTGTAAATGGTAGTTAGGTTACAGTTGTCTGACTGGGTAGATTCAGGAGATAAGCAATAGGTTTCTTGTTTTCCCCCAGCCCAGAGGGATGAGAGCTTTTCATGGCTTCACTTGCAGGAATTTTTGGCATGAGGATTTCCAGGTTCAACCATTTGGTGATGAGCTTGAGGCTCCCGTCTATAAAATGGAGGCAAGATGAACAAATCCATGGAGAGACATGGAAAACTCCTCGCCAGCAGGAGGATGCTACCTGTCTCCTGGCAGTTCTCCTTGGGTAATAGCGACAATGACATATCTTTCCTAGGCATTCTGGGTGGTATCAGAAGTAAGTTAGTCAACTGACAAATGTTTGAAGCCCTGCTATATGTGAGGATGTGAGGTTAGACCAGCCGTGGGCAAACTACGGCCCGCGGGCCAGATCCAGCCCGTTTGAAATGAATAAAACTAAAAAAAAAGAGACCGTACCCTTTTATGTAATGATGTTTACTTTGAATTTATATTAGTTCACACAAACACTCCATCCATGCTTTTGTTCCGGCCCTCCGGTCCAGTTTAAGAACCCATTGTGGCCCTCGAGTCAAAAAGTTTGCCCACCCCTGGGTTAGACACTGGGAAATTTGTGGAATGAGCAATGAAAAAAATGCGTGAGCAATAAAAAAATGAATAAAAATGAATAAACACGGGTGTGAAAAGATAAAATGGACAAGGCAAATTATAACCGCACGTGGAAGGTGTTAAACGTGTTTTATAAAATGGAAAATTCACCTGAAAAAAAAAAAAGTGATGTTTCATGCTTGAGCTCAAATCACAATTGTAACTGGAAATTCTAGGAAATGGAAAATGGAACAGTAAATGAATCCTCCCTCTTCTGTGTTGTTTCTAGCTTACAGCCACAGAAAGAAAGCATTTGATAGATATTGGTTGACTATTGTGCTTTGGTTTCATGTTATTGGCATTTTTTTAAAAATCATGACTTTTCAAAGGTGTCTCTTCTCAGTAAATCAAAGTGGTCCTCCACCTTCAAAGGATGATAACATAGACACCATAAAGTCTGTAATTTTTGAGCTGAAACTATGTTATTTGGAGCTTTGCTATTTCTGCTAGTTTTAATTCCATGATGAAAGAAATCTATGGTTGCTGAGATTTCTCTTTCAAACTGTTAGCTCTGACTGCCAAAGCCCCCACGCCAGTTTGAAAAGCTTTCGAGAGATCTCAAAGGCGGCTTTGTTTTCGGCACCGTCCCTCCACAAGGAACACATACTTCATCACATGAGTAAAAAGCTGCCATATTCTGTTCAGTGTAACTTAGCTTCCCCCCACATGTTCCAAGTGCACGTTTGGGATGGTTGATTCTCCTGTGGGCTGTGTTGCACACCCGCCGTGTTCTGAGGTTACCCAGGGGCAGGGAGGCACCGACTGTGAGCTATTGCGCATGAGCAAAAGTCTGCAAGTCCTGGGTCAAGGTCCCTAGTGTGTCTTTCTATAAATAGAATGTGATATGCAAAGTCATAACGCAAACCACAAAAATGTGTGGAGACGAGAAAATGACTACCTGATAGAAGACTTTTTTTTTTTTAAGTTAAAAGAGAGGGCCTTTTGGTCTTTTTCTACACAAACCAATTAAGTCTTGTTCAGAAAGACTATTCTCTATGCACATGTATTTTAAACAATTTTTCATTTTTTTTCTAGCACATTCTTTCCACTAGGTTTGTTTTTACTTGTCTTTACTGAATACTGTGAATGTTTAAGGAACCGTATTGTTAAATCAATAATATGAATATTGAGCATATGATTCAAGTGTTAGATCACTCATTTGAATAGTAAACATGGAATTAAAATTTCAAGGGAATTGAATTAGATGAACTGCTTATTTAAGGGTATTACACAAATATCACAATTTAACATTAAATCTAAAATACAACAGAATTTTGAAAGTGTGACCATGAATAATTTGTTCATATTATGTTAAGAAATGTCCGTGGTGCATCATCTCTTAAAGTATATTACCATTATTCGTGAGTAAAACAATAGAGTAAGACCTAAGATTTATCAGTGTCTGGGTGTCTTTATACTTCCTTCAGACAAGTGTTGTATGTTTCCCAGTCACTATCTGTGATTAGAAATCCTCACTGTGCCCTGGCTGGTGTGCTCAGTCGGTTGAGCATTGTCCTGTGCACTGAAAGGTCACCAGTTCGATTCCTGGTCAAGGCACATGCCCAGGTTGCGGGTTCGGTCCCTGGTGTGCGTACGGCAGGCAACCGATGTTTGATGTTTCTCTCTCACACCAATGTTTCTCCTTACCTCTCTCTCTACCTCTCCCTTCCTCTCTCAAATCAATTTTAAAACTAAAAAAAGAAAAGAAAAGAAACCCTCACTGCATACTCAGAATGTCTTCCCATTTCAGGGAGACAAAGACACATATCAGTTCCTCAAACTATGAGAAAGGACTAATAAATAAATATTGATTGCACTGCTCATTGCTTTAAATAAGATACGATAAGGCATTCCCAGAGAACTGCTTCCGTGGTAACAGGTGTATTCTCTGGAGCTTGGGTGGTCTAGCCGAGAAAAGGAACGAGCTTGCCTAGTTACTGTTTGAAGAGCTTTGATTTTAGTATGAGGACATAAAATAGGCCCCAGAATGCCCTCGGCAGTCTTTCCTATGGGTCTTACTTTCCCCTAAATGAATAAAGAAAGATAATATTTCTAGTCTTTCTTCTCTCCAAATTTCCCTCCCACCCTCCATTCATTGCAGTTTAAATCCTTTTCCTTCTGGTTGGATTTCTGTATCTGGTAGGAATGCTGTTTGGGTGTATAGCAGGAACTCTTGTCACCAGCCATTGACTTTCTGGTCTACCTGGGCAACGGCTACAACAAATTCACATGGAAATCTAAATTCAGGGATCATATATTGCACTGTCCTTGAAGGATTCCTGCTTGGCAGCTTAGCAAATTACTGGAAATTTTTCTTATATACAATGGTTTATGGGTTGCAAATCCTAAAACCATACATTTAAAGCCTAAGGCCACCTGAAAGCTAAATCACTCTGTGTTTAATTTCTTAAACTGTGCCATGTTACTTGAAGACTAAAAACCATGGAAAACCAAGAGCATAAGGAGATCTAGAGTAGCTAGTTTCTTAGAAACTATATTTATTACTAGTGTTTATCAAAAGTGCAAACTAAACATGCAGTTCTGGCATAATGACTTTCTGAAAGTTTGTTAAGAAAAAGAGAAACAGGTTAAGACAATAATACCCTAGTTACCTAAATGTTTTAATGTATAAAACTGTTGTAAACAAGTAGCATTTATAACATGTTTGTAAGAGGGGATGTGCCTTACAAGCTCACTCAAGCTGTAGAGAGAACAGAACCGGATCCAACTCCTGGAACCACGTTTACCGTCCCTGAGACTCATCAGTGGAATAGGAATAATATTAGTAATTAGTTAAAATTTTTGTCATAAGAGCCAAATGTAAATGGCTTATCCCTTGTCTAGCTCAGAGTGTGTGATATATGTTTATTACTTATCTATATCATCCCTGGTGCTCATATCCTAACTTGCCCTTAGCCATTCTCCAGCTGTCACTATGATGCAGCTGAATTACCCAATATCCAGGTTAAGCCTGTGCTTGCAGCAATAGCAAACCAGAGGGACAAACATTTTATTTTTAAAGAATGAAGGTAAGCTGTGCATATGGAAGCATAGAAGTATAATAGGATAATCATGATTTGTTGAACATGGATTATTCTTACTTTTAAAAGACTCAGTGTTTCATTTTGAGTTATACATGGGCAATGTAGGGAAGTGAACATGATCTTTTCAGCACTTACAACCCTGGTTGGGTGTGTGACAAAGTTTCCAGAAGTGCAGGCCGGCTGACTAGAGGTCAGGCAGAGCTAGTAGTCTCTACGAATGGCACAGCTCTGGGTGTGAGAGTTGAGGCAGAACCCATGTGTGAGAGCTGAGGGCAGGACCCTATGAACAAGGATGGTTCCTGCCTTGGTTTGTATTTACATGTTAGGATTTTGTGGAGTAGAAGCTGCACGGACCTGCTTTTAAGTTTTGACTCTCCCACTGGAGTTTCTTCAGCTCTAATAGTTCATGATGTGTATTTTCTATTTGTAACCGTATCAAATTTCAGATTAGTAATAGCAAGAGAGGGGCAAGGGACCAAGTAAGGCAGTCTGACTAAAGTAGAAGGAAGGAGAAGAGACAGAAGGAAGGGAGGTAAATAGGCCAGGAGAATGCCATGGAATGACAAGAGGAAGGAGAAAGAGAAGGAAGTGGAGGAGAGAAGAGGAATAATAAGAATAATAAGAAGAGGAAGAAGAAGAGAAGGAGGAGGAAGGCAGTGAGTGTGAAGGAAGGAGAAAGGAGCCAAGAGCACTTGAGAATAGGTTGAGGACACAGACTATATAGACTACAGAGTCAGGCAAGCCTGTTTTTACACTTGGCTCCCCCACTTTCTACCCTGTAACCTTGGAGAGGCTGCTTCATGTCTCCAAGCCTAAGGATGCTTTCAAGGGGCTAATCATATCTCTCCCAGGGAAGTTTTGAGAAGTAACTCCAACCATAAAGGTTTACTGGCTTAATAATGATGATTATGATGTGATAATGATGATAAAGAGCAAAAATTAACAAGTATAAAAAATAAAAAAATGTAAAAAAAGGAGATGAAGAAGAAGCCCGAGAAATAAAAAAAGGGAAAATGTGAACATGAACAAAATTGATTATTTTTTCAAATGCCAGGTAAACCCAATTGAAACTTTGCCCCCAACTGTCTTCAAAGAATACTACCTATTTCTCTTTCCCATGGCCATGTCCCCACACCAGATAAATACTTCCCATTTACCTATTCACTGGCTGGCAGAGGTGCTCACTCCTCACATTTGTGCTATTTGCCCTCTTCTTTTTTCTTTCTAGCAGGGACAGAATTGCATCTTACACATGCGCCTTTTAGTAGCAGGAGATGAAACTGAATTGATGACAGAATCCAGGACCATAGTTATGCAGAATTGGAATGCACATATGCTCACTCTAACTCTATATATCTTCCCAGAAAATGCCAAAAGCAAAGAAATTATTCTTGGTTTCTCTTTCCCTCACCCATCATTAAGTCCTGTTCACTTTACCTCCAAAACATGCACAAAAATCCATTAAAAATAATTTATTGATTTTAGAGAGAGAAGAGGGCAGAAGGTGAGTGAGATCAATGTGAGAGCACATCGCTGAGCTGCCTCCTGCATGCCCCTCACTGAGGATTGAGCCCACAACCCAAGCATGTGCCCTTGACCAGGAATCGAATCAGCAACCTCCCATGGGACAATGCCCAACCAACCGAGCCACACTGGCCAGGGCAAAATCCACTTGCTTTATTCTACAGTCTCACCATCCCAAGCCACATTGGCGACCACCCAGATTTCTATAATAACCTTTGCCTCCACTTTTGTCTTCTTCAGTCTTTCTCCAAAGATAAAATTATCCCCCTCCCTCCATCAAAATTGCCCAATGGCTTCCCTTTGCAGGAGTGTAAAACCCAAACCCTTTCTCCTTGTTTACAAGGCTGTACACAATCACCCCTGTTGACCTTGCCAATTTCATTCTACTTTTCTCCTTGCCATTTACCCTCAGGCCACACTGAAGATGTTTTTCTCCTGGTTCTTGAAGTTGCCAAGTTTTGTCTTTCCCCCTTTAGGGCCTTTTGAATGGCTGTTTCTTTTCTTTCCTATCTTCGTACTCCAGACTCCTTCTTGTCATTCAGATTTTAGCTTAAAGTCACTCTCTGAGCAGCTTTAGAGTGCCACCCCATGTAAAAGCCATCCAGTCTCCTGGATCACACAAGCATGTTCTCACTTTTGTTTTTCTGGCGTGTGTGTGTGTGTGTGTGTGTGTGTGTATTATGTATGGATAAACATATATGTATGTCTCCTTGTCTCCAGAATTTCAGCTCTGTGAGATCAGAGGCCTTGCTTGTCTTGTTTGCAGTCTTTTCCCAGTGCCACGAGTATGTCAGTATATAACAGAAACTCAATAAGAAACATGTTAAGTTTATAATTCAGCCTCTGAATACAGAATCCTTAAAATTCTTTACAGGTAGGCTCTGGCCAGGTAGCTCAGTTTGTTGGAACACTGTCCTGATACACCAAGATTGTGGGTTTGATCCCCTGTCAGAGCCCATACAAGAATCAACCAATGAATGCATCAAAAAGTGGAACAGCAAATCTCTCTCTCTCTCTTTCTATTTCTTTCTCTCTCTCTCTCTCTCCCCCTCCCTTCCTCTCAAATCAATAAAGAAAAAATTTTAAAAATTATTTATAGATAACCAGTATTTTATTCAAGCCATTAATTCAGAAAGCCTTTCCATCCTTCTCCTAATTATATAAGTTCATGATGAGTAAAATATGCTGTCAGTAGTGATAAAAATAACAAAACACTATTTTGAAAAAATCCTATATAATAAAAGGGTAATATGCAAATTGACCCTAATGGTGGAATGACTGGTCGCTATGACACCCACTGACCACCAGGGGGCAGATGCTCCATGCAGGAGCTGCCCCTCGGTGGTCAGTGTACTCCCACAGGGGGACCTCCGCTCAGCCACAAGCTGGTCTGATGGCTACAAGTGCAGCGGTGGTGGTGGGAGCCTCTCCCACCTCCTTGGCAGCACTAAGGATGTCCCTGTGGGGAGCTGGCCTAAGCCATCAGTTGAACATCCCCCGAGGGCTCCCAGGCTACCAGAGGGATGTCTGACTGCTATCTTAGGCCTGATCCACCAGGGAGCGGACCTAAGCCGGCAGGTGGACATCCCCCAAGGAGTCCCAGACTGTGAGAGGTTGTAGGCTGGGCTGAGGGACACCCTCCCGCACCCCAAGTGCACAAATTTTCATGCACCAGGCCTCTAGTGTGTGTGTACACACACACACACACACACACACACACGGGCTTTCAAAGTACAGCTCATATATGATAACTTTTAAAACAGAATGTTGCCGTAAATCAGTGGAGTTAAAAGGCAGAGACTGCTAAAAGGGAAATAATTTTCTAAATATCTAACAGTTTATAATGCTGAACCTGCGCAAACTAGGTCACAGAATCTTATTTACAGGCAATCAGTGATAGGCAAAAAGGGGAGGTAAGAGAAAGTCCCTCTGCTCTAGCCCTAGAGAAGAAGAAGAAAGATAGACGATACGGAAGGCAGAAAGTCAGAAACACATCCTTTTCACCCTGCTTTGGTCTGAACCCTGGGACTGCAGAAGGGTGTGTTACAGAAACCTAGGGAACACCCACGGCAGAGTTCTCTGGCCCTGCTCCCCTTCTGTGATGAGATACCCCCCGCCCAGGAAGGTGCTAATGCAACACAGAGAGGTGAGCTTAGGGCCTCCAACACAGTTGACAGCACAAACCATTGTAGTCAGTAGAGCCTTGGGGTACTGCAATCTGGATATACAGAGGGTGTCTGGATTGCAGAGTGCAAACCTGGCTTCAGTTTCCCTGTGGCCTGAGGCCTGCAGACCCGGCAAGACGCAGGAGGTCTGCAGAGCCAGCCAGCAAGTGCTCAGGGGAGGCTGAGTAAGCAGACCTGACCCAAACTGAACAGAGGAAAAAGACTCGAGGTATATGAATCAGAGTGGTTAAGAGTTGATACCCCCTTTTCCTTCCCCTCCCTCTCTCTCTTTCTTTTTCTCATGCTGTGAAGCAGGTAAGGGATTGTAGGAAGACCAGAGTAGTTTTAGAGAAAATTATGAGCCTATATTTTCTCTACATAACTGAGTTACTTGTGTAACCCACTCCACAATGTTGACGCCTTAGGTGTTCACTGAATATAAATTACCTTCTCTAGAAAATATGAGACTAACAATATTAGCACAGAATCTGATTTCTTAAGTTTATCACTATTGGTGTGGATATAAAAATATGAAAGAATAAGTTTGGAAAGATGTAGCTCATGATGTTAAATATTCAGTTTAAGAATACGTGATTATACAACTAGAAGACTGTATACATGTGTTTTAATTTCGGTATAGGCGTTCTGATTACAGAAGACATATGCATATTAGAAAAAGTTGATTTACATACAATCATATATTAATACAAGTAAATCTAATATTAAATTGTTAGCATGTTGTATATTCTTTTTTAACTTTCTTTTTTAAGTGGATGTTAGAGTAGCTAATTTGTATAACATGCTATGTACTATGCTCAATTTCTAAGCACTTTAAATATTTATTTAACCATATTGAGAACATTTCCCCATGCCATTAAAATATCTTCAAAAACAATTTTAAAGTGTAAGTAACATTCAGTAAGTAATACATATATCTTAGGATTTACTTGACCACAGATCTAATGTGGTGTTTTTTTCCTGTAATAAATATTATGTTTATACATAAAACTTTGTGCATAATACCCCATTAGTCAAGATATGGTAGCTTGTTAACTAGCTCACATGAGACTGACAATTTAGTATTTTGGACTCATCTGCTACCATCTATTATCACCTCCAAACAAGATGGCCTTTGCTTATTCCCAGAATGTTTTGAAGCATCTGCTTTCAGCTTCTACATTAAAGAAATGAGGTTGGACAAACTTAAAATTCTGAAATTAGATATAAATGTGATTTCTCCAGCAATTATATAGTTTATTTTTCAAATTAAGTCTCAACGTTCTCGTTAAAAGTTCTTTTATATTTTTGTGTATTTTTTTACTCAGAAATATGACATAACATGTTTCTATGTTTAAAAGTATAAAAAAAATCTTCAAAGAATGAATTTTTCCTTTTTTTGATGTGAGATTTTTATGATTCAAAAATTACTCATGCCGCTTTAAAATATTATGATAGTCTGTCAAATATGCAAACAGTCTTGTGGATTAAAAATTAATAAATTCACAAAGCGCTAACTCATGGGGCCTTCTGTAACAATATTTTGAGTTAATTTGAATAACTGTATGGATTTAAAAGGGCTGTAAATTCTTTAAAAATATCCCAGAAGTAATTTTTTTCTCTAATACCAATAACAAAAAAAGGTTGTCTTTGTAATTAGTTTTAACTATTGAGGTTAAAACCGAGTCACTAGCTCAGGTTGTTTCCTTGGGAACAGATAGGCAAGGAGTAGGTGAAAAGAGGACTTCTTAGTGTTTGTTTTATTTTTTAAAAGGAAATTATCTTGATGTTTTAGGAGACTTAATTCAACACTAATTTTTAACTCTAAACATTACAAATTATAAGACAGTTTGAAGTAATTTTCCAGTATAAAAATAGGTGTTAACAATCTGCAAGACAATATTATGATTTTAATGCTAACATCCTATCTTTCTGCTCTAGCCAATACATGGTTTACATTAAATACTACACAGGGCTCTGACAAATTGTCTAAACCTGCTCAGAAGGTCAGGAATTACTCTCAGGGAATCAAAACATTATGCTAGAAACCAAAGACATAGATAAGAGTGTGGAACTTTAATTTAAAGAGAAGAGGTGGGCCCTGGCTGGTTTGGCTTAGTGGATAGAGCGTCAGCCTGCGGACTGGAGGGTCCCAGGTTCGATTCCGGTCAAGGGCATGTACCTTGGTTGCGGGCACATCCCCTGTAGGGGGTGTGCAGGAGGCAACTGATGGATGTTTCTCTCTCATCGATGTTTCTGACTCTCTATCTCTCTCCCTTCCTCTCTGTAAAAAAATCAATAAAATATATTTTTTAAAAAAAGAGAAGAGGTGAGTTCTGGGCAATAAACAAAGAGAACTGGTAATGGTTTGAATAGCTATAACCTTTTTTTTTTTTAAAGTACCACATCAGATCAATTTAAACACCTTGAGATATAAACATGAGACATCATCAGCTCATGAGCCCAGTGTGAATAATACCGTAGTCATTCTACAACATTTCTGTGCAGGTAGAACACACTGGGAAAAATGAATATGGTATTAAGCTTCAAAAAGGGCAATTCTGAGGAGGGAGGTAGGACAAACACAGACTCTATAAGAGCCCTAAGCCAGAAATACATAATAAAATCCTTAAGCCAGTGTTCATAATAATTAGATATGAGATGGGTTGATCCCCCATTCAGCACTGTTAAGTGATTGTTGGTTAGGCAATTGTACAAATAAAATCACAGGAGGCTTGTTTAAGCCAAAGATCTATTTTTTAAATCTTCTGGTATTTTAAAGCAAATTTTGGTGATCCTAAATGCATTTATTTATTCTTCAAACATTTATTACAACATTCACTATATGTTGGGCACTTGTCAGAAATTGTGAGATATAAGAAGTGAAAGATATAGACCCTGATTTCAAAAGAGGATGAACACACCAGAAAAACCAATGAATATAACATAGTCAGATAAGAATTCTAAAAGATACACCAACACATTGGACAAACTAGAAGAAATGGATCAATTCCTAGAAACATACAACCTACCAAGCCTGAATCATGAGAAATAGAAAATCTGAACAGATTAACTACTTGCAGGGAGATTGTAGCAATAATCAAAAACCTCCCCACAAACAAAAGGGTGAACTTGGTATTAGAAGGAGGAGGAGTCCAGCAAGTTTCCTGAGAGAGAAGAAAAGACAGAGAAGGTAATGCGGAATCTTGGAAGGAGTTCTGAGAGTTGAGTGGAAGTTAGCCAGATGGATTTGGGTCAAAGAGTGAGAAGATCTCATGCAAATGAAGTGAAGCATAGGAAACCTTGGCCTGTTTGAAGGAATATAGCAGTAATAAGGTCTGGGATAAGGGTCATAATGCAGCAGCGAGATAGAACATGAAACTGGAGAAACATACAAGTGAAGAGCCTTTATTTCTTGCCAGTAGCTTGAATTTTTGCCGAAGGCTGTGGGAAGCCACTGGAAGGTTTTCAGCAAGATAGTATTCTGACCACAGCAGGGAGAAAAGATGAAAAAGATATATGGTGGGAGCAAGGGCACCAACTTGGAATTACTGCAGCAATTCAGGTGAAAAATAATGAGGTAACATGTTCATCTTGCTTAACCAGTTCCCATCCACAGGTCCATGCATGCTGGCATTTTGGATTTTCCATTCAACGTGCCATGAGCATTTGAAAGCTACTTTTCCTACCTTTTCTGAGAGTAACTGTGTTAATAATAATACTTCTTATCTATTGAACTCTTACTGCAAGCAGACACAACTCTAAACCCTTTATATGTCACCAGTTATGCCATTTACATAACATCCCTGTGAGGAAAGTATTATTATTATCTCCATTCTAGAGACTAAAAAGAAAAGGAACAAAATGGTCACAAAGCAGATAGGTGCTACAAACTTGGTTCAGAGTCTGTTTTGACCAATTTGCCATACTGCCTCTTTGCAGGCATCACTGTCTTTAGTAACATAGCTGTTTGAGTAATTTCTCTCCCTTGTCCCGATCACTCTCCCCAGCTTCATTTTGATTGCGTTGTGGCTACTGAACTGTCAGTGACCCACACCCAACAGTGTTCAAGTTTCTGCCCCGGACTTGACCCCAGTGGACCCTGCGTGATCCCTCAGCTGGAGTCACCTGCCTCCAGTTAAGACTTGACAGCCTATATCAGGCCAGTGTTGCTCAGTGGTTGAGCATTGGCCTATGAACCAGGAGGTCATGGTTCAATTCCCTGTCAGGGCATTTGCCCGGATTTCGGGCTCGATCCCCAGTTGGGGGTGGGGGGAGTGCAGGAGGCAGCCTATTAATGATTCTCTCTCATCATTGATATTTCTGTCTCTCCCTCTCCCTTCCTGTCTGAAATCAATAAACAATATATTTAAAAAAAACAGTTGATAGCCTAAGCAGGTGCCCAGCCCCAAAATGAGCATCTTGGCGGCATTGGAGAGCACGATGTAGCTGGTCATGACCGCTGTGCTCCACAGACCCAGGCCAAAGACCAAGACCATCTTCTCTGTTTATGATTATTAATTTATGTCATTGAATTTTCACTTAGAAAGACAGGTTTATTTCCTTTATTTTTCCAATTCTGTGGAGGTGTAAACAACTAACAAAAAATATATATAATATTTCAGTATACAACGTGATGGTTTTATATTTGTATGGTGACATATTTACCATCATCAAGCTAATTAACATATCGATCACCTCACCTAGTTACTTCTCTTAGCTCTCAGAATAATAGTTATAGTTTCTCTGGAAATTTATTTTGGTCTCTGGGTTGTCTCTGTTGTCTGACATTTTTGGTTTTCTATTGTTCCAATCTTTTCAGGTGTTAAGGGATTTCCTCTTATGTTGGATAATCCCCGGTGGCCCATTTATATGCGAACTAATAGCAATGTGTGTGCGTGGTGGGGGATCTTGTGGGGAGGCGAGTTTCTGAGTGGCAGCTTCACAATAAGAATCAGGCAGATAGTGAGCTACAGACTTTTCTTCTCGGGCTGTCAGCTTCTCCACAGAGGAATTCCCTAATCCTCGCTCTAGGGAAGTGACTTAAGCCTACTGTCAGCATTCTGGGAGCCAAGCAAGGGAAGGGAGTATTTCTTTAAACGACCTTAAAAATAGACAGACTCTTCTTTAATTTCAGCTGTCTTTCCTCCAATTTGTTGGGCTTAGTGAGACTTTTGTTCATGAGCAATTATTAGGACCATTCCTATAAGCTACCAGATGCTTTAAGATTTGAAAGACTCTAAAAGCCATCCTTGCAGATGATTAAATCACTTTATCAACCTGCCAAAATGGTTGACAATTTTACCTTCCAACGCTGTGAAGAAAGCTTCCTTGTAATGCACCTCCATTGCCTGAAAGAAGTACCCCTCGTGAATTAACATGCCAGGTCAGCTGGTCAGTTTTTACTCAGGACCCACTGAAAGAGTGGCACGAGACCAGGTTCCTTTTGATTGGGAGGAGGTTAGAGAAAACATACAATGCATGATACACTAGCCTTCATTTCCCCAATGGAGCATTATAACTGGGGTCCTGGGATGCATTAGGAACCTGGGGGAGAGAATGCCAAATAGAAATGGAGAAAGACCCCCCCCCCCCAAAAAATAAAACAGGCATCAGAAAAATTCTCCCTTCACAATATTTTCAAGCGAAAACCCCAATTAACAGCTGGTGAGATTTGCAAAGGTGAGAGCTCTAAGGTGGCCAGAGTGGCAGAGGCCCGTAGAAGGTGTAAGGAAGGTCTCATGGATGAATCTCCTGAGTAGAGTCCTAACATATGATAAAATAACATGCTGTGGGGAATGACATGACTGAGGGGGGAAAAATCAGTCATCTCTCAGGTTGTTAGCATTTTTTGTTGTAATCTAAGTAATAGATTAGGTTCCCGTGTGCTCTGCCAAAAATCAGTGAAATGAGGTTCTACATCAGTCATTCAAGCTAAAGTTCCGCCTTTACCTGAAATAGCTGAAATTTTCTGATAAGTGAGACAAAGGTATGTCAGTTTTGCATTGTAAAAGCTTTTGTGCTCTGAATAATTGCCTGTGTGTGTGTGTGTGTGTGTGTGTGTGTGTGTGTTTAATATGGATCCAACCAAAGAAAATAATTAACTGGATTTCACATAGTGCAGAAAATTCAGAAAGGGGCCAAGCCCTAGACACCGGATGTTTGGCTGTATCACCTTGGTGATGAGGCTGCAGAATCTAACGTCTAGAACAGCGTTTGCTTCCCTGGGTGATTCCAACACGCTGGGACTTGCCCAGTAATTTCTAGGGAGCGCAGGGTTTGGGCACCCAGCTGCTCTGGGCAGGGATGCAGTTTACTCGGAAAACCAGGGCTTGTTCAGGTACAGCAGGAAGCTGGGCCAGGGAAGAAGAACACCAAACTACTCCCGAGTCCACTCTCCCAGGAGGCTGGGAAACGGAGGCCACTCTGTTTTCCTCAAACGTCAAGGCCAAGTTTCAGCTTCGTTCAGGGCAGGCTTGTTTAATATTCAAGTGTCCAGGCAGAAGTCCATCTCTGGTAATTGTATTACTTATATTTGAATTCCTTGGTAGTTTCCAATACAAAAGGTCTAGCTTCCTCTTCCTGCTATGGTTCCTCTCCCTCTCCCCCTCCACCCCTTCCCCCCCCCCCCCCCCCCCCCCCCCGCCATACTCCCTTTACTTACTGTGTTTGTGGATTGTACAGTGTTATAGTACAGTGTTTAAATATCAGCTGTGTTTTATGGAACAGATTGGATTATTATTTCATCTGGGGAAACTGAAAATTAAAGGTGATGAGGGATTATAAATTTGCAGGTATGACAATATGAGGACTTACTTAAAGGCGCCTTGCATTAGCAACCCATGGACTAAGGTGGTCTGGAAGAAGAGTTGAGAGGAAAGATGTCTCTTCTGAAATTTCAAAGGAGAAATTCCCACCTTCTTTCCTTGCCAAATGCTCTACGCTGAGTGTGAGTTTGGTGACTGCTGGGTTGTTTTTGGCATGAATCGTTGGGCCAGTGTGCACAGATCACTCCTTGTCTGTCATTTCTAAACCCTGGCTCTTAACTCAGGATTTTTTTGACCCGATGCAGTAGTCTGTAGAGAGGGCTGGCCACGGTGGTCTGACAGGGCGAAAAGGCATGAAAGAGATTCTCTGCTCCTCTCTCCGTGCCTCATATCCATAGGACCTTCTTTCATTTTATTACTTAAGGCCAAGTATTAGATTTAGGTTAGTACAGAGGACCAGGAAAATGGGTCCCTCTGAATAAGCTCTGCATATCTCAACATGGGTAAATCTTGACAACATAAATTAAAAAAAAAATTAATCCTTACCCAAGGACATGCTCTTTATTGATTTTCTTAGGAAGACAACAAGAGAGAGAGAAACATCAATGTGAGAGAGAGTAAAACATCGATTTGTTGCCTACTGTACATGCCTGGCCCAGGGATTGAACCACAACCTGGACATGTGTCCCGAGCAGGAACTGAACCCAGGACCCTTTGGTGTATGGGAAGATGTTCCAACCAACTGAGCCATACCAGCCAGGGTGACCACATACGTTTTAAATGGGGGGGCGGAGGGAAGGCAATTGAAAAGAATTCACATAACATGATACCATTTATGTGAGTCTTAAAATACTTTATATTTTAATATTTTTATGAGTACACACATACATTGGAAAGACATATTTGTATTCACCACAAGGATGAACATCTACTCCAGGAGAATGGTTATTTGGAAGGAGGGAGACAGAAGAAAGGAACAGTGTGGGCTGAATGAATTGGGACTGTGGTTGAAATCTGTTTTCCCTCAAAAACAGAGAAAAATATATCTGAAGCAAATACGGCAAAATGTTAGTACTTTTAAAAATTCAGGTTTATGCTATTTTCTATACTTTGGGAATGTTTAATAATAAAAATATTGCAAAATTTCTATAAAAGAGACTCTGAGGTTGCTGAGATTACTTGAATTTATTTCAATAAGCCTTTATTAAGAAACTACTATCTCTTAGGCATTGGGGACAAAGACATGAAGGTGACACAGTCCCTACCCCCAGGAACTCCAGCAATGAGAGATGTAACAAATACCCACAGTGAAGTGTGGTAACCACAATCATGTTATGCATAATGGTATCAAAGTAGAATGATTGACTCTATGATGACGACTTTACTAGACAATGTTGAGGAAATCTGCACAAGATTAATGACAAAGAAATCATCGTGAGTTGATTTTAAAAAACAGCTTACTTTCTTATTTCATATTTCAAACGAATTGTTAACATCGTATTCTTAGAGGTCTTCAGAATATTACTGGCAAGGGCTCCCATGTAATTTATTTAAATAAATATTTATTATGTACCTTAGCAGATGTTTCCTTTGTGGTCCTTTCCAAGTCTGCTTTATAATCCTATTTTTCATAGAGATATTGTCTTCCAAGACAGATAATCAAATCTTTATAGACAGGGTTGTCTGTTTTTCATATTTGTATTACCCGACCTCTGGAGTTTTTAGTATATTTCTACGTAAGCAATAGTGATGGTTCAATTTTTACTCAATATATACTATGTGTTATGGAATCATAGGAAAGGGACACTTAATCCCTTTTGAGGCCAGGGGCAGAAGGGAGACACCTGGAGTTAAGATCTACACTGTCCAAAATACGCAGATACAGTATAGAAAGAATATAATACCATGGATGAAAATGGTGCGAATGACACCCATTATTTCAGGCAAAAGAAACACAACAGTTAATTACCAAGAAGGTTGGCAGGGCATGTTGAAATATAAACAATATACTATTGGTTCCCCTTCTTGAGAAAATATTAATGGGAAACACTAAAGTTTTTTTCTACTCAACTTTCATCCAAAGTAAAACCACCACAAAACTCAGCCTGCTACTGTTGGGTAGATAAAACCAAAAAAACAAAAACACACACAAAACAAAACAAAACAAAAAACAGGAGAAAAGCCAGTATGTTCTATTTATAGCTGTACTTGGTCAGCAATAATGTTAACAGATTTTCATCAATAGTTAAAAATAGGACAGTAAATATTTGACATCTCAGTTTTAATTAAAATGAGCATAGTGTGATACTGGGGTGATAGTAATAAGAGATCTTTGATAAATCAGCAAAAGGGTGCAGGCAGAATATCTGAGTCACAATAGTGAATACACATTACATCCGTTGGCTCAATAGAAAACTTCATTCCCGGGGCCCTTATTGTGTTTATATGTTATTTGCATGCATTTGTCTCCACATCAACCTACAACTTGGGGTTAGCAAAAGTTTTACTTTAATAAAAAATATGCTGTGTAAAGGAAGAGTCTTATGTGTGTACACAAAACAACATTGATAACAATAAAAGGGGGAGACAGGTAAACCCAGGAGCATTTAAAGCAATCATAGTTGCTAAGGAGATAGAAAGTCAAGTCAACACAGTTGAAAGGACAGTTTTAGATGGCAACTGTCCAAAATATTGGGGCCAGCCAAAGGGAGAGCTAAGTATGTGCATGGTAGAGAAAGTGGCAACACAGCATCTATAATGGTGAGAATAGAACGTGATGCCTGTTTCTGGGCCCCCACTGTAGCCTTGTGAACCCACCGATGGTCTTCTTTTCTAACCTAACTGGATCCCACTTATTCATCCTTTGTTGGCTCTATCCTGGTAGGGACTTCTCCTACGTCAGGGACTCTGGGACAAGCTCCCTGCCCTAGAAAGAAGTTGCCTGAGTTGCGAAGTCCTTTTCTATCTAGAACAGAAAGGCTGGAATTTGACTCCCTTTTTTGCAGCCTCGACTTCCTGATTCCTTCCTGAATCCCAATTGCTGATTTGGGTCCTAAAAGTCAGCTTCCGTGTTTGTTGGGCCAAGCCTTAAGCAGATAATAGGCCTTTTCCTTTTTTGTTTCACTTCTTATCTCAGACCCAATTTCCTTTCCCTTCTCTCCATGATTCGGAGCTATCAATGGGAATGATAGTATTAATGGGGACTGATGTTTATTGAGTTCTTACTATATTGCAGGCACTGTTCTGAACAGTTTTCAAATATTAACTCTTTGAGGTCCCATTAACAAGTTGAGGTTGATATTTTTTTCATCCCTATTTCACAGATTAGGAAACAAGGAACAGCTAAGAAGTGACTAGGCCTGGACCTGAATCTAGGCAGCTGGTAATCTTCACCAATGACTATGCTGACTTTCATGATAATAGGATGACTTAGGTAATGAAGGGCCTGGAAGAAATATGGTGACTTTCATTGTAATAAAAATACCTTGATGTGAGTTAAATGCTTTTTGATGATAAATGTCAAGAGTTACCATGAAATCCTTTGACCGTCATAAAAGCTGGTGATTTTGTGTGTTGTGATAGTGGTGGTATTTTATTCAGACATTTTAATACCTAGTATGTGTTCTAAGAAATAAAAAAGAATTCAGATGGAATACCTGCCCTCTGAGAGCTTTCAGTCTGGTAGAGGAAGCCAGACATAGAGACAAATATAAAAGGTGTTATGAGCGTAAATCAGGACACTCGGCAATTGTGATCAAATTTCTCAGAAGTAAAGAACAGGGAAGGTTCACAGAGGAGTGCTGTCAGGATATATGATCAGGTAACTGTCCTGATCAAAATACATTAATTGTCTAATCGTGTGTTTTTATCTTCTAAAAGAGTATAAAGAAGCAGATTTCACAGGAACTTGGGGCCAAGCTTAACTTTCCTCATCATATCCTGCTTTTAATTTAAATTACAGTTTCAGGGATTATGTAGTATTGCAGGTCCTATGCTGGTTTGAATTGTTTTCCCAATGGGCGCTTTGACAGTTCATAGAATTATTTGCAGAATTGGTTATGTCAGTCCTGGTGTGATGTAGACGTGTCTTGTGACTCTCAAGGTCTGTGAGAAGCCTGGAGAGATTGTGACAACCACGAGTTAACATTTTGCCCTCTGCTGTTACCTAATCACGCACGTTAATCATCGCATGGGGGCGTCTGTGGTGATGATGGGTGAAAAGGTCTGTATTTTCAGTGGCTGCTTAGGAAAAGTCTCAGGTGCTCCCTGTCATCCTGGAGAACCCACAGGAAGTGTAAGTTAATTCATTACATTGGTAGTGCAGGGCATGTGTGGGCACAGCATTCTGAGTGGTGAAGGGCTGCTTCTTATGTAACATAGCCCAGGACCTGGAGGTCCAGGGAAGGGGAGCTGATGCAGGGGGAGTCCCATGTGTGGTGGAGCAGGGGAGGTAAGTATTCCTGAAATAGGGCAGCAGGGTGAGGGGTGGGGTGAAGCGAGTGAGACCAACACATGCAAGTGTAGGATGAGATCGGCTCTGTCTTTATTTCAAACTTTGAACTTTTGTTCATTGTGGATTTTTTTGCATTAATATCAATGTTTAAAATATTGTATTAGAATGTTTATCTTGATTATGGTGTTTTTGACATCTTGAATATTGCGCTGAGGAGAGTGCTTCGCCCCCCTAGCCCTAGATTGTACTTGAGGTGAGAGGTTTCCACACATATCATTGCCCAAGAGAGTCATTGCATTGTATTGTAGATGTGACCTCACAGGGCTTCTGATGTGACCTTAACCCAGAGGCTGCCATCAGGGGCCTTCGAGACCATGTTCATCCTGTAGACATGTATTATTGCCACCAACATTGTTTATTTTTGAACACTGAGCTGCCTTCATTTTGAAATGGAAAGGTGCCTTCTAAAACAATGTGGATATCTGACTTCTCATGAACGTTTGGGCCTATGCTTTTTCATGGCAATAATCAACCAAAGCTGACTAGACCACCTCTTCAAGTTCACTGGGCCCATTTCATAAGTTTATGTTACTGCCTGGTACTGCAGGCATTGAGCTTCTGAGTCCTGATTAACTGCAGGAGTCTTTCAATAGTACCTCTTAAATATGGGCTTTCATTCATTTAATAACTATCTAGTTTTGTGCCTATTATGTATAATATGTGGCTAAGGAACAAGATGACATGGTACTTTTTCTCTTGGAACTTGTTTTAATCTCTTAGGCAATGTTATAGGTTGCACTGTACCTCCCCAAAAAGGTGCACTGAAGTCCTAGCCCCAGTACCTCGGAATCTGACCTTATTGGGTCTTTACAGAGGTAATCAAGTTAAAATGAGGCATTAGAATGAGCCCTAAGCCAGTATGACTGGTGTCTTTAAAAGGGGAGAAACTGGGACTCAGAGACAGACACAAATAGAGGGGAAACAATGTGCAGGCACACAGGCAGAAGATGGCCATGGGCCTGGAGTGATGCATCTGCCAGCCAAGAATGCCAAGGACTGCTGGCAAACACCAGAAGCTAGAAGCCACCAGGAAGGATTCTCACCTAGAGCTGTCTGAGACAGCCTGGCCCTGCTGACACCTTGACTTCCGGCCTCCAGAACCAAGGCTGGTGTTTTTAGGCAACCAAGTATTTGGTCTTTTGTTTCAGCAGCCCTAACAGGCAGTTACTAAATAATGATTTGAACAAGTCAATTTAATGACAACTGTGGCCAGAATCGTGAAGGGCAAGTGCAGAATGCAGTGAGAGTGCAATTGGGCGGGATGGCTGGTCTTGTTAGGAAGTTAGGAGGTTCTGGGGTCTTTTCTGAGGAAGGTGTGTTTTAGCCGAGGTCTGAAAAAATGAGCAGGAGCTACTCTCTAGTAGTGAAGGAAACAGGCACAGCCACGATGAGGGGGATTGATAATGTGCGAAGGCTCTAAGGAAAGAAAGAGTAGGGTGTATTCAAGAAACTGGAAACCAGCTGGTGGCTGAAGGACAGGCAGGAAATTGTGGAACCTGATGAAGTGGGCTCTCTATAGTGGAGTATACTGACTTACTTTGGGGAAATTATATAACTTTTTGAGAATAATAATAGTTCTTACATGGATATTATGAGGATTAAGTGAGATAGTAAATGAAAGAGTCTTAAAAGAATGGCTGGCACATATGGTTCCATAGATGTTACCTATTGTTTGATTCCTGCTGTTCATGTTGTTACCATCAGTATTAACAGGACAATGATATGCAGGGCCCTGGGCTGCCCTTAGCATGCTGATCTCTATCCTTAAGGCAATGGGAAGCTAGTGTGTGTTTTTAATCAGGACTTCAATTTAGCCAGATTTTACTTTTAGAAGATCCATCTAGCCCCAGTGTGGAGAATGGAGATCAGTGGAGATGAGGCCACTGGAGAAAGTTTCTGGGGACGGGTGTTGGTGGTGGCAGTTCGGCCTTGATCACTTTGTAGAATTTGGAGATCACACAATCATCTGAAGAAAATTTGGAATTCCACAAAATTCTGCTTTCTTCTATATTTTAGGGTTTTCTTGTAGAACAAATACGCCCTGGGTGATGCATGGATTTTTATCTCAATTCTTCCATAAACTTAGCACTTGCAAGTGCTCATTTAATTATAGATACAAAACAGATAGAAAGGAAATCGAGATTAATACATGGTGAAATTAAGATCCCTGGTTGTTGAACCCATCCAAAAATGTCTTTAGGAGCTTCTAAATACTCTCATTCTCTATTTGCTTTTTTTATTGCTTTTATGTATTGTGCCTTCATTTTAGAAGAGAAATTGAATTGACTTGCTCTTTACAAAGCCATATTCATTGCTATCAGAATTTGTGGTCTTAGGTGAAGGCAAAATGCTGGCCTGGCAAATGTTCACAACGAATATGTTTTAAATAAAGTACTGGATGTGCTGAAAATTCATTAGGTAATGAAAGCAATCAAGAAAAATTGAAAATGCTCTAATTCTCTCTGGATTTATGGTTGACTTTAATACAAAGTATCATAGTTGATATAATTGGTTTGCCTAATATTGGCAGACTTAAAAAATTATCTAATGAGTTAGTTCATTGTTAGTGGAGAATTTACCTGTGATGCCAGAGGTGGAAAATGTTTCAAGTTTAAAAACATATAAGCAAAATGTTCATTTCCAAGTGACAGTTTATGATACTCAGCTTTGAAAGGGAAAAGGAAATTTGGAGCCAAATTTCCTCTCTGTAAACTAAGAAAATTCTAATCTTTCCTGAATTTACTCTATTATAATAGAGTACCATTTTATAAGAATTTCTTTTACAATGCCCTTATTCATTATCTGATTCCCTGTTGAACAAAATTATATATGAATATTAGCTTATTTTTAATAAACTCTTGTGTGTGCACTGATTAAAGCACCCATGTTTATATGCAAAAGACAGGTTTTTTGACTTACATGAGTTTTCAAAACGAAAAAGAAATCACTTGGGGACTAAGAAATACCATTATAAAAGAGATTCTTGTTTACATTGAAAAATCTTACCTTTCTTCATATTTTCTTATATGTACTTATTTGAAAGGGATCAATGCATAAGACCATTTAAAATGACATTGCTAAGTTATGTATTTTAGGGTGACTTTAATTTTTACAAAATGAATTGCTCAACTATGATAAATTTTGCTAAGGTTTCAAATGGCATTTTTTAATATTTCAAGGTGAGGTGCTTTAATTAGAAATCTTCTCAGCAGCTCAATGATGTTTACCAAATAGACATAGACATAATTTTACCAGTGTCATTCTTTCCTTATTGTAACCCCATGATTACAGAAATTCAGTATATCTTTGTTGCTTATGTACATCCTTAAGTGATAGAAAAAATGCCTCCCTGGTACACAGAAGGTGCCTAATAAGTGCTAGTTGAATGAATGAGGAAATATATTTCCTGTACCACCAATGACTTACTGCAGGTAGGTGGTACTGTGAATGGAGAGAACTTCTGAACTGTGCCCCTTTGATACATGCGAGTGCCTGCCATGATTTGCCAAACTAGTTGGCAGGGGACCTGAGTTGCCCAGTGGCCCAGTTTCTCATCAGTGTCTAACTGGCCTCTGTAACTGTGAGATATCAGAGCACAATGAACCAAAATTCTGTTGTTCATCCAGGATTCTCCAAGTGTGCTCCCTGCGATACAGCACCACATGGGAACTTGTTATTCATGTCAACCCTCAGGTCTCAACCTAAAGAGGATGCATCAAAAACTCTGAGCATGGGCTCAGTAATCCGTGTCAGACAAACCCTCCAGGCGATTCTGATGCGGGCTCAAGTTTACGACCCACTGCTCTAGACCATGGTTGGATAGGCATTGCTAACATCTACCTCTTATTTTCCTTTTCTGTTCTTCCAGTGATGTCCGACTTCCCTTCTAATTGGCACAATCTAATTTTAGGGACATGAATACTTTGAGGAATGCCTTCTTAAAGTAATTTGCATAGCTCAGGCCAAAATCTTTATAAGCTTGATTGGAATTTAACTCTTAGAAGTTGTTATCTACTAGGGCCCAGTGCATGAATTTGTGCACCTCGAAAGGAACTGTGGGCCACGAGGCTGTGGTGGGCACAGGGGCGGGTCTCGGCCCATCCTCCACGCCCCAGCCTGGCTCCTCCCGTTGTGGCCCCTGGTCCCCTGTTTGCCAGCAGCCCCACTCCAGCCACCACTGCTCCTAGGCACTGACGGCGTAGACCTTGCTCGCACCTACTGATGGCGCAGAGTGATTGGGGCCAGCACCAACAGTGGGTGCAAGCGCTGGGTGGGACCACGGCGCAGAACTGCGGTATGCAGGAGCAACAAATTTTCAGTAACTACCAGAGGCTCGCCCCGATGACAGTGACCAGAGCCCTGCCTTGGTCTGGCACCCCACTCACCTGCTCCACCATCCTGCCGCAGCTGACGCCCGCCCGCCATGTTCCGCACTCTGCCACCTGCTGCTGATGCCTGCCATATTCCGCACGCACCCCCTGGTGGTCAGCACATGTCATAGTGACCGGCTGTTCCGTTGTTCCACTGTTTGGTCTATTTGCATATTAGCCTTTTATTATGTAGGATTGCTATATAACAAATGACCCCAAACCTTAGCAGCTGAAAACTAGAACCATTTATGATCTCACAGTTTTTGAGGCTTAGCTGGGTGGTTCTAGCTCAGGGACTGCACTCAGGGTGTTGTCTAAGACTACAGTCATCTCATGGCTCCGCTGGGGAGGATCCACTGCCATGTTCTCTTACACAGCTATTGGGAGACCTCAGGAGATCCACTTTCAGGCTTACGGAGGTAAGCCTCTCCTCAGGGCTGCCTACGACATGGTGGCTGACTTCCATCGGAGGTATCCATCCAAAGGGGAGCGAGAGCGCGCTCAGGAGTGAAGCCAAGGTCTTCTTATAACCGAATCATGGGAGGGATGGGTGTCCCCATCACTGGTGTTGTATTCTATTCATTAGCAGCCCACATTCAAGGGGGGGGGGGGCATGACCTAAGGGCATGAATATCACGAGGCAGGAATCATTGCGGGTTAACTTATAGGCAAATTATTTCTCACCTTGTCCAGTTCTTTGCATTGCAATGTTTCGAATGGGATTCTTGATTTCTAGTGTCAGAAATCTCAACACAAACTGGCTATCCAGACAGAAATGTGTGCACCTTATGGTGTGGTGTAGGGGACTAAGCAAATACTGTCACCTGGATCTGCTCCTCTTGGTTCTGCTTGCTCTGTATCGGCTCCATTCTCAGATAGCTTCTTCTCTATTATTGGCATAAAAACCTGCAAGGCTCTCGGGTGCAAAGTCAGTGGCATAGCATGAAAGTCTCTTTTCCCAGAAACTCTGGCATAAATTCCATTGGCTGCACGGTTCACAGATCCTTGCCTAAACCAACTGAGAGACTGAGGAATCATGGCTGCATTGGTTCAGACCCAGGACACACACTGCACCCACAGTCAGGGAAGGGTTCCATGAGCTGTGAGGGGGAAGGTAAGTGCCCTCAGACCACATCAGGCAAACTTTCACTGAAGTACTGCCTGTCCTGTTGTCCCCCTGCCCGCGCCACCCCCCCCCCCCCCCCCCGCCCCGAGTTTGCAGGCAACTAGAACCTCTTAGCCAGATCTTCCCCTACCCTCCAACATTAGAGTCTATCACAGTACCCTGGATTCTTTATTGCTTGTATTCAAGTTTGAAATTTGTATTTATTTAGCACCTTTTTTTTTTTTTAATCCTCACCTGAGGATATTTTTCCCATTGATTTTCAGACCGAGTGAAAGGAAGGGAAGAGGGGGGAGGGAGAGAGAGAAACATCAACGTGAGAGAGACACATAGATTGGTTGCCCTGACCAGGGCCGGGCATTGAACTTGAAACTGAAGTATGTGCCCTTGACCAGGAATCAAAGCTGGAACCCTTCAGTCTGCCAGCTGGTGCTCTAACCACTGAGAAAAAACAGCCAGGCCTAGCAGCTCCCCTCTTACTGAAGGCAGCAACCTTATTATAGCCACAGAACTCCTGCTTGGCACCTTGTTGGCATTCGACAAATAGTTGATGAGTGTGATTTATTCTTCCTTATCTTAGACCTGTGCGATTTTGTTATCCAGAATATCAAAGAAATGGCAAAATTTATTACAGACTTGGAATTCGTTGGTGGTCTTGCTTGGCCAGGAGCCCCCTGGGTTAGGTCAAGCACAGGAGCGAATAAAACTCTTTAGAGTATCCACAATATTAGACATATATGTTGTTTCACTTTAATTTTTACAACCATCTCTTGTGAGGACAGTGTATTATCTTTATTTAGTAGATGAGAAAACTGATGGCCAGAGATCTAAAGGGACTCCCTCAAACTCACATGGTTCAGAAATGGTAGAGTTAGGATACCACAGAAGTCACTCAGATGTCAAAATTCCGGGTCTGATTGGAATGATGGGGAAGACTGTGGCATGCTCATTTTTTTTTTTTAAACATGAAATTTTGAGTAGGCCCAAGTCAGAAATCAAAATGAACAGCCCTGAGGGCACTGGAATGAGGGCAGCATATGAAATAAAGTTCAGGGGTGTCGAGTGTCCCACAGCAGAAAAGAAATGGAGTCTACCCAGTCTTTCTGTTCCACTTTTGATGGAATTTATATGTATTGCGTAATGCAGGCATAAAATTAAACAGGATAAACCATCCCATTTCCTTGTTTCTCCAGTTACAATGATATGCAAACTAGTCTACTTCCTTTTTTGACTCTTACTCCAAAGACCATGAGTAAATATGTGTTTGGCACAGAGGCTCTTAAAGGGGTAGGAGTACTTACTTGAGGGGCCTGTGCAGGGACTGGACTGCAGGGGAAAGCAGGGCTAGATGACTGGTTTCTTGGTTCTTTTGAATTATCTGCAAGGCTGAGGCTGGCTTGGTGGAGTGATCCCTGTGAGTGTTACACTTTGAAGTTTGTTTTTAAAATCTTGTTTTAATGTCTCTGTAAAGTAAATCCACCCCTCCCCACACTGCCTACGTATGTGCTTAATGTGAGAATAATGCAAAATGGAACATGGAAGACAACTGCTACATACGAATTGATGAAGAAAAGGAGGGAACATGGCATTTCAGCATGGGGATTGGTGGCAAGTCCTACATCCCATGAGTCTGGGAAAAGGGAAGTACTCACTATACACACTGAGAATTAACCCCCCACTGCAGTAAGCACTAGCCAGTTTGACCGAGGACCAGAGCTTGGCAAGGCGTGGTTAAACTTGCAAAAGACCCAGAGGGGACATAAAAAGAATCACCAAGTTGTTGAACAAAAGGGCAAAAGTAAAATAAACAACCAAACAACCAAAATACACATCCCAAAACAGAATACCCACAGTGTTTGGGATCATTTCACCTAGAGAACAAAAAGCCTGTAACAAGGTCGAAAACAAAGCTGAAGTGGTAAATTCATCTCATGTCCTATACATGTAGGACACTCCGGTTCTAAGCACCTGGAGGGAGACCAGGTGAGTGATGTCAACAATCACACTTTCATTGACATGTCTATTAAACACCTTTCTGGTGTCAGTCACTGGTTATTGTGGGTACCATGGGGGATAGAGAGACGTGGTTAATGACCTCCTTGAGCTTAGCAGCGGTTCTCAACCTGTGGGTCTCGACCCCTTTGGCGGTCGAACGGCCCTTTCACAGGGGCCGCCTAAGACCATCCTGCATATCAGATGTTTACATTACGATTCATAACAGTAGCAACATTACAGTTATGAAGTAGCAACGAAAATAATTTTATGGTTGGGTCACAACATGAGGAACTGTATTTAAAGGGCCAGAAGGTTGAGAACCACTGGCTTGCAGTCTAGTTTAAGGAAGCAGGACACGACGTGACAAGTGCCAAGTCAGTGTGACCAGACAATGTGACAAATGCAAAGATACAAGCACAGGTTGCCCTGGGAAGCAAATAAGCAGGATTCAGGAGAAATTTTCAAACAACTGGGACTCTGAAGGATAAGACCAGTGATGGTTAGTTTTATGTGTCAACTAGGCGAGGCTATAGTACCCAGTTATCTAATCAAACACTTCCTTAGGTGTTGCTGTAAAAGCATCTTTGTAGTTGTGGCTAACATCTACCACCAGTTAACTTTAAGGAAAGATTACTCTAGATCCGTGGTTGGCAAACTGTGGCTCGCGAGCCACATGCGGCTCTTTGGCCCCTTGAGTGTGGCTCTTCCTAAGCCTTAGGAGTACCCTAATTAAGTTAATAACAATGTACCTACCTATATAGTTTAAGTTTAAAAAATTTGGCTCTCAAAAGAAATTTCAATCGTTGTACTGTTGGTATTTGGCTTTGTTGACTAATGAGTTTGCCGACCACTGCCCTTGATGTGGGTAGACCTTATTCAGCCGTTCTCATTCTGTGGGTCGCGACCCCTTTGGCGGTCGAATGACCCTTTCACAGGGGTCGCCTAAGACCATCCTGCATATCAGATATTTACATTACGATTTATAACAGTAGCAACATTACAGTTATGAAGGAACAACGAAAATAATTTTATGGTTGGGGGTCACAACATGAGGAACTGTATTTAAAGGGCCAGAAGGTTGAGAACCACTGCCTTATATAATCAGTTGAAGGTCTTAAGAGCAAAAATGGAGGTTTCCCAGAAAGGATGAAATTCAAGCCTGAAGTATCAACTCAACTGAGTTTCCAGAGTTGCCCTAGGGGTTTCGGATGGATTTGCCAGTCCCACAGTCCTTGGAGCCAATTCCTTAAAATAAATCTTTTATACACACACCCTGTTGAGCTGTTTTCTCTGAAGAACTGCACTGATAGTCTTAGGCATGTAAGCTTGGGTAAAGGATGGGGAAGGTGTCTGGGGGAGTGACAGTACCCAGGAATCGAAGTGATCAGGAAGCACATTATATGTGACCTAGAGAGTCTGAAAGGGTTTTGGGACTGGGAGTGAGAGGACCAAATCCACATTTTAGAAAGCACGTCCGATTATATTACTCTTGAGAGCAGAAGTGAGGAAAAACGTGTTTCAATTCCAGCACGAAGGAATTCCTCACAGGCCAGTCCTTGTTACTAGCAGAAAGAGGTGCTGGCTCTATTTGGGAATCGAAAAACATAACTTGACGTTTTTAGTCATTGGTGGGCACAAGTCTTGCAAAAGAATGACATTGTTCTTTTTCCAAGCAGGAGTCTGTCTGCTCTACCTTGTCTCCTTCGGGGCTTGTAGCTTTCACCGGTTTCTCACGTCTATAGCTTTCACGAGGAGGCTCTCCTGTAACCGGGTAAAGATGCCGATCTGGCCACGCAGCCTTTCTGCGAGATAAACGGTGTCACCCAGCGGTGGAGGTGGGAGGGTGGAGGTCAGCCGGGGATTCCGGCTGCCCAAGTGGAAAGGAGGAGTTCACCAAGGGACAGAAGCCCCGCCGCTTCTTGCGTGTGGGGAGAAGACTCGCCTGCCACCGCTGCAGCCGCAACTCTGCGGATCCCTCCTCTGCAGGTTCGCTCCCCGCACGCGTCGCGTCCCCAGGAGTTCAGCTGCCCCCGCGCGCGGCGGTCTGCGAGCCTGGGCGGGGTCTGCCTCTCGCCGGGGAGGTGTGCGGGCGCGCCGGTCAGACTCAAGTCCCGGGTCGCCCACCCCGCTGCTCCGCCGAGAACATTCGCAGCCCCTGTCCCCAGCAAAGGGGTCTTGCTCCTGAGAGCCTAACCGATTTTTCTTCCATCCCCTCTGCATCCCTCGATGTTTTCACCCTGGCTCCCGGTGCGTTCCCCATCCTTTTGGTTCGGAACCTTCTGCGCAGAGCTCCTTCCCCAGCTCAGGCACCTTAGAGACCAGGAAGGGGTGGCTGGTGACTTAACCCTTCCCCGGGCATAGACGAGAGGAAGCCAGCACCCCCCTGACAGCCCCCACTCCAGGGGTCTCGGGGCGCCAAAGGGGGGTACTTCTCCCTACAACCCTTGGGGGCCAAGGGCTCCGGGGACTCTCGCTCCGGCGCTGGGTTCTACACCCCGCACCCCGACCGACCGGGCAGGAGAGCGGTGGAGCCCCGCGGGCCGGAGAGCGAGAGTGAGGATCCGGGGAGGGGGCAGGGTTAGAGCCAGGGCCCGAGAGGAGCAGAGGCGGCAGGTGAGTCCCGGGGCTGCGTCCCCAGGCGGGGAGGCGGGCCGAGCGGGGCCGGGGAAGGGAGCCCCAGGCTGGGGCGACGCAGGCGAGGGTTGGGCTAGAAGGGGTGCGGGGAGGCGAGCCCGGGCGGCGAGAGAGGGAGTCGGGAAGGGGCGGAGGGGAGGGAGTTCCGAAAGGAGGGAGAAGCGCCGGCGAGGGGCGAGAGAGCGAGCCGGAGGGGAGAGCCTCGGGGGAGGGCGACCGAGCCGGTGCCTCAGCTCGCCCGGGGCACGGAGGGGGCCGGGGGGGGGGGGTGTTGGTGGGGGTGGGAGACGCACAAAGACATGCGAAGAGGGGCTGAGCGAGGCTCCCGCACAAAGACGCCGGGGCGCACGGCCGCCGGGGCTGCACCGCCCGCCCCCGCGCCGCGCAGGGGCCGAGCCAGCGCCGAGCCCGGGGCGGAGCGCGCGGCGGCGGCGGCGGCGGCGGCGGCGGCTGCGGGCCGGCGCGGGACCCGGGTCGCCCGCGCTCTCCGGGTGACCCGGGCCCGTCCGCAGGCGCGCGCGGGGGCGGCGGCGCCCGAGCCCAACTTGGCCTCGGCCTCGCCCTCTGCCCAGCCCGCGGGTGTCCCCTCCTTCCCGCGATTTCGTGGCTCCTCACGCTGCCCCCACCCCCTCCCGCGTCCAGCCCCGCGCTCCCCACCTTGTAAAACAAAGCCGGGGAAAATGCCTGCCCGTGCAGCTCGGAGCGCGCAGCCCGTCTCCGAATAAGAAGTGAGTACCGTGGCGTGTGTGTAAAAGGTTCAAGTCCATCTTTTGCAAAATAAAAGAGAACATTTTGAATGCTGCATGCCTCATGCTGCCCAGTGCCTCGCCGGAGAAACCCGGCTCTAGCGCAGGAGGTGAGACCCCGGGGACCCCCTCCGCCGCCCGCCCCGCGCTTTCCCGCCCCAGCTGGTCCGGGGAGGGTTGCTGACGCCCCGCTGGCGGCAAGCGGACCATTTCCACCTTCATTTCCCGTCCTAGGTGTTGGGTCATAATCTGGGGTTGGAGGCAAACCTATCCCTGCTCCTCTCCTGCTGCTTCTCCCTTGTCTCCTGCAGGTGCCTGGAGGTTTTGCATCTGCCTTGGGAATGGGTTTGAGACACCGTGTGTGTGTGGGGGGGGGGGGGGGGGGGGGGGGGGCTAGTTTCCGAAGGAGGAGGGTCAACCCTAGGGAGCAACCGACAGGCAGGACGCGTGGTGACCCTGGGCACACTTGTTGCCCGTTGCCCATTGCGTGGTGGGACAGGCGGTGGTGCTGAAAAAAAGCTCGTTTCTCCTGGTATTGAATCAGGGAGCAGAGCGAAGAAGACATACCTGGGTGAGGGTGGGAGAGCAGGATTGAGAGGAGGCTGATGTGCTGGGGGCAGAGGAGGGAGGCAGTGGTGGTGCCCAGAGCGTGTGGAGGGGGCCAGTCCCTGACTCCTTGTGCTGAGTAGCTTCTCTTGCTGATCATACCCCAAAGGGCTGGAGAGGGAAACCGGAGGGTTTCTCATATGAGACGGAGAGGAAAGGCTGTTGCTTTTTCATTTTGCTATCTCACCAGTTCCTGCCCATTCGGTCTGCCAAATGTGCATCATATGTATTTCTGCTAATTAAAAGATACGGAATAGCTTAAAATAAACTCTGTCAGGAAAGGTATTAGCTTAACACACACACACACACACACACACACACACACACACACTTTTAAAAATATACCTGTTCCCTTCCTCCGAAAGCTTACAATGATGTTTAGTTTGGCGTGGGGATTTAGGGATGGGATTTGGGGAGTACCCAGGTACATCGTCTTGGTGTTTTCCAGTTCTGCAGACTGGACACCACTCATGTGAACCATCAGAAACAGGAGAGAACAGAGCACTGCCGAGAAAGGCTTGGGCAGCTTCCTCCAGAGAGAGAGAATGTTGAGCTTCTATGTGATTTTGTTAATTTTTATTCCAAAAATGGCTAAATTTTAGGTTATGGCCTTTATTTTTCACTCAAACTCATAAGGCAGCATGGAGGCCTGGTGGGGTGGTTAGACAGCAGATGACAGTGATTTTAGCTATTATCAGCATTTCTATTTTAAAAGTGTGTGTCGTTGTTTTTTAAAAAAATGAAAATTCTAAACACATAGCCAGCGTTAATTTTGAGTGAAGTTGCCTTTACGAACATGAGATGTTAAAAGTGTCTATGAGTTTGGGGCTTTGTGGAGCAGAGGAGTGTCCCAGGGGAGAAACGTGTACATACCTATACTTCACTGCTGACGGGACCGTATGTGGCGATCCCACGTGTGTACAGGTACTGTTACCCCATCAGGGCTCTGGCTTCCTCTCTTCCAAGTCAGAACCACTCAGAGCTTTGCTGGTTGAGGATCCCTCTGTTATCTGCCATCATTTTACAACACTGCTTAGCACTGGTGCTTCAAATAGCTTTGTTTGCAAAGCTTCTTTTTTGATGGGCACCTGAAGACTTAGTTTATGAATTCAGACTGTGGTCGTCCTAAATTGAACTCAGCGGTAGTCAAGAGGGCAAGGTATGTAGCCATGTGAAAATTGACATTCTCTGCTGTATTTCCTTCTCATCCTCAAGTAATTTCAGGTTCCTGTAGGGTATTTAGGGGCAATTCCATTGGGATTTCCCCAATACTTACCCCAAAGTGTCTTTTAGATTAGGTTATCATTTTATTAGACCTGTATTATAGATACTATTTTCACTTGTTTCTATAACAATTACGGACAATAAGTTGATTATTCTAGTTGAGTTGGTGGCTTTTTAAAATTTCCTCTTTGTTGGCCATTCTATTACCCTTTTTGGTTCAATGTTATTTTTCCAATCAAATATATTATTTTCCCCTTAGCAAGTAGAAGGCTAGTATCTCTTGTATTAGCTAAAAAGGAATCCATTAATGATATTTTTGAACAGCTCAGATGAATAATAAATGGATTTAGAGTCACCTCAGTGTATATGGGAATTTGTAAGGGAACACAGAAATTCATGCTAATGGAGCAATTAGCTTTGTACAGAGCAGTGGGGTCCAAGGTGTGAGACAAGGTTTTAAACTTTTTTTTCTTGATAATGTTCACTGTTGAAATGGAAGGAACTTGTCATATCTTGGCTGCACCAAGGATTTTGCCACAATGGGTAGCGATATTCTTGTTTTTATACACATGTCAGAGATTGAATAACAAAACATAGAGAATGCTTAAGCAAAAAGAAATGATTGGGCGACTGTGGTTTATTTACCATCATCATGTATTACCAGAAAATTACTAATGTTTTACTTTGAGCAATAGTGTCTGGGTCATAAATTCACTTATAATACAATTCCTTTAATATAATGAATTTTTAAAGGCAAAAGTAGAGAATGTTATTTACGTTGATTGCTGTGGTATAAAGTGTTACGTGCTAGAGAAGGGGAGTATCCAGGAACCTTCTTCATGAGTATTCAAATATCTACTTTAGCATCAGCAACCCTTAGCAGTTCAGTAAGTCTTTGTTGACTCATGGTGGACAGATGCAAATTTTGAAATTAGTTAGGAAGACCGCAGACATGTCAGAGAGGAAGGGAGAGGGACAGAGAGATAGAAACATCAACAATTAGAGGGAATCATTTATTGGCTGCCTCCTGCACGCCCTCCACTGGGCAACGAGCCAGCAGCCCAGGCATGTGCCCTGACCGGGAATTGAACCATGACCTCCTGGTTCATAGGTCGATGCTCAACCACTGAGCCACACTAGCTGGGTGGGCATGCTTTTATTTTTTTAAGTTTCTCGGTCCAACTCCTATTTGTTTTTCTCCCCCCTCCCATCTGGATCCCCAATAGCAGCAGAGAGCGAAGGCCCAGCCCCTTTCCCTTGAACCCATTTATATGGTCCTGGGTGCGTTTCTGGTTCCAGAGCTTCCACCAGGAGAGCAGAATTCCGTCAACCTTTGCCACCCCTTAGACAAGCCCAGCCGTTACCCTACTGACCTCCTCCAGCCTAACCCTCCTTCTCTCTTGTCAGTGGCGGCACCTGACTTGCTGGATCCAAAATCTGCCGCCCAGAACTCCAAGCCCAGGCTCTCGTTTTCCACGAAACCCACCGTGCTTGCTTCCCGGGTGGAGAGTGACACGACCATTAATGTTATGAAATGGAAGACGGTCTCCACGATTTTCCTGGTGGTTGTCCTCTACCTGATCATCGGAGCCACCGTGTTCAAAGCATTGGAGCAGCCTCACGAGATTTCCCAGCGGACCACCATCGTGATCCAGAAGCAAACCTTCATTTCCCAGCACTCCTGTGTCAACTCGACTGAGCTGGATGAGCTCATCCAGGTAATGGCACAGAGAGGTTGTTACTCTGCTTCCTCTGTGGGGGAGAAAGACTAGGAGTGAGAGGAGGCAACTCATAGCACAAAGCTGTCCTGATTTGCCTGTGCGGGCCCCTGGTTCATTTTTTCCTTCGCATAGAATTTCTTCTCTGTAGACAGTCTCCTTTCCACACGTCTTCCCTCTTTTCTTCTGCCACCTCTTCTCCTTTTCCTTTATGCCTCCCTCCCATTCTTCCTTCTCACCCTCTTCTGTTCTTGCTCTTTTCTGTATTTCTGTCCTGGCCTCTCCCAGCTCTCTGTCCCTTTGCCCTGCCTTAGAACTGCCAGTGGACCCCTGTGGACCTGGGGTTACTTGCTGGATGTCCTTCTGGCTAAGTGGACATTGCCGCCTGAGAAAATTTGCTGTGGCAACTGAGAGGGAAACATAAGGCAGGAGAGCCGTGTTCATTGTGGCAGTGGCCATCGTAAGATAAAAAAGAGGAGTTTGTGGTGTGATCCTCTGAGCTTGGCACCCTCGAGGTTAACAAGTTGTAACGCCCATCTTTCATCTAGCCCAATATAACTGATAACTGCCTTTTCTAAGTACCTAGGGAGAAGTGATTAATCATTGCTTCTCTAAACCCCAACTAAAAGCACTGTACACTGTATGGAAAAATAGAATTCTTGAATAAAGACAAATTTAGTTTTAATTTACTCTATAAAAGCAGAATAGTATCTTTATGGGAAAATACTTCATTTTAAAATATAATCCCAAAGTGACTTGCAAGTTTCAGTTAGGCTCCTTGGAGATAGCTATATTTTTGTTGTAGATTTTTTTTGCATGAAACATAAGCCAAACCAAGAATCCTGGTCAAGAGGAAAGCCCTAGAACGTTCTTTTAAGGAGAGATCTGAATGGTTGTTGAAAACACTCTTCCTCATCTTATAGTTGGTTTTACATCATTTGAATGAGTTGAAACAGTAGACTGAGGGAAGAAATTATTATTGCTTTTAATCCAGTTTCGTGTTCTAAGACCTTTCCTCTCTTATTTCCTTTGGCCATGGATTCCCAAATGCTGCCTCTGCCCTTTGTAGCCCTTTATGTTTGTAGAATACACATACAAGTTATTATTCAAGTCTTATTCAAAATTATCAAAGTTAATATTCTCTGACCCTCATTTAGCTCCTACCACATTCAGACACTTCTGCGTCTCACTTATTTGACTTAAATTTTGAAAAGGCTCCTCATATACTGAATTCTCTATTATTTTTAGATGATAGCAACTTTTTCAGTAGACAGTGCACCTGACAGCTAATATCATTGTTCCACCCATTCCATTGCCTGTTCCTACATAAGATCTCGATCACGTCACTCTCTTTGTGCCTCACAATCTTAAGAGGTACTAAAAATCTCTGAAGAACCCCCATGTCCCTTGGGTGTTAGAAGAAGAGCTCTAATTTAAAAAAATAAGAAGAAGAAGAAGAAGAGCCCTAGGTTGTCTTGGAGGTAGCTCAGAGTAGTGGTAAAAGCCTAAACTTTGGGATAGATGTGTTTTAAACTGCAGTGGAGTCCTTTTTTTAGAGTTGCCATCTTGAGCAAGTAATTTTTCTCTCTAAACTTTAAGTGATCTCTCTGGACTGAGGAAAGAATACCTATAAAATAGGGTTGCTGTGAAGAATAAAGCGGTAATTCAAGTAAAGCATTTAAGTGCTTAAAAAATGTTAGCTTTGTTTGCTGTTGTTATCCCCTTATCCCATACTCCTACTCCATCCCATTTTGGGGGTTGAAATATCTGATTCTTAGACTCTGAATTGAGATGTGTTTGGCTGTGGACAGGAGAACAAGGCCTGGGGTTTCAGGGCACTGCTGGAGGAAACTGTGTGATTTCGATGATCCCACTCCTCAGCACCACCCAGATGTAGTACCTAGGATCGTGCAAACAATTTGAAGGTCATGGCAGGTGGAGACCATCTGGAGGTGGAGACTGGTCATTTCTGCTACATTGCTTTTGGAATGCCAACAAACAGAGCTCAATATATGACCTAATTCTTTTCTTTCTGCCCCACAGAGGCAATCCACTTTAGCTTCATTAAGATTCACTGCTGGTTGAGTATTTTTGTGTTTATTTAGTATTTTTTCAACGCAGAAGTTGCCCATTATTTATTGCTACATCACTTACCTTTATAAGCATCTGGCTTTAATAGATTATTTTCTTTCTCTTTGATAAAATAAATCTTTATAATGGCGTGGCTTCAAGGACCAAGATCAGCGTTTTAATAGGGAGGAAGGCAAATGAGCCAGTAATCATATATTAGAATTACATTTCACTCGTCTGATTTTCATAAATTTCAAAGTGTTTTCCACATTTATTTTTCTACTTAATCATCCTTTAAAGCCTCACTAATACATATATTATTATAACTTTGTTTCTGGAGATTTATTCCGTTCCTTTCATTGAGCCATGTTTCCCTGTCTCTTTCTGTTGTGATCTATCCATTTGAAAAAACAGCCACTTCTTCAATCTTTACCGACTGACTATGTGTAGGGAAAGACTTTCACCAATTAGCCGAGCTTGAGAGTCCTCTCAAACCTTTGCTGTAGATTCATTTTCTCTGGACTTGTGCATGTAAATTCCCAATTACATGGATTTGCCAGTTTCTCTTTTTTTAGGGGCTTGTAATCTCTTGCTACCTCTGGTGTCTGTCCGCAGTACTGCAGGTTTTCTGGAGCTGCTGGAAGCCATTCAAGTCACTTTTATTCTCAGTGGTCCCCAGGTTTGCAGAGGGTGCTGCATCCTGTCTGTACTCTGTGTTGGGCAAGACAGAAACCATCTTTATGGGCAGCCCCTGAAAAGCCAGAATGTTGGACGCACGCTCCACTCTTCTTGCCCCACGATGGACAGGCTGCCAAGCTGTGCTGGCCTCTGTCTGTTGTACCATGGGTCCTCTGGAGCAGAGGCAAGGTCCAGCTCACTTTTGTTCTCGGTGTCCCCCAGGCAACTAGACTGTGCTGGGTCCCATCAGTTCTCTGAAATAGGCAAGATGGAAACCAGTCCTGCCCAGCCAGCGTGGCTCAGTGGTTGATCATCAAGCTATGAACCAGGAGGTCATGGTTCGATTCCCTGTCAGGGCATATGCCTGGGTATTGGGCTTGATCCCCAGTGTGGGGCATGCTGGAGGCAGCCGATCAATGATTCTCTCTCATCATTGATGTTTCTATCTCTCTCTCTCCCCCCTTCCTCCTTCCTCTCTGAAATTTATATATATATTAAAGAAACCAGTCCCTTAGGTAGTACCCTAGAAACCCAGAACATTAGATGCACTTTCCAACTCTTTCCCTTCCCAGGTTGAAACCAGGGGCTGGGAGTTTTCCTCTGATCAGGCTGCGTTGAAGTTGGGGAAAAACTGGAGATCTGAAAGATAATGCAGGCATACCGTGGAGATATTGTGGGTTTGGTACCAGGCCACCACAACAAAGCTAATATTACAATGAAGCAAGTCATGATTTTTTTTATTTCCCAGTGCATGTAAAAGTTCTGTTTACAATATACTGTAGACTAGTGTCTTAAAACAATAGCGTCATGTCTTAATACATCATAAATACCTTAATTAAAAAACACTTTATTGCTAAAAAATGCTAGCCATCATCTGGGCCTTCAGTGAGTCATCATCTTTTTGCTGGTGGAGGGTCTTGCCAGGATGTTGAGGGCTGCTGACTGAGCAGGGTGGTGGTTTCTGAAGGTTGCCACATCAGTGGACCCTGCCTTCCATGACTGCTTTCTCTGTAGCATGTGATGCTGTTTGAGAGCATTTTGCCCACAGTAGAAATTCTTTCTGAATTGGAATCAGTCCCCTCATAACCTGCTGCTGCTTTCTCAACTGAGTTCATGTAGTAGTCTAAATTCTTTGTTGTCATCTCAGCCATCTTCACAGCATCTTCACCATCAGTTTGTTCTGTCTCAAGAAACCACTCTTTGCTCATCCATAAGAAGCAACTTCTCATCCATTCAAGTTTGGTCATGAGATGTAGCAATTCAGTCACCTCTTCAGGCTCCTCTTCTAATTCTAGTTCTTTTGCTATTTCCACCACATCTGCAGTGACTTCCTTCATTGAAGTCTCTCTTCAAAGTCGTCCATGTGGGTTGGAATCAATTTCTTCCAAATTCCTATTAACGTTGATATTTTGACCTCTTCTCATGGACCACAAATGAATATTCTTAATGGCATCTAGAATGGTGGATCCTTTCCAAAGCTTTCAATTTACTTTCCTCAGATCCATCAGAGGAATCAATATCTATGGCAGCAAAAGCCTTACGAAATCTATTTCTTAAATAATAAGACTTGAATGTGGACATTACATCCACGGGCTGCAGAATGGATGTTGTGTTAGAAGACATGAAAACAACATTCATCTCACTGTACATGTTCATCAGAGCTTTTGTGTGACCAGGTATATTGCCAATGAGCAGTAATATTTTGAAAGGATTTTGTGTTTTTGAGCAGCAGGTCTCAACGGTGGGCTTAAAAGATTCTTTAAACCATGTTGTAAACAGATGTGCTATCATTGAGGCTTTGTTGTTCCATTTATAGAGCACAGGCAGAGTAGATTTCGCACAATTCTTAACGGCCTTAGGATTTCCGGAATGGTAAATGAACAATGGCTTCAACTTAGAGTCACCAGTTGCATTTAACCCCTAACAAGAGAGTCAGCAGGTTCTTTGAAGCTTTGAAGCCAGCCATTAGCCATTAACTTCTCTCTAGTTATGAAAGTTCTAGATGGCATCTTTTTCAAATAGGAAGCTGTTTTGTCTACATTGAAAATCCGTTGTTTACTGTAACCACCTTCATTAATTATCTTAGCAGGGTCTTCTAGCTAATTTTCTGTGGCTTCTGTATCGTCATTATTTGACTTCACCTTGCACTTTTATGTTGTGGAGACAGCTATTTTCCTTATTCCTCATGAACCAAAGCAGCTTCCTCACCTCTCTCAGTCTTCATAGAACTGAGCAGAGTTACAGCCTTGCTCTGGATTAGCCTTTAGCTTAAGGGAAGGTTGTTGGTTTGATCTATCCAGACCATTAAAAGTTTCTACACATCAGCAATAGGGTTCTTTCACTTTCTTATTCATGTGTGCACTGGAGTAGCACTTTTAATTTCCTTAAGAACTTTTCCTTTGCATTCACAACTTGGCTAATTGGTGCAGGAGGCATCCCTTTTGGCTGATCTTGGCTTTCAACCAGTAGGAGGTGGCCAATCAATGATTCTCATCTTTTTAAAAAATATCTTTATTGCTTTCAGAGAGGAAGGGAAAGGGAGAAAGAGATAGAAACATCAATGATGAGCGAGAATCATGGATCGGCTGTCTCCTGCACACTCCCTAATGGGGATCCTGCCTGCAACCTGGGCATGTGCCTAGACTGGGAATCGAACTGTGACCTCCTGGTTCACAGGTTGATGCTCAATTACTGAGCCACACCAGCCGGGCTCTCATTTTTGATGTTTCTATCTCTCTCCCATCCTCTCTCTGAAATCATTAAAAACATATTTTTTTTAAAAAGAATCACAGTGTCTGTCCTGTGATACTAGAATGCAGTTGGGGATCCACTCAAGAACCCTGTGGGGAGATGGTGGATGGGCTGGGTGAGGACAGCAGTGGATGTGATGAGATGTGATCAAATTGGGAGATTTCAAAAAAAAAACTTGGCAGGATTTGAGGTGAGGTGTGAGAGAAAGAAATCAAGGATGAAGAACTAGAAAAATTTGCCGAAACCGGTTTGGCTCAGTGGATAGAGCGTCGGCCTGCGGACTGAAAGATCCCAGGTTCGATTCCGGTCAAGGGCATGTGCCTGGGTTGCGGGCGCATCCCCAGTGGGAGGTGTGCAGGAGGCAGCTGATCGATGTTTCTCTCTCATCGATGTTTCTAACTCTCTATCTCTCTCCCTTCCTCTCTGTAAAAAAAATCAATAAAATATATATTTAAAAAAAAGAACTAGAAAAATGAAGATGCCAGTTAATGAGATGGGGACAACTCAGATGGAGAAAGTTTCAGGGGTGAGCTTGGGAGTCCGAGTTGGCATATGATTGGTTTGAGTTGCTTTTCAGGCACTCAGGCAGGGGAGCGGTCCAGAGTGAAGAATACATTTGGGAGTTATGAGCATCTTGGTGATGCCACATGAAATCACCTAGGAGTGTGGATGGATGGAGAGGGACAGGACCAGGGACTCAGAGGTGAGGGGATGAGACAGTGGTCCGGGAGATTAGAGGAAATCAGAGAGCCTGGTGTTCTATGAGCCAAGTGAGGACATGTCACAAAGTGGGAGAGACCAGCTCTGTCAAATGCTACTGCCAAGTCTTCCTCTCTTTACCATGCTCTGTAATAGTCAATTGGTACTGTAGTCTATAAATTCATGATAGTAATTTTATATATAATTAGAAATCATTAAGCCCAAACATGACACAAATAATTTTTGACAGTTAGCTCAAACACTAAACACACAGGCTGTATACAACACAGTCATAAAAGATAAGTCCTGTGACCATTTGGGACACATTATACACATGTGGATAAAATAAACAGGATGTTCACCCACTTTCAAACTTATGAATGGATTCTTTTAAAAAATTTAATTATACATTTATGTATTACTTGGAGCCTTTAAAGTGTTTTCACACAGAAATAAATTACAAGCAATAGCTGTGCCCCAAGCTAGGCAACCAAAGCTATGATATAGCTGAACTGTAACACCAAGACCTGAGACTGAAACCATAAAAAAGATTTTTTAAATTTTACTGCTTTCATTTATTTTGTTTTTATTATTTTTACTTTCTTGGAACTAGTGATCCATTTAACCCCTCTGTGCCTCATCTTTTGTGGAAGATAAATACTATGGACCTGATTTGTTATGTGATACCATATTGATAATGGTCACAGGGTTATTTTTATGAGATGGTGAAGCACCTCAGTCTTACAGTGCTGGTTCCAAGTAGACTCTAGAGGACACTCAATAGAAGCACAGTGGTGAGTAAAAGTGAAACAGTGAGTGAAGTTCAAATGCTTTCAGTCACCTCCTGATGCGCGCACTCTTCCTCCTTCATGCATCTCCCGGGCCCTCAAGAAACTCCATGTTGCTCACTGTGACTTTTCATTCCTCTCTCTCTCTCTGCCCAGTTTAAATGTATCCTGCTCATTCCACCAGCATAAATACATTGTTGTTTCGAGGGAGACTGAGGGCAGGAGAGAAGTGAATATCACTAAGGATGTTTGGTCCAACTTGATACTTCTCCAGTCATGAGATCCATCATCCCTTAAAGATCACTCTAGCGCCCTGGCCTGTGTGGCTCAGTTGGTTGGAGCGTTGTCCAGTACACCAAAAGGTAGCTGGTTCGATTCCCTGTCAGAGCACACACCCAGGTTTTGGGTTTGACCTTTATTGATAACTAATTTGGGCTGTGAAATGTTTGATTTACTCAAATACAAATCTGATTAACTGGTCTCTTTGCTGGTTGTGCGTGTGTGTACAGAAGCTGAGATCTTCAATCCTTGTTATGTCCTTTTAGTTACATATTTAGGAAGGGCAGGAAATCAATACCAAAAAAAGATGGCTCTAGTAATGGCATCTTCATAGGTTGGTTGCTGTGCCCTGAAATGCTCTTGGGACTGGTATCCTTGTGTGAATAAAAATGAATAATACAGCATCTGTGAATGACTAATGCAGAAAACATGGGGAGAGATGCCAGGCTCGTTTTCGGTGCTGATGGTTGTGGTGTGACACTCTTAAGTCAGTCTGAGAGGTGCCCGAGGGAAGGGTTTAATTGCATTTTTGTGCAATAGCTATTGGACACTTGTCAAAAGGTAGCCCTGTCATTCCATTCGGCTTGAAGAAGTATAAGAAATTCTATCATGTTCCTGTTTCTCAACAAAGTAGATTTCAGCTAATTCAGTATTTATTTTAACTGGGGAGTGTATGGGTGTGTAATTGAGAACGATGGGGAAACTTGGAGGAAAGCTAAGAAGCTAAGACAGGAAGAGTATGAATCACTACATTTTAGGAAGTAATTCATATGCTATTTTTGCTGTCTTGATTGGGTGACATTGAACCAAGAAATATAAACATATTAAACAGTTTTGTAAGACTTCCTTTTCTCTGCATAATGTTAGCAAGTCATCAGTACATTTATCTGTAGTGTATGAGGATATTCTACCTGGAACCTGAAAGCACAGGCATTTCTTGTAGGCTTAATCGCAATGAGTCAACTCTGTGGAAGTGAGAAATACATAAATTTTACAGGGCTTGAAGCAGAGGAAGTGTCTATTAGAATATTATTGGAATGTTTTAGTATTGTGATATTTGACCTTTATCAATGACTAATTTGGGTTGTGAAAAGTTAGATTTACTCAAATACAACTCAGATGAACTGGTCTCTGGTGTGTGTGTGTGTGTGTGTGTGTGTGTACAGAGGCTGATATTAGTTATGATCTTTTAGTTACATATTTAGGAAGGGCAGGAAAAAATCATTTGTTTTTAAAACCCATTTAAACTTGTAGCTATTGTGGAAATATATGCTTATGTGTACTGGAAAATCGGATGAGCACAAATCAGTGACTTTCTATAGAAAAAGCCAACAGAATCTCCAAATTTGGGGATTCTATGGATACATGTAATTGACAGTAAAACTCCCTCGTTCCATTTTGGGCTATTTTTTCCATCAGTTTAGAATGTCAGGCCTTAGAAACAGTGCATGAATAAATGCTGGTTAGTGTGGTTGGCCTTAGGCTAAATGGTATAAAAATGTACCGTGTTCTTCGATGCTGTGTCTCCTTGATCTCAGTCTTCTGCCCACACAAATCCTATTTTAAGGACAACCTCTTTTATAGAACTTCCTAGATAGAGTGACTGTGAGTCGTATTAATTCCTAGCTTATGCTTGTAGAACTTGTCTCTTCTTTGTTATCTCAGCAACCTTTATCTTTCTCCCTTTTGTTTCTTTCTGACTTCTCACTCAACCTCCTCTCTCCATATTTTTCTTTTCTTTTATTAATCTTATCCCCCAACTTATGCTGAGATGAAAGGGGCCAGAAAGATAGACAGAGATTAATATTCTGATAGACTATTAGTATACCATACAATAATATGGGATCTAGGAAAACTCATGAAAGCACGTACAGCTGGGGAAATCAGGGCTCGGTATGCTGGCTTCACATGTATTTTTCTGGCTCCTTCTGTGTAGCAGTGACTTGGGGGTCCCAACCACATGTTAGCCTGCTGCACCACAGAGTCATTCCATGCAGGGCTCAAAGAACAGCAGAATTCCAGTGTTTCAAGTTCAGTCCTTGTTTGATATATAAACCATCTCTATAACAACTTGGAAGATGGTCACTGATGACCCTTGGATGCCGTTATACAAATTCACTCAGTGATAGAGAAGTGGTTAAGTAAACTGTTACCTGTAGCTACTCAATGAGATTTCTATGAAGTGAGATATGGATGACTTCAAAATGCCTTGGAACATGCTTATGTTTTATGAAAATAGTTGAAAGCAGGTTTGATGATTATAACCTTTAACAAAACTAAAAGTTAAATGCATGCAGGTTGCAAAAAAAATCTCTTTTACAGACTGTGAGTGATTTTGTAATTCTTATTTTTCCAAATGTTCAGTACTATGTATATTACTTTTATGATTGAAAAAAATCTTCCAAGGTGGATGTAACCAAGGGATACAACCCTACACCCAGCAGTACGCCTCCTGCTTCCGGTCCACCTCCAACTAATTCTGTGGTTCCCTGTTTTGGACTTTAAGCTTTTGTTTTTATTAATGGGAAATCAATTTGCACTTTCAAAAGAGCAAGGAAAAGGGTGTGCACTTCATTAGTCTGTATAAAAATAGCTTTGACATGCAATGCGTAATCCCCAATAGGAGGAGAGACCTGGGAAGGTAATCGAGTTGTTGACGTTTTGAGGTGCTTTCCAAAGATGGTTGTGCAGATACTGCTTCCTGTTGGAAATGCTACCCTTTCTACGTTATAAGAATTAAGTCTTTTGAGGTGTTTTTTTTAAAGGGTGCCTTAAAAAATAAATAAAAGGGTGCCTTATAAAAATTTCTAGTTAATGTGTGGTTAAACTTAGGTCAGCTATTACTTGGAAACATGGTCCAGGACTTTGAAAGTCTTTTAAAGAAACTATGATAAAAAATTGATAGATTAAAAATGTTATTGCATGTTGTCTTGGTCACTTAAAAGATATACTCTGGGAAAACCTTGAAAATGTGCTCCTTTAGTAGACTCTAAATATAGCATATTTAATCCCCTGTGTTCTGTATAAAATATGCAAATGTACTACTTCATCTTTTTTTTCTGCATGAAATGAGAAATATATATTGTAGAAAGAAAAAGATACTGATGTTAGATTTAGAAAAATCTCAGCTTTTCAATTCTTACAATAGTCCATTTAACTATGGGATATAATTGTGGAATTTCTTTTTGTATTTATGTAGATGCCTCTATTTTTTCTAGGCCAAAACAAACAAACAAAAACCATAAATGCCATCTTCATATAACTACAGAATTTCTGAAAAATGAAGTTATATGGAATGTGTCTCGAGTTCATTTATCAAATTGGAGGCTAGAATATATATTAGTATAGAATATTTGATATCAAAAGAGGAATATGCAAAGTTACTTCTGTAAAATGTAATCATCTTAAATATTAGATAATATCCCTTGATTTCTCATATATATGCAAAGTTGGACACAACTTGAATATCCCATAAGGATTAGGTAATCCATGCTTTCCTAAAATAGCATTCTCAGCCATATAGGGTTTTACTTAAACTGACAGGTATATATTCTTCACAGTAGAACTCTAAGGCCATGATAGATTGTTTTGCTATGAAGTTTCCTGCTTATGGGAATTAGCTTTAATGCTACAGTAATAAATACCACACTGCAATGAAATGTAGCATGTTTAACACACTATTCATGAAAATATAAGTACTATTATTTTGCATGATAATATGAAATTGTCATTTTGTTGGCCAAAAAGTTCTTGGATATTGGCAATATTATATGGTTTAACCCAGTATTATCATTAGCTGAGAACTGCACTTACGTATACTTGTGGAATATTATGCTAATATGGTGTAGCTTTCGAGAATTTGTTTGCTCTCTTGTTGGATTATCAATAGTCCCAGAAATATTAGCTCATGCATTGAACTCATGGGAACATTTTTATGATTGTCAGTCATTTTCTTGAGTTCCAAACCTGTGCTAGTTTCATATGATTACAAACAAGTGTCTTAACAATATTTGGTGTTAAAGCTGATAATAGTTTTAGAAAGACAGATGACATCAACTTTTTATAATTCAAGAATGCACAAATTTACAGTAGAATGCTGTGAACTTTGATTCTAAAGCCGTTGTTGTCATGGAAACGAAGGTTTTCATAATTTTGAGTAATTACCTTTATCATCTCTATGAGAATAAGCCTCTTAGAACTCTAAGTATAAGCTCATAATCTTGACTATGATTCAACTTCCTTTCCCTGTGTTCATTCTATTATTGACTATAAACTGAAGTGCAAAATTGAGTGAAAATCCAACCAAGATCTACTATATCTATTGTAGATTTTAAGTTTGGAAGCCCTTCAGGTAATCATAATATATTAGGATTAAATGCATAGGACCCAACATTACTTCACCCTAACCTAAACAATTCAACTTATTCATCAGTTGTCAACATAACTTCAGTTCCACAAAAGTTGCCTTTAATGGAAAAGTGAATTTTTATTATTGGTGAAGTGATTGTTTGGCACATTATATGGCATATACAGAAACAGTTCTAATGAAGGTATTTGTTAAATGATCTAATGGCCTGAATTTATGTTGAAATTGCAGACTCTTAGATCTATGACAGTGCACTTGCCAAGGGCATTCAATTTCCTGTGGGTGGTGACCAAGAGAACTTGTACAAAAATATAAAATAAATTTACAAGAATATTCCAGAAAAAGGACCTCATGGTAGATTCATTCTCATAGTGATTTGACATATTCTCAGTTCCATCTCAAGCTTCTGTTGCAATAATCACAGCTCTGTGATAACTATTTACAACCCACACATTGTCAGGCATACTGTTTATAAGTCTACTTTTGCTTATTTTTCATTTAAATAATTTGTGGCCCTTATCCAAGTGTCTGGGTAATGTCACACCTCATTATGGACAAGTAAAAGAACAGGCTAAAAAATGATGGTGCTGCCCTAACCGGTTTGGCTTACTGGATAGAGTGTCGGCCTGTGGACTGAAGGGTCCCAGGTTCGATTCCGGTTAAGGGCATGTACCTTGGTTGCGGGCACATCCCCAGTTGGGGGCATGCAGGAGGCAGCTGATTGATGTTTCTCTCTCATCATCGATGTTTCTAACTCTCTGTCCCTCTCTCTTCCTCTCTGTAAAAAATCAATAAAATATATTTTAAAAAATGATGGTGCTGGTCATGAAAGCTATATTAAGTCAATTGTTGGAGGAATTAGCTTGCTTCTAGTCAATAAAATAATTTACTTAGTGGGGTGGAGTCTAAAGATATGCCTTATTTTTTCTCACCTATATCGCCCATGTTTTTACTTCTCTTGCTTCCCCATTGCCTAATACCTTAAGCAATTGACTATCTTTTTGAATAAATGAATATAAAATATAAAAATATACTTTGGATGCAATTATAATCTATCTAAATCCCAACCCCTCTTCCTTGATGTTTACTGGAAATGTTAGTTTTTCCTGGGAATCATAAGGCTAGAGATCACTGAACCTGTGCTTGCAAAGTGTGTGTTCCTATCTTAAGATATTTCCAAAGACATTTTAAATTTTTTAAGTGTATCTGTCCTTCTAATTTTTTGTCTGCTCATAATTATTTAATTAAATACCATTTTCTTGCCAATGATCAATATATTTAATGATAAAACACTGATGTCATTGAGAAATTTATGTGACAAAAAAACCCCAAAGAAGTCTGTTATCATTTTTATTTAACATTGCTTTAGAAATACTAGGCAATGTAATAAGAGATGAAAAGTAATAAAACATAGTTATTGAAAGATGCTGAGATAAAATGCCTTATTTGTTAACTATAAGTTTGCTTACTTTGGTAGAAAACAAAACCAATAAAACAAAAGAAATAATAAGAGCAGTGAGTTGAAGTAGTATAGAGCAGCGGTTCTCAAGATGTGGTCCCAGGACCATCTCAGAAGATTGATGAGCTCAAAGCTATTTTCTTAGTAGTACTAAGATTTTTTTTGCATTTCCACTCTGATTATCTCATGAGTTTCCCGCAGGCAATGTGTTGCTCTCTCTCAGCATATTGAAAGAAGAAATATATATTAGAATCTGTTTTCTATTAAGCCAGATATTTAAGAGATTTATAAAATTTTAGAATAATGCCCCTCTTGTCACTAAATGTTTGTTTTGGAAAACAATTATTTTTCATAAAAGTTGGTTACTTATGTTCATATATAACAGGATGATTGTTCTTTCTTGCATGAATTAATAAAAACATTTCAAGAATTATAAATTCAAACAAATGCAGTAAATATCAATAGTTATAACTACATGTACAAAAGCTCATTGATGTCTTCAATAGTTTTTGAGACTGTAAAGTGGTTTTGAGATTTAAAAAATTGAGACCTGCTGGTGCAGAGAATGAGCAATATACTGCATTAACCAGTTATAATTTAAAATGGAAATAATAATATACCTAAGAAGAACCTTACAGACCTATGTGAAGTATATAAAAATACTCTACTTTAGGATATTAAAGAGGACTCAGTAAATGGAGATTCATACCATGTTCTTTGATGGGAAGTGTTATTATTATACTAGTGTTCATTCTCCTTAATTAATTTATAGATTGCACATATATCCAAGCAATGGATTTGGTAAGCCTGTGGAAATGAAAATTTGTATAAAATTTAACTAAAGGATCCCAAAGTTTGTGCAAGAATAATAGGTAGTAACTGCAAAAAAAAAACATTTTTAAAAGAAGCATAATCAGGTAGACTGTCTTATCTGATATTAAAGTTACAATATAGAGTCAGATAAGGAAAATCAATTAACTCAAAACTAGTTTAATTATACTGTGAATATACGTGGATATATGTATATTTGTGTGCATTGAATATATGATAAAGGAAGTATTAGTGTTCAACCTCATTCATCATAAAGGATATATAAATGAAATAATTCTTATCAGTTTGGTGAAGATAAAATATTAATATTAGAGGTAATAGTATTGCTAAGCATTTATAAATTGTTGGGAAAAGAAATTGTAAATTGTAATAACCTTCTTGGATAGCTATACATCAAGTGCTTCAAAATATTCATAATCTTTAATGTGGCAACTTTATTTCTAGAAATCTCTCTCGAGGAATATTCAGAAATGCAAAAGTATTTATACACAAAAATGTTCATGGCACCATTTTTTAGAATAAGACACATTTTAGAATGTCTACTTATTGAGAAATGACATTTCCATAACAAATATGGTAATGTCAAGGAAAAACTGCATCTAGAATAATGATTAAAGATAGAAAATACATTTCATATATTTCATAAATCCAATTATGTAAAAAGGGTTACAAAATACCAGGAGAAGATAGCTTAATAAATTAATAGTGGTTATCTCCAGATTCTGGATTCTAGAATTATGAATAGATTTTATTCATAATATACCTTTATAACTTTCTGTATTTTTCTAATTTTTTGCAATGAACATATGTCATAGTTAATGTAAACAATTATAATTCAATTAATTTTATACACAACTGCTGAAGTTTTAATTTATAGATGAAAATAAATTAGATGAATGAGACTTTATTCTGTATTTCAGCTCTGGATTACCTGCTTTATCACATTTGACAGTAACTTCTTGGATAGTGCCTCCAAATATTAGTACAATGTGGTGTTTGCCCATTCACCAGTAAACTATATAACCTTAAACAAATCACTTTACCTCTTAGGTCTTTAATTTTTTGGTTTGCTTATCAAATGATGTTTCCTCTAATTTTAAAATCTGTAAGTCAAGTGATGAAGATTTCTAAGACTATATTTCCAACAGAAATGTCTTACCTGAACAATCTCTACGTTTTTCTTTCACTACACATTTTCTCTTAACACATTCCCCTTATTTTTATTTTTATTTTATTTATTTTTATTCATTTCAGAGAAGAGGGGAGAAGGAGAGAGAGAGATAGAAACATCAATGATGAGAGAGAATCATTGATCGGCTGCCTTGTGCACGCCCCCTACTGGGGATCAAGCTTGATGGGACTGTGACCTTCTGGTTCATAGTCAATGCTCAACCACTGAGCTATGTGGGTCGGGCTCATATTCCCTTCTATGTTTAGTGTTTGTGGAATTCCCCATTCCCTCCCCAACATCTGATGATTGAAGAAGGGCTTAAAATGTCATCATCTGTCTGTCTGTCTGTCTGTACTACTCAAGGCAGCATCTAGATCCTCGTGGTCCATGGATTCTAAGAATCTAAATATAGATGGACTTACTTAGAGAATAGTGAATTGTGGTTGCATTTTCCATCTCATCTTAGCCTGTTCTGTTGGACCTCATTGATATATGTTCTCTGTAGCTTCACACTTCCCAGGCTTTGCTACTTATGTTTGACATTCAAAATGATTAGGACTTTGGAAATATTTGTGTTTTTGATGAAGCTATATATATTATTTAAATTGTAGTTTACCATCTGATATTTTAATTCTGTGATGTTTACTAAAAATGCATTGCTACAGTTAGTTGCTAAGGTAAATAAGTCACTATATATGCTAATGGATGATATGAATGAATATTGATACAATATGATAAGCTTCCTGCAGATCCATTCACTTACTATCAAATAGAATTGAATTTATTAAATACTTTAGTATAAAGTTGTAATCTATATTGTATACTTTAAGTGGAAAAGCAAACCTTAGGATTGAAACTCCTTGTCTAATTAGTCATCTGGGGTGGAATATATGCTGTTTGATGCCTCCATGTGATTCATGTGTACTGATGAATTTCTTTTTAAACTTGCAGCAAATAGTGGCAGCAATAAATGCAGGGATTATACCGTTAGGAAACACCTCCAATCAAATCAGTCACTGGGACTTGGGAAGTTCCTTCTTCTTTGCTGGCACTGTTATTACCACCATAGGTAGGAGACAACTTATTTTGTTTTTTAATTTTGGTACAGCTTGTGAGCTAAAATTCATTTGTTTGAATTTTTTATTTTTTACAGTTGATCAAAATGGTCTTTGTAAGGTAGAAAACTAGATTTTAGTGAATTAATTTTGGAAAGAAGGTTTAAAGGTTTGAATAAAGGAATGATGGAAATGAATTAGTTATTGTTTCAGAATCCTGAGTTAAATTTACAGGGCAGTGCAGTTGTCGTTCAACTAATGGGTAGGAACTTCATGAAATGGCTTGAAATTATGATGTGTGTGTGTGTGTGTGTGTGGTGGGGGAGGGCAAATAGTTTTAAATTTTCCTGCATCTTTGATTCTTTGGTTTTAGAAACAAAGGATTGGAGTACAATTTTGACTTTTTAAAATGATTTGATATCAACGTTGTCAATTTATAGATTTTAACTCTACATTTTAACAGGTTATTCCTGTTCTTACATGCATGTCCCTTTTAACTACTTCAGGGCTTTCTTTTTATACATTGTGTTTCCAATAGTATATATAAATATATATATATATAAGCCTAAGCGACCGGCTGACCGGCCAGTAGCTATGACATGCATTGACCACCCGGAGGCAGACACTCAGTGCACAGGCATGGAAACATGGGACATACTGATGCATCTCAGAGGAAAGGGGAGAGAGGGGGAGGGCAGAACGAGATTAACCAAAGATCTTATATGCATACTAGAGGCCCAGTGCATGGATTCGTGCACCAATGGGGCCCCTTGGCCTGGCCTGTGGGGATCAGGCCAGAACCAGCTCTCTGACATCCCCTGAGGGGTCCTGGGTTGCAAGAGGGTACAGGCCAGGCCGGGGGACCCCACTGGTGCATGAATCCATGCACCAGGCCTCTAGTATCCTATATAATAAAAGCCTAATATGCAAATCGACCAAACAGCAGAACGACTGGTTGCTATGATGCACACTGACCACCAGGGGGCAGATGCTCAATGCAGGAGCTTCCCTCAGCCCACAGGCCCCAGGCAAGCCAAGGCGGGTGCCAGTGTGGGCCCCCCAATTGCCCCACCAGTCACCCCACAGAGAGAGGCGACTGGCGGCAGTGGGGGGCAGGACCAGCTAGTGGGCGGCACCAGGCCAGCAAAGGTGGGTGCCAGTGGGGAGCCCCCCCAATAATGCTGGTTGCCCCACAGATTGGCCCTGATTGCCGGCCAGGCTTAGGGACCCTACCCACGCACAAATTTCGTGCACTGGGCCTCTAGTATCTATAATAATAAAAACATAATATGCTAATTAGACCAGACAGCCAAATGACCTTCTGGACATCATTCCGGACATCCTTCCAGATGAAGCCGTCGTGGCGGGGGCCGAGGCAGAGGCAGAGGCAGTTAGCGGCGATCAGGCAGGCAAGCAAGAAGTTAGGGGCAATCAGGTAGGCAGGCAGAGTGGTTAGGGGTGATCAGGTAGGCAGGCAGGCGAGCGGTTAGGAGCCAGCGGTCCTGGATTGTGAGAGGGATGTCTGACTGCCGGTTTAGGCCTAATCCCTGTGGGATCCCTGCGGGATCAGGCCTAAACCAGCAGTCAGAATTCCCCCGAGGGGTCCCGGATTGCGAGAGCGTGCAGGTCATGTTGAGGGACCTCCTCCCCCGCATGAATTTCATGCACCGGGCTTCTAGTATATATATAATTAACACTGAACTGTGAGGATTACAAAAAAGAATTAAAGTTTAAACCCTTGCTGTTTTGCCTCTTAATCATGTCACCTGTTACAATGATAAAGAGTCACATAGTAGAATGTGATCTCTTCCTCAGCTTGAGCGTGCATACACCCAGCACCTTCTAGGCAGCAGAATGGGTACGTGTAGATGACTTCTCTTCTGTTAGTCATTCAGTGCCCAAGAAATACCCAGAGGACATAAATGCCAGGCTTGGGGACCAGGAGGAGTTGTAGCTGTCTGGTTTAATGGGAAGAGATCATTTTAAAGCATAATATTCAAGATAAGGAAGGAAACTGACCCATCACAGTTATGAAGAAATTTTAAGTGAAAGAAAATATAAGTGCAAAACCGAGTTCTGCCTGTCCACTTATGCTTGTGATGAGAATGCCTCTCCTGGGCTTGATCTCTGATTTTGGGGTGTGAATTAAGTTTCTAAAAATTTTCATTTTATTCTTTGGTGTCATTGACAAATGACAAATCAAGTATATAAGGTTTCGAATCAGTACTTTCTATCAAAGCCCTAAAGAAGAAAGCATGGACAATTTATGGACGAACTCTCGCTTAAAATTTCCCTTTGAGAGGAATCTGTAGTGACCTGTCATTATGAATCCACTGGAATGCCTCTGTGCTGGGTCACTTGCCAGTGAAATAAATACCTTAGCCTGTTGATTTTTGCCTTCGTCAAGAGGTCAAGGAACTATGTTTACTCTTACTTTTCCATTAGCTAAGTCAAAAGTTGTGTGGCTGTGAAAATCTGGAAGAATGGCAACCTTGATTTCTAACCATAATAACAGGTTAACTTTGGCGCGTAGGCATCTTGGTCATTTCTACTATGGAAATGACTGTTTATTGTGTAAACTACTTAGAGTCTGGAAGGGAAAAAAAACTCACAGACTGAGTGAGAATGGTTTGTTTCTGCCCAATGACAACTCAAAAGTCCAAGTTATAACTCATCATGACCACCACTAAATTATTCCACAGGAGACTCGGTCATTATACAGCCTTCCTGTTGCAGGGTATGTTTATAAACAGTCTCATTTTTTGAATCCCAAATTCAGTAAGCTTTGCAGACATATCCTTCAACACATGAAAAAAATAAGCCATTATTACCAGCCTTACCCCAAATGATAGCCATTAAGCACAGTAACTGATTATTTAGGTTGTTTAGGTAGCTGCCTGACAGCCCAGATCTCCTACTGTTCTATCTCAGGCCTCAGTCTTAGGTGAGTTAAGTCATTCTAGGTCATCCAGAAATATTTCATGGTCTTTTACTCCCAGGTCAAGGCCACCTCCTCTGACCTTGCACTAGATCAGGGGTGGCGAACATCTAGCCCGCAGGCCGTATATGGCCCACAAAATAATTTGGTCTGGCCCTGCCAAGGCGTTAGAGGTAAATTAACTGACCAAATATAGCAGGCTAATTTTTAAACTGATAATTTTGTATGGCCTGCGAATGATGTTATAAATGTCCAAATGGCCCTTGGCAGGAAAAAGGTTCCCCATCCCTGGACTAGATTATCATCTATGGTTCAGTGAACATTTTGGCCTCTTTCATAGGTGTGCTTTTGAAAATTTAAAATGTAATTACTCTCTCCCCCCCCCCCCCCCCCCCCCCCCCCGGCTCACTCAACCTCTTTTTTTCAGTATGTGTAACTTGAAACTAATTTGTACTACTGGATATCTGACTGGAGCCACATATTTAGAATCTGTATTGTTCTTACTGAAACACAGCATAGAATTAACAAACTTAAATAAAACAATCCTAAATTAAAAATGAAAAAATGCAATTACTAATAATGTTAATGATAATTGGGTGAGCCTTGTGTGAACAATCATAGAAATTGTAACCTCTAGCACTAGTTGCATTATATCAGTCATTTAAAAATAGAACTTGAGCCCTAGCCGGTTTGGCTCAGTGGATAGAACTTCAGCCTGTGGACTGAAGGGTCCAGGGCATATGCCTGGGTTGCGGGCTTGATCCCCAGAAGGGGGTGTGCAGGAGGCAGCCAATCAATGACTCTCATCACTGATGTTTCTATCTCTCTCTCTCTCCCTTTCTCTTCTGCTCTAAAGTAAAAATAAAAAATAAAAAAAATCTGTTTAAAAAACAAAAATAGAACTTGAGACAGTTTTGGAGAATAAATTGCAGTGGATTTTATAAGGTGCCTGGTACAGGTAGTGCTTCAGGGAGCTGCATTGGCTGCAATTGTCCAAGACTTTTCTATTCAATATTATCAATTTGCCTTAGAGGCCAAAGTTACCCTTACTGTTCATTGGAAGTATGCCCAAGGGGAGTTCAATTACACAAAATGGAATGTTAAAATTTAAGGACTAATTTTAGAGAACCGCTGCATATATCTATATACTCTTTCCAAAATCATGGCCTTCCAAACCCTTCACAAATTCCATTCCAAAGTTGTATAGACTAAAATCCATTTTTTACTGTTCTCTCTCTCTCTCTTTCTCTCTCTCTCTCTCTCTCTCTCTCTCTCTCTCTCCTCATTTTCCGACTACCAGCCAATTCTGTCGGCTCTGCCTTTAAAGGAGACCCACCTTTTAACTACCATTTTGGTCCCAGCCGGCATCGTCTCAGTGTCAGGATCCTTGCAGAAAGGAACCTTCTGCTCAGAACCTTCCGTGGTTTCCAACTCAGTTGGAGCAAAAACCATCCTTCATTGCCTCTCTCATCACAGATATGCAAGTTCTGTGAGGTCAAGGGATTTGATGTGTTTGAATCTTTTCTGTATTCCCAATGTCTGACACATAGTGGGTGCCTGATAATTATTTCTGGAATAAAGAACTAGGCATTCTAAGTGGTATGAAGCATGGCTTACTAGCATGACATAATGCTAAAGTGATACCGATTATACTAAACTCTTAGCTCTTTCAATAGATTTCATTACTAATTTTTTATTCGTTCATTTGTTGACTCAACAAATAATAAAACAGCATCACTCTGCTACTGCAACAATAAAAGATCAATTAATTTGAGCTTAAGTTGCACAAGGACCAGTTGAGGGGCCAAAAGAGCCAATAATCATTTACCCTATAGTGTGTCAGGTATGTTTCAGAACTTTTAATGGAAGTGGGTAGGAGTGACACTTTACATAGATATTGGGGTAGATGAGAAAAGGGGCAAGGAACACTTTCCTTAGTGAGTGTCCTAGTTGAGACTGGAAAGATAACTAGGAATTTTCCAGGTGAGTAAAGGCGGAAAGGAAACAGTTGAGGCCTTGGGAGTTCATGTAGGCTAGATCAGGGGTCAGAGACAGTATGTTCTGTTAGGGAATTGCAAGTTATCTAGAACTGGTGTTTGTCCCTGAAGGATTCATGCTCAGGACCATGTAAATTAGTAAGTCGATGTAAATAGCTCCTGTTGAACCAGTGCTACTTCTGCCACTGCCAGGGGTGTAAAGAACACGGTCTGCCTGCAGTCCAATGTGCAAGGTAAAATTTGCACGTATGAAATAACTAAAGAAAAACAGAAACAAGTATGTTCACATCGTACATGGAACCATGGTTTAAGTGCTATTAGAATTGAGAAAAAGGAAATATTATGTGGGCTGGAACTGGAAGGAAAGGTTTAACTAGAGAAATTGAATGTGAACTCTGCTTTGAAGAAAAAGTTTTGGTTTCAATTGATGAAGGGGGGAATAGAGCCTCTGAGTCTGTGATGTGGCCAAGTGAAAATACAAGGAGAGGAATGAACTTGATTTATTTTGAGCATTAGAAAAGCCAGCATTTGACTAGACCAGAGAAATTATTTAAAGGAATAGTGGGAAATATTATTGACTGACTCAGGGGGGAAAATATAGTTGAATATAATTTGATTTTTGTGAATTTTGGACCTACTGTAAGTCAGAATATGGATTTTTCTTTTTTTGGCAAGTGGAAGGGCAGGTTAAAGAGACATTAGAAGATGCATTTGTCAGAAAGAGGATCCATGGAGACTGACATCTGAGAGGACAATTAGGTCATTTCAGTGACCGATGGAAGGAGCAGGAGAGTATTGGGGTGATTAGAGTTGCTGTTGAAGGATGAGAGTAGGACAAAATGCTAAAATAAGTAGATGCAAGAATCAACAGGACTTGGTGACCAATACAATGAAGAGAAAGGAGTCAAAATGTTGAATATTGAAGTGCATATTTAGGCTTGTTATTCATAGAGAGCGAGCGCTACTTGATCCTGTGAAGGGAAAGGAGGAAAAACAATGGCCAGGATGTTATATGTTGTGTTATATCATGAAGCTTCATTTTAGTAGCTTCCCCTCACCTCGGTTTTTATTTGTTTGTTTTTTAATTCAGACAGACGAGGAATATAGGTGGGCAGGCTCCCTCTTGGAGCTCACATTCGGGTTGAAGAGGCCAACAATCAATTATTAGCACATTATCGATGGTCATAAACCATGCACAAGAAGTTCATGTGCAGTGATAGGGAGCAGATGGTGGAACTGGGTAGGGAGTGGGAGGGGTTCTAATGGAGACTATTCAACACATCTGAGCAGGTGACATTTAGGCTGAAACTTGGGCGATGGAAAGAAAGCAGTGGGGTAAAGAAGAGGGCAAAGACAGTTGAGGCAGAGGACTCAGCAATGGCAAAGACCTTGAGAGGGGCAGATTTGGGCATATTCAAGGACTGCAGATGGGTCCCTGTGGCAGATCCCGGAAGAAGCAAGGTTAGCAAGATTAACAAGAGCCAGGGTGTGTAAGACCTGGTAGGTCAAGGGAATGCTGTAAATTCAGTGGGAAACCATGAATGATTTAAGCAGAAGAGAGACATGACCTGACTCAGGCTGCCATTCAGAGGGCAAAGGGGGAAGCAAGGAGACCAGGAGAGAAGATGTCGACTTGAACTTAGGAGGGTGAACAGTGGACAGATATATGATTTAAAAGAAGAAAGTTTTCCGATGGAGATATACTTATTTCCGAGAATACTGCCATAGGGGTATCGGGTTTTAAATTTGTTATTTTAAAGCTAATAGGAAATCACTGATACTGTAGGAAAGGCTATTGTCAAAATTATGGACAACTGCATTCTATTTTGAGGTCAATTTGAAGATAGAAATAAAATGTAATGTGATTAAATAAGGCATTAACCATGATAAAATTTCCCCCAGTGGGAAGCAAATTGGGATGCTGGGGCTGAGATCTGCCCAGACTTATCCCTTAACCATCATGATCTCTGATTGTCACAATGCGTAACGACAAGGGCACCACTGTGGTGTACAGCAGCTCTAAGGTCCCAAAGCATCACGCTAGGTCCTATGGGAAGCTTTCCCTTGGACTAGCTGTGCTCACAGTCACAAAGCACTGGTTTTCTACCACTTGAATGTGGAGATTGAATTCAGTTATGTAGTTTCTATATCCTGGACCAACCACGGGGACTTTTGATTTGCTTCTACCCAGGCTGCATTGCTAAAGCTGTTACGACAGTTGTCACGGATTTACTGCAAACCCCTATTTTGCCTGTTTCGCTTAACGCTTAACGATTAGAAAAACAAGACGAAATAAAAAAAATTAAAGATTTGGAGTAGCTGTATCAAACAGTTTATCTGGGTTTTTATCTTCTTAGAAGAGGTCTATTTTGGAAATGCAGAGGGTGTATTGCAAGCTGTAGAGCCTTATACATTCTTCAGCAGGGAGCCCGGGACCTTTCTGTTGGATTTGGTAAAAAAAGCTACAACTTAGAGGGTGAGGGGGAAATTGTTCAATTCTGTGATCTCAAGGAGCCACTCGCTGAACTGGGAAATGAATGCACTTGAAGCGGTGGTGTAGAATTTGCCAGTTAGCATCTTCCCAGGGGGTGATGTCATTGCAACTTTGGTGGGTGGGTGTTACCTTATTACTTTAGTACACTCCTAATTCGGTGGCATTTCACTGGTCTCTTAGCCAGTCTCAGAAAACTGCATATTGGATTTTGGAAACCCATTTTAAAGGAAAGTTAATGTTCTGTGAGGTAGCTTAAAACATAGATAATCTTTCGAGGTGACTTCCAGCCCCAACTGAAATCCCTGTATTTTTCTTTATACCAGTTTGTTAAAGTGTGTGTTTATTTTTCCCAAAATATGTGACTCTGGTGTTGGGCATTTGAAATACCGACGTTGAAATTAAGAAATCATTTTGGGTTTTTCATTCCCATTTCTCTTCCCATCCACTTAAATTAATGGAAATAAAAACCCATCTCAGGATATTAATAATCTATGTTCCTGCCATTCACATAGGTTTACTTATTTTCTAAGTTAAAATGCATTTCTCAGAGAATATGTCTTATGAATGGTAGTTAAGTTTGTAGAGTTCAAAATTATATTTGATAGGCAATAAAACTGAATTATTGCATTAATAGTGTTGTAGACTCCAAAGCAATAATGAAATAGATTAGTCATCTTCTCTTCTCATTACATATGTATGTCACATCAGTCACAAAGAGGTTGAGTTCAGAGCACCTGGTACTCAGAATCCCAGAATCTTGTGCTGGTTTGAAGGATTAGAGAAATAATCTTCTCAGGAGTGAGGAAGTTGCTGCTCCTTCCCCTGCCCCTTCCCCTTCTCCTCCTTCCCCACCTCCTCCCTCTTCTCCTTTTTCTCCCCATCCACCTTCCCTGCCTCCCTCCCTTCCTGCCTCCCTCCCTGTCCCCCTCCTCCTCCTCCTTCCTCTTCTGTTTTGTAGTAGAAGAACACAGAACAAGAGAGCATAGATCTAACAGAAACTGGAACTCCCAGTGAGAGGAGGGCTGGCTATGGTATTAGCATAGTAGTCAGACACATCTTGGGTGTGTTCAAGTCAGGAATTGCTTGCATTCTGAAACAAAACACACTATATTTCTGCATACTTCTGAAAAGTTTGCAGTAACATATTTAATCTTCTGGAAAACAATCACTGTCAGATTTTGTGATCAAGAAATTACTCCAAGATTGGAAGCAAAGAATTATCATGAAGTTAATGCCCTGAATACACACAGAATCTATTTTTGCTTTGTCTTCTCCCCCTTCCTAACCACTGAAATCTAGCACTATTTGTCATAAATTATAGATTTTACAGGGCATCGAACTGACCATTGGCTATGCAGGTATGGCTCTGGAAGTGATTAAAACTAGGTGAGATGATTATCAGAAAAATACTTTTTGTAACTGTCTCAAGTATTTCATTTGATAAGGAAGGAATGTCATGACATTTGTGTGGGCCTGCCTGGCTTTCCGCTAGTCATTATGCTACATATTTGTTTCCTTCCCAGTCCTTTCTAAAATAAATTTTTAGACTTGTGCAATGTTACTCTTGGAAAATTGGCATTGTTGTGTATGTGGTACTGTAAATACAGCACGATGTTTGCAAAAGAAGTACCTGTGCCAAATGAAGGTCATGTGTAAGTATTGTGGTTTGTGTGCACATAAAGTCCAACGCAGAGTAGGCTAACTCCAAATGGAAAGGAATTCCATGCAGCCAACTCTTGATTCTGACATCCCATTGGCGGAAATATAGCGTGTGGCAAAAGTAGGTTTAGAGTTGTTGGTATGGAAAATAATACCATAATAAATAAATAAATAAATGAATGAATGAATGAATGAATAAACTCTGTGTTTCACCTACTCACAACTGTAAATCTACTTTTGCCCCACCGTATGTGGACAGGAGGAACAATTCAAAGTCACAGGTCATCAAAAATGCCTACTAATGACTAATCTTACACTTGTACCCCTTTCAACTTTATGTTTAAAACAGAAACAACCTGTGGGCCAGTTTAGTTGAGTGTTATACTTCTCCCCTCTCTGCTTAGCTTTCCCTTATTGAAGATGCTAACAGAGTGAAAGTCTCACAGGCAAACAGCAAGAGAAGAAAGAAAGAAAAGAAGGGGTATGGAATAAGTCATAATCTGCCTAAATAGCTTCTGATCAAAAAGAACACATGTTCTAATAGGTAATTTCCATGCTTTCTGTAGGTACCTTAATGGAAACTATGCTGTGACTTATTTTGGTGCATAAAAAATAGATGTAGGTAATAGCTCCTACACCTAAATAATGTGTTATATGTATTCATGCAGCCACTTAGCCTACTATTACTTAGCACAGCTTAGAATGAAAATATTCCTCCCTGGTTTTTTTTTAAAGGAGTGATATAGTTGAAGGAATGTCAAATTTCATTTCAGAAAAATGTACGTTTAGGTTTTTGTCTTTGCTATGAGCTAGGGTTGTATTCTTGAGCAAATCACAGTTTCATTATCTTTAATTCTATCACTTGTCAAATGGGCCTAGTGTTTCTCACAATCAGAGTTGTTGTGGAGGTTAAATAAGATTATGTACGTGAAAATAGTTTGTACCCTGAATGACAGTATACCAATTTAGAGAAGCTGGTTTTACTATTAGAGTCATTTTTCTTTTGTGAAAACAAGCCAATATTATCTTTTGCACATTTATTTATATTACTGGTATTAACAAAGAAAGAAAATACATTCTTCTGTAAAACTCTGAATGCCCTCCTTCAGGGTTACTTGATATTCAAACTGATTAAACATTATAAGAAAATATTTAATTTGCTTTCCAAACTGTTTCCTTAACCCCATCACTGCAATAGGATATTTTTTTACTTTTCACATGTAATGTTGGCTCTATGTATTATTGAAGGAGATCGTGACCCAGAACTACCTTCCTATAGAGTGGTTTCACTAGGAAAACTATCTCCAAGTAAAAATAAATGTGTAAAGTTATAATCTTAGCTTCTTTTTTGCAGAGACTTTGCTGATATTGATGGTATTAGTTAGGGATTTCACTCGCATTTTAGTAACGTTCACTTAATGAGGTCAAAATCATGGTAAAAACATTCAAACCATTCAGGAAAATACATTTAAAAACTTGACTTTCTTTTTTGCTGTAGAGGCAAAACACTGCAGGGGTCGGCAAGCTATGGCCAGTGGGCAAAGTCCAGCCTGCCTCCTGGTGGGTCGTCGTTAGAGCACAGCCACACCCGTCTACTGTAGTGTTGTCTTTGGCTATCTTCTTGCTACAATGGCAGAGCCCAGTAGTTACAACAGAGACCATAGGGTCTGCAAAGCTGAAAATATTTACTATCTGGCCTTTTACAGGAAAAGTTTGCCAACCAGGGACTAAAGAAAAGAGTTTAAAGCAAGGAAAAAAGAATGCAGTCTGTGAATAGAAGACGTGGATTGGAGTCTTGAGTCTAATATTTATTCATTGTGTGATTTTTGACTACATCATTGAACTACGTTTCTGAGTGGCTTCCTTCATTGGGCTAGTCTAAACTTTTTTTTTTTAAATATATTTTATTGATTTTTCACAGAGAGGAAGGGAGAGAGATAGAGAGCTAGAAACATTGACGAGAGAGAAACATTGATCAGCTGCCTCCTGCACACCTCCCACTGGGGATGTGCCCGCAACCCAGGTACATGCCCTTGACTGGAATCGAACCTGGGACCCCTCAGTCCACAGGCTGACGCTCTATCCACTGAGCCAAACCGGTTTCGGCTAGTCTAAACTTTTTAATAGGTGAATATTAATACACGTGCTTGCTGTCTCGTAGGATGTTATGAAAACTAAAAGGACAATATATTTAATAATGTTTACGATGTACATAATATTGACTTTTTAAAAAAGAGTTCGCTGTATTTCTCCATTTCTCTTCATTGTTCAGTGAAGATTGAAATAAGCTTTGTGACTTAATTTTTGTAAACTCTGGAAGTTATGTGGATAAGCTTTGAGGGCTTAAGATGGTATCTTCTGGCGAGAAGGTCCACAGTGTGTATCAGATTCTCAAAAGCGTTCACAGTCCTCAAAGGGGGTTAAAACCATTGGCTGAAATAAGTCTACTTTTCAGAGTGATGAAAAATGAAACTTTAGTGGCACTTCACAAATTGAGAGAAAATACCATGTTGCAATATGCTCAGGTAGAAGCTAGCAGATTAAATAATGACAAAGACCTGAGGATAGAGCTCAAAAGGAAACCATGTGAAACTGTTTCTAAAAATAAAACAACCTCCTGTTGTTGGGCTCTGAGTGACATTATAGAGTCAAACATTTTCTTGCAGTTGTCCCAAGCTCCTGCAGATTCTGAGTTCTTTTCTGTAAACATGATGGGAAATGTTATAGTTCAGAACACGAAAGTCCAATCTCCATCCACGACATTCTGGGTTTAAAAAATTCAGGCTTTGGGAAAAAAATTTCAAGAAAATGAAATTTAAGTGCCAGAAAAATATCTTTGGGGGATAAATTAGAGAGTGGAAATTATGGATTTATGATAATAGCAGGTTGTTATGATAAAGACATTCTTAATTATGGGTAATTATAGGGAGAAAAATTGGACCTGATTGTAAATCACATTTAATAAACTCTTTTGTCTTTTCTACCATGTTTTCTGGTTCCAGTTTACAATTATGTGCCAAAAGTCTGAAGATGTGCAGTGCTAATTGCCTTTCAAAATTCATGGAAACTTTGGGAAAGATACATAAATCAAGGCAACTCTGGATGGGTGTTTGCCTATGTCAATACAGAAAATAAATCACATTCTTTTATAGGGCAACATTGAGCTTGCAAATAGTGAGCAATTAATGATGTGCTTACTTAAAATCAGGTGCTGTATAATTTTACTTAAAAAAATGTAAGGAGGAGTACGTTTATATAATTAAACAAACAAATGAGAAACAAATAAGCAGGATAAAAAATATACAGTGACAGCCCTAGCCAGTGTGGCTCAGTTGGTTGGGTATCATCCCATGCACAAATAGGTTGCTGGTTTGATTCCTGGTTGGGGCACATTCCACAGATTGCAGGCAAGGTCTCTGGTGGGGGGTGTGCAGGAGGCAGCCAATCACATAGATGCTCCTCTCTCTCTCTTTCTCAAATGCAATAAAAATATTAAATATGTATACTTATATCCTATATAATAAAAGCCAAATATGCAAATTGACCAAACAGCAGAAGGACCGGTAGAATGACTGGTCGCTATGACATGCACTGGCCACCAGGGGGCAGGCACTCAATGCAGGAACTATCCCCAGCCTGCAGGCCCCAGGCCAGCCAAGGGGGGTGCCAGTGGGGGCCCCTCGATCGCCTGCCGTTCACCCCACAGATTGGCCCCGATCTCTGACCAGGCCTAGGGACCCTACCTGTGCACAAATTTTGTGCACCAGGCCTCTAGTATATATATTTACTTATTTATTTTGGTGTTCCCAAAAAATGTATACAGACTTTGAATGATTACAAAGTCAGTGTTTATTAATATGCAGTTCATTTTCAAAATTGAGTTATCAGCTGTTGAAATGTTGTATATTTTTTTAAGGACCCCTTATATAGAGGGAGAATCCCCTGCAGCTGACCCCCAGTCTCTCATTCTCTAAACAGAAGCAATCACTATTACCATTTTATGTTGTTATTCTAGAAATCATTGGTGTATATATATATGTGTGTGTAATTAATATATATGTGTGTGTAATTAATATATACGTGGTCCTTCCTTATACAAGTGAAACCCACCCTATCTTACTATTTCCGCATAATAATATATTTTTGGAATTTTTTTCTTATCACTTTCTGAAGATTTGCTTCATTGTTTTAGCAGCTGCATATTATTCCAATTTAAGAGCATGTCAGATCTTCTTGGGGTGGTGAACACACAATACAATATACAGATGATGTATTATAGAATTGTACACTGAAACCTGTATAATTTTATTAACCAATGTCACCCCAATAAATTCAGTAAAAAGAAAAGAACATTTCATATCTTTAGCCTTTTTGATGATCATTAGGTATTTGTCACTATAATGCTCATTGGATATTTAAATATTATATAACATATATAATAAATATACTTGTATTTATTTTCCTTTATCTCGTATCCCATTTTATTTATTTTTTGTTTTTTTAGAGAGAGAGAGAGAGGAAGGAAGAGAGAGCAAAAGAGAGAGAAATGTCAATTTGTTGATCCGCTTATTTATGCATTAATTGGTTGGTACTTGTATGTGCCCTGACCGAGGATTGAACCTGCAACCTTAGTGTATCAGGATGATGCTCTAACAAACTGAGCCACCTGGCCAGGGCCCAGGATCACTTTTTCATAGTCCTTTTCCTATGCTTTTTAAAAAAATCATGATTGTTACTCTACTTTACTTATAAAATTTTATTTATCAAAAAATTTATCATATAAATTGTTTTTTTATATATGGAAATATGTGATTAATAGAAAAATCCAGAAATGTATAAAAAAGAATATAACTAGATATGCCCATGTTTTCTTATCGTGATTTTCCTATATATGCTTGATATAGTTTGTATCATATCATGATGGCCGATTTTTAGAGATATTTAATATAATAATACCCGTGATCCTTATGGGTGTTATGAATCTGAGCTTGTTGGCATAAGATATCTGTCCTTAAATGTCTTATTTGTCTTTCAATAAAAAAAAAAAACACCCTAAAAATAAAAGTAGGCTTTTTAACATGAACTTCAAAGATACAGGAAGTCATTACTTAATATACTTGTCTTTTATAACAGCTACCAGTTATATCATGCAGCTTTACTTTTGTATAGGAAAAAAAAGTTTTGTTCAGTTATTCTCTAGACAACACGATCCAGTCATCTAAATTGTTATGTAAGACCCAAAATGTGTCAGTTAAACTGGGAGAAAAAGAATGCAGCATGCCATAGAAATACCTTGTTATTATGAGGATTTATCTCGCAATTGACTTATATTATTCTCAATTTTTTCAATGCAAGTGGAATAAATATTTTCATATTTGCAATTGGCTTTCTTTTGCACACCTGGTCAGGTATAAAATTCTCAGATTGCAACTTTTTCCTATCGCAACTGTAGATATTTCTCTATTGTTCTTTTGTCACTTGCTGTTACACAGGAGGAGTTTGATACTGGCCTGATTTTTCTGCTTTAATTGGTAACCTGTTCTCTTAACTCTCCCCTTCTTACCCCCCCCCCTTTATTTTTAGATGAGAGATTTTTCTTTTAATCTTGTGCTGGTTTCATTTATTTTGTTTTATTTTAGAAAAACCCTTGTTTATGTATAGTTCTGATTATTCTATTATAATGATTTTGTTTTTCCACCTTTAGGGACACTGACAATTTTTATGTTGTTCCTTTGTTTGCTTTATATATAATTTGCCTCTTAAAATTCTTTCTACCTTTATTTTTTTTCTGTAATTCTGGAAAATCATTTATATTCTATAAGCTACAGCTCTAATTAGACTTTATATTATTTCAATTCTGCTCCTTAATTATCTGGAACATAGATTTTAATTTTGCAATTGGACATTTAACTTTCTTTCATATTTTATTATCATGCACATCTCTTTTTCTTTACTTAATTTTGACTTTAGATCCCAGTGAATTCATTTTTTTTTTTTTATGTTGTTGTTGGTTTTAGGCTCCAAATTGTAGATATGATGTTTTATTCTCTCCTTTGTGCTTTGAAAACATATTCTGGGCCCTGCAGTAATACCATTTTCAGAGTCATTTACTTGGCAAATATTTATTGAGTGACTATTGAATAGTTTCTAGGTGGTTGGAGTACATCAGATAAATAGACAAAAATCTAATGAGAGACTTAGCAAGGAAGTAAGCTATATAGCATGCTACTTGTTAATTATACTATAGCTTTAGGGGAAAAGTAGACCAGGAAAATAGGCTGGGAGTAGTGGCAGTTGGGAATCTAAAAGATATTTATTTTTAAGTTTTCTACATTGCCTTCTTTTTTTCCTATTTTGGATTTGTTTTTCTAATTTGTGGACTTAGATTGGGAGCAGGGGCCACAAAAGTTCTTTTTACTTAATTCAATGTGGACAGGCTTAATAACAAACTAATACTAACACTTAGTATGTTCCAGGTACTGTTTTAAGTGCTTTTTACATATCTAAAGCTTTCATCCCTACAAGACCTCTGTAAGGTACTTGCTGTCTTTACTCCCATTTTGGGATAGTGAATAAAGGTATTGAGAGATTAAATAATGTGCCTAAGTTATGCAGTGAGTACATGGCATTAATAGGGTTTTAAACCCTCAGATCCTGGCTGCCATGTTGGCGCTTGTAACCCCTGGTATTGCAACATACCTTGAGAAAAGTAGGTATGTGGGTTTTACCATAAATTTTAAGTGAACTGATGATACCTATTCATCTCTGTCTCCTACCAGTTAGAGACTTACTACTAAGACTCCGCCTTTCTAGAGCTATGCCATTGTTACTTTTGGAAAATGCACAAGTAATTTGCACAAATTGGCTTGAAAAGCACTGGATTCTGATGTATCCTCCAAGATTCTTTTTACTTATAAATATTGAATTAAGCAAAGTATATTTGCCTTTACACTGTATGAGAAAACCTTATACAATATTGAGGCTACATGGCCTTACTCTTATGGAGGATATAGTTTTTAAACATGTATAATGTACATTATTAATGTTCCTCTATAGCATACCTTATAAAAAATAAGGTATACAAATAAATTAGTTCAAAGATGTAAAATCAAAGAATGCATGGGAACCTAATCTCAGACTAGAGATGAATCAGAAAGACGCTAATGGATGTTGAATTTAAACTGAGTTTAATTGATGACCCTTAATGGCTTTGGTGGCTCAACCTCAGTTGTCATCATCAAGTTCAGTGTCAGCATAATTATGCATCTTTCAGGTAGGCTGTCTGTCACTCTCCCCACTCCTGTCTGACACTGACAACAGTAGATGAGTTCTGAATTACTGCCCCAAGGTAATAGCCAGGGCAAGCATATTTCCTTACCCCCCAATTTCAAGTTAAATTTTATTAACTATAGACACTCAACATTTGAAAACTTCGCATTTTATCTCCTTAACCTGTGCTACCTGATTATCACCAATATTTCAATTTTTCCTGGCCTCAGATTTCCATAAATGGGTAATGAAGGGATTAGAATTCTATTGGCCATTTCAACTTTTACATTTTACAGTTTTGTTTTAACACTTGGAGTGGGGGAAGCGAGTTAAGTCGGCTCGCGTGAATTGCGCGTACTCCGTGGGAGCCGTCTTAACTCGGTTCATATAGATTTGCGGTGGAGTGCGGGAAACGTGTAAACTCGGGCCGATTGTAACTGCGTATTACCAAATATTTGTTTGTTTGCCGTTCACAAAGATACCTACCTGCGTATGCGAACCGTTTCATACCCATTGGGGTAATAGGTATCATAAAAATCCCTGATTTTGCGCGGGAAACCTAAATAATTGCCCGCGCCATCTTATATTTTGGCGGGAAATTCACCCCACACCGGAGTGTTAAAAAATTTAGGTGCCTTTTCCCCCTCAATCCTTGGTGCTTTGTATTGTGAATATAGAAAAATAATGGGCCATCTCAGATAAGATACGGTCTAGCAATCCTCCTAGATATGTCAAAGTAATTCCTCCAAAATCGCAGGTGTGGCTGGGATGCAATGATTACATTTGCCACTTGCTGATGGAGGATGCAGTCTTCTGCTGGAGGCCAATGCCTGCTTGGCTGTGACAATAAAGGTGAATTACAGTAACTTGGAGCACTTGCCTTATGGATTTTTTGATTGGTATCAAGTAATAGCTGTGTTTGTTCCTTGTATAATCGGCAAAGTAAAAAGCAGGAATAAGCAAGTTGGCTCAACTCCTTACTGTAAAGATGTTTCAGGGGGAAAAAGGAGCTGCAGCAGCACCACCATCACCATCACCAGCATTATTTTTATCAACAGTGGACACATTCTGAGCATCAGTGGCAGTGCCCGAGCCATGCTTTATTTACGGTCAAGAAAGCGACGTGAGCTGGCTAATACTCATTGACTCACATGTGCCCGGCACCATGCTAATTCCTTGATGTGTATTGTTTCACATACACATGAAGGAATTAAAATTTTATTTTTAAAATGGGGGAACTGAGCCACCAAGAAATTTTTTTTTAAAGTAACTTTCTCAGTGGCAGAATGGCAAAGCGAGGATTCAAACCAATATATTTGGGCTCAAGAGCCTGCAGTCCTAACCACTATGCTATAAAATAAAGAGCACTTTCTTGAAAATAAATGTGAATGAGTCTGTTTGCAACGGAGGAAAATTATTATAAATCAAAAATAGCATAGCTTTCTTGATAATTCAGGTTAATATCCACCAAGATTCATCTTTTTAAAATGAAAAAAAAAAAGGAATTTTGCATTTATTATTGCTGTTATATTACTTTTAGGGCAATTTGATAATAGGTGAGTTTTATTGTTTTACTGCTCATAGTGTTAAAGAAAGAAGTGTTCAACGATACCGTTAAAGAATGGTAAGGCAGATTTTATTCAGGACTATCGTGGAAGGAGTAGGGACCACTGCCATGGAATCTTCTTGAAGGGGAGGGGAATTGGACTTAACTCTCCAACCAGGCAAAGTGGAAATTTACAACCAGGAAGCAAGAAGTAGGGCCAGTAGGTTGAAAATTACTAAAGGGAAGCCTTAGGATAAGGGAGGATTTTGTTTAATATAACCTAATAGGATTCTTGTTAAAGACTTATAAGGCAGATCAAATATCACCTGGGTGGTGGTGGCAGATTAGCTATCAAGGGTAATCAGATATTGAGGATGGGGAATCCTGGCTAAACTGATTTAGCAGGAATCTTGCTAGAAGTAGACTTTACAAGGAGGGCCACAGCATCACAAGGCTTAGAGAAAAAGAGAGCTCAGAAGAGCCTGACCCAAATTTGGTCAAGGAGAATCGTTGCTAATCAACAGTATAGTTTTACTTATTGCTTTCATGGTTTATTGTTTGATGCCAAGTATGATCAGGAATATAACATCAAATTACACTGATGTTCCTATAGGAAAATTCTTCTAACAGTAACCTTTAAAGTGTGATATTCAGGAGATGCATTATCATAAAAGTTTAGATTCCAGACTTACAATCTCTATCAATACATGGGAAAGCTTATGTTACCTTGGGATGAGAGCAGAATCAGATAATAAGAGGCAGTTTAATAGCATGCGAATTTACAGCTATTTCTACAGGATTATTTCATTACATCTTGAACAGATCTGTTTATTGGCTTCAGCTGAAGATAAAAGAGTGGTCATTTAGTGGTCACATCTTATTAAAAATGCACATCTTTAAACACAATCAAATCCAGAAAAGTGAGATGCTCTCACAGTAAGTGGCCTGTGGGGTTCGAGAAGGGCCTTGAGATGAGCTGTTTCACTTCTCCCAGGTCATGTTTGCTGGAGGCTGTTGTCACCAGTGGAACACTGGGTGGTGGTCTAATACTATTTAAGTGTACTGTTACCCCTGCTCCCTGCTCCCCTCTCATTATCTCCTTCCCTCCCCCCACTTACCAAGCACATATCTGCATAGGTGCAAAGGGGATAGGATGTAAACCAATGCATTGAAGAAAAAGCTGGGTAAGTTAGGAAACAATATGCAGATCGATTATTATTGTTGTTCTTTGGCAAAATTCCTTTGCAAGGGAATTTCCCCTCCACCTTTAACTGCAGTTGTATGTTGTTAGGAAAATATGTTTGCTAGGAGCTCATGCAATAAACAATGGCAAGAAACATGTCACTTCTTAAAGAACTGCAAATTTACAAGTGTGGTGTAGGATTTTATTATGTAAGTTGCAACTAAAGATAGCAAGGGAGACATCTTGTGAAATACTGTGTCAATCAAGTGGCTTCTGGGCCAAGAGGAAGTTTGGTGATGTTAACATTAAAATAAAATATCAAGACAACCCGCCTTAGATGGTTTGGCTCAGTGGATAGAGTGTCGGCCTGCGGACTGAAGGGTTCCCGGTTCGATTCCAGTCAAAGGCACATGCTTGGGTTGTGGGTTCTATCCCCAGTGAGGGGGCGTGCAGGAGGCAGCCAATCAATGATTCTCTCTCATCATTGATGTCTCTATCTCTCTCTCTCCCTCTCACTTCCTCTCTGAAATACATAAAAATATATTTTAAAAAATATTAAAACAACCCTTTGAGTTAGTTACTTTAATAAATGGACACACTTATTTCGATGCACCTCTACATTCCTTCCCAGTGTGACTAGGAAAAACAGCAGATATTGGCAGAATGGTAGGGCCATAGGTATGAATACCTACTCTGTGGTTATATAATTAAGACAATCTTTTAAGTTTGAGGAAGGGTATCTATAGCCTTGATCCCAAATGCTTACTCATTAAATCTCAGCATCAGCATTTAGTATGTTTAATCTTGAACCCAATACTTCACTTCAATAAACCTCAGCTTCCACATGCAGAGAGTGGGAATAATTAGTTGTAATTAAATCTCATAGAGTTGTGAAAGTTAAATTAGGTGTGCCTAGGAAGGGATTAGCACTATATCTGGCCTATAGTACAGAGAGAGTGTTCAGTAAATAATAGTGTTGGCCAGTTGACCATTGCTTTTATTACTGGTAGTGAGAATTATTTTATTAGTAGTAATGACAGTATAGTAACATAGTAGTAATACCATAGTCAGTCTAGAAGAGGTCCTCCAATCAAGGTCATCCTACATCATAATTTGGCAGAGGCAGATTTACTTTGAGGCTAGTGAGGGTGGAGCGTCAGGACACATCACTTGCTTGGGTTTGCTCCCAATTTTATATTCTAGAAGGAGCAAACAACATTAAAAATGTGAGGAATCAGAATAGTCCAGCTTTTTTTTTTTTTCAGTGAGTGATGATGAATCTGATGTTCCTAGAAGTTCTAACAATTGGGAAATATAAAGTGGTAACTTGTACATTGACTTGACCCTGGGACATTTATAAAGTTACCGAGTATCAGGATGAAAGCTGTGCGTTAGGGAGAATGAACTATTATGAGATGGATTGGGCTGGGAAAAGACCACAGTCAGGCTATTTTGATGTCTTGGGGTGGTGGCAGTGGAAGTTTTCAGAAGCCGGAAGGAGAATCGAAGCATTAGGGTGGTGAGGGTGTCTCCTCATAGCCTTCAGAGCTGTATGGCCTTTGGATCTGGGCATGGGAGAGATTTGAGAACCCTGGCCCCATCCCATGGTGATTGATTTGAACCTAACAAGATAGTGTTGGCGAGGCCAGGAGTATTGGGACAGGGTATTTTTCAGATGACAGCGTTCAGGGGCCTCCCCAGCACTCCTGATGTGGGGAGGTAGGGGCTGGGAAAGGGGCAGGCTTCTATGAAAACAAATCCTTCACTAAGAAACCCTTTGTAAGACAACCCATGAGATATTAAAGAAAAAAGTCAGTCAAAGAGAGTGGCAAGGCCAAATGAGCTGCCACTATAGTTATCTCTGATAGTCACTCACCTGAATTACTGTCGGGAGGGACATGAAACAAACTAGTCTGATTATTTTTAAAGGAACAGTACTATTCAGAACTCAAACTGTCCTACCTTTAGAGCTTAAATGCTGCATTTTGAGAGCAGTTCTGGCCTCTAAATAGATTCGACATTTGAATAGACCTAATTTGGCCTCTTCCCAGGAGGCTGGCTGTTTCAGAGATCAAAATAAACATAGGACCCACATTATGCCAACCCAGTGTTTTAATGGGAATGTTTTTCACGCCCATATTGCCATCCTTGGTTTTTGGTGTGGCAAATCTTTCTCCATTTGTGTGCTTACCTTCATTAATGTTTAAAGGAAAGTTGGTAGAGAGCATATTTAATCGATTTTATTAATAATTTGGAATTTCTTAAAGCAGTGATTTCTTTATCTTTTGTGTTTTCAGTATCTAGCACAGGGATTGGCTTATAGTGTTTATTGATAAGTGTTTCAGTGAACCGAATTTAATCACACAAATTGCTCTGGTGATATTTTATTCCTTCTTTCCTATGTATAGCTTCATACTTTGTGATGTAGAATTGAACTGAGTAAAATAATAGTATGCATTTTTTGTCTTACCCAAATCTTCTCTTCATGGAATTGGGGTATTAGAGTCCTACATCCTAAATTTTTGCTCAGAATTACTTCGATTTTAAAAAAATGTCTTTAACTTCCAAAGGGTTTATGTAAATGCAATTTTAATTTATTGTTGCTTTTATCATTTCTATTGTTAATAAAAGTAACCATAAACTCCTACCTCCACATTGAAAGCTGGCTAAAAGAGTCATTTCATGAAATGCAAAGTAGACAAATAGAACCCTTCAGTCCAAAGTATGTATGTTGCTGCAGCCAGCAAGTCTAAACAGTTTAACTATGTTACTTACTTTATGTAAGTCTCACGCAGAGGGTAGAAAGACCACTATTATCCAAATAATCGCTTATTACAAGTTTACCCTGATATTTTTCAACGAACGTGAACCTATTTGTGAAATTTGGCCATTTGACAGGGTAAATTATCCCATGGACACTTAACCAATAATGTATTTTGGTTTTATCAATATGGATATGTGAAGTTTTCCATTAGTAGGTATATTCTTAAGTAATAATCTAAGGTTTAAGTGATTGTTATGAAAGACTGAGTTAGAACATCTCAAATCACAGGTGCAAACATGACGAATTCAGGCTACTTCAGCCCTAAAAAATGAAATGGAAGCTTAGCTCTTTGATCAAGAGATATCCTCCAAGGACTAGTTAGAAACATTTGGGTCTTTCTTCACTGACTCAGCGAAAACGTTTGGCCTTTACAGAGTGATTTTGCCCTTCTTTTCACATACAGCATTCTTATATTTTTGTGTAGTCATATTTATCCTTCATTTTCTTTATTGTTCTGTCCTGGGAGTTATGCTTAGAGAACTACTCTCCTATCTTTTTGGTATAATATTTTTGGATCATATTAAAAATATTTGATACTTTAATCGATCTGGTAATATTATAAAATATTAAATTCATTTGCATGCTGGGAACCTTTCCCGTGTTTTCTGTTGTTTTTATTTAGTAATTTGCCACATAATTTTAATTAAAACTATAGATAGCAACTTTTTGATTTGGCAGTAAACTTGACATTAGTCTTCCTTTTAAATATTTATTGACTATTATTATTCATTTTATTCCAGATGCATTTTAGAATCATTTCATTAAGTTGTAAAATGTAAAAACTAGGTTATTTTGAATGCAAAGATAGTACATTTATTTATTAATGAAGGAGAACTTTTTAATTTTTTATGAGTTCCCACAGAGAAACACTGTATTTGTCTGTATATTTTTCTTTATCTCTACCCTCTTTATAGACTATTGTGAGGCTTTTTTAGGTTTATGTGCCTGTCAAGAAATATTTATTGGTTGTCAATTATGGTAAGTGGCAAGCTACTTGAAAAAAATATATATACATATGAAATCAGATAGCTATTAAATGGATTGTTGCAAATGCTAAAAAATAAAGTGGGGCATATTAAAAATGTTAAGAGTCTATTTGAGCAAAAGTGGATTTGAATTGGGCCATACCAAACAGGAAGTGTTTAGAAGGGATCCACTGACAGGAGCCAGGGAAAGATTTTTATAAAGAAGTTTTTTGATTGGCTGTCGCTTAAGGGGGTGCCTTATTTGGGAAATTCCAGTTGGCTGTTTGTGATTGGTTGTTCTTAGGTTTTGGTTTCTTAACCTTGGAGCATTTTCTAGGTTAGGTTTGGGTTTGCTTAAGTAGGCTGCTAAGGTATTAGAACTACCTCAGTCTAATGGCTTCCTTATTTAATTAAATTAGGACAAGTTAAATAATTGCAAATGCTTGCAGTGCTTGAAGGAGGGCATTGTTTATCTGTAGTATCAATAAATTCCGTCAGAAAATGGAACTGTCCACTTGGGACTGTTCAGACAGGGGCAGGTAGGGGCCTCCTGCCAGGTGATCCACTTACAGTGGACTTACAGGAGTTGCCTACAGAAGGTCCTTCCCTGAAAGTGATATGAAGAAGAGAAGAGATGATAGCTGTTCTGTGTGATGTACTCCTATAAATGCCAAGAGTTGACTTACAGGTATTGGCTGGGCTTCCCTCCAAATTAATGGCACAGACTACTTACAGTTTCTTAACTTTGACTCTGTTTTATTCTGTAACGTATTGGTAAATAGTAGGTGGCAAGGGGGTGGGGAAGCCCTCAATCATAGAACATGCTAATTTCTGCAGTGTAAAATATTCCTAGTGTAACTGATTTCAAGTTACTAATGTAAAGTCAGCTGACTTGTAAAATTCCTGAAAATTTAACAATTGGTTTTCAAGCCAACCCTTGAATCCCACCCCTAAACCCCCAGGTCTCATTCTCTGGTCTCTGCTCCACCCTACCTCCTCCAAGGCCAGGCCCCATCATTCCTCACTGCCCTAGTCCCTGGAGCTCTTTGGAAGCTGGATGACTGACACTCCTTTCACGCTCTTGTTATGCATGTGAGATGCCAGACACTGATAGCTGCGTTCTCAAGGGGGAACAACATTCGTTTAGGAGTTAAAGGAAACCGCAACTTAATGCTGTTTCTTTTTCATCTTGTTATAATAGTCTGTCACACCTCTGGGCAATGAAGATTTGGCCAGACAGTCACAAAGATTAATATTTTAAAACCTTGACAAACTATGGCTTAGAGTTAAAGGATACCTTTCATCTATGACTCATAAAGCTATTAATCATATCAAGTCAGTTAACTGGTGTCTATTTACTGGTTAGAACATGTGGTAAATCTTGGAGGGACGTCTACTCTTACTTTATACAGAGAAGAGAGGGGGAAAAACCATAAGAAATCTTCCCTCCCTCCCTCCCCCCAATAGCCACTTGATTCTGTCACCCAAGGAAATTTGTGGGGATTCCCTTTACATCAGAAAACTGCTAGGCCACTCTTTGTGTGCACTGGGGAGAGGTGATTGAATGAGGAATGCCTACCCTGAGGCACAGGCTCAACCACAGAGCTCAGCATAATGGTGGCCATGCAGCTGTTTATAAGGTGGAGCAGAATACATTCAGAGAAGAACCAGGTCAGGTTCCTTCACTCCTGCGCCCTTCTGCTCACTTTGTTATGGAGGTAATAAAAATGCAGCACGGAGATGCCACAAGGGACTGGTCTCAATTTTTTGATCAATGAAAGGTAGATTTCCTTCTATCTAGAATTCTCTTTTGATTTGGGGCCATTGTATTGGGGATGTAAGCAGGCTTCCTGAGGAAATCCTCTATAAGCTTATCTGAAGATGGCTTCAGAAACCTCCATGGGTTGTAATGGACACAGAAGTTCCTATATATTTGGCCTCTGGGCCAAATCTGAACCAGTAATGGATGGAAACCTAGAGCTCTGGTTTCTTACGCCCTTTTAACTTGCATGGTGTAGGTCAAATGGAGCCCTCTGAAAGGTAGGCTTTTATTTTTTAAACAATAGAATCTATTTATAGCAATGCCACAGTCAGAATTTTAAAAAAAATATTTTTTAAAAAATTTGACCCCCATCCTCTGAGAGGCACGTTACTTCTTATGGATATAACGGAAGACATTTGTCCTCTTGTGCAAAAAGAGGAAATGGGATGGAATAGGGTAATGGCCCTGAGGTAGGGCCACATAGTTATTCATCTGGAGAGGCAATAACGAACAGCGTTGGACCTTAGCAGGGCTCTCTGGAATAATCAGAGAACTGATGTCAAAACAGTCCACCTTGGCAAGTGCCACGGACTTCCTGTTCATGGTGCCTCACTTACTGAGGATAGAATATAGGACAGGGTTGAAGTTGTTGAGTTCCGTGCTTGGATCGTGTACAGAAATAGTACACTGGTCCAGATACTGGTAGTTCTGGTTAAACATCCCCTGACTTTCTAACCTTTGGGATGGCCTTTGTCTTCTTCATATAACCTTGATGCTGTCCCCAGAAAGGGACCAGGACCCAAGTGGTCTGCAATGTGTGTGTTCTTGACTTTATGCAGGACAGATTTAAAGACATGAGTCCACGTGACTCTGAGGGTACGTTTATTAAAGCTGGGGACAGTGAAACAAAAGATGGCTTAAGATAGAAGCAAGATCATAGCAATAGGAGTGATCCTAGGCACAGCTGCCTTGGCCCTTTAGAAAGAAAGTTCAGAGGCAGAAGAAATGAGCCAGCTGGGCTGCAGGGACTCAGGAAATAAGGTACATGAGCAAAAGGAGGACTCTCGGAGACAGGTTCAGGGTATAGCCCGGAACAAGCTGCCATTGCCTACTGCTCCCCTGGTTGCAAATCTCCTGGGAGCTTTAGAGTTTAGGAGAAAGAAAGCAAAAGATACATGCCTGAGGGAAGAAGGTGGGGGGCGGGGCAGGGCTGGGGAGAGGTGGGGAAGATGTAGGCACAGGCATACTCAAGGGACAGCTCGCTCTGGGTCCTTTGTCTTAAGGGTTTTTATCTGGTGGGGAATTTTAGGGGAGGTCTCAATCAGAATATTCATCAGCTTTCCAGATGTGTTCTTTGACACTCTCGTGCATCAAAATGAGCATTGAGAGGGATCAGGATCATTCTCTGGTCAGTTTTACCTTCAAAGACGTCACCAGAAAGGGAGTAGGACCGAGGTGCGTCTGCCCGGGCATGGTCTGGAAGATGTAAACCATTTGCTTCTGAGTGTCCTTGGTTAGGGAAGACAAAAATCTTGTGATTTACTAGCTGGCTGTAAATTGTTCAGCCTTCTCTTTAACTGTCCGTTTCCCCATTCCACTTGCCAAGGAATTTTCCTAGCTTTATACTAACCTGCCTCAATACAAGGTTTCTGGGCCTTTTTTGCATGTGCCCTGGATGGACCCTTTGCACATACTGTTCTGATAGAGAACGTTTCAAGAGCAGATAAGTGCAGATGGGAGGTAAGTTAGTTAAATGTGTGGACTCCTTACATCAGAGCCCATGGTCCTGCCAGTTTTCCCTAGGTCTTGAGGGCCAGCCATGGCAGGCTCTTTGTCCTGACTCAGGAGCTCCCAGTCCCTCCTCCTTCTTCCATAGGGACTTCTGTGTCCATTACAACCCACGGAGGTTTCTGAAGCCACGTCAGAACAAGACAGTGGATGGACAACAACCTTGCTCACTCCTCTGATTCCTTTTTCCGCACCCTGGGATCTGTTAGTAATTCTGGGCTTTTTATCTTCTATGTGAAATTATTATTATCTCATTTACTATCTCACTGCTTCACCTACCTTCAACATTTTGTTTTCTAGCACTGTGTACGTGCTTATTTCCAGATACTATAACTAATTAGTGAAAGTTTGAGGGACAGAATGTTTACATACTCTCAAAGTGTTTCCTCCTTAATGACTTACTAATTGCAAAGGTCAAAATAGTAACTTCTCAATGGGAAAACGTAGTGGACACATTTTTAACCAACTACTCAAGGTCAACATCATCCCCTAAGACAAACCATCATGTGCCTCTGGTTGTGCTGCACCGACAAAGACCCAGTATCACGTATGTGATCTTCCTGCCACAAATGTATCACTTGAATCTGTTTGTGAGGATGTACCAGACACAATTAAATATCAATAACTGGTTTGTATTCTTTCAACAACGTCAAAGTCATGAAAGACAGAGAAAGGCTTAGGAACTATTCCAGGAGATTAAAACAAAAACTACTGGTAAAAAGATATTTTAATTAAATGTAATGCATAATCTTGGATTGGATCCTGGAACAGGAAAAACAGTGTCCTTTAAGAGGACAGTGGCAAAATGTGATGATGGTACTGCTCGGTCCAAAATGTCAAACAGCAAGCAACTGCCTGCTTCTTACAGCCGCTTACACCGTTTTAGTTGTAGTTACCCCAGCATGAGCTCCCGTTCTGTAGCTTGCATCACTTCCTTTTGTTCTTTGCCTTGAGCATCACAGTAGGCCTCTTTCCTTTCCCATGTTTTAATCATTCTGATAGTTGAGAGCAGCTGGGCTGCATTCTTCCCTTCTCCATCTTTTCTTCAGCATAAACATCCTCCATCCTTTCAACCATTAGGGTGAGAAGTTGCCTTCCTCTCTGCGTGCTGTTTGCCAATGCTCCTTCCAAAAGATGGCACCCACGGTTGACAGAACATTTCCGAACACAGTGGAGAGCATTGTGTAATCGTGACCCCATTCTGCTGGCTCTTAAATACATGGGTTAAATACATGATTGGCTACTTTTTGATTCTACCGGTACTATTTCAATAATAATGATAATCATAATTATCACAGTGCCTAACATACGTATACTGAGCACATACCGTATAATAGATTTTTCTAAGCACTCTTCATGTAACAGCTGACTTAGTATTTACAGTTCGATGAAGTAGACAATAATAACAATCGTACCCTGTCACCAGATGAGGAAATAATCTGCCCAGGGTCACATATAGTGAGCGGTGGATCCAGAAATGGCTACAATAAATTGTGAAACTTTTACAGGCTGTTCATCCCGATTTCTCTCTCAATCAGATAATCTTAGACTTTTAAGTAAAATGCTTTAAAAAATCATGATGTTTGCATATCTTACTCTAAATCTGTGGACGTTTTATTAGATGATCAGTATTTACCACCTTAAAAAGCATCATTAAATTCACACATCTAATTCTTTATCTGGTACAACATGAATTTACTTTATCAGCTGTTTGATATAAACATGCATTTTACCTTATATACCCCAAAAGTTGCACTGAGATGACAAAAAACATAAAAATAATGGGAAAAGAATTCCATAGTGTGGTTGAAGGCAGGGAGGTGGCTGGAGGTTGAAGGATTGAGGGAACCACAGTAGGATGGATTTGGGGGATGATATGAAGCATATTAGTATAGATTCAGATTGACAATGAACTCTTTTTGAACTGGGGAGCCCACGTCCCCCATAGAAGCAAAACAGAGGATTCCATAGAGAAAATTGTTCTGAAGGCACCAAAATTAGAAGCAGAAGGGAGCCCAGGGCCAATAGCCTATAAATTAACCAGCATTTGTGGAATTTTGTAGCTGTGTCCAGTCTTCACCTCCAGAATAAAGATGTGAATACAAGCATTTCAGAGTTAAGTTTAGAGATATTCCCAGAGCAGGCAGCAGGGTAGCGGGCAGTTGGTGGCTGGAAGTTGGCGGCCATCATGAGGAATTAGGAGACCCTTCTCTCTCAGGAGTTATGTGAAGTGCACACCCACTAGGAGAGCCTGGTCAGACATGAGTCCCCCTCTTTCTGGCCAACACGAGTCTACTTCAACCAGGGCTCCTTTAAAGAGAATCTTACATACACCACCAGCTCAACCATGATTCTCCCTGAGACTGGGAAATCCATTGCAGCCACAAATACTAACCAATCTAGTGTTGTACTGTGCTTACAAGTACGAAAATATGGCCAGGAATTCGCAAACACTTGAAGAAATTCACCTAAAAAAAAGGAAGGGTAGCACTTCGCTCAAGGAATTGAGTTAATACGTGGTACAAAACAAAGAAATGAATATAATTATTATTTTCATTTCATAAAAACAGGCTAATGACAAAAGGCAAAGTTCTTGAAAATTAGATACGTACATTAAAACAAAAACGTCAGTAGATGAGTTGACTAGCAATGAACACCAAACTGCCTGAGTAGGAAGAAGGGAAAGATGGAAATATTAGGGGGAGAAAAATGTATGGTTAACGTGACCAAATAGTGGCCCCTTAAAGCAATACACTCTTCTCAGTAAGTGGCAATGAAAACCTTGTAGCTAACAGGATTTTAAGTATCGAGAGACAGAAGTACATTTAATTAAATATTTGCTTTATTACACGTGTTACCCCCTCTGTTTTCATTATCTAGTTTAATTGGAACGATGGCTTTACTTTGTAGATTGTTGAGATGTTTGCTTATGTGTATTTTATATTAAAATATATTAAGAGTTTATGTAATACAAAAGGATTCTTAAACTAGTTGAAATCTGTGATTGATAGAATATTTAGGAATTTTTGAATCGACCTTGAAGTCATGTGTTTTAAACTAGTACTCATTTATAAACAACCGAATTCTTTTTCTCTTAAATTTATCTAGGGTTTGGAAACATCTCACCACGCACAGAAGGGGGGAAAATATTCTGTATCATCTATGCCTTACTGGGAATTCCCCTCTTTGGTTTCCTGTTGGCTGGAGTTGGAGATCAGCTAGGGACCATATTTGGAAAAGGAATTGCAAAAGTGGAGGATACGTTTATTGTAAGTATGATAGCCTTTTAACTACATGTGGTTATTGTTTAATGTATTAACATATTACACTTTTTCCATTACCTCAGAGCAGCTATACATTCACTATTGGATTTTCCATAACAATTTATATGTACTCCTATTAGCATGTAACTCACTGTATAGTTATTTTTATACTTATCTGAATGAATGAATTAATGCATGAGAAAACTCTTAAAATATGCATTAAAAAGTAGAAATCTGACAGCCCTAGTTCAAATTCCAGATATATTGTCTCCTAGCTATATTTTGCAATTTATTTAATGTGAATAGAACTACTGACAATGAAACATTACGCTGAAAGTTAGAGATAATATAGGTTAAAGTTGAACAGAACTAGTAAAGACTGACAATATTTTTATTATTTAAAAATTGTTTTGGTACCCTTGTTCATTGCTGGTGTCACTGCAAACATATAACCCTTCTATGAAGGATATAGGAATATATGACAAACACAATAAAGATGACCATACAACTTAATTTAGTAATGTCATTGACAGAAATCTATCAAAGTGATATAATTCAGTAGAACCAACAGTAATATATAAATAGATGTTCATGGTCACAGTACATTCAATAGAAAAAAAATAAATGAAAATGCTTCTGTTATAATTTTAAGTAAAAAACAATAACACCATGAGCACAAACTTCTATTCTTGAAGAAAATTCTGGATAAAGAAAATGATTGTGTTAGACGATGGGGTTTAAATGATTTATTACTACTGTCACCACTATTCCAAATACATTTTAGTTATTATTAAATGACATTTTCATATTTTCACGAAATTGTCAGAGCATTTTACATTTAACTCTATGGATGAAATAAGACTCTTGAGTATGGTTTTTCAATTTAAATCATAGTTCTAGTTTTTAGCATTATTATGTTTCATATTTAAGTTCAAAGTTCACTCTCAAATATTTTTACTGTTAGAGTGGAGTAGGTGTGGTTATTCCCAAACAGAAGTTTTATCCTTTTTATGGTATTATACTTTTCTTATATTGATATAAAAATATCTTGTATTTATATTAATTGAGAGGTAGGATTAGAGGCGTGAACTTGACAGTACTGAATTGTTCATTTATTCAACAGAGTTTCGAGCACCTACTGGATGCTGGGCAGTCTCTTTTGTGCTGCATCTACATCAGTGCATAAGACAAATTCCGTGCCCTGTTAGGGGACACATTCCAGTGGTCATGATTCAGCATTTAGCACTAAACACTTCTGAGAACTTTACAAATGGGAATTCACTTAGCTCTCAGGTGTGTGATAAGGACGGTGGACTTTCTATTTTCCATTCTATGGTTTCATTGACCTTTATTTCTAGAAAAATTTCAAGCTCTACAATTCAGTGATTCTTTTATGGTGGGGCTGTGACTTAGAAAGGACAGATTCAGTTAGAGATGAATAATTCACAGTGATTAATCTCAAAAAGAGACCTGGAGATAAACTGCTGTCTGTTCAGTCTTCATTTAATGTCACACTGTGGAGATTCCTGATCAGAGAAGGAGGTGGAAAAATATGGGTACTCTGATGGCAGCTGTAGCTTAGAGGTGTGGAAGATTTATCCTTATTTACATATCGTCTTTGATATATTTAGTTTTATAGTTTAAGACCATAGGCAGAGAGATAGTTCATCAGGCTCATCTGGGAATTAAATGTGAACTGTAAGTCTCTGAACATCCTCTTTAATCAACTGAATATTGATTGGAAATGTGACAGGAGTGAGAAGGAATAATTTGATCAGTAGTAAATATTTAATTCATAGTTCAGTTTTTTTCCATTTTCATATATTTCTAGATTGTGTTTACCACCACAATCAATTGTATGCCTATAGACTGGGAAATATTTTAAGAGTAGTTCCGGTAAACAAAAGGATGATGTAAATCTGAAATTTGTATTTTAAGAGCAAATGTGATTTACTTGGGAGAGTAATTTACCTGTTGTAAGCTCTGTAAGACTAAAGTGGTATCATTATTAGCACTGGATGTTTTGAGCTAGTTATGTTATACCCAATTTTGACTTTACTTATAAAGACAATGGAAAATTAATCATAAAAGGGAATAAAATAAAATTCCCACTTGCTAATTTGCTGATAACAGTGTACATAAGTTAGCTTTGTAAGTATGCCAATAATCAATTAATCTCAGTCAATTTCTCTTTCTCTCTCACTCTCTTGCTCTCTTCCCTAGAAGTGGAATGTTAGTCAGACCAAGATTCGCATCATCTCAACAATCATATTTATACTGTTTGGCTGTGTGCTCTTCGTTGCTCTGCCCGCTATCATATTTAAGCACATAGAAGGCTGGAGTGCTCTGGACGCCATTTACTTTGTGGTTATCACTTTAACAACCATTGGATTTGGTGACTATGTTGCAGGTAAGTTTTTCTTGGCACCGCCACTGCTCTCCTAACCCATGTCCCTTCTTTAGACTTTTCACTTGGGTTTGCAGTACAACACAGTGACTGTATTAGTTACTAAGGTTGCCATAACCAGGTACCACAACCTGGGTTGCTTTAAACAAAAGAAATCCATTCTCTTTTGGAAGTTCAAAATCAAGGTGCCAGCAAAGGCATGCTCCCTCCGAGACTCTGTCAGAATCCTTCCTTGCTTCTGTCCAGCAGTCCTTGTTGCTTCTTGGCTTATAGCCCCAAAACTCCCATCTCTGCTTCCATCGCCCCATGGCTTTTTCTTCATGTCTCGCTCACTGTGTCTGAAGGATGCCAGTCATATTGGATTAATGCTAGGCTAGTGTGAGCTCATCATACTAATTACATCTCTAAGGACCTCATTTCCAAATAAGGTTGCATTCCAAAGTACTAGGGGTTAGGACTTCAACATACATTTTTTGGAAGACACATTTTAATCCATAACAATGACAAAGCCAAAAAAAAAAAAAAAAAGCCATTCCATGACAATGGAGGTAAGCAGATTGGTGCAGTTGGACATTTATTTTTTATTCTAAGAAAGAGATTTAATTACAGGTTATTCAGAATTTTATATTCCCACCCTATTTTCCAAACCCAAATATCTGCCTCTTAATTTTTTTAGAGGTACAAAAATTTGAGTTTAACTTATCTTTGCTCTTTTTTCTTAGGCCTTTTCATATCTTAGTTTAAAAAACACCTGCAAAACGTAGATGTTCTTAACTACTTAAGAACTTCTTTTCTCTAAGATTTTTACCGTCTTTAATTTTTAGTTCTCGGGAAAATATTTTAGGCCTTTGTTCAAGTGTCCACTTTTTTATTCATTTTAAAATTTCTTCTTTTCTATATATGTTATTTCAATTGCTGTTTGCTTATTTATTTATTTATTTATTTATTGCTGCAAAAAGCTTTATTGTTTCATTTAATCCAATGCATGGGAGAGGGCTTCAGGGTGGTTAAAAGAATGGCTAGTAGTTTTGGGCAGAGGCTCAGGCACAAGGCAGACACCAGGGGAGGCAGAGGGGCCCCTCACAGGCCTCGGGGCTCCACAGGCCCCTAGTGGTGCTGGAGGCTGAGCCTTTCCTAGAGCCACTCGCCCGCCCAGCCTGGGGCCGCAGCCTGCGGAGGGAGCCAGGTGTGGCCCATCTTCTTGATAAGCTTCCCCTCCTCACCCGGAAGTGGCTCTGCAGGACTTAAAAACTGAGCGTCTGCGGGGGCAGAACCAGGGTCTGCAGGTCCACCAGGGCCTGGTCAGGTTCCTCCCCAAGGCCAGGGCGGCCTCCCTGGCGCCCCGAGTTCTGCCCACTCATCTGGGGAGGCCTCAGCGCGCCCTGGGGGAGAGTGCGGCCACCGCGCTGGGTTTGCGCTCAGAGCCCTGGAGCTTCTTCTCTGCCAATTTGGGGAAGAAGCGGCCCACGGCCTGGAGAGCCACATCCTCAGGGTCCAAATAGAAGCCCAGAGAGAGGTAGGTGTGGGCGGCCTGCAGAGGCAGGGGTGGGGGGGCAGGTGGTTGACCGCAGCCTCCATGTAGGTGGGATAATGCTGAGGAATCTGGGAGCTCATGGTTGTTCGGCGTAAGGGGTTAAGGTAGAAAAGAAGCCGGTGTGTTGGCTGGTCTCGGAGGTGGTGCTGACGGTGGAGACTGGATAAGAGGCTGGAGAGTGGCCGAGGCTGGGAGAAGGGGCGTCCCTGGGTCTGTTCTGTGCAAACACTGTTGAAGCAAGAGGCAGCTCCGGGACCGCCTTGCTTTTGCTTTATTGTTGTAGCTCTTAGGACTTATATTTCTGTCATTCCCACTCTCCTTTTTCCTGTTATATTAATTATTATTGTTCGAACTCCAGGTTTAAAGTATAATTGTGGTAAAAGTAATCTAAAGTGATCAGGGATCATTTTGACCAGCTACTGAAAATCTAAACCATTCTTTTAAAAAAATCAGTTGGAAGTATTAGAAAAACATGCTGAACGTTATAGTAGGAATGTGCCGTTAAATTTTCCAGAGTAAACTCACCAGCCTAATTTAGTTTTAGGAGAGTTTTATACTTTCTGGCTATTTACTATTCTTTCTTGTTTTCTTGTTGTTTTTTTTAGTCTTAATCACTTTTATTTTACTTAATCAATAAATAAATACAAGAGAATGGTTGTGAAACCATTGGCAGTATGGTAAACTTTAAAGCATTTATTCAACTTCGCTCATTATATTTCTTGGAATGAGAATATATACATTTTTTTAACAAATAAATGCTTAATGCTTTACAATTACCCTATTTGTAGAAACTTGAAAATCATTGCGATTAAATGAAAAAAAAAGTGCACAAAAAATTCTTTCTTTTAATCTTACGATTTAAAATATATTCAAAATAACATTTTTACAGCAGTCAAAACCTTTAACTAAAAATAAAGAACTGTAGTCTCATAAGTTTAACAAGTGGCCACGTTCTAATTTAATTATTAACACCTGGAAAAAATACCGTGGCTCCTAAACAAGGGAGACTAGCAGTTGGTACAGTTTTCCCTTCTGGGCACTCCTAGTTTTGTCCTTATTATTTTTATTTCATCTGTTCAAACACACACAGTTGCTCCAACTTTAAACGTCTAAATGGACGTTGGGCATTTAATATCGGCGATGCTTGCTAAGACTTAAGACCTCCAACAATGAGAATCAGAAAATGTTCTTTCTTGACCCAAACTTCTCACTTAAATGTTTTCAGAAAGAGAACATGGTGTGTTTATAGAACATGTTGTGTTCTATAAAATCTCACAGAAGGCTGATAGTTCGTATGTTTTTTATTGATTGGCTAATTATAGTATCCTGGCAAAGCCTTCCTTCTTGGGGAACGTATATCTTTGAAAATGAGGATGTTTTCATGAGTGACACTTTGCTTTGGTCAAAAATACTGTGTACACATCTGGGGGTTGGATGGAGGCCCTGAGGCGGGAGGACACATTCCTGTGCTGGAGATCTTAGAGTTTTCTAACCAGGTTAATGGTTAGACATTTGTATCTCCATATACTACATGCTTCTGTCCTAAAACACTCATTTTTCTACCTCTCATCCAAGCTATTTACTTGGCTTAAGCAGAAGTGGAAAGTGTATGAATACAGGAGAAAGTGAGACACACTGATAACAAAACTTACACTCATGGCATGTTAACCTTAGGCTCTTGTCCCACTTTATAAACATACTTAACAAGGGCTCATAACTAGAATACATACATATTAGGTGATATAGCTTCTATTTTTAGGCGAAAAACATTGTATTTTATTTTTAATGTTTATTTTTATAGTAATGCACCATTTTGTTTATTTTTCAGCTTTATTGAGATACAGTTGATAAATAAAATTGTAAGATAGTCTAAGTATACATCATGGCATTTTCATATACATACACATTGTACTAGTAAAAGGATTCCCGCCTCCTAGTTAATTAATACATCCATCTCCTCACATATGTGTCCCTTATTTTTGGGGGGTGAGAACAGTTAAGTTCTACACTCTTAGCAAATTCCAGTGCTGTAAGACAGTGTATGCGTTATTTTCAACAATCGGCAGACTGTGTCAATCTAGAATAGGGACCACATGGTCTCAGACTCTAAAGAGACAAAAATTATAAATAAAAGAAATGTGGGTGGAATCCTAAAATAATGTTGTATATTTGCAACCAGAGTACCAGAAAAAAAAAAAAGGACAAATATTTTTACTTTATGGTTTTGTAGAAGATGAAAAACAATTTTTTTTAACTTACTTTAAGAAATCAACACTCTGAACCTGGCTAGCTCATGTGGGCTTGTTAATATTCAGTCTCAACTGCCTGTAGAGTGAAGTGTGTGTATCAGTGGTGACCCTGAAGTTTAGAGCCGCGGTGCAGTATTTTGGGGGAACGGGAACAAAATGGTATTTGCATGGCATTGAGTTTAGTCTAGTAAACATCTTATTACTGCGATTTCTTTTTGTTGTAACCCTCTTTAAATTCATTACTTTAATTTAACAGAGGAAATCATGAAAAATGGTAGAATTACACTTTACTAATCATTAGCAAATGCTGAGAAAGATAAATTAGAGAAGAGGCAGATTGACACCAGCTTTTGATGTATCTCTGTCTGCTTAATTGATGTATGCTGTAGCTATTTTGGCCTTTGTGAGACTGTGGAGCCCTGCTCCTAGAATTGTAGTCTTTACAGCCTGGGTCCTTTTGCCCAGGGAGTGTTTTTGGAATGAGAATGAGAATGTGGATGAGGGGGCAGGTGTGTGGCAAAGGCTGGGTAGGAAATGTGTGCCCTTTGCCAAAGTCTTTGGAAAAACAAAAATTATGAGTTTTTTTAAAAGGACCTTGGGAAAGAATTGCCTCATATAGTTCGACGTAAAAATAGTCTTTGCTTCTGGGTGCTTTGAGACTCTAAAGTACAATTAGCCGTGGAGTTAAGGCAAGTACCCCACCTGGGGACTATTGGCTGTTTACCTTTTTAGAACCTTCTCTCTTGCTATTAGATGTCACTGCAGGTAGTGTTTTCACTTCGTTTTGGTATTTTTTGCTGGGAAAAACAAGAGGCACTGCTGTAACTTAAAACTTCTCCTCTTTCTATTGGGTTTTCAACCTCCAAAGAAAACCAAGTTGAACCTCTTGTGCTGCACCCTCATTGGCTGGTGCTCTTTTCAAGCCTGCAAGTCCTTTGACAGGGATTAGGGATCAGTTACATTGTTGTATTGAACTTCTTGGAAGACAAATTCAAACTGTGGTGTTATGAAAAGAAAAGAAAAGTAAATTTTAGACAGTGATGTATAAATGTTTAGGATACAGGTTGTAACCTTGGTGTAACTATTAGGAACATCCCAAGAGCAGCAAGTGAGCATGTGGTGTTTTAGACCAGAACTCTGAAGCAGAGTGCTCATCCCCAGGGAATGAGCAAGAAAGTCCGTGCAAGAAGACTTTCTACCATGGGACGAAAACAGGACAACTCCTGATTCTATGTATTCTTAGGCCTCATTCCTTACATGTCATATAATGCATGATATAAATTAGCGCATAATAGATTTCTAATTCATAAGAAAATATATTTAAATTTGCATGCTCAGAACCTTTTCATTGCGGTGATAATGGATCAAAAGCATTTAGAGACCACTCATCACGACAAAACCACATAGCATTCAGGTTTCTCTGTGTATGTGACTGAATAGAGGAAGTCAACACTAATTTTTCTGCAGGAAGAGCCCTCCCAGCAAATTTTTTTAAAAAATATTTTTTATTTTTAGAAAGGGAGGAAGTGAGAAGAGAGAGAGAGAGAGAGAGAGAGAGAGAGAGAGAAACTTTGATGTGAGAGTGAAACATAGATTGGCTGCCTCCTGCATGCCCCCTACCAGAGATCAAGCCTGCAACCTGGGCATGTGCCCTGACTGGGAATCGAACCTGCAACCTATTGGTGATGGATGACGCCCAACCAAGTGAGCCACACTGGCAAGGGTGCTCCCAGTGAATTTTAATTTTGTATTTATGCAAGGGGTGTGTTTTAGTGGCTGGTTGGCTATCTTAGTGATTGTTATCTGCTTCTTTCTGATGGCCCAGTGTTCAAGTGCTCAATGTTCTAAGGCTAAAAAGGACCTTTCTTTTACATATGAATAAACATAGTTGGTTGTTCTTCAAAATTGGAGAAAAGTAAAATTAATTACCTAACAACACAATTTAAAATATTTTTCAAAGCTAGTGACTTCTTTAATATATACTGCTAGGGTTAGAGTGGATCACGCAAGACAAGAATGTATTTCCATGAATTGTTTAGAAGCTGCCCTAAGAAGTCCTTAAAATACTCCTTTTAGTAAACCAGGCATGTTCATAAGAGATAATATGACTGAATGAAAGCCAGATGCAAATTTATAGTTTCACAAAGCAGTGAGCTCATATTACCTACTTTATTAATAAAAAGCAGAAGTTTTTGCCAAAAATTTAGATATTCTAAGAAATCTTCATGGTTGATATTATGAAAACACATTTCCCATTGGAACATACATTTATTTAGCTATTCAAATATACCCTTTTTGGAATTTTGATCCATGAAATTTAGTATATTTAGTTGAATAATGATAATTTCTTCATCTCACACGTAGTTATTGAAAGCTCACTTTGTGTGTTGTACCTTAAGTTCCTCTATATAGAAAATATAACTTGGGGCTTTCCCAGGTCAGATTCTTCTTCTGGTGCATTTACTTTTATTTTTTACAAATTTTCACAGTTGTATAGTCATTTGGCATCACGTGTTTTTTTTGAGTTGGAAAAATATATTTGTTTATCTCATATTAAGAATTAAGTTTTCTTAGAATTGTATTTTCAAAGTCATTATTGGAAAAGTAGGTTTTAGTAACCACACCATTGCTCTCCCTTATAACCGAAAACATGACTCATTGAGTGGAGTGCTCAGAGATTGCTTAATTAGTGAAAGGGGATTTTTATCATGAAAACATATAAATCTCTATTGAAAAACTACGGCAAGATTTTTTAAAATTTTTTGTTTAAAACAGTTTGTTCTAATAGCAACCCTGCAGAAAACAGTTCCTGATGATGCGTAAAAGCTTTGCAACTATGTCAGAGGCCAGTTATTAAAACTGCTATTATGGAGCTGGTCTCTAATAAAAGTTTGCCAGGAATTCAGTGGATAACAAGGAAAGTACCTGATGAGGAAGAGTTCTGATAAAGAACAGCCAGTACTACCATCACCACCGCAATGGCTCCCAAAAACTGCTTTGATTGGAAAGAGAGGGTTTATGTGACTGCCAGATGTATTATTCATTCATTCTGCAATTTAGTGAGCACATGTTGTATATTCCATACTGTGCTTAGCACTTAGTGATAATGATTGCCTATTCCTATGGATAGAATGTGTGAGATGCAGGAAGAGCTACCGATCCTGGTAGTTATTTTGTTTGATAGTGTAGGAAATTCTACAAGGAGTCAGGTCCACCCTGACTCAGCTAGTGGCTCTCAGAGAACTCATGAGAGAATTGATAGCTAGCTACATGATTAATCAAATGGGATTTGACCCAGATGGCTCAGAAGTCCTAGGGACTGTAGAGAAGAAGTTATGTAACTTGCAGGATTCAGAATAGATATATTAGTAGCATTGTGGAAACATATGGACAAAAAAAAAAAAATAAGGAAATCATTCAATGATTAATAGTTATGGCTTAGGGAGGTTGGCAGTAAATTGTAGTAAATTTGATGAAAAAATCCAAATTGCTCTATCTTGAGTCTTAACAGTAATTTCTAGGGATGATAATTGTGTACAACTTACAAATTTCCATCCTCATAAAGGATGAGTGAGTGAGGCAGTGTGTAGATCTTGCTTTCTTTCTGGTCATGAGATGTTCTAATGTCAGTTTTCCTAATTTTAGCCCAAGTGCCGAACAGGAAATGGACAATGTCTTGAATGCTGAAATTGAAATTCCCCAAAATATAGGTCCAAATACTAGACAGGTTTATCTTTTGTAACCTTGTGTTTTTCTGACTCAATGGCTTATGAGAAGCTTTGTTTAGTGGGTGAGCTAGTGTTTAATACTAAAGTCATATTTCCATTTGTAAAAAGGAAAATAGAATTTATAACATTACTAAAAGAGCCTCTTAGTCCTTGAAGCATGGAGAAAACACGTTATTCAGTTAAATTGCTTTACTATAAAAAAGGAAACATATACTAAAGCAGGAAGTTTTTTTTCTCCCTTTATATTAAGGCAGGATGGTTTTGATGAATAAAAATAAAGTCAAGCAAACATAAAAATACAGATAGCATTTTAGAAATAATGTTGATAACTGAGCCCAGAATGGCTAGATGATTCCCAGGCTAGATCTTCTTTTAAAAATTTTTATTGAATTTATCGGGGTGACATTAGTTAATAAAATTATACAAGTTTCACGTGTACATTTCCATAATACATCATGTGTATATGATAGTGTGTGTTCACCACTCCAAGTCAAGTCTCCTTTCATCATCATTTTTTTATAAGTATTCTCTGAGTCAGGAGTATCACAGGGAAAGAAAATTAAATTTAAGGGGTGAGGGCATGGTATAGGCAAGTTCTTTAAATAGGGCCAACTGTTAGACATTGTTGGAATGAGGACAGAAGCAAGGTGAGGAGGCTTCTGGTAAAATAATGCTTATCTTCAGACTCACCTGGTTTCTAGGCAAGACCCTGCAAGAGAAGAGGCACGCCTTGTTTGATTTAGTGTTTGCAGCCCAGCTCAAACACTAAACATATGGACAAAAAAAAAAAAAAAGGAAATCATTCAATGATTAATAGTTATGGCTTAGGGAGGTTGGCAGTAAATTGTAGTAAATTTGATGAAAAAAATCCAAAAAAATCCAGGGTGGGCAGACAAGGCTGGTGGATAAATGATGGCATCATAGGTGACATGGACAACCAGGTCAACGCAAAAGGCCGGGATACAGAGCCAGGCGGGCCTCGGTTTGAATTCTAGCTCTGCTGCCTCCCTTCCTGGGAGACCTGACACGCTATTTTACCTACTGAGACTCTCTCTTCTCCGTTGAAAAGTGGGGACACTTCCTGTTGAGATTTCAAGGAGCCAATACAAACCCGTCCTTCACTTCAGAGTTCTGAACGAGACTGTGAGAACGATGGCAATTTGAATTATTAGCTTAACATGGAGGGACCTGGAGAATATTATGCTAAGTGAAATAAGCCAATTAGAGAAAGACAAGTATTACATCATCTCATTCATATGTGGAATCTAATAAACAAAATAAACTGATGAACAAAAGATCCAGAGACATAGAAGCATTGAATAGACTATGGAACCTCAGAGGGAAGGTGGGGGAGGGTGGAAGGGTGGGAAGAGATCAAAGAACTTGTATGCATATATCCGTAACCCATGGACACAGACAATAGGGAGGTAAAAGCCTGGGGTGGGCAGTTGGGGCAGGCTAGAAGGGGTCAATGGGGGGGAGGGGGGGAAAGGGGGTCATATGTAAGACTTTCAACAGTAAAGATTTAATTTTTTTTTTTTTAAAAGAATTATTAGCTTAATTACTGTAAAGGCAGCTGGAGCTACGGCTTAAATCTGAGGACAAATGGTTTTACTAATCGCTCTGTCCTAAGTCAGTGGAAATGTCAGGAGTGGGAATACCGCCTCCCTCAAATTTTTAGGAAACATCTGGGGAGAGAATGAGTCCCAAGCATTAATGACAGCCCACACCTTTCCTGGGCTACATTGGGTACCTGTAGTTTAATCTGCTGGATGAGATTAGGCTGTGGCTGGTTTCCTTCCTTAAGCACCAGGGAGAAGACGTCCAGAGAGCAATGGTGACTTTTAAAAGAGGCTGTCACATATCATATGCGAGTCAGGAAGAGAGTTATTTTAACTACTTGGAAAAGTTTATAAGATTCCTGAAACCTGTGTGCTTCCACCCCTCTTTGCTATTTTTATTGCCATCTGTCTACTCTCCTGTAATGATTAGCCAAAAGCTCTTAAAATGGAAAGGATCTGTGTGCATATTTTGGGTGGCAACAAAGAAAACAGCAGTGCGGTGACTGATCCTGCCAAGTGGGTGAGGATCCCAGAAGTGCACAGTGGGCTGTAGCGTCCTGCAGGCCGTGTCTCGGGAGTGTGTGGAAAGAGGGGAAAAATATTACAGAGTGGCAGAGTGGACCTGGGGGTAGGGAGCTTACAGGGAGTGAATCCAGGACAGAGAAATTACCTTGCGTCCTTACTTAGCAAGAGACCCATGGACAGGTTTCCTGACTGTAGCCAGATTAAAATTAATACTTCTAACAGCCAAGACATTTTTTTTGAATGTTTTCTAATTTAAAACAAATCCAATAGCTCTTTTTAGCAACTTATCTGCAGATAATTTAATTTGGGTAAGATTCTTGGATCAAGTGAACTGAATAAGGTGGAAATTAATTCATAAGTCTCGGCTGTCAGAAAGTGGCCAGGCTTTGGGAGTTGTTTGACAATACTCCATATACATTAGTTTTTCCTAGATCTTTTGACTGCTGGTATTTCATCTTAAGAGTGCCAATTAAGAATGGGAAACCATTGCCCCCTCCAGTCCCCTCGACCGTGGCTTAGAATCCGCTGAAACTTGTGGGGTAAACATTTTGCCCAAATAGAAACCTTTTAGAGATTAAGCTAATTTACTCTTTTCAAACTGTGACATCCTGTTTATAAGAAGGAAGATTTATAAAAAGTCATCTTGAGCTTGATCTGACTCCTCATATCAACATTTTGGTGAATTTAAGTGTTAAATGAGTCACAGCTATTTGGATGAAGATTTTCTGGTTTTGAAAGAGAAAGTACTCGGAAAAAATGTCATTTTGGTTTTATTGAAATGGAAACATTTGAAAAATAGAATTCACTAGTGAGCCTATCATGTGACAAGTTTCCACACATTTCTTCAGTCACTTTTGTGAATCTATGGAGCTGCATCCCCCAGGGCCAAGTCTTACCCATAGTGAGATGCATTTAGCCTCCATAATCCTTTCCAGAAAAGATGTTTTTTAAAAAACACTGCACAAGGAAAAAAATTTTCACAACATTTTGAAGGTAACATTATTTACTTTGAGATGTATTCTTAAATGAAGTTAACATTATTTGCCTGATAGAAAAACAGTCTCCTTTTACTCTGACCCTTTAATACTTGAAAATGTCATTGCAGGCAATTCGAAGTTTAATTTAGATAAAGGAATGTTACAGTCAAAATTTTATACTTGATTTAAAAAAAAATCCTTACTCAAGGATATGTTTCCATTGGCTTTTAGAGAGAGAAGAAGGGAGAGGGAAAGAGAGAGAAACATCGATGTGAGAGAAACATTGATTGGTTGCTTCCTGCATGCGCCCCAACCAGGGATCGAACCACAACCTGGGTATGTGCCCTGACCAGGAATCGAACCCAAGACCCTTTGGTGCATGGGGCAATGCTCCAACCAATGGAGCCACACCAGCCAGGGCATTATATTAGTTTTTTAATGAGTAGTGCAGTGATGGCGAACCTTTTGAGTTTGGCGTGTCAGCATTTTGAAAAACCCTAACTTAACTCTGGTGCCGTGTCACATATAGAAATGTTTTGATATTTGCAACCATAGTAAAACAAAGACTTATATTTTTGATATTTATTTTCTATATTTAAATGCCATTTAACAAAGAAAAATCAACCAAAAAAAATGAGTTCGCATGTCACCTCTGACACGCGTGTCATAGGTTCACCATCACTGGAATAGTGGCTACTTATTAGCTGTTTTATGATTGGATGGGCCCCTGTTTAAACATCCCAGTCTCTCTGCTATTGATCCTGTAAATTTAAGGATCCTACTGGGTATCTCCACCTGTTTGTACTTCAAGCACATCAAACCCATCATGTCCCAGTTTAGGTTGCTTCTCTCTTCTTTGTCACTCTTCCTTCCCCCGATTTTCCTGTTCAGTTGCTGGCACATCTCCCACGTGAGGGCCTCTGGTCATTCTAGACCAGCCGTGGGCAAACTACGGCCCGCGGGCCGGATCCAGCCCGTTTGAAATGAATAAAACTAAAAAAAAAAAAAAAAAAAAAGACCGTACCCTTTTATGTAATGATGTTTACTTTGAATTTATATTAGTTCACACAAGCACTCCATCCATGCTTTCGTTTCGGCCCTCCGGTCCAGTTTAAGAACCCATTGTGGCCCTCGAGTCAAAAAGTTTGCCCACCCCTGTCTAGAGCCTTCCTTTTACTTATCACACCAACTAACTGGTTGTTAATGCCTGATGACTCTGTCTTCAAAATGCCTCTTTTTCCATTCCAGCCTCAACTCAGGCACAGTAATTTCTTAGCTCCTTTAGAACAAAACTTTCTAACGGGTTTCCCTGTCAGCCCTTCCTTTCTGCCACTAGATCTTTCTGTGCATATAGTGAAACATGAATATAGGTCTTACCTTTCTGTCCACTTTTACCTACTCCCCATTGGTGTCAGGAGCCAGTCCTTGCAACCTGACACAACTTCCTTTTTCTAGATTCTTCTCTGCTACCCATCTACTCCCTGGCACTCATCCATATATATATATAGATTTAGCTGCTAAATATCTTTTGAATATACCACACATTTCCACCTAAATATTTCTCTGTTTTGATCCTCATCACATAAGACTCATTTTCTGTCTACTCACCCTCCTCCTTCCAGAAGTAAAAATCCTTTCTTCTGTGTCCTCTCTTAGCACAATTTTATTCTTTCGCTTTCACTGGATATATCCCATTATGGCTAATTGTCTATGTGAGGCTTTCTCGGGCTAAATTACGAATTTCTTAAGAGAGAGCTTTCTTTCCATCTCTTGTGGAAAAAAAAAAAATCACTGTTCAGTGTTTGGGATTTAATATGCGTCCCATTAAAATGTGCTGAAGGAGGGATGTGTTGAAATGTATTCACATTCTCATACGTGCAGTCATTGTACCAAATGGGTGGAGAAGTAAAGATTAGAATGAAGCAAAAGAGCTCCTTTGTCATTTTTTTTTCTTGAGAGCTAGAGATATAAATTTATGACAAACATGGGAATTCCAAAAAGTCAGAGAACAGAGAATGACAGCATTACCTGCAAATTACTGTTTAAATGAGACCTACCAAGGCATTGTCTCTGCCATTTGTTATCAATCTATTGGATTGATGATTTTAAAATAAGAACCACTCTTTGTCCAGGTTATCATTGAATTGATTGGGTAGCATGTATTGACTGGTTAGTATGAATTGGTTGGTAATAAGGTAATTTTACTCAATTAAATGTATGCCAAAGAATTAATGTATATCATCTCTGTCTTCCCCTTCTTAAAACTGAGGTGGAAAGAGACCTTGGAGTAAGTAAAGTGCTAGACTTAATTATAAGACACATTGTAATAAATAAAAAAAGAAACAAGGAACAAGAAAATATTATGATCTGGAGAATTAATGAAATTTAAACTGGTTGTTGAAAAAATAGATAAGGATTGCATGAGGGAAAGGAGGAATTTCATGTGAAGGAAATAACATGAGTCAGTTGACAAGAAAATTGCTGATTTGCAAGCCATATTTTAGCAAATGTCTATATTGTTAACATTTATGAATTTAAAGTTATTTTGTTCGCCTTTGTTTTCGTTCTCACAGGTGGATCCGATATTGAATACCTAGACTTCTATAAGCCTGTCGTGTGGTTTTGGATCCTCGTAGGACTTGCTTACTTTGCTGCTGTCCTGAGCATGATTGGAGACTGGCTCCGAGTGATTTCGAAAAAGACAAAGGAAGAGGTAAGAATTAAGAAGTTTTCAAAAACACTTCTATTTAGCTAATTTAATAAACGGTAACAATCTTTTTACATTTATATTTTAAAGCAGTATTTAAATGTTATTTAATTTTTAAACATTTATGTTTGGTATGAGTTTGTTTTACACAGCTATCATGTGAGTTACAATTCATTCACTTACCAAATACTAAACACTCCTATGTTCCTGATGCTATCTAGGTTCTTAGGGTAATTTGTGCTAAAAAGGATGTAATTAAAGTGTTTTTTTCATTAGTTCTTTAGTTTGTTTCATTTTTTTCTCTCAAAGTATGTATAATAGAAAATTATAAAAGTATAATAGAAAATATATTTGTCAAGGTATCAGTAGCATGAAAAAGTGAATGTACTGTGGAATATTGAATTTAGTCAAGTATTTCCTTTTTTATGTCTACATAAATGTGTGGTAGTCCAGATGTATACAAACACATATATGCCCAAAGTTGTATGTGTTTTGGCCAATTTCCTTATATACTAATTTTAGCTGCTCAAAAACATACACTTTTACATATTTTAAACAATTGTATATATAGAAATGAATATCAGAATTTTGATTCATTACATTTTAGAAAATTTAAAATTTAAATCTGATTTTGAAATTACAGAGCTCTGAAATTAAATTTTGATTTAATATTTTTAGGTCCAGAAGTCCTATTAGTTTGAATGTGATAGAATAGTATGAATTTTGTGTTTTTTTGTTCTGGTTGTTAGCAATTTTACTAATTTTTTTCAGAGAACAAGTCTATAAAATGTGCACCCATTGTTTTTCTTTATCCCCTTCAATTCATTATCTGCTGTTCATAAGCCAAGAGACATCAGTGTCAAAATCTTTGATTGATACAAGCAATGATCTTTAAACACACACCCAAAAGAAATAGAATAAAATAGGATATGATAGAATTAATTCATCTCTACAGACAAAACAATTTTATTTAGAAATCCTCAAGTCATATGATTTCTTATAAATACTGAAGGTACCCATGGTGATTAGAAAGAGTATAAGTTATCCAGTAGTTCCCTTCATGGATACTATATTTCTCAGCTGGGCATTCACGTGTTCAGTCTGTATGCATTCATCTATATCTTAGTTGCACCATAAAACCAGTCTTTTTATTAGGAACAAATCAGCAAGACAATATTTGTTTGACGTTGTACTTTAAATCATGTGAAAAGTTCTACTTACAGTGGTCGGCAGACTGCGGCTCTTTAACCCCTTGAGTGTGGCTCTTCCTAAGCCTTAGGGGTACCCTAATTAAGTTAATAACAATGTAACTACCTATATAGTTTAAGTTTAAAAAAATTGGCTCTCAAAAGAAATTTCAATCAATGTACTGTTGATATTTGGCTCTGTTGACTAATGAGTTTGCCGACCACTGGTATAGGACATCAACTTATTTGGCTTAGCCTTAGACAAGCTCATTCTGTGTGTGTGTGTGTGTGTGTGTGTGTGTGTGTGTGTGTGTGTGTGTGAGAGAGAGAGAGAGAGAGAGAGAGAGAGGGAATGAATTATGATTATTTTCACTATAATGTATTTTCAATGTACTTTGAAGGATCTTGAGATGCTAAGGAAAAAAAGAAATTGTAAATAGGAACTATTTTAGATAACATAGCCAAAAGGAGAACTTCTCAAACATCTAGCCATAAACTGGCTTTCTTTCAAATTGTTTCTTAGAAACACGCACATGCCTTTATTTTTTAAATAAAATAGAACTGTACAAAATATATCTCTTATAGTTAAGAAAAGTAAGTTTGTGAAATATATCTTATACACATATTATAAACATTCTACATATTATATACAAACATACATTTCTACATATTATATACATATGTACATACTAATAATATTGTGGATCACAGTTTGAAAGCCACTAAGGCACATATAGAACAGGGCTAAATTTTGTCTGCATCACATTGCCCTATTTAATTAAACATTCAGGAATATTTGATTAATGTTTTAAAAGCGGTCTGTTAAAAACCAGTGCTTTGGGGATAGGACTGATGGTGCAGAGCTTCTTCAGAGTAATGAGATAGCCATCTGGACTAGTGCTCCAGCTGCCATTGCAAAACACCACAGACTGGGTGGCTTAACTGTCAGAAACGGGTTTTCTCACAATTCAGGAGGCTGGAGGTGCCAGCAGGTTTGGTGTCTGGGAGGTCTCTCTCCTCAGCTTGCAGATGGTGCCTTCTTGCTGTGTCCTCATGCGGCCTTTCCTCTGTGCACATGCGTGGGGAGAGAGTGCACGGGTGGCTTTCTTCTTCTTATAAGGACACCAGGACTGTTGGATTGGAGCTCCACACTATGACCTCATTTAACCTTAACCATGTCCTTTAAGGCCTTATCTCCAAATACAGTCCCATTGGAGCTTTGGGCTTCAACATCTGAATTTGTGGAGAATGCAATTCAGGCCATAATAGCATTCTTTGAAATAAACTTAAATTTCTACATAAATTGGTTTATTTCACATGAAAAACAAGTTTGTGTGCCTACTTATGAATGATCTTCATGATTGGCAACCAAAAGTGTGAGATATATCATTGTGTTTTCATGCTGTTAAACACTGAAAAGTAGTATTGTTTTTCCTTTTGGCTTCTACCTCGCCTTGTGAGTAACATCCTTTCTGGTGGCTGCATCTGTAAGAAGTTCATGGGAGTGAAGGCCATGAACAAGTTCATGTGAATACTCTGGAGCTGCAGCTGCACCATACAGCTGAGCCAGTTGAAATGGGACTGTCAATTCAAGCAGATGCGTGTTTTCTAATGTAAAATGCTGTTTCGGGAAGTGACAAAATCAGGTCACAAATTTAACAGAAAATGTAAAGAAAGGGAGGGAATGACAATTTATAATTTATCTATAAATCATCAGGACCAAAGTTTTATAAATGAAATACTACTAGAATTTCTACAACTCTTGAAATAAGATTATTAGATCATTTTCATTTTGAAATAACTCACTAAAGGGCATAATTAAATAAAAACCAACTAAATGCATCCTAGTTGTCATCTTTACATAGATGAACCATGCCACATGACCGTTCGGTCTGTATTTCTTACCTTCTAACCTAAACCGTTCCAGATACCCCAATTTTTAAATACTCCCTACATGTTTAGAAGCAACAAGGTTATTTCTAGTTTTTAATTTTGATGAATGAAAATGCCAAATCATTTTGATAACTTGGAAAACTCCCTATTAAAAAATGTAACTAGTACAAAACATAAGAAAATACAAAGTAATATATTCTAGTAGCATTAAATCTCCAGTTGAAAATGCTAAGGCACATGCTTTCCTTGAATGAAAAGATTTTGACAAATAATAAATTCCAATCTTACATAATTAAAAAAAAACCCACAAATAATCTTGTAACATGATCTAGTTAGGTTATAGTTTAAAAACAAATATGATATATTGCTTAAGTATAAACATAGCACCAATTATATATGCTCTTATTTCTGTTTTTATGTTAAAATACATTGTTTCCAATGAAGACTAATTTTAATGAAAATATTATGTTTAGAAATAAGGAGAAATAGCTTCTGATGAACATGCTGAAATAAAACATGTTGGTGTGGCTAACCCGTCTGACATAGTTGGAGAGGAGATAATCAGTTGGAACGATACTGCAAGGCTTTAGAAGTGTCACATATAATTACAATTGATGTGCATTCCTCAAGGAAAATAGTAATGACCTCAATATTTTTTTCCATGGAGACAAACGACTTTCTGTAAAGTGTTTGTTTCATTATTTTTAAATCTCTAATGGAAAGTAGGTCCATGTGTAACAATAAGAATTGATATGACTACCTTTTTCTAAAACCATGTACCCTCTTTTGAGGAACTGATGTTTCCATTTAGAAAATATAGATTATTTAGGTATTCTGGATAATACAGTGATACTAATATCTGACGCAGGAGAAATAAAAATAAGACGTGGTCACAAAATTCAGAAGGCAAATTCCTAAGCAAGCAGGGAATAGGCATCTTTATTATGCATATAGTTCAGTTTGCTACCATTTACATTCCTCATGTGGGAAAGGCCTGGATTTTTATACAGTTCTTGTATTGATGTACATATACCACAGTGTTTGCAATGTTCCTGTCCATTTGTGAGACAAACACTACCACAGCCCCTATCACAACATGCTGGTGTCCTGGCCCTACAGCTGGCCATAGTGGATGGATAGCCAAGCGTCGCTGCTTTTTTGATTTCAGAGAGGAAGGCAGAGGGAGAGAGAGAAATGTCAACGATGAGAGAGAATCATTGATCGGCTGCCTCCTGCACACCCACACTGAGGATTGAGCCCGCAACTGGGCATGTGTCCTAACTGGGAATTGAACCATGGTTCATAGGTTGACACTCAACCACTGAGCCACGCCAGCCGAGCCAAGCATCAATTGTTAACCAGTTGTCTGGAGGTGTTCATGCACATGGGGATGCTCACTTTAGGACGTTGACCTTATCTCAGTCATATTAGGAAACCTCCCTTTGCTTGTGAAGCACTAGTGCCAAGAAGCCTTGAAGAACTGATATTTGGCCCCTGCACTATGAAGGGGCCTGAGAATATGGAGGGATATAGTTTTCTTCCGCTGGTTACCTGGCCAGAGAGCATTTGGTCTTCTCCGGAAGTCACTCCCTTCAGTGACGAAGCTAGGATTTGGTGGCCATCGTGTCTGGAGATGGGCAATTAAAGAGCGGTTGTGGCCTGGGCACTGGGAAGGTTGTTGTGCATCACTTTATCATTATTTCTTTTTTTTTTTAATTAAATCTTTATTGTTCAGATTATTACATTTGTTCCTCTCCCCCCCCCCCCATAACTCCCCTCCTCCCAGTTCCCGCCCCACCCTCCGCCCTCACTCCCCACCCACTGTCCTCATCCATAGGTGCACGATTTTTGTCCAGTCTCTTCCCGCATCTCCCACACCCCTTTCCCCCCCCCCCAAGAATAGTCAGTCCATTCCCTTTCTATGTCCCTGATTCTATTATAATCACCAGTTCATTCTGTACATCAGATTATTTATTCACTTGATTCTTAGATTCACTTGTTGATAGATGCATGTTTGTTGTTCATAATTTGTATCTTTACCTTTTTCTTCTTCTTCCTCTTCTTAAAGGATGCCTTTCAGCATTTCATATAATACTGGTTTGGTGGTGATGAACGTTATTTCTTATGGGAGAAGTGTTTTTAATATGAAAGGCTTTAGATGTCATTTGAAACAATAGTATTCTGAAAACCCTAGGGAGTCGTGGAAGGACTTTAAGTGAGAGGAATGAATGACCTTGTCAACAGTGAGGAAGATGGCTTAGAAACAAAGCGGGATGCAGGAAATCAGCTGGGAGATGATTGCATGGAATAGAGATCTGTTGCCTGATCACATGGGCACAGAGATGAAAGTAGGGATTTCGAAGTATTTGGGGGACAGGAGGAATAGGGTTTGGTGATTCATTAGCTATGGGCAGTAAAGAGAAAGGGGGGCACAGCTGGCCTGACTCAGTGGTTGAGCATCACCCTATGAACCAGGAGGTCAGGTTCAATTCCAGGTCAGGGTATATGCCTGGGTTGCAGTTTGGGGCGTGCAGGAGGCAGCTGACCAATGATTCTCTCTCATTATTGATGTTTCTATCTCTCTCTCCCTCTCCCTTCCTCTCTGAAATCAGTAAAAAGGAGAGAGAGAAAGAGAGGATGGCATTTATGATTCTAGCTTTGGCTGGTATTAAAAAACACAGGAAATGATAGATTTTGGACATGTTTTGATTGATGGATGGTTGGACATCTAGGTGGCTAATTTGGGTGCAGATGATTGGATATGCATGCCTGGGATGTCAGAAGGATGGGAGCTGGAGAAATAGTTTGGGGGCCTGGGGTGATCATGACATACATGACAATGGAAGTTGTGAGTACAGATGAAGTCCCCTAATGAAGATTTGCACAGTAAGTTCACAAAAGAGCTACCTTTGGAACTTGGAGTAACACCTTCATTTAAGAGGGTGAATGTAGAGACTATAAAGGACTGTTACAGCAAAACATTGCCTAATAAATTGATTCACAGTAGGGGTCTGTTGGAAGGTCAAAGGAGTTGAGGTCTTGAAGAAAAGACAGTTAAACTAATGGATCCAAATGGCTAAAGACTGTGGGGAAGAAATGGAATCCAAGAAAAGGCTGACACAATAACATAAAATAGAGAAATAAAGTAATTGGAATTTTTAGTGATGTTATGCTCCAGGGATGTCACTTCTGTAAATGTTGTCCCCTGCAATTGTGCAGTGGAGGGGGTACAGCCTAAGATACTTCTCTGGGCAGGTGCATCAAGCACAGTCCCAGAGAGCAGCATTTACGGTGTATTTTCTGGAAGCGGGATCCTTTGGAGCACAAACAGTAGAAAGCTGTGAATAGTGCTCCCTGGAGTTGAGCAAGGCAGCAGCCCTGACCCAGGGTACTGTTAGGCACAAATACATGGTACATATGGATGTTGTGGGGTGGAGGTGGAGTGGTGAGCTGTGGAATGACAGTGTCAAAGCAGCAGGAAAGGGGAAAGCCTGGAGGCTTGGAGGCCAATTAGGAGATTATTTAAGGTCTAATTCATCCCTAAATCATCCAATTATTCATTCATTAAAAAGATACATACTAAGGACTCTGTCATGAGTGCTATGTTAGGTTCTGTGTTAGGTAAGTCTTCACCTGTGGTAGTTTGGGGCTGATCTCTGTATCAGAAGGGTTACATGGTGATTCCTTTTCGTATGGATCTTTATAATGTTTGCTTTTCTTTTCCTTTAGAGATGGAAAATGGAGTTTTGAATATAAAGGCACTTAGTCTTTGATTAGTTCTTAAAATAGCTGGCTTTTACTTATTTCCCCCTCCTCCCTTTTTTTCTTTAATCTTCAGAGAGCACATCAGGCTTTGTAGTTGTTGCTTTGATTTCTAACATATTTGGGGGATGGAGAATTATTCTTTAGTTCCAATTTTTCCTTAGTATTTATTCTCTTGTTGAGATAGTAATTATGAATGGTTATTTGGAGTTGGACTATGGGCACAATATACAATGATCATTAGACTTCACAGGTTTATATTTTAATGCATATAACTCTTTTTTGTACAGTAGGTAAGAATAAAATAGAGGCAAGCCATATCACTATGGGCTATTCAAAATAAGGCATATATAAAGGGCCTCTGTTTTCTTTTGTCTTTTTGAAACACCTCAAGTTTATTAATTTATTAGTAGTGTATATTTGATTCTTAGCCAAAATGTGAAGTTGGAGGGTTGCGCTCTCATACTGGAAAATCAACTACATAATATGTTACAGTATGTGCAAATGTGTACATTGAAGAACTTTGCAAAAGTTTAATCAAAACCTGCTTTCAGTTTATTAAGTAATTTCTCAAGTATCCTTGTGGGAGGTACAGCAACCCCATGACCAAGTCATAGATCTCTTCAGAATTGATTCTTATAAAGGCAGTTTTGATTACGTTGATCCAAGTTAAGCGGGGGTGGCAGGATGGGTAAAGGCAAAGTTTTATTTTTAAAAGTCTCCCCAAATGCTGTTTCACTTGGTTTATGAGGGCTTGGGAGTACCCAAGAATTATCTTCCAAAGAATTTCTGCCATACGAGTAGTGTTCCTGAAAGTTTGAAAAGTTGTGAGGAATGGGTCTCTCGTTATCTGTCCATGATTGGAGAATTGCTTTCTCTGATAAAATCCTCACATCTCCTGGTAAATGGGAAGATGTGGTGGTGGTGGTGGGGGGGGGTGTCATTTGTATGTTGCAGTGAAATTCGTCAAGTGCAGTTTTGTGCTGTCTTTCCCAAGCTCTTCCATGAGTCCTACAGGGGCACAGGCTTTCTTGACCACAGTTGGGGTTTTCAGTTTTCTCAGTAGTTCAACCTGTACTTGAGTCACCAGATGTAAATTAGACATTTCTCTCTCCAGCTCCCAGTATACATTTTGTATACCATCACTTGAAATGCTTAGTTTCTGGAGATCTCTGCTCTGCAGATCGCCTTCCTGACCCCTTTGTTTGGCTTTTTATAGCTCTATTCTGAGACTGACATTCTTTCTTCATCAGTTCTAGTTCTTGTTCCAAGCCATGGATCTTCAGGTCACAACCCAACTTTTCCACCTCCCAGTGTGATGAAGGTGGATTTAAATGCCTCATCACCTGCTGAGTTTCCACTGCTGTTCTTAGCTGGAGTTCTCCCTCCTTAGGCAGCAGCTGTTCATTCAGGACTTTCCAAGATTCAGAGTTGTCTTTGTTCATTTTATCCAATTTGCTCTTTAAATGATCTCTATCGATGCAAACCTCTCGATATACATGATAGGCCTTATTTACTGGGACTTGCTCCCGTCCCACAGAACTTAGGCAACAGACCCATCTCAGTGTGTTGAGAGGGAGTCTCTGTGTCTCTCCGGTGGGCTTTTTCGTGGTTTAGAATGCGGACGTCACCTTCCACCAGCGTATCCATGACAGCCCAGGTCAGGCTACGCCGGGCCCCGAGGTCCATTCCCCAGCACGGGCTTCCGGTTTCCTGGAAGACACTGCTGCTTGCATTGTGAAGGCCCGCGCGTGGGGTACACCGCGGAGGGGTTCACGTTGCTTTGGCCTCGGCTGCGCCAGGACCGGCCAGTTGGCTGGGCCCGGAGGATCGGAAGGAGCCGGAGCCGGGAGCCAGGCCGAGGGGCCAAGGCTTCGAGGGAGGAGGCTCAGACCTGCCTGCCCTGGGCCCTCAGCGCCCGCGGGCTGCCCCAGAGCAGGGAAAGGTGGCCGAGGGGAGCTGGAGGCGAGCAGCACCGGCGGGAAGGGGGCTGCCGCCACCCGTGAGCTCAGCGCCCAGGAAGGGCCTCTGTTTTCTATCCCTCTGCGCTGGGGGGAACAGGTCAGAGGAGTCAGACTTTTGTTCACCCAGTGGTCTGTGTTGGGTTGTTGCTAGTCAGGCCAAAGAGAAAGCTCCTTCCCTTTCCAGTCCCAAACTCAACAAGTTGTTACTTATTTGGTAAATAGGCAATAGGAAAGGAGAATAAAAATAAAAGAAATAATAATAGAAGACGTATATTATGCTGTAAGGCCACAGTAACTCTCACACATGAGTGCATGTCTAATGTCCAAGTGAATTTTATGAACCGTCATTCTGTAGACCCAAGATCCCAGGTTACGTCTCTGTATAGTCTCAGTATTATGTTGTGGACTATGAACCATTGAGGGTCAAATGTTAGGAAAGTCAAAATACACGCCAAAAATAGGATTTGAGAGCGGTAAAACAGAAATACGTTTCTTCTAGAATAGACTTTATTTCTTTAAAAATATTAAGTGAGATAATGATGTAAAGTCCACAGCGGTCAAGTAATAATTGCCAATAAGGAAATGGAAGCACGGGGAGGTAGTAAGGTGATTTGCTTAGTTCACTCAGCTGGTAGGTGGTAAGTGGTAGGATCAGTAATCATCCTAGAAGGCTTGACCCCTCCGCCCAGCCTTCCAGACTTTTTGCTATGCTGCCTTCCAAAGGCTGAAGGAGCTGGTCATGTTGTTGTTATTGTCATTCTTTTCTTCTTATTTTTATTTTATACATAAGTAATATCAACATATTAGAAGTACTCCAGTCTAACCAATCTGTTACTATGTAGCTACAAAGAGCTTTATGAATAGTTTGATCACGAATTGTGTTACCATATGATCAGTGAATCTTGAAACCTAAAGTTTTAATATTCTTTCAAATGAATAGAGATGATTTTTATGATTTCTGAATAAACGCCTGGGCTTTGGAGGCCATTGAGATAGAATTCTATCTTAACTATTTACTACTTCTATAAACTTCATTAAAACGCCTAATTTTTCTGAGTCTCATTTTCTTAAAAATTAGATTGAACCTCCTTTATGAGACTGCTTGGAGATTCAGTGGGTAGAGAGTGGGATGTGCTAAATGCTTGTTCTTTTCTTCATGGGTTTTGGAAGAAATTAGTATCAAATATTGTCACAATTCACCTAATCCTGTAAAGTTCTAAGATTATCATCTTTATATCATCATACTAGAGGCCCGGTGCAAGGGGTAGGGTCCCTAGGCTGGCCAGTGATCAGGGCTGATCTGTGGGGCAATCAGGCCCCTCCCCTTCCCCCCCCCCCCCCCCCCCGGCACCTGCCTTGGCGAGCCTGGCGCTACCCACTTGCCAGCCCCGTCCTCTGCTGTCACCACTGGTCGCCTCCCTTGGCAGGGCAATCGGGGGGGCCCCCCTGCTGGTACCCACCTTGGCTGCCCTGTGGGCTGGGGGCAGCTCCTGCGTTGAGCATCTGCCCCCTGGTGGTCAATGCACATCAGAGCGACCTATCGTTCCATCGGTCATTCTGCTGGTCAGCCGATTTGCATATTAGGCTTTCATTATATAGGATATTGTTCTTCATGAGCATCAAATGCTGTGAGTGCCTACATGTCTGAAAATCTTATCCGGTTGAAGTAAGTAAATGCAAACAAGAAAACATTAGGGCATGTTATTGCTGGAAGTTCATCACAAACCCAGAGAGTCCAGAATGGCCTAGGAAAAGAAGTAGGTATAGGAATTTTTAATATGTTGGATGTTCTGTGAACTTAAAAACTAGTTTCTACCTGAAATGTTTCTTAAATCTACCCATTGCGATTACCTAAGTCTTTTCCTGAATTAGAGCCACAGATTTCCTGGTGTCTGATTGTGACTGAGGTAGAATCCATTTGTATTTTCATTTTATGAAGCCAAGAAAGAATATTTCAGTTAGTACTTTAAAAAATAAACACATGTGGGAAGATTCCTTTCTTTCTTATCTTTTATATTTTAGGTTGAATTCTCACTATTTATAAATTATGTCTTCTTTTTGCTTCAAGTATTTCACAGAATGCAATATTTGGTAATGGCAAGAGTCATTTTTTCGATTCATTTGTTCTTAATAGGAAAGTAAGTTAATAGTTTTTGCCTCAAAGCACTTTATATAAGTAATTTCATTTTCTTTAGCTAGAAAGCACATTATAGGGAGTTAATACATCAAGATATAATGTTATGTTTCTCTTTTGACTGTTTTGAGACTGCCATCTGTTCTGAGAATTTGTGTTTGAAAAAGCAGCCACTATGAACTTTGCTTTTAAAATTGTTTTTGGACTCTCTGCAGCAAGCCAGAGTATTGTGCTTGCCTATATTCTGAGCTAAAATCAATCACATTGTACAAAAAAAAAAAAAAAAAAAGCCTATGTTTGATGAGAACACAAGCAAGTGTATTTACAAAGATGGGTCAACAAAATGAAGTTGTTTTTAGTTCCTCTTCATAGATGGCTCTTCCTAAAAGAGTATTAGTTTGTTTGTGGTTAGTTGGAGCTGAGAGTAGGAGGGAAATATTGACATTTAATCAGGAATTATTGGATCATCTTTTATAACAAAGTATGGGGATTTCATTAGTGTTCAGTGGATGGCACCCTATTTGTAGTAAGGAAATTTAGTTCTTCCTGCTTCCAACTGATTTGAACCAAAGAACAGCTTCCTATTAATAATGTGTGTATGTATATGCATGTACACACACACACACACACACACAGATATACAAAATCTCTTCTCATCAAGACAGAGAACCCTTGTTCTTCCTCATGAACTATTTCCATTTCTCTCTTTTTCCAGACTTGTTAGCATTGCATTTCCTCTTTCTCTTGTGGTTGGTGCACCATATGAATAGTTCTGGCCAATGACTTGTGGGCGGAACTGACATGAGAAAATGGGAAGAAAATTGAACTGCGCCTTGAGCCCCTCAAGAGCTTCCTTGCTTCTGGCACAATGACCATAGGAGATCAGGGTGCTGTGTCAGCCTGGGTCTCCCAGTAACTGCAATGAGCGGTAGCCTTGCTGCATGCATGGGCAGTTAGCTGGAGTGAGAAATTAAGCTTTGTTTGAAACCACGAAGATTAAGGGGCTGTCTGTTCTAGATTATAATCTCTCCTGTCCTCACATAATTCAGTAAACTGCATAAACATTGTTGCTGTAGTTTAAGGAAAGAATTAACATCACTGTCATCATCATCATCATCATCTGGGAGATTTAAACTTTATGCACTGTGCTCATATTTGCTGAATTTAATTTCCAAATCTCTGATAGATTTAGCTCTATTATCTGCAGATATAGGAGTCTTAAAAATGTATACACATAAAGACAGTGCTATTAAATTCATTTCATTTATAAAATTGAGCTATCAGCTGTTAAAGTGTGTATACATTTTTTGGGACACCCTGTATATTATTTGAAATAATATTTGCATTTATCTTAAGAATTGCTAGTGGTTTTATATAAATAGAAACATCAGGTAAGAGTTGAAGTAAAATAGAGCAACCTGCTTTTTAAAAAATATATATATATTTTTATTGATTTCAGAGAGAAAGGGAAGAGGAGAGAAAGGTAGAAACACCAATGATGAGAGAGCCACACCAGCTGGGCTCTTATTTTAAATAAGCAGATTCAATTTTACAAAAAAGCTCCCCCAATTTCATAAGCATTATAGCTATGGAATTATTAGAAATGATAGTTATTGTTACATAGCAATATGCTAAAGCTGAATCTCATAAAACAGTACTTCCTTAACATAAACAGAGGAAGTGTTGGAAACGTATTTTGAAGTTGCCTCTAGAATCCCTACCTTGACAAATAAGCTGTAGGCTCTCCTGATTACAAGTTTTATAATTTGAAAGCCCATAACTCAAAAGTGTTGTTTCAAAAATTCTTAAGAAACATAAGAGTTCTAGAATTTTTTTTTATTACTTTTTTTAAAAAAATATATTTTATTGATTTTTTACAGAGAGGAAGGGAGAGAGATAGAGAGTTAGAAACATCAATGAGAGAGAAACATCGATCAGCTGCCTCCTCCACATCTCCCACTGGGGATGTGCCCGCAACCCAGGTACATGCCCTTGACCGGAATAGAACCCGGGACCTTTCAGTCCGCAGGCCGACGCTCTATCCACTGAGCCAAACCGGTTTCGGCAAGAGTTCTAGAATTTAATATTCAAAAAATGTCCTATGTTTAACTTAATTCTCCTACTGTCTATTTGTGAGTCTTTGCAAGCATCCCTCATTTAACATTTCCAATGGAGCCAGAAACAACTTTAGATGTACATGGCTCATCATTGCCTCTTTGAACCTGTTTACTATTAAAAATGCATCCCATTTGTCTATCCACATTTGGCATCCATGAATAGTATGAGGTTCTCATATTTTCTAGAGCTCTCGGGTAGCTGGGTATATGTGTGGCTTGTCCCCTATTGGACAGTCTAGCATTTTGAGGAGATTTTTAAACTAGAGAAAAATGAATTGGTTAATTGACTGTTTTTATCTCTTTTCGTGGAATTTTCTACCTTCCATTATTCAAAATGTACAAGCAACCAACTTTTACTTCTGAAGGAAAAGAAGATAAGGAGGCTAGTGGGGGGAACTTGGGAATAGTTAAAGCCTTTGAGAGCTTTGTGATGAGCCCTGAAGATGTTATAATCAAACTGAGGCAAAAGTTCCATCTCACTCCCCAGTGTGAGCACTGGTTTAATGTGAGCGATAATGAAGCTGGGTTTGCAGTCAATATCAAAAATAATAAGTAGCTCTTATTATTAAAGAGATGCCTGGAGAGGGATTTGAATTTGTCATTGCTTCTCCCCGCCTTCTCACCTTCCTGAATATTCCTTACCACTTTAGTACTCGGTGTAATACAGGCTTCATAAAATAACCAGACCAAGGTATAATAGAAACCCACTATAATACAGCTGTCTGTTAAATGGATACAGACAGAAGTAGGTCAAATTGTGCTCTCTGAAGCATAAAGTGATATGATAAGGGCTGTATGTGAAAGTCAGCCTGCCCGAGGAGATGAGCGTGGAAGGAAAGGGAAGGGGTTCCATTTCGCTGTCTCTCTTTATTATTTGTGTCATCTAAGAAGATGCTCTGGACAGCTCCAATGCCGAAGGCGAGGGCTGGATGTGTGTTTGCTGTCATGCTGCCTTGCCACACAGTGTCAGAAGCATTTGCTGAAGGAATATTAAAATATAGTTCTTTGACTTTCCTCTCACAATGGACGCCTCCTATGTCTTATCCTTTCACTTAGAGGAGTTGTTTTTCCCCTAAATTCTAAACCTGTAAGCCATCAGTTGGACACAGCTGGGGAGACAGGTTCAGGGCATGTCTGAACCCCTTGTAGGACACCAGGCTGAGAGCTAGCCTGCCTTGCTGTCACTTTCTTGGTATTTCCACCGTTCCTTCTTTTATTTCCTGTCTTGTCTTCCTGTTTCTTAGGCAGCCTCATTAGAGTTTGGGCAAGTTCATGGAAATTCAATGGCATGAGTGTAAGACAGAGCAAGTCCTGTTTCTGTTGAACTAATGGGCAGTGCTCTCCTGGGTCCGGCAGAGGTGGCCCTGAGCACTTGCTTCGTGTGCAGTGAACACATTGCATTATTGAACCCTCTCTGCTTCTTTGACTTGTTGAATCAAGTGGGGGGTAAATTTTTGGTTTCGCATTGTTTTCCAATTATGCTTTTATTCTTTTTAAAATAATTTAAATTCTTTATTATTTAAAGTATTACATATGTCTCGTTTTTTCCCTACTGACCTCTCCCGGGCCACTCCCATCTCCCAGCACATGCCCTCACCCCCCTACTGTCTGTGTCCACTGGTTATGCTTATATGCATGCATACAAGTTCTTTGCTTTTTCTCTTAAGCCCCCCCCCCACCGCCCCCCTTCTCTCTGAGGTTGGACGGTCTGTTCAATGCTTCTATGTCTCTAGGTCTATTTCTGTTCATCAGTTTATATTGTTCATAATATTCCACAAATGAGTGAGATCATGTGATATTTATCTTTTTCAGACTGGCTTATTTCACTTAGCATAATGCTTTCCAGGTCCATCCATGCTGTTGCGAATTGTAAGAATTTTTTCTTTACAGCATCGTAGTATTCCATTGTATAGGTATATTAGTTTCTTAAATCCAGTCATCTGCTGATGGGCACTTAGGCTGTTTCCAAATATTAGCTATTGTAAATTGTGCTACTATGAACATAGGGGTGCATATATCCTTTTGATTGGTGTTTCTGATTTCTTGGGATATAGTCCTAGAAGTGGGATGACTGGGTCAAATGGGAGTTCCATTTTTAATTTTTTGAGGAAACACCATACTGTTTTCCACACCAGCAGTGCAAGAGGGTTCCTTTTCTTCACATCCTCGCCAGCACTTGTCGTTTGTTGATGATAGCCATTCTGACAGGTGTGAGAGGGGACCTCATTGTCGTTTTGATTTGCATCTCTCAGATGATTAATGACTTTGAGCATGTTTTCATGTCTCTTCTGTATGTCCACTTTAGAAAATTGTCTATTTAGGTCCTTTGCCCATTTTTTAAAATATATATATTTTATTGATTTTTTAAAGAGGGAGGGAGAGGGATAGAGAGTTAGAAACATCAATGAGAGAGAAGCATCGATCAGCTGCCTCCTGAACACCTCCTCCTGGGGATGTGCCCGCAACCAAGGTACATGACCCTTCAGTTCCCAGGCCGACGCTCTATCCACTGAGCCAAACCAGTTAGGGCCATGCCCATTTTTTTTTTTTTGATTGGATTGTTTATCTTCCTTTTGTTAAGTTGTATGAGTTCCCTACAAATTTTGGAGATTAACCTCTTATTGGATGTATTATTGGCAAATATGTTCTCCCATGCAGTGGCCTCTCTTGTTTTGTTGATGGTTTCTTTTGCTATGCAGCTTTTTATTTTGATGTAGTACCATTTATTTATTTTCTCCTTAATTTCCATTGTCCTAGGAGCTGTATCGGTAAAGATATTGCTATGACATATGCATCATATTTTGCTGCCTATGGATTCTTCTAAGATTTTTATGACTTCCTGACTTACGTTTAAGTCCTTTATCCATTTTGAGTTTATTTTTGTGTATAGTGTAAGTTGGTGGTTGCTTTTATTTTTTTTTATTAGACATTCATAAAAGCATAATTCTGTGTGGTTCAATTTAAAAATGGCAAAAACGCCCTGGCTGGGTGGCTCAATTGGTTAGAGCATCGTCCTATACACCAAAAAGTTGCAGGTTCGATTCCGGTCAGGGCACATTCCTAGGTTATGTGTTTGAACTCCAGTTGGATCATGTACGGAAGGCAACAGATCAATGTTTCTCGTTACTCTCTATAAAAAAAATCAATAAAAACATATCCTCAGGTAAGGATTAAAAAATAAATAAAAATAAAGATGGTACAAAGGAAGGGCATTTTATGGACCAAACTGTCTAATAGAAATATAATGCAAAACACAAATGTGCAAGCCACATCTGTAACTTTTCTTATTCGCCCCATTAAAAAAGTTCTGAAACAGGTGAAATTAATTTTAGTAATACATTTTACTTTATCCCATTTATCTAAACTATTATTTTGAGTACTATAAAATTTATAATTGAGATATTTTACATGGCTTTTGTAATAAAATTTCCATATCTGGTATATATTTTACACTTTAAAAAAAATCTCAAATCAGACTGGCCACGTTTGAAGCCCCTAATAGCCAGTGTGACCGTGGCCGCTGAAGTAGACAGCAGAGCTATCGACTAATATAATACAGATTATAGTCTGTATTACAGAATACAGACTAAGAGTCTCTGGCAGTAATCTTTTAAAACAAAGCTGCTGCTCATGTGCTAGTGCTGTAGATTGTGTTTTTCCTCCAAGAATTTCATTGTCCTTAATTGATATCATTTCCAAGAGTTAGAGAGGAGAAGGGTAAAAGGCTAATTGCAAAGGCAGTGAAATGAATGTGTAGACTGACATTACTTACTCCTTTCCCTATCTGTAGCAGTACTTGGAGAACATCTTTGCCCCTTATATTGCTACTGCTCCTTCCTGCATTTCATCTTTTTCAAAGTGAACAGCTATACGTGGATTGTCAATTATTTCAGACGCTTTCTGTATATGGTGACCACCCACACCTGTGCAATTCTACATGGGAGAGTTAACTCTGTGAGAGAAACCTCTGGAAGCAATTTCCCCTTTGAAAACAAAGTTGGAAGTATAATTTTCCTGGATCTGCTTAGACCAGCCGTGGGCAAACTATAGCCCGCGGGCCGGATCCGGCCCGTTTGAAATGAATAAAGCTAAAAAAAAAAAAAGACCGTACCCTTTTATGTAATGATGTTTACTTTGAATTTATATTAGTTCACACAAACACTCCATCCATGCTTTTGTTCCGGCCCTCCGGTCCAGTTTAAGAACCCATTGTGGCCCTCGAGTCAAATAGTTTGCCCACCCCTGGTTTAGACCATATTGAATATTTTCTCCCACATTCCATTTGCAAAGTTTAAGTATGATAAAGATATTTTTAAACTGATAGAGCACATTTCCAGAGCTCAATGCATGAACCTCTGAAAATAACAGCAACAAAGAACAACAAAGTGAAGACTTGTTCTTTTCTCACATCCTTATAGGCGTGTCTCATCTTCTTCACACTCCAGAGCTCCCCAGCTGCTCATCTATGGCTTGTCCTGACACCACTGCTGGGAGTGCAGACTGGTTTAGCCTTAGGTGCCAAAATGACCTTTTCCTCTGACTTTCATAGAATAAAATAATACATATCTGGCACCTGCTTGCAATGGAATTTCCAATGTGCTTACATTTCATGATTACAAACTGGACTTAATGGCTTTAAATTTGAAAACAATCACCTTCAGTTTACCTATTGAACTCAATTTTTATGCATAAATATGCGTGATTTAAATATTTTGATAAAATCCGGGTGAATAGTTCAAAAGAAAAAGCAGTTAATTTTATTCACTGTATAGTTACTCAGTAAAATTAATGCGTACTTTGTGGGGATATACTTAATGATTTTATGGTTATTCTTTCGTCACTGAACTCTCAATTTATTATTTATTTAGTTTCATCAGTACAGACTCATGGATTTTGGCTGTAAACTATGGGTTATAATCATCATTTATTTTGATCTTCAAGCTGCCCTAGTCTTCGCCAGTGAGAGACCTTCAAGCTGTCTTTTGGTATATCCCATAATTTGGGGGGCAATTTATTACTTTTTGACACAAGATGATGTTTTGGGCTCAACTTAAACAATTCAAACAATTTCTCTGCCCCAGCCCTGGAAATATTTGTTTTTACAAGGAATTATGGTTTCTTTTAGTGGATGGTGGTATTTAGAAATGAAGATATGGGTGCTTGTTGCTAATGGGTTGTCACTTCTCCCTGGTACTCCAAGTAGACAGAGCTAAGGAATATATTTTATATTCATGCACATAAATATTTCCATCTACATTTATATCTATATACCTTGAAAACCTTGAGATCATACCGGTATCTCTAATTCCAATTCCCTTCTAGTTTTCTGCATTTTTATATTTGTAATTCCTTTCTCTGACAGTAATTGATATTATTCTCATTATATATATATTTTCAGTCTCCTTGTATGTAGCCAGGCTTGAACTGCCACTTCTGCCACCACCCCTATCTTGCAGGGATGCCCTTCCCACCATGCTTGGTCCTCAGCACTATATGCTGGGCCTCTCTTGGGGGGCTGCCATCCCTTGTATGGAGTCCCCTGTGGGGATCTAGCTCTGACAGTCCACTCTGGCACTACAGCCCTGCCTCCCTTGTTCTGCTTACCCCCTGTCTTGGGGCTGACTTGTTTAGGAAGGAAAATGAGAGAGCAAAGAAAATCATTTTTTAAGTGGCCAGGTCACGTATTCCTGCAGTGAACATAAAATGCCCTTTTGTTATAGGTGAACTATTAAATCTAGGTTTCCTGAGTAAGTTTGGAAATATCATTAAATGTTTGGATTTTATTCAATATATAATGAATATATTTTGTGCAGAATGTTTTAAGGTGTCAACACACCCCTTCAATTCAGCTATTACTTTTGATGTGATATATTTTTCATAGCTATACACATTTAAGAACTGAAACAACAGATGATTACCCCCTCAACCCCACCCCTAATCATAGAATTTCCATTGTGCTGACAAGCAAATATCTAGTTACTATAACTCAATCACATAAGAGTATGTGGAATTTCATAAAAAGTATATAAATTATTTTATATTGTTTCATGAATTTTGATATCCCCATCTTTACAATACAATAAGCTGCTGTATAAGTTAGCTGAGCTCCATAAAATGGATTATTAAAGTAATCCCAATACCAGACCAGTGGGGAGAATTTCAGGGATGTTCAGTGACACAATGACAATGTGTTCCTACAATGACAAAAATTAAGACGTTGCGTTTACAACAAGTGGATGTTTGATTTTGCAGCCTTGCCTCATAATACTGTGTATCCACATGGTGCATAATACTTTCAAATTTTAAAAGATATTATTTAAAATCATGGTATTAATAGTATTGTTTTTATTAAAACTACTGTGCTTAATCTTTATATAGTTATATTAATATGTGTGGCATTAAGAAGTAGACAAATTGCTAACTAAAAAAAGCAGTTTAGATTAAGACCTTATGAATATTACATATACTTTCCAGAATACCAGAGAAAAACATCATGTACTGTTCTGTCAAGATAATGTGGCACTTAGTAATTATTTTAGTGGGTTTTTTTTTTTTATTAACCTGGTCGGTAAAGAGAATAGTTTGAATTGTTCTTTTTAACAGCACAGTTCAACAATACAATGAAATGTCAATACTTCAGAAAATGAATTAATGATAATTATCAAGAATTATGGTCTAGTCAACCACTGAAAGTAGAATGCAAAGTAGGCTTCAAATTACTTTTACAGATTTAATGTTTCCAGCTCATCACTTGCTTTTATTTTTTTAAATTTTTTGAAATTTTATTGGGGTGATGTTAGTTAACATGAACATATAGGTTGCATGTGTGGATTACTAAGTTACAAATCTGTATATTGCACTGTGTGTCCACCACCCAAAGTCAAATCTCTTGTCACCTCTTTTAGGACCCCTTTATCCCCCCACGCCCTCCCTCTGGCAACATCACACTGCTGTTTGTGTTTCATATTCCACATCTGAGTGAAATCATATAGTTCTTAGCTTTTATGTCTGATTTATTTCACTTTGCATAATGTTCTCAAGGTCCATCCATGTTGTTGTAAATGACGCTATTTCATCCTTTATTTTGGCCGTGTAGTACTCCATTGTGTATATATACCACGTCTTCTTTATCCAGGCCTCTATCACAGGGCACTTTGGCTGTTTCCATGTCTTGGCCACCGTGAATAATGCTGCAGTGAACATAGGGGTGCATATATTTGTGTGTATAAATGATCTCGAGATTTTTGGGTATATACCCAGGAGTGGGGTTGTTAGGTCATATGGTAGCTCTATTTTTAATTTTTTGAGGAATTGTCAGACTCCTTTCCATAGTGGTTGTACCAGTCTACATTGCCACCAGGGGTAAATGAGGGTTTCCTCTTTCCCCACAACCTCTCCAATGCTTGTTATTTCATTGTTTGTCTTGTTAATAATGGCCACTCTAACTGGTATAAGGTGGTATCTCATTGTAGTTTTAATTTGCATTTCCCTAATTGCCAGTGAGGTTGAACATCTTTTCATGTATCTATTGGCTGTATGTCTTCTTGGGAGAGGTGTATTTTCAGGTCCTCTGCCCACTTTTTGATTGGATTATTTGTTTGATTATGAGTTCTTTATATATTTTGGAAATTAAACCTTTGTCAGAGCTACTGTTCACAAATATTATCTCCTATCTGTTTGACTGCCTGTTTGTTTTGTCCATTTCTTTTGCAGAAGCTCTTCAATTTGATATAGTCTCATTCATTTATTTTTGCCTTTACTTCCTTTGCCTTTGGGGTCAAGTCCATAAAATGTTCTCTATCACCCAGGTCTATAAGTTTGGTACCTATATTTTTTTCTATGTGACTTAATAGTTTCGGGTCTCATGTTTCGGTCTTTGATTTATTTTAAATTTTTGTATGTGGGGACAAACTGCAATCCAGTTTCATTCATTTGCATGTGGCTTTCCAGTTTTCCCAGCACCATTTATTGAAGAGACTATCTTTACTCCAATGTGCATTTCTGGCTCCTTTGTCAAAAATTATCTGTCCATATATGTGTGGTTTTATAGCTGGGCCCGCTATTCTGTTGCCTTGACCTGTGTATCTGTTTCTCTGCCAATATCATGCTGTTTTGATTATCATAGCTCTGTAGTATATTTTAGCTTTGTAGTATATTTTGAGTTGAGATAGCATGATACCTCCAGCTTCATTTTTTCTTTCTTTCAGGATTGCTTTGGCTATTCTGAATCTTTTGTGGTTCCATACAAATCTGATGAGTTCTCATTCTATTTCTTTAAAAAATGACATTGAAATTTTGTTAGGGATTGCATTAAATCTGTATATTGCTTTGAGTGAAATGGAGATTTTAACTATGTTGATTCTTCCAATCCATGAACATGGGATATTTATCCCGCTTGCTTTTAATATTTAACTTTCCTCAAGTCATTAAGGTATATAAGCATCTGAGAAAAGTAAATTAAAATCCCACTGACAAAGGTACAGGAAACAACATTGGTCAAAGATGACATAAACCTCCTTAGTTTTATTTCTGGTGAAGAAAATTACTTAGTAGCCATGAAATCCTAAATGTTCAGTTTTGTTTCAGATTCTCTTGACAATGTCCCTTGGGGTAAAGACTCTATCCACGTTATTCTGCTCACATCAAAAACAATGATGAGATCTGCATAAAAATAGAATATTTTTTTTAAAGAAAAGTTGAAGCTCTTTCAAGTGTTAACCAAATACAGCACTACTCCTCCCTCATCCCTGAGGGATATGTTCTAAACCCCCAAGTGGATGCCTGAAACCACAGATAGGACTGAGCCCTGTATGTACAGTTTTTTCCTACATATACATACCTGTGATAAGTTTAAACTACTCATGTCCTTTGGGACCATTAGTAGTACAATAAGCGTTACTTGAACACAGGCACTGTTATATCACAAGTCAGTCTGATAACCGAGACAACTACTACGTGACTAATGGGTGCAAAGCATCAGCATGGAAAGAAAGAGGAAATATTGGGGTTACTACAAACACTGAGTTAGAAAACAATGACAGTTTGATAGAAATTTCAGTGTACTCAAAATCTGAAAATATTCCTGTCTTTTGAACCAGCATTTCTACTTCTAGTAATACGTGGACACGTTAGCAAAGATATGGGTGCAAGAATATCCACTGAAGTTTTATTATCAATAGCAAAAATAAATACACCCCAATGTCAACAACAACAGAAACCACCAAAAAGTTCACCAATAGTAGCATGCTATAGCCATCAACCTGTGCAATGCTAGGCCGCTGACATCAACTGTGAGGTAGAATAATGGGTACTAACAGGGGGAAAAGACTAAAATTGGTTGGGGTAGAGCATTTGCAAAACAATGTGTTTATTATAAGACTACTTTTGAAAAAATATTAATGACAAAATTAAAGAGGAAGAAAGGTTAGTATGCGAAGAAGAAAACCAGTTGGCAGTCTGTGTGCCAACACTATTGCTAATTTTTCATTGAGGTGTGAGATTACAGAGAACATGCATTTTCAGTGATGTGTTTATGCATTTCACAGATTTTATGAGTCTGCTTCATACAAGGTGTATTCTAGTTGCTGAGGATACACATAAAACTTAAATTCTAGTTAGAGGAGATAGAAAACCTGCAAATAAATAGATTCACATTTGAATTCTGGATAAGCAAAGTCTATTACCCTGAATAATAAGAAGATATGTTTAAGGTAAAAAGATAGGAGACCATGAACAAAAAAAAGGGGAGGCAGAGCCAGGGAATGTCAGTGGCCTTTCAGAACATGGGGGTAAAAGGCTGGTAACCACATAAACCAATGCAGTAGACCTAATTTTCGGTCTATCAGTTCTAATAGTGCCCAGGACTTAAGCCCTGATGTAGATTATTTTTGATTTACCACTTGTTTGTGGGTGGAAACTGAATATAGTAGCTGGTTCTTATACTTTTCACACTCTATTTTATTTATTTATACATATTTTGATTTCAGAGAGGAAGGGAGGAGGGAAAGACAGAAACATCAACGATGAGAGGGAATCATTGATTAGCTGCCTCCTGCACACCCCATACTGGGGATTGAGCCCGACACCCTGGCATATGCCCTGACCAGGAATTGAACTGTAACCTCCTGATTCATAGGTCGATGCTCAACCACTGAACCATGCTGGCTGGGCCAGAGTCCTATTTAAACAAAAATTTATGTTCTTTTCTGTTCCCTTTATTATATTAACCTTACTATTAAGAAAAGCTGTTCATAGAAAATGCAAATAATAGTCATAATTAGCATTTGTTCTTTTTACATTTAGAAAATCCTGAATTTTAAAATAAAACAGGTTAATTCCTTTTTAAAAAATCATTGGTAAGGTGCTAATAAAGGTTAGTTGGGATTTAAAATTTTTCATTAATAATTATTAATTATAAACTTCAAATTTCACACTGTCAGGACTGTCTGCTTATTGAGTAAACTAGGAAAATTTAGTAACATGTTCAAAAATAACTTTTGTTCAAGACCACATCAATCAGGTTTTCTTTTGGTATTTGAGCACAATTTACAATTATAAGTCTTTAATAATTAGTTTGACCAGGCTGCTATGGTAGAGAAACAACTGAATCACTTAACTTTTTATAGCAAAGGTATTATTTTAAAATTTTATAGATAGCATTTATTTATTCAGTGCAATTCAACAATTTTCTACCAAGGGCCTTCTCAGTACCAGACACATCATTGCATATGCTCTAGACCAGCGGTTCTCAACCTGGGGGTCGCATAAGACCATCCTGCATATCAGATATTTACATTACGATTCATAACAGTAGCAACATTACAGTTATGAAGTAGCAATGAAAATAATTTTATGGTTGGGTCACAACATGAGGAACTGTATTTAAAGGGCCAGAAGGTTGAGAACCACTGCTCTAGACTCTGGACTCAAAAACTGGTAATCTAAGCAGACAGCGAGGTAAACAACAATACAAATGTTTGGGGGGTATTTATAAGTGGGTATGGAGTGATTCATACCCACTTAATACTGATTGATACTGCCTATGCTTTTCTAACCAGAGAGTCCCTGAAAAGTAGGAAAAAACATTCAATAATCTCTTCTATGCCAAAGTATAGTGGGACAGAGTCCCTTACAGGAGCAGTGAGAATCTTCAGGCTAAATTGCTATAAATTTAACACCTCTTTCTTTGCATGCTCCCTTGATCTTGCCAATTATGTGTGCCATGAAGTTCTCATTTTTCCAGCTTTGCTTTTTAGAACCAGATGCAGACAACAAGCAATTATTTCTTGTTAAGAGAATACAAGTAGAAAATAAAAGACCCCTTTAAAATAAAGTGTATCATCAAATGTGTGTGTATATGTGATTATGGATAGATGAGGAAGAGCTGATCTGCTGTGTGCCAGCTTCTAAGGATATTTGAACAGTTTCCATTTCATTTTTGTGTACACACACATCTGTGATTACCCAAGTGTTTGTACACATCATGTTGAAATATATGTACCTGGATATCCCCTCTATAAAAATATGTTTGATTTTAGAGAGGAAGGGAAAGGGAGAAAGAGAGAAACATCCATGTGAGAGCAAAACATGGATCAGCTGCCTCCTGTATGCTCCCTATGGAGGATCGAGTCTGCAACCCCTGCATGTGCCCCCTGACTGGGAATTGAACCTGTAACCTGTTGGTGCCCAGAATGACACCCAACCAACCGAGCCATTCTGGCCAGGGCACATGAATATCCCCTCTTATAATTCAAATCTTCAGTAAGTAAATATTTAGAAACCAGCTTAGTTTGACTAGGCTGCTATGGCAAAATAGCACAGACTGGGTAGCTTATAAACAACAAACATTTATTTCTCACAGTTCTGGAGGCAGGAAGTCCAGGATCAGAGCACCAGCATGATCCAGTTGATAGCCAGAGCCTCCTCGCTGTGTCCTCACCAGGTGGAAGGAGCTAGGGAGCTCTCTGGAGCCTCCTTTATAAGGGCACTCATCCCATTCAGTAGGGCCCCACGCTCCCATCCGGAGCATACATTAACATTCAGACCATAGCAGAAACCAGCACTTATATCAAAGCTTAACATTCAGACTAACATTCAGACCAGGGGTCCTCAACTACGGCTTGCGGGCCACATGCAAATACAAATATTGTATTTGTTCCCGTTTTGTTTTGGTTTTTTTTTTACTTCAAAATAAGATATGTGCAGTGTGCATAGGAATTTGTTCATAGTTTTTTTTTAAACTATAGTCCGGCCCTCCAACGGTCTGAGGGACAGTGAACTGACCCCCTGTTTAAAAAGTTTGAGGACCCCTGATTCAGACCATAGCAGAAACCAGCAGTTATATCAAAGCTTAAAACAAAAATCATCAGAGGTTAAAACAACACAAAGAAAACAGAGCTATAGTTATGTGCTCACCAGGTAAAGAAGAGCCCATGTCACTTGGAAGATGAGTTCTGTGGGGCTCCTTAAGCTGAAAGCAGAAATGCCAGCAACAGAGGGAACGGGAGAGTTGTTCCACAATAGGAGGTTCCTGCAGAAGTTAGACTATTGTTAAAGTCTAGTTGGCTAAGAAAAGGATTATAACATTTTCCAGGGCGTTAGGCACTGTTCTTTTTCAGTCACAAGAGTGCAAACAATTTTACGGAGTTGTGAGGAAACATTGTGCACAAGCTTAGGCCTTGGCAATTTTTTTCTTTTTTTAATCCTCCCCCTAGGATATGTTTTACTGAAGAGAGAGAAAGAGGTCAGAGAAACATCAATCAGTTGCCTCCCATCTGGGGACTGAACCCTCAACTTAGGTATGTGCCCTGACTGGGAACATGCTCCAACCAACTAGCCACACCGACCGGCAGGGCAGTGTTTTTTCTTTACCCCTTGAAAGAGAAGTGCACAGTGATGACTCACAGGCTCTTACAAGGGGTGAAGCCCACCAGTCCAGCGTCCTGGTAGGTGTGCACCGTGACGATGCTGCTCTACCGCTGAGGGAACGAGGGCTCAGACAGGCTGAGCACCCATACCAACTCCACGAGCACTCACGGAGGAACGGTTCCCTGGACTTGCTCTTTCTCTGAAATGGCCCTCAAAATGGACTTGCCAAGTCTCGCTTCCCCTGAAGACAAAAACAAGGTATTTCATTGCTTATTTAGGAAATAGACATGTCCTAGATGAGCAGTATGAGGTGGATACGAAGTTTTTTGCACACACCACTTCTGGTCTCTAAAACCTGAATTTGTATCCCGAGTAAACAGCTTTCGTGCTCTCAGAATCAGCCAGGTCACCTGGGTCACACCCCAGGCTTTTATTCTGCCCTGCTGCTGCTACTGCCTATTCTACATCCAAATACTTCCTGAAATTACAGATTAAAAAACAAAACTCCCAAAGTTTTAAAAGGTTAGAGATTGCTTTTGTTACATTATCTGACGTTTCAATGACAGGATTCATGCACAAAAAGTAGGCACATTTTGTACCACTAATAGAATTTCATTGGAAGAGTTTATATTCATACTAGTAGATTCCTTTTTAGAGCCGTACTATAGAAAATGAAACTTTGGTCAGCACATCGTGTCTTATAACTTCAGTTCTCAGACCTCCAGCATTACAACAGGCTAGTCTTTTGTTTAACCACCCTCCGTCCAAATCCAACGGCTAGAAGATAAAGCACACGAACTGTTCACCCTCATGTTGGTGTCTCTTTGTCTTGTCTCTGCCTATTTGCTCCAGGTGGGAGAGTTCCGAGCCCATGCTGCCGAGTGGACAGCCAATGTCACGGCTGAGTTCAAGGAAACGAGGCGGCGGCTGAGTGTGGAGATATACGACAAGTTCCAGCGCGCCACCTCCATTAAGCGGAAGCTCTCTGCAGAACTGGCTGGGAACCACAACCAGGAGCTGACCCCTTGTAGGAGGACCCTGTCCGTGAACCACCTAGCCACCGAGAGGGATGTCTTGCCTCCCTTATTGAAAACTGAAAGTATCTATTTGAATGGATTGACGCCACACTGTGCAGGGGAGGAAATTGCTGTTATTGAAAACATTAAATAGCCCTCTCTTTGAAGAGCCTTAGGCATAGCCATAGGTGAGGACTTCTATATGCTCTTTAAGACTGTTGCTGGTAGCATTTTTAAAAATTGTGCATGAACTCCTAAAGGGGGAAAATAGATACACCCATCACGGTCATCTACCATCAAGAGAATTTGGAATTCCGAGCCAGCACTATCTTTTTGATGATGCTTGTACGGTCTATTTTCTTTGACCAGTGGAATAAAACAAGCAAGGTCTGATGCCTTTCTGTGCCCAGACTGTTTTTCTCCCTTTTTCCTAATGTGCCATAAGGCTTCAGAATGAATTATAATTGTTTCTGGTCATAATGTAGCTTCGAGGGATGAGTCCTTAACTTTTCAGGGTCTACCTAACTGAGCCTAGATACGGACCATGTATGGATGACAACATTTCTTTTTGTAAATGGCAAGAAATTCTTATGCAGCCTTTTACCTAAGAAATTTTCTGTCAGTGCCTTATCTTACGAAGAAACAGAACCTCTCTAGTTAATATGTGGTTTCTCCTTCCCCGCCCCACCCCTAGGCTCACCTGCAGTCCTTTACCCCACGACTCCCATTTGAATGCCATACCTTGCTGGAAACAGCGTGTAAAATGACTGAAGTGGTGATGCCCGAAGAAGGACTAGATGCCAAATTAGATGGATATTGAAGCAACACTCAGAAACCCTAGCGTAAAAGGCACTGCAGCAAAAGAGGTGCACAGATGGCCCCTCTGAGTATTTATTTGTCTCAGGTACCAGTGGTACATATACACAGTGTAATGATTACCAGGCCAGTAAAATTGGCTGTTCCCAGTCTCTTTTTTCCTGGCAGTATTTGGAATTTATCATTTATTAATAACTACATTGTTAAAGGTGGAAGAAGAAAAATATATATCTATATATATGATCTGACAGAAGAAAACTGTTAAAAATGGATATTATCGGAGGCAATTTAAGACAATTGTTGTGAATTACCATTCTGATGAAGAGAGCAAAACAATGTGTTATGAGCACTTGCTAATAAACATTATACTGCCAGCATCGATTTGCTTTTTGGTGTATGAAAGGCTTATATGATTTCTCTCATTGGGTGACATTTGCCAGACAAGGGGAGGCGAAGCAGCTGGCAGGGCTGGGCACAGGCCTGGCCTCCCCTGGGTGTACCTCTGGAGTGGTGACTGAAGTTGAAACTGGGATCACTGTGATTTTGCACAAAATGCAGATTGCAGGCATAGTTCATCTCCGACATTAGAGAAAAGGCTGTTATAGCACAATTTAAATCTTGAGAGCTTTTTGTTTGTTTAGATAGGAAAGGCCAGTAATCCTTTTAGTTTCATTTCATAGCCTGTAACTTTTTGGATGGTTCCAAAATTCAGAAGAAATTCGGTAAAGGCACCCAATAGATTGCTACTCTTTCTTTTATTTTCATACTTAGATCTGCTGTACATTGTATATATAATTTTTGAAAATGCAGAAAGAAAATGATTTCCCTTTTACTATTGTGGGGGGCGTATCTAAATAACTGGCATTCATATTAGAGTCTTAATAATAAGCCCAGGATCTTTAAAAAAAAATCTTAATAGATGCTTATTTTCCAAAATTTAAATTTAAGCTAAAAATGTAAATATTCAGTTAATTTGTTAAAGGTACTTTTATAAACTTAAATTCTAACTGAAATTTTAGAAGGTCAGGCTCTTTGAGAAAGAAAGCTACACCCATTTCCTCAGTAACTGTTCTGAAAGTTCATATGGTGGACTGCACCATGTATAAACTGTGAATTGTACTGACAAATAAAGTTTGTAATTAAAGTCAGCGTTTTCTGAGTCTCCTGCTTGCTGCTGAGAATTTAGATCTGATTCTGACTAAGTAGAACTGCAGGACGTTGCTTTCTATGCTGAGTGGCTCCTTTATTCAAAAATTTCAATAAATATTTTTGATGCAATATTACTACACTCACTAAATACATGCAGAATCTGCTTTAAAAAATATTTCTATTGATTTCAGAGAGGAAGGGAGGGAGGAGAGAGATAGAAACATCAATGATGAGAGAGAATCATTGATCGGCTGCCTCCTACATGCCCCCTACTGGGGACAGAGCCTGCAACCCAGGCATGTGCCCTGACCAGCAATTGAACTGGTGACCTCTCAGTTCATGGGTCAACCCTTAACCACTGAGCAACACTGGCTGGGCACCCTTCAATTTTATATCCACTATTAGTTTTTCATTTTTTTAGGAGTAAGACAAAGTCCTTCACATGGCCTTCCTTTCCAGACTCATCTCGTATTGCTCTCCAGTGCTCTGTATAGCAGCCCCACTGGATTTCTCTCATTTATCACAAGGTTATGCTGATGCTTTGTATGGAATACTTGTTCTCCTTTTGCTCCTCAGCCTTTTTCACTTAAACTCCTTCTTATCCTTCAGAACCCAGCTCAAGTGTCACTTTCTCTGATCAGCCATCCCTGATATGAATTCAGGTACCTTTATAATATTCTTTTTAAAAACCCTGCTCCTTTCCCTAGGTCACGATTAGATGTTCATCACTCTTATTTGATTTTTATCTGTCTTTCCCACTAGAATATAATTCATTGGTTTTAATTTACTAAGTTATTTCCAGATACTAGCAAAATACATATAGTATTTACTATAAATACATATAGGGGCATGTGTTCAGAAAATACTTGATGAACAAAGGAATGAAGATGAAAACAGGGATTTAAATATTGTGACCATCTGAAGAATCCTTGTGTATGCATATCCCAAATTTTCTCTGTTCCACAAACATTTATCTGTCCTCTTCTGGCTTAGTAGTAAATAGGATACAAACTGCAATTATTTCTCCTATTAGCTGACCAAAAAAGTCAAAGCCAATTCTTTAACTAGATAGACTTGCAGTTTGTCATTATATACTCTTACTCCTTATGAGCAAGGGTTTCATTATTTTACTTCCAACTTTTGGCTCACAATATATACTATCAGAGCTCTTCAAGCATAATCTAATCTTGAAAATCTATTTAGAAATTAATTGCAAAACAAATTTGCTAATAGTACTAAATGGATGTCTTTTATTAGTAGAGAGCAAAATGCACATTTATTATCCTTGCCAAATAAAATTTAGCTTTTTCACGCTTAAACAAATTTATAAGAGTCTGGGAAGAAATCCATTATTAGGCACATTTTGAACTGTATCCAACAGAGAATGTTAGTCACTTACATGGTATAATTTTGAAATTAACTCATAGAATAAACATTGGTTTTCATTTAGTTGATTCCTGACTTGGTAGACAGTATCCCTTTCACACTATCCTATTAATACTGAGTAATATGTAGATGATTTGTATTTACTGTTTTGAAAACACTTTATACTTTTAAATATTATGGCATTAGACTGTATTAGGCTGTTTCTGTATTTTTATTTAAAAATTTAAATAAGCCCAGCTGGTATGCTCAATGGATAGAGCATGGCCTGCTGACTGAAGGGTCCTGAGTTTGATTCTGGTCAAGGGCACATACCTCGGTTGCAGGTTCCCCAGCCCTGGTGGGGGAGTGTGCGAGAGGCAACCAATCGATGTGTTTCTCTCACATCAATGTTTCTCTGTCTTTCCCTTCCCCTTCCACTCCCTCTAAAAATCACTAGAAAAATATCCTCAGGATAGTATTAACAACAAATTTTTTTTTTTTTAAACAGGCATCCGTAAGTGGTAATGTCTGGTCCATATTCAAATTTTATCATGCCCAAATATTTCAGAGTTACATCGAACCCATCTTGTTTCTCAGTCAGGTGCACCAACTCAGGGTTTCTACATGCATTGAGAAAGTTGACTTTAATATTGCCACGGTCTAGATCAGGGGTGGGCAAACTTTTTGACTCGAGGGCCACAATGGGTTCTTAAACTGGACCGGAGGGCCGGAACAAAAGCATGGATGGAGTGTTTGTGTGAACTAATATAAATTCAAAGTAAACATCATTACATAAAAGGGTACGGTCTTTTTTTTTTTTTTTAGTTTTATTCACTTCAAACGGGCCAGATCCGGCCCGCGGGCCGTAGTTTGCCCACGGCTGGTCTAGATATGTACAAGCAGATTAGCCAAGTGTATGAGTCTCTACAATGATTACATTGCATGTGCAAACAAATGGTTTACTAAGTTAATATTTTTCAAGAGCCTTTAATGTGCCAATCACTAGATATACTCAGCCAAATAAACATCTGCTGTCAAGGAGATGGCAGGCATGGGTGGGATAGTGACATGCAGCACACATGGAGGAGTCTGCTCACTGCCCTGAACAAAAGGCTCTGGCCTTTTCATGGACGGGAGGCTGAGGCAGAAGGAAAGGGGGAGGGGCTAGCAGCGGAAAGCTGCTGAGTCAGGGAGGAGAAAAGTGCCTCAATAGGCCCTAGTAAGGAGGCCTCCAAGTGCTGGCACCTGTGTCTAAGCTCTAGCCTGCAACTCCACCCAGAAAATCCCAGTGTGTCCACAATGGGAAGGGCAGTTTCCCCCATGATACCAATTTCCCTCGTGACATTGCGTATGGTTGGGCCTGAAAGATCACGTATAGCTCTTGGCCTGTAATGATCTCCAACTTTAAAATAGGGAATAATGTGGATGGATTGGTGCTTTTAGATTTATCACTCTGGCGAAAGTGTGGAATAGGTGCCGAGGGGAAAGCTGAGATGCATGGCAGAAAGTCAGGGGACCTGTGGGGTCCCTGAGAGAGGGATTTCGGTCTGAACCATACCAAGGCACTGGATGGATGCTGGGGCCTTTTGTTAGCATTAGGGGCATGGGCTACAGAAAAAAAAGGAGAAAGTTTGAAGGGGAGATTGATACTTTAAGACACCTATGGAGTCACCCAAGTGAAAACCCTCAACGGGCAATTAGAATACTCAAATGCACTCAGACCAGGAATCCCATGTAGGGAAATGAATGTGGAAATTACTGACATTAGAAGTCTGCACATTAATAATGACAAAGTGAAGTCTTCACAGTCTATGTTGATAATAATATTCTAAACGTTAATGCAGCCCTGGTCAAGTGGCTCGGTTGGAGCATCATTTTGTACACCAAAAGGTGGCTGGTTTGATTCCCAGTCAGGGCACATATATAAGTACTACAGGTTTGATCCCTGGGTATGGTGGCAATTGATCCATGTTTCTATCTTACATTGATGTTTCTCTCTCTCTAAAATCAATTATACACATACACATACACACACACACACACACACACACACACACACACACACACGGTGTCCCCCAAAATGTATACACGTTATAAAGGCAGTGTGTACTAAAATACATTTCATTGTATACACATTATAAAGGCAGTGTTCATTAAAATACATTTCATTTTCAAAATGTAATAGAATCTAAAGCTATCAGCTGTGTATACATTTTTTGGGACATCCCAATGGCTCTTAGTTTCTAGGCAGCCAAAGTGAAAAGTGAAACTTTTTCAGTTTAGCCCCCAAATTTGTTCAATCTAAGGAAATGAAACCAAAGAATGAGGAGAAGTAGGTAAGTTGCCTGCAATTCCTTCTGAATGGACTTGAATTCAAGCACTAGAGAGCTCCCATGATTAGATTAAATGGAATCAAAGCCATTTTTGACATTGTGGTCTGAAATTCTTACAGTGTCCATCTGTGGGCAACCATCATAACCAAGGGAAGTGGTTAGCTGGTAAGCAGTTCCATCTGCTATGCTTGCCACAAGCCTGCATTAGCTAAGTCTGCATTTTGGGGGTCAGTGGCCTAAGAACAAGCCTTTCTGAAAACCCTTTTACCCTGAGATTCCTGTAAATCCTCTTTGAGCCTTTCTCCCCCTAGTTCCCTGAAGAAGCCTCCTGCAATAAGGCAGTCTCCCTTAAATAGGTCCTATTCTCATCCAAATCCAAATAGCAATTTCCTGCAGTAAAATGAGGCTGAGTTTCCATGGAGGAATTAAGTACATTTCCTATTAATTTGTGAATGCCCTCCACATGGCAAGGCTGAATTATAAAAGCTTAACATTTAGTTTGAAAATTTCTTGCAATGGGCAGTGGAACATGACCAACATTACAATGAGGGACTCTAATTGCCATGAGTTATTTTGGCAATGGCTCTTTGCAGAAAAATATCTATTTAATCAAATCTTGATAATTTTCTGCCAATTAGGTGTAGCAATGCCCTCTGCACACTGCAGGAAATGCTCCAAAGATCAAAGATTTGGAAATGCTTTTCACTTCAGTGCACCACTCAGTCTAGTGCATCTGGGCTTTTCCAAATTTCTCTAAATTGACTGCTCTGAAATTGTTACGTAACCAAGTGAATCTGATCTCTTGTTAACATGACTGTGAAGAATCAAAGCTCTATATCAGTCTTTCCCAAAAGTATTTAGTGAAATACTACCCTTCAGGATTCTTTGGGGGCGAGAGGGGGAGGGGAAGAATGTTTTGGGGTAAAAAAACAAAACAAACAAACAAAAAAGGGATACATCATACAGTATATCCAACTCACTTAAAGATCCACAACTAACATCAGTAAACTATAAAGGCTTTGAGAAGTCCTATAGTTGATAGCTAATTACCCCCAAACTTAGCAGCCTAAAACAAACATTTGTTATCTCATCAAGTTTCTAAAGACAAGGAATGACTTACCTGCCTTGCGTAGACTAGCTCAGGGTCTTTCAAGAGGGTGCAGTCAAGCTGCTGGCCGGGGCTGCAGTTATATAAAGGCTTGGCTGGGGCAGGGGAATCTATTTCAAAGATGGCTCCATCACATGGCTGTTGGCAGGAGGAATCTGTTCTTCGGGACATACACTTACCTCTCTACAGCACTGCTGAGTGTCCTCACAACACGGCAGCTCGCTTCCCAAAGAATGGGTGGCCTGAGAAAGAGAGCAAGCAGGAAGCTACAGTGCTATTTTGGGACATATTTTGAAGCATCACAAATGGTTTTAATCCATCATTTTCTTTACTTGACCACAGAAGCTTTGAGCGTAATACCTATTACCATAGGTAATAATCCTGTAGAATGAAACATAATTGGGGAATTGCTATGTAATACTCTTTTTATTTCCCCTCGAGGAACCTCTGACAGCATTCCCTTGGACAATTGTTGAGGAATTATAAGTATATGAATCTTCAAAATGAAAGCAGAAGGCAATATATGCACAGATCTGTTAGACACCAATTCTCATGATTAAACCAACTGGACGTCATTGCATATTTAAGAAAATCATTTTTGGTTTCAGGTAGAAGTTCAAGCTTTTCACAATGTGAACTAATAAAATAATTCTTGGCCCAGCCGGCATGGCTCAGTGGTTGAGCATCAACCTATGAACCAGGAGGTTACAGTTCGATTCCTGGTCGGGGCACATGCCCAGGCTGCGGGTCCAGTCCCCAGTGAGAGGCAGGCAGGAGGCAGCAGCTAATCAATGGTTCTCTCATCATTGATGTGTCTATCTCTCTCTCCCTCTTCCTTCCTCTCTGAAATCAATGAAAATATATTAAAAAATTTTTGGACAGATCTTCTCAGATAGTTCATAACCATTATACGCACTTAAAAATGTAAATCTCTAAAAAGAAAGGAAAACTGGTCATTAGAGGTATAGCTTATATTGATTTCCCATAAGTGAAATGCATTCTGCCTTGCTCAATATTTAAGTATGACTTAAATACTTAAGTATTTAAGCATAGTATACATGCTATATGCATATACTTTATCATCAGGAAATATTTTCTATGACTAGATATACAATTCTAAAAAGATCTACAATTCCTTTTTGTCCAATGTAAAAAAACTAGGGTGTGTCAATTGTACTATGAGAGGTTGGTATGCACCTTAAACATAAACTCTGACAAATCTGCAGAGCCAGATATTATAGTGTTAAATGCTTCTCTAGCTTTCAGGTGAAATTGTGACAGTTGCTCATATATATATATTTTTTTTATTGATTTTTTTACAGAGAGGAAAGGAGAGAGATAGAGAGTTAGAAACATCGATGAGAGAGAAACATCGATCAGCTGCCTCCTGCACATCTCCTACTGGGGATGTGCCTGCAACCCAGGTACATGCCCTTGGCCGGAATCGAACCTGGGACCTTTCAGTCCGCAGGCTGACGCTCTATCCACTGAGCCAAACCGGTTTTGTTTTTTTTTGTTTTTGTTTTTTTTTTTACAGAGAGGAAGGGAGAGAGATAGAGAGTTAGAAACATCGATGGGAGAAAAACATTGGTCAGCTGCCTCCTGCACATCTCCTATTGGGGATGTGCCCGCAACCCAGGTACATGCCCTTGACCGGAATCGAACCTGGGACCCTCAGTCCGCAGGCTGACGCTCTATCCACTGAGCCAAACCGGTTTCAGCGTGACAGTTGCTCTTAGCAGAGAAAACACATCAAGAATGGTGTTTAAGTTTTGTTTGGGTGAGTTTGCTCAGATGGGCAAGGCATAGTGATAATGACAATGTAAATGCCAAGGAGTTGCCCTCTATTTCATGGGCACAGTCTAAAATTCTTGGCCAGTCATTTTAAAGATATTTGCTTGAAATAATTAAGAAATTATGTGAAGAATGTGGATAGCTCAATAAAAACCACAAGTCAAAATAAATCATAACTGGATTGAGTAAGGCAAAAGAATTAACCTTATATATATATTACTTAAATTTTATTTTAAAGAATCTATAAATTCATCATCCCATATTCCAATATATATATATAATGTACCAAATTTTACCATAGATTTAAATAGATTGCTCCACTCTCTCACATTTTACCATCCCAGAATCCCAGAACCTCATATTAATGCCATTCTCATTTATTTGAAAACAGATAAATCTTTCTTTTGCTGGATGTCACACATTAAGTTCTATGGAAAATATTATAAAGAATCAGATCTAGTCTGGCTGGTGTGGCTCAGTGTTTGACATATCAACCAGGAGGTCACGGTTCAATTCCCAGTCAGGACATATGCCCTGATTATGGGCTCCATCCCTAGTGAGGGGTGTGCAGGAGGCAGCCAATCAATGATTCTCTCATCATTGATGTTTCAATCTCTATCTCCCTCTCCCTTTCTCTCTAAAATCAATAAAAAAAGAATCAGATATAGTCTAGTATCACTTTAAAAATAATACATACCAGTTTTTAATTGGAATTTAAGATATATACCAAAAAAAGAATGCAAGACATAAAACGATGGATGTCAAGAAACTGCTAGACTTGGAGGAGGTCAGATCTCTTTCATCTTCAGATTCACAGAAGACCAATGGAAGAACTAATACATGCGATATAACCAGTAAGGGTAATGAGATTTTTATATTAAGGAGGAGGTGAAAATATTTGGAGTCATTTTATTGCTCTTCCTCTTTCCTCCAATCAAATATGAAAATGAGGTTAGATGTACAAGAGATTATCTGGGGAGATACTGGTAATAGTTTCCTACGGTACCCATAACAAAGTATCACATACTTGGTGGCTTAAAACAACATAAATGTATTGTCTCACAATTCTGGAGGCAAGAAGCTTGAAATCAAGGTGTTGGCAGGGCCATGCTGCCTGCAAGGCCTCTAGGGAAAAATCCTTTCACATCCCCTCCAGCTCCTGGTAAACCGAGGTGCTCCTTGGTTTGTGGTATCATAACTCCAATCTCTATCTCTGCCTTCACCTGACTGCCTTCCAAATTGCTCTTCTTATAAAGGATAGTGGTGTTCTATTGGGTCAAGAATTTACCCTAATGATCTTATCCTAACTTGATTACATTTGCAAAGACCCAATTTCTAAATAAAGTCACATGTATGGATACTAGGGGTTAGAACTTCAACATTTCTTTTGAATGGAAACCATTAAAGCTCTAACAATACTTTTATCAACTATGGTTGTTGGCATCAATTCAATGCCAACAGGAGTACCCAATTGGGGGTGTGGTGAAGAATGAAACTTTATTCAGTGTAGACAACTCAATTGTGAAGCAACATGGCTGTGATATCAGCATGGCTGTCGCACAGCTAGTATTACAGCTTAATTATGGGACAGCAGTGTTGTGGAACAGCATAGCTGTGAGGTGGCCCTGAGATGAGGGAGCCCTGGGGCAAGGTTCCTCTCCTGCTAGACAACTCTGCTCTGCTGAGATGTCTTTGATGTTCTAGCCCATAAACACAGTCTTTAGTTTTTGATGGAATGGTAAAGTGTGCCCCCTGAGCCACAGGGGAGCTAACTTATTTAGAGAGAAGATACTGCCCTCACCCTTGACTGGTTGTCCTTATGCAAATGAGGACTCCAAATCCTTGTAGCTTTGTTGGTCAAAAAACAGTGTCCTGATTGGTCATAATGAAGCTACTCTGATTGGTGGGTGAAAATGCTAATGGTGGGGAGGAAATACAGCTGCATTGCTCTGATTGGATAGGGAAAGTGTCAATCCTATGGGACACAGTGAAAGCAGTCCTGAGAGGGAAGTGCATAGGTCTACAGGCCTACTTAAAAAAAAACCAAACAAACAAACAAACAAACAAGAAAAACTGGTAATAAATTATCAAACCCTACAACTTAAAGAATTATAAAGCAACAAGAAAATCCCAGAGTAAGCAGAAGGAGATAATAAAGATCAGAGGGGAAATAAACAATATAGAGACAAAAAAAAACAATACAAAAGATCAATAAAACCAAGAGCTAGTTCTTTGAAAAGATGAACAAGATTGATGAACCTCTAGTCAGGCTCACCAAGAAACAGAGAGAGAGGATCCAAATAAACAAAATTAGAAATGACAAGTAAAGTAACAACCAACCCCAAAGACATACAAAGGATTGTAAAAGAATACTACGAATAACTCTACTCCAACAAACTGAACAACCTAGATGAAATGGACATATTCTGAAAAAAAACGAAACAATATTCCAAAACTCAATCAGGAAGAATAAGAAAACCTGAATAGACAGATAACTACTGATGAGATTGAAGCAGTAATTAAAAAAAAAGAAACTTCCAGCAAACAAAAGCCCTGGTCCAGTTGGCTTTACAGGGGAGTTTTACCAGACATTCAAAGAAGAACTAAAACCTATCCTCCTCAGGCTATTCCAAAAAATTCAAGAGGAAGGCACACTTCCAAGCTCTTTCTATGAAGCCAGCATTACCCTAGTCCCAAAATCAGATAAAGGCACTACAAAGATAGAGAATTACAGGCCAATATTCCTGATGAACACAGATGCTAAAATCCTCAACAAAATTCTGCAAATGGGATCCAGCATTACATTAAAAAGTTAATACACATAACAAGTGGGATGTATTCTGGGGATGCAAAGCTGGTACAATATCCGCAAATCAATAAACGTTACACATCACATAAACAAATTGAGACAAAAATCATATAATCATATCAATTGATGCAGAAAAAGCATGACAAAATCTAGCACCCTTTCTTGATAAAAACTCTCAGCAAAGTGGGAACGAGGGGTCATATCACAACATAATAAAAGCCTTATATGACAAACCTACAGCCAACATCATACTCAATAGACAAAAACTAAAACCATATCCCCTAGGAACAGGAACAAGACAGGGATGCCCACTTTCACCATTCCTGTTTGACACAGTACTAGAAGTGCTAGCCATAGTGATCAGACAAGAAGAAGAAATAAAAGGCCTCCAAATTGTAAAAAGAAGAAGTAAAACTGTCATTATTTGCAGATGACATGATATTGTATATCGAAAACCCTACAGACTCCATCCCAAAACTACTAGACTTAATAAATGAATTTGGCAATGTAGCAGGGTACAAAATTAACCCCAGAAATCTATGGCTTTATTATACACCAATAATGAACTCACAGAAAGAAAGAAACAAACAAAAAATCCCATTTACCATTGCACCAAATAAATTAAGATATCTAGGAGTAAACTTAACTAAGGAGATAAAAGACTTGTACTCAGAAAACTACAGTACGTTGAAAAAGAGATAGAGGAAGACATAAATAAGTGGAAGAATATAACACATTCATGGATTTGTAGAATCAACATCATTAAAATGTCCATACTACCTAAAAAAATCTATAGATTCAATGCAATCCCCATTAAAATACCAACGGCATATTTCACAGACCTAGAACAAACTCTCCAAAAATTCATCTGGAATAAAAAAAGACCCAGAATAGCCACAGCAATACTGAGAAACAAGAAAAAAGTTGGACGGATCACAATACCAGATATCAAGCTATATTACAAAGCTACTGTTCTCAAAACAGCCTGGTACTAGCACAAGAACAGACATACAGACCAATGGAACAGAACACAGAACACAGAGATTGACCCAAACAATTATGTTTAATTAATATTTGACAAAGGAGGCAAGAACATACAATGGAGTCAAGACAGTCTCTTCAATAAATGGTGTTGGTAAAATTGATCAGATACATGCAATAAAAATGAACTAGACCACCAACTTACACCATACACAAAAATAAACTCAAAATAGATGAAGAACATAAACATAAGACAGGAAACCATACAAATCTCAGAAGAATCCATAGGCAGCAAAATATCAGACATATGTCGCAGCAATATCTTTACTGATACAGCTCCTAGGATAATGAAAACTAAGGAGAAAATAAACAAATGGGACTACATCAAAATTAAAATCTCCTGCACAGCAAAAGAAACCATCAACAAAACAAGAGAGCCTACTGCATGGGAGAAAATGCTTGCCAATATTATATCTGATAAGCATTTACTCTCCAAAATTTATAGGAAACTCATACAACTTAACAAAAAGATAAACAATCCAATTAAAAAATGGGCAAAGGACCAAAATAGACACTTTTCAAAAGTGGACATACAGAAGGCCAAGATACATATGAAAACATGCTCAAAATCACTAGTCATCTGAGAGATGCAAATCAAAACAATGAGGTAGCATCTCACACTTGTCAGAATGGTTATCATCAACAAATCAACAAATGACAAGTGCTGGCGAGGATGTGGAGAAAAAGGAACCCCCGTGCATTGCTGGTGGGGAAAGCAGACTGGTGCAGCTACTGTGGAAATCAGTATAGCATTTCCTCAAAAAATTAAAAATGGAACTCCCATTTGATTCAGTAATCCCACTTCTATGAATATATCTCAAGAAATCAAAAACACCAATCAGAAAGGATATATGTACCCCTATGTTCATAGCATCACAATTTACAATAGCTAAGATTAGAAAACAGTCCAAGTGCCCATCAGCAGTTGAGTGGATTAAAAACCTGTGGTACATCTACACAATGGAGTACTACAATGCTGTAAAAAAGAAAGAACTTTTACCATTCACAACAGCATGGATGGACATGGAGAGCATTATGCTAAGTGAAATAAGCCAGTCTGAGAAAGATAAATATCACATAATCTCACTCATTTGTGGAATATAATGAACAACATATAAACTGACGAACAAAAATAGATCCAGAGACATAGAAGCATTGAACAGACTGTCAAACCTCAAAGGGAAGACAGGGGTGGCTGGTAGGGGACCAGGGGGAGGGAGGGTAAGAGATCAACCAAAGGACTTGAATGCATGCATATAAGCAAAACCAACGGACACAGACAATAGGGGATGAGGGCATGTGCTGGGGAGTGGGAACGGCCAGGGAGAGGTCAATGGGGGGAAAAGGAGACTCATGTAATACTTTAAACAATAAAGAATTTAAATTAAAAAAGTGCATGGATTAAAATCTCTGTGTGATTATTTGTAGAGTTTTGCTTTGGCTGCTAAGAATCATATTCTACTTGATCTCATTGCTCAGTTGCAAGTAAGGCATTTCAGATCCCAAGGGACTATATTATTAGAGAAGAAAAAACTATACAAGTCAAGACTGACCCAGAGGCAGAGAAGGTTCTGGGATAGCCCAAGGGTGATGCTAACTATAAATAAAATGTACCTCTATCTTTTAAGTGAATCTATATGTCTACTGATTCTGAAACGAAATTAAATGCAACCATCTCAAATAAGTTGGTGTAATTACAGCATATCTAATTACATCTATTCAGAAGACATATTTCTTTCTTTGATCCATTAAAGTTAGTAGGGGAGACTTTAATTAGTGCCAGCCCTTTGAGAATGAAGAATATGAAGATTGATATAGCATGGAATATTAGTGGTTTCAGAAGTCTCATTTACCCCAAAATATATTTCCCATTGGTCTCCTACAAGAACTGTCTCTTGAAAACCCCAGAAGTAAATGTATTTTCATGAGAGACATAATGTGACCCCAGGGCTTACACATTCTTCTCACTTCTGGGATATTAGCCGGGGAAATAATTTTAGGGAGAAAAAAAATAGGTAAATACAAAGATGTTTTAGAAGTGTTGATTATGTAACCAGATTCCCCAGTCACCATTAGATCACAGGAGCTAATGGGGCCCCATCATTAGTAAGAACTTGAAATTCTTGGGGTCTTTCTTCACCTTCTGGCAAATGCTATTCCCAGAGGTGTCTCCCATGTGCCCACAAACAAGTGTCCAGGAGAGCCTTGTCTTTGCTTTAGGTGTCTCTCACTGGGCACCACTCTTTCTCATTAGGTGTTACCTCTGCTGCTTTTTTTAAAAAAAATATATTTTATTGATTTTATTACAGAGAGGAAGGGAGAGAGATAGAGAGTCAGAAACATCGATGAGAGAGAAACATCCATCAGCTGCCTCCTGCACATCTCCCACTGGGGATGTGCCCGCAACCCAGGTACATGCCCTTGACCGGAATCGAACCTGGGACCCTTCAGTCCGCAGGCCGATGCTCTATCCACTGAGCCAAACTGGTTTTGGCACCTCTGCTGCTTTTATGAAACACTCATCTGTGACTCTTTAAGTTGTGACACTTTTTGGTAGCAAAATGGAGAATATCCCAACAAGTAATTTTACTTCAAGACCTCAATAGTTTACTGAGAAACTGAATTTTTTAAAAATTATGTTAGTTTTTACTTACAGCCCTTTACTTCCCATATACAAAAATGAGTCCACATTTTAATTGGGTATGGATTCTTTTTTAAATATATTTTTATTGATTTTAGAGAGAGGAAGGGAAAGGATAGAAATATCAATGATGAGAGAGAATCATCAATCAGCTGCCTTCTGCCCGGCTTTTACTTAGAATCAAGCTTGAAACCAGGGCATGTGCCCTGACTGGGAATCGAATGCTGACCTCCTAGTTCATGGGTCAATGCTCTACCACTGAGCCACACTGGCTGAGCTGGGTATAGATTTTGAGTGACAGCCAACAAACTGAAGTCAGTATTTCTTTCTGATCCTGGCATTCTGTTGCTATGCTAAAATCATCATGCTGCACCTCTCTTCCAGGCCCCCATCCAGACAGCTTCTGTTGGGCACAGAACACCAGTGAACAAGACACGACTAGACCCACCTAAATTTCAGGTGAGGCTCAAAGTTGAACTGTTGCTACAATGCTATTATTAAAAAACTGGAAATAAAGTATATTCTTAGTAGATTATAAGTAGAAAAGTTCAGTCAAATATGATGTGAATATTATAAATATTAAAGCATTGCAAATATATGGGAAAATATGAAAGTACACATTCGAATGTTAAATATAAAAAAATCATTATTTAGCAAGCACATACCATATACTCCAAATTTATAGTAATAAGCCTATATGAAAAAAACAAGCCATATAAAAACATACATAGTGCATTGTGCTTATATTTACTAGAGGCCAGATACATGAAAATTCATGCAAGAGTAGGCCTTCCTTCCCCTGGCTGCTGGCACCGGCTTCCCTCCGGCACCTGGGACCTGGGCTGCTTCCCTCTGGCCACCAACAGGCACCTGGGACCCGGGCTGTTTCCCTCCAGCCCCGGCTTCATCCGGAAGGATGTCTGGAATGACGTCCAGAATGACGCCCTGAAGGATGTCTGGTCTAATTAGCATATTACCCTTTTATTATTATAGATATCAATTCAAGAAAAAAACTATATACTTCCCCAAAACTATTGAGTGGAGCAGAGAGAAACATATATAGTAATAATCCACTAACACTTGAAAAGCCCATTAAAGAATCTACTAAGATTCTAAGGAAAAGGAAAAGAGAAAGGGAAAGGGAGAGCAGACAGAAATTCTGTCATAGTCTGGAAAGTAATTCCAGTCCAGAGGATAGGAGCTGGCCAAGGTGGGAGACCACATGGGGTAAGGCCCGGGGGCAGTAGAAATCTTGACTTATGGGGGAAAATGGTATGATCTTGGAAGGAGGATGCCAGGGGTACATTAATTCCTTTTGGGTTATGCTTTGGGCTGATCCAGACTTCAATATTTGTTTCCTCTTAGACTGACATAATGAAATGGCCAGGGGCCTTATTCAGAAGCTAAAGCAAACTTTCAGAATTTTTACATTGATTTCTGTGCTTGCTCTAACTTATTTAAATTCTCAGAGCTTCTCAATGCTTTAACTCTTCTCCCTGTAAATACCTGTATGCTCATTACAGCTGTACAGCATCTGGCAAGTATGCACTTATATTTAATAAATGACATTAGAGCAACCACACAGGTCTGGCTTAAGTTACACAGTCCAATAAATGTTTAGGTAAGAGTAAGAGGCAAATCCCTAATAATCTATCTGATTGACTGAAACAACTCATATTTGCTCATAGAGTTCCAGAGTTACAAGGCTTTCATAAATCCTTCTGAAATTTTAGGGAGAAACCTAAGGTTGATCCAATGCTGTTGAATGGAAAACATTGGCTAGCTAAAAATAACTGTAGTTGATTAAATATTTGTGACACCATCCTAAAGCTCTATCAGTCTCGAGTCTACCTTAAGAGCTGAGTGTACTTAGTAATGACCCCTCAAACCTTGTCCAAAGAACAGAGTCAAGATTGATTGAGTTTCCTGTGTACAAGCCACGGGTCACTGGAAATAAGAGATGTTTATATTTGAGGTCTACAAAGAGAAAAGGGAAAAGATCTTAAACAATCTTGGTCTACTGGTATGTGTCCTGTGATGATGCTCTGAGATAGGAATATCTTCTAATTTTCTCACAGAGAACATGTTTTTCTTTACTTGGGAGTCCACACATAATTTAAATAATGCGTATTTTCTTCAGGTGTTGAATTATAGCTCCTTGAAGGCAGGTGCTTTGTTTTACTTTGTTCATCTACAACAATATCCATTTGGAAGTGGGGTAGAGAAGAGAGGGAGTCGGGCAGGTGGAAGAAGTAGATGTAGCAGACTTTTAAAGGAGCTGATATAGATGTTTAAAATGATGTGCAGGAAAAAACTGTCACAGTTATTCATTTTTGTTATGCTTCAGAGGCTTGGAAGGGGCCTTCACCAGGGTAGGTTGTCCCCAAATGCCTGTTGGATTGAATATTTTCTTCAAAAGTCCAGTTTACAAATGAGCATCAGATTCCACAGGTCAGGTTCCTCGGTAAGCCTGGGTGTCTACAGACAGTCTTGCCTCTCCTCACCCAGGATTACATTCTCATCATTCAATAGCTACCACCAGGATAGTAATAACAAATGGATGCCTAAAATGCACCAGGAGAGCCACATACCAATGTCAGATCTGTCAGACTCCACAGCAGCTGGCTGTCCCGAGATACTAAGCTAATTCCAGAAAGCCCTGCTGCTGAGTCATGGTACTCCTGTGGTACACCAGTCTCAGTGGGTGCCAGCAATGCTTTTTTACAAAAATGCCTCAGGGGAACTACCCATGGAGAATAACCCAGATCGTTCCAGAGCCCAAATTCCTGCTCTTTTAGCAGATCTGAAGTAGAGATGTTGGAGGGTAGCTCTGGCTCTTCCAGACATGTAAGGGCCACTCAACACAGACCATGTAGTGAAGCTTTCCTGCTGTTTCTTTAATCCGGCCCTACCTCAAGAAGGAGCCCAATTTTCACCTTCAGCCTTAGACTGAGTTTGGAAAAGCGGAGCAGGAACTTTATTCTTTGATCAAGGAATGGAGAAGGGTGACTTCTTCCTGACTGGGAGGAGCCTACTGTACTTATAGGCTGTGGCTGGAGTGATTAAATCTTTTTAGACATGGTAGTTAGTTTTCTGTTCCACTTAGCCCTTTTTGCACATGGTCCTTTCTGTACATGATGGTTCATGGCCATCTTGCTCTTTGCACTCAGCACGTTGGTCTTTGCACTCGGCACCTGGGTCTTTGCGCTTGATCTTTGCAGTCAGGAATCCTTTTCAGTTCCTATAGCAAGCATAGCTCATGACATAGTTTAGGTACTATTGAGAAATGCGCGGGTGTTTTGGATGATAGCCTGGAATTGAACCTGCAACATTGGTGCTGGGGCCAACACTCTAACCACTGAGAACCACTAAAAAAGCATTGCTGGCACCCACTGAGACTGGTGTACCACAGGAGTACCATGATGTGTAATTATAAACCCTCTACTCAACCATAGTCTCTTCTAAAGATGGTCATGCTTGCCACCCCAAAACTGAGATTTTTATGGCTTTGAAAAATTCCTAGTTCTGGACACTGCAACACTCTACTGAAGTTCCCGTATTTTTCTAATCTCATGGTTTAATTGCCATTATAGAACTTCTCAACCTTTACTTACATCTTGTGTTTTATTCCTTCCATGATTGTCAGTTTTTTATAACAAGTGTCCTCTACTAAGGGATCCAAAGTTTGGTTAGACTAGCTGTACATTCATGAGGTCCATTTCAGTTGGTAAAACAGGAGGAAAATCTTGAAATTGATTAATTGAAACATGTTTGCAAAAAACCTTCTCTTTCTCTCCAGAGGTGATCAATTTCTTAAGAAACTTATAAATCTGTTGAAATCTGGGTGAAAAACTAACCAGAAAAATTTACATCTCAATCACATTTTGGGAGTTGGTTAATTTACTGAACTCACATATAACACTAAACAGTCAAATTCTCTGTACTCCATTACCATGCGATGGAAGCCCTGACTTGAAATAATTCTGCCTTCGCAATGTGCCTCTAGCGTTCAGAGGACCATTCCACTCCAAGCTGCCTCTATCCCTGCCCCCTTGCTCCAAAAGTGGAGGAGCCAGAATAACAGTGGAAGTTCCCTCTTGGCTCAGTTCTGGGGTCATTATTGTGCCTGGGATGCTGCAGAGAACAGACATGGGGTGCAATTCCCACATAGTAGCTCCAAACTATAACTACTGTAAAGCTGTCTCATCTGTTCCGTCTCAGCTAAGTGCTGCACAGAGACAACATACATAACCAAATGGCCAAGATGAACTGTAATATAATCTCTACTGCAGTCTTGGATGAAAGGGCACAGAGAGGGATTTCAGGCCATGCAGCAAAACTAGATACATCTGCCTCCTTCCTCAAAGGCTTTTTTAAAAAATCACAGAATGTTTACCCCAGCCCCCGAGTTTCTTTCTCTCTCCCAGCTATTCTAATTTATCCCAATATGGGTCTTCCTCTCTCTCAGCTTCCCTTATCTTATTTTCCTTTCCATATTTCCCTGCCCTTCCTAGTAGAATGTAGTGCAGACTTTCTAAGGTTTCGTATCAGTAGAGGCCCATTCAAGAGACGAAAAAACAAGAGCAAAGAAAACTCAATACAAACTTTTATCTAATAAAGTGGATAAATACGAAAATGAAAGGGTGCTTTTGCACCTTGACTCCGTCTATACTGCTAGTCTGTTTGTGTTCAGTGCCCTGTCCATATGCCTTGCAAGTTATGAGACCATGAGTCTAACCTCCAGCGTTCAGCTGAATGGATCACAGCAGTTACCATTGTGCTGGGACAGCTGCAATTGGTTATCTAGCTTACAAAAGACTTTATGTTACAGATCATCTCAGCAACTCTATGGTTAACCTTCACATTCAGAAAGACAACCCCAACATCAATCAGAAAGGATATATACACCCTTATGTTCATAGCACCACAACTTACAATAGCTAAGATTTGGAAACAGCCTAAGTGCCCATCAGCAGATGAGTGGATTAGAAAACTGTGTGTCATCTACACAATGGAATACTACGCTGATATAAAAAAGAAGGAATTCTTACCATTTGCAACAGCATGAATGGAACTGGAGAGCATTATGCTAAGTGAAATAAGCCAGTCAGTGAAAGAAAAATACCACATGATCTCACTCATTTATGGATAATAAAAAACATTATAAACTAATGAACAAAAATAGATACAGAGGCAGAGAAGCATCGAACAGACTGTCAAACTACAGCGGGAAAGCTGGGGAGGGTTGGGGGGCATAAGAGATTAACCTAAGGACTTGTATGCATGCATATAAGCATAACCAATGGACGCAAGACACTGGGGGTGGGGTGAGAACATGAGCCGGGGGGTAGGGGAGGCTGGGGGAAGGTCAAATGGAAAAAAAAGGAGACATATGTACTACTATCTGTAATACTTTAAACAATGAAAAAAGGATTAAAAAAAAGATTTTATGCTAAAGATCATCTCAGCAAATCTATGGTTAACCTTCACATTCAGAAAGACAACCCCAACATCATAGATGCTTTTGACCTGGAAGATAATGTGTTCTGCCATTGTTGGAAGTCCAAAAAGTTCCCATTCTATGATGCAGCTCATACAAAACACAGCGAAGAGACTGGAGACAATGTGGGACCTCTGATCATTAAGATAAAGGAAACTTCATCCAGCCTGCATGGCTCAGTGGCTGAGCGTTGACCTACGAACCAGAAAGTTACGGTTCAATTCCCAGTCAGGGCACATGCCAGGGTTGCAGGCTCCATCCCCAGCAGGGGTCATGCAGGAGGCAGGCAATCAATGATTCTTTCCCATCGTTAATGTTTCTCTCTCTCCCCGCTCCCTTCCTCTCTGAAATCAATAAATATATATTTAAAAACAAAACAAAAGAAAAAAGATAAAGGAAACTTAAACAGACAGTTTTGATGCTGCAAACCAACCTGTCTGTATTGTTTAATTAGAATGACTACCTTTCTGTCTAATTCACCCTCTCTGGGTTCTAGGTGGGGTATGTTGCAAACTGCTGCTTTCATATTCACAGCATTTGCCTTACTTGATGAGCCATAATGGTGTACATTTGTTTAAACAAAAAAGTAAAACCAACCTCATAGCCTGTGGGTTATTTTGGTCTTGTAAGATCTGTTTCTTTACATTCAATATAATTATATTGGAATGTAGCTGCATGTTGAAGTTAACATATTATATGATTCTCAAAATCAGGTAAAAAAAAAAAAAAAAAAAAGAAAAAGAAAGTGTAAAAAGAGAACTTTATAAGGAGTCACTGCCACCACCCCAGCACTGACACTGAAAAGGATAATGATGAAATTCTTAAAACTTAGAAACCTGAAAAAGAAGCTCCATGGAGGAGGTGCTGCTTAGCAGATGAAGTTTCTGAGGGGAGGCACGAGGGAGCTGGTTCTGTGAGTCTCCAAGAGACAGCACACTGAGTCCAGCTACTGCTCTCTGAAGGAACTCCCACTCTGGGATAAGGAAGTTTTTCTGGGGTAACTCTTGCAGAAATGACAAGCAGATAAATAGCCCACAGGAAGCGGCCAGGAAGAGCAACTCTCTTCCATTTCTTTACCTACTAGTAATTTCATAATTTACCTCTGGCGCCCTCTATTGGCAGAGCCTAACATAGAGCCCCATGACAAAGCAGAAATGTGGTTCATGGAGGCCCTTGCCCAGCATCACAGAGCAGATTGTGCAAGTGTGGATTTGGAGCTGAGGGGCAGTAACTGACACAGTCTACCCCCCTGGCTACTTAGCATCCACTCGACCTTCTACACATATTTTCACTTTTATACATCTAAAGATGGCCCCACTACCCTCCCCCCCCCCCCTCCCCGCCTAAGAGTACACAACTATCTTTCTTACAATTGGAGACTTTATCATCCTCTCCCCAAAACGAAAAGATACAAAGTTTAATAACTAGTGTATTCATTTGGGGGCTCTACATATTACTCCTTGAATTCAGTCATCGTCCCATTCAAATACTCTATTCTTCCTTCTTTTAATATCCATTCCATATTTCCACTGATTAAGCTCAGCTGGTCAAGGTTCTTTCCCTGGTTAAGGGATTAAATTCATTCCCGAAAGATCTAAATCCTTAGTGAATTTGTCTTCCATTATTGTAATAGTTTTCCATTAACTTTTATGATTGGACTTAAAATTACTAAGAGGTGTTCCAAGAATTTTCTATGTCCCAGACATAATCTTTCATGCCCCCTTTGTAGAACAATCTAATTTCATCATAGAAATTGAGTTCAATCACCCCAGCCTCCCAGCCAGTAGAGTAATGTTGGCTTGTGTCTGTTGATTCAGTGGCACAAGGCACCTAAAATGGTGAAGTGACAGTCTGACTTTCCAATTCAGTGGAACCATTGTTCCTCTGGTGGAAGAATATCTTGCTTAGGAACCAAATTCCTAAACCATCAGTGCTCAAAGTTACAGGAAAAAGAATAAAAAATTCTGTGAGTGGCTTATTCAGTGTAACAATGAGAGGAGTCACTCCAACTTCCATCCCTTGATTCCCAGATCTATGTTCTGGCTATGGCACCCTAAAGCGACTCTGATACAAATCACACACTGCATCCTGCAAGATAAAGCCCCATTCCTTTCAAAGCAGTGCCTTCCAGCTGATGCCACTGCTGAGTTTTCCATGTGCTATTCCAACATTATATTAAGCCAGTGCTTCGGAGTGATGAGGGAATATTGCAAAATCAATTAATCCAATAGGTACGAGTTCACTACTACCTTCTTTTTTTTCTTGGAAAATTGAGTTTCTTTCCTTTTTTTTTTTTTTTTTGTAGAAATGCCGTGTGGAATACCATGACAGATGAAAAAACAAATAAACAAACAAACAAACAAACACAACCCTTCTGTATGTCCATGAATGGTGGTGGTTCTAGGAAAAGCATGATGGATAGCAAAGAAAATCCATGTCCAGAATATGTGTCTATGCCAGTAAGGACAAATCTGTAGCTATGTGGGAAGGAGTGTCCTTCTGGGAATGATGCTTTAATGATACTGAGTGTTGGCCTCTGCTTTTGGCAGGTTAGGCATTCTCTTACCAAAGAGAATCATCACAGATCTTTGCAAAGTTGCATGTACTTTTTATATGTCTGTGTTTCTGAAAAGCTTAGTGAAGGGATTGTCTTCTGGGCCCTCCTGGGAGGGTGCAGTTAGAGTAGTTGTGTACAGCTTGCATGTGATGTGTTCTCTGACCATGACTTCAGATGAAAGTTTAAAGACCTGTTTATCATTTCCATTCTGAAAACAATGCACTCACTAAAATCCTTTCATTCCACAGTCCTTGTAGGTGTCCTTGTTCCCATAAGAGTCAAGCGTAGTAACAACTTGAATCCCCATTTCCCAACGCACTTGTTTCAGTAAATACTTCGTCACAATCAATCACAGGTAGCAACTTGATTAACTGTAATGAGACTACGTGCCATGGGCTATCAGAGTCCTATTTCCGATGGGCAAGGAACTCAATACTACATTCAAGCTCAAGAATATGACCAACTAATCCAAAAATAACTGAGAATGTGATTCCTAAGTTGACTCCTAGAACCAATTTCTATGTAAGTAAGGGTTCATTCAGGCAACAGACATACACTACTATTTGAACCAAGAAAATTACATACAAAGAACTGTTAACTAGTTTTAAAGTTCCTACATAGGTAAAGGAAAGCTTGGCAATAGAACACTAAGATATCTATTACCTACCACCTCTCAGGCTGAGGTAACAAAGGGAAGAGGTTGGAATTATTAAAACATAGGTAGGGACTCTATGGACCCGAAATGCAGACATTAGAGAAGGAGATGATGCTTAGCTAGTGCTGGTATATCTGAGCCCAGAGAAAGGACCCTCTGGGCATGGGACTCGACTCTGGAGAGGGGGCATCAGAACATTCTCGATGTTGTTTCTAAGAGAAGACCTGCTAAAGCTGATTCTGCAAGTGTAGGAAAACCCAGAAACAAATTTTGGCTACTGCTATGGGCGGTGAAGAAACAGTATGAAGTGATGTTCAGAGAGCCTGCCCTCAGGAAGAACAGAGTGTGGCTTGTTCCTCCTGCAGCCTTGCAGTCTCCCTCCAGTGCTTGCTGCTTGTTGATAGAGTCTCATAGGGAGCAGCTGGCAAAGTCAGTGTGGTCTGCAGAGCTCAGCCCAGGGGTCGCAAAGCAGAGTGTAGAAGGATGAGTCTGGAGCTGGGGACACTGACTTCATAACTGGCACTTCTTCTAGGACTGCTCTGATCCCCATTCCTTTTATAAATCCAGAGCAGGAATCTGTTTAGACATACAGAATATTCTAGGTCCAATGAATTCTATAAAATCATGTTGTTCCCTACTGCAGAGGCATTTGGCATATGGGTGACTTGCTCCTCTTCTCCTGGCCTTTGTGGTGTCACATCCCCTGGCTTTTCTGTAACTTTTCTGTTTCCTCTTAGTCTCATTCACGGGCTTTTGGCTTCAGCATCTTTTCCCCAAACTGGCCCTTCCTCCTGTATTTGCTATTTCAATAAATGGCATTAATTTCCACACAGTCATTCCAGCTAGAAATTGAAGAGTCACTTTCCTACCTTATCCAGCCTGGGCATCCCAATGGATACCAAAACCTGAGTGTTATACTTACTAAACCCGAGTGTTCTACTTACTCCCTAGTCATCTGTCACATAAGGCCCCTCACTTCCTTCCATTTAGCCCCTAACTGGCCCTCATCATTACTCATTAGCCCCCTTTTATTGGACTTCCCTGCCTGTGCCTTAGACCCTTCTAACCCTTCTACCACACTTCTTGCTTAAAGTCCTTCAGTGCTTCCTACCACTTCAGCTCAATGGTTGTACCCTAGCACTGTGCTAGAATCACCAGAGGACCTTTCAAAAATATGGATGCCGACCCTGCCACTAGAGACTTCATTTCACCTGGTCTGGACAGGTGCCCAGTCTTTTATATTTTTTAGACATTTCCCAGTTGATTCTAATGTTCAGCAAAGTTGGTGAGCCATGGCTTGAGCCTACATATCCAGCTTCCTATATAATGCTCATTTCTGTTTCTCTAACCATATCTTCAGAGCTTTTCCCAAATCATCATGTGCCCTAGTCTTTATAAACCACTAGTTTACTTGCCTCAAATATCCTCTGCACTCCTTCTCTTCCTTATAAACTCATCATCATCTTTTAAGGCTCAACATAGGCACCAATCTGGGAAGTGACTGTTCCCAACCACTAAAGTTTGTAATGAACAGTTAAGAGCACATGTTTGGCAGTCTGAAAATTTTAATCTCAACTCTACCATTTATACAAGCTATTTATCTGTTCTTGTGCAAGTTGCTTTGCCTATCTAAGCTTCATATCCTCCTCTGTAAAATGGTGGTAATATCTGCCTCAGAGGGTGGGTACACCAGATAATATATTTGTACTGCCTAGCATAGTACAGTAGATATTATCTAATAATCAGCAGCAGCATACACATGAATTTATCTTTCTTCCCCATGAATCATAATCACAGCATTGGCAGGGACTGTATCTCTTATTTTTGTGCCACAATCCTTAATGCAGCATTTGACACAGCATAGGTACTAAATAAAATGTCTATCAATGAATAAAAACATGGTTCCTGTCCTAGATGTCTCAGAGTCTATTAAGAGTCATCCTTTTATCTATTGCAGTTATACAATAGGTGGCTCGTAATTGTTTTTTTTAACTGACTTCCATGTGGTAAGTGATACAGCAATTTTTTTCCTTAATCCACAAATTAGAATTGTTCACCTATCTCAGCTCCCATTTATACCCAATCTTTTCAACAATATGTATTAAGTATCACATGCACCAGGCATCACCCTAGGTACTGAGGAGAAATCTGTGAACCTCTTCTTTGGCTCTTTACATATTTAGTGGTATATAAGGTGTGGAAGGAAGGAACGGAGGGAAGGAGGGAGGGAGGGAGGGAAGGAGGGAGGGAGAGAGAGAAAACAGAAAGACCTCTAAGCTGGCTGCTTTCTCCACGCACCCTCCTCCACCATCTCCACTTTTACAAGCATCTTCTTTACTCTTCATTGTGTTTTTTTTACAAAGTCTATACAATCTCTTAAGACCTATTTCAAATGCTGCCTTTCCATAGGGCTCTAGTGAGCCTCCAGTTGGAATCAGTAATTTCCGAGTGAATATATGATCATTGCACCCTGTGTCTGCTTTCAAGACTACCACCTTTACACACTGCTGGAGACAACTGGTCTACCTCCAACTATTCCAGCAGACCATGTATCTTTATACCCTTCACAATATGTAGCATAGCTCTATACAAACAGTTATCGAGAAACTATTTTTTAACTGCAATTTTATCTATTATCCAGGAGTTGTTTTTTTAATCTTCTTTTTACCCTCAGTTATTGGAATATTTTTATCACAGTCAACAGGATTATCATCACCATCAATCATTATTATTGTCACATAAGCGTAAATGTTTTTATGATTAGAGAAGTTGTAAAAAATAATTGAAAAAGTGAGTTTCTTTCTTTAAACTTAATGGGGAAAAACACAACCACAAAATCACTATCTTTAAAACTTCTGCAGTGAAGGTAGAAACATGCCATAAAAAAACACAACATATTTCTGAAACCTCAATTTCCTGTGAGTCATCCTTAGGGAAATACAATATGAAAAGAATCAGCACAGATTCCAGATGGGGAGGTTCCTTGAAATACCCTCAGAGTTGCATGAGGATGTCCTCTGAATTGTTGTGATTTATTAGTTTATATCGTGTCTGGACAAGAAATGTGTCATTCAGCTTGATCTCTCTCTCTCTTTCTCCAAGTCCTCTTATCTCAAATGTTCATTGTAAATTTGCCAAAAGAAAAAGGATTTTTTGAGTTTATAGAATTCAATAACAATGCTGAGAACATCTTAGAGTCACTTTGTTAAGTCACTTGCTTTAATAGCAATAGCAATATTCTGTGAATTAATAATATACTATGAAAAAGAAACAATACATTGTGGAGATGAAGAACACAGAATCTGGAGTTAAATTTCCTGGGTTTGAATGCTAAGTCCACTATTAAGAGTTGTGTGACCATGAACAGGTTACTTAACCTTTTTGTCTCTCAATTTCCCAATCTGACCTACCTCGTAATATGTATTTGCATCATTAGATTAATTAACACTTATTAATTTTAGGCTAGAACAGAGTATCACTCAATAAGTCTTAGATATCAGTATCATCAAAATTATTAAAATGTTTATCTTTCTAACCTTACCCCAAGCATACTCCCTCCTCCCCATCTGTTCTTCCTTCCCTCCTTCCCTCTCCCTCTCTCCCTCCCTCCCTCGCTCCCTCCATTCCTCCTTCATTCACAAACTTTATTGAGGAATTACTGTGTTCCAAGTACTCCTCTATATGCCGGGAGAAAAGAGGTGAACAAAACAGACAACCATCCTTTCATGAGGAGGAGCCTTTGTTTATGAGAAGGAATCAGACAATAAACAAACAGGTCTACAGCATAATGCTAGAGAGCAATGACTGATAAGTACTATGGCAGAAAATAAGGCAAGGTAAAGCAAACGTGTCCATTTCAAGTACAAAGAGGAGGCAATGACATACGGAAGTCTGAATTGAATGTAAGTGGATCACTGTTTCAGATTTCACACTGTATATGACATGTACTTGCTGTTCTGACTTATGCCAAGAGAGTGCTCATCAGAACTTCTACACTTTGTTCTGTCAATTTGTACTGGGGTATCTGGAAGTCCAGATTGTCATAAAGCAGAGCTGACCAAGAAGAAAGGGGATCTGGAGACATGGTACCTGCTGCCGGACCTGTAGGGAATCTATGAAGCCCAGAAAGCAATGATGGAAGGCAGTTCACTTTCTGGTCAACATTAGAGTAGCCCTGGTTAAATAATAATAGTAATGATAGTATTTTATGAATTGGGAAACAGACTTCAGGAAGTTAAGTGACTTACCTTAGTTTCATAATTGGTAAACTGGGAATTGAAAACCTATTTCATGGAGTTGTTGTAGAGATTAAAGCTAATGACTAAAAGTGAAGAGTGAGTGATTCAAACCCATGATGGCCAGACTAAAAAATCCATGGTATTTTCACCAAGTAGCCCTCCTGATCCCAGCAGGCAGCCTAACATCTGCATCAAGGTCGTCTTGCTGTCACAGTGAAAGTGCTTGGCCGTGGAGTCATGGGTACTGTTAGAAGATATAGGCCTATCAGGACAAGAAAAGTCCCTCAAACTGTAGGAACCAAAGTGCCTGGCATTAAAGTAAGACAGAAACTTGGACAAGAGGGGAGAGATCTGGAACATGGGTTTAGGATTATAGCTTATTAAGAAGCCCAGTTATTAGAAATGGTTTACAGGTTGATGTGAGATTAAAGCAAATATTTCCTCCTAATTCACCAGATAATCTATAGGTCTTCATATTTCCCACATGGGGATGGAGCCAGTGCTTATGCTTAAGGTCTAGTTAAGATATGTAGAGGTAAAAAAACAGACAGATATTTAACAATATGTATGTTATACATACACCATTATTTTTAGTATGAGTTAGTATTCATAATCCTTAATACTTGGGATTCTGATCCTTAATCTTTAACAATGTGGTATTAGGTGGAAAATATTCAGAGGTAGACACTGTGTAGTAGAAAGCACACAGGTCTTGAAATTGAAATTTGGGTTTTGATTTTAATTCCCAATCAATGAGAACTTATACTAGTCATTTACTTTTTCTCAGATTATACAACTACAAAATTGGCACCAGTCTTGCTCTATATTGTTTATAAAACTGTTATTAAAATAACATGAATCAATATACTTAAAGAGTATGAAATATTGATATAATATAAAAGGTGATATTTTTGTCTTCCTGTACAGTTGCAGGTAAATTAAAAACAAACAAACAAATAAAAAAACAGGTTCTATACACTAGTACATTTAACACTGGGAGCTGTCATTATTTAGGAAAATTATGGTAATTCTTTGGCCAAAATTTCAACTCTTGTAAAAATGAAGTTTCTCAAATGCATCTATTTATAACTTTGAATTTTGTGTGTTGGCTTTACTCAAATTTAAAAAGCCAACATCTTGAGCCCACGTTATTGAAACACGTTAGCCTAGCCACATGTCAGAATGGTGATGAAAGCTGCTGAGATAGGTGTTCAGGGGTGACACCTAGTAGTTGAGTGTTAAAGGTTCCTCTGACTCTTCCCCGGACAGTAATCTGAACTTACGACTTCAGAGGTGGTCCTAACTGCAGATGGAAACTATCAAGAGTCCATTGCAACAGCAGAATAGAAGGCAGCTGTATTATGAAGTGGACCATGGCCTACTCAGGGGAGAAGTAGGAAAGATTAAGAGCATGGTAGGGAGAATCTGATTTTTATATGGGTTCATTTATGCAACATCATGAAAGTTATTCACTTTCCTTTTTCTCCTCAATTCAAATATTCTCCAGTGAGTCCTGTCATTATGAATATGCTAATTTTTTCACTTAGAAAGGATTGGGATGGAAAGAGATATTTGGTTTTCTGATATCATTGCTTTGGAGACACTGGATTTTAAAAAATGGACCTCAACGATATAAGGAATAAGAGAAGGATTCAGTAGATAGTTTTCATGCTCCAGATGCTCTGGATTAGTGAAGGTGCTAGAGGACCTGGACTTCTTTGGAAATGGTGGCTACTCCTTTCTAACAGTGAGAAACTGGCCACTGTTCTGTAAAGCAGGAGGAACAGCTCAGTGCTTTTCATGGACCAGGCAGCATCACCCCCGTGGTAGCAGCCTACCTAAGTTTTAGGAGCATGCATAAGAAGAAAGTTATTTCACCCTGACGGGTTTGGCTCAGTGGATAGAGCGTTGGCCTGCAGACTGAAGGGTCCCAGGTTTGATTCCGGTCGGGGGCATGTACCTTGGTTGCGGGCACATTCCCCGGTAGGAGGTGTGCAGGAGGCAGCTGATCGATGTTTCTCTCTCATCAATGTTTCTGGCTCTCTATCCCTCTCCCTTCCTCTCTGTAAAAAAATCAATAAAATATATTTTTAAAAAAGAAGAAGAAAGTTATTTCTATAAGATGAATCTTAAAACCCCAAGTCTATAAGTGGCAATGAATGTTGCTGGTCCATGTTGCTATACGGCCCATGAAACAAAGCCTTCCATCTCTCCTTGACTTCACTCCAAGTGTCACTTTTATTTATCAGAACCCTCTCTTGTTTGGCAGTTTGTAGCATTGTTGCACATGTCCATAGAAACGTTAGAAGTGCCCACAATAGGATTCTTTCCCTGATCAAAATTCCACCCAAATTAAAACCAGGGGTATAGCTTTTTTCCAACCAAATTTAACTTTGCAACTGTGTTGTCCAGATGTACAACGTCTCTGACAGTTTGTTTATGGATTGTACACAAGTACTGCTTTGGAAAACAGAGGAGCTGTTGTTTTGGCAGTTGACTGTCAATGCACTCGGGGTAGCTGTTTGTGGGACCTTTACTGGAAATCTGAACATCTGACTGACTCAGAGGATGGCTTTGTTTGGTTCTCTGCCAATCAATATCTTCCTAAGCCCTTGGAATCTTTTACACAACTTAGTTTCCTATCGTGTTCTGTCCAGACACAGCTGTAGTTCAGGGGAGTACTTAGAGCATTTCCATTATATACTTCAAGAATGGCAGGTCCAAGTTAATTAGTTATGATTCTGGGCATTGTTCTGGATGTCAATGATTTTCTTGCAAAAGAAAGGAGAAGGGATGCATGTTTTCCCACTGTTTTTTCACTGCTAGTGAGTTTGGACACTGCTTTTAGAGTCATCTTGTTTATTTCTAAAGATTGTATCTGCAATGATACACAATAAAAATTATCAGATCATGTCTTCATACTGTCCAAAGTTCAAGAACAATTAGGCTCTTAAAAAAATCAAATGAAGTCTGTTTTATTTGCAGAAAAATTCTCAGAGTGTTATTAGTTGAGATGGTTTAATTCATCTAAAAGTTTAATTTAAAGAGCTTTGTGTCTTAGTCATCTTGGCCTGCCATAATAAAATGTCACAGACTGGGTGGCTTAAAAAACAAACCCTTATTTTCTTACAGTTCTCGAGGCTAGAAGCACAAGATCAAGGTGCCAGCATAGTTAGTTTTGATGAGGGCTCTCTTCCTGATGTATAGACAGTTGCCTTCTTGCTGTGTCCTCACAGGTCAGGGAGAGAGAGAGACAAAGAGAGCAAATTCTCTGGTGTCTACACTTATAAGGGATCGAATCTCATCATGAGGGCTCACCCCTCATGAACTAATCTAAACCTAATTATCTATCAAAGGTCCCACCTCCAAATACTACCACACTGAGGGGTGGGAGGCAGGCTTCAATATACGAATTTAGGGGGAACACAATTCAGTCCATAGCAGCCTACTTTGTCACTGCGCATATAAACCACGTCTTCCCCCTCTGAATGTATACAACCATCCAGACTCTTACAGTCATTTAGTTAGGGGTGTGACAGTTTTAACATAACATTGATTTCACTTCACTTTAATTTAAACAATATAAAGTAAGTAGCCTCATCCTTGTGGAACTTAAGAGACTACCAAGGTAGATAAATTATCTGTGAAATAATGGAGGGAGAGCTATTAGCAGGCTCAAAATAGGCAAGGACTAAAACCACAAAAACTTACAGTATTTCTACTTCAAAAAATGTAAGAATTGACATAAAGAAAGCCAAATCATTTGGGTGTTTGAGAACTGAAATATTCATCTGATGAACTAATAAATGTTAGAAGTTTTGACAGTGTGTAGGCAGGTTTTAGGTCATTGGTTAGTAAGCTGATTTACAAATTATTAGGCTTATCCCCAGAACAGCACACTGGATGGTTCAAACAAACCATTGTGGTAGGTCTATGATATCATCACTTTGGACGCATGGTACCTAAATGCAGGCAATAGGAAGATCTTGTGTTGCAACCTTTAAAAATCACCACGCATCTCTTCAGTGACCTCTTCTGGCTGGGCAGTCCGCAGAGACGGAGCACATTTTAGCTGGGCCAAACAGATCCTATCTGGGTGGGCCAGCCCTTGAATTTTCATTAAGTCAGTTGGCCAAATCCCAGCTGTTAACAGCAGAGTTTGTTCAATTCTTTGGCTTTCTGACAAAAAATAGTTAAGGATCTGAGGTTAAGGGAAATTCCCAAGGGATTCAGATGTATCATTCTCCATATCTCACAAGCTGCTTAAGCCTTATTGTGCTTGTGAAAGTAAGTGGTCAAACTTTACTTATTTATTTTTAAATTATGTTTTTGTTGAATTTTTAGAGAGAGAGGAAGGGAGAGGAATAGATAGAAGAAACATTGATGAGAGTGAACCATAATTGATCAGCTGCCTCCCACACCCCCTCCACTGGGGATCAAGCCCAAAACCTGGGCATGTGCCCTGACGGAGAAGCAACCAGTGACCTCTTGGTTCATGGGTCGAAGCTCAACAACTAAGCAACACCAGTGCTCAAACTTTGGGCAACTCACATATTCAACTCAGAGATTGATAATGACTTAGAAATAAGCCTTCACTGCTCTAAATATACAGCTGAATCTGTACCCCTTTGGAGATCTGAGTTCAAGTCCAGATTCTGCCACTTATCAATGGATCACTTATCTTAAAATCACTCGTCATTCTGATCCTCATTCATTTATTCATAGTTATATTAGTAGAATGTTCGAGATTTACTAGTTTCTGAACAAAACACGTGAGAGATTATTATTTAATCTAATACAATAGTCATTTCTAAAAAGCATTCTTGTTAATAAAATTAAATAATTTCAATCAAATTAACTGAATGATTTATCCAAGAGCAGTTTGACTATTTTATTAGTATGCCCTTGACCCCTCCCCAATGTAGTAGATAATTGCTTTTACCATAATTAATTGTCAACCTACTGTTTTTGTTATATTTACAAATACCATATAAAATGAAAGAAACCTTGGGATATTCTATAAGCAAGGATCTGTTCTCAGTTCTTGAACTCATATTTGTTTACAAGTAAGTCATTAGCATTAAAAAATTTTTTTAAATATGTTTTTACTGTTTTTTTAGAGAGAGAAGGTAGAGGGAGAGAGAGATAGAAACATTGATGAGAGAGAAACATTGATTGGCTGCTTCCAGCATGCCCCCTACTGGGATCAAACCTGAAACCTGGGCATGTGCCCTGACTGGGAATTGAACCATGCCCTCTTGGTACACAGGACATTGCTCAATCCACTAAGTCACACTGGCCGGACCAGTATTTAAAAGTATCTCTCTCCTTAGAACTGGGGTTCTCAAAGTGTGGGCCCTGATCCCACAGCATCATCATCATCTAAAAATTTATTAGAAATGCAAAATCTCACTTCGTACACACATTATACCTAGTAAGTCAGAAACTTTGAGGGTGGGCACTATTTTAATAATCTATATTTTAACATTCTATATTTAACAGCTATATGTATAACAATCTATATTTTAATAAGTCTCCCCGGTTATTCTGATATATGCTAACATTGGAAAACTACCTCCCTAGGTAGTTTTATGAGGGCTGAGACCATCTTTTGCTCACCACTGAGTCCTCAGCACTTAGAATAGTATTTGCATTTATTAAATGCTCAATTAATAGTCATTGAATAAATGAATGAGTAAATTGATACCTTTATCAATACATTGGGGAAAGAATCATAAAGACTTGCTCATAATTAGCAAAGAAAAAAGTAGGAGGGATAACAAATATAATGAATTATAGTATCCGAATCCAAGATGATCTAAAAGAATGGTTTGATAGATTCAGCAAGAATAAATTTAACATAGATAAAATCAATTCTTACATTTGGATAAGAAAAAGAAAAGCTCCTGCACCAATACATATTAGGAAGGTTATCATTTGGATATAATATGTAAAAAAAAAAAAAAAAGAACTTGAACTTAATTTAAAATACATTTCATGTGAGTCAAGAGTGGGTATGGTTGCGGGAAGATGCTAATGTAATCTCAAACTGCATTACAGGGAGTATGATATTCCATCCTGAACAAGTTCGGCTTCAGTCCTTTCTATACTGCTCAGATGTCATCTGAACTGCTGCATTTGTTTCTGAGAGGAAGGTATACACTCAAAGCATTAAAAGAGGAGTAACTGGATTCATCGATTTATTTGTTTAAAAATTAATAAAATGAAATAATTGATCAAGGCACTGGGAATACAAAGATCAATGACACAGCCCCTGATTCTAAGGAGCTCACAAATGATAGAGGGTTCAGGCACCTAACATAGTAGCAAGGGCACCTACCTAACTAGTGTTCTCATATGAGCACCAGAAGGAAGACCGAGTCAACATGCCCTGTGGAGCTTAAAAATACATTCAGACACAACTTTAAAAATTTCCAGCTTCGGGAAGAGAAGGCAAAGTAATAGCTATCATAAAATGTTTGAAGTAAGGAGCGAAATTGGACTTTTAGCTTTAAAGGTCTATAGTAGGAGATAGGGACAGTGAATATAACTCTGAAGAGATTGAAAGTTTGATATAAAAAAGAACTTTCTAAAAGTGAAAGCTACTGAAGGCTGCAAGGAAATTCTTGGAAAAGAGGGAACATAAGCTAGAGACACTCTAAAGGGTGCTTTGCTTTGGAAGAGGGTTGTGTTATATCAATTTTATGAACTCTTTTTACTCTGAAATTCTATATAATTCACTGTGATTCTGGTTAAGATAGAGAAAACCCAATTTTATTTGGGATCTATTTTAAAGGCAAGTGTCTTTTACACTAGACTCCTTAATAGTACTCCCTGTAGGCCAAACCCAACAGCCAGAGAACAAGGGATCGTGTGAGGTCACCTTAGAGAACACAGTGGGAATGGCTGACAAGTGGAACTTGAATACACAGCAAAACTTCACTGTGAGGACATGGAAGCAATAGCTGTAGATTATTTGGGGACAAATTTAGGAGAATGTGGATGGCTAGGCAAAGAAATAAAACTTGCCATCACACAACAGGGGACTATTGAAGGTTCTTGAGTACAGGGTGATGTGATAAATTAGCATTTTATCAGCACAGTAGTCTCCTTATCCATGGTTTTGCTTTCCATGGTTTCAGTTATCTGTAATCAACTGTGATCTAAAAATATTAAGTGGAAAATTCCAGAAATAAACAATTTATTAGTTTTAAATTGTGCACTATTCTGAGTAGTGTGATGAAATCTCATAAAGTCCTGCTCCATGCCAAAGTGAATCATCCCTTTGTGCATTGTATTCATGCTGTATACTTTACCTGCCTGTTAGTCATCTCGGTTATTAGATCAACTGTCAAGGTATTGCAGTATTTGTGTTCAAGTACTTATTAATGCTCCCCAAAGCAAAAGAGTAGTTTAAACTTTATCATAGGTATATAACAAATAGTACTTTCTATATAGAGTGTGGTACTATCTGCAGCTTCAGCCATTCACTGGTGGGTGGGGGTGGGGTGGGGGCGCATATTGCAGTAGGAGGAGGATTCAGCAATTAGGTAGGACTCAGATGTGAGGTTTGGAAAGCAAAGTTAGGAGAGGGCAATGCATGACACAATGACAACAAGATTCATTAGGAATTGTTAACTAATTGCAACTGAAATTAAAAGGATTAAAAATTACAGCACAATTTGAAGCCTGTGGGACTAAAGAATTGTGAGCCATTGACAGAATAAGGGAATTAGAAAAGATCTTTAAGGAGTAATGATTCTGACTCCAATTCTGGTGGTGGGAGGGTTTCCTACACCATCAAAAATTCTCTTGCCAGAACCGGTTTGGCTCAGTGGATAGAGCGTCGGCCTGCAGACTCAAGGGTCCCGGGTTCGATTCCGGTCAAGGGCATGTACCTTGGTTGCGGGCACATCCCCAGTGGGGGGTGTGCAGGAGGCAGCTGATCAATGTTTCTCTCTCATTGATGTTTCTGGCTCTCTATCCCTCTCCCTTCCTCTCTGTGAAAAATCAATAAAATATATTTAAAAAAAAAAATTCTCAACACCAGCTGGGTGACCTACAGTTTGACTCAATTCTGACACTACCCGAAGAAAGCATCTGATTCCACCGGTTAAGGGCTCAGTCCCCACAGGACTGCCCTGTACTTCAGAAATCAATTGCAAGCCTAACTTGTCTCCTATGGTTCTGACTATAAATCACCCGTTCCCATGAGCCCCCTGCTTGAGTTCAATTAATTCGCTAGAGCAGCTCACAGGACTCAGGAAACAAGTTTACTCACTAGGTTACTTATTATAAATGGATATAATTCAGGCACAGCCAGATGGAAGTGATGCATAGGAAAGGTCTGGAGAAAGGGCACCGTTTTTCATGCCCTCTCCTCAAATCTCCATGTGTTCACCAGCCCAGAAACTCCCGGAAGCCCGTCCTTGTGGTTTCTTTATGGAGGCTTCATTATGTATGCAAGATTGATTAAATCATTGACCACTGGTGATTAAACCAAATCTGTATCCCCTCCAACTTCCTGGAGGTTTGGGGGTGGAACTGGAAGTCCCAACCTTACAATCATAGGTTGGTTCTCCTGGCAATCAGCCCTATTTTAAGTATTTTCCAAAGGTCACTCATTAACACAACAAAAGGCATGGTTGGAGTTCTCACCACTTAAGAAATTCCAAGGGTTTTAGGAGCTCAGTTCCAGAAACCAGACAAAGATCATGTATATGTTTCTTATCCTAAATCACAGTATCACGAAGAGTCTAGATGGAACCATCCATTTGAAAAATTGGCATGTTAGTCCCTTAGCTCATGATTTCTCTTCTATCAGGAGAGAGCCTTTCCTAGAGAACAATTCAGGGCCATGCAGAGTCATATCCCTAATGAATGAAAAGTTTTCCACTTAAGATCTACTGTCTGAAGAGAAGATATAAATTACCATTGGCTTCATATCACCTTATCTTTCATTAAATTTCTGTTCATTTTTTTTAACATCAATAACAAGATAACACTTTTTACATGTAGAATTTGTCACTATTTCCATGTAAAATTTCCAGCATACTTTTGTGGACAGATCGCAGCAGATACCATAGTTGCTTGGCTTACGAAAGATTTTAGGTTAGAGATCATCATAGCAAGTCTATGATGAGCCTTCACATTTAGAAAGACAATCCCAAGATAGCACATGGTTTTGATATGGAGGATTTGGGGAGATAAAGCTGTGGACTTGCTTTTGGAAGTCAAAAGTTCTTATTCTGTGATGGACTTCACAAAACACAATAAAGACTGGAGATAACAGGGCACCTCAGATCATTAAGAAAAAAAAGTTAAATGGACAGTTTTGATGCTGCAAACCAACTTGTCATAATGTTGCTTGTTAATGAGAATGACTACCACCTCTGTCTAATTCACCTCCCCTGCTGATTATTTGCTTTCTAATATAATTTTGCTAAAAACTTTATATTGTTTTAATACAAACATTTAATAATAATTTATATATTCATAGTAAGAGGATGATAAGGATGTGACTTACATCCTCTCCCTCCCCCCCATACACACACACATTTTTCTTTGACTACCAACATACTTGTTGTATACTGGGTTCACATTAAGGTGAATCCTACTTCTTTATACCTTCCTGCATTTAAAAAATTTACTTATTTTATCTGAATTTAAAAAGGGTACAACTCTTAGGTTCCTATGCTACTCATGGATGGAGCTTTTAAAGCCAACACCTTCATTCTCCTCTCTTTTTTTTCCATTGTTATACCATTCTTAATAAAAGCACTGGTAAGAAAAGCATGAGCTAGCATGAAAAATAAAGCTGTTGTTTCTTAATCATTTGAGAAGTGGCCAAAGTTTCTAAAATCAAAGAAACAATAAATCAAACAAATAAATCCCAGAAAATATTTAAATTTGGAAAGAATTTCTTTTAAAAATATTAATGCAGTTTGCTCTGTTATTAAGTTGACTTTTCTCTATAACCAGGCTACATTTTTATAATAAAAAGAGAAAGAAGAAAAGTAACCTTGCTATAGACCTTAGGAAGGTCTATTCATCTTCTGTAACCTTTTTAATTGTCAGCTTACTTTTTTTTGTTCTATGAGGTGTGAGAGAGTTCTCTGTAAAGAAATCAAGGAGATTAAAGATAATAAACTATATGTCAGAGAGAGGGACTAAATAAGAAACACCATCAGCAAAATGGCCAGATGGTCTGGGTAATGACGCTGTATATACCCAAAGAAAACCACAGCTGTTTATAAAGGCATCTGCTGACAAATGTTCATTTTGAATGGAAACCTACTCCAATGAACCAATGAGACTATTTAATTGAAGTTTAATATGGAAGCTGAAGAAATTTAATAATAGAACAGAACTTTAAAGAACTATCAGTCTTGTGCTCAGCACGCACCCTAGTTCTTTGAATGAATTTTTATTGTATGCTAGTGGTAGCTAATCATAACCAAATGTTCGAGTATATATTCCGTAGGCTTGGTCTCAACATCATGTGCTAAAGAATTTTCCACAGAGAACCTTAATTACTCCTCTGCATGTGCGTGAATGGACAGAATATCAGTGGAAATTAGCAGCTCTCCCAGTTACATCCTGATCCCCAAGGAATAACTTGTACCCATAGGAAGCCATCAACTTCTGCCTTGCCTCTAAAAGAATAAAATATTATTTCTATTCTCATAGAAGCAGAGCTACATGTTGTTTCTTAGAATTTACAAAATTCTGCAAGACCTAGGGCTGTAAAGACTTAATAAAACAAGGGTTCTGTTTCCACGAATACTAGCTTTTCCCTATACATAGACCAGACAGACCTGCAGACTCTCCACCATAACCAGGCAGTTCTACAGCTGAAAGAATATCCAAAGTTCCTTTGCTTCAGTTTCCGCATTCCTAGCCAGGTGAATGCCAAAGGATATATGACTGATGCTACTACAAATGCAATCGTAGCAATGGCCACACAAGATATATTTGTTCAACCATTTTTTCTATGTAGGAAAGAAAAAAATACTACATTGTTTTAAACAGCACAATAATGTGATTTCCTACACCACCTAACATTTATAAAGTAGAAAGCAATTTAATGAGTTACCACTTCTCTGCTTAGATTATATTATACTTCGAGTTTTTTGTTGCTGTCATCATTGCTGCTCAACCATAATACAGGGTGTCCCCCAAAATGTAAACACACTTTAACCTCTGATAGCTCAATTTTGAAAATGAAATGTGTTTTAATAAACACTGTCTTTATAATTATTCAATTATTTTTGGGACACCCTATATAGGCTCCTCTATTTGTGTTTGCTGATTTTCCACATTAATGTACATCACTAATTTCTTACCTCAAAAATTTGCCCATTAATTTTCTGCTTGATGAAGATATTCTCACCATGAAATTCAAGCAACTGGTGATAATTTTGCAATGGACACTTTTTCATATTTAAACATTGAGTAACTGCACACACATTGCTTGGAGACCATGCATATAAGACAGCAACCTCTTTATTTTTTATTTTTTTATCCTCACTGGCAGATATGTTTCATTAATTCTAAAGAGAGAGGAAGGGAAGGAGGGAGAGATATGAGAGAGAGAGAAAGAGAAAGAGAGAGAGAGAGAGAGAGAGAGAGAGAGAGAGAGAGAGATTGAGAAACATGGATGTGAGAGAGGAACATCGATTGGCTGCCTACCGCACAGGCCCTGAACAGGGATTGAACCTGCAACCTTTTACACTCCAACCAACTAAGCCATCTGGCCAGGGCGACAGCAGCCATTTTTTAACCAAGGGTTCTCCAAGTCACAAATGGTTACAACTGATTCCCTTAATAGTGTGTATTTGCCCGGATAGCATTAAATCACTAATAAATAGCTGTAGAATATTAAAGGGCTTCAGTAATTGACTTTGTAAACTTAAATTTTAAATAAACTTCACTTTTAATACATTCAGACACAAATTCTAAACTACCTTCATTGGTTCTCCCTGGGGTTGTTCACTAACTTCTCAGTGTTTCTTGGGCTTGATAAACCTCCTTCATACAATTCTTAAGCCTCTTCCCAACACCACTCGGAGAAGCTGAAACACATCTTCTTGCTTTCTTATCAATTTGTGAGTTATATGAAATTGTTCCTTATTTTTCTTCTTCAGGTGACTCAAAAGTAATTATTTATTTTGCCATAGCCTTTCTTTAGCACTTCAGATTGTCTTGGCTATGGGACACAGGTCCAGAAATGTCGGCTTCAGTCATAACTCTTAATATAATGTTTATTCTCCCAGGTAACTAAACTGGCTTGTACACACAAAGCATTCAAGTCATATTAGAGCACTGTATGTGGACTCATGCCTAATGAATGTGAGTGTCTGTGGAAGTTCTTGTTGTGGGAGCTACTGACACAGTTAGTTAGAGCTGGAAGCATCAACCAGTACCAAAGCAGATCATTGTTAACAACGATTTACAACAAATTCAGATGATTTTATTGTTCGTAGAGTCTTATAAGTGCAATAACCACAGTTCTCACTCCTCTTCAGCCTTTTGGTGTTTTTAATTCCACCTGGAACTCATTTTCTCAAGAAAGTCACTTGGGCATGTTTGCTCCTTTGATAACTACCGGACATCACAACACATTCTAACTGGGAAAGTGAAAATTTATTTTAGAATCATCTGGCTGTTTTGTCTCCAGGATGCCAAACATCTGGATATTTGGGATGCCTCCAGATGATTGACTGAATTTTTCATTTTCATCCGACATGGTTTCTGGCACCATGGAAAAAGAGCATCAGGCATTGTTTACCCAGTGGCCTGGAGCCCATTTCTAAAGAGGAAGCGGGTGCCTACCCACATGAGCTGCCCTGTCTGATACGGGGGAACCATCTGCTACTAGTTACTTCTTTGTTCTGTATTCTAAAAAGGTTACAGGGGATGGGACAGTTGTCCACTGATAATAAGAGGTGAAATCAGATAAAAATAGGGGCTAGATCAGGGGTGGGCAAACTTTTTGACTCGAGGGCCACAATGGGTTCTTAAACTGGACCGGAGGGCCGGAACAAAAGCATGGATGGAGTGTTTGTGTGAACTAATATAAATTCAAAGTAAACATCATTACATAAAAGGGTACGGTCTTTTTTTTTTTTTTTTAGTTTTATTCATTTCAAACGGGCCGGATCCGGCCCGTGGGCCGTAGTTTGCCCAAGGCTGGGCTAGATCGTGAAAGGCCTTCAAAACTATGTTAAAACTGAAAATCATGAAGTGCTATAAGCAGGGAACTAACGAGTTTACACCTGATCTTAGAAATAATCATTCTGGTCACAGGTTACCACCTGGATTAGAGTCAAGGTGGCTGGAGGTAGTAAATAGTGTATTAAAAGTCTATTGCAGTAATCAATGAGAGGAATCAATGGCCTGGATTACAATATGGACAGAGGTGATGAAGAGATAGTGAAGCTTTCTGAACATTGGTGGGAATGATCAGAAATATACCTTAGGAAAATTAATATGACAGTGCTATGAAGGACAGAGCAGGAAAAAACAACCACAATTGGAAGCTGGAATAATAAGACTACATGAGAACTAAGGGCCTGAACTAAGGTAATGGCTTTGGGGATGGAGGATGAAACAGATATGAGAGAGGTGGAGAAGTCAGAATGTCTAGGATTCAGCAGGATCTTTGCATAAGAGTAAGAATGAAGGTATTCCAAGACTAGTGAGGTTTCAAGACATGGTGACTGACAATGAAAGAAATAGGAAAATCAGGAAGTTTAGCTTTGCTGAAGAAGGGTAACTCACCTTGAGATGGTGGTATCTAGATACAGCTCAGTGGAGACAGCTGTTTTAGAGTGCAGAACTGGAGCTTAGGTGTGAAGTTGGAAGCAGATACGTAGATTTGAAATCAGAAAAGTGAATGAAATTACCAAGGAGAGACGAGGGCAGAAGACCTGCTATTATATCATGGCAGAGAAAAGATGACACAAATCAGGCATAGAAAATGAATAATTAATCCTCAGGAATAATAGGCTGAGTAAAATCGGAGAGGCCAGATCACATGGGCCATGCGGCACAACTGCCAGACTTGTTAACCACTTATGTTTCCCAGGCATCTGACTCTTCAGAACTTTCCTACACAACTGAGCTGCCAGTTTTATAAACAGAAAAAACATTCGAGGACTGTGATGAAAGAATTTCTTTCTCTCTGGCTCTAGAAAAATAAGTATTTTGACAATTAATTGAACTATATTCATATTTCTCTCATGTCTATTTCTTGCTGAGACTTGGGAGATTTCTCTGCTTTACTGATTACCCTCTAGTTCAGTGGTTCTCAACCTGTGGGTTGTGACCCCTTTGGGGGTTGAATGACCCTTTCACAGGGGTCGCCTAAGACCATCGGAAAGCACATATATAATTACATACTGTTTTTGTGATTAATCACTATACTTTAATTATGTTCAATTTGTAACAATGAAAATACATCCTGCATATCAGATATTTACATTATGATTCATAACAGTAGCAAAATTACAGTTATGAAGTAGCAACGAAAATAATTTTATGGTTGGGGGTCACCACAACATGAGGAACTGTATTAAAGGGTCGAGGCATTAGGAAGGTTGAGAACCACTCCGTCTAGTTCCTCTGGTCCATCTACCTTCTTCATCCTTCTTATGACTTTACCCTGGGCACTTGATCATTACATTGGTCCAATTGTTCTTCTCTGGATTGAGCTCAACAAAACTCCAGTCTTGCTGCCTACATCTCTGACTACTATGCCCATGGGCCTAAGAAAAAGAGTCTGTTTATTAGGACCATGGGCATAGTAGTAGACTCACATTGCTTATGCCTATATATAAATTAGCAATTACCCCTTGCCCAGCCAGTGTGGCTCAGTGATTGAGTGTTGACCTATGAACCAGGAGGTCGATTCCCAGTCAGGACACATGCCTGTGTTTCCAACTCAGTCCCCAGTAGGGTGCGTGCAGGAGGCAGTTGGTCAATAATTCTCATCATTGATGTTTCTATCTCTTTCTCCCTTCCTCTCTAAAATCAATAAAAATATATTTTAAAAAAGAAAGAAAAACAAATCACCCCTTATTTCTGAACCTCTACTGGCTTACAGTGGCCACTGGCTCCAACACTCCATTTATAATGCAGAATTGACATTTTCAGTTTGAATATATTTAGTCCAGATCCAAAGGGGGATGAGGGAGAAAAATTCAAGAAGGAAAAAGGTAAATCAAATACTGCAGAGGTTGAGAAGGATAACAGAGAAAGGATTATTGTACTTGGTAACAAATAATGGATATTAAAAGACACTAGAATGTTGATGGCAGAAGAAAGACTATAGTAGATAAGGAAGAATAAGTTTCTCATTTACAGAAATTAGGTCCATGTAAGCAAGTATTAATACCCACTACTTACTATTTAAGTACTAAGTAAAAAAAAATCCCACTTAACGTGGGTTTTATTCAGCATCTTACTTAACACCTTTGGTAAAAGATTTATAATAGAAATTTCAACTGGAGGTGTTCTCTCTCTCTCTCTCTCTCTCTCTCTCTGGCTCTCTTTCTCTCTCTCTCTCTCTCTGGCTCTCTCATGCTCTCTTGCTAAATGTGTTCTTTTAGCAGTGCATGGTTGGTGCTGATAGTACAATTTGTACTCTCAGCAAGAAGAGTTTCTTATTTAGTTTTTAACTCTTTCATTGCTTCTCACAATGAACTACTCTTTTAGAAAGTCACCTCTTTTGGTATCAAATCCTCTCCAGCTGGTCCTGCTGGACATTTATTTGAGGCACCAACACAGATGAAAATCAAACAGCTCTGAGGAAAGTAAAATTAGTTTATAGCAGGCTGCATTCAATAAAGTAAGAGCAAGGCTAGCATTTTCCTGCCCACTTAAAGCACTATTACTACAAATGCAAAAAGGACAAGCTTCACAACAAATTCTCCCTTCCACATTGGCATCCACGTTCCACTGGCAGCCTGGATTATGGAAACGTGGTTTGAAGGCAAAAATCCAACTCAACTGGTTATAAGAAAGTCTCTGACCCAGAACTCTTGATCTTCACAGAAGATTCTTTGCAACTTCTGGTTGTGTTGTGGTATCTAAAAAGACAAGGTTGCTTTGAAGATATCCAAGGCTTGGAAACCATCTCTGTGTAATAGTCTGGAATGATAAACACCAGAATAGCTACTGTCTACTCAGTCAGTCAGTGCTTAGAATTCATAAAAACAGAGGGTCTTAGCATGAGTGCATTTTAGAAGATAGTCAAGCAGCTTTGCAAGGTTTGTCAGTCAGTTATAGCAGACACTGTTGTCAACCCTCCCTCCTATTCTCCTTTCTTCCTTGAGAGCAGAGCCTTGGTTTTGTTCAGGGGTCTCCCTTTCCCCCTAGGACTCACTAGAGAAGGACCCCGCCCCAACTCCAGAGGCAAATCCTGATTTGGTATAAACCAGTCACAGTGAGCCTTTTCTTCTTGCTAGTGATGAACTTATCGGAGGGCAGATGACCCAGTTTCAGCCAATGAGATATAAAGGTAAGTTTATTGGGGACTTCTGAGATATATTTCCCAGCTTCCTTTCTAGATGTGACATATCTTCTAGCCACAAGGATAGCTGACCTGAGGATAAGTCTGGCAAATACCCAAGTGGGAGGGAGAAGGATCCTGCATCCCTGACCATCTCCATGAGCTAGAGAATGCAGTAATGCCAAACCCACTTTCCTGACAATGGCCGACTCTGGGAGGTAATTCCTTTTGTTCTTATATATTGAGTCAGATATTTTTAAATTGTAAACAAATGCATTTTAACCGTTTCAGCATCCACCATTCAACATACATTATCAAATAGGGACAAGAGCCTATGGTGTAGGTTTTAGAGTCTAGTGTCCTATATAATAAAAGCCTAATATGCAAATTGACCGAATGGTAGAATGACTGGTGAAACGACTGGTTACTTTGATGTGCACTGACCATTAGGGGGCAGACGCTCAAAGCAGGAGCTTCCCCCAGCCCAGCCAAGGCGGGTGCCAGCAGGGGCCCCCCCGACTGCCCCATAGATCGGCCCTGATCGCTGGCCAGGCCTAGGATCCTACCCATGCATGAATTTTGTGTACCAGGCCTCTAGTTTAATAATATTCTAAATCAGAAGAGCTTTCCTGTTATATATGAAAGAACCATAAGAGCCATATCCTGAATATAAGTTTCTCTAAAAACCACCTCAAATAATTTTAATATTACTATTACCATTATGTGTCAGGTACTATGCTAGCTGTTTCACATATCATCACATTGATTGCTCTTATTAATATTGTTAGGTAGGTCTATCAATAATCCCTAATTTTCAGATGAGGGTCACAGACACTAAGCAATTTCTAAAGGTACATGGTTAGTATAATAATAGTAACAACTAATATTTATTTTGTGCTGATTGTATTTTAGGTACTTCCTAAGTACTTTATACATATAGCATTAACTCATTAATTATTGTATCAACTCTCAAGTAAATACGGTACTTTTATTTTCCATGTTTTGTCACTTGGGAAGCTAAAGCACAGAAAATGTAAGCAAATTTCCCAAAGTCACTTAAGTAACTACAGAGCTCGCACACTTAATGCCTCCCCACACACATGAGCCAGCAGTCATAATTACAGACTTTGTCTAAATTACATGCCTATATTTTCCTCTCTAGGTTGGGTAAGAATGTCAAAATATATTTTGGCTGCCTGCTCTGTTTTAGATACCTAGAATAAAATTAAAACTAAAAAATCAATTTTGATAACAGGAATAACATGGCAAGCCCTCTGGTTTGGACAAAGGGAAAGAGACAACTTGCTTCCTCTTTGACTCCAGAGAACTTCTGCTGTGTCCTAGAGAGCAAAGAATAGAGAAAAAAGAATAATGGGCTTAAACTATAAGCCAGTGTTACAGCACACATGGGAACAGAGTCCAAGTCCTTCTATAGCAAGTCAACTGGACTGATGGTGGTAACATCTTCTCTCACTGTTGTAGCTGAAAGGGGGAATTTAATGTAACTATTCAGACAGTGAAAATTACTAGACATATTGAAAGATCAAATACATATTAAAAGAGAAATGTAGAGGATATAGAGCAAAGAATGAGATATTATAATCCTATTCACTTTGTCCTGCTAAAGTCCTTATTGAGTGCTGATTTGAATAATGTGCCATTGAGTTTTCATCTCTTTTTTTTTGCCATTCAATGAACGTTTATTATTAGGGTGACTCTGCTAGGATCTGCTAAGCTCTAGGGATATAGCCCTCAATAGCTTCCCATCACACTTAAGAGTAATCCAAGTCTTTACTTTGGTCTACGAGATCTCATCACAGCTGTCCAGCTGACCATCACCTTTGCCCCTGCTCTTTTTGCTGAAGCCACAGTTCTCTCCTGGCTTCTGGTGGAAGAGGTTGGACAAGTTTCTGAACCAGAGCATTTGCTCTGCACTCTCTCTCTCTTTATTCAGGTGTGTGCTAAGATGTCACCCATATGTCATTATCCTCTCACTTCATTTTTTTAAAATATGTTTTTATTGATTTCTGAGAAGGAAGGGGGGGGGGAGAGAGAGAGAGAGAGAGAGAGAGAGAGAGAGAGACAGACAAACATCAGTGATGAGAGACAATCATTGATTGGCTGCCTCCTGCATGCCCCCTACTGGAGATCCAGTCTGCAATCCCCGCATGTGTCCTGACTGGGAATTGAACTGTGACCTCCTGGTTCATAGACTGACGCTCAACCACTAAGCAATGCTAGCCAGGACTCTCACTCTAGTTTGATGTACATTACTTATTACATATTTATCTGTTCATTTATTTTGTATTGTCTCACCTGCTCCTGCTTGACTTTTATATGGGCTTTGCTTAATTCATGGCTATATCCTTAGCACTTACTATAGTGACTGACACACAGTTAGTCCTCAATAAATATTTATTGAAAAATGAAAAAGGTACAGTATGAGGTAGGAGTTCTAGGATACAGCTGAAACTCTCCTCCAGCAACTTACAGCTCAGTACTACAATATAGTAAGCTAAAGGGTTTAATAATGTTACCCTTTAAGTAAACAGTTGTCTAATGTATAGTACAGTTAAGCATAAACCCCAAATGGCTGCCTTTTCTATATTTACATCTAACCACGGGTTAATAAAATATTAAATAATATTAAAATAATGTTACTAGTATTATAATTTAATAGTAATAATAACATTCAACAGTTTAAAAATTTAAGCTTAGCTGCTGCTGCAATTTTTAAAATATGCCAGTGTTCTCCTGATTGTTGACATGGAAATTGCTATTTTTGATAGTGCTGGTAAATTAGGTCTTCCCTGACACACAGAGACTTGTGACACAATGATTAATATGGGATGGTAGCACTAGCAAAAAAATCTAGGGCTAGCAAAAAGGATATTGTTCTTGATTCCATGTCACACCTAGTATCAACTTAAATGAATTTTGCAATAGCCTTTGCATTTGGAAATGTGGGTTGCGTGAGCAATTTCTACCCAAGCAAATCCAGTACATTCCATTTTTGTGCTGAGCATGGGGCTGGCCTGAAAATGGGTGCCAAAACCAGATGTTTGACTCTGGAAAAAGGGCATTCCACACATTCATCAAGAACACTTCTTAGCAAATCCAAGGCAATGAATGGTACAGGACACATATGTGTCTCCATGGTTGATAGTGCAGAAACCACACTGGTTATTTACAGGAAGCATTATAAAATTGGGTGTATTTATAGAAATGCCTATAAAATATACAGTTATTTTTAACAAGAACGAGTTGAAGTTGTTTAGTGCAGATGCATAAATTGTCTTGCAAATGAAATGATTGACTGAGACACAATCCATACTTTCAGATATCTGATAGCTTCACCATCAAGTATTTCTTGTACACGGCAAAAGGCTGAGGAATTGTTCAAAATGATGTAACAAGCATGGAGCTTGATCTCTGTAAAAAGTGCATGCTCTCAAAGAAAAAGGAGAGGCTCACACTTTTATGGCCATCAGCATACAGCACAGAACCCCAATAAAACCTTTGGCCTTTATGACTTACAATGATGGATATGACTGAATTCTTCAATGGTAGCCCATTGTGTGCTCTATATTACAAAACAACCATGTCCTTGCATCCCAATTGCTTATAAATTATGTGAAGTCTGAGATGCAGATGATATTTAAAAAGGCAACTCCCAATTCAAGATATTATTAATCTCCCAACAGATAATGTATAAATAAATACAAAGTGATAAGAATTCAAAAGAGGAAAAGGTCACTTTATGTAGAAAAGGTCTGTTTTCTTAAGCAATGTAGATTTTGCATTGGGCCCCAAAGGCTGGGTAGGTTGTGAAGAACAGAGGAAAGTAAATACCCTGGTGGATGGAGCCAGGAGGAACAAGTGATATATTTTTGTGACAATGTGGCAAGATCTAACCTGAAAGAGCTTGTAGGAACAGGGCTATATAAGAATTCTGGCCAAAAGGACAAATAGATGATCTCACATATTTGTTCACACTATGTCTCCATAACCTGAAACAGTGTCTGGCATGCAGTAGAGATTCAGCAAATATTTCCAGGAGAAAAAAAAAAAAAAAAAAAGCAAGCAAACCTAGGTTGAACTAACTTTGATATTGCCATAAAAGAGGGATCACAAAGTACCCAAACACTAAACCAAGATCATGGGGCGGGAGGGAGCTTTCAAAGCTCTGTGGATAGGGGATTCTCATTTACCGAGCTCTCACACATAAATAGATTGGGTGTTGTCATTCCTGCACTTACAACCAGAAAAAAGTTAAACTGAAATCAATGCCTTTTCTTGGGCGCACCACAGAACTGAGGTCATAGGGCAAACTGCCACTCTGAAATCTAGAAAGACAGGAGAACATGGAGAATCACTGCTGATACCTGTTTACCTGGACCTAAAACTGCAGGAGCCATAAACTGAAAGCCCTGAATGGGAATTTTGTCAAATTTGTTAGAGGTTGAGAACGAGAAGCTAGTGTGAGAAAAAACATTCCTGGGGATCATAGTCTTCAGGAGGAACCACCTCTTCATGAGTTTTATATTCAGAAAATACCACCAGGTTCTCATGGTGAAGAGCCAAAAACACAAAAACAAACAAAACAAAAAAAACCACACAAAACAAAACAAAAATCCCAAACCCCTAGTGTTTCTGGTAGTAGGTGGAGAATATGACCCATATTTGAAATGTGCCCAGGCCATTCTCCATAACCAAGACCCACTATGAAGGGGAAAAGACTTTACAAGAGGCCTATCCCTGGGGGAAGAAGAATAACCCAACTCCAGCCTCTTCTAGCCTTCCTGTCTCTGCTCAGGTGAGGTGGAGTACGAAAGCTTCTGATGGTCACAGCCAAGGGCCACAGGCCCAGTGAAAGACTGAGACTGAATCACAAGATTATAGACCAGCACACTTCTTCTTCACACCTTATACTACCTCAGTAGCTCCAGTGGATTTCAGGTAGAAGAGCAGCAAGACATCACCTCTTTTTTTTTCTTTTAAATATATTTTTATTGATTTCAGAGAGGAAGAGAGAGGGAAAGAGAGAGATGTTTATCAATGATGGGAGAAAATAATTGATTGGGTGCCTCCTGCCTGACCACCCAGGAATGGATGCCGCAACCCAGGCATGTGCCCTGATCAGGAATCGAACTGTGACCTGCTGGTTCATAGGTTGATGCTCAACAATTGATCCACACTGGCCAGGTGAGACATCACCCCTTTTTAAGAAAGAGTTTCTAGAGAAGCTCCAAACAACAGGGGAAATAAGAAAAAGCCATAAAGCAATTGGAAATCTCAGGAACTTATAGCTACAGCAAAAATTAAATAGCTCAACTCCTCCCAGATTAACATAAAATCTCACATTAAAGATCAACTTACTTCAGTTCCTAATACCTGATAAGTCATGTCCAGCTTTTAGGAAACAATTACAAAGCATGTTAACAAGCAGATAAAAGCACAATTTGAAGAGACAAAAGAATCAGCAGATCCAGACTCAAAAAAAATATATATCATTTGAAATTTTTGAAATGAATTTTATCATTTGAAAATGAATTATCAGACAGGGAACATAAGTAGACTATAAGGTTTCTACTGGAAAATATAGACAACATGCAAGATCAGATGGGTAATGTAAGCAGAGAGATGGAAACTCTAGGAAAAAATCAAAAGGAAATGCTGGAAATTAAAAACACTGTAACTAAAATTAAGAATGCCTTGAACACTTATTTGTAGACTAGACATGGCTGAGAAAAGAATCCGTGAGCTTGAAGATATGTTGGTAAAATTTTCCCAAACTGAAATACAAAGAAAATAAAAGAATGGGGGGGAAAATCCAAGGAAAAGACAATCAAGGAAAACTGAAGAGTTACAGATCCAAAGCTAAGAGAAGTCAGGAAATGATCAGGGAATTCAGTGAACACATTGTCAAATTCAAATCAAACAGATAATAAAGCAACAGCAGGTAATAAAGGCCAAGATGGTGAACTGCCTCTACTGTGGCCCATCTAGTGGGTTAAAAGACTTATAATGAGACGTAGAAGATCAAATTGAAAATGCTAGGTGGGTGAGAAAGTGGAAAAGCTTGGCTACCAGGATGAGCAATAGGCTACAGGAACTGTAGAAGTATACGAATTAACTAGTTTTGATAGGAAGGAAGCAGATAGAGGGATGAGTGAGCTAATTAGGCTTTTCCTGGATTACAAACATAATTATGAACTAAACTGATAAGGACTTAAAGGTTCCTTTGCAGTGTGGAGATGAATGACCCTCATAATAACCTGAGCACCAGGAGGGGAGAACATATAATAGAGAATACACGAGGAGTGATCACAGCTACTTGGACTACCCAGGAGTCCTCAAGTGCAAATCCAAGAACCATCTCTCTGCTCAGCCTGCCATGCTTATCAACTGTCATTATTTGTTGAAAACCCATTGTGTTCCTGGTGAAATTCTAGGCACCTTGAGAATTCCCATAGCATGAAAATGATTGCCTAATCTTTGCCTCTATGAGGTCACATACTAATGAAAACATTTCCTTTTGATTTTGTGCCAACTGCTAAAGCCTGTATGTTTGAACACATGGGCGTCTTTTTTATAAGAAAAGCACAAAAGCAGAGGCTGAGCAATACTTTTAGAAGCACAAAGTCTGTTATCATGATCTAGCTTTCCAGAAACATCTGGAATTTGAGTTTCATTATTCTGGAAAGTAATAAGCCTCCTCCTGACATTCACCTCCAGTTGACCTTATTGTAACAATGTTTAAAAGGAGACCCAGATTTGTCTATGGAGCAACATTTAAGACATTGCCTCAATCATCTCATGATCCAGATTGTCCAGAAGCACTCTGCCTTGGAAGGGAGATATGAATGACGGTTAAGATGTAATTACGTTAATGAGCAGACTCTTGAGTTGATGCCCATTCTTGTCTGGACACATTTTGCCCCCTTCCATTGTCTCTAGCCTATAAGACATTGCCTGGTCTGAGTGATAGGCCTATTCTGGAAGAAGACAATCCTTACATCAATATAACCACAAGACAGTACCAACCAATGTGAATAAGTCCCCAAGAAGCACGTGTGAAGGTAGATTCCAATGGTGTTAATCCAACTGACATATAATATATATTTGACTGGGAAAAATTCATTATCATATGTCCCTTCTACCAGAGATTCAGAGTTATTTTGTGACCCAGGGAGTGGGTTAATAGTTTGCTGGGTTAAATAATCAAAATGTGGACTCAATCTGGGCCTACATTTGTAGAGGTCAAACTACCAGAATTTCCCTTTCATGATATAGACAGGAAAAAGCCTAAAGGTCTCAGGAAACAGAAATACTTTAGAATGAATCTAATGCATGATGACTTGTTCCTTCTAGTCCCCAGTAACTACACTGGACTCTTCCTTGTCCCTGCAGGAATGGTAACGGCGTAGCTGCCACTAAGCCAGATGCATTATCCTTTTTTGGGGTTCCCTAAAGCCACCTTTGTAAATATCTCATGAATAAATTCTCTTTTATGTATACTATTTTGAATGTGGTATCTGTTTCTTGCTGGAATGTGACTGATACTTCTTTTCCTCCTAATTAATTCTCCTTTTCTGGAGAAGCTAAACGCCAAAAGAAAAAGAAAAAAAAGAAATGAGCCCTAATGTAGATATAGGATTGACATGCTCAGAAGGACTAAAATTAGCCTAGATGTTTTAATAACAGAGTAGAAATCTATGGAATCAGCCTAAGAGGTCATTAATGAAGTTTAAATCAAATTAAATAATTAAATTAAAGACTATGAAAGTCAGCAGAAATGGATTTAAATATTTTAGTGGACAAAGAATTAAAACCATTTCCTATTTGTTGCCTCTCAACAATTACTAGATTACACCGGGCATGTCAATCACTGTGTAAAGTCATTTTTAAATAGGTACAACCTAATGTAAATGAAAAAGAATTCCTAATGTCCTGGCATCCCTCAAAGAAAATTAAAAATATCCAACTTATAAAGCATAGTGACATTTTTCAAAAATATTTTTGCTCCCCCCACAATTCCCAAACCCCTTGCCAAGCAAGTCTCATAGTCACAGCTGCTCTGCATCCTTTCAACATGGAGAAATTCCCCCCAAATTCTCTCCAATTCTTAAGACTACCCACAACTTTCCTGTCTTTTGTCCTTCTTCCCAACTTTTCAATACATACATAAAATTGGACATTTCTGGATTTTTAAAGATTTGTTTCCTCTGCTTCATTAATTTCCCATATTCTCTCCAAGAGAGAAAATACACTCACTTGAGAGGGAGGGAGGGAGGGAGGAAGGAGAGGAGAGGAAGGAAGGAAGGGAGAGAGACCAAGAGAACACTTGAGATCTGATCAAACAAGCAAGCAAACAAGAATAAGTACTAGTGTGTTCCTTCATCTTTTTGTCCATTCTCTCTATTCTGCATTAACAAAACAAAACATAACTAGCAAAAAGCAAAGAAAAACAAAACAAAACTAAGAAATGGTTTGGCAAAACAAAACTCACCGAAATAGTAAGGAAGATTAAAAATGAAATGCTCAGTGGTTAAAGGACAGCATGGGAAGCATCACTCTTTAAAGTATATCTTCCCTTTACAGGAGGCTTAAAGAGCCCCTAAGTAAATGGTCTGAGCCCAGTGAATCCCAGCAAAGTTTCCTATGCCCTGGGAGGACAGACATGATTTGGATCATTTTGGCATCTCTGAAACAGAAGCTTTTGATCATAAAAGTTGGGATTTGAAAACTCCTTCCATAGAAAGGTTGACTATGAAAGACTTGTACTATTTCCAGTATCATAGTAGTCACCATCCAGACAGTTGTCTGAATAATGAGTGAATTTCCTAACACACCTGACTTTTACCCAGTCAGCATATATAGTTGTGGATGAAAAGGCTCATGAGCCACATACTCAGTCCTATGTGACATGGAAAATCCTATCACAATGCCTTCTGCTATTTTGACCTCCTAGACTGAGTTTTTAGATTAATGGAAAATACCTGTCACTTCTAGATTACCTTTTATGCACTGTGTACAGTACCTTCTATATATATAACCTATATATATAAAAGGCTAATATGCAAAGTGTCCCCTTGGGAGTTCGATCCTGAGACCGGGAGTTCAATCACTCGCTATGACATGCGCTGACCACCAGGGGGCAGCATGGAATAAAGGAAGGCCCCAGCTGTCAGCCAGGGAAGAAAGACCCCAGCTGGCTGCAGGAAGGCCCCAGTTGGCCCTGATCACCAGCCAGGCCTAGAGACCCTACTCTTGCAGGAATTTCGTGCACAGGGCCTCTCATATGTCTGTGAGATACTTGGGTGTGACTCTTTTAAAGGTTTTTATTGCATTTTATTTCACTGAAAAACAAAATAACTACTGGTGGCTCACTCAAAGTAGTTTATGAGAACTATTATTTCCATTTGTGGGATTCCTTTTTATTGGGTGCCAGACTGATCCATCAGCCACTGCTCTCCCAGCAGCCCTTGCTCCACTGTGTTGTTAGATAGCATGATTTAAGGTATTTGCAATTTCAGAGTTAATAAAGTTTTTCTTTTGATCTCTAGTTATCTCCATAACCTCATACCTGTCTTCTTGAATTTAAAAAACTGTGATGGTTCGTAGTAAATATTGCATCAAATTGTAAGCTATAACTGAGCATTTCGTCTTCTCAGTAGAGGTTATTTCTGTGATCTATAGTGAGGTCTCGGAGGGAGTCATTCTAATGCTGTTAGAAAAAATAGGCCATGCAAGAATTAGACCACAATGAAAAGAGCCTCATGGTAAAGAGCTTCCCACTAAACTTAGAAAAGATAAAGGCACTTTCATTAAAACAGCTTTGAAACAATCCAGCTCTTTTGCTTCAGTCAGTAAAGAGGTATTTAGGGAGCTCCTCTGCAGAGGGTTACAATAGTTCCCAAGCACTTGGATGTTCCCACAGACAAATCTGGTTTCCAACTTATAGAATGCCTACCAATATGATGGTTTATAGTAGTAGATAAACTATTCTGTGGATCTTGGATTATTTCCCCCTCCTTAGAATGGATGTACAACTGGGGGTGGGCTCAGCTCTGCTATTATACTGATCTAAGTCACTCGTGTTTGCAGTCAGGTGTCATCTTCGGTTAGGCTAGAGGCTGGCTAATAGTTGGCTGGGGCATGTGCAATCTCCTCCACATGGTCTCTTGATCTCCAGGAGGCTAGTTTGGGCATACTCATATAGTGGCAAAGTTCAAGAGCAGCTAGGCCATGTTTTTCAAGTCTCTCCTTGTCACATTTTCTATTGTTTTGTCCCATTGGTCAAAACAAGTCGAGTGAGTCATTATGGAAGGGTGCTGTCAAAGGGCAAGGTTCTAAGAATTGGTGAAAAAACTGGGGCCATTACTGCAATCAGTTCGCCACACTGATCACTTTCTTTTCTTCTGTTTCCTATAACATCTTCTGGACAACAAATCGCCCTGCATGACACTTTTTTCAGTGTCAAACATAAGGAGTCAATGATTCAACCAAAATGTCTTCTGCTCTATGACATATTGACCTTGAACTTTCTGTAAAGAAGTAAATCAGAGCTCACAGCTTCTCACAAGATCCCAGAGGTTAAAGAGACTCTAATAGAGCCACAAACAAAACTAATCACACCACAAATAAAACATTTTCTCAAATAAATATTTTGATGTCTATATTTGCAACAAATCAAAACAAAAACACACCAGGTTGATGGTACCTCTGTCCTTCCTTGATTTTATTCCTCCTCAATTAAACTGCTATTCTGATCAAATCAAACCCAGAGGAATTTGGCACCAAGAGAACAAATATGGGAAATCAACTGCCACCCACACTCTCTAACTTGGGAGTTGCCAAGACAAAAACAACAGAGGTTTTTCAATGTATTGTTTCAGAGTTTGGAGCTGCATTCAATGGTAGTAATACAACACCCACCCCCACCACCCCATCCTATCCCAAATCCCAAAGAAGACAGCAGAAAAAGCTATTCTCCTGCTTACCTCACATAACCCTAAATTACTATTCATACATATAAAAAAGGTCATTTTAAAATATTGTTTCAATGTCTTGAGTTCAACCTAATGGATTCACTTTGTATAATGTTGTCTTCTGAGAGCCAGTCAGGACCTTCTTACACTGAAAATGAATTATTCCTTCATAAGAAATATTTGCTAAGTAAGTCATTGGAGGGTTGTAAGCCCAAAAGAGGAGAGTTCTGATTAATGTTTTTAAAGGTCCTCTGTAGCTGCTATGTTGAGAATGACAGGAAATGTAAGAGTGGAAACTGGGCAAATAGTGAGGAGACTATTGTAAGAATCAAGGCGAGAGGTGATGGTGGTTTAACCCAGGAAAGAGCAGTGGAGAGAACAAAAGTGGATATATTTTGCAGATAGATTCAAATCACAGGTAAATTAATATAGTGACTCAGAGGAGAAGCCAGATATAATAAATATTAAAATTTATTTATATATAAGCATGTATATAAATACATGAGAATTTATGTAAATAGGGGAATCATCATTATGTAGATGATAATAAAGACATATTAATGGAAAACATACTTTAGAGAGGTATATTAGAGAGAATATTACTCAATTCTGAGTCCAGGAAAATGTCAACATCTGGCCACTCTTTTCTTTCTTAAATTCTTACTTAAGTCTTTTTTAAAAAGACCTTATTATTTTTCTTTTCTCCATATTTTTGGGGGTTTCTTCCTCTTCTTTAAGGCATCTGCACTATTACTATTTTATTACCCGCCCCCCCCCCCCCCCCCCCCCCGCCGCCATACCCATCCCACACTCACCCTCACACACACACTCACACACTAAACATACCCTAGGGATAATCTTGTGTACTTTTACTCTGTTCATTTTAAAATTATTATTATTTTGGAAATCTGGTCTACATTTGTAGCTCATTTGTAAGTGAATCTGATAGTCTGCTTGGGACACAGCTCTGAACTAGACATGTTCTGGGTATCCACACTTAGGGTTCCGGTTCCTTGCTGCTGGTGCAATTCTGCGGCCTACACCTGCACTGGCAGCATAGGCCTGAATCCCATTCGTGCGTGAGTAATCCTGCTCCTCCCCCTGCAGTAGAATGGAGCCTCATATCTTGCTGCAAATTTGAGCAACTGGGTAAGGTTGTTTCCAGGCAACCAATGCTGGCTCCTTTTCGCAAGGTGTTAGAAGATCACACTTCAACTGATGCCCACCTGGAGAGAGTGGCTCCACCTACACAGACATTGAGACCCTAGTCACGATGCTACATGGATGGCATGCATCCAGTACAGCCTCCTCTCACCTTGAACTATTGTTCCTGTCCCTGGATCACCATTATCGGTTCCCATTTGTTTCTCTTATAAGTTTTACTTGTTTGTTGTCAAGACTTCTCATTTTCTCATATGCAAAGACTCTCCTTTCTTGTTTTTAAACATTGCTTTTTTTAAAACATGAAGGAGGTAATTTTATTGAGATATCATCTCCATACAATAAACTGCATCCATTTAAGTTGTACGATCAGATACATTTTGATAGATTTATGCACCCATGAAAACAATGCTCCAGTCAAAATACATATTGATCACACATACAAGGTTCCTCATGGCTCTTTGTAGCCAACTCCTCATGTTTCAACCCCTTCCCAGGCAATCACTGATCTGATTTTTGCCAGTATAAATTAGTTTGAATTCTCTAAAATAAATAGACTCATGTCTTATGTACTCTTTGTGTCTTGTTACTTCACTTCTTTTCGTTTTCACTGCTGAGTAGTGTTCACATTTTGTTTATCCATTCAACCATTGATGGACATTTAAGTCATTTTCATTTGGGGTCTATTATGAATAAAACTACTTTGAACAATCATGTACACATGATTTTGTGTGAACATACACTATTTTTTTTTATTGATTTTTTTAGAGAGAGGAAGGGAGAGGGACAGAGAGTCAGAAACATCGATGAGAGAGAAACATCTATCAACTGCCTCCTGCACACCACCCACAGGGGATGTGCCCGCAATCATGGTACATGCCCTTGACCGGAATCGAACCTGGAACCTTTCAGTCTGCAGGTCGACACTCTATCCACTGAGCCAAACCGGTTAGGGCTGAACAACTAAAGAGTCCAGAAGTGTTAACTCATAGTCCTTCTTTCAGCTAAAGCTTATTGCTCTTGAGTATACTTAAGAACGAAAGAATAAACACTTGCCTATTGTTTTCTCATTGTAATAACTTTGTGTGTTTTTGTTTTAATAGCATTTGTGCAGCTTGACTAACAATTTCATTCCCTATGAAATCCAGGCATGTACCTTCACTGTAGGTTAAGTCAATAGCAGCAGAAAATGTTATACTATAAAACAAATACAGTGTAGGTAAGCGTAGTTGTCTCTACTACTTAATAAGAACAGCAGGATACACAATGAAAAGGGTGGCTGAGTTTCTGTTAATAGTCCTAGGAAGAGCATTTTTCCATTCATTTCCAGGAAGAATTTCTTAAAAGCAGTTTAACTACTTTAGAAGCAAAACATACACATAGTGGAAGCATTAGAGGCCCTTTAAAATGAATTTAGTGCCAAAAAACAAACAGGTCTATGCTGGAGGAATAATAGAAATTAAGATGAATTTGTTTAAGCGCAATTAATCTTTCTGGTTATTTCCTTGCATAACAATGAGCTCATGTTTCTGTCGATGCTTTAGCTGAAAGAAGGACTATGAGTTAACACTTCTGGACTCTTTAGTTCAAAAATGTTTACTGTCAATAAAAAGTATGGCATTTTTACATTTCTCTGTTGACTTATTTTTCACATTTTCATGCAGGAAAAGAAGTAAACTATTGATACATCAACAACATGAACGATTATCAGTATCATAATGTTCAGTGAAAGAATTAAATTAAAAGGACTTCATTCCACATGATTCAATTTATATAAAATTCTAGAAAGGCCAAACTACAATGATAGAAAGTGAGTGAGTGATTAATGGGAGAGTGAGAGGTTGGAGAACATTGACTGAAAGGTTTTGGGGATGATAGATGTGTTTCATATCATGATAGTGATGATGACTACACAACTGTATATATTTTTTTTAAATCTTTACTTATATATATGCAATTGGAAAGTTAAACTCTCAAGAAATTGACATAAATGTTAGAAACAAAAAATCCAACTTCCAATTATTTTTTTTAATATCCTATAAAGCTGGCAATAAAATTCTTATTAAAATAAAGAAAAATCATTTAAAAGTTTGTTTGGACAATCAAAGGCTGAGCTGAAAGTATTGTATACTCTATATACTTATTTGAGATTGCTGCAATGCTAGAATCTCAACAGTATGCTAAGCATTCTATTTACTGTATGAAAAAATGAGAACTCTGACCCTTGAGAAAGGGTCCATGTGCCATCCTTGTCCATGAACCATTTTTCAATAACTCTATTTTTTTGAAAAAAGAAATCTACGTAGTTTCCCTGACTGTGTAAGAGTTTTCATTTTTTTCTTGTGGGAAATGCTTAAATATTATAATTCTGGCAATGTAACCAATTCAGTTGTCATAATATTTTTAATCTCCAAGTAAATAATTATTTTTTAAACATGAATCAAAAAAGTGAGACTAAATATATCTACTGAGCTAGTCTAATTAGTCTTTAGGCTATATATAATAAGAAATTAGGTAAAACAACAATTTTAGATGGTCTGTTCAGTGCCAAATGTGGAATGAAAGAAAAGAAATCCCTACTTTTAATTACCTGCTTAAATATCAAAGAATCTATTAAAAAATAAGTCTAATTGGCTAGAAAAAATCATACCTAAAACATTAAGATCAAATACTATAAAACCAAGATAAAAATACAAAATAAAGAATAGGAAAAATAAATACAATGTGAAAAATAAAAAGAAGAATAGCAAAGAACAATGAAGTGAGATTAAAATGTTAAATAATATCAAGTATTAATATACAGGATAAAAGGCAAGGCGAGTGCATTACCAGTAAATTTAGGTATAAATCTAGAAGGATAAATAAAAGCTAAGAATAAATGATCAATAAAATTTATGACTAAATACAAAACAAGGCAAGAATAAACTAAAAGATCTTATTTTTGTGAAGAATTAACTTAAAGGACATTCCAAAGCAGAATAAGCAAAGGGGAAAACATTCAAGTGGATCAAACCCATTCCCTTGGCCTGAGGTGGAAGCAGGGAAGAGGCAGATTTTTTATTTAATTTCAAAGGTGTCAACAGGATTCCTCTCAAATGATTCCTGAGAATGAAAGTCCTCTGCAAACAGGTCCATCATAGAGAAGAAATCTAATCTTCTGGTTCATCAATTTGAACTTTAAGATGTATTTTTATCTAAGACAAGACAATCTCCAATGGGCATGAATTCTCCAGAATCAGGCAAGAGGCACCTCCAAGAGAGGTGCACTATTTCCTCAAACCGGTAGACTACCTTTTGCTTGCTTCAAAATAAAGGCACTGGAACCAATTTTTATATAACCTTAAACCGTCCACACTGCAAATACACACCACACCATACCCCTAAAACCATGCTTAGCTCAAGTCTTTTCGACTTCTGGCTCCTCAAAAACAAAGACACAACCCTATTCCTTATCAAGACTAATCACAGTTTCCAGTGTGCATTTTAAAAATCATGGAATACAAATGCTTATAGCTGTTTGTATTTTCGGATATCATTCTACAGTTTCCCCAACAGCTAAAGTTAATTTCATAATAGGCTTCTAATTGTAACTGATTACTAAACATTATAAAAATAACATAACAGATATACAATAGAATCAATGATAGTGATTGACTCCTCTGCCAAGATTTGGTAATTTCCTGTTATCCTGTTAAGTCAGTTATTTCCAACTTGTAATTGCTAAGAAGACAATGTTTGAGGTATTTTTTAATAGAGAATTATTCTTTATAAAAATAAAGAAATATATTTTCACTGCTAACAGGGCAAGATATTTTCCATTTCTGCAGTATTTTTTCTCTCCTACACTCACTAGAAAGCAACATTTCTATAAAAACAAGTTGAAAAGGACAAAGTGAGTTGTCTAAGCACACAAACAGGTTTGTGTAATTCAGTTAAAAATTGGTCAAGCTTCAGAATTTACTTGGAGACAAAGTGGAGCTAGGAATTGGGCAGATGGGGGAGGGGCTCACTGTATATTTTTGTTCTTAGAATGAAATGAGTGTCTATTAGCTATTCATTTATTTATTAAACAATTAAATGTTTTAAATGATTTAAACTTAATCAAGTAACTTATTTTAACATATCTGAGATTTTCTTTGAGTTTTATGATTTGCAATAGCAAAGACATAGCTAAAGTAACAAAAGCTAGGACAACCAGCCATCACTTAATAGACCTAGGACTTAGTGTCCCATTGGAAAAACCACCCAACTGGCTTTATGTTACTGTGAATGGCTGATGTTAGTAACCAGCAATTGGCTTACCTCAGATAAACATAAGGGTTCTATCACTGGATAGAACTCAACCTGCTTGGGATTCTGTTCTTGTTTGTAAATGCTTGCATTTGGTCAGTATTTCTTTTCATAAATAGTTACTAGCACATTTTGTAACCGTCTTCTTGTATAGACTGTATAAAGTTAATCAGTTCCGTATTCCTATTTTACAGAGAAAGATGGCACCAATACCTAAGAATATTTAGCTATACTTAGGACAAATTGAGACTAATTTTAGAGATGTAATGAGGTTAAGTGTTTTTTCCCCCTGATATTTCATTACAGCTGGCTCAAAGTCCATTAAAAACATATATCTTTTCTAAAAAACACTTCTATTGGCAGATTTTTTAAATCCCATTTCTAACTCAGCGTGGCCTCCCGTACATGTAGAACTATATCAGTTGTTTTGGTTCCATGTTACATTTTCTATACCAGTTTATCTGCAATTACTACTGAGCTAAAAATAAGTAAAGAAAGGAAGAAAGATTCCTAAACTGCCATAATTACTCATGCCATTTTATAATGAATTCAGCTGCTGATTGGGTAAACAACTATTTTTCTTAAACATTTGTCAGAGGATAGAAAAGCAGCATTTTTTCTTAACGATAACAGTACTTCAATTTCCAGGTAAGGCATATGATTCCAACAGAACGGTTAGAAAACAATGAGGCAGATTTAAAAAGAAATTGTACTATACTGTTTGAGTCTTCTCTTTATAACTTTGCCTCTATGGAGAGACAGAAAGCATGTTAAATAGGACCCATTTAGAGCAAATCACAAGTCCTTTATTAGGGACCCTGGGTCTCCTCTTTCCAAATATTTTGCTCCTTCGTGTACCTGTGATTTCCTAATGGGAAAATTCAAAAACAACTTCAGAACAAATACATGTTTTCAATGAGTCTGTTTTCTGGGAACTTTCTTGTTATCTAGAAAGAAGTAAAGTCATAACATTTTAGAGGTGGAACATCTTTTTAAAATTATGTAGTCCAGCCCAGCCAGTGTGGCACAGTGGTTGAACATCAACCTATGAACCAGGAGGTCAAGGTTCATTTCCACATGCCCAGGTTGCAGGGTCAGTCCACAGGAGACAGCTGATCAATGATTCTCTCTCATCATTAATGTTTCTAGCTCTCTTCCCGTCTCCCTTCCTCTCTAAAATCAATAAAAACATATATTTTTAAAAATTATGTAGTCCAAATCTCTCATTTTACAGACTTTTTAGTAAGATCCAGAGACAAGAATGGACTTGCCTGGCAGCTAGTTAATTACTATTAGTAATGGACTGCAAGTGGCCCTTTTCAGCTCAGAGCTCCTTCCACTAACCCCTGACTCTGGCTCCATACATGTTCTGTTCACTGCTCCCCTTCCTCCCCCAACAAGATCTTCTGTAATGAGATAGGATGCTACAATTCAGAATCCTCTGAAGAAGATGATCCTGATTCCTGACACTATTGGAGAGAGCAAATTCTGGTGCTCCAAGCAAGCAACCTACAGAGCTAGAGCCACTTCCTTGCAGAGGAGGCCCAGCTGAGAAGCAACAACTCTTGAGCAATCGTGTTGAAAGCAGGCAGGACTAGATCAGTAACTTGGTCACTTCTGCGGTGAATTCTTGGTAGAGGTAGCAAATGAGATCATTGGGGAAGAAGGAAAGGAAAGGAAAGACTGGTTCTGATGACAGACAGCCCCTAAACAATATTCAGAATAATTTCCTCCTAAACAAGAGGAACACACTCCACAGACTCAGGTGAAAATGCAATTTTGGAGCAGTTGATAAGGGTTCTGTCTCCGACATGTGTTCATTGTGAAAGAACCGGGGCATCTGTTTGCTTATTTTGCAGACAGTGTGTTCGATCAGTGAGGGGATTCGGGGTTGGCTGAGCCCTGGCAGTGGTAGGTGCATTCTCTTGTCCAGTCATGAAGGTGCTTTGAAAAGGGCAAGAAAATCAATGCTGATTGGGCAGGGCAGCTTGGGTGAGATGACATCATTGTAACTGCTGCATATCAGTCCGGAATGCTAGGGGTGCCAGCACCAGGCACAGGGAATGAGGGAGCTCTGTCTGGCTTAGAACATTTCTTATATTTTCCCAAATGACTGAGCAGTGGCTGAAATTTACTCCTCCGCTCGTCATCTTTACATGCAATGTATGTGCCCCTGTGCCTCTGCACATGCAATGCCTCTACCTAGCAAAACTGTGTCCCTCTTCTTGCCTAATGCATACCCCTGACCTTGTCAAAAGAGGATTCACAGGATACCTCTACCAGCGAGTCTTTCCCTCACTAAGTCTATCTTATCCCAAATTGGGTGTTAATTATGAAGCCTCTTAATATGCATGTACTTGGACTACACAGCATTGTTTTTGATAATTATAGATTTCCAAACTGCCTTGAAGATTTTTCTTATTTGCTTTCCACTTTTACTGAAGAACTTAGTGTATTGCCTCAGTGCAGTGGATAGCCAATACTGGTCTTTATTGATGCTTCCAAAGGAAATCAGTCAAGTTCTAGAACATCACTCCTTTTTCCACCAGTTCACCACTAGGTATATTGATGAACCATAAAAAGGAAGACAAACTAAGAATTTTAAAAGCCAACATACTTTATCTGATTAATTTTTCAAAAGTAAAACCATAATTTTCATAAACATACTGACCATGAGAGAGGATTAAATATCACCTGCCTCCACTTAATATAGAGGGAAAACTGAAACTATACTATTCTATATTATCCTATGCTATATTATACTACTAGAGGCCTAGTGCACAAAATTTGTGCACTGGGGGGGGGGGGGGTCCCTTAGCCCCACACAGGCTGGGAGCCTTTGGGAGATGTCCAACTGATGGGCTTAGACCTGCTCCCTAAGCCATCAGTCAGACATCCTTAGTGCTGCTGCAGAGGTGGGAGAGGCTCCCACCACTGCTGCTGCACTCACCAGCTGTGAGCTCGGCTTCTGGCTGAGCGGCACTCCCTCTGTGGGAGCACACTGACCACCAGGAGGCAGCTCCTGCATTGAGTGTCTGGCCCCTGGTGGTCAGTGCGTGTCATAGCAACTGGTCGTTCTGCCATTTGGTCAATTTGCATATTAGCCTTTTATAAGATACTACACTATTCTATACTATTCTATGCTATACTATACTATATTACACTATAGTACACTCTGCTATACTTTACACTATTTGCACTATGCTATGCTGTGCTGTTATGCTATATCATGCTTACTTCACTGTACTACATACACTATACATGAGAAAAAGTTACCCGAGACAGCATTAAAGCATGTGTCCTTTGAGCTGTCCTGTACCTTCACTGGCTAAAGACATGGAAGACAGAAATGGAGGCTGAACTCTTCTTTTTTTTGTCCTGGGTAATTGGAAAGAGACACTCTGGCTTCTCATTCCTGATGAAATTCTAGTTTTTATATAGCATCCTGACATTTCTAACCAGTGGGTAACAGGCAGGAAAAGCCAATTTAGGCATTTTTTAATGACCTGCTATTCTTCTGGTGCTGTTAATATGAGAGTCCCTGTTGTTAAAATCTTTGTGTAGCTATTCCACCAGGGCTTTTGTTTTTCAGCCCAGTTGCAGCAAACCAGCATTTTGATTAATGCCTACATGGGCCTTTCTGGATTCAGATAATTATTCTACTATAATACTATACGATAGGACTTTCTATTTGAAATCTTTGTAACAACAGTTTTTAGGAAAAATCAATCATACCATGGGTAAACATAAAAGTGTACTAAAAATTATAATAAGTTCACTATAGTCATTATTCCTGTTTTAGAGTCAATTATTCATTATTTACCAATTCACTCAATAAGTATGCTTTAAGAACTTGCTATGCCCTCAAAATTGCTCAAAACATTTGGAGGAGGATAAGGATAAATGAGATCTGACTCCCATCTCAAGGAGCCTGGTACCTCTTTTGAAAGATGCACAAATAAACAAGATTACGCATTCAGGTTTCTCTGGGAACTCATCACCTTTTGGGAGGCAAACTCTAACTACGGAGATTAAGTCAGTGTCTATCTCTTCCCTGTAGGTGAGCCACATAGTAAATGGAGGGTTTAGGTTGGGAAGTAAGATGGAAAGTACCTCGTACATAACATTCAAAATTGCCCTCAAGGGTCATCAGGATGGGGCCACCCTGCCATTGCCAGGGGCTTGCCATTCATTCTGGTGTCCAAACATTGAGCTGCACGAATACTATGCCACATTCAGAGTCCAGCTTGTTTCAGCTCTTGCCCTTTTTGCTGCTGCTCTTAATCTATTCTGTGAATATTCACTGTGCATCTTTGTTTTGTGCAATATGCAAAAACTCAAAGGTAAATAAAAGAACACTCTTGAATTCAAGGCATTTTCAGCCGAGAGGCACCATTTTCATGGTAATTATTTTTTCTTGCTTTCTTTTATCTCTAACCTTTTCACAATTTACATCTCACTATATTATTCTGAGCTCAGCTCTCCCTCGTACCACAAAGCTGCCAGACTCACTGCACTGAATTTATGCTTTCTAATACAGATCCAGGTCACCCAAAGGCCTCACAGACATCTTCCTCCTCCCCCATCATCAGGAGCCAACCAGGTGGCAGCAGAATCAGTGACCTTCCCTCCTCCCTTCCTTCCTAGTCATGTCATCTTCCTTGCTACCTTGATTGCTGGGGTCAAGTTGTTCAATTCAACTTGCCTTTACAGTGAGGCTGCCCTGCTCTCTGCCTTGCCTTCTGCATACTGGCAGGGGCTATTTATTTCCATGGATCTGAGTGGAGCAGGACGAGGTGCCCAGCTGAGAACCACTATCCTCATAGCATATTTTAAAACCCTAAATCTGAGAGGTTTAATTTGCCCCATTTCTATTTCAAAGCTTTCCCCTTCCTGCAGCTAAAACACAACGCGACTCTTCAAAAAAAATGCCTGTTCACATTTAGCTGCAATAGTTTCAGAAATTAAAAAAAAAAAAAAAGTCTGTTGGCTATGTAACATTTTCTTGCCTACTGCATGTAAATGTAAGTATAATTTAAAGTAATGCCACTTCTAGGAAAATCCCTTTCTGGAAATCCATTTTCCCTGAAAGATCTAGCTTAGAATTTGAAATTACTCAAGCCTGTCCAAGCAGACCTTGTCTGATTCTCTCTGCCAAAGACTCTTTTCTTAATTTTAATTTTTAAAAAGGTTTTTATTGATTTCAGAGAGAGGAAGGGAGAGAGAGATGCATCAATGGTGAGAGAGAATCATCGATCGGCTGCCTCCTGCATGCCCTCATGGGATCGAGCCCACACCAGGGCATGTACCCTGATCAGGAATCAAACCATGATCTCCTGGTTTATGGGTTGATGCTCAACCATTGAGCCATACCAGTTGGGCATAGACTCTTTTAAAAAAAATTATTGAACTTATTGGGGTGACATTGGTTAATAAAATTATATAGGTTTCAAGTGTACAATTCTATATTATATCATCTGTATATTGTATTGTGACACCCAAAGTCAAATCTCCTTCAATCACCATTTATCCTACTTTACCCACTTCTACCTCCTTGGCTCTGGGTGATGGGAGGTGACCTGAGTGACTCTGGCCCACATATCACCAAGGAAACCCTTTTTGATCAACAAACAAAATGAAAAGTTTTCTGATTAAAAAACAACCACCATAAGATATTCAGGAGCAACTATTGAGAGATTTTTCTCCAGGTAGCTACAAAATGTACAAACCTATGCATATGTCAATCAAATAATTAAAAGAATAAATAGAATGTTAAGGGCTGCATGATGATAATTTTTCTCTATTTTCTTCACTGTTATACCCCATCATCTAGAATAGTGCCTGGCGCATAGTAAGTACTCATTAAATATTTGATGAATGAATGAAAATGCTTTCTTCAGCAAAGCTAAAAGCAATACATGCTCAGGTAAAGCAAAAGTGGTTTATGAATGATATTCTAGACTAGATACCAAAAGAATGCAATGACTGTAAATCCTGTCTGTGCTACGGGTGTTAAAGGGGGGAAATGCCTAGAAAGTAGAGAAGAGCCATGCTATTGGGAATAAAAGAGGAGGTAGTTTGGGAAAGGACTTCTCCCCAAAGTGGTACAGAATTAACTGGCCCCAGATAGCCTGTTCACTTGCTCAAAATCTTCTAGGTTTTCTGTTTGGTGAGGAAAAATAATAGATCCTATAAAATCAAGAGAGAAACTCAGTCCTTCTCTGGAGATTAAGACAGGCCCATTTTTACCTTTGCAGTTGAGGAATGGGTTGCTATTCTTTCATTCCAAACATTTACACTTTTGGGTTTCTTTTATTGCCCTTCTCTGCTAGCTCTCAGCCTGTCAGCCCGTCAGAATCACCTGCAGAACTTTAAAAAAAAAATGCTCTAATGCCCAAGTCCCATCCCTATCTCATAGTGATGTATTTGGGTAGAGTGCGGTTCAGGTACTAGATTTTTTAAAGCTCCCCAGATGATTCTCCTGTGTGTCTAGGGCTGAGAAATTTTGCCCTGCCCCATGTTTTGACTGAGATATATACTTTATCACAGAGAATATATAACCATTTTTCTTACCTCTTCAGTTGTATGTATGTATGCATACTTTTCCCTTTACCCTATGTTAATTCTGCATTCCTTTGTGGTCTCCATGAATATACCACCTGCTTCCTGCCCTTCCTTCATGACCATTCTGACTTCTTGCAAAACATTTAAAAACAACCTTTTCAACAGAACTCTAAAATGCCACTTGCGCACATAAATACACACGATGTAGATATCCAATTTTATTCTATTTTGGTTCAGAAAATGACTCTCTCAACAAAGAAAAAAATGTCAACAACAAGAGGTCCTTTAAATAAAAAACACTGCTGAGATCACTCAGCTGGAATGTTAGCAAATCCGGAAGAGGAATGAAATCATAGCCTCATCTTCAGGCATCTTTTTCTTTTTCAATCCCCCCCTCTTTTTTTTTTTTTTTTAGAAATTACCTCTATAGTATTCAAAAAAGGTTCTAAAGCCAACACAAGGTAGAGGCCTCATTTTCTGATTAGTAGTCAGAGATGTAGTTCTATTGAAAAATTGTTCTCTTTTATAAATAATTTAACTTATCAGCATCTTGCCTTTTACATCTATAAGATGAAGAGTATGGAACATTTCACCCCTAATAGTCCAGAAAAATGTATTGGATAATTGGTACCATGATAGAATTCTTTGTTTTTCAAAGCAGATAAAAAACTAAATAGAAGTTTTCAGAGCTTTCTAGAACAGCTACTCTAACTAGAGTAAATCAACCCTGGCTGGGTGGCTCAGTTGGTTGGAGCATCATCTGTGTAGCAATGTGTGCTCTGAAATACTTATGGCAAATTTAGGGATGGATCGGCATACCGATTTTCTTTCCAAGAAAATAATTTTCCATTAATACTTTATTTAAAGTACAACTAAAATTAAAGTCCAAGGAACAGAAGAGGAAGCTGGCAAAATTTCTGGGACTTGGCTTGAGATGGAATTATTAATAGGTATTATTAAGAGAGAGAACCATCCAAAAGCACATTGGAAATTCAACAGTACGAAAACCCAAAATCTGGCAGCAGGATTCCTACCATTTTCAAGGTACAATAAGTGCTTTTATGACAGGAGTTAGTGCCACAGTCCAGGACTAAGGAATGAAACTATTCTTCATCTGTGATTTTTTTTTAAAGTAAGCGCTGTCCATGTGTAAGACGAAAATGTTAATAAGAAAAACCTTAAGATTCCAGTCCTCTGGCAAGAAGTGGGTGGGGGTGTGGAGTTGATGGATACCACGTGAGGACTAACTTGGTAAACTGAGTGCAATGCAATGAATACTGCATACTCTGCCTGGAGATGCTTGGCTAGTATATGGCAGCCACAGGAGGGTATCACGATGAGCAGATGCACTTGTACTTGTAAATTTGTTTGTACATAAAAAGCCTCCACTAATAGTAAATTTTTAAATGTGTTTTTCTGTAAATGGCTGAAGAAAATAGGTAAAATAAAAAGTTGGCAAGCTGAAATGCTTTTAAAAACATCATTTATTATTGATCACTCATAAACTCTAGTCTCAAGTTCAACTCTTTATTCAATCTCTTTACTTGGATGCCTAACAGGTACCTCCAAATGGACATGTCCTAAAACTCAGCTTCTGATCTTCCTTCATAACTTTTCACTCTAGCCTTCTCCATTTTGGTTCATGGCAATTACATCTTTCCAATTGTTGAGGACAAAATCTTGGGGCCATTCTCTTTCTCACCCTGCATTCAATCAGATAGTAAACCCTTTGAAACAATCACCTCTCACCACCTCCACCAGAATCTACACTATTCTAATCCCCCACCAAATTATTTCAAGAGCTTTTTTGACTGCTCTTTCTGCTTTTGCTTTGCCCTTCCTGTTATTATAACATTCTCAACACAGCATCGAGTGATCCTATTAACTGTAGGTCAGATAACTTTCTCCCCGCTGTCCCCATACCTTACAAATGGCTTCCCATTGCAGCCAGAATTCTATGTCCTTGTGCTGACTCACAAGGTCCTACACAATCTAGAATCATGCTACCTCTCTGAATTCATCTCTTTCAACTTTCCCCCTTGCTCTCTCTGCTGTTGCCACACTGGCTGGTGGAGTTCCTCAGTGTTAAGCAGGCCATTTTGCTGTTGCCTCTGCCAGTAAATTCTGCATCTTGCCTGCATGCCTTATTTCACTCACATCCTTCAGGGTTTTGTTGTAAAGCCATCCTCCCAGAAAGACTTTCCCTGGCCACCCTATAAAAAATTATGTACATAACAACATCGAGGTCCCTAAACCCCTTTAGAGACTTATTTTTTTCTCCATAGCCCTTATCACATGATGAACTATATATGTATATATGTGCCCACATGTTTATCTCTTTTTTCCCCCTTTAACTCTTCCTTGGACACCTCTCCATTTCTGTCTCATCTAATGTCAGGTCACTTTTTTCCCTACTGTGCTTAATAATATTCAAGCATAAAGGGTGAGGTCACTCAGAACCATCATCTCCCAGAAGATGGGAGATCCACAGATTCCCTCTTGAAACTTCTGGAGAGTCAGTCATCTTACTGTACATTTTCCATATGGCCATTGATTGTGACCCCAGTGCAAAGCAGTTCCTTCTCTCATGGTAAAGGTCCAAAATACCAGATTCACTTTAATTCTCTGTATCTACTCAATATAGTAGGGAATATACAAACAGGGGTGGCAAAAGTAGGTTTACAGTTGATCATATGGAAAATGATACAATAATTAATAAATAAGAATAATCTCTGTGTTTTGCATACTCACATCTATAAATCTACTTTTGTTCCACCGTGTGTGTGTATATACACATATCTGTACATATATATGTCTTTTTAAATATTACCAGTAACATATGTTTATTATAATCAAAGCCTATATCTTTCTAATATTAAAATTGCCATGCACCTTCTTTAAAGGAGTGAAATGATATAGTAAAGGAAAAGAAAAAAAGCTATGAACATTAGCCCAAGAGATCAGCAGAGATGGTGTTATAGCTAACTATAACAATGTTATTCTAAAATAGCTAGCCAGTGGAAATACCTTATGGAGAAGTGTATAATGTTATTACTAGTAGCTTCAATTCCAATGCTGGCATTTGGATATATATAATTTTCCTCTCTCTTACTTTAATAACATTGCTCCAGCTGTCCTCTATAAATTATATTATGTAAATGTACTATTAATGAATGTAATAAATCCTAATCACATTTCAACATATTAATATTAAGCTTATCATATTACACTACAGTTAAGACAAGTTAATTATTAGGTCTCATTCTTACTCATGTTTGTCATCAAAATCAGCTGCCACTTGTGTGAAGTCATAAATTTTCATTTACAGTTTCATATATCATTAATTATCTAATTTTTATTGACTTCCCTTTAGTTTAATAAATTGACATCCTATGTGATTCTCAATAGAGTAATTAATAAAAGTAATTTTATTGATTAGAATAACTCAATATTCAAGGTAAAGTATATGCCATTTTTCATAACTCAATGGCGCATCTTGAATAAAACATTTAAAAAGTTTTATATTAAAACATTAAATAAAGTTTTAAATCATAATACCAAGTCAATTTCACTTTCAAAGATTATTAAATCAGTCATATTTTGTAAATGCCTAGTGTTTAGACTATTTTAATGATAAAATTATGTAGATATGTTCCTTTAATGGACATTAAATTTGTACTAAGAGCTACCTTGTGTAGAACTCCAGAATTTTAAAGGGTTCTTGCCTAATTAGGGATAGATGTGCTCTCTTAGAGTGGATATTTCTCTTTGGACATCCTGAAAACTTCAGGAACTTTGTCTGAAGGAAGGCTTTCCTATATAGGCTTGCTTAGTTTTCCCTTGGAGGTTAATATATCCCAGGCACTCCTCTATTTAGAACCTGGTTGAGCTTCCTGGAAGAATCAGAATAGAGCCCCAACTCGTCAATATCAGAAGCTTCAATCTCAGAGACCTAGTGCCTTCTGGGGCCAGTCTTTAAAAAGACCAATTTTAAACATTTCTAGTAATTCCTAAATACCAGTGTTCACACTTGCAAAATCAAATTCATCTTGGGAAAGTTTTTAAAAATATAGTTTAAAATACAGTTTCCTGGACTCACCCTCAGAGGTTCTAATTCAGTAGTCCAAAGGTAGGACCTAGAATTATATATTATTTTAGCTCCCAGCTGCAATTTTTAATGTATAATTTAAGCTTAAATTGTACAATGTTACCGATTTCTTTTGCCAATTAATGACCAAATGATATCCATCATGCAACCACTGGTTAGCACCATGCCAGGTGATGTGGTGCATACAAGAAAAATGAAACACAATTCCTAATTCAAGCATCTTACAATTTCATTAAAAGGACAAAAATAACATCTGTCAAACAACTAGAGGACAACTAACTGCCAAACCAGAAGCTACTAGTGACAGATGGATAACATGCTCCAGAGACACAAGATCACCAGGGGAACTAGAGCAGATATAATTTGAATAAACCATAGTAGAGAGAGTATTAGAAAGTTAAAGGAGGAAACATGGCAGCCCAACTATAATGAGACCAGCACAGAATGAGCCACTCACATGGAGAAGAGTAGGAATCACCATGAATAGAGTGAGGAGAGAGTCCATGAGTAGCTGGGAATCAGGTTAGTAGCCTGGGTGAGATAATGAAGAACTTTAAGAAAAAAAATATTATAGGAATATGGCAACACCATAAGAAAGGTGAGCTGAAAAATGGAGGAAAACTAGCCTGCGGTGGGTGTGGGTCTGATTTAATAATTTCACGTATGAGGTGATGAAAACCTAAGTTGAAGATAGATATAGAAATAGGAAGTAAAGTTTGATGGTTAATTTTGTGTGTTCATTTGGCTAGGCTATAGTACCCAATTCTTTGGTCAAACATCAGGCTAGAGTTGCTGTTAAGATATTTTTAGGTGTGAATAACACTTAAAACATTGACATCAGTAGGCCTTGAGGAAAGCAGATGACTCTATATGATGTGGGTGAGCGTCATCCAGTCAGTTGAAGGCCTCAAGATCGAAGACTGAGATGTACCAAAGAAGAATTGTCCTCAAGCAGAAAACATAGAAACTGTGCCTGGGTTTCTAGCCTGGTGCCCTGTGGAATTCAGACCCAAGGCCGCAATGTCAACTCTGACCTGAATTTTCAGCCCACTGGTCTGCCCTACAGATTTGGGGCTTGCCTGTCCCCACCATCACACAACTGACTTCTTAAAATTGCTCTATGTGTATACCCTATTCGTTCCAAGTCTCTGGAGAACTCTAATATAGAAAGGATGAACACCAGAGATATTATGAAGGGGGGAATCTGAAAATAAAAAGAAGACTTAAAAAAAATCAAAGGTAACTTCAAAGTTTCTAGAAGACTGAAAGCAGCTGCAGCTTCAGAAGCTGGCTGTGATCTATTGTCTTCATGTGCTTCCCTCAAAGGAGTTTTGCTCCCCTGAGTGTTTAATGGTGCTGGTAGGCGGGCTGTATTATATCACGGTGCTGTCAGCAATTCCATTGACCTTTGAATGATCTGGTTTCTTTTATTGTCAGTACTACACAACCTAGGCTTTTCTTCTATTTTTTTTTTTTTTAAATTTCAGAGAGGAAGGGAGAGGGAGAGAGATAGAAACATCAATGATGAGAGGGAATCATTGATTAGCTGCCTCCCACTGGGGTTTAAGCCCACAACCCAGACATGTGCCCTTGACCAGAATCGAACCCGGGACCCTTCAGTCCACAGGCCGATCCTCTATCCACTGAGCCAAACCGGCTAGGGCTCTTCTAATTATTTAATGTTTTCTAATTTTAGCATGTTTTAAATATTCCATTCAACTTAAATAGGTGCTTAACTACCTTGGAATTTAAGTCTTGAGGTCCCCTTTTTAACATCTAAAAGCACCAGGAGGAACTATTCCCCTTGGATTTTAGAACAGGATGGTAGACCCAGAAGGCAACATAAATTCTCTGCTTCCGTCAATGAGGGATGACCAACTAATGTAACCCTGGAGTAACCAGTTATTATTCTTATTTGAAACTGTGATTAAGTTCTTCTCTAACACCACTCTGCCTTAGATCCACCAAGTATGCATTTAAATTTTCTCCTGTTTAGACTGACCTCTGATGACTAAGTTCCCAATGATGGAAAGTCAAGGGGGAAAAAAACAAAAAAAAACTCAGGCTGTGGAGTGCTGTAATTTTCCTTAAATATGGCACTCTATGCCTACAAAGTGTTCTGTTGTGTACTTGTTTCATCTAATTCAGCACTCTGGCTAATTTCAGTTCATTTCAACTAACCACTTAGACTCATTATGCACCTTATTATTCCCAGTTCTGTTTAGATTAGCCAACAAAACTTCTTGAATTAATCAACTACACTAAATCTTTGCAACAATAAAACTAGCATAATTACAACTTAGCTACCTGTACTATGTAATATCAGAAATAATGGGGGTCAGAGGCAGTGGAATAATATATTCAAAGTCCTGAGCCGGGGCGGGCACACTTCTAGAATGTAGTTTGTAATTCCTCAAAAAGCTAAGCATACAGTTACCATATGACCCGGCAATCCCACTCCCAGTTAGATACCCAGAAAAAATTAAAATATATATCCACACAAAAACTTTTACATGACTATTCATAAGAGCATATGTCATACTACAGTCAAGTGTTGCTTATTGATGGTATATGTCCATCATTGTGTGGACATCACAGACTGCACTTACATAAACCTAAGCCCGATAGCCTATTGCACACTTAGGCTATATGGTACAGCCTATTGCTCCTAGGCTACAAACTTGTAGACCATGTTACTGTACTAAATACTATAAGCAATTGTAACACAATGATAAATATTTAAACATAGAAAAGGTACAGTATAAAAGAAAAAAAATGGTACACCTACATATAAGACACTCACCAAGAATGGAGCTTGCCAGCCTGGAAGTTGCTCTGGCTGAGTCACTGAGTGAGTGGTGAGTGAAGGTCTGGGACAATACTATACACAACTGTAGACTGTATGAACACTGTACCCAATCAGCCTCAATCACCGGCCAGGCAGAGGACCCCATCTGTGCACGAATTCGTGCACTGGGCCTCTAGTGGGTATATAAAAAGGAAAGAAATTCTTATATATCCCACAAGATGCATAAAACTTGTAAACATTATGGTAAGTGAAAGAACCTTGTCACAAAAGGCCGTCTGTTGCATCGTTGCATTTACATGAACTATCCAGGCTAAACAAATCGAAAGAAACAGAAAGTAGATTAGTGGTTCCCAGGGGTTGGGGAGCAACGGTAATGGGGAATGACTGCTAATGAATATGGAGGTTTTTAGCCTAGGTGTGTAGTGGACCATAGGGCGAGGTTTGTGTTGAAAACTTTCTGGAACTAGATAGTAGTGATCAAGTCACAAGTTTATGAATATACTAAAAACCACTTGAATGGTACTTTGAAGATGATGCACTTTGTGGTATGTTATTATGTATCAATAAAATTCTTATCTTTTAAAATGCTGATAAGGGAAAACTGCGAGGGAAGAATTCTGGATAGCAAAACTACTCCTCAAAAATGAAAGCAGCTCTCCCTGCCCTCTGCCTTGCAAGGATACAACAAGGAGGTCATCTGAGCCTGGACTTCCAGTCTCCAGAAGTGTGAGAAATGCATTTCTGTTGTTTATAAGCCAAAACAAAAAACAGTGAAAGAAAATAAAGATATTCCCAAATAAATAATTTGTTGCTAGCAGACCTGGCTTGTAAGAAATATTGAAATTAATCCTTAAATCCTCAAGGAGGTAACACCAGGTGGTAACCTATATGGAAGAAATAGGTTACCACCTGGTGTAATATGTAGGTTGTAATAGAGGTTGTAACAAATATATTTTCCTATTTTCTTACTTTCTTTAAAAGATAGATGTAAATCAGTAATTGCAGTGCTGTATTATTGAGCTTTTAACATATATGGATATATTTTAAACAATAATAGTTACTGAAAGTTGGGGGAGGAAGATATCTTGTATTAAAAATGTTTTTTATCAGAATTAAGTTAGTATAATTTGGAATTATATTTTGATAAGTCATGATTCATACTGTAATCCCTAGAGCAATTAGTAAGCAAATGAGTCAAATGATATCATAAAAAAATATATCAACAGAGTAACTCAACAGTGAAAACGCTAAAAAATATTTGCTTAACACAAAGAATGTAAAAAAGAAAGAACGGAACCACAACAAAAGATAAATAAATATAAAACAAATAACTAAATGTCATTGAATTATTACAATGGGTAATTTTGCAGTTTGTAAAATATACTCCATTAAAACACATATGCAAAAATTATCATCCAAATTCAATATTTCTTCCATTTTAGTTTTAACTGCAAATTGCTAATTGAAAAGTTGCCTAAATTTCAGCAAACTGATAAAAATCAATACTTTGCCTCAAATACATAGGTTAATTAACTATTCATTTTTTGAGTCAGGTTTTATATTAACAAAGAAAGATCCATCATTAGTGACAAATTGATTTGACATGAAATTTCCTAATTATAATTTTTCCTGCACTGTATATATACAATTTATATTTAATGTATGTATTTTTAAATCTATGCAAGGATCATAACATAAAACCATGACGTGACTTATAAAATAAAATGTAGCTCTTAAATATATATATGTATATATTACCTAGCTATCTTTTTGAATGGTTTCAATGAACTAATCTATGTGAATTTTCTATGATATAATAATAATGACACCATGTGCTAATATGTTAAAAAGTCTGGATAAAATTCACAAAAAATAGAACACTGAATTCCAAATATTATTAAAGCACCAGAAAGCAGAAGCATACACATGATTTGGTGGAGTTAATCTATTGAGAGTTTCCCAGATGAGTAATCCCAGATGAAGGAAGGCTTTGAAGAAGGAAGTAGACATTAATTGGTGGAGAAGACTGGATAAAAAGGACAGCATGTTCAAGACAAGATAACTCGGTTGACTGGAGATCATTTGGCAAGTAATTATGAAGAAGGGAAGGAGAGGGTGGGGATCTAAAAGCATGGGAAATGAGGATAACTTCTCTTTTCCCTGTAGTTTTACCACAATAAAGACAGCATCTACCTAGTCCAACATCATTCACAGGAGGTTCAAATGACACTAAGGAACATCTACTTAATTGGTGTACACTACAGGTGTTGGAAGTGGTTCTGTCATCTGTAATTTTTCTTGCTTGTTTTCAAAGGAAAATTTGCTTTGAGATTTGATGTTCTTTAAAATCTGTGAAGTGAAGCCAAATTGTACAGTTTGAGGTTCACTAAAATTATGTAGACAAGAAAATATTTTCTTTAGGAGTGCTCTTGATTACAGAAACAATTAACTTAGCATATTCAATAGGACAGAAAAATGATTTGATATAATAAATATATTTTTGAAGCCTCACCATCTAATTTGAAATAAATTTTCAAAACTGTTAGCTTTCATCTTTTTCCCAGAGCCAAGGAGACAGTATGAACTGGTTTATGACCCTGACAGAATTGCAAGCGTTTTCTACACTTTTTGTCTTCATTTCCTAATTTTCGATTCAACTTTCATTATAATCTGATTTGTCTTTATACAATTCCACAGAATCCAGTCTCAGCAAGTTCTCCTAAGAAGACATCTTTTTTGCTAAATTCAATCAACACATTTCACTAATTACTTAATAATTAATTAATCAGCATCTTTTGTTGCTGTTCTTCATTCTTTGAAACACCTTTTCCCCTTCCTTTGGGTTGTCACAACTGCATGATTTTCTTTTTATTTTCTGAAAGCTTCCTATAGACTTAAGAACACTTTGAAAGTACATTTTTCATATTTTCTTATCAATGCACTTATCACATTTTAATGGTTTATTTACACATCCAGCTTATCCCACTAGTTTCACAATCTTACACCAAGAAGATTGTGAATCCTGTTCACCACTATTCCAACAGCTAACATAGCTGTTTGCACATAATAGTTGAGTGAATGGATGAACAAATACATAAATAAAATTTAAAACTCTACTATTTCATTCTAGCATTACTAGGAGCCCATTGGTTGATCGTTGCACCTATGCTAGACTAGTACCATTGGATTTTCACTTCAGGTTGTAGTCTCTGCTGTAGAAGAGAAGCTGTAAACATAAATAAATGCCAGCAAGGACCAAAGCATAAATGAACGTAGGCAGCTGGGTGGGAATACAGTAAGCAAGAGAATGGATTCTTTGACTAAAGAAGTAGTTACTTCTTAGCCACGGTTGACTGCTATGTGGAAATTAGAGCCCAGTGTGGCTAGATTTTCTGATTTTAAAACATAATTTTAAAATCTGATCTTTATGTTAAATCTTCATTTTAGTGTGAGTGATGGGGGTGAAAGAAAAAGGAGTGCTGTAAAAAAGTAGGGCTGTAGTGGAGTACTTCTCAATATTAGTGGATTCCAGCAACCCTTCAGAACCCTGTTTTCAACAAAGGAGTTGTATTTTTATAGGCAGCAATTGGAGGATTTGAGATTAGCATTTATCCTAGCATACAAATTCAGAATGGAAGCTACACTCTTCGAGGTATTTATCAGAATTATTACCTCACTGAAATGAAAATGAGTCACTGAAAGATCCTTGAACAATGGAAGAGGCAGGAGCTTTCTGCCTCTAACCACTTGCAGGAAGAAGTCCCAGATCAAACCTGAATAGCCTCAGGACTGAATTTCAACTCAAGAGTCTTCAGGACTGAGTTTCAAATTGAATAATAAGTAATCAGACAGCTACTGTTTTAATACAAGAAGAAAAAACAACAATCTGTCTAGAGATCCTTTTCATTGCAGTTGAGTATGCTGTGCTATTCTCACCCATAAAGGAGCATAGCACTAGCATTCCTGTGATCTATCCCAAGAGATTGGATTGTGAATCCAAAGAGTTACAGGGAGAGTATGCTACTTGGGATGTGTACAGTGGCACTTCCCCAAGCCTTCCATTTGTATAGAATAGATACTCAGTGGGTACCCTTGCTCCCTACTGGGTTCCCCTTTTTTTCTTTGAGGGCTGGGGACTTATGAAGGCCAAATCAGAGAAATACAAATGAAATAAAACAGAAGATGCTAAGAAATTTTGCTATTGCGCTAAAATGAAAAAACCTTCAGAAATTAGAGGACTGAGAAGCAAGATCAAGAGACGGAGCGGGTGGGAGGACGGGAGGGAGGAAGCGAAAAGCCATCCAAAAATGCCCTGGACATTTCACTCCTGAGTCAATAAAAAGAAAATGATTAAGTCTTTGTTGATTATAGGATCTAATGCCATAAAAGAAAGAGCTCTCAAAGCCTTCAAAATATTTGTAAAACAATGCAGACACAAAATAAGGAAATGTTGTAGTTGGTCTGGAAATATTAGCCTTTGGGAAGAATCATTTGAAGTCACCTTTTATCTAAGCTCCTCGTTTTTTAGTTGTAAAAGCCGAAACCTCCTTGAAGTAAAGGAATTACAGAAGGTAATACAGGTGAGTAGCTGAGCCAGGATTAGACCCCCCCCTTTCTGATGCCTGGGCTTCTACTCTGCTCCAATGCCGTTGTAATTGCAATGATTAGTGAGTGTTTAGTAGTAGCTATGAGGTGATGATACCAATAAAAATGTTTAAAGATAAAATAAAAATCAGTTTCTGGAAGAAAATAGTCACTGAGGAATGAGAAAGACATTTGTATTCTTGCTTCTTTAAAATAGTATATTTCAAATTCCAACAGAACCATACAATTAGAAATACCTGTGTCACAATTCTGAGTTAATAATAGGGCCTCCTAACATTTTGCTGTTTCCAGAGAAACATTTTTCTCTTTGCTTCTCACACTGCCTGGTCATTGTTTATATTTCTGGACCTAGAAAATAACCCTATTGTCTGAGGTTGTCTTCTTTCCTCTGCCTTTAGCTTCACTTTATTAACTTCTCCTCACACTGAATAATGAACCTGAAGTGATAAACAATCAAAACGTCTATCTTCTGCAGATGAGTCACTTAAGAAAGTGAAGGAATTGATGAGATGGCTTTACATACCATATTTTATCAGGACTTGGCTCCAACTAGTCTTTATCGAGGGCCTAAGAGATGGCAGGCACTGTGTCAGATGCTTTTACATCTATTAGCTCATTTTACTGTCTCAGCTTCTGAACACACGCCGCATGTATATTTCGGTGAGCTATAAAGCCACAATTGAGTTCTGCTTCTTAATATGCTTTATTGGTTCAATCTCAAGTTCCCAAATCCAAAGGACATGTATGTAGCTCCCTTAATTCTTTATTTTGTTTGGCAGATATTTTGTTTGGAAGGTATAAAACGCACAGACGGATATATAAAGCAATGATATAAGTAGAAAAAGGTTAATGTTTGAGGCTCAGCCCTACATCTTACCAGCTGTGGGGCCTTGGGAAAGCCCTTCTGGAGGGCTTAGCTTTCTCATCTATAAAATTAACCCACCCACTATTCTCCCTGTGTTATAGGCAGATTGCAGAGCATGAGTGAGATGACAGTAATAACCCGCTATTCAAAGCCAAGGTATAAAATGTTCTCATTACGAAGAAAAAATGAATTTAATTATCATCCAGTGTTTTTATAAATCTAAAGAAAAAACAACCCTGTGTGAGTTTTATAACAGGAATCATAATTTGATCAATTTGGACCCTTATTATTGAAATTGGATTTTATCACTAAAATTTTATTTATCATCAATGATCTGGAAAGTTGATTCTATTATGCAAATGAGTTTTGAAATGACCTCATCTTTAAAAATCGCCAGGAGAGCATGCTGGCCATGAAACGCTTCATGGGACAAGAAAGCACACAGAGTTGGACCGTCACCCTTGACTTTTTCCCTGACCTGAAAATAATACTCTTGAGGACTAATAATCACTTTGTTCTTGCTCATAGCAGACATGTTCAGCCAAATACAAGCTCAGGCATGTTGAATTGGGTTCTTTGAGAACACATTATACCATTCTCATACTTAAATGCATGTTCTGTTAATCCTTAACCACCATTTCACTATCACTGACCTATAATGTAACAGAAGTCTCTAAAGCAGCGGTTCTCAACCTGTGGGTCGAGACCCCTTTGGGGGTCAAACGGCCCTTTCACAGGGGTCGCCTAAATACATCCTGCATATCAGATATTTACATTATGATTCATAACAGTAGCACAATTACAGTTATGAAATAGCAACGAAAATAATTTTATGGTTGGGGGTCACCACAACATGAGGAACTAACTGTATTAAAGGGTCGCAGCATTAGGAAGGTTGAGAACCACTGCAAGAGTCTGATAAAGCTTCAGGGAAGATATCAATAGGGAATCAATAAGTCAAATTTTATCTCCTGGAAACAATGATTCCTTCTCACTGAAAGAAACTAGTCATAGATTTTACTTTAACTAGTTTCTTTATCTAGAATGTTCCCTTCCATTTTGTATTCATTACAGTAGCCTATATGCTATAAGGAATAGACCCTGAAATGCATAATGACTCAAACACATTAGAGGTTTTCTTTTTAAGTTATGCTCACATAAAAGTGCTCAACTGGTAAATACCTTGATGGGGTTGCCCCTTTTCATATAGCTATTCAGGGAAATTACCAAAGCACAGCCTAGTGTCTTTTGAATTATTAAAAACATAATTTTGCCCTAGCTGTTTAGGCTCAGTGGATAGAGGTCAGCCCATGGACTGAAGGGTCCCAGGTTCGATTTTGGTCATGGGCATGTATTTTGGTTGTAGGCTGGATCCCTGGTCCTGGTCAGGGCACGTGGGGGAGGCAATCAATTGATGTGTCTCTCTCACATCAATGTTTCTCCCTCTCTTTCTCCTCCCCTCCCTTTTTCTCTCTCTAAAAACCTTTGGAAAAAATGTCCTTGGGTGAGGATTAACAAAAAAAAAAAACAAAACAAAAAAACATAATTTTCCCTTATTCACATAATTGTATGAGTTTGCTAGGGCTGCATACCAGTGTCCACAGACCAGGTGGCTTAAACAACAGAAATATATTGTCTCCCAAATCTGGAAGCTAGAAGTCTGAGATCACAGCGTTGGCAGGGTTGGTTTCTTCCCTGTTTCTTTACATGTCTCCCCTCTGTACTGGTCTGCATCCTTTTTATAAGGATGCCTGTCATATTGGATGAAGGCTCACTTAATAACCTCATTTTTATTTTATTACCTCTTTAAAGGCCTTACCTCCAAATATAGTTACATTCTAAGTTACTGAGGATTAGGGTTTCAGCATATGAGTTTGTAGACACAACTCAGCCCATAACAGGAATGTTTGATTACCTGGCCTAAGGTGTATTATTTTATCACTTACCTAAGACCAAGTAGACATGTATACCTTCATGGAAACCTCGATTTTGGCCAGAGGCTAATAATGCATTTCAGATGATTTCCATGAGTATCTAAACTAATCTAACATATGTATCAATTATGGATCATAAAGACATAGCATTTATTTCTTCTTTTTATTGAATACTAGAGGCCTGTTGCATGAAGAGATTTGTGCAATAGGCCTTCCTTTCCCCTGGCTGCTGGCACCAGTTTTCCTTCGGCACCCGGCACCCAGGCCTTCGCTCTGACCAGGCTCCAGCTGGAGCCGGCCCCGGAGCCCTGAGGCTTCACTGTTCTCACCCGCCAGGCCCTCAGGCTTCGCTCCACCGCTTAGAGCCTACATATGCAAATTACCACCATCTTTGTTAGGTTAATTTGCATACTCTCCTGATTGGCTGGTTAGCATAGCGAAGGTATGGTCAATTTACATGTTTGTCTATTATTAGGTAAGATTAAATATCCAATGTTCTGCATTTATATGGACTCAGAACAACCACAGAAATAGAAATAATTGGTCAAGTAAAGAATTTTTTCATTTAATAGAACGTAACCTCTAGGAAAGCAAGGACTTTATGTCAACACCGGTGGGGTCCCTCAACTTGGCCTGCGGGATCAGGCCTAAACAGGCTCTCCGACATCCCCTCAGGGTCCCGGATTGCAAGAGGGCTCCCTCATCTCTGGTTCTGGGTGCCTCACCCGAGAGAACTGCTGCTGGCAAGTCATGACAGCTTGGCAGCTCCTACGTTGAGCATCTGCCCCCTGGTGGTCAGGGCACATTATAGCTACCAGTTGGACAGTCACTTAGGATTTGCCTTCCTCTGGAATAAGCTCCTTAAAGGAAGAAACTGTGTCATACTCATTTTATTATCACTATCCCCCCACACCCAACAGTGTGTTTAGTGGTTATGCATTTGCACTAAAAAAAAAAAAAAAAAAAAAGATTTATTGGCTAAAGACATCCTGGACATAGAGCAACCCTGTATTAGTAATACACAGAAGCCAGTTGAGAGGTGAAACTGAGTTCATGGAGGTCCCCAGATGGAGTTGAGTTCATTGATCCAACATCAACCAGATCTGAATTCTTCTCTAATAGATTTTCCATTGGGGAAGTAGGATGGGAATGCAGGTGGGCTAAGGAGAAGTTTTTAGCATTGCTACATTACAGTGTTAGAAAGAAAACTCTCCCCTTTTAAAAGTTTTTGCTTTATTTACTCCTTTTTAGATTTTTTTTTCCTGGGAAATTGAGAATTCTCATTTAAAGGCCATTCTTTTTTTTTTTTTTTTTTCGGGAGTACCCACCATGGGCTTGAGCATGATGTCCTAGAACAAAATATTCCCTGGAGAGATCTGAGTGAGGAGACAGAAACAAGGTCATTTTCAAAACAGTTTCAAATGCTAGCCTGCTCCAAGTCTTTTCCCAGAAGCAGGACCTGAAAGCTACGAAGGAGTGATCTGAGTTAAAGCATTGACTCCCTAAGTGGAGTTGCACACCTTACTACTCACTGCTCATTATTAAAATGTGGACTATGTGGACTTTTATGTAGGGGTGAGGTGGGACGGGGCTGTATAAGCATGCGATTAGTGATAATTATACCTTGCCTGTCACCTTGTTAGCAGAGCAAAGCTAAAATTTAAGGTACTTGACAGAAGGGCAGCTTGACTTGGACCTCTATTTTAGTAGCTATGCTTTTTCATTTCACTCGCAGAGAAAAGAATTAATTTGTTGGGGATAAAAGGTCGAGAGTGATAACACTGCAGTTCCTCCAGGCTGGCGCGGGCCGGCGGCCGATTCAGCCATCATCTGAAAGCAACCACATCCTGGCCTTCGAATCCAGATTATTTAGTGAGAAAGTCGTGACCTGTCCTGAAAATTAGTGGAGTGGGTGATGAATGTTGTGACTTCACCTGCAAAGAGGGGAGGGTGGAGGAGGCCTAATGGCCATTGGATTTAGAATCACAAATAAATCTACAACAATATTTTGATCTTCTTATTCCTTGGCCTGTTCAGACAAAGGTCTCTGTAAGAGGTCAAAGCTAGGTGACTTAGGAACAAATAAAGACCTTAAATTTGAAATCCTCATGGATGGGGGAAAGCAGCTAACTGGGATGAAATACCATAATAGAGCAGCAAAATGTGAATTTTGCAATTTGGCTTCACTAAGCCCTATTCCATTTTCAAAGCTTTCTTGTTTAAAAGGAATACTTTAATTGGTGTGAATAGTTTCAACTATATCTTATGTCTGTGCCCTTAGATTAGTGGTAGACAGTGCCAGGCCCTTGACTAAGGGTTCAACATGGATTATCTCTAGCCTCAAACAGTCCTACAGTGTGGGGACTATTATTATCCCCGTTGTGCCAATAAGGCACAGAACTGTTAAATAGTTTATCCAATTTTACCAATTTTACCTATGTAGAGTAAATAAATTTGATAAACTTATTTGGAGTCAATAAATTAAGTTGCAAAGTCAACACTTTGCTGCTTCCACAGGGGAAAAAAAATGGGAAAGATACAGACCTTGCATATGTTTCTAAGGAACATGTGAAATGAATATTAGAACAAATGCTCAGTGGGCTGAGCATCTTCAAAGAGACAGTAACATAATTTGTCATAACCACCAAGGGACTGGAAATGTACTTTGCCAGTGTCTTTTACATATGAGGAAATCCAAACCCTGAAAATGATTATATGTGTCTCAGAACATCATGAAACAGTGATGTAGACAAGGATGTCATTTAAGGTAGGACAAAATTTACTTTCAGAAAGTATACAGTGGGGCCTTGACTTATGAGTTTAATTCGTTCAGAGACCGAGCTCGTTAAGGAGCTTGTTAACTCAAATTACTCTATCAATTCAAAGCAAAAAATCAGCCGAGAGACAGCTGGTATCTCAAAAAACTCGTTAGTCGGGACACTGGTAAGTCAAGGCCCCACTGTACTTGCATTGTGTGTGTATATCTAAACCGCTCAACAAACCTGATAATAAATATATGTTATGGGCTAAGAGTTTGTGTACCCTCAAACTTCATATGTTGAAACTCTAACGCGCAGTGTGGCTGTATTTGGAGACAGGAAGTCATTAAGGTTAAATGGGGTCAGAAAGGTAGAGTCCTCATTTGATAGAATGAGTGTCCTCAGAAGACAAGCCCCAGATAGCTCAAAGGAAAGGCCGTGTGAGGACAAAGCAGCCATCTACAAGCCAGAAGAGAGCTCTTACCTTAATCTTAGACTCCAGAATTGGGAGAAAATAAATTTATATTGTTTAAACAACCTAGTTTGTGCCCTGGCCAGTGTGGCTCAGTTGGTTGGGTATTGCCCCATACACCAGGAAGTTGCTGGTCCAGATCTAGGGCACATGCCCAAGTTGTGGGCTCAATCCAGGGAGGGAGCATGCAGGAGGCAGCCAATGGATGTTGCACTCTCACCTCGATGTTTCTCTCCCTCTCCCTTCCTGTTTTTTAAAAAATCAAAAACTATTAAAAAATAAAATAAACCACATAGTGTGTAGTATTTGATCATCATAGCTCCAGCAGACTACCACAATATAATATTTGAAGATATCAAATTTTCAAGTATTTACTTTAATATTTTTGTCTATTAGTCATTCTTTTTGTCCCTGGTAACAGCAGACAGATGGTAGCAAATCTCAAAGATTTAAGAAATATCAAAGACCAAATAAATGATATTCTGTATTCATTCATTTTTCTATAACTCTGGAAGAGAACATCCTGTTTTATTTCAAGTCAATAAGCTTGTTCAGCTTCTGGAATGCCACTGTCTTCGAGGGGAAGACCAGGAGCCACTGGACAGATGAGAAATGTCCTAAGCTTTGTTCGTTTAACAATGCCTTTTGCTCTAGAAGTTTTCGTGTTCTTAAATTGTACTGATTGTCACTGCAGCCCCACATGCAAATATACGTTGCAATTAAGCCCTGCTATTTGGCCTCTGCCTCAGCCATTTGGGATCCCATGATGCCCACTGGACAAGAGGGTCCATTACATTCAGTCCCACTGAAAAACCATTTGTACACATATGCTCTGAGTTTTTGTTACTGTTTTTTTTTTGTGTGTGTGTTTTCAATATAAACTGGCAAAATATTTTCATTCTTTTAATGTTAATCCCTTGATATATTCTGGGATCTACTTCTAATTGTGGGTCTAGAGGCAAAGATGGATGTTAAGGATAGATCAGGAGGAGAAAGAGCAACTAAGTCCTGTGAGGTAATTGCTGGCTTTTCAAGCAAGGGAAAGATATTCTTCAAAAAGGGGAGAAGGCATTGCTTCTGAAAGCAAAGGACCCTCAGGTACTTTTAGGGGTTCAAGTTTCTTAGATTCATTTGAGTACTCTCAAATGTCCCCATTTCTAGTCCAGTTCCCAAGGTCCCACTCCTTACCAACCAGCACCCTAACTTTTATGTAAGAGACCTGGTAAAGCAGTGAATTTTGTTTACATTGCGATCCTACAGCCCACAGGAACAAATTTTGGGTCTGATTCTCAAATGCATCTGTCCTGAGTTTAGAGGCTACAGTAGCTAGAGATTCTTCCTGAGCCATCAGTAAAGATCTGTGGTTGTCTGACTAAGCATGGAGCTAAGAGTTTACAAAACTTAGCATTTTAGGTTTTCTCTAACTCTCAGGTGAAGTCAGAAGCAGCCAGCAAACCTAGAATCCTTGCAATCATCACTTCTAGACTCAGCAGATAATTGGTCTCCTGAAGTCTTTCATGTAAGAGACAATTTATCCCAGGCCACCATAAGCCATAGATTCTGAGTATTTCATTTTCCTCTGTCATTGGAGGTTATTTCATGATCAAGCACAATCTGGTCAATAAAAAATCCCAGATTCCACCTTTGAGGACTTGTGTTCTAGGATCACTATCCATACTATGTGTTGTTATATTTGGACTAATCAGAAAATAAAAATCACATTCAATTTGTCAAAAAGAAAATGATTTAGTGAAGAAAGTTGGCTACAAAGGTGTTTGAGGGGCTGGAAGAAAAGGGTTATTAAAAGTCAGGATGCTACTATTGCTTCTAAACCACAATCTGGTGTGAACAGAGGTACCTACGGGCTGCTGCACATTAACAGGGCACAACTACAGCTGAACGGGAATCCAGGAGCCTACACTACCGCTGAAGAGCCACGCTCCCAATGCCACAGCAGCTGTTGTCCGAACACCACCAGAAGCAGGGGAGGGAGGCATTTTCCTTCTTCCCAGCATCCAGTTTTCCTTATCAACCCCCCACTTTGCAGGACCCAACTAGAAGCTACCTTGCAAAAGAGTCTTGGAAATAGAGTAATGCAATGTGCAGTCTTCTACAGCATCCTCATCCATCCACGAGCAAGACTTTTGGAAATGGAGCTGAGATCATGACCAGTAGAACAGGAATTCTATCCCTATATGTTAGCTCACTTCCTTCCCCTGACCATATCCATGCTGGATTCTATAAAGGCTTATCTTCAACTTTCCCACAGTTCCCTGCCTGGAGCAAGGCAAGACAGAAGAAAAGAGTAGAGTTGAGCAAGTTGTATGAAAGTATTAGATGCTTTGGTATTTTCTCAGGTTATAACCTTTCTATTTAAATGTATGCCTGTAAATAGCCAGGATACTCTTCATCAACAGCATCAGTACAATGCCTCAGATAAGCACCTTTATTCTATTTTATTATTGATGTTACAGAGAAAGGAAAGAAGATGGAGAAGGGGAGAGAGAGAGGAAGCGAAACATCAATGTGAGAGAGAAACATCCATCAGCCGCCTCCTGCACACACCCCAACCTGAGATCGAGCCCAAAACCTAGGCATGTGCCCTGATCAGGAATCAAACTGGTGACCCTTTGGTGCATGGGCTGATGCTCAACCAACTGAGCCACACCAGCCAGGGGGTAAGGACCTGTAGTGATGATGAATATTTCTTGGATAGCCACTAAAGCATATTCTTCCATGAAATGGCATTTTGTGGCAGAGAAATGGAGCAAAATGGGTGCAATAAATGGACTTTTATTTTTCTATTTTTTTAATTTTTTTTAAAAATATATTTTATTGATTTTTTACAGAGAGGAAGGGAGAGAGATAGAGAGTTAGAAACATCGATGAGAGAGAAACACCGATCAGCTGCCTCCTGCACATCTCCTACTGGGGATGTGCCCGCAACCCAGGTACATGCCCTTGACCGGAATCGAACCTGGGACCTTTCAGTCCGCAGGCCGACACTCTATCCACTGAGCCAAACCGGTTTCGGCAATAAATGGACTTTTATAAAGCATAAGCCTCTGCTTCAAATTCTGGCCATTCAGGATTTCAGTCAGGCATCCCATATCGTAATGGATTTGGCCAATCACCTGAGAAAATTCATGTCATTTTTTGTGTGTGCCCAAACATAATTAATACCTTGATCAATCACACTATATAAATTCCTTTCTTTATAGACATAAGAATATGATTTCTGTGTAGTGATTCACAAAGTACGTAACTTTTTGGTTTAATTGGAAATTACAGACCTCTAACTCAGAGTTGCCAGAATTTGTAATCAGTTAGAATCTAGAGACACAAGGACATGCCTGATGGACTATATTAAAGGGATATTCTGCTGTGATCAGATGATATCAAATGGGCACAAAATTTTCACACAAACATCAGAGTTTAATTTATCACAAATCCATGTAGTATTTAAAAAGCAAAAAATATCAAGAAATATGCCAACCACCAAGTTACACCATATACAAGAAGAAACTCAAAATGGATAAAAGACTTAAATGTAAGATATGAAATCATAAAAGTCCTAGAAGACCACAGGCACCAAAATCTCAGACATCTCTCATAGCAATATGTTTACGGGTACATCTAGGATAATGGAAACTAAGGAGAAAATAAACAAATGGGACTACATGAAAAGAAAAACCTTCTGCATGGCAAAAGAAAACATCATCAAAACAAGAGACCCCACTACATGAACATATTTGCCAAAGATACATCTGATAAGGGATTAATCTCCAAAATATATAGGGAACTCATACAATTTAACAAAAGGAAGATAAACAATTAAAAGATAGGTAAAGGACCTAAATAGACACTTCTCCAAAGTGGACATACAGACAAGAGACATATGAAAAAATGCTCAGTCACTAATCATCTGAGAGATGCAAATCAAAATGATAATGAGATATCACCTCACACCAGTCAGAATGAATATCATCAACAAATCAACAAACGACAAATGTTGGTGAGGTTGTGGAGAAAAGGGAGCCTTACTACACTGCTGGTGGGAATGCAGACTGGTGCAGCCACAGTGGAAAACAGTATGGGGAGTGTCCTCAAGAAATTAAAAATAGAACTCCAATTTGACCCAGTGATCCCACTTCTAGGAATATATCCTAAGAAACCTGAAACACTCATCAGAAAGAATATATGGCCAGGCGGCAAGGAAGGCGGGGCGGGGGGGGGGGGGGGGGGGGTGATGGGGGGGGAGGTCAATGGGGAAAAAAGGAGATATATGTACTACTATTAGCAATACTTTAAACAATAAAATAAAATTAAAAAAAGAATATATGCACCCCTATGTTCATAGCAGCACAATTTACTATAGTTAAGACTTGGAAACAGCCTAAGTGCCCATCAGCAGATGGCACTTGTGTAAATGTACCAAAAAACTATGGTACATTTACACAATGGAATACCATGCAGCTGTAAAAAAGAAAGAACTCTTACCATTTGCAACGGCATGGATGCACCTAGAGAGAATTATGCTGAGTGAAATTAGCCAGTCAGAGAAAGATAAGTATCACATGATCTCACTCATATGTGGAATCTAACAAACCAAATAAACTGATGATCAAAAATAGACTCAGAGTCACAGAAGCATAAACAGACTGTTGAATCTCAGAGGGAAGGCAGGGGAGGGTGGGTGGGAAGAGACCAACCAATAAACTTGCATGCATATATGCAAAACCCGTTGACACATACATGGGGTGGTGAGGGCTTGGGGCTGGGAGAGGGGGAGGATGGGAGCCGGCTGGAAGAGGTTAATGAGGGGAAAAGGAGGACCTATGTAATATTTTCAACAGTAAAGATTTTAAAAATTACAATATCCAAAGCTAAATAAATCCTTGTCAAAGGCACCGTTTCTTCCTCCCCCAGTCTATATGTCAAGCTTGTACTAAAATTCCTCCACTTCAGTCACAAACGTGTATTAAGTGCTATTGTATATCTGGCACAGGCTTAGATACTTGAACTACATCGTTAAACAAAACTGATAAAGCTTCCTGAACTCTGCCCTGGTGGAAGTCAAAGAGTAACAGAGAGACAACAAAAATGCATAATAAAGAAATTACATGGTATATTAGCAGGTTACAAGTAGTGGAGAGGGGAGAAAAAGTAAAGCAAGGAAAGAGATGAGGAGTATTACATTTTAAAGTTTATAACTTTAACTAGGGTGGGTCAAAGAAGTTTTAAAAGAAAAGTATTTTAATCCAATGAAAACTCAACTTATCAAAATTTGGAAGATGCAGTTAAAGCAGTGCTTAGAGGAAAGTTGATAACATTGAACATATGCACTAAGAAAGAAGAAAGATATAAAATCAATAACCTAATTTTCCACTTTAGGAAACTAGAAAAGAAAATTTTAAAGCAAGAAAAGAAGTAATAAAAATATGAACAGAAACCAGTGAAATTCAAAGCAGAAAAACAACAGAGAAAAATTAATAAAATCAAAAACTTGTTCTTTGGAAAAAATCGATTAAAATGATAAACCTGTAGACAGACTAAGAAAAAAAGAGAGAAGACACACATTGCTAATATGAGAAATTAAAGTGGGATCATCATTACTGAGTCCATGGACATTAAAAGGATAATATACACTTGAAATATATACAATTACATTTGTCGATTATTCCTCAGTAAAGGTTTATTTTTTTTGGAAGCCACGAGATTTTAATTTTTTCTTTCTTTTACCTGCTACACTAACTAAGATGTATGAGAGTCCTGAACAATAAAACTATTTATACGTTGAATACAAAATAAATGTAAGATAAATGAAAAACTAGTTATCCAGGGATTCATTTTGCATTCCCACTGTTCAGCTTCTGTTTCATCTCTCTTTGCCTTTTGAAAACCCCTTTCTTGCTTTCCAATCAACTTTTGGCTCTGGTTTTACCCGCTGTACTTTTATCTGTTGTTCCTTAGCTGGTGTAACAAAAACATCTGCAGTGGGTTCATATGGAAGAATCATCTTTGGTCCTTTCTCCCTCAGTTTCTATGCCTCTTTAACTTGCTGTTTCTCTTCGTATTTTGCAGCTGTGATGGGTCTTATGCCACACCGATGGATGTTTGGTGACTGGTAGTGAGGATTTTCATATAAAGCTGGTACTCCAAAACGTCCCTGGAAAATCTTTATGAGATTTAAGACAAAATGAAACCCTATTTCTATAAGAGCAGCATCTTCTATGATCAGAAAGTTCTGAAATGGCATCCTATTATTCAAAACAGTGAAAGTAAACACGTGGCTTGCAAATGACTGGCTTTGGGGATGACAGTGCGGTGGGTGTACTGAAGGTCTGACTTAAGAGTTCTTTTATCAAAGCTTATTGCGGTAATTCATCAAAAGCAAGGTCAAAAGACTAAAGGGGCTGAGAACCTTTCAAAGAGTTTCCAGTCATCTTTAGTTCAGTGAGGGTATGGATGTTTTGAACTAGAAACTTAACAGATGGACTATGAGGTGAAATTGAAAACCACATAGAGAGATCTTTGTTTCTTCTTAGCTTCAAAATAGAAACATTTAATGTAGTTTCACATTTCACAGGCCTCATTAATCACAAATAACTTATCTTTACGATCCATTTTAGTATCTGCTTTAGATTGAGGCATCCACATTCTTAAGTCTTGCATTAAACGTCTTGTTCTGAAATGTATTCCTCTGGGACAAAAAGAGGAGAATCCATTCCTTCTTTTTGCACTTGCCCTTGCAAATGGGGCCTGGGGTGCAGTCTCTGTCTTCTCCCTCCACCTCCTCTGCCAAGTCCAGCTGCTTAGCTGTGGCCTGTCATCTTTTTTTTGTTCCTTTCCAGCTTCTTCCTTTGAACCCCACCCCAAGGCTCCAGGTCATTTCCTCTTGGTGGCCACCGTCTTGCCTCACTGCCTTTGCTGTTAGTACATTTTTTTAAAGGATAGTAAAGGAATGCTATGAACAGCCCTATGCCCACACATTTGATAACTTAGCTGAAGTGGGCCAATTCCCTGAAGACAAAAATTACCAAATTTACCTTTTGGCTGATCTTTGAGGAAAATATGAAGACTCTTAAGAAATACCGAACAAAACTGACGATAAAGTAGTTTCTTGACTTTTCATTTGTTAAAAAAAAGAGTTGAAAATCCTTCATGTGTGCTTGATAACATTGCAGGCATCTAGCCTGCACTTCAGCAAAGCAAAACCCAATTATTAGACTGAATAACTGGCCATGCGCTGCCTCCCTCCTCCTCATATGCCCCACCTCTCATCCCTGACCTCGTATCCTGGTTCTTCTCTCTCTGCCTCTGCTGCCACCCACAGTCCTGGCACGGAGAGCACCATCCAGATGGACTGCTTCCCCATATCACACACCCAGACAACTGGATGCCATACAGTGAACAGAATTTTTCATTTTCTTTCCAAGAGGTGGCCTGTGATTCAAACAGAGTCTCTGTATTGTCTGGCTCAGCTCTGGAAATTATCAAATTATCTATAAAGAAGAATGAAAAAGACACGAGGGTGAGGGAATCCAGTGGGTTTGAAGAGATCACCCTGAAGTTGACCTTTGCAGTCAGTTTTTGCTGAGATAAGAAACACGTACAAAATGTATGTCTTCATACTGAAGCACCTTCTGTTTAGAAACCCAACTTTGAGGGGGTAAGGTCAGGGAACAGCTGGGGAGTTATTTCTCCTTTGTAGTACGCGAAGAACTTTTATCCCAGAGACGGGTAGGAGGATAATCTTCCTCTTTAAAAGCCATTAAATGAATCCGTGGAAAAAGCAGAAACTTGGACTGAATGAGACAATGCAATAGAATTTCATATGTTTTGACCTGGTAAAAAAACTGATTCGGAACATAGGCAATAGATCACTTCATTTCCACTTGACTTTTTGAAAGATGCCACTACTATATTTGGGAACCGGAAATGAGACTTTAGAAAAAATTGGAAATTACCAAGAAATCAATCACAAATTGAAAACAAATAATTCTAAGAAATTGAAGCAAGGTTTATGAACGTCAGAGTAATTCAAGTCCTTGATATTTGTTAAATTTCACAATACAATGAACAAGATTGTTTACCCTTATTCTCCCTTCAAAAATTAACCCACAAGCCTACAGACAACAAACCCACAAAATACTAAAACAATTCTTGATATGAAACGTATACGGATTTTTATTTTCCTGGAGCTGGCAGCAGATTGCAGGAATTACAGCAATTTCTAATCTCCAAAAGGGTTCTAATTTTATGCTATAGGTGGCCCTTTACACATACAATAAGTATCTACGTACAAAGATCAAATATGGCTTTTCTGTTGTAGCCATTCTCCACTCTTTGTGTAATTTAAATTTTCAAACATGTTTGTAAAACACAAAGAAGAGGATGGCAAATTTCACAATGGATTAGTGATCTTGCAAATAGTTTAAAGACTCTTGTGCTGTATCTGTCTAATAGGGTGATTTATTTTGGAAATATTATCTCAATCTTTTAAATCTGTATAAGCGGAACTGTTTAGGTAAAATATTTATGATACTAGCACTCAGAGTGTTTTTCCAACCAGAACTTCTAGGGAAGGGACTCTAATTGAATTTGAGGGCAATTACCGTTTAAAATTATGAGATAATCCAATGTTGCCTTTTATAGATAGATATTGATTTTAGGTGATCTTACCTTTTTTAAAATTTAACTTTATTGTTGAAAGTATTACAGATGCTTCCCCTTTTTTCCCATTGACCCCCTCCATCCTGCACCCGCCCTCCCAGGCCTTCACCACACTATTGTCTGTGTCCATGGGCTATGCATATATGCATATAAGTTCCCTGGTTAACAAATGATCACAAGATAAATCCAATGCATTTGACATCCGAGTTTTAGGTGAGGAAAACTGGCATACACCATATCAAGTAATGACCATCAATGCCCAAATTTGGAGGCAACTGCAAAGTTCTTGAACTATATAAGTCTCTTTTTCCTTTTTGAAAATGTTAGTTGTGTTTTATTGTGGTAAGAACACAAAACATAAATTCTACTCTCTTAACAATTTTTAAGTGTGTATTACAGTATTAATTAGAAGCACAGTGCAGTACAGCAAGTCTCCAGAGCTTTTCATCTTGCAGGACTGAAACTCTATACCACTGAACAGCTCCCCACTGTCCCCGCCCCTCCACCATGGCAACTACCATTCTACTTTCTGTTTCTATGAGTCCGATTACTTTAGATATTGCATATAAGTGGTCATAGGTCCCTTTTCGTAACTTCCCATTATGTCATGACAATCCATATTTAACATGAACTCATTATGGTGAAGTTTTATCATCCAGTTTAGTGATTATGACTGGTTTGCTCTACTCTGCTTCTTGCTAGTTGTGTCTTCTGGAATTATAGACAGTTCAAAACTAAAAATAAGATTTCCCATACTCACAGCCGAGTTCTGGATGTGATTTTGGTTCTGCCTCTTTGATCCATTCATGTAAGATTATGAAGCAGAAGTGAGCTAGAGGCCATGATCCTGTGCTTCAAAGACATGAAGACATGGGTGTTTCTGCAAGGGCTTCATCACGTCCAGTCACTTTCTTTGCGGGTGTTGAAAGCAATTGGTAGTGGTTGTGGCAACTGGAGTCCCTGTTCCAACACCGGATCTGTCTCTTGCTTCAACAGTGTTTGGACAGAACAGACCCAGGGATGCCCCTTTTTCCAGCCTCCGGCCACTCTCCTGTGTCTTATCCAGTCATGGGGCAGTCATGAGGCAGTTTGATCAGTAGGGACAGGCACTTGCTGATCCTAGGCTGCAGCTACAGCAGGTTGCCCTGATGTCCCCAGTTCTAGGGGCCCATACTGGTCCATCAGCTTCCTGATCATGGTAGAGGATGATTGCTTCACCTACAGGCCAGTTTAGCTATTTTATTCTAGGAGCCTTTCATAGAGACCCTGGTTAATATACATTCTTTCAACCTCCGCCATCATTTTTTAAGCATTTAATTCTCTGTCACAAACCACTTTTCACATCAAGTTTCCAACGTGTTCCTCATTCCTCCATCTGGCTCTTGGCTGATTCACCAGCTGAGAGTGATAACATGTTTTAACTAGATCCCAGCCTCAATGCCCCTCCCTCTGCCCTCAGTTTATTAGATTCCTTGGTCTTTAATCAACTTCAAGCAGAGACAGAAAATCACAATCAGTCGTTTTAGTGCTAGTCTCTCCAACTGCTCTGATTACATTACTGCAGTAAAATGATAAACTAGCATTTCAGTAATTATAAATTAATTATAATTTTGAAATACTATGCCAAAACTTGTATTTCATTTTAAAAGTATTCAGTATTCAGTGTATATTTAAGACTGAAATGGAACTAAAAATATAATAGATTTTAAATTTAAAAAATAAGTAAAAATGTAAATGAATGCATATATAAATATTAATCACATTCTGACTAACTATTGGAGGATTAAATGAATACAAAAAAGTGCTATTATAAAATAGTAAGATGGACACTAATATAAGATAAAGATAATACATAGTGAGAATTTTTAAATAAAACATCACTTCAGATATGTTTTTAAATGCAGCCTTAGAGGACAAAGTGCAACAAGCATTCATGCATGAACATGTAGTTATTTTGTGCCAAATATTTTAAGCCTCAGTTAAAAATTCTGAACTGTCCCTGTAAGTAGAATGTTGAAGTGATAATGTTATGTCAATTCAAACATTTTCCTCTAACTCATTCAGCTTCAAATAATCCTTTCTCTTGACTTAATTTTATTATTTTTATTTTTTAAAGATATTTTATTGATTTGAGAGAGAGAGAGAGAGAGGAAAGGAGAAGGAGAGAGAGAAACATCGACATGAGAGCTAAACATCTATCAGCTGCCTCCTGCTGACCCCCCACCAGGGATTAAGCCTGAAAGCTGAGCATGTGCCCTGACCAGGAATCATCTGGCAACCCTTCGGTACTTGAGACAATGCCCAACCAACCGAGCCACACCAGCCAGGGCTTTTCTTATAATTTTAAAGAAATCTTTTGAAGACTTTTACTTGGGATTGGGGAAAGAGATTTGAGACTGAAATCATGAGAATGAGATGTTCTTGTTTAAAGAAAACATTTCTGATTTGTCCTCTTCTTTAGTTTCCTTGTGTAGAGACGGAGATTCTGATTTACAACTACCAGTATCGATTTGGATACTGTCATATTTCCTTTGTTTAGAAATTCTTCTCACTAAAATAAAATTTGTTTTTCAACAGAAGCTGTCTAGCTCCCTAATATGGCTGCTTAAACTCATACAGGCTGGGATGTCTCGAAAACTAAGGACTGCATATCATTTTTTAAAATTTTCACAATATATTTTATTGAATCCAACAGACATACTATAATTTCAATATGTATTCAATATAAAAAAGTTATTAACATTCCTTTTTTAAAATCAAAGTGTTAGGAATCCAATACTCACAGCACACCTCAGCTCTCACTTGGCACATTTTTACCTTTGCATACACACTTAATAATAATCCCATCATTTAACTTAATCTAAACATGTAAATTACTGAGTGCCCTGGTCAGTCCTGGATCTGCCTCTTGCTTCAACCGTGTTTGGACAGAACAGACTCTTCTCCACCTTCAGAACCACCTCCAAGACCAGCCAACACACCGATTTCTTTTCTACCCTAACTCCTTTACTCTTGACTTAATTTTATTTATTGCTCCCAAATTCGTCAGAATTATTCCACTGAGGTGGAGGCCTGGCCAACCTGCCGCTGCGGGCCGCCCACACCTACCTCTCTCTGGGCGAGATGGCGGAGAAGCACGAGGACTCCAAGCGTCTCTTTAAGTTGCAAACCCAGCTCCGCATTCTCCCCCAGGATGTGCTGAGGCCTCCCCAAGGTGAGTGGGCAGAACTCGGGGCGCCAGGGAAGCCTCCTGGCCTCGGGGAGGAACCTGACCAGGCCCCTGTGGACCTGCAGGCCCTGGTTCTGCCCCCGCAAACGCTCAGCTTTGAAGTCCTGCAGAGCCACTTCCGGGTGAGGAGGGGAAGCTCATCAAGAAGATGGGCCACACCTGGCTCCCTCCGCAGGCTGCGGCCCCAGGCTGGGCGGGCGAGTGGCTCTAGGAAAGGCTCAGCCTCCAGCACCACTAGGAGCCTGTGGAGCCCCGAGGCCTGTGAGGGGCCCCTCTGCCTCCCCTGGTGTCTGCCTTGTGCCTGAGCCTCTCCCCGAAACTACTGGCCATTCTTTTAACCACCCTGAAGCCCTCTCCCATGCATTGGACCAAATAGAAACAATAAAGCTTTTTGTAGGAAAAAAAAGTAAATTACTAAGATGTCAGACTTTTAAAAATAGCAATATATACCCACAAAAATGCAGCTTTTCACAAGCATGTCACATAGGACTTTATTCCTCCCACCCACCCCCCATCCACATATTTTTGTTCCAGCTCTGTCACCTTTTATCTCCCTCTCAGAAAGTGCACGTTCCCTTCTTATTACAAAAGTGGAAGCCTTTTTAGAAAGGCTGTTACATGCCCTACCTAGTTTGGCTCAGTGGCTAGACTCTAGAGCAGTAGTCGGCAAACTGCGGCTCGAGAGCCACATACAGCTCTTTGGCCCATTGAGTGTGGCTCTTCCTAAGCCTTAGGAGTACCCTAATTAAGTTAATAACAATGTACCTACCTATATAGTTTAAATTTAAAAAATTTGGCTCTCAAAAGAAATTTCAATCATTGTACTATTGATATTTGGCTCTGTTGACTAATGAGTTTGCCAACCACTGGGAACATCCACCCACGGACTGAAGGGTCCCAGGTTCAATTCCAGTCAAGGGCACGTACCTTGATTGCGGGTTCCCTGGCTGTTCTCGGGGAGGGTGCAGGAGGCAACCAATCAATGTGTCTCTCACATTGATGTTTCTCTCTCTGTATCTCTCCCTCTCTCTTCCACTCTTTCTAAAGATCAATGGGAAACATATCCTTGGATGAGGATTAACAAACCAAAAAAGGCCCTTACATGATGATTTCTCATCATTCCAAGCACTTTTGTCTTCACACATGTTTTTTGTTTTCTTTTTTTCTGTCCCAGGGGAAGAGGTGCCTTGGCTTCTCACCAGCTTCTATTTCTTTCCTTTCCTGCCTCTTGGGAACCTCATTCATTAGTTCTCCATGGCCCTTCCCATTTTTTCCTTCATCTCTAAGTTCTTTCTCTCTATTTCCAAAAATGTGAGTTCTCCTTATATTTTTAAAATTACCCTTGACTCTATCCATTTCCTTTTTCTCCTACAGAAGCAGGACAGTTCGGGGTCCTGAGTAGGCTGCCTGCTGCTCATCTTCCTGGGTTTGCAGGCAGACTTTACCTCCCATTAGCGGTGGGACCTCCAGCAAGTTACTTAATCTCTGAGTATAAAATGCTGATGATCATAGTGTTGTTATTAGCTTATTGTGATTACTTGATTTTCAAAAACATTAACCATATTTCCCTTTCTTTTCTTCTGTGGCCTCTCTTCCTTACCAAGTACAAAGGTCTGAAATTTAAAGTCACAAGAGAGATATGCAAAAATGCAGCTTTATTTTTTTGCAAGTGAATTTAACTAGCTCATGAGCCGAATTTCTACCCCATAATAGAGAACACTGAAATTAGCCCTTGGAGGAAAAGAAGGAGAAGCTGGTTTTAAAAGTTGCCTCTGATGCATTAAAGCTCAATTTTAGGCTCCTCCACTTGTGTGTCTAATTACATCTAAGGGAACAGAAGGAAGCTTAAGGCAGCTCTATTGATAGTCTTCTCGGTGAAGAAGAGTGTGCAGCAGGTTTAGCCTTACAACAGAGATGGAGATCTTTATCCTACAGTTCAATTTCAGTTTCATTAACAAAGGCAATGAGGTGTTGCTTGTGATGAGATGTCGAGATGTGTTGGTTTTTTTTTAATATATATTTTTATTGACTTTAGAGAGGAAGGGAGAGGGAGAAAGAGATAGAAACATCAATGATGAGCCCTAGCTGGTTTGGCTCAGTGGATAGAGCGTCGGCCTGTGGACTAAAGGGTCCCAGGTTTGATTCTGGTCAAGGGCATGTACCTTGGTTGTGGGCACATCCCCAGTGGGGGGTGTGCAGGAGGCAGCTGATCAATGTTTCTCTCTCATCGATGTTAATAACTCTCTATCCCTCTCCCTTCCTCTCTATAAAAAAATCAATGGAATATATTTTAAAAAAAGAAAAAAGAAACACCAATGATGAATCATTGATTGACTGCCTCGTGCACATGCCCCACTGGGGATTGAACCCACAACCCAGGCATGTGCCCTGACCAGGAATCGAACCCTGACCTCTTGGTTCATAGGTCGATGCTCAACCACTGAGCCATGCCGGCTGGGTGAGATGTTTTTTGACCACAGCATTATATCTAAGAAAACAATTTCCCTATGCCACTGCTGTGTGTATCTGTCTAAAGGATGGAGGAGAATTGTGAACCGTATTTCATTTATGCTGAATTTTGTGGCTCAATGACTATTCTGTAATATTCTCTGTTACATGTTATTTTAACACTCATCTAGAAAAAAATGTTTACCAAAACTTAGAATTGTAAGATAAATATACATTCGGGCATCACGGTAGCTGCTAAATTGATCCATGCCAAAAAGGCAGCAAAAATATAATCTTGGAGAGTTCATATTTGACTACACAGTCTTTTCTTATAACGGAGTGTAGAAGGAGTAAAGATTTCATTTAATTGAGACACACCCTCCTTTTTCTGATATATGCAGTCTTGTCTCTCTTGGAATCTTGGAGCAAAGCCTGCAACCGCCAGAATTGTAAATCAGAGAAACCATCCTGATTAGAGGAGACTTCCACAAAATCCATCAAGTCTACATTAGATGGGAGTTCTAGAATAAAGGGGGGCGGTAACTAAGCAGATTGTGGGTGGGAGATGATTTATGCTCTAAGGAAAAATGCGTTTGGGAGTTTCTTCCCTCCTAAAGTCAACCAAAACTTTGCTCCTTCCCTTTTCACTTCTTCCTATCACTTTCTATAGAAAGCAGTATTCACAATACCAACTACATAATTAATTATCTGGATGGCCAACTTCCCTGAACAAAATGACAGTAGCAGGTGCTCAGCCGGAGTGCAGCTTATGCAAGAGTGACGACATCTGGTCCTCTGGTTTACTGTGACACAGAGCTCGGATACGGGGACCCGTGCATGCCATGACACGGAGGCAAAATGATGGCCAGCCACTAACCCACAGATGACAAAAACCATCATTTTAGAGTTGAATTGTGATTATTGCATTTTCCTGTAGGCATTATAAAATAAATAAACTTGAAGCAGCCCTGCATAAGTTTGAAGTAATCAAATAAATTTGACAGACATATGGGAAACAAGTGAACAATTCATGTGCTAAAAAAAACCAAACCCATAAATTGCTCCTTTTATTATTGGAGAAAATATGTGCACTGCATTAAATATTTCTGCTTATTTCTTTGATGAATATTCTAATGAACTGGATTTAGTCATATCTTAAAATGACACAAATCCTACTACCATACGTTAACCAAGCCCATTTATTTATTTATAGAAATGCTAAACCACTTTCCATTACAAATAGAGATTAGTAAGCCTATTCCTGCAAGCATGACTAACACAGAAAGGATAACCTGCATTTTTTTATAAGTACAACATACATCCAAAAAATATAAAAATCTTAAGTATACAGCTCAAAGAATTTTTACAGAAGGAAACACACCCAGCCAACTACCACACAGATCAAATGAAATACTGCCTGCATCCCAGGCATTTCCTTTGTGTCACATCCCGGTAACTACCACTTTGAAGGTAATGCTTGTCTAACTTCTATCACCATCGATTAGTTTCCACTGGTTTTGAACTTGAAATAAGTGGAGTCATTCGAGGGGCTCATATACGTATATGTCTGACTTCTTTCACTCAATAGTTCGTGAGATTTAACCATGGTATCACAGAAGTTTTCATTGTTCATAGCTTGCTTGTGGAAATATATGCAAATTTACTTATCTTATCCCATGGATGGGCATTTGAGTTGCTTGGGGCTATTACACACAATGCTTCTCTGAAACTCTGTTTTAATTTCTTACATCTTTTAAATTAATAAAGTATTGCTTTCTTTGTTTAATTGTTATTCACTTTGTAATGATATATGTTTATATTGTTCGTGTTTACCTTAATTATCACAAAAGGCATCTTTTGCTTATTAGAGTCTAACTTAAATTTGTACTTTTCACTTTTCTTAACTCCATTTTCCTCACTCCTAAAATGATGTAGTTTTCATATATATAAATTCTACATTTATTTGAAAGCACCTAAAACCATTTTAATTGTTTTAAAATGTCAGTATTCATATAGATTTACTCATATAGTTACTTGTTCCATTGTTTTTCATCCCTTCCTGCATTGCCATGATTTCAGCTGGGATCATTTTCCTTCTGATGAAGGACTTTCTTTGATATTTCTTTTAGTATGTGGCTGTTGATGACACATTCCCTCAAAATTATTTGTTGTGGTTTATTTCACCATCATTTTTTAAAAATGTATTTATGGGTCAGCAACCATTTTTTAGGACTTTTAAATTATATCTGCTGTTGTCAAGCTTTAATAATTTCTGCTGAGAAGACTTCTTTAAGTCTTCTTACATTCCTTTGATAATGTGTCTTTGTTTTCTTGGGATTAGATGCTGTTAAGAATTTATTTTTTCTTAAAGCAGCTGTATTCTGATGTGCCTATGTATGCTTTTCTTTGATTTTTCTTTCATATGGGATTTGTGAACTTTAATCTGTCTTGATATTTGTAATCAGGTTTAGCATATTCTTAACCATTATCTCTTTAAATTTGGTCATTTCTCATTTTTCTTTTATGAGGCTCTGATATGTTAGATCTTTTTACCACATCCCATTTGTCCTTAATTTTTCCAGGATGCTTCAATATGAATATTTTCTAAAAACTATCCTCTATTTCACTAATCAATTCTTCTGCTGTGTTTAATCAGTTATTAAATCCCTACATTTTAAATTTCAGTTATTATCATTTCAAGTTCTAAAATTTTTATTTGATTTTTTTTCATATTTTCCAACTTTCTACCTACAGCTTCAAGATTTCCCCCATCTTTATGAATGTATCCATTACCATTATTTTAAAGACTAGAGACTCCCTGGCAATTCAAATACCTGGATCATTTATGAGTCTATTTCTACCATCCTTTATCTCTTAGCTTCCATTCACTTGGACCTGTTTTATGACATGCCTATTAATTTTGGATGGTGACATTTTATATAAAAATAATAAATGAAATTATCTATTACTTGTGGTTTCCTTAGGGGGAAAACATTTACACATGAAATAATTTCAAACAAGTGCTAAAATGCAGTACAAATTAACATTGCAAATGAATGCAAACACAAGAGGACTGATAATAACATCTTTAGAGATTACAAGTGTGATCTCATGTGGTCCTCAGAGCAAGGTATATTTTCAACACTATTACTGATGCGGAAACTCACTGACAGAGTCAACAAGTAGGGAGACCTGGGCTCAAACACAGGTCTTCTCAAACATTCACTCTATCTCCCAATATGTAATGATACTTACCAATGATGAGCATTAGCTGTGATAGGAGGCATAATGCAAAGAATAAAATGAAAGTGGGCAGTGTCCTCATGGAGCTTATGAAGCATAAGGGAGGAAGAAAATAAATCAAACTATCATAATACACAGTGATACAAATCTATGATGGGGACAGTATGGGCCATGTGAAAAATCAGATCTGAAAGATGGGTAGATGGTCAGGAAAGGTTTTTGAGAGGAAGAAACCTCTAAGATGGTTGAAATAAAACCTGTTTGAGGAGCTTAAAGGAGATCATCACAGCTGAAAAATAGAATGTGGGGGCCTGGTGGCCATGGAAGAGGCTGGACATTTCTAAGTCTATATGTTACCCTATGCTATAGACTTGAAAGAATACTACCAGTTATTATGTGTTTAAAAGATTTCTAGGAATGCTAATAAGTGTATTAAATTGTATTAAAGAATTGTAGTGTTCAGAGCAGATTTACTTAATTTCTAATTATTATTGATAATTAATATTTAGAATCAGAACCACAGGTAAAGTTGAAGCATGTAATACATTTCTAGAACACTGTCCTGATCAGTAAACAGGGAGTTAACCAAACAAGTATCAGAACTCAAATTCCAGGAAGCACAAGTGAAGATGGAAAAATGAACAGACGAGTACACTTGGACCACACAGGAAGGCAGATGTTGAAACAAGGATGGCTCTCAGACTCTCTGCCTCTTTATAGTGAATCAGCACAATCCCCCAAACACCTGGGTAAATCCCCGTGAGAGACTGCTTAGGACTCAATGAGGAATCTGGCCTCTTTCAGTCAAGGGCTTGCACTTGGCATGTAGGTCCCACCTCTAAGCCACAAAATGCACAAAAGCTTTTTGGGGGGTCATTTTCAGCCATGTTCCCAGCCCAAAGAACTCTTCTGAGAAAAGTGTGTTCGTGGCAGCAGAAATGGTCCCTTCACTGGTCAGCTGTGTGAATGCATAATGCTGGACTGGATGGGCCACTTTAACCTGAATCTCATCAAGGTTGAAAACTTGGAGTGAGCAAGCAGTGCCTTGCAGAAGGAAGATATACCGTTGTGAAGGCAGAGAAAAGAGAGCATCAGCCAGGCCCATGTTACAAATTCTGTTCATTTGCTGTACATTATAGTCTATGACCACTTTCCATTGCTGAAGAGTGCTCACTGTGATGCTCCAGGTACCTTCCAGGAAATCTGTACCCAGCCTTTTCTATTGTCACTCTTCCAGCTTCCCAGCATGGATGTAAATGTCACTACCCATTTCATTTAATTCCCTGACTTTAAATGTTACTTCTGGAATTTACTACAAACTAATGTATTTCTTAGGTTTAGAGAGTATAACATATTTGAACAAATACAATTTTGGATCTATAATTTCAGATTTTAACAAAGCGAGATAATAAATATTTTCCAAAAATTTGATTCAGCCTCATCCTCTGACAATAAATCTCTCTCATCAAAGAAATCAGGGGAGTTCTAAAAGGGATAGCAACTGCCCTAGGCAATGCAACCGCCAAGAGAGTAAAGGTTTGGAATCACTAATTCCCTCTATTGGCTTTCATCTTGGGGAGGTTGTAACTGAGCAAACCAGGGTTCAAATCACTTCATTCCATGAAACCAAAACTGGCTAGATGACTTCTCTATAACAGCCAGTTGACTGACTTAATTGTACCATTTTCAAACCTTGTTACTGACAACAAAACAAAAAGGCAGCAATTGACTGGGAGATGATATTTGCAAACAACAGCTTTGACAAGGGATTAATACCCAAAATATATAAAGAACCCATAAAACTCAACACCAAACAAACAAATAATCTAATTAAAAAGTATGCAGAGGACCTGAATAGACACTTCTCCCAAGAAGACATAGAAACAACCAACAGATATATGAAAAGGTGTTCAACTTCACCAGCTATGAGGGAAATGCAAATCAAAACTACAATGAGCCCTGGCCAGTTGCTCAGTGGTTACAGCATCAGCCCGTGGGTCAGAGGGTCGTGGGTTCGATCCTGGCCCTGGTTGGGGCAAGTGCAGAAGGCAACTAATTGATGTGTCTCTCTTATGTCGATGCCTCTCTATCTATTTCTCTCTTCCCGCCCCCTCCTCCTCCCTTCCACTCTGAAAATCAATGGAAAAAAATATCCTCAGGTGAGGATTTAAAAAAACCACTAACAGTGAATTACCACCTTACACCTGTTAAACTGACTATTATAAAAAAAGACAAGTAATAACAATATTGGAGAGGTTGTAGAGAAAAGGGAATCCTCGTTCACTGCTGGTGGGAATGTAAACTGGTATAGTCACTGGAAATAGTCTGGCTGTTCCTAAAAAAAACTAAGAGTAGAGTTACCATATAACCCAGCAAACTTCAAAACATCTATTTGCAAAAATAGATGTGCCCTGTTTATTGCAGCATTATTTACTATGGCCAAGATATAAAGAAGATGTGGTACATATATACAATGGAATACTACTCCATTATAACAAAAGATAAATATTGCCATTTGTTACAACATGGATGAACCTTGAGAATATTATGCTAAGCGAAATAAGTCAGACAGAAAAAGCTAAGAACCACATGATTTCATTCATATGTGGGATATAAAACTGAAACTCATAGACACAGACAACAGTATGGTGGTTACCAGAGGATGTGGGAAATGGGAGAGTAAACAGGATCAAACATATGGTGATGGAAGATGGTTTGATATTGGGTGGTGGGCACACAATGCAATGTACAGATTATGTATCATAGAAATGTACACTTGAAACCCATATGATCCTATTGGCCAATGCGGAGGTACTGAACGCACATCCATGGCAGATTACTACCCCCTAACTTAGGCTGTGCACTGACAGGTAGCTGCTTTAGATATTCCAAGAGCGTGAACATGATTAATTCCTTAGGTCTCTCTCATCAGATTACTGTAGTGTAGATCAGCGGGAAGTAAGACAGATTAGCTCTGAACCCTGGCTTCTTTGCATCACCCTATGGAACAGGGCCTGAAAGAATCAGCACAAAAGTGCAGATACTCTGACTACTGCTTTAGCTGTAAGTAATAAATAGGCCTTCATTTCTGACCCAGGAATTTCTAGCAGCATCCATGAAATTGTGTCAGGCAAACTTGTTAGCTTGTAAGTAGGGTAAAAACCTCAGACCTTTCTTGACAACGCCTTCCACTAGAAATTTGCATTGCTTAATATTATGTTCATTTTGCTTTGTTTGCATGACCTTTGTCCATACAACTAAAAATCCATATTCCAGGAAAATGTTTGGCATATCTCTGATTGCTTTAATTCTTGTTTTGCCCATAAATGTAAAAGCAGTTTCCTGTATTTATTTACCAAAAAATATCCATTTTGTTACTAATATAAAAAATTGTCATGCTGCTAACAATTATATATTTTGAGGTCTGGTAAAAGCTGTTGATGTCATTACTTCCCCTTGCTAAAGTTACCAAGGTTCCTGTTCACAAAAGGCATTGGCAGGCATGCTGATTAGAATGATCTAACATACAAGAGGGTCTGTTAACACATGGCTGCAAGCAGTTTGGAATGTTCCCGAATGTCTTTCCGCCTCCCCTTTGTTCCGGTGAACACAGTTTTGCTAGAGTGCAGGTGTGTCCCTGAGATGCTTGTCCTTGAAGGGACCCAGCACTGTGCCAGAGGCCAGCGGAAGCATTTTTCCAATTTCCCAGAGGAAAAATCGAGTGGGATGGTAAGTCGTTTGTAGAGCCAGATGAAAGCAATGCATTAATGCATGGATTAGTACCCTTCCTTGTTCTCTGTTCTCTTAGACACCCACGAATTTGTCTTTTGCTACAAATGACCCACTGGAGAAGAAGAGTCAAAAGAGAATAAATGCATATTTCTAGAGGATCAAATGAGTTTTCCATTGGCTGACATTGATGATATCCTTGGTCTCCAAAGCTCTTCAAACTCAGCTCTTCAACAGTGATTCTCTCAGAATCTTCCAAAGTGAAGCCTTTCTCTGGTCTTAATAAGAATGGAAAGATTCAAGCTGCTACCTGAGAGAGCGGACGAGGGATGGTGCCTTCTCCACACCACTGGTGAGCGAGGCAAAAAGCACGGTGATTTGTGCTATACCTAGTTATTTGTTTGTAATTGAGAAACAATCTCACTCTGCTTCATGGAAGATTTTTTAATATATATTTTTATTGATTTCAGAGAGGAAGGGAGAGGGAGAGAAAGAAACTTCAGTGGTGAGAGAGAATGATTAATCGGCTGCCTCCTGCACACCCTCTACTGGGGATTGAGCTGGCAACCTGGGCTTGTGCCCTGACCGGGAATTGAACCATGACCTCTTGGTTCATAGGTCAATGTTCATCCACTGAGCCATGCCAGTCAGACTGAAAGATTTTTTAATGGTTCATCTATTTGTTCATTTCCAGCAATGGTGATCTTATTTTCCTAAAAGAAATAAGACCAAAGCAGCCAGAAAACCTAGAATTTGAGAGGTTCTAGAAAATGGTTTTTGTTTCATTTCAAGTGAAATTATACATCTGCAATATTCAGAAAAGTCTCAGAGAGAAATAACTAGTTTAATTTGCCACAGATTAGGTTTCTTAGATGCTATAAGAAATCTTGTTTCTATCGATATCTTTTGATGCTTCAAGTTACCACAAAATCAAAAAGTTTATAAGACACAATTAATAAAGACAAACACTAGTGCTATCTGTCTTTTGATATGAATGTACTCTTTTTATATGAAGTCAAGAGTACTGTATATGCAGTGCACAGACACATACTGATCTGGCACACAGGGACCCCTCACAAGCTCTCTGTGGTTTGGACCATGCTGCCAGCAAGCTGCCTAGTTCCTTACTCAGTGCTGGGAGACACTCATATTATATGTTACTCAAGGATGCTACCTAGCAAATAATTGTAAAGTTGTGTTAAGATGTCTAAGCAAAATGCTCCCACTGGCCTCTGGCACAGTCCTCGTTCTCCTCAAGGACAGCCAGCTCAGGGGTCTGCACTCTAGCAAAGATTTAATCCGCTGCATCAAAGGAGAAGCAAAAAGACATTCTGAAACATTATTCCAAACTTCTTGGAACATGCCATGGATTAACAGACCCTAAGACCCTCTTTTATGTTAGTCATTCTCATCATGTCTCATCATTCTCATCATAATGCCTTCTGTGAACAGAAACCTCCTATAAAATCAAAGTGAGATCCATGACCATCCTTTCCACTCTCGTGTTTTGCATAGGTGTGCTCTTTGAGAGCTGACTGGAAACAGGGTGTTACTATGCGGGGGGGGGGGGGGGGGGAGCCGTAAGTGGGGGATGGAGAGGGAGGGGAATGAGGTCTTCTCAGATTTCTTTAAGGTCCAGAGACATGGACAACTGCTCATGGTTGTTTTTGTTCTTTATAGGCACCCCTTAGTACAAGTTATTTTGAGGTTTTCATTTATTTACTTATATAGCTAATACATATTTACTGTAAAATGACTAGAACAGTGATGGCAAACCTTTTGAGCTCGGCGTGTCTGCATTTTGAAAAACCCTAACTTAACTCTGGTGCTGTGTCACATATAGAAATTTTTTGATATTTTCAACCATAGTAAAACAAAGACATATTTTTGATATTTATTTTATATATTTAAATGCCATTTAACAAAGAAAAATCAACCAAAAGAATGAGTTCGCGTGTCACCTCTGACACGTGTGTCATAGGTTCGCCATTACTGGAATAGAACATATAGAAAAGTAAAAATAGCTGGCAACCTGCCCAAATTATTTGATTATCCTACCTGCATAGACACTCATTGTTACGTGTTCGCATAATAAGAATATCTTGCCCTGGATGCTGTTGCTCATTGGTTAGAGTGTCAGCTCTTGAACCAAAGGGTTAGATTTCTGGTCAGAGCATGTACCTGGTTGCAGGTTCCATCCCCAGCCCTGGTCAGGGAGGGGGGTGCGGTGGTGCAGGAGGCAATCAATAAATGTGTCTCTCTCATATCGATGTTTCTCTCTCTATTTCTCCACACACGCCCATTTCCCTCCCTTCCTCCCTTTCTAAAAATCAATGGGAAAATAGCCTTGGGTGAGGACTAACAACAACAAAGAGTCAGTTTGGAGCTGCCGTGACAGAATATTGTAGACTTATTTCCCACAGTTCTGGGGGCTGGACATCTGAGATCAGGATGTCCAGAGCTGGGCTCCACTGAGGGCCCTCCTCTAGGCTGCAACCTGGAGGTGAGAGAACCAGGTTCTTCCTGTTGGGTAAGTGCATAAACATCCCCCTGTGATTTTTACAAGTTCAAGATTTCCTTTGTCCAGAGATTTGGTAAAAACAAGCAAACAAACAGAAGCCCACCTGGTAGGTGACTGGAATTTAAGAATTTGCTTTCTGCCTCAAATTCCATCCTGTTAACTATGGACAAACAGGTACGGTATGTACCAAGTGATATATCAACCACTGTGTCCCACAGCCAGTATGGCTCAAAGCAGATGGTGGTGCCAGACACGAGAGATGAGTAGGTTAAACTAACCTGTCCTGGCTTTTGAGTTACAACCAATCAAGTAAAGCTTATCTTCCCACCATGATTCTCGCTCTAGGCCAGGTACAGGGGCCTGATTCTGAAATATCTGCTTTGTGAGCCCCATTCTTGCTCCCCTTTTCGACACACCCTCATTTCCACTCCCTGCTCCTTCAGGGGACATTTTTTTTTCTCAGTTTGAATAACTTAACCAGGACTTTCTCTCTAGCACGCAAAGGCAGGAAATCAATTTCATTTAGGACAAGCGGAACTACAGTCAGCACCACCCTACACAGCTAGTCTGAGCTCTGCATTTCCCATCAAAGCACACACGACAATGGATTTGCCTGTTTAAAATCTGCCTCCTGGCCAGGCAGCCCAGCTTTCAGGATCATTGACCTCTGACCACAGACAGGCACCCTTTTCCCCTTTGCTTCTGTCTCTTCGGTTTCCGCTTCAGTCCCCAGAATAACTTCCCTGGTCAAGGTGACTTTTCTTGACTCATCCTTTCAAATCAGCAGCAGCAAAGGCAACACCTTGCCCTGCCCCATCTCATAAGCTTTTCCTTGGAGCAGTTCCCGTTTCACTGGCAAAGTTACTACACCAGGAACGCAACAGACTCTGCCAGGACGTCGGGGGCCTGGACTGCGCCATCTGTCACTCTGGTGCCAGAGTCACTGCAGGGGCAGCATGCTGTTCTCTCCTTCTAGCATTTGAAACCCGATGGGCACACTCTATGCGTTGGCATCATTCTAATAAAAATGCACTTCAACCTAAAAACTCTACCTACAGAACATGGTCTTGACTTTAGAAAATGTGGGATCTGTTTTTGTTGATGTTTCTAATCATGCACCATCACCAATCCGTGTATCTACTACAACCCCAGGTCTTATTGGGGCAGGCTTCTACACCACTACTCTAAAAACAAGCGTCCAAACTGGTGGGGTACTCGGGGAGTGAACACAGAACTCCAAAATGTAGACCATTTACGTGAACACTGAAGCAGACTTGGGAACAGACAAGCCCAGATTCAGATATCAGCTCTGCCGCTTGTTAGTTCTTGACTGCAGGCACGTTTCAGATCGTATTCCCACCTCTATAAAATGGGGACGATAGCCACAGCGAACAAGTCCTACTGAGTCTCAAATACCTTGGTAAGTGTTGCATACCCATCGTGTCATCTAGTTCTCACAGCAAGCCTGTGCACTAGACAGCTAAGGTGCCCATTTGACAAAGAAGGATGTGAGACTCAAAGAGGTCAAGGGTCCACAGACAGTTGCTGTGAAGATTAAATGAGGGGAAGTGCTTCACACACTGTTTAGCAACAGTGATTGCTCTTGTTGCTGTCATCATTATTGATCCCTTTGTGAAAACTGTTCAATACCCTAGTCCAATCGTATACTCATTTCTTGGAACACACACTTGCGTCTTATCATCTCTTCCCTTCCTCTCCCACATCCATCACTCTATAAGTGTCCTTTCTCTGTGAAATTTCCCATAAGTCACTGGAAGATGATCAATGTCTATAAAACAGAAAATATAACTTGGATTCTTCAGCTTCACAATCTTAAAAAGTACATTCTCTCTTAATTGAACCGGCAGAAAATGCTTCAACACTTAAGCTGATGTGTTTTATGTTTCTTGATTTATGATCACCAGACAGTCTTCACTTAGGCAAAGCTGACAGTTCCCTTGAGCTTCATTATTTATTTTTCTGATTATCCAAATTATACAAAATTCAAACATTACAGAAGTAACTAACTGTAGAGAGGAACATCCTCCCCACCAAAACTCTACCTTCCAGAGATGACCAGTGTTAATAGGATATAGCATGTCATTTTCTCCATCTTCTCCAAATATGCTGTTATTGCTATTATTTATTTGTGTACAAACATATAGGCATCGACGCACTTCATTCTTCTTAATTTTTCAATTTTATTTTCTTTGTACTTTGTTCTTTTTCGTGACTGTTTAGCATTCTATTATGAAAATACGCCTAATAATTCATGTAATCCTCATGAATTACCTCTTAGGAAGTGAAGCTACTTTGGAGCACACACACAAACACACACACACTCACTCACAGATGAAATATCCCTCATAAGCCTGTTACTGCTGCTAGGAAACTCTATCATTATTTCTTTGTTATTGAAATGCCTTCTTTCTGGACATGTTCTGTTCAAATGGAGAAGCCCTGAGGCAATAAAGCAGTAACTGACTAATACTTAGAACTGTTAGGTGCCTGGGTAAACGGGGTAAAGAAGAACAGAAAAGGAAAATGCAGTGGGCAGAAGAGAAAGCTTTGTCACTAGAAGGGTCTTCTGAGTGGTTCTTTTCACCCGCACTAAGTTTTTCTCCCATGTCATCACCTCTAAAACACCAGTGGGCACTTCCTGCAATCATCTTGTGCACCACTCAGAAGTCCATGCACCCCCACGCTGCTTTGAGGACATTTTTCTTCAGTGTCACAGTGAGCAGGTGATCTTGGTGAATATGTGCTGTCTTTTATGAATGAAAAAATGCAACCTCTACACCTAACACACAGTCAGTGTCCATAGTTCTGGAAGAAGCTATGGAAGGTGTACAAGAAATAAACCCATTGCCATGGCATCCAGAGCACTGTTTTCTATGGAAATGAGCAGCTTTGCCTGAGCTCTTCAAAAGCCCAGCTCTACCCCCAAACTTTGAAAACATTTATTCGTAAAGACATATGTAAGTATGTTCATGGCAGCATTATTCAAGATAGCCAAGACATGGAAACAACCTAAGTGTCCTTCAACTGATGATTGGATAAAGATGCGGTACATTTATATAATGGAATACTACTCGGCCATAAAAAAATAAAACATTGGCACTTGTGACAACATGGATGACCCTTGAAAGATTTCACTCATATGTGGGATATAAAACAAAAAGCAACAGAGGAACAAAAAAAAAAACCACACACAAACAAACTCATAGACACAGACAATAATATGGTGGTTACCAGAGAGGAAGGATGAAGAGGGTGGACGGAGTCAAACATATGGTGACAGAAGGAGACTGGACTTTGGGTGGTGAGCACACAATGGAATATACAGATGATCTATCATAAAATTGTATATCTGAAACTCATGTAGTGTTATTAACCAATGTTATCCCAATAAATTTAATTTTATATATAAATAAATCAAATCCAGCTCTATATTCTACACACCTTGTCTCGGCAAGATGGGTTAATGGTGGAAATGTCTCTTGCAGAAGGTAAAGGACAGACCAAAGTCAGAGTCTCAAAATGTCCAGAATCACGTAGGATGCTTTTAAAATCAGATATCTCAATCCCCAAGATTGAGTTAGAGCCCAGGAATCTGCATTTAATAGGTCACTGTGGAGATAATGATGTAGATAAGCTGTGGACCACACCTTGAGCATCATTAAAGGGTCTGTGCTCTAAAGAATAGAATACTACTACCCTTCATTAAAAATTTAGTGTTAATTTCTGATTCTGGCCATGATGAGTAACTAAAATGATACTTACCCACCCCCCCAGTAAACACCTGAAAAAATGACCAAATATGTTAAACAACTTCTTTTCCATACAATGGACAGTGCAGAACAGACAATGCAGGATCAAGTTACCTACAAGCAAGGTGAGCCCGAAGATCACCAAAGCTTTTGGCCTGGAGGCATTTTCTCGGTCACAGTGCAAGGAGGGGCACCCCACACAGAAAATAAGTGTCGCTAACAGAAGAAGAGGAGGCTGCAGTGAGTGAGTCTGCAGAGCCGGATACCAGACAGAAAGGCATTATCAGACATCATGCTCCCCAAATCCGCTGAGTATTCCCTTTGAGGCTGTTGCTGGAGGTGAAGTCCTAATGCAGCTAAAATTTCCAACATAATATTAAATAACGATGGTAATGTCCTTGTCTTGTCTCTGACTATAATGGCAATCAAGGCCTACAGTTTTACCATTAAATGTTGGCTATTGGTTTGGAGTATATTTTCCTTACCAAAACAACGTAATGGTTAACAAAGCTATGTTATCAGGAATTGATGTTTTGGAAAAAAATGTCATCATTGAGACACATAACATGGTTCCAGTGCCTTCCCCTTATACTGAGATGAAATCCCCACATTCCTTACCTTAGTCTATAAGCCCTAAAGTGTGCTAGTCCCTGACAAGCCCTCCAACCTTGTCTCTCTCTCTGATTCGGGCATTAACTCAAGCCTTATGGCCTTTTTTCTGTTCATAGAACATGCCAAGTTTGTTCTTCCCTTAGAGCTGTGGCACCTACTATTCTAATTGCCTAAAACCAATTACCTCCAAATTATGTCACACCTGGATCTTTCTTTTCAAATTGCGATGTCTGACCAGGTGTCAGTTGTTTTTTTAAGAAACAGTAAAGCCAAGTATGTCTTTAATAAATGATACCAAAGCCAACCTCATAAAAGAGCTGAACTATCACTTAAATAGTGAGCAATGCTTACAGATGGATGGGGCATGTGACAGCAGGAAAATGCCACCTGGCACATGGTAAGCACCCAGAAGACAAATGGCAATTCCTTGGGCAAGAACGGGGGCCATAGCCACTGATTTTTAAAATTATATATATTTTTATTGATCTTAGAGAGGAAGGGAGAGGGAGAGAGAGATAGAAACATCAATGATGAGAATCATTGACTGGCTGCCTCCTGCACGCCCCCTACTGGGGACTGAGCCTGCAACGGGCACCCTTTAGTCCACAGGCCAACTTTCTATCCACTGAGCCAAATTGGCTAGGGCAGTGGTCGGCAAACTGTGGCCCCTTGAGTGTGGCTCTTCCACAATATACCACATGCGGGCACGCACGTACAGCGAGATTGAAACTTTGTGGCCACACTCAAGGGACCAAAGAGCCTCATGTGGCTCGTGAGCCACGGTTTGCCGACCACGGGGCTAGGGCTTAGCCCCTGATTTTAATAGTAGCATAGGCATAGCTGAGACCAAAAATATGCACCATGCTGCATCAGATGAGTACCTAAGTGAATGTCTAAGGATGTAAAATATTAACCCTAAATTGTGTCCAACAAGGGCTTCATTCTAAGCGCTGTATAGTACTTGGGATGCTTTTAGCTCCCAGTTTTGCAACACACAGTTCATGACATTGCATCTTGTGGCTCCTAGAAACCAAGAGATTTGTTCTCCGAAACTCAAACTGTAAGATGTTAGAAGTTGCAAAGAAATTTCTATGTTTAGAATTAGACCTATTATGCTCCCAATCTCAAATTGTGTGAGATAATCATTTAGATTAATTTTTGCTCCCTATTTCAATGTACCCAATGAGAGTTTCTTTATGATAATAACAAAAAAAATGAAAACAAATAGAAAACGTTCACATCTTATGGGTATTTCATATATCTCATTTTTTACAGAGTCAGTGAAAAGATTGTAGAGGAAATTGAGGGTGTGTGCTACAAGTTCAAAAAGTTAAAATGATAAAAATAACTAGTAATAACCACAAGATTGACTGAAAAGACAGTCAAGATTTTTAAAAAAAATGTAGCTAGTTTAGTAGCACAGTGGTTAGTAAATATTAATATTTAAGTATGTACTTACTGACACTTTTTATTCAGCTAGTTCATAAACATAGTTGACCGTGGTGTATCTTTTACTGAACAAAGTGCAAGCTAGCCAAGGTCATGGTGGGGTTATCTTGGAGGGCAATAAAGCATTCACTTGCGATTCATGTGAGCTGGCGTGCTTTGCACCTTGGCAAAATTAAAACGCGACAGCTTTTCCAGACTCTCTCTAAGATCAGGTTTCCAAGATTAGCAGGCTGTTGTAAACTAGGACTTCCCAGCAGGGTTGAGCAGTTTATCCAAAACATGATGCAGGAGGCATGAGGAAGGACTGGAACAGGACACCTGCCCACATCGCGGGGGGAGGGGCACACTTCCATATGGTCTTGGCAAGCTCCAGTCACAATCGGGCAGAGAATGACCTCCGAGGAGCCCGTTTGGAAGCAGCGGCCTTGCCCTCTGGCTGAGGAGAGCCATGGGGAGGCTAAAATGGAGGTCAAAGGGAAACTTAATCTTGCGAACTTGGCTCAAGACAAAGTTCCGACTTAGGTCTTGGATGCAGGAACACTGAGAATAAAATCGAAATATGGCATAGGCCTAGGGATTCAGGCAGTTGGGAGGGAGACTGGCAGTCATCTGCAAGGTGGAGAAATAATAAAGGCTGGCCAGGATGAGCTCCGGGTCGGCCTCGCTCTGTGGCAGCATTTATTCTGTACCAAATTAAATTCGGATTCTATTTAGTAAGTAATAAAGGGAATTATGGTATAAATTTAAAAAGCATGTAAAACTTGAGTTTAAATTCTGGGTCTGTTGGCTATTCACCAAAACCTGTCTCCTCTTTTCCCCGGACACCCAGTTTGGTTGCATTTCCCAGCTTTTCTTATAGTCATACTAGAGGCCCATGCACAAAATTCGTGCAAGGGGCTCAGCCCTCACAGCCGCGGCAACTGCCTCGGCCCTTGCAGCCCTGGCTTCATGAGGGAAGGTCTTCCAGAGGACATCTGGAAAGTCGTTCAGCTATCCGGTCTAATTAGCATATTATGCTTTTATTATTATAGATCACACATGACTGCATTCTAGCTAACAGAATGACAACAGAAGTGATGGGGATGATTTTAGCAGAACAAAGATGCTTACCAGTTTCTAGAGGGCAATTAGGTATTTGCTGCATGGTCACGTGGTCTATTTTAGGGCATGCGCTGTGCACATATTTGAAAAATAAAAATAAAACCACTTTCACAGGTCTCCTGAACTCTGTCTTTATTTAAGCACAGAAAATGTGCTGCTAGACCTCTTCCCACCATTAATTACGAGAATGGAATTTTAAAAAATCTGTGAATCACTGACAGAAGAAAACAAAAGGGACTTTTTTCTTTTAATCCATTTTTAACTATCCAAAGGTTTTCCTTGTTTGACAAATAGGATAGAATTCAAGAAAGACCAGAATTTTAAACCCTCACAGGGAAGGGCCAGATTCAAAAGCTCTCCAGTGATCCAACTAGCCAGGCAGTTCAACTCTCCATCATCACATCTATAATGGACAAATGAGCAAGCCACTGAGGTGTCTTCCCCAGTTAGGGACCAAGAATATAGGCAGACGACACAGAGAAGCAGGATAGTCTAAGGGTCTGGCAACATCCATCAAGTCCAAAAGACCACATAGCCCAAGGCTTAAAGTTTCTCCCTGAGGCCGCAGCAGTTAAAAGCCCATGACACAACTACATATATATATAAAAAAGCCTAAACAAATTATTACAAACCAAGTCAACAGGAAAATTAATATAAACTTCATTAACTGATAAAAGGTATTCACAAACGACCAAGAGCCAAGAGTAAACATCATACTTAATGTTTGATGAAAATCAGAAACAAGGCAAAACTTTTTTTTCTTTGCTATCACTTCTTAATTGAAACACTGTAATGGAACGTTTTGCCAGAGCATTAAGACAATAAGAAAAAAATATTTTTAAAACCCTCTAAAATAGAAATGAACTGAAAATATGGAAGACTTTTCTTAAGGAAACCAGAAAATTATCCAGGATGACAAAAATGATCATTTGAATAAATGAAGAAATTTATTATAATTCTCCAAAAGTTAGTCTTACATTTAATATAATCCAAATCAAAATTCCAGCAGGATTTTTGAAGGAATTTGATAGATCGATGCAAAAGTGAATGTAGAATAAAAGAGCCCTTAACCATAAGAATATCACAGACATTTGTGAAAAAGAAGAAAGGAGTTTATAGAAACATATCTAAACATATTAACAATACAGGGAAATTAAACCTGACTGGTATTAAAGTATGAATAGAATAGCATATCAGTAAATCAAAAGAAACCAGAAATAGATCCATATACATGGAGATTTTATTTAAAAATAAAAAAAGAAGAAAGTTGGTGTTTCAAACCACTGAGTGAATGATTCATATTCAATAAGTGGAGTTGAAGCATCTGAGTATTAGCTTTAAAAAGTAATAAAGGTAATACCTACCTCATAGAAATCACAAAACAAGTTAATTAAAAATATGAATTTTTAAATTTAGAATTATAATTAAATATTTATATTAATTAAAAATATAAGGAAATGTGTATGACAATTATAAATATATCTATAATTCTGGAATAAAGAAGGTCATCTTAGATTAGAGATGAAAGCAAAATATTAAAGAACAAATTAATTTGACATCAAAATGAAAACTTTTTGCTAAAAGATGACATAAATTAACTTTTAAATCAAACAACAGAAAAGGAAAATGTATTTAAATTCTATATAACAAGCATAAAGTTAGTACCCAGCATTTAAAAACAACTCTTCTAAATTTATATTCTAAAGGTCCACAAAAATGGGAAAAGAATGTAAATAGGCAATTCTAAAAGAGGAAACCCAAATAGCTAGTAAACACGAGAAGACTTGCAGCCTCACTGATCAGGAAAAAAAATGGAAATTACAACAAGAATGTAATACCATTTTTTAAACAATTTAATGGAGGTGGGGGCGGAGCGGGGGGGAGGGGGGGAGAATGTGATAATGTCTAATGCTGCTGAGCCTAAATGGGGGGAAAAATTCTCCATAATTGCTAGTAGTGAATTGGTGCAGTTACTTTGGAAAGCAATTTTGTGGCATTTGTTAGATTTCTGATTGCACATATTCTATGTCTTGTCACTTCCAGTCCTAGAAATCCACTCCAGTACTAGTAAGTGTGCAAAGAGGCATGTGTGAGATTCTGCAGCATCAATTAAAACTGCTTACTTAAAAAAAAAGAAATAAGAAGCATATACATCAACAGAGGAATGGTAATTATACCAACATATGATATTTATTTTATAAACTTCTAGTATATTGTGGAAAAGATTTATTTGAACATGAAAATGTACATCATATTATCAGTTACACTTTAAAAAATTAATACTACATATCTTTTTTTGTAAAGAGATATTTATTAATGCAAATATGCAAGAAGGTCTCATACACAGTGCTCACTGATAATAATGGTTACTTGCATGGAAGGGCCTGGAAATTAAATGTCATGATAAAGTAAGGCTCGGTTTTATCATAAGATTTGCATATCCCCCAAAGATGTCCATGTTCTGATCTTTGGAACACATAATGTGTTACTTTACATTTACAAAGGAACTTTTCGGGGGTGTTAATTTAAGGATTTTGAGTTGTGGCGATTACCCTGGGTTTTCTGGGTGGGCCCAATATAGTCATAGGGTCCCCGTAAGAGGGGGTCAGGAGGGTCAGTCGGGAACGGGATGTGACAATGGAAGGAGGGAGAGACTGAAGATGCTGAGTTGGATACTGGCTTTGAAGATGGAGGAAGGGGCCACAAGCCAATGAGTGCAAGCAGGCTCTAGAAGCCAAGTAAGGTGAGGAACCAGAGTGTCCCCTGGTGTCCGCAAGAGGACTGCAGCCCTGCTGATCCATTTTGAACTTCTGACCTCTGGAATTATGATGCATTTGTATTTGTTTTAAGCCTCTAAGTTTGTGGTAATTTGTTACAACAATAGAAAACCAGTACAACTAGCTATAATAATAATTTATGAGTCAGTAAATAAACAGACATTAAAAAAATAAGTTTACCTTAATTATGAAATAGCGTCCACTCCATTTCACACAAAAGGTGTTAATGTCAAGATACATTCGATAAAAGTTTCTATATGCAGAGATAGTACATCAAAATAGAAGGTAAAACAGTGAATCTAAATTACTGGCACCAGCAACTATTTTCATTTGAAATTCTCCTATATCACATTTTTATTTCCGCCAGGGAATCTCCAGTGATGTTTTCTGGCTCCTGGTCAGGTTGCTGCGATATCTTGTTAGCATTCCCTGTGAATAAGCTCTCCTCAGTTCCAACACATAAATATTGCCCTCGCCAACTTGTTCCTCTTGTATCTTATTGGGTTTCCCTGAGATTTAGAGCAAACATTTCACAGCTCTTCCATGGGAGAGTACTGCAGGCTTCTAGACAGGCTATGGGCACACAGGGACACAGCGTGCATCTTTAGGGCAAGGGGAAAACTGTCCTAAGCAAGCTTTGAAGGTCACTCTCAGCTGCTTTATCTTCTTAAATAACAACAGAAAAGGTAAAGTATAACTTTTAAAACTGACTTTATTTTTTAGAGCAGTTTAAAGTTTATAGTACAATGAATAGGAAGGCACAGCTATTTCCCATGTTTCCTCTGCGTCCTCCACACAGACTCAGCCTCCCTTTTTATCAGCACTAGAGGCCTGGTGAACGAATTCTTGCACCAGTGGGGTCCCTCAGCCTGGCCTGCGGGATTGGGCCAAAACCAGCTCTCTGACATCCCCCGAGGGGTCCCAGATTGCAAGAGGGCGCAGGCCAGACCAAGGGACCCCACCAGTGCACTATCGGGCTGGGGAGAGATGCGGGTAGTTGGCCAGCAGGGGAGGGACAGCGAGAGGGCTCCAGGGCGTGTCTGGCCCATCTCGCTCAGTCAAAATTGGCCAGACCCCAGCAGCAAACTAACCTACTGGTTGGAGCATCTGCCCCCGGTGGTCAGCACATGTCATAGCAATTGGTCGACCAGTTGACTGTCTGCCCCCTGGTGGTCAGTGCACATCATAGCAAGCAGTTGAGCAGCCTTAGCATATCATTAGCATATTACACTTTGATTGGTTGAACAGCCGACCGGCCAACCAGACACTTAGCATATTAGGCTTTTATCATATAGGATTCCCCACCAGAGTAGTGCATTTGTTACAGCTGATGAACCTACCTTAATACATCATAATACCCAAAATCCACAGTTTACATTAGGGTTCACTCTTAGTGTTGTACATTCTAGGGTTTGGACAAATATGTAATGATACGTATCCATCATTATATCATACATATAGCATTTTCACTGCCCCCCCACCCCCAAATCCTCCATGCCTCCTATTCATTTCTCCCTCTCCTCAATCCCTTGGCAACCACTGATCTTTTTACCGTCCCCCCAGTTTTGCCAAGCATACTACAAAAAAAAAAAACACCCGTTAATGAAGAGTACCTTTAAAGTCTTGTGTGATTTTAGTTTCTGTTAAAATCACACTGATCAACCAAATCCACCAGTTGCATTTTTTTCCACTGACAGTCTTTTTCCATATTATTGTCTCCTAATTTATTTTCCATCATCAAAAAGCACTTAAAATACTAATGACCCACTCCAGAACAAGTTCATGGATGAAAGCCCTTGGTTGGCTACTAATGGGCCAGGTTTATAACCTGCTTTTTATTTTTTTATTTAAACACTATCTCCAAATTCAAGAGTTTCAAAAAGACTACTTTTTATTAGAATACTTTGGAAAGTCTGGAGTAAGGGATGCTATTTTTGTGAGAGAAGCGGGTTGAGGAGAGAAGAGGTTTAAGACAAGCTTTTCCATTGATGGGATTGATCTATTATGAAATTGAAACATAAGACAAATTGCCCTCTTTTCCACTTCTGCTATTAATGTCATCGTTTCCATTTAGAGTGTCTTAGGATTCTTGAGAAAACTTCTCTGCTGACAGTCTCTCAGGCAGGAACGGTGCCGAGCACATAGAGAAAGCGGCGCGGTGATGAGAACACAGAGTAACGGTCCGTATAAACCAAGCCTGGAGGCAGGAACACTATTTTTACACCTTTTAAACAGGATATATTATCTTCTATTTTCAACACAATTCAATTTAACCATTTTGTGGCGCTCCCTCAAATAGATAGGGTTGTATCTCTCTCAATAGTCACAGCATAAGTAGAAATGGAGGGTAAATAGGTCAAGAAGACAGAATTTGGAGTCAAAAGCATTGGATTTTGCAGTTCCTCTCTACCAAGTTCCAGCTAAAGATCTTAGACAGGTTTCATACATTCTTTGAGCCTTTAAATGGGAACGGGAATGCCCCCTTCGTTTGGCTGTCATGAGTCTTACGTGAGATATAACCCTCCTCACACTGTCAGGTACATACTAAGGCCTCACCAGATGACAATGGTTGCTCTGCAGTTTGTATTTTTTAAATCACTATGATGATCAGGAAAATGTATTGCTGTGACTCATAAAATCCATTCACTCGGCTTAAGCCAATTTATTCTTGCTTATAAATCTGTGCCATCCTCAACTGAATACACACCATGATACCTACTTAATTATGTAAATTAGGCAAAAGTGATTTAATTCATAAGGCTAGTCAGGTCCACTAATTAATGGAATTTTCTGAAATAAACAGCTATTTGGATTAGATGATACATCTGAAGAAGATATCCTTTAAATATCACATTTCTCTAGTAATGGGGCGCCAAAACCATTAGATTCTGTTATTTAAGCTACCCTCTGTTCACTGAGACATTTATCCTCAAAGGAAGGAATGAACCCAAAGGGATAGGATGGGAGCAGGCTCTAGACCAGCCGTGGGCAAACTACGGCCCGCGGGCCGGATCCGGCCCATTTGAAATGAATAAAACTAAAAAAAAAAAAAAGACCGTACCCTTTTATGTAATGATGTTTACTTTGAATTTATATTAGTTCACACAAACATTCCATCCATGCTTTTGTTCCGGCCCTCCAGTCCAGTTTAAGAACCCATTGTGGCCCTCGAGTCAAAAAGTTTGCCCACCCCTGCTCTAGACTAAAGTATGGGTCTGTGAATAATTAACCTCTTTCATCCTTCATTCATTTTATCAGTATTTTTTTTTTTAGCACCTGCTCCTTATCAAAGGTAGTTCTAGGAGCTGGGAATAGAGCAGAAATGAATCAAAGTCCTTTCCTTAAACACACTGGAAACAGGCTATTAACAAATAAGCAAATAGACATATAGGTCATATTCTAAGACATACCATTGTCTTAGCATGCAAGATGGACTGCCAGCTTGGGAGTGGGGTGGGGGAATCAGAGAAAGCCTTTCTGAAAAGATGATAATTGAACTGAGATCTGAAGCAGCATGACATTCAGGTATGTTTCTGGGTAGTATCCTCAGACTAACCAGAGACATTATATTTGGTGGCTTAATGACAGTGACTCAGCTTTAACTGAAAATCATCCAGAAGGAGTAAACCAACATTCTGAATGTCTAGAATTCATGACCTTAAAAAGTATTTCCAACTTCCCCATTCAGTGACAGAACCAAAGCACCAAGAAAGGAATCTTAGGATGTGTATAATTTTCCAGAACTTTATGGTAAAACCAATGCACTGGAGAGAGAAAAGAATCAGCTGTTTTATTATGGAGTGAAGGAAGGTGATTCCAAACTGGAAAACAGGAGAATCCTTTACTATGGTGTGTGGATAGATGGTAAACTAAATGGGAACAAGACATTTGGTGCCATGCTGAGATGGCATTGATCCACTGGAGAAAAATCTTTAGGCCAAACGAAGGCAAGAATGATATAATTTCAAAACTTTAGACAAGAGCCACAGTCATTCATAAAAAAAAGTGGACCTAACACATATTCAATAAGAAAAGTGACAACTACACAAACATTCGCATCTTTAATAAAGAAAATACTGTAATACAAAAATGCCCTTTCAAAATGCCCAAGCAAACACATGGTTTATTCATTTCATATGCATAGGTCACACAGATGATAGACATTCAATTCTCAATGCTATAAGACACTGTGTGATATGAAACACTACCTTTAAGGTAGAAGGAACAATTTAGCCTTAATCACCAGGCAATTCTGTGATGGTGAGACTTGTTTTGAATCATAAAAGCCCTGGCTTAATATTCTCTGCCATTATTTGGCTTTAGAAATCCTGTCAGTTTAGCTTCAGGCTCAAATCTCATAATTGTATGGGTTGTCTTTTCAAAGGGATGCTGGTGGCTGCCAATCTATCTGACACATGCTGATCAGGTAACTGCACCTGGAGCAATCTTCCAATCCAAATGTAATAATATGATTGTGAAACTTGCACATGTCCATACTAGAGAAGTTTTGACTTTCTGTATTTTCTTTCCAGGACCAATAAAATGTTTTGCTTCTTTGTCTTTATTTCTTCCAACTCAGTACCATAGACTCATGGGCTTCTTGGGACGGTTGTCTGGGCTCATTCAAAACAGAGGAGTAATATCAGCTGTATGCTGTTTGTTGTGGGTTACCAGTTGTTGAAAGTGATGCCATATTGTGCCAGGCAGAAGTTAGGAGGCAATCCTCTATACTAAAAAGCTAATATGCAAATCAACCAAACGGCAGAACAACCAGTTGCTATGACATGCACTGACCACCAGGGGGCAGACGTTCAACGCAGGAGCTCAATGCAGTCTGGGCAGTGCAGTGCGGTGGTGGGAGCCTCTCTCGCCTCCACTGCTAAGGATGTCCCCCAAGGGCTCCCGGACTGTGAGAGGGCACAGGCCAGGCGGAGGGACCCGGACCCCCCCACCCCAAGGGCACGATTTTTGTGCACCGGGCCTCTAGTTTATACATAACAAGTCACATGTTACATTTTGAAATTAGAACCCACAATGAGCCAGGCTCTATGCTAGGTGATGAACAAAGAATGAAAAAAAAAAAAAAGTTCCTTATTTTAGGTTGATTATGCTGCTTAAACAGTTTAATAAATTCTAGCTTGTTGGGAACATTTTAAATCTAAGTTTAGAAAATCTTAATTTAAAAGACTAGGCCAGTGGTCGACAAACTCATTAGTCAACAGAGCCAAATATCAACAGTACGACGATTGAAATTTCTTTTGAGAGCCAAATTTTTTTAACTTAAACTATATAGGTAGGTACACTGTCATTAACTTAATTAGGGTACTCCTAAGGCTTAGGAAGAGCCACACTCAAGGGGCCAAAAAGCCGCATGTGGCTCGCGAGCCACAGTTTGCCGACCACGGGACTAGGCCATAGCCATATTACAGGCTAGAATACAACATGGATGCCAAATTGAAGATTCTGAAGGAAAAGATCAATAGAATAAGGACCCTAGCTAACACTTGGTAAAAATGTCAGACAGTTACCAATTTCAGACTGTCAAATTTCACAGCCATATTAAATGATGAAGAAAAGTGATCACTATGGTAATCTTCCATCAAATGAAATTCACTATAGACCTAAACACTAGGTTTGAAGTGATGGGGTCCCTACAAATTGTCCTAGCAGAGCAAAGCCCTGAACTCGGTGGGGAAATAGTGTAAGCATGGGGCATAGCACATTTCATCAGCGATTGACAACTCGAAGGACTTGAAAGAACCAAATCAATTACTTACTGTTCTTAAAATACTACGATTTCCCATCAAACTCAGAGAATCTGAGCTTCTGGAACCAACAGGATGGGACATGTTTGAGTGATCAATTACACAACACCTCAGATCGTTAAAATTAAGTTATCATTGCACCTGAGAATTAATTGACCATTAAGACATGTCTGGTCAATCTATTTCCAAAAGACTTTTTTAAATTCATTGAAGAGCTTGGTATTGTAAAACTCTTTAAATGAAATCTAGTGTGGGTAAGTCCTACAGGATCAGATCATAATTAAATGTGTGCAACTTGAGAAAACATGCTTCTAAAACTAGCATTATTTTTTCCTGGCAAAGGAGCAAAAGTGGATTTTAAAAATACAAACACATACACATACCACATTAAGTTTTTTATGTATTCAATCCATTAACTTGAATGATATTTTTTAATTTCAGAAATGCTCACCCACAGGAGAAGATTTGACTTTGGGCGGTGGGCACATGGTCCTAAATACAGATTTTGTAAATTAGTGATCCACACATGTAACCTATATGTTAATGTTGACTAATGTCACCCCAATAAAATTTAAAATAATTTTTAAAAATGCTCACGCATATTTAAAGTGACTTCACAACCCGGGAAGATTAGGGTCTTGCCAAATTAGAGGGCTAGAGCATCTCATTTAATCCTCACAATAACCCTAGAAGACTTAACTATATGAGTCCTGCCAGATGAGTTATTCGGCAAAAAAGATGCTTGATTTCAACAGCATGATTTCTAACGAGAGTGACAAGGCATGTGAGACTGCAGTTGGCTTCTTGTATCCAGCAAGGACCACCTCCTAGATCATGACGTGGCTCTGATTTTTACAGTTCACAACTTGGCATGGGGCAGCAGTGAATTATTCTCCTGGCTTCCTCGGGAAATGTATCATGCAAGCACTAATGTTCAAAACATTACATTTGGACCAGAGAAAATCCATCAACGTGAACGACAGAACGGAAGTTTGTTGGAGGCAGGAGTTAAATGTCTAGGACAGTATCTGGTGCATACAGAATAGGTACACAATAAACTACCTGTTTAGTAACTGGATAAATGGCAATGTGGAGTCAAATGTATTGTCTGAATATAAAGTCTTATATTATGTGGACATGTCTTTGGGCCAAGCATCCCTGCTTTTCATTAGATCCTCAAAAGGGTCTAGGAAATGGGTGAGGGTGCAGGGCTAGAAGAAATGAGGGATTCTGAGACTGGGAAGCAAGTGGGACTAGATGACTTCTGAGGACTTTCCAACTCTAACATTTGACCTCAAAATACTCATATCTTTTATACGGTCAGTATGTTTACACCTCGCCAAGCACCAACCCTGAAAGCTGAACTTCTAATCAAGAAACTGCAGTGTCTCTCTTATAAAGGAATTATAATTGTATTAAAACAGAGGGGAGCTTGATGGAATTCTAGCGACCTATCATAGAGGGCCCTCCAGCTCTGTGCTAATATAGGAAGCCCCGCCCTCCTGGTTTTTTTCTATCAAGTTCAGGCCACCAGAAGCCCCTCAGCAGCAATCCATCTGTTGTGAATTTCCAGGAGTGAGAGTAGATTTAATGTGCAGCAACCACACTTTCTAGACTATTGTTTCATATGACCAATTACATTATTATGTATACTTTCTAAGCAATTAATTAAACAATGCTTAGAGTCTATAGATATAAAAAGTCTCACATTGATAGAAAAATAAAGTCAACTGCAACTATATATTTAACAGTGGATTTGTGGTGATCATAAATTCTAAGCCCCAAATTTGAGTCACAAAGCATATAAAAATAACAATTTTGATTTGTGAGTTTATTATGCTAAAAGCCATACAAAACTCTAGAAAATGAAACCACATAAATTGCATCCTCAGTCTTTGTTTATGTGTGATATGGTTGGCTGGTAAAGAGGAGATATTAATGATTGCTATATATCTTCAAATTATCTCTATGTGCCTGATTTTGGTTCCAATCTTCTATAAAGGCTAAGAAAAGAGGAAATAACAGGAAGTCAGGAAATCAAGGCTTTCCCTGAAGTTTGAATTAAAAAAAGCCAGAGCAGCCCGGCCGGTGTGGCTCAGGGATTGAGTGTCGACCTACGAACCAGGAGGTCACAGTTCGATTCCCAATCAGGGCGCATGTTGTGGGCTTGATCCATAGTATGGGGTGTGCAGGAGGCAGCCAATCAATGATTCTCTCTCTTCATTGATATTTCTATCTCTCTCTCCTTCTCCTTTCCTCTCTGAAGTCAATAAAATATTTTTTAAATATATTTTATTGATTTTTTACAGAGAGGAAGGGAGAGGGATAGAGAAGTTAGAAACATCAATGAGAGAGAAACATCGACCAGCTGCCTCCTGCACACCCGCCACTGGGGATGTGCCTGGAACCAAGGTACATGCCCCTGACCAGAATCGAACCTGGGACCCTTGAGTCCGCAGGCCGACGCTCTACCCACTGAGCCAAACCAGTTAGGGCCAATAAAATATTTTTAAAGAAGAAAAAAGCCAGAGCAAGGGGCAGGACAGGACAGAGGTCTGAGACGTGGGGGATAGTGTCACTAGATGAGCAAGAATTTCTCTGCACGCTCTGGCTCTAAGTTCAGTTCCTCCCTCATGATTTGGCCTGATCCTGACTGTCTCCTAGTTTATTCCCATCCCTCCTCGTCACCTTCCCCAACTTTGTTCTTGAGGAAATCCTTCTAGCCTAGAGTAAAGCTTCTCTACACAGTGCAAGCTTTTTACATACTGTTCAACTAAACAAATTTAATACCATTTTAATCCTATTATCCAGGCCTGGGCTAAATTATTACAAAGCTTGTATTATTCCCACAGTGTGAGAGGAGTGTTATCCATGAACTTGGAGCTGTCTGAAAGAAAGCCAGGTAAAACTATCATGTCCCTGTGAGTGCCTCATTATCTCAGCCAAGGAGATGAACGTTTTCTGATTATTCTCCAGCTTGAAGTCTGGGTTTCATATTTATTGATACTTTTATAGTTGACCTTCAAGCTGGTTGACAGGTTTCAACAGTGATGTTGAACAGTGAGAAATAAGTCGCTCTCCCTGCCAACACTGTGCTGTAGGTGGGCCCGGCCCCTCACTTTTGTAGCTCTATCACGTATTATCATCTCCTAATATAAATAAAGAACTAAAAGTCAATTAATATAATGCTGCCCTATGCACTATGTTAGAAAAAAAAGATAGCTTAGTCAATGTTATTGGAAAAGTAGAGCAACACACTAAAAATAAGAAATAGCTTTTCTAAAATAATAAGGATTAAAACAGATGCTTCTGACTCTATATTTTCTACTTATGGATCCAGATGGATATGGACCAATGCTGATCAACAGAGGCTTTTCTATGGCAATAGCTTTTGCCATTTTTAAGAAAGCACGAATATAAAAATCTGGTTAAATCTCACTTAAAAAATAATATCCAGGTTCTGCCAATTTCATATGTTCTGCATATATACTAGATATCATGTATATCTAAATATCATGTATAAATTTTACACATGACTTTAGGGTAATTATTATTTTAGAAAAATTTACAGAAGTGTGAGTGCTTAAAACAATTTAAACTATACTGAAAGCTAACAAATTGTCACTTAAATATCTGAACTGAAGGACGTGGTCTCTGAGAACAGCAAGAAGCTTAGGGTATTTCCATTGCACATTACTTCGTGTGAATACTCATGAATGTAAGTCATTCCCTATTATCAGAGTATCCTGTTGATAAATGTACTTGCGTGTGAGATAAAATACCCTAAACTGCATTTATATATCTATGAAAACGGGCAATTATATCACATTAAAATAATGAATTAAAATGTTCAACAAAAGCACATGCCTCTGTGTATTTTGCTACAAGGAAGCAGAGAGTTAAGGAAAGTACCTGATTTGAAAATTCATCCAAAATAGTCTACATATAAGAAAGAAGAAGGAGTATGAGAGTCTTGAATGTCATAAAAGAAATTTAAAATTAACTAGAGCTATTAAAAATGTTAACTAGGTTCTGTAAAAAATTCAATCAGTTGTATCTTTTGTTTATGCAACGCCAGAAAATATACACATGAAAACACTTTGAAAAAATGTGTATATGTGTCTAAACAGAACTTTTCTGATTGTAAAAATGTTTAGACCTGGAAACAGGCTAACGAGATGAAAACAGGGAAATTTCCCTCCCTATATGCCTTTTAAACCTGAACAAAGAGCTGCCTGGATCCCTTCTTGAACAGAGGATATTTTTCTACACAACTTTGAGATTCCTTTTCCTTTTGCCATTGTATACCATTTTCTAATGCTACAAGATTAATACTGGCATTCTGCAAGCTTTCTTGACTTTTGGCTTTTATTTCTATTTTCTTTAGCAAGGCAGAATTCAATCTAGATAGCAAATGATAGCATTAGGGCTTTGATACTTCGAGATTTTCTCCTATTTCTTTGCTGTCTATTGTATGATATGTAGCAATACCTTGCAGAAGGAAGCTGTGAGCTTTATATGGCATTCCTGGAACAAATGAATCTTGCAGGCTGTCTTGGATATTCCCTTGGTTATTGCCCACATCTCAAATCATGCTTCATTGGAGCATAACATCACAGTGGATACATAACCCTTTCAAATTCAGTATGACTGTGATGGACAACCATGTAACCCAAATGTTCATGGGTCCTCTGATCATGATGTGGTGAAGCCTAACCATGGCGCCCTCCACAGGGACGTGGTCTGTTGATGTGGTCTCAGTAGATCAATCAACATAAGGCAATTTTCACACATTAACCATCATTTCATTTTGGGTGAGAAAAACTTAGAGAATAATGACCTATGTGGCTGCATGTTTGGTCTATTCTCTTAGACCACAATGATCGTATCATTTATTGCCCAAATTAGAGCCCTTGTGAGAGTAAAATGGAAGATAGGAGTGCCATTAATAATAACTCTGGGACCACAGAAGTATAGATAGGGACTATCCCCCCCAAAAAGCTGGGAGTATGGCTGCCTTATTTTGAACCCAAGTCCTGGTGCAATACCAGACAAGAAAGGCTACTACTAATGGAGGCCCAATGTTAGAGTTGCTTATTATTCCTAGTTATTTACTGAAAAGGAAAAGTGCTAAGTAGGAAAACAGAGAAAAAGTACATCTATCATTGTTCTTATGTTCTTTGACCCTTTCTCTATTTTGAGAAAATACTATAACATACAGTGCTCTTACATTTTAATTTTAATAATGCATTCCTTTTCTACAGTTAAGGCATTTACTTTCATTTTAAGGGCTTTGATTTGGGCAGGTCCAATTCTAACATCTTGCATAACAAACCACCTCAACCATAGCAGCAAAAACAGCAGCAATCATTTCTTCTGTCCCCCAGTTCTGGGAGGTGAGTGGGCATAGCTTAGCAGTCTTACTCTGTGGACTTCCTTGAAGTTGCGGTCAATGCTGTCAGCTGTGGTGTCATCTCAAAGGCTTCCCTTCTCACATGAGTGGTAGCCATTGCTGACTGTCAGCGAGGCTTGTCAGCCAGAACCACCTCTGCAAGGCCTCTGCATGTGGCGTGGGCTTCCTCATTGGATGAAGTCTGGGTTCGAAGAGCAAAAGCATCCCAAGAAAAAGAGCCAGGAGGAAGCTGTCGCTCCTTAGGGCCTAATGTTGGAAGTCACATAGCGTCACTTCTACACTAGATGGTGACAGGCACACAGGTTCACCCAGGTTCAAGGGGAAGGGACATAGACCACCTCTATATCCCGATGGGGGGTGACAAGGTCACATTGTAAGAAGAGCCTGTGAGTTGAGAGACGTTTTCATGGCCAAAGGATAGCCAAGAGATAGCCAAGAAAAAAATGTTAACTTGAAAAGGCAAACATTTCTGAAATGGACTGAATGAGTTGCCTATTTTTCTTGAATCAAATTTGTAACTTGTAACTTTCTCATTCTTTCCAAATGAATTATTTGAGATAAAGTTAATTGATTATTTTGTAATTTAAGCATTATAGATCTAAAAAAAAAAATGTATGCAATGCAACATTAGCTCAAATTGGTATCCAGTGAATGATAGACAGGGGATTCTTTATGATATAGATTTCTTGGCTTACATTTTATTTGCAATATAATGTGCTTATATATGTGTTTATACCTGGAATAGGGTGCAGCAGTGAAATGTCCTCTCAGGATTAGGAATGGGTGCATTTATCATTGAAAAGAAGGTTTATGTTAGAAATAAAAGCTGAACCTATGTTAGAAATAAAAGCATGTTACCCAAAACATCACCTCAAATTAGTAGAAAATTAATTTGGCTGTGATACAATATTGGGGTAAAAACTGGTTTTAAAAAATCTGGTTATAGCTTGAGTGTTAGTTTAATTCCAGAAAGCACCTTTTCTCCCAGTGCAAAATTGCTGTGCTGTGACTACATGGAAAAATGTTAGAAGGGAGAGTCTTTTGTCTCTTCTCAATAGAGAGCCTCATCCTGTGTTTTGAAAATTGTCCATCATATGAATTTTTGTTTCCTACTGAATATAGAAATTAAGAAGGCAACAGGGTTGCCAGATATAACAAGTAACACCACTATAGGATGCCCAGCTGAATTTAAATTTCACATAAACAATGACTAAATTTTTAGCATTTCCCTAATAACTACATCCCCCAAAGTTTGCAAATATCAACCCCCTGTATTTTATTCTGCAAGTCTAGAAGAAACAAGATACTTGCTTTCCCAACCTCCTATGTAGCTAGAATGCGACACAGAATGGCCTTGTGACCTAAGATTGACCAATTAGATGAACTGGCCCAGACCTTGAATCAGAAAAAGCAGGAACAGTGTAGAATCGATTTAGTTAGTGGTGGTAGCAGCAGCAGCAACATCAAGTTTCCATGGCAACAATGATTGTGTCTCAGTGGTGGCCAGCAGTGAAAGCTCTGGCATCCTATGTCCAGTAGCAACAGGAATGTCTCCACTGGTCTCATTCTGGGGTGTGGTTTTACTCCTTAGCCTCTCTCCTTCCTGCCCCATTTCCACGAATTCTTTAAAATTCTTGAAGATACTTTGGACTACACAGCATCCTTTCAAGAGATTCCTTTTCTGTTGAAACCTCTCATAATCTATATATATATATATATATATATATATATGCGCCAATTTAATATCAAAAGAGAATAATTTGGGGAGGGAGAAGAAAAGAATCTAAACTTTTAAATATAATAAATGTTCAGGCATTTTCTTAGGATAACAGAATCTTTACTTCTTTCTATGACAGAGGTGGGGGGACCCTTTTTCTGCCAAGGGCATTTGGATATTTATAACATAATTCGAGGGCCATACAAAATTATCAGCTTAAAAATTAGCCTGCTATATTGGTCAAACACTTAACTCACCCTTAATGCCTTGGCAGAGCAAGACCAAATGATTTCTTGGGACTTGTATGGCCCTCGGGCCGGTCGTTCCCCACCCCTGCTCTAAGAGCAGAACATGGACTCTGGAGACACGTCCCCTGGGGGTCACAGTCCAGCTCTGGCACTTAACTACCTAGGCGACCTTGAGCAAGTTACTTAAGTTTTCTGTTGATCAGAAAAGTTTGGGTCCACATCGGTACAGTGAGCATAACAATTGAGTCTATCTCACAGAATTGTGTTGAATTTTAAATGAGTGAATATTTAGAACGGAGACGGGCACATAGAAAGCAGTATATACATGTTTAAAAAACAAAAAACAATCACCATTCACAATTCTAAGTTGTAGAGTTGAGGCGAAAACAGTCAGCTGTGATCACCATGCTGATTCTCTCCTCCAGATGCCAGGGAGGGACTTCAGAGGAGCCTGCCACATGTACTAAACCATTCTGTGACTGATGCATGTTAGAATAAGCGAAACACTAAATAGCAGTACTCACACCTCTAGTACTGCATTATCAAGCAAGAGACCTCAGTGGGGCCCTATTTGAAAGTGAAATAAGTGAGATTAGGGAGGAAGTGTAAAAACCTACATATTGTAAGACATCATCCCCAAGCTTGTTATGGTCTTATAGAGTTAATTATTAATGGACTCGCAGAAAAGGTATATATGAAATGATCAGACAGCTAAAATACCATTAGCAGACTATAAAGGGGGGTTTATTTGATTAATTGATTGGTATTACAGGTCTTGGAGTAACAGCAAACAGGATTTGGAATTTTCAGCAGAATCAATGATAAGAAGCAAGAGAGGGAATTTTGTCATCTCTTGATAAAAAGAGAGGGAATTGTGAAGTTGAAGTCAAGACCAGGACAGGAGCATGGATCAAAGGTCAGGAGTCTAAGTGGGAATCGGGTAGAAGGGCCAGAGGGAGGAGGATGAGATCAACCGAAGAGGAGAGGGAAGAATCTTGCAAACATGTATAATACATGTCTTGATCACTGCTGTTGTGCCAATACCTATTACTGTGACTAGCATATACAGTAAGTGCTCTGAAGTTACTTGTTTAACCAAATACACCATGGTCCTTTAATGGAAATGTGTGTGTGGGGGGGGAATATATCCACACTATTAGCAAAATAATCATCATCATTCCACCAATGAAAATTTATTATTTTGAGCACTGCGGTTACAAAAGTGGACAAGGCAAGCAAGCTCTGCACCTCAGAACATACCAACAATCAAACAAGTCAACGGGCATATAGTGCATTATTTAGATCAGTCGTGGGCAAACTACGGCCCGCAGGCCGGATCCGGCCCATTTGAAATGAATAAAACCAAAAAAAAAAAAAAAAAAAGACCGTACCCTTTTATGTAATGATGTTTACTTTGAATTTATATTAGTTCACACAAACACTCCATCCATGCTTTTGTTCCGGCCCTCCGGTCCAGTTTAAGAACCCATTGTGGCCCTCAGTTTGCCCACCCCTGATTTAGATGGTGGTGAGTCTTTTGGAGACAAATGAAGTCGCCTGAGGGGGAAGTGACATATGGCTGTTACTTTCCATTGGGTGGTCATGCTCAATGATAAGTGCCCCCTGAGGAGAGAGACCTGAAGGGAGTAGAGAGACTAACCATTTTGGTATCTGAGTGAGGAGCATTCTAGGCAGAAAGAAAGGCATGTGCAAAGGTCCTGACACCAGAGAGGATTCGATAGATTTTCCAGATCGTGTGGCTGGAATAGAACATTCAAGGGCAAAATGGTAGAAGATGAGGTTAAAGAAGTACCTGGTCATGTGATGGGCATTTGGGCCATTGGGTATTATTCAGAACGCAATAGAAACCCATCTTTTTGCGTGAGTCACTTCTGCTGACATCTGTCTCACCTATCATACATTGACTTCTTGCCTTACAAAAGCTCTGCTGGCTTTGTTGCCTGACCCTGCAAATCATGTTGTGTGGACTCCACTGCTCTAGCCAAGCATAGAACCATTAACAACAATTAAAATACTTAGGTGATGAATGAATTATTGGTGTGGCCCAACATATGAGGTTGGGGTCAGTCCTAGTCTATTCTAAAGGAATGATGAGAAGAAAGTCTGATGAGCTGTACTGTTCATCGTGCCATTGCTTAACGTGCCCGTCTGTGTGCCTTTCTCCTACCACTGGACACAGAAGTAACCAGTTTTACTGGGTGCTCCTTTTGTCCGTTGGGAGCGAAAATACCACTGGAACTGGACTCAAAATGTCTGGCACTGGAGTTTTAAGACAGGAGTTTTGGAACTAGACAGATCTTAGTTTGTGACGGATTAATCCATCTTCCTTTGTAACTTTTAAAATAGGGATAAAAAAGTATAATATGTAAGAGTTAGGATTATTTGTATAAAGAATTGATCACGACACCGAGCACTTAGCAAGTGCTAAATAAATATTATGATTTTTAAAAATGTATAATAGATGCTTGAGCATCTGATGAAATAACTTCACAATCAGCAGGTATTTATTACACTCTGTTGGGGACTTTCCACAGTTGGGTTTACATTACGGTTATTTTTCCCAGTGTGTAGTCTCACACTCATGTGTGTATTCCTTGAGGTGATAATGATAAGCATGTGGTTTTTATGCTCAGTATCCAATACTCTGTATCTGAAAAGGTAGAAGCTCAATAAGTGTGTGTTGCGAGCATGAGCAACTGGGTCTTAGAGATTGCTGCAAGTTGTTCCAGAGCCACATAATCAGGTGATCCTCCACCAACCTTTCTTTAGCCTGAAAAAGCAGAGTAGGAGACCTTCTCTACCCCACTGGCTCATCTCGAGGTTAGGGTCCCTGAGAAAGACAGTCTCCCAGCTGCTTCACTGTCTAGCAAGCCCACAGATCTCTCTGTCTGGAAATATTTAAATATTCCCAGTTCTACTGTCTTATTTCTTGTCCACATAATTCATTGAGAGTTTTCAGTTAGGGAGGAAAAAGTGAAATACTTCTAAGCAACATCTCATTGATGGAGACTTGCAGATTTAATAGATTTCAATATTTTAATATAATAAGGTCCTTAATGAATGAATATTTATTGCTTGAGTCTATCTCGTCTCAGTTAAGGACTATCATTTTGTTTCTATTCCTGATAAGTCAGGCGTTCAATATGTTGAGTCATGGACAGAGCACCTCCGGGAACCAAATCAGCAGGCTGATATGCTGGGTTTTGTGGGGAGCGCTATTTAAGTAGTTTGCTGGCATCTTGGTGATTTTGCACTTTCATTACTAAGTTGTTTTGTGCACACACACATATTTTCACACCATCAAAAGCAAGAAGCTACTGTGTTTTCTGAATTTAGTATTACAGTGTCAAGGTGATTTTTTTTTTTTAATTCTTTGGGATTACTATGTTAATCTTTATGAAACTTTGTAGTAAACGATTAAGTTACTGGATACATAAGAAAACACAATTAATTCCCCAGGACTAATACGGTATTCCATTTTATAAAGCACAATTTACTGAGACAATTGGAACTGAAAAGTCTTAAATAAGTAAAGGGTGACACAGTGTGGTTATAGAAGCTAATTTCCTAAAGCTTCATCCAAAGATTTTTAAAAAATCTAAAACAGGATTAGTTTGCAGCTATTAAAATCTCTTCTCTATACTGCAAATTAAAGTAAAATTTTAAAAGCTGTCAATTATTTAACTTAAAGGTTCCCCTAAAATAGACACATGTGGTAATTAATATTACTCACAATAGGCCAAAAGTCACACTATTGGTAAGTGGCTGAGCAGTTTTAAAATTTACTTTTATCTGATTTCAGTACCATGCTTTAAACAATCTATAATCTAAGCTTAGGTCTCTATAACTAAAAGGCACCCCTCCCTCAATAATTAATGATCCTGACTTCACATGTCTATAGGATCAATTATATTGCACACATATATTTTTGAGAGATCCCATTAATATCTCAAACAGAACTTCTCAGTGTTAATGTTTTTCACGGCAATCTTGTCAAATAGAAGACGTAGATGTTAATATCTTCATTTTCCAAACAAGAAAAATGAAACTCAAAATATTTAGGTGCCAATGTTTATATGGTACTTAAGTGACAGAAAGAGGCGCAAACCCCTCAGCTCTGGCTCCAGGTCAGGACCTCTGGGTGCTTAGGAGAACATGTGGGGTTAGACGTCAGGAGACCAGGGCTGCAAGCTAAGCTCTGTCATGTGATTAATGTTGCATAATGCCAAGCAAGTCACTTAAATCCATGAGTCTTTAGTTCCTTTTTTTAATAAATGAAAAATTATATTCACCTTGCCTATCTTCGGAGACTGTTGCATCAAGCAAAATGAAATAAAGTATTTAAGAGAGTCTTTTATAGACAGTGAAATACTCTAAATGTTACTCGGCTTTTTCTTGTTACCAGCACAATATAAAACATGCTTCAGTAATACAGTAAAACGTAGTGATTTTTTCTAAATCCAATAAACACTGTAATTGTCACCTAAGCTAAAATGTCTTCTTAAATCATTCGTTCAGAATTAGGATCGTTATGGCAATCTGAAAACTGCATAACCATCCAATACTTACTGCATCCTCTCATTTAGAGATGCAATATCTTGGCCTATTGAAGACTTTTCATTATACAAAATATATGAATTAAATGCATTTGAACAGAATCTGTAGTTATAGGAGGTGCTTTAAATGTAATTTCATAGTAATTCGAATATTGGATAGACCTTCAAAAAAATCCAAATGCAATACACAAACAAGACCTACCAATATAATAAGTTTAGCTTGCCTTTTAAAATTGGCTAGAAGTCTATCTCCTTGAGAAGCAGGTGACAACATTCATTTCATAAAAGCTTCTTAAAAGTATTGCCAAGGGTATATTTCCTCTATGGAATTTCCTCTTCAAATTCCAAAGGTCACAGTATTTGGCTTTATTATCATTAGTTAGTAATAAAAAAATGGGTTCAAGAAAGTTCTGAATATAAAACTATTTACCTGCATCTTTTTCTATGACACCATTGCTACAAAACTCACATGATTACTTTACACTAAAAAGGTTTCCCACAAAAAATAAATATAAGAAACTGGGAGTCTAAAACTTTTGTTTCAGTATTTGAACTTGTATGGGCGTGGCCAACACTGCAAGTGTGTGGAGAGGGTACAGAAGACAATCTGAGTTGATGAATTTGGAGCCCAAGAGTATCTTGGTACAATGGGCAGCAGAGTTTACACAGAGGTAAGTTTGGGTTTCACTCAGCAAAGAATCACTGAAGCACTGGTCCCTGTAACTCAGAACTGGGGAGATAGATAAATAAATCATTGGGCAGTGGAGGTGGGGAGATAGATAAAGAAATCATTGGGCAGTGGGACAGTGATATAATGGAGATGTGCACAGGGAACTAAGATGCAGGAAAGAACCACAGAGGAGAAACGGTTTATCTTTGCCTTATGATGAAGGGGAGGATGAAAGGGTGAGGGCAGGTAGCACCCAGAATAGCTGGGAATTTAAGGAAGTTCCAGGCTCAAGGACAACCTGGTGAAAGCTCTGTTTGAGAAAAAGTTAGAAACTGGTGATGGTTCTCTACAGTGCATTGAGTAGGTCATTCACTTCTAGGTTTTCATTAACCTGTGAAATTTTTCTCATTAATTCATTTTATTTCTGTGTATCTTTGAATTGTTTTGCAGCAAAAAGCAAAATGGACAACAGAATGGTTGAATGAATGCCTTTTAAGAAAATATGTTACATTACTGCAATCTAATTGTACAATATTATATGTGCGTATGTAAGTGCAAGATATGTCCCAAAGCCACCTCATTAGAGAAATAAACTATACAAGGTTTCCCCCCAAAAAAGTATCCATACTTTAATAGCTGATAGCTCAACTTTGAAAATGAAATGTATTTTAATAAACACTGCCTTTATAATTATTCAAAGTGTGTGTATACTTTTTTGGGGGGACATCCTCTATTTGCTTCCATTTGGGGGGACATCCTCTATTTGCTTTCTTTTTGGGGGACAACTTCTATTTGCTTAAAAAAAAACACCCCAAAACTGAAGAGGAGTGGATGTAGAACAATTTTTTGAAGAATGCTGCCATCTAGTGGTCACACTAAGAAATTTACTTACATGTATTCATTAATATATTTCTTAAAGATTTGTGAGTTAATGTTTTATATGCTGAATAAATATTTTCCTATTCACTAACTATTAATGATTCTTACTTTCCTTAAGTTATATGGGATCCATCAATTAAATCTGTCAAAAACAAAACAACAGGCCCAACCAGTGTGGCTCAGTGGTTGAGTATCAACCTATGAACCAGGAGGTCACAGTTTGTTTCCTGGGCAGGGCACATACCCAGGTTGTGGGCTGGATCCCCAGGAGGGGAAGTGCAATGAGTCTCTGTCGCCATTGATGTTTCTATCCCTCTCTCCCTCTCCCTTCCTCTCTGAGAGCCCTGAGAGAAGGCGAATCGAGTAAGCATCATGGTTGTTGCAGACGACTGCCTGGAGAGAGTTTCAGGATGCAGTGGGAGGCAAGGGCTTCTCCTAACCCTTTGGGTTCCAGATCCTTAGCTGCCCTGAACTGCATGGCACGTGCATGCTTGGTATGCATCCCTTCAGCAGGCCTGGGCAGCCAGCACCCTGCAGGCCTGGGGAAGTGGGGCATAGTCCTAGCATAGTATTCAGTGTGGAGGGCAGCGGTTCTCAACCTGTGGGTCGCGACCCCTTTGGGGGTTGAACGACCCTTTCACAGGGGTCGCCTAAGACTATCCTGCATATCAGATATTTACATTACAATTCATAACAGTAGCAACATTACAGTTATGAAGTAGCAACGAAAATAATTTTATGGTTGGGGGTCACCACAACATGAGGAACTGTATTAAAGGGTCACGGTATTAGGAAGGTTGAGAACCACTGGTGGAGGGGCTCACCCCCAGAAAATCACCCTGGGCAGCTGCTGCAAATTGGCGACAGTCCCTCTCATTTGGACCTGCTGCCTGATGGTGTTAGTCTCCCGGACTCTGCCAGCAACCAGCACACTCGGGTGTCTCTTAGATGAAAATACTGACTCCCTGACTCTCCTAGCAAGGCTGTCCAGTAACCTGGAACTCTGCAGTCAGTGGGAATGTTGCCCTGGGGGTATTTCTGGACTCATCCTTTGACGGAGCCTGCTGGACCCTTGCCTAGTCCCAGGTCCCTGGCGACCTCTAACTGCCCAGCTCCTGCATACACAATTCTCACTTCCTAAGCCTCCAGGAAGGAGGGGCCCGTCCCCTAAAATCACCCTGAGGCAGCAGCTACAAAATGCCATCATCAGTCCCCAAGAGGACTCGCAGCGTAAGGGATCTCTCCGTTTTCCAAACACCAGGCTCCCAGGTGCCTCTTCTTAGATGATGCCCCACCCACCAGCCTGCCTCCAGCTCCGCCTTCTGGGCGAATGTGCACATCTGTGTTGTTTAGAGCTCAGAGGCGGGCAGAGGCCTGTGTCCCCGAATCCTGCACCACTGACTGCACCCCTCGGTCAGTGACCCCTGCCTGCCCGAACAAGGCTACCCCTGCAAGCGCAATATGCACGTCTTCAGCCGGCTTTGGACAGCCAGGGCCTTCCAGGCCCGTGGAGCTGGGAACCCCACCCCCACCCCAAGCCCAGCCGCCTGCATGTTCTCCAAGTGGTAGGATCCCCATGCTTCCCTTCCTCCCCTCCCAATCCCTGACATCACACTCAGGTGTAAACTGGCGACAGTCACACTGTCTGGAGGTGTCCTGGCTTCTCCAGCCACCACGTTTGGTGACATCAAGACGCACTGCCGCCCTCCGGACCCCTCCCCAGCTCGTGACCCCCAAGAGCTCTCCTGTCCCCCCCCCTCCCCCCCACGTCTGGGTTCCAGGTGCCTTGCCACCCTGGGCCCGCGAGCGCAGAACTCACCCCTTCCGTCGCCAGAGGCCTGCCTGGGCCTCCCGGGCCTGAGCAACCTGCGGAGTCTCCAGTCCAAAGGCAGCCCAACCGGGAAAGCACCTGCGGTGGCAGCTACAAACCGGCGACAGTCGGTCCCCAGGAGGCCACGTCCCTGCGGGTGCTCGGCCTCTCCAGCAGCCAGGGCTCCTGGGAGTCTGTCTGTCATTAGACCGGACCTGTGGGTCCGCCCGGCCTTGCTCCCGCCGTGTCCAGAGGGCGTTTGCGCATGTGTGTAGTTCAGGGCTTGGAGGCAGGTGAATAGATGCCGTGTATGTATCTCATTTCCTGCTCCCGTGCCCCGCCTGCCCCGACCCGACCCAAGCCGGCTTCCGGTTGGTGACGCTGACGTGAGCGACTGGCGCATGCGCAGTTCGCACGTGCAGGTCCCCTTGTTCCCCCTGCACCCGGCGGGCAGGGCCCTCCGGGCCTGTGAAGCTGGGGTCTGTCCCCAGCCTCCTGCATCGTCTGCACTTGTGGAGGGAGGTTCATTCCCCGAACACACTCAGTGGCAGAAGCTGCACATGAAGGACAATCAGAACCATTTGGACTTGCCGCCTGTGGGTTCCCAGTGTCTCTTTCTAGATTAGAATCCTCCCCTCCAGCCTGCCTGGTCCTGCCCTGGCATCCATCAGCTCTGCTTCAGGGGAACGTGCGCCTCTGTGTAGGTGAGGGTTTGCGATGAGGCAAGTGCCCCGTGTTCCCGAGACCCTGCTTCTGAGACCTGGCCTCTCGGGACTGGTGCCCTGTTCCAGGTTCCTGTTCCAAAGACCTGCATGGAGTCCAGTGTGGAGCGGCCCACCCCGAAAATCAGGAGGCAGCAGCAGCAAGTGGCTACAACCGGCCCCATCTGAACTTACTGCTTAACGGGTTCCAGAACCCTCCACGAACCCGGGCTCCTCTTTGTCTCCAGTAGCATTTCCCACAGTCCCACCAAGCGAGGCTGTGAGTCCTGAGATATCTGGCTGCAGGTGATGGGGTCCTTTGTGTACGTACAGCCGTGGACATTGGTAGATGCCTGCTTTCCCCCAAGAGCCCATGATAGTGACAAAAAAAGAAATCTACTGGGTTTATTCATTCGCTGTCTCCTCATACTTAAGATCATACCATGATAACAGGTTGAGGCTAGAATCCTCTTTTTTTTTTTTTCTGCTCAAAGCATGTCATGAATTTAATACATTCTTTCAAACTCTTCGCTCATATAATTAACTCGCAAAGAATCGTCATCCTCTCTGCTCAGGGCACATGGGTCTCTTCTCCGTTCCTGGAACACGGTGCTCCACCCCTGGGCGTTTGCGCTTGCCGTTCCTCTTGCCAGGTATACAGTTCCCTCGAGCATCTGCAGGTCCGGCCCCTCCTGCCTCTTCCCATCTTTACTCTGACGTCACGCTCTCATCATGAACTTCCCCAGGACCTCACTTAAAATTATACACCCCAACACTTCCCAACTCCTCCCTGCCCATCTTTAATTTCCTCCTTAGCACCTCTAACAGTCTCTAGAAACTTACTGATCGTTGGTCACCTCCACTAGAACGCCAGGTCCTTGAAGAGAGGCGCTTTGGTCAGGTTTGTCCGCTGCTGTATCCCCAGATCCTGCAACGTGCCTGATGAACGGTTGTAAGCACTCATTTGTCCTGTGCATAAGTCAACCAATGAAAGAATTGAGCTTTCAAGTGTTCCCTCCTTCTTTATTTTTGTTTTTAGTCTTTCCTCATGGGTGGAAATGTGAATGAAAGGTGAAAGAAAAAAAAAAAAGACAAATGATTAGCCAGCTTAAAGAAAGACAAGTCAAAGGAAGAAGGAGGAAGCCCTTATTCTTGCAATACAGACTGTCCCTAAGACAAGCCTTGCATACTCAGCCCTTGCCACTCTTCTGGATGTTCCTCTGGTGCTTTCTGTAGGACACACAGCCCAGGATAATATCAGCCAAGTAAAGGGTTTAACTAGAAGTGGTTACATTTTTTCTACTTGCTGAATAAATATATACTAGTACCATTCGTTCAACAATTTATACACAAGAAAAATAACTGATTTAAAATGAGAGGTTTCACATTTGAATTTAGGATGAACAACTTTTATGTTTGAAAGCCATGAATCTGAGATCTTTCGTAGCAACAGTGCAATATCTCATGAAAAATAATAACACTCAGTTACCTCATGCTAATTTGCAAACAAATGTATTTATTTCATAAATGTATAAATGCATATATAAATAAAAAATAGTGTTGTCTTGTGGCATGAATCCAGTCAGTGAATAACACTCACACACAATGCAAAGTCTAACTTATTGAGATCGACATGTTAAATATTCTAAACAGAAACCACATTATGTGTCCTAAAAATAGGACACATAACATAGCTGGCGAGGAATGTCTGAAAATATAGTCTATGTCCCTACATTTGCATCAGGAAATTCATACTGATAGAAAATGTAGCTGAGTATATTTTTACATAATCAACATCATCTGTTAACCTAACAAACTTATAAGGGTATTATTCTCATGCAGCTTTATATAAATAACTGCAAATTTGAGTATCAATCAGCCTCTTATAATGAGTACTAATGTCTGTGCTGTGCTATTGGTCCAGTTGTCATGGGATTTCAAACTGCCTCAGCATCAGAAATTGCTGGCCCTTTCCAGCACGCAAACTATGCTGGGGGTTTGCTTAGAAACTCCTTGTTGAAGAATCTTCTTGCCTCAACGTTACTGAGGGAAACAGAGCAACGAGATGGATTCTGTCTTCTGTATTCAATGCTTTCAAGGATGGCATTCTTTATCACCTGCAAATAGAGGCAAAAGGGATATCATCAGTGCTGCCCTGAACTCATTTAAACATTTGATTGCTCAAAACAAAAATCCAATTAATCTTATTATAGAATTATTTTTAAAATAGAGAAAGAAATCTCTGAGTCATATATGTATATATTTAAATTCAACATCTCACTGTTACACACTTGTTAAGCTCATATTCAAACATTCTTCCCTCTCCTACCAGAGAAAAACTATCCTGGGAATGTTCCAGATTTTGTGCTGATAAAATTGGGAATAAAGCTAGGGGAAGGTCAAGGGGAGGAGAAAAACAAAAAAGAAAAAGAGAAAAAAAAGAGGAGACATATATAATACTCTTTGTAATACTTTAAGCAATAAAACAATTTAAAAAAATTGGGAACAAAGTACTCGGTATTAACACAGTAAATTTAGCTTCATTCTGTCCTCCATTGGGAAGATGATAAGAGGGAAGAAACAGCAATTACTAAATCTAGAATTTGGGTTCTTTAGTTAGTGGACAAATGGAAATGAAGAGCCAGGGAAGTACTAGACTTCCCCTAAGCCTAATGAAAAGAAAAGGCATTGCTGGCGAATTGCCCTGCTTCCTCAGTTAAATAGATACAGTTATAAAACACGGCTGTCCTTTATCTAGAAAACGCTGGGCTTTGAGTTTTTATTGGTGATGGCTATGTTTTATTCAGAACATTCTCTGCATATACTCAAATGAATGGTGACTGCAAACTCTAACAACTGCTATTACGATTATCAAATGCTTCTCGGGTATGAAGTTAACCTCGTTAGAAACTTCTGGAAAATTTGGGATTTGGCTGAAGACGTTGTTGCAGAGCGATGGGAATGGGCCTCGGAAGAGAGGCGTGGATTGCAGTCTTGGCTCTGCTGCCTTTTTAGATCCCTGTCACCATGAGGAAGGCCCATTCCCCAGGATGGGACTAAGGATTTCATCTTAATGACCGAGATAGAAGCTTCCGGACACAGAGACAAGACACAGGGATAGCCTACAATCCCCTTTAATCTCTATCCCAGGATCCGGACACAGAGACAAGACACAGGGATAGCCTACAATCCCCTTTAATCTCTATCCCAGGATCTCTAAGCAACATTGAGGTATTACCCACAGGTCTTTAAGGCCTCTACCATGGGGAGCAATATGTGGCGAGTCTGAGCAGTTTAGGATCCCATGGCCCCCTCCCTCCAAGAGCTGGTGTGGCCCACTTGGCCTTGGAGAGGTGAGCACAGAGGGGCTTTCCCATCCCCACATCCAATCTCTCTGGACAAGCCAGGTTCAATGCCTGGAGAAGAGAGATGTGTGACCTGGGCGGTGGCAACATGCAAGGAATATTCTACGACTTTATGTCAGGCCCGATGGGCAGGCTCCTCTGTTCTCTAACAGCAACTTGAAACAACAAGCAGTTGTATTGTGGAAAGGAGTTTATCTCAGGAATGTGACACCTTTATTGCTGGGAGCCAGTCCATCCTTGCTGCTTGACACAGTCGCTGCAGGGAAGAAACATCTGCACAGCATATGTTTCAAGGGACCTGGTGTATATAGCATATTGTTCTTAATATGTTTGCTCTCCTTAGCGCTATGTGTTTTAACCAAGGTCACCTCTCCGAGAAAGGTTGTTTCCCCAGGTGGGGATTTTTCCCTGAGGTTAGGGAGGGGATACAACCCCTTAATTAAGTGCCAGGCGGGTAGTTAAGCTACATAATCTTTACTCCCTGGAATGGAGATAAGAAACGCCCTAACCTTTGTTATAGAAATTGACAGGATTAAAATCGGCTGGTATAAATACGGATGTAACAAGACAATAATCATCAGATCCTCATCAGATCCTCATCAGACCCTCATCAGAACCTCATCAGATCCTAACCAGAACCTAGCCAGAGAACATGGCAAAAGATCCTGGACAGAACCTGGCTACAGAACTTCACTGGAGAACCTAGACAGAACATGGCAAAAGAACCTGGATAGAACCTGGCTAAAGAACCTGGTGACTGAACCTGGCTGGAGAACCTGGAGAACCTAGCGAGAGAACATGGCACAAGAACTTGGTTGGAGATCCTGACCAGAACTCAGCTGGAGTTCCTAGCTTGAGATCCTGGAGGGAGAATCTTGCTATGCTGATCAACTGAACCCTGACCCCGTGCCATTCCTTCTTCGCCGACTCCGTCCACACCTTTGGGGTCCCCTGGACCTGCTGGGGCTGGACCCCAGCACTTTATTTGCTTTATGATTTTTAAGTTTATATATGCAGGGGTGGGCAAAGGTAGGTTTGCAGTTGTGAGTATGTGAAACAGAGTTTATTCTTGTATTATTATTATTTATTTATTATTGTATTGTTTCCATATGAACATCTGTAAACCTACTGCCCAGCCTGTCTGGGTAATTGTCTTCTGGGAAAAATGGGCTCAAATGTTACTGAGTCTTTCCAAGAAGGTATTTGCTGACCCTATTTACCCATGAGCAAGGGAAACACAATTCATTCTATTGCAACAGAAGAGGCTTCCGGCCTGTGAAGGAGACCTGACCATGGGCCTCCAGGAGCAACACTTTTTGGCTACGTGAGATCAAGGGGAATTAGCTGAAATTCTTGAGTCTGTTTCCTCTTCTTTAAAATGGGAATAATAAGACTAGTCTTGACTTTTGTAGGGATTAAGGATCATTTATAAAAAGTACTTTGCACAGTGCCTGGCACATAGGCAACATTCCATAACTAGTGTCTATTTGTTGTTGTTTTCAAGCTGAACATATGTGAGGACAATCAGGAGCTTTAAATTAGATGTGAAGCTATAAAGTTTACTAGAAACAAAATCACTATATATAGCCAATAGTGAGTTTATTGTTTGGTAAAAGTCGGCAAATCAATTCTGAGATCAAATGTGTCCAACCACATCTTCTGTTAACACTTTTTAAAAAAACTGATTTTAGAGAGAGAGAGAGAAAAGGAGAAAGAAGGAGAGAGAGAGGTAGAAAGAGAGAAACATCCATTTGTTGTTTCACTTACGTATGCATTCATTGGTTGATTCTCTTTTTTAAAATATATTTTTATTGATTTCAGCGGGGAAGGGAGAGGGAGAGATAGAAACATTAATGAGAGAGTCATTGATCAGCTGCCTCCTACAGGCCCCTAATGGGGATTAAGCCCACAACCTAGGCATGTGCCCTGACTGGGAATCAAACCACGACCACCTGGTTCATAAGTCGATACTCAGTCACTGAGCCACACTGGCTGGGCCATTGATTGATTCTTATATGTGCTCTGATTGGGGACCCCCGGGATTGACCTCCACAACCTTGGCATATTGGGACGACATTCTAATCAAATGAGTTACTCAGCAAGGGCCCTACTACACCTTCTTTTAATTATCTTCCCGCCTGTGCATCTGGTCAAATGGCCGAGTAGGTAACATTGTACATGCCTCCTCCCAGGACCACATCAGAATTACAACTAATTTATAGAACAGTCAACCTGGAGAAACATCTGAAGACTAGCTGAAGGGAACTCCTAGAACTAAGGCTATAAAGAAGAAGCCACACAGACACCAAAAATACTATTTCAACTGCAATTTAAAAAAAATTTTAAAAGGAAAAATTATCTCCCTTCCTTTCTGGAGATCAAATCACCAAGTTTTCCGTTGGTTTCTCCTTCAACACAGCAGCACAAGACGCATCAACTCTTATTACAGAGAAGTACCAAGTAAAATAAAAATCAGCTATTTCCTTTCCAAACACCTGAAAAGTTTTAACCTATAAAAGATTAAAGGGGAGATTTATATTGATAAAGACTGTCGATTCCTTTAGCATGAATCCATGAGCACAAAACTTCAGCAGTATCATTATCAATAGTTAGTGCATTTACCATAATTGGACCTTGGCAGGTGTTTCTAGGAAACAGGACATTTTTATAAATTAAAATTAATATTTACACAATTCAGAGACACCCAAATCATATGCAATGAGAATGTGCAAGTTGAACCACTAGGTGGCATATTAATACTATAAAACCATTAACCAGATTTTTTTTTCGGATTACTGCAAAAAACACCAATATGCTATGATTTATAATTCTGTGTGATATAAACCAAAGAGGCTAAACCTAGCACTATATCCGTTGCTAAATTGAAAACTTCCAGCATGATACATGGTACAACTTGAAGCCCCCCAAAAAGCAATATGTCATATTTGAATCTTCCTGGTTTTTCATAATTAGAAGCATTCTTAAGTAGTGTTTATATCTAATTTCCTCTTTCATTCACCCCTGAAATCCATTGAGATTCCAAATCCTCTCTGCCAGTTACCCTAGCATTAACCCTTATATCCCCACTGCCTGTCCCTACACATGACACGTGTCATTTCTCACTTGTGCCATTCACTAGCCTCCTGAGTGTTGTTCCAGAACATTTAAATCTTCGGCAATAAGGGCAGAGAACGAGAAAAGAAAATATGTAAAATGTGATCTTCTCCCCAAAAGGAACATATTTAGAACAGTGAGTTTGGAAATAATCCACAAGCAAATGTTAAATTACAACAGAAAAATTAAAAATGAGCCCAAAGAGGAAGTCACAGTATTTATTTGGAGAAAGAAGTAAAAATTACAAATATAGAAAAATACACGAAGGTATACGGGTCTAAATTACTGAGAATTTTCTGGTTAATGTCTGCCTTCCCAATGAATACTGGTGTTGTGGAAGCAGCGACCTTTTATGCCTCATCATTTTTGACCCCCACATTTAGAACATGGGAGGGAAACAATAAATATTTGTAAAATTAATGAGTCCACAGAAGGTTATCATTAAAGGTTGAATTAAACAGGATAAGGATTAACTCATGAGGACAATGAGTCTTGGGTTGAATTAAAGGACAGACAAGATTTTATCAGTAGAGCGGAAAGACTGGGCATTTTTAGTAGAAGGATAACTTATAAAAAGGCTGAAGATGGAAGGTCATGGCATATCTAGGAAACTTCCTTGTATTTTTTGTTGTTGTTGCTTTGTATTGTGTACTGAGACACCCCTCTTTCCCAAAACAGTGCCTGTCGCAGTAGATACTCAATAGATGTGTTGAATTAATGAAGAAATATGATGGAAAGAGATTACAGGAAGCACTAAAGGTGGATGAATTGGGGCCTAATATATTAGGCCATGATATTTTAAAGCTTCTAAATTATTTTTGAAAAGATAAAAACTTTAACTTGTACCTAGACACTCATCGTGATGATGAAATATCAAATTAAGGAGTACCAATACTTCTGGATATGTGCTTTTTCCTCATTTTAATTAGCATCTAATGTTTAGCACCTTATAGAACTGCTTGAAAGCAAATTTTAAAAGCTCATTATTATCGTCATTGACATATGCTGAATAAACTCACACACAACATAGAACATGCCTATCGAATTGATAAATTGAATGAGAGGGACTGCATAGCAGTACATTTTCTTGTGATGGCGCAGTCAACTAGGTCCTAGAGATCCCAGAGGTCATATTCCCTCCAGATGAAAGTTAGTGGTGCATGAGCAGAGCCGGTGGCCCCACTCCCTAGCCAGGCAGACACTCTGTGCAGATTCTCCATGGTCAGGAGCTCTGCCTCCAGGCTGTATCCTGTCCCTTGCTATCCCCTCCTCCTAACACATTAAATTCTTCACCAGTTTCTGCCGATAAGTCAATGACATTTAAAAATTCATTCACAAAAACGTTACTGTGTAATTTAGGTGCCAGGCATTGTGCTCAGTATCTCTGGAGGATACAAGGTAAAGAAAGCAAGTCATTGTTTTCCATGGGTTTACATCTATAGTTAAGAGCAGAAGGTACTGTGAACAATGATAACAATTATTGTCATTATCCCATTAGCTGCTCCAGTTTATTGAGTGTCTCTTAGATGCCCTTAAATGATATTGTTTTAGTTAATCCTCACCCTGATCTGTAAGACAGGTAGCATTGTTTCCCCTGACAAACGGGGAAGGTAAAATTTGGAAAGGTTTACCTACATGCCCAAGATCACGCAGCCAAGAGGCGGCAAGCAAGCATCGGAACACCCAGTTTGGTCTGACTCCAAAGGCTCCGCATTTCCCACATACCACACGTCTCCCAGTAGAAGTCACCATATGTTAGGTTGCACGAAATACTGCCAGGGTGCAAGCACTCAGGTGACGCACAGGGGAAAGGAATCTGGGAAGTTTGAGTAAGCCAGAAGACTGACGCCAAAAACAGACCCAGGCTGCTGTCATGGAGTGAGCACAGGCAGAGCAGAGGCTTTCCGAAGATGAATGGAATTCAGGAATCCAGCTTCCCCAGAGCGGGCCAGCCAGGATCTCTGAGGAAAAATGCAGCAGCAGAAGCATAAAGCTGTCAGAGACAGCGTAGCCTCTACAGTGTGGAAATTTATGCCCGCATGTGAATTGAAGATGAAAGTTTGCCTGGCCTCAAACTTGAAAAGTGTCCTCATAAGGGATTGGCAGTCGAGTGTCTCTGCATGAGAAGAGTTTATATGCCGTGTCCAGTTTCAAGCAGCTCTGACAGTCCACAGCAAGCAAATGTGTGTGTTGCTGGTGTGGATTAGTAACCTGCCCTATTCAAATGGTGTGGGAATGAGCGATTCAGCTAATGACTGAGCCTGATGGAGTCTCCAGCATCCTACCCCAGCAGTTTCGTTGCTTTTTATCATCACTTATCAAGAAGAATAAGTGGTTCTGATAAAATACGTTTTTTTTCAGTAAAAAGTAGGTACAAGGAAGAGTTATCAAGGGAGAGAGAAAATGTCAGTGAAAACTGGAAGTTTTACCTGGGTGTGAGGTGCACTCATATGCACACACACACACCCAGGAATTACTTGAACACAAGTTTCAATGGTCATATAATTTAAGGGGAAGCCTATATTCATTCATTCAAACAATATTTATTTACTGCCCAGGCTGTTATTACTTATGCAGACCTGCCTATATTCTCTTTTTTAAAAATATGTTTTTATTGATTTCAGAGAGGAAGGGAGAGGGAGAGAGAGATAGAAACATAAATGATAAGAGAATCATTGATCGCTGTCTCCTTTACATCCCACACTGGGGATTGAGCCTGCAACCCAGGCATGTGCCCTGACCAGGAATCAAACCATGATCTCCCGGCCCCGCCAGCATGGCTCAGTGGTTGAGCATTGACCTATGAACCAGGAGGTCAGGGTTCGATTCTGGTCAAGGGTAGCTGCCTGGGTTGTGAGCTTGATCCCCAGTAGGGGGCGTGCAAGAGGCAGGTGATCAATGATTCTCGCTCATCACTGATGTTTCTATCTCTCTCTCCCTCTCCCTTCCTCTCTGAAATCAATTTAAAAAATTAAAACACACACACACACACACACAAACATGACCTCCTGGTTCTTAGATCAAAGTTCAACCTCTGAGCCATGCTGGCTGGGCCAGTTTATATTCTTAATTCTGGGCTTGGCAAAGATCTTGAGGTATATCCATCATGGTACAGAATACAGACACACATAGGTAAGGTTCCCATTTAATGAGCAGCCTCTGTTTGTCAGGCATTGTTCATACATCACTTGATTAAAGATTCACCACTGCCGTTATGATAGATGCTGCTACACCTGTTTTAGAGATGAGTCAACTGCGGCCCCAAAAGTTTAAGTACCTTATTCAAAGTCACCCAAGTAGCCTGTCTGAGATCTAAACATGATATAAAGCCCGTGACCTTGCTTCTACATGCTGTTCGGGGAAAGTTCTTGGAAACAATGAAAATTTACTTAATTCAATGGTTTGTGAAGAATCAACAGGCAGGACAGTTACCTGGGAACTCAGTCAATTTTTGTTCAGGCTTTAACTTTATCATCTCTGTCAAACACCACTTTGAAGAATGTTTGTAAAATATATAAATAGAACTATATCATTTTTATAGCAAATAGTTTAGCAGGTTTTATATAAGCCAGAACTGAAAACAATGAGAGAAATACAGATGTTTAAGCTACATATATAGTCATATACACAGTGAGGCCTTGACTTACGAGTGTCCCGACTAACGAGTTTTTCGAGATACGAGCCGTCTCTCAGTCGATTTTTTGCTTTGAGTTGCGAGCTAAAATTCGGGTTACGAGCCAGCTTCAGATACCCCACCGCTAGTTGGCACAGCAAATGTCACAATGAACGCCACACCATCAGCCCAGCATCACGTGTCTCACTCGTTCACTTTTTGATTTGACATATGAGTAATTTGAGTTACGAGCTCCATCACGGAACGAATTAAACTTGTAAGTCAAGGCCCCACTGTGTATATATATATCATATATATATATATATATATATATATATATATATATATATACTAGAGGCCCGGTGCACAAAAATTTGTGCACTCGGGGGGCAGGGGGAGGGGGGGTCCCCCAGCCCGGCCTGTGCCCTCTCGCAGTCTAGGACCAATCAGGAAATAACGACCTGTTGGCTTAGGCCTGCTCCCGGGGGGCAGAGGGCAGGCCCAATCCCTAGGTGCAGCCCCTGGTCAGGCTCAGAGCAGGGCCAATTGGGGGGTTGGGGCACCGCCCCCTGTCACACTCAAGGCAGGGTCAATGGGGAGGTTGCTGCGCCACCCCCTGTCACGCACAGAGCAGGGCCAATCAGGGGGTTGGGGCGCTGCCCCCTGTCACACACAGAGCAGGGCCCATCAGGGGGGTTGGGACTCTGTACCCTGTCACACACAGAGCAGGGTCGATCAGGGGGTTGAGGAGCTCCCCCCTGTCACTCACAGAGTAGGGCCGATAGGGGAGTTGGGGCACCACCATCTCTCACACACAGAGCAGGGCGGATCAGGGGGTTGCGGCGCTGCACCCTGTCACACTCAGGGCAGGGCCAATGGGGAGGTTATGGCTCTACCCTGTCACACACAGAGCAAGGCCCGTGGAGGGGGATTGGGGCGCCGCACCCTGTCACACTCAGGGCAGGGCTGATGGAGAGGTTATGGCTCTACCCTGTCAAACACAGAGCCGCAGGACAATCAGGAGATTGGGGAGCTCCCCCCTATCAGGCACAGAGCAGGGCTGATCAGGGGGTTGGGGCGCCTTCCCCTATCATGAACAGAGCAGGGTGGATAGGGAGGTTGTGGCCCCGCCCCCTGTCACACACAGAGCCGCAGGGCAATCAGGGGTTTTGGGCGCTGCCCCCTGTCACGCTGATCCCGGTGCCGGGAGGCATATTACCCTTTTACTATATAGAATAGAGTCCTGGTGCACGGGTGGGGGTCGGCTGGTTTGCCCTGAAGGGTGTCCTGGATCAGGGTGGGGGTCCCCACTGGGGTGCCTGGCAGTCTGGCTGAGGGGCTGGGGGCTGTTTTCCCGAAGCAAGTGACTGAAGCTTCCAACCGCTCCTTGTTTTCTTTTTTTTTTTTTTTTATTCTGGGCCAGCTTTAGCTCTGAGGCCTGGCTGCTGAAAACATCGATACAATGTTGCTAAAGCCCGGCTGACTGAAAGCCGGTTTCTGGTGTTTTGTTTATCTTCTTATTTGCAACATAGTACATAGTTTCTTAGAGTTGTAGCTCAGAGGCCAGCTAGTGAGGCGGGGACATTGGAGTCTGCAGCAAGCAAGCCTCATGTTAGCTTCCAGCTGCCTGGCTGCCGGCCGCCATCTTGGCTGACAGTTAATTTGCATATACTCACTGATTAGCCAATGAAAAGGGTATCGGTCGTACGCCAATTACCATGTTTCTCTTTTATTAGTGTAGAAGATATATATATATATATATATATATATATATATATATATATATACTCACACACATGTATACACAGGGGTAGGCAAAAATAGGTTATAGTTGTGAGTACGAGAAACACAGTTTATTCTATTATTATTATTTTTTTTTTCATATTTTTTATCTTCTTTAAACCTACTTTTGCGCCCCCCCCCAATGTGTGTGTGTATCTTTTATTTTCTCAAGTGCAATAAGGAATTTATATATTCCTACAATATATTTTTTTCCATTTGAGGGTAACTTGTCAAGTATAATACATTTCATCCCAAGGAATATTTAGTTTTTAGTTTATTGGTTTCATACCAGAAAAATAGTTTTACTATGATATGATCCCTTAGTTTCTTTTAACTGCAGGGGTTTTATAAAACAACTCTATTTAAAAATGTTTGCTCTTTATAAATCATAAAGTACTGATTTTCTCTTAATATTCTTTATATTTTCATCATCGCAACAGAAATAATGTAGCATAGGGATTTCAAATGTCCACTGCTTGTGAGATAAAAAAGGAATAAATATATTTAGAAACTGACATATGCTATAAAATTTGTTAAGCATGCTCTACATTAATTATCACATATTATTCATAATGAAGGGCTAACAAGAAAGCATTTTAAAAGGTGCAGCTGGCATGGCTCAGTGATTGAGTGCCAACCTATGAACCAGGAGGTCACAGTTCAATTCCCAGTCAGGGCACATACCCGGGTTTCAGGCTCAATATCCAGTGTGGGGCATGCAGGAGGCAGTGGATTGATCAATGATACTCTCTCATCATTGATGTTTCTATCTTTCCCTTCCTCTCTGAAGTCAATAAAAATCTATATTTTTAAAAAGTTGCAGGAACTGAAATTTATTGGGGAAAATTTCCTACATTTACAAAAGTTAAAGGTATTGATTAATAAACAGATTACAGTATAACTGTACATAATTGATCATTATTAGTCTCAGGCCAAACTAAACAAACAAGCAAACTAGATGTGCCAGGAGTCTATTAGCTCACAAAACCCAATTAAATCTCAGATACAAAGGTCAGCCACACACAGCGTGTTCTTTTGAGCCATTCACACAGTCTCCAAAAAGATTGGCAAATTATATACGATGCTTTTCCCTCTCCATTTAATTTCCTTCTTTTTTCTCTATTTTCTTATTTTCGAATGTGCAAAATCCAATCGGGCTAATGAACTTTGGCTTTCACAACTGATTATAACTTTGCAGACACTATGATTTGGAACAGGAAGCCAACACGATTCCAATTACACAACAGTGTTCCTTAATGGTGAGTTAGCAACTAAAGAATTTCACACGTGGGCACAGCATCTTAGCAGCAGATATACAAATGATCAGATTGATACTGAAGAGAATAATCTGTTTCTAAAGTTTCTAAATCAAAGCATACTTGATATGTCAAGAGCTAAAAAATGAGAAAGCTGCTACTTTTGGCGACATTCCTAAGATCCAGAAAAATAAAGACACTTAAAATTCATTAACCGCTCTTCTGGTTATGATCACTTTCCTACTTGTACATTTATTTTTATCGCTTTTCTTCCTACTTCTAATTTATTTTGTCATATGACAAATACATTAGATATCTGGGAAAGAGACTGAGTATTAACCAACCCGCCAATAATATAATAGTGGAGGCATTGATTTTCTTATTTGTGAATTTTATAGGGTTCTTCTGGAAATTAATAAAATAATTCAGGAAAAATAAAACGGTACAATTTGGGTGGTGTCATTCATAAACCTTGTTTTTATTTTTAATTAATTAAAAAGAAGTACTGCTATGGTCATGTGATATGAAATATTTGACATTGTCAATGATCGGAGGAGATACTTACATCAATGTTGTTCAGCGTATTAAAGTACATCAGATCATGCAGCCTCTTGAATGCTTGATTTGGATATTGAAAGTTGAAGGTTGAAAATGGTGATTCAGGGTCGTCAAAAATATCAAAATCAGCTATTTCTTTCTCTTCCTTAGTTTCTCTTGGAACACCTAAATGTCAAATGAGTCTCAAGTGGGATATTTGGAAAACTACAAAACATCTCTAAAACCCAGGGAATAAAACAGTGATGGCGAACCTTTTGAGCTCGGCGTGTCAGCATTTTGAAAAACCCTAACTTAACTCTGGTGCCGTGTCACATATAGAAATTTTTTGATATTTGCAACCATAGTAAAACAAAGACTTAAATTTTTGATATTTATTTTACATATTTAAATGTCATTTACCAAAGAAAAATCAACCAAAAAAATGAGTTCCCGTGTCACCTCTGACACGCGTGTCATAGGTTCGCCATCACTGGAATAAAACATACAAAGAGTCATAAACATAACATGGGGAGTCCCCATTGAGGTCATGTAATCTGTATATACACCGTTGTGTCCCCATCATATTGCCTGGGTGAGGACTTCTGTGTTTTGACTGGGCAACTTCCAATTGCCAGGGTTTGCACCTCTCTGCCTAAGGGCCTTCTATTCCACCCCGCCCCCTACCCGCCCCCACAACTGTGGAAGTCTGATTAGCTCATTAGCACAAGGCTGGAAACACTGATAAATCACTCCTCCCAGATAGCAGTCAACCAAAGACTCAAGGACTTAGGCTTTAAACACCTGAGTTCCCTTGCCTCTTCCTGTGTAAGGGGGAGGATGATTCTCCAGCATAAGTTCTATTCCATTTCCTAGCGTTTCCCAGCAGGATAAAGTCTCTTCCTCGCAGCCGACTCTCTAACACATCTTTTGCTGTCAGTTCCTTATCAAAGTTCCCTAGTTCGCCCAAACACACTATATGCACTTGAATCCTTTGCTCAGAATCAGCTTTTGGGGGAACCCAAAACCAAAGATTATCTAATTGCTTTCATGCCACAGAAATCCCCTAATCAGCCTCGAGAATTAACAGCGATAGAAAATTCTCTAGGTTTCAAGTACTCCATTCACTGTTTAAGAACTAAGTGTGAGTCATAAAAACTCCCATCCCTATTGATCCTTTCTCTGTCTCCCTCCACCATCTAGAAAAAGATCACTTTCTTCTCCATAGTCCCCTGTTAAGTCCTCCAGGAGTATTTTTTTTTACAACTATATATTTTGGTCCTAAAAATAGTCTGATTTTTAGGCCTTCAGGATCCTGCTTGTCAATCTCCAGACCTCCTTTGGTTAATCAATATTTTCCAGGACACTAAAGAGTTTATGGCTCCTCAAGTTGTGGTACGACAGGATGACTTGCTTTGAACTTGATTCTTTTTCTATGGAATATAACCTGGCAACATGAATGAAAGCCATGTTGTCCTGCTCAATTACATTCATCTTGTGGTCAGCTCAAATTCCCAGAACCTCTGTAGGATTTGTTCTGAAATAAGGGCTCCCTTAAATGGTGATATTCAAAATATTTAACAAACCCTTATGATAAGGGCCCCAACCAATCACAGCAAACATAATTGGGGCTTTTGGGAGTAAAGCCCCAGAGATTTTGCTGAGCTAGTTGAGCCAGATATTAACCCTCCAGTTTCTGGACGGTGAAGAACCCAGGGGATCAAGGAGTGAGAAAGATGGGGAACACTGGAGGGTCTCGGGATAGCAGCTATTCATCAAGAGAAGGGAAGCATTCAAAGTTGTAACAGCCGGTACAACAACTGCCAGTGTGGACCAGCTTACTATCAGTCTTGCTCCTTTACCAGATTTCTCCTTTGCAGAATACAACCTATTCCCCACCTACCTGGAGCCTTGTACTTTCTGAAGTTGATGTTGGCCAGAACAAAGTGGATGACAGTTGGGCAATCCTTGTCCATATCAGAGTTCTTGGGTTTAAAGACATAGCACTCCTTTAGTCCTTCTCGATCAAACACATTAGGGTCGATCTTGGGGAAGGGGAGCTTGTTCATTTTAGCCCACTTTTCTGCAAGCAGAAGTTCCTATGGAAGAATGGGAAAGATGCATTTGGGAAGTTTCGGTCTTCATTTGTTCGGCTGATCTGGCCATCATTCAATATTCACTAGGTGTGTACTATGTGCTAGCACTGTGCTTCTCGCTAAGACAAACCAGGACCCTCCTCCCAGGAAGCTCATCAATCTCAAAAACCTTAAAAGTACTCCGTGAACAACCTCAGTCCTGTTATGTTAATTCTTGGTTCACGGCTAGCTCCATAGGAGGCATTGGAAATTTTATGAGTGAGCTGAACTGAATGAAATTATATAGATGTAATTGTTACAAGAGAAAAAAATAGTATGAATTCTGGGCATTTATAAGCCCTGTGAATGTTTTTTAACCCTCAGGAGTCAATGAACCTGTTACTGAATTTTTACCTATATCATCTACACATAACTAATAATAATTAATAAATGTTATATATGCAAAAATATTTTACCTATGTCATTTCCACACAACAAATGATCATAACTTTTATATATACAAAAATAGTTGAGTTATTCTGCTTGACTTTTTTGGCAGTTTGTATTTTTTTTTTGTTTTTTTGGAGAGGGCGTGGTTGTTTCTGTTTATGACAACAAGTTGAGCTTCTGGCCATGTTATCATTACATGTGCAGTGGCCAAGCGTGGGCGGTACAGAGGTACCAGGAGCGGGGAGGACTGTGCGATTGTTTTCACACGCTAGGCTCCCTTCCTGGGGAGAGGATTAGACCTCCCCACCAGAATGAGAAGAAAATTGGGACAGAGCCACAGCAGCTGTTCTGCAGCTGCAGACACGGAACGTGACAAAGAAATACGCATTTGTTGTCGGCCACTAAGATTTTCAGTTTCTTTCTGCATCGAGGCTGACTAAGGCAATGAGTAAGCACATACACATAATATTACATTTAAACAGGAGAATATAAATCAACACGGAGAGGTGCAGCGAACAGAACTTATTTCTATTTATATCAGCTTGTAGGGGAGTGGGACAAGTCAGAAACAGGCGCTGCGGCCAGATTGTCTGAGTTCAAGTGCGAGCGATGGGACCTTGGGCACATTTCTGAATGTTTCCACACTCACTACCCTCAAATATAAAATAAGGATGGTTATAATAATACATATCTCATAAGATTGCTATTAGAACTCTTTGAGGGCTGAAGTATGCAGCGATACTCCGCTAATGGTACAATGGAGATCATAAATGACAACAACCAACCAACCAAACAAACAGGGACCAGGCTATCCACTATCCCTGAAATCATGGGCTCCCAAACCCACTGCATGTATATCTCACCTCTTCCTTATCTCTCTGCATCTCATTTCATAGCCTATAAAATAAAGTTAATGCTATTACCTTTCTCCGGATTGCTGTGAGGAGTAACTAAGCTAATGTATTTTCAAAACCTCAGTAATTTCTATTTTTAAAAAGCGCCCTAACCGGTTTGGCTCAGTGGATAGAGCGTCGGCCTGCGAACTGAAAGGTCCCAGGTTCGATTCCGGTCAAGGGCATGTACCTTGGTTGCGGGCACATCCCCAGTAGGGAGTGTGCAGGAGGCAGCTGATAGATGTTTCTCTCTCATCGATGTTTCTAACTCTCTATCCCTCTCCCTTCCTCTCTGTAAAAAATCAATAAAAACTATATTTAAAAAAAAAAAAAAAAGTACTTTAGGTTTTTTTAAAATATATTTTTATTGATTTCAGAGAGGAAGGGAGAGGGAATGATAGAGATAAACATCAATGATGAGAGAGAATCATTGATCAGTTGCCTCCTGCATGCCCCCTACTAGGGATCGAGCCCGAAACCTGGGCATGTGCCCTTGACCTGGGACACTCTATCCACTGAGCCAAATCACCTGGGGCAGAAAAGAAGTACTTTAAAATAGCACCTTAAATTTAGAGAAAAATATCCTTTTCATTGGATTGTCACTGTTCTTGATGCTTGTGGAATGTCATGAATTTAAAAATTCTTCCTGAAAACCACTCACAAAGAAATAAACATATGGGAGAACAAAAGATTTAATATTAAATCTTATATTCAAGCATTAAAGTACATTAAAGCATTTGTTTCATAAATTACTAAACTAAATACAGAGTGAGCAAAAGTAGGTTTATAGTTGTTCATACGGAAAATAATACAATCATTAAACAATAACACAAGAATAAACTGTGTTTCACATACTCACAACTGGAAACCTACTTTTGCCCACTCCTGTTTGATTCTATTTCACTGAAAATCCCATGCACATTAACACTTCCTTGCTTGAAACTTGAGAAAACTTTTATCACTGACTCCTTTTCCCCATTCAGTTGAATTACTCAGCTTGTTGCTTCTTATCTAGCGCTGGTATTCATTCAAGACTCTTCAACATCAAAATAAAAGCAAAAGTTCACAGTGTGGATCAATTTCGTGAGACCAACGAGAAAAAAGAGCTTTCCAGTGTTTACAAACATGACTCAAGAGGATGACCAAGGATGTGTGGATGTGTGGAGAAAGAGGAAAGGGGGAATTGAATGAGGTAAAAGGCCAGGCTATTTTTAGATAGATATTTCACGCTGGAATTCGGAAGTGATGGAAACTTTCCCTTTCCTTATATGATCCTGATGTGGAAGCGATTAAAACCAGTGACTATAAAGATTACAGGATGGAAAAACCATCTCCTCTAGGATGTCTCATTTCTCTGCTTGTAAAGACAGAAACAATGACACAGATTATGAGTGGAGCAGATGAGTTTGAAAAGAGTGTTTGAAAAGAAAGCAGTGAGCAAAGAAATTGTGGCTCCACAAATTAGAGCGATATGCCAGAACTGTGTTCTAGGATAACTATCCATCTTGGTTGTTACTCGACACCTCAGATGCTTCAGATTTCCAGAGATTAATTCATGGGAAATTTACATAGTACGAACTGAAATTATTTTCTGTGGAGATAACAATTTGATAGTATCCTTCAGAGTAATACTCTGTAAAATGTTTGCGCTCATTTTTGAGAATTAATAAAACATCTTGAAAGACAGAAGAGAATCTAAATAACAGAAATATAATTAAACTATAGTATGAATGGGATATTTTTATTTTACCTATTTATAAATAAGAAATATATTTATATCTATTATTATAAATTAGCTTTTCTTTATATGAAATGAGTATTTTCTCTATACAAACCTAGGATATGCACTTTCTAAGATGTTTCTCATTATTTTCAAGCAATTTTTAGATTAGGGAAAGTTATGAAGTGTACATATGTAAATACATTTACAGAATCTTTAAAAATTATTGAAGCAACTAACATAAGATACAAAAGGTAAAAACTATAATTTAGAAGTCATTATTCTATGTTTTTTGCCATTCTCATTTCTAATAAAAGAACGCTGGTATTAGGATCCAAGAGCTTTGTAAAGCAACGTGCATGAAAATAATTTTCTATGTCTAATTGTGTGTAGAATTTACATAACATTGTGCAGTTCTCGTTAGTTCTTCTTCACTAAGAGGTTACAGGCAGGGGAAGGGTGGGTGAGTAGGAAGAGATCAACCAAAGAACTTGTATGCATATATGTGTAACCTATGGACACTGACAACAGGATGGTGAAGGCCTGGGGCGGGGTTGGGGGGGCACCTAGAAGAGGTCAATGGGGGGGGGGAATAGGGGACATATGTAATACTTCATTTTGTGAAGACTGGCTCAAATTTTCCTTCCTTCTCTCTTCACGTTCTCCTTCTCTCACTGCCTCTTTCTTTTCTTTTCTCTCTCCTTCTTTCCTTTTATTTTTAAGAGAATGAACTCATTGTTCTGGATTCTGTTCATTAAGCATTTAAAAGAGCACTGAAAAACTGAGCTAGATATATGGCAACATAATGTACAATAACATAATTTACAGCACAATAACTCTAATCTATTACTCTCTATAAAATTTAGTAAGGTGAAAGGGGAAAATATCTAGTTGCAAGCTCTCAATTCTCCTATCTTCCTTACTTGTTTCTCAAAAGATCCAAAGGTGTTTTGTTTTGTTTTTCTAATTTCACAATCTGATTATTTTCTGGATAAAGACCCTGACTTACATTCATGGCCAACATTGAAGGATAATCCTATTAGAATAATTCCTGAATGGACCCTAATGGTAAGCTAAATTTGCATGGCATATATCTAACTTATTAAATGTTTAACAAAAAGAAACGACAAAGTGAAACACAGAGCTGCTCTTTAAAAATCAAATAATAAGAGTATTACTGAGATTCATGAGGCTCTTTATATCTGAACTATTTATTAGGGTGTGTGTCTACTAATCTAAAAAAATAGTATTACTGACATTGATGTCATCAACTTTCAAGGCCAGTTACAATACAGATATAATAAATAAAATGGTTGCCTTTATCAAAAGCCAAGATATCCATCATTTTCTATCTCCCTGACAAGATCTGAAAATTATACTTATGAAATGCTAATAATAGTAGCTGTGAAATAAAGTTTATGGTTCTAATATTTTGCCTAGCATTTATGGTTTGCTTTTTAAAAAATATATGTTTATTGATTTCAGAGAGAAAGGGAGAGGGAGAGAGAGAGAGAAACATCAATGATGACAGAGAATCATTGATTGGCTGCCTCCTGCATGCCTCCCACTGGGGATCGAGCTAGCAACCTGGGCATGTACCCTGACCGGGAATTGAACCATGACCTCCTGGTTCATAGGTCGATGCTCAACCACTAAGCCACACTAGCCGGGCTATGGTTTGCTTTTTTTTTTTTTTAATTACAAATGATATTCATATTTCAGTCTCAAAAATGAAAATTATTCATGATTTAGTCACCTTAATAAAATCATATTGCATATATCCAGTTATTACATTGGAATTTCTCCCCTCCTTCCAAAAGACTTTATGTATATTTCTCATCAATTTCTAAACCTTATTAATTATATCTAAAAAGTAAAGCATTGTTAAATAAATTTTTGCATATTCACAATAGAAATATCATGCTGTGTTTATAACGTTTAAAATTTTTTTACTGGCATGGGAAAAGAATTCCTGATATAATTTTAAGTAGAAAGAATCAGTGTGCAAAGCTATATGATCCTGGTGCTCACACACACATAATAATAAGAAGGACTAAAAGAAAATACCAAAATATCAGCAGCTGTTGTTTACAAATAGCACAAGCACTTGAGATATAGTCTAAATTTCCAAATTTTTTACAATGAGCACATATCCTTCTTAATTAGAAATAATGAATCAAAGTACAGTTACAAACTAACAAACTACAGTCGTTCTTTTTAGAGATACAAAACTATATTCTAAAACTTTCTTCCAATTTTCCCAACACCATTTATTGAATAGACTATCTTTACCTTATTGTATGTTCTTGCCTCCTTTGTCAAATATTAATTGACCATAAAGACGTGGGTTTATTTCTGGGCTCTCTATTGTATTGTGAACACAGATTATGTATTATGGAATTGTATACCTGTAACCTGTATAATTTTATTAACCAATGTTACCCCAATAAATTCAATAAAACCATAAAATAAAAATAAGTAACACTTTCTTTCAACAGCAGCTCTTAGAAGTGGCGGAACTCTGATTTACGTATAAAATGATGGCACTGACACTCTTAAACTCCCATAAGTGATATGAATAATAGTTATTTATCCCCAGAACTAGCTTCTAAGCTGTTGTCTCAGAATCATCTACTGAAATTTACCTCCCACTGCTGCTCAGGGCAGCCTGCTCTTGGTTTTCATAGTCACCCACTCTGGCGAGGTGCCTCATTAGCATATGCTTGGATTACAGTGAAGACTTCTTAATCTTAATCTTTTGCCCTCCACTTTCCATTCTCAGATTAATCATCCTATAATTCCAATTTCATGAAGTCATTTTTCTGCTGGAAACCCTTCACTGAGTCTCTCTTTTCTATCATCCAATTTTAAATTCTCCCCTAACAACCTTCTAATGGGAGGTTTATCTCTATCACTTCTAATTAGCTCATGCCCAGGTTCTCCGATGTGCTCATGGCCATCTCTGTACCATCTCTGTGACTTTTCCAACCTGTTCCATTTATTTCCCTGCTCATCTACTCTGATGAACACCAATGTATTCTTATACAAATCTCCTATCAATGGACTTCATGCATATTTCTCATCAATTTCTAAACCTTATTAATTATATATAAAAAATAAAGCACTGTTAAATACTTACGTAAACCCAAATAACTATTTTACAGTAAGTTTCTTGGTTTCCTTCAAAATGTATGTTATGTATAAAATTCTCCCCCCACCCCCAAAGCTAAAATGTTATGGAGATCAAGAACCATGTTTTAACATTGACTGCGGAACACAGAGCAGAAACAAGTACAAGTGCAGTGCGTACAAAGGCAACTGGTGATGGGAAAAAGCATTCGGTTCTCATTGTGGAGCCTTGCAATTGGGTCCAGCTTGACCACTTCTTACTTAGCATTTCCCCAGGCAGGTCCTGGGCTAGGCTTTTTTCGCCCGTTGTCTTATTTAATTTATGGATGTGAAGAGATCACTTATCTCACTAATCCTTATCTACTTGGCTGAATACTACTAACGGGCTCAAGACATAAACTGAAAGCATTTTAAAAATATGAGGTTTTATAAATATTAGAGAGTTATAACCATTATTAGTCTTGAGAGCAGTTTAATCATAGTATAATAGAAAGGAAACCAAGTGTCAGAGGACAAAGGTTATCACTGACTTCCTGATTCAAGATCATGGACCATTTCACTTCATCTTCATGAGTTTCCATTTCCTAATCTATCAAATGTAGATGACCTCCATCTCTCTTACAGCATTTCATTCATTCACCCCCCAAAAATGTTTCCTATATATTTTGGCTGGCTTTTATAAGGCAATTAGGACAAAATACACAATTAAAAAACACACAAATAGTCTTTGAGTACCCATGGAGTTCACAGACAGTGGAAGCAACACACACATACATCTATATATATAAAAGCCTAATATGCAAAGTGTCCCCTTGGGAGTTCAACCGACTAGGAGTTCGATTGCTCGCTATAATGTGTGCTGACCACCAGGGGGCGGCACGGAACGAAGGGAGGTCCCAGCCAGCAGCCGGCAGCCGATAGGAACCCTACCCATGCACGATTTTGTGCACTGGGTCTCTAGTATAAATATATATGTAAATAAACAGACAGTACACCATGAAAACTGCTGTATTCGTAGAATTTACTAAGTGTTTCATTCTAAAGCTGTACCGGTGGAAGTCATGAAAGATAACATTCAAGATGAGTCTGAAGACAGTTTGAGGTGTTTCAGGTGGAGAGAATGGTAATAGTCACGGTCTCACTTGGGTGAGGCCGCAGGGCAGCCCAGCAATCTTTCTCTATTGCCTATTCAGAACTTTTTTTCTCTTTTCTTCACAGAGGCAGACTTTTCTTCTCCCCATGCCCCTGGCTTCACTATCCCCATCCTCTCATTCTACAAAGATAACTAATTCCTATCAAAGTTAGAAGTCATTAGATGAGTAGTTTCTTAACTTCCTTTCTCCATGGCCAACTACAAACCTCCTTCCACAGCCATTATTTCCTCCCTTCCCTCTTGCTCTAATATGGATGTTTTCATATTACTCTCCACCTGTATTTTTACATCTCCTCACCCCTGTAACCTTCTCTGGGACGTGACCCTATTGTATACGTCATCTCTCCATTCTTCAATAACATCTTCATTAATGACTCCCAGCCATCCGCATGCTCAAGTCTTTTCTATTAACAACCTAACCCTCCACACACACACACTTTTCCTGTTCTCCAGATATAGTCCATCTTCTTCTTCCTGGATAGTCTAAAGAACTGTCTCTATTTTCTTAATTTCCACTCATCCCTCAAGTCACAGCAGTATGATTTGTGCACTCACAACCCCATTGAAACTTGTCTTGGCCAGTTCACCAAGAACTTCCTTGTTGAATATCTGCAGTTGGTTTTCATAACATTACTCCCTTCCTTGGTCTGCCTCCTTTTCCCCTGATATTGTTGTTGAATCTTTAAGATACTATTTTATGTTCTCTTATCTTCTCACAGAATACATGGTTTTAATTATCTTTTTCCTGCTAATTCCCAAATCTCAGCCTAATTTGCTTCTTGAACTTCAGATATATTGCATCATTCTTGTCCTGCTCAGGACTATGAATTTTAATGTAGGTGAAGGGGTATCATTAAAAAGTTCTTTTAAGCAGGAGAGGGATTGAGTACTCTTAACAATAGGCTAATGAGATAAGAAATTGGAATCAAGAGGATCAAGATAGTCACAAGGCATGCAAAGGAATCTACACTAATAAAAGAGAAACATGCAAATTGGTGTCACTCTGCTACAGCCACCAACCAATCAGGATGAGTATGCAAATTAACCCCCCAAAAAGCTGGTGATTAATTTGCATATGCAGGCACGGAGTGAAGACTGAAGACAACTGAAGACTGAAGAGGCTTGGCTTCTCCACTGCAGCCAGACCAAAGGCCTGAGTCCCGGCCCAGGTCCGAAAGAAAACCAGTGCCAGCAGCCAGGGGAAGGAAGGCCTATTGCATGAATCTTCATGCAACGGGCCTCTAGTGTGGTAGATAATAGAACGCTACATAAATTCTTCTTACCTTGAATGGAGGGCTAGAGTCACTTGGCCTTGCAGAAAAGTCAAAGGAGATGATGAGATCGACTCCCCTCTGAGGCCTCAGAATCAAGGGGTAAGGCAGGTTAAATGTGAGGCCACTGTCCACTATATGAATCTTTTTACTTTTGACATCCAGAGGCTCATATATTTGCTCAAATTCATCAGGATCTTTTAAAAGGAAAAAAAGAAAGAATGAATCAAACAACCATTTAACATTACTTAGGGTATAAAAATAATTTATTATATAAACACGTAACATAGAATTCCATATGGCTAGGCTTTGGAGACAAACAGAGCTGGGCATGACTACAACTTCAGCAATTAATAAATTAATGATTGTCTTTAGCTCTTAGTTTCTTCATCTGTAACATCAGGGTAAAAGAATCTATCCAATAAGTTGTTGGGGGATTAAGTAAGATAATGCATGGAAAGTACATTGTTCAGGCCTTGGTATTAATTCTAAGCTGTGCAGCATGATCCCTCTATTAGCATTGCATGGGTCTTTACTGGTTTAAACACAGTACCTCATACATTATCTTATTTAAGTCTTATTACAGATGTGTGAGGTAGAGGAAATCTATAAATAGAAGACAGAATAAATTAATCTCTCACGTGATACAACTGGGGAGTGGCAGAGTCTGAATGGGTATTACACTGCACCTGTCCAGGTGATGGGAGTTCAAGAAAAGAATCCTCTTTTAAATCCAAGATTACATTTGAGAGAAAATCATTACTAGTATGTGGACCAATTCCCAACTCTGGCATGTAGCTAAACACCATGGTTCCAACCTCTAGATAAACTGACAGAAAGGTATGTTTCAAAGCATATAGTTTTGCAAAATATTACCAGATATTCTATAAACAAAATAAGAATTCCATGATCAAGCAGGTTTGAGAAATATAAGATTCGACAGCTTAAAGTAATGGGCAATTATATTGTGTGTTCCCTGTTCTCCTTACTATACCTTGGACTTAGAGCACTTTTAAAAAAATGAGGATGCTACTTAATCCTCACATAGGTACCACTATTATTTCTATTTTGTAAGTGACTTGGAATAAAACGTGAAGATGGTTGCATTCTCCCTAACCTACAGTTCCATCAGGACCAAGGTTGTTGGGTTTTAGTTTTACTCTACGTTCCTATCATTGTTTACTGAGGCTGATGCTAAGTAACTGCTCAAGACTGTCCAGCCAATAAATAGCCCAGCCAGATCCCAATGTAAGTCAGTCTGCCTTTAAAGTGCTATACACGAGGCCCTCTTAAGTAGAACTTCTCAAACTCATCAGAGTATCCCATTGCACTGTGAAGAAGGGGATGAAGTTGTTAGTTTTTCCAAATTTATTTGAACTTGAACCCCATTTATGTATAACATCTGCTAAAGTGTCATGGAGCGTTTGAAAATGCCACTATGGAAGGATATCCTCTCATAATTCAAAACATACATGGTTTTCAAACCTGAAATGAGTTCATCTGTTTTTTGGATAGGTATGGAAACACGCTATGTTTTATAATTATGACTGTTTCCTTACAGTGGGTCAGCCGTGAACATTTCCGAAGGTCATTTTGTAAATATATCACACAGATTCCATCTAGGATGCACAAATATTTGGAAGTTTGTGTTTTGAACTCTGGCCTGAATGAACTCGTGTCTCAATTTCTTATTCCAGATGGTGTATGTCACAGTAAATAGGGTAAACACAAAAGTAAACAGAGAAGTCATGTAACTAATGGACAGTTCCTCCAGAATTAGTTTCCACCCGTATAAAACTATTTTGAAGTAAACAAATGAGGGGGTTTTATCATCTTGTTTTCAAAAGATTGTCTGCAAGGTGTAGAAATAGGGACAAAAATAAGGCACTAATTTTTCTCATTATAGGTTAAAAGATGGTTTTAATTCTAAGAAGCTCATATTTTAATTGGTACAAAAATCATAAGGTAAACGAAAATGTAAGATTTTCCCAACATAATATATAGACTAGATAAAAATATCAATTCTCTTTTTGCATAGTGGGGAGTGTAAAAATAAAAAAAATATGGTATTTTAACTGTATAATACATAGGAGTTTTAATAAAACTTATATGAACCAGGATGATTACAGTTTATGTTAAATCCTTTAACTTTTCATCCCATACACATGGTAATCTTAAAATGTAAAGTAACTGGAGAGGGTACATCTTAGTAAGGGCATTGCCTGAAATATCACTTTTGAATTCAGCAAATTCAGTCTAAAATGCAGTCATTTTTAGCAATGTTAGTCTGTATATAATGAATTTGAATAAACTTGACACTGACTGATCTGGATTTCTGATTAAAATCAATATGTTATGTACATTTTTTTTTCAAATAGATATATGCAAACTGAGTGAAATAGAATTTTAACAAGAGACACTCTAAGGAATAAAATGTAAAGTTCTTTCCAAAGATCATGAATTTAAAACAACTTTAGGTTAAAACATTTCAAAATATCTCAACAAATTTGAAATTCAAACTTCACTGAGAATGCTGTATTTCATCTAGCAACCCTAGGGTTTGTATTGAAGGCATATATAACCAGACATTGATGCTGTAAACATAACACAAGGTATAGTAAGTTCTACTCCTCTTGTTTAAATAACACTTCTGAATCTACATCAAAAATTGTCAAACTCCCAGGAAGTTGTTAAAATGTGGAGTGCAGAAGTGCAGAAGGCAAGCGTGCTGTGCAAACCACAGAGGAGCCACGCTGGGTGATGCGATCACAGCAATAACGTAAAACAGATGTAATAAAGTACACACAGAGGAAACGTCCATTTTTACATCAGCAAGACAATGACTAATAAAACCGAGGGCCAGGGGGAAGGGAGTGTAGCAGAAGGGAAAGGCTTTGAGGAATGTCAAGAGGCCTGTCTCCACTCTAGCTCCGCTGAGTCATTTTAGGCAAAGATGAGAACTATCTTCTGTAATCTTCCTTTACTGTGGAGTAAAAATTACTTAAGAATCTTTTTAGGGAGTCTAAATACTCTTACAAAACTAAGTTTATTTGAAAGCCCATCATCATTCATCCATAAAGCCTACGTTTCTGAAGAAGACACATTTAACTGATGTTATAATGGAAATGAATATAATCAGGTGTCACAACTTAAAAAAATAACGTCACGGATTGTAAGGTCAGGTATTTTTTTGGGGGAGGGGTGGATGAATTTAAAAATAGACATTGACTTTATCACAAATCGACTTTCATTCTACTGTACAGGAAAGGGTTTGGATTGAAGGTATATAACCAGACATAACCTATTATCTGAGACTTTAATGCCATAAACATAACACAAGGTATAGTAAGTTCTACTCCTCTTGTTTAAATAACAGAGGTAACTTTTCTTTTTGCAATTTCCATTATGCTCAAGCAACACACAGGAACCACACTACCAAAACAACAACATCGAAAGCCTTGTTCTAATTCTATTGCATAGGGATGGTGCTTAAACAAAGAGTAGTAGAAAGTTTTTGGGAAAAAATTCCATTGACATTTTTATAGCATCCAGTCAATGTCCTTGGGCGGAAATGGCTGAGAAATGACATTTGGGCGGTTAAACGAAAATGATGGTGCGATGAAGTAGAAAAATTTAAGATGATAGGATCATTATGAGAAAGATTATTAGTATTGATTAGTCACCAAGGTACATTTAACTTTTCATTCGAAACATGGATGCACAGAAGAATAAAAAGAATTATTCTTGGGATTTGGCTGAGAGTGAGTGGCTTTCTTGCCAGCTGGCCTTAAGAAAGTTAACTAACATTTCTGAGAACAGAGGGCCTGACGGGCACTGCAGACTGGCAAACTTCACTCCACACCACCCACTGCATCTCATGTATGACTGCCCTGTTCTGGAGAGTCAGGCTCAGGACCAACGTTACCAGACTCCCTTACAGCTCCCGTCTGAATCTGCTGAGACTGGTCGCTGGCCAAGGAGAAACACCCAGGTGAGATTTGAGGAAGGAAATGAGACAGAGGTTATGTTTCTGCTTTTTCTATTGCCAGGCACAGTTGTGGGGGCGTTTGTTTTAACCTTTCATTCCAAACACATGGTAATCCTAAAACATGGAAATATCCAGAGCAAGATAAACAGGGTCTCTCTTAGTAAGGGCATTGCCTGAAGAAGCACTTTTCGATTCAGTAGGTTCAGTCTAAAATGCAATTGGTTGTTGTTGTTGTTTTTGAAACAACATAAGCATTCTTATTAATTGTATTGGGGTGACTTTGGTTAATGAAATTGTAGAGATTTCAAGTGTACAATTCTATGACACATCATCTGAATATTGCATTGTTTACCAAGAAAGTCAAAAATCTCCTCCCATCATTTTTAACAACGTTGGTCTGTAAATAATGCATTTGAATAAGCTCGACACTGACCAAACTGGGGTTATTCTGATGTGTTTTTGAAATCATTTTTGGAAGCTCCGTCTGGAGCTTGTTCTTCCAAGCCTGGGAACCATTTTGTAAACATCTAATTTCCTGCTTTAAGCCCCTTTCAGTTAAACAAGGGAGTGGGGTTCCTGTTTTCTGTGAGTGAAACTTGACCAATAGAGAGAAGATCTAAGGTCTGTCTCAATATTTCAATGAAAATGTTCTATGCTGACATGACTATATTACTTCCTGTCCAATGTATTTTTCCGAAAATAAAAGCCAACACAACAACAGTTATTTGAAACCCTACACATACTAAACGCATGTTTTTGTAACTGTCTAAACCAGTGTTTCTCAACCTTGGCTGCACATTTAGAATCACCTGGGAATCTTTTTAAAATCCTGATTTCTGGGCCTCATTCCGGCTCAAAATGAGGCCTCCGGAATGAGGCCCAGAAATCAGGATTTTAAAAAGATTCCCAGGTGATTCTAATGTGCAGCCAAGGTTGAGAACCACTGAATAAGGAAGGAAGATCTCCTGAATTAGCTTCCATGGGTTACATTTTCTGTACTTACCTGTTACGGCTGCATCCAATTCATCTTCCTCCCAGGACTCCTGTGTGTTAAAGTCTCCGAAAGGAGACAGTGGGTAGGATGTATTGAGATTCAAGCCCAACATGAAGTTGTGCACCTTCCCAGCACGTCCTTCTCTGGTATTGAATAGTGTTGAGTCACTCATCAAGGCCATTATCATACGCTGGACCCAACTTGCTTGATTATCATTTTGATATTCCTCTTCAGCGTCTTCAGCTTCAGTACCTAAGGAAAAAGAAAGCATCATTATACAGATTCCAAAATTCTTTTTTTTTTTTTAATCTTCTTTGGGCAACTGAATGTCAAAATTAACAGTGAAGCTCTATGGCTTTTGATTTAACAAATGTTTCTTTGCATAAATTAACACACTAAATATTTCAGTTAAATATTTTGGTCCTAAATTGTTCTTGCTTTACCCTTTACCCATAGTTAGTCTAAGATTGCATTGTTGACAGTGTCACGTGGTCTAATCTTAGATTTTTTTTAGGCAAACTTTCCTTCTTTCTCCTCTTCCCCTGTCCTTTTCTCTCTCTCTCTTTTTTTTTTTTTTTTTGCCTTATTTACACAAACACAAACAAACACACAACACACACACAGGGAAAATCCACAGTACCTTATTGTCTTTATCTCCCAAGTTTCCTTCTCTCTCCTGTTTAGTAAACTTCCAGAAATCATGTAAACTGAACACAGACAACGGAAAGATTCAACATATATTTCCTGCTCAATAAACACCCTTATAAAATGTCATTTCATTGCTACTTATAGAGTTTGGCTTTTAAAGCTCTGTAATTTAAACACATGCTTTAAAATGTTTTAAAATTCAGCAATCTTCCCAAAGAAGCGGCTTTTCGTCACTTTTTCCTTAAAACCTATGTACACATCACTACTACTGGGAAGCTATGTTGGGTAGTTACTTAGAGCATTGGCTCCATAGTCAGACTGCCTAGATTCTCCCCTGTTTCCTAGTTAGTTAACCCTTTCAGCCTTCATTCCCTCAACAGAAAACTCTGTAGGGTTGTGAGGATTAACTGAGTTAGTGCATTCATGTAAATTCCTTAGTAAAGTGCCTGGCCCGCATTCAATTTTTAATAAACACTATTTAGTAGTAGAAATAGTGGTAGTAGCAGCAGAAGCAACAGAATAATTATCCGTGTCAATATTATTCATTCACAATCCAAATTTGAGAACACTGTATGGTACAGTGTGATTCCCACCTGCCTAAATCCCTTTTGCTCAGATTTCTGGGAACTCTGTATATAAACACATATAAAACTCTCTCTCTCTCTCTCTCTCTCTCTCTCTCTCTCTCTCTCTGTGTGTGTGTGTGTGTTTTGAGAGAAAAGAGAATCTATGCTCAAACTTCATAATTTCCAATAAATGTTAACTAAACACACATAAACCACAATAAATATTGTTTTTTTATTTTCACAAAGATTAGCTTAACTGTACCAAGTAAATGAAGTGATCTTTCAGGAACCAATCCAGATGACTACATATTCACTAAAAAACAAACATACTCTTTTCTACTCCTACATTTTTCTAATGCCAAGTATGATGAATAAAATCTTTTGCTAGAGCAAATCAGGCTTCAAAATTAATTATTTGTATCTCTAGGTACACAGGATATGAATAAGATATTCAATTATTTTCCAAAGATTTGGAGCTGCTCCATCATCATCATCATCGCTATTATTTTTATGAGATAAATTCCACTTCTGTAATAGCAGAGTGTCTCCTTTCCTTGTGATATATGTGGAAATGGCATCATTTGTGGCACAACCCCAGCAGTCAACAGATAAATGACATCCATTGCTTACTAGCTATTTCTATGTGTTGCCTTTTACAACTTAAAGCCCTTTGTATGCATTTTCTGATTTGATGATTACAACAATTCTATGAGACAAGTAAAAGTGATGCCAGCATAGGTTTAAAGAAACTAACGTTGAAAAATGCCTAAAGACCTTACTCAAAACCATATGAATGAAAAATGAAGGAGCTTCAAGAGAATGAAAAGAAAGCCATTGACTGGGAGAAAATATTTTCAAAAGATACATCTGATGAAGGACTATTATCCAAAATATATTTATGACAAACTTCCCAATTTAAAAATGGGCAAAAGACCTCAGTAGAAAATATATAGATGGCAAGTAAGCATATATGAGAAGATGCTCCACATCATATGTCATCAGGGAAATGCAAACTAAAGCAACAAGGAGATAGCCTACATATTTATTGAAAATGTCCAAATCCAAAATACTAACAGTACCGAATGCTGCACCGATGTTGAGCAACAGAAACACTCACTCATTGCTGGTGGGAATGCAAAATGGTACAGTCACTAAAGATGGTAGTTTGAAAGTTTCTTACAAAACTAAATTATACTTCTATATTCAGCAATTACACTTCTTGGTCTTTACCCAAAGGAGCTGAAAACTTACATCCACACAAAAATTTGAATATGGATATTTATAGCATCTTTATTCATAATTGCCCAAACTTGGAAGTGACCAAGATATTCTTCAGTAGATGAGTGGATAAACTGCGGTACATCCAGACAGTGAACTATCATTCAGCACTCAAAAGAAATGAGCCATCAAACCATGAGAAGACATGGAGGAAACTTAACTGCATATTACTAAGTGAAAGAAGCCAATATGGAAAGGCCACATAGAGTATGATCCCAAATATATGGCATTCTGGGAAAGACAAACCTATGAGGATGGTGAAAAGATCAGTGGTTGCCAGGAGTTGGGGACGGGGGGCAGAGGGATGAATAAACAGAGCATAGAGGACTTTCAGGGTAGTGAAGCTACTCTGTATGATGCTATAATGGTTGGTACATGTCATTTTATATTTGTGAAAATATACAGAATATCAAGAGTGAAGCCTAAAGTTTGGACTTTGGGCAGTGATGATGTATCAGTGTAGGTTCATCAACTGTAACAGTTGTACCACTCCAGTATAGAATGTTTTTTTTTTCTTGTTTTTTTTTTTTTTTAATTTTGTTTTATTTCTTAAAGTATTACAAAGAGTATTACATATGTCTCCTTTTTTCCCCCCTTGACATTCCCCCGGCCTTCCCTGTGTGTTGGGGGGGGGGGGGGGGTGTTTGCAGGGGATATATAGGAACTCTATATTTTTTACTCAATTTTGCTGTAATTTAAAACTACTCTAAAAAAATAAAGTCTATTTAGAATGAAATAAATGAATATTAAGATCTAATAAAAAATCCTCAAAAACATCCTGAATATCATTCGCCAATCTAGGCTGATACTAAACCAAAGTCATATTCAATTGGTTCTTAAACTTATCAGCCTTAAGATAAGCATCCAGTACTTCAGAGATGATCAAATGTACTGATCCTCCCTAGCAATGTAGTACTTAATTAGTGACAAACCATTATTACATCTACTTGATAGTCCCTAAATCATGACATGATTAATTCTAGACATGCTAGGCATATACTCTCTCTCCCCAGTGTACTGGCTAGCTCCCTTCATTAAAAGGAAATTCAAAATAAAAAAACAAATAAAGACCTAAACAACCAAAATAATTAAAATTACCAATATAAAGGAGCAGAATTTAGACTCAGTTCCTTCCAGAGCAGGGTTCTTACAAATGGGGTTCTTGCCTAATTACCTGAGCTGCCATATATACTTAGGCAAATTATTGGCTACATAAGTCAGGAGGACAGTAGGCAAACAGGGACTGAAGCCCAGATTGTACGCCACTGGCCATCTTGTGCCTGGTCAAGAGCTTTGTCTGCCCAAGGAAGGGCTCCTTTTTACATTTTCACAAGAAGCTGAACACTAAGCAAGCTACGGGCCTGTGCAGCTGCATTGCCCAGAGTACGCACCTCTGATGTGCGCAGACTCATCTTATGAGGCAGTAACCGCCCAGTTATGAAAGAGAATTTTAATTTTAGTGTTAATTCAGCATGGATAAAACAGGCTCTCCTGTTATCTATGACTTGGCAGGTGGAATTCCTTATGTTTTGGACAAGAAAGCACTTAATGCCTTTTAAGATCTGTATTCAGACTGTAATAGGACTTGTTCACCCAGTTGTTATCAAAGCTGTTTAACTTTTGTTTGTTTGATCATTGTTATGTTTTGTTTTTGTACAAATGGTTGTGTCAAACACTTCGTCAAAATGTAAAAACACTCTGTGTTAGCACATTGGCAACAAATATGCTTGATCTTTGCTTCTCCCTGCCCTCCCTCCATCACTGACTCTCCTGATCCACACCAAGCCAAAAGCTGTCTTGTCAAAATGTAAAGGAACTCATTGATACCACAAAGCAATACATGCAACCAAGAGTTCTCCATAGTTCTACCCAACTTGATCCCTTCCTAAGACACAGAATGTTGGCAATGGGATAAAGGCTCAGGATGGAGTGAGAATATAATTTTTCACATGTTATTTAATAATATATTTTTCAAAGATAAAATTTAGATTTTTTTTTTAAAAAAAGCCAGATAAAGGTGCTCCCAAACCACAATTTCCATGCTGAAAGCCCAGTTCAATAATCAGATTGAAAACAGAATTTAGTAATTCTAACATCTCAGTTTGTTCCCCATTTGTTCAACTGATAATATTTTTGAGGTATTAAATAAGAAAGAAGGGATATTTCTGTGCTGCATATGTTATTACACATACAGCATCAATTCTCTCTCTGAATGGAAAGCTACGAGGCTATTGCTCAGAGCCTTAAGCAGAGACTGCCATAAGCACCTGGAGTGACAGGTCAGAGGCAGCATCCTTTCCCCATGGACTTCTGCCAGAGAAGGTCCCAGCACACTTACCTTTGGGTTCTTGTGATTCATCATCACTATCCGAGCTATCATTGCTCACAATGTGCTTTGCTGTAATATTTTCTGTGGAAAGAAAGCAAAAACAATTGAAGGATTTCAGGTGCCAAGACTCACAATTAAATTTACTATATGGGGGCCTGGCTAGTGTGGGTCAGTGGTTGAGCATTGACCTATAAACAAGGAGGTCACAGTTCAATTCCCAGTCAGGGCACATGCCCACCCAGTTTGCAGGCTGGATCCCCAGCAGGCTCCAGGAGGCAGCTGATCAATGATTCTCTATCATCATTGATGTTTCTATCTCTCTCTCCCTCTCCCTTCTCTCTGAAATCACTTAAAATACATAAATTTACCGTATGGAAGTAACCTCAGCAAATCCACAGAGTGAGACCTGCTAGATTACTAGAATAAATTTAGATCAATAATTGGCATGAATTTAGATCAATTTTTCATTGGAAATCAAAATTTCCCAGGAGAGGAAAAGTTAATTTAAATTTTATTCATTCATGATTTAAAGGGAAGAATTTTTGTTTATCTTAATTCTGACAGAAAGAATAGCTTGATTATAGGAAGCTTCTCATTATACAAAAGTATTTTTTTTCTTCAATCAAATATGCTTAAGTGGTATTTGTGAAGAAGGTAAATGCAAGGTGAACCCAAAATCTACAGGGGGCTATTTCATCAAAATATATGAAAGCGACTAATATAAGGTATCTTTTAATTTCAATAACACTGAAAATTTTCTGTTGAAATGTGCCTTTTGTGCTGAGAATTTGTGCTTCCTCAGAACATAGTAAGAGAGTAGTTTTAAAAACTAAAATAGAAACTACAAATCCTTAAAACAACAACAGGAGTAAAAGCTATAACAATAACTAGTCTTTTTTTTTTTCAAGTAAAAAGCACCTAAATTAAGGTACATAAACCATTCTTTTTAATCATCATTCATAGAAAAATCAAAACTCCTTTGGACACATATAAAACCACTCTCTATATAGTAACTTATTTTTTCTTCCATTAGTCAATCAACTTTTTAAAGAAACTGACTCCAAATTCATAATTTTTAGTAATAGAATCATTTGGGGGCTTTAAACTCAGGGAAATACAGATATAACATATTATTCTGCATATGTTTACTATAAATAAATATCAGGTATTTAAATGATCTAGATTATATAATTGAAGGGATAATAAATGCTTGAAGCAGTAGATCGACTTTTTAATTTTTAGATTTCTTTCATTTTACTGGTAATATCACACATATGAAATTCATTAAAGGAAAATATTCTCTGCCTAACATTAATATTCATTTCATGACTATTACAGAAAGTACTAGTAATTTTGTTGTAGAGAAGAGGGGGCATATAAGTAACGGTCCATTCCGGTGTTATATGCATTAGGTGTCTTTTAGGCAGGACAACATTTTCTTTCTTTAAACATTTTTGGGGTCATATTTGATACTATCCTTTAAGAAGATGGTTTGCAAAATATTGCCTTCTTCATAAGGAAATTTTTATGATATAAATAACTAAATATTCTAAATGTATCTATTTCATTTTACTTTATCTGATTGTGGTCCAATGTACCTTTAAGTCTTCCTTTAGAAGTGGGGGGAGGGACAAACACCCTTTAAGAGGTAGACTTTGGTTGGCCAGCAGATGAAAGAGCCACCAGGAGTCTTCCGATTCCCCTCAGTCACCTCTCTGGTCTCATTTCTGGAAACCCTTCTGTAATCTGAGGGAACAGGCATCCTGCTGACCAGGGTTCTCAAGTTCACCATAATCCCCCTAAGTCTGACACACAGAACAAGTAAATAAACTGCCAAACCACTGGCCTCAAAGGGGACGCCTCCCACCAAAGAATATTCTCAAGAAGATTTAGTGTACACAGTCTCCTTTTCCTTGGCCTCCAGCCATTGTCGCACCCGCCTTCACATGTGTTATTTCAGTCCTATTCTCTTCCTGCCTTTGCGGGGGGCGGGGGGGGGGGGGGGGGGGGGGGAGGAATAACAAGCCTTGGGTTTATCTGGATTATTCAACAGATAAAGTGTACGGAGAAGCAAGCCCCGTAACCTGGGGTGCTTTCATTCTTTTCTCTCTTTTTTCCCCTCTGAAATCTTCACATCATTCAGAGAAGAGTTAGTCATTTCCACAAAATTGGAGTTGATAATATCTGGGATTTAATGATCATTTACATAAATGAAGTCAGAACATTTCAGCAGTATACACTCTTGCCTTGTTGTCACCCTTAGAGAATGTGGCTCTGCAGTTAAGTAATGGACATACTATTCCTAGGAAAAATTTAGGCTGATTCAACCAACTTATCGGTAACTTTAGAAATTAAAATTTTTATGCTGATTTAATTTTCTCTATGTATACAGGTTAATGCGATTTATCAATAGAGCGTCGTTATCAATTTAAGCACATTTTTACAATACCTAATTCTTCCTCCATTGTGGAACCTTTATTTTGTGAGCTGGAAACTCCCAAGACTCTGTTGAACAATATAGAAAAGGCACTGCCCCAGACACCTATAATAAAGCGACAACAGAGAATAACTTAGAATGCACCAGAGTTTAAAACTGTCAGACAAACTAGTGGTAGGTTTTGACCACTTACCCATTAAGAAATGCAAGGGGTTTTCTTCATATTTCGTTACAACTTTCCCCATAAAAAATTTGCTTCCAAATAAGTCAGGAGTCATGAAAGTACCATATTTTGCCATGCCGATCTCATATGGAGTAAATTCAACCCAATCTGAAAGCATTAAAAAAAATTCAATCCATTCATAGAAAATATTACAGAAATGTGCACAGTTATAGATCACTTCAACAGTGATTATTCTCATTCATTTATTTAAAATATTTTTTAAAAAATTTTAAAAAATATTTTTAAAAAAATTTTAAAAAATATTTTTTAAAAAATTAAGCACATGCCTATTATGTATATGGCCTTGTCTAGAAGTTGGATGGGGGAGGGAACTAATCCTATATAAGAAAAGGCTAAATGCAAATAGACTGAACGGAGGAATGACCGGTTACTATGACGCGCACTGACCACCAGGGGGGAGATGCTCGTAGGAGATGCCCCCTGGTGGTCAGTGCAGCCAGAAGCCCTGAGCCAGGCTCACGGCTGGCGAGCTTGCAAGTGGCAGTCGGACATCCCCTGAGGGTTCCCAGACTGTGGACTGCAAGAGGACCCAGGCCTGGCAGGGCCCCCCAGTGAAGTGCACGAATTTCCTGCACCAGGCCTCTATTGGATGAATAAGATACACAAACACAAAAGGGTCCCTTCTAATTTGCACAAATCGAGTAACCTTTTGCATTTAAAAACTCAGACATCTTTTATAAGTCCATATGAATTCTAAAGAGTGAAAAACTTGAAAACTGCTGACTCAGATTTAAAATCCATGAAGGAGACAGAAGAAATTAAATTTTTCTGGTAATGCAAGCAGATTATGAAAATGGAGTGTTTCTAACATTTGCCTTTTCGTCATCTTTTAATTTTGCTCCTTAACCATTATACTAACTGACCCGATTAAAATGCCAAGGTTTTTTTGTGTGTTCTCTCTCTCTCTCTCTCTCTCTCTCTCTCTCTCTCTCTCTCTTGATTTCAGAGAGGAATGGGGAGGGAGAGAGAGAGAGAAGCATTAATGATGAGAGAGAATCATTGATTGGCTGCCTCCTGCATGCCCCCTACTAAGGATCGAGCCCACAACCCAGGCATGTGCCCTTGACCAGAATTGAACCTGGGACCTTTCAGTGCACAGACCGATGTTCTATCCACTGAGCCAAACCAGCTAGGGCTCAATGCCAAGTTTTCATGTTGAATGCCTCAAGAAACACAAGGCAGAGGGTCAATAGAGTATACTTTCTAAGAGCTGAGGCTCTGGAGCCAGAGCCCTGGATTCAAATCCCACTCTTCTGCTTACTAACTGTGCAATCTTGTGTAGGTTATTTGTGTTCTCTGTGTTTTAGTTCCCTAATCTGTAAAATGTGAATAAAAAGAGTAGAAAGTTTGTAGAATTATTGTGAGGGTCTGAGTTAAGAAATGTGAAGAGTCCAGAAGGCATAGCACATTTTAATCACGAAATAAGTGGTGGCCAAATTATACTTCTGTATGTCCATGGCTACAATATGTCTAATTATTGTCTCAATCCTAATGTATCAAAAAAGAGTTCTAAGTTTCTGATTTCCACTTCTTGCACTTGCCGCTCTCCCAGTCTTCCCCTTCTTGGGAAATGGTACTACCTTTCACATATTCACTGTTCGTACTTTAAAATTATCCTTGATTGTTCTCTTTCCCTTATATTTCACATGCAAAATACCAAGTTCTGTAGCCTCTATCATCAGATACGGTTAGGAACTGGCCACTTATCCATTTGTCCACCACAACCATTCTGTCCAACCCACCATATTCTCTCCCCTGCGTCTCCACAACAGCCTCCTAAAATGTCTCTTCTCTATTCCCTTACTACCTTTTTTTATACCCTGTAGCCAGAAAGAATTCTTAAAAATCTAAGTCACAGCACACTGATGCCAGTTGAAAGCTTTCCATTGACCTCCCATTACACTGAAAATAAACACATGGCCAGCAAGGCTTCATGATGGTCTGGCTCATGCTCCCTGTCTGACCACATGCCCTAATCAATCACCTGTCGCGTTTTGTCTTGCTTCACCACGTCAGTCACACAAGCCTTCTTAATGGTCCCCATAGAGACCAAGCTCATTCCCACCCTGGTGCCTTCATGCTTGCTACTCCCTTCTGCAATTATAAGGCTGCTTCTTAGTAACCTTTAGTTCAAGGTCTTTGTTACCATCCTCCTTTACGTCCCACCACCACCCACCCCTGTATCACCAATAACCCACTGCCCTCCTTATTTTTCTTTAATTTTTCCTTTCTGATATTATAACATGACTATATATGCCTTACTCAACAATCCCAAATTCAAACAACTCCAAAATCCACACGGTTTTTTTTTTGCTATCCATTTCGGTGGTAAAATCTGGCCTGAACATTCTATTAAAATGAAGTCTTAAAATGATGTGAGGCAGAATATTTATTTAGCCCACTCAATCTAAATATTGATACATTCTCCTGGAGAAATCACTCTCTTTAATTATAAGACCCCAATGAGAATATTATGCAATATACACTTTAAGTATTTTTTAAACGTGAACATCTAAAATATTCTGAATTCCAAAATATCCATCCCCAAAGTGTTGGAAAAGGAATGGTGGATGTCTATTTATGATTTACTCAGCTGAAATTCTACTTTTGTGAAGGAGATAATGAAATCACAATTGTGATGACAACACATTTATAGCTCAAGCAAGGCCAAGGGCACATATACCCTTTACCAGACAGTGGTATGTTTCATAGTGATTTACAAGGAGTTAGCATGACATGACTAGTGATGAATCAGGGGCTGTTAGGAAAATTCTATATCACCAAAGTAATTTCCTATCTCTGAATTTCAGATCCCTATCTTGGGTACTGACCCATAATAATTTCTCTAGCGATCTGTTCTGTATTAATGCTGTGGCTTGTGCCCATGATAATTATAGACTTTCTCAAGAGGGAAGATTTGCTGCCTAAACCTTCCTTAAGATCTTGCCATAGCGGCATTTGACTATTATTTCTTTGCTGTTAGCCCATACACTTCAAATGCGAACCTTCCTGCTGCACCTCCCTCCACCTGTTTCCAACTTCCTGGGGCGCTTGGGTATGCGGTCATCACATCCCACTATCATTGCTGGGAAAAGAATTCATCACTTCCCCTCCCTGTCTAGCTCAGCTGCTTCTGTAAATCACGTTATCACAGACCAGGAAAAAAAAAATTCTTTTAAGTGAAAACACACTCACATTGAATCATCAGCACATCTCACCTGTCACCCTCAGGCTTTTCACTCTTATCTTCTCCTCTCTTTCCTTATCAGAATCTCCCTAGTTTCAGGACCTTATTACAAAAGCACAGTGATATCATGGCTTCCAGTTTCTACCTTTGCCAATCGACCCACGTGAATCACCAAAAGACACTTTTCAAAAAACACTACATAAAGAGTTATATTGCTCTTCCCCAAAGCACTATTTCCCATTATCATCATAACTGAATAAAAGCATTCCTGCCTGGAATTCAGATTTTCTACTGTTTTGCACTAATGGTTTTCCTAAATGTACCACCTACGCTTCACCAGTTCATACCAAGGCTACTGTTTTTTAATCACTCCCCAAAGCATACCTTCGGCTTCCCTTCTGAGCATTTCCTCATACTGTTTTACTCAAAGATGACTTTTCACCTCTGTATGATGGATCTTTCCATGAGGTCATTTCTATGACTATACTAAATATCTTTGATAACTTACACTTATGTCAGCTCTATACACTTTGACGGACAATATTCTATGTGCATGGCTCATTAATTTTTTATATTTTATTTTTGTCTTGTTAATGGGATTGTATCACAGTTCTACTCCTTTAGTGTCTGTGAAAGAACTTAACCTGATGTTGAGTCCATAAGTTGTGCTCAGTAAATGCAATTTGGAAAATGAAAGTTGTAAATCCCGTAGGCAGTGTAGTGAAGTGGAGGAGTCAAAAATATTTAATAGTTTAAACAACTAATGTTTATTTGTTTAAAATCTTCAAAAAAGGGGGAAATGTTTAAAATTATTCTAAGAGGGAAGAAAAACATTCTCTGATATTGTTGAAGTAAAGTTGGTAACACTTCTGTAAGCTAATAAGCTTCTTTGATTTTTAAAAATAAAATGCAGATATTTCCCCTTTTCCCCCTTGAATATCCATTTTTCATCTAAGAAAATTTCAAAGGCATAAAGCGTAGACATGACTCCACCTTTTTTCCCCCCTCAATAACTCAAGTGACTTAAACCTTCATGACGTGCATCTTTGAATGTCTTATCTGGGTTTAAGATCCAAGTAACTGATGTTTGATGGCTTTGTCCAACTCTGTTGGAAGAAACAGCTTGAACCTCCTTATCACAAAAGCTTAACAATGAAGGTTAATGGTGTATCTCTTATCTCAGTAACAACATGGAAGCTAGGCAGATGGTCCAAATCACACATATCTAGGTTCTAAGACTACTAATGGAACATAAAACAGCCTTTTCTTACTCTGGGTGAAAAATCCTAAATAGTCACTTACTGAAATATAATTAAATCTTTAATTATGTTTGTTAGACTTTCTGTTGAGAATGGCAGTTGATTAAAAGTTCAGAATAAAAAGACTCTGAAATCATAATTATCATAATAAGTGATTAACCTATTATATTTTTACTACAGGCTCAGTGCACGAAATTTGTGCACGGGTAGGGTCCCTAGCGGCTGCCGGCTACCAGCCGGGGTGCCTCCCTTCCCCCAGCCACCTGCCATTGCCGCCGGCTCCGCCCCCTGATTGAACTCCCAGTCAAATTCTGGGTTGAGGGGATAATTTGCATATTAGACTTTTATTATATAGAATGTTTTTTATCATATTCAGTGGCATGCATATCTCATGAGATTGTCGTAATGGCTCTGTAAGATAAATCTTTTTTTAAATAATGAGGAAAATAAGACTCAAAGAAGTTAAATGACCAGCTCAAGTTATTTCATCTTAGAAGACAAGAATTCCAAATTAGATTAGTGCTTGTTTGACCATATCATTGTTTCTGGGGTGAAAGACGGCTTATTTGGCTATGCACAAATTTGACTAGCATGCTACTGGTATTTATTAGCCAATTTCCAAACATTACAAGACAAAAGCTATGGGAAAGCAAAAAACAAATAAACAAAAATGATTTAATCATGGAACTTACTTTTTTGTGTGACAAAAAATCCCTATGAACTCCATTACAGTCAAAGTGTGGTTCCTTGTTGTTGCTGAGCACACCATGGTTACTGTAGACTCCTACTGCATTGCCTTACTCTCATTAATATTCAAATGTATTTCTTATACAAATCCTATTCATCTTTAAGATGAAGATGTCTGACTTTTGTCATACAGATTTCATAGAACACTCTAACTTGTTAAGATTTATTGAAACTTAAATATATTACATACTTTATCTGATTTATTTAGTGAAACACTTTGAAGAGAGTCTCAGTGTTTTAACAGATGCGGAAACTGAGGCTAAAAGATGTTATGGAACTTAGTCAAGAGAACAGGGCATAGTAACATTCTGTTCTTTCTTGGGCCTTAACAATATCTCCCTCCCTGATTTGTAGTAAAAGTTGAATAAGATAATAAATAGAAATGCTTTCTGAACCATAAGCATGATAAACATTTTAGTCAATATCATTGATCAACAGTGGTTCCTGATGCATCACTTTTTATAAACTACTTGAAATTCTTGCCTGAGAATAATCAGTTGAGGACAAAAAGTGAGAATTGATAAAACTGCAAAAGGATTGTGGTTATGAATTTGTTAATTACATGCCATTCACAGTGATTTTTTTTATATATATTTTATTGATTTTTCACAGAGAGGAAGGGAGAGAGATAGAGAGCTAGAAACATCGATGAGAGAGAAACATCGATCAGCCGCCTTCTGCACATCTCCTACTGGGGATGTGCCCGCAACCCAGGTACATGCCCTTGACAGGAATCGAACCCGGGACCTCTCAGTCCGCAGGCCGACGCTCTATCCACTGAGCCAAACCGGTTTCGGCCACAGTGATTTTTTTAAGCTCATTGTGTGTGAATGATGTCACTAAGATACTTTTCCTAAAAATACAAGAAACCTTACCAGCCACAGCCAGAAATGCTATCACACTGCAGAGCGGAATGGGCAGAGGCCCCCAGAACTATGTTACAAAATTTTAGAGCACAGAACAAGAAGTGAAGCTCCCGAAGAAACACGTGTTTACATCTGAGACTTAATGAAATGAGGCATTTTGTTCACCAGCTGCCACAGTATAGATTAGTACATTTCAGGTGCTGAATTATAAAAATTAACATGTATCGTATTACCTAACTTAATAAAAATTCCAGCAGCAAGCAAGAGAATATGCATTGCCTGAAAGCACTAGGCATACTACCCTGTTGAACAGCTTTTAGAAATGAGTAATTAAAATTGAATGATTGATTATATTTATGATTTACTTTTTAGCATTTATTTTTTAGTTCACTAATACCAATGAAGATATATTAGTAACAGGTTTTCTGGAATATTCTGTACTACCAGAAAATCATCTAGCTTTATATTTTCAAATGTTTTCATGCTACAGAAAATATATTAAAATAAGCAACTGAAATGGCTTCCCCTACAGAAAGTCATTGGAAGCCACAGTTCAAAGTTTCCAGGAAATGTTCTGAAAGAGTAAGCGACATACCTGCAAACATCAGTTCTGAAACATCGGGCTTGACATGCAGACAGGTGAAAAGAGGTAAAGGACATTGGGCCGTATTGACTTTTTCCTTCAAACTACTCAAGGTCATGTTCATTCTCTGTCCACATAAGAAAAAAAGAAATGGCTTAAATATACAAACAGATACAGGTAGAAAACCATTTAAAATAGTACTTCCAGGCTGGTGTGGCACAGTGGTTGAATGTTGACCTATGAACCAGGAGGTCATTGTTTGATCCCCAGTCAAGGCAAGTGCCTGGGGTTGTGGGCTCGATACCCAATAGGGGGTGTGCAGGAGGCAGCTGATCAATGATTCTCTCTCATCATTGATGTTTCTATCTCTCTCTCCCTCTCCCTTCTTCTCTGAAATAAATAAAAATGTATTTTAAAAAATAGTATTTCCAATAAAGACACTTAAATTTTTTATAATAAAAATAATTCTTATTACTCGAAGAAATCTCTGGGTCATGAATAAACAAAAATAAACCTCTATGAAAGTAATTGCCTTCATTCTAAAAACAACCAAATTTCAAGGGACTACGCCTACTTTTGAAGTGGAGAAATATTTGGCAGCTATGGAGCCCAGAAAGAATTTAGCCCCAGATTCCCTGGCACAGATTCTGTCTCCCTGCTTTATCTTCCGACGAAATGTCACACTGTGGTCATTAAATGAGTTGGTTCTAAATGATTTATTCTGTTTTCTGACTGTCCAGACAATCTCCATTTTCCCCCTACCATTAAAATATTTCTTGCATTCTTCTCCTTATCTAAAAAGCTTGCCATTTAGAGGAATGGCCAGTTAAGAGTTAAAGATATACTTTTCTTTCCAAAGCAAAGGCATACAGAATACTCCCCTACATCGAAACTGATATACAAAATGAATCAGTAAGCTCTAGTTTGAAATGTAGAAGAGTTCTATCTGGCAGGAACTCTGCTCTCAGTACACAGTGTTGATAAGATAAGTTGAATCATATTTAGTTTTATTTAAAACATTATGACAAACATAGTCTATTGCATTCAAAGGATTATAGGTTGAGCTATAGCTTACATTGTGAATTAGTGTTTCTCCTATTAACATCCCAAAGATATCAGCAAAGGTGACAGGTTGTCCAGACCTTTTCTTCTTCCATAAAGACTCAATATATCTTTTAACTTTCTGTGGTGTGAGAAGTAAAAGGGGGTTTTGGCTAACATTTTTCATTAGCTCTTCATTAATCTCTTCTGGCCCTTTCTCTGGGAAATCTGGGTGAGAATATAAGGTTGACATATACCTGTAAAGAAAACAAAAGATAATTCATAAAGAGGAAGGGCATTACATAATCCCCAAAGAAAGCAGGCATTCTCTGGCATAAGAAAAATAAAGGATGGTAGAGTTGGTTAACTTAATTAGCTGATTGATCCTATTAACCCATTTAAGGAAAGAATGAGTAAATCAGAAAGAAGCTGGTCTTCAGTGGAAGCGAAGTAGAGGTCTCAGAGGAAACACTGGATTTCCCATGCACAGTCCAGAGGGGAGGATTCCCTACTGGCCTACTGTCCACTGTCTAGTCCAGCCGTGGGCAAACTACGGCCCGCGGGCCGGATCCGGCCCGTTTGAAATGAATAAAACTAAAAAAAAGACTGTACCCTTTTATGTAATGATTTTTACTTTGAATTTATATTAGTTCACACAAACACTCCATCCATGCTTTTGTTCCGGCCCTCCGGTCCAGTTTAAGAACCCATTGTGGCCCTCGAGTCAAAAAGTTTGCCCACCCCTGGTCTAGTCTCTAGGAATGGGCATCTCCAGCAGACTACCAGAGACTGATGGCACAACACACTGGAGTCATGAAAATTAAATGACTTGTCTGGATATAATTAATACTAGTCAAGCAATTTGATGATGTGACCTTCAATAATGCTGTACGATTACTGTGAATGTCTAAGGCTGACAAATGTGGTTTTTAATCATCCACTGGCCAACTAGGCAGAATCCCAAGACTCGCCAATGGTAGGTCTCAGAATTTCTGAGGACACAAATCTGATGATTTGCTTTCTTGTGAAGATTCTTGGCCATTAGCCAGAGGAATTCCTGAAATATGCATCAGTTTAATGAATTGGGCCCCACTGTCTATAGATAGAGAGCTGATCTCATTTCTCTGTAGATGGTATTACCATACACATGCCAGTCCACATCCAATAGCCTCTTATGATGCTACATATGAATAGCTGTACTGAGTTGAGCTGAGGAAGAGAACACAGGATTACTGTCCTGATTCTCTTAATTCACTCATGTTGGTTCTCCTGGTTGGCTAATATATATTTAATGAATAACAAGTATCATCCAAAAACAATTTCAGAAATAATTATCCTAAAGGTAGTAGCAGTCACAAGAAAGCTTTTGTTCTACATAAAATTCTCTTTTGTGATCGCAGAAAACTTATTGGGAGGTCCAGGTCTTCTCCAGACACTTCCGTATTACCTCATTCTCGTGCCAAGTCATGGTCATGGATCAGCCCAATATAAACTTACACAACACAGAGCGTAATTTGTTTTTTTAATTCTTTCCGAATTCCTTCCTTTGAACTTTTTACCTCCTCACTTGTAATTTTCAAGAGAGAATGGTTACATGAATCATCTGGACCACCTCTTCCACCTCTTCTTCCGTCCCAGGAAGTGTCTCTTCTCTCCAGGGTTAACAGCTTTTGTGCTTCCTATCTTGTCCTGTCCTGTCTTCACCTTAATCTTTTTCTATCCATGATCCATCTATTTCTTTTTTAAAAAAATATATTTTTATTGGTTTCAGAGAGGAAGGGAGAGGGAGAGAGATAGAAACATCAATGATGACAGAGAATCATTTATTGGCTGCCTCCTGCATGTCCCCAGTACCCGGGCATGTGCCCTTGCCTGGAATCAAACCCAGGACCCTTCAGTTCTCAGGCTGACGCTCTATCCACTGAGCCAAACCAGCTGGGGCCACCTATTTCTCTATCTTTCATCTATTGGTCTACACTATTTCCTTCATCTCACACTTGTACAAAAATGCTCAAATCTCTTAAATTCTGAAAACAAAACAAAAACCTTTCTCTGGTTCTATATTGCCCTTGTTGAACTAATATGTTCATGTTCCACCTTTCTTCCTTTCATCTTCTATTTGTTTGTTATTTGTAATTTCATGATCAAATGTCTCCTTTATTTACTATATCTAGTGACTCTTGCTAAAACCACTCATAATATCCAAACTCAGCTCTAAACTAAGCTTCGCTCAGATTTTTACTCTATTAATGCCCACTACTTCATAAAACTGAAAGGGCGAGGGCTACATCCTCCACCTTGCCCCAGGGTAAGGGCCACGTGCTTGGCAAGAAGGTTCTTCCCGGAAGTCTAAGACTCTGCTAGGCACACCCAGGAACAAGACATCGACTTGCGCCTGGCCAATCGGCAGAGCACAGTCCTTTCTCCTCCCCTTACTCCAACCCCCCCTTTAAAACCCGTCTCTAGGCTGGGTTCGGTCTCTTGGCCACTTGGCTAGCCGATGTGTTGGTGAGTCTGGTGGATGGAGAGCTCAAGCTAGCTTGAAATACAGATTCTTATGCTTTTGCATCGGATTGGCTGGCTCCCTGATGTGGTTTCTTGGGAATCTTGAAATCTGGATATAACAAAAACACTCTTCACCCTCGATCTCTGGAACTCATCTTTCAGTTGATTCTCTTTTCTGACGGCTACTTTGCATTGTCCATTAAAGTTATCTTCCTTTTTTTGGTCCATTAACTTTCGAATGTTCTAGAGTTTCATGAATTAAATTACTGGTGGTAATAACTGAAGTGGTAGAAGGTGCTCAAATTACCAAGGGAGGATGTGTAGCTATAATACAATGGAAGGCAGGTCCTGGAGGAAAGCTCCCATTAAGGAGAAGAGCAGCCGAAGCAGTACAGACAATGTGGAGGAGAGAGCAACCAGAGAGGATACAACCAACTCAAAAAGTTGTGGTGGGAGGGATTTGACAAAGGGACCCCTCAGTGTTGAAACGTCTCAACCTCCAACCTCATCCTCCATGACGCCCCCAAAATCAAGAGGAATAAAAACTTCAAAAGGCACCACCATAGTTGGAAATTAGGTAGTTTCTGCATGAAAATCAATTAGTAAGGATTTAAGGAGTGAATGGCCTTTCAGGAAATGGAATAAATAAGAGAAGGCGAATCATTGAGGAAGTTAGACATTGAAAGATAGAGTAGGAGTTTACGTATACATATGTAAATATGTGGCCTTTAATATTTAAATGATCGACCTGTAATATTTAAAGCTCCCTTTAAATGACATTTTGCAGGACTTGTTTTCAGAACTCTGTCAGGAGAATGTAAGATGTTTCCCCAAATCTACAACCAAAGCAATTACTGAAGCTTTAATTAAGCCCGCACACTATCATAGCCCTAAATCAGCACTCAAGGCCTAGTCTTTCCTTATGACAGGGGTTTAAGAAATTAAGCTTCTTGCAATGTTTTAGTCAGTGATGGGCCACAGGGATCTAACAGATAGTGAACATGGAGAATGAACTCCCCCAATAGGAGTAACAAAATGTCTGAATAGGTGAATTAATCTAAGGGTCCAAGTTTTCCCCCTCACCTACTCATTAAACAGGCAGGTGTCTGCTCTTTCCTTCAAGGAAAAGAATAATGATGGGCTACACCCTTGTTTCGAAAGAGAGAAATTATTTTAAGGGAACATACCAAGAAAGTGGCAACCACGGGTCTAGGTTTTTGTTTTTAGGCTAAAGAATCTGGTTCAAGATGTTTAAGAAACTATAGATTCTTTAAATGTGAACTTCTATGTAGAATGAACAGCTGTCAGGAGAAGGCTATGGTTTAGTTGAAAGATTCCTAGAATAGGGAATCAAAGCCTGGGTTTATATACTGGCTCTGTGAGTAATCTTGGACAAATCCCTTGGTTTCTGAGTCAAATTTTTTGAAAAAATGATAGAAAGCTACTACCCATGTCACAGGCTGAGAAGGCACTGACATTTTAAAATGCTAGACATATATAATACAATATTATGACAGATAGGCTTTACTATGGCTGAGTGACTAAACAGCCTTAAAAGTCAAAGTCAGACATGTGTAATAAGGTGACACCTTTATTTGAGACGTCTAAGCAAGGAATGATGTTTGATGTTCAGTGTGCTTATGTGAGGCAGGCAAACCAAAATGTGTGTAGTCTCTTCTGAAAATGTTCCTATACTTAGAAAAGTGAATCTTTGGTGTACAAATATTGTATATATACGTAAATGTGTTATTACTCTCTATCCAAGTTTAACTGAGCTTAAATACATTTCAAGGATTGATTTCATAATTAGTTAAAATACAAATCAGTGAAATTTATTGAATTCCTGCAGTCAAAAGTTGTTTTTCTTCTTCTGTATATAAAGGTTTCATTCTATTTGCCCTAAAGAAGAATATGAATACCTAGTGAATCATGTAGACTTAGACATAATCACTGAAAGATTGCAATTCAGCAAATTTTGGAAAAATTGAATTAACTATGGGTGGAGTATGTTATTCCACCTCTGTGCTATTTATATATAACTAGGAGCCCAGTGTGCGAAATCGCATAGCCCACCCTCCCACCCGCCGCCCAGCCTTGACACCCGAACCTCTCCACACAGAGCTCCAGCAGGCCTGGCCCAGCCCCCCGACCCCTCTGGCCTTCTGTGGCTGCTTCAAGCCTGCACTCAGTCCCTCAAGTCGCCTCAGGCTGGTCCCGCCTTCCCTGGGCGCCTCCACACTTCCTCCTTATCTCTGGAGCCCCATCATGGGGCATGAGGACAGCATGGAAACCTCCCGCCTGCTGCGCTGTGCTCCTTCCCTAGTCAGGTGAGCAGCGGGGTGCTCTGAGTGGGAGTGGTGGGTGGCGAAGGACTGGTGAGGGGGGCGCTATGGGCTCTCATCCCCGCCCTCCTGGGCACGGGCCTTCTCCGGGCTCCTCCCTGCTTCCACCTCATCTCTGGGAGCAACACACTGCCGCATGCGCGCAGGCAGCCTCCTCATCGGTTGTGACTGTGACACCAATTAGCATATTACCTCTTTATATATATATAGATTATTACAATTAATTTTTTTTTAACTTATTTCACTGCATTTTATGCTACAAAGAGGTTTAAAGGGAATGGATTTATGGCAAGAGTCCATCATTAGGCATGAACTTGCCTTAAAAACATATTTAAGCCCTGGCCGGTTTGGCTCAGTGGATGGAGCGTCGGCCTGCGGACTGAAAGGTCCCAGGTTCGATTCCAGTCAAGGGCACGTACCTTGGTTGCGGGCACATCCCCAGTAGGAGATGTGCAGGAGGCAGCTGATCGATGTTTCTCTCTCATTGATGTTTCTAGCTCTCTATCCCTCTCCCTTCCTCTCTGTAAAAAATCAATAAAATATAATTTTAAAAAAACATATTTGAGATGTAAATTATTGCATCAAGCTGGAACATTTCAATAATTCAAAGTTAATGTCCACTTTTCTAAAACTCCTTTCCCCCCCTAATATTTCAGGTAGATAAATGCTAAATATTTAGGATAATAAAACTAAGATTTAAAATGTATACTAACCACGTGGAGCCAGAAAGACCAGCGATGTAAGTAGCACAATCTAAAATTCCAGATTTGTACAGTGCCTCTATCACACCGGAGAATCCCACCATGGCTCGGAAACCCCCACCTGAGCCCAGGATGGCCACCACAGGCACCTGGAATGACAAAGCACAGATCATTTGCAAAGTAATTTACAAAATATATTTTGGCTTAGTTTCAATTTGTATGTTATATGTTCCACATTTGGCAATAAAGAATTACGTTCACTTACACCATGACAGTGCCTACTTTTTTAAAAGAAAATAATATTTCATGTAAGAGAATCAAGAACGAATGTATATTACAAAGCAGGTCTATTCAAAATGACCAACCAGTTCATTTGATAACAATGACAATCCTCGGCCCTTTGCAGTTTTTGGTTTGCTTTTGAGTGCACGTTTTTAATTTGACGCCCTCAAAAATCCCGCATGGTGAGCAAAAAAAGGATTTGTTCATTTTACAGATGGAAATTCCAAAAGGATGATATTACTTGCCTAATATCTATTAGCTGGTAATCTGTAGTGGAGTAAGTACCTGGCCTTCCTGGACGAGAATTCTTATTGCTCCTTTATGCTGACTCATTTCAAAATATACGCCATTTTTCAAGGCAGAAAACAGAATTTAATCAACTTAACAAGACCTACAAGTTATTGCTTTATTCTTGAATTCATTCAATAAGTCTGAGTAAGTGGTCTCTATGTTTCATGGGAGGAATAGGAGAATGTAGTTTATTTGAGATAGAAATATAAAATTATGACAATAAGAATAGGGATAGATATACTCATGAAGCTCTTATATTTGGAAACATCGATCAGCTGTTTCTCCGCTGATATAAGAACACAGGAACTGTTCTTCGTGTTTTACAGAAATTGACTCATTTACTCTTTTAAAAATCCCTATGATGTTTCCATTTTATAGATGAGGAATTGAAGGCACTTGGAACTAAGACCCTGAAAACTTGTTCAGGGTCAGCAACCAATTAGGTAGCAGAGTCAGGAGTCGAACCCCAGGCTCCTGCATCCAGGCTTGTGCTAGTGTGCATAGCACACAGGCTAGGAATGCGTGAGGTCCAGACGGTATGGTCAGTTGCAATCAGAGGAATTAGAGTGGAGGAGAAGCTGCACAAACAAAGGGGAAACCTGAGCTTAACTTTTAATGCAGTTACGCAACAGGGTGGGATGTAGACAGGGAAGGAGGCTGTTCTGGAAATAAAAGCAACATGAGCCAATGGAGGGTTTTTGCCATAAAAATGGAGAAGCACAGGCTGCCTGTAACATGACTAAAGCACAAGAGTGTTTGTTTGAAGAGGAAGAGAATGTTATTTCTTTTTTGTGGTCCCAAACCACTATTGCCTAAGATAGCAGGTTATTTTTCTCTACCTTAAGGCACCAGTGCCTAAAGCAGCCGTGGGCAAACTACGGCCCGCGGGCCGGATCCGGCCCGTTTGAAATGAATAAAACTAAAAAAAAAAAAGACCGTACCCTTTTATGCAATGATGTTTACTTTGAATTTATATTAGTTCACACAAACACTCCATCCATGCTTTTGTTCCGGCCCTCCGGTCCAGTTTAAGAACCCATTGTGGCCCTCGAGTCAAAAAGTTTGCCCACCCCTGGCCTAAAGCGTGCATAGCTTTCAGGGGGTCCACAAAGTCAAACTATTTTTATACTAACACTAAGGTGTTATTTGCCTTTTTTTTCATTCTCATTCTCTCATGAGTGTGTGATAGAGTTTTCCAGAGACCACATGTTGTGCAATATAGCAACAGACTGAATTCAAGAGCAATTCAAGAATTCAGTAGTCTTCTGTTAAGTCAAACAATGAAGATGCTTGTAAAAATTGCTCTTCTCGCCTTATTTTTGCTTTGGAAAATACTGTTATTTTCATAAAATATGTTATTTATAGTAACATGAAATTGGTTTATTTAAAATACATATTTTAATAAATGTTCTGTTATAGTTTTTAATGTAGTAGATATTTATAGATTTAACCCATATACACCCAATCTCTTAGAAGTGTCTGATTTTTTTTAAGTGTGTCAAGAATATCTGAGAGCAAAAAGTTTAATAACAACTGCCCTAGGGCATCAGGGACATGGTGAGTGCAATCCAACATCTGGGGAAATCGGAGCCTGCTGAGGACAAGGCAGTGGGGAGACAGGAAGGGAATAGGAAAGAGGGAGCAGAGTGGATGGAAATATCTACTGGACAGACGGAGGCTGGTGCAAAGGTAGAGTCACATTGCTGGGGAGAAGAGTGCATGTTGTTTGACATTGTTTTCCAATAATAATAATTATCAAGGAAAAATTATAAATGGAAGACAGCAGTTAATGGAATGAATGATATCAGATCAAGAAGCAACCCAGAGCTTTTGAAGAGATGAACAAATAAGTTCCATGGTTGGAAGAGCAGAACTTGAACTGAGAGAGGATGCATTGGCTGGAGTATCTAATTCGAGTTATATCAAAATAGTCATATTGCTATCAGATTTTATTGTCTATATTAGTAACAAAAATCTAATTTTCAAAATAAACATACAAATCACAGAGTGCATGTGCATAGATGAGCTCAAGTACTTTTAACAGTGCTATCTTATCTCTAATAATCCCACTTTTTTTTATCTTCTTCTGAATGTGAATGGAATATAATGATCCCTTCTCCCCTCTACCCAGAAAGCTAAGCTTATAAACAGGTACATAGAATCAAAGGTACATTTACAAGGAGAACCTTTAACATTTGGTGACCAGATTCGATGTTAGGAGCAAAAGAGGAAGTGTTAGACTGTTAGGGTTTCTAGCTTTGCTCATAGAAGATGTTGCTGTCATTACCAGGAGAGTCAATAATGCAGTTCCTTGACTGGAATCGAACCCAGGACCCTTCAGTCCGAAGGCCAAGGCTCTATCCACTAAGCCAAATCAGCTAGGGTTGTTTTTGTCTTTTTTATAATAGCCATTCTGACATATGTGAGGAGATATCACATGTGGTTTTGATTTGCATTTCCCTAATGATTAATTTTGAGCATCTTTTCATGTGTCTGTTGGCCATCTGTATGTCTTCTCTGGAAAAATATCTATTCAAATCCTTGGATTGTGTTTTTTATGCTGAGTTGTATACGTTCTTTATATATTTTGGATAATAATTTCGTACTGGATATGTCATTTGGAAATATCTTCTATTCAGTCAGTTGCCTTTTTTTGTTTTATTTGATTATTTTCTTCACTGTATGAAAATGTTTTAGAGTGATAGAGTTCCATTTGTTTGTTTTTGCTAGAGGAGAAATATAAAAAAATATTTCAAAGACTGATGTCAAAAAGTCTACTGCCTGTATTTTCTTCTGGAGTTTCATGGTTTCAGGTCTTATATTTAAGATTTTAATCCATTTTGAGCTTGTTTTTGTATATGGTGTAAGAAAGTGGTCCAGTTTCATTTTTTTTTTTTTTGCATGTATCTGTCCAGTTTTCCCAACATCATTTATAAAAGAGACAGTCTTTTTCCCCATTGCGTACTCTTGATTCCTTTGTAGAAGATTCATTGACCATATAAGCATGGGTTTATTTCTGGGCTCTTTATCCTGTTCCATTGATCTATGCCTGTTTTTGTACCAGTACCATACTGGTTTGATAACTATAACCTTGTACTATGGTTTGAAATTAGGGAGTGTGATACCTCCAACTTTGTTCTTCTTTCTAAAGATTGCTTTGGCTATTCAGTGCCTTCTGTGGTTCCACATAAAGTGTCAGGATTATTTGTTCTAGTTCTGTGAAAAAGTGAGGTCCTAACTGGATGCTGTTTGTTTGTTGAAAACTGTAAAGAAGACAGTCATAGTCTCTGCACTGAAAATTGGGTAGAACTGTTCTTTGTGTAATAAGCTTCCACAACAGCATGCTCCTCCAGACCTTACAGATGCCATCAGCAGGACTGAAAAGAAAGTGAGGATCTTGGCAGGAGCGAGGGAAGTGGGAGCTGAAGGCACCCTTGGCCAAGGAGTAACATAAAAATGGGGAAATGTTACTTGTGTTATGGGAATGGGTGGTGCTGAGTATTTCTAAACTGATTTTTTCTGCCAAGAGAAAAAAGTCTAGACTAAAACCAAACAACAACAACAACAAATGTTTTCATTCAAGGAATTGCTTCCAAAAACATGAATTTTATATTTTTTAAGAATATCCCAGAGAAAACTATAATTACCTCATTCTCCAACTGTTGCAAAAAAAGCAAAAAAAAAAAAAAGCCAATTTGTATGAATATTAGGCCAAATTTTATTTTTCCAGGAAGACTCCTTCCCACAAAACAAGGAATGCCAAGGGGTGCAATAGCAACTTTTGAGAAGGACAACCTAAGAACAGGCCAACTTGACATCTGCACCAAACTGCCTCACATACATTCCTAACTAAACAGGTCAAACTGGACTCTTTTCACCCAAACCTTCTCCTCAACCTGTATCTCCTCCTAAATCCTGATTCTAGGGTTCCTCAATTTTGAGCCCCTGATATCTGTCTTTCTAACCAATTCATCCCATGCATACAATGCCGAGCCACTGCTTAAATCTGTACCCTGATAGGTGCTGGGAATATAAAGGCGAATAACACAGACCCTGTCCTGGTCCTCGTGCAATTTACATTCTAACGGAGAGAACAATCATGAAATGAATAATTTGTACAAGTGATTTTTAAGTATGATTGTGGTGAATGCTAGAAAGATAACGTGCATATTTGTGCCATAAGAGAATATAACTGAGAACTAACTTGTACTTGGGAGGAGGGGGGGAAGAGCTGAGAAGGGAGAAAGTCTCAGAAGTGACATATGCACGGATTAAAGAATGGGAGGGTGTTAGTTATCAGAAAAGTGGGTGGGGAGGAGAAGGATGGTACAGGGGAAGCACAACGCAGTGGGAAGAAATGTCTGCAGGAGTAATACTTGGGCAAGGGTTTTGTGGAGACATTGACCTAAGAGGCACCTAGTGGGGAGGGGCCATGAATTTGGGACAAATTGGCAAAAAATGAACCTGGAAAGATGCTGTGAGGCCAATTCCTAGAACAAGGGTGGGGAAGGTTTGGCCCTGAGGCCACATTACCTAGGCCTGAGAAATCATTTGGTCTGGCCCTGCCAAGGCATTAGGGGTGAGTTAATTAAATGTTTGACCAAATATAGAAGGCTAGTTTTTAAGTTGATAATTTTGTATGGCCCGAGAATGATGTTATAATTATCCAAATGGCCCTTCGCAGAACAAAGGGTCCCCACCCCTGCCCTAGAGCAATGGGAAGATTTAAAACTTGGGTTTGATAGAATCAGATTTCTATTTTTAAAAGATCCCTCTGAATTCAGTGTGAACAGGAAGTGGGGGAGTGAGGACAGGCCTAGTAGAAGATATAGGGTCTGACTTTCAGGTTTGACATGCTGCGTTTGAGGTGTCAGAAACACTAGTGAAGAAGCCAAACAGGTGTATAGACATTCAGGTTGAAGCTCAGAAGAGAGATTCTAAGTTGTTGATAAATACGGGAAAGTTCATAGCACACAGGTGTTGGGTGACATCAGCACACAGGTGTTGGGTGACATCATGGGACAGAGAGAGAATTTCCAAGAAGAGAGCAGCTTGAGGAGAAAGATGGCCCAGGACTGAGTCTTGAAAACTCCTCTGTTTAAATAACAGGCAGGGGAAGATGATCTGGCAAAGGGAACCAAAGGGGCCCGATAAAACAAGGAAAAGGTAGTGAGAGAAGGGCAGAGAATGTTCCGAAAGGAAGGAAGACATTTGTCATTTGCAACTGCAGGTTGGGTAAGACAGGTCCAGATGAAGAGCCTTTGCATTTATTAGTTAGTACCGGTGACCAGCTGCGCAGCTGCAGCTGGAATAGTGAGGGCGGAAACCTGAGGAGAGTGAGGAAGTAGAGCGAGATTGTGTAGGAAACTTTGGAGAAGTCTGTGTGTGAAAATGAGAGAAGCAGAGCAGAAAGAAGAAGGTAATGTACAATCCGGGGGCCGGGGGGCGGGGGGGGGAGGGGGTGTCTTTTTTTGTTCCTTTTTTCTCTTTATATCAGAGTTTAGAACATATTTATATTTTACTAGGAACAATTCATACAGCGGTATAGAGGCAGACAATATAGGTGGGGAGTGGCCCTGGGGAGACTGAACAATTGACATATGGAGCTCCTAACTGGGGTTTGCAATCCACATCTGATGTGGACCTGCACTTGAAAGAAAAGGGTGGGTGATTCCTTCCACTGAACTCAGAGGGAAGAGCCAAAGGCTATGCATAGGGTATTAGGTATGTCAATCCTGCTGACATGGGGATGTGCTGGGACAGCAGCAGTCCATAAGAACTACAGGAACAAGCCCCAGCCGGTTTGGCTCAGTGCATAGAGTGTTGGCCTGTGGACTGAAGGGTCCCAGGTTCCATTTCCAGTCAGGGCACATGCCTGGGATTTCGGGCTCGATCCCCAGTAGGGGGCGTGCAGGAGGCAGCCGATCCATGCTTCTCTCTCATCATTGATATTCCTCTTTTTCTCTCTCCCTCTCCCTTCCTCTCTGAAGTCAATAAAAATATATATATTTTAAAGAGCTACAGGAACTGTTGAGAAGACCATATGCCATTGGATTAGACCAGATGCTTAAAACCGGCAGAGATTAGCTCGCTCCAACACGGTAACTAATTTCACCCAACAGTAACTCTGGCCTCATTATACACTCATTGTAATATGTTAGCATTCTAAAGGACACACTCCACACTGGCATGATTGGAAAACGAAAGCCCGTATAAGGACACAAAATGGTTTATGGAGCTCCTCTGAGAAATCACCCCTTCCCCAGGAAGATCCTGAATATTCCTCCCCGTCATTGAATACCCTACACCCCCTCCCACTAAATAACCTCAGTAAAGGAAGCAAGTTCCACTGAAGGGAGGCTGCTCTGGCTGGGGAGGAGCCACTCTCTGTCTCATTGCTTCACTAATAAACTCACTCTCACTTTAAGGGACCCAAAAAGGTAGAATTGCTGCTGAAAGGTTTACTATAGGGAAAAAAGTGTTTCCCAGAAAGGCAGAAACATCTGAGTAATATGCAGAGAAGGAAGTGTTTTCAAGGACTAATTAACCTGAGACCATAATCAACCACAAGTGCCACCAGGGATCTGTATGGTGACAGCAAGACGGGATGGAAGAGAAGTCCAGTCCTTTTTTAAAAAAATAGAAACTTCAATGGAGGTTTCACTTCTCCTCTCAGCTTCCTTTTAGCAAAAATTCTCCGTGAGCAACATTTTATCTCCGAGTCTGCTCCCATAACAGCCATTCCAGCCCCAGCAGATTAGCTTCCCACCCCACCCCCACCCCCAGCGCCCACCTGCAAACACATTCCGAGACCACGTGTGGGACCCCGTGCTCATCTGGCTCCCTTACTCAGAACCCATGTCTCATTTCCAATTGTATTCACAAGACAATTTACAAATCAATTTACAATAATCTTGAATCCCTGACTGTGTGTGCATATATGGGAACATCTGTACAGTGGGGCCTTGACTTACGAGTTTAATTCGTTCCGTGACGGAGCTCGTAACTCAAATTACTCGTATGTCAAATCAAAAGGTGAACGAGTGAGACACGTGATGCTGGGCTGATGTGGCGTTCACTGTGACGTTCACTGCACCAACTAGCGGTGCGGTATCTGAAGCTGGCTCATAACCCGAATTTTAGCTCGCAACTCAAAGCAAAAAATCGGCCGAGAGACGGTTCGTATCTCGAAAAACTCGTTAGTCGGGACACTCGTAAGTCAAGGCTCCACTGTATATATATTTACTTATGATTTTTATACAAATATTATATTTCTAAAAATAAATTAATAATCTTGAATCCTTGTCTGTGTGTATATGTATGTCAATATATGTATATATATATTTACTTATGCTTTTTATATGACTATTATCTTTCTAAAAATAAATTATATTCATTTAAAATATTCAATTAACAGAAGGTTCAAAGAAATAAATAAAAAATTAGCTGATATACCACTAAGAAGGAATTTCATCATACCATTTGATAAAATTGTAGGAATTTGTTTTTTAAATTTTTGTGGAGGTATAATTAACATATAACATTAGATTAGTTTCCGTTGTACAAAATGATTCACTATTTGTATATATTGTGAACTGATCACCACAATAAGTCTAGTTAACATCCATCTCAAGGTAGTTAAAATTTTTTTCTTGTGATAAGGACTTTTAAGATCTACTCTCTGAGCAACTTTCAAATATGCAACAGAATACAATTAAATATAGTAGCATTTTTTTGTAGATTTCAGATAGGAAGATAAAACAATAAATGAATGGTTGCATGGATGTTTGGATAAATGAATGATAGATGGATGGATGGATAGATGAAGAGATAGTAAATGAATAAACAGCCAAAAACTGGATTATTACTTTACTGGAATTTAAGGAAAGAAAAAGAAGATAAAGTACAATTAAAGGATTGTATTTTCAATATTTGTTCACAAAAATATTGTAATTTTAAGATCTCTATAATTAGTATTGTGAAAAGCATTAAAATGTAAAGATCATTATTTTGGATGTTATCTTTTAACTTTCTGCTATGAAACACTAAGAATTTAGAACATTTCCTTTCATCTTCCCTATTCACATCTATCAATTTTTTAATTGTATTATCATTAACAAGATTTGTAACATCTTCTTCTTGTTCAGTAATGATAATTCCACAGTTGTTTAATCTTAGTCTACATTAAGATTAATTCAATGATCTTTTCATATCTGACATTAAACTTTCCCTACTAATGAAATTATCATCTTGTTTGTGCATAAGCATGCCTATGCCTCTTTTAATAGCAATATCTGATAAATATTTCCAAATTTGGGCAGCATTTGTGATGACCTTCCTCAAAGAGTTTCCGTTTATGAAATGCTTACCTTACCATATCTCAAAAAGCTGCAGACAAAATGCTATCATAATGTTTTCATATTTGGGAAAAATTGGGGAGGAAGTACAAACAAAGTTAAATTGCAATAACATTTGAAAAATTTATAACTCACATCACGTGTAGAACACAAGCTTTCACTATTCTCCAGACCCAGGAGTTTCTTCATGTTTTCCTTTACGTTTTCTTTTCTCTGGTATCTGAAAGCTTTCTCCTGATCACACAAAGCCATGCTAAATCGGAGGTCCGGGGATGAACTATATATAAAACAGAGAATCGTGAGCGTAGTTCCCCAGCCTTTTTATATATCATTTGGTCTCCCACAGGTTCCCAGTAGCTACACTGATATAGGCTCACTGCTTCCCTCGAGCCATTTCCTACAGGGAGACCTGAAGCAGAGTATAAAATGATGACTATCTCCAAGCATGTTTCAAGGCAGGTTTTCAGAAAACAATAAGCATAAGATGTTTTAGGAAAAAATAAACAAGCAACCAAACAGCTCCTGACCAATTGCATGTTATGATAGTAATAGCACTTTAGGGAAGCGCTTCAGAAAAGAAACCTGTTTAAGTAATGCTGCTATGAACATAGGAGTGGGTATATTCTTGATGAGTGGAGTGGGGCAAAAGGGGTGGGGAGATGAGGACATCTGCAATACTGTCCAAAAAAGAAAAAAAAAAGGAAAGAATAAAAAAGAACCTGTCTAGATCAATTTGACACAGTAAGAAATCTTAAATTAAATTATATACCTTTCTAAAAAAATATTGTCTTTACCATTCATAAAAGTAAGCTCTTCCCTTAAGAGAGTTAAATTTAAGGCTCATTTCTGTTAATTCAGTATATTTCTTCCTTGTAAACATAGAATGAGAGAAAAAAATTGTAAGGCCTCTGGACAACGTATTCTATAGTTATATTTGATGATTGCAAATATTTTTACCACAACTTCCCAAAGAATAAATATAGGTAACTCATAAAAGATTAAGTATGAGTAGTAATGATGAATAGAAGAATAAATATTTAATTTCATTAGCAAAGTTATAAAGTAGAGTTATTATTAAATTAATAATTCAAAAATATTTAAAATATCTACTTTCTACTACTGGAAAAGGTAAAGTAACACTGTTATTCTCATGCATATATTTTGAAAATATAAATTTGCAAAAACACTTTTGAAAAGCAATTAGGCAATGAGCACCAAAAATAATTAAAATGTGTATTTCCTTTGACCTAGTAATTCTATTTCTGGATATCTACCTTAAGGGAAGAAACTGAAAAGATCATTTAACTGTATTATCATATAATAAGGTTATTAAATTATACTATATCATAGCATTGAATTACACAGCTATTACATTGTATTATTATGAAGATTATGTAATAAGGTGGGGAAAATAAGAGAGTAAATTAGCATTTTTAAAGTCAAGTCTTGGGGTAAACTCTTTTCTATTATTAGTATTTATTATACTATGTTAAATTGGGTAAATTCTAATCACTAAAAGAAATAAAAATCTTACCTGCACAGTTGTCTCTGAATCCTCCTCATTTTTTTCCCTTTTCACTCCTCAGAAGTAACTACTATCTTAAATTTGCTCTTTATTTCAATAAATTTCTTTATACTTTTACAATATATATTTATGTCCCTAAGAGTCATTTTTCAGGTTTAATTTTTTTATATAAATGCTGCCAACTGTATGTATACTGCAAATTATTTTTTTCATTAAACATTTTGTTTATGAGATTCATCTCTGTTTATGTAGCTAGAACTAATTCAAATATTTTTACTATTGTGGAATATTTTCAATATATGAATGTAGCATGATTTGCTTATCCATGAACATTGACGTTGCTTCCAATTTATTTTTAACTATTACAACAGTACCACTATGAACATGTGGTGTATATGTGGAAAAGTTTCCTATAATATATGATCTTTAGGAAAAAAACACCATCTTATTAAATCATAATAGATATAAAGTACTCTTTTCTTCTTTTACAAATGAGTAAAAAAAGTGATTAGAAATGTTTCAACCATTAACATAATTAGCAGGTAATAGATTTAAATCCAGGACTTCTCATTCTGGGACTCATGCTTTTTGTATTGTACAATGATAATCGTTATCTTACACTAACAATAAGAAGCATGATTTTTTTTTAAGAAATCTATGAACAGAGCAATGAACATAGATGTTTAGAAGATATCAGTATGAAATATCTGGAAGAAAAACTTTAAATGCTGAATAATTTTATAAATATGTTATTTTAGTAACTTTAGTAACTTTATTTCTTTCTCTTAGGTATTATCTTTAATTAGTTTGCTTTCTTTTTTAAAATTTTATCTTATATTTAATGGAAGATATTCCATGGGAAATTGAATTTTTCTTGAAAGAAAACATTTCCACTTAAAATCAAGATATAAGTTAACATATAAAAATAGGGTTTGATTAAAGTTCATTGTAAATATATAATCAATTGCTTCTGGACACATATGTACACTACTTGTGATTCTTTTCTGCATCTTTTATAACTGGGTTTCATAATGGTCTTAAATATACCAGTGAAGACCATTTCCCAGGAAAATAAATAGCATTACTTGCATAGTCAAGTAAAAATATTTCTAATCTCATGCCAAAATAAATCACTTTTAAGTAAGAGTTAATGTAATGCAAAATGATGCAACACAGCAACGTGAAATGTCCTTTGACACTTCCTTGCATAAACTGAGGGATTGTGGTAATTTATGCCAATCATTTACAAAGTCAACTTGTTCCAGAGATTAAAATAAGAGAAAGCGATGTCTAAACTGAATGCCAGGGCACCATTAGCATGCATTTGGAAAATCACAAGAGAATGTGGCACTCATTCATGTGACGTTTGTATAAATAAAATGTGTGCTGGTAACTTTGGTAAAACCCACTTCAACAGGAAAGCACCAAGAGAGGTTGAGGGAGGTGAGGTCTGAATCCTGCATTGGATCAGAAACCAGCTCATTCCCAAGACAGGCCTGACTCCCCTCAGAGTCACCCTTTGAAAATAAATAAATGACTTTGCAACGTTCATTTCTCAGAATCCACTTTGAAAGAGCAACATCCTTTCATGGAACTTGACCATTTTGAGTCCTGCCGATTACTATGACAAATTGGTCTCAATTTTTAGATTTTCCTCTTTCTAGTTTTCCTGTTCACTTTTGTGTTTTTGAATTTCTATCTAAATCAACAATAGAAAATAGGCTTAAATAACTGTATTCATTTCTATTGGAATAGAAAAATAACTTAAGGGAGGGCCCTTTCTAAAAAGCCCTTATTTTTAACATCTATTATTTAACCAACAAACGATGGGAAAATTAATCAAAGAATATTAGATTTATTTTTTAATGTTGTAACTATTAAAAAGGAGCTAAACAAAGTACATTTAATGCATTTTGATAGTAAAAAGGCTGTTATAATTATTTCATATATTAAAAGCATACTTTTTATTTTATTATGTTTTTAATCATTATTATTGAAAGTATTACATATATCCTCCTGTTCCCCTATTGGCCCCTTCTAGCCCACTCCCACCCCCAGCCCCAGGCCTAAAAAGTATACTTATTAACAAAATAAATCAATGGAGCTCTCACAATATCTTCCACCCAACAAAATTAATGTGCTTACCAAACTTCAAGGGACATTTCCAGAATCATTTCAGTGACCTGTAAGAGATTTATTAGGTTAGGTCATAAATAGATGTGTGTTGCATATAATGCAAACAAAGTCAAAATAATTGTTGAGTGGCAGATTATTTTTAACCTAAACAAAAACCCTAAGAATAAAAGTGACATAGCTCCATGAAGACCTTAAATTACAGGTATATTTCAATAATTTTTTTGCTATTTTTTACAATATAAATCTACTTAAAGTCATTTTTAGCAAACGTAAGAATTGCCTCTGTATGGCATTTTCCTTCACTCACTAAAATGAAATATAGTTCTACAATCATTATTTCACAGAACATAAAACTTGTCTGAGCTCTAAAACCTATAAAGATGTTGTGTCTATTATTCAGGAGCTGTGCCCAGGCCTCAAAACCAGAGGCTGAAGTGGTTGGAAGGTTAAAAGAAGCCTAGGTGTGCATTTGCAATGTGTGCGGGCTGTAGTGAACAAGACAGAACACCTATCCAAGGACCTAGGAACCAACCAACTGTGGTCAGGTCAAGAAACATCTCCAAGTGCAATGTGGGGCTCAGGTTTTTATTTTGTCAACACTATGTAAACCAGCCAAACTTACGGGAGAACCCCATCCCGCCAATGGAAAAGACAGTGCCTAATATCAACAAAGCAGAAGGGATATTAAAAGATGTCTTTCCAAGACTATGAACCTATTGTATAGAAAGACCTTATCAACACTCTCCTTGCCATTAGATATAAATAATCTATATAAATAAAAGCCTAATTGACCGTTATGACTGGTCGATTGAATGACTGGTAGACTGTTGCTATGATGTACACTGACCACCCGGGGTAGACACTCAACACAGGAGCTGCCCCCTGGTGGTCAGTGCGCTCCCAAGGCCAACCTCCCATGGTACCTCCCCCATGGGAGCCAGCCCCAATCTGCCCCAATTGGCCCTGATCACGACTGGGCGAGAAGGCCCCAATCGGCCCAATCGCTGGCCAGACCAAGGGACCCCACCGGTGCACGAATTCGTGCACTGGACCTCTAGTGTAACCATAAGAACCAAATGAGAATGTGTTTGGAAGGTTGTTACACAATTGTGAGATGGTGCTATTATTTTTTTTAATATTGGTTACTATAAGAATATTGTTAGAGTTACCTATTCAATATCTTCAAATAGAACAAAACTAGAATATGCCTCTTCAAACATGAAGAGAATATTTTTAGAACTAACATAAAGTGCTATAGATATTTGGTTTTGTTTTCTTTATGGTTTCAGGGGATGGAAAAAAACAAACGAGAAGGAGCCTTTCAAAAGGTTATAATAAATTCATGCATAATTCTTAGTACTGAATTTTATGAGTAAGAAAAAGGCATTGAAATCATCTGTACAAAAATTTGCCTTTCCCACTAAATTGTAAGTTCTGTCTTATATAGGTCTCTATTTCTAGTTCATTGCATGGTATTTGGCATATAACACATAATCAATAAATATTTGTTGAATTACTGTGCATGTGTATGTGAGAGGAAGAACATCAGGCAACCTTTTCTTACCAAGAACATCTCATTATTTCTTGAGATAAAATCATGGACTGGCCCAACCCAGATAGTTTTTGTTATGTATGGAACGAACGCTATGAACCTTCATTCATCAAAGCAGCATTTAAATATTACTTTGAAGTTAATAAATCATCAAGAATCCTAATAAAATGGTTTTTATTTTTTAACATACTCAGATGAATCATAGTTCAGTTATAAATAAAAAATGTGATGTGAATGACTTCTAAACAATTAATGTAATCACTGTCTGTTCTACTAATGAAAGCACTGCTTAGATCACAACACATTATGTCTGTTCCCCATTTCAAAATTTCAAATGGAGTCTTTGCCAAAGAGGAAATGAAAAAAAAATTATAGCCCTAGCCGGTTTGGCTCAGTGGATAGAGCATCAGCCTGTGGACTGAAGGGTCCCAGGTTCAATTCAGGTCAAGGGCACATGCTCAGGTTGCAAGCTCGATCCACAGTAGGGAGTGTGCAGGAGGCAGCCAATCAATGATTGTCTCCCATCATTGATGTTTCTGTCTCTCTCTCCCTCTCCCTTCCTCTCTGAAATCAATACAAATATTTAAAAAAGAAAAATAAAAGAATTACAAAGAATGAGATTACTTTAGATGTTTAGTAAGAAAAACAAGACATGGGTAAAAGCATAGTCTGTTGCAATAAATAAATAGGTAAAATAAATAAATAGATAAGTAAATAAATACAGGAAAGCTGCTATTAAAATGAGATTAGATTTACTGTTTTTATCTTGAGAGGTCAAAAGCACCATGGGAGAATAGACATTTTTAAAAACTCCACAATATTACAACTCAATATGGAGTTTTCTAATAAATGGAAGATCCAAAGCTGGAATAGGCTTCCTATTCTAAGATGTCACCTCCTAACAGAAAGTGTTCAGAGAAAAGCTGGCTCCCCAACTGGCAAGCCCCCCGCAGTTTATTTATTAAAGTATTCAATGCCTGAAAATATCTAATGCCTATTTGTCCTCACAACTTAATAAGTACAAAGAAAAATCAACTATGCTCTGTGTCTGATCATTATGTCTCTTCCACGTCCATCCACGTTTCTTGGCTACGTCATTCGCTGATAAGACTCTTTAAATGGAGGCGGGATGAGAGAAGAGAAGACACAGGATTTTCCCGCCATTTGGAGGAGAACAGGATGTGTTGCCATGGTTCTGGTCCTTCCTTCTGCCCGCTGCCCAAGTGGATCACCCACAATCAGGAGGAAGTAGTAAACTCTCCCACTTGGTGCACTCTGTTCAGACATGCTGGGAGGCTGATATTCACCATCTTTCCACACCTTTTACTTGCAACATGTGATTCAGATAAAATAGCCATAAAATATGCACTTCCTGTGCGGCATTACACAATTATTGTAAACTTCTTCCCACACACTGCATGAAGCATCTCTCCATGTCAGTCAACCAGGTTGCTCATCTTAATCAAGGCTCTCAGAAGGAAAGGTGACCAAATTTCCCCAGTTCTCCCCCACCCCATCATATTTAGTTCAGAACAAATGAGAAGAATTCCACCTCTTCTAGGAACTATAAATGCAAGAGCGAGCTGTACTCATTGTACATTCTTGTGGGGAAACAACATTCTCTTCTTTGAATTCCAGCATGAGAACAATTGTAGATGCTTGCAATGGGAGGTGTTTCATTGTGGGGGTGAGGAACTAGAGCAGAGAAACTACTAAAAAAATAGAAATACAAAAAGCCATTTCAGACATAATTAATTTTGAAATTATTTAACCCATAATTCTTTTTTTTAATATATTTTATTGATTTTTTACAGAGAGGAAGGGAGAGAGATAGAGAGTCAGAAACATCGATGAGAGAGAAACATCGATCAGCTGCCTCCTGCACATCTCCTAATGGGGATGTGCCCGCAACCAAGGTACATGCCCTTGACCGGAATCGAACCTGGGACCCTTCAGTCTACAGGCCAACGCTCTATCCACTGAGCCAAACCGGTTTCGGCTAACCCATAATTCTTTTGCAAATTTTTCCAGGGTCATTTTGAAACAATGAAGATAAGGTAATAAGCATAGAGCCTGGCATTAAGAAGGTCCTTTAAAATTATTATTACAAAAAGATGCAAATAGTTAAATAATTTTAAACCCGATGTGGCTCTAACAAGGAGGTGCACACAGAAGTGACAACCCTGCCAATACCAGCTAGGTCACAGCTAAATAAACTTTATGTGTTTAAAACTGAGTAAGATACTTCTAAAATCATTTTTAAAATACATATGATTTTCTATAACACTAACATTTATTCTTTTATTGAGATATAATTGACATAAAATAATATATGAGGTTCAGCTGTATAACATAATGATTTGATATTTGTATATATTGCAAAATGATTACCATAGTAAGTCCAGTTAACATGTGATTTCCTCATAAAATAAAATTAGTATTTACTACCAGACATAATCTAATCTATCACCCAAGAATTCAGGATAATTGTGCCTCCCCCCCTCCTCCAGCCCCAAATATCCCAGATCCTCTTCAAAGACTTCAAATATTAAAAATACACTCTTCCCTTCTAGCCACGTTCCACTCTATCACACTGAGTTTTCCTCCTTACATTGGGTGATAGCTTTCTTTCCTTAATTTAAGGTCCTTTTTCCTTCCCGGTGGACATTGGAGATTCTGAAAGAGCTTGTAATCATTAGCTACCATATGAAATAACCATTTCCTAAAGCACTATGTAACCAAAATACTCTTTCTTCAAATGGGAATCTCTCAGACGCTCTAGTTTTTCACTCTTTTAAATTTCATTCACTTTCGTCACACCCGTCTGAGCACTTCCCAGGTTCTCTGTATTTCCCATAAGTGTAATCACTTATCCATTCATCCAAAAATGATTCAAGTGGCTGATGTGGGTCAGGCTGGGTATGCAATGGTGTTCTACTCCCTGAAGGAATTTAGGTACAGTCATGGACCCCAAGGACACAAGAACATTCTAAAATGCCCTAAAATTTAAAACTTATAAATTGCACAAGTGTCAAAAAAAAAAAAAAGATTCACTTAAGCTCCTATTGCTAGAATCCCAAAATAAAAATGCATTCTCTCTTAAAGCCAGGAATTATTGGGCCTACATTTGAACTCTGCTCTGTATCAATCTGATGGCATCACATCTTAGCCAAAGATTCCTCAAATTTCTCACAAAATGATAACATTCTCCTATTTTCCCTCCAAACCCTGCTTTGTCTCATTCTCTTAGGTGAATTGTAGTCTTTGTCTTCACACATCAATACACAGTTTTCCAATACAATCATCTTGATATTATCTTTATATTCTGAACTCACCATCAAAATTACCGTTTTTTTAAAGCTTTGCCACTATCTCTCCTATAGAACTATCTTATTCATTTTCAAGTTGCAATCATTAGTAAGTAATAATAATTTAAAAAAATCAGCCAAAATTAGATATAATAGAAGCCATGAGATATGACCATTTTTAAACACTAACACTAATTTCGCAATAAAGATGGCAAATTGAAACACCATATAATGTAAATTTAGAGGCTACATTCTTCAAAGTATTGGCCAAAACAAACTGATTTTTCATCTAGAGAATGAAGAAGTGTAATTTTTCTCTGTTTTCCAAAAGTGTCTATGCATTAACTCATTTAACCATGACAATCCTAAGAGATAGGCACTATCTATATATATAACCCTGTTTTACAGACGAGGATGCATAGGAAAAACAAACAAACAAACTTGTCCAACATCATACAGTGAAGAAGTAGCAGAATCATGATTCCAACCCAGGCATGGCTGTCTGATGCTGAACCCGGGGTCGAAGGCAGTGGGTCCCACCAGTGTCTCTCAAAAGACAACTCTGATGTTCGTTCTTCAATCTCATGGCTCCAACAAACACAACCTCACCCAGATTTTATACATGCTAGCTGGAAAACCAACCCTGTGAATCTAGCCCTATATTTGGTTTTCTCCTAAAAAAAAAAAAAAATTCTAAAGTTGAGGTGAGTGATAAATCATAGTCTCAGGAAGAGCTGGACCCTTTGTAAGTTCTTGCTTCCCAATGTCAGCTGACCCTCACTGCCACTAAGCAATGGTTCCATTCAGCTCTCAGTGACACATTAAAGCTGTAAGAAGCTACACTTACTTTCCTCAAGTCACCCTGTACTCCTCAGACTCATCACTTTCCACAGAAGTCTACTAATGCTGCATCAACTTTTCGTTTTCGGTATCAAACGCTCTCTGCATCATTTTACCTACTAACTTTTTGCTTACTAACACTTCTGAGAAAGAAGCCAAATCCCGTTTGCCCTAAGTTCCCCATTACCTGTCAAAAACCTCCCATGACTCATTGCTGTCAGTAAGATAACATCCAAATTCCAACATCTTGATTTGATCTCTGCTATTATCTGATCCCCAGTGTACCTGCTCTCCCTTCATGCATGAATGTTCTGCTCCATCACGTCTAGACACTGTTTCCCGAACACGCCTGTCCTGTCTGGCCCCGTGACTATGAGCAAAGGCTCAGGCTGCTCTCGCCACTAGAATGGCCTTCCAGCCCTTTGGTGGTCCAACTGCATCCTTCCTTTAAGGACAAGATTATGCCATTGATACCCACTATAACCCACAATTGTCCGCTACATCCCCATCCTCCTTGGCCTCTCTGTCCTCATCACTTGTCATTCTCCCTATGACCTTTATGTTCCAGCCATACTCTCACCCTTGCTGATTGTCAACATGCCGGGCAAACTCCTTCGGGACCTTTCTGCCCTCAGATATCATCAGAGATGCTTTCCTTAGCCACAGTTTTTAAACTCAATTTGCAACCCCCTTTACTATATATTCTCTCCTCTCCTTCCTGGTTTATTTAGCACTTATTATCACTATCTAACACAAGTATATTTTACTTATCTAGCCTCTTGTTGATCTTACTAAGTAAGGTAAGTTCCAGAAGGGCGGGAATTCTTGGTTTTGTTCATCGCTGAATAGGAAGTGCCTACAGACTGTCTGCCACTCAGTAGGTGCTCAATAGTTGTTTGTGAAATTAGTGAATGATTCCATCTTATAACTCTTATTGTACAGATCGTCAGCACTATTTACTGGGCACTTTAAAATTTAGTATGCAAATACTACACCCTAGTAAATATGCTGAAGTGTTTAGGGATGAAGCATAATGTCTGCAGCTTGTTTTTAAACAGATCAGAAAAGTAAGATGGTTTTACTGATATATAGATGAAGACATATGTGACAAAGCAAATACAGTATGATGTCTATTGTAGAGTAAGGGCAGCAATTCTAAGCATTTTCAATTTATAAATATTTCAACTCTTTATATGCTCAAAAACTTTAATAATAAAATTTGGGGAAAATACAATATTTTTGAAAGCCCTACCCTGACAATATAAACTTTATTAGTAATTGCCCACTAACTGTTCTCTATCACCTCCCTCTATTTTATTTTCTTCATAGTATTTATCCTGGCTGATGCTATGTTGATTATCTCTTTGCTTTTTGTTGCCTATTTGCCTTCCCCATGAATGCAAGCTCCCTGGGAACCAGGACATCATCTATCATATCCCCTGCTGCTTGCCCATCTCCTAGGACATTGCCTGGAAAATAACACATGTTTAATAACAACCCACAAGTAAGTAAATCAATGAATGGATGCCTCATGATACTGTTTATTATATTAATTATCAATTTACACATGAATGTCTACTTATTTCCAGATTATTAGTTCCTTGAAAATAGAACTTTTTTATAGTTTTCTTAATATGTAGCAAAGTTTTAGGTGCCCAATAAAAGCTTAAATTCTCATATTAAAAAATAATCCATTCACAGTTCAGTATTTTGAAATTATAGAATAAAGATTTTCATTATTGTATTATGATTATTTTGTTTCTATACCCTTAAAATGGGAGGAATCGAAGACTTTGGGATAAAATGTTCAAATAAAGAAGAAAGTATTCTTTCTAGATCACAGAATTTTATAAATTAGAAAAGATCTTAGAAATAAGTTAATGGAAACCTTCACTTTAGAGCTGAAGAAAGTAAGAATCAGCTAGAAAGAATGACAACTCAAACATCCTAGAGGGAGGTTTGGGTCTCCAGGTTCCCGGTTTCGACCCAAAGGGGGCAGAGCGGGCCCTTGGGAGTCTTGCATTCTCCATTCGAGGCTCCTATTTTTCTTCCAGCTGGCTCCTGGCTGCAGAAATCACTCTCTGTTGACTCAGTATTAACTTTTAGATGACAAAATTTTGAAGGGATTTTTGCTAATAATGTCTTGGCTTGAAGAATTTGTTCTTTCACAGCCTGTCCTCTCTTACAGCCTCTGTGAACATTGTAGAAGGAAGATTGTCCCCTTCTGAAAGACAGGGACTCAGAAATGAGGAGAGGCTGGATGGCTGGCAGAGGGCAGGACACATGATCTGGGGAAGGTCAAGGCTCTCCGACTGGCCATCAGGCATTTACCTTCCCCTCCACTACCATCACAGGTCCCCAGCTCAAGAACGGTCATCCAGATAAAAACTGCAAAGGACTTTGGGGAACAGGATAATAAAAGAAGTTGGCCAGCTGTTTTCTCAGGCACTCTAAGGAAAATAATTACGTAAGCTACTTTAAATTCTGGAATGTAGAAGGCCTTGGGGTTACACACCTAACCTTAGGAAATGACAGGGGGAGAGGAAATGCATGTTTTCCTACAATATCTTTTCTTATAATCAGTCTTTGTGTCATAGGCTGAAGGGCGGAAATAACATTATTCTTTGGAAAGGCCAATTCATGCTTACAAAGCCCTCAAAAACTTTACTGAGGACTGATCCTAGCAACATGTCATAGGTAAGGTCTGCGGAAGTTAGCCTTCCACCTCTAAACTCTTTACTCTACTACTCACCAACATGTAGCCGCCAAACCCTGTAACTTGCCATGCCCCAACTTGCTTTCTATTTTAAGACTGCATGCTTATGCAGTCTCCTCTGCTTAGAATGGCCATGACAGCTTCTCTGCCTGCTGAAATTCTACCTTTTTCTCAAAGTATAATGACAGCTACAATAAAAACAATATTTACATAGTACTTACATGTACCAGGAACTGTTGTAAGCACTATATGTATGTTTTCACACATCTATGAGTGCATACTATTCATATGTATATTTCTATAACCAATTATTACTATACTAGAGGCCTGTTGCATGAAAAGATTCATGCAATAGGCCTTCCCTTCCCCTGGCTGCCTGCACCAGTTTTCCTTTGACACCGGGGACCCAGGCCTTCGCTCCGGCCAGAGCTGCCTTCAAAGCCTTCGCTGCTCCGGCCAGAGCTGCCTTCAAAGCCTTCGTCGCTGCTCCGGCTGGAGCCGCCTTCAGTCTTGCCTTCAGTCTTTGCTCCGCTGCTTTGCGTCTACATATGCATTAACCGCCATCTTTGTTGGCTATTAATTTGCATATCTTGCTGATTAGCCAATGGGAAGCGTAGCGAAGGTACGGTCAATTACCCTGCTTGTTTATTATTAGATAGTATATTTACTATAAAATAAACTGTATAGTTAATAAATATATAAGTAACATGCAATCTACATTTCATATAAATTACATTAAATTATATTAGACATGTAAATATATAAATGTAATACAGATTATATGATATATATACACTGAGTGGCCAGATGATTATGACAGGCCAGATTATTATGACTACCCCATCAGCACAATGGAGTGAATTAGTTATGCAAATAATAATAATAATAAAACCTTGAGAGTATTTGCTTAGAAAGTTTTCAATATTCAGTATTTTGGGAAGTGTCAATGAAGTATTGATGGGGTGGTTATAATAATCTGGCAGGTCATAATCATCTGGCCACTCAGTGTATATAGTATATGTAAATCCTAACTCTTCTATGAAACATTATCTCCACTTTACAGATGAGTAAATTGAGGCACAGAGGAGCTAACTGACTTTCCCAGGATGAAATAGTTGGTAAGAAACAGAGCTGGAATTTAAACACCAAAGTGCTTGGCTTCAAAAACCAAGGTATTAACCACTATGTTCATGCTCAACATGTTCAAAATCACCTAGTGCTGCAGCACTATCCCTGTACTCCTCCTCTCACAACACAGTCTGCCTTTATTTAGTCTTGCAACTGTAGTCTGTACATAAGTCATTGATACTAACCTCACTGTATAGTGGGTTCTTTTCAGCACATGCATATACCTCCCTCATCTACTTCCCATTCCAACCCCCACCTCAAGTCTTAGCCAGATCAATCAGGCAAGAGAAAGAAATAAACACCCAAATTTGGAATGCGGAAGTAAAATTGTCACTTTTTGAAGATAATGATTCTTTGTATAGAAAATCCTAAAGACTCCACCAAAAAACTATTAGAAACAATAAACACATGCAGTAATACAAAGTCAATATATAAAAATCTATTGTATTCCTATATACTAACAATGAAATTTCAGAAAAAGAAATGAAAAAGAAAGTTCCAACAAAAAAGAATAAAATACCTAGGAATAAGCTTAACGAATGATGTGAAGAACCTATATACTGAAAACTACAAAGCATTCTTAAAAGAGATTTAAAAAGACACAAAGAAATGGAAAGACACTCTGTGTTCATGGACTGGAAGAATCAACATAGTTGAGATGGCCATCTTACCCAAAGCAATATACAGATTTAATGCAATCCACATCAAAGTCACAATGACAATTTTTAAAGGAATAGAACCAAAATCATCAGATTTGTATGGAACCACAAAAGACCCTGAGTAGCCAAAGCAATCCTGCGGGGGTGGGGGTGAGGGGTGGGGGGTAGGAGAGAATGAAGCCAGAGGTGTCACACTCCCTAACTTCAAATTATGCTACAAAGTGACAATAATCAAAACAGCATGATATTGGCAAAAAAAAACAAACCAGACACACAGACCAATGGAACAGAATTGAGAGATAAGCCACATGTATGTGGGCAAATAATTTTTTACAAAAGAGCCAAAAATATGCAATGGATAAAAGAAAGCCTCTTCAATAAACAGTGCTGAAAAAATTGGAAAGCCACATGCAGAAGAATGAAACTACGGTAGAGTACTGTTTGTCCCCATATTAAAAAAATTAACTCAAAATGGATCAAAGACCTAAATCTAAGACCCAAAACAATAAATTACATAGAAGAAAATAAAGGTACTAAACTTATAAACTTTGGTCTTAGAGAGGATTTTATGAATTTGACACCAAAGGCAAGGGAAGTAAACACATAAATAAATGAAGGGGACGAAATCAAACTGAAAAGCATCTGCACAGCAAAAGAAATGACCAACAGAACAAAAAAGGCAACCAAAAGAATGGAAGAAGATATATGCAAACAACAGCTCCAACAAGGGGTTAATATCCAAAATATATAGAGAATTCATACAACTCAACACCAAACAATCCAATTAAAAAATGGGCAGAGGACCTGAACAGCCACTTCTCCTGAGAAGACATACAAAAGGCCAACAGGTACATGAATAGGTGCTCAACTTCACTAGCTATTAGGGAAATGCAAATCAAAACGATAATGAGATACCATCTCATACCTGTTAGAGTGGCTATTATCAACAAGATAAGTAATAAGAAGTGTTGGAGAGGTTGAGGAGGAAAAGGAACTATCATTCACTACTGGTAGGAATGCAAACTAGTACAGCCACTATGAAAAACAGTAAGGAGGCTCCTCAAAAAATTAAGAATAAGGTTACCATTCAACCCAGCAACCTTTTTTCTGGGTATCTATCCAAAAGTTTTGAAAACATTTATTCGCAAAGATATATGCAGCCCTGTGTTTATTGCAGCATTTTTCATGGTGGCCAAGACTTAGAAACAGCCAAAGTGCCCTTTGATAGATGACTCGATGAAGAAGATATGGTGTGCATAAATAATGGAATACTACCCAGCCAAAAGAAAAGATGAAACTGCCATTTGTGACAACATGGATGGATCTTGAAATTATCATGCTAAGTGAAATAGTAGAAAAAATCAAGAACCATATTTCACTCAAATGTGGGATATAAAACTGAAAGCAATAAATGAACAACAAAAAAACAAACTAATAAAAACTCAGACACAGAAAACAGTATGGTGATTACCAGGGGTAGCTTAAGGGGGTCAAATATATGATGACGGAAGAATATTTGACTGTGGGTGGTGGCAATCAGCATACAGATGATGTATCGTATAATTGTAATCTTGAAACCTACATAATTTTATTAGCCAATGTCACTCCAATAAATTTAATTTTAAAAAGCAAATAAGTAAATAAATAAACAAGAATGCAGCAAACCTAGAAACATAAAGATAACAATAACCTCATGAGCATTCAGCTGACCTCATTATCCTTAGGCTCTAATTATTTGAGGATTATTTAAGTCAGAAATACTCCTCTACACAGGCTTAATTTATTACTAAACATGTAATTTTTGAATAGTTTGGATGTCCCAACAGTTTTCTTTGTGTTCACTCAGTCATTCTCTCTCTGGGTGGCAGTATTCTCAGAGTTTACATCTTCCTTTACCCTCCCAAATGTTTTGTGTTAAATGTACCAATGGAGTCCACAGACATTGCTTAATCTCAGTGTCATCATTTGAAGCAGCAAAAGAGATGAATGTCTTTTGTAGATAATGTCTCAACCAAAGTTCATATATATCAGAATAATAGAAGATTAGGACAGGAAGTAAAAAAGCAAAACAAAATTTTTTATTAAAAAACAAACAAACACTCTCATAAAGAAATAACTAAATACAGCCCAGCCGGCGTGGCTCAGTGGTTGAGCATCAACCTATGAACCAGGAGGTCATGGTTTGATTCCCGGTCAGGGCACATGCCCAGGTTGTGGGCTCAATCCCCAGTAGGGGGCGTGCAGGAGGCAGCCTATCAATGACTCTCTCTCATTGATGTTTCTATCTCTCTCTCCCTCTCCCTCTCTGAAATCAATAAAGACATTTTAAAAAAGAGAAATAACTAAACATATACTACATACATCTTCAAGTATCAAACCCAACTCTCAAGAGAAAATACATTTTATCTGATAAAAAGTTGAAAAATTAATTCTGCTGCATTACTTACTTGGTTGAAAATAAAAGGAACCTCTTTCTTCTCTCCTACTTTCATAGAAGATATGGGAAATGTTGCTGTCCCCAGAGTTTCATCCATAACATAATTAGCATCCATCAATGTGATCTAAGAGAATACAAAAAATAGAGCACACATTTAAGTTTCCCTTGGATCTCTAAAAATTATAGCTAAAATCTCGACCACATTAAAAAAGTTCTCAAATGACGTGTGACAGACATGTGAGATCTTTAATATTCAACTGGTAACAATACTTGTTTTTTCTTTCTGAATACTATATTTTCAAATAAAATGATAATTTTTTTTCATTTTCCTAATTGATCTACTCATTATTGTGTGTTGAAAAGTGGAAATTTATTCCCTCACAGGACAAATGCTATTTTGGAATATGAGAAAGAAATTACTATAGAAAATCAATGCAACCTTTTGGGGAAAATTTATTTTACCTTACTTTAAAGGCAATTGAAAATATTTTTATTCTGTTATATTTGGATCCTCATCTTTATAACAGAAAATGTTTTCTCCAGAGCCTATGGGGAGGATAAAAGAGTCTTCTCACTCCTACCTAACTACTGCATTTCTCTTTGGATGCCCATAACTTGATGTGCGCAACCTAGAAGCAGGTCTGCTATGCTGCCCAGCTGAACTGCACTATATCCAACTGAGGAGAACGAAGGCAGGAAGGGGACAAACTCAAGCATCAACTTCAAATGAATGCTGACCATCTAACAGGCCCCAAAGGATTCACTTACCTCCAAAACATTTTCCTGATTAGGATCCAAAATAAATTCAAAGGTCTCATTCCACACTGGGTTTATGTCATTATTGAAGTGTCTTGTTCTCTTCCTGCTGTCAGGGGTTGAGGAGATGAAAAGCTCCACGTAGGGATCTGGAGTGTCAACTGCAGACGTTAAACACAAGGGAGAAGGAGGCGAATGTGACTCATCGTTCCTAATTTGTTTTTATTAATACGTCAGGTTATTTTCAATGAATCTGCAGGGAGTATTCAAAATGTCTAAAACAAGATAGTACATAATAGAAGAGCATCATAGGTTATATACTTTTTATATATTATGCCTCTGCCCTCCATAAGAGTCCCATAAGAGGGACTCATTTTTAGGTGACTTATTCAGAACTCCTCCATCCACTTAGAGAGCATGTTCACTGTAGCCAACATCTCAGTCCAACTACTAGACTTAAATTTTCTCTGTATATACACCCAGCAAGGCAAACGAGCCTGAACTTTAAAATATTGATCACTCCCTCTTTCCTGATTTCAATAAATCCTTCATTATCTTACAGCATTGCACACACTATATTTTATGGATGAAATTATAACCTGTATTTTCCTACATGACAATCAACAACTTGAGGGCAAGGACCAAGTCTTGCTCATCTTTATAGCTTCAGAACCTCACAACTATCACAATATTTGTCTCCTAACTTAAGGACTCAACTTTTCTTTTTAACACATCCTTTCTCATGTGGCCATTATAATTCATAACAGCAAAAATCAATAATTGAATATGACTGCTAACATCTCTGTGAAGCACTTTACACACATTAGTCTCATTCAAACCTCACTAAAGCATGATAAGGTACGTTCTTTGTTTTAGCGCTGAGGCAACAGGAGCTGAGAGCTGGTAGGCAACCTATTCAGTATCACACAGCTAGTAAGTATCTGAGCAAAACCTGACAGCGAGAATCATTCTCTTCATGACACCATGCTCCTACTGTTAAAGATGAGATCATAGGTTATGGATCGCTATGGAAAAAGAAACTGGACTCAGAGTTTTAGAGAAGAAGAGAACGGGTAAGGGGTAGGGAGGGAGAAAAAGTGGTACAGAGATTCACACAAAAAGATTAAAAAAATTGAAAACCAAGGAAAAGCAAAAATAATAGTTCTGATTCATGATTGGTTTTCAAATAAAACTTTTTAAAAAGTACATGTTGCCCTAGCTGGTTTGGCATCAGCCTGCGGACTGAAGGGTCCCGGGTTTGATTCCAGTCAATGGCGCATCCCCAGTAGGGGGCGAGCAGGAGGCAGCTGATCAATGATTCTCATCATTGATGTGTCTCTCTCTCTCTCTCTCTCTCTCTCTCTCTATCTCTCTCCCTCTCTCCTTCCCTCCCTCCCTCCCTCCCCTCTCCCTTTCTCCTTCCTTCCCTCCCTCTCTGAAATCAATAAAAAAATATATATTTTTTAAAATATATTTTATTGATTTTTTACAGAGAGGAAGGGAGAGGGATAGAGAGTTAGAAACATCGATGAGAGAGAAACATCGATCAGCTGCCTCCTGCACACTCCCTACTGGGGATGTGCCCCCAACCAAGGTACACACCCTTGACCGGAATCAAACCCAGGACCTTTCAGTCCACAGGTCGACGCTCTATCCATTGAGCCAAACCTGCTTTGGCAAAAATATATTTTTTAAAAAGTACATGTTATCCTTCAACAATAGTTATGGTTATCAAATGATGTAATCAATTCCCCTTTGCTTCATTTTTAAACATACACATATAGACATAGAGCTGCTTTATGCAGTCATTGTATTTTTTTAAGTGTGTGTGTGTGTGTGTGTGTGTGTGTGTGTGTGTGTGTTTTACTATAATGTGGAAGTATCTACAAATGAGGTGTAAGCATTTGGGGAAGTTTTTCATTTAATTTTCCTACGTGGAGCATATACATCATTGGTCCAGGGCAGCTGAGTCTCAAAAGCAAGAGTGCAATATGAATGCCAAAGGTGCTGGTTAATATACAGACCCCTGACCTTCATCTCCTAAGACCCATAATCAGTAGCTCTGTAGTGGGACTAGGGATCTGCATTTTTAAACAAATATTCTAGCTGATACTATTGTAAGTCTTCTTCTGTTCACACTTTTGATATCCTATTTTAGAGAAATAAGTAGACATTGAAATTGTATTATGTACTTGCTTATTTTGTTAAGATATAATTGACAATAACATTGTGTATATGTACGGTGTACAATGTGTTGGTTTGATATATTTATATAATGCAATTTCTAACCCCTTATTTATGATTTCACTTCCCACATTTTCAGTTCCCCACAGTTAATTGCAGCCCAAAAAGACTAAATGGAAAATTCCGGAAATAAACAATTCATAAGTTTGCAATTGCACCCCATTCTGAATAGTGTGAGGAAATCTCATACTGTGCTGCTCCATCCCACCTGGGAAGTGAATCATCCCTTTGTCCAGCACAGTCACAGTGTGTACACTCCCCACCCCTAAGGCACTTGGTAGCCCTTGGTTATCAGATCAACTGACATGGTACCACCATGCTTGTGTTCAAGTAGCTCTTATTTTACTTAATAATGGCCCCAAAGTGTAAGAATAGTGATGCTGGCCATTTGGATACGCCAAAGAGAAGCTTTAAATTGTTTGCTTTAAGTGAAAAATTATGTATGTACATATAAGAAAAAACATAGTATATATAGAGTTCAGTATTATCCACCAGTTTCAGGCATCTGCTGGGGTTCTTGGAACATATCCCATGAAAAATGGAGGATTACTGTATCTCTCAACAGGATCATATGAGAGAAACTAGAAAACACAAAGACTGAGCAGGAAGGATGGCAAAGGGCATGGGCCAGAGCAGAGAAGGACTATCCACCTCCTCAACCAGATGGTTGCACCTTCCCCATCCTTCCACCATGTCACCAGTGCTCAGGTTGCAAACCAGAAGTAAAATTACATGTTTAGAATAGCAAGTGGTAGAAGATGACGAAGAAAAATATTTTTCCACTTTTGATTAGAAGTAAACATGTGCTTTTAAAGAGAATATTCAATTGGCACTTTACATTAAATGTACAAAATGTAGCTCTTCATCATTCCATTGGCCTGGTTCTTTCTCATGGGGCTAATGCTGCTAATTTATTTCCCTGAAATATTAGAAAAAATGAAACCAAGCAAAAACCAAAAAATGTGTGGGGCAGGGGGTGGCATGAAGATGGTAAACACCATTCATTCATTCAACAAATATTTGAATGCCTACTGTACGCCAGGCACTGCTCATCAAGGAGCAGTTTGATTGGGAGCCAAACACAAAACTGCAGATCTGAATTATGGAAGTGAGTCAAATGCCAATAGCCTAATTTTAGAGGCAAGACTAAATGGGAGACAAGTAGGTACATTAAGCCAGTGACTAGTAACTCAGTCACCCAGATTATTAAACACAAATAAACTCCAACCATAAGTGGACGAATTGCCTTTTGAGGCTTGGTCTTCATTTGAATCTTGGAAGAGGTGAAGGGAGAGGTCTTCTGGGGCCAAATAAGAAAGAGAAAGCAGAAAGTGAAGTTCCTTGGGAGGAACGGAAAGGAAAAGAATGCACATGTTGAAGTGGCCTAAGTCACCCAGTGATATAAGCATCTTCTCAGCCATTCTGGCCCCTCAGTGAGTCATATGCTCTAGATGCCAACACTATGTTTATGTGTCAAAACATGAACGAGCCTATTTATTTATGTATTTATTTATTTATTTATTATTTATTATCGTTATTTATTTTTTAGAGAGAGTGAGAGGGGAAATAAAGAGAGAGAGAAACATTGATTGGTTGCCTCCCGCACATGCCTCAACTAAGGCCGGGGAAGAGCCTGCAACTGAGGTACATGCCCTTGACCACAATCAAACCCAGGACCCTTCAGTTCATGGGCTGACATTCTATCCACTGAGCCAAACCAGTCAGGACAATGGGACTTAAAAAAAAAAAATTGAAATCCTCAAAGCTGTCACTTTGGACTCTTATTTTTACTTTTAAATAAAGTCAATATTCTAAGTATTTCTAGTTCCTCCTCTTGCTTCATTAGCAAGAGACTTCAAAGTTAAGACATCAGAGGGTGCTGGGCAGCGAAATATCACTGACAGCTGTACACTTTGATGCTGGCACCTGCATCATTGCTAATCTGTGCTCTGATGAACATCGGTAGCAGCAGCAGGCACTGCAGGATGCAAAGAAGTTTAAGAGGCTAGTTTAAAATTGGATTGCCATAATCCTACAGCTCATTTCCTTTGTACTGGTATAATCTGTAATCTTCATTGGCATGGTAACATGTGACAGCTTTGAAAAGGGAAAGCAGCCCATTTCGACAGCAAAACTTAGCCCAATGCTTTAGAGAAGTTCCTAGATATGCATTAAGGAAAAGTCAAATGTAGATAAAGAGATGTGGTCCCCCCCGCCCCCCGGTTTATTTATGTCATGGCTTTGTGAATCAAAGCCTTGGGGTAATCGGGGGTTGAGTCATGGTTTCAGCTTTACCTTGATTAGTTCCAGCCAAACCGGTGGTAAAGCAAAGATGTAATCTGTAGACAAAGACTTTTATCTAAGTCTTGCTGAACAAAAATGTTGGGGGTGTGGGATACAGGTCTTTGTGGATCCCACATGATTCTACTACATGCATCGGAGTAGCTTCCGAATTCCAGGTTTATAAAACATTTCATAAACCTCGCTAATTCAAGAGCACCCTAATTAATAATAGGTCCATTTGTCAGCTTTGCCTGAGAAATATATATTATATGATTAAAAGCTGATGGCAACTTCTAAACTCCAAGTTCTGCTTTCTCACATCCACTTTGCTCAGTAGCAACTTAAACCCTTTGCTTCAAATAAAGATGACCCATAACCTGTTATGATTATTGTGTTATGTTTAAAAAATCCCTATAGGAAAAGTCTCCCCCAGATTCAAACTCTCACATTCTGTTAGCTATGATACTCTAATGGCAAGCTTAAAGCAGTGTTTCTCAAAATGCAATTCACTAAACTAACTTCACAGAATCACCTGCGGTGTTTCTTCCATCAGTCTTCAGCATGGGTTTGCAAATGCATTCATTATTTAACAACTTAGCCAGGTAATTCTCGTGCACACAAGTTTTTAAAAAAATTGGATTTTAAAGTATTTTATTAGAATCAACTAAAGAATGATGGCATAATAACAGACACAGAAAAGTAGAAACAATTCAGCATTGAAAAGTCAACAGCCTTACTGGCCTTCTGTCCTGGAGTTATTCTGCTCATAGACTATATTAAGCAAGCCCAGTAATTCACTTCTTTTTCTCTCCAACCATTAAACACATTTTCAAGTGGCCACGTGAAAACAAATACAAGAATAAAGTTCATGTGGGTGTGTTAGTTGGGAATCTGTTCAAGTTGATGGGCTGATAGTCAAGCTTTCTGCTTCACTTATCATCAGAGTAGAAATGCCATAGTGAGACCAAAAATTAAAGAGCCAGTTGTTGAAAGAAATGCCTCTGATACTATTCTCCAATGTACTCACTCCTTTGGAATATCTATGATTTCATGATCATGGTAATTACATGGAAAACTTAAAGCTTCTAAAGTTAAAGGTTTAAAAGCGTAAAGTTTTTATGATTGCCAACCTCCCTGTACTAGGTTCACTGAGGTGCTGGCAAACACCCTAGGAATATGGTTAACCCTACTATAAATGCATACATTTCAAAAACAGTTTAGTTCTTTTTTAATGTAAAGTTTTTATTAAAAGAGGACACATTTAGTAAAGTTAGAAGATTGTAGCTGTACAGCTTATTGAATTTTCATAAAGTGAACTCACCCATGATATCACCACCCAGACCAAGATATGGATCATTACCAGCCCTCCAGAAAGTTCTCTCAAGCCCCACCCCCAACCCCCACCCCGAAGGGTGAACACTCCCCTGCCACCTATCGCCATAAAGTATTTTTACCTGTTTTTTATCTTTACATAAATAGAATCAGTATATATTCCTGGGTCTGGCTCTTTTGCTCACTATTAAGCCTATGAGATTCATCCATATTGACACATATATTCACTACTTTGATATAAACCGCTCCATTGTATGAATGTTCAATAAAATGTTTATCCAGTCCAGCTCTACCACTGTGGCTCAGTGGTTGAGCATTGGCCCTTGAACCAGGAGGTCATGGTTCAATTCCTGGTCAGGGCATATGCCCAGGTTGTGAGCTCGATCCCTAGTAGGGGGTGTACAGAAGGCAGCCGATCAATGTGATTCTCATCATTGATGTTTCTACCTCTCTCTCTCCCTCCCCTTCCTCTCTGAAATCAATAAAAAATATATTCAGAAAAAAGAATTTGGCTTGTGCACATGATAAAGGCACTGACTCCCAGGATTCTCTATGCTTCCCTTTATCTAGGGCAGTGGTTCTCAACCTTCTGGCCCTTTAAATACAGTTCCTCATGTTGTGACCTAACCATAAAATTATTTTCGTTGCCACTTCATAACTGTAATGTTGCTACTGTTATGAATTGTAATGTAAATATCTGATATGCAGGATGGTCTTATGTGACCCCTGTGAAAGGGTCGTTCGACCACCAAAGAGGTCACGACCCACAGGTTGAGAAGTGCTGATCTAGGGGATCTTGCCCAACAAATCTTAACTGATTTGGTCCTGAAACCCAGCTTTTTTGTCCCCAAGTCCTTTTGAAATTGCCAAAGCTCTGGTGTTTTCTCTGCCTCTTCAGTGCTTGGCTACTTCCCACATCCCTATCACCCCCCAAGCCTAGCTAGACTCAGCAGTGGTCAGAGGGGAAATGGCGTGCAGAACACTACTTCAGTGACTTCTCTCCCTGAGATCTTGGTCCCTCAAATCCCAGTTCATTCAGCAACTTTCAATCCTTTGGACACTTTTAGATTAATTTAATCTATGTTTTCTAAATTGCTCTTTGCGGAAATGAATGCTCTGCTATCAGTTATTTTAGTCTGATAACCATTCAATGAGCTTTTTCTCAATTTTCAACTTTATTTGGCATATATGCAACACCTTTGACAGTTCTCTCCTTTTGTGCCCAAAATATCATATTTTGTGAATCCCTGATTCTCTAGAATCTAGATGTTTCCTCGTTGTATCTTTTATCTTTTGTCTTTTATCATTGTAACTCCCTCCCTGCTTCAATTTACACTAAATTGTGGACTTTCTCTTCTTATCTCTTACAGGTCTCTATTAGAAAAAGGGGGCAAACCTTTTAAAAAATGTAATGTTCATATAGTCAAAAGCAATTTGAAGAGGACTTATCACATTTATGTAGATAGTCTGAAGAAACTCGATATGCACACACCCACCCACCCCCAGTAGCAACTTAAACCCTTTGCTTCAAATAAGGTCCCATGGCAGCAACAATCCTGTAGTCTAATTAATCTCAGATCCTTCAAAAGCCATCGTCTTCAGGTTTAAATGACAGCCATCATGCACTCCTTCATTTCTTCAAGGCTGCAAGGAGGCGGTGGCACAAATACAAGAAACACAAGATTCCTAATTACAGGTCTATATATAATCTCATGCTGAGTAATGCATTTGAAAGAGGCTCCATGTTTTATAACCATTCTGAATCTTTAAAGAAAACCCAAAATTGGCTCTGGCTTGCGTATAAAATATTGTCTCTCTCAGCCACATCTGTGAGCCCCACCTCTACTCTGAGATCTTCAATCTGCTCTTGAAAGCCGTAAAAACACCTCGCACACCTAGTAAGTACCTTGAAAATACCTCACAGGGAATATATTTTCCCCATCTTCCTTTCCCTAAATGTATGACAAAAGAAAACCAAAGCAAAATACCAACCCAAAATACTAAAAGTAAAACATTGTACTTTCCCCCAATTTCCCTATTTTATTTAATGGCACCATCATTTCTAGTTGCCATGGCTAGAAACATGAGCGTTGTCCTCTTTTCCTCGTGGCTCCTAAGTTCAATCTGTCTCCAAGTTGTACCTACTTCACTTCTAACATTTGTACCTATTTCACCCCTGGCTCCTCAATTCCTCTTGAATTATCACTGGCTCGTTTCAACTAAGCACCACTCCTCACCTGGACCATTCATATAATCTCATAGTTGCTCATTTTCACACAGTGGAGCCACTTTCCAGTATGCCACCACCATTGTCTTTGTGAAACACACTTTTGACCTTCACTGCCTCTGAAGGCAGGCTTAACCATGGTGAGAAAGCCCTGGAAGGGCTCCCACCACCAGACCCCTGGTCGCTTGCAGTCAGTGATCCTCCTGCACCATGGACTTGAATGCCACTCTCCAAGTCAACACGTAGGCCAAGCAGCAACTCCAAAATTCACACATTCCAAACATTTCACACAGTCATCTTGAGGGCAGAAGCCTTTGTTCTGCCTAAGGGAACGTTGCTTCTCTTTTACTTGGAGCATATCTATGTTTTCTTCTGCTGTTTTAGCTGATAACTAAACATTATTCAACATGTCCTTGCCCTCAGAATATCCAAGATAAGGATCCACAGACTGTACACTTAGAGGTTGAGTGGAATGAAATGTTCTCTCTCTGATTTTCTTATCTAGTTCGCACATCTTTAGTCAACTAGTTGTTCTGTTTTCCTATCAGGTGAAACCGCCCATTGTAAACTGTATTCCCTAGAGGCCTCATCTATATCCATCTGTATAAAATGAAAATAATTGCACTGAAAGCCACAGATTGCTGAAACTGAGACTCAGAGGCACTTAGCAAGTTGAGTAAGATGGTTAACTTCGTCTTTTTGAAGCCAAATTCCTGCCCCTTCATCTATACCAACACTAAAAACTCTTACTTATTTCTGCCTCTATTATACTGTAACCTCCATGATGGCAGGAACCAGACCTTTTCTATTCACTATTCTGTCTAAGAGTCTAGCATAAAGTCTGAAACATAATAAATATTATTGAAATAATGGATGACGGGCTAGCCCCGAGCAATACTGTAGAAGAGGTGACCTTTATCGTAGGCACAACAGTCACCCCTCTCTAACTTCTTTTTACTCTTGGGCAATATGTCCCCACCTTCCAGGCTCTTTGTCCCACTCTATTTATTTTTCTTCTAATATATATCTACGCCAGTCATTTCTTCCAAGTGCATTTGTATTTAAACTTTATTTCCAAATAATAAATGCTAAAAGCATTTTTAAAATCCTCGAGTCCCAATTTGCCTCCCTTCATAACACTAAGGAATAGGGTAGAGTGCTGAGGTATTTGTTTATAGATGGCAGACCCTGCTCCCTCCATAACTGTTCCATGCTTCTATGTCTCTGGATCAGAGCTCATCAGTTTATTTTGTTCATTAGATTCCACATATGATGAGATCATGTGACACTTGTCTTTCTCTGACTGGCTTATTTCGCTTAGCTCCAGGTCCATCCACGTTGTTGCAAATGGTAAGAGTTCTTTCTTTTTTACAGCTGTGTAAGATCCAGAGACACAGAGGCCTGGAACAGACGTCAAAGTGGGTGGGTGGGAAGAGATCAACCAAAGAACTTGTACGCATATATGGGTGACCCATGGACATAGACAATAGGATGGTGAAGGCCTGGGGTGAGGGGTGGGTATGGGCTAGAGAGGTAAATGGGGGGTAGAGGGGAGGAATGTATGTAATACTTTCAACAATAAAGATTAAAAAAAAACAAACACCTGGAACTGTTATGGCTCCAGATGTGGATGGGCAGTCCCTGCAAATTGCTGGACATACAGCAGCTGGAAGGCTTGGTGAAGAATTCACTGCGGTTTAGTAAAACACAGCTTTGGCAGTGAGTCTGTATATACTGAAAAGAGAAGAGCAATGCCTTTACAACAGCAACAGCATTGTCTAGGAACTCAAATAATCAAAGAATACCTTTCTCATTTGAAGTACGAAGCAGTTTTATCAACACTGTTGTGAAATTGTTCTACCAAGCAGCATCTCCAATTTGAACTTTTTTTCGTTTTCCTCTTTCTCACAGCCTCAAATCTAGATTAGTGTTATCTCAGGTCACATGTCTCCTTTGGTAAAGGGACATGAAACTACAAGAATGCACCACCAGCCAAATGGATGTTAGGGGAAACGACCAATATCATCTAGTACTCTCAATTGACTTTAATGCATTGACTTAGTACATTAATGAGGTGGGCTACCACCTGGCATACAGTAAAAATTACTTACAGTGTATTGTAAAAAATGCTGATATTCATGAAAAAAACAGAGAAAGATACATTCAAAACAACACAAAGAAAGAAAAATGTAGATCTAAAACAACTGATTTTTGGTTTTTTTTTATTGCTTAAAGTATTATAAAGGGTATTACATATGTGTCCTTTTGTTGTTGTTGTTTTTGCCTTCTTGCCCTTTTATTCAAATCTCAATGATACCTTTTTGGAAAAAAATAAAAATACCTTTCATATCAGTATCTATGCCTGGAATGTTTTAAATGTTTATAATTCAAGGATGTTTCTTGGAATCTGGTTAGGTTGGAGAAGTAATTCTCCAGAAGTGCTTATTTAATATTATAAAACATGTTTATATTATTAATTTTACATATATGGATTTAACTATATATGTGCATTACACTCTATGCAAAAATAACTTCATTTTCATTAAAACCTTGAGTTCTCAAGCTTGGCATTACTGACATTTTGGGCTGAATCATTTTTGGCTCTGGGGTCCTGTCTTTGGCTTCTCCCCATTAGATGCCAGTAGGGTCCCCCAATTATGACAACTAAAAATATCTCCAGATATTGCTGAATGTGCCCTGGGAGATAAAATCAACCCACAGTTTAGAACCACTGCACTAAAGCAAGGCACCATCCTCGCTATCCGACATTTATGCACTAGCACAAACCATTATAAAATAGCGAAGTTCCCTAAGTAATGTGTATTAGACATACTAAGTCAATCCCATTTTTACAACTTTTTCTTATGATTTTTCCCCAAATTGAAATGTCCCACATGCTTCCACATATGAAAACTCTAAGTTATAAAACTCTTAATATCTATTCAAGTTGCAAAGTCTTCTTAAGAAGCTTATTGCCAACAATTTAAAAATCAGTGATACTGTATAATCTAAATGCACGATTTCTGAGTATATACTCTCTTCGGTTGGTTTTCCAAAAATTTATTTTCACCCATTTCATCTTCCCAGCTAGACCATCAGTAGCTCAAAGGCAAAGGTGCTGTACAATTAGACATGAGGGTGAGATACGTGTCAGTTGTAGCCCTAAAACATAATAGCTGTGAGATTTTGGATTTTTTACTTAGTGTCTTTAAATAAATTTCTGCATCTGTAAAATTTAACAATAGCACATATCTCATTGTGTTACTGATGTGAATAAATGAAGTATAAGATAAAGTTCTGCATCTGTAAAATTTAACAATAGCACATATCTCATTGTGTTACTGATGTGAATAAATGAAGTATAATATAAAGTCCTAAGAACTCTGCTTAGCATTTTTGTTTATTTATTTAACAGACATATTGCATACACTAGGTGCTAAGTACTTTTCTAAGCACTCCATAGTCTCACTTCATCCTCCTAAAACAAAACCTATGAGGAAGGTATAGTTATTACCCCCACTTAACAGTGGAGGAAATTAAGACCTAACTTGCCCAAATTCATGTGGTTAATAAGTAATGGGAGAGTTGAACCCAAGCAAGCCAGTTTCAGAGTCCTTGCTCTAACCATTAGACACACTTCCCTTTGGTATGAAATAGGCACTAAATAAAGTTATTTGCCATAAGTACTATGTTTGTTTCTGTTGCAATTCTTTAAGGCAGAGAATGAATATTAAGTGCTTAGCAGATGCTCAGCATTTATTGATGAGATATTATTAACAGAGCCTTGTTGGAATAAGCACTATGTTATATTTTTCTAACACTTCTTTTCCAAATTTCAAAATCATTATTTCATTTTGCATCTGGAGGTTTGTATTACCCCTGTACACAATTTCAAATCATTTTGCCTAGAATTTTATCTAAAATATTTCATAAAAAATATATTAACTGAGGAGTGAGAATCGAAAAGTGCTCCTAAGGAGTCAGTAAGATTTACAACAACCCTCTGACTCAAGCTCAGTGGACAAATGAAATTAATTATTTCAATCTTGATACCACACAATTTTTATTTTTAATAAAATGTTAAAGTGTTAAAGTATACTAAAATAGCATATTGTTTTCACATAAATGCTTACGTTTTTAGAGCAGCAGATGTGTCCCTTTCTTAAAAAAAAAATTAACCTATTTTTAAATTTCATACCATTAGATATTAATCTCATCTTTTCAATATAGAAATAGTATATGATTTTTGGCAAAGAGAATTTACTTAGCATATGAAAGTGGCTGCATATCACTCAGCTTTAAATCAAGGCTTTCCTTCACTTGATAGAACATTAACATGTGAAAGTACATATGTGAAAAATACAAAAAGTATTTTAAGATGAAGAAGCTCAAGTATAAAACATATATGTAATAATTTAAATGGGTAGGATCCATCACTGATCGGTCTTGGAAAAAAAAAAAAGAGAGAACAGGTGACTCGTGTCCCTATTAGTGTGGTGATGTTCTCTTTGTTTTGACAGGAACCTGCTTTTATTATCTCAACAAAGCATTGCTACCAAATATACAACTGGAATATAGCTCTGTTTATTTATTGAATAAATGTGGTGAAAATCCACCCAGTGATCAATTGATATTATCAAAATATCACAGGACAGTATTATTCACTGTATTCGCCAGACCAAAAGGATACAAATACACACATGCAAAGCAAATCACAAAATCTAATAAAATTTAAATAGAGAAGAAAAGGACTAACTGTACTCATAAAGCTGTTTTACAACTTAACAAACTACATAACATTCTAAATCAGTGAGGAACAGTTGTGCCTTCCTAACACATTTTATTTCCCTACTACATAGAAAATAAGTACAAGATATGAGATGAGAGATAGATGTGTGTTCTGGAACACTTTACTCATTTTAAAATTATCTTTTATAAAAAGCCCAGTGGAAAATTATCTCGTTATACTTAGAATTTTTAAAATCTGGGGTAGGTACTCAGAATATTCCAAAAATGTTAGTAAACCAAAGCTCATGTTCCATCAGAACCTGAGGGCTAATGCTAGGAAAATATCTGATTCAGAAAAGGTATACTTAAGGGTGGCAGGTGGCTCGAGGCCAATAGCAGTGCCATTTATTAAAAATCATTTGACAAACCATAATTAATCCAAAAGAGATTACTTAGATTAATTCAAAAGTGTTACAAAGTTTCTGTACATTGAAACCCAGGAAAATTCTAGAAAGCTATGGATAGACATAACCAAAGGTATTTGTACTCCAAGAAATGGAGTACAAAATAATTTTTTTAAATTGTCACTCTAGTAAGGCAAAAAAAAAAAAGGAAGCACTATCCAAGAAAAAAGATATAATTACATATACTTTTTTTTATCCAAAGTTCTCTGAGATCTTATTATTTTGCCAGACTCAGGCTAAGGGTCTATTTTCTAAAAAGTGAGTAAGATCATACTCTGTTAAATATATTGTTTCGTTCCGATGAAAGAAAGCATATTCTGATCTGGCTGAGAGTTGTATGCACAGGCACCTGGGAGCTAAGGGGACTTGGGAGTTAACCATGAAATGCAGTCCATTCTCCTCCAAGAATTGCCTATCATCATGGAAAGATTAATAACCTTGCTGCCAAAAGAAACAATGGCGTTCCCAGAGGCGCCACCCTGCCCAGGACTGCCTGTAATCTGTAACCATTCTACCCATTTTTATTTCTTGTGCCTACTTCCCCATGCCTAAAATACCCATAGTTCCCCATGTAATCTTTATCCTTCTACCCATATAAGCAGTGGCTTATGGGGGTGCAGAGCATATTTTCATGGATGACTTGCTGCTCCCCAATACTGCAAGCATTCTTGGAATAAATGCTCATATGTGATAATAAATAAATAAATAAGTAAATAAATAAATAAGAAAAAGTGAGACACAGGTTCAAATCTTACATGTGTATGATTAGACTCCCATCTGACAGTGTCAAACAGAAGTCTGGACAGCTGTCAAGGCAGGCCAGAGGTGAACTGTGTCCAGGATTATCAGATTAGACAATGGAAGTATCATCTCACCATTTGTTTCTCTCAAGCTAAAAAAAGAAGGATCTATTAATTAGCTCAACATGGAAATTCATGATGGATATTTCTTGTCTGGAAGGTGAAAAACTAAAAATTATCCCTGTGCACATAAAGAATATTCTTTGGCTCATATTAAGGTTATATTTAAGAAATAAATGTCTTATATTGATATATGAAATATTTTAACAATAAGAGGTAATATTTATTGAGCGCTTATTATGCACCAGGCATGTAAGTGCTTCACATATGTCAACTCATCGAATTCTCACAACATCTCTTAGATGAGAGAAAGACAGAGAGAAAACTCGCCCAAGGACACAGAACTAGTGAGGAGTATTTGGCTCTGGAAAACATTTTTCATATACTCTGCTTCTTCCCTGGAGATTCTGATCACTGTGGAATTCAAGGATGGCTATTCGAGGGGATAACATTTTCATACTAATTTCTACATTGCTCTTGCTGCTGCTGAAGATTCTCAAATGATTAAGTAGATGATATTTCTCTTTATACATATCCAACACCCTGCCTCTTGCCCAATATTGACAAATGGGAAGGTTGAGTTCTAAGCTTCTTTCCAGGGAATTATTAACAATTTGTGTTGATAGTTATTTCTTGTCAAGAGGTTTATTCCTCTGGGTGGTCCCAGAGGTGAAAAGATTGAGACTATTGCATTGGAGAGGCAAGAATGGAGGAAAGAGGGCTACCTTTCCTAAAACGTATGTGGGTTTGGATTTTCTTAAGGTGTTACAAGTGTTGGAAAACCATGATCCTTGTGCATTGGGCATGGACTGGTAACTACAGGATGGCCATGAAGGCTGGACTGGACGAACTGTTACCTTGAACACAGTGGTAAGGTCTCTCTGGTGTGGTGTATGATCACTCGGAAGACTACTCTGAGAGGCATTTCAGTGGAAATGCCAAAAGTGGAATCCAGAACCCATGAGAACATTTACCCGAAGGTCTGATGCCAATGACGGTAGCCACCAAGCCTTACAACAGGCCCTCCTCCTAATTTACAGGCAACTCTAAGTACCTAGAACACCCGTGGGACCTTGGAGAGGGGACATCACCCACACTCTCCCACCTATTTTAGTGAGCGGGGACTCAGAGTCCAAATTAATGAGATTTAGAATAACCACGTGAGTGAGATTTCATGGACCTGAGTAATGTGTAAACTATCCATTTCACTGCACTGCGATGTGTTAACTCAGAGTAATTGCTCCATAGGACCGCAGAGACAGAAAAAGCAACAAGAGGAATTGAATACATGCCAATATTTAGTGCTTGATAGCTAGTTTACATATGAATATGTAGTAAAAATCAATTTGCAAAGGGACTTCCATGTTTACTTCTAGTCATCTTACAGATGCCCCATATTCATCCCTTGCCTTACCAGTCCCACGCCAGTACTGTTGTGAATTCATCCTAGACCACACGTCGCTGAAAAACAAGTGAAGCACCAGTGTGTTTCTTCTTGGCTCAATACCACAAGATGGTATAATCCCAAGGTTCTTCAGGAATCTGCACATTTTTAAATCTCCCATTCCGCTTGAATCACCCGGTTTTCGTACTTATACCCTCTGACAATAGGTGCAAGGTGACAATTTAAACTTCCATTTTGGAGAACAGCCCTGTTTTCAATAATAAGCATGTGTGTAAACTCTATGCAGTCAACACACAGTACAGCACAGGTGTGTCACATCTCAACCAAAGCCCTTTGCAGAGGAGAGGAAAAGAATATTTCCCAATGCTGCAGCTCAATGAAAACCAGAACCTAGAGCAGTGATGGCGAACCTTTTGAGCTCGGCGTGTCAGCATTTTGAATAACCCTAACTTAACTCTGGTGCCGTGTCACATATAGAAATTTTTTAATATTTGCAACCATAGTAAAACAAAGATTTATATTTTTGATATTTATTTTATACATTTAAATGCCATTTAACAAAGAGAAATCAACCAAAAAAATGAGTTCACGTGTCACCTCTGACACGCGTGTCATAGGTTCGCCATCACTGACCTAGAGTTACCCTGCCTGGGTTTAAGTTATGTCTCAAATATCACCAAATCACAAATGAGGAAGAGGGAGAATTAAGCCATACTAAAATATGCATGTAGGATATCTTTGTTGCATGAGGGAAATAATGCATTTACATACAGTCCATACATTTGATCATTTAACTTGAAATATACATTGTGACATTTGAAGCAATGAAAAGATATTCCCTACTTTTCTGATTGCTTGTGATCTGCTAAAATCATGATTACAGTAAGAAGAATTTAAAATTTCTTAATGCATTTGTATTCATTTCTATTATTCTTCTCAATGATAATGTATCAAGTCAGGTCATTAATCCTCTATAAGAGTTTTTAAAATAAAAAGTATTAAGTCATTTATGGTTTCCTTTTATAAACTGAATTCAGCAAAAAACAAAAACCTTAGAATCTTTGTTCCATTTTAAAATATTTAAAGTCTTCTCTGCTCATAAGCTGTCTAGACTCAGTCTAAGCAAACACAGAATAGAAGAAATTGCCTAGATCCTATCTCCCAAAATGTGGCCCATGTATCCGCAGTGTCTGCATCATTTGGATGTTAGAATCTACTCCCCAGACCCACTGAGTCAGAATGTATATTCTGAACAAGATCCCCTGGTGATCCATGTAGACCTTAATGTTTGAGAGCCACTGTTTGGGGAGATTAGGTCAGCCTCAGACCTGCAAATGACACAGACGTTTAAAAATTAGGAACTTGATACAGATCTTGCTATGAGTTTATCTGAAATAAAAAATCATTTGCTCACAGATACAGATATGAAAAACAGAAGCTGAAGGTTTGTTCTCAAGAAAATCTTAAAACAGTCCCTTAAGACATTAAGCAATAGGATCTCATAAAAATTGGTTAAAATACAATGAGTTCACAGTTCTGTCAAGTGTATTTATTTTTTATCGTTTAAATGATGGCATTAAGATCTATTGTTTCCTGAATACCTAAGGAAAGTAGACCCATCTGCAATCCTACAACTATCCTTAGAAGCCTAGAAGCCCTAATGTTTATGATGCGAATTTTGTAAAGAGAAAGAGGTTAGTGTCCAATGAGATCAGACAAGAATCCTCAGCACATATGCATAATTATGCTATGAAATGTACCTATCAAGGTATGCATTTTGTCATTTCAAAAACACTATGGGCCCGGCCAGTGTGGCTCAGTGGCTGAGCATTGACCTATGAACCAGGAGGTCATGGTTCCATTCCCAGTCAGGGCATATGCTGGGGCTGCGGGCTCGCTCCCTGGTAGGAGGTGTGTAGGAGGCAGCCGATCAGTGATTCTCTCTCATCATTGATGTTTCTATCTCTCTCTCCCTCTCTCTTCCTCTCTGAAATCAATAAAAATATATTAAAAACAAACACCATTCTGGCATTCATTTTCTGGTTTCATCTTAGGGAATGAAACATGCCTCTATCCAGTTCTGAATTCTGAGATTACCCTCCATTATCAGAGTGATGTATATTTTCCCCAACACCATTTAAAAGGAGCAGAAACTCAGTGAGGAAGTCAGCACAGTGTGCCAGCTGTTTCATTTGCTTATAAAATGAGGTCTGAGACCATGGACTAGTGTTTCATTTCATATGCTCACAGAGAAAACTTTATTATCAACTGCAGTTTTACTGTCACCGAGGTCACTCTGCAAACATATATCTTCTGGTAGAAGAGGAAAGGGACAATAGAGAATACAGTTTACTATGCATCCACCTAGCACTTAGCACTCAGCGCGATGCTGGCGTGCTCTCGGTTTCATGTTTCATCTACTACGACTTCCCATAGCTTCAGAAGTGAGAGTTATGGCAATACAGCCAAACTAATGCAAACTACCTATTTCAAAAATAAGACCATGGTGAGTCAGGTGCAAACTGGGACTTCAAACTACCTTTTCATAGGACGCGGACATTAGAGTGGAGGGAAGGGTTGGCACTGGGCACTGGGTATAAATGATACGTTCAAGCATACTGTGAGGAGCTGCTATGTCTGCTCTTGGATGGCCCAGAGCCCTCAGGTCAAAACAAGTAAATGAGTGAGATGCTATGAAAATGTCCAAACATAGCTCATGGGGACAAAACAGGTAAAGAATTAATTGATTTGTGTGGCGCCCTTTAGAAAGCCCCTGCAGGCAAAGCTGTAAAGCCCAATACTAAGGTCATTCTTCTTGACTGACACGTGAAACTTCAGGGAAATTTGCCTTTTTAAATAACTGCAGACGCGATCAACAACACAAGAGAGTGTCCGGTTCTGTTATCTTAGTCTTCGCAGATCTTAGGCATTTTGTATAGTTCTATCCTTGTCTGTCTTTAAAGAACGCTTATACACAAACATCTCCAATTCAGCTTATTTGGTAATTTGTATAGATCAAGCTCCCCCAGCAATATCCTCATAGCTCCTCCTACAAAAGGGGCAGCTAATGCCCATACCTTTTCTCACTATAACCTCCTCTTACTTCTCAACAATATAGTGTTTGCATTGTAAACTGTTCTTTCACTTGTTCATCCTAACCTTGTCATTCATTGCATTCATTTCTCTAAGACTCTCCCTTGTTCTTTATCCTTATCTCTTCCTGACTTCCTGCAAACTCATGAAGGTGACGTAAAAGGTTGGGAATAATTCCTTCCCCTTGCCGAAAAATAAATAAACAAAATGATAGCACAAACAAAATGAATTCAAGTTATAAATGCTGAATAAAAAGTTCAACAGAACGCGATAGCACTGTCCTCTCTCCTGTAGCGATTAATCTCTAGTGGCTACTCCTTCCATGGGTCCTTCACCTTAAAAAGGAAGGCTCTAGAGATCAAGGGTCTCACCTGTGTTGTGTACACTGTGTGGGTCCAAGGTGCCTGCAGCCTATGGGGAAGTAGTTAAGAAAGCAGATCCAGCCCTAGCTGGTTTGGCTCGGTGGATAGAGCAGTCAGCCTGCGGACTGAAGGGTCCCAGGTTCGATTCCAGTCAAGGGCATATACCTTGGTTGCAGGCACATCCTCAGTAGGGGGTGTCCAGGAGGCAGCTGATCGATGTTTCTCTCTCATCGATGTTTCTAACTCTCTCTCTCTCTCCCTTCCTCTCTATAAAAAATCAATAAAATATATTTAAAAAAAAAGAAAGCAGATCCAGCCTGGCCAGTGTGGCTCAGTGGTTGAGCACCCAAACTCATCACCGCCTGTTCACCTCTTTCCTTCTCTCACTTTTACTGACTTCCCAGACAGCCTTCCTCATTCACCCAAGTCTTGAGCACAGAGCTGGCATTCTGCTTTTCTTAGTATTTAACTTCTCTCTATTGGCCCATTTTCATCGTGATTACAAGCTCAAGTCCCTCCTAGTCTTCAACGTCAGAAGTACATTCCACCTTCGCCTCCAATACATTTAACAGACTAGGCACAGAACAAACATTTATTTAAATGAAGATCCAATCATGTGATTCATGACTCAAATGCCAGCAGAGTCTTCCCACTGAGTCTCTGATAAAATCTCAATCTTCGTCATATTAGTACGTGTCCTCCATGACTGCCTGCCTATTTTCTAACAACACGATGTGCTCTCCTTCCTTACAAGCGCGCTGATCCTCTTCCCCCTTGAACATGCTGTGGTCCCCGGGACTTCGTCCTGTTTCTCGCCATCCACATGCTCGTCCTTCAAGCCCCAGTTTAAATGACATCCCGGCAGGGAAGCCTTCCCTGTTCCCCAGCCTGATAAATTGAATTCTCCCTCCTTTCTCCGAAACCTGTTCTGCGGGGTAATTGCCTTTCCCATGTTTCACCAAATTCATCATTGTCATATTTACCCACCTTTCTTTGCATTCCCACCTCAAAGACACCCAGCCATTCCGGTGGTCGAATTAGCCTGGAAAACGGCTTTTCAGAACATGGAGAAGGACACTGCCAACAAGCGAATTCAACATTATTCCCAGGATCTCGCTCACATCATTTTCAACTGTCCTACACCAATTTCTGAAACTATTTCCACACGTACTAAACACACTCAAAGGCACAGAACTAGAGAAACTGCATTTTTAAAAATTTTATCCTATAGCCACAATACCTCACAGAGGCGGCTTGTTCAAAGTCAATTTAGCTCTCTTTCCAAATAGAGTTAAACAGAATTTCTTTGAATTCCAAAGATCTGTATGTCATCAGAGAGTCATTCTGTCTGACTCCAAGTCCTCGGAACTAAAGTGAAGGTAAAATGATATTCCAACAAGCTATCAGGGCATCAGAGGAGAAGATAACACATTTAAAGAGACAGCCCTGGCTGATCGAGGAACTCAAGCAACTCTGCAACAGAAAAGTAGACAAAGGCACTTACGCAGGTCACCGAAGGCGCCCTTTGTCACTTTGGTGGCACTTAACACCACGACCGTGAACTTGTGGGAATACTGGTGCTCCACCTGGAAAGAGAAGGAGAGTGAGTTAAAAACAAACTTCCAATAGAGACTCCAAGTAAACTGGTCTCGTTTCCTCGAGACTAATGTAAAAATATTCCAGTTGGGAGGAAGTCGTGTGCATACCAGAAACATGCTTTGATCCGCGGGCTATTCCTTTTTGGATCCTCTCCTCTCTCCCATCTCAGAATCAGTGAGGCGTTTGGATCACGCTTTAAAGTGTCGCTACCGCTGGACTACTAGGACCTCCCTGCTGTCAGGTTTATCAAGCGCTTGGGGGAAAATGTAAATCAGGACTGCAGCCTTCGAGGAGCACAATCAGGCTTTGTGCTGGATGACTAAGAAGCCCTGCCTTAGAACAGCAAGGTCAGCGCAAGATGTTTGCATTATTTAGGTTTGTTTGTTTTCGTCCTTACTGTTGAATGAGAGTCTTGTTTGGCAAGACATTCCCAGAGCAGTATTCAAAAATCCTCTGGACCGAAGGCAAGAGCAGGTAACTGCTTCTATGAAACGTAATCCATTTGTCACAAACCACTTGCAGCATTGTTAAGAGTTTCGATTAGCCTAGTAGTTTGCATGCACATCATAAATGTTAACAGGTCGGAGACTTTATTAAATACCTAACTAGAAACTAGTTATTAAATAACTCTATCGAACAAAACAGAATGGGGAAACAGGGGCTCACATAGTTCTCTGAGCAACAGAAAGGATTATGAGTCTTTATCTAAAGCTCAATCACTTTTGTGTAATCGTAGAAGTGGCCCACATTTATGAGCTACTCCTACCATTCTTATTTTAACAGGATTGCTTAACTGGTTAAAAAGTCCATAGTGATTCAAAAGAAGCTAAGGTACTAATAATACTGAGAAGTAAATAACAATAGTCTAAAAACAAACAGGCAGAAAAAAATATTATAAAAACAAGTCATAAAGACCAGCATTAGTGGGATCAAAAGTTATACAGCCTTCAACACTTTCTGAAGATATCTCTCTATTGATAGAGTAATTAATATCCAGATTCATAATATAACCAAAGGGCAGAGAATCACCTCTGTGTAGCCAAAGTTTTATGCTACATAAATGAAATTATCAATCATGAAAAAAACATGAATCCTTTTTTAAAAAGTGTGTGGCCTTATACTACAGCTAAAAATTATATGCATGTACTCCCCCCACCAGAAAGAAAGAAATAAAGAGGGAGGGAGGGAGAGAGGGAGGGAGGGAGGGAAGGGGAGGGGGAGAGAGAGAGAGAGAGAGAGAATCCATTACCATAATTAGAGACTTCAATGCTTCTCTATCAAAAATGGACAGATCCAGCAGGCAGAAAATCAATAAGCACATAATTAAACTCAACAACACCATCAACCAACTAGATATAATTACCACCAACAAACTATTTCATTCAGCAATGGGCAGAATACACATTAGTCTTAAGCTCACGTGGAACAATCATACAGCATCTAACTCTCAGACCAAAGAGGCATTAAACTAGAAATCAGTACCAGAATGATAGCTGGAAAAAATCACTAAGTACATAGAGGTTAAATAATATACTGAAGTATGGTAGCAATCATCTCAGGTAGAAACTGTAGTTTAACTCTAACCCTGCTGCTTGGTTTCTGTACTTATTTGCTTGCTAAAATAATAGAAAAGTTATTTTGATTTTCTGAATTATATAAATCATCCCATTCAATTAAATACCCTATTGATTGTAATGTGAATATCCCATTGGTTGTGGTCACACTGGTCTTAGAAAGCACATTTTCCTTTACCTGGGAAAGACAGCACAGTTATCCCAAGGTCAGAGGGGTCCAGTTATATTTCCCTGTTGACTCTGTGTTCCAGAGACCCCAAAACTGTAATTTAGATAACATGCTTAAGTAAACTGCTTCTGCTTCTGTAAACTGCTCTTTTTGCAAACCAGGTTCCTCATTCCAAACCTTGGGATGTAATCAATACCTTTGTGATCTTTGCCTATATAAATCTGGTGTTGGGGCTGGGGTGGGCACTATGAGATCTGGGAGAGCGAAATGCCCCCTCATAGTCCCGTGTTTGCAATAAATGTGACTCTTTAATTCGACTTCTTGAGGTGTTCTTGTGTGATTCGCGGGGTACATTACAACAATACTTCTAAACACATATCAAAGAAGAAGTCTCAGAAGTTTTTAAATATTTGGAACTAAATGAAAGTGAAACTATGGCCCTAACTGGTTTGGCTCAGTGGATAGAGCGTCTGCCTGCAGACTGAAGGGTCCCAGGTTCGATTCCGGTCAAGGGAATGTTCTTTGGTTGTGGGCACATCCCCACTAGGAGTTGTGCAGGAGGCAGCTGATTGATGTTTCTCTCTAATCGATGTTTCTTACTCTCTATCTCTCTCCCTTCCTCTCTGCAAAAATAAATAAAATATATTAAAAAAAGAAAAAAGAAAAAAAGAAAGTGAAACTATGACAAAAATTTTGGGGAGTCAGTGAATGTAGTGTTTAGAGGGAAATTTATAGTATTAAATAAAATATATCACACATGTCATATATAGGGTGTCCCTAAAAATGTACACAGATTTTGAGTAATAATTAATTCCAATGGGTTAAACCTGAAAAGAAAGAAACATTGATTGAGCTATCAGCTTTAAGTAGAATATACACTTTTGAGATATCCTGTATATATGGAAAAAAAAGATCTAAAATTAATCATCTAAGTCCCTACTTTTTAGGAAACTAGAAAAATTATGTCCAAAGTAAGCGGAAGAAAAATAGTAAAAATTAGAGCTGAAATAAATAAAATTGAAAACGGAAATAAAGAAAATCAATGAAACCAAAAATTGGTTCTTTGAAAAGATGAATGAAATTCATAAGCCTTTAGCTAGGTAAATAAGAAAAAAATATAAAAAGAATAAAAATTACAAATATAAATAAATGAGGGAAGATCACCTCAGATCCTATGGACATTAAAAAAATAATAAAGGAATACTACGAACAACTCTCAACCCACAATTTGATAACCTAGAATAAATGAAGCCGTAACCGGTTTGGCTCAGTGGATAGAGCATCGGCCTGCGAACCAAAGGGTCCCAGGTTTGATTCCGGTCAAGGGCATGTACCTTGGTTGTGGGCACATCCCCAGTAGGAGGTGTGCAGGAGGTGGCTGATCGATGTTTCTCTCTCATCAATGTTTCTAACTCTCTATCTCTCTCCCTTCCTCTCTGTAAAAAATCAATAAAATATATATTTAAAAAAAATGAAAAAAAATAAATGAACCAATTTCTTGAAAGATATAATCTGCCCAAAGTCACACATGTAGCAAGACAATTGGAATATGCCTATGTCTATAAAGAAATCAAATCAATACTTAACCTTCCAAAACAGAAAGCACCAGGCCCAGATGGATTCACTGATAAATTCTACCAGACACGTAAGGAAGAAATTACACCAATATTCTTCAATCTCTTCCAAAAGATAGAAACAGAGGAAGTAGTTCCTAACTCATTCTATGAAGCCACATTACCCTGATAACAAAATCAGACAGAGGCCTTTCCAGAAAAGGAAACGATAGACCAATATCTCCCATAAACATAGATGTAAAAATTCTCACCAAATAAAATTCAACAATATATATAAAAAATAATAACCTCAACCAAGTGGGATTTATCCTAGGTGGGCAAGGCTGGTTATGCATTAAAAAATCAATTTAATATAATTCATCACATCAACAGGCTAAAGAAGAAAAATCACATGATCATGTTAATTGATGCAGAAACATTATTTGATAAAATTCAATACCTATTCATGATAAAAACTCCCAGCAATTTAGAAATAGATGGGAACTTCCTCAACTTGATAAAAAAAAAAAATCTAAAACAAATCTACAGCCAATACAATACTTAATGGCATAAAACTAAAAGCTTTCTTATAAAGAATAGGAACAAGACAAGGATATTTGGTCTTCCCACTCCTTTTTGGCATTATTACTAGGTATCCAGCTAATGTAATAAGACAAGAAAAGGAAATAAAATATATACAGATTGTGAAGGAAGAAATAAAACTGTCTTTGTTCACAGATGGCCTGATTGTGTATGTAGCAAACACAATAGAACTGATTTTTAAAACTTCTGGAATTAATAAGTAATTATATCAAGGTTGTAGAATATAAGGTTAATATGCAAAAGTCAATCTTTTTCCTATATACCAAAAATGAACAAGTGGAATTTGAAATTTAAAACATAATAACATTGTCCTAACCAGTTTGGCTCAGTGAATAGAGCATCGAGTCATTGACTGCATGGTCCCAGGTTCAATTCCAGTCAAGGCTTGATCCCCGGCCCTGGTCGGGGAGTGTGCAGGAGGCAACCAATCAATGTGTCTCTCTCACATTGATATTTCTCTCTCTGTCTCTCCCCCTCCCTTCTACTCTCTCTAAAAGTCAGTGGGAAAATATCCTTGGGTGAAGATTAACAAAAAAATAAAAACATAATACCACTTACATTAGCACACTTCTCCAAAATGAAATATTTATGTATAAATATTTTTTAAATGCAAAAGGTCTATATGAGGAAAATCACAACATATTTTTAAAATGTAAGAGGTCTATATGAGGAAAGCAATGAGGATCTACATAATTAGAGAGGTATTTTATGTTCGTATACAGAAGACTGAATGTTGTCAAGATTATTAGTCCTTCCCAATTTGCTCTATAGATTCAATACAATCCCAATCAAAATCTCAGCAGGTTATTTTGTGAATATCAACAAAATGATTTTAAAGTTGATATAGGAAGGAAAAGAACCCAGAATAGCCAAACACAATATTAAGGAAAAGACCAAAGTCAGAGGAATGATGTTACTTGACTTCAAGACTTATTATAATTGTACAGTAATCAAAACAGTATAATATTGGTTAAATAATACACAAATAGATCAATGGAATGAAATAGAAAGCCCAGAAATAGAATGACATAAATATAGTCACTGATCTTTGATAAAGGAGCAAAGCACAATATAATGGAGATAAGATAGTTTTTTTTAGAAAATGATGCTGGAACAACTAGGCATTCACATGCAAGAAAAAAATTCTAGACAAATAATTCCTGGGCTTGAAAGAGAATAAGTAGGTGCTCTTGAAGCCCAACTTAAGGATTTGCTTTCTCCACTAAAGTGAGCTTAATAATTATGATATGTCATAACACACCACTCCAAATCATTTATGATCTTTTTTTCATATCCTAGAACTTCTAATACCACATGGGCTTTCAAAAGCCAAAAAAAAACTCCCGTGTAAAATAAAAATTATTAGTAATATTCTGACCTATTATTTAACACAATTTTTGAAATTTCTGCACATCTATTCATATGTCAGATTGCTGGGACGGACCATCAGAACCCGAGCGATGGATGAATGCTTTACTCTGACACAAGTTTCTGTGAAAGAGAGGCTAAGGGACTGCTTGGCTATAGGCACCAAGCAGCCATGATTGCCTGCCTCCTTAGGCTTTTATTGTAACAACAGCTTGAACTAAAATTAACCTCTAGATACAATCAGTAGGGTAAGTATCCTTGAGAAAGCACTTGCTTCTACAAGGTTGGGTCTAAAAGGCTAAACATAGAGATTCCAGCAAAACACCTGGGGGCTCGGACTTGTTTGGAAAAGTCAAGGCCGGGGCTGCCGCCTTCAGCAAGGTCCCCTTAAGAGGCCCCCAACCTTTTGGAGACTCCTCTTTACAGACTTTCCAACCAAGTCCCGTGCTTCTCCACATCAGATGATTATTAATAACATGTACTGAAAAAGTTATTATTATAAGGATTCATTGAGTATAAGCCCTAGGGGGAAAAAAGGACACTTATGTAATACCCTTTGTAATACTTTTAGCGAAAAAAAAAAAAAGAGTATAAGCCCTATGCTAGACATTCTAGTAGATGTAAATTTTCATTTAATTTTCCCAAAAACCTTATAAAATAGGTATTATTACTTACATTTAAGGATAAGTTGTACTCGTGAAAGTGAGACTGAGTGTCTAATTTCCCAGTATCTCATAAACATTAAAAGTTAAACTTGAATTATAACCCAGTCTTGTTTGCTGTTCCCAATGTTTTACTCTTTCTATATTCCTTTACTTTCACAGAGAATAATAATACCAATACCCAATACCTTTAACCGTAAAAAAAAATACTGTTTTCCATTTACTAAAGTGGTATAGAAAGTTACCACCTATTCTGTCTATTGTATCTGTAGTGGATCTGAACTCTATTAATTGGGTTATTTTGTCTATCATTCAGCTCTGCATTTAAATTTGCTTTTATTTCCATCAGCCTCGATTCTGTCTTCTTAACATTATAAAATGAAATACTATAAGGAGAAAACCAACCACCTTCTTGGTTTTTACAAGTTCATTTTGAAAACACCGTGTATCTTAAGAAAATTATTTTCAAAACAGAGGTATCAAAATCATACCAATCTCTAGGGAGCTGTAAGGATTAATAAGAGAGTATCTATAAAGTAAGTACAAAAGTGCTCAGTTTCAATCAATGACTATCCAAATACTTTTTTGATAATCCTTGCCATGTTCCTGGGAGCCAATATCACATAAAATTTCAAAGTAGGATGAGCAGGGCTAGCTTCTGACCTGAATAGGAGACTTTTCATTATGTCTCAGGCATAGCGCCAAAAGAGATGATATTATTGAATCCACAACAGTGTTCCCGGGGAAACTAATGACTCAGCACAATACTAGTTGGTAGTTGGCCAAAAGAGATGCCATATTTCAATTGAGATGTCAAATATAAGCTCAATATACTGACTTAGTCACCAAGATTAAGCCTTGCCTTCAGGTCTTGGATTACCTTACTTTGAGGGTCTTTCTTTATCTATAATCTTTTCCAAAGACCGCAGCCCTTTTTCTTTTCAATATTACAATAACCCAGTCATTATGAAAACAGCTACTATATTAAATTCATTCTGGAGAATTATGTTGACATCTGTAACTAAAATGATTAGACATTGGAAAAAAGAATCAGTCAATTTATATAAAATCAATTTGATGATTTTCTTAATCTGTTAAAAGTTCTACTGTTATGAAAAGAACCAGAAGGAACAATCACAAAACAAATCTGATGGAGGACAAGGTAGATTCTTCATGCAAATGTTTTTTTCCTCCAATTAAAACTAAAGACTGCTACTCTGATCAAGACTATAGAGTCTCAGTACTGAACCCAGACATTGTGATCTCCACAATCAGCAGCAGGCAACTTCAAACAGGTCTCTGAAAGGTTTAAGAAAAAAATGGCTGCATTGGTAGCATCCAAGAGTCATGATACTTTTTAAAATAGGATACTTAGGCCTAACTGGTTTGACTCAGTGGATAGAGCATCGGTCTGCAGACTGAAGGGTCCCAGGTTTGATTCCGGTCAAGGGCATGTACCTTGGTTGAGGGCAAATCCCCAGTGGGGGATGCGGGGGTTGCTGGAGGCAGCTGATTGATGTTTCTAACTCTCTATCCCTCTCCCTTCCTCTCTGTAAAATATCAATAAAATATAATTTTAAAAATAAAATAAAATAGGATACTTATTTCGGTTTCACTTCCTGGTGTGGAGTTTCATTCTAATACATTTAGGAGGTACAGGCAGTGTGTTATTATTCTCCCACATTTTATAAGAGCAATCACTTTATATATGTGTAATCTACAGTGCTATCTAACCTTGCCATGTTCCTAGGGGCCAATATCATGGATTGGCTATTTACACAAATAATCCTAATGTCCAAAACACCTGATTTAACAACAGAATTTGTTAGTTCTAGCAGACATAATTAAAAGAAAATCAAATGCAGCCACTATGGAAAACAGTGTGGAGTTTCCTCAAAAAATTAAATCTGGAACTGCCATTTGGCCCAGTGATCCCATTTCTAGGAATATGTCCTAAGAATCCTGAAACACCAATCAGAAAGAAAAGTACTCAGTTTTAATCAATGACTATCCAAATACTTTTTTTTGTTAATCCTTGCCATGTTTCTGGGAGCCAATATCACATAAAATTTCAAGCTAGGATGATCAGGCCTAGCTTTCGACCTGAATAGGAGACTTTTCATTATGTTTCAGGGATAGTGCCAGAGATGATATTATTGAATCCACAACAGTGTTCATAGCAGTATTATTTACAAGTAGCTAAGATCTGGAAACAGCCCAAGTGCCCAGCAGTAAATGAATGGATAAAAAAGCTGTGGTACATTTACACAATGGAATACTAAGCACCTGTAAAAAAAAGAAGGATCTCTTAACCTTTGAGATAGCATGGAGGGACCTGGATGGTATTATGCTAAGTGAAATAAGCCAGTCAGTTAAAGAGAAGTATCACAAGATCTCACTTGTATGTGGAATCAAATGAAGAAAATAAACTGACAAACAAAATAGATCCAGAGCATGGAACAGACTGACAAATCTCAGAGAGAAAGGGGGAGGAGGGGGGACAGGAAGAGGAGCCTCACCAAATGCAACCATGGTCATGCCTGGATCATGGCCTTTCCAGCCGCCAGAACTATGAGAAATAAATTTATGTTGGTTTTAAGCTATCTATTCTCTGGTCTTTTATTATAGCAACTCTAATGAATTAAGACATGTATACCAGGTATATGTATGTATATTTGTATGTATCTCGTATTAATTCTGTTTCTCTGGAGAACTCTAATACAGTAACACAAAATTAAAAGGCTGGGGAGGGCCTTAATCACCACGATACATATCAGTGATCCCGGAGAGCACAGAAACCCAGAAAGGTGAGCCCTATCTTGCCAAGGGGGCGTTTGCTGATTCAGAGAAGAGGAAACTTAGAGACTGAGCAGCCTTGAAGGATCATTGGTCTTCTAAAGACAAGGACCCTAAGAAACCACCCCCTTGTTTCAAGTTGAAAACTCCATAGACCAGCTGTGGGCAAACTACGGCCCGCGGGACGGATCCAGTCCGTTTGAAATGAATAAAACTAAAAAAAAAAAAAGACCGTACCCTCTTATGTAATGATGTTTACTTTGAATTTATATTAGTTCACACAAACACTCCATCCATGCTTTTGGTCTGGCCCTCCGGTCCAGTTTAAGAACCCATTGTGGCCCTCGAGTCAAAAAGTTTGCCCACCCCTGCCATAGACTGTACCACAGGAATAACTATAAACAGCCCTTTCATGTCTGGCAGCCCAGTTTAGTGTCATCAAGGGAGCCCAGAAAACAGCTAACCTAAAACTGGGGTTACATCTGTCCCAGATTTCTAGCTTCCCTGGGAGCCTGACAGAAGGAAATAAAATGATCTCTGAAGAATTATTTCTACAGATAATTTTTCATGATCATGTTTAGCAAAATCAAAGATAATTAGGAGCACGAGGAGGTATGACTCAAAGAGAACAAACCAGCACAATTAATTAATGGGCACAAAAACAGATCCACCCAAGAAACAGCCACACTAGAGTTCAAGGAAATGGAAGTCGAGCTTAACTATGACCATACGGAACTGGAAACTTTTTTAAAAAATGGCTGAGAAAGTTTTTTAAAGAACCGAATAGAAATTCAAGAACTGAAAGGTAAACTTGGTGACTTTCTAGGGCTTTCTGACCTATGATCTGTGGTGGAGAAGCAGAAACCTGGATGTTACTGTAAATAACTTTGGCCAAACTGGCATAGCTTAGTGGTTGAGATTGACCTATGAACCAAGAGGTCATGGTTCAATTCCCAGCCAGGGTACATGCAGGCTCGATCCCCAGAGTGGGGCATGCAGGAGGCAGCCAATCAATGATTCTCTCTCATCACTGATGTTTCTATCTCTCTCTCCCTCTCCCTTCTTCTTTAATAAAAATATATAAAAATAAAATAAATGTGTATGCTTTGGCCTCAGGTTAGAGGCTTGGGGCGGGAATTGGCTGGCAGTAGGAAAGGTTTAAAGATGATCACTTAACTGTTCCTGTACTCACTTTCTGGAATTTGCTAATGCTCACAAAAATTATACTATTTGCCATAAAACTCAACATTACCTTTTGCACAGTCCTGTGCTGGTGCAATAGTACTTCTATTGCCTTTATATTTTTGATTTCCCAGTAGCAGTATCTCATCTCCTGATGTCCCCTGGGAATACCTTACCTAATTAAGTTACTAAAGAATGCTTTTGTACACATAATTTATTTTTTTTATAGAAGCCCTGTGAAACAGACGCAGCAGGTACTATTCATACCCTGTTTTCCGCACGCAGCAGCTAAAACGCAGAGTTCAAGTGCTTATGAGCACGTAACTGAAGCCGCAACTGCCCACTGGAACACTAGTTCTTTGATTACTTACCCAGCGTTTCCCCCCACCCTCTGTTACCGTAATAATCTAGAATAATATCTTCATAATTTTTTGGTAAAATTTCCCATCATCCTACAATGACATTTTTCAGAGGCCCCTGTGTGGAAGCAGGCAGTCATGCTGGTGTATCCATGTGAAGACAGCCTTTGTTTCTGTGGACGTGGGGCAGGGCCCCTTGACTGCTCATAGGTGGTGGGAAGAGGCGTGGCTTTGTTTTCTTTTCACTCCAGGAAAGTGACTCATGTTTTTAGAGTAAAAAGATGGAAATTTTTATAAATATTTTATACTTTGCAATGATCTATCCTTGTAACGTGGATGTCTCCCTGGCCCCAAAGAACTTTAGTAAGTCATGGAGACACAAATAATCTGCAAGTTGGGAAGCACTGAACTATGCCATATAGTTATCCCTCTATTTTCTACCACATTCTTTTAAAATATATATATACTTTTATTGATTTCAGAGAGAGAGAGAGAAGGAGAGAGATAGAAACATTGATGAGAGAGACACATCCATTGGCTGCCTCCTGCAGGCCCCTTGCTGGGGATCAAGCTCACAACCTGGGCATGTGCCCTGACTGGGAATCAAACCCAGAACCTCCTGGTTCATAGGCTGATGCTCAGCCACTGAGTCACTACAACCGGGCTTCTACCACTTTCTTAAAAGCCAGTATCACTGGGAGCAAAAGAACTTGCTGGCTGAATCTGCTGCTTTAGGCCGCAGGATTCTCCAACATGTCACTGCATCACAGGCAGGATCAGGAGTCAATCCTCTGTGCCTCGAGGCAGCCAAAACTGTGTGGGCCCGTCTGGCACTGTTCATGACTAACTAGCTGGCTCAGCTTTCCCCACTTTCCTTTTTTACTAAAATTGATTTGTGCCGAGTGTGCTCGTGTATATGTTTTGAAAAGTGTCATTCTGTGAAAACAACAGAGAATGTTGTCACACACAAAAATTTACATACACATAGCACACAGTTTTTTCCCCCCTACATACACAGCAAGAACAAGAAGAATGAAGAAACCTATAAGGCTCTTAGGATCTCTTCGTCTAAAAGGGCTATAAATTAAAATACTGGTTGAGTGTCCAACTCCAATGCTGGGGAAGGTGAAGAATATGTGATAGACATGTGGTTTTCACATACTTCTCTGGAGGTCGGGGCTGAGAAAAATGAATCTGCATATAAGATACAGAAAACTTAATCACTATGGAAAAAAAACAACAACTGAAAATGATATACCTTCATTGTTTAAATTCATCTATAGAAAAACCATAACTGTGAAAGGGAAGTAGGATACTGTTTTCAAAAAACAATAGTTACCTCATTTTAAACCATCATTATATGCTTTTCACAAGGATAACACTTTAAAAAGAAGGAAAAACATAAATCAAAAGTAAAAGGATGCATATAGTAATCAAAGAAACTAGAAGGGATTATATTAACAAGATACAAAGTAAAATAAAAAACAAAGTCATTGTTAGAGATTTTTAAAAAAGACCTTTCATAATGATAAAATATCAATTAAACAGAAATATATATAATTCAGAAGTTACATGCACTAATAAAATATATTCAAAATTCATAAAACAAAACCAAATATGAACTATATTTTTGTATATGAAACATGGACCAAAATAGACAATATACTGGTCCATAATCATTACAAACAAAAAATTATGCAGAAGAAATACAACTGGCATTATTTATAGATAACAGGAATGTGTAAGCTGAAAACCCAAAAGAATCCACAAACAACTAGAATTATAAAGAAATTCAATAAATTGATTGTATCGACAAAAAATCAATTATACTTCTATGTAAATACAATAACTAATCAGAAAATTAAATTTTTAATGATCTTTAGAGTGACACTAAAACATTAACTAACAAGAAGCACATCTAAAAAAAGAAACAAAAGATTTCTCACTGAAAACTACAATATACTACTGAGAGAATTAAAGATAATCTAAATAACATTTGTTTTGGATTAGATTCATGGGTTGTTAATGAATTGGAAGATGCAATATTGTTATCATTGTCATCTCTCCCCTAACTGATCTATAGACTTATAACAGTACCAATAAAAATCTCAGCAGTTGTGTGTGTGTATGTTTGTGTGTAATTGATAAATTGATTCCAAAATTTACATGAAAATGCAGAGTACTGAAAATAGCCAAGACAATCTCCAAGAAGTAAAAGTTGGAGAATTTACATAGACACATTTCAAAGCTAGAGAAATTAACATAGATTGGTACTGGGCAAACACAGATCGAATGACTAACAGAACAGAATAGAAATCAGGTCACCTATATGGCTGCTTGATTTTCAGCAAAGGCACCATAGCCATTCAGTGAGGAGTTGACAGTTATCAGTGGACTAGATAAATAGCTTATAGTATATTCAAATAATGAAATACTACTACATGGCAAGGTAAAAGTGTGAAATCCTGCTACCGCAAAAACATGAATGAGTCACACAGATATAATGTTGAATACAAACAGCTATATGAAGGTCAAGAACAGCAAAACGTATCCTATATAATAAAAGCCTAATATGCTAAGTGTCCAGTCGACTGATTAGATGTTCAACCAATCAAAGTGTAATAAGCTAATGATATGCTAAGGCCGCTCAACTGCTCGCTATGACATGCACTGATCACCAGGGGGCAGACAGTTGACCGGTTGACCAGTCACTATGATATGCACTGACCACCAGGGGGCAGACGCTCTGACCAGTAGATTAGCTTGCTACTGGGGTCCGGCTGATCAGGACTGAGTGAGATGGGTCGGACACAACCTGGAGCCCTCTCGCAGTCCCTCCCCGGCTGGCCAACCTCCCGCGTCTCTCCCTGGCCCCGATTGTGCACCGGTGGGGTCCTTCAGCCTGGCATGCACCCTCTCGCAATCTGGGACCCCTCAGGGGATGTTGAAGAGCCAGTTTTGGCCCGATCCCACAGGGGGAGCACTGCTCAGCCAGAAGCCAGACTCATGGCTGGCAAGCGCAGTGGTGGTGGCGGGAGCCCCTGCAGCAGCGCTAAGGATGTCCGACTGCCTACTTAGGCCTGCTCCCCTTAGTCAGTCAGACATCCCCTAAGGGCTCCCAGACTGTGAGAGGGCGCAGGCCAGGCTGAGGGACCCTACTCGAGTGCACAAATTTCATGCACCGGGCCTCTAGTCTATAACAATAGAAATCAAATATTGGTTACCTTTGTGGAGTTTGACTGGAAGGGACATGAGCAACTCTTCAGGGTACTTATAATGTTGTGTATCTTTACCTGGATGATGGGTTCATGTGTGGAATGTTATATTTCAATATTAAAAAGTCAAATAGAAAGAGAAACTTTCAAAGAAAACTGAGAAGGAATCAACAGCAAGAAAACAAGAAAGTGAAACAGAACCAGAGAAAACTGAGAAGACTTTCAAGAAGAGGTGAATGAGCAGCAGAGGTAGGAGTAGGGGTGGGATGGGGGAACTAAAGAGCATTGGATTCACCAAATGAGACCTTTCTGTAAAGTGGAAGAGCTGAGATCAGTTTTCAGTGATTCAAGTTGTGAACAGAGAGGAAGAAGGAGCTGCAAAGAACCCTAACACATCAATCCTTGCTATCTGAGCAGGGACGGAGAAAGGATGGTAGCCAGAGAGGATGTGGGGTTAAAGAACGGTGTTTTATTTTAAGTAAAAATAAGACTGTGGATCCTTAATATCCATAACATTTATTTCTAGTCCCTATAAACCTAACCGGATCTCTAGTGTTAAATTCAGCAAAGAAATTTCTCCTCTTTTTATCTAATTTTTATCAGAAGAAAAAAGGTATACTTCCAATGAAGTTTGGAAAATTACATCCTAAAATTTGAATCACTCAACTCTTTTACAAAAATAAACCATCCATAGAAAAGTTTGTTTAAATATTTCTAACTAAGGGAAAGGTTACAGAATCAATTACCCTGGAAATGGATATCAAAATATAATCTGCAACTCAATGGTTCTTTTATCTTTCCCTAGGCGGTTTGGCTCAGTGGATAAAGCGTCAGCCTGCAGACTGAAGGGTCCCGGGTTCGATTCCCGTCAAGAGCATATGCCCAGGTTGCAGGCTCGATCCCCAGTAGTGGGCGTGCAAGAGGCAGCCAATCACTGATTCTCTCTCATCATTGATGTTTCTATCTCTCTCCCCCTCTCCTTTCCTCTCTGAAATCAATAAAAAATATATTTTAAAAAATAGTTCTTTTATCTTCTCCCCACCAATTCATGTGATGGATATAACATATGCAGGTTGATCATCGCTAGGTGATAACTACATTTTTTTCTTGTTCCATGAAAGTTCAATACTGTTGCAGATGTCTTGGTGTTTTTTTCCCCTCTGAGTACTTCTTTTTAGAGAAACTTGCAGTGATGAAAAGAACTGGGTTAGTTTTATCTTGATTTGTAGCCTATCTGTACCACATTAAGTTCATTAAAAAAAAAAAATCCAGGGTTTGTCATAGAGTTTTACTTTACAATCAACACCAGCAATATTCAGTCCCAGAAGTACATGGACCTTCCTCCCATAAAAAGTATATATAAACAGCAAATGACTTACTATAATGTGCTGATAAGGATCTATAAACGACATTCTGGTTTCAACTACAGGAAATCTCTTCACACTTCAAAGGCCTTCGCTGGCACTCTAGCTTCGTTACAACCTACAAAATAAACAATCATTGTTAAGCTTCCTCTTGGATGTAGTTCCAAGACTGGAATGATGATGGGTATGAACCTTAGGACGGAAAAGGCTACCCAAGGGGACCAGAGAGACTGAGTCCCCTAATTGTTTATAAGAGTTGGTTTACACATAGAACTTCGGGAAAGGACAAACATTATTTTGATAGTACTGTTTAATTTCCATATTTATTTGTTCAAATTTATTCTGTGAGTAATTATTAAGAAACTCCAGGACTTTTTTGAATTTGCCAAGTGTTTTATGAGAAATTCACTGAAATTACAGAAAGTGCAAATTATTTCTCGTACTGTTTATAATGAAAAAAGCCACATGCCATTGTTTGCTTTCTCATCTGGGTCAGTATTATGCAAATTCTTGATAAGAAAGGAATATTTTTTCACCATAGCTACTTGTTAAGAATTTAAAAAATATATTCATGCTGAATTTCAACTTTAGTGGTGACATTTTAAAAGAAAGATTTGTTCATTCTAAGGAACCAGTTTAATTTGGGAGCAGTTAAGTAAGAGATATTGTAATGAAAAAAAAGCCTCTCGATACTTTTTCTTCTACAATTATTACCCTCCCCCATTATCAGCATCCCCTATCAGAGTGGTACATTTGTCACAACTGATGAACCTACATGTGCAAATAATCATCCAAAGTGTATAGTTTACCTTAGGATTCACTCGGTGTTGTACATTCTATGAGTTTTGACAAATGTATAATGGCATGTATCCATTATTATAGTATCATAAAAGTATTTTCACTGCCCAAAAATCTTCTGTGCTCTTCCTATTCATCCTTCCCTGCCCCCGCCCCAATCTCTGGCAACCACCCATCTTTCTACTGTGTCCATAGTTCCATCTTTTCCAAAATGTCATACAATTGGAATTATACAGTATATAGGTAGCAATTTCAGATTACTTCCTTCCACTTAGTAATATGCATTTTAAGTTTTCTCCATGTCTTTTTATGGCTTGATAACTCATTTATCTTTAACTTATTCCATTTCTACATGTACACAGTGTATTTATCCATTCACCTACTGAAGGACATCTTGGTTGCTACAAAATTTTGGTGATTGTGAATAAAGCTGCTAGAAACATTTGTGTGCAAGATTTTGTGTGAAGATAGTTTTCAACTACTTTGGTAAATATGAAGGAGCATGATTACTGGACTGTATGATAAGAGTATGTTTAGTTTTATAAAAAACTGCCAAACTGTCCTCCAAAGTGGCTGTACCATGTTGAATTCCCATCAGCAATGAATGAGAGTCCCTGTTGCTCCACATTCTCACCAGCATTGGATATTGTCAATGTTCTGGATTTTTGGCCATTTTAATAGGTGTATAGTAGTATCTCATTGTTATTCTAATTTCCACTCCCTGATGACATATGATGTGGAGCACCTTTTTACATGCTTATTTGCCACCTGCAATATCTTCTTTGTTGGGGTGTCAAAATCTTTGTACACTGAAGCAACATAATTTGGTGAAAACACCACTGGATATGGAATCAGAAAGACCTTGATTCAAACTCCAGTTTCACATTCTATAAGACCCAGGTTACTCTGCTATCAATGTGACTATCACTATCTTAAAAGTTGTAGTAAGGACTAATGAGTTCATTACTGTGCAAGGCACCTGTCTAAACATAGATACTAAATGCATTTTAGCTTCCATTTTCTGATCAAGATTGCAGGGACTGACCCCTAATAACTACACATTTACTTTGAAAGATGTACTGTCTGTTGTAATTCCTGTTGTGACTGGAATCTTGGAAAATTTTTGATGGATTCATCATTCAACAAATACCCACAAGGTCCTTTGCACTCTGCAACGTGCTAGGGAGCAAATGGTTAACCAGACAGGTGTCTATCATGAAATTTTACGGCTCTAAAAATTCTTTACTTGCTACTATCGGTAGTGGAAACTCAAAAAGTAAACAGTGGTGACAATGGAAGTTATTCTCAAAACAAGTTTCCATCTTAAAAACAGTGCCAATGACCATGGCATAGCAGAAGAGCATTCACTAGGACCTACAGACTTTCAGTTCACAAACAGTGGTTTTACACAAGAGATCCACTTAATTTCAGGTAGGCACTGGCAATGCAATAGTGCATAAGGCATGGCTTCTGCCTTCAAAAGCATTATAAGGTAATCTAGGCATGGCATTAAAGGCAGCCTAGAATGGTACTCCATGCTCACACATTGCTAAAAGTAATACCACTTTCAATGATTAATGTTTAGAGTTGGAAAGGAATCTTGGAACCTACTCCTCTGTGAAAATAGTTTCAATGATTTCCTATTCCTTTACTACAAAATCAGAAATCCTTAACATGGCCTACAACTGTGGCTTTCATATCTATTTACTGCAAACCAAAGCAGAAAAAAACTTTTTACATCACAATATAATACACAAATATAATATATATTATATACAATATATATATATATTATATAATACACAAATATTATATATGTGTGTGTCTGTGTGTGTATACATTTTTGGGATATATATATCTATATATATCTATATATATAGATATATATATATATCTATGTATATGTATATATAGATATATATACATATACACACACATACACACACACACACACACACATATATATACACATATATAAATAAAATATGGAAATTTTCTGATTTACTAAGAACAATGTACCCTGCTTTTGAATCTATTTCATTTGTGTACATCTAGTAGCAGCCCACTAAATTGATTTCATGACCCACTAGTAGAAGTTTGAAAATATTGGCCTAAAAGACTTCAAGATTGTATTTCTATCTACTTCCCCTGCCTTATCCCCAACTCTCCTCTTTTCTTTCAGTGTGGCAGCTATACTGTTTTCTCTCGTTTATTTAAATGTGTCATACTCTCTTCCACTCAAGACTGTAACCTACTTCTTCCATCTATCCATTTACTCAACAAATATTTAAGACATAACTACTGTTCGGTCAAGCATTCCAGGGTCTGGAGAGGCAAACATGAATGAATTAGATACATTTCCTTTTCCTTTGGAACTTACATTTCTAGAGGGCAGTCAGAAAAACACTAATCCAAGAAGTGTCTGAAACTATTAGAAATAAAGATGTATGAAATGGTGGGAACAAGCAAAAAAAGCAGAACTAGAGAGTAACCTGAGGCCTGAGATCTGAAACGGAGCTGGCCGCAGAGGGTGGAGAGGGAGTGGGTTTAGAATATAGTGTTCCCAGCAGGCCTTTTGAGGAATTGAGAGGAGTGGCTGGTGAATGGTCAGCAAAAGCAAATGTAGCTTCTGATGACGTTGGAAATATAGGTGGGGCAGATCATGTAGGGCCTTGCAGGCAACTATTGTTCACCTAAATAAAGCTCATGCTTCAGGACTCAGCTTAAATGCCACTTGCACAGAGAAGCCTTCCATGACCTGCAGGGTAGGCGTGGTCTGCCTGTTACTGGCTCCATTTGCACTTTGCAATTCTTCCTGCCTTTCATTCCACTTACACATTGTCTGCCTTTCCTAAAGAACTAAAGATGCATAAAGTCAGGACCACATTTATCTTGTTCCTACAGTTTCCCCCAGTGTCTACTGCAGTGCCTAAATTATAGTAGCTTCAGGATAGGTATTTGTTGTATGGATGGATAGATAGATGGGTAAATATTAGTCAATATAGGCTTATATATGAAGGAAATTCATATAATAGTACTGGCATTCTAATTTGATGTCTGTCTTATTCACTCCCAACTATTCTTAATATCAAAGAATGTTAAATACCAATCTCTAATTAAAAACATAAAAAGCAGACCAAGTGAAATGCCAGAAGGGATGAGACCAGTAATCAAAATGTTTAGAGGAAATGTGTTGCTGGTGCCCAAAGTTTGCTGGCAGCAACTTTGTCTTCTCATTTCCAACAATTCCAGCATAACTACTGGATTCGCATCCTCACTGTAACCGCTAATATAACTACTGTACCTTGCAGCAAGACCTGGAAAGATGCTACCCCAATATTAAAGCCCAAAGCAGAAAATATCATTAGGACAGCTAACTGTCCAGGTCTACTAGGTTAGAAACTACATGATAGATATTAAGCAAACATAATTCATGACACTGAATCTTAGATAAACTCTCTTTTTTTTCTTTAAATGCATCCAGGGCTAGCACTTTTCCTACCTTGCTAAAACCTCAGTCAGCCTCAGAACTTTTCTGTTAACAATTATGTTGCATACACACACACACACACACACACACACACACACTCGCATAGCTATAGGTATAGGTATAGATACATAGATATATAAAAATGAATTCAGATATTAAAATACTGGGCCTATGTATTCATCCAAAATTAAGTTTGATTTAGAATTTAAGGTTTTTTTTCTTCTACAAGCTAGAGCCTATAGTCCTATAGGGAAGGGAGGTCACTGATTTCTCCATTCCTCCTCATCCACTTTCTAAGCTTGATAGCTCTGGTTTTTAACCCCTCATGGTTAGAGAATGTTGGAGGGAAAATAAAGTTATTACTTCACTATACTATTTATAAGCTAGCTTTGTGACCTCTGAGCCTGGTGAATGTTAAGGCTGATTCTCTCATGGATGTTTTGTGTATTTTTCTGAGATCTCTTCCCCTGTATTATTTGACATGTACCAATACATCTCAGTTCTAGCTGGAGTCTTGTGCTTTCCTTTATAGCCCCAAAGCATCCTGCAGTCCACTTCTACAGGTCTTAACAGTAGTTACAAAATAGTCATGGGGCTGTAAACTACAGCATAGGGGATATAGTCAATAATATGTAATAACTATGTATGGTGCCAGGTGAGCACTACACTTATCGGGGGGATCATTTCATACCCTATATAGTAAAAGGCTAATATGCAAATACACAATGGAACAACTGGAACAACTGAACAACCAGTCACTATGATGTGCGCTGACCACCAGGGGGCATGTGTGGAACATGGCAGGTGTTGGCTGCGGCGGAATGGTGGAGCAGGTGAGCGAGGGCGCCAGATCAATGCAGGGTGTCGGTCACTGTCATGGGGGCGAGCCTCTCGTGGTTACTGAAAATTCTTTGCTCCTGGACGCCGCAGTCCCACCCAGTGCTAGCACCTGCTGCCGGCACCGGAGCCACTGCTTGCACCCACTGCCAGCACTGGCCTTGCTTGCACCTGTTGCCAGTGCCCGGCGCTGGTCCCAATCACTGGGCACCATCAGTGGGTACAAGCGGTGGCTGCCAGCCCTGATCACCCCTGAGGGCTTCTCCACCTCCCCTTAATCCTAGGGAGCATTCAGGGCAGCAGCCGCCGCTAGCACCCGCTGCAGACGCTGGCCCCAATTGCTCCATGCCGTCAGCGAATGTGAGCGGGGCTGGTACCATCAGTGCATGGGAGCAGCGGCGGTGGGAGCAGGGCTGCCGGCAGACAGGGGCCTGGGGGGTGCAGCAGGAGGGGCTGAGCAGGGGCACAGAGGATGGGCCAAGACCTGCCCCTGTGCCCACCCCAGCCTCGCAGCACACAGTTCCTTTCAAGGTGCACAAATTCGTGCACGGGGTCCCTAGTATTACATAAATATCGAACCACTATGCTGTACACCTGAAACTAATATAAAATAATATTGACTATCAACTGTAATTGACAAATTAAAAAATAATACAGATATATTCATAAATAGAGAATTTTCATTCCACAGTCATGTTTGAAAGAAGTAACAAAGCGGTCATATCGGCTAAAGTTCACTTTCTTCAAGATAATCATTGGTCCTGATTGTCAGACATGACAGCCTTTTCAATTCCAGTTACAAATAGGTACCCATTCATCCTTTTTCCCTCCTAATCTGTTAATAGTAGCAGCATATATTTTAGGTTTCTATGGAATTAAGACATTTCTGTCAAGCTAGCCACATTAAACGAAGAAAATGCTTTTTCCCCACAATTAGCTCAGTCCTGGAAACCTTATTACAACAAGGTTGCACAACCACTCTCATGAATGCTCATAAAACAGTAGTTTTGGGTTTTTTTGTTTTTTATAACTGAGCTGAATAACTATTCTTGATGAGTGTACAGTCTTTTAAGTCCGAAGCAAGAGTTTTATGGTTCCTTTTTTTTTAAAAAAAAATTTTTTTTGGTTGCCCTGTAATTAGAAACTTCCTGAACATTAATGAGAGGGAAGTTTGGATACACACTTGTCCATGCGATGCAACTGTTGGCTCTCAATGAATGCTTAACAATGTGTGGTCTGTCCCAAACCCCTTTAGTCATGTTGGCAGGGCAAGATGGGGAAATGTGAACCAGAGCCAGAAACACAGATGGAGGGTTTCATAAACTCTCCTTCCCTGCAGAGGGTGATAGGACAACAGGAAGAGAAGGGGCTATTATTAGATTGTGGTATCTGGAGGAAAGGGTCCCTTTCTCATTCCCTCCCTTTCATTGTGTAACAGACCAGAGGAAGTAATGAGAGGTTCAGCCCTGACGTGGTGGCAGGCTCCTCTCCTGGAGCCAGAATGAGTGTAGTCCAAGTCTATCTTCTCCTTTCTGGGCCTGTGTGATCCTGATCCTCAGCTTCCTTATCTGTAAAATGGGGAAATGACCCCCACACTTCAGAGAGACAGTGGGAGGATGAAATGAGAAAATGTATGTCAATCATCAAGCCTAGTACCTAGTAGGTCATAAATACATCAAAGTATCATCCTATATAATAAAAGGCTAATATGCTAATCAACCAAATGGTGGAACGACCAATTGCTATGACACGCACTGACCACCAGGGGGCAGACGGTCGATGCAGGAGCTGCCCCCTGGTGGTCAGTGTGCTCCCACAGGGGGAGTGCCACTCAGCCAGAAGCCAGGCTTACAGCTGGTGAGTGCAGTGGTGGTGGCAGGAGCCTCTTCCACCTCTGTGGTAGCACTAAGGATGTCTGACTGACAGCTTAAGGGAGCGGGCCTTAAGCCGTCAGTCAGACATCCCCCATCCTCCGAGGACTCCTGAACTGTGAGAGAGCACAGGCCAGGCTGAGGGAACCCCCCCCCCCCCCCCGCCCCGAGTGTATGAATTTTGTGCACTGGGCCTCTAGTTTATATATATAAAAGCCTAAACAACCATCCAACCGTTCTCCCAGTAGCTATGACGTGCAATGACCACCAGGGGGCAGATGCTCCAACCAGTAGAGGAGGGAGCCCAATTCCTCACAGAATCTGCTGTGGGTTAGGTTGCTGCTGGGCTCTGTTGGCCCCAAATCTGCTTCACCCACACCCCAGACCCAGAGAGAATGGAAAAGGGGGGAGGGAGCCCGATTCCTCGCAGAATTGGCTGTGGGTTAGGTTGCTGCTTCCTCACAGACTTGACCGTGGGTTACGTTGCTGCTGGGGGGAGGGCGGGAAGAAATTAACCAAAGATCTTATATGCATACTAGAGGCCCGGTGCACAGATTCATGCACCAGTGGGGTCCCTCAGCCTGGCCTGTGGGATCAGGCTGAAACCAGCTCTCCAACATCCCCTGAGGGGTCCTGGATTGCAAGAGGACACAGGTCAGGCCAAGGGACCCCATTGGTGCACAAATCTGTGCACCAGGCCTCTAGTTTGTTAATATTATTGTTGTTTATGAAACTGATGCTTTCCCCCAAACTGCCTCAACTTCCTGAGAATTATTTGGCTCTTTGGAGATTTCTAACAAAATCAAGTAGGCAAATTTGTTGCGTATTCTTTTATAATGACTTTTTCATATTTGACTATGTCTTTTCATAGAGATTAAAAAATACTGCTGTTTCTGCTCCATTAAAATTTTTTAAATAAAGAATATTAGGCCTCTGACTTGTCTGCTTCCAAATTGAAAGCTTTCTCTACAGAGAGATATTTAGGGGAGTGCACTATTGTATCCATCATCATCTTTTTTTATATCAATATATAGCTACTATGGTATCAGTAAACTTGTAAACTCTTAAATTATTTTGCTGGTACTATTTTTAGAAACCTAGGCTAAGCAAAGAGTTTGATATCACTAATAGGCACAGAAAAATTAGGAAACAACAGGAATTAAAGTAAGTAAATGAGCTGCTTGATATGAAAAATGTCTCTCAAGTTACACTCTCAGTTTACGGAAAGCCTGTTAAGAGAGCTCTCCTGTTCCCAAGGCAATCTAAAAGCGAAGGAACCCATTAATTAGGTCTGTTTCATAAGCCAGGCACCCAGCAGCATGGAACCTGTCTCCTGTGTCCCACAGATCCCTGGTTCTTATGGCTGATGTCCACGCTATTCTTGGTGAATGGACTTTTTCTGCTCCATAATTATTTCTTAGTCTCAAAGTTGTATTATGGAAAGTTCATTATTTAAACAGACAAATATATATGAATTATCTACCAGAGTTTGGGAGAGGGGAAACATTTAGCTGGTTTAAAATGGAAAAGGCCCACCCTAACCGGTTTGGCTCAGTGGATAGATCAGCAGTTCTCAACCTGTGGGTCATGACCCCTTCGGGGGTTGAAAGACCCTTTCACAGGGGTCGCCTAAGACCATCGGAAAACACATATATAATTACATATTGTTTTTGTGATTAATCACTATGCTTTAATTATGTTCAATTTGTAACAATGAAAATACATCCTGCATATCAGATATTTACATTATGATTCATAACAGTAGCAAAATTACAGTTATGAAGTAGCAACGAAAATAATTTTATGGTTGGGGGTCACCACAACATGAGGAACTGTATTAAAGGGTCTCAGCATTAGGAAGGTCGAGAACCACTGGGATAGAGCATCAACCTGCGGACTCCAGGGTCCCCGGTTCGATTCTGGTCAAGGGCATGTACCTTGGTTGCGGGCACATCCCCAGTAGGGAGTGTGCAGGAGGCAGCTGATCGATGTTTCTCTCTCATCATCAATGTTTCTAACTTTCTATCCCTCTCCCTTCCTCTCTGTAAAAAATCAATAAAATATATATTTTTAAAAAATGGAAAAGGCCCAATAGAAAAGGTAAGTAACTAAGCTGATATTTGAAGCCATGAATGGGCTTAGCTGTACAGGAAGGGAAAATGGGGAAGATTTCCTCCCTGCTCTGGAAAGGCCAGAAGCAGGAAGTGGCAGCCACACCAGAGAGGCTCCATCCCACTGCACTCTCTTACTAGTGCTTCCCTGCCCCCCCCCCCCCCCCACACACACACATTCTCTATAGCAGTGGTTCTCAACCTTTCTAATGCCGCGACCCTTTAAATACAGTTCCTCATGTTGTGACCCCCAACCGTAAAATTATTGTCGTTGCTACTTCATAACTGTAATGTTGCTACTGTTATGAATCATAATGTAAATATCTGATATGCTATATGTGTTTTCCGATGGTCGCGACCCACAGGTTGAGAACCGCTGCTCTGTAGGCTAGTCTCTGCCTGTCTGTCAGGGTTCCCTGTAATACACTCACTCTCAGAAGTAAACCGTCTTTTAACCTGTCTACTGGGTTAATACCCCTGTATTTCTCCTTGATGTCTCCAACCACAATGTTATAGACTATATTACCATCATGTGGAGTGCATGTCTACAACATGAAGGGAGTCTGTTTCTCTCTCCCTGTATTCCTATTGGGCCCTGATGTGATCATGCAATGACTATTGATCGAAGGATGAATGAACAAACTTGGGAATTTGTATGGTGTTTTGGAGAAAATGGCCAGACCGTAGATGAGGTCTTGTTATTGAGAAATCATCAAGGGGAGGTAGAGCCCATTTATAGAACCTGGAATGACAAACTGGAAGATATCTTAGCAATTGCTAAATTATTTTAAAAGTTCGGCCCAGCCAGCGTGGCTCAGCGGTTGAGTGTTGACCTATGAACCAGGAGGTCAGGGTTCGATTCCCGGTCAGGGCACAAGCCTGGGCTGCGGGCTTGATCCCCAGTGTAGGGTGTGCAGGAGGCAACCAATCAATGATTCTCTCTCATCATTGATGTTTCTATCTCTCTCTCCCTCTCCCTTCCTCTCTGAAATCAATAAAAATATATTTAAAAGTAAATAAATAAAAGTTCATACTTATTCAACATTTCCAAGGTGCCAGGTACTGTACTAAGGGATTTATATACACCATCTCACTTCATCTTTGTAACAACAGAGGGATTACTATAGACATTTCAGAGATTAAAAAACTTAACCTTTAGGAAGGTTAAGTGATTTGTCAATTGGCAGCTCAGACTGAGGCAGACAGTGCCCTTAGCCACACTCTAAAGAGAATGCTCTCTCCCAGGAAGACTAAGAAACTTTCCCAGGTCATCTGTGTCGACAGGTGCTGAGCCGGCCCTGGCATCCTGACACTCGGCCTCGTACCAAATTCTTTCTTTCTATATCGTTCTGCCGCTCTACCCTCGAGGACAAGAGGGATTTCGAGACATTATACAATATGCAAGAATGTTAAGAGTCTTAGCAGAGAGCCAGCACAATGGGAAGGGTGCTTTGTATTAGTTTGCTGGGGCTGCCAAAATAAAATCCTACAGACTAGGATCAGTGATGGCGAACCTATGACATGCGTGTCAGGGGTGACACGTGAACTCATTTTTGGGGGGTTTTTTCTTTGTTAAATGGCATTTAAACATATAAAATAAATATCAAAAATATAAATCTTTGTTTTACTATGGTTGCAAATATCAAAAAAATTCTATATGTGACACGGCACCAGAGTTAAGTTAGGGTTTTTCAAAATGCTGACACACCGAGCTCAAAAGGTTCGCCATCACTGGACTAGGTAGTTTCAAGCAACAGAAACTTTCTGCCTCACAGCTCCAGGAAATCTGGAAATCTAAGACCAAAGTGTCCGCAGATTTGGTTTCCTCTGAGGCCTCTTTCATTGGCTTACACGTGGCCACCTTCTCCCTGTGTCCTCACATGGTCTTTCCCCTGTGCCCACACATCATGTTGTCTGCTGTGCATCCAAATTTCCTCTTCTTAGGAGGGCACCCGTGGGCTTGGTTTAGGGCTCATCCTAAGGTCCTAACTCTATCACCTCTTTTAAGGCTCTACCTCCAAATGCAGTCACTGGTGGTGGGGTGGGGTGGGTTACGGCTTCAACTCATGAATGGGGTGGGGGGGGACAGAGGATGGGGACACAATTCAGTCTATAACACACTGATAATATAAACAGAGCATTTAAACAAAGAAGCATACAATTGTTAACGGAGAAAAGTCCTGTTTGGGGAGGGAGGGACACAGCCAGCCAGAGAGGCCCAGGTGTGATATCACACGCTCCTAAACTGGGACTGTGGAGTTGAGCCTAATCCAGGTGAACCTATTTTACAGGCTAGGACACTGGCTGGCCTGGCTCACAGCTACATTATGAACAAAGCAAGAATGTCTCCTGGCCAGAAGCCAGTTTCCTAATTTTCTTTCCTCGATTCATTGCTATTCTCTCTGATTTGTTGTCATTTTCCATTGTTTCACCTCTTGGTGGCCACAAACAAGCAGCCATGTAGGCTATAGTGCAAGTCACACAATGTTGGAACTAGAAGAAAATATTCATAATTGCCACCTAGACAGAACTTCAGTGTGCAAGCGTGTACCTGGGGCCTAAAGACGTAAACAAATGTATCCAAGCCCACCCAGTTAGGGAAACCGCTTTCTTTTATTTTATTTTTTCAATTACACTTTACTTTCATGATTATTCTGTGTTAGTTTCAGATGTACAGCATACTGGTTAGACAATCATGTACTTTACAGAGTGTGGAATCTAAAAAACAAAATAAACAAAATAGAAACAGACTCAAAGATACAGAGAACAGACTGATGGTTGACAGAGGGGAGGCGGGGTTGGGGGGCTAAGTGCAAAAGGTGAAGGGATTAAGTATACATTGCTAGTTGGAATAATCTCAGGGATGTAAATTACAGCATAGGGAGTATAGTCAATAACATCATGTTAACTATGTATGGGGCCAGGTGGGTACTGGGAATATCGGGGGGAGGGGAGGGCTGAACACATCTCTTCACTCTCACCCAGCTACTCTTTGTAAGCTACCAGCAACCCACCCACTTCCCGAATAAAAGGAAACATAGCCAAAATGAAACAGACCATATCGGTAAATTTTAATTTGACCCAAATTTTAAGTTTCAAGTTATTGTTTGTTGATAAGCTCAAGATATGAATTTGAGGGAAGTGAATAACTGAATTTATCTCTATGATTCATCAAATAAAGCTTTAAAAGAATCATTTTCATCATTTATACTTCTCTAGGTTTGAATCATAGTTATCCAATGTTTACTTACAAACACTAAGTGGATGGTTTCTAAAATTCCTCTTCCCACTCAAAACATTATGGAGTAATATCCCATCGACAAGTGTAAACTATATTATGTTCATTTTCAGAAAATGAATAACATTTCACCTTCTACCTAAAAGAAACTGCTAATGTTGACGTACTGGGTGTTAACACTTTTTAAATATATCTAACAACGTGGCACAAAAGGCTAAGAAAAGGGGTGTATTTTGAGAAGCACGTTATTTCTACAGCTCTCTCTCTCTCTCTCTCTCTCTCTCTCTCTCTCTCTCTCTCTCCAGACCAGACAGTTCAAAATATTCTCCCCTGGGGCGCATTTGTATTTTGTTGGACTTCCACTCCCTCCTTAATTGCTGCCTTTTTGCATGACGTACTGGAGATTGCCACAGCCGGAAAAGCCATATATTTTTTTCTAAAGTAAACAGTCCTGGGAAAACCCCCAGGAAAATGGTCATACTGGCTTTAATGTTTCATGAGCGTGAGGCTGCTCTTGTAGTTAAAATAGGAATGTTGACTATGGTCTTGAAGCAGAAAAAATGGACAGGAAATATGGCAGGAATGGTAGAAAGATCAGCAAAGTCATATACCTGCCCACCTCAGGTGTTAACTGTGAAGTTCAACTAGACCAGCATTCTGCAGTACTGGAGTGGGAAGCCTGTAATAGGAGTCAAGTTCACCATTCCTTTGTCAGGGGATAAGAAGGTTTGAAGTATGCTTCCAGATACTGTGCATGGCAGTTCACTTTTGAAATGCACAGGAAACCCAGTCTTTTGCAGGATTAAGAGCTCCTGCAAAATAGAAAGTATTTCCTTCCTCCCCTCCCCTCCCTCCCCCCTTCCTTCCTTCCTTCCTTCCTTCCTTCCTTCCCCTTCCCTTCCCCTTTCCCTCCCTCCCTCCCTCCCTCCCTCCTTTCTTTTCTTTCTTTCTTTCTTTCTTTCTTTCTTTCTTTCTTTCTTTCTTTCTTTCTTTCTTTCTTTCTTTCTTCCTTCCTTCCTTCCTTCCTTCCTTCCTTCCTTCCTTCCTTCCTTCCTTCCTTCCTTCCTTCCTCTCTCTCTCTCTTTCTTTCTTTCTTTCTTTCTTTCTTTCTTTCTTTCTTTCTTTCTTTCTTTCTTTCTTTCTTTCTTTCTTTCTTTCTTTCTTTCTTTTTCTTCCAACCTCCCACTCTAGAAGAACTCAGCCACGCTAGCTTATCTGGGTTTGCTCCTAGCATTTTAACACAACTGGAGAAAAGCCACATAACCTGGCATTTTTAGATTCACATTCTCTAAACTCAGAGGCTCTCAACACTACCCAGCATCATTCCAACTTTTTCTAGTGAACTTGCATTCCCACTCTAGAAAATGGCTTTCTTCTTCCCCTAAAGCAGCGGTTCTCAACCTGTGGGTCACGACCCCTTTGGCAGTCGAACAGCCCTTTCACAGGGGTCGCCTAAGACCATCCTGCATATCAGATATTTACATTACGATTCATAACAGTAGCAACATTACAGTTATGAAGTAGCCACGAAAATAATTTTATGGTTGGGGGTCACAACATGAGGAACTGTACTTAAAGGGCCAGAAGGTTGAGAACCACTGCCAAGTCTCTCACTCTAACCCCCTCCAACCCACTTTTAGCTGATGACCTCATCTCCCTTCTCTGAGAAAACAGAAGGCACCAGAGGGAAGTTTCTCATCTTCCCACCACCAGATCTGCAAACTCCTCTACATGTACACAACGTAGGCAGTTCCTCCTCCTGATACAGACCTGGCCCCACACGTTGTCTCTCTGCCTGAAAAATCCCTCTCTCCTCCTCAAATACTTCACTCTGATATCCATGCCTTTTTTTTTTTTTCCTGAATCATCAAACTTTAGTTTTTATTGCACAATCTGATCAGCAAACCTGTTAGTCTCCCTCTACTCCATATTCCTTTGCCCTCCATGTCTCCATTTTTATGCTGTTTCACTGACAGATATCTGGGAAGGGCCATTTGCTCAAACTGCACCCAATATCCTCCAGCCCTCACTTCCCATCCACTTACCATCTCACTTCCACTTCCTTCTCATCCTATTCTGTCCACTGAAGCTGTTCTTAATCCAGATCTCGAATGACCTCCAAGTTTTCAAATGTAGCCGTCACTTTTCTACCCTCTGCTTCTCTGGAACCACTTTCCATCCTTCTCTTTCAATCCCTAGTTTTCCATCTGATTTCTTGGTCACTTCTTTGCAGGTTTATTTGCAAATGCTGTCCTCTGCCTCGAGCCCCCCGCCTTGAGCCACACCTGTTCTCACTCCCTTCACCTCTCACGCATGGCTTCTCATCCCTCACATCTTGGCTTAACTTTTACCTCTCAGTGAAACCTTCCCATTCTTCACCTTTCCAGTTATTTTCTACTATTGAAGTCCATTTGCTTCCTTTATTATCTGTTTATTGTTTTCTTAATTACTGTCTCTCTCCTCCAAGAGGGAATTAATCACTGTACTTGCTTTATTCACCCAGGTATGCCCTAAATGTAACACAATGCCTAGCATGTGCGTAGTGTTCATTAAAACTGACTGAATTGGTGAAGGAATAAATGCACAAAGCCCAGTGATCAATAATTCCTGGTTGATATTAGCATCTACATTTTTTCACCCAAAAGGTAAAATAATTCTTAAGTGAAAAAGAGAACAGGCTATCTAAATTTCTTCTTTTTTTAAGTATTAAAAAGATACATTTCTCTTACTATTATCCTAGCTATACTATACATATAAGTACAATAGTATTTAGAAATTATTTTCCTCACAGAATATTGTAATTTTTTATGAGAGTTATTTTCATTGTGACAATAGTTCATAAGGTATTAGTCAACCAAGTTAATTTGTCAATCTAAAATATAATTTAAATACTAAGAATTTCAACGAATTCTAAATGAGTCTCAAAAAATTAAGTGCCCAGTAGCTGACTAGAAGTAAACATCTTACTATTTTATAATTAAGTCTTTCATTAACCAAGAAATCTCTTTAATTTAGAATGTTTGCTATGAGAAATCTTCCTAAAATACATGCTAGTAACATCTTCTCCTAAGAATCAAGGCTATGACAATACTTTAAATAATTATCTGCACATAAATTACCATTGTGTATTAAAAGTAGTGACTTAGAAGACTGTGCCATGAAGTACAGAAATGCCTTAGGTATTATGTCTTTGAGATATAAATTCATGACCTCAATCAATTTTAAATTCCTGTGCCTGTTCTTCATGACAGTTGAATAGGAAGAAAGTTGATACCTGTTTGAGGTTTGTGGTAGATATCACAAGGGACTGATGGCTATTATGAAATCTTAATCATAGATGCTGGCAGAATGTCCTCATAACTGCATATATCTTTAGGCACTTTCCCCCAACTTGCTTTTCTATAAATTCTTACACAATTGCTCTAAATTATTTTTCTCAATACTTTCATAATATTATATGAAACACTGCATGTAAAAAAACCAACAAAATAGATTACCCTTTTTTTTTAATAAACTGAAAAATGAGAGCCTGAAGAGAAGCTGAAGACACCATTTATCTGCCCTCAGACTATCCCAGGAGGACAATGTCTCCTACAATTACAGACCCAAGAATTCAGCAAGAATACCTCCTTCCACAAGGGGCCCAACATCCCAGCTCATTGCCTACAGACTGAACTCAACTTGCTTATCTTGTTAAAGCTGTGGATATTCAAGTATGGGGCAAAGAGGAAGTTTGTCAGTTTACTGACTGAAACTCAGAAGCCATTTGCTGACCTAATGTTTCCAGTGGCTCAGTTGCATCTAGCACTCAAACTTGATCTTCTATGTATTATTTATTATGAAGTTATACATATGTATAATAAACAATTTTACAACTAATGTAAGTTTTAATCCTGAAAAGGAATGTCTAGTTTACCAGAAGCTACTGAATTGTTCAGAAAGGTAAAATAATGTTTTTCTAAAACTGATTAATCCAAGATCAGACCAATCACTTTTATACAAATGCTTTATGCCAACTTCCACGGTTAATAAAAAGAGCCAAAAAGAGTCATAGGCTCTTCAGGTTATACTTAGAATATTCTAAGAGAATGCTCTAATCCAAACTGAAAATAAAGCCTCTAGTAAAATTAGCACTTCATATATAACTCATAATATGTCTATTTCGTATTTTTATTTTATTTTATTTTTAAATATATTTTATTGATTTTTTACAGAGAGGAAGGGAGAGGGATAGAGAGTTAGAAACATCGATGAGAAAGAAACATCGATCAGCCGCCTCCTGCACACTCCCCACTGGGGATGTGCCCAAAACCAAGGTACATGCCCTTGACCGGAATTGAACCTGGGACCCTTGAGTCCGTAGGCCGAAGCTCCATCCACTGAGCCAAACCGGCCAGGGCTATTTTGTATTTTTAGATAAAATGTTACATACTTTATCTTTTTTTCACAATATATTTTTATTGATTTCAAAGAAGAAGGGAGAAGGGAAGAGATCAATATCAATGATGAGAGAGAATCATCAATTGGTTGCCTCCTGCACACCCCCTATAGGGGATTGAGCCCATAACCTGGGCATATGTGCCCTGATGGAGAATCGAACCCTGACCTCCTGGTTCAAACCATGACTTCCTGATTCATAGGTGACCTCCTGGTTCATAGATTGATGCTCAACCACTGAGCCACACTGGCCAGGCTACTTTATTTTCTTAAAGTGGCGTATAGCTATATAAAGTGCTAAATAGTTCTAAAATACAAAATTGTAGATCATACACTACTTTCTCAATCATTCTTAAATGTCTGTGTAACTTCCTCTATTAGGTCAATCAGTAATCCAGTTAAAAGAGAAGAATAAGTGAGTTAATATGGAAACTTGTACCATCTGGATCTTCCTTCCCCAATAATTTTTCTGATATTAACACAAATAGGAAGAGGTTGGTGGCCTTAAAAATAACACGCAGCAAAATTGAAAATACAAACCAATTAATCAGTTAATTAACTGAAGCATACACAATGCATCAAAATGGAAATCATGATTAGACATTAAGTAAGCCATTTGATGTTTCCATATTTCTCTTTTCAGATCTGTAAAATGTGACTACCTGCTCTGCTAACTTACTGAGTTATTTTGGGAATAAAGTTCTCAAGCAATCTCTTCATAAGCCATAAATGCAGTGCAAATGAAAAATATTGGCCCTGTGATATTTTTTTTTCAAACTACATAATCAGAGAACATATTGTAAATTAGGTAATAACAAAATGAAAAACTAAGCATGTATAAGCTGAGTATTATAAATATACGAGTTTTCTATACTATTGAATACTGAAATTACACATATTACAAACAAATTACATATTTGTATCCTAATTCAAAACATACTGTTACCTAAAATACCCAAATTTCCCTGCAGACTCCAAAACAATCAAATGAGGAGAAAGTTTAAGGAAAGGGGATAAGCTGATTTATTTATAACTGCTTGTGCTAAGAACCTATCAGCCCATCATCTTTAACCCAGAGGTTGTTAAACTCTGATAAGGATCACTTACAGATATTTGTTGAGTTTCTCTAGTCATTTGAATTCATTAAATAAGTGATTGGACTAGTAGTATGGCCTATAAATCTACTTCTAGTGAACAGTCAATTATTTAAGCTTATTTCATATGTGTATAAAGGAGAGATAAACTGTATTTTCAAAGAATGTTGTAAGGGTGGACTAAGAATCAGAGAGAATCAAAAACCAGAATCACATAGCAAGAGCAGCAAATATTTGGTACATCTCTTTTTCTCAGGCAGGTGATGGTACCAAAATACCAGAACTACTTACTATCAACTACTTACAAAATATCTGCTCTACTTACTATCTCCTTTGAAAAAAACACAAGAACCAACTTTTTGGTTCACCCAACTGTCACTGCCCAAATTATCAGAGTAGAAGATGAAGAGTTGACTAAAATTAAATTCATTATAAGTTGGTTCATGACAAACTTGGATACTATTTTTTTTAATGAAACCTTTACAAGGAACCATCATGTAACCCTTAGTCCTTATCTGCATTAAGCAAGTCTGGATGTTCCCAGAGGTGTGGGACATTCTACAAGGATTTTCAAAACCCTCTTCAATTTCCCTAATTTTGTAGAATATGACCGCCTATAAGAATACATATGACTTGCTTTCATTTTTCAATGCGTCTCACTCATTTTTAAAGAAAGGGCTTTAGGAAACGTAAGGTCAATCCTCCAAAACTGAGAAAAGCAATGTTTCCAGAATTTCTATTTCTAGTTCAAAATTTAGCTTTAATTTTGACCTCTAACACTCTTCAAAATGGAGGACTCCAAAGGGCCTTTGATTATGTGAGCTATGTCTATTGATATTTATTGAATTGGGAATTAAAAGTGAAGAAAATATTTAAAACTCACATTGAAAGAGGCAATTCATAAACATAGACAGCTAAGTGGCTCTGATATCAATGTAATTAGCTAATTATTAATAATAGGAAAGGAGCAAAGAGAAGGCCAGACATTATAGGCATATTCCCTGCAAAACATTGGGGGAAAGGGGCTGGACAAAGGGAAGATAGACATGTGCCCAGTAAAGTAGGGATGACTAGGGAAGGGAAGGTGTGTACTGTCAGTCACCCCTGGGAACAGAGGTCATTGGCCAGAATGGGCATGTCCACTGTAAGTTGGAGGAAATTTGGGATATATAATCCCCTGAACAAAGAAGTTCACTGTCTCGGTTCCTCTTGGCACACTTGGCTCATGGCTCATGCTTGGCTTGCTGGCATTCTACTGTGTGGCCCACAGCCATGGGGACCCCCACGCCCAATGGACTAATGGGCTGCAACTAGCCTGATGACATACTGGACCTGGCTCCAACATGGAAAACCCGTGACACTGGCTTTGATTTTAGCTTTACTGAAAGCCAGCTACACTTCTTCTACTGGACTAAGGGAAATGGGACTTTGGAAATGCAAAGGGATTTAACTCCATGTGAATGAAAGTTACTGATTCTCCTGTGTAAGTCTCAGAAAATTATTTTTCTTGGGATATCATAAGAAGTCCAACCCCCAGCAGCACCCGGTGGGAAAGAAGACCCCCCCACTTTATCAGATATCGGCTACTTTGAAAATTGTTCAACCTCATTTCTGGAAGAAATACAAATTGAAACAAAATGCCATTTTCGTATAACAATTATCTAACATTTTAATTTGCTGTCTGTTGTGTTTGAGTAATAACACAATGTTGGTTTAGGGAAGTTCTACCCTCTTATACTACTTATAAATGGATACAACCTGTCTTAAGCACAAAATGCCAAAAATAATAACTAGCATTCCATAACATATTGCTAAATATTTTTAGGAATCCTCCAAATAACCAAGTATTATTATTTCTATTCTACAGTTGAGAAAAGAACGTTTTGCTAAAACAATTATTGGCTTATCCCACAACCAGGTTTGTTAGAACCTGGAACATACATACGCTTGTAAGAATCTATACAAAAGAAATAAGCAAAGAGGTATACAACCATTTATATAAGAGGTCCCAGCGGAAACATTATTTATAATAGTAGAAATCTGTAACCTACCTACATATCTAACAACTTATAATTGGCCAGTACATTTCCACAGACTAAAATTACAACATAGTGAGACCCATACTCTTGCTCATGCGTAGCCTGGCATCGCTCACACAGTGTGTAACATATAGTAGGAACTCAATGATATTTGTTTAAGATATAAATAAATACAAAATAACGCATGAATACAAAAAAACTCATGTTTTAAGAGAAAATTCCATGATTGAAGAGGAAGTATGTTAAAAAACAGTATGAATGGTGTGTTAAATTAATTAAATGAGGAGGCAATTAGTCTGAGGCGACTTCATTGTCATGGCGGCCTACATAAGCAAATCAAAATCTTAAACCTGTAAATGCCTCAAAGTTACAAATTTGAAACCTAAGGACAACCAATCACAAACAGCCAACTACGCTTTAAGCTATAGCCAGTCAATAATTTCCTTACTTTGCTTCTACTTTTTCTATAAAAGTCTCTGCCCCTAGATCCTGCAGGTGACCCTTTCCTAACTACTTTCCATTTTTCACTACCTCATTTCAACTGGTTTTTGCTCCCAAAACTCTTAAAATGTTTAATATGCCTCAGTTTACCTTTTAGCAGTATGATCACAATTTTATAATATCTACATGTGTGTGCATGTATAGGAAAACGCCTAGAAGTATAAACAGATGTGCATACAAGAATTCCTGTCTCTCTGCTGTTGCATGCTAGTTACTCAATAAATACTTGTTGATTGAATAAATGAAAGAATGACATTTTGAAAATGTTTATCCCTTTAGGGGGTAATAGGCAATTTTTCACTGTACTTCTTTGCAATTTACTATACTGAATGAAATTTAAGCAGTGAACATGAATTATCTTTGGAATAAATGAAAATATTATAAAACATAATCATGCTGGGAAATATGGTTAGGAATTTTAGAATAAAAGAGCAAACCTAGACAACCCACAATCCAATTTAAAATGACTTACGTCTTGTTTTCCTACTATGTTTTACTTACTGCATTCAGCAACAAAAGGTATCAGATGTTACAGAAAATAACAGTATTTTTCTAATATTGCCCAACTAGTCATTAGTGGGGCTAAGTCTAGAATCTAGGTCACTTGGTTTCCAGGCAAGTCGATTTTCCATTACACCAAACTGCTTAGAGTTCCAGCACACTGACGAATAAGTGAACAATGTGAGCACTTCAATCAATAGTCATTATTAGGCAGTTCTTTACTTATAAATAAAATGATTTGGTAATTATTTGATACTATCAGGAAATTCCAAAGTTCTAAGAAGTAAAACATTTTCACCACGTGACATTAATTGTTTGGGGGGGGGGGGGGGGAGGGAGGAAGTATGAACGTTCTAAAGCTGTTTCCAAATTGGTGAATGTTGGAGGACAGTATTCGAGCTTTATTCTGGGGAAGGGTCTACAGCTTTCATAATACTTGTAAGAGGGTCTGTGACTTAAAAAAAAAGTTGAGAATAACTAAAGCTATAAAGTCTGCAAGGAAGAGGAGGAAGAAAAATTGATGGTCAATGAAAGGCCTATGAGAGGAAAAGGAACCACAGCTAATTCTGTCTTCCTCTTTTTTATTCTTGGAACTTATTTTTAATATGCAAATAATTTGGTTTCATGACTCTGCTTTCTAAGCAGTGACACCAAGAACGATACCGATGGGTTAAAATAGGCCAAATTATCTCTATGTTGTGAACTTCTTCAGGTACTAAGAAATCTATTCAATCGTTTTCCTTTTCCTAATTACACATACATGCAAAATACTTCAAAAGTGACCACTTATGTTTAATTAAGAAAAGGAAAATGATTGAATATATTTCTTAGTCCCATAAAATGTGCTTGCCCTACAGGAAGTTTGTAAAGCTGCTGTGAACAAATGCAGATAAAACACTTCTCTAGGCATTTCACAATTATTGCTTAATTTAAAATGTAACTCTTTCTCTGCTCAATGAAAGAAGCAAATAACTGTGGTTGTTGTTGTTGTTTTTTAATCCCAGCATCAAACTCAATTGGCAAAGTGTAGGGACCTTTAGAATATAATTTTAAAACTCTTAACAGGGTTAGTTTCACCACTATCCCCTGCAAATATCTTGGGCTACATTTTCACATTTATGCAATAAACAGAAACAAACCCAAACACAAATTGTCCTTGAAAGGGTTAAACACGCAAATATCATAACTTGGACATCCACCCGAATGGTCGTGCCCTCTCTATCTGCCTCAGTTGAATAAATGCTTACATCATCAACCAATAGGAAGAGCATTTCTTGTTCTAGTTTTTGAAGTGACAAATCATTATTTTTAAAACTGAAATTATTATAAGCTGAAGGAGACCTAGCTATGTTAAGCCACTATTATTTCAAATTCAATGCCATTTTTACTGCTTCGAAAACAAAATTACTAAAATAATATTCACACTTGAAACTTAACGTTATCGTTATTCGGTCAAATCTTTTCCAGTGTCTAGCTTGGAGTTCTGTTCTCCTGGCAAGTCCACCAAGTTAGAGAAAGGGCGAATCGAATCAGAATACCAGCTGTTTTACAATTAATTTTTCAGTATTGTCTTTTTTTTTCCTGCATAACACTGCAGCACATTAAATACCCAGGAATGCATAAATAGCCAAAATGACTACTTCTTCATCAAAACATAAATGAGTCCCCAAATTCTGTAACTAAAGAGCATCAGGGCTGTCAAATGCACGCTGCTCAAGTTATTGGGGATCTGTGACCATGGGGTGGCATCACGTGGAGCCCTAATAAGCGCCACCTCGCTGCCTTTCCAATGTTGGGTTGGCTCTTTCGCTGCTGTAAGTGAAGGAACACTTTATCTTTTGACTCCACGGTGCATTTAGACCCCGGAAATCAAACTGGCATTTGTCAGAAGATAATTAAGATTCCCTGATCTGTCTCATTTCAAAAGGCAGAGGAGGGGCGGACTTTTTAAAAACGCAGTGAAGACTAGATTTCCCCGTGTCCTTTCCTCCTTCCAAGTTATTAAGATACAAACTAGAAGCTAAGGAGGGTGGGAGAGGGGAGCGGAGCAGGGCGGAGGTAGAGTAAATATATTGCTTACAGTTCCCAGAGTTACAAGAGCTTCTTCGGGATCCTTTATGCCTCTAGCTTTCTGTCAGGATCCTTTTTCAGCCGGGACCACAGTGAAGTTTAAGTCTAATCCTTGGTGGGAGGGGCTAAGAACGTGGGCTGGTTTCCTTTAGTCTTCGCAGATGTTTTAAGGTGGAATGAAAGAGGAAGCCAGGGAAAGCACTGTTCCTGCAGATGCTGGCATCCTCCTGTAAATGATGACTTACCAGAACAAGGGGTTTGAAGTCAGAACACATACTTAAACAATGTGTGCGTTAACCGGTCCTAAATTACATGGATGCTGGCTGGCTGGCTGGCCTGTGTGTGTGTGTGTGTGTGTGTGTGTGTGTGTAAGTACTCCTTGTCCTTAAGTAGTTACTGCTTCCTCTTTTTTCCAAACAAGTAAGAACTAGATTGAAAAGATGAATAACCTAGAGCATTTTTGAATTCTTAAAAAGGCAACGTTGAATACCCAGAATAGAAAATGAATACATTCTAAGAACACTTTAACAATCAAATTTGTTCAAATATTTCCTCCCCAAACTCAAAACACCTGAATTGATAACTGCTTGTAACTGTAAGATTACAGGCATACCAGCGACCATAATGCATATATGCTAAGAGTTAGGGGAGAACCAAATCTGATTGAACTACCGTTTTTGCAATGTAAGCTCAAATACCTGTAACAAAGAAGGTGTACTATTTAAATTTATCCAAATCTCACAAGAATGGTTTAGTGTCTTTAAAGATTAAGTTAGTATATCTTGTTTTCAAACCCAGTATCTTCTATTTTTGCCTTTAATACTGAGCGCATTCTTTTAGCTTTCTTATAACATTTTCAAATAATATAATTTCTGCAGATCCCATCATTAAATTTTCTGGATTTTCCATCTTCTAGAGCCCAAGATTCAACTCCTTTTTGTTTTTTGTTTTCTACCATAAATTCAACCTGAGATGTTATAAATCTCTCCGTCCTGCAAAAAAAAAAAAGGCCAGAAGTATCTAATGGGAATCAAGCTCTTTCTCTTTCCAAAGAAGACCCTGAATTTCTTAAGAGCGGATATGTGCTAAAGAGAGGAGCCGAGAGCACACTGTTGTTTTTCACCTTTTTCTCCAGGTACAATTGGTGAAAGAAGATGTTTTCAGGGCACATTCATCCTAAAAACTGACAAAGAAAGACTCCCTTGAAAAGCAGCCTCACGTGCTCCCATCGGTTTGATGATAAAAGGTTGGAGCTCTCAGTATCTGAAGAGGTTGTCCAATAGTGTGTTACATGTTGAAGATAAGAAAAATGTTTGATTAAATGCTTTTAAAGAAGATTTCAGAGTATGTTATGGCGATAGTTAAAACTGATGGGATGATGTTTGCCTCTTTCTGGTCTTACCAAGTCAGACTGACTTGTCTCCATGCTTGTAGCGAAGAGAAGCTTCTGCAAGCATGCCTCTCATGTAACTGGTGCTGAACATCTCCCATTTCCCCATTCTGTGGTTCTGTGGCCTCCATGCCCACAACCATTTTGGCTCCCTGCCTATGATCTCATTGTCCACATAGACCCCTAGATGGATAGTCCAAGTTCAGATTTACTGCCTTTACTTTGTTCATCCTCCCCCATACCCCTCAAAAAATATTTCCAGCACTAGCCTACTGGCTCCAAGAACCTCTGCCCCCACCTTAGGTAAGAGAGACCCTGCTCTTATAGCCTGCCTCCAGTGGTAGGATCCATTAGGTCTGAAGATCCCTCTTCCCTGTGTCTGTCCATCAATGAAGATCAGTTAGGAGGAGGAATACAGTTGAAAATCAACTGGAACTGAGCAATTGTAGCAGCCTCTAATTTAAATCCAATCCACCTTTTGCATTGTCACCAATGAGTTTTTTTATACCGTTTGCCGTTAATTAACAATTTATAATTTAAGACTGAGAGTAATAAGCTAATTTTAGCACTGGACAAGTAAGCAAAAGGAACAGCCTCAGAACTGGTCATAGTAACTAACAAGGAAGTACCTACTGGCTCAAAAAGCAGAAAAGAAGAACCTTATGTTTTCATGATTGATTTTTCTCACTTTATATGCAGTTGCTTCTATTCACTTTTTTATGACCTTGCTTATCCTGTACTCTCTAACTACATGAAAGTGATTTATTTCTGATAAACTTGGACACGAATAATGAGATACAACTGATAGTTAAATCCATACATCCAATGAAAATAGCCAGCATGCTAATCAGCATTTTATTTGGGTGCTAAGAGAGCTGATAGGGAAATCTAATCCGGACTATGGATGGACATAATCAGAGAAGATTCTCAATGGCCACCAATTAAATAATTTGCTTCTGTCCCTCTTATCCACTGCTATGCTTGAGTACTATGGTCCATAAAAAAGTTTCTTTATGGCCCTAACCGGTTTGGCTCAGTGGATAGAGCGTCAGTCTGTGGTCTCAAGGGTCCCAGGTTCGATTCCGGTCAAGGGCATGTACCTTGGTTGCGGGCACATCCCCGTTGGGGAGTGTGCAGGAGGCAGCTGGTCGATGTTTCTCTCATCGATGTTTCTAACTCTCTATCCCTCTCCCTTCCTCTCTGTAAGAAATCAATAAAACATATATTTTAAAAAAAAAAGTTTCTTTATGGTAAAATAGTAAGTTCTTACTATTTATCTGTCTGTGAATACCATTAATATGAGTCATTCTTCTCTTTATGCATTAGCAAAATCAAGTTAGTTAAGACACCTTGAATCAAAGAAAACTGAAGTAATTCTCACCTATGAACTATTTTTGCATCCAGCTAATTGACCCTCATCTTCTCATCTTTCCTTCAACACAGAGACCATTCTCCTTGCACAGCTTTCCCTTAAATTCCACTGAACTAATCCTACTCATCCTGGAAGGCTTAGCTCAATTACTACCTTGTGTAGAAAATTTCTCTACCCACTCCCTTTTCCAGTAAAAATAATCCTTCCACTTTAATACTTTTTAGAACATTGATCAATTTGTATTATACTTGGCTGTACAAGAAAAAATATTTTATGCTCCATGATGGCAGGTGACTTAGCCTTCTTCATTTTAGTAAACCCTCACCAACCCCCAAACCTCAACCACAAGTCCATAACACATTAGGAGCTCAAATGATATTTATTGAATGTGTTATCCATGATATTGATTGAAAGATATCTTCAACCTGACCCTCGAATAGCACTCTCCTCCTGGCCACTGTCATTTTCACCTTTACTAAAGAAGAGAGAGTTATTTTTACAACCCCCCTACACACTAATAACATTCCTGGAAATATGAAGCTATTCAGAGAGATGAGTGAAATGAACCCTAATTAAAATTATTTACAATGAGTTTAAATATTAGATGCCATGATGAAAGCACAGATCTGGGGACAGAGTATCTACAAACAATAAGAACTATATTTTAATAGCTAAGTATCTGCTAGTAATTATCACTTGTACTTTCAGTGTAAATTTACTATATCCATACAGTTGCAATAATATTTTGACCTGAAAAGTGGAAGTAATAATTTTCTCTCAATTCTTCTTTTTTAATTGAAAAATGTTAGGCAGATTATTACTACTCTATTAAACTTTTCAATCCTCAATTTCCCAATAAAAAGTATTAAGAGAACTATAATGAATAAAGCACTAGTAATATTGTTACTTCTTATAGAGAGCTAAGTACTTTGTATTATCACTACATTTTCAGTATCACAACCACTATATTCATGAAGTTAGGCATGATCACCTTTATTTAGAATCTTAATATTACCTGAGCACACACAGGCAGGCTTTCAAACAAGTCTGCCTGACTCCAAAGCCCACAATTTCTCAGCATATTATACTGTCTCTTATAGCAAGTTTTGTTTGATTATCTTTTCAGCTTTGTCCCAAGTCAGCCAAGTCCCTGACTATAACACACAGGAGCCAGTGATAGAAAATAAAAACCCCTAAGCACCACGGCTAGGAACCTACAACTGCTCCCTTCCTCATCAATGATGGTCACTGTCTTGCCCCTCCTACCCACCCCAATTCCTTCATTCATCTTTGGGTTTCTAAAATTAGATTTTTTTATATCTACATTTCCCTTTTCATTTTATTGCGAAAATACAGTTATACTCTATTACATTACTAATGTATTACTAATACATTATCATTACTTACATATACTATCATTAGGGCTTTCCTCCTGCAGTTCTGTTTCCTCTTAAAATCACCCTATGCTTCATTCTCAAATAAATCTGCCTACAATGCAAGTCAGATCATTCCGCTGCTGTACTCATACCATGAAGTTTTCTCCACTGCCTATTAACTTATACAACTATACACTAAAAATATTTTTTTATTTTGCAGATAAAATAGAAGTGAAAATTAAATCAGGATCCCTTCAGATTTCATCACAAATTACAAATGTGTATTGTACACATGGGAAGGTCATACAGTCAACCATTCATGACTCAATACACAGTAGAATATTTTGACTACAGACAAACCATATTCAGAAACATCTGACAGAGCCACGTTGTCCTGATTCATCTTACCTACTTGGGGCAATAATTCAGCAAGTTGTTTTCTACTCTTCAAGCTCCCTCTAAACTTGGTAAAGCCAGTGCCTGCCTAATTTCAGCAATTCTGTCAGAATGGGCACAAGCCCAATTACACAGCTCAGAAACTAACTTGCAGGCACTTTACAGGCCTTTAAAAATACTTGTATTCTTGGACTTTAAACCTACTGATGTACATGAGAGAGGCTGAGCCCATATTCTTTTTTAGAAAGTAATTCTGAGTGGGAAGATTACTGCTAAGTGAATGTTCAGAGTTCCTCAAGTAACTGAGCTCTGATGTCATTAGATGGTTTTCATAAGACTGAGATAATAATATTTATAAAATCCGTGGCTAAGCAGCTTCAAAAGTACTTTTGCTTTTTTTTCCTAATTTGATTTTTCAAATACATTGTTGAGTCCAACAATTTCTCTTTGAAAATCTACATGTATTTCTTCATTTTATGTATATACTAGAGGCCCAGCGCATGAAATCGCATGAGACTCAGACCCACTGCACTGCCGTGGGACCCCAGACCTGCCCACATGGCCGCGGGACCCCAGACCTGCCGCACCGTGAGACCCATCAATGCACCTCCTGATGACTAGTTGTTTGGTCATTACAGCGTTACAGCGTTACGGCCACAGGCCTTTTATAATATAGATTAGAGGCCCGGTGCACGAATTTGTGCACAAGTGGGGTCCGGCAGGCCTGCCCCCATTGGGGCCAATCGGGGCCAGCTAGAGTGAGGGGCACGGGAGGTTGGCCGGCCGCAGTGCACATCATAGCGACCAATTGTTTCAGTCGTTCAGTCGCTTGGCTTTTAGATACTAGTATACTAGTATACTAGAGGCCCAATGCATGAAATTCATGCAAGTGGCTCAGCCCTCACTGCCGCAGTGGCCACCTCTGCCTCAGCCCCCGCCACTGTGGCTTCATCCAGAAGGTTATACAGAAAGACATCCAGAAGGATGTCTGGTCTAATTAGCATATTACACTATATATATATAACCTTTCTCTGATTGGAAGCACAAAGTCACTCTGAATCTTCACCCAAATGGCAAAGAAGGCACATACTATAATTTAATGTCACTGAATCCCAGTTTGCCCCAAATTTATTTTTTAGGGTGAATTAAAATTTTAGATAATTCAAAACTACATCCCAACTGACATGGCTCAGTAGTTGAGCACTGACCTATGAACCAGGAGGTCATGGTTTGATTCCTGGTCAGGACACATGCCCGGGTTGCAGGCTTGTTCCTCAATGGTGGGCGTGCAGGAGGCAGCCAATTGATGATTCTCTCTCATCATTGGTGTTTTTATCTCTCTCTTCCTCCCTCTCCCTTCCTCTCTGAAGTCAATAAAAATATATATTTTTTAAAAACTACAACAAAATTCCAAAAATTGCTAAGAAAAAATAAAAACAAAAGTATTCACCCTAATAAAATTCATTCAAAAATTAGCAAAATGGTCCAACTGTTTTACTCATGTAGATGGGACCATTAAAGAAAACATTGCTAACATAATATATTTAAATAGTTCTGAATTAGTATCCTACTGAGATATTTTTACTTTCCTGAGAATAGCAGACTGGTCCAAGAATTAAATTAAAAAATTAATGTCCTAAATATTTGTATGTCCATTCTTGCTCATAATTTGCTACAGTTAATGAAGCACTGCAATATCAGACAATAGTTTGATTTCTCACTAAAATAGGAGGAAGAGGGTCTGACTATTTTTGCTATCTACAATAGTTCTAGAAAAACAATCTCCCTTTCATTTGGTTTTCTAGATATTTCTATTTTCCTTAATACCCTTTCTGACATTTAAAATAAATGCATGATTTAAATTATATATGGTCATCTATTTTGGAATATTTCATCAACCCTTACACAGCATTCTTTGGATATAATATACTTGTAATAATTAGCATCCAATCAGCTAATAAATATTTGTTCATTTGATTAATCAGTCACAATGATTTTTAAATGCCTTGGCTGGGAGATCCTTTAAAATATTTGTAACTTACTTGGGGAGGCAAAAGTTAAATTCAGTAAGCACAAGTTATTACTGGCCCATTGGCCAAGTCTCTTCATCTCTTCAAAATAAGAAGCTTGTCTGCTGCTTCTGTGCCAATATTGGTTCTTGGGAACATCTGAAAACATAATTAAACTTTACCAAGGGCTCCATGTAGCCATTCCCCAGAAGTTTTGCCTATTTACCATGCGTCTAGCACAGTGGTTCTCAACCTTCCTAATGCCGCGACCCTTTAGTACAGTTCCCCATGTTGTGGTGACCCCCAATTTCATTGTTACAAGTTGAACATAATTAAAGCATAGTGATTAATCACAAAAACAATATGTAATTATGTATGTGTTTCCCGATGGTCTTAGGCGACCCCTGTGAAAGGGTCGTTCGACCCCCGAAGGGGTCTCGACCCACAGGTTGAGAACCGCTGGTCTAGCATATAGTTAGGCACTGCAGAGAGAGCAAACGGAATAGACAAGGCCAATGTTTTCATGGAACTTATATTCTAGTGGACAGGGGAGACTAGGAACAAGATAAACAAGATAATGACTTTAAAACAACAACAAACAAAAAAACATGTCCAAGAAAGGCCAGTCCAGAGCAACCAGCCATGAGACTGAGTGTGGAAAGAATGTTCCAAACAGAAGAAACAGCAAGTACAAGCACAGAAAGTTGTGAAAGATGCGTATCACAAAAGCCATTATTAGCATCTCAAACAGGAAGTGCTAGGGGGAGGACAGAAAGATAATTGAATCTAAACTCTAAATTGGGCCATGAAATTAGGAATGGAATTTGGTGGGTAGTTATCATACTTTAAGCAGCAGAAAGGCAAAGGCAGGAAATTTAATGGTCAGCAGGAAGTGCAAAGGCAAAGCTGAGGAAAGAGGAAAGTTTCTGGGGAGAGTAGGAGGAAGGAAGTTTAGAAATGTATGTTGGGGGTGAGACTTTAAAAATTCTTGAATAACAGACGAAAGGATTTTGACATTTCCTGTAGTAAATAAGAAACTTTTCAGGTATCGAAGATGGTAGTGGTGTGTTGCACTGTTTTGTTTTCATTTGGTGGGTGTTGATTATTTTGGGAGGTGGGTGTTGGTTTCTTGATCTTAGCAGGGGAATGAGATTTTAAACTGATATTCAGGAAGGCAGCAGGATAGACTGGAAAGAGTGATGCGTGGAGGGAGAAAACCAAAGATGACTGTGTTAAGAAGATAGGATGTGCCTCATAGAAGAGGAGGCTTATCAAGATGGAAAAGGAGGTTTGAAACAATTTGACAAAAGTCAATACAGGAATAAACCAGACCCCACACATTGGGGGAAGATAACAATTCAGAGATTCGACTTAGCATCAAGGACCTAATGACTTACACACGGTGTGTATTTAATAATGTTTTATTAAGATTTAAAATTGACACTTCAAATTGTTGTTTACCTCATTAATTTACATTGGATTAAGTAAATCGGTTTATTCCTATTTGGAATCAGTTTTGCCACCTGAGTTGTAAAAATAATTTGGGAGGACAAAAAAAGAGATTGGGGATTATAAAATGTGTTCTCTGCTTTTAAGTCCTCAGATGGTTAAACATTAGTGCTTACGGAAGAAAGTCTTGCCCATATTTGGGAGTCATACACTGAAGTGGCATGTAACCTCTGGGATGAACTGGGGTGACATGGTCTCAGCCTACATCGTTATCATTCCACTGGAAGGAGAGGAAACTGTAGACTCAGAAAGTAGTTGATTTACCCAAGATTGAACATGAGAGTCAGATTTAAATCAAACATTTGACCTTAAATTATGTATCTTTTTCTATTGCCATTTCTCATTGCCCATTCACAGATAAATCAATTGAGCCTTACAACCATTCTATAGGTCGTCTTTTCATTTTGTTAAAATTTTTTTTTTTTTGCTGTGCATAAGTTTTTTAGTTTGAAGTAGTCCCATCGGTTTATTTTGGGAAAATTCTTCTTGTTATGCTAGTGGGAGGGATGTTGGTCTTCTCCACATCAAGACTAACCTGACAAGCCTACTTTACATAGAGATGAAAATGACATTTGCCTGTTACCGAGTCTCTCTTCCACCAAACACAATACTATAATTAAGAAAAAAGTGAAAAAAGAATCATTACTCATCTAAATTTTATCCTCACCTATTACTGCTCTTCACCTTCTTATGTGTAAAACTAAAAACTTAATTTCTGTCAAATGAAATATTTTTCAGAGATATTCACTGGACCTTTATTTTCTAAACATCTTCAATCCTAATTAGTATATATGCAGCTATTTTACTTTATTTGTATGTCCCTTAGAAAAATACCACAAATCAGGGAAGTCAAAATAGGTTTCTATTTCTGTTCCTATTCTGAGGTTACTTTCAACAGCCTTATGTGAAAGTATGGTGACTCACTAGAATTGTGTTGTTTCTTCTAGGGGTATATTTACAAATTAGTAGCCGTCAAGCAAAGGGATATTCTGGGAAACACTTGCCTTCCTCCAATGTATAAGAAACTAATACAGCTTTCTCAGTAAAAGAGATTAAGCCTCCTTTTAGTCTATCCTAAAAGGCACGGCTGTGGAATTATGTCGCATTTCAATCTTAAATGACCTTATTCACAGGTAAAGGTAGCACTGATTTTTATCCTCCCTCTGCAACAGGTGGAGTTGAGGTTTACAAAATTCAGTCTCTGTGCCATTGTGGATGTGACAAGATGTGATAGCTTTGTGAACAATCTAGAAAATCATATGCACAGAAATGTTAGTTGTCATTTCAAAGGAAGTAGAAGGGTTACCATTTATTGTGAGATTGTATCCTTGTTAAATTGTGGGGTTAAAATGGCATTTCAAAGTTTTACTTGGGTTACTGTTTATTGGAAGGGAGAGGGAAGTGATTTCCTGATCCTTGATATCTAAAAGTCTGAGGACCGTGGTTTAGAGCCCTAGTTCTCTTAAAACCTCCCAGCAGCACAAATCTCTGCATTCTCACAGCGACTGTTGCCACCAAGAAGAAAAGTCTTCACCAGGCAGCATTACACTGTGATTAATCGTTACCCTAAACTTCCCCATGCACTTTCTTCAGTGAACACAATCTACCAAATAGCATTTCTTTCCACCCAGATTTAGAGCAAGTTTTCCATGAGGCACATGCAGATAGACACACACATGTTCCCCCCGTCACTCATTTCCCTTCCTACACTGGCCAACACGGTCATGATCACCTCAGTACACAAATCTTTTGTCACTTTCCTTCAATGGCTCCCACTTCCTTTGGATGCCACCTTTTCTCTTTGACATAGGGTCAAAATATGCTGATTCAAGTAAGTTTCATCTGTTTCTTTTTACTCCAAAGCTAAATGGACTTCTTTCAAGTCCAATAATGTCTCATACATCTAGCTACCTTCCTTTCCCATACCTCTCCCAACACCTCTGCTTTGCTAACACCTATATAACCTTCAATTTTCAACTTAAAGATGACTTTTTCCTTAAAAAATGTTGCCAGGTCGACACCCCTCTTCCTCTATTCAAACTCAAGCTTCTCTCCTTTTCCTTCCATCTCACTTGCATTTCTACATATTTAAAAACTTGTAAACATTTATGCAATGCCCACATCCCTTTAGCTCTAGACTGTATGCTCTGGGAGGATGGGGGTATCTCTTTTGTGTTCTGCAGTTTAATGACTAACATAATACCTGAATATGTTAATAATTGGTATTTGATAAATATTTTCAAATGAATGAATTCCTTCTGCATAGCCTTTTAAGCCCTTTTCTCTTATTGCTTTTTAAAACTATTAAACTCTGGCTATTGGTTTCAACAATTTCTCTTCATTAACTCAAAATACATTGTGACTAATCAGTATCCCAACTTCTAAAGCTCCACTACTCTGTATTTCAAATACGATATTTTGTGTCTCTGATCATGTTTTTTCTTTGTGTTACCAACTCATACTTGCCAAATTCTGATTGAACTTCTTTTTAAGATAAGGCACAATGAATTCTGGGGCATAATTAACAGAATTGCTGCTATGTCCCATACTGAGGTTCTAGAATGAATGTTTGAGGTTGCAACATATCTCAACTAGATGATAGATGCCAGCAAGGTTTCTTAGCCATTTCTGAAGGTGTGCTATACTGAATTGATTGCATTAAGTGAACAGAACAAGACTTTTATCAAATGATAATTGTGGAGGACACCACAATAGAAAGTTAGCCCCAACCCAAGCAATTAAAAAAAACACACAAAAAACAGCCCTGACCAGTGTGTTTCAATGGTTAGAGTGTCAGCCTAGTGCCTGAAGGGCCACGAGTTCGATTCCTGGTCAAGGTCACATACCTGGGTTGCAGGTTCATCCCCACCCTGGTCAGGGCACATGCAGGAGGCAACCAATGGATGTATCTCTCTCACATCTATGTTCCTCTCTTTCTCTCTCTCCTTCTGACACAAGGATGTACTCATATATGATTTTTGACTAAATAAATGAATGAGAGAATGAGTAAAAGATGGCTTTGCGAATTTAGACAGAGTAAATATATAAAACTAGGGGCTCAGTGCACGAATTCATGCACCTTGTAAGGAACTGTGGTGGGCACAGGGGTGGGTCTCGGCTCATCCTCTGTGCTCCTGCCCAGTCCCTCCCACCGTGGCCCCCAGTCACGTGTCTGCCAGCAACTCTGCTCCCACCACCGCCACTCCCATGTGCTGACGGGGCCAGTGCCAGCAGCGGGTGCAAGTGGGGCTGGCACCATCAGCAGGTGCGAGTGGCAGCTGCTGCCTTGATCGCACCTCAGGAGCAGGGGGAGATGGAGAAGCCCTCAGGGGCAATCAGGGCCAGTAGCTGCCGCTTGCATCCGCTGACGATGCCAAGCAATCTGGGCCAGCGCTGGGCACCGGCAGCAGTTTCGAGCAGCGGCTCCAGTGCCTGCAGTGGGTGCAAGTGCCCTGCGGGACTGCAGCACATGGGAGCAAAGAATTTTCAGTAACAACCAGAAGCTCGCCCCGATGACAGCGACCGGCGTTCCGCCTTGGTCTGGAGCTCCCAATCACCTGCTCCACCATCCCACTGTGTCCAACACCCACTATGTTCCACGCATGCCCCTGGTGGTCAGCGCACATCATAGCGACTGGTTGTTCAGTTGTTCCACTGTTCGGTCTATTTGCATATTAGGGTTTTATATGTATAGATAATAGTAGTTAAAAGGTATAAGTGTGTCTAATACATGCCAGGTGTTTACTAACATTATGTCTGTGCATTCTCATAGCAAGTCAGTGTGGTGGACAGTGAAATCATCTGTGCTTTAGAGATGATTAAAGTGCAGCTCAGAATCAATAAAGAGCAGCATCAAGGTGCTTCTTCTTGTGACGGGCAAGGCTGAGAAACAACGTTGGATTCTTCTCACTACCACACATGTCCTATCCACTTTTCCCAGGATCTCAGCAGGATGGTGTCCAACTCCCAGATACATGGGCACGAAGGACAACTTCCTGCCAGGAAGCAGACAGTTCCTGATTGCTGTGAACTTTTTTTGATTAAGTACGCAATGGAGAACCCTTGACGTTTTTGAGTGATAAGATTACATCTAATATGCTGTAATGGAAATGAACCTTGAGATAATTATTCTCTCTACTCTGGCTACTGTCCACAGGCTGCATTACACAGAGAGCAGTTAGGAGTTCATCGCAATCTTCCAGTTGTGGAGTTATGACAAATTAGACTTGTGGCCCTAGAACTAGATACAAAAGATAAATAATTTAGGAGCTATTGAGTAGGAAAATAAATGACGGAACTTAAAGTCTCATTAGAAAAAAAAATAAAAATAAATTAAATTAAAATATAATAAATAAATAAATAATCAAGATAAATAAAGTCTCATTAAATGCATTTTTGGGTTGGCCAGGCTTGGAAATGTTTGGGACGTGGCTTCGGGAAGCACTGTTCCAACACAATCGCCTGTTGCTTGTTTGTTAATCCTCACCCAAGGATATTTTTCCATTGGTTTTTAGAGAGAGGCAGAAGATGAGAACTAGGTAAGACTAAGAATCAGAGAGGGATTAGTAAAAGCTCTTACTTGAGGCTGAGCCAGCAAACTATTAACTTAGGGCTCATTACATATTTTTTTTTATTTGGTTCCAGAATCGAAAGCAGACCCGAACACTGCACAAAGGGGGCAAGTAGGTGTAGGTAGAAAAGTTGGAGAAAGGCAGTGAAAAGGAAACAGGCAGGACATTAGCCTCTTAGGTGCACACTATGGTTTCCTCATGTTTTATCAGGCTCATTTGCTCTATTTCTCTATTTGCACATTTATGCACATATATGGTACTGAACTCCTTTTCTTACCAGTCTACTCATACCTTGATCTTCCTCATGGCATAAGAACTTAATTTTAGTTATAGTATGTGATAATTCAAGACAGCATATTGTTGTTAGAAATTTAATAGCATTTCTTATAATTTAGAAGCACTGAAAATTTATTAATTTTATACTTGTTTCCTTATAGTACCACAATCTTTCATATAAGCATCCAAACCTTCAGTTGATTGAACATTAGGGGCTTAAGTATATAGCTGACTTCAGCTTTAATCTCTTTAGTAAGTATTTTGTGCAAGAAGTATGCTATCTGCCCAGAATTTAGCTAAACTTACTTTCTATTATAGATTAATTTTGCATGTTGACTCATACCTAAGTCTCCTCTTTTTCTGGTTCATTATTTCCCTGCAGAATTTTGACCTCATTCTCCCTTGATCAGCTATAAATTATTTATTTTAGAATCTTTTAAAAAATTCTTGTGGTTAAAAGATTTTAGTAGTAAGACTACTTTCATCACTCAATAAAAGCTGCATTAATCTTCACACTGCTAACCTTCCCCCTGTATTATTTTTCTTAACAAAATAAAAATTTACTTGTGAGTTACCATAGCCCTCCTAATTTCTCCTTTGATAAAAATTTACTTATACACTTAGTCTTATTCTGATTTTTATTAAGACTAATTACTAAGGAGAAATTCAAAAGTGAAGAACAACTCAACACTTCCCTTCTAAAAGCTTGTCCCCCTAATTGATGTATAAAAATACATACACACAAGAAACAAGAGCAATAACAACAACAATAATAAACATTCTTATGGAGATTTATCATTTTCAAGGGACATTCTTCTATTTGATCCTACAGTGATCCTGTAAGATGGATGTTATGATCATTTCCATTATATATATATGTCTTCTAACGCCAAAGCCTACTGCTTACCACACTGACATCACTGGATAAATCCTCTAGACAAACAATCAGCAAAGAAACAGCAATCCTAAATGACTCACTAGATCAGATGGACTTAATTGACATCTTCAGAACACTTCACCCCAAAGCCACGGAATATACATTCCACTCAGGTGCTCATGGGACATATTCAAAAATAGACCACATATTGGGTCACAAGCAAAGTCTCCCCAAATTCAAGAAGACTGAAATCATACCAAGCATCTTCTCAGATCACAAGGGCATAATATTAGAAATAAACTACAATAAAAACAACCCAAAATACTCAAACACTTGGAAGCTGAATAGCATGTTATTAAATATTGATTGGGTTACCAATGAGATCAAAGAAGAAATTAAAAACATCCTGGAAACTAATGACAGTGAAAACACAACAATCCAAAACCTATGGAACACAATGAAAGCAGTCCTGAGAGGGAAGTTTATAGCTCTACAGGCCTATCTCAAAAAACAAGAAAAAATGATAGTAAATCATCTAACTCTACAACTCAAAGAATTAGAAAGAGAGCAACAAGAAAACCCCAGAGTGAGCAGAAGGAAGGAGATAATAAAGATCAGAGCAGAAATAAATGACATAGAGGCCAAAAAAACAATACAGAAAATCAATGAAACCAAGAGCTGGTTCTTTGAAAGGATAAACAAGATTGACAAACCTCTAGCCAGGCTCACCAAGAAGCAAAGAGAGAGGACCCAAATAAACCAAATCAGAAACGATAGAGGCGAAATAACAACAGACCCCACAGAAATACAAATGATTGTTAAAAAATACTATGGACAACTCTACTCCAACAAACTAGACAACTTGGAGGAAATGGACAAATTCCTAGAAAAATACAACATTCCAAAACTCAATCAGGAAGAATCTAAAAATCTCAATAGGCCAATAACTATGGAAGAAATTGAAGCAGTCATCAAAAAGCTTCCAGCAAACAAAAGCCCAGGACCAGATGGCTTCACAGGGGAGTTTTACCAAACATTCAAGGAAGAACTAAAACCTATCCTCCTCAGACTACTACAAAAAATTCAAGAGGAAGGAACACGCCTTTCAACAATGAAAAAATAGTGCATTATTCTCTGCTCCAAGTCTCCCACATTACCTAGCATTAGGATTTGAGGCACAGAGGAAGCATTCTAATTATAACACTCACTGATACTTTTATTTTCCAATGCTATAAGAAAAGAAAAAAGTATAGTGCACAGAAAAGTTGGGACTCTAACTTTAGACAAGGAGTGAGAACGGGATCTGTAACTAGAAGAAGGAGGGGACATTCGTGTGTGGGGGCTAAGAAAAGTAAAGCTCCGGTTTTAATAATAGGCATGTCTTATGCACGACAGCGGGAAAACTTCCTTACCCGAAATAAACGGCTCATGATGAACTGTAGACAAAAATGTTCTGAATCCGTAGTCTGGGGACAGATAATAGTGTTGAATGTTCCTGAATGCTAGGCTGAGGAACTTTATTTTGTAGTTAATGGTGATCCCCTGGAGGGTTTTGTGCTCAGAAGATCAAATCACTGCTTTAGTCAGGTTTTTAATGAGCCTACAAGTATAGACATCAGCTAAGAAGCTGCTACAGAAATCCAGGCATGAGGTGATGAGCACCAGAGGAGGGCCAGGGGGGGTGAGGAAGAAAAGGACAAAAGTGAAACAACTTTAAGTAGAAGAGACATACAATTTGGCAGCTGGTCAGAAATAAAGTAGGAAAAAATCGTCAAAGTTCTAATATTCATTTCTAACTTTGAATGTTATGATTGGCAACAAACATTGTTAGCTATTTTCCTTGAAGTGACATGCTCACTTCATTCATTTTGAGAAAATAAATGCTAAAAAGTAAAGTCTCAATAACCATCATTAGTCTGTTGTGCTTTTTCTTAAGACATCGTCATATTCCAGGATGTATCAGATTTCATCACACAGAATATTAAAAATACATGCACTCAAGAGTTGAAATTTAATAAAATTATTAGATTTCACTACTTCATAGAGGGCATACTTAAGTGACAATGACTTTTTTTAAAACTGAGAGTGCATGGTGGTAAAGGATTTAATAACTATGATATTAGAATCAGTACTAATAGTGGAGCACAATGACTCCTAGTAATGCTTAACTAAATAATAGGCACATAATACCTTAGTCTTGTTATGAAAATGTTTTGCCTTGGCAACTTCCTGATAGGATTTGGGGACCTCTGGGTATCCATGTATCACGTTCTGATCACTGTTGCTGCAGAGCATCCTGATAATAGCTCAGGCTTATAGCTCCTCCTGTGTGCCAGGTCCCATTCTAAGCACTGAATTACTTTAAATCTGAATTTAACATATTTTCTTACTTCAATGACAAATGTAAATGTGCCAAAGAGGAAGAAGAAGATCGACTATTGTGCGGGGGAAAGGAGCCACATACTAAACCTGACAAGCTCAGGGGAGGTCAGCACAGCAGGCTTCATAAACTCACTGACCGAAAGTAGCCACGTAGGATGGTCTGACATAAACATTCCTAACCAAAAGCTAGTCATGGTGGGTAGTCACGTCCTGGGTCTATAGCTTCCTTAACAAAGATCAGTATTTATATTCATTGGGGTGTCTTTTGTCTTTCTACATTTAAGATAACATGCCTTTGGAATGTCAGAGAGATCCCCTTTTCCAGACCCCTCGGGACACAATTTCCCACCAGAACACAAGACCTCAGAACCCTCATTTGTTATCTTGCTGCCCACATACCATCTATGTGCTATAAATGTTTATTGTCCTCTACTCACCAATGTAGAAGAAATACGTGTCTGTCTCTCCATTTACTCTTTTTCTTATCTTTAAATTCTTTATTAGTTAAGGAATTACAAATGTGTCCTCATCCCCCCCATTAAAACTCCATCCTCCCCCACTCCACTCATACTCTCATCCCCCTGTTGTCCATGTCCATTGGTTTGGCTTATATGCATTCATACAAGTCCTTTGGTTGATCTCTTCCCCTTACCCCCACCCTCCCCTACTTTCCCTCTGGGGATTAATAGTCTGATTGCTGTTTCTCTGTCTTTGGATCTGACCCTGTTCATCAGTCTATGTTGTTCTCTATATTCCACAAATGAGTGAGATCATGTGGTATTTAGGTATTTATCTTTCTCTGACTGGCTTATTTCACTTAGCATAATGCTCTCCAGTTCCATCCAAGCTGTTGCAAAAAACAAGAGTTCCTTTTTTTTTTTTTTTTTATTTACTCTTTATCCAATCTCACAGGTTCCCCTGATTAGCTTGCTCCTGCCCCCTTAATCTACTACCAATGGCTCTCATACCATTGTTTGGAGCTAACTCTCAATCCCAGCAATTGTTGTCAGTTTGGCTCAAGTAAACTTATAAAAATTCTCTACAGGTTTGGACATTGCTTACACTGACCCTGTAATGTCGTGAAAATACTTTCCAACAGAACACGTTGAGTAAAGGCTCGTAGTAACTTGAAATTTAAAATATATACATTTAAATGATATGGCCTGGTAAACGCTAATAAAGTCAACATTTTGGGGATACTGTGAACAGAATGAAATTCCCCCAGTTCTTAACACAAATTCCTCCAATTGGCAAAGGGATTAACCAAAGGGTTTATAGAAAATTATGCCTACCTGGTGGCACAGCCATTTTAATCAGTTCCATTTCCTGTCTTCAAGATGTTTATGTAAGCTTACAATGAAATTCTAGTTCCAGCTTCCATATTTTCTTTAAGTGTTGCATAATGCAAACCACTAACCTTTAGGTGTTTTAGTGAATTAAAGGAAGAATTTCAAAGTGCATAAAATGATCTTAGATCTGTGTCCATTAAAAGAAAATCCAGAGCTAAATCAAATTTTGAAACTATTGGGTTAGACGTTCCCCTATGGAAGTATTTAATAAGTGAGCCTTTGATACTTTTGGGCAATGAAAATAGAAAAGATTTTTAGATCCTATGGAGACATCTGTGTGTACCAATCACTCTAATCTATATTGTCTAGCCTATAAACAAACAAACAAATGACACACACACACACACAAAACCCCAGCAAATAAAAAACTAACTTCTCTAGACCTAGTACTGTATTGTTTTGTCTATTTTGTTTACTAAGCATAGTTTCTGTTTTGTAAAACTGGTCTATAAAATTGGTTTAAATAATTTAGGATTATCCAGAGTTGGCAATACAGTATAATTCTAAGACAGCATATTTATGTCTAGAACTGGTTGAATTACAGGACAGTTTTGCTGTCATAGAATCTAAGAGTATAGGGTAAAAACGTGCAAGGGGTCAGGCCAATGTGGTTAAGTGGTTGAGCATTGACCCATGAACCAAGAGGTCACTGATTCCATTCCAGCCAAGGGCACATGACTATGTTTTGAGCTCGATTCCCAGAATGGGACATGCAGCAGGCAGCTCAATCAATGATGTTTCTCTCTCATCTATGTTTCTATCTCTATTCCTCTCCCTTCCTCTCTCTCTGAAAAGCAATTTTAAAAATTATTTTAAAATGTGCAAGGGGTCTCAAACCAATTTTTAAACTTTCCCGCAGTTACCAACTTTCATTGTGATCTGAATGAACATAATGCGTCACTGGTCATTACAATGACAGATGGGAAAAGGCTTGTGTCAGAATAAATGCTGTAGGGTGATGACATACATTCTCTCACAGGTCAGCAGGGGGTGACACAGCACCAGCCTTCTTATCATTTAATAAGCTCCTGTAGTTGCAGAAGTCTTTAAATGAACAAAGCATTCACATGAAATTCATCCATGACATCTGTGACTCTTCTCACTTCTTTTCCTTTCATTCATTTCACGTTTTGTTTTTATTTTCAGAACTACCTTCCCAGACATCTGTAGAAAATTAATATATTGCCACATAAATAAATTAGGTTCATGGATCCAAATTCACCGTGTGTGTGCGTGCACCTACTCATAGTCTCTCCCACACCAACAAGCAATTCTCAAAAAACAGAAATTAGGTTGTAAATTCTGACACTATCTACCCAGAAGACCGAATTAGATACCACTGGTAAAGGACTCAGTCCCACAGGACTGCCTTCCACTTCAGATGCCTGTGCTTCTGACCAGCTGGTTACAAAGTGAAAGTTCCCATGACCCCTTCCTTGGGTTCAATTAATTTGAAAGAGTGGCTCACAGAACTCAGGAAAACCTATTTACTCACTCACTAGATCACTGATTTATTAGAAGGAATATTAAAGCATACTGATTATCAGCCAGAGGAAGGGCTACAAAGGGTCCCAAACAAAGGACCCTTTGTCCTCCTGGAGTTTGGGGCCTGACACAGTGGAACCAGGCAGTGCTCTGGTTCCCCACCGTGGAAACCCTGCTGCCCCCAACTTTTTAGGTTTTTATGGAGGCTTCATCACATGGGCCTGATTGATTAACCCATTGGCCACTGGGGATTGGTTCAACCTCTAGCCCTTGTCCCATCCCAGGAAAACAGGGGATGGGACTGAGATGTCTAACCTTCTATGCATGGTTGGTTCCCTAGGCAACCAGCCTCCATCCATAGATGGTTTACAAAAATTACCTCATTAACATAAACCCTATGGCAGTGGGAAGTGCTTGTTATGAGTAACAAGATACCCATTTCACCTTTAAGGCTCTGAAAGTTTTCAGGAACTGAGGACAAGAGACCAAATATTGCATAAAAGATGTTCCCTTTACTCTCATTGCGCAGGAAATTCCAAGAGTTTGAAAGAGTTTGGAAGCTCTAAGATAGGAATTGAGGATGATGACAAAATATATGTAAAATATACATTCATGTGTGTATATGTGTGTATATATATATATCACAATGTTGCAACAAATTTATTTAAAATTCTTATCTTATATTATACAAACACGTCCTTATTTTATCACCGTCACAAAAAGCAACTCACTTTAAAATATGATTGAATCAACTTTCTCATGCTTTTCAAAATAAACCAAAAAAAAAAAAAATCAGCTCAGAAAAAACTATAGACTTTTTCATGTAATAAGGAGCATTGCAGAATGTAGTGATATAAGAACTTTAAGTGGGCATGTTACTACAAATAAAGGTTTTCCTCTATACAATTCCAATCAAGTAGTAAGAGATACAGATGTACTCTATAGTTGAGTCTTGTACGCCCGATGGAGAGCTGGGAAATCTCCCACAACCAGGGAGGAGGCTCTGGGTCCACTGAAACACAGAGGTGACGGTGAGGTGTAGCGTGGGGAGCATAAGGCTATAAAAGGTTTTTCCATTTTAATTTTTAAAATATCATGTTAAGAATAAATTTTAAATGCTTAGCAGGAGGCAAATATAAGAGAAAACAACTTGCAATTTTTTTTTAACCTAAAATAATTAGCGGAGAAAAAAAACCACACTATTTGAGGAGGAATAGTGAGGGGAAAGCCTGCACTCTACCCATTCTCTTTGTACCACTGGACACCAGGAAGCGGGGTGTCTGCACTCAAGTTGTTCTCACCTACTACCAACTCCTGCAGATGATTGCAGTGCAACCGAATGGAGCAACACATGTGTTTAAGGGAAGGTAGAAAGTGAACTAATTGCATCATGCCTTTTGCATTAGTAGATACACATAGTTCTGGCCCATCCATGACTTACTTTGAATATGGAAACAATTTTCATCAGCTTGGTGTTATTATTCCTCAAGGGGGCCAGCCAACCTGGATCCAGGTGTGGCGTTTCAGAATGAGACACCCAAGATGAGTCTCTGTGATAGGCAAATTATTTTGACCTAGAGGTAACCAAGACCCCGTGGGCTCAAGAGAAACTTCTGTCCACCCTTAACTACCTAGAGGAATTTGAATTAGGGGCCTTGCTCATAAGAGATTATCAGAGATAACCATGTGACCAGCTATAGGGCAGGGCAAACTACTCATTACTGGTACTCATTACTGATCATCTGCTCTTCTTTCCATACCACAGTGACCCAAGGTGCCTGACCTCATTGTTAGCTCAGAATGTTATATATACTTCATTTCCCCTTTCTGCCTTGGAACCTCTGGTGTCTGTGGGGTCTCTGGCTCTCTCATGAATGTGCAGTTGCCATGGATATGTCTGTAATTAAATTTGATTATTTTCTCTTGTTAATCTGCCTTACATTGATTTAAATCTTAGAGCAGATGAAAGAATTTAGGAGGGTGGAGGAAAATTTCTTCCTCCCCCACACAAGGGGACAGATTAGGAGAATTCATAAACTTTTGAATAAAGGTTGATGTTTCCGAAGGAAAGGAATCTATAAGTATGGAATAAAGTTTTGTTTTTTAAAAACCCAACTTTGCATCCAATAATTCACCTATAAACACACAGGCAAGTTAAGCAATTTATATTTTCCATCTATTCAACATAGATAACAAGACCTGAAAGACCATGCAAGTATCAATATTAGATGCTTGTGAACGTTTTGAGGATGAGTTGATTCACTATATGTTGTCAAAGAGGGTTCACATAGTGAACAGTTTGTGTTCCCATTGCTGGAACATAGTTATTTCAAACCATTTATACTGTCATGTGGCTTCACAGTGGATCCTGGTCAACACCACACAAAGGCTGTAGTGTGAATAACCTTGAGTCCCCTTCAGAAAATGACTGCGTAGTAACTGTGTTCTGCCTTGAAACAGCATAGTTCATTAGGTTTCTGAATACCCTATTCAGTCATTTCAAAGCTTGTTCATGGTTAAAGAGTAACAACATGATTATTTCCCTTTCTCCAGGGGAATTGCCAAACTGCAATATCCTGTTATGGGGACCCAGGCCTCTGACACGCATACTGCATAGCAAAACCTTGCTCACTCGGAAGACGTAATTGCGGTGCATGCGGCTGCATTGTTCCAACGGGGTCTCCGTTGTGCTTTCATAAGTACTTCAAATGATAGACTATTTTGATAAAGTGTGACTTGTTAGTATGGCTTGAGCTAGTCACCCCAGGATGTGCTTCTGTGGTATTGGATTGTTTGAGCTCAGGGCAACTTTAGCTGTGGCTCAGGAGAAACTTCTGCCCCGCCCTTGACTACCTGAAAGAACTTGAATTAGGGGCTTTGCCTATGATGGGACATTATCAGAGAGACCACTCCTTTCAGCCTATCTTTATGGCAAGACAAACTTTTCTTAACTAAACATCTGGTCTTCTTATTCTTCAATGACCTCTTGAAACCCCCAATATGCCGGCAGGGTAAGCATTCTTGAGAAGACACATTCGTCTGCAGTGTCCTTTAAGCAAGGACGTCTAAATGTTAAGCATAAAGATTCCAGTAAACACCCGGGGGGCTCAGACTTATTTGGAAAAGTCAAGGCAGGGATGGAGCCTTCAGCCAACTCCCCCTGGAGGTTCTGACCTTTCGGAGTTTCCTCCTTACAAACTTTCCAACCAAGTCCTGTGTTTCCCCACACGAACGCACCCTACCTCATCCCTACCTCATCCCTAGGATGTCTTTTATACCCATGTCCCCTTTCTGTCTCTGAACCTATTGTGCATATGGGGTCTCTGGATCATGTATGTGGGGTTCCCATACACATGTATGTATTAAATGTGGTTACTTTCCCTTGCCAATCTGTCCCATGTCTATTTGATTACACGACCAGCCTAAAGAACCTCGAGGGTAAATGAAAGTTTCTCCTCCCCTATATTGTTTTCCAGTACATGTTATAATGCACTAAGATTAATATCTGAGTTCTGATAGTCATAGTTCAGGAGAACCAAGAGTAGAAATATGAAAATGGCCAAAACAGGGCACCTATCTTTAACAGTACAATTTTGCTCATTGAAAAAATGTTGCTCCTGCTCACCCAGTGCATGTTAAACAATCAGAAGTATTCTCTCTAAGGGTGAGGAGAGTCAATACAGAGGAATAGAAATGTTACTGTCAAAACTTCCTTCAGCGAGGGCAGCTCAAGGCTATGTGAAGAGAGGCTGAAACCTTACAAAAGAGACATTCCCCATCACTACTGATCAGAGTGTCTAGACTCCACATTTCTGAATTGGGGGATATTCCTGAAGACCTTTAGACAATTCTCTCTGGTAGGTCAATAGCAATGGTCTCAGCTATTTGTTACATGACAGTTCTTTCACATGGAAGAAGAGGAGCATTACAAATTGCCACTGGTAGCTCTAATACTTCTACTAGAGAAGAGAAGAAGCCTGCCTCTTCAAATCCAAAGTAAAAAAGAAAAGTTATAACTGATTGGAAAGAAAACACCTTTCCAACAAAGAAAGCAATTTCACAGGCAGTGAATGAAGGAACCAGTAGGGTTGATGTTTGATAATTATTCTTAATTTTACCTTAGGTAAAATATAAAAGAAACAACAGAAAAATATTTTTGTTTGATACCTTTTTCTTAGAGTATTTAATATTTTGTTATCTTAAACAATAAAAGCAAATAAATTCCCTTTGAGTTCAATAAAGAGAAAGTTGTCCCTCCTGACTTTTGCCAAATAGTCCATTAGAAAGCAGATTTAGAATGCATCACAAGTTAAATGATCTTTTGATCTAGTAGGCCAAGTAAGGAATTAAAAGAAAATATATCATTAGTATCTTTTGGTATTTTTCAATCCAGATCATGTATGTACTTTATTTAGGCATTTCTTGTGTGTGTTTCCTATATTTGCCTGTCATAACTTCCTCTTCACTAAAGTTTTTATTATACTAGTAGCACAAGAAAAGGAAGAAAAAAAATTGATTTACTTTGTGAATCCAACCTCCTTGGTCATTGATCATTGATATGTTTTTAATTAACTTTAACTTTGAGATTTAAATTTTTTCTTGTGTTGCACTTGCCATGTTTCATAATTTTTCTCATTTATTTATATTTCTTTGTTTTGTTCAACAGTGGGGTCATTAGACTCCAGAAAGGCAACCAAAGAGCAAGTTGTAAGAAGTAATTTTAATGTTTTATAGTGTATTCATTTTTATATTAAAATATAACATTTTTTATCCCAAAATGTACTTTGGTTATCTCAAATGCAATTATCGAATACATATTTAAGTATTTGTGATTTTTGTAGCATTTAATAAAATTGTCTTGCATCTTATAAAAATAATACATTTAAAAATAATTAAGTAAAAATTATTTGGTAATCTTCAAGGTCAGGGATATTTAGGAAACTACTTCAAGAATTAAATGTCTTTCCCAATTGCTAAAAGATTAAAGTCAATACAACAGTATTCTTAGGAGTTCGTCCTTTGCTGTAAGATTCTAATCTTACCCTGAAACTAATAGTGTCTACTTTATGCCAGAGTTTAGAATGAAAGGAGTTTGTAAGACAGAGGAAGAAAAGACATAACTGTGTGCCTAGATATCTCCTATTAAAATACCACGAGTCAAACAAACATAAATTAAAAGTCATTGGGTAGCTAAAACCTTGTTTGGCAGGAGCAAGAAAAATATAAGAGATATTTTGTTTTAAAGTATGTTTCTAACTGAACACAGTAAATGTGATAACACCTTCAGACTGGTCAGCGCGAAGCTACTGATCTGAGTCCAGTAATGTGGACAGCTGCAATCCAAAAGCCAATGCGAGAAAATGAACAAGGATTAAAGGAACAATGGCATCTCTACCCATTTCCTGGTGCATGAATTTGTGCACCGGTGCAGTCCCTCAGCCTGGCCTGTGCCCTTTCGCAATCTGGGACCTCTCAGGGGATGTAGCAGTGCACAAAGCGGCAGGCGGCCAGGCAGGAGCCTGAGAGCTGTAGCTGGGCACCTTGCTGCTCCCGCTATCCAGGTCCCGCTATGCCTGCCACTGCCCCTCCATAGTGCTGCCACGGAGGCGGGAGAGGTTCGCACGGCTGCAGCTCCACTTGCCAGCCCTGAGCCTGGCTTCTGGCTGAGCAGCACTCCTGCTATGGGAGCTCACTTAGGCTTTTATCTATAACTAGAGGCCCAATGCACGAAATTCGTGCAAGGGGTTCAGCCCTTGCAGCCCCAACTTCGTCCAGAAGGTTATCTGGAAGGTCGTCTGGAAGGTTGTCCAGACAGTCATTCCACTGTTCCACCATCCAGACTAATTAGCATATTACACTTTTATTATTATAGATAATACCAGCATAATATGCTAATTAGGCTGGACAGCCGAATGCCCTTCTAGACAAAGCCGGGGCTGAGATGGCCGAGCCCCTTGCAGGAATTGTGTACATCGAGCCTCTAGGATATATAGAAGAACAAATTAAAATGTATTATTTACTCAATAGCTAAAGTAAACCTTGAGAGTTAAAAAGGGATTAGGCAAATTCTGAATCTTCTAGCTCAGTAATTACTGGTATGAATTGGCATTATTTTAATTATTTAACTACAATATAATCAATGACTCCAGATTAATAATTTTTAATTTAATCCATTGTTTATTCTATTTTATCCTTCTTTTAACAGTTGAAAATGTTTACTATGTCACTGATACAGAGTTAAATCACAGCCAAAAATGCACAAGCTCTCATTACATTAAAAGACATATCCATCATTATCAAATCAGTTATGAAAACAGAAACAGAGGGGAAGAAATTTGGTCCTCTGACTGTGATTCCCTTTCATAATAAACAATCTGGTCAAAATGTCCTGTATTTTTTAAATGGAACAAATGTTTCACTCCAAATTATCTACAAGATCATACTTGAGAGAATTTTGTACAGTGTATCTGCATTTGTTTTATCAATTGAGTTATCAGTGAGACTGATCTTAAATTGAAGCTCCTAGAACACTGAAAACTATAAATGGGGGTGTTCTATATCAGAAAGCTAAAGTGCTGGCCTTGGGCAATATATCTGTGAAGGTTTTCTCACTTCATCTTAGCTTTTCCTTACTTTTCCTTATCCATGGTGCCTTCTCTCATCTGGCTCCCTCAGCACCTCAGTAGATCCTTTTTCACCATGTAGTGGTCAAGCACCCCTAAGAGGGAGTTATCATATAGGAACACTAAAGTGTATTTGAAGGATTAGGTTTTATTAATTATCATTCTTAGATAGAACTGTAATATTTAATAGACATCCTGAGAGAATAGCATTTGGTGCAATGGTATAGAGAAGAACAGAAAGTGAATAATAGAGAATATTTAGTTGCATCTATTATTCAGAATTTATTCACCTTTCCTAAGAGCATCCTCTCATTTGGGGAATTTATCTTTCCTCCTCTGTGCTTGGTTTTGAGGGGATATTTATCTGGAAGGTTGACTGTCCATCTCTGATTGGTTCTGCCTATCCTTACAGTAAATGTCTACTGGCTTAATTTAACCAGATTCTAGTTCTGTTTCTGGCTACCAGGGACTCTGATGCTGAGGGGGAGAGGCAATGCACCAGGATGCTCAGGAAGTCTGAGAAATAGCATGAAGGCATTTGACAACATTGGTGACAAAGATGAACATAGCATGATCCCTACTCTTGACAGACAGTTTTTAAAGGGAGACAAACACCTGAAGGTATCTGCCAGCCTAGAGAGAACCAGTGTAAGAGTGGTAGAGAAGGAACTATAACCATTGCCTGAGAGGCATTAAAGTTGTTACTCCAGAAATGGTGATGTTTAGAAAAGCAGAAAAATACAAGCTCAGTGGCAGATAAGGTAACAACATACATGATTTACTTCAACTTTTCAACTGTGTCTATAGCAACTCTGTTTTTAATGAATTACACACATTTCCTAACAGGTTTAGTGAATAAATCTGAAGAATGTGGGGAAGCAAGAAGTCACCCTTATCTTCTAGGAAGTCATAATTGGGAGTGGACACAATATTGTAAATGCAGTGTGCTTGTAAATCAGATATTAGATAATGGGCTTTTATCCAAAATATAATTTTAAAAAACCTCTCATAATTCAATAATAAAAAGTCAAATAACCCAATTAAAAATTGGCAAAGGAACTGAATGGACATTTCTCCAGAGAAGAAATACAAATGATCAATAAGTTCATAAAAAGATGCTCAAAATCATTAGTCATTAGGGAAATGTAAGTCACAATGACAATGAGATGCCACTTCATGGACCACAGGATGGCTATAATCAAGGTGACAGACAGTAATGAGTGTTGGCAAGGATGAGAAGAAACTGGTCCTTTCACTTGCTGTTGGTGGAAATGTAAAGCAGTGCAGTCACTATGGAAAAACAGTTTGGCGGTTCCTCAAAATGTGAAACATAGAATCATCATATTTTCCAGTAACTTCCTTCCTAGATATCTACCCAAGAGAACTAAAAACACATGTTCACAAAAAGTCTTGTACACAAATCTTCACAGCAATTTTTATTCATTATAGCAAAAAAGAGGAAATGACCCAAAAAGCCATCGACTGATAAATAGACCAACAAAATGTGGTATGTGAACATAATGAAACATTATTGAGCAATAACAGGGAGTGAAGTACTAAATGCTACCACATAGATGAATTTTGAAAACATTATATTCATGAAAGAAGCCAGTCACAAAAGATCACGTGTGATATGATTTCATTTATAGAAATGTCCCAAAAACAGGCAAATCCATAGAGACGAAATTAGACTAGTGGTTCCAGAGGTTGGGGGGAGGAGGAAAATGGATTAGGTACTACTAATGGGTATGGGGTTTCTTTCTGGGGTGTTCAAATGTTCTAAAATTAGACTACAGTAATATACATCTCTGGGAATGTATTAAGCACCACCAATGTGTACACTTTAAAGGGGTGAATTTTATGATATATGAGTCATAGCTAAAAAAAAAAAACTGTTACAAAAATAAATACAATGCATTAATAAGTGCAAATCTAATAATATGAGCATAATATAGGGGTGGTGTAAACTGGGGAACAGAGAAGACTTTGTGGGAGAGATGATGTTATAAATCTCTGGCTTGTGTCTTTCAACCAACCTTACCTGTCAACACACCGGGAGTCGGTTCCAGCAGGCTCTGGCTGCCCAGATACGTAAATATTAAATAATAAAAGCGGTGTTTAGCTCTGGATGGAAAACATGTTCCAGAACTCTCAAGCACATAAATCCCAGAGAGACTAAGCTTCAGGCAAATTCAATCTCCGCAGCCAGATCGCTAATAGAGGTCATTACTGCAGTTCAGCTACACCTGAGTTTATCCATTGACCTGTTCTTTTATTTTCTCTTTAAAGATTCGTAACTACAAGAATTGCCAGGAAACAAAGAACCCCTCAAACGTTTAATTCTCACAGGATGTTGAATGAGTAGATATGAGAACCCACTTCACTTATCTGTTTGTTCCCTGCGTAACCAAAACAATCCAGGTCGACAAATGTTTGCTCACATGCTATAAACCTAAACAATGTTAAGCAGCACACGAAGGACAGGAAGTGCCTCCTGGAAACTGTGGTAATACTCAGCAGTTTGGTACCATATTCAAACTTTCCCAGAAAGAAAAAAAAAAATCTCTTTTTTTTTAATCAATGCATATACTCTGAAATTATAGCAAATTTTTTCAGATTCCGTATCTTCTCTCTATAGACTGTATCTGTATAAAACCAAAAGACAATGTTTGGTCCCAGAGTTCAGATATACCGTTAACTTAGGGCACAATGTTTATGGTACAGTGGGTTACTTATTAGCACTATTTTGTCAATCTCATACAGTGAGTAAATAATAACATAGAAACCATAATGCAAAACACAACAGGATACTAAAGTAGACTTTTTATTTGTAACCTAGGAAACTAAAAGCTACCAATCATCTCTCCCCGTGAACCACTAGATCAAAGAGAAAGTGACAAGAATGAATTGTAACAAAAACCTGCATCACAAATTATACATAAATCTTATGACTTTAACATTTCTGCCAGAAGAAATGTCACGCATGTCACGCAAGACCACCGTGACCACAAAAAACAGTAGTCAATGGACCGGGAAGAAATGCATCTTAGCAGACTTGGTGACCAATCCCTGAATGACACTGGGCAATCTGTTGCAATATAAGTGTACTGAGTCATAGTTGAGGGTAGCCTAATAATGATAGATTGGTAAAGTCAGAAAGCAATAGCGCAAAGGAGGTCTCCTGGCATTTCCACTGACTCACTAGAGTAAACTATATCTTGACTTTCAGCTTGGATGCCAGACATTCTCTGTTCTGCATTGATCTCCTACTGAGTAAGAAGAGAAAAACTTAAGACCTTGAAGGATTTGGGGTGGTGAGAGGCAAGAGAAGGCCTTTACAATAGTGTAGAAGGCCTGCCTGGTAGAATATCTAAAGACAAATTAGACGTATCTAATATTGTAAATGCTAATTTCCCATTAGTATTTGCTTTGTGCCATTAAAAATTTTTTATTGAGGTGTATTTTGCTGCAGTGAATTAGATATGCCTTAGAGTACAGTATCATCAGTTTTGACAAGTGGATAAATTCATATAACTTACATCCTATCATAGCCCTAGAAATTCCCTTATGCCTCTTTCTTGTCAATCTCTTCCTGCCCACTTTGTTCTGATTTCCATAATGATCATATAGTAGTTTTTCTTATTTTATGACTTATATACATATGTATTTCTTTATGTCAGGATTTGGTCACTCTGTATAATGTTGCTGCATGCATCTATCATTTATTCTTTTTTATAGCTGTGTGCTGTTTCATTGTATATTTTTTATTCATTCTTCTATTAATGGAAATCTAGACTATTTCCAGGTTTGGTCTATTATAAATGAAGTTGCTATGAATGTCTTTGTATAAGTTTTTTAGACATATATTTTTGTTTCTCTTGAATAGAAACCTCAAAATAGACTTGCTAGATCATAAGGTAGATGTATATTTAAATCTTTCAAAACCTACCCAACAATTTTCTAAAACACTTGTGCCATTTTATACTCCTTTCAATGAGTTCTAATTGCATTACAATTCATCAACATTCAATTACAAGTCTTTTCATTTCATTATGGCTATGTAGTGATTTCACATGGTAGTTTTAATTTGCATTTTTCTCATAAGTAAGGATGTTGAACACATTTTCATGTTCTTATTGGCCATTCATAGATCATTATTGTGAAATATTTGTTAAGTCTTTTGTCCATTTTTATATCAGGTTGGTTAGCTTTTTATTATCGAAACTTGAAATTCTTTGTATATTCTGAATACCAGTCCTTTCCTCAAATATATGTGTTATGTTTTTATCTCTGTCTATGGTTTTTGTGTTCATTTGTTTAGTAATGTTTCTTGCTGAGCAGAAGTTTTAAATTTTAGCATTCGATCTATCATTCTTTTAAGTGTTTTTTTTTTATTTGTGTCATTTTTAAGAAATATTTTTCTAGCACAACTTTGCAAATCTATTCTCTTATGTTTTCCTAGGTGCTTCATAGCTGTGGCTTTTGCAGTTAGGCTTATGATTCATATCAAATTAATTAACAAAAAGACCAGCCCAGTGCCTGTATTCCTAAGGCCTCTCTCTGTCTTGCTCCCAAGAACTGGCCTTTCTATTTCCATTTTCCTTCTTCCCTTTTGTCTACAAACATGGTAACATCCCTCTCAATCTAAATAAAAATAAAATTAGCCTCTGCCTTTTCGTTTTCACACCTTTCATGTCCTTCATAGCCAATGAAAAAGGAATTTGTTCCTCCTACTCTAAAGTCCATTAACATCTAACATCAGCCTCACACTCTTATTGAAACGATTCTTCTTAAAAATATTGAAGGCCAAAGTTCTCTCCATCCAGATATAACTTTATTTCTCTTTATGCATTAGACACTCTTTCCTATTTCTTAAACTTTAAAAAAAAAGATTTTTAAAAACACAAAATGTGGATCTCATTTTAGAAAATTAGAAGATAAATAGAAAAAAAAGAAAAGAAAGAAAAATTACCAAAATTCCATTACCCAGGACAAACTACTCAAAACAGCTGGATGTGTAGCTTTACCCTGATACACGTACACATTCTCCCGCATATACACGAGAACATGCTATTTAGTACTATTTAGTGTGGTGGATGTTCTGTTTGTTCATTCATGTATTGTGAACCTTGTTCCCATTCCAAAAGGCATAATTGTACTTTTGCCAATATTTTAGAAGCTATTTTTAAATTAACAAAATAACTCTTAGAGGTATATCTTACAAATATTTTCTAACCAATTGTGTACCATGCAAACAACAATCAAAATAAAGTACATATAGCTGTATTAATGTTACACCAGATAAAATTTTAAGCAAAAACATTTACAAAAAGTTATCCATATTCTAGGCTATAAAAGGGGCCTCAAAATTTTTTAAATACTAAAATAAATCCTCTGACCTTATATCAAGATATTGATATAGCTAATAACTATTTTGTAATCTCCATGTATTTGGAACTTAATTTCTAAGTAAATCATGAGTCAATGAAGAAAATATAATGATGTAAATTTCCCTCAAAATAGTAGTCTCAGATTGCTGTGCACTTTCTATGTAGCCTTGGGCAACTCTGAATCTCAGTGTCCTTATCTGAAAAATGGGACATTTTTACTAAATGACCTTGGAGATTCCTTTCTAACTCCCAACCACAGGACTTCCCTGCACCTGCTCTCTGCCCTAAAGGCTCACTTAACCTGTTTTCTAGCAGGTGCTGTGGTTCCTAAATCCCTCGGGATGCAGAGGGCTTACCCACAAGCAGGAAAAGACAGGACAAGATGCAGTCTGTCACATAATCACTCTAGCTGCAATCAGCCTGAAGCAAACAGCAAGAAATGCCTAGCAATCAAAAAACAAACAAACGGAAAAAAACCCCCCAAAACTTCTGACTGCCTCTCCATTTGTTAGCATGGGCTTCTCACGTAAAGGGATTGTTGTTGCATAGCCTCTGTCCTATTTTGGTTATGTGTTTTGTGAAAATTCTCTTATGAAATTGCAATGTAATTTACAGATTTTTAAATTCATGAGGCATACATAGTAAAGTAAATGTAATGCATTCTAAAAGAAGTTTTAAAGAAAGCATAGCCCTAGCTGGCTTGGCTCAATGGATAGTGCGTCAGCCTGAGGACTAAGGGTCCCGGGTTCGATTCTGGTCAAGGGCACATGCCTGGGTTGTGGGCTCAATCCCCATGGGGGGCGAGCAGGAGGCAACCAATCAATGATTCTCTCTCATCATTGATGTTTCTATCTCCCTTCTTCTCTGAAATCAATAAAAATATATTTTTTTTAAAAAAGAAAGTATGTATTGTGGACTTAAGATAAGCATATACCAGCGGTTCTCAACCTGTGGCTCACGACCCCTTTGGGGGTCAAATGACCCTTTCACAGGAGTTGCCTAAATACATCCTGCATATCAGATATTTACATTACGATTCATAACAGTAGCAAAATTACAGTTATGAAGTAGCAACGAAAATAATTTTATGGTTGGGGGTCACCACAACATGAGAAACTGTATTAAAGGGTCGTGGCATTAGGAAGGTTGAGAACCACTGGCACATACACATACATTGAATCAGAGATCATTATAACCAGCAATGGTGGATCATCTAGTCTCAACCCTCATATGTCAAGTGAGGTCTTCAGTGCCCTTCCAGATGACTTGCAATTTAAGAAGACTTCTCCCAGAAACTCTGCCTGGGGCTGTTTGCAGAGATCTGCCACTGCAGCACAGATACCAGTAAAGCAGGGAGAGATTACACGGGACACTAAAAGCTCTTCTCTTCCGCCCAGTCAACAGTGGGTCTGAAGAGACTTTTAAAAGTGCCCAGGACATTGTGAAAGCCTAATTCATTCTCAACACACAAACATTTTCATTGCTTAGGTTTTCCAAAGATTAAATATCTCCTTCTTTCCAAAGCTGATTTCTCCTAGAGATTTTAATTTCAAATTTCCATGTATTTCTATTGTATTTTTCAGCTTAGTTTCTACTTGTACTGAATAATATAATGAAGAGTTTTCAAATAAAAGACATCTTGCAGTTGGCAGCTGTTTCTACTCCCTGTATCACTAAATCATGCCAATGGTAGTTGTGTCTTTGGCTCATTCTTGAACTTGGTTTGGCTGCTGGCTAGATGCCTATGAATATTTCAGTAAAGAAGCTCGTGATTCACTTGGCTGCTTATTTTTACAAATTCACATAATAAAAACTGATAGAACATACAGAGACTGCAGATTATTTATTCTATACTGATCTTCCCCCCCCCCCCCCCCCCACAAGAGTATAACTCATATCTGGAACGTGGTCAGGTATAGTGGCTAACTGTGGCAGGATGCAGAATTCTTTAAATGCCTGAGAACTACAGTTCTCTCCACACATGAGAGTGAGGCAGACAGTAGGTAGGAAGTCCACCTATGTGGGTAAAAAAATAATATTAAAATAGATGGTAAGAGAACACCAGAAGTAGTTGAAAGGTAAGCATTGGGAAGACAATTGATTATGGGAGAAAGGGCTGTCATTCCAATATGTGACCGAGCTGGATATTCACAGGATGACATGCAACTTGGAGGCTCATCAAGGGAGACTAATGCACTATTTATTTAATCAGGTTCAGATGAAAGGCACCAGTCCAGAAGAACTGGAGACACCAAAGAAGGTTCTTAGCCACAAAGTGATTTCAAGTGCTCAGTCTACCTGGATTATATCAAATTTCAAGTTAGGTTCTGTTGAAGATAAAAAGAAGTAGATGACTTAGTGAGATCCTTGACCTTATAGATAGAAGAGAAATACTATAGAAATTACTTACATGCCAAAGCTACCAATGAATCAGAGGAAAAACAACTAAATACTATTACAGCATTAAGATCGAAAACACCAATGTGGATCAGGAGGGGAAAAAGTTCTCTTGCATTGAAGCCAAAGAAGATTAAGGCCAACTGTGGATACTTGACAACTGGCTTTGCAATCCTGACACTCTTTCAATCTCCTTTCCAAGGACTTTCCTGGACCTAGCGTTATTAACACTTCTGCAGTCCATAAGATGATATGTGGCCCTTTTAATAACTTCCCAATTTGTACTAGGTTAGCTACAGCTAGTGTTATTCACAACCAAAAGGTTCTAATAGTGGTAGTGGGAAATCGATGGCTTCTCAGGAGGCTATTGCGATATTTCAAGTGATAGAACAAAATAGCCTAAGCAAGTTTAAAGACATTAGGAGGCAGAAGATGGATTAACTAATGGTATCTAAGGCAGAATCAGTAATTTTTATTAATCTATATGTAGGACAATGTAGCAAAGGTGGTTGCTATATGTTCACAAAATTGTCACACTCTTTTGGACAAAATGATAGACCATGTTACCCAACCCCTTGTAACAAGGTGGTGTCATTGACCAATGCTCACCAATGGAAGGTGAGTAAACATTATGCGTCAGTCCCAGCCCAAAGCAATATTCCACACAGAATAAAGGATTTCAAGATGGCAATTTTTGTGAAACATAAAATTTGAGTCCCTGAGTCACCAGTTTGTGATTTGTTCCTTTGACTATGAAATCGCCTTCAGAAGGGATTGTTTTCTAAGAAATCCAAGGTACCCAAGTTTTCAAAATTCTGCAATATTTTCTTTATTTGATTGTCCTAGAACCAGTTTATACTTACTTTTTCAGTGAGGGTATTACTGCACCATTTGTATTCCATAACTTTGTAGGCACAAACCGCAAGTTTTAATTTCCCAGGTATGTCTACTTTTCCCATTCAGTGCTCTATCCCCATCTCATTGATGAGGTAGTCTTTCCAGTTCCCTGTTTTCTCCAGGCAACTCAATTTCATCTGCTTGTCTCCTGTAGGCTCAAGACCATATCTGCTTTCTATTCTTTTTGTAATTGGGAAGGCTCCCCACTAACTTAGTCTGCTATGTCGTCAGAAACAAAAATACAGGATGTCTCTTTTGGCCACATTTACTTGAGGGCTCTCTTGGACATACAGGAGCACTGTGGGCTTGAACTTTGAAAGACAGGCCTTGGATGGATCCATAGATTCAGAATAAAAAGAATGAGGTAATCTAGGTTGACCATACAAAGTAAGACAAGAAGAGGATAAAAATAATGGGGCTTTGAGAAACACACCAACATTTAATGAGCAGGAAAAAAAAGGAATAATTAAGGAGAAGTTGGTAAAGAATAAATAAAAAATAACTAGGAGTACCAGAAGAAATAATTTGCAACAATTAAAATCTGTCTCAATTGCAATGTCAAGCCCTTCCAACTTAAAACAAATACTTAAATAAGAAATATAAAAAATATGCAGGTTTGAATAAATCATAGGCGATTCTTGGACAGAAGGTCTTCAGCCCTGGGAGTAAGTTTACTAAAGAAGATCATTCAAAAGCCTTTGGCCATAGGTAGCATGATGTCTAGTGATTTCCATGATGGTGTGATGGCTGTTACAGGGACTTCTGTTGTTCCCCAGTGGAGATATATTGCAGCATGAGCTCACCCTTGGCTCACAGTCTAGTCTTATAAATAGAACAGAGAATGGTTTTACAAATCACACAAAGCTGCTCAATTTTCTCAATTCCCTTTTCTCTGCCAGGTTCTCCTTTCCTCCCCTTTTTTCTTTTTTCTTTTTTTAATATATTTTATTGATTTTTTACAGAGAGGAAGGGAGAGGGATACAGAGTTAGAAACATCGATGAGAGAGAAACATTCATCAGCTGCCTCCTGCACACCCCCTACTGGGGATGTGCCCACAACCAAGGTACATGACCTTGACCGGAATCGAACTTGGGACCCTTGAGTCCGCAGGCCGACGCTCTATCCACTGAGCCAAACGGGTTAGGGCTCCTCCCCTTTTTTCAATTCTCTCCTTTGGAAGCTTGAGATCAAATGAGAACGAGATGACTGTAGCAGCTGCTAATGCGCTGAGGAGACAGCACTCTGAGGTCCCCAGTCCTGCTTGAGTGTACTGTTTTGCCTGCAACTCTTTCTCTTTATTCCTGGATGGGACTGACCCAAACACATTAGCTTGGTTTTACCATTCTAAGGCTGAATAGTCAAGAGGAAGAGATAGTATCAAGAGATGTTTTCAATAATATCAGCTGATGCTGAGAGCACATGGAAGATTGAGATAAATTCCCCAGATATAAAAATAAAGTTTTCTCAGTTACATTACTGAATATAGTTTCCACAGAAAGATAGGTAAAAGGCAGACTATAATATGGAAGAGTAAATAAAAGTTGAGGAAATATAAAAGACTAGGAAATGTTGCCATTTAAATAAGTTTGACTGAAGAGAAACCAGATATAGGCTGATGGCCAGAGGAGAAGGTAGGGTCAAAGAATGTTTGTTTGTTGTTTCTTAATGATTGGGAAAAGGGCCGGGGGGGGGGGGGGGGGGGGGGGGGGGGGGATTGGGGGGGGAGGGTCAGGGAAAAGAAAAGGAAAAACAGTGGAAAGGGGGATGAGTGGATGGAAAAGAATGTTAAAGGGAGATAAACAGCAAGAACACAACTTTGGGAGAACCTCAAAATGTCATCTGGCCAGTCCCCTCTTCTTCCAGGAAAAAGGAACCAAATTCTTAATATAATAATAATAATAATAATAATAATAATAATACTTTGTTCACTAGTGAGCTGGCTTTAATTTCTTACCTAATAAATTTTCCTAAATTTCCCTTTGATATTATTTGTATAATGAGTAGGTCAATTAGAAGGAGATTTAGATTTTTATTAGTAGAAACCTCCAATATATCCTATTTGGAAGAATTTATTTTACAATCCTAAATTTCTGTAACCACTTTTCTCATATCTGATAAGTTCCTCTCATGTAAACATTTTGTTTAAAAATAGGTGGTAATTCAAAATCAGATATATTAGCTTAAAGGAAAATCAGGGATTCGTGTGTGTGTGTGTGTGTGTGTGTGTGTGTGTGTGTATGTTATAAGTCCCAGAGATATAACAGGATGTAAAATGGTAAATAAAACAGAGTTTATCTTTAAAAAGCACCTTGTAGTTAGTGGAACCACTATTATTTCCAAGAATAGAGATGTTTAAATGTCAAGCTAATTACCAATTATTCACACAGTTTAAAATAGACTTAAGTGAAGAATCCAGAAGGGTAAGTTAATCATGCATTTGAGATCTATTTGTTTAGGAGATATAGTAAAATTTATATTTATATCTGTAGCTTCTGATGTTGAAAGCATTTAAATATTTCTCAAAAAAATGAACCCCCAATTCAAATATCTACCATTTAGATTTACTCTGATGTTGTTGCCAAAAGCCAGCATATCCAGAGCTACAACTTCCTTAATTCAGGAAAGCGATTATCTTGCTAGTTTATACTGGTCCCTAAGGTAGGCTATTGCACTATCTAAAAAGGGAGTTGGCATATTATGTAAAAACTAAAGGCCTGGTGCAGAAAATTTGTGCACTGTGGCGGGGAGGTGAGGGGGCCCCTCAGCCCGGCCTGAGCTCTCTCGAAGTCTTGGGACCCCTTGGGGGATGTCCACCTGCTGGCTTAGGCCTGATCCCTCTTGCTGTCTGGGGTTCTCACAGTCTGGGACCCCTCACTCTTTACTGCCCACTTGCAGCAGATAGATAAAGATATAGCAAAGGGTCCTAGAATTACAAGTTCCCATGAGGTCACAGAACAAACAGATGGTGAGACTATAACTAACTAAGAGGTTGTGGTCAGAGAGTAGAGTGACTGAGTTGAAGATTTCAGGTACAGTAGAGCAGATCTAGATGGTGACAAGTTCCAGAGTATGGTCATTTGGAATAGAAACGAGATATTTTAACAAAAGAAACAAGGAAGTGAAAGAGTGTGAATAGGTAAAGTCCTTTCAAGCAAGTAGTGAAAACGTAATCTGAAGCTCTCAGATCAACCTCATTCTGTTCCAGCTCAAGCATGAGAATAAACAGAGGAATGCGACATCGTCCTCTAACACAGTAGGAGGCAGCCTCAAGAGGAAATTTCAAAATCAGAACACCTGCACTCACACCCCTGAAAAACCTTTGCTCATAGAGTTTCCATGTCCTTAGTACTTTTAACTCAGGCGAGGCACAGCCTTTCCTTAGCAATGAGAGAACTTTGCACCTGTAGCCAAGGGGTGCTATGGAGAAAAAACTCCCCAGAAATCTCTGGCACCATGTTTTCACCATGTCAACGGAGACTCAACCTGTCAACACCTCCAGTGGCAATGTGCCAGCCTATGAGAGCACAAGTCGATGCCTTTGCACTTTTTCCTGTTATTAAACAGACTTTCTCTCCTGGCAATGTTTTATTGTAACCTGTAGTTACAAGTTAGCGATGTTTCCAACGCTTCTTTTTATGTGTGTGTGTGGAATATCATTAATATTAATGTAATGATTTCCATCCAAATAGAAAAGTTAGAATCAAATGTTGAACAATATATGGAGGTGAAGGCAATTTTATGAAATTATATTCTGAACACAGCCTAAGGACCCATTCTACCACTATTTTCAAATGATGGAAAAGATAACTTTTACTTGTCTTTTCTATTTCTAAAACCACTGCACTACACTCACTTTTCTTTGGGCTCTTTCCAGGATATGTATCACTTCTGCCTTGGAATTCAAAATTCTCCTGTGTCCAAAGACTATCATCTCTAGAACATCTATAAGAATCATCTCTCTTCCCCATATCTAAAGTACAGGTTTTGTGAGCTGCTGATTATCCTGAGCAGGTCTCATAAATACTATTCTGTATTCTGATCTGGTGACCATCTTCTCCAAACATTACTCAAGATCCACTTAAATTCTATCTCCTTTATGAACTTTTCCCTGACCATACCAAGCTGCAGAGAATTTTCCCTCTCATGACATGAAATGCATAGTTCAAGACATATTTGTTGGTTGCCTAATAAGATGTAGGCACCATCCTCAGTGCTGATAATCCATTGTTGAATAAGATGCCTTATACAAGTAGGGGGCAAAATGCATAATATAAAGAAAAGTATTTAGTAAACACTTTTTTTTTTGCAGAAGGTTCAAGGTGAAATAAAGGATATGAACATTTATTGAGCCTCCCTTCTATGGATCAGGACTTTAATCATCATAGTATCAAGGTTTTGTTAGTGGCGGAAAAACAGCACCGTGTGTTAGTGAGGAGATAGTCTGGACCTGGGTTGAGCAAACCTGGTACTTGAGTTTGACTTGAAAGAATTCAGAGCCAAGGAACTAAAACTAAGGGAAATTTGTTTAGAAAGTGTTGGGGTCCAGCCCCAGCAGGTCCAGGGGTCCCCAAAGGTGTGGACGGAGTCGGAGAAGAAGGAATGACACGGAGACAGCATTCAGTTGATCAGCAGCCTAGCCAGGATCTCTAGCCAGGAACTACAGCCAAGTTCCGGTTAGGATCTCCAGCCAAGTTCTGGCTAGGTTCTCCAGCGAAGTTTTGTAGCCAGGTTCTGTCCAGGATCTTTTGCCATGTTCTCTCCCTAGGTTCTCTCTCTAAGTTCTGTGTCCAGGTTCTGTCCCTAGGTTCTGTCCCTAGGTTCTGTCTCTAGGTTCTGTGTCTAGGTTCTGTCTCTAGGTTCTGTCTAGGATCTCCAGCCAAGTCCTGTCTCTAGGTTCTGTCTTCTGCTGTCTTGTTACATCTGTATTTATACCAGTTGATTTTAATCCTATCAATTTCTATTCCAAAAGTTAGGGCGTTTCTTATCTCCATTCCAGGGAGTAAAGATTATGTAGCTCAAGCATGATTGTTTGTAGTTAAAGTGATTAACTACCCGCCTGGCACTTAGTTAAGGGGTTTTATCCCCTCCCTAACTTCAGGGGAAAATCCCTACCTGGGAAAACAACCTTTCTCGGAGAGGTGACCTTGGTTAAAACACACAGTGCCAAGAAGGTGAGCAAACATATTAAGAACAGTATGCCATATATGCCAGGTCCCTTGAAACAGCAAGGATGGACCAGCTCCCGGCAAGAAAGTTAAAGAGGTAGTAGAAGGACCCTTCCAGCGTAGAAGAAAGAGGGAAAGTAATAACCTCCAAAGGGTCATCAGTCAATGCAGCTGGTCCTGATGTCAGCCATGGTGTTGCTTCATCTGCTTTTGTTGCTTCTCTGGGCCTGGAGCTGAAACATAGCTGAGGCCTAGATGTCATCTCCAGGGGTTAATGCTTAAGAGAGTGGTGATGCAAGGGCTTGTAGTTTTGCCCATTTCTAAGCACCCGGGGCTCTCCACCCTGGTGACCCTCTGCACCTGGCCTATCGTTCCTCCTCTGCTCATGCCTACCTAACTACTACTGCCGTTTTACACGTGACAAAACTGGCCAGAAGAGGTTACCTGTAAATAATTCCGATAAAGGTCGTGTAATAAAGCAGAAATCAGAAATCACCTGTCTGATTCCAAAGCCAAGCTTTTACTGATTGGCTTTATAAATCGAAGCCCAGGTCCAGACTATCTCCTCACTAACACATGGTGCTGTTTTTCCGCCACTAACAAAACCTGGATACTATGATGATTAAAGTCCTGATTGATAGAAGGGAGGTTCAATAAATGTTCATATCCTTTATTTTACCTGGAACCTTCTGAGGCTGCCTCTGTAGAGCAGAAAAGATAAAGCGGTTTACATTAGCAAATATTTATTGAGTGGCTATTATAAACGGGGCACTATACAGTGAGCGTTTTACATAGGTATTTACCCTATTTTAAAGATAAAGAAACTGAGTGATGAAGAGATTAAATAAATGGCCCAGTGCCTTCTAGCAACTAAATGACACAGCCAGTATTTTAACCCATTTTCTTTGACTCCAGAACTCAAGATCTTAACCATTTTATTGCATTAGTACCTGGAGATGAGATTAGAAGGCTAGATTATAATCATAGAGAGTGCAAGTGGTGATAACAGATTGGAATCTAGCCAACACCATGAGCTAGAGTTGTGCTTTTGAACACGTACAACTTCGTGAGCTTCAATTTCTTGGTTTTTCACGAGAAAAATGGCATCCATCTTGGCTTTTTCTGGGGCAGTCTGAAGTTCAAATGAGAGAGTGATCTGCACTCCAGCCCTTGCTTAATGTGTATGGTGCCCTGAGGTGTGAACAATAATCATGGATCGGGGCATGCCTGTGGAGGCTCACAGACCCATTTTTCAGATGGGAATCCCAGGAACACTGAGATTAAGTTAAGGTACTTGCAGAAAGTCACCCAGTTTAGGTTTTAGATCTAACCCATTTAAAAGTTACTAGACATTGCTGACCCAGGGTGGTCCAGTCTGGGATAGGTATGCTTTTAGCATAAACTAGTCTTATGGGGGAATTAATCCAGGGACTGATGACTTCTGACCCATTACCTCCTCTACTAAACCAAAGCTGGCAATTTAGTAGCCACCTTTCAGTCTTTGGAATATTGATGGAGTGACAGCAAGGTGCTGTGGATCACCCCCCACCACCACTGGGATGTCAATGCCAGCACAGGGGAGAGGTTTGGTGTGGGGAGAATGAACCTGACCCTCTGTGTGACCTTGGGCAAGTCCTTTCCCTCTTTGGGGCTTCGTTTTTCCAGTGGTAAATGGAGGGGTTGAACCAGGATGGGCCTCAAAGATGGTTCCAATCTTGTCCCTGTCTTCACAGAGTGGGAGAAGAGACTGATGTGTAAACAGAGTTACAATTGTAGATGACTAGGGAGGTGACAAAAGTCTGTGTCAGGGACTGAGGGAGGTGAGAGGAAGGGCAAATAATGTCACTCAAGGAAGACACCAGGATGAGGTTAGTATGATGATGCCCAATACACCTGGTTTGAATCTTCTCACCATCCCAACCTGGGCCTGGCCCAGAAGCAGCTAAGAAATATTTTGAGTTGGTGCTGAATGAAGACTCAGTGTCTGTCTTCAGGGACTTGCCAGCCTTGTTAAAGGGAAATTTTTTCCTCCTCTGAATTTCTGTTGATTATTGGGCACATAGGGGATCAGAGAGATTAGGGCTCAGGTTGCCCTGACTGCCCTGAGCTTCCAGACACAACCAGATCATCTCTCATCTCATCTCTGCTTAAAACCTTCCAATCCTTATTCCTTTGCCTTCAGGATAAAGTACAAATTATTTAGCAGATCAAGGCCTTGTCTGATCTGACTCTTCTTCAGACTACACAAGGATTTCTCAGCCTTGGCACTATTGATATTTTGGGTCAGATAATTCTTGTGGTGGGAGGGACAGAGAGGCTGTCCAATACATTGTGGCAGCATCCCCAGCCTTTACATAGTAGATGTCAGTAGCACACACACTTCTTCCCAGTTATGATAAATAAAAAATGTCTCCACTTTTCCAACTGGGGCCTGGCATCATGGCTCCCACAAAGGAGGGAGGTGAAAAGAAGAAGGGCTGTTCTGCCATCAGCGAGGTAGTGACACGAGAACATACCAACTACATTCACAAATGCAACCATGACGTGGGTTTCCAGAAGCATGATCCTTGGTACTCAAAGAGATGCAGAAATTTGCCATGAAGGAGATGGGAACTCCAGAATTCCCATTGACACCAGGCTCAACAAAGCTGTCTGGGCCAAAGGAGTAAGGGCTGTCCCGTACTGTATCTGGATATGGTTGTCCAGAAAACATAATGAAGATGAAGATTCACCAAACAAGCTCTAAATGTTGGTTACCTATGTACCTATCACCATTTATAAAAATATACAGTTAATGTGGATGAGAACTATCTGCTGTTTTTCAGGTCACGCTATGAACACACACACACACACACACACACACACACACACACAATGTCTCCAGACATTGTTCAATGAATCATGAACCCTGCTTGAGAACCGCTGGATTAGAAGAGGATCAGCCACTCCAAATCTCTTTTCTCCGGGGGTGTGCCTTACTATTGCTTTCCTCACGCAGCCTTCCATATTTCTTTCCTCTTTCCTGATGAGCCTTACTAGTCCTGCACATCTCAGAAGTTCTCTCCCCCAGGAAGCCCTTTCTGACCTCCAGTTTGTCTTCCTTCCCCACCTGACTGGGAGCCCCAAAAGGGCAGAGTCTTTGTCACTCCTGTGTCCCCAGCACCACCCATCTCAGGGCTGGGCACAGAGCAAGGGCTCAGTGTTGTTGTGAAATAGAGACTGGGTTGGGATGGAATTCCCTGATTCCAATGGTAGATCCGACAGTCAGTGAGGATGTGCTGGACAGCCTGGCTTCCTCCTGGGCCCTGCCCAGCCGTCAGGGTCTCAGGTTCTCTGCTTCTCAGCCCTCAAGCCTCTTAGCAGATGTTCCCAGGGACTCTGCGTGAGATTAGACACCTGGGTCCCAAAGCAAAAATACTGTCTTAGTCACTGCTGTGTCCATAGATACCATCACCGCCCACCACCTCTGGACAAACATTAACAAAGACATCATTCAAAAATTGCCGCAGGAATTCCTTACAAGTTTGCTTGTAAACTGAGGCTTGAAGAGGCCAAATGAGTCTCCACTAGTATGTCCAAAAAATGTCAATCACAGTAACAGAAAAAAACCAGAGGATGAGATATTGAAACTTCAAACTCCTCTTCTGCATTGTTCCTTCCTGTTTAAACTTTTCACCTGGTTAAAGCTGTCACCGATGAAAACAGCACTGGGTATAGGAAACCCCAGTGTTTGTAGACTCACTTTGGAAAAGAATGCCTGGTATGCTTACATTTGATAACATTGCTGTAGTTACTAAAATATCCTGGAATTTTATCATGGAATTCCAGAAAATATCATGTTCCTGGAATTTTATAGGATTCCCCATATGGGAGACAAGGTTATTTGTGTGCTTATCAATTCAATTTTTTTTCTTAATGTTGGTGTTGTAATGTACCCCACGAATCACAGAAGGACACCTCAAGAACTCGAATTAAAGAGTCACATTTATTGCAATCGGGACTATGAGGGGCCATTCCCCAAATCTCATAGCAACAAGATGGTCGCAGCTCCAAGGTTATATAGGCAAAAAATCACAAAGGTATTGATTACATCCCAGGGTTTGGAATGAGGAATCTGGTTTGCAAAAAAGCAATTTACAGAAGCAGAATTAAGCATGTTATCTGAATACAGTTTTGGGTCTAGAGCCCTCTGACCTTGGCATAACTGTGCTGTTTTTCCCAGGTAAAGGAAAATGTGCTTTCTAAGACCAGTATGACCACAACCCATGGGATATTCACACTACAATCAATAAGGCATTTAATCGAATGGGATGATTTATACAATTCAGAAAATCAAAGTAACTTTTCTATTGTTAAGCCAAACAACAGGATTAGAGTTAAACTACAGTTTCTACCTGAGATGGTTGCTACCATACTTCATTGGGATGCTATGGCATAATAAAAATCAGTGCATTTCCTTGATATCCAAGCTAGTCTAAAATGATTTTAAATGTGATTCAATGTGAATGAGTAATATTGTGTGGCACTTTTTTTTTTTAACCTGTAAGCTGTTTTACAAAAGAAGAAAATAGACATAGGATTGCACAAGCAATCATCAGAGAGAACAGAACAAAAATAGTAGAGGGTTAAAAGTGGTCACTTTAGAAAAATTGTCTGATTGAAGTTTATCAATTTACACTCTAGTTGTTTGCTTTGTCAACATTTCTGTTTGCACTGCTAGATTGTGAATCCCAGAATAGTAGGAAATGGTAAAGGACTAGTTAAATTAAAAGGCTTTGTTTTCAGATAGAACCATAGAAATTCTATACTTAAAGCTGTAACAGGGAAGACATCAAATAAAATAGAAATCTCAATTATTCACTTAGCTAACTGATTTCTCAACTTTCATCTTTCCACTTATATATTTTGAGCTATCATACAGTTTTACAAGATACTACAAGACAAAAGTCAAATCCTGGTAGATAGGGTCTATTTTCAAGCATTCATAGAATAATCAAGACAGATTACTCTCACAATTGTTGTAATGTACGCCGCGAATCACACAAAGATGCCTCAAGGAGTCGAATTAAGGAGTCACATTTATTTCAAAGCTGGGACTACCAGGGGGCATTTTGCTCTCCAAATCTCGTAGTGATAGGATGGCCGCAACACCAGATTTATATAGGCAAAAATCACAAAGATATTGATTACATCCCGGGGTTAGGAATGAAGAACCTGGTTAGCAAAAAAGCAGTTTGTTACAAAAGCTAGATTGAGCTGATTAGTTATCTACAAAGATTAATTATAGTTTCCGGTGTTGGGACCACTGAGTCAACAGAAACACGTTATCTGGAGCCACTGAGGCAATTTAGAGTAATTGTGCATTCCTGGTCTCCAGGTACAGAGGAATGTGTTTTCTAAAACCAGTATGACCACAACCAATGGGGTATTCAAATTACAATCAATAGGATATTCGATTGAATGGGATGATTTATATAATTCAGAAAATCAAAATAACTTTTCTATTATTTTAGCAAGCAAATGATGACAGAAGCAAGTCAGCAGGGTTAAAATATTAGACAGCAATTCCCACCATGCTTCACAACAAGAAGGAGACTGATCAAATCGTCAAGTCCAAACAGAATAAGATCCCTAAAAACAGTTGGGGGTCCTTATATTACAGGAATAAATATGGGCCATATTTAAAGAGAAAATATGTTCTTCCAAGTGACTGGAACATTTTACCTACCAGAAATAGTTGGCCTCTCTTGCTGCATTTTCCCCCTAGTACTATATAAGCATTGACACATTCTTACTCCTTAATCTCCTTTTCAGAACCATCATCAAGCCATAAAATTTACAGTACAATTGAGGTGACATTGATTTTTTAGATGCTGAATTGATCTTGCAGCCACCTGATCATGATAAATATTATTTTTACATATTCTTGATTTGACTTGCTTATATATTGTGAAGGCTATTTGTATCCAAGATGGTGGTTATTGGTCTGTAGTTTCCTTGCAATGGTTTTGTTTGGTTATGATGTCAGAGTAGTATTGATCTCATTCTATAAACTGCAAAGTATTCCCTTTCCTTCCAGTTTCTGAAAAAAAAAAAAAATACTTAGGATTGTATTATTTCTTCCTAAAATTAACCAGTGAAATCATTTCAGCTTGCAGTTTGCTTTGTGGGAATATTGAAGATTTTTTTATTCAAATTATTTAATAGACAAAGGCCAGTCCAGACTCTATGTTTTTGATAATTTTGAAAATTTGTCTTTAAATAATTTGTTTGTTTCATTTAAGTTGTCACATATATTGGAATAGAGTTATCCATAATTGTCCATTATTTACTTTTTAATGTCCACAGATCTTATATTACCAATATTGTTATTTTGAGTCTTCATTGTCTTTTCTTCATCAGAGTAGGCAGAGCCTTGTCAGTGTTATTGACTTGTTCAAAGAAACAGCTCTCATTGGTGGTCCTCTATGATTGATCTGTCTTCTATTTTATTTATCTCCTTTTTTTTTTTTTTTAATATATATTTTATTGATTTTTCACAGAGAGGAAGGGAGAGGGATAGAGAGTTAGAAACATCGATGAGAGAGAAACATCGACCAGCTGCCTCCTGCACATCTCCCACTGGGGATGTGCCTGCAACCCAGGTACATGCCCTTAACCGGAATCAAACCTGTGACCTTTCAGTCCGCAGGCTGACGCTCTATCCACTGAGCCAAACCGGTTTCGGCATTATCTCCTTTTTTTATTATTGTTTCCTCCTTTCTACTTACTTTGTGTTCAGTTTGCACTTATTTTTCTAGTTTCCTAAACTGAATGCTTAGGAAAATTATTTTAAGCTTTCCTTCTTTTCTAATATAATTATTTTAAAATATAAAATTTCCTCAAAGCCATGCTTTAGCTGCTTCATGTTGTGTTTAAGATATTATTTAGTTTAAGATATTTTCTAATTGCCTTTGTGATTTCTTCTTTAACTTATATCAGGGGTTTAGGAGCAAGATATATAATTTCCACGTATTTGAGTGTTTTTTAAAAATTATTTACTGCTGTTGTCTTCTAATTTAATACCATTGGTCAGATAATATACTCTGTATGATTTCAATCTTTTGAAATTCATTGAGACTTATTTTATAGCCCACAAGATGGTCCATTTTGATGAAAATTTTATGTGCACTAAAAGTAAATTTATTTTATGGTAAATGCAGATTTCCAAACCAGAGCTCCTAACTCTAAAGCAGTGGTTCTCAACCTTCCTAATGCCGTGACCCAAAATACAGTTGCTCATGTTGTGGTGACCCCCAATTTCATTGTTACGAATTGAACATAATTAAAGCATAGTGATTAATCACAAAAACAATATGTAATTATATACGTGTTTTCTGATGGTCTTAGGCGACCCCTGTGAAAGGATCATTCGACCCCCAAAGGGGTTGCGACCTACAGGTTGAGAACTGCTGCTCTAAAGCCTGTGTTTATTTCACTAGATCTTATCTCCATCTGTAACTCTAAGATACTGGTCTTTCTCTGAAACAGTTTTACTGTACTCATCTTTACTTGCTCCATTGGCTTACTGACATCTTATTTCTATCTTTCATCTAAATAAAAACGTACAAGGTGCAATGCATATGCATGCGTGCACGCACGCTTCTTTTTCACAAAGGAACAATCAAAATAACTGTAATGCTTTGTATCAGAACGAAATCTCAGGTTAGCAGATGGAACCTTCGGGATAGACCCTTCCCCCTTTCCTATCATGTGCCTTGGGAACCTGACTCATGAGCCTACTCAGAGACTCCCTCTCACTTTCAGATGGTTTAGCTGATGGGAGACACCAACAGGAAATATGAAGGACAATAGAGTTGGGAGGTTTATTTGGCAAGCCACCAGCTAGGTTAGCTAACTGGACAGAGACTTTAAAAGAACAAAATTAGAAGTTTGTAATAAGAAGATTAGAAAATGAGATTTGAGAATGGACATCTAAGATAAGCACAAGACTATGAGGATTTTGTATCCAAAGGACATGTTCACCAGAAGAATGGTTCTTACCAGGATGTCAGTGAGACGCTTTTAACAACATCACCAGTTTCACTCAAAGTGTTCAGGTACAAAGTGACCAGGGAGCAAGGTTAGAAACCATGAAAAGGGTCAACAACATAGACTTCCACTCCTGAAGGCCAATCTGGTTAATCACTGCCAAGTGCCCAATTTGCCAATCACAGAGACCAATGCAAAGGCCTCTATATGGCACCATTTACCAGAGTGATCATCTGGTGACATGACAGATTGCTTGTATTGAACCCCCTCTCCTCATCATGGAGAGGTAGACACATATTACTGGTGTATTGCCTTCCCTTCCTGTAGCATTTCTACTAGTATCAACATTTATGGATTTAGAGAATGTCATCCCTAATCTTATCAATTGTCAAGGGGGGACATTACCTCCAACCAGGAAACACATCTTAATCACAAGGAAAGTACACACTGAGCTTTAGTTTAGGAACACACAAGCCTTACCTCATGCACCATCACTTAGAAACAATCTCGGAGAGTTTGTTAGTCATAATAATCAGAGATTTCAGTGCACTGGTTGCCTTAGTCAGTTTTGCCATTGATACAGATATAATAGCTTCTAAATAGTCTTTAGAATGAAGTTGAGTTTATTGAACAAGAAATTAACTATCTTTCTAATACATGAGTTAATATAATTATACAAGAAACAGAAAACAACTAAAACCCCCAAAAACTTAAAAGGCAAAAATAGAACTAAGACTCAAAGTTCCATTACTTAACTGATGTATAAATGCCAATAAGGTCAGCGTGGAAAAGTATTGGAAATCTGGAGATAAGTCAGTCTACACCTACTAATGCATACCCAAGTTTCTGGAATATAAATAAACATAGGTAGAATTTATTGAGCAGTCATTACATGCCAGCTAATTGTTCTAAGCATTCCATTTGTCTTAACTCATTTAATTCTAACTGGAAAGAAGACACAATATATCACCCATGCTCTACCATTGGAAAAACTGAAACACGGAAGGGTTAGGTAGCTTAATAAGTGATAGAACTCAAATACCCAGGTAGTCTGAGCCCAGAGTCTGTGTTCTTAACCACTGCACTATGCTGCTTCTTTCACCTGAATAATGAGATGCTTTGTGTAATGACCCCCAAGGGATCTTTTAGCCCTAATTCTCTGTATGTTTCATTCCCTACACAGACGGCTAATAATTTCCCTTTAACATTAAGAATGTACAAGTGCCCATCAACAGATGAATGAATAAAAAAGCTGTGGTACATTTCCACAATGGAATACTATGCAGCTATAAAAAAAGAAAGAACTCTTAGCATTTGCAACAGCATAGATGGACCTGGAGAGTATTATGCTAAGCAAAAATAAGCCAGTCAGAGAAAGATACATATCACATGATCTCAGTCATATGTGGAATCTAATGAACAAAATAAACTGATAAATAAAATAGATCCAGAGACATAGAAAAATGGAATAGACTCACAAATTTCAGAGGGAAAGTGGGGATGTGGGGCATGGGAGGGGAATGATTAACCGGAGAATTTATATGCATAACCCCTGAACACAGTGGTAAAGGCCTGGGAGGGGTGGGTATGGGATGGGGGTCAATGGGGAAAAAAACCCCACAAACAAATGGGGCATCTGTAATACTTTCAACAATAAAGATCAATTTTTTAAAAAAGAATGTCCTAATGTCTCACATCACTGATACACAAAACTGTTCCAATGAGTCCAGTAGGCCCATCACTCTTCCCCTGCCTCTATTGCAGTCATTCATCATACTACTTGAAATTACTACTACTTTATTGTGCATCTCTGTGGTCATGGACTATTTTCATCTTCTCTGGAGCTTTCTTCAGAAAATGCCCTTAGGCACTTATTCCAACTCAGCCTGAAAACTATCTAGCATTCTCAGAGCTGGACCTGATGTGATACCAAATTTCCACTGGAACCTAAAGGTCCACTAATCCCATGATGTTACACTGACGCACAGCCTGTCAGATGACGTTAGTGCTCAAGTGTACTTCTTTAGGAACATTCTGTTTTTCGTTTTTCTTTTTTTAATTCTACCTGATCCATTTTTCCATTATGTCCTTCTCCAGACCTTCCTACAGCAACAGTGAAACTCTCAACTCAGATGAACACATTCTCCTGCCTTCCCAATCTCAGTTTAGTAGCTAGTTTTTTGAGATCATTTTTAAAATATACTTTTATTGATTTCAAAGAGGAAGGGAGAGGAAGAGAGAGAAAGATGGAAACATCAATGATGAGAAAGAATCATCAGTCGCTGCTCATGCAGACCCCACACTGGGGATTGAGCCCGCAACCCGGGCATGTACCCTGACCGGGAATCAAACCATGACCTCCTGGTTCATGGGTCAACGCTCAACCACTGAGCCACGCCAGCCGGGCAAGGAGTTCATTTTTGACCCACAGCTATATATATTGTAAAAAGCAATAGCATAATTTCTGGTGAAGTGACACTAGCAAATGATGTTAAGGTTCAAATGGGGTGGACCATTTTACAATTAATGTAACTTCTCTTTAGGGACTCAATTAAAAATAACTAGCTCATAGGTTAAAAATAACTCAAATTCTCCCCTTTCTTTAATAGAACCAGCCTTTACACAAATGGCCCAGCTGCAATAGCGCTTTGGAACTTGGTAATTCCTGGAAAATACAAATGAGCAGCCAGATATTTAGCCTGATCATATTTGAGATAAAGGACAAATATTTTAAATATAAACAGATGGATCAGTTAACAAAAAGTTCATGGACAACAGTTATCACAGATTTGAGACTGAATAGTGTACATTCTTCAGGTTTCTTAGATGTGTGGACAATGCTGGTATGCACATCTTCCAGCTCCGGCAGAAGAATGAGTGCAGCATATTCTGTAACATCCAAAGTCTTGTTCAAAATGAAAGTTCAAGGAATAATGGTTTCTCCCTGAGGCCTTGGTATTTTCTTGAACAGTCATATTTTTCCAACAAACTCAAAAGAGAGTCCAGAGGCTTTGTTAGAAATTAATGTTAGAGGCCCAGCATGTGTGGCCCAGTGGTTGAGCATCAACTTATGAACCAGAGGTCATGGTTCGATCCTGGTCAGGGCACATGCCTAGGTTGCAGGCTCATCATTGATGTTTCTTTCTCTCTCTCCCTTTCCCTTCCTCTCTGAAATCAATAAAAACATATTTTTAAAAAAATAAATGAAAGAGATGTATTCAAGGGTCTTGGAGTTTGCAAACCGGGAACACAGTTAGGCAAAAACCCAGAAGTACTCGAAAGAAGAAAGAAAAGTTATAAGTTATTATAGTAAAAAGTGCATTCCAGAGAATAATCAGTTCTGTATTCACACCCTAAGATTGGTCCAGGATGGTTATGAGTCAGATGCCAGGCAATCAGGATGATGGATGCCCAGTGGTCCAGCAAACGGGTCCCAGATCTGGTCAGTCCTGGTAGTTTGGATAATGGATGTCAGGTTAGATGTATGTGTGAGCCCTTCAGGGGATAATTAGAAGGTCTGGAGGTCCAGATGTATATTCAGGCATTGATACAGGACTGAAAAGTTTTTAAAAGTTTCCGTTCCCATGCTAGTTAGAACAAGAGTGAAGTTTTTCTTCATGCTTCAACCTTCATAATGTTAATAATTTTAGGAACTTGGTTAAAATGGCTTCACTCTATGTATTCCCTAGCTTCACTCTTCACTCATATTAAAACATTTTCTTTGACCTAAAAGTTCATTTTATTTCCCCCTACGTTTAAAGGAAATTAAAATATTTTCTTGGGACCCTAAGCACTGTGGCTACTGTGCCTAATGACAAGTTGATCTCAGGAATCTGCTCCTGTATTCCATTTTGTATTTCGTTGCCAAAGAATATTTCTAAAGATTTCCCTTCCACTGGATCACAGAGAAGCTTTAAGGAGAGCCTTTACGTCATTCAGTGTTTTCATTCCCAGATCCTCTGCCTTGAACTCACTAAGGCTTCACTAAGTCTTGTTTGCCTGGCATTCAACCTGACTCCCAAGTGCACCTTTGACTTCTGTCAGGCCAGTGCCTCCATTTCAGTGCTCTGCATTGAAATAACCGAGGGAGGCATTGTGCTATTTTGTTTTGTTTTAAATTCTGATTCCAAACCAAACCAAATCAGAATTTCTGGGTAGGGGACCCAGAGAGCAATAAAGCAACACGTTATAAAGTTCCTCAGGTGTTCCCAATTTGCATAAAAGTTTGAGAACCCGTGCTCTAAGTGGCAACAACAACAACAAAATCTGTCTTCTGTAATGTGCTGTGAAGCACAAGATATATATATATATAGTACTGTAACTTATAGTAAACAAGTTATCTTGTAATAACTTGCTTATACATGCATCTCTTTAATAGATGGAAAACTCCAAGCATCATTTCTCCATCATGTTAGTTTAATCCATCACCTCGTGCAATGACTAACATCGCGTAGACACTCACGTTTTTATTGAATGAGTAAGGGTGACTAAATTGGCACACAGTTCTTAAACATTTACTTTCCCTCTTCCTTTTTAATTCTTCATTGTCTTACTACAAGAGTCTGCGTATCTTTCAAGAAATTGAAAGATACAGAAGGGAGAGTATCAAAAATAGTTTCCTGGAAAAGCATGATCTTAAAGAGGGTCCTTAAAAACGAGTAAAAGTTAGTCAATGATTCTCAATCCTGGTCATGCATTCGAATTGCCTAAGGATCTTTTAAAAACTACCTGTGCCCCACCCTCAGAAATTCTTTTCCGTCATTCGAAATCACGCAAGACCCGGGACCCCGCCCCTGCCCCGCCCCCGTGCTTTGTATAGCTTTGCTTTCCTGGGAGAGATGTGAATAATGCTGAATCTAAATTCTATTACTTGGTGACTAAAGGATATGGATTTTAAACTGAAATGCCCTATTTCTTGACCTAGGTTTGCCACATACTCTTCAGTAGATCTTAGGCAGCCAATAAATTGCTTTCAATGCTATAGTAACCAATTAATTTTCTCAACTACTTCCTAATTTTAAAAGCTTTGATTTAAACTAGAACTTGATGTTGACACCACACTGATGGTCAGCTCCCTGAAAGGCATCAATCAAGGTATCAAATGAGAAGCAATAAGCTGATTTCAGTTTGTGAAAAGCAAGGAGATTCAAAATTCAAGTTACATCGCTGTCCTCTGTATTTCTATCCCTTCCTTCATATTTTCCCAGGGGAAGTAAGGGTGGTGCAAGAATTTGGGAGGTACCTATTAGCACTCACCTTGGGCATGTGAACACCTGATTTATTTTCATGACCACATCAGAGAATACCATAATGCTTATTAAAAGTTCTGATTTTTTTATTAGTCATCATAACTGTGTTGCTGAGTATGAGTTTGGTAACTTAGCAGTTAATGCATACACATTTATAATGACTATGAACCATTTTAGTGCCATATTTTATATACATATTTCAGCTATATATTTTGTAAGACTGATGTTTTGAAATTTCCCTTTCTATTTTTAAATTTAGAAAGAAATATATAAAAAAATAGCTGATTTCTCAACAAGGAAAAATACACATGCCTCGTATGTATTGGAAAAGGAAAAACAAAACAAAACAAAAAACACAGAGAAAGGAATATAAAGATTTGGTCCGTCTGTGATTGACACATGAACTGTGTAGAACAAACTCAAAAGAGTCCAAAGGCTTTGGCTAGAAATGAATGATAAAGATTTACTGAAGGGTCTTAGAGTTTGCAAACTTTGAACACAGCTAGGCAAAAATGTAGAAGTGTTCTGAAGAAGAAAGAAAAGTTTAAAGTTCTTATAGTAAAACGCGGATTCTGGAGAACAGTCAATCCTGCATTCTTGGTCCAGGATGGTTATTAGTCAGATGACAGGCAGTCTGGATAATGTATGTCAGGGGGATGTCAAGCGGTCTAGATACACCGTCCCACAGCTGGATAATTACAGGGTTATCTGGGGCCTAGCATATATCCAGGTGGATACCCAGGCATTGACACAGGACTGAAAAGTTTTAAAAGTGTAAGTTTCCAGGCTAGTCAGAATAAGAATAGACTTTCCTCATGTCCCCATCTCCATGATGTTAGTTAATTTCAGTGACTACGTTGTCTATATTTCCTATTTCACTCTTTCCTCAACACTATTCAACACGTAAGGAGGAAAAAGTCACACATTTATAATTGCATCATGCAGGTGCAAAATCTGAGCTCATGCACATTCAAAAATTTTACTTACCTGAAACTTTTGCTACATATAGTCACCATTTCTGGTCTAAAGAAATTATACTTTTCAAAAGATTTTTAGACATTTCTTTTTACAGGAAAGATATCTGTTTTCCATCATAAATGTTGTTCTTAACATTAGTTTAGTCATGATAAGTACAAATCCTTGGAAGTAGTTATTGAATGTCTGCTTGGGGGGTGGGGGTGGGAGGAGGGGTGGAAATCTGCTAAGTACCAAACACTCAAACCCACATAGACATACACAAACATGCATAAATACATCGGAAACAGGAGTTTGGGTTTATATTCTGATATCCAAGGGGAGAAATGAATGTGCAACAAAATGTCCAATTTGGCACTAATCATGCAGATGTGTTTAATGGACTACCAATTCAAGTGCCTTGTATTAAGTTAAATATTTATAATCTAGTGTCTCTGCAAACCCACAGTTTTTATATACTAAAGCAAACCCAGAAAACACAGAGGTTTCTACTGAGTCATTTGTTTCAGGTTTTTTTGGAGAAGACTAGCAATGAATGGTTTTGTTCATGATTAAAACAACTTAGCAGTCCTTTTTATTGGTATTATCCCATGGATTAGGTGGCAAAAGTAGTCAAAAGAGAAGATGAAAAGCCAATCTGCTCTCCTTCTCCTTTACCTACCAGATAATATATCAGAAAAAAGATCCAACATGTGCTCTACAATTTTTCATTCTTTTTTTTTAAGTATTTACCGTCTAGTTGGTTTCATCTGATTGCTGCCTCTGTTTTCATTTTCATTGTGTGTGTGTTTTTTTGTGTGTGTTGTTTTTTTTTTTTTGGTGTTTTTTTTTTTTTTTTGCTGTTGTTACTCATCACTTGAGGATATTTTTCCCATTAATTTTTTTTCATTATTATTTTTATTGATTTCAGAGAGGAAGGGAGAGGGAGAGAGAGAAACATCAATGATGAGAGAGAATCATTGATTGGCTGCCTCCTGTACGCCCTTTAAGGGAGATCAAGCCTACAACCCGGGTATGTGCCCTTGAACGTAATTGAACCCTTCAGTCTTCAGGCTGACGCTCTATCCACTGAGCCAACCTGGCTCGGGCTCCATTGAGTTTTAGAGAGATTGAAAGGGATGGGGAGAGGTAGAGAGAAAAAAACATTGATGTGAGAGAGACACATTGATTGGTTGCCTACTGCACACGCCCCTGACCAGGCTGAGGATCAAACTTGCAAGAGAGGTACATGCCCTTGACCAGAATCCAAAGTGCAACCCTTCAGTCCGCAGGCTGACGCTCTATCCACTAAGCAAAACCAGCCAGGGATGCTTTACATTTTTAAAAGCATTTTAAGCCCTAACCGGTTTGGCTCAGTGGATAGAGCATCGGCCTGCAGATTGAAGAGTCCCAGGTTTGATTTCAGCCAAGGGCATGTACCTTGGTTGCGGGCACATCCCTAGTGGGGGGTGTGCAGGAGGCAGCTGATTGATGTTTCTCTTTCATCATCGATGTTTCTAACTTTCTATCCCTCTCCCTTCCTCTCTGTAAAAAATCAATAAAATATATTTTAAAAAAATAAAAGCATTTTAATATACATTGTTTTTTATTTTTCTTATGGGGATCTGTGAGGCTTGCATTGTTTTCCCCATTGACTAGAGATAAGGTAAATGAGACTCAAAAAGCTTTAATGACTACCCCAAATTTCTGCAATCTTTACACTTAAGTATAGTCAATTTTAGATCTATTTTATGTACATAACTGCTTTATCACAGACATCTATAGAAAGGTAACACCTTTTAATTTCTCTGTCATAAGAAACAAAATACCAGTTGCTTTCATATCAAAGCCTGGGCCCTGTATTATATTGTCAACACCCTCACTTCTGAAATACCCTGTGATGAGCAAAGCCTTTCACCAAGACTCTTAAACACTCCTGAAATGTTTAGAAAATACTGGCTGCCTTAGCTCTCTCATGAACTGGTTCATTGCTGTAGTGGCTCCTCAAGTTAATGCCAACCAGTCCCTTCAGTCTCAAGCTGGCATGAAGTTGGCAGTATTTCAACACAAAGTGGTTTTTAATAAGTGCTGGTTCCTAACATCATCGTGGTTGTAAAGGCTAATAAACTTCCTACAAGGGAAGTAGAAGTGGAAAGTCTTATTTGTCATACATTTTATCACTGTTCTTGGTTAGCATGGACAATTACCCCGGTTCCCCGAAGCACATATTCCCTGAGTGTTTAGCAGTTAATGAATACAAATAGTAGCCAGCTAGCAATTTTAAAAACCATAAATAATTATTCCTCTGAGAGCTCCTACTCATGGAAAAAAATATAACTGAAAAAGAACCGACATAGCTAAAAAATTACTGATTAACTAAGACTAAAATACAGTTTTAAAACCTTACAAACTTGTACCATCCTAGGACACTATAAATCTATTTAACTAATTCACAGATGGAGCTTTAAATATAAATGTAAATTTTAAGCAATTGTTTCTTTTCCATCTACAATATTTCTTTCTTTTATTTTTATAATATTTATTTCTTACACAATTCCTTAAAATAAAGTCTAAAGTTAATACCCACTAAGAGGTAGTTCCCCATTGATGATCAGTAAATTTTATTGGATTGACATTTCTATAATCATTCTTTACTACATTTTTGAATTAAAAATATTCCATGAAGAATACAAGTTCATGTATCAAATTGAACAACAGAGAAGTCAATAAAGAAAAGCTAACTAACTATTCCTCCCTTCTGCTCTCCTCATCAATAAATGTAGTCATTGATTTAATGCTCTACATTAGGGATTAACATATCAAAGTATCAAACAATACTAAAATAGCATGTTAACTTGGGATTTTATTGATGTCCTAATAGCTCTAGAGAAAGGGCAACAATCAGCTAACTATACAAAACCTGAGATAATAGAAACGATAATCCTTGTAGAGTTTTTTTAATATGCTGATTATTGAAGGACATTTGCTATGGTATGTGTACCAACCAGATTCTTATATTAGTTATTATAGCTCCATAAAACAGACTTTTAAATTATGTTTATCATAGAAACAGGTTATAAAAGGTGGTAATATTTTGATATATATCTGCAAATTTAATTACTATTAGATTAAATAGTAATTGCTAATTTAATTACTATTATAATAGTCCTAAAGGCTATTATTCTATTCTAAAGTTATAGAATAATTTTAATTTACATAAAAGTTGCAAAGATAGTACATAGAATTTCCATATATACCACATCCAATTTCCCCTATTGTTAAGATCTTATATTACCAGTAGAAGCCCGGTGCACAAAAATTTGTGCACTGGCGGGGGGTGGGGAGGGTCCCTCAGCCCAACCTGTGCCCTCTCACAGTCTGGGACCCCTCGGGAGATAACCACCTGCTGGCTTAGGCCCGCTCCCCTGGTGGTAGATGGCAGGCCCGGATCCCACGCTGGGTCTGTGGTGGCTCAGATCATGCTGCTGCCCACCCCGCCCTGCACACAGCAGGCCTGGATCCCACATTAGGGTGGGTGGTGGCTGGGGATCGCGCTGCCACCAGCCCCAGGCGGGGCGGCACAGTGGGATCTGCCTGCAGTATGCAAATTAGCCGCCATCTTTGTTGGTGGTTAATTTGCATATTGTGCTGATTAGCCAATGGGAGGCGTAGCGAAGGTATGGCCAATTACCATGTTTGTCTATTATTAGGATAGTATATTTGTCACAAGAACCAACACTGATATACTACTACTAAACTTGATTCAAATTTCACTAGTTTTTTTTCTAATGTCCTTTTTGTTTGTTTTAGGATTTCATCCAGGGTCCCATATTACCTTTAGTCATTATATCCCCTTTGTTTTCTCTAGTATGTGACAACATGTCTTGCTTTGTTTTTTTATGACCTTGACAGTTTTGAGAAGAAACTGTCGGATATTTTGTATAATGTCCCTCATTCTGGAAGGACCACGTTTTTCTCATTGTTAGATTGGGACTATGGGTTTAAGAAAGACTATCACAGGGATGAAGTGCCCTTCTCATCTCATACTATCAACATTAATGTCAGTGAGGATGCTAGCCTTGATATTAGCCTGTACATGGTGTTTACCAATGTTTTCCACTCTAAAGTTGATTTTCCCCCTTCCCAAATTCTATTCTTTGGAAGCCAGTCAGTAAGTGCAGGCCATACTGAAGGACAAAATGGGGGAAGAGGGCACAGGTTTAATATCTTTTTGAAAAATTTATCTAGATATGTGTTTATTTGCTACCTGATATCAAAGAGAGATGCATTGATTCAGGAAGATGTAGGAATGGAAGAAAGCAGAAAAGAAATAGAAATAGGGGAAGAAAAAAAATGAAATACTGGTCATATTTCACAGCTTTGTAATGTAAACTTTAGCATGAAGGTGCATTTATTAGAGTATTTTAAAAAGGGAATTGCAGAGGTATTTGGGGATGGAGATAAGGAAAAGTGAGCATTAACTGATATAAAAAAGATCCTTGAGGTTACTTATTATATGACTAAAAGTTTTTATTGGTTACTGGTATTATTTCAGAAGCCAATCACATTTTGAAAGAAGCAATAATGTAAATAGCAGTTTATTCTGCTTATTATTTAATAATTTATTTCGTAATATATTTCCTCATTTGTATTTTTTAGACTCTATTTCATTTATTTCTGCTTTGATCTTTATTGTTTCATTTCTTCTACTCACTTTTGATTTTGTTTGTTGTCTTTGGCTAGTTCCTTTAAGTGTAAAGTTGGATTGCTTATTTGAGAATTTACTTGATTCCTGTAATGCTATGAATTTTCCTCTTAGGATTGCTTTTGCTTTGTACCATAGATTTTGAGTTGTTACATTCTCATTTTCATTTATTTAAAGGTCTCCTTTGATTTCCTCCTTGATTTCTTTGTTACCCATTCATTGTTTAGTAACATGTTATTTAGCCTCCATGTCTTTGTGTGTTTTTCAGTTCTCTTCTAGTGATTGATTTCTAGTTTTATACCACTGTGGTAAGATAAGATGCTTGATATGATTTCAGTCTTCTTAAATTAATTGAGACTTGTTTTGTGGCCTAACATGTGGTCTATCCTAGAAAATGTTCCATGTGCACTTAAAAAGAATGTCTATTTTACTGCTTTGGGGTAAAATGCTCTGAAGATATCAATTAAATCATCTGATTTAGGTGTCATTTAAGGCCACTATTTAATTATTAATATATTAATTACTATTTAATCTTGTAATTATCAATAACATTATTATGTAACTGCTAATTTAATTACTATTATAATAGTCTTAAAGGTTATTTTCAGGAATATTTCTACCCTAAAAGGAAATATTAAACATTATATAAATATTTATATATGATAAGGAAACCACTTCATAAGTCTTGATTCTAACAAAAAAATCTGGTTTCAATGAAGCCTTGGCCAACTTTTCAGTTAGTGGATGTGTGAAATTGAACTATGCACATCTCATTTCCTTTGTTAACAGCTCTTCCATGAAAACTTTAGGAAAATTACAAGGTATCCATTGATAAGGAATTGTTGAGGTGGGCATGGCTGACTAATGACAGCTGCTCAATAATTTACTTAGCTAGCTTTGGGCTGCTCTTCTACTCCCAGGTAACCGGCACACCTAAATATTCCATTAGGAGCTCATTTTGGATTGTCATAACAAGCTTCTCTGAATCGACATTAAACCAACTGATGTACAAATATGAGTCTTTGTCATCCAAGGATGTGTCATTGATACTTGCTAGATCTGGCTACTCCCTGTTACCCACCCTCTTTTTTTTTTTTTTTTAATATTTTATTTTTTTATTTTTTATTTTTTACTTTTTTGCTAAAAGTATTACAAAGGGTATTACATGAGTGTCCTTTTTTTCCCCCCACCCTTGACAAACCCCTGCCCTCCCTTACCCCCCAGTGTCTTATGTCCATTAGTTATGCTTATGGATGGCCCTTTGGCACACACTATAAGCAATTCAATTAAGTTTCATTTGCCAAATATTGTCTCTTCTCTTTGCCAGTTATTTTGTAAGGAATAATAGTGATCACACTCAAGTTGTTGCCTTCGAGGCATAGATAATTTAGAGAAGAAGATAGATAAGTACAAGGGCAATTTCAAAACCTTCGGGTGAGCCCAGCCAGTGTTGCTCAGTGGTTCAGCATTGACCTATGAACCAGGAGGTCATGATTAGATTCCCAGTCAGGGCTATCAGGTGGAGAGGAATTTTCTTATCTTAGATAAGAGATTGACTTGAGTATACCTAAATGTTTTTGGGAAGGAACTGGGAGAAGGACGCTGGAGAGGTGACCTTCCTATGAAGGAAGGAGAAAGTGGGATCTAAATTACAGGTGGAGGAAATAAATGTCAGGAACTTCCGTTGAGATGAGGGGGAAAATGTATAGCTTTAAGAAAGTTCATAAATATAACATTAGGAATTTAAGGTGGCTCCTATCTAATGACCACTCTTGCATCCAGGTGGCAATATTCAATGTAGCAGGACTTTTCCTAGACATGGTCCAGAAGTAAGTACTGTGACAGCTATTAATATTGTTCATAAAAAAGCCTATAACACTAATAAGTTTGATCAAGTTGAATGTAACTAGCAACTAGATAGATACCCAGTTATCACCTTATCACAGGAAATAGTCTAGGCACATTCATTTAGAACTCAATACAAAGGTAAATGTATTGCTATCTCACTTTTTTGCATTGTACCATGAAATTCCCAATTAGATTTTAATTTTTAAAATCTAATTTCCAATTAGATTTTAATCCCCTCAGAAGTGGGATTTCTATTTTGTCAATTCTTTATATAGGACTCTGTAAATAATGGATAATTAGTGTCAAATAATGAGTGACAACGATAATGATAGTTTTAGAATAAAAATATGACGGATTTCATAAACTATCTTTATCATGCATGAAGGAATGGAGAAGAAATGCCCAGTACTGACCCTCACATTTTTTAACAATTCTGGGGCTCCCACATAAAGGTTAGTATTTTATAAATTAATTTTACATGTGCAATAAATGAGTTCCTGCTGGCCAGTAGTCATACATCTGTGGCTTAATAAGATTCACATTCTACACAAAACTGGGCACTGTCAGAACTGGATTCTGACAATGATTCTGCAAATGATAGGTCACCTAGGTGTAGCACATACCTCTGAATCATCTAAGGGTGCCCATCTGAATCATCATTGACCAAAAGTCAAAGTATGGCCAAGTAGAAACAAGTTCTTAAACACCTAATGGAAGTAAAAGGTGGAGAAAGCATAAAAATAAAATTTCTCCCCATTAAAACTAATCATACTTCGTAAAATGTCATTGGATAATTAATTGAAGCAGTTGCTATCATATTCTGAATTTAATTTCAGTCTAACAATTGGCGATGAAGCTTATTGTTTTACTCTACTGACAGGTATGTCACTTCCAATTCTTCAGCTAGCAGGAAGTGTAACATAATCATTCATTCACCTATTCAATCACGCATTGTTGATTCAGTAAACATTTATTGAACATCAATTTTGCACCAGAAACCAGGAATTCAGACTAACATGAACATGACCTTTGGCTTCAAACACTTCACAATCCAGTCTAGCATCTCATAGTCCAGTTGTGAATGATCTTAACTGGAGGGTGGTCATTTAATTAATATCTATATAAAAGGTTCATTAATCTGAGTTTGTATAATTAATACAATTCTCCAAATTTTCTGGGTTTTTTAATGTTCATGTAAAAGGCATCTTAAAAAAGCAAATGTAGAATGTCGATTTTAAAAAGATGTTACAATGATTGTATAATTAACCAAAAGATATTTACTTTTTTTTCTAAAATATACATAAGCCACTGAGAATTGTGCATATGAATTATTTTAGATCTAAGGCTAATCTCTTATATATAATATGCCTAGTGAACAGCTAAAATACACAAACAAAGAAAGCGTTAGATGAATGGTCTTGCCAGACCCAGAGATAAAATAGTCTCAATGCTCTAGCGGCTAGAGTCGAGCGCCTGTTCCTGGAAGGGTTTTCTAAAACATTTTTAACATTGTCCTAACCGGTTTTGCTCAGTGGATAGAGCATCAGCCCGCAAACTGAAGGGTTCCAAGTTTGATTCTGGTCAAAAGCATGTACTTTGATTTCGGGCTTAATCCCCAATAGGGGGAGTGCAGGAGGCAGTTGATCAATGTTTCTCTCATCAATGTTTCTAACTCTCTATCCCTCTCCCTTCCTCTCTGTAAAAATCAATAAAATATATTTAAAAAATAAAAAATTTTTAACATAAAGAAGGGTATTTCGCTTGACCTGCGTGACTCAGTGGTTGAGCATCAACCTATGAACCAGGAGGTCAAGGTTCAATTCCCAGTCAGGGCACACGCCTGGGTTGCGGGCTCAATCCCAGGTGTGGGGCGTGCAGGAGGCAGCCTATTAATGATTCTCTCTCATCATTGATGTTTCTATCTCTCTCTCCCTCCCCCTTCCTCTCTGAAATCAACAAAAATATTTTTTTTAAAAAAGAAGGGTATTTCAATGGATTAGTTCATCTAAACCAAATACATTTATTTCGATATCTTGTTTTCTACGTGAATTAATTAATCTGAGTATTTTTTGTACTTCTGAAAATCAAATAGCCTTTTACATTTTCCATAGTTACTGGTAATCACAGCTAATTATCTATGACTTCACAATCCATTAGGCAGGGTCATGATGTTCCTCCTATTTGTGTTCTTATTTATTTACCTAAAAGTACAACTATCTTATACCCGTTTTAGTTTATAATCCTAATTCATTAGTTTAAACAATATTCCTGAGCATAAAATATATGAAAGGCAGTATGCTAATCCCATTTAAAGAGTAAGAGATGCTTTATTTTTTAACAAGTTTAATAACTTCACAGAGAAAATAAGACATGCAATCAGTTTGTCACAAAGCCCAAATAGAGTACGTGGGAAATCATGCAAAAGATTTAATGTATGAAATGAGTTCAGAGGAGTCGAGATCTCTATTGAGAATGAAGCCAGAAACAGAGAAGGCTTTGCAGACGCTGGCCCTTGAGCTGATATCAACAGAGGTAGATGAGAGGACGTACCAAACTGAGGAAAGAACATGTTGGGAAAAGATGAAGTGTTCCAGTTGGCAAGAACATAATATAAGATAAAAGATTTGGAAGACAGATTGGGCCAAATGGTTGATTATTTGAATACTATGTAATAGAATTTTGAGTATAAGCAATAGAAAACAAAAAAATAGTTGAAAAAGAAAGAAGGTTCTTTCAAATTGAATCAAGGAAAATAAGTAGGGTTTAATGCCAAAAACATGGTTTATTTTTCCACTTTGCAAATTGGCGTTCTGGCATTAAAGATACACTACCTCTCCTACTGGCCAACTATTGATCCACCACCCCCTCCTGTTTTCATCCTACAAAGCAGTAGATAGCTGTACAGGGACTGTCACTAACCACTCAAAAGATGCTGCTGAAGGTGTGGTTGGGAGAGGCTACTAAAAGTCTCCCTTTTCTTGCCAGCAATACATGAAATATTCTAAAGCATTGCAACAACTACATGACAGGACTCATCTCGATGATTCAGTATGTGAGTCATAGCAACTCATTTTATGATCAATGTGTTTTACATCGCAAATAATTGAATATTTCCATCAATAGAGGATAAGCCACACAGGGATACATGCATACAATAAGCCATTATTCAGACATTGAAATGAAGAGTTAGAGCTATACAAATTGACTTAGAGGGATTTCCCTAAGGTGAGATAGGTAAAAAAAATACCAATAACTATTTTATTGTCTGCTCCTTCTTTAATATAGAAATGTGTTAAGTCTCTTACAATATTGTGCATTTGCCTATTTCCCCTTAGACCTCTGAACATTTTTGCTTTATATATTTTGAAGTATGTTGCTAGGTGCATTCAAACTAGAGTAATTCTACCTTAACAAACAGAACTTCATATGAACTGTTCCTCTTTATCTATGGTAAATTTTTGCCTTAAATTCCACTTAATTTAATAATATTACTATAATAATCTTTTGGGTTTTTTAATAGGATAACTTTATCCATCCTTTTATTCCCAGTATTTCCGTATCTTCATATTTTAAGTGTTTGTATTGTAAACCGTATATAGTTACCTTTTGTATTTTTATCCAATCTGACATTCTCTGTTCTTCAATTGGAGTTTGTGATTTATCTATACTGTAATGTAATTACTGACATATGTATGTTAAATCTACCCCTTTTTTTTTATTCATTTTATACTTGCTCTGTCTCTTTTATATATTCCTTTCTCATTTATTGTCTTGGTTTGCTTCTCTCTGAGTAATTTATTTATTTATTTATTTTTAGTAATTTATTTATATTTATGTCAATTAAATGTTGGTAGAAAGAAGTTTTTACAGTAAGAAATCCCTAGCTAATTATTTTCATGCCATGCTCCCCATGTAAACTCTCTCTTTGGCACCAGCTTCAGGAATGCTGTGTATGCAGAAGGGCAGCAGTGTTTTTATTTTCAGAAAATCATTTATTGTTTTTCTAGAATAAATTTTGAAAAATTATTCCATTTCTTTCCTCACTATGGGCTCTTTTAATACAGTTTCAGTGGCAAACCTAGAATTACCCTTGTATCATTAAAGTTTAATATAAACCTGATTCCTTACCTCCATTTACTTTCCTCCTAACTTACATTGTTATCTTATATTTTAACTCAAATATTATATATTCCCAAATATATTATTATTGTTCTTGTTGTTTTATGCAGTCATTCCATTTAGGTTTACCCCAGATTTATCCTCTTTGTCACTTTCATTCTGCTTACACCTCTGTCTTCAGAACGGGATCATTCTCCTCCTGACAAGAAATCTTTGTCCATCCCATTGTCAAGAAGGCATTCTGTTTTTATCAAGAGCTTTGTAATTTTAATCCTCACCTTTAGGTCTATGATGTATAAGATTTTGTACAGTATCTATCCAGTTGGCTCTAGCATCATTTATTAAATTATATTGGCATCTTTGTAAAAAAAAGTCAAGTGATACATGTGTGAGTTAATTTCTAGGTTCTCTCTTCTGGTTCATTGATCGATTGTTATATGTATAAACCAAGACCAAATACTTTATAGTAAGTCTGAAAATAGGGCAGTATTTGTTTTCAACTTTATTCTTCTTCAAGCTTGTTTTGCCTACTCTTGGTCTTTAGTATTTTCATGTAAGTTATAAATCAGCTTATCAATTTCCATTATATTTATACAGATTTGATCTTTCTGAGAGACTGTCCAAATCTAGTCTCCATCTTCTTATCCTCTCAAATCACCTTTTCTGGAGTTAGTAGATACCTCTAAGAAAAAAGCAGCCCCTAATGCTGGATTTAGCTATCTGTTTGCTTCTCTCAGATGTTGGCCCTAGACATCTTCAATGCCTTGTTAGTTTTCTCATGCAGATCGTATTAAAATATTTTGACCATGCATTCTTTGTTCGCATGGGAGGATTAGCTGAATTTCCTAGTCCACCATTGTTGGAAGTAGAAATCCCAATAGGATTTTTATATTCCTTCTTCCATTAAGTAGGCCCGGGGTCGAAGAAGGGATAGCTAGCAGAGATAAGAGATAAGAAAAGTCCTGCTTGACTAACACCAGCATTATCTGCTTTGGTCTCTTCTGTCTGATGCCAGAGTTAAAAATGGTGTGTTTTCCTCCTGAGCACTCTAGTGGGGCTTATCATATTGTACCTCCCTTCGATTCAGACAACACTCTTTATCACAACACATGACCCCCTTCTGCATCCAAAGGTTCATTTCAGGATTTTTCTGCTGAGTTCGTCTCTCTGGCTCTTTATAAGAAGCCTTCTTTAGTGGATCTCTTTCAAAACAATTCCAGGATAAAATTTCTACTTTAGATTCTAAATCTGACCCTTAAAAACAAAACAAAAAAACAAACAAACAAACAAACAAAAAACATTTTGACCTACTCTCAGGAGGCGTCAGTTCTCAAACATTCCTCAGCTCTTCCTGCATGGAGGGTTTTAACCAGCTTCTGTCCTATGAACGTCCTTTTCTATGAATTAATTGAAAAAACTTTCTATGTCTCTTTAACCCAAGAGACCCACACAAAGCTCTGCAAGTGATCTTCACAAATCCTCTCTCATTGTGCTTAAAGTGAAGGGAAAGGACTCCCATTGTACCCCTTGGCATGGATGGACTGCATATCACAATAGTTTGCTCCAGACAAACCCTCAATTTCCATCAACTCCAAGCTACTTCACTTTTCACCATTTTATTTCTGAAAGGGCGTGAGGAGCTAAGGACAGGAAACTACTTGATACCATCTTCTTTGAAGTCCTATAAAAAGGGATCAGGTCCTTTTGAAATTTGGGACTAAGTGGCCCCTTTTGCTTCAAGTTTTTGTCTAAATGGAGATATATCTAGTCCCAACTAAACAGTGCTTTTAAAAGGCACCAAGGGCCCTAGCTGGTTTGGCTCAGTGGGTAGAATGTCGGCCCATGGACTGCAGAGTCCCGGGTTCAATTCCATTAAGGACACTTATTGCAGTTGCAGGCTTGATTCATGGCCCTAATCAAGGCGAATGAGGAAGGCAGCCAGTCAATGTATCTCTGTCACATTGATTTTTTTTTCTCTCTCTCTCACCCTCCCTTCCACTCTCTCTAAAAATCAATGCAAAATATTCTTGGTTGAGAATTAACAACAACAACAAAAAAGGCACCAAGCATGGAGATAACTAACATTTATAGATCACTTACTCTATGCTAGCTTCTATTCTGGTTACTTTAAAAACTTTTCTGATCTACCAATCACAATTACACTAATGGTTGATTTAAATTCATATTAAATTAACATGTATTTTATCTTAATAATGGATAAAAGAATAATAAATAAATATAGAAGGAATGTAAAATTAAGAAACATAGTAAACTAAGATAATGTGTGTTATATATTTTACTTAGAAATAACACATATTTTGAAACTTCTTCAAACTTTTCCTTAAGCTGAAAGTAAACTTTGTGTCTGCAATCTAGTCTATTACATAATGAGTAAATTAGACCAAATATTTGTCATTATGTTTATTTCCCTGTGTTTATGCAATCACAGTACCCTCTTCCTATAATTTTTCTTATCTTCACTCCCATTAACTCACTGGTTTGATTCATCATTACCATATTCTCTGTTAACAAAACAACTTCTGGTTGATTTTCCAGCTCCAGGGTTAGCCTCTTTCAATCGTCCCTGAACATTGCTACAAAACTAATCTCCCCAGCTCGGTTTTCACCTCACTCTTTCATCCAAAAAAGTACCAAGACATCCTATTAGTTATGTCCCCTGGGAGAAGTAATTAAGCTCAAATCCACTAACTCTTGACTAGCCATTTGCAAAAGTGAATTATACCACAGCTAGGAAGGTAAGAAACATATCATACAAACCAATGAAATTTATTCCATTCTTAATTTTAGCTCAAGTCTTGGGTCCAAACCCCAGTCTCATTCCACCCTAATGTAGTTTGGTTTCATTTATCTTACATAACCTCAGGTCTATACAGTATTTTCTTTGGGCTCTACTCCAGTTCTTTCTTGGTTTTGCAAGAACAGGAACGATCACTTGGAACATGAACTTACCCACAGGCTGCCTAGAATTCCACAAGAATTCCTTGAGACAGACGTGCAAGAGGAAGATTTGAAAAAAAGGACTGCAGCTCAGTTCTCTTTACATTTCTTTACTACCCTCACCAAAAGCTCTAGACCTAATAGAAACTATGTTTCCTTAAGCTCCCCCTTGAAGTCAGAGCATTATGAACATTTATTATCTACCAAAACAAATTCATAATTCTCATTGTATTTAGAACAGACCTAGCTCAACCCAGCATCATTTGTGATTAATGGAAATACCAGCAGAGGGCAAATGAAATTTTGAAGACTTCATAAATATCTAGAAAAAGGTTTGATTATTTTATTTATTCATTCATTCATTCATTCATTCAGAAATATCTTGGGCTAAAACACAAGTTTTACCTTTCAATTTCAGATTTGTCTTTCCAACAGGTACAAATCATAGGGCCTACTAGAAATAAAAAGTACGTTGGATAAGTATCTGGAAAGGGGAAAGTACCAAAGAAAAACTTCTTCAGACAATAAAGAATCCATTTGCCTACTTAATTCACTAATTTATCCATTTATTTAATATATATGAGTGCTTACTTTTATAAATATATTTTTATTGATTTCAGAGAGGGAGAGAGAGATAGAAACATCAATGATGAGAGAAATCATTGATTGACTGCCTCCTGCACACACACCCCCATTGGGGATCGAGCTGCAACCCCGGCATGTGCCCTGACCAGGAATCGAACTGTGACCTCCTGGTTCATAGGTTGACAGTCAACCACTGAGCCACGCTGGTCAGGCTTGAGTGCTTATTTTTAATGTCAGAATGCATTTGGCTTAGGAAGTTAAAAAGGTCTGGTATCTGCCCTCATGAAGATAATAATCGAGTGATAGTTTGCAAGCCAGGTAACAGGAAAAAAAGAGAAAAGAGATAAGAAATAAAAAAGCAGGAAACTAAAGGACACAGATTTCAGAAAGATGTGACATTTGAGTTGAACTTTAAGAGAGGAACAGATTTGGATTTGTAGCAATTTGGGGGGAAGGGCATTGGGTAATGTCATGCAAATGTATTACAGATGTATCATACATCAATGAATAAACTGGAAATTTACATTTTTACTGCAGTAAGATTTTTATTACGAGATTTTTTAATTTATTTATTTTAGAGGAAAGTTAGGCAATAAAAATTCCTCAACTGTCTGGCCAGTGATTCAACATGATAATCTGAAACACAATGGAAGCACAGAGGAAGAATCCTGAGAAGGACCAGGGATGCACTAAAGATAAAATATACTATTTAAATTATGATTTGGGACATCTTTGACTATTGCAATGTTATCCTAAGGGCCTAAATGAATCCTAACTAAATTCAATGTATACAATACACATTCAATAAATAAGTTTCCTTCCGCCAGCACAGCCTTGTAGAAAAGCCAATAATGTTGCATCTGTACAGACGTAAGAGGCCATAAGAGTCTTATCTGGCCCATGAGAAAACAAGGACCCAGAGAAGTTAAGTAAACAAAATTACACAGAACTTGGTGGCAGGGACAAGTAAGCAAGATAGAACTCAGTGCTGCATCTACTATAGGAGACTGAATAAACCAAAATATTGCATGAGGAAAAGTCCATGTAGAGCTTCATTAAAACCATTTCCTTCCTACAATCACTGTTAAGCTAAGCTTTAAATTTTCCCTCCACTATTTATAATGTAAGAACAGCTAGAGTGTGTCAGTAGCAATAAACCTTTGAATGAGATGATTAAAAACACACAATTTTATTAATCAAATAATTTTTTAAAAACTATCTCCAAGGATTTGGAATTTTCCACTTCCCAAGTTCTCACCACGTTCAAATAAGAATGGAAAAACACAGATTATGCTATAAACCTCTTCCAAGAGATAATGCATTCTCATTCAAAATGTATAAAGTTGGACTTCTTTCACTTGAAGTTAATTTTTATTAGTTATAATTCAACAAAGACTTATTGGAGACTCCATATGTATAAAGATTGTAGCAAATGATAGGGATAAAACAGTGAAACAAACATAAAACAGACCTATATCTTATTCTTGTGGTACAAAGTCTTATGAATACTGTGTCTCATTGTCGTTTTCCAAACCATTTCTTTCGATCCTAAAACTATGTTGCCTTTCAGTGTTTCAGTGGTTTTTATTGAAATTAGAGGGACAGATCCTCTAACCACAAACAGATTTGTTCTATATCCTTGCCCTCAAGATAATGACTTTTTAAGTTTTGGCAATATGATAGATTTCGATGGTAGAACATTGGATTTACAATTTGCATATACCCGATAACGAAGAAGTTGGAGATTCCCATATTTTTATGGCCTATTTGTATTTCTTCTGTAAAATGCCTGTTTGTCCATGTTTATTAAGTTGTTGATCTTTTTGATGTTTAGGAATTCTTTATCTATTATGGATCTTAGCCCTTTGTGATCAGTTATATTCTTGTGTATGACACAAAAGCCTGAAAGGCTTGGCTTTGCGTGTGTTTCTCAGTGCATTCACTCTCAATATATATATTTGTCTAATTGTTCTTACCATTGCATGCTCAAATGAGGCAGCCCTTGTCCCAATTTCCTGTCCTGAATTTCCCACCTACCATTAAAGGGCATTCATCCTGTCCTAGAAGTCCTAATAATCTTTCAAATATTCTATTACATTAATATATCCCCAGCACTTAGAGGAGTGTTTGACACAAAGTGGTTGTTTAATAGCTTAGATGAATAAATGAATGAATGGCACTGAGTACCCAGGATCTGCATTTCCCAGTAATGGGGCTACTTTATCATTCTTTCATGCAACACACATATGCTTAGTATTGGCTTGTAATAAGTGATTCAGAGAATATAAAAATAAGTTTTAAAATAGATTTAAGGCCTTGTGGAGGAAAGAACACATTAGAAATTACTGTTAGAGCAATAAGAATGACAGTATGGAGGAGAATCGAAGATGGCGGCATAGGTAAACACCGGAGATTGCCGCCGTAAACAACCACTTCAAAAATACAACTAAAAGTCGGAACGGACATCAACCAGAACCACAGGAAGGCTGGCTGAGGAGAGACTCTTCAACTAGAAGCAAAAACAACAGCATTCCGACGCTCAGAGGAGGCGTAGTGTGGAAAATTTAAAGGTACGGTGGTGCTGTGGTGAGGTGGTGCGCGCGCAAAGCGGGCTGGCGGCTGAGGGCGCGGTTGTTGTTTTCAATCAGGAGTGAGTCTCAGACTCTGGGCTACAGATCCGGGCAAGTCTCTAGGGACCCAGACTCAAACGGGAGAAGCGGGACTGTCTGGCTACGGCCCCTCCGAGGTTTGCAGCGGTTGCTGGGACAGAGAGGCAGAGCCCCTGGGGACGGACTGAGAGCGGCCATAGCGGCTCCCTCCCCCCGCCCTGTTGATCCCGCCCGCCCAAGCCCTGCGCACAGCCATTTGCCAATTGCCTCAGGCAAAGGCTGGATTAGCGCCTCCCCAGAAGACAGACGTTTTCCGCTCAGCTGATTCCTACAGCCAGTTGGCCTGGTGGTCAAATCCCTCTAGTGTTAACTACAACAATTAAGGCTTGGCTAGAACAAGACTGCGCACAGAGACTACAAGGGGGTGCACCAAGAAAGCATAAAAGATGCGGAGACAAAAAAACATGACAGAAATGGAGGATATGGAGCTAAGAATCGCAATTTTGAGGGCTTGCCATAAGTTTGTGCAGAGCCTCACGAAAACTAATGAGACCCTCGATGCTACGATAAAGAAATTAGAAAGTAAGCATACACGGACTGAAATAAAGAATATTATACCCAATAGCAGACCAGAGGAGCTCAAGAATCAAACCAAAGATTCGACAAAAAACACCCAATTGGAAAAGCAAAATGAAAAAAGAATCCTAAAGTGTGAAGATAGTGTAAGGAGCCTCTGGGACAGCTTTAAGCGGACTAATATCAGAATTATTGGAGTGCCAGAAGATGAGAGACAGCAAGATATTGAAAACCTATTTCAAGAAATAATGGCAGAAAACTTCCCCCACCTGGAGAAAGAAATGGACTTACAGGTTCAAGAAGCGCAGAGAACCCCAAACAAAAGGAATCCAAAGAGGACCACACCAAGACACATCATCATTAAAATGCCAAGAGCAAAAGACAAAGAGAAAATCTTAAAAGCAGCAAGAGAAAGAGGCTCAATTACCTACAAGGGAATACCCATACGACTGTCAGCTGATTTCTCAACAGAAACTTTGCAGGCCAGAAGGGAATGGCAAGAAATATTCAAAGTGCTAAATGCCAAGAACCTACAACCAAGATTACTTTATCCAGCAAGGCTATCATTCAGAATTGAAGGTCAGATAAAGAGCTTCACAGACAAGGAAAAGCTAAAGGAGTTCACCACCGCCAAACCAGTATTATATGAAATGCTGAAAGGTATCCTTTAAGAAGAGGAAGAAGAAGAAAAAGGTAAAGATACAAATTATGAACAACAAACATGCATCTATCAACAAATGAATCTAAGAATCAAGTGAATAAATAACCTGATGTACAGAATGAACTGGTGATTATAATAGAATCAGGGACATAGAAAGGGAATGGACTGACTATTCTTGGGGGGAAAAGGGGTGTGGGAGATGCGGGAAGTGACTGGACAAAAATCATGCACCTATGGATGAACACAGTGGGTGGGGAGTGAGGGTGGAGGGTGGGGTGGGAGCTGGAAGGAGGGGAGTTATGGGGGGAAAAAAGAGGAACAAATGTAATAATCTGAACAATAAAGATTTAAAAAAAAAAAAAAAAAAAGAATGACAGTATGAGGTAATCATTTGTTTTCTTATCTCCTATTTCTTCCTGCAAAGGATCCAAATGGAATTTTTAGGGGGAAAAACTACCTAGAATAAAAGTGTAAAATTTAAAGTGAACTTTAAAAAATCAACATCAAGTAAATATGAATTAAATTAGCGTATCAGAATCAGAAATCCAAATATGTAGGTCATATGTTCATGCATAGTTGCTGTTTCATATTTTATTTTAAAGTTCCTGGCAAACAAAAAAGAAAGAGCTAGATTATAAATTTCACCTCTTTTGTTAGCAAAATGGAGAAAACATTACAGTGTTTTAGATAATCTTTTCTAGAACGTAGTTTTAAATGGATTTCCAAAATGTCACTTTATGTTGAAAGCAAGAAATAATGTCCTAAGAAATGTCCTCCACACAGTCCTTCAGGATGCAGCAAAGAGTTGTGCAGAGCACTTTCTTGTGTAGACAATAGACATGTACCAAGGGATTTGGGAGAATCCCGGAGAAGTTTGCCCACGCTGCTAACTTCTATCCAGGGGATAGGAAGGTAGGAGGAATCCCAAAAAGAGGAATGGGTTCAAGTCGAAAAAGAAAAAGGGATAAATCAAGTACCAAAACCAATTCTATGGATTGAAGGTAGAGAATAGCACTATATCTAATAGTCAGAAAACAAAACAAATATAAGTATAGGTAAGGGCAAGGATCAGGGTTGTGTGAAGCAGCAACTTGTTGCTTCAGGGTTTCTTTGGTTTCTTTCTGTATTTCATGAATTGGCCTATATCAGTCTTAAAGTTATAGGCACCAGACAATTCTCATATATTATGATATTAAATAAACAAAATATTCTGTAAATTAAGTTATAATCTTTATTTTGAAAAAAAAAAGATAAATTAATTGTTACTTATTTAAGACTACTGTAAAGCCCTAGCCAGTTTGGCTAAGTGGATAGAGCGTTGGCTTGCAGATTGAAGGGTCCCAGGTTCGATTCCGGTCAAGAGCACATGCTCAGGTTGTGAGCTCAATCCCAGTAGGGAGCATGCAGGAGGCAGCTGATCAATGATTCTCATTATTGATGTTTCTATCTCTCTCTCCCTCTCCCTTCCTCTCTGAAATGAATAAAAATATATATATTTTTAAAAGATTACTGTGAAGAATTCAAGTGAGTAAAGTCAAAAAAGAATAAGGTACTTGTCCAAAGTGAACAGCTTGTTGACCTAGTGGAGCCAAGGTTCAAAACCAGAGTCTATCATGTTAGGCAAGTTCAACACACTTACCTAAAGGTTCATAACTAAACTGTACTTTGGAGCAGAGTCTGTCTACTAATAATAGAAGAATTATCCAGAGCCTCGCCCTCATAGGCCTGAGGTTCTAGTTTCTTCTTGCCAACCATGCCTACTCTTCACAGTGTTGTGATCCTAAGAGATTGCCCACGGAATGAATTAAAACCTTAATTCTTGTTTTCTGATTTTCCTGGAATATCAAATTGCCAGGCAGCAGGCTTGCCAAACACAGCATCCCTCATAGTTCCCTCACATTATTCATTCCCTATTCATTCGGATCTGGGGTTTGAAACTCTAGTGCTGTCTTCCTGAAAAGTCATGTCCTGATACCACACACATTGGGCACCTTGCCTAAAAATTGAATTTTTAAGTAGTGCCTCCTTTCCCTATAGTTAACATATACCAAAAACAAAAAAAAAAAAAAAAAACACACACACACACAAAAAAACTCACTCTAAACTTCATACACAATGAAAACTACTATTTAAAAAATTAATTCTCTTACTATCATCTAAGACATTTTAAGGAAGATATATTTTCTTAGACAATGAAAACTCTAAGAAGTTAAAACCCAGGTTAGTGAGCATTTGCTAAATATTATGTAGTGAAGCTAATTGAGAAACTAAATATTTTATAGTTAACCATCATCCTTTAATGAAAAATGAAGGCACAGTAAGAAAAATATCCATCTCAGCTTTACTATTCAACATTATGATGTTATATCCTTCAAAAACGCCATATCAGCATTTCAGTATATGTAACATATTTTATTCCCCTTACCAGCCTCTTTCTCTCTGTTTCATCATTTCCGATGAATTGTACTTTTACGTATAATTTTATCTTGAGGTTATCATCCCCTGAGATAATCACACTTGGAAGATTCCAGATGGTTTACTTCACTGAGTTTCCTAAAGAAGACAAACTCAGTCACAGGAAATTTGGTGTCTACCAGTTGAGCCAGATAAACCTTAAAGATATTTCCAATATGTCTCGGATTGGAACTTATTCTAATCAGTTCTTCCTCTTAGATTTTGTTTTAAAGTAGATATGAAACTTACAGGAAGTTTATCAAAAAGTTTCAACCTGCCGAAACCGGTTTGGCTCAGTGGATAGAGCGTCGGCCTGTGGACTGAAAGGGTTGGATTCCGGTCAAGGGCATGTACCTGGTTTGCGGGCACATCTCCAGTGGGAGATGTGCAGGAGGCAGCTGGTCGATGTTTCTCTCTCATCGATGTTTCTAATTCTCTATCTCTCTCCCTTCCTCTCTGTAAAAAATCAATAAAATATATTTTTTTAAAAAAGTTTCAACCATTCTAAATTTTCATATAAAACTGTTAGATTCTTGGGGATGGTGGCAACTGATCTTTACTGATGGCTGAAATCTTTAATTTTCTGTTGCCCATCACCATCAATTTTTTAAAAGTTACTATACTAATTTAACTTGGAGACAAGAATATACACTTTAAAATATACAGCTTAAAGTTGTCAGGGGACTTCTCTCCTCAAACCTCCAAGAAGCCTCTGAAAAATCGAAACCATCTATGATTGCTAGACTTTAGTTTTTTAACCTAGCATGTCCCCAAAAGTGGCAAGTTTAGTCAAGGGTTCCCCTCTCTCCTATTCCTTATAAACTAAGTATTATGTTATGTAACTGGCTAATGTAAAAATGTCCAGTACCCACCCCCTCCCCAGCAAACTTTCTTCCTCATTCTTTATCTAGAAAGGATGCGGCTTCTGTTTATCTCAGGAACAGCCAATGTTCCTGGAAAACTAGCATCTGTATCTTTCATTACTTAGCACCCAAAAGAAATGTTGCTACCATTTCAGATTTAAGAAAGACTTCCTTTGTCTGTGCTTTGCTCTCTGAAAATAAATGATATATGAGGATTTGTAAAAAAAAAATATATATATATATATATATATATATATATATGCTTAAAGGTGATGCTTTATTCCTTAATTCCCAAACTAACAAGAAGTGGCTATATACACACACACATACACACACATATATATATACTAGAGGCCCAGTACACAAAATCTGTGCACGGGTAGGGTCCCTAGCTGCTGTTGGCCAAGGCGGGGCTGGCCAGAGAGAGGGGCCACAGGAGGTTGGCTGGCCAACCCCGTCCTCTGGTCGAACTCCTGGTTGAACTCCCGGTTGAGGGGACAATTGGCATATTAGGCTTTTATTATATAGGATGACAAGGTTAACAAACTCAGATAATAAGACCACCTTATATTCATGTGTCATTTTTATATTACATTATCTCATTATCATAATAAATCTCATGGCAAAAGTCTTGTAATCTCATGTATTATCTGTGTTTTATAATTGAGGGAGCTAAAACTCAGACAAATTAATAGATTTGTCTAAAGCCACAAAGCTAGAATGTCAGGAGTGGATACATCCTTGGTCTTCCACCAAGACTCTGGTACTACTCATTCCATAACATTGCCTCATGTTCCCTACATAGGGCAAGCTCTCACATACCATCTTAGAATCTACTGATCATACAGAATTTGAGCAAGTTACCAATAATGAATTTTTAAATGATTGAGAGAGAGAGAGATGCCATATAGAATAATAGAGAAAATGAGCTTTGGAGTCTATCAGCACTTAATTCATAACCTAACTTGGACAAATTCAATTGTTCTGTACCACATAAATGTTATGGAATTATTATTCCATTATTGGGAGCAATGGAAATAAAGTGCCAGGCTCATCACAATAAATGGCAGTTATAAAAAGAGTGCAATGCCCTAGCACATGTGGAAACATTTGGTTCATCATCAGAAACACCTGTAGAACTTTGGAAAACCATAGGTTTCTGGGCTCCAATCCAAACCTGTAGAGTCTGTACCACCATAGAGTTTGGGAATCTACCTTTTTTATAAAGGCTTCTCAGATGATACTGATAATCAGCCAGACTTGGAAATCCTCAATTCACTCATAGAATATAAACATTTCTCTCTCTCTCTCTCTCTCTCTCTCTCTCTCTCTCTCTCTCTCTTTTTAACTTTAAATAATGATGGAGTAGAGGGAACATGTATTAAATGGCTTCTATGAGACAGAAACTAGGCCAAGCCCTTGAAAGCAATTTATCACAGCAACACAATGAGAAATTACTTTTCCCAAGTTAAAGGAAACTGACACGTAAGAATTTATAAATTATAAAGCCAGAATTGGAACTTAAGTCTGTGTAAATATTTTCATTCCACATATTATTTTTCTACATATTCGTATTTGTTGCAACTATGATATATGTTGTCATTGAAGCTGCTCTCAAAGTTAATGTGATTATGGCAGTGACGTACTTGGGAACCATAAAATTGTTGATTCTGATTAATGCCACACGAAGTGAATAGAGTGGAAATATACAGCATTGTGTGAATCATTAGATTTTCTCTTTAAGGACCATAGTTATTTACTTATTTCTCAAGACTGGGCTTCTGAATATAGATCATTTGACTGAAGTGAATCATCTTTTCTAATGATAGTTAGTGTAAATGTAATTTTCAAGTAGGAGATTCTACAACTTAACCTTTTTCAATAAAAACATAGGCAGGAAAAGCTCACCCACACGATTATAAAAATGTACAGTTATAAATTCACATGTAATGCATGTTGCAGAGAACCCACCATTTTTGTAGAAAGTTTATCTGTTACAATGAGGCATTTGTAATGTTAAGTTTCAATGTGATCATTTAATATCTACATGGATAAAACTCATACTCCTTTATCACCCTTTCAATTATTCACTCAATCACTAGACGGAGTATACATGTAAGAATACAGTGGTGAATAAAGCCATCATGGTCCTCCTTAAGAAACTTACAGTCTCGTTGGAGAGATGGTTCTTTCTCAAATAGTCACACTAATAAGTGCAAAAGTGTAAGTGTTGTAGCACCATGAAGAAAAGGTATACAGTGCCATGAGGGGTGTCACGGTTTATTTCTGTGTCAACTTGGGCCACAGAACACATAAAAGTTAGGGCCACTGTGCCATGAAATGCCTAGATATCTGACTAAACATAATTTCTGGGTATGGCTATAAATGTGTTTCTAGAAGAGATTAATATTTGAATTGGTGGATGGGCATCATCCAACCCATCAAGAGCCCGAGAAGTAGGTCGAAACGGCCCCGGTGTGGTAGGGACAACTCCGGTCAGGTTGAAACAGCCCCGGTGTGGTAGGGACAACCCCGGTGAGGTTGAAACGGCCCCCGTGAGGTAGGGACAACCCCAGTCAGGTCGAATCGGCCCCGGCGTGGTAGGGACAACCCCGGTCAGGTTGAAACGGCCCCCGTGAGGTAGGGACAACCCCGGTGAGGTTGAAACAGCCCCCGTGAGGTAGGGACGACCCCAGTCAGGTCGAAACGGCCCCGGCGTGGTAGGGACAACCCCGGTCAGGTTGAAACGGCCCCCGTGAGGTAGGGACGACCCCGGTGAGGTTGAAACGGCCCTGGTGAGGCTCAGACGGCCCTGGTGAGGTTGAGACTACTCCAGTGAGGTTGGGACAAATAAAGGGGACCAGTATGGACTGATGAACAGGTGTAGATACAGAAGCAGAGCAACATTGAACAGAATGTTAAACTACAATGGGGAGCCTGGGGAGGGTTGGGGGGGGGATTAAGAGACCAACTGAAGGACTTATATGCATGCATATAAGATTAACCAATGGACACAAGACACGGGGCGGGGGGGGCGGGGGGTAGGGGCCGGGGGAATATCATGGGGGGGAAAAAGGAGACATATGTAATACTCTTTGTAATACTTTAAGAAATAAAAATTATTAAAAAAAAAAAAAAAAAAAAAAAAAAAAAAAGAGCCCGAGAAGAATGAAAAGATGGAGGAAGATTGGATGCCAGTCCCTCTAACTGGTTGAGCTCGGACATTGATCTCCTGTCCTCAGTGCTACTGGTCCTCAGGACACTAGCAGCTTTCTTGGGTTTCCAGCAAATCATGGGACTTCTCAGCTTCCATAATAACATGAGCTAATATCTTACAATTAAGCTCTCTGTATATATTCTATTGGTTCTGTTTCTCTGGAGAACCCTAATACAAGGGATTATAATTAGAAGGCTTTCATGATAAACTGACACTAAATGCAGTCTGAAGGATAAATAAAATTAATTAGGTTAAGAGGGGTTCCTAGGAATAATATGCCAGGCAAAGAGAAGAGTCTATATAAATATTCAATCCTAAGAATCAGCCAAAGGACTTGTATGCATGCATATAAGCCTAACCAATGGACACAGACACCAGGGGGTGAAGGCATGAGTAGAGGGTGGGGGGATAATGGGGGATAAGGACATGTATGTAATACCTTAATCAATAAAGAAAAAAAAAAGAGAGTATGAGTAATAGAGAGGAAGCTGAGATGGGAAGTAGGTGACACGTTGTAGAGTCCCAGCCGTGGGCAAACTACGGCCCGCGGGCTGGATCTGGCCGGTTTGAAATGAATAAAACTAAAAAAAAAAAAAGACCGTACCCTTCTATCTAATGATGCTTACTTTGAATTTATATTAGTTCACACAAACACTCCATCCATGCTTTTGTTCCAGTCCTCCGGTCCAGTTTAAGAACCCATTGTGGCCCTCGAGTCAAAAAGTTTGCCCACCCCAATGTAGACTATGTGAAGAATTTTTTCTTTATCCTAAAAGCATCTACAAACATTGAAGGATTTTAAACAAGGGGATGACATGTCAAATTTTTATTTGAAAAAGCTCGTTCTGGCTGCAAGAAATAATATATAGAAGTGCCTGGAGCCGGTCCATCCTTGCTGCTTGACACAGTCGCTGCAGAGAAGAAACATCTGCACAGCATATGTTTCAAGGAACCTGGCGTATATGGCATACTGTTCTTAATATGTTTGCTCCCCTTAGCGCTATGTGTTTTAACCAAGGTCACCTCTCTGAGAAAGGTTGTTTTCCCAGGTAGGGATTTTTCCCTGAAGTTGGGGAGGGAATAAAACCCCTTAACTAAGTGCCAGGTGGGTAGTTAATCACTTTACTAAGAACAATCACGCTTAAGCTACATAATCTTTACTCCCTGGAATAAGAAACGCCCTAACCTTTGGAATAGAAATTGATAGGATTAAAATAAACTGGTATAAATACAGATGTAACAAGATAATAAGACACAGAACCTAGAGACAGGACTTGGCTGGAGATCCTACACAGAACCAAGAGACAGGACTTGGCTGGAGATCCTAGACAGAACCTAGAAATAGAACCTAGCAAGAGAACTTGGCTGAAGAACCTAGAGACGGAACTTAGAGACAGGACTTGGCTGGAGATCCTACAGAGAACCTAGACACAGAACCTAGGGACAGAACCTAGAGACAAAACCTAGACACGGAACCTAAAGACAGAACCTAGCGACAGAACCTGGCAACAGAACTTGGCTGGAGAACCTAGACAGAACATGGCAGGAGAACCTGGATAGAACCTGGTCGGAGAACCTTGCTACAGAACCTGGCGACTGAACCTGGCTGGAGAACCTGGAGAACCTGGCTGGAGAACCTGAACAGAACTTGGCTGGAGGTCCTAGCTAGAGATCCTGGCTAGGCTGCTGGCGGGAGAACCTTGCTATGCTGATCAACTGAACCCTGCCTCCATGTCATTTCTTCATCGCCTACTCCGTCCACACCTTGGGGAACCCTTGGACCTGCTGGGGCTGGACCCCAACATAGAAGGAAGACAAAAAGAAAGAGATTATGGCTTGAGCCAAGATAGTGGTAGTAAATCTAAAGGAACTAAATCACACAAATACTGAAGATATTAGGAAGCAAAATAACAAAGTCTGCAATTAGTTCAAAAGGTGAACAAAGACAGGCAGGTTTGGTGTGGTGGGTAGGGAAAAGGCGGCTGGTGCTTAAACCATGAGTTCCAAGAAGGACATGCCAAGTTTGAGGTATCACTGTAGCATTCAAGTGAAAATTGTAGATCTTTAGATATTCATCTTTGGAGCTCAGAGGAGTCTGAACTAGACAGAGATGTAAATATTTGAACTATCTGCATATAATTGAGCCTGGGGAGAGGGCAACGAGAGGAAAAAAGAGGGCCTAAGATCAAGTGTGAAGGAAATACAATATAAGACGCGTGAGGATGAACCTAAAAAGATGCGTGTTGAATAGTCAGAGATATGGGAGAGAGGCCATGGGAGGGTTGTTTAAAAAAGTCCAAGAAAAGGATAGTTTAAAAAAGCAACTTATGCTGCTGAGAGATTAAGTATCATGAGGTCTGAAGAATGTAATAAGTTGTTATATTATTTAACTCCATCTTCTACAGTATATGACTCTTGTCTTTTATTACTTTAAATGTGTATTTACATATATTTAGTTTCCAATATATTCTATGACTAACCAGGTATTCCATAAACAGGAAAATTTTGGGATCAATAAAAATAGACAGCCATTCTTCTAGATTATATTTCTCAAATTAGAAAATGAATTGTTATTACCAGATACTAATAACACGTAGACACAATTTTAGAATCACTGAACTATAAATGCCATGTGGAATCAAAAGCATTTTGGAAAGATATTTCAAAATTTATCAGAGCTAAGTACATTTGTTGTCTAAAAGTTAAGTAGAAGATATGTAACTCCAGTTAGGTTATTAAAACATAACTGACTATTTGCAATATGTAAAACACATATTTTTAAAAATTTAAGGAAGAAAACAGAGATGACATGGCAGGCAAGTGCAAAAAAAAAGAAAATACTGGTAAAAATATTAATATCAAATAAAATTGAATACAAGATAGAAAGCATTAAATAAAAAAAGAAAATTTTATTATAGTAAAGGCCAAATAAAAATGAAGATTTACTTTTACCAACTATGGAAAAGTATCAGAATAATGTATGCTTCTAAGGGTGAAGAGGTGAAAACTGACTGGGAAGGCGCATGAAAGAACTTTTCAAGTTGATGGTAACATTCTATATCTTAACATGGTCTGCATTACACCAGTGTACCAATTTGTCAAACTTCAATTAAGATACACTTAAGATTTTTGTTCACTATGTGCTATAATTTTGCCTCAAAAGGAAAAACAACACCTCTGAATGAATGCTGAATTCTAGTTAATATGTATGCTGAAGTTAACATTCTCAAAATCTGTTCCCTGCCAATTGCTGGGGGAAGGGACTGAACAATAGATACATGCCCAGTAAGGTCTGGATGAGGTGGGAAGGTAGCTTACCTGTCTGTCAGTCAGACCTGGGAACGAGTCAATGACCAGAATAGGCATGACCACTGCATAGGCGGGAAAATTTAACATTTAAACTCCTGCGCAAGGGGAGTTCTCTCTCTTGCTGCTTGCCTGCGCTCTTGGCTCTCCTGGTGCAGGGGGCATGCTCCCTGCATTTGCCCACACAATAGACTGATGGACTGAATCTAGCCTAATGCTCCACCAGACTGCTCCACCATGGGATGGAAACTCTGTACACTGGCTTTGCTTTTAGCTCTACTGAAGCTCCAGCTGCATCTTTTTCAGGACTGTTAAGGAACACGGGACTTTACAACAAGAAGAATGTAACTCCATGAAAATAAAGCCTTTTTCCACTTCTCTTCCTCCCAAGGGGGCCTCCATAAATGTTCATTTTAGCAGTGCCCCAAGCACCCCACTTCCACTAGCAACAGAGGAATCCCATCCCTACAGTCCTCCAGTAACAGACCCAGATATACAGTCTTACAGAGAAATTACATCAATGACTCAATCAATTTTGATAACATTTTACTTATCCCAGACCCTACAGAAAGAAAATAGACCAGGGACTTCCCTTACAGAAACTGGAACTGCCAGCTTTGCTTTCCCAGCCTCCTTTGCAGCTAGAGCCAGACCCAAAACCTACCGCAGATCAGATGTACACAGTGTGACTGGAAGTCAGACAGTGACTCAAGGACCAGAAACCTGTCAAAGAAAATCTGACAACAGGCAGCAGAATTGCAGCCATTTCTGATCTCCAGAGGCAACGATGGCATCCGATTCTGTGGCGCCATTGGGCGGCCATGCATTTCTTGTGTGGGCCATTCAAGATTATGTCTGATGCCTTGGCAGTATTGGCAGAGTGCTGTCTTCTCCATACCACCCTGGAGAGTGTAGCCTCCTAGTCGAGTTCTCAGTATTCTGAGAGATTCTCTGAGACTCCCAAATGCTTTCGTGAATCCATTTTCTACTACTGTGAGAATAAGTTTCCATTTCTTCCACACCAATATACAATACAAAATAAAGCATTGGTAACAAAAGCTGGCAGAGATGTTTTTTTTAAAGTATAGGTCCATCTCACATATGTTATCAATGCTCATGTGAAATTCATTTAATAGCAGCAGCTTATAAAAAAAATGATTCACCTTGACTCAGAGGGGTTTTCCCAAAGAAGCTCTTCACTATTAGGAAATTTACTGCTATAATTAATATAATTAAAAGGGCAAAGGAAATAAGCCATTTAGTCATCATTATAGATGCCAAAAAGACATGTGATAAAATTAAACATCCATTACTGATTCAAAATAATCTTCATAAAACTGAAAGGATAGTTACTTTAACATAATAAAATACACTTTATTAAAACTCAAATTGTGTCATAGCTAATAATTACCATACATTTTTGAAGAACTGGACAAAGTAATTAGAAAAAAAGAAGAGTCATAACAATTGAAGACTAAGAGAGAAAATGTCACTTATTTCAGATGGTATGATTATATATCTATAAACTCAAGAGCATCAACTGACATAATAAAAAATCATTAAGCTGGCTAGATACAAATGGAATACACAAATATCAACAGCAGCAGCTTTTCAAAAATTGACTTTCCTTACAACCACTTGAGAAAATGCAGTAAAGAAAAGATTTGACTTAGAATAGCAACAGAAACATATAGAAAAAAACTTAAATGTGTAAGAATTATGTGATGAAAACTATAGCCAAAGACATTAAATAAAGTTGAATAAATAACAATGCATACTCTTTTTTTTTTTTTGGAAAAGATGGCTCAGTGTTGTTCAGTTGTAAAGTTATTTTATAAATACAATCCAATCTCATTGAAATACAAATATGTTTTTTGAGAGAACAAGAAAACCTACTATAAAATTTATGTAGAAAAATAAAGATAGGGAAAACAGGTAAATAAATAAGTAATGAAGTATTAGTCCTATCAGATATTTAAGTATGTTATATAATTACAGTTATTAAAGCAGTACAACATTAGCAAATGAAAAGAACAATACAATAGAGGCATTCAGAAAAAGACTCAAAGAGACAGAGATAGGGAAATATATATATTTTTAGTGAAATATATATATTGTTATCAATGCTCATGTAAAATTCATTTAATAGCAGCAGCTTATAAAAAAAAAATGATTCACCTTGACTCAGAGGGGTTTTCCCAAAGAAGCTCTTCACTATTAGGAAATTTACTGCAATAGTGAAAAATGGCAAGCTATGCAATATATGGATAGTTTGGTTATCTGTATTGGCAACTGTTTGACTATTTGATAAAGAAAAAAGGACCATATTCCTACCTAATTCATTAGAGGATGATAAATTCCAAATGTATCAAATATTTAATGCAAATAAAATGAAAAAGTAACAGTTTCATATGAAACCATGAGAAGATTTTAGTGGGGAGGCCATTCTTTATATTCAAACCACAGAAGCCATATAAAAAATTTGACAAATATGGATGCATTAAAATAAAACATTTCTAACAACCCAGCAAAGGTGTTAGCCACCAACCATACTACATGGTTGAATTTTTTTGAATCCCTCCCATGGGAGACTAACTGGAAGTATTAGAAGCCACCCTTAGAGCAGTTGAACTCACCACATAGTTTCATGAATGCAGAGAGATGCTGTGCACTAGGACATTAGAGCATGTGTGAAGAGTGCCTCACCCAGGGCTTGCATACAGAAAGAGCAAAATAGATTTCATCTGCGATGAATAGTAATAACATCTAAATACATATCAATATAAAACACCTAAGATTTACAGAGTGTTAACTATATGCTAGGCACAACTCTAGGTGTTTCATGTCCATCATCGTATTTTTCTCCCCACTTGCAGGTAAGAAAGCTAAAGGACAGAGAAATGAAGTAATTTTCCCAAGGCCAGACAACAAATGAGCAGAACCTAAATCCAGAGCCCATACTCTTAACCACATAGAGTCTTACTGCTGCTGTGTAGCTTATTTCATATGGCTGGAAAAGCAAATATGAGAATAATTAAATCTCAGAGTTGTCATTCACTAGCTGGGTGGCCGTGGTCCTCTGATCAAACCAGTCCTTCACTGTCTGATTGATTCAAAACCAAGCTCAGAATTTTGAGTCAGATATAAGCTTTGTATCTCCTATTCACAGAAGACACCTAGCAAGTATTTTGTGAAAACATGTACAGCAATCAAAAAGGACAGATATTGCATAGAATGAAAAAATATAAAATAGATATAAGATTTGCCTCAATGTATTAAGATTACTTGAAGTTAAATTTTGCAAACAAACAATAAATGGTCTAGTAAATATTAAATGCACTCATTAAGTCACTTTGCCATGTTTACTTTGTTATTCTAAATCAATTTTTAAATTTAAAAATTGGAAAGGAAGTTGGGAGCGAGGTTCTCTTTAAATAGAATTTTTTTTCACTTGCTTCTAAAGTAAATTACATGCGTCACTTATAAATAAAAACAACTGATTAACAGAGTAAGGTTTTGCTTAAATGCCCAATGAAGAATGTAAGACCTAAATGGAATTTGTGGTTTTTGAAACCACACAAAAAAAGGAGACACATTCTGGACTGCTGAACGTCATATCAGGCCTGTGATCATTTCTGTAGGCAATAAATTTTTTCCCAGTCACCAGCAGCCCAAGGATTGATCTGAGAATAGCTCAAAGAATAATAATTAAAAAGATAAAAATGGAAGAGTGGAAATGTAAAGGCATGCAAAGTCTCAATGGCATGACATAACTATGACCAGATTGCACCGCAGTCATAGATTTCCGGAAGCCTAAACATACTGGATTTAGATGTCTTCTGGTAATTCAAAGGAGTCTATATGTTCTACTTATCACCATTACCAACTGACGAAGAGACTGAGGAGTAACAAATATAAGACTTGTCCAAGTTGTAAGGTCAATCTCTCATATTAAATGTTTCTTTCATTAAGCTATGTTGGAAATAACAATGGGATTTTTTGATATAAGAAGACTGAAATATTTTAGAGCACATCAAATTAGGTTATGCAGATAAGAAGTACATGATAAGAAAATGGAAGGAAGAAATACAAATAGATGAACCAATGAACTTGTATACATATATGCATAACCTGTGGACACAGACAATGGGGTGGTGAGGGCCTGGGATGTGGCGGGGTGGGGGGGAAGAGATTGGGAGTAGGCTGGAAGAGGTCAATGGGGGAGGGAAGGGGAGCTATGTAATACTTTCAACAATAAAGATTTTAAAAATAAAAAATATAATAAATATACTGAAAAGAAGTGGCTTGTTATTTATGAAGAGAATTAGGCATTCTTTGTATGTAACAGAACACAATGTACTATCCCAAAGAGGTGATGTTTCATTTCTAAATAAAAATTTTTTTAAGTTTTCTTTTATTTTATTTTATTGATTTCCAAAAGGAAGGGAGGTGGAGAAATAGAAACATCAATGATGAGAGAGAATCACTGATTGGCTGCCTCCTGCGTGCCGACACTTGGGATCGAGCCCACAACCTGGGCACGTACCCTGACCAGGAATCAAACCATGACCTCCTGGTTCATAGCTCAACGCTCAACCACTGAACCATGCCAGCTGGGCAAGAATAAATTTTTATTAAAATACTTTTTCCTTATAAAGTAATACACATGCATTTAGAAAATACAGACATAGAGATGAGCACAAAGCTGAAAATAAAAATGACCTTAAGTCCCACTAAGAGATAGCCACTCTTAAAAAAAAAAAAAAAAGTGCCTGCTAGCTATTAGATACCACTGTCTCTCAGACCTCATTTCCCAATATCTCCTTGACTCCCTTCCCACCAGGCATACTGGCCTTCTCACGTTCCGAGAACATTTCTAACAGTGACTATCTTTACTCTATTTCAGTTATGTATGTAAATATGTAAAAAGTGTAACAGTTCTTGGTATATAAACATAACTCAATACATGAACACTATTTTATTATTAAATTATCAAATTTTCAGGAAAAATGATCTCTTGGTTTTATTGGCATTTCTTTACTTCTTGGTACAAACTAATTTTATCTTCTGATTATTAAACAATTCTTTGTTGACTTAGTTGATCATGGCCTTTGCCTGTTTACCTATTGGTATGCATGATCTTTTTCATCTGCAATTTTTCTTTATTTAATAAATATCAAAATTATTTCCCAAATAAATTCTCTTTGTGTAATTTTCCTTTTAATTTTGTTTATTGTGAGCATTTTTAAAAATACATGAGTACTGCCCTACCAGTTTGGCTCAGTGGACAGAGCATTGGCCCACACACTGAAGGGTCCCAAGTTCGATTCTGGTCAAGGGCAGGCACCTCGCTTGCAGGCTCAATCCCCAGCCCTGTTCAGGGCACATGCAGGAGGCAACCAATCAATGTGTCCCTCTCACATCACTGTTTCTCTCTCTCTCTCCCCCTCCCTTCCACTCTCTCTAAAAATCAATGGAAAAATATCATCAGGTAAGGATTAACAACAACAAAAATACATGAGTATTTAAAATGATTTTATCTAGTCAACATTTTTATATCAATTTTGCTTGATCATTATATATTCATACTCATTTATTTAATATTTTGAGCACAAACCGTGAATTAGGTACATATAGTAGGGACTGCACTAGGTGTTAGAGATACAGCAGTGAATTGAAGAAACAAGGATTATATTCTCATGATGAGTATGTTTGAGACAATAAAATAAATAAATTTACCAGGAACATATAATGGAGAGAGTAACGAGGGGATACAATATTTGAGTTGATAGCTGAGAATTAAAAGAAAAAAAAAAATCCAGCCATGCAGAGGAAAACCATTCTGGTGAAGATAACAGCAAGTGCAAAGGCCTTTGGGCAGCAAAAAGTTAGATCTGATGGAGATACACAAAGCCCTGTGTGAGTGGATCACAGATAGGAAGAATAAGTTGTGTGAGGGAAAGTTGAAGAGGTGGGTAGGGCCTAGTAGGCCATTGTAAAGAGTTTAGATTTCATTTCAGAGCAATGAGAACCTGTTGACTTGACAGATGGAATGTGATGGCTAATATCACTTTAAGAGTCTATGTTTAAAAACTAGGAATATTAAAATTGACATCAGTTCAGCCTAAGTGCTTTATGTGCAGCTGTTGGGACTCATTTAACCAGAAATCTATAGGCAGAGAGAACTCTAGGAGAAATCAACCAGGACTCCATCTCAATAATGCCAGCAAGGACCCAGGTTCTTTTTCACAACCTTTCCTCTCTCTCTCTTTTTTAATAGATATTTATTGATTTCAGAGAGGAAAGGAGAGAGATAGAAACATCAATGATGAGAGAGAATCACTGATCAGCTGCTTCCTGCGCAGCCCACACTGAGGATTGAGCCCACAACCCGGGCATGTGCCCTGACCGGAAATCAAACCATGACCTCCTGGTTCATAGGTCAAAGCTCAACCACTGAGCCATGCTGGTTGGGCTACAACCTTTTCTTATATCACTGGTATGTTGACTTGTACAAGATGACCACGGCAGCTCCAGGCATCACCATTGCAATTAACAAAAAAGAGTTTTAAAAACGTAGATACCTTTGATTTGAAAATTCCAATTTTAGGAAATGACTACAAAATGAAGTGATGGCCATCTAATTTTTCAAGTTGATTTCACAGAAGATAGGTCCACCCATTTATTCAATTAATATTTATTGATCTCTAGTAGTTCATATCTAGGCACTTCGAATAGTGAAAAAGACAAAATCCCCTATCTTCAAGGACTATTTGGTGGGGGAGATGGATAGTAAACTAAATATGCATGTAAAATATGAAGCACATGAAATGCTCATAAGTGCTAATCTATAATAATAAAAGGGTGATATGCTAATTAGACCGGATGTCTTCCGGATGTCATTCTGGACATTCTTCCTGACATGCGGCCCAGGGGAAGCCAGCCACGGTCCTGGGTGCCTGCCAGTGGCCTGGGGGAAGCCAACCCGGGTCCTGGGTGCCTGCTGGCGGTGGGAGGAGAGAAGTCCAGGTCTGGGTGCTGGAGGGAAGCTGGTGCTGGCAGCCCGGGAAAGGAAGGTCTACTCAGGCATGAATTTTCGTGCATCAGGCCTCTAGTCAATTATAAACCTAAGTGGATAGTGAGCCTTGCTACAGAGCAGGAAAATTTTTAGGCCTGCTTAATTACCTAGCCACCTCAGCAGCTTGACAGCCTGTGCAAAGTTTCTAGGAACTGAGCTCCCACACCTGAGCAACGGCCCATAAAGAACAAACAGATCAAAATTAAGAAGGTAGGGGAGGGTGTGGGTAAGGGGGAGAGATCAACCAAAGGACTTATATGCAAGCATATAGGCCTAACCAATGGACATGGACAACAGGGGGGTGAGGGCATGAGCAGGGGATAGGGGGTAACGTGGGGATAAGGACACATATGTAATATCTTAATCAATAAAAAATAAAAAAGTTACCCAGAAATGAATAACAGGAGGAGGATGAATAGCTTGGCTAAAACTACACAATTGGCTTTTGTAACTTGGCTTTGCTTGCTATGGGAATCTGAACACAGATGTAGTTGTCCCCTTTAAATATTGGACACTGCAGATGGTCGCGGCCGCTTCTCTCTTGGGCTTCCCGAGTGGAGGAACGGACACTGGCCAGTCAATAAAGGCTCTCTAAATTTCAATCAGTCTGGAGTTCTGGTCATTCTGTCGCTCGTGCTCCACAACAAGCCTGTTAACTCCTATGGAGAATATTAAAGGAAAATATCTTTTTGTTGAAACTGAGTTTGGTTTTCAGTATGGTCATTTGAAAAGATCCAGGGGACAGCTGAAAGAGTGGTTGTGAAATACAGGGAAGTGTGTACCAGTAAGATTCAAATTAGATTACAAGGTAGAGATATAGCTTTAGAGGTAAGAACCCCTGAAGCTCTTGATGAAGCAAATGGAAAATATGCACACTTCTAAGACAAGAGAGTCGTTTCAAAAAAAGTGAGAAAAAGGCCTTACGTGAGTGCTATTTCTTAACATGAAAGGGATGAGGCAAAGAATAAGTTCTTCAGATATTTGCAAGGGAATCATTGTCCCTAGGGCAGAGGGAGAACTTGGTGAAGAAATGAGTATCTGATATTATTCTGCCTGTAGCATTTAACCTTAAAGAATTTTACCAATGATTATGATTCTTAGGCAAACAAATATGCATGGCCTTCAGCACAACAGTCCTGTGGCACATGTGGGGCAAGTTGTTTTCCTACATCGCTAAATGCAGGGAGACCTCTGTGAGGGGATAGAATAAACATGTGAACAAGAAAGAAAGAAAAGAGCTAAACTCAGAAGTCCTTATTTACAGGCTGGGATTCTTTTTGCAGTTAGTAAATGTTCATTTTTTAAAATATATTTTATTGATTTTTTACAAAGAGGAAGGGAGAGGGATAGAGAGTTAGAAACATCCATGAGAGAGAAACATTGATCAGCTGCCTCCTGCACACCCTGTACTGGAGATGTGCCCGCAACCAAGGTACATGCCCTTGACTGGAATCAAACCTGGGACCCTTGAGTCCACATGCCGATTCTCTATCCACTTAGCCAAACCAGTTAGGGCATTTTTATTTATTTATTTTTATTTTTTGAGCAGTTTAAGGTCACAGCAAAACTGAGCAGAAAGTACAGAGTTCCCATTTACCCCCTAACCCCTCTCCCTCATGTCCTCCACTCTCAAAATCATTACCACAATGGTACACTTGTTTCAACTGATGAATCTAGTACGTGAACATATTATCATCCGAAGTCCATAGTTCATTATTATTGGGAACAAACTGTTATGTGTTAGATCAATTGAGAATAAGAAAAATAGCCTGGCCAGGTGCTCAGTTGGTTGGAGTGTCACCCTGTATACCAAAAGGTTGTGGATTTGATTCCTGATCAGGGCATGTACCTAGGTTGTGGGTTTGGTCCCTGGTTGGGGCATGTGTGGGAGGCAACTGATCAATGTTTCCCTCTCATATTGATGTTTTTCTCTCTCTGCCTCCCTTTCTCTCTCTAAAATCAATAAAACTATATCCTTGGATGACAGTTAAAAAGAATAAGAAAAATAAGTCTTTTTTCAACTTTCAATCATTCTTTCTCTAATTATCTTCCTTTCTTTATGTAGATCAGAGTTTCTGACGTATTTTTCTTCTCTCTGAATAACTTCTTTTAATATTTCTTGCAAGGCAGATCTAGTTGCCACAAATTCCCTTAATTTTTGTTTGTCTGAGATCATTGTTTTCCTTCACTTTTAAAGGATAATTTCCCAGGGACAGAATTCTGGGTTGATGATATTTTCTGTTTGTTTCAACATTTTAAATATTTTATTCTTGTCTCTTCTTGCTTGCATGGTTTCTGAGGAGAAGCAGGATATCATTCTTATCTTTGTTCCTCTACAGTAAGATATTTTTTCTTCTAGCCGCTTTCAATATTTTATCTTTATCTCATTTTCTGCAGTTTGAATATGATATGTCTTTGTGTTTTACTGACACTTTTCTATTTCATGTTCTCAGAACTTTCTAGATCTGTGGTTTGGTGTCTGAAATTAATTTGGGGAATGCTCAGTCAATATTGCCTCAAATATTGCATCCATTTCTTTCCTCTCCTCATAGTCCCATTACACATATGCTACACTTTTGCAGTTCTGGATATTGTTCTGTTTCTTCAGTATTTTTTTTCTCTTTGCTTTTCAATGTTGGAAGTTTTTATTGACATTCCTAATCCTCAGAAATTCTTTACTTAGCCATGTCTACTCCACTCACTTGCCCATCAAAGGCATTCTTCATTTCTGTTACAGTGTTTTAGATCTCAAGTATTTCTTTTTGATCCTTGCTTAGAATTTCCATCTCTCTGCTTAAACTCCCATCTGTCCTTGCATGTTGTCTACTGTTTCCATTAGCACCCTAGCATATTAATCATGGTTGTTTTAAATTCATCGTCTCATATTTCCAATATCTCTGCCATATCTCAGTCTGGTTCAGATATGTGTTCTGTCTCTTCCAATCGTGTTTTCTTAGTTTATTTATTGATTTATTTTTATTTTTCACCAGTTAGCATGCTTTGCAAATTTTTGTTGAAAGCTGGACCTTGGATGACTGGGTAAAAGGAACTCTGGAAAATAGGCCCTTGGTAAGGTGAGGGGTGGGGGGTGCTTTCTATATTCCTATAATTAGGGCCCATCTTTTAGTGACTCTATGCTTCTGACTGAATGTCACAGCTGGTTCTCAGTCCCCCACTCCCACACCTTATATGGAACAGATGGCCAGAGGGGCATCTGAGTTTTTCCCTTCTCACATGTGGAAGGCTAAAGGGCACTGAAGTTGGGTATTTCCTTTCCCCCAAGTCAATTAAACTCTGATAAAATCCCAATAGTTTAGGCTTTGGTAAAAGTTTCTCTTGAGTGCAGGCCTTATTAAATAGAACAAAATATTCTGGCATATTTCAAAATGGTTCCTTTTCCCCTTCCCCTGCCAACTATCTAAAAGGATTGTTTTTTTTCTTCTTCTAGTCACTGTGACAACCTGGAAGAGTTCAGGAAGTAAAACTCACAAAAGTGGAGTTTTTAACTCTCTACGATGAGCTTCCAACAATTCATTAATTACACTTCCAGGTACTGGTTTCCAAAGAAGTGTCTGCTTGTGGGTCTCCGCTCTCCTAAATTGTGCTTCTCTGTACGGCCTATGTCTCCAATCTTTTAAAAATTGATTTTAAAGAGAAAGAGAGGGAAATTGAACTGCTGTTCCACTTATTCATAAATTCACTGGTTGATTCTTTATATGCCCTGACCTGGGATAGAAGCACAACCTTTGAATATTGGGACAATGCTCAAACCAACTGAGCAACCTGGCCAGAGCCATCTCTCCAATCTGGGCAGTGTTTTTTTCTGTCACCTCACTTCTCTGAAGGACTAAGCAGAGTGTTGAATTTTCAGTTTATTTGGATTTTTATTTGTTGTTAGGGTGAAGTGGTGACTTCCAAGCTCCTTACATGGCAGTTCAGAAACTGAAAGTCCTAAACTTGATATTTAATTGATCAGTGTGTTCTCACCATGTCCATCCCTGTTCACCCTGCTCACACTCTCCTGTACTTATCGCCTTTTGCAATTCCTAGCTCATCTGAGTAGTTATGATATACAACCATGAAAAAATGAAGAAAATGAAGAATCTGCCTGGCCGGTGTGGCTCAGTGCTTGAGTGTCAACCTATGAACCAGGAGATCAGGATTCAATTCCTGGCAGGGCACATTCCTGGGTTGTGGGCTGGATCCCCAGTGGGGGACATGCAGAAGGAAGCTGGTCAATGATTCTCTTTCATCATTGATGTTTCTATCTCTCTCTCTCCCCCTCTCCCTTTGTCTCTGAAACCAATAAAAATATAATTTTTTAAAAAGAAAAGAAAAATCTATCAGGGAATTGATTTGAGAAAGATGATAAGTGTTTTATAAAACATATAAATGCATATTATTTGGTCCTTTTTTCTTTTATCCACCTCCCTCACGGGGACCCCGCCTGCTTCATGGTTTACTTTTTAAATATATTTTATTGCTTTCAGAGAGGGAGGGAGAGGGAGAGAGACATCGATGATGACAGAGAAGAATGGAGCCAAGGGCTGGAGTCACGGGCCGGCCTTGTTCTGGGGTGACCGCCTCCTCGCCTTGGGCCACCGGGCCGCTGGGCAGAACGACTCCTCCCTCCCACACCCGCCCTCCGCCCAGCCGGCCCTCTGGCTGCTCCCGCATCCGCTCAGGAGCCCGGGGCGCTGACTCTGCTCCCTTCTCTGTGCTCCAGCTCCCACCGGGGTCCCCCTCTGACCGTGGCCGCTCTCCCCCGGCCACTCCCCCGCCCACAGGGCACCCCACGCCCTGGCCCCTGGGCGCCCTCCCACTCCGCATTCCGCGGGCAGGCGGCCTCCGGTGGCCCCAGATCCTGTCTGCACCGGCGCGGGGATGGCGGGCGGGGTGTGTGGGCGGCTGGAGGGGGAGGGGGAGGGGGAGGGGGAGGGGGAGAGGGAGGGGGCGGGGGAGGGGAGGGGGAGGAGAGGGCACGCCTCAGGAGGGGCGCGTGGGCTGGGGGCGCGCGTGCGTGAAGCTGGCCTGGATCCCAACCTATTTGGTACTTCTTATTGTTTTATATGACAAGGATATCTTTTTAAATATATATATATATCTTTGTTTATAGCCTTAAAATTTTTCTTGTGTAGCCAGGACTGGGTACATAACCAAGACTTACTAAAGGACTAAAATGGTCTTTTATAAGTAGCATTTCTACCCTTCAAGGAACAGACATACTCTGTGGCATAAGCTTGGTAAAATATCTTTTAAGAATAATGCTGATGCAAGGTGACAAAGCTCTTTTTCCAGCCAGGATGCCATGAAGGAAAACAACTATGGGCAATCTCCACTCTCTCTGAGTGAGTCCCCAAATCAACCAAAGTAGAAGGGAGGGAAATGGAAAGAAACTCCTTTCCTCAGATGATGGATGTAAGCATCCTTCCCTGTCTGAGTGGCAGCACTCCATAAGAGCAATAAAAAATGTCTCTCTTAAAGATGTTAGCTCATTTGGAATTTTGGGTAGTGAGAGTCTTTTGTCAATTTTCTTTTAACTTATAGGAATGGCTTATCACTTCTATTAATAACAATTTTATTCCTTTTCAGTCTATTCATGAAAGTTAAATCTAAAATGAGCACCGCACATGTAGCCTTTTAAGAATATTATAATGTCAGACATAAGATCTACCTAGTTATCTTCACAGTGTCATAGAGAAAAAGAAGTTGATAAAAATTCAGGTAGCAGAAGGGGGCAGTAAAACGCAACAGAATACTCTGGAAGATTTTCCCTTCAAATAGATGATTTCCCAACAAATTTCAGAGACTAATAAAGAAGTACAACAGATACATATATTTATCTAAATATACACAGAAACACTAACTATATATAAAAGTGAGAGCTATAATTTTTACATAATCAAAACCTGATTTTCTAGGGTATATCATGGCACAGTACTCATCATATTACTTTTCCAAATAAAACAGGTTTAGTGCCCAGCTAGTGTGGCTCAGTGGTTGAGCATCTACCTATGAACCAGGAGGTCATGGTTCAATGCCAGGTCAGGGCACATGCCTGGGCTTTGGATTCAATCCCCAGTCGCGGGGTGGGGGTGGGCTGGGGTGGAGGGGGTAGTGTGTGTGTGCAGGAGGCAGGTGATCAATGATTCTCTCTCATCATTGATGTTTCTCTCTCTCTCTTCCTCTCTGAAGTTAATACAAATATATTTTATTTTATTATTTTTTTAAAACATATTTCTTTATTTATTTCAGAGAGGAAGGGGGAAGGAGAGAGAGATAGAAACATGAGTGATAAGAGAGAATCATTGATAGGCTGCCTCCTGCACATGCCTTACTGGGGATTGAGCCCGCAACCCAGGCATGTGCCCTTGGCTGGAATCGAACCCGGGACCCCTCAGTCCACAGACCAACGCTCTATCCACTGAGCCAAGCCGGCCAGGGCCAGGTATATTTTAAAAACAAATAAACAAACACTTTGTCCAACCTTAAAGGGTCATTTTTCCTTGAACTCTTTCCTGACTGCACAGGTATACTGAACTCTCTTCACTCTACTGTGATACAAAAGTTACAGATTAAACCAAGACATTCAACCAAATAGATGTTCTTATTGAATTTCCACTATGGGACAGATTTCCATTTCTTCAAGTTCCAAGTAGTCTAAACATGAATATTCTCTATGCCTTGGTTTGTCCTCACCTTAGAATTCAGTCTCAGCCAACAACAGAACACACCTCTATACATAGCAGGTATGCAATTAAGACCTGATGAGGAGTTCAATGATGATGCCACCTTCAAAATGAATGCAGCATCACCATGTAAAAATTTAGTAAACTCTCAGAGTCAGAGCATGGATTTTTACAAGGCATCTAACTAAGCTTGAATCCGGAGTCCTAAAAATCAATTTAAAATCTGAGTAGATACAACTTGCTCACGTAAAATAAAACAGAAAATTGGATTAAAAGGATTGTTTTAAAGACCTATGGTCTTGGTTGAAATTTCATGTAAGACCGTACAATAAATGGGAGTGTCACAGATGGAATGATTAAATATGACTAGAAGACAGAAATGTTTCCTGGATGAAATGGAATTTTAGTCACTTGTGTCTCATGTAGAATCAGATAATGTGTAGATTGAGCAATAGGATAAAAAAATTCCAAGTGTATCTCTTTTTTTTTAAATGTAAGATTTCTACAAATTGTGGTACCTGACGTGGTTTTATTTCAGGTGTTATGCAGTACTTTTCCATCCATGTTAAGAACGTATGGCTTCATTGAACATTTTATTCTTCCACTTTGCTGCTGCTAATTTCTTTTTTTACTAGTTCACCTTCACACACCTCTCCCCTCACCACCAAAAGATAGCTATTCAACAAAAACAAAGGATGAGAAAGTTCAAAAGTGTTAAAAATCACCCTTCCTTTACATCCATTCCATCCAAATCATCAAACTATGTTCCAAAATAATAGAAAATTAGTCCCTAAATGCAGTCTTACACCTTGATCCATTGTCACATCTCATCTTGGAAAAATGGGCAGAGAACCCCCCCCCCCCCCCCCCCCCCGCAAAAAAACAACACAACACCCTTTACACTCTCCTTTTTGTATCTCCTGTGAAGGGCTGGTGACCAAAAAGGTGGAAACCACACGCAAAGAAATGCATGCATTAAAGCAGATGTTTTGCACATTTAGCATCCCCGGAGGTCCTGGACCCTTGAAAGGAGAGGAAATAGGAGGGAATACATCTCCGGCTCAAATTGACGATTTACTGGATAACTGCTTAGGAGCCATCTTGTGGAGAGGGATCTACCTCCTTCCTCACCAAGAAGCAAGGAGCAGATGGTGGTGCGGGGAACAGTATTTCCTGTGGTAAACACAATTTAGCTATAAAGAGAAGTTACAGATATGTACACTCACTATAGCTATTATATTTCATTCAGCCACATAACATTCTTAAAAGTGTTAGAGGCATGTATTGCTGCCTATACAGTAGGTCAAATGTTTTCATGAAAATCACCCCTGACATGTTTGAAATACATGACACGTGTCAAGCGTGCCAGCCTTTCCTGGCTTTGATTGTCTGGGCCTGTGGGGATTGCAACTTCCCAGGCTTTCCAAAGACCTAGGGGCCCAGACAAGGCGGCGGTGACGCTGTGACGCTAGAGGGGGGAGGGAGGGGATTCCCTACGTGCGCTCCGGAACCTCCAGGCGCTCCTTCCAGCAGAGGAACCACCACCTAGTCCCGCCACGTAAGACTGGGAAAAGGCGCAAACCCGAGCTCAGGGGCAGAGGAACTGGGGGGTGAGGGTGGGGGAAGGAATGGAGGGGAAAGGGGAAAGATAGGAGTGGGGATAGGGGGGTGGAGGGTGGGGGGTGGCAATCGGATTTGCACCCACCTCGGGGAAGCCGAGAGAGAAAGAGCAGCTTCCCGAGTCCCTGACTGTCATTTGCGTGGGTAATCCTGCCCTGACCCGGGTCTTACGCAATTTAAGTGGGGTGGGGGGGTGGGCGGGTAAGAAGGCGGAAAGAGCCAGTCATAGCGTTACGTGGGCTAGTTTTCTGCATAAAAGGAAGGTTCTCTCCGTTAGCTTCCAGTTGTCAAAGGACTCAAGAGAGCGCTTACAGAGTACGCCCAGGAATCCCGCCAGAGCTCCTCTAGCTCCATCCCGAGCTCCTCCTGCGCCATCCACTGTCTGAGCGCTCACGCCACGCTCCCGCCGCACAGATGCTCCTCCGCGCCCTGCTGCTCTGCGCAGCCCTGGGTCTCAGCGCTGCAGGTGGGTACCTGGCTCCCCGCGCCCCGTTCTGCCCCGCAAGTCTCCATTTGGACTTGCCCTGGCCCCTCACTCTGAGCACTCTCAGAATAGTCTGTAGACTTTGTGAAGTACTTCGACCACTTGACCGCCAAAGAACTGGGTAGATATCCCATCTTTGTCCACCAGCTCTGATTATCATGGACCAGTCTGGGTCTCTTTTCTCAACTGCTCAATAGGAATAGCGATAGGAAGGTGCAGGTTGTCGTTTTAATGAGACGGGATGAGGTCAATAGGTGTGGAATGCTTGTGTGTGGTACCCACTGTTACTGAGTGGGAGTAATTGTTTTAAATACCCCAGTTAGTGCTTTCCTTCTCAGGAAAGCCCAGGTTTTTGTTTGGTTTTGTTTTTCAGGTGGGCAAAGTGTTTTTAAAAGTAAGCTGTTTTTACTTTGCCATTTTCCCTAGGTCTATCCGTTTTAATTTTGAGAGAGCTACTTATTTGAGCTCCTTAATGCTGAATAGAACATCTAAAACGTTACCACGAAAAAGCTTAGCAACATGATATTCATTATCCTTATTTAGAATAGGAAGTAGGTATTACTGCTTTAAAACCATTCTGTGAGGCAAGCTTTAAAGAAATTATTTTCCCATGACTATTTGTATATTTCTAGAATTGATTTGTAAAGCTGATCCATAGAAAGTAGAACAAGTAAATGTTTAAGTCAAGATGAAGATGCTGGAGAACAAATTATTTACTGTCCTTACTTTTATTGTAGCAAATCCTTGCTGTTCCAACCCATGCCAAAACCGAGGTGTATGTATGAGTGTTGGATTTGACCAGTATACGTGTGACTGTACTCGAACAGGATTCTACGGGGAAAACTGCTCAACACGTAAGTTTGCCTTTGGGTGCCCTCATTTGGAAGGTGGATGTATACAGTTGTCATTTTATAGGTTTGCATCTTCTAATATGCCCCATTAATTTCGCCATCCTTTTTTTCTCTCATTGCAGCTGAATTTATGACAAGAATAAAATTACTCCTGAAACCCACTCCAAACACGGTGCACTACATACTTACCCACTTCAAGGGAGTCTGGGACATTGTCAATAGTATTCCCTTCCTGAGAAATGCAATTATGAAATATGTGTTGACATGTAAGTACATTATCTTTCTAAGGTTTTCAGTTTCCTCAAAGGAAAAAAATTGCTTTTGTAATACTCCAGATTACTAAACCTAATCCAAAAACATATTTCCAACCTTGTCAAAATGATTTTAAACATACTTTTTTAGTGTGTCTTCTATCTTAATGGCAAAAAATATAGACATTTCAGTCCCATCCAGTTTATAAAGTTTTATCTCACAGTCAGAATTTTGCTTACAATTCTGCACCTCTTTCCCAAGCTTCTTGGATGGTTACTTGAAAAATCAAGATGGTAGACCATTTGGTCTTGTGTAAAGTATATATACTTTCTTAAAGATGCGTTTTAATGAATCATGCTTTTAAATTCAGTTAGAATTGAAAATGTACATGTTTTGAAAGAGTATCATAGTTGGAATTAAATTCAATCTCTGGTGCAATTTTGCACATTTTACAATTTTAAAAAATGAATATCACCAGAACCGGTTTGGCTCAGTGGATAGAGCGTCGGTCTGTGGACTGAAAGGTCCCAGGTTCGATTCCGGTCAAGGGCATGTACCTGGGTTGCGGGCACATCCCCAGTAGGAGATGTGCAGGAGGCAGCTGATCGATGTTTCTCTCTCATCGATGTTTCTGTTTCTCTCTCATCAATGTTTCTAACTCTATCTCTCCCTTCCTCTCTGTAAAAAAAACCAATAAAATATATCTAAAAAAAAATGAATATTGATTTGCTTTGCATATGGGAACAAATTAAACAAAATTTTTTCTCCTGAAAATTTCAGCCAGATCAGATTTGATTGACAGCCCACCAACGTACAATGCACACTACGGCTATAAAAGCTGGGAAGCCTTTTCGAATCTCTCCTATTACACCAGAGCTCTTCCTCCTGTGCCTGATGACTGCCCGACTCCCATGGGTGTGAAAGGTGAGTGAGAGGAGGCAGTGAGAGATGCATTGAAATGGGAGGGGAGGGGAGAGTGGATTGCTACTTAGAACATTTGACCCTACATTATCATTTATTTGCTAATAAAAGTCTAATTCTTCCTTTCTTAATGGAGATCTATGGAGATTTTTTTGAAACTGTGAGTCCATGTAGACTATTTCATGAAAGGGAACATCTTAATGTTTTTGAATTCTTTCATTAAAACTGGACTCATACTAGTTAAACAGCAGATAAAATTATTAAATAAGAAGTTGCTTCCCGGTGTGAACTGTCTTTATATTATGATCATGGTCACAACTGTATTTCTCCTGAAAGGGAGGAAGGCCCTAGTAAATTGACAGTATACTATCTGCTTCCTTGAATATATAGATGAATTCTTGGCTTTCTCGTTTTTCAGGGAAGAAAGAGCTTCCTGATTCAGACATGCTCCTGGATAAATTTATGATAAGAAGAGAGTTCATTCCTGATCCCCAGGGCACAAATTTGATGTTTGCATTCTTTGCCCAGCACTTCACCCATCAGTTTTTCAAGACAGATCATAAGCGAGGACCAGCTTTCACTAAAGGACTGGGTCATGGGGTAAGATAGAATTAAATCAGAAATATAGCTAATCATAGTGAGGTGCTAACATTGAAGACCATGTATTTATTTGCCACACCAAATAATGCACCCTCTTTTTGAAAAGTGTCCTGTCTATAAAATTTTTAGTGGAGTTTCATTTTAACTCACTGGTTAAGTAAACATACAAACACACACACAGATATTTATAATTTGGCTCATATTTTTAGTTCAAAATATTAGCACTGCCAAAGTTATGTCTTTAAAAACATGTTTCTACAACATGTTGTACCCTGATTATGCTGCTTTAAATATGATAAGGTGAAATTTTTGCAGCATTATATTTTGGGTTTCAATTCATTTATTAAGAATTTTATGTCAATAATACATTTGCTAATGCCTTTTAAAGGAAATACCCATATCATTATACCAAAGCATATGATATATTAATAAGCTGCATAGGAGATACTAATGCCTTTAAACACAAGAGACATATCTAGGTTTGTCGCTTCAATAGATAAACATATTAACTTAGTATTTTGTGGCTATGAAAAAGGTGTTTTATTGAATATCTTTCATTGAAGCAAGCTAAATCCTCAAATTGTTTAATAATAAATGATATCATGGATGCTTTATATAAGAACAACTTCAATAACAGCAAACTGATTTTTTTCTATAATTTTCCAGGTGGATTTAAATCATGTTTATGGTGAAACTTTGGATAGACAGCATAAACTGCGCCTTTTCAAGGATGGAAAACTGAAATATCAGGTTTGTCCCATTTGAACATTTAAGAGTTAGCTATGATTTACCCCTTTGGCTATATTTTTAAATCTCTGGTTGAAATGTATTTCTTAACTTTTAAGGTAATGTTTATTTATTACCATTGTTTTTTAGATAATTGATGGAGAGGTATATCCTCCCACAGTCAAAGATACCCAGGCTGAGATGATCTACCCGCCTCATGTCCCTGAACACCTGCGGTTTGCCGTGGGCCAGGAGGTGTTTGGTCTGGTGCCTGGTCTGATGATGTATGCCACGATTTGGCTGCGCGAACATAACAGAGTGTGTGATGTGCTTAAGCAGGAGCATCCCGAATGGGATGATGAGCGGCTGTTCCAGACAAGCAGGCTAATACTGATAGGTAAGGAAGAGAAGAAAATAATTTCAATAAAACCATCTTCCCCGGAGAAAACGAGTCCTTCACCTTTGCTATGTTTTAAGTCATTCTGGGGGAATGTGGTGAATATAAAATTACATGCTCCATATTAACTTAATCCATGAGCATGATTATAATATGGAACTGTCTTTGGTATTCATGGTAAAAATGAAAAAGTAGACGTGAGGGAATAGCACATCAACAAAATTGCATTTTGGTTGCTTGAAAGTTAATGATCAGAAAGAATCAATGTTCTAAATGTTTTATTTTGTGCAAATAGGAGAAACTATTAAGATTGTGATTGAAGACTATGTGCAACACTTGAGTGGCTATCACTTCAAACTGAAGTTTGACCCAGAGCTGCTTTTCAACCAACAATTCCAGTACCAAAACCGCATCGCTGCTGAGTTTAACACTCTCTACCACTGGCATCCGCTTCTGCCTGACACCTTTCACATTGATGACCAGGAGTACAGCTATCCACAGTTTCTCTACAACAACTCTTTATTAATGGAACATGGGCTTACCCAGTTTGTCGAATCATTCAGCAAGCAAAATGCTGGCAGGGTAAGCATCACTATTGAAAAACAAAATAAAACAGAGGACTAGTCTGTTTACTTATTAAAGAAAAGTAATTCGTTTGCTACTTAGATTCTCTTCTTGAAATAAGAAGCCTAACATTTTTTGAAAAGTCAAAGCTTTGAGTCTACAGTTATCAAATGGCAATATGTAATCACACCTCAGCTATAGGTATTTTTAAGAACTTTCTATAATCTTGGAGATTATAGAAATGAACATTTCAAACTTGAATAGTTTAGGTCTCAGTTGGGAGCATAGGTCTCAGTTACTTTGTACTAAGGAAGGCTTTTAAGATAGAAATTGTAAATATGCCTGAAAACGTTGTTTTATAATGTAATTCCTTTTCCCCAGGTGGCTGGCGGTCGGAATCTTCCCGTTGCAGTACGGAAAGTAGCCAAGGCCTCAATTGAGCAGAGCAGGCAGATGAGATACCAGCCTCTGAACGAGTACCGCAAACGCTTTCGGATGAAGCCCTATGAATCATTTGAAGAACTTACAGGTGAGTGTTTCTGAGCTTCTTACAAGATTCAAAGGGCCTATTGCAAACAACACAGAAGTTGGAAGCAGACTGAGTAAAGGGGCAAAACTATTTTGTTGCATTTTGTAAAAATTTACATGGTTGTGTCTCTTGTCTTTGTCACCTTCACAGGAGAGAAGGAAATGGCTGCGGAGTTAGAAGCGCTCTATGGTGACATTGACGCCATGGAGCTGTACCCTGCCCTTCTGGTAGAAGAGCCTCGCCCAGATAGCATCTTTGGTGAGACCATGGTAGAACTTGGAGCCCCCTTTTCCTTGAAAGGACTGATGGGCAATCCTATATGTTCTCCTCACTACTGGAAGCCTAGCACTTTTGGCGGTGAAGTGGGTTTTAAAATCATCAACACTGCCTCCATTCAGTCTCTCATCTGCAATAACGTGAAAGGCTGCCCCTCTACTTCGTTCAGTGTTGGGGACCCACAGCCCACCAAGACAGTCACCGTGAATGCGACCCCCTCCCACTCTGGACTGGAGGATATCAAGCCTACTGTACTACTAAAAGGACGTTCAGCTGAACTGTAGAAGCCTATTGATCATATTTATTTATTTATATGAATGATTTCTTTTAATTATTTAATATTTATATTAAACTCCTTATGTGACTTAACTTCTGTTAAGGAAAAAGGGGGTTATCCTTGTGAAGATTTTTGTGTCAGTGATTTCAAGATGTCTTTTCTCCAAGTTAAAGGGAAAAACAGATTTCATTTGACATCTCTTTACTTGAATTTCAGTTTAGACTTACAGTAACAGCCACAGTGGAGACGTTTGAATATTTAAATGCTGTTACAAGATGGCAAAATGCTGCACATTTCTTTCTCCGTTCTGATTCTTACAGTGTATCTGCCACGATACTTGGAAGCAACTACCTGCACACTGGTCCTTTGATTTTCTTCTAGCCATTTTGCTAAGAGGAGCTCTTCTGATCAGTTTACTTCTTCTATTTTGTTTCTCTGGTTTCAAGATCTGAGTTCATCTTTCTTTGGACTCTACCTATATTTTCTTATCCGAACTTCTGTAAGTTTTCAGGAAAACCTCAGCTCAGGACTACTATTTAGCTCCTCTTAAGAAGAATAAGAGAAAACAAAAGCTCTCAAAAAAAAAGGGCCTTGATAAAAAGGTGTGCTCACATGTTAAGTGAAAGACAGAGAACTTTATATTTAATTTTAACTATTTTAACTATGTGTAACTGAAGAAGCTACAAAGAGACTTAGAAAGAACTGTAAGGGGTTCTTGACAAGAAGAGCTTTATATTCCTACTCTAAGGAATGTCCTTTTCCTTTAAAAACAAAAGCACACTATTCCTGAATAGTTCCCAGGAAGATAATGCTTCTTCTTATCCACATCTCATTGTCAGCTGACATTTTCTGGTACTGTACATTACTTAATTTATTGAGGATTATTATTTATGTTTTGTTAGGACATTATTGTTATAAACTGGGTTGAAGCCTCGCTATCTCTTCTTTGGGATTACCTCTTTGAATTTTGAAAACTACAAGAGAAATTATTGGATTAAGATGTGAATTAATTTTCAGGAACCCAGCTCTGGTACATTGAGTTATAAGGTTGGAATTTATGTCATTAAGATTCACCTATACACCAGCCCACAGAACATTGTGTCTATGTCTCATCAGCCTGGAAGTGCCATAAAACTGACCTTTTATATATTTTTTAAGGACCGGTGGATGCTACATTAATTCATTCCATTATAACTTATTGAAGAGACATTAGTCAAAGTACTGTAGGTCTTAATATTTTTAATCAAGCACTGATTATGGATAACATTAGTATTTATGTAATTAATTAAGAGCACGTCTTGTGGGTAGAGGGAAATGATGAAATCTCATTAAAGAGAAATAACTCAGGGAAATTTTCTTTAAGATTTTATGTTTAAAAGGTTAGAAAAAGAAATAGTCAATGTTAGAAGGGTTTGCATAAAAACTGTTAACTTCCCTAATTTAAAAACTAAGTTGTTATTAACATCAACCTGCTGTCTAAACCCAGGAATTCGGAATGTGTATGTGAATGTTTTGGTGCCTCAGACTGTATTTAAATTTATGTAAAGTACAAGTGTTGAAATAAGTTTGTTTATTTTTATACTAAAGAATTGAAAAATCTCTTCTAAAATAAATTTGGACTGTTTCTATATATCTTTGTCATATTGTGTATGATTTCTCTAAAGGGTTATATTAAAGTAAACCATTGTTTTGTTTTGTATTTTCTGACCTATTCCAAACTAGACTGGCCTTTAATGAAGTGGTTCTGCCCTCAGTCATACAGAGGCTTCTTAGGATCACTATTTATAATCTTATTCACTGCCACACCATCTGGAAAACATGTGCTTCATGCTACAGAATATAGCAAAAAACTTGTTTTCAATGCCTAATCTAGAAGGGAAAAAAAACAAGTACATAAAAGCAAAGGATAAGAAAAGAATTACTAAGAAGGTACAAAATTAAAAAGGAAGTTTAAAGAGGGAGATTTTATACTTAGTTGGGCAAATCATCGATACCTGGCTCTTTGGCTTTTGTTGTACCCTCCCTACTCTTGACATATTGATAATTTCAATATCCAAAATGGCCTCTTTCTTCCTTAGCCTTCTCCATGCCTCTGATGCATATTTCCCAAGGTCATACATACCTTGATCTCATCATCATTAATTACTATCCAAATCTTGATTTCAAGTATCCTCCTTTTTTACCAACACCTACAGCTCGCCTGTTTGAGTACTCCCACTCTAACTTCTAACTCTCGTTTCACTAGGCCTACTGACCCATCACACTCATCACTTCAGTATTTTTCACCCCATTAACTCCACATTTCCTAATTTATGCACCTAGCTCAGATTCCTTTGCCAATCATTATGACTCCCTCCTTCCATTGTACTTAACTGGCACAGCTTAACTAATTTTGTCCGTCCTCCTAATCTGTTTGACTTCTCAGTACCATTTAACACATTGTCTTATGATTTGATCCTCTCCTGGTCTTTCTCTACTTTCACGGAGTGCTACTACTCAGATAGTTTTAAAACTCTTCATCCGATTATATCCATAAATTCAAGTATTTTGTTCCCCCTCTCCTTTAACTGTACTCTTCCAGGTGAATCCTATCCAAGCTCATAAACTGAAACACTAATTAATCACTCCCAAATTTATGTCTCTAGAACCAACCTCTAATTGTCCATTGATAACTTTTCTACTCAAATACATAAAGCATGGCTTATTTTACATCTCTTCCCTCTCAGCACCATATACCCAAAGTAATAATATTCCAAAGTTAAGGATATCACCATCCCCTGGTTATCAAGCAAGAACCGCTCTTTTCTTCATGCCCATAGCCAATTTAGCAGCAATCTTATGGCCTATATCCTACAGATAAATCCTAAATCTGTCACTTTTCTCCAACTCCACTACTGCTGACCTGGTCAATGCATTATTTTCTTAATTGGTTTTCCCTCTTCTATTACTGCTGTGCTCCAAACCATTCTACTTATGAGAGTGGTCATTTTCAAACATAAATCATATGCCTCTCCCTTGTTTGAACTCTTCTGGTGGTTTCCTGTTACGCAATGGATAAATCTAAACACTTTACCCTATCTTATGAGGGTCTCACTGATCTGTCCCCTGCTTAGCTATCTGATCTCATCCACTACAATTTTCCACCTTTGTGCACTGTACTCCAGCCATGTTTCTTCAGGTTTGCTCAAATAAATAAGAATAGGCTTTATGAAAGAAGTAAAATATGTGTTGATTCTTGAGTAAAGAGTAAAACCTTAAAAAAAAAAAAAAAAAAACAGAACTATCCACTCTGAAAATTAGTTTGGTAGTTTCTTCTAAAACTAAAAATTTACTTACCATATATATATGTTTTCTAGTGATGCTATAACAAATTATCGCAAGCATACTGGCTTTAAAAAACAATTTATATCTACATTTCTGGATGTCAGACGTAAGAAATAGATCTTATGAGTGAAACTCAAGGTATCAGTAGGGCTGTGTTTCTTCTCAGCACTCTCAGGGAGACTCTGACTCAATGTTCCAGCTTCCCAAGGCCACCTGCATCCTTTGCCTCACAGTCCCTTTCTCTGTCATCAAAGCCAGTAGGGTAGTATCTTCTAATATCTCTGACTCTGACCCTCTTGCCTCCCTCCCAAAATGGCCCTTTTTGATTACTTTGGGCCCACGATGATAATCCAGGAAAATGTCCCTTCCTCATGATCCTTAATTCTTTCACATATACAAAGTCCTTTTTGCCATGTAAAGCAACAAGTTCACAGGTTCTAGGGATTAGGACATGGACATCTTTGGAAAACCATTATTTTGCCAACCACATCATTACAACCCAGTAATTGTACTCTTGGCCATTTATACCAGATAAATAAAAAACCTATATCCATGCAAAAATCTGCACATGAATGATCATAGAGACTTTATTCATAATAAATTTAAAAAACTGGAATAGTCCCATTGTCTGTGTCTATGGGTGGTAAGGACCTGGGGCGGGGGCCAGGGGCGGTCTGGAGGGGGTCAATGGGGAAAAAATGAGACAAATGTAATACTTTCAACAATAAAGAATTATTTAAAAGAAAAAAGACTGGAGAGAGCATTCCCTTGCCCTTTCTTGTACCTGGCTGATCTTAACAGGTGATGTAGAAGCATCATAGCGTGACTTTCTCTGGCTATTACTCAACATCTGTTCCTGATGACAACATTCGCAAAACCAGGGTGGGGTGTATTTTACCTGCTCTTGAAGGAGTGTTCTCTACTTACATAGTATTCTGAAAGCAGCAAGGAAAAAAGACCAATGGGTTAACATTCTTTCTCCTTAAGACAAAAATAGTTGGAGATGATGCAAAAAGACAAGAATGTTTCTTTCATCCACACCCTGAAAACGACCATTTAAAATGTAAATTTTCTGTAACATTGTCATGCTATATTTTACTCAGACTTGATTTATCATGATTTATCACTATTAAGAAATGTTCTAAATGTTGTGTTATCTGAAATGCTGTTTAAGATGAAAGGTGCCTGTTGGAGAGAGAGAGAGAGAGAGAGAGAGAGAGAGAGAGAGAGAGAGAGAGAGAGAAGAGACTTTGAATGTTAGAAACAGTATAATTTTATTAAATCTCCAGCTTTGCTAAGTTTATACCAAATACTTTGATACAGCTCTCCCTTTTACCATATTGATTATCTTTATTCGTTTAAAAGGGGGTATATCTTATAAATATTCTTAATAAAGTGAATTCAAAGTCATTAGAACATGACTTCTATTTCATTTTTAGAAATTTAGAACCTCACTTGAAATAGAGGTATCCTTGAGAATTATAAAAACAATTGTGAATTTCTAGACTAAATCACTTCATTCAGGAACATGACTTTTCACATTCCTGATAAACAGCATGGTGGTAGACTGCCTATATGCTTCCAGCCAGCACATGGGCTTTGGAATTGGGCAAACCTGGGCTCTGCCACTTTCTGTAAGTGTGGTTAATAGCAGACCTCATATTCCTTACCTTTAAAAGTTAAATTAGGCCCTAGCTGGTTTGGTTCAGTGGATAGAGCGCCAGCCTGCAGACTGAAGGGTCCTGGGTTCAATTCCAATCAAGGGCATATGCCCAGGTGGCAGGCTCTATCCCCAGTAGGGGGTGTACAGGAGGCAGCCACTCAATGATTCTCTGTCATCATTGATGTTTCTATCTCTCCTTCTCCCTTCCTCTCTGAAATCAATTATATATATATATGATAAATTGGGAACAGGATTGTCATACAATGTAAGGTCGATATATAGATATAGATATAGATATAGATATAGATATAGATATAGATATTATATATATATATATATATATATATATATATATATATATTCAGAGAAGGGAGAGGGAGAGAGAAATAGAAGCATCAATGATGAGAGAGGATCATTGACTAGCTGCCTCCTGCACACCTCCTACTGGGGATCAAGACTGCAACCAGGGCATGTGCCCTGACCAGGAAGTGAACTGTGACCTCCTGGTTCCTAGGTCGACTCTCAACCGCTGAGCCATGCCCTGCCGGGCAAGGTAGCTATTTTTATTGTTCTATTCCAAATTATAAATAAAGGCAAATTACTTTTTATTTTTTATTGTTGCAATCACAATAAATAGTGTTAATAATAATACTGCATTAAGAAAATAAATCAGAGAAAGTGGACGTAATATGAGACTCTAATATTAGCTTTCTGTGACATTGGGAACTAGGAATCTCTCTGGTTTTATTTTCTTCAGTGATACTATGAGAAGGCTACATACTTCTTCTTCTTGTATAAGACTCCTAAATTAATATCAACATATCCTGTGGTAACTTAATATAGTTCTTTGCTTCTCAATTGGTTTAGTGCCGTGGTCGGCAAACTGCAGCTCGAGAGCCACATGCCGCTCGTGGCCCCTTGAGTGTGGCTCTTCCTAAGCCTTAGGAGTACCCTAATTAAGTTAATAACAATGTACCTACCTACATAGTTTAAGTTTAAAAAATTTGGCTCTCAAAAGAAATTTCAATCGTTGTACTGTTGATATTTGGCTCTGTTGACTAATGAGTTTGCTAACTACTGGTTTAGTGGATACAAGGGACTGGAGATAAGAAGCTTTACAGCTCAGGAAAAGTCTGCCCTGTCAGACTATGATGAAAAACATTACCTAGAGTGTTCTTTTTAAAATATATACATATACATATACATATACATATACACATATTAGTATATTCATTGATTTCAGAGAGGAAGGGAGAAGGAGAGAGGGATAGAAACATCAATGATGAGAGAGAACCATTGATCAGCTGCCTCCTGCACACCCCACACCAGGGATCAGCCCGCAACCCAGGCATGTGCCCTAACCAGGAATCAAACTGTGACCTCCTGGTTCACAGGTCGACACTCAAACACTGAGCCACACCAGCTGGACTAGAGTATTTTTTAAACTTGGTAGTTGTGGTAGACAGAATCATGCCCCCCTCTAAAGTTATCTAATTCCTAATGCCCAGGATTTGCCATCTATTATATAACAAGGAGCAATAAAAGCTGCAGATGGAATTAAGGCTGCAATTCATTTGACCTTAAAATAAAGAAATTATCCTGGATTACCCAATGCAATCGTAAGAGTCCTTAAATGTGAAAGAGGAAGGCAGAAGAGCCAATGTAAGGGTGACAGAATATGAAAAAGACCAGCTACCAACTGGCTTTGAAAATGGTAGAGGGTAGGGGACCCAGAATATGGGAAGCCTCTCGGAGCTTGAAAGGGCAAGAAACTTATTCTCCCCTAGAGCCTCCAGAAAGTAATGCAAGGCTTGATTTTGGACACATGTGGCCTATTTAGGACTTCTGAACTATGGACCTGTAAGATAATAAATTTGTATTGTTAAAACCACCATGCTTGAGGTAATTTGTTATAGCAGCAATAAGACACTAATACATTAGTTAAGAAGGACAAGAGAAGAATAAATTGGGAGTAATGGGACCCACCTCTTATGATGGGAAGTATGTATAATTTACTCAATATATATTGTATACAACATATTGAACTCAGTCTCCTTCTGCTACATGTTAATGTTATGGTCCCTGCTTCTGCATCCCACAGAGACTAGCAGAGTGGGTGTGTGTCTTACTTTAATGCCCTTATAACTTATTTGTCTTAAGTCTTGTCTTACATATTTGCTTTAAGTACAGTCTTTAAGCTCCTCTAGTTATCATTGAATTTCTTCAGAGATCTTCCTTTGGGGGAAATTTTCCCTGCAAATACTGACTATACAGTTGATTACATTTTACACCTGTCTGCTCTCTCTCTGATGAATCTTGCTTGAAATTAACTAGTCTTTTTTTTCTTTTGTGGATTGGAGGAAGCTATTAAAGAAGAATTTATAATTTTCTTCTCAAAATGAAAATTGAAAATGAAAACCTTCACTTGCCCAATTGTAAAATAAGTGCAACACCACTAAACTTCCGCCTTTCCCCAACTTAATGTCAGCTCAGAATGAGAAAAAAACTGATTACATGCTTTATGTCCAGTACCCTACAGCTTTAATAAGATCCAGAAGGAGAAAGCATGTCAAGCTGGGGACTATCACAACATGGTGAAGTGAAAAAAAATTTGATTTCTAGAGTCAGAAAAACCTGTAGGCTCAATAAACTCTTTATCATCCTCTCTTTCTTTATTACAGAACTGTGGTATTCCTTTTACTATTCTTGGAGTGAAGCTTAATACTGAAAACAACCAAAATATTCCATACTATGATTAACAGAGCCTGGGGGAAAGAGAAGTCATAAAGGGAGATATTGATCAAAGGGCACAAAATTTCAGTTACTAGATTAATAAATTCTGGAAACCTAATGTACAGCGTGATGACTGCAGTTAATTACTATATATATACATACATACATATATATATAGAAGCCTAAGCGACTGTTCGACCATTTGACCGTTTGTATGACCGGTAGCTATGATGAGCACTGACCATCAGGGGGCAGATGCTCAACACACAGGCATGGAAACATGGAACAGACTGATGAATCTCAGAGGGAAGGGGGGAGAGGGGAGGGTAGGAAGAGATTAACCAAAGATCTTATATGCATACTAGAGGCTCAGTGCACAAATGTACCAGTGGGGTCCCTCGGCCTGGCCTGCAGGGATCGGGCTGAAACCGGTAGTCTGACATCCCCCGAGGGGTACTGGATTGCGAGAGGGCGCAGGCCAGGCCAAGGGACTCCACCATGCACTGGGCCTCTAGTATATTATATACTTGAAATTTGCGAAGAGTAGATCTCAAGTGTTGTAACCACAAACAAAAAGGTAACTAATGTAAGGTGATATATAACTAATCTGATTTACATCATTCTTTTAGAGTGTATACATATTAAAAAATAAAAATATATAAGCAAAAATTATATATATACTAGTGGCCTGGTGCACGGATTCATGCACATTGAAAGAAAAATAATTAGAAGAAATATTTTAATATTGCTATTTGCCCTTTCTCTGTAATGGAAGTGTCAGCGCCGCGCCCTCACCTCCACCATCCCGCCTATGGGGTGATCAATTGGGGCTGGGCCCCCCGCCTGACTCCCTCAGTACCTGGGAGTTGGGCGGCAGCCCTGTCCCTTGCTGCTGCTGCTGGTTGCTGTCTGTGGGGTGATCAGTTCCCCGCTCACACCCACATTGACCTGGCATCACCCGCTCCACCATCCTGCTACAGTCCCACTCTCGTCGGGGCCCATTGGGGCCAGCAGCGCCTCCACTGCCACCCCTTACCAGCGCTGCATCACTGACACCTGCCATGTTCTGCACCACTCCCTGGTGGTCAGTGCACGTCATAGCGAGGAGTCAAAGTCTGTCGAACTCCTGGTTGAGACAATTTGCTTATTAGGCTTTTATTATATAGGAGATAGATAGATAGATAGATAGATAGATACACACACACACATACATACACTCCTTACTGGGTTTTGATTGAGTAGATATACCACATCTAGCATTGAAAAAACTTTTGATATGATTAAGTCACTTTGGTGGGATACATGGCTTAGAGGATGGACTCTTTTGCTATCAGATTATTTTGAGAATCTGATCAAAGCTATAGACCTAAAATAACAAATAACCACAAGACAAAAATTGTCATAAAACTTCAGACAGTTCTTTAGGCCTCTGAAGATGATCCAAGTTAAGAATGTAAGGCAAGCATGTCAAACTCACAGCCCGTGGGCCACATGCCTCATCTATTTGGCCTGTGTTAGCCTTTGAGTTTGACATGCTTGATGTAGGGCAATAGGTCTTCTGGTCAAGATGGTGGTGTAGGTAAATGCAGTATTCTAATCCTCACACAACCACACTAAAAATACAAGCAATCTACAGAACAACCATCTGTATACTGTAGTGTACACCTGAAACTAATATAATATCAAATGTCAACTGTAATTGAAAAATAAAAATTATTTTTTAAATGTAGGGTAATAGATATTCCTGCAGTAAAAGGAAATCAGTAACAATTAGAAAAGATTAAAGAGTAAGTATACAAGGAGAGAGGGTAGTAATAACATAGAAAGAGCTTTCAACTGAGAATCAAGTAACTAAGAGATCAAGTTTGCCATGAATGTACTTTATCAACTTATTTAAAAGGTTTTGGTAGAAAACATCAGGGAATGGTTCATCTTAACAAGCTTTGGGTCTTTTATAATCTTGAATTTCTATCATTCTCTCTGGATCTTTTTCTACTTTATAAAGTCAGGGTGTTGGTGTTATGGACTGTTTGTGTCCCCTCCAAATCCATATGTTATAATCATAACCCCTAAAATATATGAATATCTAACCACTATGCTGAACACCTGAAATTAATACAAAGTAATATTGAATGTAAACTGTAATTGAAAAAAATTCTAATCTCTTATGTGGCTATATTTGGAAATGGAGCTTCTAGGGAAGTCATTAAGGTTAATAGACTACAGAGTCAGAAGAAGAATCAAACAGCAGGATTGAAAGAAGGTGTATACCAGGCAGAATTACTTTTACTGCATGTTATTGAGACAGGCCAGTAAACTAGGACAAGCGGAATAGGGAAACTGAGACAGAGTGAACACAGTAGTTTGCAGCCATCTAGAAAATACTAGTTTCGCCGAAACCGGTTTGGCTCAGTGGATGGAGCATCGGCCTTCGGACTGAGAGGTCCCAGGTTTGATTCCGGTCAAGGGCATGTACCTGGGAGATGTGCAGGAGGTAGCTGATCGGTGTTTCTCTCTCATCGATGTTTCTGGCTCTCTATCTCTCTCCCTTCCTCTCTGTAAAAAAACCAATAAAATATATTTAAAAAAAAAAAAAAGAAAAAGAAAATACTAGTTTCCCTAAACCAGGGACACTTAAGAGTAAATGATTTGCACTTCTCCCCAACCAGAGGGTAAATAGCTTAAATCACCTACTCAGGGAGACATAGCAGAAATCCAATTAGTGCCATTTGTGCCTACCACACCCAAGGACAGATGAAGTTAAGAGAATAAATCTCATTGTGGTACATCAGCATAAGGCTGGTGAATATTCTATTGAAATCCTCCCCTAAGACCTCCCCTAAGATTCCTGCCTGCAAGAGAGAAATAGAAGTTTCAAGATAAAGGACCCAACCTGAGCTCTCCCTCCCAGGAGCTGGCACGAGCCTCCTCCACCATTCTTCTCCCGCAGGCTTGCATCTGTAATCTCTAAGGGACTGCATGAGGCTTGCACCCAGGGAGCAATGGGCAGCAGCAGTTCACCCAGGGCAAACCCCCTGAATCTCTCCCAAAGGGCCCCTTTTCTCTGACTTCGTAGTGAGCCAAAGCAGACCAGCCTGGGCTCATTTCCCCAGCCCTTCCTTGTTTCATTGTCCTTAGCTTTATTAAACATCCTCTAAAATTCACCTGGCCTGTCAGCATGGCTCAGTGGTTGAGCTTTGACCTATGACCCAGGAGGTCAAGGTTTGATTCCTGGTCAGGGCACATGCCCAGGTTGCAGGCTCAATCCCCAGTGGGAGCTGTGTGCAGGAGGCAGTTGATCAATGATTCTCTCACATCACTGATGTTCCTATCTCTCTCTCCATCTCCCTTCCTCTCTGAAATCAATTTAAAAAATTTTTTTTAATTAAAAATAAAATTCACCTGAGCTTGTGTTGTGAAACGTTTCCTGGGAAAAGTCAAGAACCCACACACTACTGGCCAGCCTGCCCTAGGCAGACCTGCTCGAACTAGAGAGGAAAAAAAGAAAAACAGTTCTTAAAATCTTCACCTATTGTGGGCACTGGTCACAGACATAGGACCATCCATGGAGAACCAGAATATAAATTTGTTTTTGTAATGTTAATGGGGTATTTTTTTGGAGGGGTGGGGAGGCAAGAATTGTGTGAATGGCTTAGGTAAAGAATAGGCGTGGAAATGTTTATAAAGGAACATAAAGAAAATGAGTCAAAAAAAAAAAAAAAAAAAAAAAAAGAAAATGAGTCTTCAAGTACTTCCTCTGAATGAATCTCATTAATCTTGCCAGCGTTTTCTTGGCTTCCAAGCAATCTTTATCAAACCAGGAAGTGGGTCAGCCTAACCTGGAGCAGACCAGGCAATCAGATGATTTGTAAGTAATTGCAAGACTTCTGTAAATCTGTGGAAAATTTACAAAATTTCCTAGACTTAGAAGATTGCTTGTCATATCTCAGAGAAGGTTTCCCCACGCTTTCATCTTCTTTTACCCTGAATTCTCTGATACCCTAAGATCTGCACACAAGTTAAGAGGTTGAAATATTAAACAACAGTCAGTATAGTAAGGAAGTGGAAATTTTTGACACTACATAAGATGTCTGCTAAATAGATAAATTAAATAGAGGAGAAATATGGTTATATTAAATACAATATAATGATCCTTTGTTAAAAAATATTTCTCCTACATTGATCCTAAGAGTTGCCATTAATAAATAACCAGTATTAGTTATAGTTGAGTATGACGAGATATTTCTTTGAATAAAGTAGCTAATCCTAAAGGTGTCCATATCATCCTTGGACAATCTTTATTTAGACATTGAGGATTTTGATACATGGCTCAGTCTTTCATTTCCCCACAATTCCTACCCATCTTTTAAGAGATTATGGGGATTGTGTAGATAACCCAGTTCAATGGTCTATGATTTTCAGTTCTACTGCATTTCATCCAACATCCACCCCTTTCCAAGGCAACCTTTATTATCATTTAGCACTGCACTAGCTCAAAAAATTTAACCCATGATCTTTCCATTGACTTCCGTACCAATAATTCTCTCCCACCTTAACTCACACATTGTTACACTCCTACCTCATATAGGCCTAATCCCTTATTCCTCAATTTTATTTTAGTCAATAGATTCTCTTTCAAGTTTTCTTTCTCCCCTCTCATAAATTATCACCATCCAGATTCCTAAAATTTTGGTATATTAGAACATACAATATTATCTTCACTTGAACAGAAATTTTGCTTTTTTATGAAGTAAGAACTATGAACTCTTTATTGTTTGTCTTGCCACAAACTCCCTCAATCTAAGGTCTACATTCTATTCTACTACTTGTATAGTCTTGCATTTCACATTTAGGCCTTCAGTGCACCAGGAGTTCACCTTTCTAAAAATAGAGCAGAAGTGAAAACTCGTTGGGCCAATAGCTAAGAGGCAACAGAGAAGGCAGGGGCATGAGTTAGTCAGGTTAGCTAAGACATAGCATGGTTCACTCCCACAGTCTCTGTAGACTTCACTTAGCAAAATTCCTACCTTAATTGATATGTTCAGATGAGAAATTCTAACATTCTTCAAACAAAAGATAATACTGTGAAAATAAACCAATTATCAAATTTTAAAAGTTGTGGAAAGTAAACATGATTTTAACAGTAAAGAATTCAGTATGTGTGGAAAGCTAAACTCAAGATACTCTTCTGGAAAGTAGAATAAAAGATATGTGAGGAAAATGGAACAGAAAAGATAAAAGAATTAGAGAAATTCACGAGAGCTAACTTCTAATAAAAAGGAAGTTTAGAAAAAGAAAACAACAAAAATACAGGGGAATTTTGCTTAAATTATAAGGAAGATGTTCTATAGTGAAAAGGGGTTAATGAGTACTGCCCAGAAGTGAAAACAGACAGAAACCATAATGTTACGAAATTTTGGAACGCTGGTGATGAAGAAGTGAAAGAAAAATTTCCAGAAGTAAGAGAAGTAAGTTACAATTAAAAGAGAGAAAATTAGAGGGTATTAGACTTCTCAGGAACAGCACTGGACACCGGGAATCAGTAGAAATACACCTTTTACATTTTGAGGAAAGACTTTCAAGATGAAGTCCTATAGATAGCCAATTCTCAATCAAATGTGAGGCTAAAATAAGACTTTCAGATGTTCAAGAGCTAAAAAATGGAAATGAAATAAAATGACCTTTTAAGTGCTTGTTCACAGGAAGCTATTAGAGGATTGATGCAGTTAGAATAAGGTCAGACCGGCCAATATGGTGCAGTGGCTGAGCATCAACCTATGAACCAGGAGCCAGGAGGTCACAGTTCAACTCCTGGTCAGGGCACATGCCCAGGTTGCACGCTCAATCCCTTGTGTGGGGTGTGCAGCAGGCAGCCAATCAATGATTCTCTCCTATTATTGATGTTTCTAACTCTCTCTCTCTCTCTCTCTCTCTCCCCCTTCCTCTCTGAAATAAATAAATAAATAAGGTCATAAAAAAAGGAAAGAAGAAAATAATGGGTTTTTTAAAACAAGGTATCCAATACAGCAGTGATAAAATCCAATTCCACATTGATAGTGAAGCTTAAAGAACCAGGGTGAGACACTCAGCAGGTTTGGGGGTTGAGTCTCCAGAAAAAAAAAATGAAATTGAGAGATTATTTGACATGTTTGAGATTTTAGAAAATAATATTGACAGCAATTTAATAGACAGGATGGAATATTTGCAAAAATGAAGCATAGATATTTTTTAAGCAAATGAAAAAGCTCAGTAAATTTGGCTGAAGGAAAAACTAAATTTGGGGCAAAGAAGGAGAGCTAATTAGGCTCTCAGTACACAACTGGTTCTGAGTCTTTTATAGAGTCACAGTAATGTAAACACTGTTGACTGAACCAAAATTGTAATAAAGTTAGATTGGGATAATGGGAGAGAACAAAGAATAAAAAAGCAAAAAACTCATCTGCATTACAGGAACTTAATAGAATATGTGTAAAATTGATAAATCGAGAAATAGTATAAGCATGATATGTAGGAATATAAAGATTAATCCTAAAAGAAAAAAACTAAATGCTAAAAGGGATTTGATCAGGGGAGCAGTAATGGTTCGAATAATTTTTCTCATGATAAGATTTCAGTAAAATCATACTTAATTTAAAAATAAATAAAAAAAGAAGTTACTTCACATTTTTCCATTCGTAAGACAGTGAATCCTGAATAATCACTCCAGAGCAGTTGTCACCAACCTTTCGGACCTCATGGACCACCAGTGGCCCGCGGACCACAGGTTGCTGACTACTGCTCTAGAGGTAACACAGAAAAAAGAACAGGGGCAATTTTGGAGGGATAGTGATGATCTTGTTTTTAGAGCCTGTTGAATTGTTAGACTGACACCAAAATCTGAATCCACAGACCTTCAGCCTCATGTGTCCAGTGGTCGGCTGGTCATTTTCCATTACCTCAAGTCAGTCTTGCTAAAACCTGCCTAATCGGTTTGACTCAGTGGATAGAGGGTCGGCCTGCGGACTCAAGGGTCCCAGGTTCGATTCCGGTCAAGGGCATGTACCTTGGTTGCGGGCACATCCCCAGTTGGAGGTGTGCAGGAGGCAGCTGATTGATGTTTCTCTCTCATCAATGTTTCTAACTCTCTATCCCTCTCCCTTCCTCTCTGTAAAAAATCAATAAAATATATTTAAAAAAATAAAAAATAAAAAAAATAAAATAAAACTAATTTCATGATTATTATCCCCACCTCTACATCACCCTCTCTGGTTATCTCTCTCTCTTCTTCTTTCTCTCTCTCTTCCCCCCCCCCCCTCTCTCTTAATAGTAGTATCAGTATCAGTAACCATTTAGCCTAACCTAGAAATATGAAGTCATCCTTGATTATTCCTTGAACTCATCCCTGACAGACATTTCTAAGTTCTGCTGATATTACTACCTAAAATTTTTAATATGCACCTTTGTCCATTTCACTTGCCTAATTTTACCTTTCAGCATTCAAAACTTGAATTATTATAATCTGTTTACATTTTTTCTCCCTTAATTCTATCCTTCACTTAATCACCAAATGATTTTAACTATGTTTACCACTCTACCAAGTCAGTGGTTCTTATACTTGTGTATGTGTGTGTGGTGTGTGTGTGCCTGACCTATTTTAGAAAAGAAAAAAATTTAGTAATGTTAATGTATATATATAAAAGCCTAAGCAACCAAACAACCAAATGACTGAACGACCAAACGACTGGTGCTGGGGCAGACGCTCAATGTAGGAGCTGCCCCCTGGTGGTCAGTGCGCTCCCACAGCTAACCTCCTGTGGCCAGCCAACCTCCTGTGACCAACCAACTTCCCACGGTCCCTCCCCCAAGCCAACCTCCTGTGGTCCCTCCCCTTGGCCGGCCAACCTCCCACAGTCCCTCCCCCCAGCTGGCCGGCCAATTCCCGTGGTCCCTCCTTCCGGCTGGCTGCCCCTCCCCCCAGTCGGCCCTAACCACCAGCCAGGCCAAGGGACCCCATCCATGCATGAATTCGTGCACTGGGCCTCTAGTGTAAGAATAAAAAGACTCAAGGAACTCAGAATAATTCAGCAATAATTACAAATCAATTAGTATCATAAAGTCACAACAAATGGCACACTTATGTTCACTAATCCAATCAAAGAATAATTATTGAGCACTCACTACTATATGCCAGAGGGTACAGGGAGTTCTACAGTGGCCAAAGCAATAGAGTCCTTGCTTTCAGAGACAGACAATTAAGCAATAAATAAATAGGTAGTGATAAGTACTAGAAAAAATAACATTTCAGTTAGGTTAGTTTATTTATTAAGGGAGTGCAGTAAAGATCTCAATTATGTGGTGACATCCGAACAGAGACTTGCAAGAAGTGAGAGAGCCATGTGGGTGTCTGAGAGAAAGGTGTTTCAGAAAGAGGAAACAGAATGCGCAAGCATTCTGAAGTGGGAGTGCTCAGAGTGTTTGAGGAACAGCAAGGAGCCCAGTTGGTTGGAGTGGAGTGAACAGGAAGGAAACAGTAGAAGATGAGGTCAGAAAGGAAGCCTTGTGCTGGGTCATCCAAGGCCTCATAGGCCACAGAGAGGACTGGATTAGACCTTAATGTGATGGAGATTCTCTAGTGGCAGGGGTGTGACAAGCACCCACTGTGGATCTATCTACTATTTGGATTCTTATCAGTTACAGGTGTGGGCATCTCTTCTGTTCTGGTCCCGCTGACTTTATAAAGAGAAGGATCTTAATGTTTGTTGATTTTATGGAATGAGGGGAAGAATAGTAGATGAAGGTCTTCAGTCCAAATGTAGTGTAGAGGAGACCAATTTTTTTTAGGAACCTTATTGCTGGTAGAGAGGTTCTACCCTCTTACAAATCTTTTACTTCATACTGAGATAGCTAATATTAACCTGCAAAAAGAACAGTCATTTCTTCTTTGCACCTCTGCTCTGGGTTATATTGCAAAGCATCCTGAGTTGACTGCCAATGAATAGTGCCATCCCAGATTATTTTTTTCCCATTGTGAACTAGTTTCCCCATGAAGAAAGAAAGATTATATATTTTCATCTCCACCACTCAGAACAGAAATCCTGCTCTCTAGTTTCAATAAAAACCAAGATGAAAGCCTCCGGTTGGCCTGGTTGGAATTACATGTTCATCCTCAGCTCAATCGTGGCAGATAGGTGAATGAATGAGTCACTCTGACAAGCCAGATACATATCAGGTGCCCACCCCAGGCCTGGGAAGAAGATACTATGATAACCTGAGCAGGAAAGGGAAGGGAAGCCAGACTGATAGAAGACTGATAAAATATATAATCATGTACTATATAGATCACACAACATCTTTGACAATCTGAAGACAGCCCCCTTCCTCCTTCTACAGCCTTATCTCCTTCCAAGGATTATGTTCCAAAGAAGAGCAGACTGGTTCAGAGAATGAGTGAGCTTTGAGGTTAGCAGATCTAGGTTTACAACATAAATTTGCAATTTACTAATTATAAGACCTTGGGTATTTTTTTGTAATCTCCCTAAGCTTTAGTTTCTTACTTTGTTAAATATGGTAAATAATGGAACTAAAGGAAATTATACAAAACAACAACACATAGCAGGTGTGAGATTTTAGGGGGTCAATAAATATCACCCCTCTTTTCTCTTCAAGTTTGTTTAATTTAAAGAGATATTCAGACATCAGAAAACAGAAATATCCTTAAAACATGTCAAGTCATGTATTTCTGCTTAAAACCCTTCAGAGATGTCCCATCTCACACAGAGTAAAAGCCATACTGAGAGAGCTGCTATTAAAGTGCAAAAAAAAAAAAAAAAAAAAAAAAAACAACGATCACTCCTTCTTTGCACCTCTGATGATTATAGGTCTACAAGACCCTGAAATCATCTTCCCATCACCTCTTTGTCCTCATTTCTTATGGTTTCCATGGTGCTCACTTTATATAACCACATTGACCTCATTACTTTTCAACAAGCTTTCAGGAAATCTCCCACCTCAGGTCCTTTGCCCTTGCTTTTCCCACTGCTGAGTGCACTCTAGGCACATGCATACACATGGCTTGCTTCCCACTTATGGAAGGAAATAGCTATAGTCTCTTCCTCATTGGGCTAATTGTCTAGTAGGGAGATGGACATAAATGTGCAAACAAGCAAGCATTGCATGAACACAAAGTGCGGTCAGTGTTATGATAGAAAATACTTGTACTCCTACTCCAAGAGAGAATATGGGCAGTATTACTGAATTCAAAATGGTGGACAAAGGAAGGGTCCTACAAGAAAAGGTTATTAAGTTGGGAGTGGCATGCAAATAACATCATCAGAAAGTACAGACCTTGTCCCAGACCATTATCCAGTGCAGTAGAAATGAATAATGAAGAGTTACCTGAGGGCCAAGCAGATAAGCGGACAGGGTCTGGAATGTTCAGTCATACCCAGTCACTGGCAGATGGGAGTTGGTTCCCCTAGTTTTCAGGCCTTTGAACTACACCACCAGCTTTTCTGTGTCTTCAGCTTCCAAATGGCAGGCCATGGGGTTTCTTGATAGTTGCACGAGCCAATACCTAGTAATAGATCCATAATTGCATGAGCCAATGCCTGATAATAGATTATATATCCTATTGGTTCTGTTTCTGTTTCTCTGAAGAATCCTGACAAATACAACTGCTAATTAGATTACACACCTTATTTAGTTTTCACTAGTTTTTATATGCACTCATTTGCTGGTCTCTGTGTGTAGACTTCTGTGCAATTTATACATATACAGTTTCATGTAGTCTCCATCACAATCAACATACAGAACTACTCATACAACTCAATAACAAAACAAAACAAAATCTAATTAAAACTGGGAAGAGGATGAAGAAGGTAAAAGGGGGTCAGATACATGGAAACGGAAGGAGACTAGACTTCAGATAGTAAGAACAAAATAGAGTTTACAGATGTATTATAAAGTTGTACACCTGAAATTTATATAATGTTATTAACCAATGTTACCCTAATAAATCTAATAAAATTTTTTTTTTTTTTTTTTTTTTTTAAATATATTTTATTGAGTTTTTACAGAGAGGAAGGGAGAGAGATAGAGAGTTAGAAACATCGATGGGAGAGAAACATCGATTAGCTGCCTCCTGCACATCTCCTACTGGGGATGTGCCTACAACCCAGGTACATGCCCTTGACCGGAATCGAACCTGGGACCTTTCAGTCCGCAGGCCGACGCTCTATCCAATGAGCCAAACCGGTTTCGGCCTAATAAAATTTTTTAAGTGGGCAGAGGATCAGAATACATATTTTCCCAAGGAGATATACAGATGACTAATGTACATATATACATACAGGTGCATGAAAAGGTGCTTAACATCACTAACCGTTGGAAAAATGCAAATCAAAACCACAATGAGATATCTCCTCACAATTGTTAGAATGGCAATTATCAAAAAAAAAATAACAAGTGTTATAAATAACATGGAGAAAATGGAAAACTTATACACTGTTGGTAGAATTATAAATTGGTACAACCACTGTAGCAAAAAGTATGAAGGCTCCTCAAAAACTTAAAAATAGAATTGACATATAATCTGGCAATTCCACTTCTATGAATTTACATCCAAAAGAAAAAAGACACTAACTCAAAAAGGTATCTGCACACCCATGTTCATTGCAGCATTATTTACAAAGCCAAGACATGGCAACAATCTAAGTGTTCATCAGTGGATGAATGGAAAAAGAAAATGTGAAAACATACATACACACACACACACACACACACACACACACACAGAGGAATATTATTCAGCCATAAAAAAGGAAATCCTGCCATTTGAAACAGCATGGTTGGAAAGGGCACTATGCATATGTGGAATCTAAAACAAACACTGAACTCATAAATACAAAGAACTGATTGGTGGTTGCCAGAGACAGTGGGTGAAGGGTAGGTGAAATGTCCAAAAGAAGTCAAAAGATACAAACTTCCAGTTATAAAATAAATAAGTCCTAGGAATGTAATGTACAGCATAGTGACTATAGTTAACAATACTGTATTGCATATTTGAACATTGCTAAGAGAGTAGATCTTAAGAATTCTCATCACAAGAAAAATTTTATGTGTGGTGATTAAAAAAAAAAAGATACCAAAGTGTTTCATCATCAGCATATAGGAACTCCTCATGCTCCTCTTTTATAGTCTCACCTTCCTACCTCATCCCTGTCCTCTAATCTAGTCTCCATCTTTATTGTTCTGCCATTTCAAGAATGTTATGTAAATGGAATCATATAGTGTGTAAACTTTTGAGACTGGATTTTTTTCACTAAGCATAATGTCCTTAGATTCATCTAAGACATTATAAGGAGCAATACTGTAGTTCATTCCTTTTTATAGCTGAGCAGTATTCCATTGCATGGATGTACCCATGTTTGCTCAGCCATTCACCCATTGAAAGACATTTCAGTTGTTTCCTCTCAAATTTATTTTCTAAGTAAATAATTTGAAAACTTTGGGTCTCTCACTTTTATAGATAACTTTCAATCCACCTCAAGAGTGAGTGGCCGACTCACCGATGAACTGTTTCTGAGCAAGATAAATGCAGTCAGCCGTAGGAACAGGTAGGTCATGCAAGCTGCTACCATGTGGACGTCACTCTGAATAAATATGACTTTACAAGAGTGACTTTTAAAATTATCTGAGCACTGATTCATTGATAGCTTAATCCAAACCTGTCAAGTCTCAGGAGGCTGTGTGGGGAGGGGACCAGACATGGTGGGCATGAGGCAAAGGGCTGGTGCAACTGAAATGTTGCATAGGAGTAAGGAAGAGGGGTGACGGGGGAATGGTGCGCAAAGGAGAAGAACATCACCTTTCCTGTGGTTTTGAAACAGGAAAGATGACAACATGGGAGTCATTTACACTTCCTATTTCCCTCAAGTCACCAGTGGTTGGACTGTCACTGCACTCAGCACCACGCCCCTTTGAGCCTACACTTTATGCCCATTAGTAGCTATTTTGTCACTGATTTTACAAATCCATGTAAGGTCAGGGGAGGCGATGTTTTGTGTTCCAACAAATTCAGAAGAATGTGTTCTCTTTTAAGTCACCTAGGTTTCTATACATTTGAAGTTAGCTAATTTTGAGTAAGTAATTTACCTTCTCCAGATGCTACACCTGCAAAACATAATAATCGTATCTTCCTGAAGGCAATCTAGCAGGTCAAAAAAATTCCTATAATTGCCACTTTTACTATTTCATTAGAATAGTGTTTTATCAAAGTATTCTATTGAGGAGGAACTTTTGTGATGCTCTAGGTCAGCGGTTCTCAACCTGTGGGTCGCGACCGTTTTGGGGGTCAAACGACCCTTTCACAGGGGTCACCTAAGACCATCAGAAAACACATATATAATTACATATTGTTTTGTGATTAATCACTATGCTTTAATTATGTTCAATTTGTAACAATGAAATTGGGGGTCACCACAACATGAGGAACTGTATTAAAGGGTCGCGGCATTAGGAAGGTTGAGAACCACTGCTCTAGGTGAACAAAAATATATTTTAGAAATGGTACTGGCTCTCAGTGGACTCACAATTTAACTGGAAAAAATAAATGTTGAATGTATAAAGCATGGAATATATACACAAGGCCTTATCCTAGCAATTAAAAATTTCCTTGAAATTCTCTTCAATAAATTTTCCTCCACTCTACCTTACGGGCCCACTTCCATGCTCATCACCTTGATAAGCCACCAGACTATTGAATCAAACACTCTGCTCTGTGGCCATATCCTTCTTCCTTCCAATGGCTCGTGTGAATGCCCTCAATGGGACCACACCTGTATCTCCTTAGGCTCTCCAGTCCTCAGTGTCTCTACTGCAACTCTTTTCTTTAGCTCCCTTCTGACTTCTGTTCTCTTCCTTTCCAGAATAAACAAATGGTCAGAATTTAAATGAAAAAGCCACACAGGAGAGGAAGCTGGTACACTTACAAATTCACGATTTCTAAATTCAAATGTGCCTTCAATAGTGCTGGTAATTTTGCCCAGCCAGCATGGCTCAGTGGTTGAGCGTCAACTTATGAACCAGTCGGTCACAGTTCAATTCCAGGTCAGGACACATGCCCAGGTTGCGGGCTCCATCCCCAGTGTGGGGCATGCAGGAGGCAGCTCGATCAATGCTTCTCTCTCATCATTGATGTTTCCATTTCTCTCTCCCTCTCCCTTCCTTTCTGAAATCAATTTTACTTTTTTTTAAAAGTCCTGGTAATTCCATTGTATTTCTCTGACCAACTTGCTCTCTCCTTTCCAAGAGGGCTTCTTCATACCTTCTTTCTCTCTTCCAACTTCTGGCCTAGACTCATTCTTCCCCTTGCTCCCTGAAAATGGCCTACCTTTACCTTAATAGAGAAAACACAGGCTAGCAGAGGTGAACTCCAACAAGTTCCTGCTATTATTCCTAGCAGATGTCCCTGCACCCAGGTCCATTGTAACCTCCTTCACTCCTATTGTAGCCAGTGTACCCCTCCTCCTATTCAAGATCTGGCTTCAGCCCTCTTTTGAGCCCATCATCATCCATTGTCTCTTCTTTCTCTGCCTCTTTACTTATTCCCACAACTTTAACTCTTCCCATCAGCACTTTAACCTGCATGTCCATCTCAGAACAAAACTCCCTTATTCTCCTTTCTTCCATTCCTGCTATCTTCTTCTTCCTCTTTTCCCCAGTGGACCATTACAAATTACAAAGCTATTTTTTTATGATGACTATTTATGATGACTATTGCTCGGTAGCTGTCCATAATGCCATTCTCCCTAGCTATTCCTTTTCCAGCAAAAAATCATGCCCTCAGCTACGGAAGTGGGCATGCCCCAGGCTTGACCAATTAAGGTCATTCTCTGACTGCAGGAGTTGGTGAAGGGCCCTGTGGCCTGTGTAATAAAGTAAATAGAAAGCACACTGGGTATTTCTAAGAGAGATTAATTAATCCAGGGAACTCTTTCCATAAGCATGGGAAGGTTTAAAGAGCAAAAAGAAGATTAATAACTGCTATAGATACAGAAAAAAGGGCAGGGGGTAGGGACACAGAAGTTCACAGAGATGACCCCTGTAGACCTGGTACTCCAAGCTGTTGGGAAACTCTCCACAACTGGGGTGTGGGCTTCTGAGGAGCAGGTGTGACTGGCAAGACACAGACAGCCTGGGAGGTACAGCCTAGTTAAGTCGGGTGCAACAGAACCATCACTCCATCTGCCAAGGGATTTGTCATGGGAGTTGCTGGTTCCTCTTAGGAACACAATGAGTTCAGGAAGAAGCCGGAGCCCGGAGCCCCTTTCCCCTGCTGCTGGAGTGAGGAGGTAGGAACTGAAAAAAGGAACGGAAATTCCTCTCTTCCTTCCTTTTGCCTTCTATTTATCCACCCACTGATAGAACTTAATAAGAAACGAGCAGATAAAGGAATCTGAGAAATGAAATTAGCCCAGTCCCAGCCCCAGCATCACAAAGCAGAATATAAAAACGTATTTTTAAGGACATATCACATTACTTCAAACCAAAGTAGTAAAAAAAAAAAAAAAAAAAAAAACTGTCCAGAAGAAATATCTCCTACCTACGTAATAAATACTAGCACTTATAATGATGTTCCCCTAACTTTCAGCTAAGCTACCTGTTGACGTGTGAAACTTCTGGGCTTGGGTTAGCTTCTCTGCTTTTCATGGCAACTATTGGATGTGACATCTGCTGTTCTCATTCCAACCCAGATCCTCTAAAGAAAAGCCCTCAGGAGTGTGTATACTGTTGTTCACAGCCCTGCATGGCAACAGGATTTGGTGTCTCCCTCATTTGAAAAGCTCCTCTCCACACCCCTCACAAGGCCCTCTAGGAGAAAAACATTTTCCACATATTCTGCTTATGTATCTTAGTAGCTGATTATACCTGCAGGTTTGTTTCCAAAATACTGCCCGTTACAACTTGCACAACTTGGAAGCAGGCATATTGGTTCAGTATTCGAAAGTCTACATTTACATAAAAATGTGTCTCCCTTTTCCTGCAGGCAACAAATTTGCAGCGCCCTGCCCTTCCAAGTCATTCATAGGGTTTGAAGGGCAGGGCAATGGTAGAACACACTCCAACTTCATGTGGCTGAAGACCCGGCTGATCTTCGTACTCCCCAAGGGAAACGTTATGGCTTTTCTATTAGAAGGCAGGGAAGAAAGCCCTACATCTCTCACTCTCAGAAATTCCTCTGGAAAACTGGATGATGCTGCAACCTGCCACATAGAATAAGGCCATGCCCAGAAACAGTGAAAACCAAACAATCGTGCAAACAAAATCCTCTTTACTAATAGCAAATTATTACACTAATTAACGTCTGGCAATGTGAACTATGTAACAGATTTTCCAGCTATGATGCTGTGGCTCAGGAGTGCACCCCAGGGTGTTTATGGGTGTGTCCAAATATTGATCCTCTCAGCTCTCAGGTTAGCTGGATCCCAGGGGTTCCTTTGTTTTCCACCATGTCCATTAAAATAATGAAAATGTTCTGTTTGTACTATGATGTGACAGGTTAAGAAGCCCTGTTGTGACTGACCATATTTTCCTCTTTTTTTTTCCTTTTATGCCAGGAATTTCTGAGATAAATGTGAAGTTTGACTACATACATTTTCATTTAGGATATTTATATTTTATTTTCTCCCTTTGCTCTTTTCTTTTCTATTTTATTAACCTCATTCCACATGTCTTTTAAGCAAATAAATAAAACCTTTTGAAAAATTATTCAGATAAAAATTTCCACTAATGACATTAGAGATGTTGAAATATGGGGCGTAACCTCACAAACACTGACCTACGAATAAGTGATCCTCCTAACAAGAAAAGCGGCCTTTGGTGAAAATCCTGCACTGGACTACAGCTAAGCACATTTTCATATCAAATTCCCAGTTGTTCCTTCAACATGGTCATTCATGATATTGATGTATATTTAATGAAGCTTAAATCAACAATATATAGTTGACGTGTGCAGTGCATTATTACATAGAAACACAGTTAAATGTGTCCTCTCTGAAATCAGTTAAAAATTAACGGATGTGTTAAACACACACACACACGCACACACACACACACACAAAAACACACACACAAAAAAACCCTAGACTGGTCTGGATTGCCCCAAAAGAACAAGGAGTGATCTCTTTCTGGCATGGGTGAAGAAGCTAAGTGTCCTAGTCTTTTATTTGTTTGTTTGTTTGTTTTTTGGTCCCTTGATTTCTTCCTATCCTTTCTATCCCCTTTGTTTTTTATTTTTTTAATATATTTTTATTGATTTCAGAGAGAAAGGGAGCGAGATAAAAACATCAATGATGACAGAGAATAATTGATTGGCTGCCTCCGGCATGCCCCTTACCAGGGATCTAGCCCACAACCCTGGCATGTGTCCTGATGGAGAATCGAACTGTGACCTCCTGGATCATAGGCCAATGCTCAACCACTGAGCCACACCAGCTGGGCCAAAAATGTATGTTTTTAGAAACGAGCTATAGAGGCCCAACATTCTGAAACTATGATCCCTCCCTAGACACAAGAGCTTTGGATAATAGAAAGATGTTTTTTTATTTTTTTAAAAAAAAAAAGATCTTGTTTATTGGTTTAGCTCTCAACTAATCAATAAAACATAGTGATTAATCATCAATGAATATTTCTACATATACAAACATGGAAGGCCTCCTATGACATGAAAACCCAGAAAAAGAAAAAAAGTTAATTTTTTTTTCTTTTTGTGAAATCAGCATAATGATACCTGACAGTGACTGAAACACTGAAAGTGTTTTGTTAATCCTCACCCAAGGATATTTTTCCCATTGATTTTTAGAGAGAGTGGAAGGGAGGGACGGGGAGAGAAACAGAGAGACATCGATGTGAGAGAGACACATTGGTTGGTTGCATCCCAACCTGGGGCCTGGGAATGCACCTGCAAACCAGGTACATGCCCCTTGACCAGGAATTGAACCAGCAACCCTTCCGTGCATGGGCCAATGCTCTACCACTGAGCCACACTGGCCAGGGTTCAAGCATATAATTTCTTTAGTAAATGGTTCTTTACCTTAAGCATGCCCTGTCCATTGTTTCTGTGCATCTAGGTTAACACGCCGGTGAAATGACAAAAGTAATTGTCTTTTCCAGACCCCTGGAGGGTGTAACCACCCTCAATAGAGGCACGTGATCTTGTTAACTATCCTGTACTTTGCTTTCTCCCACCTTCATGCAACTTCCCCCTCCTAAATTCCCAAGGTATAAACAAACTGCAAAACTGCCAGTCTGTGGAACATTTGAGATCTTGCTTCCTGGCAATTGTTGTCAGATTGGCTCAACTAAACTATTATGCAAATCGTCTACAGGTTTGGACATTTCTTACGTCAACAACAGGGTATTAATAACTTTACAGATCTGTACAAAGTTACTCTTCATTAAACTCTCCAAAACAGCGTTCTCTCCAACTCACATCCTGACTAGCTACTGTTTACTGGTTAAAGTTAAGTTGTCATGCAACTGTGCGCTGAAGCAGGAATTTACAAATTCAGGCTCCTAGAATGGTTATTCTTAATTGTGTATGGGTTATGGGCTTGTGGAAGAACCAGAAAAAAAAACTATGAACAGTTCTCTTCAGATAAAAAAAAAATGCATGGCCACCAAAACTCAAAAATGTTAGTATAGTTTAAGGAGGTGACAAACCTGAAATTCTTCATAGATATTAAGAGGTCCTTTCTGTCATCTATTAATTGAATATGATTTCAAGATAAGAGAGAAAGAAAAAATATAGCTTCTAAATTGTGCCCTCGAAGATACTGATACACAGAAGATACCAGTGCTAGCTTAACATTCAATTATTATATCAGTAGAATGTGCTAGGTTATGCTGCATGAACAAACAATCCCAAAATAAGCGGTTTATAGCACAATAATAGTTTATTTCTCACTCACATGTGCAATGTAGGTGTGTGCATGTATTTGGCAATTGTTGCCTTTTAGAAATGCAGACTGTTGAGGCACCACCATCCTGGCAATGTTTCTGGATCAGTGAGACAGGAAGAGCCAGTGTGGTTTATCGAGTTTCTGTGTGGATGTGACAAATATCCTTTCTACTCAGATTTCATCAGTCCAAGAAAGGGACACTGCACGTGTGACTTTAAGAGGTGGGGAAGGAAAGGAGTAATAAAAATTACTATTGTCTTTGCTTCAAGAGTTAGCTGTAGGTGTTATTCACTGTCTGAGCTCCCATGAACATGACCATGTGTTCTCTTTCTTTGTAAGAAAAAACCTTACGTTTTCAAACCTTAATGTGCTTCATAAGGATTCTCATTCAAATATTATTAATAACTTAGCATGGGTTCTATTTTCTTCTTTATTTATTTTTTTAAATATATTTTATTGATTTTTTACAGAGAGGAAGGGAGAGAGACAGAGAGTTGGAAACATCGATGAGAGAGAAACATCGACCAGCTGCCTCCTGCACATCCCCTACTGGGGATGTGTCCGCAACCCAGGTACATGCCCTTGACTGGGATCGAACCCGGGACCCTTCAGTCCGCAGGCCGACGCTCTATCCACTGAGCCAAACCGGTTCCGGCTATTTTCTTCTTTAAACCTATATTCTGACTCACACCTTCTAAAACTGGAGAAATCAACCACTTAGCTTTTGGAACTGCCAATATAAAAACATGCTACCATAGTTTGGGGAGAGATAGTACACTCACTGTCAATCTCTATGAAGTAACTGAGTCAACGTTGCAAAACTTATCAGTAATGTGGCCTATTTTCTACCACTCCAATGGTGCGCCAGCATAGGCAAATATTTAACTATTATGTCTTGCTGAAGCCATGCCTCTCCCTCCAGTTCTTCCCATAGGTCTTTGTATGCCTTTCTGCACTTGCTTCTCTGGCCCATAATTGTCAACATGCCTTTCTGATCAATTAGATCATAATCTCATTCATTCATCCATTAAACAAATATTTGATTTTAATGTACTTTATATTCCTACTCTTAACAGAGGGCCTAGCACAGATGTGAGTTCATAAATTATCAATGAAGTGATGAATAAATTGAAGAATACTATTATGATCAGTGTTATTTTTATAGTAGTAGCTATCTATTGAAAGGAAGCCAGGATCCCTAACTAATTTATCAAGTGTTTTTCATATATTCTTGGTTCACTGGTAAATGTCTTCCATTATACTAGTAATCTCCTTTAATCCTTATAATAACCCTAGGGTATAAGCATTATTATCTTTACTAGATAACTCCACTCTCCATCTCTGCCACTCTATTTTCAACTGCATCTAATTGGTATTAGCTCCCTTCCTGAATTAAAGGATTCACTATTGAAAACTTTCCATCCCCTTATGTGTAGGAGAATCACTCTGTTACAGTTGAATTGTGTCCTTCCCCAGCCCTTCAATTCATATGTTGAAGTTTTGACCCCCGCTACTTCAGAATGTGAGCTTACTGAGAAATAAGATTGCAGATATAGTTAAGACGATGTCATACTAGAGTACGATGGGCCTATAGTCTGATTAGTGTCCCTATAAAAAAGTGGAAGTTTGAAAAGAGACATACACACAGGGAGAATGCCATGTGAAGACTGGAATTATGTTGCCATATGTCAAGGACCTACCTGAAACTAGGAAAGAGGGCTAGAACAGACCCATTCCTGGTTCCTTCACGGGGAGCATGGTCTTGTGGACACTGTGACTTTTGCCTCCAGAACTAAGACAATAAATTTCTGTTGTTCTAGTATCCAGTTTGTAAAATGTCATTATGGCAGCCCTAGGAAACTGGTAATACACACTCTCAGCATCTTTTCCCTCCCACTCCCTGGCAACTGAAAGACTTAATCTGTTTTACTGGAAGGTTATTGATCTGTGTTAAGTATAGAATCAAATATTCTCAACTCCTCATGAACCCCATAACTTGCTACATGTCTCCTAAATTTAAAGAACCTTTTCTATGTGTATATATGGAATAAAAATTTTAAATATTAGTAGGCTTCTTTCAATCTCATGCCTCATCATCTACATTCTTACTGCATCTAAACCCATCTTTTACTATCTCTTCTCCAATATCGGAAAAGGTGTCCTATTTCTCACCCACTGCCATTCTTTTCACATCTTTTATGGATTCCATCCCTTCTTGCCCTCAAGAATCATCTTCCATTAGTTTTTTCTCTTTTCTCTGACATTTCAACTTCTCAATTCCTACTTACCCTTTTTGCTTAACATTGAAATATTCTCGATTCTCACTCACCTTAAAAGGCGCGAAAACAACATTTATCTTTTCCCTCCAAATCTACTTTGGGATAATACCTACATCTAGTCTATAATTTTATGGGTAAAGTTATTGATATAATTGTCCGTGCTCCCTTGTGTAAGGCTGAATGTGCTGTGTGTGAAAAAGCAGTGCACTAAGATTTGGGGCCACCAAAGTAACAGACTTTGGCAGAGACCACTTGTGCCTTAATGTCTCTTCTCTGCTCCTATCACAATAGAAGTTTCAGGTAGAAACACAGCTGCAGAACAGGAGATTCCATTCCTTAGCTTTCTTTGTAGCTGGGTATGACCATGTAACTAGGTTCTGGCTAAGGGATGTGAACAGAATTAATCAGGTTTTTTTTTTTAAAAAAACGGAGTATATCCAACCTTCTCATTCTCCATTTCCTGCTTGTCAAATGTGGAACAGTCACCTTGGAACACAATGTAGAAGCCACACCTGAGGAACCTGGTGTCTCTATGGGACAACCTGCCCTATTGGCCATGTACCACCTACCTCAGGACTTTAGGTGAAAGAAAAGTGAATTGAATCTGCTTCGGTCACTGTTTCCTTAGCCTTTGTTACAGCAGCAGAAGTAGCCTTCCATTACCCTATGCCCTCTCCTAGCCATTCCTCTTCCCCAACACACCCTAGCCCACCCTATTCAAGGACCCTGCTAACATTATCTTGAAGAGAAACCAAGATGGCGGCATAGGTAAACACGGGAGTTTGCTGCCTCGAACAACCACTTCAAAAATACAACTAAAAGACGGAACGGACATCATCCAGAACCACAGGAAAGCTGGCTGAGTGGATGTTCTACAACTAGGAGGAAAGAGAAAAGCATACCGAGGCTCAGAGGAGGCGCAGTGCTGAAGTAAAATACTAAGGTTCGGAGTGCATGTGGAGCGGGCTGGAGGCTGAGGGCGCGGTTGTTTTCAATCGGGAGGGAGTCTCAGGCTCTGAGCTCCAGTTCCGGGCGAGTCTCTAAGGACCCAGACTCATACGGGAGAAGCGGGACTGTCTGGCATCGCTCAGAACCCTAGGGCAGCTTTCTCTCCGTGGGGCTTGCAGCGACTACTGGGACACTGAGAAGCAGAGCCTCTGAGGGCAAGACTGAGAGCAGCCATAATTGCTAACCCCGCCCTGTTGATCCCGTGGGACCCGCCCCGCCCAAGCCCTGCAGGGAGGCTTTTGCTGGATAGCCTCAGGCAAAGGCTAGATTAGCACCTCCCTAGAGATCCAGGAGCCAGGAAGCCCAGAGGTCAGAGTGGGACCATCCAGCTTTAAGCTCCGTGGAACCATAAAAGACACACTCAGGAGGCAGACTCAGTGAGCACCAAAGCCCCATCGAAGCAAGTCTAGCCCCAGAGGGGTGTCTCCAGCACAGAAGCTCTCCCACCGCAGACACAGATGATTCTCACAGCCAATTGACCTGGAGGTCAATTCCTCACAGTGATAACTACAACAATCAAGGCTTAACCACAACAAGACTGTGCACAAAGCCCACAAGGGGGTGCACCAAGAGTGTCTACCTTAGGTAATTGGGACACTTAGCACAGAAAGGCACTCTATCGACACAGCGAAGCATAAAAAAATGCCGAGACAAAGAAACAGGACACAAACGACAGAATTGGAGGAAAGCAAACTGTTGGATATAGAGTTCAAAACCACACTTTTAAGGTCTTTAAAGAACTGTTTAGAAGCCCTCGAAAAGACTGGTAAGACCGCCGATAAATGTAGTGAGATCCTCAAGAAATCTAATGAGACCCTCGATGTTGTGATAAAGGACCAACTAGAAATTAAGCATACACTGACTGAAATAAAGAATATTATACAGACTCCCAACAGCAGACCAGAGGGTTGCAAGGATCAAGTCAAAGATTTGAAATACGAAGAAGCAAAAAACACCCAACCGGAAAAGCAAAATGAAAAAAGAATCCGAAAATATGAAGATAGTGTAAGGAGCCTCTGGGACAGCTTCAAGCGTACCAACATCCGAATTATAGGGGTGCCAGAAGATGAGAGAGAGCAAGATATTGAAAACCTATTTGAAGAAATAATGACAGAAAACTTCCCCTACCTGGTGAAAGGAATAGACTTCCAAGTCCAGGAAGCGCAGAGAACCCCAAACAAAAGGAATCCAAAGAGGACCACACCAAGACACATCATCATTAAAATGCCAAGAGCAAAAGACAAAGAGAGAATCCTAAAAGCAGCAAGAGAAAGAAAATCAGTTACCTACAAGGGAGTACCCATACGACTGTCAGCTGATTTCTCAACAGAAACTTTGCAGGCCAGAAGGGAATGGCAAGAAATATTCAAAGTGATGAATACCAAGAACCTACAACCAAGACTACTTTATCCAGCAAAGCTATCATTCAGAAGTGAAGGCCAGATAAAGAGCTTCACAGATAAGAAAAAGCTAAAGGAGTTCATCACCACCAAACCAGTATTATATGAAATGCTGAAAGGTATCCTGTAAGAAGAGGAAGAAGAAGAAAAAGGTAAAGATACAAATTATGAACAACAAATACACATCTATCAACAAGTGAATCTAAAAATCAAGTGAATAAATAATCTGATGAACTGGTGATTGTAATAGAATCAGGGACATAGAAAGGGAATGGACTGACTATTCTTGGGGGGTGGGGGAGAAAGGGGTGTGGGGGTGAGTGAAGAGATTAGACAACAATCGTGCACCTATGGATGAGGACAGTGGGTGGGGAGTGAGGGCAGAGGGTGGGGTTGGAACTGGGTGGAGGGGAGTTATGGTGGGAAAAAAGAGTAACTAATGTAATAATCTGAACAATAAAGATTTAATTTAAAAAAAAAAACAAAAAAAAAAAAAACATTATCTTGAAAACTCCTCTTCCTTCCATATGCAATTCCAAAGGATAATATTTAATTCACTGTATCACAGTATTTGCTTTTTGCTTTCTCCTTTACCTTCCTCACTAGAGTATAAGAGCTTGAGGCAGTAGAGACTGTCTCTTGTTCATCATGGGTTTCCTAGTGCTTACTGCCTGGGATGTAATGAGCACTGAATAGACAGATGTTTAAAGGAATAAAAGGTCCATTTTTGGACCAGATATAAATTTCTTGAATGACTTTCCTTAGACACTGCTTCTACTGCATTGACCCAAAAGGGTCTGTAGGATATATTTACCTAAGTCTATACCTGAAGTTCAGTTTGCAAGCAGGTCAAAAGAATCACTGATTTATTTATTTATTTTTTAAAGTGGAGATAAGTGGGAAAAGCCAGAGGATCATCAGAAGGCATGGGTGCATCTTGCTACTACCACATGCTGGTCTGTGTAAACTGTTTGTTTTCATTACCTGATAGAAACTGGTGTTCTCTCAGAGTGCTCGAGGCCAGCAAGCTGAGAGTAGATTTAAGAAATGTCACACTTTTAGGAAGTTTTTAATAAAGTGAGGGAAAATTGGTTAGCACTCACTTTTTTGTTTCATACTCTTCTTGTTTATTTTTCTAACATATTTGCTTTAGAAATAATGATAAAAGATCTGAGGGATCAATGGAGGTTTGCTAAATTATTAAATTGAAAAAAAAGATTAAATTGCATTATAAACACTTGTTATTTAACATTTTTCCATTAGGTTGACGGGGGGGGAGGGGGTTTGTTTCCACTCTCAATGTTATACTGTTATATTTTATACTGAATGTATGCTATTCAATTAGTATATTAAAACTAATAAAAAGTACTTCAAAGCCTATATATTTTACTATTGGCTTCTATAATACATTTTACTTAAATGAATGATGTATTTTTATATTAGAAAAATATTTTGTTTGGCTAGTAAAATCATTATCAAGAAAAAAAAGTCTTTCTAGGAGAAAAAAAAGTAAATAAATGGTTTGAAAGAAAAGCCAATACTTTCATTAAGAGTCATATTGCATCAAAGTGAAAAATTTGTTTCCTTGAACAACTAGAATGCAAGTTTATAAAATGCAAATTAGGAAGGCAATATTCAGTAATTTTGATCCGAAAGTGCTCAAAACACATTGTAAGATGACTCTATTATCTTCTTGAAATTTTTCCAATATTTCGAAAGTAAAAGGTGCAAATGAATTTTCCTGGTTAAGTCAGTTAACCTGGTTCACTGTATCACTCTTTGTTTTGGCTTTGTGTAGATAAGGAATTTCAGAAGAGGATTTAAAATTTGAAAGAAGTATTAAGACCCACCCTGAAAAATTCCAGGTTGCTTTATAAATTGAGGATGAGTGATAGGTAGAAAGGCCCTGGCACCTCCTACCAGGAGCACATGAGCGGTTCTGGCTTCTGTTAATAAACGCACAGATAAAGTACTGCATGTTTTATAAACATGCTAAGCGACTGACAGTGGGGTTGCCCTAAAATAGCAACAGCATACGAGTTTTACTGAACATCCCAAAAAGGACAGATGACATTAAATGTTCCTAATTAGGGAGGGTTAAAATAAAATGTTATCATTTTTTTAAAAAGCATTTTTAATCTGAGAGATACCACTCAAAGATGGCATCTATAAAGGGATCTGTAAATGATTTTATAAGCAGTGGCAGAAGAGTAGTACAATGTGAGCCCACAATCAGAAAAATAATTGAAAATAAGTACGGCCACGTTCCAGAGACCTAGCGTCATTGGCACTGGGATGTGGTAGGTATGACTATTATTCATTGGCCTAACACTATGTTCAGAACGTGCGTTTAGATTTTAATACCTCTACATCACTAAGAAATTGACAAACTAAGGAACAAAGCTTTGCTGAACCGTAACGCCAAAGTGGGCAAGTAGATAAAGAGAACTGTAGACACTCAGCTGAGAAAAAGACACTGGCTCAAAAGAAATTTGCTTAGAGTTTTATCCTTGGAATGGCTACAGAGGAAAGAAAGGAAAGACGGGTGGGGGTTTAGATGGAGAAGGCTTTGAGATAGGTGTTCAGGCTGTTCCAGGAGGAGTGAGAATTAAAGACCTTTCTAAATCTGTAACCTTTAAATGGTGTGATGCTAAAAAAAAAAAAAAAAAAAAAAAAAATCTAATATAATTGGCATGGACTAGTCCTTGAACTTTGTTTCTTAAACTTTGATTTTATGAAACACAGATATGAATTAGCTCAAGTTAATGTTATTTTGTTAGGATTGAATTATTTTAATTAGTTGCTTTATCTTTAAATTTTTTGACCAATCTACATAGTGTTGGTTAAGATTACCAGTCTTCAGATCCAATATGAATGCTCTGCTCTCTGCTAAACTTTAAGTCTCAGGTCAGTTTCCTATTGACAGCACATAAGAGTCTAAAGGGGAGAGGTCAATGGGGGGAAAAGGAGACTCACTTTAAACAATGAAGAATTTAAATTTAAAAAAAAAAAAAGAGTTTCAGGGCAAAATCCAGAGACCTCAGATATGCTCCTGTAAAGATTTATTTCAAATTACAGAGAAGCATTCCTAAGTGAAAAAAGCAGAAAGAAATAAAAGAAAGTATTTGATGTGGAAGTTTTGACATTGTAATAAGAACTTTCTGTTGTATTTGGTAAAACCTTTAAAAAAAAAACCTCTATTTTAAAAAATTTATTCAATAACTTATGCCACAAACACTTTCATCTCTACCCACATCTAAGCCCCATTCTTGAATTTCCCCATTAAGACATAGAGTAAGTTTGTGAAATGAAGTGAGGTTCAAAGATTGGGCACGGTCAGGATTAGGGCGGGGGGGATCAGATGAAGCTATACTTGAGGATGGGAAAAGAGACTGTGTGGCTCAGGTAAACTTAGGAATAGGGGTCAGGGATAGGCTGAGGGTCAGAAAGGGGTAAGCTAACATGCATGTTAACCTTCATTACCCACATGGTTCAGTTGGGTACAGTGTTATAGTCAAAGGAGAATAGGAAAATAAGAATTCTGATTTTTATTTATGTTGTCCCCCAAAACAAAAGGGGAACTCCAGATTGAACAATCTTTAGATACCGAGTGGATAGGACAGAACCTTTTGTAGTGTGCATGAAAAGGAGAAAGCCGAAGAACAGTCACATATTAATAATTCTTGAGTAGTTACCCATACATTGCATGGTAACTTTTAAGAGATAAATATCTAAGTTTTATAGTTACGAAATAGGTATGAAAATCTGTATGCCCATGAGAACTAAGTAATGGTCAAAAGAAGAGGATGAGAGTAAAAATTCATTAGAAGAATTATAATAAACTGCTCTCTTTAGACCACATGCCAAATACTTAAGAAGACCTAAAACTGCTGACATTGAGAGAGGGCTGAAAAGATGCTTAATCTTGTTATAAAAGCATTATCTTGTGTCCAAAACTTGGTAATGTGATCAATCTTAAATACAAATCTGAATCAGGTACCCCCTCATTTAAGTACTTGGTAATAGCAGTACTTCAAGTCCACTACCAAATTATACATTAATCAGCTTGGCTGAAGTGACAACTCAAACATCTTAGGGGCTCAAAACAAGTATCAAACTTTCCTCATGTTTCCACATATCAACCACTGTGGCTCTGTTCCACATATTTTCCTCTTACAGGACCCAGGATTAAGGAGCAGTTCCTTTTTTGGACGTGCATTCTTTTTTTTTTTTCCTTTTATTTATATAAAAAGTTCTAGGCATATAAAATGTATTTAAGAAATTTTAACTCCCCCTCACCCCTATCTATGTAAACTTTAACATAACCTAAATTTTCTATAAAAGTTCATGATAAAAATGTTAACATTTCAGTTTTTTTAGATATTAGTTTGTATATTTTTTCTTTCTGTTGTTTAAAGTATTACATATAGTATTACATGCATTCTTATGGTAGGAAGTGCTTAAGCCTCATTTATGTTTTGATATTCAACTCAAGTATTCCCTCTCTAGAAAGCTCTCTCCAGCGCCCTCTATGGGTTGACATCCTCTTCTATGACAGTCCTGGCATGGCTCCACCATGGCACTCAACACACTGTATTGTCATTGTCAGTTTGCTAGCTCTTCTCTAGAAACACAGCTCCTTTAGGCAAGACAGTGAGTTGTGTTTGTATGCATAAAAACAACCCCACATCTAGCTATTTTTAAATGATTAAATGGAACAAGAATGAGTTAGTGAGAGAGAGGTGGGATTCCTTTGAATCAGGAGATAAGTTTGGAGACAGAGAAGAGTTTAGGAATATTATCTCTGATGTTTTTTCAGAAAAGCTTTAGGCTACAGTGTCTGCTACAAAGGAAGGTGGTAAAAATGGGATAAGGAGTGTGAGAATTGTCTAAGTTCTCAAAAAACTTGCTATGGAGAGGATCAAATAAGAATGAATTACAGCAATATTATTCAACATAATCTAGGGAACCTTATGAAAATTTTTAAATTGTGACTTTTTATTTTCATAATCATCCAAAATATAATTTTATTCTAGATTTTATGACTTCCCACCTTATAACCAGATGTCCCACATGATTTTATTGTCCATAGTTTTTATTGTTTGTTTGTTTTGTTAATCCTCACCCGAGGATATTTTTCCATTGATTTTTAGAGTGAGTGGAAGGCAGGAGGAGGAGGAGGAGGAGGAGGAGGAGGAGGAGAGAGAGAGAGAGAGAGAGAAAGAGAGAGGGAAGCAGCAGCATTAGATGTGAGAGAGACACATTGGCTGGTTGCCTCCCGCACACCCCTGACTAGTGGGGCCGGGGATCGAGCCTGCAACCGAGGTACATGCCCTTGACCGGAATTGAACCTGGGACCCTTCAGTCCATGGGCTGATGCTCTATCCACTGAGCCAAACTGGCTAGGGCTTGCTCATGTTTTCATTTATGATCATGTTGTGAGATGAAACTATTTTAATTATCCCTGGCGTTTGATCAGAGAATCACAACTATTAGGGATCTATCTATTGTCTATCTATCTATCTATCTATCTATCTATCTATTGATTTATCTTTTTACAGAGATTTGACCTTATACAATTGAGGGAGCTGGTTATGAAGCAGTCTCTATAAGTTTCTTGTCTTTTCAGTGGATGCTGGAACTTAAAATCCATGAGGCAGGCAGTGAGGGAGAAAAGGTGAATCTATCATCAGGGAGACCAAGAATAAGCTTATGGGGGAGAACCCCTAAGCACAAGCTGGAAGTTACAAGAATGGACTGAATCTAGTGTTAGTTCTTATTGCCTCTGCCTTAGCCAAGTGAGTGTCCTGGAGTAGTTGGCAGCTTCACCCTGGAACTAAACAAATACACCTGTCCCAGGAATCACAGAAGCTATAGGAGCATCCAAGAGAAGGTGGAGAAGTTGTAGGCCTGGCCACTGACTTACACAAATTGGGTGAACCGGAATATAACTGACAATGTGTGTGAGCTACAAAATAATCGCTGCTTCACTTCTGCCTTCCAAATATTGCACAAGAATATCTCTTCTGCCTTAGCCTAACCAGAAACATACAAGAAGGGCCCTTCTGGGAAATGTGGTTCAGGCTAGCCAAGTTGACACATTACAAAGCCACCACCCTGGTTTATAAAAATTAAATTGTATGTGTATGCCAAATGACATCACAGCCTAGGGTCTAAATAATAACCGTTATAATGCATTGAATATTTTACGTTCTATTCTTCAAGCTTATTAACTCATCGAGTCATCACAACCCAACGCTGTAGGGACTATTATTGTTCCCATTTTCCAGCCATGGAACTGCATCACAAAATGGTCAAGTAACTTGACCAAGGTCATAAAGCCAATAAGTAGTAGCAGAAGCAGAAGTGAAGCCACGCAGACAGTCTAGCTCTAGAGGCTCTACCCTTACCCATTACGCTCTGCTACCTTCCTATGAGACAGTGTGAGAAAATTTCAAGTAGAAGTGAGTCAACAGATGGCACAAGGTCATCTACTAGTAAGCTTGTCAAGTGCAAAAGGACCTGGGCCATAGCAGTCAACACTGATTTCCCATTGCGAGCAGCATAACATTGCTCACCCAATTAAATTAATGATATCAATGTTGCTTGAATTTACTTTGCATAGATTTATTTTGGGTTAATGTTGTCTGAAAGCTATAAGGAAACGTGAGGAATGGACACAGCATTTATATATATATTTTTAAATATATTTTTATTGATTTCAGAGAGGAAGGGAGAGAGAGAGAAACATCAATGATGAGAGAGAATCATTGATCAGCTGCCTCCTGCACGCCCCCTACTGGGGATCGAGGCCACAGCCTGGCCATGTGCCCTGACCAGGAATTCAACCTGGACCTCCTGGTTCATGCATGGGTCGACGCACAACCACTGAACCACACTGGCCGGGCACATGCCTAGTTTTTATGGTGGAAATAAAATCAATACATTCTCACATAGTGAATGGCTTAACTCATATTGGGGCAAGCTGGGCTGTTTCTGACTGAGAAAAGAGATGTGAGGAGCCAACACCCCTGAGCACATCATTAATAAACTAAAGGATGAACAAGTATACTAATAATAAGTGAATGAATCATTAGTTAAGCCCATGGACAAATGTTTTTCAAAATTCCTCAATCCCTACTAAATGAGAGATGCTTTTGCCAGCTGAGATTAAATTCTTGAATTAAAATGTGCATGCAGTTTTCCTCGTCTCTTCACAAAAAGCCAGATTTTCACAACAAAATACTTCCTCTTTGTCCCTGGGGGCAACAAAAGCAGGGGACTCAAGGTACGTCAGGATGATTATGGCTGTCTGGCTGGAATCCTTCTGAGACTGCCCTTGCACAATCCTATGTGCAACTCTGCATTTGAAGATTAAAACGCATTTAGAGTTTTCTGTGACAATGGCTTTGTATTGCACAAGTCCTGAAGTGCTTTCAATCACGTCACCACTTCCCCCATCCACAAACTGCCTACGTTTCCTTTATAGCATAGGATAGGCTGGAAAATGCATCTTGTCTATACTGCAGGTGTCTCACCTGCCAGACACTAAATAATCACATTTGGCACCAAGTCTGCTCCTAACAGACTCGTGGCAGCTCTATCCTGAAAATCTACTTTGTAAAAAATCCTAAAACTACAACTCTAAAACTATATTCAACTTTATAGAAAGTGTATTTCCCCCAAAATGGATTATTAAAAGCCTTGTCTGGAGATTATCTGCCTGCCCTGGCCCTGGAGTATCTTCCCATCTGAGCTGGACTCTGATGACCACACACACCATGGGTCCTGCCAACTCCGGCTCCTTCTCCCTTGATGCTTGGAATCCTCTCTCACCCCTTAATGCGTCCCTATTGACTCCACACAAAACTTGCCCAAACACTTTTAACTCTCCTAAATCAAATCAGCTCCCGCTCCTTCCCAAACCCTGACAAGCCCCATCCATTGCCCTCCATCCTATTTCAAAATGCTGCAAGTGCCCGACTGGGGCATGGGCTGCAGGCTCCATCCCCAGAGGGGGGTATGCAGGAAGCAGCTGATCAATGATTCTCTCTCATCATTGATGTTTCCATCTCTCTCTCCCTCTCCCTTCCTCTCTGAAACCAATAAAAATATTTAAGCAACAACAAAAAGAACCTGCTGTGGGTATGAATGCACCTTTTTTTTTAAAAAAAATGCACTTTCTTAGTCTTCTTTTTAGTCTCAGGGAAAATTACTGACCAGCCAAGATGAAATCCTTTCCTCATTCCACCACGCAATTCATTGTTTTTCCCTTAATGCTCCCACAATCTGGTTAAGACTTCTTTTTCTTTAATTTTCTTCCTGTATTTCTTCTTTATATTTTTTTAACTTAACATAAGGTATTACTATTGCCTCTTGTTAAATAATAAAGACCTAGGTTCCAATTCTGCCTCCTCCTGTAATAATGGAATAAGCAGATGGATGTCATATTATTAAAGTTCTTTGTATGTCACACATATATTACACAGGCAATGAAGAGCTACTGAAACATCTTAAGCAGAGGACTAATTATAAACTATTTGCGTAGTAGAAAGACAATCCTGGAAGTACTGTGATGTGAAAGCTGAGCGAGGAGTAGTGTATGGAAGGATGGTTTCTAGATGAATAGTATTACTGGACTAGACGAAGCTAATGAATTCAGCATTTAGTCATGAGAACCTGAATAAGGACTTGATATGAGAAACAGAAAGCTGGAGCACATCTGGGAAATAATTAGACACATAAATACGTAATTATTTTTCTTAGAATCTACATGCAGAGTTCCTTTCATTTAAAAAACTGCTAATTAGCCACACAACCTCTATCCTCTTCCTTTATTAGAGCCCCAGTCTGGAGTCCTCTCTGTCACTTCCCAAGCACTCTTTTTTGACATTCCCGGTTTCTAATTCTTCCCAGAATATTAACACACCGCGGAGTCAACCTTTTAGAGGAAAAGAGCCAAGTTTTGCTTGTTCGCCATCCAAATGTCTGTCCATTGCTATGTCGCTAGCACACAATAAGTACTCCATATTTTTGTGTTGAATAAATAAATAGTTGTCTTCCCTTTGATCACATTTGGAAGGTCTACTGTAGGTATCAGCTGGAGTCCTTTGTTGCTAAGTACAGAAAACTTCTCTGAAGAGACAGTGAGGAATCAAGACTGTGGGGTTATGATAAGGAAAGAGGGTAAAAGTCCCAGGCTTGATTGGCAGATTTTTTAAAACTAAGAAATCGGAGTATATTGAAAGGGCAGTTGGAGATCACAAAACCAATAGGAAGGCTAAGGAAAACTCACGAACCAAAGCAGCTGCCCTGACTGGGTTTGGCTCAGTGGATAGAGCGTCGGCCTGCGGACTGAAGGGTCCCGGGTTCGATTCCGGTCAAGGGCATATACCTTGGTTGCGGGCACATCCCCAGTAGGGAGTGTGCAGGAGGCAGCTGATCGATGTTTCTCTCTCATCGATGTTCCTAACTCTCTATCCCTTCCCCTTCCTCTCTGTAAAAAATCAATAAACTATATTAAAAAAAAAAAAAAAAAGAACCAAAGCATATCTTTGAGGGCTACACGTAGGAAATACAGAAACTTTCTGGGAGCATGAAGGCATCAGCAATGGAACGAATAAAGTCCCATTCTTCATACCTCATTCAAGATCAATTTAGAAAGTAATAGCATGTAAATGGCGCGATTTGTGTGAAATGCCTAATTTTAATTAAGGCTAAAATAATCTAAAAGTCTGGGTACCTAGCACACAGCCCAGTCAGAGTAGAGTCTCTACAAGTACTTGTTCAGTGTTCAAACGGTGCTCAACTTTGGCTGAGAAGGGCAAAGCCGATTGATTACTGTCCAGTCAGATTCTATCCCAGGAGGAAAAGGTTAATTCCCTAAAAGCAAATCTCTTGTGAGAAGTAGAAGATTTTGGGCAGCCACAAACCAATAAATAGTCACTATATCTTAAAAATGCTAAGAATATAGTAATTTTCATTATGTTCAGAGTACCCAGGAAGTCTTGTAACTAATGCTAGGAAATAGCATTTTTTTTTACAAAGGAAATTGCTAAGATTAAATTATCTTTAACTATAAAATTGAGATAGTCAAATCATAATTTCCATGCAATTTATTTGTTTCCTTATTTTTTTAAAAAAAATTATTTATTGATTTTTAGGGAGAGAGACAGAGAGATATGTCGATTTGTTGTACCACTTATTTATGCATTCATTGGTTGATTCTTGTATGTGTCCTGACCAGGGATTCAAACCCACAAATTTGGCATATCGGGATGGATGCTCTAACAAACCCAGAGCTATTACCGTATTTTTTTTTCCATTTTTCCCTATTTTGTGCAAATTCATGTGGCTTTTGAGATAGTGTTCACATGCCTTGCTTTGTTATGACAAGTTTCAGCTATTCATGCACTCCTCTATTCCCTATTCTCCTTCTCCCTTAGACGACAAGGAAAGAGATTATTTTCTAATCTGATGATAATCTTGCTCATGTCATTCTGTCTCTATTTCCTTGCTTCACTCTGGAATTTATCTCCTCCCCCTGATCTAACCCAGATCCAGTTTATTAAATTTCAGAGTCTCTAGTGTAATAGTAAACATTTCCCCAACTCAGTCACATAAATAAGGGTAGCTGTCCTTACTGAAGTGTAACAATTTGCTAGTCTGAAATCTTTTCCTATTTCTAGGCCCACATTAAATGGGATGTGACAAGATAATGTGATGAGTAAAATCCACTTTTTAAAGAAATAAAAATGCATTATATCATGTTAATGTATTATCTGTGTGGTGTTGGAATGATAGCTTTTGAGATCTATGCAAAGCCCTGCAATTACAGATTATTATAATGTTACCTCTAACGTGTTGAATAGCAACAGATAGTGTGATTTAACACTAAAGACTATAAAGGACCTGCTAAATGAGAAGACAAAACTTCCAGCTATACAACACCGAAATAAAGTACATGAACAAGACAGCATTTTTTTTTAACTATAGTGTAATTTGTTTAGAATTTCTAGGAAATACATGAGCTGACTCTCATGAATCTCCCCTAATTTGGGTGAAGGAAGAGTGGTAGGATTCTCTTTTTCTTATTTAAGTTGGTTAGATGAAAATAATCATGCACCTCCATTTTAAAAACAGGGCCAAGTAGAGCATTTCCATTAAACAAGAAGAAAAGCCATAAAAATCATAATGAAACAGCATTTTTCTGCCTCTGTCTCTCAGCCACAAATGTAGGGGCTACAGGTTCCCCATCTCAGCCTTGGAAGCACCTGAGTTTGTGGTGTTCCTGCTTCACAATAGCACACAAACCGCAGGGCTCCCCTCCCCACCCCCCCTAAGAGACTTGGGTTCAAGAGACAATTTCCAATGGGTCTGGGAAGTTTCGTGTGTTCACTCAGTTTAAAGTGTCTTCTCAGGAACAGTCAGTGCCATCATCTTTAATCAACCTTTTGTCAGACTCTTTACCAAACCTATCTTATTTAAGGTTCTGGATACTTTCTTATCCTTAGTTTACTCTGAGAGAACTAGAATTTTGGAGAAATTTGATGCAATTTAAGAAGATTAAACTGGTGCTTAAGGGTTAAAAACTCATCTTGTTTGTATGAATGCTAACTCCACTCTTATTTTGGACAAATATTTTATTGTTCAAACTTTGGAACTTTATTAAATAATCTTCCTTATGTTGACTTCTGATAAGGAAGAGAGATTCATGGCATAAATTATTTTTATAGGACAAGTGAGGGGCAAGAGCCTCATCCACTACATTTTGAATTTCTCATTAAACTCCTAATCTAATGGGGATTTCCAACTCTGCACACTCCCTATAAAACTTCTTTCTTAAAAAAAAAAATTTAAATAGTTAACATGGAAGGTAACTTCTGTTAAAGAGTTGGGCATACTTTGTATTTCATCATATATTAAGTCATCATATTATAAAGCATGTTGACACAAAGCCTATAGTGCTATAGGAAACTAAGAATTAATGTATTTTGCATGAACAGGAAATTGGAATTTTGCCAAGACAGCTACAGCTGCAAGACAATTTTATAGTTAGGTTGGGTAGCTTCTCCTTTACTGGTGTTTGGGTCGTTACTTGTGAATCACCAAGCATGAAGAAAGATTGTAGTGACCCTGACAATACTTCTTGCCAGGTGTTTTCTAGTATGCCATTTATAGAAAGGGGTCATGGGGCCATACCACAATGTAATTGTTTAATTATGAGAAATTTAAAGGGAAATATTTGAGGACTAAAGATTGGAAAATCCCAAATGCTTCCATTGTGGTGGAAAAATCCCACATAGCTGGACAAATAAATAAAGGGTATATCCAAACAAAAGTCACAAATAAGTCATGGTGTAATCATAGGTATAAATCATGCCCATGTAAATACTGTAAGACAAAGAGACACATGGTGGAGGTCAGGGAAGTATTTCTAAATATAAATATATTTGCAATTGATAAAGAAGAAGGAGACTTTTGCTGTAATCTGTGCATGTGACTCTAAAATTAAAAAGTACAGAAGTAACTTCAAAAAATATTTCAGAATAAATATTAGGATTCCTATGGAATCTTGTGACTTCCTAACACATTTGGAAATATGTTGTAGTGGTTATATTTTTCCATCTCTTATACTTATTTTATGAGAACTTTATAACCCAGCTGTATTCTTGTTGAAATTCAAAGTTCTTTGGTTAAATTTCAGAAATTAAACTTCATCTGCACCTGAATCTAGCAATTTTTTTATATTCAAGTTCCTTATAATATGGGGTTTGGAAGGTAGGGAAAGCAATCTCCTAATATTTATACATTCAAATAAAGAAATATTTGTTGGGTCTCTACGTTATTCTCTACCAGTCAAGATTCTTAGCCCTAGGGAAATGAAGGACAAGTTTCTTTTTCTCATAGGGCTCACTTTCTACTGAGGAGACAAAGCAAGTAATACACAAACAGTAAATTTAAGCAAGTTAACTAAACTGTGATAAGAGCTGAGAAAGAAACAGACAGAGTAATATAATAGCATGCAATGTCTCTAAAAGGTGATGTTTGAATTGAAATACAGCTCCAGCCATGTGAAAAAGCCTGGTAAATGGGTTTCATATACAAGGAACAGAAAATGCTAAGACCTGGAGAAGCAAAAGATTTTGAGTTTATTCAAAGAACAGAAGAGAGTCCAGAGTATCTGCAGCATTGGGAACAAAGAAGGCAGAATGAAGAAGGCAGAGCCCAGGGTATGGTAAGGAGTTTGTATTTTACTGAAAATGGAATGGTACACAGACAACAATGTGGTGAAGGCCTGGGGTGGGAAGGGAGGGCTGGAGCTGGGTGGAGGAGGGAAAGAGGTGGGAGTAACAGAGGACATCTGTAATAGTGTCAACTATTTTTAAAAAAGAAAGCATGATGGTAAAGCATTAAACTTCCTGGTTAGACTCCGTGGTTAATATAATCAAACAAAATAATAACTATTTCAAGATGTCAACTAACACTTCAAAAGATTTTTAATTACTTTTTAGAAGACATTTTTTATTATGAAACCCAACATTTTTTTCTTTCATACGCTATTCCATTGCTAAAGCTATGAGACCTCAGTTATGAAGTTAAGCATAACACTTATTTTAAACAATATTATTTGGAAAAGCAAGAGTTTACATTTTGAAAAGATTAATTTTTATAGATCATGAATAAAGAATAATCTATGGAAGAAGTGGTTGTGGGGTAAGAAGGTGAAAAGTTTTAAGAAGTTAATTCATTTTTATAGCTTTGAGATGAAATAAGGAAGGTTTTCTGAAATAGGAGTAAGAATATTCATTATTTTGTGATAAAAAATGCATCAGATACTAATTTTAATGAATTTTGCCAATATAGGAAGGTACAAATAAGAAAATAATAATCATCCATAATAACATTACTTTCTAGTCTTTCTTAATCATTCTGATATATGTATATTTGACAAAACTAAAATTTTATAGAATATGAAATTTTTCAACCAAATTCTTTTCATTTACTATTACCTTTTGGACAATTTTTCATGTTAATGAATATGAAATTGACAACACCATGTTAATATTTGCACAATATGCCCCAGCCGGCTTGGCTCAATGGATAGAGTGTCGGCCTGTGGACTGAAAGGTCCCAGGTTCGATTCTGGTCAAGGACACATACCCAGGTTGTGGGCTTAATCCCCAGTAGGGGTGTGCAGGAGGCAGCCAATCAATGATTCTCATCATTGGTGTTTCTATCTCTCTCTTCCTCTTCCTTCCTCTCTGAAATCAATAAAAATATATTTTAAAAATATATATTTGCACAATAATTCTTGTTGCTATAAGATGATTAATTTTTTCATTTATATGTTTTGGTTTCTTTTTATCCCTTTATCTTAGAAAGGGTTTATGAGAAACTGTTACTCATGGCAGTGTTTTATTTTAAAATTTGTCTCACTACATTAGGAAACATGGGACCAAATCCTTGGCAAGCTATATAGGATTTGTTGGTAGTGGAATACATTTCTTTTAGTTAAGTTACTAAGCACCACAGTGACTAATAACCCAAACTTAACAAGGACAACAAGAAAATACTAATGGCCCAAATATTTTAATGTACTTTATATGTGTATATAAACAAATGTATTTTTCTAGGGCTCTGGCCCGCATTGCTCAGTGCTTAGGTGTCGCCTGTGCACTGAAGGGTCTCAGGTTTGATTGCTGGTCAGGGCATGGATATTCAGTACTAATGGAAAGTGTAACAAGGGACCTGTCTTAGGCAGGGGAGGGTCAGGGAGTCTTCCCTAAGGAAGTGTTTTCTTAGCTGAGATCTGAAAGAGAAACAGAGGTTAACTAAGTACACAGGAAAACCTTCCAGATAGGAAGAATAATGAGTGAAAGGCTCACTGCATAAATCATGACGGCTATGAATCCTCAGAAGGAAAGTGTTTTAACTAGTTCAAACTACTAATTAAGTTTTCACTATAGCCTAGGCAGCTTATTAGTCATATTTTAAGCATTTATACTAAATGGCAATGTAGTTTACTAGGCAACCATCACTGACTCCAAACAGCGACATATAAACATTAAAAGAGTATAAGAAACAGCATTGATTTCAATGCTGTCTTATTTGAAGCATTTGAACCAGAGCCTAAAAAATAAATAAAACATAGCTGGACTTTACTAAGATTTAACAAGTGTAACATGCATGTTTACAAATTAGAATAGTTTAGTGTACAACATTTTTTTTTTTTTTAGGCAACATGATTAGTGTACAACATTTTTAATGATTACATATTATTTTGATTCTTCCTGAGTAAAGTCCCTTATAAAATAAATCTGTATTTGTTGATGTCACTAGCAAATTTAGTTTGGGCAACATTCAGGTGTTATATAATGAAAAAAAAATATTTCATAGGATGATAATAAAATAAAAATGGATGTTTTGGACAGTTAAAGGGGAAAAAGGATAAAAACCCATGCTTTGTATCATACTACTTATCATTAGAGTATACAGCAATAATTGTGGGAAACACAGAATCACTGCTTAAGATGATTTTTAGCTACAAAGACTGCTATTTTAGTTTTCTACCCACAGTTTCTCACATTAATTAGAAAGAAGAGAAAATGACGTCTTTGTCATGGGTAAGTAACATCTATAAATATGCTCATGGTCATCATCAAAATAAAAAGTCCTTCGGTATACATTTTAACCAAAGTATCCAAAACTGCCAATAAGTAGGAGGAGGAGGATTAATAGTAGTAGTAGGAATAGTATTAGCTGTAGTAGTTACTGAGTTTATCATGAACTTACCACTCTAGTGTTTTATTGCTATTGTTTATAATTGCTGTTCAAGACAGGTATAATGATCTTTGCTTTATAGAAGATATAGTTTAAGTTCAGAGAGTTTAAGTGAGCCATTCACAATCACAGGGGGATCAGCTCCGATCTCTGTTCCTCTGTCTCTCTGTTCCAGATAATGTTGCTTGGACCCACAGAGCTTGCCTGGTTCTGGTTCTAAAACTACAGCTTCTTTTGGGTTAATGTTCTGATGATTTTCAAAGCTGTGAGATAGTGATGCCCCATTTACATTTCATGTATCTCAGATATTGGAAAAATAATAGACAAATAGGTCAAAAGAACAGAACAGAGAGCCCAGAACAGATCCACACAAAGTAGAGTCAACTGATCTTTGACAAAGAAGCAAAGGCAATACAATGAGAAAGTCTCTTCAGCAAATGATGCTAAAACAACTGGACATCCACATGCAAAAAGAAAAAGAAAAAAATAACCTAGACATAAACCTTATACTCTTCACAAAAATCAAATCAAATGGATCATATACCTAAATGTAAAACACAAAACTATAAAATTCCTAGAGGATAACATAGGAGAAAAATCTATATGACTAGGGTATAGTGATGCCTTTTTAGATATAACACCAAAGACACAATCCATGAAAGAATTGATAATCTACACTTCGTTAAAATTAAACCTTCTACTCTGCAAAAGACAATATCAAGAGAATGAGAAGACAAGCCACAGACTGAGAGAAAATATTTCCCAAAAAACCCATCTGATAAAGGACTGTTATACAAAATGTATGATTTCAACTAGACGATATTGTGGAAAAGGCAAAACTATGGACACAGTGAAAAGAGCAATGGTTGCCAGGGTGGCAGTGAGAGAGTGAGGGGAGAGATGCATAGACAAAGCACAGAGGATTTTAGGATAGTGAACATATTATGTAGGCTATAATGATGGACATATGTCCCTATACGTTTGTCCAAACCCATAGATTTTTCCATCTGAAATGTCCCAACGTGCCAAGTCAAGCAATGAAGTGATTGGTTAAGCACTCCCTGATCTTCCCCCACAAACCTGTATGCCCCCCTGCCTCTGAATCATCTCTTGCATCTTCCCTTCTGCTACAAGGCCGGATGTGTCCAGCCCCCTCAAAGCTAATCTCTCACTTGTAGCCTGGGTCTGAGAACTCACATCTGCTCTGAGCCTTTGCTCCCTTATTTATTAGCTCCTTTCTCTCCAGCTGCATCATTTCCATCAACGGGCAATTATCTTTTACAATTCTTACCCTAAAGAAACAACAAAATCTTCCTATTATTACATTCTGTCTTAGATCCTATCTGATTTCTCAGCTCTCTTTGAAAGATTTCCTTTGTTGTAGAGATTTTTAAAGTATGGATCATCTCTTCCCTCTCTGCAATGTGGTTTTTTAAATTGTCTGCTTATATTGCCTGCAGTTCCTCATTTCCCATTTGCTTACCAGCCCACTTCTATCTGATTCCATACCCAGAAGTCCGCTAGCCCTGCTTTAGTTAAGGACATCCAAAGCTGGATACTGTTCAGCACAATGGATTTGGTATTCACCTCACCCAGCCTCTCCTGGGAGTTTGACACAGCTGATCACTCCTTTCCTCTCCCAAATTCACAAGCTCCTGACTTTTTTCCTTACCTAATTGCCTTCTCCCCCTCAGTCTCCATTGCTGAGTTCTCCACCCTCACTAAACTCCTAGAAGGTAGATGTCTTCAGATTCTGCAGTCTCCCTTTCCAGGCTCTCCCCAGCTTATCTCACAGTTCCCTTAGTATAACTGCTACAGATGTGTTGTCAAATCCGTATCTGTATTTCCGAAGACTTCTCCATTAAGCTCCAGATTTGCACCTCCAATTTCTTCCCTGGCATTTCGATTTGTGTATCTTACCAACCTTTCAAATTTAAAATGTTAAAAACACAAGATAACACCTGGTTCACACCTCTACCCCAAGCTTTCCTATCTCAGTAGAAAAAAATCACAATCTATCCCGTTGCTCACACCAAAAACTCTAGGAGGCTTAATTGATTTCTCCATTCTCCATACTCTCTATATCCAAACTATCAGAAAACCCTGTGGATTCTTTCTCTGAGATTTATCTTCAACCCTCCCTACCTCTCTTCATCTCCTCTATTACCAATAATCAATTATAGTGACATGGTATGATTGTTTCCTTCAGTTACACTGTACTTTTGATAAACATAGTACCATCTAATCATGCCATGTGCACTAGAGAGAAAATGGACTCTTATTTAAGATAATGAATTTGACCAAGTTTGCATTACCTGCTATATTACCAGTCTCATTTAATCCTCATAGCAAGGATGTATAGTTATTATCATACTAGGGGCCCGGTGCACGAAACTCGTGCACGGGGAAGGAGGGGTCCCTCAGCCTGATCTGCACCCTCTCCAATCTGGGAGCCCTCAGGGGATGTCCTACCGACCGGCTTAGACCTGCTCCCCATGGTCCTCTGCTCTCTGCCGACCTGCCTGCTTGACCTGCCTGCTTGATGCCACCGTAGGCCCTGGTGTCTGCTCTCTGTAGGGGACTGCCTGTCCTTCGCCGCTGGGGTCAGGGGCAAGCAGCGCCCTGCTGTCTTCTCTCTGGCTCGCCACCGCAGGGGCAAGCAAGGCCCTGGTGTCTGCTCTCTGTGGAGGCCCTGCAAGGGACTGCTTGCCCCTCACTGCCACGGACAGTGGCAAGCAGGGCCTGCTGTCTGCTCACTCGCTGCAGGGGACGTTCCCGCCCCGTTCCAGGCCACTTGGGTGTGCACCAGCTTGGAGTGCCTGGGTCCTGGGGATGTTCCCACCCCAACCCCGGCCGCTTGGCACCTGCAAGCGTAGGCCCGGCCACTCTGGGCCTATGCACGGGCCTACCGGCTCAGAGCGGCCTGGATCCAGAGGACGCCTGTCCCTGTGACAGGGCTGCGGCCAGTTTCCCCTCCTGCTCCCAGCCACTCCTGCTGGGTTTCCCCTCAGCTCCCAGGCGCTGTGCCGTTCCCCCTCAGCTCCCAGGCGCCGTGGCGGGTTTCCCCTCAGCTCCCAGGCACCGTGGCGGGTTCCCCTCAGCTCCCAGGCGCCGTGGCGGGTTTCCCCACAGCTCCCAGGCGCCATGGCGGGTCTCCCCTCAGCTCCCAGGCGCCGTGGCGGGTCTCCCCTCAGGTCCCAGGCGCTGTGGCGGGTTTCCCCTCAGCTCCCAGGCGCTGTGCCGTTCCCCCTCAGCTCCCAGGCGCCGTGGCGGGTTCCCCCTCAGCTCCCAGGCGCCGTGGCGGGTTTCCCCACAGCTCCCAGGCGCCATGGCGGGTCTCCCCTCAGCTCCCAGGCGCCATGGCGGGTCTCCCCTCAGCTCCCAGGCGCCGTGGCGGGTTTCCCCTCAGCTCCCAGGCGCCGTGGCGGGTCTCCCCTCAGGTCCCAGGCACTGTGGCGGGTCTCCCCTCAGGTCCCAGGCGCTGTGGCGTGTTTCCCCTCAGCTCCCAGGCGCTGTGCCGTTCCCCCTCAGCTCCCAGGCACCGTGGCGGGTTCCCCTCAGCTCCCAGGCGCCGTGGCGGGTCTCCCCTCAGCTCCCAGGCGCCATGGCGGGTTTCCCCTCAGCTCCCAGGCGCCGTGGCGGGTCTCCCCTCAGCTCCCAGGCGCTGTGGCCGGTTCCCCTCAGCTCCCAGGCGCCTTAGTGGGTTCCCCCTCAGCTCCCAGGCGCCGTGGCGGGTTCCCCCTCAGCTCCCAGGCGCCGTGGCGGGTCTGCCCTCAGCTCCCAGGCGCCGTGGCGGGTTTCCCCTCAGCTCCCAGGCTCTGCCCATTCCCCTCCCACTCCCAGGCGCTGCCCATTCCCCTCCGAGCCGCTGCCCCTCCTCGCAGCCGCTGTGGCTGGGCTTGCCCTCCCACTTCCCACCTCCCACCTCTCACTCCCACCTCCCACCTCCCACCTCCCACCTCCCACCTCCCACCTCTCACTCCCACCTCCTACCTCCCTCTTCCCACCTCCGCAGCCTTGGCTCTGTTTCTGTCCTCGAGGCCTCTACTTAGCTCCCTCCTGTACCGCTTGGCCTCCATGTTGTCCTCAGTCTTCCCTTGCAACTGGTATATGCAAATTAACCGCCATCTTTTAGCTTCTATAATTGAAACATTATCTTTTGGAGCTGTTTCTTCAGGAGCTCAGAGCCAGGCGGCAGCAGGCGGGGAACCTTGGCTTCCTCCGTCACTGGAGCAAGCAAGCCTCATGTTCTGCTTCAAGCTGCCTGGCTGCCGGCCGCCATCTTGGCTGACAGTTAATTTGCATATCGCCCTGATTAGCCAATGGGAAGGGTAGCAGTCGTATGCTAATTACCATGTTTCTCTTTTATTAGTGTAGATTACAATAAAACTCAGAGGTATTAGGTCAGTTATCCAAAATTAGAGTTCTCTTTGCTCCCAGTTTCAACTTCCTCCTTTCCATTCTTCTCTATATTACCATAAATATTTGTCAAAAATATAATTTTCATCATGAGATTCTTCTGCTTAAAATCCTTTAATGGTTCAGAATTAACTATTGGCTCAGAAAATCCTTTCATGGCTACAGAATAGCGTCTCTTATCATTACCTTTTCGATGCTTTTATGAGCTGGCCCCTGCCTTCCTTCCCAATTTCATTTGCTCCACTTCCCACTACGGCCTCCAGGGTTCTAGCCATATCAATTTTAGAGATTCAGTTTAAACAGGCTCTGCTCTTTTTTTTTTTTTCCTTACTCTTCACCCAAGGATATGCTTATTAATTTTAAAGAGAGGGGAAGGGGGGAGAGAGAGAGAGAGAGTAAACCTGATGTGAGAGAGAACATCGATTGGTTGCCTTCCGTACATGCCCCAACTGGGATCACACCCGCTACCTTAGTATGTGCCCTGACCAAGAATAGAACTCATAGCCTTTCAGTACATGGGACGTCGCTCCAACCAGCTAAGCCACACCAGCCAGGGCCAGGGCGTGCTCTTTCTTTCCTTTGTCACTTTATCCAAGCTGTTTCTTCTGTCCTGAATTTTTGTTCCACATGTAGTGGACATTGTGATTGCCTAGCTACCATCTATTTTGTTTCTTTCAATAGCTATCCCAATTTTTGTTTAAATATCCACACGTTCCTGGTGCTATGGTTTGAACTTGGCTCAACTCTAGCTAATTAGCATGATTTCACACCCTGTGCACAGTTTCTTGTTCAGATGACCCAGTTGGTAACAGTGAGACATAAGGTGAGGTATATGCGAAAAGTATTTCCTGACTCTTTTGAGGGGACTCTGGAATTGGCATTCTTTTCCTCTCTTGCAATTGCTGTGTACTTGGCACCCATTTTATGAGCATGAAGGAGATAAATCTTAAACTGAAGTAGAGTTTAAGAAGGCAGAGGGGACCCCTGGCCCCGGTGTTGCTCAATTGGTTGGAACATCATCCTGTACACCAAAAGGCTGCGGTTCAATTCCCGACCAGGGCACATACCCAGGTTGCAGGTTCCATCCCGGATTGGGATGCCTGTGGGAGGCAATCAAGATGTTTCTCTCTCTCTCTCTCTCGCTCTCTCTCTCTCTCTTCTTCTCTATCTAAATTAAATTTTTTTTTTTTAAAAAAAAAGCATACCTGCTTTAAAAAACAAAGGCAGAGGAGAGAAAGGATTAGCCCTTCCTTAATGACGTCACTGAGCTGCTGAAACAAACCACACTGAAGCTCACGTTACCCGCTGGTCTTTCCAGTTATGTGAATTACTTTTATTGACATATTTTCTGCTACTTGCAACTGAAAGTAGCTAAAAGTTAAACCAAATTTTGTCATGTAAATAATGTCAACTAATAATAGGCCTTCCTTAATTTCTCAAAGTGAAGTTGTGTTTTTTGTAGTGTTTTTTTTTCAGTGAAAATTCCTTGTGTACATGGTACCTCTATCAAAACCCATAACGACATTGGTTTCATTATTAGTCTGTTTCCCAGAAGACTTGGACACCTTTAGAAAAAGAGTTCATGTTACTTGCTGCTCTGTGAGTTTGTCATGAGACTACATGTGCTCAGAAGCAGCCTACCATTCCTCCCCAAAACACATTTATTTAATACAGCGTTTCTCAACCTCAGCACGATTAATATCTGGGGCCAGATAAATTTTTGTTGTAGAGGGCTAATCTGTGCAGTGTAGGATATTTAGCAGTATCCTTAGCCTCTACTTACTAGATGCTGGTAATATCACCCCTAATTCTTTAAAATATATTTTTATTGATTTCAGAGAGAAAGGGAGAGGGAGAGAGAGAGAGAAACATCAATGATGAGAATCGCTGACCGGCTGCCTCCTGCACACCCCACACTGGGGATCGAGCCCTCAACTCGGACATGTGCCCTGACCCAAAATCAAACCGTGACCTCCTGGTTCATAGGTCGATGCCCAACCACTGAGCTACACCGGCCAGGTTCACCCTAATTTTTTACAACAAAAATGTTTTGGAGAATTGGTAAATATCTCCTGGGAGGTAAAATTATCCCCAGTTGAGAACGACTGGCTTAACATAATGACCAAGAGTGTAAATTCTATTACAAATATGTTCTTAGGCCTTTAAGCCAAAAGCAATTTATGGAAGTGAATTCCCATCGGACGGCATTATATCCACCCTTGAATATAGACAGAAAGGGCTGAGGATCCCACAAAGGGCAGAGCATATTGGTTTCACATGAAACTCTTGGTCTGGTATGTAATAAAGGTGTGTTAGGGCAAACCCCACCTTTACTGGGCACAGGATGTGATCTCACACACATCTAGCCTGCTTTTCTCATCAGCCAACTCCTCTCCACAAACTTGGGATGGGTCACTTTCATCATTAGTAAAGGAAGGACCAAAAAGGGGAAATTTTCTTGCATGTGAAGAATATCAAGGTGCCTGTAACAGAGCTTGACACCAAACTTCTTTCATCGCCTCCTTGTTTCTTACACATGCCCAACCTAATCCCTAAATAGTTTCTCCCACTGACAGTGAAATCTGTTCGAACTGTTACTAATTATAAACTCCTTTAGAGGCAAGATGATTTCACTGAGAGTGAGCATGCAGGTACTTGAGCCCACACAACCTCCGTGGCCTGAGGGCAAACCCTTCTGAAATGCCTTCTCTAATACACAGGATGATGAAAACGGAAGCCATAGAACAGAGTGAACCAAGCTCAAAACCTTGTTTGGATGATTAAGTGTTTTCTAATATATAAAGAATTCAGAGAAATGGTGCAAAATGAATGTACCTCAGTTTGATCTGACATAATAATCTATTCTCAGTAATTTATAATTTTTGATTGTTTAACTTTAGCTGGGAATGTTTTTTTGCCACCTAACACTTCTAATTAGACTCATTTGTACTTTGAAGTATTTGACATCGTTCATTATCTAAAAATAAAGCCTGAAATCTATTCTATGGAAACAATCCCAAAATAAAAGATAAAATATATGTGCAAAGTTGTTCATCACATCATGATGTATTTATTTTACAAAATTGAATATAATTTTAATGAGTGAAAGTAAATATTATAAATATTAAGCTGAATGCAATATTACAGAATTTATGACTATAGCAATGTAAAAATGCGTGTGTGAATTAAATTTTTAAAAGAACATAAAATTGTGTGTTTATTATGATTATAAATATGTAAAAATAAGATTATCTAGAGGTGGATGGTTGGGGAACTTTAAAGAAGAGACTCCAAAATGTTCAATTTGTGGATTTGGGGAGATGATTTTTCTCCCTTCATTTCCCAAATTCTCTATAAGGTTGTTTCATTATTTTGTAATTTATAATTTAACCTGAATTTACCAATTAGTTTATTACTTTGGGGTACTTAAAGTAACCTATAATTATATTATTCTACAATATTTATAAAGATGCAGATACAGTACTGTCAATTCACATATCCTCATTTTATTTTATCAAAAAAGAGTAGACCATGGCTATGTTTCTTCTCACACTTCCTATTAGACTTATCCTTCAATTTCAGTGCCTTAAAGGATATATTTCATAATTGTATTGTTTTCTTTATTTAACGTCTACAAAATAACTAAATATACAAATATGTAAAGCATAGAAAATTTATTTTTTAAACAATAAAAATAGTCAAAATATTATTCCTCAGCTGTAACAAATTTTGGAGTAGTTATTATATAGCCTATTGTTTTCACTTTTTAACACATTGTGATTAAATTTATTATAAAGACTTGAATTTTTCCTTCTTTTAACCTTATGCAATGACCATTTGCTTACATAATTCAATATTTTAAAAAACATCATTAATAGCTTTATGATATCCTATTGTTGGGATATGTCATAAAGTATAAAACCATTTATCTATTTGGGATATGTTTACTTCCTTAAGAGAGATTACTAGAAATAGCATTATTCATTCAAAGAATATAAACTTTTTTATGGTCTTGAAGTGGAGCAACAAATTGCCCTCTTGAAATCTTTGGCCCCTTCTGATTGTAATTTAAAGTAGAACCAAAAAATAACCAGTTATTGCCTATTATCTTCTTATAATTTATTTATATAAGTAGTTCTGTAACTTGTTTTGTTTCTTCTATTTCCTATCTTTTATTTTACTCATCCCCTTCTTCCATCTCCCCAGCATATTCATAGATGCCAGCATAATTGTATGGGGATAAATAAAAAATGGACTTTTTAAAAGGAAATCAAAATTTACTCTCATTTTCCATAACAAAGAAACAAGATTCAGAATAATGCATAGATAGGTCAGGCAATTAATCCTTACTATAACCTAATTAAACATTAACTGTTCATAAAAGTATTAAATCCAGAATAAAAATAAGTAATGTTATTTTCCAAATTGAATACATTCTTTGTGTCCTTTAGCAATGCTATTTGTTTTTGCTTTTCTAGATTTTCTTGTGATCTCACTCTGTCTATATAACAAATATTTAAACACATGTTCAGAATTTATTTTAAACAATTTATAGTGGTCAAAGGTTTTACACTTCCAATTTTTAAAATTGACTTTAGAGAGAGGAAAAGGGAGAGGGATGGAGAGACAGAAACATCAATGAGAAACATGGATTGGCTGCCTCCTGCATGCCCCCTACTGGGGATAGAGCCTGCAATCTGGGCATGTGCCTTGACCAGGAATCAAACCAGTGACCTCTTGGTGCATGGGTTGACGGTCAACCACTGACCCACCCTGGCTGGGCTAGACTTCCAATATTATGAAAATCTAAGGATTACTAAGAAAAATAGCATGACCCAGTGGCAAGAACTATGATCTCTGATTCAGAAGCTGGATATATTACTAAGGGCTGAATAACCTTAAAAAGGTCATTTTAAGTCTGCAGTGTTATAGTTTCTCAATCGATAATATGGGGATAATATAGGATATTTAATATAATGAAGCTAATACTATAATCCATTTCAATTAGATTCACAAAAATTCATTCAGTGGTCTTTTTATCCCTAGCATTTTTTCTGGATACAATTTTAAAAAGTACGCATGGTCTCTAACTTCATGAAATTTGTAAGAGTCTATTGGGATGATGACTTAAAAAGTATGATGCATGTTACAAAAGGCACTGCACGGGCTGCTATGAGAGCTGTAGAACAAGGGAACGTAACAATGGAGGGCATCTCCTGAGAAGATGAGAGGCTAAGGCCTGAGGAGAGGGGGTAATGAAAAGAAGGACTAGTGCATTTAAGGGTTAGCAATCTGTCTGCCTAGAGAAATAAATATATAAACAAAACATGATCTATTAACTTTCAGAGTGCTTTGAAAATTAGTTACTAACGTTTAAGAACTTTGAAGTTACAGGTTAAAAAAAAAAAAAAAACAACAGATTTCCAGATTCCTTGAAAAATGAGAGGCTCTAACATACGGCAGCAATCAGCTGAACCAATGCTTTCATGAGAGTATGGGTGCGCCAGTTTGCCATAGAGACCAACCACTCCCTGACCTGTTTCACTTCACATTCATCTGCCTCTGTCTGTAGTTGGGTTTTTAATATCTGAACTAGAAGGAAGATTGTACATCGAAGACCAGAAGGAATTCTTGTGTGTCTGGAGCACAGAGACAAAGAGGAATCCTATTGGGAGCTGATGCTGCAGTGGGAGTATGTGCAGATTAGGGGCAGGCCTGGTACATTTCAGGCGTGTGGATACCACGGAAGAGTCTTAAGCAGGAAAAGTACATGCTCATATTTGAGTTTTAAAACTATGTTCCTGGAAGCAGAGTGATAAAGGAATTGCAAAAAGTGTTTTGGAAGCTGAAAGCTAGAAGTATCAATTTGATTGATTTCTCTTTCTTTTTTTATTGAATTTATTGGGGTGACATTAGTTAATATAATTAGATAGGTTTCAGGTGTACAATCCTAGAATACATCATCTGTATATTGTATTGTGTGTTTACCACCTTCGACTTATTTTTCAAGTTTCGGGTGAAAACCAAGAATGGCTTTTAAATTTTGTGCAGCCAGTTCTATTTGATTTTTTTTTTTTAAGTCACTGTGACTATTTGGCCTTTTTCCTGAAGACAACAAAATAATTTCAGTCATATCTTGAAAAAAAAAAAAACCACTGACCAAAATTATCCTAAAATGAAGGGGAAAATACTTGTATAAAAAGTGAAAAAATAGACGGTAAAACCTGAGTGATAAAAGAAAACTTTCCCGTATGTTACAAAAAAAGTCATCCCCTTGCTCAATACAGTTCATCCTAGTGTTATTCAAATAAACTTAAACTCATACAGGCACACTGAAAAAGTTATAACTCAGAATGACCCATGCAGCTTATTTCCTGTTAGATTCTAGCCCGGGTTTTTCTCTCTAATTCTATTTGAACACATTTCAGCAATGAATCATTTTGTCAGTCTGCCAGTAGTCTTTCCCACGGAGCAAGTGGCATGTACTTCACGTACTTTAGCAGGAACACAATTGAGAACTTTTCTCAGATTGCCCCTGATTTCCTTATTTGCTATTCAGAAATAAGTCACGCTTTTTTTTATCAGTAATATGCCTCTCTAAGACTAAATATCACGTGGCAAACAGTGGAAGTTCATCTAAAACAGCAAGGGAACATCATCCAGGGATGACTTTGATCTGCATTTGGGAACCCTGGGGTTCTTCAGAGGCCCACTGCCTGGGATCTGCGTGGAGCTGGCGTCCAGGATGAGTTTCTACTTATGGCATGTCTGAGAGCACCACAGACATTCCTTTTTTTTTTTTTTTTTTTTTTTTTTTGGTGATTTTTGTGCCCTAATATATTAGCAAGGTTTTAGTCAAGACCATTATTTCATTATTATATTTTCACCTACTTTTTGCCACTTATTTCTCCATGAAGAGCACATTCTTCGTGTAATAATAATAAGAAGAAGAAGAATACCTAATATGTATTGAGTTATTATGTGTCAGAGATTGTGCAAAGTGCTTTGCAAAGTGCTTTGCATATATTAATTCATTTAATCCTCACAACAACCATATCAGATAAGTAGAGAAGTTACTCTTTTCACAAATAAGGAAACTGGGCCATGTAGTGGTGGAGTTGAATGAACTCTTTTTTTAAAAAATATTTTTTATTGATTTTTTACAGAGAGGAAGGGAGAGGGATAGTTAGAAACATCGATCAGCTGCCTCCTGCACACTCCCTACTGGGGATATGCCCACAACCAAGGTACATGCCCTTGACCGGAATCAAACCTGGGACCCTTCAGTCCACAGGCTGACACTCTATCCACTGAGCCAAACCAGTGAGAGCGAACTCTTGCTATTAACCATCCCACTATAGCTCTAGAGTCCAGGCTTTTAGCTTCTACACTGCAAACATTTTGCTATGCTCTGATTCACCTTTTCTTCCACACTAATTAAGACTGTATTGGATGTGCTCTTTTCTAGGCTTCTAGGCTCCTTATGGACACATCCTATCAGTCTAGGAGTTCCACTGGATACAGCTCAGTAGCAGTGGCCCTAACTTAGGCTTAAGCTGGGATCCCTATTTTCCCCAACTCCTGTGACCCGCAGACCTTCATTCTCCCTTCCTTCATCTCCATCAACTCCTACTGACAACTTGATTTTTTTGCTTCTGCTTAATGTCCATATTGAAGATAACATTCCCTCCTCACCAAGGGATGAGCAAATAAAGAATCCTTTCTCTTCATTGAGTCAGAAACAAGAAACTAAAGGAGCTCCTATTCTCCACACAAGTATCTTATGGAAGCTTGGTTGGCATCAAGGACCAGGTGTTCCTAAGATCCGAGTTTTCTAGCTACAACCATTTCCCCCAGAAAAAAAGCTGGCCCTAACTGGTTTGGCTCAGTGGATGGAGCGTCAGCCTGCAGACTCAAGGGTCCTAGGTTTGATTCCGGTCAAGGGCATGTACCTTGGTTGCAGGCACGTCCCCAGTGGGAGTGTGCAGGAGGCAGCTGATCAACGTTTCTCTCTCATCGATGTTTCTAACTCTCTATCCCTCTCCCTTCCTCTCTGTAAAAAATCAATAAAATATATATTTTTTAAAAAGGAATAAAAAGAAAGGGGCTGATTAAAGCAAATCCATGGGGTTATCTTTTGAACAGTCCTTTTTAAACCTCTCACTTCCATACAAGAAGCACAAATAAATTGTTGTTGAGTCCATCCATTTCCCTCCATACTCATCCTCATTAACCTTGTGAAGGCAAAATCATGTCTCATCTGGATTACTGAAAAGATGTCACCTGGTTTCCCAGACTCCCCACTATTCCATTTTATTTTTCACACTCTGGCCAAAGAATATTTGCAAAATGGAAACCTAGCCTAGTTATGACTTTCTTGCATAAAATCCTTCAATGAGCCTGGCCAGCGTGGTTCAGTGATTGAGTGTCGACCTATTAGCCAGGAGGTCACAGTTCGATTCCCAGTCAGGGCACATGCCTGGATTGCAGGCTCAGTCCCAGTGTGGGGCATGTAGGAGGCAGCTGATCAATGATTCTCTCATTATTTATGTTTCTAGCTCTCCCTTCCTCTCTGAAATCAATAAAAAATATATATTTTCTTAAATCCTTCAATGACTCTGCATTGCAGTTAGGATAAATCAAAACATTTCAACATTGCTTTCAATTTATCTCATCGTAGTTTATCTCTCCAGACTCTCATCTTGCATCATTCCTCCCAAAAGTGGCCCTACACTCTCTTCTATCCCATCACTAGTAACTCCTCCTTGTTTCGCTGAAGTAATATAGGGGTGGACAAAAGTAGGTTAATAATACTACTAATAATAATGGTGATTACAGTAATTAATAAATAAATAATAATACAAGAATAAACTGTACTTCATGTACTCACAACTGTAAACCTACTTTTGCCTACCCCTGTCTATTTTTTCTTGCCTTCTGGTGTTTGCACATCTTTTCTCCCACAACTCTCCCTGCCCCTTCTCCGTGATCAGGCTAACCTCTTCATGTTCTGTGTATTCCCGTGTACTTCTCCCTGTACTTATTCATTGTTTTCATGGCTGGTTACATTTTCATTGCTTTGCTTGTATGGTTTGTATCTCTGGCTAAACTGTAAGCCATACAGGAACAGGAACCGTTTACTTTGATTGCTATTGTGTCCCCAACACTTATTACAGCGCCTGGATAGGCACTTGCTAATCATGGATTGAAATTTAACATTACAAGTTAAATAGGTTCCCATGGGTCTATATGAAAGCTAAACTTTCAAATTAACATCTGGAACAGTTTGTGAATAGTTTGGGATTTTACTCCATTATGTCCCATTGGTTTGCTTAGAAATAGAATGTATGTTTACATAATAATCTCTCCTCTTCTTCCCTAATGACTGCTTCTAAATGTCATATATGTGTTATGTGTTATTTGATCAGACAGGAATGTAAAGTAAAACCATGATCCAAGGTAGAGAAGTTAGAAGTGGCAATAAGAGAGCTAGAAAGATTGGAAAATAGAAAAAATTTTTAAATGGTATTTATAAAATATTACATTAACCTCTGACCAAGATGGCCTTAATGTTCTCCTCACCTAACAAAACTTCAGATAGGTTTCTTCCTGACTATAGGTCCCTGACCTTCCTTTTCTTACTGCATTTACTTTAGAAAAGTTGCAATTCTAAATTTCTTCTTTGTTCCTTGGGGATGTACCTCTTCTACAACCCAGAAATATCTTTCTCTAGAACTAGCACGTCAAACTCGCGCGAGTTCGACATGCTTGCTCTAGAACCTAAGGATCATTTTTCTGAAATGTGATCCCCCAAGAAAGATGGTACTGTAAAGGACAAAATAAAACTCATTCATTCACAGATGCTATTGTTGCTTATGTAGACAATCTAATAGAATTTGTGGGGAAACCATGCGAATTGATAAGAGAATCTAGCAAGGCAACTGAATGCCAATATATACACAAAAATCTATTGAGCTTTTATGTAGCATGGCCCAACTATTACAAACTTAAATTTTAAAAAGATACAGCTTTCAATAGCATTAAAACCTTTAATAATCAAAAGATTTAATTCCAGAATATATAAAAACTACTCCTACTAATCAATAAGAACAAGGTAGACAATCCAATAATAAAATAGATAAGAGGCAAGAATGATCAGTTGGCTAAAGAGGAAATTTAAATGGCCAGTTAACATATGAAAACATGCTTAATCTTTTTATAGCATTTTAAAATCATAATGAGGTACCACCACACAATCTCCAGATTGGCAATAATTTTAAAGGACTCATAATACCATGTTGAAGATGTGAAGTCATAAGAACTCTTAATACACAGCAGATGGGAGTATAAATTGGATTAACTAGTTTGGAAAACTGGCATTATCCACTATAGTTGATGTCATATTTGGCTTGAGCATAGTAATTCCATTGTTAGACAGAAATTAAAGCATATGGTGCATTAGCATATATATTCAATAATGTTCTTAGTCACATTATTCAGTTTTCAAAAACTAGGATTATCCCAAATGGCCATCAACAGTTGACTGGATAAACAAATAGTGACATAATCATACAATGGAATGCTATACAAGAATGAAAATGAACCAACCAACCATGTAGTTGGAGCTACCTACAAAAATATGGATGAATTTCAAAAAGAGTAAAACTAAACTTAAAGATAATGGTTATTTCTAACTAAAAAGGAGGAATTTATGATTGAGATGAAAAGACAAGAAGTTTCTGAGGGTGCTGCTTATGGTTTTTAATCTGAGTTATGCACAGGTACTTGTTTTATAACTGTTCATTAAATTGTGCCCTAATTTTTGCACTTTTCCATATGTGTTATACTTCATACCTTCAAATTTTATTATAAGAAAATATTGTGCAATTTAGACTGGAAAAATTTTGAGTATAATGACTAAAAGAATAGAAATAAAATACAAAGATGCCAAGTCAGTTGAGAGGGTGAAAAATACTAATAGAAAAACAAACAAAGAAACAGAAATTAATCAGCCAAAATGTTTTAAAAAATGTTAAAGAAAAACAAAGAGGAAACTGGACAGATATGGTAGAATTAGGTCCAAATATATGACAATTACTAGTAAAACAAACCTAAAGGAACTTACATGGAAATCATCAGGTGAAAGATGGACATGGTAAGATTGGATTAACAACAAAAATAAAAATGAGATGCCACTATGTGCTGTATATAAGAAAGCAGGTGAAAGTAAAAGAATAGAAAAAAGATGCATGAGGCAAATGCCAATCACAAGGAAACTGAGATAGCTATATTAATAGAAGATAAAATTGGCTATAGAACAAGAAATATTGAAGATAGACAATTCGAGCAGTAATGGACCTCACGCTGAGTCTAAAAGGCTTTTGCTTCTGCAAGTCAGCGTAGCAAGCCCAATATCTCAGACTCTCTCTCTTTTTCAATTAAGATGACTATCTTAACCAAAAGTCATTGAGATTATCTCTTTCCCCTCCCTCTTGCGTGCTCAGTCTTTTGACTTAACTAATTTGGAAGCTCTCACTGCTAGGAAGCATAGAGTTTCATGAAGAGCTTCCATCGGGTTTCAAGATTATGATTCATTGGTTCCGAGATTGAGGTACAGTCATCAAGATTTTCATCAAAGACCTCAGGGAATTCTACTGTGCTCCCGAGATTCAGGGCCACTGGCCTGAAATCTTCTACTCCTCTGAGCCTCAAAGATGGAGCACTTCCTGAAGCCCTTTGACACAGTGAGTTTTGTCACTTCCCAGTTTCTCATGTTTAACCCCACCAACCTACTCTTGGGGAAACCTGTGGGGTTCTGTAGGTGAGCCCTGATTTCAAATTAAGTGAATTGAGGGTTGGCCTAATTGTTCGCCAGTCTTGCTCTATGCACCACAGCCCGAGTATCCTCTCTGAACTCAACCCAGTCTCGATTCTGCCCACTAGCCCACATGAATCCCTCAGTGGTCTCCCACTGCCTTTAAGTAAGGGGCAAACATTTTGACTTGGCTTTCAAGGCCCTCCTTGACGTGGGCCCTGCCTTCTTATCCAGACTTAGCTCCTGTTACCTATTCCCTTAAAAGTGACATGCCAGCAATGCTGATGTTTGTCTTTACACGTACACTCTCTAGTCTCCTGTCTTACATGTGTCGTTTACTCTCCTCCAAACTCTCCTATTTGCTTTCATTCCTCTCCAGTTGTAGGCAAACTGTGGCTCGGCAAACTGTGGCTCGCTAGCCACATGAGGCTCTTTGGCCCCTTGAGTGTGGCTCTTCCACAAAATACCGACTTCTGCGCATAGGCCATGAAGTTTCAATCACACTGTACATGTGCGCCCGCACGTGGTATTTTGTGGAAGAGCCACACTCAAGGGGCCAAAGAGCCGCATGTGGCTCGCGAGCCACAGTTTGCCAATCACTTAGAGTCTACCCCCTCTAAGGTCTTAATATGGATTTCCCTTCCTCCTGATGGCCCTGAACACCTAAGATAGATCTCACTGTTGGGAAGTAACCCAGTATTTGTATTTTGAAACAGTAATTTGACAGCTTAAATTACTGCAAAGTACTATTTGTCTCTCTTCCCTCCAAAATCCTAAGTTCCAGGAATGAGTGTGACTTATTTACTACTGTCTTTCCAACCATGAGCACAGCACTTGGAATGAGAGGAGTGCTTCAGAAGTACTGATTGAACGAATAAATGAAGACTTGACAGGTAATGATTCCCCTGTTATCCATTCAGTCCCCCTGCCCCATTCCCAGATCCTGCAAACACTGAAGCTAAGGTAATAAAATGGGGAGAACTTACAATATGACTCAGATTTGTGGGCACACTTTCGGCAAAAAAAAAAAAAAATGACACTTGAAAAATGCTAGCGTGAAGGTAACCAAATAAAGTTGATTGTCTTAGATGCTCTGATCTGAGGACAGTCCCTCTTCCACCCTCAGGATTTGAAGTCCTATGACTCCCTTTTAACAATTGTTTTCATATTCCATTTATATATTTTTTATTTTATTTTAATTCTGTAAATCCTTCCTCCTTGTGCCTTTCACATCATTTTATATACTGCCAATAAACCTTTGCAGAGGACAGCATACTACCTGCTGTCCATCTCACATGGCAAACCTGATCATTGTCTCGAATGTAAAGTTTTGTCCTTTTAAACTTATATGCCAAGCATGTCACACTACCTTTGATTCATTTCACATGCACTTATTGCCCTTCTCAAAATAGCTCTCAGAAACTCATTCTTCTCATAAGTGAAGAGAAGAATTCTAAGAAGTGAAGGAAACATAGAGGAGAGAGTCCAAATGCAGAATGTTCACAGGACACCCACATCAACAACAGACTATTATTTCCCCAGATACATATAATTAGCATCTCTTAAAGGCAAAGCACATCAAAGAGCCCAGATTAACTTTCCTTAAAATAATGTTTCAGGAAGTCTATCATTTTTTACACAGAAGTATTTCAGTCATAGACGCAGTTAAATTTCATAGTAAATATAAAAAAAATAGCTTCACTATACAATGACACTTTTAAAAAAACCTCTATTATTTCTCTTTTAATGTAAGCATAATGAATATTTAATAAAAATTACATGATTATCCCAGGTATAGGATATCATAAATAACTTTTTGAAATGTAAAATAAATAATTCAGTTTTAAAAATTAAGACAAAAAAGAAGTGTAAAAGTAAATGCCTAATGAGACAAAACTGTATTGTATGACTCAATAAATAATACTTTTAAAAAACCCTAAATTGAGTAAAACATCAGAAAAATACAAACAAGCTCAATTAAAATCTTGAATATAAGTAAAGCTATAATAAAAATGGACAGTCAAGAATAGTGAAACATTAAGCTACAAACATTTATATGTACCCACACCAATGACCTAAACTAATGTTCAGACTATAACACCCCAAAACAAAGGAATTTTTGTTCCTGAAAATTTATATTTAATAAGAAAATTTAGTAGCTGGAAAGATACCATGCTAGAACAATTCTGTGTCCTCAACTTCAATGTGAAAGTTCCACACAACGGCAGGACCACCAAAGAGTTCAAACCAGGATATGCAGCCTGTGCTCTTAGTAGGAATTACTATTTTGTAAAGTAGAAAAATTGCTCTAATTCTGCATCCATCATAAATGAAGATACCTATTTTGGTGAATTCCCAAAATTGAGAACATGTGCTTCCAATATAGGGCACCTTCTGCCAATGTTTCCAGAAAAATTACAAGCACATGTAGTTGCTTATTACTGTTCATACCATTGATAGCCCATTCATTCTCTCCTTCCACCCTCAGTTCTGTTCCAGCCATGAGCATGGATTAGTAATAGCTCAATAGCACTTTTTACACTTTGGCCCAGGGCATCTTCTCTTGCTGTGGGCCTCCGTCATAGTTGGCAGCTTTTCAAGTCATCTGGTAAATGGCCAAAGCAGGATACACAAAGTGGGTATATGTGCTCTTCCAAGTTGTGCCAACTATTAGGCCTCTTAAAGATTCTTAATGGTACAAGGCCAAAAGCACAACAAGTTGTTTTTCTCTTGGGTGGGGATATCTTGACATCTCCCAGGTGCACATTGGGAATGTTACAGGCGGATCTGACATCAAGGCTGTCTGGTCTTCCCTTCATTCAAGGGGATCTGATAGTGGAAACAATTAGGTTAGGGAATTGGCTGAGGGATTTAAGCATGAGTCTTTTTTTCTTTTTATGGCTTAAAGAAGACCTCTGTTCACTAGACCTGGAGTTTTGTTTTGTTTGCTATTATGTGCTGGTTGCTCCACTCCCAATTTTTTCCTAGGGAACTCATTCCTAATCAAGTAGGCATAGCCAGATAGCTCTTCCAGACAGTCTGAGGACTGTGCCAGTCCCACTGCCTAATATGGTCATGTCTTGTCTCTGCCACCCCCACGGTGCTGCTCGCTTCCAATGCAGTATTTCATACCAGCATTTTTGGCCTAGAGAAAACAGCCATTTTAAACAGATTTTTAAGACAGATGTTATAAGCATATATCGGTAGCCTTAATATCTCATCCTTCCCTAAGGATCTGTCTTGAGATTCCTCATCATGGATGAATGTCCAAAATCAAGATTCTCATGAAATACATCCTGAGGCTATACTGGCGTTCCCTTTTCTCCATATTCTCACCAACTCTTGTTGATTGTTGATTTGTTGATGGTAACCATCCTGCCAGTTGTAAGGAGATACCTCATTGTCATTTTAATTTGCATCTCTCTGATGATTAGTGACTTTGAGCACTTTTTCATATGTCTCTTGGCCATCTGTATGTCCTCTTTGGAGAAGTATCTATTTAGGACTTTTGCCCATTTCTTAATTGGATTGTTTGTCTTCCTTTTATTAAAGTTTGTATGAGTTCTTTATATATTTTGGAAATTAACCCCTTATCCAATGTATCACTGGCAAATACATTCTCCCATAGTGTGGGCTCTCTTTTTATTTTGTTGATGGTTTCATTTGCTGTGCAGAAGTTTTTTATTTTGATATAGTCCCATTTGTTTTTCTTATCCTTTGTTCCCCTTGCCCTAGAAGATGTATTGACAAACATATTGCTATGAGAGATATATGAGATTATGGTTTTTACTACAATTTTTATGGTTTCACAACTTACATTTAAGTCTTTTATCCACTTTCAGTTTATTCTTGTATATGGTGTAAGTTAGTGGACTATTTGCATTTTTTGCATGTAACTGTCCAATTTTCCCAACACAATTTATTAAAGAGACTGTCTTTACTCCATTGTATGTTCTTGCCTCCATTGTCACATATTAATTGAGCATAATGGTTTGGGTCAATTTCTGGGTTCTCTGTTCTGTTCCATTGATCTATATGCCTGTTCTTATGCTGGTACCAAGCTATTTTGATTACAGTGGCTTTGTAAAATTTAATATCTGGTATTGTGATCCCTCCTACTTTGTTCTTTCTAAAGATTGCTATGGCTATTAGGGGTCTTTTTTTTGTCCCATATAAAGTTTTGGAGTATTTTTTCTATATCTGTGAAATATACCATTGGTATTTTAATAGGGATTGCATTAAATCTGTAGATTGCTTTAGACAGTATGGACATTTTGATCATGTTAATTCTTCTAATCCATGAAGATGGTATATTCTTTCATTTGTTTGTATCTTTCTCTATTTCTTTTTTCAATGTCTTATAGTTTTTCAAATACAGGTCTTTTACCTCCTATGTAAAACAGTATGAAGTTTCCTCAAAAATTAAAAATGGAACTGCCATTCAACCCAGGGATCCACTTCTACGAATATATCTGAAGAAGCCTAAAACACCAATCAGAAAGAATATATGCATCCCTATGTTCATAGTGGTGCTATTTACAATAGCTAAGATTTGGAAACAGCCCAACTGCCCATCAGTAGATGAGTAGATAAAAAAAAAAAAAAAAAAAAAGCTGTTGTACATTTACACAATGGAATACTATGCAGCTGTAAAAAATAAAAATCTCTTACCCTTTGAGACACAATGAAGGGACCTGGAAAGTATTATGCTAAGCAAAATAAGCCAGTCAGAGAAAGACAAGTATCACATGATCTCTCTCATCTGTGGAATCTAATGAACAAAATAAATTGATGAACAAAATAGATCCAGAGATATAGAAGCATGGAACAGACTGCAGAACCTCAGAGGGAAGGGGAAGAGATTAACCAAAGAAATTATATGCATATATGCATAACCCATGGACACAGACAATAGTGCGGTGAAGACCTGGGGGTGGGGGGATTCAGGGAGGAGATCACAGGGAAGAAAAAGAGGACATCTTTAATAATTTCAATAATAAAGATAATTTTTTAAAAAAAGAGATATATCATGGAGTGGGGTAAACTAATACATCCCTGGGCTGAAGGCAGACAGGGTCCACTAGAGGCTCTTGAATGACCATGCTGAGGTCACCTGTGCTATGAGGAGCAAATCCAGGCCAAGAAGGAAAAGATCATTCAGATTCTGTCCAAGAAGTAAAAAAACTAAGAAATAAATATTTTGCATGTATGCAGTGGCTTCATCAGCAATAGATGACTCAAAAAATACAAGCCTTTATCTGGGAAAAAATGGTTAAGAAAAGAAACAGAATATCTGAGGAATTTAATAACGTAAGTGATCAAAATAATGTCATTAAGTGAAAAAATGTCATATTTAAGCTTACCCATGTGATATTGCTATTATTTGAATTTGTTATGGTTCTGTTTAATATGTATAAGGATCAAAATGAAGCCCAGGTACCATCAGCAAACAGGTAAACCCAGCCCTATCAGTTATTACATCATCACTAGTGTCCTGGTGCACAGATTCATGCACACGGAAAGGAAATTAATTAGAAGAAATATTTTAATATTGCTATTCTCCCTTTCTCTATAATAGAAATCTCAACCAAACACACAATCGATAATGATAGATTGAAACACATGCGTGCGACTGGCGTCAGCGAGAGCTTTATATGTATCATGCATGCGCGAGTCAACATTTATTTTTAAATTGCCAGTGCGAGTCATATGTACCAGTCAGTCGGTCAGACAGTTGGACGGTTGGACAGTTGGTCATTTAGCCTTTTATATATATAGATTCTAAATCCAAGGAAGTAATAACTGCTAATTGTGAAAGGGAAACAGAATTGAAAACTTTAGCACTCATAATTTGACATTATAAAATCAGGGCCTAGAGATCAGTAGAACAAACAGTAAAAATGGTGCTGATGAAAAGTGTGGTGTGAACATACATATTCATACAATGGAAAGAACTCCCTCTTGAAAACTGGAGAAGTGGTTGGCTAAGCAAGGGCAAGATTATTTATGGTCAAGAGTTGGGGATGGAGGGACAAAAAAATACAAATGAGTATATAAGTATCTTTAGGTATAGGAGTATGTGTGTTTTTGTGTGTAGCAATATTACATGTGTATGAGGGTAGCTATGCAAGCATGTGTACATGTGTGTAAATATAGATGTAGGTACAGATGTGTGTGTGTGGTAAAATTTCCCAGTCATGACATTCAACCAACTGAGCCACACCAGCCCGGGCAACAATATTACAAAAAAGAAAAAATGTAGGCCTTGTCATCTTATTATGTAAGTCTAGGTGCTATTCTAACAAGATATATGTGAGGTAATTTTTTACAGTTGTGATATGAATGAAATTCATACAACTTAACAAAAAGAAGATAAACAATCCAATCAAAAAATGGGCAAAGGATCTAAATAGACACCTTTCAAAAGAGGACATTCAGAAAGCCAAGAGACATATGAAAACATGCTCAAAGTCACTAATCATCCGAGAGATGCAAATCAAAACAACAATGAGGTACCATCTCACACCTGTCAGAATGGCCATCATCAACAAATCAACAAACGACAAGTGCTGGAGAGGATGTGGAGAAAAAGGAACACTTGTGCACTGCTGGTGGGAATGCAGACTGGTGCAGCCACTATGGAAGACAGTATGGAGTTTCCTCAAAAAATTGGAAATGGAACTCCCATTTGACCCTTGTAATCCCACTTCTAGGAATATATCCCAAGAAACCAGAATCACCAATCAGAAAGGATATATGCACCCCTATGTTCATAGCAGCACAATTCACCATAGCTAAGATCTGGAAACAGCCTAAGTGCCCATCAGTAGATGAATGGATTAGAAAACTGTGGTACATCTACACTATGGAATACTATGCTGCTGTAAAAAAGAAGGAACTCCTACCATTTGCAACATGGATGGAACTGGAGAGCATTATGCTAAGTGAAACAAGCCAGTCAATGAAGGAAAAATACCACATGATCTCACTCATTCATGGATAATAAAGACCATTACAAACTTTTGAACAATAATAGATACAGAGGCAGAGCTGCCTCAAACTGATTGTCAAACTGCAGTGGGAAGGCCAGGGAGGGTTGGCGGGGAGGAGGAAGGGGATTAAGAGATCAACCGAAGGACTTGTATGCATCCATATAAGCATAACTAATGGACATAAGACACTGGGGGGTAAGGGAGGGCAGGGGTTTGTCAAGGGCGGGGGGAAAAAAAGGGACACTTATGTAATACCCTTTGTAATACTTTTAGCGAAAAATAAAATAAATAAATAAATAAATTTAAAAAAAAAAAAAGAAGAGAAAGTTAGGCCTCATTACCTCATTCTGTCATTAGCATAGGTCTAGGTACTGTGCTAAGGTCTCCAGTGGACATGCAAGACAGTTGCTGGATTGAATCTGAACCAAGCCCTTCTTCCTCCTCCTTTCACCTTCTCCTTGCCATGTCTTCACTCCCTCTTTTCCTCCCCTTCTTTCTGGGAGTATGGGCCTGGGGAAAACCTTTCACAAGGGAGACACTGGCTGCCCCCAGAGGAGAAGCTGTTCCACTCAGCTTCTGTAACTAGTGATTTTCCCATGTTCTCTGTTGGCCTGGGATTTCTCCTTCTGGAAACTGATCCACTGGTTCCTCATAGTACATGAAATCTGATAAGATTTACCAGTTAAACTGCTTTACTAGTTTTGTTTTGTGCTTTGCTTTCATCTTTTCTCAGTTTGTATATTCCTTTTAAATAAGGAGGCTTAATATGTGAGTTGTTAAATTAATCAAGCAGAGAAAAGAATAAGTACTTCTACAAAGCTAAGGGACTCTTAAGAACTGCATCATGTTTCTCCAAAGCATTATCTAAGCCTATTACTTCACAATGATCTTTTAAGTTTTGTAAATATCACACAGACTGAAAGATTGGATTCCAGAAATTAAAGGATGGCCAAAATCCAGGAAAATATCCTTGGTCTGGATAACTAACTCTACAGTGTTTTAGAAGCAATACAAAGAAAAACACATAATGCTGGTATTAGACGTACAATCCCAAGATTATGAGTCTGATTATGACATTAATCACCTCATTTTCAATTCAGATTATTAGAGACTATTTTACAAAAAGTTGAATTAATTCAAGGTATAACAAATTCAAAAGAGGCATATTTCGGTTTAACATAAAAAGTGTTTAGCATCTACTACATGCCAGCATAGTGGGAGAAATAAAATTAGTAAAAGAGAGTAAAGCTCTAAGGAGTTCAGAATGTTTTCTGGGAGGTGGAAATTCCAGTTTTGGCAGCAGCCCTATGAAGGTTTGATCTACAAGGTTCCACCAAAGCTAGACATTCCAACACATTTAAGTCATGGTGTTTGAGACTATATTAAAAATACCTGTGCCAGGAACATGAACACACCTATGAAAGTAGCAAGGGAAGTAGCCATCAAAGAAACCTTGTGGACCCCTGCTTGGGTTCTGTAAATATTTTTAAAAAAACAACCACCTTGAGTTCAGGAAGGATTAAAATGAGTATTCTTTCAACCAGTTTGTCTCCGCACACTGGTGTTCCAACCCCCAACCTGCTCTCACAGCTCTCCTCTCATGGTTTTGGATCCTGGATCACTTAGCCAACACTACCGCCTTAGAACTCAGTCCTCTTGGGCACAACGAGGCTAGCAGTACTTGATTTTGCTACTGTAGGTTTCAGAACATAAAGAGTTATCCAGTAGGTCCTTTCCCTTCTTTTATGAAAAGTGCATTTTTATTGATTTCCGAGAGGAAGGGACAGGGAGAGAGACATAGAAACATCAATGATGAGAGAGAATCATTGATCAGCTGCCTTCTGCACGCCCCCGACTGGGGATCAAGCCCGAAACCCAGGCACGCGCTCTGACTGGGAATCGAACCGTGACCTCCTGGTTCATGGGTCGACGCTCAACCACTGAGTCACACCAGCTGGGCTCCTTTCTCTTTTGATTCCACAGGTTCCCACCACAGCATAGGATTCTATTTGAATGGGCATAAGTTGTTGGAAATTTTACACTAGAGACAAAGAGAGATGGACTGCCGCCTGATCACCACAACTATATGGTGCTTCCTGCATAACAGAATAAAACAAATTAAATATTTTGTTTTCAATCTTGAGGACCCTACATATAGAAGAGAAGAAGAATAAAATATATATATACACATATATAAAGAATTAAGGGTAATTAGAGGAACAAGAAGTAAATTGAATAAAGTGTCAGAGGTAAGGGGATAAAAGAATGGTCAAAATGCTATGAACTAAATATGAGAAGGCTTCCTGAAGGAAAAGAAGTGCATTTAAGATAAAGGAAATGGTATAGGTAAGGAGGCATGGGAAAAAAAATTTATTAAGTTCTAGGCCAGTGGTCAGCAAACTGCGGCTCGCGAGCCACATGCGGCTCTTTGGCCCCGTGAGTGTGGCTCTTCCACAAAATACCACGTGCGGGCGCGCATGTACAGTGTGGTTGAAACTTCCTGGCCCATGCGCAGAAGTTGGTATTTTAGAATAAAATAAATTCTGGAAAAGGATATTTATTTATTTATATTCCTCTTTGATTTGCTGAGGTAGAAAAACAGGAATAATACAGATATAGAATGTTGATTCTGAGTAGCAAGTAGTTTTGGTTTTGAATTCTAGATTGTAGATGAAATCAATATTGACAACATGTAAGTTTAAACTCACAAATGTCACTAAACTTATAACATTGGCACAATCTCAATTTGAGAAGAATGCTTAGAGTTTGCCTTTTGATTTAAAAGTAATATTTTCTTCCTCTTCCTTTCTTTTTAACAGTACCTTTAAAAATGTAATAAATACTTATGCTATGTATTTTAGGAAAAAAAATAGATGGTTAGGTCATGGTTATATAAGGGGCACAAATTTCATCTCACTATGAAGTCAAATGAATTCCTAAATTCCATGGTTCCATGGCTCTGGTAGGGAGCTCCCCTTTATTCTGCAGAGTCCTCCTTACAGGTAAAAGTTCCACTTCAGCAATGAGCTGCATGAGCGTGCCCTTCCCAATTTGGTTCTAGAGGCATCTATATCACAGTCTCTGGAATCCTTACTAAACTTTTAGATTCCTAGGCCCCACCTCAGACATACAAAAGAAGAATCCTTACTGGTAAATCCCAGACATCTACATGTTTCACAAGCTTTCCCAGTGACTGATAGAACACTATAATTTGCGGACACTGCTCTATCCCCTGACATTCCTGCAGACCAAGAAGGGCCGTTTGCAGTTATGACTCCAGTTACGGCGTCATCTGTTCCTTAAGGAGTGAGTTAAGCTCTCAAGCATCTTAAACACTGTCTAAGCACCCCACCACCTCTGGAGGGTCAATTTACAGCATGTAACATCTTCCCTGACCTCTTCCTTACAAGAGACAATACTCTATTTTCGTTGTCATTACAATTACTAATAGTAATCTTTCTCAAAATCCCTTGTCTCACCAAAGAACACGGAGTGAATAAGGCCTCAGTTATCAGCAGTGTCTGGTCAAGGTTGAAATCTATAAATACTTTAGCCCTTTTCATTTCGATGTGATATTAGAAAGAACACAGTATTCAGATCACATCTGCAACCTAAACCACAGAACACAAGTTAAGAAATCCAAGGAAATCAACTCACTTATCTCCATTTTAGTGTAGTAAAAATATTAACTATTTGATTATATTACCAAACATAACTGCTTTACCATCTGTCCTATGGTTTACAATGGCAGAAGCAAAATTGAGGATCCTAGAATCTCATTTATCATTTTTTTCCAATATAATTTTTAAGTACATACCAAAGATTTAATTATAGCATATTGAAAATACAGAATAGCTAAAAACTGACTAAATTAGGCTAATTGAAAGAATTCTAGTCCAAACTGATAAAAAGATTGCGCATTGAGCCTTTTATAAAATATTATCTTTAATAATACATAGGATATAAAATTTTAAATGTGAAATGCTAGTAGTAAGCATAAAACCTTTTTAGGGACATGAAAGTAAAAAAAAATAAAGAACATTACTTGAGTTTTTGCAAATTCATTCTATAAATAGACGAGGTTCACACAGACATGTTCCTATGTATGAAAACTCCAGAAAAAAACATTAAGTTATATACAATAAATTGTTACTAAGTTCTGAGATATAAAAACTGGATTCTAAATAAACTCATGTAATAGAGCACTAAGAACAGTATATAGTCATTAAAAATCATACTTACAAAAAATAATAAACAGCATGGGGGAAATGTTAATGATATAATGTAAAATAAAACAGCAGGACATAAAACCATAGATTCTATGAAAAAAATGTACACGTAGAAAAGAATATTGGAAGAAAATTCCTCAAACCTTGCAGCAGTACTCTCTTCTTGGGGGGCATTTCAGATATATTACGCAGGGTCTGATTTCTATCATCGTGGTCACTCTCCTTCTGATACACGTCTGTTCATTCATACTTTTAAAAAGATTCAGTTTTGAATCATCATAATTGAATATAATATTCCACAGGTGTTTTAATACAATAGGATGATCACTTACTGTGATCTCAATACTCTTTAGACAACCGAAGATGCATCTATTTATTGAGCATTTACTCTGAGCCAAGTCCTGGGACACAAAGATAAGATACAGATTCTGCCTTAAGGAACATTGTGTCTTGTGAAGGACCGAGATAATGAATACTCTGATAAAGACCGGAAAAGCTACTGTAAGGGCACAAATAAGAGCAGTCAATTTTTTTTTTATTAGACTTAGGATAAATCAGCTGAATTTTGACCTATGAGTCAAAAGGACTTTGATTTCACATGTGAGATATCCTTATGGAATTGTCCAGTAATCAGTGAGAGTAGAAATCAAGAAAGTTCTGGGACGGAGATAAGAATTTCAGAGACACCAACAGATAGGTGATAGTTAAAGTCCTGAGACTGCATGAAGTTGTTAAAAGTGAGCACAAAGGAGGAAGCAGGAATATGATCCAGAAACAACAACAACAACAATAAAAAACACAAAGTCCTCAAAAACAGCATTAGTTAAGGGAGGTACTAAGCAAGAGGGCCCCACAAGTAAAGGCCAAGAAGAAATAGTCAGAGATGTAAAATAGAAACCAACACAGAGCTGATGAGGTAGCCCTGTATGGAGTTTTTAAAGGACAGGAGTTGACAGCACTAGAAGTCCAGTAAGGTGAGAAATGAAACTTATTCACTGGATTTAAAAGTGAGGTTGTTTGGGTGACATTTGCCAGAGCAACTTCAGTGTGTGTGTGTGTGTGTGTGTGTGTGTGTGTTTAAAAATAAATGAGGGCCCTAACCGGTTTGGCTCAGTGGATAGAGCATTGGCCTGCGGACTGAAAGGTCCCAGGTTCGATTCTGGTCAAGGGCATGTACCTTGCCAGTAGGGAGTATGCAGGAGGCAGCTGATTGATGTTTCTCTCTCATTGATGTTTCTAACTTTCTATCCCTCTCCCTCTCCCTTCCTCTCTGTAAAAAATCAATAAAATATATTAAAAAATAAAAATAAATGAGGATAAAAAGACAATTTGCAGAAAGAAAATAAAATGAGAAACAAATATTTATTTTAAAATTGACCTCTTCAATATATAAATGGAAATTAAAACCAGATGTCAGTTCTGCTTACCAAATTAACAAAATATTCTACAAAAATAACACTTGTGGTGACAAGGGTGTGGTGAGACAGCACACACTGCTGATAGGAAGATGACACAATCGTCCACTTTTCCTGTAATCTACCCAGCACGACTGATCTCCCCTTCCTTTGCGGCCCCTGTAACCTCTAACTGTACTTATGTTCTTCATGTACAACTCTCCCTCTATTTGGCTTATGAGATCTTTGAGAATAGAGAACTAGTCTGAGAAAGCTCTGTTCTCATTAGATTCTAGCTTCCAGCACAGTGCCTGCCTCCTGGTAATTATTGAAGAGATTCTTGTTAAATGAATTCATAGGGACCAGAGTTCTTGTTTTGATACATGTTGTTCTAGCTAAAATTGGCAAAATTCACCCCAGGTTTAAATGTTATCATTCAAAGAAATTAAACCAATAAGAAAGGATGAAATAGCACCATTTGCAACAACATGGATGGACTTTTAGAACATTATGCTAAGTGAAATAAGTCAATCAGAAAAAGCTAAGAACCATATGATTTCACTCATATTGGGATATAAAACTGAAACTCATGAACATAAATAGCAGTGTGGTGGTTTCCAGAGGGAGGAGGGTGGAGGAAGAATGGAGTCCCAATATATGGTGACAGGAAAAGATTTGACTTTGGATGGTGGGCACACAGTGCAATATACATATCTTGTAACATACATAGAAACCCACACCTGAAAGCTGTTGGGGTGACATTGGTCAATATGTTCATGTTGACCAATGTCATCCCAGCAAATGTATTTTTTTTTAAAAAAAGAACAAAGAAATTAAGCCAGGAAAAGTAGTTTCCTTTATGAAATTCTGATAATATATGTGTAATCAGACATAAAAGTGGGGACATAAGTAATATATATCATGCCTATCCACAAATATTTATGCTGTCCTGGCCCTCCTTCCATTTTATCATTTTAATTTTCTCGAGGTAGGTATTTTCCTTGGTTTATGTCTCTATTTATCATCTCACCATTCTTCAAGGATAAATTTTAGAAGCTATTCATAGCTTCCTAGTCTATCTAAGACAGTCATACCCTCTACTGTTCAGCCGGCATATGACTAAAACTATGTCTAGCAAGTTTATTGAAATTGATGAAAATGGAAAAACTATAAATTCACTTGGCATTTGAAGTGGGAAAGAAAAATATGAGTAGGCTTTCATGTATTTTTAATATGTTTCATGTTTCCCAAACTGTAATTTTAATGAATCATCAGAAATTATTGTGTCTGTATGTGCTACTTGGGGGATCTCAGGGAAAGTACAGTCACCACTGGAAAAACAGGTATAAGATTTTATTATACTTCCTGTCTGGGAGCTGAAGCCCCCCGCCATCAGCATTACCTAGTGTTACTCCTCCAGGACTGGTCAACGCTGCCTGGAGAGGGAACCGCACCAGCTCCTTCAAAGAATATGGCTATTTTCTTTAAGTATGACAAAACTGTACTGTTATTCCTTTGCTTACTTGTGAATATACACAAATAAAAACAACTTCTCTGATTAGGCATTACTCTCCTTTATGTGCTAAATCAGTGCTGCTTAGCAGGGGCAATTCTGCTCCCCAAGGGCCATTGGCAATGTCTGGGAACATTTTTGGTTATCACAACTCAGGGTTGTGGGGAGTGGAGGGTTGATAGGGGCCATGGATACCGGTAAGCATCTCACAGTGCACAGGATAGTCCCCACAACACACATTTATCCAGTTCAAAACGTCAATAGTGCTAAGGCTGACACCCCCTTTGCTAATTGATTGAATGTGTACAACTTTCAGAGACCCCTATCCATCCTTTGAGTCCCAGCTATCACCCTTTTCAACAGGCTTTCTCAGATCAACCCACAATGACATCTTCACAGGTTAAACTTTCCTTAATTCAGGTTTCATTTGATGGTGACCCATCTCAAAGATATTCTGAGGTATCAAATATACACGTTCACTGCTGATACTTCTCTCTTCCCTTTTCATAATTTGCCTGTGTTTTAAGACAAATCAAGAGACTCACTACTTATATTACTTTCACTTTCCAATTTTTCTTTTTTTTAATTTTTCAGGATCTTTAATGTAATACTGGTTTCATAGATAATAAGTTTTGAAGTGGGAAACAGTAACTAATTATTCCATTGTTTTTTCAGCTAAAATGTTTGAGTAATATTTCTAGTAACATTCATTATGCCAATGTCCTTTGCTTGGCCTATTCTACTAAACTTAAAAACAAACAAAAAGGCTATTATTTTTGGCCTCTGATCAACCATATAATTCTCCTTCTATTTAAAGTTTGAAGATTTGGCTTGTTCTTTCTAATGTCAGGAATTCATACCCCCATGAGCCCGTGGTCTTAGGAATGGGAGACATGGGGGAAATAAAAAAGCTCTGAATGAAAGCTAATAGTTTAATTTAATTCATTAGTAATACTCTTGTGAATTGAGTGATTTTTCTTGAAAAAGAAAGGTATTTTAATAAGTCGCTGCTATATTGGTCATTTTTTCTGATTCTTGAGGGAACTTAAATGAGTTTGTCATCTACAAACATAGGAACTATAAGGACGTATGGAAGAGCTCGGCAAGGATCTAAATTGTTATACAAAGTGATATTAAGGCTTATAATAATTATGCTTATTTTACCTCCCCGTTTTTAAAGCTAGTTAGATAGCCAGGTTACCTGGTAGTACATCTCTTAGAGATAAAGAGCCATGATGAAAAGATCTGAATTTTGCCTGAGGCTGAGGGAAATGATAATGTGGTAGAGAAGTCACTAGCAGTGGCCAGCTAGATTTTAGTTTTCATCCTCAAATGAAACCTACCTTCCTATTAATTCCATCGGCTCCCCTTCTGAAGCAACACTAACCAAGTCCTATCTGTCTTCCTCAGAAAATTCCTTCAGATACGTGAAGACTGCTGCCCTATTTTTCCGAAGTCTTCTCTTTGAACTCATTTGACACATGAAATATCTAGCCCAACCAAAGACAAGAAAAACTCAGAGAGAAAACATTGTATGATACTGACCCTTGAGTGTAACCCAAGAGTGAACAGACTGTCTTTTGAGATTTAAATACTATTTGACTTGAACTCCATTCTCTACATGTTGGAGTGCACCTCCTCCAGCTGTCTTTGGGGATTCTTAAACGGGAAGGGGAGCTGAAGACTCGTTTTTCTCCTGGTTACCCTGGCTCAGAGCTTATGTTTTCAGTGAATATTCAGTCAAACTTGATTACTGCCTTATGTGGATGTTCTTTTTCTCTTCTCTCTTGAGCACTAACTCAAACATGAAACACAGCATTTTCCCAAAACCAATCACATAAGGCATTTGTCTTTGATTCAAACTTTATAGTAGTTTGTGAGGCAACAGAAGATGCCAATGTAGAAATGCAAATGATAAATATTTACTAGGTGTAGTGGTTAATAATGTGGATTTTTTTCAATAGATGGAGTTACACATATGTTGATATATATGCGATTTGATATGTATGCTATTTTATTGTATTGAAAATAAGCTTCAAAACTTCATATGTCAAATTTGCTGAAGGTGTTAACAACATAGATATTTTTATGCTTAAAAATGTCGAATTTTGTGCAAAAAAAAAGAGCATTTGCGGGAAGTTTTAATTCATTACTTTATTTTGAAGAAAAGTGCTGCTGAGAGCTTCGGGAAACTTATGATGAACATGCTCCATCTCAAGATACTTGTGAATGCTGGTTTTAATGTTTTAAAAGTGATGATTTCAATGCGAAAGACAAAGAACATCCAGGTCAACTGAAAAAGTTTGAAGACCAACAATTACAAGCATTATTGGATGAAGATGTGTGTCAAAAACAACTTGCAGAAAGATTAAATGTTGCTCAGTAAACAATTTCCAATCATTTACAAGCACTGGGAAAGATTTTAAAGGAAGGAAAATGGGTGCCACATCAACTGAATGAAAGACAAATGGAAAACCAAAAAGTCATCAGTAAAATGTTGCTTCAATGACATGAAAGAAAGTCTTTTCTTTTTTAAAAAATACAATTTATTAACTTTTTACAGAGAGGAAGGGAGAGAGATAGTTAGAAACATCGATCAGCTGCCTCCTGCACACTTCCTACTGGAGATGTGCCTGCAACCAAGGTATATGCCCTTGACCAGAATCGAACCCAGGACCTTTCATTCCGCAGGCAGATGCTCTATCCACTGAGCCAAACCGGTTAAGGCGAAAGAAACTCTTTTTTGCATCGAATTATGACTGGTGATGAAAAGTGGATTTATTTTGAGAATCCCAAACACACAAAATCATGGGTTGATCCAGGTCAACCATCAACATCGACTGCAAGACCAAATCACTTTGGAAAGAAGACAATGCTCTGCATTTGGTGGGATCAGGAGGTGTATTATGAGCTTCTAAAACCAGATGAAACCATTAATACTGATCACTATCAACAACAAATAATCAATTTGAACCACGCTTTGATCATAAAACCACCTGAATGGGCCAGAAGACACAGCAAAGTAATTTTGCTTCATGATGACGCACCATCACACACTTCAAAACCAGTTAAAGACACGTTAAAAGATCTTGACTGGGAAGTATTAACCCACCCACCGTATTCATCAGACCTTGCTCCTTCAGATTACCACTTGTTCCGATCAATGGCACACACACTTTCTGAGCAGCACTTCAAAACATATGAAGAAGTGGAAAATTGGGTCTCTGAATGATGTGCCTCAAAACGAGAAAAGTTCTATTGGGACGGTATCCACAAACTACCTAAAGATGGGGGAAATGTGTAGCTAGCAATAGACATTACTTTGAATAAAGCACTTTTGATGTTTCTTTTGAAATTATCGTGTTTTCTTTGATTACAAAATCTGCATTAACTGGTACACCTTGTATAGTAGGCATCCTTGTAAAATAGAAGACATCCTTAAAAGTCCTTTAGCCATCCAGGTTAGCCTTCTGCCCTTTTAAATACTCTCACATAGATTCCACCCATTATTTTAGCTCCATCATTTACAATAACATTCTTAGCCTGTCTCAAGCAGGCTATGGGACAGGGTCTGGATTCAGTATATTTGCATTATCAATGGCACCAGATTACACTGGTAAACTTGGCTCAAAACCACATTAGTGCATTCAGGTGTCCCTTTCTTTGCCATCAAGTACTATCTACTTTTACTTTAAATTATAACTTACATGTAACTCCACTCCTTCATTTGGTCACACCCTTTCAACATATATGTGGCTTTTGCTTTTGTTTGGTCTTTGTTTGATGCAAGCCTTCATACCACTGCCAGATTCAACTTCAAAAGACAGAGAATTCATAATTCCACCTCTGTCCCACATCTCTGAGCAAACCTGTTGGGTTAAGTCCCACCTTTTCAGGTCAAAATCACATCAACTTGCTTCTCTAAGAAGCCAAGTAAACGTTTCTCAGTGCTAAACCACTATTTTCTTATCAGTCCTTTAAGGAAACACGTATTTCTGCTTTCACAACTTTGTTCATAATTTCCACCATTGTGGGCTACCACCACCAAGTACCACAATAGAAGTGGCTTAGACAAAAAAGATGTATTTTCTTACAATCTTGGAGGCTAGAATCATCTCTTATAATAAGGACAGCAGTCATATTAAACTAGGACCCACCCTAATGACCTCATTTTAACTCTATCTCTTTAAAGTCCCTATCTCCAAATAAAGTCACATTCTGAGGTACTGGGAATCAGGACTCTAATATATGAATTTGGGGTGGGAGGAGGGGGTTTGAAATTCAGTCCTAAGTTTTCTTCTTCCTCCTCTCCAATGCTTAAGGCCACGTTCAAAGGCTACCACCTAATCATTCTACCTCAGTTTTCCCTCTTCTTCTTCTAAGCTCTGACCTCATTCACATTGGCATTTGCATAGTTTCACCTTCCTGGTGTAATTCTTCTAGTCCCAGAAAGTTTAAGCTCTTTAAAGCTCTCTAAATTGTTGGTAAGAATTTATTGATATGGATTAGAAATTCAACAAGATTGAATTTCCTCAGTCTAAATTGTCTTATTTTGAAAAGATTTTTCACGGTCCTATTTACGATAATATGGTTTTCATAGACAATGGCTAAGTGCCAGAAAAAGTCACTATTCCATTAACAACTAAAAAGTAATGGTTCAAGTCTTTAAGAAGAAAAATTTCTCTTCTATATAAGCACATGTGAGATCCCTCCCCTAAAACTTTTTTAAAATATATTTTTATTGATTTCAGAGAGAGGAAGGTAGAGGGAGAGAGAAATCGAAACATCAATGATGAGAGAGAATCATCGATTGCCTGCCTCCTGAACACCTCCTACTGGAGATCGAGTTCGCAACCTGGGCATGTGCACTGACTGGGAATCAAACTGTGACTTTCTAGTTCACATGTCCACCTCAATCACTGAGCCACACAGGTCGGGATCTCCCCTAAATATTAAATTTTATAATATTTTCCTCTTTTAAATGACATTTTTTCCAGGATCTTCGTTACTAAATACCATAAAATACAATCCAAGCATCTCACTCAAATTCTTTCTTGTACTTTGGGCTCTGACACTTAAGGCCTGTTAACTTGAAAAAAATGAGCATTTATCTCGTGAATAAAATGCAAACTAACATTTATGCTGAACTTATGTATAGAGTATATTCAAATTGGTCTGCCTGTATTATCTCATTTAATCCTTAACAACTCTAGAAATGCATACTATGATTTCTTCCATTGTATATTTGAAAAAACTAAGGCAGAGAGATGTTTAGTAACTCAAAATATTATGGTGGATTAAGACAATGTAATCTGACATTAATGCCCAATGCTTTAACAAGAAATAAATCATTCTCTGTCTCTCAGTAGTGTTCTTTTTTAAACTCTAAATTTTAAATTCATAAATTATTTTCCTAATATAAATCATATCCTTTTGATATGGATTTTTGTTTTTGATGTTGTTAATCCTGTTGTTGTTAATCCTCACTTGAGAATATTTTTTCCATTGATTTTTAGAGAGAGTGGAAGGGAGAGAGATAGAGTGAGAGAAACATCAATATGAGAGAGACACATTGATTGGTTGCCTTCCACACACACCCGATCTGCAGCCGGAGATGGAGCCTGCAACTGAGGTACCTGCCCTTGACTAGAATTAAACCTGGGACCCTTTGATCCGAGGACTAAGGCTCTATCCACTGAGCAAAACTGGCTAGGGCAATAAGGATTTTTAATCATAGAAAAATATTTTTAAATATATTTTTAATATTGTCACCTTGTGTTTCAATCCATTGAGCAGAGTGTATGAGAAAAAAAAATTACTCCATTTACATGTTCTTGAGCTTTGTGGTTTTCTTTGTAACCAAGTTCTCTGATTTAAGATCAAACCAGACAGAAGGCCTGTATGAGATTATGTTGCCCTCATGTGATAGATATTGTGAACTGCAAGCAGAATGGACTAGCAGAGACTCTGCAGCCGAACTCTGAGGAGCTGAGAGTCATTACCTGTTCACTGATCATTCTCAAAAGCCAATGCAGTTTTCACAGAAGAAACAAAGTGGGAGACTATCCAGTTAGTGCAGGCATTTATAATACTATGTATGTACAGGTATTATATACATTTACAATCTAGCAGTAGGAAATATCCAAAATGTTCTCCCTGTGAACTCTACATGCTAACAGAGAGAGTTAATATATTAAATTGAAAATTAGCTGAAACCAGTTTGGCTCAGTGGATAGAGTGTCGGCCTGCGGACTGAAGGGTCCCAGGTTCGATTCCGGTCAAGGGCATGTACCTGGGTTGTGGACACATCCCCAGTAGGAGATGTGCAGGAGGCAGCTGATCGATGTTTCTCTCTCATCGATGTTTCTAACTCTCTATCTCTCTCCCTTCCTCTCTGTAAAAAATCAATAAAATATATATTAAAAAAAAGAAAATTATATTTTTAAAAACTGTGAAATTCTCAAAATTTCTCCAAAGGGGTATGTAATTTACCCACTTAATTATACAACCTTACAGGGCTTGCTGTTAAGATCTGAATCTTGGAAACATGGACTTTAAAATATACCCTTAAATCCTCTGTTCATCATTATGAGAATGGAAAGAGCCCGTGTTGATGAGAGAAAACAGCAGAGACCCAACCCTTCAAGAAAACCCAAGGCAGATAATTCTCCAAAGGATCCTCTTTCCTTGGAGGAACAGTTGCTGGCTTGCAAAAGCTGTGTACGGTTAGAATTACCCCTGGGTCATAATTTCACATGGTAGTCTCATCAAATGTGGAGTTAAAAACTCAAAACAGAACATTAAAATTCTACCCTAGATGATGTAGGCAGCTGCCTAGAAAATGTGCCTCTGAGCCTACGAAAAGGCCTCCAACTTCTCTCTCAAAGGGCCTGCTTCCAGACCTAGGGTTCCTGCCACAAATACACTCTTTTCTACTTCAACAGGATGTCTCTGGTAGTTTTGCTGGTAGTTTGATTTTGAAATATCCAAGTTCAACATCATCGGGAGAGATAAGACACTATAAATCACAAATTCTTAAGCACGGATTAAATTATCAGCATACTTACGGTCAAAAGAAGAGCAGTAAGTGAGCCTTGTGAGAAGAGGAGCAGCTGTGGGTAGTATGTAATGGACAGAAGGATGGAGGGATGACCCAAAGCTCACGGTAAGGCCGAGAGGAACAGCCTGTGGGCTGTGGACCTGGGATCGATGGAAGGTCATGTAATCAAGCGAAGCCAAGCACTGAAAGGGAAAGGGGGAAGAGGCTGAGGCAAATTGGACTTCTTGAAAATTTTATGTGGATCTGGCCTTGTTGACCAAAACTGAACTAGAGAAATTATCCAATAAGGAAGGAAATTTGTTAAATCAGACTTTACAGATTAAATAAAGTAAATAAAGGGAAAAAATGATGACTCTATCACAAATGAATTCTCACTCTTTAACGATTAAACATTTTGTACATAGAAATAACAAGTGATATGGAAATGCTAATGCCTCAGCTAGGTCTCTTCTCAGCCAGGAGTAGGGCCCTGACCAGGAATTGGACCATGACCTCCTGGTTCATAGGTCGACGCTCAACCACTGAGCAACACCAGCCAGGCTATATTGTAAATTATTAAACATTATAGACTGATGAACAAAAATGGATACAGAGGCAGAGCAGCATTGAGCAGAATGTCAAACTACAGTGGGAACCCCGCGGAGGGTTGGGGGGAGTAGATCAACCGAAGGACTTATATGCATGCATATGAGAATAACTAATGGACACAAGACACTGGGGGGTGGGGGAAGCTGGGGGAATGTCAAGGGGGAGAAAAAAGGAGACGTGTAATACTCTTTGTAATACTTTAAGAAATAAAAAATAAAATAAAATAAAAAATAAATTTAAAAAAGTAATTCAATATTACCCAATTAAGCATCAGAATAATGATAATAATAATAATTAGCTAAATTTAACACAGGTTTATAATTCACCAAAGAAAAGTGGGTTTTTTTCATGTACTATGCCATAAGGTACGAGAAACGTGACAAGAATGTAAAAGCCTGACAAATGCTTTAGGGATTAACCCTGGACTAAAAAGGCAGGAGGCTACACAATCCCTCATATCACCATGACTACACCTTTGTATCGCACACCTGAAAATGGATGTTATTTATAGATAAAGCCGCCCAATTAATTCTCACAAGAGGATTACAAGCCTGCCAGTCAAGGAAAAGGCCCAAAGGGCAGGGTTTATTCGAGCTGATAAACAGGTTCTGTCAAAGCACTTGTAGAAGTGAATTCCAGAACCACTGACTCTCCCACACCCTACTCTAATCCAAAAAAATATATCCTCCATCTAGGAACAAAAAAATAAAAGCCTGGTATTAAACAGATGTATTTCACCTAAAATACATTGTCTGGTAGTTACACAGAGAATATGTGTTCTACACACCCAGATTTTGGAAATTGTACTAAGAATTCAAAAGGTTGCTTGATGTTTTCAAAGGTATCTCAAAGTAAATTACAATTCTTTGTCAATTATAACAATTCTAGAGGCCAGGTGTACAAAAATTTGTGCACTGGGGAGGGGGGGGTCCCCTCAGCCCGGCTTGTGCCCTCTTGAAGTCTAGGACCCCTCAGGGGATGACCACTTGCTGGTTTAGGCCTGCTCCCCAGGGGATTGGGCCTAAGATGGCAATCAGACATCCTTCTGGCAGCCCAGCAGCCCTCAGGGGATGTCCATTTGCCAGTGGGGAGCAGACCTAAGCTGCAGTCAGACATCCTTAGCGCTGCTGAGGAGGCAGGAGAGGCTCCCAACACCACCGCTGTACTGGCAGCCATTAGCCTGGCTTGTGGCTGAGCAGAGCTCCCCCATGTGAGAGTGCACGACCACCTGAGGGCAGCTCCTGTATTAAGCATCTGCCCCTGGTGCTCAGTGTGTGTCATAGTGACCAGTCATTCCCAGTCTTTCTGCTGTTTGGGTCAGTTTGCCTATTACCCTTTTACTATATAGGATAGAGGCCTGATGCACGGGTGGGGACCGGCTGATTTGCCTTGAAGGGTGTTCCAGATCAGGGGTGCCTGGCCAGCCTGGGTGAGGGGATGATTGCTGTTTGCAGCTGGTCACACCCCCTTCAGGGTGGGGGGCCCCACTGGGGTGCCTGGCCAGTCTGGGTGAGGGGCTGAGGGCCGTTTTCAGGCTGGCGGGCAACTGAAGCTCCCAGCCTCTCCTTTTTTCTTTTTTTTTTATTCTGGGATTTATTTACCTTCTATAATTGAAACATTGTTGCCATCACTGGTGTTCCCAGCTCTGAGGCCTCAGCCGGTGGAAAGCAGGTATCTGGGGTTTGTTTAGCTTCTATAATTGAAATATTGTTGCTTTCAGGCTCAGAGTCGGGCCATGGCAGGCGGGGAACCGTGGGATTCTCCATCACTAGAGCAAGCAAGCCTCATGTTCGCTTCAGCTGCATGGCTGCCAGCCGCCATCTTTGTTGGCAGTTAATTTGCATATCGCCCTGGTTAGCCAATGGGAAGAGTAGCAGAGGTATGGTTAATTACCCTTTTTGTCTTTTATTAGATAGGATTCTTCTATATCCAAACTTGACTCTTCCCTTAAGCTCCAGGCCCAATTTCCTTGGTGTTGGGGTCCAATCCCAGAAGGTCCAGGGGTTCCCAAAGGTGTGGACGGAGTCGGAGAAGAAGGAATGACATGGAGACAGCGTTCAGTTGATCAGCATAGCGAGGTTCTCTAGCCAGGATCTCCAGCCAAGTTCTGTGTCTATTGTCTTGTTACATCTGTATTTATACCAGTTGATTTTAATCCTATCAATTCTATTCCAAAGGTTAGGGCTTTTCTTATCTCCATTCCAAGGTTACTCTATTGTTCTATTAAGCTACAAGGAAGTAACTGAAGGAGATTATCCTAAAGTAAAGATTATGTAGCTTAAGCGTGATTGTTCCTAGTTAAAGTGATTAATTACCCACCTGGCACTTAGTTAAGGGGTTTTATTCCCTCCCTAACTCCAGGGGAAAATCCTCACCTGGGGAAACAACCTTTCTCAGGGAGGTGGTCCTGTTTAAAACACATAGCGTTAAGAGGGGGAGCAAACATATGCCATATACGCCAAGTCCCTTGAAACATAAGCTGTGCAGATGTTTCTTCCCTGCAGCGACTGTGTCAAGCAGCAAGGGTGGATCAGATCCCAGCAAATTCCCCCTTTTTTATTTTTTAAATGATAGCGCATGTAAATCAGTGGCCACCTCTCGGGATTGGGTTGTTTAAGACTCAGAAGAAGACTGACAAGCAATAATAGGGAGCATAGCAATAAACATAGTGGATGGAGTGCACACAGAGCCTTGTTCCTGTAGAAGGTTGCTGGCCTCTTCAGTCAAGGGATTTCAACTGTCCCCAAGTTGGTGGTTTGGTTGTCCTCGTTGATCTGGCTAGCAGGCGGCGTTGCTGGTGACAGGCTCTCGAAGTGTCAGCGTGTTGAACGGCTGGATCAAAGGGTCCATCAGGGCCGCCCTTGATGGTGGTGTCAGTGTCCGAGGAGGAGTCAGCTGTGCCCTCTGGGTCGGCCAATTTGGATGATACTGGGGAGGAGGAGGAGGAGGAGGCGGAGATGGAGGGTAGTAGAGAGAAAAAGAAGAGGAAGCAAAAGAACTACAGGACATGGAAGTGTTTAGAAAAAAGAGGGAGGGAGGAAACCAAGATGGCGGCATAGGTAAACACCAGAGTCTGCTGCCGCAAACAACCACTTCAAAAATACAACTAAAAGACGGAACGGACATCACCCAGAACCACAAGAAGGTTGGCGGAGGAGAGATTCTTCAACTAGAAGGAAAGAGAACAGCATACCGAGGCTCAGAGGAGGCGCAGTGTGGAAAATACAAAGGCTGAGGGCACAGTTGTCTTTTTCAATCAGGAGGGAGTCTCAGACTCTGAGATCCAGATCCAGGGGAGTCTCTAGGGACTCAGACTCAAACGGGAGAAGCGGGATTGTCTGGCATTAGTCGGAATGTGAGGGCAGCTTTCTCTCCGAGGTTTGCAGCGGTTGCTGGGGTTCTGAGAAGCAGAGCCTCAGGGAACGAGACTGAGAGCAGCCATAACTGCTCCCTCCACCCGCCCTGTTGATCCCCTGCAACCTGACCTGCCCAAGCCCTGCGCAGAGCCATTTGCCGGATAGCCTCAGGCAAAGGCTAGATTAGCACCTCTCCAGAGAACAGAAGTTTTCCCACTGCAGACACAGCTAATTCTCACAGCCAGTCGGCCTGGTGGTCAAATCTCTCTAGTATTAACTACAACAATCAAGGCTTAACTAGAACAAGATTGCACACAAAGACCACGAGGGGATGCACCAAGAAAGCATAAAAAATGCGGTGACAAAAAAACATGACAGAAATGGAGGATATAGAGCTAAAAAATGCACTTTTGAGGGCTTTCAATAATTTGCTAGAAACTGCCGATAAACTTGATGAGAGCCTCAAGAAATCTAATGAGACCCTCGATGTTGTGATAAAGAACCAACTAGAAATTAAGCATACACTGACTGAAATAAAGAATATTATACAGACACCCAACAGCAGACCAGAGGAGCACAAGAATCAAGTCAAAGATTTGAAATGGGAAGAAGCAAAAAAACCCAACTGGAAAAGCAAAATGAAAAAAGAATCCGAAAATACGAAGATAGTGTAAGGAGCCTCTGGGACAGTTTCAAATGCACCAACATCAGAATTATAGGGGTACCAGAATATGAGAGACAGCAAGATATTAAAAACCTATTTGAAGAAATCATGACAGAAAACTTCCCCCACCTGGTGAAAGAAATGGACTTACAGGTCCAAGAAGCGCAGAGAACCCCAAACAAAAGGAATCCAAAGAGGACCACACCAAGACACATCATCATTAAAATGCCAAGAGCAAAAGACAAAGAGAAAATCTTAAAAGCAGCAAGAGAAAGAGACTCAATTACCTACAAGGGAATACCCATACGACTGTCAGCTGATTTCTCAACAGAAACTTTGCAGGCCAGAAAGGAATGGCAAGAAATATTCAAAGTGCTGAATACCAAGAACCTACAACCAAGATTACTTTATCCAGCAAAGCTATCATTCAGAACTGAAGGTCAGATAAAGAGCTTCACAGACAAGGAAAAGCTAAAGGAGTTCATCACCACTAAACCAGTATTACACGAAATGCTGAACGGTATCCTTTAAGAAGAGGAAGAAGAAGAAAAAGGTAAAGATACAAATTATGAACAACAAACATACATCTATCAACAAGTGAATCTAAGAATCAAGTGAATAAATAATCTGATGTACAGAATGAACTGGTGATTATAATGAATCAGGGACAAAGAAAGGGAATGGACTGACTATTCTTGCGGGGGAAAGGGGAGTGGGAGATGCGGGAAGAGACTGGACAAAAATCGCGCACCTATGGATGAGGACAGTGGGTAGGGAGTGAGGGCGGAGGGTGGGGTGGGAACTGGGAGGAGGGGAGTTATGGGGGGAAAAAAAAGAGGAACAAATGTAATCTGAACAATAAAGACTTAATTAAAAAAATAAAATAAAAAAATTTAAATTAATTTGGGTGACATTGGTTAATAAAAGTATGTGGGTTTCAAGTGTACAGTTAATTCTATAATATATGTTTTGTATATTGTATTGTGTGTTCATCACCCCAAGTTAAATCTCCTTCCAACACAGTAAATCCTAGGTGTGCTTGAAATTACTTCAAAATAAAAAGCCATTAAAAGAGTGAATAGTTTCTACTTCTTTTTGCTTGCTTAAATAGCATAAGGTAGTGGTTAAGAGCATTGTTTTTAGAGTAAGAGATGCCCAAGTTCAAGCCCTGGCTCTTTTGTTTACTGTTGTGATAATCCTCTCTGAGCTTCAGTTTTTTTATGTTGAATGATAGGAATACTGTCCTCAGGGATTCAGTGTGAGAATCTAATGTACGTTAAGACACCCTTCTGGACTGTCTTGGCGTTTTGCAATTAAAATAGTTTATCCAAATAAAGCATTTCTGGGCAGAATATATGAAAAGAGCACGTAGAGAGACTTGCCTATGATCTTAACTCCCTTTGGAATAGCTCTAGACTTTAATGACTCTAGGCCTGGCCAAAGAATCCGAAATACAAAGCTGAAAATGATGAAAAGTTAGCGGCACAAAAGCATAACACTCCTAAGTATTTAAGGAGAAAAGTGTCTCTTAGTGGGTATCTCTGGTGTTTCAGGATAATCATTTAAGATGCCCGATGAACCAATGAAAATAACTTCGAGCTTCATGAATAGTTGAAAGGTTTAAATGAAAGCTTTGTCTCAACTTCAAAATATTGAAGTTGGCAGGACAATTCTCTAATTACCATAATCAGATGCTGGGGCTCTGAAACCACTGTCATGTTAAATTGAACCCTCTGACTTCTCTGTCATCTTTCTGCTTCTTTATGTGGTGGAGAAAGGAGAGTTCAGAGATAGTGATGGTAAATCCTGAGTGGGCCCCTACATTGTATATATTTTTACTTCAGGGAGCAGGTCCAACATAAATATTTAAAACTTAAATTCTCCTACAAGGGATGGAATTTTCAAGTGAACAATTATTTACAGGATCATTTTTATTTTTTTAAAATATATTTTATTGATTTTCTACAGAGAGGAAGGGAGAGAGATAGAGAGCTAGAAACATCGATGAGAGAGAAACAACGACCAGCTGCCTCCTGCACATCCCCCACTGGGGATGTGCCCGCAACCCAGGTACATGCCCTTGACCGGAATCGAACCCGGGACCCTTCAGTCCGCAGGCCGACGCTCCATCCACTGAGCCAACCCGGCTTCGGCTACAGGATCATTTTTAAAGTGAAAACCCAAATCATAAAGAAAGCCACGGTTCACCCAGCTGTTGTGGCCTAGTGGTTGATTATCGACCTATAAACCAGGAGGTCACGGTTCGATTCCCTGCCAGGGCACATGCCCGGGATTTGGGCTTGATCCCCAGTGTGGGGCATGCAGGGGGTAGCTTATCAGTGATTCTCTCTCATCATTGATGTTTCTGTCTCTTTCTAAAATCAATAAAAATATATTTTTAAAAAAGAGAAAGCAGTGATTGGTATCAAATTAGCAAAAGAGCATCACCATGAAAACAGCAATGCAAATATGTAGATGCAAAGACTGGACAATGTTGCTGCCCTAGGAAAAGCTGAAGTTTTAAAAATACCTTATTTGATGTATTATGGATCTGATCTTTATAGAAAGGAAGATAAAAACGTACCCAGAACACATCACCATACAGTCATATGGTACAAAGTTAGTCTGGCCTTCAGTGATGTCATTGCTGGTTTCAGACCATTCTAGGAAAAGACTCTGTGGATAGATAAACATACATGGAACCTTCTGGTTTATGGTATTGGAATTCAGACTGCATAAATTATAATTTGTTTATGTCTGCTCTTTGTGTTGAATTAAAGGAAATTGGCTTTCCTGGACAATGATTGTTTTGTTTCAGTGAGGTTTTAAAAAGAAGCTAGTATTTATAATGTAATGATTCACACTAAAATGTCCCTTTATAAAAGGGGGAAAAAATCAAAGCGACAGTAGATTACAGATTGAGTGAAACAGACTGAGTGATTAAGAGGTTGGGCTCCACAGTCAGACAGACACACACTTAAATCCCGGCTATGTCACACACAGCAGTGTAATTTGGGGCAAATTACTTAAACTCTTCACATTTTGGTTTCCTCTTTTCACTAATAATACGACCAACAACAAAAATAGCAGCAAAATCAATTTCATAGGTGCTTTATGAAAAACAAAAGAGTTGGTACATATGCACTGCGTAACTGCTCAATGAATAGCGGTTGGTATGATTGTGGTTGCTGGATGAACTTTCTGGTTCAGGTTCCAAAGACTCCAGTGCTCTCTTCCCAGCAAGGCAGTGGCAGGTGTGTGTGTGTGTGTGTGTGTGTGTGTGTGTGTGTGTGTGTGTGAGGGGACGGCACTGACACTTCCATTGCATTGTGGGAGATGCCATCAGCATCAAAAGCTTAAGCATGTAAATGTCTTTGTGATGTCATCTATGAGATCATCATAACTTTTACCAAACAATTTTGATAATACATTTATATTTTCTACCTATAGCAGATATACTAGAAAATTACCTCAAGCATGGTGGTTTTAACAATACAAATTTATTATCTTACAGGTCCGTAGTTCAGAAGTCCTAAATAGGCCACATTTGTCCAAAATCAAGCCTTGCATTACTTTCTGGAGGCTTTAGGGGAGAATAAGTTTCTTGCCCTTTCAAGGTCCTAGAGGCTCCCCATATTCTGGGTCCCCTACCTTCTACCATAGAAAGCTCTTTCTATGTTATTACTACCCTCTCTCCTTGTATACTTACTCTTTAATCTTTTCTAATTGTTACTGATTTCCTTTTACTGCAGGAATATCTATTACCCCACATTTAAAAAATAATTTTTATTTCTCAATTACAGTTGACATTTAATATCATATTAGTTTCAGGTGTACACTGCAGTATACAGATGGTTGTTCTGTAGATTACTTGTATTTTTAGTGTGGTTGTGTGAGGATTAGAATACTGCATTTACCTACACCACCATCTTGACCAGAAGACCTATTGCCCTACATCAAGAATGTCAAACTCAAAGGCTAACACAGGCCAAATAGATGAGGCATGTGGCCCGCGGGCTGTGAGTTTGACATGCTTGCCTTACATTCTTAACTTGGATCATGTTCAGAGGCCTAAAGAACTGTCTGAAGTTTTATCACAATTTTTTGTGCCGAGTAACACTCCCTCCACGTTCTGCATGGAGTAGGGTTCGGTACATGAAAGAGGAGCTGCACAACAAATGAGAGAAAAAGACACGAGATAATTTTACAATATTGGGGGACCAGGCGGGCAAGTCCCGAAGGGCTTCCACCCATGCTCAGGCTGCTCCAAACTTTTATTGATCTGGAGTAGCTCTTAGGGTAAGGGGGTTTCAATGACAACAGATCAGCAGACAATTTCCAGGAATAGACAAAGTATCTGATTAGCTCATCAATAGATGATTTCCAGGAATAGGCAGAGTATCTGATCAACAATAATCAACAAGGATCTACATAAGTATCTAAGGAATTAAGTGAACTAAGGTGGGGATGATGCTTCAACTATTATTACCTAAATTAACTGAGTAGTTCCTAGATTAACTGGATGGTGAATAGTTCTGACCTTTGCTAGGACTTCAAAGGTTACTAGCTTTTGGGGGTCTCTGTCTAAACTCAGCTCGTGAAGACAGTGAATGGACTCCAGCGTTTTTGTGTTGTGGTTATTTGTTATTTTAGGTCTATAGCTTTGATCAGATTCTCAAAATAATCTGATAGCAAAAGAGTCCATCCTCTAAGCCATATATCCCACCAAAGTGACTTAATCATATCAAAAGTTTTTTCAATGCTAGATGTGGTATATCTACTCAATCAAAACCCAGTAAGGAATGTATTTATGCGTCTGTGTGTGTGTGTGTGTGTGTGTGTATATATATATATATATATATATATATATATATATATATATATATAAAATCTCCTATATAATAAAAGCCTGATAAGCAAATTGTCTCGACCAGGAGTTCGACAGAGTTTGACTCCTCGCTATGACCTGCACTGACCACCAGGGGGTGGCGCGGAACATGGCAGGTGTCAGTGATGCAGCGCTGGTAACGGGTGGCAGTGGAGGCGCTGCTGGCCCCAATGGGCCCCGACGAGAGTGGGACTGCAGCGGGATGGTGGAGCGGGCAGTGCCAGACCAATGTGGGTGTAAGCGGGGAACCGATCACCCCACAGATGGCAACCAGCAGCAACAGCAGCAGCGGCAGGGGGCAGGGCTGCCGCCCAACTCCCAGGTGCTGAGGGAGTCAGGCGGGGGGCCCAGCCCCGATTGATCACCTCATAGGCAGGATGGTGGAGGTGAGGGGACGGCGCTGACACTTCCATTACAGAGAAAGGGCAAATCAAAATATTAAAATATTTCTTCTAGTTATTTTCCTTTCATTGTGCACGATCCGTGCACCAGGCCACTAGTATATATATAATTTTTGCTTATATATTTTTATTTTTTAATATGTATACATTCTAAAAGAATGATGTAAATCAGATTAATTATATATCACTTACATTAGTTACCTTTTTGTTTGTGGTTACAACACTTGAGACCTACTCTTCACAAATTTCAAGTATATAATATACTAGAGGAAGGAGGGAGTCATAATGATTGGCAAAGGAATCTGAGCTAGGTGCATAAATTAGGAAATGTGGCATTAATGGGGTGAAAAATACTTAAGTGATGAGGGTGATGGGTCAGTAGGCCTAGTGCAAGGAGAGTTAGAAGTTAGAGTGGGAGTACTCAAACAGGCGAACTGTGGGTGTTGGTAAAAAAGGAGGATACTTGAAATCAAGATTTGGATAGTAATTAATGTATCACCTTGGGAAATATGCATCAGAGGCATGGAGAAGGCTAAGAAAGAAAGAGGCCAGGCAGAATGGTACTATGTGTTCCATTTGGATATTGAAATTATCAAGATGTCAAGAGTAGGGAGGGTACAACAAAAGCCAAAGAGCCAGGTATCGATGATTTGCCCAACTAAGTATAAAATCTCCCTCTTTAAATTTCCTTTTTAATTTTGTACCTTCTTAGTAATTCTTTTCTTATTCTTTGCTTTTATGTACTTGTTTTTTTTCCTTCTGGATTAGGCATCGAAAACAAGTTTCTTTGCTATATTCTGTAGCATGAAGCACATGTTTTCCAGATGGTGTGGCAGTGAATAAGATTATAAATAGTGATCCTATGAAGCCTCTGTATGACTGAGAGCAGAACCACTTCATTAAAGGCCAGTCTAGTTTGGAATAGGTGGGAAAATATGAAACAATGGTACTTTAATACAACCCTTTAGAGAAATTATATGCCATGACAAAGATATTTAGAAACAGTCCAAATTTATTTTAGAAGAGATTTTTCAATTCTTTAGTATAAAAGTAAACAAACTTATTTCAACACTTGTACTTTACATGAATTTAAATACAGTCTGAGGCGCCAAAACATTCACATACACATTCCGAATTCCTGGGTGCAGACAGCAGGTTGACGTTAATAAGTTAGTTTTTAAATTAGGGAAGTTAACAGTTTTTATGCAAGCCCTTCTAACGTTGACTATTTCTTTTTCTAACCTTTTAAACATAAAATCTTAAAGAAAATTTCCCTGAGTTATTTCTCTTTAATGAGATTTCATCATTTCCCTCTACCCACAAGACACGCTCTTAATTACATAAATACTAATGTTATCCATAATCAGTGCTTGATTAAAAATATTAAGATCTACAGTACTTTGACTAATGTCTCTTCAATAAGTTATAATGGAATGAATTAATGTAGCATCCACCGGTCCTTAAAAAATATATAAAAGGTCAGTTTTATGGCACTTCCAGGCTGATGAGACACACACACAATGTTCTGTGGGCTGCTGTGCAGGTGAATCTTAATGACATAAATTCCAACCTTATAACTCAATGTACCAGAGCTGGGTTCCTGAAAATTAATTCACATCTTAATCCAATAATTTCTCTTGTAGTTTTCAAAATTCAAAGAGGTAATCCCAAAGAAGAGATAGCGAGGCTTTGACCCAGTTTATAACAATAATGTCCTAACAAAACATAAATAATAATCCTCAATAAATTAAGTAATGTACAGTACCAGAACATTCCTTAGAGTAGGAATATAAAGCTCTTCTTGTCAAGAACCCCTTACGGTTCTTTCTAAGTCTCTTTGTAGCTTTCAGTTACACATAGTTAAAAGTAAAGTTCTCTGTGCATGTTTTCTTTTATTCTTAAGAGGAGCTAAATAGTCCTGAGCTGAGGTTTTCCTGAAAACTTGCAGAAGTTCGGATAAGAAAATATAGGTAGAGTCCAAAGAAAGATGAACTCAAATCTTAAAACCAGGGAAACAAAATAGAAGAAGTAAACTGATCAGAAGAGCTCCCCTTAGCAAAATGGCTAGAAGAAAATCAAAGGACCAGTGTGCAGGTAGTTGCTTCCAATGTATCGTGGAAGATACACTGTAAGAATCGGAACGGAGAAAGAAATGTGCAGCATTTTGCCATCTTGTAACAGCATTTAAATATTCAAACGTCTTTACTGTGGCTGTTACTGTAAGTCTAAACTGGAATTCAAGTAAAGAGATGTCAAATGAAATCTGTTTTTCCCTTTAACTTGGAGAAAAGACATCTTGAAATCATTGACACAAAAATCTTCACAAGGATAACCCCCTTTTTCCTTAACAGAAGTTAAGTCACATAAGGAGTTTAATATAAATATTTATTAAAAGAAATCCTTAATATAAATAAATATGATCAATAGGCTTCTACAGTTCAACTGAACGTCCTTTTAGTAGTACGGTAGGATTGGTATCCTCCAGTCCAGAGTGGGAGGGGGTCGCATTCACGGTGACTGTCTTGGTGGGCTGTGGGTCCCCAACACTGAACGAAGTAGAGGGGCAGCCTTTCACGTTATTGCAGATGAGAGACTGAATGGAGGCAGTGTTGATGATTTTAAAACCCACTTCACCGCCAAAAGTGCTAGGCTTCCAGTAGTGAGGAGAACATATAGGATTGCCCATCAGTCCTTTCAAGGAAAAGGGGGCTCCAAGTTCTACCATGGTCTCACCAAAGATGCTATCTGGGCGAGGCTCTTCTACCAGAAGGGCAGGGTACAGCTCCATGGCGTCAATGTCACCATAGAGCGCTTCTAACTCCGCAGCCATTTCCTTCTCTCCTGTGAAGGTGACAGAGACAAGAGACACAACCATGTAAATTTTTACAAAATGCAAAAAAAATAGTTTTGCCCCTTTACTCAGCCTGCTTCCAACTTCTGTGTTGTTTTCACTAGGCCCTTTGAATCTCGTAAGAAGCTCAGAAACACTCACCTGTAAGTTCTTCAAATGATTCATAGGGCTTCATCTGAAAGCGTTTGCGGTACTCGTTCAGAGGCTGGGGTCTCATGTGTCTGCTCTGCTCAATTGAGGCCTTGGCTGCTTTTCGTACTGCAACGGGAATATTCCGACCGCCAGCCACCTGGGGAAAAGGAATTACATCATAAAACATTTTCAGGCATATTTACAATTTCTATCTTGAAAGCCTTCCTTGGTACAAAGTAACTGAGACCTATGCTCCCAACTGAGACCGAAACTATTCAAGTTTGAAATGTTCATTTCTATAATCTCCAAAATTATAGAAAGTTTTTAAAAATACCTATAGCTGAGGTGTGATTTCATATTGCCATTTGATAACTGTAGACTCAAAGCTTTGACTTTTCAAAAAATGTTAGGCTTCTTATTTCAAGAAGAGAATCTAAGTAGCAAACTAATTACTTTTCTTTAGTAAGTAAACAGACTAGTCCTCTGTTTTATTTTGTTTTTCAATAGTGATGCTTACCCTGCCAGCACTTTGCTTGCTGAATGATTCGACAAACTGGGTAAGCCCATGTTCCATTAATAAAGAGTTGTTGTAGAGAAACTGTGGATAGCTGTACTCCTGGTCATCAATGTGAAAGGTGTCAGGCAGAAGCGGATGCCAGTGGTAGAGAGTGTTAAACTCAGCAGCGATGCGGTTTTGGTACTGGAATTGTTGGTTGAAAAGCAGCTCTGGGTCAAACCTCAGTTGGAAGTGATAGCCACTCAAGTGTTGCACATAGTCTTCAATCACAATCTTAATAGTTTCTCCTATTTGCACAAAATAAAACATTTAGAACATTAATTCTTTCTGATCATTAACTTTCAAGCAACCAAAATGCAATTTTGTTGATGTGCTGTTCCCTCACGTCTACTTTTTCATTTTTACCATGAATACAAAAGACAGTTCCATATTATAATCATGCTCATGGATTAAGTTAATATGGAGCATGTAATTTTATATTCACCACATTCCCCCAGAATGACTTAAAACATAGCAAAGGTGAAGGACTCGTTTTCTCCGGGGAAGATGGTTTTATTGAAATTATTTTCTTCTCTTCCTTACCTATCAGTATTAGCCTGCTTGTCTGGAACAACCGCTCGTCATCCCATTCGGGATGCTCCTGCTTAAGCACATCACACACTCTGTTATGTTCGCGCAGCCAAATCGTGGCATACATCATCAGACCAGGCACCAGACCAAACACCTCCTGGCCCACGGCAAACCGCAGGTGTTCAGGGACATGAGGCGGGTAGATCATCTCAGCCTGGGTATCATTGACTGTGGGAGGATAGACCTCTCCATTAATTACCTAAAAAACAATGGTAATAAATAAACATTACCTTAAAAGTTAAGAAGTACATTACATCCAGAGATTTAAAAACATAGGCAAAGGGGTAAATCATAGCTAACTCTTAAATGTTCAAATGGGACAAACCTGATATTTCAGTTTTCCATCCTTGAAAAGGCGCAGCTTATGCTGTCTATCCAAAGTTTCACCATAAACATGACTTAAATCCACCTGGAAAATTATAGAAAAAAATCAGTTTGCTGTTATTGAAGTTGTTCTTATATAAAGCATCCATGATATCATTTATTATTAAACAATTTGATGATTTAGCTTGCTTCAATGAAAGATACTCAATAAAACACCTTTTTCACAGCCACAAAATACTAAGTTGATATGTTTATCTATTGAAGCGACAAACCTAGATATGTCTCTTGTGTTTAAAGGCATTAGTATCTCCTATGCAGCTTATTAATATATCATATGCTTTGGTATAATGAAATGGGTATTTCCTTTAAAAGGCATCAGCAAATGTATTATTGACATAAAATTCTTAATAAATGAATTGAAACCCAAAATATAATGCTGCAAAAATTTCACCTTATCATATTTAAAGCAGCATAATCAGGGTATAAACATGTTGCAGAAACATGTTTTAAAAAGAAATAACTTTGGCAGTGCTAATATTTTGAACTAAAAGTATGAGCCAAACTATAAATATCTGTGTGTGTGTTTGTATGTTTACTTAACCAGTGAGTTAAAATGAAACCCCACTAAAAATTTTATGGACTGCACACTTTTCAAAAAGAGGGTAAATTATTTGGTGTGGCAAATAAATACATGGTCTTCAATGTTAGCACCTCACTATGATTAGCTATGTTTCTGATTTAATTCTATCTTACCCCATGACCCAGTCCTTTAGTAAAAGCTGGTCCTCGCTTATCATCTGTCTTGAAAAACTGATGGGTGAAGTGCTGGGCAAAGAATGCAAACATCAAATTTGTGCCCTGGGGATCAGGAATGAACTCTCTTCTCATCAAAAATTTATCCAGGAGCATGTCTGAATCAGGAAGCTCTTTCTTCCCTGAAAAACGAGAAAGCCAAGAATTCATCCATATATTCAAGGAAGCAGATAGTATACTGTCCATTTACTAGGGCCTTCCTCCCTTACAGGAGATATGCAGTTGTGACCACGATCATAATATAAAGACAGTTCACACCGGGAAGCAACTTCTTATTTAATAATTTTATCTGCTGTTTAACTAGTATGAGTCCAGTTTTAATGAAAGAATTCAAAAACATTAAGATGTTCCCTTTCATGAAATAGTCTACATGGACTCACAGTTTCAAGAAAATCTCCATAGATCTCCATTAAGAAAGGAAGAATTAGACTTTTATTAGCAAATAAACGATAATATAGGGTCAAATGTTCTAAGTTAGCAATCCACCCCCCCCCCCCTCCTCCCATTTCAATGCATCTCTCACTGCCTCCTCTCACTCACCTTTCACACCCATGGGAGTCGGGCAGTCATCAGGCACAGGAGGAAGAGCTCTGGTATAATAGGAGAGATTCGAAAAGGCTTCCCAGCTTTTATAGCTGTAGTGTGTATTGTACGTTGGTGGGCTGTCAATCAAATCTGATCTGGCTGAAATTTTCAGGAGAAAAAATTTTGTTTAATTTGTTCCCATATGCAAAGCAAATCAATATTCATTTTTTTTTAGATATATTTTATTGGTTTTTTTTACAGAGAGGAAGGGAGAGATAGAGTTAGAAACATTGATGAGAGAGAAACAGAAACATCGATGAGAGAGAAACATCGATCAGCTGCCTCCTGCACATCTCCTACTGGGGATGTGCCCGCAACCCAGGTACATGCCCTTGACCGGAATCGAACCTGGGACCTTTCAGTCCACAGACCGACGCTCTATCCACTGAGCCATACCGGTTCTAGTGATATTCATTTTTTAAAATTGTAAAATGTGCAAAATTGCACCAGAGATTGAATTTAATTCCAACTATGATACTCTTTCAAAACATGTACACTTTCAATTCTAACTGAATTGAAAAGAATGATTCATTAAAATGCATCTTTAAGAAAGTATATATATTTTACACAAGACCAAATGGTCTACCATCTTGATTTTTCAAGTAACCATCCAAGAAGCTTGGGAAAGAGGTGCAGAATTGTAAGCAAAATTCTGACTGTGAGATAAAACTTTATAAACTGGATGGGACTGAAATGTCTATATTTTTTTGCCATTAAGATAGAAGACACACTAAAAAAGTATGTTTAAAATCATTTTGACAAGGTTGGAAATATGTTTTTGGATTAGGTTTAGTAATCTGGAGTATTACAAAAGCAATTTTTTTCCTTTGAGGAAACTGAAAACCTTAGAAAGATAATGTACTTACATGTCAACACATATCTCATAATTGCATTTCTCAGGAAGGGAATACTATTGACAATGTCCCAGACTCCTTTGAAGTGGGTAAGTATGTGGTGCACCGTGTTTGGAGTGGTTTTCAGGAGTAATTTTATTCTTGTCATAAATTCAGCTGCAATGAGAGAAAAAAAGGATGGCGAAATTAATGGGGCATATTAGAAGATGCAAACCTGTAAAATGACAACTGTATACATCCACCTTCCAAATGAGGGCACCCAAAGGCAAACTTACGTGTTGAGCAGTTTTCCCCGTAGAATCCTGTTCGAGTACAGTCACACGTATACTGGTCAAATCCAACACTCATACATACACCTCGGTTTTGGCATGGGTTGGAACAGCAAGGATTTGCTACAATAAAAGTAAGGACAGTAAATAATTTGTTCTCCAGCATCTTCATCTTGACTTAAACATTTACTTGTTCTACTTTCTATGGATCGGCTTTACAAATCAATTCTAGAAATATACAAATAGTCATGGGAAAATAATTTCTTTAAAGCTTGCCTCACAGAATGGTTTTAAAGCAGTAATACCTACTTCCTATTCTAAATAAGGATAATGAATATCATGTTGCTAAGCTTTTTCATGGTAACGTTTTAGATGTTCTATTCAGCATTAAAGAGCTCAAATAAGTAGCTCTCTCAAAATTAAAACGGATAGATCTAGGGAAAATGGCAAAGTAAAAACAGCTTACTTTTAAAAACACTTTGCCCATCTGAAAAAACAAAAACAAACAAAAACCTGGGCTTTCCTGAGAAGGAAAGCACTAACTGGGGTATTTAAAACAATTTCTCCCACTCAGTAACAGTGGGTACCACACACAAGCATTCCACACCTATTGACCTCGTCCTGTCTCATCAAAACGACAACCTGCACCTTCGTATCGCTATTCCTATTGAGCAGTTGAGGAAAGAGACCCAGACTGGTCCATGATAATCAGACTGTTGACAAAGGTGGGATATTGATCCAGTTCTTTGGCGGTCAAGTGGTCCAAGTACTTCACAAAGTCTACAGACTATTCTGAGAGTGCTCAGAGTGAGGGGCCAGGGCAAGTCCGAATGGAGACTTGAGGGGCAGAAAGGGCCGCGGGGTGCCAGGTACCCACCTGCAGCGCTGAGACCCGGGGCTGTGCAGAGCAGCAGGGCCTGGAGGAGCATCTGTGCGGCAGGGAGAGCGGCCTGTGTGCTCAGACAGTGGATGGCGCAGGAGGAGCGCGGGATGGAGCTGGAAGAGCGCTGGCTGGATTCCTGGGAGTACTCAGAAAGGGCTCTCTGGAGTCCTTTGACAACTGGAAGCTGATGGAGAGAACCTTCCTTTTATGCGTGAAAACTAGCGCACGTGACGCTATGACTGGCTCTTTCTGCCTTTCTTACCGGCCCAACCCTCCTCCCCGGGTTTGCTCCTTTTCCCAGCCTCACGTGGCGGGACTAGGTGGTGGTTCGTCTACTGGAAGGAGCCCCTGGAGGTTCCGGAGCGCACATAGGGAATCCCCTCCCTCCCCCCTCCAGCCTCACAGCGTCACCGCCGCCTTGTCTGGGCCCCTAGGTCTTTGGAAAGCCTGGGAAGTTGGAATCCCCACAGGCCCAGACAATCAAAGCCAGGAAAGGCTGGCACTCTTGACACGTGTCATGTATTTCAAACATGTCAGGGGTGATTTTCATGACAACATTTGACCTACTGTATAGGCAGCAATACATGCCTCTAACACTTTTAAGAATGTTATGTGGCTGAATGAAATATAATAGCTATAGTGAGTGTACATATCTGTAACTTCTCTTTATAGCTAAATTGTGTTTACCACAGGAAATACTGTTCCCCGCACCACCATCTGCTCCTTGCTTCTTGGAGAGGAAGGAGGTAGATCCCTCTCCACAAGATGGCTCCTAAGCAGTTATCCAGTAAATCGTCAATTTGAGCCGGAGATGTATTCCCTCCTATTTCCTCTCCTTTCAAGGGCCCAGGACCTCCGGGGATGCTAAATGTGCAAAACATCTGCTTTAATGCATGCATTTCTTTGCGTGTGGTTTCCACCTTTTTGGTCACCAGCCCTTCACAGGAGATACAAAGAGGAGAGGAGAGTGTAAAGGGTGTTGTTTTTTTTTTGCGGGGGGGGGGGGGGGGGGGGGGTTCTCTGCCCATTTTTCCAAGATGAGATGTGACAATGGATCAAGGTGTAAGACTGCATTTAGGGACTAATTTTCTATTATTTTGGAACATAGTTTGATGATTTGGACGGAATGGATGTAAAGGAAGGGTGATTTTTAACACTTTTGAACTTTCTCATCCTTTGTTTTTGTTGAATAGCTATCTTTTGGTGGTGAGGGGAGAGGTGTGTGAAGGTGAACTAGTAAAAAAAGAAATTAGCAGCAGCAAAGTGGAAGAATAAAATGTTCAATGAAGCCATACGTTCTTAACATGGATGGAAAAGTACTGCATAACACCTGAAATAAAACCACGTCAGGTACCACAATTTGTAGAAATCTTACATTTAAAAAAAAAGAGATACACTTGGAATTTTTTTACCCTATTGCTCAATCTACACATTATCTGATTCTACATGAGACACAAGTGACTAAAATTCCATTTCATCCAGGAAACATTTCTGTCTTCTAGTCGTATTTAATCATTCCATCTGTGACACTCCCATTTATTGTACGGTCTTACATGAAATTTCAACCAAGACCATAGGTCTTTAAAACAATCCTTTTAATCCAATTTTCTGTTTTATTTTAAGTGAGCAAGTTGTATCTACTCAAATTTTAAATTGATTTTTAGGACTCGGGATTCAAGCTTAGTTAGATGCCTTGTAAGAATCCATGCTCTGACTCTGAGAGTGTACTACATTGTTACATGGTGAGCCTGCATTCATTTTGAAGGTGGCATCATCATTGAACTCCTCATCAGGTCTTAATTGCATACCTGCTATGTATAGAGGTGTGTTCTGTTGTTGGCTGAGACTGAATTCTAAGGTGAGGACAAACCAAGGCATAGAGAATATTCATGTTTAGACTACTTGGAACTTGAAGAAATGGAAATCTGTCCCATAGTGGAAATTCAATAAAAACATCTATTTGGTTAAATGTCTTGGTTTAATCTGTAACTTTTGTAGCACAGTAGAGTGAAGAGAGTTCAATATACCTGTGCAGTCAGGAAAGAGTTCAAGGAAAAATGACAGTTTAAGGTTGGACAAAGTGTTTGTTTGTTTGTTTGTTTGTTTGTTTGTTTTTAAAATATATCTGGCCCTGGCCGGCTTGGCTCAGTGGATAGAGCGTTGGTCTGTGGACTGAGGGGACCCGGGTTCGATTCCAGCCAAGGGCACATGCCTGGGTTGCGGGCTCAATCCCCGGACTCTCACTACCCAAAATTCCAAATGAGCTAACATCTTTAAGAAAGACATTTTTTATTGCTCTTATGGAGTGCTGCCACTCAGACATGGAAGGATGCTTACATCCATCATCTGGGGAAAGGAGTTTCTTTCCATTTCCCTCCCTTCTACTTTGGTTAATTTGGGGACTCACTTAGAGAGAGTGGAGATTGCCCATAGTTGTTTTCATTCATGGCATCCTGGCTGGAAAAAGAGCTTTGCCATCTTGCATCAGCATTATTCTTAAAAGATATTTTACCAAGCTTATGCCACAGAGTATGTCTGTTCCTTGAAGGGTAGAAATGCTACTTATAAAAGACCATTTTAGTCCTTTAGTAAGTCTTGGTTATGTACCCAGTCCTGGCTACACAAGAAAAATTTTAAGGCTATAAACAAAAAAAACAATATATATATATATTTAAAAAGATATCCTTGTCATATAAAACAATAAGAAGTACCAAATAGGTTGGGATCCAGGCCAGCTTCAAGGACATGCCCCTCTTGAGGCGTGCCCTCTCCAGTCCCTCCAGAGGCAGCGCCCCTGGGCTCTTGGGCAGATGCAGGAGCCGGGTGTGGGAGGGAGGAGGGTGTGGGAGGGAGGAGTCGTTCTGCCCAGAGGCCTGTGGCCCCAGGTGAGGCGGCTGTCACCCCGGAACCAGGCCAGCACATGGCTCCAGCCCTTGGCTCCATTCTTCTCTGTCATCATTGATGTCTCTCTCCCTCTCCCTCCCTCTCTGAAAGCAATAAAATATATTTAAAAAGTAAACCATGAAGCAGGCGGGGTCCCCGTGAGGGAGGTGGATAAAAAAAAAAAGTACCAAATAATATGCATTTATATGTTTTATAAAACACTTATCATCTTTCTCAAATCAATTCCCTGACAGATTTTTCTTTTCTTTTTAAAAATTATATTTTTATTGGTTTCAGAGACAAGGGGAGAGGGAGAGAGAGAGATAGAAACATCAATGATGAAAGAGAATCATTGATCAGCTTCCTTCTGCACGTCCCCTGCTGGGGATCAAGCCCACAACCCAGGAATGTGCCCTGCTGGGAATTGGATCCTGATCTCCTGGTTCATAGGTTGACACTCAAGCACTGAGCCACACCGGCCAGGCAGATTCTTTTTCTTCATTTTTTCATGGTTGTATATCATGACTACTCAGATGAGCTAGGAATTGCAAAAGGCGATAAGTACAGGAGAGTGTGAGCAGGGTGAACAGGGATGGACATGGTGAGAACGCACTAATCAATTAAATATCAAGTTTAGGACTTTCAGTTTCTGAACTGCCATGTAAGGAGCTTGGAAGTCACCACTTTACCCTAACAACAAATCAAAATCCAAATAAACTGAAAATTCAACACTCTGCTTAGTCCTTCAGAGAAGTGAGGTGACAGAATAAAACACTGCCCAGATTGGAGAGATGGCACTGGCCAGGTTGCTCAGTTGGTTTGAGCATTGTCCCAATATTCAAAGGTTGTGCTTCTATCCCAGGTCAGGGCATATAAAGAATCAACCAGTGAATTTATGAATAAGTGGAACAGCAGTTCAATTTCCCTCTCTTTCTCTTTAAAATCAATTTTTAAAAAATTGGAGACATAGGCCATACAGAGAAGCACAATTTAGGAGAGCAGAGATCCACAAGCAGACACTTCTTTGGAAACCAGTACCTGGAAGTGTAATTAATGAATTGTTGGATGCTCATCATAGAGAGTTAAAAACTCCACTTTTGTGAGTTTTACTTCCTGAAGCTCTTCCAGGTTGTCACAGTGAATAGAAGAAGAAAAAAAACAATCCTTTTAGATAGTTGGCAGGGGAAGGGGAAAAGGAACCATTTTGAAATATGCCAGAATATTTTGTTCTATTTAATAAGGCCTGCACTCAAGAGAAACTTACCAAAGCCTAAACTATTGGGATTTTATCAGAGTTTAATTGACCTGCGGGAAAGGAAATACCCAACTTCAGTGCCCTTTAGCCTTCCACATGTGAGAAGGGAAAAACTCAGATGGCCCTCTGGCCATCTGCTCCATATAAGGTGTGGGAGTGGGGGACTGAGAACCACTTGTGACATTCAGTCAGAAGCATAGAGTCACTAAAAGACGGGCCCTAATTATAGGAATATAGAAAGCACCCCCCACCCCTCACCTTACCAAGGGCCTATTTTCCAGAGTTCCTTTTACCCAGTCATCCAAGGTCCAGCTTTCAACAAAAATTTGCAAAGCATGCTAACTGGTGAAAAATAAAAATAAATCAATAAATAAACTAAGAAAACACGATTAGAAGAGACAGAACACATATCTGAACCAGACTGAGATATGGCAGAGATATTGGAAATATGAGATGATGAATTTAAAACAACCATGATTAATATGCTAGGGTGCTAATGGAAACAGTAGACAACATGCAAGGACAGATGGGAGTTTAAGCAGAGAGATGGAAATTCTAAGCAAGGATCAAAAAGAAATACTTGAGATCAAAAACACTATAACGGAATTGAAGAATGCCTTTGATGGGCAAGTGAGTGGAGTAGACATGTCTGAGTAAAGAATTTCTGAGGATTAGGAATGTCAATAAAAACTTCCACCATTGAAAAGCAAAGAGAAAAAAAATACTGAAGAAACAGAACAATATCCAGAACTGCAAAAGTGTAGCATATGTGTAATGGGACTATGAGGAGAGGAAAGAAATGGATGCAATATTTGAGGCAATATTGACTGAGAATCTCCAAATTAATTTCAGACACCAAACCACAGATCTAGAAAGTTCCAAGAACACAAAATAGAAAAGTGTCAGTAAAACACAAAGACATATCATATTCAAACTGCAGAAAATGAGATAAAGATAAAATATTGAAAGTGGCTAGAAGAAAAAATATCTTCCTGTAGAGGAACAAAGATAAGAATGATATCCTGCTTCTCCTCAGAAACCATGCAAGCAAGAAGAGACAAGAATAAAATATTTAAAATGTTGAAACAAACAGAAAATATCATCAACCCAGAATTCTGTCCCTGGGAAATTATCCTTTAAAAGTGAAGGAAAACAATGATCTCAGACAAACAAAAATTAAGGGAATTTGTGGCAACTAGATCTGCCTTGCAAGAAATATTAAAAGAAGTTATTCAGAGAGAAGGAAAATACATCAGAAACTCTGATCTACATAAAGAAAGGAAGATCATTAGAGAAAGAATGATTGAAAGTTGAAAAAAAGACTTATTTTTCTTATTCTTTTTAACTGTCATCCAAGGATATAGTTTCATTGATTTTAGAAAGAGAAAGGAAGGCAGAGAGAGAAATACATCAATGTGAGAGTGCCGGAGTCCATTCATTGTCTTCACGAGCTGAGTTTAGACAGAGACCCCCAAAAGCTAGTAACCTTTGAAGTCCTAGCAAAGGTCAGAACTGCACCACCCAGTTAATCTAGGAACCACCCAGTTAATTTAGGTAATAGCTGAAGCATCCCCACCTTAGTTCCCTTAATTCCTTAGATACTTGTGTAGATCCTTGTTGATTATTGTGGATCAGATATTCTGCCTATTTCTGGAAATTGTCTACAAATGAGCTAATCCATGTGTCATTCAAACCACCTTACCCTAGAGCTACCCCAGACAAACCTCCTTATCCTAGGGCTACCCCAGATCAAAGAAAAGCTTAGAGGGGCCTGAGATCGGTGGAAGTCCTTCGGGACTTGCCCGCCTGGTCCCCCAATATTGCAAAATTATCTTGTGTCATTTTTCTCTCATTGGTTGTGCGGCTCCTCTTTCAGAACATGGAGGGAGTGTTACTCCACATGAGAGGGAAACATTGATCAGTTGCCTCCTACGCATGCCCCAACCAGGGACCAAACCCACAACTTAGGTACATGCCCTGACCAGGAATCAAATCCACAACCTTTTGGTATACAGGGTGACACTCCAACCATCTGAGCACCTGGCCAGGCTATTTTTCTTATTCTCAATTGATCTAACACATAACAGTTTGTTCCCAATAATAACGAACTATGGACTTTGGATGATAATATGTTCATGTACTAGATTCATCAGTTGAAACAAGTGTACCATTGTGGTAATGATTTTGAGAGTGGAGGACATGAGGGAGAGAGAGGGGTTAGGGCAGCGGTGGGCAAACTTTTTGACTTGAGGGCCACAATGGGTTCTTAAACTGGACCGGAGGTCCGGAACAAAAGCATGGATGGAGTGTTTGTGTGAACTAATATAAATTCAAAGTAAACATCATTACATAAAAGGGCACGGTCTTTTTTTTTTTTTTTTTTTTTTAGTTTTATTCATTTCAAACGGGCCGGATCCAGCCCGCTGGGTTAGGGGGTAAATGGGAACTCTGTACTTTCTGCTCAGTTTTGCTGTGACCTTAAACTGCTCAAAAATAAATAAATAAATAAAAATGCCCTAACCGGTTTGGCTCAGTGGATAGAGAATCGACATGTGGACTCAAGGGTCCCAGGTTTGATTCCGGTCAAGGGCATGTACCTTGGTTGCCGGCACATCCCCAGTACAGGGTGTGCAGGAGGCAGCTGATCAATGTTTCTCTCTCATGGATGTTTCTAACTCTCTATCCCTCTCCCTTCCTCTCTGTAAAAAATCAATAAAATATATTTTAAAAAATGAACATTTACTAACTGCAAAAAGAATCCCAGCCTGTAAATAAGGGCTTTTGAGTTTAGCTCTTTTCTTTCTTTCTTGTTCACATGTTTATTCTATCCCCTCACAGAGGTCTCCCTGCATTTAGCGATGTAGGAAAACAACTTGCCCCACATGTGCCACAGGACTGTTGTGCTGAAGGCCATGCATATTTGTTTGCCTAAGAATCATAATCATTGGTAAAATTCTTTAAGGTTAAATGCTACAGGCAGAATAATATCAGATACTCATTTCTTCACCAAGTTCTCCCTCTGCCCTAGGGACAATGATTCCCTTGCAAATATCTGAAGAACTTATTCTTTGCCTCATCCCTTTCATGTTAAGAAATAGCACTCACGTAAGGCCTTTTTCTCACTTTTTTGAAACGACTCCCTTGTCTTAGAAGTTTGCATATTTTCCATTTGTTTCAAGAGCTTCAGGGGTTCTTATCTCTAAAGCTATATCTCTACCCTGTAATCTAATCTGAATCTTACTGGTACACACTTCCCTGTATTTCACAACCACTCTTTCAGCTGTCCCCTGGATCTTTTCAAATGACCATACTGAAAACCAAACTCAGTTTCAACAAAAAGATATTTTCCTTTAATATTCTCCATAGGAGTTAACAGGCTTGTTGTGGAGCGCGAGCGACAGAATGACCAGACTCCAGACTGATTGAAATTTAGAGAGCCTTTATTGACTGGCCAGTGTCTGCTCCTCCATTCGGGAAGCCCAAGAGAGAAGCGGCCGCGACCATCTGCAGTGTCCAATATTTAAAGGGGACAACTACATCCTTGTTCAGGTTTCCATAGCAAGCAAAGCCAAGTTACAAAAGCTAATTGTGTAGTTTTAGCCAAGCTATTCATCCTCCTCCTGTTATTCATTTCTGGGTAACTTAAAGGTAAGGACTATTCTTTTTTTGTTGTTGTTGATTAAGATATTACATATGTGTCCTTATCCCCACGTTACCCCATATCCCCTGCTCATGCCCTCACCCCCCTGTTGTCCATGGCCATTGGTTAGGCCTATATGCTTGCATATAAGTCCTTTGGTTGACCTCTCCCCCTTACCCACACCCTCCCCTACCTTCTTAATTTTGATCTGTTTGTTCTTTGTGGGCCGTTGCTCAAGTGTAGGAGCTCAGTTCCTAGAAACTTTGCACAGACTGTCAAGCTGCTGAGGTGGCTAGGTAATTAAGCAGGCCTAAAAATTTTCCTGCTCTGTAACAAGGCTCACTATCCACTTAGGTTTATAATTGACTAGAGGCCTGATGCACGAAATTTCATGCCTGAGCCTCAGTTGTTAACTTCTTCAGCTGACCCCATGTTGGCACCTCTGTCCCTTGCATAGCCTTTCTTTTCTTCTTTTTTCTGCTTTTCAGTCATCGGGGCAACTCTAAGTCTTTGGAACGATGAGACAAAGAGCTTCTCTGAGTCCATTGTGGTGATGCACGTAATGCATTTACTCAATCGAGGCAGGCATTAAAAAGAAAAACCCCAAATGCTCTCTTGTATCCATTTTAAGAGTAGAATTGGCGCTTTCCGCTATTACCTGAGTCCTGATCTATCACCCCAGGGAGAGCTTGCCAATCCTGCACTTTCCTGGGGTGGAAAGGCTGCAGTGGGGTTAAGGATAAGGCTCCTTGGGCCTACCTTCTCCCATGCCTCTACATTTACCTTTCCGGCACCTTCCTTCCTCAGAAAAGCATGGACATACTTCTTGTATAAAACATTCCATCTGACTGGGAGTAACCTTAACTCCTCTGCTAGCAAGCATATGTGTTAAAAGATCAATACAGAGTCTTTTTTCTTTTAGACTCAGTATGGCACATCTTCTCAATCTAAGGATCAATACAGAGTCTTCTTTCTTGGACTCAGTATGGCACATCTTCTCAATCTAAGTTCTGTACTATCCACCTTCTTACCCTACTTATCCTCTATAGGTGGGTCTGTAGCACCCTGGTGGAGTCCTATCCGTCCCGAGTGTGGGGGTTCTCCTTGGGGGGGGGGGGGGGGCTTACCTAGGGGAATCTTGTTCCAGGGGTTCCCAAAGGTGTGGACGGAGTCGGTGAAGACTATCCACCCTCTTTCTACGGTGGAGTCCTATCCGTCCCGAGAGTGGGGCTTACCTAAGGGAATGGGGGGCTTACCTAAGGGTCCCTGTTGGGGCGCCAGATGTTGGGGTCCAACCCCAACGGGTCCAGGGATCCCCAAATGTGTGGACGGAGTCGGCGAAGAAGGAATGGCACGGGGTCAGCGTTCAGTTGATCAGCATAGCGAGGTTCTCCCTTCAGGATCTCAAGCCAGGAACTCCAGCCGAGTTCTGGTCAGGATCTTCAGCGAAGTTCTGGTTAGGATCCAGCCAAGTTCTGGTCAGGATCTCCAGCCAGGTTCTGTAGCCATGTTCTCTTGCTAGGTTCTCCATCCAGCTTCTCCAGCCAGGTTCTGTGTCCATGTTCTCTTGCTAGGTTCTCCAGCCAGATTCTATCCAGGATCTCCCGCCATGTTCTGTCTAGGTTCTCCAACCAAGATCTGTAGCCAGGTTCTGTCCAGGATCTTTTGCCATGTTCTCTCGCTAGGTTCTGTCTCTAGGTTCTGTCTAGGATCTCCAGCCAAGTCCTGTCTCTTGGTTCTCTCTCTAGGTTCTCTCTAGGATCTCCAGCCAAGTCCTGTCTCTTAGTTCTCTCTCTAGGTTCTCTGTTCTGTTGTCTTATTACATCTGTATTTATACCAGTTGTTTTTAATCCTATCAACTTCTATTCCAAAGGTTAGGGTGTTTCTTATCTCCATTCCAGGGAGTAAAGATTATGTAGCTTAAGTGTGATTGTTCTTAGTTAAAGTGATTAACTACCCGCCTGGCACTTAGTTAAGGGGTTTTATTCCCCCCCCCCCAACTTCAGGGAAAAATCCCTACCTGGGGAAACAACCTTTCTCAGAGAGGTGACCTTGGTTAAAACACATAGCGCTAAAGGGAGCAAACATATTAAGAACAGTATGCCATATACGCCAGGTCCCTTGAAACATATGCTGTGCAGATGTTTCTTCTCTGCAGCGACTGTGTCAAGCAGCAAGGATGGACCGGCTCCCGGCATAGGCCTTCCTTTCCCAGGTTGCCAGCACCAGCTTCCCTCCAGCACCCGGACCTGGACTTCTCTCCTCCCACTGCCGGCAGGCACCCAGACCCTGGCTGGCTTCCCCTGGGCCGCATGTCAGGAAGAATGTCCAGAATGACATCCGGAAGACATCCAGTCTAATTAGCATATCACCCTTTTATTATTATAGACTAGAGACCTGGTGCACAAAATTCGTGCACTGGGGGTGCGGGGAATCCCTCAGCCCGGCCTGTGCCCTCTCACAGTCTGGGACCCCTCGCTCCTTACCGCCCGCCTGCTTGCTGCTCCCTACCACTCGGCTCACTGCTCCTCAGTGCTGCTGAGGAGGTTCCTGCCACCTCTACTACACTCACCAGCCATGAGCCCGGCTTCTGGATGAGCAGCACCCCCCCCCCTGAGGGAACTCATTGCAGCTCCAGGCCCTGGTTGGTGTGGATCAGTATTTAGGGTGTCCTCCCACGCACCAAAGGGTCATGAGTTTGATTCCAGGTGAGGGCATATACACAGGTTGTGGGTTGCTTGGGCAACTGATCAATGTTTCTCTTTGTCTTTCCCTCTCCCTTCCTCTCTCTCTCTCTCTCTCTCTCTCGAATCAATGAAAAGAACATATCCTTAGAGGAGGACTTAAAAAGAAAAAAAAAATGCTGGTTTCATTCAGTGGATAGTGCTTCTGCAGGCAGACTGAAGGGTACCAGGTTGGATTCCAATTGAAGGCATATACCTGGGTTGCCGGCTTAATCCAGGGTCCTGGTCGGGGATTCAGCAAGAGACAACCATTTGATGTCTCCCATATTAGTTTCTGTCTTTCTCCCTCCCTCCCACTCTCTGTAAAAATAAATAAATAAATAAACAAAAAAAATCAATGCAAAAATGTCCTCAGGTGAGGATTATCCAAAACAAACAAACAAACAAACACCCATTCCCAGTGTGATTATTGAAGGAGCATATGAAGTATTTGTTGAATGAACGGGAAGGGATGAGACTTTGCTTTCTAACTATTTTAGCAACTCTGCAAGCCAGAGGGCTTATTTTTATTTTTTTAAAAATATATTTTATTGATTTTTACAGAGAGGAAGGTAGAGGGATGGAGAGTGAGAAACATCGATGAGAGAGAAACATCGATCAACTGCCTCCTGCACATCTCCTACTGGGGATGTGCCCGCAACCCCGGTACATGCCCTTGACCGAAATCAAACCTGGGACCTTTCAGTTCGCAGGCCGCCGCTCTATCCACCGAGCCAAACCGGTTTCGGCAAAACTAATTTTTTTCTTTCAGAAATGGCAAGAATAGATCAGTCCATGCTGAAAAGAGAAGTATTTTTTTCTCAAATATACACTAAGTAAATGAAGATTGCATTTACCACAGGACTTGAAGCTCTTTTTTCAGTTTATTTGCCTGTTTTTGCCTTACTATTAATGAATAGGCTTGTTAATTCTCTTATGTCAATCCTATTACCTATTCAGAGCTATTTCTGCAAGGGTCATCAATATCCAGGGATCTTAAATCTGAGCTTAAACCTGTCCAAGGTCAAGAGGAGTTCTGTCCCCAGGGATTCCTATCCACTGAACATAATCAAGGACCTCAGGCACAAAGAACCGAACTGTGAGTCACAGATAGTCTTCTTGATAATTTCTAAAAATTTACCTTCAGGGAAAGAATAATGATTTTACTGTTTGTGTATTATTGTGTGTTCTTTTAAAATATTGCAAGTAACATTAAGCAATAATTTACTATAAAGACAATTAAATAATGTGTTTCTTTCCTTCTTAAAGTGATTTATTTGTACCAGACATCTTCACTAATGTAAATTCAGGATAAACACGCAATTTTCAGTCTGATAATTCATGAAAGTTGAAATAAAACCACAATAGAGAAGTAGCTTTAAAATTTTAAATTCTTCATTCCTCCCTTTGAGTGAAAGGAGAACTGAAGGAAAGAAGTGATGATTTCTTGCACTTTATATTTGAAGGTTTGACTCCCGGGTTGTAAGAGGGAATATTACATTCAACACTAAAACACTCAGATCTCTGAACCAAACACTAAATGAGTTGTATGTTCTCAGGCTTTTTCCTTAATATTACATTTTTTGTTGTTGTTTTTTTTTGTTTTAACCTTGAAAGTGGGCATAATAAAACAGATATTTGCTTCAGAAGGTTACTTCAAGATTTAATGAAACATTCATATAAGCATAACCAATGGACATAAGACACTGGGAGATGGGGAAGCCGGGGGAATGTCAAGAAGGGGGAAAAAATACTTTAAGCAATAAAACAAAATTTAAAAAAAATAAAGAGTACAAACAGAACAGGGTCAAGAATAAATCACTGTGGCAAGGGGACTAGATAAAAAAAAAAAGATTTAATGAAACAGAAATGATGTTTTTAAATGAAAAGAGCACAGGAAGTTTGTTAATATTTGTTAAATTAGGTGAAATATTTCTTTCAGTTGGTTTCATTTTGCTGCTATAATGCATGCATGGAGGTGATTATTGTTTAATATATTTTTTATTGATTTCAGAGAGAGGAAGAAAGAGGGAGAGAGAGATAGAAACATCCATGATGAGAGAGAATCATGGATTGGCTGCCTCCTGCCTCCTATATGCCCCACACTGGGAATCGAACCCATATCCCAGGCTTGTGCCCTTGACCAAAATCGAACCCGGGACCCTTCAGTCCGTAGGCGGACACTATCCACTGAGCCAAACTGGCTAGGGTGAGGTGATTATTAATACAATACATTTTATAGTTTCCATCATGAAAATGAAGTAATATTTTCTCATTGTTTTTATTAACTACAAAAATAGCTTTAACTATAGTATCCATTTTAAAAACATATTTTTTACTACTATACATGCTACTTAACATTAAAAGCCAGCAAATTTTTTTATTATTTAATAAAGGTTTATTTTTCAAAATGTACAGCCGGTGAGATCTGTTGTTCATGCATCTTCTCCAGCAGCTGGGGCGTCCCCACCTTTGGTGTTTCTGGTGTAAATCACTTGAGCTCTGTGCTTTGAGTCTAGTTTAATAAGTCCTTTACTAAGGAGCTCCCTGGCCAAGGAGCCGCGAATCTTCAGCCTCTCGGAGACCACAGCTGGGGTTATGAGCTTGTAGTTGGGCACCTCCTTACAGAGCTTGTCGTATGTGGCTTTGTCAAACAAGACCAGGTTATTGAGCTTGTCCCGAACTTTGCCTTTGGACCACTTCTTCTTTTTGGCCTTGCCCCCCGACTTGTTCACGGGGTCCTTGTCTTTCTTGGCCGACTTTCCAGCATCTTTCTTCTTCTTGTCGTCCTTGGGCGGCATGGCGGGACTCGGAGAGCAGCGATGCGCTGCTGCCTCGCCAAGATGTCGCCCGAGAGCCAGCAAATTTTTTTAGAGATAATCTAACTCATCATGGTGATTCTTTGCCTAAATATTATGTTTATAAACTGGATTTGGTTTTACATAAGTTGTCAAAATATATATGAACCATTCACAATAATGTCTATAATGGAATTCAAACCATATGTGCTGGAATAATGTATACATGAGATATAGAGATATTCAAAACAATGCATGTGCTCTGAATTCCCTGCAAGATCCTGACATCTCTGCTTTCTATGTACAACACACACATGCATACACACATATTTTAGGTGGGGGAGATAATTAGGCATAATCAATACATATATGTATTGATTCCTAAATAAAATTTGTATTAATCTGACTACAGCTATTATGATTTTAAATATTTGGTTTTACTATTTCAAATTTTAAATTATTTACCAATTATCATTTTTATTCAATATCTGTTAGGTTCCTACTACTAAGTACTATACATTTTACATAATACATTTTACATCATTTAATCCTCACACAGCCTTTCGAAGTAGATACTATTATTACTCCTATTTACAGAGAAGAAAATCAAAGCACAGAGAGTTTTAGTGATTTGCTCAGTCACACAGCCAGTAACTAGCAGAGCTAGATTTGAATCCAAGTGTTTATGCGCTTATACAGGGTGAGGCAAAAGTAGATTTACATTTGTGAGTATGCAAAACAGAGTGTATTCTGGAATTACTTACTATTTATTATTAATTATTGTATTAGTTTCCACCCAAACAACTGTAAACCTACTTTTGCCCCACCCTGTATGTTCATCGTTACGCTTTGCTGTCCTAGGAAGCATTTGTAATGCATGGCTCCTGCCACAAAAAGCTTAGGTCCTCCTCGGGGGAGAAGTATGGCTTGGGTAAACTCATTAGAGCTGCATTTATGATTTGAGAGCTAATGGAGATCTCCACATGCCTAGTGATGATTCCCATGATCAGACATGGTGCTGCTGTCAGACCTATTCGATGTAAAATTCCCACTCCTAATCATTGGTTAATAAGAAAGAAATGGCTGAACTGTTTTCTATAGGAGTCCAATGTGACATTGGGAGGACAGTCCTGGCAGGGGTTAAAACATCTGACACTAATATGTCAGCGTTGGTGAGAACATTGGCCTGCTTAGTTGATCGGATTAGCTCACAGTCACCTTGGAAAAGGCAGGAGAGCAGAGACCTCCGGAGATGAATGGTTAGAGACAGAGAAAGGTAGACATGGAGCCTTGCAAAGGTGGGCACAGAGCGTGTGATACCTTACGGAGCACAGATCAAGACAGAATCTAGGTGTCTATCAAAGTGCAGGGGAAGCGGAATTTCTACAGATTTTCCCACCTGGCTTGGTCTTGCTTGGTTTCAGGTAGGCCTTAAAGATAACTTGCTAAATTCCACTCTAGTTGAGTTAAAAAATTATTTTAATCAAGCCCTTCAGTACTGGATTCCCAGTCAAGTTATTTCTATTCATGGCTAGTCATGTTCAGATACAATAATGTCATGTTCAGTACAGCGCTTTCTCTGGAACAGCTGCTTATCTGTTTCCGAAAGGAAACATGTGAATTCATGTATAAGGGAGAAGGAACAGTATTTGTTTTAAATTGCACAACAACAAAAAAAACTTATTTTGAAAACTTCACATTAGAGCTATTTCAACATGTTTTCTTTATTTTTTATGTCTGTGGAAAGAAGCCATGCATGTCTTAGGTAGAGGATAATTTTAACGTTTGGTTGTTTAATCTTTTTACTCTGTACTTAAGGAAACTAGTATTAGTATACCATCTAAAACTTTTCATTACAATTTTTATATATATTTTATTGATCTCAGAGAGGAAGGGAGAGGTGCTGGGGTCCAATCCCAGCGGGTCCAGGGGTCCCCAAAGGTGTGGACGGAGTCAGCGAAGAAGGAATGACACGGAGACAGCGTTCAGTTGATCAGCAGCCTAGTCAGGACCTATAGCCAGGATTTCCAGCCAAAGTTCTGGTCGGAGCTCTGGTTAGGAACTGATGAGGTTCTGATGAGGATCTGATGTGGATCTGATGTTTATTGTCTTGTTACATCCGTATTTATACCAGCCGATTTTAATCCTGTCAATTTCTATTACAAAGGTCAGGGCGTTTCTTATCTCCATTCCAGGGAGTAAAGATTATGTAGCTTAACTACCCGCCTGGCACTTAATTAAGGGGTTGTATCCCCTCCCTAACCTCAGGGAAAAATCCCCACCTGGGGAAACAACCTTTCTCAGAGAGGTGACCTTGGTTAAAACACATGGCGCCAAGAAGGGGAGCAAACATATTAAGAACAGTATGCCATATATGCCAGGTCCCTTGAAACAGCAAGGATGGACCGGCTCCCGGCAGAGAGGGACAGAGAGATAGAAATATCAATGATGAGAATAATTATATTGCACGCCCCACACTGGAGATTGAGCCCGCAACCTGGGCGTGTGCCCTGACTGAGAATTGAATCAAGACCTCCTGGTTCATAGGTCAACACTCAATCACTGAGCCACGCTGGCAGGGCATAATTTCAATTTTTTTAAAAAACGGAATGAAGATAATTTTATCTAAACCTCAGCCTACTTAATGAAACAGCATACTTCTATTGAGCCTTCTTTCCCCTGGCATCCATGCCTTTTATTTCTAAACAGAAAATAATAGTTATTGAAACTATTACTAGGATATCGGAACAACCCTGACACTAGCCAAGGAAATAACTGGCATTTGTATTACCTGACATGCAGGGGCTTCTTGGCCCATATTTTTGTAGGCTCCTCTGCAGCATCCAAATGTGGGTGCGGGATCAAGGAAAGAACTAGAAAAGAATCCAAAAATCAACTAGTTAATCCTAGGTGAGCCTCCTTTCCCCAATAATAATTCTTAAAGGATCAAAGGGGACCCTGAGAAATACAGAGTCACCAAAGCTTGACTAGTAGAAATTGAGGAAAAGGCAGTCTGTGTCAGAACCCAGAACACAGACATAGTGGCCGGCATCTACATAATTTAGGTAATTCTTTACAGAAGTCAAAGCCAAGTGCTATAGAATGAGTTGTAGTCCTAAGAATTCAGATGTTGATTATCTATCCACAAATGTAACAATCTGAAAATATTAAATGGAAAATTCCAGAAATAAACACTCACATAACTGTTATTACAGTATACTGTTATAATTATTCCATTATCAGCTATTTTTGTTGATCTCTCACTATGCCTAATTTATACTTTATCATAGTTATGTATGTATAGGGAAAAGCATTATATATGCTTGGCACCGTCAGCAGGTGCAAGCAGCGGCTGCCAGTCCTGATCGCCCCTGAGGGCTTCTCCACCTCTCCCTGCTCCTGAGGGGTGATCGGGGTAGCAGTTGCCGCTCGCACCTGCTGCTGGCGCTGGCCCTAATCACTCTGTGCTGTCAGTGGGTGTGAGCAGGGTGGGCGCTGTCAGCACATGGGAGTGGCAGCAGACAGGGGACCAGGGGCTGCAGCAGGAGGTGCCGAGCAGGGGGATGGGCCGAGAGGATGGGCCGAGACCTGTCCCTGTGCCCACCATAGCCTCATGGCCCACAGTTCCTTTCAAGGTGCACGAATTCGTGCACTGGGCCCCTAGTATATTAATATAATCAAGGAATCATGTTTCCCCCAAGTAACTGAATTATCTTTTCAGTGAAGGGATTTCTTTGAAATTGTCAAGAGTCTTTTTGTAAAATGAAATTACTTTTTTTTCTCCACTAGATTGCCAACTAGGATGGCAGGAAGCAAGCTAGGCTTATGTCTCTTCAACATTTGAAATAAATTTATTTTTATATTTTAAAAAATCTTATGTATATTCATTGCAAATAGTAACTACCTCAGATTAACTATCTACTAGTGAAATAAAAGACACTGGCTTGAATCTCTACTTTTCTGAGGACTAAACAGCTATTGAAGTTGTCAAATAAGCTTCCATTACTTTGCTCTGTAGTGTTCTTTTGAAGCAAAACAATAATATTCATTTTTCTTAGATGCAAAAATTATTTTTAAATAATTGTAGTCATTAAGTAGCTTCTTTTGTCCAACAAGATTTACTTATTTCCATTTTCCCTGATTTCCATTTTCCTTTATTCTTTTTCATTACTAAATCCATTCAAAGTTAATTTAGTATTCTTTATTACACTTAAAGTTACATATATATTGAAGAATGGATGGGTATTCCCTTGACAGCCTTCTCTTAAAAGCCTTTTCTGTTCAAGTAAATAAAATTAAATTGGCAAAGACCTTTGACCTCAGTGTAATCAACTCATTCTGGGGTTTTTGCATCTCCAGATGCAAAGGGTCTGTAGTGAGGGAAACAATAAAATTATGAGACCAGTCCAAACATTGGGAGCAGAACTGAAAGTAAAAAAATAATCAAAACAAAGAGTTCTGTTTACCATTCTGTTCCTTGGGAAAGCACCAAATAGACCAAGTCCAAGGCTGAAGTATAAACCAATAAAAATACTTTTGGAGGGGGAATCATAGATTAAAACTGACTTTGAAAGAGGCAAAGGGAAAAGGTAGAAGAAATAAGGGTGAAAAAATAGTGTACTAGTATTTTCTGTTAATATATATCTTCCAGGACTTGAAAACTTCAAGAAAATCACAACTATATGGACCCCTTAGGGAATGTGTTAGTATGTATAATAGAGTTTTCCAGAAAATGGAAAGCTAAATAAGCAAATAGGTTGAATTTGAGTGTGAACTAAGAATAAATAGATTCTACATGAGCACAACAAGAGATTTCCTGTGAGTAAACTCCATGTGCTTTTGTTAGATTGTGTAATGTATCTTACAGTTTTTTAAAATCTATAGGTATAATTACTGGTTTTCACTTGCTTACTGGGTAATATCCCAGAACTTGCTCTGGAACGAAGAGATGTTATGATGTGAGGTTTTGAATAGCACTGTACCTTAGATCATCATTCTTTAATGCCAATTTAGAAGTTGAATTTGTCAAACTATATTGAGAAAAAATGGCAAGTAACTTAAATTCCATCCTTCAGCTTCCTCAGTTGTAAAGTGGCATTAATAACTAGCCCAGCCACATACGTCTGTGTGAAAATTAAGTGATTTTTGACACTTAAAATGAATGAAACAATGCCTGGTACATAGTAAATGTTCATAGTAATAATTATTATGAATTAAAACGTTTTTATTATATAAAATATTGAGATATAATTTTACAAATTCAGTAATAAACAATAATAAAGAAAGAAAATCAATAATAAATAATGTTCACTGAGCCAGGCCGATGTGGCTCGTGTTTGAGTGTCCACCTATGGGAGACCAGCAGGTCACAGTTCAATTCCCAGTCAGGGCACATGCCTGGGGTTGTGAGCTTGATCCCTGGTAGGGGGCTGTGCAGGAGGCAGCCAATCAATGATTCTCTCTCATCATTGATGTTTCTATCTCTCTCTCCCTCTCCCTTCCTCTCTGAAATCAATAAAAAAAAATGTTAAAAAAATAATGTTCACTGAGTGCATAGACCAAAACTGAAGGCTTTTAAAGTAAAAGACATACTACGAATTATATAAAATCCTTAGGTCCAAATATCTGTAACAATACAGATATTAATGTCCTTTTACAAGCAGATAGAAACATTTTAAAGACTTTATCACTTGGGATAATCCTTAGCCTCCATGGAACCTGACAGTAGAGGAATATTTATGTATTTATCTATTTATTTCTGATCTAGCATTACTTCTTTGCTCATCCTATAGATTATATCAAACCTAATCTTTAAAATGGAAGAAGCCAAAAACCCAAGTTTGGAAGAAGACTTTGAAGGACAGGCGACACATACAGGTAAGCAAAGCAATAGGAAGAAAACTAATTATTAAATTAAAATTAAACCTGAAGATCTCCAATGTTCTTATTGCCACTATTCAGTATGGAATTTGTTATACCTTTGAGTGGTCTGATGGAATCACCTAAAAATAATTGAGTGGGTACATTAATGTGAGATCAAGTACTTCAAAAAAAGTTTTACTTAGAAGTTAAGGAATGAGAATTTTAATTTGAAACACTAGTTATTGAGGATTTCTTGCTGCCAGCTCTCATATGTACACTAAAATTGAACCACTATCCTCTCTCCTGATACCCCCCACTATGGACTTTCTGACTTTCTTTGCAATTGTAAACAATAATAGACCAAAAGATAAATAAATAAATTAAGTTTTTAAATTTGTTACTCTGTAAAAAGTAAAGATAATGATAAAACATTCTTAAATCGATATTTCTCCAAAAAACCTGACAAGATTGTCAGAAAAAAAATGTGGAAGCAACAATGTACATCAAAAAGAAACTGCTTAAGTAAATTAATACCTATACAATGAAATACCATTACTCCAGTTTTTAAAAAAAGGAAGCATCTCTGTATGTATGTATGTGAAAAATATCTCTGAGATATAATATGAGGTTAAAAAAAAAAGCAAGGAAGGGAAAGTATGTATAATATACTACTATTTTTTTAAACAAGTTGAAAAATGATTTTTTTATATACATACTAGAGGCCCAATGCATGAAATTTGTGCACTCGGGGGTTCTCTCAGCCTGGCCTGCACCCTCTCACAGTCCACAAGCCCTTGGGGGATGTCCTACTGACAGCTTAGGCCTGCTCCCTTAGCGCTGCTGCAGAGCCTGGCTTCTGGCTGAGCGGCCCTGCCTCTGTGGGAGCGCACTGACCACCAAGGGGCAGCTCCTGCATTGAGCATCTGCCCCCTGGTGGTCAGTGTGCATTGTAGCAACTAGTTGTTTCACTATTCAGTCAACTTGCATATTAGCCTTTTATTATATAGGATAAACACATGCTATAAATGTTCATATTTTGTATATGTAGAACATACCTGGAAGACAAAGATGACACAAGTAAACAAAAAACATTAATTGCCTAAATATAATGAATGCAAAGGTGGGCAAAAGTAGGTTTACAGTTGTTCATATGGAAAATAATCTATATATATAAAACCCTAAGCGACTGGTTGACCGATCAACCGGTGGACCGTTTGACCGGTTGCTATGACATGCACTGACCACCGGGGACAGATGCTCAACCCAGGAGCTGCCACCTGGTGGTCAGTGCACTCCCACAGCAGGAGTGCCACTCAGCTGACCGACGGGTGCCAGACGCCGGGCTCAAGGCTGGTGAGAGCAGCTGCAGAGATGCGAGCCTCTCCCACCTCCGAAGCAACACCAAGCAGCAGCAACAGACACAGCGGGGCCAGGATGAGCGGGAGCAGCATGGTGCCCAACCTTGGGCTCGGGCTCCTCTCCAGCTGCCTGCTGCTTCACACACTACTACATCCCTCAGGGGATTTAGGACTGCCAGTTTCAGCCGATCCCTGCAGGCTAGGCTGAGAGACCCCACTTGTGCACAAATTCGTGCACTGGGCCTCACGTTAATAAATAATAATACAATAATACACTGTTTCATGTCCTCACAACTGTAAATCTATTTTTCCCCCACACTATAAATAAATTTACATTACAATTATATAAATAACAATTCTTAGAAAATATGTGGCAAAAGAAAATATGTTCTCATATATAACACAATATTAAAGATATGATATGGCTAACCTTTCGTGAAGAATATGTAAAACTGCATATTTTCAAGAATTTAGACCTTCTTCCAAACACTGTTATTATTTATCAGGGCAACTGAATATCAGAATTGCAGTTGGATCACCCTTGATAAATATGCAAATCCTATCCTTTCTATATTTGTAAAAGATTTTTAGAATCTTAGGAGGAATTAGATGATCATATAATGATTTTTATTGAGGTTAGGCCTCCCTCTCACTGGTTTTCTTTTACGTGCTATTGTTATTTTGGATCTTGATATATTTTAATTTGTTTCTCCAATAATCCTAGTTTCCTTTGTTGTGGTGTGGTGCCAATTTTAGTTTATTGCTGAAGCATCTCCGTTATGTAATAAAAATGCTGTTTTTCTAAAATTCTAATTTCTTCTCTACACTCTAAATTTTTAATATCTTTGCCCTCAAATTTTGACAATAGTTCAAAGTCCACGATTTGCATTTTGATCAATGCAGATGTTTCAGAAAGATTCTTAGCCAAAACCTATTTAACAGGATTAATGTGGAGAAAACATTTTTATGAGGATGGTAGTCTGAAATTTCTAGCCCAAACAAGATGTTTGTTTCTGATTCAGAACATGACAAGTCTATTCCCATGGTGACACACAAATGTCAATGTATGAAGTCCTTTTGAAAAATAAAAAGGGAAACAATTGATTTTTAATTGTATTTCAGGACCCAAAGGAGTAATACATGATTGGAGAAAGTTTAAATTAGAGAGCGAAGATAACGACTCAGTCCCACCGAGCAAGAAGGAGATTCTCAGACAAATGTCATCTCCTCAGACTAGGGATGACAGAGACTCAAAGGAAAGATTCAGCAGAAAGGTAAGCTAAGGAAAAATCAATAAATAATTTACAATGTGTAAACATGAGTCATGGTTTTTTACAGCACTGTTTTTTTCTCAGCTTACTTATGTACTTGTTATATAAGGTGCATGTCTATGTGCATGAAAAGATACATTAGAAGATGATCTCTATGATGTTAATGGAGATTATCCCAGAGTATCAGAGTAGTGACATTACTTTCTGCCTTTAGGTTATCATTTATTTTTGAATCTTTACCATTAGCATGTATTAATTTATATAACAACAATATTTTCAATTTATTATTTTTTTTTTTTTAGAGAGGAAAGGTGGAGGGAGAGTGAGACAGAAACATCAATGACGAGAGAGAATCACTGATGGGCTGCCTCCTGCATGCCCCACAATGGGGATCGAGCCTACAACCCAGGCATGTACCCAACCAGGAATCAAACTATGAGCTCCTGGTTCACAGGTTGACGCTCAACTACTGAGCCATGCCTGCCAGGCAACAACAATATTAATTTTAAAAACCATAAAGTGATTTTCACTGTGGGAAGAATCACTTTAGTGGATTCTCTTCAAACTAGTATATTCGAGTTGTTATATATTGATTCTCAACAGACAGTGCTTCAGAAATATATTTGCTTCCAGGCTTCTGGCCACTGTAAAAGTCTAAGATGTTGGTTTTGGTTCCTTCACTGAGTCATTACGTAATGTGGGAGAGACAATTAAATTTTCCCATCTTAGGAACTGTAACATCTTCTCCACTTGCTTTACAGGGATGTGAAGAGAAAGTAAGTGTAAAAGTGTTTTGAAATATGTAAAATGCTACACAAACATGAGATATTATCATTGTTAAAGCTGTACTTAAGGTTAAGCTTTAGCAATGTGTCTAATCATTAAATATCTATATGCTTGAATATGTGAATGGAACAAGTTCTCATAAAAATGCTCAAATGTTTAAGTCAGTATTTGTGTGGTTTGGTTTGTTTAAATTAACATAATTATAGTAGCAACTTAAAAATTATACAACACATTTAACAATTTTTAGGTTTAAAACAAATTAGCCCTGCCAGCATGGCTCAGTGGTTGAGTGTCAACCACTTAACCTGAACCTCAGTATCTTCTATAAAATTATGTATTAACAGCTACCTCATAGGTTTGTTGTGAGGATTAAGTAAAATAATCTGTGTAAATTGCCTTATAGATTTTTCTTAAATCCCACTTTCTTGCCTTCTCAATTGTCTACTTGAAATACTGTCAGCAGTTGCTGTTTGAGAGGCTACTGGTGAGAAGGCTGATTGATCCCCTTGGGAACTGTCCACCTTCCATGGTTCTTGGCTGCTCCACAGCTCTTTGGACCCTTTATTGCTCCTTTGTACCCTTTCTCCTTCTACTTCCACCTTCTTTTTTTTTTTTTAAAGGGTGGTTGTGAGGGATGTGTTTTTAACATTCTGTTGAATAAGTTGATAATAGTGTAGCTCTTAAGAAAGGTTCTGCAAATAATTTTATATTCCATCTGTAGTGATAAGTAGCTGCATTGGAAGATGAAAAGCCATTTCTTGCTTTAGCCTAAACGAGTGGATAAGAATTGCCTAGAGGCCTTGTTTCAATAGGGCTCACCCAGTCTCACCCTTACAGGTTCTGATTTGATAGATCTGGGGTGGTGCCCAAAAATTTGCATTTCCCAGCACTTCTCAGGAGATGCTGATGCTGGTATAGCAGGAGCCTCCTGGCTAATCTGATGAACTCTAAATAGTAGTAAAGCTGTCTTGGGTCTTAGTCTACATATCCAAAAAAATCAGTAAGTGATAAGATATAACCTTTTTAACAACTTTCGTGGAGGAGACACTAATGTCCAAAGGCATTTGTTGAGGACACATTTAAGTGTGTGTATGTGTGTGTGCGCGCGCTTTATGAAAGTCACTCCAGAGTAGACCTTGCTGGTTTGTTTGTGAGTTTTTGTTCTCACCTGAAGTGATGGGCAGTTAAGTGGCACGTTTCTGACTGAGGCTGTGATCATCTCATGGCTCAGCTCTACTCAGCAATACTTATGTATGCATTTACGTCATGAAATAATTACTGAGCCCCTACTTTGTGTCAGACATTAATTATAGCAGATATTGAATAGTGAGACAAATAAAATTCCTGCCCTCACAGAATGTAACAGCTAGAAAGACAATTATTAATATTAAACACTTCAACAAATAAATATTTAATTCAATATCACATAGTGTTTATTGCTATGAAGGAAAACTAAACCCATATATGGAATAGAAAGCTTGGGGCAGGGATTCTTTTAGGTAGAGTAATCAAAGAAGGTGACATTTGAACAAAAGCTTGAATAAGGTAAAGGAGAAGGTCACATTGGGGCTGTGGGGGGATAGCAAATGCAAACTCTCTAAGTGAGGATGGGTTTGGTGTGTCTAAAGAACTGAATTTCTGGCTGAATGGTTTCTATAATTCTTTTTATGTTTCCCCAGATGAGCATTCAAGAATATGAACTAATCCACCAAGACAAAGAAGATGAAACTTGCCTTCGTAAATACCGTAGACAGTGTATGCAGGATATGCACCAGAAGCTGAGTTTTGGGCCTAGATATGGGTTTGTGTACGAGCTGGAAACTGGGGGGCAATTCCTGGAGACCATCGAAAAGGAGAAGAAAATCACCACCATCGTTGTTCACATTTATGAAGAGGGCATTAAAGGCTGTGACGCTCTAAACAGTAGCCTGACATGCCTTGCAGCCGAATACCCTATGGTCAAGTTTTGTAAAATAAAAGCTTCTAATACAGGTGCCGAGGACCGCTTTTCCTCTGATGTACTCCCCACACTGCTCGTCTACAAGGGTGGGGAACTCATAAGCACTTTTATTAGTGTTGCTGAACAGTTTGCTGAAGAATTTTTTGCTGGGGATGTGGAGTCTTTCCTAAACGAATATGGGTTACTACCTGAAAGAGAGATACATGCCCTAGAGCAGACAAACATGGAAGAAGATATCGAATAAGATTCCTTATGTTAATATTTCATATTTCTCTTTTACATATTGAACATTGCTTTGGTAGTTTCCATATTCTTTTAGAGAATGCCAAGTATGGACATAGCTAGTCTAATGTGGAAATAAAATCAGGTTGACACTAAGGTTGTATGAATAGCATTTCTTAGTATTAGTTACTAAAATTGATATAATGCTTTATTACAAAATATTGTAGCCTTCAGAAACATGTTAGTAGAAAGAGAAAATGGATAATATTGTTTTCAAAAATCCCTTTCAAGTTATGTATTAACTTTTTTTTACTCCTTGTTTTTTCTGCAAGGTTATTATTTGGATTTTAAAAAATATATCATTAAGCCCTAGCTGGTTTGGCTCAAGTGGATAAAGCATCGCCCTTAGACTAAAGAATCCCGGGTTTGATTCCGGTCAAGGGCACATGCCTGGGTTGTGGACTCGATCCCCAGCGTGGGGCGTGCAGAAGGCAGCTGGTCAATGATCCTCTCTCATCATTAATGTTTTTGTCTCTCTATTCCTCTCCCTTCCTCTTTGAAATCAATAAAGATATGTTAAAAAAAATAAAAAATATATCATTAATTATCATTTTGTCTACATAATAAGAATAAAGTCTCATAAGGAAATAAATATTCTATTTGAAGTCTATTCTTTCTCAGGGATTACAACATCAAGGTCCTAAAAACATTATATAACCTAAAATTTTAGAAATATCATTCAGAAAGATATATTCCAACCAAAGTAATGCACAAGAAACTTAGAAAATTTGTAGAGCATTAAAGTTGTAAGAAAGAAAAAAAGAAATATTTGTTAGACATAAAATTTCAGAAGTTAACCTTCTCTATTAAAAAGTCAGTGTAGCCCTAACTGGTTTGGCTCAGTGGATAGAGCATTGGCCTGTGAACTGAAGGGTCCCAGGTTCGATTCCGGTCAGGGGCATGTACATTGGTTGCGGGCATATCCCCAGTGAGGGGTGTGCAGGAGGCAGCTGATCGATGTTTCTCTCTCATCGATGTTTCTAGCTCTCTATCCCTCTCCCTTCTTCTCTGGAAAAAAATAAATAAAATATATATATTTTTTAAAAAATAAATAAATAAAAAGACAGTGTAGAAGCAAGGCTTTTTTATTCTTGGGACAAAAGAATAACATTTAGTATATTAATAATAACCTCCAATTATGGGCTAGTAATTTATATATATCATCTCTAATTCTTAACTACAATCCTGCAAGTAGATAATATTCTTCTCACTTTATAAATGATGAAACTGAAGTGAAGTAGGAGTTCTGGTTTCTACATGTTCCCCTAGTGAACCAATGTGGAAATAGATATTTCTAACAAATTTTAGTCTCCACCCTTCTAAATTAATATTTTATAGCTTCTCTTCTTTCCTTAAACCTTTAATACCATTTCCCCCCAATCTAAACACTTCACTTTGCTCATACTTCATTGAGAAGATAGAAGTTATCAGATGAGTCCTACCTCATCTCTCCATCACCAATCTAAAATGTGTACCTGTAGTCTGGCCAATCGATGATTCTCTCTCACCACGGATGTTTCTATCTCTCTCTCCCTCTCCCTTCCTTTCTGATATCAATAAAAATATATTTTAAGAAAATATGCCCATCTATAATTTAAAGTTTCCAGCCATCCCTCATTTCTCTGCTTTTTCTTTATGATCATGTCTCTTGAAAGAAGTATCCAAAGTCACTATGTATCTTTATTCCTCATTTCCCGTTTTTTCATCCACTTCAATCAGGCCTTATTATTGACCAGTCCCTGACATACAGTTGCTACAATACATACTGTTTTTGCTCATGATATTCCTCTTTATTAATAGAGAAAGGCATTTTAAATACCCTATAGTTGATGAATACTAGACACAAAGTGGAAAAGTCCTAGAATGAAGACATACAAGGTAATATAGATATATACAATAAGGAGCTTAGAAAACATGTTTTCTCCTATCAACTAATTGATATCAAATTTATTAATCCCTTACAGAGTCCTCTGTAAGGGAATTACTGGAATTTAAAGAAACCATAGCAAAAAAACAGGAGCCTTATATGAGATATTTATAATCTTAAAACTTTTTACTAGAACAATTGTTTAGATTGACACTAATTCCATGGATGGGTAGCAAGTAAAAGATGATAGCAAAGCAGTGAGGAAGAACAGTCAAGTGGGTATCTCAAAAGAGAACAATATTATAAAAAGAAACATAAGTTCTTTTCAGTCACTAGTCATTATTAACCACAATATAATACAGCTTTGTAGGGCAGGGGTAGAAAAGTATAGCTACACAGCGCAAGAAGGCTCTCATCAATGGAAAAGAAGAACTTTGAAAGATTTCTGTTCAATGAAAGCTTTCCTCTTATGAGAAATAACCTACCATGCATTAATTTGAAATTAATGCAAACTTCAGCAGGACTAACCCCAGGAATGTATTTAACCCGTAATTGCCAAAACAAAAGTAACTAGGTGGCACCTTTGTAGGGAATAAGTGATGATAGCAACCATTCTCAAAATAAGTACTTGGTGACTAATGGATACCAGAGTAAAGCTTGATGGTAACACTCGTCAGCAAGAATCGGACAAAAGGCAGGATTTGACTAGAATATTTGAAACCCACTGCTGCAGAAATCCTGGGTTACACACTCACCTCCTGTAAACACTTCATCTGCTATTATTTTAGGCAGGAGGAGAGGAAGAGCTCATTTTTGTCTCAGCAAAAGAGTGACGTCTTAAATGTAAAGGTTTAAAGTGTCATAACATGTCATAACAAACCACCCAAATAATACTGGAATAGACTTGAAATAACAGCCAAAAGTGTTACTTGTAAAATAATATGAAAATAATAAAAAAAATCTGTAGGGAATAGCAAAATTATCTTTCCTTCATTTGTTCAAAAAATATTTATTTACAAGTTGCAGGGTCCTTGACCTTAAGGAGCTCAAGGTAAAGGAAACAGGCACATAAGGAATAGATGACAAGTGCATCTACATTTGTATCTCTGTCTATGTATTAGTAGTGGTGGTTGGTATTCAGAACTTCCTAGGTTTGAATGCACTCACTACTTTTGTGACCTTGAGCCCATTCATTATCCTCTCTGTACCTGTTTCCTCAACTATAAAATAATAATAGGCTCAGCCTCACGGGTTGTTATGAAGAAAAAAATAAGTAAATTGTGTAAACTACTTAGAATAGTGCCTGTCACATAATGTCTTACTCAAATGTTAGTTATGATTATTATTACTAATAGATACATATGAAGCAAAATGGTGCATAGCTTATATTGATGTAAGATCTTAAATATACATAAATAAAGGTAATTTAAGAAGTTGGGGTGCAACTTATCTATGTCAAATACAAATATCCACATTCCTCCAAATAGGAGGACCTTATTAAAAATTCTATATATTTGAATTGTAAGAAAGTGAACTGCCATTTAATATTGACTGCAGAGTCCCTGCCAGCGTGGCTCAGTGGTTGAGTGTCAACCTTTGAACCAGGAGGAGATCACGGTTCGATTCCTGGTCAAGGCACATGCCCAGGTTGTGGGTGTTCAGGAGGTAGCCAATCAATGATTCTCATCATTGATGTTTCTATCTCTTCCTCTCCCTCCCTCTCTGAAATCAATAAAAATATATTTTTAAAAAATAAAATTGACTTTAGAAACCACAATAAGTATAAATTAAATTAGTTTTAAAAACTAGAAGTGTAAAATAAACATTAAAACACAAATAAGAAATGTATAAAATTTTAAGGAATTTATACTGAATTTATTGCAGAATAAAATTATGATTATAATTGCCTGTTCAAATAGAATAAAATTATGATTATAATTACCTGTTCAAATAGATCTAGTACACTGTTACCTAATGGTGAAAATTATCTCATGGATTTATATTTCTTTGTTCTCTTTTTCAAATATTCTATAAAGTTTGAGTATCTAATATATACAAGGAATTATGTCCAATAATAAAGGAGTGATAAAAATGGGTAAGATATAGTCATCCCTTCTTCCCAAGGGATTTACAGTCTAGGAAGGGAACACACACATTCCTGAAATTAAAAGAGTTGGGGGCTTATTTTTGTTTATTTATTACTGTTTAAGGGCTTATATTCTGTAACCCAATTGATAATGGATTTCAGGGAAGAAACTGTCATCCCCTCATGCCCCTCTGATTAGCAAACATATTCTGTCATAATCCATTCAGTTCTTCTTACTTTCACTACCAAATCCCTTTTTGAAATCTTCAATTTCAATGTACCATTCTCTGATGATAGTCATCTACCCTTCAGCTCTCTGTGCTTCACTCCCAATACACGTATTCTTTAAGACCTCCAATTTCCCAGCCTTCCCCTCTTAATACGTTCTCCATGTTCATGGTTTCCGTCCTTCCTAAGCAGCCTAGACACTGGGTGGATGACATCAATCACCTTCCCGCTAGCATATTCCATATTTTTGTCACCTCATTCTTCCAAAACACTTCTCTTTGAAATTTCCAAATATCCAAACATCTCCACTAGAGTCTATAGCTTGTTTAGCAAACAATTCCCTCTTCCATTCCCATAGCCACTACTTCAAACCTTTATTATTCCCCTCAGTCTTCCTCTCCTAAATCCTCCCCCACTCTGAACAAATGGCTTTGTCTTCAACATCACAGGAAAAACTGAGCCCACACAACATGACGTTCTCCATTTACTCCATGTGTACTAACCCATCGATTTTTTATTTCATTGTTTTCAAAAATGTCTCTTTATACAAGGCTAATTCTGGCATCCATACTTTTTAAAAATATATATTTTTTATTGATTTCAGAGAGGAGGGGAGAGGAAGAGAGAGATAGAAACATCAATGATGAGAGAGAACCATTTATTGGCTGCCTCATGCACACCCCCAACTGGGTATAGAGCCCGCAACCCGGGCATGTGCCCTTGACCAGAATCGAACCCAGGACCCATCAGTCCACAGACTGACACTATCCACTGAGCCAAACCAGCTAGGACAGGCATCAGTACTTTAATCAGATATATCACACTCAAATTTCACAAATTGTTTGCTTACTCTATATAATGAAAGCCTAATATGCTAAGTGTCCGGTCATCCATTCAACCAATCGAAGCATAATATGCTAATGATATGCTAAGGCCGCTCAACCGCTCGCTATGACATGCACTGACCACCAGGGGGTAGACAGTCGACCAGTTGACCAGTCGCTATGATGTGCCCTGACCACCAGGGGCAGACAGTTGAGCAGTCGACCAGTCGCTATGATGTGCACTGACCACCAGGGAGCAGACGCTCTGACTGGTAGGTTAGCCTGCTGCTGGGGTCTGGCTGATTGGGACTGAGCAAGATGGGCCAGACATGCCCTGGAGCCCTCTCGCAGTCCCTCCCCAGCTGGCCAACCTCCCGCGTCCCTCCCCAGCCCCGATCATGCACTGGTGGGGTCCCTCAGCCTGGCCTGAGCCCTCTCACAATCTGGGACCCTTCAGGGGACGCTGGAGAGCCAGTTTTGGCCCCATCCCACAGGCAAGGCCGAGGGTCCCCACTGGTGCACGGATCGTGCACCGGGCCCTAGTATTACATAATTTACTCTCTCGTTCTACATCAGCTTCTTATTCACAACCTAAAAACAAGTCTCTGGTTCTTCACAATTCTCACTAGCTATAATGCTGTCTAGCATTTCCCTTTCCTTCACTGACATTCTATTTTTTAAAAATCCATGTCCTTAATCTTTACTTCCTTTCTTTCCATTTACTTCTCCACCCATTTTCCTCAACCACTCCACTGAAAGAGATTCTGATAAAAACCAACAATGGCCTCCCTGTCAGGCAGGTTCCTGACAAGAAACGGAGCACAAACAAAAAAAAGGAATGATTAAAGGGAGTTTGATAAAGAGGCTGTTTACAAGGGTGTAGGGAGGAAACGAATAAGAGATGAACACCACAGGGCTAGCAATAGGTAAAAATGACTACTACCCCTCAGGCTTTGAGACTTGTAACTACTGGAAAAGAGCTGACCAATAGGAGCTTTAGCTTTTTGGAGACAACACTGACCATGCCAATCTGTCGCCCAGTGGGAGAGAGATCAGAAATAACGAGCTCTCTCTCCTCCTGTTCTCTACTGTCACTTCATTGTTGTCCATTGCCCAAAACCAACTGGACAACAGAGGGCAAGAAAATGTTGCTGATGAAATACGTTAAATCAATCTTCTTGGGCACAAAGCAGGAGAGATAGTGGATCTTAAAAGGCAAATGGAGAATATTCAACACAGCTACCTTATCATCAAACCCACTAGACTTTGCAGTCCACGTCTTACTTGATTTTTGGCTGATGACCACTTTCAAATTGAAATCCTTTCTTCTCTTGGTTTTCATGATACTACCATCTGGATTCTCCTATGCTTCTGAAACCATTCTTTCTCAGTTTTACCTTTTGGTTCTTCTTCCTTGGCATATTGATGTTTTGTAGGATTAGCTTCCCAAGCCCTTTGTATTGTTATCCACTCTGATGGCTTCAGGGACCACCTACACACAGCTTCTGAGCCTTGCCACTATTGATATTTTGGGCCATATAATTCGTCATTGTGGGGATTGTCCTGTGTATTGTAGGATGTTTGGCAATATCCCTGGTCTCTACCCTCTAGATGCCAGTATCACCCCTACTCCAGTTGCGACAAATAAAACTATCTCCAAACACTGCTGAGTGTCCTCTGGAAGTCAAAATCACCCCGTACTCAATAACTACTTACCTTTACCTATAAAATATAGATCTTCTATTATGTTCCAAAATGGTAGTGGGTGGGTAAGAAAATCCCAAAGCTTTCAGGTATCTTGGAACATCTGTGAAACAAATAAAAAGAAGTAGACCTGTAAATATTCTAGACATATACTCTGAAACATTTGCAGATATAGACACTTCTTGATGAGCCGTGACTTGTGGGAGTACAGTGGCTGTGTACAGAAATATTGTACCTCCTATTACTAAAATATATATTCTTTAAAAAAAAACCCATAAATTTAACAGCAATCTTTCTCTAGTCAATTTTCAAGAGTTTGATCTCTAATTGAAAGTTTGAAACCTGAAAAGATCATAAAGATTATTATGGCATTGACATAAATTTAGATAAAGATACGTAGTTTTATGACAAAAGTTATTATTTTTATGGCAGTTAGATTTATTTTAATAACCCCAGTGCTTTTAATAAAAAATTTATGAAGTTATTTAAGAACAAATACATGTGCTATGAGCAGATGTTTGTATATCCTGTTATGAAAATAAAACGCTTCACAAAAAAGTTAAATATTAAATTCCTGAAACATTGAAGAAATCAAAATACTATGTAAGTCATGATTACTAAAGAATTCACATGAAGGCAAGGCCATCTGTGCTGTGAAACAGTGGCTTTGGAGACCCCAAACAACATAGCTAACATTTTTATAGTATTACTAGAGGCCCACTGCATGAAATTCATGCACTCATACTCAGGGGGTGTCCCTCAGCCCAGCCTGCACCCTCTCGCAGTCCGGGAGCCCGTGGAGGATGTCCAACTGACGGCTTAGGCCTGCTCCCCATCAGTCGGACACCCTTAGTGCTGCCGCAGAGGCGGGAGAGGCTCCCGCCACCACCACTGCGCTCACCAACCATGAGCCCAGCTTCTGGCTGAGTGGTGCTTCCCCTGTAGGAGCCCAATGACCACCAGGGGGCAGCTCCTGCATTCAGCGTCTGCCTCCTGGTGGTTAGTGCGTGTCATAGTGACCAGTCATTCCACCGTTCAGTCGATTTGCATATTAGCCTTTTATTATATAGGATAACAATTTCACATACATTATCTCATTTTATTCTCACAATTGCTCTGTGAGTTAGAGCAATGGTTTTAATATGTCCAGTTCAAGAATGAAGACTTTTTTCCCCAGTTTTATTGATGTATAATTGACAAATAAAATTGTAGACATCCAAAGTGTACAACATAATGATTTGATATACACATACATTGTGAAAGGATTACACCCCCTTCCCAGTTCAGCTAACACAGAGGATGAAGTCATTGAAGTGTTTGTGGTTAGTTGTCTTGTCTAGGCTTATACAGCTGGTAAGTACAGAGTTTGAGCTTACCCATGGGTCTTCCAATCCTAGTGCCTATGTTCTTTACATTATATCATACTCCATACCTAGCAGACTCTAACACAAAAAATACATTAATAACCAAATTTGGTATTTTCCTAAGATTAGAAGATCTTTCTTAATATATTTCAAGTCTATATGTAAATTCTTTAGGAAAAAACACACACAAAGTTACTAGATAAAGCTTCAGGAGGTCTCATAACTCCAACAACTAATGTAGTGACCATGACCCTGGCAGAGAGAACAAGGTTACGTATACAGTAATCCCAGCTTTCAATTATGGAATTTCCTTATTTGGGCAATAGCATTTAAGGAAAACATTAAATTGTATCTCTACTTGAGGTTCTTAGCTGTAACAAGTATCAAATTATTTTTCTCTTTCAGGTTTGTTTTTTTGTTTTTGTGCCGTAGTACATAAGACAATGCTCTTAAAAATTAGTTTTCATAAAGCCAGGTGTTTCACCCTAGGCAATTTTACTTCTCAGAGTGTCCACTCCCAATTCCCAATCCTTGAACACATACTAGCTTGATTTATTCATCTTATCTCAAAAACAATAATTCATTTTTAAAGGTTGACATTTATTCATCACTGACAACACATAATTATCTCCCATACATGGTTCTTGTTCTAACAAATTAATGCTCTTTCAACAGGCTATACTAATCACATAAAATTGAACTTGCCAGGTATCTTGAATTACAGAGAGCCACACAATAAATTGTGTAAGTTCTATAGAAGTTTAGAAGCATAAGACTACAACTGTAAATTACATTTATGTTTTATTGAAAAGCAATACGGATGTCATTTTTGCCCATCATTTTTCCTACTTTGAGCATTTAAGGATAAATAGGATGTTTAATTTTATTTAGTTTTTGCTTAAGTTTTGGTGGGTGAATGACAACTTTTAAACCTCCATTTGACTTTTCTGAGATCGAGCAGCAGTGAATTGCTATACAGTTGAAACTAGAGTGATTGTACTACTATTCTCAGTTTTACAGTGAAAATTAAAATAGAAATTGTTCCAAACATAACTGTAATAAGAAACCTAAATGATATAAATGCATTAGTTAAAAGGCAAATATTGTGAAATTAGACTTAAAAAATCCAGTTAGTTGCTGTTTATGAGATACATTTAAAGCATCAGGATACATAAAAGCTGGAAGTAAAATGATGAGAAAGCTATAACAGCTAATTATTTTTATAAGCAATTATCACTAAGTTAATAGCAGACAAACAAGCTTAAAGCGAAAAAGCATTATTACTAGTAAATACAGAAATGGTTGTTACATAATAATAAAATTTCAGCTGCAAGATCTATCAGTTTCAAACTTATATATACCTAATAAAATGTCATTCACTATACACAGTACAAACTGGTAGAATGCAGAGGGAAAATGAATATTCTGTTATCAGAGATTTCAATACAGTTCTTTTGATCCTTAATAGATCAAGTAACAAAAAAGTAGCATCAGTGTAGATATTAGCCACATAATTAACAAGCTTGATCTAAGGGACATATAAAACACTGCAACCAATAATTAGTGAACTAATCATTTCCCCCTTCTGCACAAAAAGAAGATTTTTAAAAGTTAACAACCAGGACACTATAAAAAAGATTACATTTTAGGGCCACAATGTAATTAAGTGGAAATTAGTAATCAATATAAATTCGTTACTAATGATATATATACACATATACATATACATATACTACTAAATAACTCTGTGTCAAGGAATAAAATTATACTGGAAGTTTCAAATAACTAAAACTGAAAAATAATAGAAATTGTTTACATCAAAACTTCTGAGATAGAGCAAAAAGGCTATATCAGGAAAATTTTTATTCTTTCTTTTTTTTTTTGTTGCAAGGTAGCTTTATTTACTTGCAGCAAGTGAAGGAGACAGGGGATTCACATCCAAAGCTCTGCCTCCCCAAAGGGAGGCTTAGCCATTGCTTATATATACTATTTGGTCAATTACATGTTGATTTCCTTCTTTGCAGTTGACTACACTCATCAAGTTGGGTTCCTGTCAAGCTTGTCCTGTATACCAGGGGTGGGGAGCTTCCAGGCCCTGAGGGCCATATAAGGCCCGCGATATCATTTGGTCTGGCATTAGGGGCGAGTTAATTAAATGTTTGATCAAATATAGCAGGTTAAGTTTTAAATTGATAATTTTTTATAGCCTGAAAATCCTATATAATAAAACCCTAAAATGCAAATTGACCGAAAGGTGGAACTACTGGTTGCTATGATATGCACTGACCACCATGAGGCAGACACTCAACACAGGAGCTGCCCCCTGGTGGTCAGTGTGCTCCCACAGGGGGAGCGCCAATTAGCCAGAAGCTGGGCTCATGGCTGGCGAGTGCAGTGGCGGTGGTGGGAGCCTCTCCTGCCTCCGCTGGAAATTTTTATTCTTAAAAACATAAATTACAAAAGAATAAAGAAAAAATAAATTACCTCAGTGTCTAATTTTAAAAAAAACAACAGTGTCTAGTTAAAAAAAATAGGCAAACCAACAAAGCAGAAAAATGAGTAAATATGAGCAGAAATGAATAAAACATAAACTATATCTACGGATAGAATCTGAAAAGCCAAAAGTTAGTTCTTTAAAAATAAATTAAGAGAATAGAGGAATATCTGCCAGATTGATGCAAGGAGGGGGAGCATAAATAATACTAGTAATTATTTTAAAAAATATATACAGATACCTGAGATTAAAAAAAATATGAAACATTATGAACAACTTAATGCCAACAAATTTGAAAAACAGGCAAAATGGAAACATTTCTAAAAATGTACAGCTTACCAAAATTGATTTAAAAACAGAAAGTCTGAGTAATCCTTTAAGCAAATAAACTAGCAAAGTATTTACAAATATTACTCCCCCAAAAAACAAGGTCCAGGTGTATTTACATGTAATTCTATCAAACACAGAAGAAACAGATGATTTTATATAGGCTTTTCCAGAGGACAGAAACAGAGAATAATCACCAGCTCATTGATGAAATTAGTAGGAGTATAATCTTGATACCAAAGCTGGACAAGAAAGGGAAATTATAGGCTAATGCAGGGGTGGGCAAACTTTTTGACTTGAGGGCCACAATGGGTTATTAAACTGGACCAGAGGGCCGGAACAAAAGCATGGATGGAGTGTTTATGTGAACTAATATAAATTCAAAGTAAACATCATTACATAAAAGGGTACGGTCTTTTTTTTTTTTTTAGTTTTATTCATTTCAAACGGGCCGGATCCGGCCCGCAGGCCGTAGTTTGCCCACGGCTGGGCTAATGTCACTTATTCATATAGATATAAAAATTCTAAATAAAATATAAGCAAATAGAGTTCAACAGTATGAGAAAGATAAAACATGGCCAAGTTAGATTTCAGCCTGGAAGGTAAGGCTGACTATATCAAGCTCATAACTTCAGATTATGCACCTACCCTAGCTTAATGTTTTTAGTTGCTGGCATCACTACTTGAGCCCCTTCCCACCTCCAAGCAATACAGGTGCAGCTACCAAAACTTATTTCAACTGCAATAAATTACTAACTCAGGTTGAGTGAGCCAAGTCCTCTGATGGTTGGATCCAATCTCCTCAAAAACACTGAGATTAAATCTGCCATGGTTCTTAACCTTACATTCATCCAGTCAACATCTAAAGTGAAAGTTCTAGCCTGGCTGGTGTGGCTCAGTGGTTGAGCATTGACTTATGAACCAGGAGGTCGTGGTTCAACTCCCAGACAGAGCACAAGCTCGGGTTATGGGCTTGATCCCCAATGTGGGGCATGCAAGAGGCAGCCAATCAGACTCTCTCTGATCGTGGATGTTTCTATCTCTCCCTCTCCCTTCCTCTCTGAAACCAATAAAAATATTTTTTTAAAAAAAGTGAAAGCTCCAGCACCTCTTCCCACTACTACTTGCCCACTCCCAACTTACTATTTGCCATAATATTCTACTGCACCATCGTCTCCATCCCCACCCATTCCCCTTTCTCTCTCAAAGTTGCACATTTCCTTCTGTTTTCAACCTTTTCTCTAAGCATTTCTTCCACATCTTTGCCATAACTGAAACCTGATTCTTCAAAGAAGATTCACTTTCCCTTTCTTATTTTCAAGTGGTGACTGCTTATTCTTTCAAAATCCAAACATCATTCTTTTTTTTTAAATATATTTTATTGATTTTTTACAGAGAGAAAGGGAGAGAGATAGAGAGTTAGAAACATCGATCAGCTGCCTCCTGCACATCTCCTACTGGGGATGTGCCCACAACCCAGGTACGTGCCCACAACCCAGGTACGTGCCCTTGACCGGAATCGAACCCGGGACCTTTCAGTCCGCAGGCGGACGCTCTATCCACTGAGCCAAACCGGTTTCGGCCCAAACATCATTCTTGACAGTATTATTTACTCCAGATCATTATTCTCACTTGCCTGTGTAAAAGTCTATGTAATTTTTAAAAGACTCAGGGTATTTGTCTGTATCACTTTTCCTCCACCCTTGTAACTGTCAGCTACTGACCTAGTCGCTCTCCCTCACTTTTCAAAAATGATATGCTTAACTCACACAGCCTTCCTTTGTTTCACGTTCTATCACGTAATTCAAGCAGATCACCCATCCATAATCTGGACTCTCTGTTCCTTGACCTCCAGTAGCATACTTCACCTCTGCCACTCATCTGTGTGTTCTTTATTTCCTAAATAATTATTCCAAGCATCCTTACTTTCAATCATGATCATATCTCCTTATTTTCAACTATTACCACAATTTTGGGTCCTTGGTTTCTTCTAGATTATCACTACATTGATGCCTTTACATGGCATTTACAATTCGTCAAATCATTCTCTGTTTCCCTCGCGCGCTCTCTCTCTCTTCCCCCTCCCTTCCTTTTTTATTGAGCTTAGATTTCATAGTTCATCATTTAAATATTCTTTAAACAAAATTCTTGCCAATATCCTAGCCCTTCTTTGCTTTCAACTTGTTAGACAACACTTCCAAATACTGCTATTCAATTTTTCTATTCTTAAAACTGAGAAGACAAGGACTACTGGGGCAAGGGGGAATCACACAATTTCATTTATTTATTATTACTAACCTCAAAAGGGGCTTTGCCACTATCTGGCAATCCCACTATGTTTCTTTGGTCAACTTGATCTCCCATTCTTTGCAACAACTATTTGAAGTCTTTGTTCTCCTCTTTCTTCACTATCAGGAGATGACCTTGCTGACTTCATAGAAATCTGAAGGCATCAGATGAAATCATCGTCAGCTTTCCACTACCAAACCTACAAGCCCATAAACACCTGCACCAATTTTCTCCTCTCTTTAAGCTTTATATTACATGCGCCTTCTCCCATGGCCAGTAGCTGCCAATGCTTTAGAAACCATCCCCTCTCACTTTCTCAGGAATATTATACTCATGTGTTGTTGTATTTTTTACTTCTTATACAGTCATCCCTCTTGCTCTACATGTCCAATTATCACTCCTTTTCATCACATCCTTGTGTATATGCCCCACTGGCTACTAGGTTTAGCAAGTCACTTTCCTGAACCTCAGTTATATATTAAAAGGGCAGGATAAAAATAAAAATACTTCATAAGTTGTAAAGCACTATACTATATAATGAGTTCGTTTCATATTGTTAAAAAATTGTTCTACCTAAAAATCAAAGGAATTAAGCAACTTCCCAAGACTTTATTGTTTTTTCATTGAAAAATCTAAGGATATAAGTACTCAATTCTCCATAATCATTAGCTATTATTTCATTTATAATTAGAATATAGAAAATATTTTCAAAAGTGCCAAGTTAAAAGCATAGGAATACTTTTAAACCTTGCTACTTTTGTTCAAATACTGATATTGCATTCTAATATCTTAGCTTATTGACATTCAGAATTTTAATCCTGAGGACAGGCATCTGGGGTATATCTACAACTAAATTGGATTTGACTAAAATAGAACCTAAGAGCTGATTAAACTACCTTCATCCCTATCATTAAGTTCCCCTTCACAATTCTGTAAACAAAAGATCTCCTTACCAAACTGAACAAATTGAGTGAAAAATCTTTCCCTAAAGGATCGTCTTTTTAATTTAAGAATTTTTGTACAGGACTCTTTTGGGATCAAAAGTTCAGAGGTTTCACAGTACAGTATAAAGTCTAACTTCACTTGATGGTGCTACGCATGTTAAATATTTATAAAATATTTTTGCAAAGGTGAAAAAGTGAATAATCTATTTACAATTATTGAGATAATAGCTAAACAAATGTCTACTCTTCCTAATTATGTGGTCCTTGGATACAATACGTAATTAATGTGCCCTTCAATTGTATCCATCAAATTGAACACATTCAACAAATCTTTGCCCTGCTTACTACATGAGTGTTGTAAAAATCCAGAGATAAAGTCTGTGACAACATTTTAGAAATGGAAAAAGTAGACAAACATTGGTGATTTCTAACTCCACTTTTATCTCTTGTCCTTAATCAATAAATCAAACGTATTAATGTATAAATTTACCTCATAATAGGTTATGAATTGTATGAGAACTCATTGGCTACCTTTAATGAATAATCATGAAAATACTTATACTTTCAATATAATTACTTATTATATTGAAGTCAGAAATTAAGAATAACTTACTGGATACTTATTGTACTTTGGCTAATTTATATTTAGATGAGTCATTTAGATAAGGGCCAACAAACACAATCATTGTACTAGAGCTTGATTTTTCCCAACTATTTTGGTAATGCGGTTAAGAACCTACTGACTTCTGAGCATTATAAGAATAGGCGAAAGGAAAATATATTTCATATATCCACAGAAATGTCACAACAGAACAGAGGGAAACAGAGGTGCTATAGTAAAAGGCAGACTGTGGTAAAGGTCACATGTGGAGTATGTTTTTAAAGTAATGATAGTAATTATTTCCCTAGGGGACTTTTAAAAAATATATAATTGTATTTATTTCAGAGAGGAAGGGAGAAGGAGAGATAGAAATATCAATAATGTGAGAGAATCATTGATTGGCTGCCTCCTGCTCACCCCCAACTGAATATGGAGCCTGCAACCCGGCATATGCCTTGACCAGGAATGGAACTGTGAAATCCTGGTTCATAGGTTGATGCTCAACCACTGTACCACACCAGCTGTGCCTTAGGGAACTTCTTTCATTGTCTCTCCTTTCTCCTGTATTTTTGTCATTTTTAAAATGTGACATATACTAAAGAATATACATATAGTAAGTCTCCAGTAATGAATGTCATCAATTATTTCCCTCCCTATATGCATGTACTACTATTCCCCCATTGAGAAATGCGCTTCTTCTTTCCCTTCCATGGAAACTAGTCTGGCCTTGTTTGTTTTGACCAATAGAGTACCGAGAAATAACACCCTGAGACATCTGAGCCCAGGCCTTAATAGGTTAACAAATTCCACTTCTTTGAACACTGATTCTTGGGGCTCCTCTTTTTGGAACGGCCAGGTTGTGAGAACTCAAGCCCTATGGAAAGGTCATGTGAAGGAGAAACAGATACACTGCCAACCATGTGATTCCCCAACTCATATTCTTTTTTTTTTTTAAATCTTTATTGTTGAGATAGATGCCCCTCTTTTTTCTCCTCATTACCCCCCTCCACCTGGTTTCTGCCCCACTCCAGGCCTTTACTACCCTATTGTCTGTATCCATAGGTAATGCATATACTAGTATATGCATGTAAGATTTTTGGCTAATCTCTTCCTGGCCTCTCCTTCCCCTCTTCCATCTGAGATTCATCAGTCTGTTTCATGTTTCCATGCCTCTGATTCTATTTTATTCACGTTTATTCTGTTCATTACTGGTTAGAATAATCTTGGTTGTAGGCCCTTGCTATTCATCATTTTGATTATTTCTTGCCACTCCCTTCTGGCCTGCATAGTTTCTGTTGAGAAATCAGCTGACAGTCATATAGGCGCTCCCTTGTAGGTAACTAACTGCTCTTCTCTTGCTACTTTTAAGATTCTCTCTTTGTCTTTAGCCCTTGGCATTTTAATTATGATGTGCCTTGGTGTGGTCCTCTTTGGGTTCCTCTTGTTTGAGAGTCTCTGTGTTTCCTGGACTTGTAAGTCTATTTCTTTCACCAGGTAGGGAAAGTTTTCTGTCATTATTTCTTCAAATAAGTTTTCAATATCTTGCTGTCTTCTTCTGGCACCCCATAATGCAAGTGTTGGTACACTTGAAGTCCCAGAGGCTCCTTACACTATCTTCATATTTTTGGATTCTTTTTTCCTTTTTCTCTTCTGATTGGGTGATTTTTGCTTCCTCATTTCCAAATTATTGATTTCTCAGAATCCTCTACTCTACTGTTGAATCCCTGTAAATTATGCTTTATTTCAGTTAGCGTGTGCTTAATTTCTGACTCATCCTTTTTCATGTCTTTGAAATTCCAATAAGATCCTTGAAAGTCTCAGTAAGTCCCCTGAAGGTCTCATGAAGATTCTAGAGTAACCTTATAACTGTGGTTTTGAACTCTATATCCATTAGTTTGCTTTCTTCTATTTCTTTCATTTTGCTTTGTTTTCCCATTTGGCTGCTTCCCTGTGTTTGTTTCTATGTATTGGGTAGAGCTGCTGTCTCCTTCATTTGGTAGAGTGGCCTTGTATAGTAGGTGTCCTATAGGACCAAGTGGCTTAGCCTCCCATCACCTGAGCCGAGCACTCTAGGTGCACCCCTTTATGGTCTGTGTGCACAGTCTTGTTATAGTTGAAACTTGATTGCTGTTGGTGTCACTGGGAGGAATTGACCTCCAGGCCAATTGGCTGTGAGGACCAACTGCAACAAAAGTGGGAGAACTGATATGCAGGAGACACCCCTATGGAGCAGGACTTGCTTCAGTGGGACTTTGGTGCTCATTAAGTCGGCCCCTTGAGTATGTCGCTTGTGGATGTGGAGAGTTGCAATCTTCTATGGTCTGACCCTGACCACTGAGTGCACTGGCTGTTAGGTCTTCAGGGAGGTGCAAAGTCAGCCACTGCCTGGGGCCACCAGACAGGAACTACAGAGCAATCTGCATATTCCTTCTATTTGTATCTGGTTTAGAAGTGCCCAGGCAAGACCCAGCTGTGAAGCAAGGCAGGCTGGTGCTAGTGCTAGATCTTGGGCCTTTTATTGATAGGTTTGGGGCTCTTTGGCCCAGCTGCTGCTTGTTTGAGAGATTTAGCCAAGTCTGAAGCCTGAGCAAGGACAGGCCATTCATATGCAAAAGCCACTGCACACAGGTTGGGTGAGGCTGCAAATTGGATGGGGTGGGGTCTCAGGGAATCAACAGGGCAGAGCAAACAGAAATAGCTGCCTGTCAACCCTGCAGCCCTGCGACACTGGGGATTGAGCCCACAACCTGGGCATGTGCCCTGACCGAGAATCAAACTGTGACCTCATGGTTCATAGGTCAACACTCAACCACTGAGCCACGCCAGCCAACTTTCCATTGATTTTTAGAGTGAAAGGGAGGGTGGGAGGGGGAGGGGGAGAGAAAGTGAGAGAAAGAGAGACAGAGAGGAAAAGGAAGAGAAAGTGGGAGAGATTGGTTGCCTCCTGCATGTGTGTGGACTGGGACCCAGGATCAAACCCACAACCCTTCCATGCAAGTGACATTCTAACCATTGAATGACACTGGCCAGGGCTAAATGTGCTTGTTTTTAAGCTTTGTAATAATTGTACCACACTACATGTAGGCTTCTGAGACTGGATTTAATTATCACTTTATTTTTCGGTAATTCTCCCTGCTAAATAAAAGTATAAAACACACAATTTTTTTTTTCAATAGCTGCTCATGTTTATTGAATGTTTGCTTCATATCAGGCATTGCTCTACATGCCTGATATATACAAAGTAATTTAATACTCAATTCTATGAGATAGATACCATTATTTCCATTTTTATAGATGAGAAACAGAGACACAGGAGGATTAAGTAACTTGCCCAAGGTCACACTGCCAGTAAACATCAGACCTTGAATACAAAACCCACAATTTATTTTTTATTCTCTTGTTGATGGACATTTGGGTGGTTGCAAATAGGGATGCCTTGAACATTCTCACTTGCACTCCTGTGCACGTATGCATCAATTTCTCTAGGGTATATATGTAGAATAGTTAGGTATTAGAATATGTGAATGCTTAACTTTACAAGACAATGCCAAATTGCTTTCCAATGTATCAGTTTACAATCCCACCTATAGATGTCTTTTTTTTTTTTAATTGATTTCAGAGAGGAAGAGGGAGAGGGAGCAATAGAAACATCAGTGAGAATCATTGATTGGCTGCCTCCTGCACATCCCCTAATGGGGATCGAGCCTGAAATCCAGGCATGTGCCTGATCAGGAATCAAACTGTGACTTCCTGGTTCGTAGGCCGATGCTCAACCACATAGCCATATCATTTCTTAATTTTTCAATCGAAAATGGTATTCATTGTAGTCTCAATCACTTATGAGATTAAACATATTTTCATGTGTTCAGTCATATCCTCTGAAAGTATCTGGTTTCTGTCTTTTGCTCATTTTACACAGGATAATGATGAATAGAAGTAGTGATAAACAGGCATTATTGTTGTGTGTCCCTGATTTTTTATGTATATAATTTAATCATTATCCTTTTTTACATAATGCTGAATTCACTTAATATTTTGACTTTTATCTATGTTCGTAAGTGCTATTCATCTGGAACTTTATTTTCTCCTACTGAATGGGTCTGATTCCAGTACAATAATAGTTATACTGACCTCATAAAATGAGCTGGAGTATTCCTTTATCTGTTCTTTGAACCTGCATTTGCCTAGACCATGGTCTATTTTGTCTAAGTTTTTAAATAAAGATGCTCCTGGTAGTCTCTTATCATTTTCATCTTTACTATATCTATAGGTACTTTATTATATCCTTTTTCAATCATTATGTTGTTTACTTGTGTCCTGTTTTCCTCTTGTTCAAAATTTTATTTTGTCATGAAAACTCTGGCATTGTGATTTTGTTTTCAAACTCATTCATTTCTTCCATTGCCTGTGTCTCCTTGCTTCTACATTATTTATTGTTCTTTTCCTGAAGTTACACACTTAGTCTTGTCCCTTAGTTTAAAACCATGTCCCTCAAAGTGCAGTTTCTGCTGCACCGCCCAATTTTCCAAATGTAGTACTTATAGATTCTAAGTATGTTTTCTTCTTTCATCTGTAAAGTTTTATTAAATTTGTAAATATAAGATTTTTAAGAATTAACTTTTATTACTGACCTCTAACTTATTTCTGATTATCCATTTAATATTAACTTTTTGAAATTTACTATAACTTATTTCATGTCTAGCACATGGTCATTTTTTGCTGATATACAATGATTAAGAAGAATATTCTCTGTTGATTATTATAAATATGTTCACTGACTCAATAGTGAAAATTAAATTAAAATCTATATTCACTAATTTTTTCAGTCTGCCTGATTTATCTATAATTAAGAGCTATTAAAATCTCCCATTATGTTGTTCAATTTGTTGATTTATCCCTATAAGTTCATACATTTTGAGGTCATTTTATAGAGGAAATACAAATTTAAAATTGTTCTATATTCCTAGTGAATTTATCCTTTTTCATTTAGTAACCTTCTCCATCTTTACACATCATGAAATCTAATTTTAACATCACTAAAACTACACGTATTCTCTTTTGCTATTTGCCTAATGTTTGTTTTTTTAACCCAGCAAAATTTTTAAAAATCAACCTGTTGGTTAATTTATTTTAGTCCATTCATATTTATTTTAATTATTTGATGTCTTATTATCTACTTTTGTTCTTTTTCCCACCCATAATTTCTTCCCCTTTTTTGTACTTCCTAATTCCGTATTTTAAACTCATTTTCCTCTACAATGATTCATCCCATATCTAGTCTTTAGCAGTTATACTTGAACATTTTACCATATATATTTAACAATTTTAAAGTTAAACAATATCTTACCTATTTTCTGAAAGAAGAACCTCAGAATACCTTAAACCTAATCACCCTCCTCTCATAAGCCATTGTCGTTTTTCAATTATATCCTATTTTAAAAGTACACATTAATGTTGCATAAAATATTGTTTTACATTTGTTTACAACTTTACTTCTTTTTTTTTTTTAATATATTTTATTGATTTTTTACAGAGAGGAAGGGAGAGCGATAGAGAGTCAGAAACATCGATGAGAGAGAAACATCGATCAGCTGCCTCCTGCACATCTCCCACTGGGGATGTGCCCACAACCCAGGAACATGCCCTTGACCGGAATCGAACCCGGGACCCTTGAGTCCGCAGGCCAACGCTCTATCCACTGAGCCAAACCGGTTTCGGCACAACCCTACTTCTTATAAACACGTCTTTCATTACAATTGTTTTCTATAAACAACACTTGATTTCCATGTTTATTATTTTATTTGCTCACTAGCTCTTTAATTTCCAATCACCTCTTTGGAATCCTTTTCCTTCTTGAGATCATGCTTTTGCAGTCACTTTCATGAAGGTCTATTGATGGCAAAATCTGTTTTTCATCTGAACATGTCTTTATGGTCATGTCTGAACATGTCTTTCAGTCTTGCTTAGCTCAAATTCTATGTTGATTAGTTTGTTTTAGAATTTTGAAGGTGTTATTTCACCATCTTTTGGGTATATACATTGTTGCCATAAAGAAGCCTACTCAGTATTTGTCTCATCTTCCTTGATCCTTTCCTCACTTTGATTGCTTTTAAAATTTTGTTTGGTATCTAGCAGTTACATTCATTGGGGTTAGGTATGAATTTCATCTATATGTGCTTGCGATATATATTGTGTTTCCTGAATTTATGAATTCACGTTTTCCAACAAATGTAGAAAATTGTTATTTCTTCAAATATTGTCACTCCTCCATCCTCTCCATTCTTTCCTCCCCTAGGACTTTAGTCTTCATAATCTCCCTTCCATATCTCTTAGTATTTAGATCTTCCAGCAGCTCATTTCTCCTTGCCGTACATTGGTTCATTTTTTATTTATTTATTTATTTTATTTTTTTAAAATACATTTTATTGAATTTTTACAGAGAGGAAGAGAGAGGGACAGAGAGCCAGAAACATCAATGAGAGAGAAACATCGATCAGCTGCCTCCTGCACACTCCCCACTGGGGATGTGCCCACAACCAAGGCACATGCCCTTGACCGGAATCGAACCCGGGACCCCTGAGTCCACAGGCCGACGCTCTGTCCACTGAGCCAAACCGGTTAGGGCTTGGGTCATTTTTTAGATTTTAGCTTTCAGTTTATTCAATGTCTTTTCAGATGAGTCTAATATGATATTCAACATTTCCAAGGATTTTTTTTTAATTTCAAGTAACATTTCTCATTTCTAGAGAATGTAATCTGAAGGTGGTTATTTCTATAGGTTCTTTCTTATGTTAGTTAGTTTCAACTTGTGACTGGTGATCTCTAGTCATGAAATAACATTGATTTATCTTAATCTATGAGAATTTTCAGCCTCTATCTTGCTGCTGTCAGGTGTTATAGGGGACTACAAATTGAGGACCACTTCAACTGTCCTGGCTAGGGTAGCATCTCAGATTCAGATTACTGTCCTTGTTTTTGGTCTGAGGCAAACTGCCTAAGGCAGTGCTGCAATTGGTATCTGCCATCTGAGCAACCACAGCCCACCCATATGCTTAATACAGTGTTTACAGTTTCCAACTCAAAATTTATTCCGGAGGAGGAGTGGAGAGAAGTAAGACCATGAAAGTGTTGCTGGTCAAACTCCAAAGACGGCCTGGGAAGGGATAACCCATGTCTTCATTTATTCAACCTCATCAATCACTTTATTATTACTTTTAACTCCTGGAGACTTATTTAGCTGCTAAAAAAAAAAAAAAGTTTGCCGGAAGCTGCTTGACACAGTCGCTGCAGGGAAGAAACGCCCTATACTTTGGAATAGAATGGTTAGGATTAAAATCAACTGGTATAAGTACAGATGTAACAGGACAATAAAGACAGAACCCGGCTGGAGAACCTGGCTAGGCTGCTGATCAACTGAACGCTGTCTCCCTGTCATTCCTTCTTCGCTGACTCTGTCCACACTTTTCGGAACCCCTGGACCTGCTGGGGTTGGACCCCAACACCAACTCAAAATGTATTCATTTTTATGGCGAAAGAAAAATAAAGGTATAATTTTTGGAGATCTCCCCTACTTTCCTTGAGTGTATTAATGCATTCAAAGGTATATTTTTATTCAGGATCTAGGTGTTTTATAGTACCTAGTCTAATGTACTGCTGGCAGAAAAAATCTTATTTAATATAGTGAAACAATTATGATATACAAACATGAGAAAGCACATGATTTATGGCAATCTTTACTGATTCAAATCCAGAAAGGTTTCCTACTCAGAACTTGGTCAATATTTTGGAACTGGGTAAACATTAGAAAGGTCCTACAGTATGAACTTACCCAATAGGTTGTTGCCCCACTTTGTGGAAATGTCTCCTGTTGTTCTATTACTAAGATATTCAGCCAACCCTGACTATTCAAATTCTCAATGTCCTGATGAATATGTGATCCAGATCAAGAGGACTAAAATCTGTGAAAATAAACCATCAGTTTGAACATTTAAAAATAAATAATAATGATCTGTTACATGAAGCTTCCATCTAGATAAATAATTTTATTGCAGGGCTAAACAAGGCAGCTGGTGATTTCATTTGTCAGAAACACACCTAATAGGAGTTTGGCAGCAGGTCTGGCTGCTGTTGTCTTAAAAGCAGAAGGCTTGTTTGCGTCTTTTATTATTCACAACTGTTGGTCAATGTTCTGTGGATGATCAGGAAGCTCTTTGTGCTTCACCCTAATCACTGAAGTAGTGAAAGGCGATACCCACAGCAAGGACTGCAACTGCAAATGCTGCAATCATACCTAAAAGTAAACAAACACAAAACAAATGGAAATGGAATGAGCAAAAGAAAGGTTTACTTGATTCTAGCCTCTGAAATGGAGGTAATTGATGGGCCTAAACAACAACAGCACACACACAAATACATATTCTTACACACATATAGACATGTCCTAAAAGCCGACAGTCTTAGAGGAAATACAGCAATAAGTTTTAAAAAAATAGATTGCAAAGGTTAGACTGGTAATCATGTACTTCATCACTTTAATGAAACCTTCAACAACAAATAATAGTGTCTTTCTTACACATGTATGCACTCACACACATCTAAGAGAAAAACTAACACATACTTTAAAAGGGTCCTATCTACTTATATTGAAATTCCAGCTGTCTCATGCAATTAAGCTTAAACCAAAAAGACAGCTCTAATGTGCAGTGGTTCTCACTCATTAAATGCAGTCACTTGAACAGCTATTGAAAACTACAGAAACTCAGATCACCATTCTAAAATTTAAGAAGTAGTAACTCATTTTTTGCCCCCTGATTATTAAGTTAAAAAACAAACAAACAAACAGAAAAACAGACTAGAGAAGCACACACACACACACACACACACACACACACAGAATTTATAAAGTTAACTTAAGTTTATCTAATAAATAAGTGACAAGAAAAACAAAACTCTGGCTCTCTGTCAAAAACCTTAATACTTTCCATGAAACCAGAGTGTACATGTTCTTTGATCAAGAAGTCTGAAAAATGTGAAAATGACTGCCACGCTATCATGGAATCTTTTAAATACTTAAGTGCATTATAAATTCCAGTCTCAAATTTGACTTTTTTTCATAACAGATATCGAATCTGCAATAACAATCCTGGGAGAACCACTTTGGAAAGTATTGGTCCTACTATACTAATCAATTCTCCAAACTCAACATGCTTTTCTTCTAAAAGTACCAATAAAATTAGTAGGAAGGGTCATCTTTGAGGGCCCTTGGGATAATGCATCATTTGTACATCTTTCCATCTCCAGGTCTTAGCACGTTCCACAATTCTCAATAAATACTGGCTTAATCTAGTACCTTTAAGTAAAATAAAACCCAGTAATTTTAAAGTAACAAGAAAACGGAAGTTCAAAATACCATCTCTTTCAATGTTATAAAAGAAATAAAATACCCATGTTTTGCCGAATTTTCAATACTATTGAAGTTTGCATTGGTTCTTTTGGCTGTTCATCATCTCTATTGTCCAATGGAGCTTCAGAATTCATAGAGGAACTCAGAAAAGCTGCAAGAGGATAATAACAATAATGAATCCTATTGTGGTTTTGGCAATTAATAACTTGAAATAATTAGATATTAGTACTAAAGATGGGATCAGCAAACTGCTGCCCATGGGCCAAACTTGCAGGGGTTGGCCAGACCTTATGTGTTCCACAAAGCCTAAAATAGTAACTATTTGAACCCATACAGAAAAGTTGTCCTGACTCTTGACCTAACCTGAAATTTGAAATATATAAGCAAAATATGACAATAAATCTGACCATTAAAAAAAAATTAAGCAAGGCAAGCACGATATCTCATTTTACAGATGAAATATAAAACCTGGGAAGTTAGTGCATATTTGAGGTCATGGGCAGCAGACTGAGGATTCAGATACGAGGTTTTTTTCTACTTAATTATGGGTGAGAATAATTTTTGTAGATTTGCTTAGCTGAATTTATTTAACACTGAGTAAAAGTATTTGAAAAGAAAACATTCTTAGAAATCATATAGAGCAGTGGTTTTAAACCCCCTAGTGCTAAAGAGTCTGACATAAAATCCAAGCATGTACAGCAGGTGAAAGTAGCATTACTCTGGTTGAAGTAGGGATGGGTGGCTCCTCGAGCCAGACTCCCTTCTTCCTCTCAGGTGGCAGTGGAGTTCAGGCCTATAGAACTCTGGGGAACTATGTCTGAAAGCAACTACTTCATGTTGATCCTTTTATTTACAAAGAAGAGGACCACGGTGAGAGACAGTAAACACTACTGTTTAAATTCCAAGTAAAGTAGCCTCGTACATGGATTTAAAATGTCCTTATAAACAAGTGTATCCCATATACTAGCACATAAACCTATTGAAATAGATACTTAGCGTACCAAAATGGATGAAAGAAAAAGGGGAAAATGCCTAGTTCTCATCAATTTCCCATGAAGAAAAATTTACTGTCATTTTTGGAAATAATCCTTAGTAACTACCTCAATTAGAATCAAGGGAAGTCTCATTCTATTTATATCCTCTTAACATATAACTAAAGAACTTTAAAAACAAAGATATTTTTCTTTTTTTCCTACTCCACTACCAAGTTGTGACAAAGGCGAACAAATTCTTATTATGAACTGTCTCAAAAACTATTCAGTCTATTTCTACAGCTTCTTGTTTGCTCAAGGGCCATAACACCTTAGTTCTAGACAACATTAGCCTACCAGCTCCCAATTTCCCTTAACTTTATCTGACAAAAACTGAATCTCTGTCAATCTCCCCTTTACCCTTTAGCACAGGCGGGGGTGGAGGGATGGAGGAAGGTGGAGGTAGGTAAAGGTGAGATTGACAGAGACTTGACTTGGTGGGGGGGGGGGGGGGGCGGGTGAACACACAATACAGTATACAGAGGATGTGTTGTAGAACTGTGCACCTGAAATCTGTATAATTTTGTTGACCAGTGTCACCCCAATAAATTCAATTTAAAAAATGGAATGGATAACATAATTTTATTCATGTTAAAACACACGCACACACAAACTTTGGCTTTTCTATCAGCAAATATCACTGGTAAAAAAACTTTTTCTTTGGGCCATATATCTTTGTATCAGGTAACAAACAAAAATATTGGATAAAGCATGAATTATACCTATTTGCTAAAGGAATTTTTTTTTAAATGTAAGCACTTGTACATAAAGAGCACAAAAATGGTTCTATTTGTCATGATATATGATACATTTAATATTGAACTATTACATGTGAAGATCATGCTGCACAAATAATATACTTCTATAAAAAAAAAAAGACATTCCATTGCTCTATTATTTCCATTTTTAAATCGGTCAAAATCCTGTGACTTGATACAAATTCAAGATAAGTTTACTGAAACAGAGCACTTTTCAAGAACAAATAAAGCCCTGTCATAACAACTTACTTTTTGTGAGGGTCTGGAGGCTTTTAATTCAAGTCTCAGGCACTATGTTATTTTACCAATACTTTAATTTAAATGCAAATGACATATGTTCAATAAGAAATTATATTGTAACTATTTCTTAAAGCCAGGTAACTTAATTTCAGACAAATCATGTAAGAAAACAACTTTCTTGAGCAACTGTTAACCAAAGAGACAAGGGCCATGTTGAATACATGCTAATTGTCAATGTGTTCCATTTCACGCCAAGTTGTTAATAGGTGGGCAGGACTATTTAGAAGTTTAAAATGAAACATTAGGACTTGAACTCCTTTGGTTAGTTGTCTTCTTCTCCATCTCTGAATCCTAAATTAATGAGGTTTCACTATAGTCAGTGATTTAGCCAAAAATTACATTTTCTGTATTACTTTTTCCTCTTAATTAAATTAGCAACATTTAATGAAACAGCAAAAATTAATTTCAGTTCAGATAGCAAGACAGAATTAGTAAAATGAGTTTCATCCAATTTTAAAGGTGTGTCTCCCAATTTTAGCTGATATTGTGGATAAAGTACATCTGAATTATTAAGTTAATATCTACTAGGAGGTGACTAATGCATTTAAGTAATTTTAAAGCCATAGTTATCCCTCACCTTAAGTGAGTCATTTTGACAAACAAATTGTTCTTCATCCCTTAAGTCATTTAAAACTATGTTATTTTAAGATATTTACTTGGCAAATATGTATTTTAAACATAGCAACTGCTTGGCAGCTATATTAAAGAACAGAAATAAATAATAATCAAGCTAGATACTTATAAGTTTAATGCTAACTAGCAATCGACTTCAATTTTTAAATATTTGAACTCTACTTTTTATGGTTTATTATATATAAAAAGATTAATTTAAAATATTTAGGAAAATCTATGCACATTATAAAAATACTTTCCTACTTTAATATTAATATTTTTCATTATAATCCAGAAATCATTATTTTAAAGCCTTATAATGCTACTTATTATCATGCTGCCTTTATGTTTAGAAAGTATTTCTCCTAACATTTTTACTAAATTCTCATACCAACCCCAAGAGAATCTGAGGTTCAGAGGGTACTTGTTTAAGGTTATACAGCTTCAAGAGGCACACCTGGACTAAGCTAAAGAACTATCTTGGAAAAATTATGCATCTAATATTTTTGAGTAAATTAATAAGTAAATGAATGAATGACTAAGGAATGACTAAATAACCAATAGGATATTTATGTAAAAGCACTTAATTTTTCTATTACAAGGTTTGTTTTCACCCTACCTCATAATTTGGAAATGTCTCATTTCATTATTAAAAATACATTAATTACTAAATCATTCCTTCTCATTTAAATATTTGATGAAGCAAAACCAATATAATTCTAGAAAAGTAATATTCTTGGCTACAATACAACTCCTATCAGTGTTCATTTCCTAAAAAGCCTAGAGTTACTTTTACTGTATTCATCCTTCCAAATGAACTCAAATGTTACCTGCTCTGAGAAGTTTTCCCTGAATCCCTTACAGGTAGAGTGCTTGTGCTAAAGAATAATTTAAAATATTTAGGAAAATCTATGCACACTATAAAAATACTTTCCTACTTTAATATTAATATTTTTCATTATAATTCAGAAATCATTATTTTAAAGCCATATAATGCTAGTTATGTAGTAAATAAATGTAGTAAATAAACAAGACTGTAGTCTTATAGTCTGTATTGGTTAGGTCCCATGGAAAGGTAGTAAAACAAAATTGTTAGAAAAAACACACAGATTCTAGAATCAAACTGCTTAAGTTTAAGCTTCACCATTAGTAGGTATGTAACCTGACTAAATTATTTGACCTTTCTGAGCCTGAAGTCTCTCATCCGGAAAATGAGAGAAAAGTCATCATGGAAAATGGGGCTAATAATAATCTGCATCATAGGGTAGTTGCAAGGATTAAATGATTTCATATTTGTAAGGCTCTTTAAACAGTGTCTGGAATGTAAGAGGTTCTATATAAATAGCTAATGTTGTTATTAGAGTATTAGGTTTAATTCAAGGTAATGTATTTCAAGGAAGGCAAATCCTATATAATAAAAGAGTAATATGCAAATCAACCAAATGGTGGAGCGGCCAGTTGCTATGATGCACACTGGCCACCAGGGGGCAGACGCTCAATGCAGGAGCTGCCCCCTGGTGGTCAGTGTATTCCCACAGGGGGAATGCTGCTCAGCCAGAAGCCCAGAAGCGGGGCTCACAGCTGGCGAGAGCAGCAGCAGTGGCAGGGGCCTCTCCCACCTCCGTGGCAGCGCTAAGGATGTCCTAGTGACGACTTAGGCCCCCTAAGCCATCAGTTGGACATTTCCCGAGGGCTCCCTGAAGGCAAGAGGGTGCAGGCTGGGCTGAGGAACCTCCCCCTCCCCCGAGTGCACGAATCTCGTGCACCAGGCCTCTAGTCAGAGTATATTTAAAGAAGTCATTTTTATTTATTTTTATGTGTTAGTAGACTTTTTTTTCCTTTTTAATATATTTTTATTGATTTCAGAGAGGAAGGGAGAGACAGAAACATCAATGATGAGAGAGAATCACTGACCAGCTGCCTCCTGCATGCCCTCTACTGAGGATGGAGCCCACAACCTGGGCATGTGCCCTTGACTGGAATCAAACCTGGGACCCTTCAGTCCACTGGCCGACGCTCTATTCACTGAGCCAAACCGGCTAGGACTAAAGAAGTCGTTTTTAATTTTTCTTAAGTTACCAACCCCTTGAAAGCTACAGATCTCCTCCCCAGACAAAACTATACAATTACTTTCAAGTAATTTGTGGATCTCCCAAAAGCTATCTATGACCCCAAGGGTTTTGGACACCACAGGTTAAAAATTCCTAATCTAGAGAAAGGCAACCAAAGTGGCAAGATAAAAATGATGTCTGAAAACTACAATAAAGAGATTAGTTAAAGGTATATGAGAATATCTGGCTTTAAAGTATTTAGAACATAACAGTTACCTTCAAATTTAAAGCGTGGACCCCCCAAAGTAGTACTCATGTTTTATTGCTGCAGATTACTGAACAAAGTATAGATTACAGGAAGGCAGACCAGTATTAGGAATAAGGAAGAATAGAGTCTAATCACCCATCTGCAAGGAATATAGATTCAGTATTATAAGACAGAGGATGAACCAGGACAACTCTAATGATTCCACATAAAATGCATTCAGATATCAACAACAGAATGGGTCAAGAACTGCCGAACCGGTTTGGCTCAGTGGATAGAGCGTTGGCCTGCGGACTCAAGGATCCCGGGTTCGATTCCGGTCGAGGGCATGTACCTTGGTTGCGGGCGCATCCCCACTGGGGGGCGTGCGGGAGGCAGCTGGTCGATGTTTCTCTCTCATGGATGTTTCTAGCTCTCTGTCCCTCTCCCTTCTTCTCTGTAAAAGATCAATAAAATATATTTAAAAAAAAAAAAAAAAAAAGAATTATTGGTAGGCATTAGTGAAAGAAGTAAAAAACAACAAATAAAAACCTCTACCCTCACGATTCTATGTTTGGTTTGCAGAGATATCACAGTCACTAATATGGGACCCTTTTTGAACATATTTTGAAAAGTAGCAATTATTTTTTCAACCAGTCTAATTTCAAAATCTCTATTAGAAAATATTAGTTCTCAAATTATTGAAACACAGCTACTGCTTTAATATCAGATACCAAGCAATTTGGAGTGTTGTTGTTGTTTTCCTTTAAAACAAACTTACTATTCCACATCATGATTAATACTAACCTGGAGCTGTTAAAAATCAAACCTGGTAGTCTCCAACGAACTTGAGACTTTACTGACAGATTTGTAATTCACCAAACACACACTTACTTGACATCATATTAACAAGAGAACTCTGAATCAAACACTCTACTTGGTGAGGGTTGGGAATTAGTTAAGCAACAGAGGAACAACTAAAAAATTAGAATTAGAAAAAGAACTTAAAAATTTCTATATTCTAATTTCATAAACATCCATATTCAAAAGTAACCTAAAGACTTTATTAGTATATCGGAAATTTCAAGATTGATAAATGACTACATATGCAATATTCATTGATATTTGCAAATAACTACTTTTATGACATATTTTTTAATGTTTCAGGAAGTTTGTCATACATGCCTGTACACATTTATTGACATGTTTTCATAGCCTACTTTCACTAGAAACAAAAACAAAAACAAAAATGAAGCAAAGTCAAACAAAACAAAAAAATAGCCTTCCAAAATGTAAGGTCAAATGTGAAAAGGATGGGTAGGAGAAAATGTGTCAGACAATTAAGATAGTTTGGCAAATCTATACTCCATAAAAATAATTTTTGGAACTGCCTATTTCAGGTTAATATCCAATTATATAAAGGGGGTTAAAAAAATAAAGGCAAATAGTATGGAGAAGACATTTCATAAAGTATTTTTAAAAACTTTGTGACATCATGTTTAACCAAATAATCAAAATAATGGGTTTTGAGAAAACTTCTCTTACAATAAAAGAAATACCTCAAAACCATATATTCCCACCTACTTAAGGCTACTCTTGTCTTCCGATCTACTTGCTAGGCTTAGAAAAACCTGAAGTATCTTAAATGTTGGTACAATTTTCCAGGAAAACTGACTGCATGTTTATATATGCAGAAATTAGACACCTTTTTATATGCCTCGGAAGTATCAAACAGAACTAGCTTTAAGGAAAAGACATGATATTAAACTAATGTCTCATAGGTAATCTTAGCAGTAGTCTAATCAGATTCTTAAATAACATCATGGAATTACCTGTGTTTATTTCCTCTGCAATTTCCAAATCTTCTATTTGAATCCTATGATCTAACATCTCTATAAAATGGTCTCTGATTTCTTCAGCTGACTCATCACCAAATTTATAATCACATAACATTACCGTGGATCCCGGAATGGGGACAAAAACCCGGTGAGGAAGGATGTGAAACTCTTTTTCAGAATCTAAAAGGAGAAGAAACATTATCAATATTTAGATAAGTCTGTCACTGGTATCAGTGACATATATTTTGTAAGTAAATGAAAGTGTCATATACATACCAATAGAAATTTTAAAAAGTTGTTTTTATTCTCTAATTGACTTGACACAAGATTGATGTTATTGAATTCTGCTTTACTTCAATATCCCTGGCCTCTGCAAGGGATCTAAATATTCCTGTGAAATATAAGCTTATCACTGCCTTCAATATGAGGATGTTGTTGATTATATATTCTTGTATTAATCACCCTTCTATGAGAGAATAACCAGGAGAAAATTTTGTTCCTGGTTATTTTTCTTGTTTGTTTTAACTTTACAAACAATTTCCCCCTCTTCATGCAAGTATGGAGCCAAATTAGTGGCCCATGTATATCGAGTATATAGAACATGACAGCATACATTTTCATACATGTATGTACAAAATAATCTCACCACGCACATAATCTACAAAGTGCTAGTCCCCGCTATCAAGCATGTGTATGACAGCAAGTTATGTTTTCTATACTAACCTCACTACCAACTCCATCTTGCTTTCTTTTTATTTTCCCTTTGCCTCATTCTTATTACTAATATTTATTATTCTAATCATTAATCTTAAATAAGTTCTTAGTTACTCCTAGGACCTTATTACATGCTGTACATAATTAATAATGCATACATATTCTATTTTTCAAATCAGGTTACATGCTTCTTGAGGGAAGGAATCTGGTCATTGACTTATATCTACCACATTGCCTTGAACAGAACAAATGCTTAATGAATATCTAATAAATAGACATACTAAATGCTATAAAATAGAAGTAATATTCCTGGGGCAACAATTAGTGCAACATATTGTCATAAATAGCGTTAAGTAATTTTTTGAAAAAATAATCTGGATTTAAATAAATAATGAAGAACTATGTTTCACTCTTCTTTGAATACTCACAAAGTAAAATATATTCCCCCCAATTTCTAACATCATCACTGGTCCACACAAACACAACTGGTTCTACACCATGATTCTAGTGAACTATCAACAAAGATCAAGATTTTGTGTAAAGAATGGATATGATTTTTAAATCTACCACTGTACAGGCCAACTAGAAAAGCAGGGCTCACTTTTATAGTAACCTTTTTTCTTGCCAAGAAACTAGTGGTAGTTTTATATAACTACAAACAGAAGACAAAGAATGTCTGTCAGGGGAAATGCAATGACTTATATTATGTGTTCCTGCCATATCATACTTATTATCTGCTTTTCATATGAGAACAGGAAAAGTTTTACTCTTTGATAAGACTGCCACCTATCCGTGAAATTATATTACTACAATTTGTTCTGCAGCACGTGAACTGTCCACACAGATGGTTAGAAATCTATTATTTTATTTGGGTCCAGTTTCTTGAAATAGGTTAAGTTCAAAACTTTCAAAAATTAGCTATAATGTATGTATAATTGGCATGCAAATTGCACTCATTCTAGTTCTGCCTAAAAAAGGGATAAATATGCTATAAAATTAAATGTTAAAAGAATTGGTTATGATGAATTTTAATTACTCATTAAAAAAGAAAAGGCTCTTATAATTTCAAATTAAAAAGTTAATTTAGCCATTTAATATTTAAATAAAACCAAGTTTTCTAATTGGTCTGAGGCTAAAAATGGGAGGGGAACCTTTGTAAAAAGACACATCTTAAATAGTATTCCAAAAAGTAGTCTTTTAGGAATAGTCCCACAGCAGAGTATCTAGTTCACCATTATTTCAAAAAGTTCAAAACAGAAAAAACATTTAAATTTAAGCCAATATGATAAGAATTGGGTTTCTGCTGATTAATAGAGTCCCAATTTATACTGAAGTATTAGAGCAATTTTTATAAAATAGATGCTATCTAAGCTCACAAGTAGCCATTTGCATGAAGGCTGAAACCATGACCACAGGCAAAAAGGATTGCACATGTCTGAGAGGACAAGTGATATGAATGGATATGGTGTAGCAATGGAAGAAAGTAAGAGGTTTCAAAATTGATGGCTTCATTTTCGTAAGGAGTGGGTCATCTTCTGAGAGTAAGTTGCACAGGATTGAATGGAGGCTGATACAGAATAATGAAGATGGTCTGAAATACTTTCTAAGGGGAAGACCCTACTAAGAAAAAGAATGACTGGAATATATATATATATATATATATATATATATATATATATATATATAATTTTTTTATAGTCATTTAAGTATTAGGTTCTTTCATCTGGAGAGCCAGAATCTAAAGACTATATTAGGTTTAAAATAAGGAATTTAAAGTTAATATGCCCTTTGCAGACTTCCTGATGCATGCAAAAATATTTTATGGCATATATTCTACATTTTACCATTCTACGAATCTACAAAATCTTACAAGCATAGGAGAAACATAAGCTAAGTAAAATGAGTACTAAATCTAAGATCTAACAACTTGGTGTATATATATTCAACTTCACTTTTACATTTGTTTATATTATTATACTTGCAATTTAGTCTTTTATATTGATATCCTAAGATCAACTTACATGTTAGTGGAATAAGTATCCTGTTACTAAAGTTTTAAAAATATATATTTATACTTGGGTTTCTTTTGGAAATATAATGCTACACTTCCCAAAAATTAAAGTTAAGAAATTTTAAGACAAGTATCATTAATTAATTCTCTTCCTTCATTACCTCTAACATAATAGCAACTACTATTTACTGAGGGCTTGACTTAACAACTTTAAAAACAGCATCTTGTTTAATCTCACAGGCTCAAAAAGTAGCTACTATAATCTGTTTTTTATATAAGATAATGGATGTTTAGATAGGCTGAATCATTTGCCCAAAGTCACTTAACCAGTGGCAAAATAGACAAGGAAACCAAGACATTTAGTCTCTGCTCTTTCCATCAAACTACAATGCCTATTCTCTTCACATAGCCTTAAAGGTTACTCAATTACAGTGAAAAATGTTTTTGATTTTTAAAAAAATAATTTATAACTACTGCAACTGCTCTTTGAAGCAATTAATTATACTAATTGGACATCAGCAAAATTTTCAATACTCACTCACTTACAAAAGGATACCAGGACAGTCATGTAATACCATTTTTATGAAGCATTTTTAAATAGAACAGAGTAATTAAATAATACGTGTGATTAGATAGATCTTTGGCATTAATGATGGATGTATGTCCACATCCCTGAAAATCTCAAAATTCACAGTTCATCTGTAATCATACTGTTGCTTAGAAAGTGAGTATTTAACACCACGAGAGCTGTACCATCCCCAAAGTCAAGTAGCAAAAACAAAACCTTTAAGGAGATGAGGTTGGTAGGCTGACTAGGTGGCTAAGTGACCAAGTTTCACACAAATATCTCAACCCAATTGCTGCACATAAGAATCAAATTCATGTCTCAGCAAAACTATACATTTCATTATCAGTGGACAGAACTTTAGGGTTATTTGCGAAGTACCGCAAGGACAAATGTGAAATCTGGCAATTCCAGCAATCTATCATACTAGCAATATAAAAAAGATTATGATTAGCCTACCAAACCTAATATACTATTTACTAAAAGAAGTTAATTTTGTAGAGGAGCAATGCTGTCTTCTATAAATATAAAAATATTCCCTTAACAAGCTAAAATATATGTTTCAATTATGTGTATATTCAACTGTGAATTGCTAATCTACTCACATTTGTTTGGTAGCAAGGTGAAGATGAATATGTAAGCTCTAAAAAGCATACTCAATATTCTAATTTTCTTTTTGAATAAAATAAATATTTTTAATACAAATTACAAAAATTGTTTATGTTTCACAATAGATATAATAGTTATAATAAATAGGTTATGACACCATGGCCCAAATCTTTTAAATCTAATTAAAGTCTGTTAGAGTTATTTATTTATTTATTTATTTATTTTGAGTATATTTTATTGATTTTTTTACAGAGAGGAAGGGAGAGGGATAGAGAGTTAGAAACCTTGATGGGAGAGAAACGTCGATCGGCTGCCTCCTGCACACCCCCTACTGGGGGAATGTGCCCACAACCAAGGTACACACCCTTGACTGGAATTGAACCTGGGACCTTTCAGTCTGCAGGCCGATGCTCTATCCACTGAGCCAAACCAGTTAGGGCTGTTAGAGTAATTTATAAGAAGTATATAAACTACAGTACACAAAAAACTTGGTAAGAATAATATGTCAATTGCATACAGACCACAAATACCTATTAAATAATCTATTATATAAATATTCAACATTAATAAATGTTTTGATTATGAATGAATTATTTTTAAAATCTTATATTAATTTTTAAAATTAGCTTTAAAATGTTAGCACAATTTTCTAGTCTGGCAGAAATTCATGCATAATTTTTTTTAAAATCTTTCTAGACATTATTTTAAATATTGATAGATTTCCTACTATAAGGTGTTCACAAACTATTTTTTGTGCAACTGAAAATTTTTCATTCAATAAAAAAGATGACATATTATGAAAGATAGCTATAAATATGAAAAATGACATATCTATTACATCTTGACATCCTATCTAGTGAAAACATGCCCAAAAAAAGTACTTAATTTTATACTCATAACTTTTTTTTCTGGAATTTCATTCAAAAGCAGATCCTCAAATAGTATTTCACAACGATCGGCAACTGTATTCAGTATATCTCTCTTCACTGCCTATGGAAAAACAAGACAAAACAAATTACAATAAGAAATAAAACTGTTACTTTAGGTTTGTATTATTTTATTACTAAGAAGCCCTCACATAACTGGTCTCCCTATATAATCACATCCACTAAAATAACTGATACATCATTCCTTTTAAAATGTCCACTTAACATACTTATTAACATTAATAGTTTAAAAGCAAATTTGCCTGCCTCATATAAAGAATAAATTAAAACCAAATAAATAAAAGCAGGTTTGCATCTAAACAAATAATGCTACTATTCTGAACTAAGAAATGTATAACTATAAAAAAAGTGCTAGTCGTCCTTTTTAAAATTTCTGAATTATAGAGATTATAGAATACTACCTAATCATTCTCCCAATAAATACTTTTCCTATTATTTAAAAAGTTCAAGCCCTGACTGGCTTGGCTCAGTGGATAGAGCATTGGCCTTGGACTGAAGGGTCCCAGGTTCGATTCAGGTCAAGGGCATGTACCATGGTTGCGGGCACATCCCCAGTAAGGGGTGTGCAGGAGGCAGCTGATCGATGTTTCTCTCTCATCGATGTTTCTAACTCTCTATCCCTCTCCCTTCCTCTTTGTAAAAAATCAATAAAATATATTTTAAAATAAATAAATAATTCTTTTTAAAAATAAAAAGTCCAATTTCCCTTAGAGATAATGATTTCCAATGTACTAATAAGTCACACCGTGGAACACGTAATGAATTTGTATAATCATCACTTTAAAAAAGACATAAAATAGACATTCTACATATGAAAATCTTGTGATCAATTACATGGTATAATTGTATTGCCTAACCGACTGGGCCTTTATTAGTCAAAGTTAAATTAATAATAATGAAAGCTGATACTGAAAAAATAAAATCTTAGGATTTTTGAATAGTCATGCTAACACACTTCTGCTTTTCATGTACCAGTTATTACTCCTTCTGTACCTGCACAGCATCCTTAACCTTGGGTTTATTGCTATGAATGTAAGCTCTGCTCTTCACAGCGCCCTTAAGGTTTACAGAGCCACTGCAGATCTGGACGGTGGCTGTGGATCTGTGGTCTGAATTCAGAAGCTGAAAGACAAAAATCACTTTAAGTTCTAAAAGCCAACATTATATTAACTATACAAACTACATTAATAACTACAAAAGATATTTAAACATTATAGGAACCATTTCGTAAAGTGAGAAGACATTTTAGAGTTTAGACTGAACCAAGTGCTTGAAAATTTTCTCCATAAATTATTAAAAGGCCTTCATATTTCTCCTTATATAAGCTATATGTCATTTGTTGAGCATTTGAGTATAGTCAAATACTTTATGTTAAATTTTTAATAGTTTTGGGCCAAAAGACTCAAATAGGTTTTATTAAAATAATGTTTCTTGTAAATAACTTTCCTAGAACTGGACATTTTTTACAGTCTCTTACATCTCTAAAATTCCTTGACTCTCTAATTATAAACATAAAAACAGAAACAATTTCATTAAGGTTATTCTTAGAAATAATGTACTTTAGATAAGAAGGATTTTAAAATATTTACCAACTGCGTTAACACTCTGACATCAAAAGAACAACTACTTGCTTGAGCATTTCCTCGAGGTTTTTTCTAGGAAAAAAAAAAGTTAAAACTTGATTACTGAGATCAAAATGAAACATAAAAGACAATTTAGGAACTATCCTACACATACTAAGTAACTTAGAGGGAAAAAGTATTATTATTCATTTTATTTTAGCTATTTCTATAGATATGTTACTTTGTATATTCTATAGCAATCAATGTATGTTGAGAAAAAAACAAAACAAAACATTAATTCCCTACTTCTATTTCTCCGCAGTGGTTCTCAACCTTCCTAATGCCCCGATCCTTTAATACAGTTCCTCATGTTGTGGTGACCCCCAACCATAAAATTATTTTCGTTGCTACTTCATAACTGTAATTTTGCTACTGTTATGAATCGTAATGTAAATATCTGATATGCAGGATGTATTTTCATTGTTTGCGACCCACAGGTTGAGAGCCGCTGCTTAAAGCAAGGACTGGCAAACTATGGTCTATAGGTCAAATCCAGACTACCACCAGGCTATATAAATAAAGTTTTACTGGAACACACTAAGATCATTCATTTATGTATTGTTTGTGGCTGCTTTCATGCTACATCAGAACTGAATAGCGGCAACAGAGACCAAACGGCCCTCAAAGTCCAAAATATGTACCATTTGGTTATTTCTGCAAAGTTCACTAACCCTTGCTCTGAAAGGAGAGATCACTAAAGTTTCTCTTCAGATCAAAGCTATTTTAGGAGCCCATAAAGACCCTTCTTTAAAATGGCAAAAGTTAGTCTTCAAACTGTCGTTAGGGCAGGATTCTGATTATTTCCGAAATAATCTCATAATTTTATGAGAAAAATGTCTGCCTTTTTACTTCAAAAGGCCTTAGAAATAAGAAGTAGGTGAAAACTGTTTTCATGAAGGAAAGGACTATAGAATTAAGGATACGTCATCTTTTGTTTTTCCTTAATGCAAATAATTTCATAAGTAAGATGATTTTCTCTGAACTCACCTGTCCTTCTAGTAGGTCACAATCTTCAGCTTTAACTTGTCCATTAATCAAATAAACACCATTTTCTATTTGCTTTGCCCAGCGTGCAAGTCCATTCTTATAAGAAACACAAAAGGGATATCTTTCAAATATCCATCTCAAACTCTCCACAATCAACTTTTTCCACCTAATTCACTGGCGTAGTGAAAATCTCTATGTAGCAGTTTTTTTCATCTTACTCATCCTATGTAATAAAAGCCTAATATGCTAAGTGTCCAGTCGTCTGGTGACCGGTCGACTGTTAAACCAATCAAAGCATAATATGCTAATGATATGCTAAGGTCACTCAACCGCTCGCTATGATGTGCACTGACCACCAAGGGGCAGACAGTCGACCAGTCGCTATGACGTGCACCGACCACCAGGGGACAGACACTCCAACTGGTAGGTTAGCTTGCTGCTGGGGTCCGGCCTATCGGGACTGGGCGAGATGGGCTAGACATGCCCTGGAGCCCTCCTGCGATCCCTCCCTTGCCCCGATCGTGCACTGGTGGGGTCCCTCGCCCTGGCCTGCGCCCTCTCGCAATCTGGGACCCCTCGGAGGATGTCGGAGAGCCAGTTTCAGCCCAATCCTATAGGCCACTCTCCTCAGAAGGGTGCCCGACACAGGGCTCATGGCTTGCAAGAGCTGCTGTGGCGGCGCGAGCCTCTCCAGATGGGGACTGATTGGGCGCGAGGCCGCCGCTGGTGCAGTGGGGCCAGGATGAGCGGGAGTGAGCTGCAGGCAGCTTTGGACTGTGGGTTTTGGCCCAATCCCCACAGGCCACCCCGAGGGACCCCCCCACCCATGCACGAATTTTTGCACCAGGCTTCTAGTATTTGATAATACTTTTCCTAATCTTTATCTCAAACTACCATTTACATCACTGACTTAGAAGGTTGAATAACTACATGACCATAGTCAAGTAAGTTCAATAATTCCCATTATCTTTTTAAAATGTGAGAAGAGAAAAAGCCTCAAATATATAAAGCAGTATTTGCCTCCTTCAACAGAAGATAAATGAGATATAAACAAAAGAATGATACAAAAATTCTTAAAAAGGACTAAAAAAGAGAAAACAAAAGATCATGCAAAAGCAAAAAGACCAAACAGTGTACCTTCTTACATAACTATATTTTACAATGTACATAATTATGTTAATTAACAAATACTTATGGAGCACCTATTATGCTAAATATGTTAGTATTACGACATTGTCCCCCCTCTAAATTTGTAATCTGGGGTAATAAATTAGTTACCTCTAACAATATCATTACAATTAGGATGCAATTTTTGAGGATTATAAAATGAACAGTAGACAACCAGAATAAAAGCAAATTATCTATTCAGCAATCACTACAGAAAATTCATTTAACCCTGATACCTTTGTATTTTTCTCCAGAGGATAGCTGACAGAAGTAGTAGACAGTGGGATGTGAATATTAATATGAACTGTGCACTCTAAAGAAAGCCATGAAGTTGATAGTCCATTTTGATACTTCCAATCTGCTGGTTTTGCTGAACTCTTTAGTGAGAGAGGGGTAAAAACATAAAATATGTGCTTTAGGCCCTCATATGTACAACCTAATAACTTGAACAACCTGATAGCTAAGACATTTAGCCAAATTCTTTCATCAAAGGGCAATAGGTTACAACTAAATAAAAACAAAGCATGCATTTCATTTTAGTAATCTTCAGAATACTGAACTTGGTGACTCCCTCCTCCAGCGGTTGGCTGGAAAAGACCAGATGGGCTATGTTTAGAATTCTGAGGAATCCTCTTGTCCTCTAGCTCTCATCTATAGCTTCAACCATGTTAATTCTGAAGCTTCTGATGTGAAGCAAATAACCACTGAGTGGCTTTCAGGTGCCAGATATTCTCCATTCTGTCCCATCCACTCTAACAGAATTCTAAAAAGTTACTTTTTCACATTACTTTTAAACAGCTTAGTAAATGTTAGTTCGGATTCTGCTGAGTGCAAATAGCTTGCTTACTAGGCACTATAGCTACCAAAAGCCCACATACTTTTACTGCTAGCCTCTCAAATATAATACTAAACACATAAACAAGGCAGGGGGAGTTTAATAAACATATGTTAACAACTAAAAAAAAACAACACATACATTTTCCTTGACTGTAATGAAATATTTCAAAATAAAAAACTATAGGTGGTTGTGGACATCAATAGGAGGGAACAGCATTGAAATTTTTAAAAACTAAATAAAGAATTGAATTTTGTTTTAAAAATAGTTTGCAACACAGAAAAATCTTTAAAGAGCAATTTTTCTTACCTTTGGATCATGGATATCATAAGTTCGACAAAGTATTCTTTACTAATTAAGGATAAAAATGACCCAAAAAAATAATTCTTGATAATCAAAAGAAAATAAATCATCAAAAAACAAAATAACTATAAGCATCCATCAGTTTTTACAAAATTATACCATTTTACACACTTAAAGATATATACACATATGTATGTAATTATACAAATATATATATAGCTCTGACTATAGTTGTGGTGCTTTATTTTTTTTTTTTTTAAATATATTTTATTGATTTTTTACAGAGAGGAAGGGAGAGAGATAGAGAGTTAGAAACATCGATGAGAGAGAAACATCGATCAGCCGCCTCCTGCACATCTCCCACTGGGGATGTGCCCGCAACCCAGGTACATGCCCTTGACCGGAATCGAACCTGGGACCTTTCAGTCTGCAGGCCGACGCTCTATACACTGAGCCAAACCGGTATTGGCAGTTGTGGTGCTTTAAACTATTTCTTATGGCTTATAAAGCCTGCTAATCAGAATAAATAGAAAGTACTTGCTCAAATACACACCCTGTATAACAAATAGGTAAATAGGTGTGCTGTTTTGGATGGAGTCAAGCCTGAGAATCTTTATTGGGTCAAGGGGCCTGTACATGAAACTTTCTAGTTAAATATACAAAGGAGTTTAAAGCCCAGCTTCTGCAGGAGCGATCACTGTTTGAATTTTGTGTTTTCCAAATCCTGATTCACTGGGCCCTTGCATTGCTGCAGTCTCTTCCTAAGGCTGTCGCCTAAGAGGCATTGTTGCCCTGGCAAGATGTATAGGAAAGGGGTCCCTATAACGGGCTTTTAGTGCCATGTGATCTTGGCTAAAGTCCTAAAAATTTCTTAGATATCCTAACTGTCCAGTTCACTGCACCTGTGCTTTGAATTGAACATTTTACCAATAGCAATTGAAGGTAAAAATTTAACATAATAAAGCATTACTTTGCCTAAACTGTCAGCTGGGGTATCTACCTCTCTATAGGGGACCTATTGTGTTGGTAAACAGTTCTCATTCCCTAGTCCTTGACACCTCTGTCAAACTCTTTGCAACCTTAAAGCATGACTATATTAGTAGTAGTAATGGTAGTAGTAGTAGTAGTTGTTATTGTGCTAAGTATTATTTACAGAAAAACTTAAAAACTAAGCTTATTTTTTAAATAATGATTTAAATAAATGTTTGGAGGGAAAACTTATAGGAACATTATTTTGGTATTATATACATTTAAAACATGAACACCTAAATAAAAGATACTTTTTTGTAGAAGAGCAAATATGAAGTGTCACTCGATCTGAGACTTCCTCCTCTGTGAAATTCCACAGTCTCTTTTTATTCATAGATTTTTCCACAGCAAATACTAGCTGAAATAGAGGAAAACACACACCAATTGAATGCAAAGTGAAAGAAGAAAAGTGAATGCAGAAAAACATACAATTATAATGTCCCTAAGATCCCATCTATTTAAAATTTCATGATTCTATAGTTAAATTGTCTTTTCTTCAAAAGAAAGAGTGAAACTGATTACTAACCATTTGAGTTCCATTTATACAATTGGTTTTTTAAATAGAAAAATATAATCCATCACCATTAAGAATCAACTGGACATAAAAATTAATTTTGGGCAAACATTTAAGTGAAATATAGAATAAAGGCTTTATTATAATAAGAGTGAGAAAGGACAAGTAATTTTTAAACTATAAAAATGGAGCATGTCGCCAAAACCGGTTTGGCTCAGTGGATTGAGCGTCGGCCTGCGGACTGAAAGGTTCCGGGTTCGATTCCGGTCAAGGGCATGTACCTGGGTTGCGGGCACATCCCCAGTTGGAGGTGTGCAGGAGGCAGCTGATCGATGTTTCTTTCTCATCGATGTTTCTGACTCTCTATCTCTCTCCCTTCCTCTCTGTAAAAAATCAATAAAATATATTAAAAAAAAAAAAAAAATGGAGCATGTCACCCATTTGGCATTTCTTATTTAAATGTAACAAAAGATTTAAGGCAATATATAAGGACACATACAATATAGTAGCAAAATAAAAGTGAAAAAAATAGAAATAGTGACATATATTTATAGCAGAAATAAGAATTATGGAAGGGCATACTTGATATATGGAGAGGAGTTATAAATTTGGCTCTAAGCTTTCTAACAATAATGTTCACAAAGAAACCTAATTTGTTACCTACTTCACATGGTCCATAAAGCTGAAAACAATTGATCAGAAGAGGCACAAGTTTCTTCATAACGATATCAAAAGAAATTTCTTCAAAGACAATATAATGTTATATAACAAACCAAGTTCTTAACAATGATCTTATGAAAGACACTGGCAAGTTTTATAATGTTCTTTCTTATAGTGTTCCTCAATGCTGGCCAATGGAAACAAAGTTAGATAATTCAAACTCAATAATTTCTGAAATACAGCATTTCTAAAGTTTCATATGCTTCTTACGAACAGAGATATAAAAGCAACAGGAAAGAAGATCTGACTATATTTCTCTAGCACTGAGTCCACATTCACCCCCATTCAATCCAGCACCAACCACAAAAGGATGCACAACCTTTATGTTATTAATACATAACGGTTTAGATCCTATTCCAAAATGCCATTAAGACCAACTGTAATATACATTTATTAAAAACTAGAGGCCCAGTGCATGAAATTCGTGCATGGGAAGGGCCCTAGGCCTGGCTGGCGATCAAGGCCTTCCAACTACCGGCCAGGGCCTCCCTTCCCCAGCTGCCGGCCAGGGACTTCCCTCGTTCCGCACCGCCCCCTGGAGGTCAGCACACGTCATAGCAAGCGATAGAACTCCTGGTCTCGCGGTCAAACTCCCATGGGGACACTATGCATACTAGCCTTTTATATATATATATATATAGAAGATGGGAAAAATAGCAGAAGGTTGAATAACTTCCCAGGGGAGGGAGAAATCTCCATTGTCTTCCCTTACTCCCTTAGGTACAAATATCAAAAGTTTGACAGTGGACATTCGATAGTTAAGGTTATAAAACTGTAGGAATCTGTAGCATCTAGAATTCTTAGTTGCACACTTTTTTACTAGAAAAAGTTTGGGGGATTTTCTGTGGGTTTTTGCACTCTTTAAGATTATGAGGTCTGCTTCTCTCTTGGTGGAGGAAACAACTTTTTATTTATTTAAAAATATTTTTTTATTGATTTCAGAGAGGAAGGAAGAGGGAGAGAGAGACGGAAACATCCATGATGAGAGAGAATGATTGATTGGCTGCCTCCTGCACACCCCTGCTGGGGATCGAGCCTGGCATGTGCCCTTGTCCGGAATCGAGCCCAGGACCCTTCGGTCCACAGGCCGATGCTCTATCTACTGAGCCAAACTGACCAGGGTGGAAAATAACTTTTTATGAAAGCTGGCTGTAGAGTTTACTTTAGGTTGTCAGGGGAAACAGCTTGTGAACCTTCATATTTACATGTAGACTTTAATACCCAATTCACTGATGTGGGAATAAAATGAAAAACAGGGAATTCATAATACTCAGACCAGGAATAAAGAATAAATACCTTATTATTGTGATGATTTTATGTTTTACTCTCAGGATACTGAGAGAATTGAACAGAAGAATCACAAAGCCTATTAATTTCACATTACAGCAATCACTTGGAACTAAATGAAAGGTCTAGCAGAATATTGCTATTGTATGACAAAAACAGTTAAATCATTATAACTTGTTTCATAAAAGTAAAAAACCTTTAAATGTAGACTATTTTAACATCTGTAGCTTTGATTAAAAATATAAATATTGACATTACACACGAGATACCAAGCAATTGGGTGGGAAAGCTATGTCAACATAATCTATAATAATAAAAGCATAATATGTTAATTAGACCAGAAGTCCTTCCGGATGGGATGTCCTTCCAGACGACCTTCCGGAGGAAGCCGGGACACGGGTCCCGGGTGCCTGCTGGCGGCCAGAGGGAAGCCCGGGTCCCAGGTGGCAGAGGAAAGCCGGTGCCGGCAGCCAGGGGAAGGAAGGCCTACTCTTGCATGAATTTTGTGCATCAGGCCTCTAGTCTCAGTATAAAGAATTATGAGACAGAAATTCAAATATGTATACAAAGGTATACGTATATACAAAGAGCATCCATTAAAGTAAGATGCAACTTGATCATATTAAGAATTTTTATATTTCATACTTACTCTGCGCAGGGTATTTTGAAAATCATTTCCCATTTCTAATGTTGTAATAATAAATACTCCAAGAACTAAAAGTCCCCCAGGTAGCATTCTGGAAACCTGAAATAGAAATATAGTATTAGCTAACATAAACATTTGGCATTATATGCAATCCTTTGTGTCTGAGAAGCTAAATATTAAATCAGCAAATCCCTACTGAGTATCAACTATATGAACAGCATTGAGGTAGGAGCTTTGAGAAACGAGTTAAAATACTGAGAAATGGATGATAACCAAGACAATGGGGTGTCATTATGAACACAATCTTCCTAGAGTATCCTGAATTTAACTCTAAAATAACCTTATAAGTAAAACCACTAAATAATGAAACCCATTAGCTACAAAAATAAAGCAACCCCTTTCTCATGAAATCAGAGACTGAAATATCTTATAAGATGTTTTTCAATGGCTTCGGCTATCAGCTAAATAAAGTATCAATTTTTCCTTAGACTGCTATTTCAGACTAAAATCTGGATAATCAGATATCCTTCATTTGACACTACTTACTCTGAAATATCAAAATGCCAGTCAAAACTTCTCACTGTTCTCCATGCATATGCCTAGGTTTTCCAACTCTATACCTTTACTCAGGCTGAGAGCTGACTTTTTCTTATATTTTGGGGGACCCTCTGGGAGGTCCTTAAGGGAAGAAATAATTCTCAATTATCACTGTATCCCTATATTTAGCAGAATACTAGAACCTGGAATTTGATCAGAGGGTGTCTGACTTGAAAATCCATTGCTTCCTATTATCTAGGTTTACCTGTTTTTAAAACCTATTTATTGATATAATTGAGTATTTATGTATTTTGTAATTTTTCTTTACTCTAAAATAATACTGGTTAAAAATCTTAGCAAGTCTTTCTGTGTTCACTGGATTATTTGTTTAGGATAAATCTCTTTTGGTGCATTACTAGTTTAAGAAGTTATGCATATTTTTAAAGTGTGTGACACATACTACCAGTTTGTCTTCTGTAATATCTATTATTTCCCTTCAAGTAAGAAAATGAAAGTTGTGGAAACTTAAGAATGAGTACTCTGAAATCCTACTCTGATAATCTGAGGATACAGTGCTTTTATTGTGTCAGTCAATAAACACAAACTTAACTATATAAGGAGAAAACTATGGTGACCTGGTTAGCATGTTCTGTGGCCCATTCTTCATCCAAGTTATCCACCTTATCTTTGGGATGTTTGAGGTTCTCATTGTTTTCCTCTTTCGGTGGTGTTCTAGTGGCAAGAATCACATAATCCTTTTGTGAAGAACACTTAAAAACAAATTAGAAAAACTTATTAGAGTGATATCTGACTGGGGAATGTAAAGCTCTTATGACATACAAAAAAAGTAATATTTATAACAGCTTAAGTTGTTAATGTCTATGCTATAATGGAATCTATACAGAAATCAATTTTCATAAATATGCTTACAACACTTCCCTCACATGTCATCTTTTAATATATTTAATATCAGCCTCTTATTTATTTGGACATCCAAATGTGAATCACATAGTGGTCACTAAAAATGACTTACTGGATGAGTAAGTGAACTGCATTTAAATCAAAGGAAAACAAATATGCTTGGTCAAATAATATAGTATTATTTCCTATATAATTTGAACATATTGGTGATTCAATGAAATAAAGCAACAAATGACCTTGTGCACCTTACTTTCATTGAAATGACAAATACTGTATATCAACAGAAACTAAAAAAACAGAAAGAAAACAAACAAACAAAAAATGACAATAGTGAGAAACCTGCATATATGTGTCCACAGAAAAACAAGGGGACACGTAAGTGATATCAGATTTATGTTCCTCAGTTTTCATAGCAGTTAAATGGTAATCAAAGCTGGGAAACCCAAATATAAATTTAGGGACATTTAATAGCCTAGTGTTATTACAGTGGAAGGTTCCTATAAAGAAAGTATGAAAATAAGGCTGATAATACAAGTTAGTATGTTGTCATCCTCAGACATGACCTGAAATTCCCATCGTTAGTGTCATCTTGGACTAGAAAAGAAAGACAGAGAACTTATTTCTATAAAAAGTTATTTCCAGAGAGTTACATTCAAATGTACACAGGAAAAGGTAGGTGCTGATTAAGAAAGCTTTTCCTTCTCAAAAAATCTATGACTTTGAAAAGAAAATGACCCTAGAAGTAGGAAACAGATAAGCTTGAGGGGAAGGAGAGAAAAATGATGAACCCTGGCATAAAGAGGAAGAAGGAACGTGTAGAAGAGCGGAAGGAATGAAAAGGCAGCATGAAGCAACACCAGAAGGAACATCCTAAATCGGGAGACGCATTTGTGAGAAACCGTCTGTGTGCACCAAGGAAAGTTTGGAAGAGGGTATTTCTCACTGAACTTTTGTTTCTTTGAACCCATCTTTCTCTAAAACTCTTCTTCACTTAAAGTAAAAACAATAATAATAATGGGAAGTAAAGAACCTTAAATAAAAAGTGCCTAGCAAAAGGAACCCTATATTAAATACTGAGTACCTGGAATAAAAACGAAGTTCAGATTGTGTTGCTGAGAGGCAGGCTGGCCATCTCATGAGCGGCCTCTCCGGATGGGACTACTGGGTGAAGAGTGCAGGGTCTGCCCTCTGATTACAAGTTAAGAATCGGGTTTGTGACCATGAAGGTGTGACTGGGGGAGTCGTGGGAATATGGATAGCATCAGAACAAGGAAAGTTCGTTCTGTAGTTTGAATACTCTAAGCCTAGGCATCATGATAAAATACCCAGAACTAGAGCTCTGGACAATAGAGCTTCATTTGCTAACAGGCCTCAAACTCAAGCCCTTGGGCCACAGTGCACTTTCCCCTCCACAGTGTTTAGGCAGTTTGTCTATGTAACTCTCGTTTATTGTTGTTGCTGCTGCTTTGTATTGCTAATGAGTCCTCCCTGCTTAGCAACACAGTCTTTGGTGCTAATGCTTTTTCAAGTAAATGTCCAAATCTCTATTCCATTTCATGTTGACTTTTAAAGGCTTAACTTTATGGGGGAAATAGAATGTGTATAATTTTCAAATTTCTCCCACCTCTTCCACTCCCTCTCCACGGAATTAAAAAAAAAAATCAATATGATAAGTACTATTACAAAATATAAGATGACTGTTGCTATAAGACGAGATAAGACAAATTACAATGGGAATAAAACTGTCAAAAGCCACTTCTATAAAGAACTGAACCACCAAGAATTAATAAAAATTAGAAGGAAGTACAAAACACTTTGGAAACACACACAAACATACAGATAATGTGATCAGTAAAAATTCTAATTTTGAAGTTTCCACATTATAAAGTATTTTTACATTGTCAAATGGGAATGTGTTCTGACTTGAGCACACCTGGACTAGATTTGTCTTACTGCTCCACATTTTTCCTCAAAAACCCATTTTAAATTTACTTCTACATTCCATCCCTCCATCCCCTAACCTTGAGTTTATTGTTAAACAGCATGGTTCAACTTTAAATAAACAGGTAATTTGTTCTGTCAATAAACATGCAGTAAAAGATACATACCTGTCCTATTAGAAGACCTGAGACAAAAGACTTTCCTTGGAGATTGAGGTTTGAGAGATACTGGCCAATAGTCTCTTCTACAATGTAGGTTCTTCCCATTATTGAGAACTAATTCAATCTCCTAAATTACAAGAAAAAAATATATAGTATTATTAGGGGGGGAAAATATAACCTTCAACATTTTCCACATGGGGGGAAGTAGAGAGAGAAGTGGTACTACCTCAATGCAACCCTATGCTTTGCAGTGATTGCTTATTAAATAGGATATTCTTACTTGCAAAGTTCAAATGTAGCTTCAAAATTCTCTACAGTGCTGCAGTAAACGACTAACCAACCAGAGTTGATATGAGAGATGAAACTTAATGCCACATTTGCGATAAATTAGCAGTCAACACACCTGAATTTTTATTTCAGATGTACTACTCCTTAGTTGCATTAAATAATCTATTGCTAAGCCTCAGTATGCATTTCTCAAACAGAAAAGATAATTTTTTTTAATCCTCACCTGAGGATATGTTTTTATTGATTTTGAGAGAGAGCGAGGGAAAGAGAAACATCGATGTGGGAGAAAAACATTGACTGGTTGTCTCCCATGAGTGCCCCAACCAGGAATCGAACCTGCAACATAGGTATGTACCCTGATTGGGAATCGAACTGGCCACCTTTTCGGGGTACGGGATGACGTTCCAACTGAGCCACATGGCCAGGACAAGGATGATGCTATTTGATTTGCTCACTGGGAGGTAGAGAGAATCTAAGCATACTGTGAAGAACTACTACTGCATGCTAGAAGTTGTGGCAGGGGAGATGGTATGAAGGCAGTACTTGATGTCTGCTCTTGAGTAACTCATAGTACAACAAGAACTACTGAAGTAAATAGCAATGCAGCAACATATGTAGAGCTTCTACTAAAACAAAGAAAGGTAATGTCACTTGCCCAAGTGGCAAAGCTGGTAAGTGGCAAAGGTACGATGTCAACTCAGTCTGGTTCTAGAGTCCATGCCCTTAAATACCATGCCCATAATGAGGAATCAAACTCAGTTTCTCTTCTAAACCATTATCAAGGGTAACTCCCAACTGCGGATGAGAGCCAGTATATCCCTCTTACTGCCCTGTGCTCCTTTGATTTGATTTTCTGTGGCTAAAAAACAAAGATGCCAACTAAAAGAGTAGACAATAACGAATGATGATCTCAAAGAGTTCCCATTCGGTGTGGGAGACAAAAATGTAAAGCGATGATATTCCAACATGTTATAAAACAGATATAAAAGACTGCAGGTACACAGTTGCAGCATATTGAACAGAGGTAAGAGTCATGTGAGCTTTATAAAAAAAATTTCACTCTGAGTCCGCACAACAAAGCTGAGGCAGCTAGAGATGCGCAGGGGCGGCGTATCTGACACCAGCCAACGGTCACAGTGATTTTGCATTCCCTAAAACAAAAGCCCAGAGGATTGGTTCCACTTTGAAATGGCCTGCTGGATGCTGTTTTTGTTGTCGTTGCTGTTGTTTTTCCAAGAGCCTGCTCAGTTTTATCTTCGAAATGCATTACATTTCTTCCGACCTCTTTTCTCACAACTGTTTGCACACAATGTTTGTTTAGATTAAGTCTAGAACTGCCTGTCTAAATCATTAATGCCTCCATAAAGGGAAGGGCTTTCGACTTTCATAGTGCCTTAAAGTATGCATTTCTGTGTTTTTAAACTTTCCTCTGCTTCATCACGCTATTCCACTCCTTTCCTTCTGGCCTAATAATTCCCAATTCTTGCAAGAAACAGCAGTGACAGTGACTCCAAAGTTATGGTATGTTAACTGTGAAACCTAATTTCTCCCAAGGTGACACCTATCAGCATGTTAATCTGTAAGAAACCGAATGCACCAGGAAGATGAAAATGAATTGGGTGGTAAAATCTGGTGGAATGTTAAGATTTGTTTGTTTGTTTGTTTGTTTAGTGCTCCTTTAAAACTTCGAAATGTGGCCAACGACACTTTACAAAGGACACTCCTGAAAAGGCCTACACAGTTCCATTTTACCTGAAATGTGGAGCATCAGCAGGAGTTTTCCAAGGCGTCCAAACACTGCCTTGAGACGACTCTCCCGCCCTGCGCTCTGATGACCTGGGTCTACAAAATAAATAATCCTAGCGGGATGCCAGCGGGTCTGAAAAACCCATCTAGACTCAGGATCCTGGGAGTTCGTGCACAAAACACCCGCACTTTCCACAGGGTAGAGAACAATGCGATGATACTGTGTACCTAGGGCAAAGAACAGTACGGCACACGCCTGCAACCTTAAAGTGGTTACATGAAATATCTCAGAGATTTTTTTAAAAATCAACCTCAAACGCCTTACTGACAGTCGGAAAAGGCCTACTACTGTGGAAAATTGCAGGGTGAACGGCACCAGCAACGCTTTGTTTTCAACGAAGACCTGAACGAGTTATTTTAGGAGCCATCCAACATGACGTCATCCGTAGACATGACGTCATCCGTAGACTCGGCTCGGAGGCCAGGGTCACATCCGGAAACCAGCGGTTCTCTCCAGGTGGCAGAGTGAGAAGTGCTTTATGAGAATCGTGTTTAAAAACGTCTGTTACGACAGTTTTTTTCCATTTAAAAAACATAAATGTTAAGATCACCTTTTCTGCCACGTCACCTTAGAGCACAAAAACAAAGGTTACACTCACAACTCCTCCGAGCTTCCTTTTTAAAACACAATCTTCGTCCTGGACCATGAACCGGGCTCCTGAAATTCCTGGTGGCTCACCGTTCCCCACCCCAACACACTCACACACACACTCACACACACACTCACACATGCACACACTCATTCCCAAGCGCGGCATCTAAATAGCTCTTTCCAATAAGGTGAGTCGGTCACAGTTGGATTCGTGTGCTGTGCCGTAGTGTCTGTCCATATGTGTCCTAAGGTCTGTTTCCTCCTTCAAAAAGGAAGCTGTGTCCCAGTGCACACACACACACACCTTCGAACGCACGAATTACACCCTCAGGCTGAATCACCGGTCCGCGTGGCAGGCAACTTACCTGCCAGTCAGTCCCAGGAGCTCAGGGCCCAGGTACCAGCCTCCAGGGACCCGATTCCCCTCGGGCCTTAGGCAGTAATTCATCAGAAGGCGACGGACGCCCCACCCCTTACTTCCCACTCCCACCCCGGGTCTCAAGGCGTCGGGTGGCGCAGACTGATGACGCAACGGCCCCCCTGCCTTCTCCGCAGTTCCTCTGCCAAAGCGCCTGCGGGCCACCCCGCCCCCTTCCGGGCACCAGTCACCGCGGCGCTTGCCATCCGGCCCTGCCGGGACCGATGCCCTCTAGCGGCTCGGTGTCTAGGAGCCGCCAAAGAGGACTAGCCATGGCCTCCCGAAGCTTTGATGGTAAGCTTGCCCTGCTTTTTAGGGAGGGGCGTGGGTTAATCAGCACCATGTGGCGCCACCTCGCGGACAGTGGCCACGCGGCCTGCTGAGGAGAGCCGGGGGGCGGGAAGAAAGGAGGAAGCTGACCCGACGTTGCGTAATTGGGCTCCGCGAGGCATTTGAGGGGGGTGGGGGGGGGAAATACATTTCCCAGAATCCTGCGGGGCGTAGTGCTAGTGAAAAAGGGAAGTCGGAGTGCAGTTCCGGGTCAGAGGCCGGCTCTGAACTCCTGTTCCCAGGATGCATCGCTGCCCGCTGCTGCGCGCGCATTCGGACGCGGGCGCCGTATCGCTGGTGGTGCCGCCGCTAACACAAGATTTCATTTCCCAGGGTCCCGCCGCGGGAACCTCCGGCGGGCCGGCGCGCGCGAGCCCCCGAGCGAGGCGGCAGAGGTGGCCGCGCAGGCTCCTGGGTCCTCCTGGTCTTCGCCTTTCTTCTCCGCGTCTGGTCCGTCGGCCGCTGCGGCGGCGGCCCCCGGCCTGGCCGACATGGCGGCGGTGTTGCAGCAGGTCCTGGAGCGCACGGAGCTGAACAAGCTGCCGAAGTCCGTGCAGAACAAACTCGAAAAGTTCCTGGCCGACCAGCAGTCCGAGATCGACGGCCTGAAGGGGCGGCACGAGAAATTTAAGGTGGAGAGCGGTAAGTGACGCCCTTCCCGCGCTCAGGGGGGTGGGCCCGACCCCGGCGCGGTGGCCGGTCTTTCCCGCTTTCGAGCTCTCGCTCTGGCTGCGACCGCCCTGGTAGCCTCGCTTCCTCGCTCTGGTGGGACCCTACCTGGGCCCTGTCTCGCCGGCTCCTCTCTCAGTTGGATACGCAGGAGTCTTTTTGTTCGTTCGTTTCTTTTTGTAAATCTGAGTCCCCAGCCAGGCCCGTTTCCTTCGTAATGAGGCGAGTCCCACGGGACACGAACTAGCGACGACCTGGGCTCTGTTTACCCCGCACTGAAGAGCCTGCAGCCTCAGTCTAAGCCTAGAGCACCCCGCGCGTCAGTTGCGCGGAAAACCGTGGCGGTGGCCGCCGTGTTGCCGGCTCACCTGCGTTCGCTTGGTCTAATCATCAGATTCCAATCATCAGGCTCCAATCATCAGGCTCAAAGGGGCCTTTTCTGCGCTGGTTGTGAGTGTGAGCGGCGCTGGTCCTTGGGAACTAGATGCGCACAAAGATGCGTGGGTGCGGGGCGGGGCGCTGGCGACCAAGGGAACGGGCGGCAAATGGGTTTACTGTGTCGGACTTAACCGCCGACAGCTGGAGTTTAATGGAAAATACGTGGCGACCTATTTATTACTAATGCCTGGAGCAGACCCTCAGGTGAGAGCGAAGTTACCGACAGCAGTGGCTCGAACACACACTGCCCGCTCCACGCTGTGGTTCACCAGTTGTTTGGGGGCGCTCGTTTACTGGGTTTTGCTACGTTGGCTGAAAGTTCTGGATAAATTTTTTTTTAAATATATTTTATTGATTTTTTTACAGAGAGGAAGGGAGAGAGATAGAGAGTTAGAAACATCGATGAGAGAGAAACATCGATCAGCTGCCTCCTGCACATCTCCCACTGGGGATGTGCCCGCAACCGAGGTACATGCCCTTGACCGGAATCGAACCTGGGACCCTTCAGTCCACAGGCCGACGCTCTATCCACTGAGCCAAACCGGTTTCGGCCTGAATAAAGTCTTACTTCAAAGTGTGTAGCAGAATTGAGGTGTTGAAAATTAATCTCCCGAGTCCCAGAGGTGAAGGTAGTCCACGGCCTTCTATTCATGAATTGACACAGAAAATACTGAGTGTCTCTGATGGGCCCGATAGCAGTGCTGAACAGAACGGACTCAGAGCCCTTCGCGTGATAAGTTAACGGCGTTTGTTTTCACTTAAATGTAGTAATTTTATACTTTGGGGCATATTTTGGCTGTTTTAACACAAGCCTTTTTTTTAAAGCAGAACCGTTTTTGTAAATATTTTTTTTCTCCCTTTAATAAAGCTTATTTGGCTGCTTTATGCTAAGGTATCGACTGGCTCGTGTGTGGGGGAAACACTGAGATGTGTAAGATATGTTTCCTGCCTTGAAGTGGGATAGATAGACCAGTAATTTGTAAGAACCCCCCCCTCAGGTCTTTTCTTTTGAAGTCATTTTCAGTGCTGCATGTATTTACCTTTACTCAAGTTTTCTTCCTTGGAGTGCAGTTCCAATACTATGTCTTAAATTTTAAAATGAAGCTTATTAAAAATAAGTGGCAGTATCGAAATTGTGGGTACATGTGTGTTTTATTATTATTTTTTTCCTCTGCTCTTCTGTAGAACAACAGTACTTTGAGGTAGAGAAGAGGCTGTCCCACAGTCAGGAGAGACTTGTGAATGAGACCCGAGAGTGCCAAAGCTTGCGGCTTGAGCTGGAGAAGCTTAGTAAGTATTACATCTTTTTAAAAAATATATATTTTTATTGATTTCAGAGGATAAAGGAGAGGGAGACATAGAAACATGAACGATGAGAGGGAATCATTGACTGGCTGCCTTCTGCACGCCCCCTACTAGGAATCGAACCCACAACCTGGATATGTGCCCTTGACTGGAATCGAACCGGAAACCCTGCAGTCTGCAGGGCGATGCTACCAGCCAGGGCTTAATTACATCTTTATCATATTCGTGGAGTATTGAGATCTTCTGACACTTTTGTATACTTTGGAAACATCTACTTACTGTATCTGAAAATACTGTTTTCATTTATGGTAATATTTTTATTTTCATTCAGTGATAAAGACTATAAAAGAAAATAGGGTTTTCAGTGGTTCTCAACTTGTGGGTCGCCACCCCTGAAAATACTCCTGCATATCAAGATATTTACATTACAATTCATAACAGTAGCAAAATTACAGTTATGAAGTAGCAACGAAAATAATTTTATGGTTGGGGGTCACCACAACATGAGGAACTATTAAAGGGTCGCAGCATTAGGAAGGTTAAGAACCACTGGTTAGTGGTCAGGGGGCCTTGGTTCTGAGTGCTATTAAAATGCTTTTTTGCCATATGTAACTCATAATAGTGCCTGACTATTGTTTATAAAATGGCTAGAACCACATGCTGATCTACTTACTATACAGACCAAATGTGATATTTTAGAAAGTGTTTTGAAAAAATAAAAGCAATTATGCAACTGAAAAGGTAAAGAAAGTGCTTAATTATTTTTATGTTGTTGAAAAACTAAAACCTATTCCATTTGTTTTAATTTTCTGTTAAAATTTTTATAAATATTAATCTCAAGATATTTCCTACTTAATCCTAGTTCAGGTGAAAGAAGAGTAGCTAATTTCCTTCTTAGTTTTCTTACATCATTAACTACTAGAAAGTACACAAGATCTTAAAGGTCTTGACATTTATTGGGAAGATGATGTGTATTTGCTTTGTCTACAGTAGAAGAAAGCAAACGTCAGAAAAGACCTGGTAGAGTAGGGGCATAGTATTTGTTACTAGATACCGATGGGTTTCAATTTGATTAGGAACTCAGGAAGCAAATGATAAGGAGAATGGTTAAAACATCAATCTTCTTTCTTAACCAGGTTCATGCCCTTTGGCTATTTGGGTCATGCTTTTTTTCAGCTAATTTTGGCACAACTCATTTTTAAAACATGACATACATATGATGGTATGATATGGATACATTTGTAATGAGGGCACAAGTACATATTGAGTAACGAGATCCAGTTTATTGTCTATACATTGTTTTGTCTTGGCATAATAAAAAGGTCTGTACAATAGTGATGATAAAGAATTTCAGGAAAATGACTGATTACAGCTGCTTGTGTCAGATCTGGAAGAGGGAGGGGGAGGGGAAGATGGGGATAAAGATAAACAGACCTTTGAGGTGTATAATTACCTTTATATTTTTTTAATTTATCATACTGGATGTGTAAGTTTGGAAAGCAGTAAGTAACTTTAAAGCAAAATAGAAAATTTAGACTAATTTCGTAGGGTTTTTTCTTGTAATAAGCCAATTGTTTAAATAGAACTTAACACTGGAAATAATAATAAAGTATTTGCTCATTAAATTGCTAGCACATAATATAGATGAGTTTTAATTGAAGAAAATTTTAGAAAGTTAATTCTTTCCTAATTATCTTCATGTGTTTAGCAGAGAAACTGTATTAAGGAGAGATAGCCCATTCATTATAAGTGGAAGTTGTGGGATTGGTAATTGAGTATCAAGCATAATTTCCTTTCTTCCATGTTAAAGGCTCTCTTTACAGTGATTAATAAGCTGAATTATAATCACAGTGTCTATTGTGATTTATTCTGTATACAGTTTATGAAAGTTAAATGTTACTAACTTTCTTGGTATGTTTTAGCTCAGTTTCCTTATTTGTAAATTTAATTCACTTTTTTTATGTTTGACTTGCAAGATGTCATTGAAAAATAAGGAAGTTGGTAATTACATATGCTTTTACCTATAAAGGTTGGCTGGAATGATCACATGGAATATTGGAGACAGGATAGCCTATTTTAAAATTTGGTCTAGAAATACAGTAAATTTGGGATGTATTTATGATTTAAAATGCGATATATAACTCAATCTTTCTGAGACTCAATTTCTTAATTTTAAAGTGTATATGAGTGGCAGTTGGATAAAACCTGTTCATTGCAAGTTTTATGCCTGTGTGTGATCATAAAATTCCTTTTATCCAGACAGTCAACTGAAGGCACTAACTGAGAAAAACAAAGAACTTGAATTTGCTCAGGATCGCAACATTTCCATTCAGGTAAATGTTATTCCTATGAATAAAACTAATTATAAACATGATACTTGAGGAAGTTTTCTATTCTGATCTATTAGTTATTTAGTCACTGGGAAGATGAAACAGATGTTCTATTAGAAGAAGCTACTAGCAAAAGCATATACATAAATTTCTTAATTGGATCTTTATATGTTTTATTGATAGATTGAACATTTTACTCATTAGAATATATTAGTACAGTGGGGCCTTGACTTACGAGTTTAATTCGTTCCATGACGGAGCTCGTAACTCAAATTTCTCGTATGTCAAAATCAAAAAGTGAACGAGTGAAACACGTGATGCTGGGCTGATGTTGTGGCGTTCACTGTGACGTTCGCTGCGCCAACTAGCAGTGGGGTATCTGAAGCTGGCTCGTAACCCAAATTTTAGCTCGCAACTCAAAGCAAAAAATCAGCCGAGAGACAGCTCATATCTCGAAAAACTCATTAGTCGGGACACTCGTAAGTCAAGGCCCCACTGTACTTGACATAAAAAAATGCTTGCTTTTTTAGCTCTGAAGCGCTCCTAAGTTGTGATTTTTAAAATTATCATTGTATGTAAAGTGCCAGAGAATTAGACATAGGAGAGATAGATGTTCATAGGTCCACCTGTCCATCTAGTCACTCACCCACTTATCTACCTGCCTTCCATCTTTCCTTTCTCTTAGAAATTATCTATATAATGCTTACTATTGTGCAGGCATTATTTCAATTATTGAGGATATGGGTGAATCCACATCAGAAATCATTTACTTAGGATAGTGATATGAAAAACACTGAATGTGATTACAAGGATTGTTGACCAATTTATTTAATAAAATGAGCATTCCCAGATAAAACTTTAGACTCTTCATTGCTTTTTTAAAATTTGCATTTGATTTGAGTTTGAAAGGTACAAAAAAATTCAAAAGGGAAAATGGGCAAAGGAATTTTAAAACAGAGGTAGCTGCATAAACGATTAATGATAATGTGAGATGTTGCTCTACTTCACTTATCAGAAAAATGCAGATAAAACAGTAATGTAATTATCTTTCACCTTCCATGTTAATAGTAATTTCTTTATTTTTTGTTTTAAGAGCAATCTGTACTTTGACATGGGTGGCTGGAGAATTGCTACTTATGACTCAAAAGCATATAAATTGCTGTTGTCTTGCTACAAAAGCAGTTTGACTATGACTAAATAATTAAGATTTTTAAATAACTCCATTTCTAGGGATCTCTTATTGAGAAACTAGAGGCCTGGTGCACGAAAATCATGCACTGGAGGGAGACATGGGGCGGTCCTTAAGCCCAGCCTGCGCCCTCTCGCAGTCCGGGATCCCTCACGGGATGTCCGCCTGCCAGCTTAGGCCTGTTCCCTCACCCCTACCCCGGGTTCGGGTCAGCTGGCAGTCAGACATCCCTCTCACAGTCGGGGACTCTTGCAGTCCGGGACCCCTTGCTCCTTACTGCCCACCTGCAGCAGAGGCAGGAGAGTCTCCCACCACTGCCACTGCTCCCCAGAGCACCGCTCAACCAGAAGCCAGGCTCGCTGCTCCTTTGCACTGCCTTGGGGGCAGGAGAGGGATAGCCACGAGCCCAGCTTCTGTCTGAGCGGTGCTCCCCGTGTGGGAGCGTATTGACCACTGGGGGCAGCTCCTGCTTTGAGCGTCTGCCCCCTGGTGGTCAGTGCGCGTCATAGTGACCAGTCGCTTCACCATTCGGTCAATTTGCATATTAGGGTTTTATTATATAGGATAATTGCAACTGAAGTGTAAATGTAGTGACAGCAAAAAATTAGTAAATTAAATGCCCTACGAAAGTGTATTTAAGTAGGACACTTTCAAGTGATAGCGACATGAGTTTTTCATGAGCCAAGGAAAAATAATTTTTAAAAATCCAAAGCATGAACAGAAATGTTGAGAGTATAGGTATTTTTTAAACTTTTTGCTTTATGAGTTAGAAAGAAAACAAACCATTTTTAAAGCACAGCTGACATGAACTAAGGTGACAATTTCATATTCAGATTCCTGTATTGATGATCAGCTTGATTTAATTATGTATGTATTATGCTTACTCCTCTGTATGACAGAGCCAGTTTACAAGGACAAAGGAAGAATTAGAAGCTGAGAAAAGAGACTTAATTAGAACCAATGAGAGACTATCTCAAGAACTTGAATATTTAACAGGTATGAAGAAGTGCTTTAGCCTCTAACTCCACTCTTCCTTTCTCTTTCTAACAGTGCTAGGAATTAATGTCCTGTTCAAGTCTGTTGTTGGTGTTTATTTATCATAGCTCAGAATAGAGTTCTGGGTAATAGCCTATTGTTTCTCCCACTTATTTTAGATCATTACCAAGGATTTAAAGAAGTGTCCAGACAAGTACGCAAACGAAAACCATCTCAAGTAGTAATTTAGACCAAGATCTACATGCAAAGATACTCAATAGAATGTTATTTGTAGTATCAAGTTGGAAGTAGTTTAAATATTTATAGAGGCTGAGATCATTTATTTTATATATACACCTTTGCTAGTATAAGCTGTCCATGAGCATTCAATGTAAGAAGCTTAATGGGGAGCCCATATTTAGAAATATATACTGAAGTGTAGTTAGGAGGCAGGAATATAAGATATATAAACATAGGCTATAATATGTAGTACAGTTAACATATTTCGGTAAATATGACATGCAGTTTACTGGTATCAAGTTCCCTTCGTTTACTTTTTGTAAGTGTTTTTGAAAAGTTTTAGTTCTATTAAGGGAAGAATTTTCAAATATTTATGTTGCTATGTAATATTTAATTAGACATTTCCAGTCGCAGAAAAAAGTTACTTCAAATTATTTGTTGATGTTGATCACTTGGTGAGTAAGTAAAATTAAAAGAATTTTTCTTTGTAAAAACCTTTGTAAGGAAAATAAGTCTATGTTTTCTGGTTTTGTATAGGTCTTTATATGTATCTTTTTTTTTAACTTAGCAAGTAGCTGTTTATGAAATATTAATAGAACTTTGGTTATATGTCAGAAAAATCAATGTTAATTTTGTATATTTAGCTTAAGGTATTGCATTTAAATAAAATAACGAGTATAATTTAAATATGTGGTTCGGTGCAGGAATTTGGTTCTTTATCATATACTTGCTAAAATTAAATTTGTATTAAGTAGCTCAGAAGTAAATTAAAATAGAACAATTGAGAGCTACTTACTTAGTATTAAATGTTTATATTCCATATATGCATTTTTTAAAATATATTTTTTGATTTCAGAGAGGAAGGGAGAGGGGGAGAGAAACATCAGTGGTGAGAGAGAATCATTGATTGGCTGCCTCCTGCACGCCCCCTACTGGGGATCGAGCCTCAACAAGGCATGTGCCATAGACCGAAATCGCACATGGGGACCCTTCCGTCCTCGGGCCAAGCCTCCATCCACTGACCCAAACCAGCTAAGGCCCAGACAGGCATTTTTGATGTTCGGTTCCTCTAAGCAATAATGAGTTATTTTCAAATTCTCTTCTGACCTTTCTAGAGGATGTTAAACGTCTAAATGAAAAACTTAAAGAAAGCAATGCAACAAAGGGTGAACTTCAGTTAAAATTGGATGAACTTCAAGCTTCTGATGTTTCTGTTAAGGCAAGTAACAAATAATTCCTAATGCACAAAATATAATTTTTGCTTAAAACTCACCTAAATTAAATTTAGGCAACATATCTATAAAGTAATTAAACCTGTGTTTTGTTTCTTAATGTCAGGGAATTAAGCAATAAGATAGCTTTAATTGAACTGTTTTGGTTATGTGATATTTTAATTTCTTATTCTTTTCTGATTATGTTTTCTGTTAAGAATCCTTGCAGATACTTATTTCTGTTATAAGGTATTCTGCTTGTGTTCCTTGGCTGCAAACAAAATCATAAATAACCACATGTTATGTTTTACTATAATTTTTTTTTTTTAATTTCTTTAGCATCGAGAAAAACGCTTGGAGCAAGAAAAGGAATTGTTGCATAATCAGAATACATGGCTGAATACCCAGTTGAAAACCAAAACTGATGAACTTCTGGCTCTCGGCAGAGAAAGAGGAAATGAGATTCTAGAGCTTAAATGTAATCTTGAAAACAAAAAAGAGGAGGTATGTTAGTAAAATTGTATCTTTGTGTTGGTTACAACTTACATTTGTGTGACCATTTATTAGACATTTACTCAGTGGTATACACTTGTAAATGTAGGATTAAGGGTCACATGTGAAGAACATAACTCATAAACATTTTGCCTGGGAAATTAACCAGTTGCTTTGAAATAGAATTTATAACATTCTTTGATGACTTTTGTTATTACTACTATCTTATGATACATCTTTCCTACAACATGTTTAAAAAGTGGTAGTAAGTTTTTGTGAGCTAAATCCAAACATATTCCATAAACTATTACTCTTTTATTTTCTCAAATATCCATATTTTATATAAAATGTTTTTAGGCTATTGGAGATTGTTTTGCATTTGGCAGCTAAATTTATATCATTTCAAATTAATTTCAGTTAATATAGCATTATCCCCCCCAACCCAACTCTGCTTTTTGTTTCTAGGTTACTAGAATGGAAGAACAGATGAACAGCTTGAAAACGTCAAATGAGAATCTTCAAAAGCATGTAGAGGACCTGTTGACCAAACTGAAAGAGGTATAGTGACCACTGTAAAATCTCTCTTTTACAGAAATAATAAAGCACTTAAGAAACTGTTTATTTTATAAAATTATTTAATGTTTTGAACTGGTTCCTGGCACCACAAAATGGTCGGGACACTTACCTAATCTGATAGAGCAATAGTATGCTAATCCAAAGTAATGTCTAAAAATGAGTATCATTGATTTTAATATTTGAGTATTCCCCTTTTATTATCAATATTTTATCCTTTTTTAAAAAATATATATTTTATTGATTTTTTTACAGAGAGGAAGGGAGAGGGACAGAGAGTTAGAAACATCGATGAGTGAGAAACATCGATCAGCTGCCCCCTGCACACCTCCCACTGGGGATGTGCCCGCAACCAAGGCACATGCCCTTGACCGGAATCGAACCTGGGACTTTTCAGTCTGCAGGCCGACGCTCTATCCACTGAGCCAAACTGGTCAGGGCAATATTTTATCCTTAAAGTAATTCATCTTTATCATGAAAACTGATTTTCATTTTATCTCATTACCATACAAAACTTTTTTTTTTTTATCTTGGTGTTTGATAAGCCTTCTAAATTCAGTTCAAAGGTGTCTGCTATAATTGATTTTTTTTTTTTTAAGGCTAAGGAACAGCAGGCTAGTATGGAAGAGAAATTCCACAATGAATTAAATGCTCACATAAAACTCTCTAACCTGTACAAGGTAGGTACCCTGCCACACATTTCAGTGTCCTAATGTTATATTATTGGATGTTTTGGTAACTTTTTAAGATTATATTTTAGAGTGCTGCTGATGACTCAGAGGCAAAGAGCAATGAGCTTACCCGAGCAGTGGATGAACTACACAAACTTTTGAAAGAAGCTGGAGAAGGTAAAACTTTTCAATTATGCAAAGATTATTTTATTTTTACATAAAAGGTACTTTTTTCTTAGCTTTGTGTAGATTGTTGGATTTAGAAGTTAGACTAACTTTATTATGGACAGAAACTCTGGTATAGAAGAAAGATCCTGGATTAAGATATTTTAAAATATTTTTTAGCAAATACTGTATTTGGAAATGTAGTTATAGTTTTTCTATTTCGTTCAGCTAATAATTTTATGTATAATCTGATTTCTAACAGAAAAAATTTTCCCCATAAATATTTACTTTGATAAGTATATAAGTTTATAGTTTGGGTACTCTCTTAATCCATAAATAAGCCTCACGTTTAAATTATAAATAGTGTATTTTAAAGTCTCTGGTTTTTTTATATTTTTTTTGAAATATGAGTTATTTTTTTATAATCTTTTTCAGTTATTCCCTATCTTCTAAATTAGAGATCAAATTAAAACCAAAGAGATACTTAAAGGCACTTTTTTACAATATGAGATCCTTTATTTTCCCTGTGAATAGGAGACATCAAAAGAGGAAATAGATTCGCCAGGCCAGGACAATTTAGGATTTATAAATAAAGCAAGAGCATTAGTGGGTACTATCGACTGAAGCCTGTCTAGAATATAATATTGTTGGATGGAGGGAAAAATGACTATTCTGTTACATTTTATAAGCTCCAACTTTTAATTATATGTTTGAATATTGTCTTTAAACATGTTTTTAGCAAATAAAGCAATACAGGATCATCTTCTAGAGGTAGAGGAATCTAAAGATCAAATGGAAAAAGAAATGCTTGAGAAAATAGGGAAATTGGAAAAAGAATTAGAGAATGCAAATGACCTGCTTTCTGCCACAAAACGTAAAGGTATGGATTAAAATGCTTATTAATGGCTTGAAATACTAGAACTTCCCTACATGGGTCTCATTTAATTTTACTAATAGAATTTCTCTGTAATGTTATGATGTAAGAAACTCCATCAAGCTATAGTATTAGAATGTACTTCTGGTTTAAAATTAGTACTTTATATGTACCCTCACTGTATTATCAGAAGTAACATTTGGTCACATGATTGTGTCGATTTTCAGAATAGTTTTAACTATAATTACTGCATGATTTTTTTTTTATTTGAATCATGTTATATTGCTCTTTGATGTCATAATTTTAACTGTTTGTAGGAATTTATATGTAACTAGAGGCCTGGTGCATGAATTTGGGCACAGGTGGGTTCCTAGGGGTAGCGGGGGCCCGGATGCGATTGGTCCTCCGGACAGGCAGTGGGATGCGCTTGCTGGGGATCCGGATCTGTCCCGCTGACGTTCGCACCGGTTGTCAGCAGCCACCTGGCGGCTGCTTTTATATCTTTTCTTTGTGGAGTGTCTAGGGAAGGGAAGCGGCCATGGTGCCCGAGGCCAACTTCCAGGAGGCCAGGTGGCGCTGTCGGGATCATGCTGATGGCGCTGGTCCATAGGTGCCTGGCCCATTCTCCTGAGATTGGACATGCAGGACTACTGAGGGAGTGGCTGCCGTAGGGGCAGTGGGCCACCAGGATGGGTCTGTCAGCTGAGCGGCACTCCTGCTGTGGGAGTGCACTGACCACCTCGGGGCAGCTCCTGCATTGAGCGTCTGCCTCCTGATGGTCAGTGCGCATCCTAGCAACCAGTTGTTCGGTGCTTAGGCTTTTATATGTATTGATAAAAGTGACACACAGTAGGTGTCATTTTTTACTTAAAAATTTTATTAGTGCCTTTAGTTTCAAATTTTACAAAAATACACTAGATTTCTATGTGTTGGCACAGGAGCCATATTATCTGAAGAAGAGCTTGCAGCCATGTCTCCTACTGCAGCAGCCGTAGCTAAGATCGTGAAACCTGGCATGAAATTAACTGAGGTAAGAGAGGTATTAAATATTGTTATTTTCCTTAAGCAAAAGTGATCATATTTCTCTGAAACGTAGTCTTCAGAAAAATTAATCTTAAAATCATCTGATGATTAATGCATTTTTCTGAGAAAGGTTTTCTTGGTTGTTAGTTCTGTGTAATATATAGTAAATGTTCCCTCTGTGTGAGTGCTACTGAATCTTAAGATAGCCAGACTGTGTACTCCTGTTGTTATGCTTGCATTTGAAATGAACCCTCTTCTACTTTCAGCTGTATAATGCTTATGTAGAAACTCAGGATCAGTTGCTGTTGGAGAAACTAGAGAACAAAAGAATTAATAAGTACTTAGATGAAATAGTGAAAGAAGTTGAAGCCAAAGCACCAATTTTGAAACGTCAGCGTGAGGAGTATGAACGTGCACAGAAAGCTGTGGCAAGTTTATCCGTTAAGCTTGAACAAGCTATGAAGGTTGGTTCCATTCCCAAATTTTAGCTATAGGAAAAATACATTTGAGAAACAGTAATTATACGTATTAAAGCTTGTCATTACATTATGAAACACTTGTAATCGAAAAATGTTCTTATCTTTACTTAGCTAAAATTGTGAGCGCCTTTTACATTTTTAAAGACATTTGGGATTATTTCTGTAGGGTTATATAGTAGATGATAAATAGCCATTTCAAGTCTATCTTTATAATAGAATGCTCCTAAATTTAGCATAGTCGTTTTTTGTCAAACAGTTGTGGTGCAAACTCAATCACTAACTGCATAATGTTGCAGAAGTGAGGAGAACTAGGTTTGCTAACGTAATTGAGGTGTTAGAAATGTATTAGCCTCAGAAACTAATGGGATCCTTTCTATCCTCATGTAATGTGGCGGGGAAAAAGCAGTTGTGATAATTCCGTCTAGAAATGACATTGTTTCACCATCTTCAAGATTTATTAAATAAATTTTTTGAGGAAATTCAGTTAAATCAATTTGTATCTGCTGTTCTAAACTGATACATTTCATTTCCTTTTTTTTGAGAATAGTATAAATAAGTTGTATCTTTAATTCAAACTTAAACTTTGGTTGCTATTGCTAATACAATTTCAACATTAGTTTAAATCGGTGTATGTTATATCTAGTTATCTCTCTCCTGAATCAAATGACATATACCAGTCTTACTTTGACAGGATATTGGCTTTTTGACACCCCCTTTCCTCATCTGGTTTGAGAAGTGGTCCTTTGCATCTCATTACATCTTGAGTTTCTCACTGTTGAGAAATGAGCATTTTGCCTAGAGTTTTTTGTCTGAAGGGAATAGTGAGGTAGAGGGGCTTAAGAATCAGGAAATAGCAGCTGTCCGTTATGGAGAAACCTGTTTGTTTCTCCACTAAAGTACAGGTACAGAGATAAAAAATACTGATTTTTTCATAACTGCCAAGGAATTTAAAGATAATTAGTATAGCTTTGTTTAATAGCTAAATCTTCTGTCCTTAACATCATGTGTCCTTCAGTCAAGATTCTGTGATAGTTATTTGTAGGATTTTTAGGGTTTTATAACCAAACTAGAGGCCCGATGCATGAAATTCATGCAAGAGTAGGCCTTTGCTGCTGCGGCTGCCTGGATCCCTCCCTCACCGCCGGGGCAGCTGCCTTGATCCTGTGGCTGCAGCCCCGGCTTCGTCCCGGAAGGATGTCCAGTCTAATTAGCATATTATGCTTTTACTATTATTGATAACTTCCTTCCTTGACATCTCAGCCCCATTTTGAATTCAGTAAATTTGTATTATTGTCATAGTTCATGAAATTTGCCTGCTTCATTTGCCACATACTTGTGTCTTTTGAAATTGGCTTATGCAGGCCTGTTGTAGGGCACTGTGATCAGAAATACTTGAAACACCAGGATAAATATGAGCCATCTTTCGCTTCAGTTTTTAAAATTTTTATGTGAAATGTGAAAATAACATATTAGGAAGCAAACTTTGTATGAATTTGAGGTAACACAACATTTAAAAGATACTGTGTTTATATCAGGCTCCTTAACTGTGCCTCAAATTCCCTAATGAGACTATGGTGCCAAACTTTGCAAAGCACTGCATATACTATCGCTTTGTTTTGTTTTACAGGCTTGTGACTTGGGAACCGATTCTTTAGAATTCATTCTTAATGCATTTTTAAATAAAATCAAGTCTTTTATGCATCTTACTCAACATGTTTTACTTAATTGATATTTTCAGATAACCAGTGCAATAATGATTATTATAATGTAGTTCTTTGTTTTTGTATTAGTAACAAAACTTTTGAGATTATTTACATGGTATCATTTGAATTTGTTGTGGATATAAAATTGTAATTGACAGTTAATTTGGGGGGAGTGGCACATTGCCCATACTTTTCATATAGTGATGAGCTATCTTTGAGATATTAACCGTTTGAGTCCCAAGCAGCGCAATCGCGCTGCTGAGATTTTATGTCGAGAAAACACAATTCGTTTGAGTCCCAGGGGGTATTGAAAAAACACTGTTGAAGAATCCCAAACAGTGCAACCGCGCTTTCTCTAAATGAGTACGAAAAGACCCAAACAGCGTGATAGCGCTTGTTTTATGTCGAGAAATACCAAGCAGCAGCGCGATCGCACTGCTTGAGACTCAAACGGTTAAATACATATGTTCATATTTATAAAGAATATCTCTTTTGGGGCTACTATACTATTGAATATATTATAGAGTGTTTTTAGTTTATAATATGATTGCTCTAGTATTTCAGCACTATATATTTTTGTTATTTGCATAGCTGCTTCATTTGTATAGCTCTTAGAAGGAAATACAGAATTTTCATTTGAATTTACATTTTGAAGGAGATTCAGCGATTGCAGGAGGACACTGACAAAGCCAACAAACATTCATCTGTGCTTGAAAGAGACAACCAGAGAATGGAAATACAAGTAAAAGATCTTTCACAACAGGTTAGAAGTTTTTGGTTGTTGTTTTTTTCTATTTTTCCCCCTAAACTGACAGTCTGATAATGCCTGGATCTGTTTGCAGTTACCTAAGAGAGAACTACCACATTTGAAATTCTCATCAATTAGGAATACTACTCTAGCAGAATTGCAGCCTAGTCATTATTCTTTCACAACCCCTCCCTTTTTTCCTTTTGTCTTTAAGTGTTTGATAAATTTTGAAATTATAGGTACCAGTTGTGATAAATTAAATAATTCAAAGATTTTTTAAAAATTATTTCCCCCTACTCCTGTCCCAGAATATAACCAAATTACAGACTTCTGTATATTTTTTCATGTCATTCTTTTTATATGTATAAACACACATGAGCATATGTAAACATACATTAGTTTTCTTTGTTTTTACTGATATAGTAGAACATTACTCTGCCACTTTTTTTTTTAACTGAACTTGTCAGGAAATGTACATCTATTTTTGTTCATGTATTTTACCCTAATTTTTGTTTGTATGTCTACACACATAAACACAATACAAAAATTTTACGTGAAAGGGATTAAAACTTATTTTTCATGCTCTTCTCCATTATATAAAACATGCATAAGAATGCAAGTGCAAGCACATACTTGTACACACAATAAGTATTTCTGTGTATCTTATTGGGTCATTGTTTTACAACAAATTGAGCCAGCCATGCTTCTGAAATTGTAATTTGGCTGCTTTTTTAAAATAACAGCCTTCATTATACACTGTTACAGAAATGAAAATAATTTTAAATGTTTTTTCAGTTTTTAATCTCTTAAACATATGCTTGATACTTTAAGATAATTTAATATAAGTTGATGGTGTTTATGAAGTAATCTTTTCATTTGAAAATTTCCATTTTTTCCAGAATTGAAGCTAATACTATTTGATAATATATTAAAACTTTGTTTTTAGATTAGAGTGCTTTTGATGGAACTTGAAGAAGCAAGGGGTAACCATGTAATCCGTGATGAGGAAGTAAGCTCTGCGGATATAAGCAGTTCATCTGAAGTAATATCACAGCATCTAGTATCTTATAGAAATATCGAAGAACTTCAACAACAAAATCAGCGTCTCTTAGTGGCTCTTAGGGAACTTGGGGAAACCAAAGAAAGAGAAGAACAAGAAACAACTTCATCCAAGTAAGTTATTGGCTACCTTCATTTGCTTAGCAAACATTGAAAACTTCTTATGTACCCCCTAACAGTGCTGGATATAGGGAAAATGGTGATTTAGGAGAGAGGAAAAATGGAGCAATAATACAAAAAATAATAATTCTCTCAGGGACCTGAGTGTGTGGATGAGCTCAATAATTAAATGAATAAATGGATAATTTTAGTTCAGTGTGATTAAAGCTATCTTCTATCTAAACTAATAAAAGAGAAACATGGTAATTAGCGTACAACCGCTACCCTTTTCATTGGCTAATCAGTATATGCAAATTAACTGTCAGCCAAGATGGCAGCTAATTTGCATATGTCGTCTCCAGGCCACAGACTGAGGTTTTAGGCCTGGGTAACAGAGGAGCCAGCCAGCGATCGTTGAGCCAGAGATGGTTGATGGCGGCGATGCCGGGGGGAACCAGGGTGGAGCCAGCCAGCGATCATAGATGGCGGTGGCGGAGGGGAGTTGGGGGTGCCCTGGCCCAGGCCTAAAACCTTGGCCAGAGGCTTTAGGCTTAGGTTGGGGAGGAGCCAGCCAGCGATTGTTGATGGCGGCAGCGGAGGTGGGGAACCAGGGCGGAGCCAGCCAGCGATCAGCTGAGGAGGGAGCTGGGGATCCCCAGTCCAGGCCTAACGCCTTGGCCAGAGGCTTTAGGCTTGGGCCGGGGAGGAGCCAGCCAGCGATCGTAGATGGCGGCAGCGGGGAGCTGGGGGTGACCCGGCCCAGGCCTGAGGCTTTAGGCTTGGGCTGGGGAGGAGCCAGCCAGCGATTGTTGTGGCTGCGGAGGCAGGAAACCAGGGTGGAGCCAGCCAGCAATCGTTGATGGCAGCGGCGGGCAGCTGGGGGTGCCCTGGCTCAGGCCTAAAACCTCCCTGGGTCAGGGAGGAGCCAGCCAGGGATCGTTGATGGCTGTGGTGGCGGGGACCTGGGGGTGCCCCGGCCCAGGCCTAATGCCTCGGCCAGAGGTGTTAGGCCTGGGCAGCGGCCAAACCAGCAATTGGTGTGAACTACAGAGGAAACACCTTTTCTGACTGCTGATTGGTTAAGCTCCCTGTATGCCACTGGTAATATTCTTAGTAACTTGGGTAATAAGAGTCCAAAAAGTGATCTAGGGGTTTTTTTACCACACTCCTGGAGAAAAAAATGAAAGTCTGCTGCTGGAGGGTTAAGAAATGTCATATCCTGTCCTAGCCAGTTTGGCTCAGTGGATAATGCCTCGGCCTGCCCAACGCAGATTCTGGGTTCAATTCTGACCAAGGGCATGTACCTAGGTTGCAGGTTCCTCCCTGGCTCCGGACCAGGTCAGGGCTCATGCAGGAGGCAACCAATCAAAGTGTTCCTCTCACTTTGATGTTTCTCTCTGTCTTTCCCTTTCTCTTCAACATTCTCTAAAAATCAATGGAAACATATCCCCAGGTGAGGATAAAGAAAAAAAGAAATGTCATATCCTATGAAAGACACTTCTTGAAAATGCCTAAAGAAAGTTGTCATTTTTTTCATGGTAAAGGGACTGGAGTCCGTGTAGATGAAAACACCTTGGTGGCTGGGGTGACTGGCAGTGGCTGCAGCAGCAGGGTGATGGGGCTGGTGCGTTCCCCTGATCAGCCCGGTCGACTCCCACAAAGGGAGGCCAGACTGTGGCTTAGGCCCACTCCCCAAGGGGAGTAGGGAGCAGGTAGTAGGACATCCCCTAGAGCTCCCAGTATGTGATAGGGGGCAAGCTGGGCTGAGGGAACCCCCTCCCCAGTGCACAAATTTTTGTGCACCGGGCCCCTAGTCTATATATATAAAGGGCTAATATGCTAAGTGTCTGACCGTCCGATCAGTCGCTACGACGCACACTGACCACCAGTGAGCAGACAACACAGGAGCTGCCGTGATGCGCAGTGGCCATTTACAGAGAAACGGCACCATGGACCTGGCACTGACAAACCAACACTCAGCTTACCCATTTGGGACACGGGCCCCGCCACCACCCCAGAGCAACAGCCCACCAAATCGCAGCCAATGCTGCCGAGACCCCCTGGTGCAAAATGCAGCCCAAAGCCCAGCCCAGCAATGGTCGCTGTGGGTGCCAGGTAGCAACACCTGACTTCCTCTCCCTAGCGACTAGCCTCCTTGGAGTTTCTTAGTCCAGGAACACAACTAGCTTTATAGCCAGCTAGAAAAATTTTACACTTTTATCAAATTTCTATGAAGCATTTTCCCATACCTCATCTCATTTGGCCCTCACAGAAGTCCTGAATGAAGTAGGTAGATAGGAGACTCGGTGGAATCCTATTTTTTTTTTTCAATTGCCGGAAAACAGAGATTTAGATAGTTGAGAAACTTGACCCAACTGAAAAGAAGTAAGAAATGGTGGACCTTGAAAATGACCAGATTTTCTCACTGCACAGAATATAGTCAAACACTGCTGCAGTTAAATATTTCACCCTGTGTTCTTCCTGCGTGATCTACAATAATAATCTGCTTCATGTTGATATTTACTGCTGTGTTGCTGACAATTACCTGAAGAGAAGTTGGGGTGCTTCACGGGGCTGGAAAAAGTTTAGCTAAATCAGAAAGCTGGTCTAATTAAGCAAGTTTATTCTATATCTATAAAATGCTAAGTTGACTCACACATGTGCGATAAATACAAAGCTCTCGCTGGCACCAGTGGCACGCATGTGTATCCATCTGTCATTGTCAATCGTGAATTTGGTTGAGACTTCTATTACAGAGAAAGGGCGGATAGCAATATTAAAATATTTCTCCTAATTTCCTTTCCGTGTACACGAGTTAGTGCACCTGGCCACTGGTAATAGATAAAAGCCTACTCCTGGGAGCATAGAGATGGAGGGCGGAGCCTAGATTTTAGAGAATAGACCAGGCTTCATGGGGAAGATATGTAGGAATTATTTAGGCAGAGTAAAGAATTTTTTTTTTTAATGTGCTTGGTGCTAGAGGAGGAAGAATGGCTATGAACACAAGACTAGAGTTTAGACTGAGTGGAATCGGTTTAATTTTTGCAAACAAATTTTTCAGATGACAGTGGTGAGTGCCTGAGTCCTGTGGTGGGGCTTTAGAAGCAGTTCTTAATATCAGTAGAAGAAAGGTCACACAAGAAACAAAAATGTTATGCTTAATGATAAATGCTCAAATACTTAGTCTGTATATACAGTAGAAATTATAACTGCTTCTTAAGTTCAGTGAAATAGACTTAGATTTTTGTTTTGTTTGGTTTTGTTTGTTTGGTTTGGTTTTGTAGAATTACTGAGCTTCAGCTCAAACTTGAGAGCGCCCTCACTGAATTGGAACAACTCCGTGGGTCACGACAACATCAGATGCAGCTTGTTGATTCTATAGTTCGTCAGCGTGATATGTACCGTATTTTGTTGTCACAAACAACAGGAGTTGTCATTCCTTTACAAGGTAGGTTTTTTATGTGTTAAAAGTTTCTAAGTATTTGGGGGAAAATTTTATGAAATATATCTTAGGGAATGGATTTTGGAACATAAGCAGTATGTATGGTAACTTCAAATCTGACTACCATATATGATTGATTATAACAGGTCATCAGTCCTAAATACCATTATTTTAGGTATTAAAAAAGAAGGCTGACCATTGGTGAAAAGTGTGCATCCTAAAATCAGTGAATTATCTTTATTTTGGTCATTTGGTTTTAACATTTAATCTGCAAATATACCTAATGAGAAACCAACAATAATCTTAATAGGCTATTTAGTAAATTCCTTGTTTCATAATTTCTGTAACCTATGATTTTATTTAAATGATGTATTTACAAAGAAATGTTTTTTATGTGTGTATTTTCTTTTTTACATTTCTGAAGCTTCAAGCTTAGAGGATAGTTCTCTCGTGTCAACTCCAAAACGCTCAAGTACATCACAGACTGTTTCCACTCCTGCTGCAGTACCTATAATTGAGTCAGCAGAGGCTATAGAAGCTAAGGCTGCCCTTAAACAGGTAAAGTCCACACACCTTTATTATCTTGGATTAGGTATTCGAGAACAGTGTCATCTTCTAATAATTTCTCTTAATATTTAGTTGCAGGAAATTTTTGAGAACTACAAAAAAGAAAAGGCAGATAATGAGAAAATACAGAATGAGCAGCTTGAGAAACTACAGGAGCAAGTCACAGATTTGCGATCACAAAACACCAAAATTTCTACCCAGCTAGATTTTGCTTCTAAACGGTGAATTTTCTTTTGTTCAAAAATTAATGAAATATAGAGCTCTCTTCAGCAGCATATATAATAAATTGGAATGACAAAGAGATTATCATGGCTTCTGCACAAGGGATGACTCTCAAATTCGTGAAGCATTCCATCCTTTTGGACATTGGGTGGTGGGCACACAATACAATATACAGGTGATGTATCATAGAATTATATACTTAAAACCTGTATATTTTTACTAACCAATGTAACCCCAATCAGTTCAATTTAAAAAAAGAAATCACATTTAGGTTATCCAAAAAAAATTAAGAATACTTCAGTGTTCAAATGAAACAAATTCAAGGCTTAATTTGCAATAGTATTACTTTTTTGTGGGCCATAATTCAGATGAAAAGGTATGGGGGTTCATTTTTAATATTGGTTAATGATTCTCATGGGCATTGCTAAGGGATCCAGATAGTTATTTAAAGCTGAAGTTCATGTGAGGAATGTTGCTAGTTTTCTTTCCTGAGGTAGAAAGGCATAATGTTTCTGTAGGACTTTATTATTTTATAAATGCACCAGAGCATGAGGCGTAATGTGAGCCAATTTTATTCAGCCTTTGCTATTTTAGGTAGGAGATAAGCAGGTACTAGATAGTTAATTTTGGGAAAATTCATTTTCTTGGCCACTCACAAAGGAATAATAATAAATTTCATTCCATAATTGTTAGAATCATTGAATACTTGTTAGCTTAACAAATAGGACAAATTTTATCTCTGTGAATGCAGGTATACCTTGGAGATGTTCCTGGTTCAATTTCAGACCACTGTGATGAAAAAAATACTGCATTAAAGCAAGTCACATGAATTGTTTGATTTCCCAGTGGATAAAAGTTATACTTACACTGTAATGCAGGGGTCCTCAAACTTTTTAAACAGGGGGCCAGTTCACTGTCCCTTAGACCGTTGGAGGGCTGAACTATAGTTTAAAAAAAAACTATGAACTAATTCCTATGCACACTGCACATATCTTATTTTGAAGTAAAAATACAAAACGGGAACAAATACAATATTTGTATTTGCATGTGGCCCACGGGCCGTAGTTTGAGGACCCCCGCTAATGTGTTAAGTGTGCAATAGCATTATGTCTAAAAAAATGTACATACCTTAATTTAAAAATTTGTTATTGCTGCCTGGCCAGCATGGCTCAGTGGTTGCGTATCGACCTATGACCCAGGAGGTCACGGTTTGATTCCTGGTCAGACCATATGCCCGGCTTGCAGGCTCAATCCCCTGTGTGGAGCATGCAGGCAGCCGATCAGTGATTCTCATCATTGATGTTTCTATCTATGCCTCTCTCTGCCTCTCTGAAATCAATTAAAAAAAATTTTTTTAAATACTGTATTGCTTTAAAATGCTAACTATCATCTGAGCCTTCAACAAGTCATGATCTTTTGCTGGTGGAGGGTCTTTCCTTTGTGTTCATGAAAATGCAGTACTTCAAAGCGCAATAAAGTGAGATATGCCTGTATTACATGATAAAACTATGTTTTTGTTAGGATAAATTCCAAATTTGTTATTCCAAATAAAAGCAGCCTTTTCTCACTACTTTCATTTTTCTAGCCAGCTATTTTCTAAGATTTCAGGTATTTAGTGAGATGAGCCCTGGCCATGTGGTTCAGTAGGTTGGAGCCACAAGTGGAGGGTTTGATTCCTAGTCAGGGCACATAGCAAGGCTACATGGTTAATCCCCCATTGGAGTGTGTGTAGAAAGCAACTGATCTATGTTTTCTCTCTTACATCAATGTTTCTCTTTTGCTCTCCCTTTTTCTCTCTCAAAAAAATAAATTCATTCGTTTCAAAAAGAAAGTAAGATCAGTTATAGAGGAGAAAAGAATGGCAAAAATCTATCACGAACCATGCATCCTTATCTAAAATTGTGTACTGCATTGTGTCAACATTGTATTGGCATTTCTAATTAAAATTCTTGTAAATGTATAAGATTAAAAAGTTCATTCAGCATGAAATACTATGCTTATTTAGTATTTGGATTTAACTGCTAATTTTGGAGTTTAGAAAAAAGTATGAAGGTGTTACATTATTACAAAGCCACTTTTATGTATTCTTATTTAAAATTAAGCTAATGTGAAGTTCTTTAAGGAATTAAGCTAGACTATAGTATTTCAGTGTATTACAGTGTGGGGAATGCACTTTTTCAGACTGTGGAGTTAGTTTTATGATTGATAGTTGGTGACATGTCTTAATGAATTATTTTTCTTTCATACAAGTTATGAGATGTTACAAGATAACGTTGAAGGATATCGCCGAGAAATAACATCCCTGCATGAGAGAAATCAGAAACTCACTGCAACAACTCAAAAGCAGGAACAGATCATCAACACAATGACGCAAGATTTGAGAGGATCAAACGAAAAGCTAGCTGTTGCAGAAGTGAGAGCAATTTTTTTCATATGATTTGCATTATTAATTGCATTTGACATTTGTTTTTTAGTTTAATTTTACTGGTTGGTATGACATAGATATTTGAGAAGTTTGTGTATTGCAAGTCCTTGATCAAGGTTTGAACTGCACAGGTCCACTTACCCATGAATCTCCATATATGTGGGCCCAGTATAAGTAAACCTGTGCAGTTCAAACCCATGTTTGTTAAAGGGTCCATAATAGTTAGGACCGCCCTAGCTGTTTTGGCTCAGTGGATAGAGCATTGGCCTTTGGACTGAAGGGTACCAAGTTCGATTCTGGCCAAGGGCACATGCCCAGGTTACGGGCTCGATCCCAGTAAAGGGTGTGCAGGAGGCAGCCGATTAATGATTCATCGATGTTTCTATCTCTCCCTTGCCCTTCCTCTCTGAAGTCAATGAAAATAAAATTAAAAAAAAAAATAGTAGTTAGAATCCAAGACTGGGAATCTGTAGGTCAGTGGTTCTCAACCTTGGCTGCACATTAGAATCACCTGGGAATCTTTTTAAAATCCTGATTTCTGGGCTTCATCCTCCAGAAATTCTGTTTCTTTGTTATGGGGTGGGGCCACAACATTAGTAACAAAGAATTTCTGGAGGGTGAGGCCCAGAAACCAGGACTTTAAAAAGATTCCCAGGCGATTCTAATGTGCAGCCAAGGTTGGGAACCACTGTGCTAAGTGGAGGGCCAACTTAAATTACTCGTGGATTTTCATCTGTGTAGCTAGTTGGTGCCCCTAATTGCCTAGTTTTTGAAATGTCAACTGTATCTAGTTGTTCATCAGTTGGGTGTTTCTATAGGGCAGTGGTCGGCAAACTCATTACTCAACAGAGCCAAGTATCAACAATACTTCTTCAAAATAGACTCGCCTAGGCCGAAAACCAACTTCTGCGCGTGGGCCACAAAGTTTCAATTGCACTGTACGTGCGCCCGCACATAGTATTTTGTGGAAAAGCCACACTCAAGGGGCCAAAAAGCCACATGTGGCTCCCGAGCCGCAGTTTGCCGACCATGGCTAGTATAGGGGAAAGAAATTTGTTTTTTGTACTGAGATTTTTCTTACAAGTCATCCATTTCAAAATTTGTAAATCACTCTAGCTACAACAAAGACAAATGAATATTTTATCCATTCTTGCTCATTTCTAAAAAAGTATTAAATTACATTAGCATTGTATTATATTTCTGAATTTCAACATGAATATAAATGTCTATCAACTGAATTATTTGACTAATTCTTATGTAATAAGGGTTTTGCTTTTTTATGAAGTCTTCTCAACTTGTTTTGTTTTGCTAATCCTCACCTGAGGATACTTTTTCCATTGATCTTTAGTGAGAGTGGCAGGGAGGGAGGGAGAGGGAGAGAAGCAGAAACATTGATTGGTTGCCTCCTACATGTGCTCCAACTTGGACTGGGGAATCTAACCCGTGACCGTTGGTGTGCAGGCCAATGCTTTAACTACTGAGCAGCCCAGTTAGGACTCATGCTCTCAACTTTTGATCATTACTTATGAAGTAGGTAAAGTTGTCTCCCACTTTACTTGTTGAGAAATAGATTCAAAAGCTAAGTAATTTGCCTATTTTGGGGCAGTCATATGATATGAGTTGGTTGGGACTTAAACCACAGTTTTCTGAATCTTTTGGCTATATTGTTTTATTTTTATCTTGCTCCCATACCTTTGTGGGGAATGCACTTTTTCAGACTGGTGGAGTTAGTTTTATGATTGATAGTTTATGACTTATGTAAATATGAATATTTTGAGGGTATTGATCTTCAAATCACCCTCCAAAATCCCCTGAAATTCAGAGTGTACTTGTCATGGGGAAAAAAGTTTAAGTCAGCACTCTCAAACGGATAGTAACCACACTACCTTCTTAAACTTGCATAACGTAACGCAAGTAGACTGTAGCATGATTTTGCAGTTGTTCTTTTACTCTGGAATTTATTTTATTTTATTTTTGTATTAAGGTCTGACTTGTTAGGGCAAAGAATTATATGAATTTATGGTAATCACAAGATTTTTTCCTTTGATCTGTTGGTGTTCCCTGCTATTTTTGCTTATTTCAACATATGAAAATAAGTTATATTTTTTTATAAAATGAAAAGGTATAGACTCAATTAGCATTAAGAATATGGATTAATGAAGGATCACTTTAATTTTGTAATTGTATTACTGTATTACATTTGACACATTGTTTTCCAACAATTTTTTCATTTGTATTTTCCTCAAGGTAAGAGCAGAAAATTTGAAAAAAGAAAAGGAAATGCTTAAATTGTCAGAAGTTCGTCTGTCTCAGCAAAGAGAGTCTTTGTTAGCTGAACAAAGAGGGCAAAACTTACTGCTAACTAACCTGCAAACAATTCAGGTAACCAAACAAAAAGGCACATAGAGAAAACAATTTTAAAGTTAAATAGTTTTCACATTGTATCTTCTCAGTTTTCGTAATTAGAAAATGTACCCATTTTTATCATGTATTACGATAATCATTGAATTTTGAGGTTTATTAAAATGTGTCAGTATTCTAAATAAAACATGAAAGATCTGAAATTCAGGCAATTGGCAGTTTTGGTATGCAGGTCTGCATTTACAGAGTTCTGTGTAGTTTACTTGTTTACAAAATTTAAATGTTTGGTTTTATTTTCTGCTTTAAAACGTAAATAAATCTGAATTACTATTATAATGTTTCCCTTTTCCCCCTATTAAGTAGGTGTTTTAATATGTAAAATGTCAAAATAACTTGGTAAATGTCATAGATCCTAACTTCATGTAGAAATGGGTTGTAATCCTATAATCCCCTATATCCTTTAATTTGTAATGCTTTTGCTTTTTTTTTGGCTTTTTTGAAAAGTGTAACAAAAAATGTTTTCTTTGCCTTAGGGAATACTAGAACGATCTGAAACAGAAACCAAACAAAGGCTTAGTAACCAGATAGAAAAACTGGAACATGAGATATCTCATCTAAAAAAGAAGTTGGAAAATGAGGTGGAACAAAGGCATATGCTTACTAGAAATCTAGATGTGAGTCTATCAGGATTCTGAATTTCTGTGGATTTATGTTCAGCAATCAAGCTGGTGTGTGGACACATTGCCATCTCATGTTGAAGCATGGTTTTAACAAGACTTCTTACAAACTCAAGTATTTCTTGCCTCTTTGTATGCCTAACAATTTTTATTAGGTGCCATTCATTATGAATTGTACCCTCTTGAGTGCTGGATATTTTTATATTCCTGTAAATCTTGAGCTTTGTTCTCGAGTGTTGCTTTTTATGATTATTAGGCCCAAAGCAGTACTTAGTCTAGTATAAATTATTCCAATTACTGAGGTTAGACCTTCCTGAGTACTGCTCCTCGGTGTTCAATGGATTATGAGTTTTTTTAGTCTGGCTACTGGGAAAAGGCATTATTCCTGACTCTGTGGCATAAGGCACTCTGCCTGGTGTCTGTCTGGATGATTCTTTTTGCTGCCTGGGGTAATTTCGCATGCATGTTTCACTGAATATTCAAAAGGGATCCTCTGCAAATCTCCAGGGTATTCTTATTTGTGTAGTTCTCTTCTAATAGTCTGTCTTACGAATTTGAGCTAATTTAGCCTTCTTGTACTCTCAGCTCCGTGTTCTCAATTCAGGGAGTCTGCTGGCCTCTGCCTCATTTCCTTACACTGTGCCATAGCCTGGACACTTAAATCAGTAAACTAGGGAAATTGTAGAGCTAGCCTTTCTTGTGTCCTGTCAACCCACAATTGTGAAATTGTTTTATATGTTGTGTCTGTTTTTGTTTCTTTTTTGGGAGGGGGTTTGTTTCAAATGGGAAGGTAAATCTGGTTTCTGTTGCTTACCTTGGCCAGAGTTTTAAAGTTCTGTACAAAATTTGAACCACTAGTTATTTTAGAACCTAAAAACAGTGTTTGTAGGGTTAATGTATTTTTTCCTTACAGGTTCAACTTTTAGATACAAAGAGGCAGCTGGATACTGAGATAAATCTTCATCTTAGTACAAAAGAACTATTAAAAAATGCTCAGAAGGAAAGTGCTACATTGAAACAACATCTCAGTAATATGGAAGTCCAGCTCGCTTCTCAGTCCTCACAGAGAACTGGTAAAGGTAACTAAATAATTATACTGGTAATAAAGTATTTCTTAAGAAACATTTGTAGCATCTGTCAATAAATAGCCTTTTCTTTGCGGATACTAGCAAAAGAAAAACACACACCTTATTTTATATCTAAATTAATAGATTTGCAGACTTGAAAGGTTCAGAATAGTTCTGCAGGCATCTGACCAAGGTATGCTCTTAGTTTTTTAATTGTCGAAACCATTTATTGACACTTTAAACATATTCTTTTGAGGGCTGATAATTTGAATTTTAAATTTTTTTTTTGAGACGTAGTTACTTGTTAAATGTAACTATAAGAGTCATTTACAGAAATAATTGATTTGTTTAGTTTTTCCAGAGCAGTATTCCTAATTTTTGCTTATAATCTCAAGTAAAGATTTGTTTTTTGTTAGATTTTGCTTCTCTTTTGGAATACAGCATTTCAAATGCAAAGCCTTTATATTCAGATATTGTTTTTCTATATGGTTTTATTTCTAACGAGAAGAGAAATAAAGAACATAATTGTATATGTGTGTGTATATGTGTGTGTATATATATGTGTGTATATAAATATTTAATATGTAATAGTGTACATATGATCATCTAATAGTCCTCTCTTATTGATACCATTTGATAAAAAATAGCTCACTGCAATTTTTTCTATTTCCAAGGATTTTAGAATGAAAATTTGGCTAAATGATTTAAGATTTGGTGTTTTACGCTAGCAATGTTTAAATAATCAATTGATAATCAGGTAATTCCTTCAAGTAGCTCTTCAGTTAAGTGGAAATATTTTGTATTTTTCTCTTAAATATCCTTTCCTTAATGTTTGTAACAGCAGAGTTCAAATATTTTAATTTTTTTAAAGCATTAACATACTGACAAAATAGCTGTTTTTATTTTGCTATTCAGCATTGTTTGAAATACAATTCGTAGGTAGTTAGGTTTTTCTACATTTGAGCCTTAATCCTAATTTCACAAAGTCTTTGATAACAGTTATTTCTTATATCATTTAAAATGTTAACTTTACGAAAGCTGTTAAATCTTTTAGGTCAGGCTGGCAACAGAGAAGATGTGGATGATCTTCTGAGTCAACTGAGGCAGACAGAAGAGCAGGTGAATGACTTGAAGGAGAGACTCAAAACAAGTGCTAGTAATGTGGAACAGTATCGAGCAATGGTTACTAGTTTAGAAGACTCTCTTAATAAGGAAAAACAGGTATGTACAATTTTGAATTTAATTTGAATGCACTTTTTTTTCCTTTTTAATTTCTTTTTTAAATAGGAGCCTGCTGTGTGTAAGGCACTGTGTGTTAAGAGTGAGTTGAACTGACATCCTTACACTTTTACCTCTTAAAAGTGCTTGATTTTAACAAGTGAGATAAAAACAACCCACGGAATTTGTAAAACATGGGAGGGTATAGTCGCTATAGGAAAGGTTAAAGATCAGATGTTGATGTGAGTGGGAGGTAAGTAAGTATTTATCTCCTGAACAAGTATGGCTTCACAAAACAGATGGCATTTGTGCACAGCCTTGAAAGTACCATTTGGGTAGTCAAAGAAAGTTATTTTGTAGCAGGAACCCTCAGCCAAGATAAAAAGGCTTCAGATGATGACAGTTTAACGACTAGTGTATTGAATTTGTGAATTTAAACACTGAGGAATCAAATTGTAAGTGTAGTCAGAGAACCAAATGTGAAATGTTTTGAATGTCATATTTTGTAAAATTGCTGTCTCCCCCGGCCCATATTTAACAGCAATAATTTGCTTTAATTAGAAAGATTAATGTGGTAGATTGAAGGATACAAAATTTGTTTTGGAAACTATAGCAATGTTCTAGGGCCAAGTTTTAAAAGATCTTTCTGTGTTTGCGTCATGGAAATCAGAGTATATGCAAGGGGGAATTCTTTTAGTAGTAGAAAGGACAGATTTGGCAAGTGGATATGAGGATTGAGGGAGTAATGAGAATTGGAAATTTCACTTCAAAAGAGAAAAATGGCCAAAAATATCCAAGTTGGAGAGGTAAATAAATTATGCTTATAGTTTTAAATGTTTCTGAACTCTTTAATCAGCATTTGATAGATTTTTTTGTTTTAAAAAAAATGGCGAACAATAATTCTAGTACTTTTCAAATTTAGTTTAGATTTGGAAAAAGTAATGTTGAATTTTAAAGGTGTCTGATATTTGTTTCCTACTGTTTGCATGATGGTGAAGGTGACAGAAGAAGTGCGTAAGAATATTGAAGTTCGCTTAAAAGAATCAGCTGAATTTCAGACACAGTTGGAAAAGAAGTTGATGGAAGTGGAGAAGGAAAAACAGGAACTTCAGGATGACAAGAGAAAAGCCATAGAGAGCATGGAACAACAGGTAAATGAGGTTATTACCATATTAATCTTTTTGTGTGTATTTGAATTCTTAAAAAGCTCCTTTGTTACAGTTTGGATCATCTCAACAGATTTTTTTTTTTTTTTAAATTAAATCTTTATTGTTCTGATTACATTTGTTCCTCTTTTTTTCCCATAACTCCCCTTCTCCCAGTTCCCGCCCCACCCTCCGCCGTCACTCCCCACCCACTGTCCTCATCCATAGGTGCACGATTTTTGTCCATTCTCTTCCCACATCTCCCATTCCCCTTTCCCCCCCCCCCCAAGAATAGTCAGTCCATTCCCCTTCTATGTCCCTGATTCATTGTAATCACCAGTTCATTCTGTACATCAGATTATTTATTCACTTGATTCTTAGATTCACTTGTTGATAGATGCATGTTTGTTGTTCACAATTTGTATCTTTACCTTTTTCTTCTTCTTCCTCTTCTTAAAGGAAACCTTTCAGCATTTCGTATAATACTGGTTTAGTGGTGATGAAGTCCTTTAGCTTTTCCTTATCTGTGAAGCTCTTTATCTGACCTTCAATTCTGAATGATAGCTTTGCTGGATAAAGTAATCTTGGTTGTAGGTTCTTGCTATTCATCACTTTGAATATTTCTTGCCATTCCCTTCTGGCCTGCAAAGTTTCTGTTGAGAAATCAGCTGACAGTCGTATGGGTATTCCCTTGTAGGTAATTGAGTCTCTTTCTCTTGCTGCTTTTAAGATTCTCTCTTTGTCTTTTGCTCTTGGCATTTTAATGATGATGTGTCTTGGTGTGGTCCTCTTTGGATTCCTTTTGTTTGGGGTTCTCTTCGCTTCTTGGACCTGTAAGTCCATTTCTTTCACCAGGTGGGGGAAGTTTTCTGCCATTATTTCTTCAAATAGGTTTTCAATATCTTGCTGTCTCTCATCTTCTGGCACCCCTATTATTCTGATATTAGTGCGCTTGAAGCTGTCCCAGAGGCTCCTTACACTATCTTCACACTTTCGGATTCTTTTTTCATTTTGCTTTTCCAGTTGGGTGTTTTTTGTCGAATCTTTGGTTTGATTCTTGTGCTCCTCTGGTCTGCTATTTGGTATAATATTCTTTATTTCAGTCCGTGTATGCTTACTTTCTAATTTCTTTATCGTAGCATCGAGGGTCTCATTAGTTTTCGTGAGGCTCTGCTCAAGTTTATAGCAAGCCCTCAAAATTGCGATTCTTAGCTCCATATCCTCCATTTCTGTCATGTTTTTTTGTCTCCGCATCTTTTATGCTTTCTTGGTGCACCCCCTTGTGGTCTTTGTGCGCAGTCTTGTTCTAGCCAAGCCTTAATTGTTGTAGTTAACACTAGAGGGATTTGACCACCAGGCCGACTGGCTGTAGGAATCAGCTGTGTGGAAAACGTCTGCCTTCTGGGGAGGCGCTAATCCAGCCTTTGCCTGAGGCGATCGGCAAATGGCTGTGCGCAGGGTTTGGGCGGGGCGGGCTCAACAGGGCGGCGGGAGGGAGCAGTTATGGCCGCTCTCAGTCCCGTTCCCAGAGGCTCTGCTTCTCAGAACCCCGGCAGCTGCTGCAAACCTCGGAGAGAAAGTTGCCCTCAGGTTCCAACTGATGCCGGATAATCCCCCTTCTCCCGTTTGAGTCTGGGTCCCTAGAGACTCGCCCGGATCTGGAGCCCAGAGTCTGAGGCTCAGTCTGAGACTCACTCCCGACCGAAAACGACAACCGCGCCCTCAGCCACCAGCCCGCTTTCGCGCGCACCTCGGTACCTTTGTATTTTCCACACTGCGCCTCCTCTGAGCCTCGGTTTGCTGTTCTCTTTCCTTCTAGTTGAAGAGTCTCTCCTCAGCCAGCCTTCCTGTGGTTCTGGGTGATGTCCGTTCCGTCTTTTAGTTGTATTTTTGAAATGGTTGTTTGCGGCAGCGGTCTCCGGTGTTTACCTATGCCGCCATCTTGGTCTCTTCTCCCATCTCAACAGATATTGATTGAACACATACCCAACAATTTTAGTTTTATGTTTTACTTTGCTCTGTATATATGTTTGTTTTCTTTGAATATTTTAGACTATAGTAGTAAGTATCAGTGCTGCTTTTTAGAAGCCTCTGCCTGAGAACTAATCTTTGGAAGTCTTAATAAGGATGGAATATGGAGCTTCAAAATGTGTACATTATATCAGGCTATAACTTTTAAATTTTGTAAAAAGTCCCTTTTGCTAATTGGGCTTTTAAAAGTCTTTACTATTTTAAAAGTAAGTTTGCAGTTGACTTTGGTTTTAATCTTCTTTTAATTTAGTTATCTGAGTTAAAGAAAACACTCAATACTGTTCAGAATGAAGTACAAGAAGCTCTTCAGAGAGCCAGCACAGCTTTGAGTAATGAACAGCAAGCCAGACGTGACTGTCAGGAACAAGTAAGTGTTGCTCTCGGTATTGATAAGTGCGCTTTGATCCTAGAGAACAGTTCTTGGGCTGTATTAATGCATTTTGGGAATTGGTGAGCCTTACAAAAATATAAGGTTATTTCTACTTTTGTGGAACTTGGACGAAGATCACCTGAAAAGAATAGATGGAGTCTAAATATAGAGCAATAATTATTAACAAAACACTCTTGATAAATGGGAAAAATTAAAGATAAGAGTAGGAGATTAAATGTGTACTTGCTCTCTTTTCTTTCTTTTTTTTTTTTATTATTGCAGTCCACTAGTTCTGATTATAACTGTGTATTATAGACAAGATGGTTAGAGATACTTTTTTCAGCAAAACATTTTAATATATTATTGAGGTTACAGATTTTTGTACACCACTTTTTAAAGATTATTTTTATTAATTTTTAGAGAGAGAGGAGGGAGAAAGGGAGCGAGAAAGAGGAAAATCAATGTAAGAGCAGACAATTGATCGGCTGCCTCCCCCACTGGAGATTGAGCCAGCAACCTTTTGGTTCATGAGACGAAGCCCAATGATCTGAGACCAGTGAGGGCACACACCACTCTTTATAAAGATTAAAAAATACAAAATCACATTATTTGCTTTAAGTATATGTATACACATGCATATGTGGTGAAGCTTTTTATTATTTTTTTATGAACAAAAATTGATAAAACAATTCAGCTTAATGGGGATTATTAAAATAGTAGAATGGGAAATGAATATCTGCAAGAGTATTACTAATGTTCTCATTTTTAAGTTCATTGGTATATTAGTAACTATCTGGTTACTATTCTTTATTGCTTACGTGTACATAGCATGTGTGTGTTTTTCAATTACTTTAAACAATGCAACACGAGAAAATGCTTCAAAGGTAAATTAGACAAAAATGAATTGTCCTTGGCTTAATGCCAAACAGTAACATTGGAAGTTAAAATCAGGGGCTGTATCTATAATTCAATTTTCAAATTAATTTTTTATTTCTTTTTGATCACTTTAAGTTTTTTTGTGTGTGTGCATGTATTTTACATAAGTGAGTTATATTTAGCTTTTACTTTATAAAATTTGTTCCAAATTGCTACATAGTCCTCATAATTTTCATTTGGACCAGTTCTTTAATATTTCATTAAATGGATAAAGTATAACTTTTAATTATTCCATTTTGGTGCATTTATATCGTCTCCACTTTCATTATTTTAAATAGTGCAATGTGCATCTTTTCTTTTGTACTAACCAGTTTTGGCTATTTAATCTTTTGTGTCAATGGTGGAATAATTTCTTATAGGCTAAAATAGCTGTAGAAGCTCAGAATAAGTATGAAAGAGAACTGATGCTACATGCTGCTGATGTTGAAGCTCTACAAGCTGCCAAGGAACAAGTTTCCAAAATGGCCTCAGTTCGTCAGCATTTGGAAGAAACAACCCAGAAAGCAGAATCACAGTTGTTGGAGTGTAAAGCATCTTGGGAGGAAAGAGAAAGAGTGTTAAAGGTATTACTGCACATCATAATAGGATGTCCAGAAGGATTGAAAGTGGGTTTTTCTTTTTAACATGCGTGGGAAAATCTGCTATAATGACAGAGTCTTGGCTTACAGGATGAAGTTTCCAAGCGTGTGTCTCGCTGTGAAGATCTAGAGAAACAAAACAGATTACTTCACGATCAGATTGAAAAATTAAGTGACAAGGTCGTTGCCTCTATGAAGGAAGGTGTACAAGGTCCGCTGAATGTATCTTTTAGTGAAGAAGGAAAATCTCAAGAACAAATTTTAGAAATTCTCAGGTAAACCAAAAATATTCTTAATGCTTTATTTCTGTGGTCAACTATGAAATGTAATACAAATATATAAATTAGAGAAGTGGTATAAAGCTCATAACGTCTCTTGGCCAACAAACCCACTGCCACTCACATAGAGGTTACTTGACATATGCTAATTTAAATAAATGGCTTTAAGTTGAATTTAATAGTAAGAATTTGAGTGGGTTCTTTGAAAAACTAAATGCCTTTCAATCATTTCAAAGATATACAAAGCCACTATCTATAATAAATGTCCTTATTTATTAATGAAATCATTATGTAAAAATAGTTATTAAAGTGAATGGACCTTGGGTCATATTAAAATTACCCAAGTTTTAAAATTTTGCTGTCATTTTTTTATTCAAATAAAATCTTATATATTCTTGTAGATTTATACGAAGAGAGAAAGAAATCGCTGAAACGAGGTTTGAGGTGGCTCAAGTTGAGAGTCTGCGTTATCGACAAAGGGTTGAACTTTTAGAAAGAGAGCTGCAGGAACTCCAGGATAGTCTAAATGCTGAAAGGGAGAAAGTCCAGGTATGTATCCCAAGTTTTAAGAAAGCAGTTGTTAAATCAATGTCATTTTAGTTTCTGATTACAAAAAATTTAATTTGAAATGCATGTTTTTCTTAAACTCAATTTATTAAACATTATTAGACAGTGATATAGTATAGTGGTAAGACACTAGTGTTAACCAGACTGCCGGGTTTCAAATTCTAGCTTTATGTCATTAGATGTGTGCCTTGAATACACTGTTTAACATCCTTACTCTTAAATTTCCTTATTTAAATAATGAGATGATAATAATGATGAGGATTAAGTGAGTTGGTGCACATGAATCATTAAGAATCATGTCTGGTGCATAATAAGTGCTTAAATTTCAGTTACCTTAATTTTAGTTATCATTATATATGCATTTTGACAGTTATTCTAGGATGACATGGATTGAAACTGCTACAGAATAGTTTTTCCTCAGCAAAGGAGCAAAACAATAGTAATAATTATCAAACAAAGAAAGGAAAAGAAGATGCTATATATAGTAAATTGCTGGGGTCCAGCCCCAGCAGGTCCAGGGGTCCCCAAAGGTGTGGACGGAGTAGGCGAAGAAGGAATGACAAGGAGGCAGCATTCAGGGGATCATCATAGTTGGGTTCTGTAGCCAGGTTTTAGCCAGGTTCTCCAGCCAGGTTCTGTGTAGGTTCTCCAGCCAAGTTCTATAGTCAGGTTCTGTCCAGGATCTTTTGCCATGTTCTCTCACTAGGTTTTGTCTCTAGGTTCTCTGTCCCTAGGTTCTGTCCCTAGGTTCTGTCTCTTGTTGTCTTGTTACATCTGTATTTATACCAGTTGATTTTAATCCTGTCAATTTCTATTGCAAAGGTTAGGGTGTTTCTTATCTCCATTCCAGGGAGTAAAGATTATGTAGCTTAAGCGTGATTATTATTAAAGTGATTAACTACCCACCTGGCACTTAGTGAAGGGGTTTTATTCCCTCCCTAACTTCAGGGAAAAATCCCCACCTGGGGAAACAACCTTGGTTAAAACACATAGCGCCAAGAAGGGGAGCAAACATATTAACAGTATGCCATATATGCCAGATCCCTGGAAACATATGCTGTGCAGATGTTTCTTCCCTGCAGCGACTGTGTCAAGCAGCAAGGATGGACCGGCTCCCGGCAGTAAATGGATGGTCACAACACAAGCTAGACTCCTTAACCCTCACTAACACCCAAAAATTTATTGCATGACCTTATTGTGAGGAGATGCATTAATACAGCAGGCGCCAACCAGTGGTCCATGGACCACTGGTGGTCACTGAGATCCAAAAGGTGGGTGACTGCTGCATTAATATATATCCGCACATCTGGAAGGAAGGGAATTAAGGCCTGGAGTCATTTATCATCTGTTAACTGATCAGTAGTTGGAATGACTGCTAGAGAGAAACCATTGACATGGGAAAGTGAATAGATTTATGGATTTATGTTTTCACACAGAAATTAAAAGTTTCAGAATTACATCATGTTGAGAAAACAGTCCAAATTCAAATAGATCCCATCATAGAAATAATAAACAGACCTTCTGATTCAGTAGAGTTAACACTTGGAGGAAAGTGGCAGAATCAGTGTTTCTAAAAAAGATTGCATATTGTCTCCTTCTCTGCTGCTGCTTCCTTTGCTGTTCCTTTGGTCTATAGAAATGCAAACAATACTAGAAAATGTCCGGCCCACAAACAACTTCAGAGGGGAAAAACCAATTCTTACATAATTTTAGTTATCATTATATATGCATTTGTAGTAGGAAGAAAGTGAAGAAGTAAAACATTATATCAAAAGTAATAGAGTATCTACCCACTATGAACACCGTAGCATGTCAACCATGAGCCATAGCTTTAAAAATGGTTAGGGAATAAGGTAACACATGTAAAAGATGGATAATTACCCCCAATGAGAACAGGATAAAAATTTTTTACAGTTCAGTAAATACTTAGTAAAAGTGCTCAAAACCAAAGTGATCAAACAACTGAATGAAATGAAAAAATTTCTGAGCAAAAGGCAGAGGGAAAGGACCAAAATAACATTATTTTAAAACTTAATAAACTAGAGGCCCGATGTACGAAATTCATGCAAGAGTAGGCCTTCTCAACTGCAGGCCACTGCCTCGACCCTCCCTCCCAGCCACAGGGGGCTGCCTCAATCCCTGGGCTAGCCCCAGCTTCATCTGGAAGGACATCCAGATGGTCTCAGACGTTTGGTCGATTTGCATATTATGCTTTTATTACAGATTTTGATTACAAAGAAAAAAAATATATATATAGAAAGAGAGATCTGGAGTACTGTTTTACCTAAGGGTAAAATGGATTATTTGTTAGTGGGGTTTGTTGTATCTCTACTTACATCTTTGTGATTTCTTGCATTTGTTTAAAGTCTTTGTAGTAAGCAGGCATCACAGAAAAATAAACATGTAAAACTTTCAAAAATTTTAGTTTTAAAACGATGTAATTCTCACTTTTTGTAGGGGGAAGATTAGAACTGGTAAGAAAAGGTAGATCTTTACCTATTGTTAGATGTTGGTGTGTACATGTCTTTGAAATTTTTAGGTAACTGCAAAAACAATGGCCCAACATGAAGAACTGATGAAGAAAACTGAAACAATGAACGTAGTTATGGAGACCAATAAGATGCTAAGAGAAGAAAAGGAGAGGCTAGAGCAGGATTTACAGCAGATGCAAGCAAAGGTTTGTAACTTACTAATCAGGAGTGGAGGCATGTTGTTTTTATTAAATTATGAATTTTTACGTAAGGTGTTAAAAAATAAATTGACATTATTTTCAGGTGAGGAAACTGGAGTTAGATATTTTACCCTTACAAGAAGCAAATGCTGAGCTAAGTGAGAAAAGTGGTATGTTGCAAGCAGAGAAGAAGTTATTAGAAGAAGATGTCAAACGTTGGAAAGCACGTAACCAGGTAAATGCAATTAAACCTATTCCAACACATGGAAACATTGTTTTTATTAAATAGGGTAAAATTTAAGGGGATAAGCTATTTGAAGAACTAGCAAAAGTTACTGTATTTAATAGTGAAAGTTGAATATGCTACATGTGTAAAGCAGCAGTTCACCCATCATCTGGTACCTAGAAAATGTTCTAGAATGGTAACCAATATCTGAATAGGACTATAGAATTTAAGAGCCCATTTAATCTTCATTTTTCTTAATCACACAAGTAATCTGAAAAGTCAAGAAAGGAGGATGATCTACCCAAGTCTACATATATTTCTATTAAATTGTGCTACCTTCTGTCCTATTTAATTAGTTATATTTGATTTTTTCCTAGATTATAATGCATTAGAAACATTTTTTTCCTTATAAATGTCACTTTAATGAAAAAAGGTGTTTAATGTTAAAAGCTTGTAGATTTTTTTCTTTATTTGGTTCCATTGTAATTATTCTGAAATTTTCACTTGCAACTATGAAAATACATTTCCCTTTCTATTTTGGCTAGACATTTTAGCTAAACCAACTAAAGCTTTGATCTTCATTATCTTGCAGTTTGGTGATTTATTGTGTATGGAAGACACCTAATGTAAACATAATTAAGTATTCTGTTATATAGCACATTGGTTTGATAAAACCTATAAAGCTATGTTATTCATTTTTGCCATTTTAGCATCTAATAAATCAACAGAAAGATCCAGATACTGAAGAGTATCGGAAGCTCCTTTCTGAAAAGGAAGTTCACACTAAGCGCATTCAACAGTTAACTGAAGAAATTGGGAGACTTAAAGCTGAGATTGCAAGGTATAAGGAAGAAGCCTTAAATTGTATATAATACATGAACTCAAAGAAGTCTATTTCTGCTCTTTATAAGGCTCCCCAAGTGCTTCCTGATTTAAAAAGAATGGAAAGTACTAGAGCAGTGATGTCGAACCTCTGACACACGAACTCATTTTTTTGGTTGATTTTTCTTTGTTAAATGGCATTTAAATATATAAAATAAATATCAAAAATATGTCCTTGTTTAACTATGATTGCAAATATCAAAAAATTTCTATATGTGACACTGCACCAGAGTTAAGTTAGGGTTTTTCAAAATGCTGACACGCCGAACTCAAAAGGTTCGCCATCACTGTACTAAAGCCTTTACTTTCCCTTTATTATTTTAAGGAGCCAAGCAAGCAGTGATTTACTTTATGCCTTCATATATGAATTATTTCTATATTTTGACTTTTTAAAAAACTACACAGTTATGAGTCTAAAGCTAAATGTGGTTTATTTTCTAAGCCAAAATAACTTATAAATAGGTTTTTATTTTTTCTTTGGTTAGAATATATTTATGTACCTATTTTGGGAAGATTTTAATGAAGTATTTACAAAAAATTTTAAAATGAATTTATATTGTCCTTAAAGATAAGTTGAATATTAAAATTAATGTTTCTGGTTTACATTTTAAAGGATTTAATGTCAGTTGTCCATGTTATAATCTCTATTTATATAATGCTGGGTAGCTTACAAATTTTTGTCACTTGTATTTTTTACTTGTTTTATAACAGTAGTCCATTGGATTTCTTCAACAATATTACTTAATTTTAAAAATGAGAAAGCTAAAAATTCAGAAAGGTATCTACATTTGCAGAGTTAATAGTTGTTAAACCCATGCTCTTAATTCAGGGGCATCTGATTTAAGTTAAGTTTATGCTGAAGTACAGGGTTTGGCAAACTTTAATCCACAGACCTGTTTGGTATGGCCTATGAGCTAAGGATGATTTTTACATTTTAAAGCATTTTTTGAAAGGAAGAACAGGTGACAAAGACTGTATGTATGTGGTCTACAAAACTTAACGTTTACTCAACACCCGATCAAGTGGAGTCAGTTTTGCTTCAGGCAAATGTGGATTATAATCTTACGTACCAACACTTAATTACGATGTGAAATTGTGCATGTTACTTGACCACTTACAACTCAGTTTTTCTCATTTTAACATGGGAATGTATGGCTATCTAATAAGCAAATAAGATCTTTATAAAGGATCACAGGTTATAAATGAAGTATCTTTTGAAGTATGTGTGGAGTTTTTAAAAGATTTTAAATGAAAATCTTACTAAAGCAATACAAAGAATAAAAAGTGTAAAATTAAAGGATTTTAAAATGAGTCTCATATACTTAGTCTTTATTTTTTTTTAGATCAAATGCATCTTTGACTAACAATCAGAACTTAATCCAGAGTCTAAAGGAAGATCTAAATAAAATAAGAACTGAAAAAGAAAGTATCCAGAAGGACTTAGATGCCAAAATAATTGATATCCAAGAAAAGGTCAAAACTATTACTCAGGTCAAGAAAATTGGACGTAGGTACAAGACTCAATATGAAGAACTCAAAGCACAACAGGATAAGGTATTTTGAAGTGATTTTTTTTATTATATGTATATGTTCACACGTATGTATATATATGTATAATACATAAAATGTTTTTTTAATATATTTTAATTGATTTTTTACAGAGAGGAAGGGAGAGAGATAGAGAGTTAGAAACATCGATGAGAGAGAAACATCGATCAGCTGCCTCCTGCACATCTACCACTGGGGATGTGCTCACAACCCAGGTACATGCCCTTGACCGGAATCGAACCTGGGACCTTTCAGTCCACAGGCCGATGCTCTATCCACTGAGCCAAGCCGGTTTCGGCGATAAAATTTTTCTTGGCATACAATTTTGATGTACACAATTTGATATATCAGGATTACATACAAAAATCTTATTCATAATTTTGATTTTTGGTTTTTAGGTCCTAAATTTTCATATAAGCTAATTTATGATACTATTATTTAAAATTAGTTCTTTAATATGTCCCAAAATGCACTATAAATTCATAAAGAAATTTTAATAAATGAGGTATTTTAGATCAGTTTTCCTATTTCAAATATTGTCCCTTTTCCAAAGTATGTTCTCAAAACTCATTGCTGACTAAAATCATGTATATCAAAAAATGATAGTTCCTTATAATTAGGCTGTGTTGTAGTTTTATTTACTTATTAAAATAACTTTTTTTTATCCTCACCTGAGGATATGTTTTTATTGATTTTAGAGAGAGAGGAGGGGAGAGGAGAGAGAGAAAGAGGGAAACGTTGATGAGAGAGAAACATCAATCGGTCTCCTCCTATACCCACATTTGCACCCTGGCTGGGATGGAACCAACAACCTGGGTATGTGCCCTGGCCAGAAATCAAACCTGCAACCTTTCCTTGTGTGAGACGATGCTCCAACCAACTGAGCCACACCAGTTAGGGGTGGCTGTTTTATAGTTTTAAATAAGTAGTCAATATTAACCACCTATCTAAAATAATTTTTAAATCCTTGTTATATTTTGAATCTGCATTTTGTTTTTAATTCCCAAAGATAAAGAACTGTATACTGACTTAATGACATATTTCACATGTTAGATTAGAAAATATATAAAGGAAAAAATCCAAAATTCTTACCGCTCAGTGTTAACCACTGTAAATACACTTGTGAGAAATTTGTCATTCCAAATAATTTTATGTTAATGCATCATTGTCCTGATTTGCTGGTTAATACTCAGTTTTATGGAAAACCCTAAACTATTTAATTAATAATTTACTTTTGGACACTAAAGTTGTTCTATTGGAAATTCATTTATGAATACGCTTAAATTTCTTTGCATAATTAATTTTCTTAGATAAACTTGCAAAGTGGGATTACTGAATATAAATGTGGGACTGGAGTATATTATGACTGTTTACTATATTATATTAGATCATGGAGTCCTCAGCTCAGTCTTCTGGAGACCATCAGGAACAGCATGTCTCAATCCAGGAAATGCAGGAGCTCAAAGAAACACTTAACCAAGCTGAAACAAAGTCAAAATCACTTGAGAGTCAAGTAGAGAATCTGCAGAAGGTATGAGTGTGAAATAGTAGAAGGTGCACATCCCAATTTTTTCCTTGTTGAATACCTAAAGAAACAATGCAATATTATTCAGTCATAAAAAGGAATTTTAGAAAGAAATATATCTTAAACACTGACACTTTCTCATCATATGGATGTGTATTTTATCCTTTTTACTTTGAATAACTCATGTATGAAAGTAGTATCAAATTATCTTCAAGTGTTCACTTACTTGGTTTGACCAGCATTTTATATTTATACTTCCATTTAACCTAAAGCAAAATAATGTTTTACATTTTAAGTCTGTAGTCCATACAGTTTATATTGATTTGATTGCTTTACCTAGTAAATACTTGGTTTTCCTTTAAAAGACATTATCTGAAAAAGAGACAGAAGCAAGAAATCTCCAGGAACAGACTGGGCAGCTTCAGTCCGAACTTGCACGACTTCGTCAGGATCTTCAAGATAGAACCACACAGGAAGAGCAGCTTCGGCAGCAGATAACTGAAAAAGAAGAAAAGACAAGAAAGGCTATTGTAGCAGCAAAATCAAAGATTGCACATTTAGCTGGTAAATTACTGTATATATTAGGTTTCTTTAGTTAAACACAAGATAAGAGCAATCTTAATTTTTAAGTGATGAGGATGTCCTTGATATAGAAAGTCTTTCTTGTTAACTGGTAATGGATAGGGAGTACTGCTATCTTTCGCTTTAGTGTGTAACTGTTATGACCTTTTGATGGAGATCCTTTGGGGCCTCTGTATTGTCCTAAGGCCCTCTGTAAACTCCTAGACAGCATTGGATCTTACCAGCCCAGGGATTTTCCTGTGCCTCACTTCACTGAGGACCCCTCTAGTATAGCTCTTCAGGGAAAATACCATGTCAAAATATCATCTCAAGTTAAGGAGGAGCCCTATGTTGCAATACACGGGGTCTTTCTGTGCCTTGTTTGCCAGACTGCTTAGTAGGTAAATAAAATGCCAAATTAGTTAGGTTTTATTATGAGCAATTTTTTTAATCTCTAAGATAGTGTCCCAGCAACAAATAAGATAAAAAAAATAGTTAATTATTTTTTAGCATGTACAATAGGTTATATGAAATGAAAGTTTTGCAATTTATAATTGTACTTAACACATTGAAAATTTTTTAAAATATCTTACTGATTTTTTTACAGAGAGGAAGGGAGAGCGATAGAGAGTTAGAAACATCGATGAGAGAGAAACATTGATCAGCTGCCTCCTGCACACCTCCTATTGGGGATGTGCCCGCAACCAAGGTACATGCCCTTGACTGGAATCGAACCTGGAACCTTTCAGTCCGCAGGCTGACGCTCCAGCCACTGAGCCAAATTGGTTAGGCCACATTGAAATATTAATGGCCATATAAAAGGACTTTTGCTGGCTATAGTTTATGGTGGATCCTTTATATTTTTGAGATTTTTGCTAGGAAGAGTAACATGTTTTTTATATTGGAATAAGTATATTTTATACTGGAGTAATAAATACATATGTTTAGAATTTTTGCCTGTTGAGATGTATGTATATCAGAATTATTGTAAATGTAAAAGTTTAGGAATAGAATCTTACTAGTATATGACCTTTGATTATCTATTAAGCACTTAAATATTCTTTATTTTCAGTGTTTGGAATAATATTAATAGAATCACGATTACTTCTTTAGGTGTAAAAGAGCAGCTAACTAAAGAAAATGAGGAGCTTAAACAAAGGAACGGAGCTTTAGATCAGCAGAAAGATGAATTAGATGTTCGTATGACTGCTCTTAAGTCCCAATATGAAGGTCGAATTAGTCGCTTGGAAAGAGAACTCAGGGAGCATCAAGAGAGGCACCTTGAGCAGAGAGATGAGCCTCAAGAACCTACTAATAAGGTGATTATCTTATTCTGTACATTTTACTTGAAGGTACCTGGTGATTGAGGAGCCCTTAGAGTGATTTTTAGCTAAACCAAGAATATAGAGAGTATTAACAAAAGTAAAACATTCTGATGACATTTTTTAGTACAGCGGTTCTCAACCTGTGGGTCGCAACCCCTTTGGCGGTCGAACAACCCTTTCACAGGGGTCGCCTAAGACCATCCTGCATATCACATATTTACATTACGATTCATAACAGTAGCAACATTACAGTTATGAAGTAGCAACGAAAATAATTTTATGGTTGGGTCACAACATGAGGAACTGTACTGAAAGGGCCAGAAGGTTGAGAACCACTGGTTTAGTGGAATCTTGTGGGATAGGCACAGTAGTAATCCATAGTCTTCTTTTTGTATAGGTCCCAGAACAGCAAAGACAGATAACACTGAAAACAACTCCAGCTTCTGGTGAAAGAGGAATGTGAGTTTTAATCTTTTTATAGTCTATCTGTTTTTCTTTTAAAGTTCGGGAAAGATTTGGTGATCTTTGGGGAGAAAAACGAATCTGTATCTATTACAAAAGTATGTCCCATTACGTAGAGCTTTGTGACAAAGAAAACATCTTTCATCTTTTAGTTTGTAATTGACATCTAAGATAGGCTACCAATTTTCCCTGTGATGTTAAGGATACCAATACAAGAGGCTTGGCTGAAACTTAGGCAAAGTGGTCAACTGTTGGATACATTTCACACTGTCAGGATGCACCACTGCAAAGTATTTCCTGCACAGATTTTAATGCTTAAATTTAAAACCTCTTCAATAAGAGTTTTGAAAAATTTAGTGAACAAAATGTATAGAACTATATTTACTGACTCTTTAAAATTGTTTTTTAATCCGCCAAAAGTCTACCCAAAGCAGTTAGGAAAAAGAGAATTAGTAAGGTCTGAATACAAATTAAGGTAATATTTGTTGAACACTCACTTCAGAAAATATATGTGCTTTGATTTTGATAGAGTGTATGTACTTTATAAACAATATTTATAGTAATTCAATGATTCTTGTATTTTCCCCTCTATAAGTGCCAGCACATCAGATCCACCAACAGCTAATATCAAGCCAACTCCTGTTGTGTCTACTCCAAGTAAAGTGACAGCTGCAGCTATGGCTGGGAATAAGTCAACACCCAGGGCTAGTATACGCCCAATGGTCACACCTGCAACTGTTACAAACCCTACTACTACCCCAACAGCCACAGTGATGCCCACTACACAAGTGGAATCACAAGAAGGTAAGTAAAATAATGCAGATATGAGTGACCTGGCTGCTTATTTAGATTTAATGTGAGAAGATGACAATAACTTTAAGGATAAATGAGGCTTCCACTAAAGCTAAAGTCAGACATGTAATAAAAGTGGGCAGTTAATAGTTTCAAGTGATACCTCTCAGGACACTTGTTAATGCAACAAATTTCCTCCCTCCCTTCTTGCTTTGTTGTGTTTTGAAAGAAGGGGGAAACTTAACCCAATAAGTATATGGCATGTTTTTCCAGGACCAAAATTTTCACTTACTATCTTAAGGCACTTTTTTTTTTTTTTAATATAGTTTATTGATTTTTTACAGAGAGGAAGGGAGAGAGATAGAGAGTTAGAAACATCAATGGGAGAGAAACATCGATCAGCTGCCTCCTGCACATCTCCCACTGGGGATGTGCCGGAAACCCAGGTACATGCCCTTGACCGGAATCGAACCTGGGACCTTTCAGTCCGCAGGCTGACGCTCTATCCACTGAGCCAAACCGGTTTTGGCTTAAGGCACTTTTTAAAAATATATGTTTTCATTGATTTCAGAGCAAAAGGAAGGGAAAGAGAGAGAGAAGCACCAATGGGAGAGAATTGGCTGCCTCCTGCACGGCCTCTACTGGGAATCGAGCCCACAACCCAGGCATGTGCCCTGACTGGGAATCGAACCAGCAACCTCTCAGTGCAAGGAACGATGTCCATCTAACTGAGCCACACAGGCCAGGGCAAATTTTCACTTTTAAGAACTAAGAAATATGATACAAAATCCACTTTGGAAAACCATACTAAGTCACTGGTTGAACCCAAACATCACTTTTTTGTTGAAATTTTTCTGATCTCTTCATGGCTTCACTTTGTTCCCATGACACTTTCCTATTCACTACAGCAGTTACAATTCAGTTAAGTACATACCTTTTATTCCATTAGATTTCTTAAAGGGCAAGAATTTTCATTATTTAATCATTTTATCCAACCTCAAGATAAGCAGGTGTTTAGTAAAACTTTACTGAATGCAATTTTCTTGGCTTCTTTTCTAAACAAAATGATGCTTAGTAAATACTCATATTTGACGCTGGCTTTTAAATTTCTTTTATTTTGTACTAGAGGCCTGGTGCACGAAATTCGTGGGGGGGGGGGGGGGGTCCCTCAGCCCAGCCTGCACCCTCTCCAATCCAGGATCCCTCTTAGAATCCTGGACCACTGGCTCCTAACCGCTCGCCTGCCAGCCTGATCACCCCTAACTGTCTCTGCCTGCTGGCCTGATCACAGCCCCAAAATACCACCACCACCCCCACCCTGGCCTGGTTGCCCCATGCAGCCTGCTGCTCAGTCGTTTGGTCATCCCTCACTAACCCCCCTGCCGGCCTGGTTGCCCCACGCAGCCTGTTCGGTCGTCCCTTAGGTTGCGATGGTCGCTTAGGCTTTTATATAGATAGATAATTTAAATAGAATAATAGATCAAAAATTGTTTCAGATATTTAATTCAACTACGTATCAGTTCCATAGGCAGTACAAAAAGCCTAATACATTGCCTTTACCCTCTGTTTTTGTCACCTATAACACAGAATAGGGAGGATAATTCCAGCTTTGATAAGAAGACTTATATTAAGTATTATAATTACTTTTCAGCTATGCAATCTGAAGGGCCTGTGGAACATGTTCCAGTTTTTGGAAGCACAAGTGGATCTGTTCGTTCTACTAGTCCTAATGTCCAGCCTTCTATCCCTCAATCCATTTTAACTGTTCAGCAGCAAACACAGGCTACAGCTTTTGTGCAACCCACTCAACAGAGTCATCCTCAGATTGAGCCTGCAAATCAAGAGCTGTCCCCAAACATAGTAGAGGTGGTTCAGAGTTCGCCGATTGAGCGGCCATCTACTTCCACAGCAGTATTTGGCACTGGTAAGATTAATTTTAAAATGAAGTTATAGTAGGCCTGTATGCTTGTAGTTTCTTGGATAAAATACATTACCTTGAGTATTCTTTGTACATACTTGTTTTCTACCGGGTATTAGAGTGGATGAATGTATTCCTAACATTTTATCTCAAGTTTACTTTTTAAAATTAACTTTGTCTAAATTGAGTTATCATGCTCTAATTCAAGATTTAAATTATGTAATTTCAAAGTTTCAGCTACCCCAGGTTCTTCTTTGCCAAAGCGTACACGTGAAGAGGAAGAGGATAGCACCATAGAAGCGTCAGACCAGGTCTCTGATGATACAGTGGAAATGCCTCTTCCAAAGAAATTGAAAACTGTTACACCTGTAGCAACTGAGGTGTGTAAAGGTCTTTCTGTTTATTTTCTTTCCATAGAGTTAAGGGATTCTTTCAGTTATAGCATTATTAGGTGAATAGACCTTTGGGGTCCTAAATCCAGAAACCTTTCTTAATTTACTGCAAAGTTTCCACTGACAATTCAGGTATTGTTACTGTTGCCAACAGTGTTTTATATCCTTTACATATCTTTGATTAAATTAGTTCCCTTTTCAATTTTAAAAATACAGCTACAAAACATAATTTGAATTCCCTTTCAGTGTTTTTTTTTAATTCAAAGAATAAAGATATGTATAATCTTGTGCACATTTTAAACTGTTACCTGCTATCTTTTTCTCAGATTAACCAAAATTATAGTTTTCTTTTTTGAGGATAAATTGTAATGAATTATATTACTATCAAACATTGAGACTACTAAATTTCATGAGCATGTATTTAATTAATGCTCATAAGACTTATTTTGTATTACTGAAGATAAGGTAATATTTTATAAGTAGGTATAAGTGAACATTTCTGTTGTACAGTTTTATAAAATTACAAGTGAGTTTTATTTTATTGGGAGAACTAGCTTAATTAATGCATTATCTCATGAACAGATGTTACTAACACTTGTATATTGTGATTCAGGAAGAAGTTATGGCAGAAGAAAGTACTGATGGAGAGGTAGAGACTCAAGTATACAACCAAGATTCTCAAGATTCCATTGGAGAAGTAAGTAAAACATTGAAAGTAACAAATTGTTGCTTTTAATGAATGAAATTAGCTTTGACAATTGAATCATTATTTGGACTTTAATTGGTTGCTTTCACATCTAGTGAAATATTAGAATTACCAATGCAATTTCTGCTTTCTTTTACTCCTGATTGGTATAATGCCTTCTAAACTTTACTGAAGAAATGTTTTGTTTATACTTAGCACAGATTTTCCATGCTAACAGTCCTAATGAGTAAAGACTATCCACTTAGTTATTTTGGAAGGACAGTGCTAGTTGAGTCTTGAGTTAACCCACGATGTCCAATATGGTGGCCCTCTATTGATTCCCTTACTGAATTAATTAACCCATGACAGGAAATGTATTTATACACTTATTCATTTTTTGAACTCTGATTGAGACCTCACCAGAGACAACCTCACTGGTGGAAATGCATAGACTGAAGTAACAAAGCACTAAGTTCCCTTCCTAACTCTACCACTTAGAAGCTGTGGGACTATAAGCAAGTTGTTAATTCTCTCGATAAGCCTCAATTTTTTCATCTGTTGGACTAATATAACGTAATTTTTAGCTTTGAAAAATACCTAAAGTGATATCTGCCACATATTAGGCACTCAAAGTTTATTTCTTTTTTGTTGTTGTTGTTACTTTCTTTTTTCTTTTTTTATAATTAAATCTTCATTGTTTAGATTATTACATTTGTTCCTCTTTTTTCCCCCCATAACTCCCCTCCTCCCAGTTCCCACCCCACCCTCCACCCTCACTTCCCACCCACTGTCCTCATCCATAGGTGCATGATTTTTGTCCAGTCTCTTCCCGCATTTCCCACACCCCTTCCCCCCCCCATGCATAGTCAGTCCATTCCCTTTCTATGTCCCTGATTCTATTATAATCACCAGTTCATTCTGTTCATCAGATTATTTATTCACTTGATTCTTAGATTCACTTGTTGATAGATGCGTATTTGTTGTTCATAATTTGTATCTTTACCTTTTTCTTCTTCCTCTTCTTAAAGGATACCTTTCATCATTTCATATAGTACTGGTTTGGTGGTGATGAACTCCTTTAGCTTTTTCTTATCTGTGAAGCTCTTTATCTGACCTTCAATTCTGAATGATAGCTATGCTGGATAAAGTACTCTTGGTTGTAGGTTCTTGGCATTCATCACTTTGAATATTTCTTGCCACTCCCTTCTGGCCTGCAAAGTTTCTGTTGAGAAATCAGCTGACAGTCGTATGGGTATTCCTTTGTAGGTAACTGAGTTTCTTTCTCTTGCTGCTTTTAAGATTCTCTCTTTGTCTTTTGCTCTTGGCATTTTAATTATGATGTGTCTTGGTGTGGTCCTCTTTGGATTCCTTTTGTTTGGGGTTCTCTGCGCTTCCTGGACCTGTAAATCTATTTCTTTCACCAAGTAGGGGAAGTTTTCTGCCATTATTTCTTCAAATAGGTTTTCAATATCTTGCTGTCTCTCATCTTCTGATACCCCTGTTATTCTGATGTTGGTACACTTGTAGCTGTCCCAGAGGCTCCTTACTATCTTCGTAATCTTGGATTCTTTTTTCATTTTGCTTTTCCGGTTGGGTGTTTTTTGCTTCCTCACATTTCAAATCTTTGACTTGATTCTTGTGCTCCTCTGGTCTGCTGTTGGGAGTCTGTATAATATTTTTTATTTCAGTCAGTGTATGCTTACTTTCTAGTTGGTCCTTTATCACACCATCGAGGGTCTCATTAGATTTCCTGTACATCTCATCAAGTTTATCGACAGCCTCTAGAAGCCTCTTGAGAGACCTCAAAAGTGTGGTTTTGAATTCTATATCCAGTAGCCTGCTTTCCTCCGGTTCTGTCCTTTGTGGCCTGTTTCTTTGTCTTGGCATTTTTTTATGCTTCGCTGTGTCGATAGAGTGGCTTTCCGTGTTAAGTGTCCCAATTACCTGAGGTAGACACTCTTGGTGCACCCCCTTGTGTTCTCTGTGAGCAGTCTTGTAGTCAAGCCTTGATTGTTGTAGGTAATTACTACTTGACCTCCAGGCCAACTGGCTGTGAGAATCAGCTGTGTTTGCAGTGGGAGAACTTCTGTCCTCTAGGGAGGTGCTAATCTAGCCTTTGCCTGAGGCTATCCGGCAAATGGCTTTGGGCAGGGCGGGTCCCACAGGATCAACAGGGTGGAGGAGGGAGCAGTTATGGCTGCTCTCAGTCCGTCCCCAGGGGCTCTGCCTCTCTGTCCCAGCAACCGCTGCAAACCTCGAAGGGACCGAAGCCAGACAGTCCCGCTTCTCCTGTTTGAGTCTGGGTCCCTAGAGACTCGCCCGGATCTGGAGCTCAGAGTCTGAGGCTCCCTCCGGATTGAAACAGTCAACCGCGCCCTCAGCCACCAGCCCGCGGCGCACTCCGCACCTTAGTATTTTACTTCAGCACTGCGCCTCCTCTGATTCTCGGTTCCTCCTAATTGTAGAACTTCCACTCAGCCAGCCTTCCTGTGGTTCTGGATGATGTCCGTTCCGTCTTTTGTCTCAAAGTTTATTTCTTTTCTTCCATTCTTTTGCCCCACATATTGAGAATTCATAATATAGTAATCCTCACAGAACTCATTACTATAAGCCTAGTGTTGTTTCTAAGAAATTTGCATTTATTAATTAATTTAATCCTCAAAACAACCCTATTTTATATGTGGAAAAAACCCAATTCCCAGATAAGTCATATACCCAAGTTCTCACAGCATTAAAGCTGGTATTCTAAGAGGGTATCTATTAATTTTGAAATAATATTTTCTGCCTGGATAAATTTTCAGGATCATTTTATTCTAAAATTATTTTATCTGTATAGAATAAAGGAATTATCTTAAGCTAATCATAAGAAACCATAGATTGTAAGTAAATTTTAGTTTCTTAGCTGCATTAATTTTTTAAGTTACTTTTTCCAGTTTTCTTTGGCTAAAAACATGAAGCTAAACCTTTAGGATGAATACATAGCACTCTAAATTACATCTTTCTCATGTATTTTTCAGCAAATATCTAAAGAGCATGACAATTGTGAAATTAAAAGATGTGAATTTCTATTTTATTGTCAGATTTGTTTAAATTATACTAAAATCTCGGCAAAGTTTTTCCTTATGATTAGCAAAATGGCCTTTGACTCAAAAGTGCCATTTGGTTTTTCATTCTGCTTTGTAACACAGTCTATTAAATGTGTAATAGTTTATTTTTCTGATTTTCTGGCAGTGAAGCAGATGTTCCTGATAAGTGTTGCTTTTCTTAAAAAAGCATGTCACTTTGAGGCCCATTTTTATTATATCATGACTTCACTCTTTTTTCCATTATAGTAAACATAATCTTTATAAATGATTTTGTTTATAAACATTGTTTCTGGCTTGTATAAAAAATAGATTTTACTGAGTGTTTAAACAGGAGCCATTTCATTTTTTATAATAAAAATAAAAAGTAAAGTTAAAATTACAGTTTATTTGAGCAGCTAGCAAAATGGAATTGTGAGGAACGAGATTAAGCAAATAATTATTTTTAAATCTAATATCTTAAATGTGGTTTGAAGAGTTAGGATAGTCAGAGTTTGTGGGGTAGTAGAAGTGTCTTTGTAAAAAGACAATCCTATATAATAAAAGGGTAATATGCAGCCGAAACCGGTTTGGCTCAGTGGATAGAGCGTCGGCCTGCGGACTGAGGGGTCCGGGTTCGATTCCGGTCAAGGGCATGTACCTGGGTTGCGGGCACATCCCCGGTGGGAGATGTGCAGGAGGCAGCTGATCGATGTTTCTCTCTCATCGATGTTTCTAGCTCTCTATCTCTCTCCCTTCCTCTCTGTAAAAAATCAATAAAATATATATATATATATATATATAAAAAAAAGGGGGGGGGGGTAATATGCAAACTGACCCTAACAGAATGACTGGGAATGACTGGCCACTATGACACACACTTACCACCAGGGGGCAGATGCTCAATGCAGGAGCTGCCCCCTGGTGGTCAGTGTGTTCCCACAGGGGGAGCTCTGCTCAGCCACAAGCCAGGCTGACGGCTGCCAGTACGGTGGTGGTGGTGGGAGCCTCTCCCGCCTCCTCAGCAGTGCTAAGGATGTCTGACCGCAGCTTAGGCCTGCTCCCCACTGGCAAGTGGACATCCCCTGAGGTCTCCCGGGCTGCCAGAGGTATGTCTGATTGCCAGCTTAGGCCCAATCCCCCAGGGAGCAGGCCTAAGCCAGCAGGTGGTCATCCCCCGAGGGGTCTCAGACTGCGAGAGGGCACAGTAATAATAATAATACCTTATTTAGTGTATTTTCCAGACTATTTCAGGTTTGGGGAGAAAAAAATTAGGTTGCAGAATATCTGGTTAATCTGTACATTGATTACATGTTGAAATAATGTTTTGGCTCTGTTAAGTATATTGTTAAAATTGATTTGCCCTATGTCTTATCTTTTTAAATAACTATTAGAAAATTTTAAATTGCATATGTGAATCACACTGTGACTTGTTAAATTTCTGTTGGACAATACTAATCTTACAATATCATGTTAGTAGTTTTGACACACATCTGTATATTTTGTGTGTGTGTATTATAAATTATTTTTACTTGATTTTAGAGAGGAAGGGAGAAAGAGAGAGAGAGAGAGAGAGAGAGAGAGAGAGAGACAGACAGACAGACACATGAACAGGAGATACATTGATCAGTTGCCTCCCAAAGCTCCCAAACTGGGGATCAAATCCGCAACCTAGGTATGTACCCTGACTGGGAGTTGAACCCTGGACTTTCTAGTGCACGGGATGATGTTCTAACCAACTGATCCACACCGGCCAGGGCTATTTTTTTTTTCTTCTTTTTTATTGGAGTATTACCCAATGAGACTTATTATAATCCCTCTATCAGAAGACAATAAAGAAACCCAAAGGTTAATCTTCTTTTATTTGTTTTTAAAATTTTTTTGAAAACCATGTTTTTAAAAATAAAATGCTCGTAGTCCATATGTGTTCTTTAGTTTTTCCTTGGATCTATGGTATGTTACTGATAGATTTAGGTATATTCAACTTTTTATAAATTTTTTTTAACTTTTAAAGGGAGTCACCCAGGCAGATTATACTCCAATGGAAGACAGTGAAGAAACCTCTCAATCTTTACAAATAGACCTTGGAGCCCTTCAGTCAGATCAGCAAACAACTTCATCCCAAGATGGTCAAGGCAAAGGAGATGATGTCATTGTAATTGACAGTGATGATGAAGAAGAGGATGATGATGAAAATGATGGAGATCATGAGGTTTGAAATCATCCATTGTTTTTGTTTTTAATTTATCTTTATTGTTCAAAGTATTACATATGTCCCCTCGCCGCCCCCCCCCTTTCCACTACCTCTGGCCCACACCTTTCCCCCCTCCAGATCTGTCACACTGTTGTCTATGTCCATGGGTTGTGCATATATGCATATAAGTTCTTTCAAATGCTGAAATCATCCAGGCATCAAACAATAAATTCTGATTTTCTGTCAGTATAAATCAGTGATTTTGCTTTTTCTTTTACCCTGATTAGCTCCTAAATTAACATTTTATAGTGAAATTGAGTGTAGAACAGTGATGGAAAACCCGTTTGTTTTTTAAATGATTGCTATGCACTTTAATATTTGTTAGATTAGTTAGACTTAATCTTAAATCTTACTGATGAGTGACTGGATTTACTTGTAAGATCTATGGTTTCTAGAACTAACAGAAGAAACTCTTTTTTTTTCCCTCATGGAACCGCGTATCCTTTTCAAAAGAAAATGAGATATAATAATTGAGACATATTTTCAGTGACACTGTTTTATTTTGAGAGTTAATCCTATATTGATAGCTTCACATTTTGGATTCTGTTATTAATCAAACACTGTGTTTTAAAACCTCATACTAAAGCATAATTTCATCCGTCTTCAGTGCCACATACTAAATTTAGAATTAAAGTGGACCACTTAACACCTTGTGGACATCCAGGAGCTTTAATCATTGAACTGATTAGATTCAGAATTGATTGTGATTGTATTACTACTGATTAACTTCACAGTTGCTACCACTGAACTAATCCCATAGCAACTCCTGTACCCTGATCAACAGCATGCCACATAAATTTCTAAGTATGTTATCAAGATGTGCAGAACATGTGTGCCATATCCTAGATCTTTATTTATATGTAGGGGTTTTTTAAATAGGATTATGAAGAAGATGAGGAAGATGATGATGATGATGAAGATGACACTGGGATGGGAGACGAGGGTGATGATAGTAATGAAGGCACCGGTAGTGCAGATGGCAATGATGGATATGAAGCTGATGATGCTGAGGTAACTGGTTTGAATTTTGACCATCCATTTTAAGGACCTCTTCAAAAAAATTTACTGTTCCCCAAGGGTATTAAAAGGTCTCTATTCTTAGAACACTACAATTTTTTATACCTTTGGGTTTGTTTCTACACCTTTTGTATAGCTGATTAATATTTCTTAAGACAATTATATTTAATTTGCACTTAGTATTTATATTTTGTTTTTAGGGTGGTGACGGGACTGATCCAGGTACAGAAACAGAAGAAAGTATGGGTGGAGGTGAAAGTAATCAGAGAGCTGCTGATTCTCAAAATAGTGGTGAGATTTTTTAGTCTCTTTTTCATTGAAGATTCTGATAATACTTTCTAAATTAAGATTGCATTTAATTATCACATATGTCATAAAACTTGGTTAGTAAATTGGCAAGCTAAAGATTTATGCTTGTCCTAGCTTTGTCATTTTATTCTGTCATAAAGTCTGCTATATTTATACCTTTAAAGTGCAGACATTATACTATCTTTTCTACCTCATTGGACTACTGTAAGGTTAAAACATTGAAACCTATAAAATATTACAAATGCACCGTGTGTTGCTGCTGTTCTTGTTAAGTGAAAAAATTAAATTAGGGACTTCTAACAATATTTCACAACCAGAAGAGGTCAGTCTAACAAGCTACATTTTTCAAGAGTGTGGGTATTGGAGCTTCGCAATATTAATATTGTCTGCTTATCCAATGAATAAAAGACTTTTTGACCAATATAGCATGATTTTTGTTAAATTTTTGAAAGGATGAGTTCTGGAGGGCCATTGAAATGTCGGTAGTAAAGGATTATGAGATTCATAGAAAAAAATTTAGAATCATTTTAAAAAATTGGTGATCATCTAGTATTAATATCCTGGTTTTATAGATAATATTAAGCCAAAATCATGAGTACCAGTGTAATAAAAAATTTATATATTTAGCCTAATGAAAAACTGTCTCTGAGTTTTCATATAGACCTACGTATTTTAAAGTACAAGGTATATGCTCATTTGAATTAAGGAAATTAAGGACGGGTCACTTTCCATTTTAAATTTTTAGGAGAAAAATAAACTAATGACTATTAACCATATAATGAAGAATAGTATTTAAGTGATGAGGTAGGATAAGTATCATTAATCTTAGGTAATACACATTTTATAAAACATTTGTGGATTTAAGATACATCTCTTGTATAGTTGGGATAAAGAGGGATTTTTTAAATTTATTTATGTATTTATTGCCTTATTGCTGAAACCCCTGGTGCTTTGAATGGCCAAAATTCACAATGTCAGAATTCAGGGTGAGGAAAGGTTTATTGATGGAAAAGGAGAAGATGGGAGACCTAATGGCACCTTAGATCCATCTTGCTCACTGGACTAAGTTAAGGGGCTGGGGGAATTGGTATGTGGAAGCACTGACAGGGCAAGTTTTAATTGGAGGACCTTGGAACTTAGCCATTTATGATAAAGGGGTAAACAAGACAGGATCTTCCTGGACAAGGGACCCTTGGCATCGGAAGGATTACAGTGTTCAAGTTCTGGTCCTATGGTGGGGAGTGAGACTTTGGTTCCAGGTGCAGCTGAAGGTCCAAGTGTCCTTGTTTATGCTTCATCTGTAACTTGTGGTTTTGGTCTGTTGTTTCTGAAAAGCACTGTAGTGTTTTGTTAAACAGAATAGGACCATGTTTCTGTGGTTACAAATTCCCCCTTTTTGTTGTTCATTCCTTAATCTTGGAAATAGGGCAACCAAGTCCAGGTTCAATTAAGAGGGAGGATTAGCTCTCCAGCTTTTACTCCTAGCAATTCCACGATGGTCCCTTAGCCTTAGAGGGGACATGCACGGTGTTCACTTTACAAGCAGAGACCACAGCAATGGTAGAGGTAGCATCAGGCCAGGATACCTGTACTCTAATGAGATAAAGAATAAAGTAACTTTTGTTATTATGTCCTCAAACCATGATGAGCTGGCAAGGTTCAGGAAAAGGGCAATTTTAGTTCTTAATGATTTCAAGTCACTACAAGGATTCAGCATCCAGTCCAGTTTACAAGTAGCAAACAAAACTCAAAAGACCATGGACAGCGCTAGAATCTAACATCCACAAAGGTATATTGTAGTTCTTATTGAAACATAATTTTATCTCTAAAATCACCCTGATTTTTACCAAAGATAGCCAAATTAATACTTGTGTATCTGCAAAATAAATCTAGTGTCAATAAACTTGGCGTGTCTATTTGTCTAACTGCAGCAAGAATAGTAATTAATCAAAGAAGTACCATTAAATGTGCTTTGCTGGAATTTTCCTAAGGAATATTCAGATTGAACTTTAGCCTCTCAAGACTAAGAAGCCATAAACTAATGAATATTAACCATATAATGAAGAATAGTTTTTAAGAGATGAGGTAGGGAGAGATTAATGGTACTTGGGTAATACATTTTATGATACATTTTGTAGATTTAAGATACATCTTTTGTGTAGTTGGGATAAAGAGGGATTTTTTTTTTTTCCCTTAATTCTGAAACCAAAGTTCATGCCCCTGGTGCTTTGAATGGGCAAAATTCAAACTGTCAAACTTCTGCAGTACCTATAGATTTTGGTGAATTCCTCTGTTAAGGTTTCCAACATATTCTGAGGTTCTTTCTTTGCATCTCCCAAGAAGTAACCTTAGTTCCTCACCTGGTAAGACTGCTGTGAACCATGTAAACAAAGTATCAGGCTATTTTCCCAAAAGGTTTTTTATTGGCTTCAAAAGTCAATCTTAACTCTTCAAAGATTTCTGGTCACATCTGTATCTGCCTGTCTCTCTGAAACATAACTTTAGTCAAAGCCTTGGTAATAAAACCAGTTTCCAATTGTATCCCGTTATAAAGAAAACATTATTATTGAACTTTGGCAAATAATCACTTTGCCGTGAAAATAAAAACACTCCTTGGAAGATTCTAGATTCTGGAAGGATCCAGTAGGGAGAAAAAAATGTTTCAATTCTGCTAAGAGATATAGTTTACCAAATTGCTAAGTCATTGGTAACCACGTTTCCTTTTATTTGGAAAACAAAAGATTAAAGGAGTCAACAATTTCAAATGAAAACGTCATAAAAATTGTAACCATTCTCATCAGTTCATTCAGTTCTATGAAATTGAACTTGTTCTGCTTGAATCCAGTTTTTCCTGTTAATGGCAAGGTTGTCTTTCAGGGTTCATATGGCTTGCTCAGTAAAGAGGGTATCTCAGTCACTAGAGATTGTGTAAGGTAGACCCCAAGTGGGAAACACATTTTCTAACAGTTTCTTTGCTATTGTAAAGGCATCAACCTTTTGGCAGGAGAAAGCTTCAACTCATCCAGATTACATACACATAAAAAGAAAGAACATGTCGATAACCCAAACTAAGTGGTAGTTGAATGAAGTTGAAATTAAATGTACCACGGTGGATGACGGCATGGAAAAAAATGCCAGGGAGCTGAATTAACCAGTGACCGTCTTGGGTTTCCCATAGCCCCAACTATTCATTTAATTTACAAGCATTGTTTACCCATATTAATTTATGTTACCCATGTAATTTCAACACACCAAAATAAGCCTAGTTTAATATTTCTCTTTTGTAAGGAGAGAAAACAAATCTTTTGAGATGTTTCAGGGGCATTTACTTATAATTTAAATTTGGGGACGTTTGTCAAAATATATCAAAAGATTTGGACATTTGACTAAATAATATCATAAGCCATTATGAAGCGACTAGAGGTCCAGTGCACGAATTCGTGCACCAGTGGGTCCCTCTGCCTGGCCTGCAGGATAGGGCCAAAACTGGCTCCCAAAATCCCCAAGGGGTCCCGGATTGCGAGAGGGTGCAAGCCAGGCTGAGGGACCCCACGGTGCAGGATCAAGGCCAGGGAGAGATGTAGGAGGTTGGCCAGTCGAGGAGGGTTCCAGGGCATGTCCGGCCTGTCATGCTCAGTCCTGATTGGCCGGACCCCAGCAGCAAGCTAACCTACTAGTTGGAGCGTCTGCCCCCTGGTGGTCAGTGTACTTCATAGTGAGCAATTGAGTGGCCTTAGTATATCATTAGCATATTACGCTTTGGTTGGTTGAATGGCTGACCAGTAGACCGGTCACTTAGCATATTAGGCTTTTATCATATAGGATACTTAATTATACATTTAAAGAAAAATGCATGCATACGGCCCTTACAACACAAGCACTATAGTGACAAGTACCTCAGGAGAGCTCTGGCTGAAACTACCCTTATTTCACTGTTTCTTTAGGAAAATATACTCTAACTTTCAAGTAACATGATTTTACTCTGGAAGATAACCTATTCTTAGTGCCCACAATAAGAAAATATGTACATTTTTCTTTGTCATAAAGGTGAGTGTCTTTTTTTGGAGCCTTCTCCCAATTTCCGATAAAGTTCCGTAAATTCTGAAAGAAAAAGAAAAAATGCTGTTTACATAGCAAAACTTTAGTTCTTACTATTTAGGAGATTTAGTTTTCTTAAGTAATCAAATACCTAATTAAGACAATAAAACAAAATTATTTTGATAAAGCACAGAATATTTGCTTTCTAGGCAGAAAACTTTTTCAGTTTCAGTAACAGACCAGTAGTCCTTTTTCAGTGAAGAAAAATCTAACTCCAATTTTGTATCAGCTTGCTTATTGGAGTAGTAAACACAGGTAGAATAAAAATATTTAATTCTGTTGATTCTAAAGATATGCCTATTTAACCAAACCCATTTAAAACCAGCTTTAATGTCAAATATTTTTTTAGATTATGTGATTCTGAAAAGCATTTGGGTTAGTCTGTTGTTTTTTGAGAATTCTCATATAAGCACTTGTTTGTTTAAGCCAATTTAATATAAATTAGCAATACCATACAGGGTAGAAATATCCTAGATCTAGAACAAACATATAGTGATATACATAAACATACAGACCAATGGAGACAAATCTCATAGCTTTCATTTTATTTATTTTTAAATCTTTATTGTTGAGGGTATTACAGATGTCTCCCTTTTTCCCCCTGAATTGTCCCCCTCCACCAGGTTCCCTCTCCGCCCCAGGCCTTCACCACCCTATTGTCTGCATCCATAGGGGATTAATATATATGCATGTAAGATCTTTGCCTAATCTCTTACCATCCCCCTTCCCGACCCCTTCTCTCCGAGATTTGTCAGTCTGTTTCCATGCCTCTGATTCTATTGTATTTACCAGTTTATTCTGTTCATTAGATTTCTTACTCGTTTGATTTTTAGATTCAGTTGTTATGTATTTATTGCCTCTTTATTCATATTTTTTATCTTTTTCTTTTTCTCCTTCCTCTTCCTCCTCTTAAAAGAATACCCTTCAACATTTCATGTAACACTGGTTTGGTGGTGATGAACTCCTTTAGCTTTTTCTTGTCTGTGAAGCTCTTTATCTGACCTTCAATTCTAAGTGTTAGCTTTGCTGGTTGTAGGTCCTTATTATTCATCACTTTGAATATTTCTTGCCACTCCCTTTTGGCCTGCAAAGTTTCTGTTGAGAAATCACCTGACAGACAGATGAGTGCTCCCTAGTAGGTAACTATCTGCTTTTCTCTTGATGCTTTTAAGATTTTTCTCTTTGTCTTTAGCCCTTGGCATTTTAATTATGATGTGTCTCAGTGTGGGCCTCTTTGGGTTCCTCTTGTTTGGAACTCTGTGCTTGCTGGACTTATAAGTCTTTTTCTTTACCAGGTAGGGGAAGTTTTTTGTTGTTATTTCTTCAAATAAACTTTCAATATCTTGCTCTCTCTCCTCCTCGTGGCACCCCCATAATGCAAATGTTGGTATACTTAAAGTTGTCCCAGAGACTCCTTACATTATCTTTATATTTCTTTTTTGTTTTTCTTTTTGCTCCACTGATTGGGTGTTTTTTGCTTCCTCATTTCCAAATCATTGATTTGATTCTCAGAATTGTCTACTATTGAATCCCTACAAATTATTCTTTATTTCATTTAGTGTATGCTTAATTTCTGACTCATCCTTTTTCATGTCTTTGACATTCTTACTAAGATCCTTGAAGGTCTCATTACGTCCCTTGAAGCTCTGTTTGAGTCCCTTGAAGCTCTCATTAAGATCTTTGAGTAACGATGTAACCATGGTTTTGAACTTTGTATCCAATAGTTTGTTTGCTTCCATTTCTTTCATTTATAACATGTTTCTTTATTTCCATATTTTAGCTGCTTCCCTATTTTTGTTTCTATGTATTAGGTAGAGCTGCCTAATTGGTAGAATTGCCTTGTGTAGTAGGTGTCCTGTAGGGCCCAGTGGCTCAGCCTCCCCAGTCACTTGAGCTGGGCACTCTAGGTATGCCCTTGTGTAGGCTGTGTGCACAGTCTTGTAGTTGGACCTTGATTGCTGTTGGCGTCACTGGGAGGAATTGACCTCCAGGCCAATTGGCTGTGAGTTCCAGCTGCAACTACAGTGGAACAGCAGCTGTGTAGAAGACACCCCTATGGAGCAGGACTTGCTTCAGTGGTGCTTTGATGCTCACTGAGTCTGGCCTTTGAGTGTGTAGCTTGTGGATGTGTGCAGTTAAAATCTGCTATGGTCTGAATCTGTCCACTAGGTGCTGGCTCTGGGACCTCCTGGGAGGTGCAAAGTCAGCCACTTCCTGGGTCCACCCAGCAGGAGCTACAGAGAGGAAATCCTGTAGATGGCTGCTACTTGTGTTGGACTTGTGAAGTGTCCAGGCAAGGACCAGCTGTGAAGCAAGGCAGGCAGGTGCTAGTGCAGGGTCCTGGTTGGGCCTTTTATGTATAGCAGTGATTCCCAAAGTGGGCGCTACCGCCCCCTGGTGGGCACTGCAGCGATCCAGGGGGGCAGTGATGGCCACAGGTGCATTTGTTTTCATTTTTTTTGTATTACCTTTCTATTCTGAGTTCAATAAATAGTTTCATAATTTCAAACTTCAATGTTTCTAATTTACACCTTTCTTTACTGTATTTTACGAAAAAGGTAGAAACATTAATACATATATCTTTCTGTTTAATTGCTATTAAAATTTAAAAAAAATTAATTTGCAGGGGGCACTGAGTAATATTTTTTCTGGAAAGGGGGCGGTAGGCCAAATAAGTTTGGGAACCACTGATGTATAGGTTTGGTACACACTGACTCCAGCTGCTGCTTATTTGAGAGATTTTAGGAAAGTCTAAAGCCTGAGTCAGGACAGGCCATTCATATGGAAAAGCTGCTGCAAACAGCTTGGGTGGGGCTGCAAATTGGATGGAGTGGGGTCTCAGAGAATCACCAGGGCAGAGGGAACAGTGTGAGCCAAGCTGGTGGAAACTCAGGGCTACCAGTCAGCTCTGAGATGGGGGAAGGTCCCAGCACAGGAACAATGATCCCTGCAACGACCCCCATCTGGGGGAAAGCCACCCCCAAGTTCCTGCCCTGATGCCAGACAGTCCAGTTCCTTCCTGTATGTGTCTGGGTCTCCCAAAGCTACCCAGCGCTAGAGATTGAGTCTGAGTAAGTTCATGCACTGGCCCTTTCGGGGAACACGTGGGTCTCCAGCAGCCTCCATGTCACTCAGCCACAATCCCCACTGGATTTTACAACCCGAAGTTATGGGGGCTTCTCTTACCAGCTCTGGAACCCTAGGCTAGCGGTCTGGTGTGGGCTGGGACCCCTTATTCCTCACAGAGGAAAAGCAGCCAAAATGTCCCTCCTGATTAAAAAACAAAACAAAACCCAGCACAGGTACCAGTTCAACCCATTCTGTGCCTCTGCCCCTCTTACGAGTCTCAGTGTGCTTTCTTCTTTACTTCTCTAGTTGGACTTCCATTTAGCCAGCTTTCAGGTGATTCTGAATGATGGTTCTGTATTTCAGTTGTAATTTTGATGTGGTTGTGGGAGGCAGCAAGTACCAGTGTATACCTACTCTGCCATCTTGGTTCTCAATCATAGCTTTCATTTTAAAGTGTTAGCTTTTATGGCCCAAGTACAGTGAATAATTCGGGCTGTAAAACTGGATCCAAATGGTGTTTCTGGCAGATGGACTGAGTGAGTTCGGATTTTACTCAGATGACCAAGCTTTGCATGCGGTAAGGATTCCTTTAAAGCCTTTTTAAAATAATCTGTTATCAATCAAAGAATGCATTCCATTGTCTCCAAGGGACCTGAGAGCCTCTCCTTCGAGAGTGCCCCTTATCATGGACTTGTCAGCAAACACAAACAACAGAAAATGGAAAGAAAGTGTGCACAATAAAGTTCAAATTCTCAGGAGGTAAAAAGAGTGGCTTCAGGGCGCCTGAGTTTAAAAGTGGTAGATTTTCCTGGAGTATGATGGCTAGAATGGAGCCCGAGCACACGTGGCAGCTGCCACGTGTCTGGAGATGAAGATGGGGGAGGGGAAGAAGCCACAGACCCAATATCACTTCTTAACTTCAAGCCAATGAACAGAGTACACACAGAGCGAGATCAACATATAACACACAAAGTAATTGAGTACTATCCTAACCAAATCTTAGATAAACTATACAAGTTACAGATTTCAAATTCAAGTGGCCAAACAAATGCAGCCAAACCAGTTCAAAAATCAGGTAAAAGTTCTACAATTATTCTCTTCTCCAGCAGGGAAATAAAATAAATGTGGCTTATTTCAAAGGAAAATGGAGGAGAAGGGAGTTCCTGGTTGTACACGCCAGGATGACTTACCCTACTTCCAAATCGAGCACATCGACTTGCAGAGACACAACAAATATACTTAATACAGTTTACCACAAACAAAGACACAAACAGGTAGAGCCCCGAAATCCTGATCCTACTCTTAAATGGAGGCCCCCAAGTAAGTTTAAAATGCAGATAGCTTTGTCCCAAGGGAGAGAAAGCCCACATAGAGGATTCCTGGCTGCACATTTACCCCCAAAAGGGAGCACCTTACCCCAAAACAAAACCAACGTAGATTGAAGTCCAAAGGCATTTTCTTATTCCAAATGGGCTCTGTGCTGATTTGGCCAGTGCCTGCCAGGGAGAGTACCTTCCGAGCCCCCAAGGCAAACATCTTTCCTTGGAGGCTGTTCCAGGTTTGGCCTACCACGAGCACTAGCTCATGGCTGGCTCACCAAATTGTTACTGAAAGCCAAGTTGTGTGCCCAGTGTTTAGAAAGGCCAAAACTCAAAACATTCGAGCTTGGAGTAAGGAAATGTTTATTGATCAAGAAGACACCAAGGGAGAAGATGGGAGACCTAAATGGTACCTTATATCCATCTTACTCCCTGGCCTAGGTTAATGGTTTTTAAGGAGCAAGGGGAATAGTGCTGGCAAGGCAAGTTGTAATTGGGGTCCTTGGAACTTGGTCATTTATGGTAACAGGGCATCAACACTGGATCTTCCTGGACAATAGTTTCTTGGTGTCTGAAAGGGTTCCAGTGTTCAGGGTCGATTATGTCCTGGTCCTTTGGTTAAAGGGGGAGACTTTGGTTCCAGGTACAGCTGGAGACCAAAGCTCTTTCCTCTGCACATGCTTCACTACGTGACCTGCAGTTTTGGTCCACTCTGAAATGAGCTTCAGGGTCTTTTTAGGACGGGTGCATTTTGAGCTGATTCTATGGTTACACCTGTAGGTGTTATCTCTAAATGTTACGTGTTTTAAGGGAAAATGTTCATATCCATTTTTCCCAGATACAAAGCATATAACAGATGCTCATTGAATACTTGCTAGAGAGTTTTCCTTTTTACAATCAAGCAGAAATTGGCCTAGTAGTCTGGATAAAATTTAATTAGTGGATAGATTATGAACATTGCCAATAGTTACAAAAATGCTTTTTCTGAGCATGTGTTCTTGTATTGAATTATCACAATAAGCTTGTCATGTTTAAGTACCAGGGTAGAATCTGAGAAACAGAAGCAGAAATAAGCAAAGTGACATAACCAAGGTCACAAAGCTATTAAGTGTTAAAGCTAGAATCTGTTCTAGACCTAACTTTTAAACTACTAAATTCTGTAATATCTTATTGAACTTTCAAAGTAGGTAATAGCTTCTGATGTTTCTATAATGTATATAGAAGACCCAGACATCTGAAGGACCATAAAATTCAAAATTTAGGAAAACCAAAATGTAAGAGTGTCATTATTGGGCTTTTCCCAATAGTCTTCATCCTGTTTGAGTATAATACTGATGCCATAGTGGTCTCACTCTAAGTAATTTGCCCATCTTAATAATATGAGCCAAAATGTGTTAAATATTTTATCATGTGTTAGACTATGTGCTTATGTCTACTATTTGAATCCTTCAGAAAAACCTTTCTTGTAGATTACATCTGTTGCATTAACCAACCAAAGAGGTTGAGGAACTTGGCTAAAAGCCATACTACTGATAATTGCATACCAATTATCTCTGGGCCCACCATACCTCACTACTTTCCTTCTGAAAATATTACTGAAGTGAACATTCCTAGTGGCAAGATTCATACTTTAGGGATTGTCCAAGTTATTTTGCAGTAAGTTTAATAGTTCAAAATAAGCTTCTCTTTTCCTGTAGGTGAAGGAAATACAGGTACTGCAGAGTCCTCTTTCTCCCAGGACATTTCTAGAGAACAGCCATCATCAGCATCTGAAAGACAGACCCCTCGAGCACCTCAGTCACCAAGACGTCCACCGCACCCACTTCCCCCAAGACTAACCATTCATGCCCCACCTCAAGAGTTGGGACCACCAGTTCAGGTATTAAAAGTAGTGGTCATTCTGAAAAATGAACTTTTAAAAATCTTGGCTCCTTTCCCTTTCCATTAGATATTGCCTTTTTTCCCCAGAAATTAAGTGAACCCTGTAATGTTTTGACATATTTTTATAAAATTCTTTGAGCTGAAATGAATCTCTGATTTCCTTGAAAGGACAAGGCTGACTAGAAGTTGTGCATAAGTTGAAACGGTTATACTCATAGCAAATAAAAGTCTGGTCACTGTTTCTACAGGTTACAAAAGGAAAAAGATATTCTTGGATTTTAATTAATGTAAAATGTATTTTAGCAGCTGACCACCATCTGTTTTGAAGTGGCTTTTTTTTCCCTCTAAGTTGCATGTTTTTTTAAAAAGGAAATTCTGTTCTGCTTAACAAAACATTTTTTCTCTTCATTTTTTAATAATCATACATATTAATTCCCAGTTTGAAAATTAATGAAAGTGTGCATAACCCTTTACATGTAGCACTCTTTGGACATCTGTTCATCAGAAGCTCTTGCAGAAACAGGACAAGAATAAAGGCTCTATTAATAATCTAGCTTGAGTTTTAACCCTTTAGAGCATAGGACATTTTCAAGTGTAGATCTACTAAAATACCACTGGTGAAGAAAACTGCATTATGTGAATGTATAAAGTCTTGAAAGAGTGTGTATGGATCCTGCAAAATCTATCAGTTTAAAAATGACTAAATTGAGAAACCATTTATATGTAGTTAGTACTGCTAGTAATATTTCCAAAGGATAAGTAAGCCATAAAATCCAAAAGCATACTTACTAATGAATAAATTAGTTACAAAGAAATAAGATATGATCAAAGATTAGTTTTAAATATTGGTTAATATTTTGTCTATTAGTTAATGAAATATTAGTTTAATGTTATAGACTGTATAATTTAAAAATTTGTCATAGTTTAAAATGGGTTTCTTTAGTATAAGATTAGTGGCAGTTTTTCCTGAAAAAATATCCTGATGATTATTACATCATCTGCTAACATTTTGGTTATGGTATTACCAAGTAAGCATAATAAGCTCTATTGATATTTAGTGTTTGTTTCATTGTCTAATTCCTTAAAAACAAATGTAATTCCTTTCTTGGCCCAGAGAATTCAGATGACTCGGAGGCAGTCTGTAGGACGTGGGCTTCAGTTGACTCCAGGAATTGGTAGCATGGTAAATACCTACCCCCCTATGTAAAATCAGTTTATTTGTTCAGCAAATATTTATGTAGTTGATATGTGTGTTTCTGTCATGCCTGTTTAACTCCTTTTTTGTTTTAGCAGCAGCATTTTTTTGATGATGAAGACAGAACAGTTCCAAGTACCCCAACTCTTGTGGTGCCACATCGTACTGATGGATTTGCTGAAGCAATTCAGTAAGTGAATGAAAGAGAAACATTTTGTGACTAATCAAATTCTTACTGTTTCACTGTTAATTTGTTTACATTTGATTGACTCATTATTCCTTGAGTCTTCTACTGTGTACTATTTTCAGGGGGTATTATGGGAGGGTTGAGAATGTAGTGTTGGGGAAAATTATATAGAGGGAATGAAATACAGTTGCTTCCATCAGGAATTTGTACTTTAGAGTCAGTATAACAGTGGTTAAGAACATGGAGTTTAGAGTTAGAATACCTGGGTTTGAAACCTAGCTGTTCTGCTTAATAGCTGTATCAAGTTATTTAGGTTCTCTATTCCTGAGTATCCTTATATTACTTATGGGAATGATGATACAATAGTTTCCACCTTATACGTTGTGAGAATTAAAGCATTTATTTTGCCGAAACCGGTTTGGCTCAGTGGATAGAGCGTCGGCCTGCGGACTGAAGGGTCCCAGGTTCAATTCCGGTCAAGGGCATGTACCTGGGTTGCGGGCACATCCCCAGTGGGAGATGTGCAGGAGGCAGCTGATCGATGTTTCTCTCTCATCGATGTTTCTAACTATCTCTCCCTTCCTCTCTGTAAAAAATCAATAAAATATATTAAAAAAAAAAAAAAGAATTTATTTTAATATGTTTTAGAATATTATTGGCAGATAGTAAAAAGCTTTGTAGATTGATGGTGTTGATAAGTACAGTGATCATGGTGGATAGTATTGTGAAAGTGCTAAGCATATGAGCAAATAAATATAATCTTGGTAATCTAGGAGAACAGAGGTATAAGCAATAGTCTTTATTAACACAAATGAAGAAGTGATTTATTTCAACAATTAAGAGGAAAGAGTCCGAGAATACTTAATGGGAACAGCATTGAATCCCTAACACTTATTGAGCATTTCCATAAATCAGTTTATTTAATCCTCATACCAAGAGAGTATTATTGTTGCTCTTTTATAGCACAGAGATGTTAATGAATTTGCCAGAGGTCAAACAGGCAGTTTTTGGTTTCAAACCAGTCAGTCTGGCTCTAGAACCTATGTAAACTATTGTGCTATACTAATCCACATAAAGGATAAAAAGGCTTTCCATGTGAAAATATATGTGTTTAATAGATACATAGAGATATGTTTAATATATATGTTTAGTATTTACAGAAATACATAGATTTCTAACAGATTCAAGAAATATGAGGCATATAGTTCAGAGACACGAAAGTTATTTATATATAAATCAATTCCTAATCAACTTTATTTTCAATCTCTTTCCTTCTCATTTTGTTTATGCTCATTTTTTTCTATATTCTTTTTATCATTGTGCATAGGGTAACTTTACATTTCATCTTAAATCAATTTTTGTCTATTTAGTTCCCCACAAGTTGCTGGTGTTCCTAGATTCCGGTTTGGGCCACCTGAAGATATGCCACAGACAAGTTCTAGTCACTCTGATCTTGGCCAGCTGGCTTCTCAAGGAGGTAAACAGCTAGATAAAGGCTTGTATCTCCTGGGGTTTACTTATATTTGGTAATAAACTATTGTGATGTGATTTTTTTTAAGTAAGCATATATAAAAGAAATTGAGATCTAAATACTTCCTCTAATTTATGGGGAAAGCTATAATATATGTACTATTTACAAAACATTGTCTTACATATAAATCTTTTCAACAAAGTTTGAGTTCTTTAAACATAGACCCTAGCTGTTACATTTGTATCTCTTCTGGCACCTAGTATAGCATCATCTACTAAGTGTTAAACCAGTAAACATATGTAAATACTACCACCCGTTTTAAAGTTTCTGGAAGAAATGCAACATATTTTGTTTGATTTGACAGTTTCTATTTTACCAATAAAACACAATTTAACATTTCTAGTTAAATGCATAATACAAGTTAGATATTTTCTATTAACATTACAAATAAAAAATGTTAAAATATGTGGAATAAAATGACTCCTAAGTAATAGTAGTTGGTTATTTGGACATGAATTATGCATTTCTGGAATTAATGACATTTAATCTTCATTTGGTACCCATATAGCCCACTATATTTCTGGGAAGCTATTATATAGCATTGTATATTACTTTAATAAGTCCTAAGCAAAAGACCAATCTGTAGTCCTCATCTAAGTCATGTAGTATAATGGTTTAGGATATTAGGTTTAACACTATGCCTCTACAATATGAAATTGTGAGTTAACTTCATATAAATTCAGAATTTTATGTGGCAATTTTTAGACTTGGAAGTTGCCACCACTTACTAAACTTTGTAACTTTGGGAAAGTTAATTAACCTTCTTGAAATTTAATTTTGATAGCCAAAAGGGGACTAAGTAATACCTTGCAGTTTTCGTGATAAGTAGAATCTAACATAGTTGGATATTCAGTAAAGTTACCTTCTATAAAACTATAAGAGCAGCTTTTAGCTGTTTTTTTTTTTTTTTAAAGATACTTATGTTAGTGTTAGGGAGCTTAAAGGATGTGTTTAAATTGTATTTACATTTTGAGGGATTGATGTTTGATTGATGGGCTAATTGTGGATTTTAACAAAGTTGTGTCTTTGCTGATTAATTTTTTTCTTTCAGCTACCTCGCATATTGGCACTTTTGTATTCTTTCTCATTCATTAATATTCAGAATTGTCTTTAGGTTTAGGAATGTATGAAACACCCCTCTTCCTAGCTCATGAAGAAGAATCCGGTGGCCGAAGTGTTCCCACTACTCCTCTGCAAGTAGCAGCTCCAGGTAGGTATCATCTTACTAGATTGTGTGTTTTATTGGTAAAATGGAAACTTATGAGGCATCTTTGGGCTGAAAATTAGGTAAACCACAAAGTTAAAGTGTTCGTTGCTTTTCTGGTCTTGTTTTGAAGTGAACGTATTTACTGAGAGTAGTACCACCTCTGATGCTTCAGAGCATGCCTCTCAGTCTGTTCCAATGGTGACAACATCGACTGGCACTTTATCCACAACCAATGAAACAGCAGCAGGTGATGATGGAGATGAAGTATTTGTGGAGGCAGAATCTGAAGGGTAAATGTTTACTTTGTAATATTTGCTTGCCTTAGACTTGCCAGACTTTTGCATTTGTTTTCCTTTAGCCAGGAAACAATCTGTTGAGCTGTATTTTCAGTCGCATCTTATTACAAAAGTAAACCAAGCCATCTATTTTGAAAGATTAATTTTTGCATATAATAATATTTGGGGACTTGGAGGTTGTCATTACAGAAGACAAATGTTAGCTCCCTGAACATTGCATAATATATTTATTCTAGAACAAAATATTTCTTTAAAATCACTGGTACCCTTCCATTAATGTAACTCCTTGAACTTTTCCCCAAAAAAGAAGTCTTTCTGTGAAAGTTAGGAATATTAGGAAATGATTCAACTTTCCATTTAGTAGTGGGCTTTCAAATGAACCTCACTTATCCTTAATGTGCATTTAGAACTTCTTATAAATTATAATTTATCTAGTAGTTTTCAAGACCTGACTGTATTGGTAACACATCTGTTATAAACAAAGTTGTCTTGGAGAAGTTTAACTTTCAAGATGGAATCTAATTTATTTTTAAATATATTTTTATTGATTTCAGAAAGGAAGGGAGGAGAGAGAGAGAAACATCAATGATGAGAGAGTATCATTGATCAGCTGCCTCCTGCTCACACCCCACTGGGGATTGGGAATTGAACCCTGACCTCTTGGTTCATAGGTCGATGTTCAACCCCTGAGCCACACCTGCCAGTCGGAAACCTAATTTTTATAAATAAAATAAAAAGTTGGGCTACTTCATGTGTAGAAGCAGAGCTAGAAGTAGAACCCAGATTTCCTATGTAGAGCTCAAAGATTTTGTTTTAATATATTTTATTGATTTTTTTACAGAAAGGAAGGGAGAGAGATAGAAACATCGATCAGCTGCCTCCTGCACATCTCCTACTGGGGATGTGCCCGCAACCCAGGTACATGCCCTTGACCGGAATCAAACCTGGGACCTTTCAGTCCGCAGGCCGACGCTCTATCCACTGAGCCAAACTGGTTTCGGCAAAGATTTTGTTTTGTTTAGCAATATTTTCTTGGCATAATCATTGGCCAGTTCTATATAAGGAAACAAGCAGGTCTACTTACTATGCTCTATCAGGGCTATTTAATTTGGGGGAGGTTATAGACCCTACTGAGAACACTAGCTGCCGTTAATTCCATGCCATGTATGCAGGTCATTTCATACAAGTCATTTCTAACCCATACAATACCTTTGCAAAGTGTCATCATTTTACAAGTGAGAAAGCTCAGAGTCAGAGCATGTATCTCTGGTGACTGACTCAGCCCCAGGTGCTTTAGCTTCACACCTGACCAGCACTGTTCAGCGTAGGCACACAGTCATGAGAGAGAACTTCCAGGTACGTTGTTAACTAACAACTGTACTAAGATTGAAGTTGTTTTGTACTTCTATCTCCTCACTTGCTTTTTGATGTGCTTTCTGGAATGGGAGAGAGAAATGGACTTACAGCCATTGAGCCAGGGATTTCTACCCATAGCCTGTCTCATCTGCGCTAGAGCCCCTTTTGAGTTAGTGATCTGTTAATAGTTGTGACTTGTGAATTATTTTACTACTATACTCTCCTAGAAAGTTGTTTTGAGATTTATCAAAATCTGGATAATCTATCTCCTGCAAATGTTAAGAATGTAAACATCCCTTGTCAAAAAGAAAAAAACAACTAAATTTGGAATGTGAAAAGAGGCATGAGGAAGAACCAACTTGTCCCCTGCCCCTTTAAAAATATATATGGCTACCAGTATCAGGGTTGGCAGTTTTGATTTGGAGTAGAACTCTGCATTAAGTGATAAACTATATGGAAAAGAGTTTGGAAACAATAGGATACACTCTAGGATCAGTTTTATATTTTCTAATCAATTTTTGTTTTCCTTTCTTAGTATTAGTTCAGAAGCAGGCCTAGAAATTGATAGCCAGCAGGAAGAAGAGCCGGTGCAGGCATCTGATGAGTCAGATCTTCCTTCCACCAGCCAGGACCCTCCTTCCAGCTCTTCTGTAGGTAAGTTCCAGCTGTTGACTACATGTAACTTTACACATCACACTTGTTTGCAAAAGACACTTTTATTGCTAACAATTTTATCATTTTTTCCTCCTGAATTGTAAAAAGCTTTATTTAAGAGGGAAATTTTATTTTCTTACAGGGAACTTGGTTTATATTAAAGAAAATTGGTTGTATTAGTGGTGCTAAAGGGGCTGTAGGGGGGATGATTACTAAGGAGTAGTACTTTAGGCCTCTCTCTTGCCTAAACCAGAGCAGCTCCATTTTTGTTTGTTCTACATATTGGAGTTCTACAGCGGTCTGATACACAGGAAGTGCTCAGCAACTCTCTGTATCAGACAATATGCAAAGTCCTCTCTATATATTGATTTATTTAATTCTCACATCAGTCCAATGTGGTAAGCATTCATCCCCAATTTATAGTTATGGAAACTTAAATAAGTTCTCCAAAGTTACATAACTAGTAAAGAATAGGCAAGCCCTGAGCAAATTCACAAGTTTGCCTCCAGAGACTCCAACCTTAAACAATATACTATCCCAACATGCCTATCAATTTTTAGGTAGGGAATTACTTTTATTAAAAAAATATAGTCCTCAGTCATCCACTCCGATTATTTTCACTTTGAATTGTTATAGCAGTCATTCTCCAACTGCCAGGTTTTATGGAAGACATGCTCATTACCCCGTTCTCAGTCATGGAACACTGCCATCTCAGGGTCTCTTCTCCCTCAGCTGCTTCTCTGGCACATCAGCCTAGAGCCAACATTCCTAGTTTCCAATCTCACATCCACCTTTTAGCAGCTGGTAACTTTAAATCACTGCACATTTCATTGTGAAATATGGACATTCAGAAGTAATCTTGCAGCTGAGATTAGAAATGTCTACAACTATCATTATTAATACAATTAGTGAAGTTTGGTGTCCCCAGTTATACTCTAACATCTCATGAAAATTGTTATTTCTCAGCAGAATTGGAACTAGTTATATCTTACTAGAGCTTGCATGAAAATATATGGTTCTTGTTCCCTTTTCAGTATAATATAAAATTAGGATCTCTTTAAATTTATTTGAAAATATAAAACACTAAATTTTCCCACCTGGGCAGTTATTCATTTGGTTAACAAATTTCTGAGTGTCTACCATGTGTTGTCAGGCAATTTCACAGAAAGCACTGTTAAGTGACATTTAAGTGAACACCTAAAAGAGGTTCGGGAAAGAAGCTGTGCAGTCAGTCCATGAGGCAGGAGTGTGATGTGTTCAAGCTCAGCAAGGAGGCCAGTGTGGATAGACTACAGTAAGGATGGAGAGATTAGCGGGTGACAGGATACATCTAGTGGGTCATTGTAATTGCATTGACTTTCATGGATAAAGGGAGTTTTGAGAGGGCTTCAAACAGTGACATGGTCCGACTTAAAGACTTGACAGTGTCAGTTTGGCTGCTGTGTAGAGAAGAGACTGAGAAAAGTAATGAACAGAAACAAGGAGAAAATTTAGAGGACATTCCAGGTAAAGATGTTTTAGACAGGATTATAGAGTTAAGGTTGTGGGAAGAGGTCATATTGGGATATAAAGGAATTTTCTTTTTGCCCTCTTAAAAAAACTTTCAAATATTGCAAACAATGGACTCCTGCATTCATTTAGTTTTTTTTCATCTTAATGTTTTTCTTCTTAGATACTAGCAGTAGTCAGCCTAAGCCTTTCAGACGAGTAAGACTTCAGACAACATTGAGACAAGGTGTCCGTGGTCGTCAATTTAACAGACAGAGAGGTAAATTTCTAACATCCTGACTACATAATAAGATGTGGGGTGATGATAAATGGAAGAATTTTTCTCATGCTTATTTAAGCCGCCAGCTAGTATCTCATTTTTTTTAAATGTTCCAAGGATTAACTATGCCTTGAGTATGATGTTCAGTAATATAAACATTTTGTAGACAGATGTGTGTAATGAATATGTGCTTCTGTTTCTTCCTTGAATTCAAAGTAAGATTTAGAAAAGTGCTATGTAGTTATTTGGTATATCTTTGCCTATTATACTAGCTAAACAGTCACAGAGCTTTATTCTATTGTACAAAAAGTGTAAAATTTTAATATCTCCATGTTTTCTAATGTAAGATTGCATTTGTCATAAAAATATTAATCTAATTGTAATGATTATCATTGAAGATGTGAAATGTTTAATTACTAGTTTTTGAAAACTTATAATGAACCAGAGTAAGTGAATACTCTAGTTTGGGGCTAGCTTCTTAAAAGATTCATTCCGTTTGATTTTTTTCTCTCTCTCTTATAGGTGTGAGCCATGCAATGGGAGGGAGAGGAGGAATAAATAGAGGAAATATTAATTAAATGTTCTATAAATTGTAATAACTGTGAATAAGATTGTCCAGTCTGTTTTAGTGTTATGATTGTCGAGTTTAAAGACATTTTTGTATTTAAATTGGTATGCTTATCTCAACATTCTTTATTAATAAAAGGTATTTCAGTGTCAGATTTTATCATTGTTTTACTTGTCTGTTCCTTTGCCCACCGGTCTAAGGACAGTTGTACCAGACATTGGATAAGGTCTTCCCAGAAGGAGTAGTAACGGCTCTTGCTGTTCTGCTGGGCACATTCAAGTTATAGGCTTGATCTAAATAGAAGAGAGGGATCATTTTATTAAACATTTCTGAGAGTACTGCCTTGACAAATTGACCTTTTAATCAGGTTTAACTCTCCTTCAAAGTAAAAATCAAAAACCACTTGGGTTTTACTCTTTTTTTTAAATCTGATATCATCTGTATAGGTAGAATAACACATTTCTGGATTTTTCAAAGAAAAGTGTCTCAGGTAATATAATTTAATAAGATTTGTTTCTCAGGAACTTACTTCTGATCTTACGGACTGTGATGATGCAAATCAGTATAACTTTATGGTAAATGGGGCCTCCACTAAATGCCAAATAATGTTTTCAGGAGCAATTTTACGTAATTTTTTATCATAATAGACTCAATCTCATGAAGGATAGGGCAGCATTCAGTTGCAGTCCTTTCAATTTAATATGAAAGAAAAGCAAAAATTTGAACTTTCTCTTCAGGGCAATTATAGTTTAACTTCTCACCTTCAGCCTCCATTGAACACTTGGTGTTTTGATTATGTTTGTATTTCAGAGATTAGATCACATCTTTGAGAAGCTATTGAGATTTTACTTACCCCTAGAAAAAGCATAGTAATCGTAGCCATCGGGTTTTCTGGTGTTGGGCAGGGATATAGCTGAGGTAACCAAACTGGGAAGTCCCCTCCACAGTGTACTTATTTGGGCTTCATTGTGGAGGAAGTCTATAGATGATATTGGAAAGAGCAGCTGTTAGAGTCAGACATACCACAGTATTAACTCCAGTGTGGTCGCTCAGTAGCTCTGTTATCTTGGATGTTATTTAACCAGTGCCTAGTTTTTGCCCTCTCAGAATTGGTGCAAATAACTACCTTTTATCACTGTTTTCAGGGTTACAGTTTTGTATATATTGTTCTTGGTAAGAGATAATTAAAATAAGTACCATTTATCACGTAACATTTAAACTGCATTCCTTACCCACAAAGGAAAAGTATTGATCTTTGATGTTTTGCACCAATAAGCTTAAAATATTAGGGTTGTTTGGTCAGTATTCATATTTAATAAGCCTTACATCTACTTCGTGTGTAAGAATTTTTAACACAGTAAAAAAAACAAAACACATTACCTTTGTCTTGATAAAGGACTCTGACAGGCCGCGAATATTGAATGCTGATGGTGTGTGTTTGAGATCCAATAGCCCGTTCAAAGCGAAGTCTTCTAACCTGTGTTGTTCCTCCGTACACCGGATAATTCAGAGCAGGTCTTCTTCCAGGGCACTGCCTGTTGGGTTCCTGTTTATAAGTATACTTCTGAACTCTGCCCCCTATTAGAAAAAAAATAACAAAAATTAATTTAGTCCCCCCAAAAAAGATGGAAAAGAGCTTTTACAAGATGTAAGAAACAATGTTTTTCATAAAATATGTCTAGACAATAATGGCTATTAGTCAAGGGTATTATGAAAATAATTACTAAATCCTGAAATACTTGAATGATTAAAATTCAACAGACTGCATAGCTATGTATTTAACTTTGTGTGAGAGTACATCGATGACATTCATTATATCAATAACCGGAAAACAGGTGAAATTGTTTGCATGTTGAGAGATCTAAATGCTTCTTAGTGCCCTCAATTTTTTTTTTTTATTGAAAAATATTTGATCCAGCTATTAAAGACATCTTTTCACAGTAAACCCAGTAGTAAATGAAAATATTCAATAAAACTTTTCTGGCAAATCAGCTATTAAAAGTTGTGTGATTTTTGTCAATTATGTAGCACATACCTCTTTTGAAAAAATACACAGATTCAGGTCTCTCCTTATATTTAGGTATTGAAAGAGCTGCCAGTATTTTTCCATTTAGTCCTCCAAATCCTTTTACAATTTGTTTGGGATACCCAGGATCTTTTACATCATTGGTGAAACGCCAGTACTGAGAACCCTGATCATTTAAAAGAGGAAGTAATGTTAACAGTTTTTTGGGGGGAAAAGGTTAGGAATTCATTCTTAGATTTTTAAGTATAGGAAGAAAGTTTTAACTCGGGTGTTTGAATAAGTTGACCAATAATGCTACCAAATTGTGTTAACTTTTGATTAAATTTTGATGGTAGTCATTTATTAAAATATGGAACCCCTCTGAGGTGAAATTTAAGCTGACTTATGTTTTCATAAATAAGAACTATTTGCTGATTTCTCTTACAAAGATATTTTTCTTACCTTAAAGAAGAAAGTTTTTCCGTCACAGTTGCACCTAGTAAAAACAGTATCAATGGGAGAGGGAATACCCCAGACTTCAGTAATTCTACGAGGAGGAGATGGTGGACTGAGTGGATTTAGCATCCAGAAGTAATGACCTAAAATTGAAAGTGATAAATCAGTCTATAAGCTGAATGAATACTAAAACCTATCCCAAAAGAGACCAAAATGAAAACATTTTTAATTATTCTGAAAACACTGAATGTGTTAATGACCAGAAGTTTAGTGAGAACTGTACTAGCACAGAACATAGTGTTTGAACATTTCTGAGAGTAAATCTTTTTTAAGTTTGAAGTTTGACATATTTTAGTTTTCTAGAAAGAGCCTTCTGACTTTGTGACTTAACAGAAAATCACTTTTCTCTCAATTTCTTTATCTTTCAGAAATAAGGAGTTATAATTAAAGGACTACTAAAACCTCTTCATCTACTGAGCAAGTCTATGTATGACTTACTTCCCTTCAGATTTAATCTAAGTAAACAAAGACTGGACTAGGGTCAGTACAGAGAATTAACATACAATTGCTGTTCTGGGATTCCTTCACAAAGAGTAATTAACACTGCTGAATACATCACAAGATGTTATAATATTCGCCCTTTCTGGTGTTTGTAAATGGTTAGAATGCCGGCCCTTGTACCAATGGGTCTCAGGTTCGATTCCAGGACAAGGGCATGTATGGGAGGCAACCAATTGATGTGTTTCACTCACATGCATGTTCTTTCTCCTTCCTACTCTCCCTCCCTTCCACTCTCTAAAAATCAATGGGGGTGAAAAATGTTATTTTCAAATACAGTAGAACAGGGAAAACAAATCCTGGTGTCATTTCATCTGATATGAAATTAAAATTTGAACTACCTTTTAATTCCTAACGGTAGGAACAAGTAGCATCATCTCAAGCTCTTTGTTTTGTTACTCTAATATGTCTAATTTTATTAGTCTAATATTTTGGTAATTACTCTCAGGTTTTCATAAATTTCGTGCGGTAAGGTCATTAGTCAGGTTCCCCTTCAGAAAGCTCAACCCAAACTACTAACTCCTATGGCTTTGGTTCTCACAAATGCCAAGAACAAAATGATGGGCAGAAAAAAGTTTGTGCAGAGCTCACCTCGAAATGCAACTAATGTCCCATTGGCCAGAGTCGTCAGTCCATCTACTGATCTACCATTGCATAAATTGGTTTCATCTGAAACAAATTAATAAATTAAGTCAATACAAAACAAAATGAAAAAGGTTTTTTTCAAGTTCTCCAGTTTTATTTCCTCTCTTCATCATTTCCTAAGCTCTTGAAGGATATTATAATCCCTTTCTCTTTCCCCCCTCTCTGCTAAAAAAAAAAAAAGTGATGAATTGGAATGGACAGGTTACCTGATCTTAAAGTAAATTATTTATTGGACGTTTAATCTCAACATTCCATCTTTCAGTTCTTACTGCCCTTTAGATTTGGTTTGTAAAAGTAATATTGCAGATTTTTGCTTTGCATTGTACTTTCTTTTAAGGGTGGACTCCCAACTAAATATTTTTGGTGTTCTGTACACTGGCTTTGCCTACACACGCACTAAGTTCCTAACACTAGGCCATTACTCCTTTCTCCAAATATCAAATAATCTTACTGTGATTACTCCTCCGCTTCTAAAGCTGTAAGACTTCACAAGTTAATAAGTTCAGGACTCTAGACAATGTACATGTTAAATCAGGGCATTCCAGTTCTGATAGACTTATGTTAACATTAGACTCTAAAAAACCAGTCTCTTTACCTGAAAGCATGGGGTTGACGCCAATGCCTTGATCGGATCCTCTCACTGTGAAATCAGCTCCTGGGATAATTAGAGGAGTTATCACAGGGGGCCTGAGAATCACATAAGGTTTTTCTCCTTCAGCATCATTTGCATCTTCATTCTTTGGATGTTCTTCAGCCATTTCTGAGTTACTAGCTTGGTTAGAGCTGGTGGTGATTTGGAGCAAGTCTTCCTCTGAAGAGGCAGGGTTCATTGTAGGCACCGTTGATGTGGTTGTCTTTGGGGGAGATGGTGTAGGCTTTGGTTTTGTCACTTTAGGTGTTGTGTTGGGCTTTTTGGTGGTGGTGGGCATTTGGGGTGCTTTGGTTGGCTTTGGGGATTTAGCAGTTGTCACTTTGGATGTAGTTACTGTGTCTTCAGACGTATTTGCAGTCTCTTCAGTTGTAGTTGTCTTTTTTGTTGCAGCCGTCACTTCAGGTGCAGGAGTCGTTTCCTTAGGAGTAACTTGGGCCGATGTGGTGTCCTTGGTTGTGGTAGATGTCACCTGCTTGGTTGTACTTGTTTGGGACTCAGTGGTCTTGTCTTCTGTTGGAGTCACTTCTGGTGCAGGAGTTGTTTCCTTAGGAGTAACTTTGGCTGATGTGGTGTCCTTGGTTGTGGTAGATGTCACCTGCTTGGTTGTACTTGTTTGGGATTCAGTGGTCTTGTCTTCTTTTGGAGTTGCTGTCTCTTTTGTTGTACTTGTAGAAGTAGCAGTTGTAATTTCAGTTGTAGTGTGCGTGCCTTTTTCTGTTGTCTTATCCTTCAATGTGGTGGTCATTTCAGATTTGGTCCCTTCAGGAGCCTTTGGTGTGGGATCTACAGGAAACTCAGGAGTTGATCCAGCAGGGTTCTCAGGAGGAGTGGGAGGCTCCATGGTGGTAGCTGGAGTAGAGGCCTCTGAGGTGGTTGGAGGTGTCTCAGGAGAAGTTGGAGCTGGCTTCTTGGGGGTGGTGGGCTCGGGCTTCTTGGGAGTGGTGGGCTCGGGCTTCTTGGGGGTGGTGGGCTCGGGCTTCTTGGGGGTGGTGGGCTCGGGCTTCTTGGGGGTGGTGGGCTCGGGCTTCTTGGGGGTGGTGGGCTCGGGCTTCTTGGGGGTGGTGGGCTCGGGCTTCTTGGGGGTGGTGGGCTCGGGCTTTTTGGGGGTGGTTGTAGGTTCCTTGGTGGTGGTGGTGGTGGTCGTGGTGGGAGAAGGCGTTTGAGGAGTGGTGGGTGTAAGAGATGTGGTTGTAGTTTCAGCTTCGGTTGTAGTTTTAACAGAAACTGATGTGGCTTCCAAATCTTTAGATGTTTTTTCTGCACTTCGCGTCTCTTTACCTGAAGTCGTCTTCTCTGATGTACTAGCTGAAGTCTCTTTTGTTGTTTTAGAAGTCTCTTTAGTTTCAACCGTTTTCTCCTTACTTGCTGTTGAAGATGTGTCTTTGGATGTTTCAGGTTTCGGTGACGGGCTGGGTTTAGGACTTACTGTTGTCACTGTTGTAACCTTGGAAGTTGTGGTAACTTTAGTGCTTTGAGTGGTGGGCGTGTCAGGAGTTGGGGTAGGCTTGGAATCACCTTCGTCCAATCCACTTCCAGCTTCATCTACCACTGGTGGTTCCGGGGCAGGTTTCTTCTTAGGATTTTCTTTCTTGTTATCTTTTACTAGAGAAAAAAATACACATCTTTTATTCTTGAATGGTTTGTCTTTAGTAATTATGTAAAGCTCCCATTCTTATCACTGACTGTGTGACTCTGGTCAGGTTGCTAACCTCTAATATGTCTATTAATTTATTGTAAAATGTTAAATACTCAACCTGTCTTAGTGGGCTATTTTAGGGAATGAATGAGATAAGGGGTAAAATGCAAAGTAAAACTACAATAGACAGAGACACGTGGCGAATTTGAAATTACCCATACGATCAATAACACTAATTCATCTCTTTACATTAAAGCTCTTTGGCCTTCCCTTTCTCTGCTCCTCCTCTTCCTCATTGCTCAGTGCCCCTTTCTCCAGGAAACCTAGTTCCAACATCTTGTAGATTCACTGCATCCGTTAGCTGAGAGGCCTCTACAGCTACATCCAAGGATGCTCCAGTCACCCCCCTGGCCCCTGCTGAGTCATTTCCATACCCAGGGCTGTTAGCTCTTCTCATTCTTCTGCCCAGTCCCATGGGTATAGAAAGGAAATTAGGATGCTATGGCAGCTAAAAGACCCTATTTAACAGGATTTGCCATAGCAGCTACCCCACAGGTGAACTACAGAGCCCCAGGGGCACATCATGCGATGAGTTCATTCAGCAAACATGTATTGCACTTCCATCGGGTGCAGGAATCTCTGGATGACTCAAAGATTAAATATCTGGCTATTCATTTAGAGAGAAGGCTTCAGGGGAAATCACAACCACCCAGGAAATAGTTCCTTAGAACTCCAGTGTCCAAAATCCAGTACTTCCTGGGGAAAGAGAATATCGTTTAGAATTTCAGGAAATAAAAAGCAGAACAAAGGGAACCTCTTTTCAGGAGGGAAGAGCCTACTCTGTAGTACATTTTCTACTACAGAAAAATCAGCCAGATATGACATCTAATTTATTATGAAAACGGTAAAGAGGATTTGTAAACGAGAATAATACTGAGTTTCCCAGAGAGATGTATGAGAATTTAGTAAATTAGCATTTTAAAGCAGTATATAAGTATTTGTTAAGTAAAATCTGGAGAAGGAAAAATGAAAACACGAAGAGAAAGAAGAAAGAAAAAACGATGTCGGGAACTGGAATAGAAAACCACAATCATCTTTGGCGCCATCCTGTGGTTTCACAGTTTCTAGAGCATCTTACCCTTTGCTTTGGTTGGTTTTTTAGCTGCTTGGCACTAATTTCCTAAAGGAAGTTTGCATTGGTATTTTCTAAAATAGCTCTTATAGAGTTATACACTTCCCTCCCCAAATATTAAAATATCTTCAAATCACTCTATCAACACGCATTACTTTAGATAATTATTATGGCATTGATATAGTCTTTGATCTTTATCAATGCTCAAACCTTTGGGTTTCTTCTTTAATTCTTTATTAGCAGCTGAATTTTTGGAAGACTTGATTTTCCGAATACTTGAAGAGGAAGAAGAAGAAGAGGAAGAAGACTCTTGATTTTCAGAAACAGAATGTTCTATAAATCAAATAAAAAAGTGATCACACCAATTGTGATTTAAAGCAAGAAAGAACTGCCAGTCCAAATACAACAAGAAATGCTATTTACTAATCAATAAATGTCTGTGTTCTGATTTTATTTAACGGTAGCATAATCAACTGCCCTTCTAATTTGTCAGTTAAAAGCAAGATACTGGAGCTTATGATATCAGATAATAGCAACATAACTATTAACTTTCTCAGAACTCACTGAATGTAATCTGAAAAAAAAATCATGGTCTTGCTTTTTTAACATTAAGACTTGTTTCCTCTGATTATTTTAACTTAAACCCATACTGGGTTCAGTAAATAAGGAAAATAAATATCTGAGGGTTTATACTTGGGCTTAAACTTTGACTTAAGTAAACAAAAAGCATAATGAGCCTTTAACGACTCATAAGATTATCCTGTTCTATGAGGAGTCAGCTATAGGTTATTTCATCTCAGAAACCTCCTTCTGTCATCTTCCTACCTTCTGTTATTTCCTCTGATTCTATAACTTTCTTAGTCGTCTTCTTGTCTGTTGGTTTGGGTGAACGTTTGGTTGTTGATTTGATGGGTTGACGTGCTCCTGCAGGCGGAGGTGCAGCCTTTGAAGATGGTGGTGATGTGGGGCTATGCACTGAGGCCAAGCAAGACAGGTCGGTTAACATCTATTTGTACTCATCAGCAACTCTAACTGTGAAAGCCATGGATGTATCTGTCTTCAAGATTAGATGCTGGTTTGCCTGGCCGGCGTGCTCAGTGGTTGAGCGTCAACCCATGAACCAGGAGGTCATGGTTCCATTCCCAGTCAGGGCACTTTCCCAGGTTTCAGGCTCAGTTCCCAGTAAGAGCGGGAGCGGGGATGCAGGAAGCAGCCCACCAGTGATTCTCATCATTGATGCTTCTATCCTCTCTCCCTCTCCCTTCCTCTCTCTGAAATCAATAAAAACATTTTTTTTAAAAGAAAAAAAAGAGTAGATGCTCGTGAAAACCAGTGTAGGCAGGCTGTGGCCCAACACTACTCCAAACCAATTAATTCTGAGGATGTGTTGCTATAAAATATTGGTTCTCTTATGTCATGATAGGGAGCAAAGGCTCAGGGCTCAGGAAAATTCCAGTCCTGGTCCTGCGAGACCTTAGGGAAAAGTGTGAGTTCCTTTTGAACTTCATTTTCTTGTTTGCAAACAGTTATTTATTCTAGATGATTTCTGGAGGTATTTATCTAAAAAGTGCTTGGGTTTATAAACTCCATCCCTTGCGTCTGCCTTCTGTGGTGAAAATAATTATTGCATGTGGATGAGAAATAGAGTAATTACATTTTTTGTTTCCATGTTCTCTTACAAGTAATGATGCCAATTTCTCATGAAAGTTCTAAATGAATATTCACTTTTGTAAAACTTCCACCGCTTCCCATGATGCTTTTCTCAAAACTTGTTGCCCTTCCCCAAGTCAAACAGCTATTCATGGTTTGATGTGTTTCTTTTAAACTTTTGTCACCCCTCCTCCCACCTCTTCTCATGTCCAGAAGAGAGACATGTTTTGATCATTAGGAACCAGAGGAAGAGGAGAGGGACCTGTGGGAAAGTGGGAAGCGGAGAACAGTGGGGACGCTCTGGGGAGTGGAGGGTTGCCATCAACCCGCTGCTCTTACCAAGCATCTCAGAATTCTATGGCTGCAGTCTCCATGAACTGACCACCGCACCTCTCCCTTTCTCCCCCCTACAAAAGCGACAAGTACCTCAATTTGAGAAACTGTTCTGCCGCATACTAACTGGTGATCTTCAACACACACTTAACCTCTTGGCTTTTCTCACCCACGTTCATAGCTCGACTGCTGATTCCTCCAGTTCTTGAAATGTAATCTCTGAGATTTACAGATGCCTACAAGCAGTATCCAGCAATCTTGAAACAACTGAGTGGCAAGTTAACAAGATAAATTGGTTGCTATTCTTTAAAAATAAAGTACTGAAGCTCTGGGTGTTCCTTCATTTTCCTCGTGTTTTCCACAAACCTCATGCAATCTGATCCACTCTGTAGTAGCCTAAGGCATTATCTTTATTAACAGGTTCTCTCAATGCTTCCTCACTCCCCACCTATCCTCTGCCCAAGATGCATTCCTAGCATTCTGACTCACAGCCAGCATGGTTCTCAGGGCAGTGAGTAAACATGTCCTGCCCACATGGGTCCTTCTGAAAGCTGCAGGGACTCTGCTCTGAGTTTTCCATTACAAGGGTGTCCTCTCCGTTATTCCTGGAATGCTTTCCAGTGAAAACATTGAACAGTGAAAAAAGGCCCCTCAGCTCAGCTGCCTGACAGCTTTCTGCCCTCTCCACTGCTGGAAAGGAGCGGGCGTGCAGCCTTGTCTAAATAAAATGATCAGGTTATGCAAGCAATGCACATCTACACTTGCTTCCACAAATTGTCTTGTTTTAACAAAAGGTTTTAAGAACAAACATTTGGGCCCTAACCGGTTTGGCTCAGTGGATAGAGCGTCAGCCTGCGGTCTTAAGGGTCCCAGGTTCGATTCCGGCCAAGGGCATATACCTTGGTTGCGGGCACATACCCAGTAGGGAGTGTGCAGGAGGCAGCTGATCGATGTTTCTCATCGATGTTTCTAACTCTCTATCCCTCTCCCTTCCTCTCTGTAAAAAATCAATAAAATATATTAAAAAAAAAAAAGAACAAACATTTGGTAACAGAAAGAAATCCATTGTTTAAGAATATTTTTAAATCTCGGGGGGGTTTTTTGGTAAAATTTAGATGGTTTTACTACACTCTCAGAGTACTTCTTCGGGACCCATAACCAGAGAAGATTTTAAGATGAGACTATCCTTTGTTATTGACTGACTATCAGGCACAGGACTTGGAAAGAGAGAGACTGTCAAGATGGGAAGAGACATACAATGCACAGTTAACAAATTCTTGGTAGGTTTGCTTGTAAATTTAGTGCCTTAAACTAATTCACAATGTTCTAGTTCAGAGAAGCAAAAAAGTGTTGATTCTCTCTTTAGATACACACTGAAGCCCTAACCGGTTTGGCTCAGTGGATAGAGCGTCGGCCTTCGGACTCAAGGGTCCCAGGTTCGATTCTGGTCAAGGGCATATACCTTGGTTGCAGGCACATACCCAGTAGGGAGTGTGCAGCTGATCGATATTTCTCGTCGATGTTTCTAACTCTCTATCCCTCTCCCTTCCCCTCTGTAAAAAGTCAATAAAATATATTTAAATACACACTGAAAAACATTACTTTGTAAAGCACAGATAGTTCAAAGGACAGCTGACCATTCAGGTGAGACAAGAAATCACCAAGGGAGTTGGTTACTGTTGATTTAACCTGAAACTGAACCACACCTGCAGAGAGAAGCATTTACACTGAGGCCCACCCTCTGTTACTCAACCTGCGTTCCTGGAGCCTGGCTGAGCCAGGGAGTGCTGTTGGGAGAGGCGGCTGCCCCTCAATTCATCTTGTTGAAACAAAATTAGAATGAAATAACTTAAATGTCAGTGAAATCAACACCTCAGAGGGTCGTACTGCGTGTCAGATGTTATCAGTGAGGCCAAGGTGTGTGCACAGCTCTGGCTGCACCCCGAAGCACCCCTGGGACTGATGCTTACCTTCACAGAAATCGTCGTAATCGGGACAGCACTTGCCATACTTCTTACATTGGTTGTCACAGTCACACTCCCTCCCTCTTTCAAAGGACTCGGAGCAGCGGCCTTTACAGGAGAGCTCTACCCAGAGCAAAACAAAGCATTGCGCATTAGGATTATTGAGGACGACACAGCCACACCCATGAAGGGGGAGCCCTTTCCCACCTTCTTTCTAGCCCACTAGAGCCCCAAAGAGCATTTCTAAGTCCTTTGCTTAGGAAAATGGAAGGTTTCCCAATTGGAGACAGCCCAAGTCAAGAAAGAAATATGGGGACTTGGGGAAACATGTTTGCCCTTCGAGGTTCCAAGAGACACCCCAATGCTACCCAAGTCATTTCCATGTATGGACAATGGGAAACGTTTCAATAGTAAATGACCCTTCATGGGAAATCCCTCCATCTTTTTTCCTCCTCACATCACTCATTGTAATAGATTTCTGTTAATTTAATATTCAGATCCTACAACAATATATTCCAAATGGATCAATGTTTCAGCTCAGAATTAAAGGTCTCTGTTTATAATGCAGAGACCTTTATTATGACAAACTATTAACAAATTCTTGGTAAGTTTGCTTGTAAATTTAGTGCCTTAAAACTAAATTTTAGTAGAGGTGAAAGACATAGCCTAATCCATGGCATGGACTCTGTAAGACAGGCTTATTTAAAAACACACACACACACACACACACAAAAACCTTGGTTAGAGATCCAATGACTCCAACAAGGCCTATTTGAAATAATCACCTTAACACAACACAACACATACATTGTACAACAATATACTTATGAGCTTCACATGCAAATTCTAAAAGCAAAGATAACTTTGAGACAATTTTAATTAGAATTTTTATAAATTAAATATGACATGTCTCTGTGTTAATAAAATGGCCAAAAATATATTCAAGAGAAATATTACCTACCATTCACTGAAAATTCAAACCTTTTGGTTTTCATTGAAACTCATCATTAAACACTAATGCTTCATTAAAGTGCCATTTTTAGGTAATTTAGAAACATGTCAATATATTTTTAAAAAGTCAAGTAATACACAAGATTTTAGGACCATAGATTCTTCTGGTGAAACTTCTGAAGGGCCTCCTGACTAAGCAATGACAACTCATTACTTTTTACTTCATGATTCCAGAGTCACAGTGTTAAGTCTCTATTGAAGACAAGACATTGTATTTGGCACTAATCAAAAACCTTGTGCAAGTGACAGATCAGGCCCCGCTTAAACTCCCCCAGTAGTGACGAGCTTTGACACCATCCTTAGGTACAGCACGCTGCGACATTTATGCAAGGGAAGGGAAAGACACTTGAGCAACAAGATGCGCAATAGTGTGAACAGAGCACAGCAAGGGACTCTCAAGAACAGCGATGCTTGACAGGGGAGATGCCAGCTCTTGGCACTTACCCACAGTGCAGAATTTCTTGAAATCAGGGCAGCACTCCATGTAGAGTTGACAGTTATAATCACAGTTGCAGGGGGTATCTCTAGAATACCCTTCCCCACATCTCCCTGCACAGCTTGATACATCTAAAATCATACAATATAGGTAAACACGGCCAAACCACTTACAGAGAGGGAGAGATCTCAGGAGGAGGATAGAGCCATTTGGGGAGAGAGAATTGTTACCGTTGGGCAAGGATGGGGATGATAATTAGCCAGAGGTCCAGGTGATCTTTGCCTGATCTTTTATAAGACCCACTTTATTCTTTTCCTAGACCGAGAAGACAAATACTCTTTTGAAAATCAAAGTAGGAGCTTTGCACCTTTCCTGGGAGGAGGGTGGCAGCTACAGCTCTCCTGAGGTTGCTAAGATGATGGCTTGTTGCCATCATTGGAGCCTCTCTGTGCTGGGTACTGAGTCATAATGTCATCTCTAACGCTTTTGAAAATGTTGCCAAGAGACTCTGAGTAGCTTCTCTTTAGAGATAAGGAAGCTGAAAGATTGAAATTTTAATAACTTGCTTCAGGGCACCCAAGCTAGTGAATAGATCCAGCATATGTGTATTATAGGTCAATGAATACCTGTTAATTATTCATATTGACCTCTTTCACTCTCAGAAGTGTCCTGATTTGGCCCTAAATTACATAGTTACTAGAGGCCTGGTGCATGAAATTCCTGCACAAGGAGGGGTGAGGGGGAGGGTCCCTCAGCTCAGTCTGCACCCTCTCGCAATCTGGGACCCCTTGGGGGATGTCCAACTGCTGGACATCCCTCTCGCAATCTGGGACCCCTGGCTCCTAACCACTCGCCTGCCTGCCTGACTGATCGCCCCTAACCACTCTGCCTGCCTGCCTCATTGCCCCTAACTATTCGCCTGCCTGCCTGATCATCCCTAACCCCTCTGCCTTCCTGCCTGATCGCCCCTATGTGCCTCTGCCTCAGCCCCCACTGCTGTGGCTTCATCAAGAAGGACGCCTGGAATGACATCCAGAAGGTCGTTTGGATGTCTGGTCTAATTAGCATATTATGCTTTGATTATTATAGATCTTAAGTCAACAGCCCATTTAGAATTTGAATTCTAATATATCTGATTCTAAAACCCAAACTTTCCCAACAATCACAGTGCCTCTTGTTCTTGATGAGCTTAAAGAAAGCTGGTTATACCTGCACAAACTCTCCTAGGTGTCCTTTCCCTTTTATTGGTGGGGGGAACTGGGTTCTTTAAATGTCAGGGAAGTCAGATGTTTACAACCACTGCTAAAATGACTGCAAAATGAATAACTATTGAAATAAGACCTGGACATGAACCTAAAGGTCATGAACAGAATATTTTTGGGTAAAACAAAAACCAAAAAAAAAACAAAAGCATAATTATCCTCCAATATAGTTTCAAAATCATTTGGAAAACACCTTGAAATCCTCCCTGAAGAGATAACCATGGAAAAGCAACCATTAAATCTGTCTCTGGAATATAAATTGGCAGGTGCAATGTCCTAAATTGATAGAAGGACTTTTGAAACACACTGGAAAAAAAAATCTCAAAATGATGAGTCCAGGAGAGTGAAGGTCTGAATATGCAAATTAAACAGTAAATATTAGGAAAACTTTCAGAAGTGTTTGCATACATATACACACAATACACACAGATGCATATATAGTGTATGTATATAAATACATATATTATATATAAAGAAAAAAGGGAATGGGGAGAGGTTGAGAAGGCAAGAAAAGCAGATGCAACATCAAAATGTTATTTACCGTTAGCAGATTTCTGAAATAGGAAATCAAATGTCTTTACAGGAAAAGTTTATTTTCATAGATTAAGTGTCTGTACTTCTCTTGCTATTCATTTTAATAGCTAATTTTAAATTCATTTACTTAAAGGAAAGTAAACCATTTTAGTGAACAATTGACTATCACAGAGGAAAGGTGGGTTAGAGCACCGGGGTCTGGAGATACCAGAGCCGTCACCATTCCTTTTGAAATGTTTATATTTGCTTTCATGCATTTTCCATCTTTTCTTATTTCAGCGATTCTGAAACTGTGCCCATAGCAGGCAGTTACCTTTCTTGCTCAGGTTCATGAGAATTTTAATTACTTTACTGGAAATGTCTATTTCATAAATGTAATTTCACCATAACAATCATGCACCTAATATCAAATGACAGTCACATCTGTGTAATTCCATATCTGGGTGTACAGTCCTTACATAAGAAAGAGAGCATTTTCAAGATTAATAAAATGCCATTTCAAATATTGCAGATGTCCACTGAAGTGCTTTATCAATACTTTATTTGATGTAAGAGATTAAATTTCTTTGTAAACATTTAGATAAAAATTATATGCTATTTAAATACTGATCTTATCAGTTAATCAAACAATATTGTATCACCCCAGCAACATCTGTATACGTATTTTTTAACTTTTGGGATAACCCTGGGCATAATGAATACAAAAATTATTCTATAGAAAAGCTCAAAACTTCTTGAAAGATTCTGTAACACAGGAGACAAGAGTGAGAATTCCAAAATGCTCATAAAAGGTATGTTTTTACATAATAAGGTTGTACTCTGCATGAAACTTAAACAAATAGACATTTTTAGACGTCTATTTCTTTTGTTGGCCTAAGAGTCAGAACTGAATGATTAGCAATAGTTGTGAAATAAAACAGTTTTGGATGGTTAAGGTACCTTGAGAAGAAACTTGCTGAATCAAGAAAACAGAAAGTAGCAGCAACAAGTGAAGGGGAAGTATCTTCCACTCCATGGCCATCGCTGACAAGAAAACAAAAGTATCAGAAAACTCCTCTTTAATCTCACCACGAGCTTATGCCTGTGCTGCATTCATGTTTCGGTAACTTTTAAAATGCAATTTAAGGATAAAACCACCCCATTCTCGAAGCAAGACTTTTAGTCACCTTTCATTCTATAGTAATTATTTGATGATTAGATTTAATCTTATGCAGAAGAAATCAAGTCACCATCTCAGTCATGTCATTGAACATTTTAATTCTTTAGAACTCCAATAGAATACAAACTTATCTTAAAATTCTATTAACATTAAAACAGGTACTTACAGTGCGAGGTTTAAATTCTATCTTAAGGAACAAAATAACCAGCCTCAGTAAAATTTAATTTGATAAACATAGGAGTTACCCTTCCAACTTCCCCTTCACTCTCAATATCAATTTACAAGCTTCCAACAGGTGGATTGCAGAAATGTGATCTTTTCCCAAACCGTCCAACTACTATCCTTACAAAGCTATTTCAAAAACCTTTCATAAAGTTTATCCCTATTGAATTGAAAAAATTTAATTCCACGAAGCAAGTTGACTTTGACACTTACCGGTAAGAGGGTGGATGAATTTCTCCAGTGTCCTGGAAGTCATATATATATCAGTGCAGATATACTGGGATGAACCCATTAGTCCAAAGGTTAGACAAAATCAACAGTGACAACCAATGAAATCAAACTTTCCTCATTTATTGGAAGAGGGCCCGGACGACTAGACTTAGGCAACATCTGGAAAACACTTCCATTAAGAGAAATGACTACTACAAAATAAATTTCGATTTATTGGCCCAAACACCTCTAATTTCTAAGTGAACAAATTGTTCTGAGATGGCAAAGCACCCTGGCTGGCTTTGACAAGTGTACTGAAACAGAAACTTTAAATGTCAAACGCTGGTATCATTTCTCCCTTTTTCTTCCAGTTAATCTAGCAAAGAGTGGTTCTGAAACTTACCTAGTGTTAGCCTGTGGTATGTATTTTCTGAACTTACACTATTAAATCAAACATACATGTTTGTTCTTGAGTATTTTTGTTTCCCCGGAGCTCAAAAAAATATGTCCTGCCCTGACTGGTTTGGCTCAGTGGATAGAGCGTCGGTCTGCGGACTGAAGGGTCCCAGGTTCGATTCCGGTCAGGGGCATGTACTTTGGTTGTGGGCACATCCCCAGTAGGAGGTGTGCAGGAGACAGCCTATCGATGTTTCTCTTTCATCGATGTTTCTAATTCTCTATCCCTCTCCCTTCCTCTCTGTAAAAAATCAATACAATATATTTTTTAAAAAATATGTCCTGCTACTTACAACTGCATAATCCACAGTGTGGATTTTCTAGGTTCCTTTACCATGTAGAAACCTGCTTGAAATTTGTATCATTTCCTTAGTTTCTTTATTTGAGCCCAGCAGTGTTTGGAAAGGGTCTTTTTTAACCCATTTTGATAAGCAATGTTCCTGTTCAAAACCTACCTACCTGCATAAGGCCTTGCCTATGTCCCAGCACCTTTGCAAAACTTTCTCAGGTCCATCACAGATCAATCACATCTAGAATCATAGTCAACGCTACATTTTTAAAAATATATATTTTTATTGATTTCAGAGAGGAAGAGAGAGGGAGAGATAGAAACATCAACGATGAGAGAGAATCACTGATCGGCTGCCTCCTGCATGCCCCGCACTGGGGATCGAACCCACAACCCTGGGTATGTGCCCTCGACCGGAATCGAACCTGGGACCCTTTGGTCCACAGGCCAACATTCCATCCACTGAGCCAAACCAGCCAGGGCTCAACGCTACATTTTATTGAACTTATCTGTTCATCTGCTTCCTTCCCGCCACAACAGACTGCGATTTCCTCAAGGATAACCAGCGTCTATGTCTTAATTCTGTTCCCAACATCTAGTCCAGCAATCCACCCAGGTTGTTGGCCACAGGCTCATTGAAACAAACCGTTGTAACCTGGGATTCCACCGTGTTAGGTATTTGTTAAGTGCTGTATTGAATCATTACAAAACGCCTTTAAGTGGAATATAATTATCCACATTTTACAAGTAAGATGAAGACCCACGAAAGAATAACCTGTGACCCACAAAGAACACCTAAGAGCAGGAGGCAGAGTGAAGCTTTGCACCCATGTCTTTTTTAAGTTCCACCACGTTCCCCTCATATCCAGCTGCCTTTGAATCAAAGCCATCACTTCAGTATTTAATCACAGTCCTCAATTTTACTCCTTCACGTACACATGTAGGTTTATGAGATCGCGACTTTTGTAAAGACAGAAGCTATGATATAAGCATCTCTTTTGTTCCCACGGTGCTTATTCTGGGCTAAATCATGTACAAACACAATGTAGAGACTGTCTGCCTACCTTTAAGTAATTGCCTTTCTCTGGAAACTACCTCCTCCTCTTCAGGGGCATTTCCCTCTTAGCCACTTCTCATAGGTGATCTTGTCACACCTACCACAGATGATAGGCTTAACCTACACTAAACGGGACCGGCGTGTTTCCCTGTCCTGGAGATCGGAAACAGTGATTTTGAGATTGCAAGTCTGTCTAGGCAGATGTTCACACGCTCATTTCTGTCTAAGGTCTAAAGAAGTAAGAGAAAGGGCTTCAGAATACATAGGGAAAAGAATGAGGCAGCCAGCAGAGAGAGGCAGAGCGGGTCCTGACAGCTTTCTAGGTCTTCGTTACTCTCTGTTCCTGAGATCCAGATGCCTTCTTGCTCTGCATCCCCATGTAGTCTCCCCCTCCCCGCCCCCCCCCCCCCCACACACATCTGCTTTGGGGTTGAAGCTGCTAAAGAGATGCTTTCTGTTACTTAATGTCACTAATCAAAACATAGCAGATATTCAAAACACCCTACTGGATGGAATTAAGCCGAATTCTCTTCGTTCTTCATTTCCTGAGGTCAAGAGGGACTAGAAGTTTTTTCAAGCCAGACCTACACACTGGAATACCAAGAAAGCAGGTATAGGTAGGCACACATAGACACACATCCTTAAAGCAAATATAAATTGCTCTCTAATTATTGCCTCTTAGAACTATCCATACTATCATTTTCCTCCTTTACACAGATGTATTATAATGATGGCAAATGACATTTTAAAATTGGTTGAAAATCTGTTCCAGTAATATGTATTCTCGAGTTCAAGCTCTAAGCTGGGAAAACTGACAAACTACACACACACACACACACACACACACACGATTATGGTCAACCCATTAACACATTCTCATTGTCATCAAATATATTTTTCTCTGTATAATTAAGTATAAAAAAAAAAGAGAAACTATTAAATGTCAAGTTCCTAAGGCTTAGGTTATAAATACCTGCTTTGCATAATGCCATTGGCTAATCAGACTGTCTGGGTAAATAAATTTGCCCCTACAGCATGGAAGCATTTTAATTCCATCTACTTAATGTATCTTTATAAACTGTACTACATGCTTCATTCTGTGACTACTGGGCCATTTACCCTTGCTTGTCCATCACACAGCAATTGTTCTATTAGGTTTAGGTTCTCCCTTTGAAACTTATTTTCTTATTAAAAAGGTATTTTATGAATTTTCACTTACGTCTCATTTAATTGGGAAAAACTTATCACAGGATTGGTTTTTAATAAGGGGGAGATGGGGAGGTGGGGAGAGTAGAGATGGAAAGCACGTAAATATTAGATCCTCTCCTCGTCTTCTGGGCATAACTTTCATCCAGTTCTCCCTCACGAACCTCCGTTTCTGTACTTGGCAGCCCCCCAGCGCTGCCTTCAGAGAACACTCCGTGTGTTTCCGGGCATTTTCTCTGCAGTAAATTATCCCAGATGGTTGTGCCCTTCTGCTTGATGTGCTCCGTCTCCATCCCCGCTGTTAGCCGTCACTGCCCTACAGCCAGCGAGTCTGTACCTAGTGGCTTCTCTCCACCTTTCCACGTCTTTGATGTGTTTCATTTCCTCCCAGCAGCAGCCTAGGAAAAACTGAAGCACGCTGGGGGAGCACCACAGAGGCAGGCAGCTCTTTATGGCCTATTTGCTCACAATGCTCAGTTAGTGTTCTCCAGAAGTGGAAAATCTCCTCTCCTCTCCTTTGGAGCAGAGACCTGGATGTGGGGGCTGGCTCTGTCTATTCCATAGGCCCTTAGGGCATTTTCATGTAGGAGAAAGGATCCTGGCTTTTTTTTCTGGATGTTGATCAAAAGTCAGACCATTCGATAAGAAAAGTAATATTGCATCTGCTTTTGGGGATTTGCATACTACGCAACAATGCAAGAGAATGAACTATGAGTAATGAACCATTGGTTTTGGGAAGGAAGAAGTGAACTGTTTTTATTTGTAGATGACATGATTGTATATGTAGAAAATCCTGAAAAATCTAAATCAAGCTCCTATGATACAAGATCAATCACAAGATTTATCACACTGTAATGTATGAACTCAGAGGTGTTGTCTCTTTTGAGTGTTCATAAGAGTTCCTTCATTTGTTCATTCATGCAATTATTTTTTAAAAAATATTTTTATTGATTTCAGAGTGAAAGGGTGAGGGAGAGAGAGAAACATCAATGATGAGAGGGAATTATTGATCGGCTGCCTCCTGCACACCCCCTACTGCAGAATGAGCCCACAACCCAGGCATGTGCCCTGACCAGGAATCAAACTGTGACCTCCTGGTTCATAGGTCAACACTCAACCATCAAGCTACACCGGCTGGGCTACCATCGTTTCTTTTTGTACATGATTGCTAATCCTGTATCTGCTTGTTCACCTTACAAGTTTACAGTCCTTCTTCTAATGGCCACTTGGCCATCACACCTCTGTTTTCTGGCTCTTATCAGTAAGCTTTGTGACCATTTCAGACTCCATCCTTTGGATTCGAGATATCAAGGAAGCATACTATGTCACAACTCAGACAAAAATCATTACAAATTTATTTTTGAGGAGTCAACAACATGAGTAATTTCCACATTACTATTAAGAGAGTGAAAGTGAACTGGGGTGCTATCATAACTCAGTGTGACAAATCCTTGAGAATTGGGAAATTCAGAGAGTGGGAGCAAAGTTTGGGTGTGGTCAAAGGACCGCAGATAGGTGGGACAGGAGAGAAGTCTCCCAAGGGACGCCTTGAGGACATTTCGTTGAGTCATTCCGAAGCAGGAACACCAGGCCCTTTAAAGATATCAAGTGTAATGCAGGTTTGGCTTACAACATCTCTTTCCCTGCAATGGTAGCTAATTTCTGTCAAGAGGATTGACAACCGATTCCCGTCAGCAAGATGTTTGCTTTGAACTGCCCCCTTAGGACGTTTATTAAGCTGGTTACAGAAAACCAGGTCAGAAACTTAAAACTCAACATTTCCCCCTCTTCTGGTCCTTTCCCGGATGCCGTATGAAAGTAGACCTGGGAAGATCTTACCACTCTGGGGACCGATAGATGATGGCGGAACGAAGTAATTGGTAAATGTCACTGCTAACACCAGCCCTTCTGCTGCCTCTAGGGCTGGAAGGGAGGACCTTGGTATTTACAAGCCCCTGCACATGTCGGTCAGACCTCATGGGTGAAGGGATGGAGAAGGGATATGAAACAAATGGTCATTTATCTTTTTATCTGTATCCTGCTCTTTGCACAAAGGAGCACTAATGGAAGCCAGGTCTTTCTGTCCCCCCATGTCCTCCTTGAAGTAGTTTAGTGAAGAGCCAGGCCCTTCATAGAAGCAAACCCAAGGTCACAGTCATGCCCCAAGTCCTATAAGGCTTTACATAAACTCCCACAAACCACCCACATTTACTGAGTACCAAGTAGGTACCAGGCACTTACTGTCATTAAAGCAAAACAAATATAAATAAAAACAAGACAAATGGCAAAGTAGGTTTTTAAAAATTATTCTCTTTAGAAATAAGGAATCCGAGCATCAGAATTTCAGCAGCCTTTCCTATGAACATGGCAGAAGCAGGGTTCCAGCCTACATTTGCCTGAAAATTATTGAAGTACACTTCTATAATATCATACTCCACCTTCTACCACTGAATTAGTTTGGATCTTTAAAACATTTTTCAGTTTAAAAGAGAAATATGTCTTCCTCTTTCATAGATGGGCTGTCATGATGAATTCAGCAGAATATAACAACTCTAAGCATCTTTTTATTTCTTTGTAAAAATATTTTGATAACAGAAAAGTACTCACCTATAATTTTACAACCCTAACACAACTATTTACATTCTTACATATTCTCTTGCAGATTTTGTCTTTATGCAATTAAAATTGTTATACATATATTCAAGATTAATAATTTCTATTTTTAATTTTTTACTTATTGAATTAGCAAACATGTTTATGCTTTTTCATAACTGTCATGTTCATTGTTACACAATACTCCATGTAGTTAAGGTATCATAACTTAGTTTTATGGAACTATTTCTCTATTGGAAGACTATTCTTTTGGCTATTTGGTAATGAAAATATGCATTTAGCTTTTTTCTTTTTATTAAAAAAAAACTTGGAGGCTCTGCACAGAAGAGATTTTTAGAGGTTCAAAGAGGCAGTCATAGAAACATCTAGAACTTCATCTGCATAAATTAAGACTTTGGTTCCTAAAGAAAAATTAGAAACATTATAAAAAGGCTCCTCCCAGTGGCCAATGTACAATTCTAGGGCGTTTAAAAGAATTAGCCAACTAAGATACATCTACACAATGGAATACTACACTGCTATAAAAAAAGAAGGAATTCTTACCATTTGCAGCAGCATGGATGGAACTGGAGAGCATTATGTTAAGTGAAATAAGCCAGGCAATGAAAGAAAAATACCACATGATCTCACTCATTTATGGAAAATAAAGACCATTATAACCTGATGAACAAAAAGATAGATACAGAGGCAGAGAAGCATTGAACAGACTGTCACATTACAGCAGGAAGGCTGGGGAGTGTTGAGGGGGAAAGTAAGAGATCAACCGAAGGACTTGTATGCATGCATATAAGTGCAACCAATGGACACAAGACACTGTGGGGTGGGGGGGGACAAGCCTATTCTTGCACAAAGGTCAATGGGGAACAAAAAAGGAGACATATGTACTACTATCTGTAATACTTTAAACAATAAAATAAAATTTTAAAAAATGAATGTTGACAAATTGAAAGAAAAAAAATAAAATTAAAATAAAAGAATTAGTCTTGCCCTGGCTGGTGTCACTCAGTTGGAGTGTGGTCAGGGCATATACCAAAAGGTGTCAGGTTTGATTCCTGATCAGGGCACATACCCAGGTTGTGGGTTCAATGCCCAGTAGGGGTGCGTTCAGGAGGCAGCCAATTAATGTTTCTTTCTCACCTCTCTCAAATAAATTTTTAAAATTACTTAAATAATTAGCCTCTCCTTGTCCTAATTTTTATAAACTCCCTGACCCAATATACCCTAGTTCTTAGGGTATATATGTCCTTAAATCTGTTTGATTAACTATAAAAATTAGATTGAGCATGCATCATCATGAAATTGAATGTAGTAAATATAAGTAGTATATGCTTAGGGTTAATCTTTGTTTTGCCTTCAAGATTATTTTATTTATTTTTATCTTTTTATTTTTTTATTTTTGTATTCTCTTTTATTAAATCTTTTTTGTTGAAGTTATTACATATGTTTCCTTTTCCCCCCTCACTGACTCCTTCTAGCAAGATTATTATTTTAAATGATGATATTTATTTCAATCCTTAGTTAACAATGTTCTATCATTGACCTCTCTGCAAGTTGCTTCAGTTCTTTTGCTTATGATTAATGCTGCAATAAACTCATTTCCCCCCATGCAGTTTGCATTGCATTTGACTTTTATTTTTATTTTATTAACCATAAATTTACTCTTGTTTATTCTTTTCGCAAAGGTAGAAAGCCTTGATATTCCATAGGAAAACTCAACAAACACAGGCTAACATCAATGATAATCAAAAAACAATGACACTGAAGTATAGGGAATGTTTGGAGAGTTATTTAGATTAAGTTGCATCCATTATTTAAGTAGTTGCCAAGTAGTTATTAAAAAGTTTAAGATAGGCCCTAGCTGATTTGGCTCAGAGGATAGAGCATCGGCCTGCGGACTAAAGGGTCCCAGGTTCGATTCTGGTCAAGGGCACATGCCGGGGTTATGTGCTCAATCCCCAATAGGGGATGTGCAGGAGGCAGCCAATCAATGATTCTCTCATCATTGATGTTTCAATCTCTCTCTCCCCTCTCACTTCCTCTCTGAAATCAATAAAAATATATATACCCTATATAAATCCTAATAAAAGCATAATATGCAAATCGACCAAAGGGCTGAACAGCAGAATGACCATTCAGGACCACAATATGACACTCACTGGCACCAGGCCAGCCAAGGCAGGTGCAATGTGATTGGCCGGGGGCCTGGCCATTGCCCCATGATGGCCCTGCAGAGGGAGGCCCAAGGCCACCAACCAGCCAGCTGCAGTGGGTGGGCAAGGCCGCCTCCCTCTGTGAGGGAAGCCGGTGCCGGCAGCTGGGGGAAGGAAGGCCTACTCTTGTACGAATTTCATGCATGAGGCCTCTAGTATATATATATATATATTTAAAAGTCTAAGATAGGCCATCCCAGGAAAACAAATAAAAAATGTAAGGTTCTATCAAATCAGTTCAACAGTAGGGACCTGTAGGAAATCCAATGTTAAAATGAAGACTGACAGAGGCAGCCGTTTTGTTCCATGAAGGGATGTGTAGAACCATCTAGAGCAGTGGTTCTCAATCTTGGCTGCACATTAGAATCACCTGGGAATCCGTTTAAAATCCTGATTTCTGGGCCTCATCCTCTGGAAATTCTGTTTCTTTGTTATGGGGTGAGGCCACAACATTAGTAACAAAGAAACAGAATTTCTGGAGGGTGAGGCTCAGAAATCAGGATTTTTAAAAAGATTCCCAGGTGATTCTAATGTGCAGCCAAGGTTGAGAACCATGATCTAGAGCAACTTTTCAAGAATCCAGAAATATAAACCTTTATGTGGATATTCTAGTTTTAAATACAGGCTCCCCTCCCCCAAACTCTGGAGGCGAATCAGACCACCAGTTTACCTCTGGTTACAGTGTTCTTCTAACACCAGTGTAACCAAATTGCGATTAAAACATTTAGTAGCTGATTACTATTTTCTGGCCCAAATACAAAGCCCTAGGAATTAAGTCACTAAAATTTAATTGGCAAGCAGCATTTCATTACTCAAATTTGATTCATGGGGACAATTACAAATCAGAGCCATCTTTATACCCATTTCTACTAGTCAAAGCACCAGAATAAATTAGTAATTATTTCCTATATTCTACCTTACATGCTATTACCTTACATTTCAAATGTTGTACTTTTTTTCAGTCTACACAAGACTAATATTGGTCAGTGGAACATTTATTAAGACAAATATTTCAGTTTTAGGGAATAGGTCTAAAGGAAACAATAAAGCTCTTGAACTTAATCTGTATACAACACTGGTTTTCCTCATAATTAACTAATTATCACTCAGGGAGAAAAACCAATGCACTCCTTTGAGATAAAGGGGAAGAACGGAAAAGTAAATTTTTTCTCCCCCTTTAAATAAAAAGGAAATTAGTATAGAACTAAAGTCAAGTTTGCATTTATAACGTAAATTATCAACAAGGTCGTGTCCTTGTAAATAACATCTCAGATTTTAAGACCAAGAAACAAGCTACATCCCCTATTTTTGGCCAAGAAACTAATATTGGGATAATACCCAAATGAAAAAGTACACACATGCTCAATGATCACATTTCGTATTTCAGAGAAAAGGCATTAAATCCTTATTGCCATACGTTTATTTACAAACACATCTAGTAGGTTGAGTTCAACAGCTTGATACATTTTTTTTTTCAGAGAGACTGCACCACTCAAAATGCTCTTTCTATCTGTTTCATGGATCAACTAAATATCCTCATTTTTAAAGCAGTTGGTGTCTCACAATAACAAAAGGTGCAGCAAATCCAGACCCAAAGTACAGAGTCGTCATAGCTAGTAACCACCACTTGTTTTCCACTGAAAACGGCAAAGTCCTCGCTGGGCCTCCTCCTGGGGGCTCCCAGGGGCCACAGAGGTTGGAACCTCGGAATGCTCTGCCCCACATTTGCCTGTTGGAAGCTTTGCGAAGGCGCAGAAACCGAAAGTAGGAGAAATGGCGGTATTCGAGTTTTACCTCCTAAAATAAATTATCAAGAGTGGGAACATCTTTATGACTTGATAACTACTGTCAAATGACCCTGCTGTCCAGATTGTAAATTCATCAAAGGCAAGGAAAATATCTCATACATTCGTGTCCACAGAACCTAGCAAAGGACTCGCACATAAGAACTGTTTGATGCCAAGAGGCAGCCAACCTGATGGGGAGATGTTATTTGCAAACAGTAGCTCCCGACAAAGGTTTAATTTCCAAAATATACAAAAAAACTTGTAAAACTCAACACCAAACAAACAACCAACCCAATCCAAAAGTAGGCAGAGGACCTGGAAACACACCTCTCCCAAGAAAACATACGAACTGCCAGTAGATATATGAAAAGATGTTCCATCTCAAAGCCTATTAGGGAAATGCAAATCAAAACTACAATGAGATACCACCTTACACCTGTTAGAATGGCTATTCTCAACAAGACAAGCAAAAACAAGTGTTGGAGAGGTTGTGGGAAAAAGCGAACCCTCATTTACTGCTGCTGGAAATGTAGACTGGTACAACCACTAAGGAAAGCAGTCTAGGGATTCCTCAAAAAATTAAGAATAGAGCTACCATACAATCCCACTCCTGGGTATATACCTGAAAAAAAACTCGAGATCATGCATTCACAAAGATAAATACACACCCAATGTTCATTGCAGCATTATTCACGGTGACCAAGACATGGAAACAACCAACATTGCATCGTCCCGTGACAGAGGACGGGATAAAGATGTGATACATATACACAATGGAATACTACTCAGCCATAAGAACGGATGAAATAGTGCCATTTGTAACAACATGGATAGACCTTGAGAACATTATGCTAAATGAAATACGTCAGTCAGAAAAAGCTAAGAACCATATGATTTCACTTATATGTGGGATATTTAACTGAAACTCATGAACACAAACAGCTGGGTGGTGGTTGCCAGAGGGAAGGGGGTGTGGGGAGAAGGGGTCCCAATAGAAGGTGACAGGAGAAGAGTTGACTTTGGGTGGTGGGCACATGGTGCAATATACAGATTTTGTACCAAAGAAACCCACACCTGAAACCTATATGTTCATCTTGACCAATGTCACCCCAATCAATCAAGAAAGTTAAATAAAGAAGTGTTTGATGAAATGCCAAGTTGGATTTCATGAAACTGTAAAATTGTCATCAGCATTATAGGCATTTTAAAACTTCGTTTTCCCCATCCAACAATGGAAATGAATTGGGACTTAGACACACAATCCTTGTTTATCTTCCACCTGACAGCATGCATATGTAGAAAGTGAGATTTAACAGATGGTTGCAATCTCTGGCCTTGGAAAACGGGTTGTGAAAACCGGTAAGATAAGGAACTATGCCAGGAAACTAGTGACTTCTGAAGGAGCCTTCCACGGAATGATCCCAGAACTCAGAAAAGTGACCAGCTCTCCATGGCATTGAAAACAGAAAACAGTCACCTGCTTTGGGTTTTTTTTTTTTTTTTCTTTTGTTAAAACATATTGCTAGAGGAAAGCTAGCAGATCAACACAGAAGGTCAAAGTTGAGGAACAGAGCCAAAAGCTAATTTTCCCCACACCCTTTATCTCTTCCATGCTTCTCGTAGAAGAGGGCTGTGGAGTGTGGGGAGAAGACGTGCAAGGCCAAGAAAGATAAGTTTTGATGTAAATTGATGACATCTGGCAGGGACCATCTGTCTTCTATCTGGTAGAAGGCAGGTAGGAATACCAGAGGGTAAAAAAGCAGTCTTATATAAGAATGCCAGGAAAACTAAAATGTGGGATTGCTTAAAACTTCTGAGAAATCAAGTGAACTATTTTGTGGCTCTGTTTTTGGATCTAAAAATCAGTTGAACACAGTTAAGTAAAGAAACTACGTATTGTACAATGTAACATTCTGGAATAATTTATTTTTTTAAACAATAACCCATTTTCACCTCTATCTTGCCTTCCTGAGAGACACGCTTTTGCTGACAGATTTTTAGTAAGCCCTCAGCAAAGGCACTCGGGCACTCTGCACAAAGAAGGAAGCACAGGAGTGAGGGCTGGGTTGGGAGGAAGAGGGAGAGAAAGGAAGGGATCTCCAATGGGATGAGAGTGGGGCTGAAGAGAGAATTGAGATAAACAGCAACTGTCTAGTGCAGTGGTCGGCAAACTCATTAGTCAACAGAGCCACATATCAACAGGACAACGATTGAAATTTCTTTTGAGAGCCAAATTTTTAAAACTGAAACTGGATAGGTAGGTACACTGTTATTAACTTAATTAGGGTACTCCTAAGGCTTAGGAAGAGCCACACTCAAGGGGCCAAAGAGCCGAATGTGGCTCTCGAGCCGCAATTTGCCGACCACGGGTGTAGTGGATATGTATTGTCAGAGGCTGTGTGCTGTGCTGTGCAGTGCAGCTAACTCCTCCTCTCTCTGCTCCTTACAATCTAATAAATCCCACGATTTCCACAAAAGCTTATGATATCAATAGATCTAAACAGCTTCTTTTAGAGAGAGATATAAAATGAGAATGAGAGAGAGAGTCATGGTTAGCACTGGGCAAAACCAGAAGTCACATGTGGATTACTCTAATATGTTACCTCTAAGGAAACTGAACGAGATGACATCTAATATGTAACATGTTAGGAAAAGGCACGTCCTCTCAGAGCTGCTTTCAGAGGCTCGTCGTCATGACGAGGGGTCTGGGCTGGAAGCATGAAGAGCTCCAATAAATTATCTCATAGTTAGCGGTCATCAAAGGGTTTGAGGGAACATGCCCCACGCCTGGGAGACTGAGATGGAAGACCCCTGCCCCCTCTCTCCGGGGGCTCTGGCCTGCTCAGGCTCCTGGCTGGGCTGATCCTGGCTCTGCCTCAGGCAGCAATGCCAGAGCCCTGGGTTGAGATATCCAAGGACGGGAAAGATAACTGTGGGGGGGTTTTTGTTTATATTTTGTTCTGTCATTGAACAGAACAGCAGTTAATCATGATATAAAGGAAACAATTCTAACAGCAAGAGAAAGTTTTGAAATATGAAAAGGGAAAGGTAAGGGTGGATGTTATTCATGGACTGTGGCCAGTTCCTCCTTCCTTCGCGGTGATTCTTATAAGTGACGCCTTGTTAGAAACCGGAATGGAGTCTCCCAGCCCCAGTGACTCAGGAGGGGAGGGATAATGGGAATTTGGTCAACAAACTACCGCAACGTTTGGGTAACAGGCCGCTTTCTCCCTTCTGGTTTTGCGGTGGGCAGTTAGACAGACGTGAGCAGAGCAAGGACGGCGCGCCAGGTACCGAAGGTCACCGGGGCTGAAAGCCAAGGTACCGAGCAACGGACAGCTGCAGGGTGGGCCCTGTCCCCGGGGTGACCTCTCCTCCCCTACGATATTGCTGGCGACACCGTTTGGACCCCCCTACCTTTCCTTCTTAGAGATGACATCTAGGCCTCAGTTGTATTTCAGCTCCAGGCCCAGAAAAGCCGCGAAAGCAGACGAGCGACGCCATGGCTGACCTCAGGACCAGCTGCAGTGAATAATGACCTTGAGCCCTGGAGCCCACCAATTTATCGGTGGAGACCCAGCCCTGAGAGGATGCACCTGGGAAGCTGCTGCGATCTTCTGCTATTGAGATCTTCTCTTGGGACCGCCCCTGAAATCTCCAGCTTCAACCCCTTAGGATGGAGGACTCGCCGCTCTCCCGCCTGGGAGCGTGCTTGCACCTTTTCCCTCTCTCACGCCCTCCCCATGCCCCCAGGTGGGTCACCTTGACCTTCACTGCTAAGCTCCAAGGGTCCTTCCTTTACCTCTATAACTTGTTTCCTGAGCCCATTTCTTCTAGGAATTACTTTTCCTACCTCTGAGATCTTCTAAATAAATGTTCTCTTATAGTTTGAGTCTTGGCTCTGAATTCTTTCCTCGTCAGAACTCAAGTACCGAGGTTGCTGAACCCAGGTCGGGTCTGACCCCACCGGTCTAACACCTGGTGTGGTTTCCACCACCACCGACAGTTTGAGCTACTATTCCTGTTCCTTTGCTCTTGGAATTTCACCTGAACCTTTTATTTTTTTCCCCCCCAAATCCTCATCCAAGGGTGTTTCTTTATTGATTTTAGAGAGAGAGGACGAGAGAGAGAGAGAAACATTGATGTGAGAGAGAAACATCCATCAGTTGCCTCCCACACACACCCAAACCGGGGATCAAACCAGAATCGAATCCACAACCTTTTGGTGAACATATTTCAAAACTTTCCCTGCTGTTAGAACTGTTTTCTTTACATCATGATTAACTGCTGTTCTGTTCAACGACAGAACAAAATATAAACAAAACGCCACTCTGTTACCCCTCCCGTCCTTAGATATCTCAACCCACTGAACCACCCGGCCAGGGCTCCTTTTCTGTTTTATTGCATCAAGGAAAGCTGAGTTCAACTCCAATGTTTAAAAGCCTCTTACAGGAAGCAAACTTATGACTCAAAGACTCAGGGGCTGACCTAATCGCTGGTCCAGGCGTCCTGCCACTGGCAACACACCAAAATCATTCCCTCCTTCAGAAGATTTCTCTTAGAAGCTGCTAGTGCTAATTATTTGCAGCTGTGGCTGAGGTTGCTGTGACCACTGACGGGCTCGCCCTAGGAGTCCCACAGATGGCACCGAGAGACCAGTTATATGCTGTTATTGGCCGCATCTTGTAAAAACCAGAGGTAGGGGGAGTATAAAAGTTATATGGGGGGAATCACAAAGGAATTTCAGAAAAATCTCAGTAGAAAAGTGTATTTTTGCCTAAAAGCAGCCAGTTCCAGAACTGCTAGCATTAGTGAGAAAGAACCGGCAGGGAATTGTAGAAGCCCCAAAAAAGTAATAATCAGTGACGGGAATCTAAGGAAATAAAGAATGAGTCACCAATCTGAAAGTTGGAGCTGAAAAGGTAATTGCTCTCCAGGGTGGCAGGTTACGGTGGGGCGGGGGGGGGGGGGGGGGGGGGGGGGGCGTAGTAAAACCCAGCCATTCTGCCCTAACCAGTTTGGCTCAGTGGATAGAGCATCGGCCTGCAGACCCAAGGGTCCCAGGTTCGATTCCAGTCAAGGGCATGTACCTCAGTTGTGGGCACATCCCCAGTGGGGAGTGTGCAGGAGGCAGCTGATCGATGTTTCTCTCTCATCGATGTTTCTAACTCTCTATCCCTCTCCCTTCCTCTCTGTAAAAAATCAATAAAATATATTTTTTAAAAAACCACGCAGCCATTCTGATCATCCAGGAACAACACCAGTGAGTAGACTTTTTGGTCTGGTAGCAACTTGTGAAACAAATAGGATAGAGCTGAGCAAGGAAACGTAAGGACACACTGAGACCTGACTCTGTGGAGCGCCATCTGGTGGTCATTTGACCAAATCTCACCACCACCACGTTCCCCTACCTCCATCTTCCCATCTCACCTTGAAAATACAGTTTACAGCCTTTCTGAACAGACAAACCGACTGCTTGAAGAGCTAGGAAGTTGGGCATGTTGTCTTTTTTTTTTTTTTAACTGTATACTTTTTTTAAGCTTTATTTTTTTGTTAATCAACCCAGGCATGTGCCCTTGATCGGAATCGAACCTGGGACCCGTCAGTCTGCAGGCCGATGCTCTATCTACTGAGCCAAACCGGCTAGAGCTAACTCTATACTTTTTGAGGCATGTCTATTTGACTAACAGTGTCTCAAAGCGTCATGTTTTAATGAAAACATTTTTAATAACATTGGTGAGTTTTCTTGTATTTCAAAAAATCTACGTATTTTTCAAAAACATAAATCTTACGGTTTCTGTCCCGATAGATGATGAGGCAACTCGATTCCAGTCATTCAGAGAGCAGATTTTAGGGTTGATTTTTCTTCTTAGGTTCTGTATGGTTCATAGGGATTAGCACGTAATATCACGAAATAAACAATGCACAGGGAATTTTACATGTTTTTCAGACGTTAACTTGCATTAAGTTAGTAATCTTCCTTTAAGTGGAGAGACAATACATATGCATTGGGAGAACCTACTGTATTGTATAATGAACTTTCGGTTTTAACCCCTTGTCTGAGTTAGTCTAGCATATCGAGGTTTTACTGTACTAACTCACACTTGGCTTTTAGGGTTTACAGTCAGAGCTGGAGAGGGACTGTTCTTCAGCACACGTCAAACTGTGTCCCTGGGTCTCTCTTGGCTTTTTAATTACCCTGACTTTCTAATCTAATCTTTTCTCCCCTTTAGGAATCCCCTCTCATCCTTTTAGGCATCAATATCCTGAGGCTACGGCCTCCTACCATAGCCACCGATCAAAAGCTGGCCTTTGACAAAGAAATGAGTAAACTCAACAAGGAGGCTGATGAAGATTTCAGTGTTACCGCTGTCTCAGTTGAGTTTGAATTTGAATAGAAACCACAAAGTCCCACTCAAACTTTTTCTAAACCAATTTCTCAGACAAAAATCATTAGAGGGAGTCAAAATTCCATTTCAAGCTTGCTGCAAGGAAGAAGTTCTCTGAGAAAAATCAGTGGGATGATTTATCTCCTGATAGAGACACTTAATAGGAAAGTAGAGACCTTACATTATTGTAATTAGATTAGATAAGAGAATAAAGTGGTGTAGTCTAAGCTCATTACTCTTGGAGGGATTGAAGGTTAAAGGTTAGTAGGTTCCTCCCAGGGCAGAGAGACAAAGGGTGGGGCTCCCAGAAGGGGCTCTTTAACTCATTACAATCTGTCAAGTAGAGCATGAATTTCTTCTCAGAAGGAGCAATTATCACATCGGTTCATCAACTTCTATCCCCAGTTAGAATGACACTATTTTATTTTTCTCATATACAACCTGGATTTTTCTTTCATACTTTTTTTAACTTGTTTTTTTTAGACATTAACAAACATCTAATTAAAGAAAAGAAAACAAAATACACTTTTAAAAACATGGAAACCTGTAACTACAATTACAATGTCTACCTTTACCATAAATGTCTTGCCTGCGTGAATTTAATAAGCTTGGCGTCACACCTTGATTTTAAATGTTGCAAAAAGGAACCATGTAGAGCAGTGGTTCTCAACCTTGGCTGCACATTAGAATCACCTGGGAATCATTTTAAAATCCTGATTTCTGGGCCTCATCCTCCGGAAATTCTGTTTCTTTGTTATGGGGTGGGGCCACAACATTAGTAACAAAGAAACAGAATTTCTGGAGGATGAGGCCCAGAAATCAGGATTTTAAAAAGATTCCCAGGTGATTCTAATGTGCAGGCAAGGTTGAGAACCACTGATGTAGAGGTTCTGACCAATTCACCATTAATCAGGGAATTAAGAGCAGACTTGAGTAGGTTTCTTACAATTAGGAGCGTTAACTTATATAATCATAAAACAAGGAACAGGAATGTGAAGTTTGGAGGCAAATCCAGATATAAGAGAACACTATAAATTTATTACATTTAAGTATTCTACATGGTATCGAATATGTGGGCATTTTTGGCAATAATAAAGTAATAGCATAGGTTAGGTAAAATAGATGAGGTGTTTGTTTTGTTCATTTATACAGTGAACTAATGGAAATGTGAATTCATAATCTCATTGGTGATTTATTATAAACTTTAAAAAGCTGTTGAAAACTGTCTCTGTGGATAGGGAGAGTCTTATATGAAAACTAGTGGCCTGGTGCACAGATTCGTGCACATTGAAAGGAAATTAATATTTTAATTTAAAGAAATATTTAAAGAAATATTTTAATATTGCTATTTGCCCTGTCTCTATAATACAGGTGTCAGAGATGAAAGAAAATTAGTAAATTGTATATGAAAATAATATTTAAATTGATTAATAAACAATAACATGATATAACAAAATATGATATAAAAACAACAAAAACATGATATAAAAACATTGATAAAAACAATGACTGATAAATTGATTAAACTTGTTCTAATACCTCCCTGTATACCATATTACAACTTTAATGTCACACGCTCTTTGAACTTGAGAGAAAGCAACATATAACTGACCATGTCCGAAAACGGGTTCAGGTAGGACTATTCCTACTATGAGTTTGTCCTTGTGATTTATGAATAGTCATCATAAATGCTGGCATCACAGGAAACTGTCTTCAAATTAATTTAAATGGGAGGCCAGTGTCAGATGGGGACAAATCAATTCTTGGAATCAGAACAACCTAAAACATCCATGTGTGAGTGAGAGTGAACATCAATCCGTCGCCTCCTGCATATACACCGACAAGGGATCCAAACCATAACCTGGGTATGTGCCCTGACCAGGAATTGAACCTGAAACCGGGAACTGAACCCGAAACGTTTCGGTATCTGGGATGACATTCCAACCAACTGAGCCGCACCAGCCAGGGCTATTTTCTTTTAAATAGCAGTTAGCATAGCCTGACTAATACAGAAACCTTACAAAACTGGTAAAATATGAATTGATTTTTCTTCCAGTAAAGTGGAGCATACCCTTGAGATAAAATTTAAAAGCAGTCCCACCTCTGGTGAGTAATTTTATGAAGTGCCGGTGGCAGCTGGTTAAAGGAGGCTGCATGGAAAGTCTCCTGGCCTCCACCTGGGAGCAGTGCTCTGCCCTTTCAGCTGGGTCACCCAGCATCGATCCTGAACTTCACATTGTGGAAACCTCGGAATATGATGGCGAGCAGCTTCAATGCCATCATCCCACAATGCATTGCATTTTTCTTTCAACACTAAAACACGCTTTCATTCCACTCTCCTGTTTGCATGGTTTCTTTAAAAAAAAAATAGATTATTTTTTATTTCAGAGAGGAAGGAAAGAGGGAGAGATAGAAATATCAATGCTGAGAGAATCATTGATCAGCTGCCTTCTGCAAGCCCCCCCCCCCCCCGCCCCCCACTGGGGATCGAGCCCTCGACCTGGAATTGAACCTGGGACCCTTCAGTCTGCAGGCCGATGCTCTATCCACTGAACCAACCCAGCTAGAGCAATAAAAAAATATTATTTTTAAAAAATGGAGTGCTCTGGTGTATTTCAAAATGCTCCCCTTCCCCCTCCCTTTGCTGAAAACTCACAAAAGTATGGGGCTCATCTAGGACTGGGTCCTCTCATAGTTTTTAAATCTAAGCCTTGTCCAACCTGAGCCTCCAGCAATTCATCCGTTACAGTCCTACTTTTCCTACCTTGACACTGGGTCCCGGGGAGGTTTCAGCTCCTGGGTTTCTGCCCTGATAAGGTGAGATTTCCAATTTTGAGACTAATAGTTTGCCTTGTGGCCTTACTTCTCTTATGGATCCAATGATTATTGACTTTTCAGTCTGTTTAGCTTTTCACTTGCTGTTAGGATGGAGTGGTGACTTCCAAGCTCCTTACAGATAGAACGGGAAAACGGAAATCTCATTACATTTTTTAAAAAGTATGAATCGCCATTATTTTTGTGAGGATATTTGCTTGCATAGACCCCTGGATTCAGGGGCAAAGCCAGTTTCCAACAGACAGAGAAAGAAGCCTGGGACAGAGTCGTGTTCTAAGCCAGCGGTTCTCAACCTGTGGGTCGAGACCCCTTTGGCGGTCGAACGACCCTTTCACAGGGGTCGCCTAAGACCATCCTGCATATCAGATATTTACATTACGATTCATAACAGTAGCAACATGACAGTTATGAAGTAGCAACGAAAATAATTTGATGGTTAGGTCACAACATGAGGAACTGTACTGAAAGGGCCAGAAGGTTGAGAACCCCTGTAGAAGAATCTTCCCTATGACAGTCTCCTTCGTTCTCCATCCTTGGATTTATCCTCTAACCCTCAGAGCGCTCCGGAGGCCCAGCTCACGGGGATGGTCTCTGTTATCTCTGGGGCAGGGTCATCAACTGGAAGCTGCTCTGACAGAGGCTCCAAAAACAAAACTGCGAACTACTAACAGTGTCTACACTGAAACAAAAAATTCTCTACGAAGAGCCACGCCCCTCTGTCCTCAGTTTAGGATACAATAGCAGGTCCTTCGCAAGATGGCCTTTGTTGACCTTCTAGCCTCATCCCTTCCCACTCTCCCCTACCATCTACCCCGGCCATTCCCCCAGCTGTCCATGTTCTTTCTCAGTTCCACGTTGCTTCTTACGTGTTGTTTCCCTCCTCAGATCTGGTAGAGACCTTTCCTTCCTTCTTTCCTTTTTCTTTTGCACTTAAAAAAGAATCTTCATTGCTGGAAGTATTACATATGTTCTCCTTTACCCCCTATGGGCCCCCTTCCGCCTGCCCTCGCCCCAGGCCTGCAGCCCTATTGTCTGTGCCCAGGGGTTATGCATACAAGTTCTTAGGTTGTTCACCTCCCGTCCACTGAACAGAGAGAGATTCAAGGAGGCAACTGGTTGTTTGTAATAAAGGATGTTCAGCCTGAGAGGATTCACATAAATAAGGTGAGTCATTCTGATCTTTTAAGTCTCCGCGTAGATGTCCTTTCCACCTGGAAGACTTCTGGTAAGTAGCTTCGTCTACGTCCTGTAACAGTTCTGTGTGTGCCCACATCTTACAGTCACCACATTTTACTCCTCAGTGTGCCCTTGCCCCTGCCAAACCCCCGCACCCCAACACACACACCACACACACACACACACACACACACACACACACACCATACACCACACACACACACACACACACACACACCATACACCACACACACCACACACACACACCATACACCACACACACTCACACACACACCATACACCACACACACACACACCACACACACACACACACACACACACACACACCCACGCCCCCCACACACACATGGCTGTGAGCTTTTTGAAAACCTCAGGCCTCAGTTTGTTGAATGATTAAATGAATGCATCTGTCACTATCACCAAAATAGATAGCAGACTCAGCCCCATCCCTCTGCTTTTCCTGCCTCAAGCTACATGTTACTTTTTATGTGACTTCTTTTCTCTTCGAGAATTTATACGTTCTGTATTCAAATGCATAAAGAAATATATGCTGTATTTTATCCACAAAATTCTGGTCTGGCCTATGGGCCCCCTGTACTGTACTTTTCCCTCATTGACTTCTAAAATGACAAGCTTTTGACTTTTTTTTCCATGAGGGCAATTCAGGAAAAAATTAAATGGCTATAATTTGCATTTTAAAATTAAAAATAAAAGGCTTTATTTAAAAAAACCATATTTATATAACTCCATTAACATATTCTTGAGAGAGAACTACTGATAAAAAGGGCACTGCTTTGAAAACATTATTTTAAACTTTTATTCGAAATAATTTCAGATTTATAAAAAAATTGCGCCCAGCCCGGTATGGCTCAGTGGTTGAGCGTTGAATCAGGAAGTCACAGTTTGATTCCCAATCTGGTCACAATCCTACATTTTGCTTTGAATATAAATCATGCCCTCATTTCCCCCCGATAATTCACCTTTTCAGTGTGCATATGACCTGAATAAAGGACATAACAAAATTGTATGCCTGAAGATATAATTTTCTCAACATACATTAAGAAAGTACTGATGAGGATAGTAGTTAAGCAGGAGCACTAAATTATATCAATATCATGGAGTATCATTGTTATAATACTACTTACACGAGAAGAAAAATAATATTGCTGATTTATACCCATTTTTATTAAGAAGCACGTTTTAGTTATTTTGTAAGACTAAGCAAACCCAAATGTTTTGGTTTTTACTGGCAGAAAGTAAAGCTAATATAAAATTTAATTAAAGTTGTAACTCTTTTATAAATATACAAGTTTCACTGCCTACTAATTACCCTGTCTTCTGATAGTTTTGCCCTGTAAAAATATTCTATTTAAGCAGTATGACTTAATTATAAAAATTCATTTAACCACCAAACAAAATAGAGACAAACTCATAGATAGAGAGCAAGCAGAGGGCTCTGGTGGGGTGGGGTGTTGCGAGGGTGGTGGTGAAGGGATTGAGCAAAAAGAAAAAAAAGAGAGAGAGAGAGAACTCATGGACATGGACAGCAGTGTGGTGATGGTGGGGGTGCGGGTGGGTGGAGGTAGAAGAGGGCAAAGAAGGAATAAATGGTGCTGGAAAAAAATAAAATTAAAAAAAATAAAAATTCATTGAAAAGCCACCGCGTTTTAAGTACTGAGCTGTTAGGAGCTTCAAACAGCCATGTGTTGCTTATAGAGTTTTAGATGTCAGAGGAGGCTACTAGGAGCAGGCTTGCTAGCAGGGCAGAAGACCCAGGAGCCCTAGAAACAAGCATTTATTGAGCATGTACTATAGGCACAGCTATGTATCTCTCTTAATTGCCCGTTTATCTCACAAGCACGTGTTTGTACTGATCTGGTGGATGGGAGCAGAGAATAAAATAAACGAAGTTCCTACCTTGGTAAAAAAATACCACAATGTGATACAAGCACTCGGAGAGGGGGGAGAAGGGAGGGGAAGGGAAGCAGATAACAGGCTACAGTGGTTCTCAACCTTCCTAATGCCGCGACCCTTTAATACAGTTCCTCATGTTGTGGTGACCCCCAATTTCACTGTTACAAATGGAACATAATTAAAGCATAGTGATTCATCACAAAAACAATATGTAATTATATATGTGTTTTCCGATGGTCTTAGGCGACCCCTGGGAAAGGGTCGTTCGGCCCCCAAAGGGGTCGCGACCCACAGGTTGAGAACTGCTGGCTAGAGAAATCTGGGATATGGCGAGGGTGTATGAGAGGGTGCCTCCGGGGAGACATCTCTGAGTAGGTGACATTTTAGAGACTTATGCAAAGGAAGGGAGTTGACGCTGTGGCCTTCTGGGAAGAGATTTTTCTGGGAAAGAGTAACAACAAGGGTTCTGAGGTTGGAACATATTTGTCACCTCACATGGCAAATGTATTTGTCATGCAATCCAAGGCGGGGGGAAACGGGTGCACCTTCAAGAAGAAGGAGAGTGTGGGGTTACTTGGCTTGACGGCATTCCCTAACCATTTACAGCAACGGGGGAAGACTCAGCAGATACCTGCTACCGAATGCTGGTTTACGACCTAACACAGGATCCACATCTCTCAGAGCTCTTTAGTGCTATTTCCCCACCCGCATCTTTAATCCTGGCCACAAAGTAAGTTTAGCACCTCCAAGGAAATCCTTAAAAGTGTGTTTTTTTTCCCTTCCTGTTTTTTTTAAAAAATAAATACTTCTTTTAATGAGACTAAAAATTGAACAAATCTATAAGGTTTAAGATATCACTAAAGTAAGACTCAAGATCAACAGAGTAACATTCTGTCTGATTATAAATTCCATCTTTTTATTCTAAAACATGTTTTTGAAAACAATAGAGGCTTCAGTGAATGTCAGACCCTCGGGGAATGCTGTGATGGTTTGGCTATGCAATCTGTGGTGTCATCTAGTGGTAAGTCATTCACATTTCAACCAAATGTCCCAGAGGGCTATGCTGCATCATTAGAAATCATGACTAAGCGAAGACCCTCCAAACCAAAGGGCTGTCAAATTACACATTCTTTTTTTTTTTTGGAAATAATGATGAGTTCAGAGGAAGTTATAAAGCTTATACAGGGAAGACTGTGTATCTTATTATCTAGTTTGCCCCTGTGGTTATGTTTTAGACAACTCTATGTAACTACAGTACAACAGTGCTTTATATGAATGGTTCTATAGTAATTATTGGTATAGTACAGTATCAAAGCTAGGAAATCGACATTGGCACAATGCGTGTTCCGTGGCATTTTCTCACGTGTGTAGATCAGTGTAACCACCAATGCAATCGAGACACAAGACTATTCTATCCCCCAGGGGCTCGCGTCATGCTTCTCTTCTATAGTCTCACCCCCTTCTCTGCCCGATCGTCCCTAACCTCTGGCCACCACGAATCTGTTTTCCTCTCTATCATTCTGTCATGTCAAGAACGTTATGACTATGAAGTCAAATTGTGTGTGACTTTTTGAGATGGAAATCACCCCCCCACCCCCAGCATAATTCCCTGGAGATTCATAGCTCATGTATATCCAGAGCTCATCAGCACAATGCGTGTTCCGGGCCATTTTCTCACATATCATTCTAGGGAATACAATTCAACCTGCAACAGTCTATTTTTCTTTTTGCTAGAAATTTCTTCTTGATGGGGTATTAAGACAACTCTTCTGTAGCGACAAAGAACATGACTAACTTGAACCAGAAGTTCCATATTCTAGTCCCAATGTGGCAAGTAAGTGCCCTGTGACTTTGAGAGTCTTCATTTCCCCGAGACAACTTTTCTGGCCTAGAAAACGAAGCGTTTGAAAGAGGAGAACAGCGCTTTTAGTTCTCACACTTTGGGTTTTACTAACATGCTCACAGGACTCTCTGATACTGGGAGGTGTCTCTTATGTGCCCTGTAGTTTTTATTGTGCACCAGCGTTTTGAGCTTATTCGTGGGGCATGGTTTCCAGATCCCTCACAATGGTTCTGGTCCTTTCCCAGATATTCTTCCAAATGTCCAGGTGCTAAGCTATGATCAGAAAGGAACAAATCAATGACCTGTATGTAGTGGCTCCTTAGGAAAACGATAGGGAGTGAGTAAACAGCCACAAGATGGCAGGTTAACAGTAGAAATAAAACATGATTTAAGGCGAGAGAGAGAGAGAGAGAGAGAGAGAGAGAGAGAGAGAGAGAGGGAATATCTTACTGGGAAATGGCATACTCTACCAAAAAAAGAGGGCATGAATTGCTGTAGATCACAATATCACCTCAAAACATGTTAAAGTATAACGAGTAGTAATTTCATGAAATATTGATTGTCACAGAAGGAGAATTTTACTCACCTTTTACAGAAATCTACTAGTCATGAAGACAAAGCATATGAAAGATACTGAGATTCAAATGAGAAGTTTTGGAGTCTCATTAAATAGTTTGAACAATCTCAGTAATCTAAAATAAACCTGTTAATATATGAGTTACATTCACTTCCCTCAATGCAGTACATATTGAAATTTGTCAAGTTAAAAAAAAAATAGACATAGAAAATAGCAACTCTCTGCTAAATGACTTTGAGGTTAAAGGAATCTAAGGCGTCTATTAGAAACACCTCAGGACTAAGAGACTCTTGTTCACAGAGCAGCCAGAGAGATACTTGAAAAAACATGAGTCAGATCATGTCACTTCCTAGCTCAAACCTTCCATTGGTGTCAGATCACAATGAGAATAAATCCTAAAAATTTTAACCACAGCCTTCCAGGGCCCATCTAGCTATTTCCTTTCTTCCATTTTCCTCCTCACCTGCTGTGCAGCTCCCACACCAGCCTCCTGCCTCTGCTACAAGCAAGTCCAGCAAGTTTCTACCTCAGGGCCTTTGAACTTCCTGTTCTCTGTGCTATGAGTTCCTTCCAAATGTTTTTCAAAAGAGGAATTTTTTCCCTCATTTTTGTTTACCTCTTTAGAGGGGCATTTTCTGTTCTGTCCATTTAAAATAAGAGTTGACTCTGAGTTCTCTAAGAGAAAGAACCAGCTATCTGCTTTACTCGCGGTTCTATTCCCAGCAGTTAGAACAGTCCTTGGAACATTGTAGGTGCTCAATAAATATTTGTTGAATGAATAAATGAAAGTAAACACTATATAGGAATACCTATGGGATGTAGTTAAAGTATTGTTTATAGAAAAGACTTAGTGTAATGCATTTATTTGAAATACGTGAAGACCAAAATTAAATCAAGTAATTTTTTTTTTTTAATCAAGGTTTTGAAACATCTAACAGCTGACTCCTGCACACCCGCTACTGGTGATTGAGCCCACAACCCCCACATGTGCTCTGACCAGGAATCGAACTCGTGATCTCCTGGTGCATGGGAAGGTGCTCAACCAAATGAGCCACACTGGCCGGCAGGCACTCAAGTAATCTTTCAATTCAAGAAACTAGATAAAGTAAAACAAAATAAATCCAAAGAAAGTAGGGGGAGAAAAACGAAGAAATTAATGAAACTGGGAATGAAACTAAATAAGAAAAGTAGTTCAATAAATTCAAACCTAATGTTATGAATGAAAAAGTAGACAAGAGTGTCAAGGTAATCAAATAAAAAGGAAAATCTACAAATAAACAATATCAAGAAAGAAAAATGGGACTTACTTCAGATACTAAAGGATTTTTTAAAGTTATGAGAACACCATATGTTATGCCAATAGTTTTATAAATTACTAACACTAGCTCTTCAAGTAGTAAAAAACCTGAATAGACCAAGGTTCATATAAGAAACTTATATGGCAGCAAAAAATGTAACTCCAAAAGACCCCTGGTCCCTACAGTATTATGGGTAAGCTTTGCCCATCTTCAACAAACAATTTCCATTTATACAAATGTCCCAGAATCTAGGAACACAGGAAGCTACTCAATTCATTTTATGAAGCTAGAATAAACTCTGTACCAAATTAGGACAGGGATTGCATTAGAAAACTTTAAGCCAATTCTACTTTTGAACATAAATGTAAGTAAAACATTAGTAAATTGAATACTACACTAAGTTTAAAAGAATATTATTCTATGGCCTAGTTAGATTTTTCTCAGAAATGTTAGGATGGTTCTACATTTGAAAAACAATGATTATAACTTATTAAATTAGATTAAGTGGGGAAGACCATTTGACATCTTAAAAGATGTTGAAAATCATTTGATAAAATTTAACACCTACTCACAAGGACACACACACACACACACACACACACACACACCAGGCAAGGAAGAGAAGAAATTTGCCTTAACTTGAAAAAGTATCTATAATAATAAAAGCATAATATGCTAATTAGACCCCGGATGAAGCCAGGGCTTCGAGGGAAGCCCTGGTCCCAGGTACCTGTGGGAGCCCCGAGGGAAGCCAGGCCGGGTCCCAGGTACCAGAGGGAAGCCGGTGCTGGCAGCCGGGAGAAGGAAGTCCTACCCTTGCACGAATTTCGTGCATCAGGCCTCTAGTATATAATAAGGACTAAAGCCAACTATTCTTATTGGTGAAACTTTAGAAGCAAACAAAGGTTCGTCTGTCATTCCTAGAAACATACGTCTAAACAATACATCTTAAAAATTAATTATATGTATTATCCTTAAAGGTCCTGCATAAAATCAGCAGTCTGGGTCTGACACATTTTCAAACTCTTCTTTCGTAAGAATAAGTGGTCCAGTGCCTCCCTGTCCCAAACCATCAGAGACAACCAACCTGGTTTGACTCTCTAGGGGAGTAGTTTGCTTTGCTTTACAGGCAGCATCCGTTTTAGGAAATTTAACTTCTAGAGACTTGGTACATCCCAAAGCTTCACAATAAAGTTGGCCAGTTCTACGTTTCTTCTATTGGGCCCTCGTTAATTACTTTAGAATGCAGCCCTCAACGAATAAAACATTAGGCACCCATGAGAGGAAGCACCGGTTATGGAACTCCACAAACCGAAGTCACAAATCCATTCATTGAGCTGTCGCTTTTTGCGAGACTGGCCACCGAAGGAGGTCGAATGTCAACGGTGAATTTGGAGACATGACTTCATTACAAATGGATCTCAGACCGTAATTGGTTTCCTTTCCCTAAACCCTGTGTGTATCATGCACATCTGTTGAAAGAAGGGCTGTTTGCAGTCAATGCAGTTTTGCCATTACCAAATCCGCCAGGGGACACAACAACAAGGTTCCTTCCAAACTTACGGCTGAAACATAATATTTTTCTTTACCCCACTTTCCTGTTGAACTTCATTTAAATTTCAACTCAGCTCAAAGGAAGTTTATCATCTGAAGGGAAATGCCCAGTTGGAGCCACAGGGCCCATGTCGCAGAGATGGACTCTTGCCAATCTGAGACCATTTCATCCTGTGATTTCATGGGGGCAACCCACGAGTTCCCAGAAAAATAAAATTCCCACTTCCCTTGCTGCAAATGTTCATCCAGTTGGAATAGCTACTACCCCCAAACCTAGGCTAACATGAGGAAGAGTCCTGAAAAGAAGTTCTCTGACGGTAATTAACCCTAGATGTGGCAGGCAAAAATTCATCAGAATAGAAACAGGCACAATCCATATTAAGTGTATCCTGGGGAAATTGCTTTATGAGAAGCCAGAGGTGTTCTTAGAGATGATAAAGTATGCATTGAAGAATATTAGAGACAGATGAGATTATTGGGAATGTTCATGATTGGGCAAACTTGGACCAGAGCTGCTTATTCTGGATAACATTAACTATGGAAACTTATCAAATCAGCAAGTTAGGAAACAGAGAAGGAACTGATGGTGGTGTTAGATAGGGACAAGGGTCTCAAAGTCTGGGAGATTCTTACCAAATTCGATTCTTGCTACATGTTAAGCTGTCGCACACTGTTTTATAGATGCAGCTGTAACTGGATGAGCTTGCTGAAAACCAACCTGATAAGTTTAGCCAACTTCAAAGAAGAAATCAACATGCAATTAACCCGTGTAGATAAGCAACGGCTGACCTACCCTTCTGGGAGACAGCTTTGGATGTGAGTCCAGTCTCCTTTACTTGCTGCCAGTAAATAAAACAACCTAATCACAACCACGTCTGGTTCTTGAACAGGATACTCGAAGCAGTGAATTCGGTCACAGTGCATTGATTGTATTTTTGCCTCTTAGGATTAAAAACAAACAAACAAGAAAAACACCTTGAAATACAAGTGTCTTCAGTCACTCTAAACTCCAGAGAGGGAAAATGGATTTCCAAATAGAGATCAGAGCTGGCCTGTAGCATAGAGGTAACGTGGACTTGCCGATCCTTGTCGGCCTTGTCTCTCTACACTGTTCCTGGGAAAATAGCCCATCGATCTTTCCCTTCTATGGGAAACCACACCAAGCAAACACAAGCAGCCTGTAAAGTTTCATAAGAAGCTGGGTGTTGGGGCTACAGTATATCATCTTATTACACTGCCCCTATGAGCAGAGCTCATTAAGAGTGCATTATGCTACAACTCAACCTTTTCCCTTAGAAATTGAGACATGAAACAATTTCAGTAAAAATGAATCAGCCTTGTTAGAAGTGTTGAGAGAAATGATCATGATTTAACACTTAAATGCTTGGCGAGAAATTCTCCTCCGTCTTTGGCAAGGGCTCTGGTATTTAGCGTGTGGTGCATGTTCCCAAAGGATGATGTTTGATTTTTGAATTACAGACCTACTTGAAGATATATTCCTTTAAAATGTGTTAATGTCATGATGTCAGTGTGCCACAAGTTCATGGCCGTCTATGGTCACCAAAGGCCATGCCAAGGACTAATTTAAGACCATCTTTAGTGGTTATGTGACATTAACACACTTCTGCAGGGCTGATTAAGTAGCATGGATGGTGTCATTAGTTTCCGATTGCTGTTGTAATAAGTTGCCACAAACTTAGTGGCTTGAAAAAACACAAATTCGTTATTTTACACTTTTGGAGATCAGGAGTTTCAAAAGGGTCTGGTGGGACTAACATCAAGGAACTAAAATCAGCAGGGTTGCTTCCTTCTCCAGGCTCTTGGGGGAGAATCCTTGCCTGCCTTTTCCAGTCGGTAGAGGCTGCCTATATTCCTGGGCTCATGGCTGCATCCCTACCTCTGCTTCCGTTGTCTCATCTTCTCATTTCAGATCTCCCTACCTCCCTCTTACAAGGACCCTTGTGATTTTTATATTGGGCCCGTCAAAGATCAATGCCGTCAGACCTTAGCTAAAGCAGTGAAAACTGATTTTACTCAGTGACGACCGACAGTAGGAAAAAGAATGGGTCCCCCTTCCAACTTGTGGAGTGACTGGGTATTTGAAAGGGAGGATGAGGGACCAGAGAGGAGGAATAAAGGAATGGCTTTAGCAAAGTCAGGGAAATTAAAAATTATAAAAAGCAGGAAGTGGAGCTTGGTCCATCTGGGTTTACTAACTACCCTCCCACAGAGACTGGGAGACAAGGGCCCTGCCTTCAGGTGTTGGCTGGAACAAATAGTGAATTCTTCTGGCAGGCTTGAGTTTTCTCTTCAGTCTTCTTAGGCAGACACTCTAAGGGGGTCAAGGTTCATTCTAGGGAGGCGCCCCTGAGCTGTTAGAAACTGTGTTAGTGTTCATTCAAGTCTTTATGGGCCATGGCTGGGGCCCAGTCAAGAAGAGGGCTCCAAAGAGGGCTCCTGCATGCCCCACACTGGGGATGGAGCCCGCAACCCAGGCATGTGCCCTGACCAGGAATCGAACCATGACCTCCTGGTTCATAGGTTGACGCTCAACCACTGCGCCACGCTGGCCAGGCAGAGTTAAGTTTTTTTAATGACCAACTCTGTGATAACAAGGCCTCTATCTAGTTTCCAAATTAATTAATTTATTCAAACAATTAAAAAACAGTGAGCATGAACTATAAAAGCTCTGTTTCCTCCAGGGGTTTTCTGATAAGGGCTCTTTTCTTGACCACTCTATCGCCAGTCCTTAGCACAGTGCATTGGCCTTTGGTAATCAATGACTGATGCAGGTAAGTGAGCAAGTTCAATGTAGCTATGAGCGAGGGAAGGACAAGGAGAGCTAAGGAGATGGCAGCACCTAACCAGTCAGGGGAAAAGGGGTCAGGGAGGGACCTTAGGTGAGGGATCCCCTAATTGTGCTGTGGAAGAGGAGCAGCAATAGAATAGTAACGACAGACCAGATGCGGGTGGGGAGGCGCCATTCCTGGGGAGAAGAGAGGCAAGGTTAGTGTTTAAGTTGCAGAGCCCTGCCTATGACTTTGTTTGTCACAGAAAGTGATACTGGGATTTTTCTGTCTATGAAATGAAGGAGTGCGGGCTGTTTCCTCAGGAGTGTGAGGCTGTAAAAACAATTTAACTGTCTGATGCTGTATAAGCCACCATAGGCTGCCATTTAGCAATATCATAGGAATCTACCGGTAACTGACAAAAGTATGAGTTGCATGTGACGTTAAAATATTTGCAGTTAGAGCAGCCTTGGAGCCCTTGTGAAAATCCAGGCCGACAGTGAACCGCATGGCCTCTCAGAAGATCCACACCTAATTCTCCAGCCTCTCAGGCAAGTTAAGAAATTCAAACCTAGAATTTGAAAACTCTTTCATTTTCAGCCTGGCTGACGTGGCTCGGTGGTTGAGCGTCGATCTATGAACCAGGAGGTCACGATTCGATTCCAGGTCAGGGGACAGGTTGTGCAGAAGGCAACCTATGACTGATTCTCTCTCATCACTGATGTTTCTATCTCTCTCTCCTTCTCCCTTCCTCTCTGAAATCAATAAAAATATATTTAAAAAAAGAGAAAAGTCCTTTCATTTCCATCTTTTTCTCTCTGACAAATAGTGTTGAACTCAGACTGAAATTTTCATAATAAAAACCAACTTTCCCTTTTTTTCGTAACTTGGAGAGAAATGGGGAGTTGAACAGTTTTTTAGTGGATTCAGCCCAGTGTCAATCCCAACTACCCATTTCTTCATATGTGTATTTCACATGTATTATGTGATCAAGAACCTCTCGGAGCATTTACTTTCTCCCTTTCTCAGTAAATGACATGGTATTCGCAGTTGCACGGACCATCTTGACCCTCCCTTCCCGTCACAACCCACATCCAAATCGGCCGGGCCTTTTTCCTTGTTTATTTTCTGTCTCCTCTCCCTGAATGTAAGCTCTGAGGGAGCATGGAGCGTGTCAGTCCTGCTCATAAACAGATCCTCAGTGTCTAGACAGAGCAGATATTAAATGCATATTTACTGAATGAATTAATAAAAAAAAATACATGAGGGAGTTTCTGATTCAGTAGGTCTGGGGTAGACGGATAATTTGTATATCTAACAAGTTCCCTAGTAAGGCTGACACTACTGTGTCACAAACCACACTGTAAGAAGCACAGCTTATTCTTCTGCCCTCGCTGGAAAGATGCTATACCAGTCTGTTTCCCTGACCCTGAGAACCATTGCAGATCCCGCCCAGAGGCTTCCTGCTTTAGTCTCTAGTCTGGGACCCTAGTTTCAACAAGACGCCATTTGATTCTCATCATGAAGCAGGCGCAGGAGATACTGGTCTGGGAGCATCAGTCACATGGCCCTTACAGAGGAACTATACATAGCGTTACAATCACTGACTGTATTCCCTATGCTGTGCTTTACACCCCCAAGACTATTTTGCAACTTCCAGTTTGTACTTCTTAATCCCTTCCCCTTTTTCACCCATTCCCCCATCCCCCCTCCCCTCTGGCAATCATCAAAGTGTTCTCTGTATGTTTGAGTTTTTTCTGTTTTGTTGGTTGGTTGGCACCTCCCTCCCCCTAGATTTCACATATAAGTGAAATCATGAGCCACATCAGCTTTTGGGAGGTTAAATCTTTCCCTAACACCGTATACTCAGCCACCCGTAACAAAAACATGTGGGAAAACATTTGAGACAGAGAGAACACATATTCTTGAGGGGGGCCCAGAAGAGGCCTAGCGGAAAGCCAATGTTCTTGGGCTTTTATGGGATAATTGAAGCCTTAACTCTATTAAATAAATCAGAGGCCTGGGTGGTGGTGGTGGTGAAACCGCTAATGTCTTTGGCCTTAACCTTAGAGGATGTTTTTCTTGTAGGGCGACATCTCAGAGACGCATATAATTCACTTCTTAAAGGATGATGGTGGAAACATGCAGCCACCTAGTTATGGAGGGGAAGTGAATGTCAAAGGAAAAGACCATCCCCTCGGTTCAGACTTGGTTGGGTTGCTTACTCATTCTTGGGAATTTATGCTTCTTTTTCTTGCATGAAGCATAGGGAAGATGAAGTTAGGATGTTATGGACTCTTTGGGCCAGGGACTTTAAAAAAAAGAAGGCTTCTTTTATACACGTTTTTTCTTAGTTAAATGGCTTGCATTTTAGTGGCTTGTTTTGTGGAAATTCAGTTTGCCTTCTATTCCCTCCCTAATCACTAGAGAGGGAATAGAAGGGAATATCAAGCAGATTTCCCACCGAAGAACATCTTGTACTTTCTTTCTGAAGAGGAAGATGATTGAAAAATTAGACACGAGTGTGTACCCTGTGATGCCTTTTGCCAAACAGCAAGACGCCTGGAGGAGCCCACAGAACGGTGTCATGAGGGATTCGGGGAAAGTCAAAGTCCCTGGGTCAGGAAGGGGGATTCATTCCTTTGTAGAATCCCCATGAACATATACTCACTGGTCAAGACATGGGTGAAGTTATTGACTGTTCCTGTATTTGAGGTCTGTTTAACAGCAAGGAAGGTCTGGTGAAAACAGGACCCTGGGAACAGCTCTGGAGAGGGTGGGGCCAGAAATCCAGGGATGAGGGCGTTGAAAATATAAGTGGGATGTCACAGTGTAGTCAATAGCCCAACCGATTGTCTACGTCTGTTCTTTTCTACTTCTCACCCACCCTGTGCATGGCCACTCACTTATGTTGTCCAGATCCACCCGCATGTTTACTCACCAGTGCCTTTCAGTGTAAATGGGTGTCATGCTGTTGCTGCTTACCTGTGTCCACATCTCTGTTAGGCTGTGATTTGACAGCCCTGTGCTAAAGATGCCTGAATGCGTGAGCTATCCTCCAGGTATTAATCCAACTTGTTTTCTCTTGAACCATTTGGAGTCCCTGACCCAGAAACATAGCTGCCTAATATTAATGATGATGATGATAATGTTAGCAATCAGTACTTTATGTCTGTGATATGATATAAAAGTATTAATTTTTTTTATTGATTCCAGAGAGGTAGGGAGAGAGAGAGAGAGAGAGAGAGAGAGAGAGAGAGAGAGAAACATCAATGAGAGATAATCATTGATAGGCTGCCTCCTGCACCTCCCTCATTGGGGATTGAGCCCACAACCTGGGCATGTGCCCTTGACCGGAATTGAACCTGAGACCCTTCAATCTGCAGCCAACGCTCTATCCACTGAGCCAAACCAGCTAGGGCTGCTTTGAATTTTCTTTAATTCTCTCCTATAAAGTGCTAAGCTACCTCATACAAACCAAGAACACACACACGCAACAAACAATATCCTTCCCAATAATTTCCATGGATTATCCATATACTAGTATTTAGTATACACTTTCAGCCCATAGAAATTTGTGTATAAATTTTTACTTCTCTAAGAATAGTTAGTGGCAGGTGGTAGGCACCAGGGAGATCTCCACCATTGGAGTAGGGAAGGACAGAAGTCACCTTGGAATAGCCTAGGATCGCTCTCTTCATGTCATTTTGAGAAAATTTTTTTAAACTGATGGTTCAACTCTGAGAGGTGGCAAACATTAGATCTAATGCTGACCAATTCTCCTAGGATGATGTGTTCAAGGAGGTAGCTATGTGGGTGAGTGTCTAAGTGAAATGATTGATAGTATTCAGGTCCAGTATGGAGCGAGGGTCATGATACTAGAGATTGAAAGGGCCCTATCCTGGCACCGATAGTAGCAGCTGCAGCACAGGAGTCTGTCTTTACCCCTGGACTCTAGACCCAACATTTGTGAACAGCCTCGTGGGTGTAACAGAATGTTTTTCTTCCCAGCACCTTCCATTCTGAGACTCATTCTGCCGAAGTGTCTCCACTCCTCTCCTATCGCCTGGCCTACCACGGCCCACACTTCCTCCCCTTCCACCTGCAGGGAACTGGGAATTGAAAGAACTTCCATCAGTAGCACCCGGCTGTCTTGGCTGGGAGCTCCTCCACTGAGCGTAACCCTGGGTGTGGGTAGTCCGCCATGAAGAGGTTGGCTTCTGTGGAGAAGGATGCTGTCCACCACTGTGGCTTTTATCAGGGTAGGCCTTTGCATTACTTTCTAAACTTCAAGACATGATTCTCTAAGGATAATTTTTTATCAGAACCAGTGGCCCTCTGACATAATTCCACCCTCATGACCTAATAACATCCCAAAGGCCCCACTTCCTAATGCTATCTTATTAGCTATTAAGATTTCAACACATGAATTTTGGGCAAACAGAAACATTCAAACTATAGCAGCTGGGTCAGAATGATGCCAAAGAAATGTACTAATTTGATCGTTTCCCTCAATTAGAAAATTTCTCCACTTGGTTCAAAATACATCAAGCAGCCCTAGCCGGTTTGGCTCAGTGGATCGAGCGCCGGCTTGTGGATTGAAGGGTCCCAGGTTCTATCCCAGTCAGGGACACATGCCTGGGTTGTGGGCTCGATCCCCAGTAGGGGTCGTGTAGAAGGTAGCCGATCAATGGTTCTCTCTCATAATTGATGTTTCCATCTCTCTCCCTCTCCCTTCCTCTCTGAAATCAATAAAAATATATTTTTAAAAAATACATCAAGCAGCCCTGACCAGTTTGGCTCAGTGGATAGAGTGTTGGCCTGTGGACTGAAGGGTCCCAGGTTTGATTCCGGTCAAGGGCATGTACCTCGGTTGTGGGCACATCCCCAGTAGGGTGTGTGCAGGAGGCAGCTGATCGATGTTTCTCTCTCATCGATGTTTCTAACTCTCTATTCCTCTCCCTTCCTCTCTGTAAAAAATTAATAAAATATATGAAAAAAAAACAAAACAAACAAACAAAATACATCAAGCATCATTTTGCATCAGATAGAAAAAAAGAAAAAATAGTTATTTGCTCTTACTTATCATTCATTATGACCATATACAAATTCTGTTATAACCCTTCCAGGTCAGGGACCCAAATTAAATTTCTTCTTCCCCGTGCCCTTTGTGCCAATAGAATGAGACCACATTTGGTAAAGCAGAGCAGAAACTTTATTCTTTGATCAAGAAATGTTGAAGGGTGAGCTCATGCACTAATGGTGGCTTCTTCCTGACCGGGAGGAGCCTTCTGTGCTTACTGGCTGTGCCTGGAGCGATTAAATCCTTTCAGGCGAGCAGCTATTCTTCTGTTGCCCTCAGCCCTTTTGGCACAACGTCCTTTTTGCACATGGTGCCCCATTGCCATCCTGGTTTTTGCCCTGGACACCTTGGCCTCTGCACTCAGCACCTTGATATTTGTGCTCGGGAATCCTTTTCAGCTCATTAAGCAAGCACAGCTCGAGATACAGTTCAGGTATTCAGAAATGTTAGGGTCTTTGGGATGATGGCCCGTGACATTATGTCATAGGGATTATCGGTACCAGATCATTTTACCCACATCATTTTCTTTGCTCTTCGTTGTAAACCTTTAAGGCAGGTATGGTAGCCGCCATCTTGCACCGGCAGCAACTGAGGAGCAGAGAGAGGAGCGTGCCTGTCCAAGGCGCAACAGGCTTCATGTCAGGGTCAGATCGAGTTGCTGGATTGTCCTCCCCCCAAGTCACATTTATCTACCGTGTCATGTTTTTGCAATGTTGTCGCACATTGTTTTAAAAGCTGTACGGAGGAGCTATGGACTGCCAATTAGGGGCATTTTAACTGTTCGAGGAAAGTCCTGTTAGTCTCGTATAAATTTCCATCAGCTACGTGAAAACAGCCACGCAGCGGTTACTTAACAAGGATAATTACGCGCCTTTCTAGACGAGTCCAGCATCTTGTTTTCCATTCCCTTTGGGGCGCACCCCTCCTTCCCCCATGTGCTTAATATTTGCTTCATGGGAAGATCATTCTGAGGTAATACATCCTAAATGTCGAGGCACATTTTGGGCTCCTCTGGAGGACATGACCTGGGCTCTTCTTAACGATCCTCTTTTGTTCTTTGTACAGGGAAGCTCGGGGAAGCTTTCTTCTCTTTTCCACCAGGCCCTCTGCCCTGAGGCATTCAGGGATTGAAAATCCCCAAACACCAGTGAGCCAGCGAGAGGCATTTGCCCTGGTCAGACCCAACCCAATGACATCAGTGGAGACAATCTCACCCTGCTGCAAATATGTTTTTCTAAACACACCCAAGTCCCAGAGATTTTCATCTTCTGTGGGCTCGCTCCCCAGCATCCGATTTGTCACATAACAAGCTATTACAGAGACGCAAACCCTGTCTAGTAACCCGGTCGACTCCAACTGGTGCCAATATTCCTCCTTGTGACAGAATGTCAACAGGCAATGGGGTTTCAGAGTTGTCCATTTTATGGGTCAAAAGTTTCTGAAATCATTTTCTTCCTGTTGAATGATCCCAAGAAAAGGAACCAGGTGCAGAACTCCCTAGTTTGGCAAATGTAGGGGTCCCGTAGCAGCAGATGACTTAACAGAAACACAAAAAGAGTGTTGGAAACAAAGTCTCTGATTTCCATTCTTGACTGTCAGTGTTCTCTTGAAGGCAGCTGCGTGATTTGGCAGGGAGAGTCTGCAAGTAGGAACTTAAGCATCGATCAGCATGGGAAGCCGCACAGTGTGGGCAAGTCGGGCAAACCGGGGGTTCGGGCCCGGCTCTATCGCTTACGAACTGTGTCACCCTAGATAAATGTCCCTAGACAAATGATCGAACTTCTCAAATCTTTAGCTCTCTCAATAGTGGCTTAATAACACTGCTGGGATGCGGGCATGAGGACATAATAAGATAATGGATGGATGGCTAAGATCTTAAAAGTTCTCATTACAAGAAAAGAAACTGCAGCTATGTACAGTGATATCAAATCATTATATTGAACATCTGAAATGAATGCTATATGTCACTTATATCTCAATTAAGTATAGATAGTATGAAAAGTGTCTGGTACACCCAACGTAACTCAATAAGCAGAAGCTACTATTCTTTTCTTTTTTTCCTTCCCTAGCACCTTGAACATGGCGTTTAATCAATGTTGCAGGGAAGGAAGGAAGAGGATGTTTGAAGTCACAAAAGCTTCTTTCTGGTCTTCAAGCTTCTTTTCTCCTTCCCGAGCAATTACTGAACCTCACTTGCTCCTCCTCGCTTTGCACGTGTGGATCCTGCTTTCTATCCACCTGTTTTTACCTCTTGATCACAATGAATTAACAAATATTCACTGAGCTTCTTCTATGTACCAGTCACCCAGCGAGGTATTGTGGAGAATATAGAAATAAATAAGGTGAAGACCCTCCTTTCAAAGCACATACTGCTCACCGTTCAATGAAAGATATAAGATGTAAAACTGTAACGTAAGGCAGGAAAAATGTGTAAGAGGAGTCCATTTCAAGTGCTTCAGGAGAAAGCTAGAGATGGGCTTTGTGGAGGCTACCGCATTTGGGGTGGTCTTAAGCAGGATTTGGACTTGCAGAAAAGGAGCCAATGACATCCAAAAAAGAAATCAAGAAAGCAAATGGATGTTGAATGAAAAGGGTAACAGGAATCACCCTCATTACTACTAGTAACTACATCCACTGACTCTTCTTGATGTGGAGTTTCCCATATGTCATTTTTCTGGGCTCTTCTCTCAGATCTCCCCATCTATGGGGTTGGGTGCCCATTTATTTTAGGCCTTTCTTATTGTCTGAGTCCTTGAATTTTTAATGCCTGACATGTAAGAATGAGTTTTGATGGATGCTTTAACATTATTCACGCAATACGGTTTCTTTTTATTATGATTTCAATTGGAAGGCTGCTCTTTTTGTTTGCTATGCAAGCAATGAGCTTGTTGCATGAAAATTCATTTTGGAGTTATAGTAATGTCTTGTATTTTCATGATCAGCATCCTGATATTTAATAATCCCTTCATACTAAACATTTTATGCTATACAATGATTTTATTTTTAAGAATTCATATTTTCTACTGGTAATGGTTTTTAATCAGGAACACAAAACATTGATTTATTTAGTCTCACACATTCTACACTTTTATTCCAAAAGTAAATAAAACTCAGTACTTTGACCAGATCCCAAAGCAATCATAATTTGCTCACAGGTCGAATATCCGGAGTGTCTCAACGTGGAGTTTATAAAAGGCAACTATGACATCAATCTAATCAAATCATGAAAATTTACCAACATATGAAAGATTTCAATGTATGTGATGAGATTTACCAGAACTTTCTCTTGGCTACTCTTAAGTCTCCCACCCACATAAGTATAGAACACTGAAAGGTATGCTATCAGGTTACCTTAAATAGTCCCATATTTGCAAATGGAGACGGTATATTTTTAAAATCTGCCTTGTGTTTTATACTGAAAACTGACATTATAAATTGAGTATAATAGAAAGTTCGGTAAACTGAGATATTTAATTAAGTCTATTGAGAGACCAAGAGATTGTACCTAGTATTTAATCCTATACTAAAACTATGTTAAAGTTGTGCATGAATTAACATTATTTTTATAAGAATAAAGCTGCTTTCGATTAATCAATTAAGAGTTACAGTTTGAGCCCTAACTGGTTTGGCTCAGTGGGTAGAGCATCGGCCTGCGGACTCAAGGGTCCCAGGTTCGATTCCGGCCAAGGGCATGTACCTTGGTTGCGGGCACATACCCACTGGGGAGTGAGTGTGCAGGAGGCAGCTGATCGATGTTTCTCTCTCATCGATGTTTCTAACTCTCTATCCCTCTCCCTTTCTCTCTGTTAAAAAAATCAATAAAATATATTTAAAAAAAAGAGTTACAGTTTGATCCAACAAATCTGTGAAGAGATTTGGGAAATGGTTGAATGTGAAATGGAATGCATTACGATGACCAGATACACATTCCACTGCTCTTGGGTGCCTGTCCTACATGAGACCCTGTTGAGGAGTGTCTCCTCGAAGAACTTGTGAAGCCTCCAGGATTAGTTGTTTCGGTTGTTACTTTGGGAATGCCAAAGAGCGGTGGGTGGGAAGCCCTGCGGGCAGCCACCACATATAGAGAATCATGTTACGTATAATTGGAGGGTGTAGTCTCACATTCCAGCTTCATAAAGTCATGAGCAGATGGACTCTCATGTCATCAATGGTTGCCTTAAAAAAGCCGAGGCCTTCAGCACTGGCCTGCTGCTCCAGCTAAAACAATACGAGCTTCCTGGGGATGACGACATAGAAGAAATTCAGGTGGATATTGAAATGATTGAATTTTGGGTTTTCTCAGAATGCACATGGCTTTATGTCCATTTTCCATTTCCCTTATTTCTTATAAAGATAGCTTAATTAGGTAAAACAAAGAGATCATGCTGTTCTTCCTCAGGACTGGGAGCCCATTTTCTTAATTATGATCTGGCCATTAGATTGGAAATGACATCTTAGTTTAGCTAATTAAGCCAACGATTGGCCACGATTTAGAGATAGAAATGACTCATTTAACTACAACGGTGGGAAACAACTCTGCTTGTGTATTGCATTTTGCCTTGTCTTGAGTCAATGTATCTAAGTTATGTTTTCCAGAGTTTCTTTCATGGCATAGCTCCAGACGAGTGTGAGTCACAAGAGATGTTTTGCAGCTGATTTGGGAGATGGAAACAAGCAGCAGCCATGTTATTTTTACACTCAGACTCTCTGTCAGGTGACACACGTGGTCCTGGACCACACGGGCTCATCTTGTCGGCATGGGACAGCAGCCGGACATCTCCAGCCCTCACCAGACCTGTCCTCCAGCTTCTACCCTGGCCAAGTGCGTGTTTAGCTCCATGATGAAAGAGTGCCAGACCCCAAATAGAAACAAACTGAACTTAGAACCAAAGCTGCTCATCAGAAAGTGATGAAGCAAGATTAAAAAAAAGTTAAAGCACCTTCAACGGCATCGTTTTCATTAAAATATTATCAGCCCTAACTGGTTTGGCTCAGTGGATAGAGCATCTGCCTGTGGACTCAAAGGTCCCAGGTTCGATTCCGGTCAAGGGCATGTACCTTGGTTGCGGGCACATACCCAGTAGGGAGTGTGCAGGAGGCAGCTGATCGATGTTTCTCATCAATGTTTCTAACTCTCTATCCCTCTCCCTTCCTTTCTGTAAAAAAACTCAATAAAATATATATATATTAAAAATTTTTTTAAAAATATCAGTGTTAAGGGTTGTATTTTGGAGAGAGCAACCCTCTGTGCCATAAATAAATAAACTAAATGTTATTATTATTATTATTTTTAATGCTCCATATTATTTGTGCTACAAATGAATGAATGTTTAGGCACACATCTTTTGTGTTGATGCAGCATATGTTTACCTGGCATTTTCTTCTGAGGTTCAAAGTAGGTACACTGGTCACGATGTTTGGAAAATCATAGGTATTGCATAGGTGAATGGCTGAGAATCACTATGCTTGGTGTAATGTTTAAGTTAAGGATTTGTTTCCAGATCTCAGAAGGCCTAGCACATGCAATTATGATTGGACACCAGTGGATGTCACCCTTAGATCACACAATGTGCTCTCAGGCCCTCTTTGGGAAGGCCAGGCCAGCTCCACAGATGTTTGCTTTTCCCCCCAGGGCAGCGTGGAAAGTGATTTTGGTCTCCAGATGTCACCCATCACCATGAAGCCCTCCAGCCTGTGTCTTCATCCAGCGGTAGAAAGAGGGATTATGGAATGCTTTGCAAAGATGCTTTTATCTGTAGGAATGGTGTTCATTGATTGATGGAATTTGGAGAATGCCTCTGAGTGAATTAAAATCATTTAAAAATGTTGTTTGGCTGTAATAGTATCTGCCTCTTGGAAAGGAAGTAGGAGATTCAGTCATAAGAATGGAAGGAGAGTTACTTTTCACTTCTGTATCTGTGGTTTGTGGCTTTGTTTGTACTTGGTTAATAAATCACTTGTTCAAAAGCAAAGATTAAAGAATAAATAAAATGATATTTGGCAAAATCTTGATAGTGTACTCTTTTTTATTTGACTCATTTGTCCTATTACTAAGAAAATTTCTATTTTCGAAAAAAATCCCAAACACTGATAATGTTCTCTGTAATGTCATTGGTTTCCACTTATCAAACTGGTCTCATTCAGACATGAATTCATATTAATTTATTTAAATTTTTATTAAGCACATGACTATGTTTTATTTGTTGCACAGGTGCAAGGGTACACTGGCTAAAAAACACAAGTTTTTTAAAATTTACTTTAGAGAAAGAAAGGGAGAGAGAGAGAGAGAGAGAGAGAGAGAGAGAGAGAGAGAGAGAGAAACATTGATGTAAGAGAGAAAAGAGAAACATTGACTGGTGCCTCCTGTACAAGCCTTGACCAGGGATCTAACCTGAAACCTAGGTATGTGACCTGACTTATAATTGAACTCGCAACCTTTTGGTGTATGGGATGATGCTCCAACTAACTGAGCCACTGACCAGGGCAAAACTCAAGTTTCTAAAATAAAACTCTAATACGAATTAGAGTTAAGGCAAAACATTGGCTTCAGTTATCCTTGTCTGTTTATAGGTAGATTTACAAATAGGTACGTTTACAATGAAGTGTACACAGTTTTTATATTTAAATGAATAAAAATATATTATGAAGTTGACAAAATCAAGGTTTTTGCACCTGGGAATATAAATTGATACAACCTGTACTGAGAACAATTTGGAGACATGTCTCAGAAACCTCAGGAGTGACTGTCACCCAGTAATTCCACATGCAGAAATCATTCTTAGATGACAAAGATATAATTTAAAAGTATGTACAGGAAATGACTATTTATGCTGAAGAAAAATCATAAGCAAGAAAGAGGAAATATTATATTTACTTCTTGGCAGGACAATGGGACCAGGATGTAGCAGTTGACAAAGTATAAATACAAAGTTGCCTCATATAAGTCAGCCAGCCCTTCACTTTTGGGTTGCTTTGTGTCATTTGTGCCTTATGCCACGTCCTGTGCAGGGGGATGGCAAGAGGTGAGTCCTCTTTACTTTGACTGTTGAGGGGAGGGACTGGATAAAGTACTGTGGACCAGTAATCCTATATACAACGCAAAATACTCCACCAAATAAGCAGATTGTTGTGTGTTAGGCAAAAAACTGACTCAAGTCCCCTACGACTAATATGGGGAAATGGAACTTCTCTGAATGGAATTGGTTTCAGCTCTACTGACAAGATGACCTTGAGGTTGAAGAAGTTAGAAAGATAAAACTACTGTGTAAAGATGGATTGATATTCACTTGGTTGCCTTAGATGAGTTCAAGCCTCTAGGACTGAACAGGTTAAATCCTGGACTATTGCAAGAACTGGCGAATGAGATCATCAAGCTGGATTCACAGATCTCCGTAACACTGTGAGGAAGTGGAGAGATGTTGGAAAACTTAACATCAGCAAAGACTGTTTTGGTTTTCAAAAGGATAAAGAAGATGCTGAACTTGATAGGCCTTTGGGCAGACAGGTGAAGCTCCTTAATTCTACTTCACATCAGGGTACAGCTAGATGACCTCAGATGGCTCAAAGGAGCAAAAATTTATTCTCTCAGATCTGGAGGCTTGTAGTCCAAAGTCAAGGTGTCCACAGAGTCACACTCCTTCTGAAACTTGTAGGGGAGAATTCTTGCTGCCTCTTCCTAGCTTCTAATGGAGGCTGTCATTCCTTGATGTTGGCTGACTTGCAGCGATATCATTCCAGTCTCTGCCTCTGTCATCACTTGCCATTCGCCCTGTGTATCTGTCTCTTGACATGAATGACACTTCCGTCTTCTTATAAGGACACTAGTCATGTTATATTAGAGACCACCCTAGCGATCTCATTTTAACTTTATCGCACCTACAAAGACCTCATTTCCAAATCAGGTCATTTTCACAATAGGGTTTGGGATGTTAAGATATCTTTTTGGGAGACAAAAATTGAACCCACAAGACACACTATTTTTCTTCCTTTTTTTTTCTTCCATTATCTTACTCCGTTTCATACTCTATGGTCTTGTATTGTGTTCTATACCATATGTTCACACTCACAACTGCCACCACCTCCAAACTCTTGCTCATATTTATTTTCATTAGGGTTATTCCCATGATCCATACTCAGGTGACCAAGGTAAAATTTAAAATTTATAAGTAAAGCCAAAATGAAAAGACTGGCAAATGTTCTATTGAGTGGCATCCCACCTAAGGAGGGAACCTAAACAACTTGGTTTGCTCATACCCACACCATTCGTCTTTTCTGGAACTCCATGTCTTCTTGTATAAATGACCTCTAAATCTCCCAGCTTGGAAAGCAATACTATGTGTGAACATACTGGGGTAGCCAACATTTCTGAAACAGAGGTCTTTGATTAGATCAGGACAGCCTGAAACAAGCCCTACTGTTTGGCATATTGGAACTTGCAGCTAAACTGTGGTCCTTTCTCATTTCCCTATTGGAGCAGATGTATTAACAATCTCTCTCTCATGTTGTTTTTGGCTCACACTTTAAGGTTTCCTCAAACCTAACCTCCAAAGAATGGAGGGACTGTGGAAGTAGCAGTTTGAAAGAGCCTACTAGGCAAGCAGTCCAGTTCATTCTGTAGGTCTGGTCATTGTTTTTGTTGCCTATCAAAGAATGCCTATTTTTCATCTCCGTTCCATGTTGCCAAAGAGGTAATAATAACAAAGTGCTATGCTGTAAAGGAACAGCCCTACATCAAATGCATGTCCTCCTTTGATCCAACTGAACCAGATGATAGCTATTTTGCTGTCAAGAGAGCAATGACAAAAGGCCAACCAACGCTGCAACATTTTAGCTGGGTGTGTGTCAATTGAGGACAGATGCGTGTGCCTGTTCTAAATGGAGGCTAAGAAAGCTCAGTTTCATCTGTTCGGAATCCAGATGTAGCAATTGGTATTCAAAAGTCAGTTTACAGGAATGAAGGTCCTGAGGTGTGAGCAAGATTAAAGTGTCTCCACGTTTTACCTCTATTCTGTGAACCATTACCCTAAAGGCAAGAAGCCGAGTGAATAGAGAGAACTATTACTTCTTGATCATTCTCATCTGCTTTGAATAAAAGCAAGTTTTTCTGCTCCCTGGGGAAAAAGGCCCTGCTGCCTCTGTCTGTCTCTCTGTCTCTATCTAAAATCTTTTTCTTTTTTTTAAGAAAGATTTTCCTACAGTACAATCAGATAATTTGAGTTGTGTTTCCCCCCTCCCCCCGAAGTGACATTAACAATTGCAAACAAGTTAGAGCACCACTTAACTTGATAAGTTTATTACTGTCCATTTAATAAACTTTATTCTTGCTTTTAATCTCACTTGACAACAAGTCCTTAGAAATTTTGCCTGCCAAGAGTGATGGCTTCCAAATGCCACCAAGTGCTCTATGTCCTCTACCTTCGATCTCAGGCCAGGAATGAGAATTATCATGAAGACAAACATCCTATGCATCATCTTAGCAAGGACCCTGTTTGCCTTTTAATAGCCAGATTCAGGCTTTTGCTAGAGAAGCAATGGTTGGTAAACCTCAAATGTGTGAGGGAATCCCATTTCTGAGACAGATAGTTCTGTTTTGTGTTTTTGTTGTTGTTGTTTTTTTTTTGTGCCAATAAGTCTACCTTGCAAATTGTGAGGAACATTCTTGTTTAAGAGGATGACACTAAAACTCATTCAATTTCACCACCTAGAATATGAACATTTACTCATTTTTTTTAATGGAAAACTAGTGGTCCGGTGCACAAATTTGTGCACATTGAAGGGAAATTAATTAGAAGAAATATTTTAATGTCACCATTCACCCTTTTTTTATAATAGAAGTGTCAGCCAAATTCATGATCAACAATGACAAATGGAAACATGTGTGCGATTGGCGCCAGCCAGAGCTTTATATGTATCGTACATGCGAGAGTCAACTTAGCCATTTATAGATATAGAATAAACTTGCTTCATTAGACCTGCTTTCTGATTTAGCTAAAATTTTTCAGCCCAGTGAAGCACCCCAACTTCTCTTTCAGGTAATTGTCAGCAACACAGCAGTAAATATCAACACGAAGCAGATTATTATTGTAGATCACGCAGGGAGAACAAAGGGAAAAATATTTAACTGCAGCAGTGTTTGACTATATTCTGCGCAATGAGAAAACCTGAAGTCATTTTCAAGGTCCACCATTTCTTATTTCTTTTCAGTCGGGTCAAGTTTCTAAGCTTTCTAAATCTCCATTTTCTGGCTAATGAAAAGAAAATAGGATTCCACCGAGTCTCCTATCTCCCTACTCCAGGACTTCTGTGAGGATCAAATGAGATGAGGCACGGGAAAATGCTTCACAGATATTTAGTTACAGTGTGAAATGTTTCCACCTAGCTATGAAGCAAGTTGTGTTCCTGGGCTGAAGAAACTCCAAGGAGGCTAGTCGCTAGGGAGAGGAAACCAGGTGTTGCTATGTGACGTCATTACCCAGATGGTCAGACACTTAGCATATTAGCCTTTTATATATATATAGATAAATGAACTTTAGTAAACCTACAAAACAATCCATTCCTAAGTTTCCTATAATGTTCCTCAGTTTGGAATGAGGACCAACTTCCTAAGGTTGGTTTCACTATGTCTAGCCCTTCTGGGTCTCTCAAAAACAAATTCTTTCAAAAACAAACTCTGGAAATAAAGTTCAAATTCCTTAAAAAGATTTATGGGACCCTTCATATTTTGGCATCTGCTTAATTCTCCAGCATTTTAGCCACACTGAACTACTCACTCGCCTGGGAATCTCTATGGCCTTTGTCCACTGACTTTTGCCTTGCCACCTGGGTAACTCTTGGCCATCTATCTCACAAAGAAGCACAGAGGTTAAGAATTAAGATAACTTAGTTTTACATCATGTCCATGCCTCCTCACTTTTTATGCCTCTGTTTCTTCACTGTAAGCTAGGGAAAATTTACAGTACCATCTCAAGAAATTGTTGAAGTCTTCATTAACTAATTTAGGCAATATATGTAAAGCATGTAGAAGAGTGTGTGGCTCTGGGTGAGCTAATTTTATTATGGTTCAGATTTTAGCTATTATGTTCTTTGGGGACCCCTTAGTTCTGGTTGAGCAGCCCTATATGTTTCTTAATTTTACGCTGTGCTTAGTCTTTCCTCATCATATCACGTAGTATTATATTATGGGAAAGAAGTCTATGATGAGATGAACTAAAGCAATCCTGTTTGTAGGTATTTAATTACAGGTATGAATTACTGGTAGGTAGTAATTATACTTGATTTCTTTGCACTCTCTCTGTAGTGAGTATTCAAGTCACTTAAAGAATACCCCTTAAGTTCCCAAAGATTCCACATAAGTTTAGTTTTCAAAGAAGGGAAAGATGAAAGCCTTGTCTGTGAAGCATCCTATTGTTTCCCTACTGTGCACACAGAACTTTCCACAGGCTAATTCACTACAGTGAGTCGTTAGCACGTGACACATTCTTCTCACCAAGTTTCTCTATACCAAAAGGATAGGATGCCTTGCGGAGTTCATCATGATGAGATTCTACCTGTCACAGATCTATTTCCAGCTCTGCCTCACCCTTGGTGATAAATACTCAGATATATGCAATGCACTGACAGGCATGTATGTGCCATCACACACATTTTTACTACTGCTTCCAATACTACTGTCCATATCCTGGAAATGCCATAGGAGACACACACAGTCTTGCCCTCTTGGCAGCTATGAACATTTGGCACTAGCAAATTATTGTTTATCAGGCCCTGACTACACAAGAGAAGTTCGGGAGAAAGCACTCTTCTGAATGCTTTCAGAAATGGGGGAGTGAAGTTTTATATAGAACAAACCTCTGGGAAAATTGACAAATTTTTTCATTTGCCATCCAGATGTTTCCATGTACAGCCCAATTCCTTTAATCTCATTTTCCCTCCTTGACGTCAAAACAGCTGATCCATTTAGTAAGCACCCTTCTACTCCTCTCACTAAATTTTTCATTTGGTCTTGCTCTGTAACCCCAAGTTCCAGTTGGTTCCACTGAATTTTTAACTCTTTAAACAGCCATAATACTGTAATCCACACATAAGAATAAAATGAATATAGTACAGAATGATTATCAGTTTTAATCCCATTAACCATAACTTCAAGGGTCTTTGATTTTGGAGACAAGGATATAATCAGAAAGAGTGTTTGAGCAACTTTCAAGTGTCTTTATGTTAATATTCAATATAGAGGCTTTCTTTCTTTCTCCCTAAAGCCAGGCAAATCAATGAAACTCATCACACTAACCACAATATATTAAGCATATATAAGTTATCCATACATTTACTAAACATTCACCCAATCCTACTATATGCCAGGTACTGTGCTAAGTACAAGAGATACAGTACTAACAATTGCATTGGTATGGACCTGGAACAGCAATTTTCAACCCTTTGCATCTCATGGCACACATAAACTGATTACTAAAATTGTGCAGCACACAAAAAAATTTTATTTTGTTCAAAACTGACAAAAAATAGGTATAACTTTGATTAATTTGCTCCTCAAACAAAGTAATAGTAATTAACTATCCTTTTTTGCTCTAAAGTGATTTTTAAAAAACCCAGGTACCTTTATCAGCAATGTGGGAATACAGGAAACATACCTCAATGTAATAAAGGTCATATATGACAAACTCACAGCCAACATCATATCATTGAGCAAAACTAAAAATGTTTCCCTTAAGATCGGGAACGAGACAGGGATACCCGCTTTCACCACTCTTTTTCAACATAGTACTGGAACTCTTAAGTCACAGCAATCAAACAAAAAGAAGAAATAAAAGGCATCTCAGTTGGAAAGGAAGAAGTAAAACTGGGGTCGGTTGAAATTAAGCTCTTCCATGGGCTCCCGAGGAAAGAATTTCAAGGACTCATGCACGGGAGATTGTGATCTTGTGGCAAGATTTATTCGAGAAGTCTGCCCCTGCCCCTGGGTTTCCAAAGTCCCATACCCCTCTGTCCCACCACAGAAAAAGTCCAACCTTGTCTTCAGCGGGCTTCTGAGGGGGTCCCCTCCTTAGCTGATGATATTTTCCCTAGGTTAGACTGACAGGCCTCTATGGTGAAGTACCTTCTCCATTTTGACTTTATTGCACACATCCTTATCTCCCTCTGCTCCCCCTACACCTACCATCCGGGGGGGGGGGGGGGGTGGTAGTGGGGAGGAAGGGGTGTTAAGCCCCTTAGAGGGACAATGCTGTAATTTCTTGGGGCATAAAGCTGTAGCTTCCTAGTGAAGCTAACAGGCTCAGTGTCCCCAAACGACCATGCTTACCAATTTCTGATTTCCCTTGCTTTCTTCCTTTTAATAACTAACTAAAGAAGGTGAAAACCACAAAATCTACTATAATTATTTGCAGATGACACGCTACTGTATCTAGAGGAACCTAAAGGTTCCACCAAAAAACTACCAGAACTGATAAATGAATTCAGTAAAGTAGCAGGATACAAAATAAATATTTGGAAATCAGTTGCATTTTAATACACCAATAATGAACTATCAGAAAGAGAAACTAAAAAAACTATCCCATTTGCAATTACATTAAAAAGCCCCCACCTAGGAATAAATTTAACCAAGAATGTAAAAGACCGGTATTCAGAAAATTGTAAGACACTGAAGGAAGACATTGAAGAAGATACAAATAAATGGAAGCATATACCATGTTCATGAATATAAATAATTAATATCATTAAAATGTCCATACTACCCAAAGCAATCTATAGATTCAATACAATTCCTATTAAGATACCAATGGCGTATTTCACAGAACTAGAATAAATATTCCAAAAATTTATGTGGAATCAAAAAAGACCCCAAACAGCAATCTTGAAAAGAACAAAATTGGAGGAGTCATGCTACCTGATATCAAACTCTACTTCAAGGCCATAGCAATTCCACTTCTGGGAATATATCTGAAGAAACCCAAAACACTAATTTCAAAGAATATATGCACCTCTATGTTCATTTCAGTGTTATTTACAATAGCCAAGATTTGGAAGTAGCCCAAGTGCCCATCAGTATAAACATTCAGGTAAGTCTGTGAATAAAACAATTGTCATAAAAAGAAAAAAAAAGAGAAAATCTTACCTGTTGTGACAGCATGGATAGACCTGGAGATTATTATGCTAAGCGAAATAAGCCAGTCAGAAAAAGACAAATACATGATTTCACTCATATGTGGAACCTAATGAACAAAATAAACTAACAAACAAAAATAGAAACAGACTGATAGATACAGAGAACAAACTGAAACTGACAGCTGTCAGAGGGGATGGGGGTTGAGGTCTGGGTGAAAAAGGTGAAGGGATTAAGCAAAGGAAAAAACCTCATAGAAACAGACAATATATTGATTACCAGAGGGAAAAGGGTGTGGGGAAGGTAGAAGAGGGTAAAGAGGAATAAATGGTGATGGAAGGAGACTTTAAAAAAAATCAGGTGCCTATACTTATATATAAGGATTTCTGGTACCAAGAATTAACCAATCAGATGCAAGCTTATTATGCAACATGACCAAGAAGATCCAATTCTATTATATGACCTATATATTTCTGGGTCGAGACAGGGCATTCACACCAGACGGCTATGGTTGTGTTGGCTGTTGTCATTTTTATTTCACATTCTAAGGGAGAAGAGGTCAGTGCCCATCATTAAATAGTCAGATATTGCATGGTTTAAAAATTCTTGCAGCACACTGGTTGAAAATTGCTAACTTAGAAGATCACATAAACATATAATTACCATGTACTATTTTGAAGGACTGAATTGTGTTCTCCCATAATTCACTCATTGAGTTCCTAACCCCCAATTCCTCAGAATGTGACTGTATTTGGAGATAGGACCTTTAAAAAGGTGATTAAGTTGAAATGAGGCGACCAGGGCAGGCTTTAATCCAATCTGACTGGTGTCCTCGTAAGAAGAGGAATTTTGGATGCACGAGGAGACACCAGGGGCATGTGTGCACAGAAGGATGACCATGTGAAGAAGCCAGGGTGTTAATAGTTTTCACATCACAAAATGTATACGTTAATCAGTATAAAGTATATAAACATGCAGGCAAGCTTGTGGAGATGCTGACCAAGATACTTACACTAAGAGACATACACCCATCTAAATTTTCTATTTACTTTTTTTCTTTTTACCGAATAGTTAGTAAAGTTGTTTAATGTAGAATTTTTTAATTTGTTATTTTGGAAGTTCTTTATTGTAAAGACAATTCTTTTGTTGATGACTCAGCAGCCACTTTGTCGGTGATAATTCTGGAACCGCACCATGGTGTTCAGGAATGGCACACTTAATGGAATGAACAGGGGGGTTAAAAGCTTGGCTTTCTTATTTGGTGTGTTTCTTTCTTTGAGCTTTCTCCACTGAGATTCACAATCTCTTGATTTCTCCCGTCCATCTCCCGTGCAACTATGGGAGGCAACCTTCCCTAGAAGGTCCCAGGAAAAAGAAACAAAAAATATCCCTTAGTCTGATTTTGACGAGTTCCTTGGCTCTACTCATAGTGTAAGCAGAAGGTGTCCTAGCTCAAGAGGTACCTATATTTTTGTCTTAAGTTTTTATACCTCTGTGCAAACTTCCTGGGTGGCCAGCGGTTAGTTGAGGGGCTTGGTTGCTGGCTTAATCTCATCTCTACATCACTTGCAAGCATGACTTGAAAGTTCCAAGAAAGAGAGAGACTAATCCTAGTAGAAGGTAATTCTGCTACTGGGTACAGGCTGATGTGAAAGATGGGAGGACTAACCAAGATGGGAACCAGCAGATGCAGCCAAGACGGATCATGGCCAGGATGAAGGTTGAGGTGGTAGAATGGGAGGGAGGAGCTCATCCCGAAACCACCGTGAACGATTTCCAAATTCCCAGGCCGCTCCTCTGAGAATAGAGAATTGGAAACAGACTCTTGGCAGAGGACGGTGATTGGGAAACTACAATCATCCTGACCAGTTAGTTATATGTCCTACCGCTGCTCCAGCTTGGCAGCGAGCTTTCTGACTCAGTGGAGCAGTGATTACACATTGAAAACTTGGCCTCAGCTTGTCCCCTCCTAGGACCCCTGGAACGCTGCAGTTAATCAGCACACTGGTCATCAAGGATCGCTTGACATTTTGAAAATGTGTTTTAGATACCTGGGCAATATGTTGATACACTGATACATTCTTTCCGTGTCCCTACAGAGTGGGAATAAGCCGGGGCCAACGGGATATGTCAGGCACCACCTCCACACATGGAACCGCTTTATTCAGGAGCCAGGGCCAGAGTCCAATGAGTGGTCTCTGTCCTGCTGTCTGACATGGAGGCGGAGGAAACTGGAAATATTAGGAGATCAACTTACGTGGATTCCAAGACTGAAAATCAGGTACGTTGGGAGCCCGAAACCCAGGAGAATGAGAACCAAGTGGCCTAGTGCACAAGGGTAGCCTCCACCACCAGAAAGTCATGCTAAAGCCTTTCTCTTTGACCCATTGTCCCCCGAAGGATGCCTAGAAAGAAAGAAATTGTCCCACTGGGTCAAAGGGCATTATTATCATTAGGAACATTATTAGGGTGGCTAGAGCAGAGGGCTTCTTCTTGAGACAAATAACACCCTTCCCCTAACAGACACACAACACACACAATCTATGGGCATATTATTACTCTGTGAAATCAAGCCAAAATGGATACAAGTCTTAAAGAGAAAAACAAGTCTTAACAGGAGAGGAAGATAAAAGAATAGGCCCTCTTTACCAATTTTTCCTTGTAACTCGTGAGTAGGGAGCTTCCGTGTGAGTTGAATGAATGTAAGATCATGGGAATTTTTTTTCCAAAGGCAACTGGTGGAGTCGCTTTTGTCTCGTTCACGTGACTTCCTACCAGGATCCATCCTCCGGGTTCCCTATCAACGCCAATGATACCTTCTTATTCCCCACCCACCCAAAGCAACAAAACACAGGAAATGCACGAATACATATTGTCTATAGTTGCTTTTGTGCTAAATCGGCAGAGTTGAGTAGTAACAAGAGAAACCATGCAGGAAAAGTTTGCTGACCACCAGTGCAGATCATACTTCTTCTATTAACATTAGGTTAGTTACTTATACTGTGTTGTAGGTAGACTTTATCCGACATGTAAGGGATTGTATATATTTGAGTCTAATATTACTGATTAGATTTCTCATTTTACCCTTTGGTTTCCTCCCTTTGGAGATGTTTCCTTTGCTTCTAGTCATTCCTCCGTGGTCTTTGGAATTTGCAGGCTCCAAGGACTGTAGTTGTAACACACAGGACATAGGCTTCCTCCCTACAGCTTTGCTTGATGCTATGGAGGGCTTCAACACCCTGTCCTGTCATCCTAAGGGAACAGACAGGCTTGCTAGCTGGTATCATTGCCTATCTCTGCTCAAGCACTAGGGTGGTTACGAAGTATTTAAAGACAGTTCTGTCAAAGGTACTTGGTTATAGTCAAGATCCTGGCTGGATCTTCTGGCTTCACACAGGACTATCCAAATCAAATAGTATAGTAACCAGAAGTCTATTCCTACCAATGATTGTTTAGTACATGGCTAGTCACTCTATGCTTGCAGAACATTGGACAAAGGAAATGAGAACAATTAATGTGGTTTAATTTTAGAAAGCTCAATAATCAGGGTCATGTGCCAATGGGACATGTCAGGCACCACCTGGAACTGTTTACCAACTAGGCTGTTAGTGTCCTTTCCAAGGCCTGAGGAGTCACACAGATGTCTTGACTGTATAAATCAGCATTTTCCAAGTGTTCAGTGAGATGTTACGATATATTGGGGAAAATTTTGACTCGAACAAATGAAATCTATTTTCTACTGAGGTGCTACGATCCTTCAGTGTCGGTATTAAATATTTAATAGGAAGACATATTCTACAATGTTTCCAAACTTGCTTGACCATGGAGCCCGTTGACTCAAACGATCTTTACTGAACTCATGTTCTCCAGAATATTCTTTGGCGAACGCTGTTAGGCAATCACCTGCCAACTGTAGACCAGATGATTTTTCCAGGTTTCTTTGAATAATGTGATTCTAGGTAAAAAATCTTTCAATCACAGGCCATGATTAGGCCTTCACTAGTTTATTACCTATTATAGGTAGGTGATGGATTTACTTGAGATAAGATATAAAGAAACTATTTAGGTAAGTGAGAAAACTGTTAGGCAATGGAGATAACATTTGATGTGGAGTCAGAAGAGGTAGAAGGTATGACATTTCTGCCACTAATTGGCTGTGCTGTCTTAAGGAAGTTACATACGTTATGAGTCCCAGGATCTTGACCTATAAAATGTGAATAACAATACATCATTACCTATCTCAAGAGCTGCTGTGGTAATTAAATCATGACACGTATTACATACCCACATATGTATGTGGATGTGGCTATACACTTTATTACCTGTTATAGCTGGGAGGAAACAAATTTCAGATTTTCAAAAAAGTTAAGACAAAGGATGTGAAAATTTTATTTTAGCTGGTTTTCCTGTAACATTATATTTTTATAAAATAATTTTTATAAAAGAGTTCATCAAGATATTCCATAGAAAATACACACTAAGGTAATATATGTACACTTCATAAAAATAGAATACATCTTGGCAATTGCTTCCAGAGTCTGTTACCACCATGTACAGTGTATTGACGTTTAACATTTATGCTAATTTAACATATGAGATTTTTCAAGAAAAACAAAGAAGACCCTCCCATTGATACTTTAAAAAATTGTTTCCAATTTATAGGAAGGTAAAAACAAATCTGGAATGTGAAAATGAAGGAGCTAATAGCAGATTATATCAAAATATATGAACAAAGATCTATGCCATCAACAATCATCTGAGGACAAAGTAATATTTTTTTCTATGATCATAAATGGTTCACTGAAAGTAATATCCTTATTTTGGGTGTTCAAAGTGAGCACCATTTGGGATCATCATAACCTTCTAGAAGCTGTACTATATTTCTAAAACGAGTGGTGTTTCTTTTTTTCCTTAAAGTGAAAAGAGGTGTCTAAGTCCTATATATAATAAAGTATCAATACTTTTTTTTTAAAAAAAAAGCATCTTCATAAGTTACTTAAGCTTTGCTCAAAAAACATAGCAACTAGTTTTATTACTTTAAAAATGGCCAAATGCTCAAAAATCTACTTGGCTTTGAATTATTATTATAGTTAGTTTATTGTATATTTTTAAGGAAAACGATCTTAGCTACTATGCCACCATAAAACATCACTGATGTGTCCCTGTTCGATGTTCAGAGATAATCTTTGGAAAGTAACTGTTCCAGTGTAATAAATAAAAGAAAAGGATACAGGGCTTTTCTAGACCTTAAGGAAAAGATGTGGCCATGGTGGGATCCTGAAAATACCTCAGCAGTACCAAGGAAGTCACACAAAACAGAGCATAGCACCATTTTCAAGTTGCCAAGGTTGCAACTGTTCGGGAGATGGTAACCTGGAAGCGAACGTGATTCCCATGATTAAAGCAGTTTAAATATGTGGGTTTGGCTTTGGCGAGCTTCTTAGTACGGATAGGCAGACACGGCTATATACACTATGAATGTGGTCTGATATTCAATGGTCCCATTGGCACTGTAGGATAAGGCTCGGACCCTCATGCGGTAGGTCTCTGGTTCTCGGAGTGGTCGCGTGGTATACACGACTCCTTTCAAGTTTTCAACCCTCAAGGCAAAAGGAACGGTCTGTTCCTCATCTACCATGAGAAACGTTGTCCTGGGATGCATCACTCCATCCTGCGTGTATGCAACCAGCCGGATTAAATCTTGATTGGCAGCTATTCCAAAAGGGAGGGAGACAAGTTTGTATTCCAAGGCATATGGGCTCGAGGCGCATTCCAAATCATTGGGTGGACAGTTCTTGAGGCAGAACCTGAGGACAACAAACACATGAAGTGCATATAGCTTCCTGGCTTGGAGGCAGGAGAAGACATGATGCAGGTGATGCTGATCCATGACAGCTCTCAGGCCTTAAAGGCAGGAGACAGCCTGCCTGCGAGAGCAGAAAGGCTCACCCCACGTTCAGGGTTGCTAACTCAAACCAGATGCCCGATGGCTATGACAGCATGCTGGTCTAGAGTCAAATAGCGATCGCTCAGCTCCATGCAAGTCAGAAGCTTTTGAACCACGGAAGTAAGGATGAGTACCACCAGAGAAACTTCAAAAAGTCAGTTTTGGAAATGGAAGCATCTATAAGTCTACTGGAAACAGTACTTCTTTTTAAAAAAATATGTTTTATTGATTTTTTACAGAGAGGAAGGGAGAGACAGAGAGTTAGAAACATCAATGAGAGAGAAACATCTATCAGCTGACTCCTGCACACCCCTCACTGGGTATGTGCCTGCAACCAAGGTACATGCCCTTGACCAGAATCGAACCTGGGATCCTTGAGTCTGCAGGCCGATGCTCTATACACCGAGCCAAACCGGTCAGGGCGAAACAGTACTTCTTAAAGAAGGGAATACAGGCTTTTAAAAAAGTTAACAACTACCATAACATTGTTTGCAGCTGAAGTAGATATTGATAATATTTGGTTTGTTTTTTGAAAAAAATGAAAGGTTAAAGTAGAATTCCTGGGGCGGGGGGTAGGGGGAGGGGGGGGGCATTGGGCCTTCCTTTTGTATTTGTCAGCCACATTATTTTAGATGAGAAACTGTACTTTCTTTTTCGCAAGCCCACCTTCGCTGCTTTTGAGTCATCATGACTTTTGAATTGTCTGTCAGAAATCATTGGTAATAAAAGAGTAAACTTAAGAAAATGCACAAAAGATCATTTTCTGAAGATATGGATAGATCCCTCAGTCATAGTATTTGTAGACATTTCAGAAGTCTATATTTTTAATTCCTCCTTTTCTTATTCCCCTTAGACCAGTTATGAGGAGCGTCTTGGTGGATCCTGGGCAGGCCACACTTGACCTTGTTACAGGAAGTTGGTAGCCACTGCTGATCGGAAAAGCAGAGTTTGAGCTCCGACCAGCATCTGGTTTCAGATCTACCTTCTTACTAGCAGGTCCTATTCATGAGGAGCAATACCTCTGATTTCAAGCACCCCAGTAACTTGGAACCTGAACAGAGTAGAACATTTCTGTAAGGAGAGGGAGTCAATAGAAGAGCAGTTTATTCAGAACCCAGAAAAGACAGTGTTTCAGACAGCAGGAAATGTATGAACGGGCAGACTACTGACTCACACTTGCTCATCTCCATTCTCTCATGAAGTCGCCATGAGTCATCGTAGTAAGAGCCAAGGTACTTCTTGGAACGCTCTAAGTGCTCAGAGACCTCCAAGCTCTGAGGCAACACAAACGGACACTAGAAAACTTCACAGAAGGGCAGACACCCCATAAAATGCTCATGGCTGAGGCAGAATTCTAGATGTTGCATGGCGGATTCCATGCTGGGGAGATGGTTCCAGGAAACCTTGGTGGCCCTGAGGGATAGATTAGGTCGCCGTGGGGACCACAGGATGAGTTCATTTCTTGCCCATTCATTGAAGAAGGAACACACTGTTACCCCAAGTCCCCTTGGATTATGACTTCCTGTGAGTTCAACACGACTAGAGACAGAGTTTGTGGCCAAGGAGGGAGAGGAAGGATGTTCAAGAGCACGTCTGGGAAGAGAAGGCAAGACTTACCCTGTGTCTGGATCCCGTTGGTAGTCGGGTGGACAAGGCGTATCGATGCACTGGTAGCTTCCTCTCATGTTGAAGCACATGCGGTTCTGCCCACAGCGCACATTCTGCTCCAGACACTCATCAATATCTAGCAACAGTACAAGGAACATGCAGAGTCAGCAACGCAGTCAGAACCGGCCATCAGAGCGGGGGGGTGGACATCTGACTGGCATGTTGAGGGTTAGTCTTCTCCCCATGAATGAACTTGGTTGCCGTACCTAAGCTTCCTCAGTCACCAAGTGGGGATCTTGATACCTGATGTGCTGTTTCCCAGATTGCTTTGCGGATTAGTTTTTGTGTGTTGTTTTTTTTAATGTATGTGAGAGGACATAGAAAAAGAAGCACTATAAAAGTAGAGCGGGAGCTATCAAGATCTCTCTGGTGTTGTTTTATCTTGGGGATATAGAGTACATTTGAGTTTTATAAAGCAAATCATACTTTAAATTCACTAAAAAAAAAAAAAAAGCTAAAAATTTAAAGGACATTTGTGAACTTTGAGTGAGCCTTCCCCAGTATTTTGTTTTATAAGTTCCAATTGTGCTTCCTGTTACTAGATTTCTCTTAGGACTAGTTTTCCCACAGGAATGGAACACTCGGTGGAACAAGTTTTTATTTCAGTTAAGTCTCGCCTGTTGCCTCTGTGAACCAATTTCTAATTATGATTCTATCTGCCAGACATGTTCATCCCCTTGACGAAATGAGGTGGCCTCCAAATAGAGAGAAAAGCCCTCTAGGGAATGTTAGAGAAATTCAATTAGCCTTTTCTTCTTTGCTGTCATAAAACACATTTCTCCATATCTTAGCTGTAATTTTTACAGTGAACTCACGCAGAAACATAGAGGTCTGGAGACCCAAACCTGGACACGCATCTGTGTGCATAAGAACAGCTACCTTATCACATATTTTCATTAGCTAAATATGAATCTATAAAGGGATGTCAGGACCTGATAGACAAAGTGTTTGTCCTTAGCTTCATAATAACGTAACACTTCCCATAGAAAAGCTTTCATAAGCATTCGAGCTCTGGGCAGGGGACTGCCTTCATCTTCTGTCTATATTCTTCTTTCCTCAGGATTAGGCACCATACAGACATCCACTCTACTTTCTCTGCTCATCTTTCTACTCAATGGCCTTAAAAAAATGCCAAGAAATAGGAGAAATCGTGCTATCTTCTGTTAATTGACAATGTGCTGATGCTAGTTCTTATTAGGATAAAAATTACAGTCATTTTATAACATAAACATTATTGCTACAAGAAAAAGATACCAAGATGAGGTAAAAAAAAACCTTTTCTATAATTAGCTGTAGACCATATGAATGCATTTAATCAAGTGCTTCTGGATACATTAAATATAATTTAGGATGAACATACTTGAAATATTTATTTTACAGAATTCTGATTCTTAATAAATAGAATGGATGACTTTGAGAACCTGGATAGTTTAGAATGCTCATTTCAAGTGCAATACCAATATAGTGTTTTTAAATTTTTAGTGTAGTGGTGCTTAAAATTCACATAAAGATTAAAAAATATTTCTATTGATTTCAGAGAGGAAGGGAGAGGGAAAGAGAGATAGAAACATCAACGGTGAGAAAGAATCATTGTCTGGCTGCCTCCTGCACGCCCCACATTGGGGAATGAGCCTACAACCAGACATGTGCCCTGACTGGTAATCGAACCACTACCTCCTGGATTCATAGGTCAAAGCTCAACCACTGAGCCACACCAGTTGGGCAAGATTTTTTTGTTTCTCTTCTCTTCTTGGGCAAATCATGATTGGGTGTGTGTTTTGTTTTCATTTTGCATCCTCGTGACTTCTACTTTTCACTAGAGTTTCTGTCCTTGTTCAATGTCAAATTCACTCTAGTTTCCCTTTTAGCACTGATATTTCTACCACTAATGCATACAGCTTCAAAATGCACATGTGAATGAAAAGTAGTCTTTTGTTCCTTGTAAATGCTTCAAACACTTTCGAAAGCTACAAAAAGCCTCTGAGTTAGTCTTTTGAATACAGACTTCTGTAAAGGGCATAATTGCTTTCTCTCGTGTCTTTTTTAAAACCACAATATATGCAACCCATTTAAGTTGCAAACATTTCAAATAGCACCTGTTTCTGATTTCTTCTCGCTATTCCCACTCTCCGAAGCTAAGCTGAAAGCTGAACAATGTTTTACACTGAATGAGTGACAAGGGCAGTCAAAAAAAAATTGGAATAATTAAGAAAAGAAGAAAATGAGAATATGACATAATATAACCCTTAAAAATCTGGCTGAGGGGCTTTGCAGACCAGTTGGTTATTCAAAATGCTTCAGTGTCTACCCTGCTTCCTTCTGTAGTGCCTGGTGCACCTCTAGGGAGTGTGGTGTTAGGGTTGGGCATTGCCACCCCTTCAGAAGGACTCCTGAGTTGAAGATCTGGGGACAAGTTATAAAACAGGGACAATGTAAATGCTCTCACCTCACCCAGCTGCCACAGTACAATAACCCTAATGTTCACTGAGTCACAAGGGAGACAAAGGACTATTCTAGACACGAGATCTGTGATCAAGTCTCCCATTATCACTCTGAGAGTCAGTTTTATTATCTTTAGAATGGGTATAAATGATTGCCCTTGACAAATCTGCACTGCTGATAAAAACGGGATAATAGTTGTTCTTTTGTGGCTGGCTGTCTCCACCAGAATCTAAGATCTTGAAGGAAAGAAACTGCATATTATTATTGATTTCAGAGAGGAAAGGAGAAGGAGAGATAGAAATCAATGATGAGAGAGAATCACTGATCGGCAGCCTCTTGCATGCTCGCACCTGGGGATTGAGCCTGCAACCAGAGCATATGCCCTGACCGATAATTGAACCATGACCCCCTTCCTGGTTCATAGGTCGATGCTTAACTACTGAGCCACGCTGGCCGGGTAGAAATTGCATATGATTCATTTGTTTGAACTTTTTGTTTCCTGCAATGCTAGCACATAATCTGTTCTACATCATCTGTAGACTCAAATAATGAATGGATTATTTCATCAATTTACCCACTGATCTCCAAGCCAAAGTCCAAAATAATGCTTCACAGGAAGTAAATCTACAGAGTGCTCTTCCCACTTCCCCTTCCATCATAGCTGAACTGTGAAGAAAGGTTTGAAGAGGTCTACCCCCATTCAGTTTTAAAAATATGTGAGATAAACTGGTTTAGGCATTCTTGGTCCTTCTAGTGAGATAACACCAAAAATGTTTCTCAGCTACATCTTTTGCTCACTTGTTTTCTCATTGCACTGCCTACCGCAAAAGCAATGTTTAAAGATAAGTCGGAACAACAGGAATGAGAAAGAACAGGAAGCAATAGGAACATAATTTTTCAAGAAAGAAAACATTTACTTCCTCACAGTCTCCTATGCTGGTTTTAAGTGAAGTTGCAGCAACCAACATCCTAACACTGTCTCACCTTGACATGTCTTCCCGTTGAGCATGAGCTGATAGCCAGGTGGGCAGAGACACTGGTAGCTTCCAAAGGTATTTTTACACTCATGTTGGCAGGTGTCTCTGTTTGCACACTCATCCACATCTGGGGGGAAAGAGAGCAGAGTGGGTAACCACACAAAACACAGGCGAACTGTGACAGAACCAACAATAAACAGGGTGTTGATAGAAATTAGAAAAACCTCTTGGTGATTTAATACTCGTGTGTTTAAAAATGCTCAGAGCTGTTTTCTATCAAGGTCTGTTTTCAATAGAGTCCCATATATAAACTGCACTATTTTATAAAATATGAACATCTGTGTATAAACACATAGAAGCGGAAACCCCCAAACGGCCAATTTCTCTATCAGTTAAGTAAGGCTGGAATGGCAGACAAACAGGTTTGAATAAGATCCTAAACCACCAAAGCACGAACTCTTGATAGAATAGAATCCCCTAAAAGAGGATATTAGTTTTTATTTTATTTTATTTAAACGTTAGCTGCCTCTCCCTCTTTCTCTCCCTGCACCCTCCCCCAAAGCTCATGCATAGCTTTCCCACACACAGATATTATCAAGTGGAGATGTGTTTATTTTTGTGGCTACTCATCAAACTTCATATACTTGTAAAGTACGAATGGCAACCACGTATCTATACACACACTTTAACAGCTGATTCTATTGTATTTTGAAAATGAAATGTATTTTAATAAACACTGCCTTTATAATTACTCAAAGTGTGTATACATTTTTTGGACACCCTGCATATATATATAATTGCTGTGATACCTTGTGCAGAGAACTTAACTTCTCAAGATCTCAGGTGATTTTTCTGCCAAAAGGAGTCACTGATACAATCTCTCTAGTTTATAGGTTTTGGAAGGTTCATATACAGTAACATATGTGAAAGAATTTTCTAAACTATAAAAAAATATATCTGTCTGCTATTATTAAGCAAAGCCAAGAAAACAGCAATAAAAAAGAGAGTAAGAATAGGGGATAATTAAAAATTAATTGATATTTGCCTTCAGGATGAGATGTGATTTGGGAGGCCTCGGATTTCTTGTCCCAATTGTGTTTTGCTTTGAGTAATTTTAAAATTTGCCGACAATCCCTGAGCACAAACCAACCAGTGGAAGAATGAAGAGGAGAATGTGACGTGAATTGGGAGTAGGGGTGATGTCAGATGGAAGAGAACAGAAGGCAGATAGAAACTTTGAAATGTCTCAGAGCAAAATTTGCATATTTTGTATATTGTGCAAATCAGAATATAATTGCAATGATTCAAGATCTGTTAATGATAAACAGTCGTCAAATATTGGTCAATGTTTTTGTTCTATTTTAGTTAACCAAAGCATTTGTTCCAGAACCTGTGTGATTTACTTTTACTTTTTCCCTTTATAATCTGCTTTCGCCTAAAGTAACAACAGAGATGAAAGTGATGGTGAACTCCACATAGTCAATATCATAGGTCCCACAGTAAGAATTCTAGTGATTTCTGTATCCAGAAGCTCTGCAATGTTCCTTTTTCCTGTGAAGCTTTGGAATCAATTCCTCGAAAAGTTAAATTTTAGTCCAAGTCTAATGATTCCATAATGTTAATCCGAATCTTTTGTAAGTTATCTATTCCAGATGGTTAATTAAAGGCATTTGGTGTTTACTGCAAGTTGCTCATCTCGTAATTTCAAAGCTGTCTGCAATCTTGCTGTAAATTTCTTTATTAACACCAACACTATAAAATACCCACCATATTTTAAGAACTATTTCTAAATGTCCCCATCTATTAATTGCCCTTAAATAAAACTTAAATATCCAATAACTGACTCGTTATAGAAAGTTTACTTTAGGTACTCCAAGATCAGTCCTCATTCTGAAACAGTAGCTGCCTCAAACAGTAGATGGTATGGGAAAGATGAATTACTGTAAACATAATGTTAGTTTACATAAGATTATAATAAACACCATGACACAGAAAACATATATAAAACTCTACCATGATGAAACTACAGGGCGCAGACCGTAGTCAAGAAAGAGAATTGGGTTGTTAATGAGGAACACTTTCTTAAAATGACTTGGGCTTTCAGATGATTGAGAAGTCAGCTAGATGGCGATGGTATGTGTATAGGAGGATAGTTTAATTCATTTATCAAAGCATAAACAAAGAGTTGGGGTAGAAGAACAAAGGTAGAAGAGAAAAACTTGTCTAAAATGAAGGCGAAGTATGGGATGATAATAGGATATGAAAACCCTTCAGTGAGATTATCTGGAAGAAAATGTGAAAGACAACATGTCAGATGCTAATTCTGTCAACAAAAGAATAGTGGAAAGTTTTAACTAACAAAGAGTCCGTTCAAAACTGTGGGCATGAAAAATTCTTAACATTCAGAAAGATTTGGAGCAAGTTAGGAGTGGTGTTTGACATAGTAGTAAGGATTGTGGAGCCCACAGATTAAGTAGTGCTTCACTGTATGGGATGAAATGTAGAGAGTTGTTAATAAATGCATTAATATTTGAAGTTTAAGGAGTGAAAGAAACTAGTCCTGTCCACAGACCTAGGAAGCTGATCACAGGAAAAAGATTCCATATCCTATTAAGCTTCAGGTACATTAGGACATCTAGACAGAGAAGTCCTGGGAAAACATGGACCTAAAGAAAAAAGGTGAAAGTTTAGAAGTTTGAGGGTCCAGCTAAGTACAAGTAGAAAAAAAAAAAAGACAAAACTGGAAGTCAGCAGGAGAAGAAGTTTAAGAGAAATGTTTAACAGAGAGCATATTTAGGAGAGAATAAGCGAAGTGTAGAACACTTAAGAAAATTACAAGAACATACGATTGGCATAGCGGTCTCTTATATTTAAACAGAGGTTCTTAAACTTAAACAGAATTTCTCCCCTCCCTTCTTGCCTCTGTCTTCCCTCTCTACTTTGCTTTCTTGAACAAATAGTGGGGCTAATTCCTGTTTGCCAACTCCTCTTGGTGCATGCAAACTGTGAACACTCACAGAAAACTGATTTAAATGAAGGACAGATGGTAGTACTTGCAACTTCACAGAAAACAAGGTTTCAATTTTTGAGATGGAAATTATGCTTCCCTTTTGCAAACAAATTAAAATTCAGACTTGTGAGTTTAGATAAAGACACTGAAAGCACATACTTTCGGGTGATGGAACCAATTTAATTTGGTCTTGGCTCCCATGACCTATTCAGTGACTTATATACAAAATAATCAAACTGAAAAATTCTATGGCGAGTGTGGGACAACAGTCAACACTGTGCTGGTTGTCATATAGAATAAACAGTCCAATGAGCCACTGGAAGCTTCACTTTTAACCACTGCTTTGACATCCATCAGCTGCAGCCATAATTATAGTATTATGTTATGGGACAGTATGCATATTCTTTTTTAGAAACCATATTTTGGATGCCACTGAAATTGATTTCTATACAGCATTAAATTCAGTAACACCTGCAGGTGACCAAAGAACTGTCAATATAAAACAGTAAATTATTAGACTGCACACATGCAAACACATCATTTACTTGAATAAAAACTGCAATAGTTTTCGGTGCTAGAGTAAATGTCTTGAAACTTTGAGTCCTCCCAAGATTGGAGATCAGATGTAGCTCCCTGCACCCACACGAACACAGGTGCAGTATGTACATATGCGTAGACGGGCCCATCAGAGAGCCCACAGAAAGGACATGCAAGAGGGCTGACATTTACCTACACATGTGTCATGGTTTGCCTCAGAGCCTTCAGGGCAAGTTTTCCTAATAGTCCTTCTAGTCCTGGAGAGAGATGTTCTGCTGTTCCTATACTCTGAGTAGGAGCTGTAGAGATGGGAGTACTGTCTGTAATGCTGTTGAGGTTGATAGTTGTTTCTCACGGGGGAGAACCGAGCAAGGTTATAGCTATTGTACTGAGAGCCATAAGCGGGCAGCCTCTCCAATCCAGCGCAAGATTTCCCGTCCCCTAACAAATGTTGTCCTGGTGGACAGACACACTTGAAGCTGCCGGGGGTGTTGAAGCACTGATATGCACAAGGCTTAGGCATTTGTTCACACTCATTAATGTCTGCTCGTGTGCCACGATACATAAAAAGAGAGAGAGAGAGAAAAAAAAACAACAGACACATACACAAAACACAGGAATAAAGAATCAGTCTGTAAAACGAACTGAAGACATTATGTCACCCTCCAAAGTCAGGCATTCAGTCATCTCTCAGCTGTTGTGGACTTTTGAGAAAGCTGGAACCATTCAGTTACGAATATACAGGAAGATTTTATGACTGTCCCTAAAGATTGCTTCACATGTACAGTAGAAACATAATGGGTCATATGGACAAATGTGGTCTAGAATCTGGAAAAACTAGAGTTCAAAGCTAATATAGATCTTAATTCTGTTGGTGGAACAGTCACATTACTAATTTGCATTTAATTATAGTATTGACCACTAGTGTCTCTAAGTTTTCATGCATTCATAAGTCTCAGATACAGGAAGGTTGGTACAACTATAAGCATTTTTATTTTCTTTTGTATCTTTTGAATCAATTATTATTAATCAAACCAATTATACATTTTACAAGAAAAATGAAAAAGGACATGAAGATAGAATAATTTCTTAATAAGTTATAAACTCATAAAGTCCATAAAATTAAAAAAATGCTTCTCTTCTTCCTATTCCTAGGTCAACACAGAGTATTACTTGCAATTTTTTCTGTCAATTGGGTAACTGTATAAAAACCAGAGATCAAAACGAAATTCTTTAATTCATTACCACATGAAGAAAAACATGAATTAAGTAAAATAAGTAGTAAATTTTGCTTTAAAAATTATTTTAGTAGGCAAAAGTTTAAATTAACATTTTTAATCTCTTTAAGGCAATGGCCCTCCCTTCTTCATTGTCTTATTGACAAATGCCTGATATTCAACTTCTGGTCAAATTAGTGAACAAGTAAACACATTTCATTCTGCTAGGTCACTGTTATGACTGATCAAGATGTTAAATTATGTATAAGTTCCAATATCTAAAGAGAATACAGAAATAGTATGTATTTCTGTTATTAAAAAGTATTAGTATTTATTCTAGTAATGGTATTACTTTGAGCATTTGCTATGTGCAAAGTACTATGTTAGGTACGGTATAAAGACAGAACTCAATCTTTATGGGAGAATTTGCTATAAATAATTGTTAAGTAGGCAACCAATTTTAAAAGCATAGCATGCAAACCAGAAGCCAGTATTTAAAAGCCCGCATGTTTTTTGCTGCACTTAAATATTCTGAGGATAAATAGAATTTGATAGGTCAGTTTCTTTATTATAAATGCACTAATTTAATAAAAAGCATATGATTATCTTTTCACAGATATTTCGTATTATCTGTTACTTGCCTTACTTTATATTCAATTATAATTAAGATGGAAACAAATAGGCAATTGGGAGAATTAAATGAGATATTCTTAATGTAGAGAATGCCATACAGTAAGCGCTAAATATATGGCAAATAAAATAATAATGACCAATGTGCTTAAATTGTGTGTTCACATTTTAATCCCTCATACCTAAACCTTGATATTACATACACGTAGACTTCATATTCAAATGAAATATATCTATGAAAACATTTATGTCACGTACATAGAGAGATAATCAATTAGATAATCTTCACAATTAAGTTGTCATGGTAATTATATCAGAACTTTATTTTGGTATGTGTAGTGTACAGTAAGCACTCTGTAGTGGGTATTACTATCACTTGAAGTCCGTGTAAATTGAACTCAATATCAAGTGTCTAAGAAGTACAGTTGACCCTTGAACAATGTGGTGGTTAGGAATGCCAACCCCCATGCAGTCAAAAATCTGTGTATAACTTTTGACTCCTCCAAAACTCAGTCATCCCTCAGTATCTGCCGGGAGATTGGTTTTAGGACCCTGTGGATACCAAAATCCATGGATACTCAAACCCCTGTATAAAATGGCATAGAACAGTGTATATAGTCTTGCACAACACAAACTACTAGCTGCAGAATGAAAATATTGTCTTCAATCTGCAGTTGGATAAATCCCCAGATGCAAAAGCCAGGGATGCAGAGGGCTGACTGTACATTGATTGAAAAATTTTCAGATACGTGTACCCGTGCAGTTCAAACCCATGTTGTCCAAGGGTCATCTGTTATTCCAATTATGCTATGAATTACTTAAACCAAGTTACGAATCTTCTAATTGTAGCAAGAAAGCATTGGAGGATAGAGAGAGGTCCTACTCAAGTTGGTAAGGCTCAGTAACTTCATTACTCAATAAGAGTTCCTGGTAACTTACCCACACAGGGTCTCCCCACTCCTTGAGACCGGTAACCTCTTGGACATACACAGCGATAGCTGCCTCTCGTATTCTCACATATCTGGTTATATCTGCACTGATGGGTCCCATCTTTACACTCATCAATATCTACAGACATGGAGGCAATAAAAAGTAGTAACATTTCCTCTTTCAAAACCTGATATTTATTTATTTTTATTTTTAAAAAATATATTTTTATTGATTTGAGAGAGAGAGAGAGAGAGAGATGTAAACATCAATGATGAGAGATAATCATTGACCAGGTGCCTCCTGCATGCTTCCTACTGGGGATTGAGCCCATAACCCGGGCATGTGCCCTTGACTGGAATCAATCCTGGGACCCTTCAGTCCGCAGGCCTACGCTCTATCCACCAAGCCAAACCAGTGAGGGCTCAAAACCTGATATTTAAAGTGAACTTTCTTTGGAATTGCCAAAGGTTGAATTTTTCACCATGTGGTTGAGGCCTGGAGTCAGAAAACCTGGGTTCAAGTCCTCACTCTGTCACTTATTAACTGTTTACTTTCGTCCTCTTGCTCCTTACTATGGAAAGAGTTCTATTCTCAGCTTTTGTTTTTCTTTCCCCTTCTCAAAACTCCCTCCTCTTTTGGCCATTTATATTAGTGACTCTGATAAGCTTGTTGATGTATATTTAGAGCAACAGTACTATATGGTTTCTTTCCTACAGTCCCACATGCCTAGCTGCTAGCTGGTCATCTCCATCTCCTTGTTTTACCAGTTCTTCAAACTCAACAGCTCCCCAGTGTCTCACCATTACTTCCTTATTTGTGGTCACAGTATTCTTTCTTCACAATCAACCAGGCTGCAAACATCAGTTATCTTTAACTTACTCCCTCAGTTTCCAAGATTGGGTAATTCTACTTCCTTCAATCAAATCCACATATCCCCTCTTTCCTTTTCCACTTGCTATATTTTTGCTGTAACTTTTTAAACAGCCTTCTGATCTTTCAGCTCATCTCATTTCTAATTAACCTTATTATACATAACTACAGAGTCAATGGTCTTAAAATACTTATAATTGCACATAACTGCCTACATGCTCTAAGTTGGCCGCTATTCTTAGGTAGTAAGAAAAATATTCACCTATATCCATAGAACTGAAAAGAGTACAACTCTCCCAGTTTTGTTTTTTTAAGTAGTATACTAAACATCTATGTACATCAACAAGTACCAACTGAAGGTCAGTATTCCTTCATTTATATCTATGCCCTTCCAGTACTCTTATATTATTTAGAAGCAAATCCAAGATACGTTATAACTTTATTAATAACTATTTCATAATTTTAAATAAAGTCCTATTTTTTAAATGAGAAACTTAAACTCAAATTTCTGTGTCATCTTAAGGGTCATTGAAGGAGAGATAGTTGTCAAGAAAGAAGGATGAATTTTAGCATGTTATCTCTAAGTCCAGCTCTTCTCCCCCTGAACAGGGCTTTCTTTCTTTCCTTTTCTACCACTCCCACCTGTTGACATTCTCTTCAAGGCTATACGTAAGTATGACCACTTCCATGACTCCTCTGATAAGCACTCCTATTGCACATGATCACTTGTTCAAGTACTCTCGTACCATTTTATTTTACCTCTTTTGTGGTGTTTCATTCTACCTTGTCTTATAGTTTGTTTCTTTCTTTTGGTGGAGGAAGTGGAGTTGGCAAATCTATCCCAGTAGATTGTAAGAATATAAGAGCAGCAATACTATCTTTTTAATTTTTGTAAATCATGTAATTCATAGTTCTGCTAACGATGGCAGCCTGGGTCAGGATGGGCACGTAAAGAATAAACTTAGACAGAAATACAATTTACTTTATTGTCTGGTCATTGATTTGACATTTAAAGAATATTTAGCTCTATAATTATATTTCTAACTTTTAATAAATCTTATGATTTTTTCCCAACCTTCATATGAAATTCTGAACATATATGTTAAATTTCATATTAGAAGTAAAGAGAGACTATTAATTTATGTGGATATTAAACTATATAAACCAAATGTGTAACTGATGGGATCTCAAATGGTCACATGTCTCCATGGTGAGCTTCCATTTCCTGGTATGGCTATGACCCCAGAATCCCAGAGGTCAACCATACTAGAAGTTGGGGATGAAAAAAACAAACACCTCAGCTAGAGAAAAAGAAATAGTTCCTTATTAGGTTAAATCTACTCTAATCATTAGTTTTGAAATGGATGCCTTACTTGGCTTGGCGATGGTAAATGCATCTCAGTCACCGAACTAGCCAGCCACTCACCAATGCAGGTTCCATTTTCCGCCTTGGTCATCCCGTTGGGGCAGAGATCAATGCACTTGTAGCCGCCACGGGTGTTCTCGCAGTGCTGGTCTGGTCTGCACACGTTCTGGCGACACTCGTTCACATCTTCACAGGGAAACAAAGGGCACGCAGACTGAGAAGATGACTGCGTCAACGTTGCCATAGAAACTATACTTTTAGACTTTAAAGATATTATAGACTAATATAGATGTTGACTGCATAATCATCAAGTAAAGTTACAGTGTTTAAATCCAAGGTATGTGACACAATTATAAAACATAGTAATAAAAATCAAAAACATGTCACAGAGCTGGCAGCCATACCAACCATTTCCTCCTCCAAGAAAAAAAAGTATACATATCTGTATATACACACATATATATGTATACTAATTATTGTATTATTTTCCATGTGAACAACTGTAATCCTACTTTTGCCCCATCCTGTGTTATACTTCATCCTGTGTTATACTTCTGTGAAAAAATTTGGTAAAAATAATAGGGGAAATGTTTAAAAATGGTTATGTAACCCGTGAAGCATAGCATTTGTTTCCATTTTGTTTTTATAAAGACTATATATATGATACATGGTAGGTATTCTATCTTTAAATCAGGCTCAGGGCACAGCACATGAACTGGATCAGACACCATTAAGAAGTTACAGAGATACTATACTTTCGAATTCAAAGCCCTTTCTTACCCATGCATTTTCTGCCCTTGAGCTGATACCCAGGTTCACACCCACAGTGAAAACTTCCTATGGCATTGAAACAGCGGTGGTGGCAGGGACTGGACTCTTGACATTCATTAATATCTGTTAAATAAAATAAAACTTTCATTATCTTCTGTTAGGAAACTTGGATGAACTTATCCCAAATATTTACCCTTTGAATACTCTTTGATAATTATTATGTTAAAGATCTTCTCTAAAATGAATTCAACACAATTGCTCTCACATAATCTGCTAGATAACGGACAGGATTAATTGCTGGAGAGAATATCTCTCTCTTCAATACTCCCACCTCTGCTAGTGACTCAGAGCTGTGTTGACACAGCACACCTCTACTTTGAGTACTTTACCATGTGGCTCCCACTCCTGTTTCCAGGAAGCCTCAGCCCTGGAATGCTGCTGACAGACTGGAATACGAAGATAGGAAAAAATAAACTGAAGCTAAGGACTTCTGCAATACATTTTGCAATTGACCTTCCGTCCTCATTTCTGCTGCTATTCGTGTGAGGCAGGTCTTTATCATCTTATGCCAAACTGACGGCATCAACTTTAGTATTTCGCCAAATCAATCTTCCCAAACACCGTCTGCATCACAGTGTAACAAAAAAAGTGCAGGATGAACTCTCCCTACTCATGTACTGCCTTCTCCCCTCTCCTTCCTTCCAGGCCCAAAGGAGGAGAGAGCTCTTCTCCCGTTTAAGAAAAGTCCCCCCTACTGCAGCCCATCTCTTCCTTTCTCGCCAAGATGAGGATTGTGGTCCATTGATAATTCCCTGCTCTTGTGCATTTTAAAGTCCTTCCTACTTACTGTCATCTTTCCCAAAACCCCAGAGACACAACCAAATATTTCCTATCCTAACAAAATCCCTCTCTTAGATTTATACTCATTTCGCACTTCTCCATGCCCCTGTCATTCTATTCTAAACTCTTCAAAACAACAATCACCATATTTAGGCTCTTCTTGTCCTTACCTTACCTTTCTAAACTCAAGATTGCTGATGTCTTATTTTGTACTTGTTTTCTATTTGAGAGCTTCTAATTTAATATTTCAAAATCTGCACATACCCAAATGTGATCATATAATTTTAAAAAGTTTTCATATACTTTTTTCTCTTTTGCTTGGCCCCCCTTATCCTTTACTCCCTTGCCCACCAAAACCAACCTGTAATAACTATCTAGTATAAATGATAACGTCTCTTCCATGTACCCATATATAGCTTTACCTAAGTATATAAATGCATTTTCTTTTTCTTTGTTATTGTTTGTTTCCTAGTCACAAAATCTTTTCTACACAAGTTACTTAGACTTTCCTACACTTTCATGTCCTCAATCAACAACACCTTATGGAAATCCTTTAAGCCAAATAGTTGAGCTCCATTCTACTCTTTAAAATAGCAGCACACTGCCCTGGCCGGCTTGGCTCAGTGGATAGAGCATCAGCCTGGGGACTGAAGGGTCCCAGGTTCGATTTCAGCCAAGGGCACATGCCTGGGTTGCAGGCTCGTTCCCCAGTGGGGGGTGTGCAGGAGGCAGCCAATCAATGATTCTCTCTTATCACTGATGTTTCTATCTCTCTCTCTCCTTCTCCCTTCCTCTCTGAAGTCAATAAAGAAACATATATATGTGTGTGTGTGTATATATGTGTGTATATATATATATATATATATATATATATATATATAGTAGCAGCACAATGGTTCATTTTGTGGATGTACCATAATTAATTCCTTTTTTCTATTATTGATAGGCATTCAGTTTTGCATTCACTGTTTCTGTTTCTATGAAAAATCCTGATAGCAGCTTTTCCCATAATTGCTAAAACTTGGAAGCAACCAGGATGTGCTTCAGTAAGAAATGGGTAAACACTGTGATACATTCATACGATGAAATATTATTCAGCACTAGAAAGAAATGAGCTATCAACCCGGAAAAGACATGGAGGAGACTTACATGCATACCACTAAGTGAAAAAGCCAACCTAAGAAGGCTACACACTATATAGCCTTACATATAGGTTCCACCTATATGACATTCTGGAAAAGGCAAAACTGTGGAGACAATAAAAATATCAGTGGTTTCCAGAGATTTGGGGAAAGAAGGATGAACAGGTGGAACACAGATTTTTAGGGCAGGAAAACTATTTGTATGATATTATAATGGAGGACACATGTCATTATTACTTTGTCCAAGCCCATGGAAGGTACAACATCAAGAGTGAACTCCAATGTATACTATGGGCTTTGTGTGATAATGATGTGTCCACATAGGTTAATCCTTGGTAAAAAATGTGCCACTCCAGTGCACGATATAAATACTGAGGGAGGCCGTGCGTGAGATGGGGCAGGGGTACGGGAGGAATATCTTCACCTTTCACTCAATTTTTCTGTAAACCTAAAACTGCTCTAAAAATAGAGACTATTAAAAAATAGTCCCGCAATAAATATTCTGTAGTCTGATGCAATGGAGTTCAATAAAGTAGATTTTTATTAGATCATGCCGTATAATTTCCTCTCTCTCAAATATAATAGGCAAACATTATTCAAAACCACCATGCTGCAAATGTTTGAAATAGCCATGGAATATTACATCTGAAGACCCCCAATTGAGAAGCTCAATCTATAAAAGTGTTCACTTTAAATGATTCAAAAGTCAGGGTGTCTTAATTCTTAGTATCATAAGATAAAGCAAAGGCCTCCGTGGTTGTACCTTGACAACTCATCCCATCAGAGGTTCTTCGAAAGCCAATTCCACAGCGGACCACGCAGCGATAGGATCCAATGGTGTTGTCACAGTCCTGACCAGCATGGCATGTGTGTCCACCTAAAGCACACTCATCAATGTCTGCAACAAAGTGGGGCATTCAATCAGGGTGAGTTGAAGAAGCCAGGCTAAGAACCTGCTGTGAAGTGGGGATAAGAAAAGCAGTAACAGCACTTGAAAAACACACAAGAGCAAGAATGCTGATTTTTTTGGCTGAGTCATTTCAGGTGGGTTAAATGGCTGACAAGCTCACAGTAGCATAGTGTGATGTCGTCACAGACCAAGCCATCCATTAGACCACTTATAGATTAGGTTTTTTAAAAAAGTTACTTGTCCTTTCTGAGAACACAGTTTTCTGTAAAATCAGAACAATAATATCTATCTCTCAGTATTGCTTTACAAATGAAAGGAAATAATGTCCAATGCATATTGGACTCTCCATAAATGTTATTCCTCTCGCCTCCTATCCCCCTACTCTTTCTCTCTTTTGCATTTAGAAGGGGACCTCCTTGGCATAGAGGGAGAAATCCTTTCTGCGTTTCATTATTTTTTAATTATAAAACTAGATCCTTACACAATTGTGACTTTGAAGCATATCTAGTGTCTGATAGAAAAATCTTTTTTTGTTAATGTTCCCAAAGTGCTATCAGGATTGTGCAATTTAATTGAATTCTTTATAACCACCTCCTTTGTTTTATAATTGTAAGATGAGTAGAGTGATGGTCCTGATGCCTCTCCTCATTGTGATGTGAGGAGTGAGAGAGTCACTACAGGCGCCCATATGAAGGGCCCCATATAAAGGCCGTATGTGGGCAACATTAAGATCTTCCTGTCTGTTGCCAAGTGTTGGGGGAGGGGATGGAGGGGGCAAAAGAGTAGAAAAGGAGAGTGTTGGTCTACCACACTCTCTCTAGGTTGCGATTGTCATGACCTTTGCTGAAATATGTCCATTAGACTCAGGGTTGTGAATAAAGACCTTGACAAGTTCTTCCATCAGCAGCGATGGTGAGGCCTTTAGGGCAGGAGCAATAATAGGTCCCCATGGCATTGTGGCAGATATGGGAGCAGGGCTTCCCTGTTGCACATTCATCTTCATCTGAAAGAGGAAACAAAGGGCCCAATTAGTACATGAACCCCCTACTTTCTAGGAGTTATTAACGTCAGTGTTTAAAGAGGCCAAGGAATTGAGTCACACGGAACAGAAAATGCTCTATAACATGGGAATGCTGAATAAAAATTAATGCCAAGACACCCAAATTATCTTTGATAGTGAATAGATGTTTAGATTGATTCTAAAACAATGATGATGATAACTAGGATATAACAACCATCTACTGGAGCTAACCTCTTTTTACCTACCTGAACTCATTGCACACAATGTTCCTAGGAGATAAGTTGTTTTTTTTAAATCCTCACCAGAGGATATTTTTCCACTGATTTTTAGAGAGAGTGGAAGAGAGGGAAAGACAGAGAGACACATTGATGTGAGAGAAACACATCGATTAGTTGCCTCCTGCAGGAGCCCTGACCAGGGCCCAGGCCAGGGAGGAGCCTGCAACCCAGGTACCTGCCCTTGACCTAATTGAACCTGGGATTAGGTCCACAGGCTGATGCTCTATCCACTGAGCAAAACTGGCTAGGGCAGGAGATGAGTATTTTAATTACTATCCTCATTTTCGTGATAAAACTGAGGAGTGAAGAGGTTAAGTAAACCCCCCAAGGTTACACAGGTCATTATTAGCAGAGCTGGAATTAAACCTGGGCAGTATAATTTTAAAAAACCACTTTTTACCAATATACATTACACTGCCTACCAGTGAAAGAAAGGCGTGAGCCATTTACTCAACCTTTTACTTCTTAGTGACTCTCTTGAGGTGGTACTTGGGTGAGAAAAGGCTGGTTTAGTCATCAGTCTTTGGACCACAGTTTGCCCTGTCCTATGATTGAGCAATTCTAGAGTTAGGTGACTTAGAGCTGAATTACTGCTATGTCACATCCATGGCATTAAGTGGCCTCACAGAGTCCAGTGTCTTGTCCCTGTGCTCACTCCACCTCTGTCCTGCACACTGATCCCTGGCCCTTGATTGTGGCCAAATGGAAAGAGCACAGGATTTGTATCTAAAATGCATACCCAGCGCCGCTGCCTGAAAGCTGAGTGATCATAGGCACTTCTCTACATCTCAACCTCCTCAGCTATATAAAAGGGTATTTATAAGACTATGTGATGATTACATTTCTAGCAAAATGGCAACAGATGTCCATTTAATGGAATTCAGTATGAACATTTTAATAGAAATAAAAGTGCGTTATTTATTCCTATACTCACCAGCACAAAAGGGTCCAACTGAGTCTAAGGCAAACCCGGAGGGGCACTGATTACTGCGGTCTCCTACCAGAGAGAAAAAAACAGAATGAACGGGCTTGTTGGAATATTAGCACTCGTTTCTTTCCAGTACAATCTTCCCTGGGAAGGTACGCCAAGATGGAACACACACATCAAATGCTCTAGGTGAAAACAAGCTGGAATGGAAAACTTCCCCTGTTTCTCAACCAAGAACTAAATGAGTCACAGCCCAGAGATTGTTGGCAAGCGGCCACTAGAAACAGATGTTCTGTTTAAGTTGTTTATATTAATCAAAAGAAAATTAAATTATTCATCGATAATGAAAAAAGACCCAAGGTCAATGTGTACTCCACGAATAACCAAGGTGAAGGCGTATTCATCCAGCCATTGCTGTTTGTTCTAGAAGTGGGGATGCTATTTTCAAGCCACTGAGAAAAAGTCCGTGAAAAACAGACTCTAATGAAGAAATCCTCTCTTTCTGTGAATCTCCTCCATTTGTCACGTGGGGCTTCCAGGTCAAAGGCCCTACGTGCCGACCAAGAGTTCTCCTTTTCCATGTAGTCAGAGCAAGGGCCAATGGGCATATTATGATAGAACAGAATTCAAGTTAGAGTCAGAAAAGACAACACAGTAACAAAAATAAACAGGTTAGTCAGGGAATCTCTTTCCTTAGAAAGTAACAGGGTCTTGACTGTTTTAAATGGTTTAGCAAATATTTTTCAAACATTAGTGACCTGAAAAAAATTAAATGAAACTCATCTTTCAAGTTACCAAAATAATGAATGTGTACCCAGCTTCTAAGTCAACTGTTAGTCTAATAAATTTCTCCTAAGGGACATTTTATCTCATTTATATTGTATATTCAGTTCATATTCAGCCTTTTAGAAGTTATCTTAGATTTTCTTTCCATTCTAAATGCATAAAACTGTGATTATTTTTATTATTGTTTTAGGGGCTCTTCATAGAGGGAGTCTGGGCTAATTTTTCAGAATCATCATATTTTGGAGAGTCTCTGAGTATAACATTGTTTGAGCTCTGCTGTGAACATGCAACTGTTCAAAACTGTTTATGAATGTGGGGGGTGTAAGAAACACTACTCCAATGAAAGTATTTCCTTGACTAGAAAACTAGAGTCCTATCTGCTATTTCTGTGCCATCTGATTGTTTAGAACCTTAATGAGAAACTCTAATGGTTCATGACCCATTTCAAGCCTGACTATTAAGATGACCCTGAGAGCATCAGAGTCTTCTTGAAATGGCAAAGGAACCGGACTAGAATAGGGTGGAATAGAAATGTCTGGAGAATCGTTGCTAAATGATTGTTGCATGGTTACTGTGTGTCACCTATCACTGTGAGTCTCACATACGTTACTTCACTCAAACCTCACAACTCCTCTACTCTTACCATAACCAATTTTCTGACGAGGAATTAGAGTCTGAGGTTATGCAAATTGCCTCAAGTCAAAGACCTAATATAAGCCGGAACAAGAATTTAGATGCAAATCTGCTTGACTTTCAACCACGGAAATCAAGAATATAACTCAGGTGGTGATTGTAGTGCATGCTTCCTTTTTACTTATTCACTTACTTGTACATTCCTTAATCCAACCAGTATGTGCTGTAGGGCACTGTGTTGTGAATGTAACTGTGGAAAAACTGTGTCATATAAACATAGTTAGTTGTTACCTGAGAGTAGCTTTTGAATTTTGGTTCCAAGTGGGGGAGATTTCTTCCTTTAGGTGGCATTTGGGCAGCTTTTGGGGAGACACTTTGATTTTCCACAATGCTAGGGAGGCCTATTAGAATCTGGGGAGAAGGGCAGACCCTGGAGCAGGTTCTAAAATACTGCAGTGTGTGGTATAATGATGCAGATGGCGATCTGTCCCTGGCTCTGATTTCCATGGAAGTGAGAGAGCTGTTTTTAATTATCTAAGGCTAGGACCCATCTTCTACATATTAACACTTGGATTGCGGGAAACGAGTTAAGTCGGCTCGCGTGAATTGCGCGTACTCCGCGGGAGCCGTCTTAACTCGGTTCATATAGATTTGCGGTGGAGTGCGGGAAACATGTAAACTCGGGCCGATTGTAACTGCGTATTACCAAATATTTGTTTGTTTGCCGTTCACAAAGATACCTACCTGCGTATGCGAACCGTTTCATACCCATTGGGGTAATAGGTATCATAAAAATCCCTTGTAAGTAGAGAACACTTTATGGCGCTGGTCGAGTACAATACCGTTAGGGTACCAATGTATTGTTTTCTCATTTTATAACCGATATCCCTGGATATCTCACCATGCAAAGAGAATAGTTATTGAGAAATACTTCTTGTGTCCGGACGTCTTTAGTTTTGAGTTTTGTGAATATTATTACCTGTTTAAACTAACTCTGATTTTGCGCGGGAAACCTAAATAATTGCCCGCGCCATCTTATATTTTGGCGGGAAATTCACCCGACACCGTAGTGTTAAACACTATTTTATGTGCTTAAAATATACAATGAATTTCTAGGAATGCTCCTGGAATATAAATTGATGTGTGACTCTACATGTTTTATTGAGAACATAACCAAGAATTACTCGATTCTTTTTTTTTTAAAAAAGATCACAGCAGGGCTCTATATATTGTAGATTCAGTCATAGAAACACTTCTCTGTTATCTTGCATTGTAGTAATGTCTAATGGTTTTTACATTGAAATACAACATATTTTGTTATAAACTTTTCCTTTTATTTATTCTTTAGGTTACAGTTAAAGTATGTTGTTTTGAACATACTTTAAAATATGGGAATCGCCGAAACCGGTTTGGCTCAGTGGATAGAGCGTCGGCCTGCGGACTGAAAGGTCCCAGGTTCGATTCCGGTCAAGGGCATGTACCTGGGTTGCGGGCACATCCCCAGTAGGAGATGTGCAGGAGGCAGCTGATCGATGTTTCTCTCTCATCGATGTTTCTAACTCTCTATCTCTCTCCCTTCCTCTCTGTAAAAAATCAATAAAGCATATTTAAAAAAATAAATAATAAAATAAAATATGGGAATCATTAGTTATGATTTTCATTTTGCCATATTAAGGGGGCAATGCAAAATATTTGTTTGTATTAAAAACTAGAGGCCCAGTGCACGAAATTTGTGCACTGGGGGCGGGGGGGTGTCCCTCAGCCCAGCCTGCACCCTCTCCAATCTGGGACCCCTTGGGGGATCTCCCTCTCACAATCTGGGACTGCTGGCTCCTAACCACTCACCTGCCTTATTGCCCCTAACTGCTTCTACCTGCCAGTCTGATTGCTCCCTAACTGCTCCCATGCCAGCCTGATTGATGCCTAACTGCTCCCCTGCCAACCCGATGACCCCCAACTGCTCTCCCCTGCCGGCCATCTTGTGACAAGGTGGGGGCGGCCATCTTGTGACAACGTGGGGGCAGCCATCTTGTGATGACGTGAGGGCGCGAGGGCCACCTAGGCTTTTATTAGTATAGATAATTGTAGAAACTTTTAAGTTCAAAATTCCCTGTAAACTTGTCACTTGGAACAAATTACTACCAACATTTTGGTGCTTCTCTCTCTAGTCACTTTTATAAGCACTCTACAGAATAATGGCCAAATTACTGATTATAAAATCTCTTGGAGAGCTTATTAAAATCAGAGATCTCTTGGTCCTATCTCAGTCAGAATTGCCAAGGAAGAACCAAGGAATCTGTGCTTTTAGCCAGTATAAAGGTTTTCTTATAATCACGGTGAGATGGGCAACCCAGGTTGGTTCGGATCATATTGTATATATACTGCTTTTCAATTATTATTATATCGGGTACATTCTCCTTCGTCTCTTGTTCACAGTTACCCTGTCAATACCCAAAACAGTGCGTGGTACACAGTAGGCACTCAACAAATATTTTCAAATGAGTAAATATGCTAAATTATTTTTAAAATCCTTTACATTTACTTTAAAGACTGCTTAAGAATTATCATACAGCTGTGCCATCATTTAAGCATTTATCTCTTACTTCCAAGACATTTATTATTGGCCATTTTTTGTGATTTTCTTAGGGTAGACTCCTAGAATGAGATAACTAAAAAGAAGGGAATAGTTGAAAGGCTACTGATACAAACTACTTTCTAGAAATGTTAAACGAAGATACAACCTCTGCTGGCAGTGTATGGGGATGTTCATTGCCCTATACCTCTCCAATACTGAGTGCATCACATTTTTAAATCTCTGAGTGATAATTGAAAAAATGTGCAGTTTTTTGCTTATTGATGAAGTTAAACAATTTTTCACATTCATTTTGTTATTATTGTTTTTTCCTTCATGCATTTCCTGTTGATAGCCTTTATGTGTTTTTCTACTGGGGTGTTTGCCTCTTTCTTATTGAATTTTTAAAAGCCTTGTATATATTAAGGTTAATCATAGTTGATCATAATATGTAATGCAAATATTTTTTTTCTTGGTGTATATTTTACTTTCTCAATTTTGTTTTTTTCTCCCATGAAAAAGTTTTAAAAAAATTATTTGTAGCTAAATTTATTTATCTTTTCCCTTTATTGTTTCTGACTTCTCTTTTATTTAACTTGTAAAATTAATCATATTTTATAATTATATTTTAAAAACTAGTCAATTTTATTTTAAAGATCAATTTAAAAAAATTATACTGATTTATATTGTGAGTTGTTTTGACCAGTAGTTTCCAAATGCCAGTGTGCAGACCAGGTATTAGAATCTCTTAGGGGTTGTTAAAAATACGAACTCCAGGCTCTACCTTTGTCTGGCTAAACAAAAATCTTTGTGCTTATAAATCTGAACTTGCATCAAATTCTCTAGGTGACTCTAAGTGCACTGTTACCATAACTGTAGTCTAGACCCAACAAAGAGAAAGAACCTTCTGGTTAAGCAACCAAGAATGCAAGCTTGCCCCCTGGTGGTCATTTAAAAAGAAATTGCAGGTACACAATTCTCAGCAAAATGTTAAGCAAATGGGCACACATATCAGATGTAATGTATTTGTCATAGTATCTAAGGATAGCAAGGGGTTTTAAAGGTCATATAGTGGGACCCGATCCCCCAACAACACCCCTACAAGTACCACAAAGACCTTCCAGCCGTTTCAGGCCTAAAGGATTCACACAACTAGGTAAAAAAAATCACCTTAATTCCTCTAGTCCCAGATGATATAAATTATTTTTTAACCAAAGTTCTGTTCCAAGTTATGTTTCTTACATTATATGGGGTACTAGAAAAAGTAGAAACAGATTAGATTTGAAAAGGAGGCATTGTTGAGAAAGAGAAAACGTAATTATTCCAGTGGCTCTTTTCTTTTGTCCAAGTGTCCTGAGCATGACAACAGTAAAATGAAGTGTTGGTGGCAATTCGTGGCTGGAGGAGGTGTGAGGCCATGGGTACCACTGGCTATGAGGCTTCATGAATCCACGATTATCTCAAATAATATGATCACAAGTTCCTAGATTACAGTGATCACAAATGTAATGAAACCATTATGAATGAAGAAAAATAGTCCCATGCATAACCAATAAAAACAAGAGTAAGTGGTAAGAATACAATTTTTAGTGTTTCTTCTGAGCACGATAAAACAATACGATGCTATTTAAATCTACTTGGATCTATTTTGGGAAAGCCAGCATATAGCAAAACATACACATTCACGAAGCCAATATGAGTAATTTTAAGTGTACTCATGGGAGCCTAAAGTTCAAAGTTAAAGTCAAACAGTCGCAACATCACTACATGCAAGTGTTTCCTACCACCCAAACCCCATGGAATAGGGAATGCTAATTGTTGCGGTGCCTCTCATGACTGAAAAGGAAACCCAGGGTACAGACACATCAAAGAACTACATAGCATAGGGAGGCTGCTGAGATCAAGGGTTGTAGAACTATGCTTGGAAAATGAGAAGCCGTTCAAAAATTATAACTTCCAGGAACAAGAAATGACTGTGGAAATCCTGATTATTGCTGCACTGCTTTAAAAATATGAAAACTTTTTTGGAACTAATTTAGGTTCACATGTACCCATCTCAGGAATTTAAAAAATTCCTTGACAAAGTATAAAATTCAGGCCAAGAACAAATGGATTTTATTATCCAAAGAAAACCATCTGACAGAATATATATTTTTAAACCTCCCTGTGCATATAGAATAGAATAACTCCATTATGCAATATGAAGCAGCATATTAGTAAAACAAATGTATTAGAATACACCCTGACTGGCTTTACCACCAAAAAAAAAAAAAAAAACAGATAACACGCACGAAAAACTGATATCATTGTGTATGGTCTACGCCTTAATATCCTTATTTTGAAGGTCAATGCAATTCTTTAACCCTTTTAGAAAGATTTGGACTTCGTCTGAACCAACTTACCTTTGGAAATGGAAGCATGAATTTTAAAACCCAATGTCTCTTCTAACTGGTTGTAGTCAGTTTCCACAGAGGATGCATGAAGTGTTTCTACCAAGAAAGGCATTCTCCCCTGGGCCTGGTCATAGAAAATGGTGTGGTTCCATGTGTATGGGACGCCGATGCCGTCAACGGTGAACAGCCGGGTTGAGCAGGCATACAGCTGCCCAGCACCTGTCTGAACGTAGTCCTCCGTGTAATCCTAAGGAGGACAATACAGATTTGAGGATCAGCATGACTCTTCCTATTTTTTTCTTGAGGGTTCTATGAGATGCAGAATGAGAAAAAAATGGTTTAGAGGCTAAATATTTTTAGTTCTAAATGAAATTGTAGTTGTACAGTAGAGTCCAAGAAATAAAATATGAACTTCTTAATTGTTACGTTAGTTTCATGATTTTACTGTTATAAATTATAGTTTCATAAGGGAATCAGAGTTGTAGGTCAAGAAAAGATGTGAAAGGGCAATGGATTATTCTTTCATTTCAGAATCTTTTATGGATGATATACAAAAACTTTCATGCAAGAGTTACTATTCTGTGAGGAGAAAATTAAACAAATGGCTTAAATCAGCACAGCAGTGATCTTGGTTCTGATAAGCAGAATAATAAATCACTAAGAGTTTGGAAAGACTTGTCCCTGAAGATTTTTTTAAATTAAAACCATTGATAATAACATTATACAATTGTCAGGTGTATAAGATTATAATTCAGTATCTGTGTACTCTATTGCATGCTCCCCACCCGAAATCTAGTCTCCTCCATTACCATGTATTTGGTCCCCTTTATCCACTTCACCCTCCCCCACCCCATTCTCCTCTGGTAACCACCATTCTGTCTATATCTATGAGTTTGCTTTTCTTTATTCCTTTTTTTTTGTTTCTTTTTTTTTTGTTAATCCTCACCCATGATATTTTTCCCATTGTTTTATAAAGAGTGGAAAGGAGGAGGGGGAAGAGAGAAACATCGATGTGAGTTGCCTCCGCACATGCCATGACCAAGGTGGCAGATTGAACCTGCAACCCAGATATGTATCCTCGACCAGAATCAAACCTGTGACACTTTGGTGCGTGGGCTGATGCTCTAACTACTGAGAAAACTGGCCAGGGCTACTTTTCGTTTTATAGTCCACATATAAGTGAAATTATATGATTTTTGTCCTTTTCCATAGACTTATTTCACATAGCACATACTGTCAGGATTCATCCATGTTGAGATATCATATCTTCTTTATCCATCCATCCGCCCATGAATACTTAGGTTGTTTGTCTTGGCTAATGCAAACAAAGACCAGATAGCCATTTCTAACCGCAGTGGTTTAGACATTTACTCCCTGAAGCAAACAAGGGGAACGACACAAGTTCTCTGTGCTCTTTCTATGGATCTCTGACTCCTACTCTTACCATTACACCAATAAACAGAGAAGGCAAGTTATCTTGACAGTTTACCTTTACAGCGACTTCAGCAGGTGAATGAAGCTGCAGGACATAGCCGCTCACGACAATATCTAGCAGCAAAGCACCATCGGAATCCAGGCCCCGAGCAATATGAGTCATGCGCAAGATTTCTCCTGGGAATTACAATGCGTTCACTTTAGCAGCAAAAACTATATGGTTTGTGTAAGCGCAGAACAGATTTACCTTACATTCCAATTCAGCTATGTTATTTTACTGAAAGCTTGAATAAACATAGGCAATAAGAGTATTAAATTAGCATTCAGTCCCCAAATTAAAGGTAGGCTTACCGAATTTTCTTCTGAAATCTCTTTTTATGTGGCATAAATGTAGGATATGATTGTGTGAAGGATCCCACACTTTAAAATCACAAGCAATAGCAAGACAATTCTACAAAAATGGGTTGCTTGTGAGAAGGGACAGTCAGCTTCATCATGCGAACTGGCAATAACTACAAGTCTCTTTCCGATGTTTCAAGAAGTAGCAAAGAGGCATCTTTGTAAGTGGATGGTCATGACAGTCCCACTTCTGGGATGATTAAAGCTATGCCCTCCCTCGGTCTTTCTTCCTTAAAGGTCACTGCCATTTGATCACCTTTCATAAGGTTTGAATTGGACCTGAGGGCACTTAGAAAGAGCAATGAATAGCTAATACAAGTTCATTAACTCTAAGGGTAAAGCAAAAACACATTAAGATTTGCTTGTTTTTACTTCCATCTGTTTAAAAAATATATTTTTTATTGATTTCAGAGAGGAAGGGAGAGAGATAGAAACATCAATGATGAGAGAGAATCATTGATTGGCTGCCTCCTGCATGCCCCCTGCTGGGGATCAAGCCTGCAACCTGGGCATGTGCCCCAACTGGGAATCAAACCGTGAACTCCCAGTTCATAGGTCCACACTCAACCACTGAGCCACACTGGCCAGGCTACTTCTATCTTTTTGATAAAGAATCCCTATAAGGTATTCTTATTGAATCTCACGTTTAGATACAAAAACTTTTAATTAATAGCAATGACTCATTTTCTGTTTAGCCTTTAAAACTTTTTTTTCTAAAGGTTTAAGGAGAAAAGATATAGGAAATAAAGTTTTGGGGTATAAAAATGACTATACTGTTTGAAAACTCTTAGAGACCCATGTCAGTAAAAATTTATAGGGAAATATAAAATTGCTTTTATATCGTTTATGATAAGATTGCCTCAAAGACTGAAATTACTCTCTGTGGGAACATATATTTTTCTTAACCATGGACTTTTAAGGCAATCATATTTTTATAGTAATAGAATACTAAGCTGAGCTGGCACTAACCAGTTGCAAATTCCACTTGGGTTTCTCTCTTGAAGACTGCATTGGTAAGGGTGAAGCCATTGACTGCTTCTCCAATTTCCTTTGCTGTTGTCCAATAAATGGGATTTAAAATAGAAACTATCTTTCGCATTGCTGGACCTATATAAAAAGAGATACATCAGGTGACAAAGCAAAATATTTACAGTTCCCTGTTATTGTTTCATAGCATGTTATTCATAAGCATGAAACCTAAATAATCTTGAATAACAATAAAATAAATACTAGTATCTCATGCATCTTTAAGAGTTGACTACTGGGATAGAATTACTATACTGATCATTTAGTAGTAACATCTTCTAGAATCTTATGACTGGAAATAACAAGATGAAGGCTAACATATACATTTTTAAAGAAGAGGCTTATTGATTACTTCGATAAGTAAAGAAACTTACCAAGCCTGCGAGGCACATTGGTAATTCTGGCATGTATTACTCTAGTATCAGAGGTAGGGCTATCTGTCACTGTGGCGTTAAGGAAAGCAATTCCAAATTCAACATCATTAATATTTCCAATAACACTTCCTCTGGCTCGCTGGGGCCCACCTATTGGGGGAAGGAAAAACATTCCTGGATAAGGAAGTAATTTCATCAACATCACATGGGAGAAAAGAAGGCCAGTATTCAAAGATGCTACAAATCTTCTCTCAAACATTTGAAAAGATCATGACATCTGAATTTAAGAGTGTAATAAATAAGCTTTCAAAACATTTCACTCTAATGTAGTACTCATCATCCCTCATAAATCCAGGCTCCTTCCAATCTATGTCCATCATAGCAGTATTTCACAATCCAAAGAATACAATCAGCGTCCAGTCCCAAAGCCAAAATAAAGTGGGTGTTTGCTGATGGTAATGAAATGATGATAATAATGAGTTTATTGAGCATGTCATGCACTATAGTAAGCATTTAATATGTGCTAACTCTTTTAATCCTATCAAAATCCCATAAGGTGGTTTATTTTAAGTAGCCACAGTTTGAAGACTAGAGAAAGAAAGTTCAAAGAAATCATCATTACAGCTAGAAGGTGGTGGAATGAGGATCTGAACACAGATGTGATTGGCATCAAAACCCATGTTCTTTGATCTGTTTGCCTCCTTAGTGGGAACAAAGGGACAGGAGGAATCACCAGCAAAAAACAGCTCCTAAGCCTTGTGACAGGTCACTGTTAACATAAATGTGACATATCTAAGGGGTTTTATCGTCCAGCTTGGGTTTCAGATCTTGGGCTTATCAAGTTCTTTGTATTACATACATATTTTAAAAATGCTTAACAAGAAAAATTTGCAGGATATCATACTTTTAACAGTGCTGCAAAATTCATACCAAGACAATCAGATTGAAGAACAATTATAATTTTAAAAAGTAGCTCTGCAGTCATTTTATGCTTTCTTCCTACTGCTCAACAAAATTATTGGTAACTAACAGAATAGGTGGCTAATGGCTATTTCTCAATTAAATTGCATGCTTTGATAAAAGAAACAAATTGGGAAGAAGCTGATAGTGAAATTTATAAATATTCATTAAGAATATATTTTAATGGAATATATTTTAAAATAATCACCAGGTGTTTCGGATATTGTTATCAAGTACTATATACTAGGGAGAAATATAATTATATTCAATCTCAGATAAAACAGGAAGTATAGTATCTCACCATTTTATTTACTGTTACTTTTTTATTCACCATTTTAATTTGCATTACTTTATTAGAGAAAACATTTCTTCACCTTGATTCAGCCTTTAGGTTCTGGACTACATTCATTTGGTCATCAAGTATCGAGGAAACAGCAGTAATAAGAAAGAGGAAAAAAAGACATGAGACCTGTCTTCATAGAGCTTGTGTCTGAATAGGGAAGACAGATATTAACGAGAATTCTATAAAAAATGTAAAATTGGAATTTTACACTAATGTGTAAGATTTACTACTCGGGGAAGTCTGAAAAGGAAGTAAAAATTGAGTAGCAATCCAATAAAAGTAGAGGTCTTAACTAAACCAGGGAAAAAGGCAGGAGAAGGGCTTTCCCGGTAGAGAAAATGGCATGTGTCACCCTTTGGGGAGGTGGTCGCTCGCTATATTGGAGAAACCAAAAGTGAGAGCTTAGAGAGCGATGGGAACCACACTGCAAGGTGATGCAGCAAAGTAGAGAGCAGGCCCAGTCAGGACCTGGTAGGCCATATGGGTCCTTATATTTACTTCTAGGCAGGGGAATAGTTCCCCCATTCAGAAGGATCGCGAATTCCCTTAGTTCTCTGGGTCATTGCTAACAAGCATGGCCTCCCACTGTGATCTTGGTTCCCCATCTCACAGAGGAAGAACTTGAATCCCAGTGCTGAACCACCATCTCCTAGTCCGGCCAGCCTAGCTGGGAGCCTTGAAGCCTTCTGCCAAACTTTATAATTCAAACTGTCTGTATATTTGGACTTCCTTCCCACTGGGGCCCTGATACCACCAGAGGCTGAACTACCAAATGCCTCCACTGAAATGGGACTTATTGCCATGCCTACATGTTCGAAGAGCCTCGGAATCCTTGGTAATCAGCTGATATGTTGAGAAGATATGTTGAGCAGTTGACTGACAGACACTTGCCCTGTAGCTTGTCTAGATCCTATAAATCTTTTCGTATAACCTCTCTCTCTCTCTCTTACTGTGCCAAATGGGCCTTCTTGATTCCCAGGGACATTTTATTTCTAAAGCAACCTTAAAGCTTTGGAAAGTCCAGTCATATTTCAAAACTTCACCAGTGTCAAACTGTTCTTTCTGTTCTGCTTCTAGCCCTTAGAAAGTTTATCCTGAGACAAGTACCCTTAGGACTATCCACCATTTAAAAAAGTGTTTTTATTTATTTCAGAGAGAGAGGAAGAGAGAGGGCTAAAGAGATAGAAACATTGATGAGATGAGAGAGATACATAGATCTACTGCCTCCTGCACGCTGCCTACTGGAGATTAAGCCTGTAACCGAGGCATGTGCCCTGACTGAGAATCGAACCAGTGGCCTCTTGGTTCATGGGTTGATGCTCAACCACTGAGCCACACCGGCTGGGTAACCCACCATTTCCTAGGACTCCAGCAAACTCTTTCTAAGATCCATTAGTTCTAGAATTCTGACTTCGCTCCTCCTAAATTTTTACATTACTTACAATAGCTAGCCATGTTGTGTGATTTGAGTTATGGTAGCTGAATTGAACTCCTCCTACTCTTTGTCCTCAAACTGAATAGGCTTCTATTTCACTTTCCACACTCATGTTCTCCCCTCTTACATCTGTGAAATAACAGCCTCCAATTGTGTATTCCTGTTAGATGTTCGGCTTCTGCTCTACCCTCATTCTTCAGCCTGAAATCTCAACTAGGCTTTCCCCACGTTTCCACACCCGTTTATCCTTCACACCCAGGACTGCTATTTATGGCTCTGCAGACCAGATCCCATCACAAGGGAGCCTGGAAAGTGGCAAGCAGAGGCTAAAATCCAGCCATGAGTTTGGGGGTAGAGCAGCACGAGCTAGAGGAGGGAAGTACTTTTCCTCCAATTCTTCCTCCCAGAAATGGCACTGTTTCGTAATTTGTGGGCCCAGAGTGACTCCTTTTCTTCCTTTGCAGAAAGGCTGTAAGTGTGCCAGCAGTAGTTCTGTCAAAATCTCACTGAGTTGCTTACCTGGACAAGCTTGTATATTGCATCTGGAAACCTGAGTGGCGTCTCCCGGACAGGGGCGCCCACGGTGAGATGGCTCTGGATTGTTGCACAGCCGTTTTCTGGTCTTTTCGCCTCCTCCACAAGAAGCAGAACACGGGCCCCAACTTTGCCAGTTTCCCCAACTCCCATCCACTGTGAACAAGAGTGGAATGGTCAATCTGAACAGATCGGACCTAAGACTGTCATGTAGGGTGGCCCTGCCTGTGCAACTTTTATTTTAAGATCTGAGAGGATGGCACTGCTACAATGAACACTACGTAGAATGCTTTGCTTGTTCTACTGCAGGAGTCGGGGAGCTCACCAGGACACATGTCAGTGTTGCATCTCTGGATCTGGGAGTCTGGCCCCCCACAAGCTCTTCCTCCGTTGGAGGGTCGAGGGTTATCACACGTGCGGTACCGCCGCATCTGCCCTCCGTTACAGGACCGACTGCAGATTCCCCAGCCACTCCAAGGGCTCCAGTTTCCATGAGCTACAATGCAGAACCATTGGAGAAGCGCTAAACAATGACATTCACTCAACAGGGACGGAAAGACTCTCCCCAGGAAATGAAAGGAAACATACAGATCTATAAAGAGGCAACTTCCAGAGGTAGACGGATCAGCTGTTGTTTTGACCAGAAACCGAGTATACATCCCAGTGACTGTTCAATTCCATATAACACACATTTACTGAGTCTTAGAGTATTCCAGGAGCTGAAGGATATGACTGAGACAAGATCTTTGGCTCTCGATGAGCCAAGGCGATCACACTGAAGATACAGTGGATTCAGATGCTGCTAGCTAGGATCGAAGAATCTAGCTTGGTGACTGAATTAAGGCAGAGAGCTGCCTGCCTGCCTGCCTCCATAGAGGAATCATCAACATTATTAACTGTTAGCAGGTCAGGGTGCTGCTGCCCTTGCACTCTGCAGCTGGTCCCATGGAGTAAATGAAATCGGACACAGTCCCTGCCCATACAAATCCATTACTTCTAAGGTATAACACAGACTTATAGCAACCGTATAGCATTTTAATGCCCTACATCAAAGGTAGACGAATCAAGTCAAGAATGTTATAACTTTAAGGACTTAAAAGCCATAGTGGAACTTTAAGAAAGTATAATTTTGACTCACTATTTCCAACACTCACTTGGACAAGGGTCACTATTGCAAAAATCGCTCTGGACATCACTCCCTTCACACCTGCTTCCTCCATACTGTGGGGCGGGATCAGAGCAGTCCCTTGTTCTCTGTCTGGCTCCTCCTCCGCAGGACACGGTGCAGGCGCTCCAACTGGCCCAGCTGGCCCACTTGCCATCAACTGGATTAAGGAACAAACAAATGTGCTCCGTTAATACTTAAAAATGAGGTTAGCCCTAGCCAATTTTCTCAGTGGTTAGAGCAACGGCCCATGTACTGATGGGTCTCAGGTTCGATTCCAGTCAAGGGCATGTACCTCGGGCAGTCAAGGGCAGACTTGATCTCTGGCCTTGGTCAGGGCATGTGCAGGAGGCAACCAATCGCTGTATCTCTCTCACATTGATGTTTTTCTCTCCGTCTCTCCCCCTTCTTTCCACTGTCTCTAAACACCAATGGTAAAAACATCCTCAGGTGAGGATTAAAAAAAAAAGAGCTGGTTAAACACTAATAACTGCCTAATAATGCCTAATAACTGGGCATTATTAGGTTGAGCAATGTTCTTATTGACTGTGATTCTTACTGACACACTAGCCAGATAAGAGGCAGTGTTTATTTATTGAGGGTATAAACATTGCATTTCTCTTACCAGGACAGTGTCTTTCATTGCAAACTTGCATCTGTGTTTCTGCTCCGTCACAGTAGGAGCCACCAAACGATGGTGGAGGGTTATTGCACAGTCTTGTTCTTGTCTGGGTCCCCTGCCCGCAACTTCTGCTGCACACACCCCAAGGCTGCCAAGTGCTCCATGCTCCATGAACTACAAATATCCCAAGAGACAGAGTCAAGTCACAGCACCATGTGTATTAAAAACAAACATTAGAGAAGTAAATTAACTTAGTAATGAGTGAAATTAGCCCAGAATAAAAAATAATAATTAAAATGGAACCAAAGAAAACATGAGTGACGTTCTTCCTTTCTCCTTCTGATTAGATTTTCATGGAAATTAGTCTATAGGAAAATTCTGAAGGCCAACTAATGCCAAAATTAATGCTTAACATCATCCAAAGAGGCTATTTTATTAAAATAAAAATTTAATCAAACTGCCATATGTAAAGACAATCTGACTTTTAAAATCCTAGATGGATGAGCATTTGCCTGCGCTCTGTGCTCTGGGGAAAAGGGAAAGAACCAGAAGCTTAGGAACAAGGCTATATAACAGATCCAGATGCGGTTATGGGCAATACAAATGTTCCCACCATGATAACTTGGACCCCAGATCACAAGACCACGTCTTTAAGCCTGATTCAGCTCCAGGTTTAAAAATGTACTTGTATCTTTCAACAACCTGATGATTTGCACAGTTGTACTCTTTGGGGAAAAAAAGTCTCCATTACATAATGTTCATGAATGAAAAGTTCTGAATAACACACTTACCTCCTTCCGAAACAAACAACAAAAAAACTGACCAGTGTTTTCCAAGTGTGGCTAAGGCCCCCGCTGTGGTAACTAACATATTGCACCATCTGACCGCAGGACTAGAACAACCTTATGTTTCTTACCAGGTACATGGGCTGAGAATCAATGTTATGGTTTCTCTAATGTGTTAAGTCAGTATCAGGTCATACATTTGTTTTGAGGGTCATTTCTAGATATGGGACTCATAAAGTATGTTTTTGTGGTCACCCAGTTTAACGGAGATATGAACCAAGACAGGGCCTTAACATCTGTGTCTAAATATTCTCTTAACAATTTAAGAGACATCAAAATAATAAGTTGAAAACCAAGACATGATCATTTGGTTGCTTTGTTTAGAAAAATTTTAAAATTTCTTCTCATTAACTGTTTTCTAATTGAGTTGACTACATGTCCCTGTACTTTATAGATACAGGCAAACACAGTCACACAAATTTATTTTAACTGACAAGAATTTGCACTGAAAAGTATTTGACTAGTCCTAACCTGTTTGGCTCAGTGGATAGAGCATCGGCCTGCGCACTCAAGGGTCCCAGGTTCGATTCCGGTCAAGGGCATGTACCTTGGTTGCGGGCACATACCCACTGGGGAGTGTGCAGGAAGCAGCTGATCAATGTTTCTCTCTCATCGATGTTTCTAACTCTCTATCCCTCTCCCTTCCTCTCTGTAAAAAAATCAATAAAATATATTAAAAAAAAGTATTTGACTAAAAGTAAACAAATAGGAAAAAGCCTTTAAATATTTGGCAGATATTACTCAAAGTTATTTCTTTATTAATTCATATTGTTGATGCTCAAAGTCCTTATATATGGACTAAGTGATTTTAAAAAATTCTGCCGTTCTAATTATTTTCCTATATTCTATTTTCAAGGCTGTTGGTTAACAAAAGCTCACACCTCTTACATATAAAGTCTTAGAGCATAGATGCATTTTTATTGCAAGATTATAAATGGGTGATATTTATTCATTTATTATCTGTGTAGTTTCTATTACATATAAATAGAGGTTTTTGGCTGAAGATATATATATATATTTTTTTAATCAATAAAGAAAACCTTAACCAGAAATGAACTTCACGATATAAAATGTGGTGGAGTTGAAATGTTTCTTTTATATGAATGGAATGATAACAATAAAAAAGACAGAATAATAATACTATAAATCAGAGAAAGAATAAAACATCATGGTGTCTAAATAATACCAAAGAAGACAACGGCGGAGGAGTAAGTATATAGGAAAAATGCAAAACGTAAGAGAGGGATTTGTTGTTACACTATGTTGCAATTCTGATTCTGGAAAGACAGCAGAACAGGGTCCTTGCAGGGACTCTGGGCCAGATGCCCTGGGTCTGAGTGACTGCTCTGCTCTTACTAACCGTGCAGTCCTAGACGAGTTACTGGGCCTTCTGTGCCCAGTTTATAACCTGCTATATCCAGATAATAAAAGTACCTGCCTTGAGAGGGTCAGGGTGAGGAAAAATGAGTTTATAGATGAAAATTGCTGGGATCAGCACAGCACACACCATTGTAAAGTACTGCACATGTGTGAGCGATGAGCTAGTATGGCCATTCTTTAACTCAAAGTTCTCAACGATTTAAAAAAAAAACCCCAAACATTTTAAAAATGCTCATTCTTTAAGTAATCTGTGTATTTTTTTAATGACAATGGCTGTCAAATGCCAGCAGAAAGGTCCATTCCAGAAGATACCTATCTTTATTAGGGGGAGGATTGGAAGTTTAAAAATACCATGCTAACTGGGGCAGAGAAAGTACAATATAAGCCTAAAATATCAATTTGCACCAGAAAGTAAGAAAGTGTTCAAGGAATCCGGGGCATTTATAAAAATCATTTAGCTTTTCATGATACAGGTATCATTGCTGACAAACTGCACAAAGATTGCTGTCATCAGGTATGTTTTATTTTGACATAGTATGCTATTATAATTAGCTTTCTAATTCTTCAAGGTGAAGAAACATTTTGGTTTCTTGTTTGTTTTCTTTAGGATTTCGTGACAGTATTTTATTTTTAAATGCAATGGAAGCACTGAACTGCAAATCAAGATACGCAGAATCTAAGTGAACAGGCTGGGGAAACAGTTTGGCCTGGGTCCAAATCCTTGATTTACCTTTAACCAGCTATGTAACCTCAGTGAATCAATTCTCACATATCCTCTGAATCGTAGTTCTCTCGTCTGTCCAATAGTGTGCAATATCTTAGTTTGGTTTATTGATTTCATTTTTTTTGACTGTTTCAGCAAAGGTGTCGCTCCTAGTTCTGCTCTATGTGAGTTTGTTCTCTATGCTTGTCAATATAGGATTATTATCTGCTTATCATCCTAGTTTTGAGCAATTAGAAGAGTGCCTTGAGTATAGCATGGGTGCTTAACAAATATTTTTTTTGGATGAATCAATGAATGAGTCAACAGCCACATCTCTATTTCTTTCAAGCTGTCCAACAAGGAGCCCCGATCCTCTTGGCACTAAGTAACCCACGATGGTTACCAAAGTGGCCTTCTCCTGGACTCAAGGTCAGAGGTGAGCACGGGATCCAAACAAAATCAAACGGGGGCCTTTCCCAGAGGTTCATAGTGAGAGGAACTCTTTGCCTCTGAGGCCTGAGATTATAGGCCCCCGTGAGCCAGGAGCTGCCGGAGTCATTTTTTCCACCACATGGAAAGAGTTTAAAGGAGAATACAGCCAAGAGAGGAAAGCAGAGATGTGAGGTGGAAAACATGCTAGTAAACTATGGGCCCAATCCTTGGATTCAATCAGACCTGAAAGGAGAATTTTTACTTAAGCTTCGGTAAGTTTGATTTCTGTCGCTTGAACCTCAGAGAGCCCCATCGTGCCCATGTTGTAGGGTTGTTCCACAAAATCAAAAAACAGCGCGTACACAAAGCACGTAGCCTGGCTCCTAGCACACGATAGGTATTTAGTCACTGGTAACTATTATTATTTTAGCTCTCCCTAGCTGGTGTTTCTGGGAAACCCTTTAACCTTTCTAGGCTTTATTTCTTTCACCTGAAAATGAAAGACTGGATTAGGTGTTACCTAACGTCATCACCTCTAAAATTTTATGATTTGTAATTACTTATGTTTTCTCTACATGATTAAAAATGCACCCACAGTCTGGAGCCTTTAATCATGTTCAATTAAATCAGGTGTTTTACTTATTCATGCTCTACCTTCCCAAGTTCATCCAGGAGACAGAACTAAGAACGCGGAGAATGAATATATTCCAGGGGAGAGGCCATCACACCTTTTCACAGTGAAGAAGAAAAGGTCATTATGACCCCTTGATGGGAGTTAAAAACAGGAAAGTTTTGCTCATCGGTGGCTTCTCACCTGGGCACGGCCTAATGTTGCACATGATCATTTCCACAGCAGTCCCTTCACACGGCCGCCCTCCGTGTTGAGCTGATGGATTATTGCAAGTTCTGGTCCTGGTTCGGTTGCCACGTCCACAGCTCCTTGTGCATTCTTCCCAAGGGCTCCATTCTGACCAGCTACCATGCACTGCACAAAGGTAAAACATTACACCACGAGATCATGAGATACATTTCAATTGGAAGTACTAATACTGGGGCAAGGAGGGAATAAAAGATGATGGGGGGGGGGGGAGAAGAAGGTAAATGGGTGATAAATGGTGATGGAAGGAGATTTGAGGTGGTAAACACACAATACAATACACAGGTGATACACTGTAGAACTGTATGCCTGAAACCTGTATAATTTTATTAACCAATGTCACCCCCAAAAATTCAATAAAAAAGAAAGTACTGCCAGGCCGATGTGGCTCATTGGTTGAGAGTCGACCTATGAACCAGGAGGTCATGGTTTGCGGGCTAGATCCCCAGTGTGGGCTGTGCAGGAGGCAGCCCATCAATGGCTGTCTCTCATCATTGATGTTTCTCTCTCTCTCCCCCTCTCCCTTCCTCTCTGAAATCAATAAAAATATATTAAAATAAAAAAGAAAGTACTAAAAAAAAAAAAAAAAAAAGAAAGTACTAATTCTGGGCCAACCCATCGTTAGGAAACTGAAATGAACACATGTCTATCTGTCGAATAAAGAGTAGTACCTGGACACAGTTTATGTTGACAGTTCCGCATTTCTGAATCCGACCCTTGACAAGGCTTCCCACCATTGGCCGGAAGAGGGTTGTTGCACAGGCGACTTCTCTTCTGGATGCCTCTTCCACAGGTGACACTGCAGGCTCTCCAGGCAGACCACTGGGAAAACCCACCATGAACTACAAAGAAGACATTCTACTTGTCTCTGTTTTAGTAAACAAAAAACCTGCAAGTTGGATTTCATTAAGATGAGACTGGGTCGACAGCTAAGTCAGGAGCTGCTGAGAAATTGCTTATGGAAGCGCTCTTTTATGGCAAAATGAAAATCTAAGCGTGAGAGAAGAACTTCAGTTAACTAGAGTTTCTGCCCAACTCCAATCCTGACTCATGCGGACATGGCTACTGAAAGTACACAGCCAAGAAGTTTATATATCGTTTACCTTTAGAATATGCCTTTAAAAAAAAAGCAAAATATACACATTAATTTCTGAGAATAAAGTGGACTATTTTTTCAATCAAAAAAATTCAGTTTGGGAATTTAAATGATTAACTTGGTACTTTTTAGCTCTAATCTATATTTAGTCCCTTCAGCCTGCAAATTGTGATGTGCTTTATGTCCTAGCTCCATAAGCTAGAAGTGTCTCAAGGGTTAAGGAGGCTTTGGATTAAGATGCTTAATAATCTTTATGATTTGAGTTGCTCCGGGTGCTGTTTAATATGAATATCCATCTGATCACACTCACCTTGGACTGTGACTGGTACTCTGACCATGACAGAACCCATCAGATTTCGAGCAACACATTCATATTCAGATGTATCTTCTTTCTGAGCAGCAGAGATATATAACGAGTTGTTGGACAACACATTAACTCGGTCATCCCAGGGGATAGCGTGCCCTTGGCGAGACCACATAATGGCTGGATGAGGCTCTCCAGTGGCCTGACAATTCAATATGACTTTGCCACCAACATTAATAATTGTTGCTATTGGCTCCAGAGTGATAATAGGAGCACCTACAGGAAAAAAAGCACATAATGCTTCTTAGTTTTGGTGCACTAATATAAGCATTTTCATCAATATTATATAGTAACATTATTTTTAAAATTAGGTTAATTTGTTTATAAAACACTGTAGCTTCTCAGCTGCTGAGGTTGTAATTACCATTGATAGAATTTTCATAGCTGTTTTATTTAGTAAGAGTCAAAATTTTAAATCCTTAAGCAGGGTAGCCTAGAGCCGCAGTCGCCAACCGGTGGTTTGTGGACCACTGGTGGTCCGTGAGGTCTGAAAGGTTGGCGACCGCTGGCGCAGAGCATGGGACCTGCAGTCAAGGTTTCTGAATTCAAGTCCTGCTTCCACTCCTTACTACCTCTCTAGATTTCATGTCCTTAAACATAGTACCTAGTTTGAAGGATTGTTAGACTCCACTAAGATGATATAGGCACAGCTCTTTGATAAGCTAAGACCAAAAGAGTATTAGTGCTATTGTTATCATTGCTGTTTTTTACATAATGAACATTCACGTATTTCACTTATATAATTTTTGTGGTAAAGAGTCATTATTAATCTATTTTTTCATTACAAATCATCATTCATTTATTCATTAAACACACATTGAGAGCCTACTATTTCCCAGGCATTGTGCTAGATGCTGAGGATACAGAGATAATAGATACAACGTCTTCTAGTCTGAAGGAGCTCATAGTCTACTGATAAGATAGACGAGTAACTAATTATTGAGTTGTGTTATAATATACTTATAGAATGAAGTAATAGGATAGGTAGAATACAACTTAGTAGAGTAGGTAAATGTGTGGAGACATGGGAACATAAACAAAAATACCTTAATAAATCACATGAAAGCATGTCACTGGAAATGGAGAGGAAAAAAGACATTCAAGAATTATCAAGAAAGTAGGAATGATAGGACTTTCTCATTGAATTGTATCAAGTAAAGGGAGGAATTAATGACTACAGGATTTTGATTTGGAAAATATAGTGTATGTTGGGCAACTTGATAGAACATTGGAGGAAGAACAGATTTGTTGGGAGGGAGTAAGGAATGGTGATTTGCATCCATTTAGAACTGTCTCTACACTTGAGGTATCTGAGGGACATTGCTGCAGAAATGTCTAGATGGAAAGTGAATATTCATTTCTGGAGTTCAGAATAAAGAATTGGGCTGAAACTACAGACTTGTGAGTCTTTCACATGTGGATAAGATTATTTCAGAAGTGAGTCTAAAATGAGAGGAAGAGGGCCAGAGACAGAAACTATTATTTAAGAGATGGACAGAAGGCAAACCCATCAATGGTACTAAGAACTGATCACTGAGGTAGGAAGAAAATCAGAGAAAATAGTATCCTGGCAACCAAAGGAAGGAGTTTCAAGAAGGAGGTAGGGGTTAATAGTTCCTATCGTGGATAATACCTGCTCCAGTGAAGTCATTGGAGAGAATGTAAAAGAAGTTGGACATAGCTGTTGATTGAATATTTATCGTTTTACAAGTCTACAGTGTCAAAATAGAATATGAAAGACGTCATGGGGGTTAAGAAGCTTGACTGCATTTTCAAAAATGGGTAAGATTATATATAAGAGAAGGGAGCCTATTGGAGAAAAGAAAATAGCATGGCCATGAATTTAGCTTTGAAAGGATGATTCATCCTGTGGCATGCAAGGTTTTAAACATGTGGTTAAAATCTTCAAATGAAAATCAGAAGGATTTGCATTTAAATAGGTAAGCGAAGGGGAGTGTGTATATCCTTGAAGGAACATGATGGGATGACAGCAGTGTTTTAGTGGGATTGAGTTAAAAGGAAGGATTAACTGCTCAAAGAGAGGGAATAAATATCAGATAATTCAGGGTGGTGGCTGCATAGTTTAGATCGAGAAGTGTATCTGGAATCATAGAACACAAAACAAAAAGATAGAAGTAAAATGTGTTTTATTGTGACATTAGTATGCTAGTATTTTATGTAAAGATATACTGATGTATTGTCTTTTCATATGAAGTTAGAACCTCAGGGAGAGTCATTAATGTATTATTTACATAAACGCCCACATCATCCTACATAACTGCCTTCCTACTGATGTTTACATTAACCTCACTCTAGGAACTTTCATTTCTTTCCCAGTGTTCAGATTACATTATGCATTCAATAAGCTTGCTGAATAAAGTAAATACTTCAGATTAATCGCTCAACACTAAATGGCAATATAATGACCAAATGAGCTCATCTGCTCATGTTATTATGGTCAAAGAAAGTGTCAAATAAAACTCAGAATCTTAATTGTAGATAACATAGTTGAACATTTCCAAATGCACACAAGGCTGTAAATTAATCCAACAGTAAAATTCCTTATGTACATCTTTCAAGGTTGACTTAATTCCACCAGTCACATAATGATCAGTTAAACATGGTCATTTTATCTAAATGAAGACATGGTTTCTGGTTCTTTAATCTTAATTTTAAACAAATTATCTTTTTGGCTTCTTTTATATGGCTCATTTATTTAAATGTGTTTACTGTCAGTAATTTTAAATGAGCTCATCTAATGCAGGCTGTCTTAAACCTGATCAGTGGAACACTCTTTCAGAAGAGATTAATCATGTGATGTTCTACCTACATTCACCCAAACAAGGAAGGGAGAAGTTTTCACGGGAATAACATTTATTTGGGAAATGTGGCATTTTATATCCTCCTCTTGTTGAGTTATAACTCACATCAGCATATTAACATTTTTGGAAAGATCTGCAATATAGAAACTTTACTGCATATAGTGGGTGTTCTTTATATATATTTAATAAATGAATGAATGTTGTTTAATCTTTTTTCCCCTCAGACTTATTTGACCATCAAACTCAACTTTTTTTCTAACAACATTCCACAAGGTTATCATTTGATAAATATGCACTTAGCAAGATAATGGAAACAACTTAAGTATCTGTTGATGGATGCATGGATAAAGAAAATGGTGTATGTGTGGTGTGTAAATACCTGTATAATATATATATATATTTCAGCCCTAAAAAAAAGAAGGAAGTTCTGCTGTTTGAGACAACATGGGTAGACCTGGAGGGCACTATGTTAATGAAATAAGCCAGACAGAGAGAGACAAATAGCATATGCTATCATTTATATGTAGAATCTTAAAAAAAAAAAGTCCAACTCATAGAAACAAAGAGTAGATGAGTGGTTGCCAGAGGGTGGAGGATGGGAAAAATGGGAAGATGTTGGTCAAAGGATACAAACTTTCCATTATAAGATGAACAGGTTCTGAGGAGCTAATGTATAGCTTGGTGATTTTAGTTAATAATACTGCATTGTATACTTGAAATCTGCTAAGTGTATAGGTCATTAGTGTTCTCACCAAAAAATAAACCAAAACAAGCAGTAACTGGGTAAGGTGATGGATGTGTTAATTAACTTCTTTGTGGTAATCAAGTCACAACACTTACGTATATCAAGTCATCACATTGTACACTCTGAATGTTCACAATTTTGTCAATTATACCTCAATAAAGCTGGAGGGAAAAGACTGTCTTAGACATTGTAAAAACATCTATTCAATGTTAAATTCTTACAGAAAAGTGGTTTGGCAAATAGCTGTTAGTAAATACCAGTCAACAGCATCTCTCCATAGTGAAGGAAGAAGATGTAAATTCATCCCCTTAAGTATTGAGCCTATTCACTAAAGTCGGTTGGCTTAAGTTCTCAACTCAATGACGCTGTCCGCGGGTTAGTCCCTGAAGTGGTTCTGGGGACTGTCCAATGGGCCTCTGGAGTCCTTCCTGTTTTTCTAATTATGAAAGCGCTTTCTTCCGGGGGCTTCATGGTGAGTAGGATAAGCCTGCCCAGATCACATAGTTATTCCATGGAAATAGCGATAGATCTGGAGCACTTTTGAGGTCGTTTACACTCGTCTTTATTTTTAGTACACATTTTTAAAGAGCCACAGAATGGCATCGTTGCAAGCACTTTACAAGAACTGCAGTGAGCTATAAGAAGAGTATTCAATGTAATATATTGCAAATAAACAACAAACAAAAAGCTCTGCCATGAAGCACCTGCGATTTTGAACTGCATGTGTTAGATAAAATAGAGAAAAATGCCTGTGCCAAACTGTATCTGCCTTACGCTCCATAAGAAGGGCTCCGTCAGCCGCAGAGCCTAAGAGTGGACACGCTCTGAAAACTGCTGTTGATGTACCTGCTATAAAGCTAAGGAAAGTGGACATTCTTTAATAGGCAACCTTGCTTTGATCAGGGGTTTAACTGGAATGTAATGAAGCAGCTTACTCTGCAGAGTCAGGCTCACGCTGCGCTCCACCACCCCAGCCTCGTTAGCAGCTACACATGTGTAGTCACCGGCATCGTCATTCTAAGGAAAAAGCAGCGTTTGTGGAAACGTGAGCGCACAGAGCAGGGCAAATACCTTCGTTCAGCATGACACTAGTTTATATGAAATTTTCTTTTTGAGACGGCAGTTTAATGGAAATAGAAAAACCTACATATCTTTGACCTCATAAATAGGTTAAAAAAAAAGAAGTAGAAAGAGAAATTCCTAGCCTAGTTTTTTTCAAAATAGCTCATTATTGCTCTCTGGGATAATACTTAACTAGGAAACCAAAGCAAAAAATAGCATTTTAAAATAATCATCTATCCAAAATTATCTTACTAAAGGAACATGTTGATGCTATGCTTATAGTAACTTAAAAGCATTAAAATAATCAGGACAAATGAGTAACTATGGAGTCTTTTCTAATGGGGATTAGTTCAAAATTTAGGGGATAACCAACAACATCTAATGGTGAAACTAAAAACCAAGGAGAATAAAGAGTGAGATTGGTCACTGGATTAGGTGGTTAGATAGCATATTTTAATTATTATTTCAATTAATTCAAAAACAGGTTAACAAATTACCCATATGTAGTCTAGCTGATAAATTTTTAGATAAAATATTTCATTCACATGACCCTCAAATTAGAATAACTTAAAGCGCTACTCATTTTCCAAATTACTGAAGTTTTTGGAAAGCCTAATATATAGTTATTGACTCAGTGATGAAAACTGCCCTAAAATTTGTTTGTAATTGTGTTTGTGATTCTTCAATTTCCTGTTCTACTGTTGCTAACTAATAGGCCAATGATCATGAACAAAGCAGAAAAATTATTTTATGGCTCATACTTCTTCGAAAGGCCTAAAAAGAATAGCTCTGAACCACTGTTTCAGTTTTTTTTTATAACAACCCATTGATTCAGATTTTACGATTTAAATAAAAATGCAGGAGAAACTTTTCCCATCCATGGCACCTATAGAAAGGCATCCATTGTGGCAGTTGATCAACAATTCCAGTGCTACTTACTACGGTGCCATAAATGGCCAGGGAGCCATTGCCAAGTTGGTGGATTCTGTGGTTAATTTCAATATCCACCCCCTTTCTGCTCCACTGGATGGTTGGGGCAGGATCGCCTTTGACCTCACAGTTCAGAATTGCATTTCCGCCAAGTGGTTCAATCCAATTAGAAGGGTAATCACCTTTGAAGACTGGAGGTTCTGGGAAAAAACACAAGGCAAAGTATAAGTAAAAGGAAGCTCTGATCATTTCTTTGTGATGTTGAGCTATTTAGAAAGGTCATTTAGTGAAAGGTACAGCCACTTTCAAACCCCATGAATTTTCCAAAATCAACGGCTCATGCTAATCAACTGGGTAATCTCACCAGTTTCAGATGGTTACACTTTGTGCCAAATGATCTCCTTACTTACTGCTTACCTACTTTGAGTTGCATGTTCAAAATATTCTATTTCTTATGAATTTGCATATCTGTGAATTAGGACTCAATGGATTAACAAACTGAAGGTATGGTGTATTACTACATAGTAAGAAAGGAAAATGCAAACCATTTATTATAAGTAAATTATGAATAAAAAATAGAGCCCTGTTACCTACCTTTCACATAAACAAATCCAACTGCCTTCACAACACCCATGCTGTTCTCTGCGGTGCACACGTAAGTACCCGAATCCTCTTTGGAAACCCTTTCAATAACAAGTTCACTGTGTCCGTTGACACTGTCAAAGTGGGCTGAGAGAAACAAGTTGGGGAACAACACAAATGCCTCTCAGTAATCTGGGAAAACAATCACAACAGCTCCGCATTTTGCAGGTTAGATTTATGTGTTAGTCAGCAGTTTGAACCCGAGATCTCATCATGACCTGGGAGAAGAGAGCCTTTCCCACAGATCCCTTCCTCTGGGCTATTTTCTCTGTCTATAGATGCTTGTTTGAAGAATGAAAAACAGCAGAAGGAGCAGGAAAAGAGAGCGAAAACAAACATTTTAAAAATTATTTTAGATTGAAAATACGCCTTTCATCTCCAAGTGTTGCCTAAATCTGGTTCGTAGTCTCTCTGGGTTTCAAAAATCTCTCACTCAGAAATATGACATTTTCCATTTAATTTATCTCACCACCACTTTTCCTCCCGAACAATTTCCATCAAAAACATGAAATTTTTTTCAGTTACAATTTAACTGACTTGGCAGGTCCAAGGGAATGTCTGTACACCAACCAGGAAGAAGTACACCAGTTAGGTAATGACAACATGATTAAATTTGTAATAATTTAAACTTCTCTATAATCAGTGGGGATATAAATACTTACAAAGGTAGTTATAACATTTGGAGTACACTAAAAGGTTAATCCTAAAGCAACTGATACTAAATAAGATTCTGATTAGACCAGCCAATATAGAATTATATTAAGTATATATTTATCTTGCATGATTTTCCCACTCAAACTACTTTTTAAAATTTCATACTGCTGAACATTAAGTGAAAATTTAGGCTTTAAAATTTAAAGCTAAATAAGTACTACACCTTCAGAAAATAGTACTTAAGATATTTTTGTACGTTATTTTCCTTTAGTGACATATACTATTATTATTAATGTAATATAGTTGATGAATTCCAGTCATTAACGTAAATATTTGTAAAAGAAAGATCTAAAGTTTATTACTGCATTTCTAGAAAGATACTTATTAAATTCTAATAGTGCAGGATTTCAGAACTCAGTTTTGGACAAGTTTTATTACGGCATTGTCTTTATGCTCATAAGAAAGTCTAACAAATAAGGAGATATTTGTCGTCCCAGCTCTTGAGTTCCAGGCACTAACTACATCAATATGTAGTGCACATATTGACTAGAAATTTCTACATAACCAATCTACACTGTAATAGAGATTAATGCATACAGTGAGAAGCAAAGTTCTCCGTAAAATTAAGACTCTAATGGTAGCCAACTTAATTCATTTATCAATGATAAAGGAGTTCCAGTGGGGATAAATTTAGGTGCCAGTATTTACAATACAATTTTCTCCTGGGGGAGACAGATTATTTTTAGGTTAAAAATATCTACTTATGTCCTGCAATATATGGTCCTGTGACCAACTTATCCTTTCAAAAGAAAGGCAAGAATATAATATTCGAGGTACAGGTGAAAATCCAGGCCAAGTTACACATTTTACAGAATGTGGAGCAATCAATTCTTTTAAAAATTGTTTTCTGTTTTGATTTTTTCAGAGAGAGAGAGAGAGAGAGAGAGAGAGAGAGAGAGAGGGAAGGAGTGGGAGAGAGAGAAACATTGATGTGAGAATGAAACATTGATTGGCTGCCTCTTGCATGCCCCCCACCAGGATCCAGCCTGCAACTCGGGCATGTGCCCCAACCGGGAATCGAACTGGTAACCTTTCAGTGCATGGGATGATGCCCAACCAAATGAGCCACATCAGCCTGGGCGAGCAATCAATTCTTCATGTCACTTTCAATCAATCCCCATAGCTAAAGGAATGAAGATTGGATTAGAGTTCTTTGTGGGCGTATTTCTTCTCTTTTGAAGAATTAAATTACCAACCTGGGATAATATTGTTGTTGAAGGTCCATGTTAACTTGGGCAGTGGAATACCAGTTGCTTTACAGCTTAATCGTAGCTTTTCTCCTTTATTTAATGACACATCACCAGGAAGTTCAGTGAAAGTGGGGAGAACATGTACAGTCAGGCTGACAGTGTGTGTGTCTTCACCTGCAGCGTTGTTTGCAACACAGGTATAGGTGCCAGAATCCTCCAGCTTAAAGAAAGAAAAGTCATAGTGCTTAAAATTACATAGTCTCACATCACATTAGACAAAATACACAAACTTGCACAGCTTGGTCCCCAAAGGAGCATTCTTATAGAAAGACAGTTTAAATTTCTATCTTGTAGTCTGCCCCATCTGTCTAGCTTTCGGCATAACATAAATTAATATGTATATGAATTTAAACAAAAGCCTATACCTTATAGAACTCTAGCATTTTATGGTCTTAAGAGCCCAGAAAACTCTACATTCTAAAGTTTATCAAACAGCTGGTGTACTTCTGCTCTGCATTGTGCAAATACAGAACAAGTAATTCTAAAGACTGGTTGCCTCTCGACAGTAGAGTTGGCGCTCTGGGTAACGTGGCACCAAAGCCTACCAACATTTTAAAGGAAATAACAAGAGTAGGGGCAGTATTACCTGCACTTCCGAAGTTTCACTTGCTAAATCCAACTGCCAGTTCTTGGCACGCATGTTACCATCGTAACTAGCTAGTTATTAATATTAATAACAGGAAAGGAACCAAGGGGAGGCCAGACATTATAAGCCTAGTCATCTGGGCAGCTTTACGAGGAAGCTGCAGTTTTACACTTTCACCAGTCCCTTCCCTGAAGATCACTGGGGGAAGAGACCAGACAAAGGGGAAATGGATGCATGCATAGCGAAGTAGAAAAGGTGCTTGTCTGTCATTCTAACCTAGAAAAAACACACCAGGGTAACTCGCTAAAGGGGGTGGAGCCACTGCAAGCCTGAGAAATCTTAGTAAGGGTAAAATCCCCCAATAAAGCAGTTTGTTCTCTTGTTCCTCGTGTCTCTCCTGCTTCCTTGCACTCGTCCATGTGCTAGTCTGTCATGTGGCCCTAGAGCAGGGGTGGGCAAACTTTTTGACTCGAGGGCCACAATGGGTTCTTAAACTGGACCGGAGGGCCGGAACAAAAGCATGGATGGAGTGTTTGTGTGAACTAATATAAATTCAAAGTAAACAATCATTACATAAAAGGGTACGGTCTTTTTTTTTTTTTTTTAGTTTTATTCATTTCAAACGGGCCGGATCTGGCCCGCGGGCCGTAGTTTGCCCACGGCTGCCCTCGAGGCTGCATGGTCTATGGCCATGCAGCCCCCACACAATGGACTGCAGATGGGGACACAAGCTAAGCTAGCCTGATGCTGGACTGGACTGTGCAAATATGGAGTGGAAACTCTGGACCCTGGCTTTAATCCTTGCTCTGCTGAAGATAAAATGGGACTTTTCCTTTGACAGGATGGAGCGAGATGGGGCCTTGGAAATTCCGGGTTTTCATTCCACAGAAATAAAACTTTCCACAATACCTCATCTTCTGGCGGAGGCCTCAGGAAACCCTTATTCCTGTGTCACCCCAAGAAACCCACTTCCACCAGCAATAGGTGGGGACACAGAGAACATCCCACTGATAACTATCTTACTGGATTTATTGGTGGCATGTGAATTATGACTCCCTTCTCTTTGAGACCATGTCTTCACTTGGCTTCCTGGATACCCAACTCCCCTAGTTTATTTCCTATCTCATTGGTTGCTCATTTTCCATCTCCTTTTGCTGACTGCCCCTAAACATTACATCTTAATGTTGCCATGTGAAAGGTCCCAGTCATTGGCCCTCTTTTCGTCTTTATCTGCACTCAATTCCTTGGTGCACTCATACAGACTTATGGCTTAAAATACCCTTCTATATAAGTATCAGTATTTCCAGCTCAGATCTCTCTTCTAAATTCCAACTATACTGAACTTCTCAGTTCAACTCTCTGCTTGGATGCCTAAAACTCATGTCCAAAACTGAACTCCAATTTCCCTTTCCCCCTTCCTGTTCTAGCTTAACTTTTAATTTCTCTGAAATCGGAATACAACTTAAAAACTGGTCATCTGCGCTAGTTTGCTTGTTTACATTTTTTTTCTTAGTGGTATATAAAAAAATGATCCATCTTACTACTGAAGGAACTTTAGATTTGAAATGAGACTTTTGCTGGCACATGTGATTGAGTTAGGGCCTACTGACCTAGCCTACCACTAGGGCTATATACCTGGTAATCCCAGGGGTCTGATTCAGATAAAGTAAATGGGATCAGCTTTATCATTTTAATATATTCCTCCTCAAGGGGACAACCAGTGAAAAACCGAGATGCTTCTGATAGCTACGATTCTGCAGACGGATGAGGTACCACCTGAGAATAGGAAAAAACCCTCAGCGTGCATAGATCCCTAAGACTTTAGTTTCCTTGTCAATGATTAGAAAGGGTTATTTAAAAACCTTGAAAGAACCAGAAAACTGTTTTTTATACTTTTTAAATAGCATATCAGACTTTCTTACATCTCCATTCTCCTAAGTGTTCCCATACATGGTTATAAGTATGGAATATAACAAAGACACTTAGAATTTTTTTCATAAAAAATAAAGTAACAGTTTTAGAAGGAGGGCATTCATGAGTTCCTACTATCTGTTTAATACTAGTCTCAGACCTGGGACATAAAATAAGTGTAAAATTAATTTTATAAACTGAATTTATAAGAGTATTTTTCTTTCATTATTAGAATACATATCTCCAAGTTAAACTATTGAAAGTTAAGAAGATAAATCAACAATCTGGCTCACTGTACTATCCATGTCTGTTACACTTACCACAACATTCTCCAGAATGAGTTCTCCATAGGGTTCAACAGTGTATTTTCCTAACAAATTGGCTAAAAGAACATTGTCTTTTTTCCAGTGAATTGCTGGTGTAGGGATTCCATCAGCCACACATGGAAAAACAGCCTGTGAATTCTCACTGACCGTGTAGTATACTTCCGTACTTCGAATTTTGGGTGGCACTATGGAGAGTTTAAAATAGATGGTCATTCAGGATGTTGAGTTCAATAATATATTTTTTTACATTGAAAATTAGCACAACAAAGAGTCTTTGGAAGGTGAATTTGCTAGAAATACTAAAAAAATCTATTAAGATATTGATTTGTTTGTCACTATAAAACCAATCAACACTTTTGATGCTAGCAAGAACTGTCAAGGATTTGAACTTATTGAGTATTTTACAGTTTCAGGGCAAATGACTTAGGGCAGGGTTGAAAATCTTGACATTTTATTTGACCTTCTTGAGTTTCTTTTCCTTTTGAAGTGAAGTAAAACAAACGCCAAACATGCTTCTTTTGTTGTAAACTGCTGGATTTGTATCAGAGACATATTGGGAGAATGAGCTAATGAAAGTTACCAGGTTAAACACTGTAACACACTGCCCCATACTGAATATCACAAAATGCTCAAGAAAAAGTAAATTATTGCAGTATTTCACGTGTTGCAACAGACGCAAGCAAAAGCAGGTCAAGATATTTAATTCAAGTTTTATACTGTCACAAAGGAAATTTATAGTGATTTAATCACTCTGTGCATTGTGATACCAAATATTTCCTGTGCCTCTACTTTTTGAACTAGAATTTTGGCAATAAAGATAAATTGAATGTTTTGGTGTACTAAAAAAAACACTTTAGTGGATGTAGAACTAAGATATTCTAAAGGAAAAAGTTTCTAAAGTTTTAAGAATATTTGGATCAAAAAGTAAAAATATCTTCCCTCCCAAAACAATGAACTTTGAAATTATTCAAATACATCAATGAGAAATGGATCCATTTTAATACCCTTTAAAAAGTGACAGGACAACAGTTGGTCTCAGTAAAAGTAAAGCTATTGTGTAAACTCCAATTTTTCATCCTTTTTATAATTATATGAGAAAATATACAAACATGATTGAATGAATATATGCATAAACATTACAAATATGAAAAACATAAGAACCTATTTTGTTTAATGGTACATCATAAATATTCAATTCATTTTTTATTGAATCATGCTGTATTTTTATTATCTCCTTTACACGGGTTTCTTTGGAGTTATTTATTTTGTTAGTTGTTATAGAGTTCCAACATTAGTACAATTACTTCAATTTATTCTTTTTCAAAATGAATAATTTAAGGCTATGCCTTTATATTTCAGTTTTGTTTTTGCCATACACCATGCATTTTGATATGCACTGTCCTTATTTTTATTATTTTCTAAATAATCTGAAAATAAAAACATATTATTTAACTCACTTGTTAGTTAGAATGGTATTTTGTAATTTGCTTGGGGTTGAGGTTTTGGCATTAAGAATTCATTACAGATGTCTAGCTTTGTGGGCAGGAATTGTGGCATGTTTTTAAAAAATCTTAATGATTTCTTTGTTGTTTAGTATCTGGTAAATTTTGGTAAATTTTCTACAAATACTCAAAAAGAAGGAGTGTTATTTATTTATTAGTTCCTTACTTATTAAAGGATCAATATATATTGATTAGATCAAATATATGAACTGAAAGCAATGTTTTTCTTTGGAAAGAAATGTAGAAAACTCATAAATGGTGATTTTTTTTTGTTTTGGCTAAATTATTCATTTATCAATTAAAAGTGATTTCACTTGAACTTTTACTGTAACTATGAAGCTGTAGGAAATTCAAATACAGCTGGTAAATAAAAAATAGCTTTCACAAACTTTTGAAAAAAGAAAAGCAGAAACTCATCATTAAAACAAGAGTAACTACTATTAGCAATACTAATATTACCTGTACTAATAATAGTTCTGAAAATAGTAATTAGAAACAGCTTGATTTGCTCAGTTTCCTACCACTGATATTAATAGTTATTCTATCATCAGTCTTACAATATATATTAACAACTAAAATATTTCAATACTGATCTTTAGATAGTCTGTCATTGAATACAAGGAAAATGTGGTACCTTTTTTCTGTTACAAAAACTATACATGTAAATATTTTTGCTACTTTAATGAATCAAAGAGATCTCTAATTCTCATCGGGTTCACACTATATTTATAACGTAGGTCGTGGTGATTAGTTTGGAGATGACTTTCGACTTGAGAAGTGAAGCAGAAGAATCGCAAATACAAACAGACTTCTCATAAGCCAAAGTACAGATCTCAGGAATCACAATATGAGGGGATCACTGGCAGCCTATTAACTATCCTGGACACATTATTAATAAAATATCTTTCTCACATGCAAATAAATGCCTACAGAAAACAGATTTGAAGGGCAAGTGTACCTGCAGCGTGTGCACACGCGCGCGCATACACACACACACACACACACACACACTATGAATGATTGGTTTTGCATGGTTTTTATTTCCATGGGGCCTCTTCTCTTTGCCATGGTAATGTTGTAGATTGAAATAATTTATGTGAAACCACCTACCGTGGACAGTGAGCTTGGCGCTCGAGCTGCTAGATCCTGCCACGTTAGCCGCCATGCATGTGTACTGGCCGGCGTCCTCGGGCTGAGCGAAGGCTATTTGCAAAGCCCCAGAGCTGAGGGTGCGCTGGCGGACTGACTCCACAATGGCATGGCCACCTTTATGCCACGTGATGTCAGGCGGTGGGAGGCCGTCCGCCTCACACGGTAGTGTGACAGGCTTATCCACAGCAATGATATACTCCTTTGGATGGACGCTGATGACAGGAGGAACTAAAAGATACAAAGTTCAAGTTTCATCTTAAAAGTATGAATGTACCATTCACACACCCTAGTACTCCCCTAGCAAAGTGAAGTCTCAGAGATAAGAAATAAAATTCTGACTTTAGCATATCATCAAAGGGTCAAGTTTGTTTTCATTGACCTCACTTCAGAAAAGTATTCTTTTCTTTTTTTTAAAAAATATATTTTATTGGTTTTTTACAGAGAGGAAGGGAGAGGGATAGAGAGTTAGAAACATCGATGAGAGAGAAACACCGATCAGCTGCCTCCTGCACATCTCCTACTGGGGATGTGCCCGCAACCCAGGTACATGCCCTTGACTGGAATCGAACCTGGGACCTTTCAGTCCGCAGGCCGATGCTCTATTCACTGAACCAAACTAGAAAAGTATTCTTTATATAGTTAACAAATGTCAACAACAATCAACTTTAAATAAGGATAAAAACATATATTCCCAAGGAATTCCATATCCAGAAAATTTAGGCGGTGTTGACAGGCACTTCTTTAACATGCATGTATTGTGTGATTCACTTCAGCTATTTAAGCTTTCAAAACAGACCCCCTTCAAAGTTTGGAAATTATTTAACTGCTCTCTACTTATGCATTTTCTATGGTGCTTAAGTATGGTGTCTCATACACAGTGGCCAAATTTAATGAAGTATTACTTGAATGAATGAATAAATAAATGAATGGGTCATGGAAAAAAAAAACTGTATAGATAAAACTTTTCCCACTTCTTCAGAAAATTATGGAAGGGCTGATGGTAAGGATTTCTCCTTCCTAGTGTTTACAATAGGTTGATTGCCATTAGGTATTGGTCTGGGTATTCTATTGAGACTTAAAGACAGCTTAAATTAGTGTGAGAGAACAACCAACCGCAAGCACAGGACAAAGGAAGGAGAGGAAGAGGATGGCCTCCCCACCTTCAAGGCCAGAGACGGTGACAAGTTGCAGAGACAGCCATGATGGAAAATTAAAAAACAATCCTCTGAAATATCCACCACCAATTCAAAAAAGCTTGAGAGACAAGGCCAACAATACTCATTGTTACCACAGGCTGACGAAGAAATGAAATCAGAGACAAGAGATCTCTGAAAACTCCACCCTTCCAAGTAAGACACTCCGTGCATGGCAAGACCCGGGGTCCTAGGACTGTCTGCCACATCTCCAGGGGCTACGGAGAAATGGTCAACTATGTCGAGACCAAATCTTAGGCTACGCTAAAGGTAATAAGTGAAATAAAATCCCCAGGTTGTGAAAAAATACGAATAAGCATGTTACAATAATTTTTACCAACCAAAATTATCTGGTTGAATCTGTGCTTGCAATTGCATACTGTATCTGCAAGGAGCGGCTGTATTCAGAATTGTTCCCGTCTCTAGAGCACACAATGATCTCTGGCTGTTTTTGGGATGTTGAAATGCTCTTAGTTGTTTAATGTGTTTCTTTGTCCCAGAATTGCTCATATTGATAATTTTAATCAATTGGAGAAAACAAACAAACAAACAAACAAACAAAAAAGCCACCTCAGTCTGGAACTGTTCTTTTCCATGACCTCTGTATTATCAAGACCAATAAGTATTTCTTGGTCCTGACCCTACGTGACCTCTCACGTTCATTCAACAAAGCTGTCCACTCACTCGTTGAAACTCTCCTCTCCCACCTTCAGTCTCGTTCTCCTCTGACTCCTCTGCCCCCTCCTTTTTATCTTTTCCAGTGTCTTCTCCTTTCTGGGGCCCCTAAACAATGCAGTGTCCCAGGGGGCTTTGTCCTTATCTCTTTTCTATGCAAATTCTCAACCAATCTTGTGAATTAAAATATAATTGTTACTTCCTCATTGATATCTTAGATATTTCTCCCATGAGTCCTGAATTCATAAATATTCATATCTCTCTACTTGACATCGTTAGGATTTTGAATAGTTTCCCACATTTAACATGATTAAGCACAAATCCTGGTTTCCTTTCTCCTACCAGTTCCTTCCTTGCATTCCCCGTGGCGTAATCATCACTCACCAGCTCAAGCCCAAAGCCCAGTGATTCTTCTTTTTTCCTAACCTCTCAAATCTGATTTATCAGCAATCATGGCAATTACGCCTCCATAAATATTCTCAACCCATCACTTTTTTTTCATTAACCCTTGAAACTCCCCAGTCCTGGCCAGACCATAATACCCTGCCTAGATGACTTTAATAGCTCTTCCAGCTCTAGTTTTGCCTTTTCTCTAAACTATTAGCTGCATAGCAGTGAAAGAGATCATCCTAAAACCAAATCAGAGTTCTGGTTAAAGGCTTCCCAATGCACAGACAATGAAATCTAACCTTCCTGCGGTCCTTCGGCCCTCCATGCACTGGCCCTGCCTTCTTTTCTGACCTCCCTCGCGTTTGCCAGCCCCTCCCCCCCTCACTCATCACTGTCTAGCCACACTGGCATGCTGCTTTCTTACTCTTTCCTGTCTTTGGGCCATTGCACATGCTGTCCTCTTTCAGACACTCCGCCACCTTACAGGCTCACCCTAGCTCATCAATCAAGTCTCAGCTCACATGGGACCTCCTCAAACAAGGCACTTTAACCGCTGAAGTGGTCCCCACGTTTCCCCATTATTCTCCATCTCAGCCGTTTGTTTTTTCTTCTGAATGGCATATATCAGAATTTATAATTATTTTATTTGGTAGTTTTCTTCTCCATACTAGAAGGGAAGATTCATGTCTGTAATGTTCAATGTATTTCCACTTATTATCCCAATAAATATTTGTTGAAAAAGACAAAGAAATTAGATTTACAATCTGCAGGGAAGTGAGCTTTACTATAATAATGAATTCATCATAAGAAAATCACGCTATAAGGAAATTCAAAATCAGCAAATTCAGTGGCTCAGAACCTATTTTCAGTGCATTTAATTTACAATAGCAATGCATAGGATATGAAAATTATATCAAGAAAATACCAGTTAAATGTGGAAAAAAACCATTTTGTCTTGAGAACAATTTTCATCCCATCAACTTGGTTTAACTGCTATTATAATATGTTTTTAGGGGGATATTGCAATCTAATGTTTCAATTATGGAGAGAATGGCTTTAAAAATCACCTTCAATGAAACAGAGTCCCAAACAGCCGTTCACAGATCAAAATATGATGAGATGCCCCAGTTTTCTTATACAAACAATGCCAAAAAAACCCTCCCAAAACTTAAATTTTTTTTCTTCGTAAGGGTCATAGATGACATAAACTAAGAGAGTTAACAACTATTTTAGACATATGAATTTTGGTATTCATGGTTGCAGCAGCTTTGCAATGAAGACATACGGATTTGTGATTTGGGTACCTTGAACATTTAACTTGATTTTGCCCAAGGCTGTACCAGCTGGATTCTGAGCCACACACATGTAAGAGCCGGCATCCTCTCTCACGGCTCTGGAGATCTGCAAGCCGCCACCAGGAAGAACTGCATGGCCGTTGCCTACATCACAGTAAGGAACGCGGAGTGAGAAGAATTTTTATTTCCATTGAAAAAAAATGACACTGACTTCTGAATCAGAAAGCACCGTCTAGCCACGGTTTTCTTGATAGAAACTGTGGGAGGTACCTGAAGTGATGACATTGATGCCTTCTTTTTGCCAAGTAATGAAAGGACTGGGTGTCCCTGTGGCTTCACATGGTAACAGAATGGGATTGTTTAGAATGACGTCCAGTTCACTTGGCTGAGGATGAATGGCTGGAGGCTCTAGAAGAACCAATCAACAGAAATAAACAATGCCACTCATTGGTGGCAGACAAGTCTATAGTAGCCATGAGGTTAAACGTGCCCAGATTCATAATTCCAAAACTGCTGTGAGTTGACTGTCCCAGGGAAAAGTGAATATTGGCCACATTACATTTTTTTTTAGTCTTGCTGCTACTGTAGCCAGTTTCCATTAGAAGACCAGAAACAGGAACAGGTTATAAAAATTCAAGAAGAAAAATAACTTGGCAATTGTTCTGTGGCGTTTATTATCTGTGTGTCTTCTTTAGTCTATTGAAGACTACCTAGCAGGCTTTCTTATCCTCAACATATTACTGTGGTTCACAGCTCTAGAATAAACATGACAAAACAAAACAAAAAGCCAACGTCAAGTTTTTAATGAGTCAGCAGTCTTCCATACCTTGGACATGAAGGGTCACGTGTCGATGTGCAGAACCAGCCGCGTTCCTGGCGACACAAGTATATCTTCCCGCATGGCTCAATTCAGTGGCAAATATTTCAATTGCTCCTAAAAAGAAAAAAAGTTTTCATGCACAGGGCAGCCCTGTATTTCTGGTTTAATAAACGATGGTTCTCTGATTTTTGTGTTTTCATCCCCATAGCACAGTGGTGCTTGGCTTATATTCATACCTATACCCCCTGAAGTGCCTAGCAAAGTACATTTAAAATCATCATTAACAGTTTTATTGAGGCAACCTTTTTTTTTTTTTTTTACTTTTAAAAAAAATATATATATTTTATTGATTTTTTACAGAGAGGAAGGGAGAGGGATAGAGAGTTAGAAACATCGATGAGAGAGAAACATCAATCAGCTACCTCCTGCACACCCCCTACTGGGGATGTGCCTGCAACCATGGTATATGCCCTTGACCGGAATTGAACCTGGGACCCTTGAGTCCGCAGGCTGATGCTCAATCCACTGAGCCAAACCGGTTAGGGCAGAGGCAACCTTTACATATCATAAAATTCACCCACTTAGATGTACAATTCACAAATTTTAGTATATTTACCATAATAGAATGTTAGAATATTTCCATTTTCCTAAAAAGAAATCTCATCCCATTTACAGTCACTCCTGCTCCCAACCCAGCCCTAGGCGACCACTACTCTACTTTCTGTCTATATATTTGCCTTTTTGGAACGTTTCATACAGATGGACTCATACAGAAGTCTTTTGTGTCTGACATCTTTCACTGTGAGCATAGTTTTTGAGTTTCACCTGTTGTAGCATGTGTCAATCTTTTTGTTCCATTTTATTACTAAATAGAATTCCATTGCATGGATTTATACACATTTACCAGGTGGTGGACAAATGAATTGTTTCTACTTTTGGCTATTATGAATTATACTGTATGAACATTTGCAAACAAGTATTTGTGTGGACACATGTTTTCATTTCTGAGTAGATACCTAGGAATGGAGTTGCTGAGCCATGCGGTAACTCTGTTTAACATTATAAGAAAGTTCCAAACTTTTTTTTAGCACAATACTTTGTGCTGATGGGTAATTAATGTATACTTTATGATTTTAATTGTTATGAACCTCTATGGGTTTCTGAGACAGCGAAATACTTCGTTTTGAAAGCCAAGTTCCACCCCAAGAATAAATCTTCCATTATTTCCCTTCTAGTGAAGAAATAAACAAATTCTTTCAGAATAATATGCACATAATCATCAAGCCCCTGGATGTTAGTTGTTGCTTTATTTTATCCCCAGTGCACCTTCCCGATGCAGGATGAGCTTTTCAGAAACACCAAAGTAAACCCACCTATACTTTCATATAAGTGAATTATTTTTTCTCTCTCTTCAATACTATTGGTTTTTAATACTTAACTTTTATAAATATTAGCTAACATCCTCAAAAATTATCCATTACAGCATTTATCATCCAGCCTTACCTGCTAAATTATAAATTGAAAGCAATAACCCCATATTGGTTTTATCATCCAAAACTACATGGTGTATGTAGTTTATTTTAGGCACTAAACGTTCTTTAACTAAATAGACATTCTATTTGGCCAATGAAAGAAACGCAGTTCACTCAAAGTCAACCAGTGAATTTTTTCAACCATAGGTTTAGTAAATATGCCCATAAAACCCCAGTGATCATGCTTATTATATTTAGATCAGTCTTAGATATTGTTATTTTGTTTTTATACTTTTTCTCTCTTCCTTTCCCTAGGTCCCCTTCAAGCTCTCACTGAATTATTTTCCAGCTGCCTAATTTCAGAAATGTAGATGTAATTTATTCTTTTATTTTGGTGCAAAAAAAAGCCAGGTGAGGCCATCCATTCATAATGACTGCAATCAACAACTGTGCAATCACGGAACTCAATTTTTTTTAAAATTTTTTTATTGCTTAAAGTATTACAAAGGGTATTATATATGTGTCCTTTTTTTCCCCGCCCTTGACAATCCCCTGGCCTCCCCTACCCCCCAGTGTCTTATGTCCATTGATTATGCTTATATGCATGCATACAAGTCCTTTGGTTGATCTCTTACCCGCCCCCTCTCCTGCCCCCCCACCCTCCCCGGCCTTCCTGCTGTAGTTTAACAGTCTGTTCGAGGCAACTCTGCCTCTGTATCTATTATTGTTCAAAAGTTTATAATGGACTCTATTATCCATGAATGAGTGAGATCATGTGGCATTTTTCCTTCATTGACTGGCTTATTTCACTTAGCATGAAGCTCTCCAGTTCCATCCATGCTGTTGCAAATGGTAAGAGTCACGGAACTCAATCTTACCTGAGGACTGAATTCTGTAGCCATCTCCCCTGGGAAGCAGTCTTATACCATTTTTCATCCAGTGAATTGAGGGAAATGGAACTCCTGACACAGCGCAGGTAATTATTGTTGGGGTGTGTTTGGTTACTAGGAGATCCGTAGGCTCATCAGCTATGGAAGGTGGAACTAAAACAACAACAATAACACACAAAAAAGAAAACGCCATGTTTCCAACGCTTACAGGTTTCCAAAGTGTTATCAGACATTTTTTCTCTTTCTACACTGAAAGGAAATGTTAAGTGAGAGGAAAAGGAAGCCCCCTTGTGAGGCTGGAAGGATGAATGATGTCAGCATAACTTTCACTCCACACATTAAGCCAGCTCTACCTTGGACAGTGAGATCTACGGTTCTCTTGTCCTCTCCAGCATCGTTTGTCACAGTGCACTCATAGGTGGCAGTGTCATCCACGGAAGGGGAAATAATTACTAGTGAACCTGAAGAAAGGAGCCTAGAAGAAAGATTTTAAAGCAATGAGATACTATGCATCCGTTCACATAAATGTTTCCTGTTGGTTCAACATGGTGCCTTGTTATGAACTGAGGGAAATGGAACTTTTCTCATGTTAAAATGAGCATCATTTCTCTGGATACTTTAGGTATCAGACTTGAAGTTCCTATGGCAGTTGGTTAACAGGGCCTCAACCTTGACATCTATAGGAAGCCGTGGGTAGAAGGATTGTCTGAAGGGGGAGTCTTGCATTTTCAGGATGCTTCTATCATGATCAGCCATGCCCTTCTAAGTGACTATAGTGCAAAGAGCAGGCTGATGAGAACCACTGTTTACTGAGCATTGAATACATTCCTGGCACCTTCTCAAATGCTTCACATCAATTATCTCTAAATCTCACCAATAACTTTGCAGGTTGGTATTTGGTTATTTCCATTGATAGATGGGAAATTACCAGTCTGTCTTGTACCTTTCCCTATTTCACATGTCTCCTTACCTGTGTTGGATACCTTGGAGATGCATAGTACGTATATCAATAAGTCTTCTCCTTCCAACCAATTTGAAACTAAAGTGTTTAGGAGGCTTAGTAAATATGCATACATTATTTAAAGTAAACCTAAATAAGAATATCTATTTTTTTTTTACTTCAAACTGTGCACTGGCCGTATAGAAACAATTGGACTGACTGGGAACATATTTAACATGTTTTTTAATTCAAGGGCATTGTGCATTTTTCAGATAGTGTGTACCCTCAAGTCACTAAAGCCCAATGTCAAAAGATTCAAAGGCTGAGAAAGAGAGGGAAGCAACAGCAGTTTAAGAGAAACACTCCTAGCCTCATATTTCTTGATGCATTAGAATTGATTTTTGTCAAAGATCTTTCCAAAGAGAACTTTTTTTAAGGTACAATTGCAAATCCTTTTGGTAACTATTAACTTAATTATTAACTTAATTGATGCTCATCTAAAGGATCAGAAATTCATAGCGACTTAAATGTTAAACTTTAAAAATAACACGCGGCCATATTACGAGGTCTGGTAATAAACCCAGAAAAATGTAAAGAGGGGAAAAAAAGGAGAAAATGCTGTTTTTCCTTTCAAACATGCTGCCAAATACCTAAGTTGTGTTTCAAGGTATAAAATTTGAGCTTTATTGGACAAGTAAAACTTGAATTGTTTTTACAGAATAATTTTTCTTTTGTACTAAATAATGTGGTCATCCTTTGTCTTTATGAAATGCCCAAAGGTGCTAAATAAACAAACAAACAAAAAAAACTACAAAAAGCCAGCAGAACAGAAATCTAATCCTGTAGGCCTCACTAATAGACTTCAGATAGAAAGGTTGCATGAATGGTTCAGAAAAAAGATTTTGGGTTGGAAGACTGATTCCATATAAAAAAAGAGAAATACTTTCCAAACACTAGCTAATTCTTCATACTTTAAGTTATCTGTTGTCTTCATAGCTAGATATAAATCTTAATTATCTTTTAAATATTTTTCTAAGTAGAGGTGGAATTTTTCAATGAAACTACTACTTACCTGTAGGAATTCTGGTTTTGATCCACATTGAGAAGGTGCCCGTTTTTTCTCCAGCTGATTGATGGTTTCGGTATGCCAGTAGCCTCGCAAGCCAGAGTTGTTTGAACATTCACAGTTACAGTGATGTTTGTAGGGCCCAGAGCAATAGACGGAGGAACTAAAACAGTCACCAAATAAGAGGGAAACACTCAGCAAATACTATGCTGTCTGAAGTATTTCTGCCCAAGCAAAATTAATCATTGGCAACGTGCCTCGTAGTTACAAAAACAATACCACTGTGTGCATTTAAATAGTGTTGTGATGGCACCATTCATAATGAGGAGAAAACATGGGTCTTGCCTGTTCATAATATAGTGTAATACATGTAAATAGCCTTGGGTAGCAAAGTCTTTTTAAAAGTATGCATATTTCACTTTTTTATTTTTCATTTTTTTGTTAATTCTCACCCGAGGATATATTTTTTCCAGTGGTTTTAGACAAGAGTGGAAGGGAGAGGGAGAGACAGAGAGAGAAACATCGATGTGAGAGAGACACATTGGGGCCAGGGATTGAAACCTGCACCTGAGCTACGAGCCTTTGACTGGAATCGAATCCGGGACCCTTCAGTTTGCAGGTGAATGCTCTAACCACTGAGCTACCAGCTAGGGCTATGAAGGTATTTAAGACTTTACCGGTTTAGGGTATCAAAGAACATGGGACCCAAGGACTGGATGTTGTTCATAGAAGCGTACTTACCATGGACTTGTAAGTCTATCCGCCTGCGGTCAGTCCCAGCAACATTGGTAGCCATACACAAATATCGCCCAGCATCGCTGACATGTGCTGCCTGGATGTGAAGGAATCCATTTTCCAAGATGGAATATCTACAAGAAGGATCACAATGAAGTCCCTCGAATCAGCCTTTTCTGATGACTCACATTTTGACTGGGAGCACTTTTCAAGACCTAGTTCACTCCATCTCCAGTCTTTTTCCTGCTTCAGAAATTGCCAACATGTTGGTGGAAACAAAGGATATTCTACAAAGGTGCACAGCAGATGGGCTTGTGATCTTGGAAGGATGATCATCGTTATGTTTTGGATATAAGTCTCGGGAATTATGCTTTTAAAATACTATAGTTTGATTCTCATATTAAGGTGAAGAGACCCGTTCCAACGTACCAAGTTCAAAATAATGCATTGGGCAAAAGATTTAAGGATTTGTATTTCAGTTCCTACAGTAGTTCTCACCCCTTTCCAGAGCTGTTACCTTGCGTGATTCCCAGAGAGAACAGCCCCATCTTTTCTCCACGTTATCCTCGGGGTTGGCACACCTTCAGCAAAGCATTCCAACACGGCTGACTTGTTTAGGTGAATGACAGGACTCTGGGGGCCACTCTTGATGTTTGGAGGAACTGCATGAGAGATGCATATGGAAGACTTCATTTATGTTAATAACGCAGCCTGAACTAAGACTTTGAAGCCATAATACAAGGTGAGCTTTGAGTCACATCTATAACTTTGCCCACAGCTAATTCAGGTTAGTATAAATAGAATCGGGGTTTTATTCCTAAAATATTATTCAAGATATTTGTGTTTAAAAATCAAGTGTAGATGGGGGAGGGGGTGTTAAATCCCTTATATGGTGTGTGAAATCTGGCTTTCTAGAAGAGAGGCTTACATAAAAGTCAGCTTTAGTCTGATGCAAATTAAAGATGATATTTCTTATTTTTCTTTGGCCAAATAATGGTCAGAGAATGTTAACACTGGCACCACTTCACGTTAAATGAAGAACAGAAAGTGGGCTGTTTTAACAAAAAGCACATCTGTGATTAATCATGCAAGTCTCAGAGCATGCATTTTATTAATCATCAAATGCATATGGGAATACGGAACCTGAATTTTAATTTTAGTAGTAGAGATATTAGTTGTGTGGGTCACCTAATATCCTGCAAAGTTTCATACATTAAAAATCCAAAGGGACTGTTCTGGTGGGAAGTCTGTATTATCTTCCTCAAGCTTGGCAAAGCTTAGTGTTTAGATTGTATGTTCGATAAAATTGAAATTCAATGGCGGTTTCTGTTTTGTACATGTATACTCAAACACCAACATCAATAAAGGTGAACTAATCTGGCTGGCATGGCTCAGTGGTTGAGTGCCCCCTATGGACCAGGAGGTCAGGGTTCAATTCCCAGTCAGGGCACATGCTGGGTTGTGGGGGTGTGCAAAAGGCAGCCGATCAATGATTCTCTCTCATCACTGACGTTTCTATCTCTCTCCCCTTCTTTCTTCCTCTCTGAAATCAATAAAAAAATATTTTTAAAAAGGTGAACTAAATAATGGGCCACTTGTCATTTGGAAATTTAGTGTATTAACTTCCTGAATGGCTCGGAACCGAATGACATGAAACATTAGGATATGCTGATGACAACTGGGCATGTATTATCCTCTAAGCTAGAGTAATATGTCTTTAATTAATTTTTTTGAAATTGAGTTAGTCTGAATATGGCCACAATACAAATACTACATGTTGTCTTTTTCTAAAGAAATAGGAACCATGAGAATTAATATACTCATTAAAAAGATTATTATCTACTCAAATGTCCTTCGCTAAATTTTTAAATTGTGAACCAACGATTAATTTTTCTTACCATTGACAGTGAGAAGAAAGTCTCTTGTAGTCTTTCCTGCAATGTTGCTGGCAGCGCAGGTGTAATTGGCTGTATCACCTGGCTCCGCATTGTTCACTTGCAAGTATCTTCCCCCAGATAGGATTCGGACTCGAGGTGTTGCCTGGATTCAGCAAGTAAAATATATCATTGAAATGTCAGGACAAGGAAGTGAAATGTTACTTTATAACATCAACAGTCACTGTAGTAAACTGCAGAGCACCTATTTCCCAGTACACTTTGTCTGCTCCCCCCACCATTATCCTGGTATCAAAACTCAGGAGGACCCTGGTCAGTGTCTGTTAGTGGTTAGGGCTTTGGCCCAGACATACCTGGGTCGCCGTTCCATCCCAAGTGCGGAGGCAACCAATCGATGTGTCTCTCTCATATCTGTTTCTCTCTCTCTCTCTCTCTCTCTCTCTCTCTCTTTTTTCTCTCGCTCTCTCTCTCCCTCTTTCCCTCCCTCTCATTCTCTCTCCCTCCCTACCACCCTTCCACTCACTCTAACATATAATGGAAAAAATATCCTCAGGTGAGGATTAACAAAAAACAAAACAAAAAACCCATGAGAATAGCATATATGCATAACCCATGAACACAGACAAGAGTGCTGTGAAGGCCTGGGGGCAGTGGGAGCAGGGTGGAGGGAGTCAGTGGGGAAAAAATGGACATCTGTAATACTTTCAACAATAAAGATAGATTAAAAAAAAAAAAACATACACCCAGGAGAACCATGTCTATGAGTGTGGTTAAGGCAGACATAACACGTCTCCAGTTCTCCTGGCCACAGTGATCCATTCAAGGATGGGCAGGCCACTCAAGCTGAGAATGGGAAGCTTTGGCGAGCCAGTGACTTAGTTCTTCAAGGATTCCAGTCCCAGACTCCTGATGTTGCACAGGTTCTTGGGGTTACTCGTGAGGTCCAAGTTTGGTCCAGGGGATTTAGTGACAGGGTTGCTGTAGAGACTTGGCATGACAGGTCAGTTCTTTTGAGACTCTGAAGGCTTCTTCTCCCTCAAGTACAGAAACAACTGAGTGTTTCAAATCCCACGTGAACCCATGGGCTCCAGGAGATACACGCTTGGGCCAATTTATGGCGTGTCTGGGATCACAATACCTATCTTCTGACCCATAACTAGTTACAAACTACCCTAGTTAAAGTTGAGAAAAGAAGAAGGCGGATCGCCGAAACCGGTTTGGCTCAGTGGATGGAGCGTCGGTCTGCGGACTGAAAGGTCCCAGGTTCGATTCCGGTCAAGGGCATGTACCTGGGTTGCGGGCACATCCCCAGTGGGAGATGTGCAGGAGGCAGCTGATCGATGTTTCTCTCTCATCGATGTTTCTAACTCTCTATCTCTCTCCCTTCCTCTCTGTAAAAAATCAATAAAATATATAAAAAAAAAAAAAAAAAAAAAAGAAGAAGGCGGATCAAAGGGCCCTGTGCCCACCCCTGCAATGTTGAAAAACTAGTAGCCTGATGTTTGGTTTTGTCTACCTAGCCAAGACTCCACAACTGATTTTTTTTTCTCTCTCAAAATGAATCCTCGGAAGTTACCAAGACTTGCCTGTAACCGTTCTCCATTTTTAAGCCAAGTGATTACAGGTGGGGGCACTGCATCCGATTTGCATTCCAGTGTCACTTGTCTGTTCCGTAACACAGTGAAATCCTGGGACCCATCAGTTCCGGCAATGTTAGGGGGTACTGCGTGTGAGGAAAAAATACACCACAGGCTTTCAATAAATGAGATGTAAAACGATCTGAATTATAATATGTAATCAACAAGTATTGCTTCTGCTGTGTGAAATAAAAGGCATTAATAAAACATTACTCATTCAGTTTAGGGTACAAATGATTACAAACAGTGGCATGTGTTTTTACTTACTTAATATTTTTACATACAGTAAGTAATGAAATTCTTCCAAGCCACATGACTAACATAATCACATTAACATCACCATTTAACAAGTAAAGAAACTCTGGCACAAAGAAAGGATTCCATGTGCAGAATACACTTGGTAATGATTTCCCCTGAACATCAGATTTTAAAACCACTAAATTAGGGTCTGTCTATAAAAATATACAGAAATGTATATATTTTTCTTAATATGCAGAAATGTATCTTTTTAATGTAACATATTATAACAGACACTTTACATGTCAATAGTGGCAGGTCTAATTGGTGTGTGGGGCAGGTGCGTGGAGGAGGACACTCCTGTATTACACCAGCCCTACAGTTTGCACTGCCTCGTCACTTAGGTATTTTATGAGAATCAGATAAAAATGTGCTTAGTTTTTTAAAAAGCTCCTCTTCATGAAGAGCAATTCCTATTTCTATGCCAGAGTGTAACTGGTCCAACTTTTTAGAACATAATTTGACCTTAAAAATGTGTGTGTGTGTGTGTGTGTGTGTGTGTGTAAACAAGCAAGATATTTACAGGAATTCATCAAAATAAGATAACTAAGAAATAGGTCAACATGTATATACAAGGATGTTTATAACAGTGTTGCTTATACTGGTGAAAATATAAAAACAACCTAAATATCCAAAAATAAGGAATGGGTTAAATAAATGATGGCATATACGTTAAATGGGATACTGTGCAATTACCAAAAAGTCATTTTATAAAGATATATTTTTTGACATGAAAACATTTTCACCATTCCATTAAGTAAGTATATGCTCTGTCACCACATTTCTGTGACAAAATATTAATATGCAAAATGGTCTTATCTTTGTGTGGTAAGATTATGAATTAAACAATTTTTCTTTTTATCATAATTTATATTCTGATTTTAAATATGAATTATTTGTGCAGGATCAAAAGAAGTAACAAAACCCAATGAACTATTCCTTAAAAGCATTTGATCAGTAAAATATAAGCATCAGATTTGAAAAATACATATTTCCTAATGCATAATCATATCTTATGATCCACTGTGGAGTTGCCTCATGTTCCATAAAACATGGCTTCTGACTAGGTATTAGGGTATGATGGACTGACTACTGAACATTTTGCCAAATTTACCGTGCACTCTCACTAAATATTCTTTATCAGCATCTCCTGCAGGGCTGGAGGCCAGGCATGTATATCTTCCTGTATCTTCAACCTACAAAAATCCAGATATGTAAATGACACAACGTTACCACATTAGTTTTGATGATGAGAATAAATATCCACTAGAATGAATTTGAAAATCTCACACCAAGCAAGAATTCATTAAGATGGCGCAATAATTAATATTAATAAACTGTTTTAACATTTGTGATTAGCATTCATTTATCATGCATTGCTTGGCATCTCTATTCTATGTAATTCTATGTTTTAACAGGGTTTCGGCACTTTAATCTCAGAATAATTGCATGTTAGGTATATTTCATGATCTCAGGAAAGGCAGATATGTACATGACAGACTGGATACTCAAAGTTTATTAAGGAAACAAGTATTTATGAGTTTGAATTTCACACTGAAAACTTCAAATAGGGTCTTCCTGAAGAAAATAAAAATTAAGTAAATAAATGAATAAATATCAGATTATATAAATAAAGCACACGAATGCCACATTTTGAATATACCTTTGAGGAAATAATAGGGCTATATTATGTAATTTGGCTGCAAATAGTGTTGACTGACAGCTAAATCTATTATTTTCTCACTAAAACCAGAAACATTTCTTTAAAAAAAACCTCATGCATAGTTTCCACTGGAAGTGTTAGTCTTCATTCATATGTTTGACTTTTTTTTTTTTGTAGAAATGGCCCATGTTTATGTGTGTGTAAAGTATACTCTGGAAAATAGATGATCTTACTACTGTGAAAAATCTATTTTGGAAAAGTAGGAAAATCTTGTTTTCATTTATTTTACTACTTGAACATTCCTAGTATATTGGAAAATTTAAAATTCTTACATTCAAAACTGACTTTATAGGTTTTGGAAAAACTTTTTTGGTAGGCTGCAAAAACTCCTTTGAAAACATTTAAGACCAGTATGTTAAGACTAGTATTTTTGGAAAAATACTTAAACACAACTTTAGAAGAATGGCACTCACCCAGTCCTTCAATTAAGAATTTAAAATGCTGTGCTACTGCCTAGAGCAGGGGTTTTCAAACTTGGCTGCACATTAGAATCACCTGGGAATCTTTTTAAAATCCTGATTTCTGGGCCTCATCCTCTGGAAATTCTTTTTCTTTGTTACTAATGTTGTGGCCCCATCCCATAACAAAGAAACAGAATTTCCGGAGGACGAGGCCCAGAAATCAGGATTTTAAAAAGATTCCCAGATGATTCTAATGTGCAGCCAAGGTTGAGAACCACTGGCCTAGAGAATAATTTCTGAATTTCTCATCATATTTTCAAAACCTCTAAGAGTCAACTCTTCTTAACCAACTCATTTTATTCCCAAGTAATATTTTCCCTGCATTTGTCCTGACTTAGCCAAACTTGAACCATCATTCATGATTACTCTTAAACTTGCCTCCTCCAAGAAATATTTCCTGACGACTTAGGCCCTTCAGGATATCAACGGTCATTATTTGTAGCTACATTTTCTAGGATGTGTTCTGTTAATAGGGTGTTTGAAAATTATAGCTGATCAGTTTTTTTAGAGGAAGATTTTGCAGAGTTGTTGACAAGTGCTATGGCTCACAAAGGAGGAAAGGCACAGTCCATAGGTTTCCAAGTCTACTTGGTCATACAATTCTTCCCTCTTTGGAATAAATCACAGATGAATGTTTGACGAAAGATGTCTTAGGAAACTCTTGTCTCTACCACACATTTTGGAATTTGCACAACATCCATTATGTGCCAGGCAATCTGTATGTTATAGATATGTACGTGAAAAGACAAAAGTAAAACATAATTTAGTAAGTGCTTTAAGCGAGATGTGTATAAAATGTTATGGAAACAGAGGCGTGGAGGAACCAAGAGCAGTCACTTCTATAATGTTTTTAATGGTTTTCTTATTTCTTTTCCTAATTTTATCATACGTGTAGCTTATGATAATTGAAGGCTGAGAAATGTCTTCTGGGTTATGCTGGTATTCTCCACAATAGCCAGAACACGTGGGTCACCATTTAACACTCTATGCATCTCTGTCTTGTTTGGTTATAACCCAACTTTTCATTCTTGCATTTAAGTCCTACTGCGATGTGGCCTTAATCGCCCTCTTAAACTTTATTTATTCCTTTACATTTATGATTCTTTTATAAACATATGATTTATAATCCACATATGTTCCTGTCTTCATGCTATTCTTTATGTTACAAAATTCTTTTACTTCCTTTTCGGCCTGTTGAAATTATAGCATTCAAGTGGTTTGCTGGTTGGACCTGGGTTTTCTCTGGGTTACTGCAGTGGCTGATGGAGAGGAGAGGGGAATGGAAGGCGTGTTCTCCTTGGTGTTAGAAATGAGAAGTGTGTCGAGCTCCATCACTGAGCAACAATAAGTACTCGGCAGGCAAGTACTTAATCTCTCTGGATCTGTTTGTGGGTTTATAGGATGGGGATAAAGACATGGCTTCATAGAGTTGTCACGAGGGTCACCATTATGATAGACCCATAGCTGAACACAGGACCAGCACAATTTATAATCCCTGGCTCTCTTTTTCCAGCTCCCTTTCCTTCCTTCCTCTTTCCCCAGTGAAAATGCCAACAAAATATGATTAAATAATTTGTTATTCTATTTCAAAAGGAATGACGATTATAACAACAATAATAGCAGCAGCTAATTCTATCTAACTCTATTTTAGAATCACTACATGCCTGTGGTATCAGTCTAAGCACGTATGTTAGATTATCTCTAAATCCCCAAGTGCACAAGTTAGGTATTATTATCATTTTCCCCCTCAGTTCACAGATGAGAACACTGGGCCACAGGTGGGCAATATTTGTAATATAAGGCTTGTCTTTATTAGAACAGAAGACACTAAGATATCCCAGACATATTCCCCTTAAATAGACTCACATTTCTGATTAATTTCCTTAAACACGAGGAAATAACAGTCAATTTTACTGAATCGTTCAATCATTTTTTTAAAAATTGTGTCTCTTTAGATTTTCAATTATGGTAGTTCATTTTGAAGATGAAAAGTGCTCTTTGAGGCTTCATATATATGTATGTTGAATTGCTTTTTGGCAGTTCCATAAAGTGCTACATGGCACAAATTAACAGCTTCTAAAAATCTTTGATCAGTTATAACACTGAAAATTTATAAAAGTTAATGTGCAGATATCTTGCTTCCTTCTGAAAATCGATAATTTTACTACCCTGAAAAATGTATTTTGGGAAAGCAGGAAAATCTTTGACACTTCTGTCTAGTCACGTTACCTTGTAAGTGTCTACCCAGTTGTGCATATTGTAGGACCAATCTATCGTTGCTAAAGTTACGGAGAGCTGTGATATATTCCAATTCAAAGATAAAATTTTCCCAACATTTCTCAGATATCAGCAAGGGAGAAGCTGAACCAAGGATAAAATAATTGTATGAGCTGAACTTACCTGACTACTAGATATGCGAAGAACCTCTCCTCCTCCAAGAGTTTGTACCTGATCTGTCTGGGGAAGGGGCCGCCCATCTTTCATCCAGGTGATCTTAGGAGCTGGGATTCCAGAAACAATGCAGGTAAGTTCAAGTGGATTATGAACAATCACTGATATCTCTGTAGGTTCTTCAGATCCATTGATATGAGGTGGTTCTATTGAAAGGAAATTAGAAACAAAATAAACTTGCTGTTTCATAAAGTACTGCTGGTTAGAAAATCTTTCAAAGAAAATTTGACTCAAATTTATGGTTCAGTCCAGCCGGCATGGCTCGGTGGTTGTGTCGACCTATGAAACAGGAGGTCACGGGTTCCACTCCCAGTCAGGGCACATGCCCAGGTTGTGGGCTTGATCTCCACCCAGTGTGAGGTGTGCAGGAGGCAGCCGATCAATGATTCTCTCTCATCATTGATGTTTCTATCTCCCTCTCCCTCTCCCTGCCTCTCTGAAATCAATAAAAATATGAAAGAAATTTATGGTTCATATGATACAATCTAATTAGAACAGGATACCAAAATAATTACTAGATGTTATTACCGTTTTAAAAACGGCAATGCTTTAAAAAGGATGGCTCATGGGTATAACACATCACGAAGTAACAAGCCATTACAAAGTAGCTACATCTCGTAATTGGGGTTCAGATTATTAGAGCAGTCTTACCTAACTGTGAAGATTTGAAAAGAATAAAAAGTAAACCCATCTTTTTCAAAGAGCGGTACTTAAACACAGTAGTGTGTTTCTGCACCTTTCCAATAGCTGCTGCTCCTACAAAAGCAATAGGCAAATGCTATGGAATTTTGCTATCAGCTCTTCAATGCAGAACTTTAAGAGGAAATGATCACTAAGCAGAAGAAAAAATAGTTACATTTGGAGACTATTTCTGCATAAAAGACATTTGTTATGTCTGGGCAGAAACTCTTTCCTTTTTCGTTATTTATACTTCTAAATTATCCTTCTCAAGGGGATGTTAAGGAATCTAGACCCTTGAAAGGAACAACAAGGTTTTCAGTTCAACTGTTTCTAAGTTTAGGAATGCCTTTGAAACAGACCTCCCTTACAAAGATCATTCAAGTTTTCTACGAACATTTCCAGCTTACTGTTTCGTAAGGCCGCCAAAATCGGTTGGACAGCTCCAAACTTTAACTGTCTTCTTATTTTATTTTATTTTTTTAAATCAGGCACATAGTGTACAACAGAGGCTCACAGGAAAGGAGCTGGAGTCAAACAGCCCGAGTTTGAATCCTGGCTCCAAAAATTAGTAGGTTGGTGAATTTGAACACATCTCAAAATAAAGACGGTACTATTATTTCACTATAGGATTGTTGTGAGCATTTAATGAGATCATCTAGGAACAATGCGTATTTCTTTTGTGTTTCTGAATCTGTTTTATTTTATAATGAAAGTTTTAAAAAAGTTATTACTATTACAATGCCTGCTACAGCTGTTGGTATTATTATTAAAACCTGCCTCCTAAAAATTTCTACCCATGGTCATCATTTTTCTTTCTGGATAAAGAAGGATATATTAAATATGTCTTTGTTTATAGATTATAATTAAGAAGTCAGACAAAATACATTTCCTTAAGTGTATTTTAAGTTGATTCACTATTTCTTGCTTAAAAGATTTGTGTCTCCATGTTGTTTACTGAGTTAAATAAAAGCTCTGTATTACAGCTCCCAAGGCTTTCATAATATGGCTTAATCTATCTTTATAATATTATCTACTTTTAATATACTTGTCCTTCAACAAGTTGAGTGCTTTCTTGTTCTGTGACTTTTCTAATGCTATTCCTTCCAGTGAAACATTGTCCACTAATCCCATTTCCTAACTGAGCATATTCAAGGACAACCAAGGTCACATTAATGTCATTAAGTTCATTTGTAAAACTTTATATCCTTCCTTGATTATCTCAACAAACTATGAAATTTCTATCCCTTCTAATTTCCATAGTGTGTTGTCTGTATCTCTCAAAAGCATGTCCCTGATTCTTTTTCTGACTCTGGTCAATTCTTTATTCCTCTCACTTGCTGTGTATTTACTGTGTGTCAGCCACCGTGGATAAAAAGATTAGTTAGGCCTGGCCTTTATCCTCAAAAGATTCTAGTCACTAGATTTAAAATCACAACAATAACAACATGTTCCCAAATGGCTCAATCCCCAGTCATCAGAGCCTACAGGTGCTAAGTGATTGTGAACTTCTGCACTCTGGGTCTTGTCCTGAGGTCTTGTATTCAAGTGGCCTAGGCACTGTCCACAGTCTCAGGACTCCAGAACTTTATTTCCAGCCTACATCTCTCACCTGAGCTCCAGACTCAGAAATCCAATGATTAGATAAACATCTTCAGTGGGATGTTTGAAAATGACTTCATCTCAACCTGTTGCCTTGTTCCTCAAAACCTGGTCCCTTTCCAGCAGTTGCTGCATTTATGTGAGAGATACACCAATCATTCAGTCAGGTGAGCCAGAAACTAGGAGTCCTCCTTGATATCTTCTTCACCTGTGTTCAAATCCACACCTAAGTCCTAACACTGCTACCTGCAATTCTTACCAGAAAACATCTTCTTCTCACCTCCATCACTAATCTGAGCTAAAAAACACTTACTTGGACCCACATATCCTCCCTGCTGGCTGCAGGTGCCTACCCAATATCAATTATTTGTTTCTTTCGCATTAACAGACCCTGATTTTGTTGGGGTTGTGCCTCTTCAGTAGAGAGCAGGTGGAGTAACATGTGACAATTCTGACCCATAGATATTCATGGGACTTCTAAGCAAGTCCCCAAACTCTTTGCCCTATGAATTTTTCCTGCTCTATTGCTGCATCCAGTGATTCTGGGGGGTGAGCAAACAATGTGTGATCATGGAACTATGATATGAAGGCCAGGAGAACTATAAATATCTGAACTGGTGAACCAATGCAACTACCGCCTACCGCCAGATTTCTCGCTCAGCAAGAGAAACAGAAGTTCTTTGTTCCAGCTGCCATCTTTTTAGATGTTCTGTTTTTCCTAAACATAATGCGAATAATACACTGGTCTCCTGCTCTAAGTAACTCTCCACTCTGCAGTAAGAGAGGCCTTTTCAAACTGCAACTTTACTCATGGCATTCCATTTAGTAGAATTTTTACTGGTTTTCCATTGTTCTAGGATAAAAACCAACATTTTTAATGTGGTCGACAAGCCTTCATAGCCTGGACCCTGTCAAAACCCCTCAGCTTTGTTTTGTAGGATTTCCTCCCTTGCTTTCAGTATTTTCACTAAAATGGACTTTCCAGAACCACTAATACACCAAGATACCTCCCACCACGTGGATGGAATTAAGATGAGAATAGCAGTTCCCCAAATTAGCACATTGACATTCACATTCTGAGGGTAACACTGATTCAAGTGTAGCGTTTTTCAGGTTTTAAGGGAATTAGCTTTCAACAGATGCTGGAATGCAGAAATTTCTCTTTCCGCTGAGGCAGTTTTCAGATCTGTCTTCAGAAAATATAATTTTTATACACCCTTCAGCTGGGAAGGCTGTTCTTTGTAAATGACTCTAACAACGTCAGCGTTATTTTTCTCTTTCATTCTCTACATCCAGAAATGCACCATGATTCTATTTCTGAATTCTTAGTGGGTTTTTTCCTTCTCTCTTTCCCCACTCACTGCCTCTTCCTGGGTCAGGGCCTGCATTTTCAGGCCTGTATGAGTACAACAGGCTCTTCTCTGAATTCTTCACTCTGTCATCAGAAGGAATTTTGGGGAGATGAAATCTACTTGTAACACATCCCTGTTTGAGCTTTTTTACTGCCTTTATCAAGGGGTCAAATTCTCTAGAATGTTCCCAAGGCTCTTCACGGTTTGTATCTTTCTAGTCTTGTCTTTTGCTACGCCTCCTTTCTCACTCAGTTCAGTGAGCACAGATGGATAACTCAAGCTCTATCATTTTCAGGAGAAAGATGTAGGCAGCTCCTCAATATTGAATGCTTACATACCTAGGACCTTCAGGAGGAAGTGTTTGCTGACTTCTCCAGCTTCGTTGGAGGCAATGCAGGTGTACCTTCCCGAATCTTCGGTCTCTGCTTGGATGAGTTGAAGGACCATTCCTTGAGTGCTTACTGTCAGATGGGCGTCAAGCCCCAGAGGCTGGCCATCCCTAAGCCATGACATTCGGGGAGTTGGGGTTCCATCTGTGAGGCATGTCATGGAGGTAGAACTGCCCTTGACAACTGTGATGTCCTCTGTTCCCATGGCATTGTCGAGATTTGGTGGTACTACACATAAAAGAAAACAGGCACATTTTATATATCTACTTTGAGATCAGTTTAGATTAAAAAGTTGAAGAGTTCAATTAGTTTTATAGTGTTTCTATGCTCTATAAAAACGTAGAATTTTCCCTAACTGGTTTGGCTCAGTGGAGAGAGCATCGGCCTGAGGACTGAAGGGTCCCAGGTTCGATTCCAGTCAAGGGCATGTACCTTGGTTGCGGGCACATTCCCAGTAGGGAGTGTGCAGGAGGCAGCTGATCCATGTTTCTCTCTCATCAATGTTTCTAACTTTCTATCCCTCTCTCTTCCTCTCTGTAAAAAATCAATAAAATATATTTAAAAAAAAAACACGTAGAATTTAAAGCAGCATGTAATGAGTTGATGACGTCACCATAAAAACATGTGTTAGGTAAGCTAATTACTAATCTTCCAAAGTATTAGCAATGAAACCTCAGGAATGTTTCCTGTAGAACATATAATGTTCCAATGTGTTTAAATTTTGGCCATTGTTTTAACTGCTTAGGTTTGTCTCTTTAATTTGTTATAATACATATTATAAATTCCAGAAGTATATTTTCAACTACTTTCAATAAATAAAATAATAGTATGTTCTAGAGTAAGTTTTATATAAGCTAACATCAGTCATTTATATTAAATCGTTACTTGACTATTCTGAGATATCCTTAGGGATTGAGAAATCTAGACCAGAAAACCTTCATATTTCAGAAATGAAATGTTGCGAGTTCTCTATACATACAGACAAAGACATATGTAGGGTGTCCCAAAAATGTATATACCCTGTATATATGAGAGCTCAATTGATGTTTCTTTTTTTCCAGATTGAACCCATTGGAATTAATAATTATTCAAAGTGTATACAATTTGGGGACACATCAATTCACATTTTCAATACTCTAAATGGGCCACTAATAATATTAGAAAGCAGTCTGAACTTTCTATTTGTATGAAAGGAATGGTCTTACGTCTGGATTGAAATGCTACTTTTAAAATTTCAGATTTGACTTAATGTAAAATTCCAGGTTAGAAGAGCATTTTGGCAAACAGACAGTATGTTCTAACAAACATGAACCCTGTGGAAGAAAATGTGTTCTTCCCTAGTCGGCAAGATCCTATTTTGCCAAGCTTTTCTGACATGGCAATATCTAAATATAAAAGCATGTTGCTTAATACTAGACCCATGGTAAAACACTAGAGTCATTTCTGCGACATACCAAACACTTGAAGACTATAATGTTTATTATCCACCCCAGCTCTGTTGGAGGCCACACAAGTGTACACGGCAACATCGGACACCTGAGCTCTCACAATCCTGAAAAACAATTTGACCCAACAGTTCATGATGTGATCCCATTCAACATACACAAATAAAATACCTATGGTTTAAATATAGATATAGAAAGTGATTTATGTGGGAAAAGTTTAGGTATGAAGGTTATAACCATCCATCATAAACCACAGATGCCTCAAATGTAATTTATCCTACAAAGTTGATTAGACACTGACAGTAAGCCACTGAAAATATAATACAGTTTGAGAGGTGAATATTTTTCAAATATATTCTAATAGAGAATGATATTAATATGAAAAATCACATGATTTAGTAGGCATCTTCGTATCATTTGCCTAAAAATTTTAGCTAATAGTTGTTCTCAGAAATATATATGTAATAGATACGTCCCTTTATAAAAGGCCTATTTTATACAATTTACTAAAATACGAGGATTGAAATAAGAGTAAAAAGCCATTGTAATTAAATATTTGCTATCCTTCCTCTTCTAAAAAGATACTGAAAAGGAAAACAAACAACAGTAAAAACTTAGAAAAACAACAACATTCCTTAAACACGATTTAGGTAAGTTAAAGTCTACAGTCACTGAGACTTTATCTGTCCAGCAAACAACAAGTCACATGCGATGAAAGCTGACCTGATGACCTGCCCTCCTGACAGTAACCGGATGTGGGAGGACAGAGGCACAGGAAGTCCGTTCTTCAGCCAGTTTATCTGGGGCGGAGGCGTCCCTGTGGCTCGGCATTCAATATTGATTGAAGTGTCCACCAAGGCCGTTAGTTTCTCTGCTTCTTCTTTATTACCCCTGATGGCAGGTGGAACTACATCGCGCAGAAAACGAGAGAGGGAAGGGTGTGTGTGTGTGTGTGTGTTACTGGTTCAAATCATCTCACAAGGAGCCCGCAATGACATCATATTGTCAAACGAAATGCTTCAGACACCTACTGCTGGGCCTTCGTATTGTACTGAGAGAGCCCTGAAGTGGCACAGCCAAAAGAGGGTGGAATTTCATACTTACCGTAAACATTTAGGTTAAAAATTCGGTCTTCCTCTCCAGCAGGATTAGTGGCAACACACGTGTATTTCCCCATGTCGGACGGGAGAGCTCCGAGAACGATTAACGTGCTGCCGCTGGCAGTCACCCTATGGGAGGGGTTATAAAAGAGCACTGAGATGATTTGTATAGAGCGAAAATCTGGAAGACTTACCCCAGATCATGGTGTTCTTTTAAAAGACACAGACCTCTGAGGAAAGGCAGGCGAGGTTAGGTGAGGTGCTGGGTGTGGGTAAGAGATTAACCAAAGAACTTGTATGCATATAAGCATAACCAATGGACCCAGACATTGGGGGGGCGCGGGGGGGGGGGGGGGGGGGGGAGATAGGCCAGGGCTGGGGTGCGGGGGCAGGCTGGGAGATGACAATGGGGGGAAAAGACATATGAAATACTTTCAACAATAAAGATTTAATAAAATTTAATTAAAAAAAACACACACCGTAAAATACATCTTTCCCTTGGATTTAATGGTTCACATATTTTTCACTAACTACATGGAAGCCTGAAAAGTCAGAGCTAGTTAAACAGATGGAGATTTCAGGCAACCAACTAAAATCCTACAATCAAGGGTCTCATACATCCACTGCCTCCTTATGGGAAAAAAGGAAACGAACAAAATCAGATTAGGAACTTGTCTATCCAAAGACACTGTTTTTCTTTTCTTTTCCCCCCTCATAGTTAGAACATTTTATCCTTGAGGTTTGAGTTAAATAAAAATTATTAAAAATTCTGGTATGAAAATTAAAAAATGCTACAATGAGAAATTAAAGAATATATATTTTAAAAAATCTAGTTCTAACCCTGGCCGGCAGCTCAGTGGTTAGTGTTGGCCTGCGCACCAAAGGGTCATGGGTTCGATTCCTGATATCTGGATTGCAGGTTCTATCCCCAGCCCTGGACGGGGTATGTGCAGGAGGCAACCAATCGATGTGTCTCTCTCACATCGATGCTTTTCTCTCTGTCTCGCTCTCCCTCCCTCGCCACTCCCTTCCACTCTCTGGACAACAATGGAAAAAATACCCTCAGGTGAAGATGAACAAAAGAACAACAATAAAATCTAGTTATAAACAACTGTGTAATACCTAATGAGAGGGAGCGGAATAGAATAATTTATTTAAACTGCGACACCAACTCAGGATTATGTATGCATACATTTTGCCAACATTTTTCTAGAAGTTGCTAAAGCTTTTCCTTTGAACTATGTAAATGGTAAATAATAACTACACAGTTAGATTATCAAAGACATTTAAGTTAAGATCATTGCATTATTGACTCTTCACAGACCAATTATCAAACAAAACTTCCTGTTTTATAAAGAGATTACATTGCTATCTATAGTTACTCCTACAATGGTAATTTTATTCACCAGTGTCAAAAGTAAATAGTCCATTTCTAACATGTTATTAAATATGGTTATTGAGAATTAAAATAATATTTTCTGGTTCTGTTGTATTCTTTCTTTTTCAAAATGTGAATTTTAAAATTCCACGAGTTTAACCATCTGAATGGACAAAAAAGTAAGTTGCTATGACCATGGAAAATAGTTAGTTGACTTTGGAAAACTTACTTTATTTGATTGATGAATTGTTCTACTCAAACCTATACATATTGTGGAGCAGTAAACAAATAATCAATAAAGTGGATATAGGAATAAATACAGTTAGACTCTTCATATAAAATAAGTGAAAGATTGTAAATTCCTTGGTACAAATATTATCTTATGTAAGATCTTTAGGTCCCACCAACTATCTAATACTTAGCTTGGAATAGGGTTGATATCAACTGATTTAATAAAAATAATTATATATTGGTTAACTATTCAGAAATGTCCACACCAGAGATATGAAACTTAAAGTGTATCTCTAAAATATTGGGCAATTTATCTCACCTTGGAAAGGGAACAGAACTAAATTTTAACATAAAATAACTTAAAAAATAACTAGCTTTCTTTAAATTATGCATGTTCAATTCATTAACTAGAAAGTACACTCCAACCTGTTAAATTAAAAATTTTGGTTTAAAATGATAAAGATTTAATATATTTATTTAATACCTTCTTAGGCATATATAATTCTTTAAGCAATTATAATTACTCTGGTATTTGAATATGATAGGGCTTTGTGATAAAGTAATCGAGTAGAGAGTAGAAATCTGTGCTCCCAAAAGGTATTTGTTGTTGAGAGAGCAGGAGGCCCTTACCACATGATTATTCCACCTCTGTGTGGTTTGTGGCATGGGTGACAAGTATCAGCTGAAAACAGGATTTGGACAAATCACTACAAGGAATGAAGTGGTTATGATGATACTGTATCTTTTCTCAAAATGGGCCAAGAAATACGACATGTTTGGCAGTTTAGTGATCTCAGGACACAAAATCAGATCAAAGATTATTGATGAATCTTGTGTAGGGTAAAATTGTTGTGATGTTAGCAGGAAAGAACTAATTGTTCTATGGCATGGACTTTGGTGTAAACATTCTGAGATTAGAGGACTAAAAGCAACAATAGTTAACATCTGTAGGAATGAATGTCTGAGAAGATTTTATAATTCTGAGTTAATGAATTAACACCCTCCCCCGCCCCCGCCCCCCGCTTTTGAGTGATTCTCCAAAGACAATTTGTGTGTCCAACACTCCAAAATTTGATCGTTTTTTTTTTCTCTCTGAATCTAACAGCCAAATTCCAAGGAGGTTGAATTTGGTATTATTCATGTGAAAGGTGAAGCATAAAACATTTTACAAGACCTTGAAAATAATGATGCAAAGATTCTTTGTAAACATACCGGATTCTTTCTGTTTCACTGCTAGTTATGGGTCTTCCATCTCTAAGCCATTGGATAACTGGGGTAGGAATGCCATTTGCATTACAGACCAGCTCAACATTTTCCCCTACCAGGACACTGACTTCACTTGGAATTTCAGCACCAGCAACACTTGGAGGGACTTTGGAGAAATAAAAATGTCTATTAACAAGGCACAATGATATAAATTCTAACGAATACAACAGAATCACAAAACAATATGTCATTTTTCATTTCATATTCTTCCCAAATTGTGGTTCAAGATAAAACTATTCTTATCCTCATAAATTATTTTTAAAGGAGGAACAGCTCAAGCAGTCATTTCAATATTCCTGGTATTCTGGTAAGTTGATATAATTATTTAGTCATAGGGACTGGTGACAAGTCTAACTCATGGACACACTTCCTAGCTAAATAGAATCTCTCTTGGACTAAATTCTCAATAGACAGTTTACAATTAATATAATTCAAGAGAATCCATTTTATAAAAATCTTAGCATAACGGTCTGAGAAATGTATCTATTGGGTTATTTCTTTCTCCATATGCAATTTAAATATTATTTATTCTGAACAATGGATAGGTTTATTGTTTGTTCTCTTTTTCTAACCATGTTTGGTTTATAATTTAATGATTCAATCGAGAAATAATGTATAATAACAATGGTATAAAACAGAAACACATTTGAATTCCTCTTCCATATAATCATAGTGGTCTGCTAGGGCAGCTCATGTCAGTTTACAACAGCCAATTTTGCACATCTTCCCTACTCCATGTTCAGTGACATCATGTTGGTAGTTTGAAATGAGCCATGGTGGGGATATTTACACCATGGAAACTTGCAAATTATTGGCAACAATTCAGGACCTTTTTATCTGGAGAGTTAATTATAAACATTTACCAGCACACCACTGCACACTTTCCAAATCTAATGTTAGTCATCCAGAAGATAATAATAATTATACCAAATATACAGAATTGAGAGTACTAAAGAAGTCAAATCAATAAGAATGTTAATAAAAAATATCCTTTAATGAGTGTCTAAAATATGACAAGCACTGTACTATGCCCTACTGCATAAATTATTTCTAGTCTTAGGACAGAATGATGCATGTAGAACATCTGGTAAAACGTCTGGTCACACCACATACCCCATGATTAACAGCTATTATTATTAATGCATTAAATATAACAACACACAAAATTTCTGATTCTGAATCCCTGAGTAGCTATTTTCCCCTTTTGTTGCTGAAATCTCAAAGTATTTACTAATCCAAGAAACCACTGATGCCCATAAACTTATTTTACTTTGTTTAATTTCATTTTTTATAGTTAGCTTTAGCAGAGCACACAACAGATCCATAATAATGTATAATTTATGGAAATTTTTTTCAAAATAACTATATTAACATTGGAAAAAAGGAAGCATTTCGACTTAGTTTCAAGTTAGACTTCCATTTCAATTAACTATTGGGACATAAATACCAATTAGAGGTTTACTGAAAATAAAAAAAGTATACAAGTTCTCCTTGCGTTGCTCAATACTACACTGGAACATAGTAGGATTAAGTAAGTATTTGTTGGGTGAATTAATGCTTCTTTTTCTCAAACCAAAATAGCATAAGATTCATGATTACTTGAATTTACTCAAACTCCTCCCTGTAGTTACAGCCTTTTCATGAATTAAATATTAGTAATATATTTAAATAAGAACAAACCTATGAGCTTAGCATCAAAATAAATTATGCTAGTTTTAAGTAAATAAGTATAATTCAGTAAGAATTTTGGTAAACATAGAAAAAATAAAGATTATAAAATTTCTGCTATTCTTTTTTCCACATCTATTCTAATTCCCATGAAAATAGAATCTACAGGTAAATGTAGGGCAGAGTATTGACAATATTTTTTGTTGATCTAAAGACTTTGAATAAATTACAAATGATCTCTCTAATTGTAGACATATTTTGTACTATAAGAAAGAATATGCTAAAGATATTGAAGATACATCCCATACCTTGAATAGAAAGAATGTAATTTTTCTGTGCTTTTCCTTCCATATTTGATGCAATGCATGTATAGTTTCCGCTATCTGAACGCTGAGACCGGGCAATTTGGAGTTTGCTACCTCCAGACAAAATATGAACTTCAAGTGAGTCAGAATTTTCTAGAGGCAGAAACAAAGCAAAGCAAAACAAAACATTAAAGAAACTTTTATTTCAACCTCTACAATTCAGCATAAAAATGTCTTGTTTCTTGTGATAGATTTCTTAATGGGACAGGGATTAGGGCTGGGTGAACAAGGAGAAAGGGATTAAGAAGTACAAATTTTCAGTTATAAAAATAATCACAGAGATGTAAAGTAGAGCCTAGGGGATCTAGTCAGTAATACTGGAATAACTACATATGGTGTCAGCTGGGTACTAGACTTTTTGGTGTGGTCACTTTGTAAGGTATATAAATGTCTAATTATTATGTTGTACACCTGAAACAAATGTAATAGTATGTCAACTGTGATTAAAAAATAATTCTTAAAATGCTCTTCCTTCGTACTTTTATTTTAAATGAGAGCCTTTTTGAAAGAGGCAGATAAAATTCCCTTTATAAAATAAAATAACTTTGAGTCTATTTTGTGAGTTTATGTATCCGTACATTAGGCTTTCTGAACTAAGCACAGATATGAGCATGATCTGAAAATGTGCTAGTTTACAAATCTAGTGCATTCAGAGCAAAAGGAAGCCACAGCCAATGCACAGCTGCATTACCTATGGGCTTGCCGTTCTTCATCCACGCTATGGTGGGAGGCGGGATTCCAGTGGCATCGCATGTTAAAGTCACAGGGTTGCTGATTGTCTCAACAACCACTTCCCTTTCGGGTCCTTCGATACTGGGTGGCACTGCAAAAGGACAGAAGAAAATTATGTGTCCCCATTAAGCTAATTCAGGCCACTTTCTTTCATTGGCCTATCTGGGGGAAAAAAGAGTTGTATTAGAGGCAGATGCTCACCATATACATTGAGGTGGAAATTTTTATCATCCCGTCCTGCTACATTTATAGCTCTACATACATACTGGCCTGTGTCAGATACCTAAAAGAAAAAGATACTATTGTATGTGCTCCATTGAGTTACAGATGACCAATCACACTGTTCCAGTGCAGATTAAATCACCAGTCATCTTTATGCTCAAACGCCCCAGGTCTAATTGCTTTCTGCAATCCTGCGTTTTTATGGAAATAAGGTCAATGGCATGGACGATGTTATTTTATCATAGGCTGTAGTAAAGGGAACATGCAACTCCCAATGCTTTCTTCCAAAACCCACCAAGGAGTCATGACATGCAAACGAGAATAAAAGATGCACCTCAGCTTTCTTGATGTGCAGCATTTGTCCACCTGCTAAAACCTCCACGTGAGTAGATTCTGTTATCATCCGCCCGTTCTTATACCACGTGACGACTGGAGGTGGGACAGCGTTGGACTCACACTCCAATGACACTGAGGTCCCCTCTCTTACATTGACTACAGAAAGCGAGTCACCGCCATGATCTTTAATGCTGGGAGGTACTGAGGGAAAGAAACAAGAACAGAAGGTGTTTTTTTAAAAAATTTTTTTTCATTAAGGTGTGCAGATGGGAAATATTCCTTACCAGTTTAAAAGTGAAAGGATTTTATGAGGAGAGTGAAAACAAACCATAAACAGTCAGGGAGACTTTTTTCTTGCTTTCGCCAGCTTGGTTGATAGCTATACACGTGTACTGACCACCATCAGATTCCTTGGCCCGAATAATCTGTAAAGTTCGACCGCCTGTGGGCAAATATAATGGAAATTGAAGAGTGGTATCGAGGTTGTTCTAATAACTATTTCATCAATAAGATAAATTGACAAAATATTCCATTGTAACATTTATATGGCCGCATTTCATGGTTAAGATGAAAGAATTGAATCTGTCTTATTTGATCCTTCCTTTAGGATTGATTCTACTTCTTTATAAAAAATGAAATTCATAATTTTTTCTCTCCATTAACTAAACATGGAGAGAACTGTTTGATACAGGTCCCAATGAGTAAACAGTAATTGTACTACAGTGAAATATGTTAACAAGCATTTTCTGGGTTTAAATCTCCTACAGTGTGGAAGGATCTGTCTGTCCAACTATCTATTTTTTCCCGTCATCAAGGGGCTTTAGGATTAAAAACAACCAGTGAATTATCCAATGAAAGCACTATTTACTAGCCTATCACCCCCATGGAATTGCTAAGCAGTTCTGTTTCTAAACTTCATAGTTTCTTGAAGTAGACCTTGTTACTGTGCATTGCCACTAAAATCATGAAAGTCTATACAATCTTATCCTAATGGCCCCATTAGGTAAAGAGGTATGTAATGTGAACAAACAAATGGAGCAAGACAAAAGTTTGGAAAGGGACTCAGCGGAAATGCCATTTGCATTTAAAATAAAGGACCATGAGAACACTTTGCCCACCTTAGAAGAGTAATGAGTTCCTTACCAGGCACAATGAGGGCGTTTGTGTTTGGCTTGATAGGCTGTTCGTTCTTGAGCCAGCTGAGATCAGGAGGTGGAAAACCAGAGACCTCACAGGTCAGAGAGATGAAGTTGTTCACCACAACCGTGAGGTTTTCAGGGTTAGGACCAATGACACTTGGAGGCACTGTAAGAGTAAATGTATTAAAAGTGAAATCTGATGTGACTAGTAATATACACTGCAACTTATTAATATAAGTCCAGCCACCGTACTCTGCCAAAGCACCCTGTTACTGACACTGTTAATCACCCAGCTGTCTTCCCCAGGATTCCCAATGCCTTCATCACACTATGTCCATCAGTCTTGCTTCTCCCAATGACAGAGTGCTAGAATTTTCAGGAAATGTAGTTGGCAATTCCTAAAATGGTTTTGGCAATGTACAAAGAAACACCCGATAGTGCTTTTTCTTAAGTTTGCATATTCTTGTTTTTAATATTACATTCTTATTTAAAGTTTTTATCTTCCTGCATATGGCATTTATAAAGTAGAAACTTAATTTTAGGGGTTAGCTGTCTATCAATACATTTACAGGTTATTTCAACAATGAAATCAATGACTTCCAAGATGTGCAGGAAACTTAAGAAATAAACAATACCATGGTTTGTTCAAAACAAACAAACAAACAACAAACAAACAAGGAATTCCACAAGCAAAAGCAGTGCAGAGAAAAAATGAAGTAAAAAAAAATAAGATTAAAAATGCACTGAGTTCTTGCATAACTTTTTGTGCTAGATATAGCTTTTATCCTGGGAATTCATAACACATCTGTTTCTGTTTGGTCAGATTTACTCATTAAAAGAACCTCAAAGATATAAATGAAGTACCTACTGTAAGTGACTCCCTGTGCTAAAAACCGGGGATACAAAGGTGGAAGTGTTTCAAATATGAAACACCAAACATTGCTAGACATCGATAGCCCCTGCATGTCATATCAGGAAAGAACATCTATGTTGCTAAATCAAGGTCCTTTCAGGGGAGAAATTTTTCATGAAATTTCAAATTTCAGCTCTCTCCAACACAAGCCACAATTTTATATCTATGTAGCATACATATAAAGGAAATCTTTTATAACGATTGTTCACCATTTCCAAGTCAATATTCTGAAAGCAGCTGTGTGTCACACAAAAAAACTACTCTTTTGTAGGAGACAAGCAATAGCTTTTTTTTTTAGCCAAAAAAAAAAAAAAAAAAAAAAAAGGTATTTATGGAGTGACCAGCATATATTGAAAACTTAAAACTGTGATGAATGAATTTGGTGTGCTGGTGGTTTTTGAAATGATTTCACTCCTAAGTGACTTCTTCTTTTCCAGGGAGTATATGAGGTACTAAAGGATGTAGCTCAACATGAATTCCACCCTTAATGACAGAAACTGGTTTCAATCAGGACTAGTGAATGAATTTTTATGAGCGAAAGATCTATATTTAGTCCAAACTTCATAAAAACATGTAATCTTAGGGATTTCAGATTTTGACTTTTTTCTTTCTTTTTCTTTTTTTTTTTAACTTTCAAATATGTAGAAGCAACTACCTTTTCTCTTGAAGGACTAGAATAATGTAAAAACAGGCTCCCAGAAACTCTGTACTTTGTACCTTATAAATCCTACTAGCTGCGGTGGGGAGAGAGGGAGGCGATTGTTATGAATGCAGGCCCCACACACTGTTTCAAGTTAAAAATACACGAAAAGCCTCCATAATGTAAAACACAGTTTTCCTGCCGTTTCAAGCACACCCCTAGCAGATGCTTTTGGAACTGAGCTCTTACCGTGAACATTGAGGTTAAAATATTTTTTGGCACTTCCAGCCGTGTTCTCAGCAATACACACATACCTGCCAATATCTGTTATTTGAGTATTTAGAATCTGAGGGAAAAATAAAGAAATTCCAACTGAATTTTTTTTTATAAAGCCACTTGTCATCATGTTGAGAATGAATAATACGTATCCTCTCCAGATGGACATAAAAAGAACATTTATATATAATAGCATTGGTGCTGGCTTTTATTAATCAGGTCAATCAAATAAGTATTTATTTATAAAGATTTCCAATCAGGAAAGGCAATTTGATACATCCTTGTGGTCTACTGACTACAAAAGTGCCCCAAATTATTCTCCCACTTTCCCATCTACCCGCCACAATGTGACTTTGAAACTCCCCCATCACCAGGTAAAGATGTGGAATTTGGCCCTAGCTAGTTTGGCTCAGTGAATAGAGCATCAGCCCATGGACAGGATCCCAGGTTTGATTCCAGTCAAGGGTACATACCTTGATTGCAGGCTCCATCCCTGGCCCAGATCTGGGCGCATGTGTGGGAGGCAACCAATCGATGTGTCTCTCTCACATTGATGTTTCTCTCTCTCTCTCTCCTCCTCCTTTCCACTCTCTCTAAAAATCAATGGAAAAATATCCTCAAATGAGGATTAACAAAAGCAAACAAAAAAAGATGTGGAATTTGTGTGGTCTTGTGCCTGGCCTTGACCCACAGAATGTGATGGAAATGACAGTGTGCCATTTCAAACCTACGCCTAAAAAAGACATTGTTACTCTTTCCCCCTCATTTGGAACCCGGTCACTACATGAGGAAGCCAGGACTAACCTGCTCGAGGGTATGGAATCACATGGCGAAGAATCAGCCCCATTATTGCAACTGAGGCCCCAGATATGTGCAAGAGCCCAGCAAGATCAGCAGAACCACTTAGCCTATCCACAATAGGCAGACACTTGGGTAAGCCCAGCTGAGACCAGAAGAATCCCCCAGCCAACAGGAAGAATTGTGAGCTGAACAAATGCTTATTGTTTTGAGTGCTTGTTTCGGAGTGGTTTGTTTTGCATAGCAATAGCTAGCTATATACCAGTTATAATTTATTTTATTTAGCAGAAAGTGCTATCCATCTATATTTTTTTTGGCCCTAGACACAGAAACATTTAAGTATTTTTGTAGAGGTCGTATGATCATCAAATAGAAATAGTCAGGATGTTTACAAGATACTTTGAGAATTCAAAATTATTTGTAGGCAGTGAACTGACTCATTTTTTAAAAAATAAAGAACTCTCGGAGATATGTCCTGTGTTAGATACACCGATAGTTATGCTTAGATTCTTGGGCCTATAGAATATCATTTACATGTTCAAGAAATAATTTAATTAAGTTGTAAACTAACGAATCAGTGTTATTTCTACAAGTACCTAACTATCTTTTAGGACACTTGGAAAGAAAAATATAGACATGTCCATTACTGAACAATTCAGGATATTTATGTGGTTCCCATTATTATTATATTATAAATTCTTTGCCAGTAGCAAGTAAATTTTAATTGACAGGGAATCTTATACCAGCTAGAATTTTATCACCAGAAATATGCAGTGAAAAGGACTGTAATAATTTGCTTAATGGTTTTTCTTTTTAATCACAAAGACCACGTTGTCTTAAACGTGTGTGTGTGTGTGTGTGTGTGTGCGCGCGCACACGTGTGTGTGTGTGTGTTGAATGTAGACAATTTCTACAGGAATTCACATAAAACTGTTAATAATGGTCACCTCTCATAGTGTGAATAAAATGAAGAAAATAATTTTATTTCATATCCTTTTTATGTTTGGTTATTTTTACAAATCTATTTCTAAATAAAAAAATTACTTTTAAACGTCATAAAGACAGTTATAAAATACAAAGCCTAGCGGGCATTTTAAAGTCAGATGTTTTTACTTTTACCTGCAGAATTCTTCCATTAGACAGAAATTTATGGTGCTCATCTTCCAGCAAGGGCTGCCCGTCTTTCTGCCAGGAATTCCTCGGTACAGGGCTGCCGCCCGACAAGCACTCCATCCGCACGCTCTTGCTCACCAGCACCGTGACCTCCTCAGGGAGATCACTGTTTGCTTCCTTGATAACCGGCGGCACTAATAAGTGATTGCAGCAAAAAGATAATAACAGGAAACGAGGCCTTTTCTAAATGATTCTAGTTTTCTGACAATTTAAAAAATTGTGGGGTAATTGAGCCAAACTTGAAGAAGAATCCATGATCCTTAATAAATTAGCGGAGATTCAGACTGTGTGAATTTGGGTTGATTTTCTTTCCTCTCTTTACCTACCCTGGACTAACCCTTCCTATAATTTCATTCTAAGTCAATCCCAAATTATTCTCCAAAATATCTTGTCTTGCTTTCTCTCTCAGCCCATTCCATTCATCTGCATGAATCTATAGTAAAGTCTATTTGGTCATCTAGACAAACCAGATCAATTACAGAAATGTACAGATTTAATCTCATTTGCAAGGGAATTGTCTGGGCTACTCCGTATGTTTCCCCAGCCTCAGTATCAGTGATATCAGCATCATCTGGGAGTTTGGATAGGAATGCTAATTTTGGGGGCCACCTTAGCTCTCCTCCATCAGCATTCCTAAAAGGGGCCAAGAAGTTTATGGTTTAAGAAACTCGTCCTAGCCCGCCTGGCATGGCTCAGTGGTTGAGCATCAACCACAGATCCAGGAGGACACAGTTCGATTCCCAATCAGGGCACATGCCCAAGTTGCGGGCTCGATCCTCAGTGTGGGGCATGCAGGAGGCAGCCGATCAGTGATTCTCTCTTATTGATGTTTCTATCTCTCCCTCCCTCTCCCTTCCTCTCTGAAATCAATGAAAATATATTAAAAACAAAAACAACAACAAAACCTCTCCTAGTGATCCTCATGCACATTAAAGTCTGAGAAGTTATGCTCTAGATTTTCTGACATATATTCATTCTCATTTAATATAGTAATACTGTGAATCCAGGTTCGTGTTTACATTAGACTAGTCAGTTATGAAAAATCACATATCGCCCATGTGATTTTTATAAATGGAAATGTTAAATAAACTAGGAACACATGTGTTGGTTGCTTGTGAATGCAGAAATTTAGTTACATGGTAAATAATCTTTTTATCTTGTTTAGAAAAAGCTTAGCTATTTTATGTTTCAGTCTCTTATCTTTAGCAATCAGTAAAGATGGCACGTTTAATGCAGATGCAGTCTTCTGGTATTTGTGTCTCTCAAAAAATAAACTGAAAAGTGTCTATTCAGGTCCTTTGCCCATTTTTAATTGGGTTGTTTGTTTGGTGTTGAATTTTATAAGTTCTTTATACATTTTGGACATTAACCCCTTATGAGGTGTATCCTTGGTGAATATGTTCTCCCATACAGTGGGTTGTCTTTTCATTTTGTTGGTGGTTTCCGTTGCTGTGCAAAAGCTTTTTAGTTTGATGTAGTCTCACCTCTTTATTTTTTCCCTTATTTCCCTTGCCTGAGGTGATATATGAAAAATGGGCAAAGAACCTGACTAGACATTTCTCCATAGAGGACATACAGACAGCCGATAAACATGAAAAGGTGCTCAGTGTCACTAATCATCAGAGAAATCTGAAGTAGGTCTTATCAATTAGGCCTCTTGGCTTCTGTCACTGGTTCAGGGATAGATATGCGATTCATACTTGGCCAGTTAAAGCCATGGACATCCGATTCCGGGACTTCAGTTGTAAATAAAAGCTTTCATTTGTCTCTGAAACTAGGAAGATGTAAGACTAGAGCTTCAAGGGGCCAACTTTCCAAGCAAAAGGACACTCCACCTGAGAATGACACTAATAGAGAAAAACAAAGCCAAGAGACAAGGTTAAGTCTGGTAAACTCTTTTGAGCCAAGGAAGTCAAACTGGGACCAGCCCTACCTGAGGACTTTTCAGGTTCATAAGTCATTGAATTCTCTCTCTCCCTCTCTCTCTTTTTTTGGTTGATACTTCAGGAGTCTTAAACAATACGCTCTCAATTTGTATACGACAATGAACTCAATGGGAGAACTATCAGTTTCTGATTATCTTTATAGTCTTTAAGATACTTAGCTCAACATCTTGCAAACATTAGCTCCTCAAAAATACTTTTGAGCGAAAGAATGGGTAATAAACAAACGGAAACAAACTCACAGAGCACCCGGACGTCATACTGAAGGGAATCTTCTCCAGCCTCATTCACAGCCACACACGTGTATCTCCCGGCATCCTCCACCTTAGCCCGGGGAATCTGCAGCACTCTCCCGCCTGGAGATATATCCCAATGTGCTTACTGCTGTCAGTCTGAGAGCGAATGCTGCTCATAAGCAGGTACGATTTTTCAGGTCTAATAACTTCCCTGCATTTTCTTTCCAGGTTCCATTTTAATCCCACATATCACTTTCATCACAAACACTGAATTACTGAAAAGCGAGCCCGTATATGAGTGAGACCTCCTGAGACATGAATAGCTTGTGTGGATTTTCCTTAAGGCAGGACTGTTGCTCTGTGCCCCTCATCCTGTTCCATGTGAAATGTTACTCTGTAGTAACTTCCTGCTTTATAGTTGGAACACATATAAAGAAGTTTACACGGTTGCGTGCAAGTAGAGGCTTCAGAAACATAACATCCAACGGTGCAAAAGGCATACAGTACACCATTATGCATACAATCTTGAAAGAATAACCGTGTATTAATTTTTCATGTTGATATGATTTTCAACATAGAGAAAAGTTATAATAATTGTATATAAATTGTTACAATTATGTATATTGTATTCCATTGGTTTTATCTTTGTTTTATATATATATATATGTATATATATATATATGATCTGTCATATGTGTTATATATATTATGTATATATATAATCTTTTTTTGAACCATTTGAGAGTAACTAGGACACATGATGTGCTTTTATCCCTAAATACCCATAGATCTATATTTCATAAAAAAGGATAATCCTTTATATAACTATAATATAATGACCAAAATCAGAAAATGTGAAATCAATACAAAACTACTGTTGAATTCATAGTGCACAGTCAAATGTCATTATTATTATAATATTGTCTTTTATAGCTATTTGTTTTCGAACCCAGATCCAATTTAGGATCACTTATTATATTTAGTTGCCATTTCTATTTTGTCTCTATTATTTTTTCAAGACATTCTTTTATTTAATGAAGATAAAATTTACATACAGTGGAATGCACCGATCTTAAGTAGACAATTTGATAAAGTCTGAGGAGCCTATTTTAATATTTGTTAAAAGTGAATAGAGGCCTTGAAAATATTACTATCTCACAACAATTTAAATATCTTCTTTTCCATCAATAACTAAAATACTTGAAGCTAATAATCTTTATTACTGTTTTATGATAAATGCATTTAATAAACTGAGTATAACTATTCATAAATATATTTTAGAATTTATCATTAATGTATAGAAATCTAAGTGACTATTTCATGACACTATTAGAAAAATAAAGGCACAGGGAAGTCAAAGGACTTCCTTAAGTTGATAGAGCGATCCTGCAGCAGATCTGAAGATTAACTAAGGGGTTCTATCTGATGCCAACTTCTCAACCTGAAGCAACAGGGACAGCTGTGACATCTGGCAGCCGGTGTCAGATAAATTACATGGCCAGGAAGTCAATCAATTCAACTGGTCTTAATAAAGGAGAGAGGCACATCTGGTACAGATTCGGACTTCCCCCTGTTCACAGCGGTCCTTACCTGGTAAAATCAATACTCTATCACTCGAGGCCAGAGGACGGCCGTCTTTGTACCACGTCAGCGTAGGGGGAGGAGCAGCGTTCGTCTCACAGTAGAGAGAAATGGGGTTGTTGATGATCACGTCCTTGGCTTCTCCACTCCTGCCGGTATCCAGCATGTTTCCCATTTCCCAGAGTTTCTGAAAACTTGGAGGAACTACGGAGGAAAGACATGGGATTTTGGACACATGTGAATGCCAGTTTCAATCCATTCAACGAAGACCTTGGCTGTGTTCTCACGAGAGTGATATATAAATGTAATAAATTAGACAGTGTGACGATATTTCCAGGTATTTCCACATCTACCAGCTCTAGCTGTGAGCCAGAAAAGTAGGAGACAGAAGCTGGAGCTGGGTCCCCTGGGAAGAAACAAGAAGTACAGGCTCTGAATGCTACGCTCACCCCCTGCTCTCCTTTCCTGTCAACGCTGCCTGCGCTCAGCAAGGAGCTACTAGAACAAGCCTGGCTAAGGAATGCCATCATAGCAGGAAAAACATATTTTGAAGAGCCATTAAAAAATAATGGCTCAGTCGAGAGCATTTTCCAATAATCTGTCTTACTAAGAAAGCTAAAGGAGTTATGATGTCAAGATTAATAAGTCCATTAACTAAAACAGTAGGATAATCTCAAACTTTTCTGGGGAACACATATAAACTTTCTAGAAGGTGATTTGCTTGTACATCAAAAAATACTGAAAATGTGTGTAACACGTGACCTAAAATTTCCACTATTAGTAACGAATAAATGAAAAAAAATCAAAGATATACAAAAGTTTTATGTAAAACCACCCAGTGAAACGTTATACGAGTAATGAAAACTTGGAAATGACTCAGACATTCAATAACAGGAATCAGGTTAAATAAATACTTGGATACTCAAGTGCTAAAACAGGTATAGTTATTAAAAATCATAGGAAAAAAGTCATGTTGAGAGTAACTATCAACAATAATAGCAAGTATCATTTCTTAACCATTTTTCTAAGAGTTTTACATACTTCATTTTATTTAATAGTCACCACATTCTATAAAACATTCATTTTTAAAACAAGGAAACTGGGGTTTAAAATATTTAGGTAATTTACCCAAATCAAAGGTTTTTTTTGTAGCCAGAAAGTTTTTAGAAGCCAAAAATCATCATTCTATTCCGTCTGACTACTTTAAATTCTGCATTTTATCTTTTCTTTCCATATAAATGTTACTTGACAAGAAAAAAAAAAAAAAAAACGCCCTGGGCTGTGTGCTCAGTGGTTAGAGCGGCAGCCTGCACACAGAAGGGTTACTTGTTTGATTCCCGGTCAGGGACATACCTAGGCTGCAGGTTAGATCCCCGGTCCTAGGCCTAGTTCCTGCTGGAGGCAACCAATCAATGTGTCTCACATCAATGTTTCTCTCTCTCTCTCTCTCTCTCTCTCTCTCTCTCTCTCTCTCTCTCTCTCTCTTCCCCTTCCTTCCTCCCTTCCACTCTCCCTAAAAATCAATGGAAAAAAATATCCTAGGGTGAGGATTAAAAAAAAAAATTTAAAAAAAGAAAGCTTCATGATATAACATTGGGGGAAAACTAATGTAGCAAAGAAGTATGGATCATGTGATCCTAATTTGTAAATGCAGTTCACATTTACACAATAGAACAGAAGGAAAAATATCAAAAGGAAACACATAAAAATAACTAAAGTAATCCTGAATAATGGGATTATTTTTTCTTTGTTAATTACTCAAGTCCAGGTTTTCAATAATGAATTCATATTATTGTCAACAGAAAAGAAACTATTTAAAATAAAACCAAGCCAAATCTCTTTTTCATTGCTTAGACATATCATGTAAATTAAATGATATACAATAAGTACATTAGTATTACCTTGTATATTCACATCAAAATCCAGCTCATCTTCACCTGCAATATTAGATGCCACGCAAGTATATCTTCCAGTGTCTGATATTTGAGCTTCCTTTATTTGAAGTGTGTGTCCATTGGCAGCAATATTAACATGATCATCTGATTTAAGGGGCTGTGATTCAATTATAATTAATGTTAGCATTAAGTACTCTAATAAATCCTCTAAGAGACCATGCTGTTGATAATGTGTATAATTCAGAATAAACAGAATTAAATTTTATGTGAAATACTCAAAAGCATATCTTTTATTATATTTTGTCAAAAATGCTAGAGCATTTTAATGAAAGGTTGAGGGCATTAACATAATCTGATTTCATGTAGAAGTCACTGTTGTTCATTTAGAAATATCATCACTTCATAAATAAAAAATTTTAACCTAGAGATATTTATATTATGATGTTTTATTGAAAGTATTACTGTACTTAATGGAATATTAACTCACAGATATTTATATTATGATGTTTTATTGATAACATTACCTACAGTTAATAGGGCATTTTTCATCTTCTACATATTTCTGTTTACACTAAGTTCCCTCTTATTCCTTGAAGGTTTTAGTTCCTGGATCAATGTCACTTCTTCTAATGGTACTTTTCTCATAATTCTTCGTGATTTCAGTATCTAAATAGTTATCCAATGCTGTGTGTATCCAATGCTGTGACCTCTTCTCTAATTGTTTGTCCTCAACCCTCTCTCAGCCACTCAACAGGTAAGTCATACCTAGACCTTATAATTACCCATAACTGCACCACTTCATAGTCTCAATTTCAAGTTCTCACTCTCTGACCGCCACCTCCTAACTTTCTAAGTCACTTCTAGCATCCTAACTCCAATACATTTTTGATCCCCTGGGAGGACCCACAATCCACGGGCCTTGCAACGTTATCAGTGCCTCTCACTCTCCTCCTGATCTCCATCCCCTCCTGACCCAGAGAAGTCTACTCTGGCAATCGCTCCTTGTATAAACCCTCAACTCCCTGGCCTCTGTCCCTTTATTTTACTTCCCTGGCAAAACCCTTACCCTGGTTAATATCAGTCTCTGTCCATTCTGAGTTTCCCCTGGTCTACTCAAGGTCATCCCTCCAGCAACTGTGTCCTCTCTTACCTACATCATCAGCAATTTATTCTTTCCCACCAGATTATTTCAATCTACATATAACATACTGTAACTTCCCCCATTAAAAGAAAACTCTCTTTCCCTCACATCCTGCTACCACCTTCATACCAGAAACCATCAACTCTCTTCTGGACCACTACAACAAACTCAAATCTAGACCATTTTTTTGTTCTCTCAATACAGAAGCAATATAATCCCTTTAAAACCTTAAGTCACAGCAAATCGCTCTTGTATTTAAAATTTTCTAGTGACTTCTCATCGGAATAAAGGACAACTGGTCTACCAGCAGTATAATCTGGTACTCTATTAATCTTCTTCTGTGTCCTCATGTGTTGGGGTCCAACCCCAGCAGGTCCAGGGGTCCCCAAAGGTGTGGACGGAGTTGGCGAAGAAGAAATGACACGGAGACAGCGTTCAGTTGATCAGCAGCCTAGCCAGGATCTCCAGTCAAGTTCTGTGTTTTATTGTCTTGCTACATCTGCATTTATACCAGTTGATTTTAATCCTATCAATTTCTATTCCAAGGGTTAGGGCGTTTCTTATCTCCATTCCAGGGAGTAAAGATTATGTAGCTTAAGCATGATTGTTTGTAGTTAAAGTGACTAACTATCCACCTTGCACTTAGTTAAGGGGTTTTATTCCCTCCCTAACTTCAGGGAAAAGTCCCTACCTGGGGAAACAACCTTTCTTGGAGAGGTGACCTTGGTTAAAACACATAGCGCCAAGAAGGGGAGCAAACATATTAAGAACAGTATGCCGCACTAGCCTGCCAGTCTGTAGTCCCAGGACAGCAGAACCCTGTAGGTTAATGCAAGGGCCAGCTGGGGCTGAAGAACTTCCAACAGGTTTCCAGACCCAGGGAGCACCCTCACTCAGCCCTAACATCCCATGAGTCTTTTGGCCTCTTCGCTCTGGGCCTGCAGGGTCTCACTTGCATATTTCTGGAGGAGTTCCATCTTTTTCCTTCGCACAAGTGCCTCCTCGATCTCTTGCTGCGATGGCACAGGGACATGGGCGATGAACTTCTGCTGCTCTTCTTCGCCTCCTTTCTCCTGGCTGCCTTCCTCATCAGACTCCTCCTCCGTGACAGCATAGATGTTGATTTCTTCTTCCTCTTCCTTTTCTCCTCTTGCCAGCCGAGCCTCTCTCTCTGCTTTCCACTTTTCCACTAACTGGGCTCTGAATTTCTTTTCATATTCCTGTTCCAAAGGCACAATAACACCATCATCTTCATCTAGGTAACCATAGTATTCAAAATCAATTGCCTTCATGAGCTCAGCACGTGTCTTTCTTGGAGGAGGAAGAGGTTCTTTTTCAAATAGCTCTCTAACACCAGGCAAATCTTTTGCTGCTCCAAAGTATTTGTAACCTCGATTTCCTGGGACTTCTTTGCCTTCATAATCTAGCATTTTAGGGCCAACTTTTACATAATCAGGACCACCCAGCTCCTTTATCCGGACCTCCCAGTGTCCTTTCTCTCTTAGCAATTTGATAATTTCATCATTCAGGTCACGAATTCGGAATTCACCTAAACCAGCATTCTGAATTTGAGCCACTTTTTTAGAGATCTCTCCAATGATCTGTCGTCTCCACTTCTCAGCTTTGGGCAACTCAGTACATCCTGAGGCAAGGAAGGGTCTTCGTTCCTTCACTTTTCCCTCTTCCAATTGAGCTTGGCGAAACCTTGCTAAGGCTGCCATGGCCTTTTCTGCATTTCGGGCCATGGTGCAAGTAAAGGGGGCCGCCCTCGGACCACTTGGCCAGAGAACTTCCCGGCCTCAGGGGAGGCCAACCCAGGCTGTTCAGGCACCAATTGTTGGGGTCCAGCCCCAGTAGGTCCAGGGGTTCCTAAAGGTGTGAATGGAGTCGGCGAAGAAGGAATGATACAGAGACAGCGTTCAGTTGATCAGCAGCCTAGCCAGGATCTCTAGCCAGGATCTCCAGCCAAGTTCTGTGTTTTATTGTCTTGTTACATCTGTATTTATACCAGTTGATTTTAATCCTATCAATTTCTATTCCAAGGGTTAGGGCATTTCTTATCTCCATTCCAGGGAGTAAAGATTATGTAGCTTAAGCGTGATTGTTCGTAGTTAAAGTGATTAACTACCCACCTGGCACTTAGTTAAGGGGTTTTATTCCCTCCCTAACTTCAGGGAAAAGTCCCTACCTGGGGAAACAACCTTTCTTGGAGAGGTGACCTTGGTTAAAACACATAGCGCCAAGAAGAGGAGCAAACATATTAAGAACAGTATGCCATATATGCCAGGTCCCTTGAAACATATGCTGTGCAGATGTTTCTTCCCTGCAGCGACTGTGTCAAACAGCAAGGATGGACCGGCTTCCAGCACTCATGGGTCACTGCACTCCAGCAAAGATGTCTCAGGGCCTTGGCCCTTGAGATTCTCTCTACTTTAGCATATTTTCCTCTCATATCTGATGTTTGCTTCCTTTACTTTCTTATCAGCGAGGCCTTCCCTGTATAAATAAGAGATCACACTCCTCCCACTCACTTTTTTTCTTCTTGACTGAATTTTCTCCACAACATCTACCCCATCTGGTACATTTTGCATTTTACTGTTATGTTTGTTTAGTTTTTGACTCCCTAAACTTCATATGAACAGAGATCTTTCTATTTTTCCTTCATAGCTGTACCCTCCTCACCTAAAACAAAGTCTTGCCAATAATATGATATGATCAAAAAATAATGTAGAATGCTAATGTAGAATATAAAAGTAGGATAATTTAAAATTTCTATGCTAAACAAAAAAACTTTAAAGTGTGAATAAATAAAACCCAAACGCTATCTCAAAACTTTTTGGGTCTAACATTGGCAATATTTTTAGTGATGTTCTCAAAAACTCTGTTTTGTTCCAGTGGTGTTGCTTATCTGAAGAATGAAATAACAGAAGGATATGGGAAATAAACAACAACAACAAAAACCAGAGTGCTTTTTTTGTACACATTCAAGGGGACCAATCCCAAACCCTAAAAAATTTAACAGCTTAACATATAACAATTGGATCAATTTCAGAGTCTGGATTTGAAACTGTAATTTAACTACTCAGTATAAAATTCAAAACCACACAAAACTGTTTTACTCCTAGTGCAATTCTAATCATTATCAAATTTTTATGTGTGCATGTGTTTGCTTGTGTTTATGTGTGTGTGTGTGTGCATGTGTAGTAGCCACAATGAATGAAAAGCCTTTAGATCAAATTAGAAATAAAATAAGATTTGCAGGTGAAAGGAATTAACAAGTAAACTCCTATAGATTTAATATTGTACCATGAAGTGTGCTTGCACTCAGGAAAGAAACTGTAAACAGAACATGGTGGGAGTTCCTTATTTTTCCTTTTGTAATGGCTTCCAGATGAAACTTGCTTATTTTATGAGATGATTTTTTTAGTTGCCAGTATTGCAAAATCCATCTGTTGAAAAAATAAAGCTATATCTTTCTGCATCTTAAATCATGACTCGTACCCGAACTGCCACAACTGGATGTAACTGACCACTTGGTTGATTATGTGTAAAACAGGACAAAGATCAGCTTAGTAAGCACAATATGCACAGCAACGAAAAATCATCTATTTTGGTTTAATCACCAGCATATATTTCTTTAAAACATGCGTGGAAGAAGAATGAGAAATGAGGGTATGTGGTCTGAGAGATCACATAACTGAAGGATGTGCTTTTTCTTTAAAAGTCTCTCATTGCCCCTAATTAATTATGTTGGGCACTTAATCATCACATCTAGCTTTCCCCTGCATCTTGGAAGGTTAAAAATGTTACCTTTTGTAAAAGAGTTAAAGATGTTTACAGAAAGTTCTGATTAAGCTCAGTCCCCATGTTATGCCTGTCATAAGCTGGTTTAGCACTATTTTTTTTGTGTTTCTTCTCTATGAAGTTTATTTACTATGTAAAACCAAAGAACACTAAAACCGTTCCCCAGTGGGAAGGTGGTTGAATTTTCATGGACAACTGCTAATGTACACAAAGACAACCCTTGTCAATGATGGAATAATACTAATATTGTTGAACACAGTTAAAGTTGTTTTTTTGGGTTTTTTTTTTTGCAGATTTATATTCTTAGGAGCATGAGATTGTGCTAGTTTTAAGGCCACATTGATTCTCTGAGTTACTTGTATCTGTTTTACTAGTATTATTGTTTAATTGACCACTTGAATCGGTAAGAAACCATCAGCAAATGAAAAATCTTGTGACTGGCCTGTCCATCCTTGTACCAGCTGAGAGAGGCAGAAGGAATTGCATAGGCTTCACATTCCAAGGTCAGGGTGGTGTTTACTTTGATCTTCACTTCTTTAGGGGAAAGACCTGGTCCCAAGAGGTCCCCTTTATTGATTATGGGTGGAACTGCATAAAAAAAAATATTAAACCATTAAACATTGGTTCTTTCAAATACATGGAATACCATGAAAATCACACGGAGGATCACTTTACAATAAAAAACAAGGAAATAACTGAAGCATTTTCTATGCTCCCTTTCATCAAGAACCCAAGTTAGGGTCGTACGAAAGGGTCGTGTTCAGATACAGATTATGAAGGAAAATATCATTTTCCCTTTGTCATTATAACACTGACAACGAGGCTAATGTCCTTTCCAGAACAGTTAGCTGCATTGGTTCCAGGTCCCCAGACACAGTGTGAGCATAACCCATAAAATGCATTTTATCGGCCATTAAACAGACCAACTCAAAGAACCAAAGACAATCAGAAAGATACTCTCCCTTTTAAAAAAACAAAAACAAAATCTTGATATGTTGGTATTATTAATACTCATATTAACTTTGTTTCCCCCCCCATTTATTTTATTTATTTTTTCTTTATTGATTAAGGTATTACATATGTGTCCTTATCCCCCCATTGTCCCCCCCTCCCCTCACCCCCGGTGTCTATGTCCATTGGTTAGGCTTATATGCATGCATACAAGTTCTTTGGTTGATCTCTCCCCTTTACCCCTGCCCTCCCCTACCTTCCCTCTGAGGTTTGATGGCTAGCTTTGCTTTTTATTTATAGGTCAATGTACAGTGGATCTGTCCAAAGACACTGATGAACTCATCCTACACTGCTGATGAGAGCATATGTATTCAAACCTCAGTTTTATGCACAAAAGTACTATAACTTAGCCCAGAGGGTAATTCAGAAGGAAAAATAGAGAAACTTAAGGAAGTGCCACTGACAAATTCTCCGAGATATTTGGGAGTAGACTGATTGGGCTCTTTACATCATTAAGCAATCGAGGTCATGGGCACCATGTTTAATTTAACATCCATCTTAATGAAGCAAGCGGCATAAACATCAAACTTTAATAATGAGTATAAATAATTATGGACCCATAAAAACAGAGCTGGAAGAGTGAGACAACTTGGGGAAAAAACGAAGCATAGTGCTCTCTCAGAACTTACTGTAGACCTTCACTTCGTAGTGCTTTATCATTTCCCCCGCCTCATTCGTGGCTACGCAGGAATATCTTCCAGCATTGTCCTCCTGTGCATTTAGGATCTGCAGAGTCCTACCTCCTGAAAAATCATGGGACACCCAAACAATCTTTGAAATCACGGTGGCGGCAGAGCATGCACAAACTACCAAGGTTTTAATTCTTACTATTGGTATATTTATCTTCTCTATGCCAATTCTGTAATAGGTATTGAACACAAGACAAAGTACAAAATAGATGGTCGCTGCATGACCACCTCGTGCTCATTCTGAGCCTCCCATGCCTCTGTACTCAGTCTAGCTAAGGTCCCTATTTCACTCTCTTTATATCTAGGTCTCTCCCTCTCAGTCATCTTCTCCTTCTCATCTACCTGGCTTATCAGCAGAGGTTGGTCCTGCTAAAATACAGTTTTTATTATGGTACATTTCTCCTTAAACATCTTCAATGGTTCTCAATTGACTAAAGATTAAAGTAAAAACTCTTTAATCCAGGCATTCAAAACATGACTCTAACCTTCCTTCCTCACCTTTCCTCCTACCTGCCCCCCTCTGTGTAGCAGACACACACAACACACATATACACACTGTCTCCACTTGTTTGGGAGGGAGGAGTATAATTATTATTACTTGCACATAAATAGGCTATCTTAACTTTATACCTTTCCCACCTTAGTCATCGTGATGGATCTGAAATCTCTCCTAGTTCATTTCCAAACAAAGAATTTCTATAACTTTGCTTTAAGGTCTGGTTCAAGTTCTGACTGCAGCTAAGCATATCCTAACCACGTGAGCTCACACTGGCCATTCCTTCTTGTGACTCCTCTAAAACTTATGACTATTCCATTAATCATGCCCCATGACTATTCATAACCCATGAGTATTCATGCATTCATGTTGTTAATTAACTTTCACATGTTTTATATCTTCTCCACATAAGACTGTAAATTTCTTAAAGCCAGTGATCATCCTTTTTAATTCTTTCTATTTTCATACATATTGCCAGGTATTAGTGAGGAATAAATAAACTCAATTGAAATACTAACTTTCAAGGCTCAATACAACAAGAAATAAATTTCTACCCCTTTTTTTTTGGCATTCCACATAACATATTTTAGCAATTAATTACACTGTGGTATTTATTTGCCTTTTTATTTAGGTATTTTATTAGTCTTTCAAAAAGTAATTTCAGATACCTTACATTACAGTACATATACAAATAATTTTATAAATTAAAATATCAATAGAACATAACACAACCAAGAACATAAGTACTTCAATAACAAAACTCCAATGATTCTGCTTTTCTACAATAGTAGATGGCACAAATGCACCTCAGGCATCTGAAGGAAACTAATTACCTGGAAGAATACGAATGTTTCGGTTGGATTCTAAAGGAGTTCCATCCTTAAACCAGGTGATGGTAGCTGGAGGATATGAATAAGCTTCACAGACCAAGGATGTGGGGCTGTTCAGGATGACAACGACATCTTCAGGGCTGCCATCACTATCGACACCAGCAATTGTAGGAGATACTAAAAAAGATTTAAAATTTAAAAAAAACTATATTTAGAAAATCTCTATTTGTGCATTTCTAAATTTCCATTGTCCTTATTTGTGTAATTCCATTCTCTAACAATTGCAGAGAACAACTGATTATTGTTCTTATTCTACACAAAAGCAGTGAGAACCTCAAAAGACTCACAGGGTAATGGAAAGAATGACATTAAAAAGGAATCATGACACAATGTGATAAGGGCAATAATGGGAACTCTAGTGGAGGATAGACAGAGGCATAGCATTCAATCCAATGTAGGGCCTGAGGTGTGAGGACTCCCCTCAAGGAAGGCCTCCCAAAGGAGATTTCAAAGTGAGCTTAAAGGATAGTGCTAGTTAAAAGGTGAAAGAAGGCAGAGAAATAGAAAGAGGGAACAACACATTGGGAGCAGAGGAGTGTAAACAATAAGGGGCAAGCCAGAAATACTTACAGAGGACGGATTCATGGGGGTCAATATTGGAAGCAAGGGTAACAGAGACAGGTCCATTTGTTTCATAAAAGATGACGAAGGACTGAACTAGAGCATTTAAAGAAGGCATAAAGAGGAGGGGGCACCTAAAAAATATATTTAGGAAATCAACGGGTGGGACCTGATGATAGAATTTGGGGGTTATGAGAAACCAAAGTCAAAGATAATGTCCAATGTTCTTGCTTGGGAACCTAGATAAACAGCAGGGAAGCAACATACATGGAAAATATAGAAAGACTTGCTCATTGAGGAGGGAAAGATGGTTTGTTCAGGTCTGAATATCTTGACTTTTTAGTGCCCAAGAGAATTCCCAAGAGAAATGTCCAAAAGAAATTGTATATAGAAATCCAAACCTTGGGAGAAAGATCTGGATCGCAGGTATGGATTAAAAAGTCACCCGTCTATAGGATAATCAAACCTCTTGGAGTTAAGTTTATTATTTGAAGAGAATATCTGGAGTAAATGAGCAGTGAAGTAAGGACAAAACGTTTAAGAGATGGGGACTTAATGTTTAGGAGACAGATTAAAGAAGAGTCTATAAGAGACAGAGAAAGGGAGCAACCAAAGGTATGCAAGGGTAACTAGGGAAGAACACTGTCAAGGAGAAAGTGATAAATAATGTTCAAACCATTAAGAGTCAGACTGAAAAATAACTGTTGGATCTACCAACAGGGTAGCCTTTGCCATCTTAGGTAGCAAACGTAGATTTCGGTACAGACAATTGCCAATAATGGCAGAGTCCCACTATTGGGAATGGATAGGATATCTCAGGTTGAGCCCCTTTTGCTTTTGACCTGCTTCTCTTTGACCCGCATATATTTATGCTTTATTATTGCTTATTTAACATCTATCTTCTTCATAGTTGTGTACCCAGCATAAAACACAGTACCTAGAACATAATAAGTATTTCAAATATAATGAATGAATGAATGCATGAACTCATTAATAAAATAAAAAAAAAACACAGCAAATGTCTGCAAGCACTGGTCTTCCTTAAATAATGAAATCCTATGATAAAAATATTAATAAACATAAAAAAAGAGAATTTAGCCTATGGTCATGTCTCAGTCTTCAAGACTTAAAGCAATGCTTCTACCTACCTAACACATTAAGACTGAAACTTTTGCTCTTGTCACCAGCTGTGTTAGAAGCCAAACATGTATATCTTCCAGTGTGTGACACCTGGGCATTGGTAATTTGAAGAAAACGGCCACCAGACATACTGTGATGGGTGTCATCTTCTTGGACGAGCTGCCCGTCTTTGTGCCATGTAATTTCTGGCACTGGATTCCCTGTAACAAAAAGCCATTTCTGAGAGCTCACATGTCTACAAGTAACAACTGAAAGAAGGCATTTTACTCATTTGCCTTTTTAAATATCCCATTTCTGAAACAATGCAGTAACCATTCATACCAAAATAAATTTCAAACATAACCTAAGGTATAATAATAATAATAATAATAATAATAATAATGCTATGATAAAAATGTACAAAACTTAAAAATAATTTTCAAATGAAGATTAGTTTTTATCAGACCTTAGACCAGTGGTCAGTAAACTCATTAGTCAACAGAGCCAAATATCAACAGTACAACGATTGAAATTTCTTTTGAGAGCCAAATTTTTTAAACTTAAACTATATAGGTAGGTACATTGTTATTAACTTAATTAGGGTACTCCTAAGCTGGCCTTTGCTAAAAATGTCCTCAATCTGAGGGGTCGACCTCAGCGAACGTACCCCCACTTCTTCTAACATCACTTCTTCAAAATGGACTGGCCCAGGCCGAAAACTGACTTCTGCGCATGGGCCACAGAGTTTCAATAGCACTATACGTGCACGCCCACATGTGGTATTCTGTGGAAGAGCCACACTCAAGGGGCCAAAGAGCCACATGTGACTCGCAAGCCACGGTTTGCCGACCACTGCCTTAGACTATTACAATGAAATGATTTCAGAGTAAAATACACTTAAAAAAAGAATGGAGCATGTAGTTCACAATACCTTTGCTTTCATATTAATTGTTAAAATAATATTTTATAATCTTGATAACTATTTAAAAGGGAAAACATTTAATTTAATAATCTAATAAGCAGTATTTTGAGTTTATACTGGGATTCCAGCATAGATCTATAGATGGGTAGAGATATAAAGTAATAATTTCTTTAATATTTATAGCCTGTAGGTAAATACATTTTATTTTTATTTTAACATGAGACTTATGTTCAATATTAAATTTTAAATTACTCGAAGAGATTTTTTAAATTTATAATTTAAAACCATAAAGCAAGTTATGTTAGGAAAGATGGATAGTATGATATTATAGTAAAACTGGAAGGCTCGGCTGTACTGGCTGTGGAGCATGCTCTATGGCCCGGCCCAGGCAGGGAAGCAACTGCCTGCCCAACTGCTGAGGATAGCAACCAGGCCTGCCCGACTAGGAAGTCTTACCTGGGAATCCAGGCAATGATGGAGCCTATCCTACAGCTGCATGTGTGCAGGAAACAAAGCCAACAGTCCTGTCCAACTGTTCCTAGCCAACAGCAACACCCACCCAACCTCAAAGTTCAGGCAGTGGCCTCACCCAGAGCCTAATAGAGAGCTCCACCGGGCCAAGGACACAACCAGCTAACCTGTCCAGAGCTCCACGCTGCGCTGACTGGTGAAAGGCTCTCTCTGCTGAAATAAGCCTATGAAGTCTGGAAGAAGAGAACCTTTACTCAAATGCACAGATACCAACATAAAAAAACGGTTAAACATGACACCATCAAAGGAAACTAATAAAGCTCCAATATCTGTCCATAAAGAAATGGAGATCAATGAACTGTCTGAGAAAGAATTCAGAATAGTCCTTTCAAAGAAGTTTAGTGAAGCACAAAAATGACGACTTTACAAAGTTAGGAAAATGATGCATGAACAAAACGAGAAGTTCAACAAAGGAAAAGAAGTCATCAACAAAGCCAAACAGATCCTGGAGTTAAAGAACAAATGGACTAAATAGAAGAATTTAAAGGAGTGCATCAACATCAGACTTGATCAAGGAGGAGAGAGAATCTGTGAACCATTCAAGGTCATCAAATCACAAAATAAGAGCATGATAAGAAGGAACAAAGGATCTACAAAACAATGATCAAAATGGAAACAGTAAGTCCTTGCCTACCACTAATTACTTTAAATGTAAATGGATTAAAATTTCTAATACAAAGACAGAATGCTTGAATGGAGAAAAAAACAAGATGTCGCAATATGCTCACAAGAAACTCAACAAAGCTTTAAAGATACATATGGCTGAGAGTGAACAAATGTACAAAGATATTTAAAGAAAATGGTAATCAAAAAATGCAGGGGTGGCTATACTTATTATCAGACAATACAGACTTTTAAAAAAGTGGTCAAAAGTCAAAGAAGGTTATTATATAATGAAAAAGGGGTAAATTCATCAAGAAGATATAACAGTAAGTATTTATGCACACAATAGCAGAGCACCTAAATATAAAAAGCAAATACTAACAGATCTAAAAGGAAAAGTATACAGCACACAATAATAGTTGGGGATTTTAATATCCCACTCTCAACAATGGACAGATCATCCAGTCTGAGGATCAATAACAAAACAGAGGATTTGAAAAACACCACAAACCTTACAGACATGTCCAGAGTATTCCATCCAACAACAGCAGAATAGACATTCTTCTCAAAGACACATGGAACACTTTCTAGAATAGATAATATCTTAGACCGCAAAACTAGTCTTAGCAAATTTAAGATGATTGAAATCATACCAAGAGTCTTTTCTGACCACAGTGATTGAAACTAGAAATCAGCAACAGGAGGAAAGCTGGAAAACTCACAAATAAAAAACCTGGAAATTAAATGTCTTAACAAACGGTGAGACTTGTTTTGGGGTAATCCCCAGTATCAGTAATGCCACCCTCCCACCAACACTCCTACGTATTTATTTGAAATGCAATTTGAGAAAACAGGGAAAAAAAAGGAGGTACAGCCTTCAATCAACAGAGAGGAAAACAAAATAAGAGGAGATGAGGCAGAGCAACCCTACATTCAAATAGTAGATTAAAAAATGTGGTTTATTGGACTGAAAGAAAAGGCCAGTGTGTCTTTCCTTTTTCTTTCCTTCCCCTCATTTCAAATACATATTATAGCAGCTTGAATTTTTCTCAGCTAAGTAAGATATGTAGGTGAGGCAATGAATAACCAGTGAGGGGCGGGGGGAAAGGAGAAGCAGAGAGCTGAGGCCCTTACCTGTCACCTCACAAGTCAGTGTAACACTCTGCTTCTCTTTTACCTTCACATCTTCCAATGTATTTTCACCCGCAATGCGAGGTGGCACTGAAAAAATACCAAACACAAAAAGTAATGATTCTCACCACAGGGCTGTTACTTTAGAGGCATCTAGGTTCATATTTTTATTTCGATATAACCTTTAAAGCAAAATCTCAAATTCTCATTAATTGATTACTAGAATAAAGTCATAATATTATTTTGATTAACTCCATTTTTATGATATATTATAAAGTTATATGTCATGAATTCAATTACATAATGAATTTTATTGTAATATAAATCATAAAGTCCAGATAAAAATGTCAACAAATCAGTGAGAAAGAACATTTACTAGACCTTTATTTTTCCTACTCTAAGCAGCACTCCTATTAAACAAGTTATCAGAGGGTCTTAGCATATTATTGAATAATTGTGAACAAACAAGATATAAAGTTTTATCCATTTTAACCCAAATGATTATCTTCAAATCACTGTAACATTGAATTCTTTTCAACAGAGTGTCCAGGGACCAAAGAATACATAAATGTGAGATCAAGCTGTAGATAAATTCTAACTTTGGTTCCAGAAGGCACTTAAGCCAATTTTATTTCTTTTAGATACTGCAGTTTATATAAATACCTAATACTGAAAGTCCAAAGAGTTTTCTTTCTTCACCAGCTGCATTCCTTACGACACAAGCATACTGGCCAGCATCTTCTATTCTGGTCTGCATCAACCGCAGAGTTCTCCCTCCTGGAGAAGCAAACCACCAGGTGACTCCAAAAGAAATCTGAAACTTTACCAGTTGTCCAAGTGATGTTCAATGTAGGGAAAATTTAGTCAAAATGCTTCAAGGGTCTTTCAATGAATTGATGTCAATTTTTTAAAAAATCACATGTTTTAAGCCTATATGAAACAAAATACTAGATAATTCAGAAGAATTTCCTGCATCGATGGATAAAAAAATAAATACATGCTAAGTGACAGCAAGCAAGAAATGGAGTTTCACTAAGGTTAAGTGAAACGTCAAAGGTAAGTATATTTTAACTCACAGAAGAGATGAGGAGTTTCACTATAAGTAGGGTACGAATGAGGATAGAGAGGTAGAAAGTAGATACGGGGGGTGGTACCATAAGCAGAGCAGGTGGAGATAATGGTGAGTTGAAACTAGATGGAGTACGGTCAGATTCTGTGAGCCCTTGAAGGCTGTGTTAAGGAATTGAGGCTTTGTGTTCATTAAAGGCTATGGAAGTATGTAAACAAATAAAGGTCATGATCTGATTTGTGCTTTAGAAAGATAACTGTTACAGGATGTTTAGAAAAAGAATTCCCAGTTGACCACTGAATATATAAAATGGGAATGTTAGAGGACTATCCCAGCAGCCCAGATATGGGTGACAATAATGTAGAAGGGATGGCTGAAACCATGAAGCCTGGCCACCAGTTTTCAATTGAGTTTCATGGAATCCTAGAATTATTTATGTCAAAATTTACGGGGGGAGGGTCACCTCATTCACTAGTGCAACTCTGTTTTTGGTTTTACATTTTGAACTTCTCTGTATTGTTTTCTTTGAAGAAAGATTCTTCATCCAAGAAATGTACATAGACTGAGAATGAAACTCTGATATGTTGAAGATTGTATTTGGAGTGAAATCCATCTGAGGACAAAAGAAGAGGGAGGGGCCCAGCAGTGAGACTGAAGCAAAGCCTGCAAGGGAACTAAGAGATGCACGGAGAGACCAGAGTTCTCGAAACCACTGGTGGAATAGAGTGTAAGTGAAAAATGTACAACACTTCATACATTTTGTAATAATTTTCTGGCCAGTATACCTTTGCTTAGTATAGCGGTTCTCAACCTGTGGGTCACGACCCCTTTGGGGGTCGAATGACCCTTTCACAGGGGTCACCTAAGACCATCGGAAAACACATATATAACTACATATTGTTTTTGTGATTAATCACTATGCTTTAATTATGTTCAATTTGTAACAATGAAAATACATCCTGCATATCAGATATTTACATTACGATTCATAACAGTAGCAAAATTATAGTTATGAAGTAGCAACAAAAATAATTTTATGGTTGGGGGTCACCACAACATGAGGAACTGTATTAAAGGGTCACAGCATTAGGAAGGTTGAGAACCACTGGCTTAGTACCTTGAATTCGAATTCAAAATTCAAAATGATTAAACATTAAATTTTCATGTAAATATTCACCAAACCTAAATTTGTCAGGAGTTTCTATCTAGTTTTTGTTTTTTAAAATATATTTTTATTGATTTCAGAGAGGAGGGGAGAGGGAGAGGCAGATAGAAACATCAATGCTGAGAGAGAGTCATTGACTGGCTACTTCCTGCATGACCCCCCACTGAGGAACGACTTGTGACCTCCTGGTTCATAGGTCAATGCTCAACCACTGAGCCACACTTGGCCGACAACTTTCTGTTTTTTAAACACAACAGGACATCATTGAGTTTTCCTAAAAGCAACCTTCCCATCCTCAAACCACTAAAAGGTGAACTTAGTATCTTATTTAGACAAACAAAGCTGATTACCTGAATTGAGTCTTTTTTCCTAACTGAATTTACATAAGCAAAGACTTATGTTCATTAGGAAAAGATTCAAGCACGGACTGCTACTTCAGATTACAAAAACCATACTATAATTCCAGTTGAGAGATATTAAAACAGTCCAACTTTTATGAGTCATTGCTGGCTCAGCAAACCTCAACCTCATGGGTCTCATGATCTTTCTTTTTTCCTGGTCTTCTCACTTCCTCCAGTGGGGGGAAAAGGGTCTGACAGTTAGTTATACTTATACAGAGACGTTTCTTGTACCTATTAAATTTTTATAGCAGTTATCTCTTTTTGGCACACAACTTCATAGCAATGAGAGAGACTTCGCTAAAGCACGGCTTCTAGAAAAGCTGAACTTAACGTCTCAGGAGGATTAATCATAATAAAACAGAAGTGTGCAGCAGACCAAGGACCAAGCGAGTCACATGCCGTTCATTTGATTCTCATTCATCTATTGCACAACACACATCAGACCGTAAAACTTCAATGACTCCTTTGGCAGCGCCACAAGGTGAAATTCTTTTACTGTGTTCACTCAGGGATCTCCAGCTGCTGGTCAAGCGGAACAAAATGAAAGAAAACCCAACCACCACTTGGGTACCTCTGTAATAAGCCAGAGTACAGCGCTCTAACCTGCCCTGTCATTTCTAGGAGCTCTGATGTAGTTATTATATTTAGTAAGAGTTCCTACTTTTTTTAGCCAATGGGAATTAAGGGGGAAAATAAAGTAAAAAATCTGAGAATAATTTCAAGATAAGAAGATAGTGTGTTCAGGTTTTGGGTAACCAAAATGTAATAAAATCTTGGCCATTATTATCATTTCCCAAGACCAACAGGGCCTGGGAGTCCATGAAAATAAAAGTATTAAAATGAGGACACAGGACTGTCTCCCAGGACAGGAAGACCATTAACCTTTTACTAGGCTGTCTGCGGTTATAACAACAAATACACATTGGATGCTTACCATAGAAGCAGGCACTGTGCTAACTGATTTACATATATTGACTCATTTAATCCTTCTAAAAACCCTAAGAGGCAGATTCTATTAATACTTTCACTTTGTGAGTAAAGAAACTAAAGGTAGCAACATCAAGTAACTTGCCTGAAGTCATAAAGTTAGTGATTATTAGCAATAAATAGGTTAATAGCAGTGTTCACTCCTCATCAAGCTCCTGTCCTCTTATAGAGTCCGGCCTTGGAGAAGCAGAGGGACCTACGGTATTTAGACATCATTCAAACACTAGAAAAGACTCTTTTCTGAAAAGGCTTCAAAGGGGGGAATTTAATTTTTGAACCAATTTAGGGGCAAGGAGCTCACTACCTATTCAATTAGCTCATCTTGACTTTAAACAATATACATTTTTTAAAGTTCTTTCTATACAGACCCAAATTTGACCTTAGAGTCTTCCACACACTGGCATTACTTTCTACCTCTGGAACTAGACAGAACCTACATCATCCTTTTCTACACTATAGCTCTTCAACTATTTAGAATTAATTTTCACTATGTAACCATATGTACAGGGTTTATTTTTCCAGGTTTGATACAATCAGACTTACATTATGATGTAATCATTAACTGTCATGGTTACCTTCCTTAAAAAACAATAGTCAATAGATCCTTCTAGTTTTCCTAATAAGTGAGTTAAATCCAGAGTACAACTGGTCTCTTACTTTTCTTACCAGTGACAATATATTTTGTTAATATGGCAGAATATCGCATTTACTTTCCTGATAACCGCATTACACTGTCATTGCACAATGAATGAATAACACAATTCAGAAAGCTTTTCATATGAAGAATCACTTTAATTTTCATCCTTGGTTTTTGAACTTCAGTGCAGGAGTTTATTTAACTTTTATTTTGTGAGGTTCAACTCGAAAGTTCACGAGGTAGGTTTGAATTTGGGTTGTCTTCATTCAACACATTAGGTATTCTTCTAAGTACCCGAGCTTTTTATTAACCGAAGACTTGGCAAGAGAACCTTCTTAGTGTGTCCAAGTCATTACTGAAAGGGGCCAAGTGCAGATTCCTGTGGCATGCCCCAAGACACCTCTCTCCACGCTTAACTGACCCGTGAAGGAGAAGCTAATAGATTTTCTTATCTAATTAGATGAGGACTAAGCTGAACATCTCTTTTACAATAATCAAGTCTTAGCTCACAGTAAACTATTCTATCTCATAAATATAAAACTCAGATTAGAGTCATGAATAAGGTGAAATACTTGCTTATGGAAGTATATTACATAACAGGAATCTCTCTAGATTCTGGTTTTAAGTTTAGTATTTCCTTTCATTTTTCAAATTGGTTGGTACTCATTGTGGTGTGACTGCTCTGATTTTCACCATAATTTTTTAAAATATATACATTTTTATTTATTTCAGAGAGGAAGGGAGAGGGGGAGATAGAAACATCAATGATGAGAGAGAATCATGGACCGTCTGCCTCCTGTATGCCCCACACTGGGGATTGCACCCACAACCCAGACATATGCCCCGACCAGGAATCAAACTGTGACCTCCTGGTTCATAGGTCAATGCTCAAGCACTGACTCACACTGGCCAGGCTGACATCACCATAATTTAAGTCATAAGTGACAGCCAGGATTTCTTTTGTAAAAGGATCTAGAGGTAATTTAGAGATTCTCCCTTTTTCATATAACTTTTTAAATATTTTTTTCTTAATATGACCAATGGGTATTATAGTTAGTAGCTATATCAAAAAGAAATATAAGACAGGAAGAAATGAGAAATGAAGGAGAAATTGTGGCCACATGAAGAGAACCAGATTATAGGACTATGAGAAGTCCTACTACCTGAGAGAATTCTCACAGAACTGCTAAGGCTGATGGGCCACCCGTCTTTAAGCCAGGTAATGGAAGGCAAAGGAATGCCTGAAGCTTCACACGTCAGGGACACGGAGTTCTTTTCCACCACACTGATATTTTCAGGTGTCCCGTGATTTCCTATGATGCTCGGAGGGGCTGTAAGACAAAAACAAAACAGACAGGAAATGGAAAGGATGGTAGCTAATCAATATCAAACACCAAATCCTACACGGTTCATTGCTAATAATACGACTTCCATGTTTTGGTCAACAGTAAGCAAAATGAGTAACCACATCAATGACATTAATAGTCGTAGTAGTAGTAGTAGTGTAGTGTGACATCTCTGAAGTACATGTTACTTCTTCCCCACTAACTGCAATAAATGACTTTGATACTGTTATTCTAATGGAGGTGACTGGTTTTCTATGAGTCACTCATCTTTGCTGATAAATCTCTAATATGGATTCGTGGCCTTTTTATGGGCAGAATTTTTTTAATAAATGATCCTAATTCTAAAAATAAAACATAAGGTAACAAAAAGATACTTAAGATGGATTCCTTTTCTCTTCTGTGTTCTGATTTCATGAGCTTTGGCTCACACATTAGCTGCAAACTACAGGATATTAACACTGTACTTTGTGCGAGCCCTATCTGGATTCAAGTTATCAGAATGTGTCTATTAAATTTACCATTGCTTCTATGGACCTAAAATGTGCAATCAAATTATATAGGTATCCCTGAGAACAGAAATGTTTGGTCTATTCCTAATGACATTTATGATTCATTAATTAGAATATTAAAGCTGACTCATGACCAACTGATGCTGAGTCAGTAAGCTCTAAGGAGCCTAGGTTTATACTAGCCAAGATAGCTAATTTGGAAAACAGAATCAAAGAATATTAATTGGGACGTCACTGAACAAAAATACTTGCAGATGACCATTATCTATCTCACTACATGCTTTCCTAAAGTCTATCTAATATATGCTTGTTTCAGCAAGGTAAGAAATGGGAGGTCAGGCACAGAAGGATAAGTGATGAGACTGATCTAGAGAAGTGGTGCATATAGAAAAAATAACAGCCTATACATAAAAGACTCAACACTCAAAGCCCACATCTCCCATCCAGGATGCTATAGAGTATATCAGCCAACGAATAGACTTACTGAGCTTCTTTGTACTTACTATGTACACTTAAGTCATATTTTCTGTCAGTCATTCCTGCTACATTTATGGCAACACATACATAACGGCCTGTGTCAGAGACATGAATATTCTTCAGCTGAAGGATGCGACCTTCATCCAGTATTTCCATCCCCCTTCCCTTGGTCAAGGTGCGGCCATCTTTCATCCAGGTCACTGTCGGCTGAGGAATACCCTGCACCTCACACTCCAAGGACACACTCTTCCCTCGAGTCACAGTAATTTCAGTAGGGTTGCTGCCACTGTTGGATATGGTTGGTCGAACTGGACAAAAAAAAAGAGAGAGAGTGAGAAAACAAAATAGGAAACATTTTTTCTTTAAGTTTTATTATCAAAATTTTTATCAAAGTTAAATTAATTTTAAAAATGAGATTTTATTTTTTAGATCAGTTTTAGGCTGATAGCAAAACTGTGTAGAAAATACAGAGTTCTCATAAACTCTGTCCCCACACAAGCATAGCTTCCCGAAATATCAATATCGTGGAACATTTGTTTAAATTGATGAATATACATTAATACACCATGATTTCTTAAGGTCTATAGTTTATACTATAATTCACTCTTAGTGTTGTAGATTCTATGGATTTTGACAAATACATAATGACATATATTCACCATTATAACATTATTCAGGATATTTCACTGCCCTAAAAATCTTCTGAGCTCTTCTTATTCACCCCCTCTCCCCCCAAAGCCATGGCAACCTCTAATCTTTCTTTATTGTTTTGTTTTATTTTTCAATTACAGTTACCATTCAATACTATTTTGTATTAGTTTCCAGAGAATAGATAATCATATACTTTGCAAAGTGTTCCCCCTAATATGTATCTGACTATTTCACGTAGCATAATATCCTCTAGATCCATCCATGGTGTTGCAAATGGTAAGATTTTATTCTTTTTTACGGCCAACTAATATTCCATTGTATACATGTACCACATCTTCTTGGTCCACTAGTCTATTGATGGGTACCTGGGTTGTTTCCATATCTTGGCTATTGTAGAAAACATTGCAATGAACATAGGGATGCATATATTCTTTTAAATTCGTGTTTTGGGTTTATTTGGATATATGCTGAGTTGAACTGTTGAGTCCTGAGGCAGTTCCATTTTTAATTTTTTGAGGAACCTCCATACTGTTTTCCACAGTGGCTGCATCAATCTACATTCCCACCAAAAGTAAATGAGAGTTCTCTTTTCTCCATATCTTCACCAACTCTTATTGTTTGTTGATTTTAAATTCATTTTGATGTCAGAAGATTAACTGCTAAAGAAAGATCGAAGACTAACAGAGGCGGCATGTTATACTGAGAGCTGGAATTCACTGTTTTTAAATGAGGTGTGTGTGTGTGTGTGTGTGTGTGTGTGTGTCTAATCAATCACTTACTATAAACTTGCAGATTATAGTCTTTCCGTGCAGTTCCAGCAATGTTTGATGCCACACAGGTATAGAGCCCTGCATCAGATTTTTCAGCCACTGAGATCTGTAACTGTCTGCCTCCAGATAAAGTTCTGACCCGCTCTGTGGAGTCAGCCAGCACCAGGGAGCCTACAAAGGAAACCAGATGACAGAACACGAAGCCACAATACAAAGTTTTGTGCTTACATTTTCGGTTAAGTATATGTACTTAATTTTTTCTACTTCCAGTTCAAGCACCTAAAAGGCAGATGACACTGAAGAGTAATCCTACACATAAGAGGAGGAGGAGGATAAGGAAAAGAATTAGGAGGGGCATGAACAGAAGGAGGGGGGGAAAGGGGGAAAGGAGAAGGAGGAGGAAATGTTTACCAAGAAAATCTGCAAAATTTTGGTAAAATTTCAACCACTATTGCATTTCAAAGAAAACATATTTAGAAAAACAAACAAAATAAAATCTTAAAGCAGGAAAACAAAAATGATTTTTTAAATCAGCTAAACATTTAGATGATCTGCCAAATACTTTACAGACCCAAATATTTGTCAATGAAATAAATTGAAAATCTGTCCAACTGCAGAATTTAATCTTAACGCACATTACAAAACTGTCACAAAGACAGCAGAAATGTTTGCTTTAGAAAATAATTTTAATCCTATTTTAAGGAAAAATAGTAGTTCTTTAAATGGTGGTTTCTTGACCACTGCAGATACTCTGTAGTGCATTTCATTAAAGAACAATGCAAATTTTTTCCTGGGGGGGGGGTGGCATTTAGTCTCAAAATTGAATATTTTTAGCTGGATAGTGCAAAAGCGCCACATTGCACATTGAGTTTTAAAAAAATATATTTTTATTGATTTCAGAGAGAAAGAGGGAGGGAGAGAGAGATAGAAACATCAGTGATGAGAGAGAATCAGTGATTGGCCGCTTCCTGCATGCCCCCTACTGGGGATCGAGCCCACAACGAGGCATGTGCCCTTGATTGGAATCGAACCTGGGACCCTTCAGTCCGCAGGCTGACGCTTCATTCACTGAGCCAAACCAGCTAGGCTGCACACTGAATATTTAATTATGCTGCCTAGTATTTTAGTATGCAAATCATCAGAAAGTTTGTTAATAAATTAACATATTTGTCAGATAAAATGTAAATCCATCTAATATTATATTTAATTTTATAAATGTCACAGGATGAAAACTGACCTTTCTTCTGCCAAATGAGATGTGGGGGTGGAATACCACTTGACTCACATAACAGACTGATGAGATTCCCTTCAATGACTGTAAGTTGAGCAAGTTCATTAGAGCCATAAATATTTGGTGGTACTGAAAGGTTAAAAAAAAGAGAAAGAAATACAAAATACTATTTTCACACTCATTTAATTTTAAAATTTCCCTAATACTTTACATGTTTTTTTTTTTAAAAAAGGCTAGCATTCAAATGACACAGAAAATAATTCGCACTTGAGGTTGACATATCAACACCACATTAAACATCTACTGGAAGACATCCACTACATACCGAGAGCAGACTTCCCAATTTCACCGGCAGAAACTTAATTATCAAAATATTGAGAGAGGCATACAAAGAAGTGAATTTGTTATAGATATTTAGCTATCTTGCATCAAAATGCTAAGTCACTTACCAAGTATAAACTTAACCCGGTCATTCTTACCTAGCCAGCTTTAATATCGCAGAGGCTGAACAGAATCGGAAAGCAAGAGGCGTATAGTACACAGTCAAGAATGGAGATAAGGAATTGGATCTAAGAAACAGGCCTGATATCTGTACTCAACTGTTATCTGCATAGCCTGCCTCCCACACTGGCCTCAGCTTCTCCTTGGAACTTCCAAAGGGAATCCTGACTACCCACGCCTGTCTCCGAGGCTGAGCCGGACTCTCTCCTGAGCCACTTCTCTGGTCGCAGTATCATCAGGCGGCAGATGCTTGTTCTCCAAGCTCCTGGAAGGGGAGGAGTGGGAGAATCCTCCTCACCTCCCGAAGCAGCTTCCAGTCATTGTTCAAAGCCCCTCGTCCCCTCCCCATGAAAGCTCTGTTCTCTTGAGGCTCCTGCCACCAGTTCACTTGTCTGTTTTTATCCCTCCTCTTCACATGACGCCCTGCCATTCTTCTGTATGAACTTAACTCCCTGGCCTGCTCATTGGTCTACTCATTCCTTTCTCCATCCAAGGCCTTGTCACCATCTAGAACATTCTCCTATACATTTATAAATTTAGGCTACTCTCTGACAACTACTCCATCCTTAGAGCTCTTTCACTTAATTTCCCCCAATTAATTAATCGACAGATACAATCAAAATGAAGAGAGCTTAATATGCAATACATAATTTAAAGAAATATTTAACATAAATTATTAATACACTGGGAACAGGAGCAGTTTTTAAAGATTAGCAGACAATCACTGCCAATGTCAATGTTGTGATTACTTTTATGAATTACCTTAATTAGGAGCATAATAAAATTTCAAGCAAGGAAAGCTAGTCACACTGGTTAGCACAGTAAGCCCATTTCCCACCCACAAGTACGTGTGCTCTCTGTCTCTCACACTCACATAATTCATAAACATAATCTGGCCTTTTGACTTATTTTCAATTGACCAACCCACTCTTCATTCATAGAGAACACTCAATCATTAGAAGATGCTGGTTGTAGAAGCTAAAACGTATATGACTCAGACAGAAAAGGAGAACCATTGAGCATTAAAGTTACAGTGATTAATGGATTCAGGTTCAAGGAGTCTATCTAGAGTTGCTCCTGAGTAAATTATATGAGCTGATACTCAGGGCAAGTTAGCATCATCTAAACATATTGATTCCTGTCCATCTATGTATTATGTTATGTGCATGTCATTTTAAGAGTTGACACACAGTATAAAAGGTTAAACCACATACTACATCTTTTTCTTTTCAGCAACGGATCACACTTACCCCAAATGTTGACATTATAATTTTTCTCAGTCTTCCCAGCAACATTTGTTGCCTCACAAGTGTAACGTCCAGTGTCTTGAACCTGAGCATCTTCAATCTGAAAACAAAATCAGGCTATAAAACCAGTTTCTATTTTGTAAGTAATGGGGCTTTTCTGTTATTTGTGAATTCTTATTTTTTATTTGTATTATGGTCATACAACCATTACCCACATCCAACACTTATCAAGATTCAATAATTTTTGTCTATGTCAAACCTTATTTTAATTTCACTAATATTAGTCATTGAAGGTCTAGAAAGGCCCTTTAACTATAATTCAAGTAAAATATCAAAAAAAATAACAATTTCTGAATTCGTTATTTAAAGCTTTAAAGTGTATAATCTTTCTAAATCCAGGATTTTGTTCAGTAAAATAATACCCTTTGTATGGATTTATTATGTCTCTTCTCCCATAAGGGCTTGTAAACTTCTTCAAGCCAAATGTTATATTCAGTTAGTCTGATCTCCTGGTACTCAGGTTGGTGCCTGGTAGGTAATTGAATATCAGTAAACATTTTCCATGTATTTATCTGCAGCATGCATTGATATTCATTCATCATCCATTCACTGAACATTCAGCAGCTACTTAGAACCTTGTACCAGGTACTGCAGGTAGAAATACAAACAAGTATAGTGTAACATATGTTTTCTGACTTGAGTTTGCAATCTGGTTGAGAATATAAAGTATTCAAACATAAAAACGAACTTAGTAATGAAGTATAACTAATAACAGAAGGTAATACAAGAGATTGTAACAAACAGTATGACACTGATTGCCAAGTAACTTCACAGTCAACTGCTAAATCATTCAAAAGAGTTGAATCATTGGAGTTAAAGTTGTCTTTGAAAGCATTTAGTACAGTGGGGGTCCACTACAAGCTTGCATTTCCAGGAGGTCTTCTCTCTATGCCCCTCAGTGGGACCTGCCCCCACTAGGGTGCCTACCTAACCTCCAAAGTGGGGATTCAATGAATGTCAGGGTTGCTTCGCCATCCAGCATCTCTCTCTCCCGGCTTCCCAACCCCTTGGGATCTGTGCTCTGAAGAAATAAACTGCTATGCTCAGTGAAAACTGCTGACAGTTCTAAGCACACATCACTCTCCCCTACCAGTGCTGGGGCCTGTATCCATGTAATTGTTTCCTTCTATCATTCAGTGAGAGTTAAGGTTTGCGCATTCTACCAGCTGCCTTCTAGAACTCTGGGCTCTGCCTCTGAACAGGGGGTGTTTTGTTTTGTTTTTCCTGTATAGCTCATTGACTCATCCAAGTTCCCAAACTCTGATTCTGGCCTTTCCTTCCTCAATAGTTCCATTATTTCAGGATCATAATTCGCAAGGTCTCTACCCTCTTGCCTCCAACATACACCTTCACACTCCCTCCCACTTCGTCCCACGTTTCCGCTCTACTGTGTAAGCTTCTCTGCTTCCTCTGTGCTGACATTCCCATCATCCATTTCTCAAGACTCTCTTTACTTGCCAGTAATAACCTTCCTTGACCAAGAGGCTGGAAGGTTGAGTGGGTCGCAGCATGGATGTCAAAGCTATGCTCCTGTGTTCACAACTCATTTCGGCCATTTAGTAACCGTGGGCAGATTACTCGGCCATTCTTTCAATGTCTCAATAGGATTATTTTGGGAAGATTTTTTAAACTTTCCTGAATTCTAATTCCTCAGGCTGGCTTTAAATCTTAGCTCTTATTTTACTCAAGTCAACCATGTCAGAATTATTTCCAAATATTCGCTCTGTTAAATTCTCTGTTTTAGCCACAGTAGCTCACCTGCTTTCTTAATCAGGGCTTTCGCCCCATGAAAATGCAAATAGCCTTCCAAGAAGATTCTAGGCAAGCACAGCCTTACCTTGTGCTACCCTCCCAAAATGTATCCACTTGGTCATTAACTTAGACTTACAGCACTCACTGCATTTTTGACTGAACGGTCGGAAAGTTTTTCCTAAATTTATGTGAAATTAGAAGACACTGGGGGCAGGAAATGCATCTTACACTTTTTGGTGTCCCTACCCAGAGCTCCTAGAATGGGTATATGCTGATTGGTTGAATGAATGGGTATATGCTGATTGGTTGAATGAATGGGTATATGCTGATTGGTTGAATGACTGCAGATGAGGCATCCTAGCAATATTCTTCTCATAACAGTTTCCCAGAAACATTTCTGGATGGCTTCTGGCTACAAATATGGATAGAAAAATTAAATATTTAAAACTCAAGCCCCAAATGTTAAAAAATATTACAAACCCTCTTGATGAAAGGGTTCGTAGAATTTTATAATATGAAATGGACAGAACATTTGTAAAGACAGGCAAATTTAATAGGGGTCATACCGAAGCCATGAGCTTACGAGCAATGTAAGAAGAAATAAATGAATCGACAGCCTTACCTTTAACACACTTCCATTTTCAGAGATCCTGAGGCCTGGCTTCTTCAGCAAAGGGCGGCCGTCTTTTAACCAAGTCAGAGTGGGCGTAGGGATAGCATCGCTTTGGCATAGCAGCTCCACAGCCTGGCCGATGAGGATGGAGACGTTCTGTTCTTCTCCCATGATATTTGGCGGAACTAAGTGAGAGATGGGGTTTCCCTCAGGATCGAGCAGGCCAGCCCACTGCCTGTCATTATTAATCATCAGGATATATATACTGGATAACTCCACTGTTTCTTTTAAGATGTAGGATCACGATCATTCTAACATACCCTCTTTGCGTCATTTAGTTTAGAATCAAAAGTGTTAAAAAATCACCGATGAATGTGCTGCTGTTGAACAAAAATTGTTCCCACCATCTTTTCTCTTTAAAAAAAAGTTTTAGAACGGGAAGTTTTCACCAAGTGGCCATTTAAGAAACTTCTTGAATGCCATATTACTATTTAAGATTTTCAAAGGAATAAATCATTCATGATATATTTTGGAAATAATGGATTACAGCAAATGAATTTTTGATACTTATGTTTTGTTGCAAAAGAAAATAAATTTCATTGTAACAGAGGCAAAATAAAAACACAGAGGTATAAAGGGAAAGGGATACTCCAGTCCTACCGAGTCACCCTGTGCAAAACGAAGTGGGTGACAGGTAACAGCTTATCTGAAATAACCTCACTAACTGGTGGCAGAGCCAGGAGTCTTCAGGCTTGCAGTTCAGAGCACTCTGTGGTTTTCCATGGTACCTTGTCAACTTTCTATGAAATAAAAACCATGTGGGATAAATGGCACAATAAGGAACGAACTAAATCAGTGACCAGCTGCACAGCACACTCACGATTACATAAAAAGAGGAAATGATGTGAAATGTTAATGAGATTAAGATTTGAATTCCCTGGCTCGAAGGCTTGTCAGATGCTCAAATGTGTTGTTGGAGAAGTTTAAGGAATCTCCTTCCTTTGGATGTATTAAAAAATAAAGTAAACAGTCATTTGTCTTCGATGGTTGAGGTACAGCCCTGCCAAGAATGGGAGGGTGGGCTCCATAACCTCTCCAAGGACTCCTTCAGGCCTGTATTTATAATAACTCAAATACACAAACGAATGATGAAATCAAGCCTGTTGCTATAAAAGGGACACTTCAAAATTCACAGAGGAGAATTTCCTCGGCCGTTTCTCATGAAATCCCATAACTATTTAGGATGTGGGGAAATTTGTCAGATTTCTCGTTTTTGTTTTGTGTTGTCTTACAGGAAAGGACATGTTTCATTGAAATGACTCTTTAAAAAAAACTTTCCAAATGCTTCGGCAGACATAAAACCTTTGTGCTGAAGAATGTCATAGTCCACTAGCCATTGTTTCGGGCTTCTCACTGCAGCATGTGGCAAAATGACAATGTAATCAACTTTCACTGTGGCAGTGTGTTCTTATAGCCAGGAGGTTTCTCTGCTACCCTGCCTACCGCAGAGGGAAAGGCATGTGAAATGGACTCAGAGCACTTTCTTGTGCTGTTTCTGGATGCAGGGCAGGTGCCAAAAGCCAGAGGAAGTGATGCTGAAGGAAGACATGCCATGTGCAATGACTGGAACAGACCAGGGGAGCATTTGTGTAGAGGTGATGCCCCTTCTGCTGAATTTAATGGCACACACAGACATCTGGCTCTCGATGAGCTTAAAGTCATCCAGGGGGAACACATAACAGGGGGATTGTTTTCAGCATGGGACACAGATAAAAGATGCACAGCTGGTCCGGTTTCAGATGAAAACTACTATAATGTTGGCAAAATCAGCACAATTAGTGCCATTTCCTAAAGTATCATGAAAACAGATACACTCATAATTCTCAGCACAGAAAGCCCTAAATAGAATAGTTGATTTTAAAGCTTGGAAATAATTTCGAGTAGTCTGATCTCAGTGGATAAAAAGTGCCATAACTGTATGAAATTATATTTATCTTAGATTATTTGTAGAATTTACAAAAGAGCATGAATTCTTTTTTTTTTTAAATCCTCACCCAAGGATATTTTTTCCACTGACTTTTTTTTTTAATTAAATCTTTATTGTTCAGATTATTACATTTGTTCCTCTTTTTTCCCCCCATAACTCCCCTCCTTCCGGGTCCCACCCCACCCTCCGCCCTCACTCCCCACCCACTGTCCTCATCCATAGGTGCACGATTTTTGTCCTGACTTTTTTTTTTTAAGAGAGTGAAGGGGAGGGAGGAGGAGGAGAAAGAGGAAGGGAGAAAGGGAGAGAGAGAGAAACATCAATGAGAGAGAGACACAACAATTTGTTGCCTCCCACACACGCCTCTGACCGGGGCCGGGGATCAATGGAGACCAATGGAGATACGTGCTCTTGACCAGGAATCAAACCCATGACCCTTTTTGGTCCACAGGACAAGGCTCTAATCACTGAGCAAACCGGCCAGGGCAACAAAAGAGAATGAATTCTTTTTTGTTTGTTTGTTTTAAAGAGCATGAATTCTGGATGGCTCCGTGTAGGTGTAAAAGTCAGAAATAATTCAAGAAAGCAGAATGCTAATTTATTTTCAAATATTTTTCTTTCAGTTACTTTTCTTTGCAGCTAAGTGAGTTAAATCAAGTTCAAAAGGATACCAGATTTTTTAAATTGAGAGGAAAAATGAAAAAGTAGAGTATTTGTTTCTTAAGGAACATAAAGCAAATCTAATTACAGCCAAGGATATATATTACTGAAACACATCTATTTGTCCTGTCTTTCATTTTCAACTTTTTGTTTAGTCTGAGAAGAGAAAAGCTTCTACCTTCAGATTCTCAGCTTTCTTAGATGTTATCCCTAATTTGCTTTGTGGTTTTGTTGCTTAGGAAGGGGTGTGTTATGTCTGTTTCTCATCCTACGCATTATACTAGTTAAATCTAATTACCAAAATTAGAACTGCCATAGGGTTATATTTGTTGAGGCGCTGGGGAATGTGTGATCTCTAACAAAGTTCTCTGAGCTTAAGTTTAAAGAAAAGATACTACAGGAATCCAGTTCATTTAAAAACTCAATCCTCTTGTCAGAATATGGTAGGACATACTGTGAATTTATACCAGCAGAAAAAATGTTAATGACCTACTCTTTTAACTGTAGGGAAAGGTACTTTACTCACCGTCTACTCCTCCTACCAGCCCCACACTCTACAAAGTCTATCTGAAAGGAATTTACCTTTGGGGATACACATTCTTTAGGCTCTAATTAGACACAAGTTTGCCAATATTACTGTTACAAAGATAGGAATACAATGTACGGAAATAATACTAATAGTAGAACACAGTTTGGAAACTAATTTCAGACTGAAAACCCATTTTAATTTTTACAGTAGTTTGCCACGCATATATATTTCAAATGCTAAACACATATATGCATTCTCAAATATATGCTCATTTTAGCTGGAAATTTGAATCTTACAACAAAGGAAAGATCCGGGTTTTCAGACTCAAAGGATGGTGTGGAAGCATCTTAGCCAATGACAAAGAATAGTGATGCACATCTTTGGAAGTCCTGGAAAACTTCAACTCCCGATCACCTCCCAGGTCCACTCTGACACTAACCATTGTAGAAATGGAAGGAGCCAATCCCAATTTTCATTGCTCACTAACACCCAGTAAATACTAATGTCACCCCTCTGCCTGCTTGCTGATGACCCAAGGAGCTATTGTGCCACATGCTTTGACTAACTGATGAACCATTCTCTAAGGATATTTGAGGTTGGCACATCCCAGTTCTCCATAAAGCACAAAAGAGGCCCTTGAAGGGAAGGAGTTGGAGTGTGTGGGGATGAGTATTTCAGGCCCATCTGCTCCCTCAGACAGAGAGCACCAGCAAAGCTGGAGGTTTCACATCCAGTGGTCGGCAAACTTGCGGCTCGGCAAACTGCATTCATGAGTCACATGCAGCTCTTTGGCCCCTTGAGTGTGGCGGTATTTTGTGGACGACCCACACTCAAGGGGCCAAAGAGCCGCATGTGGCTCGCGAGCTGCGGTTTGCCGACCACGGACATAGACCCATGTCAACTGCAGAAGAAACAGGAAAGATGCATAGAGAGCCCTTTAGTCGTCCACTGATGCAAATGGGGAGTTCTCAGCTTAATGAGGCATGCATGGTATCAAGGTTGCAACAAGTGGCCTTTTTATTAAAAAATTATAACTTATTTGAAAAATAAGTAATATATTTGAACAGGAGTGAATTATTGGGAAGTGAGGTGTGATGTAGAAGGCCTGCATGAAATAGATATTCTTTGAGGAGCTACAGAAGAAACAAATTCATTTTTCCATGAACCAAGAAATATAATAAGGCCCCGAAAAAAAAGCCTGACAAAGTTCTAAATGCAAAGGTATGCTAACATGTGGAATGACCAGGGTAATCTAGGGATGGAGGCCAAGGGGGCCCCAACTTTGTTCTGGGGGCTGTTAGCTTCAGACTTTCCCTTTTGTACCTTACAGCCAATGCACAGAGAGGGGAAAAAACACACCCAAAACTTAAATTGTGTCTAAGTTTATGATTAGTTTAACTTTTGCATCTCAAATAGCCTTCAGTTCACAGACAGAATATTGACTACCAAGTGCTGATTGCAAGTATATGCTGATTGTAAGTATAATTAAAAGGTAGCAAAGCCAAGGCTTTGAGTAGAATGGATCAAAGGAGCTTCTTGAACAAATGATTGCTTTAGTGAGGAGACTGTATCTTTCCAATTATAAAACTGTTCTCCGTAGTCATGCTCCTCGCGTGGTCTTCCATAAAACCCACACCTTACATGATTAATGTACGCACTTTAATTTCTCAGACCTTTCAAAAGGGATAGTTAGTTAAAGATAAATATAAGGTAGAAAGGGAGCATTTGATTTGAATTAATCCTATTATGTCATTTCTATTGCCCATAGTTCTTTATTGTCAAAAACTTCCCTTTCCTTTCCTCAATGGTCTTAGGACGAAACACAGCCATATCAGAGCAGAAATCAGTGTTAAAATGTCTCACCATATACTCGGAGGTCTATGTCCCTTTGCTTCTCCCCAGCAGCATTCACGGCCACGCAGGTGTATCTCCCCGTGTCACTGATTTGGGCACTGGTCAAAGCCAGGATGCGCCCCCCAGACAGAACCTATCAGAGATAAGAAAGCTAAATAACCAACATGCCCCCTGAGAAGAGTAGGTGTACACAGACTCTTTCTCTTATTTTCTGAGGTTAATCAATAGACATCTGTCTCTAGAAAGATTCCCAGTTGGCTGTTTTAAAGTGTGCGAGCATCACTTAATCCATCTTCTCTGTGGAGGGAGACTGGAAGGCCAGGACCCAATGTGGTAATAACCACTGAAAACAAGTCTGTCTCTATAGGACCAAGTGAAGGTCCAATTTCACCCACACTTACTACAGAGGAAGAGAAAGCCACTGGGGGAGAAGGAGGGACAGAGGCGGGAAAGAGGAGCCAACTTCCTCCTAATTTTAATTTGGGAGAACAAGTGAGAAGTTAAAATTAACAGCAAAGTAGCAGCCAAATAAATTAATTTGTCACATTCATGGCTCTTTTATCCCATTGATCTAGTTGTACCTCTATTATACTGACCTTAACTCTACATCTCTTAAGATCCCAAATTCTGCAAGCATCGGAATTTTAAGAAAAGCTAAAGAAGCAGAATGGTGAGAGAACTACGTTTTCTGATAAACAAAATAATATTAAAGTACACTTTAAAAGAGATATATGTGTTTTGGTACTTTTAATTTTGAATCCGTGTAAAACAAGTTGTTTTTTTCCCAGACTCTAATTTCATTTCTTATAATGTGGCCTTTATGATGTCATACGTTTTTATTTGATAATTTTGTAGAAGTAAATATACTCTATATGGTTTTCTGAGACATTATTATTTCCATACATTTAAGTATAAATTCTACAAGGCAATTCCTGTTTATTGGTGTTGATGAACATTTCTTTGTGGAAGGAAGCTCATATGGAGGTGGCAGAGAATGGAGGTTGGGGGTAGAAAGTATCTAAAAGAAAGCACTACATGTGCTATAAGGGAACTCCTAAGTATACTGAGCTTTTAACAAATTGTTTAGAAATCCCAATTGTGTGTCCATAGCAGTTATGAATGTATATGTGTGCGGTTTTGGATTAACCTTTGCGAATCCTTGTTCTCTAAATCTCTCTCTCTCTTTTTTTTTTTTTATATATATATTTTATTGATTTTTTACAGAGAGGAAGGGAGAGAGAGAGTTAGAAACATCGATGGGAGAGAAACATCGATCAGCTGCCTCCTGCACATCTCCCACTGGGGATGTGCCCGCAACCCAGGTACATGCCCTTGACCGGAATCGAACCTGGGACCTTTCAGTCCGCAGGCCGACGCTCTATCCACTGAGCCAAACCGGTTTCGGCAATCTCTCTCTTTTTTAAATATATTTTATTGATTTTTTACAGAGAGGAAGGGAGAGGAATAGAGAGTTAGAAACATCGATCAGCTGCCTCCTGCATACCCCCCACTGGGGATGTGCCTGCAATCAAGGTACATGCCCTTGACTGGAATCGAACCTGGGACCTTTCAGTCCGCAGGCCGACCCTCTATCCACTGAGCCAAACCAGTCAGGGCTCTCCAAATCTGTTTAACAGCTTTATCTGCTTGCACTTCCTGTACTGAACAATTAGGTAATGGATTTCACCAAAGGAATGACAGTAAGTACCTGTATCCCATTAGCGAAGCCAGAGACAGGGCTCCCATCCTTCAACCAGGTCAGACTTGGGGCAGGGATGCCTCTGGCTTCACATTCTAACCTCACCAGGTTATTAACCACCACCGCCACCACGTTACTGCTGCCAGAAATGGATGGGGGCACTGAAAAGAGATAAGCAAGTAAATAAGCTCTGTTCACATCACAGAAGATTTCACCTCAAAGTAATGAACATTATATGTAATGTCCACAGTAGTGTTTTCACATGGTGGGTTTTGATATGTATATATATATGGGGTGGGGGTGGGGCAGAGAGTTCTTTCACTTTTCTTATTTGGGATTCTAATCACATTTATCCTGTGAGGTAAATAGGGCAATGATCAGTCTCGCCACCTTACAGATGAGGAAAATGAGGTTTTGTTACTTTGTGTAGGAAATCCAGCTTTTGATACCAGAGTGGATTTTTATTTCTCGATTTCAGGCTCTTGTGTGTATGCGCATGGGTGCATGCATGTATGTGTGTGTGTGTATGTGTGTTGATGTCCCTCCACTGTATCCACTCTAGTATGTTAACTACCAACTCCTCTTCAAAGTGTTAGAGATAATAAGTTGGAAACATTTGTTTAAAAATAAGATTCTCATAGACAGTACTGTGTTTACAATCAGGGCTATTGTCATTGCTGATAAGAGGGTTGGTGACTATTTCAACAATTCATCTAAAGCAAACTTAAGTTTGATACAGCATGTGAAAATAAAGCATTTTAATAGGAATCAGGAAATAAAAATGTTTATCAGTTTTAGAACACTGTACTCTTCTATAATGAGGATCCTAACACACTCTGTTAAATATTTACACTAGGATTTTATAGAAGGACTTCGTCATTTCGAAGGTTTCTTTACCCCAGGGTGCATGCAGGGGAAGCAGCACTCACCATGGACTTGAAGACTGTAATATAATTCTGTGGCTCCAGCTGAGTTGATGGCCACACATTTGTATATGCCAGCATCCGCGATCTGGGCGCTTTCAATCTCAATGATCTGCCCTCTGTTCAAGAAAGCCACACTGGTGGAACCTGCGAGTGGCCGGTTATCTTTGTACCAGGTAATAACTGCAAGGGCAAGAGGGGAGAGGCCCACCTGTTTAATTTGTTTCTTTGAAAAGCTCAATACCTGCACTAAATTAGAGCTTAACTAAAACAGTAACAACTGCTTTATTCTTGTGCTCATCATTTCAGTTTAATCTGTATAAATTTTGCTTTAGAGAGATTTTTATGAGGAAGTAACCGTAAGAAGAACATGAATAGCCAAGCCAGAATAAGAGTCCTGACAATGAATTTATAAAAAAAATGTATTTTGTCTCTCATGTATCAATATTGTTTGGGAGCAAATTTTTAACTGGTTCTATTTCTTTTTGTTGTACATATTCCTCTCTTCACACCTAATCAAAACCAAACATATGTCCACTATTAGCCTCAAAATATGTATTATTATTGACTCCTAGGAATAACTTACTAGTGATGAGAATAAAAACAATAATAGTCTCCTCAAATGACTAATGTGTAAAGATAACCAATATGGCCCTAGCTGGTTTGGCTCAATGGATAGAGCGTCAGCCTGTGGACTGAAGGGTCCCAGGTTTGATTTCGGTCAAGGCACATGCCCAGGTTGCGGGCTTGATCCCATTGTGGGGCATGCAGGAGGCAGCCAATCAATGATTCTCTCTCACCATTGATGTTGCTATCTCTCTCTCCCTCTTCCTTCCTCTCTGAAATCAATAAAAAATATATTTTAAAAAAAGATAACCAATATGGACTAGATAAAAATAAATTTTTCAAAATAAGTGTATATGAAATATTAGCATGTGTTTTGTGGACACAGGAAGGACAATAAGACAATTAATTATTCATTTAAAGTAATGAAAATTTGAAAATACTACCTTGAAATGTATCTATAACCTCTCTTTATTAGTAATTACTATATTATGCTCATAAACAGATTTAACTATTCCCAGAAATCTTAAAATGTTAATAAGTATAGAGTCCACAAGTAAACATACCAGGCAAGGGATTCCCTGCAGCCTTACACTCCAGCTGTATAGGGTTGTTCACCACCACGCTCTCATTCAGCATCTTCCCTGCGTCCTCCAGGCTGGGTGGTTCTGCAAGAAGCCCAGACACGTAACTCACTCATATAAATTGGCGAGGACGTGGAGAGAAGAGAACCCCTGTGCACTGCTGCTGGGATGTAAATCGATACAGCAACTATGAAAAACAGTACGGAAGTTCCTCAAAAAATTAAAATTGCTACCATATGTTCCAGCAATCACACTTCTGGATATATATAAGAAGGAAATAAAATCAGTATCTCAGGTTAGGAATAAAAGACCAGTGCTTAATGATAAATAAAATAAAACCAGTCTCCCAAAGAGATATCTGTACCCGTGTTCATTTCAGCATTATTCACAAAAGCCAAGATATAGAAATACCCTAAGTGTCCATCAACAAGTGAATGGATAAAAGATGTCACCCACACACACAGAAGAATATTATTCAGCTATGAGAAAGAAGGAAACCCCACCACTTGAAACAACATGGATGAACCTATAGGACATGATGTTAAGTGAAATAAGCCAGACAGAGAAAGACAAATACTATATGATGTCACTTATATGTGGAAAAGTTAAACTCATGGAAACAGAGAGTAGAATGGTGGTTACCAGGAGCTGGGGGATGGGGGAAATGGGGAGATGCTGGTCAAAAGGTACAAGCCTTCATTTATAAGATGAATAAACTCTGGGGTTCTAAAGTATAGCATGGTAATAATACTGGGAGAGAGTAGATCTTAAGTGTTATCAACACACACATAACTACATAAGGTGAAGGATGTGTTAATTAATCTGACTGTAGTCATCATTCTACAAAGTATACATATATAAAATCATCACACTTTAAATATGTACAATTTTATTTGTCAATTATGCCTCAATAAAACTGGAGGGAAATGAACAAAAGAGACAGTGTGGTACAGACATAAGTAAAGACATTTAAGCAATAAAATAGATTTGAGATCACAGAAATAAACACATATCTAAAGTCAAATAATTTCCAAAAAGAGGGCCAAGCCCATTCAATGGAAAAAAATAGTCTTCTCAACAAATGTAATTTCAATTATTCCCTTCTAGCATTTAAAGAGATAGTCTTGCAATTTGAATTTAAGTGAACACTTTTCTAGACAGACGTATTAGTAAGGTAACAATATGTTATGCTAAAGATGAGAAAATGTCTGCATACTCCAAGCAGGAGGTCGAATTCCATGCAACTTGTTGGTTTTTCCCCACTATTTTCCTTCCTCCAAAGCCACATCATGCCAAAACCACAGTACCTTCTTCTGGACACATCATAGGCTAGATTCTGCCTATTACTTCAACCACTCAAAGTCATGAATTGACTTTTTCAAATCTTGGTTAAATTTGAATTAATACGTAACTGATGTAAAAGTAATATGGGTGAGTTAATCCTCCCTAATCACCAGGATTATGACAGAGAAATAAATTCATCTATACCAAGAAAATAGTATAGTAGAGTCCTGAACTGAAGTTACCCATGAAGAAAGAAAGAAAAAAGTGTTCCTCCTACAATATTCCCAAGTCTCCTTTAGGCCACAAGTGAGCTAGTAAGTAAAACACAGAAATGATAGAGAAACCTTTTTTTAAGTGGGTGTTAGGCGATGTTAGCCAAGCAAATACTTTAAAATAATAAAATTAAATCAAGGGGAGCTCCATTAATGTTTTCAGCAGACAACTCATACAGACCCCAGACGGTTTCTGGCCAACAGTAAAGGACTTTAGAAATATTTGTTAAAATGCTGGTGCAGGGAGAAGGGCCAGGCTCCAAATATATGTTTGGCTCAAACGGGGTTAAGGTACTTTTTACAGATGATGACTAGGAACCAAACACTAGCCTAAGCTTTTCACACATTGTCTTTCATTTAATCCTCACAATAACCTCCCTGATTATGGCATTATCATTTTCCTCCCCATTTTACAGGTGAGGAAACTGAACTTTCAAACAGTTAACATCTAAACTCAGTGTTCTACAGCTATCACTTGGAAATATATGAACCCAATTCAAAGCCCAGGCTTTTATCCACCACATAATACTTCTGAGTGCTTCATCATGGCTGATTTTTCCCCAGGAAACAATTAAGTGCAGACGAAATAAATGCTTGAGCCATATTATTGTTTGTGTGTGGAAACATCTGTCTCACTTGGCAAATACCTGAGGTTTAGATATGATTTCTTATCTTGGTCTAGAGAATTAGGACTTCCAGAATTATGAAACCTTGATAATCAAGAGGACCACCTACTGAGAGTCTCTGCCTCTTGTGATGCATAGAACTCCCCTGGAAAATCCAGGGAATCATAAGAACGCTCCTCTTCTCGTGATCATGACTTGGTCTTCAGTCCAGGAGACCATGGACCCTTACTTCACATTTTAGAAAGACTTTTTTCCCATGCTTGAGAATAATGGAATCATCTATGATCTATATATATAAAAGCCTAAGTTGACTCGCACATGTGTGATACATAGAGAGCTCTCCTTGGTGCCAATCGCACGCGTGTGTTTCCATCTGTCATTGTCGACCATGAATTTGGTTGACACTTCTATTATAGAGAAAGGGCAAATGGCAATATTAAAATATTTCTTCTAATTAATTTCTTTTCAATGTGTACGGATTCGTGCACCGGGCCACTGGTATTTTTTATAAGAAAGAAAAATATTAACAGCTGGGAGGCTGAGTTTGTTAGGACTGAACACTTTTGGATGACAATTGTCATAGATGCTCATTTGCTGAAGGTATTATCCCAACAATAAAGATTGGGATAAAAACAAATCTTAACTTTAAAGGCAACTATAGAATTGATTGAATAAATTAATGAATGAACTAAATTAAAGGATATCTGCTTTCTTATAGATTTTTCAGTGTCCCTTTTAATATATAATAACAGAATTAGATATATTACTTTGGAAGCATTCAGAGAGCCAAGAGTATAACAGAATCAATTCCTCTCTTGTTTTTCATATTATAAGCTTCTATTACTGATTTCTAAGATTGATTAACTTCATTATGAAACTGAGTTATCATCTCTACAGTAATTGAAGAAAGCCATCAATACATCTAGTATTTCAATGTGTGGTGTCTTTAAACCCTTCTCCACCCTATTCTTATGTGGTTTCCCACATCAGATTAACTTGTCATTTTAAACTCTGAGATCTTTTGGAAATCTGTCATCCACTAATCCCTTAGAAATTCCTACACTTTTTTTTTTTTTTAACATCTCCAATTCTTGCTGAAGTTAATAACACCAGTAACAAAGAAGACAGATAAAATTTGGAGTCATTTGTATTCAAGGCACCATTGCAGTCATGAGTGTCAAGATGATATTCCAGCTTTCTCTCCAGATTCCTGTCACATTCACATAGCCAACTATTCCTCCAGGTTGGTCCTAATAAGTATTACATTTAAAGTTCACTTTATTATTAATTCAGGCTGATGAACTGTTATCCAGACAAGTCAAGATGGTATGAGATGAAACATTTTCAGCTAGTATAGTATCTTGCTTTTATTCATATAAAGGAGATTGTTTTAATAAATCCTTAAAATAAATCCTGACTCACCTTCTGTTTCTTTCTTCTCACATTGACCCAGATGTCTTCAAGCTTGGTCCCTTACTCTCTGATTATTTTCCATGTAACTGTGTGTACCCCAAGTGCATCTCCTGCTAACACACACAGTGTTACCACAATCAGACCCTCGGTTTATAGACTTGTGTATTGATTCTGCTTTTCCTCTTCTGTTGTTGCTCTGGATTGGATGGGATGCTTGGTTTCTTTCCTGCACTCTGGTTTGCAGTCACTCTTGACTACACTGGCAAGACTCTAGGTGAGTCTTTAGAGTTTGGGCCAATGTTTCTCTAAGTAACGGCACACAGACCACTTGTATCAGAGATGCTGTTTCAGAAGATCTGGGACTGGGCCCAGGAAGTTGTATTTTTAACATGCAGCATGTACGATTTTTATGAACATTAAAGTTTGGGTTTCCCAAACAATAAAGTTTAGTTCTTCCTGGTTCTGGAGACATACACTCTGTTCTTCATGATAGAACCATCATTTAAGTACTTTAAGTCATTCTAGAGAACAAAAACATCCTTCTTTTTGATAACCTGAGAGAGTAGAGGTGGGAGATATTTTATATCGAACGCCTCTAATCCTCAAAAGCACTCCACAAGTCAGATATTCAGAGAAAATAAATTTGTTTGCTCAAGGTAACCTAGATCACAGTTAGCACAGAATTTAAACCAATGTCAGCTGGACCCAAGTGCACGAGATGATTGCAACATAACAAGCTATCCCACTTCCCTGTTTCCTCTTAGCCAATGGAGACCAGATAAGGACTGAAATGTTGGAAAGGAGAAGACAAACAGTTTATACCAGGAGGAAAAAAAGAGCCGCTGGGTAGGAAAATGGGGAAAGCAGAGCAAGCCCACCCTAGCATACTCTTAGATGGAAGTGCAGATCTGAGTAGGTGCTGGAGACAGCTGCCAAAGAACCCTGGGGACAGATATTAGGCTTTAGGAGGAACAAGGTAAATTCAAGGCCATTTAAGGGAGAGTAGGGTTAGCCTGTCACCAAAGCCTTAAGCATAGTAAGCTAATTCCAAGATGGTTACAATCATCCTCTTAAGGAACATGGTTTGTGTGTATGACATCCATAACTTAGGTGTTCATATTTAGGGAACTGGGGAGAGAATAAATTGGTTTATTGGGAACATTTAGGGAACTGATAATTTGAATCTTTTAACCGGCCAATTTAAAGAAAAGAAAACATGTACAGAAATAGATTAGAAGAATTCAATGTTCTAAATTTTTTTATTAACTTATTATTTATTCTTCCATTTGTTAAGTATTTACTGACCGCCTACTATGTACCTGGAATTAAGGTAGGTGCTAAGGCATTCTTTTAGGTTAAATGGTTTAGTAAATGTGGAGTGAATATATGAATTAATTAATTAATTAATTAATGATTTAACAGCAATTAGAATTAGAGAAAATGAATACTGCTTAGGTGGAGATCTTGAATAACTCTCTACAAATATCCTTGGCTGACTCAGGAAAGTCCAAGTCTGTATTTCTTGGCCCTTTCTGATGACTCTCCAGGGACTGAAGTCTTACATTCAAGGTCAGTCTTTCAAGTTTACTGTGAAGCTGTAATATTCATGAGGTGGTCCATGGTCACCATGAGAGAAGATCCTGCGTCAAGGTTAGCTTCGACTCACAAAATCCCTCTTACAGGCAAGAAGATCACAGACAATCCTATGGGACAACCTTGCAACTTCTGCCTTTTCAACAAAAGTTTTCTGCGGAAAGTTGTCGACAGAATTCAAATACTTTCTAATACAGGGTAGTGTATTTATTTATTTATTTACTAATGGCCCAGTGCACGAAATTCATACACGGGGGAGGGGGGTGTTCTAGTGTATTTATTTATGAGCTCTGGCATATCCCATTTGTCAACCTGAAAACTAAAGATCTTAAGACGAGCAATTATAATTACAATAATGTAAATAAAACAAAAACCTAAGTATTTTTTATACAGACTAAAATAAACACTTATTCTTTTTAACAGTGTAATTCAATAAAAATGAGCCACGGTGCTTTAAAATAAAAAGGCAAATAAATATACTTTTGTCAGGACGTGGGGATGGCATTACCGTGCACGTGCAGTTGAATGTGCTGCTGGGCTTCCCCCGCCGCATTGGTGGCCACACATGTGTATCTGCCAGCGTCTTCCATCAGGGTTTTGGCAATTTGTAGAACTCGACCAGAAGACTGTATCTAATTGGGAGCAGAAAGCATAGCAGCATTTGGTACTTAATTTTGGACTTGAAAACCTCTGTAGAGATAGACAAACTCATTTAACTTTATGATATCTAATTATATTTTTATGCCATTATCTTCATTTTCTCTTAGAAGATTAGAGCCAGATCGCTTCATCCTGCACGAGAAAATAGACTCGTTTTATTAAAGAGCTTTTCTTATTGGTTGGAAAATGCAAAATAACCTAAGGCTAGCCTGCTGGTAGAGTCATAAAACTCCACTGAATAAAAGACTTTAGCATTATGAGTTATGTGATTAAAATTTAAGCTATTTGAGAAAACACAGTCACATTTATATCACACTTCATAAGAAGTTTTAAAACAACAATCTTTTTTTATTATTATTAAATGATCGTGGGTGCCAGGGAAAAAGTAAAAAGTTATAAAGTGTAATTAATGAAAATGCAGATAAATATTTTCCTGTTTTTCCTTACGTCCCTCCTAAACTTATTGCAACTGTCCTTCATCATGTTGGAACTGGTGATTCAGTGGTTATTTTTTGAAACTCTACTCAGAAGCTACCGGTAACTTCCAATGACAAATACCCAGCAGCCTATGCAGTGAGCTCATCCCCTCTTCTCATCATCTATAGCATTTGGCATTGTTGACTGACCTTTTCCTTGAATCACTCTACTTTCTGAGTTTTGAACACACAGTATTTTCCCTTAGTTCTCATTCTCTGACTTCCTTAGATGACTTTACAGAATCTGTCCCAGAAAGAGGAAACTTAATTTTCTGGTAGTTTTCAGCCAAACCCTTGGCTTCAGTGAAGAATCCTGTGCAGACTCCTAAATTTACAGTGTTGGCCTCAACTTCTCTCCTGAGCTCAGCACTTGTGGTTCCAACTATCTGCTGGACAGGTTAGCACACAAAATTTAACATGTCCAGAACAAAGCTTATAATTATTTCCTGTATCTCTAAACCTACTTCCCATTGCATGCTTCCAACCTTGTTGAATGGCACCCACTCTTCTCCAAGCCGTCTAGGTTTTGGAGCCCACTATGCCTCTCCTATTAACCATACCACTCGATGTTTCTCAGATCCCTTATTTTCCATTCTCACAGCCACTGTGGGATTATAATAGCTTAATTTATATTCCAGTGTCTCCAACCTCCCAAACTCTTAATCTATCTTGCATGCTGTTGCCAGAATAATTTGTCCACAATGTAAATTTGATCCTTTTACCAGTCCTCCCTCAAAGCTTGTTCATGGCTCACTACTTTGCCCAGAATGAAATCCCAGCTCAACATAGCCCTCTAGGCTTACCACATTCTGACCCCAAATGATCTTCTCTCCATACACTCCCATGTAAACTCCCACTATTCTCCAGCCATACGTGCTAAATATGTTAAGCAGCACATTCATATGTTTATATTCCCTTCTGGATTTTTGTACATAGCCTTTAAATGCCATGATTTCTTAGGACTCTGAACTCAGTCAGTTCTTTCTCATATTTCTTACCCTTTATTCTTCCCTTGGATCAAATCAACTGTGACCATGGTTTCAAATATCAGCTAAGGTCGGCATCTCCAGCCAGAGCTCTCCTTCGAGCTCCAGGAACACATATTCAATGGTCTACTTGACATTTTCACTAGTTTGTTTCAAAGTCAACTCAACCCCCAAAGTCTAAAACTCAAATCACAGGTCCCTCTCCACCCCCGTCCTCCTGCCCCCCCACCCTCTCACCCCGCCCCGCACACTCGTCTCCTCCAGTCTCCCATGTCACTGAGTGTCATGATAATCTATGCATTTGTGTAGGTTAGATTCCTCAGTTTCCCTTGATACTTCCCTCTCCTCACTTTTCATAAGCAATCTATCACTGAGCCCTAATAATATAAACAATAAATAACTCTCAAATCTAACCACCTATCCTCATTTCTATGGTCAGTATGTGAGTCCAAATTTCTATCTTCTCTCTCTCCCACACAAATAAATCCTAATTGATTTCCACATATCTACTCTTGATCCTTCAATTCATTCTCCAAAAGGAGCCTGGGTAACTACTTAAAATGCAACCCTGATCATGTCTCTCCTCTCATAAAACCTTTCAAAGATCTCCCATTGCTCTGCAGTAAAAATAAAATCATTAATATTCCTTAAATACCTCCTACCTACTCTCTCTGGTCTCCCCTAATACCATTCATTCTTGCTCTCTGTTCCTACTCCACTGGCTGCTTTCAGGTCTTTAAGAGCTGTCATCCTCTCCTTTACTTTAAATTGCTTGCCTATGTACACCTTCTCTGAATTAACCTACTAGTTCTCTTCCACTAATTCACCCATTGAACTCCTACGTATTCTTCAGATCTCTGCTCACAGGCTTTCTCCATAAATCACTCGCATGCTTAAAGGCTTTTTTCATTATCTGTTGTCATACTTTGCTGTATTTTCTCTTAAAATTACTCTTTACACTTGTGCAATTATACTTTTGTATGATTATGTGATAAATGTCTATTTCCAGTAAACAGTTGTTTACTTGCACTATGTTTGAAGGCTACATGCTAAATCTTTCACTAGCCAAAGTATGAGATTCCTTACGTTGGATTGGGAATAGGAACAATAAATGATCAGATATCCACCTATTGTACTGAGAAGAGAACTCAGCACATTCCTCCCTATTGAAAACATATTACAAGCCAAGTAAATACACACATTAATCAAATAACTTGAACCTAGTAGCAATATGTATTAATCTGGATTTTATTTTATTTTATTTTTGTTCGTTAAATCAAGCTTTATTGATAAAAAGGAATTAATCTGGATTTTAAATGCATCATTTAAATTATCTAGATTTGGAATCTATGTATCTATCTATCATCTATCTATATGCTTAACAAACATGTACTGAGATAGTTATATACCAGCTATATAATCTCTGCCCTCTTGAAGCTTATAACACTGGTTAAAATATATTTTTCAGTTAGGTCCATATAGATGTGTCTTTACCTTAACCTTAGTTTATGGTGAACATATTGGGGATATGCAGTATTGATGAACACTATTCATTCATAAAACACCAATTTTTCAATAGTTAAGATAGTCATCAATCAAAATAATAAAAGTACCAACTAATAAATTAAAAACGAATATGACTGTTCAAGTTATTAGTTTTTAATTAATTCCATTCTTCATATGAAAATATTAAGTGAAATGCTCTTAAAAATGCTAAGGAAAACACATATTGTTTCAATAAATGTTCGGCAAAATCCGTACGACAGGAAAATCTACAATTGGGAAAGAAGTATGTGCTACTCAGGGGAGATCTGTGTAGCTTTCTCATTTGGGGCTCACTAATATTTCTACTTACTTTGAAGTTTCCTTGGGCAGTGCTCACAGGCTGGCCATCTTTTAACCACGTAAGGGATGGATTGGGAATGCCATTGGCTATGCACTGTAAGGTGATAGGCTTGTATTTCACTACAGCTCTCTCAGAAAGGCCTGAGGATTTGATTGTTGGAGGAACTAGATTCAAAAGAGGAAGAAAGTAGAATAGAAGGGAGGGAGGGATAGAGAGAGAAGAAGGGAGGGATGGAGGGAGGAAGGAAGGAAACAAAAAACCATAATCAGTGGGGTCAGACACTTAAAAATCTGTAGGCAAAATGAAACCAGAAACTGTAAAAATGTAAACAAAACATGAAATAATTTTACCCCATGCACTTAATTTATACTTTAGCGAGTACTTATTTCTTAATTATAAAACCCTACTTCTCAAAAGAATGAGTACACTATATTTGCAGCAACAGCAATCCACATGTATGTTTAACTTACACCTTTGGGTGCGTTTTCCCTCTTTATTATGACCCTCCCCTTCTCGACAGCTCCTTCTTTAAACCAGCATGCATATTTATAGTGGGTGACCCTGCCCCCAGCAAGCTGACTGAACCCAGGATGGCCACTTGCTTTCAGCTGGCCCTGCCAGCTTCCCTCACTCAGGAATTGGAACTGAGACTGTGAAACGGGATCGCTGTATTCCATCACGGGACTGAAAAGACAGGAAAAAAGCGTCTGGATGGAGAGGGGGAAATGAACTTGACATTCACAGAAACCTCTGCGATGACTTCCAAATGGCTCCCCGGCCTCGCGTTCCAGTCCCTCCTTCCCAGGCTCTGCTGGCAAGTGAGACACATAATAACCTGCCAGAAAGTTGCTTCTGTCGCTGCAGTAATGGTTTTCACACTCACGTGCCAGTTTTGTGAATGCACTTAGATGCCCCGGATCCTGCATAACACCCTCAGCCTCCATTTCTGGAAATGACTCTATTCACACTCCCTCCTGTTTTGGCGAAACCCTTCAAGGCTGACATAACCCTCTGATGTGGAATTTTCTGCCTCCCTCTTTTATCTTACTTAGGATCATTCCACAGACCTGGCATTCTATGCAGAATATCCAAACATTTCAGTTCTCTCTCTATGCATTCACATGGTATCTCTTGGGTAAATGTGTTAATAAAGTGACTTAAAATCGACCATTTTTAAATTCAAATTCCCTTTTTTTTCATCCTCACCCAGGGATATGTTTTCATTAATTTTAGAGAAAGAGGAAGGGGGGGGGGGGAGAGACACAGACAATCAATGTGACAGAGAAACATCGATTAGTTGCCTCCCGTATGAGCCCCAACCTGGGATTGAATCTGCAACCTTTTGGGGGTATACAGGATGGCTCCAACCAACTGAGAACCCCAGCCAGGTCAAATTCACTTTTTATTTTATTTTATTGATTTTTTGAGAGAGAGGAAGGGAGAAGGAGGGAAAACATCAACATGAGAGCAAAACATTGATGGGCTGCCTCCTGCACACTCCCTACTGGGGATCGAGCCTGCAACCTGGGCATGTGCCCTGACCAGGAATCGAATCAGCAACCTTTCAGTGCAGGGACAACGCCCAACCAACTGAGCCACACTGGCCAGGGCGCAAATTCACATTCTTTACGTTATTCTCCACACCTCAAGATTTATCCAGAGCTACAATGTGAATTAGCTAATGAAACAATGCAAGATTAATTTTAAATGAAATGCTCTTGTCCCTTCTTCAGCCTACCATGAACAGTCACTTCAAATTCCTTCCTGTCGTCTCCAGCAGTGTTGGTTGCCACGCACCGATAAAGGCCTGTATCTGACACTTGGGCCTGGGCAATGACCAGTTTGCGTCCATTCAGTAAAATCTTGAATCCATCCCTTTCATCAATTAGCTGGCCATCCTTCAGCCACCTATAGAAACAAGGCAAAAAGAAGTATGGATATGTATTTAAATGATTAAGTCCCTGGAATATATATATCTTCATATATGCATATACATTCATATATATGTGTGTGTGTGTGTGTGTCTGTGTGTGTGTATATATATATATATATATATATATATACAGAAACTATATTTATATATTTTATACACATAAATATGTAAATTTTTGATTATGCATTTGCCTAATTTCCTATTTTCTTACTTTATAAAATAAACTGTAAATGGGGAAAGGAAAAAAAGAAACCCAGGCTAACACAGAGGTTGGCATATTGTTGGATCCCAATAACCATGTCTTGAGTTCTTCATTCATCTATTAATGTTAGGTTACAAAACGAGGTAAATGCCCCTAAATATTATTCACTTTAAATGTTTAAATAATATTAACTAGTGAAATGAACACAATCCTAAAACATCTGTAAAATAAAACCCTGAAATTATATAGCATTATATTTTTTCATTTCTTATGAGTTATCACTTTCCATATAGTTTTATAATCATAGGTGAACATATTTATTCCCTTAGTTGACTGTTCCTTAATTAAATTTCCTATAGCACTTCGGAAATGAAAGATAAATATTCAAGAAATGCTTTGTGAATGAAGGAATGAAAAAATAGAATAAGTAAACATATATGCACGTTAACTATTTCCCTAATATGTCTGGTACATTTCTTTCTACTTAGTTGTTCATTAAACATTTCAGGGTCCCAGGAAGAGTTAACAGACTGCTTAATAGTCTGTTTCTATAAACTGGAGATGTAATTTCTAAGAGCATAAAAGGAATGCCTCTAATTGAGCAGATTTAAAGACCCTGTGAGTATCAATTAAAAGTCGCCTTGTATATAGTGTGTGTCTATTAAAAGAGGAATATAAAGAACGTAATTTTATACAACCACTTTTTAGCTACACAGGACCTCTTTCAAGATAGCTCTGAAACACTCAAATAAAAAAGTGGGAGGTATTTAATAGACATACCAAAACCCTTACATGATAGTTGGTGGGGGAGAGCCTGTCACTTGACAGTCTAGCTCCAACAAGTTATTAACCATCACTATGAAGTAAGATGTTTCATCTCCTCCTTCTATAGCCGGCGGCACTAGAAAACAGCAGAGATGTAACATGCAGTGAAATGTATACAAGAAAAAAATACAGCATCACCTTAAGCAACACTAAGTTGGTAAGTATCGCAGTAACTGGTACACAAAGGGGATTTGAAATGTTAAATACATTTTACAATACACACTTGCCTGGGTCAGTGAATGTACTTTTGACATATTGTGGATTTTTCGCAATTCATCGAGCACTATGGTGGTACTGATACCATCTGAATATAAAGTTGACTCATATTTTATGTTGCTTATTTTCATAAGAATAAAAGGAGGGAACCTCAAAAACCGGGCCTCTATTCAAAAGCCTTCAATTTACAAGAAGTAAGACTCAGGGTGGCAAGATGACTTCCGAGACCCAGAGACTAAGCTTCCTGCTGTCCATCACGGTGCTCGGCCCGGAAGGCCATGCTCTCCCTTCCTGCAGGCAGATGTGGTCCCAGATGTAAAAGGCACCTATGCACTTACAAACGCAAAGGATTCTATCAAAACCAGTGGAAGCTTTATGTGGCTTTTGGATAGTGGGACTCTAGTGACAAATCCAACACTCAGTAATGTGCAGTCCAGAGTTGAACAGAAAATTAAATTATTTTATTACTGCAGATTATTTTATTCTCGATTATTTTATTTAATGCATGATCCCCCCCCCCACAAAAAAAAAAATAAACCACACCAAAACCAACTTTAATACATTTCTATTGATTTCAGAGAGGAAGGGAGAAGGAGAAAAAGATAGAAACATCAATGATGAGAGAGAACCATTGATCAGCTGCCTCTTGCACTACTAGGAATCGAGCCCACAACCAGAGCGAGCATGTGTCCTGACTGGGAATTGAACTGTGACCTTCTGGTTCATAGGTCGATGCTCAACCTCTGAGCCACACCGGCAGGGCAAAAAGAAAAAGCTTTAATAAACTAGTCAGGTATGGCTATGAATCTGAGAATCCAGATAGTGACATCCTTATGTACCTAAGACATCAACGTCATATTTGATCTCCTTTTCTCCTGCCACACTGGTCGCCACACACACATACTGCCCCCGATCGACTTCCAGGGCACTCGTGATTTCTAGCGTCTTCCCACCAGCTTCTATGCGGATATTGTCACTGGCTTTCACGGGGACACCGTCTTTTAACCAGGTGAGAACTGGCGGAGGGTTGCCGGCAGCTTTGCACTCCAGTGTCAGTGAATGGGTAACAACCACTTGCTTATTGAGAGGTACAGCCAAGTCACCTTCAATCATTGGAGGAACTGTGAGAAAAAAGTAATATTTCAAACAATTCTTTGAGTCCCAACGAAATAGAACTCCTACCATTCATCCCCGGCTTAGGCTGTTGAGGAAAGAATTTCTTGGTTCAGCCGATCTACAGCTATTTTAAATATTTGTGGGATATTACCATGTCTGGCTTCTGAAGGGCAGATAGAAGAGAATGCTTTTAGTCCTAATAATGCCTTTACCTTCTGCATAAAAGTCAAATGGTCTGGAAGCCCTTAGTGCCACGGCCAAATGGTTGGCCAAATGAATGGACCAGTTCCTGCTAACGGTAACTTTTAAAAACATTTTTTCCAAATCATGGGACAAACTCTTCTAACTCCTACCCATGCATATTGAAAATGATCAAATCCACCAGGACCTTATTAGTGAATGAACTGGAAGTTGGCATATTAGAAGGCAGAGGTGGAAAGAGAGATGATTAAAGCACATATATGTTCCTTACCATAAACGTCCACGTGGAACGATTTTTCAGCAGTTCCAGCAACATTGCTGACATGACACATGTACGTTGCTGAATCAGAGACCTGTGCTCGAGGGATATGAAGAAACTGTCCTTTATCAATATAAAGTGCTTGCGAACTGGATATGATCGGCTGGCCGTCCTTATACCACGTGACAGCTGGCATCGGAAGTCCGCGTGTTTCACACTCCAGCTTAATTACGCTGTTGATCAACGCTGATATTTCTGTGGTGACATTCCCTCCTTTAATACTGGGTGGAACTACAAAGGATTTCGGAGCAGAAACAAGGTTTCTAGGCTTTAGCATCTGCATAAAATCTTAAATGTGATAGGTGTTTAAATGATGCACTCAAAGCAAATACACATTAAAGACAATGAGGAAGCCTGCGATTTATCTGCTGATAATGACTTGCCTGTTTTGTCCATTTTTATCACCCTCCTTCTGGGTTTCGGATAAAGCAGAACGTCACAGCTTTCGTTTCAGGGGTTCATTTAAGTCCAATAGACATTACAGTCTAAGAACGTTACATTTACCAAAGCAAAACAAAATGAAACGCCACTTAAAGTAGATAGAAATAGGTTTCAAATCGGGCCAAGGGAGCAAAATCGTCAGGTGTGGTACAACTGCATGCCCTGCCCCCAAGAAATACTAAAGGTCTAAGTCAGGGGTCCTCAAACTACGGCCCGCGGGCCACATGCAAATACAAATATTGTATCTGTTCCCGTTTTGTTTTGTTTTTACTTCAAAATAAGATATGCGCAGTGTGCATAGGAATTTGTTCATAGTTTTTTTTTAAAACTATAGTCTGGCCCTCCAACGGTCTGAGGGACAGTGAACTGGCCCCCTGTTTAAAAAGTTTGAGGACCCCTGGTCTAAGTACTTTCAGAACCAGCTACTGGTGATCACTGTGGAGTCTTTAACTTTTGCTTCTTACTTTTTCTTGGACCTGCCAAGACTTCATTCACTGGACTTTACTCATCTAATTGGCTACATGTGTCTCTTCCATAACTCAGCAACCGCATGCCTGGCTTCTCACACCACATGAGGACTCTGCTGTCGGAAAAACAACTCAAGTGGCTCGAAACTGCTGCATATTCTGAACGCGGTCATTCCAGGATTGTGCTACAATTGCAACGATTTAAGAGAAACCAAATGGCATGTGCCTGCGCTGAGTGCCTTCGCATTATTTTATTTTAGAATAGGATGTGTTGTGGAATGTTTTTCTTATGCTTAGACTAGGATTATGGTCTTTGGGAGAAAGATGACAGAGGTAAAGCACTTTCTCAATCAAGGGTACCTGCTGCTAGCACACTTATCCTCGATGATGCTATTTTGACAACCTGGTCAAGGCAGTTTTTTGCTAGGTTTCTTCAAGTGTGGAGTCGCTCCCTTTCCCCTTTGTCTTTGGAAAGGAATCGCTCTCCCCAGCTCATACCGATGGGGTAAAGTTACGTTCTACGTCCTTGAGAGGGGAATACCTATATAATTTATTTGGAATCTTCTATATGGGAGATTTGTCACTCCTCTTCAATTTATCCAATCATATTTATATCAATATGGACTCCCCAAAACTTAATTTATATCTTGGGTTATAATCTAATACTATATTATTTGTTTTGTTGTTTGAATTGTTCCAGTTTTGTCCATTGGAAGCTATTCCAGTTGGCTCCTATGTCCCTTTGACATACCCATGTTATTTTATTACTTTAGTACTTTTGAACTTTCTGGTCCCACTACATGCTCCCGGCTGCTTGTATATTCCTGCCCCTGTCCTGGAATTAATCATTTCTCCAAGAAGCCTTGGTTCCTTTTGGTGGAGACGATATTAGAAAACAAGACCTGACTGCTGAGCAGAGTACCTCAATGTTTTCTGGTAACCATTCCTAGAACTAGTTCACAGTGAAAGACATTCACATACACAAATTTTTCTCATACATAACTTATGGCGAGACCTATTATACTTGGATTTGACAAATTGACAGGTGTTAATGACATTACTTAGGGTTTTTTTGTTTGTTTGTTTGAGGACTCAATGCTAACTCTGAAGAAAGTGATGAATACTCTGTATAAAAATTACAAACAAAAATGTTTCCAAAGAAGTTGAAAAAACATAAATCCATTATAATCTGACGGGAAATCTGCTAAAATGTGTTAAAACTGATGGTAAAAGAAAACAAAACAAAAATTAAAAACACACTGATGGTGGTAAAAATATGGGTGAGGCTAAAAAAGACTAAGACAAATTTACAAAGCTTATTAAAATATAAGGCATCAAAAGTCTATCTTTATTGCTTATATTATTTATTAGCAAACACTTTGTGCAAAATATTAATATGTTATTGAACATATTAGTGTTCAAGGTATATTTTATTGGCTCTTCTGAATTTAAACATCAGCAGTTTCATTTTTTTTTTCAGAAGTAGAAGGTATATAAAATCACTTTTCCTACAATATAGTAGTTTAATTTCTTAATGGTGGTAAAGTTACATTATAATTTTTTGAACTTAAAACTAAATTTTTTTCTGAATGTGAAGAATTGTCTTCAAATATGATTACTGAATACTGGAAGATTTTGGAAATGAGTTTGGCTATAAGCTTGATAATTTTTTAAATGAATTCAACCCCAAATTAGCAGACAAAAAATAGCATTTAAGTGCAAAATTTATACTGTGTTAGTCATTCTGTTGTTTGAATCACAAGTATGGTCAGCTGCTTAATACATTTCCCATGCACTCGATTCTGCTGCAAATTTGCAGTGGATATATTTTCTGAGCTCAAATTTCAGTTTCAGCAATGTCTGTCAGGCCTTGATGCAAATGCAAATGATGAAGACTTTCTAAATCAGCTGGGTAGCCTAATTAGATGATACATCAATGAAACCAAAAACACGGGTTCAAACAACTGCCTATCCTCCATAAATGTTTTACAAAGGAATAGCATTTATACTTAAAAAGACTGTATTTGTGAAATTGAGAAAAATAACTCAAAGAACATTTCCAGTTGACAGTAGAACAGTATAACATCCATCTATTGCTTAAATTTGCCAAATAAATGCCACTTCCGGTTTCAATCAAATTTATGTATACTTTTTCTGAGACCTGTCCTTCCGTTTGTGGAAGGCTGTTAAAGATAAAGGTTATAAACACACTGCACATTAAAATGCACTGTGCCTTTTTAATATGTCCCTTTAAGGATGTAAACAATTGGTCTACGTATATACCAATCAATTAGGAAATCCGTGATCTCTTAAGTGAGATCATATAAAAACCACTAAACCGCATGAAAAAAGTCCATCCTTATTGATAAAATGCATTAAAATTGGATGCAACATTCTAGCCTAAAACACATAAAGACAGACTGTTTATTCTAAAGTAGCATTCTAAATTATTCAGTCTGAAAAAAAAGAACAGTTAATATTAGAGTGAACCCTGCTTTTCAATTCATACTGAGAACTGATACCAATAAAAAGCATAGGAAAGTCACGCTTACTATGGACTGTCAGTTTTATATCCTTGGCTTGCTTGCCAGCTGCATTGGACACAGTGCACTGGTAGCGCCCCTTGTCGCTTCTTCGCGCGTTCTTTAAATGCAAAACTTGTCCTCTGTCTAGAAGTTCAATATTAGGATCTCCTAAAAATAAAGGCCTAGAAAAAAATAAAATTTTATTCCATGAGTCCATTTTTATTTTCCTGTATTTCCTCTCTTCTTAATCGCAACAAAAATCATTGTCATAGGAGGTTAAAAATCAAAGTTGAATTTTTTAGTATAAATCTAAAAAAAAAAAAAAATGATGCGCTTGGTACTCCTACTGAGAAGAATGGAATTATTAAACGACTCCACTAATGCAAGTGAGATAATTATCACTTTAAGATGAAGAGTTTCTTCCTTTTGAACTTAAAGTGTTGAGTAATATTAATAGAAAACTGGCAGCATCATTATCTGCTTCGGTCATTCATCCCTTCCTCTTTTTCTTCTTCTGGTTGTTCTGATTTTTTAAATTTTTTTATCTTTTTATTTTGGGTTTGCACAGCCAATATTTCTACCAGCATTTAGAAAAGAAAAACCAAGAGTATAGGAGCTTCAGGCCAAGCAATATTATTTTTGAACCTTATCACTATATCACTATCTGGAAAAGTATTCACAATAGAAAAAATGGTTATTACTTACTGAAGGCAATGACCAGGCCAACTTTTCTAAAAAGCAGATATTACAGTAAATATGAATGGTTTGTTAATCATAAATACTGAAAGATATTTATGACAAAAGCAGCTCATATATAGTTGTCTAGGAAGTCTTTTTCTGCTACCGAGCCATTTACTGACTATTAAATGCTCACTTTATACAACTGGCAACAGCTTTACTTAATACTCAAACATTATGGTTATTAAAGTCTATGATATCCCAAGAGTCATCTCTTTAAAATCCGTTGATCTTATTTTTAGGAATACTCACAGCTAGTTTTTAAAAAGTTGCAGTGACTTAACCACATGATACCTAATTAGAAGCATTGCTCTATTAATAAGCCACTAGTCAGACTATAAGATTAAATGGAAACACATTTCATTTCTTTGCTAGCATCCTTTACTACTTCTTGCATGACATTTTTATAAAGTTCTCAAAAGCTAAGAGAACAAAGTACCTTAGTTTAATGCATTTTAACTGTTTAAGGAAGTGAATACTTGATACAGTTATTCAAATTTAAGTAACTTTAAAACTTTTACTAATTGTTAATTATGCAAGTAACATGATAATTTAAAGAAGTAAAAAATGTAAGAATTATAATAAGGAAAGGGCTTCTTGGTTTATTACCCCTAATGTGAGTCTTCTCTCTAGACCTCCCACCATTATCAGTTTGGTTTGTATTCTCCCACGTTTTCCTAAATATTTTCACCCATAAATGTATTTCCAAGGTAATCTAACGTTTTTGTACATAAATAGCATTGTGTTCTTGTTCTACTTTTCACTCAACAATAGCTATGGAGATCATTTTGGTACGTAGAGTTTGCTCTTACTCTTTTTAACTGCTGCACAGTGCTTCCTAATATGACCGTGTTGTGAGTTATCTATGCATTTTCCTAAGGTGGTGCTTTAGGTAGTTTTTGCTTTTCTGCCATCACAGCTTTGCAGGGAATATCATCGAGATATTATCATCAAAGGAGAAACTCTACATGCAAAGGCCGTCCTTTGAACACCATGACGGCTTCCTGCTCTAGATGTTGAAGGTGTAATTGCTCCATGACAGCATAGGAGCATTCAAATCTTTTCTTTTTTAAAAACATTTTTTTTTTATTGATTTCAGAGAGAGGAAGGGAGAGCGAGAGATAGAAACACCAATGATGAGAGAGAATCATTGATCAGCTGCCTCCTGCATGCCCCCCAATGGGGATGGAGCCCAAAACCTGGGCATGTGCCCTGACCAGGAATTGAACTGTGACCTCCTGGTTCATTGTTCGATGCTCCACCACCGAGCCACACCCATCAGGCTAGAGCATTCAAATCTTAATAGTACCAGTGTCTTAACCACATGATACATAATTATAAGCATTGCTATATTAATAAACAAGTAGTACCTTTCATTGTACCAGTTCACATTTTCCCCAGCAGAATACTATATCCAAATTTCCCATTCTCTAGCAAATACATGATATTTTTCAAATTTTACTTTTTTATTTTTGCCTGGCTTGTGAACAATAAAGTCGTATGATTTTTGTGTACATTCTCCAAATTATTGAGGGTGAGCATCTTCTAATACATTTATTACCTACTTAATATATTTTTAATTGCCTGTTCATACCCTCCGTACATTTTTCTATGCTGTTGTTTGGCTTACTGATCTTTAAAAAGTTTGCATACAGTCCTTTATTTACACTGCAAAGTTTTACTCTTGGCTGCTTAGTCTTAGACACCTGCTCTGAGGAACTACTCTAACACATGAATTGTGACCATGCCATGAGAAATGAACTCTCACAAACAATATAAATCATGCAGTTATATCAGTGTGGGCAAACCTCAGCAGACCTTGAACTTGAAGTCTAAGAAACATCTGACTGCTCTTCTGTGGCTGTTCCTTTTTGCCTGTATAGAGAACTAGATTAAGTATTCCTATCTTGCTGTAGTAAACACATTTTCCTTTTCTTTTTCCTTCTTTTTTCTTTGTTAATCCTCATCCAAGTATATTTCCATTGCTTTTTAGATAGAGTGGAAGGGAGAGACAGAGGGAGGGAGGTAACGAGAAAAGGAGAAAGAGAGAGAGAGAGAGAGAGAGAGAGAGAGAGAGAGAGAGAGAGAGAGAAAGAGAAAGAGAGAGAGAGAGAGAGAGAGAGAGAGAGAGATATGTGAGAGAGATACATCCATTGGTTGCCTCCTGCATACCCTGACCAGCGACAGGGATCGAACCTGCAACCCAGGTATGTGCCCTTGACCAGGAATTGAACCTGTGACCCCTGGATGCTCAGATTGGCACTCTAGCCATTGAGGCACACTGGCCAGGGCAACACATTTTCTTTTTAAGTAATTCAAACAATTCCCATATCAAAGCAAAATCACTTCTGCATTTGGATGTTACATTTTTTATTTTTTAAAAATTCTTATCCTGTGGACAGACTATTTCGTGTATAATAAACTTGCGTTTCATATGTTTCTAAAATAAAATCCCCAGCAGTTATAAAAAGCCTTGTAATTCATAAGAACGAAAGTTATTGTAAGGTTTTGAGACCACTTTTTGAGCAATATTGTCTTCTGTCATGCTCATTCAATAATAGTCCACGAGGTAAAATAATTAAGAGAAAATCCATATGCATTTACACATCGATTTCCTATAAATACCCTTGTAATAAATACAGAAAAGATACTCACTTGCCATCTTTGAACCAGTCAATCACTGGGAAGGGAGTGCCCTTGACCTGGCATTCAAGGCTGGTGTCATGGCTGAGGACAACTGAGACTTCATTGGCGGAGTTGGCACCTATTATGGTGGGTGGGACTTGAACAAATACATATTATCATGAAAATCCATAACTTTGCAAAAAGAGTAGGGGGAAGGAGATCAGATAATCAATGATTTCTACAGTATTTCAACAAGATCTTACTGTTAAACATATCACAGAATAATCTTTTTTCATATAACATCTATGGAACCAAATGTTAAATTCAAGTATAGGAATACATTCATGAAAGATTTGATAGCAGGACAATTCTTGGTAGTACAAAACTCATTTTGCTCCTTTTGAGGAGTATTAAACCCATGTACAAAAGAAGTTTAGAATATGAGTAGTGAAGCTCATACAATTTACTACTGCTATACATTTTAATGAATGACATAACCACTGTCAATCTTATAATGAGTGTTCAAATTCTACATATCACACTATAGTCCTGCTTAAAATATATCACCCCTGTCTCTTTTACAGGGATCCTACACTAAAACTGGATCTGAGTATAGTGTTGGCTCTGTTAGTTTTTATTCTTGGAATTATCAAACATATTGAAGAGTTCCTATACACTTTCCTGACCTTTGAATCTTCTCCCTTCACATCATGCTAAGGTGTCTGGTTCTTCATCTTCATTGAAATGAAGGGTTTCATCTCCAGCTGTTAGAGGGTGTCAGTAGGGGAGGGTACGATCAGCCATGCTGGCTGTTGCAAAAAGAGTAGATTCCCGTGGCAAAGAGTGGATGACGGGGAGAGTTCAGAGGTTATTATATGGTATTAACGCAGCTTATAAATGATATCTTTACAGTGGAAGTAGAAAGGAGTAAATAATTTAACATGGGATTAGGAAATAGACTTAAGAGGATGTAGGTTTAAGGAGTAGGGGAGATGGAAGTAGGAAGGAATACGAGGTTCTGGCAGAAGCGAGTGGATGGGTGGAGGTACTGGTCACTATGATAGGAATCACCATAGGTGACCAGAACAGGCATTCATTGAGACCACTCAGTTCACCATGTCAGAGAAGTCTGAGCTGGAGATAAAAATGTGGGAGTCCTCAGCCCAGACAAAATTCAAAGCAAATGAGTGTGTCAAGAGAAATGATGCCAACAGGACTAATGACAGAAAAGATTACTTAGATTTTACAGCCTATACTTAAATATAATAATGGGAATGTTGGTACAGGAAATGCAAAGTACTTAAGGCTTTGAGAAGTTTAATGAGAGAGATTAATTTCATATTATAACAGTTTTGTATGGTAATTTTAATGCAGTATCATTCCTTCCTCCACCACAGACTTATAAATCATATACCCATTTTGGTGAGCAAAATATTGAGAAGAGCCAGCACCGGTTTGGCTCAGTGGATAGAGCATCGGCCTGCGGACTGAGGGGTCCCGGGTTCAATTCAAGTCAAGGGCATGTACCTTGGTTGCGGGCACATCCCCAGTGGCGGGTGTGCGGGAGGCAGCTGATCAATGTTTCTCTCTCATCGATGTTTCTAACTCTCTATTCCTCTCCCTTCCTCTCTGTAAAAAATCAATAAAATATATATAAAAAAAATATTGAGAAGAGAGGAAGTCATCACTATGTAAACTCAAATTGGCAAATATGATTTCACACACTAAATTATAAAATTCTAAATTTATGATCACTGTTAAAAAATAAAAATGTTTTCTAACCCAATTTATTACGGTTATTACCTGTTCGTAGAATTATCCCCCATTAACTAGAATCAGAACTGAGGTGATTTAGTTACAAAAAATTAATTAGAAGGCAGGGGAAGGTGCATTTTCTACCATCCAAGTTCAAGTACAACTTAGTAGCTTCAGGAGATGTCGACAGCATGAATGGTACTTACTCTGCCTCATCCTACACAGTTACTATCCAGAGAATTTCCTGCCCACCTAACTGGAGAAATTGACAAGTGTTGTTACTAACGATTTTATGTATAAGATGGTACCAAAAACCTATAGATGTCTCTATATGATAAATAATAATACCTTTTAAATCTCCATACAATATGGTTCTGTTCAACAAATATTAACGACAAAATAATGATAGAGTGATATGAAGGTACTTATCCTATCAATTTATTTTTCTCTTTACTCTTTCAGTCAACTCTGTCATATGTAAGAAATGCATCTGATTTGTAGTGTTTTTAAAAGAATGTTTTTCCTTACCTAGCACATCGATGTTAAAGTACTTCTGAGAGGAGCCTGCAACATTAATGGCTTTGCAGGAGTATCTTCCCGCATCCTTCGGAGTGGCTTTGAAGAGCTTTAATATCTTCCCGTTGTTCACAATCTGAATAGTGCTGCTTTCAGTCACCTTTAAGGGCCAAAATGCTCGGTGTTATTTCCAATCCCAATTAGAATGCATAACCAAAAATTCAAGTAAAGTTTCCGTACTATTTATTAAGAAGAAAGTCACATCTGAATGATGTCTTTCAGAGGCAAGAAATGGTGAATATGTGGATGTCTCCATTTACCTGGACATCATCTTTGTACCACATAATGATGGGGGAGGGAGTTCCTTCAACTTCACAGAAGAGATTGGTCAGCTGATTGACCAACACGGACACATTTGTTACTTGTTCTTTATCTTTAATTACTGGAGGAACTGCAAAAAGAGAGGAGTCATGGCTAGTTACCCTTATAATAAATATTATAAAGTTTCTTTGCTCAGGCCATTAGTAAGCAAATTCTATCAGATTTGTGCTTTAAAACCAGCTGGTCATATTTCAAGAACATGCCTTAATAGAAAATGAAAAGTCTTGACCAATATATTTATAAGTATTCCTTATTGAAATTTTCTTTTTCAGAGTTTTGAACTGAGGATACGCTTCAGGATAAATTGAAGGGAGAACCAGTTTATTCTACAAATCACTTAAAATACAAATGACTAGGGTCTTAATTAAGTCACGTGGGCCTCATTACTTTCCTGACATAAGTAAATATTGCCCAGGGTCTATGGAAGCCAATATCCACCAAATTTTAAAAGGTACACAGCTTTGACAAAATGATAAAAGTACAAGATTTTCATTGAAGTGTTACTTACAATAGCAAAAAACTGGTAATCTAAATGTTCATCAATAAAGGAAGGTTAAGTAAATAATGGCATAGCCATAAAGTGTAGGTATAAATAAGGGTTAGGAATTTTGAATAATCCCAAAGATAGACTGTTTTAGCAATATAGACTAGGTGCAGAGTAATGGATATAAAATGAGGATAGCCCTAGCCGTTTTGGCTCAATGGATAGAGCGTTGGTCTGTGGACTGAAGGGTCCCAGGTTTGATTCCGGTCAAGGGCACATGCCCGGGCTGTGGGCTCGATACCCAGTAGGGGGCGTGCAGGAGGCAGCCGATCAATGATTCTCTCTCATTATTGATGTTTCTATCTCTTTCCCTCCACCCTCTCTGAAATCAATAAAAATATATTTAAAATATAAATACATAAAAATAAATAAAATGAGGATAGCCCTACCAGTGTGTTCAGTGGTTAGAGTGTTGGCCTGTGCACAGAAGGTTCTGGGGTTCAATTCCAGGTCAAGGGCACGTAACTAGGTTGTGGGATCATTTCTTGGCCCCAGTCAGGGCAGCCAATCAATGTCTGTCTGTCTGTCTCTCTGTCTCTCTCTGTCTGTCTCTCTCTGTCTGTCTCTGTCTCTGTCTCTGTCTCTGTCTCTCTCTCTCTCTCCTCCCTTTCCTCCCTTCCATTCTTTCTAGAAATTGATGGGAAAAATATCCTCAGGTGAGGATTAACCAAAAATTAAATTAAAATAAAATGAGGATATGCTGAAACCGGTTTGGCTCAGTGGATAGAGCGTCGGCCTGCGGACTGAAAGGTCCCAGGTTCGATTCCGGTCAAGGGCATGTACCTGGGTTGCAGACACATCCCCAGTGGGAGATGTGCAGGAGGCAGCTGATCGATGTTTCTCTCTCATTGATGTTTCTAACTCTCTATCCCTCTCCCTTCCTCTCTGTAAGAAATCAATAAAATATATTTTAAAAAAAATAAAAAAATAAAATGAGGATAAAAATGTATATATATTTCTTTACATATGTATAAATATCTCTGGGAAGATACACACACATAAATATAAAGCTAATGACTTTCTTTGGCCCTAGGGAAGATTAGTAGATGACTCAGCTCCTAGTCATGACACTTTTGACTATATATTTTTCTACCATTTGAATTTTGAATGCTATAGGTGAAGAGATTAAACAAATAAAAAAACAAACTCATAAACACAGACAACAGTGTGGTGATTATTAGAGGGAAAGGGGGGTGGGGGAAGGTAGAAGAGGGTAAAGGGAGATAAATGGTGATGGAAGGAGACTTGACTTGGGGTGGTAAATGCACAATACAATATACAGATGATGTATTATAGAGTTATACACCTGAAACTGATATTATTTTATTAACCAATGTCACACCAATAAATTCAATAAAAATTTAAAAAAATATTAAAGTCACAATAAAAAAAATTATACGAAGTTTTAATCAAATCCATCAATAAATACAATCAGATCACCAGTTTTGTTTGATAACATTTCTATTCACATTACATAATACTGCACTGAGAGAATAACTTATATATAATAATTTTCAAATGTCACATATTCAATTTTGTGATTTTAGCATTTTAATCTGTATTTACCATGGACTTTGAGGTTATATTTTTTTTCTGTGGTCCCAGCTTCATTGACTACTACACAGATGTACTCCCCATTGTCATAGGGTGTAACAGAAGCAATAACCAACACTGTGCCTTCGTCCAAGACAGAAATACCGGGCTCTCTGCCTGTCAGCTCTCTACCATTCCGTAACCATTTGATGGTTGGTTTGGGAGTACCTAAAAAAGGAATTAAAGCCTTGTTATATTTTACAACAAAATTAGAAATCATTATTAAAGATCCAGTATACTAGGAGGAAATAATTTGCACCCTAATGTATATGCTACTTTCAAGATAATTTCCCCTGGCATGGGTACCTCTAATTCCTGATTAGTCTTAAGAGACCTATGATCTCTAGTGTAGTGTTTGATCAAAGTTAATTTTATCAAGACATTCAGATGACAGTAATAAAAAAAAGCATTTTCTTGTGAATCATGGTGCTCACTGGGAAAAACTATATTAATCAAATAGTCTAGATATATGAGAAGTTTTTGGTTAAAAATAAAGGAAGAGGAAAAATAAGATACTATCAAAGGAATAAACACGAAGACTGCCCAACCAAATAGACTGCATAAGTGATGTAATAAAATGATGCTTTATAATTCACATTTTAAATAAGCCTGATAGAATAGAGATGAGAAGTAATGGGAAAGAGCATGAACTATATGGAAGACATACTAGATGAGGCAAGTTTGAAGGAGCAGAAGGTCTTTTCATTGAAGAAAAAACACCTATTCAAATAGCTGTTATTTGAAAGAGGGATTAGTTTCTATTATGCCCAGCTATTATAACAAGAACTCTCAAGTGGGATTTTATGAATTGATGTGGGCTCAGTGTAGAAGGAACAATATGACCTTATGCCAATGACCATATGTCTGGGTATTACACACCTTTTGCAGGACATGGGAATGCAATGCGCTGATTGGCCACTCTTTCTTGGAATGGGGTGTTATATGGAGGTTCCAGATCTTCCAGTGTAGGTGGTTCTATTAGAAAAATAAATGTATTATCTCAGACTTGGACAAAAGTACCATGCTGAGTTCGATACCTACTTATCTTTCCTTCTTGCCTTTGCGTTGGTATTCTCCCGGACCAGGAATGTTCTTCTCCCTGATTTCCACATGGCTGGTTCCTTAGAGTCAATAAGTTCTCACCCTAAATATCACCTCCTCACAGGAGTCCTAACTAACAATCCAACCTAACATAGTCAATTGCTAGAAGCATCACCCTATTTTAATTTTCCACCCAGCACTTATTAGTATATGATCCATATTTTTATTTATTTGTTTGCTTGCTCTCTGCCTATTCACAGTGGAACAGCTCATAAAAGCAGGTGCTTTGCCTTTGTCATGACTTTCTCCTCACTGCCAAAATCAGGACAGACACTTGTTAGGAGCTAGATAAATATTTGTAGCTTGAAGGAACAATTAATCCCTCTCAACAAGGCCAATATCATTATAGCGAACCGTGGAACTAGATTTCCTAGGGATCAATATTGAGTGCACCGTACCACTATCAGGCAAAATCCTACTCCAACTCTCTGCCAAAATTTTTCCCAAACCAGAGACAGTGAGTGGGGCAGTGATCTGGGATTGATGCCATCATCTATATCATTCATGGCAATTTCATTTTCAAAGGTAAACATACAAATATGGAGGCCGGTTTAGTAATAGCAGGATTTCATTTCTTTCTAGGATGGTTCTCCTTTCAAAGCTGAGTAAAGAGTCTTATACAGGAATCTTCTGAAAGTGACCCAAGACTATCCAGGACTATATATTTTGCATATAGTCTCCAGCCATTTTCTCCCACTCCCAACCCCCACCATACATTTATCTCCCTATGCCACAAATCACCTTGGACGTGGAGTGTTATCTCTGTTTCATCGCTGCCGGCTATGTTAGCAGCAACACATGTGTATGCTCCGGCATCTGAGAGCATGGCTTGGCTGATGCTTAACATTCCACCTGGATGGCTAACATGCTGGACTCCATCAACCAGCACGGCGCTTCCACCTTTAAACCAGGTGATTACAGGAAGAGGCGTCCCCTGAGCATTGCACGGAATGTCCGCTCTTTGGCCAACTTGGACTTTCAGAAGTTTAGGGCCACGCTGTATCTTTGGAGGAACTGGAAACAACAAGTGAGCGTCCATAATTCAATTTTTAAAAATCCCCTTCCTTTTCTCACTTTGAATGAGAGCTCCTTACCAAGAGGCAGGATGACAAACGGGAATAACCCTGGGATGTGGACCCAGGCCCAGGCCACTTACTAACTCTGTGCTCTAGGGCCAGTTGGTCCGTTTCCCGAGGCCTGTTTGTTTGCTAAGCCAGGCAAAATAACCTCCCCCACAACAGTTCCCTGCAAGGACTATGGGACATAATAATGTATAACGCCTTGCTCGAAACTTGAGGAAAAGCAAGCACTTAAAAATGTTAGGTTTCCTTTAATCTGTAAATGACTTGAGGTTTAAAACCCTATTACAAGGCGATCGAGATAATTTCTATAATATAAGAGACTAAAACAAAAAGCATTTCTCTCTAAACATTCTTAATTTTTGTTCTCTTTGTGGAAGCTTTAGCCAGACAGTAAGACAAGGTTCTCATAAAGGCCTCTGCTAATTTCAGAGAAGAAAATCAAGATAAAGTCTCTATTATTTCTCTTTACCTACCCTCCTGTAGAAATTTAAATGAGATAACTTACCAAAGCACTGGTATGTATTATTGGGTTCCACATACATGAAGTATGTGCTATAGAATCAAAGAGACTCATAAGGATATAATCAGGATTTATATACCTTATTCCCCTAAAAACACTCATCTGTCCTTTCTTTTAAACTTAATATTTAACCAAGACTTTCTACAGGTTGTTACTAACAAGAATCCTTTAAGTTTGATAATATTATTGCCATTATTTCATGAAGGAGAAAACTAAAGACAAGAGAGGTAAGGTAATATGCCTAGTGCGCTAGGACTAGTAAATGGAGAACTCTCATCGGATTTCAAATCCCAGGACCAATAGGATACTATTGTAGTAATTAATCTGGGAGTGAAATCAAGTCAATACTATCTGAGAAAATTTCTCCTATTTAAATACCCAGCACCTACACAAGGCCTGGCTTGGCTTATGTACACGCTAAGTATGCATTGGTTGAATGAATAACTGAACAGACTATGATAAATTGAGGGAATAAAGCAGGCTAATTAGTTTTAAAGTAGTTAAAAAATCTAGGAAGCAGAATGTTCTCAGTTGCTGAGCCCTTTGAATAGTGGAAATGACCATTTAACTACTATTAAATTCTCCCTTGAGAACTCACCTTCACTTCAAAAAGCCACCAGTCTGGACACGTTTTTATTACTGCACAACAAAAATAGTCAAAAGTCACTGTAGACATCTAATACGACTGAGATCCAAAAATGTAATATTGTTCATTTGAGGGAAAGAGGGGAGTTGTTTACAGATGGCAGATACACTTTTCAGAGTCAATGAAAGAAAATCACACCTCAGATTTTAGAAAAATTTTCTCTAATTACTCTATGTACAATTTGGAGGTTATCTATCAAAGAAACTAGGAAGATGGAGCTCCCTGAGGCCAGTGCACCGATATCTACGCCTTCATTTCAGAACTCACCGTGAACACTTAATTTAACGGACTGAGTCACGTTCCCAGCAATGTTTGTGGCCACACAGAGGTACATCCCACTGTCTGAAACGCGGGCCTCTGTGATCTTCATTGAGCCAGAAGGGAGGAACGTGTGTCTAAAAGAAAGAAACCACACAGTTGACTACAGAACGCAAGAATTTAAATAGCCCCCTATGCACTGTGGAATTACTACTCTGCAAGCAGGTTTTGAAACTGTTTTCCCAGCTATAATGCCTTTTTATGTACCTTAAAAGTCAGCTTACATGCATAATTATCTTGTGTAGTCTGTATGATGCTCTTGCAAATACAAAATCAGTTTTATTTTTCTTTTAAACCTAACCTAATGGTCTGAAATCATCAAGTAACTGTACATCTCTGGTTTATCAAGCTGCAGGTATACAAAGCAAGTGTATATTTTAGTAAATTGATATATTTTGAATACTTTATTCTTTTTCTACAAAGTTATTTAAAATTTTAGTGTGCTAAAATCAAGGCAAAAGTAGCTACATGTGTAATTCTTGAATATATATTGAATATATCCCTCCTATAGAGCCATAATGTAGTTGGGTGAACCACACCCACATATAAAAACTTTATTATATTAACTGCACTAAAAACTTTATTCTATTAATTGTACTAAAAAAACAGAGACAATAAACAAAGGAATGTTATTAAGAACAAAGGCCCAATTTGCACATTCAACAAGAAAAAGGCAAGTCACCGAAAACTATGCAGGATGTTTAAAGAGGCAATTCTTAGATAACACAAATGGCTAACCAGCAAGTGGAAGCATTCTGGGCTCCTTGGAAGACAGTCCCATGAAACTAAGACAGAGGCAAGATATCATTGTACAGCCATCTGACTGGCAAAAATGTTTAAGTCAGTCAACATCATGCATTGATTATAATGTGGAAACAGGTACACCTAGATCCTATTGGTGGGAGAGCTAACCAGTACTACCCCTTTGGAGAGCAATTCAGCAATGTCTACAAAGCTGAAAACAGGAATTCCTTCTGGCTGGAAATTGTAGGGCTAGGTACAGGTCTTAAAGAAACTCATGCATAGGTATATAGAGAGACGTATAAAAAGATAACCACTGAAAAGTCTTGTTTGTAAAATCAAAATAAAAAAGAAAAAGAAAAAAGGAAAGAAATGGAAAGCAAACAAGAACATGCATGTCCATAAATAGGGCAATGTATATACAAAATGTAGAATATATACATATATATGTTAGTTAAGTTACATAAACTAAATCTATATGTATAAAAATGGGTCAACATTAAAATAATAATATTATTAATATAATAATATGTAATATGTTACAATGGCAAATTAAAAACACTCAAAACAACATGTAAAACACAGGCCCTGGCCAGTGTTGCTCAGTGGTTAGAGTGTGAGTGCCATCCTGAACACCAGAAGGTGGAGGTTTGATTCCTGGTCAGGGCACATACCCAGGTTGTGGGTCACATCCCTGGATAGGGCATTTGTGGGTGGCAACCAATCAGTATTTCTCTCTCACATCTATGTCTGTTTCTCTCTCTCTCTCTCTCTCTCTCTCTCTCTGCCTGTCACTCTAAAATAAAATAAAAATTAAACACAGAAAACAATGTTCTGTTCTATACTATGCATGTGTAGGATGCACACCAAGTCTATGGCAGTAATTACCCGGGGAAGAAAGAAGAGAATAAGGAGGGAACAATGAAACTTCAACTTTATCTATAAGAGTATTTCTTTTATTAGAAACTATTCAAAGCAAACATTTTTTCAAAGAAATAGTAAAATTATGCAAAGTTCTCCTTAATTATCTTTTCTCTCATGAGTGGAAGCGTATCTACTGTAGCATGAATTTATATTTTCGTAACTATGCATCAATAAGTGTAACAGACAACAGCTAAAGGCTATAATTCTTTTACCACCAGTAACTTTTGGCATAATATTGAATTAAAATAGTAATTGCTATCATCTTTTTAGAACTAGAGACAAGGAGTGTGTAATATATATTATCTTATATAATCCTTCAGGGAAGTATTATCCACATTTTACAAACAAGAAATCTGAGGCACAGAGATCCAGTGGACAAACTGCCAAAAGTCGCAGGCAGGCTTTAAGAGGCAGAGGTAAATTTAACATCTGCATGGAACAAAGGTTGTGCTCTTAAAGGCTCTGGCATTCTGCTTCCCATGTCACTTGGCTTATCAAATATATTGTCTCCGTGGGCCTTTATTTGTACAAGGGTTTAGTCAACAAGATTTTTACAAAACCATCCAATAAAAATCAAATCCTAGACATCAGAGTATCTACTGTGTTTTATTCTCCGGTGGGATTCATGGAATCTACGTGTAATATGCACTTTGTGCCACCATGAATCTCTGTACAAATAGGCTCCGTTTTAATAACCACCTTGTCAGATGCACCTGTGAAAAATTATGTTATAGCTGAGTGTTACCGTTTCCGATACTAAAGAATGATCTAGAAGGCATATCTAGTTTCTACAGGCTCAAATGTACATGTGACTAACCTCAAACGCAAGTTGTTTTTTGAAACAACTGAAAAGAGGACTAGGTACAACCCTCTACCCTGAGACTGTTACCATGGGTTGAAATTCATCCCAGGTCTCCTACCTTGGAGAGAATGGTGAGATGAGCTGGCTTTCTTTGGCCCAGGTGATTATGGGTGGGGGCGAGCTCTTCACTTCACAGGGGAGGGTCACCTCTTCCCCGGCAAGGGCAGCGATCTCAACAGGCTTATCGTGGGACAGTCCTCTTTGATCTCCAAACACTCTGGGCCTTACTAAAATAAGTGCATGTTTCGGAAGGGAAATAGTACATTAAAACATTCAATTTACAATACAATGTGGACTGCAAATATTCTTAAATCACTTATAAAAAGATACTGCTTATTTCAGGTTTGGGGGCATATCTAAAATTTTCCAGAAATGCATGGATTGTCAGAGCTGAAAGGAAAATGACTAGAAAGTTTCCCTTTTTAGCTCTTCCTTGACCATGGAGAGGCCAACTGAAATGCCTTCTCAGAGTCTGCCATCTGTAAAAGGAACCCTGAAGGCGGAGCGCTAACCAAGTCACAGCTGAAGTTTGGCTTCCATGGGAGTTTTACAGAACTGGTGTTTCTGAAGAGGGTTGGGTGCCATGAGCATATTCCTTAAGACAAAAACCACAAAATGTTTCCAAAAGGCCACGCAATTACGCTCCCTTTAAATCAGAATCTAAGTAGGGGAGATGTTGGTTGGCAGTAAGAAATAGAAACCTGGGGGGCCTGGCTGGCATGGCTCAGTGGTTGGAACATCGACCTATGAACCAGGAGGTCCCGATTCGATTCCCAACCAGGACACATGCCCCAGTTGCGGGCTGGATCTTCAGTGTACGGCACACAGGAGGCAGCCAATCAAGGATTCTCTCTCATCATCGATGTTTCTTCTCTCTCTCCCTCTCCCTTCCTCCCTGAAATCAATAAAAAATATTTAAAAGAAAAGAAATATAAACCTGGGGGAATAGTTCACTTTAGGGCATAGCCTTCTGGTAACATTATCTGGGAGAGATGTGAGTTTTGGCACAGAGACAGCACGGGAGAAAGACAGTCCTCCTCGAGCTCTCACCGTAGACGGTCAGCTGCACTTTCCTTTTGGCGTAGCCAGCGGCATTGGTGGCGGTGCAGACATACTCCCCACTCTCCTCGCCCCCTGGTGACACCACATACAAACTCCCGTCAGCCCCCGCGGAAAACTTAGCATTGCTGGTGGAAATCAGCTCACCTTTCTGCAAAACACAGCCCAGAGCAAAGTGTTTTTAAGATAATAAAGAGTGACTTCATGTCTGGAAGAGGGAGAAAAACATTCTCCAAGGGGGGGAAAACACAAGATTAAAAAACACACGCTGATTTGAAGAAAGTTATTTGCAAGAAAGATTAAACAAATAAAGCAAAGGCGGTAGTTCTTCATATCAAACTATGCCCCTTTCATTCCAAAGCGACTGAACAATGGAGGGTTCATGCTGACAGTAAGGGAAGGGACAGTGCCCATGCTAAGCCAGGCACAGTTTTGAGCACTTCTCATCAATTAACTATTTTCGGTCTCAAAACAGCCTTAGGAATAGGAACTATCACAACCCCCCACTTTACAGCTAGGGGGCAGTGTGGAGTCACAGTCAGCCCCTGGGAGAGCTGGCTTGGAACCCCAGCAGTCAGTCTCAGGAAGCCCACATGCTGAACCTCTGGGCTTGGTCTCAGCACAAAGGCCAGCCTGGAAAGAAGATTTCCATTTTACATTTTCCTAAAAGGTGCCCTAACCTTCTACTCGGTAGCAGACTTGGGATCAGCTTGGGATCAGCTTCACTGTTATACGTTTGCATCCAAATGCAGAAATCAACTTTTTTTTTTTTTACTGAGGTCAACACCAACTCCTCTATATTTCAGAGGTGTGTTTTTTTTTTAGACGTAAAACATTAGATGGTATGACAAAGTACTTTGGTATAACAGTAATTATACAAATGCCACATTTCATTATTATGCCATCATTTTATATTGCTTTATATCTAACAAGTTAAAATTAATTTACAGAAAATATGCCATCTTCATGGCTGTTCAAAGATGGGAAGGACATCCTCGGTAAATGAGCTTTTCCTCACTGCAAGAACACAAGTAAAAGCCGTACAACTTCAGGACAGGGATATAGAGGGGGACTAATTGGCTCGTATATGTGTCTTCCCGGAAGAGCAGAGTCTGGAACAAAGATTTGGAGGCAGCAAGGTTACTTGGGACGTGATCCCTAAGGGCTTGAGTGAAGCACAGAAGGATGAAAAGCTAACACAGGGCTTCCCTGATCTGTTTCCGCTGTGGCTGGGCTGAGAAGCTTCACTGTGCTGGGGACCCTCCAAGAAACTGGGGGATGCATTTCAGAAAGACTCTTCTGATGGATGAGAAGTGAGGTATTTATGTAGGACACCTGCTCCCAACACGAGTTATTCCCACTGCACTTCCTGGACACCTCTTAGCAGGTTGAGTGGCCTTGGAGAAAGTCCTGAGTCCAAACTGCATGACACGTGACCTTAGCGGAGTGCACGGAGCTGTCCACAGAGATGCGCTGAAATCAAAAGGGCTTAGGGGAAGTGGCAAGGGATAAAATGAGACCTGCGACCACATGGAAGGCGCTTAGAAAGTTCCAGGGCATGCAGACAGTGCTCTATTCGTGTTCCCTGTCCTGTTGTGAATACCATTCGAACATCAGGTAGGTGAGTGTGATAAGAACATTTTACGGTCCCTTCCAAGTGGTATGACTGCATAGATTTCCCTTTTTGTAAGGTTTTATGGTACAGTCACAAGTTGCATGGATGACTAATAATATTGTTAGAGCTCATAACATGAACACACATCACTCAATGGGCCATTTACCTTGGACCAGGTGATAGATGGTTTGGGAATGCCACTGGCTTTGCAGGGTAGAGTTACTGGGATGCCTTCAATTGTACTGAGTATCTGCTGCCCGTGCTGAATGGTTGGCAGGACTGAAAAAGGAAGTAATATTCAGAAGCTGAGCATCTGTCCTCTCATTTAGTGCTATAGCTTTAAAGCTGAACATTTTTAGGATTTCCTGACTATTTGTAAAAATTAGCAAAGACTCAACATTTTTCTGATAGAAACATAGGGTAATTTGTAAGGGAGTGTAATAAAAAAAAGCAAGTACAATAGTTATGATCTGAAGCGTTTAATAAAAGTTTAAAATCAAGGAATGACTTACGTGTAATAGGTTGACTTTTCTAACAAATGTAAGAGAGGACTGAGGAAAACCTTTTTGCCCCCATGGAAACTCAAGATAAAATTACAACCTAAGCATTGCACACTGAGCACCTATCTTTCATCATTCTCTATCACTCATTAAGCTGCAGTGAGCTGACATAAGCCTACCTCAGGAGAAATGGGCTCTTTAGACACCACACACATTAAATATCTGTCTATACCCAAGAACCACTGAGCGAGCTACTACATTTAACCTGGAAAAAGGGGATTTTCTTAAAAAGGAATTCAACAGTAAGACTTGAAAGGCTTAGGAGTTTACATTTAAAAGACTAAAATAAAGGAATCTAAGTCAATGTTTTTAAAAATAACACATATTTTGACTTTAGTAGACAACTGAAGAATTAACATTATATGAGTAGAAGCAAAAGGAAAAGGAAGCATGCCCATCATCCCATGCTGTGTATATCTCCATTAATTATAATTAACTTGCATATAAAAGATATTGATAATCAATGTTCTTAAAGTAATGAATTGGATTTAAAAATCTTCCATACATAGAAGCTCCTAACCTGGTGCAAGAAACACAATAAAAAACAACAATACCAGGCATTTGCTTTCCTTCCCATGGGAAGATGAGACTAGAGCTCAAACCCTCACTGTGTCTCTTGTCTTTAAGTCAAGATTTTCTAGAATTATCACAGCTACCATGCAGCAGAAATTTATCAGAACAAGAGATACCAGAGACCTTAGTGCAAAAACTTCCTTGGGAGGCTTAGATTAGCTTTGCTACATACTCATATTTTCCGAGGGCTGGGTTTATTCTTTAGATAATTTATTCCTAAAGAATTGGCAGCAAATCCCCAAGAATGTCAGGCTACTCTCTAAAGCAAGAAATGGAATTTCCAGGATCATCATGGATTAGTCAGCTTTCAACCGTGCTGTCATTTTGTGGCCACATGGAATAAGCCATATTCTTAAATCCATATTGAGTTTGACAGCTATGAAGGAAAGTAGCAAATTTAGGCAATGTTTTCAAATCTGATGTCATCGGGGTATGGAAGAGCTGTTTCTTTCCAGATTGTCAATCTATGTAAATCAACATGACAAGTAAATGGTTTATTTCTCGTTTTAATTTGCATTTATATTTACATCCATTAACTCATTCTTTTAAGAATTGATTGAGAGTCTTTAGTGACGATTCTTAAAAGCGATGAAAGGGCGGCAATGCTTTTTAACATAAATACAGAACCTGAGATTTCGTATCACATCCAGCTCAGAGACAAATCTGTGGGTTAAATGGATGCTTGGTTGAATTAGAGTCAAATGGCTCGCTGATGTTTCTTTAACCTGATTGACTAAATCAGTTACTCATTTTGGACTAATATGGATGAAATAATGTCCAAATGACATTTTAACCTTTTCCTTGTTAAAATTTATTGCATCAGGATAAACTATATCATTGGTTTATGTCTTCTTCCCACTCCTCTGATCTTTTCAGACATCACAACTAATTGTGTCCAAGTGAAAATGTGCCTCAGAATCCTTCTCAACACCATATTCTAGGCAGTTGATAGAAGCCAAAGGGAGATGACATGAATGTACTTCTACGCTGGATTCTCAAACCAGTCCATAAACACTCTCCAGGAAATATGTGAACTGATCTTTGAAAATAATTCAACACAACTATGTCCAATTCTCTCTTTCTCTCTCCATATATATGTTTATTTAGACCATAACTAATTTATGGTTCTATTAGTATTTCTTTAAAATAATATTTCTTCAAGAATAACTCAAATGATATTTGTGAAAATTGGTCCAAGATTGAGACCAATTAAGAAGGGGCTATTTTCAATGAGAAACAGATATTTTTAAAAAGATGCTCTATAAATGCCGAACCATTGCTGTATACCTGAAATTAATACAATATTGTCAACTGTAATTAAATAAACTTTTTAAAAATGTTTAAAAAGATGATCATTTTAAAAGAAGATGGTCTGCATCCACTGAAAATTTCAATAGACCAAGCAAAACTTGGAAATTACTGCATTCTCCAATTTATGTCCTGAAAAAAAGACTGAATTATCCACTTAAAATAAATGTTCTGTGATACTTTCATCTGTGTACACAGAACTCTTTTGTAATGCCACACTTGACGAAAAGCAATGTTGCAAAGTCTTTAAAGGGAATAGACCAAAAAAAAAAAAAGTTAGGATAGTATCTTAAACTATGAAGCTGTTACTTATTTATCGAGATGTAAAAACTTGGTAACTGTTAGTCATGAAGGGAAAAGGCTAGCTTCTGGATTTTCTTACTTGTGACTATTATTTAACATGCAAAAATAAAAGATTGTTTGGAGCACATCGGTGACCTTTAGAAAAGCTGAGGTCATTTCTAGCTAACACACAAAGGAGTCATTAGTAAGGACATCCATGTTTCACAATCCAAAAAGAAAAGGCGATTTAGATAGTATGAGAAATTCAGCTTGCCTGAAATTAAAATGTATTTTTAAACATAACTCTTGGAGAACTGAGTTCACTTTTATCAATTAAGAAACCTCTTTCAAAAGCCCATGCCAGACTCAGCGAGGCGAATCTCAATACATAATGTCTTTCTGTGTATATAGGAGAGGATAATCTGGAAACAGCCTGAACCATGTAAATATTATTCAACACATAAAGCTTCTTTATTAACAATGACAATCAGGAGAGAGATCTACTTGTTTTAACCAGAGGAACAGAATTCTCTGATTAGTAACTATATGAACCCAGCTTCGACCGTGGCTTGGAAAGAAGGACAAAGGGTGTGTCTCTTACCATGCACATCCACAGTGGTTGTTTTGTTAATGGTTCCAGCAACGTTACTGGCCACACAAGTATATTCACCTCCATCCTGAAGGCGAACTCTTTCAATATGGAGGCTCCCATCACTGCGTACGGTGATGTAAGGATTTTGGACCAACTTAAAGAAAGAAAAAAAAGCCATTTTTAATTAAAAAGGCAATGTTGCCTAAGCCAAAATGGAATCTGCTTTTTTTTTTAACTGGGTCATTAAATGTCTTATAAAATAGCAAAATATTTTAACATCCTTAAGTGAAAAACGCTGAGCAAAAATGTTACCAAGGGTAGTGTCAATTGTATGTCATGTTGATAAGCCACCAAACATGATACCAACTAACATCTGTGAGGGCTGTGCACACACTGGAAAAAGGAGGGGAAAAACAGGGATGCCGCTTGTTTGTTGTTTCTGTAATTTTTATTATTACTCAGGACCCACATTTCCTTCATATTTTTACTTTTGGATGAACTTGTTCTTTTGCAAGAAGTCTTTATGATCACTTGTAAGCCATTCGATATTTTTATTTCAGCCAATAGGCACTTATTCAGTGGGCACTTGCTCTCGACACCCACCCTTTTTCAGTGACAGCTGCAAATATTAAAGGACCATGTATGAGACGGGAAGAGTGTCCCCTACTTCCTCTGTAGCATTTATGCATTTTGCGTCATCCCAGGAGACCTTGGTGCTCAAACAGTATCACCCTATGTTATGAGGGTATTTCTTATGGATTGAGATATACTCATTTTCTCAGGTTTGTATGCAAATATAAACCTAGTCTGTGGGCTCAATTCACTTCTTATTGGTACTTCAAGAAGAGAGTAAGTCTAACTGCTCTGGAAAATGGAAGAAAAATTCTATGAACTAGGTGGAAGTGTATTGCCATAGATACATGTTACAGAAGAAATCCACAGAAATGAGAAAATCTTCCACATCCTTTCATAATTAAAAGGTGTACCCTAAAAAACAATGACACAAAATAGATTCCCACTTTAAAATTGTTCACAATGTAAGACAGAACGTTTAAAGTTAATAATAAAGATTAATATCTAAAATGGAAGAATTTTATGAGAATATTAACACTTCATTGTCTTGCAAAGAAGTATATGAAAATAACTTCATACTTGTTTCAGTTTTTACAAATTCTGAAAAGAATGTATTTTATTAAATTCAATGCAAAATTATAAAAATTACACTATTGACTATTTCTCCATCTTACTAATTGCAAAGTCATACGAATTACATAAACATGTTAATACTGAAGAAAAGTTTTGGTGCACTTACAATATATATATTTTTAGCATGTTTATCAAATTGAAATTGCAATGGTTGGACTACATTGCCTCTTACTCAGGAAAATTAGAAGGTGAGTGCATGCGTTTAAAATGTTCTTACCGTGGCTGAATTCTTAATCCACCGGCGTTCTGGAATGGGATTCCCAGCCAATAGAGCACAAGGCAAAGTAAGCTGCTGTCCTTCAATTACACTGGTCACTGAAGGGCTGATTCCAATGAGTGGAGCAACTGAGTCAGAGAGAGCACAGGCGCTAAGGACTCTGTGTCACTCAAAGGAAGACAAACTCTTTCATAGGCCAATATGCCTACTCAGTAAGATATCTTAAAAATAACTTGTCAGGAACAAAAATTTAAACATGTAAATGAGTATGAACTGGAAAAAGAGATAAAGGGCCCTTCTGAGCAGAGAGAATGGCAAGAGGGCAGGTATTAGTATAGAAGTAAGAAAGTAATATAGAATACACCCATGGCATGGGAGGACAGAAAGGTCAAGCTAAGAAATTGGCAGAGTATTCAACAGACAGATGGAGAGTGGCTGAAAGCATTTATAAATAGAAAAGAGGAATCACCAGAGCCATTTTCAGGAAATACTAATCTGTTTCTATTTTGTTTGCTTGTTTAGTATGTCCATTAGATTCCACATAAAGGAGAAATCCCATGGCTTGTGTCTTTCTGACATTTCACTTAGCACAATATTCTCCAGGTCAATCCATGCTGTCGCAAAAGATAAGATTTCCTTCTGAAAACCATGAAGAGGACTTATTGGAGAAGGGAAAACTTATTGGAAAAGGGATGAGATTGGCGAGGGGTCTGTCATTTGCTAGATCAAATAAAATGAGGGGACTCCCTGAGATGGCATGGTAAAGTATTGTAAAGGCGTCCTTTTCTAGAAATCAATGAGTAAATCTGACATAAGTCAAAGCAAAATCCATAAGAGATTCTACTTGGAAATTTTAAGTACATGTAGATGAATAAAGGGAGATTCACAAAGAAAAATTTATGAAAGTGTATGGATGAGGAGCAGGCTCTGACAGATTTAAAAATCACACTAACTACAGTGAAAACAATGTGGAACTTGTGCATCAATAGAGTCCCAAGGAATAAAGGTAGGGATACAAATTCAGCATGTGACCAAATGGGCATTTTAATCAGTGGAAAGAGAGTATTCAATAAAAGAAATTGAAACACATGTCTTAATACTTAGAAATCTACTATATTATATTCTTACTTTATATCATACACAAAAATAACTCCATGTGAGCTAAAATAATAAATCTGCAAAAGGTAAACAAATAGAACACCACTACTCTCATATGTGTGTGCATGTGTATGTGTGTTTATATTTAGACTTAAATCAATTTATTGAAATTGACCTTCATTTCTTCACATGAAAGATGAGGAGCTTGGAGCAGATGATCACTAAAACTCTTTTCAGTTCTAACATCTTATGAAATATGAAATACAGTGGGGGAGGGAAGGTTAATCTAGTAATCAGATATTCACCTGTTTCTCTAAAATATAAAAGTGGTACAGGCAAGAGATGATGTAGCAAATGAAGTCTGATGGTTCGGAAGAGTGTGGTGTCTAAGCAGTTAATGGATCTTACCGAGTCCTGTCACTGTTATTGTTGTCTGGGACTGGATCTTTCCAAAGTGGTTTTCAGCTTCACAGATGTAGGTTCCTTTATCACTTGCCCATAAGTCTAAAAATAAGAGATCATTTACTCATTCAACACCATCCCTGGAGCATCATTTATGTGCCTCGGTAGGCACAGTGCTGAGAGCTGTGGGTGGATAATATGCTACTGCCTTCTGGTAGTTCCCATTCTAGGGGAGGAGGCATACACAGCAGCCAACACTCACACAACAGCGTGATGCATGCTGTGATATGAGTTCCAAAGGAGCTGTGGGAGCGGAGAAGGGAGCGACTGATGATGGCAAGGGGGGGCGAGTTAAGGAAGGCTAACAGAGTTGTACCTTAAACAGCAGGTAGAGTAGAGGGAGGGCAGTCCAAACTCAATGGGCTGCAAAGGCAAAAACACGACTTAAAAAATTAAGGTCTATTCGAAGAATGGGAAGCTGCACCACCTCCCTGGGGGGCAGTCTGGAGGTTGCAGGAGAGATTTCTTTAGTCGGCCCAATGAATAAAGGAGTCGGTTGGCATTTAGTGGTCAAACACTACGGAGCTAATGTATGGAGTAGATTCACAAAAGGAATAATTATCCCAAGTTCAGCAAGACTTCTGAAGGTCCAACAGGAAACTCATGGATTTGAAGACTTTGTTTATAATTATAGCCTAAGCCTACAACCTAATTCTGGGTAAGTAGGAGGAAGAAGGTACTTTAGCAAGAATTACCCTCCGTTTGAAGAAATCACTTCACCAGGTTGGAGTTGCTGAGTCATCAACCCCACACTCCTCTATCAGTCTACATTTAAGCTGCCAAATTCATGGTGATGTACATAAATGTGTATGCATATAGTATAAATGTTACCAGCATATTCACATAGTAATTGAAATACCTATCATTATAATAAAATTACTTTCCTTTATTTTCCTTTGTGCTATATTTCGGATATTAAAATTATTTTTATAATGTAGGAGAGATCAAATATATGGAATTTTTCAGGATAATGAAAGGGATATTACAAAAGGTTTTTAATTAGAAGGGTTTTGGGGGACTAGGGTGAGGACCCCTGGGTTATAGGTTGTGTGGATACAGTCAGGAGACTGAACCTGAAGAGGTAGCTGGTGCCTTATAAAGAGTGTGGTTTTGTCTTGTGAGCAATAGGGGAGGCAAGAGAAAGATTTTAAGTAGGGGGAACGATTGTCATCTTTGCAAGGATCACGAATGAAATAAGCACAGCTTAATCGATTGATAAGGTTTTGACAGAAAACAAGGTAGCTTTCCATTATTAATAGCTCCACCACCTCTCAAGTAAAGAACAGTGACAACAATCCTATTCCTCTGTTAACCAGAAGCATATTGACTGCAGAACAGCATTTGGGAAACTCAGGCCGTGCCCATACTCAACAACAGCAAACCTTCATTTGCAAAGGACAATACAGCAAATTGCTGGTTAATAAAGCACACATTGCTCCTAAGCAAGGTATTTTTTATATTATCAACTCTTGGACTAATTTGTACAGAAGTACCACATACTACTGAGAACTAAGTTTCTAATCACTAGTTTCCTGCCCGATGATTTAATTTGGACAACTGGGAACTCATTGGTCAATACATTGCCCTCTTTTATTCTCCCTGTTCTTTCACCTCCTCTAATTGACTTGTTTACAGGTCTAATTTGTTTCTCTCTGGACTGCCTCTCATCCCACCATCAGCCTACCTGCATCACTATGTGAGCCTCATCCCTCTCTCTCATCTCTCCTCTTATCCTGCACAGGAGTTTTTCTGAAACAGTATTTTCTTGCCTATGAAGATCGGGGCGGGGTGGCGGGGGGAGCCTGTCTTTTCAATCTCATTAAAGGCATTTTTTCACCTGCACATTTCAGGTCCTGCACAATGTGACCCAACCCAGTCCGCATCTCTCGGTAGGCACTTCCGTGGCCATCCGCTCAGATGGTGGATTGTAAAATGCCTAGGTTAGGGACCCTATATTTGATGTTTGTCTTCACCACAGAGCCCAGTACAGAGCAGAACACTTAAGCACTTGTAATTAGACAGTTGTACTTGTACTTGAAAGTTCAAGTGGCTAATGTACATTTAATATTGGTACTAACCCTGAAAATCAATTATTGGAGGCTTGATACAAAATACTCAAAACATGCAATTACTTTTTAAAAAACCACTTGATCATCTAAATGTTGTTACTCCTGTGGGACCACTATCCAAATAGTCTATTTTAGAAAGTACACAGTGTTTATAAATATCAGAATGCTTAATAGTTTACAGATAGATCTTTTGCATGTTGAAGTATTTGACATTTTATTTTAATCTTTTGCTCCAGGTAGATCTAGCTTTTAATCAAGAAGTTTCCATAGGGTATAGGATCCCTATGCATGTGGTTATGTATTTTTTTTGGCCAAAATAATTAACATTCACTAACTACCAGTAATATTTTACCTTTCTCTACAATAGCTGCTCCAGGAGTCAATTAAAATGTGATCACTTATCCACCCAGAGACCCAGGTGGCTCTATTTGCAATAGGGAACAATGAGTTATGTGGAAGTCAGATTGCTTCTTGAGCCTTTCTGATATGACATACATTTAAATAATATAATTCACTTATGACAATTCCCAAATATAAGAGTCCAATACTAGTTTAAAAGTAAAATGCAACCAACACCATTGGGTTGGCAAGATTAATTCACTATTTTAAACTTAGCAACACCTATGCATAGAACATGAATATATAATCTATAAGTACATACTTGAATAAAAATATATTTCCTTTAACCTACTTGAAATAAAGAGAGCTCCTGTTCTTAGCTGGCTGATGGAACTCACTGAAAAGGGTCTTGAGAAGATCGGCATGTTGTCTAATCTTCGCCACTTAACCTTTGGTTCTGGATAGCCCTGGACATAGCAAGGTAAAGTCACATTTGAACCGATTTCCATAGACACATCAGCCGGTTCTTGTATGAAAACTGGAGGTGCTAGAAGATATTTAGAACAACAACAACAACAAAGGTCATTGGGATAGTACACAGGCACATTAAATATAATTATTTATAAATTTATATTTATAAACTAATTAATTTATAAATTTAATTATTAAACTGTTAACACAGTGAATGTGAATCAAACCACTGTTCATAAGTTATGAAGTTACCATTTTAATATTCCTGTCTGCTATTGAACTAGCAGATGTTTCTTTTTCCTCTATAAGTGAAAAGGCCCCAAGAACTTCAACTACCTATTTAAAGTGATGATGAAGAGTGAGAATTTAAGTCAAAATTACTTCTTACTCCTTTTAGTGAACTTAATTTATAGCAGAGTTCATTCTTCAACAGATTATTATATAACAAGCTAACAGTATTTAATCCCAAATCATATCCATTCTGTCACATTCTTTCTTTTCAACTATTTTTTTTTCACATTTTTGGGTTAAAGACATTTAAGCTTGAGAATTAATAATACAAATTAAAGTAACAGATCATAGTATTTGATAAAGTAAAGAGTGCTTAAAATTTAAGAGTTAAGAGATGACTCAGAAATTATAAAAGTATAGATAAGAAGGCTATAATTATCTACGTAACTCAGGTAACCACATAAGCCTGAAAGGAGAATTGGAAATATGTCAGGCACACCTTGGAAAACACCAGAATGTAATATAGTAAGGATGCTAAGCCCGAATAGATCAGGCTCTCAGTATGTCCTCCAGAACTATGAGCACGGATGTTTGAAACATCAGGCAAGGAGAAATATATACGATACTGTGATACTATTGGAGGTAATTCATGAAACCTGATCACGTAGGACTCTAAGAGGTACCTCTCCTTTATAACGTCAAGGTTAAATATTCATTAGGAATTACAACAACTTTCACTTACAGGGCCAGGGATGGGTGTTGAGTGATTTCCATTAATTATCTCATTTAATCTTCACGATATATGAGCTAGGTACTCTTATTACTCTTATTTATAGATGAAGAAACTGAGACCCAGACAGTTAATTTGCTAAGTGTCAGATGGAGTCGAACACTGGTGCTAGGATTGAAAACCAGGTTGATCCGACTTCAGAGTTGAAATTCTTTGTCATGTTATCGGCCTCTTCTTTTCTTTTTTTAAAAATATATTTTATTGATTTTTTACAGAGAGGAAGGGAGAGAGATAGAGAGTTAGAAACATCGATGAGAGAGAAACATCGATCAGCTGCCTCCTGCACATCTCCTACTGGGGATGTGCCCGCAACCCAGGTACATGCCCCTGACCGGAATCGAACCTGGGACCCTTCAGTCCGCAGGCCGACGCTCTATCCACTGAGTCAAACCGGTTTCGGCAGGCCTCTTCTTTTCTATGGGTTCTTAAAACTGCCCATAGTTACTAGTAAGCTGTTTAGCAGGCTAATTAAAATAAAAAAGGTACAGAGATCACATCACCTCTTCCCTTCCCAAAGGGAAGTCTGGGACTGGGATGTACGTCTGTCTTCCGAGCAGCACTAATTCTTTATTGGCCTGGGATAAAGAACCTTCTCTAAATTTGCAGCCTCATCTCCCATTAGGTTCCTACACAAATCCTATTCTCTGGACAATCAGAACTCTTCACTCTTCTCCAAACAAGGACTGACCTTTCTCATCGGGGCGCCTGTGTTATTTGCCATCCCTTTCAAATGCAATGTCTGCCGTTGATCTTGGCTCTTGAAATATTGACAGTGCTTTAATCCAGTCCAAAAGGCCCCTCCTCAGTGCCATCTCTTACCATCCAAATGAATATAACTCTTCCCTCTTGAGGTTTTAGAGAACTCATTCTGTACCACTCATGGCAATGGCCATATTCATCCTTTTATTAGGCTATACGTTTGATTCCCCCTTCAGGGTTTATTTTTGCAACCCTATTTGTATCTTTCATAGCAACTAACACAGAACTATGTGCATTATATATGGCCGCCAGGTCTTTGTGACTGATTCAATCAATATTAAAACACTTTAACAAGAATTGTGTGTTTGCGTATGTGTATATGATAGTAACAACCTGGATCCAGTGCATTTTAACTTGCATTTCTCAAGAAAAATGACAATTTCAGAAACCCTATTTGTTCACAGAACCTAAAGAAAATAAAATTAAGTTAAATACCACAGTTGAGTAATGTGTTTTTAAAAATTAGCAGCAGTGTATCTGTTTAAATTTTTAAAATATGGTTTTTAAAATTGATTTAAGAGAGGAAGGGAGAGGGAGAGATAGAAACATCAATGATGAGAATGAATCATTGATCTGTTGCTTCCTGCATGCCCCTTACTGGGGATCGGTTCCACAACCCAAGCTTGAACCAGAAGGTCAAGGTCTGACCAGGAATGGAACCGTGACCTTCTGGTTCATGGATCAACACTCAACCACTGAGCCACACTGACCAGACTAGATTTTTCTTAATCCATCTACATGGGAATTTGGTTTATAAAAATAAAACGCAAAATAAAAATATTTTAAAAACCATTTCTAAATTAACTCATTGTTTGCTTATTCTAGGTGTATAAGGCCTAGTTACTTTTCTCTGAAGTGATAGCAGTCAATTATTCTAGAGGTAGTTAGTTGCTTTTCTGAAAAAGAAATTAACTAAATTAACTCATTGTTTGCTTATTCTAGGTGTATAAGGCCTAGTTACTTTTCTCTGAAGTGATAGCAGTCAATTATTCTAGAGGTAGTTAGTTGCTTTTCTGAAAAACAGAGATTAAGTGAAAAAGTCTCAGGATGTGTTAGGCTCAGGATGGACCTAGCTGAATGTGGAAATGGGATGGAAAACAAATTCCAGAAGAACAAAAAGATATGCAAAAGCCTGGGATCCACCAAGTCCTTGGGAGGAAATCAAGCTTGCCTGACACAAGAGAACAGAGCCATCAGTGGAAATGGAGACAAATTAGAATTTTCAGAACTAAGAAAGCCAAAACAAACTGGAACATAAAGCGTAAGTGGAGCTCAAGCTGTGCCCATAAAACTCAATTAAGACAGGAGAAGTCATCTGGGGAGAAGCAGCTTCGGAAACAGTGTCAGGTACAAGACAAGCACTAGGTCAGGGAATAACGTACCGGTAGCAGAAAACAAGGCAAATGAGAGAACCAGGCGCTAACCAGGTAAGCAGCCAACACAGCATCAGTGACAAGTGAAGCTCAAAAATTAAACAACTCCAACCTCAGGCCAAGAAGCCGCCTAAATACTTCCTACTCCTGAGTGTGGCCAATTCGGACTCCAAGTGAATAACTTTGGGTGGATGGGAAACAGATTAAGAAATAGGGGAAAGGGAGCAGAAGTGATTGTACTACAAATACTGGACTTGCTCCGAGGAGGCTGTGCAGCTTAGAGAAGTTACAGCCCACTCGGTGGTTTCAAATGGCAGTTCCACTACTTTTTAGTCTGTAAACTTGGAAAATGACTCTACCTCCCCGAGTCTAAATTTCTCCATAAACAAAAGGGGAGAGTAGCAATTCTTATCCCAGGTTGTTAAAAGAGAGAATGTTTATTAATCATTTAGCAAGTAGTTACACCCAAATAGTAATTACCTTTGGTCATAAATATTGTAGAGTTAATTTATGAAATCAGTTGTGGAGTTTAATGTATCTATTGTTAATTTTGACTTTGGCTACGGCATATAGAGTCTGGCAGGATCATGTTGAATCCTCTGTGGTCCCTGATATATTTGTGTACAGGTACCTTGACAATTGCTCAGGGTTAATGCACGTAGAGCTTTGTCACCTACTGACAGATATCTGTGTGCACACATTATTGTGAAAATATAGAAGTTACAGACAAATTGACCATCTTGCTCTAAAACTTATTCCTTAAAGTGATTCTGGTTCCTTTAGCGATAATTAATCTCCGCTATGGCAACTCTTGCGTCATATTAGTCAAACAGAGATTTTTCTTGCCTAACATGGCTGAACACACTGTTTTGTTTCTACCAAACCACAAAAAATGAAACCACAGTCTACGATGCAAACCCTGTGTGGTGTGGAATGCTGCAAATGAAATCCCTGCCAGGCCAGCTTTTTGTTTGATGTGGCCAATCTTCTTTTCTTCCAAACGACTTCACAATCCACTAGCTCTCTTTCAAACGCATGAAAAGCACTGGTAACTTTCCCCGTTGACCTGAAATGTCCACAACTTAAAGCCATATAATGAGAAATACAAAAGAGGAGACTCACTACAAGAAGCTAGAACTTAAGAATAATATCAAACAGTCTTTTTAGAATAATATAAAATAAAAAATTGTTGATGTCGTATAATTGATGTGCAGTAATAGGCCCACAAAGACAATCTGAAAACGCAATTACATGACATGGATAAAAGCATGTTTTTCTTCGTAAGTCATAAGCTACTGAGCTCTATGCCCAATCGTTTTGGAACTCAAATGAATAATTTTATGCACTAATAATATCAGTACTTAACTTGTCTCAAGACTTCAAAGAAATTAGTGAAAACAATGACTTTCATATTGAAAGCCCAATATTTAATTTTAAATACTATGCCACTGTTATATATGCATTTCTTTAACATTTTCCAAGACTCAAAGAATCCAAATGACCACTCAGGTTGTGAAGTTAATATTCACCTATTGCTCCATGTCCCATTAAGCAGCTTCAAAGAACAGCAGTAACCACTGATATGCTAGATGCACATGGGAAATGATGTCTCATTTCATCTTTACAACCAACCCATCAGGTAGGTACTACTAAATGCCAGACAGAAATCCAGTTTCCAGAGTCCATTCTCTTAGCCACTATATAACATTCTGGAGAAATTTTGCTGTTGTTTTTGTTGTTTGTTTGCTTTTAACTCTAATAGTGCTAACCACAACCGCCACCATGACTGTAATTTGCACAGATCTTGGCAGAAACATCCTGTATCTCCTAGGATACGGAACAGTAGTTTTATGTGGATAATCAAACTGTGTAAGCCAGAACAATCAGGACTTCAGTGGTGAATTAGGAAACAGTTCAGGCATGACAGAAACATGAGGGGCTGACTTTAATACTACTTGACAATTTTAACAATAATTAAGGTTACAGTAGGTAAATAATTGAGTTTATGTTAGTGGTTTCATCGGAACAGTTGATGAAATAATAGTTGAGAAAGCCACTGACTTAGAAAGGGGCATCTTGAATATGAGTGAAGATAAAAAAAATATATTCAGTTTAAGGAATAAAGGATACATACAAAACATTCCTTAGGATGTTTTCTAATCCAACACAAGTCGCTCCAGCAGACAGCCCTGATCCTTGTATGGTTTATCGCTACCCAGAAGAGAGAACCTGGGAAGTCCAGAAGCTAAAAAGATTATCAAGAAGGAAGTAGGTAAGCAAAGTAACATGTGTTAGATATTTAATTTTCTATCTTGGAGGAGGATGAGTGGGTCCTTCCCTTTTTTGCTGGGAAAATTACTGAGGCTCTTTCCTTCTTCCTCTAGAGCTAGATAACTCTAAAACAGTGGTTCCCAAACTTATTTGGCCTACCGCCCCCTTTCCAGAAAAAATATTACTCAGCCCCTGGAAATTAATTTTTTTAAAAATTTTAATAGCAGTTACTCATCGCCCCCAAATGCACCTGTGGCCATCACCGCCCCCCTGGATCGCTGCAGCGCCTACCAGGGGGCGGTAGCGCCCACTTTGGGAATCACTGCTCTAAAAGAATGTTGTCTGCCAGAAGAAGAGAGAAATAGAACTAGAACATGTAGAGCATTGAAATGTACTTTGTAGATTTCTTAAAAACAAGAATTCTGTACCTAGTGACCTTCCTCATTTGGACCTTACATTTATTTTTTTAAATATATTTTAATTGATTTTTAGAGAGAGAGGCACATCGATCTTGCATGCCCCCTACTGGGAATCGAGCTGGCAACCTGGGCACGTGCCCTGATCCTGAAGGGAATAGAACCAGCAACCTTTGGTGCACAGAATGACAGCACAACCAACTGAGACACACCGGCCAGGGCTGGACTTTACATTTCTAAGAGCATTACTTGTGTTTTACACTCTGCCAGTGGATTCAATACCCTCCACCCAGAGATTCCGATCTTATTTGCAAGGCATTTCTCTTCATAACCATAGAGTTTCGTCATGGCTCCAACACATCTTGCTATGCCCTAGGCCAGGGGTCGGCAAACTGCGGCTCGTGAGCCACATGGGGCTCTTTGGCCCCTTGAGTGTGGCTCTTCCACAAAATACCACGTACGGGCGTGCATGTACAGTGCGATGGAAACTTCGTGGCCCATGCGCAGAAGATGGTTTTCGGCCTGGGCGAGTCTATTTTGAAGAAGTGGTATTAGAAGAAGTGGGGGGTGGACATATAGAGAGGATGAACGAAAGGAGATAGAGAAACAAGTATACAAGACGAGTGTGGATGGGAGAGTTGGAAGGGGTCGACCTCAGCGAACGTACCTCAATCAGATACGTTCTAGCTTTAGAAAAGGCCAGCTTAGGAGTACCCTAATTAAGTTAATTACAATGTACCTACCTATATAGTTTAAGTTTAAAAAATTTGGCTCTCAAAAAAAATATCATTGTACTGTTGATATTTGGCTCTGTTGACTAATGAGTTTGCCAACCCCTGGGCTAGGCAGATCCCACATGGTCTTTGTGGCCATTCCCAGCTCTGTGGATTCTACTCCAAGGGCATAAGCACCAAGAAGACAGTGTTCACCAGACAGCCTAGGGACAAGGGGACCATAAAAGATCCCAAGAGGAAAAATTTGGTTTATATGAAACAAAATATTAAGCTTAGAGGGCTATGATTTTCACTTAAAGACTTAAGCTAGGATAACTAAAATGCTTTATGTTTATTTTATCCTAAAAATGCATTTTCTTTATAGTTCCTAACTTTTGCAAAAACAAACAAACAAACAAACAAAAATAGCTTTGACATGAAAATTCTGATACATAAATGAAAGTACAACTTAATGAATGTCATATTTACTAAGACTATGTTTGAATTATCTGTTAAAAATGAAGCCACCGCATTCTTTTGCATACAAAGCAAGCTCTGTTTTCTTTCAAGTGTTACCACACTGTGTAGAATCCTCCCCGCGCCCCCCGCCTCCGCCCCGCCCCGCCACCCAAGAAATGTGGATGGAGAGACAAAGGAGAGAGAATGACCTTCTTGAGTAATCTGACCATACTTGTCATGCACATGCTGTATCCTTCACATTGTGATTGACATTTATGTGCAGTTAGTACTTTACTTTATACACTGAGGAGTCATTGCTAGTGGATTTTTTAAAAAGGTAAATGCACCATCTGCTACCTTTGCTGTCATCAACATCTCCAAATTATGTCTAGGGCCAAAGTCTAATTTATGGCCTCCAGATGTTATTACTTAGGAATTTGGTGTCAGAATGAATGATTCTGTATTGGAAAATATTTGGCAGGAGTTGATATACCAAGGAATTCTATAGTCTCTGAAGTCAGACAACCTGGGTTCAATCATTCAGGCTCTCCCTGATAGCTATGTCTGTGTGCACACATTATCTCTGTGACCCTAGTCAAGTTGCATAGCCGACTAACGCCTCCATTTCCTTATTTATATATGAAGATAATTAAAGTATCTTCCCCTTAAAATTGTTATGAGTGTTTATGGAGATAAGCTATATAAGTTCTTAGCACAATGCATGGCCCCTAGAAAACACTTGGTAAACGCTAATTACCATGATTATTTTAATAACCTTAAGTGCTAACTCTAATATTGCCTTTCTGAAAAGTATTTCCAGCCAATTGTTTCAAAGTTATGGGCACAGGGAAAAAATAGCAGATCAATTTCAAAACAAGTTTGTTTATCAGAGGAGGGATGCTTACAGCCAACATCCAGAGTTATCTTGCCAGTTGCTCTTCCAGCTTCGTTGACAGCTACACATGTGTAATCACCAGCATCGAGATCCTGAGTTTCTGGAATCTTCAAAAGTCCCACGAGAGGATCAATAATGAGAAAAGTTGAGGGCCTCAGCTCAAGATCCCCTAAGTCAAAACAAAGGGAGAGCATTAAACACTAACATATTTACATAGTTTTCTATTAGTTTGATTTCAAAACTTCTAAAGAAAACAGAATGTAAAGTTTTTAAATACAAGTGTCTGGCACAATGTAGACACTTAAACCATGTTTTTGCAATGAAAGAATGAAGTGTTTCTTGGCACTGAGCTGATTAGTCTGTATAATTCTATGCGCTAACCTATGGCCAAAAATCTGGTCCTGCATGAATTATGTATAAGTACTTCCTACTGCATATGTATCTAAATAAGAACAAACTCTTTGAAGCTACCCTGGGGGACTTGGAAAGGATGCCGGCTGTCATATGGCTGTGTTAAGTAAGAAGGGCATGAGGAATGGGAAGATGAAGGTGGAAAAAAGATTTCTACCATCTATTCGGCAGGATGAATTTCTGTTACCCAGGAAAGTTCAGTTAGCCATCGGTGTTCTTAGTTTGGTTAATGACCAGGTTTTGGTTTGATAAATGCTACTGGTCAGATTTTGGGTAAGCTGCCTGAGAGGATTCCGAGAGTTGGTAGAGAGGAGCTTGTTGGTAGAAGAATGGATGAGAAACTTCTGACAGTGGCCAAAGAGAGGCACTGTCATATCAACCTCCCAGGACACCTCTGCTAAGTCTGTATTATTCAGCAAAGTTCTTTAAGTTGGAGTTATGGGTCTTTTGGAAGAAGCTGGCAGAGGATCCATGTATGGGGGATGGTACTACATATTGAGTTTGACTTCGGTGTGAGGATAGGATGACTCAAGAAAGCTTTTTTATGTCTGAGTTACCTGTATGTGCTGTGTCCCTGCAACACCTCAAGTCCCCTAGAACCCTTCCTGTTTGAAGGCAGGCAATGCCTCAACAAATCTATAAGGTAGGTTAACCCCTCCTTTTGCTCCCCCTCCTCCAGGCTGCCTCCTCTAAGAAAGTAATTAACCAGAATGACCAATATCATTAAAAAGTGCCCAGTACTGGGTATTTAATGCCGGCTGAGTGTTTATGTATTTAATTTGTTTTTGTAAAGGGTCATATCAAACTCTTTGTGGAAGTACTGAAAACATCCAGGGGATTTTAAGGCCATTGCTCTTTGGGTTTTATAACATGCCCAGCTGTCTGAAAAGATATTTTCCAACATGTCACACAGTAGCCTAGCCATGTGCCCTGGGCCTGAGGCCCATAGAAGTAACTCCCTTAGCTTCTAATGGGTAAAGAAAACCCCCCAACTAGTCATTCTCTGGGACATTATTAAAAAAAAAACTCCAATCAACAGATTCAGGGCAACAAACAGACAATTCTCTTTTTGTTTTTTTTAATTTTGGGAGGAGAAGAGGTCAAAGCAGCCATAAATTTAAAAACACAGAAAAATTACATTAGCAACCGCCAATGCCAAAAATGAAGTATTTTCAGCATTCCAATATTTAAAACCCCAATCATCCCTTTAAGCTTGCTACTACATACCAGGCGAGAAAGAGAAGCAACTAAAGGCTTGTCTATGTGCCTTTGGGAAATTTTCATAAATAAAAGCAGATGATGTTGACATAAACTTTCTTCCCACTAAGGGAGGATGCAATGTGACCTAGCTGTTCAACAGGAATTAAAATATTTGGACTAAAATGCATTTAGACTTTTGGAATTTACTTCTCCCTTATTTCTTCTGTATATGTCAGAGAACATTACAGGATGAAATAAGGACCTTTTTGCTAATGTCCTTTTTTTTCCTTTTCAAAATTACATTCTTTGAAGAATAGCAGTAATGAAACAAAATACCAAGTGGAAAACATTGGTTAATCAAGTTTGTAGTTTGATCACATTTTAAGAATCTCTCCTTTCCTGATTTCTACTGAAAAATTAGTCATCAAATTATTGAGGAGCCATAGAGAAATACAAAACTTTAACATGTTTAACAGTTCAGAATGTCATACATAGTAACATATAAATTTTCTAGGATTTAACATTAACATTGGGGAGGGGTCTCTTTGCTGTATTTAAAATTTAAATCTGACCTCTGTGATGTAAAGACTAATAGAGAGATCATTATTCTTAGTATAACATCTTTTAAAATAGTTTATGGAAATTAAGTGGTTCTCAAAAATGTTTGTTTCCATGTTTGTCTTAAAAATTATTGGGTATTTCAAAGCATTTAAAAATATTTACTTGTACTTTATTATATTTACTTGTATTTAGCATCTTAGAAAATGAAACGGGAAAACTTTTAAGTATATGAATATATTTTATAATGACAAACTCATGACATTTTGATATAATGACCGTATTTTATGAAAAAATAATTGTATTTCCCCAAACAAGAGAAATTTCATGAGAAAAGTGGCATTCTTTCACATTTTTGCAAATCTCTAGAATAATCTATTTTATTAAAAGGAGCTGAGTGTTCAAATTTGCTTCTGCATTCACTTTACTGGATGTCACATGTCACAAATTCCCCCCAAAACGCCACTATAAATCTTGAGACAACAAGTGTGAAAAAAGACAACATCTGAGTATTACTAGGAAAATAATTTTGATCTTGTGGATTCCCTGCAAAGGACTGTAGGGAATTTGTAGGGATTTCTGAATAACTCAACTTTAAGAACCACTGATTTTAGCAGAAATATCCTTTATATAACATTTTAACAGTGTCCCCAATTCTCCTTTGAACCCACTTTATGTTGCTCATTTCTAAATATGAAAAACCTAAAGTTTTGCTGGCCATTTGTACTTATGAAATTCCATTTCTCTGAGGGTCTGAATGGAATACAATTTATTAATAAATGGTGGCTGCCGAGGGCTGGGTGTGGGCAGGGAAAATGGGTGTAAAGTTTCAATTAGACAAGATGAGTAAGTTCTAGACACAGTGCCTGTAGTTAACAATACCGTATTGTACACTTACAAATGTATTCAGAAGGTAGATCTCATGTTGTGTTCTTATAATAACTAACTAACTAAACAAATAACCCAACCACCAGCTCTGTTCAACCAGAATTGCCTGAAAAGAAGGTACGAAGAAAACGTATTCTTCTGATGAGGGTGATAACTCTTCTTCGGGTTTCCATCAGGTAGGATTTTCCTAAGCTTCCCTGCAGAGGTGAGAGAGGAAGGCCCAGTTGCCCCCTCCCCCTTTCTCTTTGGAGCAGTCTGCATGGAGAAGAGCCTGGCCTCTAGCTTTGCTCCTGATGAACAAGGCTGTGCTTATGAGTAAGCATTAAAGTAAGTTGGCCGAGCCTGGGCTGCAGGGCCACTCTGCATGTTGTCCATGAACACTGGCCCTCCACTATGGGCTGTCAGCATCTAATGCACATCTTCTAGCTCATAACTGAGAGCAATGGGATATTATTTCTGGGCCCATTAAGCTCCAACATCTATGACTGAGAGAAGAAACTGATAGGTAGTCAACTCTAGAATCTTCCATGTGATGGCTGCAAGGCTCCCTAAGTCCTCCTTTAGTTTCCAAGCCATTTGTGGGACCCAGGCTGACATGAAGAGTAAGTTATACAGGAAAGTTGCCTCAGTTTGGGAGAATAAACGACTTTCTTCGTGACTGCTATATACGGGCAGGGAAATCAGCAGGCTCCATCACCCTTTAAATTTTTTACTTTATTATACATTACTAACTGACATATAAAAAAGAAGTGCTGCCTCCATAACACATATTTTGTATCCATTTAATTATGATGTAAACTCGAAATTGATTTCTAATTCCTTTATAATTCAAAGGTTTAAGTATTTTAAATAAGTAAAATTAGTCCATGTTAACTGAAATCAACCTAAGAAACAAATCCAGAAATGCTTCCTTATCAGAGAACACATAAAGACTAAAAATCGTTTAACATGGAAAACCATGAAAATGGTATCATCTCCCAGTTTCCCTCCCTGTTTTTGACTTGTGTTGTTTAAAAGTGTTTGTTTGCTACACAAAGCCTTCCTTTTTCACCTCATGTTCCCCAAGCATTTGAACCCGGGGTGAATTATTAATTCTGTGATTATGACATCAACCTGTTGCTATGGAAATGTCTGTGATTTAACAAACAGAATCATAACAATAGTGCTTTGTACTATTTAGCATTTTTCATCTGAAGATTAAAAAGTATTTTGAAAACAGTATCTGAATAATCCTAGCAACCTCCCTGTTAGGGTGTTTGTGGGAATTTTTCTTTCTCATGAATTGGAAGAACTGAGACAGAAACAGAAGCAGAATGTTTTACACAGATACACTCTGTCAGCATCTGAGCCTGGACCGGGGCCCACATGTATTCCCACTAAGGACAAGCAGCACATGACTGCTATTTTATTACAGAATCACAGGGGTGTAATCTCTATGTTACAAATATAAGCAGACGATTCCTATACTTGACGTAAGTTCAATGGCCAATGTCATTCAGTGTTAAGCTTCAACGTGTGCTTACTTGAGCACTTTATAGAAAGTGTCCTTGGGAACCTAGAAAACCTTCTCATGGGGAGAGCCACTGTCTCTAAGGAAAGCGGACTGAACTCAGTGAAGCTATTTTAAACGTTAGCTGGGTCCTTTTGGACACTTTTTCTACAGGAAACAATCCTGAACTGACAAGGAGAATGTTCAGCTGGATTAGCACAGGGGAGCTTTCCCTGCTTGCTGTGCTGGGTCCTGTAATCCACACCAGATGTCAAATCCTGAAGTTCCAAGTTCAGAACTTCAAACGATTGTCTCCGGTGTGATCATAAACACATTTGGCGGGGCTGCTAAGTCACACACAAAAACAAACGTTTAACAAATCATTTTTTTTAAAAAAGAGAGAGAAAACAAAACTACGCCCAGACATGAACATACTGAAGAAAATGTACCTTTGAACCATTTCACTTGGGGCGGAGGGACCCCGGAGGTTTTACATTCCATCACCGTCGTGTCCCCCAGGGCAACCAAGAGCTCGCTCTGAACTACGATCAGCTTGGGGGCTTCTGAAAACAACAAACACGCAAAGAGTTAATGTCAGCACAAAGCCATGCGCACCTTGTCCATGTTTACGCAAGGAACCAATGAAAAGGTCTACCATGACTTACGGGCTTGTGGCTATTTCAGTGTTTATAAACAGAAAGAAACTCTTAGAAGCATATATATGCACATAGATGTGTGTGTTGAAAAGATCAAGCCAAAAGAGGATACCAGGCAAAAATAATTCTGATATAACAGAGTCCAAAAAATTTAGAAAATGAATAGTCTTTATGAAAAAAAAAAAAGAGGTATATAAGGAAAGAAAAAGTTTGGAAAGCTGAACACATCTTATAGAAACAATACTAAAGGAGCAGAAAGAAGAAGAATAGTAGTAGAAATACAGCAAAGGAGCGATGATGGTAACACTGAGCTGGCTACACTAGGACTTGAGGATAATATAACTGCAAGTGAATGTGTTATAACATTTCTATGAGATTTAAAGGATATTCGTGTTTAATGACAGAGAGACAGTTGTAGGCCAAGGTTAAAATTTGCATCTATAAAGAGTACTCTCCCAGTTCTGACTCTGTTGTTCTCTTTGATGCTTGCTTCTTCCCTTTGCCTGATGCTTAGGTTCACTCACACATCTTTCTCTTAACTGGACATTTTAGAACTTTCTAACATCCACTGCGATTTGTTTAAACAAAGCCAAGAGATAGCTTCTCAAAAATCACGTTTCTCCTCTATTAGAGAACCTTCAGGTTTTCATAATTCCCTAGTTTGGTTTTCAAAAATCATAACCAGCCATAGCTTTACCCTCCATGACAGTCCTTTACTTATCACAAGGTATGGACCTACATGGGCAGTCCAGACCACACCCTACTCTCTATCTTCCTGCTTTTGCTAAAGCTGTTTCCTCTGCCTGAAATGTCCCTTGTCACAACTCTAAATCCCACTCATTCTTCCGGACTGAGCTTTAATCCTGTGTCTTTTGAGAATACTTTGCAAATTCCCCAGTAGAAATTAGTCTTCTGTTCTGCCTAACTTCCATTGTAGACTTAGCTGACTGACTGCCTGATTCTATTTCTTTAAGTGTATCCACTCACATTACGCAAGCTCTTGAAAAGTAAGGACTCTGGGTAACATGCATTTAAAAATTTTATACTCCATATTCTCCAGCACCGCATTTTACATATTCTGGGTGATAAGTTAAATAAATGGGTCCAATAGTTTGGCTTCTTTGAACATGAACCAAAATTTGTTTCTGCAATGCAGAATCTGTTTCAATCTCCTTTCTGCATTCCCAGCGGTCTGTTCCCTCTCCATCTGGGTGTTCTGGGAACATTTTAAATGATCTCTACATCTGAGCCCTCTTCCTTCTCCACTTATTTGACATGTGCCTTGCCCATTTCTAGAAACGAGACCGCTTCTTTCCAGCTCTCAGGTGCAATATTTATGCCACTTTTGTTACCTCCCTCATCTATACACGCCAACTATAACTCTCAATGTTTACTATGGATCTTTTACACCCTTCCTCTCCACTGCCTGTTTCAGTATCTTATGAATGGCAAATAAGAATGAATGAAAAGGAGGATCGCTAGCCACTAATTATTCACAGTTTACAAACTAACATGGAACATGTATGCCATTGTCCTTTGTTTATTAAAGGAAGACCAAACTAAAAAATATTCTATTACATAGTATATATTACTGGAATGTGTAACATATATATTAGAATATTAGATTACATCATATATTAGAATATATTTTCTTCTATTACATTGTGGAATGTTATATTATAGAATAATTGTCATGAAGTGCATCTTCAATAAATATTTGAGTTTGGAGGGGAAAGCTGAAGATGAAAATTGAAAATAACATCCAGACAAGATAAATAACATAAATGGTATAAACATTTACTTGTGACGGAAATGTTAGAAACAGTTTTGAACTCAAGTGGGAAATATAAAATAGAAGTTGAGGTAAACTAGGAAATATATTGGATTGATTAATTAGCAAGTGAAAGACTACAGAGACCAGGTGAACCATGGAAGGACAGAGCTCTGCGTAATCTGGAACTCTTCCACACTCTGGAAGCTCCTTTGATAATTCTGCTGATTTTTTTTTTTAATTTTTTTTTAAAAATATATTTTATTGATTTTTTACAGAGAGGAAGGGAGAGAGACAGAGAGTTAGAAACATCGATGAGAGAGAAACATCGACCAGCTGCCTCCTGCACACCTCCCACTGGGGATGTGCCCGCAACCCAGGTACATGCCCTTGACCCGAATCGAACCTGGGACCTTTCAGTCCGCAGGCCAACTCTCTATCCACTGAGCCAAACCGGTTTCGGCTAATTCTGCTGATTAATGAAGCTATTCACTCCCTGACTTTTAACTTAAATTCGTTACAATGTTTTCTTTCATCATTGTGTGAGAATGAATAATCAATTAAAAGACTAGGTACAACTCATTCCTAATCTTAATTTTCAGCAAAGTACTTTTACCTTGCTTAACATGACATCCATCCTATTTTCATTGCCCTTTAAACTGATTATACTTGCCAATGTATCTGAGGGTAGAAGTCTGTTTATCTGTTCCCGCTGAATTACTTGCCAGACAACCATAGATCCCTGCATCTTTGGGAACTGCATTTCTGATAAATAAGGTACCTTCTGAGGTCATCCTATACCTGTGGACAAAAAGAAAAGAAAATAGGAAATACCCTAATAACAGTCTCAAGGCATCTTTCTTCCAAATATCTTCAAATATTTTAGAGTTATATTTTTGCTACTGACTGAAGAAATGATTAGCATTATCATTTTACAAGCAGAAGAGTAATATTAATAATAATAATAATAATAATAATAATAATAAATCCTATATATCCAGTACTTCTGTGAGCCAGGGATTGCTCTAGGAGCTGTACATGTATTAATGGTTTGTATCTTCAAACAACCCAATGAGTCAGATACTACTATTATCTCTGTTTTACAGATGAGCAAAGAGGTTCCATAACTCACCCAAAGTTAGGCTTAGTAAATGGAGGACATGGAATTTGCACCCAGAAATGTGAACCACTATACTAAATGGTTCCTTAAAATAAAAACATGGGAGATGCAAGGCTTTGTGTCACACAGTGAGTCACTGATGAGTCTAGGAATAGAATCTGGCTCACACCTGAGCCCTGCTCCTCATGCCAAACACAGAGTAACAGAAGCCCAATAGCTGGAAATGTCACTGTTTATGTTCCACATGCTCATTACACTCTTGGAGCATGAGAGGATTCAATGTCTTTTAAAAGCATCCAGTAGGAAAAAAAATATTTCAACGGAGTATGGCAAAAGTGAACAGGGATTACCAAGGATGTCTGCACACACTTCAACTGGAGCTACTGTTCTGTCCTTTGCCTCCACTCTCTCCTGTTAAATCCCAAGACCACACTCATTTCAAATATTCAAGGCAAACCAACTGTCACGGTGTTATGTTTGAACACAAAGTATAGGAAAGCACTTGATCCCAGCTTTTAAATTCAAGACTTTAGGACCTCAAGTTCTATAGATTAATCATTTATTATTTTATTGACATTTCCTGGCCTATTTAGAAAATCTAAAGGCATGGATTTTGGTCAAACCTCCCTTAACCATAGGGACTTGGTCAGATTAGTTTTGTCCAGAAATTTCATTCACTTTTCTCACTCAGTAAAAACAAAGAACATGATACAAACCCAGTACCTGTGTGAACCCACGATAAACATATCATTCATGGTCCAGGCGACCTTGGGTTTGGGATAACCTGTTGCAGAACACATGATGGAGACCTCAGATCCTGCTGTGAATGATTGGTTCTTGGGCATCACAGTGACTTTGGGCGGTTCTGCAAATAAAAAGAAACATATAAAGTGAAATGCCAACTTACCTTGATTTTAGGAGCTCCCTCAGTTAGCAAACTGGCAGACTTCTCACCACCACACCTCCTCCACTTTTTTGCCTTTGCACTTCCAAGAGTTCATTTATAAAAAGTAACGAACAACTGAGTGTAGTACCGATTCAGCAGACTTACACCCCAAGGCCAGCAGAAGGGGCAGACTCTACTTTCTGACTCTCCAAGGCCCAGGATGCACAGGGGTCCTGGACCCCCAGAGCCCTTCCTCTCCTTGAGAGCCGCCTGGTGCAGGCAAGGCCAGGACCCTGGAGCCTGCCTCTGCACCCCACAGGCCTGGGGCAGGAGAGTGGAAGGACTTACCTCTGGCCATTTTTTCCAAGCCCTAGAAGCTCTGCCCATCTGGAACCCCAAAGCCTGAACATACTCCTGGATCCTGAAAGCATGAGGATGGGCACAGGCCTGCCCTCAGAGATTGGGGAGGGTCTAGCTGACTTTCCTTTGAGGGATATAATGGGCCTGGATTCAAGGCTAGTGATAGGAAGGAGCCCAAATGAAAGCCAGGGGAGCTGCAGGAGTGGGACACAGTAATATTTGGCATCTGGGAGGTGGAGGGGTGTGGGCCCTCTGTCCATTCACTAGCCAGGTCCTGTAACCCCAGGCCTTGACCGCAGGGCAGGCTGGGCACCAGGCCCTGCAGTGACCCTGTTCTCCTAGGGTGTCTTAGACATGTAAGAGAAGGTGGTCCTCATGGCCTGGTAGCAGGTGTCCATGCACTTGGGAATGTCAGCCACCACTGGTGGGGATGGCATCCAGCACCTGCACCTGGACTGTTCCTCAGGTGAAGAGCTTCATCTTGGGTTGTAGAAGGTGGAGTACACCTCAGGGATGAGGGGCACCTGGATCTGGGGAGCCAGGTAGAAGACACCTTTCTTGAAAGGTGGCAGGTCCCCACTGCTGTTCCACATGCTCTAGGGGTAGACCCACATTTTGAGGTTCTTCCAGACCCTGCTCTTGCCCATCACGGTCACAGTGGTCCTGGAGTGCTGCGGGTTGGTGAAGAAGGCGCCCTGAGGGCGCCCTGAGGTACATTGTCAGGCCCATAGGCCCCATGAAGACTCGCTCCCTTGGGGCCATCTGCACACAGTGCTTGGGAAGGGCCCCATGAGGCCTGTCGCGTCCAGGACTCTCTGGTGGTTAGAAATCACAGGGGGTCCACCTCCAGCTTCTGGAGGCCCTTTACCTCAAAGTGAAGGAATATAAGTGCTCAAAGGACAGGATGAACCAGCTGGTGATGCTCATGTTCTCCACCATCCGGCCACGGTGGTGCAGCAGGCAGATGACTGTGCCCTCTCGGTGATCCCCACCAGGTAATGAAAGCAGAAAGAAATTCTCTTGGAGAGCAAAACATGACCCCGATGTCACGTTTCTGTGTCTCCAGTGGTTACCCTGTGGCTCCTTCCTCCCACCAGCTAACCACCGGCTTTTGTCTGCTAGTCCAGAACGTCACTATAAACCTGTTTTCAGCTAAAGTCCCCAAATGGGGTCTTTTGGCCTCTTTCTTATTCTGAACACAGGTTTGGAGCCACAACTTACCCTGACTACTGACTGCTTTGTTTGAATGGCTCTTTCTTTTTTATTTATTAGATTATAAATTTGTTGAGGTAGAGACTAAGTCTTCCATATTGTTCCGTATTCCCTTGTATTCTAGAGTATTTAACATCCCTTGCATGTTATGCAGTGACTTGTAAATAACAGACACTTAAAACTGTTGATGGAATACAGGGCCGTTCCTAACCTATAATTTGGCTCTGAGGATTGTTATGTCTGCCAGCCTCTCAGGATCATTTGCCTCATGCTCATAGAGTCACAGAACATATTAATTATTCAAAACATATTAATTATTCAAAGTTCCAATTGTATTCCCCTTTTATGGCAGAAAGAGTTTTGGGAATAAAATATTAAATCAGAAATTTACTGTCAAAAAGGATACAAAAATTATCTGGGGTGGTTGGGATGTTGATCTATCTGGTCTAATCAATGACACATTTACATCTATATTACTACTAAGACTTAATTTTCAAAGAAGGGACCATCAAAAAATATTCAATAATTTTTCAATGTAAATATCCGCTACTCAATAAGATAAATAAAAGGAAATTCATTTTCGCAATGTTTGAAATAGTGGTCATGAGTATCAACAAAAATCAATAAATATTTTTTTTTGCACAATTATTAAGTTCCAAACTCTGTGCTAACTTATTTGGGATACACTGATAAGCCAAACAGATATGCATGGTGTCAGCTTCCCATTTTAAATGGGTTTTTACTATAAAGGAATTTGAAAAATTCAATTAGTCAGTTAGATCTGGATATAGTTATGACATATATTCACTATAAATTAGTCTGCAAATTGTGGCTGAATTTCACTGAGAAACATTTGGTCTGTGGAATCCCTATGCATTTGAAAGAGATACAGTGGTACTGCTAGGCTAGGCAGCTGCACAACTGAACAAACCTAATTAATGCCTAATTGCTAGCAGCTTACAACTGTCCCCCCTTTTCCCTGTTTACATTGTGTTTTTGAAATAATGGTCATTGAAGTTAATATTCTACGGGTTGTTCTGGCCTGTGGACTTGGTTGACAGTCTCATTATTCCATAGATTCTTCTTGGTCAACATAGGACTGGAGAAATGTGTGAGGTCAAGGGCAGGCTGGCCATGGCCAGTCAGTTCAAATTTGAATTCCATCTGGAGTCCATCAATTCTGAAATGCTGGCCTACACACGCCGTGGGGGTGTTGCAGACAAGCTTCAGGGGCTGAGGGGGAAAATGAAGACTTCCTTCTCTTCGGAATTTACAGAATACCCACACTTATTCAGCTCCAACTTCCGAAAATGAAATGTTTCTCAGGTCTTGACATAGGATCGCTGCAAAGATTCAGCAGCTCTAGGGATTTCTGTCTAAATGTGGTGCCTTCCAATGGCGTCTGCCAGAACTGACCTGGCATCTCTCCCAGCAAGAATCCCACTGGTATGCTCTACAGTTCAGATATCAAAGTGAAAATAAATGTCAGTTTCCCAAACCAGGATGCAGAGAGCTAAGAGGTCGTTTCTCAAATAAAGCCTGGATATAGGGTGTTGCTCAGGGTCACGAAATAAGTCTGTGTGTAACATACAGATGGGATGACATCACCCCACAGAAGGTGAGAAATTTACCATTGCCCTGGGAAGAATATTCCTGCTGATGATAAGAAAATCAGACAGGATGTAGACAAACAGGGAAGCAAAATTGGATTGCCGCCAAATAATAGCTGAATAAAGATGGTCAGAATGATTAAGCCTTTGCATGATTAGTTTAAGTAAGGATGTGACAGACTTCACATAATTATTTCAGTAGCTAAATTTTTTTAAATTCCTAGAATAAAAAACCCCTCATTTTAGTGAAGTTTTAATGGAACAATAACAACAAATTAAAGAACCATAGTTCAACTCTGTCAAAGTCCGGAGTCCAATTTTTGCCTTTAAGAGAAATAATGCATTTTAAGCTGGTTTTCAGTCTCTTTTCACCACCACATTCATCACCATTATCAACACCGTCAACATCATTATTATTCCCACCACCATCATCAACCATCAACACCATCATCATAAATAACAACTTGCTTTTCATTTGATAAAGCAATGGGAACATGGCACACTATACGGTATTGCGGCATTAATTCATTCTTTTTTTTATTGATTAAGGTATTACGTATGTGTCCTTATCCCCCCGTTGCCCTCCCCCCTGCTCATGCCGTCACCCCTTGGTATCTATGTCCATTGGTTAGGCTTATATGCATGCATACAAGTCCTTTGGTTGATCTCTCTCCCTTACCCCCATCATCCCCTACCGTCCCTCTGAGGTTTAAGCATCTGATCGATGCTTCTCTGTCTTAATTCATCATTTACATTTCAACTAGAGCCGTGGTCGGCAAACCGCGGCTCATGAGCCACATGTGGCTCTTTGGCCCCTTCAGTGTGGCTCTTCCACAAAATACCACGTGTGGGCGCGCACATTCAGTGCGATTGAAACTTTGTGGCCCATGCGCAGAAGTCAGTATTTTGTGGAAGAGCCGGTATTTTGTGGACGAGCCACACTGAAGGGGCCAAAGAGCTGCATGTGGCTCATGAGCTGCGGTTTGCCAAGCCGCAGTTTGCCAACCACAGAACTAGAGGCCCGGTGGACAAATTCATGCACAAGTGGGGGTCCCTTGGCCTGGCCTGTGGGATTGGGCCGAAACCAGCTCTCCAACATCCCTCGAGGGGTCCCGGATTGCAAGAGGATGCAGGCTAGGCTGAGGGACCCCACCAGTGCACGATCAGGGCCGGGGAGGAATGTGGGAGGTTGGCAGGCCAGGTAGGGACTGCGGGAGGACTCCAGGGTGTGTCTGGCCCGTCTCGCTCAGTCCCAATCGGCCAGACCCCAGCAGCAAGCTAACCTACTGGTTGGAGCATTTGCCCCCTGTGGTCAGTGCATATCATAGCGACTGGATGACTGCCCCCTGGTGGTCAGTGCACATCATAGTGAGCGGTTGAGCGGCCTTAGCATAGCATTAGCATATTACACTTTGATTGGTTGAACAGCCGACCGGCCAACCGGACACTTAGCATATTAGGCTTTTATTATATAGGAGCATAACAAAAGCAAAATATATACATTTTTTAAAATTTCTCCCCAATGATTTTTAAAAGGTAAACATAGATTATGATACTAAGACTAAATTATAAACACTACTTTAAGACTTAGGTGCCTTAACATACTATTAATGGTGAGTTGGCAAAGTGAATTATAAGCGCCTATGAAAACAGCACTATGTAAGTTTTGCTATTATTAATATCCCATTATTTGATAAAGTAGGACAAAAATGATAAAATAAGTGTCATAGTGTTTAAAATATCCTACTAGTAAATGATACTTATACTTTATTTGATTCTTCTGAAATTTGAGAGATTTCTAGATACTCAAAATTTATAAGACCACAATAAAAAATAAAATTTAAAAACTTTAAAAATTGTATAAGAAATTTCAATGTAAGTAGAGAAATTTAGTTTTTGCACATTTTTCTGATAGCAAAAACCTCGCTCATACCTATGTCACCTCGACCATGTTAAAAAGAGTCATGATGATGTAATGAGCATATGGTTATGATCATGTCCATTTCATAGTTAGTGAAGTAATTCTGGTCATTAGGGACTTACTTCATCAATCATCTTGAGAAATATTTCCTTTCCATCGCAATGTTCTCTCTGGTGACATGGATTAATTAATGACAGACAGCCTCCCTTTGCTGACACCAGAAGACAAATTAATGCATCTAATGTCCACACAGACATGGCATGAAGAAGAAAGGAGGCTTTGGCCCTTTGATTTCCATGTGTCAGCATGATATTGTGCAGCAATGTCAGTTACATACTGAATATGCTCAGATTTAACCAGGATACCTATGTTCATCTTTCTTCAAAAACCCTCCTTATGGGAACAGCTAGGAAAATCAATAGGGACTTTTTTTCTGTACACAGATAAATAGGTAAATAGTCTCTTTTAAACAAAACCTTAAACTCATGCCGTGTAAGTAAACACTACCCCGCTTAATCTAACTTTAACTCCTTTGGAAATTTAGCAGCTACAGTGTCACCTTAAAAGTGATGAATTGCTTTAGACTATTTCGTAGAATTTTGCAAAACTCACACGATGTACTTTTTAAATTAGGGTGAACTAATTTAAACAATTCTTTCAAAATGGCTTCTCTATAAATTGTTCATGAGGTAATTATCAGATTTTGTTATAAAATGCGGTTTTAAATGTAAGCAGTTATATGCTTACATGTGCTACAAGTGGAAAAGAAAGTACTTACATAATGGAATCTAAAATTGGTGATGTCATTCAAATAAGCCATGGAAGTTAACATGGGAACATGAAAAATGAGGTTAGTGACGCAAATCTTCCCTATAGTCTGTTATTGTTACTTTGACATTCATTCAGCAATTAAGAAATACACGTCTATTGAGCGAACATGTGTGTATTTTCTTCCCCTCTGTACAAGGCACTATGATTAAGAAAAGAAACACCCAGTATATATAATATGATTGGGGAGAAAGAACTGAACAGTTGAAATTGATTGTGATTAAGAGCTAAGTTGTTTGGCAAAAAATAATAATTTGATAGGATACCAGGACAAAGAGACCAACAGTGCTCAGAAAGGAGGTGATTTATGAGAGGGGCTTCACGTTACTGGTAGGATTTTGATTAATATTTCTAAAAACATAACAGAACTGGTTTACAACTGTTCCCAAATATATTTTTCATTGTGAGTAATTAATATAATCCCCTAAAATGTTGGATGATCTAATACCAAGCAATGTTGGTATTAGAGAAATTAGAAATAATTAATATTTAACGACTGAACCTAATTTCTATGGAATTGTACAGACTGTAAAATCTATTTTACAGGATATCTAGCTCTTTTAAATATTTGTATTTCCTGTAGGAAAAGCTAACTTCATAAAGTTACAGTGAGCCTGCTTAGAATTGTAATTAATAGCTATGTCCTAACCTATTAGATGTTTACCTACTGATTTAGCTCAACCCATTTATTTAAAACATATTCACATTGTTCAGAAATGCATTACTTCCATTTCTGATTAGGGAGGTTAATCCAGCTAGTTTTGGTTACAACTAACTTTTAAGCATGAAGCTTGCACAATAAGTAAAAAAAAAACTTCACTAAGAATGATTGATCATGAACAAATGTGCTTGCTCACTTAATTTTTCCTTAATTTTCTTTTAAAAATCTTATCGATTTTTACAAAGAGAGGGATAGAGAGATAGAAACACCGATGAGAGAGAGACATCATGGATTGGCTGCTTCCTGCACACCCCTTACTGGGGATGGAGCCTGCAACCCAGGCATGTGACTAGTGACCTCTTGGTTCCCGAGCTGATGCTCAACTGCTGAGCCACAACAGCCAGGCTACTTAATTTTCAATGAGTAGAAATGGCAACAAAATATATTTTAACATTTTAAAGTTTCCCCATGCCTACTAGAGAAGAGAGTTCATACAAGGGGCCACAGATTGCTTCCAAAGAGCAAAGAATGAAAACAAAAACAAACTAAGCAAATGAACAGAGATCAACTGCCTGGGAAAAGAGACAAGGGCCATTGAAATCCCAAAGATATGGATTCAAAGGCAACATTTCCAAATCATCTCATCAGTGGGAATATGAAGACCTGGCTGGAACCTTTTCAAAAAGTAAAATTAGTCCTAAATGGCAATACTTCAAATCAATTATGATAGTGGTTAATCTACATGGAAGTTGCAATAAATGTCCTAAAATTCTGCTCTTGCTATTTCTGCCTTTCTTCTTTCTCCAGAAAAGACTAGAATTGGTTGTGCCATCCAATATGGTAGCCACTGGACACATGTCTATTTAAATTCAAATTTAAATTATCTAAAACGAAATTAAATTTCAAAACAAGTTTCTTAGATGCACTAGCCTTGTTTCAGTACACAGTTGCCATATGTAATTAGTATCCACCACCTAGAACAAATACACAGATTTCCTTCATTATAGAAAGTTCTGCCCTAACCGGTTTGGCTCAATGGATAGAACGTCGGCCTGTGGACTTAAGAGTCCCAGGTTTGATTCCGGTCAAGGGCATGTACCTTGGTTGCAGGCACATCCCCAGTAGGGAGTGTGCAGGAGGCAGCTGATCGATGTTTCTCTCTCATCGATGTTTCTAACTCTCTATCTCTCTCCCTTCCTCTCTGTAAAAAATCAATAAAATATATATATTTTTAAAAAAACAGAAAGTTCTATTGGGCAGTGCTGGACTAGAGAAAAGGTCTATTAAATCTCAGAAAGAAGGTCACCAATTCATTGACTTACCAGTAGATGGTGCATTGGCAATGAAACACATAGGCAAGGAATATATCTTAGAATTATATGCTGGATTTGCAAAAAATTCACACCCAAACTACAGTGTGGTTATGCAATTCAGTTAATAAGAGATGGACAAAAATTTCAGAGATACACAATAAAGGCTAGATTCTATTTTAATGACAAAATCTTAATAAGTATATATCAAGAGTTCTTAAATATGAACAATTCTTATTTTCCCAATATAAGACATAAGGATATGTTTGTTGCCTTCATGTCCATTTAAAATAATTCCTAGTATAAAATACTTACACATTAATATTTTTTCCATTTAATTATTTTTTCCTTAACAAACAAACAAAAATTTATAAACTCTGGAGCTTCTTTGGGTGATTAACCAAAACAGATTAAAACAATAAGTATAACTGATAAGCAGGATAGAAGTTTTAAAGTTTTATTCTTTCTTGCTTAGAAAATCTTCAGCTGAATGCTGCTTAGCACTGATTCTTGCATTGCCTTTTCTTTCCTGGGTCTCTTTATAACAATTTTCCAAAACCACAGAATTTCCAAATAAAAGGGGAAAGCTAAAGTTTAGACTTACATTCTCATGTGACTTAGAAAAAAGTGGAAAATCATAATTAGCATTATTATTTCATGGCATATTGGAAGGATACCATTAAAGCTTTACATATATGTACATGAATCCCCTGCTCCAGACTCAATTAGGCAAGGATTTCTTTTAACTACCCAAAGTTGGTTATGTACATCAGAAAAAAAGAATATTAATCACGGCTGAAAAGAAATGATCTATCAAACTATGAAAAGGCATAGAAGACCTTAAACTTATGTTACAAAGTGAAAGAGCCGATCTAAGAAGGCTACTGGCTGTGTAATTCCAATTAATATTCTGGAAAAGGCAAAAGTACGAAGACAAAGAAAGGATAAGTGGTTTCCAGGGATTAGCAGGGTGGCAGAGGCAGAGCACAGAGGGTGATCAATACATGTCATGTACCTTTGCCCAGACCCACAGAATGTACAGCACCAAGAGTGAACACTAACATAAACTATGGGCTTTGGGTGATAATGATGTGTCAGTACAGGTTTATCAATTATAATAAATGTACCACTCTGGTGGGGGATGCTGATAATGGCGGAGGCTATGCATGTGTGGGGGTGGGAGGTATACGGGAAATCTCTATATCCTAGCTGCTCTTAAAAAAATAGTCTTTAAAAATGGTTCTGATAGATTGGATTTAAAAGAAGGTTCGAAGGAGTTGTAGCCATGACCAAGTTGGGGAATGATGTATGGGCATTGGAGAGTGACAGCTGGAAGGATGGGAGGTTGTGAACCTCAGATTGCACTCCCAAGACAAGTATTCTTTCAGTCGAATTGTGGGTTGCTTCCCTGAGAAGATTGTTAAGGTAGCAAATGAATAAAACTCTTCTAGCAGAAAAGGTAACTTTGGAGAAATCTTGCCAATATGAAATTTCTTTTCCTGCAGTTGCTAATCATCCAGAAACTTCGTTCACAATACTGCACTTTTTTTTCTGTGAATACTTTAAAAAGTGATTTTTCCCCCTAAAAGTATGAAATTTATTTTAAAAAGCTAAATACATGGAATTTACTGGAAGAGTTGAGATGATGACCTCACTTGGCCTTCAGAAAGGATTACCTGTGGCTGTTCCACTTACTGGGGAGGTTTATCTCCTATCTATAACATTCCAGGAGTTATTCTATATACTTTAACATTTCTTTCATACAGGTGTCCACCATAGGGAGTTCTTTGTAATTAAAAAGCGTCGTAAGGCAATTAAACTTAAAGAGTAAAGTTAGAACTTTTCCACAGTACGAAAATTCACATTGGAAAGCTCAGGGGACTGGAATTTTACAGGATTACATTACAGAGTAAGTTGCTTTAAATCCTTTGTGAACCAAAGGGAGCTTGAAAAAAAAATGCAGAATTTTGATTGATAATCTAGTCAGGTTTTCCTACAACGAATAGCCTAATAAGAGAGCCATGAAAATTTCAGCAGTATCTTCCTCAAGTTTCCCCTTTGCACGATTTCCACAGGAATACATTTTGATGTGTAGCTGTCTATACCCATGTTTGAATAACGAAATTGTTTCTGATGCAGGCGTCATTCCAGGGGTCCAGGTATCTGAAGGTCCTCGACCCACTGTGGGTTCTTGGCTTCGTGCAGGAAAGAATTCAAAATTGAACCAGCATAGAATTTAAAATGAAAGGGAGTTTATTAGTGAAGAAGTAAGACAGAGAGTGTACTCCACAGACAGAGCAGCCCCTCCCTAGTGAAATGTACTTGTTTTATTGAGGCTCATTTAATCAAGGGGCAGGGCACTCAATAAGGAATAGTGTTTTTCCAGGTGGAGGGGTAGAGACTTCTCAGAAGAGCTCTGTTGGCCATGTTGCGTCCTTATATAGCCTATAATGAAGCTAGGGGTTACTGCAAGGTGAAATTAGTTGCCATATTGGATTGAGCTGGTCTCCTGCCTCTCCTAAACCATAAATCTGTTGGGGGTTGGTCTTACCATTTCCGTGGCAGTCCTTGTAGCCCTTATTGGTCACAGCCATTTCACCACATACCCTAGTCAGTGGTCGGCAAACTGTGGCTCGGCAAACCGTGGCTCGCGAGCCACATGCGGCTCTTTGGCCCCTTCGGAGTGGCTCTTCCACAAAATACCGGCTCTTCCACAAAATACGGACTTCTGCGCATGGGCCACAAAGTTTCAATCACACTGTACATGCGCGATGTGCACGCCCGCACGTGGTATTTTGTGGAAGAGCCACACTGAAGGGGCCAAAGAGCCGCATGTGGCTCGCGAGCCACGGTTTGCTGACCACGGCCCTAGCTCATTCTTTTCCTAGACATTTTAATCCAGTGAAGCTTTTCATTTTTGGAGGTTGACCTGAGACATATATATGTTTTGAATGCTAGTGCCATCTCTGTGGATTTTATTTAGATAGGGTGAAATCATATACTTAAAATGAAAACCCCTAATTCATTGCTTTCTGTCAACAGTTCATTTTATTTGCTGCCTTGCTTGTCTTATATCCCAATATGAATCAGCACAAATGAATAAGATGCTCTGTTAAAATATAATATAAGCTTTTGTTGCCTTCTGTACTAAGGATCGAATAAGGAGTGAGTTGGAGGCCCTTGGATTTGAAGACAAATATTTTAGTGAAGTTTTGCACCAAGTATTCATTGCAATGATATCTAAAAAATATGTAGTTTGACCATGGAAGTATTTGCTTTCTTAACTCATTCTAAGATATGAAGAGAAAAGTTTAATATTCAGTTACTTTTATCTGATTAATGTGTTCCACTGACTTCATGGTTAGGGGCAAGCTTCTGTTATAACAGTCCAATTCCATGCAATAAAATGTATAAATTAATATCATACATTTTATTCCTTTTTGTCTTTCTTTTAAGGCATCTATTTGCTATGAAGATGTTAGAGCACTTTAATCGTAAATGGAGAGAATCATATTTCTCTAGTACTTAGAAGAAAGAAATGTTGGAATGTCTTTAATTGGAAGTTACAAGGAAAGGTTAAGAATTATTTACATTGTAATAGGAAAAGAAAGGGATATGGTGACATAATAAGCATGTCAAGTACATAGGAAATAGTCACAGAGAAGCTATACATCAAGGACATGTTAATTTCCAGCAATAATGAACCATGAGAAAATGCAGATTAAGTCAAGCCTGATGGATTTAAGTGAGCTACACAAAAAGATGTCCAGATCTTGGAGAGCTTAAATTCTAGAATGTGATAGCCGGGGAAAGATACTCATGCTTTCACAGTGCAGGGGCTGCTAGGACGAGATAGATCAGATGAAGAATGAGCAAACACTTCAATCCACTAAATTAGTCCAATAAATCTACAAACATTCAAGCATTTTTAAAAGTTCATGACATACATTATGTCATCTAACCCTCACAAACTGTGCTATTTGTAACTGTATTTTGTCCATAAAGAATAGGAGTCTCTGAGTTGTTAGTGACTTGTCTAGTCAGCAAATGGCAGAGCCCAGATCTGAACTGGGTCTTTCAATCATTCTGCATGGTATACAGAAATGCCTACATATGAAGTCCCATTCTCTAAATTATAATCCTAGGTATATAAAATAATATATTCAGACAACTACAACTAGCTCGTCTCTTATTTTTCATCAATTCTGGAATATATTTTTGTTATCTTCTCAAAACATCCTTTTTTATTCAAACTGGTCCCTCAAACTCAAGGCCAACTAGACAGACCATAAAATAATGCCTCTAAACAGATATACACCACTAGAGATTATACAGACTAGCCAGTAATCATGCAGTGTCACATGTTTTTGTATTTATGTTTTGTATATTAGGTAACATCTTACTTCAATTCTTTCTTAAACCATTTAATAATAATATAATAATAATAATAATAATAATATAATTATAATAATAATAATAATAATTACTCTATTTAACCAGAAAGAAGAGAGTCAAGGGCTTCCTTTAAATATATATTTCTAGATCATAGGGTTCATTCTCTAGAATAGAGTCCAATGCTATTTTCAGAAAGTGTTGTCCATGAATTCATCTGAGAGGTCTGTTACAAATGCAGAATCCCAAGCCTCACACCAGGGAAAAGGTTAACCTGGGTAAACAAGGAGGGCCCTGATCTTATTTTATAATCCCATTCTAAAAGACTTCATGTAAAGAACCAAGATCAGATTTCTGAAGGCCATTAGACATTCTATCTGAAACAATCAGTTTAGTAAAAATAGTTCCACAATTCTGGTAACTCAAGTTTCTACTTGGAGTGACTCAAATTATCTAGGCTGTTTATCATGTGGAAATGTACTGAACCATTTATAAAGCAATGTTTCCCTAGAGGTTCCGCCGGATCAACTAACAAAAGGCACACATTCAGATTGCAGAACATAACTCAACTACCCGTGAGAAAACTAGAATCAGATGGCAAACAGTTTATTAATTCTCAAGGTAGTTTCGCTTTTCTGCCATTAATAATATTCTGAGATCTAGCCTTGAAATTCATTGGTCAGTGTGTTAGATAACCTTGTTAAGAAATCATCTGCGAGTACTTCAAACATGATATAAAGTTGTTTCTAATTCCATAACCAAATAGCCAGACCCAATTCTGAAGTAAGTGATTTCCCACCTCAAGGATTTGAAATGAACCTGTCAGCCTAACCGTGAAACACTGCCAACAGTAATTTGTTCATTACATTAAGACTGCCAACTGGTCTATAGCCATTTAGAAGCCAAGTATGATTTTACTGAAAAAGATACTTTGGAATGTCCCTGGTCTTAATTTGTTGGTCCTGAGTAATACACATTTTTAGTAGCCATTAAATCATTGTTAATACTAGACTTGTTTTCAGCTATCAGAACATTCAACCTATATAGACATAATTCAAGTTTGGCTTACCATTAGTTTATCTTCAATATGCATTCTCTGTGTGTGTATGTGTAAGATAAATAAAGTAAAACTCTGCTGAAGTTTCAATAAAATTGAACCAGGATGAGAAACAACTTAAACCTTAATTAAAACAATACAAGTACATTAGTTAGATACGACACTAATATAATTAAATTGGGGGGAAATTTTGAATGAGTTATTAAAACAATTAGATTATTTTTGGAGAGTTTGTTCTAGGTCTATGAAATATGTCATTGGTATTTTAATGGGGATTGCATTGAATCTATAAATTGCTTTGAGTAGTATGGACATTTTAATGTTGTTGATTCTACCAATCCATGAACACGGTAAAAATCCACATGATAGATTGGAGAATTTAAAACCATTAAACCATCCAGAGACAATTTCTATTTATATTCTCTTGAAACAGAAGTCTTCAACTACTAGGATTAGTTGTGTTAGCTTTAAAGTCATGTATTAATTAGCGATGTTTTATTTTCCACTTTAGTCAGCTTTAGACCGACCACTCGAGCTCCACAAGCATCCCATCATTCAAACTGTAACTGCTTGGGGTAGATACTGTCACTCTCAGAGAGCCAGCTAAAGGGGACAGAGGCCAAAGGAGGAGACGGAAAGACACTATAACACAGAAGTTACCATCAGCACAGTACCTTGCACTGTGAGGAAAACGGAAGCAGCTGATGATCCTCCTTCATTGGAAACCAGACAACGATACTCTCCAGCATCGGTGAATTTCACAGTCCTGAGCTCCAGTGAGAGGTTAGCCAAGGTCCGCATTCTTGCTGGGTCTGCCAGTCTGACATCTCGGTCGTTCCTCTGCCAGGTTAGATTGTAATCCACTGCGCTGATGACAAGGCATGTCAAAACTGCTCTTTCTCCAGGAGCGACTGTAACATTAGCAGGCACTTGGATGACTGGGGGGGGCTCTGTGCGAATTGAAAAGATTCAAATCAAGAGACTGAAAAGCCAATTTGCTCACTTAGAGAGCTGGTTTAAAAATTTAATGAGTAGCCCTGGCTGGTGTGGCTCAGTTGGTTGGAGTATCGTCCCATACACAGAAAGGTCGCCGCTTTGATTTCCGGTCAGGGCACGTACCTAGGTTGTGGGTTTGGTCCCCAGTTGGGACTGATCACCAGTAGGAAACAGATTGATGTTTCTCTCAATCTCTCAATTTCACCCCCCTCTCTTCCTTCACTCTCTCTAAAATCAATAAGCGTGTCCTTGGGTGAGGATAAAAAAAAAAAAAATGAATTAGTATGTTTTGAATATCTAGTAGAAAAGATGCAGTACAACAGAATTTATTCATTAACGCATATGTCCATCACCTCAAGAAAGTAATCATCTAGTTGAAAGATGCTTTATAAGCTAGATCATGTTTACATACCAAAGTATATTCAAGTCTAAATCTATAGTTATAAAAAGAAGCATCGAAAAAGATATGACTAGGCTGATTTAGGATTGTGGAAAAAGTCAAATCTTTGAATTTTGAAAAAAAGTAGAATTTAAGATTTTTTTAAACAATATTTATGTATCATAGAATTGCACACTTGAAACCTATATAATTTTCTTAAGCAATTTCACCCCAATAAATTTAATTAAAATATGTAGTCACTGTTTTAAAGAAAATAGCACATAAAATATGGTAGAAATGGCAAAGATAAGGCTGTATCAGCTTTAAGGCAGGAGGGGAGTGTTATAATCTCATTAAGAAGATATAATACTACAACAATAAAGTAAGACAAATGTTCCCCCAGAAAGAACGGGAACATTTTTATTTAAGAAGGTCAAGCTAACAGTAGGAATAGGCCTTTAATGAAATTGTATACACAGAGCCATGTACACAAAGACATTGATGAATGCATGCACATTTCAGATGTGGTCAAAAGCCAATTCCTAATTAACTATTTAACCAACATTTTTAGAGTCACTTCATACTTGGATTAGGTTTGAGAATAAATTTAAATGCCCCTTTAAAGCTCATTCTGTCCAAACGCTTTCAATGATCTACTGTAGCAAGCCACCATTGAGTAATGATACAGCAATAAAATCTGTGGTGAGCTATGCTAGCTTGAAACCCACATGTCTGTTTTAGTTTAACTATAAAAGAGTATCAGATATTCAAACTTTCCTCCTTTATTTAAAATGGTATGTAAGTGTAGATGAATATCATAAGCCTAGAATGAAACTTAGAAGCAATATGCCAAAACCATAGTGGTTATCTCTGAGTGAAAGAAATGTGTATATACTCCAGATTTTCCTTTATTTATCCTTGTTTCCAAACATGTTTAGAGGACTATAAGCTATTTTAAATTGTAAAAAAAAATAAACGTATTTTTGTCATTCTGCTGCGTTTTTAAAATCTCTTCTGAAAACAGCCAGTGAATCAAGTAGAAAGAGTACATGGCAATGTTAGGAGGCTCTGACTGAAGTCTGGTTGGTTTGACAGACAAAATACAGGGTGCTTTGTTAAATTTGAACTCCGAATAAATATTAAATATTGTTTTAGTATAACTAGATCTCATGAAATACCTGGGACACACTTATATGAAATTCAAATTTACCTGGGCATCTTTTGATTTTATTTGCTAAACCCAGCAAACATAAGCTGCCTAGATCTAACCCTAACTACTTGTGTGACCTCAGATAAGCCCATTTACACAGAGTGTTTGTTTCCCTCTCTGAAAAATGAGATGACTGAATTTGGTAATCATAAAGACTCCTCCTCATGCTAAGGTTCTATGATTCTAACCTACATGGCATGATTCTAAGAATCTAACATACAAGAACCACCAAAGACGTGGAAGAGTTTATTTGTGTGCGTGGGTTCACACTCTATCAAAACCTTTCTGAAGACCACACAGTAGGGTGGCTACGCAGGGGACCTCGGCCAATAAGAGGGAAGATTCAGAAGTGGGTGTGGATTTGAGGCCGGCAGGTTAAGCAAAAGTTAGCCCCAAAAGAAATGCCCACTCTTCCGAGTCTAAAGGGGCACTTGCTTGCCACTTCTGCTGTTACAGTCACTGCCATTACCACCGACGCTTCTGCCTCCTCCTTCCTTCCTTTCTTTCTTTCTTTCTTTCTTTCTTTCTTTCTTTCTTTCTTTCTTTCTTTCTTTCTTTCTTTCTTCCTTCCTTCCTTCCTTCCTTCCTTCCTTCCTTCCTTCCTTCCTTCCTTCCTTCCTTCCTTTCTTTCTCTCTCTCTCTCGCTTCCTTCCTTCCTTCCTTCCTTCCTTCCTTCCTTCCTTCCTTCCTTCCTTCCTTTCTTTCTTTCTTTCTTTCTTTCTTTCTCTTTTTCTTTCTTTCTTTCTTTCTTTCTTTCTTTCTTTCTTTCTTTCTTTCTTTCTTTCATTTTAAAAAATATATGTATTTTATTGATTTTTTTTTTTTTTTTACAGAGAGGAAGGGAGAGGGCTAGAGAGTTAGAACTATTGATGAGAGAGAAACATTAATCAGCTGCCTCTTGCACACCCCCTACTGGAGATGTGCCCACAACCAAGGTACATGCCCTTGACCTGAATCGAATCTGGGACCCTTCAGTCCGCAGGCTGACGCTCTATCCACTGAGCCAAACGGGTTAGGGCCTGCCTCCTTCTTTCATAACTGACTAAGCGGGACATTGTTCCTGAAAATTGGCTTAGGCACAGTCCAATTTCCGAGTGATACCAACGCTTGGCTGGCACGGCGTCCTACTAGAAGGGCCTGTGAGGAACACACATACAGAAGTTGCTGACACCGGAGAGCCAAATTCTCCACTGTCAGTTCATAAGTTCTAACTGGCACTTCCCAGTTATTTATGCGAGATGTCTGGATCAACTCACTCCAACCTCTTTCCCTTGTTGTCCTTCCCTTCATGCATGTTGCTGGGAAAGCAACTCAAGTGCTCAAGTGTTTGTTTTCCCAGAAGCTGCGGAATGTTGACACAATTCCAGAACTTTGCATAATTACTGGAGATGAAAAAACATGAATGCTTTATGATGCATGTCAACTTGCTAAATTGTTCCAGAGGACAAACTTTATTTTTCTAAGAATAAGAGAATACAAATAATTTACTACAAGAAGAACATGCTTGCACGCCTCTGTTTTAAAGTTCAGCTGGGACTTATTGATAACAAACATAAGTCCTACTCTTCTGAACTGTCCTGCAATTATAAAGCTTCTTTTGTCCTAAATGGTCTCAAGAAAGTACACATCAATGCTAAAAACAGGTACAGACATTGCCAGAAGACACTCTGCAGCCACATGGAGGTCAGGATGGACTCACTATTAAACACTCAGCAACGCTAGTCTACAAGGCAGGCAGAAAATAATTCAGTTGAAACAATGCAACCGATTCTAAATATGTGCTGACCAAGTGGCTTAAATTCTGGTCATTGATTAGACCTGGCAGTTTTTATGTTTCCTAAGAATTCTGGGAGATTAGAGGCAAATAAATGTTTTTCACTAAAAGATAATCTGATAAAATAATTTGAGCCTTGCCTCCCATTTAATGATAGGAAACACATTATCTACATGTGAAATTAGGAGCCTGTCTTCTGCCCTTCTTAACACCAGAATTGTAGCCCTGAAGTCCTGTGTTTCTTAAATGTGATCACTTTTTATGTCAGGACCCATTCATGAAAGCACTATGCTCATTATGAATATGGGAGGACACAGAAAGGTTAACCTTCATATTATCAGAACAGATCCCTTCCTTTTCTCAAATTTTATTTTTTCAAAGAAAAATGCTATATGGCCATTAGAAAAATGATTTATTAAGTCTACAATAACAATAATGATAACAACAATAGAAAAATGATAACAATAGCTAAAGTCTATTAAGTATTTCTATGTGCCAGACTATCCTCTACGTTATTATCTATACTATGGCATTGAACCCTCACACTTTCACCATGAGATACTGTTACTGTTACTGTCATTTAATAATAGGGACACCAAGACACTGAGTCCTTAAGTAATTGGCCCAAGGAAGGTCACACATCTCATAGGCGGTGAGGCCAGAATAAGCAAACACTCCACTTCCACAGCTGCATTAATGCCCAGCCAACTCCAAAGCAATCAGTGATAATCACCTGACACATCAAAAAGCGTCTGTGCCCGTCCGGTCCCTGCACTGCTGGCAGCGATGCACTCGTAGGAGCCTTCGTCAGACAAAGTGACCTTTTCAATATCCCAGTTCACAGTGGCAGATTCTCTGGGGTAAGAAAACAGAAACATTTCTAGTTACTATGAAAACATGACCCCGTTGAAAGCAGTGGTTTCCCTATTTGTTCTGAAGTCTTCACTCAGAAGAACACCATAAAGAAAATATGCCCCAGCCAGGTACCTCGGGGTTAGACTGTTGTCCCAATACGCCAAGGTTGCAGGTTCCATCTCTGGTCAGGGCACATATAAGAATCAAGTGATGAATGCATAACTAAGTGGATCAACAAATTGATGTGTGTGTCTCTCTCTCTCTCTCTCTTAAAATCAATAAATTAAAAATTAATAAATAAATTGATTAAGCTGCAGAGTTCTTTCTAGCTTAAAACTGAACAGCTTTTATATTTCAATTAGAAAGTTCAGCTTCTCTACTCTGAACAAAGACAATAAGTTATGGAGATTATAAAATTCTTTACAGAAATATTGTCTGGCTGTGTCAAAGTATAAGATAAAGAGCTGTTAGAGAAATACTGCTTAAACCTCTCTCCTTCGTGATCATTTCCAATTTTTGGACACGTTCAGTGAGGTTCTTCAACAAAGCAATTCAACCAGTTTTGAGGTAGAAAATAGACTTTTAAAAAAAAATCTTCACCCGAGAATAATTTTCTACTGATTTCTAGAGAGAGTAGGTGGGAGGGAGGCAAGGGAGAGAGAAACACCGACATGAGAGAGACACATGAATTGGTTGCCTCCTGCATGTGCCCCAACCGGGGCTGGGGAACCTGCAACCAAGGTATATGCCCTTGACCAGGAACTGAAACTGTGACTCTTGGGCCTGCGGGCCAACGCTCTAACCACTGAACAAAACTGACCAGGGCCAGACTTTTTGATTCCAAAACGATAAATACTCTTTAACTTTCTTATATAGAAGTTCTATATAAGGCTATATACCATATCTGGTTCAACCTATGTATACATTTAAAAAAAGAAAAATAATTATGTTTTATAGTTAAACTTATCATTTAAATAAAAAAAATCCCTTTGCTATATTGTGTATTCATTCATTTAGTAAATAGTTATACTTTGTTCTCTAAGACTATTCAAATTATATATCATTATATCTGATCTTCTGGAAGTCTCTGAATAATAGAAGTTCAATCCCTATTTAAAAGGTTACAGTAATCCAGGGCACATGCCTGAGGTGCAAGCTCTATTCTCCAGTGTGGGGTGTGCAGGAGGCAGCCAATCATAGATTCTCATCACTGATGTTTCTTCTCTCTCCCCCTCTCCCTTCCTCTCTGAAATCTTTATATATAAATAAAGATTACAATAATTCATAAAACAGACATTATTTTTTTGAAATAACTGTAAAAATGTGATTGAAATGCATAAATATTTTCATAATTTTTTTCTTCCAACCACTTATACTATTTACAACCTTTTTAATCATTCTAGATACAGCTGAGATGAACACTTCATTGAAGTGTCAGGACACTTTCCACTGAAGTCAGAAATAATGCCCTACGGCAATAACTCCAGGTCTCCCGCCACCCAAGGATACCACACCAACCATCAAACAACCGTGGAGGAATAACTGAGCACCTAGTGCATAGTCAGCATTAATCTACAGTTGGCAAGAGAAAGTTAAGGCACAGGTTCCCGTCATCAGAAAAGTCAGAAACTAAATACCACTGGCCCATATACCTTAGTAACTGAGAAGATTCAGTTAATGTCGTTTCCTTCCATTGTGTATGTGCCGGGTGCCAGTGGTCCTTATTGTCACATTCAGAGGAAAACAGACCCAGACTTGATTCGATGCTGCACTGATCACCCAAGCTGTATCTTGAATGTTTAACAGCAGCATACCACACCCGACTTTATAAATGCCTTTGTCTAGAGCAGGGGTGGGGAATGTCTGGCCTGGGGGCCATACCAGATCCTTGAAATTAGTCTGGCCCTGCCAAGGTACTAGGGGTGAGTTAATTACATGTTTGACCAAATACAGCAGGCTAATTTATTTTTAGCAGGCTAATTTTTAAGTTGATAATTTTGTATGGCCCTCGAATAATGTTATAAATATCCAAATGGCCCTTGGCAGAAAAAAGGTTCCCCACCCCTGGTCTAGAGAAACTAGTGGGTTCCAGGAAGGCAGAAATTTAAAATACATGAGTCTTCTGTATCCTCTGCAGGCGCCCACCTCAGAGGCAAACATATATCAGGATTCATCAAAAACATGACATATGGAAATTGAGAACAGAAAACGACAATTCTTCTAGTTCCTCATTATAAAAAAGAGATGTTGAGATCCAGAAAGAAGTAATTTGTTCCAAGAGACATAACCAGCATATAGATTGCTTGAAGAATATTCTCTACAATTATTCTAGTTCCTCTCTTATTTATGCAACATTACATGACAATCACTTTTTCTTTCACGTAGTCTACTCAGTTGACATTAAGACAACATGGCGACAGTAAAAAGTTTTGAAGGAATGGCCTTTGGGAACAGGGGAAAGAACATAAATAAAAATGTGTTCTGCTGTTAATGCAAACTAATTACCTTCCATCCCCCAGTGACCACAGTGACTCACATAACCAAGACTCAGCCCTCGGTCTCACGTTATTAGGAAATCTAACCAGAGATGCGCGAGTGAATCGGGGTTAGAGTATCAATCCATCATCACCCACACCTAATTCTGTCTTTAGCCTCTCACATCCAAAAAGCTTTAATATGTGTCAGTAAGGCCTGTCACATCTCTGCATCACAGAGCTGGAAAAATGAGAGAAAGAATTCTTGTGGCTTACCTCCCAGAAACTGCATGGATTTGGTGTTTATAAAGAACCCCGTGTCTTTGAAAAATGTTACGCTTTCAACATGAAGCAGAGTGGTTTGATTTCATCAGTCAGTTATGTAGCTTCATCATTGGCTATCCTGGTCAGTTGTGTTTGATTTATGGTTATTAAATATGTAGCTAAGTAAATCATCACGATATACTATGTGAGAAAAAAGTGGCAGGAAATACTGCAGTTCAATCTTTAAGTAATGGAAAAGTTTCTAAATTTATAAGGAACATTTCTGCCATAGTTTTGACTTAAAACAACCACCTCATAAAGGGACTGCATAAACGAAGAATTTCAAATATTTAACATCTTATGGAAGTTAGTTATATTAATATTGAACTAACAGTAGGAGAGTTTTATAAAATAATTCCTAGAGTTTTTTTCCAAAATGTAGTTGGTTTCATTCTAAGTTTAAAAAAATAAACCAAAACAAACAAAAAAAACATTTTCCAGAAATCACCCTCCAGTTTCCAAGGCCTACTTCATTTCTATTAGATTACTGATATTTGTCTAAAAAAGTTACCCATTTTCACAAGGACAGTTGGTGCCCTCTGGCCCACTCTCCTTGTTTTACAGGGTGGGGCAAAAGTAGGTTTCCAGTGGTTCTTGTGGAAAATAATACCATAATCCTATCTAATAATTGACAAATATGGTAATTAACCATACCTTTGCTACCATCACCATTGGCTGATCAGCACGATATGCAAATTAACTACCAACAAAGATGGTGGCTAATTTGCATAATGCAGGCAGGGCAGGACACCAGGAGCCACCATCCAGGCCCGCGTGTGCGACCCCAAGAGCCGCCAGAAAGCCAGGCCATAGGCAAGGCGGCCCCCCGGGACCCAGGAGCCGCCTTGTCTGCAGCCCGTGATCATGATCGTGATCGTGATCAGAAAGCCGGGCCGCAGGCAAGGCAGCCCCCGGGACCCAGGAGCCCATCGGGGAGGTCTGCAGGCAAAGCAGTGATCAAGCTATGAGGGGGAGTGTAGGGGGCAGAAGGAGCTACAGGAGCAGCTCTGGCTGGAGACTGAAGACTCCGGCCAGAGCGAGGAGCAAAGACTGAAGGCTCCAGCCGCAGCGAAGACTGTGTCCAGAGCAAAGATGGAAGGCGATGGCCAGAGTGAAGGTCTGGGTCCCGGGTGCCAGAGGAAAACTGGTGCTGGCAGCCAGGGGAAAGAAGGCCTATTGAACGAATCTTTGTGCAACGGGCCTCTAGTTAATAAATAATAATACAAAAGTAAACTCTGTTTCATGTACTCATAACTGTGAAACTACTTTTGCCCACCCCTGTATGCAATGGCCACACAGGTTAGTGCTCCACCTGTCACCCCACCCCCAGCACACACCACTTTTCCTTGACCTCATCTTCTGCCTTTTCCCCCAGGCTCATGGGGCTCCGGCCACACTGGCTTCCTTCCTGTCTTTCTTCCACACATGCCCTGCTCACTCCAGCCTTCGGGCACGCGCACTTGCTGGTCCTGGTGTGCGCACACTCTTCCCGGATATCTGCGTACACCTCTGCACCTATGTTCAGGTCTTTGCACAAATGCCCTTTATCCTGAATTTTTAAATCATAACTTGGTAGCTCTAGCCAGTTTGGCTCAGTGGATAGAGCGTCGGCCTGCGGACTGAAAGGTCCTAAGTTCGATTCTGGTCAAGGGCAAGTACCTCAGTTGCAGGCTCGATCTCTGACCCTAGTCGGGGGGCACCTGCGGGAGGCAACCAATCGATGGATCTTTCTCACATCGATCTTTCTCTCTCTCTGTTTCTCCTCTCCCTTCCACTCTCTCTAAAATTCAACAAAAAAAATCCTTGGGTGAGAATTAGCTTGGCCAAAACCACATGCACCTGACCTACTAACCTTACTCATCCCAATTAACCTGCTCTACATTGTGCCTTAACACTGATCACATTCACTGGTCCTAAAACTTTCCATCAGATTCAGAGACCTGCTTACTCGTAAGCCAAGAACAGGGCCTCTCATTAGCAAGGACCCCTCCAAGGTTTGGTACCTAACTTTGTATTCAAAACTTTTAATTTTTTGATTTAACAAGGGACCTTCAAATTGTATAAAACTCAGGTTCTCTAGAACCTAAGTCAACTCTTGAATGTATTCTAGCATTTATATATTAACATATTATATTTAGCATCTCTTTTCGGTCTTCCTCCATCACATACAAGCTCCACAAGGGCACAGAGATGTGTCTGTCTTGATTACTGCTATATTCCAAGACCATAGAGCAAATACATGAGAGTTTCCAATAAAAAAACACATTAAAATAAGTATCTTCTACAAATAAATATTATTTCTATTTAGATGTTTAATGCTATCAATTATTAATAGAAACATGTACCCACTTTAAATACTGGTCTACTCCGAGTTTGAGTCCATTTCTGACAAAACTCAAGGTAAAGGGCAAAAGACTTTCAACAGAGCAGGGAATTCGGCCAGGTTGCAGGTAGTATCCTGGGGTCTTCTTAGGCATTGTAACTTTGGGAGCATCTAGGGAAAAAGGAACATGGGTGAGAAGGTTACAATGATATTGAGTACTTCCTGGTAAGCCATTCAAAATCTTCATACTTTAATTCTTCTTGTAAATCTTCTGTTTTCCAATTAATCTAAATCCCCTAAAAATCATCTTAATTATCTTTGTTAAAAGCTTATTAATTTCAATGTCTTCATGAACCCCTACTAAAGTATTCATTGGATCTAAGACTCCATTGATTTTAAGATGTGGCATTATTTTTGATACTACCAGGATAGAAAAAAAAGCTACCAAATTAGTTATACTATATCCCCAATTTTGAAAACATTTTTATTTCAAAAATTAAATATTTGAAAAGAACTCACATCTTATAATTGAATTTATAGGGTGATTATTTTTCTAAAAAGAATGGAAAAATTCATTTTTAAAAATCCAATAGATTTTAAAGTATTCAATTTAGGTGCTGAGACAACCAACTTTGAATATTGTAAATTAGGAAACATTGATGATGTTGGTTCTATCCTCATCATTTTTACAACTTTAAACAATATCTATAGAGCTGTTCCAAATATCCCAAATCACAGCCTTATGTATAAATGATAAATGTTGTCCCTTCACACAATAGGACAATATTAGAAACAATCCTACATCTTTGTCTACAATGCTAAAATGTTGATCAGCGCTAAGAAGTAGCTCAAATATAGACAAATTAAAAAGCTACCCAATGCCTCCAAATAATCTCTAAGCTATGATATCATCTCTAGGTAATAGCAAACATATAAGTAGCTAGTTTTCTAATTAACTAACAAACCAACCTACCACTTAAAGGCCGAGTCATCACCAATTGTTTACAGTATTTCTGACAATTGCACATAAACATTTAGTCCATTTAGCCCATTTAGATAGATTATTCAAACATTAAACACATATGCCAGGCTTTTAAAAAAATTTTTTTATAGAGAGGAAGGGAGAAGGATAGAGAGTTAGAAACATTGCTGAGAGAGAAACATTGATCAGCTGCCTCCTACACACTCCCTACTGGGGATGTGCCCACAACCAAGGTACATGCCCTTGACCAGAATCGAACCTGGGACCCTTGAGTCCGCAGGCTGACACTCTATCCACTGAGCCAAACTGGTTAGGGCATATGCCAGGTTTTGTAGAGAGAATAAGAGCACCAGAATTTCCCAGTTTGACTTCTTACATTGATTGACATGATCAAAATGTTCAGATCTATAATCAATGAGTCTTAACATGAAACTCTGATGTGCTATTTCATAGTCAAGAAAAGTTAAAGACTACATAACCTATGTGTCAATGCTCATCAAATCAGTAACCCAGTAACAATGTGAAGATATTATTTTTAACTTTATAGTCTACTAGAGGCCTGGTGCACAAATTTGTGCACTGTTGGGTTCCAGCCAACCTGCCCCAATTGGGGCTGATGGGGCTGGGCCAGCAGGGGAGGGTCTGCAGGCAGTTGGCTGGCTGGCCCCACCCCTGATTGGGGTGTGGGGGCCAATTGGGAGTGGAGCCATCCAGGGGGAGGGGCCATGGGCAGTTGGCCTGTGGGCCCTGCCCCCTGGTCAAACTCTCGGTTGAACTCCTGGTTGAGGGGAAATTTGCATATTAGCCTTTTATTATATAGGATGATTCTTTACCTACAGGACTACATCACTTCCTCTCCCTCTCCCCTCCTTAAGCTATCAATACTCCAGTACTGAATGAAATGATGTCTCACCTGGGATGATACTAGAGAAGGAAACACTTGATACTCTCTGGAAGAGATAATCGTCTTTATCATAACCTGCTACTTTGAGGAAGAAAGCTTCACTTGGTGGCATAAAGTCAGAAATGTTCCAGATGCCATAAGGTTTCCGATCTGGGTAATATTTCACAGGAATAGTCTTCAGAGAACTGCCTGAGATACTGAGAAGTTCAAGACGATCTACTCTAGCTGGGACGGAAATCCCGGAAGTGTTCAGAAGCACATAGGTAGGGATTCCTAGAAGAGAAAGACTTTGTTATTATTTACAGGTAATATTCAAATGAGGTGTGATACGAAGTAAGTGTTTGTATTTTAATAATAACAGATAATAAGTACCATAAGTATGAGTACTGCCGACTGTCCTATAAAGTGTGGCCAAGTTGTAGAGTCTTTTCCACATTAAGACAGTTTATTCATGGCCAGAGGTACTTAGGAAATCCCAAGTGATTATTCTGTAGTCTATTAACTATGTTTACATGTAGAAAAATTATAATTGTGAATACTGTTATATGATGTTTGACCACATATTTTTAAAGTTCACTATTTGTATCCTTCCAATAAATGCAATAAAAATAAATGAAAAACCAGAAAAAAAATTTTAAAGAGTCACAGTAGTATTGAGCTTTTTTAATAGCTCTAAAACTCTAAATAATCATGCATAAATAAACTAAGAGGAAGAACAAGCTTAAAAATCAGCAATAATTTTACCTTTAAACATATAATGACATATAATATCTTTAACTTTTTAGCCATATATACACACACAATTTACCTTTGCACCTTGACAACCAATCAATTTATAGATGTTAGTAAGAGAAAGACTCAAGATCTAAGTTTAGTAAGTATAGCAATCAACTGGGATACTCCTGAAAGTATATACGCCTAGGCCCTGCCTCCTGAGGGTCTGACACAGGAGATCTTGGGCAGGGCACAGGAATCTTCATTTTTTAGCATCTCCCTGAGAGATTTCAGTACCACTGGTCTTGGGACTACACGCTGGAAAACAGTGACTAAGCCAAGAGTGCAATCATGTTTAAAGATGCTCTGTTTCCCAATTTTATTGACTAGTGAGAATCATAAAATCACAGACACTCTGAGAAACATTTTCACTTGGATCTCTATTATGTCAGTTTAAAGCAATATGCACATACAAACCTTGCACTGGTCTGCTGACTGTTTTCTTAAAGTCCAGGGTGGGCTTTCGGGAAAAACCAGCTCGGAAATCAATAGTGCTGAGGCCGGTGATGCGAACAGAGTGCCGTCCGCTGCTGGAAGTCTGAAAATGTTCAAATGACAAACCCCATCAGCAGCCGATCCAGGGAGCCGGTCCCACGGAACACCAGTATTAGAAACTGTAGGGTGCTTAGTAAGATCGATGTCCAATAGTTGAGGCTCTGAACTCAGAATTCTGAACTGAACTATGATTCTATAACTTAAATGCATGTTTTATGATCCATGCCCCAGGAGACTGCTCTGAAATACAATTCACTAATGCACAGCATGCCCAATGGTGAAAGATAGAGGGGTTTAGTCACTGATGAGTGAGCCTTAAGTAAATCTGTAAAAGTTCTATGAAGACATTGATCGTAGTTTTTTTGACTGTATGAACCATGACAGATGCTCAGCAAATACTGAGGAAATGAATTAATAACTAAATCTTCTCCCCCAAACACCATTCAGGTTTAGTAAGAAAGATATTTACTTTCTCAGTGGCTCTGAGAAGATACAGACGGGACAGCTGACCTCAGCCAACCAACACCTCTCAGCTCAGCAGTGTCCCAGCCAAAGCACTAGCTGCTTCAGACTCAAATTGAGTGTAACATGGTCCTCAGGCTTTAAGAGCTCATGGCCAGTGAGGGGGACAGATGGATCAATAGAAACCTTTAATGCGATGTAGTGATAGAAATAGATACCATGTACACAGAAATACATAAAAGGAGCAAAGAAGCCTAAAAGTTCAGCTAACACTGCCTAAAAGGGGGTGATGACTGAACTAAATGGTGAAGGATGCTAAGTACTGAAGTGAGTCATGTGTGTATAAGTAATAAGTAATCTGGATTAGGGCCACCGGATACAATAACAACACTACCATTTATTGGTCATGTGGTCTATGCCCAGACTCTTTAAATACATGGGCTTATTTAATCCTCATGCCAATTCTGTCAGAGAGATGTCAACATTATCACCACTGTACAGATAACTACATGATAGCAGCATTTAAGCAGAAGCAGAAGCTGGGAGTGAGAGAAAACATTCACAGGACAAACCAGGGCACCTAACATGTATCAGAGTTTCAACACGTTTTTAGGTATCAGCAAGGACAGAATGCTAGCCTAGCTACACCGTACTCCCTAAATCACCGTGGCTTCTTATTATTTGGCAATGAGGAGAGGAAAGGTGAACAGATATGTTCCTACTACTACCAAATTTATTCCTCATTGAGCAGAACCTGCAGGAACTCAAAGAAAAGGCAAATAAAAGTGAGGAAAAAGAAAACACATCTTCATTGAAACAGTGCTACTGTATTCTTAGCATCAATGCTGCTGCTAATTACGAGGGCTCAATTTCTTACGGGTTACAAAGGATTGTGTGTGTAAATGAAGAGGTCTCAATAGTGCCACTCATTCCATTATTTTAAAAGAATAGTGTGCTATGAATTATATATAATAAACACGCAAAAAGGAACCTAAGGATCATGATCCTACTTAAATAAGGGATTTCCTTTACGATTACAAAAAAAAGTTTCTATGAATTTCAGCTGCTTTAGATAATGTACAGTTTTATTGAAGACACTATTGCCTACTGATTTCATGTGAGGACAAACAAATGATCCATATTATGATGAGTTGATTTCGATTTATTCACTGACATCATATATCATTGTTAGTTGCCTTGCTATTCAGAAAGTCCCTCACAATAAAGCAAATGTTGAGGCCCCAGGGAAAATATGGCATAATTTGTCAAATGGCGGCTATTAAGTGCTGATCGTCTGGCAAGGGTTCTGTGTGCACACCAGCTGACAAAGAGTCCATGTGGAAAACAGCAGTGCTTACTAGCTAAGAGAGAAAATTAGAAATTACCCAAGTGTTTGAAAATATGGTATCCTCTGTTGCTAAATAATGCATTAAAATAAAACTGATTTGATGAATAGGGAGCCCCTTAAAATCTCTATAAAATTACTAGAGGCTGGGTGCATGAAATTCATGCACTCGGGGGGAAGGGGTGTTCCTCAGTCTGGCCTGCGCCCTCTCAGAGTCCGGGAGCCCTTTATATCATGTACATTTAACCTGCAGGCTATATCAAAATTAGAATTTGGCTCCACAAAGCATCTCTCTTCCACAGAATTCCTTGAGGTATCACTCCTGCACAGAATCTGCCTAACCTCATGGCTTCTGTAGTGTTTTTTTTAAGAAGAGGGAAATCCAGGAGCAGTCTGATGGCTCCAAGCATAACAGGCAATTTTCTAGAAACTAGACACCGGATAGGATTTGCATGAGCAGGAAGTCCTGAGAGTTGTATTTCAAACAATATATAATATAGTGAGCTACATTACTGCTCTGTGTTAGAATATCATGGTCAAGGGTGGAAGGGTCAGGGTCAGAATTACACAAGCTGCTACAATGCAGGCCAAACCGGGGCAAATATGACGCTGTACTACATATCTATTGGCAAAGAAAACTGTCAGTAGGGAACCTTGATTCACAAAGCAGTAGGAGGTGCAGAGTGGACCAGAGCCCAGGTTTCTGAATTGGAGTGAACGAAGGATCAGGCTGAGGTCCCTTGGAGCAAGTACCATGGAGAGCTCCATGGAAAACTATGGTCATTGCTCCTGTTATCTTCCTGGTCAGCTCTATTGCAGATGGGTCTACTTCTGAGTGTGAGGATTAAATCCCTCTCTATATTGAAAGTCCCTTAAGGTGATATCTTATGTCATAATCACCACCTACAAAATATTACTCAATGGGCACTTAATACATGTACGTTTAATAAATATTAAAGTCATCCCAATGTCACTGCTTTTCTTAGGTTCTCCTAGGACCAGACAATGTCAGATTCATCAATAATTTTTTGAATTTTTCTAGAAGCATTATGCTAATCATGTTCATACATTATCTCCTAAAATCCTATTATATCCAATGATTATTTTATAGCACCATAAAGAAACTGAGTCTCAAAGAAATGATTACTTGTCTAGGTCTTCACAGCATGTTAAATTGCAATTATTTCAAATCCAATGCTCTTTATTTAACCTAAGGCTGTGCACAGCATTTTCGGATAGCATAATCTCTGGGTTGATTTGGCATAGAAGATAATAATACCCTCCAACTATTCATTTACCATTCTACATTTCTAAATACACTTTCATTTTAGAGGGGTCAGGTAAGTAGAGTTTTGTCAAACTACTCTTTGAAAAAAGAAAGTCCTGCCCAGCTGGTATGGCTCAGTGGTTGAACATCGACCTATGAACCAGGAGGTCATGGTTCGATTCCTGGTCAGGGCACATGCCCAGGTTGTGGACTCAATCCCCAGTGTGGGATGTGCAGGAGGCAGCTGGTCAATGATTCTCTCTCATCACTGATGTTTCTCTCTCTCTCTCCCTCTCCCTCTCTGAAATCAATAAAAATATATTTTTGAAAAAAGAAATTTCTAATTTTTGTCATTTCCCAATTTCTGGGGTGTAAATGCTACCATCATGGCTGATTTAAAGCTCCCAACATGATGTCACTGAACACAGATATGGGAAGAGAACGTGTATGATTGACTCTCCATGAGCCATTATGGGCCAGCTTCAGCATGTTATTAGGTCACGATAATAGTTCTGGCCAAGGTAGGCAGAGGGAGAGAGACATGGAAACATCAATGATGAGAGAGAGTCATTGATTTGCTGCCTCCTGCACGCCCCCCATTGGGGATGGAGCCCACAACCCTGATGTTGGCCCTGACGGGAATCCAACCAGTGACCTCTGGGTTCATAGGTCTACGCTTAACCACTGAGCCATGCCGGCAGGGCATTTTTTTTTTTTTTTTAATCTCTAGGGTTGAGCCCTATCCGGTTTGGTTCAGTGGATAGAACTTCAGTCTGCAGACCTAAGGGTTCGGGTTCCATTCCATTCAAGGGCCCCTAGCTTGGTTGCAGACTCCTCCCCTTCCTGGGCCCTGGACAGGCATGTACAGGAAGCAACCAATGGATGTGTTTCTCTCACATCCTGGTTTCTCTAGGTCTTTCCCTCTCTCTTCCATGCTCTAAAAAGCGATGATATAATACCCTCAGGTGAGGATTGGAAAAAAAAAGAATAAATGCTAACTTTGCTAGGGGTGTGGCAGTGTTCACAAACAACAATCACATGCTATTGAAAAGGTTTAAAAAAACTGTTGTTGGTTGGATTAACTAATAGTGGTTAACCAGTGATAGCATTTCCAAAGCAGTTTTATGTTAAAAAATCCTTTAAGCCCTAACCGGTTTGGCTCAGTGGATAGAGCGTCGGCCTGCGGACTCGGGGGTCCCAGGTTCCATTCCAGTCAAGGGCATGTACATTGGTTGCGGGCACACACCCAGTGGGGGGTGTGCAGGAGGCGGCTGATGGATGTTTCTCTCTCATCGATGTTTCCTACTCTCTATCCCTATCCCTTCCTTTCTGTAAAAAATCAATAAAGTGTATTAAAAACAAAACAAAACAAAAATATAGTTCTGGCCAATGTGATAGAAAAGGTGTGAAGGGTATCTATCACTCACAGATGTCTGTCTCATTTCAGAAGTAACACATATTTCTTTCTTTTTTTTTTTAAATTCAATGTACATTCTCCCATCTGTTCCCCCATTAAAGTAAGTGAAGAAGCTTCTTGTTCTAAATTATGGTGGTGCCTCCATCACCTTGGGTGACTGTGTGAAGTAGAAGGTCATGTCAACACCCCCAGGACCTGGACCACTGGAGAGAATTAACTTTCTTGTATTGAGCCAGTGAGAATTCCTCCTAGTACTAAATGTGAAGTCTGCCCTCTAATAAATTGAATTAAAATGTAACTAATAGAGCTGGCTTTCATGCCGCCTAAAGAATATCAATGTTTCATAAAATAATCAACAAGTCCAAACCTTTTGAAAAACTGTGTGTATCTGCATTAATAGAAAGTATAGATAAAATTTACACATATTAAAAAATAATTCAATTAATTTTATTATTCATGTGTCCAAAACCCACTTAAGTACTTTATCAACATCTAATTTAATCATGACAATATTAAGTGGGCATCCCCTCCTCCTTTTCCTTAGACTTAGGGAGGTTAGGTCATTTCTCCAAGGTCAAAAAGATATTAAGTAGTAGATCTTGAATTACAATAGATGCCCAGCTCTTTTCAAAGTATTTGTTCTTAAATGACAGGCCATTCTTTACAAATTAAAGAATATTATGGTTTCAATCAGATATTTAATGAGAATTTACTGGATACTGTGCCAAACACAAAGATATAATAATGCCAGCCAAGTTTAAATACTATCATTTTATTAGGCATTGTATGTTCAGAAAAATGTGATATAAGGAGATAAATGTACCCAAAGCATAGAATAAACTATTTTAATATATGTACATGCATACTCATTTATATACACACACATGTACAGATATCCTTATATTAAAAAAGGAAACATTCCATTTGGTTGACACTCTGATATTGGCAGACCAAAACAATTGGGAAATTTTCCAGGAAAAAAAACCTACGAAACATTCCATTGACCCAAAACATTGAATTAATGCTTCACCTAATCCCTTTAAATACCACACCTGGGGTAGTCTTCAGGTTTATTCAAAAGAGTCACCAGGTGAGAATAACTGGAAGCCAGCATAATATTCTTCTTGTGTGGGCCTTTGTAGACTGGAGGCTTATTTAATTATGATTCCTGAACAAGCTTATGCCACTTGAGTATGGCATAAAATATCCTTATCCTTAGAAAATGCATTGGTAGGTTCTGGCAAGCAACAGAGCTATCTAAAACCAAAATATTTCTACTAGTCTCCAAATCTCAATATAATCATGTGGTTGGGTACACTCCCTTCTCTCCTTGGGCGATTATCTCAGGACAGTTTATCCAAATATACTTAATGGAAAGATACCCCAGGGGGTGTGTTAAGTTACATGATCACACTGATAATCCTAGACTAATAGAAACAGTTTGTACCACCTAAATCCCATGGGTGCTGACAACTACTTAATATCTTTGCTGGGAGTTCCCCTTAAAGACCAGAACACAAAATCTGGCCCAAGAGTTCCGTGGTTATGTTCAAATACTCTATATATAGATATAACTCCCTGAATGGAAAATTTATACTGCTTCTCAGAAATAAGATCCAGGATTTGTAGCTTCCCCATAAATGAGTATTCAGGGACAGAAAACAGCCTTCTCTTTTATTTGTAATAAAACTTCAGTTACCTCTTTTTAACATGTTTTACCTGCCTCAGAGGCAACTGAAAATATCTGAGTCTTTTAAATGGACCATACAGATAAGCTGACTCATTGTTTCTCTTTAGTAAAAGTGTCCCAAAAAACTACAGGAAAGTAATTACCAGGGTTCCAGAGGGAAACCATGGAAGGAAAAAGAACACCACTCTCATAGCATTTTAAATCATGGAAAAGTTAAAGTGTTTTGTGCCAGTACATCAACTATAGGCTAACTAAATCAACCCTTTGGCCTGCTTCCTTAGATATCGTCAGAATGAATATATTACTTTTTATTCATGAGTACTTATATAGTTCTTTCCCAGGCATTGTGACATGCACTAGTATACATAATAGTGACAAATTCTGGCCTGCAGTAAAACAGGAAGAGAAAATCTATACAGAAATAAATATGAAATAAGGGTGTAAATAATCCAAAAGGGAGGTGCAGGAAGATTGCAGGAGAAGGCAGAGGGAAAGAGAGCATTTTAGACAGAAAAAGTCAGACGAGACTTGCTGACAGTGTTGCCATTTAAGCTTTAGGGGATTCGTTGGAAGGAAAGGAATTCCAGGAAAAGAAACAGTAATGTGGTAGGAGAGAGGATATGAGTATATTTTATGCCCGGCCGGCGTGGCTCAGTGGTTGAGCAGTGACCTAAAAACCAGGATCACGGTTCCACTACCGGTCAGGGCACATGCCCAGGTTGTGGGCTCAGTCCCCAGTGTGGGGTGTGCAGGAGGCAGCCGATCAATGATTCCCTCTCATCACTGATGTTTCTCTCTCTCTCTCTCCCTCTCCATTCCTCTCTGAAATCAATTAAAAAACATATATATATATATATATATATATATATATATATATATATATATGCTATCAAATACATATACATATATTTGTTTTTAAGTACATTTTATTTGCTAGAGTACGAAGGAAAGTGATTGAAAAGAACTAGAAAGACTGATTGAGGCTCCATTGGCTGGTCCTTGACTACCACGCTAAGATCAAGTAATAGATTGTTCTCCATATTTGGGATAAAAACTGATATGTGAAGCACTCAAAAGCCATTATTAATTCTACCGATAGAGCAGGCATCTTCCAGATAGCAGAGTGCATGGGGGATAGCACCAGGGATATACAGTACTATCTAATCTCAGGCATGTTTCCTCTTGAGAAAGCACACATGTAAAACATTATCATTCATTCACCAACCAAAAGGGAGATCCAAAGTCAGCACCAATATTTATGTCAGTCGGTTCAGCTGAATTCCCTTCGCATTATTAAACCGATACATTACTTTGGTATTTCACATTGGAGCAAATATGTTCATTATCTTGAAGTCGCCCTGTAACACTTATCCTTTGTTTGGTTACGACTAATTGTACTCTAGAAATGGTGTAACATCAGAACCAGAGGTGAGGACTAGACATAAATTTAAGATAATATAATAATAAATACTGTCTTCTTATTGTTTTCTTAATTATAGGAAACTGCGCTTAGAGACTTGTCTAAACAGAGTTCCCATCGCCTCATCACCTTATCCTCTCCCTCCTCACTCACAGACTAATCCTCAGTGCTTTTCTGTTCTAATTATCAATTAAAATGTGCTTAGTTCCCATTAAGTATCAGGAACATTGCCAAGAGCAAGCACTCACCGAATGTTTATTGAATGGATGACAATGAGTAGGTGTGGCAGTCACAAGATAAAACAGACATGCCTTATCCCTCTTCTGGGCAAGAACTGTACTAGAGGAAATACCACTGGTAGCAATCCAAATCACCTTGAAAATGAGTTCAAATACTCACAATAAGTTGCTAATCGTCAATACCTTAATGTTCTATTCAGAAAGCAACACTGAATTGCCTTAATAGACTAGCTAGCTCAGGACACTGCTGGCTTAGATTGTGCTTACAATGATTTAAAAAAATGAGACTCAGAATTTCTTATACTCCTTCCTACTGTGATCACAGAAAGACACACTCAACACGAGTGATATTTTGTGCAAGCTGGTCAAAATAACTATCACATCAAATTTGCCAAAATACAGCAGCAAAACACCTCATTGTTGCTAACCTAATGCACTTAATAGTTACTATATGCAAGGAACTGGGTAAATACAATGGGAAAATGGGGCCATTTTCGGTCTATTCAGTAAGAAATTCCCAGAGTTTATTATCTCATATTGCCTTCTTACTTACATCCTTATTCCATCTTATCCACCTCCCCCCCCCCAAAAAAAATCAATATTACGTTTCTACTTTTCCTACAAAAGCTCAGAGTTCTGAGAATAAAGAACGGCTATTCTAGGATTTGAATGGAGTTACAATGGAAATTTCAAGTGTTCTTAAAAAAGAAAAGGAAAACAAAAACTGAAGTGCAAAAGCGGCACTTCCAATGTGCAGAGTGTAACACCCCCCACACTTTCACAGCAGCTCTCTAATTTACAGCATGAGCCCAGGAATCCCGCGGCTTATGTAGGGAAGCCAAGACAGCAAAGGAGAAAATGCTGCAAGGGGCATCTTCATTCGAGTTGTCCCAGAAGGACTCTGGAACAAGTCGTTTATTTGGGAGGTGCAAAGGATGCTGACAGGAAGAGGGGAAGTGATCCCGGGGCCGGGAATGCAGACCACTAAGGGTGTGCTGTTCATCCTGCTCCCACGTGGACAACTGGAGCTTATCCCCGTGGGGCTCACAGCTTTCCTGAGGGGTTTAATTCCCCAGCAGAACAGCCTTCTCTTGTTCTGGAAAAAAACCTTGCAGACGCAGACATGCAGACATTGGAGTTGGAAGTAGGCCAGGGCACACGAAAAAGGCTGAGAAATATGTTACTCAGAACATCTACCACAGAGGGTCACACACACCATCTGCAGACCTGGATCCCAGGTTTATGGTATCCCGATATCCTGAATGTCGGCTGTGTGTTCTTTCCTCCAGATTGCCAACGTACAATGTTTTCTTAGAGTGAATATACACTACTTAAAGGTAATTCTAGGAAACAAGTACCATGTTGTGGTAAACAATGAATGGAGACCATCAAATAACAATAGCTAACAGTACCTGAATGCTTGCTTTGTAACAGGAACTATGCTAAGCATTCTATTTCCGTCATCTTAATTTCATTCTCACACAATTTAATAAGATAAAGGACTAATCTTGACACCCCCACATCACACAGGAGGAATGCCAGGCACAGGGAAGCTACAGTCCCAAAGCGATACAGCTTTTTAGAGGCACTGAGATTCCAACCCAGGCTTCCACACCAGAGCCTGTGCCCCTTAACCATTATTCTCTACAGTCTCCTTCTCTAGTTGCTTTAGAGGCAGGAGGTAGATAACACAATCAATCTACAGATTTGATGACAGGAAAACTAATTGAGAATTTTAAGTGTATTTGGGGTGGCACTGATGTCTTCATGGTCATCAAAAAACTTAACACTAACAAATTCATTTGACCAAGAGACCAACAAATGCACTAGGTAGATTGCTTCTTAGTAAAAGCACTGTCCATGATTGCAAAAGAAGATATAACTAAACTATTGTGCACACTTTAGAGAACATGCCGACATCAAAATAAAGTAATAAATAGACTTTGTCAAATAACAGTACCTTCACTGTCCACAATCCAGCCTCTGGCTCTTTCACATTCACCACCTTGGCAGAGTTATGGATATTCAATAGCTCATTCAGGCCAAACCCCTTTTTGATCAGCTTCCCTGAAAGGCAGACATAAAGTTAACAAGCATAGTCTTTCTTTCAGCTAGGTATATTAGCTGTATACATTTCCACTATAAATTACCTAATGGACATTTGTTTCTACAGCTCAAAACACTATTTTAGTTATATACAAAAAGAACTTAATTTTAGGGTTGCTGGGCACTGTAACGGAAGTAACTGATTCTCATTTGCTATGCTGATTTGATCTTAAAATGAGAATAACCATTGGCAGACTATAGCCATGTTTCCAAAGTCATCTTAGATAACGATTATTATGGCTACTGAAAATTATGTGCAGTCGAGAGGGACACTTATATTTAATAGATGACAAAACAGCAAACCAGCATAAATGTCTTTTTGGAGATCACTCAAGGCATATCGTTGCACAAAGTGTAAAACCCTAACTGGTTCCATAAAGCACAGGAGGAGGCTTTTATTGTCAGAGGAACAATTAAAGGAGGGGGTGTAATGAAGTAGGGTAATACCAACTCCTATTGATTTGAGACTTATCGGAAGCAACTTATAGTTGGATTTTAAAGAGAGAAAAAAAGCAAATTTGGAGTTAAATCATAGTTTAGTTATTCATTTCACTCTTGGCTCTCCTATGGACTACTCCTGCAGTTACATGAACAAATCAAATACTAGTATATGGATCCTATGTTTGTATTGAAAGCTTTATAATAACTAATCACTTTTTAAGTATCAGTGCCAATGTCAATGACTTTAAAAGTAGTAGAAACATAATGCATTGAGTAGAGGTACTTTGAAGTACCCAGGTAGTAATCATTCCTGGGTGGCATGGATGTATGACAGTGGAATGCTACATCACCAGACAAATCGATGTATAAGGCCAAAACCTGTAGAAAAAGGTTTTGCTTGCTTTATAAATTTCAATTTGATTGCTAGTGTGAATGTGGCCTTTGAGGACAATTTCTTATGCTGCTTTCTTTAAGGTATTAGTTACTTTCTAAGACTCAAATTAAATAAAGTAGGAAAGCTGGTTACTCCCTTCACATTTATAAATAGTCACAAATAGATGAGAGAGAGAGAGAGAGAGAGAGAGAGAGAGAGAGGGAATGAGAATGTGTCATAGTCCAGTAGGTGTGGCTTAGCAGTTGAGCCTTTACCCAGGAACCAAGAGGTCACAGGTTCAATTCCCAGGGAGGACATATGCCTGAGTTACTTGGTCAATTTCCAGTAGGGAGCATCCAGGAGGCAGCTGATCAATGATGTTTCTCTCTCATTGATGTTTCTATCTCTCTATCCCTCTCCCTTTCTCTATCTCTAAAAATCATTTTTTATAAAAGAATGTATCATATACTAAAGCCAAGTGGAAATAAAAATGTTTTGCAAATATCAATAAGTAAAAAATATTTCTAAGTGAAAATATTAGGAAAAATAAGGTTTCTGTCTTTACTAGATTACTTGAAAAATGTAAGACTTATAGTAATATTTGACCAGAAATGGAATCAAGCCAAATCTTGGGGTTTTAACATATAGAAGCAAAGTAAATTAACACTTTAATAAAAATATAAATTTATTTTTTAACAACTGTCATCTGAAAATTTAAACTTTATCAAGAAAATAATCAGTAAAAAATTAGACAGTTGTTTTAAGAGTTTTTCATGTGATTCATTTAAAAATAACAAAATACTGAAATATTTCTTCATAGATTACAAAAACATAATTTTAGGTTCAACTTATATATTTTTTGGGGGTAGTTTAGTACAATTAAGTTACTAACTCTGATCTGTTTACATTATTAGAAGTTTTAGCTTTTAAAATCACATGTTAATTCAACACTATGACTAAAACAACGGGTTTATTTTTACACATCTTTCCTAGTCATTTTTTCATTTATTTATAAGTTAGCATTAAGTTAACACACTTAAGTGTGCAAGGAGTCTTTCAACTTTCACAGCTTTTGTATTTTATTATATGATGCTGGTATTTCTCACCTAAAGGATTGCGAATTTCAATCACTGGAGAAGGGCCACTCAGGGACACAGTCACCTCTTTGAGGCTGGGATCAAAAGGGATTTTCCATGTGTTCACAGCCTGTTCCAGATGATCTGTAGATAAGAGGTGGACTTTGGAGGCCTGCACTGCTTCCTCTACCCATTTTAGCACCTATCAGAGAAAAAGAGATGTGTGAGTGACATCAGAAACATTAAAATTTCATGCCACTGTGACTTCCAGGTGCAGAAGTTGGCTTTGGTTAATCACATGACTCAGGCACTTCCTTCACGGGTGTGAAGCCTATTTCCATGACAGCGAAGACAAACCTTTTCCTACATCCAGTTATTGTAGTAGATTCAGAGTAAAATACTAGTTTAGCTCACGGTCAAATTTCAAGTTTTTTTGTCTTGGAATAATATATTCAAAACAAGAGGATAGTGTCTAAAACCAGTTAAGTGAAACATGCAGAGATAGTACAGTCTGTTTTATATTTCTCAAAAGATCTCTTTTCTCTCCATTCTTTCTTTCTAGATTTCTTTCAAAATCCAATTTATAAAAAAAGCAAATTATCAAATCCAATTTCAATCTATTAGATATATAAATTATTGTAACATTGTATATTGTAATTATACATTATATATTGTGACATATATTGTAGTATATTATTCAAAAACAATGGCAATGCCAGCAAAATATGCATTTTTATAATAAATACCAAAGATAATAGAAAAAGTAACCATTGTATTCTTAAAAAATAGAAAAATACTTCAGGTTAGAGCCAATTTAAGTAGTGTATTCTTGAAAAATAGTCTTTTGGAAAATGTTAAGAAATTGGGTTCTAAAATGCCTCACTGTGAACAAGAAAACTTTCAGTTCACAGATGTGTCTGCAGCAAATACAATTCCCTATTCAACAAAAAGTGCATACCTGAACAGGTGCTGGTTAGCCAAACTTACAACAATTAATTCTAAATCATGTAAATCTTTAATCTACCTTAGATCATTCTCTGGTTCATATATCCTTCAAGACAATATATTGTGAACAATTTTCCTTAGAATTATGCATAAAACACTGAACAGAGCTGAATATTAAGCTACAGTCAAGCTATCTATATATATAAAAGGCTAATATGCAAAGTGTCCCCTTGGGAGTTCGATCAGGAGACTAGGAGTTTGATCGCTAGCTATGACGTGTGCTGACCACCAGGGGGTGGCGCAGAACATGGTGCTGAGGGAGTGAGGGAAGGAGGAGGCAGGGAGGCAGGGAGGCGGGGACCTGATTGGCCCTGATCGCCAGCCAGGCCTAGGGACCTTACCTGTGCTTGAATTTTGTGCACCAGGCCTCTAGTTCAAAATAAACAAAACCTTTTTTTTAAATTTCAATAGCGGTAGTCACAAATCAATCAATCAAACAACGAATACTGCAATCGCTTCACTCTCTATAAAAAGTATCCCTTTTTCTGTCCTCAAGGATGAGGAAAGTGACTAAGATATATTCTCATATAACTAACAATGGGAGGCAATTCTGTTCATTCATAAAACATATGTTTATTGCTCAAGGCACTCTTTTGGTACTAAGTATTGATGAGCATAATTTTAATCAGTATTTACTAACAACTGAGAACTAGTAGTGTTTACTAAATTTTTTGCACATATTACACATTATTTTTAATAAATCTTCCTGCCTTTCCTCCAGGACCAAGAACCATTATCTCCTTCATCTGTTTATACTCAAAACCAAGTGGCATGCTTTACCCCTGGTAAAGGTGGGATATATGCAAGTACCAAAGTCCATGAAGGTGGTCACAATGATGATAACAATGATGTCTTCGTAAATAAAAGAATGGCATGGGAATTCATGAAACAGGGATCCCTTGTTGAAATAACATATGTTCATTGTCCAGCACAGTACTTGCCAAGCAGAAGATAGTCAAATGTTTTCTTCCCTTTCCAACTATATTCCCTCCTTGTCCCTTAATTGAATATCTCAATTCAATTGACAGGCAAAATGAAAAAAATTATTTATGAAAGTCAGATAAGATTTCTGTAAATGAAAAAGAGAGGCAAAGTCATTTTAGGTAGAAGTGAAGTGGGGGCCTGAAAAAATACACAGAAACAGAAGTACTTCAAATGTGTTGGGAACGTGACTGAATGTTAAGTGTTCAGAAAAGCGGGGGGGAGAAGATGAGGTTGAAAGCTTATGTCAGGGACAGACTAGGTATGGTTACAAAGCAGGCCATGACATTTGGATTTTATTCCAAAGACCCAGTGAAAAATCATGGAAGGGCTTAAGCAGAGGACTAATACTAGTACAATGAAAGTGGTATTTTACAACAAAAACTTGTAGAGGTATCATAGATGAATTGAACAGAAAAAAAAACCCACAAATCTATGCACTACAGTTAATTATCCCATAAATCAAAAGATGTATTTCCTCAAGTTTTAATGCTATATAGCACCTGGAATTGTACGCATGAAATAAAACATATAGCAACATAATTGTCTAAAAAGCTGAGGCCATATTTTTGAAAAATGTAATTCTGAGTGATATATCATGTTTAAACTAAAATGTATGGCTCGTTCTGCTCATCAAATATGTACCTATGGCTACAGAAATCAGACTAATTGTAACTAATAATGGACCACAAATAGGACATGTATATTAATAACCAGACTGTTGACATTTTTATATCTTAAACATACAACATGGTTGCCTAACTCAAGGAAATGGGAAGGACTGACGTGTCTGAGAAAGCATTGGGTAAATTTGATTGACAGTAATTTTGAGGGTAATGTCTGATGTGGAGACTAAACAGAACAAAGGACAAGAGAAACCGAAGAAATGGACAGAATATTTGTTTTAAGGGCAAGACACACAATGTGGCTATAAATAATTCTCAACTGAAAAGGAGGAAAATAATTAGAAAACAAGAATTGTATAGTATCTCAACTTTAACAATGACATGCAACAGTGTTAAGCAGAAATGGAAGTAAAACCAATGTTTACACACCCTTTTTTAAAAGTATAAGACATCTCAAATATATCTTTCCTTCAAACCCAAGGGAGAGAAGGTATGATACATCATCACCGGAAGTCTATCCTACTGTCTACCAGCTGTGCATGGAAATCACTAAGTCTAGGCGTTCTTATGAAAATGGAAGACTTTCTAATGCAGTTGAATTTTCATAAGGCAAGTGTGTTCTAGTGGTACGGAATATAAGCAGGCTTCGATTTGCTCTTAATACTGTTTCCAATTCATCACCATTTACGAGGGTTTCACAAAGGGATTACCATGTATCATAATATTACTAGTTGGGAACTATACAGAACAGACTTCTGTCAGGAGTCTCAAATCACTTTTTTATCCACTTAAGAAAAAATCAAATTGAAAACAGTCGTAACCCATTTTATTAGACAATACAGATCTTGCCAACATCTGAAGAAAACAAGATCACTGAAAACTACAGGATCACCAGTAAGTGAGGTTCCTGGCCTCTCGTGTTGCCATATATAAAGAGAAAAAAAATCTTAAATTGTCTAGCCATGAGAAATGTTCTCACGAGACTGAAAATGGTCTTCTATTATAATGACAAATGGAATAAAACCAGAATAATGTAAGAGGCTTTGCACTGGTGCGCTTTCACTGACATAAAAGCTCTTTAAATCACTATGGAACCATTAATTGTACATTAAGAGTTCTAATATAAAAATGGTTCTCTGTTGATTTGTAGCAGTTTATATCTCCAAGGGCTTTTGAGACAATCTAATCCACCTTCTTTATTCTATAGATGAGGAAACTGATAGTCCAAAGGGTTCTTGTTCCTTATAAACGTCTGACTAGACTGATTGTGGATCAATGGTTATTTTTTTATATAAGCTCCTGTGTTCCTGAGACACACTCTTAGTTGAAATCTATATAGTATCCTATATCATAATACGTAAAAAATACATTCATATGTAGATTCCCCTCTGGAAGGAGATGCAAATATTATTTCAAACCACAAAAGCAGCATGCATTGTTATGTATTATGAAAGAGAATAGTATTAAATAGAAATGGAAGTGAAGTCAATTTTTGTATTCACCTTCCAGAACAGAATTTGAAAGAAGCTTTGCTTAGAATAATATTTTTTTCTTTTTTTTTATTGAGATATAATCAACATATAACATTATATTAGTTTCAGGTATACAAGATAATGATTCAATATTTGTATGTATTGCAAAATGATAACCACAAAACAATGATTTGTTTCGCTGTATTTAATAAATCTGGTTATTGATTTTTAGACTGGAAAAAAGGGGGAGAGACAGAGAGAAAGAAACATCGATGTGAGAGAGGCACATTGATTGGTTGCCTCCAGCACATGCCCGGATTGCGGCGGGGGATTGAGCCTGCAACTGAGGTACATGCCCTTGATGCGAATCAACCTGGGACCCTTCAGTCCGGGGGCCGACACTATCCACCAGCTATGGATGATGAGAACTTTTAAGATGTACTCTCTTTGCAACTTTCCAACATACCATACAACATTATTAACTATAACTACCATACTGTACATTACATCCCAGGACTTGTTTTATAACTGGAAATTTGAACTTTTGACCCCCTTCATCCATTTCACCCATCCCAAGCCTCTGGCAACCACTAATCTATTCTCTGTATCTATGAGTTCAGTTTTTGTTTTAGATTCACATATAAGTGAGATCATACAGTACGTGTCCTTCTCTGACTTATTTCACTTAGCATTGCTTCCTCACATTCCACCCATGTTGTCACAAATGCTAAGATTTCTTCCCTTTTTATGACTAAATAATATTCATCTGTGTGTGTGTGTGTGTGTGTGTGTGTGTGTGTACCGCATTTTCTTTACTCATGCATCTGTCGATGGACACTTAGGTTGCTTTCATATCTTGACTATTGTAAATAATTCTGCAGATACATGAGGGTGCACATATATTTTCAAATTAGTGTTTTGGTTTTCTTCGGATAAATATCCAGAAGTAGAATTCTGGGTCATGTGGTAGTTCTGAGGTAGTTTCATTTTCTAAGGAACCTCCATACTGTTTCCACAGTGACTGCACCAATTTACAATCCCACAAGAAGGGTTCCTTTTTCTCCACATCCTTTCCAACACTTGTTAGCTCTTGTCTTTTTTATAATAGCCATTCTAACAGGTGTGAAGGGGTACTTTATTGTGGTTTTGATTTGCATTTCCCTGGTGATTAGTGATGTTGAGCACCTCCTTTTCACATAACTTTTGGCCAACAATATGTCTTTAGAAAAATGTCTGTTCAGATCCTCTGCCCATTTTTTAATTGTTTGGGTTTTTGCTATCGAGTTGTATGAATTCTTTATATATTTTAGATATTAACATCTTGTCAGATATATGATTTGAAACTATTTCTTTTCCATTTGGGAGGCTGCCTTTTCATTTTGTTGATGGTTTCCTTTGCTGTGCAGAAACTCTTCAATTTGATGTAGTCCTACTTGTTTAATGTTTGCTTTTATGGTCTCTGCTTTTGTCAAATCAAAAAAGAAATCACCACCAAGACTGATGTCAAGAAGCTTACCAACTATGTGTTGTTGTTTTTCTAGGAGTTTTATGGCTTCAGGTCTTATGTTGAAGTCTTTAATTCATTTTAAGTTAGTTTTTGTGTATGATGTGAAACAGTGGCCTCATTTCATTCTTTTGCATGTAGGAGGCCAATTTTCCCCCAGGACTATTTATTGAAGAGGCTGTCCTTTCCCCATTTCTTGGCTCCTTTGTAATAAATTAATTGACCATATATATATACATTTACTTCTGGGCTCTCCATTCTATTCCATTGATCTATGTGTCTGTTTTTATGCCAATACCATACTTTTTAAAATTACTGTAACTTTGTAATATAGTTTGAAATCAGGAAGCATGATGCCTCCAACTTTGTTCTTCTTTCCCAAGACTGTTGTGGGTATTTATGGTCTTCTGTACATCTGCACAGATTTTATGACTGTTTGTTCTATTTCTGTGAAAAATACCATTGGAATTGTGATTCAGATTGCACTGATTGTACATTGCTTTGGGTACTATGGAAATTTAATAATATTAATCTTCCAATCATGAGCAGAGGCTATCTCTGCACTTACTAGTATTTATGATTTCTTTCATCGGTGTGTTATCATTTTTAGTGTACAGGTCTTTCACCTCCTTGGTTAAATTTATTCCTAGGTATTTCATTCATTTTGATGCAATCTGGAAGACATTTTACATGAAATGAATCATATACAAATGAATTCCCCCAGAACATCTTTTGTCCTTTCGGTGGGAAGACATATGGTTAAGGTGTTGGCTACAATTTGTAATTATGCATATGTTTGTATTTTTGTTGTTATTGTTGTTTAATGAGAAATGGCAAAACAATGATTTGATTAGCTGTATATTTTATCACTAGTTGGACAGTCAAGAATTAAATTATATAAAAATATTAAAGCTTTTCTTGTCTCTGATGTGAGAAAGACCTGCCACATCTCTAAGATAACCACTTATGGTCAATCCTAAGAGAGAGCAGAGACAGACTTCACTCAGCTCTGATATGGCTAAGAGATGGTCCTTCGAATAACCAGGAAAGCCTTTCCCCCCAGGTTCACGTTCATTTCTACTCTGCAGTAGAGCATAGAGCCCTTAATTCAGAATCTGCTTGGAAATCACCAAGTATTTACTGGGCACCTACTGAATAGAAAGGATAGTACAGGAGAGTATAAAGAATAGCAAATAAGTAAAAACACAGCTCCTGCCTTGTAAGACATGACAATCTAGTTGGAAAAATGGGACATTAAAAACAAATTAACTAGTTTTTACCTTCAAGTAATAAATAACCAAGATCAGAATACAAATGCTCAATTTATAGTTCTCAACTGTCCTGTACTTTCCTACTGAAAAAGTTTTAATGGTTCCCAGTTATATCCAGGATAAAGCCCAAGCCAAGAGTATACTAAGGTGTGGCAATGTGAGTTATCCACCCTGGATGCAGGTAATAAATGGATACAGTGTTTGTGGAGAATTTAAAAACAATAGTAAAACTGATGATTAAAAGTTGGTCTGCTTTTTAATATCTCATGTGCTAGTAATCTTTAGCAATGTCATTCAAGGAGTCCTTGACAAAAGGATCTTTTTTAAAACATATATATTTTATTGATTTTTTACAGAGAGGAAGGGAGAGAGGATAGAGAGTTAGAAACATCGATGAGAGAAAAACATCGATCAGTGCCTCCTGCACACCCCCTACTGGGGATGTGCCTGCAACCAAGGTACATGCCCTTGACCAGAATCAAACCTGGGACCCTTCAGTCCACAGGCTGACGCTCTATCCATTTAGCCAAACCGGTTAGGGTGACAAAAGGATCTTTTGTTGTGTTTAAAATCTAAACAATTGCTTTTATCATTGTTGAATTTCAATAATACATATAAGCTTCAAATTAGAATTTTTTATTACTTTCCCTTTAAGAAACACTGTCTTCTACATAGACATTAAATCTGAGAACTCCCAGTTACATATCAGGTGCATGGTCATGCAAATGATGCTACTCACTCTCATTTCAAGAGTAAATATGTAGTACTGTGATCCTACATATCCCTGTGTTTAGACAGCAGATTCAAGCTAAACTGTGATACCTCAGAGGTTACATGATATGACAGGTGTTAAAAGGATCACTCTAGCCGAGCCACGGTGGCTCAGTGGTTGAGCACCGACCTATGAACCAAGAAGTCACGGTTCGATTCCCAGTCAGGACACATGCCTGGGTTGTGGGCTCGATCCCCATTGTCGGGCATGCAGGAGGCAGCTGATCGATGACTCTTTCTCATCATTGATGTTTCTGTCTCTCTCTCCTTCTCTGAAATAAAATACGTGTGTGTGTGTGTGTGTTTGCGTGTGTGTGTGTGTGTATTTATTAAAGGATCACTCTAGCCTTAGTGTTGAAATCAGACTGTAGAGACTGCAAGGTCAGAAGCAAGGAGATCAGATATGAAGCCACTGCAATATTCCAGGTGGGAAATGATGGTAACCATACCAGGGTTGTGGCAGTGGGCAGCAAGAAGTGGCCAACTCCAGATGTCTACTGACAGGGATCACTGAAGACTGGATGTGGGGGTCTGAAAATAATGCCTCAGTCACCATTAACGGAGATTGAAAAGAGAGCAGAAAGAGTTGATTTAAAGGGATGGTGGAGTGAGGATGAGAATGTAGGTTTTCAGCTTGGGCATGCTCAATTGGAGATATCTAGTAGACATCCAGGGGTTCATAGGAAGGAAGCTGTCATATATATGGACCTGGGGTTCAGCTGAGAGGTGCAGCTTGAAGATACAACAGAATTTAAAGTCATGAAGCTCTCCCTACAGCATCTTCCCACCAAAACTTACACAAAGGGGGAAATAAATCATCCTGTGAAAATAAACATATATATCAATCACAGTGGTCCTAAGCAGACAACCTTCAGATAATGATTTGCCCCCTTGTATGTGTCCCTATAGGGAGAATGTACTAGTTATGTTGATAAGAGTGATGGAAAGTAGATTTCTCATCACAGATGACCGAGTTGGCATTCCGATTTTAGACAACACTGCTGTGCCTGCGGTTACTAAGAGCCTATTCCTAAGAAAGGGCCCATTCTTAGAGTGCCGACAAAACCAATTTCACAGTCTGCACATCTGAGCAAATCCGCCAAAGACTGTCAGTCACACTTTGAGGTCTCCCGAGAAGCCCTTCCATTGATAATATCCATTTGTATTATTCTTTGTGTACTTTATGCCTACTTAATTTGGAAAATTCTTGAGTGAGCTATTCCAACTGTAAGTGCTCATAAACAAGCGTGGTTGTGAGTCACTGTATAGACCATGAAATAAGAAATCTTTGTTATAAGGTATGCATGTATTTTTCTGATGGAACTGCAATTTTTTAAAATATACTTTTATTGATTTCAGAGAGGAAGAGAGAGGAAGAGAGATAGAAACATCAATGATGAGAAAGAATCATTGATCGGCTGCCTCCTGCACACTCCCTACTAGGAATCAAGCCTGCAACCCAAGCATGTACCCTGACCAGGAATCAAACCATAGCCTCCTCGTTCATAGGTCGATGCTCAACCACTGAGCCACGCTGGCTGGGTGGCACTACAATTTCACCCAGTTCCTATAGAGAAAATGGGTTGCGGGAGGGGTTAGAAACTGGAAGGGCATCAGGAAACTTGGGTTCAGTGGGAACACTACAGAGGATAGATGACACAGTGACCCCCAACTTCAACTCCATGAACATCTAAAACTTGTATAAAACTACCACACCTTCAATGTGCTGAAAGTTCCCCAGTGTGCGATAGCTGAGAAAATAAAGGCAATCTTCAGACATTTCTGAAAGGTGAGATCATTCCTGCTAGCTATTTTAAAGTGTTAAAGTGTATTTCGTTAATTTATCTTCATAAATTTCTTACGTGTCACAATTTCAATGTGTTACAAATGACTGAGGAAATTAACTTGCCAAAAAATAATAATTATTTAAAATAATAAAATTATAAAAGATTGACGTTTACACATTAGATCCTCAGATATCATTCATCTTATAGCTTAAAGTTTGTACCCTTTTACCAGTCTCTCCCTGTCCCCCTCTCCTCCCAGCCCCTGGCAACCACTAATTTACTCTATTCCTATGAGTTTGACTTTTTTTTTTTTTTAGATTCCATGTATAAGTGATACCATGCTGATAACACTGCATTGCACAACTGAAATTTGCTAAGAGAGTAGAACTTCAATGTTATCACCAAAAACAGTATTAAATTCCATGTATAAGTGATACCATGCTGATAACACTGTATTTTATGACTGAAACTTGCTGAAAGAGTAGAATGTATATGTTCTCAACCAAAATAATAATTTTTAAAAAGATAAATATGTGAGGTGATTGATTACTCATTAATTAGATGGAGGGAATCCTTTCTTAACATGTACATATATCAAATCACCATGATGCAAACTTTAAATACCTAACAACTCTTTTGTCTATTATACTCCAATAAAGCTGGAAAAAAATAAAAATAAAAATAATAGATTTTGTTTTTCATTTATGACTTTAATTGAATCCTTTTTTGTTTGCTTGGGGTTTTTGTTTCTTTATTTCATGTTTTTCCCTCTATTAAATAACTATTTTAGAATGAAAAAAATCTCAATGAATCCAATTGTCTCATTAAAACACTTCCAAGTTGGTGGGAACTGGGTGGAGGTGGGCAAAGGGTGGGGGTTAAAATGGGGGGTTATCTGTAATAATGTCAACAATAAAAAAATAAAATAAAGGGGGAAATAACCCCTTCCTTGTTAAGATAGGAGAAGGAATTCAAAAATTATATAGTGCATAAATACTTACATTCACATACATCCATACATCTGTACGCACATATATACACCCAGGTATGCCTACATACACAGACTAGCTATGATCTCACTCCTGGCTACAATGAAAGCAGGAGAAAGTCCAATTGTTATCAAGGCTCTTTATGAGTAACAAAGAAAACCCATAGTTCAGGAGGTACTTGAGCACTACCAAAGTTAGCTTTTTTATTTGTAACCACAGACGATTGGTTCCAGGACCCTCCCCCAGCTATCAAAAATCCAAGTCTCCATGCTCAAGGTCCTTGTATAAAGTGACATAGTATGCTCTGGTTGGTATGGCTCAATTGGTTGGAGCATCATCCCATATACTGAAAGGCTATGGGTTCGATCCCCGGTTGGAGAGCATTTGAGAGGCAACTGATCATTTCACATTGATGTTTCTCTCTCTTTCTCTCTTTCTCTCTCTCTCTTCCTCTCTCTGAAATCAATAAAATAAATGTTTGAAAAATTTTTTAAATGACATAGTATTTGCTTATAACCTGTGCACATTCTCCTGTATACTTTAAATCATCTCTAGGTTACTTATCATATCTAATAAAATGTAAATGCTATGTAAGTAGTTGTCATACCATATTATTTAGGGAATAAGAACAAGAACAAAAAGTCTGTACATACCTGGTATTCAGTACAGAAATAACTATAGTAGGCCTAACTAGATTGTTAGCAATAATGTACCTTTTTTAAAAATATTTTTGATCTGCAGATTGAATCTGCAGATATGGAGCCAAATGTGTACTATGAAGAACTTTATATAAATGTACTGTACACGGTAGGAGGATTCATGGCTTGGTTGGGCCAGATTCTCAAAAGGATATAGAAAGGGGAGCTTTAAAAAACAACTTTACAGAGCTACCATCTCTTCCACAGAAAAGTCTTTTATAAATGCTAATTTTTAAAAGTATTTGAACATCTTACTTAAAATAGATGAATTAAAGCATGAAATAATTCACACTGCAAAGGAATTCTGCATTTCAGGCTCTTTTCAAATGTTTGTTTATAGTCATTAAATACATAATTAAGATAAGAAACTATGAAGTTAAAGCATTCTTTAGTACTAAAACAAATTTTAATTTATAATGCCTAGGAGAAGTTAGGTATTTATGTGTCCTGATCTGCCCCCAACCCCTGTTTTACTGGAAGTAAACTAAAATATAAGACAATATGGTTTATATTTGACATGTAAAAATCCTATTAATCTCCTGCAGCATACACCTAATTAAAATTAGCAAGATCTCTCCAAAAGACCTCAAAATATACAATTAATTCCCAAGAACTTCCTAGGGTCTAAGATCTGGTTCTTAAATTCAGGAACCTCATTTCAACTGAGATTAGATGAATGTGGGGTAGAAAAGTTATTTCTTTGGAGCAGACATACTTACATTGAACCCTCAAAACTGAAAATGTCATCATACATTCATTCACAAGGAGGAGGAATCAGAACATTTATAAGCACATGGCCTCTCCATTGGCTTCTAAAGGCCGACTTATTCTAGAATCCAAAACATAACTGGAGGGTTGTTTTTGATGGCTACCATATAAATAGCTCTCACACACAAGCCCCGTGAAAAGAACTTTACAAATTTTACCTCATTTAAGTTTTTAAATTTATTGCTGACAGTATTACAGATGTCCCCCATTTCTTCCCTTTGCCCACCTCCATCCAGCCCCCACCCCTTCTCAGGCCTTCACCACACTATTGTCTGTATCCATGGGCTATGCATATATGTATATACTAGTGACCTGGTGCACGGATTCGTGCACATTGAAAGGAAATTAATAGAAGGTGGCCAGCAGGGCAGGACTGGGTGAGATGGCTGGACACTGCCCAGGAGCCAACCTCCCATGGTCCCTCCCCAGCTGGCCACACCTGGAATGGTGCTGTGACTCGAAGGTCATCTGCAGAGTGAGCAGGGTTCCTCTGGCAGGTAGGGTCCCTCAGCATGGCCTGCAAGGAATCAGGCCAAAACCAGCTCTATGGCATCCCCCTAGGGGTCCCGGATTGTGAGAGGGCGGTTCTCAGGTAACACACCCCAGAATGGGGCTCCCTACTCTCTGGTTCCAGGTGCGTCACCCAAGAACAGCTGCTGCCAAGTCACCACAGCTTGGCAGCTCCTGTGTTGAGTGTCTACCCCCTGGTGGTCAGTGCACACAATAGCTATCTGTCAGCTGGACGGTCAGATGGACACTTAGCCTTTTATATATATATATATATATAGATGTTCTCTTTCCTCCCCCCCGCCCACACACACCCCTCCCATTTGAGGTCTGACCTCATTTAATTTTTTCCATAACCTATAAGTATTTACATTTTGAAGTAGGTAACTAATACATTGCTAGTACGTATAAGATTTTTCAAAAAGGCTTAGGACTCTAACTCTCATGCTCTTAAACACTGTAAGATTATAATATAGGCCAAAGTTCTTTGGGTACTCATTACCCTTCATTCCTAACTTTGAAAGAAATCATAAACTCCAACTGGCTCATGGAAAGAAAAAAGAGAGAGAGAAAGAGAAAGAAAAAAGGAGGAGAAAGGAAAGGGAAGGAGAGGGGGGGAAGGGAAGAGGAAGGAAAGGAAGGAAAAGGAAAGAAATACATTAGATTTTGAGTTATTCTAAGGGCTTACTTAGGTCCTAGTAATTTAAAGTGATTCAACAGATTTCAAGCATAACTTTGACTACATACAATTTTCAAATTATGCCCTGGTTTAAGACGACCCCCCTACACTTAAAATGCAAATCCTCTATATTGTCATGTGCTTGTTGAGTTCGGAAATAAGACAGAGGATGTGATTTCTATGTATCAAACACTTCATAGCATTTGGTTGATTAATCCCACAATAGAAGTGCTCTTATCAGTGAGATGGAAAATCTCATGGCCTACAGACTACAATTATTTCCATCACTAATCAGAACCATATAGCACCAGACCATAACTCAGCTGGCTGAGGCTCCCCCACTTTTAGACAGAACTTGGGTGGGCACTGCAAACACTACCCTTAATGACTTAACTGTCTCTAGGCTTCCATGTTGACTAGCACCCATTCTGATTGACACCTTGTTTAAATATTTGAACATGTAGTCAAGTTACAGGCAAGTTTCACTTACCCCCAGGCCATTCAACCACTAAACGGAGCCTTTTGTATATTTCTGCTCTATGTGTTGATTTTAAAGTGAAGTTTTCAAGATCTCATCATGTTTTCCATATTTCCACATAGCCTCCTAAGAACTAATATATTCAAGAACAAGAAGCTTTTGGAAGTATACATTCAAATGTCACACAGTAGAGCTGTAAGTGCGTTCAACGATGAGATAAATTGGAGGTTGTAAAGGTCCAGTTAGTTCAGAGGTTCCACAAGGCATAAATGCCAGTGACCATGTGTGCTTCAGGCAGTCATTCCTGGGAAATGCTTTATAGAGGTGGTAAAACTTCAACATTATACAGCTTTTAAAATCTGGCACCAGACACAAAAACCTGAGTCACACTAACTCGTTCCAGATTCCCTCTCATCTTTCGAAAGGACCCTTCCATGTGGAGCAGGCTGGATTTTAATGGGAATGAGAGCAATAACATAGGTGAATATTCAGCACTTGCCAGACATCTCCAGTCACCCTTTTAAATGGCAGTAAAGTTTTATGAGCTCCCACAACTAAATCAGCACTGCAGAGATGGTAGTTGGAAACAACGGTACAATCTTAGGAGGTCCTAGGAGGAAAAGAGAAATGTAAAGCAAGGATCCATGTTGGGGAAATAAATGGAAGTAATGGAATAAATCAGAGGAAATCGGACCCCTCAGCGTTCCAACGGGGTAATCTACTGAAAGAGATGAGATTGCGAAGTAAATGTGATACGGAGGCAGGAGGAGGACATTTTTCAACGCTGTGAAGGGGGTGAGGGGGGGGGGGGGGACATCAAAGAGACAGAAAAAAAAAGAAAGAAATCAAACTCGTAGCCTATTAAGGTCTGTTTATATTTACTTCTGAGTAATTTTCACAGTTTATTAATAACTGAAGAGAGAATGAAAGTGATTTATGGGCAGAAAAGGGATGTTGTATTAAGTCAATAAACATTTAAGTACAGTCATTTTACCAAAAGCGTGGGTTCTTGTATTGCATACCCATGGGGTGAAAGGTAGCCTTCCTGCCTATAATGGTTTACAAGGCCAGTTTCAAACAACTAGAGTGCACGTGCATTTGGCATTTGCTATCATAAACGATAATAACATAGCCTCTGTTTCACCCCTAGCAAATTCATGCTTTTTGGAGCAGGTCTCTTCCTGAAGAGCAGTGGAGAGCAATGGCCTTCCTGTCCATCAGAGCTCCCACCACGTCCTTAGACCCTCCCACCCACCCCACCCCCCCCACCCCCCCACCCCCACCACCCCTACCACCCCCACCCCCTACCCCGCCCCGAGCATCAGACCTGAGTGAAGGGAGCAGGTTCAGCAAAAGGTAGTAAAACATAAATGTTCCCCCACATAGCTTCTATTCAGGAACAGACTGGGATTCCATTGGCCTAAGGCTTATACAATTTGGGGGCCCCTCTTTAAGGAAAAGAGAGCAAAATTACAACTATAAAAGCAGGTACAAAAAATAGTTACCTGCAATAAATCTGTTCACATACATTCACATTATTAAATGCTGACAGATACTGCAAATCCCACAAAAATCTAGAAATTAATAACAACTGTGTGTCGTTAACTAAATGACAAGGAAGAGTCCCTGATGCTTTTGTTCCCTCTATTTTTGGCTGCCTACTCTTTGAATGACTATTCCCATGACACACACAAAAAGTGTTATATTTTATAGAGAGAGAATAGAAAGATAATTTAGTCTTTTCTCTAATATCTTTTATCAAAAAAAATTCTTCTTCTCTGGGATGCTTTAAAACTTTCCACTTCATACACTGACATAATTGGTGTTTGTAGTATCAAATCTAAATCTAAATCACCCCAAAGTCCCTGGACACAAGGACGCGTTAGAAGGGAATTCATAGTTGAAGGAGCCAGCAGTCTTAACCAATTACAGATTAGATTTACTTTTGCAAATCTCTCCACCTAGTTTTTAACTCTGTGAACACACTTCAGCCCACTTCCCAGAGCCTTAGAAGGGCTCACTCAAGAGAAATTTCCTGTGTCTTACATTTTGTTACCTGCACTGGGTCCTGCCTCCACTCTCACTCTTTGAAGCATATATTAATTGCAACTTCCTTGCCCACTTACTACACCAATGGAAACCATAAATGGCAGGATTCTTTTGTTGTTGTTGTTTGTTTGTTTGTTTGGGGGGTTTTTTGTTGTTGCTTGAAGACCAGTCTACAGTGGGTTACACTATCTTCCTTGCTTGGTAGCAGGTAGAGAGGCAATCACCTCACATTCTTGGATTGATTATTGAATAAATGCCCAGGGACCACTTTAAATAATTGCCATTAAGTTCTACAAAATCTCTAAAATGAAGTAAAGTAGCTACGTAGGACCCTGCGGAGACAGGCAGTGTGGGCCCCTTCCCTCGGAATATTTGCTCCCAAATCCCCTTCCTAGGCTGAATTTTAGGGCTTGTTGCTTAGATACAAAGCCTGTGAAAGTGTGTAGCCATATCAGGAGCAGGGCTCACAGACACCCTGACCACCTGCCGAGGGATCCCCCCCCCCCCCCCGCCCTTGAGCTAGGACTCGTCTTCCTGATGCGAGTGGTACTTCTGTTGACACATCTGTCCTTTTAGTGAAAAGCCTTACATTTTCATTGGAATTGTTCCTTTTGCTTTCAGCACATTTCCCAGCCCCAGCCTTCATTCCTCTACAAACTACGGACAGGGAGAAATGGAGTGGACATTTCGGGCCTTTCATTCAGCTTCCTGACTTGCTCCTTCCTGTGAGAGGTACAGAGACTCACCTTAGTGAACCCACTGTCCCAGGTTGCTGCTTCTGCGTAACTGTTCTGCCTTTGTCTGTCTTTTGGACCTGACTAGTTTCTAGCACAGTCTCCTACAGGTCCTGTTCTTCGTGTTACACCCATTGCTGGAAGTCCCCTATGTGGGCGGGCGGGGGGCCACCGCCTCCAGCTTCACTGCCTGTGACTGGGTGCGGGGAAATATGGAAGAAGGTGAGGGTCAGAGGGCTCTTCTCTAGATCTCCACTTAGTTTTGCCATTAAAAATACTATTGTGATGTGGAGGGCCTCTGGCAAGCATGTCGGCGTTTTTAAATATCGTCAACTGAACTCAGGGTGCAGGCAGAGCCACACTCTGGGAGCGGTCCGAGTCAAGAGGCTAGGATGCCACTCAGTCTGACTTTCCCCGCCCAGGTGCTAAGGGGGGTGGATCCTATTATGTCGCCAGGAACTCAAGGCCCACCCAGATGAGATGTAACTTCCGGTTACTTCAAATATATATTAAATTTACTTTCGGTGCTGTGTGTCTGTCTGTCCCTCCATCAGAGGGCTTTTTCTATTTTTGTGTCCTGTCTCTCATTTCTTTCTTAAATCTCAAGTGCCTCTACTTAAAGAACCAGTTCATCTCTCTCTCTGTGCTGGACACGGAGAAGGGAGACACCTCCCCCCCCCCCCCCCCCGCCCCGCCCCCAACATATTGTGATCCCTATGGAACAATTCTGCTTATTTTTCCCATTTTAAGGAATTAACTGGAAGACTAGGTAGGGTCGATGATAACATTCAATACCTACAAAAAGGAAACGTGAATGCATACACTCTGGAGGGGAGAAAATGGGTTAAGTATCAAAATGGGCACCTTGTCTCAATTAAAAGTCAGGCAGATAATAGGAGAATGATCCTGTGCTTCCGAGAGCCACCATGGGGTGAAGAATGGATATACTATTTGGGGGAGGGGTCATGGTCTAGTGGAGAAAACAAACATGTACATAAACAATAACAGGACTCTAAGAGGTGCAGTAATGAAAGTGTGTGTCAGATATGATGGCAGAGAAAAAGGCTGGCTGTGGGTTTATCTGGAAAGGTGGCCATCCAGACTCTAGATGGGTTTTAGAGAATAAGCAGGAGTCAACAGACAAGAAGAGGAAGAGCAGTTGGGACAGAAGGAATACCAAGTTCAAAGGCACGGAGGTAAGATATAACATGGCATAGCTGAAAAGCACGGACCTGCGGCATGGCTGGTGTGCGGACAAAATGGTAAGAGATAAGGAACTAACTGCAGAAGTCACAGACAGGCTAGAAGAGAGTGTCACCACTGGGTTTATATTTGGATGGATCATACCGGAAGAATGTGGAGGGATGGTTGGGAGGGTCAGGGAAGGACAGGAAGCAGAGGGATCAGCAGTGTGGCAGTTCAAATAGATCAGGCAAAAAATTAACAAAGAACCAGTGAGAGTGGGAAGGAAGAAGAGGAAACAGATGCCAAAGGTGTCCTTGGATTCAGTGTTATCTAAGTATCAGTTTAATGTGAGACATGAAAGTAAAAGGAAAGTCTGGAATGACTCTCAGATTTCTGGCTTGAGAAACAAGAAAAAATGATTCTGTTGCTTTAACTATGACCAGAAATGCAAAAGGAAAGTAAGGTTCAAGAGTCATCACATTTAAAAATAAATACTTCAACTACTAAGAGGAAAATGGAAAACTAAAACAAAATGCATATTTGAAATTTGCTACAAAGACAAAATGATAGATCAGTTATGAATGACTATCCTAATAAAAGAGTAATATGCAAATTGACCATCACTCCAACACAAGATGGCCGCCCCCAGGTGGACACAAGATGGCTGCCACAAGATGGCCGGCAGGGGAGGGCAGTTGTGGGTGATCAGGCCTGCAAGGGAGGGCAGTTAAGGCTGATCGGACCTGCAGGGGAGGGTAGTTAGGGGTGACTGGGCTGGCAGAGGAGGGCAGTTGGGAGGGACCAGGCCTGCAGGGGAGGGCAGTTGGGGGCGGGGGTGGAGGGAGACCAGGCCTGCAGGGGAGAACAATTGGGGGGAACTAGGCCTGCAGGGGAGGGCAGATAGGGGTGACTGGGCTAGCAGGGGGGGCAGTTGGGGGCAACCAGGCCGGCAGGGGAGGGCAGATAGGGGCAATCAGGCCAGCAGGGGAGCAGTTAGGCTCAATTAGGCTGGCAGGGGAGTGGTTAGGGGTGATTATGCTGTCAGGCAGAAGTGGTTAGGGGCAATCAGGTAAGCAGGCAGGCAAGCGGTTGGGAGCCAGCAGTCCTGGATTGTGAGAGGGATGTCCGACTGCAAATCAAATGCAACAGGCAGTCGGACATCCCTTGAGGGGTCCCAGATTGGAGAGGGTGCAGGCTGGGCTGAGGGACACACACACACACACACACACACACACACACCAGTGCACAAATTTCGTGCACTTGGTCTCTAGTGCTTTTTATAAAGAATAAGAAAAAACTCAAGTTATAGTGTCCCTATAAATGCAAATAGTAAGTAAACTCACCAGTTTTGGAGTCCTACACTATAACAGAATGACCACAAAACTGTTCTGTTCATGACTATTATGCTGATTTACATATTGGACCAAGGAGAAGAATCCTGGCTCCTGCATCCATTATATAGCACTTAGATAAAGTTTAATCAAGAAGTTTCGAGGGATCAGCTTTTAGAGTCCTGCTGTTTCTGTATCTAACGTAAATTAGATGAACTCCTTCATATTACATCTTCATTTTAAAATTTATATTAAAACTTTTTCTTATACAGTATTATATGCTACATAAAAAAAATAGAAAAGAGACAATCAGATAAGAAGAAAATAAATAATACCCACTATTGTGCCCTGCTAATAATTGCTCTTTGATAATTTGGTATTTCCATATTTGTGCATGTGTGTATGTGTGTGTGATACACATAGACTTATTTACATAATTAGGATTATACTACACATATAGTTTTAGACCTTTTTAGTTAAGTACATATACATAAACACTTAGTATGTACTCACCCATCTAGTAGACATTTCTGAATATTAAGAAATTAGACAGACTTCCTGTCCTGAAGCAGATTTTTACCTTATTATATAAGGCTGTAATAAGGTAGTTAAGGTTGGAGTTGTGAGACAAATCAAATGCAGCAATTTATAGGTAATGAACTAATCAGTGTCCAGAATACCAGGGGAAGAGGTAAATCCCAAAATTAGAAACTCTTTACCCAGTGACTATGTAAAAAATATCCTACCCATGCTTATTCAGTAAGAGGCTCTTAATATGCAATCCATCACAGACTGATTGAACTCAGCACTTTGAGTTTCCAGACCACAAAAGAAATAGGTGGAAATGGATCCTGGTTTCACAAAATGATTGCATTGTTCCCGTGGCTGTCTCCTAAGCCTAGTTCTATAAATGGATCCCTGTGATGGGGGGAATACACCAGTCTCATTTCTGAGCCATAATTAATTTTTATGGTAATTAGCCACACAATCTGCACAGAATTCTGGAGTTAAATATACTGAAGCCAGCAGCTTTGATTTTAGAGCAATCAAAAAATATAGCTTTATGACTCAGTAAGAAACCAAATGTCTTGGCCTGAACATGAGTAGGAAAGAATATTGGCAAGAAAAATGACCACACTGTTTCTCTCAGCAATCGTAGGGTAGAAAATAGAATTATAGGCTAATTATATAATACTTGAAGCACAAAAAAATCTTAGAACATATGGAAAATCAATGAGAAATAGTAATTCATTAGAGATTAAATATACAGACTTCAAACCAGGGCTTTTGCCTGCAACATATATTCACCATAGAAAATAGCTGTAGCAGCAGGGGGGGCTCGAATGTTTATAACTTTATCTACGCAGTCAATAATGCTGGTATTAATCAGAGATATTTGCGAACAAAAAAACTAACAAATGACATTAATCCAAAGAGGTAATGAACAAAATATTAATTAATTACATTGTCCCCATTTCCCAAGAATACATGTCACTAACTCTTGACCCAGCTAGATCTCCAAATAAATGATTCTGGAGACTAAGTAAAATGGTCAATACATTTCCACAAGGACAAACATGATTACAACTAAATGTCACTAGAAAGATATCACCAGAAACAGCACCAGACACTGTGTTCATTAGTCATTCAGGCATTGGGCTCTAGTCAGGCAGATATCCAGAATGAGCACTGGTTCCAGCTTCAGTAATTATTTTTATGAGAATCCCTATAGCTCAACCTATAGTGCTTATACTCAGTAACTGTCGCCTTTCTCAAGGAAAATCCCCCCCAAAATGCTGAAAACATTTTTTATCTGTACCAAAAAAATAATAATACCATACACACCCACCACAAGGGCTAAAATGAAAAGGACAGAGAACACCAGTGTTGGTGACGATGTGGAACAGCAGGAGTCCTACATGCTGCTGCTGAAAGTGTAAATCGAGTTGAATTTGGAAGATAGTTAGCTGGCATCTACTAACGGTGAGTTTATCATACTCTGTGACCCAGCATTCTTGCCCCTAGATACTTAACCGGGAGAAATTAATACATACGTACAACAAATGACATGTCCTAGAATAAAGCAAACTTGCCAAACTGATATACACTTTTCAAAGCCAGTATAATGGTTCCCATGGTGACTGGAACATGGCCTGAAGACGGGTTTCTGGGGTCCTGATAGTATATCATTTCTTGACCTTGGCGTTGGTTACCCAGGGTGTATTGAGTTTGTGAAAAATGTATTAAGCTGCATTTTTATGTGTGCACTTTCTGTACACATATAATACTTCAATGAAAAGTTTAAGAGAAAAGAAAAAAATTAATAGTTAATAAAAGCACTTTCCTAACCAAGCACATTCATGACATTAAGTTTAATTTCATTAAAATAAAATTTCACAAATTAAATTCAAGAAACCCAACTATATACCTAGAATGATAGGGTATTTAAAAGAAAACAGAAAAAAATAAAGAAAAGATGTCCATGATAGTAAAATTTTCAATAATGCTGGGCAACACGCCAGACACACAGGAAACCATTGGAAAACAATAATAATATATACACTGATTATCCAACTTTTAAGATACCACACACTCTAAGATGCACTATTATTTTATGTGCCAATTAGAAAGGAAAAACCCTTCTAATCCATCTACGACATGCCACTGGTTGTAAAATAAATTTCATTTAAAATATATTATTTTTTTTTTCTAAATGCCTCTTATAATGGGTAACCAATGTATATAATAGAAAGTAAGTACTGGGGGGTGGATGGTCAGACTAGGAAAGGGTCCACATGGCAGGTGTACCCCAGGAAGGGTTCAAAGACAAAAGATGGCCCTTGAAAGGTGGAAAGTAAAGAAGTTAAAAGCTGGGAGGTGAGGTTATTCCAGGTTAAGGCAGCTTTAGAAGCAGAAGTGCAGAGGCAGCAAAGTACTCAGCACTGTGTGGAGGCAGGGAGGAGGCAGCCTAATTAGAGTGGGGAATGGAGTATTGGGAAATAACTGGAGATATTTGGATGGCAAGGTGAGGCCAGATTACAGAGGGGCTGGAATTCCAACAAAAACAATTTGGATACCGTTCAATTGGCAGTTAGGGTCGGTTTTAGAACAGGGACCAGACATGATTGAAATGATGGTTGAGGAAATTTATCTTACTGGACTGGACTGGAAAAATTAGATGCAGAGAAAGAAGAAATGATTGCAGTAACACAGGTGTGAGGTGATGAAGGCCTGGGCTGGAGCGTTGACATTTGAAAGTGCATTAAATAAAAATTTCCACAATTTATCTTCGTGATGCATTCCATATGTAAAACTACACTTGATGTTATAGTAAGTACAACTTCCTAAAAAGAAACGATGTACTTGCTTTCCTTTTTTATGAAACATTTGACTTAAGATTGGAAATTTGAACATGTGCTTGATATATAAATATAATACATTTTGTGCAAGTAAGAGACATGAATAAAAAGAGTTATAATCTATAAATATAGCTGGTACAAGTAAAAGAGATGAATAAAACAGTTATAATGAATAAAACAGAGTTACAATGAGAAATAAAAGAGATGAATTAAAAAGTTATGAAAATATAAATCTTCTTTTCAAAACAGAATCATTCAGGCTTTATCTTCAAGTTTCTAAACACCCAACTAAAGAATCTCTTGTGTATTTATCTACTAACCTATGTATGTTGGACGATTAATTCATTTAGATCACGAATGACTGTAAGCCATCGAGCATGTAAGTACTTGGGTACCTTTCACCTCTATCTTTATCTCCATTCTTTTTTATCCTCTAGCTAGTTTTTATTTCCCAACAGAACAGCCAGAACACAGAGCCTCGAGGGATTATCATCTTTACACCAAGATTAAGGCTTACAGAATGTTTAGTTAAGTGCTTTGCATAATGAAATGGGACAAAGTCTGTGTGGTCTTCATCAGTAAGTTATGCAAATGATGATCATCTGTGTTTAGACAGAATCTCAGGTGCACAATGAGCATTTGGACACTTTCTCAACTTCAAAAGGTAGCTTTCCAATTATTACATCCTTATGGGATGACTACAAAGCTATAAGGAGACTACTTTTAAATTAAATTCGGCATGACGTGCATGATATGGAATCATTCCCTTAAACCATAGTGCTATGAAAACACAGTGTTACCTGCATAGCCAAAGAGAAAACTGGAATCAATTTTTCCTGGAAGTTTTATGGATTGCAGGATAGAAGACTGGCTATTGCTCCTCCTTTACTCGAGTAGATATAATTAAAGGGGATAATGTGTCTGGCACTGGGAAATAAAATTAGTCATTCAAAAATCTCCTGATCGATCTAGTTATAGACATATGCTTCTGTCTATAAATCTCAGTTATAAAGGAATAAGAGCTAAGCTCATACCACAAGAGACCTAATTTAGAGGACTGAATAGTAGAACATAGCCCTTTATGACAGTGACAGGTAGTAGAATCATGCTGGTGATTTAGAAAAAAGAAATATTTGGGGAAACTGGTCACAACTTAAAAATAAAAAAGGTGATTTTTAACAGAGCTAACAGTAAAAGATTTCTACTTACCTAATAATAATTTCAGAAAAGGATGGATTATCCATCCTGCTTTAATTATGTCTATAACTCTCAAGAGAAATGGTGGTAAATGCTGTTTAATGATTTTCAAAAGCTATATAATCATGATGTGTGTATGTATATCTTTATGTAAGCAAACTATAGTTACTCTTGTTCTATCCTGTATTTTTTGTTTGTATAGTATCTTCACATGAAGCCATTTAATAATGAATCAATAAAATAAAACTCCCTAATCATTAATTTTCAACTTTGTAACATTTAAGATTTTAGGTTTTCTGTTATATATACCTAGACTATTTTATTATTTTATACCTAATAATTTGCATTTTTTTTCTCTGCAAAATCAGAATTGTTGGCTCTTTAAAACAACAAATGCCATTCTTTAAGCCATTTTTGGCAGAATGACCATTATATGACATGATAAAGTAAAACAGCTCTAACTGATGCTGAGGTGTCATGCTCTTGTCAGTTTCCTCCATTTGATCCCCACGGGCTCTCTATAAAACATTGTCTGCAGTACTATCTGCTTTCCAAAACAGACCACTATTTGATTGACTAATCAATCAGCTGATTGATAAATTGGCTTAGTAGCCAGTTTCAGATTATTTCAAATCAATTTTGTTTCATAAGGGAGTACCAGGTTAGGGCTTGCTCACCTAAAAACAACTAATGCCTCTAGGCCAGCCGTTGAAATGAATAAAACTAAAAAAAAAAAAAAAAAAAAAAAAAAAAAGACCGTACCCTTTTATGTAATGATGTTTACTTTGAATTTATATTAGTTCACACAAACACTCCATCCATGCTTTTGTTCTGGCCCTCCGGTCCAGTTTAAGAACCCATTGTGGCTATCGAGTCAAAATGTTTGCCAAACCCTGCTCTAGGCAATAGAAAAATCATCTGTTTTTTAAACATAATCCAACAATAGCAAAGTGTTGTGATCATAAAGAGATGACAACCAGCCCTGGCAGGTTGGCTCAGTGGTTGGAGTGTCAGCCTTCTCAGGTCAAGGGCATGAAGTGGGAAAGTGGTGACTTCCAGAATAGCGGTGTTACATAAATGAAACACAATCTTATTTTTCAGTGGCTATTAATAACCCATATCAATGGTCTAAAGTTTTGTATGTTTTTTTCAACAGGACACTTTTGTAAAGTCAAATCTTACACAGAAATAAACACAGGTAAAAGCAGAACTGTTCCAGCAGAAGTTGGAGCTGAACCAATCTTCAGAGGTCCCAGAATCAACATTTAACATTATATTAGTTTCAGATATACAACATAATGATTTTATAATTGTACTAGAGGCCCAGTGCATGAAATTAGTGCATGGGGGGAGAGGGTGGATGTCCCTAAGCCCAGCCTGCACCCTCTTGCAATCTGGAACCCCTCAGGGGATGTTCGACTGCTGGTTCGGGCCTAAACTGGCAGTCAGACATCCCTCTCACAATTTAGAACTGCTGGCTCCTAACAATTCACCTGCCTGCCTGCCTGATCGCCCCTAACCACTCGCCTGCCTGCCTGATGTCCCTAACCACTCACCTGCCTGCCTGATTGCCCTTAACCACCTCTGTCTCACCCCCCGCAGCGACTTCGTCTGAAAGGATGTCCAGAATGACATCCGGAAGGTCATTCAGCTGTCCACTCTAATTAGCATATTACGCTTTTATTATTATAGAGGCATTGTGAAATGATCACCATAATAAATCCAGTTAACTCCCATTGCCATACAGTTCCAAATCTCTTTCCTCTTGACATGAGAAATTTTCAGATCTACTCTCAGCAACTTTCAAATATGCAACATAGTATTAACTATAGTCACCATGCTGTACATCACATCTCCATGACTTACTTATTTATTTCATCACTGGAAATTTGTAGCTTTTAACCTCCTTCACCTATTTTGCCCACTTCTCACCCCCCATCTCTGGCAACCACCAATCTGTTTTCTGTATCTATGAGCTTGGTTTTTGTGATCGGCTTATATGGTATTTGTCTTTCTCTGTCTGCCTTATATCACTTAGCATAACGTCCTCATGGGCCATCCATGTTGTTGCAAACGGCAAGATTTCATTCATTTATGGCTGAATAATATTCCATTGTACGTATGTACGTACATATGTATGGTTGTATGAATGAATGATATACTTTCTTTATCCATTCACCCATTGATGGGCACTTAGGTTGTTTCCTGAAGCACAATTTAAAACCCTTTAGCTGCATAACCAAAGAATAACATTATAACTAAAAAACAACTGATTCGGATTAATTAAAATAGCACAAAATGTAATGAAATTATTTCGTATTTACGGATTGATTTTCTATATTTATTATGAAATAAAAATGCAATAGTTAATTAAAAAACTGATTCATTTCTTTGATACCAGCAAAAGGGCAAATACATTAATTTGTTTTCTATCCTCTCAGGTAGGGAATAACAAGCTGTGAGTGCTCCATTAGAGCTTATTCAGTGAAGCTGGACTCCTAGGGTCTCTCCAGGTGGGAGTAAGCTTTGCTTCATTCCACAGTTGCATAAATCAATGCCTATTTGGAAAGTCTTCATGGTTAACACAGCTAGCCAAGTAAGTTTATGTGCCCTTTAAAATAACATTTAAAGTACTAATCTAAAACAAAAATAAGTTTAAACTTCTTGAAAAAAAGAAATTATTGGGTCTGACAAGCCTTCATATATTTAATGAATGGTTTTCCATTAGGGTCCTAGTCTTTTCTACATCTGTTTCAGCTAGAAATTTCTGAAAGAACAGTTCTCTTGTGGAAGTCTGAACTTCAACCTCCAGACTCCATCTAAAAGAGAAAGTATAAGGAGTGAGTGAAATGAAAAAATACTAAAAGACTTATCCAAATATTTTTGAAGCTGCAAAAATACTCAGGGTAAGTTTTAGGAAAGTTGGTTTTTATTTTTTTTAAATTGGCTATTCTTATGGCGCTTGCTCATCTGAAAATAAACTTTATTCTATTTGATACTGCAGGCTGAATTAATAAATGACATTCTATAAAATTATGTATTCAACACTATGTCTTACTCTTCATTTCTAATAAAAATAGAAGACATTATTGATAAAAAGCAAAAACAAAACCCAGGAATCCAGGATGGGGTTACCTACTCTTGTGACATTTCTGTTACTAGAAAATAACTGAAATTCAAGACAAATTATTTATTTCTTACAAAAGAGAAGAAAATTAAATTTATTAGCTTATCAAATTGGTCCTTTCATCTGATCTTTCCCTATTGATGTTATTCCTTAAGTACATTACATAACACAGTATTATTTCATTAAAAAAGAGTAAAGTGTTATACATTCCTAGCTGATCCACTAACTTTCTCCACTCCCACAGATTATACCAATTTAGATATCACTACAAAAAGTCCTGCTGTCATGTATCAATTGTCTCTTAAAAGTAAATCTGATGAACAAAAACAGATCCAGAAACAGAGAAGCATTGATCAGACCGTCAAACCTCAGAGGGAAGGTAGGGGAGGGTGGGAGTAAGGGGGAAAAATCAACGAAAGGACTTTTATACATGCATATAAGCCTAACCAATAGACACAGACACCAGGGGGGTGAGGGCATGAGTGGGGGGGGGGGGGGGGGGATGGGGGATAAAGACACATATATAATACCTTAATCAATAAAGAAAAAAATAAAAATAAACAAGTAAATCTGTGTGACAAATTCCTAATAGCTCTCTGATATCTCCAGATACTTATTTTTCTAAAACTACCACCTTTAGTATTGGTTATCCTATTAGGAAAACACAAATCCCAAAGCAGAAGAGAAAGTGTATTTAGTTGCAAGAACAATCTGGAAACTGAATGTGTGTACTGGTATGTACAAAGAAGACAATGTCAACTAATGGATAGGCCAATTCAAATAAATTAAGAAAAGATCTGAAAGAGCTTCTGAAGGATAACAGAATATTCCACCTCAAAATAGGCCTTTTTGGCATAAGGGTTCATTTGAATTGATTGTTTTAAGAAACAGCAGACACAGGATTAGGCTCTGACTTAAATCTGCATAACAAGTCTTACCCTCTTCCTAGTCATCTCCCCAAAACCAGCCTTCCCCAAACCTTTCTTTCTTTTGTCCTTAGCTGAAAATGGCATTATTTAAGCCTGAGTTCTAAGCCATCTCTGAAAGTTACTAATTTTTTCCCTGGGAGTATCTCCCATGTATACATGAGGCATACATGTTAATAAACTTTTGTTTGTTTTTCTCTTGTTAATCTATCTTTTGTTACAGAGTTCCAAGCTAAGAACTTAGAAGCCCTATACTTGAGGATGAAGTAAAATTTAGAAGGTAGAGTTTGGTTTTTTATTTTGATTTTGGATAGGGGAGACTTGATCTTTCTCTATCTAGATTCCATTCTGAGAGATCAAGTGACTAATTCAACCTTGCATCCCTAGCACTCACAGCATAGAACCTTTTTATAAACTCATTCTGTGTGAAATGTGTTTAAATTTTTTTTTTTTTTGGAAAATGCATTCATTGTTTTTATTTCTCTTAAAAATATTACATACTCATTTTATAAATCAAGAAAACACATAAAAGAAAAAAATGTTAAAATGACCTATAGTTGTATTATTTAGTGATTACCATCAACATATTTGGGTATGATTTTTCCATTCTTTTTCTAGAACTACAAATATATATGTAAGTAAATTAATGTATTTTTAAAACTTCAACCTTACCAGATATATAATTTTATAAATACTACTTGAAGTAATAATGTTACTTGTTTTATTAATTTATTGTTTATATTTATTTTATTCACTACTAATGAGTTAACTTGTTAATTTAATAAATAGTATTTGAATAAACAGTGGCCAAATTTTCATAAATGAGTTCATTAATTCCTGAAAACTTTCTTCCTAGTTACAGAAGATTTTAATATTCAAATTTTAAATGGTTTAACCATACCATACCTTTTTTCTAAGTTTATAATTTGAAAAAGATGATAAAATAATCCAACAATGATATTCTTAAAATAAATAAAGTATTTGTGCCTATTTAAAATTATAATCAAGAATTTTGAAAGGTTTCTTTTTATTTTCTCTTTATCCATTCACTCATACCAAAACTGTTTAAGTTATGTAGTAAATGACCATATAGTACATTTTTTCTTAAGGGGTCTGTAGCAAGAAAGAAAAAAGTCATTTGTTATGTTTGTCACTAAGCCAAATCATAACCAAAATGTTACTTACAAGGGAGCTCTCGAACGTAGCTCAGACCATCTCTCAAAAGGTTTTGCTTTTATAACCATAATGCAATTGGTTCATTCTAGGAATGTTTAAGGAAACCTGGAAAATATATGAAGCATGCATTCTGTTTCTATTTATTTACCGGTGGTCATAAGGAAGTTTCGTAAGTAAAACTTCCCTTATTTGACTCTTAACTCTTTCATCTCCTTTTTGCTATTGCAGAATAAGAAGCAAAAATTACACTGTCTTTGATTAATGTTTTTACTTATTTTGAACCAAGTATAAATAAGGATAAATCATGATATTATTTGGCTTTTGCACAGGATATGCAACTAATCTCTTCACGAAACTCCTTATACTTCAATAGATAAGCCTAATGTTTTCAAAGTTGACTATTGGTTCCTATCATGTAGAAACACTGAAAATAAGGTCTTGAGTTTTCTTCACTCTTTATGTATGAAATCCTTTAAACTTCTTTAAAAAAATTCATGTATTCTCCAAAGAATGTCTTTATTTGACAATTATTTCTGGCAAAGGTACAAGCCAAATCTTTTCTTGCAACTTCAAAATAATACTTATCTACTGTGTGTAGTACAAAAGTTATGACTTTTTCTTTCATATGAATAGTAATTACATAATAGAACTCCTGCATAAGTAATTAAGAGAAGAAAATTAGAAAATTATATAAACTCTTCTATGTCTAGGGATTAACAGCAGCCAATTTCCTTGGGCTAAATTATCAAATTATCATTATTAAAAGAAAATACTAACAGTAGGCACCTCTTTATCTAGAAAAAAAGATGTAGTAACCAGACCTCTTTCTTTTTCCCCCTTTTGTGGTAGATAAAAGACTAACCTTTGATATCTTGGGCACACAATCTCTTAGACCAGCGGTTCTCAACCTGTGGGTCGCGACCCCTTTGGGGGTGGAACGACCCTTTCACAGGGGTCGCTTAAGACCATCGGAAAACACATATATAATTACATATGGTGCCCTAACCGGTTTGGCTCAGTGGATTGAGCGTCAGTCTGTGGACTTAAGGGTCTCAGGTTCGATTCCGGTTAAGGGCATGTACCTTGGTTGAGGTCACATCCCCCGTAGGGAGTGTGCAAGAGTCAGCTGATTGATGTTTCTCTCTCATCGATGTTTCTGTCTATCCCTCTCCCTTCCTCTCTGTAAAAAAAAAAAATCAATAAAATATATATATATAAAATTACATATTGTTTTTGTGATTAATCACTATGCTTTAATTATGTTCAACTTGTAACAATGAAATTGGGGGTCACCACAACATGAGGAACTGTATTAAAGGGTTGTGGCATTAGGAAGGTTGAGAACCACTGTCTTAGACCGATTGACCAACTAGCCTAAATATTCAAGAAGGTTTGCGGAAAGAAGAAACTAAGATTGTAAAATTCTTCTTCCCAAGATCCAAAATTAGATCCTATTCAAAACTTTGAACACATGATCTCACACACAAAATATCTTACTGTATGTGTTCCTAATAATTCCTAGATTCGATTATTGAAATGTAATTGCTTTCTTTTCAATGATTTTAAATCTTTGCAAAATACCAATACAATATCTTTTGAAATAACTGGTATAGAACCTTTTAAATGTGTTAGTTCTCTTGTTCTCTCTGAATTCTTGTAAGATCAGATATACTCTGGCGTGTGTGCGTGGGAGAGGAGTTTGGAGAGAGAGAGAGAGAGAGAGAGAGAGAGAGAGAGAGAGAGAATATGGAAGGGGAGTTAAGGAGAGAGGAAAGATTAGTAGAGAGAGATGCTTATTAATTGACCCTGGATGTATTCTTTCTCTAAACAACAACAACAAAACTTTAAAAGGAATCTTTAAAACTTAAATAGATAAAATGTGAAAGGAAATATCCAAATAGTTGATGCCCTGTGAAAATGGCTCAGTAGAATTTTATTTGCTTCAACACTGAGGACTTTCTTGCGCTCCTTTGTGGTTCTCAGTGGGTTAACTCTAAGAAATCATGGTCAGGGACTTCAGTGGTAAACTAGTTGTTTCAGTTTTAATGATTAAGCATTAGGACATTTTTCTTTCAATACAAATCTTTAGTTTCCATCACACTCCAGTAAAAATAAAGACCAGCTCTCTAAACGGGGGGAAAAGATCATCTCTTTCAAGCCAGTGCCAGTTTGACTGAATTTTTTGTAAAGACTTTGAGATTGACATTACAGCTGACATCTCATACTCAAAATCAGTATTTTATTTCAGTTTCTAATCAAAATAAAGTCAGCTAAGTAAACAGGTTTATTGCTTTTACTATTTGTTTTTGTCCTGTTGAATGCATGTAACCTATTGGCTAACATCTGCTCTTCAATAACATCTCTTTCTTTCCTTTTTGCTTTTCTTTTAAGAAGCATTCTTCTAGTCATTTGGATAAGCTTCTTTCTCCTTTCCCTCTGCATTTTTCTGAAATTCATAGACAAGTAATATAGGGGTCACATAATATGATTGTCTTATGATGGATTGTGGGACAACACTTTCATATTGAAACTTACATTTCAAAGACTGTCAAACTACAGCAGGAAGGCCGGGGAGGGTTGGGGGGGGGTGGGTAAGAGATCAACCGAAGGACTTGTATGCATGCATATAAGCATAACCAATGGACACAAGACACTGGGGGGTATGGGAGGCTAGGGGAAGGTCAAGGGGAGAAAAAAAAAAGGAGACATGTATAATACTCTTTGTAATACTTTAAGCAATAAAACAATTTAAAAAATAAAAATAATGACGAAGACAGTGAGTTTTGTTTTGTAGATCTAACCCCTACTGCCCTCGCAGAATGTACTGCCATAGTTTGTAACTACTGCTTCAAATAGTCCCTAGAGCTAATGCATGAAACGAGGAAATGGAAGATGGCCATTCTCATTTTTAGAAAGTTTCTCTTTTTAAACAATGCATTCCCCACTCACGACCGTTTCATACTGCAGAGGGCTCTGCTGGACTCCGTATTCTTTGCCTAAATGGGGCACGATTGAGAAGAATCATCCTTCTTTGTCTTCACTTGCCAGGAATATTATGTACTTTGCACACTATAAATGTCATTTCGAAAAAGCGTTCACAGTCTCATAGACCTATGAGCAACAAATAATTTTTTAAACAATAAATTCTGTTGTTTTTTTCTAGACAAATGGAAACATGCCGTACACATGGCTTTGTTTAACCACATCAGTGACCTATAAATCACTCCCAGGTGCCTTGGGATGATAAGGAAACTGTGACAGGAACAACAGAGTTCCCATCACACACGCATGAGGATAGCATGTCCTTCTTAGCATAATAATACGAAAGAAAGCATTCCACTGGAACGAAGATAAGTGGTCCTTTATAGGTGTGTTTGTGGGTACAGAGACATCCCTAATATTTTCAAGTCTGAGCTCGGTGCTCTCTGCCTCACTTTCAACATTTCATCCGGTGAATCGGAAGAAGGACTAAGTGGAAACATTTACACATTGTCCTTACGCATTTCCTGTAGCGCTCCACGATGTCATAAATATCTCTGATCCACTTTCAAATTTCAGAGGAAACACCGGTCTCTCCTCATTTTCAAGGTCAGGGGTAAGGTGACGTTTTTGAAATAATGTCTGGAGTGAAACTCAGAACAAGGGAAAACAAAACAGCAGATACCTCATTTCAGAGCACTCCGTGTTCAAAACCCTGGGTCTCAGAGATTCATTAAGCCCATATGCAGAAAGCTCTGGGTTCAAATTCCAGTCCCGAGTGGCTGCTGGCCAGAATAGCAGGAAGGGACCGTGTCAAATTCATACTCCAGCAAAGTTTATAGACTTTTTAATATCAGTACTGACTCCAACGAAAATGAGTCTAAAACTAGCAAGAGCAATATATCCAGTAATCTAATGTATGCAGCTTTCAGTTGCTAGGTTGTTAGTATTTTCCACGGATTGGCTACAAGATGGTTGGCCAGGTCACTTCCTTTTCCTGGGTTTTAGCTACTTCCTCTGAAATATCTACTGAATTCGACTCTCCCTTTCCCATTGGCATTCAATCCTTTAGTGGAAGAAAAAGATGTTTTCTTTATCTTACAGTATCCAGCTCTGTTCAGACAGAAGGTTCCTCGGCTGTCTTCCTCCAGAAGAACTCCATGGACCTGTCCCTTGCTCGGCTCCAGGATGCGTCTCAGGTGCAATCACCTCCCCCTCCTCTTCCCGGCAGGGCACCCGGCGGAGGGGGGCGGGGGGGAGGGGGCTGTCTCCTTTCCTCTCTCTTTAGCTGCACCGACACATGCGCACCCAGGAGGACTCACAGGGGTGTGGGATTTGCTGCCCATAGAGTGCATGTTATCTTTTTGTTATTATTACTATTAGTGCTTTATAGGTCAGTAATATGGTTAAAAGAAGCTGTGTGTACATTATGCTTCCAATTAGAAAAAAGTACATACTTAGTTTATTATTTAAAAACTTAAAAAAAAAACACACAAAACAGCCTCTTTAATAAATGGTGCTGGGAAATTTGGTCAGATACATGCAAAAATGAAACTAGATCACCAACTTACACCATACACAAAAACAAACTCAAAATGGCTAAAGGACTTGAATGTAAGACGGGAAACCATAAAAATCCTACAAGACTCCATAGCAGCAAAATTGCAGACATATGTCGTAGCAATATCTTTACAGACAGAGACCCTAGGGCAAGAGAGACTAAGGAGAAAATGAACAAATGGGATTACATCAAAATAAAAAGCTTCTGCACAGCAAAAGAAACCATCAACAAAACAAGAAAGCCCACTGCATGGGAGAACATATTTGCCAATGTTATCTCCGATAAGGGTTTAATCTCCAACATTTGCAGGGAACTCATACAACTCAACAAAAGGAAAATAAACAATCCAATCAAAAAATGGGCAAAGGACCTAAATAGAATCTTTTCAAAAGAGTACACTCAGGAAGCCAAGAGACACATGAAAACATGCTCAAAGTCACTAATCATCCAAGAGATGCAAATCAAAACGACAATGAGGTACCACCTCACACCTGTCAGACTGGCTACCATCAACAAATCAACAAACGACAAGTGCTGGAGAAGATGCGGAGAAAAAGGAACCCTCCTTCACTGCTGGTGGGAATGCAACTGGTGCAGTCATTGTGGAAAACAGTATGGCATTTCCTCAAAAATTTAAAAATGGAACTGCCATTTGACCCAGTAATACCACTTCTAGGAATATATCCCAAGAAAACAGAAATACCAATCAGAAAGGATATATGCACCCCTATGTTCAATAGCCAAGATTTGGAAACAGCCTAAATGCCCATCAACAGATGAGTGGTTTAAAAAACTATGGTACATCTACACAATGGAATACTACACTGCTGTAAAAAAGAAGGAATTCTTACCATCTGCAGCAGCATGGATGGAACTGGAGAGCATTATGCTAAGTGAAATAAGCCATGAAGTAAAAGAAAAACACCACATGATCTCACTCATTTATGGATAATAAAGAACATTATAACTGATGAACAAGAAGATAGATACAGAGGCAGAAAAGCATTGAACAGACTGTCAAATTACAGTGGGAAGGCTGGGGAGTGTTGGGATGGTGGGGTAAGAGATCAACCAAAGGACTTGTATGCCTGCATATAAGCACAACCAATGGACACAAGACACTGGGGGGATGGGGTGGGGGCATGTGCCAGGGGGTAGGGGAGGCCGGGGGAAGGGCAATGGGGGGGGGGGGGGGGCGCCACATATGTACTACAATCTGTAATACTTTAAACAATAAAATAAAATTTTAAAAAAAGAACAGCAAATTTTTATGAGTTAATTTTAAGTTTATTAAATGTTCTAAAGAAATATGATATCTTTTTAAATAAAGAAACAGTTTGCTCTGCAAAAAAAAAAACAACACACAAAAAACAAAAAAAAAACACCTTATTTATAGGCCTATAAGAATTCAAGGAATGTACTCAGCCTAGTGTCTGAAACATAATAAGCATTCTGTACGGGTTACCTACATATGACCGGGATCATTATGATCATCTCAGAATAAGCAGTTAAAACTTTTTCCCTTTTTAGTGGTTTTGCTGTGATGTGAAAATGGGAAATTATAAAAATTTGAGAATCTTACAAAGTATTAGTTCTGAGTCCATTCTCCCTTAAGCATTTCTTTCTAAAGGGGAGGGGGGCTCACAAAATACTCCTCTCCTTCTGAGCCTTTCACGGGGCCTGCACTCCATGCAGAACTATCTGTGTCCTCCTTGGGAGATGAACCATTCCTGTTCTAAGAGACTCCAGGCTGGGTGATTTCCATACTCCTCGGACTGTAAGAGTTTACTACACCTACTAGTATTCTTTATTTAATCTTCACAACAGTCCTATGAGTCAACTAATACACTTTTTTTCACATAAAGAAACAGTTGCAGAGAAGTTAAATAACGTCGAGTAAAGTTATTCAACTAGCTAATGACAAAGAGGTCATTCAAACCCAGGTCTCCCTGATGCTAAAGCCCCAGCGTCTCCTATTACAGCATGCAGTCTTTGGCCATCTCATCAGAAAGGGACACTAAATACATATTTCTTTGTTTTAGGGGAAATTCTAAAAACATGGCTGGAATCTTTTGACTAGCATGTATCACTAAATAAAAGTGATGGCAGTTCATATTCACTGATATGTTCTAAACACAACAACCATATGAAGTAGTTACTATCATCCTCCCCATTTTACAGATGAGGAAACTGGGACAGAAAAACAAGTAACCATGACTAAGGTCATATGGCTGGAATGTGAGCCATGGCCCCAGAGTCTGGGGTCTTCACTTCTATACATGCTGCTTGGGTTGGATATTTCCATGTTGTTTCTCCAGATTTGTTTGCTACCCTTCTCCATCAGGCTCTCTGGGAAGCGGACCTTTATGGAATCCCTCAACAGGGCTCCTTGGTCTTTCACCTTCCAGTTGGATTGGGGGAATGGAAGTTACCAGGAAATGAGAAGCGATGAAGACTTAGTCAATAATGGAGCTTTGTGTTACTTTCTTTCCCCAAGAATATAACATCTGTGAGTAACTCTGAGATTCCAAACTTGGACTTTTAATGTCCAAAGGAAGCATTAATTAGATCCACTGACAATCACCCAATTTACAAAGAAATGGAGGAGTATGATTGTTTAGTTCCGTTTTCATCTTCAAAGGTGAACTGTTTAAGTACAACCTTGAGATGAGTCTTAACTTGTGTTTCTAAAATGTAATACTGTACAATGATTTATAGACTACTCACGCTTGGCCAACTAATTTCTTTACTTTGGTTTCCCTTTTATGTTAAATAGAGATGAAAGATACGTAGATCTTCTACTTACTTAATCATTATTTAAAAGAGAAAAAAAACAGACGGGAAAAACTTTAAGTTAGCTCAAGAGAGTCGATAAAAAAAATATACCTCACTAGAGGTTGGGAAATTGATGAACTAGGTTAAGAGGGAAAAACACAATTCTCTCCAGTATTATGAAAAATTGCTCTTGAGTAAAATGAAAGGACTCAGTATGTGTGTGGCTTCCCTTAAGTTCAGTGTCTATTAAATATGCAGATATCTCAATAGCATCTAGTTTCCCTAGAGTTTATAACGTTTATATAATAGGAATATTTGGAACAATGAGAGAAGAAAAATGGCTAAATTATACACTACAAGCTTTGAAAATCCACTTTTAGCACTGTCACTCTGCTTTTCCTTAGCAAAATCTTTCACCATGGTGGCTTTCTGTAGGAACATACTGGTTTATACAGTTCCAGTAACCCCTCTGTAATACCTTTTCCTCACTCACAAGAAAAAAGAAACCATCTCTCCAGCATCTTCCCAGACACTCCCACTCAAATTTATTTCCCAGCACCAGCCAGCCATCTGGTTTCTAACGAACACAGGGGCCCATTTTCCCCCATTTGAAAGCAAAATAACATTAAAACGATTGTAATAATACTAGTTAACATTTATTAGCCACTCACCCCGCACCAGTCCCCGTGTGGAACATTTCACATGCATTATCTTATTTCATCTCAGAACTTTCTAAAATGGATAGTTCTGTTATTCCCATTTTACAAACAAGGAAACTGGGGCTTAGAGAGACCATATCACAAAGAAATATAGAACGTTAGCAGTTAGGATGCATTTATCTTTGGGTTACTGAATGCTCAACTCTAACTGGCTTAAGCACAAAGACCATTTCCTTAATTTTGGAGATAGCAGTAGGACGGGTTCAAATGCTGACTTAATCCAAAGGTTTTGGATGTTCTTCGCTCTCTATTCCCCCTTGTATTTGTCTCATGCCTGACTTGGATGGAGACGCCTGCATCAGATCTGGGATTCATATCCATGTCGGACAATATCTGGAAGACGAGAACTTGTGCAAGACACGCTTAGCTAAATTCCCCTTGAGTCCCAGTGGGCTAAAGTAGATGAGATCATCTCTCCTGAACCAATTGGCAAGGGGGTTGGAATGGCTATGATTGGTAGATAAATTAACAGCCCATCCCCACTGGCATCAAGCTCCACTTTATAAAAATGGGCAATTTTAGCAATGCTTCTCTCTAGTCCTACTCTGCCTAAGCTAAGTTTAAAGATCAGAATGCCAGTTATGGAAGCGGGAGAGAAACTATTAACAAACTAGTGGGTTAAATTTCTCTAATACATCTATATAGTTTTTTTTTTTTTTTTTGCAATATATACCACGTTTTTATAAACTGTTATTCTTGGAAATGGTTAAAAATTATTAGGTCTATAAAAATTGTGCACTGGGCCACTTATTTAATAAATAAGGTATGTCCTCTGTTTAAGGCAACAATAATATTTTCAATTTTGTGCAAGTCAATCTCCCTAGGTACATGGGTATAAGTGTAGTTATATTCACAGAATATACCATGGTATTTTCCAGCTACGGGACCCTAATAAAGTCTATGGTTCTCCCTTAAAGTTACACCCTATTTATACTGGGAATCTCCCAACTGTGCTTGACTGCTCACAGATTCCAATAACTATTCTTCCAAACTCCCTGGCGCTGGCCATGTCTCTTTCCACCACTTCTCTTCCCTAGTATCTCTGCTGGGAACCACCAGGTCCACTGGGCGTGGCATCCTCTGCTGGCACCAACTCCCATGTGTCTGTGCTGAACACCACTGCCACCTGCAACTAAGAGCCTCACAACACCCTAAGTGGGTGTGGTCCGCCATGATGGGAGACAGAATGGCACTCTTCCTCACTGACACCCTACTTTGGGCTCACAATATTGCCTGTACCACAGGGGCTTGCAAAAGCTGAGATGAAAAACAACTGTAACCAGTGTCCTTTCCCTCATTAGGGTCGGTCACACTCTGTGGGATAGGACAGGAAACTCAGTTCCTGAGAGAGTCCTGTGCTCTTCCCCAACTCTTTTCTTCCCAGGCTCCCAAATTCTCATGCAAATGTTTATACAAATCACTGCCAAGGCCTTCCCACAGGAGTTGTCAGACCCTGCCCAGGCATTTCTGATCCCTACAGTGGACACAGTAGGGACTCAAGCCATAACCCTCTCTGAGGCTGTTTCTTTCAAGAAAAAAAAAATTAGACTAACGTAATCTTTGAGGTTTGTATATTATCTGTTGATTAAAAAATATTTTTTTTGCTAGATTTTTTATTCTAGAAATTTGCAATGTCTTATCATGATGTGATAAGAAGTCTTTAGCTATAAGTGAACTACTGAACCATTTCATTAGAGCACAAAGGAGTCTGCCATGAAGTTAATAGAATGAATGTAGATACAGTGACCATATCAATCCATTGTGAGTTATGCCTACATAAAACCTTATCTTTACAGTGCCATGTTCCTAGAAACTTAAGGGGGAGCCAAATACATACTTTTTTTTATCACAGAGAAGCAAAGGAAAAGTGACAAAAAGGGAAAAAATTAGGACAATTAGACATATCTCTAACACTTTAAGAAAATACCAAGATTTTCATCATATGTAAGATACAGATTTTATTACCAAAAATGTTTTTAGAAGATTAAATAGTAGTTACAGTTTTTACTTTTAATCTTAGAGATCAAACTTCTTTAGAATTTTGCTCAATAACCAACTCTTTTCAGTAAACAGGAAAGCCTCATTTTACCAGTTATCCAAAAACCGTGCATCAGAAATATGAATTGACCTTTGGAATCAAAAAGAACTACAAAAATGTTCAAATCCCACTAAGTACATTTTAAATACATTTATGCTTAAATCTAAATAAGTTGACAGTATAGTATAATACAACCTAGAAATTAATACTAGATAAATCTCCGCATTGGTTTAATGCCTTTATTGACCTGTGGCCTAGGAAAATAAAACCTTTTTGTTCAAATTGTTTTTGGAATCAAATTTGTCACAATCAGGTTGGCCTAGCTGATGTTGGTAAAGTACCTTGCAATTAAGTAGACCCACTTTATGACACTCACCTCATTAACCTGCTTTTTGTCCAGGTGGAACACTTGACCAGAACTTGTCGAGGCAATTTCTTCATAGACTTTATATCCAATATGGCTTCGATCATCGCAATCTCCAGTGAGCACAAATACCACCTTTGATTTTTTTTAAAAAGAAGACAATTTAAAGGGTTTTCAGAAATCAATATACATTTATTGAGCACCTCTTATACGTTAACATACTACTAAACAAGTGGAATATATAACACATATATTTATATATTCCTCCCTATATCCATGCACTTGGCAAAGTTCTTCTTACTAAACAGATGAAGCTTATTTTGTCATCCTTGTATCAAAACAGGCATGTGACTTGCTTTGGCCAGTACCATCAGGCAAAAGGGACATTCTATCAGTTTTGAGCATACACTCAAGAAGCCGTAGATATTTCTACTTGATTTCTAGTGTTTCTGTCTTGTCCATGGGAAGAGCATACCTATATCAGCTTGCTTACTGGTCTTAGATAAGAGAATGAGAAGTTGGTGAGGCAGAGTTAAGTTACCCCAGATATAAGCCTATATAAGCCAAACTCAAACTATCCCCAGACATACAAGTGGGCAAGTCTAGCCAAGCTCACCTGAGCTCTGATAACATGTGAGAAATAAATGCTTGTTGTTTTAAGCTACTGCTAGTGAGAAATGCTTGTTACACAGCAGTAGCTAACTGATACAATTAGTAACTCTAACTCTGACAGGATTCCACATAGGAGATGACAATTGAAATAAAGGCCTTTTGTGCTGGTCTATGTTTTTCTCAGTTATAAGGACACAATGGTAACAAGTACCTTAATTAATCCCCAAATCATCTCTTCTCTGTATAAAAACAAGACATTCATATACTTTGTACAAATGTCACATATCCACTTATACACATAAATTAAATGATACATACATATTGGAGTACACAAACATGGATTAACAGTTGTAATTATTGACACTGGCACACACAGTATGGTCAAAGAAGAGAGACGCGCTCTCACATGCTGTATTCCTTACAGCTGTATTCAGATGGAACATCCAGGGGTTGCTTCCCACTCACCTGTGACTGTTTCTGTTGGATAAGCTGCAGAACCTCATGAGTGAGCCGATAATCCTTGGACCGTGCATCAGTGAAAACATAGATGAAAGAACCAGGAAGAGAAATTTCCAAGGCAATTTTTATAGCTCCAATACTCATTTCCGGACAATCACCACCCCCCTGTTGAGAAGCAGAGAGGGAAAAAAAAATGCAATTATTTCAGAAGCAGAAAAGAAAGGGGTGTTTCAGTTATGACAGGTGGCATTAGGAGCTCTAGAACTTTGATTTTCTGTCAGTTTGCTATGGGATTAACCACTTTGTATATGAGAAAATAGAAAAGATATAAAGTGATGTGAACATGAAAAAAAACTGAAACTGCACTTATAAATAAATTCTAAACTCACCCGAAATACACAAAATAATGGAACTATTATATATTTTTATTGAATTTATTGAGGTGACATTGGTTAATAAAATTATATGTTTAAGTGTATAATTCTGTAATATGTCATCTATACATTGCATTGTTTACCACCCGAAGTCAAATCTTCTTCCGTCACATATGTGTATTTGACTCCTTTTACTTCGCAGCCCCCTTCCTTTTGTCTGTGTCTATGAGTTTTCCTTGGTCTTGTTTGTTCCTTTGTTGCTTTCAGCTTTATATCCCACATATTAGTAAAATCATATGGTTCATTACTTTTTCGGTCCGACTTATTTTGCTGAGCACGCCTACAGCCATACCACCCTAAACACACCTGATCTCTTCTGTTACATATTTTTAGCTAAATGTGATGCACTCTCCCATTCTCTTTCATGACTATTTAACATATCACCTCTTTTCTTATATCTCCTCACTCTTATTTCATGACCTTGCTTCTATTTTCCTGAGGAAATGGAAGCAATCAGAAGAGAACTTCCATAAACTCCTGCTGCGATTCCTATGAACCTACTTGCATAGCAGCCGCATGCCCTGCCTTCACCTGAAGGAATCATACGTGCTCCCAGGTAAGGCTGACTACTCACCTGTGTCTAATCAAGGACATGGCCCCTGTGGCTGTCTGCTCTCTTTACTCCAGCACCAAACCATTCATCTTTACTGCATCCTTCCTACCAGCAAACAAACATACTGGCATATCTCCCATCCCCCAAGTTTTTGCTCAAATGTTACCTATCACAGAAGCCTCCCATGACCACCTTATCTAAAATACATCCTCTGTGTCACTGTTTTCACTCTGCTTCATTTTTCCTACTAACACATGATCTCTGAGTTTTATTTACTTTTCCTTTTTTTTAAAATATTTTTATTGGTTTCAGAGAGGAAGGGAGAGGGAGAAAGAGATAGAAACATCAATGATAAGAAAGAATCATTGATCAGCTACCTCCTGCACACCCCACTGGAGATGGAGCCCGAAACCCGGGGATGTGCCCTGACAGGGAATCGAACTGCGACCTCCTAGTTCATGGGTCGGTGCTCAACCACTGAGCCACACCAGCCGGGCTGCTTTAAGTATTGAAACCAACCTTATTCTCCTGAACAGAAAGCACCTCTTTGAAACCCTGAACCTCATAAACATGATTATTTAATATTGGTTACCACCCGAAGGAAAGAGTGTGGTGAGCAGACACAGCTGTAACTCCACGGAGAATTTCACAAATATAATTACAAACGAAAGGCATTCCTTATATTCCTGGAACTTTTTTATATCTTATTCTAAAAAAATAACTCTTTGACTTTTATGGAAGAACTACCATAAAGCCTCAAAGCAGCCAGAATATGGGGGAATGTCAACTCACAAGGAAACATTTTGACCCACACATGTCAGAAACCCACCCTGGCTGTGCTTACACCTCCCTTAGGAGTGGTTTGTGTCGCTTATTCATTTTTCCCAGCTGTGGAAATGAGTATACTCTTTACAATAAAAATGAGTATTCTGCCCTGAATTTCACATTTGCAGTCACAGATTATATTATAATCTTGTGGATTATAAATTATTCTCGGAACTAAAACTCTTCTCTTCCCAAAGTATCTTTAAATAATTACCTTTCTGCTTATAGTAGTTAGTTGTTATCTAAGAATTAAAACTAAATGATAACTAGTAATTGATATCTTAGTGAGACTATTGTCTAACTCACTGTTGATATGGATTTCTGGGGGGCAAAAAAGAGTGGGTGTTTTTTTTCAAAAGAAGTTAACATATAACATTACATTCTTATAAAAGCTCCCTATGTGATACTTGAGTTTAATTTTGTAATCATTTAAAATCATAAAGAACCTGTGCTGTCTAACACAGTAGCCACTATCTAGCCCAGGGGTGGGCAAACTTTTTGACTCGAGGGCCACAATGGGTTCTTAAACTGGACCGGAGGGCCGGAACAAAAGCATGGATGGAGTGTTTGTGTGAAATAATATAAATTCAAAGTAAACATCATTACATAAAAGGGTACGGTCTTTTTTTTTTTTAGTTTTATTCATTTCAAATGGGCCGGATCCCGCGGGCCGTAGTTTGCCCACGGCTGATCTAGCCTCATGTGGCTACTGAGCATTGAAACTGAGGAACTAAATATTTTTTTTTAATTAATGAAAATTTAAAAACATAAAAAGTACTGATTTTTTATATTAATGATGTTGAAATTATGTTTTAGATATAATGGGTTCAATGGAGCATTAAAGTTAATTTCAACTGCTTTTTTAAATTGCATATGCGGCTCACATTGTCTTTTTTGTTGGCCAGCACTGCTTTCGGATGATCCATTTGGTTTAGTGAAGTCGACTCCCTTCTAGACTGTTATTTGTCAAGTTGTTGCTTTGATCTGAAAGTCTTCCATGAACTTTGTTTCCTGGCAAAAGTTATTAGAAACCAAGTTCATGTTGCTTCCATTTACTAAGGTCAGGAATCAAGCTGCAAACAACTCCAAAAATCTATAAATTATTCACTTTTGTTTAAATATATATACACAGAGTGTATCCAAAAGTTCGGACTCGTTTATAAATTATAAATGTAGCTTGTCAGAGGCTGCAAAAGCAGAGGGAGAACAACGCTCCTTCCTCTGGATGCCCACAGAATATCGGTCGTTCTTCCACTGTAGCACTTGCCGAGTTGTATTATAATTTATCTGTTTCCTCCCCCCAGATCTTGGGTTCCCCAAGGAAATCCAGTAAGTGTTCCATTAGCTGTTTGATGAATGAACGGACAAATGAATGAACAGTGAGTAAATGAGTGAATGGGATCGTACAAAACAAACTAGGCTCATCTGCTGTATTCAGGCTGAGTGTAACTCAATCTTAGCCCATCTCCTTTCAAGTTATATAATTCCAGGTATAAGTACAAGTCCCAAAGGTGCATAGTACTGCCACATCTCCCATTTATCTTTAATTTATTCCCCTTCTCTCTTTTCCCTCCCGTAGCCTCTCCCCCCTTCCTCCCTTCCTCCCTCCCTCCTTCCCTCCGTCCTTCCCCCTCTTTCCCTTCCCTTCCCTTCCTCTCTCTCTCTCTCTCTCTCTCTCTCTCTCTCTTTCTCTTTCTCTTTCTCTCTCTCTCTCTCTCTCTCTCTCTCTCTCTCTCTCTCTCTCTCTCTCCTTTATGTAAATGTATTCCCTCAAAGGCCCATAAGCCTGCACACCTACATGAAGAAGGAAGATGAGGCAGATGAAGTTTATAATGCACTGAAATGCATAATTTCCTAAATGAATATAAGGGCCTGACTTAGTTAACTTTGTGTTTTTATTTGAACTCTGAAATAAAACTAATTTGTATCAGTAGGCACATTCTTGCTCAGTGTTTTGATATTCATTTTACCTTTACAATTCTACTGATGGCTATAATTTACTAAGTTGCCAAAGACACTTTAGATAGAAAAAACAGAAGCACGTGACCTTTCACAGTGAATGTTGTGCCTGGAATTAAAGAGAAAGGGAAAAAAATGCTGTAACCTCAGAGTCACAGTAATAATTATCTTTAAAAAAAAAAATCCTGGAAAGCAAGATTAAATAAGAATGAAAAGAAATCCTATCAATCTAGGTAGTAATAAAACACAGATTAGTATGCTGTCTTTTCTAAATACAAAACAGTGTAGAAGCAGCAAAGGAATAAACAGAACCTTTAAACCAGGAGAGGGGTTGGAGAAAAATGAGGTCCCTGTCCAACCTAATGGGAAAATGCTCATCAAACTAAGTATCAGAGGACCAGGAAGGCTACTCTGTGAGCAGGCTCTTGCCTTATGCCTTAGTATTTCTCTCCTTGTTAACCCATTTCAATTCTTCTGTCCTCATCATCCATTTTCACTGAACTAGTGTGTATACCAGTTGTTTTCCAGGTGGGCCTATCTCTAATCAATAAAAAACTGAACCTCTTTTGGTAGGCTCATGCCTCAGTCCAAAGGGATTCTTATTGCCATTACAACACTTACCCTTATTCTAACACGAGTACAACCCACTGATTTCAGCCTCGTTTCAAAGTCAGACGGTATTCCTTTCACATGGAACACCCATTGCTTGCGCTGTCTTATTTGCACCGCTTGCCCTTCACCTATAAAATTTAGGAATGACACGCAGTGGCAAGCAACAAAAGTTTACAACCCTCAGTCCTTGTTCTTGAAACACAGCTGTGCGAGTCTATGACCAAGAATACATGTGGAAACCATTAAATCACATCGAATCTAATTTAAAGTTGGGTCCAAGCAAGTATATAATAAATCAGAACAACTGCAGAATTCTACAGTCAGTGACATGCGCTGGGCTTCATCACTTGCAGAAAATATGGCAGGGATGCAGTGAGAGCCGATCAGAGCCTGAACTTCGAATCTCCGTAATCAAAGGGGAAGAAGACCTTGCATCCCAGGCCGTCCACCATGCTGGCCTTCACTCATCTGAAGGAGGTGGAGTCCCAGTCAAAGAGCTGCTGAGCTCGATTCCGACATATCAAAGGTCAACCATCACAACACAGCCAGGCTCTCAGGTTACCGCCTGTCCGTGGTCAGGGTCGGGCTCTTCAACAATTGATCTTTCCATCTGTTGGAACATTTTTTTTCATGTGTGGTCTTAAGAAGAAATTCAGCTCACTTCAATTCAAATAATCACCAAGATATTATGTTCTTGGCCCTCAGTTTCTTGATAAATAAATCAGCAAGTGATGTCCTTGCATAATATAAAAACATTTCAAAAGCTTCCTGATTCACATGAATTACAATGGGCCATGGTCCTTTGAAGAGGCAAATGGCATGGAGGCAGCCAAGTATAACAGAAACACGCATCCAGTGTCTAGAAGACAGGTGTAAGTACGGGGTTAACTGGAGGCAAAAATGACATCTTGGTGTTCTCAGCCTCCCCTTTCAGTAATTCTCCCCTTCTCTATTTCTTAGAGAATTTTGTCCTTTCTCCTTCAAGGATTCTGTACCTTTATACCATGACTTTCTTTTTGCCCATCAAATGAAGACATGGCCCTGGTCCCTAGTTGGGACGGATTCCTGGTCTCCCCTAAAGACGGCTCCCATGCCCTGGCTGGCAGCGGCTCAGTGGTGTTAGAGCATCGGCCTGCGCACCAGAGGGGCTCGGGGTCCATTCCCGATCAATGGCATATAAGGTTCCCCACCAGCACCATCCCTCCTTCAGGGCGTGTGCAGGAGGCCACCAATGGATGTGTCTCTCTCACATTCCTGTTTCTCTTGCTCTCCTCTCCGCCCCCCCCCCTCCTTCCCTTCCATTCTCTCTAAACAAAGATCAATGGAAAAAATATCTTCACTCCTTGGGTGAGGATTAAATTTAATTTTTAAAAAAGATGGCTCCCGTGTTTATTCAGGGAGAATGAGCCAGGAGAGGAGAGGGGCAGGGTCTAAGGAGGCCCTTGTAGCCACTCACCATTTGCCTACTCAAGAACTAGGCGTTCTTCCTGCTTGTTCTGTCTCTGGACCCGTTTCCTTTCTCCTCATCTTCCCGCTTCTATGACCTTTGTGTTTACTCCGTGCTACTTACCCTGCCACTAAAATCTCTCTCCTCCTTTCCGCTCCAACACTCACACAGGGATTTTACAGGCTTTGAGGCATATTTGTTATTGGGTAGTTGAAGGAGATTGTAGTGTTGTGATTCTTTTTATTCAATAAAATATATTTATACTGCTTATTTTATTTTAGGTCTTGACAAAAAAAAATTATCAATAAAATGCATTTTTACCAATAAAATCATTATAATTTATGAATGTTGTTATAAGGAAGTTTCAGATTGACCAATTTTATTGGGTTTCTTTAACTTTTAGTAATCACAAAACAAAGTTGAACTAAGATCTAGATCAGCCGTGGGCAAACTATGGCCCGTGGGCCGGATCTAGCCCGTTTGAAATGAATAAAACTAAAAAAAAAAAGACCGTACCCTTTTATGTAATGATGTTTACTTTGAATTTATATGAGTTCACACAAACACTCCATCCATGCTTTTGTTCCAGCCCTCCGGTCCAGTTTAAGAACCCATTGTGGCCCTCGAGTCAAAAAGTTTGCCCACCCCTGATCTAGATCATCTCAAAAGGGAGACTATACTTACTATACTATACTATACTATACTACACTACACTATACTATACTATACTATACAATACTATACTATACATGAGAGAGAAGATAAATGACGACTTTTAAAAGTCAACATGAGCCCTAACTGGTTTGGCTCAGTGGATAAAACATCAGCCTGCGGACTGAAGGGTCCCAGGTTCAATTCCAGTCAAGGGCATGTACCTTGGTTGAGGGCACATCCCCAGTAGGGGGTGTGCAGGAGGCAGCTGATCGATGTTTCTCTCTCATCGATGTTTCTAACTCTCTATCCCTCTCCCTTCCTCTCTATAAAAAATCAATAAAAATATATTTAAAAAAAATAAAAAGTCAACATGAATATAGAAGGATGGAGACCTGGTTTAAAGTTTACCTGAGGAAACCCGAGGGAGTTAGCTGGTTACTGCACCAGTATTCAACAATGCCACCTGCCTCCAAAGAAAGTCCACCTCAGCTCTGAACATGCAAATATTACTCCAGGAGGCCTCCAGGTATCATCTGACGAAGGCCAGTGCTATGCAATCTCTAACTGGTGTCAATGCCTGGGGTATCAATAGGTTTCTGGAAGGAATTTGTACATCTGAATGGGTAACTGGACAAATAATACTCAAAGTTAACACCAATACCAAGTCTCCACAATTCTTCTTTGAGAGCTTTTCAAAGCCTAAGAAATGGCTTCTTGAGAACCACTTCTGAGCAATTTGGACTGAGAAGAAACTTTTTTTTCCTCTACATCCACTTGGTTGAAATGAGCTTTATAATTTTCTCTACGGGGTCCTGGCTTTAGGTTTAGAAACACTCTCCCAAGGAAAATATTTCTATCAACATCCTTCCCATCATCTAAAAACTGACAAAATTAGATGCAGTACTTATTGCTGGGACCAAAGCAATCCCTCAGTTGGTTAAGTAGTAAGTATGGAGTACATGCAGCATCACAGGTCAGTGGATTCCTCTTCTTCAATGTTATTTTGTCACATATAACTGCAATATTTACTCTGCAATGACTCACGGATTTACCCTTAAGAACACTCCCACACATGCACACTTTGAAAAGAAAATCAAGTAACTTCCCATCAGAATCCACACCCACCCCATTCCGTCTGTATATTCTGCTTTGAAAAGCAATCCTGCAGCCGTAATACCCTTCTATACTTTGTCCTTTGAAGTACACACAAAAGATCATTAAGAAATCAACTAGGTATTTGCTTCTGGACAGGACACCAGGATGGATGGCCAGAAAAGAGCCAAGAATTCCCTCTCTGAGCCCTCCATTCCCTTATCTCAGTCCCCATCCTTCACTCCCTGAAGATATAGGATTCTTTGGCCCCCCAGATAATTCATCACTCTGAAGAAAACTCCAGCGGCAAACTAAAGTTTTAATTCTGACAATAAAAATCACCAAAACACCACCCATATATACAACTGTAGTATAAACACTACCTTTCAGTCTCATAAAATGTACCTTGTTCTTATCTCTCCAAGGAGTTGTAAAGTCACACTCAAAGTGTGAGGTCACACTTTGTCCTCCTCTTAGCTAAGTAGCAAGAACATGTGCTTGAGCAAAGGGAGCAATTTTTTGTTTAAAATTAACTTTGTCCTTTGCTGCTCATTAATTTTAGGTGAGCCATTACTCAAAGTGATGGAGGTAAAAGTGCAAGTCAAAATCTTTAAGGAACAACTTTATCTCATTGAGGTGGAGACCAGCCATTGACCTACATCTGTCTTTAGTTCTCTACTTTCATACTTTAAAGCAAAATACAAAGAGAGATTATCTAAATCAATTTTAATTGGAGAAGATTAATAAAGCTATTTAAATCAATATTTAGAGGAAAAGTAGCACCGTGATTAAGGGACAGTGGCATTAAGTACCTTCAGTTTATTTGTGTGTGTGTGTCTTTGTCAATCCTCACCTGAGGATGTGGGATCAAGCCTGCAACCCTTGACCAGAATTGAACCCGGACCCTTCGGTGCAAGGGTCAATGCTCTATCCACTGAGCCAAACTTTAGTTTTGAAACCAGCCTTGCTACTTGCCATTTCGGTGACCTGAGTTAGCTTGAGAATCCACAGTTGTAATAACCAATTTTACTATGTGTGGGTTCAAATTAAGAGAACAACTTATACTTGCAAAATCTTTCACAAGCACATGTTCCATAACTGGTGCTCATTTATGGTATAATTATCTGGTGATTATTTCCCTTAAAGGGACTCTGGAGTACTAGAGGTAATAGTAGAAATCTATATATATAAAAGCCTAAGCCACTGTTACAATCCAACGACCGATCAACCAGTCGCTATGACATGCACTGACCACCGGGGGGCAGGCCCTCAACACAGGAGCTGCCCCCTGGTGGTCAGTGCACTCCCACAGCGGGAGCACCACTTGCAGCTGTGGTGGCGGGTGAGGATTTAAATAAATAAATAAAATAAAAAGTAATGATTAGGTTTTTAAAGGGTGTCTTTTATACTATCAAGTAATGCCACCTTCATATGGCATTCATTTATTCAACAGCCATTTAAATCCACTCTGCTGCAGACACTAATTCATCCCATGGGTGGATCAGATGCTCAATAAGAGCTACATGGTTAGTGCTTCAAGAGATCATGGAAGAAAAGCAGACCATAAAAAGTGCACAAGAGTCCCTAACCCGTTTGGCTCAGTGGAGAGAGCGTCGGCCTGCGGACTGAAAGGTCCCAGGTTCGATTCCAGTCAAGGGCATGTACCTTGGTTGCGGGCACATCCCCAGTGGGAGGTGTGCAGGAGGCAGCTGATCAATGTTTCTCTCCCATCGATGTTTCTAACTCTCTATCCCTCCCCCTTCCTCTCTGTAAAAAATCAATAAAATATATTTTTTTTAAAAGTGCACAAGAGCAATATAATTTCTTTCTTTAAAATATGTTTTTATTGATGTTTTTTTAGAAAGAGAGAAAAGGAGGGAGGGAATGAAGGAGGGAGGGGGAGGAGGGAGGGAGGAAGAGAAAGAGGGAGGGAGAAAGAAATATTGATGTGAGAGAGGAACATCGACTGGTTACCTCTGGCACACACCCAACTGGGGACTGAACCCAAAACCTGGGCATGTGTCCTGACCAGGATTTGAACTGGCAACCTTTTGGTGCACTGACAACACTCAATCAACTAAACCACACAGGCTAGGGCACAATACAATTTCTTGTTCCCACAATTGAAATTTTTATGTAAAGATTTTTTTTTTCAGAGAATCTGGACATCCAAAGTGGCAGAGAACGTGTTATGTTGAGGGACATAAAAGTAAATTGTAATTAAATATCAAGATAATGACTGGAAAAGAATGCCATGGTATAAGAGGGGGGAAAATGAAGTATAGTAGTGAAGATAATTATCAGAATAAATTTAGTAAAAGAGAAAAATAGTCAAGGAATGACTATATAAAATCTATTTAGATACTTATTAAATATAATTCAATTTAGTAATAATTTTAAACTAGGGATATGCACAATATAAGAATGATGACTGAACCTTATCTGGAGTACAAAACTTTGGGTTTTTCAATATATGCCCCAATTATGCTCATACCATATACAGTTCTTAAGTCATTCACCCAACAGTGAGACTAAATCATGAAACTTCAAAGTCTAATTTGGACTCTGTTAACAAGAAGCAACCAATGAACACATAAATAAGTGGAACAACAAATTGATGTTTCTTTGTCTCTTTCTCTCTCAAATCCATAACATAAGAAAAAGGTGATTCCTAATGATTCTCAGAGAAGGGACTCAGCAAGGGCAGGGGTCAGTAAACTTCTGCACAGGGTCACATGATACATATCTTAGGCTGCGTGGGCCACACATCCTGTCACAACTACTCAATTCAGCCGCTGCTGCATGAAAGCAGCCACTGGCAATGCATGAATGAACGGTGATACTTTGAACCCAATCTGTCCCACTCCCCGGCCCACTGTTCAATTCATTCAGGACTCAAGTGAGAAAAAGAGGTCGTACTGGAATAGAAACATCCATAATAACTTCTTTCGGGTATAAAGATACGGAAAATCAGCTAAAAGTATATGATTTTTCCTTTCCCTAAAAAATGCCATAAAGTTGAAAGCAAGCACTCACCTGAACATATAGTTCCCTCAGTTCATACTGAAATTTCTTGGGATCTGTGGTAACTGTCACTGGGCCAATTTCTGCGAAGATAAAAATTACATAGGTAAATAAATCGCAATTAACAGCATAAAAGACTTTAATGCATTGTGTTTGCAAATGTCTTTTCACTGTGCAGTACATTATTTATTACTACAAAATAATGTGCAAAATTACACCTACTTCTTAATTTATAGCTACCAATGAATAGCTTATAGTTTGCATTAAATTATGCATACCTAAAAGAGGGGGTTTTTAGCCTTGCAAAAGGCAAATGAGCAGTTAAAAACGTCTCAAGCCGAAACCGGTTTGGCTCAGTGGATAGAGCGTCGGCCTGCGGACTGAGAGGTCCCAGGTTCGATTCCGGTCAAGGGCATGTACCTGGGTTGCGGGCACATCCCCAGTGGGAGATGTGCAGGAGGCAGCTGGTCGATGTTTCTCTCTCATCGATGTTTCTAACTCTCTATCTCTCTCCCTTCCTCTCTGTAAAAAATCAATAAAATATATTTTAAAAAAAAAAACAAAAAAAAAAAACGTCTCAAGACAAAGAGTCAGGAGACCTCAGTTCCAGTCCCTTTTTGCTCTCACAGGTCAGTAAATATTTACTGAACACCTATGTTTGTTGTTGGATTTTAAGTGAATCACTATTTATCCTATGATTCTGTTTCCTTAACTATATATTGTAAATGTGTCTGCAGCTTTTCTGGAAGTCCAAACTCATTTCAAATAAAAAGTGAAACACTAAACAACAACAACAAAATAAGAACAAATAACCTTTAATATCTATTCCACAGGGTTTTTAAGAACTTGCAGAAGCAAAGATATGAGGACATTAAAAGTTCAGGAAATTGTCCCTATCACTGTCTTCCTCATGGCTGGGGTTCATGTCCGTCATTTCCACCATTCTCCTGAGCTGGCTGTGACCACCATGACTTCCCCTGGGGTTGCTGCCACTCTCCTAACTGCCCCAATGTATTGCAAACATCACTGCTTCCAATAGGAACAGGTGGCGGCCACGGCATTTGCTGGAAAACCAGGACCAAAGTTCGATGAAGAGAAGGAGCCCAGGTACCAGTGTGGCTTGAGTTAGCAATACTATTTTAGGATATACCATGTCTATACTAACATTTTAATCTCTTTTTAAGATAAAAATCAATGTTTAAAATAGGCAAGTCGAAAGTGGCCCTTACAGGTATTAAAGATTTCCCCCAGGAAATACCCATATATTTAAATAATTCATCTGAGTATCATATGCGGAGACATACCAGCTTAAATTCCCAAGGTAGATTAAAAAAAATTCTATTACATCTATTACAAAACTGTAATATGTAACTACAGTACAAAATTATAAAAACACTTAACATTTAGTTTTCACAGGACATTTTCTAGCTTCCAAGGGACACTGTTAGAAAAGGATTTTGTGACTTCAAAGGATAGCAACTAATTAGCCAGGCTTTCTATAATGAGCTCAATGTGATACAAAAACAGGCTGTAGGATTGTAGAAACAAAAGAAGTGGATTGGAAAAGAAGCACAATATGTCCACCATAACCTATGTAATTTTTTTTTAGAAATTACACACAAAAATATGGCTCCATCCTTCACCACACATGAGACACCTTGCAGTATGCAAAAGGAATGGAGAGGAGATTGGAGGAACGGTGAAAATGCAAACATCTACATTCCATGCAGGCAGAGCAGTCGCTAGCTGTGCAAAAGTCATGTCCTGAGTATATGGAAAATCGGCAAAGCCTACTCCCTCAAGACTAAACAAAGGCATACTTTGCAAAGGAATGCCAAACAGTGGAGAACATGCCAGGCAGTTACACTGACATGTAAATTGTCAGCAGTAGTGTTAAGCCAAGCTTCCATATTCCTACATGGCATAATACTGAAATAATTCTGTAGTTCAAAACTCAAGCAGTAGAAAGGAATACAAAATATGCTAGAAAAAAAAAAACAATTACAGAACAATGAAAAGTGCATACATGCAAGAACATTCCCTTTAATAACAATTTTTAAAAATAGCCCTGGATGTATGCCTGGTTCTTCAAGAATGGAAACCAAGAAATGCTATCAAAATAAGAGGACCGATTAGCCTTCATTTAGTTTTCCAGAGACTCCAATATCCACCTGTGTTCAACAAAGATAGGGACTCTCTCCTGCAGCTCATTAATAAACATTTTTTTGCAAACCACATGGACAGCTGAGATAAATCTTTTATCAGTTATGAGAAATACTCAGGAGAGGTAAAGACTTGTGGAGCTGCCATATCCTTCCAGCTGTAAGTGTCCTTTCCAACTCTTCTGAATTGAATGATATGACTACTTGGCAGAATCGGCCCTCCTCCCTTCAGGACTTGCTTCCATCCCAGTCTTTGTCTTCTCTTAGTAGAGCCCTGTGCCAGTCCTGTCATGAGCAACTTCCCCTTCTCTTCCTTTTTGCTCATGTTGGTTTCATCCCCTGCCAAGCCTTTGATGACATTCAGCAGGTACAACTTTGTCCTCCCTTCCTGCCTGAACATGGTCCTCCGTTGCTTACAGAATTAAAGGAGAACTCTCCAACGCATTCCAGGCCCTCTCTTCTACTAATCCAATCTTCCAAATTCGTCAACACCCTTGACTTAGCATGAAGCTACTGTGCTTCCTCACCACCCCCGTGACCATCCCCACTGTCTTTCATCTGCCCAAACACCTCTCATTCTATAAAGCCTGATTTAAGTCCTATCCCTTGACTGCGTTGCTTTGATAATATTTGCATAATATATATAAGGGAAGAATGAAGGTGTGTAACACTTAGCAGAATGTAGAGATCATTTGCTCTTCATTCAATTAATTTTACCTCGTTGTTTATAAAGAAAACACACCAAAAAATAATAAAACACCTATCCATCTCCAAATAGAATCATCGAAATAGAAGAGGCATTAAAGATCATCTGGTTCAATTCTCTTTTCTACAGACAAGAAAACATGAGGTCCAGAGAAGAGGAAATTGAAAATTGATGGCGGTGAAGAAAGAGGTTAAGATATCTGAACACATTTCTACACTGAGTAACCTGCACAACTGACTAACATTTCCTGTTTCCCAAGATATCCATTCTGTCAATGACCATATCATCACTAACTTTCTCCTCCTTTCCTCTGGACCACGGGCAGGACAGGCTATGGTCCAGATGCCTAATATGATGCACACAACATCCAGAATTCTTTATTGTCACATGTCTGGACATTATCTTTAAGAGACAAAAAATATCCCTCTTGCCTAGTAGATACTATAATTAGACACACAAACAAACCTCACTGGAAAATTCCTTCTACAATCTATTTAGCAAACATATATTGAGCATCTAGTATATGTGGTTGCCACTGGTAACAAGGATGAACAAACATGAACCCTGCCCTCAAGTCCTGATAGTCTGGTGCAGAAGATAAAACTGTAAACATGTAATCACAGTACAATGCAGCAAGTGCAGAAACATAAGTACGGATAAGGTAGTATGGGAGCACTAATTCCTATAAAGAATGTTTTTGGGTGTTTTTTTTTGTTTTTTTTTAGCTGTTTTGTTTTAGAAAGAAACAAGGGAGAGCTCAAAGAGAAGATGAAAATTCAGGATTTCAAATGAAAGAAAACAACTAAGTTCTTCATAATGCTAATTTCTTTTTATTTTTTATTTTTTTAAAATATATTTTATTGATTTTTTACAGAGAGGAAGGGAGAGAGATAGATAGTTAGAAACATCGATGAGAGAGAAACATCTATCAGCTGCCTCCTGCACATCTCCCACTGGGGATGTGCCCGCAACCCAGGTACATGCCCTTGACCGGATTCGAACCTGGGACCTTTCAGTCCGCAGGCCGACGCTCTATCCACTGAGCCAAACCGGTTTCGGCTGCTAATTTCTTTTTAAATTCTATATACCAAGGTTACAAGGCAATCCTATATCCTATCAAATTATTGTTATTACCTAAAACTATATTTGCAAGTATTTTTTACAGTTCACAATACTTGGTAACACAGAGGGACTCCCTTAAGCCTCACAACAACCTCATGAAAAGGGCAGGACAGATAAAATTCATAAACAATTGAAGGTTAGGTGATAAACTAAAGCCACCCAGTCCCTTTAAGGGCTAGCACAGTAAGTACCCTGTGTCTGTGGCGTGGGGGCATCTACCACATGAGACTAGGTGATACTGCAACTGCCGATGCTTTTGTGTCTCCCTCACTTAACTGTCACCAGAAGATGAATGGTCTCAATGTACCTATAGTAGATTCCTTATCAATAAGTGTATAAAGATGGAAAGCAGGGAGACAAGGAAAAAAAAAACAATGAAGGTTAAACCAGATCCTTTTTTTCATTACACCATGGAGCCTCCATGCTACTACTAAAGACCATGTTACATGATCACCGAGTAGCCAACCAACACTTTTCCATTTTCTCTGTTAACCAAAGTGTTTTGTTCTTTACTTTAATCAGGTTATTGATGTAGGTAATCAACAGACAATTTTCTACATATAGCAAATTTTTAAAACCAAAGGAAACATTAAGGTAACATGTATTATTACAAATATGAGAAATGCCTTGCTCTTCAGAAGACCACTTTTTTTAAAAAAATATATTTTTATTGATTTCAGAGAGAGAGAGAGAGGTGGAAACACCAATGATGAGAGAGAATCATCAACTGGCTGCCTTCTGCAGACTCCCACTGGGGATCGAGCCCACAACCTGGGCATGTACCCTGACCAGGAATGGAACCGTGACCTCCTGGTTCATAGGTCAATGCTCAACCACTGAGCCACACTAGCCGGGCCAGAAAACCACTTTCGATTAAAAACAATAACTGAAACTCTAAGGAAGTCTTTCCTCTTTTCATTAATTTGTTATTAATGAAACTAAGGAAGCCTTTCCTTTTTACATTAATTTTGTTATTGCCCATTTCCTAGCAATTTATCAGATGCTTGAATTTTTTTCCAGCATCTCAGCCATTGTTCTCTTAATCTGAGCTGCTGGATTGTATTTGAGAAAATAATGGAAAGAAATTCACAAGGTCATACAGTATTTTCTTTCGCTGCTTCACTTGGCAAGATCGATATCCACTTGCTCATTTCCTTTTTCCTTTCCATGAACAGACTTCTGCTCCTTATGGTTTTTCTTCACTCAAAGTGGTTTCTTGATAATATGAGGAAGATTTATTGCTATGTGTGGGGGTCTAAGCACTGTGTGTGAATGCTTTTATAACAGTGTTCAAATGTCCTTTGTTGTTGTGTTTTAAAGTATATATTTTTGGTGTTATATTTACAGTTACACATATATACATGAGACGTGAAAACAAGACCCACCTAAGCTGCATTATAAACTAACCATTTATATTGTAAAACATAGAAGAAGCAAAGAAATATATAAATCACAGGGCCTACCATGATGGAAATTTAAATACAGTTGAAATCTTACAAAATATCAAGCTATGAAAAGTTTAAGAATCTAATCTAGCCTCTGAGCATAGCCAGGTGACACAGGGGTAGAGGGGCAGCAAGTTTTCTCAGTGTCCAGAGAGGACAGAGAGACCCTGAGCTCTTGGGAAGCACACTGTAGAGCAGTGGTTCTCAACCTTCTGGCCCTTTAAATACAGTTCCTCATGTTGTGACCCAACCATAAAATTATTTTCGTTGCTACTTCATAACTGTAATGTTGCTACTGTTCTGAATCGTCACGTAAATATCTGATATGCAGGATGGTCTTAGGCGACCCCTGTGAAAGGGTCGTTTGACCGCCAAAGGGGTCGCGACCCACAGGTTGAGAACCGCTGCTGTAGAGGCATCAAGGAGGAGATGAGGTATGACTGGAACTTGCTGGTTCACAGAGGGTGACATTACAGCACAACAATTCCAGACATTGAGGCATGGCCCACTCAGAAGTCCCTTCCATGAGCTAAATCTCAACAAGTTCCACTTCCTAAAACTCCTACTCCCGGTCGATTAATTTAACACAAATCAATTACGATGTTTTCTATGTGCGAAGTTGCTAGTATAAACACACATATTCAAAGCATTAACGTTATCTAAATGAAAATTGAAAAATCCTATTTCCTGCTTGGTGGGGGGGGGGGAGGCTACAGAAAATCAGATAAATAACTATCTTTACTTTCACTGTTTTCAATTTAATCTACAGCATACACTTCCAGATTTCTCTATCTCCATTCAATTATAATGTTGCTGTCCAGCACCATTTTTAAGCGATCTGCATCTAATCCACAAAAACAGAACTGTTTCCTGACTTCGAGCTGGGCTGACGCCAAATATATTTCAGGACTCATTTAATTGAGTGCATTCCTACTCACATTAAACAGGTAATTTTCAAGACCACTTACAGGCCCTTAATGATTGTTTTGACATGAAGTGATGAATTTGGTGTGTTTTATAAAATCCAGGTCAATGATGAATTCATGCATAGCCTGTTGGCTAATAGTGATTAAATAGCATTCTGCTCCGCCATCCAAAGAGATTATTCATTTAACAATGAGTTGTGTGATAACCTGAAACAGATGCAATTTAACAAGACTGCAGATGATAGATGTACAATGAGTGCAAGTCATTCCGCTTGGACTGCTGCACAGGATATAGAAAAAGCATGAACACAAATTCAGCAACGTTACACAGTTGTTTAGAGCAGGAAGCAAAGGAGAATGCCTTCGTAACTGACACAGGACTTTGAGGTACATGGAGTAGGATGTTATTGCTTAGACTGGCCTTTGGCCAGGGCTGCAGCCAGCACTCTTAAAAAACAGCCGTGGGATTGTTAATGGCCAACGAAGCTCAGACTCTCGGTTTTGCCTGTACTTTTATATACAAAATAGTATTTTAACATCAACATATCTCTATGCACTGATGAGGTATCCTCAGAGAGATAAGAAAACATAATATTTTAAGTCATGCTATTTAATAACATTGAATGAACAGTCTTTCCAATGTGTTCAAGGTACCCTGAGAGCAAACAAGAAGAAAACTGATGCTATGTACAAGCACATTTTAAAATTTAAATAATGATAGTCTTATATAAACATATGTTTTAAATTTTAAGAAAACATTAGAATTCATGGCAAAGTTGTCACTGTTCTCTTAGGCAAGTCTTTAACAGTCTTCCAAATGAATCCAGACACCAGTGAGGGATGAAGAAAAGAAGAATTATGAAAGGAGAGTTAAAATGTTGTTGAAGAAGAAAAATTATGTTTGCAAATGCTTAGAAAAGTATCATTAATACTGTGGACGTTTCCGCATGTTAGGAGAATAGACTTAACTTCAGCCCTGATTGTTTCCACAACTAAACAAATGTATGCAGTCCTCTGATCATGCTTACAGGGAAAATACAAGTCAGTGGTTCAAAACCCTATTTATGAAGTAAATACTTTAAAAAATATGGGAATCAGAGACACTGTGAAAAATATAATAGATGCTATTATGTGTCTGTATATATGTGATAATATATGGATGGTTTGCCCTAAATACTTGCATTCATTCATTCAACGAACAGGCAATATATTGTTAAGGTTAGTTCAAGTTGGCAGGAGAAGCTCAAGCAAGCAAATGCATTGAACCGAGTCAGACATATCTAGGTGTGTCTTACCAATTAAAGGGCTGGCTGCACAGACTTCTGACCACTGCAGTAGCACAAGGCCCTGCTCTCTAAGGGCCCTTGCCCTGGGGTTTAATGCTTTGCAGTCGCTGTCTTGAAATAATTTTATCTTTGTATCTGTGTTTTATAAGTGAAGGCCCATGGAACGGTGGAACGTGCACTCTGAGCTTGGAGATTTGGCTCCTGTGTGGTCCTGCCTCTCACCAGCGTCTGGGGACAGGTTCTCAGCCACCTGTTCTCCTACCCCAGATAACCCCGGTCCTACCCAGCAGCCCCATGTCTGCTTCTGCCGGCTGTCACCATCCACCACCCGCCCTGGCAGAGACCTGGATGTGAGGGTGGAGCTGCGGAGATGAGGAAGCCAGAGCACCGACCAAGGCCAGAGGCCAAGTCTCAGCCCTCAGCCAGGCCAAGTCTTTCCGCAACTCCTAATCCAGATACCATGCACGCCCGGCACTGAGGTTTAAAGATCCCCAGGGGGGTCGCCTATCTGCCAAGGGTTAAGGCAGCAGGGCCATGGGAAGAGGAAATGTCTGGCTCAGCTTCACAGCTTCCCCTCCAGGTAGAGCACAGTGCTTTGGTCCCGTGCCTGGCGGGAGCCCTGCAGCCCACCTGGCCAGAGGCCGAGCTCAGCTGCATCCCAGAGCAAAGACCTCAGAGGCCACCGTGGGCCCCCGTGGGCCCGCACTTGGTCCACAGGCATCCGGGTGCCCACGGGTGCTCCCTCGCAGGCACCACGCTATGCTCAGGGGATCTTGTCCTTTCAACACTGTGGCTTAAAACCATCAGCCTGGATTTTGCCGCCCATCTTTATTTTGTGCAAAGCCAGTTCTAAATGCAAATATCAGAGCATTTAACTCAAAGAGATTCACCCGATTTACACAATTCATACTTCACGTGTGATGCCAGACGGTGCTCCAGCTGTCCAGAAGAGACCCACAAGCCAGGGTTACGAAGGCTAAAAAAAGGAACCACTCACTTACAACCCCAGCAACAAAGTAAATGCACCAGGTTTAACATGACATTGGGTTACGTAGCACTGTTTATTGAAAAGCATAAGAGATTTTTTTTAATGAAAACAACAACAACATGGTTATATAAAGAATGCTAAATATTAAAATAGATGTATTCTGGCAAGTTAATTTATGGATATAATATATTACAAACCTCAAAAAGAATTATTTCTTGCTTGTGTATGTTTTAAAATACTTAGCAACAATATACTTAAATTTATTTTTAACAGGACACAGGCAATTTATATCAACGAAAACTGACAAGACAGAAAAGGACATTACAAACACCAATAACTAAGAGGATAGAATCTGTGGTATACAAATAAATATGTAATAAATAGAAAAGAATGAACAATCTATAGACACACTGTATCTGAAGACAAGGAATATAAAACAGGATTATTTAATTTAAAATATTTAACTTCATATTTTACAGTATTGAATCAAAGAAGCTCCAAAAGGATTAAATGGTTCGATATAATCATTACAATTCTTTAACTGCATCTAAATTAGGATATAGGACACATTTATAGAAGAATAACACCCTCCTTTTTAATGTAATAGAAAAAGCAAAAGGGAAAATACTGACAGGTATAAACATATACAATCAAATGAAAATATAAAAATCAAATGAAAATAAAGCCAGATTTGGCAATGTTTGTCATCAATTAAAACAGATTAAAATCTTTACTATCCAAAGAGATCATTCCATTTATTTTTTTAAAAAATAAATTACCAATCACTAGATGAAAGGAAAATTCATTGAAGTAAGGATGACAAAGAAAAGAGACCAGGAGCGAATGTTCATCTCTAGTTAGAAGGAAAGAGATGCAGACTGCAGCAAATTTGAAGAACCTGACAAGACAGAACACAATTTCTTAAAGATTATCACTCAAACCGGAATTATAATAAACCTGGAATATTTATACTGTTGGTAAGGTGAGAAGTGGTTGCCACTTTTGTGAACTTACCATAGTTACGTGTATTACAGGTGTGAGTCCTAAAATTGTATTGTGATAAAGTCATTTCCTTCTTTGTTATAATTCACTAAAAATAAAGACATTGCTATTCCTAGTATACCAATAAATAATGTTAAAACAGAGATATGATTAAAAGCATATGACTCTCTAAATAATATTAGACAACAATTAAACTACTGTCCCATGTATAAACACAAGCAAAAGTTTATCCTATGAAAAGGCAAGACAGAATTGTATATACACTGTGTTGTAACTATCTACAAAGACAGATAATGCATAAGAACAAATTCTAAAAGGTCACACCAGGTTAAAAATTAATATTTAGAATAGGTAGAGTAGGCAGAGTACTTTTTTCTTCAAATTTTTTAAATTATTGTACTTATACTTTAAGAAGAGAGGAATTTCACTTAGTCACATACAAGCTTGAGGTTTGCTCATGAATTTTGGCTGCGTGCGGTTCTTAATTGGTTTTCAATGGCCATTAGGAAAAGGCACAAAAGTACGTTATTTCTGAGCATAGGCAAGATAACCAGGGAATCATTGATTTGAGACATCATCTGTTAATGCTGTGAGGTGAAATATTTTAGGTATTTAGGAGGTAATCAAAACAGTCATTATCTGGATATGGTATTCATTTGCAATCCTCTCACTTCAAGCTTTCATCTTTCTTTTAAGTGCACAGCCCTGGCAATGTCATCTTCCTACAGTTAGTCTTTATTGAACACACAAAGAATTCCTTTTGACTGAATGAAAGAAAACACTCTTCAGACTCGTAACACTGAAGGTCAACCACAGTCAAACATGTGGGTTCCCTTCTGCTTGTTATGGATGTTTATTTTCTCTACATACTCGTGCAACGATGTGTGTCTGTTCACACACACACACGTGTATCTGCCTTGCTTTTTTCCCTTCAGAGAAGAAATACTGGAAGCATGAAATACCCAGTATGACTGTAAGTATTGAACACAGACTGGAATCATCATTTAAATGAACATTCATTTTGAATGTAAACACATCTCCTAAAATGAAGATGTTCAGAGGAATCACCTCGTTGGTGACTGAAAGTGTCCCAGATTTGGAAGTTACCAAAGTCTCCTCAAGGCCAACGAAGTTAATTACTTTGTTCCAGTGTCAACCTTCTCCAGGGCATTTTTAACCCGACACCTCAGGCCCGGACCTGGTGATGGAAAGCATCCACGTGGCAGCAGTCCCACTCCCTCTCCCCCCAAGTCACCAAAGCACAGCTGCACTTGCAAGGGAAGGCCTGTGTATCCCCACAGATACCAAGAGGCTGTGGCGCACATCCAACACTTTCCCCAAACTAGAGACAAGCAGCGAGAGGCATTCTGCACTTCTCAGGTATCACAGCCGTTGGTCCTTTCATCTCCACCGGGTTTCAGCACCCCGGCCCCCAGTTCCCAGGCTTCTCCGCTTCACTCTGAAGAACATTCCAGTTCCCTGATTATATCAAGCCTTCCCCGAAAACCTGAACTCCCAAAGGCAGCGGTTGTTTCTCTGTTGAACAATCTGTACTCAAACCAAAATGCCATAATTAACATGTGTTGTACAGGCATCCCTGAATAACAATTAGCAGAGACACCGAAAGGGCAATATTTCCAAGTGCAGTTCCCGACCAAACTGACTAATGGTTCTGGGGTTAGCGAGGCTCCAGACCCCACCAGCAAAGATGCAGAGCAGAGAGCAAGTGGCATTTGCGGTGGCGGTGTTCACTCACATAGCCCACACTGACTAAATGCTAGACCTAAGAGGCAAGTCTACTGCTTTGGTTAAGAGTTCGGGCATGGTAATCAAAACGACTTGGATTAGAATCAAGGTGTGGCCACGTATTGGTGTTTTGCTTTTCATTTTTGTCCAGCTCCTTAACCTCAATGATTCAGTTTCCTCATCTACAACATGGGGATAATAATCATACCTACACCACAGAGTTGCCCTGAAAGTTTAACGAGGACAGCATGCTGCTACTGCCAGCAACTTTCATGGCAATGTCAAGGGCATTAAACAAGGGCAATGTCAAGGGAAAATATGTATCAATTATGATACAAGGAGTAACTTGCCTCTGAGAGCTTAGAAAAAAAGATAATGCTTTTCTTAAATTACCACTTAAGATAATTTAATGAAATTGAATTCCCATCCCTAAAAGGCACTAGAAAATAAGGTACATTCTTATTAAGCCATGCCAGCTAAAAAAAAAAATATTTATATTTTTACCTTGTATAAGATGGAAAAGTCAGTTTGTGTTTATGTGAATTTTTAATTTTATTTTTTTAAAATATATTTTATTGATCATTTACAGAGAGGAAGGGAGAGGGATAGAGAGTTAGAAACATTGATGAGAGAGAAACGTCAATCAGCTGCCTCTTGCACACCCCCTACTGGGGATGTGCCCGCAACCAAGGTACATGCCCTTGACCGGAATCGAACCTGGGACCCTTCAGTCCGCAGATCGACGCTCTATCCACTGAGCCAAACCGGTTAGGGCGAATTTTTAATTTTAGATAACCACAACTCTACTTATTTGCTGTTGGAAAGAATCCTATATAATAAAAGGCCAATATGCAAATTGTCCCCTTAACAGGGAGTTTGACCAGGGGGTGGGGCCAGCTGGCCAACCACCCGAGACCCCTTGCCCCCCAGACGGCCCTGCCCAGTCAGCCCCAATCGGGGCAGGCCAGCCAGACCCCACCCATGCACAAAATCATGCACCAGGCCTCTAGTAGAACCTAATTTCCCATACTTGTCATTAAATTAGATCTCAGAATTCAAAGTTACATAATACATTTCATAAATATGCTTAATCTTTAATTCCTACTTTTTTGATACTTAAAAATATTAATACCCAAACAAGACTGAGATAAAAAGAGCATTTACCAAAAAGAGGAAGTAGTTATCTGATTTAGGATTGCTAATTAACATTTAATAAGAAATTAAAAGTGTGGTGTCTGGAGAAGTCGGAAAACATTAGTATGGCTGTCTAAAAAATAGTTAAGAAAAGAATAATATAAATAATATATAAAATAATATAAAGAAAGTAATGTAAATTTCTTAAAAACAATTATGGCATCTAGTCCTAAAAAATTAGAGAACTTCTGAAGTCATTCACACATTATCTCTAATTTTGCCTATTAATTTCATTATGATAATTAAATCAATAAAGTCAAAGAGACAGATGACTTAACTGAAGAAAATTCAAAGCCAATTAAATTGAATTTAAGACTCTTGTACAGTTATTAATGACGCATACACTCTGCCAAAGAACAGACTGACAAAAATTTAAGATCTCTTTTGGCAAACACTCTTCTAACACTTTTTAATTCAATGGATAATTATTACATCCTTATTAGGTAATCATGCGCCATGCCTGAAGTTGGCCATTGAAAACCTAATGAGATAGTTCACATTGTAGCTTACTTACTATGTGAACTTACATGACTTCTTTTTAATTCTGTAAGTCTACTATAAGAAAGCTGGAGATGTTTGGCACAGGTCATAAGGAAGAATGTTTAGAAGGCATTTATCTGAAGAAGGGATCGAACAGACTAGAATAGAATAGATTCCTAAGTGCCTTCCTTAGGTCTGACAGCATGATGTTTGGCACAGGGAACCTGTGAAGGAGACAGACATGATCCCTTTCCTCATGGAATTCACAGCCTTGAAGAGAAAATGGAGAATAAAATAAGTAATCAAGCAAAGAGAGAGAAAAAACACATAACAGGTTAGAATGGGTGCTATGATGGAAATAAGCAGGCTATTGAGACAGATACTGGGGAAGGGGCTGCTAAATATTATAGTATCAAGGGAAGACCTCTCATCCTTTCCTTTGTGTCAAATGAATGTCCACAATCTTTGTCCATTTTTATATTGGGCTACTGGATTTTTCTGTCAATGTATAGAAGTTCTTTATATGTCTGGTAATTAAGTTTTGTCTGTGATATGACTTGAAAAAAATTTTCTCTGGTTTGGTGTTCCTTATAGCTATTTTGGCCATGCAGAAATAGTAAAACTTACTTTTTTCTTATGGTTCCTGTTTTATTTATGGTAGTTGGAAGAGCTTTCTTCATGCAGAAGTTATATAGAATTGCCCCATGATGTCTCCTCATAGTTTTGTAGTTTATGTTTTACATTTACATCTACGATCCATTTGAAGTTTCTGCTGGTGTAAACTATGAGGTATGTATCCTTTTTATTTTTTTCCAAATGGCTACCCTGTCAGCTCATCATTATTTATTGAAAAATCCATTTTTTCCTTGATATTACTTGCCACTGGAGTTCATGTATATATTCTGTAGTCTTTTCAATTAATCTTTCCCTTCATGCCCTACAAGTAAATTATCTTAATATCTGAGGCATAATATGCTTTATTTAATCTCTGGTGGGGCTAATTCCACATTATTAGTCCCTCCTAGAGAAATTTTCCTGGCTTTTGCGCGGATATATTTTCCCATATCAACTTCAGATTAGCCTACGTAGGTCCAAAAATATCCTGTAGGTATTTTTGTAAATGTCACATAAATTGACAGAATGAGTTAGGAGAAGTTAACAAGATACTGAGGTTTTCCATGGTGTATTATTGCAATTATTGAAGTATTATTTGGGAACATTAGAAGCCTTTTAAATTGGGGTCTTTCTTTCACTATGTCTTACAAATCACTGTAACTCTATATATAGAAGAGCTATTGATTTTTTATATTAATTTTTTCTTTCATAGCTCTTTGGAATATTTTTACTCTGTAAGACGTTTCAGCTGATTCTTTTGGTTTCTTAATTATACAATCAGATCAACTGTAAATGTTTTTCTATTTTTATATCTCTAATTTTTTTCTGGTCCAATTGAATTGGTTTAGTACTCCAGAAAAATGTTAAGTAATAAAGGTGATAATGAACTTTATTTTCTGTTCCTGAAAATAGCAAGAATATTCTAGTGTTTCCCCACTGAATATGACACTGGACTTGGGATTGAAATAGATATATTTTATCAGGTTAAAACAATATCTATCTACTAGAGGCCCAGCGCACAATTCGCGCAGGAGCCCCGCCTCCTTGCACAGCCACCCTTACACACCTCGCTGCGCACGCAGCCTCCTGCTGACTGGTCATTACAGCGTGGTGGCGTGATGATCGTTAGCATATTAGCTCTTTATTATATAGGATTCCCAATAGTATTAGAGGTTGTTCTTTTTGTTAAGTAAAGTGTGAACATTTCATTGTGTTGCCCTTTCACATGTATGAACTAAATCATGTGCTTTCCTCTTTAAATGTAATGTTAATAGATTTCTTTTCATTGAACCATTATGTTCCCAAAATAAATCCCCTTAATCAGGATGTTTTATTCTTTTAATGTGTATTAGATTCTGTCTGTCAACATTTTATTTAGGATTTTTGCATACTTATTTGCATGGACATGAATAATCTAATGTTTTCTTTTAAGTTCAATCTTTATTAAATTTTGATGTCAATATCATGCTCACATAATTTTAAAAATTATTAAATTTCCATTTCCTGTTCTCTGGAACAGTTTAAATACCATTGACGTTATCAGGTTTTTAAAGTTTTGGTAGAATTCCCTTATGATATCATCAGGGCCTAGATTTTTCTGCAAAACTCAGTCACCCTGTTAATTTGTCTGTTTGTATGTTCTATATATTTTGAAGTCTTTTCATAAATTATCCCTCTCTATAAATTTAACCAGTTTTTCAAAGTACTCACCTAGGGTTTAGAAAACAAAATTTCTTATAACTTAAATTTCCAGATATTTTTCCTATTATTGTGCTACCTTTTTAAAAAATTTCATTAGCTAATATTTTACTTTTTCCAAAGAAGTACTTTTATTTATCTTTTACATAATTAATTCATTTCTGCTTTTATGATTCTTAATCATCTCATTTTGCTTTGGATAGATTGGTTTTATTGTTTTCTTCTAACTTCCTAATTTACTACTCAAAATAGTAAATTTATATTTTTTCTTCTGGGAGTTGTTTTATGCATATACCGTAGATTCTGATATGCTGTGTTTTTATTACATTTATTTTCTAGACTTTAACAATTTTAGTTTTGATTTCCTCTTTGACATGATTTTGAGGAAAAAAATTTTAATTTTGGTGAATTATTTTAAATTTTCTTTTCTTATAACTAATTTTTAGTTTTATTGTGTTCAGATTAGTGCACTTTTCCTTGTGATATTGTAAATGTTTGGTTTCTGCTAATAATCCATGATCACTTGGATCAATTGAGAAAATGTATCCTCTGTTTTCAGGAAACATAGTGTTACATATAAATTAGATCCATCTTACTAATTATGTTGATGACATCTTATAGATTTACATATTTTTGTCCACTTGATTTGTCAGGAATTATGGAAGAAAATTAAAGTCTGTCACTCTAAATTGCTCCTATTTTTTTTGTTTTGTTAATTTATGGGACTTCACTTAATTTCTACCTTTAAATATTTGTTTTGTCACATGATTTCCATTTCCTCTTATTATTGACTCCAGTAATGTGCATGCTTGATTTCCTTTGTCTTCTATAGCTACTATTCTCTCTCTAATCAAGCATGTCAAACTCGCAGCCTACGGGCCGCATGTGGCCCACAACGAATATTTTTGCATCCCAGCTAATCTAATGGTAGGTAAGAAACATTTTAATAAAAATTTCATAACTTAATTTTTTCAATATCCTGCTATACATAATTATTAATAACGAACTACCATGTTCGCTAATGACTGATTGCTATAATCGTGTTGCATTCATTTCCCTTACACATCTTTTGCGTAGGCGCACCATTTCTCTCCACTAATACTAGCAGCGAATATTTTAGCAGCTGATTGTCATGTCCTTAGTCTTGTACTGACTTGTTTGGTGTGTGCAACAGGAAATATTTCGCTTTCGGAGAACAAGAAAAATAGGTTTATTTGTGTTACGCTTTATTAATTTGTGCAGTTATTCTGTGATTACTCATTTATTTTAGCCCTTTGTATTGAGCATGTCTCTATCCAAATAAACCTATGTTTCTATGAAAATTGAAGCTTTTTTTTTTTTGAGGCCCACATAAACTTAAACCTTGTTTATTTGGCCCATGTTAGCCTTTGAGTTTGACATGCTTGTTCTAATCCTTTTGAACTCTTAAAATTTGTTTCATTTTGCTCTTTCCTCACAGCCATCCCTTGAGATCTTTGCTATATTTTCAGCAGTGTTTAATCTTGTGTATTTTCCTGTCAATTTTACTTTTATTTCCTATCAATTTTATTTTATTTTTCTCTTCTATTTCTTTCTGGAGCCTCTCTGCTGTTTACCTACCAAATCTTTTCTGAATTCCTGTCCTTCATAGAGACATTTATTTCTTTAATGTTTGGTGTTGCTTTATTTTTAAATCAATGACACACTCTGTTCAACCACCATTTTTATCTCTTTTGTAATCACATGGTTTTCTTCTTTCTCATAAACTCTCTTTGCCTAGCTTTTGGTTTTCCCTTTCATTTACTCATTTTTTCCTTGTGATTCTTTTTTTAAAGATCTTGGGTTGTTTCTTTTTTCTATCACAGTTTTGAAACTGGTACTTTTTTTTTTTTCTTTACCAGCAGCTGCTTGTTGGCGGTTCATGTGGGGAAGCACCCAGGGACACGTCGCAGGATAACAGCACTTTTTCACATGATAAATGACTTTGTTTGTATGTTTATTTCTTTAGCCAATGGACACAGTTTTCTTAACTCACTTTTTTCTCCTCCACTGCAACAGAGACTGGCCATTTGCTAAATGTATGGTTTGTGTTCTTTTGTGTGTTTGTTTCTATTTTGTTCCTTTAATGTTTGGGAAAGAATGAAGACCACAGGTTCAGCAAAGATAGCCCCAAGCTTAACATAATATAATCATATAAAATAGTTTGATGAGATTATTTATTAATGCATTATGTTGAAGCCAAGATTTTCTTATCAATTATAAAAATTAAAGCCTATATTTTTGATTTATACTTATAAAGAAGAAATTTGGCTTTTTTATAGTTTAAATCTTTTTTTAAAGATTTTTAATTTGATTTTTTTTTAGAGAGAGAGTAAGGGAGAGGGAGATAGAGAAACATCGATATGAGAGCAGAACCTCGATTGGCTGCCCCCTGCACACCCACAACCCTGGCATGTGCCCTGACCAGAGAATGGAATCAGCTACCTTTTAGTGCAGGGGACAATGTCCAACCAACTGAGGCACACTGGCCAGAGCTAAATCTCTTTCTAAAATTACAGTTTACATTCAATATGACTGCAGCATTATTTACAACAGCCAAGATAGGGAAGCAACCTCAGTGCCCATCAACAGATGACTGGATAAAAAAGTTAGGGTACCTATATACAATGGAATATTACTCAGCCATAAAAAATAATGAAATCTTACCATTTGTAACAGCACGGATGGACCTACAGAGTATTATGTAAAGTGAAATAAGTCAGACAGAGACACATACCATATGGTTTCACTTATATTTGGAATCTAAAGAGCAAAATAAATGAACAAACAAAACAGAAACAGACTCACAGACACAGACAACAGACTGCCGGTTACCAGAAGGGAGGGAGGTTGGGAAGGGATTAAGAACTGTAAAGTACAGCATGGGGAATACAGTCAATAATACTGTCATAACTATGTACAGTGCCAGGTGGGCACTGGAAGTATCAGGAGAGCCACTTGGTAAAGCGTATGACTGTCTAACCCAGGGGTGGGCAAACTTTTTGACTCGAGGGCCACAATGGGTTCTTAAACTGGACCGGAGGGCCGGAACAAAAGCATGGATGGAGTGTTTGTGTGAACTAATATAAATTCAAAGTAAACATCATTACATAAAAGGGTACGGTCTTTTTTTTTTTTTTTTTTTTTTTTAGTTTTATTCATTTCAAACGGGCCGGATCCCGAGCCGTAGTTTGCCCACAGCTGGTAACCACTATGCTGTACACCAGGGCTGTGTTTGGTGTGGTGAGCCCATTTTTCTCACTAAGAACCGCACTGGGTCTGCGAACGTCTGCCCTCTACTGGTGCAACCGATCTGTTCCGTTATAAAAATGGAGTCCAGGCGCCGCACCTCAGTGTACCTCTCCGTCTTCCAAACTAGTCCTCTTAGTGCAGAGGCTGCTTCCTGTCCCCACTCCTGACCATGTCCGCATCCTGCCGTACACGCTCCACAGCTGTGGGCGGAAATTCCTTCTGGGGGGTAACCTGGGGTTTTAGCCGTCTCTCACTCTCACCAAAAATGGTTGTTTACATTTTTGTTTCTCATGACCTCGTTTTGGATCATTTCTAGGGAGAGAATGGGATCATGTGACTTGCAACGACCACGTTCGAATCAAGGTCGTATCTTAAATTCTTTAATTTTGTGTCTTAACATTTGAACATTCTCAAAATCCACATGTTTTATATGTTTAGGAATCGAGCTGGAAGTACTAGGAAGTAATAATAGCCATCTGCTTTTCGTCTGGCACTGCGCATCGATTTTATTGTGCGCGCCTCAAAACAGCCCCGCGAGTGAGGGACTCTTATCTCATTTGACAAATGAAGAGCAGAGCCCAGATATTCAACCTGGAGCTATCTGACTCGACAGCCCACATTCTTTACTCCAAACCACACTCAAATCAGTTCCCATTCACCAAAAGTCATTTTCCAATGTTTAATTGTTGCAGAAACAAAGGAATTCCTGATTGATTAGATTCTGGCACCGTTGCTTTGTTTTGGAATCTAAATTTCTTCAGTCTCCTCCAAATACTTTTTTAAACCACTGGTTACATATAGTAGAAAACATTTTAGAACAGAAATGGTTGCATGATATTGAACAAGGACTGGACTTCCTACGCTGTAAAACCACAAAGCCCAACATAACACAACCAATATGCTGTTTGGTTTTGTCCCCTAAGCAACTGACCAAACACTAGGATAAATGTGCCTGCCAATGGATTTGACAAAGATTAAGAATGTTGACACACCCCCTACCTAAAATATAAATGCCGAGTAAATATAGCATAAATAACAAACAGGCAAAAATTCAAGTGACCAACCATTGAAGAGTAAGATGAGAAATGGTTCATTTTGGGCAGAATCGATATAATAATTTCATGATTATTTTAAACTGGCTATTTGTATCAAAACTCCAGACACCCAATGTCTCAAACACAGTTACAGATAGAAATCGGCAATTGCTCCCACACTTTTCTTGCCATTCAAAACAAAGTAAGCACTGCACAAATCTTGCCTATTTTAAAATAAAGTTTTATGTACAAATTTTCATGGATATCCTCTAACAATGGCACTGAAGAAAGACACAATAGAAGAATACGGCTTTTCAAGGCAAGACCTATGTTTTTATACTGGTTCTATATTATTAGTGAAAGGTTACTCAACTCTCTAAGCTTCAGTGCCTTTGTGTAGAGACTTGGAAATATCTCTCCTAAGTGGTTCTGTGTGGTTAATACTTGTGTGAACAGCTGGCTTCTAAGACATAGTAGATGCTCAGTAAGTATCTACTGAATCTGAGTAACATTAGGAACAATTTCCTGTTTCTCTTTTCTGTTGCATTAAGATATAATAAAACGGTAATAAAAGCCTATTCACACTTTTTCTCAAGGATACATTAGTCTTTAGGTATATTAATACTCCATTTATTTATTTTTCCATCTTTGGCCATATATAGAAGTAAGAGTTACCTTTAGAATGGACTCAAAGTTTCCTGTACCACTTTAGGTGTTAGGTTTTTGTTTGTTTGTTTGTTTTAAGAAAATAGGTCAATTGCTCTGATGGAATAAAAAGTTTAAAGCCTGGCCAGTGTTGCTCAGTAGTTTGATTCCAGGCAGTAGTTTGATTCTGGGTCAGGGCACATGCCCGGGTTGCGGGCTTGATCCCCAGTGTGGGGTGTGCAGGAGGCAGCGATCAATGATTTTTCTCTCATCATTGATGTTTCTATCTCTCCCTTCCCCTTCCTCTCTGAAATCAATAAAAATATAAAATAAAAAAAGTTTGAGAAATATAGGCTGCGGAATAAAACAAACATGAATGCCAGGTGTGCCTTTGCTGCTTACTAGCTATAACAAGTTATTTAAAAAACCTCCCCCAGAGTTGCTGAGAGAGTAAGCCAGCTGAAGCATAAAGCCCAGCATGCAGGACACATGAATTAATGATGATATTCTCATCATCACCGTCTCAGGGTGAGGACAGAACATTTTACATTTCTACCAAAGATCTGCTGTCATTTCCCCCATAAAATGTTGCTGATGGTGATCCAAACAAACAAACAAAAACCTACTTGCCGTTAGTTCCAACGTGTTCAGATACGTTTGAAAGGGAAAAAAATAAAAATAGTAGCCTAGTAGTAAAGTAATAAGAACATAATAAGACACTTGGCTGCACTACGAACCTTGGTAATTTAATTACTTCTTTCTAGAAGTCTGGATTGTTTTAATTAAATTGAAAATGCTGTTTCTTGTTTCAGTTTTAGTTCTTCATTTAGGAAGAAAAAGAAATCAGGAAAGACACGCAGGTCCTTCGGGGGGGCGGCGGGGGGCTTATTTTTCCAGAACAGGATATTTTCCTTCAGTTCTATCTTCTGGCTTTCGGTCACAGGAACTACTCAATGGGCCTGACTCGGATTCCGCTGAAACCCACAAAACCAGGAGATGGCGCCTGGGAAGCTCATGACTAACTTCAATAAAAAATAAGCTCGTTGGCCAGAAATCTGTAGTAAATTGAGGCAACATCAAACTTGTGGTCAATTAAGGCAAAAGAACAACAACAATAAAATACCCATGAATGTGCAGAGCTATGAAATTAGCATTAAACACCATTTGCATTTTTCCTTAGATTTCTAAGGGCATCTTTTAAGACGGTGCCTCCTCGCACACCTGTTTCCCATGTTTGCCTTAGAGATGCTGTGGATCGAGGGGAAGAGTGAACTGCCTCTTTCCATAAAATGATTATGTCTCATGACAAGAATACATTGTTCCCAGGAACTTACAATATCTAATCAAATATTCTCTTTCAAGGGGAAAATTCCTTTAATTTCCAAAAGAAGATAATGAAATACACCAAGATCCATTTGTAATATTTTAAATACTGTTTTGGAGTAGGTTAATTGCTTGTGGAAATACTCATGATGTTTGTGTGTATGTGTGTGTGGGGGGGGGGGGGGTGGGGACATGAAATATAAAACAAAATATCCCATAGAACACAGCCTCCATTCGCAACAAAAAGAAAAGAAAGACCGGTAAAAGGAGGGAAGAAAGGAGTCAAAAGAAACACATTAACTTTTAACAGTGAGATTGCTAGAATTTTGCTGATTTTGTTTTTCTTTATACTTGTATAGGGTTTCCAAGTTTTCAACGAGGAACATCAGCTGCTTTCGTAAGCAAACAAACCAAAAAATCCTGAATCTGAAGTACTCTCTGTCAAACAGGGTATTTCCTGTCCACTACACGGGTGTTTTCTGTCAAGGAAAACATTACCCATTTTTAAAATTATGAAAACCTAAATGAGGAAGTCCACATCGTTAGCTAAAATTTTATTTATTTTGGAGGTATTGACTCCTGTTGGGCACCCAACATGCCACTGAATCTCACTGAAACTGATTCAACAACAGACTAATTTCTGGCGCTAGCCAAAGAGATATCTATTTTTAAAAACCTGATCTGTTAGTTCAAAACACTTATGGGCTGCAAGAAAGCACTCCTGCTATTCTAATGGACTCAGTGAACTACATTGATGAGATTGTGTGAGGAAGGGCTTGGAACCCTGTCGGTCCTTCAGGTTCATAAGAGAATGCTGACCAGGCAGACCAGAGCTAGAACACCCAGCTTTGTCATGGTAGGGGCTCCTGGTTGATTACAGGAAATCAACAGGTAATAGTGTCACATTCCAGAGCAGGACCCACTATCTCTCATCCTTCCACAATCAACTCTGCCTGCCCAGCGACTTCCCCAAAGCCCAGCCTTCTCCTTGGCTTTCCTGAGCCCCCCGAGTTGGCCAAGCACAAGGAGACCCTGTGCAGGTCCTGCTGCTAAGACTATTCCTTGGCTCAAAAGGTTAAGGTATGGTAAGACTGGTCCCTTCGCTCTCAGCAAAGCCAATAAAGCTGAGCCAGTCAGGGCGGAAATGGAGTTGTCACACACACACACACACACACACACACACACACACACCCCCCACACACAAAGTATAAATGTCATCAGACTCTTATACATCTGGTAAGTGAATTACATTCTAGAGAGTTCGTTGGATTTCAAGAGTTATATGTATCAATTCTGAGGAAACAAATTGCCCAGTGTTGTCTGAAACTCAGTAGGGGTTACAGTAAACTACCCTTAAACTTGGTTATCCATTAGTTTTTATGAATACGCGACTGCGTGAGTCTCCTGAACCCTTCTACCCATAAGAAAATTCATTTCCCTTAGATCAAACATATGTCAAAACCCAATGACATGCAGCTACTATAAATTTAAAAAGAGAGAAAATAAAGCTTGGAGCTAACTTCAGAATTCCCCACACTGTATATACTTTTAGTTAAATTCTGCAAATCCTCATATTGGTGGTCTCTACTGTAAGGCACACACATCCCAAAATATTTGTATGCAAGAAATATATGCTCATAATTATTTATCTCGGTCCCTTATAATTTTTTTGGCTTTAAGTTAACATAATTTGTGAGAATAACAGTGCATGCATGTAATTTATGAGCTAATATACATACCATCACAGTTATATACTCTACACTTTTATCAATAAGGGTGTTTTATTTTAAAGGTTGGAAATTTGATAACCAGAACTGGCAAAGAAAATGTCTATATATAAAAAAGTCTATACATAAAAATCAGTGTGCTAGTATCTGCCTGAGCAGTATCTTTATACAGATCAAGGCAGCAGACGGTCAATTCCACTTACAATAAATGCAAGTACTTCGCAACCAGAAAACAGTGCTGCACAGCATTCAAATAGTATATATTCTAGCCATACTGTTCCCCACACAGGATTCTTTGATGAGTCAAAGGCATGTGGCTAATGACCTGCAGCTAGATTGATTTTAATCATAGTAATCCCCTAAATCCTAAAACTGCAAAGAACAATATGTATACGCTTACATATATTTTTCAGATTATATTGCAGAACTTACTATTTGTAGCCTTCTTTAAATCAAAGAAAACAACTTTAATTTCCGAGACAGTGATTCTCGGACAGTAAATCGTTCTCTTCTAACTAGTTCGATCTAGACCTATTGATGATCTGTTCTACAAACTAAGTATATCCATTATTTGGGGCTGTCTCAGCTTCATCATTTTAAGTCCCAGTTTAAAGGAACGGACTGAAGAATGCCTTGGGTTGTAAAGTGAATAGAGCAAAATTCAATCCCAACTAGCACAGTCCGATAAGCTGAATCACCCTTGTGTAACAAAAACAATGCTACCGGTGAGGTGGTGTTAGCTAATCTCATTTGGGATCCCTGCCCCAAACCAACTCTGTGTCTTGGAGAATAAGAACTAAGTAACCTCAGCAATTATATCAACACCTTCCCCTGCTGACAGTTTCCAATCAAAGGCAAATAGCGTACACATAGTTGCAAGCCTCCTGGCAGTAATTCCTGTTCCCCTCTGGCCCCGCTATCATGCTTCATTGTGCTCTTATTCCTTTCTGCTACTTCCTTTACCTACTTCCTGCTCCTTCTCTGGGTGTCTATCTCTTCTCCTGTGCCTTGCTCAGCTCTTGAGAGGTCATGATAAATAGGTTACACGGCACGATGCATTGCTAGTAAAAGGGAAATAAAACAACATTTCAGAATCTTGGTTGAGGTTTATAATAGTGTTTTGTTGACTAGTCCTTTGTGATTGTGTCAGTGCTTCAATGTAATTCCTTGATTTGTTTTGTATTTCTCTTATTTTTTAAATATCTGGGGGGATTTCTGCTAAGATTGATTCTTTCTCCGATTCTTTCCCAACAGCAAAAAAAAAAAAAAATGAACATATTTTTTATTTTTAAAAATATATTTCTATTGATTTCAGACAGGAAGGGAGAGGGAGAGAGATAGAAGCATCAATGATGAGAGAGAATCATTGATCAGCTGCCTGTGGCAGGATTGGGGATTGGGCCCGCAACCCGGGCATATGTCCTGGCCGGGAATTTGTCAGAACTCAACTTCAACTGTTTGTCTAGTAAAATTTACTGTATTATGAAAGCCAGTATATACTGGGAAGTATTTCCCCATCCCTGTTTCTAGCACTAATTTTCAATTTTATAGTACACAGATGTTTCAGAAATAACATCATCTATTTAAAAGGCAAGAGAGCCCTGGCTGTTTTTGCTGAGTGGCTAAGTGTTGGCCTAAGGACTGAAGGGTCTCAGGTTTGATCCCTGGTCAGGAGCATGTGCCTGGGTTGCAGGCTTGATCTCCTGCCCCTGTCAGGGTGCATGTGGGAAGTGTACAGTTGATGTGTCTCTCTCACATCGATGTTTCTCTCTCCCTCTCTTTCCCCTCTCCCCTCCACTCCACTCTCTCTTAAAAAAAAATCAATGGAAAAAATATCCTCTGATGAGGATGGAAATAAAAAGGCAAGAGAATAAAACATTTAACTCAGAAACTTATCGACAATAGAAAAGAGTAGCTTACACAATTACTGGTTCAGGGAAGAAAGCAGGACTTGAATATGAAGGTCTCTCTTTTCCATTTTCAAGTTGTCAGGTCCTATAGCTATTTCTCTTCAGATTAGAGATTAAACTTGACTGTTCACATCTTAAACTGCTGTTTCACTTTTGGAATTCCAGTTTATCACTCAGAACAAACTATGTAGCATCTTCAGCAGTGAATAGCAAAATGCCATATATGGGGAAGTGATACACAGCCAAACAGCTTACGTGAACTAACAATATACAAAACTCGACTCTAGTTTCTCTGTCACTTTTGAGTAAACTCAATATCTTATTCATCCACTCATCATTTCTTTGTCTTTCTTCATGGTGAGTCTAAACTTGATTTTGCAATTACTTCTGTTTCAGTTCCTGATGTGTGTATTTTGTTAGCAAACATTCACGATAAATTAAATGTAACATAGCAAATTTATAACTATTTACATGACAGCAAACTCATAGTTCAAATCCAAAAATAATGTAGAAGAGTAAAAAAAATTCCTATTAAACTCTAAATTATAGTTATGTGCATACAGAATTTAAGGTGTGTAATTCATACCGTGACGTGTAAAATTCATTATAAGATGATTGGCCTGAATTTGGGTTCTACCACAGGAGTCAACCCTCTGGAAGAGTCCATTTGTTATTCAGACTGGAATACAGCGCCACCTACTGGTATCTAGGTCCACGTTAAAAACCTTTTGTGGGCCAGTTTTGCTCAATTAGTTTATTCGAAACTCACCTCAAAATAAAAATTAAAATTAAAAATAAACTGACCTAAAGCCTCCTACAGCAATATATCTTCCAGAGTAATTAGGATATGATTTTGCTAAAAATTTATCCAAAAATAAAATTAAATATAAATTACTCTGATATTACACTAAGTTTCTATTCTGGCTTATATTTTCACATTTAACTAGGCAGTCAAATAAAATCTCAGTAATTAAATGTAATGTATCCTGTTCCCATAAACCCATGTTTCAATTTTGATAAATGAACCAAACTTATACAATTAAGTATAGATCTGTTGATTCACAAACATTAATTGAGCACCTACATATTATAAGCCACGTCCCCTGTTAGGCTCTGGGAAATAGAATTGAGGCAGGCACGGCCCTAGCCAGTTTGGCTCAGTGGATAGAGCATCAGCCTACAGACTGAAAGGTCCCGGGTTCAATTCTGGTCAAGGGCATATCCCCGGGTAGTGGGCTCAATCCCCAGTAGGGGGCGTGCAAGAGGCAGCCGATCAATGATTCTCTCTCATCACTGTTGTTTCTAGCTCTCTCTCTCCCTCTCCCTTCCTCTCTGAAATCAATAAAAATATACTTTAAAAAAAGGATTGAGGCAGGTACATAAGGGCTTTACCATGTATTGAGGGACAAAAGTACACAAGTCCTTAATTCAGGTTGTCACTATCACATCAATTGGATCCAGTGAGGGAATCGGGGAAATGCTTTCATGAGAAAAGCATGTGAAAAGTATATCCAATGTACACTGTGTACAGAAAACTCATAATAGCAAAAAGTACAGTACTGAAAATTTTATGCTATATATTTTCTCTCTTACATTAAAAAGGAGTTAGGATTCATTTCCATCTCAGTGAGTATGATGCATATCAATGAAGAAATATATGTATGTGGGAGGGTGGTTATTGAACACTTTCTCTCAATTATTAAATTATTCTTACGTTAGGTACAAATATATAAACTGTTTCTAAAGCCTAACATCTGCATTAAATATTTATCTTTACATATTCGTGAAATGGTTTTGTAATGGGAAGCAAATCACACATATAATCTTCACTCCTTACATCTCAAATATTATATATTGTATAACCAATACATAATCAGAGAATGTAAAAGACTAAAAGGCATTTCAGGTAAGAAATCACCTTCATTTTTCTTGGAGCTGCAGATGGCAACACACCTTAAAAGAAAAGAAAGAAATAGTTCCTTCCAGGAAGCCAGAATTATATTCATTTTCCCCGTGTCAACTAGCCCTTAATACAACCCGGTCTCTTCTGTATGTGTTTCCCACTGATTTGAGCATGTATGTGCATGTATTATGTTTTACAGTCAGACATTTCAAATATAATACTAAAATTAGTATTTCTGTAGAAAAATACTGATTGAGAGGAAATCAGCCAAATAAGGGAGAGAGGGCACAGCAGCCATCACCCCACCTTCCAATCAGTCATGCCCTTTCTTTCCTGGTTATCACTGCTTATCTCTTGCACTAAAAATAACAGCCCACTGTTAAGCAGATGTAAATTTTTAAAGCTGACAATCTGAAACAACTGCATACTACCCAGAGATTAGCTGATGGGTTCCTAAAAGCTCTGATTCACAGGATCTGCCTTAAATTGAAAATAAATGACCTTTGAAAACATTACCAAATCTGTCTCAAGTTTTTTTCTGACATCGAAATTCTTAAGGAAATGCCCTAGAAACTAGTTCATCTCCTTAGCTGAGGCAATCTAACAAGTATGAAAAGGGAAAATATGCAAAAATAATGTCAAGAAGGAAGATCTCATAGTTCAGTATGTTTGGCATGTTCTTTCAATGTTTTCGTTAAAATACTCCAGTGAAGGCCTGTGCATTGATTTGTACATTTATTTTTTCAGAGCAAAGAAAGAGATCATGTTGCCTTTTCTTTTTTTTTAGTCTTCTAGCTTAAAAATCAGATTTATGAGAAAAACGGTTATACCAACAGACCCTTACTTACTTCTATCAAAATCCTATTTCTCTGTTTCAAGGAGCCTAAAGGTGGAGAATGAGAGCTGTCATCATGCTCCCCAAAATATGTGACATCCGGTTGATGCAGCACCTGTGGAGGGGGGGTACCCCTTCTTTGTGAAGCCTCCATAGGAAAATCTAATCCACTGCGTCCCTCAAATTCAGACCCCAAGATGACTTTTTCTCTTCAAACATTTTTTTTTCAAAATCCTATCAGACCATGCCTACCTAAGTATTAAATGTAAGGCCATGTGGAAATGAAATAAACAAATAAGACTAAAACTCAGAGATTCACGAAATATTTGAGATTGTACTTCATGACATTTGAAAAACATTTCGTGACAAACTTAACTTGTTTGAGAGATGGGGGTGTGGGGTGTTTTTTAATAAGCAAACGCAGATGTTCAGGGAAAAACGTTTAGATTTTTGACACTGTTCTTTGCTAACAGAATTACAAATGTTTTCCATAAGCAAACAATGTTGAAATGTCTCAATGATTTTTTCTTAAACCACCACCCAACTGAACTTTGAATAATGGACCTTGTCAATTTAGTGTGAATGAGCTTATATATTCAGTGTTTTCTGATCAATATTTCTTTGTACAACTTTTATTTTTCCATGTACTTTATGAATTTTAATAATTGTGGGAAGAATTAATGGTCTTCCCACGTGATGTGCGCGCACGCGCGCACACACACACAGAGTTGGTATTTATTCAACTGTCACTCTTTAGGAACATATTAGAGTTGTCCATAAACAGATAATGGTTTGAAATATTTCATTTTACTACATACAGCATTTGATCCATTTTTATATAACGCGCAAAACTACCATTATTTAAGTACTCAGTGTCAAATCAAAAAAAGAAAAATTAACAATAATATGATTGTCCAACCACTATGCTATACACCTGAAACTAATACAAACTATTGAATGTAAACTGCAATTGAAAAAAAATTAAAACAAGAAAACACTATCATTACTGTGATGCTTCTGAATCTTTTGATTAGGCCAAATAATCTATTTTCCTTTTAGACTGAAATGTTCACTGAATATATTTGAAAAGTTTCACTTCCACCTCTTCCCTAACTTTCTATGCAAATGCAGGATTCTCCCAACCATTAAGGAAAACTTTCTAAATTCAATTTTAATGCAGCTACCCTATTGAAATGCTATAAGCTCATTGATCATTAAAAAAAAAATTAATAAATGAAAGAGTACCAGGTTGAATAATTTAACTGCAGAATACGTTTCCCCCCTCATTCCATTTAATAGTGTGATGGAGGCTCAAATGAGTCTGATCTCATGTGCTTTATAGTGATAGAACCAAAGTGTCAAAAGATTACTTTGCAATTACCATTGTCCTTAAAAGAGCTTCAGGTATGAGCTTGCCTCTTGAAGAATTTATTTCCTCACCTTTAATCTCCTCAGTAGATAAGACTTACAATAAGTTCACCCAAAGGAATTCCAGAATACAAAATAAAAATTGATACCAAAGAAAAAAAGTAATACCATAAGGATTGCCTAAATTCTGCAACAAACATTTTGAAGTCTCTAGTGGGAAGTGGTAGGAGCTTGACTCACTTCAGAACCTATCTTAAGCCTTTTAAAGTGGCGATTAATGACTACATGTAATTTACTAAATCTGGTAAGTATAGATGAGATCTAAATACTTTTGGAACACTTCCTACCTGGCTGATCCAACATTCATGTATCAGAAAGTATGTTAAGATCCTGCTTAACTGTGTAAGGGCAAGGATCACCTTTATATCAACATTATCTTCCTATCTTCATCACCACACTGAACACAAGATGCATAGCTGGCATTTCAGGGATGCTTGAAACCATCTTATATACGGTGCCTAGGAATGCCTTATACATATAAGGTGTCCCCCCCCAAAAAATGTATATATACTGAATAATTACAAAGGCAGTGTTTATGAAAATACATTTCATTTTCAAAATTGAGCTATCAGCTGTTAAAAGTGTATACACGTTTTTTGAGGACACCCTGCATTTATACACAATCACATGCCTGTGTATGTATATATGTTTATATAATTATCTATAATTCCTAACAGAATCTAGAAGAGGACATATTTTGTTAATCACGAGTATCTCAAAGATTCTTACTAATAATCTTTGAGATCGTTAAAAGAGAGTATTTCAAAATTAAAATTCTTGGGGAAGACAGCCAAAGTCTCTTTCCAGAAAATGGCCTTCGTCTCCAGCCTTGTCTGTAAAATGGGGTTTTTACTGTGGTGAACGAAAAGACTTGGCCTCTACTTTAATCTTAGACATATGTTAGGAATGAAAGAGATGTTAATAAAGTGCTTATATGTCCTTTGGGAGAAAAGTCCTATACCAAAAGCTACCCTAAGGTAGGCTAAAATCTAATTTGACAAAAGGTAATTACCCACTTGAATCCTTTGGCTCAGGATCACAGAAGAGGGTGGGTAGAGTAACCTTGAAGAAGTGATCTGGTATACATTAATAGCTATCCATTCCAAAGAGCAAATCCATGACGTACTGCCTAGTGCTATTTCCCTTCTGAATACTTCTGACTCTTGTAAGAGTTGCCTGAGGATCCATGTTGGATGCCATCACATCATTAACATCCAAAGGAAGAAATATTGATCTTCCCAGACAATGCATCAGCAAACCTCTTGCATCATTCAGATGCCTGAGGAGTAGAGAAAGTGGATACACTCTGAAGGGTTCCCTTGTTTTGCACAATTATCAAGTTGCAAAGATTGAAATATAATATGAAATGCGGCTGTCGGTTTATTCCCTCAAAGAATATCTTGTGGGAAGCATCACAGCCTATTCAAAAATTTAATAAGTAGTTCTTACATAAGCAATAACAAAGACAAACCGGAGATAATTTGCTGGGCTTTAAGGGATTTTTCAATGAATGATTTTTATAATTATTTGGAGATTTCAATACAAACCAGAATTGTCTATCTACATCCAAGTATTAGATCAGAAAGTTCCATGCCTTCCATGTTTCCAAAGGAGGAGATTTCTGTCACTTGTTTTGCTAAACATAATAGTGTTGTTTCCAAGATATTTACTGTTTAGAAAACTAGTAAAAGTTATACCACTTAATGTAGTCTTTCAAACTTCAAGGGGAAAAAAGAAGTCTTCCTGTCATAAAAGAATTTTTGCAGAAAAAATCCAACATAAAGATATAAAATTAATAAACATGAAGGAAGTGATACTAAAGATAGGAATGCAAGGCCGGGTCTCAGAAATTATAAATAATGTTGGAAAACTTATATTAAAGGAGTTCTTGAATCACAACACCAAAAAGAAACAACAAAAAAAGTTATCTAAAAACAGGCTTATTTTCAAATACATGTGTGTAGGAGCATGTGTGCATATGTAAGTATCTATGTGCATATATGTATATTTGTTGGGTGTGTATGTATGAGTGTATGCACATGTATGTTTTTATTTGCAGGTGAGTATGTGTATGTACATGAGTGTGCATAAGCGTGTGTGTAAGTTTGTGTGAGTGTCCATATGTATGTGAAAGTACATGAGCATGTGTACATATGTATAGAAGTGTTAGTGTGAGTTTGCATGTGAGTGCACATGTTAATGTGCTAGTTTGCTTTCCGTAATCATATTTATTCTTCATCTTCTGGGAAGCAATGTTTTTTCTTGTCTGTGAACCATGTAAAAAGTATAACAGCTAAATAGAGCCAAAATATTACATGCAAAGCTTGGGTAGAGGGGTGGTAGGATTTTTTTAAAAGTCTGAAAGTCTGAATATTGACTTGTTACTACAAAAACATAACTTTATTTTGCAAGGACTATGCAACCCTCTCAGCAAACAATCACACTGAAGTGCTAAAATTGATCACATTCAGGTTTGTGAATATTCTTAGTTGGGATAAGGACTTAATTTTGACAGAAAATCTGTTTTCCACTTATTTTACAATCTTCAACATACAAGTAGCTCAAACTTTAAACATCCATCCTTTTACTAATTACTACTATAATCATAAATTCTAGTGGAGTTCACATTATTTCAAAGTCAAATGCATATTTTCAACCAGTGGGGAAAAACTCCAACTGTTTCTCTGAAGAAATGTTAAAAAAAATTTACAAGACAGGAAATGAGAATGAGAGGCCTCCCATCACAAGACTAATTCAACCCTCTCAATATATTGCCTACATTAAGCCACATCAAATAAAGTTAAACATACCCAAGACACAGTGGGCATTGTACATATGTATTCGTAACATTACATCAATACAAATCTTTATAGAGGGTTACATATAAATGAAAAATAAAAAGACTCTAAGAAGCAAGACCATTTATTAAAGGTAAATGAAGCTAGAAGCAATGCTAACATACATGAGAGATTCTTCGTAAATATTGCTGAATGAAAATTCTGTTAGACCTCAAAAACATGCACAATGTAATTCTGAGCAAAGCACCCCAAGATGTCAGAGGCAGTAAAAACAACTGGTTTAAGAATGTGAGCTCTTGAATCAGGCCATGTTCAAGTCCCATTTCTGTCTCTTTTAAGCTGTTCTCTTAGTGCCAGTTTTCTCACTTACCAAATAACAGAATTACTTTGTAGCATTACTGTACATTTAGATGAGTTAATAAACGAAAAGCACTTAGAACGGTGACAGTGATAATGATGATAATAATAATGCTTAGATTCACCCTTGTCAACTGTCCATTTCTCCAGCTAGAAGGAATCTGCAATGGAGAATGTTTTCCCCAGGAATAAAAACAACTGGGTTCTCTTTTGTTAGCCTCACTTTTTTTTTAATTGTTAAAATTCTCCTTTTCCAGGAGCAATGCCACGATCATGAATGTGGCACCAAATGGTAATGATTAGAGCACATGTTTTGCCTGAACCAGGATCAACTCAAGCATTGGCTCTACAGACACTGGAGTATTTCAGGAAGAATGTAGAGCCGACGTGCTGTGCTGCCCACACAATCTTCAGAAGCTCCTTTGTACCCCATGCAGGATTGCTAGACATACCAGTATGTGCTAAAAAGATGGAGAAGGAGGAGAAGGAGGAGGAGGAGGAGGAGGAGGAGGAGGAGGAGGAGGAGGAGGGAGAGAGACAGAGAGAGATGGAGGAAAGACAGAGAGAAATTGAGACAGGGGAGCAGGAGAGAAGAGAGAGAACACTACATCTGCTACAGCAAAATCCCTTTTTCCCCAGAATAAATTCACAAAAAGATCAGATGATTGAAACTTTTTTTTTCCACAAAAATACGAAAGTTCCCTAAAGATGTTTTTGAGGGAAATAAAATATACATGCTCCTTTTTGTTCTTTATTAATAGTGAGTTGTGACAAAAAGCCAACCATAATTCTTATTAAAGTTAGTAAGTGTCAAATTTTGATAGTCAATTACTTTCATTTCACACACACACAAAACGATGTCATCGCTCCCTATGTATCATTAGGTAACAATGCAATGCTTCCCATTTCCAGAGGTAAGATATTAGGACTGCAGGCCCTCCCCTTGATAGCTGTGGAAGGGGTAGGGCAAAACTGTCCACTGTCCACTTCATAAGCAGATTTGGGAGGTTGGATTATTCATTTAAAAAATACTTTGGAAATATAATACAAAATACTACCAAGTCCTACTATAATTATAACTGTGAAGAGCATTTTAATGTCTTTAGAATAAGAGAAACATGATTCTATTTCACAACCTTTTCTCATCCTCCCAGTCTAAGGCTAGGTAAGAAGTGAAACTTAAATAAAAGTCTACCATAACTTTAAGGGAACTCTACCATCATGATAATTTCCCCCCACTGAAAACCTAATTGAAATGGTTCAAAATACAGTTTCCAATAGAATCCGTCAGCTGTACTACTCCTTCCAAATGCTAGCTTCATCCATTTTCTAACCAAACAACCATAACAAGTCAATAGGGAAACAGTATAGTTAAAAAACAAAACACCAGGTCAATAGACATTACTTCAACACAATGCATGTCCTTTCCAAAAGCAGGCACCTGTAGTCTCACCATAACATTCTGAGACCCCTCTGAAGTTTAAAGAGCAAGGACATAGGAAGACTATAAAAGAGGAACTGCTGCAGTCAGGGCAGGAAACAATTAAGACATAAATAAGAATTTCCGCAGAATCGGGTCAAGCTAAGAACACATTTAAGGAATGTCCTAAGGGTGAGAATAACGGATGAATAATGATGTAATAATGAGCTGAAGTGGGGGCAGGAGCTCCATTTGGTGCTAAGAGAGCCCATCTTCAAGCACAGGAAAGCTCAGAGTTGAAAGTCATAAAAGTGTTTTTAAACACCCACCAGTACAACAAAATGTCATGGGTGGTGGGGACCATGGTCATTCCTGAGATCTTGCAGGAGGAAGTGGTACTGTAAGTTGGAGGGAAATCAGGCTTTCTTTTCCCTTAATTAGATAGGGAAGCACTCGAGATATTTAGAAGATCCAGATATTTGCACTTAGGTGATCAGTATTGCATAAGACCGTCAAGCAGACAACAACTCAATAAATGCCAAATCATGATGACTGTGGTTATAATTTCCAAAGCAGCCAATATTTCAGTAAGCAGAACATGCACCAAGTACGGTTTTGTGGGCGCTATTTTTGTGATACTGCATGTGTGGTCATTAGTGTTACTTTTGGAATTAACACAATCATACTTGGATGACTAAAAATTTACTTTGAAAGCATAGAGTATATGGTGTGCACTCTTTGGCCATTTCTCTAAATTATCAAATAAATATCAAAAACATAATGATTTGCAAACTCTTTATAACCCAGCTGATTTAGGAGGTATGGGGAGAAATGGATAAAAACGATCTCTCTTTTCAGTACAAATTCACACGTCTGGGGCTCTAAGAGGGATATTTCAGAAATGAAAACAAAGAACTTATATTTGTTAACAGATAACTGAAGGGTCCAAGAAGACTCAATGTGAGGACAATTAAATGATGGCCAAGGGGCAGACTAGTTTGCTGAGTCCTAGAATCATGAATCGGGAAGGAAACGTGGATGTCATTCCAACCCCTCTGTTATATAGATGACAAGCAGTAGTGTGGACTCACCTAAGTTTACACAACTGGTTAGTAGGTATTATAGGAGAGGACAAGAAGGTTTTAACATAAATGAAAAAAAATTGCCGTTAAAAAACAGTGTTTGGAATATAAGAAAACTAAAACTAGAATTCTACTTAACTCTTCTAGTTCCCTCTTTTTCTAAGAAGATACCAACTATTCTAAAGTCCCTTTCTACCTCATCCTTTTCCTTTTCATTCTTAAATGTTGGGAGAACATGTGATGTTAGAATTTTGCTTTTCAACTCTCCCCCCTCCCCCCCCCCCCCCCCCCCCCCCGCCACTTCCACCCCCTACGACAAATCCTTTTAGGAGATAAAGCGAACTGGGGGGGAAATGGCTATTGAAAAAAGTAATGGATCTTTCCGCTGAAACGACCAGATGTTGCCTGAATTCCACAGGTTCATCTTTGCTTCTATAGACTTAAGTTACCATGGTGAGTGTTTGTAAGGAGTCTTTTGTATGGTTATAAAAATGTCAAAAAATATATGTACTTGAAGGTGCTTATGAAGGTTCAAATAAGTTTAGAGGAATTTATCTTTCCCTTTCTTTCTTATCTCACTATTTTTACTCCCCGAGGTCATTTCCTTTTTGTTTCTTTGGTCCTGCTAAGTTTCCTGGAGGCATTTAATAAAGTTCCCTGAATAAAGGTAACTTTGAGGGGGGCTGAGAAGTCCACAGAGGACCCAGACATTCCTTTTCTTATAGGCTGGTGCAAATAAGCAATCAGACTGTGGAACCAAAAGGGGTAAAAAACTCATTCCAAACATTAGCTAGATTATTCGATTTCTCTACTGTATATACCTAAGCCCTTCCTTTCCCAATAGCTTTTAAACCTTTCAAATTTCTCCAATTGAAACAAAAACAAAGGAACCACACCTCCCTGTTCTTTCTTCTCCCCCGCTGCTGTCGCATCTTTCTTTCTCTCTCTCTGTAGACAAACTAGTTAAAATGTTTGCTTGTGCTCACCATCTCCTCATCAACGTTAGTTAGTCAAGTGGGGCTCTGTCCCCCAGCACGTCACTAAGAAAGCAACTCTGGGTGAAGTCACAGTGACCTGCTTCACACTCAATCGAGCCCTTCCCCCGCACCCCCTCATGTCTTGGAAGATCTCTCAGCAGCATTTGGTGCTTTTCCTTCTTTCCTGAAACATTTTCTTTCCTTGGTGACATCCTGATTTTCTGCCTCCTCTTTTATCACTGATTCTAGGTCTCTCCGTTGCATATTCATTCATTCCTCCTTTTTTGCCCAGTAAAGATTTTGCAGCTCCTGAAGGCTCATTCCTTAGGCCATCTTGTCTACACTTTCCCTAGCTGACTTCATCCATGCCAACAACTCCAGTTAAAACCTACGCAATGGTAACTCACCAATGTACATCTCCAGTCTACATTTTTTATTAAAATGTCTCTAAGTTACGTATAGTTCAATATATAAAAGAAAAACGTATGATTTTATCTCTCCCCGCCCATTGGGTTCTCTTCCACTGTCCCCCATCTCTTTGCACAATACAAAAACTTAGGAGTTACCATGACTCAGTCGCCCCAGCTTCACTCCTCCATTACCTAAGCCATCACCAAACCCTAACCATTTTAACCCACTAAATGGCTCTTGAATCTTGCCACTTGTCCCTATCTCCTCAACCACAGCCTCAGTCCTAAGTTCTACCATTTCTATCTCTTCGAGGACTTAGACATGTATGGATAGAGCTCCCTAAAAGTTTTTCCATCATGTGCTGTGAACTCCTTTCTAACCCATTCCCCACAGGGAGTCAAAGTGGTTTTTCTGAGACATAAATCTGATTATATCATCTATGATTAAACCTTTCCCATGGGCTTCCTATTGCTCTTAGGATGAAGTAGAAACTCCTAAACAAGAACGATGATCCACCGACCTGCATGGTCTGGCTTCTACCTTTTCCTCCAGCAAGTCCCACTTGTGTCCCTGCCTTTTAGTTTCTCTTACTCACCTTGCCCACTCTTATCCCATAGGACCTTTCCTTTGTGTCCTTCCCTCCACCCTTCTCCCTGGGTAACTCCTATTCCTCCCTGGCATTTATTTTTGCCTTGCCTGACTACCCCAGCTATGTCATACTCTCTAACTTGCATTTTACATTTTCAACTGTTTAATCTATTTAATCAATTTCTGTCATTCCACAGGACTGTTAGCCAGAGAGGGAAGGGACTGCATCTGTTATTGGTTTTCAACCATCCCAGCGCCAAATGAGTGCCTCACACACAGTGGAAGTGATATTTGTTGAGAAAAAGAGTAAATGACCAAACCAGGACTTCAGAGCCATCAGGATAACCTGCAGTTGTTAGAGATCTCGAGCAAGAATGGAAGAAAAATGTATCTAGTCATTTGGGTTGTTGTTTTTCCAGAACACTTATTTTTCTTAGCATGCAAAAGATAATATCTTATGACTATTTTCTGTTTCAGCACTCATCACTATCATGAATCATTCTGAATTACAGTAACCCCCGCCCCCACTTATCCGCGGTTTTGCTTTCCATGGTTTCAGTTACCCATGGTCAACCATTGTCCGAAAATATTAAATGGAAAATTCCAGAAATAAACAATTCATAAGTTTTCAATTGCATGCCCTTCTGAGGAGGGTAATGAAATCTCACGCCATCCCACTCTGTCCCTCCTGGGGACATGAATCACCCAGCATATCCACGCTGTATACACTACCTACCTGCCTGTCAGTCATCAGGTAGCGTCTCGGTTATCAGATCGACTGTCTCAGTATCGCAGTGCCTGTGCTCAAGTCACCCTTATTTTATTAACAATGGACCCAAAGCATAAGAGTAGTGATGCTGGCAAGTCAGATATGCCAAAGAGGAGCCCTAAAGCGGCTCCTTTAAGCGAAAAGGTGGAAGTTCTCCAATTCATAAGAAAAAGTTGCATGCTGAGGTTGCTAAGATCTATGATAAGAACAAATCTTCTGTCTGTGAAATTGGCTGATTTATAAATTAAACTTTGTCATAGGTGTGTATATACAGAAAAAAAAACAGTATATACTGGATTCAGTACATAGGTGGTCTCAGGCATCCACTGGGGGTCTTGGAACATATCTCCCTCCCATTGATAAGGGGGGATGACTGCATTCGCCAAACCCTAACCAGGCAAGACTGGCTATCAGTATATGATTTTCACTCAGGAGGGTTGTTTTTCTACTCAGTTCAACTGAAAACACAAAGCGTCTCCTGTGTACTGGTATCACACCATGTGCTACGCTAATGTGCTTATTTGTTTTGATGTAGTTGTTTTGTTTCATTTTTAAATGTGCCCAAGGCGGCCCATCTTTTGCTTTGTGCCATGTAGTTTTTCTCAGCTGCCATATAAATCTATATTTTTTAAAAGCTTTATTTTCCGCAAAAATAAAGGAGGAGATGTTATCAGATATCCATGTCTCACACATGGCCTAACATTTTCAATAGCAGGCACTTATTTTCTCTTTAACCTAAAGAATTCATAAATAGTAAAACAATTCATAAATTGGATGTGGTTAATTCAAATACACTGATGCATGGAAAGTTTTATTGAAAGGTCTAACTCATTTGCAAAACAATAGAAGCATGAAATAATTAAAGTTGTAATTATTCCATTTATAATAACATTTCCTACTATTTAATAATATACCATAATAACATATAATTAATCATACTTGCAGAGGAGGAAATTGAAGCTTGTAAATGTTAAAGACTAAACATATAACTAGATGACTTCTCCAACATATAGTTAAAAATAAGGCGATATAACTATAGCAGGTACCACTAACATTATTCATTTTATCAATCGACAGATACTTAGGGAATCCCTACTATGTGCTAGACTCAGGGTACAACAGAAAACAACACAGACACAGTCCTTGATCTTCACTGAAGCTACATAGTGTATCTTTTAAAACCCGTAAGAGGAATAAGTCAGTGTTGCCATTTAAAATGGAAACCTCAAGACCTTGGTTCTTTAAGTAACTGTTTTCTAGAATTAAAGGGGTGGGAACATTCTTATTTTTCATATGCTGGACATGCTCCTCTTCATGACCTACCAAGGTAAACAGAAATCACATCATTTTCTGAGAACTTTAAGCCATGTCACATTTAAGACAGTCCTCTGAGAAACTACGAAGCAGAATCTGGCATCCAAACACTCCATATGATTTCTTGAGTTGCATCTTTGGCATGAGGGCACCACATTTAATATGTTACCACAAGGTCATTTCAACAATCAGAAGTTGATGATTTGTAATACAACCAACTCAACATGCAGATCCTTGGTGGGAAAAAGGTTTCTGTTGGGAAAAGATGTTAAAATGACTCTTTATTTTTTTAGGATTCAGTGACTATATGAAGTAATAAGATAAAAATGTGCATTTCTTGGACAGCAAGGAAACTGAAATATTTGCATTGGCAATGGAAAGTTATAAGTAAGTCAAAGGCACTATAGCTTCTGTCAGCTAGTGGCCAATTACTATGGGAAAGATATTTCACGAGCTCAACTATGACCACTCCTACCTTTAAAACCCTATTACTCTTCAACACTCACTTGTGGGACCTTTTTTTGTCAAGTCTAATGGAGTACACGCATTAAGGTAGACTTTCCTCTTCCTGATACGATATACATACACATTGATCCTTCAATAGAAAGCCAAGACTACCTTCAATAGAAAGCCAAGACTACCTTCAATAGAAAGCCAAGACTTCTAGACGTTTCCAGAAATAGATAGTGGATCTTAATGGGGAATGGAAACAATTTCAAAACTGACATTCGTATGCTAAAAGTTAAGATTCTAATCTAAGAATTCCTACTCAAAATATAGTGGCATTGCTTTCATTTTCCTTATAAAAGTCATGCTGGGGCAATGTTATTATGACACTTTTTTTAAAAAAATTAATGTTCTGCATATATTCCATAAGACAGAGCTAAATACATAATTTGGGCCTGAGAATGTGGCCACATTACAAGGTTGTTAGAATGTCCCTTCTATTTTCAACAAGGTTTTAAAAAAGCTTGCTCCTTTTAGAGGGAGAAACCAGAAATGGCAAGAGAACCTATCAAATAACAACAAAACCCTGGATAATTGAGGCGAATCATAACATTTCCCAGAACTGTTTACTTGTCAAGAAGTTTTACAGAAATAAAATAACAGCATTGGTGATGGTAAGTTAATGCCATTAAAGTCAGAAATTATTAGCATTTGGACTGCATTGGGTATTACTTATGTAAATGCAGTTAATGGCTCAACCTTTGTCAGTTAATGACAAAAACTGAACTCACTGATTCTGAACCACCTTTTAGGTCTGCACGTGGTTCATCTGCACAAGACACTCCAATTAGTAGAATCTCTCATTCTGGCAGTGATTCTCAACCAAGGGGAGGGAAGGGGAATGCAACCTTTAACCCCCCAGGTGGATTATATAAGCATCTTCTTGGAGGCCCATATTACTTGAAAAATACCCCTCTAAAACCTGGTGATTCTTAAAATACTTCCCCATCCCCTGTTTAAAGAATTTCAATATTTGATGCCAATCATTTTTTACATTAATCAGCATTTAAAATGAAAGTTAAAATAATCCTTAATGTTTTAGACACTTTTCTATTTGATACCTGTGATAGACAAAAAAAAAAAAAAAAAAAAAAAAAAAAATGCCACTCCAAACATGTCCACATCCTAATCCCCAGAACCTGAAAATGTTACATGGCCACAGGGACTTTGCAGGTGTGATTAAGGACCTAGACATGGAGAGATAGTCCTGAATTAGTCAGGTAGGCCCAAGGTAATCATAGGAGCTCTTACAAGAGGGAGGAAGGAGGGTCAGAGTCCAAGAAGGATATATGATGGTGGAAGAAGTCAGAGTGATGCCAGGGGCCAAGAGCCAAGGAATGCAAGCTGCAACTAAAATCTGGTAAGGGCCAGGGATTGGATTCTCCCCTAACGCCTCCAGAAGGAACACAGCCCTGCTGACACCTAGATATTTGGACTTCCAACCTCCAGAACTGTAAGATCGTTAAGTGTTGCTTTAAACCACTAAGTTTGTATTAATTTGCTACATCAACAACAGAAAATTAATACAGTACTGCTATGTCAGTAACTATAAAATCTATAAAATCAGAACCATGCTAGACTGACATAAAATTGTGTTAACCTTAACATGTCTAGATAAAACCATGAGAAAGGGTGTTGAAATTGTGTCATCAGTGGGTTATTTTTCTAATAAAATGTTTACTCATCTTATACAATAGTACATTATTCTTGAGTCTAGACACTTAAAATATTGTCATAAAATGTATTAAAAATTAATAACAATCATAAAGTTATTATAAAAACATATATATTAATGATCATCCATTTCTTAAATCCTTTCATTTTTTATTGATTTTTAGAGAGAGGAAGGGAGAGAGAGAGAAACATCAATGTGAGAGCGAGAGATCAACTGACTGCCTCCCACACGCCCCCCCACCAGGGATCAAGTTTGCCACCTGGGCATGTGCCCTGACCAGGAATTGAACCGGCAACCTTTTGGCACATGGGACAATGCCCAACCAACTGAGTCACACCAGCCAGGGCTTAAATCTCTTCATTTAATAATTTCAGTAGTGTGATGGATGACCATGGACCCACCAGTGACTGGTAGGTGATAACACTGCCTCCCCAACCATGAGATGTAAATAGGAGGTGCAGTCACAGGGAGGATTATGAGGTGACTGAGTTAACCAGAAAATTCCCTGTGGAAACCATTCTTAGTCATATCTATGCCTTAGAGATGTAATCATTAAAAAATTATATATCATAAATACCATTACTTAAACCATAATAATGGAAATGAAAAACACAGGGAAGATGCTGGGACTAGATGGGTCAAGTTTAAATTTTGACATTGTGCCCTTTTAGAACCAAAGACATTTAAATACCAAATATATCATGAAACATAGCTCCTGTCTTAAACATGGACATGCTGGGGAAATTATTTCCTACTAAAATAGATGCTACCTGGAGAGTATTGTGCTAAGTGAAATAAACCCGGCAGAGAAAGACAAGAATCACACGATCTCACTACATGTAGAATCTAATGAACAAAATAAACTGATGAACAAAATAGATCCAGAGAGAAGGAAGCATGTAACAGACAGGAATCTCAGAAGGAAGGGTGGGTAGGAAGAGATTAACCAAAGAACTTATGTGCATATATGCATAACCCATAGACAGACAATGCAGTGCAGGCCTGGAGAAGGGTAGGAGGGGGGTGGAGGGAGTTAATGGAGGGGGAAAGGGAGACATCTGTAATACTTTCAACAATAAATATTTCAAAAAAAGATGCTAGTACTTAGCCACCAACAAAATCTAGTAGGATACTTTGAATGGTTTTCCTTATAGTTGTGAATAATGTATGTCAATCCACTAAAATTCTCCTTCTGAATCTCACCACAAGACTGGAAATATAGTTTATGGCTATAAAATGAATGAATACTATGTGATCCATGCAAGTACAAATAATTGTTCTTCTTAGCATAGTGATGGCCCCTTACTAACACAGCCAACTAATCTTATTACCATACAACCTTCAGAGTTGCCCTTCTAAAATGACTTCAAGCCCTAGCCCATTTGGCTCAGTGGATAGTGTGTGAGCCCTCGGACTAAAGGGTCCTGTGTTTGATTCCGGTCAAGCCCATGCATCTCAATTGCAGGCTTGATCCCTCGCCCTGGTGGGGTGTGTGCAGGAGGCAACCAGTTAATGTTTCTCTCTCACATCAATGTTTCTCTCTCTGTGTCGCTCCTCCTCCCTTCCACTCTCTCTAAAAATGAATGGAAAAAATCCTCCAGTGAGGATTAACAAAGAGAATAAACTCTCACATTTAAAATGAAATGAAATGAATTAAAATGACTTTGATGCTTCTATTTCACGACTTTTGAGTTTTAAATCATAGCTATTTTTTTCATGTCTATTTCTTCATCTCTAAACCCTCATTGCCTGGAACATAGCAAGCATTTTATAAATGTTTATTCAATTAAGCAATCCATCTACTCATCAGTATCCTTCACTCTCACCTTGGCCTATACGTAGCTGAAACAGATCCCAAGGCAAAAGACAGCAAATTTTCCTGTTGCAAGCTCCGGGTATACATGGGTCTGCTTAAGCTGTTTAGGACTATCCTGCTCATTCATGATGTGTTAAAATTACATCAATTTGAATATATAAATCAATGATGAATAATTTAGTCCTTAGTACTCCAGTTTTTTTCTTCTACGAAGACATAAACATACACGCAGGCAGTTAACAGTTCAAAAATTACTGAATAAAATCAGTCTAAAAAAATGCATTAAGAAAAAAAAAAGGATTCATCTGGTTTTAAGCATTAAGTTTTTATCTCCAAACAAGAGATTAACAGTTAAATGAAATACCCTAAGGCAAAAATTTCTTTTCCAGCTTCTTCACTAGAGAAAAAGAAAACTACAAAGACCCTTGGCCAATGATTTGGTTTATTAGCTACAGAACAGTTTTCATGAACAAAATTAGAACACTACTGGGAAACCAAATCAGTACCCTGTCTCTTGAGCCACATAAAAGCGTTAAAAGCACCAATAAAGAGAAGATTTAAGGCCAGAAAAATACCAGCAGATGGGCTTATGCCCAATGAATAGCACCAAATAGTTTTCTATAGGCGAAGGAAAAGAAGGCTTCTAGACAAACCGGCGGTGCCACTTTTATTAGCTTGAAAAAAGTCAGTGTATGAAGAACTGAAGACATGCTTATGAGAGCAAATGGAACAGAATCTTGAGAATATAATCTGGCAACTAGAAAGAGCTACATTTCAAAATAAAGGTTCATTTTTAAAATATCCTCAATGATCCAGAAAAGAGGTTCAGAGACGATGAAAAAATGGAATTGTCAAAATCCATTTAAAGCTCTGCATTTGAGGCACAACACTTTTCTAATTTACTTTTTTTTTTTTTTTTTTTTTTTTTTAGGGATCCCAACTCTTCCTTCTTGCTCATCATTATATTTAGAAATCTTTCTGAATAATCCCAATTCCTCATGTTTCTGATTTCGACTTGACATTTTTTCAATTTTTTTGCTCTGAATTTTAGAAAGTGACTTGAATAAAAAAAAGCATGCTTACAACAAAGACATTTTTCTAAGCTCATACCTAGTCCATTGAATCTTTGTGGACTCACTCACTGTCAGGAAAAGAGCAGTGAAATTTCCCTCCACACTCCACATAACCCACCTCACTTCACAGTTCACATAAGCTCTTGCTATTTCCTTCCTACCTAAAATTTTTCCGAATCTTACCAAACTTGCCTTCTTTTGGGATTTATTTTCGTAACAGCAAGTATATTTTCTCTGCCTCTTATTCCCCTTCACCCGTTTGACCCACTCTCCCCTCTGGCAACCATCAGTTTGCATAAGAGCAAATATTTATTGAAGGCCTACTATGTGCCAGACACTATAACAGGCTGAATAAGACAGAGTCTCTGTCCTTGAGCTACTAAGAAAGGTCAGAGGTGATTGGGAAGTGGAAATCCCCAGTAGTTTTAAAAGTGTATCAGAAGAATCTGACAAATACTCAAGGATTGAAAACAGACTGATTTCAATATAATAAACGCTCTGCACGTGGTAAGGAAGCTCCCGGGAAGCAGCTCCTACCGAGGGGTCAAGGAGTTTAGGTCTTGGTGGAATCCACCATGAGTAGGAGCTTCTCAAACATGACAGCTCCACATCCATAAAGAAAGAAGCTTGGAGCCTGGCTAGTGTGACTCAGTGGTTGAGCATCAGCCTATGAACCACGAGCTCACGGTTCGATTCCCAGTCAGGGCATATGCCTGGGTTGCAGGCTCTATCCCCAGTAGGAGGCTTGCAGGAGACAGTGGATCAATGCTTCTCTCTCTCTCCCTCTCCCATCCTCTCTCTGAAATCAATAACATATATTTTTTAACCCTTTGAGTGCCAACCAATATCCTAGGAACGATGCTAAAATCGCCAAGGCATTTTTGCTGACTTTACAGCAGTTTAGGGAAAAAATTATGAATCGCAAGTAAATGTAGTTACGTATTCAAAAACTTAAGGAAACCTTTACTACATTGACATATTTAGCAATATCATCATCACTAATAAAGGCAGACTTAGAACTGGACGCCATTTCGAAGCTTTGATAGCACTCCCGGCACTCTAGGGGTTAAAAAAAGAAAAGAAAGAGGCTTGTAACCGAAAAAGTAAAATAAGTTTGGAAACATATAAGAAGGATAATATGGGAAGTACACATTGTGCAACAAAATAATATAAATAAATAAATGAGGCTGGCACTCATACCACATGAGTCTTGTAAAAGAGAGAAAAATGAGGAAGGGCTAGAACGATATGCTAAGCACTCTCAGAGGAAATGTTAACCACAATCTCCCATTTCCCCTCAACCCAGGGCACTGCCACCTCCGTAGAGGACATCGGAGAGTGTGGGGGGCATTTTTTGGTTGGCACAATGGGAAGAGGGATTGCAACCAGCAATTAGTGCCTGGAGGTCAGGAATGCCGATGCGTGGGTGCGTTCCGCACAAGGAAGAATTGTCCCACCCCAAATGGCAAGTTAAAGAGCCCTGCTCTCGGCTGCATGACATCAAAGGCTCCTCTCCCTCCTCCTCCTGTGCTTCCTGATCCGATGCCCAGTGGTTAGATAAAGTGCCGATGCGCAGACAGCAAGAACCACGCCACGCCTGAGGTTCTCACCAAGTGACTCCGACTGCAAAGCCCCGCTCCTTCCACGAGTCAGGAGAAAGCCTCGGTGTGGAAACCCCGCAGAAGGACGGGGCTTTAGTAAGAACCGAGCCCTGAGTAGCATCAGAGTCTAGGGCAGTGGTTCTCAACCTTCCTAACGCCGCGACCCTTTAACACAGTTCCTCATGTTGTGGTGACCCCCAACCATAAATTTATTTTCGTTGCTACTTCATAACTGTAATGTTGCGACTGTTATGAATAGTAATGTAAATATCTGCTATGCAGGATGTATTTTCATTGTTACACATTGAACATAATTAAAGCATAGTGATTAATCACAAAAACAAAATGTAATTATATATGTGTTTTCCGATGGGGTTCTGCCATGTAATTATATATGTGTTTTCTGTGAAGGGGTCGCGATCCACAGGTTGAGAACCCCTGGTCTAGAGAAAGGGGAAGGAGAATGACACTCACCAAACACTGTTGGCTCTGGTGACCAGCACGTGTTGGCAACCATTGGAGAACAGTGGTAGCTCCATTACAAGGAATACAGGAAGGGGTGATTGGGAAGTGGAAATCCCAAGCAGTTTTAAAATGTGCTTTCAATAAAGTGGGCAATGAATATTAAAGCAGCATGATTGCAAAGCAGCAGTCTGAAGGAGTTGTTAGGTTGTAGCAGCAAGATTCATCATTATTGTTTTCATTTTGATTAGGAGACTATTAGGGGTATGCGGAGTGTGTGTGTGTGTGTGTGTGTGTGTGTGTGTGTGTGTGTGTTCACAAATGATAAGAGAAACTGACTACAGAAGACTGCCTTGGAGGAATGGAACCACCACAGTTACTTTTCTAGGAAGAAAGGACCTAACAAACACTCGAGTACAGAAAGTCTTTGCAACAGAAAAATCCAGGTAGATTCCATAGAGATGGGGTGGAGGGAGAAGCACAGTGTTCGTGACTGCACCAGCGAGCAGTTAACTCAGAGATCAGTCCAACCCTGGGACAGAGGCTCCTGGCCTGAGCCCACAGGAGACGAGCGATTAGCAAGTAAAGTTGCCTCTCACAATAGTCAGGGCAGAGTCACTGAAATTAAAGACCATCGGAAGGTACATCCAGTGTAATGACAGGGCCACAATCACAGAAGTGGTCTCCACTCGGAAGCATGGCAGAGAAAACAGCCATGTGGTATGTCAGTCTTCGGATCATTACCATCATCTGTGGTATCATCTAGGTAAAATTTACAATGATATTTCCGCTGCGCAAAATCACAAAGTAACCAACGTCAAGCCATGCTTTGTAATGAACATACGATGTAATGAGCATAGTGAGAATATGGTGATTTCAACATGCTACCTGAGCTATACTGAGGTCTGCAGGCCAGGTCCTGCTAAACCTCCCTGGAGTCATTTGCCAGTGTCTCTGTGATGACTAGTGAGTGGCCCACGAGCCAGTTTTAACAAGATTCAGTTGGCGATTTTCTCATGCACCCTTGTTTCTTCTCCTGACCAGCAGAAAACCCATTCACCCAGCTGCCAACGCTGGGATGTAAAATCAATGTCTGCCAAGTCCCATGAATATCCAATAAGGTACCACCGTTTACGACTGCTTTTTATGGCTTTGTAGGTATCAGTGGTGAAAAGGTCGTGACAAATATCACATGTGAATTTTAATTCCATCAAAAAATAACTTAGATTGGGAATGTCTAATAAAAAAAACAAGTGTAATTAAAGTGCCCTTACTCCTCTATCTCAAAAATGGCAATGAAGCTTTATTTCATCAGTTAACAGAAAACCCTGGGTTGACCAAAGATTTCTGAATGTGTTGCTTTATGACATAGGTATGAAAAGGCAAATGAAAATAGTAAAACCCCTATGATTTCTTCCGACGAAGTCTGGAGCGTTTTTACTGAACAAATGACTTAGAACTATACTTTTCTGAATATAACGTTTTGAAACCTCCATTAAAAACACTGCATTTGGGGCAACACCATTTGCTCACAAAATGAAACAAAGGCTCTGTTCTTCAGAGAGGAGACTTGGGCATACCGATGCACAGCTCAAGAAAGCTCAGGAAATGTTTCAGTGATACTCCATGATCCCCTGAGACGCTTAACTTCAGCTCATGAAAATACCAGAGTGTAAGGGATGAAAATTACAATGGTTTCCTGCAAAAGCCCCCTCTAGGCTACGGGGCTAATTGAAACAATATGGCAAAACTCCAACCAAACCCCCGGCGTGGGTTAGAACGCCTATTATTTTAAAACTGATCTGGGCCTTTTTCTGCCGACAGTGAATCTTTTCTATTTCAGGTTCCACGTGTTTTACATGTTCCACAAAAATAAAAAGAAACGATCATGTTTTCTGATTAATGTTCACTGTCTCTCATTTTTAGTGGCTTTTTTTTCCTTTTCTTTCTTTTTTTTTTTTTTTTTTTTTGAGAAAGAGTGAGGGGAGGGGAAGGCTGAGCACAATGCCTTACACATGTATGTACAGATGTGTTGAATTAAAGATTTATAACGGCACTTTAATAAATGCATAGATGAAGCTATGTTCTCTTTCTGTCTGTTTGAGCTGGCATTAGAGACATGGCAGAACCGCAATAATCCTTAAAGTCTTTCAAAAACAAAAATCAAAATAGAAAGCCCTATCACACATTCCAAACTCACCAAACTCACTAGCCTGGAATTAAATTAATTCAATTCACTGGGTCATGGCCTGTAAGAGAGAATAAGCTCAGACCATCTTTAACATAGACAGACCTGCTACTTTGGTTATCAGTAGTATTTGGGGGTGAGTGAGTGGAAGTGAAAGGTTTAGTATAAGTCAATCCGAACATACACTCTGAATCCAAACACTTGAAACTGAATTCTAGGTACCACCTACCTGCTGCTTGGCCACTGGTAAGTTCCCTAACCTCTTAGAGCTTTACCTTATATCTGTAAAATAGTATTTTTTTAAATATGTTTTTATTGATTTCAGAGAAAGGAAGGGAAAGGTAGAGAGAGACAGAAACATCAATAAGAGAGAAACACCAATAGGCTGCCCCCTGCATGCTCCCTACTGGGGATCAAGCCCGAAACCCGGCCATGTGCCCTGACCAGGAATTAAACCATGACCTCCTGGTTCATGGGTTGATGCTCAACCACTGAGCAACACCAGCGAAGGCTGTAATATGGTATTAATAAACTAACAAATAAACAACAGCTTGTAGCATTAAGAGAGAAAATGCATGTAAGTCCAATGGATGTTAGTTTCCTTCTCTTCTCCAGCATTTTTCCTTCTACCCTGAGATACACAAATACTAGTACACTATATGCCAGCGTTTTGATGATTGAGGGTTTCAGTCACAGAGAGAATAAGGACTTGCCCTGGAGAGCTGCAAAATGCCAATGCAAGTGTCCAGGATTGTTATGCCTTTCTGTCGTCCGTGTTCCCACGCTGGCGATGCCCTTCCCTACACACTCTCCTGGGAGCTCTGAGACATGACAATTGATTCTGCGACGTTAGCATATCACACACTTTGGTCCAGTGGCATCCCCGGCCACTGGGTGTGCTCCTGCCAGTCTCTCTGGACTCTAATTCCATGTGACCCAGGCCTGCTGATCCCCACTCTCCCAGCCCACGGCGGGAGACCAAGCCAGGCTGGAGCTGAAAGCAGCTTCTGAAGAGGGCGTACTCTACCATCTGCAGGCCCACTCTTAACCCAATTCCTCTCATCTCTGATCGAGGGGGACCCCTGAAGGTAGATCTTTTCTATCTGCCCTTCAGGCTAATTTTTCAGCAAGAAAACTTACATGTAACATAATGCTCCAGGCCCTTCTCTCTCTCCCACTCTACCGCACACACATGCACACATTCACCTCTTAGGTTCAAATTTAAATGAACATGTTTTAACTGTAACATTACATTAAAATAGAGAAAGAGAAAGAGAAGATATTTGAAAAGCAGCCAGCTCATGCTTCCAGAGGCAAGTCAATAAAGCACGCCCCTTCATCCCGCACTGAACTTTTAAGAAGCCTGGAGGGGTAAGGGCCCCCTACACAATGTTGGCAAATGCAGTAGGCGTGACACATAGTTTGGGATATGATGATGCTAACCACGACGGCAAATTAGGGCATCCCTATGGCCCAAACCTAGAGACTGGGAAAAGGCAATCATCTTAATTTGGTTCTGCCATATTTGATTTATGTAAAAGCTTCATATGGGCTTGGTATCTGGAAATGTGTCCTTCTTCAAATAGTTTTCACATTAATAATGTGCAGCTAGAAATCCGCAGTTAAGTACATTTTTAAGAGGGTATTTGCAGCTAGTAGAGGTTTGCACAGTGATCCACTGTGACTGCTGGAACCAGACTGCGCCATAGAACAGATTGGCAAGGACGCCAACGAAAGCCAAGGAGCAAGAGAACCCCACATGGGGCAGAGAGCCAAGACGCCATGTTTAACACAAAGCCCAGCCTCCCTTCGCCTGTGCCCATTTTCACCCTAACACAAAATGAGGATCATTTCCTAGTGGCCAAATAGTGAGCATCCTCCAAAGAAATAAATGACAGGAGAAAAGTGTCATCAGTGTTAATAGGGAAAAATTAGGCTAAATGCAAAGTCATGGGCATGCAGAGAGAACAGGAAGATGTACTGCCTAAGTGCAAGCTCCAAACACTGTTTTCTGCATCTCCGTGGAAAACCTCACGTTAGGGGAAAATGATTTCTGGGCCTTCAATTTGGAAACTAAAAGAGGCCTCCTAGGAGCCAGATAAATAACAGCTTCTCCGCGACGCTGTAAAATCACAATGTATTCTTTTCTGAAAGATCTCAAAATGTCTTACAAATATCTTCGTGTTAATCCGCATGGAATTCTCTGAGATACGCATGCAGCGTTTTACTGATTGGGTGTTTCTTTCACAGAAAAAAAAAAAAAAATAGTGACTTGCCAACAATAGCTGATAAGTGAAGATAAGATTAGGCACCAAGTCACCCAGTTTATATAGCAGACCTCTATCCAGTAGGCGGTGCTGTTTTGAAGTCAAGTACATTCACCATATAACCACTTAAAATCCCAAAACCACTAAAGAAGATGGATCTTTCTCAGAGTTTCCCTAGGATTGTTTATGTCAGTGGAGTGTTTGATTTTGACGGGCAGGGAATCTCCTATCAGCCACAACATGATGGTATTGCGTTTGTCATGCTGCAGAAAAAATGTCCCTATTTGGCCTTCAAAACAGAATTATTGGACTTCTGAGGCAAGATGGAAGAATAAAGCCAGATTTGGTTTTAAAATATATATCTACTTTGAAGTGTATATTCAAAACATGGCTAAGGTGAAGGAACTCCAAAGTAGCTGAATAATTTTCAAGTTTTCTCTGCTATAAATTGAAAACTTATAGCAGAAAAAACTACTACATAAAGAAGATTAGCAGTTTGAAGCCAGATACAGAATTGTCCTTCCCATAAACCTAACAAATGGCGGGGGGGGGGGGGGGGGGGGGGGTTAAAACTGAGCAGGAAATATAGCATAGCAATGAGATGAAGTAGGAGGCACAATATTGTGTTAGTTTGTTAATCCTCACCCGAGGATATTTTTCTATTGATTTCCAGAGAGAGTGAAAGGGAGAGGGAGAGAAAGAGAGAGAAAGATCAATGTGAGAGAGACACACCAATTGGCCGCCTCCCGCATATGCCCCAACCAGGGCTGGGGATCCAGCCTGCAACTGAGGTATGTGCCCCCAACCAGAATCAAATCCGGAATCAAATCAGTGATGAGAGAGAATCATTGATCGGCTGCCTCCTGCACGCCCCCTATTGGGGAACGAGCCCGCAACCTAGGCTCGTTCGAACCAGGACCCTTCAGTTCGCAGCCAACGCTCTATCCACTGAGCCAAACCAGCCAGGTCAGGAGGCACAATCTTAATGCCACTTTGTTTCTCAGAAATGTGGCCAAAGGAGAGAGAAAGTGAAGATTCTAGAAAGTGGCTCAGTCATCCCAAACCACATGTTACATAAATCACAGTAGTAAAGAAGAGAGGCAAATGGACCATTTTCCCATGTTTCCCATTAATGTCCCCAATTAGTTTTTTAAAGAAGCAGTATGAGCAACTTATATTAGTCCTATCACCCAGCAATTGTATTTCAGGTATTTATTCAAGAGACATGAAAATATATGCCCACAAAAGGGCATGTACAAGAATAATATAGTAGCCAAAGAATAGAAGCACCCCAAAAAGTCCATCAACAGAGGAATGGATAAACAAATTGTGGTACATTCATATAACTAAATACTTATTTAATAATGAAAAAGGCCCTAACTGGTTTGGCTCAGTGGATAGAGCATTGGCCTGCGGACTGAAGGGTCCCAGGTTTGATTCCAGTCAAGGGCATGTACCTTGGTTGCAGGCACATCCCCAGTGGGGCATGTGCAGGAGGCAGCTGATTGATGTCTCGCTCTCATCGATGTTTCTAACTCTCTATCCCTCTCCCTTCCTCTCTGTAAAAAATCAATAAAAATATATTTTAAAAAATAATGAAAAAGGAATTACATATGCAAAATATTGAATTGGTAAAGGAAGTCAAACACAAATGAGTACATACTCAGTGATTCTATTTACATGCAAAACTACCCCATGATGACAGTAATTAGAAAAACGGTTGTCTACATGGTGGGAGCACTGGCAGAGGAGCGGCTAAGGAAGCATTCTAAGAACAAGGAACTGTTCTCTGTCTTGATTGCTCTGTGGTTTACATGGTCGAACTCATCACACCACACACTTCAGGTCTGCACATTTTACTGTGTATAAATTATACTATGATTAATTTTTTAAGATACAAAATAAATGAACAAAAGATGTGACTGGAGGGATAGGATAAGTGGATAGCCCAGTAAAAGGATCTGGACTTGGGCATGCCCCCCAAACACACACATACATACATACATACATACACACACACAAACACACATGGCCACTGAGTGTCCAACCCATTTTTTTCCCACCTAGAAAGAAATCTGGGATGAGAAAACAGAACTCCAGTAAATCTCCAGCCATAAAGAAGGATTGGCAGAAGGAACAACAAAAGGGAAAGTAAGACGATTTTCTGAGGAAGTGGGATACGCTTGAGAGAGAAAACCACAGAGGGTCCCTATGGAAGCCTCCACAACTCTGTGGCCCATTAGGCTGTGGCCAAAACCTAGAGTGGCTCCTCAGGAAAGAAAGGAGTAAGGACTGCTGGGAGGTATCAGGGCAAGAGAATACCTAACAGCTAATTATTTTTGAAAGCGTTGAACTTCCTGGGGGTTCACCTTAAATCTGGGAAAAGTCCTGAAACCCATGGGAAGAAGAAAGCCTCCCTCTCACCCCCCAAGTAGGAAGCCCTAGCTCATGTGTTTTCAGTGGTCTTTTGGCAAACACAGAAATTGGGCCACAATCACCTGGGCAGCCACAGTCCCTTTCAAGTTTTACTCTTCCCCATCCCATGCTGTCAGACCCAAGAAAGGCCGACTGAAGTCCCAATCTACCTGGTGCTGGAAGAGCAGTCAGGGACATGACAAGTAGATCTCAAATAGGGTAAAGGCAAGGAGAATTCATCAAGACCACCTCACAGTTAGAGGGTGACGGAGCTGCCTGCATCTAAGATGCATAAAATGTAAAGAAATAGCATGGTGCACCAGAATCGTTTAGATTCTACTCATCCTACTTTAACATGTATCAGACATCTGAAATTGCAAAATGTTTTGTAACACAAGTGTAAGATCATGGAGAGTGAGCTACCAGTGAACACCTAATAGAGATTTCAGTGGATGACAGCTCTGTGCTGATGGTGCCTTTGATCAGCGCTAGAAGGAGAAGAAACAGCCAGAGACCTACATCTGTTCTCTTCCTTCCCACCTCTTTATGTCCTTATCTAACAGACAACTAACCAAAAAAGAGCAGAAATAAAGGATCAGAAAGGGCACTGGAACTTATAACAGCTCTAGAGTATTGAAAATTGTGCGACTGTAACAATAAGTATTTTCCTGTATTAATCTACTGACTTCACTTTTACACTTGAAGAGTTAAGTGGGAGAGTAAGACATGCAGCATGACTGGCCTCTCCCATGCTTATTTTTAATTGGCTATGAGCAAACCATACTTTCAAAGGCAACGCAGACCCTTATTTTAACAATGAACAATAATACAACAAAGTGGAGTTCACCAAATGAAAGCAACAACTATTGAAATAAAATCGGTAGAGTCTTACAAACAGTGAGATCAAAGGAAAGCAGGCATCCTAAAGAGGCAACCAGAATATGTGCCATTTGTGTTATGAATTTTTATGTAATCTTGCTTCCTATTATCCCAGAATAAGCGAGGCATCTGTGTGTGCTAAAACCTTTTATTTTCCCCACTCTCATAATAATCCTATTCATTTTACCAAGCTTTGAAAACAAATTACCCTAATGAAGTGAGCTTCATCCTTGGGGAGATTTTTGTAATTACAGAAGAAGTAAGTCATGGGAATGTAACTGCTCAAAAAAAAGAGATTTCTGTTCACTTGTGTTAATATATTCCACATTATAGTTATGGCTATCTTCCTTGAGTGAAGAAGAAAGCAAGAGAGCAAATAACAAGGGAAGAAAAGAAGAGAGGGAGAAAGACAAACAAACCTATACAATTATTGCTGATACTGAAAGGTAATCAACCCTGCAGGGCAAGTTGCTCAGTTGCTCACTTGTGGGAAAATGCAATGACAACTGACATTCTACCCAGAGGGCAGAACGCCCATGGCCCTGGAGACAAACTATCTAATTAAAATGCAAAAAGACAGCTCTGCTCTCCAATTATTAAATACTGCAAGAGAGACAATTTATCGGTTCGTAAACAAGTCTCTAAGAAGAAAACTTGAGTTTACAAAGAATTTAAATATGAAAACAATAAGCTAGGCCTAGTCATAAATATTAGTAGAAAATACCAATGACTTATCACCTAGTAAACCATGTGCGCAGAGCCATAAACTGGGTCACTTAAAAAACAAACCCAGACCTCGCAGCATTACATTTCAACATAGAGAACAGTCAATAAAACCTGAGGGGGGAACACAGCTTTGTCTATACGCGGCCCTCCTATTAGCCGCATTGTCAATTACCCTAGTGTACAGCAGAGGCTGACGAACATGGCTGACCTCTTTCAACAATGTTAAAGCTTTCAGCATCCCAGCCTAATAAACACATGTTCCCAATAACTCCCCCAATGAATAAGCCCCTTTCAAAGGAGAAACAGGACTCACATGAACACTAACCTCTTGATTAGAAAGCACATACTTAGCCAGTGGACTGTGGAGGTCTCCCCCGATCGCATGCTTCGGGCTACATCCACAATCAATTAGTTACATCAAATCCCCTTTTGTTTCCCTCCAGTGACTTTTTGCCACCCTGTTACTTGACTCCTAAACAAATGCCTCACCTGGCTTTTATCCAGATTTCCTGCAAAGCAGGCCCCTCCCAGGCCCGGAGAGCCAGCCTCCGTAGATGTGATGAGCTTTCTGGAACTTCTATAAAATGGTAGATAGAAAACTGTTTTTCGAGTAATTCCCCAGGGCAACTGAGGGATTTATTTTATTTTATTTTTTTAATTTAAAAGCTCACTTGTTCCCTTTCTTGTACTTTTCATGAAGTCTTTCTTAAGTATCTTTCTTTCATCTACTACAGAACTTCTCTGAAAAGCGCACATTCAGCTGAGAACAAAAAAATCCAAGTGATAATCTTAGTTCTGTCACTGAATGGGTATCTACCCTTGGCCTCTCGAAGGTCAGATTCTTTACCTACAAAGTGGGTGATATTTGGTAATTCCATTTATATTTCAGAATGTTACTCGTTATGAAATAGAGGACATCCAAGGAGTGATCTGATGCCTTCAATTACACTTTATCCCATTCTCATTTTAAATAATATTCAAGCCCCACCCCTACCCCACAAGCTTCATCCCTGAAATATTAACTGATGGCTAATGATCCATTTTAACCATTCATAATTCCTCATGCATTCTTCAATACACTTTCAGTTTCAGAATTTATATAAACATGTTTCTATGGGCAATGTGATGCTCAATAATTTCAGCAACATTTCTGCCAGCATTTTCAATGGTTACTTTGCCAGTTTATCTTCTACTCCACACTTCCTGCCAACCACCAAACTCGGGTTAACACAACTGTCTATCTCCTTCCAAGGGTCACAGAGCATTGCCAGGGTCCATCACAAATTTATGAAATCACATTCCAGCTGCTCAACAATCCATTAATATATTACTCCTCTGCTACCTTTTCTATTGCCTACAAGTCATTATTCCAAACCTTTATCGCTCACTTCAAGTACTAGACTCCCTGCGTTTGCCACCATTCTCAGCAGACAACTATCAGAAAAAAATAGAAAACTTAAGCCAAGACCTCCCTCATCTGCCCTCTTCATGTAGATTGTACCCATTCTTCCCACTCTCCCTCCCGCAGTAGACCTACTATCAGTGTGGCTTCTTTTCCAAAGCTATACCTCCTTCAGTGAATTCAAATGCAGCTCTTCCAAAGCTAACAATCACATTTTCCCCTTCTTTCAACAATTTTTCTCTACCACTCCAAGCTTCTTTTCCTTTCTGGTTGGAATATACGCTCACGACTCTCCCAAACTTGAATAACAAACAAGTTCTCTTCCATTAGACTTTCTTGAGGCTAGAGGGGCCTGGGAAATGGAGCTCTGGTTGAGCATCTGCATCCCAGTGATTGTGCCTGAGTATGGAACAAAAAGCCCAACTTTTCAGTAAGTTGTCTCTACCCCAACACCTTTCTCATCAGGCTCATCGCTTAGCTGTTCTATCTCCTTTCAGCAAGTCTTTTACAATTTAAGAGCTGTATTCAAAGATGTTACTTTCATTGCCCTTTCTTCTTTCTCTCCGAGCCCTGCTTGGTTTAGATTATCAGTTCCATGACGGCACCTATCACCTCTGCAGAAAATCTTTCACAGCTGTAACTCCAGTCTTAACCTTTTTTGCTGAAGTCCAATATCGCACTTTCAACACTTTACTTAACACTACTATTTTGAATCATTCCCCAAGCAATTCAACGTGGCAGAATCAGGATGCTTTGGGTTATAAGTAATAGGAAATTTCTCCTTATCTATCTTAGACCATACATAAATGTACAGCCCAATGTAGCAAAAGGTAGAACAGGCTATAGGCACTGTTGAAATGTATCTAAGGCTCTGGATCCTTTCCTTTGCACTTTCCCTGGCTCTAACCTCCTCAGCATGTTGGCTTTATTCTCATGCTGATGGCAAGATGGATGTAACCATTCTAGGCGTCATTTTCAAACGTAACATCATCTCTGTTTCACTTCCTCAAGAGAAAAACGTTATAGAAGTCCCAATGAATGAGGTCTGCACTTATTCTTATACCAATCGCTGGCTATCGGAATGAGATTATCCTACTTAGCTTAGACCAGGGTTTCTCAACCTTGGAACTATTGACAGGACGGGATAATTCTGTATTGTAGGGGGCTGTGCTAGGCACTGTAGAATGTTGAGCAGCATCCTTGGCCTCTACCCACTACATGCCAGTAGCATTCCCCACTGTGACAAATAAAAATGTCTCCAAACATTGGCAAATGTTCCATGGGAGGCAAAATCACCCCTGATTGAGAACTGCTGGCTTAGACTAAACTGTAAAATATCCTTAGAACAAAAATAAGGGTCATCTTCTCTTTAGAAAGAAGACAGAAAATGAATGTTGACCAGGCAACCACTAGTGACCACTACAATGTCCAAAAATAAACTTGTTTTTTACTCCCTCGTCCAAAATCTATTTCTCCTCCTGAAATCCCAATATTAATTAACATGTCACTGTCTAGGTACTCAATGGCCCAAACTAAGAACCCTGGAGTCATCTTGATACCTCCCTTATTGCCCATGTCCAATTGTCAACAGTTCCTATCAATAGTGATGATACAGTGTATCGTGGATGTGTTCTCTTCTCTCCATTTCCATTCTCACCTGAGTATCTCAGTGGTTGCCTCCTTACTATGTTTCCTGCCTCCGAGGCTTTCCTAACGTTTTGAGAGTTGTCTTTTAAAGGGTAAATCAAGTCAAAACACCCCCAACTAAAACAATTTGATGACTTATCATTACCCACAAAAGTGAATTGAAATCTTCACCCCATCATAGAGGATCCTTAATGATGTATCCTTTGCCCACTGCTACAGCCTCAACTCCAGCCACTCTGCGGATCTTATTCTTTACCACTTCAGATTACGTATTGTTCCTAAAACCAGACCTGCCATGTGATACATAAGTCACTTGTTGGTGTTAGTCCTGCTGCCTGGGATGACCTCTCCACTGAATTCCTAATCCTTCTTCAAGTCCTTGACCCTTCTCATGCATTATTTCTTTTTTGGTGATTTCTATTTTCCCCATGAGAAAATTAACTACTCTAGCATCTGTATCCCCATAGTACTTATAAAGAAATACAGTTCTGATTGAAGCACTTAATACATCATCTTATAGCTTTATTTAGTCTGCCCGGCTAGATCATGGGCCACTGAAAGTGAGATAGTTTTTCTATCTATATCAACAGTTTCAAGCACAGTGCTTAGAGCATAACAAGATAGCTCTAAATGAATGGCTAATTAAATGAAGGAATTAAATTGATTTCAATGTATTTGCCCAAAATTATAAAAAGTCTCAGGGATTAAGTCTAATCAGGTAGCTAAACGTATTTACCTCTAATAATAATGAGCCAAATGTTCTGAAAAACTTATATACCATAATAAAATGTTAATAAATACTTGTTTAATAGTCAAATAACAAGTGAAAATTGGTATGACAAATAAAAATACAGTAATATCATCTATGAAATCATTAAAATGTTAAGAGGGACGATAATTTCCAATTCTCTGAGTGATCCAGAGAGCTGCTACACATGTGTATTCCTGGAGATTATCCAAATCCCTCCTTATTCTTCACTCCAATGATGAACAGCGAATGGGTGGGTCTCTGAGAATAGGGACTAAAGTAGGAGTGTCTTTTTACCACCCCCACCCCCACCCCAAAAAAAAAGCAAACTAGTGAAGCAACCAGGTCTGAGAAATTTCTAGAACACAAGAAGGAAGTTTTGTTGTTGTTTTGGCAGTTTTTTTAAGCCAAACCAAAGAGGAAACTGAACAAAACAAAGGATCAGAGTACTAAATGGAGTCATTCTGGAAGAGACACTAGCAGAGGCCTAACTGCTTTGAGTCTGTTGTTATATTCCCTAGTACACAAGATGCCTGAGGAGAGGGTAAATGTTAAGAACAGAATTTACAAAGGCCTATACATTGGGAAAGCAATGCGGCAATATGTGTGGCGTCTTAAAAACGTGTGTTCTCAAAAAAACAAACAAACAAACAGTGTGTTCTCTTTGTCACAGAGATCCTACTTTGGGAATCTTTGCCAGGCAAAGAATCAAAAACCCAGAAGAAGGAATGCGTAAGCACAAAGATGTTTCTATAGCCTTCTTTATAAACAATATAAACAAAGTGTACGACCAATTACATCTTTTTCATTCACTCAATGCAATCAGCTCTGAAGACTACATGTCATCTATGTGAAAACATGCAGAAATGCTTATGACACCTGGGTATTACATTAGTTTTAAAAATCATATGTAGAAAGACTCTCCCTAAATATAACCCCCCCCCCCAAAAAAAGAGAATTGTTATGCCAAAGTGTTAGCAATTTCTAAGCTTTATATTTTCATTATCTCCCGAACTTTCTATGCCGTGGCCATATTACTTTCCAGAAGTTTCATTTCAAGTTGTCAAGAGAACCCCAGAGGCTGAGTCAGCATTAAACATCACCCATTTACGCGTTCCTTTGAGCTCAGGCAGCACAAAGCACCGTCGTCAGAAAAGGCCAGTGTTTGGGTGGACTGCCACTGAGGAAGGTCGCTTAGCCTGATGGAGGAACAGGTCCAGTTTCACCCCATGTCTTGGAAAGTCCCAGGAACTCAGAATTCAACTCAGAACTGCAGTCATCAGCTTCATCAGTATTGTACCAGAGGACAGGTTAGCGGACAGTCACTTATGAGTTTTCAATGAAAATCATCTAAAATTAGCTGCTTCCGGCATCCTCATGGAAGTCCCATGGGGACACTTCATTGTCTGGTCAGGATGAAGAAGCACCTGAGATTGTCTGCCAAACCATTCTCTGTAGAGGACTGTAACTGTGCGAGCCTGGTGGCCATGGCACAAGGGAGTCGGAATTCTGGAACATGCAGTCCCAAGGGCTTCCTCGTTTTTGTGCAAACATAAAACCAATCTCTTAAATCCATTTCAAAGGATAGCATTAGTGCCCCAATAACACGTTGTTAAGTCTTCTATCCAACGTGAGATTTGCACAATAATGTTATAACATGGCCCTGTCCTCTCTGTCCTTTAGATTTTGATGTCCAATTCCATTTTGTAATAATATGAAACTGTTACAGGCACCAAAAAAGAGACAAGATTAGTAAGGCCTAAGCTCAGCCAGCTGTGACATGATCCTACACCCTTTAACTAACAGTATTGTTTAATAAGTTCCTGCACTTAAATGTCACTTTTATTTTCATTTCCTGGTTAATCAGTTGGAATAGAGTGAGAACTGCTGCTAAGGAAGTGATTGCTCTGTAGTGGTAGCAACTGAATATTAGTGATGGGCGCATAAAGAGTGTATATTATGAAAAGGGCAAAGCACATGCCCACACTGCAGAACTAGAAGTAGTTTATAGGGCTGATGAGACATGAGTTCTCCCCCACCCCATCCTGTTTACAACTGCAAAAAGATCAGATCTCCCAGAAATTCCTGTTTGCATTGAGGTAGTCTAAAATGGAGCTTACTGCCTTATAAAACAAAAATAGTGCATTTCTATAGTAAAAATATCATAGATAGCTATGCGTCATATGTATATTTTTTGGATAGAATCTGAATTTCTTTTTCTTTATGTGTTCTCTTCCTCTTCTTTTTTAAATCAATCCACTTGATTTCTCTATATTGCAATTACCCAATTGTTGTCCTCAATGGTTTATCTAATTTAAAGTTTCTGCAAAATAATTTATTTTTTCTCTAATGCTAATTTCTTTTTTCCTCCTGTAGAATAACTTAACTATACAGTATATATGCTCTCTGAAAAATTTAAATCCCATTTACTTTTCAGTATTCTTCCCAAACAGAACTCCCATCAAGTTCAACATCGCCCTTCTAGGTCTTTCTAACCACTTCTGTTGAGAAAATTGTTGGGTTTGGTGGAATAAGTCTCTTGTAGTTCCTTCTCAAGTTCTTTTTTTCTCATCACAAATCAATTTCTTTCCTTGCTGTAGCAGTTTGAAAAACTGACTAAGCAGCTTATCACAGAAGCATCAATGAGGTCAGCCAAGACCAGAAGAACTACCCTGAGCTCAGCCAAAATCTTTGGCCCACAGAATTGTGAACTTTATTAAATGTGTGTTGTTTTAAACCACTAAGCTTTGTGATAATTTGTTACACAGCAAAAGCTAACTAATATAGCTGACCATATACATTCCTTAACATTTCTTCTCTACCTTGCTACTTTTCCTCTTACATGATAGGCTAAATATTTCTCATAAATTAGGCTATATTTTCATCTAAGCACATAAAATTCTTATAATGCAACGAAAATAATCTCCTCATTCCCAAAGTATTTGGACAGGATGTCCTTAACCACATAATAACAAAGGAAGTATGTAGACTTTCCCTCAACAATCAAATTTTAAGATTATACTAATTCATGTGGTTGTCATAGAATATAGAAACAAATCTTTTTCTATTCCTTTTAGAGTTTCAACCTGCTAAAGCCAGATATTAGCAAATCATATCTCCTTTCATGTTTTCTTTGAGAAAATAGGTTAATTCGGGTCTTCATGTCTTCCTGATTCCAGAGCCTATGCTTTTTCCGCTGAGCATTCTGGCTATTCTCACTCTGAGAGCATGTGATTAACGCCCTAATTTCTTCAAGACTTACCTATACTAAATTTTGCATTAACTTGTAGAACTAAGACCAAAATCCTTAAGTTGGTTTGTTTACTCATTTGACATTCAAGTGGCAGATGCAGCATAAGAATGTAAACTCTTTTGATTCCCTTCCCTTGAGCACTGAATCCCAGGGATGACCTACCTACTTGCCTGATTTTTCTTGCCTCAGAGGTCCTGACAATGGACTAAGCCACTTTCACCTACTCGTTTGCACATGTGCTTTTCTGTTGAACAAATCAGCCCTTGCCTCTAAAAGTTTTGCCAGCCTGTCTTCTAATCTACAACTGAAGCAGACAGAGGAGGAGAGAGAAGGAATGCAAAACAAAACGTGAAAATATTCAATAAACGTAAGATGCCAACTTACTCTCACCTATGAGACTCATCCCTGGCTCTTGGTTTACACGTATTGTCTCTAGACAAGTTCTATTTCTTCCTTTACATTTCGACATGATGGATGTTCAGTGAATGAATGCTGAGGAATAATAATACAAAGTAGAAACCATGTCCCCCTCCCCACTGGCTTCATGTGCATTCAAAAGAATGATCTCTTATGGCATTTAACTTGAACTTGATGTTTTTTTCCTTGCTAAGGGCTATTAACATAAATATTGCACCACCGAGGGGATTTTTGTTTTTCTTCTGATAGCCATCTTTCAACAAGTCTGGCTGCAAGTAAATGAGATCAGCATTTCAAGAGCCAACTGTTATGTGGCTCATTGTCTGTACTTGCTAAATGTTACTTTCCCCAGAGTTTGCCTCCGTTTCTATCACTGACTCTATCTTGTAATGAAAATTAATGCCCTGATTTAAATGAATGATATGAAATATGATCTATTATGCCTGCTGGCACACAGTACGTTTTGCCTCATTACTACATTCTTAAAGAATAATTAGCATCTCAAGGGATGAATTGGATATTACATATCCAACATTTGCAGCTACATTTAGTCACAGTTAGAAAACAGTGGTTCTATCCTTTCCACACACTAAGTCTCAGTTATTAGTTTTACCAGTCCTGAAAACTGACATTATTCTCTGGAGAACACGGATTGTGTTACTGATGAATCAGTTGCAGGCTAGTGGAGCCTAGAAACTTTCCACTTTGCACGCTTAGAATATTGACCTTACTGCCATACTTTTGCATTTCTTCCAATGTTATGTAAACAATTTTACACTTTTTTACACTTTAATTAAAGCTGATAAATAAAATGGAGAACTGATGCCACTGAATTGAAATATTTATTCTTAAAGTCCACATGTGTTCAGGATACAGTCAGGTCATCGAGACCAGAATGAGGTCACTGCTTAATTTATTGGAGAGCTCCCTGTTACAGCCTATCACTATCTACATCTGTATTTCAGTTGGATGTGGAAACTGAAATACAGATTTAATGTAAGTTGAATGTATATAGTGATAACTCACAATTTAAATATTAATCTAAGCATGTCATTTATTCATTCATTTCAAATAAATTTAAATCAAAAGTTAACTGCATAAAATATATCTTACAAAATCTACTCTTATAAAATAACACAGAAAGCTATTTAGAGTAGAAAATAGTGTATAGTAATCTTTTGTTATCAATCCCTTCATTTATTTTACTATTTTTTTATTTCTCTAAGTTCTGTTTTTCACAAATCCGCTAGGATTTTTGTTTCCTATTCCCTTAAAGTATTTTCAAACTCATCTGACTTCTTTTAAGAAAAAAACTGTGTTTTATAATCTAACGGTTCTAAAGTCTTACATTTTGGGGGGTCTGTGTTGGCAGTTGGCTGTTTCTGCTGGTGCTTGTCCTTGGTGCCTGGCTCCCTTGTGCTCCTGGTTTCATTTTTTCAGTGAGTTTTCCCATTTTACTCATGGAACTATCTGAGGGAATTCCTGGAGGCCGCGGGTTTTCATTTGCTTCTAATAGGCACTATCAGTTCAGGACCCCCTGAAACCAAATCCACACCAACCATTCTTTTTATTAAAAAAATGTATTGGGGTGACATTGGCTAATAGGATCATATAGGTTTCAAGTGTACATTTCTAATATGCATCTATACATTGCTCTGTATGCCCACCACCCAAAGTTAAACATTTTCCATCACCATATATTAGGCCCCTTTCACCACCACCCACCCCTTTCCCTCTGGCAACCACCACACAGCTCTTTGTGTCCAGGAGTTTCAGTATTATATCCCAAATATGAGTGAAATCATCTGATTCTTAGCTTTTTCTGACTGACTTATTTCTCTTAGCATAATATGCTCAAGGTCCATTCATGTTGTCACAAATGGCAGTATTTCGTCTTTTCTCATGGCTGGATATTATTCCATTGTGTGTATGCACCACATCTTCTTTATTCTATGCTCTATTTCAGGACACTTTGGTTGTCTCCATGTCTTGGCCACTGTGAATAATGTTGCAGTGAACATAGGAGTGCATGTATCTTTGCAAATACATATTTTCAAGTTTTCTAGGTATATACTCCAGGAGAGGAATTGCTGGGTCATATGGTAGCTCTATTCTTGAGTTTTTTAGGAACTGCCAGAATGTTTTCCATAGTGGCTGAACCAGTCTACACTTCTACCGTCAGTGAACTAGGGTTCCCTTTTCTCCACCACCTCTCCAACATTCATCATCACTTGTCTTGTTGATAATAGCCATTCTAACAGGTGTGAGGTGGTAACTCATTATAGTTTTGGTGGTTTTTTGTTAATCCTCACCTGAGGATATTTTTTCCATTGATTTTTAGAGAGAGTGGGAGAGACATACAGAGAGAAACATCAATGTGAGAGAGACACAGCTATTGCTTGCCTCCTGCACACGCCCTGACCAGGCCTCAGGATTGAGCCTGCAACTGAGGTACATGCCCTTGACTGGAATCAAAACCTGGACCCTTCATTCTATGGGCTGAAGCTCTATCCACTGAGCCAAACCAGCTCATTGTAGTTTTGATTTTCATTTTCCTAATTGCCAGTGTGGTTGAACATCTTTTCATATATCTGTTGGCTGTTTGTTTATCTTCTTGGGAGAGGTGTCTAAGTCCTTTGCCCATTTTTTAATTGGGTTGTTTGTTTGTTTGGTGCTGAGTTTTATGAGGTCTTTACATATTTTGGATATTAAACCTTTGTCAGAGCTATTGTTTGCAAATATCATCTCCCATTCAGTCGGCCGCCTCTTTGTTTTATTGTCAGTTTCTTTTGCTATGCAGAAGCTTTTTAGTTTTACATAGCCCCATTCATTTATTTTTGCCTTTACTTCCCTTGCCTTTGGGGTAAAGCTCATAAAATGTTCTCTACAACCAAGATCCATAAGCTTAATACCTATGTTTTCTTCTTATGTAATTTATTGTTTCAGATCTTAGACTTAGGTCTTTGATCGTTTGTAATTAATTTTTGTGCATGGGGGCAAACTGTAACCTAGTTTTGTTCTTTTGCATGTGGCTTTCCAATTTTTCCCAGGACCATTTATTGAAGAGGCTTTCTTTTCTCCATTGTGTGTTTCTGACTTTGTCAAAAATTATCCGCCCATATACATGTGGTTTTATATCTGGTCTCTCAATTCTGTTCCATTAATCTGTGTGTCTGTTTTTCTGCTAACACCATGATGTTTTGATTATCATAGCTCTATAGTATAATTTGAAGTCCAGTAGTGTGATACCTCCAGCTTCGTTCTCTCTCTCTCTTTTTTTTAATCCTCCCCTGAGGACATTTTAATTGATTTTTAGAGAGAGGGGAAAAGAGCAAGGGAGGGAGGGAGGGAGGAATAGAAACATTGATGTGAGAGAGAAACATCAATCAGTTGCCTCTCGCATGCGCCTCTACCAGGCTGGGATTGAACCTGCAATCTAGGTATGTACCTTGACCAGGAATCAAACCCACCACCTTTCAGGGCATTGGACGACACTCCTACCAACTGAACCACACTGGCTAGAGTGTGGCTTCATTCTTTTTTCTCAAGATTGTTTTGGTTATTCGGGGCCTTTTGTGGTTCCATAAAAATCTGATGATCTCTTGTTGTATTTCTTTAAAAAAATGATATTGGGGTTTTGATGGGGATTGCATTAAATCTGTATATTGCTTTGGGTAATATGGCCATTTTAACTTGTTGATTATTCCAATCCATGAACATGGGATATTTTTCCATTTTGTTGTGTCTTTTTCAATCTATTTTAATAATGCTTTGTAATTTTTTGTATATAGGTCTTTCACATCTTTAAGTTTATTCCTAGGTACTTTATTCTTTTTGGCTGCAATTGCAAAAGGAATTGTTTTTTTCTGAAGTTTCATTGTTAGTATACAGGAAAGCAGTGGACTTTTCTACATTGATTTTGTACCTTGAAACTTTACTGTATTTGTTTACTGTTTCTAATAGTTTTCTGATGGAGTCTTTAGGGTTTTCTATGTACAGAATCATGTCGTCTGCAAAAAGTGACACGTTTACTTCCTTCCAGATTTGGATGCCTTTTAAATTCTTTATCTTGCCTTATTGCTCTGGCTAGGACTTCCAGCACAATGTTGAATAAGAGTAGTGAGAGTGGGCATCCTTGTCTTATTCCTGATCTTAGAGGAAAAGCTTTCCATTTTTTCACCACTGAGTATGATATTAGCTGAGGATTTATCATATATGGCCTTTATTACGTTAAAGTACTTTCCTTCCATTCCTATTTTATTGAGTGTCTTAATCATAAGTGGATGTATATTATCAAATGCTTTTTCTGCATCTAATAAGATCATATGATTTTTATCCCTTTTTTTTGTTAATGTGGTAGATTACATTGATTGATTTGTGTGATATTGAACCATCCTTGTGCCCACAGAATGAACCCCACTTGATCGTGATGTATTATTTTTTGTTGTATTCACTTTGCTCGTATTTTGCTTAGGAGTTTTGCATCTGTATTCATCAGAGATATTGGTTTGTAGTTTTCTTCTGTGTTATCTTTGCCAGGTTTGGTATCAGGGTTATCCTGGCTTCATAAAATGTTAGAAAGTATTGCTTGTTCTTCAATTTTGTGGAAGAGTTTGAGAAGGATAGGCTTTAAATCTTCTTTGAATGTCTAGTAGAATTAACTGGTGAAGCCATCTGGTTGTGGACATTTATTTTGGGGGGGGGGGGGGGTTTGATGGTTATTTCAATTTCCCCACTGCTGATAGGCCTATTTAGGTTTCCCAGTTCCCTGTGATTTAGTCTAGGAAGGTTAACCCATTTCTGCTAGGATACTACATTTGGTGGCACATAGCTTTTCTTCTAGAAACTTAATCTATTTCTTCCAGGTTATTGGATTTGGTGGCAGATAGTTTTTCATAGTATTCTAGTATGATCTTTTATATCTGTGATGTCTGTGGTACCTTTTCCTCTTTCATTTCTGATTTTGTGGATATAGGTCATTTCTCTTTTTTCTTTAGTGAGTCTAGCCAGGAGTCTGTCAATTTTATTAATACACCAACCATTCTTTGAACAGCCTAGGTGAGGTGTATTTAAGCTGCACATCCTTGAGAACATCAGTGTTTGGCTATACCTTCTCAACGATTTGTTTCATTTTAGTTTGGGTTTTGTCTCTTCTTCCACTCAGCACTAATGTGCCTCCTCTTACAGCCCCTGAGGTGGGTGGACAGGGAGTGTTGACTTCTGGGTCACCCTTCTCCTGAGAGCATAGCCCTTGGGAAATCAGCTGAATGCAGGGAGAATGTCTCCTCTTAGACTCCCTACCATGGGCGAACCTGGGCTCGGTGACCAGATTCTGCAACCTAGAATAACACCTGGCCAGTGACCTCAAGCAGAAGTGGCCTCCGTGCTCCACTGACCTTTCTGGGTTCTCATTTTCTTCTGAGGTTTTGGCCCAGTGGTTCCTTACTATTTGTTGGCTTTCTGGTGCTTTTAAGATGACATATCTTCATCTCAGCTTTATCCACTGTTTTTAGTGGCAGGATTCGTCTGAGTATCCTACCCCCTTATACTTCCAGAAATAGAATCTTCTCTGAGTTAAACAAGCCTCATTAAAGCAAACATATCCCAGTGTTTCAAGTGTGTCTTTTAATTATATTTTCTAATTACAAGCAACAAATGTAGCTCAAGATACTGCAAATAAGCAAGAGTAGCTATAAGGATACGGGTGCACAGGACCCCAGGAGTAACTGAACAACCCAAAACACAGGAAGAAGGAGAGGGGCCGTTGGAGACAGGGAGAACTGGAAGCAGTAGAACACCCTCTACACCTCAGAGGGTCTCAAACTGTAGGAAGACTCAGAATGACCTGGAGGCTGTTAAATCACAGCTTGCTGGGTTCCACCTACAGAGTTTCAGAAGTAGAGCCTGAGAGTTTGCATTTCTACTAAATTCCCAAGTGACACTGCCGCTGCCGTCCCAGGGACCACCCTTTGGGAACTGTATCGCTGTTGAAGAAGGAAGGCTCTGGGGCTACAATGTTGAGATCCCCAACCTAGTTCGCCATCTACCAGATGTGTGAACCTAGACTCCTTATTCCACCTCTCCATGCCTCGGTTTCCTGTCCCGGTGACTCAGATTCCGTATCTGTAAAATAGGGATACTGGTAGTACCTACCTCAAGGGGTTGTTGAGAAGATTAATAGAAGCAAAAGATGTAAAGTGCTCAGAATAGTGCCAATATTTAGCAAGCACTTGATAATATCAGCTATTAACATTATTGTTACTATCTACTTTAAATAAATCATATTTCAGTATTTATTCTCTTTTTTGTGCAGGTCCAATTTTGCTTCCTATCACTAACTTGCTTTATCTTCTATCTCTCTCCCTCTCCTTCCTCACTCTCTCTGATGCTCTTCAAGTATTCCAGCATAGCTTCCTTAACTTTAGTTTACCATGACACTTACAGCTTAGACTTGCTACCTCACTTCATGACTGTCTAAATTATGGCTTCTCTATTTGCAATCTTTTGAGTTTATTAATGACTATCATATATTTAATTAATTCTTAATTATACTTAAACTAGAGGCCCAGTGCACAAAAATTTGTGCACTCAGGAGGGGGGGTGTTCCCCAGCCCGGCCTGTGCCCTATCGCAGTCTGGGACCCCTCGGGAGATAACGACCTGCTGGCTTAGGCCTGCTTCCGGGTGGCAGAGGGCAGGCCCAATCCCTAGGCGCAGCCGCTGTTCAGGCTCAGAGCAGGGCCGATTGGGGAGTTGGGGCGCCGCCCCGTCATGCACAAAGCAGGGCGGATCAGGAGGTTGCGATGCCACCCTCAGTCACGCTCAGGGTAGGGCCGATTGGGGGGTTGGGGCACCGCCCCCTGTCACACTCAAGGCAGGGTCGATGGGGAGGTTGAGGCGCCACCCCCTGTCACGCACAGAGCAGGGCCGATCAGGGGGTTGAGGAGCTCCCCCCTGTCAGGCACAGAGCAGGGCCCATCAGGGAGTTGAGGAGCTCCCCGCTGTCACGCACAGAGCAGGGCCCATCAGGGGGTTGAGGAGCTCCCCACTGTCACTCACAGAGTAGGGCCGATAGGGGACTTGGGGCACCGCCCCCTGTCACAAACAGAGCAGGGCGGATAAGGGGGTTGGGGCGCTGCACCCTGTCACACTCAGGGCAGGGCCAATGGAGAGGTTATGGCTCTACCCTGTCACACACAGAGCAAGGCCCGTGGAGGGGGGTTGGGGCACCACCCTCTATCACCCACAGAGCAGGGCCGATCAGGGGGTTGGGGCGCCGCCACTGTCACACTCGGGGCAGGGCTGATGGAGAGGTTATGGCTCTACCCTGTCACACACAGAGCAGGGCCCGTGGGTGGGGGGTGTTGGGGCGCCGCAACCTGTCACACACAGAGCCGCAGGGCAATCAGGGGATTGGGGAGCTCCCCCCTATCAGGCACAGAGCAGGGCAGATAGGGAGGTTGTGGCCCCACCCCCTGTAACACACAGAGCCGCAGGACGATCAGGGGGTTTGGGCGCTGCCCCCTGTCACGCTGATCCTGGTGCCGGGAGCCTCGCTGCTCCGCTGATCCCGGTGCTGGAAGGCATATTACCCTTTTACTATATAGGATAGAGGCCTGGTGCACGGGTGGGAGCCGGCTGGTTTGCCCTGAAGGGTGTCCTGGATCAGGGTGGGGGTCCCCACTGGGGTGCCTGGCCAGTCTGGGTGAGGGGCTGAGGGCTGTTTTCCAGAAGCGAGTGACTGAAGCTTCCAACCGCTCCTTGTTTTCTTTTTTTTTCTTATTCTGGGCCAGCTTTAGCTCTGAGGCCTCGCCGCTGAAAACAACGATACAATGTTGCTAAAGCCCGGCTGAATGAAAGCCGGTTTCTGGGGTTTTGTTTATCTTCTTATTTGCAACATAGTACATAGTTGCTTAGAGTTGTAGCTCAGAGGCCGGCAAGTGAGGCGGGGAACGTTGGAGTCCTCCTTCACTGCAGCAAGCAAGCCTCATGTTTGCTTCCAGCTGCCTGGCTGCCGGCCGCCATCTTGGTTGACAGTTAATTTGCATATACTCACTGATTAGCCAATGAAAAGGGTAGCGGTTGTACGCTAATTACCATGTTTCTCTTTTATTAGTGTAGATTCTTAAGTACACACTTAATTGTGTCCCTCTTTCCCAGTTTAAATTCCCAAGAGAGAATCTGTCTAGTCTAGATTATCATTTGCTGCCATGCCACATCACTAAGAAATCCACAAGTTCACTGCCATTGGACCAGGTCACTATCACTGATCCATCCACAGTGGATCAGCAGGATAAGAGAGCATAAGCAAAATAAAATGAGGCTGCATAGAGCGAAGATTCACCTACAAAGGCCTGGTCATGTGGCAGACACCATGACTGATGGGATTAAAAGATAGTAAATGTTGCTCAATCTGTTATCATTGAAATTAAATACTGTGATTAAATTCCCGATAGCAAATGACATATTCCTTTTATACAGATCTTATTCAAATATATCTGAGCTCCCATGTCACATGCTTCACATATGTTAAGATCACTGGAGGTTGACATCAGTAAGTATAGTAGAACCTCCACAAGTGAGTGGTAACAGATGGGGGAAGAAACGGATCCCATCTCAGGGGTGAAGTTCTATTAATTGTATAATGACATTATCTGCTTTGACATCAGTATTAGACCCATCAGTTAGGGATAATTTATAGAAACTTCCTGAGTAACATTCAAAAGAAAATCCATAATAACACGGAGCACAATAAATATCAATATGGATGAAAACAACCCATTCCTTGACAGCAGTACTTAGATTAGTGCTGGACTAAATAACAAGGATAAGGTAATTTGTCCACCAATGACTGAGAATGCTGGATGACCATCTTAGCATTCTACTTACCACGCGATTTTCGTCTTTATCTTTCCTTTTCAGCATTACAACTATGATGATCTATGTTTGGTTTCCTTTGTATTTACACAGTTTTCAATTCACTGAGCTATTTGAACTGTGGGCTTATGTCAACAATTTTGGAAACCTGTCACTCAGTTTCTCTCCAATATATTTCTTCCCCATTTCTTCTCTTCTGTCCTTCTGGAAATCTTTTCAAACATATAATAGACATTTGATATTATAAATATACCTTTAATGCTTTCACTTTAAAAATTGTTTTGTCCTCTTTAAAAAAGAAAAGAACAACAACCCAGCTCTTTCTAAAAATACACCAGATAATAATTCTATATTCAAAGTGGTACCATCTTGAAATACCAACCACTACAGCCCTAACCTCTTACAGAAATACTGGTTATGGCTCCATCATGTAGAAGTTTACCAAAATCGTTACTGAACCTATTTGTAATGTTGAAACATTACATGTACATCTTTTTTTTCTCCCTAACCAACCCCCTACTTCACCATGCAAGGAAGTCTAATATAATGTTGGTTTCTCTTCTCAAACTGTCCATTAACATAGTATGTTGGATAAACTTTTTTCTCTTTCCTGATTTCACTTTGTGGGATTCCATCAGCTGATTCAAGAGGTAAGAGAGTTGTGAACTATTCTTAATTACATACATTTGTTCCCCATCCAGGAAGCTAGCTAGACTGTTATCCTCATGGACCCCATCACAGGGTTAACATCCATTTCCAGGTCCTAGAATTTATTTTCTCTTCCTGACCTGAATAAACAACATGCACAATCATTTTTATAAAGGTATTCCTCAATTATGGGGCACTGTCATATTACTTGAACTTTAAATTATGAAATTAAAAATGTTACAAATATTATAGTTCATAAAACTTAGAACATGAGTAATTGGCCAACACAGAGAACAAGGAGTGAGTGACTGAAGGTAAATTACAAAATCTCTCTTGGAGCCCCACCTTTCTCATCTGTAAAATAGGGATATAAAGAGCCTGCCTCAAGCCAAAATTGTGAAAGCTAAATGAGATAATCCATGTGAGCATTCAAAAGAGCATCTATTTTTAAGAAATGTAAGTTTCTTTCCTTTTCTTCTAAAATATAAAATAGATAACAGAGCCTTCATTAAAATGTGATGTAACTCTTTATTTCACTAGGCATTTAGGAAGAGATACTGTGAAAATCCTGGAACAGATACCATTAGCTTACTCCAAAAGTTAATTAATAAAAAGGGCCCGATTTCAGCAAAGGGTGGAGGGAGCGCCCATAAAGGATATCATTGTAGACAAAATCTTTCTTATGTCTCTACCTTTAGCTTAATTATTCTGATCCTCCTTCAAGCAGATCCTTTCAGCAACTGAATCCCCAGTTTTGGAATCTGCCTTTGTGTCTCTGTAATTCTGGCCAGCTCTTGACCCCACACTTCCCCCTTGGAATTTTCTCTCAGGCCTAAATGCATCTCTGTGGTTGTCAGCCTGTCTCTGGCCACCACAGTGCTAGTTCTCGGGTGTCTGATAACCTATCTGTTATCGGCTCTCCTTCACATTTTGCTGTAGAAAATGGAACCTCTCCAGGCATGGTCAATTTACCAGTGTCCCTGGGTTTGGGGGCCCAGGGACTCCCAGACTCAATGCTGCCCTTTTCCAAACAGCCTCTCCCAGAGGACAGATCCCTGTTCTCATGCCCTTTGCCCTGTTCCTTAACCTTTGGCCTATGATAGCTGTGAGTGTAAATCTAAGTGATAAATACGCGAACCAAGGAAGACACTTCTGTCATTTGAGGAAGACAAGAAGGAGGTGGACAATAACAGGAGAGGGAAGAAAAGAAATTGATTTAAAAGTCCAAAAAGTTTTGCACAAAGAGCCTCAGTAGTAAAAACATCTTGGATCTTGGGGACGTAGCCAACCTCTAAATCTCTTCTCCATTAACAGCTTTCAATTCGGGCTCCTGGGGCGATTTTCCTTTAGGATATGTTGACACTTTTATAATCCTGGCCATTGTTAAAATGGATTCATTTAATTACATATGTTATGCTGGTGGCCAATACTGCTGGCATCCTCCCTCCTGCCTCCTTAGCCTCTCCGCCTGACTTCATCCAGTAGGGCGGGGGTGAAATGTCCTTCTCCTCTGATTCGTTATTGATAGATTGATAACAATGGCAACTTCTAGTTTTCCCCCTTCTCTTATTTATTAGGAGCCATGACTATGAGAACTAAAGTTTAGGGATTAACCAAAAAAGACACAAGCACAAATTTCATTCACTTTCATTACGTCAGTATTGAAGCCAAATATGAGCAAATGAACGCAAGTTCAAGTACACAGAAGATGTGCACTCAAAAACGCCACGTACACTCGGGCACTTGCAAATGTAAGTCCTACCTCACATCTGCACATCTTTTCCTGGGGAACTAGAACTTCATTAAGATGCATTGTTGCAGTTTTTTTAAAAAGTGCAGAGACATCTAAAACTTACCAGGAAACCCCCTTTGAAAAATAATGTCAGTTATTTCTTTCCAGACAGAATAAAAATGCAGAAGAGAGTTTAAGTCTTCCCTTAAAAACAGATGAAATCAGTTCTAAAATACTCTTCCCTCTTTTTTTTTTCCCTAGAGGACAAATAACACAGATTGTTCTACATAGAAATTCTTCTGGTCGCCTACAACTGGTAAGGCTGCTGTGTTAGCCTGGAATTTGGAAGCAAAAATTCATGGGTCTGAATCTCACCTGTAGAGGTCTTAGACAGGTATTTAATCTCTCTAATGTTCATCTACAAAATGGCAGTAAAATAACAGTTACTTCACGTATTTATAATAGGGATTTTAAAAAATGCATGAGATGTCTATTTGGCTAACTACTGAGTCAGAATTCATTTTTTTTAAAAAGGAGAAGGAGGAAGAGGAAAGGAAAAGGAGAAAAACGAAAGGGAGAAAAAGAAAAAGGAGGAGGAGGAGAAGGACAATGGAAAGGTTTGTTAAACACCAATGTCATAAAACATGGGAATTGTAATAGCTATAAGATTAAAAGATAAAAAGAAATAGAGCCATAAACTGGTGGAGACCGTGTATGAATGAATAAAGAATGAATTGATTTTGCAAACCTACCAGGGCTGAGACGGGGGCCTGGGCACGTGCAGAGCAGTCCTGGAGAAGATGTGTCTTCCTAGGAGCCTAGTTGCCATCCAAAGGCCACAGCTGTCAAGGAGCACTGAGAAGTGGCCGTGAGCCAGGCGAAGGCCATTTTCAGCACTGCCACTTGTATCAGTATTTTCTTTTTTTTTATTCTTTTTTTATATATTTTATTGATTTTTTACAGAGAGGAAGGGAGAGGTATAGTTAGAAACATCGATGAGAGAGCAACATCGATCAGCTGCCTCCTGCACACCCCCCACTGGGGATGTTGCCCACAACCAAGGTACATGCCCTTGACCAGAATCGAACCTGGGACCCTGGAGTCCGCAGGCAGACGCTCTATCCACTGAGCCAAACCGGTTAGGGCTGTATCAGTATGTTCAATAAGGATAATTTTATTGAATGCTTGCCCTCCAATTCTGCCCTCACCACTCTATAGTCTAGTAGAGTATACATGATAATAATCATAACTAAAATGCAAGGAACAATGTGTGAAATATAACAAAAAATGCAAAAAAATACATAATAGGGACTCAAAGGAGGAAAAAATTACCATCACTGGGAATGGCTTTATGAAGAAAATAATATGCATTCATTCATGCATGAAGCAAATATCTTTTGGCATTTTCCCATATGCCAGATACTATTTAAGAAGTCAGGAACAATCACTGTAGATAATGACAATTGTTTTTGAATACACTGAAATTGCAGGGTAATCTGATAGAGAACAATTTGGGGCAGGAGGAGGTAACTTCAGATAAAGAGGCCAAGAAAGGAACAATCTCTCTGAAGTTTTACATTTGAGCTGATAACTGAAAACATTCTTGGCAGAGAGAAGTATAAAGGCCTTGAAATGAGAAAGAGCTGAGCATAATAGAGCATTCCTAAGAAAGCTGGAATAAATTGGAAAAGGGAAGGGTAGAAGAAGCAGAGAGGTGCTCAGGGTCCGGAACTCACAGATGAGTTGAAGGAACTTACCGTTTAATTCAGAATCTAAGGGAAGCTGCTGAAAGGTTTCTAATGTGACTTATATCCATTTTGAAAAGACTCCCATGGCTACTGTATTCTGAAGCATGACAACCAGGTGGAAAGTTATTGCAGAAGTTAAGAGAGAGAGATGATGGTAAGTGGTTGATAGTACTGGCAACTGAAAGATCCAGATGTGTGTGTGTGTGTGTAGAATTGTCTGACTTCACCATTTAGAATACTGGTAGAAAACAGGGGCAACTGAAAGTGAGGAAAGAGAAAAAGAATTCATATTTATTGGTCACTTGCCATGTCTAGCTACTTTATATAGATTATTTCATTTAATCCTCACAGTAATTGCACACATAGATATTATCATCACCACCACCCCTTCCCCCCGCTAAGTTAAGGAGGAAACGTGTTAAGTAAGTTGCCCAAGATCCCGTTACTAGGAGAGAAGAGTTTCATATCCAGGCCCATCTGACTCAGAACCTGCATCCTTTTTTGACCAAATATATCTTTGGAGCTAAAGGTAAGAGTAAAGACAGAGCAGAAAAGTTCTGCTCGGGAATCCTGAAGGCTCACAGTTTGACTATGCAGAAGCTGACTTAGCTACAGCCTTTAACAACTGTCTCTTCACCCAGAATTCCACCAGGAAGCCAAGATTTTTACCATGGATGCCCTGTAAAAATCTTGGCTTAATGTGTCTCTCCAGGCTCCCCGACCCAAACCCACTGTCCTATTGACGCCCACAGTCAAACCTTCATTTGTGTTTTTTGTCCAGCCTATGGATTTGATATTCTAGAAGAGCCCATGCTTTCTGAGGTTGCTACTCAGGAGGTAAGAACTTTGGTTCTCCTTTGCTCCACTCATGGGTAGCCCCTTCACTCCCATTCCTCTCTCTCTGAAACCCTGTCAGCCCAACAACAGGGTTCCGATCTCCTCTGATTTTCCTCAGGCATGGCTACCCTGGCCTGCTACAGCCCTCTGCCCATTGTTGAGTCCCAGGTGTGGTTTTGAGAGCAGCTGTGATCCCCACAGCCAGCTGATGAGGCAATGTTGAGGCTTTCTGTTCTAGGTTTTCCCAGCCTCAGACAGGCATGTCCACGCAGCACATGATCTCAGTGGCTAAGGATGAGTTCTGCAGCCTTCCCCTGCCACTGTACCCTGAGGCTCAGCAGCACCCTCCAGTGGAAATCACCAAAGTTGATGATAGAGTTTTTGAAGAAGCTGTTGTTGTTTGTAGATTAAAGAAGTTACTGTTCTATTTTTTCTTGAATACTTGGTAAAGCTCTCCTGAGAAGTCATCTGGGTTTAGAGTTTTCTTTAAAGGCAGATATATTAATATGAAGAAAACCTTCTCTTAAAATGGGAGAAATGAAGACGTGGGAAAAGAATATTGAGGCAAGGAAAAGTGTGAAGATATGAGAAGTGGCCTTTCAGTACCATGGCAGGCTACGTTGATATGGAAGACACTCCCCCTACAAAACAGAAATGCTGGATAAAAAATTAAATTTCCTTTTTCCATATATATATGGAAATCTCCCAACTACCTAAAATAAAAAGAGAACTGAAACCAGTTGTCACCATGGCAACAGAAGAGGGCGTCAGATCCTGATACAGGGTCCGGCTGCTAAGAGTTTGATGTCCATGTGAGTAGTTTTCTTGGTATCAGCCTTTCTGGATCAGAGAAGTACAATAGAGTGCCCTGTTTAAAGCTAAGTCCAATCAGTGAAATGGGGATCAGGAAAAATTCCTCACACAAAGCCAGAAAATTGGCAAGAAACTTGCTATCTGCCCAGGTCTCTAATGTGGGAAATAAATCTCCTAAGAGAAATTGAAACACTAAGCCAGAAACATCTAAGGGTTAGTAGGAGTTGTACTAACTGCATGGTGCAGAAATTTAAAGACAAAAAATTAGCCCATAAGCTAATTTCAGGGCCCCAACAAAAGCAAATGCAACACCCATCCATAGAGATAGCAGTAGTACACAGTGTGGGTGCCCTAGACTCCCGGCAGAGGATGCAAAAACAGTGAACATTTAGCAGCCGCACAAGAACACCAAGTACAATGAGAGATTCGGCAGACCAAACAGTTGGGAGAATTTGCACCACCCTAAGAGGTAGAAACAATACAACAATATTAAAGAGACTATAATATTTAAGAGCGTATGACAGAAAATAAAATGGGCAGACCTGAAAAAGAACCAAATGAAGCTTTAAAAAAAATACAAAACTATGACTATTGAACTTGAAAACTAAATGGATGATGTCAGAGGAGATTAGACAGAGCTGCAGACACTGGCATGAAAGACTTGAGGAAATCACCTAAAATGCAGCAAAGAGAGAGAAAAAAATGGAAAATAGGAAAGTAAGCTAAAGAGCCTTGGAGAATGGAAAGTGGAGATTCAAAATACACTCAATAGGATTTTTATTAAAAATTTCCACAATGTTTGTGCTTTTGTTAATTTATTCTTATAACTCCAGTCAGTTTTTGCTTTGAGGACATGCTGGGTACATACTAGCTCAGGATTATTTTATGTTCATAGGGAATTGTCCATTTTATCTTTATCTTTTATTTTAGTGGTCTCAAACACTAGGAAATCTTTTTAGTCTTTTTAAAAATCTATGTAGAGCACCTTTATTAGTAGTTTAGTTAGGTTTAGAATTATGTACCTAACTTACTTAGCCCATTGAAGATCTTATTTTATTGTTTTCTGACTTCTTTTGTTGTTGGTGAGAAGTCTTCTGTTATTCTATTTTAGGTAAGCTGTCTTTTCTTCCTGGGTATTTTAATAATCTCTTTTGCTTTTCTGTTTCTGCAGTTTCTTATTTAGTGTCTAAGCATGGATTTGAATATGTTTTTCCTTGCTTGCCTCCCTAGCCCGAGGACCTAAGTTTGTATTCAATTCTGGATAAGTCGTGTCTTTCAAATATTTCCTTTCTCCATTCTGTAATGTCCCCTTCAAAAAATCCTATTGAGTGTATTTTGAATCTCCACTTTCCATTCTCCAAGGCTCTTTAGCTTACTCTCCTATTTTCCATTTTTTCTCTCTCTTTGCTGCATTTTAGGTGATTTCCTCAAGTCTTTCATGCCAGTGTCTGCGGCTCTGTCTAATCTACTCTATGTCGTGTTATTTCCCTCATAGAATCCTCATGGGTCCTTCCTTTGTGTCAGGCTTTGTAACAAAGGTTATATGTGTATTTTCTAATGCTCACAACTCTACAAAGGAAATATGACTGTTCTTTTCACCTTAATGTCAAGGAAACTAAAGCTCTGAGAATTAGTAGCTGATTAATAACCAAACGTTGGTCCCAGTTGTTATTAGAGTCAATTCACTCAAAACTTCTGTCATCCTAACTCTACTAAGTTCTACTTTGTCAAGATAAATCAAACTGTTTTCTGTTACAATATAGAAGGAAAAAAAGAGGAGTGAAGTTATTATCAAAGTCCAAAAGGTTATGGTAACTATAAAAGGGGATCTCAATTTTGAATGGCACTTTTCCAATACTCCAGGAAAATTCCTTGGAAGAGGTGGAATTCTGACAAATCTTTTTAATTATAGAAGAGAAAATGTCTGGGGACACATTCCAACACGGGGTGTGGCTCCAGAGAAAAAACTTCAAGGCAGAAGTGTGACCATCTGATCCAGGGGGTGGTGAACAAGTCCATCTAAGAAGAGCAGGGAAGACCCTCTGGGGAGCATGAAACAATAGAAATGAGGTTCTTTGTGTGCTCTGGGAACGGGCTTTGAAGTGCAAATAATGAACTAACCAAAAAGCAAAACAGATTTCACTTTGAATCTCAAAACTTGACGTTCCAGATAGTACAATATCATTTTACAGTTTTGTTCTCTACTGCTTAATGAAATAACGTATTTTTTTCTCCTTTCTACCTGGTGAAAATATCCAGCCCATGTATTCTCTCTTCCCCATCACCTGTCAGTCCCATTTACCAGCCTCCCAGATCTTGACAAGAACAGCTCAGAGTCACCCTGAAGCATTTTCAGTAGCAACAAGTGACTTCTAGCCTGGGAACTTCAAGGAATTCCTCCGACTTGCTATAAAACAGTGCTTAAAGGTTAGCTTTCAGAGATTGGGTGCTCATGGGGAAAATTGCTCCAATTAGTGTGTTTGAAGTTTCCAAGAAAAAAAAGAATCAAAAACTAGAGGTATACAAACTCAAAATATTTAGGAACCCACACCTAATTCCAGGAATTCCAAATGGGGATTTTTCCCATTTAAAAATTAAATATCTCAACATCTCAAAAAAAATCAAATAAAGCTTTATTAAATGTTTTAAGAGTAAATACTCAAAGTATTAAATGCTTTAAAAGTAAAATTCACAGATTATATTTTTAAGTTCAAATTATTTCCAGGACTGAAATAGCATCCCAAACATATTAATGCTTCTCTCCATAATTACCACCAAGGAACTCGTTCCCATCCAAAAAAAGATGAGAGCTTAGAGTTCATAATCTCCCTAATATAAACATTTTTATCAGAAATTTATAGAAAAGACCGAGTCTCTCTAGTAGAAGAATAATGGAATCTTGTGAGATTTTTTTGTTGTTTGTTTTTTTATTTCAGAGAGGAAGGGAGAGGGAGAGAGAGATAGAAACGTCAATGATGAGAGAGAATCACTGATTGGCTACCTCCTGCATATCCCTCATTGAGGATCAAGCCAGCAACCCAGGCATGTGCCCCAGAACCAGAATCGAACCTGGGACCCTTCAGTCCCCAGGCCAACGCTCTATCCCCTGAGGCAAACTGGCTAGAGCTGGAGTCTTGTTTTTTAAATGCTAATTAAATGTGTGGTCTCAACATAGGTTGAAATGTGTCTACCCAAAATTCATATGTTGAAGTCCTACCCCCCAGCACCTCAGAATGTGGCCTTATTTGGAAATAAGATTGTCGCAGATGTAGTTAGTTAATATGAGGTCATACTGGAGTAGCGTGGGCCAAGCCAATAATCCAATATGACTGGTGTCCTTATAAAAATGGGAAATTTGACCCATTATACAGAGAGACCCCCTGTGAACATGAAGGCAGCGAATGGTGCGTCTCCAAGCCAAGGGACACCAAAGACTGCCAGCAAACCACCAGAAGCTGGGGGAGAGCGGGGAACAGGCTCTCCCTCACAGCCTGGAGAAGGAAACTGCCAACATCTTGATTTCAGATTCTAGCTCCCAGAACTGAGACAATAAATTTCTGTTGTGTTAGCCACCCCGTTTGGGGTACTTGGTTATGGCAGCCCTAGCAACTAACACAGAGGTCCCTCTGCCATGCCTTCTTAGGCTCAGCTCCTCCAGCTCACACGTGTCTCAAAACACAGGAAGGAGCAAAAAATAATGTGCAGGAAGCTATACTTTTTTTCAGGAAATTTTGTGAGAGTGCATAGAAGCTTCAGTTGCTTCATATGTAAAATAAAGACAACATCCACCACTTAGCGATTTGTGAGTCTAATGACGTAAAACACAATATGAATCAAGTTTAGTGTCTGGTTCAGAGTAGTGACTCAAAAAATGAAATGGTAGCTGTTATTACTAGAAATAAAAAATGATACCCCTGAGCCTATGTCAAGAAGACACGTGAGATGAGGTTTCCTCAGGAGTCCCTGCCCCCAGACCCAGTTGCCAACAGCTGACATCATCGGGCCCCAACTCTCCCAGGGCCTGCATTGGTGTCTTACATTCCTACCCAAGCCTCAGCTAGACCTTGCACCAGCATATCCCACCCTGCCTTCTATCACCACCATCTGTGGTCACTGTCCCAAATGCAAACCACTCCTCTTTCTCTGGCTCTCACACGTTTCCTCTCTCCTGACCCATTCCTTTCTCCATCCAATGCCCTCACAAATGCCGTGATCTGCCAAACCATCTTCCCACAGGAACTCTCTATCTACCTCCCCCTGTAGCTGAAACAGGGTTCTCCGCTGGTGACACCACCTCTCATCCTACAGCGCTCCCTAGTGAGGCCTGCCCATTCCCCCACACCCCAGATACACCAGGGTCAAGACGTGGATCAGCATTTTACCCTACCCCACCCCCAATTATTTCTTCACCTTCAGACAAAACACCTGCCGTTCTGAGGTGCTTGACACCTATGACACCCAATGACCCAATAACCCCTCCTCGGCATAGTTAACTGCCAGCTGGAGACCTCTCAACAATTCTTATGAAATAAAAATGACTCACTGTCTTCCTCACCAACCTACTGCTTGTCCATGACCATGCACGCTGTCTATGGTCTGCTTCTCTCCCATCACAATCAATCAAAGGTCTTCTCCTGCCAATGGCCAGTCCTTCTACTTTGCATCCCATCTCCTCTTGCTTCCTCAAAGCCCTGGTTTCATGAATTATCTCTTCTCTCTTTGGCATCTTCTATCTCTTCTACTCCACTGACTCCTTTCCAGCAGAATTACATATTCTCTCCTCTCTTCCATCTTAACATGTTCTTTCTCAACTCTAAGTCCCAATAACTTATAGTTATTGAGAATTTACTGTGTGCAGGGGATTGTGCTAAATTTGGGGCATTTATTATTTCAATCCTCACATCAATTTTATTGAGGAGATATTACCCCCAGTTACTGAAACTGAAGAAATTAAGATCATGGGACAAGTAATTGGTGGAGCCAGGCTTCCAACCCAGGCATCAGACTCCAGAAACTTTGCTTTTAACCACAATTTTCTTACTCATCATTTCAGCATCCTGGCCTCCCAACCCCAATGAAACTGCATTTTACCCTGTTTAGTTTAGCTTTTATTTCCAGTCATCTTACACATGGATGGAGTTGATAATTTCACCTGCTTAAATCTAGCAACTTTTTAGATTTCCACACACTGCTCATTGCTGTTTCTCTTCCTACTGACCTGGACTTTCCTTTCCGGAATCCTTTATGAATTTCCCTTCTCGCTGCCTCTTAAACACTTGCGTTCTCTATAGTTCCATCTTGTCTTTCTTCTTCTCTCAGTCTACATACTCTCCTTGGATGATCTCATTTGTTCTGATGGCTTTAGCTATCATCTATATAAGTTTCAAGTGGACAGAACAGCTACTTGGCATGATTCATGCTAACACTGACAGTTGGAAATGCTGAGGGGATGATACCTGGAGACAGACAGGCCACCCAAACAGAGACATTTACTTTGATATATTAACCATCAACTAAGGTCTGGCTCTCAGACTTCCAAACTCAGAAACTTTAACTTGACACTGTCAGAGTATTTTAAACAATAGAGACTGACGTATAAGACTGGTGTGCCAAAATATGAGTTACCAATCAGGAATATAACTGTCTGGTAAGTCTGATGTATGTGCCAGTCTGACAAGAGCTCTCTCTCCCTATAAGGAAAGTGTATGAGGTTAAATTATCAGAAGGCTCTTTGGTGAGCATGCAACCAAAACTAGGAGAGTTAACAGTTTGATCCAAATATGTAATGACATCATTACATATTTATAAAGATAAACAGTCTATGGCTACAGTTGGAGTGTTGCTTATGGGTGGACTGGTTATTTAAGTGCAGAATGAACTAATACTCTGAACCCTAGATCAAACTTGGCACACAAAAAAAAGCACCCAAATAATTTTTAAAATGGCCAGAGGATCTGAATAAACATCTTTCCAAAGAAGAATACAGTTGGCCAACAGGTACATGAAAATGTGCTCAATATCACTAATTATCAGGCAGACACCTCATACCTATTAGAATGGCTATTATCAAAAAGACAAGAGGTAACAAGTATTGGAGAGAAAGTGGAAGAAAGGGAATCCTTGTGTACTATTAATGGGGATGTAAATTGGTGTAGCCACTATGGAAAACAGTGTGGAGGTTCCTCAAAAAGTTAAAAATAGAAGTACTGGATGATCCAGCAATTCCACTTCTGGGTATTTAACTGCAAAAAACCAAAAACACTAGCACCCCATGTTCATTGCAGCATTATTTACAATAGCCAAGATGCGGAAACAACCTAAGTGTCCATTGATGGATGAATATAAATACACACACACACATGTATACACACACACACACACACACACAAATACACACTGTGGAATATTATTCAGCCATAAGAGTTGGGAATCTTTTCATCTGTGACCTTGGGGCATTATGCTAAGTGAAATAAGTCAGACAGAGACATACATATAACTGTATGTATGATCCCACTTAAATGTGGAATCTAAGGAAAAAAATGAGCTCATACATACAAAGAATATATAACTGGTGGTTGACAGAGGTAGGGAATAGGCGGTGGGTGAAACAGATAAAGGAGGTCAAAAGGTACAAACTTCCAGTTATAAAATAAGTAAGTCATGGGGATATAAAGTACAGCATAAGGATTATAGTCAGTACTGGATTGCTTATTTGAAAGTTGCTAAGAGAGTAGACCTTCAAAGTCCTCATCACAAGAAAAAAAAAACTTTCTAATATAATTAACTAGATTCATTGTGGTGATTATTTCACAAAATATACAAATTATACATCTGAAACGAATATATTATATGCCAATTATATGTCAATTAAAAAAAAATTTGGTTGTATAATGCCTAAGTCTGTTTCTGTGACTCTTTTTCACCCCTGTATTTTTTCATTGATATTTTGTTTGGACAAGTTAATTTATAAGCAGTTTTCTTACTTACTGTCAAGACTACTGGCCAGAGAGTAATGGTATCTCTTATAGAAATCTTTACATATTTTTTCTCTTCTAGTATGTGACCATTTCATATCTTAACCTATAGAAGGCAATCATATTTCCCTTTTTTCCATATCCTAAGGACCAAGTCCAGTTCACTGGACTTTCTTAATAGCTCGGAAGTCTAACCCCTTCTTCTTATGCCCAAGTCTCCTCACTGTTTCCCCCCGAATTGCTGTGATGGCCTCAGATTTCATAGCTCAGCTCTCAGAACGGCCTTGCCCCAATCCATCTGCAAGACAAAACTCTAAAATGAAAACCCAACCATGTCATTCCTCACTTGTAACCCTTTCAGGCTCCTGAGAGCTTTCAGGATGAAATCCAAATGCCTTAACATGTTCCTTAAACGTCTTTTGCTTATGCACTTTCTTTAGGTTTCAGCCAGGCCACACATCTTCCAGAAAACCTTTGGTGACCATCACCCTCCTGAATTCAGACTCAGGGGCACTGCTCTGCTCTCACACAGCCCTGTTTCTTTCCACTCTAAGCCGTAGCAGGTTATATAATAGCATCATTTCTCTGGTACGTTACCACATATATTGTTAACTTCTTGTAAGCTAGGCCTCATTATCTTTGAATCAAAAGCACCTAGCGTAGTCCTTGACAAATAGTAGGAAGTCTATTATTGACCGATGAATGAGTGAATGAATGAATCACTGAATATAAGGGCTTATCTTTGGATTTTTAAATTCTCTTGTTGGTTTCCCAATTATGAAGCAGTGGTCTAAGGGCCCAAGGGGACAGTGCAGCAATGAACACATGCCTCTCAAATACTGAGTGTATTAGAATGGTACATTTGAACTGGTTCAAACTATCCTTTGCCTATAGGTTGATTAATAACCAAGGCATCAGGTAGATATTTTCACTCTAGAATTTTTTAGTCTTATTATATAAAGGTTCTACTATTTTTCTTCTCTCCAGTGCCTACTGAATCTTTATAGACAAATAGGAGTCATTCAATAAAAGCAACACCATTGATTCTTTAGTACTTTTAAAGGACCTTGATATATATTATTTAACCATGATGTTACTAAAGTAGGAAAAGTTTATCTCATTACACCGTACATTCGACATAAGTCCATTTTTAAATTTTTCCTATTCCCTGCAGAGATGGGGATCCTCACAGGATTTATCAGAGATAAACAAAACCAAGGTTGAGAATACTGTAGACTTGTGAGAACCACCTATGATGTGGATCTTTCGTGTGCACAATGCTCTTTAGAAATTAAATGTATTTGTAGTGACACTCCTTCCACCAGTCCAATTAAAACTGGAAAGCGGGCAGACTATCTTACGGCATGCAGCAGAGATACTCCCAACTGCATAGAAATCACCTCCAAAACTTACCTGCCATACAAACATTCAGTAACTACCCAAGACTCCGCCATTATCTGGGTCACAATGATACTTTCATTTCATTTCAAGCTTTTCTGGAAGATATATATCACCCAAATAAGAGCAACACCACTGATTCTTTAGTATTTTTAAAGAATCTAAAAAGTCAACTTGCAAATTATTATGTTGTTTAGTTTTATTCTTCTGATTGTTATGATTTTAAAAGTAAAATCATAGGCATGCGAGGCAAGATTAAAATACCCAGAGAAATCCTCAGTTCTTGTTTTCAGAATTCAGTGATGAAACTTTTCCTGAGTGTGTACTGTGTGGAAGGCCTGTGAGATACTATAAATGAGTCCTGTCCAGATTGCTTAATGTCTCATCAGAGAGAAAGGTAGGGACACAGAGTTATGAAGACCATTGAGAATGGTTATTGTACGTTTGACCAGAGACACATCATAAGCAAAACCAAATTCTGACTTACCAAGGATCAACTGAAAGCTGTTCCTCAACTTAACAAACAACAAACCAAAAGTGGGAGTCAGAGAGGATTCTGTTGACTAGTAACATTCCTAACACATGTAACCTATTTGATTTAGCAAAACGTGGTCCTTACACTTTGGGAGAAAGTTTTCATTGTGGGTCGCAAAATGCTTCTCCATGTCCTCAGAAAACACCCAGAGACCTGGGATCTACTCTCAGGTTAAAATACTCTATCAGGTTAAAATACTCCCTCCCAGGAGCATGCCCATACCTTTCCCTTCCCCCTCTTCTTCCCCAACAGGCAAGCAACTCCTAGACTCTAAAGGGACCACACGGGCTTGCAACCAGGGCAGCAATGGGCAGCGGCAACTCGTCCAGGTATTAGGTAGGAAGTTAGACATGAGGGGCTGGAGTGGGGTCTGCCCTGGGGTCTTGAACAGGGGTTGGACCAACATTGCCTTCAGACCACCTCTCTGTATGCCACCCAGCAGCCAGCAGACTGTCAGAGGGCAGGTTCAGAATCAGCTGGATTTTGGCAGAAGCTCAGAGGAGAACAACATGACCTCAGTGTGACCTTACTAGGGTCCTAGACTAATTATAATAAAATTTGCATTGCGGTTTAGAACCACCCCCCTTGGATTTTTCTGTATGCATTATGGGTAAAGGCATGCAGAGAAGAAATATAATTATATAACCCTATTCTACTAATCATCCCTGAATGCAAATTAAGGTCTCCACCTAGAAAATCCCTCATTTAAACCGTGTAAGTCAGGAGTTTAGGGCCATTGTTTCTCAACTGGCTCACTCCTTGCTTGGAGTGCATCTTCAATAAATCCCACTTTACTTTTTAAAAAAAAATAAAATTAAATATTCTATCATGCTAGAAACGAAGTAATCATTGCAACCAAAATCTCTTACTCTTAAATTCTACTTTAAGTTTGGTTTCTCTTGGATTTAAAAGACCAACAACCCTTTTCCTCATAAAAACCCTTCTTCACACAGGAGGAGCTACAGGCAAAGGGAGACTAATATCTTCTTGGATCTTTTTCCTACACATATTGAAACTGACATTTCAATTTGAAGTTTAGCTCATATAAAACGTCGATAGATTTTCAAGGTCTGAGAATTCAACTCAACTCTGATACCTGTTTACCTGGAGATAGCATCAGATTACCAGTTAAAGGGTTTAATTCTACAAGACTGCACCCGCCCCCCAACTTGAGACTTCAATCACAAGCCCCAGTTGTTTCGTGTGCTCCTGACCACCAGCTATACATCAACGGTGCCAACAACCCCCTCCCTTGGGTTCAACTAATTTGCTAGAGCAGCTCAAAAACCTCAGAAAAACACACTTACTCATTAGATTACCTGTTTTATTATAAAAGAATATAACTCAGTGCGAATGAAAAAAGGGGCCACACACTAAACTTGACAAGCTCAGGGAAGGCCTGCATGGTGGGCCTTACAAACAGAGGCCAAAAGTAACCACATTAGGATGGTCTCTAGAATCTAGACCAGGGGTGGGCAAACTTTTTGACTCGAGGGCCACAATGGGTTCTTAAACTGGACCAGAGGGCCGGAACAAAAGCATGGATGGAGTGTTTGTGTGAACTAATATAAATTCAAAGTAAACATCATTACATAAAAGGGTATGGTCTTTTTTTTTTTAGTTTTATTCATTTCAAACGGATCCGGCCTGCAGTCCGTAGTTTGCCCACGGCTGGTCTAGACCAAATGCCACGTGCGGGCGCGCATGTACAGTACGACTGAAACTTTGTGGCCCATGCTCAGAAGTCGGTATTTTGTGGAAGAGCTACACTCAAGGGGCCAAAGAGCCACATGTGGCTCGAGAGCCGCAGTTTGCCGACCACTGATCTAGACTTAAAAATTCCTAACTAGAAATGGGTCATGGTGGGTAGTCCTGTCCTAGGCGTGTGGTTTCCTTGACAAAGGTCAATCTTTAACTTCAGTGAGCCTGTCTACTATCTTTTTGTATCTGAGGTAATACTCCTTTGAAAGTCAGAGTAATGGTCTTTTTCCAGACCCCTCAGGGCACAACCTACAGCAGAACCCCTCCTTGTTATCTTATTCCCTGCAAACCATTTCATGCTGTAAATGTCAACTACTGACTACCCTGCACCCACCAATGTGAAAGAAATATGTGTTTCTATTTTACTTTTTATCCAATCCCAGAGATTTCCCCAGTTTGCTTTCATCCTCCAGCCCTTCTCCCTTCCCCAGAGGGCAGGAGTGGGAGAGAAAATTTCAACCCTCTCATCTCAAAGTTGGGTCTCATGCAACATCCTCATGCAACAACATGAAGGAACCTTGAAAACATTATGCTAAAGTGAAAGAAACCAATCATAAAATAACACCTATTATACGATTCCAGTCATATGAAAGTCCAGAACGGGAAAACCTCGAGAGACAGAAAGTAAATTAGTGGTTGCTTGGGGCTGGGAGAAGGATGATAAGGGGATAGAGAACTGATAGATAAATAAAAGGCATGAGGTTTCTCTTTGAGGTAATAAAAGTGTTCCACAATTGTGGTGATGGTTGTATGCATCTGTGAATATGAATGTTTGCATGATATGGGAATTATATCTAAATAAAGCTGCTAAAAATTAATGCATTATAAGTGATTAGAGAAGTTTAAAAAGAACATTTTAAGATAGTTAGCATCAAAAAGCTGGCCTGATAGTCCATGTCCCTGGTCCTCTCTGATGCTTCCCCTTCCGTGGGTGTGTTGTTGGTCCTCCAAGGCTGGCTTCTGAGGTGCACATTTTCTGAGTGATTTTTATCACTTCCTTGTCAAGTTGTTAGACTTTGTCCTCTATGGTTATGTTTTCCCTGTATTTTAATTTTTGCCCCCACCTGCAAGCACACACCGTGCCCCAACCTGTAATGCAGGGGCCCAAAGCGTCACCTGAAAGGCCGACAGGTCTCTGTCAAATGCCGGGGACTATATCCCAGGACTCCTCCATTATTTCATCTAGCTAAATGCAGTAGCAGATATCAAAGGGCTTTGAAAAGTTGTAGTCAAGGTCATTAATATAATTAGTAATTATGATTATAATTAATGCAATTATTATATCCCATAACACACATTATTTCTTTTCATGTCAGTTGTATCACCCAACCGCAGGAATTTGTGTTAGAAACTATGAAAAGCAACCACATATAAGACAATGAGTCATAAAATGTCGCAGTTAGAAGTGACCTTAGAGATGTTCAAATCCAAGTCCCTCATTTTACAGTTCAGAAAGATAACCTGACTTTTCCAATGTCACTCTGTAAAACAGCCAATCCCCATTCAAGGCCCTTTTTGTCATTCTAAGCTGATCACTAATCACAAGTAAAAGGAAATAAAAAATGCTTAATGATTTTACACACACACACACACACACACACGCACACACACACACAGTGTGAGAGAGAAAATGTCACACCAAGATATTATTACAATCCATTAAAATGAATTAATAAACTAAGTTATTAATATGTTTTAACTTCTATTTCCTTCTTTATCTTCAAAAACACTTTAAATACTCTTAGATAACAGAAACACTTGGCCACTTCTCTCTAATCACAACGGAAACAGAATAGTTTTGCTGAATTATACTTACAATTAATTTTATGGAACCAATTTAATCATTTTCGTGTATTAATTCTAGAAAGATCTAATTTATTAGTCATCTCTTATTAGCATGCCAAGTTTCCCCCACTTTGAAACATGATTGCTAAACTATAGGAAAGTCAACTACAGCAAACTTTCCCATTTGGTAACAATTGGAATGCAGCATACCACAATGCAATTTATTCCAATAATTTTCATATCACATTGAAATATCATGATGATCCAGTTTCCATTTATGACTTGAGGCAATTTCTGTGTTCTGTCTGCAGCAACATCATTTCATAAGAGTCTTTTGGAGAAGAGCAAATTGTGGTGTTAATTAGAGAAAACAATTTTTACTTTGTTTTTTGGCCAACTTCAGATTTACCCCTACAGAAGAAACGTATTTAGGCTATTCCGAAATAACAAGTTTTGAACTGCATCAACATTGACATCTTGACATTTAATAAACTGAAACATTGTAAGACAGGAGGTGTCTTACTAAGAGAGAAAACACAGTAAATAACCATTCAATTCTTCACTCAAATATAAAGAATATTTCATCAATGTAGAAATGTTATATATATACATGTATATACATATATGTGTGATTCACATATATCAGTGGTTCTCAACCTTCCTAATGCCGCAACCCTTTAATATAGTTCCTCATGTTGTGGTGACCCCCAACCATAAAATTATTTTCGTTGCTACTTCATAACTGTAATTTTGCTACTGTTATGAATTGTAATGTAAATATCTGATATGCAGGATATATTTTCATTGTTACAAACTGAATATAATTAAAGCATAGTGATTAATCACAAAAACAGTATGTAATTATATATGTGTTTTCCGATGGTCTTAGGCGACCCCTGTGAAAGGGTCATTCGACCCCCAAAGGGGTCGCGACCCACAGGTTGAGAACCACTGATTTTATATATCTCACCCCAGAAGAGTAGGATAGGTTATTGTTTTCATCATCTGAAAGGGGGGAGGGGGAAACCCAGAAAATTCTATTTCCCCTCCAAATTTCCCCACAGCCAACTTTTTTTAAATAGTTGACAACTGACACATTTGATACCTAGCAATAATTTGAACTTATGTCTGTCAAATGCACAAGGAACAAACCTGAAATTCTCAATGTCAAGCTCTCATTGTAAAGAAGTTGTGTCAAGGTCTTCTACGGAAAAGAGAATTTCAAAGCAGGAAACGTATGGGAGAACAGTGGGGGAGGACTGTTAAGAAGCCACTGCTTTATTTCTTCAACTGGGCAGCAACTTGTGTTAATGAAACTCAGGTGGACCCTACACAGCAAGCCTCAGGACTCCCCTGGCGATGCTGCCCTCCACAATGACAATGAGGGCTCCTATGCGCCTCACAGAAAGGTGCCACTTTAAAGGGAAACTGGAAAAAAAAGTAAATCGGGTCCTGTTACAGTGGAGCCGCTGAAACCCACAGCTTTAGGGCAAAAAAAAAATAAAAAATAAGTAAAGTCCTATGGCTTCAGCTACCTTTACAGAGCACTGACCTACCAAATCACGTGCATTTCTACTGCATGAGCCACAGCCATAACGTTTATACCCATCTGTGAACCTAGCTAATGATGCAAAGATGAATAGATTCAGTAAAGCAATGAATGGTTTCTCTCATTCTCATCTCTTCCGTTCCACTAGTAGTAACTACGCCAAGCTTCCTTGACTCACACAGGTTTTTCCCATCTTAGCGGAGCGTTATCCTGCGCGTGCTCTCCACCTGGATGTTGTTAGCTTTGGAGGGATCGCGGCTGAACACCCCTGTTCAAATCTGCCTTTATCATTAAACATCCTTTAGCTCTAAAATTAAAAAGCCAGTAGACGCTGTTGCTCAAGACCGGACTGTGGGTTTCCTAACTCCACATAACGAGGTTTGGGGACCACCGGACCAGCTCCCTAAACAAGCCATCTGTCTACCCCATGGCTGAGACGTGAGCAGTAGCAGAGCCACCCCAGAAACCAAGCAGCAATTCTTTGTGACAACTATCTGCGGGCTACACATCTATCAAAAAGATTCCAAACTTCCCAACACTGAGACCATTTCATAGCATAAAGCACGATGCGATCATAAGAAATAACAAAGACATACACCCAGCCCTGTGGCTCAGTGGCTGAGCCTCGACCTATGAACCAGGAGGTCCCCGCTTGATTCCGGGTGATGTGGGCACGTGCAGGGTTGCGGGCTCCATCCCCAGCGTGGGGCGTGGAGGAAGCAGCCGATCAGTGCTTCTCTCTGATCATTGATGTTTCTCTCTCTCTCTCCCTCTCCCTTCCTCTCTGGAATCAATAAAAAGATTTTAAAAAAATAACAAAGAATGAACATTCCCCTTACCTGGATCATGGAAAGGCACCAAAGCAAAGTTGTAAAGAGGTCTTTTAGGTCTTTTCAAAGACGTCTCCAAAATTTTGGAAGCCCCTTCGATAACCTGAACTAAATCATCATACATGGAGCCGGTCACATCGAACACAAAAGCCAAGGTGGAGGCCCCCTCGGGAATGTCCTCTGCGCTGGCCTCCGACGGGGGGCTCGCGTCTTGAGCGAGGGAGGAATAGAGCAGAGCAAACAGGAATCCTGCGCGGACCGCGTCCCGGGAAATCATTTTCTTTTCTGCCTTTTCTCCCCCGTTTCCAGAGCGCGGTGCTTAGCTAACCTCCTCAGCCACAGACGGGGGTCTCCTCTCCCGGGAGCAGCTCATGAGACTCTGGAAACCTCTGTGCACTGGCCAACAGTTTGGAGCTGAGACTCGGACGGGGACAGGCACCGAACGCGGCTCCCTGCAGGGGCTGAGCGGCAGAGATGCAGCGCTTTTGTCTGGACGCAACTTCTTCCGTGGGCCGTCTCTGCCCGCGGCCCGGGTGGCGGGTGGCGGAGTGCGGGTGGCGCGCCCGGCCGGACCCGGGGGCGCACTGAGCCCGACGGCGCCGCGCCGGAGTCCCGCTGCCCTCGCCGCCGCCGCTCTCGCAGGGCCGGCCGCCGAGCCTCCCAACTTTCCACTGGCCGCCGCTCGCCCGGGAGCCGGGAGGAGAGCCTGGCTCGGCCTCGCCTCCTGATTGGCCCGTGCCGCCCCCCAGGCCCCCCGCCTTGCTCTGAAGCCCCGCCCCCCTCCGCGCGCGCGGGCGACTGCTCTCCGCACGGATTCGGGGGTCGCTCCGGTTCCAGGGAAGCGCTCCCCGGGTGCGCTCCGCTCCCACCCGCGCTGTTGCTAACCTACAAACACCAGGGGAAGCATTGGCTGTCAGAATGGGGGGCAAGGACCCAAACTGAAAGTCACCGCGCTAACGAGCACAAAGGGGGTGGGGGGGTCTTTTTCTTTTTTGTACGGCGCTGCTTCAGACACCTCTTCCACGGTTTCCCCCCAGAAGCCAGGACGCCCCAGCCCAGCTTTCGGCCCCTGGGCCCAGACAGAAGGGGGAGCTGGAAACTTTTCCACCAGGGCTGCAGCCTCTGTCACTCTTTGATGTCCTCGGGACTTTGGGGGTGTGGAGAAGAGGGAAGGAGGGAGCTGGATGGGCAAAAAGCGAGGGGAATGCGAAAGGAGCTGTTGAAGGAAGTGAGAGAGACAGCAGGAACTGGGGTGTCACTGATGGTAGTTGGGAAACTTGGGAGAAGGGAAGGGAGCTGGACTGGATACAGGATGGAAGCCAGGTAGGAAACTGATTTTTTTTTTTAATTTCACTGTCAAGATCCATGTTTGCTGAGCACCTTTAATCCTCCTTTCGCATGGTGAGGCAGAATAATATCCCCACTTCACATTTCCTCCCATAGAACTGCCATGTGCCAAGTCTCAGCCAAAAATCCATTTAAAAGGTGTTCCCCTCCGTGCCATTTTCTTGCTGATAAGTAAGGAAACCTCGCCCTGGAAAATACTACTAAGTTTTTCCGTTTTGTACTTATTATATACGTTATAATACTAATAACAGAGGTAAGAAGGTGGACAAAGAAAGTCAACCATCAGCTGAGGATTCTTTGCTTCATTTTCATAAAAACGTATTTCCTTCCTGGGAAAGGAGTTGTTGTCTGGATCCTGACACGTAAAGAGGGGCCAAGGGGCATCTTGGTCATGTTCCAGTGTGTGTTAGACCACCCATCCAACACCGAGGCAGCCCGAGGCAGAGCCAACTCCCAGGAGCCTTTTACAATCAGCAACTGTCTTCTCTCTCAGACCCAGTGGCTCTGGGGTCTGGGTTTATGATACCTATAAGTCATGTCACTTGAAGGAAGCAGCCTGGCCATTTGGGCTGAGTGGGAATATGAGAGGAGAGGGGGGAATGGACTTCCTTTCCAAGTAGTATTTAGAGAATGCTATTTGAGTAGCCTATTCCTTTGTTTATTCTAAAGGGGTTGCATTCTAAATCCTAGAGTTTTCACTGGGACCTGAGCTATTCCAGGTGCTCACGGGAGGTGGCAGAGCCTGGTGATTAAGAGTTCTGGGTCAGCTAGCCTGGGTTCAAAGCCCAGATGTAACACTTAACAACTGTATCTTCGGCAGGTTACCTGGCTTCATGCCTTCATTTACTCAGATGTAAATGGGAATAATGATTGTACCTTTAATCCTTAAGAAGGATTAAATGATCCATCTTAGAAAATGTTTCATATGCATTAAAAAGAATGTTTGTTATCGAGTAGATTACAGTGATGGCGAACCTATGACACGCGTGTCAGAGATGACATGTGAACTCATTTTTTTGGTTGATTTTTCTTTGTGAAATGGCATTTAAATATACAAAATAAATATCAAAAATATAAATCTTTGTTTTACTATGGTTGCAAATATCAGAAAATTTCTATATGTGACACGGCATCAGAGTTAAGTTAGGGTTTTTCGAAATGCTGACACGCCAAGCTCAAAAAGTTCGCCATCACTGGAGTAGAATGTTGTGTAAATGTCAATTAGGTCAAATTGTTTGACAGTGATAACTCAAATCTTCTGCATCTTTACTGGTTTCTGAGTACTTGTTCTATACGTAAATTGAGAATGGTATTGAAATCTCTGACTATAATTGTGGATTTGTCTATTTCTTCTTGCAGTTCTGTGTTTGCTTCAGGCATTTTGAAGCCCTGAATTTAGATGCATAACATTTAGGATTATCATGTCCTCTTGATTAATTGACACCTTTAAAATTATGAAGTTGCTATCCTTATTGCTGGTAATATTATTTGCTCTAAAATATACTTTGTCACCTGGCCAGCGTGGTTCAATGGTTGAGGGTCGACCTATGAACCAGGAGATCACAGGTTTGATTCCTGGTCAGGGCACATTGCCCAAGGTTTTGGTCTCGATCCCCACTGTGGGGCATGCAGGAGGCAGCCGATCAATGATTCTCTATCATCATTGATGTTTCTCTTTTCTGAAATCAATAAAAAATATTTTTAAAAATAAATACATAAAATATACTTTGTCTGATATAATACAGACATTATATCAGAAATAAATAGCCACTCCAGCTCTTTTAAATAGTGTAAGCATGACATGTTTTCCATCCTATCACTTTAAACCAATTTGAGTTTTATATTTAAAGTGTGTTTTTTGTACTCATACAATTGGGCTTTGCTTTTTATATTCAATCAAACAATGACTGCCTTTTTAAGTGAACTATTTAGACCATTTATATTCCATATGATTATGGATATGATCAAATCAATCATCTTTCTAATTATTTTCTATTTGTCCCATCTGTTCTTAGTTCCTTTTTCCATTTTCTGCCTCTGTTTAGATTTATTGAATATTTTTATTATTCCATTTATTTCCATTTTTAGCTCATTAGTGATAACTCTATTTTATCTTAGTAATTGCTTTAGGGTTTAGAGTAAACATCTTGGATTTATCATGGTCTTCAAGTAACATTATACCGCTTCATGTATACTATAAAAACCTCAGAATTGTATACTTGCATTACTCCTCTCCTGATCTTTTTCGCTATTGTCATCTATTTTATACTACTGTACTTTAAACCCCACACTACATTGATGGTACTTTTTATTTAAGTAGTCAATTAGCTTTTAAAGAGATCTATTTAATAAGAAGAAATTACTGTATTTACCCATGCAGTTACCACTCCTGGTCCTGTTCATTCATTCCTTCTGTGTAGCTCCAGATTCCAGCTGGTATCATATTTCTTCTCCCTGAAGGACTTTCTCTAGTATTTCCTGTAGTGCAGTTCTGCTAGTGATAAATTCTTTCACTTTGTGTGTTTAAGAAAGTCTTTATGTAACCTTGGCTTTGGAAAGATACCCTTTTTTGCTGGGTGGAGGATTCTAGGTGAACAGATTTTTCTTTTTCTTCCTGTGCTTTAAAGATGTTACTCCACTGTCTTCTTGCTTGCTCTGTCTGCAGTGAGAAATCGCTCATTTTTTGTATGAGCCATATATTTTTCCTCCTGATGCTCATAAGAGTTTTCTTATTGTCACTGTTTTTGAGCAAGCTGATTATAATGTGCCTTGTTGTGGTTCCCCTCATGTTTTTTGTACTTAGAGATTGTCAAGCTTCTTGCATTTGAGTGTGTGGTTTTCATCAACTCTGCAAATTTTTGGCCTTTATTTTCTCAAGTAGTTTTACCTCCTTCTCATTGGGGACCATGGTTCACATCTATGAGTCCACTTGAAGTGATTCTGTCTCACTGATGCTCTGTTAATTTTTGTAATTATTATTGTCTTTTCTCATGGTATTTCATTTTTTATAGCTTCCATAATTATTTCTTCAAGTTCACCAATCTTTTCTTCTCCACTGTCTATTGTGCCGATTCTCTTATTCACTATAGTTTTCATCTCAAACAATGTACTTTTCATCTCTAGAAGTTGGATTGGAATCTTTTTTATATCTTCCAGGTCTCACTTTAAGTGTATGAATATAAAAACTGATGGAATGCCTTTGATTGGTAATCCCAACAGCTCTGTCAGTTCTGTGTCACTTTCAATTGATCAATTTTTCTTTTTCTTACGGGTTCTATTTTTCTGCTTCCTTCCAGGCCTCGTCATCTTTAATTGGATGCCAGACATTGTGAATTTTACCTTGTTCAGTACTAGATACAGGTATTTTTGTATTCCTATAAACATTCTTGAGCTTTGTTCTTCGATAAAGTATGTGGAAACAATTTGATCTTTTGAGGACTTTCTCTTAAGATTTGTTAGATCAGACCAAAGCAGTATTCAGTCTAGGACTAACTATTCCCACTGCCGAGAAAAGAGCCTTCTGCATCCTCTACCCAGTACTCTGAATCAAGAGCTTTTCCAGTCTGGTCGGTGGGGACAGACCTATTCCCATCCCAGTGTGAACATGGGCACTGTCACCTTTCATCCTTTCAAATATTTTTTTCCTGGGCTTTGGGTTTCCTCACTTGCATATGCGGGTCAGTCTTCAGCTGAATATACTCTGGGGTTTTCTGTCTACCTAGCGTCTTTAGGTATTCTCACCTGCAAACTGGAGCTGTCTGGGTCTCCCAGTATTCTCAGCTCCATCTTCACTCAGCCAGCCTCTAGGCTCCACCTCATTTGCATAACTATACACCATGACCTAAGAAAGCTCTGGTGGTAAATTGAGACAATTAAAGGACTCATAGGACTGCCTGAGTTGTTACCCATCTCTCTGGAATCATGGTCCTGAGAATAAAGTGAAAGAATGCTTTGAATGCATTTAGCCTAGTGCCTGGCAATGTGGCAAGTACTTAATAAAAGTTAAGTATTATCAACACCATTATATTTCTTTTAGGATACAGCTTTGAAAGTTTGAACCTATGAGTATATTCACTGGGGGAAAGTGTTTTGGAAGAGACAGATGAATGGAAAGGCTATTTTATTTCTTGGCTTATAGAAGGCCTTTTGTAGCTTCACTAACATCCTGAAATCTAAGTGGGCGGTAGCACTTAAGAACATGTTTAAGGTCCACGGGCACTGTGTTAGAGAAAGACGGGTGACAAAGAAAAGGAATATCTAATGCCTCAAAGGCATGTATGTAGAGATACACATTTATCTTCTGTAATCCCAGTGTGTTTCTCCCCTTTACTCTCATATAACTGATGACTACATGATTTGGGGATGGAAGAGACAAATGTGGGCTCTTCCACGCCTTTTCAATAAAGTTTGATTTCTGTTGAAGTGCAGATCTCTGGGGACAAGATAGCCCCTTGGATAGAAATCTTATTTACATTCTAATATAAATGCGCCTCCGAAAGTACATTTGGCAGGCGGGCGGCCAACAATATCAAGAACGTAAATTGGGAGAAATTGGTTGGGTTAGGAAGAGGGCACGCCCAGGAATGGGGGAGGAAGGGTTGGGCAAAGAAGACAGTGATGCTTAAGTCAGAGTATTGCCCAGAAATAACAATATATCCTAGCCTTTTTCCTGCTTCTGTTATTAAAAACAGCCTCTCTGCGGTTGGAAGGAGTGCTCATCTGTGAATCTAATCTTGCTTTATCCACTAATTGTTTCATTTCTGTCACAAGCAGATTATACTAAACAATTTCTAGAATTCATTTCAGCTGTAACATTCTCTGATGGTCTTAGCCAAAGTGCCCCAGAAAGTCTGAGATGAAGGTCTGGGGTCAAGTTGACCACTCCTATAAAACTACCAGTTACTGGGTCCCCTAGAACTGACTGAAAGCCCCATTTTGGGTGTCTCAAGACCGTGAAGGAGAAAGGGGAGAAGGTGGGGTGAAGGGGAGAAGTAACTACCCATCAGCTCCCATCCTCACACTTTTGGGCCCCACATACGTGGGTGCTAATCTGGATTCCTTGGCATCCTGCTCCAGGGCATCAATAGAAAAGCCCAGGAAAGAGACAGGAGATACGTAGGAGACATATAAAGCAAGACGCAGTCAGGTTGCACCTGGATGAAGCTGGCTGGAGCTCCGTTCATATCCTGAAGACATAAAAAACACTGAAGGAATTTAAGCTGGAGGGCAAAAATATTAGAGTTACACTTCAACAAAACCATTCAGACAATGAGTGAGAAAAGGAATAAGGGAAACAGTTTGGGGAAAAGGGCGAAATGGAGTAGCCTGCAGTAACAATATTAAGGACATCAGTCATTTAAACAAATTGAGACTTACAGACATTTTAAGCAACTTGCCTAAGGTCAGTTTAATGAGCAGTAGAACCAGACCTTGAACCTGGGTAAGATGACTCCCAAATCCGTGCTCTTCCCTGCTTTGCAATGCTGCCCTTGGCTCTCAGGTATGAAGACATGAACAAAAGACAGAGCAACAGATAATACAAGGGGAGCCTGTGAGTGTGATATCAAAATTAGGTGGTAGTTTTCAGTTGCTTTTTATGAAAAGATCTACACAGGTAGTTCCAAATAAGCACTAGCTTAAAACACCTTGAAAGGCTCTGAGGACAGAGTCAGGAACAAGAAAAAAAGAACTTTTTCATTTACGGGGAAGCTGATACCTATCCTTGAGTTATCCTAACCCCTCCCCCATTCCTCTAGGCATTTCCAGAAGATCGTAGGAGGTAGGGGATTTAGAGTGGAGATTTACACACAAAGGTAGGCCCTGCAGGACATGCAGCGAGCTGTGGGACATTTTTGCAGTGTCATGCTAACAGCCACCAAATTAGCTCTCAGCTATCTCTGTACATATATTCTCAGCATTCATGTTATGTTTGGGTGGGGGAGTACATGAAAAGGTTATATATATTTAGAGAGAGAGAGAGAGGAAGGGAGAGATAGAAACATCACAGTTTGTTGTACCACCAATCTATGCATGTGCCCTGACGGGGGATAGAACCTGCAACCTTGGTGCAGTGGGACAACGCTCCAACCAACTGAGCTCCATTCCCAGCCAGGACTAAAAGGTGGTATTTTAAAAAATGGACTCCGGCCCATTTATAGCAAAATCAAGATTAAAATCCTCTCTCCAACTCAGTTTTCTCCCTTGAAAATTTTCTACCAGCCTGGAGAGGATAAGACTGCTCACCAGTTAAGTGTTTCAAGGGATCACCTCATTGTAACCATTCATCACCGTAGGCCTGAAAAAGCCTAGCCCAGAATCACACAGACTTAACAAGACTTCTGAAGGTGATTGCTGTAAAGTAGTGTGTACAGTCACCGCCTTGTTGTAGTTGCCTCCTGCAAACCACTAGACGGTTTGATGTTATCCCCAAGGACCCTTCCCAAAATGTCTGGTTCTATACGTAACGAGGCCCAGGATTATTTTATGTTGACTTTAGCACATTTCTACAGGGTACGTAACTTGCTATTGCAATTGAATTAGACGTACTTTTGCACCAACCATAATGGTTATACTTGGCACTGCTATGAAACTAAAAAAAAAAAATTTTTTTTAAATACAGTTATATTGTTTTTTTTTCCTCTTGTCTCCCTGAAGAAGGCAATAAAAGGACGGAAAACCATCGTGTTGTAACTGGAAAATTAATCACATCAAATATTCTCTTAGACTAATCAGGTTATAAGTCTGGAATTGGCTTATATAAAACAGATGTTTACATTCTTATTCTCTTTGGTACTAATGTCAAGAGAAGAAAGCACAGAATAACTATGCCATGGCATACTTTGGGGAATGTAACACTTTGCTTTTACTTTTTTTTTAATGGAGCCATGGAGCCTGTGGTCAGCAAGGGGGACAGCCAAAAAGGGGGTAAGCACGGGGGCCTAGTCTCCTGCTCCTTATATAGGCAAAACTCCCTGTTGGTAATGGAACAAGAAGCCCACTGCCGTGGGAAGAGGGAGCAGCCCGTGTACAAGGGAGAAGATGCAGGCCACACATGTCCAAAGGGAGCCTCCTTGCTCTAGCTAGTTTAGCTCAGTGGATAGAGCGTCAGCTTGTGAACTGAAGGGTCCAGGGTTCAATTCCCATCAAGGGCACATGCCTGGGTTTCGGGCTTGATCCCCAGTAGGGGGCGTGCAGGAGGCAGCCGATCAATGGTTCTCTCTCATCACTGATGTTTCTATCTATCTCTCCCTCTCCCTTCCTCTCTGAAATCAATAAAAATATATTTAAAAAATAAAACAAAGGGAGCCTCCCTTCTGGCTCAGCTGCTGTCCTAGTTTTCTAGGACTCTTGATTCTGGTTTGTGTTTCAATTGTGATCTTCTGTAGAAGGACCTCAGCGATCCACCCACTCCAACAATTAAAGACCAAAGGACCTAAAAGTGTGCCATACTACTTCAGGGAAAGTATTAAAAGCCTAATTGAATGCTTCATGGGCAAGAGGAGTTTGAACAAAGAATGTCTCATCTTCACCTTCTGGAAAATACGTTGAAGAAACTAAAATGTACCCTCAGTGACCCCTCTTGAGATGGCCTCTCAAACCTCCATCCTCTCTCACAGCAGCAGCTGTCCCCATAATGTCAGGGTCCAGGCAACATTCGCACACCCAGTCTTTTCTGTCCCTTTATCCCAATTCAAAAGCTAGAAAAGATTTTAGAGATCACTTTTCTACTCTGGGGCCTTCGTTTTACAGAGAGAAAACTGAGCCCAGGGAGTGACTTGTCCAAGAACTCATGAAATTTTCAAGTAGGGCTGGGAGTATATTTTGGACCTATAATTGTCACTCTTTCATCTTACCAGATGGACTAGCTAATATTTATTGAGTACTTACTATGTCGCAGGCACCATTTTAAGTGTTTTATATATAATAACATCTCTAATCACCTTTAAACTTTATTCCAAAGCTATGAGGTCGTTAATATAATGATTGGCATTTTACAGAAAAGGAAATTGAAGATGAAATTCATACCAACAAATTGGGTCATCTGTCTTCAGTCTCATAGCTCATCCTTTTTATTCTCCTTATTTGCTTCTAGCCCACATTTTACCTATAATTTTATGTTAAATTTAAAATTGTCATAATGAAAAAAATGTCATAATGAAACTATGACCACGTTATAGTATATTTCAAACTTCATCATTAATATGATACACATACTATGTTGGCCTTTTCAGGAAAAACAAACAATACTACAGTCTTGGTTCTTCTGCTTTGTGAATTACCCATGAAGCATTCTCTGGCCTTGATTGAGCTTTTCCTGCCCCTAAGCCTATAGCTGAGCTTTCTCCTTCCCTTACCAATTTAAACCAATTTTATATTTTTCCCATGATGCCATGAATTCCTTGAGAATAAAGGCTAAGACTGAGTCATTTCTATAAACACATGGTACCCAACACCCATGTTAAGAAATGTTAAGGAATTTAATAACATTTATTTAATGAGTTGCTGAATTCATAATTATTAATAACAATGATAGCAGTAATAACAACAACTGCCATCTAGTAAGTACTTAACACATAAGTGAGCTTATGTTCATTACATTTCATATTTACAGTAACCTTGTAAGATAAGTACTTCTATAACCATTTCAGAGACAAGCAAATTAAACTCAGAATATCAAGCAATTTGCCCAAGATTGGTAAATGGGCAAATCTATGTGGTATGCCTAGGAGAAAACCACAGGTCTTTCAGGACTCTTTCCAGTACACTTTATTGCCACCGTGCAAAATAATTCCACTAATCTCCTGAATATAGCATTTCTAGGATAATCAATAGTCTGTAGAGAAAGTTAAGGCCTACATAATTGCTTAGGCAATCTTGTATGTGAAACTTATCTTTACTTACCTCCAGAGAGATAATCGAAGAGTGAGAAGTGAGGACATTATAGCAAAAAAGTAACTTTTAAAAAAGAGTGGCTCTCTAAAAAGGGGAATAGTATGAAGCTGTGACTCCAGCCACTCATCTGTTTAGTAGAAGGAAACACCATCAGTCCTGTGACCAGTTCCTGTTAATCATAAAGGGCCCTGTGAAAGGGAAAGATCAGCCTTCTAATACAAATTTACTTGATAGTGAAGAAGATGAAAAGGTTTGAGAGTGCAGTTCTGGTGGTAGATACAACCTGTTTTCTGTTTTCACCTTTATTGTAAGGTTGATTTTTTTTTTTTTTCAGGGCGAAACTTTTCTTCCTTTTTTGCAGAGCTCTCACCCATGTCTTAAAAATCGGCATTTTCCTTGACCAAGGCTTTGATTTTGGATAAAGAGTCCCAGAATTCACAGAGGGAAAGAGCTTTGAAAATCAGAAAACACCTACTATTCTAGACAACTGGGAATCTGCCCTAATTTTAAAGAAGAGAGAGAGAGGAAAAAATTCTAACTTCTTATCTTACATTCCAACATTCAGTAACTCCCTTTATCAGAATATTTTCCTTTAATAGTTCTTCTAATATCATTGAATCTCCTTTCTTCTTTTCATCTGTTTTTAGAAGAACTACAGCTGGTCACAACCTTCTATGTGTTTGTTTTTTTCTGTATTAGTTAATGAAAGGGAAAATGTGTTCAAAAGGGCTTCAATAATAATAAAATGGATTCGGGCTTTCTGCCTTTATTTTTTTTAAATACCTTAGTCCTATTTAAATGGCATCAATAAAAATATAATAAATAATTCCAGGTTCTTTGGAGAAATAAGGGAATATATCATGAAAACCAATCTTACCTTTCTATTTTCAGCCTACATTCAGTATTTTTTCTTAGACTTAGTTAAAAATCAAGATTACTTTGAAAAATTTTAAGCAGAAAGAAAGCTAATGTGAAACTGTGGTGATAGATTAGATTTGGAGACATCAGCATGATCTCAAGTTTCCGGCTCTTCACCATGTCAGGACATAGGAACCAGTAAGGGATCCCTCACCAGACACCCAGTTGGCCAGCCAGCACCTTGATCTTAGACTTCCCAGCCTCCAGCAATCCTAGACAAATGCGAAGTGTTTGAATGCATACAAGGTCATGAGGACTGAGTTTTGCCCTGCAACAGAAATGCCACCAGGAGATAATAGGAGCCAAGCTGGGAGAAGTTCACAACAGAGCACACACCTTTCCCTTAACCCACATAACTCAACATCCATCTTACCTACTCTGAGAAGTAAAGAACAAGAACATGCAAAAAAGAATGAATTCACATTTGAGTTGTTACAGATATGGGTGGGTATGTATAAAAATACTTTATATATATATATATGCAGGTTAATAGACACACATATATTTCATTGCTCTGTCAGCTGAGAGAGACTAGAAGCAATGACACTCCAATAGCAATGAGCACACTTCGTGCTCACATCTCTGTTTCTAATGGCAATTTCCAATGAAAGGAACCAGGGCTCCTTGGAGAGTGGCTGATTCTAAGGCTGGGACAGGGAATATATAAGATGATCTTGGGGCATTGTGTAAAGCCATTAAAGAAGGAAATACAAAACAAAATAAAAGTTATACGCACACACACACACACAATGGTGGGATATGTCAAAGGGACATAGGAGCCAACTGAAAAAACTCTCAGTGCTCAAAGCTGGAACAATTTGAGCAACAAAATAACATAATACTAAGTTATAACTCAAAATGTAAAAGAAATATCCTTGGATTTATAAGATGTAAATAAATAATTGAATAAGTAAGTGAAGGATTCTTCTCTAATGCAACAGAATTTCAAATAATACATGTAGATACGTCTACCTCAAGGAGATGAAGGATAAATATTGACCCCTTAAATAGTAGGCTGCACATAATGTCTTGTCTTCAAGATACAATAAAGAAAGAGTAAAACAACTTTCCAGAAGAGAGGTTTGGCCAACACTAAGTCTACCAGGTGATCAAGGTTAACATGGTAAGTCATATTGATAAGTCATATTGATATGATGTGATTAGAATAGCATCTGTTGTCTTCCTTCCAAGAATTCCCCCAAAACTTAGTGTCATGGTCCAGGGACGCCTAAAGTGCAGTATGGTATCCTGGATGGGATTCTGGGACAGAAAGGAGCATTAGGTAAAAATGGAGCAAATATAAAGAAAGTGTGATGAAGGTTAGCTAATATTTAGTTACTATTGGTTCACTAGTTGTAACAAATGTACCATACCAATGAAAGAGGTTAGCAATAGGAGAAACAGGGTATAGGGTATAATGGGAACTTTCTGTTCTGTCTTCACAACTTTGTTATAAATCTACATTGTAAAAAAAAAAAAAAAAAAAAAAAAAAAAGAGGTAATTTATAAGATCAGATAAACATATAGCAAAAGTAGCCCCCAAAACCATTTTTAATGAGGCATGAATATGATAGCATCAAATATAAATAATTTTTATTAGTAATTTGTCATCCATACATTAAAAGGAGTGAAATAATTCATGGTAATGCATGAGTGTATTTTACCAACAGAATAATGTCTTACACTTAAAAGACAGAACATCTGAAAGGAATTCTATTGGGCCTATTGGAAGTCAGACAAAAGGCATATATTACATGAATAAACATTGAAAATGTACCCGAAAGCAATAAGACTGCTGTTGCTCATTGCCAGATGGCAAATCACTGCTACTCAAGCAAGGCTTATAAAGTACAGTGTTAGTTACTGAAACACTAAGGGTGGAAGAGATTGTTAAAAAAACCATCCCTAAAAAATTACAACTGGTATACGCAACCAGAACAGCTTGCTAATGGAACCCAAAACTCATTAGCATGGGTATCATTCTGATTATATTTGGGACAAACTGTAGCCCAATACCAGCTTAATGCCTTGCAGCCATTCGTCAATGTGGGACAAGAGTGTGCCTAGTCAGCAAAAACCGAAACCCTTCCCTGGAAAAATTGCTTAAACAGGACGTCTTATTGATGATAGATCAGGTGTGTGATTTTCTTATGAAACTTGACCTGTATTAACCCAGGAAAGAACATGAGCAAAGGCAAAGCAAGTTCTACTATAAGTGACTCTGGTGGGAGAACTTTGCTGAGATTGGATGCACAAATTTCAGCAAAATCCTTTCACTCACACTGCAGCTAATCCCAAGTCTCTCCGCAGAGGATTTCCTGTAGTACATTAAAAGCATCTCCACAAATTCCTTTTGCTGTGACTTATAGGTTGGCCCAAGAACTAAAAGTCAAGAGTGCACAGAAAAAGGCTTTCTCCCTCTGGGCCTCTAGTTTGTGCCTTAAGGTTGATTTTCTGAACACAAATGCACAAGGAACTATTGAAAGCAAGAAAGCTAATTCAGTCATCCCCAAAGGGCATTCCTTAATACTAAATATTTAGCTATATGCTGAAACTGAGAGTACAAAATTAAAACCGTATTTAACAGATGTTGAAAAAAATTGGGCATTATGCCAACTAATTCAAATACCAACGCTGCTGCTATCATCCTATGTATGAAACCAAGTAATAATAATAAAATAACTGCACACCAAAACTGACAAAATAAGATGCACAGATTTCCAGCGGACACACTTGACTCACAATTTGTATTAAATCTCTCAACTGAATTCAACCTAAAATAAATTAGTTTGTCTTTCTGACTTTGGTTCTGTCAAGTGGCTCATTTAATCTTACCAGCAATTGATCAAATATATTTATATGCAATTGATTTGAGTGAGGAAGGGAGAGAGAGAAATATTGCCCAAATGCACTCAGGCCAGGGATTGAACCTGCACCCCAGGCATGTGCCCCGACCTGGAATTGAACCCGTAACCCTTTTGGTGTAGGGGATGAGACTCCAACCAACCAAGCCACCCAGCTGGCCTGGGGCTGATCAATAATATTTTAATTTTCCTAATCTTTCTCTTCACAAATGCAGTCTAGCCAAATGTCTTTACCAATATGAAGTAAACCTCAGAACTCTCCTATGGAAATTCAGCAATAGTATTTGTTTTCTCCTAATGCAAAGCTATGAAGGTTAAGCTCATTGACTTAAGGTTGCCTTAAAATTTACAGAATGACAGGAACGCCTTTCCAAGGTGCTATTCGAAGCAATCAGAGAAACCATGTACAAAATGATTACATTTTAAATAAAGGAGCGTGTGAGAGGATTGCATGTTATCCTCAGCCTCTACCCCAACCCAAGCGTGTGTATATTTCATCAGCATTTATTTACTCATAAGTCAGTCAACGAATAGTCATTGGCAACCTTCTATGTGCTAGAAACGAGGGAAAACCATAAAGAGATGGCAACTCTCCAGCCACGTTACAACCAGCAAATATCAAGTTTTCATGGCAATTTAATAAATAAGTCTATTTCTTACCAGAGATGTTGGAATTTTACTAATCAACATTATGCCTTATCTTTGCTTCTACTATGTTACTAGTCTTGTTTTCCTGGAGGTAAAAAAAAAAAGTATAGCCCAACATTTCTACTAAAGGGCTATTTTATACTTAATGGTTTAGGATCAGTAGAGGTATCAAAAAGTGTGAAAACTAATATTGCCCTCTGCTGGCAGGTTCCTCAAGTACAAATCATTGTTTTGCCATATTCTTCAGTCTTTGGGGATGCATTTTGACATTAGGAGATTAGAGTTTGCTTCTTATTAGTAATACCTGGAGTCCCTTCTGACACAAAGTCCACAATGTCTAGGCAATGATGATAAGCACAGTCAGCATCAACCAAAATAAGTATTTTAAAAAGGTAGCACTACCTACAGTGTGTGAAAGAAAAGACTGCCTCAGAGCATAGCAGTTCCAAATTCAGGGGTATCTTAATCTCATTTTATTGAACCTGAACCTAATTATCCAAGACTGTCAGGATCCTTCAAACTAGATAACTCTGAAAGTTGAGTAGTCTGAGAATCATGCCCCTTTCTCCTCCATTGAGGTGTATAAATTCGTTCCAGTTAAAACTTCAGATGTGGCATGAGATTTGGGGATGTGCCTATCTCAAGATATTTGAGTAAATTCTCAGTTTGAGATGATCCCATGTTAATATATTGAGAGTCTTTATAAAATGAAAGCTCCTTGTTAGTTTAAAATATCTGGATCGGGCTTGGTAGTTGTTTCCAACATTCATTAATGGGTTTCTCTCTCTTTCTCTCTCTCTTTTCATCCTCACCTGAGGAAATTTACTTATTTTAGAGAGAGAGGAAGGGAGAGAGAGAAAGAGAGAGAGAGAGAGACAGACAGACAGAAGAATATCGATGTGAGAGAGAAGCATTGATGGGATGCCTCCTGTACAGGTCCCAACCAGGATCAAACCCACAACCTAGGAATGTGCCCTGACCAGGAATCAAACCTGCAACCTTTTTGGTGTACAGTAAGATGATCTGGGTTTCTCTTTTTTCATAAATGTAGAAGCTTTGATTATGAGCTAACACTCTTTTATTTCATCTTTGTATTTCTAGTACTTAGCACAGTGGCTCATTTATAACACATATTTAAGGAGAGCTTATAGAATAGATAAATGAATCAGCCTCTTCGTCTTACTGTGTTTACTCAAAGTAGGCCTTATTTCTCAATTAAAATGCTTAGAGTGGGATGGGATATGATATGTAGGAAGAACATATGTTTGGAGTTGGACAGACTTGGATTTATGTCCTAGCTTTTTAAAAAAATATATTTTATTGATTTTTTACAGAGAGGAAGGGAGAGGGATAGAGAGTTAGAACCATCGATGAGAGAGAAACATCAATCAGCTGCCTCCTGCACACTCCCCACTGGAGATGGGCCCGCAACCAAGGTACATGCCCTTGACCGGAATCAAACCTGGGACCCTTGAGTCCGCAGGCCGACGCTCTATCCACTGAGCCAAACCAGTTAGGGCCATGTCCTAGCTTTGATACCTAGCTGTGCAGTATGGAAGGAAAGCCACTTAACCTCTCTGAGCCTGCAGCTTCCTTATCTGTGAAATGAGAAACATCACACTTCCTTCTTACAGTGTTGTAGTAATTAGATAAGACAAAATAGGTAAGGTATCTGGCACATAAAGAGCATTCAAAAATTTAATTCTCTTCCCTTTCCTTTCAGATAAATTAATAACCTCTTTTTTTAAAATCACTTTTAGGAAAAAATTCAGCTTGAATCCACTTGGAGAAGGAGAGTGTGTTGTGGTTACGCTATTTGTTTAAATTGTCAAACCGTTCTTTTCCTCACCAGGAATGAGAGTATGTACATTTAAGCTCCCATAGCTTGCCTGCTTTTGAGCTTCTACTGACTTCAAAATAAGTTATCCACAGTGGGAAAAGCACTAGGAAAATTTGTATTACTGACTGTAATTTCCCAATTAAGTAAAAGTGGAGAAATTATGACACCTTCCATGAGAGTTATGATTTGCAGATTTCAAAACACTTTAATCTGTACTCTCACCTTTCAGGTTCGAATTAGCACCCACTTTAAAGCTAAGGGAAACTCAGGGGAGAAAAAAAGGGGCTGCCAAATATGAGGACTAAAATCAGAAGCCCTATGTTCTGACTTGGCCAGGGCTCACTCCTGACCCACCTGGGATGCACTGTGTGTCTTCTTCCCAGAAGCTGCCATTACGTGCTCACTGGTGCTCCCTGCTGTCCACCTTGGGCATTGCCTCCTGGAACCAAGCCCTCTCCCACTGCCAAAGGGATTTTGATCTACCAGGTAAAGGAGATAACCAAGTCATAGTCTTAGAGCTCAGTCTTTTTTTGTTTTCTCAGTGACTCACCGTGAGACATGTGGTGAGTTGGTTGGAATTAACTACTTTTCCAGTGTGTTACAAAGCCTAAATGCCCTCAATGGTATTTTTTTTAACAATTCTAGGGAGTTCTCAGTTTATTTTGAACTTTAAAGATGCTACAGAAAGTGTAAGTAGAATGGAAAAGATGAAGCCCTTGTCTGTAGGGCTACAGACGCAGAGTCTCCATTAGAAACAGCTGTGCCTGTGAGTTTTCTTCTGTGATGCATTTATTGACGTTCTTGTTGTGTTGCCAGTGTGAGCTGGTGGCCAGCTGTTCTCAACATATTTTAATTAAAGGAGCTCCCACACCGTCAATAAATATTTTGTACAAAGATGTGCAACACCTGTTTGCCTCTGTTCCTGTACCAGATCTATCTCCCTGTCTAGATCTTAACAATATGATTCATTCCTACCCTTGAGGCCCCACATCCCAAGTAAATGTATTACGCTGGGATGGATCCCTGTACCTTTAAGAGAAAGGTATCCCTTTGTAATTGTATGCACAATTGGGTATGTACATTTTTATGTAGACAAAGCTTATACTTTCAACATATTCTCAAATGGATCCATTATTCAGAAACGGGCGAAGAAGATTGGCTGTAAATACATACTCCTGTTAATTTTCAGCAAAATAAAGTAATAATTGTTTCTTGTCTTAAAAAGCTCAATCAACAATGGGAAACATCAGGGGGTAAGTTAAAGACTAGAGTAGAAATAAAATATGGGAAAGGAAAGTTAAGGACAAATAATATATTTGTTAACAGGCAATAAATAATGAGCCACTTGGAAAGAGTAAGTTATAAAATAGAAACTTTACTACCACAGTTCTACCTTAGTCAATATACTAACAATAAGTGTATGTAACAACTTCTGGAAGAGGCTTTCTGGGACGCAAAGGTCATCTTCCAAGTTTATAAGCTTATGCTGTGTCCAAAAAGAAAGTAGAGACCTAATTTTAATAAATAATAACTTATAAATCAATGGACTAGGATTTGTCAATATTCACTGCTTTTCCTGTCTTGTCATTAGACAAGTGAAGCAGCCGGTACAAAGCCCTTGTTCACCTTTCTTCTCAATCGCACCACAGAAAGAATCACAGAAGTTCTGAATTTTTCTTACTATGCCCACCACCCAAATGTGACACGGTATTGGCCAAACTCATCAACAGTGCTCTCAAAATTGCCTTCAGGCTCAGAATTTAATACAAAATCTCATTAAGTTCCTACCCGTGGACTCCTCCTAAGCATACAAGGCAGCCTCCCCCACCTTTATCATTTCCTCTTTCTCCAACATTCCTCATGGCCTTGGTCTCTGCTCCCTCTTTCCCTCACCCTCTGCCTTCATAAAAACAGGGGGAAAACAACATGAAGAGTAGACTTTTTCGGGGGGCAGAGAAGTCAGCCCAGGACTGACTTACGTAATAATTACAGAAATATCCTTGAATGTGTGGCAACAGTTTCTATAGCCTCACCATTCCCACCTTCTCTGTATTACTTCTGTTTCTTTTTTCTTAAAAATCTCTCAACCACTGGATTGGTTTCAAGAAGCCCCAAGAAAAACTCTGTCACTAAAGTCATCCCAAACCCAGTGTTTCTCACCATCTCCAATTTGGCCAATATTAGAGTCTCTGAGAAGAGAAACAACAGGACTAAAGAAAGGAACTTTATCATTTCTGCAATCTTTATCATTTTCTTTCTTTTCCACTCTGAAAGAAGAAAGACATCATGGGGAAAAGGAAACAGCAGCAAAATGCACACACACACACACACATACACACACACACACACACACACACACTAATGGGCAAATTTCGGTTGCAAAGAATAACTGAATGGTAAAATGAGGTCCATGTCAGTCATGATATGACAATTCTAGCACTTAGTTTGGGGGAAGTTACACTTGGCTCACTTCCAGTAAAATCTCACCTTCTTATCCCTATAGATGTATTAGCACAATAATGGAGAACAACTAGACAGTTAAAAGTTAGTGCTTTGAATAATAAAAAGTTGGTTCTACAATAAAATTTGTAGACTTTGTTTCTTCAATGCTTTAGGCACTGCTACCAGAAGCTTTTTTTTTTAAGTCTAGTATTATGTGCACATTCAGAATATCAACATAAACACTCTACTTTCAGGGATCATTTCTATAGTTTGTTACTAAGAGGTTTCTCTGAACGTGTAGAGCAGCAGATGATCAAAATAAAACTTTAAGTGAGAAATTTGATAGGGTTCACTTTTTTTCAAAAAGAAAACTAGTTTGAGTGTGAGAGGTATGCTGGTTCTCACATTCTAAGGTTTATACCAGCAGCAGTAAAAAAAAAAAAATGCACATTTACTTTGTGGCTCAGGATAAGTTAATAATTAGTTCTGAGTACTACTATATTCCTGTATATCAAAATCTGACAAACCTAACAAAATTCAGCCAAGATTTAAACAGATTCATCAAGTGTTTAAGACTTCCTGAAATTCCATCTTCTCCACAAAGATTTGCCTGAGTAAGGTGGCAATTTCCTGTCCTCTTACCCTATCCTTGTCTTCTCAATATCACATTCATCAATCTGACCCCACTGTCAGCATGTCTAGGAAAACCATGGAGGTGTGCCAGAGAGAGGCAAAGCCCTGATCTCCAAGGGAGTGGGTAACAGGAGAAACAAAAGTATAACATCTTTGAAGTTAGAGGCTACATCTTATTTACTTCTCTATTGCCAGCACCTAGTGCAGGGTCTATAACGGAAGGAAGGAAGGAAGGAAGGAAGGAAGGAAGGAAGGAAGGAAGGAAGGAAGGAAGGAAGGAAAGAAGGGAGGGAAGGAGGGGAGGGAGGAAAGAAGATAATACCGTAGATTCTGAAAACTATAGTTTAGCAAATATAACATTATCTTTTCTTGAAATGGGAAATACAGCAAGTCTTCATATAATGTGGTTTCATTCAATGTTGTTTCCTTATAACATTGATGAGATGCTGTGGGAACTTAACTCTTATTCATATCAATTAACCCATGGTAAGTTGTTTTTGTTATATGTCATTTTGCTGTAAGTTGCAGAACCTATCTACAATGTTAAGTGAGCACTTACTCTATGTAGATGGATTGTGACCCCTTAGAAAGAAAGAACGTAGATTCACTAAAAACAAGTCATACTAGGCTAATCTTGCCAGGATTCTATTTTTTGTCCTGTTCTGATCAACTTGAATAAAGACATAGTCAGCATTCTAATCAGATTCATGACTGTTAAAAAAAATTGGTGAGGACAGTTATTATACCATATAACCGAATAGAGATTCTGCCTTATCTGAAAGACATCTCTTCAAAATTTCAACAAAGACAAATGAAAATGACCAGCTTTAGATTCATGAAAACAAATTTAAAATCTAGTATGAAAGAAGCTGGACTCAATGGTACGAAATGAAAAAATAATGTAAAGGTTTCGGTTGACCACAGCTCAATATAGGCTAATAATGTGAGATAGCTACTACTAAGTTAAGACAATTTTTAGTATTAATGTAAATACCCCATACCCACTCTAAGAACAAACTTCCACTGTATTCGGCATCAGACAGAATCTATCTTGCCCTCTGGTGTGACACTTTAAGAGAAATGCTTCCTAACTGGAGAGCATTGAGAAGAGCATGACCAAGATGTTAAGAGGCTTTACAGGCTCATCAGATGAGGAGTGTTTAAGAAAATTGGGGCATCCAAGTTGAGGGAAACGAGTAGGAATCTTCAGGTTGTTTTTTGTTTGTTTGTTTTTATTTATTGGGCCTCAAGGGTACCAAAGTATAATAATCATAAAACTTTGTTTAAGACACATTCTCATCACTAATCCACAAATATTCTCAATGTTCTTAACTTTTATGCTTCATTGTTTGCTTGTGTATTTTTAATAATGTAGCAAGATCCCATGGACCCACCGCCCAAAAGAAACCAAAGAACCTTAACTTCCAATAAGTACCAGTAAGAACCCTAACTCACTATCACTGATTTCCACCTCTGGCAGAGGCCACCAGGGTATCTCTGGCAGATGGCTGCAAAGATAGTGCTACTGAGGCTCTAACAGTGGAAGGGTGAGGTCCGCTGCCTCCGGTAAGCGCCCCGCCTGGGGGTTGAGCCCAAAGCCTGGCTATGTGCCCAGATCAGGAACTGAACCTGCAACCTTTTGATGCTCCAACCAACTGAGCCACCCGGCCAGGGTTGAGGGTGATTTTTAAACCCTCTCATCGGGTTATTAGGACGAATAGATAAGGCAACAAGGGTGAGGCTCAGTGACTGTCAACCAGTAAACCTCCACCAAATATCAGCTCCAGGTTTCCTACTGAGACAAGCACTGAGAGTCAATATTAGTGCTTCAGATGAAATGTGCAAAATGGTAAGATCCTTACCCCTATAATGATATAGCAAGAAGTGGCAGAGTATAGAGTAACCTATATAAAGCACAAGCTTTGGAGCCAACAAATGAGGATTTCGTTTAAATGCCTTGCTAAGGAAAAGTATTCAAAACTGGAAAAGTGAAAAATTAAGTAGATGGCAAGTCCTGTCAAAATCGTATGGGTTGAAAGCCCACGCAAGGACTATCTAGGGAATGTCACTGTTTCATTCACTATTTACTGCTGATTAAAGGTTCCAGACTTAGTGATGTTACCGTGAAACTTACAGATTTTGTCCAGTGGAGATTCAAATTACGTTTATTTTGGGGAACATATAATCCCAAAGGTTATGATTATTTCCCTGTAGGACATTAACCAGTTTTTGGTATCAGCCCAGCAATCTTATTCTAACTTTTTTTTATTATTATTACATTTCCTATAAGTATCAAAGTCTTCAAATGTTCTTTGAACCAATCTTAACATCTCCCAACTCCCTCATTAATACATGAGTGAATAAAATTTTTGACGTGTTCCTTTCACATTTGCATGTGAGTCATGGTTTTAATTTTCTAAATATTATATGTGAGGAGCCCTGAAAAAAGTTACGAGGAAAAGAATTATCATGACTTTTTTACAAAATGAAAAATTATTTGGGAATGTAAATTATCAATTTCTAATGTATCTGTTGAATCAATTCAGAGTTTTTCTATGTGTTTCCTGATAGCTGGGCATTCTTGTGCTCGAGCCATTGGCATAATTAAGTACAGCTGCTACTCGCTGCAGCGAGATCAGTTGGCAGAAGTTCTAAGGTCTCTTATACAACTGTATTCGCAATGAGTTCAGAATCGCTGTAACAATTGCTATTGGCTTCCCTTTCTTTGCTTATTCCAATCTTTATTAATGATCTGAGAGATAAGGTTCATGTTACCACATGCTAACAATGTCTGGCTAGCATCACACATATGAAATACAGTTTCATTCCAGTTTCCCTGCCAACAGGGGAGAAAAAACAAAGCTGAGCTCTGAAGGAGTGGGCTTGTTGGTTTAAGCTGTTTTGCACCTTGTTAATATGTAATGCTCATCATCACAGAGACCATTTGGCAACACTCTGAACCACATTCCGCTGAATTCGTGACTACTTTGAACCATGTGAATTATCACAGGTTCACACACCCAAGGTTTAGAGAGCCCGGGGTAGGGGTGGGAGGGAAGTGTGGACAATTCAAATTTGAATTTTAAACTTTGTGGCTAATTCCCAGTCTTATGATCCATATTTCCATGAACAAAATGTTGAGGTCTATGATGAATTCAGTAAATTCAAAATAGGAAAACCAGAACGGGTATAAATGAAAAAATTATTCCCTTCATAGAAGGATTTTCCACTGAACAAAATAATTCAAAATAAGACCTTTTAGAAGCAAATCCCCTAGGACTTGAAAGTTATCTTCCTTTCCTTATATTTTCTTTCTTTTTCAATACAAATGCTTAGAGCAGTATGGCTGAATGAGCAAGGCTTGGGTACTACTAGTGGTGGGTGACCATAGTTCATCTCACTTGGATAGGATTTCCTTACCCAAGAATGAAAGAGTGGGCTGACTGGATTCTAAGTATCCATCCAATTCCATTCCATGATTTACAGGCAACTTTCAGGAGGACATCCTATCCTATTTAATAAAGAGCTAATATGCAAATGGACCGAACAGCAGAACAACAGGTTGCTATGATGCACACTGACCACCAGGGTGCAGACGCTCAACATAGGAGCTGCCCCCTGGTGGTCGGTGTGCTCCCACAGGGGGAGCGCCACTCAGCCAGAAGCCAGGCGGAGCAGTGGTGGCAGGAGCCTCTCCCGCCTCCAACAGTTGGACATCCCCTGAGGGGTCCCGGACTGCCCAGATCAGGCTGAGGGGACCCCCGGGACCCCCCCGCCCCGCCCCTGTCCCCCAGTGCACGAATGTCATGCACCAGGCCTCTAGTGTTACATAAAATAAGGTATTCCTAAGGTAATATGAGGAAGTGAATTGCCAAAGTCCATATCCTCAGTTTAATTGACTTAAGGAGAAAGGACCACATCCTGTGATGGATCTACTCATGCATTTACAACTTTGACTACTGGCAGTAGTGAAGGGGCCAGTGAAGCTAAACAGTGCTCCCTAAAAGTCACCAATAGTCCCTATGCAAGGACCACCATAGCAACAGAGACTACCAGCATCAGACAGAAGCACACTAGCTCAGAAGGAGCAGAGGACTCCCCTACCCTTTGCTACTCGAGTGGGACCCTCTGACAGGCAGGACCAACATCACCTGGGAGCTACTAGCAATGCAGAGTCTCAGGCTCCACCCTCAACCTCCTGAATCAGAGTCTGCTCTTTATCAAGACCAGCGGGAGATCCCCATGCACAGGAAAGTGTGAGAAACAGGGCTATAAACCACGACTCTACCGCCAGGCTTCCTCCCTCCCTGCAGAGGTGTCTGCACTGTGTACCACAATAACCCGAGGGAGTCCAGGGTCCAATGAGAGGGGAGAAGGAAGGTCCAAAGGGAAGAGGAAAAAAAGAAAGAATGTCCAAGAAAGTCCATGTACACTCAACCATCAGATCACCAGGTAGCCAGTGTCAGGGAAAGGAGAGGAAAAAAGCTTTAGATGACATTTTCAAATGAATAGTCTTCAATATGCAAATAAGTCTGTCCCAATAAGCCAGTGGTTCTCAACCTTCCTAATGCCATGACCCTTTAATACAGTTCCTCATATTGTGGTGACCCCCAATTTCATTGTTACAAATTGAACATAATTAAAGCATAGTGGTTAATCACAAAAACAATATGTAATTATATATGTGTTTTCCGATGGTCTTAGGCGACCCCTGTGAAAGGGTCGTTCGACCCCCAAAGGGATCGCGACCCACAGGTTGAGAACCGCTGCAATAAGCCAACTGACAGAAACAATATGAAAAGTGGCCAAGATGTTTCAAGGGCAGTTCAACAGAGAGCATTTGAAAGCAGTGATAAAAACCACACAGAATCATTCCATGTTTATATGCTCAGGAAGCATTTCAACAGCGCTTTATCCACCCACCAAACATCTATTAAAAATCTGCTAAGTGCTGGGCACTGTGCTGGATGTCAGAATGCAAACAAACAAGACGTGGCCCCAAGGGATTTATGATTAATGGATGACAGTCATCTTTCAGTAAATATTTACTGCACCCTCCTTGATCCAGGCACTGTCATGAGCACTAGGAATACAAGAGTGGACAAAACAAGCAAAACCCCTAGTGAAGTAGATGGTTAATACCGTCAAATCCCTCCCCCTTTATCTGCAGGGAATGCATTCAAGATTCCCTGTGGGTGCCTGAACCCTTGGAGAGTATCAAACACTATATGCTCTGTTTTTTTTTCCTACACATACATACGTATGATAAAGTTTCATTTACAAATTAGGCACAGTAAGAGATGAACAATAATAATAATAAAATAGAACAATTATAGCAGTATACTGTAATAAAAGTTATGTCAATGTGGTCTCTCGGTCTCTCTCTCTCTCTCTCTCTCTCTCTCTCCCTCCCTCCCTCTCTGATGACCAATCTGATGGTTGAGACGGCCACTGGGTGTCTAACAGGTAAGCAGCACATGCAACATGAACATCCTGGACAAAGGAATGACTCACGTCAGGGGTGTGACGGAGCAGAACAGCACAAGATGTCATCACAATACTCAGAATAGAGCGCAATAAAAATCTTATAAATTGTATATTTCAGGAATTTTCCACTTAATATTTTCAGACTGTGATTGATTGACCAACGTAAGTGAAACCATAGATAAGGGGGGACTACTGTACAAAAGATAAATCAGTAAAATGTATAGAATGTGGAATAAGGGCTAATAAAATAAAATAAAGCCATGGAGTGAGAATGGGTGTGTTGCAGTTTTAAATAGGGTGCCTAGAAAAACACACACATGAATGAGTAGCCCTGAAAAGCAAGGATGCATGGTGTACGGGTGTCTGGAAGGAGAGCACTCCAGGTAGAAGGAGCAGCTACTCAGAGGCTTTCCTGCACCAAGACCACACAGAGGCTGCTGTGTGTCTGCAGCAGGAGGAGGGTAACTGATAGTCAGGGGCCATGAGGTTGGAGAGGTAGCACCGGCCAGGTGGAGGGAGTCTTGAAGGCCCGGTGAGGACTTGGGCTTTTTTTTTCTAAGAGGAGAGACCTGGAGGGTTTTAAGCAGAGGAGTGATGAGAATCTGGCTTATCTCTCTATTTAAAAGCCTGCCCTGACCGGTTTGGCTCAGTGGATAGAGCATTGGCCTGGGGACTGAAGGGTCCCAGGTTCGATTCCAGTCAAGGGCATGTACCTTGGTTGCAGGCACATCCCCAGTAGGGGGTGTGCAAGAGGCAGATGATCAATGCTTCTCTCTCATCGATGTTTCTAACTCTCTATCCCTCTCCCTTCCTCTCTGTAAAAAATCAATAAAATATATTTTAAAATAAAATAAAATAAAAGCCTAAGTGACTGCCCGACCATTCAACCATCTGGTGGGTAGCTATGATGCGCACCGACCACCAGGGGGCAGACACTCCCACTGGTAGCTATGACACGCACTGACCACCGGGGGCAGATGCTCAACGCAGGAGCTGCCAAGCTGGGGTGACTTGGCAGCCATGGTTCTCCAGTGATGCACCCGGAACCAGAGAGGAGGGAGCCTGATTCCGGGGTGAGTCACCCGAGATCACCCTCTCGCAATTCGGGACCCCTCAGAGGATGATGGAGAGCTGGGTTTGGCCTGATCCCCACAGGCCAAGCTGAGGGACCCCCTGTGCATGAATCCATGCACCGGGCCTCTAGTAGTCTAATAAGATCCATCTGGTTGCTATGAACAATGAAAGTGACAAGAAGTTGTCAGAGTTGTGGTATGTTTTTAAGGTAAAGTCACCATTTGCTGCTGGAATGTGGGGGGGGGGGGGGGGGGGGACAAGAGTCCAGGATGATATGTAAACAAGTGAGTAAAATAAAATATTGTGTTTTGTTAACCAAAGACATAAATCCAGTCTCATGTAAATCCAAAGAGCTCTGATCTAGATCCCAGCACATCAGGAGCACCCTTAGGGACGCCACACTGGAACCACATGGTCTTTGGAGCTGCACAGAATGCCATGTACTCCCATGGGGTTCATACAGCTTTTCCATATTGTCCCTAGAAACTTAGAAAATAAAATCACAGCCTGTCTGCTTTCTTAGACAAAGTTAAACCACATGGCGAAGTCTTTCTCACATTTCTCCCCCATGTTCTGAGGTTGTAAGCTCTACAATCCTTTTGTTCCATCCATTGGAGTTTATTGAAGACGTGGGCAGACACTACTGATGAGATTCCTCTTATTAGCTCCTTCCATATCAGCACTAATGCAAAGATGGGCTCCAAAAGTCTCTTCAAACCTTAAGAACACCAAAACTAATTTCTCAAGGTAGTTGAACAAAAAGTGCCAAATGAATGCCCTGGACAATTCATGCTGAAGTGAGCTAAATGTGAATTATAAATTTCTAAATACCCAATCATAAGTCAGTTGTTTTCAGATACTGTCATCTCAATGAACATACGTATTTTCAGACAATGTCCATCCTGACTTTTAAAAACAATCTATAAACCAGGATAATAAAATCCAAAGGAATTTACCTTTTAAACATCTAACCACAAGGTGGAGATCTAAAGCAAAGATTAGTTTCATAGCCAAACTCAACTTACAATCTAGAACTTTTGCTGTCAGGTTAGAGTTGTATGTGTTCATAGGTTGTGTCGGAAATGGACTTATTTTAAGCTGCAGGAAAGTGCAGGGCTTATATATCAGGGGTCTTTTAGGAGGTTAGAAATATATGGCTGCAAGTATGTATGGAAGTTCTAAGCAGTACATTGTCAGGCAGCAAAATAGAGGCATCGACTATATTAGAAATTTCAAGCTTTAGGTCTGAAGTAGGAAGATTCTTGTTATATTTCTTGATCATGAGTACATTTAACAGAGGCTAACTGTAATTGCTTTAGTCCGGGTATTTTACGGCTGGTATTAAATAACTAATTCCCTTCAACCTGACAGAGTAGTGGCAGACGAGTGGTTCTGAGGATTTTATACCATGAGTATGGCTATAACAACCCTCTACCTTTATTCCACGGGCACAGAGTAGTGGGACTGTCCTGCCAGCAGAAAACCTTCACTTCCTTTTCAGATGGGTTTTATTAGTTTCCCCACTTATACACCAACTAGACTTGTTTGATTCACAAATTATCGGGCTTTCTCATCTAGAAGTTTCTCTATTTAAAAAATAACCTAGATTTTTCTTTGGTTTCTTGTAGTAAAAATAATTATTCTTCTCTATAGAGATAAAAAAAATTGAAAGAGAAAATATAGGCCGGCCTGCATGGCTCAGTGATTGAACATGGACCTATGAACCAGAAGGGCACAGTTCTACTCCCTGTCAGGGCACATGCCTGGGTTGTGGGCTCAATTCCCAGTGTGGGGTATGCAAGAGGCAGCCGATCCATGATTCTCTCTCATCATTGATGTCTCTCTCTCTCTCTCTCTCTCTCTCTCTCTCGCGCCCTCGCCCTCTCCCTCTCCCTCCCTCATAAAACAAGAAAGAAAGAGAAAATGTAAGCTAAATGATAAATAGAAAATCTGATAGGGTCTTTGATGTGTTTCTTTCTACTCCATATGCCTTAACTTATTTTAAAGAGCATGTAACAGGCATTGATTAAATTAACCAGACTGAACCATAGCCAAAATTCTTGGCAGTGTAACCCCTTCAAGCTCTTCTGCTATTTTTTATTGTAATGATTTGTGGAAATTGTTTCCCTCCTAGTTTACTCAGTTTCTAAGACCATCTATCTCCAATTTATTAAAGGTTTTTATCACCTAGACCTTAGAAAATTACAAAGGAGGGCAGTCACAAGCCCAGTACTGTTGCCTCCAGCTGGGAGGTGCTGACTTATCTCTCTGTCTCAGTCACCTGCATGTGCTCCAACTGGTAGAGCAGTTCCCGGCTGTTTATTTGTAAAAACATCAAAGTTTGGGATGCTGATCTGTCCGCAAGAGACCTTTGATCCTGTGCACCTTGATTTGGAACTCTAACTGGAACTCGAACAAGAAAGATTTGTCTCTTCCGCTACTTTCTGGTCTCAGCGAGTCCGGAAATACCAGGAGCCTGCTTGCTGGTAGTTTAGAATTTCCGCTTCCTGTTCTGAACGGAAGTGGAGAAACATGAAAATGATCACCAAAAAGCACAGTGACCTTTGGGCAATCCACCACAACACCCAGGTTAAACCAGGTTAAATTTCGTTCAAATGCTGCCTGTTTACTTAACCAGGGTAAACTGAGGTGACAGCATGTTTAACCAAAACAAAACTTGCAGAAGACCTTCGGGTCACTGTGCATTGACTGAGGAACCTGAGAGGGTGAGGACTTTCTGCAGGACTGGCCTCTGGAATGAGCTTAGAGAGCAATAAGGGCTTTGATTCCCAAGCCCTCCAGGCAGTGGTTCTCCTACTGCATGCATCAGGATCACAAGGAGCGTTTGCTAAATGCAAATAGCTGGGCCCAGCCCACTCCCACCCCAGTTTTTGATTTAGGGACAGAGATTTGAATTTCTAACAAGTTAAGTAATGGCGATTCTGCTGTGGTGCCGAGGACCACACTTGGAGAAGCACTGTTTTTGCCTGTGAACATGTGGGAACATGTTAAGCCTTAGCAAATATTAGGGTATCATTTTAAAGAGAAAGTGAGACAAAAAATTAGGAGTACAGGATTCAGAATCGGCCACACTTGGGATCTAAATCTGGATCTGAATATACCCATGGGTTTGGGCAAATTGCTTAACCTCCCTAAATCGTGCTTTTCTTACCTGTTTAGTGGGGGAGAATAACCTTATTTATCTTTGAAAACAAGATAAGTTATCACATGTAAACTACCTGGCACATGACACTCTATAAATGGTTGTTATTATTTTTTAAATGATACACACTATTGGGAGAAAATACAGTTCATGTGCAGGCAATTTTCTCTGAGGTCTAAGCAAAGAAGAAACTTTAGTCAAGACACATATGGGTGTCTTTTGGGTTTGTATTAAATAAAAAGAGATTGACATAGTGTAAAGAACAATCTTTCTCCTTTAAAATAAAAATTCCTCATAAGATCCCTGATTTTTCCCCCCTGAAACCTAGCCTTAATTCCCATTTCTTTATTGCCATCTCAAAGCTCATTCCAACGTCCTTCATTCTGTCTCTTATTGCTGTATATCTCTACCCTACTGTTGACACCATTTGTGTGCTGAGGGCATTCCATGTTTTCCTACATAGTTTTTCTCTGGTCAAAGCACAGGGGTCTCATAAACCGTGGCCACTCCCAGGGACCAGGCTGTTTATATCCTCTCCCTTTAGGTAAGTCTCAACCCTGACCCACTGTCAACAGACATACCTAAGCCAAGACCACTACTTTCTCTTCCTCCAACACTGCCCTCAACTTATACTTCTGTCTCCTACCTGCTGTTATTATAGGGAGTTTATTGCCAGTCAGTCTGTAAGAGTTTTCCTGGAGTGAAATCTTCAAAATTTTCTGTACATACAGAAAAGGTGGACAGGTAGCAATGTGAATCACAATTGTCTGGAATCATTCTTTAAAATGCGGGTTCTGGGCCCTGGCTCAAACCTACTGGGTCAAAATCTACAGCTTAAGAAACACTCCCTGTGGTTCGGAGCACACTCACGTTTAGGAACCACTGCTCTATGGCAGCGACGTAACAGCCTCTGAAGATGCATCGCTGTGTCTCCTGTTCATGGCAGGAAAGGGAGTGGGTTCGCCTAACCCTCAACTTTCCTCACCCCGGCATTAGATCAGTCAGGTAGGCTGGTTAGGAATTTTTCCTTGGACAGAAAGGATGAGATCTTTCCTCTGAAATGTTTTGTAGAGTTTGAGCAGAGGGAGGATGGTTATCATCTTGTCTCTACATGGCATGGAACCAGCCCTCTAGCGGGCATTTGAAAATGTAGAGGGGGAGGTCATATTGTTGACTGGTGGGTGCTACTGGGTCCTTGGTGGTCAGGATGCTACACATCTTGCCTTTGGGGGGGCCTCCCACACAACCAAGAATTGAGCTGTCCACATGCCAACAATACCCCTGGGGGAGACTCCTTCAGCTTTGATGCCCCTATCATGAATCTAAATGCAGATGTTTGATTTTTATTACAGAATCCTCTATTTGTCCTGTAGCTTGAATGGTGTATGTATTTCTATGAAGAAATACTGAGTGCAGTGCTTGCTTCATTCTAGGCAGCTCTAGAAGTTTCAGGTTTACATTAATTTGATCAAGGGAAAGGAGTGGTTGAGGATCCATTAATAAGATTATCTTTCCCTAGGGCTGGCCAATTTGAACACAATCCAGAGTGAAAAAATGGAAGAAGGTTGATCTATCCCAGTGGTCGGCAAACCGCGGCTCACGAGCCACATGCAGCTCTTTGGCCCCTTGAGTGTGGCTCTTCCACAAAATACCACGTGCGGGCACACACGTACAGTGCGATTGAAACATCGTGGCCCATGCACAGAAGTAGGTTTTTGGCCTGGGCGAGTCTATTTTGAAGAAGTGGCGTTAGAAGAAGTGGGGGTACGTTTGCTGAGGTCGACCCCTCAGATTGAGGACGTTTTTAGCAAAGGCCAACTTAGGAGTTCCCTAATTAAGTTAATAACAATGTACCTACCTATATAGTTTAAGTTTAAAAAATTTGGCTCTCAAAAGAAATTTCAATCGTTGTACTGTTGATATTTGGCTCTGCTGACTAATGAGTTTGCCGACCACTGATCTATCCTATTGTTAACTTACAAGGGCTTGGTGAAACCTCCCGGTTCCCTCAGGATAGTCCAGTATCTGTTTGGCCAGGACTCTTCTTTATCTCCAGTAACAACATGAAAGTATTCAACGGATCACACCAAATTTTACTGAGAAATGGGAAGATGGAGTGCTTGCCCGTGACACATGGTGCACGTTTCCGACCTTAGCTTTCACTGCTTTCACGGTAGTTCCTAAGATAAATTGAGCTTTCTATAAAAATAAATCCAGTGTTAGGGATCATAATTTGTACCAGACTCAAGAAAAAAAGACCCTCGCTCCAAAAAGGCAATTGGAATAGTATTCTTGCCAAAAGCTATAGACCATTCTGCAATTTACTTCCTTTTTAGTGGAAGAAAGGACTTCAAAGCGGTAAGTATAAACATATGCTACCATGTCTAAAATCTAAATGTAAGAACATCTGAACCAACTTCCATATGACACAATGAGCAAGTTTACCATTTACATAACTAGATAATGTAAAAATGAGGAGATGAAGCGATTGAGAGATGACATAAATTACATAAGCAAAAGATAGCGACGTTTGGCATCTAAAGCTTCCCACAACAGAAACGTGACGGGTAACTCCCCAATGCCGTAGGATAAAATCCAGGTTCCTTTAACAATCTTCAAGGGTCACCATAATGTGACCCTTTGAAAACGAACAAATCAGTACTTGTTTTGAGTACTCATTTCAAAAGCAAACAAACATGTGGAGGCATAATATAGAAAAGAAATGAAAGCATTGCCCAAGAGATGGAAGCAATGAGGTTCTAGGGTCTGGGTTGCCACTAACCTTGCACACAAGTGACTTTTTGTCACCTGTGAAATTGTGGAACTACATGAGAGCTGAAATCAGTAGTTAACAATTTATTAATTCACTTGAATTTCAACTTAATTGTCAGAATTGCTAAGCACGTCAACAAGACTTGATTGGTCTATTTCACATCTTATCCTTTATTTAGGAACTGTGTCGTGGAGTAAGATAAATCTAATAAGTAACCAGTAATAGTTTGAAATTGATATCTTTTCAATGTCTAAAAGGACTTTGGTGGCAGAGAAAGGCAAGCAGAGAAAGTCATGCTGTTTTTTATTTTATTACCACATGCAAGCTTTTTGAACTTCGAATCCAGTACTTCACCCATCTGTTTCTTTGAACATTCATTTGAAAAGATCTTTTAAATTTCAACTGAGTTATAAAAAGGTTGTTTTGATAACAGATCACATAGAAGCAAATCTAGTTTGTGCTAATTCTAAATCTAAGGAAATTCTTCTTGTAGCCATTCATCAGAGGATATTTTGGGGATGTCTCACAATATTAAGAATTTTTTAATATGTGAATTCTCCCAAAGGTTTTTCAAAATAAGCATTTTTCTAAATAGGCTTTTAGATGAAATCCAATAAAAGCAAACCTAGTAGGGTGACAGCTGCTTAGTAAAGGAAAAAGAAAAAAAAAGCCCTCATAATTTGTCTATAAAGTTTTCTTTTATGAAGCTGGTGATGCTTTAAAAAATTCTAAAATACGTATCAAGGTTTCATTACTTTAACACACACTAGCAGACTGTAAAATACTTACACAAATATAAAGTGACTGGCCCAGAATATGTAATCACTCTTGTGCCAGTGACTACTTTAAATTTTATCCCAAATAATCCAGTCCCCAGAAATCAAGTTTAGTCCTAAAAGGATGCATTTCTAAAATCTGAGTTCTGTCAGAAACCAGTTTCTTGGGGGTCCTCTTGGGGCTTCCTGTCTGACACCTCCTCAACCTGTCTCCCCGCCTGCCTCCCTGCTTTCTTCACAGAGGAGCCCCAGGTACTCACTACTGGGGGGCACCAGGTAAAATTCTGTGGCTTGAACAGTGACATCCCAATGAACTGCACACATTGTCAATGATGAAACTGTGAGTCTGTGGCAGAGCTATATTCTGGTGGGAAAGGAGACCAATTTCAAGTGTAATAATTAGGATTTGCAATGTCACCCAAATAGGTGCTAGAGGAGTGTGAGGCATGCAAGGGTGACAGAGAAAAGACTTTTTCCATCAAGCTAAGGAGGCTTCCACCTGGCCTGATGAGCTCAGGGAAACTGGAGAGACCCCAAGCTCATCCGGATTTATATTACAGCCATGAAAACAAAATAGATGGGGGAAAGGCAAAAGGTGAAAAATTCTAGACAGCCTGTGTGAACTGAATTCATGAGAAAGATTTGGGGAGAAGAGACTTTGAAGAGGAAATCTGAAGAGGTGCACTATGCTAGACAGATCTGAAAATGTCTCAGGACATTGCAATAGACATTCAGTTTCCCTTAAATTAATTCTTATTGCCTGATTGATGTTGTTTTGAATGTGACACCATCTGCAAGGGATCTACTAGTCCCTTGGGTATAACTAGTAATCACAATTTTTCCAAACTGCAAATCTGATCCTCGCACTCCCCTGCTAAAAGTCCTCCAAAATTTTTTAATTGCCCTGCTTAGCAATGCATGACATGGCCCCTGCTTTGGTTCAATCACATCACCTACCATCACCCAAAATGTACTATTCCCAAAATGTACTGTTGTAATATTGTGATTTATAATTAAACTCCTGGATTTTCCTAAGTGAAGAGTGAGGTAAAGGTATATTGTTATGTTAATGAGGTGACTTTTAGAAAGCATCAAAGGAGAGGGGCTGGTTGCCAGGGAACCAGTCAGGTGATTAGAGGGTTGGAACTTTCAGGAGAAGGGAGGCGTTGGAGGTTGAATCAATCACCAATGGTCAATGGTTTAATCAATCATGATTATTAATAAGCTTTTTCGTTATTTAAAGTGGTTGCTAGGCCTCCTTAATAAAAATTAAGAACAACTTTAGTTTTTCCCCTGGAGTTTATTTTCCTGGTTAAATAATGAGAAGGCCATCTATGCATGCATAATATGCATATTATTTATTCTACTAATAATATGAAACTTGCTAATACCTGACAGGTTTCAGTGAGTTGTGGATGATATGAGTCTCTGACACTCAACCTCTCCCAACCCCAAATTAAGTACAAATAATAAAATCAACTTCATAATAAGGTAAGATTAATAATACACTTTAGTGCTGAGATATTCATCTCTTCTGGAGAGATTAACTACCTCGATTTAAGTAAAACTACACCATCTATCTGCCAAGAAAAATTCATGACAAATAAAGATAACTTTCAACAAATATACACTTAACTCACTTTACCCTTTCATCATATCCTTGAACTTAACTTTGAGTGCTTGAGGCTTGTCAATATTTCAGATCCTGTGAAAATTTTGCTTAATGATGGCACAGTCTGACAGCTACAGATATTCTTCAACACATCCAGTTCCATCAATTCTTAGATAAAATATACTTTGCAAGAGCTACTCACAGTCCACAGTGTATAACAAGACAGAAACAAAGGTCACTACTGCAAATTCTCCAGGACACCTGCACGAAGGGCCAACTTATCATGACCTTCACCATCATAGGATGACACAGGGCATGCACCTCGAAGAAGCTGATCACATTCTTATTGAATTATTGGATGTCAAAAACAAAAACCTATCATTATATGGTTATTATTAACCCTAAATATGGTTGTTATTCTAAGAATGGACTAAAGCCACACATTATATCCTGATAAAAGATTTTAGAGAAATGCCTTTAATGACTGCCAAAATTTATTTTGACTAATTATCTGAATCTATAAATATTTGTGTTTAAGATATTTAAATATATTAATTTACAGTAGTAATTTTCATTATCTGCGAAGAAATATTTTATTAAGCCAAGAGAAATCCTACCTATTCCTGACTTTCAATGTTCTTTAATATGGGAGATGACATCCAGTAGCTGATACCAGAAACCTGGCATGAATTCTGTTTTGGACTCTGCCTTTCTCCTGGCTTCATCCACCTGATTATCCATAATGCATTGTGCCTATGATCTAACTATTTTTTTCTCATCTTTGCCTGAAAAACTCCCATCTTCCTTCACAATTCTGTGTAGCCCAACCTGACTCTCCCAGACAGACTTAGGTCTTCCTAACACCTAATGTACTACTTTAGTCATAATTCTGTTATAGCATATTAATATGTTATAATATTATCACTATCTGAACCCCTCCTCCCTTAGGTATAGGGTGGATCAGAGCCAATTGGGTTAGAGATGGGACAAACCTGGGCCAACATCCACAAGAGGGAGCCATCTATCAGGAATCAGAGATCAGAAACAAGTCCTAGAATAAAGGGATCAGATTAAAATGGTACCTGGCAGACACTGCTGAGATGTGGGAAATGGAGGAAAGGATAGAAATGAGAGCAGGTTAGCAAAAGGAAGAGGGTCCAGAACAATTGCCGTGAACATTGGTGGATGCGAGGCCAACCTTTACCTGAGAGAGTTATGGGACACTGGGTACATGACATTGTTTACAGAGCCAAGTGAAGGCACTCAGTCGAAGGTGTTCTGTTCATGTGCCAAGTGCATGGTAAACTATTGGGACAGTAGAGGTCTGATCAGCTCTCCCAGGTAAGGACCTTGGTTCAGCTGGGATTCCAGAGCTGGGAGGATGTGAGAGTCTGTGGGTGACCTGGTTGCTGTGGAGTCAGAGTAAAGGGTAAGTAAGTCTAAGACTCAGGACCCAAGAAAAGGGTGGACGGATTCAAGGAGGCTCCGAAGTACTCATTAATGTACTCAATCAATATACATCAAGAGCCTACTGTGTGCCAAGCGCCGTACCAGCGTCTTAGCTCAGGCTGCCATAACAAAATAACGTAGACTGGGTGGTTTACACAACAGGAATTTACTTCCCACAGTTTTAGAAACTGGAAGTCCAAGATCAAGGGCTGCTCTCTGGTGAGAGCCCTCTCCTTGAGTTGCAGATGTCCACCTTCTTGCTGTGCCCTCCCATGGCCTTTCCTCAGTGCCTGCAGGGGGAGGACAGGAGAGAGGGCACTAGCTCTCTGGTGTCTTTTATATATTTTTAAAAAGGGTGCTAATCCCATCATGAGGGCCCTCCCCTCATGGCCTCATCTAAACCTATTTACCTACCAAAGGCCTCACCTCAAATACCATCACATTAGAGTTAGGGCTTCAACGTATGGATTTTGGGAGACAATTCAGTCCAGAGCAGCCAGGTTGCCGTCTCCTGTGCTATGGAATTCATGGTACAGGAGATCCTTTACAAGTGAGAGAATGTTACAGAAGGGAAACACAGGGTTTTAAGGCTTGCTATTCTAGTCATCAAGTTTAAGGAAATGGCGGACAATAAAAACGGGACCCAAAGCAGGATCAGGAGCAGAGTCAGTGAGAGAACTGATAGGAAGAGCCAGTGGAGTGAGGACACCAGCCTAGGAAGACCATGCAGAGGTAGCAGCACCTAGGATGAGGAGCAGGGTGTTCGTTTCTGGGTATCAGGCTCAAGGGGAGGGCAGGTAAGAGGGTGAACCTATTCAGAAAGGAGGGAAAAAGTCTTAGATACTAAGTCCCCTCAAGGCTGTACCAAGCACTCAGCAATCAGTAAGCATTTGTAGAGCAACTTAATGAATATGACTGTCCTGCCTTTAACATTGAGTCAATTAGTCTGATCCAGGGGGAGTACTTTTTTTAAACCAATTGTTCTTATAAACTTCTCTCCTGATTGCCCCGTTTATAGATTTTTCTTTTTCTACCCCTCCTCTTCCTCCTGACTCTCCCTGAGTACAAAGAGGTTTCTAAATCTTAAAAACCAAGGAAGAGAAAGGGACTGAAGCTGAGAATCATATTGGATCCTTTTGGGCAGATCAGAGCAAAGGAGCGGATGTGGAAATAAGCGACTGTGATTTTCACTTGGCTGTGTAAGCCTTCAGTCTGTGCCACAGGCATAGTGAAAACTGACTAACCATCGTTTCATTTCGCCAGTGGTGTGAGTACAATTCACAGCTAAGTAAATGCTTTGTGGGTTCTTGTTGAAGCCTTGTTAGGACGTTATGTAATAGAGGAAGAAGCCTAGAGGGACAGCGAGGCCACTGGATGCTTTGAGGCACGTATCATCTTCCCACTCACTGCCTTGCCAACGTGGGCGCGTGCACGTGGCCCTTCCTGAGCTGTTTGCTCTGGGCTCCTGGAGCTGCCTCCTGGGGCTGCCTCCTGGGTCCTTGGCTGTGTGGCTGGAAATCTGTCAACTAGATTCTCCTGGCAGTGAGGAAGTTCAACCAGGGTCAAGGACGCTTGTTTTCTCTTCCCCGTCAATGGTTTCATCTATAAACTGGTTTGTCCTGCCAAACGGAAGGAAATCCTCATTGTCTTTTCACACTTGAGCTTCCCTAACGCAAGCACCATCTCAGGAGTCCTGATTAAGTCCCAAAGCTGTTTCACGCACGTTTCGTTTGTTTTTTCCTGGAACGATAATGAGATCAAGGCCTGTATCTATGAAACAGTTTGTGAGAATTTCTGGAAGTATGAGGTGTTTATCAGGATTGAGGGTGGTGGTTGGAAGTTATTTCGCTCCTCTTCGGTTCTGTTATTCTCTAAGGACCTTAACCTTATTGCCTGAAACTTTATCACAAAAACACTTCCATGAGAAAACTTTCTGAAGAGCAAATGTTAGAAAGCCTCAGTTCACCATCTAGCCCAGGCCTGGTAATAATCAGTTCCTCAAATTTTCAGGATTATTTAAAAGATGAAGTTGCAATAAACTTTTATCTGTTCAGACAACTGAAAGGATACCATATATTTTTTTTTAAGTGCAAACATACTAGATCTCAAAGGAGGTATGATTAGAAAAATAGTATTGAGAAAAAAGCTAGCCATAAAAAATCATGGAATTTTTATTATTATTATTTTGTTGCTGTTGTTAATCCTCACCCGAGAATATTTTTCCATTGATTCTTAGTGAGAGTGGAAGGGTGGGGGAGAGACAGAGAGAAACATCACTGTGAGACAGACACATTGACTGGTTGCCTCATGCATGTGCCCTGACGAGGCTTGGGATCAAGCTTGCAACCCAGGTATGTGCCCTTGACCAGAATTGAACCCGGGACTCTTCAGTCCTCAAACTGACGCTCTGTCCACTGAGCCAAACCCAGCTAGGGCAAAATCAGAATTTTTAAACAAGAGGGTAAAAATGGCCTTAAAAGAGCAGTGAGATAGTCAATACAGTCCTATCACTTTGCAGATGAGAAAGCCAAAGCCACTCAAATGATATGATTTGTACTCATTGGTGGTGAGCCAAGACAAAGATACAGGTCTTCTAATCCTCAAAGCCCAAGGCTGTGCTAAGAAAATTCCATTCAACGGCACAACCCCTTTTTCCCCAGTCAACCACACAACCTCCTTCCCCCCCAGTCAACCGCAACACCCCCTTTCCCCCAGTCAACTGCACAACCTCCTTTGCACAACAAGGAATATATGCTTTGAATTAAAATCCCAAACTAGTACATAGATTAAAGGATATATCTCCACATGGTTCCTTAAACATTCCCAAACAGGTTTCTTTTTTCAGGTCATTACATTGCATTTTGCCTTTATTCTTAACTCAAAAGCCTAGCATAAAAGGAAGTCTGCGGAATTTTTTAAAAGGTGAAAATTTTCTTTGCATCCGAGAACTTAGAGTTTCCTCAGACCTTATATCCTCTTAGCTAGTTTGATTTTCTTTTTTAAAACTCTTTTATTTTCTCTTAACTAAAAAAATGTGTTCATTACTTACTTTCTTGTCACTTGAAATCCTTCCCTTAAGTTAGCCATGAAAATCCAAATACAACTTAACAGCTAACAAGAGAAGAGGTGCAATTGGAAAACGATGAAAATGTTGCTAAATTGAGCAGTACTTCTTAGAAAATCATAGGCAATATGAATTCTCTTATTGTAAATTATTCACCTGTTATCATCTACACTAATAAAAGACAAACATGCAAATTGGTGTCACTCCGCTATGCCCACTAGCCAATCAGAGCGACTATGCGAATTAGCCCAACAAAGATGGCGGTTAATTTGCATATGCAGGCGGGGAGGGAAGACTGAAGGCTCCAGCCAGAGTGAAGATTGAAGACTGGAGACTGAAGACTGAAGACTGGAGACTGAAGACTGAAGAAGACTGAAGAGGCTTGGCTTCTCCGCTGAGGCCGCATCGGAGGAGCCAAGCCTCACTGCAGCTGGATCAAAGGCCTGGGACCTGGGTCCCAGGTGCCGGAGGAAAACTGGTGCCAGCAGCCAGGGGAAGGAAGGCCTATTTCGAGAATCTTCGTGCAACGGGCTTCTAGTGAAATAATAATTATCACCTTTTCTAAGCCCTTCCATCCAGTTATCTAATCCCATGTCCTTTTTCCAAGGTCAAGTATGGTCATCCCCTTGGAGTTGTGAAGATAGCAAATATATATCAATTAAATTAGAAAGATAAAAGATTATTAGAGTGAAGATTTTATTTCTCTAGGCTGGTGACAGTTCCAAAGAATAAATATTAAATAAAAATTATTAAGGAACTTTAATTCAAATCTATTTTGTATTCTTGAGAAGTTCATAAAAAAATAACTGCCGACATGTCATCATCCAACAAGTTCAAAATACTTCCTTTTTGGAGAGAGAGAGAGAGAGAGAGAGAGAGATTGAGATTCGTCATGTTCTGATAGTCATGCTGTCCCTAGAACAGACTTTGATTTTCCAGAAAGTGTAAATTACAAGGAGGGGGAAAACCCAGTTTGTTGAGTGGAAAAATAATTGCTGTATTATCAGTATTAAATTTGGTTACCAGAATATTGATATATCTTATGTCCAGAGCAGTATTGTTGGAATTGCTAAAATGATGAATAATTATTTTGCAATATATCCCTGTATTTTACCAAAATACCTCCCTAATGTAATTGAAAAGTGAGCAAGTTTAAAAGCTGTGACTTATGACCACTTACTACTTCTAAAAATCCAGTGATATGCAGACCTATTATTCAGAGGTTAGCAATGCCCTCCAGATCTGTCTTTTTATTCTCCACCTTTGTCAGCTAACTCACTTTATGACTATTAAATCCATAAAGCTTCTGAATCCCCTACAGCTCATCCCATAACAAAAGCTGACCACCTGACATGCAGGCCTGGTTTTGTGAAAATACATTAATCTCTCCCTGTGACCGTGATAACCTAAGTCAACAATGAACACATTAGTAGAATACAATTGCTGATTTATAGAGCTGTTCCAGTTAGCCACTGAGCATGAGGCATCTTCTGTTTCTTCCATTGTTTAACATTTCATTCAATTTGTCAACACGCTGAGTGGACATAAAGCCTGAGGCAATGAAATCATGAGTCAATCTTTCCATCTTAAGTAACTCCCATTATTTCAAAAAACATAGTTGTAATTCAGTTTTTGATTTAAGAAGCCACATCTAGATAGAGACTTTGAGCTGTAACAAGTAACAATCCTCAAACTATGAAAACTTATTAAAAGGCTCTTTATCTTTGCTTAACATTGCATACAGTTTGAGTGAGTTAATTTTTACAGCACATTTTTCTCACTCATTAAAAGAGAGACAAAAAAAAATCCTTCATTTCTGTACTCCCTTCATTCTTTTGTTTTGAAATTTCTTTGCAGGGATTTAAAGTCCCCCACTGCCCACACTACACATAAAAGGTAGGTACAGTGAAGAATTAAAACAGACATCCAACTAAATCAGAATATACTGACTTTTGCCTCAACTATCTAAAACTTCAGAAATTCAGTATCTGTTCCGAATTACCTAAGTAGTCGTTCAATTTCTCCCATTAACTTTGTAGTAGTCTACACATAGTTCCATAATCTTTAACATGGGACCCATTGAGATATTATTTAAAAAATAATCTTAGCCTGGCCGGCTGAGTGGTTGAGCATCAACCTAGAACTAGGAGATCATGGTTCAATTCCGGTCAGGACACATGCCTGGGCATATGCAGACTTGATCCCCAGTGTGGGGCATGCTGGATGCAGCCAATTGATGATTCTCTCTCATCATTAATGTTTCTATCTCTCTCTCCCTTCCTCTTTGAAATCAATTAAAAAATATATAAAAAAGAATAATAATCTTAGCCCCGGGCCGATTTCATTCAGTGGTTAGAATGTTGGCCCTCAGACCCAAGGGTCTTGGGTTTGATTCCCAGTCAAAGACATGTATCTCGTTTGCAGGTTCCCCATCCCTGGCCGGGGCATGTGCGGAAGGCAACTGATCGATGTGTCTCTCTCACATAGATATTTCTCTCTCTCCTCCTCCTCCACCCTCCCTTCCACTCTCTCTGGAAGTCAATGGAAAAAATATCCTTGGATGAGGTTTAAAATCATCATCATCATCATCATCATCATCATCATCTTAGAAAAGACTCCACTGCTGAATACTTCTTTCCAGTTTCTGGTGAAGGAGAGCAGACACCTTCTATTCCTGAAGAGCTGTGACAATGCACACATAAAATATTTATCTAGCATTTGGTCAGACAGACAAGCACCCATTAAAGTCATTAGAATGTGCTCAATCAGGACCATAACAATAGAAACATGGGAACAAGCTTGTCAGAAGCTTGTGGCTGTGTTTTCACAGGGGTGGGGGAGCACAGAGAGGATGTGTTTCTCTTCACTTGTCTTGAGCAAATGTTTGGTCTATTTTTGCTTCCTCTCCCACTTCCTCCTAAACAAGCCACACTGGGATCCGACATGTCAATATTTAAGGGACTCGGTTAGCAGCCGCATTGTCTCCACTTCCTGTGGTCACTGAGCACCAACGGGGAGCTGTTTTCCACTCTCAAAATAGGCTTTCAGCACAGGGATCCCCATCCTTCCAGCCCCTCCCCACAAGCAGCCTTCACCTTTTCAAATCAAACAACTGCTAATAAAGGTTCATCAGGTCTGCAATTCTGCTCTGTCTGTGTTCCATATGATGTGCTTCAAAGAAGCTGGAGGAGAGATGTTAAAGTTAACGCATTAATTCGCCTACTGGGGGGCTGGAAATAGAGTTTGCCAGTGATGAACCCTGGGCATCTGCATTCTTTTATACTTTTAACAATTTCCTTTCCCCATTTGGAACCCTTATAAACCAGATATTGGACATTCTGGATTGACTCTGATCTTGTTTCCTCTTGTCTCTTTAATTTTTTTTTTCTGTCTTTTTGTTCTCTTTTCCAAGATATGCCTCAATTTTATCTTCCAAGTTCTCCACTGAAGTTTTAATTTTTACTATCATATTTTTTATATAATATATTTTTATTGATTTCAGAGAGGGAAAAGGAGAGAGAGATAGAAACATCAATGATGAGATAGAATCATTGATCGGGTGCCTCCTGCACGCACCCTAATGGGGATCGAGCCCACAACCCAGGCATGTGCCCTTGACCGGAATTGAACCCAGGACCCTTCAGTCTGCAGGACGACGCTCTATCCACTGAGCCAAACCAGCTAGGGCTACTATCATATTTTTAATTTCCAAGATTGCTTTTATGTTCTCTTAATTTTTCTTTTTTCAATATGCCCTGTTTGGTGTTTTCTTTCTTCCTTTCTTTTTTATTTTTTACAGATGCAACATTTCTCTTCAAGAATGTCAAATAGTTCCTTTGAAGTTTTCTCCTTCACCTTGCATTATCTCCATTTCCTGCTTCTTTTTGCTTTGTTTGCCATGGGGCCTCTCTTGGATAGTGGAAGCTTTCTTCAAATATCTGGCAATCTTTGGTTGTCTACTCTTAACACAGGAGCATTATAGACATGACTGGACACCAGGGCCAGGAGTGGGGAAGGCAAGCAGAATGCCTGGGACACCACATTTAAGGGGGCACACATACATTCAGAGTTGTGCAAGTGCAATGAAGGCTGTAAGTGCACTACAAGTAAGTGCTTCCTTAAGGATCTCACGCTGGGTGCCTCACTGGCTTCCCCCTGATGTGTGTGTGAGTGGCCTTGTGGAGCTACAGGACTATAGTTTAGGAGAGTTGTAAGGAAAGCAATCAAATTGTGTGCCCAGGGCCCCAGATGTTTGTACGTGAAGATGTTTTCTCAGGGGAGGTGTGGGTTCTCCAGTGAAGGATCCTTCGCCGGGTTAAGGAAAAACGAGCCTGGCTGCCATTCTGGAGCTGGATGAGGGGAAGGGGTTCACCATTCAACTGGCAAACTTTCAACACTCCCCTGCTTCCAGCTTAGCATCCCACCTCATTCTTCTCCTGGGGCCTCAGGTCTGGAGCCTCCCTGGCTCCCTTCCTCCAGACAACAACCCCCTCTGAGAGAACCGGAGGTATGTTGTCATTTGACTGGGATAGGTGAGGACAAGAAGTTCCCTTCCAGACTTTCCAACAATATCCTGTTCTCAGCTTCTAGCCTTGCCCTTACCTTCCATGGTAACTGGAGCCCACATTTCCTGTCATGACTTTTGTGACACACACACACACACACACACACACTCACCTACCCCAGACAATTAGGTTCGCCTTCCTCCTCTGTGACAAGTTACTTGTCATTGCTCAGACCACTCTCTGTCTCTGGGGTCATTCTTTCAAAAATGATATGAATGCTTTTTTTTTAGTTTTCTTTACTTGGGGTGAATTTTTTAAAAACACACACACATATTTTATTGATTTTTTACAGAGAGAAAGGGAGAGGAATAGGGAGTTAGAAACATCAATGAGAGAGAAACATCAATTAGCTGCCTCCTGCACACTCCCTACTGGGGATGTGCCCGCAACCAAGGTACATGCCCTTGACCGGAGTCGAATCTGGGACCCTTGAGTCTGCAGGCTGATGGTCTATCTGCTGAGCCAAACCAGTTAGGGTTACTTGGTGTGAATTTTAAGAGAAGAGTGGCTAGAAATAGCTTTTCCTTCCCATTTCACCCCTCTTTTTTTTTTAAAAAAAAAGTACTATTTCAAAAAAGGTTGTCTTTTAAATGTCTACCTAACAATAATTTCCTAAACCATTCACCTTCATGAGGTACTTCTTGGTAGCAATTTAGTAGAGCTGAAGACAAGTGAATAGATTTTGTAAATCACACTTCAAACCCTTGCTTCATTTCCAAACATCTATTCAACCAAGAGTTAAAAGTACTTAGTATTTGACAAGGGCTATGTTAGCCTCTAAGTGTAAAAAAGAAATTAAGAAGGGTCTCTGCTTTGAATAGGTTTGTAGTCTCCAGGGGAACACAAGCATATAAAAAATTGAGGATAAAGAACAGTTAAGGTCTTATGTAGACCTAAGGAAAGGCTAGACAGAGTTCACAGAGGAGGTAAGGTGAAGAAGTCAGAAAAGAGCTGGATCATGAAAGACAAGCTGGTGTGCATTGGGCCCACTCCTGGGGGCAGGAGGAGGGGAAGCCTGGGCAGATGGTGTAGCAGGAGCTAAACCAAACAGAAGCGCAAAGAGCTGGACATATTCAGGAGACTGCCATCCATTCCTACGGAACAGCCAGAGTAATAAGGTGTACACTAGTGAAGCTAAAGATGGAGGGTGCAAGGAAGGCCCCAGTTTTACCACTCCTCCTTCCCCAACCCCCAAATTCAAGCCAATGATTGACAGTTCTCTCATTAATTCAGCAGAATCTGTTTCCTAAGCCCTGAATTAGGGCCTGTTTTATGACGACTTCCTTTGACCAATAAAGTTCAGGAGACATGATATGTCAGTTCTGAACCTGAGCCTCAAGAAACCTTGTATGTTTCTGCTTCTACTTTCTCTTGCATGTCTGTCATCCCGATAACCCATGCCCAGGATGGCCTGCTGGAGGTCAAGGGAGATGTGGTTCCAGCCAAGCTGTCCCAGTTATTCCAGCTAAGTCCACCCTATACCGGGCAAGCCCAGCCAACCCTCAGACACAAGAGCAACTCCAGCCAAGTTCAAGCAGGCCACCCAGTAGACCACCTCAGACAGGATAGCAATGACAATTTCCTAAGTATGTCTTTGAGATGTTGCGGATGTTTGTTACACAGCATTTCTGTAGAAGTAGATCACTGATACAGGGTGGTGGTCATTAGACAGATGTGAAGGATTTTGTATGATACACTAAGGAATTTAAATTTATGCTTATGAAATAGAAACCTGTGAGGGTGTTAAAAGGAGAGGGAACTTATTCGATTTGCCTTTTGGGAAAGCAATGCTGGTTGCAAATTTATGTTGAGTTAAAAAATGGAATATTTTCTAATAGTTTAGGTAAGAGATGGTGAATGCCTGAATAAAGAGTGAGAATGGTAAGGAGGAGATGAATACGAGAGACATCAAAGGGGTAGATAATAGAGCATATGGTAACTGGTTGGTTGAGGAAAGAGAAGAAAAGGAAAGGTTGTAGTATGCTTCCAGGTATGGAGGTTTGATGCTATGAAATGAATTAAAACTAGGTTTGGGGGGGATATCGTAAGTTCAGTTTTAGTATATTAAGTTTGACTCCCTGTTTAAAAGAATCATTTTAATAACTGTACAAACACTTTTAAGTCTCATGAAATTAAGGGAGAAAAAAAGAATTATTCTTAACATCCATAATAAGCTGTTTCCTTTTTAATTTCAGGTGGCTTTCCCTAAGAGAACACTAGAACAGATGTTCAGTGGACATAAAGGTCATCTCTCTCTAGTGCAGGACACTCTGCTTGTCTGATTATTTATAACTTGTCATTCGCATCAGCTGATTTAAAAACAAGCCAGGAGCATTTAGGCCAAATGTGCAGAGACGTCAAGGAGCCTGCATTTGTTATTTTCTGATAGAATATATACCTCTATTTTCATCTTCCCCTTCTAGAAGACAGACTAAACAGAGTTAAATTAGTAGAGTATTTTAGGATGGTTTTGTTTAATGTATACTCCTGAAAAACTTATTTCATGAGCTTCCCCTTGTAAAGAATATGAGGGACTCCATCCAAGTCATTCAAACACAGGGTTTCTTGAACGATACCACGTGGTTGTGCTGTTGTCACTGTGGTCTAGTTTGTTCAGTTTTTACCAACACAGTCAATATGAGGGGACAGTGGACTCTCCAAATGAGTCCACTAAGGTTCATGCTACGTTTCCTACCTTTAAAGAAGTTTCTTGAAAAAAAGAACATACAGCATCTGCCCTAACCACCGGAGGGGGCCATTTCATCAATTTCAAGGCTGACTATTATAATTAAGCAAAACTTTTTGGTACCGGCGGGCTTCTCACCTGGAGGTGAAATGGTTTGCTTATCAGTTCAAGCGAGAAGAGCCAGGACCTTCTGTTGGTTGGGACTTGGGTTGAGGGGATGTCTCAAACCCTTCCTCACCCCTAGAGGACTAGGGGAATTGTGGAAGGAAGGGGCACAGGGGACCCGCAGAGAGCTCATCAACACCCGCACCGCTGTTCCCGTTCTATTATAGGTTTTGCCCACGGGAAATAAGCTCTGTTTGCTCTCTCGTGGACAAACCAATACATAGTTAAGCTGCAACACGAAACACGTTCTTCGTGCAATGTATGGCCCTAAAAGAAAAGCTCACGGTACTTGGAGGCAGGTGGAAAGATTCTATTATACATTTACTCACATACTGTGTTTCACAGGCAGACACATCCTTGGGGATGTTGATGGTTAGCAACGGGAGCTTTTAAGTAAAAAACAAACAAAAAAAAAATCATAATGTCTGTGCTTGTTTCAATGGCCAAGAACAAAAGCCCAAGCAAACTGGCTGAATAAGAGCAGGAGGACAAAGGAATTTCTGGCGCCATATAACCAAAAGGCCCAACCCTTTGGAAATGGCTGGTTTCTGAATATAATGTCTTGGGGATACTGTTCGTCCCTCTCCATCTCTTGGTTCTGCTTTCCTGTGCGTCGAGTTCATGGTCAGGTAGGTCCTCTTCTCATTATGGCAAGCTCTTACACCGAGAGACACCCCCAAAAGAGAGCACATCTTTCCAAAAAACTCCAGCAAAAGTTGAGGCCCTGACATGGCTCAGCCCACCTTGGGGATATGTGCCTACCTGCAATCGGTCACTGTAGCCAGGCCATGACCATCCATCCCCCAACGCCCACGGGGAGAGAGGAGCAGCCGTGTAGCTGCGTGGAGTTAGAATGAAGAAGGGCTGGCCTCCAAAAAGAGAAAAAGAAGAAGGAAAAAAATATTCCTGGAAGAAGAAGGAAGAGATGCTAGTCGTACAAAAAGCCCTTTTGTCTCTTACACTTAGTAAAGCACTTACCACGGCACTTGGAAAAATAAAAAGAGCTATAAAAAAGAGTAGCTAAAAGAAATAATAAGTGTAATAATAATGATCATGATGATACTATTTCTGAGACCTAAAGTGATGATGATGATGATTTAGATGAAGATAAGATTATTGTTATTTCAGTATAACACTGCCTGCTCTTTGTACAACTTATTTGGCCTATTGAGCTGCAAACTTGGATATAAATGATGTGAGTGCTGTATGATTATTAATGAGAAACAATGAAAGGTGAAGAAAACGTATTCGGTGACTCAAGAAAACTAACATTTGGGCATAATAAATAATTTTGTGTTCTAGGAAATGGGAAGAATTTTACTTTATAGAATTTGTGTCTATAGCACAAAATTTGACACTTCATCATCATGCTCCTTTGTATTTTGCCCTCAATATTTCCCATGGTATATTTCTTTTTCTACCTCAACCCTGTTTGTATGTTTATGCCTGGCAACTCTGAACTAATTGTGCCGCTTTTTTGGACATGCCAGGCTTTCTCTTCTCTTTGCAGATACCACCTCCTGAATATGGAAGAGGACCCTGCACTCTGCCACCCTTTTCCTCACTTCTCCTTTCCACCTGGCAACCTCCTACTTGCCCTGCTCACCTGTTGTCTCCTCTGATGAGCCTTCCATGACCCTAAAAGTTAGGACCAGTGCCCTCTATCATTTCCCGGAGCCTCTTCAGCAATCCAACTATGCATTTTCTTTGTGAATAGTATCAAGGTAAAATCTTCAACAAGCCTTTGATCTACTTAGCAAGTCTAAAATAACTCACAGGGAAAAAAAAAAAAGGAGAGCAATTTAATCCTAAATGACATTGCACTCACTGAAAGTACATGAAGAGTTCAGCAAGAGGAAAAACTCAGAAGACTTCAGGGAATGGTGTGTTTTATTCATCACAGGGCTCAGTACCTAGAACAGATAGAATACCAGATGCCAGTACCTAGCAAACAGAATAATTTGGAAGAATGCCTGGGGGATGGAGGGAGGGGTAGAGGGAGAGAGCACCTAAGGGAGGGCTAAGCATTAACCGAATTTGAACACTCAGGGCTGAGGATATTATTATTGCCTCTAGTTTGAATCGCTCATAAAACTATAGGAATCACACAATCCCTGATTTAAGGCAGCAGTAAAGAAGCACCTTTTTAAAAGAGCGGCTAGAAACACACACACACACACACACACACACACACACACACACACAAGTAGAGACATGGAGGTTTGGAGCAGTGAGAGTTGGGGAAGGAAGAAGGAGCCACATCTACAGAAAGCTTTATAGTTTCACACTCTTACATCTAGAGGGTCTCCGAACAAAGATCGTCGGCAAGGGATTCTGTTCTAAAGAAGTGCTGCTTTTCATCAAGACAGATGCTCTGAACAGAGATCTGGGACCCAGAAATCATGTAGCTCTTACCCAAACAGACAAGTCTGGGATGCATTTCCTATGAAATAGAAAACAATGCATTATTGTCATGAACTAATAAAGAGTGTTGGGTGAGCTATTGTTTATCAAGCCATGGGTCTGTGTACATGGGTCGTGATGAAATAAGCAGGCCACAGGAACTTAATACACTCTGGGAACCATCCCCGAGTGTTGTACTCAGGGAACCTAATCACGAAGCTTGAAGCAACTCTGTAAGAGGAACAGGAAAACAACCCAAGCTGTTATCTTTTATTGAGTCTATTTTCTCGTAGAGAATCCTGAGAAAACAAAAGACATCTTGTTTGAAGTGTTTCTGTCTTCAAGTTTGGGAGAAAAAAAAAACATCCCTTTGAAGTACTGACAAATTAAACATTGCCAAAGACTATTTCTTCCTCCATATCTGAAATATTTGCTAATTCTATAATTGGATAATTTTGCCTTTCCAAAATATTTTTATTTATTTAATTAGCATCTACGTATGCCTGGAACTAAGCATTGCAGAGGATACTAGAGACATCAACATCGCCTGGGAACTGGCTGGGAATGCAGATTCCCAGGGCCCACCTCAGACCCAATAAATGAAAATCTGCATTTTAGCAAGACCCAAGGTGATCTGTAGGGGGGTGAAAGGCTAAGAAGCAATGTTATGGCTCTACATTAGAATGATATGGGTTTGCTTTTGTTTTCAGTGCTGTTGCCTAGATCCCAGTCCCAGAAATTCCTATCAAATTTGTATGGGGTGCATCCTGGGTGTTGGGATTTTTCAAGGCCCGACTTATTTTTTCCAATATAAATATATTTGCATCGATGGCTATTTTTCATATGTATTTTTTAAAGGGCAGCACAAACTCAAACTCCTAACAAATAATAAGAAAGAAAATTGTTAACATAAATGTTAGCAGCCTGTTATAGGTTAGTGTTCCTCCCCCCGCCAAAAAAAGAGACACAGTGCACTCCTAACCTACAGAACCTAAAATTTACTTGAAAACAGATGTAACTGCAGACATAATTAGTTAAAATAAGGTCCTACTGGAGGAGGATGGGTCTTTAATCCAATAGGACCAGTGTCCTTTTAAGAAGAGAAAATACAGAGAGACAGACACACAGGGTCATGTGACTATGGAGGCAGAGACTGCAATAATGCATTTATAAGCCAAGGAATGCCAAGGATTGCTGGCACCAGAAACTAGAAACAAAGAAGCATTCTTCCCTCAAGCCCTCAGAGGGAACACGGCCCCATCACACCCTCAATTCACTTCTTTTTAGCCAAAAGGCCAAGAAGCAATGACACCTTCATTTCAAACTTCTAGCCTCGGGAACTGTGAGAGAATTAATTTCTGTTGTTTTAAGCCACCCAGTTTGTGGTAATTCGCTATGGCAACCTTCGTCAACTGATACACAGCCTATCTCCTTAAGAATGATCGCATAGGCCAAAATTATTGTTATTTTGTTTTGTTCTTTTTGCATCCGGGACACGTGGGCCGCTGTCTATTTACAAAAACTAAATTGATCTGCCAATGGCTGCACATCGTTTACCTCATCATTTACTATTACATACAACAAGGGAAGGAATTATAAAGTAAGAGAAGAAGCAAGTGAATGGAGAGATCTACTGAAAAAAAGAAAAGTGAAGGAAAGGGGAAGACTTAAAAAGGAGAGAAGCCCCAGCCGGTTTGGCTTGGTTGATAGAGCGTTGGCCTGCGGACTGAAGGGTCCCAGGTTTGACTCCAGTCAAGGGCACATCCCTGGGTTGTAGGCTTGATCCTAGTAATGGGTGTGCAGGAGGCAGCAGATCAATGAATCTCTGTCATCATTGAAGTTTCTCTCTCTCTCTCTCTCTCTCTCTCTCTCTCTCTCTCTTTCTCTCTTTCCCTCTCCCTTCCTCTCTGAAATCCATAAAAAAATACATTTTTTTAAAAAATGGGAGAGAAAAAAGAATAGACAGACACTTACAATTTTCTATTATGAATGATCTTGAATTTGAGGAAAAGCACAAAAGTTGTCAGAAATGAAATTATCCCTTAAAGGAAATACATTGCTTTGTGACCATACTGATCTAGATTTAAAACCCAGCAACATCTGTGTGATTTTAAGGAAGTCATAGAATGTTCATGAATCTGTACAATGGGGACACCAATGAGAATACCTTTTCCTTGAGGTCAGTGTAAGAGGTCAGGGGTCAGCAGCCTATCAGAAATATTCAGTGAATGGTAGCAACAGCAGCCAACACTGCATAGGAGAGGAATCCTGGCCACTGTGGTCAGGCCCAGGACCCAGGGTGCCTACGAGTGGCACCTGGTGGGAGAAAGGGAATTTTAAAGGGGGAGGCAGGTTGGGCGGGTGGGCAGTGGCGCTGAAAACAAGCTTCCCTTCACCTTTTTCCTGTGGGCCAGTCTTGAGTAAATAAAATGGTTTTCCTCTCAGTGTATTAGAAACATGTCTGATCTTATTTCTAAATTGTTCCTCATAAGTATGTCTGAGCAAAGACCACAACTGATGAAAACTTTATTACGGATGTAATTTTGTACAGAGGAAAAAAAAGAAATGAAAGTTGATTTTAACCTTTATTTATTACTGAAATCCATAATGAGAATAAACGAAGTCCAAATTTAAAATATTTTTAAGCCAAGTAAAATTCAGTTACAAGCCAGTATTTTGTGTTTCTTTTAAATGGTCATTGGACAAGAAGAGAAAAAAAGTAGTGAAGTTTATTCCACTGGAGACAGAAATGGGCAGTTTATTTTCAATAAGGAGACAACATAATTTGTTCCTCTAGTTTTGTTTTCTCTGTCAGAAGAATTTCTAAACTTCCATCAAGCAGACAAATAACTATACTTGAAGCTGAAAAATTATTCTAGAATTATTTAATTTCCTGAGTAATCAGAAGGATATAATCTACTTACTAGATTAAGGAGAAATTTCTTGAGACATTTGCTTGTATCAATATGCTTCAGATTGAATGTAAACCCCTCCCACAATTCATATACTAAGCCCTAACCCCCAATGTGGTGATATTAGGAGGTAATTTGGGGGCCATAATTAGGTCATGAGGGTGGAGCCCTCAAGAATGAGATTAGTGCCCTTATAAGAATAGACAGGTAAACTTGCTTCTTGATATGCTCTTGCCACATGAGGACACAAGATGAAGAGAAGATGCAGTTTATGAACCTGGAAGTGGGCCCTCACCAGACACTGACATTGTAGTCACCTTGATCTCAAACTTCTCAGCCTTCAGAACTGAGAAATAAATGTCTGTTTTATAAGCCATCCTAGTCTATGATATTCTGTTATAGCAGCCCAAATGGAATAAGACACTGTTATCAAATTCTTTCTGTTTTATTATAATTTATCTCTGGAAAGGTCTGACTACCATTGAAATCCTGAAGAACAGAATCTATCTAATTCAAGGTTTTATGCTCAGGACCCTCTAGTTCATCCATAAGTGTTGCTGAATAAATTGTTATAAAACCATGGAGTGGACCTTAATATTCTCTTGTGAACTCTAACACCAGACACCTGATACAGTGCACAAGTATTTGTCCGTGTTTTGGTTTCCAGTCATCTAAAGACTATCTCTTGGTATAAAGCTAGATACTCACTTCCTCAAGCCCCAGGTAATTCCAATACCCAATCACATGTCAAATTGGGACATCATGACATTGATAAGCAGAGGTTCCACCAGGTGGGCAGCAAAAGAAGTCCTGACCAAAATCCAGTGTCCAAGGGATGGCGATACCACCAGCATCACATACCCAACAGGGTCCAGAGGTCAGCAACAGTTGCAGCAGCAAGCTCACAGGATTGGTTGGGAAATGCGATGCTGTCTGCTCCCCAGCAGCCCCTTTCTCAGCCTGGGTCTCCAGCCTTCCTGGAGATGGTGAGCTGCCCAGTATCTTTTAAATCTCTTTTCTGCCTAAATCACCCAAAGTTCACTTCTGTACCCATAACTAAGAATCCTGCTGAGTCCAGTTGGGCTTCACCACTAATCAACAGACTGACTGTCTCACCTAAATACTCTGGGATCAATTAGATGACCTATTTATAAACATGACCATTTTTTTCAATTACATGTCTAGACTCCCTCCCTGTTCTAAAATCCTTTGATTCCATTAGGGCAGTTTCGGTGAGGGCTGTAAACATTATGTTAACCCAACACCAGTGCCTCTCATTCATTCGTCAGCAGACACGTGTATGTGCCTCCTCAATGGATAGATCAGACACCACAGCCCTTCCAGCGTGGCTTATGTCTTCTAAGAAATGGTCAGTAGGCGTGTTCTGGACTTCTGGTGACATAAATTATATTCGGCCCAACACTGAGAATTGTTCAAGTTCTACCGCCCATCAGCTGACTGTGCTGAGCGGAGGAAGAAAAGATGTCTTTGGACCCAGCTTAATCGTGCTCTGTAGAGCTCTTTGGTAAAGTGCCCTCAAGGGAGCTAAGTATGCTTAATGTGTTCCCTTATTCATGACTGTCACGTGAATCCAAAGTCATTTTTGTCCAAGAAAGGAAGGCCCTGGCAATCCAGTCGCACAGTTGCCGGGAGTGCTTTTAAAAGCCGTTATGTGAAAGGAAAATTCACAGAAAGCCAAATTCCTCAGGGCTGGTTACCTGCCATCAAGCTGACTGGTTATCTTGCTTCCCTGTTTTTTTATGGCTAACAGAGGGCTCATGTACTTTGGAAAAAGGCACTAATTATCTCTTCACTTACACATAAGTTTATCTCTTCCAGATGAGATTCAAATAGATTAGCATGAAATCATTGCCGTTTCTTCTATTTCTATAACCTAGAAACCGTTCAGTGGATCTGATAAGAGCCATTGACTTTGGGAGAATGTCAGTGAAGGGTTATTACGAGGACCAAGTGTTCTCCAGGTTTCATTGGGAGTGAAATATATTCTGTGACCTGATATGAATCCAAAGAAGCTTCAAGAAGGCAGAATCCACACACTCTAAATACCATATTCCCCCAAACATTTTTGTTTAGAGAGAAGAATATTGTTCCTTTTAAAACTGCAATCCCCCCTTTTTTATTCGTGTTTTAAAAGAGAGTTAGAAGAAAGTATCTGAAATACAACATACTGATCTATTACCATTCTCATCCTCAGACTCTAAAGAAGAGCAAAATGCCCAGATTGACATGACAATGGCCATCTAGCTGACATCAAATCCTGCCATGTCATTTTATTTCAACAAGTCCTTATAGCCAGGCATAAATCTGCAGCTATGGACTAGCTTTATGATATGAAGAATAGCCTTTAGAGTTAGGACTTAAAGTATTTTAACTTCTGGAGTTCAAGTCATAAATACTTCTGGGAAGAAGAGCTTGGCAGCTGTTGTAACTCACCCCCTCCAGAGGCTCCGGGAGTGGAGTGGCAGGAGGGAACAGGGACAGAAAACAGGGGCAGAGGAGGGTGATGACTAGGATGCCTGCCATTCCCGTTCCACCTTGTGGTCAGTTCACAAAAGCTTTTTAAATTGACCTTTTGTCTATCTGAGTGACTCTAACAAAGACACACTTTTTAAAAAGGTAAGAGTTATTTGAGAGTGACTTTTATTAGTCGTCTCAAAACTTGGGATACAGAAAAAGCACAGTGAATAGTACTTAAAAAATTAAACAGAAGAAAATGGAAGTAAAATACTTTTAGGCATAGGAGACTTTCTCAATCAAGCAGGAATCTGTGGAATTATTAGATACTTAGTCAATAACTCTTTGACTATATTTACCATTTATCTGGATAGCAGCCACGCCAACCTTTCTATAATTATGCAGCAATAATTAGATATGTCTGTCATACATGACATAGCCCACTGGAGCAGGAAGAAATTGGGGAAGGGGACAGAGAAAGATGAAAGTTTCAGGTTTGTGCCATAAGTTTGCGATGTCCGCAAGACATTCAAGTAAAAACACCACTTGCCTGTTGTGTATGTGAGTCTAGATCTCTAAGCAGAAGTCAAGCCTCTTGGAAAATTTTGGGGCAAGTTACCTTGAACTGTGAGCTTCAGTGTCATTATCTGAACAATGAGACTCAACACCTGCCTGCCTCAGTAGGATGGAGGGAAAGACAGATGAGGCAGCATCTATGAAGGGCTCCTCTGAACTATAATTCAGTATGGACATGCAGAGTGCTTGATTAGTGAGAGAGAACTTTTCATGTTGGTAAGAGAAATGTGAAATAAGGGCTTTTACAGTACTAAGCTTTCCTATCAACAAATGTATACACAGTTATTTGGGGGAGGGGCAGGCAAGCAAAAACAAAATTCTTAGTGACTTTTATTTGCTCACGTGTTTGTTTAAAAATTGTGTAAAAAAGGTAAAATTCTGACTCATATGCAAACATGAATGTTTTAAATGTTTATTAGCCCACTAATAAGGTGAAAACAACACCATCCATTACAATGGGTGAACACACACGTGTGTGTGTGTGTGTGTGTGTGTGTGTGTGTGTGTGTCTGTCTCCAGGGAAGGGTGAACTCAGCAGGCCTGGGCTACTCAAACCTGCACATTCCAAAGAAAAAACTAGTCCTTGGCTGACACCTGGGAGATGACCTTGGAATATTCTGCCTGCTGAGAGTGGTTTTGCTTGTCTGAACCAGACGGCATCAGTCTGCTCTCTGAAGCATGGGGATTGAGTAGCTAATGTCAGTTCCAGGGGTACTGCATGCCTGCATATCAAGCCCCAATAAAAGTCCTAGACACCAAGGCTCAAGTGAGCTTCCCAGGTGGGCGACACTTTGCACCTGTTGTCACACATGACTTCTGGGAGAATTAAGTGCTCTCTGGGCAGCCCCACCTGGGAGAGGACATCTGGAACCTTGTGCCTGGTTTCTCCTGGGCTCTGCCCAGTCTGCCTTTCCTTTTGCTGATTCTAACCGTGAATGATTCCCAACTTGGAATCACCTGCAGAGCTTGGGAAAATGTACTCCCCGGGCCTTCCTTTGGACTACACCATGCTATATAATAAAAGGCTAATATGCAAATTATCACCTTGACCGCGAGTTCAACCAAGGGGCGGGGCTGATCTGCCAACTGCCTACAGCTCCTGCCCCTGGCTGGCCCCTCCCCTGGTTGGCCCCACCCACCCCAAATGGGGGTAGGGCCAGCTGGCCAACCCCTACCCAGCCAGCCCCGACCCCGATCGGCCCCAATTGGGGCAGGCTAGCTGGACACCACCTGTGCACGAATTCATGCACTGGGGCTCTAGTATCTTTATAAAGCTCTTCAAGTAATTCCAATGTCAGCAAAGACCGAGAAGTTCTGGACTGATTGTTTGGAAATCTCCATTGTAGGGCCCCAACAAAACATGGCTACCCCAATTCTTCTCTCTCTAAATAAATAATGGTTGACAATTCAACTCTGGTTAATTTTTTTCCTTCTATAGTGCTTTCCCCAAATTATTTTAAAGGCTTTGTTCAGAGGATTAAAAGTCACAGAACATAGATTAGCATCTCATTCAGGAACAGATTCTTTTCCAGTCAAGTCACATTCTTTCTGTCTCCATATCCAAATGCACTTAGTAGCATAGAAATAACAAGAGAGCTGTGAGCAACTCTTGTTTACTTTGGTTCCTGTCAGCAAGTATAGAATTATCGGTGTCTGTTAAATCTAGGTTTAGGAAAATGACTGTTATTCCTTTGCCAAATTAGTCAATTAACACGGAAACTGATACCAAGACATGGCATTTAAAATAGTGTTCATGAACCCAACATTCTCTTCCTCATAACCTTTAAACTCCTTTTTCCTTTTTTTTTGAGTTAGAAAGAAACAGAAAAACAAAGGAAAGAAAGAAGGGGAGGGAGTAAGAGAGGGGAGAAAGAAAGAAGGAAGGTAACAAAAAGGTGCCTTAATGGAAGCAAGGGCTAATGCCCAAAGATCTTCAGAGAACTATGTAGATCAGCAAATGGTAGCCTTTTCCTGGCTGAACATTCTCAAATTGTCCCCCCAATCTCTGGGTATTTACCGTCTAAATATCCCCTTGCCATAGTTGTTTCTTTTTTATTATTTTTATTTTTATTGATTCCAGAGAGAAAGGGAGAGGGAGAGAGAGATAGAAACATCAATGATGAGAGAGAATCATTGATTGGCTGCCTCCTGCACACCCCCTACTGGGGATCAAGCCCACAAACTGGGCATGTGCCCTGACCGGAAATTGAACCGTGACCTCCTGGTTCATAGGTCGATGCTCAACCACTGAGCCACACAGGCCAGGCAGCCAGAGTTGTTTCTTCACACGTCCTTATCCAGAAGCCCCAGCGGTGTCCCTAGGCAGCTGAGCTACTGAGTGTTTATCAACAACAAACGAAATGATGACATTCTGACTCAGCTCATCTCACTTCTCCATCAAAATAACTTTATTGTTAAAAACAACTTAATTTCTGTCATAAACAAGTGGATCTGAAATCATATGAAACCGATACACAACAATCATATAAAGTTTTATGAAGAAATAGGTCCTAGGCAGTCTCATAGGTGCTTTAGTTCTCTAGTTATTGTCACCTTGATGCCTGTGCCTCCCACATTTTTGTTTCCTCAAAGACCCTTCCTACATGGATATTCTCATAAAATGTTTCATCAAGCAGATAAATTGCAAGCTCCTATTTTCTACTACCATAAAGAAATATAAGGTATTACTATAGGTAAGTAAACCAATTGACTATTTTAGTTTGACTCAGGGCCAATCCTTTGCAATTTATTTCTACCATGGTTTTACCCCTAAACTAATTTCAGAGTCTTCCGTCCTACTCATTGCTAAAGTAGTACGTGTCCAGTTGTACAGTCGCTCTAGAATGTACACTGATGAGGAAGCCCAGCAGAACTCATGATCTTATGAAATCCTCAGTGAGGTATTCTTTTAGCTGCTTCTTGCTTTTGGGGGGGAAGAGCTCCCAGCCATTTCCCTCTACTACTCCAATGAAAAGATGTTCTAAAATATCTATTTTCTGCCTTCCAGCCTTTCCTACAAAATTGAATCAAATGACTTCGGACTTTTTCCTTTGATTTTTTCCTTTGGTCATGGGTGAGAACCCATGACCAAAATACCTTGCTTCCAGATTCCTGTTTTCACAAAGTTCCATTTATTCTTCCTCACTGAACTCCTATAGTTGGTGCTGAGGGTCTCTCCTCGGCTTCAAGTTGTAGGTTCTTTAAAACACTAGCTTTCTCAAAACCCACATTTATGTCAAAATAGATCCTGCCTCCTTTGACAGAGCACACTTTATTCTAATATACAGTGGAGGCAGGAGATTTCATTATAGTCTTAAAACTAGTGGAGTTGACAAGCAGAGCAATCTAGTGTTGATGTTTAGATTTACTAAGAGAAGGGAAGAAGGTTAATAGACAATTTTAGTGAAATTGGATGGAAGAAAAAAATTAGAAATAAGGGTGGTATCCTTTTTTGAGTAGATAACCTCCAAGTGAGAAATAGAAATGTGCTAGAATTACAATAAGCTTTTAAAAAACCCACATTATACAGAATGCAATATGTAAGATTCCAACAAAGTAAAAGAGTCAAGTCAAATTCTTTTTGATTAAAAAAATATAGCTTTTTGGGGGCTGGCTGTTAATCCTTACCCAAGGATATTTTACCATTGATTTTTAGAGAGAGTGGAAGGGAGAGGGAGAGACAGAGAGAAACATCTATGTGAGAGAGACACATTGATTGGTCAACACTTTATCCACTGAGCCAAACCAGCCAGGGCTAAAAACATAGAGGTGTTTTTTTTAAGGAGTAACTGGAAAGTACTTCAACTTCACCAATGAAGACAGGTGAGAATCACAAAAGCCAGGCTCAATTCTGCCATCTACTGCCTAGCAGCAGGAACCATGGTTGGTTGAGACCTGAATCTGTTCCGGTCCCCAGGGTCACTGCTAGAACATCAACACCCATTTAGAGAAATATGGAATGCAAGCCATTGAGATTATGCCCAAGAGATGTAACAAGGCTCACATCAACAAATAACAGACGCTGGGTTCAATTTAACCCAGTGAATAATTACACCAAGCCAGGGTCTCTAATATATCTATCTAATATATCACTAATTATATTCCACCCCTTTTAAAGCTTCTGGAGTTAAAAAAAAAATCTATATACGCCTTTGAACGCTCAGCAACATTGTAGAAAAACAGCCGCATCTTTTCTAGCTTCCTCAGTAACTCCTGGACCTGGAAGTGACAAATTGTCCTCTTTCATTCTTCAAGGGAAGATGGATCTTTAGATATGGGAGGAGGGGACTAGGAACAAGCACTCCAGGTTTTCTGTGCTGCATTATTCTTTTTTTTAATTTAATGTATTGGGGTGGCATTGGTGAATACAATTATAAGGTTTCAGATGTACAATTCTATAAAACATCTAGTGTATATTGTATTGTGTTCACCACCCCAAGTCAGGTCTCCTTCCATCACCATGTATCCCTGCTATATGCCTGACTCTTGAACAATGTTGTTTTTAAAAGACAAAAGATAGAGGATATCATTTGAAAGACTGTATGGTTTTGCCTCCCTGAGGAAATAACTTCCACATTAAAATTCTGCCTTGGGTCATATTTTGCCAACAAAAACTCACAGCATATTATATTTGTAGTCAACAGCAACAGATCTTGTTCTTATATGGAATAAAGGGTAAGGAATCACATTTTCTGTGTAGACTCCTAGTTTTGATAGAGAGAAGGGACACTGATAAACTTTAGTCTAGTAACTCTGTAATTCTCACGTGCTACTGACCAGTTGTTTAGACTTTAAAAGAAGAAGCAAGCATTTTGCAAAGATTGAGACATAGTGGTCAAGCCTAGACTTGCAGTCAGGAAAGCATGGGTCTGTCTTCTGGCTCTATTGCTCATGAATTCCTAACCTTGACACACAGTTTTCTTCTCCATAAAAACCTTTCCTATTGGTTGTTATGTGGATTACGTGAGATAACATATGTCAAGAAATTAAAATATGGTAAAGAAATTAAAATAGTGCTGGCACCAAATAATCCTCAGTAAAAAATGATCATTGTTGGTATTATTATAACAAGTTGGATTTTGACTTTTGAGAGTATAACATAAACCCATACTTTTTATGATACTTAATGGTTTCCAAAAATTCTTGCTTATATTCGCTCATTTAATTTCATAAGCCCCTGAGATAAGTGGGTATAATTATGTTCCCCATTTTATAGATAAAGCAAGTAAGACTCCAAGAAGTCAATGGCTTGCCCAAGAGTGTTCATCTGGCTTGGCAGTTGCAACAAGACCCTAAAACTCACACCTGAGTCTTCTGATGCTATTGCAGCTGCTCTGCAGAGAGATGGTCTGACCATTGAAATGTTTAACCTTGCTTAAGCTAGCACTGATGAGACACATCCTAACCTGGTTAGTTTCATCCTGTTCTTCACATATTCTGAGGCAAAGAGTGTCAGTTACTAAGAATGTTCTCCATCTCTCAGGAATAATTGAGTTGTAATAACCCAGTGGTTCTCAACCTTCCTAATGCCGCGACTTGCCCTCTGCTCGAAGGGTTTTCACACTCTCCTCCCTCCACCTTTTCCAACACAGGTTTCAAGACCCTGCTCAGATATCACCTTCTCTCCAAAGTTCGCCTTCACCCATTTCCTGAAAGGATGAGTGGCTTTTTCATCAGTATTTCCATGGCAGTCTCCCACATGTCTCTTTATTGCACCTACACGGATTTTATCATCAATGTGTGTGTGTGTGTGTGTGTGTGTGTGTGTGTGTGTCCAGATTCTTCACTGGAATGAAGATTCCTTGAGGGCAAAAGTCATATGTCATTTAACTTTAGAATGCAAGGCACATGTTCGATCTATAAAATATACTGACTTTAAAAGCTGCGGGTGACATGCTGAAGTTAACTAATATTATACCTCAGACATCTATTAAATACAGACCTTTGCAAATCTCCATGTGTCTACCTCAAAAGGTTCCTCACAAAGTGTCAAGCCAAAGGTTATCTCAAGAAAGAGAAATTATACCACACACTGAGAACTGAAATGTGAAGGAATTATAAATTATATTCCAAAAAGGTAACACCTTTCCCTTCAAGTTTTCATCAAATAATAATGAATATTTAAATAAATCTGGGCATATAATATATTTAGTGTTGTGTCTTTTGACTAGTCATTGTATGGCTTTGAGTGAACTGATGGAATTAACATCTTTTTTTTCCCTTAAATCTCAAACAATCGTGTCTCTGCTAAATAGACTATGACTATAATATCATAGAGTCTTGTGGTGGTGTCATTCATGGTAGAATTTAAAAAGCATGGTACCCAGTGTTAACATATGAACCTACCAGGTAAGATAATAGAGTGTTTCAGGTGCCCTGTCTTAGAGCAGCCTAGAATTCTTTTTTTAATTTTTTTTACTTATTTCAGAGAGGAAAGGAGAGGGATAGAGAGATAGAAAATCAATGATGAGAAAGAATCATTGATTGGCTGCCTCCTGCACGCCCCTTATTGGTGATCCAGCCGACAACCTGGGCATGTCCCTTAGACCAGAATGGAACCCAGGATCCTTCAGTCCACAGGCCGACACTCTATCCACTGAGCCAAACCAGTTAGGGCTAGAATTCTTATTTTTACTTTCTCCCAACCATAACAAATAGGTGACTATTTTTGGCTTTATAAATTTTATTTAGATCTCTTAATTTTTGGTAAAGTTTAAATATTGTCTTTAAATCTAGGATTCTAATATTCCAGTTTCAAAGTACATACACTACTATCCTTTAAAACCATCTTTTTCCCCATTGTTTTCTTAATGTTTGTTCTGAATTATTATTAATCTAGCACCTCACAAATTCATTTGGCATTTACCCTGACATTCTCGTGAAGATTTAATTTTTAAAGTTTGTAAACATATTCTTCCGCCAAAATAACAACACACCCATATGTGTTTACCGAGCCAGTTACATTTCCAAAAGGAGTATGTAATTTTGTGGCCGCTTCCTTGGTCAATTTCTGGTAATCACCATGAGATGAAAGATGGTAGAAAAGGTGGGAGAAGGTTGGCAAATAGTTGGGAAGAAAAGTCAAAGGTTATCACATATTTGAAAGGATTAATCCTCAAGATTCAAAACCTTCACATTCTATTTGTCCTTGGGCTCCCTAGTAAAAACTGTCTGCTAAACAGAAGCAAGTCTACAATGCTCATGAATAACTTGCATTCTTAGGCTGGAGAGCAGCCAATTACCCTGGGACCAAATTCCTGTTTACTTTGTAGTGAATGTGGGAGACAAGCTGCCTGCCAGTAGCTGTTAACAGTAGAAACACAGCCAGGGGCCCTCACAGGGAGGAAATCTCAGAGCGAGCTGATGTGTGAAACTTCAAGGACAGAGACTAAGCACTGTGCAATGGAGCTCAAAGGGTGGCCTTGTCTGCAGGGAGAACCTGGGCTCAGGAGTCGCCTTAAGAGTTTGGGAGGACAGCTGCCGAATGAATTGCACACCACTGTGCCCTTGACGGCTCTTTCTTACAATCAATAGCCTTCAAAGTCTTCTTTCAGAAAGGTTATTGATCGACTATGTGTCAGAAGCACAAGTTTGACTGATTCTCCTGTTCTCCCTGGACAATATTTGGTGTCAAATTCTGAGTACCTCAGATATAATTCAGAAACCAGCATAGCTTATTATATATCAGTATGGACCCATTTTATACTTTGGGTTGTAACCCCAAAGTTATTGTTCTTGTGGCCTAAATTCTTTTTATGGCTAAATTTATTTTCTTTAACATGCCATCCTGGGGAGCTCACAAGTCCCCAGGCTGCCACGGAGGCCTTTTCTATTAGTCCAGTGGCTTGGGAAGAAACTCCTTGTATGTCCTTGATACTTTCTCCACTCAGGTACATATTATACGATAGGAAGTCATTGCTCAGACATTCAAAGGAATCGCATGCACATGTCCTAGGGGTTTTAGTTGTTAGGTCCTGACTCTAAGGATTTTAGTTGTTAGGCCCTGTAAGGGTTCCGGTGGTCCCCAGGGGGGTGGCTGAGAAAAGGCTTGCTGGCTTCCTTGGCAGGCTGTAACATAATCAGGACACCGCCACTGAGTGTATGCGTGTACTAACCTTTTATTCCTCCATCTATTATTAGTCTATTTCAAACATAAATTTAAGATTTGATGCCATTCCAATGACCCTGAAACTTACATCCTTGTTTCAAAAGACAGCACATAAAGCATCTTGAAAGTTACAAATTGTTGGGTTGGCTGTATTTGTAAAGTGTGTCAGCCGTAACAAAGGTAAAAATGTTTTTAAATTGTTGTATCCATCAAAATGTGTTTACTGCCTTCTTGCAGTCCCTCAGTTACTCCTTGCTTTCCTCTAGCTCAGAGTTCCCACACATGCGGTTTCCTTTGCCTGGGATATTCTTCCTGACATTCATCTGGTTCACACCCATTCCTCTTCCAGATCTAAATTCAGGCATCCCTTCCTCAGAGGAATCTTCCCAAACCCTCCAGGGGGAGTCAGACATGCTCACAGCACCCTGTACTGTACTTCTTAAAAGAGTTGTAGTTAAATAAATAATCAAGTAATTAGTTATTAAGGGCTAGCCTGTAAGTTCTATTAGAGCAGGAACCATTTCTATAAAATACTGCCTGTTTTAGAACTGTTTCTCCAGCTCTTGCCACTACACTAGAGTTAAATGACAATACCCACACGAACGGTAACAATTCTTGAACACTAGCTTTGTGCCAGGCACTGCATTAAATGTGCTAAATGTATTGTTTCGTGTAACCCTCCAACCACCTTAAAAATAGATGCTATTAAACCATTAAACAGAGAAGGAGCCTAAAGCATAGAGATGGTAAGTGTATTGACGGAGCCAGGATTCCAGGCACTGATTCCAGCGCCTGTACTTGGAATAAATGTGTGAGGGAGGGGACAAAGCTGATCATCTCACTGGGAAGATAAAGCTGATACTTAACAGACAGGCAGCACAGGTTAAGTTGGAAAGAACTAGGAGCAGCCATTCTGTGCGACCACAGAGAAAGGGCAGGTCCCTAAGGCAGGCTTCCCGGAGGGCCTGGGATTTCAGCTGGACTGTGGAGATGGGGCTGCATAAGACACAGAGAAAAGAAAAGGAGGCCTCGCAGGCAGAGCACACAGCCCAAGAAAAAGCCCTTCAACTCCTTCACCTTCAGATGACTTTTAAAAACAAAGAACACTATTGGAAAAATTAAGAAATGTATTTTTTTTTTTTAGAATCGATACTTTTAAGACTCTTTTCCCAGCAACCCAAAATAAGCACAGCTACCAATTTCTTATAAAGCACTTCTGATCCAAGAAGAGACAATCACAAAGAATGCTGGAACACTGGGATGTGCGCCAAGGTGAACTGGGGCAAGAGGCAGGCTGCATCAGAGCGCATCAGAACGCGGTGCCTACCGCAGGCCGCTGCAGAGAGAGTGGGAGCGAGCCACGGAAAGCTGGCAGAGGAGCGCTTGTCCCGCAGAGCCAGGCAGGAAATCTCTGTTCCAGAACTGACACGGAGCTGGAACGCAGCATTCTCTGGAGAAAGACCAGAATAAAGGGAAGGGTGCAGGATTCAACTGACAAAATGTTCAAAGCCAGAACCCAGAGAAGTCACTTACAAAAATGGGTCAGGAAACGGAGCAGGGACTAGCAGCAAAGCATAGTCTGTGGAAGGAAAGGCTTATAGAAAATGAGAAAGTGTAAGGAAGGATCAAAAGATGTTTGGATTCAGGCTGATTTTTTTTTTTTTTTTACTTCACTTGGAAATAGTAGAAAGTTTAAAGTTACCATGGTCCTTTATGGCCTCACACCCAAATAACCTGAGCTGGATTTCTCTGCATGTAAGCCACCTTGATTCTGACAGTCATTCCTTGGCAAATGATACAATGGTCCTGCCTTGGAAAAGAAAACATTATTACTTATTATTGCATGGTTTTGTTTTCTTTATTATCTTGAGTTTCACTGTTTCATATTGCTAAGTTTCAATAAACAGTTCTGTTTTGATATTCTGTTAAAAACACTTCCAGACATTGATATGAATACACTGATGTATGTATATAGTTTGGCAAAATTGGAATTATACACTATATGCTGTTTTTATAATCCCCCCCGTTTCACTGAGCGGTATGTTTGGACCTCTTTCTATAACAATAAATATAGTTCTTCATCATTTACCATCTATTTTTTAATTGGGGAAACAAATCCAGAGGAATAGAACAACTAGTCAAAGCTCCAAAGGAAATGAGTTAGAAAAACATTCATTAAACATCAATTTTTATGTAACACAACACAAAAGGACCTGAAGCTAATGTGGACCTTGATCATTAAGTACTTACTATAAAGAAAAATAAACAGAAAGTCCCACAGAAATGACAAAGCCTAGAAAAATATATATTCCTAAAAAATATTCTTAAAGTAATTTAATAGTCTACAGAGCAGTTCTACAGAAGTCACGTGATTTTTCAAACCAACCCAATGAGTTGGCCAAATCAGCTATTTGATTAATAATTAATGCTGATAAATATCTCCCTTGCTACTGTATCATTCCCATCTACATAAAAAAGTCTGCCTCATTCCTCTGCTCTCTAATCACAGCGAACCTTATTAACTAATGATTCAGAAATTGCTGAATCCATTTCCTCATTCAAATATTGATTCATCAACCTATTCCAATATGTATTCCAACATTATTACTCTACTGACTTCCACTTTGTACCATTCAACTACTTTCCTGCCACATTTATTTTATCTATAGCTGAGCATGCTGAGCGTCGCAGGGAAATTTGTCAAGCAGGATATTTTTTGGACTGCATCAGGTGATATGATGTGACTCAGGGTACAACTTGCTGTCAGTGAGCAGCAAGTAGCACAGGGCAAGGACAGGTGGGAGATGACAGACATGGTTCCTGGAGCATGCAGGACCCTTGGCTGGTGAGCACGTAGAGGGGAGGGCTGGGGCAGGAAACAACTCTATCCAGACTGGGTCACATTTACCTGACACCAGCAGTAGAGAATGTCTTGTCCCCTGGTTGGATCCGATTTTAAATGTGCTCGATCTTGCACTAGACCTTAGCCAGCTCTGCCCAAAGATTTCCCCCTATTGGGCTACTGGGGTAATGCTATTTATTTTTTTAATTTTGTTGTGTGTGTGTGTGTGTGTGTGTGTGTGTGTGTGTTTTATTGATTTCAGGGAGAGGGAGAGAGAGAGAGAAACATCAATGATGAGAGAGAATCATTCAGCACTCAACTGCTTCTTGCATGCCCCCTAATGGGCATTGAGCCCACAACTGGGCATGTGCCCTGACCGGGAATCGAACTGGTGACCTCTTGGTTCATGGGTTGATGCTCAAAAACACGAGCTGGGGTGACACTATTTAGAGAAAAGATTCTAAACTAGCAATGAGTATCTAGGTAACTAATCAAAATACCAAATGATTAATAATTGAACTCCAGGTGAATAGGGTTTGGGAAAAAAAAACAACAACAGAAAAATAGTGCACTCACTGACCCCCTCTCTCCTCATTCCTTCCCACATCTCTGTTCCTCTTGCTTTATGACTAAGACTCAAGTCCTCTCTTTTTTGGAGCTTCCCTACCACTTCTCTACCTCCAGCCTCTATCCCTGACTACTCCCCTACATTATTGCCTATGTAAATTTAGGCAAATTTTTTGACATCTTGGAACTTCAGTTTTCTCATCCATAAAGTGGGGATAGTACTATAATGTCTCAAGGAATTTGTGCTGCAGAGTGATTACCATCTTGCTCAGTGGAATGGCGGGGTCACAAGCTTTCCCCCTGCCAGTGCTTCTTCCTTGAAGACTGACCCCAGTCCTGACTTACAGTTGGAGGTTCCAGCTGAACGCATAAGGGCGCACACCCTGAGCACGAGCCACACATCTGCATTGAAGAAGGAGGGGCGCAATCCACGAACAACAGAGAATGCACATTCTAAATGGGGTACTGCAGATGATGAGGTGGATTCGGCCCTTGAGACACTGCTTTTCACAGGCTGAGATTACAGTCACACGTGTGTACCAAGTTTCATGCTAAAACCTTATTCATGAACCCGCTGTCTGCCATAATGAGGGAGGGCTAGATTTGTTCCAAGTAGAGGAGTGAGCTTAGCCAACTTTTGATGAATGAAGGACAGCTGATCAGATCTGGAGCTCCTCTGGGGGTCCTGTAAGGCCACATTTCTGTCACATGAACCATTTTCATGTCAACTTTCCTGCTCTGAGGCTGAGCCTGGAAAGGAGCCATAAATTACTTTCAATCATGCGCATGCTGTAAGCCAGCTGGAGGAGACGGGATGTCAATCTGTCTCTTTTCTGGGAACAGGGGGAGGCCAGATAGAACCCAATGCATCCCAAGCAGCTCTCCCAATCATCACCTTTTGCTCGTCTCCTCACCGCTAATCAACCTGTCTTCTCCTTATCCTCCAGTTACCAGCTGAGGCCCAGGTTTGGATGCAATGGGGACAGCAAGGCTGTAATTGTAATGAAGGGCTTAGCTTCTACTTAGTCCCTAACTTGTTAACTAACTCATACAATCAATCAGCATTTCATAAGCATCTACTGTCTCTCCATGTATCCTGAAAGCATTAAATCCAAGCCCATTCTAGGAAACTTCCTTGTGTCGGAATCATTTCCAACCATGACTGTGTCTAAATTTCCTAAAGAATTTGGGGGAGGAGGAGGGAAAATGCATATGCCTGGACCCATCTCTCCAAAGATCCTGACTCAGTGTTTCTAGTGAGGTTCTCAGCATCTTTACCCAGGTGTATGGCACGCTTCCCTCCTTTCATTACCAATTGTCTTTCATGAATGTTCTCTGGTCACAACCATGGTCTATTTGCATTCATTAATCTAGCTAATTGGATAAGCAAAATCAGGACCTCTCTTTTCCCGAAAGAACGATCCCTTCACTGGCAAACACATACAAGCCCTGAGCCAGGTGTTCAATGTATATTCCATAACAATGACCAGTCCTGGCCCTGTCTAGACTGTTTTAACAATGATCTTCTGGAGACAATAGTCTCCACATGGAATACATGAAGGAGATTTTCAGACCAAGGTAAGGTGGTGCTTTCAGGAAGATTTCCAAAGTCAGGCGGTTTAGCTGCCACTTAATCTGACCCACGTTAAAGCTGGCATATACCAGGATGTCATGATACAGGGCGCTGAGGGTATTTCTTCCCTATCCTCTTTAGAAGTAGCAGCCTGGAATCTGGCCTCTTGTTTGAGCACAGAAACCTGAATCCTAGGAGAGAACATGACCTTAGGAGACCCCCAGAGAATCTAAAAAACAGAATAGCATCTCCCACATAATCAGGAGTTGGCAGCGAGCATTGGCTAAGTTTAGAAAGATGATTATTCATGCCTGACTTGAATGTTCTGTCTAATTTTCATTGCACAGTTGACATATTTTAAGTCTGAGGTTACCATGCCCAAATATATTTTTTAAATGATCTGGAGTTGGCCTTATTACATTGTCTAAAATATGCAATTCTTTATTATCCAAGTCTGGAATGAACTACTGAGAGGAAAAATCTATGTGATCTTGAGCCCAAGAGGTCTAACTAAGTTTTGTATTTAAGCCTTCCATGAACACAAACTTTGAAGGTGATATTTTCTCAAGAGCACTTCCGTGCCCGTGAATTTAGATACCACTAGAGATGCCGAGTTTGCTATGCAGAGGATGAGCAAGAAATAATAGCAGAATTTAATTCTGATTGAAAAGAGAAAGATGGGAGATACCAGACAGTATAGGCACGGAGATAGAAAATTTCAAGAGTTGGAAAGTAATCCCCAAAGCAAATGCCTGTTAGACTAATTGGAAATTTTAAATGAGTTGGAAAGAGTTGAACACATGTTATTTTTGGTTTTCTCATACCACCCCACCCGACTCCACCCCCAATCATTACAAAGCAGCAGTGGAATAATTGATAAAGTAAGCACGCTGTGTAGCACTGGCATATACCACATTTTTGGTGAATGAGTAATTGGCTAGATAATAACATCAGAATACAGACCATTTTTTAAAGTCAAATGCTTTTCCAAGTATAGGAAAGTCAGTCCCAGAGGAGGTAAGTGACTTTTCTAAAATTAACAGCTGATTAATAATATAACTGGCAAATGATATGCTACTTAGGTGCTTAGCACTTAGAGGTAATGTTCACATATTTCAGTTGGTGTTATTTGCTCTCTCCCAAAGATTAGGAAACTAGATGTGCTATGTTTCCAAATCAGTCGTCAGTTGTAAAGTTGTTAATCTTGCTGAGAATTAAAGTTAATTCAAAACATTTCTAGTGAGCTAAAAGAATTACCTTTGTATAATCATGCTCACATTCCTCATTTTATATAGCCTCCTATTGTGAATATTTAAAATACCCCATTATGTACCGTAGTCATCTGACAAATAATTACTGGTTTTCCTCCCTCCCTCCCTCCCTCCCTCCCTCCCTTCCTCCCTCCTTCTTTTCCTCCCTCCTTCCCTTCCCTTCCTTCCTTCCTTCCTTCCTTCCTTCCTTCCTTCCGATTTTCCCTCCTGCCCTTGCTCTCTTTCTTCCAAGACAGAGGCCATAGTTTTATTGATAAACACCTCAACTAGAAGCCTAGGAGCAGTTTGTCACAAATGATCGCTAAACGGAAGGAACTGCATTTGAATGTGTTTGCTTTGCAAGGTACAAAGCTGTGCCCCATCTTTATCCCACTCCTTTCTGTTTACCCAGGATGCCATTTAATTTCACTTCTTTCTTTTATGTAGGCGATTTCCAAAGCTTGGAATACTGTTCTCTACCATTGGTCCTGTCTGTTCCCACCTGTCTGTTGCATTTCCATTTGCCCTTAGTGGAAAAAGGATGCATAGAGGGCAACCTTACCAAGTTCAGGTAAAATGATCTATATAAAAATAAATAAATAAGCCCTGACTGGTTTGGTTCAGTGGATAGAGCATCGGCCTGCAGACTGAAGGGTCCCAGGTTCGATTCCGGTCAAGGGCATGTACCTTGGTTGCGGGCACATCCCCAGTAGGGGGGTGTGGGAGGCAGCTGATGGATGCTTCTCTCTCATCGATGTTTCTAACTCTCTATGCCTCTCCCTTCCTCTCTGTAAAAATCAATGAAATGTATTTTAAAAAATAAAAAATAAAATCATTAATTAAAATAAATAAAATACATTAATTAAAATGATAAATAAAATAAAATGGTTAAATGCTCTTGGAAAGTAACCTGAGGGTGCCTCTCATGATTCCACTCACACACTTGGGACTTTATCTGTTCCTCGCTTGACTGTGCTGTGGTGGCATCACATGGCTTAGGTGTGTCCAGGCTGCCCACGTGGAGTCAGTCTCTCAGACTGCAGAACTGGGCATCAGAGTTCACAAGACAAAGCTCATGTTGTGTGTCTGACATTCTGAATATCAGAACATTTCGAGATTGAATGGAAGTAAATTTGAGACAAAAAAAGAAAGAAGAAAAGTCAAATCTGAGATTGCAAATACAGAAGACCAAATTTTATTTCTTGTATTTAGTCATGTTATTACCCCTTAAGATCTTTCTCCCTTGATTCTTCTGTTTCTTGTGTACATATGCACACATATATACAAATGAACATACATATGTATGCACACACATATACAAAATTCCTGTATGTCTCTTCTATTAAAATAGCAACATCTGTCCTGCTTATTGAAAGGGCGAGATCTCAAACCTGCGGACACGCGGCCCCGGCCCTTCCCCGCATTCTCAGTGAAGGGGCGGGGACTGCGCTCTCCATCTTACCCTGGGTCCTCCATTTTTGGGCAGGGCCATGTGCTCAGCGGGGCTTCTTCCCGGAAGAAGCCTCTGCTAGCCACACCCAGGATTTCTCTGGACTAACCAATGATAATCAAGGGAAGTGCACGCCATCACTATGACCACATCCTGTGTAATGAGACACCGACTCGCGCCCGGCCAATCGGCGGGGCCCACAGTCCCCTCTCCCGCCCTTACTCCACTCCCCTATAAAACTCCTGGTCCCATCAGGCTTCTCTCTCTCGGCCACTTGGCTTGCCGTTGTGTCGGTGAGTGTGGTGGATGGGGAGCTCGAGCTAGCTTGAAATAAAGGACTCTTTGCTTTTGCATCGGACTGGCTGGCTCCCTGGTGGGCTCTTGGGAATCTTGAAATCTGGGCATAACACTTATGTGGGAGGAACATGAAACAGATAAAATAAAAATCACATTCTGCTTCAGGAAGACTTTAGCCTGGTGACTTTTAGTAGTTGGAGACCAGAAATAAGTAGAGAAAGAGTATCATAGTAATGAGGGGAAAATCTTCCAGGCCACACTCAGCCACGACTGTACCTTTTTTTCCTCCTTAAATCCAGGATGGTCTATAAAACCACTCTCATTGAATATATAACACGGGAGAAGCCTCTCAGGTCTAATATTGTGTGCATTTACTTGGATTCACAAAATTGAGACTAGGAAAATAAATAACTAGGGTGATCATAAAACAGCTATGTTTGTGAAACCAAGTGAAAAGTCTGAACTTTAAACAACTGCAGACCGAAAACTCAAAAGCTCTGTAACTACACCTACACTCTAAGTCTAAGGAGAGATCAGTTGGATAGTGAACCAGTGTGGATCAGAGTTTGATGTAGAAAGAGATGAAACCCGAAAAGAAAAATGAAAATATGAGAATGTCCATACTAAGGGAAGATAGTCCCTACCATGAAGAGACTGGTAGTCAGAACCAGAACTATGGCTTGCCCTCCTGAGCTTGCTTAGTTGACCCATTCAGATATTGGTGTCCCCAAACCCCACCCTTGGCTTCCCAAAGAACACCTGACTGAGCTGGTTGCAAGGCCCCTGCCATGTGGTGGGACTATCATATTCTGAGCTCCAATTAAGTTGATCAAGTATAGATTTCTTTTCATAACATTTCCTGAGCAAAGTCAATTTTTTAAAACATGTTTTCCACCCAACTAGACCATGATCATTATGCACATAGTAGATGTCAAAAATATTAATGGAATGAATAGACCAATCTGCCACTCAAAACTAAAGTGGCCTCAAAATACATTTGACAATCACATATTCATTCAGTATATATTTACTGAGTGTTCAGCTACTGTGCTAACTAGAAATAAAAAGAAACAAAAGGCAACCCGTACTCTCAAGGAACTCAACCTCAAGGGGGAGACAGAAACTATGATGGAGGGATGGTAGGATGGAAGGAAGGGGGCAGGCTCAAAAGACAGCAAGGGGATCAAATCCATAGGATTTGGTGCCTGTTTCTCAGTTAGATGCAATGAATGGATGATAAGGAAATTAGGAGGAGAAGAGTTCAGATTAAACGGAGAGACATCAGATATCTAGTCTAAAGGGGAAAAGCCATTTAAGAGAAAGGAGATAGTTGATGCAATAAAAACCCTACATCCCACCCTAAAAGAGACCTAAAGAACAAGATAGGGTAGGTAATAAGACAAGTGAACCTCTAATGATGATGAGTTCTCTGCATCCCAGTTCATTTTTAGCAAGTCGGAGGACTTGAGTGTCTGTTGTGATATACCTTCTGTCCACTGATCCTAGTTCTATCTATGAAAGCCACACATAATAGGTTCAATTTCTCTTCTAAGTGACGGCCCTACCAATACATGTCCTCCTTTTAAAAATATATATATTTTATTGATTTTTTACAGAGAGGAAGGGAAAAGGAGAGAGAGTTAGAAACATCGATGAGAGAGAAACATCTATCAGTTGCCTCCTGCACACCTCCCACTGGGGATATGCCCGCAACCAAGGTACATGCACTTGACTGGAATCGAATCTGGGATCCTTCAGTCCATAGGCCGACGTTCTATCCACTGAGTCAAACCGGTTAGGGCTACAGGTCCCCCTTTTAACTGAGGTTCATATAATATGACTTCCAGACTCTTCACTATTTTTGTCATTCTCATGCTCTTAGATCGGCTAATTGAAAAATGGAAATTCTAAGAGAACCTAAAATATAAGAAATTTGAAAATTGTGGTTGGCAGGACTAGGGGAGGAGTGATAAAAGAAGAAAGCACTAGGTCAGGCCCTCTTTATACAAACTGAAATAAGGATCCAAAGTTAATTACATGATGCCTTATTCTCTCCTCCAGTTCATTTCCCAAGTACTTTCTCATAAGCATTCTCTTTTATGAAGGCAGTCATCTTGCCCTTAAAATATATTAATTCTGTCTCACTTTTCCTATTAGTCTGCACTAAAATACTTATTAAAATAAGTTGCAAGGGACATTTGAGGTGTTTTTTTGTACATCTTAAGATGTCCAAGCATTTCCTTTGTAGCAAATTGTAAAAAAAAAAAAAAAAGGTGAATATTTTACTGTGTCATGTGCTACAGTTATATGTACATATAAAGGTAAAAGAGGGAAGGGGTATACACTCAATTTTTTGTTTACATAAATAACTAGGCTAATAGTTTATAAAATAAAGAAACAGCTCAATCAAGGATGACAGTGTTTCTTCTAGAAATTAGAATTTACTCAGAAATGATCTCTTTCAATTTAGACTTTCATCTGACTTCTAACATTTCGAATAGTATATTTCTTTTTTTAAAATATATTTTATTGATTTTTCACAGAGAGGAAAGGAGAGGAATAGAGAGTTAGAAACATCAATGAGAGAGAAACATCAATCAGCTGCCTCCTGCACACTTCCTATTAGAGATGTGCCTGCAACCCAGGTACATGCCCTTGGCAGGAATCGAACCTGGGACCTTTCAGTCCGCAGACCGATGCTCTATCCACTGAGCCAAACCGGTTAGGGCTCAAATAGTATATTTCTTAAATAATATATTCCCCTTTCTTAGGTTGGATAGCTTCAATGAGACTCAATTTACTCCTTTTCTCTGTAAAATCATTCATCTTATAATTCAACCTTCTTCTCATCTTCTCATATTTTATATTCACACGTATAAATGGGAACCCGCAATTTTAGAATCAAAAGTTACAGTATCCAAACCAACACCTTTTCCTTCTTGGGGTCTTGTTCCACATGTAGAACACCAGAACTCACACCCTCTCTCTTAAAGCAAAACCTACCATAAACTGGACAAATACCCCAGACAGGCTTTCCATTTCCTGCAGCCCCTGTAGCCTTTAGAAATCGAGCCTATCGTTGGGCAACATATGCAAACCTCCCACTGATTATGTTATCAAACCTGCTTACAATTTCATCCCAGGAGTTTGTGTATGGCCAAGATGAGGCTGGCTGTCTGTTTAATGAAACAATCCCCCCACAAATGTACACATAGTGGGACCTTGAATTTGCTTCAACAGGGACATTGAACTCCCACCCCATTCTGCCACTCTCTGAGCATGCTAACCTTCTTGAGTCTCATTTCTGTTTACAAAATAACACATCAATTGATAGCTAGAATTTTGCATCTCATGCATTCTCATAACTTCTAGTTGGCCTGTGGCTCATTTCAGCATACACTTTCTTCTTCATGCTACTAGATAAGCTTGTTTTTACAGCATTGTAAAGAAGAAGAAGAAGAAAAACAAAATAGGGCTGTTGTTAAACATTATATAAGGAAATGGTTTCCTTGACAACCATAACCACAAGCAAGTTGTTAGAACCTCTTCCTCATTGCATGGTTGGTTTAGTTGCTACAATACTGCACAATATTTTTATACAGTCAGGCACTAAATACCTGAATTTATAGAACCAGCGGGAAGCAGAGCAAGTGATAAACTATCCAAACAGTTGGAAAGTGTTAAACACTAATTATTTTAAATAATTGGGATTGAGCCTTGTGACAAATGCTGAAAGCTTGATACATAGTTAAGATCCAAAATAAATGACCACCTCAAGGACACAATAAAAAAAAAAGATTAGCTAGAAATGCCAAAGAATTTGAAAATATTGCTCAATAAGAGAGTGGCATTTAGGTGCTATTAATTAATAAATAGGTGCTAGATGCTATTTCTGAGATAGAAACGAGGTGAGCTTCAAGGTTAACACCAGAAATCTGGTCAAAAGTACTCCTAAGAGTATGTCTGTTGACAATATTAGACATAAAATATGGAATATCAATAAAACAATTATTGAAAAATTGCACATCACCTGAATGTAGGAGACCAACACAGATGCTGCTTTAAAATAACATAGGAAAATCAGTTTCTAGCGAGAAAGCCCCAGAGATGAGAGTGTCAATTTTTTAAAAAATATATTTTACTGATTTTCTACAGAGAGGAAGGGAGAGGGATAGAGACCCAGAAACATCGATGAGAGAGAAACATCGATCAGCTGCCTCCTGCACACTCCCCACTGGGCATGCGCCCGCAACCCACGCACATGCCCCCAGCTGGAATCGAACCCGGGACCCCCAAGACCACACGCCGACGCTCCATCCACTGAGCCAAACCGGCCAGGGCGGGAGTGTCAATTTATTGCAGACATTTGTGATAAAAGAGAGAAGCCGGTCATTTTTCTTAAGGGAAAACTAGAGTCAGACATGACAAATCCATTGGCACTGAATATTAATACTATTCCCATTTCAATGGAACCACACATTTTAAAAAATAGACTTGACTTTTTAGAGTAGTTCTAAGTTTTTGGAGGAACACGAAGGGAGAGTTCCCATATATCTCCTGCCTCCCCACATTCAGTCTCCCCCACTGCTCTCAACAGAGTGACGCACTTATCATTGATGAATCCACACTGGCACATCATTTCATGCAAAGTACACAGTTTACATTATAGTTCATTCTTGTTGTTGTCCATGCTATAGATTTGGGCAAATGTATAATGATATGGATCCACCAGTGTAGTCTCATATAGAGTAGTTTCACTGCCTAAAATTCCCCTGTGCTCTGACTATTCGTCCCTCCCAACCTCTGGTAACCATTGACCCTTTTTCTGTCTGTACAATTTGCCTTTTCCCAGAATGTCGTATAGCTGAAATCATACAGTACGCAGACTTTTCAGATCACTTCCTTTCACTTTGTAATACGCAATAAAGTTCCCTCCATGCCTTTTCGTGGCTTGAGAGCTAATTTCTTTAGAACCACACCTGCTTCCTACACTTAGAAGTGTGGTTTCCATGGTGAGAGGTAGTGCTGGTGTTTTACAAATCAGTAAACACCACGTATTAGCGTCGAGAAGTCCTGGATTTAGGGACAGCGGTCATGGGTTTAAGTGACAGTCCTGCAATTTACTAGGATGAAGCCTTGGAGAAATCACTTAGCCTCTGAGGTGAGTGAAGCTGAACATAAAGAGGCTTAATTGTCCATGAAGAAACCTGGCTTGAGATGGTGACCAATAGCAGTGCCCCAAAGGGGTGGTGACAGACTGACCCAGTCTTGCAAAATGAAGCTGTGAAATAAACATATAAGAAATAGGGAGCAGCTAAGTTTGAAGGCATTGAAAAGGAGACAGATCACAAAGCTGCTTTTGAATCCTAAAATAAACCCAGTTATACTCATTCAGTGGAACAAAATATAACCAATAAAAATCATCTTTGGGGGGTATGAAAGGTTTTACCAAGAGGGGGTCACTCCCATAAGTAATTATAAGTGGGAAAAACAAGATATAAAGGTGCATACACATAATTAAGCTAAATCTGTTGCCCATACATAGGATCATAAATAAAGGCAGCTAAGGAAATACCCTGAAACACTTATCAGTGCTTTTCAATGGTAATAATTAGAATTGTGCTACCAAGGGTTTCAGCAGAAAAGAGATGAAACTCTTCAACTAACCAATTTGAGGAGAGTATATTATGGGACTTTTTGCAAGATATAGGTGAAGGGTCAACCCCATTCCCAGCCTATGCCAGTGGGAGTTGGAAGAAGGAATGATTTCCTGAGCCTGTAGAGAGAGAACTGTGTTGAGAGGGCTGCTTGACAGGACTGTGCCCTTCACTCAAGGTGCACAGCCAGATGACAGCAACCCACAGGGAAATAAATAGCCCAACCTCACTCACACCAGCCAAACTCCAGGGGAAGTCAAAGGGCAAGGGGGCCTTTGGGTGCAGGGCAGCCCCCCAGGCACTCAGCAGGGTGCAGAAGGATGGATCCAGAGGAACACAGAGGGTGGTTTAATTTTCTTTTCTTGTGTTTTATTCTGAATTTTCTGTTTTTTTCCAAGTAGTAGTTAGAGCATGTATTTTATAGCTTTAATTTTTTTGCCTGTGTCATTCAATGTTTATCACTCTTTGCAATAGGTTGAATGAAAAATAAAATGGGGTGTGGGTCAAAAAAAAAAAGATTGAAAATAGGAGGAAACATGTGAAATTATGAAAAGACTAACATGAGGAATGACCAGGGGATATAAAGGACACATTTGGTGGCTAAAGAAAACAGGTTTCTGAGTGCGTTCCAGCTCCTCACTGTTCTGCACATTAAAGACGAATAGTGACAGAAATAATGGTCATTGCTAAGGGAAGTTTTTAAGGGACTTTCCTGGGTCTGATTTGACATACACGTCAGCCCTGAATGAAAACACCATTTCAGAGTCACCAAGGCCCAGTTCAGCGTTCTGAAACCATTTCATCTTCTCCGTCTCTCATCTAAATGATCTGCTCTACAACCCCAAATGGACATGTTTGCAAGTGCACCAAGTGAAGTAGAGCCCATGTCTAGCAGATCTCACAGATGTGACTAGTACAAGCAGATGTCAAACCAAACAAAGCATTGTCACTGGTGAACTGCATGCAGATAGAATTAGGATTAGGTTTGTCTTTTGAGAGTTTATAAATATTTTTATTTTTAAAAATATAAGAAATCCAACTCGAGGATGAGGTTTTTGTGGTCTCCACTTCCTCAGAGCTCATTTCTGTGAGAGTAACTATTCATCAAAAGTCCCCACTCTGGCCCGGCTGGTGTGGCTCAGCAATTGAGCGTCAACCCAGGAACCAAGTTCCATTCTGGTCAGGGCACCTGCCCAGGTTGCCGGCTCAATCTATACCCAGTGGGGAGGCCTGCAGGAGGCAGCCGATCCATAATGTTTCTCTCTCATCTCATTGATGTTTCTATCTTCCTATCCCTCTCCCTTCTGCTCTCTCAAAAAATCACTAAAAACATATTTATATTATTTATATTTATATTTATATTTATACAGTCCCCATTCTGCATCCAGGGCACCTATGCTGATCCAGTAGAGGGCAGTGATAGACCTAGGAGCCTGGCCCTACACAGGGAGGGACTCCCCAGTGGAGGCACAGCTCAATATGGCTTCATCTGTGCAAAGTGGGCGGGGTCACCTGTGTTCATTTCTCCCATCACACTCTGGTGTGTGGTTGGACCCTTAGTAACCCAGAGACTGCTGCCAGCAGTCATGGGGACAGGATTTATGACCTTCACCTCAAACTGCAATCCTGAAAACAAAAGCCACAGCACCTCCAGCCTCAGCAACATCTAATTTATGGCTGGTTGTTTATATCAGACCCAAGGCCCTGAGTGAGGCAGGCAGGGGGCTTCTCCATTAAAGGGGCAGCAGGGGAGCCTGTAGTCCCAAAGCAGATGTCCAAAGCTAATCAAGAAGAAGTCCCAGGGAGAAGAGAATCAATGCTTCTCTTAGGCAGGCCCGTGGCTCTTTAATTAAACAGACCCCTGACTTGACATTATAGTTAATGCAAGAGAGATGAGCTTGGTTATGAACAAGCAAAAGCATGTTTTAACTGCAAAACTTCAAATAAACTATCGAAGCGATTAGCATGGATTATCAGCCTGTAGGCACCTCTAGAGATTTCAAGCGTCTAGGATTTTCTACAATAACCAATTTAAGACAAGTTGGGAAAGCACATTCTGCAATAGTTTCTCTAATGCAACATCACCATTTTACTAAGAAAAAAAACTTAAGTAATTTGCATTGCACCACTTATATGCAATCAAGAGCTAGCCTTCCTTTCAATGGCATATAAAAATAGAAAACATTATACACATTAGAGCTGGAAGACTCTAGATAGCACTGTTCCTAGTTTGTTAAGCAATGGAACCCTTTTTTAAAAAGGTAAATTTTTCTATGCAACCTCAGTGTATCTAGATCATATGAAAAAAACACCTTATTGATATAACTTCACTTTATAAGTTCACATTTCTGTTAAATACTATAAAGTCAGTGTCTAAGAACAAGAACGTTTTTTGGAGGAATGAGATTCAGGATTTATAGATGACTTGTACTTCCATCAATTTTAGGATCTAATTTATTTTCGTTATTTTCTTTGCAACTCCTTCCACAGATAAATCACTGCCAATGGTAATAAATGTTGTTTGTTTGCTTGTTTTTTGGTAACAGTGTTTCACACAACATCAGGATATTCTTCAATTAAATAGAGCAAAGGAAGCTTAGTTCCTAAGTTTGCACTGAAAGAAGATAACATCGATAACATATCAAGAAACTGTGGTCTTCAAAGATGACAACATATCAAGAAGCTGTGGTCTCCAAAGAATGAGTTTTTAATGATAAAGACAGTTGGCTGTGTTCTTAACAAAAGTCAGTTCCTCTTCTTTTTGTCCCGGGGTACACGGCACAACCACATTTGCCAGCCTTCTTTGTAGCCATTGTCTGAGATCCAGTCAACAAAACGAGAACAGGACTGATATGCACCAGACCTGTCACCTGCAAACCCACTAGAGGCAACCTTCCACTGCTTGTCTCAACAGCCCACTGGCCGAAAAGGACTCAGAGGTCCAGAGAGGAGGACAGGGCCACAGGATGAAAAAAGCCTGGGTTCCCAAAGGACCATTCAGAAGGCCACTTGCAAACCATGAATATTATTATTAGACTCGTAAGAGCAAGAAATACACTTTTATTGTGTTAACCAACTAAGGTTTGGAACTTTGTTATGGCAGCTAGCATTATTTACCTTTACTAATATATCGGTTAAGGTAAAAACGGAAATAATACTTGAAGCGAATGTTTGCAGAACTCTTAAAACATCTATCCAGAGGCCACAATTTGAAAACAAGAGCTTTGATTCAAACTTCTATAGAGAGACATACGTTCCTTCGTGCAAGGCAAAGAGAACCCTCTCTCAAAGCTACCAAAAAGTCAGCAGGGCTTTTCGTAACTGGTGAGAACACTGCTCTGAGCAAGGTAATTTCCATTTTTATACAGTACTGTGAGAAGGTTAAGGTTCTGTTCCCTCCTACCCAAAACCATTATCACCCTGGCTCACCCACTCTTCATAAATCACAGGAAACTCACATGCTGCATCCACAGTTGGTTCAGGGTATAAAGTAGAGCAGGGCGTCATCTTTCTTCCAATAAATCTCTACAAATGGAGGTAAAGGGGAGGCGTAGTGGGGGGACATCTTCTCCACCAATCTGTTCACAGTGAATTAGCCACAGTAAGAAGGGAAGCTGTGGAGAGCAGGAAGACCAGCAAAGTCAGCATTGGAGATCCAAACTCAATTCCCACACTCACTATTATTTTGGGGGGCTATGTTCTTATTTACTACATATGTTATAAACATATATGATACATGCTACAAAAAATTTTTTTTTCAAAATTTAACTGTCAAGAAAGTGTACAGTGTTATAATATAACTAGTGACGCGGTGCATGGATTTGTGCACATTGAAAGGAAATTAATTAGAAGGTGGCCGGTGGGACAGGACTGGGTGAGAGGGGCCGGACATACCCTGGAGCCAACCTCCCACTGTCCCTCCCCAGTTGGCCACACCTGGGGTGGTCCCGTGGCTTGGAAGGATCTGCGGAGTGAGCGGGGTCCCTTGGCCTGGCCTGCGGGGCTTGGGCCAAAATGAGCTCTCCGACATCCCCTAAGGGGTCCCGGAGAGCGAGAGGGCACTCTGCAAAGTTGCTGTCATACAGGGTGTGGAATGCAAATGCAAGTGTGCATTAAACCAGATTCAGGGCCAACAGTACCCCAGCAACAACATAACCCATGGCCAAAGGTGGGATTGCGCAGCCTCGAGAGGAATCGGGCTCTCTCCTCTCTGGTTTCAGGATGCGTCCTCCCAGAACCACCACTGCCAAGTCACTGCAGCTAGGCAGCTTCTGCATTGAACGTCTGCCCTTGGTGTCAGTGCGCATCATAGCGTCCAGTCGGACACTTAGCATATTAGCCTTTTATATATATTGATGGCACAAGTTCATGTTTTATTTCAAATTGGTTTGCTTATCACCCATTTCAAACCATTAATAGTGAAATGTTACTTAAGGATAATTAAAAATTATCTATTTTCATTATTAACAATAAACAATTCCAACAAGTTCATAAGAATTAGCAATGTCAAATATTAATGTCCAAAAATTGAGCTTTTGAAGAAGTATAAAATATAACAACCAGTTTCCGTTTACTTTGCTCTGTGGCAACGTACATATGCAATTGAATAGGATTCTAGCATTTGTTTTTGAAAGATATTTTTAAGAAGTCCTTCCATTTTGTAAGGTTCAACAACTACCACATCCAGCCAAATCAAACCCAACAGTTCACTTAATGGCTTCAGACAACCCTCATTGAGAAATTCTTATGAGTTGGGTAGAGTTGCATGTTCCATTAATATTACATAAGATGACAAGAGACATTACAAGCCAATATCATAATGACAAAGGCAAAAGAAAATACAAACATTCAAATCAGTTGTGACAAGGTTTTTCTACAAATATTTCAGATGTCATACTTTCAGGAAAACAAGATTTAATGTGTATTTATTGGGATTTTACATGCTCTAACTGAAAATTTAACAAGATTGGTCAGATGGAGTTAAGTCGAGTATTGCAAATTTGTTCATTCAACATTGAGCACCTACTATGTACATAGCACTATGCTAACATTTAAAAAGTTGAGTATTAATGTCTTTATCAAGCATTATCTTGGTGTGAGGTAAAAAAACACACCACTTTATTGAGATATGATTGACATATAAAAAGCTATATATATTTAACATATACAACTTGATGAGTTTAGAGTTATAAAATCCCTGAACCCATCACATGATCTATGCATAAACCTATCTACCACCTCTAAAACTTTCCTCCTGTCCTCTTACTTATTGATTTTGTGGGTATGTGTGTGATAAGAACACTTATTTTACTACCTTTTAGTAAAAATTTAACTATACAATATGGCACTGTTAATTGTGGTCATTATGCTATCCAGTCTATCTCTAAGACTTACTCATCTTTTATAACGAAAACTTTGTACCCTTTGACTAATACCTGTTTCCCTCTCTTCATAGCTCCTGGAAACCCCCATTATTATAAGAATAAAATCTGTGTTTCTAGTACTGACAACTCTAAGCCTACTTTGCCCTCCCCTATATAAGTGGTATGACGCAGTCATTAGTCCGTCTGTGATCGACTAATACTGCAATAAACATGCCACATCCACTTATTACCAGCTATATGAACTAGGGCAAATCACTCAACCTCATCTGCAAGATTAAAAAATAAGATTATTGTGAATATTAAATAAGACCAAACCTATGAAAGTTACTTAGCAAATGTAAAGGAGTATACAAAATGTAAAATATTGTAGTGGTTGGTGAACCTCAAGAGCTTAGATGATGTATAATCAATTGTCCTACCAAGAGAACATTGTAATGAAATTTTTAAAGCATGAGATATGAGAAGATCTTCTCTTTCTGCTTTAGTGGTTTAGTTTCCTCACACAGAAAAGTTCTAGGAGATGTCCTAGAGCTGGTATAGCATTCCATGGTGATAGATAACCAGGCAAGGTTGCCAGATAAAATACAGGACACCAAGTTAATATTAAATTTCAGATAAACATCAAACAGCATTTGGTAAAATTATGTCCCATTCATTATATATTGGGCATTCTGTATTTTCATTTGCTAAATTTGGCAACTGTCAATAAAATCAATTTTATAGATTTCAGAGAGAGGAAAGAAGGGAGAGAGAGATAGAAACATCAGTGATGAGAGAGAATCATTGTATACCCGCCGCCCCCCGCCCCCCCGGCCCTGCAATGGGGATTGAGCCCACAACCTGGTTTGTGCCCTGACCGGGAATCAAACCGTGACCTCCTGGTTCATAGGTTAATGCTCAACCACTGAGCCACACTAGCCAGGCTTCTATCAGTTTCTTACCTCACTTTCCAAAATGGTAGCATTTGTACTCCAAAAAGCAAAGATGAAGAAGAAAGCAAAGTGTGCATAAACACTGTCTCTTAACATAAAGACTCCCCAAAGCTATCATACTACAATTCCACTGGCATCTTGTGGTCCAGAACTTAAGTCACATGGCCACATAGCTGCAAGGGAGCATGGAAAATGTAGTCTTCATTCCTAGCAGTAGTATGCTCACCTAACAGTTCTATCACTGGAAAAGTAAGAAGAACTTAATATTGCAGAACTCCTAGGCCCTAATATATGCCTGTTATCAAAAGCTTCGTTTTGTAAACATCAGTGTACTTCTCCGAAACCAAGTTCCTTTATTATCACACTTTATTTTTTTTTAAGATTAAAAATAGAATAATGTATGTAAACTTACTTTATCACCAGATAAACATTTAAATTCCTTCATAGGCAAGGTCTACAGACAATATCAAAAAAGCCTGTAAACTGTCAAGGTAAGGCTTGGGACAGCAGAGTTAGAGTTGGGTATGGTGGATTGAGGGTGTTCCTTCATGGAGAAATAGGACTTAGCCTTGATGATGGGTAGGATTTGGGAAAATGCAGGGTAGTGAGGAGAACATATGTGGGAGGAGAACAGCTTAAGTAAAGGCACAGAGTTAGAAATAGGCACAGGAGTTGAAGAAATGGAGGCAAGCTAATCTGACTACAAAAAGGAGCTATTACAGAGAGGATTTTAAGATTCCCATATGCCACTCAAAGCCCTCTCTCCCAGCTTAAAAATGACATTTCTTAATTTTTTTTGAACAGCTGATTTTTAACAAGCTAAAAGACAAATTTCTTTTAATTCTGTAACCTTAGTTGAACTACTTAACAAATAGTTATTGATCATCTCTGCTGAGCCCAACACTGGGGATATTAAAATTAATGAGATGTTTGGTCCAGAAAGATGTGTGAACAGTGACAAGATGATGCGGTAAGTGCATCCTGAACATGACTAGTAAAAGCCAAGAACAACTCCTAGTCAACGGTGATAACCAAAAGCATCTCTCTGCATCTCCAAATTTCTTTGGGGATGGGAGATGTCTTCAAAGTGCTTGGATGAAGAAAAGAAGCTTTCTATGCAAGATAAGAACTCTCCCATCTGGGAAAGTGTCTCCAATTCATGACATCCTAAGAATTCAGAAGCAGTTCTAATAGAGGTTGACTCTCAAAGAAAGAAAGGGTTTTAATACCAAAGTTATTCAGTATTTCTTATTACTTCTTATTCATTCTGCCTTTGTCCTTCATCTCAGGAATTGGGAGAAAGGGCAAAAAGACCAATCTATAAGCTAGAAACTCCTGGAAAGTAGTGGGATTCATGAAAATTCTGCTTAGAATTTTTTTGCGGGGGGGGGGGGAGGGGGGTTGTAGTGATTCTTACATGCCCTGGACAAAACAGTGTATCAGAATGACATTTGGAATTGAAGAAAAAGTTTTAGGGTCTAGACCTCTAAAATACGTTATTGTAAAATCACATTGATTCATCTAATTCTTACGAGCTAACTATTTATTATAAACACTGCTGAATTAGAAGTTGTATCTTGTGTCCTCTCAATTTTTCCAGAGTTGGTAAGCTAAAGTCCTTCTCTCCAAACCTCCCTTATGGATTGTAAACTAGATCAGTTAAGGGACTAGGGGTCCACATTTACGCAGGTTTAATATTTCTGACCACTGGTGGGCTTAGCTTTAAGCGCAGTTTCTACAGGCAAAATTACTAATAATTTACCCAAGATTAAAATCTATTAGTTATAATAGTAAACCCACAATAAATGTTAGCTCTGTGCCAGGAACTCTTTTGATGCACTATGATCTACAGATGAAAGAGCTGACACCCAGGGAGATTAAAGGAACCACTATTTAAACATCACCACCAATATCTGTGTATCCTATAGACATGGATGAGATACTATTTATCTCGCATTGGCCACAGGGCCCAACACAGACTTTAAAACATGGCGTTCAGGAAGTGGGGAGGAATGGGAGGAAAGAGCAAAGAGGTGAGGAAAAGGACCTGGAGAGAAAAGCAGAAGGAAGAATTGAACAGGTTAGCATTCTATAAGGGACAAAAGAATGGCCTTCAATCTTAGGCAATTAACTTGAAAATCCTTGCTTTTTATTTCCAAAAGAAGGAAGATGAGAAGAAAGAAGCAAGGAAGAGAGGAACGAGAAAGGGAATCAGAAACTTATATTCTGTAATGTTGGCTCACATCTCTGTTTCTGTGATTTTTTTTTCTTTATAATTTTCCCTTACTTAATTCGTGTCTGTTCTTTGGTTCAGCTGAACTAAGACTCAGAAAGCTTTATGTACTTGACAGAAGACCTATTGGTGGTGGTGTCAGCAGCTACATCATCAGCTCAGAGAGAGTGAGGCTGGGGCTGTGAGGTAGGGAGCCAGACAGCCACCCTATTAAATAGGCCCCCATGATGGCCAATCCTTTCCTCTAACTCACACTGGACAATCTAATCACAGCCTGCTAACATTGAAGGCCCTACCAGATCTTACCCATTTCTCAATGTAATCCTCTGAAAGTCTTTCCTTTCCTTTTTGGTTTTTATTTATTTATTTTTGAGTCTTACTGTAATTTCACAACTTAACCATCATGAATACTTCTCATTTTTCATTTCCTTTAATCAGGCAAGCATTTAGCTCCACTCCTTCATGATGTACATCCAGAATTGCACTGTGTATTTTTAAAAAATATTTTTCAACTTCAGTTCACATTCAATATAATTTTGTATTAGTTTCAGGTGTAGAGCATAGTGGTTAGATAATCATAAACTTTACAAGTTCTCCGCCCCCAATATTTCAAGTACCCACCTGGCACTGTACCAGTTATTATAATACTATTGACTATATTCCCTATGCTGTACTTTACATACTCAGAACTATTTTGTGACTACCGATTTGTACTTCTTAATCCCTTAACCTTTTTCACTCAGCCCCCCAACTCCCCTCCCCTCTGACAACCATCAGTCTGATCTCTGTATCTATGAGACTAGTTTCTATTTTGTTTGGTGGTTTATTTTAATCTTTAGATTCCACCTATAAGCGAAATCATATATTTGTCTGGAACTTTCGACCTTTTTTGCTTTATCCACTGGTTTCTGAGATCCTGAATTCTTTCCTTTAAACTCCATTTTATACACGGCTGTAAACTGTCTGCTACCATACTCCCTGCCTCACAACCTTCCTTAAGCTCTTTGTCCTCACCACGTAACCTTTAAATTTAGTTGATTCGTTTTGATCATAGTGCTAAGGAGGCCAAGGCCAAAGGTTAAGTACCAGAAAAAAGCTTATAAACCCCTGGACTCACAAACATTAGAGCATGAAAAGAACCCTAACAATGGCTTAGCACAACCCTCTTATTTTACAGATGAGATCATTACGTCTGGAAAGATCAAGTTTGGGAAGAAAAAAACACTCATCTATACATGGCAAAAGAATGGCCTTTAATCTTAGGCAATTATCTGGAAAATTCTTGCTTTTTACTACCAGACCTAAGGCAAGAAGGAATGTGGATTACATCACATAATCAGCAGCCTCCAGGGAGAGGCCCGGAAACCTCACAGCCCTTTTACTAGTAGGTTCTCTTTCTCTAATTACAAGTACCTTTCTCACTGAAGTATTTGTCCTAATCCTTAACCCTGACTTGCATTTCTTTATTTTGTCCTTCAGAGGAAAAAAAGCCATGAAAAGATCTCAGATAGTAGGCAGAGTGTAGTGGTGAGATGCAAGAATCCTAGAGACAGGTGGGGTTCAAGTCCCAGCTCTCAGTCACCTCCTACCACTCCTACTTCAGGCACATTTCTTAACCTCTCCAAGGCTAAATTCTGTAGCAGGAAAATAGGGGTAACCTTGTAGAGTTTCTGTTAGCATTAGATGAGCAACTCTGAACCAGCTGCTCATCTTGGCCCTGATTTTTGAAATGTGTCACAAGGCTAGACTATCTCCTTTTTCACAGTGACTTCCTTCCTGGGTGGTAGAAATCTGCTCTCCTTTCCTTATTGATGACTCCAGCTGGCACTCCCTCAATCCATGAGGCCAAAGGTGTTCTTACAATAGTGAGCCTCAAAAGGAAGAGTTGAAAAATCCAAGGTCATGCTTAGAGAGAGAAAGGGAGAGAGAGAGAGAGAGAGAGAGAGAGAGAGATATTAGTTGCCTTGCATATGTGCCCTGTCTGGAGACACAACCTGTAACTCAGGTATGTGCCCTGACTGGGAATCGAACCTGCAACCTACCACTATATACCAAGAGTGCAGAGGGGGCTATCATTGTCTGGCCAAATAAAATTGTATTTCACCACCAGAATACATCTGTATTTCATGTGTTTTCTTCATCTTTGTTATATCTTTCTTATAACATGAATCATAAGTATTCAGTTCTATTGTATACTCAATTGAGTATTCTTTCTGTTGATTACAATGGAAGCATTTTCATATTGCTACATAACCAGAGATGGTTGTTACTGTGCGTTCACACTTCTAAGAGCCAATAAGTGTTTTTTTCCCAGGAAAAGGTCTGGTCCAAGCTGACCTGATATCTCCAACACAAAAACCACTTTTAAAGAGCAGTTCATCTTGCTGTAAAATATGCCAACATTTCTTTTCATTGGGCATCCCCTCCAAGATGGTATTAACATTTATAATGTCTTAAGTAATTCTGCAACTGTTACTTCATTTATTCCTCATAATCTCCTTAGGTCGGTACTAGTATACCCATTCTGTTTTATGAGGCCAAATCTTATTTATTTATTTATTTTTGGTTATCTTATCAGGAGATATTTGATACAAGAAATATGTGAGGGAAAGTCACCCTAAGAATACACACAAATGTGTATGCCTAATTATGTGTTACCACACCTCCCAAGGACTTTGCCATCATTGCCATTCTTTTGTGTCTTCTGGAAACAATTCTAAAGAAGAAACTTTTCAAGAATATACAACATGTACGTAGGGGTTCAAAGTCAGAGTGGGTACACTAAGAGGGTAAAGAGAAGGGTAGGAGGCAGTGGCAAGTAATGCAGATCTCCAACAAACAGTGGAGCTTTCCATGTTCCTGAAAGAAATGACAAGCCAAACCAGAATCCTGACCAGGTATTTTGAGCCAAGCAAAGTGTCAAAGCACACTCGATGTCCTGCACCTCGTGTGCCCCTCTGATAAGGCCAGGGCATGGTGCTGTCCCCTAAATGATCTCAGGTTCACAGCAGCAACACATGCAACCTTCTGTCAACAAGCAGAGCCGTGAAAATAGCACTGGCCTTTATGTCCACTGGCCCATGTCCTCAAAAAAGTCAATGTGGAACTGAAAGCAAACAAGCACTATGCCAAAATATTAAGTAACAAGCTTTTGACACATTTTAGGACATTCCACATCCTGTGTGTTTTTAAGAGAGCAATCCATGTTTGCTCATAAAAATGATTCATTATTTTCCAATGAAAGATAAAATTTTAAATGGTATTCTATTTAATAGAATATTTATAACTTTTAAAATATGTGATGATATGGCAATGTTTTTATATTAAAAAGGGGCTGTTACAAACCAACGGAAAATGTTTAATTATATTTTTTGAAATGGTAAAACCATGACTCAGAGATATAAAATAAATACTTGTCAAAGATTTTTATTTAACTCATTATTAATTATTAAATTAACTATTAAATTTAACTCACTATAAATTATTTAATTATTATTAAATTGGGAACCAGGCCAAGTGTTTCAACCCATTTAAAGGAAAAATTAAAAACCACACATTTACATGAATGTTGAAATAAACTTACAAATTGAAACCAAATTGGTTTTTCCTGATAATGGGGATGTGGGTGGGTGAGTGGGATAGCTCTCCACTGCACAGAAGTCTTTTGCAAGTAGATAAGAATTACTTGCATTTGCAATAATTTTTCAGTGATCTTCAAACTACAGAGCTGAAAAATCACCTAATCAAAGCGATGGTTCATATCCCTACAGCAGTGTTTTAGCAATTTTTTTCATTCCTTCCAAAGCAGCCTTTTTAGTCATTTTTACTTAATCTTCTCCCCACTCCAAATTAAATGCTAAAGAATAAAATCTTATTGAGCAGAATAGGACTTTGAAGAGCCACAAACCACTGTAATAGCTTAACATTTCCTTTCCACAATCAAGAACCAATTTTTGCCCCTGTTGGGTGACTGAGAATGCATGCCCTCTAGGACAAATAACCCCCGAGGGGCTCCAATAGTCCACTGAAAGGATATCTAGTAGTCTCTCTATGATGTCACTTTTAAAAAACCACTATACATATTAAATTACATTTTATATACTATACATGTTCATTATTATATATATTACATATATAGAGGCTTAAAGGATAGTTTATAAAGGGGCCAGTCAGCACACTATAGCCTGCAAGCCCAATCCAACCTGCCTGTTTTTGTAAATAAAGTTTTATTGGAAAATCGCCACATAGCTCATTTATGAATTGTCTTATCTATTGCCTACATACCACAGCAGCAGAGCTGAGTGGCTGCTACATAGACCACAAGGCTAGAGGAGCCTCAATTATTTACTGTTTCTCTATTTACAGAAAAGTTGGCCAACCTCTCTGGTTTATACTAAATTGCAGATAGTAATTATCTCTGGTTAATAAGATAATGAATTATTTTTCTTTAAAAAATCTATATTTCCTATAAATGTTTTACTGATGAACAAAACTTACAAATTATTTATTACACATCAATTGTGAACAAGGAACTTGAGGAATAGAGAATAAGACATGGTTCCTGCCTTTTACAACGCTTCTAATCTAATGTTGATGAGGTCAAGTGGTGTGTTTGCTAAAGGAAGGTTGTTCTGTACTTTTATTGATGTAAGTTAAAAATAGAAGTAGATAAGGATGGCTAGAGGGGAAAAGGTCGTATTAGTAATTGAGCTGGTCAATGTAAATGTTAGGTTAAATTTCGGTCCCTGGACCCTTAACTATTAAAGAAAAAGCAGATTTAATAGTTCATCATGACTCAAGTTTTACTTCAAGTTATAAAAATAAACTAAAAGAATGTGCTTACTATACATTTCTAGAGAACATTATATTTTCTCTTCATTCAGATTTTAGACTCATTGAGGTTACGAAATTCAAAATTATCCTAAAATCCACCCTGAGAAGATAATGTAATATTTCAGGACTTAAGCTGCTCTGATTCACATATATCTCTAATCTTTTCCTAGCAAAGTTTAAAGATATTGGAACTTAACAGCAATTCAAGATTATGTGTGGCATTCCAGTCTGTTCATTCTTTCCAGCTCCCAGAAAAATGCTTTCCCAATGACCTTCCCTGAATGATAGTATCTTAGTTCCCTTAGAAGTTAAGCTGTATTTAAGACCTAGGCAAAAGATTTTTCTCATTGCTCAATTCTAAGAATTTTAGAGCAGGGCCTTCCAACCCAGTGTGTTTACAGAATAAGAATTTTACCTATTTGGAAGATAAATATGTAAATAAATTAGTGAGTCTTTGGTGGGATAAAACATTTTTTTGTTCAAGAATCTCCAGGAAGTAACTATAATATTCTTAACATTACTTCCAAATTAATTCAACAATCATTTGAACACCTAACATATTAGCCTTTCCCAATCATGCTGTCATGATGTACTAATGTATGCCAACCAGTTGTGAGGTGTATTGCCAGTAATCTGTCACAAATAAAGTTTCAAGCTTCCAGAAATTAAAACTGACTCTATAATGGCCACTCTCATTCATCTGTTTTCTAAATGGGCAAATAAGACATGAAGCCCAATGATGTGGACAGTCACATAGGAGGTATCAGCAGGTGAGAACAAAATCTCTCATTTGTACCATGGTGTAAAAATGAGGTCCACACTTATAGCCAAAAGGAGAGAATCAGTGGGAAAGAGTAAAAAGGAGGAGGAGAAGAAAAAGGAGAAGAGGGGGAGGGGAATATGGAGGAAGACTGAGGGCAGTGGTAAAGAAGAAAAACAACACTGTCTGGAGTGAGAAAGAAAGAGGAGAGCCCAAATTAAACAAAGAAAGAACAATCCGCCCTAGAATTTTTGCTCAGTGGTTAGAGCATCAGCCTGCAGACTGAAGGGTTGCAGGTTCAATTCCAGTCAAGGGCATGCCTCCTCGGTTGCAGGCTCAATCCTTGACCCTGGTTGGGGCATGTGCGGGAGGCAACCACTGGATGTGTCTCTTTCACATCAATGTAGCTCTCTTGTAGCTCTCTCTCTCTGTCTCTCCCCTTCCTTTCCACTCTCTGGAAAAAATATCCTCAGGTGAAGATTAACAAAAGAAAGAACAGTCAGGAAACAGGACAGACCAGGGCAATGGAGCAAAGACCAGAAAAAGAAGAGGTGGGGGGCAGGCTCAATTGCTGCTGAGAAATTAAGTAACATTGGTGACATAAGACAATTGAATGTCCCTGGGAAACCTCAGTATGGGCAGAAAGCTGACATGAAAGCCTGGGTTGAGGAAAGAGTTAAAGCAGAGTAAATACAAAGAACATCTGTATACTCTTCCTTACTGAAACTTGGCCTTGCTGGGAAAGAGGAAGATAGAATGGTGGTAAGAGAGGACACTGGGTAGAGGCAGGCACTTTGAAGGACTGGAGAGAGCTGAGCATGTGTATGGGTTCAATTTATCTGATAAGTTGAAAGTATCGGATAGAGAGGAAATGATCAATAGGACAGAAGGAGTAGGATCAAAGGATTGGACTTGAACAGGAAAGGCACACCTCTTCCTCATAAACTGGGGCAGGAGGTAAGGGTGAGTGCATTTGGAGGTCAACTTGTTGTGGATAGAAAGCCACACCCTACAGACCTGCTCTCTCATTCCAGGAGGGGTACAACCATCAAGCGAGTGGGAAGGGGTCAGGGTGGAACATGGATGGCTGTTGTTTAAAGTGGGAGAGGAGGATGAACAGAAACAGGTAAAATCATTGCTCTACCGGGAGCCATTTGAGGCCCTGACTGAGAGGAGAGCCAGAGAAAAAGGGGAATAGGATCTCAGGCACACTCTTAGGGAGTGGACACATTTTCCAGAAAAAAAGAATGGAGGAACGAATAAAGACATCTGAAAGAAAATGGTCATAGAAGTAAAAAACAAACAAACAAACAACAACAACAACAAAAACTGCATTGCTGTAGAAGCTGTGGTAAGGAACACTTAAAAGGACTAAATGGCCAGCCAGTGTAGCTCAGCAGTTGAGCCTTGACCCAGGAACCAAGAAGCCACCAGTTTTAATATGCTTAATGAAAGCATATATTTTTTTAAAGGATAAAATGGGGCCTGGCTGGTATGACTCCGTGGTTGAGCATCAACCATAGTTATCGGCCTATTGAGATTTTTAGATCCTACCTGGTTGAGTTTTGGAAGGTTGTATTTTTCTAGGAATATATCCATTTCCTCTAAGTTGTCTAATTTGTTGGAATAGAGTTGTTCATAGTATTTTTTAACAATCCTTTGTATTTCTGTGGAGTCTATTGTTATTTTGCCTCTTTCATTTCTAATTTTGTTTTTTTAGGTCCTCTCTCTTTGCTTCTTGGTGAGCCTGGTTAGAGGTTCATCAATCTTGTTTATCCTTTCAAAGAACCAGCTCTTGGTTTGTTTGTTTGTTTTTTACTTCTATGGCCATTTTCTCATGGTTTCATTGATCTTTTGTATTGTTTTTTTTTTTTTTTTTTGGTCTCAATGTCATTTATTTCCACTCTGATCTTTATTATTTCCTTCCTTCAGCTCACTGTGAGCTTTTCTTGTTGCTCTTTCTAATTCATTAAGTTGTAGAGTTAGATGATTTATTACCATTTTTTCTTGGGGATTTTTTGAGGTAGGCCTGTAGAGCTATAAATTTCCCTCTCAGGACTGCTTTCACTGTGTCCCGTAGATTTTGGATTGTTATGTTTTCATTGTCATTCATTTCCAGGACACTTTTAATTTCTTCTTTGATCTCTTTGGTAACCCAATCATTGTTTGATAGCATGCTATTCAGCTTCTAAGTATTTGAATTTTTTTTTATTGTTTTTATTGTAGTTTATTTCTAATATTATTCCATTATAGTCTGAGAGGATGCTTGATATTTCAATCTTCTTGAATTTGGAGAGACTTTGCCTGTGACCCAATATGTGGTCTGTCTTTGAAAATGTCCCATGTGCCCTTGAGAAGAACATATATTCCGTGGCTTTGGGGTGAAGTGTTCTGAAGATGTCAATTAAATCCATCTGATCTAATGAGTCATTTAGGATTGCTGTTTCTTTGCTGATTTTTTGTCTAGAGGATTTATCCAGTGATGTCAGTGGGGTGTTAAAGTCTCCTACTATGATTGTATTGTTGTTGATCTCTCCCTTGATATCTTCCAGAAGTTTTTTTTTATGTATTTGGGTGCTCCTGCATTGGGTGCATATATGTTTACCAAGGTTATATCCTCTTGTTCTATCAATCCCTTTAGTATTATGAAGTGGCCTTCCTTATCTTTTGTTATGGCCTTCACTTTGAGGTCTATTTTGTCAGATATAAGTATAGCTACCCCAGCTTTTTTTTTTTTTCCATTTGCCTGAAAAATATTTTTCCATCCCTTCACTTTCAGTCTGTATGAGTCCCTTGTTCTGAGGTGGGTCTCTTGTAGACAGTATATATATATATATGGGTAATGTTTTTTTATCCATTCAGCCACTCAATGTCTTTTGATTGGAGCATTTAGTCCATTTACATTTAAAGTTATTATTTTTTTTTGATAGGTACTTGTTTGTAGCCATTTTTATTTTTTGTGCCTGTGTTCCTTCTTCCCTTTTTATTTCTTCTTTTTACACCAGTCCTTTTAGCATTTCTTGCATTGCTGGGTTGGTAGTGGTAAACTCCCTTAGCCTTTTTTTTTTTTTAATCTATGAAGCTCCTCATTTCCCCTTCAATTTTGAATGATAGGCTTGCTGGATTCAGTCCCTTGTTTTGCACCACTTTGTAAATTTCCTTCCATTCCTTTCTGGCCTGATGTATTTCTGTTGAGAAATCATTTGATAATCTAATGGGAGATCCCTTGTACATAACTTTCTGTCTCTCTCTTGCAGCCTTTAAGATTCTATCTTTGTCCTGAATGTTTGCCATCGTAATTACGACATGTCTTGGTGTGGGTCTTTTTAGGTTCATCTTATTTGGGACTCTCTGTGCTTGTGTGACTTTTTTCTTCTCCACATAAGGGAAGTTTTCTGACATTGTTTCTTCAAATAGGTTTTCTAACCCTTGTTCCTCTTCCTGTCATTCTGGTACCCCTATTATTCGTATGTTGCTTTGTTTCATGTTTTCCCAAAGCTCCCTTTGGCTCTCCTCCTGTCTTTTAATTTTTTTCTCCAATTGCAGTTCAGTTTGGGTGTGTTTTGCTTTTCTGTCTTCTAATTCGGTCCTCCGCTTCTCCTAGTCCACTGTTGAAACTTGTCATTGTGTTTTTTATTGCAGCTATATCACTCTTTATTTCTTCTTGATTCTTACATAAGTTGTTGATTTGTTTCATCCATCTGGTTTATGAACTCTATGACCCTTATTCTGAATTCTTTTTCTGACATATTTTTGTTTCACTTAGCTGCTTTTCTGGCGATTCCTCCTTTTGTTTACTTTGGAGGTTTCTTTGTCTCCCCATTTTTGCTCTCACCAAAGGATCTAGGTGTCAAGTTGTGCAGAGGCTGCTCCTCAGGCAGCAGTGGCTCCTTGGGGGGCGGCTGCTCCTCATTTGGCAGCGGCTCCTCTGGTGGGCACTGCTCACAGCAGTGGTGGCTCTGCTGGCTGGCAGGGGTATGGTACTCGCGCAGCTGCTGCTCCTCGGATGGCCACTAAAATTCTTGATAGCCCTGGAAGATGAACTCCCCAGACAAACTGACACCAGCAGTTGCCATCTCAGAAGTTGAACAGAGAAAAATGGGAAAATTATGTTAAGCTGATTACTGTGGTCCTCATTCACCTGCAAGTTATGGGGACAAAATACAGACTTTAGTGATCAGCTTGACTTCTCTTTCTGCTTTGGGATCTGTGGTTAATTTAGCGAAACACATATTTCTGCCACTCAAGACCCAGGTAAGGCTTAGGTCAAGTTATAAACACAAGGTTTTTATCACATGCTGACAGAAGGAAAAAACACATCTGGAAAATGTCATTATCAGAAGAAAACTGTGTTTTGCTTTGGGCTCTTTGGCTTAAGGTTTTTGTCACATTTTAAAAATCACTAAGGAGCTAAAAAGTTTGTAACTAATAGTTAGTAAGGTAATTAAATTGTATACAGGCCAAAATAAATAAAATGCATTTATTAGTAAGATTGCATTGCACTTTATGATTTTGTCTAAATATCCCTAAGTGCAGATTCTCAAACTCTTGATATAAAATCAGTGGGTCTTTGGAATAGAGCCATCTTCCTGTTTTGCTGCTGTTTTATATACTTGGGAGCAAGTAATTGAACCTATTGAATCTCATTTCCTTCATATGTAAAGGAGATACTTGTCTTTATATCTGAACACTCACACCTTTGTTGCCCACAATAGGCAATGGACGTTTCTCCCTTGTCTTCATAGAGCTTCACATATTCTAAAGGTAATACTACCAAAATAGCATTTCCATCTCTTAAGCATTTTTTTTTTAATTAAATCTTTATTGTTCAGATTATTACATTTGTTCCTCTTTTTTCCCCCCATAACTCCCCTCCTTCCAGCTCCCACCCCACCCTCCACCCTCACTCCCCACCCACTGTGTTCATCCATAGGTGCATGATTTTTGTCCAGTCACTTCCCGCATCTCTCACACCCCTTTTCCCCCCAAGAATAGTCAGTCTATTCCCTTTCTATGTCCCTGATTCTATTATAATCACCAGTTCATTCTGTACATCAGGTTATTTATTCACTTGATTCTTAGATTCATTTGTTGATAGATGCATGTTTGTTGTTCATAATTTGTATCTTTACCTTTTTCTTCTTCTTCCTCTTCTTAAAGGATACCTTTCAGCATTTCATATAATACTGGTTTGGCGGTGATGAACTCCTTTAGCTTTTCCTTATCTGTGAAGCTCTTTATCTGACCTTCAATTCTGAATGATAGCTTTGCTGGATAAAGTAATCTTGGTTGTAGGTTCTTGGTATTCAGCACTTTGAATATTTCTTGCCATTCCCTTCTGGCCTGCAAAGTTTCTGTTGAGAAATCAGCTGACAGTCGTATGGGTATTCCCTTGTAGGTAATTGAGCCTCTTTCTCTTGCTGCTTTTAAGATTTTCTCTTTGTCTTTTGCTCTTGGCATTTTAATGATGATGTGTCTTGGTGTGGTCCTCTTTGGATTCCTTTTGTTTGGGGTTCTCTGCGCTTCTTGGACCTGTAAGTCCATTTCTTTCACCAGGTGGGGGAAGTTTTCTGCCATTATTTCTTGAAATAGGTTTTCAATATCTTGCTGTCTCTCATCTTCTGGCACTCCAATGACTCTGATATTAGTCCGCTTAAAGCTGTCCCAGAGGCTCCTTACACTATCTTCACACTTTCGGATTCTTTTTTCATTTTGCTTTTCCAATTGGGTGTTTTTTGTCGAATCTTTTGTTTGATTATTGTACTCCTCTGGTCTGCTATTGGGTATAATATTCTTTATTTCAGTCCGTGTATGCTTACTTTCTAATTTCTTTATCGTAGCATCGAGGGTCTCATTAGTTTTCGTGAGGCTCTGCACAAATTTATGGCAAGCCCTCAAAATTGCGATTCTTAGCTCCATATCCTCCATTTCTGTCATGTTTTTTTGTCTCCGCATCTTTTATGCTTTCTTGGTGCACCCCCTTGTGGTCTCTGTGCGCAGTCTTGTTCTAGCCAAGCCTTAATTGTTGTAGTTAACACTAGAGGGATTTGACCCCCAGGCCGACTGGCTATAGGAATCAGCTGTGCGGAAAACGTCTGCCTTCTGGGGAGGCGCCAATCCAGCCTTTGCCTGAGGCGATCGGCAAATGGCTGTGCGCAGGCTTTGGGCGGGGCGGGATCCACAGGGCGGGCGGAGGGAGCAGTTATGGCCACGCTCAGTCCCGTTCCCAGAGGCTCTGCTTCTCAGAACCCCGGCAGCCGCTGCAAACTTCGGAGAGAAAGCTGCCCTCAGGTTCCAACTGATGCCGGATAATCCCGCTTCTCCCGTTTGAGTCTGGGTCCCTAGAGACTCGCCCGGATCTGGAGCCCAGAGTCTGAGACTCACTCCCGACCGAAAACGACAACCGCGCCCTCAGCCACCAGCCCGCTTTGCGCGCGCACCTCGGTACCTTTGTATTTTCCACACTGCGCCGCCTCTGAGCCTCGATTTGCTGTTCTCTTTCCTTCTAGTTGTAGAGTCTCTCTTCAGCCAGCCTTCCTGTGGTTCTGGGTGATGTCCGTTCAGTCTTTTAGTTGTATTTTTGAAATGGTTGTTTGCGGCAGCGGTCTCCGGTGTTTACCTACGCCGCCATCTTGGTCTCCGACCCATCTCTTAAGCATTGATAAACTTTGGCACACAGAGATTAGCTATGGGCTTCAAAATAAGACTGTGGAAAAATGGAATTATATCAAAAAATGACATGGGATACACAACAGACTCTTAATGTTGGTCACTTTAGGTGAAGGTGGGGACAAGATGAAAGTTGGAAGATTTAAATGTTATTTTAATACATTTGTCATCACCCTGAAAATGCACTGTGTTTTGTAAATTTTGGAAGGGTTTTCCGAAATATTTTAAAATAAATTTAAATAGGTCGTGTCTCTTTACTCCTTTTCATGCAAATTAATATATTGTTAAGTCTGTATTTTAGAAACCATAAATAAAGATAACTTTCTATAAACCCATATTAGCTTAAGTGGGGTAGCTTCAAACTGGAAGATGTATCTAAAACTATCAAACATAATATGTGGCTATCACATATTTCCTCACATCTAATGAATGTCCTGGACTGTCACCAAAAAAAATCTGGTCTGGGTGAAATGATGCTTACTAAGGACAAAGACAATCTTTCATGCCAGTCTTACATAAGCATCACACTGGCAGCCAATCTTCCAAGCGATCCTTGTCTCATGCTATTCTCTGCTGAAGACAAGAACAATGCAGACACTGCTAGAAGAGGAATGAGTCACAGGCAAAACCTGCCACAGGCATTATCTTCAAGGTAAATGCTTGCATGACACAGGGCCACAGAGTCCTAAAATAGTCTGAGCCTGTTACACAGTACCCAAAATAATTACTAAAGAAATAGCTCCTTCTAAAGGGACAAATTACCCCATCCACATAAAATGACACTGTCATGATATTGTTCGATAATGCCTTTAAAGAAAAATAATTTCCTGGGGATCACCCTGACATGAAAATTATAAATTAAAATTGGATCAGCGAAAGGAAGCCAAGAATTGTTTTTCTAAAAGTCTCTTCTCAGTTCAGGCCTACATTTTAATTTTTGTCTTTTAAATATATATATTTTTATTGATTTTAGAGAGGAAGGGAGAGGGAGAGAGAGCGAGAAACGTCAATGATGAGAGAGAATCATTGATCAGCTGCCTCCTGCACATCCCCCACTGGGGATGGAGCCGCAACCTGGGCATGTGCCCTCACCAGGCATGGACCCTTGACCTCCTGGTTCATAGGTCGAGGCTCAACCACCGAGCCACACCTGCTGGACCCCTTCTACGTTTGGAAGTCACTCCCACAGAGGGACCATAGTAGGAGCTGCTCAAGAGAATCCATGGCAATCAGGTGCCTAAGAAAGACCAGAAAGGCTACAGGCTTCCTGTGTGGAGGGGCCAGGAGAAGCAGCTGCACAGAGCACAGGGGAGGGATGGCTGAGCACCAAACTTTAAACATAGGGCCTGATCAGTAATGCCAACGTTCACCAGGTTTACAAGTCTCCCAGAGTTGCCATAAAATGGGAAGCTTAAAACAGCAGGGATGTAGTGCCTCACAGTCCTGGAGGCTAGAAGTCTGAAATCAAGGTGTGAGCAGGGTTGGATCCTTCTGGAGATTCTGGAGGAGGGCCTGTCTCCTAGTTTCTGGAGGTTGCCATGGGTGTAGACCAGCGATTTTCAACAGGTGAGCCGACTAGTCAGCCCCACTGACCTCTTTTCCCTTCGATCATCAAATTAAAAACTGACAGCAGCCAACACAATAGCTGTCTGGTGTGAATGACTCAAAATTCTACCTTTTTCTGTGATAACGGCAAAAAAACGTTTTTAGTTTTTAGTGCCGCAGAACTTTAGTAATTGGCTCATGTGTGCCAGGTGAAACCTCAAGTTGACACCAGCTGGTGAAAGACCAGGAAGGGGCAGCTGCCCCGCATGCCAAGCGGGGGCTCCATGGAGCCTGGACCAGGCGCCCGCCCACCCTAGGCTCTGACCCCGAGAGGAGAGGGGAGAATCGAGGAGGAGAAAGAGGAGCTGCAGGGAGCCAGCGGGAGTGGAAGGAGGAAGACAGGAGGGGAGCGGGCACAGCGAGAGGAGCTGAAGCAGAGGAAGAGGAGGCAGAGGCGGGCGGGGGAAGGGGAGGAAAAGGAAAGCGAAGAAAAAGGCGGCGGCAGAGAACGGTCCCGCCCGCCTGATGCCCATCTTCGCTCCCAATTTCGGCCGGCGCTGCCCGGGCCGCTCCCGCCGCCTCCGGTTTCTGGGCTGCCCCCCAAACACGAAGATCCCGGCTCCCACAGCAGGCGCGCCCCTTCCCCACTCGCCCGCGCACTCGCCCTCCCGCCCCTGCCCCTTCCCGCCCGCGCACTCCTGCCAGCCAGTCGCCCCCGCCCGCGCCCTTCGCCCCCTCCCGCGCCCTCCCGCCCCTTCCCGCCCGCGCACTCGCACTCCGGGCTGGCGCGGTGGGCGGTGCCGCTGGGGCCCGCTGTCCTGAAATTGCAAGCGCCAGAGCTGGGCCTTCAGAGAGCGTGGGGTCTGCCAGCGTTGCCAGCCCTTCCAGCTCCCACTCTTCGCCAGTCCGGCCGGACTCTCCGCGGCAGCGCCTCCTTGACTTCTCGCTGGGACTGCCGCCTCCCACCGGCGCCCCTGCCCGCCCGCCCGCCCGCCCGGCTGCTGCTCCCCGGCTGAGCCTAGAGGTTGGCCTAGACAAGAGGGACCATGGCTTCTGAGTCCCAGGCCCAGACCGCCGCCAGCAGCCTCGCCCGCCAAGGGACGGTGAAGAAAGTGCACGAGGTGAAGGACCACAAATTCGCCGCCCACTTCTTCAAGCAGCCCACCTTCTGCAGCCACTGCGCCGGCTTCATCTGGGGGTTTGGGAAACAAGGCTACCAGTGCCAGCTGTGCCGCTTTGTGGTTCACAAGAGGTGCCATGAACTTGTTGCTCTTCCTTGTCGGGGCGCAGGCCAGGGGCCCGACACCGCTGACCCCAAGAACAAGCACAAGTTTAAAGTCCACAGTTACCGGAGGCCCACCTTCTGTCAGCACTGTGGGTCGCTGCTGTACGGCCTTATCCGTCAAGGGATGAAATGTGAGGCCTGCTCTATGAATGTGCACAGGCGATGCGAGACGAAGGTCCCCAGCCTCTGTGGGGTGGACCACACCAAGAAGAGGAGCAGCTCTGCCAGAAGCTGAGGTCACCGGTGAAAAGCTCAGGGTCACAGGTATCCAGGCTCAAGGTGACATGGCTTCTCTTTCTCCTGCTTAAGATGATCTCAAGCCCCTGGATTCTTTCCAGGGGCCTCAGTCGTCCCTCCTCTTTGATTTGAGTGACTCCTGCCATTCCTACGATGGACTCTGAATGCCTCCATCTCTGGGAAGGGGAGAAACAAATGATTTCTGGAGCTTCTTTCAAGATTTTCCCATGAGTGCCCTGGATGTGTGGTCCAATTGGTTGAGCGCTGTCTCATGCATCAAGAGGTCGTTTGATTCCCAGTCTGGGCACATGCCTGGGTTGTGGACTTGATCCCCAGTCGGAGGACCATCGATGTTTCTCTCCCTCCCTCCCTTCCTCTCTCTCACAAATCAATTAGAAAAAAAAAAAAAGATTACCCCATGCGCATATAGGGACATTGACACCGACTGAGTAGATCATTCTTGGGCAGGATTTTAATTGCTTCTAATTATAGGATTATCATTTAGGCACTAGATTAATTACCATGAAATTATTGCAAAGAACTTGATCTTCTTCTAGAAAGTAAGTGCATTAGCCAAGTGAGGAATCTCTTAGAAGCTTGCAGACAATTTTTTAATCACTAATGTGGAAACTTTCTTTTAACTCTTTGATGGGGGAGATGTGAAAGGGATCAGGATGGAAGTGGAAACAAAGAGCAGATCAATGCCCCTTTTGTTTCCCCCCAAAAGGTTGGAAAACTTGAGCATTCATGTTTGGGAATCACTTGGTGCCCCAATGGAACATGTCCCCAAATAGCCCTGGCTGGTGTGGCTCAATTGATTGGGCTTCCTCCTGTGCATGTTGCCAGTTCAATTCCCAGTAGGGTCAGCTGCCTGGGGTTGGGGTCTAGATCCCCAGTGATTGTTTTGCTCTCAAAATAATGTTTCTCCATTTCCATTCTTCTCTCTTTGAAAATTAAAAAAAAATTTTAAAAAGAAGAAAATGTTGCCAAATAAAGGCAAAAATGTTTCCTCTGAAATTAAAAAAGAAAAAAGTTACTTTCAGTCTGTAGCTTGTCTTCTGTCTCTTGATTTTCTTTTGAGCATATAGAAAAATAATTCTATAAAATTATACAAAATAAATAATGGCAAATTGAATAATGTAATAGAGAAAATACCCATTTGTAATAAAGGTGAAATAGAAAACAAGATAGATACATTGTCTAAGAGTTTAATTGCTGTAATTTTAAGACTCAAATATAATTTTAAAAACTAAAGGTTTCATTTCATTTTAGTTACAAGAAAAATTATCATGATTTTTCTTAACATCTTGAGAAACATTTCCTCTAGTGCAGGGGTCCTCAAACTACGGCCCGCGGGCCACATGCAAATACAAATATTGTATTTGTTCCCGTTTTGTTTTTTTACTTCAAAATAAGATGTGTGCAGTGTGCATAGGAATTTGTTCATAGTTGGGTTTTTTTTAACTATAGTCCGGCCCTCCAACGGTCTGAGGGACAGTGAACTGGCCCCCGGTTTAAAAAGTTTGAGGACCTCTGCTCTAGTGCTTTAGACCTGGCCAGTGCCAAGTTGTATAATGCGTCATATGGCCTTGGAATGGGTATTTGGGTAAACTTTTCTATGTAAATAGAAGCACCAGGTGTAAGGTGGGGGTAGACGGGGGAGAGACACAGTCATGAAAAAAAAGGATAAAGCAATCTGTATCTTTGCTCTGCCTCCCTAAGAAACTCTGTGACAAAATGCAAATGATATCCATTCTAGGTCCATTCCCAACTCTGCCTCAAGGCTGTGTGACCTTGAGCAAATTAATTATTTGTGCATTTATAAAATGAGGGCAAAAATAAGGCTGTTGTATGAATAAAGTTAGCAGATATAAAGCACTTAGAGGAGTTCTTGGCATATGTTATTTTTATAGTGCTGTTTGTGAGGATCTAATTGTTAGCTGTGAAACAGCACTAGACGTTACTGGAGATTGGACCTTGGTTCAGCAACCTTGGTACTTGAATTTGGCAAAGAAAGAATCCAGAGCCAAGGAACCCATATTGAAGGAGAAAGTTTATTTAGAAAGTCACAAAGGTAGAAGTGAGCCAGCTGGGCTGCGTGGACTGGGGAAATAAGTTACAGAGGCAAAGAAGGGCCCTTGGAGCTCTGGAGAAAGAAAGGCAAAGAAAACACACCTAGGAGAAGGAGAGGGGGAAAGGCACCAGCCTTTCCAGGGAAGGAGGGAGAGAGAGGGAGCAAGAGTACACTGGGTCCTTCATCTTGAGGATTTTTAAAGGTGGGGATTTTATGGGGGGAGTCTTGGGGAACGATCTCAATTGAATATTCATCAGCTTTCCAGGGGTCTTGGCCTCTACTGATTGGTCTATTTTCTGGCCCCCTTGTTCCTCCTTGAAGGGTCTACCACATGACTAGCAACATGCTAGAGGAGGAAAGATCAAGGGAGGGTCCAAATCACATGACCAGCAATATAAAAGGTCAAGAGATCTAGGGATATGCTAGGAGAGGAAAAGTCACCCTGGGGGCAAGGGCCCACCCTACAACACTTGCTTCCTAGTTTTGCCTGTTGCTAGGCACCCCAGGATTTCTGCCCTGGTGACATTCCATATATGGCCTATCATCCTATTGTTCCTATGCTACTGCCTACAGCATAATGATACATTTGTAATCTTTGAGAGCTGGACAAGTTGATATTATTATGTCAGTAATAAAGAGGATAATGATATCTTCTTCAAATCAGATTATTTGGTACTTGACAAGGATTTATGGGGCTCTTCTGATATATTTGCTCAAATTTAAAATAAGCTATCCAATATAATAAAAGGGTAATATGCAAATTGACCCTAACAGCAGAATGACTGGGAATGACTGGTCACTATGACACACACTGACCACCAGGGGGCAGACGCTCAATGCAGGAGATGACATCTGGTGGTCAGTGTGCTCCCACAGGGGGAGCTCTGCTCAGCCACAAGCCAGGCTGATGGCTGCCAGCACAGTGGTGGTGGCAGGAGCCTCTCCTGCCTCCTCAGCAGCACTAAGCATGTTCGACTGCAGCTTAGGCCTGCTTCCCGCTGGCAAGTGGACATCCCCTGAGGGCTCCCGGGCTGCCAGAGGGATGTCTGACTGCCAGCTTAGGCCCGATCCACTGGGGAGTGGGCCTAAGCCAGCAGGTGGACATCCCCCGAGGGGTCCCAGACTGTGAGAGGGCACAAGCTGGGCTTAGGGGGTGTCCCCCCCTGCCCAGTGCACAAATTTTTGTGCACTGGGCCTCTAGTAGAAGATAAACTGCTATTTGAAATTCATGTAACAGTATTTTTAAAATTTTAAATAATTTAACATCTTATATTAGTAAAGATTTGTATTGACTCATTATATTGGAATCTTGGGAGTCTTTCTAAATGCTCTCTAAATTTGCCATACTTGAGTAAAGAATCCCATTAGATTAATAACAAGAATCCAGGGCTATAATTCCATCTTTGTTATAAAGAAGCGGAATGTCTTTAGGCAAATCATTTAGCCTCTCAAAGCCTCAATCTCCTTATCCATAAAATTATCAGGTAGAAGCAGATACTCTCTAACATCATGTCTAATTATAAAATTCCATGGGTTGTATGGATTAGGATAAACATCACTGTTCTTTATTCTTCTGAGATTTTATGACTTACCTTAAGTCATATATTTGGAATTTGAAACAAAAAACAAAAAAAAACTATCATTTGCCTGACTCTCAGACTGAACTTTCACTTCAGTGAATTTCAAACTTTTCAAATCAAAATGCCATAGAATTCTTCTACTATGTAAAAATAATAGAAAATAAAGACAGTTAAAGAAAAATAGACTCCATAATTCTCAGCAAACTGACACCACCTGAAAATACATGTTCAGTTTTAATCTCAGGAAAAAAAAAAAATACCTCTACTAACTTGGTGGAAGCAAAGATTGGAAACATTTCTGAAGGTAGATAAAGCCAAGTCATCCATGCATTTAGCCTGAAACTGACAAACTACTTGTGCTACTGCCCTCATGGGTCTCAAGTCTGCCCAGTCTGAAGAAACTGCCATGACCAGTAGTACCTGATACCATCTGTACCCCACCAATGTAATAACACTGCCTGGCAAAGGGCAGCAGGAGGGATAGCAGGTTGGCACATGAGAAAAATGAAGATAAAACACTTTAAAGTCTATCATTTTCTTACTAGTTAAACTAATACCAGACAAAGTAGACTGCAAGATAAAGAATACTACCAGAGATTTTTATTTTTTTTTATTATTTTTTTAAAAATATATTTTATTGATTTTTTACAGAGAGAAAGGGAGAGAGATAGAGAGCTAGAAACATCGATGAGAGAGAAACATCGATCAGCCGCCTCCTTAACATCCCCTACTGGGGATGTGCCCGCAACCCAGGTACATGCCCTTGACCGGAATCGAACCTGGGACCTTTCAGTCCGCAGGCCGACGCTCTATCCACTGAGCCAAACCGGTTTCGGCTAACTACCAGAGATTTTTAAAAAGGCACTCCAGCCCTGGCCATTGTGACTCAGCTGGTTGGGCATTGTCCCATGCATGGAAAGTTTGCCAGTTTGATTCCAGGTCAGGGCACATGCCCTGGCTGCAGGTTCAATCCCTGGTAGGGTTGCTCTCACATGGATGTTTCTCTCTCCCTCTCCCTTCCTCACCCTCTAAAAACAAACAAACAAACACAAAATAATAAAAAATATCTTTTAAAAAAAGGTACTCCATAATCATATAGGGGTCCATTCATTAAGAAGAAACGGCATTCTTAAATGTGTGCACCTAATAATAGAGCTTCAAAATACATGAAGCAAAAACCTGACAGAACTGAAGGGAAAAAGACAAATATACAGACAGACTTGGGTTATACCTTAGAGTTGGCATATACCTTCTTCATTCACTCATTATATTAATGTATCAAATAAAGAAAATCAATAAGGATATTAAAGATTTGACCAAAACTAACATCAGGTTTGTGTTACATTGAACAATCAACTTGATCTATGTATAAAACACTTCCCATCCCCAGTGGGGAGTGTGCAAGAGGCAGCTGATTGATGTTTCTCTCTCATGGATGTTTCTAACTCTCTATCCCTCTCCCTTCCTCTCTGTAAAAAATCAGTAAAATATATTTTTAAAAAACACTTCTATTCTAATGCAGATGGAGCAATATCTAGAAGGCCCAAATGATATGGCATAAATCAAATCTCAAAAATTTCAAAGAAGTTAATTATAAAGAACATTTCTCTGACTACAACAAATTAAATTATAAATTAGCTTCCAATAGATATAGAAAGAACTACAGTATTTGGAAATCAACAAACCTACTTCTATATAACCCATAAGTCAAAGAAACAATTAAATATAAATTAGAAAATATCTCAAGCAAAAGATAATGAAGTCAAAAATTGTGGGACGAAGCTAAAATTGTGCTTAGAGGACAATTTCTAGCTTTGGTTGATTATATTAGAAAAGAAGAAATATTTAAAAATAATGATCTAAGTGTCTACATAAAGAATCTAGAAAAAGACCAACTAATGAAACTCAAATCAATGAGAAGAAATCATAAAAGAATGAATAACAATGAAATGATAAACAGGCAAAAGATACAAAAACTAGATCTTTGAAAAGATTTTTAAAAAGTGATAAACTTGCCCAGCCGGCATGGCGTCGACCTATTAATCAAGAGGTCATGGTTCGATTCCTGGTCAAGGCACATGCCCTGGTTGTGGGCTTTATCCCCAGTGGGAGACATGCAGGAGGCAGCCAATCAATGATTCTCTCTCACCATTAATGTTTCTATCTCTCTCTCCCTTTCCCTTCCTCTCTGAAATCAATAACAATATATTTTTAAAAAATAAATTATTTAGAAACAAATTTTACAAAAAATATGGAACACTTTTATAGTGACAACTATAGAAAATTGCTGGGAGAACTTAAAACCTAAGTAAATGGAGAAATAAATAATGTTCATGTATGGGAACACTCAATTTTGTTAATATGGCAATTTTCTCAAAAATTTATTTATGGATTTAAAGTAATCACATGCAAAACCCAACAGGCTTTTTCTTAAAGGTGAAATTAACGTGCTATTTCTAAAAATTTCTATGAAAATAAAAGTGTTGAAAATAATCAAAACATTCTTTAAAAAGAAAAACAAAATTAAAGTACTTATACCATCTGACTCTAAGGTTTACTATAACCTACAGTAACTAAGATGGTATAATACTGTCCAGATATTCAAACACAGCAGTGGAATAGAAGAATCTAAAAATAGATCCATACTAGATAAAAAAACAACAAAACAACAACAAAAACTGAATGTCGACAAAAGTGTCAATGCAATTGTAAAGGGGAAACTGTCTTTTTGATAAATGGTACTAGGGAAAATGTATTTCTATAATGAAGAGAAAAGTCTGAACTACTTTTATGCATTAAAACACATTAAGAAGATGAATAAATAATCCAGAAACTGAGAAAATAATTGTGACCCATGCAACTGGTAAAGGACTTATGTCTAGAATATATAAAGAACAACCACAAGTCAACAACAGAGATAACCCAATTTTTCAAATAGGCAAACTTAAAAATACACTAAAAAGGTAAGGAAACAGACACCTCAATGGCCAAGAAGCACATGAAAAATTACTAAATATCATTAGTCATCAGGGAAATTCAAATCAGAATCACGATATGATATTATTACATGACATTCAAATGACTAAAATTTAAAAACTGACAATATAAATATTGGCAAGGATGTTAAACAATTAGAACTTCCATATTACTGGTGGAAGAGAAAAATGCAGCAACCACTTTGGAAAACCACTTTTGGGTTTTTAATAAATTATACATATCCCTACTTTGTGACCCAATAATTCTACTCCTAGGAATTAATTCAGGACAAGTGAAAATATGTTCACACAAAGACTTTTATAAGAATGTGCACAGCAACTTTATTCATAATAACTAAAAACTGGGAACTAAAATATCCATCAACAAGAGAATGGTTAAACAAGTCGTGGTATAATCATAAAATGGATTGTTGGAGAGAACAATAGAGAAGAATAAACTACTGATACCCATAACAACATCAATGAATCTTAACTATCTCAAAAACAGTTTGTTGAGCAAAAGAATCCAGACATAAGAGAGTAATCCATTTATAGAAAGTTCAAGAATAGGCCCTGACCAGGTAGCTCAGTTGGTTAGAGCATCATACAGATACAAACAACAAATCAATGTTTCTCTTTCTCTCTCTCTCTCTCTCTCTCTCTCTCTCTCTCTCTCTCTTTCTCTTTCATTCTCTAAAATCAATCAATAAAAATAAAGAGAATAGGTTACACTAAACTATAGTAATAAAAAAAAGACACATAAGGAAATTTTACAAGCCATGGAAATGTTCTATATCCTCATTGGGATGTTGGTCACATAGGTGGATATATTTGTCAAAACCCATCAAAATGTACAGTTATGATCTGTGCACTTTATACATTAATAAATAAAAAGCTAGCATTTTCAAATACATGGTTTGATCTGAAAGACAAAGTTGGCCTGTCCTACTTTTAAGAAAAGAATTATAAAATAGATAAATTAAGAGGTAATTAGTCAGAGTGCAAGATAATTTTGCTCTGGATACTTGCTTGGGTGTTCCTTTAAATAATTAGATCCTTTACTACACCGATTAGATTTACAAATACATAGTTTAAAATAGCTTTTGGGGAACATATATGTTATATAGAATCAGCTCAAAAAATATAAAATGTCTCAGCCATCTTGCTTCTAAAGAATCTCTCAGGTATTTGACTTAGTCCCAAAAGCATAAGTAACTGAAATTATTTTCAAAGAAAACAGTCCTCATAGTAGGCATGTCACAACTGGGGAGCTACCTCTCTAGGTTTTCTTATAACACAGGGGGGGAAAACATGTTGCAGAGAATCAAAAGAAGAGAATCACAAGAAACTTTTGCATTTACAAGCCAATCTGGCTACATATGACATTTTCCTGCATGGGCAAGCATCTCCATTTTTATCTTGACATATCTATTGCTATCTTTCTAAAAGCTGCTTTTGCACATTAGAAATTGCCATTTCACATATAGCAAAACACTTAAAGTCTCCTTCACACATACAAAAATAGTCATATGATCGCTGAAAATTTGGTTATATTTTTATCATTGCTGAGAACTGGTCAAATGAAATTATGTAAGTTTATTTGAGCCTTATACATTATCTTATTAACTGGCTACGATAAATATGATTAGACATGATATATAGTATAACCAAGATGTTTCCAATTACTTTCTTTGTCAATGGCCTTCTCACTAAAGTCTAGTCACACCATTATTTACATAACAATAGAAAAAAAAAGTCAAAAAGCTGTAGTCATTTGGCTACTTGGGGCAAAGCCTTAGTAACAGACAGACACCAATCTTACCAATGCTCCCCCCCTCAAAAATCAGTGAGATGAGTGGCACTTCTCCTGGGTTTCAGTATAACTCACAACTGCCATTAGCCCTGCCTCTGCTGCCATGGCCAAGGTTGAGCAAAAAGGAGAAGGAAACCAACAGGAAATCCATGAACCTTCCAATGGTGCTGGGCTGGGTTTGATCTGTAGTACCACCCCCAACAACCTTGTCATTCACTCTATACTTAGCTAAGATTATTGGGTGGGGAACAGAGGAAGCAATTGAACTCACTGAAGTGTGGCACTATGTTACAAAATTAGTTAATGTGTGCATTTGGGATTCACCTGGTCCATCTGGAGCCATCTCCAACTTAGTTACTGGAGAACCTAGGAACACTTTGTAGAAATTTCACTGTTAAAACCACTGTCGTCCATTTAGCCTAAACTCTAAGAAAGAAGCTATGGAACACTTCAGAGCAGGACCTAGCATACAGCGGACTATCAATATGTATTTACTGAGTGAATGAATGAATGATGCAGGGCTCTAGTATATTGCTGAGCAGCTCAAATACTTACGTATCAAGTTAAGCATTATTTATTGGTTCCATCTGAAGAAGTATATTTACATAAAACAACAAGAAGAGCTTGTTATCAAGATTTTGCTGCATAGCTGGTGGAACAGGGATACTATTTTGAAAATATTGAACAAGCATCCTTGCCTTGGTGCTCCCCACCCAGTAATTAACAGTCATTTAACATTTTCAGAGGAATAAAGAACAAAGAAGTTATTGTTCAGCTTTAACTTGCAAATTATATTTGTTAGTTCCATTTTTAGTTTTGATCACCAGGTTTTGTTGAGAAGAAATAGAATTTTGCAAACTCAAAAGACTTTCCTTGAAATAATATAAACCCGAGCCAGGAAGATAAAATGGGGAAATGAAGCCAGAAAGAACTCAGGATATGATCTGGGATATGATTTAACACCCAACTCAGAGGAAGAAAAGAAAAATAAATTTTACTGGGGGAGCTGGAAATGAGAAATGAGAGAAATAAAGGAAGTAGTTCTGGCTTGGGTATCCCAACTGTCCTCTAAGGGTCAAAACTCCAGGTAGGGATGCAAGTAGGAATAAAATCCAAGTACAAAGGGACTTCTTTCTCATTTCTCAAAAAACTCGCCTTTAAAAATGCAAACTCCTTGAAGAAGATTAGCATTTGACATGCACGGTGAATAGTGTAGGAATGGTAGCAGGTGGTACCTCTCACCATAATATATAGAGAGCAAACAGATGGAAACCCTGGGCATCGAAGTCAAGGCATCCTGGAGGCAGGGTGAAGGGCCACAATGAGCAGGAACTTTGTGTCTAGAGCAGCGGTTCTCAACCTGTGGGTCGCGACCCCTTTGGGGGTCAAATGACCCTTTCACAGGGGTCGCCTAAGACCATTGAAAAATACATATATAATTACATATTGTTTTTGTGATTAATCACTATGCTTTAATTATGTTCAATTTGTAACAATGAAATTGGAGGTCACCACAACATGAGGAACTGTATTAAAGGGTCTCGGCATTAGGAAGGTTGAGAACCACTGGTTTAGAGGCTGTAGGGGGACCTAAATTCTTCAGGGGAAGATAACAGTTTGATGCTCAAAACCAGGCAGGACCAGCCATACTTCAATGGCCACCAGCTCAAGCCACCCAGGGACAAAAAGACACATATTGTCCTAACACCATCCTGCCACCATGATGATCTACACTTTCTCTCTGTATCCAGTTCCATTAGGGAAGGAAAGGAGAGCAGCATGAGACCCCATAAAGAGGGAAGACAGCTTCATAAGGAGTTTGAATGTTAAACTAATTGCATTCATATCTAAAAGGCACTATTGAAATTACATTATGAGCAATTTTCAGTTTTCCTTCCACAACCCACACCCCTTATCACCATTACCAGTAATGAGTTTGAAAATGAGATTAAATCAGTTGTAGAAAAAGAATTTTACTTCTTTTCTTTGTGTGTGTGTGAGTCATATTAAAATAATAATATAAATTAGTGATGGCTATTATAATGTTCCAGGCGCTATTCTAAGCCCATTACAGTTATTAACTCATGTATTAATCACAACTATTCTATGGAGGAGGTACTTTTCTTATACCCATGCTACACGTGAGGAAACTGAAACACAAAGATCGCACAGGTGGTAAGTGACAGAACCTGGATGGACACATACCAGGCAACTTGGCACCAGAATCAGGACTCAACTCCTCTGGTAAACTGCAGGTATGTTTGAGTAAATTCGACTTTGCAAGCAAACAAGTGGTATAGCTAGGATTTAATTCAGATGGGTCTAGTTATAATCATAAGCTCTTTTCACCACAATATGCCTTTTCCCTCCTTCCCCCCTTCTTCTGATAACAGACACTTTTCCTTTGGGTAATTGCATCTTTCCATCAAGGGCTGTCAGGGATCGGCTCCAAAATCAGCTAGCCCAGTGAACCTCTCCACACCTTAAACAGGAATTGGTTACAGGGGCCAGCAAAACACCCAAGCAAGATTGAAACAGACCTGGGAGACAGGAAATCTCTCCTCTTCTGGGATCGTAGTCATTGTTTCTGGTCACCAGCTTTGAAGAAATTCACCAGCTTTGAAGCAGAGCAGAGACGCCAAATATTCCAGCTATTCCCTTTCTCAACCTCCCTTGCAGCTATGTTGTAAGCATAATAGCCAAGCCAGGATAATCAGGCACATGGATTCCAGGTTTTGATTGGAAGTTAATGACCAAAGAAGTAGAGACTGCACAAAATCTATTTCATGGAAGAGCCAATGTCATAGAAGGACTATATAAAGGAAATGAAAAATGCAAAGACCATGAAGATGGGGTGGTTGTTAATGGCACTGGGTAGCTTCAAGAAAGACAAGCTCAAGCCTAAAAATTATTGCCAAAAATACACACCAATAATCAGGGGATTTCTATAATGGTCCTGTATGAATTAATCTCCTATTTCTTATCCTGCAGGTCTCTCACAGCCTAAAAACAAACTCAGAGATTGATCTCAGATATTGCCAACTTACAATGTCAGCTAAACTTACTGCCTAGGCAGATCTCTGAGGTGAAACTAAGGGCAGAAATAATAATAGACTAGAACCCCAAGATTTAGAACAAGGACATACGGGAAGATTCAGATGACTGACTGCATTGAGCTCGACTACCCTTGAGAGTCTATTGCCATTGGAAAAAAGCTTCAAATCCTCCTTTTAATAAAACTGTCCCTATCTTGCTTAAAGGTCTCATAACCTCTCACCTATTTCCTGTAAGCTAGAGGTGCTCCATCAGAAATGGGCACCACGGATTTCATTGAAAATACCAGGATTCTGGGGTCACAGAGGCAGAGTATTGGTCTTTCATGTTCAAATTCAAGGTCGACAAATGCAAGATTACATAATGGGCAGTACTGCCTGATTTTCAGTGGTGCTTTTTGGTGGCTAATTTATTGTGGGGTCCGGCACTGAAGTAGTGGATAGCCCACTAAGGTTCTACTTGATTTATATAATTAAAAAATTCTAGGTCTGCAAACAAAGGGTTGATTGGAGCCACTATTAGAGGAAGCCACGCTTCAGATCAATTCTTTGATCTGAAGCATTTCATAGAACCGGAAAGGCACCTTTGAGGAAGAAACTGCAATCTATGAGAGCAGGTGTTACACATCCTGCCTCTAGCTTTTTCTACTGTGAAAACTATGGCAAGTATGGCCATCTGACAAGATAACTATGCACTGGAGAAAGGAAAAGATCGAAATCTTTTCTGACGTAGACATTAAAAATGTGCTAATTCCTGAAGACATACCATTCATAGTTGGGATTAGAATATCAGATAAGCCTATCTACTCATAGGCCCTGGGAGACTGCCGTCCTATCACATGACTACATCCCTAGGTCTGAGTGTGTGGTTGAAATAGGTATACCCAGAATTGCGCGGTCTGCACATTAGCTCTCTAGCTGTGGAGTATTAGGATAGAACTCTGAACTCCCACTGCTAACACAAAGAATAGTTCTAGCAACAAAGATGTGAGGGTAGTGATTCTTATCACAACTCTGCTTACTTTATTTTTTTAGAACATTCAAAATATATTTTTATTGATTTCAGAGGGGAGGGGACAGGGAGAGAGAGTTAGAAACATCAGTGATGAGAGGGAATCATTGATCGGCTGCCTCCTGCACACCCCACACTGGGGCTTGAGCCCACAACCCAAGCATATGCTCCGACTGGGAATTGAACCGTGACCTCCTCATAGATCGACGCTCAACCACTGAGCCATGCCAGCTGGGTGCTTACCTTATTTTTGATCAGTGCAGCACGAAGATGGGTCCTTCAGAGCAACAGTGGATTGACATAAGCTTAATCAAGTAGCATCTCTAACTGTATCTGCTCTCCTCAAGATACTCTCTAAACTTAAGCCAACCCGATCCTTAGTACCTGATACACAGCTATTAATCTGGAAAATGCCTTTTCCCCCCTTTTCTTTAGTATGCAGACACCAAAATCCCTATCTTCATGTTCCTTCAGTTATGTCAACTTCTTGGGTCTGTGCTAAAATCTAGTAAGTTGATGGGTCCCTTAATAACATCATCTCATAGCTCCCTGATCCTGTATACAACAACAAAAAAAAGAGTATGTTACACTAGATCCTTTGGGAAGATGATATATTTAAGAAGAAGAAAAGAATTCAAAGATAATATCAAGATCTGCAACTTCAGTGACATTTCTGGGGTCGACTGGTTTGGGACAAGTTGAGATAGCACCTCCAAAGTGCAGGTGAGGTTGTTCAGTTTGCACACTCCTTTCCCCCAGTGAAAAAGAAGCTGAAGATTTAATGTCCCTCTTTTGGAATTTCAGAAGGCAACATTCCTATAAATATGCTTCTGTGGCCCCGCCAAAGTGACCGAATGGAATTAATTTACATCATCACTGGTCAATAGGCTTTTCATAAATGCTTTTTTCTCTATAACCTTGACAAAATTGGATATGTTATTTTTAAAAATATTTGCATCAGGTTTTCTAATTTATTTGATTACTAGTTAGATTGCTCATTTTCATGTGTTTTTTTTTTGTTTGTTTTCATTTGTAATCCTTGAGCAATTGCCTATTACTCAAAAGTACTGTGATCTGTTTCTTAATCAAATAGATTGTGGGAATGCTTAATCCCTATAACATTTATTCTATATACAGTGCAACATCCAAAGCTTAAAGGGATATTTGCACTTATACATTATTTTTCTACCATCACGTTTAAGTCAGCTCAGAACCAGAGAGCTCATTTGCTGTTCCAAACAATGGACAATACATTCTAAGGATCCAGCAGTCTGGTAGATTCAACTAGCAAAAAGACAAAGAAAAGAGCTGTAATTAAAAGTCCATTTTCACAGGTCAAAAATGCAACCTCATTAGTGTTTCACTGAGCAGATGGCATTAATGAATAACCAAAGATGCATGTTCATTATTATTGTGCCCTCCATTATTTTTCTGACATAAATGGCTCAGGAGATGGGAGGCACTTACCCAGATACTGGGATTCAATATGGTACCTGGTCTCTCTTCCTACAAAAACACTCAATGTAAGAATTGGAATTGCACAATTTCATTTATATTAAGTTCCAATAAGCAAAATTAATCTATGGTCATACAGGTCAGAATTGTTACATTTGGAGAACTGTTGATTCTGGGGTGGGGGGGCATGAGAGACCTTTCTGGGTGCTAGAAAAATTTTATATGTTGATCTGGGTAGTGGTTCTTATACAGGCATTTATATATGCCAAAATTCAGATTAGTGTTTGTTACTGTATCTAAATTATTTCTCTCTCCTCTCTCTCTCTCTCTCTCTCTCTCTCTCTCTCTCTCTCTCTCTCTCTCCATATATATATATATATATATATATATATATATATTCATATATATATGAATAAATGAAGAGCTGCACTTAGATTCAAATAAGCAATTCTACAGGATAGAGAAGAAGAACCCAAATAGCCACACAAATGAAAGTACTAATGAATTTTAGTTTTATACATGCACAATCTGGACAAATGGCATGATAAAAGCTAATGAGGTCTTAATACTCAGAAAATGTGGTGTCGAAAATGATCGTCCTACTAGGCCTTCTCTGCAATGTTTAGACTACCCAGGGTCCGGTGATCATTTTCCTCTGAAATGCTTTAAGGAGAACATCAACAAATTAGTATCCTTCCAGAGAAAAATAACCGTATGTTGAACATCTGAGGAAAGTCTAAAAGAGCTAAGGCTTTTTGGACTGGGGAGAGAATAAAAAGACTTAGAGGGAAACCATATTTATTCTACAAGTCCTCAGAAGGCTGAAATGCAATTAATGGATGGAAATTGCAAGTAGGTTTATTTTAACATAAGGAATAATTTGCTAAATAATGGAGCTCTAATAAATTGCCCCAACAGGTAATGGGTTGATGAAGCAATGACTAGACATCTGCCTATATACGTAGAGGAGATTCTGTCTCAGCTAGTGAGTTAAATTAAATGTCTTTCAAGATCCCTGCTAATGCTGCATTCTATTATCTTTCTAATCAATATTAGCGTATAAATTGGGAACATTTGGTGGGAAGGAAGGAGCTGCACAAGAGGCTTATTCTGTGCAGAAAGTCACAGGCTCCACGTTGCCAGCTAAACAAGGCTTCTCTCCTCTGTAGGCTTCTTTCTGTTCGTATTCCTTCCACTTGCCACTGTTTCCAACAAGATTATTTTCTTTATTTATAGAAGCACTCCATGTTTACTGTGGAAACATTAGAAAATATGGAATAGCAAAAGAAAAAGTTGCCCCCAATTCCACTATGTGGAAGTGGCCAATTTGGTTTGTAGCAGAGTTCTCATTGTGCTCTCATCATGATTAGCTAGTCAATATTAATGACAGAAAGAAAGCGAAGGGAAGGCTGGACATTATGAGCATGGTCATCTGGGCAGCTTCACCAGGAAGCTGCAACTTCACACTCTCCATGGTATCACTGGTCCATTCTCTGCAAATTACTGGGGGAAGGGATCCAACAAAGGGGGAGATGGGCGCATGTACAGTGAATTTGGGGTGTTGTAGGGAAGGTCCTTGCCTGTCAGTCTAACCTGGGAAAAAGATAATTGGCTAAAGGAGTGGAGCCAATACAAGCATGCAAAACCCTGAAAGGTAAATTATAATTATAATCCCCAGACAAAGGATTCTTGCTTCGCCTCTGCTCCCTTGCACTCTCTTGCTCCATGACCAGCACTTGCCCGCCATGTGGCCTTATGCAGCCACATGGCCCATGGCTATGTAGACCTTATAAACAATGGACTGCAGCTGGGAACACAAGCTAACCTAGCCAGATGCTGGACTGGACTGGACTTTCATATGGAGTGGAAACTTGGCGGTGGCTTTAATCCCAGCCCTGCTGAAGACATGATTGGATTTTTTCCACGGCAAGTTGGAGGGTGATGGGACATTGGAAGGGGACCCCCTTAATTTTACACCATCAATAAAGCATTCCATGATACCTCGTCCTCCCGTGGGGGCCTCCAGAAATTCTTTTCCAGTGGCACCCCAAGAACTCCACAGCTCCTGGCAACAGATGGGGATGCAGAAGGCACCCCACCGATAACAACTGGGGTGCATTGACCCACCAGTTTCTACGAACTTTTCCTAAGGATGCAGTTTACCTTGGATCAATGTATAAGATTTACTATTACTAGAACCATGGAGAGACAAACTGTTCCTGAGACAAAGTATGGCAGGATAATGAGAAGCCGGAACACCGCTTCTCATGAAGTAAAGACTCCGTTACTTACAAGAGCTCTCTGAAGTGGATGAAACTCGTTTCTGAGAGTGATGAGACAAAAGAGGAGACTCTTGACAATGATTTTCTTGATTACCCATAATTTAAACTAAATCTTCATATAAACTGCTTTTTTTCTCCTTGAGCTATATTCCATAATGTGGGTGATAAGTGAGTAAAAGGCACAAAGTCCGTTATATTGCTCTTATAATTGGACAAAGTGCACTCCAGAATCATTGGAGCAATTTAAATGTCACCAGCAACATACGGATGTATCTATTCTCCCACACCTCCATTAGCACTGGATTTTGCCATTGAAACTAATTTTTTTTTGCTAAAGTAATAAATAGTAGTAGAGCTCAGAGTTGTTTCAATTAATGTTTCTTTAACTACAAAACGAGGCCAGACAGTGAAAAGAATTCCAAGATTTAGAAAAAAAAAGCACTACGCCACCCCATAGTAACCCCATACTGTAGTCAGTCTGTCACGCTGCAGTTCAGGTCTGTGTGAGCCAATGTGTTCACTGTCCTGACAGGGGGGGCTCTTCTGTCCTCACAAAGCCAAGTGGCCCACGGGATGGCGAACATGCCCGGGTTCATCGTTCCTTGGCACTAACTGCACATTATACTGCAGTCTTACTGCTTCTCATTATCCTTCTATACTTAGTCTCAGGAACAGTTTGCCTCTCCATGGTTCTAGTAACAGTACATTTTATACGTCGAGCCACACGGTAGGCTGCCCCCGTAGGAAGAGTTCACAGAAACTGGTGTGTTGATGCATCCCAATGAGGACACTGCTATTAACCAAACTGGCCACCTCCGCATGGTGGTATTGTGGGTAACGTTTTCTTTGGCTGTCCTGTATTTTCTAATTTTTCCACAGCAAACATAGGGTGCTTCTATAGATGAAGAAAATAATCTTGTTGGACACAGTGACAAGTGGGAGGAATATGAATAGAAAGAAGGAAAAAAGATTACATCTCTAAACTGTATTCCCTTTGCTCCTAATATTTTGAAAAGATGACTTTCATAATAAACTCCACTGATGCATAAATTGTTAAAAGTCACCGATCAAAGGGAAGCAAAGGGGGCAAACGTGGAATTCCACAAAGACTCAGAGATCACAGCAAAGGGCCTGCTTTTCTAAGTTCATATGAACCCACTTCAAACCCAGTGAGACCTGGACTTTATGCAAGCCCTTTTCTGTTGGAGTCCTAAGGGTTCTGGACACCTGGTTCATTGTCTATTACCTGGAAATACTATTGTGTAACAAAAGGCATGTGGAGAATCCACAGGCACGTTGACCTCGGTATAAGCTGCTCAATGACCCTTCTATGTCTACATTTTCATATGTAATTAAGCCTCCAGGGAATTTATAACTGTGGGGAAAATATCCAAGAATGGTCAGGGAGCTGCCCGCTCTCACTTCTGAGAAGTCGTTCTAGTTCCCAAAGCCTGACCCAAGTAAAATTCAAGGCAAGGGTTGTTTCTCCCCGTCCTCGGCCTGCATCTGTGAAACACTCAGGGTACAGACCCTCTCTGCTACTTCAATTCTTCTTCCTGCACTTGCAGCCACGCCAGAATGCTCAGCAAAGGGGCAACTCCAATGAGCCTTTGTTCTATAATAATAGAAATAATCATTTTTACGAATGCACACTGGGACATAATTATTAGGGTGTACCTCTTTTAAAAAATCAGAGCTATAATTACTTTTAACTGTAATTACTGGAGCAAAAAGATCTGACACGTCTCAACTTAAAGTTTAAAATGTACATTTAAAAATATTTGAGCACCTTTTATAAAAACCATTTAATCAGATAGAGAGAGAGCACAATATTCCTCAAGAAAAACAGATATTTAGGGAGAGATATTAATACATTCAGGGCATCCAGAGAGTTTGAAAATTGTATATAAAGGGTAAAACTTTTGAAATAAAGAGAATAATTTGTAGGAAATCTAATTAAGAGAACTCCAGAGATGGCCTTTCACAATCTATCAAAGTTGTGAAATTCACTGCATAGAGGCCCCAGGGATATGATGTGAGCACAGGTTTGTTTCACATTCATCAAATCCCACTGCTCAGGATGCAAAAGATGACACGAGGGGACGCGCCAACCTGGGTCTGGAAGGTTCAGTGGTAAAGTCTTGTGAAGGACAAACGTGGTTCAACAGAGGAACGCAGACCCAGAGCCTTCACTGGAGCCGAGACTGTGCAGAGACAGGAATCCCTGCTGAGTGCAGCAGCAGGGAGCCCAGTCTCTGTGGCCAAGAGAAGGTGAACCTGGCAAGCACAGGGCAGAATCCAGAGATTGCTAGGGGTTTGGGGTTCATGTGCCTTCAAGAAAAACCACCCCGGCCTGTGGTTAAAGAGATAAGTCTGTGGCCACGCCTACATTGGAGTTGGCTTCTCCTGAAACCTCAGAAGCAGAGAAAGAGAAACAGATCAGCTGAACCAGTCAGTCCAGCCCAGCTCTGGAGGGCAGGAGTCAGGATGCGCTGGAAAGGAAGAGCTCAGCATTGCAGACTTATGCAGAGGGGTTACCGGAGGGCACCCCGGCTTCCTTCAGCTGAGGCACCTGGGCACAATGAGGGGCTTCTTCTTCCTTAACTGACTCCAAACCAAGGAGGATAAAAAGGATTGCATGGAATCTGTCCCTTGACCTTTCCTCTTGGTAATAGTAAAAGCAGACAGATGACAGAGGTAGGCTGTCTGGCTCCTCTCTGCACAAGACACTGCAGGAGGGCAGAGGGCACCATGCCTGGCTAAGGGAGATCGCGTGCTGATGTGCTGGGTACAGAGAGAGTGGCCCAGAGGTGGAGGAGTCGGTCGCCATAAGGGTTGGAAGGGGTAGGCTTCAATCCAAGATGGTCTTTTTGGAGGCAATTCCCCTGTGACTCCTCCACAGGGTGGGAGAAACAATACTGAGAAACCTGCAAGGTTTGTGGCAGGCTTGTGTTTGGGGTCTGTTCTGGGGAATCTGTCCAGCACACCTGCTGTGTGCCAGCCCCCTGAGCAGGACAAGCCTGACATTAATCACCACATTTTCAAATTTTTCAAAACCATTCCAAGCATGGCTTCTCTTTAAACAAAACTTCAAAGAAGTCTTTTCTATGCGATATTTCCTTTGATTCTGGCTGCATTAGAAGCCAGTGAGACATGTGGGCAGTGGAAACCTCGGGCGACAGTGCTGTCCTGCTCCTTGTATGCCTCTGAGTTGTGTCCATGTGTTGCCACCGTCCTTGGGAATCAGGCCTTTCACCAGAGACATGACCAGAATTAGAATGTAAACTTCACTCTCCCTCTCGATCTAATATGGCTGCAACCCAAGGCAGCCAGAGTAAGCTTCTAAAAACACAAATCAGATTTTGTGAACATTCTGCTAGCTTCTTCTTACTCTTAGAATAAAATCCAAACTCCTTGTCATGACCTCCAATCCCTGAATGATCTGGTCCTATACAGCTTCCAAGCTTCTCCAGCCCCTCTCCTTTCTCCCTCCCTTCCCATCCACCAAAGGCCTAAATGCACTTCCGTCCAAGAAATGGCTTACAGTCCAAGAACTATTCATATTTTCTCTTAATTTACTAAAAAAATCTTAAGTCTGCATTGTTCCAGAATGATTTGACACAACTTTTTTTTATTATTGTTTAAAGTATTACATATAGTATTACATATGTCTCCTTTTCCCCCCATTGACCTCCCCTCATCCACCCTCACCCCCTAGCACATGCCCTCACCCTGCTAGTGTCTGTGTCTATTGGTTATGCTTATATGCATGCATACAAGCCCTTTGGTTGATCTTTTTCCTCTCCCCCACCACCTTCCAACTGAAGTTTGACAGTCTGTTTGATGTTTCTCTGTCTCTGTATCTATTTTTACTCATCAGTTTATGTTGTTCATTATATTCCACAAATGAGTGAGATCATGTCATATTTATCTTTCTCTGACTGGCTTATTTCACTTAGCATAATGGTCTCCAGGTCTGTCCATGCTGTTGCAAATGGTAAGAATTTCTTCTTTTTTACTGCAGCACAGTATTCCATTGTGTAGATGTATTACAGTTTTCTAATCCACTCATCTGCTGATGGGCTCTTAGGCTGTTTCCAAATCTTAGCTATTGTAAATTGTGCTGCTATGAACATAGGGGTGCATATATCCTTTCTGATTGGTGTTTCTTGGGATATATTCTTAGAATTGGGATTACTGGGTCAAATGGAAGTTCCATTTTTAATTTTTTGAGGAAACTTCATACTGTTTTCCATAGTGGCTGCACCAGTCTGCATTCCCACCAGCAGTGCAAGAGGGTTCCTTTTTCTCCACATCCTCGCCAGCACTTGTCGTTTGTTGATTTGTTGATGTTAGCTATTCTGACAGGTGTGAGATGGTACCTCATTGTTGTTTTGATTTGCATTTCTCGGATGATTAGTGACTTTGAGCATGTTTTCATATGTCTCTTGGCCTTCTATATGTCCTCTTTTGAAAAGTGTCTATTTAGATCCTTTGCCCATTTTTGATTGGATTAACACAACTCTTAAATATTGTTTAATCAACACAATCGCTCATGTAGGCACACAGTTATTTTGACAAGCCCAGATGTAAATTACTCTTCCAGTCTTGTTACTCCCTATTACTCATGTACCTATCATCCTTAATTTTGGATGATTATGAGAGCCATGACCTAGAGCAGGGGTGGGCAACCTTTTTGTGAGTGTGTGCCAAAACCAGCAAAATCTCTGACTCAAAATTCTTCTGCGTGCCAACCCTAATTTTTTGAGAACATGTTACACCTACCTGATATCTCTTAAGGTGTACGTATGTGAAGAACCTTGAAGAAATAATAAAATTCATTTGAGCGACAAAAACACAGTATATGATGATGAAAAATACATTTATTTTTTAATGTATACCTGTACACTGATAGTCTGACAGAAAACTTTATGACTCCGTTCAATATTATCAGTGGGACTTTTGCTGCTACATCACTGATGACAGAGATTTTACATCAGGTTTATATTTCATGACCTTCAGAGATATGCATGAGCTACTACTTTCATCCATCAGGCTACTCCTATTATGAGACTTAACAAAATTCATCACTGAGAACAAAGATTCACAAGCGTATGTGGATGAAACTGAAACACTGGTCAGATCTAGGAAGGCAGGGTGAGTTAAGGCAGAGGCATAGAAATTGCTCTTCCCCTCTCATCAATCCATGTCTATGGTCTTTAAGATAACTTGTTATGTAAAATTATTTATCTAAGATGCACCTACACTGAATTTATCTGAAAAATAAAAAAGTCGATATTAAGAAAAAACATTGTAAATGGAAGATTATAAGAAAGGGTTTCGCGTGCCAGCAAAAGTTACTGGCGTGCCATGTTTGGCGTGCGTGCCAGGGGTTGCCCACCCCTGACCAAGAGAGTAGACATTAACATTTCCAAAAACATCACTGAGCAAAATGTCAGTCCTTGAAAACCAGGCTCACCCCCACAGCAGAAACCACTCCATTATTTTAACCAAGTTCAAGCTTTAAAATGAGTGAGTGTTCATCAGGTTGTGCCATAGGAGTGCCCTGCCTTTCTCTGGTGATGGGTAGAGGAGAGACTTCACCACCTGAAAGATAAATATCAGTATACATCTCCACCATCTCTTTAAGATTTGCTGAGAGCAGCAGACACCTTGCTTGCTAGATTGTAAGCACATGAGAGGTAACCGTGGGCACAGGCCTCCCACAGTGCCCAAATAGGTAAGCTCTTTCTCCAGGCTTAGACGTGGACTGTGGCCTTTAGGAGAATCAGCCCCTTTTCCAGACCTCTCTTCAGTCTCTAGATCACTTCTGCTGGAACCACCAATATGTTCATTCTCTCTCTTTCCCTTCCTGATCCATTTAAGCAAATTATTCCCCACTTGGCTTCCAGCTCACCTGACAAGTGACCCCAGAAAAGAAGTCCAGACATTAGAAGTTCAACAAAATGTATGATTTGCCAGCTCTACCAACAGAGAAGGCTAAATCTCCAGTTCTTCCTCCCCTATTTTCCTATTCCATCACTCTATCTTTTGCACCCGAAAGTCAAAAATCTTAAAATCAAATTTATCTTTCTTTTGAAACTAGATTCTTGTGGTCTGGATTTCCAATTAGACTTCTCTTTTTCTGTTCTTGGTAGCATCATTTTTCCCCTCCCTCACAAATTTCTACTTGCTGGCCTCCTTTTTTAACTCAAAGTGGTTTCACAGACTGTTCCCTGTGCCTGGAGCACACCTACCTTCCTTCGTACCTGGCTAACTCCAACGCAACCCTCACGTCTCACCTTTAGCATCCCCAAACTCTTCCCAAGTGCTGATTCAGCAGTTTCCTCCCTCACGATAGCCATCAAGATCTAAAAATTTCTTTGTGTGATTAAGTATAGGTGTTAGTAAACCTACAGTGCCCCAGTCCAGAAGCTATATGAAGCTACCTAGCATTTAACACGTGGCTAGTAAAAATGAGATGTGCTATAATTATAAAATATATAGCAAATTTTGAAGACTTGGTACACAAAAAAAGAATGTAAAATATTAACAATTTTTATGTTGGTTATATGTTGCCATAATATTTTAGACCTATTGAGTTCAGTAAAACATACTATTAAAATTAATTTTACCTACTTTTCACTTTTTAAATGCAGCTATTAGAAATTATCAGTTGCAACAGGAGGCATGGCCATCACTGAAGTGATTCAGCGATTCCAAGTGTCCGTATTGCATTACACCAAGTGCCTCGCGCTTGGCATTAACAGTGCATTGCTGGAGGAAGGAAGCAGCCAAGCTGTCCTGTGATCCCTGAAGACCGATCCAGCAAGAGCAGTGCTGGTTAGTCATGGGCAAGAGCACAGGGATTAGGTGTATCAGGTGACAACTAGAAGCAAGCATCCGAGAGCTGGGATGCTGAGAAGGCGATCCCACACCAAGCTTCTTCACACAAACACTTACTTTATCTGAGGCATCAAGCACTCATTACGTGGCAGTATCACTGGCTCTCCCAACAAAAAATAGGAATGGACATGTTCACTTTGATAGAGTTTATACACACCCAGGAAGCTACCACTTTCTCCGGCTTTCATCATATTTCAAAATCCACAGAGCTGAGAGAACCAGATGGTGTATGCTCAGAAGTGCCACAGTCAGCCTTAAGCTTCCTCGAGAACACAGAAATAGTACTGGACTGGCAACAGGGAGTTGGGAGTCCTATCTTTTCTATCAGACATTAATTTCAGACTCATTGGGATGACATGTGTTAGGCCTGCTCTTATCCGTAGCTGGAATCAAGGCAACACTTGGGACCCTGATAATAGCACATGATTTAAACAGCAACACCTATATACTCAAGGCATTCAACTTTCCTGTGTCCGAGGTTCCTTCCACCCCAAGGAAGTTGTGGAAGACCACAGATTCAACAGGACCCTTTAGCCTGCATGAGACCTTACCAACCCTGCATTCATCTCCCTCCACTTAGCCTAGAAACAGACACATTTTTTGAGTAATAAAAAAAAAAAATTAAGGGTGGAGGCATGTAGGAATGAGCCAGTGGTACTGAGCTAGAACAGTTTTAGAAACAAAACACAATAGTATTGGATTACAATCCATACAATAAAATAAATATCTAATAGTCCACACGGAAATGATTAAATAAATTGAGGAGAATAGATAGCTCTTCCTTATAGATAGCTGGACGTAAGGGTTTGGCGTTCAGTGACCTAGTATAATATCCTTTCTTCTTCCCTATTCTCCAGCCTCTCCGAAAGAAATTTAGATCTACCCAAGTCATTTCTCACAATAACTTATACCAGGGAAATTTAAAAACTATTGCTGGATGGAGATCTTTGTGCTTAAATGTTATGTCTTAGGACAAGGAGCTACTTAACACTGGTTATTTATTTTAATTATCACAAGGTTAGATATTATTATTCTCATTATCAGAAAGGAAACTGAGGCATAAAAGTAATTTGCTCAAGATCACATGGGAAGAAATGGAATGACGATTGTAAAACAACTCGGTCTGCTTACCCCCCCCGCCCCCCCCCCCCCGCCCCCCCACCACACACACACACTCCTGCTCTTCAGAGTGTCCTGCTGGCCAAACGTTGGGTTGATGTCGCTGGGAAAGTTGTCAGAGAGACGCCTACCCACAAGGGCAGTTTTTTTCTGGGTGAGAACAAATGACTGTGAGATACTCCCCAGCCCTACAACCCTAGGTTTCTATGAAACTTATTTTGATATTGGAAAGGCTTTTGAGAATATTTCATGTCTTTCCTCTGAAAGACCTCAGTAGAAGGAACGAGTTTCCAGTCCAGGAAGGGGATTCGGCGTTTCGAAATTATTATGGGCAACAGATAGGTTCTCCCTTCCCACCCTAGCTGCCATCCAAGGATCTTTAACATGGATTTTTTTTTAAATCCAATGAAATCATCACCACTAGAGTAAATATATACAAACACTCACCAATCTTATAAAGACTCAGAAAATGGAGGCAGCTCATATTTGAACAAAAACCATCAAATCACTGCAGGCACATTCATTAATACCATGGTTCCCTTATTGTTCTCCTTCTACCCCCACCCACCCTCCCACCAAGTAGCTCTTAATGACCGTTTTACTGTTCTGCCCACCAAAATGGCTTTTGAGTGTAGGAAAGTATCAGAAGGTCCCTGCTGCGCGGCCAGCTGGGGAAGTGTCACGGGCCACTGAACTCTAAAATGAGCTGTCTCTGTAACAAAAGGGCCCTCTCCCTTGGCCCGACTTCAAGGGGATTGCGCACCGCAGCCCCCACTGCTCCCTTTGTGTGCCACTTTGATTAAACTGGGAATTGCTCTGGCTCAGGGCTGTTGAGAACACCAGGTGGTGGATCCTAGAGATAACAGATTGTATAGATCTTTCGTTAAAAACAGACGTCCCCATTGTATGACTTACAATATTTAAGCACAAATGCCAGCAGCTCCCCAGACCTCCTGACAGTTATGCATGGGAGAAAACCAACATATACTAGTCCCAACTCTCTCGTGGCAAACAGTTGCTGCTGGTGACTGGTCTAGCCACTGGTTAAAAATGAAAGAAACAAGAATAAATATTTATGATAAAGGAAGTAAACTGAAGGAAAGAAGAAAATGTGCACCAGATACAACAAGGGCCAATCTTCACAGAGCCTGGATGTTAGAAAAGCTGAAACGGTTTATCCTCTTGACTATAAACTCCTTAAAGGACAGCACCACATCTGGGTCAACCTTGTTTTCTCAGTGTCCCACGCAGCACATCACTCACTGATGATGTTTAATGATAATGATAGCTAATATTTATTAATCACTTCTATGTAACGATCAGTTTTCTATTGTTGTGTATTTTATATACATTAGTCTATTCAAAGCTCCTAATAATTCTTTAAGTTATTGATTCATTTAATCTTCCAAATAAGCCTACCAGGCAGATACAATAGTTACTCTATTTTTAAAGTAAGGAAATGAGGAACAGAGAAGGTAGGTAACTTGGCCAAGGTCACACAGGAAGTGGCAGAATTAGGACTCAGGTAATTTGGGTCCAAAGTCTGGAGCAGTCACATTACATCATTAACGCAGACTATAGGCTGTAAGGTAGACTGACTAACCAACTCACTTTCTCTCCACTCAGAGCTATGGAAAGTTCTGAAATTCTTCCAGAGTATGAGATGAGATCTCAAGCAATTTTTTAAAAAGAGTGATCAAAGAAAGTTTGAGGACACTAAAACTAGAGACATTGTGGGGAGAGAAAAATATATGGCTAAGGCTAGGTCAGATTTTCTGAGAGATGTCTCTATATTAAAATCAAATGAAAACTCAAATACATGAAAGCTGCAAAAGCGAGTATAGAAAATACGTACTATAACATTTTATTTAATTTTTATCAAAATTAGTAATGGAGGACATTTAAAGCTTAGCCTTCTAGACTCCCAGCCCAATTTTCTTCCTAGCTGACGCATTAATTGGGGAGGAAATCTGGTTTGAAATATTCCCTCTCCCCCACCTCACAATTACATTGAAGCTAGACTTGATCCTAACATAGGAGACAAATTCCAGTGAAGTAGACATAGTTAAGAATCGCACACACCATGATTTCCATTTCTTTTTCATCCCAAGGAAGGAGCCAACTAACCCCAGGGAAGACAACACCCAAGACATCAGGGCAAGCCCCTTAAGCCCCTCCCCAGGAAGCCTGGATGGCACCAACAGCTCTGGGGGTGGGGGGTTCACAGCCATGTTCTTGAAACACATCACCTTTAGTACAGTTTAGATGGGAAAGGAAGCTTCACAGAGGAGCTTCTTCATGCCTATTTAAAAAGCAATTTAAGTTTGCTTGGAGGGCCCTGGCCGGTGTGGCTCAGTTGGTTGGGCATCATCTGTGCACTGTAAGGTCGCCAGTTCAATTCCCTGTGAGGGCTCATACCTGGGGTTGCAGGCTTAATTGCTGATAGGGGGCCTGCAAGAGGCAGCTGATCGATGTTTCATTCTCACAGGGATGTTTCTCTCTCTCTCTCTCTCTCTCTCTCTCTCTCGCTCTCTCTCAATCTTCCCCTCCTTCTAAAAATCAATGAGAAAAAAAAAAGTTTGCTTGGAGAAACAGGTTATGAAGAAGGGCCAGGGCATCTTCCAAAGAGAGATGTCCCAATTCTTTTGACTATTCTTTTAAAAGGCACTAAACTTTGTAATGGTAGAAGATAACTGATCCTGGAAAGGCAATACCAATAAAGATTTTTGGCCTACAAACATGGAAGGGAAATGGGACCAGAGCTGCAGAAAAGAGTGAAGAGGATGAAACAGCTTTATTTCTGTCAACTGTTGCAACTTCTTTGTACTCCAACTCTTTGCAAGAAGCAGAGAAGAAAGCCCACATCCAGACAGCCCTCAACCCAGAGCTGGGGTGGGGGTGGAAAACAGTCAACTCCTGCTTCCTAACCTGTCTCCTGCTCCAGATCCCTGCCCACCCACCAACCCTCCTCCCCACAATCTCCAGTCTGATTTCTAAAAGACGTCTCTCCCTCCTCAGCTCAAATCTCCTAATATTTGCCATCGTCTATAGGAGAGGAGTCAAAACCTTTAGCCTGGGCTACAGGCCCTTCATAACTTCCTGCCTTGGAGTGCTCCTCTTTTCCCATCCACTGTGTGATGTCTGGGAGGAAGGAAAGGAATGCTCGGGGCATCAGCAGAGTCCTCTTTGCAGATTAGGATGCCTCTGAACCAGCTTCCTAGTCTTAATCTTGAGAGGACCTGGTACAGGCAGTCAAAAGATTCAAATGGGGAGACACTGAATTGGGGGTAGGCTGGGGGTAGGGAATAAAAGAGCATGTTTAAATCATAAAATGTACATTCGTCAAAGTTCTCCTCAAGCTCTCCCGAATCAGTATCTATAAACCCTCTTGCAAACACATATTGTAGATTAAGGAACACATCCTTTAATGTGTAAACACTTTAAATTCTCTTTCAGTTCAGGCCCTTTAAAATCCAATTTTAAGTATGTGCCTTACACCACTCTGGTGAGATTGGGTGTTTCATTACACAGGCTATCTCTTCCTGATTAAGGCAATCCAAAAGGAAAATCCTGATTGAAAAGGAACTTTCTAAGCAATATCCACCTGGCTGATGAGGCAAAAGATATCTGACCTGCTAGGGAGCTTCCTCTTTGCTATCAATGAACATCTGGGTCCAAAAAAAACCCACCCTTTTTTAGCATCATGTTGAATAGGGCTTCCTGTCGAAAATGAGTAATCTGCCCTGGGAATGAACATGGATATGTAATGTATAAGAACCCAAATATATAACAATGATTCATTAAAACCAATTATTTGTTTTACTTAATAAGGTACCTCGCTGGGCAAAAGGAATCACTGCAGGATGGTCTACGTTACAAACTCCCTGAAACTAAGAAGATGCTAATTCCCTTCACAGAGTATTAACTAACAGGAGAGTTCTTGGATCTATATTTAGCACAGTGGTGAGGCCACAGGCACTCCCCGCTAAAGCACAGGCATTTTCCCTTTGGCTTCCAGGCTGTGGCGGCCCGGCCCGGTGTCACAGCAGTGAGAAAGGCCTCTCACCCCACTGAAGAATCTATCAAGAAATGTTACCACAAACCTCGGAAGTGACACTTTGCTCCTCCATGTGGCACAGATCATTTCACACCTTCTAGCAAGCCTGTAAATAGTTCACCTATAAAGAACATTTTCCAAGGGAAAATTAGAAATCAACTCCAATGCCACTGTAGATAACACCCATCTACCCCAATGACTCTACTACCAACGGAGGCACAGGTCTCAGGCACACAAAGGTAACAAAAATCAAGGTCTAAAGGAAAACAGAAAGCACAATGGGTTATTACAATGAAGTCTCAGTCAACACTAGTCTTATCATTGATCGTGCTGGAAAGATCAATTTTTTATTAATATTTTGAAAGATGTTTTAAAGACAGAGAAAAAATAAAATAAGAAACACTTTATGTGGTACATTTATACTATGGAATACTATGCAGCAATAAAAAAGAAGAATCTCTTACCCTTTGAGACAGCATGGAGGGACCTAGAGCATATCATGCTAAGTGAAATAAGTCAGTCAGAGAAAGACAAGTATCACATGATTGCACTCATATGTGGAATCTAAGTAATAAAATAAACTTATGAACGGAGTGGATCCAGAGACATGAAAGCATGGAACAGAGTGCGGAATCTCAGAGGGAAGGTAGAGGAGGGTGGGTGGGTGGGAAGTTATCAACCAAAGACCTTGAATGCATATATGCATAACCCATGGACATAGACAATAGGATGCTAAAGGTCTGGGGCGGAGAGGGAGAAACGGGGGTGGGATGGAGTTGGCCAATTGGGGAAAAAAGGGACATATGTAATTCTTTCAACAATAAAAGAAACACTTTATCAAATATCTAGTTCTAGATATACATTTCATTTATTCATGCAGGCATGCATTCATTTGAGTCATAGGAAAACAGAAATTTTTGTCTGTTTTGTTCACTTCTGTACCCAGTAACTGGTACAGGGTAAGAGCTCCATAAATATTTTTGAGCAAATTCATTCATCAAACATGTATTGAGTGCCTCCCATGAGCCAGGCCATGTGATAGGGCCCAGAGACATAATGATTTGCTCACAGTCTATAAAGAACAGGCCTCGCCCTAACCGGTTTGGCTCAGTGGATGGAGCGTCGGCCTGCGGACTGAAGGGTCCTGGGTTCGATTGCAGTCAAGGGCATGTGCCTTGGTTGCGGGCACATACCCAGTGGGGAGTGTGTGGGAGGCGGCTGATTGGTGTTTCTCTCTCATCGATGTTTCTAACTCTCTGTCCCTCTCCCTTCCTCTCTGTAAAAAATCAATAAAATATATTTTAAAAAGAAAAAGAAAAAAGAACAGGCCTCTCTGCCCCAAATTCATGTATCTCCAGGCTTCCTTAAAACATCTAAAGGCCTGGCCAGTATGGCTCAGTAGTTCAGCATCGACCAGGAGGTCACAGTTCAATTCCCTGTCAGGGCACATCCCCGGGTTGTGGGCTCGATCCCTAGTGTGGGGTGTGTAGGAGGCAATCGATCAATGATTCTCTTTCATCATTGATGTTTCTTTCTCTCTCTCCCTCTCTCTCTGAAATCAATAAATATCTATTTATATCTATATCTATATCTATATCTATGTCTATATCTATATCTATATCTATCTTATAGGCTTCTTAAACTTGGCATGGCCAAACCAACACTACCCCAGGACTTCTTATAACTTGATACATATAAATTCCAACTTATTAAGCACTGTTGTAAGGTTTTCTATATTATAGCCAAACATAAGCTGAGCTAATACAGCATTCAGAAGGTGGAGAGAAGAGGAGCAATGAAGGAAACAATAAACAAAAAAAGTGTTGAGAGAGTTAATAAGAGAACCAGGAAAGCATATTAGATAAGAAGGTCAACTTGTCACCAAGGGACTACTACCAAGTGGTCAAATAGGATGAGAACATGAAAAGAGGCCATTTTACTGGGCCATTTGATGGTTATTTCCAAAAGCAGTGAAAATAAGAAAACTAGATTAATGTGCACTCATGTTATATTTAGAGAAAATAGTATATCAATGCTTTACGGTCTTACAAAATCTGCACTTACTTGGAAAACCTTTTGTATAATATTTTTTTTTTACAGGTTAACAGAAATATATTTTTTTCTCTCACTATGTTTTCATCTTTTTTTATTGTATAATATTTCTTAAGTGGCCAGAGAATCATGTGTTAACATATTTAAGCAATCATAGCGAAGAAAGCCAGTGGAATCTGAGTTAACCTCTAGAGCAGTGGTTCTCAACCTTCTGGCCCTTTAAATACAGTTCCTCATGTTGTGAGCCAACCATAAAATTATTTTCGTTGCTACTTCATAACTGTAATTTTGCTACTGTTATGAATCATTATGTAAATATCTGATATGCAGGATGGTCTTAGGCGACCCCTGTGAAAGAGTCGTTCGACCACCAAAGGGGTTGCAACCCACAGGTTGAGAGCCACTGCTCTAAGAGAAAAAGAAAAGAAGAGGAAAAGAAGGAAGGAAAAAAGAAAGAAACAAATGAAGGGAGGGAGGGAGAGAGTAAGGGAGGGAAAAATTAAGTCTAGAGGGAGCAATGCAGTGTAATTAGCATTATAATAGATATAAGCCTAAGAAACAGTGGCCATATATACAAGAGAATCAGGGAAGACTTCTCAGCAGAAGTTATTCATAAACAGACCAAATGATAGGAGAATTAGCCAGAAGAGAATGAGGGAGTGCCCCAGAGCCAGCTTAGGAAGAACCATGAAAAGTATATTAAGCAGATCTTAATCATTTTAAATAGCTCTTAAGGTTTCTTTCCATAACTGTGCTCAGATTTGCGCGGTAACCCACCATTTTTAATTGTGCCAAGTGATTTGTCTGGTCATTTGAAACACTGACCATTGAAATAGTCACTCATTGGATTTTGCTACTGGCTTCCTAGATTCCAGATAATACCACAGTTCCTAGAACAAGGTCTGTTACTAGTATAACATTTAGTGTCATTTACTGAGGCTTAACAGTCAACATGAGAAAGAGTAAACTCTGACTAGTTTATTTCTTGAACTAGTTCATTTCTTGAACTAGCTCCTGCTGGGTAGCCTCAGGCAGAGGCTAAATTAGCACCTCCTTAGAGATCCAAGTGCCAGTGTACGCATTGGTCAGAGTGGGACCATCCAGATTACAACTCCTCAGATCCATAAGGGACACACTCAGGGGGCAGACTCAGTGAGCGCCAAAGCCCCACTGAAGCAAGTCTTGCCCCATAAGGGTGTCTCCAGCACAGAAGTTCTCCCATCATAGACACAGCTGATTCTAATAGCCAACTGGCCTGGAGGCCAATTCCTCCCAGTGATACCAACTACAATCAAGGCTTAACTACAACAAGACTGTGCACACAGCCCACAAAGGGGTACACCAAGAGTGTCTACCTCAGGTAATTGGGGAAGCTGAGCTACTGGGCCCTATAGGACACCTAGCACAGAAACCCACCCTATCAACACAGGGAAACAGCCAAAATGCGGAGACAAAGAAACAGATCACAAATGACAGAAATGGAGGAAAGCAAACTACTGGATATAGAGTTTAAAACCACAATTATAAGGTTTTTCAAGAATTTTCTAGAAACCGCTGATAAATTTAGTGAGACCCTCAATAAATCTAGTGAGACCCTCGAGGATATGAAAAAGGACCAACTAGAAATTAAGCATACACTGACTGAAATAAAGAATATTATACAGAGATCCAACAGCAGACTAGAGGATCACAAGAATCAAGTCAAAGATTTGAAATACGAAGAAGTAAAAAACACCCAACCGGAAAAGCAAAAAGAAAAAGAATCTAAAAATATGAAGATAGTGTAAGGAGCCTCTGGGACAACTTCAAGCATACCAACATCCGAATTATAGGGGTGCCAGAAGAAGAGAGAGAGCAAGATATTGAAAACGTATTTGAAGAAATAATGACAGAAAACTTCCCCTACCTGGTGAAAGAAATAGACTTACAAGTCCAGGAAGCGCATAGAACCGCAAACAAAAGGAATCCAAAGAGGAACACACCAAGACACATCATAATTAAAATGCCAAGAGCAAAAGACAAAGAGAGAATCTTAAAAGCAGCAAGAGAAAAACAGTTAGTTACCTACAAGGGAGTACCCATAAGATTGTCAGCTGATTTCTCAACAGAAACTATGCAGGCCAGAAGGGAGTGGCAAGAAATATTCAAAGTGATGAATGCCAAGAACCTACAACCAAGATTACTTTACCCAGCAAAGCTATCATTCAGAATTGAAGGTCAGATAAAGAGCTTCACAGGTAAGGAAAAGCTAAAGGAGTTCATCACCACCAAACCAGTATTATATGAAATGCTGAAAGGTATCCTTTAAGAAGAGGAGGAAGAAGAAAAAGGTAAAGATACAAATTATGAACAAGTACATATCTACCAACAAGTGAATCTAAAAATCAAGTGAATAAAAAATCTGATGAACAGAATAAACTGGTGAATATAATAGAACCAGGGGCATAGAAAGGGAGTGGACTGACAATTCTCGGGGGGAAATGGGTGTGGGGGGTGCAGGAAGAGTCTCGACAAAAATCGTACACCTATGGATGAGGACAGTGGGGGGGGGGGTAACGGCAGAGGGTGGGGTGGGAACTGGGTGGAGGGGAGCTATGGGGGGAAAAAAGAGGATCAACTGTAATAATGTGAATAAAGATTTAATTTTTAAAAAAACGTATTTAATTTTTTTTTTTTTTTTTAAAGAAAGGACTAAATTTTTTGCGTGTCACTTACAGTGGATTTATGTAAGGATCCACTCAGATGAGAAATTACCTAAGTGGCTTCTGCTCTATAGACACAATAGTTCGAATAGTTGCGTCAGCCTGACACTAAAACCACTTTCACTTCAAGAACAATTTAAGCTTTGGATCAAATATTTATTCTCTTTGCTAAGATGCTCCTGCCACCAAAATCTCCAGTACCTCTGAAATTTCCACAGAGGAGAAATTTTTCAAATCACCACTTGAAAAGTAAGACATACTTGGGGCATGTGGGAGTAAATTTCCCCAAAAAATGATGGCCAGAAAATGGAAGCAAATTTTGTAGTCATAATAAAAGGATACATGTAGCTGATTCCCTTCGATAAGATTTTTTTGAGACAAAGAATAAATCAAGTTTGAACTTGGAGAAAGATGATTTTCCTAGTGGCAACATCAGAGGACATGGTGTGCTTGTTCACTTCTCTGGTTTACAAAGTTCTGGATGCAAATAGTTTAAAACAATTTCCAATTCCCAGTGTGGGGAAACACCCAGGTTCATAGGTGTCCTTTCAGTAGAGGAAAATTCCACTGAAAGTGAAAATGATGCTATCATACCTGCATACTAGTACTGATTAAGTGATAAGCCTGAAATGCATTTCCCCCTTGGGGACTAGCCAGCAGGATAAGGGTGCTGCAGGTGATAATTAGCATTTGCCTAATAAAACAGGCCCAGATTTTCCATGCAGAACTTCCAGTAAACTTAGTTATAGTGCAATCATATTATCATTAACCTGTTTCTGAGAGTCTTTATTATTATTAATTCAACCAATACTAATTAAGTACCTACTATGTTACCAAGCACCATGCTGGGGCAGAGGTGATTAAACTCACCTTGCCACCCAGGAACTAACAATTGAGTGGTAGAGAAAAACATGTAAAACAGATAATATTGATAACCAGCGATAAGCGCTATAAAAAAGCAGATAGACGGTATAGTGGGTTCAAAAAAATCAATGAAGGATATTACTCATTGTGGCCAATGTTGCACTGCTAGAAAGGACACAAGTGAGGTTACTCAACCATTCTTCAATTGTTTTCTTGAAAAACACATTTTGAAACCACTTACTTTTCTATCAGGAATTTTACTTAGGGATTAATTCATCAACTAGTCATAAGATCAAACATGATTTTTAAAAAGTAGTACAAACTTCAGGACCTGCAGGTCATTCACCTACCCACCCTCAAAATGTGGACTAACCCCAGTGTGAGCTTAGAGAATTCAAGCTCACTCAAAATAACCAAGAGAACCTCAAGCGACTCCAGATTGCTTTTGACCATTAAAGCAAGAGATGGCCAAGTCAATTCCAAAAGCAATCTAAGACACAGCTGGAGTTTTCTGTGCTCCCAAAGCCTCAAAGTCTCACCTACCTTTCCAGACCCAGGTTACCTAAACAGCCTCCCATCCCCTCATCAGTCCTATAGTCAACATACCCTAAAAAAAAAACACAAAAACTCCCTACCTCACTAATTACATAACTTTTATGTAGTGTCTTGCACATATGAGCTCACAGATTTGTGAATGAATGAGTTTTGCTACTTCTGTTCATTTTGTCAAGTTGTTCTCTCTATGTCAAATGCTGTTTCCATACCTTCTCCCTTTTCTTCACCTCCCACCACAAATTTCTACCCACCCCTCTCATCATGTCTATTTGCGAAGATAGTTTTAAAGAGAGATGGTGTAGAAGGAAAAACAAGACTTCTCAAATTAGACATTTATGACTCAAACCCTGATACTATCACCTTATTTGGTCACTTCATGTCTATGACCTCCAGTTTCTTCTGTAAAATTAGAGTAAGTCCTTCATAGTGTTACTGTGAAAGAAAACGGACATATGTAGGAAGTTCCTGGTATGTTTTGGTGCCAGGCACCCAGTCAGAGTGCAATAAATGCTAGTTTCTTCTCTCTCTCTCTCTCTCTCTCTCTCTCTCTCCCAGAGGACAATTCCCCATTGATTCTCAGAGACAGTGGAAGGGAGGGGGAGAGACAGAGAGAGAGGAACATTGATGTGAGAGAAACACATCAATTGGTTGCCTCCTGCACACACCCCAACCAGATCAAGTTTGCAACCCAGGTATGTGCCCTTGACTGGAATCAAACTCGCAACCCTTCAGTCCAAGGGCCAATGCTCTACCCACTTAGCCAAACCAGCTAGGGCTTTTTCCTTTCTTAATCCCCAACTTAAGTCCCTGCTATTCCAGAAGCCACCCCACCTACCACTGAGGTCCATTCCTGCTAGCAGAGCCGCACTTCCCAAGTCTCCAACGGCCTTTGTGGGAAGAAAGTCTGCAGTTGAGAAACTTTAGAAATTAGGGGAAAACAGGATTAGGGAACAGAAAGGCATTATTAACCCCAAACTGTTTTAAATTCAGTAAAATCAAATCATAACCCAACCTGCTAAATAAAAACAGTATCGATGACATTTAGACCTTCTAAATTAGCAATTATGACTAATTTAGTCATAATTTACTTCTCCATTTACCACTCCCTACTCATTAAAAAACTTGTAAAGAGTTTCCTGCCCTGTAATTTATAAAGCTGCTTTCAAATTCATTTGGTTTTGATGAAAATAATCCACATGCTGCCGGAAGGTGTGTTCTATCTGCACCCAAGTGTTCGATACTTCTCTGATTTTATGTCTCAGGGCTGTTGTCTCCCTAGTGTGAAGTTCCAACATGGTTGCCAAAACAGGGAAGCACTTAGATGCTTGAGGGGAAAAAAGCTTTAATAAGCCCCAATAAACCACTGTGTACTGCCAAGTAGGCATTCTACAATTCCACTTCCCAGTACTCAAGTCCACGTGGCTTTCCTGGTCAAAGACTATTCACCCCCCAGCCACCCAAGGCTGCAATTCCACAGTCTGAAAACTGACCTTTTTTAAAAGCCTCCTCTCTTAGCTTTCTCCAGCTCCTTGAACAATAACCGTGGTCCTATTCTGTTTCCCTCCTAACTCTCTTTCCTAACACCCTACTCTATGCCATTAAACTCTTGACTCCACCTTCAGTTCCTATACTCTTGGCTACTTCCGTTAAATAAACTACTAACATATATGTGGCAGATCTATTTCATTCTAAGCACTTCAAATATGTTAACACGTTTAACATTCACAACAAATTTAGAAAGTAGCCACTCTTATTCCCATTTTACAGGTGAGGAAACTGAGGCTCAGAAACGTTATAAGAGGTAGAGTCAGGATTCAAACTTGGGCTGTGTGAGGGTCATGTAGCCAACCCTTGCTAAATTTCCTCAATTCCTGCTCAAACTAACACCTCAGGCCACATAGAGTGTCTACTGCTGGTTTTGTATAAAGTGTATTTTAGGTGAAATGTACCCTTGTGAAATCACTGCCTGTTTCCTTCTCCCTACCCCCTCTCCTCCTCCTCCTTCCCTCCTCCTCCTCCTCCTCCTCCTCCTCCTCCTCCTCCCTCTCCTCCTCCTCTTCCTTCTTTACACTGTCTGATGTCAAATAAATATTGTTTGTCACAGCCCCAATGTGTTACCACAATTAGGTAGATTCCTAAAGAGAAGAGAAATGTTTCCATGCCATATCCCAAAGTCTCTCCCTGACTTATCCCATCTCTAGCTGAGAGATATGCCCTCTCTTTGAGGTCACCAATAAAGATGTGATACAGAAAAAAAAAAAACACACACACACACACACACATTTTTCTGGATTGGGCCACAATCAACTTTGTACAGTATTTTGCTTTCTGACAGAACACGAAGTCATTTTGTAAAAGACATCTACAGCTGCATAATCCTTAAGGCCTTTTAATGAACTTTAATGGATCTATCACTACTATTTCATGCCCTTGGGAACCAATTAATATTAGCAAAGTACAAATTTCTATAGATTTTCTATCTCTAATGAACACCAAAACTATCTTATAGTGTCAAGATGTATTCTCTGCGGCCAATTGATGTTTCACTCTCACATCGATGTTTCTCTCTCTCCCGCTCCTTTCCTCTCTCTCTAAAAATCAATAAAAATCTTCAAGAAAAGAAAATGTATCCTCTGTTTCTGACATAATCCTATGGCTCATGGAATTAGCCATATTTGCTCCATTCAGTCACCCAACAAGCATTTATTGAGCTCGGGAATACCACTGTGAGCAAGACAGATAATACTCCTCCTCTCTTGGTGTCAGCATGGGACATAGGCAATAAATGAATAAACACTTAATTGCAGATAATAATGAGTGCTATGAGGAAAATCAGACAGGCTGATGTGAGAGAGAGAGAGAGAGAGAGTGAAGTGGCTATAGGGGAAATTAGCTTACATTGGATGATCAACGAAAGCCTCTCTGAGGAGGTGACATTCAGCTAAGACCTGACTACCAAGAAGCAAGCATGCAGTCCAGGCCGAGGACCCAGTGAATGGGTGTTTCCATACAAGTCTTCAGGAGGGAACAGGACCCAGGAACCCCTGCCCTTGGAGAGTTCACCACTGTGTATGTTTCTTCATGACTTTATGAGCTTTATACACAAGTCTTGTCAACCTTGATCGTGTAAAGAATGTAAATCACAACTATAAGACCATTTTCCTCCCTCTTATCACTGCAGTCGCCAAATGCCCAGGACTGTTGTGTCTTGTTCCCTCTGGAGCACTCCTGTCTGAGCCAGCTGCAGTTACTGATCATGCCTGTTGATGATTAACACCCACAGGCTGTGGAAAACACATTCTGCAAGTCGGTCAACCATAAAATTCTTACTAAATAAGGCTGCAGGAGATGTAGCCCAGTTCTTGGGGAGCTGAGCCATTCATTCCTGCATAACCTCCACCTTGCTCAGTCCCTCACCCCATCTCACCCTGTCCCCAGGGGCCTGTGTTGGATAATAACTTTTCATAATCTGTTGGAAGCCAGTCCTTAACAATTGAGCATTGTCTTTCTCATTGCTTTATGGTGAAATACTGCTAAGACCCTCGGGCTTGTGTGTAATACTGGATAAATAATTTCATAAAAGTTCTAAGACTTAACTTGATAAAAAGATAATTTACGCCCCCCCCCCCCCCCAACTGATGAGCTTTAGTAGACATTCCAGATGAACCTACCTTCTAGGTTAAAAAGCATCACAAAGTTAAAAACATACTGTATTCCATATTAGTGATAATTACATTCTCTCAATAGGAAAGGTATACTTTCTTTGCATTCAACCCATCCATTATTCAAGAAGAAAACACAAGTATATAACCAAGCACTGAAATTCATTGGGCCTGGACTGCACTGTTGCGTTAGACTGTTTTCCCCTAACCCAGTCTAAGTCTCCACATTCCCACAGTCAGCTTTGGGAGCTGACTTATTGGTGTCACTTGCTAACATTAGGGTGTGATATTTTTTTCTCATTGTTCTACACACCTCTGAGAATGGTCAGATATCTTCTACTTATATGTTTGTAGAAAGCCATAGCAATCTCTTAATGAAGAACTTTTTTTTTTAATTCTGAAAGTTTGTGCTTCCCTAAGTTGATCCAACTTTCTTCTTTCTGTCCTGTAACTTAGGCTAGTTTTTAATCCTAGAGACAGGATGCCTCTATGTTGATATAATTAAGAGGCAAAACATAGTCAGGAGACCTAAATTCTAGTCTTGTATTTATGTATTCATTCAAAAAATATTTATTAGATACCTATTATGTACCAGACCCACCATCACTAATAGGTTTTTCACCTTGGACAAGTAACTAAATTGCTCTATGCCCCTGTTTTCTTATCTGTACCCATCTCTATAAAGAGGGCATTGTATCATATAAACTCTAGTCCTTTGCAATTCTAAATATCATTGCTTCTAAGTCCAATTCTAACCTCCATATTGTTTCTCAGTTGCTGGGGTCCAACCCCAGCGGGTCCAGGGGTCCCCAAAGGTGTGGACAGAGTCGGCGAAGAAGGAATGACACGGAGGCTGCGTTCAGTTGATCATCATAGTCGGGTTCTCTTGTCAGGGTCTCCTGCCATGTTCTGTAGCCATGTTCTCTTGCTAGGATCTCCAGCCAGGGTTCTCCAGATTCTCCAGCCAGGTTCAGTCACCAGGTTCTGTAGCAAGGTTCTCTGGCCAGGTTCTATCCAGGTTCTCCTGCCATGTTCTGTCTAGGTTCTCCAGTGAAGTTCTGTAGCCAGGTTCTGTCCAGGATCTTTTGCCATGTTCTCTGGCTAGGTTCTGGTTAGGATCTGACGTTTATTGTCTTGTTACATCCGTATTTATACCAGCCGATTTTAATCCTGTCAATTTCTATTACAAAGGTTAGGGCGTTTCTTATCTCCATTCCAGGGAGTAAAGATTATGTAGCTTAACTACCCGCCTGGCACTTAATTAAGGGGTTGTATCCCCTCCCTAACCTCAGGGAAAAATCCCCACCTGAGGAAACAACCTTTCTCAGAGAAGTGACCTTGGTTAAAACACATAGCCCTAAAGGGAGCAAACATATTAAGAGCAGTATGCCATATACGCCAGGTCCCTTGAAACATATGCTGTGCAGATGTTTCTTCTCTGCAGCGACTGTGTCAAGCAGCAAGGATGGACCGGCTCCCGGCACTCAGTCAGACTTGTCTCTAAGTGAACTGACTTTGTCATATAGAAATATCCCATTAAAATAAAGGCCAGTATTGGTTATAGCTCCTGAAGCATTGATGTAATTCCATTGAGAGGAAAAAAATTACAGAAATCAATATTTCTGGACTTTGGATGATTATTTGCAAAGATAACAAATAAAGAAATTATACTATATGTATTTTCACAAACAAGAGTCTGAAAACAGTAATCTTATATAATAAAAAGCTAATATGAAAATTGTCCCCTCAACTAGGAGTTTGAGCTCAATCAGGAGTTCCACCAGGGGGTGGGGCTAGCCAGTCAACTGATAGGAGATGGTGCTGGGTGGCCAACCACATGTGGCCCCTCCCCCTGGCCAGATCAGGACCCCGATCAGGGCAGGCTGGCCAGACCCCACCGTGCATGAATTCATGCACCAGGCCTCTAGTATGTTATAAATGGCTCAGAACCAGTTTCCTCAAGAAGAAAACACAAGTATATAACCAAGCACTAAAATTACAAATAAAAAATGTAAAACTCCAAGCTGAATAGACAATGTGAAAAATAGGTATACATAAATATTGCTGGTAACATTGTATATGCTTTCTAAATAATAATTTGACCTATATCAAGGACCATAAAATGGGTGTGTGGGTTAATTACAGTAATAGTCCCAATCTTCATTTTCTCCATCTGTTGATTCTGGGTTCACCCATGTAATTTACTTTGACCAATGAGCTTGCTCTTTCCAATCATAACCATGAGAACATGCCCAGGTTAGCCTGTTGAGAGGACATAAGAGACAAATGGGGAAGAGCCAAGCCTTTCCAACTGGAACTGACAGTTTCCCTGAGTTAAGGAGCTTGAGCTGGGAGTTCAGAAAGACTAAGGCAGCTAGAATTTGTAGGGCAGAATACCAGAAACGTGAAAGCTCTGGAGAGCTGCAAAGGGTCACCCTTGAGTCATCAGGTGACTAATGATCAGCCTGTGTGTTAGGAAACTACACGACGTCTGAGAAATAACCACCCAAAAAGATTAGAAGGAGCAATTCCAGGGCTCACACAGAGCCAGAAACAGTTCCTGTCCCCACCAGCGAGAGTAGAAAAACTTGTAATTAATGAGGCATCAGACTGAGGGATCAAAAGGATTTCTCCCAGGTAGTGGGGCCAAATCTGTCCTAGACAAAATCCTGCTCTGCTCCCATCTAGTGAAATTTAAAGGCAAGACTGAAAAGATTCAACTGTTTCCAAGTAACTTACATGGATCCCAAACAATATCCAGTTCCCAAGAAGATAAAACTCACCATTTCTGTAACTTATCAAGTATATTAGTTTGCGAGGGCAACTGTAATAAAATACCACAAAATGGGTGACGTAAACAACAGAAATTTATTTTCTCACAGTTGTGAAGGCTTGAAGTCTGAGATCAAGGAATGGAGGGATGTGAGAGAATAATCTGTTCCAGGCCTTCTTTCCTGTCTTGTAGAGGTCATCTTCCCCCTGTGTCTCTACACATGGCTAACTCTGTGTGTGTGTCTGTTTCTAAATTTCCCCTTTTTATAGGACATCAGTCATATTGGGTAAGGGCTCACCCTAATGACCTCATTTTAATGTGATTAACTCTGTATTAACCCTGTTTCTATGTAAGGTCACATTCTGAGATACTGAAGATTAGGACCTCAAGTTATGAGTTTGAGGGGGAGGCATAATTCAACCCATAACACCAAGTATGCAAATAAACAGGAAAATATATGGTCCACATTAAGAAAAACCAATCAATAGAAATCAAGAAAGTATATGGATGACAGAATTCAAATTTGACAAAGACATTAGAACAGTTTTCAAAACTGTATTTCACTTGTTGAATCTCAGAGGGAAGGCGGGGTGGGTGGGTGGGTGAGAAGAGTTCAACCAAAGAACTTATATGCATACTAGAGGCCCAATGCACAAAATTCGTGCAAGAGTAGGCCTTCCTTCCCCTGGCTGCCGGCACCGGCTTCCCTCTGGCATCCGAGACCCAGGTTTCCCTCCAGCCGCCAGCAGGCACCCAGGACCCGGGCTTACCTCGCAGCCCTGGCTTCATCCGGAAGGTCATATGGAAGGACGTCTGGTCTAATTAGCATATTATGTTTTTATTATTATAGATATTCATAATCCATGGACACAGACAATAGGGTGATAAAGGCCTGGTGGAGGGGGGTAAGGGGGGCTATAAGGGGTCAATGGGAGAAAAAAGGGGACATATGTAATACTTTCAACAACAAAGATTTTAAAAAAAAAGAAGTTAGAGGAAAGTGGTATAAATAATATTACATAGAGACTTGGAAGATATAAAAGGATGCAAATGAAAGTTCTAGAGATATAAAAATATAATGTGTGAGATGAAAAACACACTGTAAGAGATTAATAGTATATTAAATACTGCAGAAGTGATAATCAGTGAACTGGCAAACTAAGCAATAAAATTATCAAAAGTGAAACTCAGAGAAAAAAAGTTTAGGGGAAAAATGAGCAAAGCATTAATTAGTGAGCTGTGGGACAACATCAAGCAGCCTAATATCTATGTAAATAGATGCCGAAAGAAGGGTGAGGTGAGAGACTAAAAAATTACTTGAAGAAATATTAGCTGAAATTTTCTAAATTTGATGAAAACGAAAACTAGAGAAGCTCAACAAACTCCAAGTACAAGAAACAAGAATAAAACTACACCATTAACGAGATAATGGCAGGTCACAAAGGGCCTTGGAGAGCCATTGTTAGGATTTTGGCTTTGATTCTGAGACAGGTGGGAAGTCCTGGGGGCAGGGGGTTTGAACTGAGGAGAACCATGAAATGACACCTAGATTTTAAATTGTCCCCCTGGCTGTTGTGTGAAGCATAGACTACTGAGGATTAAGGGGAGGAACAGGCAGACTGTAGGAAGCTACTGCAGTGGTCCAGGGGAGAGAGGATGGAGGTTTCGATCGGGGGCTTGCAGATCCATGGTGAAGAGACCCGCTAAAGGTGGTTGCCCACCTGGCAGTTCTGGCCGAGGTGCCAGGGATGGACAGCTATATATTCTTGGAAAAACCTTTCTTAAAAATATTTATTGTCTCTAATAAAAATATCAGAAAATATCTGCCCACTTCTGAAAGCCAACAAGTGAACATTTACATGTGGGAGACTGGTATGAAAGGCTATTGCTAATGGAACTAGAAACACAAGGACATCTGTTTTTAAGGGCTGAGGTTTATTCACTGAAGTTTCTTCTTAGATGATAATTAAATAGGAATTATCCCTTGTTTCTATCCCAGCAACATAAAATGCATTCTTACTATCATCAGCTCACTTCCTTGCCTTAGTAAATTCTATAGGAAAAAAAATTAACTCAATTTTTGATAATTGAACATTAGCATTACTTTAGTATCCTAATTCATGTTTAATAATTCATACTAAACTAAATAGATATACATGATACATGAGACTGGCCTGAATTTATACTGAATCCTAGGATGTACTCTGGAACTGTGATTCTTTTTTAAAAAGGCTTGCGTGTTTGTTTTGTTTTTATCACACATATTTATCCTGAGAGCAGACTGAAGATGAGCTCTGGTTAATGAATTACGGCTAATCAAGTGGTGTTTTCCCTGCGACCCCCCGCCTCCGAGGGCTGCAGTGCACATCGTTTGCTGACTCTACAGCTGATAATAATACACAACGAATAATTACTGAAATTAATCATCTGTGCCCGAAATGAACATATTACTAACCTCAGCCATGTTATTCAAAACACAGATCAAAACACCCCCTTCCATGATAAGCCTGCACTTCTACAGCCTTCCCTGCTATTCTCTCTCCAGCAACATTTTTCTGGACTGACAGAACCCTTAACCAGATTTCCAAACCAAGGGCTATTTACATCCTCCAGCACATTTCAGTGAAATTAATTTGAATGGTTCTCCCTTTTTCACCAGCTTCTCAATAAATCTTGCTGGCAGTTTAAATAGAAATATCAAGCCAGGCTGGCTTGCAGTAAAAATTACCACTGCTAAATGTTCCGCCCAGAGCTTGAATGGTAAAAAAGAATGTTGAAAGCACGCTGTATCCGTTTTCCAGGGTTGGCATAACCACGCATCACAGACTGGGTGGCTGAAACAACCCATTTACTTCTGACAGTTCTGGAGGCTGGAAATCTCAGACCAGGGTGTCAGCAGGTTTGCTTTCTTCTGAGGCCTCTCTCCTTGGCTGGCAGAGGGCCATCTCCAGCTCACATGGCCTCCACCTTCCACATGTGGCTGTGTCCTGATCTTCTCTTCGTGCAAGGACACCAGTCATATCAGAGTAGGACCCACCCTCGTCTTCTCATTTTAACTTAATTACCTCTTTAACCTCCATATCAGTTACGGACTGAGGTACTGAATGAATTTGGGGGGGTCGGGGGGAGACACAATTCAGCACAAACTATTTAGGAAAAGTACATGGTATAAATCTGTTGTCACCGATTAGCTATTTCATGAACAAGGATGTTTGATTCTTTGAACACTGAGAATGTGCTAAGCCCAGAATACAGCGTGTGACATCTCCACTCCCCATATGGAGAATGACCTAAGTCTGTACAACCCCCCAAACCCACAGCAGAGGCAGGAGGTACTCAGAGGCACTGGGGTCTGGCCCACTTCTGCTCAGCGCCCAGCTCTGCATGCAGGAGACAACCATCAGCCAGGCTCAGGATGTGTCTTAAGAAAAATCTTTCTTTGCCAGGTGCCCCAACCTTTTGCGCAATTCATGAAGCCAGATAAAAAGAAGTGATTTATGTTTTCTGAAAGACACTTACCATAGAAAGACATCCCTTTGCTCTTTATTTTTCCCCCAGCCACATTTGTAACCCTGCAGTTTCCTGCCTGGTCCTGGCCCTAGAGCAGTGATGGTGAACCTTTTGAGCTCGGCGTGTCAGCATTTTGAAAAACCCTAACTTAACTCTGGTGCCATGTCACATATAGAAATTTTTTGATATTTGCAACCATAGTAAAACAAAGACTGATATTTTTGATATTTGTTTTATATATTTAAATGCCATTTAACAAAGCAAAATCGACCAAAAAAATGAGTTCGCCTGTCACCTCTGACATGCGTGACATAGGTTCGCCATCACTGCCCTAGAGGGTCAGAGGGGACACTGGTTCTGGATCCACAGGAGATCATACCATCTAGACTCCTCAGAGAAAGTACCACTACTCTCCCCAAAGTAGCTGCGAACATATGTGCGGGCTGAGAGACCAATGCTCCTACAGAGCTGTAACTCTGGGAACACAGACCTTCTTTAGCACCGGGCTCATAGCTGAACAAACTGTGACAGAGGAACATCTTTTATACACATATCTTCTCCTTTTCCCTAGCCCCCCTCCTTCCACACATCACTCAGTTTCCACAGCATTTCCTAGAGTACCAGGTGCCCCTGATTCCAGGGTGCGGATTTAGTGGCAGTGGCACTGGCACATCTGGGATTCTGTTGCCCTCCTGGCATCTGGGAATCCTTTCCCAGCCTTGTGTTAAGATGTTTTTGGTGCAGTGGAAAGCATATGGGTTTGGGAGTGAGAGAAACCTAGGTTTGAATCATAGCTCCATCACATGATCTTAAGCAACTGGACTGACCTTCAGTTCCTTTATCTGTCAGTTGAAGTTACTGTGAACGCCAACTGAGTGAATCTGTCTAAAATACATAGCACAGTATCCAACATATTATTGGTTCCATTCCTTTGTTCGCCCAAGGATTTCCCTGGCAATGTTTAGCCAATGGTAAGTTTTAATTGGAGTGTAAAATCATATTGTGGTCAAAACAAGCCCTCTTATTATCACGACACCTATACACCACTGGTATAATCCCATGGGAAGACATGGTCACACCAAGGTATGGACATCTGGAGGCTTAAAAGGCCATACTCATCTCAAATTGGCCTTAAGTTTGATCACTTATAAATATCAGGAAATGAGAAAAAAACTAAGCATCAGTCAGCTTGAATTGGATGATAAAATCCCCCCCCCCATGTAGACATGCTGATGATATGAATAAAGAATGAAATACATATGGAATTAAATGACTATAACCTGAAGTAACTTGCTTTGCAGCAAAGAAAGTAAGCAAACCATCTTCAAGAAACCTTCTTGGCAAACCCCACCTCAAGTGGATCACTCACTGTGAATTCTCTCCACCCTTAAGTGTATAGGTTGGGTTGCCTCACCCTATACTTATCTATATTCACACATCACTTATGTTTCAGGTTTTATATCTCCCTGAATTTATTGCCAATTCCTCCTAGGAAGAAATCATAGCTTATATTTCTTTTGTATACCTCCCTTGGGTAGGACGACAAGAAAAAAAAGAAAAGGAAGGAAGGAAGGAAGGAAGGAAGGAAGGAAGGAAGGAAGGAAGGAAGGAAGGGAGGAAGGCAGGCAGGCAATAAGGAAGGCAGGCAATAAGGAAGGAAGGGAGGAAGAAAGGGGAAAGCAGAGAGGAAGGCCTGCTTCAAAAGGAAGACTGAACTTTGTGGTTAAGTATCCTGTGGTGAAATATCCCCATGCAAACTGGCCATCTGCAAACTGTTTGCTCTTGGCCGTTCTGTTGAACTTGGTGTGTCCATCTTCTTGTAATAAATGCTTGTTGGAGAATTCAGCATAAGGAACCATCTGCCATGTTTGACCTGAATCATCAACAATAAGCAGAGTATTCATTTATAGCCCGTGTTGGTCATTAGTGACTAATTAAATGCGAGCAGCAAAGGCAATACTCTCCAGAATAGCTGTTACAGATGGGGACAAGGCAGCAGAACTAATTGCACAACTGGTTCTATAAAGAGCTCTGAATCTAAATCCAGGTGTTTTCTTCTGATGACAGGACCTAAAACAAAGAATTAGTCTAACACTGGCAGAGGAGCTGGAGAATGAGCAGTGCTCGAGTCCTCTTAAGCCCCACACCACTGTGGGGGAGGAAGGGATCATTACACCTGTCCAAACGTGCCCCCTTCTGGAAGTGATCCCTCTCACCCCTCAGAATCCCCTTAGCACTTTACACCACTTGTGAGGCTCGTGTTGTGCACATCATTGGAGCATTATCTTTTAGATTTGTGTCTTTTTATTTCCACCACTTGTAGATTCTTTAAGGGAATGACTTTGCAACATTCAACTTTGAACCTTACAGAAGACCAAACTTAGCACTTTTTGCTGAGTTAACAATGAAGAGACATTTGTTGCATAAATTAATAAAATTTTTCATTGTCTTTTAGTCTGGAATATATTATTTTATCTATTTCTTCATGTGGTCTTAAACAGCCAAATCCAATAACTATTTATGGACTTTGGCAAAAAAACACAAGATGGCATGATCTAACAGCAGAATCATGGGTAGAAGGTCAGGAGACAGAGTCTTATCCTGGTGCTTTTTCTAGATATAAGGTGGACTTTGGTAAGTCATGTAACTTCTCTCAGTTACTTCATCTATAAGCGGAGGGAAAAGAATATCTGTCCTGTAAAGCAATACGGGAAGGGAAGAGAGGAGACATGTATTGCATGTCAGACACCAGCTTAGGTGCATGAGTTTCATAAAAACTTTGCAGTGGTTTCCTAACTTGACAGACGAGGAAACGGAAACTCGTGGAAAGTAAATGGCAAGAGTCACTCAGCTAAGTAATTGGCAAAGTGAGAACACACACTCAGAGTAGCTAACTCCAAAGCAGTTCAGGTCAAATCATTGGACACAGTGAGAGCCACTGAGCTGGCACCATGATGACTGCCAAGGGTACAGAGGTGAACTAAACAGAACGCTAAGTGTCTATGAGAGGATGAAAACACATAAACAAGTAATTGGACCAGATTATGTAAAAGAATTCCTTCCACCCCACCCTACTGCTTTTTAATGAGGCTGTGAAAAATAAACTATGTAAAAGTCAAAAGGTCTTTCTTAAGTGCCTGTGGCCAATACTGCAGTACTTGCACTAGGAAATACACCTTAAATAAAGAACTCTTGGTCCCATCCTCAAGATTACAATCTCATTTAAGGAAATATCAGTGCTTGAAGTGGTGAACTTCACTTGTCCAGAAAGTTCATTCACATGGAACAATATATTTCATTAAACTAATAGGTAAAATTTAATATTCCTAAGTTTGTTTTTGAGACGACTTGACAACTATTGCAATTAAGACCAAGGTCTTGGCAATACAATGAACACAGTGTTGTCACACATCAAGGCTACAACTTTATGAATGTTATGTCAGCTAATCACCATTAATAAATAATCCACAGCCAAAACCGGTTTGGCTCAGTGGATAGAGCGTCGGCCTGCAGACTGAAAGGTCCCAGGTTTGATTCCGGTCAAGGGCATGTACCTGGGTTGCGGGCACATCCCCAGTAGGAGGTGTGCAGGAGGCAGCTGATCAATGTTTCTCTCTCATCGATGTTTCTAACTCTCTATCTCTCTCCCTTCCTCTCTGTAAAAAATCAATAAAATATATTTTTTAAAAAAATAATAATAATCCACAGGTTTCTGTAGGCTTATATGAGGAATATTCTACTAATCATCTTCTGGCTTTGACTGCATATTCCTCTGTAACTAGAGATACTTTTTGATTAAGCAATCTTTTTAAAGTTTAATAATTTCTTCTCACTTGAAACAGTAATATTAACTTTTATTCATAAAAACCTCCTCCTCCTCAGGTATCCAAGAATTGTGTTCACTATACATGAAATCAGAACATCAAAATGCATATAAACTTCATGAGAAAGTTAAACTGAAAAGCATGGGATTATTAACTAGGAATTATCAACTAGATACTGAGTTATAGAAGGATGTTTTATGATATGTTCCTTCAGTATCTCTCACTTTTGTATTATTGTGAGTCTTTTACAAGCAGAATTTTCTTGAATTTCTTACTTTATTGTTGAAACAGTGTTTAAAGCATGTACACATAACCCATAGGCTTAAATTCAGTGATTCGTTGTCTTTTATTATTTTGTCTTTTTTAAAATATACTTTTTATTGTTGATAGTATACAGTGATTTGTTGTTATTTTATGTTCATTGTAACAAAAATAATATGCAATTTGAGAAGGCTTCTCCTTATGTCATATTACAAAGGATTGAATTTTTTATTCTCCTACACAAAATAAGAGCTACTTGCTTAGCTATTTACTATTATTTCTTTGTTCAAATAGTATTTGGTGAAGAAAACCTCCAAAACCATATAGGTGAAAACAAACATACCACCACTGTTTCAAAAAATGGATTCAAGCATATATAACTCTCTCTTCTGAACTGACATAATTTCTATTACTAGCACAGTGAGCTCATATTTAATATTTTACAATTGTCCTGTTAAGTATACTAGTATATTCTCTCTGGGACTGCCTTGAAATATCTTCAAATGTCAATGAACTCCTACATTAAGAAGAATTTACTATGAGATCAATAAATAATCTCAGATTTTGGTGATTGTTCAAGAAAGTTCATTGCCTATGGAAGGAATCACAAAAGAATGGGGCTAGGATGTTCAGGGACTAAATTAGGAAACATCAAACCTTAGAGGATGTGAAGGGTCTAAGGCTCTCCAGCTTTCCCCCAATAGAGTGGTTGCACTTAGGGCTCAAATGTAAGGAGCCATCCCTCCTCCTGCTCATCCATTTTGCTCTAAATCATGTAGGGATGAGAAGTCTCATGGGAGTAAGAAGTCCAGGACCCAGATTCTACCCAATGTGAGTCATGGAGCTTACCCCCCAGGTGGTGCCAGGACACCAAAGTAAAGACAGGAAAACATGCTCCAAGTGGAAGTTCACCATGTGGTCGAGGGTTCCACAGTCAGGGGGCCACACTGGCATGTGCACGCAGTGGATGCTAGAACTTCTCAAAAGTTGCCCTGGAGATGAGTGTGTAAACTGAAAGAACTGTTCTACTGAAGTGCCCATTTAATACCATCATTTGGGGATTCTTATCACTGAGCATAATGCTTAGTGGCAATAGGGCCTTCTTCTCATCACAGACGCCAAAGTCTGGGCAAAGTCTTCACAGGTCAGAGGGAACCTGGAAGCAAACGAGGTCTCAAGATCTGGGCCAGTTCACTAAGAAATGTTTGCTAACTTCCTGTCCCACCCCCACCGGCAAGGTGGTAGCAAAGAAGCATTAAAAAGCATTCATTCGTGGCTGCAGGGTGCACCAAAGGGAACATTCAAACTTCTGTTTGATGACAAAACTATATACCTATAAACAACCACAACAAAAAATCATCCCATAGGTCTCTTCCTGGTCTGGGCTTTGGGTAAATTTCCTTTGCAACTCTTTCCAGTTGTGAGCAATGTATCTCTTTCTCTGGCTATTTTTAAAAAGGCTGGATGTTAAACTGTCAGGGAGGATTCAAGTGACAACTAAGCTAAAATAAGGTACAAAGAAAGGTCTCATGCCATGTTTCTGAAAGCATGGTCCACTGACAATGCATTGAGTAGTAATGATATTTATAACAAAGTCTATACTTTTGTTTGGGTTATGAACCATTTATTTATGACTTTTAATAAAAACCAGACATTGCCTCATTACTGTCTCATCCAAAAAGTATGTCTTGCAATGAAATCTGGTGAGGTCTAATTTTTTACCCTTAGAGTGGTATGTATGTTAATAATGAAAAGTGAGAGTATTAGATGATTTGTTCAGGTCAGTGGTTCTACGACTATAAATCTGTGGTTGTAAGTATTAATGAATTTTTATCAGAGATGCTGAAACTACATAAAAAAAGAAGCACAGCACGGTTGGCGTGGCTCAATGGTTGAGCGTCAACCCGTGAATTAGGAGGTCAGGGTTCGATTCCCGGTCAGGGCACGTGCCCAGGTTGCAGGCTTGATCAGCAGTGTGGGGTGTGCAGGAGATAGCCAATCAATGATGTTTCTCATCAATGTTTCTACCTCTCTACCCTACCCCTCTCCCTTCCTCTCTCTCTAAAAAATCAATTAAAAAAAAAAAAAGACACAATTGTGCCAACATGGAAGGAGGTTCCTCATAGAGTGCAACAGAGTTTGGTTAGTAGTCTGTCTTTAAATATTTTTACTCAAAAATAAGGTGATAAAACAATGTTCAAGTTTGTGAATCAATCTAGCTGGGAGATAACAGAAAAAAAACATGAATCAAGACTCAAAAGTAGCCAAAACTGGTTTGGCTCAGTGGATAGAGCGTCGGCCTGCGGACTGAAAGGTCCCAGGTTCGATTCCGGTCAAGGGCATGTGCCTGGGTTGTGGGCACATCTCCCAGTGGGAGATGTGCAGGAGGCAGCTGATCGATGTTTCTCTCTCATTGATGTTTCTAACTCTCTGTCCCTCTCCTTTCCTCTCTGTAAAAAATCAATAAAATATATTTAAAAAAACACTCAAAAGTATTTTGTCAGGGTCAGAACCAACCCAGGAGACTAGGTAGGAGACATAGTTTGTTCCTTGGGTATTTGCTTGGAAAAATTTGTAAAAACTGTTGGAATACTATGTTGAGAAGAATTCTAAAGGCACGCAGGGCTGTGGGAGAAGAGTATTGAACCCAATCAACATTATCTGGTCGTTCCATCCAGACAACACAGTGTATTGCTGTGATGTCCTACAGTTATTTATTTAATAAGTGTTTATACACGGTTCCTATGTGCTCAGGGAGAAAGAGTACTACAATCATTCAACGGTGTCTAGAGTTGTGACCACAACTGAGATAACCTGAGGGTAAAGGAGAAGTTTATTTATTTATTTCCTCATTTATTTAACAACTACTCATACAGAGTTTCCCATATACCAAGCACTGTCCTAAGGGCTTCAAAATATTAAATTGATTCTCCTAACAATCATCCTATATAATAAAAGCCTAATATGCTAACTGACCAAATGGCGGAATGACCGGTGGAATGACCGGTCACTATGATGTGCACTGACCACCAGGGGGCAGATGCTCAACACAGGAGGTGCCCCCAGCCTGCAGGCCCCAGGCAAGCCAAAGCAGATGCCAGCTGGGGGGGGGGGGGGCATCACTCCACTGGTTGGCCCGCAGAGGGAGGCAACCAGCGGTGGCAGCTGGGGGCAGGGCCAACTGGCAAGCGTGGAGGGCGGGGCTGGCCAGCAAGCAGGCAGTGCTGTGCCCCCCCCTCCCCCCCAGATCGCTCTGCTGGTCGCCTCCCTCTGACTGGCAGTGGCAGCAGTGGAGCGGTTGGAGGGCGCGATTGGCAGGCAGGGCCGGCTGGCAAGTGGGCAGTGCCGAGTCCCCCCCCTCAACACCCCGCAGGTTGCCTCCCTCTGTGAGAGATGACCAGCGGTGGCAGTGCGGGGTGGGGCCATCGAGTGGTTGGTGCCAGGCCGGCCAAGGTGGGCGACAGCGTGGGGGCCCCCTGCCGGTCTCCCCACAGATCAGCCCTGATCACCTGCCAGGCCTAGGGACCCTAACTGTGCACAAATTTCATGCACTGGGCCTCTAGTATTATATAAGATACTATTATTACTCTCTTTACAAAGGACAGGTTAGGTAACTTGCCCAAGGTCACAGAGCTACTGAGTGCACAGCTGGGATTCAAGCCTAGGCAGTCTGTTACCAGAGTAGGTACCCCTAACCACCACACTGTGACGCACATCTTCCACAAAATATGGACCATTCCTATACACATAATACATTTTAATATATTTAAAGATAAATTTTAAATCCTAAATTTAGGACCAGAAAATATAATGTGTCATATATAGAATGGGAGAGGCAGATTCATACAAAAAGAAAATTAGTTTGATTTATTTTAAGTCCAAGATACATAATGTTGCAGCTAAGAAAACTAACAAACTTCCAGACGTTATTGATACAAAAGAAGTAAGGAAGATGAATAAAAGGGGAAAGAATTAGAATTTATTGATTCTACTGGGTGCTAGGTACTTATATATAATATTGTATTACCCTTGATTAAATCTCTTAGAGGTATTATTTATGGTAGATTGGTTGCATTCTTTAGATATCATAAGAGAAGATGGGGGGGAAACGAACATTAACTGAATACCTATGGGGTCCTTGATGCTTTACTTACTTTACTTATTAAAATCTTACATCAGCCTAGTGAGAGATAAGCATCATTATCACGATTTAGACATGAACCATCTGAAGTTTAGAATGTATAAAATATTGTTAGAGCCAGGATTCAAATTCATATGCATCACATTCTGTGTTGGGCTGAAATAAAGACACCCCCCCCCCCCCAAGATGTCCACGTCCGATTCCCCCAGAACCTGCGAATATATTACCCTGTATGGAAAAAGGGACTTTGAAGATATGATTATGGATCTTGAGGTGGGGAAATTATCCTGGGTAGTCTGGGTGGGTCCTAAATGTAATCATGGGGTCCCTGTAGAAGGAAAGTAAAGAGAATGTGACTGCAATAAGGAAGAAGGCAGTGTGTCCAGGAACGCAGAGACTGGAGTGATTTCCAACGACTGCAGGGTGCTCTACAAGTGGAAGGTAAGGAACAAGTTCTGCCCTGTGGCTTCCAGAAAGGACCAGCCCTGCTGGTACCTAGATTGTAGCTTCTTAAGACATCGTTTGGACTACTGACCTTCCAAACACAAGAAAACAAATGTGTGCTGTTTTATGTTTGTGGAATTTGTTGCAGCAGCAACAGGAAATTAATACAGGCTCCCAACTTAGCGAACACCCATATAAATAAATTCAGAGCAACAAACACTCCGTGCATTCCTAAGATGGAGGACTTCAACACATCCCCATCAGGAAAAGCCAACACCTGGAGCCTCGTCCGACCAGATAGGGAAGTTTCAAATATGAACACCCTCCAATAACACTGGAGCCACCGTCATGACTATTCCAAAGTAAAATCTGGAAATCCTGAGCCAAGGACTCCAACCGTTCCTCCCAGCTGGGAGGAAGGAATGTGTGAGGGGCAGCCCCTCAGGTAGCCAAGCCATAAAACCTTGCAGAACTAAATCAGAATTTTGAACTGAACCCTCAAGCTTGAGGTGGCCAACACAAACCTCAGTAGAACTAGTTGTACTTCCAGTAGCAAAACACTTTTAAACAAAGGCCATGTTACATGTCCAAGTCTTAGGGCAAAACCTGGCATCTGTCCGACAGTAGCCCAAGACTGGAATTTTCCCGAGAGTGAGTAACTCAGAATAAAAATACTTGTAAAACAAACTCTGTGCCTAGCCCAGATGGAAAAACAAGCTTCTGGCTTTGAGGCGGTACAAACTGCAGACCTCATGCCAGCAGTAGCCTCCTCCAGGATTACATTTGGCATAAGAATGGGAATTATAGTAGTTTGAATTACACATACTTTCCAATGCAAAATAAGTACTACCATGAACTGAAGGAAAGTTTGTTTATATCTTCTGTTGTTCATTGAGACAATTCTCCCTGGCTCTGGAGGCTGCTGTCCAGTGTTACCCTCTCAAGGGAAGTGACTCAAGCAGGAAACAACCGCCAAAGCCAAGAGAAAATACAATCTTCTGAATGAAATTAGCCTTTGTTTTCCTGCCCCCTTTTGATCTTGATGGATATTTCTGCATGAAAATCTTTCAATACTAGCCTTCTGAAATATTTAATCAGGTAAGGCTCAGAGGTCAAAACAATAAGGTTGTCTGGTGCTGGTGGGCCGTAATCTGAGGACAAAACTTAAACAGAATGACAATGCTGGTGGGAATCTAAAAGGATTTTAAGTTTCACACTCTTCCATGTGACCACTCCCCATGTACGAGGCCATACATTGACATACATTCTGCTTTCACAACTAGAAAGAGAGAAAAAAGAAATGGCTATCATTCAAATAAAATGAAACTTTTAAAATGAAAGGGTATAAAAGAAGTAATTACCTAATAATTCCTTTCCTTTGATATGTAACATTCTATTTGACTCAGAATAAACTGTGATGCCTATTTCTGACTTTCCTAGGAGGCTATCTCTGTTTACATTCACACAGAGTAATCACCCTGATTCTCCTCTCCACATCCTCTATTCCATTCACACGGAAAACTCTCATTGATTATAGAGACTAACCTACTGCAAACATTGGGAGAGTCTCCCCCTCACAAAATCTGCCCTCCTTGTCAGAAGTTATGACCTTTCGATTTGTTTTCGGGAATCTCAAAGGCGTTTTTCCAGTTTTCAACAATCTCATGAAAAGCATAAAATCCTATTCCCTAAAAACTGCTAACATCCTGAGGGCGTGGGGACCAGCGTTGGGGGAAGGATTCCAGGGAAGGAGGGAGTCGAGTCGGGGAGTGGGCAGGAGCAGAACTCTTATTGGAGGACAAATTTGATCTGACCTCAAATACAAAAGCTTTTCTACAAGCTACTCAGTTTACTCTACTGCTGTTAAAGTCTTCTTTGTGTGCATGTTGAAGGAAAAGTGATGGCAAATAAAACTATCAAAGTTATCAATGCAGTGGAGTCAGAAGAAAAAAGAAATGAGGAAATGTTAAGCATTTTGGTGGTGGGCAGGGGTCAGAAATGTGTTCTCTACTTAACTAGGGCCAGGGTGTTTGTTCTGATGGTTCTCCACACTCCCTTCCCCAATTGCACCACATCCCTTCCACTGAAAACAGACACTTTTTTTTAAATTGATTTCATAGAGGAAGGGAGAGGGAGAAAGAGAGAAACATCAATGATGAGAGAGAATCACGGATCGGCTGCCTCCTGCACACTCCTTACTGGGGATCAAGCCTGCAACCCAGGCATATGCCCTTGACTGGAATCGAACCCAGGACCCTTAGGTCTGCAGGCTGACATGAAAGCAGGCATTTCTGATCAAAATGTTGCAGCACCTAAAGCTCAAAAGAAGAGTCTCAAAGGGCAACTGTCAACCAACAAACCATGAAGCAATCACCACCACAGCCCTGTGCCCCAAGCCTCAAACTCCAGGAAGGAAGCACCAGGGAAAAACCAGAACTCCACCCTTCTTCTTGTCAGCCCAAATCAAAGGCCCTTCCGGGCGAAGCTGGGAGGGGAAGGACCAGTTGATCAGTGCCTTTCCGTTCTCTCCTTCACTGCCCTTTTCCTAAAATCCTCCAAAATCCATACCCCACATCCGAGTCTATCAACAGCATCCCAGCGATCTAACGCATCCTCACTTCATCATGAGATTGTCAAACACTAAAAAAAAAAAAAGGCTTCCAGACTTCCATATGAATTGCTAACGATATAATATCAGACCTGTGGAGAAATACATTTAGGTCAGAAGATTCTCTTGAGAGGGTGTGTCTTCAAGGTTCCCAGGGCTCTTGTCTGTCCCTCCATTGACCTTCACAAGCCTGAGACCCTAAGTGACCTGCTACGGAAGCTCGTCCTCTGACTGAAGCTTCACCAGGGAGCACCTAGAGTGCGATATCTGCCTCAAGACCACCTGTGTTAGCTGTTGCCAGGGCTGCCATCACCAAACACCAGAGATAAGGTGGCTTAAGCAACAGATATTAATGATCTCTCAGTTCTACAGGCTGGAAGTCCAAGATGAGGGTGTTGGCAGGTGTATTTTCTTCAGAGGCCTCTCTCCTTGGCTTACAGATGGCAGCCTTATTGCTGTGTCCTCACATGGCGGTCCCTCTGTTCTAATCTCCTCCCCTTATAAGGACACTAGTCATGTTACAGTAGGGCTCACCCATGTGACCCCGTTTTACCTTAACCACCTCTTTAAAGATCCTATATCCAAATACAGTCACATCCTAAGTACTGGGGATTAGGACTTCAGCACATGAATTTTAGAAGTATATAATTCAATACACTACACTATCTTCCCATTTTTGGAAAGGAATCTCAAAAATCACAGAAGGGTAAAGCTATAGTTCTTTAATTGTAGCTAGGAACATTAAATCAGGCTTTCTTTAAAGAGAAAAGGGCCTGGCATCTAAAGTGTGGAAGAGATGTTTCAAAAAGGAAAAACTTGGAAATTTCTCTACTGGGATTAGCTCCAGGAGGATGACATGAATTAAAAAAAGAAACCATCTTGATCATTTCCTGCTATGACACTACCCAAAGGAAGTTGAAGGCTCTCTCACACTGTCACCAGAAGATAGATACAGATGGAAAGTACCACTCAGCAGGATGCATTAGGGACTCTGGACAGCAGGCCATGAATGAGACAGACTGGCATCGCCCAGGCTTGACAACTCATAACAGTGAGTAATCTGCTGTTGTCCCAGACCCAGCAAGAACATATGGCACCACTTTAGTTGGTCATCTAAGGCAGCTACACCATTCTTTTTCCTTAGATTTACTTTTAGTACAATAATGATAATAGTAATAACTATACCACATACTAAACTCTAGCTGCATAGCAGGTATTGGGTTAATGGCTTTGTATACATTAAACCACTTAATCCTCCCTATTTTATATAGGAAAAAATTATCAAAGGTCACACAATTAGTAAGAGGAAGAGCTGATATTTAAACCAAGAACTCTGACTCTAAAGCCCTTAGCTACTTCTCTTCATCAATCCACCTTTGGAAGGCAATATAGTTTGGCTAGAATAGCATAGTGGGGAAATATAAGCTTTATCTTCACAACAGGAAAGTGTTCAAATCCTAGCCTGACCATAGGCAAGTGAATCAATCTCTCTATGTCCACTTGCCTCTTATACAACTGGGGATAATTTATGAAAAAGTCTCATCAAAGTTACTCATAAATAGCATCTATCATTTTTATTGTTACTACTATTTCACCTCTAGCTCTATTCTATGATTAAACATGTAATATAAACCAATAAAATTGCACTGTACATAAAGTAATGTCTTGCATTGCAAGTTTACATTAATTAGTACTACTAATTTGAAGTTATTCATTTAGCTCTTTCTTCAGCAAAGGCAAAAGTTAGATGAATCCTTCTTTTTCACTTACTTTTTAAAATTACTACTGACTGCTTATTAACATTGCATTTTCGTTATCCCTAAAGCATCTCATTCTTAGGAAGACTCAATGAATAATTTAAAATTCATGTTTAATTTATTACACATGCTTACAGCATCTATTTTTATGGACTGATCCTTGTTAAAGTTCTCAAGGTCTGGAGACACTGGTGGCTCCATTAAAAATATATTTCTTAGTTTTCTTGGGGATTTTGTTTTCAAGTGCTCGGATGGGCATATTCATAGATTGACAGTAGATTACATGCTACTCTATTTACCACATTTAAAGAAACATTGCTTTTTTTGTCTGATAGTTGTAGATTTCTATTTCCTACATTTTGGATTATAAGGAAAGCATTGACATAAGAAAAGGTGACTGATTCAACTATTTCCTGGAAAATGGTTGAACAGAGAATCATCGGGATGAATCAGGAGTGGGAAAAAGAGATGAAGAATGGGGAATGTATGCTTCCAAGTAGATCTGTAGAAAGTTAGTCAATAGTGGGATGCAGTAGGGCAGTCAGAATAATTCTTGTACCTTATCCAGATGCTCTGAATGGAATAATCAGGAAGATGTATGTTATGCAGAGTATAAAAAGCAGCTGTTGAGAGCAATGATATTGATTTCATTCATCATTATATCTTCAATATCTAGCATAGGGCATATAACACAGTAGGAGGTTTAAAATATTTGTTAAACATAGGAAAGATATGTGGTTAAAAGACAGCAGCCTCCAGAATCCTGATTCATCTTACGTGATACATTCGAATAGAGAATAAATGCATTTTTTTTCTGCAAAGCATCAACTCTGTGAAAGACGCGCTTACACAGAGGTCAGTTTTCTCTCAGGGAAGAGAATTAATTAGCTTTGAAACAGACCTTCTTCATTGGACGCAGATCACAAGAAAGAACACTATCCTTGGGGATGGGCATATCCTTTTATATTTGCAAATCTCTTGATGCTCAATCTTATTAGCTATTTTAATAATAAGACCCTGGAATTTCAACAGTAGTTACTCATTTTTTTCGGTGAACAACGAAAATCCAAAGGCATTAACTGAGGACTTACATACTTAATGCTTAAGATCCTAAGATAAATCCGTAAGTAAATGATCTAATCCTCACAGCCATCCTGTGAGGGAGGTACTATTTTTAGCCCCATGGGATATTGAAGATTCACATGGTTTAAGTGACTAATGAAATGTCACATGGAATCTAAGTGGTTAAGACAGGACTTGAACCAGAACTCAGGTGCTCTACCACTGTCCTTTATTGTAGCTGTGTCTCCTTGTCCATAAAGGCTTCCTGGACATGCACTTTAATGACAAAGGGTCTTCTAAGATCTCAAAGCAAAAATTTCTTTAAAAGATGAAAACAGTAAGGAAGAAGAATGAAAAGGAACCCTTTGAGGCAGTGGGCGAGGCACATGCATGAGGTTTGCTAACCCTCACATCCAAGTCCTATTCCTAAGCTTCCATTCTTTGGGCCTCTCAGGCTGCCTACCTGGTGTCATTTCAAACTGCTCCACAGGCCTCCTCAAGCTGAACTCCTAGTAAGGATGTATGAACAAAATGTAACTGTGCAGTGCTTGCTTCTAGCCCCTTCCAGAAACTGTTCTCCCCTCTGAAATGCCCTACAGTAGGTTAGATATGGCCACAACTCCTTTACAATAACTCCCATCACAAAGTAGAATTTACCTCCCCACTGCCTTGAATCTGGGATGGCTTGGTGACTTGCTTTGACCAATAGGATGTACCAGCAGTGACATCCTATAACTTCGAAGCCTTGGCTTCCAGATGCCCTGAAGCTTCCAGATGCCCCGAAGCTTCCACTTCCACCCTCGATGAACACTGCTGCCACGTGAGCAAACCCATCTGTGAGGGTGAGAGACCACGCAGCCCAGCTATTATAGGAGCCTTGACCGAGGCCCAGCCTGTGAGCTGTGTACAAGGCCATCCACGACCAGCTGACCCACTAACAACTGCAAAGAGATGCAGAGCGGAGATGAGCCGCCTACCCATGGCCAAGCCAAAGAATAGTGACAAATAAATGCTGTTGTTTTACACCCTTCGGTTTGGGGGTGGTTTGTAATGTAGCCGTTGAACCCTGACACATACTCTTTTATTCCTTTCTTCCTAATAAGTCCAGTGCCTGAGCCCCGAAGTCACTCCTCCAAGAAATGTTGCCTGATGGAAACTTTCCCTGCAAAGCCAGCCTCCCTCGGGTTTATGCTGATGCCGTGCTGTGATTCTGAGGACACAGAGATACAGCTGCCTCCCCAACTACCTTCTCCATCCACTGCCTGATGCCTGGGGGTTCACCATTCAAGCGTAATTGTTTACATAAAAGCATAAATGCTTATTAAATTTTAAGAGTCCCTGGAAGGGATACCAAGTTTGTGCCTTTGATTTTGCTCTAATTAGAAAAGTGTTCAGGAATGGAAAGTGACCCTAACATTAAGTCACTATCTAAAAGAGAAAAATAAATTATAAATGGTTTTGACCAACCTGAATATAAGCTCTTAGAAGTATAGATGAAATAGTCATGCATCTACGTTCAATGTTTAATATCGATTTAAGTAAGCATACTATATATTTTAAATCACATTATGTAAAACAACATTCAATTTAGAAATAATTCCTCCTTTTGTCCTCCAACCAGGAAGGTATTTGATCAAAGTTGCTAAATGCGTCTTTTTGGCAAAAGTCCTCTATTGACATTAAAGACACCTTTGATTCATCTGACAGTTTTCTAGACAGCTATTATTCTCTTCCATCTAACATGTTGTTTTAGCTATGATGATGCCATTAGAGTTTTTATCCCAAGCTACAAGTACCCATTCACAAACCACAAGGACAACTATTTGTCCCACTCATTCTACAAGTGTATGTTCATGACCTTCACAGTGCAGACACTTGTAGTATTGCTTTGCAGAGGGACCTTCTGAAAGCTGTCTTACAATATCTCAATGACATCCAAGGCTTTCCATTTGCCCCCCTCCCCCCCCCGCCCCGCCCAAAGAAAGAATTCATTAAATTTATGTTCAATTTCTTGGCTTTTTTTTTTTTTTACTAGAAGATCACCATAATCATTTAAAAGTTTGTAACTTCTTCAGGTCATTTCAAGTGAATATGTCTTCCCCAAGTAGTACTTTGTGGTTGAAAATAAGTCAGAAAAAAAAATCCCATAATGCAAAGGACTCTGGAAGGACTAGAATATAAGGCGACTCCCTCTTTTCTGAGAGATATTTTTTGGGAAAACCAAATTTCTCATCTGACACATATTAATACATACTTATTCTAGAAACTTCAGACAACACAGAAAATTAGAGAGGTAACAATAAAAATCATCAATAATGCTACCAATTACAGATGATAATTTTACCATTTTGATTCATTTCCTTCTAGATCTTCCTCCTATGCATTGTTATATATTACTAGAGGCCTGATGCACGAAATTTGTGCTGCTTGCCTTGGCCCTCGCAACCCTGGCTTTGTCCGGAAGTTCATTCGGCTGTCAGGTCTAATTAGAATATTACACTTTTATTATTATAGATGTTAAATTCTATCAGCTCTATTATAACAATATTATAACATAAGCATTTCCCTTATTTGCAATTCTTTGTAAGAAAGATATGCCATCATTCTGTCATCTACCTCCTATTGCTGTACATTGGTATTGTCTAGGGAGGGGTAATATCTAAAGCAAACACTAACCCCTTGCACCTTAGTGTGAATGTTTCGGATTCTTTTTCCTTTATTCATCATCCAGCCAAGTAAAATATACCAGAAGTGAAAAAATGGCCGTTCCTGCCCTCAGAAGAGAGAAAGCTGTATAAAATATGATTAGGGCTTGAATAAAGCTATATACAAAACACTGTGGCAACAAAAAGGAGAGAAGGTTGACCACTCAGTGGAGTGGTCAGAGGAGGTTTCACAGAGGAGGCACCATGTGAGGATTTGGGGGCTGTTTGCTTGTTAACTGCTTTAAAAAAAAAAATAACTAAGACTTAATTTTGAAAAGTGTTGGGAGAATGCTTCAGGAATCTTTTCTTACCTAGACTCCCTGATCGGACCACCTCTGCTGCGTGAAAAGCTGGACCGCACCTTTTTATGCACCCGCTAAAGGTTTCCTGGAAGACTGGGGAACTGTCCCCCAGAGCAGGTGTGCATAAGGGGGAAGAAGCCTGAGGGCCCCCGGGCCTGAAGGGATGGGACTGGAAAGAAGCCAGCACAAGTGCAAGCTTGAAAGACCAGAACAAGCTCTGCCACTCCCACACTCATCCACACCTTGCTTTGCATTTCCGTATCCTGACACCCACTGTCTGTTCTCAGCTTCTTTCAAACAGGCGTGTCTTGTCTTCCTCCAGTAAGTTCCTGAAGTTTAGTGCAGACACCAATTATGCAAATGCACTGAGCCACCGCCTGGGTTTGAGGCCCAATTGCCAGCCTTCTTAGTGCTCACATTTCTGCCCAATGTGACTAACTCACTCAGTCTGCAGACATGGCCACAGGCAAGTGACAGGTGTGCCTCTTCTGGCCACACTGAGCCTACAGATTCTTCACCTCAGATGTGTTTCTTGCTTTTCTAAAAGAACCTTTTTATTTATTTTTTTATTTTGTTACTCCTTACCTGAGGATATTTTTTTTTTCCATTGATTTTTAGACAGAGTGGAAGGGAGGGGGAGAAACAGAGAGAGAGAAACATGATGGGGAGAGACACATTGATTGGTTTCCTCCCTGCACACCCTCTGTGACCGGAAATGAACCTGGGACCCTTCAGTCTGTGGGCCGATACTCCAACCACGGAGCCAAACTGGCTAGGGTTTCTTTAACTTTTTAAAATTGAGATATTATTGCTTAATATAACATTATATAAATTTCAGTTTCCAGATTCCAGGCTAGGCCAGCTGGAGCCAGACATGTAGACTTACAGTGCTCCTCAACCACCCCCCTTAAAGTAGCCACCACTCCACATCACAACCCACATAATTCAGTCTGTGTTTATTCTCTCCAGAGCAGGGATTGCTTTCTGAAATTATCTCCTTTGTTTGTTTGCTTGTTTACTGTATTCCTTCTAAAAATACAGTTAGAGCAGGAATCTTGTCCCAAAGTTTAACACAGTATCTGACACTAATGACAGAACAAACGAAGAGGAAATGTGACCCCCAAAGATGATTACTGTGACACAGCTCTAGGTACTAAAGAAACAAATAAGATAATACTCCTGACTTCCAAAGCTCACAGTCTAATAAGGAGAGAGAATAAGAAACAAAATATTCCCAATGTAGTGTAACAAGCAGAATCACAGATGTAGAAATAGGTACAGAGGTGGTATAGAGGAAAGGGCCTACCTATTTTCTAAAAGAAGTGATTTCTGAACTTCTTTTGAAAGAATTAATGGAAATTTGCCAGGGAAATAATGAGGGAAATACTTACAACAGGGCCCCTTGGATCTTTACTCAGACCTGAACACTGACCTCATTTCCCTTCCCCATGGAAATTCAGGGTTAAAAATACCCTTTAATATCATCCAGTCCAGCAGTTCTTGAAGACTGTTGTTTTAAAATATGTCCACAAATTCTCTGACACTCACTTCTTCTGAGGAGCCTAAAGGATATTATATTAAGTAAAATAAGTTAGACAGGGAAAGATAGATACCGCATGATCTCATTTATATGTTGACTCTCAAAAAACAAGAAGTTTCCCAGCCAGTGTGGCTCAGTCTGTTGAGCTTAGTCCCAGGCACCAGGAGGTCGCTGGTTCAATTCCTGGTCAGGGCGCATGCCTGGGTTGCAGGCTCAATCCCTAATAGGGGGTGTACAGCAGGCAGTCAATCGATGTTTCTCTCATAGATGTTTCTATCTCTCTGAAATCAGTTTTGTTTTTTGTTTTTTTAAAGTTGAACTCATAGAAACAGAGAAGTAGAATGGTGGCTACCAGGAGCTGGGAGGTGGGAGAAATGGGGAGATGTTGGTCAAAGGATACAAGCCTCCAGTTATAAAATAAATAAGTTCTGGGGATCTAATATACAGCATGGTTAATAATAATGTGTTGTGTTCTTAAAATTTACTGAGAGTAGATTTTCAGTAAGCATTCTCACCATAAAAAAAAGTAACTGAGGTGACAAAAGGGTTAATTAATCTTATTGCAGTAATCATTTCACTATATATGTATATTAAATCATCATGATACTAGTATACACTTTACATACCTTATAACTATTAATCATACCCCAATAAAACTGAAAAACACATAAAGAAAATTAATATATAGTTATAAAAAACCATCATACTTTAAATACACAGAATTTCATTTGTCAATTGTATGTCTCTAAAACTGGGGAAAATAAATAAATAATAAAATGAAAAAAGAAAAAAAGAGGGAAAAACAAAATGAACTGAATGAAAGAGACTTGCTGATATTTTCAATCTAATTCAGAATGATCCATTCAGAATAATTATTTCATATTACATTACAGGGTTTAAAGAACGTAAGATTGCCCCTGAAAAAAATCTAAATGAATATCTCACAATTAATAGAATTCATTCAGTCATTTCTTACCTTTTCTCACTGTATAATAGAGAACAATACAAGATTAGTATTTTACTCTTAATTGTAATAGCTATCATTTTTTAAGCACTTACTATATCAAGGATTGCACTAAGATCTTTTTAGCTTTAACTTATTTAATTCAAATAAACCTACTAAGTACTACTGTTATACCCACTTTATAGATGGGAATACTGAAGTTTAGAAAACATATGGCCAAGGTCACAGAACTAGAAAGTGGCAGAGAAGAAACTGTGTTAGGCAAGAAATGAACTTTAGGGCATCTGAGGAAAAAGTGTGCACTTTCACACTGATTGGAGATATTTGAAAACTAACAAAATGAGGGAAGAAACAATAAAAAATAGACTTAAGTGCATAAGAGTGATATTAATCAGAGTCAATGTGTGTGTGCTTCCAATCACGTTTGTTGTGCAACATGACAGCAAATCGCACAGATGTTGTGTGTGTTTATTATGTTTTATTTTACGGCAACAAGTTCTTCCCACCCCATTTGAGTGTGGGCTTGGTTGTCATCCTGACCTGCAACTGAAACCTGCTGCACCATTTATGGGCTGTGTAGCCTTGGGCAAACTCTATACTTTCTCTAACCTCCGTCTTCTCATCTAAAAACAAAGGTATTGTGGGGGGGTTGGGGGATAACGTGGCGATAAGGACACATATGTAATAACTTAATCAATAAAAAAATTAATTTTTAAAAAACAAAGGTATTAAAAAAAGGAAGGATATGTCTTAAATATTCCATAGGCTTTAACATGTGTAAAGCACCTAGTTCTTTATTATTATTTGTATTATCATGATGATGAATAAACATGGCCAGATGGTCAGCTTTAAAAACTTGAATTTTGTTTTTAATTAGAGGAAAGCATGTCCTCACTTTCCTCCATTTTGCTGCTGTGTTTCCAATTTATAGTCACACACACACACACACACACACACACACACACACACACCATTGTGGGACTTCTGTATCCTCCAGCAAATACAGTACCTTGCTAAGAGTAGAAAGGAGAATAAGGAAGGCAGAGGGCTGGAGTAACAGAAGAATGAGAATAAAAGGAGGAGGCTATTTTTAAGTTTATAAAACAACCTCCATTGACCTGTGGCAGAAATAGAGCCAGCATTGTGGAACTTCCCAGAGTGAAAGGCAGGCGGTTTACTGCAATGAACCACTAGAGATGGTTGGTGAGACGGCCTTGTCCAATTCTTAGGCGACGCTCCCAGCTTGTCACACATCAATACCCAATGTCCAGGAATGACCACTCTGATTTCACCACCAAACAGATGAGACATCTAAACTAGGAACATATTAACTGAAAGCCAATTCTATGGGATTTTAAAAACACTGAACAGGGAGAACCAAGAATAATTGTTCTAGGGCTTAATACTGGCCTCAAACGTGTGGTACGAATCCTGTGTAAACTGGAGATAGTAACAGAGACCCCAGTGAACTTTGTAGGAACAAATTAAGCGCTCGGGAGTCTTTAGGAAACTCAACTGTCTTGTATTATTAAAGGGGAGGGAAAAGTAGGTCATAGTATCTCAGCTTAGAAGGGCATTCGGGCTGGAGAGCAGCTGGGCTGAACATCTGAGCCTGTTGAGAAAAAGAGGGTGCTTTAGGGGGCTACTGGGTGGAGAAACAGGGAACCCTCCCAAGAGCCTGTATCCAGATCTTCACAAAGTTTTCATTTGTAGTTAGAAGAGTATTTGTTATGTCTTTTTGAAGTTTATTATAAAAAAAAGAATATTGTCAATGGACCAATTTCTAATGGGTGGATAGTTGGCAAAACATTTATCATTGACTCATTGTTTGTTCCTGGGAAAGCAATTTAATCTCTATCACTTTAATTTATCTGTCAATAAAATGTAGGAAAGATTATGGCCTCACCCTGCATCTTAGAAATCTGAGAACTGCTTGGGATGGCCGCTGTTCATCAGGAGAGCCACCACCCAAGCACCGATGAGTTCCTCAGAGTCAGTAATGAAAACCTGTGCGGCCACAGCTGCCTGGGAGGAGGCAGAGGAATACCTGGGTGGAGGACTCTCAGGTGGCAATTCAAAAAGTCAGAAGGAAGAAAAGTGATTGAAAGAACTGAATGGACAGAGGGATCAGAGAAATTTGAGACAAGTTACAAAAAGAGAGAAAATATAAGAAACAGATGGAATCAAAGGAGGAACAAAAAGTAAAGCAGTCAGAAATATGGAGGGTATCCTTTTGGGGTCTTTCTCATTCATTAAATTTTAATTCCGTTTTCCTTAAATATGTGATTTCAAAATATTGCCCATTTCTTTTCTGAGTTTTAAAAATTGTCAGAAACTCTAATCTTTCAAAATACAGGTATTTTTTTCAAAACTCTAATCTTTCGAAATATAGGTATTTTTTTCCAATTCCTGCTCTAAATCTTTAGCTCATTTATTTTCATCTTCACAAAACATATTGATTTCCCAGCATAGTGGCTTTGGCCTTCTATGCCTAGTTTGGGGAGAGGCATCTGTGCCATTGTCATGAGGATCAAATGAGTTAACACCTGTAGTCCTTGAAACAGTATTAGCGAGTCCTCAAAAATCTGAACTGTTTCTTGCTTTATGTATGTTTATGTATTGCTTTAAAGGCATTGGGTATGTTTTTCTTCAAAAAAGCATACACTATTTTTACAATTGTAAAAAATGATCCTCCCCCCCCCCCCCCCCACCCCCAACCCCCATAGGGTCAGGGCTGGGGCAGCATTCCCTCCTCCCATCTATGCATTCACTATGTTATGTGGACCTTAACTTTCCCCACGCTCCTCCTGCTGCTGACCCAGGTGAGCTCCCGCTCTCAAAGCGACCCTGCCTCTGGACTCCTGCTCCTCCAGGGCAGGGCTCAAACCTCCTGGAAAACTGAGCAGTGGCGCCGTAACTGCTGGGCCACAGGCCATGTGGTTGCTCCCTTTCTCTCCCCTCTCATACCCCTGACTATTCCCTAGGCTCCTTCCCTCCCCACCCCTTATACTGGATTTCTTTTAGAGGACTTAACACAAGTTCCAACTACATATTAGTTTGTTAAACAAATGGAGGCAGTTTCTATGTCTACTTGGTTCATTCTTGTATTTTAGCTCCTACCACCATTCTTGGCACAGGGATGGCACTCAACAACACATTTTAAATGGATGAATGAGCAAATGGCTACCCCATTCACCAGGCCACTCCATGCTGCCTCACTCTACTGACTGTCCCAGTGACCCACGGTGGTGAGGTGCAGCCTGCACAACAGGAGGGCTTACTTATTGTCCCTATGGCTTTGTTAGGTCTGATCGAAGAATTGAATCGATACTCCCTCCCCTGGGAACTGACCTTTAGGCCACTTCACAATGGACATTCCACTTGCTTAGACCACATTCCACTTGGTAAGACCATTATCTCTCCCCTCCGGAGTTTCCCGGAATCCAGACCTGCACAGAGAATTCTCCACCCAGAAAAAGCCCGCCTAGAGCCCTTTAAAAACCTCTGACTCCCAGTCTTTGGGGGCTGACGTCATTTTGGGGCTCAGCCCATCTGGTATCCAGATGACCTAATAAATTTATAATTCTCCACCCCTTTTGGCCTCATGCATTCCTCCTTTGGGGACCCTAACAGGCTTGACCCAGAAGAGAAACTCACTTGCCCAGAACCATGAGAAGGGCTGGTTCCTGTGCCTCCATTCTAAAACTGTCCCTCCCACACCTGCAGGAACGGGAGCAAAAATCAGTGCACTTCACAGGAACTGGCTCTATCTTCTATCAGAAACACCTTCAAGCATGTTACACCCTCCAGCTCCCTCCTGCCACCCGTACCAGACAGACCCTGCCTGAGAGGCATGGGGACTGGCCATCTTCCTACTCCTCCCTAATGATAGGACCTCTTCACCGGATAAAATGAAATTACAATACATTCAAACTAATGTTAAAAGCTTTCTGCGATTTGTAGATTAGCTACATCTAAGGAACTAAGATGCCTGTTAGAAAAAAACATGAATTTTCTTTCTAACCAAAATTACCCTCACGTATTAGGGTGTGTTTCTTTGTTTTGTTTTTGTTGCTTTTTAAATATACATTTTTATTGATTTCCAAGAGAGGGAGAGAGAGATAGGAACACCAATGATGAGAGAGAATCATTGATCCACTACCTCCTGCATGCCCCTCACAACCTGGGCATGTGCCCTGACCGGGAATCAAACCTGTGATCTCCTGGTTCATAGTTCGACGTTCAACCACTAGCCATTGCTGGCCAGGCCTCATGTATTAGTTTTGAGCTTCTTGGGTGTGATGTGCTAAAACAAATATTATCTTTCATGTGAATGTCGTAGTGAAAGTGAAATGCTCCAAACTCTAATCTTTCGAAATATAGGTATTTTTTTTCCAATTCCTGCTCTAAATCTTTAGCTCATTTATTTTCATCCTCACAAAACATATTGAATCGTATTATCTAGTAGGAGGCAGAGAAGGTTGGCATGAATTTGTTCCCACTTTCTTTGCCACCCATGAGCTGTTGCTTTCTCACCTCTTAAATTTTGTTTTAATATGTTGAGTTCAACTTTGAGTTTCCCTATTGGGGCCTCAGGTTTTTATGTGATTTCCCAGCATGGGGAAAAAAAAAAAGAAAAGAACAATTAGAATATGTGCTTGCTCACAAGTTATTCTTCTGATCCTAAGAACGGTATTTGCTTCTCTTTAATCCTCCCTTCTTAAGTATACCTCTCAGAGGTGACTTCATGCATCTTGCAACACACCACACCCTTTCAAGTGGAGGCTTCCGTGGGTGGGAACTAAAACCCTGTGTCGCTTTGCACAATGCTACCCAGAGCCCTTATACAGAGGACAGGCACCGGCCACTGCCTCTTACTCCCTCTGCCAGTTCCTAAAGTCACGAAGCATGACCTGTATGTCCTAGACTCTATAGAAAAGCAGGAAGAGCCAGTGCCTAGGGATTTTTCTACATTTGCTTAGTGTCATTTGAAACTACTGTAAACTTGGTTTCTCTACGTGAAAAGATACCCACTGCCATGGAGGATGCCCAGGGCTCTAGGACTCATCCAGATGACTGTATCCCACTGTTATTTCTACACCTGCAGGGCTCATCTTAGCACAGATTCCTCTGTGTGAAGTCACCTCTTCCCTTCTCCTTACCCCTTTTCTCCAACATTAATCAGTCTTTGGAGTCTGAGAGAATTTTGTCTAGCAACACTTGAAAGTTTTTTACTCACTCCCAGAAAGAAGCTGGCTGAACAAGAATGTTATGCTGAATTCAGAACAAACTGAAGCAAATGCAGTAACACAATTTTTAATATTTTTTTGAATTCAACTTTTAGCTACGAAAAATCTAGCAGATAAAGGATTCAAGGAAGGACAAAAAAAGAGAATGAAAAGTATACTGGACCCAGTCCATCCTTGCTGCTTGACACAGTCGCTGCAGAGAAGAAACATCTGCACAGAATATGTTTCAAGGGACCTGGCATATATAGCATATTGTTCTTAATATGTTTGCTCTCCTTAGTGCCATGTGTTTTAACCAAGGTCACCTCTCTGAGAAAGGTTGTTTCCCCAGGTGGGGATTTTTCCCTGAGGTTAGGGAGGGGATACAACCCCTTAATTAAGTGCCAGGCGGGTAGTTAAGCTACATAATCTTTACTCCCTGGAATGGAGATGAGAAACGCCCTAACCTTTGTAATAGAAATTGACAGGATTAAAATCGGCTGGTATAAATACAGATGTAACAAGACAATAAACATCAGATCCTGATCAGTTCCTAACCAGAACTCCGACCAGAGCTTTGGCTGGAGATCCTGGCTAGAGGTCCTGACTAGGCTGCTGATCAACTGAAGGCTGTCTTCGTGTCATTCCTTCTTCACCTTTGGGGACCCCTGGGCCCGCTGGGATTGGACCCCAGCACTGAGTCGTTTGCCAGGACCCCACCAGTTCTTGTTTTTCCCCTAATATTGTCCACTTCTTAAATATCCTTTCCTAGTTCCACTAGTTCCTCATCTCTTGGAATCCTTTCTGAATCTCCACTCTGCACCTCTCCTCTAAACTTCTGACTCATCCCCTCTTAGATGTTTAGTAGGCACTTCCAACAGCATGTCCAAAACGGAGTTCGGATCTTTCCCTAAAACTGCTCCTCCCATGGTCTTTCCTAACCAGTTAATAGCAGTTCTTTAATCCAGTTGCCCATGCCAAAATCCTTGGAGTCATCCTGGAGTCCTCTCTTTCTTCATACCCAACACCCAATTCATCAAGAAATCCTTTGACTCTGCCTGTAAAATAGATCCAGAATTCGGCTACTTCTCATACTTACACTGTTACCACCTGGGTCCAAGCCACCACATCTCTCACCTGGATTATTGCAATAGTCCCATTACTGGCCTCCTGCTCCTACACAGACTCCTTACCTTCTATTCTCAGTACAGGAGCTGCCAGAGTAATTATAAAATAAAATTTAAATGTTGAAATATATGAATAGCCAATTACCAAAAGAGTAAATTTATCTGTCCAGTATGCATATGAAATATGTTCAACCTTATTAAATGAATATGCAACTAAAATGATGATACTCTCCAATTGGCTCCACAAAAAGTAAAAATACCTGGTAATATGAAGTGTGATTCTTAAGGAAATGAAGCTGTAAAATACCCTGATTGAGTGTGTGCACTGGTCCAACTACTTTGGAGAATAATTTTCAATATCCACTAAAGCTGAAAATATATGTATTGTACAACCTAATAGGTCTGTTTTTAGAACTATACCTAGAGAAACTCTGATATTTGCACACAAAATTGTAGGCAAGCATATTCATTGCAGCTTTGCTTTTGATTGTAAAAAATAATGAGAAAGAATTTAAATGTACATCAACAATAGAATGTATAGTAAGTTGTGATATTATATGCATCATATAGTATCATTAAATTCATCATAAAAACATACTTGTGAATTTCTAAAAAAATAATATACAAAGCCATATTTTGAATAGGATATTAATTACGCTAATTATTATAATAATACAAAATTTCATTTATAAGTATAAGCAAATCTACTAAAAATGTAAGACACTTATATGGAAAAAAATACATATGCTCTGTAGTAGATGACAAAAATGGCTACAATTTCCTCCTCTCTTAGAAATCCACTCTCTCTTACAATACAACTTTACCATTCCTTCTACCAAGAAGCAAAGTCTACTTTCCCATCTCTTGAATCTGGTATCTTTGACACTCATTCTCACCAACAGAATGCAGTGGAAGAGATATTTTGCCAGAAGCCCTACATACTTCCATTCTACTCTCCCTCTTAGAACCCTCCTACTACCTTGTGAATAAGCCTGGGCTAGCCTGTTGAGTGATGAGCAACCCATGGCCCAGTTAACCTCATTGCCCTAAGCTACAATCAGCTAACTACCAGACACATGATTCAGCCCATACTAAGATAAGCGAGGACCCAGTTGACCTGCCAACTGACCACAGACACATCAACAAATCCAGCTAAGATCAGCATAGCCTATTTCCTGTTAGTAGAACCCTTTATTGGACGTGTACACTCATGATCAATAATAAGTGGTTGTTGTTGTTTTAAGTCACTACATATTTGGGGTGATTTTCTAACACATAAGTAGATAAGTGATGCATAAACCATTTTGAAAACAACGACCATTTAAGGAGAGAGGAAAGGGAGGAGTATCAAGGGGAGGGAGGCACCTTCACTTTTTACATCACCAGTAATTTTTTAAGGATTTTATGTCCTCAAATCTTGTGTTAAATCTGGATCATAGCAACCTGGGAATCCATTATATTATTTTCAGAATTACTCTGAATATTTGAAATGTTGCCTAATTTGTTTAAAGAAGCACGCTACCATTCTTTCCATTTTTGTCATATTCATACAAATATGGTAGAAGTAGACATAACTAAAAGACTTCCTTCATCATTTGGATCTCATGTAGTCTGGCTACACAGAAACTTTGAAATATTAGACCTTGACTTATGTAACTGACCTCATGAACCACAGTGACTCAGAGTGACCAAATATTATGGCCACACCTCATTCTGTGGTAGCACATAAACAAGAGTGAGAGAAAAATATCAAACCTTCAATTAATCAAAACTCAAGAAACAAATTTTCTTTCATGAAAAAAAATCTATTTTTAGGAGAAAACAAAAACAAGCTGTAATCAAAGATATTCTTTGACTTACAGGTTAAGTCCTAGGGTCAGCAATGAGTCAAGCTAATCTGCTCATCCTATATAAATAAAAGCCTAATATGCTAAGTGTCTGGTCATCCATTTAACCAGACACTTAGCATATTAAAGCGTAATATACTAACAATATGCTAAGGCTGCTCAACCGCTCACTATGATGTGCACTGAACACCAGGGGGCAGATGCTCCGACCAGTAGGTTAGCTTGCTGCTGGAGTCCCGTTGATAGGGACTGAGCCAGACGGGTTGGACACCCCCTGGAGCCCCCCCCCCCCCAGTCTCTCCCCAGCAGGCCAACCTCCCACGTCCCTTCCTGGCCCTGATCATGCACTGGTGGGGTCCCTCCGCCTGTGCCCTTTTGCAATTAGGGCTGAGGGACCCCCCCCCCCCCGAGTGCACAAATTTCGTGCACTGTGCCTCTAGTGTTCAATATTAAGGTAGGAGAGTGGATGTACACTTTTGAGAAATATTTTCTTTTTTAAAAAAATTTTAAATCAATTTTATTTACAACAACAAGATATACAAATAGGCCAAATAACACTCAAGCCTGAAAGGACAGCAATCTTTTTAAAGAATTTAATAGTCCTGCCGAAGCCGGTTTGGCTCGGTGGATAGAGCGTCGGCCTGCGGACTGAAGGGTCCCAGGTTCGATTCCAGTCAAGGGCATGTACCTGGGTTGCGGGCACATCCCCAGTGGGAGGTGTGCAGGAGGCAGCTGATAGATGTTTCTCTCTCATCGATGTTTCTGACTCTCTGTCCCTCTCCCCTCCTCTCTTCGGAAAATCAATAAAATATATTAAAAAAAAAAAAAGAATTTAATAGTCCAAAAAGACTAATACTTATTGCTGATTCACTCACAAGATTAACCCTCTTTAAGCAGCAACATAATCCCTAGCAAACATCTTTTCGCCATCTTTTATGGGTACTAGTGATTCACTGAGCAAGGAGCCACAGCCCTGCCCTCCAGGAGCTTATAGTGTAGCTGGAGAAAAATGCAACATCCAGAACAAACCCAAAGTCCACACATCTATCACAACAAAAGCAAATACTGGCATAAGTCATCACATGTTTTAACAAATGAGCCACAGGAATATCTGAGTAAATATACACACTACATCAAGTTTCAACCTGATATCTATATATTTTTTAAAAGGTTGTGTTTTTTTGTTTGTTTAGTCATGTTTCAACTGAATTGATTTAAAAGAGGAAAACATAATTCCAAAACAAATGTACCATCAAGTTTACTGTTCATGTTCTAGAATTTCTCCATGGTTCTGTGTCCAGATGTCAATTCAGTAGTTTTTTCTTGTTGTTTTGTTTTGTTTTTGTTAATATATTTTTATTGATTTCAGAGAGGGAGAGAGAGATAGAAACATCAATATTGAGAGAGAAATCATTGATTGGCTGTCTCTTGCACGCCCCCCCACTGGGGATCAAGCCCACAACCTGGGCATGTGCCCTGATCAGGAATCAAACCTTGACTTCCTGGTTAACAGGTTGACGCTCAACCACTGAGTCACACCAGCCAGGCTCAAATTCAGTAATTTTGATGTATAAACTCAGACAGAGAGTATACCACTCCCCACCCTACCTCAAGATCCATACTGATAAAATCATCCAGGTTCATTTTGGAATCTCCCAGTTTCAATGCAAGGATATGATAGAGGAGGCTCTCTCCAGTTCCCACTGGAATCTTTCATGTGAGATCGGTCAGAAGCAAAGTTCTTCAAATAAGAATCTGTGCTATAAACTTTAAAAAGAGGCATCTAAAAAGTGAAGGGGGGGGTGGAAATTGATGGTATCTACCAATCCCATTCCCACCTACCAGAAACAATATTAAATCGCCATTTTGAGTAAAACAAATCCAGAAAATACTTGCTAAAACCCCTTCTCCAAAATTTGGAGATAAGTGAAAAAAATGGAATGCCTTAGGCAATGTTAGGAGGAGTTAATACTCCAGGCTTTGCCATTTTTCAGGGATCCATGAAGAACTGAAAAAATGAACTAAAGCCTGAGAGCATCTGTCCAAGAATAAAATACACTCCCAACTACTTCAATTGATCTCAGGTGTAGACTATTTAACAAAATCTGAGATGAAAGAACAGAGCTCAGGTCTTGCAATAAAAATATCATGTAGCTCCAATGTCGATAAGCAGCCTATAAACTGTAAGAGAAACAAATCTCAGATAAGGTAGAACATGTCCAGAAAATGTACCTACATCAGAGCAAACTGAAGTTCTGTGCACATTAAAAATGAACTAGATAAAAATTAATGATATAGCACCCTGACCGGTTTGGCTTGGTGGATAGAGCGTCAGGCCATGGACTGGGGGGGGGGGGGGGGGGGCGGGGGGGGGGGGAGGTGGAGGGCCCGGTTCAATTCCAGTCAAGGGCATGTACCTTGGTTGCAGGCTCGATCCCCAGTGGGGGACGTGCAGGAGGCAGCTGATTGATGTTTCGCTCTCATCAATGTTTCTAACTCTCTATCCCTTTCCCTTCCTCTCTGTAAAAAGTCAATAAAAATATATTTTAAAAAAATTAATGATATAGCAATGGCAAACACACACATAGAAGATAAAACAATAAAATGAAAAAAGAATTTGTAGTGTTAAGAAAACTGAGCAGCAAAACCACACCACTGAGAGCACTCTCCATCCTGGGAGCACAGCTGCAACTCTCTCTTCCTCCTTCTCCTTCCACCAGCCAGAACTCAACTACTGACCCCAGTGGTGTAACACCTGGTGCTGTTCCCACTGCCTACAACACTATGGTGCTGTGACTTAGGTTGTGACTCATATTGTGTGGCAGGATTCCAGAGAAGCCCACCCAGGACCACCTTGCAAAACCAAACCAGTGCTATGTACCAGCAGGGACCCATTATGCTCCACCAGCTCCTCGCTTTGCATCAGGTAGACTTGGGTGAGTTTTTCTTGGAATTCCAGACCTCTTTGTTTGAAGAAAGCACATTCTAACCTGGCTGGGAGTTGTACACCATCCCCTGGAATCTGGGAGTCAACCTTGGACCTGGGAGTCTACCTTGGAATATGGTCCCTTCTCATCCAAGAACTGCCTATTATCATGGAAAGATTAACAACCTTGCTGTGGAAACAATGGAGTCCCCACTCTGTCCTTTGCAAATCCCCAGCCCACACTGCCTGTAATCTGTAACCATTATATCCATTCTTACTCTTTTTTGCCTACTTCCCCATCTCTTTAATACCCATTTTTTCATACCCATTCTTATTCCTTTTGCCTACTTCCCTGTGTAAGTTTTGTCCTTCTGCCCAACATAAGCAACTGGCTTATGGTGTATGTGAGGGGCAGAGCAGATTTCCATGGATGACCTGCTGCTTTCCCATACTGCCAGCATTATTGGAATAAATACTCAACCACATTACTGGACTAGCGAGTCTACAAACTATGATCCCTGAAACAAATTTAGGACACCACCTACTTTTATAAAACTTTATTGGAACACAGTCACATACATTCGTTTATGTATTATATGTGGTTGTTTCTGTACTGCAATAGCAGAGTTGAGTAGCTGCAATAGAACACATAAGGCTCACAAAGTCCCAAATATTTATTTACCAAGGGGTCCTTTAGAGAAAAAGTCTGCCAATACCTGCCCTAGAGAATTAATGCATCATAAACAAGCCAGCCCTCCAGTAGTGAGCAACTCTACCCCACCTCTGTGCTGCTGCTTTCTGGTGTGCCCTGAAATTAAATGTGCACGAGTGTAACACAGTGTGAGTTGGTGAGTCACATTGTGGCCCTTCCAACCACAATGGCCCCTGACAACTACCACATTATTACATATCTTGAAAAAAGTATGCTTTTCATCCTCAGTGTAAGCCAAGCACCTTTGATAATATATAAGAACAGCTAACATTTACTTAGTTCTGTATGTTAGGTCTACTGCGCTTTTATAAGAATACAGTCATGTCCCGCATAATGACACTTGGACCACATATACATCAGAGGTACATAAGAATATAATGGAGCTGAGAAATTCCTATTGCCTAGTGATGTCCTAGTGTAATTCTACTCCACTTTCATTTTTGTTAAATCCTCACCCAAGAATATTTTTCCATTTATTTATTTATTTATTTTAGAGAGTGGCAAAGAGAGGGAAAACCAGAGAGAAACACATCAATTGGTTGCCTCCTGCACTCACCCTGACCAAGGCCTGGGCTGGGAAGGAGCCTGCAACCAAAGTACATGCCCTTGACCAGAATCGAACCTGGGATCTTTTGGTCCGCAGGCCAATGCTCTATCCACTGAGCCAAACCATCTGGGCTCCACTCCATTTTAAAATAAATTTAGTGCAGCCTAAATGTACAGTGTTTATAAAGTCCACAGTACTGTACAGTATTGTCCTAGGCCTTCACATTCACTTACCACTCACTCTCTGACTTAGAGCAACTTCCACTCCTGGAAGCTCCATTCATGGTAAATGCCCTATACAGGCGTATAATTTTTCATCTTATTCCACATTTTACTGTATCTTTTCTATGATTAGATATGTCTAGATGCACAGATACTTACTACTATGTTACAATTGCCTATAGTATTCAGGAACATGCTGTACAGGTTTTTAATTGAGCAGTAGGCTATACCATGTAACATAGGTGTATCATAGTGTTAACATAAAAAAACCATTGAAACCTGTAAAGAATTTCTGTGAGTTTATTTGAGCCAAACTGTCGACCTATGCTGGGAAGCAGAACCTCAATGAATTGAGATAACGCTCCGGAGAATGGCAGGTTACATCTGTATTTATACATTGCAATCAAAGGAAAGGGAGAAAGGTAGGTTACATGAAATCCATTGATGATAGACTAGAGAGGTGGGAGAAAGCAAAGTGGGGAAATCCCTGGGATTGGATAAAAAGTAAAACGATAGACAGGTACTTCAGTGGGTGCAGGAACAATTAACATGATAATGAAGGAATTTGTGGCATCTGTCCTGGCGCCCAGCACATTAGGTTGTGCCCCAAGGGGGTCCAGAAAAAGGGAAGTTACAAGTTACCCAGACATTTCAAAGGGTATGTTATTATAGATGCAAAAAGACAGATAGGCTCAGTTAAGGTAAAGGTTGACCTTGTCAGTGAAGATACCGGCTTAAGAGGTGACTACCCACCATAACTGCTTTTAGTTAAAGTTTAATTTCAGACCATCCTTTGTGGTTACTTTAGGTCTCTGAGTTTGCAAGACTGCCATGCAGGCCTCCCCTGAGCTTGTCAGTTAGCATGTGGCCCCTTTCGTCCACAGTAGGCTATACTATCTAGGTTTGTGTAAGCGCACAATTGCCTAACAATGCATTTCTTAGAATGTATCTCTGTCACTAAGTGACACATGAATGTACAGAAACAATGGTAAAGCTGGCATACAAATAAAGTTTAGGCAACGTTACCTCAGTAAACAATACTTCCCTATTGAATAATAATCCTCCTTTACAGATCAATCTAAAAATGAGACAATGAGGAAGGAGAAAAATCAGTCTCAAAGTTTACAATGCTCATTCTACCTCTATAAACATGTTTTATTGGAAGTCTCTTTGTGGTAAACATTTTAGAGATTTGTTTACTTCATTAATTTTCAGGAAAAAAAAATCAGGCTGTAACCCTGGTGACTGAAGATTTATAACTCTTTCAAAAGATTACAAAGTGGAGTGCAAAATTGTATGTTCCTGCTTTGACCTTGGCTAGGAATAAATAGAAAGTACATTTTAATCTCATTGGCCATTGGGTCGGAATTTACAACTTCGAGGAAAATATCCCACTGGACTAGCCTGTTACTGACTCCTCAAACCCCTAATAAAAGGTTCCACAGCTCCCTTGCGTGTTTTATTATTATAATTATCAAGCAGATCTTAACATCTTTCTCATTTGAAAATAATTACACAGTCTAGTACAGAAAGAATTTTTGTTCAGAAGTAAAATTTCTCAAAAGGTACATACCTCATTGTAATATGGCCACTATTTTGTATATTCTCTGTGACCACTACATTTCAATTTCAATGGCATTCAAGCACCCAAGACATGTTAGAACATGCTTAGATATTGTAAGCTAATCAAACATTTTAGCATTTATTCTTCAAATATTCACCCAAGCCAAATCATGTTCTCCAGACACTGTGTGAGGTGCTGGAGACTGATAAATAAGCCCCAGGATTTTCGGAATTTAAAGTCATGACAGCAGATGAGCTCTTCCACGATGGACATGTCAAAGAGAGTTGGAGGAAAACGTGTCTTCTCACGTGCACACTCCAATCACTTGGTGCTTGCCTGAAGCATTTTTGAGAATTCTAGGATAGCATCGAGGATAACAGAAAATTGCCCAAATCAATTAGCAATGTCTGCAGCGGGCAGGCGTGATTTGGTTCATATTTTATATTCACGATTTCTGGCAGCATTAAAAGAAAAGGGACCAAGTGTGGAATACTGGATGTCAATATTTAATGCATGGGTGAAGGAAGGGGCAGAGCAGCAGAAAACTACTCAATGGCAACATCAAGAAACTAAAAAGAAGAGTTCCCAGGAGGAAGCAGGCAATAGTATCAAATGTCATATTCCTTGAAAAAGGAAGTTTGGAAAGTTGTAACTCATTGGTGATTTCCCCAAAAGCAGTTTCAGTAGAGTGGTGGAGTAGACACCTAAGTACAGAGACTAAAGAAGTGATACAATTTGCATTTCTAGAAGCCGAAGATTCCTCACACTTTACACTATTCCTTAATACAGAATAAAGTATATTTGGCTTGGGGGTTATTTCTTTGTTAACAATTACATACCCAGAAAGTGCAACTTCTAGACAGTGCTTTTCTGGTATGTCCAAATCTCATTATACCATTTTTCTCTATAAACACATATAATTCTCTTATTAGAGCCTGTCTTATTTTTCTTTTTTAAAATATATTTTTATTGATTTCAGAGAGGACGGGAGAGGGAAAGAGAGATAGAAACATCAATGATGAGAGAGAAACATTGATGGGCTGCCTCCTGCACACCCTTTACTGGGGATCGAGCTTGCAACCTGGGCATGTGCCCTTGACTGAAATTGAACCCAGGACCATTCAGTCTGCAGGCCAACACTCTATCTACTGAGCAAAACTAGCTAGGGCGTGTCTTATTATTCTGATGCTACATTCATACACTTAGCCTTTTTTGCTAAATTTTTTATTTTTACTTTTTCTAAATAGCATCTTCTGTTTTAATAATATAAAATATGCTATTACTACACAATATTTACAGCTCCCAGGATATCAAATTATCATTCAGAATGGCTCTCCTTAACTAAAGTTCAATAACGAGTTTTGGGTCTTCAGTATCTAATCTATTAATTAATACCTTAGGTTTTTTCAAAGTTTTTTTTAGAATATATAAAGATCCTAATTTGGTTCCAGAACTTCTATGTTATTAATTCACTACGGAATACTTCATCTATGTCACATTGCAGTGAAAAATGAGAAATAAATGTAATTTCTCAATGTAAATATTAACTAAAATTGGAGATGATTCTATACTCAGTTTCCAAGAGACACAATGCTAAAGATAGGATAGGATGAGGACAGCCAGTTCCAAGAGCACATCCATGGCCAACTTGCCACACCTCACTGGTGAGAACCTGGAAAGACCAGTTTCCTCACACATCAAGGCTTGTTCTAGGGAAAGGACTGAACACAATGTTTCAGATTAATCTTTTATCCATCTGAACCATAAAAGTAAATCAAGAGTCAGAGGAATAGGAAGAAGCGGAGTTGGGGAGATATAAACCATGAACAAATGCTGAGAGTTGTGACCTAGAGTCTACTAGTAGAATCTACTTTGACGCTGATAAAAATGATTTTTCACATCTAAAAAATGAGGGAGTAGAGCCCTAGCCGGTTTGGCTCAGTGGATAGAGTGTTGGCCTGTGGACTGAAGGGTCCCAGGCTCAATTCTGATCACTTTGGTTGCAGGCTTGATCCCCTCCCAGCTCTGGTAGGGTGTGTGTGTGAGGCAACCAATCAGTGTCTCTCTCACATTGATGTTTCTCTCTCTTTGTCTCTCCCCCTCCCTTCCACTCTCTCTAAAAGTCTATGGAAAAATATCCTCTGCTGAAGAGTAAAAAAAAAATAAAATAAATAAATGAAAATGAGGGCGTAGAGTTAGAAAGTCTCTAAGGTTCTTTCCTGTTCTAACACCCCATGCCACCATGAGTCCAGTGACAGGAAGACAGAATAAGATACTGAGAGCCCTAACTGGTTTGGCTCAGTGGATAGAGCGTCGGCCTCTGGACTGAAGGGTCCCGGGTTCGATTCCGGTCAAGGGCCTGTACCTTGGTTGCAGGGACATCCCCAGTAGGAGGTGTGCAGGAGGCAGCTGATTGATGTTTCTCTCTCACTGATGTTTCTCTCTATCTCTCTCCCTTCCTCTCTGTAAAATCAATAAAATATATTAAAAAAAAAAGATACTGAGAGAAATTAAAACACAGAAAATCAGCTTCAAACTCAGGCAATAGGAGAAGAGCCTGTTTTAAAGATCAGACTTGTACTTAGGACAATGAAGGGAAACTAGCATGCAAATTCACTCAGAAACAAAACTACGGACATTTTTTAAGCTCCAGGCCTGTTCTGAAGGTAAATTACAATCAGCTAAATGCACCTGTGTATTCAAATCATCCTTGCATAGGTGAGGAAGAAGGAAATGCCAGGCATGAGTCACTAAGTGGGTGATCTAAACTATGTCAATAGCTGGTGTAATAACAAAATATTGTTATTAAATATTGGGATAAGATTTATGTCACAACATAAAAATCAGGATCAAAGCTTTGTTGTGGCGCATACAGACCCACAACTTGTTACTTCAATGATCACATCTGATTGCATTAGCAATATAGTTTCCTTTTATTTTTATGTCTAGTAAATATTAAGCCTTCATTTTGGGGGCAGTTCTTAAATTGAGACCAGTCTGAAACAGCAAAATGTTCCATTTTGCCAAGCTAGTCATTTTTCATTCTCTAACTGAATGTGAAAAGATACTTATCTCTTAACTTCATTCTCAATAACCAGTAGAGGGTTAATCATATAAAAAATGGAAGGTCAAGCCACTTGTTTGTTTTTAGAATCACCAAGTGAAATCCAATTCTGAAGAGACGTATCAAGTTGCGGTTGGCATTTACCAAAATGTTGAAAGAGCACCTCACCATGTTTGCCATTTAAGTTAAGTAATAATCATTTATTCGATTTTTCACTATGTTTCCATTGTACCCAAGTATTTTACATAAACTATCTCATTTAATCCTCAAAATGATTTAGGGGGCAAATATCATTACCCTCATTTTACAGATGAGGGAGTGAAAGCTTAACGAAATGGAATGTCAAAGTGGCAACGTCAGGCTTTGAATTCACTTCTGTAATCCCTGTGGGAGTGCAAGTGTGACAGATGGAAGCTGAGCAGTGGTTGAATTCAGGAGAATAAGAACTTGCTTATTCTAGTAAAATCAGAAGTGACATTCCACTTACCTGGTGATGCTCTGGAATATCCATCAAGCCCTCAGTAAGTGCACAGTGACTGACAGCTGATGGATGAAGCCTGGAATTGAACAGGATAATTAGCAAAGATGAGGAGAGTTTGGTTGTGAGAGCAATTGTGTTAGGTAGGCATAAACGGTGTTATTCCCGTTGTTTTGCAAAGGAGCAATCAGAAGCTCAGTGAGTAAATAATTTACTGAAAAGCCACACAGCCTGAAGGAAAGAAGCGCATACACACATATAGGTCCTCCAAAACCAAGCCCAGTGTTCTTTCCACAGTGCCACACAACCTCCAGAAGAGTCTGCTCCGTGTAATTCAGTGAAGGCCATTTATCTGTTTTCTTCATCGTTTGGGTTCTTACTAACTTACCAAGACTATCTTGGATTTTCCTCCAACCTTAAATACTCTGTTCATAATGTATATTCTATATATTAATATTTGTGACCTTGACATGGCCTTGAACTAGATGTAGCACTGCTCTACTGCCTGGAGGAGGTGAACTGGACCCTCCTACCCATAAAACCTGGAAATAAGAATGTGTTTACCCATGATGAGGTAGTGATGTTATCAGTGCTTCAATATGACAGGAGATGATCACTCAGAGTGAGCAATTGGAGCCTAGGACAGGCCTGGCATTTGGAAAGAACTCTGTAAATATTTGCTTAGAGAGTGATTTAATCATCACAACCACAGTGACGACTTTTGGTTTAGCCAGCGGACTCTAGGTTAGGTAGGGAGTATAAATCCCAAGGGTATATCATATGACCCATATGGAAAGGAAATATTAAAATGTGTACATAACATTTCTATCTCCTCTTCTTACATTTTCTACTTTGTTTTATAATGTATATGATATAGTGTAGTGGTACCTATGATTTATGAATAAATGTATAAATATAAGGACACAAATATTAGTATTATACAACAGGGGTGATAAGAATTTTTTTATTCTAGTTAAGATCAATTTAGCTGCCTTGCCCACGGTGAGCCCCATAAGGGCTCCAAAACACCGATGTAGTGGGTCTCAAACTTGAGTGGGCATGAGAATCATTTGGGTGGATTGTTAAAAATGCAGATTACAGGGTTCCATCCCCAGATATACTGACTCAGTAGACCTGTGGCAGGATCCATGAATCTGTTTTTTAACAACCAGGTAATTCTGCTGTAGTGATCTTAGAAGAAATACAACCTCACAAGGCTGCAGTGGACTGAGGAGTCTCCCCCTCCACCCACCATTGCCTTTCAGATACCTCAATGTCGTTTTGAGAACCAATGGAACAAGGGTTCTCTTAAGTAGGAATAAGTGCATATTGGTTCTGAGTTTAATGCCTTAAATAGATATAATGATAATGATAAAATCAGCTACCATTTGTTGAGCACCCACTTAGTATACATTATTTCTAATCATGACAAAAATCCCACAAGGTGGCTACCATCAGCCTCATTTGACCGAAGAGGAAATGGATCTTAGCGGAGGCTTAATAAGCAAGCTCCCTGAGAGTTTCCATTATACTTATTCTAAAAGTGTTGAAGCCCCAAAGAAGAAGCTTTCTATACAATTTCCCAACAACCCATCGTCCCATGTGTGGGAGAATGACGTTTATGATCTGGATCCCACTTCTGCATTCAGATTCAATTTAAAGGCTGCTGAGAATCAAATTTCATTGTTCACAATGAGCTTGGAAAGCCCAGAGATGGCTTATCTTTTCTCTACTGTAATAACCTACCCACAGTAAAGGTTAAAGATAACTCTTTAAAATGAAAATACTCTCGCCCTAACCGGTTTGGCTCAGTGGATAGAGCAGCGGCCTGCGGACTGAAGGGTCCCAGGTTCGATTCTGGCCAAGGGCATGTACCTTGGTTGTGGGCACATCCCCAGTGGGAGGTGTGCAGGAGGCAGCTGATCGATGTTTCTCTGGCATTGATGTTTCTAACTCTCTATCCCTTTCCCTTCCTCTCTGTGAAAAAGCAATAAAATATTATTTAATAAAATAAAATGAAAATACTTTGGCCCAGCTGGTGTGGATCAGTGGTTGAGCATCGACCTATGAACCAGGAGGTCAGGTTCGATGCACATGCCTGGGTTGCAAGTTTCATTGTCAGTAGGGGGCATGCAGGAAGCAGCCAATCAATGATTCTCTCTCATCATTGATGTTTCTGTATCTTTCTCCTCCTCCCTTCCTCTCTGAAACCAATAAAAATAAAATAAAATAAAAATACTCTGAAATATATATGTAGAATTTCACTCATTGTACCCTCAAGCGCCATCTTTAAAATGAAAGGTTTGAGCTAAACACTTGTGCAAATTTATCAATTCCCAAATGTTAAAAAGGATAATTTACCACTACTTTCAGCAATGTATTACAGTAGTTTACTTAAAAGGCACCTCCTGTCTTCAACTCTCACTTTCTACATCTTCCAATGTGGACTCATTTGCTTCCCATATTAAAGCAAGTGAGTCACCCTTGGGAAGTCCATACTATCCCCAACTATAATGCTGCTTAGGAGCATGAAGAAATGGAGCAATTTAGTGGCACATGGCTCTGGCAATCTCAAATATCCAATTCTGAAAGCCATGTTAATCACAGTCACACCTTCTCTCTTGGATTGCTCACTTTGAAGGAAACTAGATGACTTGTGAAGACACTCAAGCAGGCCCACAGTCAGGTTAAAGGCAAAATGTAAGGAACTGAGGCCTCCAGCAAACAGCCATGTGAATGAGCCACCTTCAGTCAATGACACACCATCTTGAAAGTGGGCCCTTGAGCCCCAGTGAAGCCGTGAGATGACTGCAGCCATGCCTGACACTTCGACCTCCTGAGACACTCTAATCCAGAATCATCCAGCCAAGCCACTCCCAGATTCCTGACACTCAGAAATTATGTGAGATAATAAATGTTTGTTGAGAAGGATCATACACCATGACCAAGTAGGATTCATCCCAGAGATGCAAGGATGGTACAACATCCGTAAATCAATAAATGTGATACATCACATAAACAAATTGAAAGAAAAAAACCACATGGTCATATCAATTGATGCAGAAAAAGCATTCGACAAAATCCAACACCCATTTTTGATAAAAACTCTCAGAAAGGTGGGAATAGAAGGATCATACCTCAACATAATAAAAGCCATATATGACAGGCCCACTGCCAACATCATACTCAATGGACAAAAACTAACACCATTTCCCCTAAGAACAGGAACAAGACAGGGATGCCCACTCTCACCACTCCTGTTCAACATAGTACTGGAAGTATTAGCCATTGCAATTAGGCAAGAAGAAGGAATAAAAGGCATCCAAATTGGAAAAGAGGAAGTAAAACTGTCCTTATTTGCAGATGACATGATATTATACATACAAAACCCTAGAGACTCCATCAAAAAGCTACTAGACTTAATACATGAATTTGGCAATGTAGCAGGATACAAAATTAACCCCAAGAAATCTGAGGCATTTCTATACACCAACAGTGAACTTTCAGAAAGGGAGATCAGAAAAACAATCCCATTTACCATCGCACCAAAAAAATTAAGATACCTAGGAATAAACTTAACTAAAGAGGTTAAAGACCTCTACTCAGAAAACTACAGGACGTTGAAAAAAGAGATAGAGGAAGACATAAACAGATGGAAGAACATACCATGTTCTTGGATTGGTAGAATCAACATCATTAAAATGTCCATACTACCCAAAGCAATCTATACATTCAACGCACTTCCCATTAAAATACCAATGGCCTTCTTCAAAGATCTAGAACGAACTCTCCAAAAATTCATCTGGAATAAAAAAAGACCCCGAATAGCTGCAACGATCCTGAGAAAGAACAAAGTAGGTGGGATCTCAATGCCAGATATCAAGCTGTATTACAAAGCCACTGTTCTCAAAACTGCCTGGTACTGGCACAAGAACAGACATATAGATCAGTGGAATAGAATAGAGAGTCCAGAAATTAGCCCGAACCAATATGCTCAATTAATTTTTGACAAAGGAGGCATGAACATACAATGGAGCCAAGATAGTCTCTTCAATAAATGGTGTTGGGAAAATTGGACAGACATATGCAAGAAAATGAAACTAGACCACCAACTTACACCATACACAAGAATAAACTCAAAATGGATAAAGGACTTAAATGTACGACAGGAAACCATAAAAATTCTAGAAGAATACAAAGGCAACAAAATCTCAGACATATGCCAAAACAATTTCTTCACTGATACAGCTCCTAGGGCAGTTGAAACTAAAGAGAAACTGAACAAATGGGACTACATCAAAATAAAAAGCTTCTGCACAGCAAAAGAAACCATCAACAAAACAACAAGAAAACCCACCTCGTGGGAAAACATATTTGCCAACGTCATATCTGATAAGGGCTTAATCTCCAAAATTTATAGGGAACTCATACAACTTAACAAAAAGAAGATAAACAATCCAATCAAAAAATGGGCAAAGGATCTAAATAGACACCTTTCAAAAGAGGACATTCAGAAAGCCAAGAGACATATGAAAACATGCTCAAAGTCACTAATCATCCGAGAGATGCAAATCAAAACAACAATGAGGTACCATCTCACACCTGTCAGAATGGCCATCATCAACAAATCAACAAACGACAAGTGCTGGAGAGGATGTGGAGAAAAAGGAACACTTGTGCACTGCTGGTGGGAATGCAGACTGGTGCAGCCACTATGGAAGGCAGTATGGAGGTTCCTCAAAAAATTGGAAATGGAACTCCCATTTGACCCTGTGATCCCACTACTAGGAATATATCCCAAGAAACCAGAAACACCAATCAGAAAGGATATATGCACCCAGATGTTCATAGCAGCACAATTCACCATAGCTAAGATCTGGAAACAGCCTAAGTGCCCATCAGTAGATGAATGGATTAGAAAACTGTGGTACATCTACACGATGGAATACTATGCTGCTGTTAAAAAGAAGGAACTCCTACCATTTGCAACATCATGGATGGAACTGGAGAGCATTATGCTAAGTGAAACAAGCCAGTCAATGAAGGAAAAATACCACATGATCTCACTCATTCATGGATAATAAAGACCATTACAAACTTTTGAACAATAATAGATACAGAGGCAGAGCTGCCTCAAACTGATTGTCAAACTGCAGTGGGAAGGCCAGAGAGAGTTGGGGGGCAGGAGGGAGGGGAGTAAGAGATCAACCGAAGGACTTGTATGCATGCATATAAGCATAACTAATGGACATAAGACACTGGGGGGTAAGGGAGGGTAGTGGTTTGTCAAGGGCGGGGGGGGGGGGGAAGGATACTTATGTAATACCCTTTGTAATACTTTAAGAGGAAAATAAAAAAAAAAATAAAATAAAATAAAATTGACACAAAAAAAAAAAAAAAATAAATAAATGTTTGTTGATTTAAGCTTAAACACACACACACACACACACACACACACACACACACACATATAGCAGCAACAACACTCTTCGGAAACACTCTCTTTTGCCTCTGAAATCTCTCTACCCCGTGAGAGATTTGTCCTAGAGGGAGTCTGGCCTGAACACCAAAACACTGTTTTATGATGTGTTTTGTTGACTCCTATTCCTAGATCAACCCCCAAATGGTTATCAAGAATAAACATAACTCTCCCTTCTCGCTGGTAAGTGCTGGAGCAGCTGTGAGTCTGGACGTTAATCATAAACTCTGTTAATTGTTGGCCTCTCATATCAGATGAATCTGACCCTGAACTATTCACCGAGCTTATGTCTACCCCCGTAAGTGGCCTAGAACTACATGCAGTCACCCACAATAAAGTCAGCGTGAACACTGATCTCCAGCCTCTAGGAGCTTCTTAGGGTCTGCAAGGAACCTAGGTTGGCCTGTGGTCTGTTGGTGTGACAGTCATGCTATTCAGTCATTGTTTCTATTCTACTCTGTTAAGATCCCTAGGAATTTACATAAACAGGTGAGGAGATGAATCATATATTTCATTTTTGGGTCAAAAGGAAGCAAGGAGGATTCTAATTATTCAAACAAGGAATCTGTTTGTTTTGAACCTTAATGGTACCTCTGTGTGACTGTAAATATGACCAGTAAATTCTTTGGCTAGTGCAGAATGCCACTATAATAAGATAAAAATCAGCCTTGTTTTTAGTTGTTCCATACGAACCTGGTGTACACCCTCACCACAAAGTTCATTCTCTGACTTCAAAGAGAATTCTGTTGTGATGCATTTAGAACTAAAGAATGAAGTGAAATATATGCCAATATATAATGATGGGTGTAAAGACTTTTTAAAAAAACTTCCTTGCCTATGTTTTTCAAATCACAGGTTTTTCATTTGAAACGGGTTCTGCCCACAGGAAATGGCCCAGATACAACCAATTAGCCTTTCTGATATAGGATGCTCCTTTTTCAGCTTCAATGTCCTTCGTTTTATGTATTTGCATTGAGTTTCAATAATATGAGCATTCAGTGATTCATCATCATTTAATTTCATAAACAAAGGGCAGAGTGTGAAATAACTTGTTTTTAGATTTTAATGATTATTTTTCTTTGTGCCATAAAAATGTAATTGATAGAAATGTGTTGGGGTCCAACCCCAGCAGGTCCAGGGGTTCCCAAAGGTGTGGACGAAGTCGGCGAAGAAGGAAGGACACAGAGACAGCGTTCAGTTGATCAGCATGGTTGGGTTCTCTCGCCTGGTTCTATCCAGGATCTCCAGCCAGGTTCTGTGTTTTATTGTCTTGTTACATCTTTGGGAACCCCTGGACCTGCTGGGGTTGGACCCCAACAGAAATGCATCTTAGAGGAGCTGAGTTGCCTTCCCTTATCGCCCTACTGGTCCCCCACCCTGCTCCAAACAGGACCAAGTTGAACCATTCTGCCATTAGCTAGCTATGGGACAGTGGACCTCAATTTGCCCAATTTTATATTGAAAGATTCGAACTCATGGTGTTTAAACTCCCTTCCCCTGGCAATATTCTATAAACCTAAAATCTTTCTTTTTAAATAAAAAGCTTGTGAAAAATTAACCCTTATAGTTATAGTTACAAAACTTAAGTAGAATAAAAATAGTCTGGTCCAAGACATTTCCAGATAACCTTTCAACATTTCCTTCAATTGTCTGCATCCTTTCAGAGAACTCGGCATCTTCCTTTTGCCCTCTGGATCTCCCATTGTCCAAGGAAGGGCTCTCTCCCCAGTGTGTTCCTTGGATGAACAAATTTGAGGATGGGCAGCTGGAAGAGTGAACCCTATGGCACTGCAACCAATCTGATAGTAGCTTCTAACTTGGCTGCAGCCATCAGAAATGGACGGTGGAGAGAGCAGAAGTGAAGAAGTGAACATGCTCTGTTCCGTGTATACAGTCCTCTGTTAATCAATATCCTCTCCTCCTCTGAAAATGTGACAGTGTGAACCCTATTCCGGTTTGCTGTCCTATTCATCAAAGGTCAAACACTGACCACCTTCAGACTTCCTTCAACCTTTACAGATGTTTTCTTTACCTTCCACATTCTAGAAGGACCCACTCACTGTCCCAGTCGACCGAGGGCTCCCCTTATTTTAGCATCAGAAGACCCCGGTCCCAGGAAAACTCCTCAGTCCCAGACAAAACAGGATGAGTAGTTACCCTATTAAAAAAAATATTGGCCCAAGAGTTTGTTTTGTTTTGAATTTTTAATTAGCTGCTAGATTTAAATATCAGATTTTTATTTCTTTTTAGAAAATAAAATATCTGTCACCATTTGACCCTCTTTCAGGGCCACAATCAGCAGGAGCTGAGTAACTGCTACCCCAGTAAACAAGTCCTGTTATTTACAGGGTCCCCAGGCCTTGCCAAGGGAGGCTGCACACCAGCCAGTCATCACTACCCTAGGGCTATTTTGTGTTTTGTTTTGTTTTTTTGTGGTGTCATGGAAAGTGAAATGTTCCCTAGAGCTAAGTCTTTATCAGAAGAGACAAAAATGAACAATCTCCCCGTAGGAGCAAACATATTTCAGTGTGTGGAAGCAAAGAATATCCCTGCCTGTTAATAGACCTGGTCGTACACGGCCTGCTGGCCCCTCTAACACTGACGTCCTGACATATGTAATGGGTTCTATCACCAGTAGTTGATGGCAGGGGAGGTGAGTACCTTGGCTCAGGAATTAGAGTCAATCATTGTGCTCAGGGTGCTAACAGCCCAGAAACATTATTAAACCATGTCTTAAACACTAGATCCTTGCTGACAGGAACTCAATTTCTGCCATTGCTTCTGCCTCATGTGAAAAACCGATAAACCTTATTTTTCTCACTAGGGATTTCTTGAGTTTCAGCCTCTCTAATTAACTTCTGTGCTTCATTAATCTTGAAGTCATCCAGGACTCTAAGCAACAAACACACACAACCTAAGGCTGATAATTTTTAATATTCTTTCACATGGGGTTATTTATAAAATGGTCATCTCCTACATTAAAAAAGGGGGGAAATCTTTCCATTCTTGTCTGTGTTTGCAGGAAGTTAATCTCCATCATAAATTTATGGATGGAGATTAACTTCCTGCAAACACAGACAACCTGGAGGGAACAGAGATTCTCAGCTTCATACAGGCAGGGATGGTGCCCTTATTTTTGCTCATCATTTTAATCCCAGCAAACAGCACATGCTTGGCCCATAGTAAGCATGTGAGAGCATTCACTGAATAAATTAATGAATGTGTGAGTGGATAAATAAATGTTGCAGAAGAAGGAGTAAGCTTTGAAGTTGAAAGGATAAGGGGTCCTAATTTCTAACACTAGCTCTGCCCCTTCCTAGCTATGTATCTTTTAATCTTGGTGTTCACATTGGCATAACAGAAGTAATATCTATGCCTCATAGGGAGTTCTGAAGATTAAATGAGAGAATGTTCAAGTCCTAGCACATGGAAAGTACTCAAAAAAGAGCAGCTATTTAAAAAGTCCTCTGGCCCTCAATGGGTAGCTCAATTGGTTAGAGCATTGTCCCTATACGCCAAGGTTGTGGGTTCAATCACTGGTCAGGGCACATACAAGAATCAACCAATGGCCCAGCCAGTGTGACTCAGTGGTTGAGTGTTGACCTATGAGCCAGGAGGTCACGGTTTGATTCCAGGTCAGGGCACATGCCCGGGTTGTGGGCTCGATCCCTGGTGTTGGATATGCAGGAGGTAGCAGACCAAAGATTCCCTCTCATTATTGATGTTTCTATCTCTCTCCCTTCCTCTCTGAAATCAATAAAAATATATTTTAAAAAAAGAAGCAACCAATGAATGCATAAATAAGTGGAATAATCTCTCTCTCTCTCTCTCTCTCCCCCTCCCTCTCTCCCTCCCTCCCCTCCCTCCCTCCCTCCCTCCCTCTCTCTCTCTCTCTCTCTCAATAATAATAAATCCTTCCCAAGGGAAGTTGGGGAGAAATTCTTAAGCTATCTTTGAGTGTGAAAATACTTTAAAGGAAGAATTTAACAGTTGTCGAGTTTTTAAGTCTCCTAAATTTGATAATAATCACAGTCTTAAAAGCATATTCTAAAATTTAGTTTAGTTTTTTTATCTCTATACTTTTAGTTGAGCAAGGATTCCCCAAATATCATTACATATCAATTTTATTTGAAGTTAGAATTTAAGTGTGTAAAACAGAGAAATCAACAGCTATAATTGCAATGATCCTTTTAAATATTAAAAAGCATGCAGGCCAAAACCGGTTTGGCTCAGTGGATAGAGCGTCAGCCTGTGGACTGAAGGGTCCCAGGTTCGATTCCGGTCAAGGGCATGTACCTGGGTTGCGGGCACATCCCCAATAGGAGATGTGCAGGAGGCAGCTGATCGATGTTTCTCTCTCATCGATGTTTCTAACTCTCTATCTCTCTCCCTTCCTCTTTGTAAAAAATCAATAAAATATATATTAAAAAAAGCATGCAGATGTAAAGTTAAGAATAGAAACTTTATGGATTTTATCCTTCCAATAAAATGAATTTAGTAAAAAAGATTATATATATATATATGTGTGTATATATATATATATATATACACACACACACACACACACACACATACTTCATTATGTGATCTGATGTAATGTATACAGTTTATTTTATGGAAAGAAATAGATTCATTCAAATAAATAAGCCTTTATGGATTTCAAATAATAAAAATGAAATCAAGTAATGGATTCTCTTTTGGCCAATCCAAAAATTCTCAATCGGATATTCTGTGCAATTTAAGCCTTTCCTAGGGACTGGACTTTAATAACCACGCCCCTGTGTTGGAACTAAATGCACAAGGCCAGCTATGGAAAACCATGCCCAGGCTGACCAAGCTCACTTTTCTTATAGAGCTATAAGGTCTGAACAGTCCCACTCCCCAGGAGATCTCAGATCATGGCTCTATTGAGTTGGTTGGTCTGAGAATGATATTTCAGGAATGGTGATGCTTTGCAGTCACAGATATGCTATCACATCTTTAGGGAAAAGTAATCATCCTGAAATTGTATGTATGCTACCACCCAGGACTATGCACAAGAGACTCTTGACTATTTGATTTATTAGCTGGCAGGTATGAACTTGAAGATTCATTTACCTTTTAAAAATATATATTTTTGTTGATTTCAGAGAGGAAGGGAGAGGAAGAGAGAGAGAGAGAGAGAAAAACATCAATGATGAAAGAGAATCATTGATCGGCTACCTCCAGCATGCCCCAAACTGGGGATCATGCCTGCAACCCAGGAATTGAACCATGACCTTCTGGTTCGTAGGTCAATGCTCAACCACTGAGCCATACCGGTGAGCTACCTTTTTTCTTTCTTTTCTTTTCTTTTCTTTTCTTTTCTTTTCTTTTTTCTTTTCTTTCTCCCTCCCTCCCTTCCTTCCTTCCCTTCCTCCCTCCCTCCCTCCTTCCCTCCCTCCCTCCCTCCCCCTCTCTCTCTCTCTCTCTCTTTCTTTCTTTCTTTCTTTCTTTCTTTCATCATTTGTCTCTTCATCCTGTCTAATCACCTATAGCCTCTGTGTATGGTAGTATGGCCCTCCATACCTCCTTCCAATGTGTTCTCCTGTGCAGCAGGGCCTGGAAAGCTAAGGACACATCTCCCAGACCTCCTAGCAGCAAGATTTCAGTTTTAATTTGTTCCATTCATCAGAGGTCTTGGCATGACAGCTGGAAGATGGAGTAGGGCGGAGGACACGCTTCACCATTTGGCTTTTTCTGCTGGCTGACAGTGGGGTGGCGGTGTCTGGTTTTCCTGGGGCAGGTTCCTGATCTGGACAGTTCCTAAGAGGGCTGACCTCCTTCTCCTGCTAGCTGTCTGACCCTGGCAGTGGTGGTTTGGTCTCAGAGCCAGCAGCTGGCACCTCGGCTTCCCGAATCAGCAGGAGGTCTCCCGATTGAAGAACAGAGCCTCCCTCAGTGGTTCAGTCAGTGTCTGGCTTGCAAGGTTATTCTCGAAAGCTCAATTTTGCCAACAGAAGTTTGCTGCCACCAAGCTCATGTCAATGGGAGTTCCCAAGCTGGGGTGTGGAAAAAGGAGAAACTTTATTCAGGTAAACAGTGTGCAAACCCAAGGAAATACAGTCTCTGGTGGAAACCTAAAGTGTGCTCCACTGAGACAAAGAGGAGGATGTTTTTTATAAAGTTCTTGCCTGGTTCCCAACTGGTCCATTTTTATGGAAATGAGGTTTCTAAATTTGCATGGTCTGATTGGTCTAAACACCAATGTCCTGCTTGGTCAACTTTGCACACTCTGCTTGGTCAGTATAGATGCAAATAGGGATATAGCTGCACAGTTCCGATTGGACAGGCAGGTCTCAGCCCATTGGTCAAAAGATTATACTAGGAACACCTTTATAAGGTGTTCTCAGACCAGAGGAACATCATGCAGGTTCAGTCGGTAGTGTTTCTCTGAAATGCAGCACGCCTGAGAGGCCTCTAACAGCAATGGCTGCTAGGCTCTGGTTATGAATTTGGGCCCAGTTAACCAGAAGGAGTCCTTGGCGGATATATTCTTTCTTGAGGTCCACAACCTGGAGGTTGTTTCTTCAGCCTCCTCAATGATTCTGTGATCCACATGCTGTAATTAATCCCTCTCAGTTTAAACTAGCTACAGTGGATTCTCTTTTTTGAACCCTGACAGACATAACCCTTACCTCCCAACTACTGAAAATCTCTTCCATGCTGAAACGTTAGGAGATAGGTTTATTCAGTCAATCAGTACACAGACGACGGGCCTGAAATGGTTCTAGAGACTGTGGGGATGCGGTGATAAACAACAGATAAGACCAAGTGCTCAGAAAACTTTCATGGGAAAAACAGAAATTCTTGTAAACAAAAAAGATAATTTCAGAGCCAAATATAATAAAGAAACTAAATCAGAGTAACATGATAGAGAGTAAGCCTGGCAGGCAGGGAGGGTCATGTTGGATAAGGTGATCAGGGAAGGGCTCTCTGAGCAAGTGACACTTGAGTAGAGAGCTGAGTAGCAAGCTCAAGTCCACCAGGTGATAACCTGTGGATAGGCTTTCCAGGAGCAGGAACTGAAAGAAAAAGGTGGGGAGGTGAGAATGAGCTCAGGATGTACAAGAGGCAAAAGAAAGGTCAGGGTGATTAGAGCTTAATGAGCACAGAGGAACAAGGCAGGAGCCCATTTTATTTATTCACTCATTCCTTAAATATTTGTTGAGCACCTACTATGCACTGAGCTCTATTCTGGGTGCTTGCATTATAGCACTGAAAAATAGAGACAAAAATTCCCTTTCTCATGGAGTTATATCCTAGGGGTGGGGAAAGGAGGAACAATAAACAAATCAGTAGATGAGACACATATTGTATTAGGTCAGTGGTTTTCTCCCCTCCCCATGAGACATTTGGCAAAGCCTGGAGACATTTTTTTGTTGTCGCATCTGTGGAAGAGAGGGGGGTTGCTAGTATTTAGTGGATAGGAGCTAAGGATGCAGCTAGACACCCTCCAATGCCCAGGCGATCCACCAAAACAATGCGGTATCCCCCAAATTGCCATAGGGCCAATGTCGAAAAACCCTATATTAGATGGTGATGAAAGTTACGGAGAAAAAAGCAGAGAAAGGAGACAGGAAATATCAGGGGCAGGGCAGAAAGCGGGGAAGCCGTTCAGGGATGAACACCGGAGAAATATAACATCTGAACAAAAACCTGAAGAAGGCAAGGCCATTAGCAGTGCAGGTATCTACAAGAAGATCATAGGACAGGAAACAGCAAATGCAAAGGCAGTTTGGAAAATTGCAGGAGAGCAAGGACACTGATGTGACAAGGGCAGATTAAACAAAAAAGGGAGAAACAGAAATGACACAAAGAAGATTACCAGGGTCCCGAGTGTCATTCATGCCCTGAGTGGTCAGGAATCAATTGCTAACTCATCAGTTAAAGAACTTTGGTCAGCCAGGCTGGCGTGGCTCAGTGGTTGAGTGTCAATCTAAGAATCAGGAGGTCTCAGTTCCATTCCGGGTCAGGGCATATGCCTGGGTTGCAGGCTTGATCCCACTGTGGGGCGTGCAGGAGGCAGCTGATCAACGATTCTCTCTCATCATTGATGTTTCTATCTCTCTCTCTCTCCCTTCCTCTCTGAAATCAATAACAAAAAATATATTTTAAAAAGAACTTTAGGCAGAGCAGTGACATGATTTCTGACATCGCTTTTAAAGGGATGGCTCTGGCTGCTGTTGGGGAAATTATTCATAAGAGAGCAAGAGCAGAAAGTGGGGACACCAATTAGGTGGCATTAAGTGGGTTGGCAAAGGAAGAGAGGTAGTAAGGATGACAACCAAACTTCTGGTGTGAGCAGGTGGAAGGTCTGAGAGATGTGTACCAACATGGGGGAAGCAGTTGGGGAGGCAATGCCAATCAGGCATTCTATGTTGGACAAGTGGAGTCTGAGACAGCTACTAGGAAACCAAATGGAGATGTCACAGATCACAGAATATGAGCCTGGGGTGTAGGAGAGAAGCCTGGGCCGGATATGTAAATCCACTGGAAACAACAAATGAATCCATTGGAACCAACAAAGCCACAGTGTAAAAATCACTCAGGAAGTGAGTGTGGAGAGAAGTATGAGGGCGGGAGAGCTAAGCAGGGCCCAGACTGTGCAGAATACTTATCAAACTGCTAGAAATATAGAGCCAAATATTTTGCTAGTAAAGACAAGTTAAAATTATAAATCAGAATCCTGCTTGGAAAATGTATGACTGCTGTTTAACTTTCATATAATCATCTTTCAAGTTGATTCTCAAAAGTGGATAATTATTACTATAAATTCCTTTAAGGAAAGGCTAAAGGAAGACATTTAAAGCAACAGTATCATGGATTACTGGGATTGTTTAAAGAATTTCAGAATTGGAACATAAAAATCATCTCATCTGAACCCCAAAATCTTAGAGATGACAAAACTAAGGCTCCACGTGGCCAGGTCATAAACTAGTCACATGGCTAATTAGGGGCATAATCAGAATAAGAAAGCTTAATCTCTTATATCTTATTCTGATGGTCTTCCCAGTCTATCATGCTAAGCAGACAACTCAAAACAAAGAAAAAACTCTTCTGAGATAGTCATCTCAACTGGGGGAGAAATTTGATTTATTTACAAATATTTGATATTCACAAAACTCATCCTATAGACAGCATAAAGCACCTGTGTGTCCATAGAAGAATAAGAATCCATTCTGTTCACGGAACCCTGTTTTGGGAAGCTAAAATAAACCTTCCGGTAACTGGCCGTTGCTCTAGCAGCTAGGAGGAAGGTAAAGAAGTGAGTCAAGAGAAGGATGTCACTTGCTTAGCCCAAGAATTTGTTGGACCCTGCAATAAACAAGCCAACCCTGAGATAGCTGTCATTTATCCCATGGGTGTAGTTGGGGCCACTGCAATGGAACGGAAGGTGGATCTGTATTTTGCCCTCAAAGGACAAGAGCTAGTCTTCTTTCAATCCTTGTCTAAAGCACACTCACAAATATACACATTTATTTCCGTGGAATGGAGAAAGGTGGTGAGGACTGCTAGGGCTCCACTACACACACAGGGACAGAAACATCAGAAGGGGAAGTGAGCTGGCCCAGTCATCTCGTGAGTCAGTGGAGGAAGAGGCAGCATCCTATCCTGTGACTCAGCCACTGACCATATCCTCCTCTGCCCACCAAGCAAACCCAGACAGACAGAGCACAGCCGGGTTTGGACTAGCCCAGGATAGGGGGCGATGAACAAGAGAGCTTACATTCAGGCGCTGAGTAACCCAGGTGGTACATACACGGAAGGCAAATCCAATAACCTCAGACTTCCAACCTCTGCCGTTCAGGTATGCCTAGGTTCTCCCTCTTACACGGCATTTGTATACTATAGGACAACATCTGGGTAGCTTGCCTTTCTGTTCATTCCTTTTTTAAAAAATTCTGAATACAAATTGCTTTTAAAATGTCTCCTTTGGGTATTTTTTTCCCCCAAAATGGGTATGGTTTAAGGTTGTTTTCTGGAACTCCATTAACTTCCTTTCTTCTACAGTATTCTGTTTAAAATTACTCTGAGAGAGGAAATATGATTTAGTTGGAACCTTCTGTTAAAAAGAGAACTACTGACATCATTTTTGAAAAAAAATCAAAGGGTGCAATAATCTATATTCCCAAAGGAAGTCCTTCAATGGGGAACTCCCCACAGTTGCCTTCTGGGAAATGGTGTCCTTAAGCAAGTAACATGAACCTTATTGGATTATTTTCCCTTTATTCTATCAAAGGTGATAGAACTTTGCTTATTTTCTCTAGGCCCTTCTTGGGAAGACATAGCACATATCACAATAATGCTAGTCCCTCTGTGCTGGATATGCAGATTTATAGAAAGAAAACAGTTGGAGGGATGGAAATTAATCAGGACTCAAACAGCAATGTGCTAGAATGTGGTAAACTATTCCTTTATTCTAATGGTTTTACTACTTTGCAAGAAAGACTAATAAAGCAAAACATACCATGACAGACTTCTCACATTTCTTTTAACCAATCTACTTCAGAATGTCTTTTTGTGAGATTAACATAATTTCCCCAGTAGAAATTATTCTGATCAATGTAAGAATAAATACCTATATGTTAAATTCTAAAGTATAGTAATCACAAATTAAAGTAATTCCAAGCCCTGGCCTGTTTGGCTCAGTGGATAGAGCGTCGGCCTGCAGACTGAAAGGTCCCAGATTTGATTCTGGCCAGGGTTACATGCCCAAGTTGCAGGCTCAATCCCCAATAGGGGGCATGCAGGAGGGAGCCAATCAATGATTCTCTTTCATCACTGATGTTTCTATCTTTCTCTCCCTTTCCCTTCCTCTCTGAAATCAATAAAATATATATATATATTTAAAAATATATAAAGTAATTCCAGCTAATTGAGAAACAAGTTCTCCATTTACAATTGTTCTGTGGTGTTTTCAAGAGCTTCTTTGCTATCAGTGGGAAAATGTAATCTGTGTGGGTATCTGTGGAAGCTGTTACAATGCAGAACAATCAAACCACCTCCTATGGTAACAAAAGAGAGAGAGAGAGAGAAAGAGAGAAAGAGAAAGAGAGAGAGAGAGCGCGCGCAAAACCATTATTGCTCCAACTTCTAAGAAGACTTCTCCCATGATATCACTGTCAGGTGCCAGAAGACACTGTGTTGATTCACTGCTTATATGTGACTACACTAAAAAATTATATCCTGATAGGGTTATAATGAATCCAGCAAAAAGACAGGCTCAAACCACCGTCACAAGGACTAAAGATGATCTATCTGTCCATCTAGCTAACTACAGGGTGGGACAAAAGTAGGTTTAAGTTGTATGTGAAACAGAGGTTATTCTTGTATTATTATTATTTATTAATTATTGTATTATTTTTCATACAAACAGCAAACTACTTTTGTCCCACCCTGTGTGTGTGTGTGTGTGTGTGTGTGTGTATTTCCACACCCTTCCTGATTACCTTGGAAATATCAAATTTAGGCTTCTGCTGTAGCCTAGCAGATATTGGTTATTTATTAAATAGTCATTTGATTAAATTAAATCAACTACCCATCAAATCTGGTTAATCAAACACTGAATTCACTCTTATGCTAACCAAAAAGGAAAGAAGAATTGAGGCATCTCACCTCAATTGCTGTAAATCTGGTGTATTTGTACTGGGATAGAATCAGGTGAGTTATAGGACCTCCAATAATTTGTCACAAGCCTATAAAGGAGGAATCATACCCCTTTATTTTCCTGCTGAAAAATCACCAGGACATGGAAAAACCCCAAACTCAGCACCTCGGCGTTCTTCACCCAGTCCTGCTGGCGTCCTGGCAGACTAATTTGGAAACCATGATTAATCCCCTGGTAAATAGAAAATAGGCTCTGGAGCCATGAGAAGCCAAACCTGAGTCACTCTCTGGAGGCTCAACCCCTGGCCAATCGAACCTTACCTCCTCCTCCAGGAGCTGGCTCACTTGCCCGGTGGTTTTCAGCAAACAGAAAGGCCTTTCCACGGTGACAGAGCCGCCCAACGAAGCAGAGACTGACATGTCTGTAAGTGACTAACCGTAAGCAGATGAAACCCAGGTATTTGCAGGGGTCATCATGTCCAATATGGTTCAACTGGAATTGCCTGGAATCCCATCCTACCTGAAATGGGAAACTCAATATCCTTCCCAATTTCTAGAGGGATTGGAGGGGAAGGAGGACATGTACCTAGACTTCTCTTTGTCATCAAGGGCTCCAGCTTGGTTTGGAGTGTGATCATCTTGTCACTGCGTGAGATGCTGCTGTCCCATGCTAGACGTGGCCTGCTTCCTTCACACACCCCTCCTTTCCTGTACTTCCCCAAACACCGTTGACTCAAGGCTCTCGGTGCAAGTCACCTTATGGAAGATTCAAGGCAATGGAGATTTGCATAGGAGCCCCCCAAACAATTTAAAAGTAAAAATTAAATATCACTATCCTTAAAAGTCCTTCAACCACCCTGGCCCCAGAACTTTCTCACCAACTGTCCTTTCTCCTCCGGCTCTGGCTTCCTTCTACTCATTTCCCCAATTTCTTCAGCTAATCCTCTCTCCCACATTCCTGTCACTTCATTATATAGATGTTACTTTGATTTCCCTGACTCCTGGCAAACTGTGCTCTCACCTTGCACTCTTAAAACATTTTCCTAAACAAAGATGCCTCTTTTCTTAAAAGCAACTTTCTGGCCACGTGCTCAAATACATTTACACACACCAACACAAGGGTTAGCAGACACACACACACACACACACACACACACACACACACACGCAGCTGATGACCCTTAGAAAACACAGGAGCAGAGAGCTGAGTTCCCAAGAGCTGAGTCCATAGAACTAGAAGAGAACAATCAGACAGAATAAGAGGACTTTAAACATTATGTTTTAATTTTTACAATCGGTACGGCTCTTCCCTTACTTTCCTAGGATGCAGTGTTCACCGGAAATCTGAAATATTCTCGGCTGCTGTGTAACTCTGAGGCCAATTGGGCACCAAGAAGTCTATCTCCTATTACCACACACATGCTGTGCTTCTGGCAGCTCAGGTTATCTTTCTCCTGGTACTGCTTTCTCTGCATCACATATGTTGTTCCAGCCTCTACACTCTTGCTCATTCTCTCACCCCACCGCACACACATATTCATTCATTCATTCTCTCTCTCTCTCTCTCTCTCTCTCTCTCTCTCTCTCTCTCTCTCACACACACACACACACACACACACACACACACACACACTGTTACCCCCTGGAATGCTTTTCCGCCTTTCCTCTCTCTGAATCGGATCCATTCTTCAAGGATTTTCAGTGTGAAGCCTCCCAGATTTTGGCATTTGATTTCATTCTTTCTCCTAATTATTCATTTCATTTAGGTAGCCATTTCCTCCCTAATAGTGACATAAATCCTCTGAGGGCAATGATTGTCCAGCCCCTTTTTTGTATTCCCCACGTTCACTAGAACAGTTCCAAACAAGCCATAGATACTCAGCAGATGCCTGTTGGATTGAATTAAACAGATCACAGGACCTCAGAACCAGAGTGTAATTAACCTCAAACTTAAGTACACCTCATTGAGGGAGACTAAGGAAACCTGGATCCTACTCTGCTGTCCAGATTTTGGTAGTTGGAAATTCCAAATCCAATATCTATCTTTTTTGGGGCCAATCATTTAACTTTTTTGTGCATCAGTTTTTTAAATCTATAAAACAAGAAAAATAAAAGCACCTGCCCTGTTCAGCTTACATAGTAGTTGTAAGGATTAAATGGGAATATATATATGTATATACATTCTCTATATACGTATATATAAATATGTGTGTATATGCTATACATTCTATATATACATGTTATATATGTACATGTATTATATGTACATAAATTATCTGAGAAGCATTGTGCACAAGACAAATTATTACAAATTAAGATGTTCCAGATATCTTAAAAAGATCTTGAATATTTTATCAAGTAGCGTAGATCATAGAAAAACTTTTCATATATTTATTATGAAATATTTTCATTTAAATAAATGCCACTATTATTTTCTAAGAACATTTGCTTATCCATAAAGGAAGATTTATTACAGTTCTTATAAACAAATGTCTCCTGTTTTCTTTCTCTTCTACCAACAGAATCTGTTTCATTTCCTACATGGTTAGCTATGACAGGAAAATCAAGGTATTTAAAAACCATGTTTAATGCTAACATGTGAATCAAAAATCCAGTTATGTAAAAGGAATGATGGAGTTTATTGCCTTTTTGGCTTCCTTCTACACTGTAAAAAAGTCAGACTCAATGACCTTGGTGAATTTTATTCTTGATTAGATTTAACTTTGATTTAATTTTTGCAATTCTATGGATTTCTTCAATGTCTTGGATATTCACAGGGATAGTATAAAGTTTCAAGTCATAAAAATTAACTCAACTTAAATTGCATATGAAAATATGCAAACACCACTGTTACACAGATTTTAACTGTACTTACATGTTACCTCTCTAAAATGATCCAGACACCACTAACTAAACAATAATTTTTACAGTACCTAGAAAATATACGAAGTTGAGGTTTTTATATCCACTTCAGAGGTAAGGAACATGAGGAGAAAGAAGCAACTGGGTGACAGATGAGTTGACCGTAGACTGTAAGTTTTGCACAATATATATATACATATATATATACAACAAATATTCATATTGATATCTCCATATGTACATCTCCAGCATCCATTTCTTCCCTAATAGCACCCAGATTTCTAATTTGGGAAAAAGAAATCTGCTGAGAAGTGTTCAGTCCTATAAATCTAGATTCACGCCCCCACAGAAGTTGAAAAGACCAGATCCTTCCTGGACCCCAACTCACCCCAGCCAAGGGGCAGACAGGCATATTGCGAATCAGCCAGAGAGGCTCTTTCCCTGGGCTTTTAAAACTTGGGAGAGATACCAGTACAAGTAAATTGCATATGAAAATATGCAAACAGCAGTGGTTCTGTGTGGTAAACTATTTTTTACATGCTTACGTGATGGAGGCTCCATTTTTATTCTTCCCTTTAATGAAACGGAAGCCAAAATGCAGAAGGCAACAGGAACAGGTGTGCTTTCTTCACATGCCACTGAAGAGCTGACCTGACAAGGGGTACTTCCAGAAGTCACTGAACCCCCATATTCGCTTGGTGTGCTCTACACTGCAAGATGAGTCGACTCAAAGGGATGAGAGAATAACAACCAAAATATTTGAGGAGGAAAAACTGAGCAAAGAAAACCTGCCCAAGGAGCAGCCAGCTTATGAGACTTACATTCTGTATGACATTCATAAGAAGTTTTCTGGAGCACATACGTTCTATCCCACTTCCAAGTCTTGTTCTCCAATATCCTATTAATTCTGTGCACACCATCAGCACCACCAAATCCTTTGCACCAATAAATATTCTTTAGCTTCAGTTGGTCAGAGTTGTTGTTAATTGCAGCCAAGGGATTCTCACCTCCATATGACCTAATCTATTTTTTCCCAGTGAATAATGTTTGTTAAAAATATAAATGAAGAAAATACATTTAAAAACATATTTAAAAGTTGTATAGGGTAGAAACATATTTTTGTTGTCGGATATAACTCAAGAATTCAGTATATGTATTTTACGTTTCTCTCTTTTTGTTTTAAGATGTGAATATTTTTTACCTGAAACTTTAAATGTATACTTCAAAACTTAGGTAATTTTTTATTTTTATTTTTATTTTTTTTAAATATATAGTTTATTGATTTTTTACAGAGAGGAAGGGAGAGGGATAGAAAGTCGGAAACATCGATGAGAGAGAAACATCGATCAGCTACCTCCTGCACAACCCCCACTGGGGATGTGCCCACAATCAAGGTACATGCCCTTGACCGGAATCAAACCTGGGACCCTTCAGTCCACAGGCTGATGCTCTATCCACTGAGCCAAACCGGTCAGGGCTTAGGTAATTTTTTATATCCCGGAGTTATTCTCTTTTTATATACTAATTTACATCTTGTAAATCAAAAATAATTAGTAAACATCATGATACAGAGTCTGTCTCATATTTTATCTTTTCCACACAAAGAACCATAAACTAAGTTGCCAATTGAGTTGTTAAAACCAGTAACTCAGCATTCTTAATGGACAGAATCATTTGCCTCTGATTTACAAAGCTTTCCATTTTACACATCAGCCAAGCAGCAACCACTGGTTGCTAAGCAACAGCTTGCCTCTCAAGGGCCAGAAATAGAATATATAGAAGACCAGTTTTTAAAATATAATCTACATATATATGAAGTTCAAGAAAGACCCAGCCCCATAGTTTGGCTGTTTGCCCAGAATGCTTGCCACGAATACTGAATTCACAATGACAGTGTGTGAATTTCAAGTGCATTTGGTCCATGAATTCTTCAGTAACTATATCCCCTTGTGTTTGCTTCCAGTCTCTTCCTTGCTACTAAAAAACCACGAAGTAACATAGACAGCAGGCTTTTGAAGCAAATTTCCTTAGAAAAACTATGTGTAAACTGTACACTGAGGTTTTGTTGAACCAAGTCATTGCTGCAAGTCATTCCTGTAGCAATACTGGTCTCTTGGTTAAAAGTTAATGACCTAGGATGCACTCCAAGTGGTTAATAGTGACTCCCATAGGGAAATGACCATTTGCTTTTTTCCTCTTACAACAAAAAGAATTATTGCTAATAGTGGCTGGGTGTTTATGGTATGGTTCTAAGCAGCTTATATGCAGTAATTCACATTAAAATACTTCACTTGGCAGATAAGGAAAGAAGCTTAGAGAAGTTATGTAATTTACTCAAGGTTGTGCATAGAGAAAGCAACAGACAGCCAGGATTCGAATTCAGACAGGGAGCCTCCAGGTCTCCACCACGTCACCATTCCTTCTTTTATCAGGTAGTTCATGTATTGCCTGAACACCTTTTTTGAAAGTTATACTGTCTCAGGAAATACAGAATTATAATTATATCTGGGTGCTCAGTTCATTAGCAGCTTTTCGCCTCTGGCTTAATCAGTTTTACAACAGGAGGAGGTAAGTGTGTAACAGAAATCTAACAAGTGCATGAGGATCAACATGTGAGCTGATTTTAGTCAACAGAGAACTGACACTGTGCCAATTCAACTGAACCTGTGGCCACATGCTGTGTTTACCCAAAATAGATCGTGCAGTTACAGAAGTTTCTAAGGAAAGGCTTTAAATAAACATCACTTCTGGGAATTGATTTCCTTCTCAAATGTATACTTAGTGATTTTTTTAAAAGGTTGGCTTAGTATGCCAAAAAAAAGTTAGAATACGATCTTCCTTGCTTTTTTGTTGTTAATCCTCACCTGAGGATATTTTTCAATTGATTTTTTTTTTTTTTTTTTAGAGAGAGTAGAAGGGAGGGGGAGAGACACAGAGAGAGAAACATCAATGTGAGAGACACGTGGATTGGTTGCCTCCCGCATACACCCTGCATAGGCCCCGACCAGATTGAGCTTGCAACCAAGGTACATGCCCTTGACTGGAATCAAACCCAGGACCCTTCAGTCTGCAGGCCAATGCTCTAGCCACTGAGCCAAACCAGCTAGGGCAGTGGTCGGCAAACTGCGGCTCATGAGTCACATGCAGCTCTTTGGCCCCTTGAGTGTGGCTCTTCCACAAAATACCGACTTCTGCGCATGGGCCACGAAGTTTCAATCGCACTGTACATGCGCGCCCGCACGTGGTATTTTGTGGAAGAGCCACACTCAAGGGGCCAAAGAGCCGCATGTGGCTCGTGAGCCGCAGTTTGCCAACCACTGAGCTAGGGCATTTCTTCCTCACTTTTGAGCCCAGTGTAGAAAAGGCAAGCATTTACCAACAATACTGGCAGAAATTGTTTTCTCCTCAATTATTCTTACTCCACAGAGGTAGATAAAGCAGACAAAGCAAAGAATATAAACCAAGCCAAGAAACTGAAAACTCTGCTGAATAAAATCAGTTTAGGAAGGAAAGGAAGAAAGAACACCCCAAATGCATTGGTTGACCTCTTTGTTAAAACTTTTTCTTGTGCATTTGTTCATTCATTCATTCATTCTGTGTATGCAAACTACACTGGAGGTTAGAGACACAGAAATGAAATGCACACACCTAATGCTCACATTCAAGGAGAGGAAGCAGAGGCATAAACCTGACATGAAAAGTGCTGTGAGGGAGGAAGGAAGAGGGATGTCAGGGCCCACAGGGACTGGCCACCTCAAAATGCGAGGCAGGAAGGCTTCTATAAAAGGGTACATGGGAGCTGGGGCTTGAAGCATGAGTAAGAGTTTGCCATGTGAAAGAAAAGAAGTTGGAGTTCTAGTTAGAGTTCATAAAATGCACAAAGTCCCAGTGAGATCAAAGGCCGTGGTGCCTAGGAGGACCGAGAGAACTCCTGTACTGCAGATTAGGCCGGGAGATAGGATGGGGCCAGGCGGATTTTTATTCACTGCAGGAGAGAACGTGGACTTTATCCTGAGGGCAACCAACAGCTGACAGAGATGCTGGAAGACAAGGGAGCATGTTATAAATGTGAATGTTATAAACTGTGGCAGGTTAAAAAGAAAAAACATAACTAAGGAAAATTGGGCGGAAAAGAGTGAAACGGTGAATAGCTATGCTGAATTCCTCAGCTTTCAAAGCAAGAAGTCAATAGGAACATCTAAAAATCAGTCGGAAAATATAGGCATCCGTACTGTTCAGGCGTCAAAGGCAACCACTAGAAGTGAAGATAATGCAAGAGCTAAAAACTACCAGGAGGTAAAAGACAGCAACTAAGGTAGAAGTTTCTATGAGAATTCTTCTCACCCTTTACAGCAAGGAGTCAGCATCCGTTGCCCAGAATTGATAAATCAAGAGTTAGAGATTAGCAGCAGAACTGAAAATAGTTGCCTCTGCAAAAGGAGACTTGGTTGGCAAATACTTTCTGTGGGTGTAGCTGGTGCCGGAGGAGCACAGGTGGGCTTTCTTTCTCTTTCACCGCTTTGTCCAATGGGATTTATTACTGTGCTACCTCTGAGAGGCAGCCTCTCACCTCCTCTCTTAAGATAAAGTCTCCAAAGGGATGTTTATTGCTCTTCTAGGTTCAGTCAGGCTTTGCTTATACAATGAAAAACAAAACGAAACAAAACAAAAAAACCACACAAAAAAAAACAGTCTTGAGCCCAGGCACTGCTGATAAGACATAGACTCCTCAAGACTTCAGTGAGCTTAAATTAATCACTACTGGGGATGCTTCTCTACTTTAGACACAGAAATCCAAATACCAACAGGATTTTCCTTGGATGGCTTTATCCTATCATGTTGACAATTCCAGGGTCAGGCAGTCTTCTCTGGGCAGGGAATAGGGGTGGTGGGGCAGAGGAGATACAGAAAATATGCACAGATAAAGAAGGTATGTGACCCACAATGCTGAAAATATTTACTGTCTGGCCCTTTACAGAAAAAGTCTGCCGACCCCTGTGATAGAGTCCAAATGCCTAACTTTGAGAACCTCTGCCTTGACTTCAAGCTCTATAAGCAATACATCAAAACACTGGTTTCTGCATAACTAATGATGTGAACAAGTTCTTCTAGTCATGCTTCTGAATACTGACTAAAATAGAAAAAGACATTTGCCTTCTAGCATCTATTTGCTTGAATTATTATAGATGAAGTCATTCAAAATTAAACAATCGGTGTACTGGATGACACTGAGTTGTCATAAGAACGATGCATCATTCGTTCCATCATTTGTTCCATCGCTAAGATCGAAACTGAGAGCAGGGACATGAACTTTCCTGAAACCACAGCCCTCTGGGGCATGCAACGCCAACAAGCCCAGCAACAATACCCCCAGGCCAGGAAAACAACTTAAAAGCTCTGAAAAACAAACTTTTCCATGCTTTTGGCATCAAAACTCACTTTTGTGGAAAAACCTAAATGGAAGGGAGGTAGGCTCTTTGCTACCTTTAACCTACCCAGTGTGACTTCTGATACTTTTCTCTGTGTAAGTGCTGAGATGGCTGATTATAGGACTGCCCCAGGGTCTGTGGGTCTGGAGTGAATGACTGAGCACATTCTACCTCTGAAACCTGAGGGTGGAGGAGGTGGGGAATCTGAATCCTAAATCCAGCTGATCCTAAAGGTCTTTAATAAGGAACTGTGGGCCTATATTCCATTTGATTATGATTACAGTTAAAGGGGGGCTGTGCAGGTGCCACTACTTTGAAACCAGCAAAATCCTTTTTCCACAATGTTCCCACATAACACACCCCTCCAACTTTTTAGTATTTGCAAATAGTATAAGCCTAACATTTGTTCCAGTAACAACTGAATACACTGTACCAATAGGTTTCTCTTTTAAAGATTCTGAATAGGAATGCTCCCCCTCCCCCCACCTTCCAAACACTCTAAATACAAACGTAAGTATTCTTAAAGTGATACACACTATTCTCATTCTTACCACTCCCAATGTAAATGAATTTAATTCAAAAAAATCATTTTTTGAGACTCTACTATGTGCCAGGCACTAAGGTGAGTACAGTGGTGAACAGAACAGGCATCTAAGAAAACTATGATTTGAAAGTGGATATACAAGATTTATTCAAATAAACTTATTGAGCACCTACTAAAACCAAACACCTTGCTAGGTGCTGGGAATTTAGCGGTTAAAAACAAATAAAAATAAAAATTCGATCATCATAAAACTTACTTCCTAGTGGAGGGAGAAAGATAATAAGCAACATAAAAAAGTAAAACAAATAAATTAATATGAAGCAGAGAAGAAAACAGGGAGTGCCAAAGTGGGGGATGCAATTTCAAAATGGGCGATCAGAGACGGCCTCACTGACCAGGGGACATTTGAGAAAGCTGGTAGAAATGAGAGGGGGGAAAAGAGGTGCTCCAGGGAGAGGGGACAGCAAGTGCAAAGGCCCTGAGAGCACATGGCCAACCTGAATGAATAACAAGGTCAATGGGAGGGGGTGGGGATGGGGCAGAAGAAATCAGGAGAAAGGGTCATGGGAGATGGGGTCGGGAAGGGAGATCATGGAGTACTATGTAGGCCACCGTAAGGACTTAGGATTTTAGTCTGAATCAAACAGAGAGTCTCTAAGGACTGTGAGCAGTTCTAGGGACTGAAAACTATGTTAAGAAGTTCTTTCGGCTATAAAAGTATTAAGTACGGATGGCCATCCAGTAAAGGGATTCGCCTGGACTAAGAGGTCAGTGAAAGCCTCACTGAAGAAATGGCATCTAGGCCCTAAGAACTTGTTTACTGTGGGCAGTGAGCTCTAGGGAAAAGGGAGGTGCTCTCTCAGGACAAGATGTGCTGCTGGGAGGGAGAACACGGCAAGCCGGAGGCTTTTAATGCCACAACAAGCATCCTGCACTTTATCTGAAGGTTGATGAGTGGGAAACTGGCAGGTTTTAAGGGAGTGACAGGATCTGCTCAAAGATTTATAAAGACTATCTTTTTTGTAAAATAGAATAGGCAGTATTTGTGTGTTTATAAACACAGGTCATCATTCATCAATTAAGGGAGTCACCAAATGGCTTAAAAAAAAAAAAAAGACAATAGAAAACAGAAGAATGCCCATAGGTTGTAAGTATAGTTTCAGGAAACTTATTATTTTTTCTTTTAAAAAATATATTATTATTGATTTCAGAGCAGAAGGGAGAGGGGAAGAGAGATAGAAACATCAATAATGAGAGAATCATTGATCAGTTGCCTCCTGCATGCTCCCCACTGGGGATGGAGCCTCCTGGACCGGGAATCAAACCTTGATCTCCTTGCAGTGGTCGGCAAACTGTGGCTCGGCAAACCGCGGCTCGTGAGCCACATGCGGCTCTTTGGCCCCTTGAGTGTGGCTCTTCCACAAAATACCGACTTCTGCGCATGGGCCACGAAGTTTCAATCTCACTGTACGTGCACGCCCGCACATGGTATTCTGTGGAAGAGCCACACTCAAGGGGCCAAAGAGCCGCATGTGGCTCGCGAGCCACGGTTTGCCGACCATGGTCCTAGGTCAACGCTCAACCACTGAACCACACCGGCTGGGCTCAGAAAGCTTCTAATTCTCGTCTATACACATGTACTCATGTGCATGTAAGTGTCATTACTCAATGTTTAAAAGTCACTTGATTTGAAGAAAGGACAGAAAAAGGGAGAGCAGTGGATGGAATGTGCTGTCATCTTCTTAAAGGTATCCCTGGCTGTTGAGACTGAAAGAGGGAGAGAAACAAAAAGGCTGATGAAAAGTCTCAGAGACCCGCCGGAGGGGTGTGGGGCAAAGGGATGGTGCAGGAGCTGGATGAATGGTGGCAACGTCGCTGACGCTGAGAACCTGGGAGGCGGAGGTAATCAGTTTAGAGTTCAGTGTGTTGCCTACAGGACACCACAATGGAGATACTCAGGTTAGAGAGCACCAGGAGGCTGGTTACTGAGACTGAGAAGCGGTCAGCACTGTCGGAAAAAGAATTTTGAAAAGATTTCATGACAAGTCATGCCATCATCTGTGACAGTCATCCTATGTAATGTGGTGGGGGCAAAGTAGACTAAATATTTTGGGACAACCGTATACTAAAACATTTCCTTTGTCTATCTGGAATTCACACTTCACCTGGCATTCAGGACTCTAGCTGGTAATTCTAATATCCCCTGAGAACCGAGGCAGACACACCAGTGAGGGCACAATGCCAACAACGCAGGCAAGAGGCAGGAAGCCCTAAAAGCTGTGTTTCACAGGGATTCTTTGCCTGACTGGCACAAATAAATACATATGTTAAAATATAATATCGAATCATTAACCTTCCAATTAATTATAAGCATAATGCTGTCCTATGTAGATACTTTCTCCCGCAAGGTCACAATGTGAACCGGTGTGGCTCAATTCATTTTGGGCCCCGCTGTCTGCTGTGGCTCAACTGCGGCTGCGCTATCTCACAAGATGCCTACCACTGGAGAGGGATGGAGGGCTAACTCCCAGATGGGATTCTTGAAGGGACTTATCTGTGGGAGAAATGTTTTGTTTGCATTTTTACTTCACTAGAACTGATTTGCAATGTTAAACTTGACATGAAAACAGAAATAAAAAGCCATATGTTGATATCACTGTCCTTGGGGGGAAAATTTTTTGAACACACACATTTTCAATGTAGATCCATAATCTGAATAACTTGCCTTGAAAAAGAAGCCGATGAAAAATGAAATAAAAATACATAAATCTGACATTTCAGAACTATTTCAAAATACGTAATTTTTTCTTTTTCTTTCAGGGCAGCTGTGCTCCTAGCGCCCTGAAGCTTCTTACTGTGTAAACTAAATTCCTTGCCCTTGATCTATTAGCAAACTCCGAGACAGCCCACTGTCCCTGGGCCCTGACTCCAGCGAGCTCCTGGGAAAGGAAGGAGCAAGCAATGTGTGCACATATACACATTCTCCAAGTGGACTGGTGGATCCCACACAGACAGCTGCTTGATTTTTTGCCCAAGTTCCATGAGCAGATATGTCTATAATGGCAAAGGAATTTTTTAGAGCCTGTAAGGCGATGTGTAATAGAAATATGACTAAAGAAACACGAGTGTGCCCTAGCTGGTTAGGCTCAGTGGATAGAGTGTGGGCCTGTGGACTGAAGGGTCCCGGGTTCGATTTCAGTCCAGGCTGTGGGCTCGGTTCCCAGTAGGAGGTGTGCAAGAGGCAGCCGATCAATGAGTCTCTCTCATCATTGATATCTCTATCCCTCTCTCACTCTCCCTTCCTCTTTGAAATCAATAAAAATGTATTTAAAAAAAGAAAAAGGAACATGAGTGACAGCTGCCCATCAACCATATGACATTTTCAACATCCAGATGCGAATGTAACCTCAGGGAGGGCAGTTTTGCTAGTCTGTGCCGCTTGCCAATATGATTTGCAAAAAAGGAGCAAAATGAAGAGTCTGTGCTAGCCAATCGCTATGTGCAAAGGGATGCTGAGACTATTCAAAGCTTTTCATTCTAAGCTTGTCAGGAGCAGCTCAGTATCCAAAGGTAGACCTTTCAGTTCTTTCACTCATTCAGTAAATGCCCATTGAGAACCAATAAACTGCCAATAAATTGCTGGGCTCCTGCTTCAAGAACAGACCAAGGGCATCATATGTAAACTGGTAGAACCACATTGTGAAGTCTGCCCTTGCAAAAGGTGTCCCCAAGCCTGGCCAGGTGATTCGGTTGGTTGGAGTATAGTCCCGTAACTGATAGGTGTTTCTCTCTCTCTCTCCTCCGTCCCCTTTCTCTAAAATCAATAAAGAACATATCCTCAGGTGAGGATTAAAAAAAAAAAGTGACCCCAGATGCTGCCTTAAAAAGTAAGTTAATATACTAAAAAAGCCCTGAATTGTACATTTTTAATTAAGCCTATGTGAGTCATACCTCAATTTTGAAAAAAAAATACAGTTAAAAGTTAAAAAAGTGGAAAGTTAGAGTATAATTATATACTATTTTACTTTTGTTGTTGTTAATCCTCACCCAATTTTTTCCATTGATAATTTTTTTCCTTTTTTAGAGAGTGGAAGGGAGAGTAGGAGTGAGATGGAGACAGAGAGAGAGAGAGAGAGAAAAACATCCATGTGAGACAGACACATCAATTGGTTGCCTCCTGCAAGAGCCCCGTCAGGGGCCAGGGATTGAACTTGCAACCCAGGAACAAATACGTGCCCTTGACTGGGAATTGAAGCCGTGACCAACGCTCTAACCACTGAACCACTGGCCAAGGCAATACTATTTGTTTTTTTATCCAAGTGGATAGAGGCAGTAAAACTAATGATTTTTAATTAATAAAAACTAGATCCTGGCCAGTTTTTCTCAGTGGTTAGAGCGTTGGCCCTCAGACTGCAGGGTCCTGGGTTCGATTCCTGGTCAAGGGCACATACCTGGATTGCAGGCTGGTTCCCTGGCTCTGGGGTGTGAACAGGAAGCAACCAATAGATGTGTCTCTCTAACATCAATGTTTCTCTCTCTCTCTCTCTCTCTCCTTCCTCCTCCCTCCCCTCCAATCTCTCTAAAATAAAGTAAAATAAAATAAAAACTAGAAATCGTCAAGTTAGCCTAAGACAATACCAAAAAAGTAAAATATAGTTTTAAAGATTGAAAGACAAAAATATGAGTGTCTTTAATTGTAAAGTAAAAACTGATTTCTGAGTGCCCAGGATAAACAAATAAAATGACTGACATAAGAGAAAAGAAAAGTACAAAGATAGGGAAACTCTCTAAATTAAAAGGTTTTTCTGGATTTTTGGCCAGCTATTTTTAAAGGAAAATGATTTTCAAAATACTTAGGAGTAATTTGGAGACAATTTATCTTTTTTTCAATAAAGGCTACTTAAGAGCTGTTGCATTTTTATTCCACTACTTATTTATCTCAAAAAAAAAAAAAAACAACTCATAAAAATGTCCTATGAATTAATAAGTCATTGTTTTATGGATTACCATATCTAATTAATGTAATATTATGCAGATCTGTCTACGTAAATCAAAGTACTTCACAAGGTTATCTAAAGCCCGAAGGGTGTTGAAGAAACAATTACTCATAACACTTGTTAAAGACAGTAAGGAAGCCTTGATTCCAAGGGGCTACTACAATAGGGGTTTGTAGGAGGGGAGAGAGATTGAGCTCCAAACCCAAGGAAAAGTGGGATAGATAGCAAGGAACAGGGGGAGGGGTCCTGTAGATGGAAAAGTACTAAGAGGAAGCATTAAGAGTAAGGAGGAATTCTCGCTAAACTGACCTACTAGAATTCTTGCTGAATCCTAATATTAAGCAGGCCAGATGATGAGATAGTACCTGAGGCTGACAGAGGATGAGGACTTTGATCAGAAATGGTCTACAAAGGCTGAGGGTTCTTTTTAAATCCTCCCCTAATTCACATGTTTAGTAGACCATATCTTGTACAACTAATACCCATGTGGTAGGGGGGGAAAAAGCCGATTTAGGCACCTCGGTCCGGTTCCTGAGTCCTGTGCTACATGACTTTGGATGACACACTTAATTAGCTGTGTAACAAGGTTCTTAGGAAAACAAACTTATGTAGCTAAGTTGCCAGTACATTGTAAATGTTTAACAAACTTGCAGGCCCAAGTTGAGAACAACAATCAGATGCACCAGGGCATGTCACAGACTCGGTTGAATAGGGGGTACAAGACAGTGGTCTTCAAACCAGGGTACAATAAAGCTGGGTATAAAACTGGAGGATTTCCAAAGTTCAGTCACAGGCATGGACTGTTTGAACAAAATCAATGGTAAATTTTTCAACTCCCCCAGGTCCTCTCCTAACACTGCTTCATGAAGAGAACACTGCAGTGGCCAGAGGTTCCTTTTTCCACATCCCCTTTCCCAACCAAAGGCTGGGCATCACTTCAGAAAGAAAGTGAAAGCAAAGCCCCACTGGGCCCTAACTTCTCTGTGCTAGCTCCAGGGTTAAACACCTCCAGGCCACCAAACAGGGACCATGTAGATTTCCTGAGGATCTCCGATTTCTGGAGAGGGGAGCAGAGCTCAGAAAGTCACCACGCCTTCTCTCTCTACTTTCATGGTGATGCCCATCTCAACTCATGCTCATTCTTCTTTCAAATTCAAAAGTAAGGTTGTATAGATGTGCATTAATGATGCTTATTTACAATTTAAAAAAGTGAAGTCAGCCTGCTCCTGACAGAAAGGCAGTCGAAGACTTGGCCACATATTCTGCTCTCTTGTTTTATGAACAATGTCTGAGCTGAATGAGCAAACCTGCAACTCTGAGATATAAAATAGTCTTTATACAAAGCATTCAGATGTTGACTTGAAAATGTACAGAGAGAGAGTTTTACAAAAGTCTTTTAAAGTTTTTGAGAGCATGAAGTCTGAAGACCACTGGTCTAAGAAACTTAGCCTCAGGAGAGAAGGTTTTTGCCAATGTATACATACAATGTTAATGACAAGCCTTCTGAAGGAAAACTAGATTTTTTTTTTTAATGTAGTTGGATTGTTTTCATTGTGATCCTCAGAAACTTTTGCCCATTCCCTAGGGAAAAAGACCTATAAGAGAGCAGTAAACAACACAGAATCACATTACCTAGGCATCTGTGGGAGATAGCTCAAAACAACAGTTTTAGGGCAGACCATGACGCAAGTAAGAGGTAGGGTACGACCTTCATGGTGATGCCCATCTCAAGAGCCATGGGAATTATCTGAAACCACAAGGTAGCCACAGAAATCCCAAATCTCTGTGTGAGAAACTTCCTGCTATAGCTGGGACGGTCAAGAGGGGCTCCCTCTATTTCAGCGGTTCTCAACCTGTGGGTCGTGACCCTTTCACAGGGGTCGCCTAAGACCATTGGAAAACACATATATAATTACGTATTGTTTTTGTGATTAATCACTATGCTTTAATTATGTTCAATTTGTAACAATGAAATTGGGGGTCACCACGACATGAGGAACTGTATTAAAGGGTCGCGGCGTTAGGAAGGTTGAGTATTTCATCCTGTCTGTAGGATCTGCATCTCAGTGCTGTTCTGGTGAGTCGCACTGGGCATGGTCTGGGGAACTCTTTAGATAAAACGTTTAGAACTCATTAAATAGGAAATTGCTTTCTTCACTGTCTCTGCCTCCAACCTCTCTCTCTCTTCCCAAATAAAGAGATGAGGAAACTGAGGCTCAGAGAAGTTGAACTGTTAAAGGTTCCGAGGCACCGCCTGTTCAAACTGAGAAAGGCTCTGTCTGAACTGCACTCAGAGCTCCTAATTTCAAGTCCAGAATTTTAGCCACAGACTAGACACTACTGGCAATAGACTGTCTCAGAAGGGCATAACCTTCTTTATATTTTCCTCAAGTTGTTTTTGATGTTATTTGGCTAAGAAACAGAATGGGCTTGTATCTGGGCAGGAAGCTGGGTGTGAAGGTGTAACTGTCCCTGACTCACTGGTGTGTCACTCCACTTGGGTGGCAGTTCCTCCCTGACAGGCCTGGCTCACCAGGAGATGTGGCTGGGATCTGTCTGGATACGGTACTATTTTCCTCTTTCATTACCAGTGAAGAATCCCTCCCATTGCAGGGACTTTGGGACCCCTGGTGGGAACAGAGGCCCCAACTGCTAAAGGAAAGAAACCATACAAGACTCTTTACATTGATAATTTCATTAAGAATTTACAGTCCCCCTTGGCGAAACATAGATAATAATGAACATTAACTCAGTGTCTGACAGGAAAGATCAATTACCTCATCTCCGACAGAAGTTCCCATATAGACACAAAGAATTTTAGTATCTCATATAGATACTAAATTTGAAGACATATATACTTCAAGTGCTAACAGAGATTTGCAGACTTCTTTGCAAATATCTTTCCATGGGGTCTAGTGTCGTACCATATTTCTGCAAAGTTAACATTTCTAACCTAGTTCAACGTAAGATGGTTCTGTTGTACACCAGCTTCTTTTACCCTCTGGGTGATTTGACAAGATATTTTGAATCATTTATGTAATAAGCTACACTTCTCAAATAGGTGTTTCTGACCCAGTTCAGCTCACAGCCCACTTATGACCTAACATACCTCCAAGAATGACTTAAAAATGGGGATGGCAACTATAAAGATGGGGAGCTCCAGCCTGTCTTCCCCGATATTTAGGGCAGATATTGCTCATTAGTAGCCACACTTGCTCCACTGCATTGAGACTCAGTCTCAATTCTTTAAAACCTAATAGTCCAAGCAACACTGTCAACTAATTGACAGCTAGATGGAAATCTATTTGCAGTGCCAGGATTAGATTAAACCGCTAGAAAATCTAACTATTCGTGAGAGGTTCCTTTTAACATCCCAAATTTTATGCCTGGAAACCTACTATCACATTCCCAATGGTAACATTCTTTTGATAACTCCAAAATTCCACCTCACTTTGTTTGAATGTCACATTATAATTCTAACTCCTATTATGAGTTCTGACTTGTGCCAGGAAATACTAGTATCTTCAGGTTGGGGAATGGGAACAGCTTATCTATTATCAATTTTCTTTTAATGCTTTTTCAATGATGACAGAGAATCATCAATCCACTGAACAGTGGTTTCCCAAATTACCTACTAAGTTGGCCCTTAGGTTTGTAGTTTGATTTGAGTTTGAAGTCAACACATCTGTTCATACCTGATTATCTCTCCTGCAAATAAGAACTCTAAAAAGCAGTTACTGCTTATTTATTATTAAATATTAGCAGATTTGCTTGAGAACTGTAAGATCATGCACTTGTAATGGATAAACACTATGAAAAGTAATTCCAAATTAATTTAAATCTTTTTTAGGATTTCAGAACTTAAGGAAAATGTCTAATATGAAGTTTGCCCTGGGCTCTCCCACCTTCCAGCCTAGGCCTAATCCAAAACTGAGGCACCAACAGCTGGCAAGGAGATGTGACCTTTCACACTTTCTTTACTCTCTACCCAGCTTGGTAAATGCAATGCTATTCTAATCTCTCTCCTTTATTCTTGCCACTCCCCTCTTGCTTACTTCTTTCCAGTCCCTTTGGTCTCCTTTCCATCCCAATGCCGAGGGCCTTTGGGTTTCTTGTTCTTTCTGCTTAAAACATTCTTCCTCCAGCTATCTGTATGGCTTGCTCTCTCCCAGAGTGTAGCATACAGGGGTGCAGACAAGTAATAGTTTCATTACTGTGCGATTAGTGCTATAAGAAGGGGAGATGTGCCAAGGTGCAATGTGAGTTCATAGGTGTGACAGCCTATCCAGTCTTGGCTGGTCAGGGAAGACTGCCTGGAGGAAGCGATCTCTACACTGAGGTCTGGAGAATGAGTAGACATTAAGCAAGTGAAGGGTGCTTCAGTCAGTGCTAACAGCATGTCCAAAGGACATCATGTACTAAAGAAGGGAGAGGTTCAGGGTGGCTCAGGAGGAACATGAGGAATGAAATTACTAGGGCCAGATTTTACATCATAGCATAGATACACACAGGAAAGAACCTTGGAAACCGTTCTAGGAAATGCAAAGGAAAAAAGCAAGATTCATTTTGTTATGGCAAAACCCAATTTTATGTAAAAATCTGAGAAATAGCTATATAATGACACGTTTCCACTTTTAAAAAAATAGGATTCGTTTTATTATGGCAAAAAAAAGACTTTTATGCAAAAATCTGAGAAACAGCTACATATTGACATTTTTCCACTTGGAAGAAATACACAGGAAGCAGTATACATTCTAGAAGCTTTTCAATTCATTACAAGTGCCCTAATCCCTCAGGAACCTGGGTTTCATTCTTTTTTTTTTTTTTTATGTTTTTATTGATTTCAGAGAGAGGAATGGAAAGGGAGAGAGATAGAAAATCAATGATGAGAGAGAATTATTGATCGGCTGCCTCCTGCACGCCCCCACTGGGGATTGAGCCCGCAACCCCAGGCATGTGCCCTGACTGGGAATCAAACCGTGACTTCCTGGTTCAGGGGTCAACACTCAACCATTGTGCCACACCTGCTAGGCTGGGTTTTATTCTTTACACCACTTCAAATATAACACATTAAAAAAATGACTGTGGTTCTGTGGCATCTTTGAGGATTTTTAAAATCCATATTTAACTTGCTTCTCTGATATAGACCCTGAAAAAAGTCAGGCTAATTACAAGGTATGTCTATATTACTATCTCTTTGGGTGAGAGCTCATCACATTTCCTAAGTTTAATAAGACCAATAAGAATTGGTACAACACTAAGAGCTTACCCTGAAATTTCTATATACTGACACTGTGGTCGATTAATGAAGCTAATTTCTCAGTAGGCAATCTGGTACCATTAAAAAATGCATGTAACTGAAAGGATTTTTCTCTTTCATGTATATTTAACTTGCAAACTGGATATCCACAAATTTGTTCCAGAGAGAGTAAAACAATAAAAGTTTTATGATTCAGGAGACCTTAAATCATTTAAGACACTATAATAAGTTTTGAAAGAAAGAAGCTTAGAAATTGACACCACCTCCTTAACAGCAAAGAAAATGTGAGTACTTTGCAGAGAGAAGAAAACTCTTCCCTAATTTCCCTATTTAACTGACATAAAGGAAATCACTCCCCAAAATGCAATCATTCTATTTTCTATAAGACAAAAGTCATGCACAGAAACACTAGTGTCGGTGCCATGGTTAGACTCACAATGAACCATGGTCTTTATCCACATAGAACTAAGCACAAAGCAAAATAGGTTACCTTCGCCCTCTCTGTAACACTGTAGTTTTTCAATCTCCCATCACTAATGGAACAGAATATTCCTTAGGTCTGAACCACCAGGAACCTAAGTGAAGGGAGGGTAGAGCTGAGAATTCTACACCCCCCTTCAACATATTTCAGACCTCTTTGAGAAAGAAAGGAACTCAGCGAGGAGATCTGTTGTCTTTGTTCTAAGTAGTCCGAGGTACCGCCTCCTTTCTTATTTTCCTAGTCCTCTATCACTCCAGCTTCCACCACCACTTATTACTGCTATTTGGAAACATCAGTTTGACAGAAAGAGCCGTGAGAGGCACATGTGATTTTGACATTCATTCATCTAGCACTTGCAGATGTTTGAGGGCAGGAACAACCCATTTAAGAGCCTGGGTTGCCACTGTGTACTCAGGTTCAAATGACTCATCTCTTAAGTCTGCAAGTTTAAAAGTACCCTGTGGTGGACAGACGAAGTGACAAATGGGTGTTAGGAGGATGTTCCAGGGTTCAGGGTGATGGGAGAGAAGTTATGTATACTGGAGCAGTTGGGGGAGGCCTTGAAATAAATAAATATTTACTCATCACCCACCATGTGCTGGGTATATAAATTCTGTGAGGTGAGTATTATTGGTCCCACTTTAAAGATTAGAAAACAGATTCACCAAAAAACAAGAGGTCTTCCTTAAATGGTTAAGCAACCCAAGCCAAGATTTGGAGTGCCTTCAAGGCTAGCACTCCTTCCATTATACTAGTCCACTTCTTGGTAGTGGTAAGGTGATAATTTTCTCTTGAAGGATAGCTAGGATATTGAGGAGAGAGAAGTGTTGAGGAGGGAGAAGGGTGTCTCAGGCCTTTTTCACCATAAGGATTTGGTAGAATACACAGTTTTTCTTTCACATTTTTCTCTCTAGTAAGACATCAGAGATGATTGGGAAAGAAAACATTTCACTTGGCAATTCTGTTCTTGAGGGCACCAATTTTGGAGAAGCGTGGCGAAGAGGGCTTACTCTCAGCGGTAGGAACCTTTAGATAACAACTTTACGACTGTGTCTTCAGTACTTGGAAAGTCCAGTTCACTAGAACCTTATAAAATTTCATCACTTTCTCATTGTACTTCACCCCAGTCTCCTTCAGGCAGTAGGAAACATTATAGAAGAAGGGGGAAGTGATGTTACAACCACACTGCTCTGTCCTTTCTGATTTTTTTTTCTTTGAAGCAGTCTCTGGACCTCATATGTTAAGTGAGGCATCAAGTTCTCAATCTGTTATGCATTGCAATACCTAAAATTTCCAATGCCACTGGCTGGCTAGCCCAATGGAATTATATTGTGTAACTTTTATCCATCAGATATAAAATGTTGGCCCTGCCGGTGTGGCTCAGTGGTTGAGCGTCGACCTATGTAGCAAGAGGTTGCTGGTTCTATTCCTACTCAGTGCACATGCCCAGGATGAGGGTTCGATCCCCAGTGGGGACCATGCAGGAGGTGGCCAATTGATTTTTCTCTCTCTCCTTTCCTCTCTCTCTAAAAATCAATAGAAACATTAAAAAACACACACACAGAGATATCAAATTTTGGATGTGAACATAAGAAAAGATCTCTTTCTGGAATGAAATGTAGACATTGTGCCACATGTTACGCACTTTTGTTTATACATTGCTTTTAATGTTAACATTAAAAACTCAGCTTACTATTAAGTCTGCTTATGCTATGCCTTGCTACTCTTAGCAATCAAATTATTTTTTCAATGTTGTTTTTGGATGAAGACTTTTGGGAAACTTAGGTTGCTCATTAGAATTCAAGAGCTGAATATCCAGTTGTTGGCCACATAGTCCAAAGAAAGCAGCAAATCTGAAGGTCATATAATATCACAGGAAGAATGTTTGAATGACATGAGAAGTTTTCATTCCTAAGAAATTGTTGAAAGAGACAGAAACTACTAGGGGATTTTGGTTGTTAAAAGAGGAGGCTAAAATTGTTCTCAAAATTTTTAGCAGTTGACTTTAGAAAATGAGCAAAAGGTCATTAGAAAAATAGTCAGCTTGGCTAATGTAATAGCCAGTAAGGATAATGCAGGATAAAAAAAAAAAAAGAATTCTGATTTTATAATCTCTGGATTAAAAAAAAAAAGTAATATCTGAACAGTTCGCCTGTTCTGATGCAAAATCTGTATTGAAGTCTTAACCAGGAAAAAGGAAGATTCTCTCTAAAAGGGAAACAATTTTTTAGAGGCATCAAGTTCTCAATCTGTTATGCATTGCAATACCTACCAATTTCCAGGGACCCATTTTCATGGATGTTTTAAGATTTTCCCCTGTGTTCTTGTGCCTTTTATGACACTACCATTTTCTTGTTTCTGCTCTTAAGACTACACTAATGTAACCTAAAAATATTTCCAAATGCCAAAAGAGGAGAAGAAAAATTGAGAGAATAGCAGCAGTGACTGCAAGGTATGAGAGCAATAGATGAAATAGACAAGTCAGTCACTCAGAAAATAAGAATGGTGGATTGGAGGAAGCCACAGAATGGCTAGTTTTCAATAGGCAAATGGCAGAAAATGTAGACAGTTGATAAAAAATAATGTAATGTGGCATCAAAGTTTTAAAATGTAAATGAGCTACCAACTTAATACTATCGTTAGAGTAAGACTTGTAAATCGTGTAAATGGCTAAGTAGCAATATTTAACTAGATTAACTTATCATAATTAGAAAGGCTAATATATAAGAGAGGTGACTAATATCTTTTTTTTTTTAAATATATTTTATTGATTTTTTACAGAGAGGAAGGGAGAGAGATAGAGAGTTGGAAACACCGATGAGAGAGAAACATCGATCAGCTGCCTCCTGCACATCTCCCACTGGGGATGTGCTCGCAACCAAGGTACATGCCCTTGACTGGAATCGAACCCGGGACCTTCAAGTCTGTAGGCCAACGCTCTATCCACTGAGCCAAACCGATCAGGGCGTGACTAATATCTTTACTACACTATTGTCTGTGTCCATGGGTTATGCATATATGCATATAAGCTCTTTGGTTAATCTCTTCCTACCTCAACCCCTCCACCCACTGACCTTCTCTCTGAGATTCATCAGTCTGATCCATGCTTCTATGTCTCTGGATTTTTTTGTTTTTTTATTTTGTTCATTAGATTTCACATATGAGTGAGATCATATGATACTTGTCTTTTTTTGACTGGCTTATTTTGCTTTGCTTAATACTCTCCGGGTCCCTCCATGCTATTTTAAAGGGTAAGAGAAATGGAATTTTATAGCTGTATAATATTCCATTGTATAAAATGTACCACAGCTTTTTTATCCACTCATCTACTGATGGGCACCTGGGCTGTTTCCAAATCTTAGCTATTGTAAGTAGTGCTGCTACGAACATTGGGGTGCATATATTCTTTCTGATTGTGTTTCAGGATTCTTAGGATATATTCCTAGAAGCAGGATCATAGGGTCAAATGCAGTTCCATTTTTAATTTTTTGAGGAAACTCCATACTGCTTTCCATACTGGCTGCACCATCTGCATTCCTACCAGCAATATCCTAGGGTTCCCTTTTCTCCACATCCTCGCCAGTTTCTGTGGTTTGTTGACTTTTTGATGGTAGCCATTCTGACAGGTGTGAGGTGATACCTCATTGTCGTTTAATTTGCATCTCTCTGATGGTAGTGACTTTGAGCATTTTTTCACATGCCTCTTGGCCATCTGTCTGTCCTCTATGGAGTAGTGTCTATTTAGGCCCCTTGCCCCCTTTTTAATTGCATTGTTTGTCTTACTTTTGTTAAGTTGTATGAGATCTTTATATATTTTGGAAATTAACTCCTTATCAGGTGTATCATTAGCAAATACATTCCCCCATACAGTGTACTCCCTTTTCATTTTGTTGATACTTTCTTTTTTTAAAAAATATATTTTTTATTGATTTCAGAGAGGAAGGGAGAAGGAGAGATAGAAACATCAATAATGAGAACGAACCATTGATCGGCTGCCTCCCGCATGCCCTCTATAGAGACTGAACCCACAACCCAGGCATATGCCGTTGACCGGAACTGATCCTGGGAGGAACCCTTCAATCTGCTGGCCGACGCTCTATCCACTGAGCCAAACCAGCTAGGGCCATTGATACTTTCAATGAGTGTGTCTTTCCATGTGAGTGTCTTATAGGCAGCATGTGTGAGTTTTGTTTTCTTCTATATTCAGCCACCCAACATGTTTTGATTGGAACATTTTATCCATTTACATTCACAGCGATCCCTGATACATTTTATTATTCAAGTTTTTCATCTTTTTTTTTCTTCTTCAAGAAGTCCCTTCAACATTTAGTGGTGGTGAACTCACTTAGCATTTTCTTGTTTGGGAATGTAGTACTTTTCAAACTTTAGTGTGGGCACAAGATGTTGGGATGTGCCCAGCCAGTCTGGCTAAGTGGCCGAGAGTCAGCCTATGAACCAGGAGGTCACGGTTTGAATCCGTTAGGGCACATGCCCAGGTTTTGGGCTTGACCCCCAGTGTGGGGCGTGCACGAGGCAGCCGATCAATGATTCTCTCTCATCATTGATGTTTCTATCTCTCTCTCTCCCTCTCCCTTCTTCTCTAAAATGAATTTTTAAAAAAAAATTTTTTAAGAAGTTGGGATGCTTGGCAAAATGTAGATTTAGGGTTTGTCCATCTTGACATTATTGCTACTTTATGTGGGAACATCTTTCGTTGGACAGACTGCCGTGTGCGTTGTAGGCTGTCTAGCAGCATTACACATCTACTAGATACCAGTACCACCTTTGCCCCAAAGATTGTGAAATATCCCCAAGGGGCAAAAAGCATTCCCCTCTATGAAAACCACTCGTCTTAGGATGAAGCTTAGAGACCTTCATTTCTAAAAAGAATATAGATGATTTTGAAAAATGTGGTCAGTGGGCCAATCTTGAGAAACATTGAACTAAAGTGTTATGAGTTGAATTATGTCCCCTCTAAAACTCATATTAAGGTCTAACCCCCCCCCCCCCCACCACCACCACCACCAAATACCTCCAAATGTGACCTTTTTTGGAAATAGAGTCATTGTAAATTTACAAGACGAGGTTATACTGGGTTAGAATATGATCAGTGTCCTTATAAAAAGGGTGAGCTTAGACAAAGGCACACAGGGCAAATGCCATGCAAAGTTTGGAGCTGCGCTGCTAAACGCCAAGGAACTATCAGAAGCCAGGGGAAAGGCCTGGAACAGAACCTTCCCTAGCACCTACGGGGAGAGCATAGCCTTGCGTATACCTTGACCTCCTACTTCCAGCCTCTAGAACTGTGAGACAATACATTTCTGTTGTTTAAACCAGTCAGTTTGTGGTACTTTGTTTCCACAGCCCTAGCAAATTAATACATAAAGGATAAAATACAAGTCCGAGTTTAGAACTGGGACAACACTAGAAGCAGGATCAGAGAGGAAAATGGAAAGATTGCAAATTGGCACCAATTCCTTGTTTATCTTTCTCTTAGTGCCTGACACAAAATAGTGGATCGTTTTTATTTTTATTAAGCACTCTCTAAATATATATTGTCTAATTTAAACATGAAGAGCAACATCTCATAACTTGTTACTTTATAACAGTGGTTCTCAACCTTCTGGCCCTTTAAATACAGTTCCTCATGTTGTGACCCAACCATAAAATTATTTTCGTTGCTACTTCATAACTGTAATGTTGCTACTGTTATGAATCACAATGTAAATATCTGATACGCAGGATGGTCTTAGGCGACCCCCGTGAAAGGGTCGTTTGACCGCCAAAGGGGTCGCGACCCACAGGTTGAGAACCGCTGCTTTATAAGATTGAAATTACCTACCATGTTTCACTTTCGGGTTTTCATCTGGATTATACAGTAACTGGATAGAGAGGTTTAACTCTGGAGTTGCCTGGAAGACAAATGGAATGTATGCATTATGCCATTATTCATGGAGCATGCAGTATGTGACATTCCATACAAGGCCAAGCTGCACTGATGGATCACACTGTCGCTTTAAGGGAAGTGTTGACTGTGCCAGGTCACAAAAGGCACTATTTAGAGTACAGCAAGGGGGACCATGTGTCCAGCGGGCCACACAGTCATGCGCTTTCCCCAAGCAGCCAATTCATACTCTCTCGCTGGAAGCACGAAGCCCACGGCACTGGAAGAACTTAAAAGTATTCTAGCAGTTTCATTTGCAATACAAGTGAATATTGCTGTTGGTTATTAAAGAGCAAGAGCCCAGTGGCAAATATCAGTCTTTTTCTCCTTAAGAAGGAAAAATCAGCCCTAACCGGTTTGGCTCAGTGGCTAGAGCGTCGGCCTGCGGACTGAAAGGTCCCAGGTTCGATTCCGGTCAAGGGCAAATACCTTGGTTGCGGGCACAACCCCAGTAGGGAGTGTGCAGGAGGCAGCTGGTGGATGTTTCTAACTCTCTATCCCTCTCCCTTCCTCTCTGTAAAGAAGTTAATAAAATATTTTTTTTTTTTTTAAAAGAAAGAAGAATAATTCTAATAGATATCTCAGTTCCTGTTTCCTCCCACAATTGCATGGGGGGCGGGGGGGTTGTAGGAGAGGAGGGAGGGAAGAAAAGGAAACAAGGCTGGCCTGGAGATTTCAGAATAAAACATTGTAAACAGGTTCTGTTGCAGATGAAGGGCTGCAACGCTTGTCTTTCCTGCTTCTCTGAGCGTAAACCAGATCCTAGTTCATGTTAAAGAATGCTGGGAAGCCCTGACCAAGAGCTCCCAGAACTGTCTGCACCTGCGGCTGAGCGATCAAATACAAACAAGGCTAGGCCCAGAGCCCTTGAGCGCCCTTGGGAAACCAGGATAAGCGAACAGAACATTAACCCGGAAGCCTGTGCCAAACCCTAAACTGAAGTTCACCCCTCTAAGCCCCCTCAGCTTCCTAGGAAACCCTCTGGCCCTGCGGAGCCACGGAAAGTTGCTCTGCGGGCCCATGCACATCCCGCTCCCTGCACAGGTCGCCTCCCGGGGCCAGGCGGTGGGTGGGCGGGATAATTACGTGCGGCATCGGGTCTAAAAGGCCCCAGAAGGTTAGGAAAGGGACTCCCCATTCTCCAGACTACTTTCTATCTCCAAAAGCGGGTACGACCCGCAGAGAACCGATTCAGCGTCTTGGAGAGGAGAGCTGCGCTCAGACAAAACGCTCATCAGACGGGGGCGGGGAGGGAGGGTGGGGATAGGGTAGGGTTAGGGTGGGGGCGAAAAGGAGAAGTAAACAGGTTTCTATAGCAACACTGATACAGTTATCGTGCCTTTTCGGGCCTTTCCAATAAGTTCTAAGTCCCTGAATCTTCGCACCCCTTCTCTCAGCGTGCCTCTTTCTCCTCGCCACCGCCATGCCTCCTCGCTGCACCCCTCTACCCTCCACCCAAGGGAAGGGCCAAAGTCGACTGCACCCGGACGCTGAGGTGCAAGGCGACTGGCGCTGGTCTCCGGGAGTTGCCTGGATGCACCTGGAGGGATCTAATCTCCCCTCCTCTGTCTCTCTCTGGTGACGGAGCTTCTAGTGGGAACGGAGCAGGTGGAGGAGGCTGGAGGGAGCCAGTTCTGGGGCAGTGCTACCGGGCGGGTGAGGGTGAGGGTGCGGGGCGAGGGAAGGAGGGACCCGGGCGCCATAAGGAAACGGAGGCGCACCCGGAGCAAGGTCTCCCTCACAGGGATCACCTTGCGCTGACCTACTTGAGCGGCGCTGCAAGGAACCCGAGCGCGCGAGCGCGAGCACGAGGCCGGGCGGGGTGGGCGGGGCCGCGAGCCGCCTCTCGCGGGTGCTCGCCTGTGATTCGCCGACAGGCTCGAGCCGGAGCGTCCGCGGAGCGTGGGCGGCGGCGGCGGCGCACGTGGTGACGTGCGAGGGGGTGAGGCGCGCGCGAGCGGCGGCGGCGGCGGCAGTGTCTCCGGGACGCGCGTGGAGGTCGGTCTGTCGGAGCTGCGGGGCGCAGTTTCTTCGCCGGCTGCTTCCGCGCGGCTGTGCCAGCGAGCGAGCGAGCGAGAGAGTCCCCGCGAGCCCTGGGCGGCGCTCCCCTCCCCCTGCAACCCTCGTGGGCCGATCGCTCGTCTTCCCGCTCGACCGCTTCCCCCCTCCGCGGCCTCGAGGCGCTTTCCGTTGGGCCTGTATCCGCCCGCTTCCAGCCGCTCCCCGTCGAAGCTCCAGAGATGAGTTTTTCCATCTCTTCCGACATGAACCAGGTACAGAGCGCCGTTCCCGCCCACAACGGCGGAGGGAGAGGGCGCGGCTGGGATCGGAGCTGGGGGATGGCGCGGGCGGCCGCGGAGAGGGTGGGAGGCGCGGAGCGATGTCCTGATAGATACCCTGGGTGGGGGAGACACCCCAGCCGCCGCCGCCGCCACCGCCGCCCTCGGAGGACGAGAGGCTGGCGCCGCGCGGCCCCGCGCTCCGGGCGCTGCCATGGTTGCTGGGTGGCGTTGGCGGCCGCGGCGGGGACCCGCAGCCTCGGAGAGCGCTGGGGCAGGGGAAGCGGGGCGGGAGGAACAAGGGAGTCTGGGTCCAGACGCCACGAAGCAGGGATGACCTGCCTTCCGGGAGGAGGACGCGGGAATCTCCGTTCCCGCTGTCAGAACCGATGCCTAGTGTATGGTTCTGCTCGGGTCCGGACTCTCCAACGAGAGACCTCCCAGGACCCGGCGCGTGTGGGCGGGGAGTCGAGCCCGGCCCGCATCGGTGCCCGGGGGCCGAGAGTGAGGTGGCATCGCGTCCCCGATCGCCGTGGGCCGCGGGGTCCTTTGTTCCCGCTCCACGTTGCCCGCTTTTCTTGCCAAGCGCGGGGAGAGGGGGGCGGGAAGAGGGAGGGAGCGGCTGTCCTGACGTGTCGGCGCTGAGTGACTGCGAGGCCGGCCAATCCCGGGCGGGGGTGTGCAGCGCCGGGCGCCCTGCCTCCCCGCCTGCGGACTGGCCCCCGCCCCGCGGCGCGCGGATCGAGGCCTGGGGCTGCAGGGCCAGCCAGTCAGTCACCCGGGCGCGCTCGCCCCAAGAAACCGGTGGAGAGGGTTGCTCTTTTCCCAGCCTTCTGCACACCTTGCCTTTGCTTACAAGCGCCCAGGAAGGTATCCGGCAGTGTCAGATTGAGAGAGGAGCGTAGGGAAACTTGAACCACAAAGACTTGAGAAATAGATTTACTTTTCCCCAGCACGTCGTGCACAGATCTGTGTGTGAGACAGCTGACATTTGAAAACGATAGCAGGTAGAGATCCGATGCCTAAAGGGCGCATTTTTTGGTGTCCCAAAGTCTGGTAGTGATGGAAGGTTAGGACACCCTGGCCTCAAGCTGTTCTTTGAGGACGTGTGTGTGTTGGATCGTCTGCTTGTAATAAAGAACAACTCTGGAAGCCTAGTGCTATTCGTAACAGTTGAGCATGTACAGCATGGACCAGACTGTATTTTCTTTTAGCAATTCTAGCTCTGGCGGTTGGTTAAAGGATAACAAAATACTAATGAAGTTCGTAGGCATAGAGTCCTGCTGAAATTTCTGGCTTCAAGATGCCAAGGAGCAGTTAGTTGTATTTGTACACCTGGAGATGAGGCAAACACTGACTGTTTAGAATGCGATTGGGAAGAGTATGTCCCCTAGCAGACTACTTATCAAATGTCTATAATTTGGTAGCTGGAGTTTTGTAAAAGGGACTAGGACTAGTGCCACTGACCAAAAAGAGACCCAGAATGGTTTTCCTTTGTATTTTCCTAATGGAGTACAGCTCTGGTTAATAGATATTAATTTCTTAGTTTATCGTTCTATTTTTCTAACTCCCCCTTCCCCCTCCGCCCAAGACAAAACATTCCAGGTTTTGTTTAGCTTTAAATTGGTGGGGTTTTGGCCACTTACTTTGGGGTCGGATTTTGTAGTCCTTGCTTGAAAGATATTTCAAGTGGCAATTGGATGTGGTTTTGCAAGTAAGTGTTTTTTACTGGAAAAGTTTTCTTGTTAAGGAAATGTCTTAATCATTGTCACTTACATCAAGTACCACTAAAAATAATTTCATTGACTTTTCAACAGTATGGCTGTATAATCAAATCTACTGAAGGAATTCTTAAAAGTTGGGGGTCCTCCAACTTTTTGTGCTAGAGTGTAAATGGAGGAATTATGAATAAGGGAGTGATTTCTGGGTATTTATTGTTGTTAGAACCACAGAAAATACATGCCTATGCTCACTTCAATTTCAATTACCACCTTGTAAACGATTTCAGAACCTATACCTGTATCAATATTCTGACACTTCTATCAACCCTAATGCTCAGCAGGTACCTCAGCATTATAATGTCCCAAAGCAAATTTCTCTCTTCTTTTCCTAACTTTCAGCATGCAGCAAACTAAAATGACTGTTATGCCTTTTGGAATTTTGATTTTGATAATGATGCCACATATCCAAGCTAAAATATCCTTACTGCCTTAGGATAAGCATAGGTATATAATATCTGTACTTCATTTTCCTGCATTCATGTTTTACCCTTCCTGCAGACTATCTACACATTTCTGCTAGTGTCCTATGCTTAACTTGCTGAAATCCTTTTATGGCCTCCAGCATTATTTAAACCTAGCATTCTTTTCTCGCATTTCCTCTCCTGTGAACTGCAATCTATTGAACAGAAATAGCTACAGTTTCTGGAATGTCTGTGCTGTCATTTTCCTTTTTTTGTTTGAGCTGTCTGTCAGGTTGGTCTGCGTAGCGTTAAGGCTGAGGAGTGGAGTTAACTTTATTGTGTCATGAGCACCCCATTCCAGATTGTGCCTGCCATATGCTTGGTGCCATGAATGTTTGTGGGATGAAAGAAATACAGAACAGTGAGGTCAAAAACATGGAGCCAAGTGGGTCTGTCTGGTGACTTTTGATATGGATGGATGGTGATAGTAGTTTCATAGATGACACTGGGAATCTATAACTTCTGGTTTTAAAAAGATTCATTCAGTGGTTTATATTATTATAAAGTCCTTTAAAAATGGAGTTGGTTGCTATTTTATGTGAGTTGACTGCCCTCAAAGGATTGCCTTGAAGCTTAAATGTTTGTGATTTGCTTCAAAGTTTTAAGGATGCTTTAAAAGTTTGATAAGGTTTTATCTTGCTCTTCTTACTGAAGGCTGAGAAAAATGGAGGTAGGGGGAGGGGGGGGGGCAATATTGTGCCTACCTTTTCAAAACTCTTTGATAAGACCTGTTGAATTGTATTTGAGTTAAGCTCATCTTTTTTGGGGCTGTGGTAACATGTGAATTTCTGGAAGTTACTAAAGAAGTTTAATTATTCATTTATGAGTCTTCTCCCTTTTCTTGAACTGGCCATATTAAGGAACTGAAGTATATTTACCAGAATATATTGTATTTGATCCCGGTTTCAATTTTAAAAGTGGGTTAGTCAAATGCATATTTTAAATATATATCAAACAAAAGTCCAAGTTTTATACTTTCACAGAAACTCTGGGATGGTGGGACTTTTGGTTTGGCTTTTCAAAGGAAAAAAGTTCTCCCTACTTTTTTATGCCACTGGTTTTTGAGCTTGAGTTTCATAGACCAAAAGTAAGATTTTTCTGTGAATTTTTGCAATAGTTTAAAACTCTCAATTTGCTCAGTCTTACTTTAGTGAAAACCAATGTGAATTTTTGAAAGACATGTTTTGCTATAACCCCTTAACTTGAGGGTGGGTCAGAGTAGGGACATATATGAGGACAGCACTTGAATAAAGTAAGTTTGCTACATTAACTTAAATGTTAAGTGGACGTGGACTTGGACTAGCTTTTAAAATCAAGTAAGGTTGTACTTATGAGTAGACATTAAAGTGATGTTCATATTAAGACCTTGATGTACTAGAAAATCAAGTACTAAATGTAGTGGACTCACTCCATTGCAAAACTAGTAATACTGTACAAATTCATATTCCAAGAGTTGCTCCAAAAATTCTCTAATGTGTTCTCCCAAAGGACTGAAGTGATTTTAATCATCTGATTTTGTTTTTAAAAATAAATTTCAAGTAGAACTTCCAATTTATTAAATATAAGTAGGTGCCATTTTATTGTTAGATGAAGACTAGTTTACAAATGGTGAATAAAATTTGCCAAAGTTTAAAATATTTATAAACCTCCATATATAATGTTTTTGGTTTTTCAAAGGGCACATTTTAATCATATCAACAGATTTGCTGGGCAGTTCGCCTTCCACCCTTGTTTTAAGAGGAGCTTATGAAATTGAAGTGAGGAGTTATCAAATGTGTGTGTGGATTGGCCCTCTATATACCATATGTACAAAAATTTTCTTAATTTGAGCTGTCTTGGCAAAAAATGTTGAACAGTTTCTTTAAGATATAGTGTTTTCTATATGTATAGAGAATTGTGTGCCACTTGGAAAACATTTATTTTATTAGACCTGGTTTCTTAAGAAAAGCTGAATTAACTAATCTAGATAAAAGTGTAGAGCAGAGGAAATCAATATTACACCACAGTCCTAACTGAGTCAGAAGAATACTCAGGTTTCTGTGAAATAAGACCTAAGTTACACAGTTAGGTCATATGGGATCACACTCTCTTGCAGATCGTATATGTGTTGAATTTAACACAAAAGGTTTGTTGAATTAGAACTGGACCAGACTCTAGTGATTACTTACCTTAACGTGATTGCTAGATTTAGAATTGTAGGTTTGATTAATGTATAAGGAAAGTTTGGGTAATTTTAAGATGTCTGTTTAAAAAATTATCCACATCTTTCAAGTAATTTCTTAGTTCTGGTTTCCTGAATTAGTGGAGTAATAGCAGTTCAAGTGAATCTTTATATTTAAGTTTCTGGCTAAGTTGTTTTGGTAGAGGCTCTACCTTCAAGGGACCTTGAATCAAGGAAGTTAAGCAGGCAACAGAAACACAACCCAGAACAGGCCAGCTGGAAGATGACACATACTTTGCAGAGAGGGTTCAGTATGTGGAGAAACTTACCTGGGGGGATTTGGAAGGGGCTCTCTGGAGCTAAAATTTCATCTGGCAGAGGTTGGATTAAGGGTATTCCAAGAAGGTACAGAGGCTAGGAAGTACAGAGCACGTTTTGGGGAACAGTATATCTGGTTTGACTGTAACATTGTGTACATTTCTGGGAATGATGCCCAAGTTGCTTGCTGGCTGGTGAAAACAGAAAGATCACTTGTTTCTATGTTAAAAGGATTTTTTTTAAAAATTAACCTGAGTAGTTGCTGATTAAATGGAAAATGTTTATAAATAGTCACATTATATATGTTATTTTCTCTCTGTGCCATTTGTGTCAAAATCTCTTCAAGATCACCACTTACTTTGTGTGATGTAATCTACCTAGATCAATGACATTCTGAATATCTAAAATTTTTCATTGTTACAGATTATGACGCATGATTATCACAGAAGAAATTCATGTCTATAGCTTTTAAGGACTAGATTACATCATTTCCAAGCCTGATAGTTTTGGAATCACCATTAGAGCTTAAGACACCTCTGCCTTCACTTCAACCACCTGTCTTCATACCTCAAAGAAGTGCTGAGTTTTAACACTCCTTTGTCCTTGAATTATTTAAGACATCCCAGAAATACATTTCTCACCAGTATAGAAGGTAAGTGAATATTCATGCCCAATGCAGCATTAAGACACCTTGCTTTTCTGAACACTGTACCAAGTACACTAAAAGCCTTTTATAATTTTTATAAGATGAAGAAGCCAGTAATTGCTTGTAGTAAAAACACATTTTTCTATTTTTTCTTTCTATTTTAAATTTGAATAAGTTACTTCAAACTGAAATCTCCTATTTTTGCCTTTTTAAAAAATTGATTTTTAGAGAGAGGGAGAGAAACATCCCTGTGAGAATGAAACATCGATCAGCTGCCTCTTGCAGGCCCCCTACCAGGGATTGAGCCTGCAACCTGGGCATGTACCCTGACTGGAATACAACTGAGCCAGGGCCTATTACTGCTTTTTAATGATCCATCTTGTATAGCCCATTAGTCAGTTGTTCACAAGAAAAGGTGAAGGGAAACTTTAAAAGAACATAAGTTTCTATCATGTATTCCTATAAGTGATTTAGGATATATGAAACCTGCATAGAGAACAGAATTTAAATTCATCTTACATATCAGTTTTTCTCATTTGTGGGTAAAGGAATAACAGTTTAAAACCTACACACGAGGACCAACTCACAGCTATCCAAGCTTTTCGTTTGCTTGTGGGATGGGTTTGGATAGGGCTGGGTTTACATTTCTTTCTCTTTACAATGACTGTGTTAATAGACATGGAAATGGCCAAAATTGCTGAGATACACAGTACTGTATGAATCCTTAAAAGGATGACCAAAGTGTAGGAGTGCAAAGACCTGGACATTCAGTGCCAGTGTTGTTTCAGTAATGCTTTTGTATGATAAAATTTTTGTTGTTGATAGGATGGAATTTGAAAATAAAGATAATTGTATTACTCTTTAAAATATAAAAATCACCGTTCACAAGTAAAATAACCATTTCTTTTTGTCCTTTAGGCAAATTTATAAGGAAAAATGATTCCCAATGGATATTTAATGTTTGAAGATGAAAATTTCATTGAGTCTTCTGTTGCCAAATTAAATGCCCTGAGGAAAAGTGGCCAGTTCTGTGATGTTCGACTTCAGGTAGTTAAAACTTAATTGGAAACTTACGGAATTGGTATTTATTACTAAAGGCCGAAAGATCTTGGATTTACTTATTTCCTCATTCATAGGAAGCATTTAATGAAATAACTTTTAAAAAGAATGATTAGCTGGAGAAATTCGTAGTCCACAATGTTTCTGACTTTAATTCCTCATAATTTTAGGTCTGCGGCCATGAGATGTTAGCACACAGAGCTGTCCTGGCTTGCTGCAGTCCATATTTATTTGAAATCTTCAATAGTGACAGTGATCCTCATAGAGTTTCTCATGTTAAGTTCGATGATCTCAATCCAGAAGCTGTTGAAGTCTTGTTGAATTATGCCTACACTGCACAGTAAGTTTTTTGAAGTCATTCATATAATCAGAAATGTCATCAGGAAAATCCACGTTTCTCTAGATCAGTGATGGGGAACGTCCAGCCTGCGGGCTGTATAAGGCCCACAAAATAATTTGGTCTGGCCCTGCCAAGGCAATAGAGGTGAGTTAATTAAAAGTTTGACCAAATATAGCAGGCTAATTTTTAAGTTGATAATTTTGTATGGCCCACAAATGATGTTATAAACATCCAAATGGCCGTTGGCAGAAAAAAGGTTTCCCACCCCTGCTCTAGGTTTAAATTAAGAATCTGTTTTAAGGCCTTGGTATGTGAAATGATAAAGACCTTTTTTTTTTTTAATAGGTTGAAAGCTGATAAGGAATTAGTAAAAGATGTTTATTCTGCAGCCAAAAAGCTGAAGATGGACCGAGTAAAGCAGGTAGAGTACCAGAAGTAATCCACAAAGACTACTGCTGTCAGGGAGTCTTATTATTTAGAATCCATATCTTGTTATTTGTTAGTCTCAAGAACTTGAGTCTTCTTTTTCCTCTAGAGAACTGAATATGCTATTTTAACTGCAGATGTGGTAATGTAGCAAGGTCACACCTCCTCTCGGATAATATGGGCTAAAATCTTGTTTTTCCAACAGTCTTCTCTGGCAGAGTGTCTGTTAGTCTCTGATAGCATGAATTAAAATATTGTTTTTCTTAAATTATTCACATAACCTTAATTCTTTGCTCATTTGTTTTTTTAAAAAAATATCGGGATGATGTTCTAACCAATGGAGCTATCCAGTCAGAGCAATTCTTTGTTCTTTTATTCTTCTTGGTTTTTTAAAAGTATTACTTCTAGAATTTAACACCATTGAGCAGTGCTTAATAATTCATATGAGGAAAGCATTTAATCCTCTGTGGTGGGGGTCAGTAAACTGCAACCCTCCCAACAGCTGCCTGTTTTTGTCAAGTTTTATTTGGAACATAGCTTTCATTTTCATATGATGTATGGCGACTTTCCACCTATAGTGACAGTTGAGTAGTAGTAACAGAGGCAGTAGGCCCACAAGCCTAAAATACCTATCTGACCCTTCCCTTTAAGAAAGTTTCCTGGCCCCTCCTCTATAGCACTCCTCTGCTTAGGAATCCTTCCCTGGCTTATAGTAAATAGCCCTCAGGTTAGCACTAGGTTTTCCCTAAGCAGTTGCTGTTTTTCCAAAAGTATTCCCTAATTATCTTTTGCTCCAGTCAAACTAAATTGCAACATCTACCCTACTTGCTATCTGCATTCTACACCATCATCTGTCCTGAAAAGCTGAGTTCAGATATTGCCTTCATGAAGCCTGATCTCATTATTCTAGTTGAAAATTGTACTTGTCTTAACATTTTATATGCATTATCATAGCATTTCAGTTTAGTACTTTTTTTTTACCCAGTTTACACATGTATATGGCATTCTTTGCTGTTCATTATTCATATAGTATAAATTGTTTCTTCCCACTGTTAAACTTGTTCTATTATGGCAGTGATTTTTTATTCATCTTTATATCGTTACATAATGCTTATTTGAGTATGAAATGCCTGTTAAATAAAATGTATGTAAATACTAGCACTCTTATTTGTTTTCCAAGGTTTGTGGCGATTACTTACTGTCTAGAATGGATGTTACCAGCTGCATCTCCTACCGGAACTTTGCAAGTTGTATGGGAGACTCCCGTTTATTGAATAAGGTTGACGCTTATATTCAAGAGCATTTGTTACAAATTTCTGAAGAGGAAGAGTTTCTTAAACTTCCACGGCTAAAGGTAAGGAGTAAAATCTATAAAGAGACTTAGCTCCAGGCATGGAATCTTTGTCTCTGTTTCAAGAAAGTGAGTGATGGTTATGAAATAGTCAGTATATTGAAATGATAGTTATTTTTCCCAGTGTAATGATTTTCTGCCAGTCAGTTTGTTTACTTCTTTGTTTTCTTAACTACTTAATTCTAATTCACAAGTTAGGGTAAATGCATGGAGTGCAACCGGGCATCTTGACAGCTTTATTATGAAATTGAGAATTAAGCTGAAAATTGGAGGGTGAACACTGATCCATGTGTTACTGTTGTGTGTTTTTTCCAAATCCAGTTGGAGGTAATGCTTGAAGACAATGTTTGCTTGCCCAGCAATGGCAAATTGTATACAAAGGTAATCAACTGGGTGCAGCGTAGCATCTGGGAGAATGGAGACAGTCTGGAAGAGCTGATGGAAGAGGTTAGTTTTAAAGTAAATGGGATTCAACAATTCTTAAAAGTTATTTTGCTATAACATGAAGGATTCCCTTTCACTTTTATTTTATAACCATGACCCTAAAGAATTTAAATTTTGCTATAGGTACCCCTAAGCTGAGAAACAGGGGGGGTGTCCAGGTGAGCTGAATGAACTGTTCAGTTTGGTCTTCTGCTTTTCTTTTTTTTTTTTTAATTTCTTTGCTTATTATGTGCTATTAACTTTCTTTAAAGTAGCATGTAATTTGCTTTAGAAATGGGAGGTGGTACACTGAAATTTTCTGTAGATTCTTAATTTTTCTTCACAGGTTTTTGCTTTAAAATTGACAAGTAGGTAAAAGCTTCTAATGGTTGTTCCTCCCCGTTGATTTATCTCCCCATAGGTTTATTAACAAAACTAGGATACCCAAGACTGAAGAAACAAGAAGAAACCTCAAGTGTATTGACACGTAAAGAAGCAGCAGTCCTGCCCCAGTTCTCCTAAGAAAAATCCGCTGTGGGCAGAGAACGATGATGATTTAATGGTGTTTACTCCTTTACAGGATTCTTATCTTAAAAGCTTTGTGTTTTTCAATGGTGTTGTTCATACATAGTCACTCAACTTTGGCGTTTAAAAACCACGCAAGAAAAAAAATTAATGGAGAAATATTGGGAATTAAAATAGGCAGATGGAGCAGTGGAGTGACTTTGAGTTTATCCCTCCACTTAAGCCTTTCAGGTTCACTAATGGCTTGCCAAATCTGTTAGACCTTTAAAAATACTGTTATCATTATGTTCTGAAAAGGCTAACAGGCGATCTTTAAGTTAATGGTTTTCCACTTTAAAGTCAGATGCATTCGCCATGTATTTGCATCTTAAAGGAAGCACTCTACAGCTTGTTTGAATTTTTGAATTTGTTTTTCTTGACATTGCCTATAGGACAGAAATATGTTTATACAAATTAGACCACTTATCCTCAGAGGTGTAAACCATATTGAGTATTTTATTGTAAATATGTATACTCTTTAAGACCTTATATATTGTACTAGTGCCTTTTTTCTTAATGCTATATAATAGAAGCTATGAAAAAAAAATGAAGATTTCTTTCATGCCAATCAAGCCAAGGACTCTTCAGCCAGGATTAGAAGATTCTGTATTTTTTTATTTTTAAAATTTTTACAACCATGACATGTATTTTCTTTGCTTCGGGATCCTGCCAGAGTAAGATGTCAAGAAGCTCAAGAAGCACACTGGAGGTTACCTTGAGGCGGTTGTGTGATCTGCGGACTAGAGGTGTAGCCATGGAGACAGTAGCCACATGGGTGTTCTGTTGCTGTTTTGCAGGTTCAAACCTTGTACTACTCAGCTGATCACAAGCTGCTTGATGGGAACCTACTAGATGGACAGGCTGAGGTGTTTGGCAGTGATGATGACCACATTCAGTTTGTGCAGGTACACATTGCACATCTGAGGTAACCTCAGGTTGAAATTTGATTAGAGCATTTTATAGTATACTGAAATTTTCCTTTAATAAAGGAAAGTGGAAGAATTTCACTGGTATGACTGGACAGAAACATTTTTGGGAGAAAACAAGCATACCTTCGAGTTACGACCATTTTTGCCACATAAAAAAGAATTCAATTAACAAATTAGGAAACCCCATTTAGAATTTTTCTCAATAGCATTTAAAAAATAGTAAGAAAAATTGCAAATAAGATTAAGCAATGTAGAAGTTATTTAGTTAGAAAAATAGTTGTTTGCAACAGGAATGACTATTAAATAGACCAAATTTTTTTTAAAAATCTCAGATGTAAACTTTTTTAGTTTATGGACAAATAACAGAAACTTGCACAAATCCTAAGTGTCACATGATGATGAACACACACGGGTCAAGAAGAGAAGATTTCTAGTGTTCTGGGAGTTTTCCTCTTGCCCCTTCTGTATCACTGCTCTACCCTACCCCCAAAGGAAACCACTATCCTAACTTCTGAAACAATAGGCTAGTCAGCCTATGTTTGAAGTTTACATACCTATAGTATGTATGCCTCTTGGCCTTTAGCTCAACATTGTATTTATGAGGGATAAAGTAGGCAGAGTTGACCCAGTTTAAGGGGTGTTCTCCTTTAATGATTAGAAGACAAATGATAGATTCAGGTGTAACCTGTAAGGTGGTGATGTCAGGTGTTCTGTGTTAACGGCTGAATATCTTTATTTTCAGAAAAAGTTTTTGGGTGTGAAGTTAGCATTTTCCAAAAGTACTCTTTGAATAAACAAAGGTTGAATGCCTGTGTGGCAGGCCCTATGTTAGATATGGGGACATAAAAATGTGTAAGAGACGGTTTCTACTTGTAGGACCTTATAGGAGTAGGTAAAACAATACAGACTTATAAGACTTATCTACTTTAAGGTATAAAGGTAGGGCTTAGTGGAGTCAAGAGGAGAGAAACTGGGGAAATTTCACAAAAGAGTCATGGAGGATTAGAAGAGTCTGCATAGCAGACAGAAGTGTGTCAGATAGCAAAGAGTCTCCAAGGATGATACAGTTGGAATTGCAGGTCACAAGACGGGATGTAGGTAAATGTCACCAGTATGGGGCTTATATTTTATCCTACAAATAGTGGGGAACTTTCAGAGAATTTTAGACAAGGGAATAAAATGATATGAACAGATGTATTTCACAACAGTAGAGGGGTGGGTTAAATTATGGTATTTCTATAGACCAAAGATCTGGGTATTAATCATGTTTTTAGGCAAATGTTTAACTATCAGGTGGTAGCCTGTGGATTGTGGGATTCCAGCTGATTTGTGTTTTTTGTAACTTTACAAAATGATTGCATTAAACTTTTATTTTTATAACCAGGTACAGAAGGTAGATTAAAGCTCATGAGACTAATTTGTATAGGCACGAAGGATGGACTCTAGACATTTATGGTTAGAAAGGTTGAGACTGTCGTTTTTTATGATTGTTCAGATTAGGAAAATTAAGAAAGAATTTGAGAGTGAGTGGGACTCTGACACATGACTCCTTAGGAGGTAGTGCCATGAATAGAGATCATGAAGGAAAAAGAATGAAGGGACACACTAGGCTTCAGGAATAGGGACAGAAGTTAGTAGCAGCCATTAGGAAGGTAGCACAGCCAGAATCACATAGTGTGTTAAAGGCTGGTAAACCCAGGAGGAGAAATTTTGAAGGAGGACCAAAGTGTCTGCTGCAGAAGTCATGGAAGAGGTCAGGGATACCCCTCCTACATTAGTTTTAGGAAACCACTTACTAGTAACCTTGAGTGGTTATAATTTCCAGAGTATTAAGGTTAAGAAACCTGTAGCGTGAGAGGCTGAAAAGGAAACAATTCCCAGAGGCCACCTCTTGGGCAGACAGAGGCAAAGAAAGCATGGGCCAGTGAGTGGGCTGGGTGGTAAAAGTAGATGTGGGAAAGTCTGAAGTTAGAAGGAATTATGTTTAAAATAAATAGAAAGGTGTTAACCAGCATTTCTGTATAAGGTGTGTTGATTCTAGAACACCAGCAGTCTTCATTGTTACTGTGCTTTCTCTCACATTGGTTTTCTCTCTAAACATTAGAAGTTTTCTCAGTGTGATAAAAGCTCTTAATGTGAGCAAGGTCAATTTGTGATATTTTGAATCCCTTCTTCCCAGGTTTGATGGGGTTTTATGTGCCTTATAATTCTAGTACCAGAGGGCAGTCTGTCATAGTAGAAAGAGTGGCTTTATACTTAGAATTCCTAATCTTTATTTTAGTTGTTATTGCCTTAAGCAATACGTATTTTCTCCAAGTTTCAGTATTTTTATCTATAAAATGGGTAGTTAGTATTGCCCTCATTGGAGTAAAAAAGATGATGTGAAAAAGTGCCTAATAATAGCTAGGAATATAATAAATGTCCATATGGAATTTAATAACCATTTACATGGTACATTTTGTACCCTTTCTCAAAATAGTCTACATATGCTGTAACCACACTTGCTGAAGGGCGCAGACCAAACTTCAATCGTTTTTTCACAGCTTTAAGTAGCTCCACAATCTTTTTTTCTTTGTTACATGGCTTTTTGCTTCCACTAGAAATAGCAATTTCCATTAAAAATTTTACCTGCCATGAGACTCTGACTCTGGGGACCAAAATAAGTGGATAGGCAGACTTGGCCAGGCACTGAAGGTGTAGGTGGTACCTGTTCTTTTGGCAGCTCCTCTCAGAGTAGTTAGTGTTGACTCTTCCAAGTCTCTGTGATCATGTGGTTTGGAAGTGTCAGAGGCTAAAGTAAATGGAAGAAAATCATCAAAGGGAGCTCACACATGAGAACACAGTGTAATTCTCTTACTATCATTTGAAAATTTGCAACTTTGCCCATTTCTCCCTCCTTTAGTGTTCCTGGGTATTTTACTTTAGTGAATGGTTGGCTCTTTTAGTATTATTGTTTCATTTCTGATTACTATTTTGTTTGTTTTGATGTAGTTTTATTTGTCTGGAAAACCGCTCTATAATACCTATAAGGTAGTCCTAAAGAAATATACTATTAAGTGTTTCTTGTATATACCACTTTTTTTCCTGTAAAATACTTTGAGAGACTGGATGGATATTATTTATGTCTGCTCACTTTTTGCTGGCATTGTGTGAACATACCAGTACATACGATTTATTTAGGTGTGAGTTTCATGAAGACAGTGGGTTAATGTGTTCTCAGTTAATTCATGCCATTTTAAATTTATAACTTCTTTTAGACTATTCTGTATTTAAGAATAAAGAGTATGTGAGTTTATGTGGGTTATGGGGTAGAGGACTTCCTTTTTTTCCCTCCATTAAGGGGGGAGCTTTTCCTAACCAGGCAATTTGTGTAGTTGTTACTAAATGATGGAAACATACCTGTAATTTGTGCCAGTTGGAAATGTTGGTCTATGCTAAATTTAGGCATGCTATATCTGTCATGCATACGTGAAGGATACTAAGTGTTTTTTCAGTGTTGTGAAACAGCAACACAGGTACACCAGGTATGGTCTTTGGCTAGGTTTCTGTAGCTGCCTTTTGATTTTGCAGAAAAAGCCACCACGTGAGAATGGCCATAAGCCGATAAGTAGCAGTTCCACTGGATGTCTCCCTTCTCCAAATGCCCCGGTACAAAGCCCTAAGCACGAGTGGAAAATCATTGCTTCAGAAAAGACTTCAAGTAAGTGCATTATACTTACAATAGTGTCTAAAATGTAGTTATTTTTTTAAGGAGTGGAACCATTTTAGTACTTTCAAATTGAGGAAAAAACTCAGAAGCAACTAAGTTTGGAATACAATAGCAGATTGTTCCTGCCTGGAATCTGGAGTCCAATTCAGGATTGCATAGCAGCCAAATGTAATAATAATTGCATCCTAAACATTGACTTCTTGTGCTTTTACAGATAACACTTACTTGTGCCTGGCTGTGCTGGATGGTGTATTCTGTGTCATTTTCCTTCACGGGCGAAACAGCCCACAGAGCTCACCAACAAGTACTCCAAAACTAACTAAAAGTTTAAGCTTTGAGATGCAGCCTGATGAGCTGATAGAAAAGCCCATGTCGCCTATGCATTATGCCCGGTCTGGCCTGGGGACGGCGGAGATGAACGGCAAACTCATAGCTGCAGGTAAGAGCAAGGAGGGTGATTTCTTATCGGACACCTCCAACCAGCCAAACCTCCAGTGGGCATTTTACACTTTGTGACATGCAAACTTGAACAGAGAGGGTTTAATACGCCTTCTTGCTTGCACTCCACTTTACCACACTGTAAGACAACAGAGAAATAAGTAAATACTGTTGTACTGTCTAACCTTTGACATAGTGTCTCTGATTCTTAAAAAACACTATAAAGTGGGTAAAATTGTTCTCTCCTCATTTTCAGACCAACACCAAGCCATTTAGTCATAATGATACTTATAAGCCCTTAATTATAAAACAAACTAGTGGGGCCTTATAAGTTTGTGGATAAAAATTGTTTTTCTCACTGTGCTGATGACTTCTAAGCCATTCTGGACCAGAAACTCTCATCCAGTTTAATATTGTAAATGTAAATCTTTACGGTTCTTTTTTTAGGGGGCTATAACAGAGAGGAATGTCTTCGAACAGTTGAATGCTACGATCCACATACAGATCATTGGTCCTTCCTTGCTCCCATGAGAACACCAAGAGCTCGATTTCAAATGGCTGTACTGATGGTCAGTGCATTATGTTTCAGGAAGAAGCAATCTTTATTTGGCTTTTTCTCATAACTTGAGAATGGCAGAAATGATAATCTCTCACTTTTGGTCTAGGGTCAGCTTTATGTGGTTGGTGGATCGAATGGCCACTCAGATGACCTGAGTTGTGGAGAGATGTATGATCCAAACATAGATGATTGGATTCCTGTTCCAGAATTGAGAACTAACCGCTGTAATGCAGGTAATAACACTTTTCTCCTAAGACAGTCAGTGTTTAAATGTGACAAATTATCAATGTGTAACCTTATTTTATACTCACATAGGAGTGTGTGCTCTAAACGGGAAATTATACATCCTTGGTGGCTCTGATCCATATGGTCAGAAAGGACTGAAAAACTGTGAAGTTTTTGATCCTATAACAAAATCATGGACAAGCTGTGCTCCTCTGAACATTCGTAAGTTCACTTTTTCCCCCTTAAAGTTTTTTTTTTTAATTTTTTTCCTAAAAAGACCTCTGAATCAATAATATGTGTAGTACACACATTTTTGGGAGATATAATAATTTTGGTTTGACTTGATTTTATAGGTAGACACCAGTCTGCAGTCTGTGAGCTTGGTGGTTATTTGTACATAATTGGAGGTGCAGAGTCTTGGAATTGCCTGAATACCGTAGAACGTTACAATCCTGAAAATAACACCTGGACTTTAATTGCGCCCATGAATGTGGCTCGAAGAGGAGCTGGGGTAGCTGTTCTGGATGGTGAGTATTGGGGTTTGGAGAGGTGAGGAGTAGGAAATAGCAAAAGTTTGTTTCAAAATTTTAAGAGAATGTCAGTGACAACTATATGCTTGTATAATTAAGAATTCAGAAGCTGCCATCTTTACTGATGCAGTGGGGATTGGTGATTTCTTTTTTAGAAATGCCTTTATCAGGCCCTGGCTGATTTGGCTCAGTGGATAGAGCGTCGGCCTGTGGACTGAAAGGTCCCGGGTTCGATTCTGGTCAAGGGCATGTACTGGTTGCGGGCACATCCCCAGTAGGGAGTGTGCAGGAGGCAACTGATCGATGTTTCTCTCACATTGATGTTTCTAACTCTCTATCCCTCTCCCTTCCTCTCTGTAAAAAAATCAATAAAATATATTTAAAAAAAAAAAAAGGACTTTATCAGAAACTCAGTACTTGATATAAAGTAAATATATCAATTTTGATAAGTTCACTGAGTTAAGTTGTAAGTCATTTTCTTTCATAAACCATACTCAAAATGCATCATTTTGAAGTTAAGAGTTTACTTCTTTAGAGCAAGAATTTTAAAGTATTTGATTTGCAAATCATCTAAATCTACTAATTGTCTACTTGATACCTAATTGGAAGTAAAACTTCTATTTTTAAGAAGTCTTTCCAAGGCATTAAACTTTTAAGTTTTTATACAAACACAGCTTTCCTTTCACATGCAGTATATTTACATACAATTACTATAATGAATTTTACATTGTTTTTGGAACAAAAGCAGAATATTAATAAGCTTGTGGCTCAGCTGGTGAAAGTATGATCTGTAGCCTCTATGAGCCTTCTCAATTATTTTACAAGTACAGCAAGCCCTTCAAATAACATTTCTTTATAACATGAATGAGATGCCATAGGAACTCAACTCTTGTTTATAGCCTATGGTAAAATTACTTTTGTTAAATGTCTTTCACTTAAAGTCCTAGAACCTATTAACAACATTAAGTGAGGACCTAATTGTATATGGGTGCAGGTAGGAATGATGAATTTGAGAATCTGTAATAAAAAAAAATTTAAGTGACAGAATTTAATGCTAATATTTTGTTTGAAAATGTTAACTGCTCTGCATGTATATTTGAAAAGTCATAACTCTCAACTTTGTTTCCAAGAATACATTTCTTTACCAAAATCATTTTATATAATTGGAAAGGGTTCAGTTTTCTGAAATCTGCTTTTCTATTCTTTTAAATTTTAGTTGTTACACACTAGACTAATACAAAAGTTCCAGTGCACAGAACTATTCTGGTTTGCAACTTACTACCTGTATCTTTAGGCAAGTTGTCCAACTTCTTTGTGCCTTGTTTCATCTGTGAAATGGCAATAATAGCAACTACCACATAGAATTGTTGTGAGAATTGCACTTTTGTTAAATGTTGCCCTCCCCTTAAATTGCCTAAGTTCCATGTGCAGGTGGTTTTTATTGGTTTTATTCTATCTATATCCCCCATCTCTAGAGAGTGCTTATCACCCTAGTGGGCATCCTATATAATAAAAGCCTAATAGGCTAAGTGTCCAGTCGTCCGTTCACCCAATCAAAGCATAATATGCTAATGATATGCTAAAGTCGCTCCACCGTTTGCTATGATATGCACTGATCACAGAGGGCAGACGCTCCTACTGGTGGGTTAGCTTGCTGCCAGGGTCCAGCCAAATGGGACTGAGCAAGACAGGCCAGACATGCCCTGGAGCCCTCCTGCAATCCCTTCCCAGATGGCCAACCTCCGGCATCCCTCCCTACCCCGATCATGCATCAGTGGAGTCCCTCAGCCTGGCCTGCACCTTCATGCAATCCAGGACCCCTTGGGGGATGTTGGAGAGCCGGTTTCAGCCCGATCCCTCAGGACAGGCCGAGGGACCCCAGTGGTGCACGAATTCATGCACTGGGCTTCTAGTGTAATAAATATTTCTGACAGACTGAAGAGGCATTTCTAAAACTACTGATTTTAGCAGATTTCAGGGTTCTCTTTATCTAGACTTATTTATCTCATTTCTCTTTTAGGAAAACTATTTGTAGGTGGCGGCTTTGATGGTTCTCACGCCATCAGCTGTGTGGAGATGTATGATCCAACTAGAAATGAATGGAAGATGATGGGAAACATGACTTCAGCAAGGAGCAATGCTGGGATTGCAGCTGTAGGGAACACCATTTATGCAGTGGGAGGATTTGATGGCAATGAATTTCTGAATACTGTAGAAGTCTATAACCTTGAGTCAAATGAGTGGAGCCCCTATACAAAGATTTTTCAGTTTTAACAAATTTAAGATTCTTTCAAACTAACAGGCTTAGTGATGTAATTGTGTTTAGTAGAGGTACATTTGTGAATAAGGAGGGTGGGTGGGTCTAGAGGTTGCTCACAGCAACACAAAGCTTTTGCATATTGCATATTATTAAACATGCTGTACATACTCTTTGTGTTATTGGGAAAGGAATGCAAAGTTGAAGATCTGTTTTGTGTATTTTTAGGGCTACTTTTGGTTATTTTACTTTTTGGAACTTGTTACTGTAAAAGAATAAACCAAGAATTGATTGGGCACATCATTTCAAGAAGTCCCCTCACCCCCACATTTGTTTTGCCAATTTGCACATTAAATGGCTTTCCTCAAATGTGTATTAGGGCAAGAGGGGGTAGGGTATTAAGATCTAGGTATTTGGGTTTTTTAAGGGCCCTTTTTCAATAACTGGAATACTCTATAACAGAAGATACTTATTTAACTAGATGGCAATGACTTTTTCTTATTAAAAGAAAGCTGACATGCCTACCAAGATTTAATCTTGTATGATTGCCTTCTATAACTTTTTATATTCTCAGCAGAGTGCTTTACCCGTTGAAGTAGGATATGGCACATTCAAATTACTGAAGTAGAATGGTAGACTTAAAGTATGCAGAGGGAGGTGTTTGTTTTACACAGCAGAATGCAAGGTTCGGGGCTTTTGCCTCAGCCACAATATTATTTTTGAGAATGAAGTACCAATGTTTATTTGAATGGAGCTGCTGAACAGTAACATAGCTGTAATTTTTATTTAAAACACTGATTTTAAATATTACTTTTTGAGGGTATTTCATATAGCAAGCCACTTAATATGTAACAGTAAAGAACAGTGATATATTTTATCTTATAATTCCTGTTTTTATCATTAACAAAATCCCAAATGGCAGCCCTTGATTTGTGAGAACAATTAATTTAAATTGTATTGGATTTATGAATGCAGCCTTTATTAGTACTATGTTTTTGTTCAGTTTTTCTATTCATATAGATAAATATTGGTTGGGTGACTTGGTATCTAGTATGTAGTGCTATACATATAACTTACGGTGCCAAAATTAGCACATCCAATTGCCTGCTGCTGATGCAAACATATTAAAGGTACTTTGCAGGAAATCTTTGCACCATGGGATTAATATGCAAATGTTGTTTGTGTGCTCATTCATTACTGAAAGTCCTGGGGAAACTTATTTTTTCCAATAGCAATGAGCTTAAAGTATTTGGGAAAAAATATTCACCTGCCGAAATAAGGACTGATGTAAGGTTTTAAGGTTTCTTCTCACAGAGAGACACAGACACTACATTAAGCTAGTGTTTTCTAAACCAAAAGAGGCACACAGGAATCTAATGAGCCAGCTGGGACAAGATGATTATCCAGTGGTAGCTATTCTGGGTTAGGAAGAAAATGAGGTATTTTCTGCATATTTCACTGGCACTTTGACACCTTCCCTTTATCACACAAAAACCATCAGGAAAGGAAGTCAGTTCACCTAGTGGCTAGTTCCTGCCTATATCTATTGTTGGTTGTTCTGAACTAAAACTAGGTTGGCAAATCTGAGCCCAGTGTGATAACCTCTTTTTTTAATGACTCTGTACATGTTCTATTTAACACAGGAAAATTAAGTTTAAGCAGCAAAATCCTTGAAATTCTCAGTTCCTAGGTAACACTTGAATGCAAATAATATGTGAGACTACTTTGGGTTAAAGTTTTCCTCTATTACCATTGATGCCAAATAGGTATTCTGGTGGCTAAAATATGTTTTTCAAGTATGTTTTGAATATAAGAAGCTTCCAATTAAAATTTTTTAACAGTATGGGTTTTGGAGTGATTTAGAAATAATATTGATAATAACCACAGTTGCAGTTTGTTTGTCATAATGCATAAAACGTACTAGGTCCCTAAAACAGTAGCAAAACTATAAAATACCTGTTTGAATTAACAAAACAATTGGTTATACCTGGTATGCCTCAGGCATGATTTTTTTTTTGCGTGACTTTTGAAGAGTTTTTATGCCATAAAAGCTTTACCATTATTCAACATGTTTTAGAATTTCTTACATGATCATATTTTTGAGGAGGAGCCCCTGGATTTGGGAACATGATGTAGTGCTAGAATCCTTGCTTAATACCTATAATCTCTCTGGGCCGCAGAATTCTTAAAGTTGAAATAGGCAAAAGAGGAAGTACAATTAGGATATTTTTGCAACTCCAGAGTTACCTTTAGAAAAATATGAGTCACAGCCCAGCCAGTGTTGCTCAGTGGTTGAGTGTCAACCTATGAACCAGGAGGTTAACAGTTTGATTCCTGATCAGGGCACATGCCCAGGTTGCGGGCTCGATCCTCAGTAAGGGGTGTGCGGGGGGCAGCCAATCAATGATTCTCATCAATGTTTCTCTCCCTCTCCCTCCCTCTCTGAAATCAATAAAATATTAAAAAAAAAAAAAGTATGAGTCACAGAAAACTAGTGTCAGGCATTTATTTGTATCCTACTATGTTCCAGAAAAGGATTTGAAGAGTCTTTTTACTAAGACATAAGATACAAGGTAAATTAACTGGGTGTAAAAGAGAACAATAAGCAAGGAAACACCAACATATGAATCTTAAATAATAGGGCCAAGCCACAAATTTGGTCCCATAAACAGGAGACTTGTTAAATAAGTCATCCATGAGAAAGGATATTCTTCCATTTGCTACAACATGGATGGACCTTGAGCACATTATGTTAAGCAAGACAGGTCAGAGAAAGACAGACACTGTAATGATAACACTTACATGTGGAATCTAAAAAGTTTAACCTGTAGAAACCAGTAAAATGGTGATTAGCAGGAGCGGGGTAAGAGTGATGGAGCATACAAATTTGGCAACAAGTAGCAAATAAGCCATAAAGATCTAATGTAGAGTATAATGAATATAGACAATATAAATTACATAATGTGATAAATATAACTACACAGCAATCATTACAATATATAAATATCAACATAATACTGTACCTTAAACTTACACATTTACATGTTAAATTTACTCACTTTTTAAAAATCAAGAAAAAACAAATCTGTAGGTTAAAAAGAAATTACGTGAAGCACCAATATCCTTCATAATAAATCCTTTCTGAAGACTCTTAAAGTGAAACATTTATCAACAAGTAGAGTTTATGGAGAGGGATATACTCATGAATGCCACAGATTCTTGAAATTAATAGATGATGGCCAACAAAATATTTGAACTTCACTATTAATGGCTTCATCACTTGGAGGTTGAATAAGAATGAGAAGCAAAAGCTCAATTATGAAACGGTATGTACAAGGTTGGTATCTTGTGAAAACAGGAGAATCTAAAAAGGACATACATTTGAACAGGTGGCTAAGGGATTGATAAAATTTTAGCCTTTTGGAGAAAACAAGATACCAAACTCAAATGAAAATGAAACTTATGAAGTGAAATATCCAGCAATTTAAGAATGGGGTTGCTATATTAAATGGAAGGCATCTATCAAAGGCTACTTGCAAGTCATGAAAAGATCCATCTTTTACATTAAGCTAGTGTTTTCTAAACCAAAAGTATCAAGTCTTGAAAGGCACAGGCTTGAAAACAACAAAAAAAGCATCTGATAAAAGATTTGAATAGACACTTCAAAGGAGATAAATGGGTTCCAATAAGAACATGAAATTATGCTATTATAAATCACTAAGAAAATGTAAACAGCAAAATGTCACATTAAAACTGAATAATACCAAATTCTGGTTAGGATGCAGAGTAACTAACTCATATTATTGGATAAATCAGAAAATGTAAGGTCACTTTGGAAAACAGTTTGGCTGTTTCTTAGAGAAATACCCTATAACAGTAATCCCATTCCTAGGTATTTATCCAAGTGCAAGGAACCCATGTTCACACAGAAACCTGTGTGAATAAAGCAGCTTTATTCACAATTGTCAATTAAAACTGAAATATTCTGCCCTAACCGGTTTGGCTCAGTGGATAGAGCGTCAGCCTGCAGACTCAAGGGTCCCAGGTTCGATTCCGGTCAAGGGCATGTACCTTGGTTGCAGGCACATATCCAGTGGGGAGTGTGCAGGAGGCAGCTGATCGATGTTTCTCTCTCATTGATGTTTCTAACTCTCTATCCCTCTCCCTTCCTCTCTGTAAAAAATCAATAAAATATATTTTTTAAAAAACTGAAATATTCTTCCAACTAGTGAATGAATAAATTCCATTCATACAATAAGCTACTACGTGGGAATAAAAAGAATTGAAGTACTAGTAACACATGGATGGATTGCAGGAGGATGCTAAATGAAAAGGCAGCCTCAAACGGCTCTATTTATAGCATTCTGGAAAAGTAAGTTGGAAAAGTCTAGTGCAAAGTGGTGCCAGGAACTTTGATAGAAGAATCCTCATGGATGCTTCTCATGAAGTTATCACCAGCTCCTCACTACGGCATAGCCAAGGGTATAAAGTAGGCACCCCTTACCCTGGTGTGACTTTCCCCATCAGTCCACTTTGGTTCATGGCATGCATATGATGGCTTCTGCTCAAAATATAAATAGCCATACATATTAAAGAATGGAGATTTTAAACCCTGAAGTTGCTCTTCTAAAGATCTGCTAATTCATCAAAAACACATGTCTGAAAGCAACCTGCAGATTCAATGCAATCCTTATCAAAATACTAATGGCATTCTCTGAACTAGAACAAAAAATCCTAAAATGGCTATGGAATCACAAAAGACCTGAAATAGCCAAAACCATTTTTTTTTTTACTATATATTTTTATTGAGAGGAAGGGGGAGAGAGTTAGATAGGAACATCAATCGGCTGACTTGCACGACCCCCACTGGGGATGAGCCCGCAACCTGGGCCTGTGTCCTGACCTGAAATCGGACTGTGACCCGGTTCATAGGTTGAGGCTCAACCACTAAGCAACACTGGCCGGGCAGCCAAAACAATGTTAAACAAGAACAAAGTTGGAGGTACCACAATCCCTGATTTCAGACTACAACAAAACCACAGTAATCAAAACAGTATGGTACTGGGACAAAAAGACACTTAGATCAGTGGAGCAGAACAGCCCAGGAATATAAACTTGCTTATATGGTCAATTAATCTATGACAAAGGAGGTAAGAATATACAATGAAGAAACAACAGCCTCTTCAAAAAGTGCTGGGAAAACTGGACAGATAGATGCAAAAGAAAAAAAAAACTGGACCACTTTTTTACACCTATACAAAAACTAAAACTGTATTAAAGACAAAGTATGACCTGAAACCATAATGCTCCTAGAAGCTAACACAAGTAGTAAACTATCTGACATTAGCATCTATAATGTATATGTCCCTCAAGCAAGGGAAACAAAAGCAAAAATAAACAAATGGAATATTACTCAGAAATAAAAAAGAATGATATCTTGTCAGCTGCAACAACATGGATGGACCTAGAGGGTATTATGCCAAGTAAAATAAGTCAGAGAAAGAAAATACTGTAAGGTTTCACTTGTATATGGAATCTAAAAAAAAACAAAACAAATGAACAAACCAAACAAAAACAGACTCATATAAATAGATCATACTGATGGTTGCCAGGGGGGAGAAAAATGGAAAATGACTGAAAAGGTGAAGGGGAATACAGTCAATAATACTATGACAAGTGTGCACAGTGACAGACTTACTGTAATAAAATTAAAGATTAGAAGAGAAGGCAACAAGGGAGAGAGGGGGGAAAAAACCTGACATTTCAAAGAAACAAAGACTAAAAAGTTTAAAAGAATGTTTCTAAAAATAAAAAAGACCAAAAAAACCCCAAACCTAACATTAGAAGAAAACACTTTCACAAATCAATAAAATTTAAGAAATGGTGAACTAATTGACAAATTAATGCACAAAGTAAAACACACACAGACTAAGATAAAATTAAAATGCACATAAGTAAGAGTGAAATAGGAAGTAGCAGTTAATAGGAGTGAAAAGAAACGCTCTGAAATGCATAATATAGATTAAAAGACAGGATAGAAAGACAGGGAACAAAGATGAGCTGAAACCCAACAGTAATAACCAAAAGCAGCTGATGGATTAGGACCTGAAAAAAATTCATTCGGTCCATGGGAAGGGATGTTTTGGCTCCTGGGGAGCAGAGGGCTTCTTCCCCTGGTGCAAAGCAGACAGCACTGTGAGCCCCAGCACTTCAGGTGTGAACAAAGCTCAGTGGGTCCTGCACAGACTACTAGTGAGCACCGTGAGTAGGTTCTCTTTATAATCACACCTTGCACACATTCAGAAATACAATTTGGAAGTAAAATGAAAAGTTAAATCTTACTAAAAATAATTTATTACTTTAAAAAAAATAAGCATTTATAATAGAATACCAAATTCGATGTAATCTAATGTACTAACAAAAGCATAATATACTCCAAAAAACAAGGACTTCCAACTCCCAGTATAAGTAAATAAGTCAATTAAACACTTGGTTTACCTAGAGGCAAACGTCAGTCACTGCCACCTAATCCCATTAACTCATGCTGCTCACATATAACGGGTCTCCCTGCTCCTCGCTAGAAATGCCCCGTTAAGTGACAAGCCTAGGGCAGAAGAAAGGCTGCTATTGGAAGTTGGAGCAGAAGTGACAATTTTATTTTCAGCACCTTGGGGAAGTGGAAGGGATGTGCATTGCATTCACCAGGTCTACATGGAAGATGCTAATCATAAAACAGTCCAGGGTAAGATTTCATTTGTGGAATAATGGTGAGTATGGTCATGTCCTAATTTTTTCTTGGAGTTTGGAAGTGTTCCTGATCATGTAACCATATATTCAGGGTTGAGAGAGACGCTAATGCTGTGCCTTCTTCAGGGGCCACAATGGCTTCTGCCCTAAGGTGACTAAAAAAGCAGCTCTCCTTTCCTTAAACATTCTGGCTCAGTATCAGGAGTGGAGGTAGGAAAGTATTGTCAACGTCAGAAGAGTTGAGTTCACAGTTTATCCCACAACGGATGCATTAGGCTTTTTAGAGAACCTCAATGAGACTGTCAGTAATAAGCAATCACCTTTTTATACAAATGAGGTTTCTTACAAGTCTCTTGGGTTTGGCTCAAAAGGTTGAAAGCTACTCTGTTGTTCTTGAAGACAAATGCAATCCTTTCGAGTCACCAGATTAGGTCCTATCATTGAGCATGTCTTCACTCCACCCCCTGTTCTTGGCCTCCATATACACAGATGCATTGCACTGTTGCATGGCACGCTCCATCTCAACCAGCTGGCGGCATCCAATGGTTAACTTTTCCCTGGGGAATAAAGAAATGTTAATTCACTGCAAGAGAGCTGGTCAGGTAAATTTAAAAACTTCAGACAACAGGATAACGTTGAGATTTGAAATACATTATTTGATATTTGAGAGAGAAAAATACCAAGAGTTACAGTTTCTTAACACAGACAAAACATGGGAGGATAAGCACTTAGAATAGTTCTCAATCAACATGAAGATCTTGATCCTGGAATTCTGGAAATTGACAGACCTGCTATCAACAAGCCAAATTGGATGCTTAAAAAAAGTCCTTTGTATGGTTTCTGAAGGACCTCTCCCAGATGTTGGGCTGATTTTAACATGTTCTAATCTGAGTGGTAAGTAGAGTACATATTTTTGTGTTGTTTAGTTTGAGAGTTAAAGAACAGGTAGACTAGAAGATTCTAAGAGAATGCTTCTCGCTAGGAACAGACACTAGAGAAGGGATAGGAAGTTGACAGGGTTTCAACTCTTAAAATTGCTGAAATAAGTTATCTAGCAGTTAAATGAATATTTATTATTTGAAACCAGAGGTGGAAGCAGAGTAATGCCTAATATATGCCATGCCTACGAACAATTTACCCAAGATGAAGCCTACTTGGACTTTCAAGTGCCTAGAGTCCAGATCTCATTGAAACCTATTTAAATCTAGAGATTATCTACATAAGTTCACAAAGAATACATACCATCTAGTACAGCATCTGACACATTAGGTGTTCAAGAAAAGGCAGTTACTTTTATTGCATAAATGACAATTACTATTTCTTTGGCACTAAGATTACTCCCAGCCATCTCCACTTGGTAAAGATCACTAGCTCCCTCTACTTAGGAATACACTTAAGCAAAGAAGCACAGACTTGTACACTAAAAATTACAAAACATTGCCAAAGAAATTAAAGTCCTAAATTAGTGGCATCCCATATTTATACATTGGAAAACTTAAAACAATGATAATACTCCCCAAACAATCTACATGCTTAACACAATTCCTATCAAAATTCCAACAATCATTTTTGCAGGAATGGAAAAGCTGATCCTAAGAGTCACATAGAATTTAAAGGACCCCCAAATAGCCAAATTTTGGGAAAAAAAATGTTAGAAGACTCACACTTTCCAATTTTGAAAAGTTACCCTAAAGCAACTTTAATCAAAACAGTGTGGTACTGGCATAAAGATAGACATACAGACCAATGGAACTGAATTGAAAGTCAAGAAATAAACCCTGATATACATGGTCAATTGATTTTCGACAAGGGTGCCAAGGCCATTCAATGGGAAAAGAATAGTTTCTTCAACAAACAGTGCTAGGACAACTTGATATCCACATGTCAGAGGAATGAAGTTGGACCCGTACCTCATACAAAAATTAATTCAAAATGGATTAATGACCTGTTAAAGCTGAAACTATAAAATTCTTAGAAAAATATTTGGGCTAAGTATTCATAACCTTAGCCTTGGCAATGGATTCTTACATATGACACCAAAAACCCAAGCCACAAAAGAAAAAACACACAAACTGGATGCTATCAAAATTAAAGCTTTTCAACTGTAATTGAAAAATAAAAAAATTTTTTAAAGTAAAAATGCAAGAATTTATATGAACTGCCCAGCAAAAATTCTGTTTTATCCCTTTGGGACAATATAAACAGTTCATATTTTAAGGAAAAAATGCAAATGACCCAGACACACTTTTGATAAACTCAATTCTGATGAGGTGACTGCAATTTTTTTCCCTTCTACCACCTGGTGCTCTGCCCCGAGCACCTGTTCGGGTTGACATTTACACAACTTTGCATGGCTTAGTTCAAAGATCCTTGTTCTCTTTTATGTCTTCGATATTTTGTCTGGTTTCTTATCGGGCAATGTTATTTTGGGGTAAAGTGTAACATAAAATATGATTAAACAGAAATCTCTCAAAAAAATAAAAACTTGCAAATTAATATATCTCATAAGGGTCTAATATCCAGAACATGTATGTCACGCTGCCAGGTGCCAAGGTGGTTGACAGTCAATAAGCCAAACCAAAAGTAACAATCAAGACTTGATTTATTTACTGCAACTGCAAGTAAGGGGTCAAATGAAAGGTGTCAGCTCCCTAATGCTCCGTTTTCGCCACAGAATGACGCCAGGCAAGGGTCAGACAATATGCAGGGCAGAGGGGGGGGGGCAGTATCTCACTAATGAGGAGCCCCAAACTAAGGTCCTGCCTCTTCATCGACCCAAATGGCTAAGGGTGTCTTAGTCCTTTCAGCCTGCCATAACAAAATATCATAGACTGGGTGCGCTCTAAACCACAAATTTATTTCTCACAGTTGCAGAGGCTGGGAAGTCCAAGATCAAGGTGCCAGCATAGCTACATTTTGGAGAGAGCCCTCTTTTATAAGAACACTAGTGGCCCAGTGCACAAAAATTTGTGCACTCGGGGGCGAGGGGTCTCTCAGCCTGGCCTGTGCCCTCTCGCAGTCTGGGACCCCTCAGGGGATGTCCACCTGCTGGCCTAGGCCCACTCCCTGGGCAGCCTGGGAGTACTCGGGGAATGTCCACTTGCCAGCAGGGAGCAGGCCTAAGTTGCAGTCAGACATCCTTAGCGCTGCTAAGGAGTCGGGAGAGGCTCCCACCACCACCGCTGTGCTGGCTGCTGGCAGCTGGAAGCCTGGCTTGTAGCTGAGCAAAGCTCCCCATGTGGGAGCACACTGACCACCAGGGGGCAGCTCCTGCATTAAGCATCTGCCCCCTAGTGGTCAGTGTGTGTCATAGTGACCAGTCATTCCCAGTCGTTCTGCTGTTAGGGTCAATTTGCATATTGCCCTTTTATTATGTAGGTTAGAGGCCTGGTGCACGGGTGGGAGCTGGCTGGTTTGCCCTGAAGGGTGTCCTGGATCAGGGTGGGGGTCCCGCTGGGGTGCCTGGCCAGCCTGGGTGAGGGGCTGATGGCTGTTTGCAGGCTGGCCAAGCACCCCAGTGGGGACCCTCACCCTATGGGGGTGTGGCCAGTTTGGGTGAGGGGCTGAGGGCCATTTTCAGGCTGCCCACAGCCCCTTCAGGGTGAGCGGGGGGTCCCACTAGGGTGCCTGGCCAGCCTGGGTGAGGGGCTGATGGCCATTTTCAGGCTGGCCACACCCCTAAGCAACCCAAGCTCCCAGCCTCTCCTTTTTTCTTTTTTTTCTGGGATTTATTTATCTTCTATAATTGAAACTTTGTAGCCTTGAGCAGAGCCCAGGGTCGGCCAGGGCAGGCGGGAAGCTTGGCTTCCTCCATTGCTGGGGGCAACCCAAGCCTCCTGCTCACTCCAGCTCCATGGCTACCGCCATCTTAGTTGAGTTAATTTGCATATTGGCTCCTGATTGGCTGGTGGGCGTGGCTTGAGCATAGCAGAGGGACAGTTAATTACCATGTTTCTCGTTTATTAGATAGGATTATTCCCACTTTGAGGCTCCACCGTCATAACCTAATCACTTCCCAAAGTATGATCATTATCTTGGGCAACAGGATTTTAACATATAAATTTTGGGGGGACATAAATATTCAGAGCATAGCAAAGGAGAAGAGCTAGGAGCAGAAAAGCATTGAGTCAGAGTGGAGAAAAATACTATGGGCAAGGCCTCCAAAAAGAGGTCTCAGCAGAGGTGCCTCAGCCAAAGCCCCCCAACGGAGGCCTCCAAATGAAGTTGCCTGGACTTGGAATGCAAGTACGCATGTGAGCATGCCCAGGGGCAGGGGGCCTGAGCATTGCCTGCAGCCCCCTCGAGAAGGCTGCAGTTCACTGGCTGTCTACGGAATCTGGTATGGAGAAGGCAGCTTTCCCCTATGGAGCCCGCCAGATAAAAGCCATATAAATGCCAATGGTCAGATCTAAAAGTTCACACATAAGATTTTGGCCTGGAGCCAGATTCCTCGTAAAGAATTCTTACAACTCAACAACAGAAAGAAAAACAACCCAATTAACAATGGGCAAAGGGCTTGAATAGATATTTCTCCAAAGACAAACAAGCTTATGAAAAGATGTTCAACATCATTAGTTCACAATGAGATAAAGCTCCAAATTCTTTAGAAGAGCTATAACCAAAAAATGGAAAATAAATGTTGGTGAGCACGCAGAGAAATTAGAACCCTTGTATATTGCTGGTGGGAAGGTAAAATAGTGCAGCTGCTTTGAAAACAGGAAGTTCCTCAAAAGTTAAACACAGAATTACCATCTGACCTAGGACTTCTACTCGTAGGTATACACCCTTCTCAAATTATAAAGAACGGAAAGAATTAAACAAAGGCAACACTATTCACACTAGCGCCAAAGTGGAAACAACCCACATGCCCAACAACAGATGAATGGATCAACAAAATGTGATTATACATACAATGGAATATTATTCAGCCTTTAATAGGAACGAAGTGCTGATATATCTACAGTGAGATGCATCTTGGAAACACCATGCTAAGTGAACAAAACCAGACACAAAGGGTCATATGTTGTATGATTCAACTGACAAGAAACACCCAGAATGAATAACTCCATAGAGAAAGAAAGCAGCTTAGTGGTTGCCAGGGTTTGGGGCCAGGAGGGGAGAACAGAGAATAACTACTTAATGGATATGGAATTTCCCTACTGGGGTGATGGAAATGTCTTGGAACTAGACAGAGGTGACAGCTGCACAACTGAATGAATGCTCTCAGTGACACTGAATTACACACTTTACAATGGTTGTTAATTTTGTTATCTGAGTATTACCTCAATTAAAAAAAGAAAAAAGTATATACTTTTGTATTATCTTCTTTCACAAATAATACAGTCAAATGTACTACAAAGTATTATTGCATCTATAGACACAAAAATAATGTAATTCTTTTCTAATTAAGACAGAAACATCAAAGGTCTAAATTTGAATTCTAGATTATTTTTTTCTAAGGCTTTTTCTGTCTGAGGTTTCTTGGACAGACCAGGTCATTAATTTAACACAGGGGTTCTCAAACTTGACCATGCCCTGGACGGACTGTCACACAGATGGCTGGGCGCCACCTCCAGAGTTTCTGATCCAAGAGGTCTGGGGTGGAGCCTCAGAGCTGGCATTTCTTGCAAGTTCCAAGGTGATGCTGACACTCAGGGCCTGGACCCACAGTTAAGACAACTACAGCTCAAATGTAAACTTGAAGACACTACCAGGGACCTGGTTCCTGAAGTAGGAAAGCAGTCATTCCTGAAAGCACTTGACAGCAAAAGAAAGCTTCTGATATACAACCATCTTAGGTAGTAAATTGTTTGGACATGCCAGGTGCTTTATGAGGCTAATGTCACAAACTAGCTTGCATTTTACCTGGAAAAAAATGACCTTAGGGACTTGTCTCACAAACATGCCAGGGCAGTCTGTCAAGAACTTACAGGGCAAACAAAGTGACTTAAACCTACTCCTAACTTATTTCTCATACATATAAGACACTACACAAGATATATACTTGGTAATCTGTTTTATAATCTCATTAATTTACCATCCTGGATTTTCTTTATCTATATATAATATCAGAGAGGACGGGAGAGGGAAAGATAGAAACATCAATGATGAGAGGGAGAATCATTGATCGGCTGCCTCCTGCACGCCTCCTACTGGGGATTGAGCCCGCAATCTGGGCATGTGTCCTGACCGGGAATTGAACCATGATCTCCTGGTTCATAGGTTGATGCTCAAACACTGAGCCACATCAGCCAGGCCATCCTGGATTTTCTGAGCAAACTCCTCATCTGCTCAGGGTAAATAGCACACAGACAGATAGCAAGAGCAAAAGCTAAACAAAGAGTCTACAAACTACAGAAGACAGAAAAATTAACTGGTTTATAGACAGTGAACACAGAGGTTTTCCAGTATCATGGAATTCAACTTTGGATCAAAGCTCCTGTCAATCTGAAACCTCAATTCCTTGTTTATCAGAACCTAAAAAAAGTTTTATGCTCTTCAGTTACTTAATTACATCCCTATTGCAGTAAACATGAAGTTGGGCATGTCAACAGTCTACTTCCTCACAAACACTTTATATTAAAAAACAAAGAACAGGAAATTCAGACATCTTAAGTAATTGCTCTTAGCATTCTCAAAGGTGGCTAGCTATATATGCAAGCTAAGTCACTCATCTATTTTCATCTCTGAGCCACAGGAAAACTTTGCCATCTACTATCTATTGCATTTGGCCCCATGTCTAATATGAACCACTGTCTCCTTTGGCAGCTTATTTGAAAACTGAGCTGTGGACTATACCAGAGGCTAATATGGGAGATAGATAGGGCAAATAATTTCAAAGCAACAGCAGAGTAACAAATCTAAAGCTATTAATCAAAAGCCTGCTAAAGAGCAATTGCCATCTTTCAATGCATTCAAGATATTGGGTATATTTGATTTCAAAATCATCTTTTTGGGCACAAGAAGGAGCTTATTAATATCATAGTTCAAATCCTTGGAATTGTAAGTGGAAAGAAAACAAATTAGAACTTTGAACATTTAATTTTGATCCCTGTACCCTCCCTACCTCCTACCACCCTCTCCAAAAAAAAACAACAAAAACCTTCCAACTTTTCCAACAGTATGGGGAAGTTAAACTAAGTTTAGAGATCTGATGGAACCATTCTGCAAGGGACTCTGCGCTCCAAGTTATCTACAGTGGGGTTTCTACACCTTCAAAAATATGGCTAAGGTTCATAGACGCTATAGTCTAACACAAATCTCACGCACACATTGACATGTAAACTGGTTGTTAAGATCTATAAATAAGAGTATAACTGATTGATAGTCTGAAGATTACAGTAAAAAAAAAACAAAAAAAACATTCTCTCCCCCAGTTACAACATCATGCATGCTCACTGCCTTCAGATTTTCTGGGAAAACTTATTTGAATCTAATGAGTGAACTTCAGAGCTGTACTGCTTAATGACATTTGTCCTAGCATCTTGACCATCAAATTTATCAATTAAAAGTTTTAACAGAAGCACCTTGATAGTTAACTTAGTCCCTGAGCCTGCACATAAAATTTTGTAACCACATCTGCACATTATAAATAGCAAAAAAAAAAAAAGTGACTTAGTGTTGCAGTGGCATATTACATAGCAATGAAAAGAAAAAATGCAGTCAGTTCAGCTCCAACACTTGTTCCAAATGCACATATTTGTTCCAACACCACTTATGTAGTAAAGAGCAATTTGAGCACAGAACTGTCCTATGCACAATTTCAGTAGTGAGAGATGCTAGATGAACATAGAAAACTGCACCCAGCTGACCCAAGCTGCTTAGGAACAGACAAAACACACTCATGCACACACCTCAAACAGCTACTTCAGCTTCCTGTGTGTTATGGGCTACACCCAATCACACTTAGTGCTATGACTTTACATTCAATTCTAGATAACCCTTCCTCCAGCACATCACACTAACCGATGAACTGCAGCCTTCCAACAACCACTTCTATAAGCAACCTGAGCTCTTTTACAAGGTAAAGTATTAAATCTATTATAGCATTTATATATTTCCTAACCACTAACATGTGTAAATCTGGGATACCATTTTGATTTTTCAATGTGTCCCTTACATCTTTGAGGGATATGCTCCAGCCCCCTTTTTTTCTTATGCACCCCAAGGTTTTTACTGCATGATTTTGCATAGAGCATGGGTGATATTACGAATGCACCTGTCATGTTATAATAGAACTAATTGTGCTCCATGCATCAACATGGTGAATCTCAATGTTGACTTTCAAAGAATAAGGGTGACAGTGAAAGATTTAGGTTAAATGTGTTTTTGCTCCTCTGGATTTGTCTGTCTGGGCCCAGGGATGGAGAATTCAAATCTATACCCTGTGTATACAAGAATCAGATTTATACTAGTCCTTTTTTGTTACATATGAATGCTAGAAACCAAATTATTTGTTTAAAGAATATATAGTGTGTGATACTGCTAAATTAATCCCTTTTTAAAAAAAACTAGAAACACTTAAAATATTTTTTAAAATATATTTTTATTGATTTCAGAGAGGATGAGAGAGGGAGAGAGAAAGAAACATCAATGATTAGAGAGAATCATTGATTGGCTGCCTCCTGCATGCCCCACACTGGGGATCAAGCCTGCAACCCAGGCATGTGCCCTGACAGGAATCGAACCATGACCTCCTGGTTCATAGGTCGACACTCAACCACTGAGCAACACTGGCCAAGCCCCATATTTTTAATAATAAATAATACGTAGTAAAACCATAAAGATAAGGTTGAGAATTAGAAATACAAAATCACTGAGAGGATGGAAGGGAGGATACAAACAGGACTGGGCAAAGGTCTATTTTGTCAACTGAGTATTCTTTATGCCTGTTGTTCTTCAAAACATGGTCTAGGGAATGCCAGCCTCTTTCAAAGGGTCTGAGATGTCAAAGAGGCCAAAGCTATTTTCTTTTTCTTTTTTTTTTAAAGTATATTTTATTGATTTTTTACAGAGAGGAAGGGAGAGAGATAGAGAGTTAGAAACATCGATGAGAGAGAAACATCGATCAGCCGCCTCCTGCACATCTCCTACTGGGGATGTGCCCGCAACCCAGGTACATGCCCTTGACCGGAATCGAACCTGGGACCTTTCAGTCCGCAGGCCGATGCTCTATGCACTGAGACAAACCGGTTTCGGCCAAAGCTATTTTCTTAACAAGACTGAGACATGATTTGCCTTTTGCAATCTCACTCTTGCAAGAGTACACAGAAGTTTCCCAGCGATACATGACATGATTATGGAAACAGAATGCAACAGCTATGAGAACCCAGCTTTCTTCTATTAAACCAGACATAAAGAGATTTGCAAAAATGTACAATGCCACTCTCGTCAGTAACACTTTTGGTTTGGGAAAAATTCTTTTCATAATTCTATGTTACTGATCTTAACATGTAATTAATTAACTACTGTTATTTTTAAATAAATATTTTAAATTTATCCATTCTGATTTCTAATACAGTAAATACAGATAGATATGACCCACAAAAACAAAAGCTCTTTGAGGGTCTTAAATAACTTATTTTTTATTTTTTATTTATTGATTTTAGAGAGAGAAGGAGGGGGAAGGAACAGAAGAATGGGGCAGGAGAGAGGGAGGTAGGACGGATAGGAGGAGGGAGAGGAAAGGGATAAGGAGACAGAGAGAGACAGACAGACATCAATTTGTTCCACTTATTTATGAATTCATTGGTTGATTCTTGTATGTACCCTGACCTGGGATCAAACCCACAACCTTGGTGCACATTGGGACAACACTCTGATCACGTGAGCTACCCAGTCAGGACTTCCAATAACTTTAAAATATAAAGGAGTCTTGAGGCCAAAAGTTTGACAATTATTTTAAATCTTATACCTGCTAAACCCATACACACACACACACAGCCTTTTTGTATATATGAAATATTTTTATACTAATAAAGGTAAAAACTCATGGTGTATTGAACCATAAAAAACAAACAAAACAAAAAAAACCTTTTCACCACCGGTATATATGTATAGATATGACTTACCGATACTCAGTATGTGAAACACAATCATAAAGTTCCTGGGCAGTGAATTTGACACTTTTATTTACCTGAAAAGAACCAAGATATAGTTACTAAAAATGCATATTAAATCAAACAAGTAGTAAGAACAGAGAGTGGCCCACATTCTGAGAAAGCAGAATGTCAAGTTTCTAGTTCTTGCATAGGAAGGACAGAAGACTAAGAATCAGAAGCTCAATGACCATAATGCTAACACTGAGCTATATGTAAAAATATTCGTCCTATTGTTTCAACCTAATCTGTTCATAAGACTGGTAGTGAGATGGCCTTGAGGCTAATAAAAAAATCTCAACAAACAATTGCTTTTTAGATCAAATGGGGAAAAAATGTACTCCATGAAACCAATTCATGCTTCGGTTAGCCTGACCTCTTAAAATATTCGTGATTTTCAGTATTTATTTTCTAGGAAAAGTAAATAACTTATAAAATTTAAAATACTAAAAACTTAAAGGGCTGAAGTGGATTTGGGATAGACTATATAAGCAGAAACAGCCACATCTTGTTTATATCCTAAACATTAGAAATAATTCAAGCTGAGAGAAAAAGTCAAGTATTCAACTCTAACAACATTTGAATACTATGCTGACCCTTTCAAAAGTTATTACTGAATAACCTTCACTTTCATTTAAATACAAAGGTTATAAACTATGTGGAAACATCTATCTGTTTAGGAAAAAGTGTGATTTACAGACATTTTCTAAAGAAATGCATTTTTCAGACTATGGAGGTCTAAATAGGTAAACTAACGTGTTTAAGTTCATAAATACGTATTATAATCCAGACATAACATACAATACTAAAAGTCCTTTATCATACACAAGCTAGTGGTGTCACCTGTAGTATGCACAGAAGCAATTCTGTATTTCTTGAGGTTTCACTACTGATTTAGATCATATTTTACTTATGTGTAGGGAAGAATCTAGAATTTGTAGAGGAAAACTCCCTTTACCAGATAACTCAACAAATAGCACAGTACCTAAATTTTAAGAACTTCTGAATTAGTGAAAGGGAAACTTAAATGAGACTATCTCCTATTCAATTTATTTATATTAGCTGGTATGCATTCATTAACACTACTTTAAAGACTCATATCATGAGTGTCTTCTATAGAATTAAGGGTATTGCTTATTTGTAAAAGTTCCATCAGCTTCTTCAGTATTTTCATAAAAAATTCACATTTGTGTAGAAAATGTTTCATTCACTGAAAGTTAAAAATACATAGTTTTTAAATATAACACTTTAAATGTACATAATCCTAAAATTTTACTTAAAAATTGTTATTTAATTACATACAATATTTAATATATTTATAATAAATGTATTAAGTTGGTATATAATTTATCATAATTAACTTCTTAGGTACTTTACAATTTTTAAAAGTATCTTCTAAAAATGTCCTAAAATATGTACTTAAACTATCAACCAGTCCAATTCCTCCTTCTTTACATGTTATTCTCTGGTCTCAGGGCCTTCACTATTTTCACTATTACTCCAACATACCAGGACCTGTAATATATCCAAACTTAGGCAAGCAAATGTCAACAATATTGCAGGTGTCCGATCAGAGAATGAAGGAATCACGTATTGTCCATCAATTATTGAGAAAAATCAGCTGAGATTTTTGAACCTTGTATAATATGAATAAAAAATAGTTCCTTAAGCCTTCAGTATATTTTTAGAAAAATGAGTATCTAGATGACGCTTTAGTTTTAAAAGTGATCATCCACAGACATTTGGACACTTATCCCAGAATGCAGCTAGGGGACAAGGGTTCCAGGTCATAGGTGACTTACAAAAAAAAGACAGATAATTTACTACTAAAAAAGGAAAACTGAAATACAAATTCATCACCTATATCACAGATTCTAGCCTGAAATATCTTGTTTCATCATAGTCATTAATTTTGATTCAAGACATTTTTGATCATTCACATTGGGACATTTTAAATTACACTGTTAAATATCATTTTTATGCTGAAGTGTACAATTTTAATTCCCAGGGAACAAATAGTTAAAAGATGCCTTTGTCAGTGAACCTTATTAGAATTATGACATATTGTGGATTGTGGAATTGGTGTTATTAAATTCTTGTACTATTTACAATGAATGCCAAATATTGACATGGCTATATTATTAATTTTAAAAAATTCAAGAACAAAGGGCAAAGATTAAGTAAAAAAGCCAAACATCTTAAAACTTTAGATGGTCCTATCACTGTTTATGAGACAAATGTCTCCAATGTAGTAATTGATATAGGAAAGGAAGTTCTGCTAAGAGAAATTATTTTAAAAATCTGGAAATCAATTCCACATATTCTTATAACTAATGTTAGGTATTTTTTCCCAAAACCTCAGCAACAGAAAGCACTATGTCCCATATTTTTCCAGGGTGTGATTTTAAAATTATCATATTATTTCCACAAATATACTTTTATAGTTAGAATTAATGACTCAATTTGAAATTTAGAAAATATCATGAAATAATAATATGAATCATGTCAAATGAAGAAATCATCCTAATCACATAGTATGGTTATGCAGTATTGGGCTGACTGTTTAAAAAGCACACATAAATGCTGTAACACCAAACACTTAACTGTGTGGTACTGTTTGGAGCACTTTACATAGGTATATTAAGTTATTTAGTTTTAAAGAATATTATAATTTACATACTGATGTTATTCCCATTTGATAGGTGAAGAAACTGAGACAAAGAGAATTAAATAATTCTTTAAAGAGCATTCAGGTAATAGATGGAAGAACCAACATTGAACACTTAGTCACTAGGTTCTTCATGTCAGATATTGCATACAAATGGCTAAATAAAGAGCTACTCGGGAATAAAAGTGAAGAAATAGATTTAAAGGAGTTTGACTCAATAACAAATGTGAGACCTGAATATACGTCATATTCCTTCAAGTAGCACATTTTAAAAATTAAAGACACGTGCACTTGTAAAGCAAACATATACGGGAACATGTGCAAAGAGCGTTAGGCTAACAGAAACTGAAGATCAACAGAATTCTCCCCCTGGATCAGCAAGGATGGGTGAGAGGGCCAGCTGGCCCCCATTGGCCCTGACAGCCGGCCAGGCCAAGGGACCCCACCTGTGCACGAATTCATGCACTGGGCCTCTAGTATTATTATAGGGTTCTACTGTATGTTTTTACTTAAAGAATAAAAAAACAAACTATGTCACCAGAAACCTTCTGTGGCACTCAACAATTTAAAGTAAATATCAATTAAATAGCATACCATTACATTTTAGAACTCTATCCTGTTAATTTATATTAAAATTTGTTTATGGTGGAAATGTGATAAACATTTTAAAGTATTGTTCATACCTCATGTTTGATTAGGAAGTTATAGAGGGTCTCAATATCTTGATAATTACTGTTGGGGGCCAAAATCCTAAAAAATAAAATATAATAAAAACAGAGGAAGGGGAATGAATGGTTAAAAAAAAAATACAATACCTGAACTTTTCCTCAAAACATATCCATACTATAAGAGATAACTTGTATAATAATCTTATTAGAATGTTTACAACCTTTTCTAGTTTTTATCAGTTAAAAATTATAAAACCATGAGCTTAATTCAACAGAGGACTTATTAAAATATTTTTGCTTATTTACATTGGTATTTGTATCATCAATTAATCAATAACCAGAAATATTTTGTGAAATAATAGTTCACAGGGTATAGATTTCTCAAAAGGTACATAGAAATGTGAAGTGCATTTGTACTCCCTACCATTTAAAGCTGCAGATAAAGCTTAAAGATCTCCCAGAGAAATGTTCAACCTATCCAATAGACAACTAATTAAACTTCCAGACACATATACTAATAAAATATTTTGTGTTTTTATTTTTATTAATCCTCACCTGAAGATATTTTTCTATAGATTTTTAAAGAGAGTGGAAGGGAGGAGGAGAGAGAGAAACAGCAATGTTTGAGAAAGACACATCAATTGCTTGGCACCTGCATGCACCCCGACTGCCCTTGACCAGAATCGAACCCTTCAGTTCATGGGCCGACACTGTATCCACTAAGCCAAACTGGTTGGCCAGATTTTGTGACTAAATTCAAATAAAACTGTTTGAACTATCAACATAGCATTATAAGAAAAAGCATTAGTAATCAGACCAATACTAATACTGATTCATAAAAATAACAAAAAAATATAAATATATAAATAACATAAAAACACAAAATGGAAACAAGGAAAAAATAAAGATAGAATAACTTATTTCTCCTTCTAGCAGTAAAATATTAATTCTCATTTTCTTATACTACGTATTTTTTAATTCTCTCAATATTAATTTTTTTTTCTTAAAAAAAAAAAAAAAAGGAAAGCAGTCCTTTCATTATGGTATAGTGGTTAGTAGTATGCCTGCCAGGGTCTGTTGAGCTATGTGAACTTGGGTGAGTTCTGTGTGAGCTATTTTCCTTATCTGTTAAAAGATATGAATAACATTCCATACTTCATAGGGTTATTGTGAGAATTAAATGAACTACTATAGGGAAAGCCTTTATAACAGTGTCTGGTATTCAGCAAACACTATATATCAATTATAACAGTAATAACAACTATTATCATCATCTAATAGTTTCAAGCTACAGAGTAAGTGCATAAAGATCTAACTAATGAGAAATCAAGCCACATCAACTAATTCTTAAATTCCGCGTGCCTTAATTACATCTCTTTGAGATCTGGCTCCCAGCATACGTGGTCAGTTTGGCTTAAATAAACTCGTATAAAAAGTCAAAAAGAAAAAATATTGTCTCTAGATCCTTTTATCCTTGCCAATGCTTGATATTGTCAGAGTTATTGTTGATATCGTTGGAGTTAACTGACCTAATAACCTTATTATATCTTTAATCTACTTGGCCTTTTTTTAGACTGTGGAAGAGCTTTCATAAATTATTCAGGACACAGTTGAGTTTTTAAAGAGGCTATACTCCCTTGGAGGAGAAATATACAGAATATCTTTAAGAATATACAAAAATCTTGCCGAAACCGGTTTGGCTCAGTGGATAGAGCGTCGGCCTGCGGACTGAAAGGTCCCAGGTTCGATTCCGGTCAAGGGCATGTACCTGGGTTGCGGGCACATCCCCAGTAGGAGATGTGCAGGAGGCAGCTGATCGATGTCTCTCTCTCATCGATGTTTCTAACTCTCTATCTCTCTCCTTTCCTCTCTGTAAAAAATCAATAAAATATATTTAAAAAAAAAAAAAAGAATATACAAAAATCTAAATAAGAATACCATTTCATAGAAAACCTTTTTCTCTCAACAAGTAATTTCAAAATACAAATAATCTCCTAATTGGGAAAAAAAAAGACAGAGGATAATTATAATACATTGGGAGGGTCCATAAATAATTTGCTTTAAAAAAATGAAAACAAAGCTATTTAATAAGTTAAACCAATCTTTTAGAAAGATGATAGAAATAGTGTGTTTTAACCCTGTAACTAATGTAAACAAACTATCAGCAAAGTAGAATAATTTACACTTAGTCATTTTTGTAGCGTTGGAAATATCTAAAAACAGGGTAAGAAAATGAGATGAAATGAGATGTTTTTATTAGAAGCCTTATAAATTCCAAGCTGATAAGCACAATAGAAAGTACTAGTGAATAAAATTAACATTTTTCTGTCCTGAAATGCTTTACAAAAAACCGGTTTTGGGAAAATCAGTTATTTATCTATCACAACAAGTCATATCCAAAGTAAGAAATAAAAGAATTACATCATCCTAGTTTTCCAATTAGCAAATAATTGGAGAAATTTTAAGCTCCCAATCTGGCTTTATATTTTAAACAGTTTAACTGAGGTACAGCTTACATACCATAAAATTCACTAATTTTAATACATTTACCAAACTGTACAGCAATCACCACAATCCAATTTTTGAACATTTCCTTCACCCACAAAAGGTCCCTCTTGCCCATCTGTAGTCATTCTCTTTTCTCACCTTCAACCCCAGCTATAGGCAACCACTAATCTATTTTCTGTCTCTACAGAGTTGCATTTTTGGACTACACTGCTTTCTTCGTCTATAACAGTGGTTCCCAACCTTCTTAATGCTGCGACCCTTTAATACAGTTCATGTTGTAGTGACCCCAAACCATAAAATTATTTTCGTTGCTACTTCATAACTGTAATTTTGCTACTGTTATGAATCGTAATGTAAATATCTGATATGCAGGATGTATTTTCATTGTTACAAATTGAACATAATTAAAGCATAGTGATTAATCACAAAAACAATATGTAATTATACATGTGTTTTCCAATGGTCTTAGGTGACCCCTGTGAAAGGGTCGTTCGACCCCCAAAAGGGTTGCGACCCACAGGTTGAGAACCGCTGGTCTATAAGATCTTTCCCCTCATCATCACAAAAGCATAGTTGTACTATAAATAACAGCATACAGAGTCTAGATGAGGCAAACTCTAGTGGAAAACGTCTGACCCTCACAATGTACGTGGTAAGTGAAAAAGCTCAAAATGCCCAGATCAGAACAAGACCCCTTTATTCTCTCATTCAACCAATATTTGAGACCTACTATGAGTCAAGAACTATTCCAGGCCCTTAGAAACAACAGTGAACAAAAACCAAAGACTCAGAGTAGACCAAAGCATCATAGTTCTAAAAAGCCCAGGAAAGAAAAAATCCTGACCCAGCACAGGAAGATAATGAAGGAAGAATATCGCATTATTCTCGATTTGAGTCTTTTCTTCCCACTTTTTAATTGCTACTTTTAACAAATTAGTTTACAAGTTATTTCTGTGATGAAATGACAGAATTTGAAGTTTGTAAGAAAGAAGTTATTTTCTCCAAATGTAAACACTTGATTACTTGATAAATAGCACAGAATTATATTCTAATGAAGAAAGGTTTATTAGTATGTCAACATCATTCATATATATTACTGTTACAATCAAAATAAATCAATACATATTATTTCTTAGAAATAAAATATACATAATAGGATTGGCTACAAAACTTGTTATCCTCAAAGAATGTTTTGAGGTAAACTGGGCCACAGACTAGACAACCTTTATTAAAATACACTCAATTTAGGGCTGGACTTCAACTTCATCATGTCCTATGAACGTTGAGTTTGTGAGAATGGAATTTGGCCTGATATTTTAAAAAGTTGCCAACTTTTACTAACTAGAAGTACAGCTTATTGTAAATACATAAAAAATAAAATGGAGAGAAATGGTTTATGGACTTTTATGCCTTAGTAATTCCCCACACAAAATTCTTGAGAGGTCAGCCTTTCTCACTGTTTTTTTTCTTATACCAGTATGAAGACAAAAGACTCTTTGAATGAAATTAACCTTTGATGGCAACTTTGAAAAAAAATAACAAAATGAAAGAATTAGCCCTTAGAGGAAATAAAATACTTTTCAGTAAATGGCTATTTTTTCTTTATAAATATATCTACACTTGTCCTTTCATGAAAAATTCATAACAATCAAAAAGTATTTATTATATGCATACTATGTTTCAGATGTATATTATTCTACAAGCTACGGAATATAAAACAAAATTAAAAGACACGGTTGCCAAAAAAAAAAAAAAAGACATGGTTGCCTATCTTCAAGTTGTTTATTATCATTGAAATTCCACTTTAGAATTTTGGAATCAGAATTGGGAAATAGGTATCTGAAGTAGGATTTAATCTGAAGCTCACAAACCACTTACAAACCAAGTCTGATCTGAATGTACTTTGGTTTCTTTTGTAACAGCATCAACAATAACACATAATGTCTTATCGAACACTTACTCAAAGGCTGACACTCCTTTTAACACCCTGAATTAGTTATGTGACTTTGATCAAGTTACCTACTTTTCTGCACCTCAGCTTCTCACCAGTGAAACGAGGAGAAATCTAGCTTTATGTCATGTAAAAAAATAATGACCTGCCCTGACCGGTTTGGCTCAGTGGATAGAGCGTTGGCCTGCGGACTGGAGGGTCCCCGGTTCGATTCCAGTCAAGGCATGTACCTTGGTTGCAGGCACATATCCAGTGGGGAGTGTGCAGGAGGCAGCTGATCGATGTTTCTCTCTCATCGATGTTTCTAACTCTCTATCCCTCTCCCTTCCTCTCTGTAAAAAATCAATGAAATATATTTATAAAAAAAAAAAATGACCTGTAATGTTGAAGATAAAGGGAAAAAATAACAAAAAAGGACACAAAAAAGCTGATCTAGCAATATTAACATACTACAAAATAAACTTGGAGGCAAAAAGTACTATTAGCAGTAAAGAGAACCAATTCACCAGGAAGATATACCATAACATCAAAATATATAAAGCAGATGTTGACTGCATTACAAAGAAATTGCAAAGCTCACAAATACAACTGGAAATTTTAGCATCAATCACAGAACTGGTCAAATATCAGCAAGCATTTGATCTAATGGACACAGAGGAAGAAAACAGAAAGGAATCAGGTGATACCAGTTAAAATACTAAGTTTCGTTTAAGCAGAGTATGAGCTGAAAATTCACAACTGAACCAAGAAGAGAGGTAAGATGGAAAGTACAGTAATATTCATAAAGAGATCGGAGTAGATGAGATCACAAATGGAGAGCATACAGTGATGTGGTGGTGATAGGATACATCTAAGGATAAGCCTAGAAAACTCATTGCGAAAGCATTAAGTATAACCAAAGTTCCTGAAGTAACAATTACGTTTCTCTTAGGTTACAAGTTTAAGTACTATTCAATATTTACCTTTAACAGGTATGGCAGGAAAACATGGTTGTAAGGTAAAAAATAATAACAGCATTACTGTAGAGCAGCGGTTCTCAACCTGTGGGTCGCGACCCCTTTGGGGGTCGAATGACTCTTTCACAGGGGTCGCCTAAGACCATCAGAAAACACATATTGTTTTGTGATTAATCACTATGCTTTAATTATGTTCAATTTGTAACAATGAAATTGGGGGTCACCACAACATGAGGAACTGTATTAAAGGGTCGCGGCATTAGGAAGGTTGAGAACCAATGCTGTAGAGCTTTTTGTTGAGTCCTCAGAAAGATCTAAGAAGGTGCCTTGTAGAATTTTTCAGAAACACCGAAGGCCCTTTAAGGGGCTTAAGAGCATGCCTCACAAATCTGTCTGTTAAACAAGACTTCCAAAAATGCTAAGGGCACTGTCCATACCAGTTTCAAAGGGAACCCAAGGCAGAGAAGGGTTTATTTCAAAGAAATAAATTTCAAAGAAAGTTGTGGTTGTGGTTTTTGTCTAATGAAGTGAACCCCGATAAGATTCATAGATAACAGTTTTTTAGTTGGAATGTTCTGGTAAAAGTACCATCACTTGAACTAAACAGGATAGAGATAATATGAAATGGAAAGAGGTCTTTGGACTCTTCCTACCTTTTACGGGAAAGAACAGGCTGAGAATGCTCCTCCGCTGCAGTTTGCTTTTTTTACGGTAAAAGTCAAGGCCCAAGTTAAGAACCCAGCGAGCAGTCAAGAGCAGCTGTAAGTCATTCCCAGGCAGCAGGACTGAGCCCTAATCAAGGAAGTGGCAACATGTGCCTGACTGAATTTTAGATTTACTCAAGATCCCTGTGCCTCTTATTTTCCCCCTTTGTAATGTGAAGGTGCACAGTAGTTACCTTACGTCTGTCTTGATATTATGTGTTGGGAACTGGGCAGGGTTCCTTGTATTAATTAGGCCCTGAGCTTAACTATGTAAAGCAAGAATAGTCATTACAGCTTAATTTCATGGAACACACTGAAAAATGCCTCTAATTCTACACACGAAATATTTTACAGGATCACATCCCTTCTCTTGTTTACAACTATTTCCAAGCAATCTGGAGGAACTGTTGACTTTTAAAAATAATTATAGTAATCATGAATTGTGCTCTATAGTATAGAGCAGCCATCATCAACTGGTAGTCCGCAGACCACTGGTGCTCCGTGAGGTCCGAAAGGTTGGCGACCGCTGGTATAGAGAACACAAAAACACAGAAAGTTTCAAAATGCATTAAAAAAAAACAAAAACCTCTTCTTTTTGCTCCTCCAGTTCTTCCAACAGCACTGAAATTAAGTATGTAAAGTGTAGCCCTAGCCGGTTTGGCTCAGTGGATAGAGCATTGGCCAGCAGACTGAAGGGTCCCAGGTTTGATTCTGGCCAAGGGCACATGCCCGGGTTGCAGGCTCAACCCCAGTAGGGGCATACAGAAGGCAGCCCATCAATGATTCTCTCGCATCATTGATGTTTCTATCTCTCTCTCCCTCTCCCATCCTCTCTGAAATCAATGAATATATATTTTTTAAAAGTATGTAAAGTGTATATTAAATTTTGTAAATACCTAGAGTGGTTTCTTGGATCTACATATTCTGACTAACAGAGAAACACCAATAGACAGCATGATCTAGGACTGACAGCACTGTTCTGAGTTGGACTTAATCTTTTATATTACTGAAAAACAGTCTTGAGGGCGCTGATTGCATCACTTCTCACTAGGAGCAGATGATTGGCCTGCCACGGTGTTAAAAGTTCTTTAGAGGCACAAATAGATAAGACTAATCCTAAAGTCTAGGTCAGCCATGGGCAAACTACGGCCCGCGGGCCGGATCCGGCCCGTTTGAAATGAATAAAACTAAAAAAAAAAAAAGACCCGTACCCTTTTATGTAATGATGTTTACTTTGAATTTATATTAGTTCACACAAACACTCCATCCATGCTTTTGTTCCGGCCCTCCCGTCCAGTTTAAGAACCCATTGTGGCCCTCGAGTCAAAAAGTTTGCCACCAAAACCGGTTTGGCTCAGTGGATAGAGCGTCAGCCTGCAGACTGAAAGGTCCCAGGTTCGATTCTGGTCAAGGGCATGTACCTGGGTTGCAGGCACATCCCCAGTGGGAGATGTGCAGGAGGCGGCTGATCGATGTTTCTCTCTCATCGATGTTTCTAGCTCTCTATCTCTGTCCCTTCCTTTCTGTAGAAAAATCAATAAAATATATTTAAAAAAAAAAAAAAGTTTGCCTACCCCTGGTCTAGGTTCTACTCTGTATCCTTTGTACAACAACTCTGTAGGATGGAATTGGAACTGATCATCTGGCTTTATCCAACATATTTACTACATACTTACTGTTTCAGTTAAATTATTATAATAGCCCTTATTTAGCACCTTTAATTGATTTCCCCCGTTTCATTTATTTTAATGATGCTTAACCCCACTGATTTACTCAGTTATTTATCCCATCTGCTTCACTAAAAATGTAGTGTTTGCTGGCTTTAGCATTTCTTAACATAAGACTTAATAGCCGGGAATTTACAGTATTAAGTTAATAAAATATTCTCTCCAATGCAAACATCACATTCTCTGAAGCAGCTAAATCATCAGTGAATCTAAAAAGCTGCTGTGATTATAGGATTCCTTTTCCCAGAAATCATGTATGGTTATACCAGTATATGTTTTGTTCCCTTGTTAAGATTGGGTAAGAAAATTCGTTTTTTAGAAGCTTAATAAGCAAAAGATATGTAAATGACACACTAAAAGGAGCAAACTTCTTATTAATAGTGCCCTCTACTGGTAGCTCAAGAGGTTCTGATTTACTTACTCTGGAAGACTGGATTTAAGTGTGGTCCCCGACCACCCGCACAAATCCCCTGAAAAGCTTGTTAAGAATACAACTTCCATCTTTTACAAAATATCTACAGATATTGTGATTTCCATAATTCTGGGGTAATATCTATAACTCTGCACTTTTAACAAGTTCCCTGGCTCCATGTTAGAATCACCTGGGGAGTTTGTAAAAATGCTTATCCTCAAGTTTCACTGTAGAACGAGGGTCAATACTCTTTCCATGTAGACAGAAGTGTTCTTAGGTCAGTACTACCTCAATCTGTTCTTTCGTAAACTTATGCCTAGATCCGCTGGGTACTCATAACTGCAAACCTACTTTCCCCTCCCTATTGGATACTATATTAGTTTATAAAACTTGCTGGAAGACTCTCAGCAAGTCTGAAAAAGCTGATATGCCTAGAAGAAAGAGAAAGGTAATAAATTTAAAAAGATATTAAATAAAACTTTAAAATTAATTCATATTTACCTCTGAATTCCTTCAAGAATATTCTTCACAGCTGCCATTAACTTTTGAAGATATATAAATGCTTCTTCAAATGATGGTATTTTTGAGGAAGTCAGAGCTGAATTTGGGCCCAATCTTTGAAACACATCTGTGCTGAAATAGAGAAAAAGAAAAGATACTCATATGTACACCTGCATATTTACAGGAATCCAAGTATTTCCATTTCTAATGCATAAAATATTTATAACTCATCTCTCATAATGCTGCTCTATATAAACTGTTTTCTTCTAGGAGTTTTATAATTCTAGTTCTTATATTTAGGTCATCTACCCATTTTGAGTTAATTTCTTTATGTAGTATAAGGTCCAACTTCATTCTTTTGCATGTAGCTATTGAGTTGTCCCAGCACTATTGTTAAAGATACCATTCTTTTCTTATTGAATGGCTTTGGCATCCTGATTGAAATCAACCAACCATAGGTGTATGCATTTATTTCTGTACTTTCAAGTCTATTCTATTAACTTATGTGTCTAATTTATGCCAGTAGCACACTGTTTTGAATACTGTAGTTTTGTAGTAAGTTTTGAAATCAGGAAGTATGAGTCCTCCAAGTTTCTTGTTAAAACTTCCATTCCATGAACATTGGATTTTTCCATTTACATAGATCTTCTTTAATGTCTTTCAAAAAATGTTTTGTAGTTTTCAGTGTTAAAATTTTGCACCTTCTTGGTTAAATTTATTCCTAAGTATTTCATTCTTCTTGATGATAATGTAAGTAGAATTGTTTCTTTATTTCCTTTTTGGATTGTTCATTGCTAGTGTATAGAAATACAACTGGTTTTGTGTATTTATTACTTTAAAAAAAAACCATAAACTTATTTAGGACACATCTTTAAAAATTTTTTATACATTTAAAGCCTAGACATCATATAAAATATGAAAAATTCAGTAAAAGGAAGGAAATATGTAGTACCCATAGTCCACCAACTAGAGATAAGCATTATTAATATCCATAAGATCTTCATCACTAATAGTACCTAATAATTACCCAAATTCCTCATAAACAGAAAAGATGCAAAAACCTGAGCTGGTGTGCTATAAGTTCATAACTGATTACTGAATCACGAGAGCACAGGGCAAGGAGATGCAGGTCCCAAGTGCGTAGGTACTCTAGTTGTTTAGGAAGAGTGACTGTGCATGGGGTCTACTGGAACTTCAAATGAGCACCTCTACATGAAAGCGTCAAGCATAAATATGCTGAAAAACTCTCCAGTGACTCAGGTATACAATCAGTCATGAGAATCACTGAAGTAGACTCTAACAACTTTACACTGATAAAGCAAGATAAGCACTTTTCACTTATATTATCCAGAAATTACCCAGAACTCTCGAGGTAATTCTGATGTACACCCCTATTTAAGCATCACTGTTTTTAAGGTACCAATCTGACAAAAGACCCTCAATAAGGTAATCTAGTTAATTAAACTCACAATTCAGACTCTAACTGTTCAATGAATATCGGTAATGATGGCAAACCCTAAAATTCAACACTTCTTAGAAATTTAGTACCTGTTCTCATATATTGTAATCCAAACACTCTCTAAGATAGACCAGATTTCTTGATGCCTGTTGGGTGGGGAAAGATGAGCGCCCGAGAAAATGGTGATTTCTTGGTTGTCAGACTTCATTGGAGAAGTATCTTCTTGCTTTTTACCCGCTGTATTTTCTGAAGGATTTTGATTACGTTTTTCCTTGACCTAGAAAAATAAGTATTACATAAAATGCAGCTAAGTCCTTCATTAGTGAGAGAAAAAGAAGGCCAATTGTGCTTCCAAATGTTCTAGCTTTCTGGAAAGTGCTGACTATTCTCTGTCTTTTGATTCCATACAGAATAATCCCAGAAAAGTATCAGAACAAAAAAAAAATTCCCTTTTTCATTTACATCAAACAGTATTTCCAACCTTTCTTAGCTAGCATGCTAGTATCAATTTAATACTGTTTGAACTCTTCTGCACATATGGTATTGAAATAGAGAAAGGACACCTAGGATGCAATGATAAATTGGTATATGCAAGCCTCCAAGCTCCTAATAATCCATTAAGAAAAATGAGATTCAAAGGGCTGTAAAAAAAAAATCAGGATAGAATATAAGCCTTATCATGTGGGCAATTGTGAACCACTGAAGGCTTCTCAAGAAATGATATATTCAGAATAGCACTCTAGGACAAACTGGAACAGAAGAAAGTGGAGGCAAGAAACTGATTAGGCCCTGGCCAGTGTGGCTAGTTGGATGGGAATCATCTGGAGCACCAAGAGGCTGCTGTTCAATTCCAGGTCAGGGCCTGGGTTGTGGGCTTAATCCCCGTTGATGGTGTGCAAGAGGCAGCCTATCGATGTGATGCTCTCACGTCGATGTTTCTCTCTTCTCCCTTCCTCTCTCTCTAAAAAGCAATAAAGTATTCTTCAAAAAAGAAAGAATACAAGAAACTAGTTAGAAGACTACTGAAATAATCCAGGAAAGGAATGCTGAGAACTTGAATTAGATAGGAAAATGCAGAATAAAAAGGAAAAAAGAGTATACAAGAAATATTTTTAAAAACTTGCCAAAGACTACATTTAAGAATTCTAAGATTTTTTTTTAACCTAGATGCCCAGAAAAATAATGGTACAAATAAGAGAAATTTAGGATGTCTATAAAGTCTAGACATGTGTTTTAAATAGTTCGAACCTCTTTGAGCACAAGTCAATATTTTTAAATACTCAGTGTGCAACATATAGTGGGCATACCATTATCTGATAAATGACAATAAATTTTAACATCACACTTTCATGGTACTTCTCATCTCTACATTTCCATTGGTGAAAGGACCTTGACTTGATATTCATTATTATTTTTATCTCAATCAATCCTAAGTTTTGACTCTCAATAAACTTAAATCAAAAACTGCAAAGCCCATGGGTATCTTGAATTTTGCATGTTGTTCACTATATTTGTTTCACTGAAGATGTGGTTCAGGGCTCAGTTCTGTGATGAGAAAGAATAACATATTTCCCTACACAATTCAAGTACAATACTCAAGCTGCAACCCACTAACTTTCCAGATCTATTCTTTCCTATTGTTAATTCTAAAAGCCATAAACAAAGACAACTTCCCATGTTTTGGTTATCTTAAACCAAAAGATCATTTTGCCCCTTAAGTTGATTCCTTCTTCCAGAATTACCACATATTTCTTATTAGTTTATTTAAAAGATGCTCTTGTCGGCCTGCGGACTGAAGGGTTCCGGGTTCAATGCTGGTCAAGGGCACATGCCTGGGTTGCAGGCTTGATCCCAGCAACTGATCAATGATTCTCTCTCATCATTGGTGTTTCTCTCTCTCTCCTTCTCCCTTCCTCTCTGAAATCAATAAAAATATATTTTAAAAGATGCTTCTTGCCGAAACCGGTTTGGCTCAGTGGATAGAGCGTCGGCCTGCGGACTGAGAGGTCCCAGGTTCGATTCCAGTCGGGTGCGTGTGCCTGGGTTGCGGGCACATCCCCAGTGGGAGATGTGCAGGAGGCGGCTGATCGATGTTTCTCTCTCATCGATGTTTCTGACTCTCTCTCTCCCTTCCTCTCTGTAAAAAATCAATAAAAAAAAAAAAAAAAAAAAGATGCTTCTTTTACTCCATGAGATACTCTCTTAAGCAAGTTAGTTCTTCCCTCACTGTGACTAAGTTTAGTATCATCTAATCTTTTCTTTACTTCATACTTACTGGGACCTATGTGACTGTGAAAAATCACTGAGAAAAATCTGGCCAATTCAATAACTCAAGAGAAAAAAGAGAATCAATAATTTTAGCTAGTAATTGTGGTTCTGAGTTCTTTGAGATACTTCTGGAATATAAAACTCCCAGAATTTTCTAGATTTAAAATTAGAAGACTGTAGAAATAGATTACTACTAAGGACAAAACTTACACAGTCAATTTAAAAGGGGTAAAACACACCAGGGCTAGGGTGACAGCATAAGAATAATGTGAAAATACTTGTTAGAAATTTGACAGGTCAATGGGTGAAATCTGAATAAGATAAACAGGTTAGATAATTATATTACTTCAATGTTAATTTCCTGATTAATTATACTAGTTACATAAGGTATGCTTATTCTTTAGAATATATATATGTGTATATATATATATACATATATACATATACATATGTATATATGTGTGTGTATATACATATAAGTATTTAGGAGTAAAGGGGATTCACATCTTCAATGTACTTTCAAAGAGTTCAGAAAAAAATGTGAAAGATAAGGTAGTAAGAACACAGGGAAAATAATAAAGCAAATGTGATAAAATGTTAGCATTGAAGAATCTGGGTAAAGGATATAAATGGGAATTCTATGTACTACTCTTGCAATTTTTTGTGTAAATTTGAAATTATTTCAGAATAAAAAGTAAAACAAGAACAACATTTTTGAACACCACTCCCAGAAATTTGATTCAGTAAGATTTGAGAGAGGCTTGGCACCTGCATGTTTAAAAAAGAAATCCAAAGTATTTTGATGCATGTTGTGGTCCATGGTCTACAGCACTGGGAAATGAGTATTCAAACAACAGTGCATAGCTTTCTTCTATCCAATAAATAAAATAATTAAAATCCCAACAACTGCTATGATACTACTTCCATATAACAATGTGTTTTATAACTTGTAATAAGAACTGTTTACTCAACATTCAATTCACTTACTATTTTTAAAAATATATATTTTATTGATATTTTACAGAGAGGAAGGGAGAGGGATAGAGAGTTAGAAACATCGATGCCAGAGAAACATCGATCAGCTGCCTCCTGCACACTCCCCACTGGGGATGCTCCCTCAACCAAGGTACCTGCCCTTGACCGGAATCGAACCTGGGACCCTTGAGTCCGCAGGCCGACGCTCTATCCACTGAGCCAAACCGGTCAGGGCTTCACTTACTATTTTACTTAATGCCTTCAGTATGTTAGAATAAGTGAAAATTAAAATAGCCTTTACCTACTGTTTGCTAAATACATTAAAATGTATGTGATTAGCTACTCTAAATGGCATTCCAAAGGCGTCTTACCTCTGTAAGTGTTTGCAGAAGTTTGTTTACTTGAGCAAAGGCCTGTGGAAGAACACCATCATAATTTGACCTTGTACTGAAAGCATGTAATAGGCTTTGAGAATCCTGGAGTAGGAATTTCACTGTTGTAAAATCTACTGCACTGTTAGCTGGGAAAAGAAAATTAAGAAGAAATAAACATGTAAGAATGACTATACAAGTCAAAAAATGTTTTTGGAAAACCAACCTAATATTAATTATGAGATTTAAGAAAAGCACACATTTACATCTACAAGTCACTCCTAATTTATCTCTCTGGTGTAAAAAGCAGCAATTAAACAGACTTAGTTACAAAGTTCTTGGAGGTGATTCTGCTATTCTGCATTTAGATTCTAGGAGTTCCCACAATATGGTCAATTCAAAGACATGCTATTCAGAAAAGAGAGCCAATCATCACACAAATAAGTTAAACTACCGAGTTTTCAAAACCGAGACTGTTTCACATACAAATTACTATGGAGGCATCAGATGAGTCCCACTCTGGTAGCAAGCACATAAGTTATATGTGGTACCTCTCATAATCAACTCAGTTATTATATAGTGATTTACCTTCAAATTCCATTACATAAAATGTAATACTAGATTTATTGAAAATAACCTGCTTTCTCTCTGTGGATGACATTTAGCAAAAAATAAATAATTTTGGTAACAGTACATTTGGGGCAAGAGAAGCTAGCAATTTTTCCCCCCTGTAAATTAGCAAAGTGAGTTCATCTACTAGTATACCAGTAATTTAAAGATATAACTTTCTCTCAAGGAATTAAAATTACATTAAAATCTCAAACCAATTAGAAGAGATGGTGACAATAATTTCAAAGATTTAAAAAGTTACAAATAATGAGATTAAGTAACTTTCTGATGTCAACAAAACTCAAAATAAAAAGAATTTTTCCATTATTAAGATAAAATGCTACTAACGATTTTTCTTTAATATTTTTTTCTTTTCAAATTCCTTTAATTCTTTATTGTGTAAAGTATTACGTGTCTCCTTTTTCCCCCATCAATCTCTCCCCAGCTGTTCCCACCCCTCATACTAACAATTTTCAAAGGCATTCAAAATAACCATTTTACAATGTGTTTTATTTAATGTTCAGTTTCAGCGACTGTTATATTCAGAAAAACCAGCACTGGCACTATGAGTTAAAAAAATAAAGAATCTCCCTGTATCATTTATAGAGCAAGTATTTGTTTGTAAAATACTGAAAGGTCAAATGAAAATTAAAGATAAATTTTAATAATTACAGAATATTCAGAAATTCTAATCTAATGTGATGGTAATAGCCAAGCTTCTAGCTTTCCTTTTACCAAACAAATAGTATATTTCCTTACAAAACACTTTCAATTATTTTTAAAGTCAATGACTAGTTTAAATTCCTGTGGGAAAAGAGAGATGGGAGAAATGCTACACACAGGACAGAATGGAGATTCCATGAACCTAGGAAACTCCTGAGGAGGAGAAACTGGGCACAACTTTTTCTAAGGGTGCTTCTCCACTCTAGTCTATGTTCATTAGGGCTTATATCCTTGAATTAATCACTTTATTTCTGTCTTAAAAAATTCTTTATGAAGATTATGAGCAAAAGAGAAATAACAGTGATAGAGTCAGTACTTAAACACAACATAAAAAGAAATCTATGTGATTGAAATAGTTTAATGCTTATGTAAGAACAATAATTATTTAAGACAAAGTTAATATGGTTAATAAGTCAGAAAAAGCTACTAGTCATTTTCCACACAATTTTCTATACATTGATCTAAGGATTCCTGTTTGGTATACTTAAGTTAAATATATATGTACTAGAGGCCCAGTGCACGAAATTCGTGCACGGGAGTGTGTATCCATCAGCCCAGCCAGCACCCTCTCCAATCTGGGACCCCTCGAGGGATGTCCGACTGCCCGTTTAGGCCACTGGGATCGGGCCTAAACGGGCAGTCGGACATCCCTTTCACAATCCAGAACTCCCAAATGCTCGCCTTCCTGCCTGATTGCCCCTAACCACTTCTGCCTTCCAGCCTAATCACCCCCTAACCACTCCCCTGCCAGCCTGATTGACGCCTAACTGCTCCCCTGCCGGCCCGGTCCCACCAACTGCCGTCCCCTGCCAGCCCGATTGCCCCTAACTGCCGTCCCCTGCCAGCCTGGTCACCCCTAACTGCCCTCCCCTGCCAGCCTGGTCACCCCTAACTGTTCTCCCCTGCAGGCCTGGGTCCCACCCAACTGCCCTCCCCTGCTAGCCATCTTGTGGTGGCCATCTTGTGTCCACATGGGGGCAGCTATCTTTGACTATATGGGGGTGGCCATGTTGTGTTGGAGTGATGATCAATTTGCATATTACTCTTTTATTAGATGGGATATTCAATAGTGAGGATACTATTAAAGATAGTAAACAAAATCTGCTATTCTCTTACTCAAAATTATCTTAGAGCAGAAGGTACTTTTACCATTCTATTTAATACAAGAAGCCCAAGGCATGAGAATTCATGCACTTGGAGGGATGGTCCCTCAGCCCGGCCTGCGCCCTCTCCCAGTCTCGGACCCATCGGGGGATGTCCACCTGGTGGCTTAGGCCTGCTCCCCGGGGGGTTCAGGCCTAAGCTGGCAGTCAAGACATCCCTCTGGCAGCCCGGGAGCCATCGGGCGATGTCCAACTGTGGCTTAAGCTTGTGGCTGAGCGGAGTTCCCCTTGTGGGAGTGCACTGACCACCAGGGGGCAGCTCCTGCGTTGAGCATCTGCCCCCTGGTGATTACTGCGCATCATAGTGACCAGTCATTCTGCTGTTAGGGTCAATTTGCATATTACCCTTTTATTATATAGGATTCTTCACAAGTTAGTAAACATTAGGCATCAGATTCTTCTAGAACAGTGGTTCTCAACCTCTGGCCCTTTAAATACAGTTCCTCATGTTGTGACCCAACCATAAAATTATTTTTGTTGCTACTTCATAACTGTAATGTTGCTACTGTTATGAATCGTAATGTAAATATCTGATATGCAGGATGGTCTTAGGCGACCCAAAGGGGTCGGAACCCATAGGTTGAGAAACGCTGTTCTAGAGCAAGGATCAATAAATAATGCACTTAAGAATTCTAAAAATGATGTTTTAGCAAAAGAAACAGTTACCATGTCTTCACTTCTTTCCCTATTGCTAACGAGAGCTGCTGCCTACTACCTCTAAGCTGCATGCAAGCGCAAAACACTGCCCACCCCTGGAAAAAACAGACAAATGGAGGCTAGTAACTCAATACCCCATATTTCTGAAACTAAATCTTGTTCAAGGTCACACCTGGTTTATGGACTCTCTCTTTTGATAGAACCAACTAAATTATGCCACTAGTAAAAGATATGAAAAAACATTTTGCTATATATATATCTTGTAAAACTGCTTTGAAGTCATGTCCAGCAAATTGTGCCTACATGGCATCTCCATATATAAACAGATAAAAGAAAGCTGCTTCACTAAAGCTGGGGTTGAAGGCCAAAGCCCCACCACTTGCCATGCTCCCATCAACCTCTCCACCTTTAATCGGGAAAGCAATTTGTGGCAGCTCCATGCATCCAGCTGCCACAAATTCCCTTTAGATAGGAGAAGTATAAGCAATTAAGAATTAATTGACGAAATTTTTATTAACTTATCTTCACATTCCACGGACTATATCTGCTAGTCCCACTTTAACACTGCTGAAAACAAAATAAAAGATTCATACCTTTACAGAGACTGTCATATAAGCTCTCAACGGTTAAAAGCAAGTTATTTTCCATAATTAATCCAAAGACAGCCAACCAATGTTTTTTAAAGCATTGTAGTAAATGCATTAGAGTCCACGGTGGTTTCAAGTACAGCATCTAAAAAGTATTTAGAAAAAATCAGCATATACTGATTTATTTATTATTCCTATTATTTAAAAAAGTACAGTTTACCCTTGAACAACACAGGTTAGAACTATGCAGGTCCAGTTTATGCGCAGTTTTTTCAATAAATACGTATAGTACTGTAAATGTATTTTCTCTTCTTCATGATTTTCTTAATATTTTCTTTTCTTCAACTTACTCTATTGCAAGAATACAGTATATAATACATGTAACATACAAATTACTTGTTAGTTGACTGTTTATGTTCTCAGTAAGGCTTCTGGTCAACAGTAGGCTATTAGTAGTTAAGTTTTTAGGGAGTCAAAAGTTACATGTGGATTTTCAACTGCATGAGTGGTCATAACTTCAAAACCCCAAGTTGTTCAAGGGTCAACTATACCTATTCAGGAATACCAATATATATTTCTGAGAAAATCCCTCTAGTAGAATTCCTTTTAAACTAAAAGATGTGTTATTCAAAGCCAAGCATAATCTTAAAATGATTCCATTACAAATTCCTTTGTAAAACTGATATCGATATTAATCCTTATAGTTTCAGAAACTACGTGTGCAAAAAGAAAACATAGTTTTAATGAGAAGCATAATTTTAATTAGCAAAGGTCAACAATCTACTTTTTAACATGGTCATTTCTGAGGAATCCAATCTAATTAGTTTCATGTAACCGGTGAAAAAATTCTTATAGGAAAAAGTTGTCAATTATAATTGACACCTGCTATACTCTGACAAAGATGATTATAAAGAAGATTGATCATTTAGTACTACAAAATGTCAGCATGTCCTTCATATAAAATTACTGTCTTAGATTCTATTATGAAATATCCACTTTAAGTAAACTGTTCTAGAATATTCTTATCATTCTTCCGAATTTTGATAATATAATCAAGAGCAAACACGTTATAAGCAAATACTAGTATTAGTATCTCACCGAATATCTGGAATAGACACAATCTACAATTGATGGAGACTAATGTTTCTCTTAGCTATAAATGTGAACAGCAAACAAACATTAAACTAAAAAAGCCACCATTGCCAAATGTGGTGTTTTACTGATTGGAGAAAAGATGTAAATCTAAAGAAAATTCAAAATATCTTGCTAATATGATCAAATTTATACCGATTCTCATATTTATGTGACATAAGCCAAAATATACCTTTCTTTTTCTGAATACATCTTACTTAGGGGAATTCCGTATACAAGACATTTTGACTCAAACTAACATGAGAGAAGTTTTTCTGAATACAATTGAAGCTCCATGGGGGCAAAGTGTCTGACACAGTAGATGCACAATAAATATTTGTTCACTAAAAAAATGACTAATAAGAGAGGGGAAAGATGGCGGCATAGGTAAACACCGGAGACTGCTGCCGCAAACAACCACTTCAAAAATACAACTAAAAGACGGAACGGACATCACCCAGAACCACAGGAAAGCTGGCTGAGGAGAGACTCTTCAACTAGAAGGAAAGACAGCAGCGTCCCGAGGCTCAGAGGAGGCGCAGTGTGGAAAATTTAAAGGTGCGGAGGTGTGCGCGAAAAGCGGGCTGGTGGCTGAGGGCGCGGTTGTCGTTTTATGTTGGGAGTGAGTCTCAGACTTTGGGCTCCAGATCCAGGTGAGTCTCTAGGGACTCAGACTCAGACGGGAGAAGCGGGATTGTCCGGCATCAGGTGGAACCTAAGGGCAGCTTTCTCTCCGAAGTTTGCAGCAGCTGCCGGGGTTCTGTGAAGCAGAGCCTCTGGGAACAGGACTGAGAGCAGCCATAACTGCTCCCTCCGCCCACTCTGCTGATCCCGTGAGGCCCGCCCCGCCCAAGCCCTGCGCAGAGCCATTTGCTGGATCGCCTCAGGCAAAGGCTAGATTAGCACCTCCCCAGAGGACAGAAGTTTTCCCGGGCAGACACAGGTGATTCTCACAGCCAGTCGGCCTGGTGGGCAAATCCCTCTAGTATTAACTACAATAATCAAGGCTTAACTAGAACAAGACTGCGCACAAAGACCACAAGGGGGTGCACCAAGAAAGCATAAAAAATGCGGAGACAAAAAAACATGACAGAAATGGAGGATATGGAACTAAAAAACGGAATTTTGAGGGCTTGCAATAAACTTGTTGAGAGCCTCACGAAAACTAATGAGACCCTCGATGCTACGATAAAGAAACTAGAAATTAAGCATACACGGACTGAAATAAAGAATATTATACCCAATAGCAGACCAGAGGAGCACAAGAATCAAGTCAAAGATTTGAAATGCGAAGAAGCAAAAAACACCCAACCGGAAAAGCAAAATGAAAAAAGAATCCGAAAATACGAAGATAGTGTAAGGAGCCTCTGGGACACCTTCAAGCACACTAATATCAGAATAATAGAGGTGCCAGAAGATGAGAGACAGCAAGATATTGAAAACCTATTTGAAGAAATAATGGCAGAAAACTTCCCCCACCTGGTGAAAGAAATGGACTTACAGGTCCAAGAAGCGCAGAGAACCCCAAACAAAAGGAATCCAAAGAGGACCACACCAAGACACATCATCATTAAAATGCCAAGAGCAAAAGACAAAGAGAGAATCTTAAAAGCAGCAAGAGAAAAACAGTTAGTTACCTACAAGGGAATACCCATACGACTGTCAGCTGATTTCTCAACAGAAACTTTGCAGGCCAGAAAGGAATGGCAAGAAATATTCATAGTACTGAATACCAAGAACCTACAACCAAGAGTACTTTATCCAGCAAAGCTATCATTCAGAATTGAAGGTCAGATAAAGAGCTTCACAGATAAGGAAAAGCTAAAGGACTTCATCACCACTAAACCAGTATTATACGAAATGCTGAAAGGTATCCTTTAAGAAGAGGAAGAAGAAAAAGGTAAAGATACAAATTGTGAACAACAAACATGCATCTATCAACAAGTGAATCTAAGAAGTGAATAAATAATCTGATGTACAGAATGAATTGGTGATTACAATGAATCAGGGACATAGAAAGGGAATGGACTGACTATTCTTGGGGGGGAAAGGGGAATGGGAGATGCTGGAAGAGACTGGACAAAAATCGTGCACCTATGGATGAGGACAGTGGGTGGGGAGTGAACTGGGAGGAGGGGAGTTATGGGGAAAAAAAGAGGAACAAATGTAATCTGAACAATAAAGATTTAATAAAATTTAAAAAAAAGAAAAAAGAAAATAAAGGGGTAAAATTAATAAATAAATAAATAAATAAATAAAATAAAATGAGTGAATAAAAAAAAAAATGACTAATAAAATATATTAGTAGTCCTAAACTTTTGGAAATGTCTATCATTTAATTTTCAAAATGTTATTTCAAAAACTTCAAGAGCCCTAACTGGTTTGGCTCAGTGGATAGAGCGTCGGCCTGCGGACTGAAGGATCCCAGGTTCGATTCTGGTCAAGGGCATGTACCTTGGTTGCGGGCACATCCCCAGTAGGAGGTGTGCAGGAGGCAGCTGATCGATGTTTCTCTCTCATCGATGTTTCTAACTCTCTACCCCTCCCCTTCCTCTCTGTAAAAAATCAATAAAATATATATTAAAAAACAACTTCAAGAAAAAATATAATGTGATATACATTATTACTATAAAGCTTACCAAGAACTATTTCTTAAAATAAGGTAACCAATCTAGCAATAAAAAAGAACTTTTCAACTGATAGAGTAAAAATAATTACCTCCATCCAGAGGTTTCCAAAAGCAATTTTCATTTCTGTTTCTAATATTGAAGATAAGGCTGTTCCAAGAGATTTTTCAAGATCAGCTACTATGCCTTCAAGCAGAATGAGCAGTCCAGAATTTGCAGATTCTTCCTCATTACTCTTTCCCAAAGGTGTTTGCTCTTTAAAACAATTATAAGCTTTTTTTTAGGACACTAACAGTAAATATTTTACATATGTAGTTAGTATTTGGCCATAATAATAAGCATTTTATGTATATAATTAGTATTTTAATTACCTATAAAACAAACTAATAATTTTTTTAAAATATATTTTTATTGATTTCAGAGAAGAAGGGAGAGAGAGAGAGAAACATCAATGATGAGCCCTGGCCGGTTTGACTCAGTGGACAGAACGTTGGCCTGCGGACCAAAGGGTCCTGGGTTTGATTCCAATGAAGGACACGTACTACAGTTGCAGGCTTCTTCCAGCCCGGGCCCTGGCCGGGGCTCATGAAGGAGGCAAGCAATCCATGTGTTTCTCTCACATCGATATTTCTCTCTCTCTCTCTAAAAATCAGTGGAAAAATATCCTCAGGTGAGAATTAAAAATAAATAAATATCAATGATGAGAAAGAATCCTTGATCTGCTGCCTCCTGCACACCTTCTACTAGGATTGAGCCTGCAACCGGGGCATGACAGGAATCTCACTATGACCTCCTGGTTCATAGGTTGACGCTCAACCACTGAGCTACAAGGGTTGGAACCAATACTTTATTTTAAAATCAGTATTTAGAAACGTATCTCTAGTATAGTTGTTTTTGATTCAACATAAACCATGTTATATTAGCAAATGCTTTATATTTTTGACAAAAGACAACTAAATAGTGTCACTGAAATAAAAATTTAGGAAATATGTGTGGTCAGGGCCAGTGTGGTTCAGTTGTTTGGAGCATCATCCATACAGTGTCACGGGTTCGATTCCCAGTTGGGGTACATACCTAAGTTTTGGGTTTGATCCCTGGCCCCGGCTGGGGTGCATTCGGAAGGCAATTGGTCAATGTTTCTCTCTCTCTTTCTATCTCCCTCCCTCCCTCTCTTCCCTTCTCTCTAAAAATCAATGAAAATGTCCTCAGGTGAGGATTAAACAAAAGAAAAGAAATGTGTGTGATATTTTAACTATAATTTTGATTTTAATATTTTCAAAAAGAAAAATCATGAGAATGCTTTGATTCTATATACAATAGAAAATTAAGAAGTATGGGTCAAAATGTGTTTTCTTCCAAAAAATAGTATATCCTTCCAATTGAAACTCACGTCAATAAACTATTTTGAAAGGACCAAAATCTCTGATTTAACTACCTTTATGCCCAACCCTTTTAAAATGAGTTTCATTATTTTAATTTATATCATTTAATTGATACCCAAAACAACCATAATTTATTGTAAAATTCAAAATATTAACTGGCTTATCTCTACAAACACAAATTAAGTATTTAAAATAACAGTAACATAATGGGCAAAATAAAAGCATGGTACCCCCAAAAAACTATAAACTAACATGTCCTGTTATTCCTTCTAAATGCTATTTTGAATATTATGACTAAAGAAATTTTACTATCAGAAAGGTCAAATAAGTAGCAAATGTATATATGAATTTTTGTACCATTTTATATAAAAGTATAGACAATATTAGAGATTTCAATAATTATTTTCCCTACAGAAGGAAAAGGTAGTATGTGTTTTTAAATTATGTCAGGCTTAATATAATACTCCATCACATATCACACTATTATAAAAGAGATTATTCTGGGGAAAAAGAGATTATTTTGGTCAGGGGGAAAAAAAGCCTTTAGCTTTCTTAACTATTAATTTAAAAAGAACTAGTACTAGAGCCAAGTTTTTCTATTATTGAGTTTTTACAGTAATAATAGAAGTTTATGAATATGAAGCTAATTTTAAAAAGGAACTAAAGCCCAGCCGGCGTGGCTCAGTGGTTGAGCATCAATCTATGAACCAGGAGGTCACAGTTCGATTCCCAGTCAGGCCACATGCCTCGGTTGTGGGCTCCATCCCCAATGAGGGTCGTGCAGGAGGCAGCTGATCAATGATTCTCTCATCATTGATGTTTCTCGCTCTCTCTCTCTCTCTCTCTCTCTCCCTTCCTCTCTGAAATCAATAAAAATATATTTTTTAAAAATAAATAAAACTAAATATTTCTACTTCAAATGAATATGTCCCAAAGCCATTATTAATTTAAAAAGTATACTCTGCAAGTTATAAAATAGTATGCACAAAATAATTATAAATATGTAAACTGTGTGTGAACAATAAACATTCAAGTTAATTTGTAAAAGTATATGTAGAAGGCAATACTGTTATGTTTTCTTTTGTATTACCATTACGATTTTCATTCATCTCTAACATCTATGTAAACAAATATTCCAATATTATTTTAAATGTACAAGATAAAAATTTTCTACGTAATTACAACTGTTATCAATAATCTTAGTATATAAAATAAGATACATTTCTAGTTATTCATACTAATATTACCTGTTTTCAATTGTTGCTTAGATACACAAGGCTGATGACATGTAACTGTGTTCAGAGACAAATTTAAGAACTCTGTACTCAATTCTTCTTTACTGAGTGACTTCACACCACTTATTAGGCCTTTGTTTCTTAAATTTCTATCATCCCTAAGGTTGGTTAAAGAGAAAAAAATACTTTATTTTTTACTTTTTTATAAGATAAATCACTCACCTGGCAACTCAAAATACACAGGGTTTAATGAGAGGTTTGTAATTCTCAGCATATATATTAACAAGAAACCAATTTTTTTTAAGTAAAGAAAATAAAAGAATTAACACACAATAGAATCACATCATATGAGCTTTAGAGAATAATTATTACGTATTGAGTGCTCAAATTTAGCTAATCTAAATTCAAAATAATTAGCATATTAATAATTCTATTTCAGCCTTCAACAAACTCTGAGATGAAATGTTGTAGATTTTAAAAAACCAAATAATTTAAAACCTAGAGATAGAAATCTGTGATGTTTCCTTTAACACCAAAAGAGAGCTAAAGAGAGCTAAAATAATAATTGACCAAGCCCCATTACAAGAAAAATCTTAGAGCCATTCATTTCCATAATCACTCCATTTCAGAGAATTTAGGCATGATCTTGAAACTGTAAAAACTCTGTTTTGCAGTGATTAAAATTCAGACTAAAACAGGAAGTTAAAACTGTTCTTCTCAGTTCTTTCAGAGCCTTTTCGCTCTCTTCTGTTTTTGAATTTTTATAAAAGTTTATTTGAGCTAAACAGAGTATATGCCTGGAAGCAAGACCTCAACAGACTGCAATAAATGCTTCCCAGAGCCTTTAAAATACATGATGAATGCAATCTTGGTTAGCATTATCATAGTTTCATAACTCAGAGCTAAGTTATGAAAATATTAGTTGAGAATGGAGGAAAGCGAGGAAGAAGAGAGAAGGGGAAAAAACCTCTGAGATCACACTATATACTAGGCACTAAGTCCTTCATATATATTATGTGATTAAATACAATAACCTCATGAGGCAGGTATTCTTCTCTCTCTATTTTACACAGAGGAAATTAAGTTAAGCAACCTTCCAAAGTCACAAAGCTGATAAGTGGTAGGTCCAGGACTCCAATCCAGGCACCAAGGACACAACTACAACATAAATGACCCCTTTCTCATGTACCAATTAATTAACCTTCTTGCCTCATAACCAAAAAAATATCAGATTCGTATTTCTAAACTATTTCATTGGGATATTAAACTGATATTTTCCTGCTTTTCAAAAGTTTTCTGAATATTATAAATAAATTAAATTGAAATGAAACTTCATCTACTTGAGATTTCAATCTTTCTTTCATAGCAAAACTGTGAGATAGTACAGCATGGTGAATGTAGTTAATAATACTGTACTGCATATTCAAAAACTGCTAAGAGAATAGATCTTAAAAGTCCTCATCACAAGAAAAAAATATATTTTATAACTATGCATGGTGATGGATGTGTTAATTTGGTGATCATTTAATAATATAAAAAATATCAAATCATTGTTGTACACCTGAAACTAATATGCTATGTGTCAATTATACCTCAATAAGAAAAAAAAAAGAGGAATCTTGGTCCCCAGCATATGTCATCAGTTTGGCTCAAATAACCTTATAAAATTCAAAAAAAGAACATGAAATATAATTGAATATGCTTACTGGCAGACTTATAAAGTACACATTATTTTAATTGTTGGTATGATAGATTCAGTATGATTTTTAAAAATTCTTTGGTACAATCTGCTACTTTTTAAAAACATATTTTTATTGATTTCAGAGAGGAAGGGAGAGGGAGAGAGAGATAGAAACATTAATGATGAGACAGAACCACTGATTGGCTGCTTCCTGCAAGCCCCACATTGGAGATCGAGCCCATAACCTGGGCATGTGCCTTTGACCAGAATCAAACCCAGAACCCTTCAGTCCACAGGCTGACACTATCCACTGAGCCAGACAGGTTAGGGCCAATTTTTGCTACTTTTTAAAAAAAGAGGAAAATGACCATGAAACTCACGTGCACAGAATAACAAGAGAATTAGGGAATAATTCCTGGTATTGAAGACAGCATTTTAATACTCGATCATCATTGTTCTCGTCACTGAATCCATCTGCAAATTTAGTAAAAACAATTATCATTCAGCACACTAGAAATCTGGCTACTATATGTATAATCTGGGCTGTACTTATATACCAAAAACATCTAAAACAAAAAAATTTTTGTAAATAAAAAGAAGATACGACATAGCAAAACAATACCTTAAAAATTTTAGATCTAGAACTCAGGTAGCATATAGTTGTGAGTTTGAAAAAGTTTTTAGTTTTCTACGAAAATGTAATGGGATTTACCTATAAATAAATTCAAAAAAATATGATCAGGGTTAGAAACCAAAAGCTATGAATTCTAGTCTCAATTCAGTCAATTAGAGATTATTAGTAAATTACGATTATATCATGCTTAAAATGATGTCAACTTAAAAGAGATCTGTAAGATTATAAGCAACTATTCTACCAGAACAGAACCACTTTCGTGGGTCTGCTTCTCCTTATTCTCTAAAGCAATAACGTTTAGAGATGTACAGGAGAAGGCAGAGAACACAAAAATAATCTCTAACAGATGTTTAACAGAGGATGACAGGGTGTCCTCTGGCATTCTCCAAGCTTTAAAACAGGTGGTAAAAGCTTGGTTTTTATGGAAATATTGGAATGTGCAGAAATAGAACCCAAACAGTGCTTCTCCTAGGTCCTTATCCTACCTGCCTCAGAACTCCCAGGGTGCCTGCCAATAATACAGATGTAGCATGACCATACTCTCAGACCCACTTCTGGATAATAATTTTTGGAGCCTGGACCCAAAGACTGAGTTAAGCACTTGGGAAGTCCCTTACACACTAAAATTCAAAACATACTAGCCAATGAGCAATGTTACCAGATTATGTTTTCTTTCCCTCAAACTTTACCATATGATACTTAGTTCTCTGAACATTCAAATGAGAAAACTCACTCATTTCTGCAATAAATATTTATACAGGACTGAATTTGTGCCAGGTCACTGTGCTAAGTAAATGGATATGCAAAGACAAACTCTTTAGGAGCTCATAATCTTATCGTGAAGTCTAGACATAACTCAGCTGATCTCAGAACATGAGCCTGAAGGAGATTTAATTCAATTCTTTATCAGACAACCAGTGAGGCAGACAGACATCTATTACAGCAGCCGATTTTCCTTCTTTTAGCTCACAGAGAAAATAACAGTGACGCAAAGTCGGCAGCTCGAAATCATTAGGTAAGTTTAAGTCACTGAATCCAACAGACAAAAGAAGGTTTAGAAGTTATAATGTACTGTTCTAAAGGTATCAAAGTTCAAGAATATCTTTTCTATCACTTTTTCTAGGATATCTGGGGCTGGAAAACACACCTAAAACCACAAGAATATTCATGAAATATTTATTTGAGTTTTATGTCATTAACATTTCTCAAAATATAGTATTCTTTCATATAGTATAGAATTAAATGTAACTTCAATTGTTAGAAAGTCAGGTTGTTTCAAATTTTTTGCTGTATAAATGATGCTGTGATGAACATTTTTATATAAGTCACTGTGAGCATCTTTGATTATTTCTTTAGGATTCTAGAAAGAGAATTATATTTTAGGCTTCTTGATATACACAGATAAATGCTTTCCTGAAAGTTACTAATTCATAATTCCCAAAGCACTAAAGCAATGTAACTGTTCCTAGCAGGTGTTGGGGGAAAGTAACTTTCTAAATTTAGAAGCAATAAAAAGAAATTTAAAAAAATGTTAAAGAAATTAACAACATTCAAAATAGCCAACAGACAGGAAGATATATGCAATGAACAAAGGGCTGACTAATTGTATTTCTTTCTTTTGTGAATTACCTATTACTAATCTTCATTCACTTGGGGAAAGGCATATTTAGTTTTTCTAATCAATCTGTATAAGCTTTTCATATGATACAAGAATTATCACCTACTTGAAGCCATAAACCATTAAGTACTTTATATATTACCTGACATAAACAATTACACAAATAATCTATTATTATATCTACAACTTTATAACTAAAAGCAACTTAACAAAACTAAGGTCAAATAAGATTCAAACATTAAAGTGAAACATGGAGTTCAAGGAAGACACCCAGAAATTGAAACAACACAGAAGTTTAAGACAGCTACTATGATCTGTCCTCCTTAACCATCAAAAAGCACGGGCTGAAGAGGTCAAAGCATCAAAAAAGCACATGAAAATGGAAAAGTCAAAAGAAACGTAGTAAGCATCTAAAAATAGTAAGAGTGGCCAAAATATCTATTCTCAAATGAACTCTTCTAAACTAATTATCAAAGCTAATCTATTGAAGAAATTTCTATCTAGAACAAGTGCTTAATCTCTCTGTGTCTCATTTCCTCATCAGTAAAATGGGGCCAATATGACTATCTTCCATGGTACAATAAGGTTTGAATGAGATATTAGGTGTAAAGCTTTTGGAAAAGGGTCTGGAAAATAATGGACATAATTATCTATATTATTATATAATCAAATGTCATTTGTATCAACAAACTAAAAAAAAAGATTGAGTAAGCAAAATTCCTTTCTCTTATTAAGGACTGGGACTTTACTGAAATTATGGATTACATAAGGGGTTAATTTTGTTAATTGTGTGGTTGTTTAAAAAAGAATCTTTTCCGTTAGCAACACATACCTAAGTATTTATGGGTAAAAATAATATGATATGATATTTGGGATTAACCTCAAACTATTACAGAAGTTCCAGGAATTAGGGGAGAAGAGAAAAAGGAAGTAAGAGAATAAATAAGAATGGCAAATGCTGATAATTACTGAAAATGAGTGATAAGTACAAAGGGATTCATTATATTATTTTCTCTATTTCTGCATTTGAACTTTTGCATAATAAAAAGAAGAAAAAGACCATCTAAGGTGTTCAATTTAATGTATTCAAACATTTTAATTTTTTTTAACTCTAATAAGTGATACTTACTTGAGATTTTCCTTTGAAGGCTCTTAAACAAATCACATGAAGTTCCTATTTAAAGTACGTAAGTATTGTAGTTGGAATATACTAATAAATATTTATAAATGGAATGAATAAATGAATGGTGGAGGCCCCTTTTCTTCAAAGATCTAAGACTACTAAACAGCTGAGCCAAAAGCCCTCTCAGCATTAATACCATAATTATATTCATATTAGAATGAATTCTTTCATATCTTGTGGTAAATACGGGTATGGTAGACAATATAAGTCCATGATACTTATAACAATGTAAATCTTAATATATAAATAATTCTGAATTGGGAAGAAACAAATTTTTAAGAATTAAATAAATCTTGTAAATGGATGTATAAACTTTGCAGAGGCAACAGTGTTCTTTACACACACATTCCTCTACCCCCGCAAAAAAAAAGTTCTATAAAGGCTCTAAGGCTAGAATGATTTAAAAATGAATTAAACTAATATGGAAATAAATCAAATCAAGAGAAAACCTACAGATCTTTATTATAAAGACACCTCCCTATTAGATTCTGACAAACTAGAGGAGACAATGCCTGCCTCTGCACTGTATTAACTGCATGTAGTGATGGATTAGCAACTTAGATCACTTATAGCTCTCATTGGTATTGTTCTTACTATATTTTTGTATTTTTAACCTTAAGTTTTATTTTTTAATTGATTTTAGAGAGAAACATCCATTTTTGTTGTTCCACTTATTTATGCTGTGCATTCATTGGTTGATTATTGTATGTGCCCTGACCAGGGATCAAACCCACAATCGTGGCATTATCGGGACAACACTCTAATCAACTGAGTTACTCGGCCAAGGCAATAATAGTATTTTTTTAAAAGAATCCAAAGTAGTATATTATATACAACTATGCACACAGAACCATACGTCACTATCTGTGAAATACAGACATAACCTAAGAAGGTCTAGGAGAAGCATAAAATTAAAAATCAAAGATCCTCAAACCAAGCCTAATAGAATACCCCAACCCATCACTATGTCCTGCCATTTTACATGGCAATGGTTATAAATTTTTAAAAGTTTTGCACCATTTCCCTCTAGTAATGAATCAATCCCAACAAATCTTAATCAGGAAGTACATGAGAAAACAATACCTACAAAGTTTTTGGGATGCAAGTTGTATTGATTGACCCCATAGTTTTCTGTCTTGACTTTTGAGACTGTCATTGAGGAAACGAACCGCAGGAATAGCTTTGTGCTGGGCATATTTCAGTAGTTTTCCTGCCTTCATACGATCTAGCTCTTGTACAACTACCCAGGGAATTATTAACACAAGCCTGTCAAAACCTAAAAAAATAAAAGATGTCTTAGAAGTCAAGAAATATTTAGAGTTACTAAATCACACATATATGAAAAATGGAAATAAAAAACAGTTGTGTCAAAAGAATGTTACAAAAATAAATACTATTGAAGATTAAAGAAGAGTCCATTTAGATAGCTAGCTAACCTTAGAAGGACCTCTTTGTTTTTTTTAAATTTAAACTGATTATGCATAATATATGCTTAATAGTATATTCAAAAGGAAATGTGCTAGGGGAAGGAGAAATACCCATATTACTGTTAACATAAAATACCAACTCAAAGTATGTTTCATAAATACCTGGGATTTCTGTTGTCTTCAAAATCCTAACAAATTTGAGATGATTCATCAGAATATTTGTATCAATAACAATTAGAAGATGTTTGTCTGAAGCAGTACTTGCTAGAGAAAAAGAGACAAGTTAGGATTTCATGACACTTAAAATGGACTTCTTTAAAAACTAAAATTTTGATATCATAGAAGTTTGATAGCATTAAGAGAGGCAGTCCTTCAGACAACAAAAACAAAAATATATTTATTCCAATTCTTAAGAGAAGGAACAGTAATAATTAATAATCTACCAGTAGAATATTATGAATTGCTTATGGATAAATTTATAGGGCCATTGTGAGAGAATCAGGTTAATATACACAAAGACAATAAATTGAAAAATTCAATGTCAATGTGATATATCATTACTATTTTTATATACAATTCAAAATAGCATATTAATAGATTTTGAATAATATCTATCATTATCTTCTCCCACTAGTAAGAATGATCAAAACCTTACTATATAAATAAGAAATCCAGGCATATAATAACTTCAAGCAATTTGCATTCTTTCTGATCAGTGCTTTTACTTAGTTGTTAAAAGTTATGATTAATAGCAGAAATAAAAAACAACTTGACTCTGACTACTGCCCCTTGGCACAAAGAGAAACAGAAGATATATCTGCCTAATAATGTGAGAAATATAAAAACAAATGATGATAAGACAAATATTAGACCTACTCCTATAGCTAAAAGAAATACATCGTTCTTTATAATTTCAAATGAGCACATTTTAACATTTTTCACCAAAATATTATCAAAATTGAATGTCGGCGTATTCATTAAGAAAGCACAGGAGATTATAAATATGGTCATCATATGGATATCGGATATACCAGCAGAGGAATGCACAGCATCTTCTACCAAGTCAATCTCCATGCTCGATAACTCTCCAGGAGGAGGGACCACAGGCAAATCCACAGTTTTCCCCACACGTGCAGCATGAAGCTCTTCTACGATCTGCATCTAAATTGTAAAAGACCCGCAGTAAAATATTTTCAATTATTTACTCTGCAGATTAATTAGAAAGCAATGAATTCTTAATTAATTCACTTAAGATGAGATGGATTATGGGAAGAAAAACATTGACAAAAATATGGATGTAGCATGGTAAAAGAATACAGACTTATAAACATATACAGGGTTTTTAAAAAGTTCTTCTCTTAATATTGCAGTAACCTTAGGCAAGCAAAGTATTTAACCACCTTGGGTCCCAGTTTGTTAATCTACAAAATAGGAATGTTAAATATCTATTTCTTTTTACTATTTTTGGGAGGATTAAAAAAAATGCTACAAAGTTTCTCCCACAGAGCCTAGTACATAGTAGACCCTCACATTAAGTTATTCTCATCCCCATTCTTACTATAAGTATTTTAGGAGACAAATGTATTTATATCTAGATGAGTGCTCTGCTTGAGATTTCTAAGAAAAACTAAAATCTGCCGAAACCGGTTTGGCTCAGTGGATAGAGCGTCGGCCTGCGGACTGAAGGGTCCCAGGTTCGATTCCGGTCAAGGGCATGTACCTGGGTTTCCGGCACATCCCAGTGGGAGATGTGCAGGAGGCAGCTGATCGATGTTTCTCTCTCATTGATGTTTCTAACGCTCTATCTCTCTCCCTTCCTCTCTGTAAAATATCAATAAAATATATTTTTTTAAAAAAAGAAAAGAAAAACTAAAATCTAAATATAGCTTTAGAGCAAAGGGGAAAATCAAGGGTTACTTGCCCACAAGACAGAAAAATACAACTGACTGTCATAAATAAAAACCCATCACAATCAATATGGGTTTTAAAGTCTTCTTAAAAATAGGAAAATACATTGTTCTATAAATCTAATTTCAATTCAGGACTAAGGAACACAAAATATGCAATAATTCTATGACGTTCAATCAGGAGATTCTAGCTGGGAAAATGATGCAGGAGGTAAAAATAATAAATATGACTGCACTCTTGCTTTCACTGAATAACATTTTCATCTTATTTCAGATTTTTTAAAAATGGTAAAAAAAAAAAAATGTTAGCATCAAACTGCATTTTGGCAAGTCCAGGCATAAAGCATGCAAAAGCCTGATATAATTAAATCAAAAGTTATGTAACTTGTGGGCAATGGGCTCTATGCTCTTTATTCAAAAACAGATTCAAGTTGATTAGAAACAAAAGCAAAAAGGTGATTAAGAAAATGTAAACACTTTTCCAAAAAGTTATTCATGATTTCATAAGAACTTACATACTGATTTAGGACAGATATTGGTGTTATTTTCATATTACCCGTATATACTTCATATAAAGTCATTATTTTTTATTAAAATAGAAACTGTTTGACTTAATTTCATTAAAAACATTAGAAGTAGATAAGTATATTATTAACCTCTTGATCTGTATCTGGAATACTTTCATATGACACCGAAGAATGTTCTGCTTCACAATGTTGTGCTTCAAAACTCTGAAATGAAAAGTAATTTTATTAGTTTAGAATGAAGCATATACCTACAGTGGGATTGTCTAACCTTGGCAACATTGACATTGGGGTCAGATAACCAAGATGAGTTTCTACCTCACAGACTTTTAAGTACTAAGTTTATAAAAGTAGTACATAAACCATTAATTTCTAGAACATTAATTTGTAAAGCTGGAGATAGAGTGCAATCTGTGGAAGGTCTATATCAAAGGACTATAAAATCTAGGCAACAAAAGGAGTATTTTCTCTTAGGAAAGCATACCAGGATTACTACTTCCAGAAAATACAATTATTTCCTTGTAAAGTACAATCATTATTTTAGGAAAATAATTATGTACTGAAAAATTTGTGAGGAAAACAAAACAACATAATACTAAGATGATTCTCTACTGTCAACCACATGCTGAAGACAATATTTTCAAGATAAGAATGTTTACTTACTGCTTCTATGTCTAAATGACTTTAAGTCAGATAAAGCTGCAATCAAAGGAACAGTTTATAAAGAACTTTAATTCCAATAACTACAAAGTAATCACGCAAAAATGTCTCCTCTACAACTTAATATTCATCTTTCTGGGTGTTCTATAGTACCTGGGGTTCAAGAAGAGTAGGAGAGACTGCCACAGTGTTTTTGTTTTTTCTTAATCCTCACCAGAGAATAGGTTTTTTAAATTGAGTTTAGAGAGAGGAAGGGGGATATATAAAGAGAGAAACATTGATTGGTTGCCTCCTGAATGCACCTAACTGGGGATCGAACCCAAACCTTGGTATGTGCTGACTGGGAATCAAACCCGCAACCTTTCGGTGTACAGTACGACACTCCAACTAACTGAGCCATTTGGCCAGGGCCATAGTGCTTTTTATTATTATTATTTATTGATTTCAGAGAGGAAGGGAGATAGAAACATCAATGATTAAAGGGAATCACTGATTGGCTGCCTCCTGCACGCCAGTTACCGGGGGGATCAAGCCCGCATCCTGGGCATGTGCCCTTGGCCAGAATCGAACCTGGGATCCTTTGGTCCGCAGGCTGGTGCTCTATCCACTGAGCCAAAATGTAAAGGGTAATAGTGCTTTTTTTAAAGGACTATCTGTAATTGCGTGTTTCTACATTTTTACACATTCCCTTCTATTATGGATCTTTGATATTTGCCAGGATATCTTCCTAAAGACATGGAATTAAAGGGGTCAAATACAGGAACCAGCACATATCTTCCTGACTAAATTTGAACCAGTCCTCTGTGATCATTATTAGTAATGGGAACAATATTACTCTTTGCTAAAACCTACATTCTCTATTCTGTAGTACCTTACCTGGGTCTGGTGTTCACTAGAACTTGAATCATTACTTTCTTGATGCTCAAGATGATATTTTCCTTTCCACTCACAAACAGCCTGCTTACAAGTAAAATCTGAAAACAAATGTTTACTTTTTTGCTTCATCAAATTTAATGAAACCTGAAAGTTTTCGAGGCATCCTTTTTTCTTCTGCTTAGTCGTTGACTTGCTTGACTCTAAAAGGAAAATGTTTTCTTCTACAGGCTTCTGGTGGGTATTGTGGGATTTTACTGGGATTTTGAAACTGACCTTCCTTCTTCTAGATTCTTGGGGTTCCTTAAATATCTTGTTGGAATTATAATCCTGAGAAAATTGGATTCTCTTGCACTTTTCCAAAACACACCTTTCAAAAGTGTCTCTGTATCTATTGTGCCTTTCTTTCTTGAGATCTTTCATCTTCTGCCTGTGAGCAAGTAAATGAGGCCGTAGTTTTTCATTTGCCTGGCCTTCAGCTTTAGGTTTCACATCTTTGGCAATTTTAGGAATGCTAAGGTTTTTAACTCCATGGTCAAGGTTACTCCTAACATTTATCAATTTAATGTCTTTATCTTTAAAATCTACACATTTACTTATATCTTTTTCAGTTCCATTTGAAGAAGGACTTTGTGAAATAATTTGATTATCATTTGAATATGATGCTTCTTGAAGTTTAATAGGTTCTTGGGATGACGAATTGATTTTTGGTCTCTTTCTTAGAGTGTCAGTGTCTACATTCAGTCTGTAAAGCAGCACAGAAACCTAGGTTACATTACACTTGTACACGATTGTACATAATTTGAACTGTATCATTTTAGTTAGGAAATAACAGAACTAGCCTGACACATACTCATAAAAAGTAGAAATTACTACATTAGGAATTAAATGAAAAGGATTACTCAACTGGTATTGGAATAATTGGTTTTCTAACACAACACAACAAATTTAAATCTTTATAAAATAACTTGAGAACATAAATTCCAAATAGATGAAACATTTAAGCGCAAAATAATTATTATCATAATTGCTATACTTCATATCAAACCCTTAAAAACCACAGGGGAAAAATATTTATCTAATTTATTTTTTTTAGTCTGATTTATTTTAGTAGAGAACTTCCTAAACTTAAAAGCCATGGGGAAAAATCACAAGGGAAAATAATAAATGTAAATGACTATTTACTTTCACATTTTAGCATATTAAAAATTAATAAAACTTAAAGAACTGGAAAATGGAATTTGATATAATATATATACATATATAGATACACATGTGTATCAATATTTGTATATCTATATGTACATATGTAGATATATGTATATGTGTGTATATACATATATCTACATATATATATGTATACGGCATATATATATACGGCAGCTTATTAGCCTTAGAAGATAAAAAGCTCATCAAAAAGTATTAAGACTCTAGAATAGCCCATAAACAGAACAAGAATGAAAGAGAAAAAGGGAAAGGCTAATAAACATTTGGGAAAATAAATCTGACTTCCTAGCAATCACAGTCATGCTAATTAGAACATACCATTTTCTTTTATCAAATTAGCAAAGATTTTAAAATAACATGTATTAGCAAGAAGTTGAAAAATGGATCCTCTCTCATATATTGCTGGTGGAAATACAAAATGATTACAGTTCCAAAAAGGAATTTGAAAATATAATTAAAGATTCTAAAAATGTTCCTATTCTTTGATTTCTCAGTAATTTTCATTTTAGAAATTATCATGGTAAAAAAAATTAATAAACTAAAAAAAAGATTCAATTCAGGATTATTTATAATAGCAAAGCATCAAGTACAAGATAAATGTTAAAATTTTGGAAATGACTAAGAAACATGTCAGTCTACCAAATATGCAATAAATGCACAAATATTTTTAAGTAGGCATTCAACTATTCAGCATTGCAAGGGCTAAAGCTAAATAACAGATTTTGAGTAAATGCTGAAGCCGAGTTGAACTTCACTGCATTCTTTTTTATTTTAATTAGGTGCATATTTTTTGTTTCAGGTTCTGATATGCTGTGGGACTTGCCTTTATTAAATTTTATATTTTGTTCATCACGGATTTTTTGCATAAATTTAGATTTTTTTAAATCCTCATCCAAGGATATTTTTCCATTGATTTTTAGAGAGAGTGGAAGAGAGAGGGAAAGACAGAGAGAAACATCGATGTGAGAGAAACACATCAATTGGTTGCCTCTTGCACGCACCCCGAGCAGGACCCGGGACAGGGAGAAGCCTGCAACCGAGGTACTTTCCCTTGACCAGAATGAAACCTGGGACCCTTCAGTTTGCAGGCCAATGCTCTATCCATTGAGCAAAACCAGCCGGGGCAGAACTTCAATGCATTCTTTAAAAATTTTATATTCTATTCTTAAAATTTTTTTCTTCTTCCTCACAAAGACTTTGTGGACAAGTCTATGGGGTAACCAAAGGCTAGAAAATGTGCCCTTAACTTAAGCAAAAGGTAACTAGAAGCCCGGTGCATGAAATTTGTGCGGGGGGGGGGGGGTGTCCCTCAGCCCAGCCTGCACCCTCTCCAACCTGGGACCCCCTGAGGGATGTCCGACTGCCCTCTCACAATCTAGGACTGCTGACTCCCAACTGCTCGCCTGCCTGCCTGACTGCCTGATTGCCCCTAACTGCTTTTCCTGCCAGCCTGATCACCCCATAACCACTCCCCTGCCAGCTGATCAACACCTAACTGCTCTCCTGCCGGCCCAATTGCCCCTAACGTCCCTGCCGGCCTGGTCGCCCCTAACTGCCCTCCCCTGCAGACCTGGTCGCCCCCAACTGCCCTCCCCTGTAGGCCTGGGTTCCCTCCCGCAATTGTCCTCCCCTACAGGCCTGGTCACCCCTAACTGCTCTCCCCTGCAGGCCTGGTCTCCCCCAACTGCCCTCCCCTGCTGGCCAACTTGTGTCCACATGGGGGAAGCCATCTTATGTGTTGGAGTGATGGTCAATTTGCATACTACTCTTTTATTAGATAGGATAATTATCCAACCCTAGCTGGTTTGGCTCAGTGGATAGAGCATCAGCCTGTGGACTGAAGGGTCCTGGGTTTGATTCTAGTCAAGGGCACATGCCTGGGTTGTGGGCTCGATCCCCAATGGGGGGCATGCAGGAGGTAGCCAATCAATGATTCTCTCTCATCATTGATGCTTTTCTCTCTCCCTCTCCCTTCCTCTCTGAAATCAATAAAAATATTTTTAAAGAAGATAATTATCCAAATTTTATTAATCAGCCTCCTAACTTCTATTACTCTACGTAATGAAGGTATGTATCTTATAAAGGTGTGAAAAATCAAATCACTTGAGATAAAAATCTACATTTTAATCTACATTCTATTTGAAAGTGTCTTTTATATAGTGTAGAATTCTGATAGACTTTTTATTTCACTCCACTTTTCCTTGAACTTATATTAACAAAATTCAAAAATCATTATCTGTGATGCACCTAGAAATATCTGCATTCAAAACAGTACTAATCAAAGTAAGTAAAGGATTTTGCAAGTCTAAATATTTAGTCTCACAATTCTAGACCAAAAGAGTAAAAAGGGGGGAAGTTACCTTTTCAGTTCATGTCTTCTTTTTACATTACAGTTCACAATATCTATATGATCTGATTTCTGGAGGAGAAAAAAAATCTATCATTAAAGACATATAAGTTGTGCAGTGGCACCACAGTTACAGGGCAAAGAGACTGGCAGACAATTTTTTCCCATGACTACGTGGCAGTGAATTGGCGGACACAATGGTTTAATGAATCCTTCCAATAAACGTGTGGAATGGACATCATTATCATCCCCCATTTACAGATACAGTAGGCAAGGCTCAAGCGGAGCAAATTCTCTTCTGCAATGTCACAGGGCAGGGCAGCAGCAGAGCCATGACTAGAAACCAGATCAGTCGACTCTCTCTTCTGCCACCCTGTCTATGTACTTTGATGAAACAGGGCTTGACACAAGAAAAATAAGAGAGAAACAGGATATAGTCCCTTTCCGAAAGAGCTTATATAGTAAAACAATAAAGAGAAGTAGAAGAGAAGTACAAATAGCCTAATGTAAGGATACAATTAAGCATCAAAGCAGAAAAGGAGACAATAAGTTGTAAAGTGTTTAAAACATCAACCACTGCCCTGACCGATTTGGCTCAGTGGAGCGTCGGCCTGCAGACTGAAAGGTCCCAGGTTCGATTCCGGTCAGGGGCATGTACCTTGGTTGCAGGCACATCCCCAGTAGGGGGTGTGCATGAAGCAGCTGATCAATGTTTCTCTCTCATCGATGTTTCTAACTCTCTATCCCTCTCCCTTCCTCTCTGTAAAAAATCAATAATATATATATATATATATATATGTATATATATATATGTGTATATATATATATATATATATATATATATTTTAAAACATCAACCACCAAAAGTTAAAACATTCCTGGAACAAAAGTGGGCAAAATATATGCTAAAGATTGAATATACATTGAATCAAGATTAATGAGCAAAAGAAAGGCATTCTTGGCTAGGAGTACTAGGCATTCTAAAAGCTAAAGACGATTAGAACAAATTCAGTAGAGACAAAATAAACCAGCCTAGCTAGAAGCAGAAGTTTTGAGGCAGAAGAAAAAAGAAAAATGAAGAGTTAGGGTGTGATCAAATTTAAGAGCGTCCTGAAAGACAAACTAAAAAATGAGTGAAGGTTTTTAACACAGACAAAATATGATGAAATCAGTGTTTAAAGAAGGTTAATACAGTAACAGTAAGTTGAAATAGCAGTTTCATTATATGAAAACAAACAATTTCTTAAAAACACAATTCTGCATTCATGGAACTTTCACTAATTTCTCGTAGTACCCACAACTCTGTTGCTATCTTGATATAAACCTAACTTCAACTTGAATGAAGTAAGTACACTTCACCAATCACCCACGCACCAGCTTCACATGTTTAGTCTGCTATCACTATTTCCAATTATTTGTGTGAGGATGGAAAGAACTTTGAACTTGGCTTTGTCACTGGGCATAGCAGGTCCTCTAATAACATTGTTTCCTTCATTGCTTTGTTATAACATTGATGAGATGCTGTAGGAACTTAACTGTATTTGTATCAATTAGCTTACAGTAAATTGATTTCATTATAAATTGTTTATTTAAAGTCCCAGAACCTACCAACGACACTGAGAACTTGGCTACTTGCCTTGGCTACTTCAAAAGGAAATTGTAAAGATAAATACAACCATATATGGGAAAATATGTAAAAAAATGTCTAAATTTATATCCATGTAGTCTAATCCCAAACGATAGGTTCTATCAGCACAAAGAAATAAGGAACTTGATAAATGCTTTTTGGTGAGTAGAAGGAAGAAAAAAAAAAATCAACCTGGTTTTCTTTCCATTGGCTATCAAAAAGTATAACACACAGCAAAAAAAAAACTAATGAAAAAATAGGGGTGAATTTATATTATAAGCCTCCTAAGTGTACATTCAAACTTTAATATAAATAATTTTCCGAGTTATTTATAGTATTTAAACACTCACCAGTTTTCTCTTCTCTGATGAAATTGATCTTACAGAGCAAGATGAGCTAGTAGAACTTGTTGAGGTTTTTTCTTTCTTATCCTAAGAATGGCATTTGGAAAAAAGGAAAGAAAAGCACAAAATAAAGCACATTATTTCATCACTATCATAAATCAACATTCTTTCTACATTAATAGTAAATTTCAGAGGAGAACAATGTTCAAAGGCACACAAACAGTTAAGAGGAAGGGTAACCCAACTAGAAGGGAGACTCAACCAGAGACAGGAGAGCTAGGTGCTCTAAAACTAGAGATGAGGTAGGATACAAGTGTTACAGCAGAAGGCCATCTGACAGCGCAGGTAAGGGCACTGGGAGGTGTCTAGGCCATGGTGGAACCAGTCTTCTATAAATAAAACCCATATATCCAGTTCTTTTTCCCTAGGTACTGATTCAACAGATCCAAGACAAATATATTATGAGTACCTACCATGTGCAAAAGACGTAGACAGTGGGGACAGAGTAATGAAAAAACTCTCAAAGTCCCTGCCCTTCAGGAGGTTAAAATCTAGAGCAGGAGTTTACAAATAATGTATTCAGTGTGTCACACTATGCTATGGGGGATGAGGGAGGAAGCAGAGAAAAGAATAAGGGAAATATTGGGAGGTGGGGGCTGAGGGAGCTGCAATTTTAAAGAGTAAAGACCTAAAGAAGGGATGGAACAAACCATGTGATTATGTAGGGTAAGTGTTTTCAGTTCACAGGGAATAGCAGCAGGGGCAAAGCCCTGAGGCAGGAATGCTGGCTTGCTGGAACACAGCAAGGAAGCCATGGGGTGGAGGAAACAAAGGGTTTGGAATGAAAGGGAGAAGAGATGGGACGAGTAGGTCACTTGGTTGGCCCAGCAAGGACTTTAGTTTTCACTCTGGATGAAGTGGAAAACCACTAGAAAGTACTGAGTAAAGGGGTGATAATGCTCTGACTTACATTTTAATAGGATAACTCTGGCTGATGTGTTGAGAACACAAGGAAGCAAAGGTGGAAGCAAGGAGATCAATTTAGGAATTGCTGGCCCTGGCCAGTGTTGTGAAGTGACTGAAGTGTCTCACAGCACTGAAGGGTCTCGGGTCTGATTCCCGGTCAAGGGCACGTACCTGGGTTGCAGGTTCAATCCCCAGCCCTCTTTCTCTTCCCTCCCTCCCTTCCTTCCACTCTCTTTAAAAGTCAATGAGAAAAATATCCTCAATGCTGAGTAAATGCAGAAGGAAGATGTGGAAAATGGTCTAACGAAGAGTTATTTCTATGAAAAGGAGGATTTTGAGGACGTTCAGAATTGAAGTCAGGAATGCCAAGGCAAATTACTTACCTCTCTAAGCTTCAGTTTCTTCATTTATGTAACTAGGACAATAGTAGTACCTACCTGATGGAGTTGTGAGGGATAAATAAAATAACAAAAGTTGAGAGTGGGAAAAGCAAATGACTTCTGGGCCAGAAGGGCAGAACAATAGAGTTACATATGTCATTTTAAAATGGAGGAGTATGCCTTACATTACACAAAAATAAACTGTTAAAAGGGTGTCCTTGGGTTAGTAAATAAAAGAATTCTTACTTCATCAAAGTTGGGTAATGAGGTGGTATCTTTTCTCTGAGACTTCTCTCTTTTTTCACAAGTTTCTTTGGACATTTTGAAAAGCTAAAATAAACATTAAAAACACATTATGTGTATTTTAACACCACCACAAAAAATACATTAGAAATTATTCTTCTTTCAGCTATTTAAAGACTGGAGTTTTACAAAATTATTTCCATTTGCTAACCTTTCCTAAGATAATAGGATTCTCCCACTGTTCCATTATGAGGATTCTCCCTCATAATAATCTATCCTCTCCTTCAACTTCATCTTACTTTAGGAATGACTCCCCAAACTATGCCCATAGCCCTGACTTCTCTCTCGAGCATCTGATCATCATTTTCTACTGCCTGCAGGACTACTGCATTTTGTCCCACCTACACCTCAAAACCAGTTAGTCATAAGTCTTCATTTTCCTGACACACCCACTGTCACTCACTGAGTGAGACTTCAGGCAAATCACACACATTTTTTGAGTCCCAGTTTCATTAGATGTAAAACAGAGATAACCTGTCCCAGAGGGTTTTGAGGGACTTAAATGAAACAATGGATATTAAAATGCCTTGCACCAGGTAGAGCATAGTAGGGCCTAAATAAATACTGGCTTACATAGTTGTCTTCCTACTACCCTGAGCTCCCTGAAGAGTATGCAGTATTAAAAACGTAGGAGGTGCTCATAAATGCTTGCTGAGGGAGAGAACACGTGATTTGTTTTCTTCCTTAGAATATTTACTCTAATTCTGAGCCACTACCAACTCTGGCCCATTTCAGGCTCGGTCACTTTCCCTTACCAGTCCCACCTTTCCAGCCCTGCTCCAAATCAAGTCAATACTGTTAGTTTCTGAACCTCTGCCCCCCCCCCCCCCCCCCCCAGAAAGCATTAAGACGAATATAGTCATTCCTTGTGATCATAGACAGTCTTATAGTACACCAAAAGCATCCTGTGCTGGGACATAGAGACCCAAACTGGGAACATCACCAGGACTGTTGGGACAGGAAAATATAAAAGGTGGGCTAGGAGCAAAGCCCAAAGGAGCGTTTATTGCTGGTAGTAACACATACGGAGACTACAGACCTAAAGGCTAGAAATCAAGCAACTGCAATTACTTCTGGTCAGTTATGATCAGTTAGTGAAGTTCTACGAAAGAATGATTGATTATAAAATCAAACTTTTAGAATGCTTTGATGAATATGAAGAGGAAAGCCTGGTTGATGTAGTGCTGGGGTCCAATCCCAGCGGGTCCAGGGGTCCCCAAAGGTGTGGACGGAGTCGGCGAAGAAGGAATGACACGAAGACAGCCTTCAGTTGATCAGCAGCCTAGTCAGGACCTATAGCCAGGATCTCCAGCCAAAGTTCTGGTCGGAGTTCTGGTTAGGAACTGATCAGGATCTGATGTTTATTGTCTTGTTACATCCGCATTTATACCAGCCGATTTTAATCCTGTCAATTTCTATTACAAAGGTTAGGGCATTTCTTATCTCCATTCCAGGGAGTAAAGATTATGTAGCTTAACTACCCGCCTGGCACTTAATTAAGGGGTTGTATCCCCTCCCTAACCTCAGGGAAAGATCCCCACCTGGGGAAACAACCTTTCTCAGAGAGGTGACCTTGGTTAAAACACATGGCGCTAAAGGGAGCAAACATATTAAGAACAGTATGCTATATATGCCAGGTCCATTGAAACATATGCTGTGCAGATGTTTCTTTCCTGCAGCGACTGTGTCAAGCAGCAAGGATGGACCGGCTTCCGGCAGTGTAGCTCAGTGGTTGAGCATTGACCTATGAATCAGGAGGTCACAGTTTGATTCCTGATCAGGGCACCTGCCCAGGTTTGATCCCCAATAGGAGATAGCCGATCAATGATTCTCTCATCATTTATGTTTCTATCTCTCCCTCTCCCTTCCTCTCTGAAAGCAACAGAAATATATTTAAAACAACAACAACAAAATAATGCTAAAATTTAAACCTCTTATCCTAAAGACAAATTGAAAAAAACACTGCAGATAGTGGACTATTAAAGGAAAAACACCTGTATATTTACCATGACAAGTGCTTTATACTTATACTAGAGGCCCGGTGCACGAAATTCGTGCATGGATAAGGTCCCTAGGCCTGGCCAGCGATCAGGGTCAATCGGGGCCTTCCTTCATTCCATGCCACCCCCCTGGTGGTCAGCACATGTCATAGCTAGTGATCAAACTCCCAGTCTCCCAGTCAAACTCCTGAGGGGACACTTTGCATATTAGCCTTTTATATATATGGATAAAATGTGAAATTCACATTGATTTTGTAAAAATCAAAATATAAACTAAATGAGAGAAGACCTCCTGTGCTGGTCAGCCTCCAGAATGGTCTCTTCTCACATAATAAATAGGGCTGATCTGTGTTTCCAGTAAGATATTGCTAAATGGCAGTATGTGGCAAGGTCACCTAAGACATTGTGGCTTCTGCCTTTCTCTGTCCTGAACTGTTCATTCTAGAGAAAGCCAGCCACCAGGTCATGAGCACATTCAAGGAGTCCATGGAGATGCCCACCTCTTCCCAAAAAACCACCAAGTGCCAGGAATGTGAGTGAGCCACCTTGGGAGCTGATACATGGCAACATCCTTGCCAGGTATCTTCATATCCTCATGAGAAACCCCGGAGCTAGACACCCAAAAAGCCATCTGTGAATTTCCGACCTACTGAAACCGAGGTGTAAAAAAAATGTTTATCATTTTAAGCCACTAAACTTTGGGATAATTTAGGCAGCAAGAGATTAGTAATACACTCACTTCATATAATTCTTCAAACTCGGAAGATTCCTTTTTAGGATGTCTCAAGATCAACAACCGTGCTCACAAATTCTTTTTTTTTTGTATGCATGCATATAAGCATAACCAATGGACACAGGCACAAGGGGGGGTGAGGGCATATGGGGGAAAAAGGAAACATATGTAATACTTTAAACAATAAAGAATTAAAGAAAAAAAATCTTGCTAAAACTCCCATAGAATGTACAGCGCCTAACCCTTGTCATCTTCTGTTTTCCAGCCGGTATGAAATGATTAGAGTGCCAGCGGTTCTCAACCTGTGGGTCGCGACCCCTTTGGGGGTCGCCTAAGACCATCGGAAAACACATATATAATTACATATTGTTTTTGTGATTAATTACTATGCTTTAATTATGTTCAATTTGTAACAATCAAAATACATCCTGCATATCAGATATTTACATTACGATTCCTAACAGTAGCAACATTAGTTATGAAGTAGCAACGAAAATAATGTTATGGTTGGGTCACAACATGAGGAACTGTATTTAAAGGGCCAGAAGGTTGAGAACCACTGGAATCATGATTAGACGGACACACCGAATCAAGCTTTCAACTCTCCCTCCAGTCTTGCAACGATTCTTGGATAATGGACAAATAGAGTGAGCCACACCTCCTAAGTTTTAATGTGTCCTTACCCCGTTTTCTTTAATTGTCTTGCACCTGAGGCTCAAAGCAGCTGCCCTCTCCTGTGGCCTGTAACGTTCGAGCCCGTCCCGGACAGAAGGGCCGCAAAACTTGTTCCCCCCCCCCCCCCCCCCCCCCCGCTGCCTGCCCCGCGGGCTCAGTGCGTGCGGCTCAGGCTCCTGCAGGCCCCGAGTCCAAGGAAGACAAGAACCAAGGGGGGGAGGGGACTCCCTGGGATGTGCCCCAGGGAACCCGCATGACACCCATCAAGTGCCCGAAGCTCAGCACACTCAGAGTTCTGGTTATTAAAAGCCTAGATACCAGCGTGAGGGGGGAGGGGGCGGGTGGCCCAAGTCACCGGACGCTTACAACCCCGGCGCAGCGCGAAAGAAACCGGGAATACGCGGATTACAGCAAAAATAAAAACAAAACGAGAGTGATCGGGTCCCGGCGCGGGGGAGGGTGCGAAATGCGGAGCGGACACCAACTTGAAGCGGCCGGGCTGACAGGCGAACTCGCCAGCGGCTCCCAAACCGCGGGGACTAGAACCTACGCGGAGCCAAGGGCAGCCCCAGAGGCAGGGCCGGGCCAGAACCACACCCTTCACGGAGCCCGCTGGACCCCGGGTCCGCCCACCTATCGCCCGCCCCATCTTACATTCAGAGTGGCCCCCGGAACCCCCAGGACGGCCGGCTGCCCGCAAGGTCCCGCACTAACCAGAGGAGCCTGCCCAGCAGAACGTCAACGAATCCCCCCAGCTCCTTACCAGCGCCGGCGGCGGTGGCGACTCCAGAGGCCCCGCCAGGGGAAAGAGACCCCTGAACCCGAGGCCCGCCGGGAAATGTAGTTCTGCACTCGGCTCCAGATTACCACTCGGGAGCATTCACTCTCTCCTAGGACTTGGAACTCCAAGGTCCCCCCCGTCGGAGCGGTGCACGCTGGGTATTGTAGTCTTGGCTCGGTTGGGTGGTTGACGGCCGGAACCGGTACGCACAGTGGAAACAGAACTCTCTGACCTCATTGGTCGCCGTCCCCAGGTCGCTTCTGCGCAGTGCGTGGTGGCGTCGTAACGCCTCGGGGAAAGGGAAGCGGATAGAACCGTGAATCGCTGCCTCTGGCTTTTAATTCTCCTGCTGACAGGCGCTGGTCACTGGTTCTTCCTCTTTTGTTTATTGCACGCATCCCGCCCTCCCCACTAGCTTTCCCACTCCTCGGATTCAGCCCTCTGGGCATTCACGCCGGTTTTCTGACCCCGCCGTGAGCTCACTCCTGCTCCCCGCGCGGGTCTGGCACGGAGGCGGTAACTATGGAGAATATGGCGGAGGAGGAGGCGGAGGTGGCTCCTGCCCAGGTCCCGACCTCGGCCCCGGACTCGGCTCGGGTCCCAGCTCCGGCCCCGGACTCGGCTCCGACTCCAGCCCCAGCCCCTGCCCTGTCCCCGGCCCCAGCCTCTGCCCCTGACGAGGCTGAAAGCAGTAAGTGCAGGAGGCCCAGGTCTTTCTGCTGCAGGAGAAGCGAGAAAGTGCGTCTTGCGGGGGAGGCCCTTCTTCACTGGGGTGGCTTTCATGGGAAAGGAAGGGGTAGGGCGATGGGGGAGGACGAGGGACCCGCGCTGCGCGGCAAACGGGCACCGAATGGAGAAGGCATGTCCACCAGCCTCGAGGACATTGCGATGAAGGTTATGTGGGGGCCAGGGGTGCTGCAAAATGAGCTTGAGGGCTTCTTCGTTAAAGGGGGTCTTTTTCTGGTGCAAAAATAGGAAGTTACACCTGATCTGGTAGATTCTCTGAGCTTCCGTCACGGGGTCCTTTGAAAGTGTAACGTAGTAACCGAGGCGACCCATGTTTACTGTAGCAGATCCTAGCTGTCAAGATTTAGAAACCATTGCTCTCAACTAGGTTTTATGTCCGGACATACACAAAAAAGATGAGTTTTTCTCATTTCATTTTCTACAGCAGTTTGCTTCCAAAAAGAATTTGAGGGTGATGAGTGGTTGAGTAGTCTACTAAATTATGGATTTATGTCTTCCCTCGGACATAAATACCAATGGAGTTTTGTATTTCATTAGGTCAGAAGTCAGCTGTTGAAAAGGATAGCCCATATTATTGTTTGCGCTTCTGAATGTGCTTGCATGTCTTCTAAGTGATTTGTTGGGCCATAGAGGACAAAGGTAGGCCCTCCTCATCTTAAGGTCAGAGCTAGGTAGATGCAAAATAAGGCCAGTTGTACAGTGGTAGAGGGTAGAGGGTAGAGGGGGTTCACTGAGTAGTCTCGCTCATCGGGTGTGGTGTAGCAGCTTTAGGAATGCATGCTGTCTCTAACTCATCAAGAATATGTTAAGCGCTTTGGGAAGATTTATTCATGTGTTTGAAAGTTTACAAGTATGTAATGCAAAGAATGCAACCTTTGAGAAACCTGGGACACATAGGTAACAACTGAGAAATTGGAAATGCATTAGAAATATATATTAATCGCATTTTAAAAATTATCTCTTGATGGTCTAGTTAGTCCTTAAACTTCCGTCTTACGTAGACAAGATGAAGGTGGCACCTCTGAAATAGAACTGAAAATTGAGGAAGAAGTAACAGAAGTTGTAAACAAAATCTCCTAGCATCTGATTTAATAAGGGGTTTTTCTCTTGACTTCTGGATTATTAGTGTGTTCCAGAAAGGTTGAGTAGCTTAAAGTGCAGATTGCCTGATATCTACTGTCTTGAACCACAAAGTGATTTCAGAGGCGTACATAGGCATATCATGAATCTTTATTTAGACAGGTCTCTGGGAGTTTTCTTCAGTAGTGGGCCACAGGATTTTCCATTTTCTCTTCTAACTTACCGGGCCCCTTCCTTTTATTTTGTACTATTTAGTAGTTAGGATGATTTCAAAAAGCACATCTTTACATAGATATCTATATCTATATCTTGTTGCATATATACAGACCTTTGAAACATGGAAGCCAAAAGCCTTTATGATAACAAATTTTTCTCATTTAAAAGTAAGGTAAAAAATTTGTAATTTTAATAAATTTGAGAAAGAATGGCTGATAGTACTGTATTAAATTCCAAAATTGTAGAATGTCCTGCTGCATCCAAAAAGACTAGTGATGTTTAAACGTTATTTAACAAACGTCAGTGCCTGCTGTGTGTAAAGGCACTTAGCCATTACAAAGATGAAGAAGACCTCGCCCCTGCCTTCTTACTGCTTATTGATGGGGGAAGACAGACAAGGCCACGAATTAGACAAAGGAGCTGGGAGTGAAGCTCAGAGAGGAAGTAGGCAGGACAGTAGCAGTGTCAAGAATAAAATTTAAAAGGCTGATGGTTCTAAATTGTATAACCTAATTATATAATGACTATTAGAGAGCCTATGGCTTATCCCATCATCTCCTATCCCATTGGAGATCTGTCCTTAAAAGTTATCACCTCCTAGTCTTGTATATTCAGGCCCCCACTTTGTAAACGTTCTCTTCCAAAATTTAGAAGTATGTAATTTGAAGGATGTGTAATATTTGAGAAACCTGAAAGTGTGTTTCTGGGACTGGGTTTTGAATTTTTTCTTCTCTTTTTCACATTTTTTTTCTACTTAGGCTTTCTTCCTCATGTTCATAGTTTCGCCTAACATATGAATTTATTATTTATATCCCTTCAGAATCCCTCCTGAACTCCAAAAACAAAACTGCCTACTGGACTTTACTACATGAATACCAGTAGTATATCAAGCACACTATGTCAAGAACTAAATTCCCTCTTTTCCTTTCCTCTTCCTTTCTGCCAAAAGTATTTTCTTCTTCCTTTATTGGTTCATGGTACCATTATTCTCAACCATGTAAACTTGAAATCTTAGATTCATTCTTGAATTTACTCTTCAGTCTTACTTTACACCCACACCCCAAGTTCTTTGCTTCTTTTTTTTCTTTGGTTTTACCTTCTAGTCTCCTGTACCTATCTATTTCTCACCTCAATTATTGATCCGTGGTACTATAGCCAGAGATACCCTCCTGAAACACAGTCAAATCATATTCACTTTCTCAAAAACCTGCAAAGACTTAGCATTGCCTAAAGAAAAAAGGTCAAACCAACTTGCATAGAATTTATGCCTTTTATTATCTGTACTACATTGGGGCTGCATATTTTTCTGCCAACTCCATCTAGCCAGGTGTGGGATAGAAGTGGCTGTATTTTTTATACCACATTCCTTTGTTCATGAGATTACTTAAGTTTATAAGGCCAGCCACCAAATCTTACTGAATTCTGTTCATACCTTAATGCGCTTCTTCAGTAAAGACCTTCTCAGAGGCTCTTGGAATTAATTGCCCCTTACTCAGTGTGTCCACATTATATTCACCCCAAGTATCCTTTCATTCTGCCTTGTGTTATAGTTAGTAGTTAATCTCTCCTACCTGATTGAAAGTTCTTTGAAGATAGGAAACATGGCTTAAGTTTCTTCAGTGTTTTTTACAGAATAGAAACATTTTTTTAAGAATTATATTGAATAATTAAGTAAATTTTAAAGCTGTCAGGTTGCATTCTGAGGCACACTTGTCATTTATAAACTGAGTCCCAGCAGTATTCTCCATTTAAGTATTAGGGAATTATGCTATAGGAAATAAAACTGTCAAACTCTAGGTGAAGTAATTAATTAATAATGGAACTGGAATATAGATTGTTAAAGCGTAATTTTCTAATTTTTAAATTTTCTTTCAGAGAGACACATCTCAATTCAGAGGCAGCTTGCTGATCTAGAGAAGTTAGCTTTTGTAACTGAAGGTGATTTTGACTCTGCTAGTTCATTGAACTCAGATCATCTTGATGCAGGTATTTCCATGTTTGTTTGTGTGTGTGTGTTTTCTTAATTTCTAATGGTTTGTTATCTAGCATGAAAAATTTGCTAGAAATAGACTTGTATATTCTGTTGAACTAGAGGAGTAGTAAATATTTTTATGCAGGAAAGTGATAGTCATCTCTATGCAAAGGTTCGGTGGAATCAGTTACTTCACAACTCAGGGAAATTACAGTCTCATCCTATGTAATCCTATATAATAAAAGCATAGTATGCAAATTATCCCCTGGACCAGGAGTTCCTCTGGGAGTTCTGCCAGGGGGCAGGGCCAGCCAGGGAAAGGGAGGGGGTACCCGGCCAGCAGCTGGCAGCCAGCAGCTGCTAGGGATCCTACCAGTGCATGAAGGGTGTGTGTATTCTCTGTGTATATCTATTGCATTTGGCTAGGAGTAACAAAAAAACACATTGCCTTAAAAAAAACATTGCCTTGAAAAATATGGAGGCTTATATTCTCTCCTGTAAAATAAGTACCAAGATAAGCAATCTAGGGCTGGTACAAGAGTTCCACGGGACTGTCAATGCCCTAAGCTCCTCTCTTTCTGATTTGCCATCCTTAGTGCTTGGATTCCATCCTTAAGATCACCTCATGGTTTTTTGAAGTAGGCCCAGTATTAAAAAAAATAGTGTCTATACTTGCAGTGTGCTATATGTGAAAGGTATTTGTTGGATTAAAATTTATTAAGTGGGTTATTGATTGTTTCTGTATGTTTTTATTGCTTTAAGTCTGAACTTTAATTCAGGTTTTAATTCTTTGGTACACTGTTTTTATTTGAGATACATTTCTAATTAAATAAGACTTTTATTTTGATGATCCAAAATCTTTTCAAGGACATACTAACAAAGAAGGAAGACCTCACAAATTCAATAGTAGGATACAGTGTTTCTAATCATGGCCTCCAGTCTCAGAATACCAATCATATTAAATTCCTCCTACTGCTTTGGGTTTCTTCTTCCATTTTTCTAACTCGACATGTTAACTGTTTTTGTTGCTGCCAGAGTAGAAGAATGCCACAGCAGCTACTTACTCTCTCCACCCAGCTCCTGGCCCTCTGGGAGGGTGACAACCTCTGCCTTTTCCCCTGTCCAAAGTACAGAGTGACTCTGCCAGGCACTTTGGCTGGAAGGATATATAGATTATCATTCTTCATCCGTTTTGTTCTCAGTGGCAGTAAGGATAGCAGCTAGTCACAGAGAGGGGATTTTTAGGGTAAAAATCACTGACCCTGTGCTAAAACAATTTTTGTTAACTACCCGCTGAGACGGGGGTGATGTCTTACTGAAGTTAAGAAAGACATTATATAAGAAGTGGGGTGGGGCTGGGGTCCTCGGTTACTTTTTTTGTAACTGAATTGAAGCATTAATTGGTAGTATATTCTGTGCCTTATCAGTTCTTTTTTCTTTATCAGGAAATAAACAGGCTTGTCCATTATGTCCTAAGGAAAAATTTAGAGCTTGTAATAGCCATAAGCTTCGTCGGCACCTTCAAAATTTACATTGGAAAGTGTCAGTTGAATTTGAAGGTTAGTATTTTTGTGCTTACTAAAAAGTGATGTAAATGAAATTCAAGATTTGATACCAGTTTGGGAATTTTATAGTGAACTTAATCAAGTGTTTTAAGTTTAAAAATTTGAGGGATTCAAACCCTTCTTTTAATGTGTTTATTAATAAAAGCTCATGTTGCTCTCTAGGCAATAGCAATATATAACACAAGTAGTTTTGTTTGGCAAACATTTATTAAGCATCTGTTCTGTAGTATGTACTCTGCGTGGCCCTGGGGGGACCACATTTTGGACAGTGTCATAAATGAAGAGTCTGTGTAGTGCAAATTAGCATAAGGCAGAGAAGATGAAGCCTAAGAAAGAGTCAAGTGGCAGAGAATAGATGACAAAATTGAGTTCTAAGGAAGCTAAGTGGCTAATCCAAGATAACACAGATAGTCTTGGCAGAACCAGAATTCACACTTGGATCACCCATATTTGTTTTTATACTGTACTATATATAACAAGTAAACTAAGGCTATCTTATTAAGTAAATTAATTAATGATATTACAAATACAAAAATAATCTGTTATTCTTATAAAATTTGCCAATAATTTTGTGAAAATTGAATATTTAACGAACAGTGATATGACAACCATCCATCCTTCATTCTAGGTTACAGAATGTGCATCTGCCATTTACCTTGTCGACCAGTGAAACCAAATATTATTGGAGAACAGGTAATCAGATGTTAGATTTATTTTGAAATTTAGCCCTCTTTAAAGAATGTGCAATTTTTACTTGCTTTAACACTAAAATGTTTATGTTCAGCAATGAGGTTAACTTTAAGATTTTGTATCTGAATGTTTTCAGATCATCATATTGGGAAAAATATAAAATGCATGAAAAAAAGGGTTGCTGTATTGAAATTTTTATAGTTTTAATTTCAGTCAGATATATTGCTGTCTTGTGTTCAAAAGGAAAATTATTTACTAATTTTAGAACGGAGAATTAAATAGAAAGTAATTTTTTTCTTTTAAAATAAATCTTGATTATAGAATAAGAGCCTTCAATTTCTGTGATTTAATAAATGCGTTGATTCATTCTCACCATTCTTCCTGTGCGCTTCCATTAATCTGCCAAAGGACAGAATAAGAGACTTCCTGAAATTTTTGATAACTTTTTTTAAAAGTACATATGTTCATTTTTAGAATAGATTTGACCTTTGGGGAATAAAAATTATAAAGTATTTTTGGTGATTCTATCCTGAATACATATTAGCTTATTATTAATTTTTCTTTTGGATCACTAAAAAGAGTAGTGCTGGAGAAAAAATAACATTTCTTTTTGTTGTTTTTTTTTTTAATTCTTATTGTTGAAAGTATTACAAAAAATCATTTCTTAAGCAGTAGTCAGGACAATGCTTGTCCATGAACCTTATCCAAGATATTTTGAATATGATAACCACAGTACCATAGGAATCTTTTGCAATGTTCTTGAATATTCTTGACTTGCTATATGATTCCAAGTAAATAGGAGGTAGACACAGCAAAAGTAGGAGTGCCATTGGAGTAGTCTTTTGGTCCTCAGCTATGTGAGAAATCATAAAGTGAGAATTTTTTACTTGGAAATCTTAAAAGCTGGTTACTAAATGTGGTCATCATTAAAAATTAAATTAGCCCTAGGCGGTTTGGCTCAGTGGATAGAGCGTCAGCCTGTGGGCTGAAGGGTCTAGGGTTCGATTCCAGTTAAGGGCACGATCCCCAGTAGAGGACGTGCAGGAGGCAGCTGATTAATGATTCTCTCTCATCATTGATGTTTCTATCTCTCCCTCTCCCTCTCCCTTCCTCTCTGAAGTCAATAAAAACATATGTAAAAAAATTAAATTATATGAACTTAAAAGTGAATAAGTTATATTAAAAACAAAGGTAATGAATACTCAAAGCTCACTACTTCCTAATTATTTTACTGCATGTTTCTATTATCTATGCTCTTACAGTTATTTATATAATATCTGCATGGTGGCAATGCTGTCTTTTCCCAAATACATGTTCATTGATGTCACATTGGTAACTTGAAATTTGTCACAATTGTAGCTTAAAATTAAAGAGTATATTTTCTTGATATTGTAGAGTATTTATACTACAGAAAGCTGAAAACTCTACGAATCAGAACTTTATTTTCCTGGTGAGACAGTTAAACATCTACCAGCACACTGCTACTTATGTTATACCATCTGTAAGTGCTGCTTATAGAAAAGAGGATACAGTTATTTGTTGATTAGAATGAATGGGAAAATCTTAGAAATTAAAGTTGTAGCCTATTGTAAAATTAAATTAAAAAGTATATGTCACATGGCAAAATTAATACTGTCTTCTATACCAATAAACCCAAGACACATACGTAAATTTACAACCTTGAATAAAGTTCTATTTCATTGTCTTAGTAACTTATTTATGTATTAAATTAAATACTCTGTTTGCTAGATATCCAGTAAAATGGGCGCCCATTATCATTGTATCATTTGTTCAGCAACAATCACCAGAAGGACTGATATGCTAGGACATGTTAGGCGCCATGTGAATAAAGGAGAGACTAAATCCAGGTATATTGCTGGTAAGTTGAGCAATCTTATTAACATGTTAGTAAGTAAATCGTTAAACAATGGTCCAATTATTCTTTTTAGACATCGATGAGATAATGATAGTGACTTAACTAAATCACTGAGCTAACTCCTACACCCTTACTTCAGATTTCCTTTTTCTGTGAGCCTCCCAACAATGTTTTTCTGTCCTCAGTTAACATATATTTCACAAGTGGGTAGAAAAAGCAACCGATGCTCAAGTAAATACAGGTATCTTAGTGAACGATTATAGGACTGTAATACTAATGATGGCTCCTGCACCAGTAATTGTGTTATACTTATTAAAACACACTAGAAAAAGTATGTAAAATGACATAACGACCGCTTATTACCCTGAGTGGTATCAAGTTATTAGTAGTTATTACTGAGGCAGCCCTTCTCAAGAATTAAGCCCTCATTGTCCTAAGGCCGTGGTCGGCAAACTGCGGTTCGTGAGCCACATGCAGCTCTTTGGCCCCTTGAGTGTGGCTCTTCCTAAGCCTTAGGAGTACTCTAATTAAGTTAATAACAGTGTACCTACCTATATAGTTTAAGTTTAAAAAATTTGGCTCTCAAAAGAAATTTCAATCGTTGGACTGTTGATATCTGGCTCTGTTGACTAATGAGTTTGCCGACCACTGTCCTAAGGCATCCACTGTATATAAAGAAGTAATGTCTATACATACCTGAATGGTATTATGTACCTTTCTTTTGAGAATTGAAAAAAGTCACTAAAATAATTTTCCATAGCGCTTAATTTTCTCACAGACTCTGGTTTGAGAAAGGCTGACCTTGTGAGGTACATGATGCCACTTTGGTGGGTAGAGAAGATGTATAATAACACTGGGAGAGGTGCTGTTATTTGGCATTGTAAAAAGGGAAGTATGGTTGCTATTTAGTTAACATTCTGATTGTAATATAATCAAGAAATCCAAATACAGTCTGTTATTTTTCCCCACACATATTATATGTGTCTCATTTCTTAAATATGCAAATCATATACTTAAATACATCAGCTTTTCATTTGGGTTTATAGCTAAATTATTCAAATGTATAGCAAATGTAGAATTTTTTTCCTTTACATCTGTTTTAATGTAATTTGTGATTTAAATCATAATTATGAGAAAGTGTTCTAAAATCTAGCATGTTCAGGAAATATAATGATTCTTTCTCATGCTGGCTAATGAATGTAATCATACAAAGATACCACTTTTCTAACAATTATCCCACAATAACATCTTTAGCAGCCAACCCATGTAAATGTAATATAGTATTTGATGAGGAATAAAGGTATTTTAGGATTCATTGCTATCTTAGGTTGATTGTTCTTTCTTTTGCTTTTTTTTGTTTGTTTTTAGGTTGATTGCTCTTAACTAGGTATCATTATTGATGGAGTAGGCAGTTATGATTTTGAGTTGATAAATTTTAATTCAGTAAATACTACTTTTTTCCAGAGACAGTGCTGAGTAGATCAGTTTTTAACACAATTACATTATCACATTATTATAAAGGAAAGTTATTTTTTAAGTGTATATTGTTTTAGATATTTAATAATACTTTGTATTTAACTAGAAATCTTTTTTTTATCTTAGCTTCTGCTGCTAAACCACCTACTGAAATTTTGAAAGAGGTAGACACAGATGTACAAGTTTGTCCTAATTATTCTGTACCTCAGAAAACAGATTCCTATTTTAATCCCAAAATGAAACTAAATCGGTAAGCTAAATTGAGAAAAGGGTTATGGGATGTTTCAAATCATTACAAATATACCCTCTCTTAATCTTTATGTTCCAATGCAGTGATTTTCATCTAGTATGCCGCAAGAAGCACAGATGTGCCACAAGAATTTTAAAAACATGCATTCACAATAATGGCCATCCAGTGTGACTGAATCAAAATGACACTTTTATTTTTGTCCGATCAGCAAAAGATACTTTTTGGTTGCCTACAGAATTTTAATAAATAATATATGTGTGCCATGAAATGAAAACAGTTGAAAATCGCTGGTCTAATGTGTTGAAATTTAAAACTAGGTACAGAATGAAAATCATCCATCTTAGCATTTCTCAGAATGATTATTTTCTCTCTCTTTTTTTTTTTTTTTTTTTGCCAGACCAATTTCTTTCTCAGAGAGTAAAGTAGACCTAACTTTATAGAATTAATGAACAATGCTTTTGTGGAAAAATTTTGTTTATAAAACTTTTATTTATAAAATTTGCTTATAAAATCATTTTTTCATAGTGAATGTTTGCTAATAGAACCCAATTGATTCATAGTTTAATTTCACAAACTTCTAGTTCTCATACTATTAAGTAGGGAATATGTTATTAGGCCTTTTTTTTTTTTCCAAATAGGAATGCTACCACTATTATTAAATAAAATAAAAGCTATAATGGTGAAGCCATGGTAGAGTAAAGTCATTTCAGATTATTATACTTTCTTTTAGGCAGCTAATATTCTGTACTTTGGCTGCTCTGGCTGAGGAGCGAAAACCTTTGGAATGTCTGGATGCCTTTGGAGCCACTGGTCAGTAATGAAGCTGTTCTGGAATCCAGCTTAATTAGATTTGTACACTATCTTTTCTTAGAAAATGTATGTGATTATCATAGAATATTTTGATATAAAAAATTGAAGATTGCCCTAGCAGTGGATAGAGTGTCAGCGTGTGGACCAAAGGGTCCCAGGTTTGATTCCAGGCGATGGCACGTATCTCGGTTTGATTACAGGCTCCACCTCGGCCTGAGCCCTGGTCTCTGTCACATCGATATTTCTGTCTTTCCCTCTCTCTTCCACTCTCTTTAAAAAGCAATGGAAAAATATCCTCAGGTAAAGATTAAAAAATGATAATAAAATAATAAAAAATTGAAGATCCAAGGTAAAATTTCTTTGTTGTGGAAAAATTTCTAATATATAAAAAAGTGGAGGATATAATAAATGAATTCCTTTGTATCCATCACTTACTTCACAAATTATCAACTCACGCTCAGTCTTGTAACTATCCCATGCACTTATCTCAGACCTCGTGTCCCCATCCTCCATCCCATTTTGAAACAAATCATAAATATCTCATTTCATCTGTAAACATTTGTTAGATCTGTAAAAGATAAGGACTTTAAAAAAATACAGCCATACCATTATCACACCTTAAAAAATTAAGAATAATTCTTTAATTAAATGTTTAGATATGCCCAACGATCTCATTTTTTTTATCAAATCAGAATCCAGACAAAGACTTTATTTCAGTTAATATGTCTCCTAATCATCAATCTATATACCTATTGTGTATGTGTTTGAGATAATTACTTGAGTGGCAATCCTTGTCTTGTTCCTGATCTTGGGGAAAAAACTTTCAACTTTTCACCATAAGTATGATGTTAACTGTGGGCTTATCATATATGGCCTTTGAGGTACATTCCTTTTATCCTTGCTTTTTTGAGAATTTTATCATAAATCAATGTTGAATAGATGCCTTTTCTGCATCTATTAAGATACTCATATGATTTTTATCCTTCATCTGTTAATGTGTATCATATTGCCTGATTTTTGGATGTTGAACCAGCCTTGTATCACTGGAATAAATCCCACTTGATCATGGTGTTTGATCCTTTTAATGTATTGTTGAATTTAGTTGGCTAATATTTTGTTGAGAATTTTTGCAATATGTTCATCAGGAATATTGGCCTGTAATTTTCTTTTCTTGTGGCATACTGTACCTGATTTTGGTATGGGGGTATTGCTGGCCTCATAAAATAATTATTGATAGGCATTGCTTATTGCCATTTTGTTGTTTTCCAGTTGTTTTTGTAGTTCCTCTTGGTTCCTTTCATCATCTCTTGTTCTCTTCCTTTGTGGTTTGATGACTTTGCTTAGTGGCATGTTTATATTACTTTTTCTTTATCTTTCATGTATTTACTCTAAGTTTTTGTTTTGTGGTTACCATAAAGCTTTATCTGTAACAACCTGTTTTAAGTTGATAGCAACTTAAGTTTGATCCCATTATAAAATGCAACATTATTACTGTCCCCCAACCCACTTTTTGTTTTGATCTCACATTTTACATTTTCATCATATATATCCCTTAACTAATTATTATAATCAGTTATTTTTACTACCTTTGTCTTTTAACCTTCATACTAGCTTTATAAGTAATTAGTTTCCTTTATTATATAATTACTTTTCCAGTGAGATTTAATCTTTCATGTGTGTTCTTGTTCCTAATTAGATATTTTATTTGAACTGGGATCATAGAAAAGTTTTGTAAGAAATACTAATGAAAATCTGTAAAACTTTTTTTGTTTGATAACTTTTCTTCAGAGGCTTTGTAGTGAGAAAGTAGAAAAAGAATTACTTATGAAAATACTAAGATTTTGAAACAATTTATTTATAGAATTATATTCTATATTATTGTTATACAACTTTTTTTTTTAATTGTTACAATTTAAAAACAGATTTTCTTTCCCATTTCTCCTAAGGGATAATGGGATTACAATGGGCAAAACATCTTGGAAATGCAGTCAAGGTTACCATTAATGACTTGAATGAAAACTCTGTGACCTTGATTCAGGAAAACTGCCATTTAAACAAATTGAAAGTGGTGGTGGACAGTAAGGAAAAAGAAGAGGGTGATGACATTCTTGAAGAAGGAGAGGAAAAGCTTGGTAATATTAAGGTGACCAAAATGGATGCCAATGTACTGATGCATTTGAGATCTTTTGATTTCATGTAAGTGAAAAAATTTGCTGTGTCACTTTCTAAACTGGTCTGGAATTTTTTTTGGGGGGGGCGGATATAAAAATTGACAGTTTGTTGTTGCTTTTTATTTATTTCAGTTAATACAGTTTTGTTTTTAGCATTGGCCTAAGGAATGCAATAGGAACATTTTCCAGCACCTGAAATAAAATGCTTGGGCATGACAATTTTCCTTTAATCCTGACTTATTTTTATTAATCTAACATAGCATATGGTCAATTTTATTACTTTTAAAACAGAATTATGTATTTAAAATAGATTTGTAAAGTACTTATGAACACATGGAATTTTATTAGAAATAATGACAATCATATAATTTTTGTTACCAATATGATTTTAAATATGTCTGTATTCTTTCTGATTTTAGACACCTAGACCCTTTTGGAACATCCGTGAACTATCTAGATTCTGCATTCAGAAATATAAGAAACCTTGGCATAGTATCAGTGACTTCTACAGATATCAGTTCTTTATATGCCAAGGCACAACATGTTGCCCGGCGACACTACGGCTGTAACATTGTCCGAACTGAATATTACAAGGAACTCGCAGCCAGAATTGTTGTAGCGGCAGTGGCAAGGTACAGAATTGCCAACAGTGTAACACCTAATGTTTGGGCATATGTTAAAAACAGATTCAAGAAGTGCTTCTCTCATTTTATAAATATGCACAAAATGCAAATTCTGTATTTCATTCCTATAATCTTCCTTTGTTTTGTGATCTTATGTTGTATCTTTTAAAATTTGATTTAAAAGCTTGTGCTTAAAATAGTGAGTTTACTCTCCAATTAAAAATATTATGAAAGCAATTAATGTAGTAAGAAAGATAAAAATGAAAGTTAATTTTAAGTCAGTTATTTCAACAATGTAGGGTAGGTGAGAGGATAACATAATGAAAAGGGAAGGCAAAGATTGTTTTTAGATTGAGAAACAGTCATTGTTTTATGTTCATCTAATCTTTATTTAAACAAACAATTTGCAAAATGATGGCTTATAACCTGATTCTGCAGAATGATCTTGCCTACAAAAAAAGCTCTCTTTCTCATCTATATTTCTAAACATTTGAAGGAATATTTTTTTGAGCACCTCTCTTGTTCAGAATCTCTTATGCTATATAAATGGACATTGCAAGTATATATAATGGATAATCAGCCAGCTCACTTACTGGCCTCAAAACTAATTTCACAGCATTTAGATTGAAATTCCTACCTCAGCATAAATAGATTAGACTTCATAGATGTTAAGTGTTATTCCTAATTGAAAACTCTGATGTTCAGTTTATACATGCCCATGACCTACTTAAAAATGTTTACACTAACAAATTCAAATTAATACATATGAACCAAATTTAGTGTGTAACTGCAGAGAGAAAACTAAGTACATAAATGCTGCATCAAGTAGAATTTAATCCAGAAGTGTGTAAAATTAATAGTAGCAAGGACTTTGCCTATTCACTTTTCCCTGAATATTTAGCAGCTGGCTTACTACCCTGCATATAGTTAGTATTCAGTAAACATTGTTTGGAAGAAGCTTTTATAGAAAAAACAGGTAAAAAGGCAGAAAGGTGGTGGTGATGGCAACAAAGAAAGTGACATTGAAAACCAGAGCCTGTAGTCCTATTGAGAGGCTGTCATAAAGGAAAATGTCTAGTTACTGAAGACTCCAGCAAGCATCCTTTATTTCCTGTGTTTCATTTTGTATAAGAGTTATAGCAATTATCTTTTAAAAGTATGCTGCTAAGAATTGAATTTTTCGTATTTTCCCTTCACCTACCCATAGTTTACTGTCCACGTTAGTATTGTAAATATAATGTCAAAGAAAAATGATAAGCACCCAAAATAACTTAAATTTGTTTTTCCCAGAGCTGCAGCTCGATGTAACAAAGGCATAGAAGTACTATTTGCAGTGGCTCTGGAACATTTTGTCTTGGTCGTTGTGAGAGTTTTGAGGGGGCCTACTTCTGCAGATGAAACAGCCAAGAAGATACAGTATCTGATACATTGTCAGTGGTGTGAAGAGAGAATTTTTCAGAAGGATGGTAATATGGTAGAAGGTAATTCAAGTTTCTTTTGACTGTATACTGTGTCTAATTTATTTTTTAAAAAATCTTTATTGTTGAAAGTATTACCTATTTTCCCCTAATTGACACAATAAATTGTGTCTAATTTATGTATAAGCCTCCAATAAATAAGCCTTTATCACATCCCTAATTATACATATTGTCCTTTGGTTTTAAAGATGACAGCGCTAACTTTATTTCCTATCCTGGACTTCAGAAAAGGCATTTGTGTGAGTTTATTCACTGGTGCTATACAAGTTACGCTCTCCAGCTCTGCCCTCCTCTATTGAAACATCTAGAAATAACTTAGTTTCCACTGTCACTAATTTTAGGAACATAAGTTAGGATAACCTCTCTGTTTCTGGCTGAATATAAAAGCCATCAGTTACAAAATTCATTCAATAAACATTTACTGAGACTCTACTATATGCCAGGCCTGGGAACCAAGGAAAATAATTTGACTTTTGCCCTTATAAAGGTGTTTCTATTTTTGCTTTTCCAGGATATAGAAACAGTTGCCCTAGGAAAAAGAGTGACAGAGCCTTTAAGTAAATCTAAAATAAGATCTCACACTGTGTATTATGCCATTTAACTCGGTTCATATAGATTTGCGGTGGAGTGCGGGAAACGTGTAAACTCGGGCCGATTGTAACTGCGTATTACCAAATATTTGTTTGTTTGCCGTTCACAAAGATACCTACCTGCGTATGCGAACCGTTTCATACCCATTGGGGTAATAGGTATCATAAAAATCCCTGATTTTGCGCGGGAAACCTAAATAATTGCCCGCGCCATCTTATATTTTGGCGGGAAATTCACCCGACACCGTAGTGTTAATTGCACTGAATAACATTGATATCAGATAGCGAGAAGCTAAAGACCAATATCCCTACCACCATAGCCTTGGGTTTTGGATATCTCTAAGACTGATTGATCAGATCCAGCCATTCCAAGCAAGTGCATGATCCACCTAGGAACAGCCTGGGCGAAATTTGTACCAGAGAGTCTGATTTAAAATGACTATTCTGGACCTTAAGTGAACTGGAAAAGTTCATACTAGAATATTCCCCCATCTTGGAAACTACCTCCCCAATTTCCTTGTGATTCTATCGGGCCTTATTGCTCTTTAAACTGAATTAGATTCTTCTTGCTTACATTTTGGGGCTGATTATGAATCAGGTCTAGGGAAGAGGGTAATTATTTTCTTCCCAATTGCAGAAGAGTTAATATGAGAAATGTCTTTATTTTGATGGGATGGCAGTTATATGGATATATATATATTTGTCAAAGTTCATTAATCTTTCCACATAAAATGTATACATTTTACTGCATGTGAATTTTACCCCAATCACTGATTTTAAAATACAGATATCTTGTGGACTTTATAAGACCTTCTCCTATTTATTTCATGTACTAACTAAAAGATCTCTAATCTGTTTGACATGGATTTCTATAATCTGTTTTAAGCTTTAATCCTCTGATCTGTATAATTGAGATTTTATAAAAATATTTAGCACAATATCTGGCACATAGTAGATTCTCAGTATATAGTAGCTGCAAATTATTATGAGTATAACAATTACTACTATGTATCTGTCATTTCTGCTTTGATTTCTTTTAATCTTTTCACAGAAAACCCGTATAGGCAGCTGCCCTGTAACTGTCATGGAAGCATGCCTGGAAAGACAGCAATAGAACTTGGACCTCTATGGTATGTGTGCCCAAGCATGATAATATATTCAGAATTGATTTATATATTGATTTTGTTTGTTGACTTTTGATGATGTGAGGTAAAAGACAAGCAAATTTTGATTGAATTTTTAAAGTCTAAGCAAATAATTATGACTTCTCCCCCTCTGAACCTGAGGTGTTTTCTGTTTTCAAATTTTTCTATAACATTATTCCCCCAAGTTTGTGACAGTGCTAAGAGGCAGTGGGATTAAAGAGAAGCCTAGCTGTTCTGCAAACTATAATTCATTTCTGAATAGTAAGAATTAGGCTTTTTTATTTTTATTTGTTAATTATAGAACTCTAGGGTGTGGTTAAAAAGTGATCACAGTAACTTTTTAAAGAAGAGCCAACTAATATAAAAAGTCTTTGAGGAATTAATTTTAAGAAGGGCAAATGCAAGTAAATGCCTTTTGTTTTTGGGTAAAGTTGTTTAGATGGGACGCAATTGCAAATTTTTAATGTATGTATGCTATTGTACACAGAAATTCCTAACAACATTGTGACAAGAATCATTGCAGATATCTACCTCATTAATTTACAAGGTCAAGGTTTAGCCACCTACTAAACTTAAAAATAACACAAATGGTAAATGTTTGTGCTGATGCCCATTTTTAAATCTTTTTTCATGTCTAGTTAACTTTTTTGTTATTTTTTACTTTTTTATTTAATTTATTGGGGAGACATTGGTTAATAAATTATATAGGTTTCAGGTGTACAATCCTACATAATAAAAGCCTAATATGCTAAGTGTCCTGTCGGTTAGTAGGCCGTTCAACCAACCAAGGTGCAATAAGCTTATGATAAGCTAAGGCTACTCAACCGCTTGCTATGACATGCGTTGACCACCAGGGCGCAGACAGTTGACCGGTCGACCAGTTGCTATGACGTGCACTGACCACCAGGGGCAGACGCTCTGACTGGGAGGTTAGCTTGCTGCTGAGGTCTGTCTGATCGGGACTGAGCGAGATGGGCCAGACACGCTCTGGAGCCCTCCCGCAGTCCTTCCCTGGCTGGCCAACCTCCCATGTCCCTCGGCCTGGCCTGCATTCTCTCGCAATCTGGTCCCCCTTGGGGGATGTCGAAGAGCTGGTTTCAGCCCAATCCCACAAGCCAGGTCTAGGGACCCCACTGGTGCACGAATTCATGCACTGGGCCTCTAGTTCTATATTATCTGTATGTTGTATTGTGTGTTCACCACCCCATCTTTATCCTATGTTAATACCCTTAGATTAAGAATGATCTAGCTAGTCTTACATTCTGGTACTCTTTCCTATGTCATCTGCTACATGTTGATCCTACTCACTGACCTCAGAACTGGGGAAATGAATTATTAACAGCTGCTGGATCCAGAAGGAAGATCTAGCCCAAGTCCTTCATTTTATAGATGAGAAAATTACAACAAAGTGCTTTTAAGTGCTGGCTAAAACTGACCTCCAAAATTTCGCAGCTCAGGCAGGGCAAGAACTTGGGTTGTCTCACTCCCAGGATTGAGTTCCCATGCCTTATGATTTCCTCACTCAAAGCCATAGTCCTATCTTTACTCTCATCCAGAATCTCTTCCTCTTTCCCCACTTCTTTGAAGTCTCTCCTTAGTGCTTCAACCCAAATTACTTCTAAATTCCTTTTTAGTAAATCTGACATTGATCGCTCATTTAACACTTAAAACCATATAGCTTTCCACATGTATTCGCTAACCCTGGTAATAATAGCTACCATTCATTAAGAATATACTTTGTTCTAGAGATTTTATGCATGCCATCTCATTTAATTCCATAAACACATGGAATATTTACTGTTACAGGAATATGCATTAAAACTTCTGCATTATAGTACATCCCTGTCTAGATTTATAGGCTTAACATTGTATTTTATACTTTGGTGTATATTCCACACCTATATGTAACACAGGGTTATACACATTATGAGAGTTGATTTAACTGTGAATGAAATTTCCTTGACTAACACAACACTAGTTTGGAGAACTAACATGATAAAAGGAATGGAGAAATAGAAAATAAACAATTTTAAGTTAAATCATAAATTCTTTTTAATTTCAGTATTTAATCAATCATATAATTAATTATATATCTTATTATTTAAGATAATAAACATTTCTCTCAAACCCAGTTCTCTATATTTTCTTGGGATTTTTTGTTTCTTTTAGGTCAAGCTCCCTCTTCAATACTGGATTTCTCAAAAGAATGCTAATTGAATCTCTTCACCATGGTTTAGATGACATTCAGCCCCTAATAAAGACATTAATCTTTGAGTCAGAGTGTACTCCTCAAAGTCAGTGTTCAGTTCATTCACCTTCAAATCTCACCAAGCAAGGTAACCAATTTAACACTAGTTTACTAGCTTACAAATTACCAAAATACTCTATCTTTTTAAACTTTATTTGATGTTATAATCAAAAGCAGTATAAGTAGTGTGCTTTTAAATCCCCTCTGAGTCTGACCATAACCTGCTTAATTTTTATTTTTAATTGCATAGTTTTCTTCAGGTTTATATTCAGAACCTGGAATAGTGATTTTATTAAGATAAAAGTATGTATTTTTAAAATTTTAGTACATTAAAAGTACTAACTGTCTATTGTGATTTTATTATACTTATCTGCTTTCTAAAAGGAGAAACCCTAGGGAATTCTGAGAGGTGTAGCCATTGAGACACAGAAACTAAGATATACACTTATCACTCATTAAAACTACGGTTTTTTTAATAGGCTTTTGTCGTTTTTATCTGGCCATTGACCTGAGGGTGGGCCTATTAGACATCCTAGCATTTCTCATAAGTCATTAGAAGCAGCAGTTGTAGTAGAGGATTAAATATATAATTCTTGCCCTGTTTTGCCATAGAATCTATATATTCAGAAAAGCAGTGTGGATATAATTTAGAAATAAGCTTTTATTTAAACTTTGAATTGTTACTTGATAACCTCCTGTAAAATATTTTGATTCCCATTTGTTTTTATTTTAGAAGAATGTGGTATATCTATTAAAACTACAGATGATACCACAACAGATAATTACATTGCACAAGGTATGTATGTATATATGTGTATGTATATGTATCAGTGCAAAAATCAGACAGCAAAAGAGTAGGAAGAGATTTCTTTGGTAGCCTATTTCACAGTGCATTTTTTTTTTTATTATACTGACAACCTAATTTAGTAAAACTTGTTTATCTGGCATTTACACAGTTAAAAATTTCTATGAACATGTACTGCACTCATAGTTCTAATATATAATGCATCCCTTTGAGAGAACTGTAATATCTTGAAAGAACGATGTGAACCAAAATAAGATCAAATTCTGTTTGATAGAATTGATTAAATTTTATTTTTCTTATTCTTTTAAACTTTTTCATCACCATATGATGCATAACAATTCCATTGATTACCCAGGTCTATTCTCTAGCCATAGGAATGTATTGTATGGCCTTTCTTATAATTTGGGATGTGAGCACACTTAATTTCTCGTTCGGAGGTAAGAAAAAGGCAGTATGGTATACAGTAATGAGCATTAGATTTAAGAGAATCATTCTGCTTCATTGTGTTGTTTGTTATATAACCTTGGACAGGTTATTCATTGAAGACCTATTTATCAAATACTGGCATTTGGTAGGGAGTACAAGTGTAAAAATGGAAGGGCATTATCCCCAGGATAATGTAATATAATCTGGGGGGGCGGGGGGGGGGGGGAGATTTACACACAGAAAAGACCTACACACATGAAACAATCAAAGAAGATAGAACTTAATCAAACTCTGAGTAGTATTGATAGTAATGAAGTCTGTGAGGTGATTGGCCCAGAATTCAAATAGCTTTCTTCAGGAGATGAAAATAGAATTGAGGCTTGACATTCAAGAAGGTAGAAAGGAAGTTCTGACTCAGCAAATGGTTAAATACTAAAATTAAATCAGTTAAGGATAGTGGAAATGAAAATATTTTATTCTTGCAATGAGTTCTCTTAAGAATTAAGACGAGATAGGTTGAAATGGTATGTGTCAGAGGATTTAGACTTGAGATAGCATAGAATTATAAAAGTATTCGGTTTGTAATTTTTAAGAGAATGCTAACTTTGTGTGTGTGTGTATTTGTGTGTTTCAGGAAAAAGAAAATGTACTGAAACAATCACAAATTTAGCCAAGAAACAAAAGGCTGATGCCAGTACCGAACATCCTCCCTTTTATTACAACATCCACAGACACAGCATTAAAGGGATGAATATGCCAAAGTAAGATAGCCAGTCAATGGCAACGTGTATATTTTATAATTTAATGACACAATGGTTTAAATAAAATTATAACCTCATTTTTTTCCCCTTTTCTTGCTGCAGGTTAAAAAAGTTTCTGTGCTATCTTTCTCAAGCAGGCTTTAGAGTAAGCCGAACTCATTTTGACCCAATGGGTGTTCGTACAGATGCACCTCTGATGCAGTTTAAATCTATCCTTTTAAAGTACAGCACCCCCACCTACACTGGAGGACAGTCAGAGGGCCATGTCCAATCTACATCAGAAGATACAGTAGCTGACAGGGTTGAAATGTCAGTGAATGACAAAGCAGAAGCAAGCAATTGCAGAAGATGGTAAAAGTAGAGAAGTGTTTATTCCCATACATCTTTATAGATCATCTGCCTAATACTTCTCTATACCAACTGTAGTTCTTTTTTTATTTTTTCAATTCAGTGGTGTAAAAATAAAAAAGTGCTGTTTTCATTTTAAAAGTAGCAGTTTCTAACTTAACTGGTTTGGGAGTTAGGCTTTCCAAGTTTTTCTTAAAGAAAACTTAGAATTGTTAGGAAAACAATTCATATGAAGCCAAGATTGACTGAGATCACCTACTATTTAATAACTCAGAAAATTCTCACATGCAAAGTGTTTGGAATTTTATGTATGTCACGTAAGTCACATCTCTGCTTAAATTGATGCTGAATAGAATAGGAAGAACAGTATCCTTTCAGGTCACTAATATATTTCACAATTACGAAGTTAAAATACATTCCTGATTTTAAGAATTCACACCTCTCCCATATTAATCTTTTAATTTTTAGCTTTTGAGAAATTAAATACTTGCCTGAGATAGAAATCCATTTTTTTCTAAGTTTCAGGTCTAGATGACTACACTTGAGAGTAATAGTTTGCCAAAGTAAATCGAGACGACTGTTCCAATTATAATTGTTCACAAGCACTGAAACTCTCGAGAGATTTTATTATAAACAAATTGGGTGATCTCAAGTGCCTCAGTTAATTCATATAAATATTCATTCGCTTGGTTGTGCTACCTCAGATGTAAAACTTGCCCACTTACGAAGTGAGGATTTTTTGTTTTGGGGGTGGATTTTTTTGTTTTGTTTGAATTTGTGGCGGGGGCTGGGGGGTTGGTTTGTTTGGTTTGTGTGTATATGCTCATTTTTTGTATAAAGTAGACCAGGCTAACATAATTATGAAAATTAGTTGAAACAAAAATCTTGTTTCCATTAATAAATACTGTTCTTACTTCATTTGAATGAATTTCGATGAAAGGATTTAGTATAAAGTTTGGATTTTTGTCTCAAGGATCTAATCCATATTTACCCTGAAGTATTTGTTAAAGGAAGTAACTTTTTTATAAGCATGAAGCTTGGGGGATGAAGGAGAAATAACTGAAGGTTTTTAATACACTGCACTCCAGTGACATACACAAAAATCCAGGGAAAATCTTTGTTATTACAGCATAGTCCTGGAGGATTTCTTCCCTTTCAATTAATGGAATCAGACATTTTGGCAAAATAAAGGAATATGTGAAGTGCATTTGTTTCTATTATGACCATAATAAAACTATAATTCTTGCCAATTACAATTAAACTCACAAATGAGCACAAAAAGAAATGGTATTACTTTGTTTGTATAAAAATAAAAACTAAAAATAAAAATTACTATAAATCCAAAGGCAAATCAGTACTTGGACCATCTGACTTAGTGTATGTTGTTGAATATCAGTTTAAAATTTTGCTAAATGCTTAGCGTAACATTTTGATGAAGTTGAATTTTACGAGAGCTTAATTTGATATAAAATATGCAAATAACTTATTTAAAATACATATTTTTCTATATTAACTTCACTACTTGGTAGGAAGTACTTTGGAACTACATCAACCTGAAGAGGAAATCCTTTTAAATTCCATCTAATTCTACATTAGCACCTTGTTTGCATAACAATTTGGAACATAAAGGCAGCTGTATCACTCCTTTAAAATTTGGTAAACACAAGAAACTGGTTCTTACAGTGTGTTGGCTCTGCTAGTTGCTTATCCTAATACTCTAACCATAGACTCAGGAAATGGGAGAAGTAACCTGAAGGGTTTGGGTGCCACTGTGGTGAATTTTGGTTAAAACTTCGTTAATCACCGGAGAATATTTTGCAGAAATGAGACTAAGATCAGGTGTTCAATAATTGCAAAAAGTCTAGGGAGTTCTTTCCTTGGTGTAAAAATAACTGCTCTGGTAAATGGCCACAGGTTACTTTGGAGAAGGCTAAGAATATACATAATACAAACTTAGAGCAGGGTCCTTTCTCAAAAGGCTCTGGAAATGTGAATTAAATCAGGCCTGGGAAATGGATAAGGGATCTTAACTTCTATAGTAGCTGTAGTGACCTGCAGTTTTCAGGTAGATAAATCAAATGGGATCTCTTTGGTCCTTTGGATCGTATGATCAATTAGCCAAGGCCAAAAAGTCCTGTCAGACTATATTATAGCTTTTCAGAGTGCTACTTCTCTTCTCACCAGAGCATTTCTCAATGATGATAAAGAGTCGTTCCAATCACATAAATCCTCTCCAACATTTCCCCTTCTAAGTCTTTATTTCCTTTCTCTATGATGTATCGGAATTTTTGGCACCTCATCGCCCATTTAGATGAAGCACTGCTGAGTCAAAATTTCAACCAAGTAAACAGAACCACTCCCAGCTATTCAAGCTGATGTACTCTCTTGTGTAAGTGTACCCATACTGATAATTTGACCCAATTTTAAGATTATGTTTCTTACTTCAAGATCTAACATACGCGGAATCTATTTCCACAGGTATTCTCCATAAATCATCAGAATACAGGATCAAAAAAAAAAATACATTGTTTCAGGAGGCACTTTGTACTTGTCCCCAGAACATGCTGGGATCTGAAGATGAGGGATTGTAGGGATAAAACAGATGGTATGCTTTTTGCAAGGCAACTAACTCCTTGAAGGGGTCATCCACCAAAACAGAAAACATCCATTTTAAGTGAGGTTCATTGGAGTAAAGGATTTAGGATACAGATTCATCTCTATCTTTACAAAATTCTTACTTCAGTTCTCAGAATGCCACACTCCAGACGAAATACCTTAATATCTTTAATTTTTGAGAATTTGCTTCATATAGAATCCTTGGTTCACTGCCTTTTCAACACTTTCATTCATTACCTCCTGGCCTCCATGACTTCTCATGAGAATCCAGTTGTTAATCTTATCAAAGATCCCTTGTATGCAATGGGTCACTTTTCTCTTGCTATTTCTAAGAGTTTCTCTGTTGCATTTGTTGAACTTCTTAGATGTAGATTTTTACCAAATTTTGAAATTTGAAGCATTTCTTCAAATACATAAAGTGCCTCTTTACTTCCTCTCCTTCTGGAACTCCCATTATACATCTTAGTACACTTGGTGGTGTCCCACAGGTCTCTCCCTTGTTCCTTTCTTCCTGTGTTCAAAGTTCAAATTATTAGCACTTCTGTTGGCTTTATTTCACTTATTGTATATTTCCAACCCAGTATTTTTATTTAGTTCTCTTAGTATAATTTCTCTCTATTGTTATTCTCTACTTGGTTAAAGACTGTTCTCAAATTAGTTATTTTAAAATGGCTTTAGTTCTTTGAACATATTTTTAAAAGCTGATTTAAATATTTTGTTTCATTAAGTCCAACATCTAGGCTTTCTCACACTTTCCTGTTTCTTTATAATGACATGCAAATTTTTGTTGGAAACTAGGTATTTGAATATGACTGGGCAGTGTTGGATACAAGAATCCCTTCACATCCTTGGGATTTGTCGAGTTTGCTGTTGAGTAATCTACCTGGACTAATTCTGCAAAGTGAGCATTCTTTGCTGTATATAAGCACTACATTCTGCTTTGTTAGCTTAAAGGTCAGCTAAAGGTTGGACAGAAAATGCATTAGGTGCCCTGAAACAGTTACTCTCCCAGCCTTGATGAAGTGCTCTGAGAATGTTTTCAAATATGCCTTCAACACTCCAACATGAAGTTTACACTGTGCCTTCACCTTCACTTCCTGCTTGAAGAGCCTCACGTTCTGCCACAGCTTCAATGGGTGCCTCCTTTTGTCCTTGGGTGTGAATGCAACCTTGCACATGCCTGTCGCCCTCTAGAGTCCCAAGAATATCTTGGAGCCTTTCCAAACCTTTACAGGTATGTCATCCCTCAGCTTTTCCTTTCTGTTTGTCAGCCTCTTTTTAGCACTGCCTCAAGGCAGCTGCCACATTAAACAATTGCAGCTGTTTCTGAAGATAGGGCTCTTTGCAGAGAGTGAGGGGTGTCAGGTCAAATAAAGGCAAGCTCTGAGAATAGAGCTTTTCAGTGAGGCACCAAACAGGTCCAATCTAACTGGCTTAAGGGGGAACTTCAACCCACTTCTCAGGCTACAAAACTGCTGGGTTTCACAGCTGCCATAGTTACAAGGCTATCCATTTTCAGATCTAACCTGGAACTGAGAAAATGGGTATAGCTCACTTTAAAATGCTACAAAACTTGTTAGTTTTTACTGACCAAATTAAGTTGATTTTGACAACTTTTATAGTTCTCATGCTTTTATGGAAGAGCAGGTTTTCATAGTTAATTTCCTTAATTACATTAATTCAGAAGCACTTCAAGGAAGCCATTTTTATAGTTACAACAATTGCACACTAATATTCTTTTCTTATACTGTTTCTAGTATTTTAAAAAGCCAAGTATTTCTAAATAGAAACGTGATGGGGATTTTTTAAGACTTCTTTTCGCCCTAGCCGGGGTTTTCTTTGCGTGTTTTTTTTTAATCCTCACACCCAAGGATATTTTTCCATTGATTTTTAGAGAGAGTGCAAGAGGCAGGGCAAGACAGAAATACTGATGTGAGAGAAACACATTGATTGGTTGCCTCCTGCATGAGGGCCCTAGCTGGTTTTTCTCAATGGTTAGAGCATCAGCCTGTGGATTAAAGGGTCCCAGGTTCTATTCCAGTCAAGGGTATGTACCTCGGCTGCAGGCTCGACCCCCGGGGTGCGTGTGGGAGGCAACCAATCCATGTCTGTCTCACACCGATGTTTCCTCTTGTCTTTCCCCTTCCCTTCCACTCGCTAAAATCAATGGAAAAATAGCCTCTGCTGAGGATTAAAAAAAAAAAAAAAAAGATTCCTTTTCTCATCTGGCATTTTAATTATTTTGTATTTAGTTATCCAAGTCAGAATCCTAAGCTTCAGTTTTCTCAAATGTACAAGGGAAATACTGTCTTCCTCATAGGGTTCAGAGGATTGAAATATGTAAAACTATTACAAAGCTATAGTAATGAAGACAGTATGGTACTGACACCATTGTAATAGCCTGGTTATTATTAACAGAAAAGAAGTAAAGAGAAGACTAGATAATACAGACATGCCATTTATACAGCTTAGCTAGAAATCTGTAATTTAACACTCTCCAAGTCTATTCCCTGCTGACCATGAAGGAAGGGACTGGACAAAGGCAGTTTAGATGCATGCCCAATAATGTCTGAGTGATTTGAAAGATGCTTACCTGCCAGTCACACCTGGGAACAAGTCAGAGGCCAGAATAGGGCACACAGCCTGAATATTTAAACTCCTAGACGAAGGAAGTTCACTGTCTCGGGACTCCTGTTGCATGGTGTGCACTCCCCTGCATTCGCCCACGAGGCCCACGGCCACGTGGACTTCACACAATGGACTAAAGGACTTTAGCCTAATGCTGTATCGAACCAGCTCCACCATGGAACGGAAGTTCTGGATACTGGCCTTCCTTTATGTTCTGCTTGACCCCTACCTATACCTTTTTCAGGACTGGGTTAAAGAGGCATATGACTTTGCAACCGGAGAAATGTAAGTCCACACCAATAAGAATCTTAGAAAATTCATCTTCTCAAAATGTCGCAAGAGCCAACCTATACCCACAAGCAACAGGAAAATCTGGCCCACTTATTTCTCCAACAACAGTACTAGCAAAAGGACAGTCATATAGTCCAATGGAATATAGAGCCCAGAAGTAAACCCTCACATAGTCAATTAACTTTTGAGTAGACTGCCAAAGCAATTCAATGGAGAAAGGGCAGTCTTTTCAACAAATGCAAACAAAATTGAATCCTTACCTTTCACCATATACAAAACTCAAAATAGATTAAAAATCTAAATGTAAAAGTTAAAACTATAAAACTCTTGGAAGAAAACACAGGAAAATCTTCATGACATTGGATTTGGCGATGTCTTCTTGGATATGACACCAAAAGCACAGGCAACAATAACAAAGGCAAAATGAATTTCACCAAAATTTAAAACTTTTGTCCATCAATGGACACTATCAAGAAAATGTAAAGACAACCCACAGAATAAGAAGCTAGATGCAAATCATGTATCAGATCATTAATATTCAAAATATATAAAGAACTCCTACAACAACAAAAACAAAACAATTAAAAATGGGCAAAAGACTTGGATAAATACTGCTCCATAGAAGATATACAAATTGCCAATAAGCACATGAAAAGATGCTTAGCATCACAAGCCAGTAGAAAAAGGCAAATCAAAACCACAATAAGATAACACTTCATGTCCATTAGTGTAGCTATCAAAGACAAAAACAAGTGGTGAGGATGTGTAGCTATTAGAATCCTTGCTGTACTTTGCTGGTGGAAATGTAAAATGCTATGGCCACTCTGTAAAAGTTTCAGATTCCTAAAAGTAAACACGGAATTATCATACAATCCAGCAACTTCACTCCTATATACCCCAAAGATTTGAAAGCAAAACCCTGAACAGATATGCACACAAAATATTCATAGCAGCATTATTCACAACAGCAAAAAATGTCCATCAACCTAGGTGTCCATCAACAGATGAACAAAATGTTTATATACATAAAATGGAATATTATTCAGCCAAAAAAGGAATGAAATTCTGATACATGTTACAACATGGATGACACTTCATAATATATGAAATAAAACAGACACAAAGAACAAATATTTTATGAGTCCATTTACATAAGGTGACTAAAATAGTCAAATTCAAAGAGAGAAAGTAGAACAGAGGTTACCAGGGGCTAGAGTGGGGGGAGGAAATGGGAGTTAATGTTAAATGGGTACAGAGTTTGTTTGGGATGATAAAAAAAAGTTCAGGAAATAGTGGTGATGGTTACATGATACTGTGAATGTACTTAATGCCACTAAACTGTATATTTAAAAAATTAAAATGGTAAATTTGGTTATATGTATTTTATCATAGTAAATTTTTAAATGATAATGTATCCAAAGGCCTGACCATATTTGATGAGCCTTTTGTTCCTCAACACAGATGGTGGTTACAGAATTTATTTAGATAACACTTTATAAAATCTTGGTTGGTAGTAACGATAAACAGTACCTAACCCCAAAACACAAACACACACACACACATACAACACTGCACTCAATACTCTATCAAATACCTATAATATCAAATATCTATAACTATATTTTGCAAAAGACTACAGATCTGAATGAATTCACTAATGACGCAGAATTTACATCCACCCCCAAACTGGCAAATATAAACACATACATTTCCTAAGCACAAAGCTTATATTCACAAATAACTTTTTGCTTAAAGACAAAATTTCAATTAATAATCACAATGAGAATTTAGTTATTTAATGCAACCACTAATCTAATGTCACCAATAAAATCTAAACAGTTATATCACAAAACCAGGTTATATTGAGTGGGCATGCACTGATAGTCTATACAATGTAACATTACAACAGAAAAAGTAATTGAATACAAAAGTTCCCGTGACTTTTCATGGTTTTCAAATTTCATGGCACAGTTTACCAAAAAAACTATAAAAACAGATTTTAAGTATTTTCAGTAAAATGGTAAAAAATTGAATAAGCCTTTACATTTTAATATTGGATTGAAGATTTAAAACCTCAAGCTGGCCCCAAAATGTCAAAAATGACAGATCAACAGTTCTAAGATCTAGATAAGACTTTAGTTATGGTTCTGTCTCCTCCCTGGCAAAAACCCTGTAGGGTCCATTTCTCAATGCAAACATGTCTTTGTAAATACTGTGATAATACAAACTTGAAAACATACCTGAAATCAGAACAGGGATGAAAAATAACACATAATCTCAACTTATTTCTGACCTGCCATCATAAAGCCTTCTGGGTCCAAATGCTGAACACTGTCCCTCAATATAAAACTAAATTAAGAAGACAATGACTTTTACTCTCCTGGCTGACATCCTTCTACAGAATTATCTTTTACTACATATCAAGGCAGGTCTAAGCTCTGTTAACTTGCTTCTCTAGACTGTAATTAGCAAAGCACCAAATTTATAAACTGATAAATGGCAACCCAAAATACTAAACACATTTTTCTAACAGAAGCAAACATTTTCCCCCATATCGTTAGTTCATATGCCATGTTATTAACTTACATAGCTATCAACACAGAAAAAATTGGGGAAGCTTTGAACATATCTTGTACTTTTCATCGAGGCTAAAGTGCAAAATATCTCCATATCTCTGATATTTTAATAGGAAAATCATCAAACATACATAATAAAGGAACTGCACTGACAGAACTAATACAAAAAAAAAGACCTCTTTAAATATATACCTGGAGACTACACAAGACCAATATAATATTTCTTTCTTCAGTGAAATCTGTAAATGAACCAAGTTCTCACTGAACTTGAGATTTTGTTTGATTCTTTCCCAGGATCAGAAATTCCAAAATTAGAGTAGGAGAGAAATGGAAAAACATAACATTGCATGACAATGAACACTAAGTTCATAAAGAACCTTTCTGTAAAAAAAAAAAAAAGAGACAGAGAGAGATTATGGAAGAAAAGACCATGAAAATAATAATCCAATGAGAACTGGTTTTTGAACACAGTAAATTTGAGCCTTGGTCTTCATGAAGATACTACAGCTTATACAGAAAACTATAAACATACAAGACTCCAGGGAAAAAGAACAAGTCAAAATACATATTATTTCACATTCTGTAAGGCCTAAACTTTTGAGGGGAGGGAAAAAGATGGCCAACTGAATCTCAAGAATACAGAACCATGCCCTGGCCAGGTGGCTTAACTGGTTGGCGCATCATCCCATACACCAAAAGGTTACAGGATCAATTCCCAGTCAGGGCACATACCTAGGTTGCAGCTACGACCCTAGTCAGGGCACATACAAGAGGCAACCATCGATGTTTCTCACATTGATGTTTCTCTCTCTCCCTTCTCTTTATAGAAATCAATAAAACATATTCTCAGGTGAGATTTTAAAAAAAAAAAAGAGTCCAAAATTATGAAAATTCCTGGGTCAAAGAGTGCTCCAAATGAAACCATACTTTGTAAAGACATACTACTTAGATATATTTTTAAAAGGAAAGAAAGGTTCTGAATAACTGTAGTCCCTTCCAAAAAGGAAATCTTAAATTAAGGGGAAAAGATCCTAAGAGTATAAACGAGGCTGGCTCAGGAAGAAAGTTGAACAACATATCCAAGATACTGTCCATAAAAGTAATGATGATACATCTTTAATAATAAAGAAATAGGCTATAAAAAAAGTTCAATATCCAGATTGGTTTTAGTAAAAGCTCATTTGTGCTCCTTTGTGGGTGCATAATAAAGTTCCATGGGTTTGTTCACTTTCCAGTATTTCTCACTGACCAATTCCAAAGAAAAAGAGCCATTTAATACCTAAAACAATAAGAGAGAAAGAATTATGAAAACTGCTCAAAGCATAGTATTCCATCTCATTATTAAAAGTCCACCTTTAAAAAAAAAGCTTAGGATAAACTTGTCACTTATACTATTCATAAAACATATCAAAAAGTTAACTACCCTGGTTCTCTATCTCTGGGGGTGTCAGGATCCTGTCCTGTGCCATTTTATCAGGCCCCACCCCACCACTGGCCACTCTCAGATGGTTAATTCACTTCCAGTTTCAATGGCCTATTATTTTAAACTAGAGGCCCAATGCATGAAATTCGTGCAAGGGGCTCGGCCCCCGCCGTAGCCTCTGCCTCGGCCCCTGCCGCTGCAGCTTCGTCTGGAAGGTCGTCTGGTCTAATTAGCATATTACACTTGTATTATTATAGAATACTCACAGTGAACTGCCCACTGGCTGTTGCTATGTAAATGGTATACTGCTTCTCACTGGCTGTATCAAGGTTCATCTGGTTTGATTCTCCTTTGCTTCGAAGTTCTTCTAAAGCTAACCTCACAGCCAGATACTTGGATAAGTGATCAACGGTGGCATTACCAGAAGTCTTTATGTATCTGGAAAAATAAATCATTAGAAATTTCATTTCTAAATTAATAATGAAAATGTAATTAGATTACAGGACTAATACATTTCTATAAAATGTAAATGTCTCTATTATTGATAAAATAGTATCAGAAATTTAATCATCTATTATCTAAAAATTCCTTATTGAAAGCAGACTATCTACCAGGCCACAAAAGCATCCATAAAAATGTGATATAAAATGATAAAAATCCAACAAATATACACAGTACTGAGGAAAAAGAACAAACATCTCAACCCAATGATCAAGTCCTGCTGTCTACAGCAGCAAGAATATGACCAATTGCTTATTGTTTAAAAAATTCATCAATTTTCTGATGTTTAAGACTGAGCATAAAAGTGCTAATCTTGCCCTAACTGGTTTGGCTCAGTGGATAGAGTGTCGGCTTGTGGACTGAAGGGTCCCAGGTTCAATTCCGGTCAAGGGTATGTACCTTGGTTGCAGGCACATCCCCAGTAGGGGGTGTGCAGGAGGCAGCTGATCAATGTTTCTCTCTCATTGATGTTTCTGACTCTCTATACCTCCCTTCCTCTCTGTAAAAAATATATTTTAAAAAAAAAGTGCTAATCTTGGGTGTTTTTTTTTAAGTATGGTATACTCATCAATTACTCACTGAGCAAATATTTGATGTTTATGTGCACTCAATGGCAGGCAGAAAGCTGAGGTACAGTGTCATCCTCACCAGCAAGAATTCTGGTGTTTATTGGCACCCCAGTATCATTGTTAAGAAATTTAAGTGACCCTTTTTTCTCCCTCCTCTAGGAAGGAGGGTCAGGTCATTCCTTTCAGATATCCAAGTGTGGATGGGAAGCATGGAGGAAGAAAACAACTACCTAGGCATCAAGAACATCCAAATGAACCCTGACAGTCAACTGGATGGCAAATATTGCCCTTCTTTCTTATGCAAAATTGCCTTTAACTCCCAATTACATTTCCTGAATTCAGATTATCTAAAACTAACCCGCACACTTACCTTGTCTGTGCACTGTCATCTTTTTCCATCAGTGTGGGATGAGGCCTGAACACTAACTCAATTTCACTAGCACCATCCATTACTGGATCAATTGCCACTGTTGCATTATTGTTATCAAGCTCAAGCCCAGAATCATCTGATGTTTTGGTCCGTTTGTTACTAGGCCCTGCTTCCTGATTGCTGTGTGTGGACGCATTACTACAGTGGGAACTGTCACCATTGTCTTCTGCTCCACTGCCATTTTCAATCTGTTGTTTCTTGCCTCGCTGTAGTCTAGTTAAGAAACAAAAAGGCGTTGCAGAAAATGTACTTAGGCATTTTTAATGAACCCCTTTGAAGCATGTTTACAGAACTTTAGAATTCTAGAAAATTCTAGAAAAGCCCAGTAGGGGGCGTGCAGGAGGCAGCCAACAGATGTTTCTCTTCTATCTTTCCCTAGTCCCTCTCCCTCCCCCCCCCCCTAAAAAGAAAGGGAGAAAGAAATCAATTTTTTTTAAAAAGAATTGTGTAACTTTTAAAATAAATACATTCAAAATTTAGTACTTTGTAACTATATATGATGAAAGGTGGGTGGGAACTAGAAATATTGGGGGAGGGACACTTTGTGAAGTTTATTATTATCTAAACAATATGCTGTATTCCTGAAACTAATAATGAAATAATATTGAATATAAACAGTGATTTAAATTTTTTAAAAAATTATAATACTTTATTTTGCTTTACTAAATACAATTTCAGGTGAATTTAATGGAGTTTAACCTCTAAGCCAGTGGTTAAAAGTTGCACTTTTTTTTATAAAAAAATTTTTTTAATTGATTTCAGAGGAAGGAAGAGATAGAAACATCAATGATGAGTGAGAATCATCCATTGGCTGCCTCCTACATGCTCCCTAGTGGGGATGGAGCCAGCAACCAAGGCATGTGCCCTGACTGGGACTCCAACGGTTACCTCCTGGTTCATGGGTCAAGGCTCAACCACTGAGCAACACTAGCCAGACTAAAGGTTGTACTTTAAAACCACTCCTGAAACCTTAAATAGTGATGCCTGAGTCCAAACAAAGATTCTGATTTAGTTGGTCTGAGGTGTTACCTGAAGCCCTAGGATTTAAAAACTTTCCAAGTGACTCTGAAGTTCAGCCAAGATGAGAACTAGACATGGAGGGGACTCTACTGGCATCTCCTACTTTGGAAAATGATGAGGCCTGAATATATTAGATGTCAGAGAGAAAAAGAGAATGGGAGTGAGAAGGTGCCTGAATTATGTAGGGTTTTAGAAGCCACGGTCTTTTAACCTGAATGTTAATAGAAGTTATTAGAGACCTCAAAGCAAAGGAGAATCATGATTTGACTTTCAATTTAACAGAATCACTCTGGCTGCTGTGCTGAGAATAGATTATGTGGGGGTAAGCGTGGAAAGTATATAGACCACTCATGAGGATTTTTCAGTACTTCAAATGAAAGATAATGGTGGCCTAGATAGCAAGTGGAATGATGGAGTTGCCATCAACTGAAATGAGCAAGAATGAAGAAAAATAGGGGGTAAGAACAAAAAAGTTCAGTACATGTGTATACATGGTAAGTTTCAGATAAGAAATAGCTAATAAAATACAAAGGGAACCAGGAAAATATGGTCTCCTGAAAGCTGGAAGAAGAAAATTATTCAGAGAAATTAATTTGTAAAATGCTACTAAAGTAAGATGGGGTCTGAGAATCAGCAATTAGATTTCACAATGTTGACACCACTGGTAACTTTTGATAAGAGTGATACAAGGGATTAAAGTCTGACTAGAGGGTTCAAAAAGAAATGGAAGAAGTAGAGATAGTGAGCACAGACAACTCTTTTAAGAAGTATCGCTATAAAAAGAAGATAAATAGAACAGTAGGTAAGTGGAGGGAGAAGTGGGTATAAAAGGGTATTCAAAAGTTCTAGTGTGTTGCACAACACTGTTCAAAGCTGTAGACTATTAGGTGTCACTGTCTTTATTCTGCTCACTAACCCTGCAGAGAAGTTATTCTTAATCACTGCTCAGCAAAATCATATATGCTCACTGCTTAATCATCACTTGTACTTTTTCATTTCATTTTTCCAGCTTCCTTGCATTATTATAGTGTCACTGGACCCGTTTCTCATGCATTGCGAATGATATGCCATGTTTTTGTTACTATTTTACTCTGCTGTTTTACTTTTTGGTTGTATCAAACTTGTGCATTAAATATAATCATATTCTGTTTGAAAAAAAAAAAAAAAAGTTCTAGTGTTTTAAATGGAAACCCAGGCATATAAGATACCTGGAGGCATATACAACACTTGCATGAAAATGTAATCTTGCAGAACTACTATTTATTACTTTTTGTATTTTGTCTTTTTCAAAATGAAGGCTGTTAATAAATTCAATATTTAATAAAGTACTCAGGAGAATGGCCACCTTCTTCCCCATATACCTGTTCATGGCCTGTATCTTCAGTCCTTCCTCAATGCTGTGACTGAGTGCTTGCTGATTATTGTGCTTATTAATTCTGGCTAATACTCTCTCTTGATGAGCTTCGTACTCATCACGACTTGGATAAATTTTGCTGATGAGTGCATCAAAGTTCGGGTCTGGCCTTAGTGATCTTTTGGAAACTAGCTTTTTCCGACATGTAGGACATTCTTTATTGCTAAATAAAAAGAGAGGAAAAACAATGTAAACAATGCCAGTACCTTTAGGCTAAAGACAAAAATATCTAGCTTCTGGAATAGTTACATTATCTTTATTCTAATATCTTTAAGAAGTCACAGAAATTTAAACTGATTAACTTAAACTTTATTAAAAATCTGACTAATCTTGGGTAAGCAAGATTTTTGAAAACCTCAGATACTCTATACTACTGTCAAAGGAAAAATTTGATTATCTCCAATGATAATTTATAGCCACTTTTAGAAATAGAAATCAAATCTTTTCCTAATATTAATTTCCCTTTTCTCATTCCCATGACATACAAGCAAAAAATAATCACCTATATTAATTTATGTTATCAATTCTTTTATTAAAACAATTCATAAGGATATCATTTTGTATACTTAAATAGAAAAACCATGGCTTCATCATTTCCTCAAAACAAATAGGCATCCTATAAAGCTTCTGAAAATGTATAAAATTAATTGTTTCAAAACAAAGATACTCCAATAATTCAAACCTAGACTTTAGAAAAATTTCCAATTCTCAAATGAATACTTCTAGAGTATGTACTTCTCAAAACCCATAGAGCACTGTCTTGGTACAGCTGAAGTACCTAGTATAACTCATTTCAACATACCCACTTCTGAGGGCTGTGATAATGCAGTCTGCACAAAAACGGTGCAAACACTCCTTTGTAGTCATGGTGTTCTTCAACATATCCAAACAAATTGGGCACATTAATTCACTGTGTAGACTTCGAGGTGAAACCACAATTTCCAAGCCATCCGTTATTGCCTCCTGTAAAAGAGGGAATTTAAAATTTAAACGCTACCTATATTTTTATTGTGAATAAGTTCAAATACACAAAAGTATTAAGAATGACAAAAATGAACATCTACATACATATCACCCAGCCACTACCACTGTCAGCTCACAGCCAATCTTGTTTCGGCTATAATGTCCCCCAATTCCTTTCACTGCCCCCACCAATGCGTTATATATAAATGCTTTTATTTTAATGCTAAAGATAATATATTAATGTATCTAAAAGATAACTAGGAGTAAATTATCCTGGTGTAATAAAAAAAAGCACTGAATTAGGAATCAGATACCTTAGGTTTTAGTTCTAGCCATTTTAACCAGCTATGTGGTTCTAAATAACTATTTGACATCGTTCTTTACCCTGCAAAATGAGCAAGTTTCTTCTGTCTTCAGAATTACACAATTTTGATAATATAGTTCCCCCCTTTTTTTATCAGTGGCTTCACTTTCTGAGGTTTCAGTTACCTATGGTCAACCACAGTCCGAACATATTAAATGGAATATTCCAAAAATAAACAACTCAGAAGTTTTAAATTGTGCACTGTCTGAGTAATGTGATGAAACCTTATGCTGTCTGCTCCATCCCACTAGGGAGGTGAATCAGCCCTTTGTCCAGCATATTCCCACTGTATACACAAGCTACCCTTACGTTGGCGACAGGAGCCTTCTCAGTTATCAGATCAACTGTCTCAATATCTTGAGCTGTGTTCAAGTAACCTTTATTTTACTTCCTAATGGGCCCAAAGCACAAGAGTAGTGATGCTGGCAATTTAGATATGACAGAGAGAAGCCATAAAGTGCTTTCTTTAAATAAAAAGGTGAAAGTTCTCAATAAGGATAGACAATATCATATTCTGAGGTTACTAAGATCTATAGTAAGAAGGAATCTTCTAGCCATGAAATTGGCTAAGTTATAAACTAAACTTTACCCTAGGTATGTTTGTATAGGAAAAAAACATGGTATTTAGTGTTTAGTACCATCTGTGGTTTCAGGCATGCACTAGGTGTCTGAGAATGTAATCCCGTGGATAAGAGGGGACTACTGTAAGTTATACATTTCACGCCATCTATTAAAAAGATTTTAAGATTCCAATACAAATATTCTCTAATTGATACACAATTTAACTATTTCATTTTAAAATCACTTTTTTGGAACTTAAAAAGTCTTGATCCACAAAAGCAATTTTACACAAAGTGGTCAGGTTCTCAGGCTAACTGATTTAAACCATAGTATATCTGAAGTATTTTTATTTGTCATGTCTAAAAAAATGTGATAAAATGCATTTGGAGTTCCAATGTACACATCTCCCAGCTGCAGAGAGACTAGTGACTCCTACTTCTTCCTACCACTATCCACTCTTCCTACAAGGTGCATTGAGAACAAATTACCTAGCTCAAAAGCCACCAATATGGCCCCTATGGAATAAGAAAAGAGATCCGGTAACTACTGGAAAGGAAGATGCAAGTAAAAATAAGGAGCTTCCCATGTTAGTGACACTCCCTTGTTTCCACTGCCTCTCCATAGTACCTGCTTTCTCTAAAGGGTCAAAGACTGGTGACCCCACAAGGAAAGACAGAAATAATAGGTACTGTCCATAAAGAACGCAAGTAAAATATATTTACATTTACAATAACTATCACTATGATCAAGTGTCTGCATGTTTCAGCCTCGCTATATAAAGCACTTTCTATATTTTATTTTACTTAGTTTTAATACATACACAAACTTCTAATTTAGGAATTATAACTTCTGATGAGGAAATAATCAAAGAGAATGATGATGACTCAGCTAGTAAGTCTGTCCTGTTTAGAAAGAACTTGCCTAACAAAATCCCAACCCTGTTCTCCAGGCCTGTACCTGTGCAGGTAGAGCAGCACTGTGGGGATAAGACGGGGGGAATCTCACAACCAGACGGGTATCACTAAAACTTTCACCAGACTCAAATGGGTGTTCAATACTGCTCAGTAATTGGTTTCTCTAACGAACTCATTTTTCCTTTCACTACACTATTGTACACCTTTTCTTCTATCTGCAGACCTCCTCCACCTGAACATTCAATACATTACCTTACCTCAAGTTTCATAATCATCTTCTTTCCTATAAGGAGGAAGTATACCTCTTCCTACTGAAAATACATTCCTTCCTATGTTAGCAAGTGTAACACTCGTTTGACTATTCTGTCTGCTCTCAGATTTTAGCCAACTTTCCTCCACTAAATCAGCCCAGAGTAGTATCTCCATAGAGTTGCTGCACAGAGAAACGGGCATGATGCACCTTAGAGCTGTCAAGGGTGGAGAGGTGGGGAGGAGAGGGGAATGTTGAACAAGGGAAGTGGAAGGAGTCTACATAGCTCTTTCTCCTTACAAACAAAACGAAATTTAAAACTTCCCAATTCTATGTTCCCCTCCAGTGTTTGCTCCATTTCTCTGCTCCACTGCAGAGCCAAACTTTTCTGAAGAATTGCCTACGCATTTTCACTTTTTCCCCCTTTGACATAGCAGCACAATCTATCAAGTGAATCTCTTGAAAAAATCACCAAGTACATATTGCCAAATCTAATGTACACTTTTGTAATGCTCATCTTATTCATCTTCTGAATACTGTTGAAAACAATAACTGAATCCTCCTCCTTAAAACACTTCCTCGTAGATTTTGTCCCCTCTCTCGCTCTTCCTTGCTTTTCCCTGACTCCTTTGCTGGCTCCTTGTCCATTACTTAATCTCTAAATGTGGAAGCTCCTCTGGATGAAGATCCGGGGCCCTCTCCTCCTCTCTTTCTAGACGATCTTATCTATTCACCATGCTGTAAATGTGCTGACAATCTCTAAAACTTAACATTTAGTCCAGTTCTCTAGTTAGCATCACTGCTTGTCTTATAGGCATCACCAACTTAAAATGAGATCAGTTGTAAGTATGCTTATCTCCTTCAACCCTGCTTCCACCCCCAGTCTTCCCCATCTTTACCTTCTGAAAATAGTCTTCTCTACTTCCCCCAGTTATTATTTATTACAGCACTGAGGACTTTTCCTTTACCCAATCTCTCAAGGTATAATTCTATGGATGTTTATCTGTTTAATGTCTATAAATTCTAAGAGCTGGTGCTACATGTTTTATTCACCATTTCACCTAGTGCCTAGCTTAGGACCTGTAGAATATGCACTCAAATTATTTGTTGAATGAATGAATGAAGTGTCAACCAAATATACACAAGTCAGTACTACTTGTATATCAATTTATAATTACTGTTATGTTTTTCAAGTTTTCATTTCCTAAAAATGTATCCCAATTTACATATGTATCATATTTCCCCTGTTATCTTAGTCTACATTACCTGAGGTGTTCGTTGTAATTCATATAAACTGAGTTCCCATGTTTTGCTTAATGGTTGAGTTCCATTTGTCTGCACAGCCTGAGACATTGCTAGGGATAAAAAAGAAAGAAAAAACAATTTTAGTATCTGAAAGGGAAATAAATCTCAAAAGTGATTTTTAGGAATTGTAAATCCTGAGGATAATAAAAATAAAAATTATACACTGGCTCCTCAAAAATTTTTTTAAAAAGCTCAAGAATCTCTCCATTTATAATACAAACTACCAGAAAACAAGAGAGACTAACTGATCTCTGAATGCCCAAAATAATTAAACACACAGAAAGTACTTAATTACTGAAGGTATACAAAACAGTCTTAACCAAAACAATAGTTTTAAAAAAAGTCATGGTCATGGAACTTAGAACTAAATCAGGAAAATTTGAGACTCTACAGCATGGCCTCTAGTCCAACTTTTGTCAAAGATACAAAAGCTGCTTTCTAGCACTTAAGCTACTGGTCACTCTGTTCTTAAGCTCTGCCCTCAGGAAAAACTGGTTAACCAGAACCTAACCTGCCAGAGTATTTATTGCTGAAGAACTCAACAACGGTTATGATTGAAAGAAAGGAGCTCAAGTTAGACAATCGTAACAGTGTTTGACCTGTTCATGACCAAAAAAGTGTCACTTCAAATTATCATGGGAAAGGGAAGACAAAAGGAAGATTTATCAGTTTCTATGCATAGAGAAAGTATTTTTGTGTTTCTGCATGGTAGGGCCCAAAGCAAAACAACAGACACAGAAAAACACTTGTCCTTCAGACAAGTCTTAAAACACAAAGGTAACTGAATAGATAAGAGAGTTATCTTTCTAGACATATGCGTTTATATCTCAGGAGGGATGAGAGTATGGAGACATTCCAGGGGCCTTAAAGTTTAAGACCTCTCTGATATCCACTCCCGCCCAGAAAAGTTCATTTACATGCTAAAGACTATATCCTCCTTTTCAACTAAGGAGAATGTGTTTCCATTAGGGAGCAAGGATTTCTCTCCCTTCCTCAGGAGGTGAGGTAACAACTACACAAGCTCCCAGATTCATATTTTTAGGTTCTTCGCCTACAAAAATGAACATCTAGCTCTTACTGCATAGATTTCGGATGGGGGGTGGGGAGAAGAACTCAGGCAAAGGGGAACTGATGCAGTTATTGCTATAATAATAATCTATCCATCCTTGTCCCTGAAATTTTGTGTCTACTTCCAGGATAATATGAATAAATATAGCTTTTAAATATTTATCATTCTACCATACAGAATTTGGTTCCTAAAACTACCCTGTAATTTAGGCTTTAATAAGACTAACAATTTTTTTTGAAAATGAATACTGTATAGAAATTATATTCAGGACAAAAGTACACTAAGTTCCCACATACCATCTTTGGAGGGATTAAGATAATATATATAGGCCAGGCACACTGTTCTCTGATCATCAAGAATATTGGGGTAAAGTGTAGAGAACCCTATATGGCCTTTATCCTTTGGTCAGACTAGGCAAACTAGGGAGCAAAGATAAATTCTGAGTAAGCAATTCAACTGCCTTCATAGCATTGCCTGCAGCATCACTTCATGAAAACCACTTGCAGCAGTTTGTAATCTAAAGTGACAACTGTAAGACAGACACTAATTTCTGTAAACATCTAAAGACAAAGTGTTCTTTATTGAAAGTTGTCATTGTACTAAACAACTGGAATATTCATCTAAATTATTTTTGCTAACCTAATAGCTTCTTTATTTAAAAAGATAATATAATCAACTCCTAATTGGATTGTATTTTTTTCCACATCATGGAACACAGAGCAGAAACATTTCAAAGGTGAATTACAGAGCTTCATTATCCAGTCTTAATTAAGTTTTTGAGTACTGGTAACAGACTTAATGTTTTTTAACCTCTATATAATTAAGTTATTGTTACAGGAAGAATAAATGTTCTAAGATTTTTTAAAGTACCACTTAAAATGCAGACCTAGATAATCTAGATCATCTGTGCCCTCTTATAATATTTCTCATCACTCATCACTATTTCATTCTAACACTACTCCTTCAACCCCTGTTCCACAACGCAGACACTTTCTTAATGGCCCAATACAGTCTTTCCCCAAAGCTTCAGATACACCTACCAAGGTCTAATATTAGGCAACATCAGTTATATCAGCAGCAGCCTTGTTTTCCTTCTGTCCCTGTCTACCTATATTAGAAGCTAACAGACTCACAATGACAACCAATTGAGTAGGAAACATTTGTTGAGAGCTACTATGTGATAGGAAATGAGACCCTCCAAGAGTTTATTGGCTAGTGGGCCCTGAACCATGTTTTCTATGCAATTTGTAAATGCTACAAAAGCACAAAGAAGTAGTCACATGGAGGAGCAGAAATCAGAAAAGGGCTTCCTAGAGAAAGAGACTCCTCCCTTGGAAGAGGAGAGTTTAAGATTAAGTGTAAGTTAACCAACTAAGGAAAGGCAAGCAGTCCAGAAGGACCAACATAATAAGCAAAGGCACAACTCAATATGGGGTGTTTATGAAACTCCAAGTAGTCCACTACTAAATGAGTTAAATGTGAGAAGCTGAAATAAGTGAAGCCATTTAAAAACGGAGCCAGAGAAGCCATTCCAGAGGAAGTACTTTGTATGCCTTGGGCCTTGAACCTTTGGAATATTTGAACTGGGCAAAATAAGCTTTGGACTGGGCAAAACCAACAATGTATTACAAACAACCATTTGCAAAGCCAACAGAAAAGCAGACATTCTGAACACAAAAACTGATGATTATGGATTCTTTTTGAAGACAGAATCAGTTACCAGCCATGTATAGCTAAAATATTAACTCAGCTTGTTGGCACCAACAGAAATTTCTTTCTTCTATTCATGTAATTATTCCCTCCTTTTCTAATAAAAACCCCTTGTGCTCATCCTGTAATAAGGACATTTTTTAGGTCTCTGCCTGAATCAGTATTTCCAGAATTGCAATTCTTTTGACCCCAAATAAACACTTGTTTTTAGCTTAACAGAAAAGAGGGAGGTTGGAAGTAGAACAGAGGCCGAAGAATTAAACGGTGGACCAGATTAGGGAGGCCTACTATGCCTTGCAAAGGTGGTGGGAAAAATCCACAGTGGGGTGACAAAAAATCAGATTTACATTTGAAACACACAAATCAATTCCAGCAGCAGGGGAGGATGGACCTGTGGAAGCAAAATTTAGTTAAAGAACTGTGCAATCATCCAAATGAAAAAATGCCTACATTTTTATAATAAGTATGAATTAGAAGGGGCAGAGCTGAAAAACACTTGGGAGGTAAAATACATGGGATACAATAAATGAGAAAAAAAGGAGAATAAAACCACAAGCTGCCAAGCTTGTTGCCGTCTAGTAATCAGTACCAAAAAAAAAAGAAGAAGAAGAAAAAATCTAAAGTGAGATAGCAAAATATATTTTTAAAAATTTCTATATATTTTTAAACAGGAAATGGTATGCATGTTCTAGAAAGGGATGAGAAACTAACTTCAGTTTTGGGCTTGTTGCATCTGGGGTATATGCAGGTGACCCAGAAGCATAAACACACCTGAAGCATGAAAGGTTCTGATGGGAAATTTCAGTGTATAGCAATCAAAACTTTAAGAGAAAAGAACATGCAGTGTGAAAAGAAAATGTAGAATAAGAATTAAAGGAAACTGGGCTTGCTAACTAAACCACAGGTTATAGGAAGAGTACTATTCAAAATTATCCCACCATATATCAGTGTTATGGGTTATTTGCATTTAGCTCAAAAACAGCTCACCGGCAATGCTACTGGACAGCATTATGCTAAGCGAAATAAGCCAGAAAGATAAGTATCACATGATCTCACTCATATCCTATCTAGGGTGATAGGCAAATTAACCATCACTCCGTCACAAAGACGGCAGCACCCACAGCCATAAGATGGTGGCGCCCAGTCCTCTCAGGCCCACCGGAGTCCCCAAGTCCCGGGGGGGGGGGGGGGGGGGGGGTGGCCACTGAGAGCAGGCAGCGTGAGAGGCCTGGCAGAATGCTTGCTTCATTGCCGCAGTGATGAGGCAAGCGTTCCACCCAGGCTGCAGATGGCCTCTGGGCAGTGGCATGGAGCGGCCGGGTGGGGCCTCGTCGCCTGTCTGGGCCATGGAGAGCCTCTGGGCAGTGGGTGTGGAGCGGCCAGGCCCCGAGAGAGCTACTGGCGCACAGATTTGTGTGTAGGACTACTAGTCCTATATAATAAAAGGCTAATATGCAAATAGACTGAACTGCGGAATGACTGGTCGCTATGACACTCACTGACCAAGGGGAGACGCTCAACATAGGAGCTGCTCCTGGTGGTCAATGCACTCCTACAGGGGGAGCACCACTCAGCCAGAAGCCAGGCTCATGGCTGGCGAGCGCAGCAGCGATGGCGGGAGCCTCTCCTGCCTCTGCAGCAGCTCTAAGGATGTCCGACTGACGGCCGTGGGGAGCAGGTCTAAGCCATCAGCCAGACATCCCCTGAGAACTCCTGGACTGCAAGAGGGCGCAGGCCGGGCTGGGGGAACACCGCCCCCCCCCCCCCCCTTCCCAGTGCACAAATTTCGTGCACCGAGCCTTTAGTGTGGAATATAATGAACAACATAAACTGATGAAATAAAACAGATCCAGAGACACAGAAGCATCGAACAGACCATCCAACCTGTGGGGGTTTGGGGGGAGAGATCAACCAAAGGACTTGTATGCATGCATATAAGCATAACCCATGGACACAGTCAGTAGGGCAGTGAGGGCATGTGCGGGGGTGGGGAGGGAGAGGGGGCAGCAGGGACCAGTGGGGAGAGGTCAATGGGGGAAAAGGATTCATATGTAAATACTTTAAACAATAAAGAATTTTAAAAAAGAAATCTACTGGTGAACCTCATCCTTGTGATATCAACTACTCTTCAGAAACACTATAAAAATTAAAGTATGAAATTCCTCTAAGGTTAAAATAATTTACCTATTTTATAGGATTCTGTTAAGAACATATGATAGATATAATTGTTGTAATAAAAGAGACAAATCAGCCTATCCTATTCAACCTCATATCTAAAAATAAAGGAAAACTGAAGATTGTTCCTGAGGGAGAATAAACAATCATAACTCACTATATGAAAGCTAATTTACTTTGGGCTATAATATATCAATTTAAAACACACTAAAATATTCCATCTGTAAGTTTTTGGTGGCTTTCAGAATTAAGTCTCCAACTTAGTGGTAAGCTGAATGGGCTCCCAAAGGTGTCCACATCCTATGTTCAAAATTTGAATATGCTACCTTACATGGCAAAAAGGACTTTGCCAGTGTGATTAAATTCAGACTCGAGATAGGGAGGTCATCGTTCATTATCTGGGTTTGGGCCAATGTGATTACAAGGGTCCTAATAAGAGAGAAGGGGTTGAGATGAAGGGGCAGGGATAGTAGTCAAAGAGATAAATCTAAAGACGCTATGCTGCTGGCATGAAGCTGGAGACAGAACCCATGAGCTAAGTGACGGCAGGCTCTGGAAGCTAGGAGAGGATATGAATTCTCCCCTAGAGCCTTCAGAAAGCATACAGGCCTGCCAACATCTTGATTTTGATCCTATCAGTTATTGTTTAGCTCATCTCCTCTCCACTGATTTACCATGCTATTTTAACAAAGAGAAAAAATTATACATGTGAATATACATATGCTTATATAATATATATGCTTACATAATATCTGTGTGTGTGTGTATGAAAACTCTAAAATATAAATTTAACACACCAAGTTCTGCAATAAATGTACTGCCAATTCACGTGTAACTGTAGAGTTTATAAATCCCTTAAATAAGGTTATTAGACACACTGTCTCCTCTTTTCCCTTTGCAAAGGCAACACAATTTGTCACCAGGCTGACTCTTCTTCAAAAAGAGTGATCAATAAAGTTACCCCTAACAGTTTTTCCCGTGTTTATACTCAGCCTTGCAAAATAACTGTTGCCACTAGGTGGAGACAATTTGATAATAGGAATATTGGTTACTCACATAGGAGTAGCCACAAGTTTTCTACAAATACATGCACGTGGTAAAAAAGCTTTGCTTCTAAATTCTTGGGTGAACTAGGGCTAACCACTTTATTTAAGGATCCAGTTTCCTTCTTTGTAAATAAAATTTTACATTAAGTAGCATCAAGAGCCCTTCTTAGTGCTAATATTTTGTGGATAAAAAGCTTGCTATAAAAAAGATCCTTACCTCTACGATGCCTAACAATGGTCCTTTCTCTTGACCTAAGAAAGTCTACCATTAGCAACATCTTTTAACTTGAATACTCCAATCAAACACAGCCAGTCATCTATTTCCTCCAATCCTTTCTTTTCAAAATAAGAGGCATATTGTGTATTAAAGTTCAAACATCTATCATTCAAAAGCCAAAGCCAAGGGTTTCTGCACTTTGTCTTCAAGAAAATTGCTGAAACTATACATCTCCACGTCCATCTGGCTTGTTTGCATATATATATATTTTTAAATAATAAGTTAGCAATAGATCTTTTTTTTTTTTTTTTTTTTTTTTTTTTTTTTTTTTTTTTTTATGTTTGAAAACAGAATTTATTTCAAGTTACATGATTTTATATTAGCCTCTCCTAAAATACTTTCTTTTTTTTTTTTTTTATTTTTTTTTTTTTTTAATTTTTTTTTTATTTTCCTCTTAAAGTATTACAAAGGGTATTACATAAGTATCCTTCCCCCCCCCCCCGCCCTTGACAAACCACTACCCTCCCTTACCCCCCAGTGTCTTATGTCCATTAGTTATGCTTATATGCATGCATACAAGTCCTTCGGTTGATCTCTTACTCCCCTCCCTCCTGCCCCCCAACTCTCTCTGGCCTTCCCACTGCAGTTTGACAATCAGTTTGAGGCAGCTCTGCCTCTGTATCTATTATTGTTCAAAAGTTTGTAATGGTCTTTATTATCCATGAATGAGTGAGATCATGTGGTATTTTTCCTTCATTGACTGGCTTGTTTCACTTAGCATAATGCTCTCCAGTTCCATCCATGATGTTGCAAATGGTAGGAGTTCCTTCTTTTTAACAGCAGCATAGTATTCCATCGTGTAGATGTACCACAGTTTTCTAATCCATTCATCTACTGATGGGCACTTAGGCTGTTTCCAGATCTTAGCTATGGTGAATTGTGCTGCTATGAACATCTGGGTGCATATATCCTTTCTGATAGGTGTTTCTGGTTTCTTGGGATATATTCCTAGTAGTGGGATCACAGGGTCAAATGGGAGTTCCATTTCCAATTTTTTGAGGAACCTCCATACTGCCTTCCATAGTGGCTGCACCAGTCTGCATTCCCACCAGCAGTGCACAAGTGTTCCTTTTTCTCCACATCCTCTCCAGCACTTGTCGTTTGTTGATTTGTTGATGATGGCCATTCTGACAGGTGTGAGATGGTACCTCATTGTTGTTTTGATTTGCATCTCTCGGATGATTAGTGACTTTGAGCATGTTTTCATATGTCTCTTGGCTTTCTGAATGTCCTCTTTTGAAAGGTGTCTATTTAGATCCTTTGCCCATTTTTTGATTGGATTGTTTATCTTCTTTTTGTTAAGTTGTATGAGTTCCCTATAAATTTTGGAGATTAAGCCCTTATCAGATATGACGTTGGCAAATATGTTTTCCCACGAGGTGGGTTTTCTTGTTGTTTTGTTGATGGTTTCTTTTGCTGTGCAGAAGCTTTTTATTTTGATGTAGTCCCATTTGTTCATTTTCTCTTTAGTTTCAACTGCCCTAGGAGCTGTATCAGTGAAGAAATTGTTTTGGCATATGTCTGAGATTTTGTTGCCTTTGTATTCTTCTAGAATTTTTATGGTTTCCTGTCGTACATTTAAGTCCTTTATCCATTTTGAGTTTATTCTTGTGTATGGTGTAAGTTGGTGGTCTAGTTTCATTTTCTTGCATATGTCTGTCCAATTTTCCCAACACCATTTATTGAAGAGACTATCTTGGCTCCATTGTATGTTCATGCCTCCTTTGTCAAAAATTAATTGAGCATATTGGTTCGGGCTAATTTCTGGACTCTCTATTCTATTCCACTGATCTATATGTCTGTTCTTGTGCCAGTACCAGGCAGTTTTGAGAACAGTGGCTTTGTAATACAGCTTGATATCTGGCATTGAGATCCCACCTACTTTGTTCTTTCTCATGATCGTTGCAGCTATTCGGGGTCTTTTTTTATTCCAGATGAATTTTTGGAGAGTTCGTTCTAGATCTTTGAAGAAGGCCATTGGTATTTTAATGGGAAGTGCGTTGAATGTATAGATTGCTTTGGGTAGTATGGACATTTTAATGATGTTGATTCTACCAATCCAAGAACATGGTATGTTCTTCCATCTGTTTATGTCTTCCTCTATCTCTTTTTTCAACGTCCTGTAGTTTTCTGAGTAGAGGTCTTTAACCTCTTTAGTTAAGTTTATTCCTAGGTATCTTAATTTTTTTGGTGCGATGGTAAATGGGATTGTTTTTCTGATCTCCCTTTCTGAAAGTTCACTGTTGGTGTATAGAAATGCCTCAGATTTCTTGGGGTTAATTTTGTATCCTGCTACATTGCCAAATTCATGTATTAAGTCTAGTAGCTTTTTGATGGAGTCTCTAGGGTTTTGTATGTATAATATCATGTCATCTGCAAATAAGGACAGTTTTACTTCCTCTTTTCCAATTTGGATGCCTTTTATTCCTTCTTCTTGCCTAATTGCAATGGCTAATACTTCCAGTACTATGTTGAACAGGAGTGGTGAGAGTGGGCATCCCTGTCTTGTTCCTGTTCTTAGGGGAAATGGTGTTAGTTTTTGTCCATTGAGTATGATGTTGGCTGTGGGCCTGTCATATATGGCTTTTATTATGTTGAGGTATGATCCTTCTATTCCCACCTTTCTGAGAGTTTTTATCAAAAATGGGTGTTGGATTTTGTCGAATGCTTTTTCTGCATCAATTGATATGACCATGTGGTTTTTTTCTTTCAATTTGTTTATGTGATGTATCACATTTATTGATTTACGGATGTTGTACCATCCTTGCATCTCTGGGATGAATCCTACTTGGTCATGGTGTATGATCCTTCTGATGTACTGCTGGAAGTTAGCAATAGATCTTTTTCTGAACTGTAGACTGATGCTAGAGAATGTACATCTGGGAGTGGGAGTTGTTTCTCTTGTGTTTTCATTTTTTGTCCCAGTTGGTCAGAACTTTCCGTTTTTGTTGATTTCCTGAATTCTAACTCATCTGCCTCTCTGACAAGACATTCCTTACACTGGTGCTTTACTTCTGATTCTCATCTGCCAGTCTAAATTTTGTAACTTCTAAGACTGTCTTAATCCCTGCTTGCCTAAGGGGTTTCTAGTATATTGCCTTCATCCCAGTATTTGAATCTAGCGGCCTACAAACTACTGACTCAATAGTTTAGACCTCAGACTTTGGCATAATTTAGGCTCTCAGCTCTGAATACACGCTAACTCTATACCAAAAACTAACTACATTCTCAGAGAGGGACAACTTTTAATTCTCCCAGTGCCCTAAGACCAAGAGACACAAAGAACAATGGTCATTTCCTGAGCAAAGCAGAAAAATTCTGAGTTCCTAATTAGAGCAAGGGAGGCTACCAACTTCATTTCACATCCCTACCTAGATTATAAGAAACTGCAAAGAAGAAAGCATATTGATATGGCAGCAATAACCAGTTTTATTTGCTGTGGACTCTATGCCATCAGCACACATGGTTAGCCTCCAAAAAATATCTACATATTTAATGACACAGACAGATCAGTATCTCTATATTTGACAGGTATTTTACATCTTAAAGCTTTAAGATTTATGTAAGTGTATCATTAATGACAAAGCTAAAAAGAGAAATCTAGTAACTATAGACTTGCAGTCCAAAGCCCCACATGCCAGAACAGAAGCTAACTTTTGAAAAGTGGTATACCTAGGTTGTCATCCTTTCCTAGGAAGAGACATGCCCATCAAGTGTAGATTTCTGTTAGAAGCAGCAGAGGTGCTGATAAACACATGTCAGCTTTAGCAGGTAACAATGTAAGAAGTCACAGAAACATTCCCTTATACCAGGGGTGGGCAACCTTTTTGTGAGTGCGTACCAAAACCAGCAAAATCTGTGACTCAAAATTCTTCTGCGTGCCAACCCTAATTTTTTGAGAACATGTTACGCCTACCTGATATCTCTTAAGGTGTACGCATGTGAAAAACCTTGAAGAAATAATAAAATTCATTCAAGCGACAAAAACACAGTATATGATGAAAAATACATTTATTTTTTAATGTATACATGTACACTGATAGTCCGACAGAAAACTTTATGACTCCGTTCAGTATTATCAGTGGGACTTTTGCTGCTGCATCACTGATGACAGAGATTTTACATCAGGTTTATATTTCGTGACCTTCAGAGATAGGCACGAGCTACTACTTTCATCCGTCAGGCTACTCCTATTACGAGACTTAACAAAATTCATCACTGAGAACAAAGATTCACAATTGTAAATGGAAGATTATAAGAGAGGGTTCCGCGTGCCAGCAAAAGTTACTGGCGTGCCATGTTTGGCACGTGTGCCAGGGGTTGCCCACCCCTGCCTTATACCACTGAAAATGCAAACACCAACAGAGTCTACATTTCTGGCATGGGCATAATCTACTGAAAAATTTGTGGTGAGGCAGTTCACACACACACACACACACACACACACACAACTAGATTAAGAAAAAAAAGTTGAAAGCTGATGCCTTTAATTCTAACAGCAACTGGAATAACCCTTTTAATAAGCAGCCAAACTATTTCCAGAGATATAAATTCATATTCATATTCTTTCGCCGAGTTATCCCAGTCCTAGGAAATTATCTATCTATCTACCTACATATATAAAAGCCTAAGCGACCATCCAACCAGTAAATGATGTACACTGACCACCAGGGGGCAGACACTCAATGCAGGAGCTGTTGTGCTGTGGTGACTTGGCAGCTGTGCTTCTCGGTGAGGCACTGGAACCAGAGAGGAGGGAGCCTGATTCTGGGGGTGCGTCACCCGAGAACTGCCCTCTCACAATCCAGGACTCCTCGGGGGATGTCCGGAGAGGCGGTTTCTGCCCAATCCCTGCAGGCCAGGCCGAGAGGCCTCTACTGTTATTAATAATAGGTAACTTCTGCTCAGCTGGTGTGGCTCAGTGGTTGAGTGTCCACCCAGAAACAGGAGATCACAGTTCAATTTCCAGTCAGGGCACATGCCAGGGTTGTGAGCTCGATTCCCAGTAGTGGACATGCAGGAGGCGACTGATCAATGATCCTCTCTCACCACTGATGTTTCTCTCTCTTTCCTTCCTCTCTGAAATTTTGGTTAAGCCTAATAACCCTATGAAGTAGGTACTAGAATTGCTCTCATTTAATAAATAAGGAATCAAGCCAAAATATAAACAAATAAATGAATAAATAAGCAACTTGCTTCAAGGTCTCATAGTAAAGGTCAGAGGCAAAACTCAAACGCAGGTCTGTTTGACTAAGAAGGCCATGCCCTTAGCCACTGCACCAAACATACAATTATTATTACTACTACAATAATAATGCCATTAGCATAGAGACATTTGCTGCAAATTAACATGACATTGCTTCAATCATTAAAAGTAGTAATTGTTAACACCATGTCCAATGACTAGTAATACTTATAAGGTAAAGTGATGAAAGAAGCCACTAATTTGCATCTATGCTACAATTACAGCTATGAAAAAGTTATGTTCTAGAAGGTAAAAATTGTTTGGAGTTTGTGGGGCAGCAGGGTTCCCTCCATTTTTCAATTCCTATTATTAATATTACTACGATATTACAATAAGCACAGATTTTAACAGTTTTAAGACAATAGATAAGAACAGAAGAGTGAAGAATGTGTTTCTAGTGTCCCTCTGTTACATGGGGTAGATTTTCTCTTATAAAAAAGAAAAACAATTACTATGGGAAATAGTTGCAGTAAGACTGGGATTCAATTCCAAAAGGTAAACTAATTTAATCTTCTTTTTGTTCTCTGCAGGACTTTCTTGTCGCCTGGTTTCTGCAACTCAGATCAAAAGTTTAAAACTGGAAAAGCAGCTTCTGCAATTTCAAAAGTCAGGGTCTTAAAAGAAGCATGAAATTGAAAACAAAAACTTTAAGGATAGAAAGAAATCTTACAGCTCTATAAACCTAAAGATTAGCATAAATTTTAGGTTCATGAAAGCTGAAAAAATTTGGCATAGCTCATATATACTACAAATCAACATGACTTTGGTGAGTCAATATATGTAAACCTCTTTATAAAAAGAGCATGTTTTAGGTGATATATATTTTTTAAATATATACTAATTGCTAATAATACCTGCCCTTATGCACATCCAAAACTTATTAGCAATGAAACTTCAGTTAAATATACACATATATTTTATAACAAAAGCAACGAAATCAAAACAAATGGAATCAAACCAAAAAGCTTTTACACAGCAAAGGAAACCATCAACAAAAAGAAAAGGCAACCTATTAAATGAATTAAATAACTGTAAATCATATATATAACAAGGGGCTAATATCCAAAATATGTAAAGAGCTCATACAACTCAACAGAAAAAAATCTGATTTAAAAATGGGCAGAAGATTTGCACAGACATTTTCCAAAGACATACAGATGGCCAACAAGTACATAAAACGATGCTGAAATCATCATGGAAACGCAAATCAAAGCACAATGAGATACCACCTCAAACCTGTTGGGGGAGGGAATATTACACTATAACCAGACTTGGGAAAAGTAGGATTAAAGAACATCCACTACTCCCATACATCATTTTCACCCCAACAACTTTCTTTTCCTTCCCTCCCTCCTTCCTTCCTTCTTTCCTTCCTTCCTTTCTTAAATGTATTTTTATTGATTTCAGAAAGGGAGAGGGAGAGAGAGATAAAAACATCAAGGATGAGAATCACTGATCGGTTGCCTCTTGCATGCCCCCTACTGGGGATCAAGCCCGCAACCCAGGTATGTGCCCTTGACCAGAATTGAACCCAGGACTGTTTGGTCTGCAGGGCAACACTCTATCCACTGAGCCAAATCAGCTAGGGCCCAACAACTTTCTTTTAAATATTAAAAATAAAAAATTTGGAAATAGACACAAAACTAGCCCCAGGATCCATGTCATAAATCAATCAATCAGTCTGTCTCTCTTCACGTACAGCCCTTATATTTATAATGTGCTTTGCTCTTTACAAAACCTCTTTACCTACATCACCTTTTATGTCTTTACAAATAACCAGTAAGGTAAACAAAGGTATAAAAACATTTTATTTTCTGTTACATAAACAGCTTTCTCAGGTAATGTTACTAGAACCACCTGTTTATGGGGTTTTATAGTTTGGGGTATATTTTTTTAAGTAAGCCTATCTCTGTTATGCAGAATTGTAATATAAAAATTATTTATAGGCTACAGTTGTCAGAACGCAGTTAGACTAACCCTGCTGAAGAAACTTTCCTATTTAAGTCTATAATATGGAATGAAAACAGTTACATGATTTAAAAAATCTTCCGATTACCAAGGGAATGTTTACTGTCCTCCAGAGAGAGCCACAAGAATTTTTTCATAATCTCCTTTGGTTTCATCCAGGATGACTTGGCAGAGAGAGATACCATATAACTCTGATAGCATGTTTTGGTATCATTCATGTCAATTTCAGAACAGGAAAGCATAATCCTGACCAATGTCTCATGACATGTTCCAACATCCTTCATGGCTTGATGAAGCTTCTCAGCAAAGAACACTGGATGGCTTCTGACATACTTCCAAATAGTTGTAAAGCAATTCCTTTTTTAAAAAATAACGTTTTTATTGATTTTTAGAGCAAGAGGATAGGAGAGGAGGAGAGAGAAAAAAGTATCCATCAGTTGCCTCACATATACATCCAGACCAGGGATTAAACTGACAACCCAGGCATGTGTCCCGAGTGGAAATTGAACCAGCGACCTTTAGGTGCACAAGACAACACTCAACCAACTGAGCCACACTAGCCAGAGCTGTAAAGCAATTCTTGACATCTTTCATCTCCAGTTCCAGAACTTGGTTCATGTCATACTGACTGTATTTGGTGTACTTCCGAAACACTCTGCAAAGGTGGGGACAGCTTCTGGTGGTAAGAATGGTATTAAACACATTCACATCCGTCCCTTTTCTCCTTTCTCCTGCTTCATATAATGCCCTGGCATCTGAATCAGCCAAGTCCTCATTTATGTCAAGATCCTCAGCTTAGTCATCCTTAACAAGAGAAAGCAAAGCCTTTAATAATCCCCAGATGAGTCTGAGGCAACGTCTTTAGCCAGTTCTCTCTTCAATACTTCTCTATAGATTCTGTTAATTTGTTAGTTCTTGATGCCAAAATTTCATTCAGAGTGTCTTTATCAGTTCCAAGACCCTTCATGGCAGCAGGGAGTTCATCAGTATCCAACTGGGCTGGAGTCTCTTAGAGCCAAAGCAACTTCCTTGAGATGACCTGTAAGGGCTTTCATCAGAGATTCATCCAGAGGCTTTCCTTTTTCCTGGAGATCTGCTGCTTCAATCTGTGGATGCTGTGCTGTGCGTTGTTTCTTTTAGTCAGAATGTCGATGATGACTGCTTCATCCACCAAGTGTGGTGGTGGTGTTTTTTTTAACGGAAAACAGAAAAGCCAACATTCTTGCTAGTAGTAGAACCAGACTTAGAAACCAAGTCTCCTACTTTCTACTATCCTCAACACTACACCTTCTGTAATGTAGTCTCCTACCTTCTATATACTCAACACTACCCCTTCTATAAAATGTTTGGCTAGATTCCAAGACCAACGTCCCAGACTGAATTAGACTCTATATAGTAAATAGTATAAACAGTGAGCTTTAATGCAATTACTGGCATAGAAGCATACATCTTTTTTAAAGTGAAAATCGATTGGTTTTAAGTTAAATCAGCATAATGTGTGTTTGCCGGCGGGAAGCAAGCAGGACACGTCTAAAAAGAAATCAAAATGAAGTATTGCAGTTTGAACACTTTACAATAGCTAATGGAGGGAGTGGTAATTAATACAGGAGTAGAAAAAAAGGAGATGAAGAGTGGACAACTAAAAAGAACAATGTAAAAGGAAACTACATGATGTTTCTAATTTTAGGAAATAAAATGAGGGACTTCTGTCTTTTCTTTCCCCCCAGAAATAACTGTGAGATTTTAGAAGATTAAGCTATAATAAAAGAGGTAGAAGATTTTAGTTAGTCATCAAATGAAATCCCATGCCCTAGTCAGTTTGGCGCAGTAGATAGAGTGTCATCCTGCGGACTGAAGGGTCCCGGGTCAATTCAGGTCAAGGGCACGTACCTTGGTTGCAGATTCCCCAACCCTGGTCTGGGTTCATGCAGGAAGCAACCAATCAATGTTTCTCACAGTGATGTTTCTATCTCTCTCTCCCTTCCGCTCTCTCGAAAAAAATCTATGGAAAAAGATCCTCAGATGAGGCTTAACTTAAAAAAAAGAAAAAGAAAGAAAAGAAATCCCTGCCAAAGTTGCTGGCTCTGGAATATAACACATTAGAAACCCAAAGTTCTATTTCTAAATCAGCTATTGGTATTACACAGTTTAAATTAACTATTTACTTTTTAAATTCTCACATCTGTAAATCAAATAACACTCTACCCAAACTATTTTTTATGACTTTGGAAGAAGTAAACAATGCTGCAAAGGTAATGATCAATATTTTAATTCCCATTATCCACTACAAAAATAAATATTCCTTGAATATCTTTTATGTGCATAGTACTTGGCTAGGCTAAAAGTGAAGAGAGACAGTCTTCATAATCCAGATAAATCCAACACAGAGAAATGCTTAACTAATCATTATTATGATTACATGACAAAATTGAGGCATATCAGAAATAGTTTTCATAGGTACTGGGCTGACCAGAGGAGTCAGAAAAAATGAAGTTGGATTTGATCAAGAGACAAAATAAAAAGAGTAGTCATTAAGTTTAGCTAGGAAGAGAAGAGGTATGTAGGCTGCTATATCCTTTAGGTTCTCAAAGCACATCACTCATCTGTTACTGCATTTAACACACTGTACAGTCATTTATTTATCATCCCCATTCAGATCGTAAATCCCCCCAAGGCCAGAAACCATGTTCATTTTTCTATACATAATCATTAGCATAGAGACAGCCGCACATGATAATCAATAACTGTTTTTTGAACAGGCAAGGTAAGGACAGGATTCCCTATTTAAATTATTGTATTTTAACCTAGGCTATCTGTGCAGGTATACTCACTGATTCTCAACTTCAAAACCACCATGCTAGCCTCTGATCTATGGTGCTGGAGCTGAGACTGTGCAACTATACTAAGCTACTCTTCTGCCAGGAGCTCCCTGTTAGGCTTTGCCAATGGAGGTACTAAATGAAGATTTGAAATGAAGAAGAGGAGTGAAGGGACTTCTTACAATTGCTGACAGCAGCAACTGGTTCCAGCCCCCAACTTCTTTCTGTACTCCCAGAACTAGCCATATCAGCAGCTGAACACTGACCTCCTCAAAAGTTCAGAACCAGGCCCATGGAATCTTTTCTCTGAGCTCTTAGGTTGACTAATGTAATGTTCTCACACCGTTCTAACCAACTCCCTGTATTAAATCACCACTGTTGAAATTCCTATTGAAGTTTCTGTTTTCTTTACTGGACACCAAATACATTATTAAACACAGTGATTCTAACTGCTCTCCTCTGAGATACCTTCTTGCTATTTCAATGAAGGATAAAGAACGTTTGGAGTTATTCCTATAGATAAAAATCTATTCTATAAAGGATAAGTCAAAACCTTTTAAATCTGTGCCAGTTAAGTTGCAGCACAAAAATTATTAACTTCTATACTTTAAACTATTCAAGATGAAAAGAAAAAAACAACAACAACAACACAGGAAACAGAGAGGAGATGAGAAATAATTTAAACAATGCAGGTTATTCCAGGTATGCACACCCACCTCTTTTTACTACAGACACAGCCTAGAGAAAATGGAAGACGGTAGACCTGATCTCAGTTCCCACAAGCCTCCCCTAGTATGAGCATTATACCATTCTGAATGTGATTGTTATATTTAAAAACTTTTTTTTTTTTTTGCTGTTCAACATGGTCTCTAAATGCAAGCAAACTACTTCTCTAGTGTTCAACAAAAGAACAGCACTCTGTTCCAACACTAAAACTGAGCTGAACTTATAGATAGGTTTTCTCCCTTCTTAAGGGATTTTTAAGCATAATTTTTTACTACATGTGATTTTCATTTTATTGACTTTAGAATTTAACCTCTTCATAATATACAGCTCCACACGTTAGCAGAAACAAAAAGAAATCCCTCTCACAGGAATCCACAAGCAACACATCTTCTGAAAACAAATGACCAAAATGCTTTGTGATATTTTAATGAAATGCTTAATAAGATGACTTCATTAAACAATTTATTCTGAGGTTAGTAACAAAAATAATATGTCATTATTGTACTTAAACTGATTTTTTAAAAATTATAACAAAATGGAGACATGTAGAAGCAGCACACATGTTGTTAACACATTCTCTAAATGAAATAGGAGAAGGCCAATTCAAGCAACAGGACTCTTTCTAAGAATGTTTAGTAATTTATGTAGGTTCTAAGCATCCAACAAGAGGTATCACTAGGCCCAGACAAATATCAGTCCACTTCAGCTGCCTACCATCTGTAAGACAAAAGAGAAGTAAAAAGAATCTCAAACTTGAAAAACTATAGTCAGTTCCATGGGAGTTCCTCCACATAGCATAAAACTGATTCACAGCCACCTCCTACCTATGGACATACGAACACCAGCTTCTATTTCAGTGCCAAGAGTTGCATTAGCACAGTCAGCATATCCATGTAAAATCAACCAAACTGTACTTAAAAGAGACACCTGAGGATCCATGTGACATATTAGGTAGAAAAGGTGAAAAGACTAGAGGTGGGGAACATACAGGATAGATGCACCTTCAGGGAATGAACAGGGTAAATGTTACTGTACCTTTGTACCCAAAATTATATGGGGGTCTAAACATTCAATAAGTTACTACGATAACAGAGATTTCAAAGAAAAAAAAAAACAACCCAGGAAATTAAATAACTGGTGTCTGATGACAATGTATGTCTCCCACAGCATGTATAATAAACAATATTAATTGAAAATCAAGCATAGATCTGTATGTGTGCAGAATATACATAATCTCATGGTATTTTTCTTTTTTTTTAAATTGCAAACTGTAATGCATTGTTTAATTTCTCCAGATTTAATAAATGAGGCGCTACAACATTATGAGGTGCTTTAAGTCATGCTAGAAATGCTGTCATAATTTTAATAAAGTGCTTTTTAATGTTAACTCACTTCTCTTGGCTGGAAAGAATTATGCTTCTTTGCTAATGTATAGAAATGAAACTGTCACTGAAACATCTGGTTATATATTACTTATTAGACATATATCACCTTTATCCAACGACTGCATAATATAAACACAAATCATGAATAAATCAGATTAAGAGATAGACCTGACATCCAAAGATGTTTGCTGACCTGCTCTATATTTCTATCCATACAAACCAGGAACCTAACTGTCAGCGTGCTCCTCACAGGCACGAAAAAACTAAAAAATTCTCAATGTCTGCATTGTCTGCAGTATGTTAGCGGTTCTAATTTGAAAAAAAAAAAATTTTTTTTATGCAGCACATTTAAGGACCATCAGCATATTTTTCAAATGCTCAAAGGGGACTAGCCTACTCAGGCACTCTTCCTTCATAAAAATCTCCATTTCACTCCCACACCTATTATAATTAACCTCAAAGGTGGACTCCACAAGGGTACCTGAAGGAAATAACTCAAATCCCTAGAAGGGAGAGGCCATATTTGCTTGTGCTATCCCTGGAAAATGGAGTCTTACACATAACAACCAATTATTTCGCTAGAAAGTGCGACTAATGTAGAAATCAAGATTTTAAAAAGATACCTGTTGATTGTGACAAAAGCAGAAACTTCGGGGGGAACCAGGAACATAACCGAACCCTGTCGCTGCCACTTAAATTCTTTATAAACCAAAGGATCAAATATTCATCTTAAGAACCAAGATCTAACACCCATCTGAGCTGTTAAAATATTCAACAACCATACCCCAGGGCCAGCGAGGAAGGTAGATGATCTACCCATCATTACGCTAAGTGTTTCAGCCCATCCTCCTGGAACTGCCCAAAAGTAGATAGACCCTGTCATTCGAACCGCTCACACGCTCGTTTCCAGCGCGATTCCCAGTCTAAAGCGGGGACCCCACGTCTCGGTTTGAATTTTTAAAAGAAGTAAATAAAGCGTCGTGAGCATTCAAGCAACCGAATGCACGCCTATCTATCCATCTCCCAGCAAAATTTCTTTGCAAAACCTGCCATGTTCACACATAAAGGCACACAGTCTCCAAAACTTCTGACGGTCATCAAGTAGAGACACCCCCCGCCCCCCCAAAAAAACAACAACAAACAAACCAAAAGCTTCAAGGAGATAAGCCATTAACTAGGACTATGGCCTTGGCGGGCAAGTAACGGGAATGAACCTCAAAGCTGGTGGCCGGTTTGCACGAACAGCACCTCCGGGATTAGGGGGGGCGACTTGTGAAGGAGGGAACTTATCCTGACAACCCGGCCGGGGGCTCCCCGATCACACCGGGTCCCCCAGGTCTCTGCGTCAGCGACAGGACTCAAACCCCGAAGCTCCGGGCAGAAACACGCCGAGACCCCCCTCCCCCCACGGTCTTCGGGGTCGACCTGGCGATTTAGAAGCAGCAGCAGACCCTCCCACCCCCACCCCCGGGCGGGCGGCACTCCCGGCAGGTTCTCACCCCGAGGATCCTCCCCGCAGCCCGGGGGAACCCCGGCGCCCAGGAGCGCTTCCCCGCACCCCGACGCCAGCACCCCAGGGGGGACGGGGCTCCTGGCACAGAGCGCCCCCACCCCGCCCCCCACGGCCGAGACGCACCCTCCCGGCCGCCAGGGGCCAAGCGCGGAGAAATCCCCCGCATTCCACGCCTTTCGCCTCCGGGAAGGGGCCGCGGGGAGGCTGGGGGCCCGCCGGGGAGGAGCCGGCGCGAGGGGTTCGCGGCCAAGGAAGGAATCCCGGAGCCTCGCCCCCGGGGTCCGCCACGAGCCCGACTCGCCGCCCCCGCCAAGACCCTCGAAGGCTCGGGAACAATGAGAAGCCGCCTTCCCCGCCATCCCCGCCCCGAGAGCGGCCGGGGGCGGCGACGCCATCTCCCCTCACACCCCCGCGGACACTCACACACACACCCCCGGCCCTGGCCGCCGTCAGCCGCCCGCAGCCCGGCCCGGCCCGCCCGCCCGCCCGCCGCTCCCGCGCCCTTCGCCGTCGCCCGCCGCCCGCCGTACTCACCGGCGCCTGCCCCAGCCCCGACTCCGCGGACCGCGGCCGGAGCGAGACTCGGGTCCAAGCCGCCGCGGCCGCCGGCGCCGCCGCACAATATGGCGAGCCTGGGCTTCCGCAATGGAGCTCGGGAACTACAACAGGGGCCGCTCAATATTCATGAGAGACCGAGGGGAAGCCGGCTGGGCCAGCGCTGCGGGGAGGGCGGGAAGGAGCGAGTGAGGGGGCGGAGGCGCGGGAAGGGGACGGGGACGGGGACGGGGACGGAGACGTGCTGGCGCGGGAGCGCCGCCGCGTGCTGGCCTGGAGGCCCGAGCCACCGCCCCGCCCCGCCCCGCCCGCCGCCGGCCACGCCCCCACCCGCCGCCGGCCACGCCCCGCCCGCCGCCGGCCACGCCCCCCGCCCGCCGCTGGCCCACGCAGCCCCCGGCAATGCCGGCGCCACCTCGTTCTCGTCCGGGTGCTCGCTGAGCCTTCCCCGGCCTCGGCCCACCCGTCCTGCTTCCCGGGCCGGCGGCGGGGCGTGCGCTGCGAGCTGAGCTCCCCGCTGGCCGCCCCCCCCCCCGCGCGCCCTTCCACCGCCCGCCCCTCAGCAATCCTCTCCGGGCATTCACCTCCAGGACTTCCCCTGAACTTCGGCACCCTGCCGCCCCCTTTCAGCAAAGACACACTTTCCACCCTGCACGCTGAACCTGCAAGATGCAATGATCCCGGGGAAAATGACCTTCAGTTCTCAAAGCATATCGTGGGACGTCTGTAAGCGTTCTCATCAGCTCTTACAATTTACCTGGCTGCTCTTTGATTCCTACCTCTTTGGCCCCTTCCAGTATTACTTTCGGAACCTGAGAATATACTGGTAAGAACAGGTTAAATACCTGTGATCATTACCTAAAACACAACCAACTTAGTCTACAAAAAATTATATAAAGTGCACAAAAATTAAGCTATACACTGAAGAAGTAACAAAGAAGAGTTCCCTGATCTCAAGATGTACTACTATTGGTGAGATGTAAAGTTCTCTTGCAAAAATCAACAATAGCGGGGCACTCATGGATGGCATAAAGGAATGGGCTGCACTGGGAATTGGGCAAGCTAGATTTATGGTCTTCAATGTGTCTCTAACTATGGGACTTCAGTAAGTTACATAACTCCTCTGGATTTATTTTTTCTTATTTGCAAAATGAGAGGATCGTGTTGAATGATTTTTAGGTCCCTTCCAGCTTTCGAACTCTCTAAAGCTCTCTACAAGCAACGCCAAATAAGTGGCTTGAATTTACTTAGGATCTTGGAAAAGAAAAGGATCAATTTCAGGTGGTGTGTTCAGACGATTTCCTGAAGAACTAGGATTTAAGTATCTAAAATATTAAAGACACGCTTTGTGTATCCTGTCAATCCATTAAAGTAAGAGCAAAGCATTATTATTTCAGTGTCTTGAAAACTTTCACCTGCTATCTATAGCTTTAAATAAGAAAGTATAATTCTCAGATTCTTCCAGGTTAAGCCTTTCCTCCAATGTGAAAAATAAAAATAATCAGTAATGCTTCCAATTCTTCCTTCCAGTAAGGTCCACTTTCTAGAAATAATGCAACTGCAGAAGCATCTCCCATCTTTATTTATGATGACTGCATGTGTAGTTCAATTAAAGATCTTCATAATTCAAAATATTTTGCTCTAGTTAAAATGCTTATGAAAATAATGATGTGCAGTTAGATTAAGAAAGTCAGTGTTGAGAAAAGTGATCATTTGTAGAAAGCGCGGGAACTTTATGGATGAAAGTTAAATATAGAACTTAAAAAAGATTCACACGAGAATTAGTGGGAAAATGGAAAATGTATGGGATATCTAAGTGTGATTAAAAAGCTAGACCTCGGGCTAGCATCCTTAATATGGAAGATACTACTGATAAATTAATGGAACTCATATTATCTATATTATCTCTTACTCAAAAGCTTGGCACTATGGCTATATGAATTAGGCAAGTTTATGTTAGGCAAGCATAACTTTCTGGAAGTCACTCAAGAGATCCAGTGTTATAAAATGAAACTTGGAGTTTTTTCACAACACCTATGAGCAGAATAGGGGTTCTGGGTGGTTGATATTAGTATTGTTCACCATATCCCCAAAGTATTAATTAGAAGTGATAATCATATTTTAAGTAGGAAAATATTACATTAACACTACATAGGTGGATGACTAAATAACTCTAGTTAAAATATTTTTCCCCTCAAAAAACAAGGAAAAATATTTTTTCCCTTCAGAAGCAGAAACCTGTTAATCACACAGTGAATTAGGTAGGCATCTCTGATCACAAGCATTGCCTCTCTACTGGCTGTCTGCGATGTGTAATGCTACAAAATTAGGGAGATTAGTTCAGCTCAATCAACTTTTATCGAGCATCTATTATGTGCCTACACTTTACCAAATGCTTGGAATAAAGGTATTAGTGTAACTTACGTAATTAGGACATTAGTTCCTTAAGAGCAGAAATCTTGCCCATCAGTGTACACCTAGAGAATAAGCACAATATTTGGCACATATCATAGATGCTCAAGAAATAGGTGTTAAGAGAGTGAAAGACGGGGAATCTTTGATCCCAATGTGTATGTGAAATAGAATGAGCTTGGTTTACTTCTCACTGTTATTACTTAAGAGCCTGAATTTCTATCAAGATTGCATTTAGTTCCTCCAGAGGCTTTCTTTCTTTAGGCAGTGTGTCTTAAATGGAATTTCACACCTGCCTATTCTATATCTACCACATGGATTTCTTTTCAGCTGTTCTCCAAATATCTAATTGTTATGTGCTCATCTAAGATGAAGACTGCAGAGCACCAACAGATAAGCTATGTATCTAACCCAGTTTAGAGGACCCTTTTTTTTTTTTAAGGAAGTTCATTGATTTTAGGAAAGGAAGGGAGAGGGAGAGACAGAAACAGTGATGTGAGAGAGAAAAATCCATCAATTGCCTCCCATACATGTCCCGACCGAGGGGTCGAACCTGAAAGCTGAGTATGTGCCCTGACCAGGAATGAAATCTGGCACCTGTTGGTGTACAGGACAGTGCTCCAACTAACTGAGCCACACTGGCCAGGGCAGAGAGCACTTTTATATCCATGATTTCACTGAATCTTCAAAACAGTCCTCTGAGGTATTATTCCTACTCTATAGGCAAGGGAAATGTGACTTTTGTCACATCGAGCTCAAAGTGGCAGAGCTGAGGCTCAAACCTGGGTCACCTGACTCCAAATCCAACACACTTTCCGTTAAGCCACGTGTGCCTTCCAGTTCCACGCTGCATACACAAGTTTAGACTTTTTTCTTTCTCCTTTCTTTCTAACTGGCAAGCAGTATGTGAGACAAACGTCTAGCTTCCTCTCAGCACTAGTTACTATTCTAAACCTCAGCGTGGTCCATTTTCAAGAAGCTACAGGTGATACTAAATATAACAGTATATGGACCGGATTCATTGGCAGAAAACCAGCCGGTTTTGTTTTTGTTTTCTTAGAACACTTACTTTAAGAAAACAACCAAATAAAAACTAAAAGCTAGGTTAGAAGACTGGAATATTATGTGCAATGCTTTCTTTGAAAGGGTCAAGTTAAGTAAGGACATCGTAAAAAGGCCGAAACAGACTTATAATTCAGGGTGGCTTCAGGAAGCAAGCAACTCAAGATTTACAACCGCGTCAGCTAAAAAAAGAAAAGTACATAACTCTAGCCACAAGCTTTAGTGGAATTTTACTTGTGTTTCAGCATAGTGTATTTCTTTTTGTGACACTTCCCTTGGTGTTTTGGTTCATTGTTCCTTTTTGTATTCCCAAGACAAAATAATTGGTGCTACTCTTAACTATCCAATTTAAAGGAGTGAAACAGATTAAATAAGATGGGCTAGTTATGCTTTTGAGGAGAACTAAACAATAGTGCTATTTCCCTCCTATGGTGACTTGAAATGGTATTTTTATATGTCCCAGATGTGACCACATTCTGCCTAACATCTGTTAGAGCATTTTATTAAAATAATGAACTAGCATGTGTTTGAAAAGTCAAAAGAATGGATAAAATTTTTCATTCTGATGCAGTCTGGAGAGTCCACTGTTTCTTTGCAGTTAATATTTATGGAGTACATAAATAGGAGATATTATTGCGACAGCAAATTTCAAACAAAATAAAGTAGGAGTTAATAGTAAATGGCTTTCGTTTTCTCATATGAAGAAAGTTTGTTCCATTCAAACAAACTCTGTAAATGTTTCCTTTCAAAATGCTTACTGCAAGCGATGAAATTTGTGCCTTGGCAAGGATCTAGAAACACCAAAAATCATCCTGGGAACTAACAAGGAATAGATGATGAATATTGAAATCCAGAACTCAAATGGAAACTTCTCTGGGAAAGAAGGCTAGAAGGTCCCAGAGGGAAAGCACAGATGAAGAATGCAGACTATTTAAATCAAGTTACAACTTGCTCAAACTGCCTTTATGGACATTTAAATGTTTCCCATCTAAAGCAAGCGTGGGGCTAGAATGATTTTTGTGGGGTGAGAGAGTAGAGGGTAAAGACATCTCTTAATTAACACATTTCTTAGAAATGTGTTTTGTTTTGTTTTTTTTTTGTAGAGAATTTAAAAGAACTGCCAAATCCCACCCATACAAAGAAAGTTTTGTTTTATTTTAGACTACATCAAGATCTGGAAACCTCTGCAGTATCCATCTGCTGACTCATTAGCATTTACTCCACAAAAGCGAACCATTTAACTATACATTGAATAACATACTAAAGTAGGTTATAATTTAGGTCAGCGATTTTCAACCGGTGTGCGGTGCCAGGCACACTGGTGTGCCACAAGAATTTTTAAAACATGCCATACCTGATTATTTAAGTCAGGAGCACTGACCTCTTTTCCCTTAGATTATCAAATAAAAAAATGACCACAGCCAACACAACAATAGCCATCTGGTGTGAATGAATCAAAATTATGTCTATATTGTATTTGTGAGATTGGCAAAAAAATATAACATATTTTCTGGTGTGCCACAGAATTTTAGTAATTAGTTTACATATGCCATGAGTTGAAAAAGTTTTAAATCTCTGACTTAGATAAATCTGAAAATCATCCTGGTAACCTAGAAAACTAGGGTTTTCTGTGTTACATACAGGAAGAGAGATTTTTCTAAGGATGTTTGTGTGTAGAAAAATTGTTTTATTATTTTTTAAAATAAACACATTTCATAGATCATGTATAAGATTCAAATGTGTGCTTCCTTAAGAATTATGAAGACTGCCACTGGTTAGTAAGATGAGATGAATGTAGCTGCAAATGAACTGTTCTACAACCGTATGATATCCATAGTCAGTGGGATTTCAATTCTTTGACTTCTTGACATTTACACATCCTTAGCCTCCAATCTTCTCTCTTGAACTTCATCACATTAGCTGTTCTGGTTTGACCTTTTCCTAAAAAACTGAAAGACTACGGTGGGCCTGACCTCAACACCACTGTCCCTTCTTCCACATGATCCAGTTCTTAGCTATTTGGCAACCTATTCATTTCCTGACTTCGCTCCTTAATTAAGCTTGACCATATTTTCACCCAACCTGTAGCTCGGGACTTGACACATAGTGAAAACACACTGCATTACAAGAAGATGTCACAAACAACTTGTAGACACCACGCCATTCGTGGTACAGAAAAAGAGCCATCTGTATTAACAAACACAGAAGATACAGAGCTCATTGGTGGAAAAGAACAGAGGAGCAATGAGGTTGCTATCTTTGGTACTGAATATTCCAGGAATGATCTTGGGTCAGAGGAACCCACATGTTCGGAATGCCCTATGATATTGTTGCAGCTACCCAAAATAAAATAATGACCAACAGGAAAGTTCATTATTGGTGTACTTTCTTTTTTTAAAATATATTTTATTGATTTTTTTACAGAGAGGAAGGGAGAGGGATAGAGAGTTAGAAACATCGATCAGCTGCCTCCTGCACACCCCCTACTGGGGATGTGCCCACAACCAAGGTACATGCCCTTGACCGGGATCGAACCTGGGACCCTTCAGTCCATAGGCCAACGCTCTATCCACTGAGCCAAACCGGTCAGGGCATTATTGGTGTACTGTCAAGAAGAAGTGTACTTGGATATTGGTTTTAAAGACTATTGTCAAAACACTAACATTTCATACCAAGAATAGAAGCTTAAATGCTATACTAGTACATTAATCCTAATATTCCAACTGTAACTTAAAATTTGACTAGTTCTCAAACTATGTTTAACAACTTCCTCTCCTATTTATTTGCTTAGATTAGTAGTGTGCGCCATGTCATTATTCATCTTTCAACATCAGTCCTTATTCATTTATTAGAGGCCTGGTGCATGAAATTCGTTCATGGGGGGGTCCCTCAGCCCGGCCTGCACCCTCTCCAAACTGGGACCCCTTGGGGGATGTCCAACTGCTGGTTTAAGCCTGATTGCCTCCTAACCGCTCCCCTGCCGGCCTGGTCCCACCCAACTGCCCTCCTCCGCAGGCCTGGTCACCCCCAACTGCCCTCCCATGGTGGCATCTTGTGATGACATTGCGTGTGACGCCACCTTTTCTTATATAGGATATATGGGACCTAGCAATTGACCCAATGTAATATATATGCATTAAATGTATATGTGTACACACTGTTTGCCTTGTTCTTAAGATACATTTGTTATGCTTTTAAGTACTGATAATAATTATAATTTTTAAAAAACAATCACTAAAAATACTTGTTTTATATTTTTACAAAATAGTATCTAGTTTAATCATACAATAAATTTTAGAAAATGCAAATTTGAATAAATATAATTTTCTGTCTACCATGTTCATGCAATCAAAATACTCATTGTTAGTCAATGTTTATTAAGAACACGAATATTGCATACATTATTGATGTGCATGAAAAATGAAACAACCTCTAAAAAGGGCAATTTGGTAGTTATCTTTCAAAGTTTTAAGTGCAAATATCTTTTAACCTAAGAAGTCCAATTCCAGGAATGTATCCTACAGAAGCTCACACAAGTGTGCAAAAAATATATACATGGATGTTAATTTTTGCAGTTTGTGTTGGTAAAAAACTGCACATTTTTGGCTAAATAAATTTTGGTATATTCATACATATAACTGTTAAAATAATGAGAGCTGCAAGTACTGATGTAGACAGATATCAAAAATATATTATCAAGTAAAAAATCAAGTTCCTCAGCAATATGTACCATATTCCACTTCTGTAATACAAAAATATTCAAAAGAATATATACCAAACTATTTTTTTTCTTTTTTTTATTGCTTAAAGTATTACAAAGGGTATTACATATGTGTCCTTTTTTTTCCCCCGCCCTTGACAATCCCCTGGCTTCCCCTATTAAGAAGGATTATATTTAAGGAAAAAAGAACCTGTGAGGACTTTGAGTTTCCAAATTACTTCTTAATTTCTGTACTGTTTGAATGTTTCACAATGGAATAAAACATGTTTTATTTTGAAAGCAGCAAAGACACGATTACATATAAAAATCTAATAAAAATGAGTGAAAATCTCTGCAGATATCTACCTTGTTAAGTGAAGGACTGAAGTAAAGAATACAGCTGTTCTATATCAAGCATCATTAGCCAACACACATAGGAAAACTAGAACTTGGAAATTCTTTACTTTGTTTCTAGTGATCTAGTGATACAATGGCCTTGAAAATCAGGAATTCTAATGCCTATTATTAGATCTCAATCACCATTCCATAAACATTTCTAACCCTACTTAGTGAGAATTTAGGCTAAAAGGGAACAAACCAATGATTATAGATCCCTCAAATAACAACCCATTAAAATAATTCTAGGACCTATGTAATTATCTTGGGATTCTAGTTTCTTAATTTATGTCCCACAATCTCTAGGGGGAAATATCAGGTGTTTGCTAATTAGACTCTCTGGTACTTTCTCAAGAAATTCTTACTGATTTAGAATGTAATTGCTGGAAGCAAGCACCAATTGCAGGTTGAGAATCAAATATTTGCTTTATTCCATCTTACACACCTCTGTTCCGGGGAATTTTTTATTTTCCAGACTCTTTGAGATCCCACGTGGTAAAAAATGTGGGCAATATATTCGGCTGTGTTCAGGAGAATTGACCTTATTCCAAATATGGCTCAAATGTCCCGCAGGGTCACAGCAAGAGAACTAGCCACTGAAAATGGGGTGTAGTAGAGGCGGGGTTGTGCAGAGCTAAAAGGGCTCTGGGACTTACTGAAAAGAACAAGGTTGTTGGTTCACAGTGGCCAAATGCCCATAGTTGGAACAAGAATACAATACACAGGCAAGGAGGAAGTCCAGAAAAACAGGGTTCAGGATAAGTTAAATGGATGCAAGTTACTCACCTGAAAGTTGAATCAGGGGGTCCGAAGCCAAGAGCATCACGAGAAGCTATCTCTTCTTTTCCTCCAGTTGAGAGGATGACAAGTGAGGTAAGGGATAAGGGCAAGGTACAACATGATGGATGTGAGCTGAAGCAGGCATAGGGACACCCCTGACCTTAACTCTAGATCCTAAAGTGTCAGGCGGGCCAAATTTGAAGACACATGCAAAACAGAGCATGACATGTCTTGAGGAGCACAGAGTCATAAGAAAACTAAGGATGTGGATCCAAATACAGCACCAAAATTGGCAACATCTCCTGAGATCAATGGTAGGAATCAGAGAATGAGATGGAAGACAGACAGGGACAATGAGAGCTAAACATATGATTGCTTTCTCTTGGCTCTCCTAACTTCTCCGACCTTCTGACCCTGTTCAGCTCAGTGTCTTTGTGACTTCTCATTCCAACTCTAAGTTTTGGAATGTTCCAGGATTTTGTCTTAAAACCGTTTCTTCTCTTAATTCATATCCTCTCCCTGGGTGATCTTATTCAGTCACGTGGCTCTGAGTATCCAATTGTTGACAACTCCTAATTGTCTCCAAACTTATGAACTTCTGTAAGTTTCTGGAAATGTAGGACCTCTCCAAACTTATATCCAACTCCCTCCACTTAGATATCAAATAGATATCTCAGATGTAAAAATGCCCTAACTGGACATTCTTTTTGAGAAGTAAACAAAGAACACTCTATGATTGTTAACTATTCTTTTGTTTGTAGCTATAACACCTAGATTGCTTTATAAGACCCAGTTAAAATAAATTATTTTTTAGATAATTACTTAAAATGACATAAACAGTACAACTTTAAAATGAATGTTTCAAGTCTATTTACATACATGTTCATTTATACGTTCCTTTAGTAAGAGTCTACAATTAACCAGACGCAGCAATTCAAAGAGGCATAAGACATAGAAACTCTCCTCAAAGAACCCAGCATCTAGTAGTGGAGACAGACACATACCAAACGTCAGTGAGGCGGAGAAGAGAAAGGCAATAAGAATAACTTCCTCTTGAGGGTCATTGTTAATTACGCACCATGGAACACCATTTCTCAGAGGGCTCCAGTCTTGGCAATATTAGCTTTAATCCTGGAAATTAGAAGAGTTGTAGGTAAGTTCCCAACTGTGCTTCTAGCTAATAACCTCACAAACTCTGTATGTGTCAGAGATGTGTTATTTTATAAGCATCATCCCATTTAATCTTTACAATAACCTTATGAGAAAGTTGCCATTTTGTTTAATTAGAAAATGGAGGTTTAAGCATTTCAATACTTGCCTAAGTCACCCCAAGTAATAGGGTGGGGAAATCCATATCCTTAACCACTATTCTAAACTGCCTTTTTACAATTAGTGCTTTAACTAATGAAAATGGTGGTAGGTGCTTTTTTTTTTGTCTCTGTACTAAAAAAAAAAAAAAAGTGTATGAATGATCCAAATAGTGAATATCCATTATACTTTAGTAATAATCCCCAATTACTAAACACAATTGGATAAAAAGGACAATAGCATAGGAAACTGTGAAATGGTAGGATCAGTTTTCAAAGCTCATAAAGACACAGCAGCAGTAGGGATATTATTTCAAGTTTCCTGCTGATTGCCTTTGGAGGTAAGCTCTTAGTTCTAAAGTGCATTCTGTGTTTTGGGCCTTCTCTTATTACTATAACACAAGCCGAGATGGAAAAATCATCAACCTTGCAAAGACTTAGAGAATAGAAGCCACAGCCTACAGGAATATAGTCTTTTAAATTTATTACCTGTTATGCATTGATTTATCACATATGGCAGGAATTTAAACCAGATGCCTGCTTAACGGAGGGGCCATCCTATGATGGACAGGGGAGAAGAAAGGAATGTGACCTCATCTAGAAAGTAGAGAATGAGAACTTGTAGGTGATTCAGAAGTTTCCTTTTATGTTAGTTATACAACAGAGTAAAAGTTCTTTGATCATCTTTTCAAATTAACCAGGACTTCATTTCTGAATTTGGAAGTTGTTGAAATTTCTGGCTTATGAAATACATTATTTTCATTTTGAGAACGACCTAATATTTTCAGAGTAACTTTTACTTAATCTAAAGCAAAACATTCTTGGAAAATATAGCTCTAATATGTAAATATTAACATCTACTCATCCCCATTTGCTCATTTTAATGTGGAATTTAGATATCACATTCTAATAGCTAGAATTCAATAGCACATTTTTGTCTGCCATCTGTTTTTTAACTGAAGCTTTAAAATATCTTTCAAGTTTATATTTAAACTAGAGGCCCAGTGCATGAATTCATGCACGGGTGGGGTCCCTCGGCCTGGCCAGTGATCAAGGCCAATGGGGCGGGGTAGCCGGCTGGGGGGAGAGACTGCGGGAGGTTGGCCCCAGCAGCAAGCTAACCAACAGTTGATTCCTCCAAGAATCGGGCTCCCTTTTCCCTCCTGTCTGGGTCTAGGGTGGGGGTGAACCAGATTCAGGGCTGTCAGGGCCCCAGCAGCAAGGTTTGGGTCAGTGCACATCATAGCTACCGGCCAGTCGTCCAGTCATCCTGGTCGTTCTGGTCGTTCAGTCATAAGGGTCGCTTGGGATTATATATGTAGATACCAAAAGTTACTTTATTTTAAGGATGTTCATTGGAGAAAAAAAAGATTTTTTCACATTAGCATAACATAAATTATCAATCTATAGATATATAATTTTTTATTTTTCAAAACTTTAAAATTATTAGTGGAAGAAATATTTCTCATAATAAATGTTTTAGTTTGGAAACAGTCTTGGAACAAAAAATACACAATATGGAATAACTGCAGGCATTCCTCTATTTTTGAGGGGAAATAATCTTGAAAAGCATTAATTAATTGAGCAAGATTAATCTTTCTCAAAATTACTTGTGGTTTAGTTTTCAGTTTATTTTTACTATACATTTATGTGATAAGACAATTTTTTTCAAAACATTTAGCCCATTTAAACAGTTATATCACAGGAGAACAACCCAAAACAATTCATTATACAAAGGAGACATGCACATGTGTACACATACATGTAGACTGACTGCCAAAGCGAGTTACTTTGCTCAAAGCTAGAGCAGTCATTGACAGTCTATGAAAAGCACAGAAGGAAGGCCCTTTTCTGTGTAAGGATATTCAACACATGCCTAAAAGAAGCTACCTGAATGTCTCATTGTATGCCTATAACTGCCTAAACAATTGGTTCATTGGTTTAACTTTTCTCAAACATATATTGAGCACTCATTGTGTTCTGAATACTCTTCTAGGCATAGGGGGAAAGAAAATTAAAAAGACTCATAAATGATATGTCTTGCTTAACCAGTGTAAGGTAATTATCTGGTGACCTTTCTTTCTGTAAAAGTTAAATTTACATGCAACAAAATGCAAATATATGCTAAGTATATAATTGAATTAGTCTTAACAAGTGTGTATATTCATGTAACCAATGCCCAATCAAGACATAAGACACTTCCACCACCCCTAGCAAGTCCCTTCATGTCCTCCTTCAGTCACTCTCCCTTCCCAAATAGGCAATTTTATTCTAATTTCTGTCATCATCAGTGAGTTTGTTTGCTCTTGAAGTCACATAAATGGAATTAAACAGTAAGTGTTATTTTCTGTCTGATTTGCTTACTCTGTCTAATGGTTTAGAGATCCATTCATATTGTTGTATTAGTAGTTCCTTCCCTTTAACATGGATTAATATTCCTTTGTATAAATGTACTTTTTAAAAAAAAAATCCATAATCTTGTTGACAGGCATTTGTATTTGTTTCCAGTTTTTGGTTGTTACAAATAAAGCTGCCATTAACATTCTTGGTTATATTTTTGTGAATATATATTTTCCTTCTTTTGGATAAGCCGGGAGTGGAACTGCTCAGTCATTAGGCGGGTGTAATTTTATTAAAAGCTCCCAATAATGCAAAGAGGCTGTATCATGTTATACACCCACCAGCAGTGTGTGACAGTTCCACTGCACTACACATTCAGCAACAATTGATGTTGTCAGCCTTCTTAGTTTTAGCCATTTTAGTGGGTGTGAAGTGGAATTTCAATGTGGTTTTAATATTTCCCTGATGACTAATAATGTTGAGTGCCTTTTCACGTGCTTATTAGCCACTTGTATGTCTACTTTTGTGAAATGTCTGGTCAAGTCTTTTGCCTATGTTTTAATTGTGTGTGTTTTTTCTTTTGTTTTTGATTTGTAGGAGTTCTTTATATGTTGTAGTTTCAATGCCTTAGAATTCCTCTATGTTCTCCCTATTCATCCCTCCCTCCCCAAAATCCTTGACGGCCATTGATGTACTGTCTCTGCAGTTTTGCCTTTTCCAGAATGTTGTGTAGTTGGAATCATATAATATGTAGCCTTTTCAGATTGGTTTCTTTCATTTAGTCGTATGCATTTAAGGTTCTTCCATGTCTTTTCAAGGCTTGACAGCTCATTTCTCTTGAGCGCTGAATAACAGTCTATTGTCCGGATCTACCAGAGTTTATTTATCCATTCACCTACTGAAGGACATCTTGGTTGCCTCCATGTTTTTGCAATTAATGAATAAAGCTGCTATAAACATCCATGTGCAGGTTTTTGTGTGGACGTAACCTTTCAACTCATTTAAGTAAATATCAAGGACGATTGCTTGATCATATGGTAGAAGAAGTTAGTTTTGTAAGAAACTGTCAAACAGCCTTCTCAAGTGACTGTACCATTTTGCATGCCCATGAGCAATGAGTGAGAATTCCTGTTGCTTCACACCCTCACCAACATGTAGATGGTCATTCTAATAGGTGGCATTGGTATCTCATTATTGTTTTAATTTGCAATTGCTTAATGACATATGATATTGATCATATTTTCATACTTAGTTGCCAACTGTATATCTTCTTGGTGTCTGTTAAGGTTTTTGCCTATTATTTAATCAGGTTGGTCTAATTCAAAATGTATGTAAACATTATAAAGATAGTAACACAATCAAGCTAATTAACATTTCCATCATCTCACACAGTTACTATTTTTTGTGTGGTGAGAACACGTAAGATCAACTTTCTGAAAAATATCGACTGCTTCATGAATTTGCATATCATCCTTGTACAAAGGCCATACTATACTTTTCTGTATCATTCCAATTGTAGTATGTGCTGCCAAAGAAAATACTCAAGGTTTTATTTTTTTTTTCATACATTTTCCCAGTTGTTCCAACACCATTTGTTTAAAAGACTTCCCTATCCCATTGAATTGACTTGGCACCTTGGTAAATACTCAATTGACTGTATAGTATGTGTGGATCTATTTTTTATTTCATTATTCTGCTCTATACACATATACACATTTTATTTTATGATTGTGATGTATAATCCAGGCTTGATTCATTATTGTAATTTACACATATTTATTATAATTGTATCCATTTAAAAAATTCCACATGTTCATGGGTTCCTAAAAGTATTATGGGCCTTAGGCACTGTGCCTAAGGATAACTGGCCTTCTAGGGGTAAAGCTAGCTTCTGCACATGTAGCCATGTCAGAAACTAGGTGTAGAAGCTTATGAAATTTTCTCTAGGAGCATCAGGTGAGCTTGTAGACCCTGAGCAATTATCTAGTAGCCTGTGATCCATTACTCTTAATGTGATATTCATTGATCCTTTAGTAAGGTCTTGCATGTCTTGCAATAAGAGGTGGTGATCATCTCTACATAGGGATATGCTCTTATTAAGTCTGTCTGTAGCCGAAGGTACCCTATTTTTGTGAGAAACTATGTAGCGATAGCTCTGCTTGTATTGGAGGAGGCGGTGAGGGGAAGAATGATATATTTCTTCCTTAGCTTATTATAATTAGAGATATTTGTATGAAAATAGAATCTCTGCTGCTTAAGTGTTGCTCAGCTCCTGCTGATCACTTCTCACTCACAGGCATCGTCCTTTGTGGTATAATAGTTGCTGTGGAGATGATTATCCTGTCATGGAGAAAAGAGACTTATGAATTTAAATAAAGAATGAGCAGCAGAAAAAGGAAAAAAAGAGCAGCAGGAGCAAAAGAACCATGCCAAAAGCCAAACATTTAATCCAATTTAACTTTCTCTTGCCTTTTAAATATTTATTACATCATAAAGTTGGGTGTACCAACTTTAAAAAAAAAACACAGTTCAGGGTTAATGACAAATAATGACAGAAGGAAAAATTAAAAGAAAAGGCAAGATATATTGCTGACATTCTTTACAGGAACAAAAGTGTGTGCAAGTTAAAAAACACTCAACAATAATAAACATATGCTATTGGGCCGTACTGCCATGGCTTAGATAAACAATTAAGCTATCTGGATAGTTCTATTGCAGCCTAACTTTTGATAAGGTGTTGAGGTCATTCAGACATATTCAACAAGTAGAAAACACAGAGTGTTGAGCTAGAAAGACTTTGCGTGGGCTTTGTATCAAACAGAGCTGGATTGACTATCACAAGTATTGATTTTAGTCAGGCTACTTGGCCCTCTGTGAAGTTCCATTTCATCAAGCATAAAATTGGGATACATTTGTAGGGTTGTTTTCTGGGATGTTCAATTGGCCTGAATTCATATGGCCATGCCTGTTATTTATAGCCAATGTTTACCCTGGCTGGTCATTGCACTCATCCTGATAGGTCAGTGCCCATTTGGTACTAGTTATTATATTTTGTGAATATCATCTATGTCAATCAGGACAGGATAGGCTATGCCACAGTAATAATTTCTAACACCTCAGTGGTTTCACACAATGAAATTATATTTTTTTGCTCTCATAGATTTCCCTGTGGCTGTGGTAACTGTCCTCCCTATTGTGACTAATAGCTTCTAATCCAAGATCCTTATAGCAGAAAGAGGGATGGACATGGGGGAGGCATACCAGCTTTTAATTTCCTTGGCTTGAAAGAAACAAATGAGATTGCTATTCAATTCATGGGCCAGAACTAGTCATATGGCCCCAACTTATCTGCAAGGGAGGCTAGGAAATATAGAAGAGGTTATGTAGTCATTGGTGAGCACTCAGTGCCTTGGCTACATCATTCCTTGTTTTGTGAGGATTAGATGAAATGCATATAAAGGTCTTATAAAAGTCGTACCTGACGAGCTAGGTCAGACCACAAAGGCTGATCCAGGTTTAAGTCTTGATGAGAATGACAAGTTGGTTGAGATTATTATTTTTTAATATATGTTTGTTGATTTCAGAGAGGAAGGGAGAGGGAGAGAGAGATAGAAACATCAATGATGAGAGAGAATCATTGATTGGCTGCCTCCTGCATGCCCCCCACTGGGGATTGAGCCTGCAACCCGGGCATGTGCACTTGAACAGAATCGAACCTCAGGCCAACGCTCTATCCACTGAGCCAAACTGGCTAGGGCGAGATTATTTTCATTTTCACTTAAGAAAGAATACACATAAAATTGACCCAGGATACAGGGCAGTACTGTTGACAACAGCACCCCAATGCCTCCACCTGCCTTTTTCCTTAAGGAAGCATGTCTCAGATTCAGCAGCCTCAGAGGCCCAAATGGGGGAGGAATTTGCCAGGTCAGCAGAGCCCAGAACAAATTGTCACTATTTTTGGCCAGACTGGATCGTGGTGGTGAGGGGATCAATGGGGAACCACACATAAGGTCCCACCCTATAAGGGTCAAAGAATTTCTTGCTGAGTCAAGTTATCTATTCCATGATTTATTCCTTATTGAATTTTTGAGACTGCATTGATAATTTCCTGAGTTCATACTGTATGCTTATGGTAAATTTATACTATAATTCTATAGGGAATGCTCAAGAAAAAAACCTAGCCTCTTCTCCTAAGGAATTTATAATCTAATTAAAGAGATGAAGTCACTATCAGTAAACAAGTCAGTCAATAAATGGCAAAGAAATATGCCTATTTACTATATACCTAAAAAAGAAAATTTAAAAATAGGGCCGCATATAATAAGATGTTGATTTTGAGGTACATATGACCCCCAAAAAATAATAAAAGGAGAGAAAAATTACTAGGAAAGTTAACAGAAGTCAGGCAACATTGCTTCTCCATGGATAGTTAGGGAATATTTTGGTGTAGGTTCAAGTGACAAAGCCCAGAAGTGCAGAAAATTTCAGACCCCATTTTATATAATAAAAGGCTAACATGCAAATATAACAGCAGAACGACAGGTTGCTATGATGTGCACTTATCACCAGGGGGCAGACGCTCAATGCAGGAGCTGCCCCCTGGTGGTCAGTGTGCTCTGACAGGGGGAGCTCTGCCCAGCCAGAAGCCCTGAACCCTCATGACTGGCAAGCTCAGGGGCGGTGGCAGGAGCCTCTCCCGCCTCTGCAGCAGTGCTAAGATGTCCAACTGATGGCCACCCAGACTGCATGAGGGTGCAGGCCAGGCTGAGGGAGGGCCCCGCCCCCTGCCCCGCCCCGCCGAGTGCACGAATTTCATGCACCAGGCCTCTAGTTCAATAATAGGACTGATCTTGGAGGCTGAAGAAATTTCAACCCAATTGCTCTGGACAAGGTGACACCAGGAGTAATGTGGATGCTGTGGGAATGGAATGCCTGGGGGAAGACGGGGGAGACACGGTGAGGGGCTAATGAGAAAGAAAAGTTGGGCTAATATACTTATACCAATAGGTTATAGGCCTTTTTGAATTATGCTACAGTTGCAATTTTTTACCAGTATATAGTTTAAATCTCATTATATTGTAAGCATTTCCCCATATTCTGAAATAATGCGTAAAACACCCCAATTTAATCAAATGCTTGCTATGTGACTTTCAAATCTCCTAGCCTCAAATTTTCCATCTCTAAAGTAGTGATCACAGTACCTACTTCACATAAATATTATAAAAAAAATAAATGAAAGAATGTATGTTTCTGAACACACATTTTCTAATACTCGAAGAATATTTTCTGTCCATTACAAATTATGTGATGATAAAAACTGAAATTTTTCTTAATACTAGTGATTAAGAAATGAGTTTAAAAAATTATTTTGTATATTTCTTTATGCTTGGGGGAAAATTAAAACCTGCCAGAATTCAATAAGTAATTTCTGGAAAATTTGCATAGTTTATCAACTGAAACATAAAGTTGTTATTTGAAAAATAATTTAAATGTGCCTTGGAAGTATTAAAATTACTTAAAACTCATGGCATGTTTTCTTGTAATGAAATGCTCCCTTAATTGTATCCATTCAGCTCACTGAGCCACAGTATCAAGAAAACGGCCTTAATTCCTAATTTCAGATAAAAAACACCAAGTGCAAATATTAAAATGAAAAGCAGTAGTGCGTGACAAAATCTCAGTGCATTAAGAGCATAGGCTTTTGAGTCAGAAAAAAATAGAGTTTCTATCAAGTTCTGTCACTTTGTAGTTGTTTAATTTGGTGGTGAGGGACAACCTCATTTGCTAAACTATAAAATAGGGTTGCATAGACTTACCTGCAGCCAGGCTGCAAGGCTTAAAGAACATGCATCTGAAATGACTAGACATGATAGATGGCTAATAAGTGGTACCTATTTTATTATTCAGCATGTTCTTGGTAGATAGACTAGTGACCCTGATCTGTAATTACCTAGCTACTCTGGACTCATCACAATTAATATAATATAGTAATATAATTTGCATAGTTATATATACCGGTTGTCATCCTCACTGAGGGTACTGTTAGATGTGAAGTAAAAAATCTGCAGCTCGCCATTTTCATCAAATAGTAATTCAAGCCAGGCTCCAGAAGATGAAAAACAGAAAATGGAGATGCAAGGTCCAAGGGCACTAGAGTAAAAAATGACTCTTGGACAATTTTGAGAAAATGGATTATTTCAAGGCTGACATTTATTTGAGAAATAGCATTAGATCTGTGTAGTGAATTTTGTGCTTGGAGGGGACATGGTTTAGTGCTAAAGCTTTTCATATATTTAATAGTCTTATAATGTGTTAAGTGCAGCAAATTAAATAGCTATTTGAGTGCTTTTTTGATGTGCGAAGCAATGTACTTAATTGCCACTACTAAGTGCCTTAATTTAGTGAAATCTCTCCCCTGTCTGTTATGGTTTTGACTCTGATAGGGTAGAGACTATTTGCTTTCCTCCCTGGGCTACAAGCAAAGAATTCAAGGCAATTCTGCTGTTGAGGGCTACCCAGACTAGAGAATCTTTACTGGGCATTCTTGTCTCTAGTGGCTCAGCAGGCTATTCTGTTAATGGTTCTGCATCATTTTCTCTACTTGAGCCAAGGCCAAACCATGAACCTATGATTCTAAGAAAGTGGTTGCCTTCATCTCCCGAGAAACCTGTCAGTAAGGCACATCCAATAGAAAGACCACAGGAGTCATGCTCATATTCATCTATTATTGACAAGCCCTCTTTTTTCTCAAGCCAAGGGTTAAGAATAAAGACTATCATCGTTTTGAGAACAGTAAAACTTCTTTTCACAAGTAATGCAAAAAGAATGACCTTGTACAAAGGTCATTTTACAAGTGTACACATAATCCTATAGGATACATTCCTAAAGCAGAATTGCTTCCTCAAAAAGGATGCACATTTTTAATGTTGATGGATATGCAAATTACTCCTCAGTTGTATCAATTTACACTGTGGCCAGCTATGTCTCAGAGGGCCTGTTTCTCACACTTTTCCCAACGGAAGATGTGATCCAGGAAATAATATTTCAGTACTGCTTTAATGTGAAGTCCTCTTTTTATGAGTAAATTGAGCATTTTTTTCTATATTTAAGAGCCATTTGTTTGCCAACATACTTATTAATATCCTTTATCAGTTTCTATTTTGGTGGTGGTGTTTTTTAATAGATATAAAGGAATCCTTGATGTATTGGGGAAATTCACCTTTCATCTCTGGTTCAAATTGCAATTTTTTCCAACCTTTAATTTGCCTTTTGTCTTGTAATGCTCTTTTTAAATGAAGAATTTTAAATATTTATATGGGTTATCAGTCTTTCCTCATAGGTTCTCCAGGGTTTTTTTATGTTGCATTATATTGATAATAAAATTGACATCTTTAAAAAATCAAGAAATATAAGAAATTTCATAGTAAAACAAAAAAGAACCCAATGGACACAGAGCCATAGTCTTATACAACGTATATATAGTGTGTATGTGTTTGGTATCCTCTTTTTTCCCCACATAAACATTGCAACATGTCTTAACGTATCATGGTTTATTCAACAATTATTCCATCCAGATGGAGCCTCAACTCTTTTGTGTTGTACTTGGAACCGCTTTTGCTAATTTAAGATTATAGAAGAATTTTCCCATAGCTTTGAGCAGTACTTTTTAAATTATATTTTCATCTATCAGGAATCTATTTTTATGTTATGTTTGAGGGTCTTTTTTTCCAGATGGCTACCAGTTGTTGCAATAAAATACCATACCAGTTAAAATGCTGTCAGTGATAAGTGACAGAAGTCAACAAAAAACAGCTTTAGAATTCAATGTATTTATTAACTCACATAAAAAAAAATTTTGGTGTAAGGTCATCAGAGAGTTAATTCAGTGGCTCAACAATGACTTCAAAGACCCTGCTTCTTTCCACTTTTCAGTGTGTTCATTATTATTTTTAAAAATATGTTTTTGTATTGATTTCAGAGAGAAAGGGAGAGGGAGACAGAGATAGAAACATCAATGACAAGAGAGAATCCTTGATTGGCTGCCTCCTGCATGTGTCACACTGGGGATTAAGCCTGCAACTGGGCTTGTGCCCTGACTAGAAATTGAACCATAACCTCCTGGTTCATAGGTCGACACTGGCTGGGCTGTTGACTTCATTCTTGATTCAAACTGAAAAATGAGGGCTGTGCACTCAAAACAAGCTTAGTGCTATAAGAATTCATTTAACTAGATAATGAAATTTGTGTACCACTAAACTTAGATGACCAGGTTTGCAGAATATTTTCACACTATACATCAACCAAATCACATCTTTCAAAAGCGATCGTGTCCAATACAACAAATACAACTTCATTATTCTAACAGAGGCTATATGGTTACTTTTCACTCTGGAGTAGAATTTGGGAAAATTGGATTCAACTCCTTACCAAATCCTGCAGCCCACCTGCATCTGAACCCGGGTCCCTGTCTTCCCCTTGAGTTAGGGAAGATGCATCCTTCTTCTATCAAGGCCAAAGTCCAATCCTTCCACGTGGCTGTGTACCTTCATTATTACCTTGCTCTCCTTTATCTCCCATTTCTTCCCCTCTCCTGGATTGTTTCCATTAGCAGCCTACATATCTCTCTGGGTCCCCCATCTGCTTCCAACCACCACTCCATTTTTCTTTCTCACATAATGGGAAAAATTTCTGAAAGCTACTTTTTGTCCTCACCTCCTATTCTCTCCTCCTTAAACTCCAGTCAGATTTTTATTCTCCCATTCCCACATTGATAAGAAACAATTCTTATTAAGGTGGCCTGTGTAGGCATCTGTGAAGTCAGATTCTGGATTCTCCTCTGACTCGCCTGGCAGCTCTTTCTCAGCCCCTTTTCTGGCTCCTCCTCCCTCAGCAGGCCTCTTGCAGTGCTCCACGCTCTGGACTCAGTTCTCCTCTCTGTTCTACCTGAACTCTCAAACTTAACATGTCCGAAGGAGAATGAATCATTTCTCCTGTTCTCCCAATTCACTCTTCCCGGAGTTGCTTCCATTACTGTAAGTGGTATCTTCATTTTCTTAAATGCTCACATGCATCCGGTAGAAAGTCCTTGGTGTATCAGAATGATGCTCTAACCAGTGATGCTCTGGCCACAGCCTATCAGAAAGTCCTACAGATACTTACAAAACAAGTCTTGAATCCAGTTACTGCTATACCTTAGTCCAAGCGACCACCATCCTGCCTGGATTACTAGGACAGTCTTCCAGTCAGTCTCAGAACCCCCTCTCTTTCTCATTCTAGTCCATTCTCCACACAGTAGTCTTTGTGATTTTCCTAGAATGAAAAGTGGGCTATGTGACTCCTCTTCTCAAAACCTTTTAAATGGTGTCTCATCACCCTCTGTAACAAAACCCAACTCCTTTTCCTGATACACAGGCTCTCCAGTGTGTGGTTCCTGCCTACCTACCTTCTTCTCTGTCATTTTCTCTCCTCTTCATTCCAGTTGAAGTGCTATGGTTGTTTTTCTTTGCCTCAAGCACTTTGAACTTACACTTGGAATATTCTTTCTCCATACATTTGTGTAGATGTGTCCTCATACTCAGGGCTCAGCTCATGTGAGAGTTCTTCGAGAGCCCTGTGGTTTTTCTACTAATTCAATTACGTCTCTCCCCACCCTCCATCATTCTCCACCACAACTTTCTATGTTAGTATTTACACAGAGCAACACTATGATCAGGACCTGAAATTATTTATTCATGTGTCCCCACTGGAAGATAAGGTCTTTTGAAGGAGAGACTTTGGCTGTCTGATACTCTGCTATGCCCCCCATTATCTGAGACAGGGCCAAACGTTTATCCAGTAGTGGGTATTCCATAAATGTTTGTTAGCTGATTTATTACCCCATCTCTGTTTTGGGGTGTCACGTTACCTCTTCTGATCTCATTTTCTTCAATATTAAACTTGAAAAAAAATCCCTCTGGTTTAGCCCACCACAATGACTATGTCTTAGAACCTTATAGCAATTACAGGAAAAGTCTTGTCACACCAAAGACTTGTGTCTATGTAGAACATTCGTTCATTCAACAAGCCTTTCTTGAGTGGGGCTGACCATAAGCCTGGTGCTGTTCTGGGCATCAGAGGTCAAGTCATAGCCATGGAGATGATAGTGCATCAGCCTTAGCAAACATATAAACATAGAAAACCCAGGAGGCCGATGCCACCTTGTTCTCCAGGTGGTTTTTTCCTGATACTACACTTTCAGGGCAGCTTTCTCAATACTGTTTAGTTTATCTACACTGGGCTCTCTCTAAGCTAACGTTATTGCTCTTGTAGTAGTTAATTTCCAAGAATTCTAGGATTAAGTGATATAATTTATGTGGCTATAACTTTAATAAAAACCATGTAAAACTTAGCTATTAAGGCTGCAGAATTCCTGCAAATCTGATTTAGTTCTAATCCAAACTCTGCCGTGCTTCCTAATTTAATTACAGCATGACTTGAAATAAAAATGTGAATTTCATGAATCTAATTTTTAAAAAAATGAGTAAGATGAGACTAATAAGGGACTCTATATACATTTAGGTCATGATATGCCAAAGGACTGCTAATTCTCTTGCTAAAATCTGAGCTGATTTAAAATCTGAATTGGAATGAGACAATATTTAATCAAATGTCTAGAATGAAAAGAAATCACTTTCAGAACTGACTACAGAGAATGAAAAATGACTAAGAAAAGAAGAGTGAATTGTTATATATTGTGCTAACTGCCGTTTGTTGGCATATGCTGTAAATCACTCATAGAAAGCATTGTCTACTTATATTTGCTTTAACCAATTATATAAAGGGATATAGGATAGTTATAGAATGTTTTAATCTTGTATATAAACCCTATACTTAAAGCCTTATATTGGTCAAAATGTTTTTGGTCAGGAAGACAGAAATCCAATTCAAATTTACATAACAAAAAGGGGAGTATTTATTCTTTCATATAACTGGGCAAGCCAGGACTGGACTAACACAATGTCATCAGAGAATTCCTTTCTTTCAATCAGAGGCTCTGTTTCTGGTGGAAAAATGTCCACTAAGCAGCTCAGCATTCATATCCTACCAGCTTATCAAGCCCACAGACAGTCTTTTTCAATTGCTACAATAGAGAAATCCCGGGCAAGATCCTGATTGGCCTGTTGGAAATAGACTCACCAAATGTATTTAAAGGCTTTCATGCGCCTAGGTCAGTGATGGCGAACCTTTTGAGCTCAGCGTGTCAGCATTTTGAAAAACCCTAACTGAACTCTGGTGCCGTGTCACATATAGAAATTTTTTGATCTTTGCAACCATAGTGAAACAAAGATTTATATTTTTGATACTTATTTTATATATTTAAATGCCATTTAACAAAGAAAAATCAACCAAAAAAATGAGTTCGCGTGTCACCTCTGACACGCGTGTCATAGGTTCGCCATCACTGGCCTAGATTATGCTTTTTTCCTTCAAAACTGTTGTTCCTGCCATGAGCTGATTTTTGGCTAAATTTTAGGAGCCTGTAATCTGATTAAATGGATTCACCTTGAAGTATTTACTATGATAGCTTTATCATTTGTAATCTAAATGAACTGCAGATCAGTACAAGGTCAAAATGAGAAAAGGAATTGAAGGTAGTGTGGATGAAGACAGTTTTAAGCAGGTACAATGAATCAAACCAATGTACAAGAGGTTATATATTTTTTCTCATATGCGACGCAGATATGTTGTAATGTACCCCGAGAATCACAGAAGGACGCCTCAAGAAGTCGAATTAAAGAGTCACATTTATTGCAATCCGGGACTATGAGGGGCCATTCCCCAAATCTCATAGTGATAAGATGGTCGAAAAACCAGACTTATATAGGCAAAAATCACAAAGGTATTGATTACATCTCAAGGTTTGGAATGAGGAATCTGGTTTGCAAAAAAGCAGTTTACAGAAGCAGAAGCAGCATGTTAATTATAGTTTTGGGTCTCGGGGTCACTGAATTGACAGAAACACATTATCTAGAGCCCTCAGGTCTGGAATGAGGAACCTGGGTTAAACTTAGGCATGTTATCTACATTACAGTTTTTGTTTTGGGTCTCCAGAACACTGAGTCAACAGGGACACGCGTTAACTGGAGCCTCTGACCTTGGGATAATTGTGCTGTCCTTCCCAGGTAAAGGAAAATGTGCTTTCTAAGACCAGTATGACCACTACAAATGGGATTTCACAGTACAATCAATAGGGTATTTAATCGAATGGGATGATTTATATAATTCAGAAAATCAAAATAACCTGTCTATTGTTAAACAAAGCAAATAGGTACATAAGCCAAACAGCAGGGTTAAAGGTAAACTATAGTTTCTACCTGAGATGATTGCTACCATACTTCAGATATATCTGGACATCTCTGCCCTACCTGCCCACACCATTTGTAACTGGAAATATTTGGAGTTATATTGGGGGATGCTGTTATATTGTGATCTACTCTTGGTTTAAGCAATAAGGGGTGCACTGTCTGTAGAGAACAAAAAAGCAATGATAAAACTAAGTCAGCTTGCCTTACTTTTATCATCAGGTACAGGCATTCTAAACAATGTCAGTGATATAATATCCTTTCCCACCTCGATGGACCAGTCCTAGTGTTCCTGCACCCCTTGGGGTTTCCCTGTCAATACTTACATCTCCCCATTCTAGACATCAGAATAGAAGTCAGAGCTCTGGTATCTTATTATTTTTTTTATTCAATATATTTTTATTGATTTTTTACAGAGAGGAAGGGAGAGGAATAGAGAGTTTGAAACATCGATGAGAGAGAAACATAGATCAGCTGCCTCCTGCACACCCCCTACTGGGGATGTACCCGCAACCCAGGTACATGCCCTTGACCGGAATCGAATCTGGGACCCTTGAGTCTGCAGGCCGACACTCTATCCACTGAGCCAAACCGGTTAGGGCTGGTATCTTATTTTTCACAGCTATTGATACCTGACTAGGAGAATGAATGTGTTGGTGACTTGCACTATGAGAAAAAGAGTGAACTATAACTCCAAGAAGAATTAATCAAAAGACTGTGCTTCACAAAATAGATGATGATTAACATCAAAATGTGATATAAACAGTAGATATAAGCTTGGATTATAAAATAATAGAACTAGCGCCCCAAATTAATTCAACAGGAAAAGTCTGTTCTGGAAGAGTAAATTCACTTGTCAGCTGAGCAGAAGACACTTGTAACAAATAGCTGAATAATGCTAAATGACTGCTAAACTAATTTAAGTGCAAGCATATGAATTTGATTTGGACCAGAGGCTGTGTGTCATGTCCCTCATGAGCATATAAATCCTGCCCCCTCATGGAGTATCATTGCTGGCCCAGCAGGTGGCACTCTTCCCTTTGTGCACTGGTACCAAACTAACAACCTGCCCAATACAAGGTAGTTCAGAGCCTTGCCTTCAGAGGAATCCGTAGAGTCTGTTTATCTATGGCAATAATATGGTTATAACTTTTACAAGGGCAACTGCACTGATCCGGTCTTTAGCAGGTTTGGAGATTGGTATCTACACATCTCAGTGGCCCTTTGGTTCTAGAGTTTGCCATCCTTAGTTCTAAGCCTTCACTGGTTTTTGCTAAAATACATGGATTCTGTGTCTAACGTCTTATGCAATGCTAGAGATCTATGTAAAATTGTGATGATTCATATTGTATGTTGAGAAAAAGCAATGTTTCTCAATTTTTTAGAAGAAATCTTTTTCTAATAAAAGTTTCACATACCCCCAGAGCTCCTGAAAGCTTCCCCTCAAGAATCATTGATGAGCAGAAGTTGGAGTCCGTCTGTATATGTTATCCCTAGAAAACATTTTATCCAGCTTAGTTTTCTATAGTTCGTATTATGAAAATAAACAATTTATATCTTCCAAATATACCACTTAAATATAATAGGTGCCTATTTTTCCTTTTTGAAATTGGTCCTCGTGCCTTCCCTCCTGTAGAGTGTGATTTGCTGGTCACAAAACAAAGGTACTATAATAAGCATAAGAATAAAAGGCAAACAAACATGGATATGTTAATAAAATAGTTACAGTTAAACAGTTCTAAGATACCTTTTCATTTATTACTTCTTGTCATGCTAGCTTCATTTGGAGAATGTTAAATATGTACTAGGCATAGTAATGCATATCCAATGTATTACATATATACTCTAATTTTCACACTTATTTTGAAGATAAGGAATATAAGGCTTAGAAAATTTATATTATTTCCCTAAATTATGTGGCAAGTTAATATCAAAATGAGAATGGAGGTTCTAAAGCTTACACTCCTGAGAAAGACAGAACATATTATTATTATTATTTTTTTTTTCCAAGCAGGCCCCATGTGCCATTGGGGCTGCATGGGGATTTTTTTTTTAAATATATTTTATTGATTTTTTACAGAGAGGAAGGGAGAGGGATAGAGAGTTAGAAACATCGATGAGAGAGAAACATCGATCAGCTGCCTCCTGCACATCCCCCACCGGGGATGTGCCCGCAACCCAGGTACATGCCCTTGACCGGAATCGAACCTGGGACCTTTCAGTCCTCAGGCCGACGCTCTATCCACTGAGCCAAACCGGTTTCGGCAAGACAGAACATATTAGATTATCACAATAGTCTTGCTAGTAATTGAAGTACCTTCACTAAAAAAAAAATTATAAAATGACTTTAAAACGTTAACCTGCTTTGTACAACAGCCTATAAAAAATATTGTTGATAAGGTGAGGCATTCTTTAGAAACTGTACAAAGAAGAGAGTGTTAAAAAAGATGGCAGGGTACCACAGACTAATTTAATTGATTTTACACTTTCTCTGTGGTTAGCATAATTTTCTAAGAAGATAATTCAATAAAGAACATAGGAAAATATGTTTTAAAAGCAAAATGTATTTAATCTGCAATGTGTGCCACAGTAAATGGGTCAATGTCTTTAATATAGAGAAAGCTCTTCCAAATCACTAAGAATAAGAAATCAATAGAACGGAAAAGTACAAGAATAGTCAATTCACAAAGGAACATACATGTATAGCCAGAAAACGCACAGAAAAAATAATGAATCTTTTTCATTAAGAATTTCAAAATTAAACAATACAATGTGATACCTATTTCTATTCCCAAATTGTCAAAGATTAAAAGGAATGAAAATAATGATGATAAGAAAATTATAAAAGATATGAAAATGTTGAATGTGATTGAGGAATGAAAAAAGGCATGTATACATTACTGGTAGATAAGTGAATTAAGTTACATTTATACCCCATAGATTTGGATCTAGATATTTATTTAAATGGAAATATACAAAATGAAAAAATTATGACACAGATTACAGAATATATATAGTATGAATTTTTATAAATAATTGTAACTAAATTTATATATAATTATAAATTATAATTGCACATATGTAAATCTGTAGGAATCTAAACCAACTTGGGGTTATTGGTAATTGGAATTATCTAAAGATACTTATTGATATTGAAAACCACTTGGGTGGTTTTCCCCATTTTTTCTTTTTGCTTATCAACAGTTTCTAATTTTCTATAGTAAAACCTAGATTACTTATGCAAATAAACAAAAGCAAGATTTAAGATAAAAGTAGTAGTATGGTGCTTAAGAGGATGAGCTCTGGAGTCAGATAAGTCCAGCTTATAGGTGATATTAGATAAATCCTTTAAACTTCATAACCTTGGTTTCCTCATCTGTAAAATGATGATGATGGTAGTGCCTACCTTAGTGGGTTTCTGTGAAGATTACATTAGATAACTGTGTAACTTACCGGGTGTACTTATCAATCAATCACGTTTTTGCAAAGTTCCTACTCCTATATTATGGGGCTGTGCAAGGTACTTGGGGAAGTTCAAAGAAGTTTGAGATTGTACCTTTTTTGTGGGCAGTTAAATAGACAAGGTCACTAACTGCCCAAATAGACAGCTGTCACTAACTCCAATGAGAACAGGGTAACCAAGGGGTTCATAGTTCTATGTCATGCGAGGGAATCCCAAAATACACATTTTAAAGGTACTGGATGTCTATTTAACTCATTTGTTCCCTTTAAAAAAATGTAACCTAAATGGGTGAATTTCATGCTATGTGGATATATCTCACTTAGAACGTTAAAAAGGCAATTATTTTAGTATGTGTTATTTACCTGAAAGAAATGGTCTTAAGAATATTTTAATAGAAAATATAACACTGCATAGGAAATTTTCTAAACTAGCTGATTTGAATCATATGAAGTTGAATCTGGTTCATAAAGTTATTGAATTGCTTGGAGACTAATTTTTAGTGTGTGATTAATAAAATGATGCCCACATAGGATTTGCAAATGTTAAATATGACGACTAAAATAATGAATTCCTTAATTTTTTTTTTTTCTGTAAACCGATTGGGAAAAAGTGCTTTATTTGTTTGGGTAAAAAAAAGGGAACAGATGTTCTTTCTTAATGATTTTCAAGGTCCAATTAAAATTTCATTCTCTCTAAAATATTACTTCTTTGACCACTCTTGTTCTTATTGATAATAACAATCCTAGCTTCCACTTACTGAACACTATGTCCCCAGGAGTGCCTCATAGACCTGATCAAATTTAATTTTGATAACAGCTCAGGAGGTGTTATTAGCTCCATTTACTAGATAAGGAGACTTAGAGAGGTAAGTTGAGCAACATGACCAGGTCCAATGGTTATTAAGTTATCAGGTTAGGATTCGAAGCTAAAACTGTTGGGTTACAAAGCTTGTTAATACTACACCATACAAATCCTTCTTTGTACCCTGTTCCATCTGTGAATGCTGCAAATGAGCAAAGAATGGTGAATCAGAACACTCAGCCTACTCTCAGAGTGACAAGCCTACTCTCAAAAGGTGACAAGCTAAAACTATATTCTGGCAGAAGACCCAAATTAGTTTTCTTTATTAATAATAATAATAATAATTTAAAAAAGTATTCTGAGGCACACTTATAGCAATTTATATAATAAAAGAAAACTACTCTGAAGAGATGTGCTTAATTCTTAGAGCCAATATTGAGAAAAGAATTGAACATTGAATAGTTTAAATCATTGCGTCTGTAGCTATTTGGAAATGCTCTCTAGTTGTTGAGATCACAGCTTTTACTGAGTCCAGAGTCTTACATGTTTTTTCATTCATTCACTTATTCAGTGGTTATTTCCTGAGTATACCTATTATGTGCCAGGTGCTGTTCGAGGCATTTTGAGAATCATCAGAGAACATAATGAATAAAAATTCTTGCCCCTAAAGAAAAAATAAATAATGAAAAACAAACAAAAGAAACAGCATCAACAAAGAAAATCCCTGACCTCATGGAGTTTCTGTCTCAGCAGGGAGAGACAGAGAGAGAAATATATGTCAGATGATGCTATGTGATACCAATAGAAATATGAAAGGTAAGGAGCAGAGAAATGAGGGCTGGTGTTTAAATAGGGGGTCAAGGAAAGCCTCTCTGAGGTGTTATCATTTAAGTGGAGATTTAAAATCAGTGAGACTTAGAGAGTGAACCATGTGAATATCTAAGGGGAGAGCATGGTGTGGTCTTAGCAGAGCAAAACAGCCACTGGGGCTGGAACAGAGAGAGGAAGGGGAGAGTTGTCCTGGGTGAGCGTAGAGAAGAATTTGGGCCTACTGTCAGGGATAGACTTTGTGGCTTTTTCTCTGAAGAAAGGAGACGCATTAGGAGGCTATTGTAATTATCCAGGTGAGAAATTATGGGGGTGATGATAGTGGAGGGAATGACACATGGTTGGACATTGAAGGAATTTTGAAAGTACCGTTGACCCTTGAACAACACAGGGAATTAAGGCATCAACCCTCCCAAAAGAAAATTCACGGATGACTTCTGACTCCCTAAATGCTCAATATCCACAGGGGATTGGTTCCAGGATCCCCGTGGATATAAAAATCGAGGAATTTGAAACCCTGGTATATTCTGACTGTATACTTATTGAAAAACAACTACATATAAATGGACCTTCGAGGTTCAAAGCCATGTTGTTTAAGGGTCAGCTGTAGGATTGAGAGGATATCTGGATGGATTGGACCGCAGGGTGTGAGATATTGGGTGTGAGGTGTGAGAAATCTTGGTGTTAACATCCTAGAGAATTAACTTCGGAGGGAAGAGCCTTCAAAGTCTCTCTCAGGCCTGGCCCTTGTGTGCACAGACCATTTGACCTTGGAGGTTAAGTCAATAGGAGTCACTGAAACTCTACCTGCTAAGAATAGGAAGACATGAGTGGTAGCCCTTCGGCCCAAGCTGGTTCGCACTTGGCAGAGGTTGCCAAGCTAAATAGTGGCTGTGGGAAAAGAACAGGTGCGCTTTCCAATGAACTGTTTCCAGGTGGTCAAGGAGAGGAAGTGAACCTAAAGGTGCAAGAACAGACTGATCAAGGGGTTTCAGAGCTGGGAACACAGTGTGGAACCCAGCCCTGGGTTGCCCTAAGTTTTTCTTCCTTCCTTCCTCCCTCCCTCCCTCCCTTCCTCCCTCCCTCCCTCCCTTCCTCCCTCCCTCCCTCCCTTCCCTTCCTCTTTTCTCCCTCCCTCCCTCCTACCCTCCCTCCCTCCCTTCCTCCATCTCTTCCTTCCTTCTGATATTTTTCTTCATTCCCCACTCCCTCCTTGGCCCCGCGTCTTGCCTGCAGGAAGGTACAATTTACACTTGGCTCTCAAACTCCAGCAGGTGTCAGAATTACCTGGAGTGCCCTGAAAACACAGATTGCTGGGCCCCACTCCCAGAGTTTCTAATTGTGTGTGTGTGTGTGTGTGTGTGTGTGTGTGTGTATGTGTGAGTGTGTGTGTAGATGAGGCCGAGAGGGAGGGAGTTGACATTTTGCATTTTCTAACAAGTTCTCCGGTGGTGCTTGAGAAGAACTTTTGCTTCTGGTATCAGAGGGTGTGCAAAGCCGTGAGTTTAGAACTCCGCCTGGTGAGGTGAGCGGGGAAGGTTCCAGCTCACGGACCCTTCCAGTCCCCTGGGAAACGGTCCACTTACCCCGAGGTGTTTCTGGGCTGCCCCGAACCGCTGAGAGAATAAGCAGCAGAAGCCGGGGAAGTGAAGGCGCGGGAAGTCCTTCCAGACTAGACAGCCCCTGGGGACTCAGCGGGGAGCGGAGCGAGGGCGGGAAGGCGCGGGGCCGGCCCCCAGCTCCTAGGAGGGCGCGGGCCTGGAGGAGGCGTCCCAGAAGGCGGCGCCTCTCGGAGGAAGTGGGCCCTTTAACTGCTGCAGAGCCCCGTGGCCCGTCGCATCAGCCGCCGGGAGGGAGCGAGCAGCGGGTGCCCACCGGAGGGAGCCGTCCGCGCCGCGCTCAGCACCGCGCGCCCCGCAGCCATGGGCGCCTCGGCCTCCACCCAGCTGGACGAGGGCAAGTGCGCCTACATCCGAGGTACGCCCCGGGGAAACCTGGAGCCAGACGGGCCGCCCGGGCACTGGCCCCAGAGGGGGCGCCCCGGCTGCCACGCCCCGCTCTCATCCTGCGGGCGCGGGGGTCCCCAGGTTCCACCCGGCGCGGGTGCAGCTGGCGGCGCGAGGGGCGCGGGCGGCGCCGGGGATGCTGGGGAAGGGCCGCTGGAGGGCGGGGAGAGGCAGGTGCAGGCTGCGGGCGGGGCAGGACCTCCTTTCCTCCGCTGGGGCCCCCGGAGGGGCAGTGGGGGGTGGGGGGGTGGGGGGGTGGGGGTGGGGGTCTGGGCTGCCCTCCGCCCAGAAACACCTGTCCCTCCTGGCCCAGGACTTCTTCCTTCTGAGCTCCTTCTGAACTTGCCGCGCACAAACGCGGGGATATCCCTGGTTTCTAGAGATTTCCCTGGGGATTCCCGGCCCCTGGAGCAGAATTTCCCTCCTGGTCCTGCTGGCCTGGTTTTCTGAAACGCGGCCTTGGCCAGGGTTTCACTTGAACTTCAGAGCGTCCATCGGGGGGATGGTTTCATCACAGGCAGAAGGGACAATGCCATAGTGCGCCCAGGTTGTAGGGCTCCTTTCCCTCCCCGGAGAACGGGGGACGCAAAAAGAGGAACAGGAATATATTTTGTAACTGTTGCTAAAGTTACCGAGAGAGAGAGGAGAAACTCATTTTGAGAGAATTTCAGAGATGTGGTGACTCAGAAAAGAGTGTGAGGCAGAAGAGAAAAACCTGAACTGAAGTGAAACTGCAGGCAATCATGACTCTTATCTCCTGGGTGTACTCGGGCCTCGCCGTCTTCCCTCCCCACAACCTTGCCCGCAGCCACTACCTAACATTTGGTTAGAATCGAATGTTTCTCTGGTTTTAGAAATAGTTTCTAAATGAGGCACGGAACTCTGGCATGAAACCCGACTTCTGTTAAGAAATGGCTCGGTTCTTCCTAATACCTCTGTCTGGCCCCCTAGATCTTTTTCTAAGAAGAAAACACGTATTTAGGGTTCCTAGTCCATATTTGCTTTTAGCCACCACAACACTGAAACACATTTGAAAAGGATATCAAGTCGGGGCACTTGAGTGCAGTGCCCATTGATCCTGCAGATTTCTGCCCTGGTGTTTTTGGAGCTAGAAAGTCAACCACAATCCATCCTGTCAAGTATCCAAATGTGGATACTATTCAGATAGTAATCCAAAATGTGGTCAAGTATCTCTTGGCTGTTGTTTATGTAAAATGGGGACAAGATGGATGACTTGTTTATATTAGTAAAAGAGCTAAACTAAGCCTACCTTAGTCTTACGCACTTGGCTAGAGGATTGTTTTTCTCACCAGTGTGCAGGGGACTGAAAGAACCATGGAGAACATAGTGTGAAGGCGCTTGCTTTGAGTTATTAGCAAAACATGTTTCTGGCACTTATTTGATAAGATTTTATCTCACTGAAAAACACCTGATGTTGAAGCATGGCCATCTACAGTCATCACTGGAAGACCAGCCACGAGAGGGATCGGCTTGCTTGAAGAAGACCTCAGGGTCATGGTTATTGTTGATGCAGACACTGTACTCATGTGATCAGAGCATGTGTTACCTTTTTAAATTCTGAAATTAGATTATTACACAGAAGAGATAGGAGAGAGTTCGTGCCCAGGAAGGATTTGGGTGACCTTGACTGCATCCTCTAGTCTTGTTCAATTTCATCTCCTCATTCTTTGTTAGGGAGGGAACTTTGAAGGTATGTCAGGAAGAGCAGAGTTAAAATCAGAATACCTCCAGGGTAAATGAGACGTTGCCTCATTTGAGCATACGAGTCTTGCCAAAGAAAAAAAAGTGCATTGGAAAAATGCATGGTGTTGTGAATTGTTAGTGCATGAGCAAATGAAGGTCATTGGGCTGGGATTTCCTGATGGCTTTGAAGCTCCTGATCCCTGAAAAAAAAACTATCTTCTTGGCTTTGCCCATTCTTTAGCCCTTTCTCAAGCTATGATTTAATTGTAAGCAGAATGATTGAAAGTGTGACAGTAAAAATTAAACACATTTTTATGACCCGTTTCTCCTAAAGTGGCTGCCAGTGAAATATTATATATAGATTTGAAAGCTCTTGTGCGGAGACAATAAGTTTCTCTCAAGCTTGATGAACTTGCTAACATATGGAGAATAACTGGTCGGTATATTTGGAGTGAGTTTTGTTAACTTCATCTTGTATGTGTTAGAAACAGCTGTCTGAATCAGCATTTACTTTTAGGTGAATCGTTGAACAGCTGCCATTTGGTTTGTGTGCCTCAAAATTGTGTGTGAATAGTGATCTTTGTCACATGGATGTTTGGAAAGTACATTGTTTCTTAGGATTTAATAAATCTCTAGGTAAAGGGGTATCAGAAGTGTTAAAGACTTACTTCATTTCCAACGATGCTAGTTTTGAAAATTACTTCCACATTCACATTTCCCACAACAAAATGATTTTTCAGAATTGTTTCTAGAAGACTTTCAGTAATTTCCCTTGATAAGATGTTCTTACTAATAAATAATAGAGACCAACTTACAAGCACATGGGCAGTGTCATCTGTTAGATTTCAGGGAATGACCTAGAAGTGTCTTCTTTTGGTGAGAAAGAAAGCTTGGACAATCTAGGTATCAGTGGCCAATTTAAGACAATTCTCTCTTTTTATGCCTTGTTTCTTTTTTCTTCTTAAACTTTTGGCATGCCTGAAAGTGAACTATATTTTCAAAAACAGAATATTTTCCTGTTTAAGCACTATTTTTTTTTCCTTTTAAAAATTACCATTGAATTGTTGATTCATCAAAAGAAAAATCTGAAAACTCTTCCACATAATCCTATGGAGGGTCAGAAAGTACTGGAAAATACGTGCTGCAGCTGAGAACTGTGGGATACACAGGTCCTGGGTAGGGGCTGCTGGGCACCTCTAGGCCTGGTAGCAGCAAGTAGCAGTTAGGAAAATTGTTCTTTTCTTGTGTACTGTAAGAGTTAACTTAGGTGGCTGTATAGAAACTATTCAGATAACAGTATCCAGAGTGAAGTCCTCATAGACCAGGTGAGTGACTAGGAGAGCTGTGCATGTCTGCAGGCTTCTCAGTGTAGATGTGTAGCACCAGTCCCACAGTTGCTTATTCTTCACTCAGGATTTGTTGGTAGGAGATGGGCATAGACCTGGTCTGATTTATCTGGATAATTATGACAAAGTTATCTTAGGGTCCAGTTTATCTGGCTAGTAATGGCAGTAGGAAGTGGGCAATGATTATAACATTAGTATTTGTTTCAGTTCCTAATTTGCAGAAATGAATGGGTTCTCCTAAGAAATGAGGGATTGCAGCTTCCCCGATGGGAGGAGCAAGGATGGAAGAAAGAAGGAGCAGACCCAGTATAAATAACACACAAACCTATATTGATCACTTTGTCTTTTGATAAAAAAAAAAAAATGCCTTCAGTGGATAGAGTGTCGGCCTGTGGACTGAAGGGTCCCAGGTTCAATTCCTGTCAAGAGCACATGCCCGGGTTGTGTGTTCAATCCCCAGTAGGGGGTATACAGGAGGCAGCCGATCAAGGATTCTCCCTGATCTTGATGTTTTTATCTCTCTCTCTCTTCCTTTCTGAAATCAATAAAAAAAAATATTAAAAGAATGCCTTCAGGCATGCCAACCTACCGATGAAGCTAGTAGGAGTTTTAAATTAGGAGAAATGACTGCAGGTTGGGAATTTCTAGTGGCCATAATTACTTTTGACCACCTTTAGATTTTTGTGAACAGAAACCAAGATTTTGGGAATTTAGTGTGAACTGAGAATTTCTTAGGTTCAACAGAAATAAAGACACTCACTGAGACACATTCACATTTTCTCCTGTACTTGTGGAAGAAACAATGGCCTTCCTTCTTGGGTCCCCATTTATGCTTTGATAAACTCATAGAGACAGATGTTAAATCAAGATCTGGCTCGGCTGGGGTGGCTCAGTGGTTGAGCGTCGACCTTTGGACCAGGAGGTCACAGTTGGATTCCTGGTCAAGGCACATGCCTGAGGTGTGTGGGCTGGATCCCCAGTTTGGGGCGTGCAGGAGGCAGCCAATCAGTGATTCGCTCTCATCATTGATGTTTCTATTCCTCTCTTCCTCTCTGAAATAAATGATAAAAAAATATATTTTTTTAAAAAGATCTGCTCAGTGAAACACTTATTTTTTTTCTATGGTCATTGGCTGCATTATCAAGGGTGCTTTAAATAATATTAAGTCCTAACATGGCAATAGTGATTTTAATGTTTTTCATTTTTAAGTATACTTTTGCTGTGGACTACTGAACTGATTGTAGTTTTACTCCTGTTGTAATCTTTGGTTCCCAGGTGGAAAGTGCAACAGCAGGAGCTCAACCAGTAACAGTGGTTTCTAATATAACTAAAATAAATGCACTGTGAAAGTTTTACAAAATATGCAGTGTGAACTTTGATGGTGAATTTTAATCTCCTAATCAGAAATTGTAATTTATTTTGTCAGTGAAGCTGGGTGATACCATTGAAAGAAACAAGGTACATACTACAACAATTTGCATTGTGAATGGGAAATGAAGTCAGAAGTGAAGATGAAAGAATAATGGAAAGGAAGACAAAAGAATAACAGAATATAATTCATCTGCTACAGTCTGTTTAAAACTCTTTAGTAAAACTTAGGACTTGAGAGCTAAAATGCTAACATTTGCAAACTAAACCACACACACCACCACCACCACCACCACCACCACCAAACAAAACTCCAAATGCGATACAGATTTTCTCCTTTGAAACTGAAAATTCATTTAAAAAAGGGACTAGCAAGTTTCTGCCAATAAGGAAATGCAAGCCAGTTTATAAAAGTGCCTTTTTTGGGCACTACATGTTTTTTCTCACTTAGAGGAGAGAGGGAAAGATTTAGAAATGTGAAAGCAATTAATTCAGTTTTGCAAATTGCAAGGTCTAGGACCCAAGAAGCTCATATTCTTTTTTTTTTTTTTTTTTTGAAGCTCATATTCTTATGCTTGAGGATGTGTGGAGGTTGATGTCTGTAGGATTAGAATAAACTAATAGTTTTTACTTGGAGCCCGAAGTGATTTTAAAGAGAGTCCATAGTCTGAAGGAATTTTGGAAGAAGAGTAAATGTCTCTATGCCAAACCACATGGATATTTTTTCTTTTCCTTTTTAATAAACCATTTTTTTTTGGTTTTAAAGTAAAATATAGATTTGGAAAACCACACAAAACCAGTGCAGAGCTTAGTGAATCATTATAAGGCAAATTTCCTTGTGGCCATTACCAGGTTAAGAAAAGGAAAGAACTTCACAAGCTATCCCAGAAGCCTTCAGGTGCTCCATCCCAATTTTCGACCTTTTTTGTCTCTCCTCATATAACCACTGTTTTCAGTTATCTAGCTTCCGCAAAAGGTAATGGCTCTTGAAAACAACTAATTAGCCCAGCCGGTGGCTCGGTGGTTGAGCGTCAACCTATGAACCAGGAGGTCAGGGTTCGATTCCCAGTCAGGGCACATGCCCGGGTGGCGGGCTCGATCCCCAGTGTGGGGCGTGCAGGAGGCAGCCGATCAACGATTCTCTCTCATCATTGATATTTCTATATATCTCTTCCTCTCCCTTCCTCTCTGAAATCAACAAAAAATATGTATAAAACAAAACCTTTTCTAGAACAGCAGATTGTGTCTCTAGATTTATAGAGCCAAACAATGCCTGGCACTCATCCAGAGCTGACAATCGTTCATGTTCCCATCGTCCAAAGTAGAAAGACCTCGTAATACACAGAGCATTGTGTAGAGTCCTCGGTAGCAGCAAGCAGAAATTAGCCCTTGGCTTCAAGGCTGATTTGGACCTGCTCTAATTAAAAAAAAAAAAATGTAAAAGCAAACCTCAGAAGGACCAAACTGATCCTAAGTAACATAACTGCATGCCTGAACAAAGTCCAACATTCTTTATAGGAATACAACAAAATACACACGCAACAGTGTAAAATTCACAATATCCAGGATCCAAGCAAAAAGTGCCAGGCAAAGGAAAAAGCAAGAAAATACCCACAACTCTAAGGAAAAATACCCATCAATAGAAAAGACAGGAATTACAGACCTGGTGAAATTAGCAGACAAGGTTGTTAAGACAGTTTTTATAAATATATTCCATATGTTAAAGAGGAAAACATGACTACGATGAGGAGAGAAATGGAAGATATTTTTAAAAATCCTTCTCTCCAGTGTTTAGGAAAGAGCAATATATCTATTGCGTTTTGAAGTCTGTTGGAACATCTGTTGGAGAATGTATGCCTGTAACCAGCATTCTCAATAGATCTGGGAAGGGGGCAAGCAGGTCTGCGTGTGGAACTGCTGACATGCGCTGGTCTGGGGCCAAGACAAATGAGCAGGATCGACGCAGAAGGAAAACTGTGGATATTGCACGTGCCATTATCTTTGGGGCTACACGGGATGAGTGATAATTTCTGTGATTAGCTCAAAAGAATCCAGAGGTTTTTCCCCCCAATTTGAATCGAACGCACTTGTTTAAAAATAAATTTCCTGTGTAAGCCATGCTGAATGAGGTAGAGAGATATGGACAGATAATTGCCTGAACAAAGCAGACACGAGCTTGGAGTTGGATGAAGATAAATTGTATTAGCAACAATGGAAAAATGTGTACTATCTGGAGTATAAATATCTAAAATAGTTTTATCGGAGAGGATTACGTCAGTAACATTTTTTGAAATGTACTGTTTAAACTTAAAGTAATAATTTTAGAGCATGACTAAGACCTAAGAGCATGGCTATCAACTGGGATGTCAATTCTTTAAAAAAAAATCTTTTTATTTATTAATTTTTTTTAAGTACGTTTTTATGTTCAGTATTATTTTGTATTAGTTTCAGGTGTACAGCAGAGTGGTTAGATAATCATATACTTTGCAAAGTGTGCCTCCTGATATTTCCAGCACCCAACTGGCACCATACATAGATATTACAATATTATTGACTGTTTTCCCTATACTGTATATTACATGGGATGTCGATTCTTAGTGAAAAATAATAGCTCCTAGTCTGAGGAATCCTATATAATAAAGAGCTAATATGCTAATGAGACGGGACAGCAGAACGACCTTCCTGACGAAGCCGGGGCTGCGAGGGCCGAGCCCCTTGCATGAATTTCAGGCATGGGCCTCTAGTGATGATAATAATGACAGTAAACACTAATATTTATGGAATGCTTACTGTGTAGCAGGAAGTAAATGTCTCAGAGAAAAGTTAACAGAATATCACATCTTCTTTCAGAAATTCCAAGTCCTCCCTACGTAGTTTTTTCTGTTCTTTCTTTTTAAATCCTAACCTGAGGACATGTTAGAGAGAAAGAGAAATGAAGAGAGAGAAAACAAGAGAGAGAGAGAAACATGGATGTGAGAGAGAAACAACGATTGGTTGCCTCCCGCATGGGCCCTGACCTGGGATCGAACCCACAACCTAGGTGTATGCATTGACCCAGAATTGAACCCGAGACCTTTCACTGTACTGGACAACACTCCAACCAACTGAGCCACATCGGCCAGGGCCACATAGCTTTTTCTTTAATGGACAGGAGTATAAGGAGCAACAACTTGATAGGATTTGAACAGCGACTGATTTACTTTATGAGCTACACTAGTAATTTATCCTTTGGTATAAACTGAAACATTTACTAAATCCTTGACTATATCTCAATTCTAAATTATTGGACTATTTTTTTGAAGTGAATATTGATGTGATTATAAATAGCTTAATCCAGAAATTAAAATTCATCTAAAAGTTAGCAAAACATAATAAACATGGCACTTACAAATAGGTAAAAGCAGGCGTAGTACGTCACTTTAAAACTTTAAGTAAATTGGTAGCTGTAGGGACCTTCTTCGCCATAGAAGGAAATGTTTATATTTGTGGAGCAAGACACAAAAGACTCATAAATGGAGCTTTCCGTTTTGAGGAGCAGGCATGATACTCTCCTGAGGATTCACTGAATCCGAACCTGGAATCTGTTATATTGAATCTGTCAACTGTCTGCCATCAGTTTCTCATATATAAAATGGGACAAGCAGTAATGCCCAGTGAGATAAAAAGAGCTCAGCAATGAAGGCCATATAATCCTCTGATTTCCCGATCCTACGATTATGCTAATAAATTTGTTTTTATTATCAGAGATGGCATCAGGCCTTCCCAAAGTAAATAATTGGCTTTCAGATGCTGCCAAATAATACCTATCTCACACATTTGTTCTGCAGACTAATTAATGTTTCAGAGTGTTTAAACACAATGCCTCTACAGAAGCAATGGCATAATTTGTTGGGACATTCTAGGATTGTAATTAGTGCTAATTAGATTCTTTTCAACAGCTTGTTGCGTTTACAAATTACTGCGTCTAAGGTATTCTGCTTTATTTATTCATTATGAAAGAGTCAGGCACAAAGGTTTAAACAGGAGCCTTTAAACAATTATTCTCAAGATTCTACACATACCCCTCCCCTCGAATCAGGGGAGGGCGGTAGCAACACAGCTTTCTAGTCTGGGGAGAGCAGCTGTGTGCTGGGACTTAGCTCACACTGGCTGGTGAGCGCTGAATCTGGGCATCACTTCCTAACTCAGAGATCAGTGACATCATATTGGTAGCTTGCTGTCAGCCATGATGGATGTTTGTTTGTTTGTTTGGACCCAGTTTACCAGCACATCACAGCCAATACCACTGTCTTTAGGGCATGGAATCTGGTCTCAGAGAAGCAATTGCCCGTGGCCTGAAGCCAAATTTCAGTTGCATATTAGAATGGGCCCCACTCTTACACTCCCCAAATCTCAGTAGCTTGACATGATAATGATTTATAGCTCACCCATTATACAATCCAATGTGATCCCCTGTGGGGTAGAGACGGGGGTGGGGTCATTCAGGGACCCAGAGTCTTTCTCTCTAGTACATTGTGCCATGGACCCTTTGACAGACTGGTGAAACCTATGGATTCCTTCTCAGAATGACATTTTTTTAATGAAAAGAAAAAAAACAAAAAAAACCTCACAGGATTATAAAAGAAACCAATTTTATGAAAATGCAGTTATCAACATATTTTTAAAATCTGTAATATAATGATGTATGGGCTTCTTCATGCATTCAATGGCAAGGTCTTGTGGTGGGTCTAATAACTGCTGTCATCTTGATGAAATGCTTTTTTCTAAGACATGCAGCACATGAAATGTGCAGTGAAACATCTGTGCTCTCGACCGATGACAGTCACAAGTACTGCTGTACTCTGCTATGGTTTGTTGCCTATACACAATACTGAGGGAGATGCTGAATTTGAGTTGGAAGTTAATCAAAATAATTGTTACTTCTCCCATTCAACTTTTGGACCCCCTGAATTCTATCTGCAGATCCCATAAGGGTCCACAGACGCCAGAGTAGGACCCCGATTTAGTGACTCCATTATTCTTAGGGGCACAAAGACCTTAACTGGATACCCTGCATGTGTCTGTGGAGAAGAGGAGGGATAGTGGCAGACGAGTTGCCAACATTTTATGGACCAGGCCTGGGGTCCGTTCCTGTTCAGCCATAGCGTTTCCACATGACCCAGCTTCCTTCTGTATCTGTTTGGCAATTTCCATCAAAAGTCCTATCTTTTTTTTTTTTTTTTTTTTTTGGTTTGTTTTAATTGATTTCAGAGAGGAATGGAGAGAGAGAGAGATAGAAACATCAATGAGGTGAGAAAATCATTTATGGGCTGCCTCCTGCATGCCTCCCACCTGGGTTTGAGGCTCAATCCCATATTGAGGCTCAAAGCATATGCCTTGACTGGGGATCGAACCCTGACCTCCTGGTTCATAGGTCGACGCTCAACCACTGAATAACACTGGGCGGGCAAAATTCCTATCCTTTGGTTGATCACCTCTTCTCTTACATCCCCTCAACAGGTTGACTCTAATATTTTAATGAATAGGTTTTCTACTTTATATTCTCACTTTGAAGGTAGGCTATCTCTTTACATGATCTTTAGATGAGAAACATTTAAGCCTTCTAAGCTTGAGCTGTAGACGTGTATGACCATTGAACTCTTGAAATGTGGCTAGTTCAAATTCAAATATAATGCAAGTGAAAAATACGCACTGGGTTTTTAAGTCTTGGTACAAAGAAAATAATGTAAAAATGTCTCATTAATGTTATTTAATAGCAATTACATATTGAAGCGATATTCTTTTGGTTCTAGTGGGTTAAATGCACTGTTAAAAATTTTAAGGTGCCAAAGAAATCTTGAAATTACCCTAGAGGCTCACATCTGTGGCTCACATGATATTTATTTTAGACTCTTGTTTCTGAATAAAGATTTGTAGAAGATTCATAGGGGACTTGAGAGAGAAGCCTCTAACCCAATCTCTTAATTATAATCCCAGTGACTGAGTGAGCTACCCGTGTCTGCATAGCTAATAATGGCAGATATGGGACTGGAACTCAGGGCTCCACACCTTGGTACAGAGTTCTTTTCATAGTCCATGGAATGTCAATCAAATTAAACGAAACCCCAAATCTCCAAGTTTTAAGTTTCCAGTCCAAGCAGAATATACTGTAATTCAGTGTTATATGTAAAAATCCTGAAAATGGCAAGTCTTTTTTTAATCGTATGTACTGTATGATTCAGCCCTAAATTTAAAACTTAAGTATAGCTTCCCCTTGGTATTGAAGAATTGCATGCACAGGTGGGTAGACAGACTGGCTGGTACTTGACTCTCTGATGAACGCAGAAAAAAGGAGCCCCGAGGTCATTCTCCTCTGTCCCACTGTTGAATGTTTAAGCTCATAAAGAAGTGCTAAACTATTCCTATCTCTCCAGGATTTTGTTTGAAAGATATGGGAATATGTGTCACCCTAGGACTTAACATGATTCCCTCTTTCTCCCAGTCAGGAGGTGGTAGAGTAGATAGCAATTAAAATAAATAAATGATGGGCTTAATTTTCTCTTCTTCCATTTTCTCTTCTTGGCTCCCACTCCGGACCCTGTAGCCAATCTTAAGAGGATGTCTGGAATCTTTAATGATCTTTTGGTTCTAGAATATTCCTTCCCATGGGATTTTTCTCCCTCCAACTTACTCTCCCTTTGTAAAATACCAATTATCATAGGATTGCATTTGGGTCATTGTGTATTTAAATTATATTTAAGATAAGAGATTAGATTTTAAAAAGCTCTTACTTTAAATGCTATATTTTCAATACATCATTTTCCCCTCTTAGGACTTTTTAATAATGTAAGTGATTTTGAATCATATAATTTGCTGTTGAAATTGAAATAACATAGTACTTTGCTCAGACCCTTTGGAAAAGATTATCTGTCACCTACACTCTGGAATGTTCCATTTTCTCTGTACTTGCATTTCTCTGCATTTTCAGTGGTCCTTAGATTTCTAAGTTCTGAGAAGAACATAGGAATGCTTCCTGACCCATTACAACACCAGTGGCTCTCTTACTAACATGTCTTGTGTTTTGGTATTTCATTTCTTCAGTATTGTTATATGACACTTTCATGAGACAGTCTTGAGGGATACCATCACTACTTTGCTTATTTCATATCACCACAGCTACTGACATCAAGGGGTGCCTGAGAAAGAGAATGCAAACTCTCAGTGTTTCCATATGGTTTTTATGAAAACACATGATGCCTTGAGATGCATTGATAGCCAAACTCAGCATTTTTCCTGGGATATATTAGAACGTTGCATTGTTTATTAAAGGAGAAATATATACATGTGATGTATTTTGCAAATAAGGGAAAAACACTAAGATTTGTAATAAAAATGTGCAAAATGCTATTTATAATATGTTTGCCCCATTTCTAGAAAAGTGAACAAAATAAAAAAAGAACATACAGAGCAGATCAATTCTTATAAAACATTCATCATGAATGTTAAATGTGCAGCTTTCTTAATTCAACAGAATATTGACTCTGCAGGTACACTATCCAAGTTCAGGTTCTGGCCCCATCACGTGCTAGCTGTACAACCTTTTGAAGATCTCTAATGTCCTCTAACCTTGGTTTCTCCCACTGTAAAATGGGGTTCATAGTACTGCCCTGAACCAGAACTGAGCTGATATACATTTTCTATAATTTATGGAGTTGAGACTACAGTGTGCTCCAGGCTCAGTAGGAAGCATGAACTTTGGGGGCAAGTACATGAAATTTGGTAGGGAAGAGGTTGTTTGAGGCCTGGTTCTAACGCTTACCATGTGGCTTTGAGCTTGTCTTTAGGCCTCAGTTTTCTTCTTAGTGCAAAAGTTGCTTGATTAAGTCTCTCTAAAGAATTTTACTGAGGATGAACTTATAAAACTTAATGGAATACATCTATTTCTAATGGTGAGATAGTCATGTCATACCTTTCATTCTAGTCATCCAATAGAATGTGCCCTCTTCTGTGAATTGAGATGAACAAAACAGATTAAACAGCTCCTGAGGGACTTCCATTATGGAGGTGGTGGTGGGGGGGGAGAAATAAATAAACAAATATTAAGATGGCATGTGGTAATAAAATTATGAAACAACCTAAGAACAGGGAAGAGGAAAGAGTGTGATGAGGGCTACCATTTCAGACAAGGGACCAGGGAAGTCCTCTCTAACATTTGAATGAAGTGCCAGAGTGAGATACAGGAATATCTGGTGGAGGTACATCCTGGGCAAAGGAAACAGCAAGTTCAAAGGCTATGAATTTGGAAAGGAGCTAGTTTTGTCTTAGGAACAGCAAGAACGCCCGTGTGGTTAGACATGAGCAATGTGTGCTAATGAGGGAGGGGAGGAGGTAGGTGGGACCACATCACAGAGGAACTTACAGGACATTGTAAAGACTTGGGCTTAAGAAATCATGAGGAGTTCTGAGCACAAGAGTGACATAATCTGGTTTCTCTGACTGCTGTGTAGAGAACAGACTGTAAGAGGGACAAGGGAGGAAGCTGGAGGTCAGTTAGGAAGCTAGAGTTATCATCCAGGTCAGAGGTGGCCCAGGCTAGGGAGTAGCTGGAGGTAGTGAGAAGTGGTTGGGTTATAAATATATTTAAAGGTAGAGCTGCCCTAGCCGGCTTGGCTCAGTGAATAGAGCGTTGGCCTGTGGACTGAAAGGTCCTGGGTTTGATTCCGGTCAAGGGCACATGCCTGGGTTGTGGGTTCAATCCCCAGTAGGGGGCGTGCAGGAGGCAGCCAATCAATGATTCTCATCATTGATGTTTCTGTCTCCCTCTCCATTCCTCTCTGAAATAAATAAAAATATATTTTAAAAAATAAAGGTAGAGCTAACAGGGTTTGCTGATGAGGTCTGTGGCATAGGAGGAAATACAGCAGCTCCAATAGAATTCCAATGTTTCTGACCTGAGCACCAGAAAGAATGGAGTTGCCACTTACTGAAACAGGGAGAACTGGGGGTGAACATGATGAGTTCATTTTTGGACATGCTAAGTTGGATATCCAAGTGGAGATATCAGATAGGCAGATGGAATAATTAAAATGATAATAAAAGCAATGATGATGGTAACTGTCTTTTGTGAAGTGTAGCCTTTAATTACCTGCCAGGCACTATGTTGAGAACTTTATACACATTACCTCATTTAAATCCTCACAATAATCCTCTGATATAGGTACTATTTTCATGCTCATTTTGCAGATGGCAAAACAGGCCCAGGGAGATTAAGTCCATGGTGAAGGCCACACATGTGATACTAAATGGATGACATTCTCCCTGAAGCCAGAGTCCTCTAGTACAATGTCACTATGTGGCCACAAGAGGAGGAGACCGGGCTCAGAAAAACCGAGCTGAGTTCCTCCTCCCGAAAGGAGTTTGCTGTTTGCCTCTGTATCGGTTGCCTTGATCTCTTTGTGTCTTAATTTCTTGGACACCTTGAAGGTTGTTGACTTCTGGTCAGAAACATCATTTATTATTTAAGAGCAGAAAGGTACTGATGACATATTTACAACATATTTGACTTCCGAGGAATACAAATAATTTTTGCTGCCAAATACTATAATTTCAGGAGAGCAGTAAGAACTGTCATCTGATGAATTTATTGTTTTCAAAGGAAATAAGCTTGGATGCTGATCTGTGTCCATTATTGTTCTCTTTTATAGCTGAATTAGGCATTGGGCCATGAATTTTCATTTCTAGCCTGTCCTCATTTGAAACCAGCTTTCTTATTCATGATGCTAGGAGCAAGTGAAAATTTTCCTTCTATCTATCATGATAGCCTTTAGATGAAGCAGAAGTATAATCATGATGTTCTCATTTGCATAGGCATCTCCCTGACAGGTCATCAGACATCTTTATTGTTCTCCAGTACATTTCATGGGCTGCTGAAGGCATGCATAATCATCGCTAGCAATTCATCTTCTTACCTAGTTTAATGGCCCCTATTACATAGAAGGAGAATGATGGAATGGAAAGGCAGTGTGTCCAGGGCCTGCCTGCTTATGAGTGTGGAGTCAATTACAGTGGAGAACCATTTACATTAGCTCTTATTATTCAGTTACCTTTTGCAAATTTCACCTCACCAGGTTAAACTATTCTGAATGGCCTTGAAAAAAAAATTGTGCACCTTCTCACCAAGCAGGCTCAGATTCCTTATTCAGCGTCGAGCAAGTAAGTGGTCAATCATGAGACCATCAATTTCTAAATTAGTGAGGACTCCTCCGTGCATACCCATGAATAGGGCTAATACAGTCACTCAGGTTGGGGTGGATGGGCTCCTTACTTTATAATTCTTGATTTAAAAACTAGTTTGGAGATAAAGCAGATTAAAAAGTCATCACCTTGACTGAGTTGTTTTATTTTTTTAATAATATATTTTTATTGATTTCAGAGAGGAAGGGGGGGGGGAGAGAGAGAGAGAGGTCAGTGATGAGAGAGAATCATTGATCGGCTGCCTCCTGCACACCCCACACTGGGGATCAAGCCCACAACCCAAGCATGTGCCCTGACTGGAAATTGAACTGTGATCGCCTGGTTCATAGGTCAGTGCTCAACCACTGAGCCCAGCTGGGCTTGACTGAGTTGTTTTAAATCAACTCTCCATTGAATGATCTTTTCACTACTTCTTTCTTGGCCTCTACTCAATATGATGATGGCAATAGTGATGGTGATGCCTGCTGTCTGCCTGGCGGTGCAAGAGCCTTATTTACAGCTGGTCTGTGGCAGAGCAGGGACCCAAACCTAGGTCTACATAATTTTCTATAAATATTATCACCCTCATTTCCAGATTAGGAATGGAGACTTAAATTCCAGTTTGTGATTTTACACTAGAATAGGTGCAATTTATGCCCCTTAGCATTGCCCTAGCTCAGTTTCTCTAGTTACTCTAAGAAAAGCATTATCACAAGATTAATAATGGCTTTGTTTTGATAGGAAATTGTAGTGTGCTATCTCTTTAGATCATGTTTTTATACAAGTCTGTATACTGCTACTGCACACTCCATCACAAACAATTCCCTTTTCACTACTTCACTAAATATTCCTCTAAAGCATAAGTTTTATTGGCTGTGGAGGGCACTAGCTTCCATATATTCTGTAATTTATCTAACTGTTCTCCCCTTGTTAGACATGAAGGTCATTTTCAGATTTTCATTACTGTAAATAATGTTTTAGTGAGATTCGAATGCATAAATATTTATGTGCATCTCTGATTATTTTCTTAGAAGTACTTCTTACATGTCAAAGAGTGTGAACAATTTTAAAAATTATAGCTTTAAAATGAAAGGTACAATAGAAACACAATGCATCAGCCACAATGAATTTCTGAACCTCCTGGAACACAGTAACTAATTTGAGCTCTTGGTAGCAGAAAATTTATCTTTTTTTCCCCACCCCCTTTGTATTCCATCATCTGTCCTCAATACTTGTTTGTTGAATGAATGAAAAAGTTAATAAATATATGTTTTGAACTGGACCAACTGAGTTGGGGAAGCTTAAATAGACAAATGCATTAGTGATCTCTTTAGATCTCTTTCACACAGAAATGTACCTGAATTAGCCCCTTCTCAGTACCATGTTTTCCTATAGATCCCTTGAAAAAAATGTCCATAAAGGTATATAATGATGATTATTGTGTTTGACAATTCTTATTCCTAAGGATCTTTTCTTCTTGCTGTACATTCTTGAATATCTTGATTGGGCTTACCTGGGAGTAGGTTGAATAATTAATTTAAGACTTTTTCCCCCATCCCCATTATGTTTCCACTTCATTCTATATGTCTCATACTTTAAGGAGATTATGTTAAAAGAATAAATATCACTTGCCTGCCCCTCAGGAAGGGAATTCAAAGGTAAATGTTATCTTAGCTTGAATGCCCTTCCTAAACCTGTGAGCGGTTTTCAATACAGTATGTCCATTGGGCAACTCATTATCTCCTAGAGCCAATAAATCCATATTTGGACAGCTTAATTTGTTAGTGAACTGTGCCACAACTGAATTCTTCCTAGTTTCCATCCTTGCTTCTTGGCTCACACTTAGCTCCGGCCCCAGGTCCTCCACCACCCCCTCTTGCCAAGTACCAGCCAGTTCTCCTGGGTCTCCAGTTCCTGGTCAGCTCCCAGGCTTCCCTGCATGTAGGAAAGGGATTCAACCTATAATTCTGGGATTACAAACCCAGGTCTGTCTGCCTTTTTTTTTTATTGTGGTAAAATATACATAACATAATATTTATTATTTTGACTATTTATAAGTGCACAATTCAGTGGCATTAAAATATTCACATACTTGTGTAACCATCACCACTACCTACATGCAAAACTTTTTCCTAATCCTCGATGTAAACTCTATACCCATTAAATAATAACCTTTTTGTTACTTTCTGCCTATGAATTTGTCTATTCACTTTATTTAAGTGGAATCATACAAGATGTATGATTTATCCTTCTGTGTCTGAAGCTGGGCTTCTTTTTACTGCCACACCCTACCTTCATTGTAAGTGTTGCTCTCCATCACTAATGCATTTGTCTCTTAAAGTTTCCCCAACTCATTCAGTTCCAAAAACTGCCACACTTCTACAAAGATCTCAAAGGTTTTGCCTGCATGTCATTTGCTTGTATAGAAAGCAAGGCAGGAGACACAATGTACTATTCCTTTGTCTTAACTCTAAATTCCTGTTTAGGCAATTTCTCCTTTCTGTTTATCAGAGTTCCTTTTATGAAAATATGAAGAATGGAGAATAATTATTCCCTCGCCCCCTATAGCAGTCATTCTGGTTGTGATCCTGCTTTTTTAAAAGAAATGACTTGATTATTTATCCAGTAAATTTGATTGTTGCTTTTAGTTTGAAACAGATACTATTTATGATCTATTTTTTATTTTGAAATTTCAAATCATCCCATTAACAGCAATCCTATAGTCTTTCCTGGTATTCAATTTAAGTTCAAAGTCATGTAGATTTCAAAATCTGCATTTATTCCTCCTCTTTTTTTTTTTTTTTTTTTAAAGAATCAGATCTACATTTGTCTATTCAGCTCTTCCAGAACCTCTACTGGTTGGCAATGGCTTATAGATCTTATTTGTGAATTTTCTGGGTTGCAGTTACTTTACAGTGTCCTTCTGCTCATCTTAAATTTCTTTTACCAGTCTTGGACTTTCTTTTTCTCTTACCATATTTAGTCTTCTATTTTAAGTTCAAAAATTGTCCTTCATGGAAGAGAAGATAAGGATAAAAATAATAGGGGAACAGTTTTTTTCTATCTCTCTTTTTAAAAATATTTTTATTGATGTCAGAGGGAAAGGGAGAGAGAGAGGTAGAAACATCAATGATGAGAGAGAATCATGGATTGGCTGCCTCCTGCATGTCCCCCACGGGGATCAAGCTTGCAACCTGGACAAGTGCCCTGACTGGGAATTGAACTGTGATCTCCTGGTTCATAGGTCAACACTCAACCACTGGGCCACACTGTTTGGGCTCTTTCTCTTTGTTATTCCACCAACATCACATCATTGGTGTCAAACATTTCATTTATCTCTTCTTGGTATTCCTTTTGTTTCTAACCTAACTGGAAGAACACTCTTAGTTGTACTTAAAAATTATAGGTCTCGATCTATCTGTCACTATTTTGGGGGAGCCCTGGCACTCTCTTAGATTTGTTCTTGGGAGCAACCTTTTCTATTTTTTCATCCTAGCCCTGTTGAAATCGGAGGTCATTATAGACCTATGTAGGAACCCCCGTCAGTCTCCCTGGGTGGAATCACAACACGTGATTATGTAGACAGAATTACAGCCTAGGGGGACAGATGGGGGCCACTCAGCCCTCTTTCGGAGTCTATTGCACCAGAGTCATGGTTCTGCTTCTGCTGAGCTTTGTGAATTCTGCCTTCTGGAAGTTTCAGGTTTTATTATCATATATATATATATATATCCATAATAATGAAAGCATAATATGCTAATTAGACCAGACATCCTTCCAGATGAAGCCGGGGCAGCAAGGGAAGCCCGGGTCCCGGGTGCCAGAGGGAAGCTGGTACCAGCAGCCGGGGAAAGGAAAGCCTACTCTTGCATGAAATAAAATATGTATATTTTATTTCAGAGAGGAAGGGAGAGGAAGAGAGAGATGGAAACATCAATGATGAGAGATAATCATTGATTGGCTGCTTCCTGCATACCCCCTGACCGGGAATCCAACTGTGACCTCCTGGTTCATAGGTCACGCTCAACCACTGAGTCTCACTGAGATGGCTATTATCATATTTTTTACCACCCCTGACTATCAGAAATGCCAGGATATGCCTTTTATCTGTTGCTGTTGGAATAAAGTTGGGCAGTTAATGAAACAATACAGTTAAAGTAGCAAATTATAAAAGATACATGTGCATTGAATATTTTAAGTTAAAACATATTAATGAAACAAATTTGTTCATTCCCAATCTTTTGACACAGGGCAAAGGTCTTTAAAAAAAAAATTGATTAGAGTTCCCTACTGTCATTTTTTGGTATCATCTACAATTTTCAGTTTTTATTTCCTTTAAGTTGGGCAAATCTTGTACAAAAAATCTGATCACAGCATCCAAATAGATCTATATTTTTTTTGCGGTTATTAAGTTTTCAAATGATGTTCACTGTTGAATTGCCTATACCTAATTTAACAATTACTTTTAGAATTCTTTATCAAGACTTTCCAAAACGTTTAACTTAGTTAACAATTCTTTTCTTTTTGCACTAATATTTAGTCAGTTCGTATAATATTAAATTTAAATTGCTTAATCCACAGTAAGTGCAACTGAGATGAGTAGGTTTGGAAGGAAACACAACAGATGTTTGATAAGCACACAACTTGGAGGTAGAGCAGAGGTAGTAGAGAGTGAGTGTAGCATGGTTAAGAGGGCTCTGTCATATGCTATAATGACATCATTGCGTTTACCCCAGGTTCGTTACTTCACTTCACTAGCTGACATCTTTCTTGTTTAGAATTAGGTCCAAATAGTAGTTTCCCTGGTTACTTCCTCTCTCTACAGAGAAATAAAACTGCCATCCAGTCAAGGCAGTAATTTGAGAGAAATTCTGCTTTCAGTTTAGCATCTCCAATCAAATGTTTGGGGTCACTGAAGTTCCACATCCCAACTGTCTCGTGCCTCTGTGCCAACGTTGTAAACTAAATTAGGAAAACATCATCCATTTCTTCCATTGGGCCAGACAGTCTGTTGATTTCAGTTTCATCAACATCATGATATCTTTTCCTCTCATTTAATCCTCATTCAAATGCCTCTTCATCATCCTTACTACCCTGGTTCATGGATTTTCACAGAGATGATGAGTGATATTTCTTTACCTCCCTTCCTTACAGATATTTGTTTGGAATACTATCAGCTATCAGTAATTATTATGAAATTGTATTTACCATCCTATTCTCAAGTTACCGTGCTCTGTACTGTTCTCATACAACTATGAGACTCTTGAGAGTATCATTTTGGGAACTTTTCCCAGTAGTTTTCTTTTCCTTTTTTCTTTTTTTTCATTTGTTTTTCAGTTTTCTTATAGGATTAGTAGGGCTCCTCCCTAACTATTCTTCTTTTTCCCATGACAAGGCTGAAGACCTTTCTGGTAACTGCTTTCATGGTTTTACATGCTCATTGCTTTCTTTTTTCTTCCATATTCAATTTAAAGATCAATTAGTCATCTTCAAGACCTTCTTCCCTGTCCTCATGAGATGTCGGCAACCCTACCCAAAGTCCATCATTGCAGTACACTATGCATCCAACAGAAAATGACATCCTCTTACCAATCACCTCTTCACTGTAAGCTGTTCACTGACTCAATATTTTCACTTTCCCAAAGTCCTAACATTGAAAGGAAGAGGCATAAAGAACCCCACCTGTGTTCCTGGGTCTTTTAGTCTCCAGCCTGTGACTTCTTCTTAGGTACTAATGATGCTCCTTTTGTGTGCTAGTGATGTGATCCATTCCCATGAAGATCCAAGGACTGATTCATGGGTTAGTAGGGCTTAGAAGATCTCAGTAGACTATTATATTGCAGAACCAGTCACCACAACGATGGACAGCAAGCATGACTGACCAAATCATATTTGCACAGAGTCCTTAATACTCCCAACAAGGACTGGTGACTATTTCCCATCCTTTCTCTCCCAGGCCAGTAGCAGGTTTCTTTATTCCAATGGTGCGTGGATGTCTTCTGGAGATGAATCCTGATGCTCCATGTACACAAAGATGGCCATCGGCCATATCCACAGCGGTAACTGGATAGCGATTTCTGTACAGTGAGGCAGAGATAAGATTTGTTCATGAGTTTTTCATTTTCTTTTTGGAAGATCATCCTCCCCTTCACTCTACCTCTGGTTTTGTGACAAGCTTCAAATCCTGAGCTTTCTTTCCCCCTTTGGATCATATTCTCCCACAGTGAACTATATACACCTTTGTATCACCCTCTGTGTCCAATACAGTGTGCTGGAGAATTTAGCACTAAATAAAGATGTTTAAGGTTAATTAATAGAAGAACAAAGGTTTTGGAAGTCATTTTTTGAACTGTAATTTGCAGTTGCTGAGTTATTGGTTTTGACTTACTGCACTGTATTTCCTTAGCAAGCTGCAAATATTCGAGTAGCAGCAAGATATGTGGTCAATTTCTAAATAGTATGGTTGGGTTGTGTGTGTGTGTGTGTGTGTGTGTGTGTGTGTGTGTGTGTGTGTGATTCAGCATCAACATGTGCTAGCTTCATAAATAAACCAAATACAACCTCTCTGCTTTTATGAAGAAAATAGAAATTTCTCTCTAAGACATGGCATTGATGCATTGGTATATTAAAGTTGCAGTGATCGGGGACCTATTCATTCCAGAGGCACCATTTTAAAAATGGAATTTAAGTCTGAACTAAAACCTTAAATAAATATAGATGTAATATTTTTTATTTTACTCTTTCAGGACAAGCCCATTGGTTTTTCATTTGTTGGCCAATGCAGGCTCCCTGCAGAACTCATTCTGATCTAATTTTGTAACCCGCAAGCTTCAGAAGAATTCTTCACAGACATCTATATCAAAATGTCTTGGCTTGGGGTCAGGGAATTTGAAGAGGCAGAATTTTGTGTCTTTATTCATTTTTCTGGTATCCAAAACTTTCAGCATATTATTAAAGGGGCCTGTGACCCAAAAAGCTGAGCCGTTTTCCTAAGACATCAGAGGTTACAAGAAACCGTTTCACTTTCTCTCCAAAAGAAGCAAAACGCTTAGCTCGCCTTCTCATTGATGTTCTTATCTTCACATGTTTCTTTTTCCTGTTCTGGGTTGAGATTTCTTCTGAAACATCATTGATTTTCAAGTCACCTGGAAGTATTTGCTGGGACAAGTCTGGTTTTATTTTTAGTGCCAGGAGTTACAGAGTTTGAGAGACTGCTCCCACCAGTCATTACATTGGTGCTAAAGGTGGGCAGTTAGTCAGGAGACTGTGTCCAGGAGAAACGTGAATCTTTTAGAAATGGCAGCAGTTCTTACAAATGTTAAGTGAGAATACAGGGAACTAAAAAGAAGGGAGAGTATCGCCGCATCTTTTGGGGGTAGAAACTAATGAAATTAGGTTATTTTAGAAAGCAAAGTCAAAACTAATTTAGTATGTAACCTTCCTAATGCCGCGACCCTTTAATACAGTTCCTCATGTTGTGGTGACCCCCAACCATAAAATTATTTTCGTTGCTACGTCATAACTGTAATTTTGCTACTGTTCTGAATCGTAATGTAAATATCTGACATGCAGGATGTATTTTCATTGTTGCAAATTGAACATAATTAAAGCATAGTGATTAACCACAAAAACAATATGTAATTATATGTGTGTTTTCCGATGGTCTTAGGCGACCCCTGTGAAAGGGTCGTTCGACCCCCAAAGGGGTCGCGACCCACAGGTTGAGAACCGCTGATGTAGAGTCTTCTGCAGGATTCTTGGTCCTGAATGTTGCCCGAGCTTTTTATACTGAATTCTGAATGTGACCAGGAGCCCTGTGGGCTTCTTTCTACAAGGGCTTTGTCATTTGAGGGCTACAATGTCACTGTCAGAGTCGTGGCCCCGGGACACAGCACAGCACAGCTGGCGGGAAATGATGTTCTTGATTGAAGGGTATTCTGCATTGCCTAACAGATGGACAGTAATGTATTTTTAAGCTCAAAAAGTATTCTGCTGTAGATTTTCCTTGAACATCTGGCTCCCTGACTTCCCAGAGCAGCACCGTCGTCTCTCATTTCTCTCTCTTCTCGTGGCTTATATCTACTTTGTGTGATCAGAATATGGGGGGAAATGGAAAGGAATTTTCCTTAGGGAGCAGCTGGGGTCAGAAAAGGTAGGGCTGAAGCAAACACTTAAGTACAAGGAAATACCTTTATTAAAAAGCTTTTCCTGTAAGCCAGATAGGATTTCTAAACACAGGAATTAAACATTGTGCTTATAATAAAATAAAATAGAAATGGCAGCTCCTAGTATATTTTTACTGCACATATGTCTCAGTTTAAAGTTTACCCATTAAATGTATTTGTAACGATTGCTTCAAACAGGTGATGAAATTCAAGGCTTCTGTGTATTTCACTTGTGTTCCTCCTGCTGGGCCACAGATTTGCTCCAAAACTACATGTTTTTGTATTTTATAACCTGCAAAATGCATCTTCTCTTATAAACTGAAAACAACTAAATGGGGTTTAAAAAGCATAACTTCCTTTATTGTTGAATGTATTATTGATGGCCCCTTTCTTCCCCATTGTCCCCTTCTAGCCTTCCCCCCAGTCCCCACCCCGCCCCAGGCCTTCACCACACTATTGTCTGTGTCCATGGGTTATGCATATATGCATATTGTCTTATCTTAATCTAGGCCCTGTCGCTGGGCTGTGAACTGTGGAAAGTTCAGTCAAGATCTGTTCTCTATCTAAACGTCACCCATCTTTGAGTCCTTTCCATATTCTTCTCTGTGGCTAAAAACTTCCCTCTTCTCCTGAGAACTGTGAAAATCCTTTTGGTGGGAGACTCATCTGTTCTCTGCACTTTCCTGTTAGAGCAACTGACCCCATCAATTCAGCTGTAACCTCAAGCACTGCACTACTGACTTGAGCTCTATCACTTGTACTATATTGTACATCTTTCCAGGTCCTGGAGACACAATTCATGGTGGGACTAATGCCTTCATGTAACTTGTTGTGTGTGTGTGTGTGTGTGTGTGTGTGTGTGTGTGTTTAAAGAGAACTGGGGAGACCAGACCTTAGGTGTGAGGAGGTCAGATACCTGCAGAAGGAATGGTTGAAAAATTTGCTACAAATTAGGGCAAATATGGCCTCCTCCATCTCCCAGCAACTGACCTGTGGCTTAAGCTCAGTTACAGATGCATCTCTGAGAACGTTGCAAGCACATGACAACAGATACCAATCGGTGACACCATTTAGCAAGGGACATAGGGACACTTCTAATTGGTTTTTAGAAACCAGAATGAAGTAGCTAGTATTATAGGATATATGGGTTATGTCCACCCCACCTCTCAATCTAAATTCAGGAGGTGCATGGAAACTCCTCTAGATTCTTTAAATAAAAGTATGTGTATTTTACGTGTTTGACTTGCCTAATTTAGAATAAGACTTGTTGGAATGGAGGTGGAAAGGACTACCAAAGAACTTCAATTGGCTTTCATTTACGTGCCTCAATTTCTTCTCTTTCTTTAAAATCTCTGCCTTTTCTTCTTCTGTTTGCCAAATTCCCTAAGTGGTTTGGGTATTGTTACAAGTGATGACCATAGTCGATAAAATATCTGTCTCATTTTCCCACAATGTAAAGCAGAAAAAAATGGGACATAAGAAAGGGCAGACTATTTGTCACAACCTGGATGGATTGTGAGAGTATCATGCTAAGTGAAATGTCTGATGGAAAAGGACAAGAACCATATGATTTTACTCACATGTGAGGTATAAAACAGAGGTTTTATAAACAAACAAACAAAACATATAAACTCATAGACACAGACAACTGAAGGGTGGTTCCCAGAGGAAAAGGGGAGGTGAAGGGAGGACACAGAGGGGTCAAATATATGGTGATGGAAGGAAACCAGATCTTGAGTGGTGAGCATACAATGCATTATACACATGGTGTATTATAGAACTGTACACTTGAAATTTATATAATGCTAGTAACCAACTAGAGGCCTGGTGCACGAAATTTGTGCATGGGTAGAGACCCTAGGCCTGGCCAGTGATCAAGTCTGATTGGGGCCTTCTGGCTGCCAGCTGGGGTCTTCCTTTGTTCCGCCCTCCCCTCCTGCCCCCGGTGGTCAGCACACATCATAGTGAGCAATTGCACTCCTGGTCGAACTCCCAAGGGGACACTTTGCATATTAGCCTTTTATATATATAGATGTCACCCCAATAAATTTATTTTTTTAAAAACTCTTTTAAAAAAAGGAAGGGCAGATGGAAGTAGGTCCACATACCATTTCTGTTGTATCTAGATTTGCAGCATATTATTCCTTTAACCAGGCAGGAGATGTAGGAGGCCAACTCTCTCAACCCATCTCAAGCATAATGAGTGACACAATGTTGATGATGTCACTATATCTTTTTCATTTAGAAATAAAGAAAGCCTTCTCACATCTTTACAAAGATTATTTCACCTATTAACTGAGAATGCAGAATGTGCCTAGGAATTTTTACTCATGGAACTAATGAGAACAAGTCATTAAAAAATTATTATACAAGGGTTTTGTTTAACTTTCTTGCCAAGTGCCTGCTTTAATAGTAAGGTGATATAAATCATATTGTTGTCACGAGATTTTAAGATAATAGCAGTCCTCTTCCTGGTCCCCTACTAAAATAGGATATATGAATTTACACTAATTGGGATCCTATATACTAGGGGTGGGGAACATCTGGTCTGGCTACAGGTTTGTATAAGGTTGGCAAAATCATTTGGTCTGGCCCTGCCCAGGCATTAGGGTGAGTTAATTAAATGTTTGACCAAATATAGTAGGCTAATTTTTAACTTGACAATTTTGTATGGCCTGTGAATGATGTTATAAATATCCCAATGACCCTTGGCAGAAAAAAAGGTTCCCCAACGCTGCTATATACCTATCATTGTGCTTTTCATCAGAAAAGTATTTAACAGCAATATTTTAAAATTGTCTTCTTTGCTACATTTTTAAGACTCTGCTGAGTGGTGTGGAGGGATCCTATAGTATTATATGATTTGAGAAATTTTAAAGTTCCAGAAGGCCTGCAAAAGTACTTGGGGGAATTTTATTCACTCTCATACTTCCTTGCTACCCTTCACAGTCGCTGGGTGTCTTGCTGTGGATGTGGAGGATCTTGCTTAGCCTCTGAAGTCCAGCCACAGCTGTGCCGGCACCAACACCAGGGAGAGCTGTTGTAGCAATTCGGGGGCTTTGGTTGCTGGGCTTTCATAGTGGTCTTTGAATGGCCACACTGTCCTTCTTTAAGGCAAGGGGTGTCTCCTCAAGTTAACCCAGGAACTGACCACCTTGTCCATTTCTTCTTACTCTCTATCTGGAGTCTTTGTTTCCTCACTGGTTGCCTCTCCTCATCTTGGAAACAAGCGAATGTCTTTCCTGTCTCACATGCACCGTCATCGCCATCTCCCTCCTCACTACCAAGAAATCCCTGTATTTGACCTTTTCAGTTGTTATTCCTTGTGCTGCCTCCTCTCTCTCTCCTTTCCTTCATCTCCGACCTTTCTTCAAGAGGAGGATTTTATAGTCATTGCCTTCTCTCTCTGTCGCTCCGAATCACCCTATATTCCTGTCTCCATGTCTACAAAAACTGCTTTCATGTTATCAGTGACCTCTATTCACGAAGCCTGTTTTCCTCTGTCTTCCTTTTCCCTACCATGGAGGTAACTGCTTTCATTTGAATCTGTTTTTTACCTTTGTTTCTATGAACAAGGCTGTCCCTACGGTTTTCCTTTCTCCTTAGCCAATCCCCCTCTCGCACCATCCTGTTTTCTCTCTCTGTGTATTTCCTTTCATTACAGCATTTATCACATTTACTGTGTTGGCAATTCTCCACTTCTCCTCCACTCATTGAGAGGATCCGTCCACCTCTCATCTTTGTTTCTCCAAGGATTAGCCCAGTGTCTGGTTCATAGATAGTTAAGAAGTAGTTATTGAGTTAATTAATGAACCAGACAATATGCAAACAATATATAAACTCCAACTGCCTGTGAGGGAATACTAGCACTTGGCCCTTTCTGTGTGGTGGTACGGAGAAGCAGCCGGGGAGAACTAAGGAGGCCAGTTTCTGGGTGGAAGGGTTACAGGAAGACAATAGAAATGTTGGGCAATCTCAGGAACCATCTTAAGAATGGTTTTAAAATCAGCTACTCAAAGAAGACAGGAATGAATACCTAGATAATTTTATTAGATTTTTAAAAATATTTGTAATGCCTAATATTATTGCTTCCTTAGATGAACTGAAAATTAATTCTTATAAAGCAATGTGGCCCTAGCTGGTTTGGCTCAGTGGATAGAGCATCAGCCTGTGGACTGAAGAGTCCCAGGTTCAATTCCCATCAAGGGCACATGCCCTGGTTGCGGGCTCAATCCCCAGTAGGAGGCAGCCGATCAATGATTCTCCCTCATCATTGATGTTTCCATCTCTCTCTCCCTCTCCTTTCCTCTCTGAAATCAATAAAAATATATATTTTTTAAAAAGCCATGAGCCTGTGAAAGTAACAAAGGGACATGGCATAGCATGGAGGAGCATCTTGCAGTGTGGCTTCATATAAGACCCTCTGTTTCTTTATTTGAAAATGTTTTTATATTAACAGTGGAGGTGACTTGTTGACATGGTGTAGCAGGCCAAAGAATGTCCCCTAAAGAACATTTTAATCCCTGGAATCTGTAAATGTTACCTTATTTGGGAAAAGAGTCTTTGCAGATGTGATTAGGTTTAAGGACCTTGAGATAAGGTGATTAAATGCAATCACATGCATTCTTTATGAGAGAGGTAGAGGGAGGTCACACACACATGTACACATAGATACACGCACAGGTACATATGACATGACAATGTGAAAATTGAGGCAGAGATTGCAATGATGTAGCTATAAACCAAGGAATACCAGCAGCTGGAAGAGGCAAGAAACAGATTCTCCCCTAGACCCTGAGGAGGGGTGTGGCCCTACCAGCAGAGGGTGGGCCAGCTAACCCCTTGATTTCATCCTAGTGATAGTGGTTTTAGACTTCTGGCCTTTAGAACGGTGAGAGAATAAGCTTCTGTTGTTTCAAGCAAAGATGAGGAGAACTAGTTTCTGTTATTTTTAGCTTGTGGTAATTTGTGACAGCAACCACAGGAAACTGATGCTCACTGGGAGGCAACAATCTGGGAAAAGGGTAAATATGGAGCCCCATAAACAGAGAGCTCCTGTGAGTGGCTCTCCATCCATTTCCTCTGGAAAGCTTTCTATTTGTCCTTTCCAGGGAATCAGGAATGGAGAGTTCCCACCTCTAGAACTGTACTCCTGGACTCCGTGAGCTCTCCAGTAGTAGTGCTTTCCTTTCTCAGGCCCCTCTAATTCCAGCACCCATCCAGTTCAGGCAGGGCACATGTGCATTCCTTTGGGGTGCATATGACTCTCGCTGCGTGGTGATGGAATCTGGGATGAGGTCAGTTAGAAGTGGGCAAGCTCGTGTCACTTAATTAGTTTAGCATAAGTGTAAACCTTTAAATAGACTCAACTTTCCCCTGTTTTGGTGACTATCACAAGAATAGGTTTGATTAGATAATAGCTATGGCTCCTTCCAACTCTGGAATGCTGTCCCTCTCTCACTGGTCTGTATGTGCTTTCAGCCATGAGTCTGTAGCTCTCTCTCACTGCGCAGCTTCATCCTCCACTGTTAGATCCAAATCGAATTCTCTCTCAGCTACGTTAAGTTCCTAGAGAAGGAGGATTGTTTTTCTTTCTGGATCCCAGGTCCTGGTCAAAGCTTAAACACACACACACACACACACACACACACGCCTCAATTCTTGATTCATGTTGTATTCCTAGATTCAGGTGTTGAAATTGACCCAACTAAGCTTTCTATGGTCCCAGGTATCTACATTTCAGTCCGCGTCTGTGAATAGAGCTTGATTGAGCCAGTATGATTTCTTGCAGACTTTTATTCTCTTTTTCACATTTTTTTCTGTTAATGCATTTTTAGCATATTGTTTACTTTAGACCTTCCAGTCTCAGTCAGGTCAACACTGATTATTTCCCTTTCCTTGAACCGATGATTTTCTCACATACAGTCTGACATCCTTCACAACTCTCACCCCCACTTCTCATACTGTTCAGCACGTGCCAACGTCGCAATGTCAGGTAGGTCGGCTGGTTCTCAGACCCTCAGCTCTGTATTATGAACCAGCATTGGTGTTCACCAGAATACTTGGAACACAGCTTTCTTTGTAAATACGTTATGAGTACCTGTTATAAGCCAGATATTTCATATAGTGAATGTTCAAAGTACACATTAGAAGTTTTAAATTTTCATTCTAATAGAAAAGGTAAGATAGCCACACAAATAATAAGATTAAGTGAATGCTGCTGGAATATTGGTGGAAATAAACCTAGGTTCTAGGTCCATAACAGGACACTTGCTAAGAACAGTATTTATGAACATAGGCTTTTGGTGTGTGTGTTTTTAATCCTCATCTGGGAATATTTTTTCAATTGATTTTCAGAGAGAGTAGAAGAGAGGGGAAGATAGAGGAAGAGGGAGCAAGAGATAGACAAAGAAACAGAGAAACATCGATGTGAGAGAGACACACTGATTGGGTACCTCCCACACACACCCTGACCTGGAGCGGGGATTAAACCTGCAAGGCACGTATATGCCCTTGACCAGTAACCCAATTTGTGACCCTTCAGTATGTGGGCCGACCCTCTAACCACTGAGAAACATTGGCCAGGGTGAGCATAGTTTTTCTCATATGACCAGTGGGTCTATGGAGAGTCTACCTAGTGAAGCTTTTGTGTGTATTAAATGATGTAAGTGTATGTGAAAGTGCTCAGTATTATTCCTGGTTATAGTTGTTGGTCAGTAAGAGATTCTTAATTTGAAATAATAAAAGAGTAGAGGCTTTGTGAAAGATGTAACATCCAAGATAGGTCAGACTGGTGGCTCCTCAGGACAGATGCCTTCCAAATTACTTTTTAAAAATCCTTATTAATCTACACATAGACTGTGCTTAATATATATTAAATGAATGGGCTCAGAAGGTTGGATAGGATTCTGGTGGGTTGAACTGGCTTGGAGAAAGGGCATTCCAAGCAGAGAGCACAGCATGGACATGGGGAGGTGCAGGTCATGCTGGTAGGACAAAAGTCTATTTGACGGGAGTGTAGGGAAGTGGGAAAAGTGAAGGGAAATGTATGCTGGGATTATGATGTGGGTATTGAAAGGATTTCCAATGTTAGACTTGGGGGGGTTGTACTTAATTCAGTCTAGTTACGCTCTAATTTCTCTATCTCCAGCCAAATTTGGGGGATGAGATTTTTTTTTCGTCATGCTTTCCTGGTTATTGAGAGTTTACCATTATAATTGTCACCTACTTTTTGTTGGTAGGGTCATAGGCAGTCCTTGGTAGGGATAATGGAATAGTTTTTCTACATGCTAAAGAAAACAGATATAAAAAGACTGTTACTAAGAGGGGAAAGAAAGGCAAATACATTTTTCTTTGATTATACCCAGACCTTGTCTTTCTTAACAGTAGTAGCTTTTAAACTTAAAAAAAAAAAATCATAAAATTCAAGTGGGTTTTTCATATATTCTAAATTACTTCAAGGAGTAATGCAAAAACAGTTGACAGCTCGAACCAGCCTTGTCCATTAGCTCATACAGGTTTCAAATATTAGTTAGTATCCCCGAGATAGGCAAGACTAACTTGCAGAAAGAGCTGGAGAGTGTATTGAGCTAACTGAAGGAGGGGAGGACCATGGAGAGGGTACTGAAGACAAACTTGACTGTGGTATTTCACTGACTTGCGTGTGATCTCAATGGTAAGTGCACCACTATTTTATGTGTCATTAAGAAAAAAAGTGCTGCCAATTGTGTTGAATGATTATCCCGCCCTACACATGAGTTGGCCATACTGGCTTACCATTGTTTTTGGCATTTCTTGCATCTCTTCTGAGATATTTAGCACTTTGCCTGCTTTTAGTTGTATTGCTTGGCAGAAAGTAGACAGCCCTTTGCATGTATCTTTGCAACAAAAGGCATCTGAACATTTTCTATCTTTTGTTTAGAGCCCATTAAATAATTGATTGTTGCTTTGCGATCAGATAAGGAATTGTGGTCATTTTTCCCCCAAAGATAAATATTTATTCCAACGTTATCCTGAAACTCCATTTCCATGCCTTTTTATTTACACAATAATTTTTGTTTTTATATTGAATCAGTATAATCTTTTAAAGATGTATGAAAAAATGGCAGTGAAATTCAATACTATCTATAAACAAAGCTCAATTAATGTAACAGCAGTCTGAACAGCTATGACCCAAGTTTGTGCACATGCAACCACGTCATGATAGCAACTTTGTGGAAGACCTCATTGATTATAAGACACAGGCCCAATTTAGAGATGTTAAAAGGTGAAGAAACCATGCATTTTAGGAGCAGTGAAATGCACTTACTTCAAAACATGCCCCGAGACCAGCCTACCTCTTGCCGAAGTATCGCCTCTATCACTAAAGACTAAATTGGTTGGGCCACATCCCTTTGTGGTTTCTCGATGTGCACTGACATGTGTCCTAAAACCATAATGTACATTTGGTGACCACATTTTACCAAAGGGGTCTGCCGGGAGGGAGGCTGAAACACTGAGCACCCAAACTCCTCAGCTCTGTTTCCCAAGTTGATGGTTGTATGTTTTCGGGTGGAAGCATCATAAACGTACTTGCTCTTGCCCCCTTCCATCTATCACATGCGGGCACCGTTTAGGTTTAGTCGGTCTTAACACTTAGTTTAATGGATGATCTTGTGCATTTCTTATCTGATTTGCTTCTTGATGTCCTCATTTAGTAAAGCATATCTTTCATGTACACACAGGAAGCAAAGTTTGAAATCATATGACTTATTCTCGAGTCAGTTTCATTTTTTTTTTCACATTGAGCATGCTCATTTCAGGCATCCGTGTACTGCGGGAGTGTGTCCCCATGAATTCAGATATGGGAAACCTGCCAAAAGAAATCAAACTGTCAGTCTCTCTATCTCCCAGGCTAACGATAGCTAGATACCACTGTTTTGGCAGCCTTCACCCTGAATTGAGCAGACTTCAAACTTTTCTCTCAGTAGTCTACCTAGATTTAATCTCTGAAGACTTTTATTTCGTTGCTGATTTTTTAAAAGATGGATAGATTTGTGTTTTACCTTATCCTGTTTTTCTCCAATCACTTCCTGGTAAAAAGAAACCCTGAGTAGGAAGTTGTGAAAGAGGACAAAGCAATAGCCGGCAAACTGGATATTCCTGAAAAGTCTGCGAGAGACATGGAAAGGGGACCGTGGTGGCTTTGGTTTTTGGCAGCCAAGGTCCCTGGAGCCGGAAGGGGACCACTTGAGCTTGGAGCTGGATGTACTGATCCTTTGTGCGTTCTCTTGGGGTGAAAGGGTTCCTGATTCCTGTTTTGGTTCTTCCTCCTATTACTATCTCTGGAGGGTTGCTTTTGCTCTAATCTGCTGGGTGCAGTCTTATGTCCGGTGAGATGGTGAAATGTGACCATGTTTTAAGTACCAACCACATCGTTCAGTAAAAGTTTGACAGATCTTCCTATGAGCTTTTCATGATAATCTCATCTATCAGGTACACTCGATAACATTTTTGATGGAGCTGACACAATTACCCAGCATTTGTTTTATTGTTATAGTAAGAAAAAATATTTTTAAGTGTACATTTATTTGGTGGAAAAATAAAGACATACTTTCAGCAGGAAATTCTTATACAAGTGAGTTTTATTTCTTAAAAACTAAATCAGTGCCATATATTTCTTCCTTTTTGGAGGGAAAAAAAGTTTCTAGGAAGTGGCTGTTTACAAAAAATAAGTGGCATAGACCTTCCTTTCAAACATTTGGAAACCAGACTTACTAAATCTCACTCACTATGTCAAAGGACAACACTATTTGGAAGCATTTTAAATATTATGATTTTAGGGTACTTGAATTATTTTTTTTAAATTGGGTTTGGGGGAGTGATAAAGCTATTTTATATCATGATAATGTGGTGTTTGTAAAATTATAAATATTTGCCAGAACTCATTGAATTAGACTCTTAAAATTGGCAAATTTTATTATATGTAAGTCATACCTCAATAACATTGACACAAAATATTGGAGGGTTTAGAAACAGACAGGCTAGGCTCCCAAGGAAGTGATATCTATGAATAAACTATGACATCAAGGTTATAAATGGGAACAGAAATTATTATTTTAATCAGAAGCCAAATATAATGTAACTATTAAGAAAAATGATCTAGGGCCATTGTATTTTACCTGCTTATTCTACTTCCCAGTGCACTTGAATTCTTTCTCCAGTGACTTTATAACCATTTCTCTGTGTGGAGGTGGCATTGGGTAAGGGTGACAGGGTGGGTGTGGGTCTGCTTCGTAAAAGTGGAAGGAAAGAACAAGGGAATCAGTGAGGGCCCCGGTGGGGAGAATTATTTCTCTTAATTCTACCCCTAACAATTCACTTATTATAATTTTGTGCATATAATAACCATTTAATATTATTGTGAAAGAGTCACATGTCAAAATGGTAATATAGATGCAAAAATGAGAAAAGAGACAGTAAAGCCAAAGTTGCTATTATTATATAATTACTGGTTCTTTAAAATTGGGACCACATGCTTAACATAACTAGAGCACAAAAATCATAGTTTAGCTAAATCAATTGCTTATTTTAACTGTATAAATATTCTTGAAAATGAAGGCAGAATTGATGCTGTTTAAGAGATTACTTTTGATTATTTCTGCTCTAAAAGTGATTGGATTGATTTTTTGCCATGCTTTTTCAGTTAATGGGACACTTATTTACCTTGATTTTTAAATAGTAATTTAATATTGTGTGATGTTTTTATTTGGACTCACTCAGTAGGTTTTTTAAGACTTTAAGCAGGTTATTACTTTTTCTGTATTGTTTCTCTGGATAAAGTTTTTTAAACCTATTTTAAAGTAAAATATGTCTAAAAAATATAGCCCTTATACAAATAGAAGAAAAAAATTCATTCATGGGCCTATTACTCAATGATAACCACTGATAGTGTTTTGGTTTTGTTCCTTCCAGTTTTTTCTCTGCCCAGATGATTAAAAAATATATATATATATATATTTTTTTTTTTTATTGATTTTTACAGAGAGAGAAAGGAAGGGGGAAGAGAGAGAGAGAGAGAGAGAGAGACATCAATTGGTTGCCTCCTGCATGCATCTCCAATGGGAATTGAGCCAGCAGCCTGGGCATGTGCCCTCACTGGGAATTGAACCAGCGAACTGTTGGTGCATAGGACAATCCCCAATCAACTGAGCCACACCAGCCAGGGCTGGTTTTGTTTCTTTTACTTCTTTGTGATCGGTCTCTAGGTTCACTTTTTGGTTATTGTTATCCAGGCCCATGGATGAATTTTGTCCCTTCTATTTTTATGTTAGTTCCTTTTCACAAATATATTTTTAATGGTAGCATTCATTTAAAAATATGCCATACTTTATTTCCCTGATCTTACCACTATCTTATACTTCATTATACATAATTAAACCTGAAAATATATTTTTTTTCATGGAAGAAAATTTTTTGTTTGCTTCAACTTTTATACTAAAACTTTAAAGTGTCAGATAAACTACCAAATTTTATAACGATCAAGATATGTAAGATCAGCCCTAGCTGGTTTGCTCAGTGGATAGAGCATCTGCCCTTAGACTGAACGGTCTGGGTTCGATTCCAATCAAGAGCATGTACTTCAGTTGCAGGCTCCATCTCCGCCCTGGTCAGGCATGTGTGGGAGGCAACCAATTAATGTGTCTCTCTCACATTGATGTTTCTCTCTGTTTCTTCCCCTCTCTCCCGCTCTCTTTAAAAATCAATGGGAAAATATCCTCAGGTGAGGAGTAGGGGAAAAAAAAAGAAAGGAAGGAAGGAAGGAAGAAAAGAAATCTAAGGTCAAACTACCAAATTTTAAATAACCCCAGATGTGTATATAATTTAAAAACAGGTATTCTTATTTCACATTTTAAATGTTTTCTTTAGGTTTTTAATGATTCAATGTTTCACATACACTTTGATGGCAAATTTTATATATGATACATCTTCTGTCTCTTGGTCTATCTTGATTATCTTCCTATATCTTCAAATAGCCATAAGGGACTATTTGGTTGGATTATGCATCTTTTTGATAATTTAGTCGTGGGCTCTGAGCTTCTTAAGATGAGGCCCTTGATTTTCCATTTTTACACATCTTGTCGGTTTCCTACTCCTCAATCTACTCCCCTTTCGTGATGCAAAACCACTTCCTCTTTAAAGTGTGCCTCACTTCCTGTCATTCATTTCCCTGGCTTTGGTTGGCAGGTCTTATTTATTTAAAACCATAACAACTAAGATACACACACACACACACACACACACACACACTTTTTTTTTTCTTTCTAGCCTGAGATAAATGAAGGAGACAAACATTTTTCCTTTCTTTCCCTCCTAAAGGAAGCTCCCTCAGTCTGGAGATATTTTTGAGAATGTGTGGTTAAAAATTTTTTTGGTTATTGTTTAGTATTTGTCTTATTAATTTGTTTATTTGGAGATTATGAAAGAGCCTGTGACTGACTCATAGAAGGCATTGTGCATTCAGATGTATTTTACACTCATTACCTAGGATGTTTACAGAACACTCCAGGGAGTTACTATGCAGCTGCGTTTTATTCCTCACCTGTTGCCATTACCCAAATATAGACAAGTCTAAAGCACCACAGAGATCCTTCCTGGAAAACAGCAAAACAGATGACAAGGTAGTTCACTTCTTTTCTTCTTAAATGTTTCTGGAATCTTAAAAAAAAGAATTATTTCCAGTGTAAATTGGGGTCTGTTTTGTTTTTCTAAAAGTAGCAAATTTCTAATATTCAGACTGTTTCACCTCGATCCTTTCCCCCTTCTTGCTAAATTGGATTAAATCAACCAAGTATTTTTGTGCCACATAAGCATGGTCTTAATCTAAATGTTCACCTCACAGCTTTCTTTGTTAAATGTGTAGTTGTGATGATTTGCTCCCAGGGAAACAGTAAACTTCAGATCAGGTTTGGAGAAAAGGGGTAAAAAGTTCCTTCTGGGAGCCCCAGGCTGCTGGGAGCTGGTCACCCTGCTTCATCGACGACAGGTCAGGGGAGCCCAGTTTGTACCAGATATCTAAAGGTTTAAGATTATTGATTCCCCGCCCCCCCGCCCCCAATTTGTTTCATACCAAATCACTGCATAGTTAACACATTGTTTTAGGACAAATCTTTTTGTCAAATTGATATTTATTTGAAGTCTTTCTGGTTGTCTAATGAAGGGAAAATAAACTCACAGTATGTAAGAAACAGAACAGTTTTGAAATAGAGTTTTCTAAAGAATTATAGAGGTATTTACAAGTTTAAATGGAGGGAGAGGGAGAATATGACTATGAATGAGAAAGGAGAGACTGTTGTAAGCAAAAGTGATGTTTTCATACATACCTAGTTCGTTCCTTTAATAAAATATTTATTTTTGTTCTATTATTATAAATATAAGATCTTTATATTTTGTTATATTAAAGGGAACAAACAACTTTTAATCTTAGTGATTAAATACTTTTACTTCTTTAAAAAAAATTTTTATTTTAAACCTTTGACCGAGTTATATATAATTCATCTGTTGTTTTCTTTTACATAATCAGTTATTCAGAGGGGATAAAGAAGAATCAATGAATTATTTTACATTTCTGCACATAGCTAAGTTATCTTCCATCTGCTGTAGCAGTACAATAAAAGTCAAATTTTGCAGTTGGCCAAACATTATAATATACATGTTACAATGAAATAAAGTGAAGTTTATTTAAAATATGAACTTGGTGACAGCCCAAGCTTTTTTTTAAGCTTTACTGCTATATAATTTATTACCTTGTTGCAGCTTTCTCCTTCCCAGCGTGAACATCTTTTTATCCCCCAATTTTGTTATCTCTACGACAAACAGAGCCAGTGGTGTCTGTACTATTTTAGATCAGTTTTCTTGCTGAGGAAAGCCCACAGAAGCCATCATAGCCATTTTTTTTTTTTAGCCCATGATGTTTCTGCTTCTGCAAGTAACAACCTTTCTTTTGTTTGTGTCTTTTATGGAGAGCTTCAAGTACTCTGAGAGAATCTCATTATGTTCTCTGAAGGAAAGTAGATAAGCAGATGGCTTCCACATTCACAAAATGGGGATGTTCATGGATTTCTGCAACTACACTGAAATGTTAGACTTCCCTGTGGTGATTATATAATATGTTCCTTGAAACAGCGGCAAATTCGGGAATGGGTTAGAATGCAGGCCATTTGTCAAAAAAGCCATTTCCAATCCTATTGAGATCTTTCTTTTCTCTCAGTCATAGAGTTAACAACTTTGCCATTGAGAAAGCATTCACTATGCAAAATTTTTTTCTTTCGACCTCCCCCTCTCTCCCTCTCTTTTACTTCTGTTTTTCCAATTACCTTGATGGTATAGTTACATGTTTAGTAGTTTCCTGTTACCTCCCAGATTTCCAAGTTCCTTTGCCAGATTTCCAATATATTATACCCTGTCCAGTAGAGTTGAGATCATCCAGCTTTCAAGCTACCCATCGTCAGTCATACCTTATGTTCTATTTCTTCTCATTACAACAGAACAAATGAAAACTGGTAAAGTGCCCGCAGCTTTCTGACACCCAGAAGTTTTGTTTTTATTTATTTATTTTTTAACACGTCTTTTATTTATTTAGTTAGTTAGTTATTTAATATATTTTTATTGATTTCAGAGAGGAAGGAAGAGGGAGAGAGAGACAGAAACATCAGTGATGAGAGAGAATCATTGATTGGCTGCCTCGTCCTAGGGATGAAGCCCACAACCGGGCATGTGCCCTGACCGGGAATCACACTGTGACTTCTAGCTCACAGGTCAACCCTCAACCACTGAGCCACGCTGGCTGGACAACACGCAGAAGTTTTAAAACTAGATTGTCTTACCATATACATCAGAGACCTTTGACTTGGGTACTGTAAGGGAGGAAAATAAAGCTCGCCTCTACCGTCTGAAATTCAGTGGCTGGGGCCTGTGATTTAAACGGATAAAAGGTAAAATAGCAGGAGAAAATACACATTTACTTATGCATACAACCCACATATGTGTGGGGGTGATGAGCATCTCAAAGGAGTGGTTCGATTGTTAAAGATATTTCAAATATCATGTGGGTGGCTGGGCTGGTCCATAGCAGTACCTTTTAACTTTCATTTGATGAAAAAACAGATTCTTAATGAGCAGATAAGAAAATCTACTTAGTGCCTTTCCCAGGGAGCCTTATTTGCCAGCAAAGTCTGCGGCTTGACTTGAGACAGTGATGCCACTTACCTGGGACACATGAATGAGATTAAGGGGTACTCAGAAGGTCGGCTCCGATCCCTTGTGCCCCGGGCTTTGCTGGGTCTCTGCCTTCTTGCTGGCAACTTCTGCCAATTGGGATGAACCTGAGCCAAATGCTTTTACTGTCCCTCCTAAATCACTTAATGGATTGTTTTGAATACAGAGTCCTTGTCTATGCAGAGTGGATTCTGAAACACATTGGCATGCTGATTCTACTGATAAATTGCAAACTCATTACACTGAAGCAGTAGACACTAGCATTGCTTTTAACTTACTGATCCAATAGCTTAATATTCATTAGAGAAGTTGATAATTGTGTTGGGACTCGATAATGTATTTCGATTGATTGTAAATGTGTATCATAAAAGAAGTGCTTGGATTCCTCCATAAACATCCGTGAAGTATTAGTAGAGAGAAACACTGTTAAAAACATTGACACTTTTTTTTCCATAAATGTTCCATTACTCACTAGTTTTGTTGGTAAGAAAACACATGGGGAGAGGCTATGAATTCACAGAATAAGAAATTTGACCAGTGGCCAATTAATTTCTTGATCTGAAAATAGGAGAAGGATGGAAATAAGCATTACAGTCTAGCTCTGGAAGTCTGTAATCTTTGGCCTTTTCATCAATCTATGGAAGTTGGAATACGATTGACCCTGGCGTGTCTGTGCTTACCATCCAGATGAACTGAAGCTGCTTTCTCAGGGGTATTGTGGGAGGTATTCCCAGTTATTTACAATTCTACTTCCTTGGTGCATGTGATGACTAGTTTAGAGTAATTGACTCTCATTTGGGAGGCTTGGACTCCAAGCAGAGCTAATCGTATGAGGTTCCAGCACACTTATTAAGTGCCTCGTGAACTCATTTTTATAGAAGAGCAATTTCCATAGGCTAAGAAGGAGGTGATTTTAAAGAACTTGGGACGATCTAAGTAGTTAATGCATCACACAGCTTTTGGATACTTTTTTCACTAATGTACTTTACTTAGGAATTTTTAAATTTAGTGATTAACTGATCCACAGACTGGCAAGCCTTAGATTGTCAAAAACGCAAAATTTAACTCTGTGATGAGCTGTATTTTGGACTGTACTAAGTCAGGCATTCTTATTGGAGATGTTTGAGTTGTTATCAAGAAAACTGTATTCGGAGGACACAGTGCCTGACCAAATCAAGTGGACAGGAGTCAGAATCATTTGGGCAGTTCTTACATTCTTGTGAGGATAAGTTAGAGCCTGTTAAGATCATTCTCACTAATGAGTACCTTATCTGCCTTGTAAATAGTTTCAAAAAGCCAGCTGGTCTGCAGAAACGTTGAATAGCTTATGAACTTTTTCTTGGACTTCCCCGCCCCCATCACCAAGCCTCCACCACCAAGTCTAGCAACGCCACATTTCATTTTCCTAGCCAAGTTTACCTTTTCTTATTGTTTTTTTTTTTTTTTTTTTTGATATATTTTTTTTTTAATTAAATCTTTATTGTTCAGATTATTACATTTGTTCCTCTTTTTTCCCCCCATAACTCCCCTCCTTCCAGCTCCCACCCCACCCTCCACCCTCACTCCCCACCCACTGTGTTCATCCATAGGTGCATGATTTTTGTCCAGTCACTTCCCGCATCTCCCACACCCCTTTTTCCCCCAAGAATAGTCAGTCTATTCCCTTTCTATGTCCCTGATTCTATTATAATCACCAGTTCATTCTGTACATCAGGTTATTTATTCACTTGATTCTTAGATTCATTTGTTGATAGATGCATGTTTGTTGTTCATAATTTGTATCTTTACCTTTTTCTTCTTCTTCCTCTTCTTAAAGGATACCTTTCAGCATTTCATATAATACTGGTTTGGCGGTGATGAACTCCTTTAGCTTTTCCTTATCTGTGAAGCTCTTTATCTGACCTTCAATTCTGAATGATAGCTTTGCTGGATAAAGTAATCTTGGTTGTAGGTTCTTGGTATTCAGCACTTTGAATATTTCTTGCCATTCCCTTCTGGCCTGCAAAGTTTCTGTTGAGAAATCAGCTGACAGTCGTATGGGTATTCCCTTGTAGGTAATTAAGCCTCTTTCTCTTGCTGCTTTTAAGATTTTCTCTTTGTCTTTTGCTCTTGGCATTTTAATGATGATGTGTCTTGGTGTGGTCCTCTTTGGATTCCTTTTGTTTGGGGTTCTCTGCGCTTCTTGGACCTGTAAGTCCATTTCTTTCTCCAGGTGGGGGAAGTTTTCTGCCATTATTTCTTGAAATAGGTTTTCAATATCTTGCTGTCTCTCATCTTCTGGCACTCCAATGACTCTGATATTAGACCGCTTAAAGCTGTCCCAGAGGCTCCTTACACTATCTTCACACTTTCGGATTCTTTTTTCATTTTGCTTTTCCAATTGGGTGTTTTTTGTCGAATCTTTGGTTTGATTATTGTACTCCTCTGGTCTGCTATTGGGTATAATATTCTTTATTTCAGTCCGTGTATGCTTACTTTCTAATTTCTTTATCGTAGCATCGAGGGTCTCATTAGTTTTCGTGAGGCTCTGCACAAATTTATGGCAAGCCCTCAAAATTGCGATTCTTAGCTCCATATCCTCCATTTCTGTCATGTTTCTTTGTCTCCGCATCTTTTATGCTTTCTTGGTGCACCCCCTTGTGGTCTCTGTGCGCAGTCTTGTTCTAGCCAAGCCTTAATTGTTGTAGTTAACACTAGAGGGGTTTGACCACCAGGCCGGCTGGCTGTAGGAATCAGCTGTATGGAAAATGTCTGCCTTCTGGGGAGGCGCTAATCCAGCCTTTGCCTGAGGCGATCGGCAAATGGCTGTGCGCAGGCTTTGGGCGGGGCGGGCTCAACAGGGCGGGCGGAGGGAGCAGTTATGGCCACGCTCAGTCCCGTTCCCAGAGGCTCTGCTTCTCAGAACCCCGGCAGCCACTGCAAACCTCGGAGAGAAAGCTGCCCTCAGGTTCCAACTGATGCCGGATAATCCCGCTTCTCCCGTTTGAGTCTGGGTCCCTAGAGACTCGCCCGGATCTGGAGCCCAGAGTCTGAGACTCACTCCCGACAGAAAACGACAACCGCGCCCTCAGCCACCAGCCCGCTTTGCGCGCGCACCTCGGTACCTTTGTATTTTCCACACTGCGCCGCCTCTGAGCCTCGATTTGCTGTTCTCTTTCCTTCTAGTTGTAGAGTCTCTCTTCAGCCAGCCTACCTGTGGTTCTGGGTGATGTCCGTTCCGTCTTTTAGTTGTATTTTTGAAATGGTTGTTTGCGGCAGCGGTCTCCGGTGTTTACCTACGCCGCCATCTTGGTCTCCTCTCTTCATCACCTTTTCTTATTGTTATCTGTACCTCCAGACTAACACAACACAAGCATATCTGGGCCCCAAACACAGTTATCTAGAAATGCCTCTTTTTTTTTTTTTTTTTTACATCAATGGTGTGTGTGTGTGTGTGTATAATTTAAAAATATTTTTATTGATTTAGTGGGAGAAAGAGAGAGAGAAACATTGATCAGTTGCCTGCCGTATGTACCCCAATTGGGGAATCAAACCTGCAACCTGGGCTTGTGCCCTGACCAGGAATTGAACCAGGGACCTTTGAATGCATGGGACGACACTCAACCAACTGCGACACACAAGCCAGGGCCATGGTATATATTTGTGAGAGAGAAGTAGAAACTATAATAGAAAGTATTTCAGACAAACATAACTTCTGCGTGGAAAGAAGAAAAGTAGAAAGTGGAATGAAGAGAAAGAAAGGATATAGTGAGGAAAATAAGTCTGGGGGAGACACCAGAACCTATTGGTTTGGAAGGAGAACCGCTTAGTAAAATTCCTAGGCTTGTGTCCTGGGTTATTTTAAGTCTGGCCTGATTCCTTTTAATGTGCCTGTTGTATTCATTTGCATGGTTGCAATCTCAAAGCAAAGAATATTTCCAGGATTTTGGAATGAGAGCCTCTGATAAAACATGTGCAGAAAGAATTGAATAACTATAATTAGACTCAAGAAGAGCAAAGGGAGTCTCAATACTTCAGTTTCTGAATTCTAGTTATCTGTTTTCTTCAAAACCCACAAAAGGTCGTCTAACAGGCAAAAATACTATTATTTCCTCCTGAATTCAGAGTTCTTGTGATGCTTGCGGAGAATGGAGCTGTGTCCGATGGATTTAATTTTCTTTTTCACACTCTTCTCATTTCTGTAAAGAAAAAGGTAGCCAATCTTCAGCTTCCTTGGGGGACTTTAGACAGCTTACAGAAGTGACAAAATAAACACGATTTATTCTCATCAGCTGTGTCATAAGAAAATTGGACACATGCTGTGAGGTAATGGCGAAATAATCTTGAAAATTTCCAAGCACTTTTCCCAAATGAAATGGAAGAAAATGTAAAGTTAGCTTCCACCTAATTATGGTGAAAGATGTGTGCATAAAAGTACGGGCATAACTATTTTTCCAACAATACTACAGGTTTCTTCCCCTAAAAAAAAAAGAGACCAGACTGAAGGTCTTCTGGTTCTAGAAAGCTGTTCTCTGGAACAGCTGACCACTGTGGCATTTTTATTTTTCATAGAATAAGATAAAGGGAACTGTAACTTATAAAGTAGTAGAGTGTTTCCCTTTTTAAATGTCCCCCACCCCGTTTCTCTTACTTACATTACCCTGTGAAGCTATTGCTCTTCTAAATACATGTAGTGAGGGATGGGAACCTTCATTTATTCCAGGGGCTGTGATCATCTGCAGAAAAGTGTTTTAACTTCTGCCTCACCCACTGGAGCTGATGTAGCATCTGTAAAAGCATGTGGATTCACTGAATGCCCTTAATGCAGCGGTTCTCAACCTGTGGGTTGCGACCCCTTTGGAGGTCGAACGACCCTTTCACAGGGGTCGCCTAAGACCATCGGAAAACGCATATATAATTACATATTGTTTTTGTGATTCATCGCTATGCTTTAATGATGTTCAATTTGTAACAATGAAAATGCATCCTGCATATCAGATATTTACATGACGATTCATAACAGTAGCAAAATTACAGTTATGACGTAGCAACGAAAATAATTTTATGGTTGGGGGTCACCACAACATGAGGAACTGTATGAAAGGGTCGCGGCATTAGGAAGGTTGAGAACCACTGCCTTAACGGGTTAAGCTTTGTGACCAAATTGACGGTGCTGGCCTACTTTTAGAACGGGGTTTGGGGAAAATTGAGGGTCTCTAACAGTCCAAGGTCAAGTACACGGCAAGCCTAACTCAGAGTTTTGGATCTCTATGAGTGTGAGTTTTGGAAACCAGGAAACAGTTCTATTGTTTGTTCCTGAACGCGTCTGCTTTCTATCCAGATGCTTTCTGCATGTGGAGAGGGTCCTGGAATGACTTCGTACATTTAATATAAGCTTTGGGATCATAACTGTGCGTGTGTGTCTCTTCTGTGGATTAATAGCTGAAGTAAATCACAGAGAATGTAAGTTGGTTTACACGTCTCTTATTTTTAGCTCAAAGTGGAGTTTCTGTCGGGTAGAATGCAGGGACTTGCGGGCATCAAGGCTGCTCAGGAAAAAATTTTTGACTTTGCCTAGTGGAGTCTGTTCAAAAACCAGTCACTCAAGCACCAACCAGAAATGTGCTTAAAAAATAGTTCAGGTATGTTCAATTATGAAGAATTCAATTTATCCCCTTTCTCTAAGGCATTGACTAGAAGAAAGAGAGTCCTTGGGCATTGTTCTGTGTAATTAGATTTTTGCACTTTTGTGTTGTGCATTGGGATTCCTGGTTTTCCCACCCTAAGGTGCAAAGTGATGGTGCTTCGATACCGGAGGCTCAAGCTGATGTTGTAATTCATCAGGACTTTTAAACTTTTATGATCTGAGAAACTCGAGGGAAAATAAACAATAATGCATAGTATGCTCTATTTTATAAATATTAAAAATAACTTAGAGGCACTTTTCTTGTTCCCCCAAATTAATCTTCCCCTGAAACCTCAACAAATTCTAAGAAAACTTCCAAAGGCCTAGTTGACCCTTTCTACTAGGTGGATTCGCCTTCATTCCCAGGAAGCAGCCACTTTGTTAAAATAAACCTTTTTAAAAATATATATTTTTTCTTCCATAATAACAATAAAAATGTAACATCTGAAATATGTTAATTTATTTAAGGAATGTCATAGGCAAAAACCAAGGATGAAATGTTATGGAAATAAAACTGGATACAAAATATAATATTCTCAACTATTTAAAAATGTAAAAAAGATTCGAAGGAAATATAGCAAAAATAGTGTTTGGATTTTTCTATATCTTTCTGTACTTCTGAACTGCTTTTCTGAAAGTGAGACAGGAAAGAATCTGTGTATTTCAGAGAAGATTTTATAATATAGCATATAGTTGCATTCACATTGGGAATAATAGAGAAGCTGGGAATAATCCACTATAAGCAGTATCTTCCAAGGATACTGCTAAAGACTGGATTTGAGTTGAACTACGACAGAACTGGAAGTTTAGCAAAGAACCTTCTAGAATGAGACAATATACAAATCTTTTAGGTCCTTCAGATTTAATGTAAGCTTTACCTAGACCCTTATATAATTCCCAGGTTTACAGACTAGTAAAGAAAAACAAACAAAGAAGGCTTTTGTTGTAAATACTTTCCCACATATAATTTCATGGACAAAATCCATTTAAAAACTTGAAAGGAATGAATCAGTAAGAGTCTGATTTTTTTCTCAAAAAAAAAAAAATGAGTTGGGCTTCAAGAGTGTATATTTGAAATAAGTATTCAGGCTGAGAAATCTGCCTTTCTTGGGGTATTGACGTGGGTTCCATGATTATGATGCTTTGAACTTTGCGTTACTCTTAAATATTTACGCAGCCATTCTTTTGTTCATCCAACAAATATTTGCCGAGTACATAAGTACAGTATACCTTGGGAGGAGAGATAAGCTCTATTTAAACAGCTGTAGCAATGGTGGTACATGGTTTGGGGAGAATGCAAAAGAAGGTGAGACTGTTTGCAGCTGGGGAGAGCCAAAAAGGCTTCTTGGGTTGGGACTGCCATCTGGGCTTGAAGGGTCTGAATTTGGCTGGCAGGGCATTTAGGGGGAGATGGAGGGAGGGAGGCATGGACACGTACAGGGCACAGGAGGTATAGTTGCAGTAGGAGAGGTAGGCAATAAGGGCAGTGGGGGCCAGAACACAGGGCCTTTGGTGCTAGGCTAAGTGGTTACTACTCTGGGGAGTAGCCGTGGGGAACTGCTGGAGGTTTTTACAAGGGTAGTGGCATGGTCTTGAAGCAGTTGTCAAATGAAACTTGTCAGACCAGGACACAGGATTGTGCCTCTATGACTGGAGATCCTCTGTGACTTGAGGTGTGCCTCTCACGGCTTTCAGAAGAGTTCCCTGGGAGCATTAATGGCAAGACTTGGTTCTGAAGGACAGTTCTCCACTGTAACCTCTGTTAACTTGATAACTCGTGCCAGCTTTCTCTTGAGTGGCCAGCTTGGATTCAGCCTCTCCCATTCTGCTCTATCAGCCCTGGACTCACTCTGTCCACTTCCCAGAACCTGCCTCTGCCACATAGGCCATGCGGTGGCTTGATTCCCATAATCCTCCAGGATCTGTGTAACAGGATGGCACTCCCGCCTCCCACTCTGGTTTTGACTTTTTTGTTTCTCTTTGAGAGCTGAAAGCTAGTAAGTTTTTTTGGCTCCACTGTGATGCTGACATAGGGCAGAGGAAGAGACTTTTGCAATGTTAAAAGGTGATAAAGACTTGGTTCAAGATGTGGGGAGATGGGGGGGAAGGGGGATCAATTCAAGAAATCTTGCGCAAATAGAAGTGACAAGATCTAATGGTTGAATATTAGTGTGAGGGAGAAGGAATCAAATAACAGAGCTGAGTTCTTGAAACTCTGTGAATTGAAATGGTTTTGAAAGGACCAGAAGACACTTTTCTTACTTTTACAAAGTTGAACTGAAGAAAAATGTTGTGGACAGAGCTGTCGAAGAGGCAATTTTTTTTTAAGCTTTAGTGGTGATTATCCTGAAGGGTATAATGAGCAGCCTGGTGAAGTAAATTGTACCAACACAATGCCCAGCACAGACTGCAATGATTGAGTAGAATTAGAAGAAATATTTACCAAAAATGCTGGCATAACAAACTGTGAAAGTAGTCCTTCCATTGGTTCTAGTCTTTATGTTATTGAGTAACTACCTTTTAGTGAAAGATCTGGCACTGTGTTTTACAAACAAATTCAGAAAGGAAATATGATACTAAATTGGGGAGTGGGGTGGGGAAGGAAGGCAATTCAAAACCCAAGAGTCTTGAAAACTGAAAACAAGCTGTTTCCAGCAGAAGTTCTTGTATGTGGTGCCTGTGGGCTGATGGACTTCATTTGAATGCTTGCACGGTGGGATAGTAAATGATAGTAATAATAGTCAAAATTTATTGAGCAGCTAAAGTGTCAGGCACCACTCTGGAAACTCTTTTACCTGAAGACCGTCTCATTTAATCCAGATGAAATCCTGTGAAAATGGGTGTCTTATTCTCCCCATTTTATAGGCAGAGAAAATTGAGGCTCAGAGAGAGAGGCTCCGTGTAACACAGCTACTAATTCATGCTTTTGCTTTGGCTCGTTAATGCTAATGTTTCGCTCTTCTGGCTTCAATTTGGGGATGCACTGAGGACCTCAGATGTGTTAAGTCTGAAGCATCTCTGTAAATGTAGGTTATGTTTGATGGCCCCAGTTAAAGGGTTACACAGACGACCTGCTTTTGGCTTCTCTTTGACTTCTTCGTTCAGCTTATGGACATTGCCTTGGTAGTTGGCTTGGGGGCACCATTATCACCATTGTCATCGGTTTAATTACTGTGGGTCAGTGAACCATTTCTATGTGCCGACTGAGCACTTGACTGCATTATTTCATGTAATTACCATAACAATAGATTGCTCCTCTTGTCTTCGTTTTATACAAGAAGAAGCCACCTGAGAAGCCACTGCTGCTAAAGAGCAGAGATGGGACTCAAACCCATGTCTGTCTGACTCCAGAGTCCGTGGTCCTGACCACAGTGGCATTTTGCCCCAGCAACAGGCTTTCCTCAAAGTGTCACGATCCCCACATTGGACTTTCCTTCGTTGGGGCTTAGTTAGGCTTAGTATAAAATCTAGATGCATTTCGGGGACTGCTGTAGGTTCTCTTTCCCCTATAACTTGTGATGTTCTTAGCTGTGTTATTCACATTTTGAACCAGTCGTTAGGTTAATTACCCAAGGAAGCTGGGATCCCCCTTTTCTATAAGTGTTGCCTAGTGGGTGATGCATTGATGGTACCGGATGCAATATTCAAATCACAGAAGCATTTTTCTCATACATCGGGAGGGAGTGGTGGCATCGTAGCACCTCAGTGGAGACCGGGCATCTTTGAAGGGAGGCTTGGTGGCGTGGCAGGAAATCAGCTTTCAAAGCTTTGCAGAGCTCTCATAAAACAACATCCATCTCCTTTCGTTTAAATCCGAATTCTTGCCAGAGTGCAAAAATTAGCATCAGAAATTAGCAGGCTGCTCTTCTGCTAGACAAAATAGTGGTTATTTGGACCTAAAGGGCACATTTTGTTAATCGTTTATACGTTTCAGTGAGGTGAGACTCATTCTGGTTGTGGGAATTCTCAAAGATGTCTCACTCCTATGGAAGAAAATTATAGACAAGGGTATTGAATTTTATTTCTTATGCACTATATAAAAGTTAATGAAAATAATAACCAATTAGACAGTTATAAAGCCTGAGTGTATTAAAGTGTTATGCAAATATTGATTAATAGTAATACCATAAACTCACAGAGCAAGCAAAAGCATGCCTGGTTTAAATTATAGGAGCTTTCATTTGCATTTCCACCGAAGCTATTATTAGTGGGTCTCAAAGCACCTTACAAGTAATAATTATTAAAGCCCATAAATACAGCCAGGAAATGCATTTTATTGAGGGAATAAGTAAGAGGTCCCCTTTACCTCATACATATTATGAGACCTAAATGCCTGAGCTAAAATAGACTTGTCCATATAAAGAGAATATTCCTACACTGTGGGTGTTTGGGGCTGTGATTTATAGGTTAGAAGTTGACAGTCACGGATTCAAGGTTCTTGTATTGAGTATCTCAACCCATGTGAATTCTTATTGTTAAACTTTTACATGTACAATAACTCAAAACAAATCTTGTCAGTATCTTATATTTTAATATTTCTCTATTGACTATAATATCAAATTGGAAAACAAAAATTATGCCAAGTTCACTTGAAAGTATTTAAAAATACTTTGGAATGTTGTATCAGGTTTATTTTTTCTCAGGCTAATACCTTATTCCAAGGCCTAACAGCTTTTAGGCACAGTCAATGGGACCTGTATTGATTTTCATACCCTATAGCAAGTCTCTGAAAGGTTGTGAAGATTTCTAATCTGCTTTAAAATACTCCTTTGCCCTTTCTTATTTCTCCCCTTTATCCTTCCTTTGCAACTACCCTACTCTCTAAAGCTAAGCACAGGTTGGAAAAGCTCAAGACTATTCCCAGTGCCTGACTCTCCCTCTATCTTGAGTCCCCGAGCTGCCCCCACATGGTTGGTTCTCAGCCTTATTTTCTTCTGGTGCCGAGAGACCATATTGCAGTGGTTGGTCACTATTGTGAAGCAGCTGTACTTCCATGTCATACTTCAGGTTATACTTCAGTGTCACATAGATTCCAAGAACAGTGTGGACTAGTGGACACCTTCCTTTAGAGTTGGGGACAGACACTGGAACCCAGAAAGAATGAGTGACCTGACTGAGGTCATACAGCTGCTATCTGTCTCGGTAGAACTGGGGCCAAAACTCAGGTCTCTAGACTTCTAAAGGTTTTCCCTCTACCTTTACATGCCAGTAATTATATGATGCTTTGAAACACACACACACACACACACACACACACACACACACTTTAAACCAGAACACAGGACCAGAAGTAGAAGAAATAGTTTGTTGGTGTTTTATCCAGGGCTATGGATCAGCAAGACAAGGGCTGGAGCCTCAGGCATCTGAAGACAAATGGAGTGATGAGTGTGCAGAGCTGAAATGGTGGGATTATTGCTGTGCAGGAGTTGATCGATGTGGGTAGAGGGGAATGAAGAGCCAGTTGAAATGAGAACAGTGTGAGGTAGGGTGGTAGTCATTGAGGATTGGCAGGATGTTGAGTTTATGGCCATGGCAATGGGTTGTTGATGTCAAATGAAGAAAAATTCTGTTGGTTACTAGATGGATGGTCCTTAAGGACAGCAGAATCTCTCAGGATGACCTCAGAAGGGGAGGGAGAGATAAAGGCATGCGTAGCATGTATCAAGGTTCTCAGCACATGTGGAGTAATGCATTTCTGGGAAACGGTGGTGTTAGGGAGACTGGAGGAGTGTATATGAATTATATAGATATGTGTCTATTCTGTGAGAGATGCTACATGTCTAAATTCTAATATTCATGTTTTTCCAGGGAAAACTGAGGCTGCAATCAAAAACTTCAGTCCCTTCTACAGTCGCCAGTACTCTGTGGCCTTCTGCAATCATGTGCGCAGTGAAGTAGAACAACAGAGAGATTTAACATCACAATTTTTGAAGACCAAGGTAGCCCATGACCATTTGGCTTTATATCTTTTTCCCACTGAGTAATGCTTTATAATTCACTAGAGGCCCGGTGCACGAATTCGTGCACCAGTGGGGTCCCTCAGCCTGGCCTGTGGAATCGGGCCAAAATTGGCTCTCCAACATCCTCCGAGGGGTCCTGGATTGCGAGAGGGCGCAGGCCAGGCTGAGGGACCCCACTGGTGCACGATCAGGGCCGGGAAGGGATGCAGGAGGTTGGTCAGCGGGGATGGACCACGGGAGGGCTCCAGGGCATGGCTGGCCCATCCAGCTCAGTCCCGATTGGCCGGACCTCAGCAGCAAGCTAACCTACCCCCAGGTGGTCAGTGCACATCATAGGGAGTGGTTGAGCGGCCTTAGCATATCATTAGCATACATACTATGCTTTGATTGGTTGAACGGATGACCGGACACTTAACATATTAGGCTTTTATTATATAGGATAATATATCTGAAAGAAACATTCATCTGAATGGCAAATTTTTTAAAAAATGTGTTCTCAGATTATTTCATGCTCAAAAAAGTCTTATTTACCTGGAAGTTAGAACATATGTGGTGTAATCCATATTAAGAAAACGAACATGATCCAGTTTTATTATGTTTTCCTCACATTGATATCAGCCAATTTGACTTGCTGTAGTGAAGTTCAGTTTACAAAGTCATAATTTTAGTGCCTCATACTACTGTCATTTTTATTTTGGTCATTGATCAAATATGATTTTCTCTTCTAATCCCCTAACTTATTCTTTCTCCTTTTCTCTATTATAATAATTATTCACGACTTCAACCAATAATGATTGACACCTACTATGTGCCAGGCCCTATGCCAAGAACTGGGGAACCAGACGAATTCTCTGCTCCCTGTTTATATTCAAATGTAGGAGACAGACAATAAAAAAATGACTATCAGGTGATAATAAATCCTACAAAGAAAAATAGAGCCGGAGTCCTCTTTTAGAGTAGATGGTCAGAGAACCCCTCTGTGGAGGTGACATTTGAGCAGGAACTGGAGTGAAATAAATGTAGGCTGTGTGCCTATCTGTGGGAAGATTGGTCCAGGCAGATGGCACAGCAAGTACAGAAACCGTGAGGTAGCCACAGGCGCATTGGGAAGGCTGGTGTGCTGAGAGCAGTGCAAGCAAGGGAGAAGGGATGAGAAATGACTATGGAGTGACAGGTAGGGACTAGACTACGTAGGACCTGTAGACTACAATCAGGTGTTTATTTTAAGTGTTATTTGTGAGGACAGAACATTAAGCCCTGGGATTTGGAAGGGAATTTATTTCATCCCTGAAAAAGATGAGCAGTTCTATCCTCTCTGGGTGGTTCCTGTAAACGTTGCTTGAAAGTGGAGGAACGAGTTTCTAAAGGCATTATGATCTTTAATAAAAGGAAAGTATGCCAGGGTCCAGCCTCAGCAGGCCAGGGGTTCCCAAAGGTGTGGACGGAGTCGGCGAAGAACGTTTTACACGGAGACAGCGTTCAGAACTCTCTAGCTCTCTTTAGTCTCCGTGGATCTTCCTGTGCCTGGCTGAGGCCACAGAGAAAAGATCCCGAGGCAAGCTGAGCCTTTATTTTATAGTCAGAGGTAAACAAGGTAGTAGTTACCAAAGTTACACTGTTCTTGTGAGTTTCACTTGGTTTTGTTCTTGTGAGTTTCACTTGTTTTTGTTCTTGTTCTTGCTGCACTTTCCTCAGCCCATTAGCTTCCCGGGTAAGATCTAGGGAGCATCATAAGGTCAAGCCTAATTATGCTTAAGAGGACTGTGCCCTCTAAGCTGGGACTTGTTTGTGACTTTGCCAACAGGTCAGTCCGAGGCTTAATCCTATATCGGCTCCCCACAAAAGTAGATGTAAATTCATGTAAAAGACAGAAGATCCATTTCCATATTTTGAGATAAATTAGGAATTGCTCTGTGAGGCAGGACGGGAATGGTTCCTTCCACGAGTAGCCCCGTGGGAGACCTAAGTGGAAATCTTACAGAGACTCTCCTACAGCATCTATGCCACCAGTTAATGAAAAAAACCCTCAAACTTTTAAGTAGAGGCAGAACTGGGCTGTGCTGGTTTGCCTGCTATTCTTTGATTGGAAAGCCAACGGGGTCTCCTTGAGAACAGGCTCAGTGTTTACAGCCTGGCTCCCAGGGCTTTGGGGCCTGGGAAAACCAGTGAGTCTGACATTTTTAAATATATATATATTTTTATTGATTTCAGAGAGGAAAGGAGAGGGAGAGAGAGAGAGACATATCAATGATGAGAGAGAATCATTGATCAGCTGCTTCCCTCACACCCTCTCACCAGGGACCGAGCCTGCAACCTGGGCATGTGCCCTTGACCGGAATCGAACCCAGGACTCTTCAGTCCGCAGGCCAATGCTCTATCCACTGAGCCAAGCCAGAGCCATTGAGCCTGACTTTTGAGGCTGCCTGAAGCTGTGATGAATAGGGGAACAGCCTGTTAATTTTCCTGTTTTTCAGGACTTAAAATGAGGCATATTCCTGGTGTTGGGATAGATGTGTACAACTTAATTGCTTCCCTCCCTCTCTTCCACAGAGTTTATCAAGGATTTATTAAGTGCCACGTGTATGCCAGACATAGCTTTGTTTCTGTGGCACCATGGAGGGAAATGAAAGCCACAAAAATATCAATAAGACAAATATTTGCATCTGATCAGGAGGGTGGGAAAGGGAAGTGTGGAGGGAGGGGAAGAAGCAACCATTTCTCCAGGATGTCAGTTTCCTGAAATATTCCTTGAAATGCCAGGGACAGACCTAGTGGTAGCATGGTATGTTATCTTTTGTGGCCATCACTAATTGTATTCATCTTCTTTAAGCCACCATTGGATCCTGGAACCGTTTTGTATGAAGCAGAACTATGCCAGTTTGCCGAAGATATGAAGAAATGGAAGGAGAGATATGTGGTGGTTAAAAATGATTTTGCTGTGGAGAGCTATGAGAACAAAGAGGTAGGATATTTCCTTGTTACCCCGGGCTTCTCCCAATACTCTTAAAGATTGGGTGTGTTGGTTGTCTTCTTCAGGATTGGTTCTTTCAATCAGCACTCACTCTCTAGCAGGCACACATTTCCATTAACAGATGTTTACTGAGCGCCTATTACTGGTAATGCCGCATATCATGAAGGGTCTGGGCATATTGCAGACAGATGTTTGCAGTCTAGTGGGCAAGATAGACTTTGAACAACTCATTGCAAGTGAGTGTGAAAACAGGTTATGCCTCGTGTCCAGTGCAGGAGCCTTTCCTATGACCATTCAGATTCAAGGTCTTTCTCAGTCGCTGCCCCACTGCCCCTCCCTTTGCTCTGTGTCTCCAAGTCTCCCTACACATTATTCATTCATTTGTTCATTCATTCATTCATTCATTCATTCATTTTAATCCTCACCTGAGGATATGTTTTTCATTGATTCTAGAGAAAGACAGAAACATCCAGGTGAGAGAGAAATATCTATGGGTTGCTACCCATATGTGTCCTGATGGGATGGAACCGCAACCTGGGTTTGTGCTTTGACTGAGAATTAAATCCACAACCCATAGGTTCACAGGATAATGCTCTAACCAACTTCCTCTCTGAAATCAATGCATGCATATCAGCATAACCAATGGACACAAGACACGGGGGGGTAGGGGAGGCCGGGGGAAGGTCAAGGGGGAAAATAAAAAGGAGACATATGTACCACTCTTTGTAATATTTTAAGCAATAAAACAAAATTTTAAAAAAAAAAGAAAAGAAAAAAATATTAAAAATAAAAACAACCAAAAAATCCCACTTTGCTCTCTTGACACTAAACCGATAGGAGGAGACTTCAGGCAACAGACCAATGTGTTTCCTTCCTTCCCATTTCTGATGGAAAATAGAAATAAAGTACAATATAAACTTATTCCTCAGGCCATCAGGCAATGCTGCCTTGAGTAGTCTTATTCTTTGCAACATTCATTAAGCTAATGTTTTCTCGACTTACCTATATTAGGATTTTATTCAACACTTGATTTGCTCTCTGTAGCAAATTATCAATACACTACAAATAATAACGATAATAAGTCACCTTTATTTATTTTTAAAAAATATGTTTTTATTGATTTTACAGAGAGAGGAAGGGGAAGGGATAGAGAGATAGAAACATTGACAAGAGAGAAACATCATCAATTGTTGCCTCCTGCACACCCTCTACTGGGGATCGAGCTTGTAACCCCGGGCATGTGCCCTGACCAGGAATCAAGCTGGTGACCTCTTGGTTCATCGGTTGACGCTCAAGTCACCTTTATTTTGTATGACATGGGACAGTGTCCTCTCAGGGAAGCTTGAGAAGAGGTAATGTTGCAGAATGGTTAATATTGTGGACTTTGAACCACACCTTTATCAATTATAGATGTGTCCTTTCCTAAGTCATAAATCTCCTTGAGCCTCACCTTTCTCATCTGTGAAATGGTGAGCATGCTCCCTTCCTCATGATGTTGCTATGAGGATCAAACAAATGAGTGTATTGAAGCCCTCAGCACATGGCCAAGCACTGGCAGAGCCCGATGTAGAGCAGTTGTCAGTATGATTACTACTAAAAAATTGGGAGGAAACACTCACAGAGCTTCCTCTTATATTTATTATGGTTTTAACCATATTTGGCGCTAATTGAAGTTTCATTTTGAATCAAAACTGGTGTTTTTCCTCTTTTTAGTGTTTTAAAGCTTTCTCCCTCAACTTTCAATTTATTTGCTCATTATTTTCAAGTGAAACTGGATTTTTCAGATACGGTTACTGAATTAGATAATAATAAAGTATTAAAAACTATTTTGCTCATCATTTTCAAATGGTCCAGTTTGGATTTTTAAGATATGTATTTTAAAGATATGATTACTGAATTTGGTAATAAACAAGTGTTAGAAACTTGGAAATTTAAAAAATGGCATGTAGTTTGCCATAATTCCTCCAAGTTTTAATATTTCTTTTATTTAGAGAAGAGTGTTTTTAAAAATTACACCCAAGAGTTACACATTAAGTACCTATAAATTGCCTATTATTTTACTGGGGGTTCGGTTTTGGATGGTAATTAAGTAGGAAAAAATGAAGCATTCTCATTGGATAATAATTTAATTTGTACTTCCTGTACGGTTGCACTGGGCTAGACAGACCCAGGTATGAGTCCTGGGTTTGTCACCTACTCACCGATGGGCCATCGGTAGGTTATTTAACCCGTTTTCTCATTTACAAAAGGGAGATAATAACTAATTCGTAGTGCTGTTTTTAGGATTAAAGGATGCAGTGCTCATAAAAGCCCAGATTGGGGCCTGTTATAACAAATAACATAATTTAGATTTAACACAATTTAGCAATCTCAATCAAACTGCTTCTGAACTTTTTCAAAACCACACAGCTTTCGATTCTTGTCTGTTAGGCTCTGCACCCCTGATGTGCTTACGCAGTTGATTAGTGGATTTCACAACTGTGAAAACAACCTTCTTAGATACGGGAGTTTGTTTTGTTTGGGTCTCTTCAGTCACTACCTTATTGAGGGAGAATGTGTTCTTCTTATCCTGATCACGTTGCCCCAATCAATTATTTTTAGTTATTCCCAAGAGTACCCGCTACATTTGGGTCCCACAGTGGCTTGGTTTCCATTCTCAACTTGCTTTCAGCCTGTTATTTTCTACATTTTGCCTTGACTTAATCCCTGCCATCAGACGCACACACTTAAATTTTATCTTATCTGTATGTCCTTGCGGGCTTATCTGCTTAACAAATACTTTAGTGCCTTAGCAATGCTCACACCTCTTGTACGTTTCCCCAACAGCAGAGCTGTTTGTCTGCTGGCCAGAATTTGTTCTGATGTCATGACCTTGCTATTCCATCCCAGATCATTGGACTGCAAAACAGTCTCATGCCCGCCCGGCCAGTGAGGCTCAGTGGTTGAGCATTGACCCATGAACTAGGAAGTCAGGGTTCGATTCTGGGTCTGGGCGTATGCCTGGGTTGCAGGCTCAATCCCCAGTATGAGGTGTGCAGGAGGCAGTCCATCAATGATTCTCTCTCGTCATTGATGTTTCTTTCCCTCTCCCTTCCTCTATCTGATATCAATAAAAATATATAAAGCAAGCAAACAACAACAACAACAACCCCCCCCCCAAAAAAACAACCAGTTTCGTGTCAGAGGGCAAAGTAGTGGCATATTTATCACAGCAACATTTTTATGTTTTTGGTGACAATCCATGGCAACCATGACTGTAGTTACCTGTCCCACAGTCTCATTAGTCATCGGTCTGCACATGTTGTGTCGTGAATGTCTATCTGCATCATCACCCTTGTGGTTATTAGAATGACTCAGGTGCCGGGGCGCAGGAAGTTACTAAGATGATGCTTTCCTTCATGAATCGCCCTGAGATTAGGGACTCTGACTTCCCATGTTGTGAACATCACACAAAAGTACTAAAGTAAGACCTCGCAAGTAGCAGTTACACAAAACACATTTTTTAAATAAATGGCTCTTACTCAGTGACATAGTGTGGGAATTGCTTATCTCTGAGTTGTCTGTCTGTCTATTTCTAATATTCTGGATATTTTTCAAAAAAATCCAAAAGGGGGAAAATAATCATTCCTTTATGCCTTTCCTTTCCCAGGCCTATCAGAGAGGAGCTGCTCCTAAAAGCCGAATCCTTCCAGCTGGTGGCAAAGTGTTAACCTCCGAAGAGGAATACAATCTATTATCGGACAGGCATTTCCCAGACCCTCTTGGTGAGTGGCTGAGCATTCTTTCCCAAGGCAAATTCTTAGACCTGCTCTGCTTAGGGAGACCAGCCGCTCTCAACCGGGGGAGGAGCATTTCACTCTCCAGGGACATTTGGCTGCGTCTGGAGACATTTTTGGTTGTCACAGCTTGGGAGGATGGCGCTGCAGGCACTTAGTGGGTAGAGGCCCGTGCTTCTGTTAAACCTACTGCAATGCACAGAACAGTCTGACAATGAAGAATTACCTGGCGCACAATATCGATAGTTGCTGAAGTTGAGGGCCTCTGGGTCAGGCACATGCACACCACAGACACATGGGAGATGTGATTGCCCTAATTTAGGTAAACATTGTACCACTTCTGTTATTTTAAACCACATTCAGTAATACACACCTCAGTTGTTACGTTTCTAGTGCTTCAAAAATGGGCCGCTGGTTAGACATCTGGAGGTTTGGGGAATATATTGGTGGCTTTCATAGCTCCACAGACAGCAGAAGTAGACAGGGCCCTGTCTTTGAAAGGTACAACCTCATCTTTCAGTAAGCATGTCAGGGAATATTATTTTTTCTAATGTTAGGAAGATGGGCACTAGAGTATCCTAAATCGACAAAATGTTTTTAACAAGCGTTACAGTAACTCATAGCTAGGGTGTAAAAAAGCAGTGCATTAATTAGCGTATTTATAAATAATAGCTGAATGCTGCCATGGAAAGAGCATGGAACTGAGAATTGGAAGACTGGGTTTCTATCTAGTTCTAACTATGCCATTTAACAAGTGTTCCCCTAGTGTTACTAATCCTCTCTGCTTACTGTTCCTCCAACTCCAGGGCCTTGAACTTAAAAATCTAGAAGGATCTCTCCATCTCCAGTATACTTGGGTTTTCGTTCATTCTATGTTTTCCATGTAGAGAAAGTGATGGATAATATGCCTATATAGGCCAAGTAGTGCATCGCATAGAGATTCATGAACTGTGGATAATGTAATAATCCCATCTGGCTTTGTGTAAATCATGCTCCACAGTAATTACTTGGTTTCTTGAAGAGAGCGCCGGTTCTTATTAATGGGTATAATCATTTTATTAGAATTTACGGAGAAAATATAGTCAGTTTTTCCATTGTTCTTTTGGTGAGGAATGCTTAGCATAGTGTTTTTAATAACACTATTATTAGATTAGTACATGGACCATAAACCTAGATTAAACAAACTATTATTAAGTAATTCAGGCTAAAACAACACTTTATGTGCACTATACATATTATTATATTTTCTTTCAACATCTACTTATATGTCACCGGGGCTCTGGAAATGGGAATATCAACATGCTGACCCTTCAGAATCTCTCCAAAAGGACTTTCCAATGAAATCATTCAGAACACAATATACTTATTGATTTATTGTTGATATCATATCGGAAGGAATGAAAAGGAATAAAAAACACGAGTCCAGTGTGACTAATGCCATTTGGTTCAGGGCTTCGGATTGAGGCATTTCAATGACTTTTTTTTTTCTTCATTATATCTGTGGCCTTCTGAGTTTTAAAAATAGAACATTCTACAGTAGATCGTTTGTGATATCCTTGTGACTCAACTCAGAAAAAAATTCAGACTAATGGCATCTGGAAAATTTCTGTAAAAGGTTAAATGAGAGGTAGCTAGAGACTAACAGGATCTGAGTGGGGTGGCTTTACATGAGTCTCTGGGAATTGATTTTGAGGGAAGAGGTAAAAGTCCCCATTGTTCAAGGCTTTTAAAATGTCCTGGGACAATGTAGCACATTTATTCATTCAACAAACTATAGTCCAGCATCTACTAGGTTCCATGACTGTGCCATGTGCGGAGGATACAAAGATTTGTCAGATGCAATCTCCATCTTCTGGGGGCCCTCGGGCAGTGGTGTAGCTTCCTGGGGATAATCAGTGAGGGAGCTTATCTGAGACGGTGCCCCTCACCCTGAGAGTGGGTGCCAGACATGGAAACAGATCATTACAATCTTTTGGGAGAACAAGGTAGGGAGCACCCACGTCTGTCTGGTGGCAGAGGGAGGTGTCAGCAAAGGCACCGCAGAGCAGGGGGCTGTTGAGTGGACTTTTGAAGGATGAATGAGAATTTTCTGTGGAAAATCATGATGGAAGGGAAGGGAGAAAGTTACTATGAACTGCAGAAGTGATATGCAAAGTCGTGGAGTCAGTGACCACACCTGGGGAGAGTGGAGACTTGAGAGTGGAAACCAGTACAGAACAGGGAACGAGCTCCAACACTTAACGGGGTGGGGGGGGGGCAGGGGGAGGAGGGGGGGGATGGTGGAGAGAAGGTACAGAGGAACCAGAAAAGGTGACAAAGAAGAAGCAGTTTTTAAAAGCATGAAGGACACCAGAGAGACGAGCTCCTGGGAGTCATGGGAAGAGAATGTTTCCAGAAGAAGGTATGGTTAGCAGCATCAGACGTTTCAGATCATGTTCAAAGGATAGATAATAAAGAAGAAGCCACAGGCTGACAGTCAGGGGGGCATTAGTGACCTCAGCAATTTGGTTTCTGGGCTGGAGCGGCAGGAACCAGACTGAGGTGAGAACAGGGGTTGATGGCAAGAAGACAACAAGTGACAGGGAGGAGGGAGAGAGTGCAGGGCCCAGAGCAGACCTGGTGACACGGGGCCTGGGGGAGAGAAGGGGGGCGGTCTGCACAGCTGGACAGAGTGGCTTGCAGAGGACCACTAGGGAAGAGGGAGCTTTGTTGGTGCATTTCGTTGATGTGAGGAGGTTGGGAAAGATTGTGTCCGATGGCCTTGTTTATCCCTGGGGGGTAGGAGGTGAGGCCACCTGCTGGCGGGAGATAGGTGAAGCTGGTGGAGAGATGTGGGAGGAGCCTGGAGACTCAGTCCCTCCTCCCCTAGACATCTCTCACCACCTTTCCATCCCATGGCCCTAGAGCAGTGATGGCGAACCTTTACTTAACTCTGGTGCCGTGTCACATATAGAAATTTTTTGATATTTGCAACCGTAGTAAAACAAAGACTTATATTTTTGATATTTATTTTATATATTTAAATGCCATTTAACAAAGAAAAATCAACCAAAAAAATGAGTTCGCGTGTCACCTCTGACACGCGTGTCATAGGTTCGCCGTCACTGCCCTAGAAAGTTCCCTTCACAGCCTGAAATAAGTATTTTAAATAACAGACGCACAGTACCAAACATCTTTGTGTTTTCCATATTTCCGTAGCATCCAATGAGAAGGAGAGCACCCCGCCCTTTGTGGTCCCGCCGAAGGATTTCCCCGTGTACCTGTGGCAGCCGTTCCTCAGGCACGCCTACTTCTGCTTCCAGGAGGCCGCTGAGCAGAAGAAGTTCCACGCTCTCCTGAGCGACTGCATCCGGCATCTGAACCAGGGTACGCACCTCTGCCCTCTTGTCCCCAAGCTAAGCAAGAGTCTTGCACTCAGGGAGCGAGGCCAACGTACTGACTGTTTAGCCCGGTCCAGAGGCCTCGGTGAGACAGAATGTGGAGCAGGTATCTGATGGCACCTGTAGGCACGCATTTGAGGCGCCTTCTTCGCACGTGCAATTTTGCATATAATTCATCCTCCTTCTTTTCCCTGATTATTAAAAGTCTAAATGACAGCAAGAACATGTCACTTGTCCCTGACAAAATCCTAGTCCTTATGACATTTATTGTTTATTCCCTTCTTTATTTCCGAATACGAGTTACTCAAAACTTTAAGATGCATAAGAATCACCTAGAGCAGCAGTCGCCAACCTTTGGACCTCATGGGCCACCGGTTGGCGACCACTGACCTAGAGAACTTAAATGCAGATTTGGGGGCTCCATTCCCAGCTATTCGGATGGACTGGGTCTGTTGCAGGCCCTACATTTTGTTCTTCTGACAAACTGCCAGGGCTGGTGGTATCGCAGGTTCATGGACCACACCTGTAGCAGTGTAGCTTCAGACCACTGTGCTCAAGGTATGGATGTAATTTATGTCTAGAATAAAGACTTTTCATTCTGATATGTCACGCTTTTGCTGAATGGATGTGAATGCTGGTTTTCTGGACTCCATGAAGCCTCCAGTTACACCTACTTCACAAGATAACTTAGTTCTGAAAGTTAATGTGATAGAGAGTAGCTAGAGGTCACTACATCGTGAAGAAGGGAGCCCAGTACTTCAGTCTCTTGAGCAGGTAACATTGGAGTTATCACCTCACCCCCCGTGCCTTTATTTCCTAATAGGGCCAGTTTCATTGTGCACTTACTTTAAAGTTCTGGGGTTTCCCCGAGAGTGTCAGCCCCACAGAGAAAAAAAATCGCCAGCCAGTTTTTGATGTTAGCTTGCATATGGATAGACCAATGGAAAAAGATAAGGTCACTGTATTTTGCTATAGCAACTCTGAGCAACATTAGTCATAATATTGTCTCATAATCAGTTGGGGACTTTATAAAAATGGTACCTAATTAATATCTTGCCTTGTGGTTTAGATGTCTTAGAGACAAAGGCTCGCCCAGCACCGCCTGCTCTATCTGGCTCATTTTCCAGTGCGCTTCCACCTCTGTGTCCGGGCTCTGGTCTAGTACAGACATGCAGTCGGCACTAAAAGCAACCACCACAAGCTTCCCTAAGCAAAGGATATTCTGGGCCCAGCCAGATGGGACTTGCTTCATTCCCCTTCCATGGACATAATAGGAATTTCTCTGGGGAGTCGCTAGCCTGCCTTTAGACTCCATTTATGGTAGGTTTGAGTCGATTCAAACCAGCTCTGCTCTCCAGTATGCTCTCAAAGGCACTAAGATAATGAGGTCTAGTCACATTGCCCTGCTTCTATGTCGCATTCCTCTGTCCAGAAGCCTCTTTTCCTCACTGATGCTTCCTGCAGGCTTCATGTGACTTGGCAGTAGCTCTAATCCGAGCCAGGGACCATCAGAACACTGTAGGGAATGGTCCTTGCCTGTCCCGTGCCGATGAGCTCATGGGTCTTTCCCTTCTCTCCTCTGTGTCTGTGTTTTTGACAGCACAAAGCACCACTCATCTTCACAGAATCGTTTTTTAAAATTTGTTTCCATCTCTACCTGTTATTCAATGAGAGGTTTCGCAGACTCCTAGTTGACTATTATTCATTTCACGGTTACCAGGAGAGTTTATAAATAGATGTAATGTTAGGGCTGTGATACAGGCCAGAAACCCTGAGGGGCCTTCAGGAGGCTGCTGACTTCTGCCCCAGGTAGCGAGAGTCAGTGCTGTCTCCCTGCTTCTCTGGCGCCATTGGCTCAGGCCACCAGGCCCCTCTGTTGAGAAGTAGGTCTGAGATATTCTAGCAGCGGAGGCTGGGCTACTGTTGATCCCATCCACTCACAAGTCCTCAGGGATCTTCCCCTCCCCCCAGTTTTATTGAGATATAATCTACACTAATAAAAGAGAAACATGGTAATTGGCGTATGACCGCTACCCTTCCGATTGGCTAATCAGCGTATCCTTATGCAAATTAACTGTCAGCCAAGATGGCAGCCGGCAGCCAGGCAGCTGGAAGCGAACGTGAGGCTTGCTTGCTCCAGTGACTGCAGACTCCAACGTTCCCCGCCTGACTTGCCGGACTCTGAGCTGGCAGTTTGAAACATTCTAACAAATATAGCCGGCTGGGATCTCAGAGCTGAAGTTATACATTGTTTCGATTATAGAACGGCAAACAAACCAGCAGCGGAAGCCTCAGAGCTAGAGCCAGAGCTAAAGCTGGCCCAGAAGAAAAAAAAAAAAAGAAAAAAAGGAGTGGTTGGGAGCTTCAGTCAAAACCCCTAGCCTGAAAGCAGTCCTCAGCCCCTCACCCAGACTGGCCAGGCACCCCAGTGGGGACCCCCACCCTGAAGGGTGTGTGACCAGCTGCAAACAGCCATCATCCCCTCATCCAGGCTGGCCAGGCACCCCAGTGGGGACCCCCACCCTGATCCAGGACACCCTTCAGGGCAAACCAGCCAGCCCCCAGGCCTCTATCCTATATAGTAAAAGGGTAATATGCCTCCCAGCACAGGGATAAGCGGAGCCACGAGGCCTCCTGGCACCAGATCAGCATGACAGGGGGCAGCGCCCAAACCCCCTGATCGCCCTGCGGCTCTGTGTGTGACAGGGTGTGGTGTCCCAACCCCCTGATCGGCCCTGCTCTGTGTGTGACAGGGGGTGGTGCCCCAACCCCCCCCCCCCCCCACGGGCCCTGCTCTGTGTGTGACGGGGTAGAGCCATAACCTCCCCATCGGCCCTGCCCTGAGTGTGACAGTGGGGGCGCCCCAACCCCCTGATTGGCCCTGCTCTGTGGGTGACAGGGGGCGGTGCCCTAACTCCCCTATCGGCCCTACTCTGTGCGTGACAGGGGGCAGCTCCCCAACCCCCTGATGGGCCCTACTCTGTGCGTGACAGGGGGGAGCTCCCCAACCCCCTGATGGGCCCTGCTCTGTGCGTGATGAGGGGGGGGGCAGTGCCCCAACCCCCTGATTGGCCCTGCTCTGTGAGTGACAGGGGGCAGTGCCCCAACCCCCTGATGGGCCCTGCTCTGTGAGTGACAGGGGGCAGCGCCCCAACCCCCTGATTGGCCCTGCTCTGTGCATCACAGGGGGTGGCGCCGCAACCTCCCCATTGAACCTGCCTTGAGTGTGACAGGGGGCGGTGCCCCAACCCCCCAATCAGCCCTACCCTGAGCGTGACTGAAGGTGGCATCGCAACCTCCCAATCTGCCCTGCTCTGTGCATGACGGGGCGGCGCCCCAACTCCCCAATCGGCCCTGCTCTGAGCCTGACCAGGGGCTGCACCTAGGGATTGGGCCTGCCCTCTGCCACTCAGGAGCAGGCCTAAGCCAGCAGGTCATTATCTCCCGAGGGGTCCCAGACTGCGAGAGGGCACAGGCCGGGCTGAGGGACCCCCTCTTCCCCCCCGAGTGCACAAATTTTTGTGCACCGGGCCTCTAGTCTATACATATAAAAAGCCAGCGACTGTAACAACCATAATGACTGTAACGACTGGTCGCTATGACACCCACTGTGGCCAGCGAACCGGCCTGATTAGGGGGTGGGGCCGGCCGGCCAACTTCCTGGCCCCTTTCCCTGCCTGTCCGCCCCTAATTGAACTCTCCCACCTCGATCAAGATCAGGACCGCCTGGCCAAATCCCCCTCACTTCCCGCCCCCCCCCGCCCCCCCCCCCCGCCCCCGGCCAGCCCACCCCACCATGATAGGCCCACAGTCCCTCCCCCGGGGCCAACCCATCCCTGAGAACCCCCCCCCCCCACCCCAATAGGGGTCAGGGCCAGCCTGGCAACCTCCTGCAGCCCCTCCCCCTGGCCGCCCAACCCCTGATCACACCTCCCACCCCAATAAGGGGCAGGGCTGGCCAGCCAACCTCCTGCAGCCCCTCCCCCCAGCCGGCCCTGACCCCTATGGACCCCCCACCACCCTGATTGGTCTGCAGCCCCTCCCCCCCCGCCTGGCCCACCCAGATCGGTCCCCCACCCCGATCAGGGGCAGGGCCAGCCAGCTAACCACCCATGGCCCTGCCCTCAGGCTGCTCGCCCCCCATCGGCACCCCCACCACATTCAGGGTAGGGGCCAGCCAGCCCACTGCACACAGCCCCTCCCCATGGCTGGCCCAGCCCCCAATTGGCCCCCAACCTCAATTGAGGGTGGGGCCTGCCGGCCAATCACCCATGGCCCCTTCCCCCAGTCACCGGCCCTGATCAGGCCCAATCAGGGTGGGCTGGCTGGCCAACCTCCGCCATCTCCTACTCCTGATAGGCCCAGCCCACTCTGACCTGATCCCACCTGTGCACAAATTTGTGCACTGGGCCTCTAGTTGACTTATAATATTGTATTCCTTTGAGGGGTATGACATCATGATTTGATATACGTATATAGTACATAATGATCACCACAAAAATTTTAGTTAACTTCTATCACCTCACATACTTATAATTTTATCTTGTGAGGAGAACTTTTAGGATCTACTCTCTTGGCAGCGTTTAATATACAGTACAGTATTGTCAACTGTGGTCACCTGTAGCATATTACACCCCCAGAATGCATTTTATAATTGGAAATTTATACCTTTGACCCCCTTTCACTCATTTCCTCCACCTTCTACCCCCTGCTTCTGCAGCTACCAATCTGTTCTCTGTTTCTATGAGTTTGGTTTTTTATTTTTAAGATCTCAAATGTAAGTGAGATCCTACAGTGTTGTATTTCTCTGTCTGACACTGTAGCATAAAGCCCTCAAGGGATATTCGAGGGGAGATCATTTCATTGCCTTCCTGGTAAGTTCCACCAAGGATGTCAGTTCCCAGCAAATGTCCCTTAATGCTCAAATCCCACCACAAAGCAGCCCACTTGCCCCGGGAGTTCTGGGTTCGAACTGGACTTGGTATCTATGTCCATTTATTTTGAATCCAGAATTGCTTCTCTTGTTTCTCCTTGTGGGTTGGGTTCTTTTCCTATTTAACCCTGACGAAGGGCCTGATTACAGCCTGTTCTTGGACAAAATGTCGTAAGTTAGGTAAGGACAGAGATGGCTCTCTGTTCCTTCTTCCTTCAAGAGAGGAAGCTGCCTCTGGCTGCCTCAAAGATGATTTACACTTCTAAGGAGCACAGAGGTGTGTGCATTACTTCTGGCACCTCTTCATTGAACAGCCATAATAAAACTCCACGGTTCATCTTGAGCAGAAACATTTTCGCCAACACACTGGACTAAATAGCCAGCTCATTGCATGACATGTGCCTAGAGTGCTGGGGGAACCCCTGGACCGCTGGGGCTGGCCCCCAGCACTAGAGCACCTGCTGACCCTGTCCTTTGGAACTACTCTCCAATCCCTTGTCTCTGATGAGGGAAGGCCAGGATCTAACTGTCCACTGACACAAAATGGGAACTTACATAAAACCACGGCATTCCAAGATGGTTCTGATGGCCCAAATTCAGTCCTATTCTTCAGCACTTTGTTTGCAAGATATTGCATTTATACCACATTGTAGTTTAGAGGGATATAGTTAAAACTCTTAGCAAATGTAGAGGGCTGAACACATGCAATGTGGAATAATGGTCATTATTAATGTGCATCTGTCCTTGCAGCTCAGGGTAATCATTTCTTGGCATGGGAACTTGCAGGGAAGGGGGAAAGTGTTTCTGGCAGGCAGAGGAGGATAGGAGGGGGCCAAGAAGAGGGAGCATGGACCATTAGCAGAACGGAAAGGATTTTGTGGGACTGGTGCTTAGAGAGGAGATAGAAGCCAAGTGAGGATGGGAAGATGGGCGTGATCCAGGTTGTAAAGGGCTTTGCAATGCATATTAAGGGATTTGCACTTTATTCTAACAGCAGCAGCAGGAAACCATTAAAGGGTTTCAAGCAGATAAGCAACTCAGTCATAGATTCATTTCAGAAAGGTCACACTGGCTGGTGTGTGGTCAGTGGGTGGGAGGCTTGCAGGCTGAGGTGCCAGGAGGCCACTTAGGAAGCTTTGACAGGCAACAGATAGTGGTAGCTTGCACGGAAGAGGTGACTGTAGAGATGGCGAAAGGTGGCTGGACTAGAGAGACATCCAGGAAGTAGAATCAACAGAAATTAAGGGTAGATAATGTGGGGAGGGAGGCGGGAAACCCAAGGAAGTGCCCTCCTTTCTGCCATTCTCTGCGGTGGAGACCTTGCGGGAGAAGGAGTAGGTTCCCGGGAGAGCGGTTGATGTCCAGCATTGCAGATGTTGAGAAGGAGACATCTGGGACAGCCAGGCGAGGAAGTCTCTTAGATGCCCGGGCAAGGTCGGAAAGTGGGAGCAAAATCTGCCATGGAGACACAAGTGGGAAGTCAGCAGCCTGGCTGTGGTCATTGAAGACCCGGCTGACTGTGAAGAAGGCACAGGCTGTCTTCTCTCTCTGTATCCCTGGCCATTGGCCAAGGGCCTAGCGCCTGGTACAGGCTCTGAGATATGTCCACCCTCCATCCTTAGGTAGATTTGCAAACATGCCCATGCAGGAAAAAGCTCGGGGCATGCGTGTTGGTGCCGCTTAAAGATGTTTGCACTCAAAATCGAAGCATTTGAGTAAAACGGATTGGTGCTTTTGTGTGAAGTACTAACTTATTCACTCACTACGTGGATGTGGGAATTTACTATTGAAACTTTAAGAAACATATTTATTAGGAATACAGAGCCCTTGTGAAATTCGGTGACTCAGGCACTCTGACTCACCCTCTTCATACTCAATTGCCAGCATCTCTTCTGTATTTCCTTGCTGCCGCCCTAATTTGGGACTCATATAAAACATTCCCACAAGGCTGTTCGTTGATCTTCCTTTTGCCAATTACTGCCATCTCCTTCTCCATGTGACCGATAAATCATCTTTAAACACAGTTTCTGCTTAAAATCTTTCAGTGGCACTGCTACTGTCCAACAGATGGAACACTTCATTCTGAAGAGACTGAGTGGTTGTGTCTGGTTTCCTACTATTCTCGAGCATAAGCCTCCTTTCCCCCAACCTTGCTGCACCACCCCTCCTGCCCAAGTCCAACAGAAGTTTTATGTGCACGTCTTTGGCCTTTTAATACACCTGGAACACCCATTCCTCACCTGTTCAAATTATCTTGCTTCTTCAAGAGAACAAGCTTTATAATCTGACCCCTACCAGGAAGGCCACAGGGAGAACTTCGCTAGCACCTATTATCTGCCCCACTGATCGAATACTCACTGCCTTACATGATTCCTTGCCTTGTGGTCCTATTCCTCTAACTCTATCCAAGTGCCTCAAGGGAAATCTCGTGTCATCCTTTGTATCCCCCTGTAGCGGTCAGATAGCTCGTGTTTCATAAAATGGTTTGAAGACACTAATGACTTAGTAACTTAGTACTAAAGTCAAGCTGATTTCAGAACTTAAGTAGGATTTTGGGGATGACAGTTATAAATAAATGTGGTTTGGCCTAATTCAGTGGTTCTCAACCTTCCTAATGCCGCGACCCTTTAATACAGTTCTTCATGTTGTGGTGACCCCCAACCATAAAATTATTTTCGTTGCTACTTCATAACTGTAATTTTGCTGCTGTTATGAATCGTCATGTAAATATCTGACATGCAGGATGTATTTTCATTGTTACAAATTGAACATAATTAAAGCATAGTGATGAATCACAAAAACAATATGTAATTATATATGTGTTTTCCGATGGTCTTAGGCGACCCCTGTGAAAGGGTCGTTCGACCCCCAAAGGTTTGCGACCCACAGGTTGAGAACCGCTGGCCTAATTGATACACACATTGGGATGAATGAGTGAAGGAGTTTGTCAATATGTCACCATCCACTGGATGAATGGTGATTCTGGAGAGGAGATGGAATGCTGCCAAGTTTTGTTCAGCAGCACTGTGCTGGCTTGAAGGACAGCTAGGACGACCATTAAGCCAATGCGAGTGTCCCCATCACCATGAACACTGAGGAAGAAGAGACAGTAGAATATCTGGGAAGCATGAAGGCACGTGGGTTGAAAAAAATATAGTATAAAAGAAGAGCCCAGAGGATTTTTGTTGTTGTTGTTGTTTATCCTCACTCAAGGATATTTCCATTGATTTTTAGAGGGAATGGCAAGTAGGAGGAGAGATACATTGATTGGTTGCCTCCCACATGCACCATGACCAGGCTGGGGATGGAGTCTGCAACCAGAACCTTGACTGGAATTGAACCCAGGACCCTTCAGTCCATGGTCTGACGCTTTTATCACTGAGCCAAACTGGCTAGGGCCCAAAGGATTTTGATGAAAAGAACACAATCATAAAATGACACTCTGCAAGCCTCTACTTCAAGATGACTGTTCAATCTCCCATGACAATTATGACATTCTAGAGTGCTTGTGATGGAGTGAGTCTTAAAACAGTGATTAAGCTCTGGAATCGGTTGCTGTTGAGATTATATGCCTGAGCTCTTATCCCAGAAATCCCATGTTAAATCAAATGCCTTTATTACATTTAATTTTGACACTTGCACGATTTAGTTCAATATTGAATCAAATTGAATTTTAAAACACAAAAGGATCTCGCAATGCAAATTAGAGCAAATCCTTTCTGGCATGTTCATTTGAGCACAACGTTCTGTACTCTTCAGCACTCAACAGCAGATCTCAAATCTATTTTCACTAATTGAATTTCTACTCAGAGCAGTATCTTCTCAGCCCATCATCATCATCTGTGAAGCAAGTTCATTATTTGAGGGACTCAGTGTCTGATGTGGGCATCTATTAATGTTAGCTGAAAATATATAATGAATTTTATTTTATATGAAAACATACTTCTGAAATTGTGGCACGTGCTTATTTTTATAGACACGTCTATGAGTTAGAAAATTCTAGCTATTTGGAACACTTCACTACAAATGAACATTATTTGGACATAGATAAATAAAAGTACAATTTTTATAAATATCTCTTTGTATGCTTTTACTTACAAAAGGTGTTCTATAGTGTACTTTTGTTGTGGTGCATAAAAACCTCTATGCCTTATAAGTAATGATACTTTCTAAGTCACTGTTTAATTCCAGTTTCCATATGACTGTCCCAGACAAAATTCTTCAAAGGATTTTCTGTGCTCAGAGACTACATTCTTTCCTTAAGTTTAGTCTATGCTCTTAGCCTCACACAATTAATGTTCTACAAATTATAAATATTGCCCTCTGTCCCTTTGCGAGTATGCCCTTTTCTCTTAAGAAGTTATCACTTCCCCTCTCTGACCCTGGCTTACTGTTCATAAAACTCTAAATTTGGAAGGGAGCTTAGTGATGACCTATTCCAGCCCCTCAGAGTTGATTAATGAATAAGGTTCAAAGAGGCAATTACTTGCCTAAGATACTGCTAGCTACAGGGATAGGACCAGTTGTCCTGACACCTGGTTCTTGACATCAGTTTCAATTGTATGTATCATAGTGTCTTTTCAGCAGTACTTTTAAAAAGATGTTTTCATCTATTTGTCATTTAAAACACATACTATCAAATCAAATTACTCTAGTGATACATTTACATAATCCAAAGTGAAGCAAGCCCAGAGCTATTCACTTGAGGTCATCTGAGACTTGGAATAGGTCTGGTTTCTTGGTAAGTAGAGTAAGTTTAAATTGGTATTTTGTTCAGCTAAACACGAGTAAATCTTTTAGTTTAGGTATGCTCTGAAGATAAAATATTTGACGATGTGCCTTATTTACTGGTTAAGTTTTGTATAGTGTAAAATGCAAACTATATATGGTTTTATACAACTTAAATAACAACGAATTCGTTTTTAGGAAGATTATACTGCTTGTGAGGACATGGGCTGGAATACTTTAAAAAGAATAGACCTAAAATAAGCCAGACAGAGAAAAACAAATACTGCATGATATCACTTATACATGGAGTCTAAGAAAAGTCAAGCCATAGAAACTGAGTAGAAAGTGGTTGCTGGGATTGGGGTGTGGGAGAAATAGGGAGAGGATGGTAACAGGGTACAAAGTTTCAGTTATAAGATGGACGAGGTCTGAGGAGCTAATGTAAACATGGTGACTATATTGATGAGGTTGTACTGTATAATTGAAATTTGCTGAGAGAAGAACTTAAATGTTCTCAGCCCTCCCTCTCCCCCCCAAAAAAGATAAATGCATATGGTGATGGATGAGTTAATTAACTAGATGGGGGAATCCTTTCACAATGTATATGTATATCAAATCACCAAGATGCATATTTTAAATATCTTGTCATTTTACATGTCCAGTACACCTCAATCAAGCTGAAATAATATGTTTTATTCAAATGTATTACCCAAACATATTATTTATACTTATGGATTTACTTAAATCATTTTAATCTCTCAAAATAATCTAAGAGCTCTAGGCAGGTAGCTCAGTTGGTTGGAGTGTCGTCCCATACACCAAAAGGTGGCAGGTTTGATTCCTGGTCAGGGCACACACCTAGGTTGCAGGTTTGATCCCCCTGTCTGGGTGTGTACAGCAGGCAACTGATCTATGTTTCTCACATCAATGTTTCTTTCTTTTCCCCTCTCTCTCTCTCTCTCTAAAAAGAAAAAAAACAACACTAAACACATATCCTCAGGTAAAGATTAAAAACAACAACACAATCTGAGTTAGAATGGAAAGAACAGGTCTCCGTCAGAAACTGGAATAAATAGAACTGCTCCCTCTCGGCCATTTAGCATTTATTACCACCAGAACATAGAGAGTCTTAGAGTCCTTTGTTGCCTAAAGCTATGTTGTCATGGAACTATTTCTGAATACTTCTTTTGGCCTGTCATACAGTTATCATTTCAGTGGCACCACTGATTCTTGCCACCCCCCTCCACTTCCAATGAACCAGTAGTTAGTGACCCAGGTAGGAAGGTTGTGTTATTATGGTAGTTAAGGGTGACAAGTTGCAACAATAATACAAAAGGTTAAACTGACAGTTGAAGCTAAGTCAAGCAATTTTTTTTTTTTTTTTTTGTCTGTGCTATTTGGACTGGGTAAATTCCAAAATCATTGGACAGTTTGTGATGTTTGACGGACTTTGCAAAGCTTAAATAGCTTTCAAGTTTTCTTAGTTGTGGGTGGACTATGGTAAAATTGAAACATGCTTATTGAAATGACAGAGCAAAATCAACATTAGGAAATAACTCTATTTGGCATATATTTCTGGATTTCTTTCAAAAAAATCAACATTCAGGGGAGCTTGGAGAAAACTCTCACCTATTGCTGTGGTGAGCCACAGTTCCCCTTCTCACACTGTGAACACATTTAGAGAATGTGAGATGGAAGAGAACCGCGCTAGGAGCTGGCTTTTGTTCATTCGATTCGATGTTTTGAATTTTTAAAATTAAGTATTAAATAGCTATAAAAGAATGCTTGGGAAGTATAGAGCATTGCGGTTACTTTTGTTTTTTCTTATGTGCCCCTCCCTGATCTTTTCCCTTTGAGAGAGCACCATCCTGGATTTTGTAATTTGTTTTTGTGTGTGTTTCTTTTTATAGTTGTATTACACATATGTAATCAATTCTGCATGTTTTTAGACATCCTGTGGAATTGGATTACATGTCTTCTTTCATGACTCCCTCTTTCGATATTACACTCCAGTGATTCACCCATGTTATTCCTGGTAGCTGTATTTCATTGATTTTCATTGCGGCATATAATCTGATATATGAATGCACCATTAATTTCTAATATCCAGTTTACTATTGATAGGCATTTGGGTTGTTTCCATTATTTATTACTAACAGTGCCGCTACGAACACGTTCTGTTTGTGGCTGGTTTAAGGAAATTTCATTTTGACTTGGTTTGCTAATTTAAGGAATGTTTACATAAGTATTTGAGTGTATTTTTGCCTGTAATTTTTCTATTTTGCAATGACATTTTAAATTTTTACTATCAAGATTATTCTTGCTTCATAAACTGAGTTAGAAAGAGAGTGTGCCCCTTCTCATTTTTTTCTTTTCAATAATCTGGAATAGATTGTGTAGGAATGGGATGCTTATATCTTTGATATTTGGGAGAGTTGCCTGTAAAACCATCTTGGCTTGGCATTCTTTTTGAGGGAAGATTTCAAGCTACTGAGTTTTCTAGAAGTCAATCTATTTAGTTTATATTTTAAAATGTAGTGACATAAAGTTATGCATCATATCTTCTTATTTTTAGGCATGTAGTCATGATGCCCCCTTTCTTCTCTGTAGCATCTGTAATTGTTCCCTCTTTATTTCTAATATTGTTTATTGGTAGCTACTCTCTTGGTCATTCTTACTAGAAGTTTGTCGATTTTGCAAACTTTTTCTAAAAACCAAACTTGAGCTTTGCAGATTATTGCATATTTGTTTTTTATTTTGCTGATTTCTGGTGTTACCCTTTTAATTGCCTGTCATCTCTTTCCTTGGGCTTTCTTTTGCTAGGTTTTCCCCCCTCACCTCTTAAGGTAGCTGGGAAGCCAGCTGGTGATTCGGACATTTTCAACCCAGGTCATCAGACTCCAATGCCCATCCTCTGTGGAACTCACCATGTGACCTCTCAATCAGCAAGTACTTATTAAGTACCTACTGTGTACCCATTATTTGACTAGCTGTTGTAAAAAAAAAAAAATTGATCCAAGTCCTTATTCGGGGCCAGATGATTTGAGATTAGTCACTTCTCACTGAACTTGACTCCCAAGTTAATTTCATAATATCTGTCTAGAAGGACAGTCAGCTGCTGCACAGTTGTTGATATTCAGGTGGCACTTGAGATACAGAAGTGAAGTTTTTTCCACTGCTGTGAAACATGAAGTTGTGCCTTAACCCAGATGGGTGTTCCCACGGTAAATTGTAAACTATAAAAATGCCCTCCAAAGTCAGAATTTTTTTGACTTACGTAAATATACAGCTGAGAATAATTTTATGGGGTATGTTGCAGAGGTGGGATTGTAAATTCATGGTACTTACCATCTCCTTATGTTTATGTACTTAGCACGTAGTATTATTTTTTTCCTCCAGCATTTTCAAATGCTGACTGGAGTCCTGTGCTGGCTATTGCTGAGGGGGTGGGGGGAGGGGGGGAGAGTGCAGAAGTGGGGTGTGGAGGGGGAGGGGGAGTTCTGACTTGACCTGATTTTTTGGTTGAGACCACAAGTTACGCTTCAAGTGACCACCATCTGGCTGTTAGTAGGACCTTCCTATTTTAAGGGACTTAGAAAAGGAGGTGAAAAGAGAAGGAAGTTGGAGGGGGGCAATGACATCATCACATCTTCCCTACCAAGTTCCCTCTCCTGTGGGAGATCAGGGCATGGTCTCTGCATTAAAACCAAAGCTAAGAAAAGAACTGAAACTTCTCTTCATTTGTACTTCCTGTTCCTTTCCCAGCTTTCCAACATTGATGTGAGAAAAACATATTGATTGGTTGCCTCCTGCATGCACCCTGACTAGGGCCGTGGCCGGGGAGGAGCCTGCAACCAAGGTACATGCCTTTGACTGGAATCGAACCAGGACCGTTTGTCCACAGGCTGACACTCTATCCACTGAGCCAAACCAGCTAGGGCCAAAAGAACTTTTATTAAGTGTCTGTCGTATCCAGAACATTGTCTTAGATGCTGGGTGAAGGGGAAGAAACTAAAAATGTACAGCCGCGACTGGTAAACAAGACTCAGTTATAAGGGTCACCCATTCCATTGGAAATGGAGAGCTTTGGGATTAATTTTTCCTGGCTTTCAAGGAGAGGTGGCATAAAAGAACTGGAAAGGAGGCCAGGAACATCATCTCACCTCATTCCATCTCACTTCAAGTTGGCTCTTGCCCAACGTGAAGTGGCTGCTCCAGGGACCACGGAGAGTCAGGCTAGAAGCCCTCTTGTGACACATCTTATCAATTCCCATCCTCCTTCAGTTCCTGGGGGATAGGTAATAGCTGAAGGTTCTCCCTCTCCTTTTCTTTTTTTCTTTAAGACACCAGATTAGATATTGTCATGTTTTGAGAGTCATAAGCCTTTCCACAAAGTTATAGGCCCCTTTGGCACTAAGTCATGAGTCATTCTTGCCAAGAATGCAGGTCGTTTGCATCTGTCTAGTACTTCTGACATACACGGAGTGATCCGCACTTCCTGGCATTAGGTGCCCTAGTCACAAACCACACAGTTTTGCAACAAGACCATTCAGTAGGGGCATTCAACTGGGCCACTGTCAATATGCGTATGGTGTGTGCCCATGTGTGTGCATGTGTGTTTTGTTGTGTGTGGTGGGGTCTACACCCCGAGCTTCCTCGTTGGCCTTAGTGATGCTGTTGCATTAATACAGGTGTGCACTTCATACTTTAGTGCATATACAGTCCATCATTTTCAGTTTTTTATGTTGAAATGAACCAATTTCCCCACATGTGTACTGATGAATGAGCACTAACGGGAGGGCAGAGAAATATTGAATTCTGGCTGGCTGAAACAAGTGCAGAACTTCCAGTATTTCTTCTCTAAGTAACTTGCAAACAAAAGCTTCTTAAGATTGTCTGAAAGTTCTAAATCTCATTGATTTTGAGATAGGTTGGTTGACTCTTATGGTTGGGTTTGGTTGTGATGAAGTATAGAGAAACACCCGACATAGATGAGTGGGTTGCCGTTAAACAGAGGAGGTAGCCTAAAATTTTTCTATCTCTAGTTTCTCTTCTGATTTCTAGTTTCATATTTGGTTGTTTTAAATGAACACAGTACTATTCTATTTATACCATTTGTCTTTTACCAGGTTAGGAATCTAAGTCGTTTATGGTCTAATTACCATGTCCCTAGAAATGTGAACTTAATAACTGGAGAGAAGGGAGCAGACTTGAAATAGAAATATTATAAAGAGGGAGCCAATAATTGGGGTTCAATGGACTATTACACATTATAATCTTGAAATTACATTTCTTGTCTTCTTAAGTTTCCTCCAAAGAACATATCCTAGAATTACACGACTTTCACTTCCTTTTGCTTCTCTCTGCCTTAGAAGTAAATCCTGGGCCAGTAGCTCAGTCGGGCTCCTTAGTCTGACTTTTCTGAAGGCCTTATTATACGTGATTACCCCTGGAAAGCCTTCCTTAATCTAGAAGCTTTCCTTCCAGGGCTAGATGAAAGCTCCTCTGATTTTCTTCTTTCTATCTGTCCATTCATCTGTCCTTCCTTCTTTCCTTCCTGTTCTTAGTACTTCCATCACAGTACTAACCACATTATATTGTCATTGACTCATCTAACTGCTAAAACTAGATACCCTTAGAGGCAGGGCCAATGCTCATCCACTATTGCATCTCAGCCCCTGTCACCAGGCCTGTGGTGTAAGAAGCATGCATTCATTTTATTTTATTGCTGTAATTGAATGAGTGAGAGTAGGGAGGAGGTCACTATTTGAAGAAGTGTCTGGAAACGATATGGATAGTTAATAAAGCTATCCAGATGATTTAGAAGAAGGGTCCATTTGACAGAAAAGACGATTTCCTTGGAAGATTTCTTCCTCAACTATACTTGGAGTTATTTGCTTATTTTCCATTTCCCCAAAGGTGCATCAACTTTGCAATGTTTTATCATGCTCCTCATAATTTCCTACCATTTCTGTTTAGGCTTTCTTCTTGATATAAAAATGGAAATTCTGACTTAATTTTTGGATGGTTTGTGAAAATCAAATTTAGCAGTCAGATTTCTGACTATGGAGACTGGCTAGGCAAAGGAAAGTTTGTTGCATATGGTTTATTTAAATTAAATATTTCTTTATTATTATTTTTAAATATATTTTTATTGATTTCAGAGAGGAAGGTAGAGGTAAAGAGAGATAGAAACATCAATGATGAGAGAGAATCATTGATTGGCTGCCTCCTGCATGCCCCACCCTGGGGGTTGAGCCCACAACCCGGGCATGTGCCCTGACCAGGAATCAAACTGTGATCTCCTGGTTCATAGGTCGATGCTCAACCACTGAGCAACGCCGGTAGGGCTCTTTATTATATTTTTTTACATGTTTTCATTTTACACATACTTCTTTACAGTCACATTGGTAACTTGACTGCCACTTTGGAATAAGTAAGTTAACGAAAGAAGAATGCAAACAATATTTCTTCCCTTCCTCAGACTTTTCCTCTCTCATTGAACTGACTTCTGAAACCCTCCCTACCCCCTCCATGAAGCTTTACTGGAACAATGCCAAGGAAGATAAGATCTTCTTCCAATCCTACCCTTATTCAAACATACAAGTCACATCTGTTCACTAAAATAATACCTGTATAAGATGTTTGTTTGTTATTATATAGCTCATAGAAAAAGAAAATGGAAATGAAATGGTTGGTACATGGTAGTTTGTCAGAGATTTAAGATCGCAAATTGTAATGGATAAATATTGGTTAATGTTGGCTACTTGCTATGTGCCAAGCATTGTGCTAAGGCTGACAACAATTGTATGGATTACTGTTTTTCTGAGAAAACTGAGGCTTGGAAGGTAAAGGAACCTGCCTGGAGGTAGACAGTTATCAGGTGATGGGCTCAGAATTCAGTCCTGAACCTTTGACTGCAGAGCCCATGTCCCTAACCGCTGTGTGCTAAAGAGCTCGGCACCTGAGGAATTCTATTTCGTCTTCCCTGCCACGTTTCCAGAGGGGTTTTGGAAAGTAATAATACTAGCATTCAATTATTGAATGTCTACTATGCCAGTTAATGTATTGGGTTCTTGTTATATGCTCTTTTTTTTTATGGTGAGGAGGTGAGACAATACTAAGGAGAATTCATCTTTAGCCCCATTTTGCAGATGAAGAAATTGAGATGACTCGTGGGAATGAAAACATTTGTTTAAAGTCGCAAGGCGATTAGATAGCTCCGCCTGATTCACACACAGGTTGTGTTCTTGCTGCTGCAATAGACTAGAGATGTTCAGAGAGGTGTTGAAGGATGAGGTCAGGAAACTAGGTTGTATACTGAGAAAACTGGGTATGGGTGCTCACAATGATTGACAAGAAGAAAAATCTTCAAATATCTTTTGTCACGTAGAAGAAGGATCAGGCATCTTGTTTTGCTCTGAAAGACGAACGTGTCTCTTATAAATGACCCAGGTTCTGAAATCACAACAGCAGTTGCTTGCACCTAGGAGTTTTATTTAATTACAAGTAGAAATTGAATCTATAATTTAAAACTACTGAAAACTAAAGTTTGAGCTTTGTTAAAGCCCAAGCATCTTCTATTACATGCATCTCCTAAATATGCATTTTTGTTGTATTAGAAGGAATGACACTTTCAGAAAAACAGAGGTAAAGCCTCGAGTTTGTTCCATGCCTGCCATAATGAAAACAAAAATAATCTCATCTTTCTTCTTTTTGTCCCTCTAGGAATAAGGTGTCCATATTTCCAAAGGACCTGGTGGGTAGGAGAGGAGAATCGCTTCAGTGTTCAAAGCCTTCATAAGGCAGAGGACATTGGTTAAGGCAGGCCTAGCACCTACCACAATATTGTGGTGAGGAGGTGAGAGTCAAGTGTTAGACCAGACACTCTCGGAGCTTCTTAGAGGAGACATGTAATGTTTAACGAATGAAGCCTCGTGAGAGATTGAGCACCAACTAGGAAGTGATGTGAGGAGGATCGAGATCTGGACAGTTGGCCGGTCACTTCCCACCACAGTGCTGTGGCTGCTGTTACCCGGGTAGGGGGAGCACTTAAGGATAGACAGGCAGTGCCCAGGGCAGGTCTGCAGGTGTTTTTCTAATATGTACTTTGGCATGGTCTGATATTGACTGGATGCAAGGGAAAGACCAGGTGGATCTTCCTGTGGGTGCCCCTGCACCTGTGGAGGAAGGGTAGAAGATTTGTTTTTCCCTTACATAAAAGGACTTTGCACTCTTTGGTTCTTATTGGCACTGTAAGACTGCACAAGGCTAGTCATGGCGGTGCTCTGGAAGGCTCTTTCTGGAGCCCACTGATTCCATCCAGAACGCAGAACCAGGTGAAGTATGAGGAACTGCCACCCTCCCTCCATTCCTTCTGCCAACACATACTCATTGAGTACCTTTTGTGTATCAGGTATTTGACAGGTGCTGGGAATCCAGTGGTGTATAAAACAGACACGGTCTCTGCCTGCCATCTGAGAGGTTACAAACTAGTAATAATAAAGAAATTTAGCCAGGCCAGTGTGGCTCAGGGGTTGAGCGTCGACCCATGAACCAAGAGGTCACTGGTTCGATTCCCGGTCAGGGTACATGCCCAGGTTATGGTCTTGATCCCTAGTAAGGGGTGAGCAGGAGGCAGCTGATTGATTTTTCTCTCTCATCGATGTTTTTATCACTCTATCCCTCTCCCTTCCTTTCTCTCTAAAAATCAATAAAAACATTTGAAAAAGAAATTTAATTAAAAATTGAGATGTGTATATAAAAGATACATAAAAAAATTATAACAGAAGGGCTTGATTTAGATTGGTTCAAAGGAAAGATTATGTGAAGGAGCCACATGGCAAATTAGCCCCAAAGAATGTATAGTCTAGAGCCGTGGTCGGCAAACCTCGGCTCGCGAGCCACATGTGGCTCTTTGGCCCCTTGAGTGTGGCTCTTCCACAAAATACTACGTGCGGGCGCGCGTACAGTGCGATTGAAACTTCGTGGCCCATATACAGAAGTCGGTTTTCGGCCTGGGAGAGTCTATTTTGAAGAAGTACTGTTGATATTTGGCTCTGTTGACTAATGAGTTTGCTGACCACTGCTCTAGAGCAAAAGTTGGCAAACTGAGGTCTGTAGGCCAAACCTGGCCGCCACCTGTTTTTATGTGAAACACAGCCACACCACTCACCTGGGTAGCCTACGGCTTTTTCTGCTACACTATGGCAGATTTGAGTAATTGCAGCAGAGACTGTCTGGTCTGCAAAACCTAGAATATTTACTTTTTTGTATTTTCTAGAAGAAGTTTGCTGATCCGGGTCTAGGAAATACTTGAAAATAAACAGCTACAGTATTTAGTTTGACCCAGACATCTTCGGGCTCTGTGGGCCATAGACTACGTGACCGAAGCACAGAATATTTAGTCAGAGTAGAGTATTTCTCTTCATGAAGTAGGCTGTAAGCAGACAAGAAACTTCCTCTGAAATTTGGAATTGCATATTTCAAATGGCTTTTCTGTTTGTGGAGAGTGTTATGGCATGGTAGTCACCAGCTTTGCATTTGGAATCAGGTGATTTTGGATTCAAATCCTGACTTCACTACTTAGAAGCTGTGTTACCTTCATTACTCTTCAGTTTCCTCATCAGTGAGACAGAAATGCTCTGAAAATAAACCCAAGAACTGTGGTGTTGGGTGGGGGTGGAATTAAAGCTGTAGGATTAATCTATTTATATTGTAAAAATACATTTCTTATGAAAATTACAGGAGTCTTTGGGGAAATGACTGACATACAGTAAATGTGTAATACACATAATATATTTTGACTATTTTTAAGATACAAAACTGTTTTGCCCTGGCTGGGTAGCTCAGTTGGTTAGAGCGCCGTCCTGATATTCCAAGATACAAAACTATTTTCATAAAATCACATCAGTTTTGTAATGTCATCCCATAAACAGTGTTCCTAGTCTTTCTCTGTTTTATGTTAAAGCAATTTTTTCAGTAGGGAAATAATTTATTATTAATTATCCTTAGAATGACAAGTGTATGTATAAATTACAATTATAAGAGTATACAAATGTAAGTAAATCAGCACAGGTTTGATTATTCTCCTCCACTGTAAGTTGGAAATGGGATATGGAGGGAGCTACCACTTGGTGCAAGAATTTTTTCATGATGCCTGAGGATAAATAAAAGTAGTGACTACTAAGTCACAATTTAAAAACTTATTATGAAGCTGATTTTACAATACTTTGAAATTTTTAGCATATTTACAAAATGAAATTCCTTTTACTCTGGAAATTTAAAGAATTTGCCTACAATGCCTCCCCACCTCCTTCCCCCAGGGACATATATATTAGGGGGTGGGGGTGTGTACTTCTTATGGAACTTCCATCTTCACCTCCAACTGCCTACAGCTTTGCATCTCTCTAAATGCCCACCAGTGCATAGCTTCCTCCTCACTGCTTCCTCAGTCTACAACCTTGACCTATATTCATCCTATAGCTTCAATTCCAACCCCACCCAACACCACAGTTCTTGGATTTCTTTTCTACTGGTTACGAGAGGGCCTTTTCTTCCAGCCTTTTCTTATTCTTCCTCTCTCTGTGTCATCTATAGTCCTTGTACAGACCCATCCAGTCCCCGCACCTCACGTCTAGCCCATTCTGCCCCGAAGTTCTGGCCTTGGTTCCAGTCTCCTCTGGCTCTGCTGTGCAGGAGCACATGGGTGCTGAATGAATATCATCTGAAGAGCTGGGACGTGAAAGGGTGGCAAGGGTGAAAGCTGACTGCCTCCCACCCATCCTGCTCAGCTGTCCCCTTTCCTGTTCCAGGTCTCAGTTCCCTGTTGAGCAGTGGTGTTCTCACCATGCTGTTCATGAAACTGGCACCCAGCCTTCCCTTAAAATGACTATTCAGTGGCCAGCAGTTACCCAACAGAAATGTAGTGCGCATTGCAGACTCACCAGCAACACGGCGAGTGAGTGTGTTGGCACCACGGCGATGGCCTCACAGCATCATGAGAATCATGATTGGCTTGATTTAATGCCACTGGGATTTAATTTTGTGTGAATCAGCGCTCTTTGCCAATTTTCATTCACTCATTCTTTTGTTCTTATAAGAACTCTGTGAAAATTTAGATGTTAACTCCTTTCTCTATCTTCATTAGAAACATTTTTCTCGCCCTACCTGGTTTCCTCAGTGGTTAGAGCATCGGCCCAATTGGGGCACATACAAGAGGCAACGATGTGTCTCTCACATAGATGTCTCTCTCTCTCTCTGTCTCTTCCCCTCCCTTCCACTCTCTCTAAAAAAAATCAACGAGAAAAATGTCCTCGGCAAGGATTAACACACAACAGAACACAAAGCAAAAGAAACCCCACTTTTTTTCCAAATTCATTATTTGTCTGTTATTACCAACTAATTATATTGTCATTAATTATGATATAGTTTGCCATGCAAAGATCTCTCATTTGTATACAGTCATGTAGGGTCATCTTTTTTTTTTTTTAAATATATTTTATTGATTTTTTTACAGAGAGAAAGGGAGAGAGATAGAGAGTCAGAAACATCGATGAGAGAGAAACATCGATCAGCCGCCTCCTGCACATCCCCCACTGGGGATGTGCCCGCAACCCAGGTACATGCCCTTGACCGGAATCGAACCCGGGACCTTTCAGTCCGCAGGCCGACGCTCTATCCACTGAGCCAAACAGGTTTCGGCAAGGGTCATCTTTTTTTAAAGGCCTCTGGATTTCTTGCGTTTGTTAAGATTTCCCTGCTCCTAGATCATTTTTGTAATTTCCTTTATTTTCCTTGTAGTTTTTATATTGCTTTATCTTTAATATTTAACTCTCTAGTCTGCCTGGAAGTCATGTCTATATACATATGTCAATGGTCTAAAATTTACCCTTTTTAAAGAATAAGCAATTGAGCCAGCACATTTATTAATTATAACCTTCCCTATTGAATTAAGTTACTGTCTTTGCTATTTAAATTATATATGTAATATGTAATATTACATGTTATCTTGAGGTTGTCCAGGCATTCTCTTTTCTTTTTCATTGATCCACTTATTCCCATGTTAATGCCATTTTGAGTCTATTATAGTAAATATTTGTTGTATGTTCTTATATCTGATAAGATAAATTCCCCATATAATTCACTCATATAATACTTTTTTTTTTACTATTTTAAGCCATCTGTTCTTATTTGTGAATTTACACTCATGGTAGCTAATTATCCCCTAGTGCCTGCTGGGATTCTAATTGCAATCACATTAATTTATAAAGTATTTTAGAAAATTTTATTAGCCTATTACATGTTCTGTTCAGTGAAGGACTTTAAAAATTCATTTGAAAGACCAGACTCACACTGATAGTCTAAATGTTGCAATGTGCATTTTCACAGCCATTACTAAGCTCAAGACTGCGGTTAGGACACCGAGTGAAGGAGAGGAAGGAATGTCACCAACAGCTGCAGAGAACCTACTGAGCGCCAGCCTCTGTGTCATGGTGCCTCACGTAACAGCATCTGGCTCACAGTCAGAAGGTCGCTAGGCCTCTTGAACTCCAGAGTCCCCTGGCTTGCACTCTGTCTGAAGCCTTCATAACCACACAACTTTATATTTGCACCCAACATAAGTGAAACACTCTTTCTGCAGGTTGGTTTGAAATTTCATAGCTTGGCTGTTTAAAAACAGGAAATGCTGTTGGATGAGGACAGGCCATGTGTGCCCTGTGTGGTTTGCCTCTGTGCTTTGGGTCAGGTTCTCCCTTTTGCCTTGAACACCCGCCTCCTACTGTAATCCAACCTACCCTGTCGGCTTAGCTCCCTGTTCCAGGGAAACGTCCCCATTCCAAACCCGCGAGACCCCGCCTCTTCTGAACTCCCATAGGCCTTTGCTTTCTCGGATGGCATTGATCACATTCTTTATTATACTATGGATTATTATGTATCCTTTTGACCGAACTTTTACCAAACTGAGCATCTGCCTTGTGGTTGTTTGGGGGTGCTGGAGATACAGTGGTGAACAGGTGGTGGATTTATCATTGCTTCCCACAAGGAATGTCACGCTATGAACCGAATCTTTGTTCCCTTGTATTCAGAGCATGCCTCACAGTGACTCATACATAGAATATGTTCAACCACTATTTGGTGAGTGAGTGAATATATGATAGAGATTGGCCATGAGAACAATAATTCTGGTTAAAATATGATTTTCTCAGTTCTGTATCAATTAATTATCACTTTTCCCTTAGCTTTAATTTTTATTTTTTTAAATATTTTTTTTGTTTTGATTTCAGAGAGGAAGGGAGAGAGATAGAAACATTAATGATGAGAGAGAATCATTGATTTGCTGCCTCCTGCACACCCCACAACAGGGATCAAGCCCACAACCATGACTTTGAAATGGTCCCTCTAACTCCACTGTAGGCACTACTTGCAAAGATGTCCTTAACTGTACCAGGAGAAGTGTAGGTTACCCATGAGAGGGAACTGCCTGATAATGGGAACTCTTGTGTGTTAACATGTGATATATGGAGAGATTAAGGGAATGTCTTCAGAAAAACTTAAACCTGATGAATTTAAACTTCTAAACCCACATGGAATGCACTACTTAATACATATTTGCTTTTACAATTTTTGATAATGATTATAGTTCTGGAATTATTTATATGCTGTTTCAGTTATTTAATAAACCAATGCTGCCCTATTAGTAGAGAAATGAAGTAGACATTAAAAGCCCCTTCAATTTGTATGGTTCCATCATGTCTTTCTTAATGGTAAACATTTCTATTAAGAACTGTGAACACTCAAAAGGCATTTTCTTATAACTAACATATCATCATAGGAGATGTTCATATACATCCCTGTCTCTCTCCCCCTCCCCCATGTCCCCCCCCCCCCCCCCCCCCCCGCCCCCGTCATACTTTCAGAAGTTTTGGGACTTCCAACACAGGAATTAAGGCAGGAATTGAGGTTTTGTTTTCATTTCCTCTTTCTCTGATTTACCATAAGGGAATTAGATCACTAGGCCAATTCTTCCAAATAGGTTCTTGGAGTAAATGAATGACATCATGTATGTCGAGTCTATAGCAACTACTGCGATTCTCTACAGTAGGAACGGGAGGCATCGAAACCCATCAAGGATTTTTAGCTGTTTCTTTTTGGTGGAGGGGTGAACAATTTGTTACAGTAAATATAGCAGATTGTTGTAAGGCTGTATCCTGTTTGGAAATGATCTCATCTAATATGTCTGTTGGTGGTTAGCAGTTTTCTGCCAAACAGGTCTATTATGATATGGCGTTATTGTTAGAGCGTCCTCAAAGTCCAAGCCACAGGATTCCTCCCTGCCCATAATGCAGGGTTTATGAGTAAGACGTACTTGTCAAGGCTCTTAAACTCTAACCCTAATCCATACTGGGACTTGTTTCAAGTCATCTAATTTCTTATTTTTGTGCATTCTTTTGATCCTGGGATTGTTCTATTAGATGGGCTGCTGTGTGTATAGTGATGAATTAGAGAGAAAGTCATATTTTTTCCCTTCTTTATTAATTTAGAGTAGAAGCATGTCTGAAAAGATCCTCTTGGTAATGATGCTGTTCCAATATGGTTCGAGTGTCTAGAGGCATGCCCACTTTTATGGTCTCCCTCCTCTGTCCCCATACAGACAAGCAATCTTAACTCTTAAGCCATGAGCATTAAGAGCTGTCCTTCCCATACGGTGGCCACTGGCCATGCGTGGCTACTGATCACGTGCAATGTGCCTCGTTTGAAATGAAGAATGCCATAGTGTAAAATAGAAGATTTCAAAAACCTAGTTCTAAAAAAGATTGTAAGATATCTCATTAATAATTTTACAGTGCTTGCATATTTTGGGCATATTGGTATAAATAGAATATATTATTAAAATTAATCTTAACCGTTTTTCTTAATTTTTCTGATGTAGTTACTATACCATTTAAAATTGCACATGTGGCTTTTATTCTATTTCTATGGGACAGCACTGGTCTCGAGTATCTTTGCCCTCCCAGCTCCCTCCCATTACCCTGGAAGGCGGGCGGGAGTAGGCCTTTGAGACCAGTATTGATTCCTGTCTGCAGCACAGGGAAAGATTTGTGTCTCTGTGTGTATGCGCCTGTGTTGGGGGCGGGAGTGGAGACGGGAGAATGTTCAGAGGGAAAAAGAAGGAACAAAAGGAAGGGAAGAGAAGTGAGCAGTTTCGATCAATTTCCTTCTGAGATGCCATCCACTCTTACTTAAAGAAGGAGGCATAGCTAGGCCAAGTTAGTTCCCCTCGAGGCAGCTTCGCTCTTTGTTTTGGAATAGAGTGAATCACTGGAACATCAGACTCATCTGAGTTCAAATGTAAACACAGGCAAAGCCTCGGGAAACCTCAGCTCAGCGCACATCACGTTTTGAGAACCATCGCCATCGCTTTCCTTAGTTAACAAAGATCACAGAGAACTGGTCTGTCATCCAAACTAATTATTCTGATTTGGACAAAGGGTGTCATGTGTTCTGTGCTGCAGCATTTCATAAGACAGAAATTTCTGGCTGAGATGGGATCTTGTAATGGCTTTAGAGTGTGTAGACTCAGATAAACGCCTGAAATAATACGGTGGTTTTTCTGGAGAACCAGAAGATTTTGCAAATCACAGTGCTTTTGTGACATGTTAAATTAAGAGCTGGCAGGCAGGTTCAATTTGTTCAAGAGGAAAAAAAATGGGTATTGTAGAGATTAAGCCCAGGTGACCATCTGAGTTAATGATTTAGTGTTTAATCTGAGACAAATCAGTTTTACTACACTCCTGTCATAGACCATGAAACAGCAAATTTGAATCATTTCACTGTTTTATTAGCTTAATTAATGAAATAGCCCATGTGGTGAGCCCCGTGGAAATAACCATGAATCGAACTGTCATTCGGGTTAATGGAAAGGGAAAAGGGGCGGACAAAGAGACTCAGATCTGATAGGAATATAATGAAAGCCCCGTATGGAACTCGGTGTTTTCTAGTGGCCACACTGATTCCTTTCTGCAGAGGAAGATGCAGATTTGAGTGAGAACGTTTCGCAGAGAGAAAAGGATAAGGTGGTCCTACAGCTTCCTGCAGCTGGAACCTTATAGCCCCAAGCTGGAACGCTGTCATGTTGATAAACTATCTGTGCGCGTAGGCTGTCATAGAATTACGTCATCTCATAGGTGGAAAAGGAGACCTGACCATCCGTCTCTCATTTCAAATGAGATCAATCAGGGCCAGAGAAGCAAAGCAGCTCGCCGCAAGTCCCACAGCCCAAGTGGCAGAGGTAGAACCAGCACCCAGTTTTGATGCCCACTAGACAGACGGTTGTCCTTGTCGCCAGTACTGTGTGGTGCCTCCATATTATTAAGTCATTCATTTCTTTGTTCCCTGGTCTATCAAAAGAACATTTTGTATCAGGCATCGTGCTGCGTGTGGCCTTGCGAGCCACATGCGGCTCTCTGGCCCCTTGAGTGTGGCTCTTCCTAAGCCTTAGGAGTACCCTAATTAAGTTGATAACGAAGTACCTACCTATATAGTTTAAGTTTAAAAAACTTGGCTCTCAAAAGAAATTTCAATCGTTGCACTGCTGATATTTGGCTCTGTGGACTAATGAGTTTGCCGACCATTGGCCTAGGGCACGATCCAGTGGTGCCCTAAGCCATCCAGTGGTGTCACAGATGGACCTCCGGCTTCTGATGTGTGTCACTCTCGTGTCACCCCCTGCCTTTGCTCCGTTTCCATGGCCAGCAGGGGACAGTGATACTGCTTCCAAGGACACTTGTGACAAGCCCAGAAGCGCTTCAAGGGGTAAGGGTGTTCCCTGCATTCATGGAAAGAAAACACTCGCAGGAGGCAGCAGAGACCTATTCTGAGGAAACCACATTAAATTGTATCTTGAAGGAGAAGAAAAATGAGTGACCTTCTCAGTTGAAATCACACTGGAAACTGCTCGGTGACTGAGTGAGGAGCCAGGCTCGAGCTCCACCGTCCTGGGGGAGAGAAAGGCTGTTCCACTCACGTCTGTGCATTTGCTTGGCGAACGCCTCCGTGTGGGCCTGGGACAGGCCGCGTTTGGCAGCTGCGGGGCTCAGGGAGCTCTCTGAGGCTCCAGGAGGCTCGCTGCTCCAGGACTGTTTTGACTCGGGAAAGGCAACTATTGCTCACAAGAAGATTCATTTTGAAACACCAAGTCATTAGATCAGCACAGATCTCCCTAAGGATAATAGTATAACATTTCATAAAGTTTGAGCCACAAATACAAAATCGCCCGTAACTCACTTTTCACTTCTCATGCATTCCCTTTCCATTGTTGCTCATAAAGGTGAATGTTTGACGTTGCCAAATCAGGATGTATGTGTAATTTTTATAATCTGGTGCCTGCAATTAAAATGCTCTCCAGCCCTGGCCGGGTGGCTCAGTGGGTTGGAGCATTGTCCTGTACACCAAAAGGTGTCAGGTTCCATTCCCAGTCAGTGCACATACCTAGGTTGCAGGTTTGGTCCTCAGTCTGAGCCGAGACATACGGCAACCGATCCATGTTTCTCTCTCACATCAATGTTTCTCTCTCTCTCTCAAAAAAAAAATAAATAAATAAATCCTGGGGTGAGGATTAAAAAAAAGATCTCTGCACTACTTTTCCATGATGAGTCTAAGTCATCATAATTGTTATTTTAGTGACTGGGTAATCCTATCACGATTTACTTAAACTTGTTATTAAACAAGATGTTTCTTGCACTTCACCGAAAATAACTGTGAATGCTTATCGGTTCACAATAAATTTGCACATTAGCTTTAAGTGTAAAGCCACTTTCAGTGGACCCCTGAGGGAGACAACATATGCTGATGCGGAATCCTGGGCCTTCAACCACCCAAGTGCCTTTTGGCTTAAAGCAATTATGCAAAACTGGTACACACTGTGGGCCCAGCCAATCCAGAAACTAAAAGGAACACTGTTGGCAGGGCTGCCGTGTCTGTAATAGGTCAGGAATGCAGACACTGTTTTTATTGGTACATGACTGATCAAGTTCTGTTTTTAAAAGCTGACCTGGTCCCTAAGAACCTGAGGACTAAGTTGTATACTGCCCTCTGCACCTGAGGAGGGGGACCATGAAACTGACCAGTGCCATCCGTCCAATCAGGACGAGGTCATGGGTTCCCACCCAGACCACCCAGGCCTCTTTGGAAGGGAATGGAGCACAGGCCAATTTAATGTTTAGGTCTTTGGTGAAAAGTTACAAAATAAGGAAACCAAGACAGTTTGTTTTAGATGAAAGTAGCGACAACTTCTGCTGTAGTTGGAAGTTTTAAGTGAGGTTACGTCCTTTTTGAAATTGAGTCTGTGTGGGGCCAGAAATTTATTTTATCCTATTATTTTTACTCTCATTTGATGACCCAGTAAGATGAGTTATACAGTTATATGACACTGGGCAATGACTTAAACGTCTTTGATTTCAGGGTTGCTGTTGTTTTTTCCATTTTCTACCTGGGAATGATCACTTCTGGCTCACCGGTCTCATGAGATTGCTGTGAGAATCCAATGGGAAATAAACTGTAAAATCTTCTCACAAGTGCAAAGTGGATGCTACCCTTAAGCACTGGGAATGACGATGGGCGGAAGGTCCCCCGAGAGCGGCATCAGATAGTGCGATGCTCTGTGGGTGTGTCTGGCTCGGGTATGAGATGCCACTTAACACCCGTGATTTGTTCTGCAATGTGAACCTGGCCAAGTCATTCCACTGTCTGCCTTGACTTGTGGAAAACATGTTCCCATAGATGCGGATAAGACTAGGCAAGGTGTTCTGAGCTCACAAGATGAAGGTCACCCGTAGATCCGTCGGGGAGAAAAAAAAATCCCTAATATTTTTGTGTGCTCCAGTAACTGATTATACCAAGACCCAAGAGAAAGTGTCATCAAAAATAAAGGACGTCTCTGTGGCTAGAGGAGCATCTCTCTCTTTATTTGAAAACTCAGGCTCGCTTCTGATTGTGTCCAGGCTTTGTGGTAAATGTTTGCCTGCAGGGAGTCAGCCACACAACTCCCCACAATGTCAGCGGGAGGCACATGACCCAATTTCTGTGGTCTGAGCTGAAAGAGCGCCTGAGTGTGTGCAGTCCCACAACTGCCTGCGCAATTACATAGTGAACGCTTTTTCAAATTCACATTTTAAAGAGGAAATTAGATTGTTTTCATTTGTTTTGCTTAGGTTTTATGGTATCATTTATTTCCCCGCCCCCCTGAGGTCATTTCAAGCACCATCTCCACAAATAGTTATCAGGCGATTGAGATTTATCTTAGAATACAAATCTCACCCATATAAAGCCATATATTTGACCTGGGATGATAGGAGATGATTGGTCCTGTCCTTATTGTCTCGATCTAACTCTGCCAAGTACACAGGGAGATAGATGAACACTTCCAGGCTGATGGATGGAAGGCCTATTTGACCAACACAGCTTCATGGTGTTTGGAAAGAAGCAAGTATCCTCTCATCCCTTATCTGAAGTCTGAGAACACCATCCTTACTTTGGGAAGAGATGGGAGCATGGGTCATTGTCATTTTTGTAAGGCTTTGAAAAAAAACTTTAGGCAAAGGAAACTGCTAGAGAGAAGAAGGCTGCCACAGAGGAAATACAGGCCACATATCCACTGAGTACCCAAAAAGGGAAGATGAGACCCACCAGGGTTCCATCGGAGGCTGTAGGTCCGGACAATGATGATCGCTTCTGAAGTGAGCGGGGGTTCCCTTCCATGGGCAGAGTTCTGGTTGTTTGGGGTAATGTCCTTAGGAACCTGCCCGAGGTTCCTGTCTGCTTATCCACATACCTCTTGATAAAGCGTCATCATGGTACTATTTTCATATACCACTTGGAGTAAGTACAAGGGTTCGTTTGTGTTAAGTGGGTGAGCAGCCAGAGGGGACATTTCTTAACCTGATAGTGAGGGACTGAGGTCATTAACACTCAAAGCATTCAAGAGCCATGGTCTTCTATTGTATCTTTTCTATGCATTTTTTTCTTCTTCTCAAAAATGTGGTCTGTAAATCACCTGCAACCGAATCACCTAATGGGCTTGTTTAAATGTAGATTCCTTGGTCCAGTCCTAGACCTGCTGAATATGAATGTCTGGGGCAAGGTCAAGAGTCATAGTTTTAACAAGCACCATAGTTCTGATAAGCATTTCCTCTCCCCCTCAGGAGAGGGGTGGACTTTTGACATCCCATTAGAGCCCTTTTCACTCGATATTGAGTCAAAATCTGCCACACTCTACTTTGTTTGTTTGTTTGTTTTGCTTTTTCACCATTATTTATAATGATAACTAATATGTTTTTTCTTATTTCTCCCCTGTATTTTTATTTTTAAAATAAAAAAAATTCAGTTACAGTTGACATTCAATATTATATTTGTTTCAGGTATATAACACAGTGATTAGATATTTATGTAATTTATGAAGTTATTCCCCCAATAAGCCTAGTTGATACCCATCTGACACCATGCATAGTTATTACAATATTATTGACTATATTCCTTGTGCTGCACTTTACATCCCTGTGACTATTTTGTAACTTGTACGTCTTAATCCCTTCCCCTTTTTCAAGCGATCCGACTCTAGGATCTGAATTTACAAGGAACAAACCCAGTCCTCTTTTACATTGCGCATCTTCCCATCCATGAAGATCTCTTCCCTCAAGGCTGTGAGATTCCTCATTCACTTGATTTTCTTCTGGAGTACTCTGCCTTCTTTTTTCTTTATTTAAACATTTTTTGTAAAATATTCTGCTGCTCAGAGGAGCGTAACTCAGAATCCATCTATGCCTATCCTTGCCCTTGTTATTTACACTCCCTTTCCCGTGGCTCATCCTCACCTGCTTTGTGTACAACTGTATCACACCACTGACTCACAATGAGCTCACAGTTCAGTGAAACCCTGGAGTCATCCGTTTGTCTGTCTGTTTATTATATTTTCCAAGCAATTGAAAATGTTTAAGGAAAGTGCACTAGAATTTTTCCTTTGGGAAAGCAGTAACCTCAGCCCTTTAGCCAGACCTACCATTTAGGTTGTTTAATCCTCTGATTTTGTTTATTTCCGTTTTCAACCAATCTAAATTTTTTCAGCATGTCAATCAATATCATGCAAGACTTTAATAATTGCCCTGCTAAAATCTAGATATAGGATGTCTCCAACAGCCTTCTAGTCTACCAATCTGGTATGTCTACCTAGAGAAAATGAGGTTAGTCTGCCTTCACCTGTTCTAGTAAACACCACTTCCTTTTCTCTGTTGACAAACAGTCTTTGATTGTTTATTGACAAGTCAAGAATTCATGAGATGCACTGCTCTTAGCTGGCTGAGATGTGCAACATTTTCCTATGCGGTCGAAAATTTCTATCAAAGCAATATGTTTGCTAGAAACCTCCATTTATTTGTGAAGTCTTTTCTATTCTCTGCATTGAGTTCTTGTTTCTTTGTATTCTCACCTAGAGCAGTGGTCGGCAAACTGCGGCTCGCGAGCCACATGCGGCTCTTTGTCCCCTTCAGTGTGGCTCTTCCTAAGCTTAGGAGTACCCTAATTAAGTTAATAACAATGTACCTAGCTATATAGTTTAAGTTTAAAAAATTTGGCTCTCAAAAGAAATTTCAATCGTACTGTTGATATTTGGCTTTGTTGACTAATGAGTTTGCCGACCACTGACCTAGAGCAATACCATTATAATCCATCCGAGGGTCCATGAGGTATATGTTTTTTGTTTTTCTTGGTTTATGCCCTTTCTCTTTGTGGTAGGTCTGTGTCCATTAACACAGATATGATTTGGTCAGGAGATGAATACTTTAGTAGCTTCCAAAATGCAATTCAGGGACTTCTAAGTAATCCTGGGGCTTGTTCTCATAAGGGTTATCATTTATAAATGGCAATAAATATTTGCTTAGGTGGGTCATGAATAAATAAGATTTTTAATAAAAACCAGAACTTATATTACCATTTCGTTAAAATGGACACCATTCATTTTTAATTCCAGTGAGGGAGTTTTGTGTTGTGTTATTTTTATTTATTTATTTATTTATTTATTTATTTATTTATTTATTTTTGTGTGTGTGTTGTGTTATTTTTAATAATGTCATGTCACAATCCGTCTAGCCTTCAATCTACTCACTCATGAAATGAGTAGTTTGAACTAGATGATTCCTATGGTATACTCAGATTCTAGAATTATATGATTCTAAGCTTTAAGAAGGAAAAGAAAGTTAAAATAATTTAAAAACCAACACACACACATACACACACACATGTGCCTGTGCTTGCATGGAAAACATGAAATCTGAATAAGGTGGTTAGATTGCAACCATGTCAGTTTCTTGTTTGTGCTATTTATACTGTAGTTTTGCAAGATATTCCCATTAAGGGAAACTGGGTGAAAGCATTAGAATATCTGTATTTTTTTCTTATAAAAACATGGGAATCTACAGTTTTCTCAAAATAAAAAGTTTAGAAATAATTAAACCATAGAATGTTATAACGGGACTTTGGAAGTAAGTAGGCCTTACTTGATCCTCACACTAGCTTAAACAAGTTACTGAACCTTTCTGAAACTCAGTTGCTTTGTCAGCCTTAAAGTGGGAATAATAATTCCTACCCAATGGATTGTTGGAAGGATTTTATGAGACAGCGTGTGTGTAAGCATCTTGTATGGCTCATACTCCATGATCATCTTCAATAAATGTTAGTTACTCTCCCCTGTGCTTCTCTCCTTTGTTTTAGGGAAGAAACTAGGACAGTCAGCCTTGCTGTAGCTCTCCTAGAAAAGACACATGACCTGAAGCGAAAGATAGTTCAGAAGCATACATTAGTGAGATGAAGCCCATAGCAGTGTAGTGAGTAACGCTGTTACATAACTTCTACAAATCACCAGGCAGATCAGCTAACATGGTTTGGCGTGGCTGACCGATAAAATAACAAGGCAGCTTCCAAACCCAGCTTGAGTTGGGGAATCCTGACAAAGGAACCAGTCAAAATCCAGGATGAATACATGGGCCTTGGAGCGCTGGTGTTTCATTGGACTCAGACATGTTGTAAATCTATTTCAGTGGAAAAAGCAAAAGCGATTTCTCTCTGGCTGGTCCCCTAAATAACTGTCCCCATGGGGCCTAGAGCAGCTTTCCTTCCCTCGAAAAATCCTTAATCATGTCTCCCGAATATGAGTTTTCCAGGCAGCTGCACAGATGAGAAGGAAGGAGAGACGAGGGAGAGATGAAGGAGAACAGACGTGTGCTGGTCCTGAGGATGTGATTGTTGATTGAATGGCCAAGATGTGTCTCCCACATGTTTTCCTAAAATGTTTAGACTTTCCCAGGGCTCCGTCCTTGCCCCTGTCCTGATGAATGTTTTTATCAGTGAGATGGTGAGGAACACAGAAGGCAATCCTGCCAAATTTTTTATGATACCAAGGTGAAAGGGAGTTTGGGGACAGAATTACAATTTTTTAAAATAATTTTGGCAGGTTCTGAGCTGATCACAGCAAGCTGTAATTTAATAGAGGTGATGTTAAAACCTGTACTTCAAAATCAAAAGCAAAGTACAGGTCAGGGAAGGCTTAGATTGAGAAGGGCTGTTGTTTTTTCTTAACGAAAAAAAGGTATAAGGATTGTATTTGACTACAGAAAGGTATGATTCAACAGTATGATGTGTTTGTAAAAAAGAGGTTAGAGACCTGAAAAAGGAAAATAATCCTTCTACCTTACATAATTTGCATTAGTAAGACAATACTTGGTGTGCTATATTCATGTTGGGGCCAAATTTAAGAAAGATATTGATAAATTGGAATAGGTCACTAAGGGAAAGAAGGAAAAAGAAGGATCAAATTAAAAATCCAAAAACTACATTCTTTAAAGAATGGTCGAAGGAAAATAAGGCTATTTAGCTGTCTTTTACAGTAACCAAATGGAAGAAGAATAAACATCTATTTTGCTCTGAAGGACAGAAATGGGATTAATGAGAGAGAGAGTTCATGGAAACAGATTTTGGCTCAGTAGAAGGAAATCTTTTCAAATAATTAGAGCAGTTCAGTGAAAATGACTATTTCATTTAAATTGTGAGCTTCCTGTCACTGGAAATATTCAAGCTAAGGCTGGATGAGTGTCTGTCTGGAATTCTGAAGGCTCCCAGCATTGAACAAGAGCCTGGGGTCGGTGACCTTTAAGACCACTTCTAACTAACTCCCAGGGTCTATAATTTAAGTAAGCATGAATGCCAAGGTCACTTATGACATGCCAGAGCCACTTTTTCAGCTCTTGGCTCCGATTTGGACCAGCTGTGTGACCTTCTGCTAAGAACTGAACCATTTCTTCTTCCAGTTTCCTCATCCATAACATGAGGGAGCTGGATCGAATGATGTTTGAGTCCTCCCCGGCACATCTGTCCCCTGAAGCACCCTCATGATGACAGCGTGTTGGGAAAGTAGAGTTTGAGCTGATATTTGCCATTTGTTGAAGTCCATTTGCAGGGAGAAGGCTTTTAAAAACCAAAAACCATTGTTGATTGTGGGGCTATTGAACTAAAGTCTCAATTGCTTGTTGGCAAGAGAGTGGGTGATTGTGATCCTAGAATTTGTTCCCATGAGACCTGTGGCAGGAAGTCGATCAAGTAACTGATAATCTGGTTCCTCTCAAGCACCTGTACTTTCTGGCCGCGTTCAGCAATGCCTTTGCAAACAACTTGAGAGAAATGAAGATCATATTACCATCGCAATGGAGTTCTATTTTGCAAAGCAAACCTTTGTTCTTTATTTCCTCAATGATCTGGCTGTTGCTGTTGAGCTTTGTTTATAATCCTAAGAGCCAGTATCCATAAAGCAACTTACCATGTGGCAGAGACTGTTCTTAAAGTTTTATATAAATTAATTTAATCAGTTTATAAACTGAAAATCTAATGACGAAGCAATAGATTAGATCCTTTCCCCTATGGTTAAAGAGTAGCTAAGATCCATTAAAGTCTGTCTTCATGGTAAAGAGTCCAGAATTCAGATCCACACCCTCATTCTTTTAAGCTTCAGTGCTGATGTTCAATTACTATAATTTCCTCTGTGGTCCATTTGATTAACAATACTTTCCTTCTATGCCTATAGTAAGGTGTGCTAGCCTCCACTGCTACTACATTCTAGCTCTTCCATTTATTCTTTGACTATTCTCTGACTCACACATTATTGTCTCAAATCCCATTTCCTCACTTATTTCCCCCCCCAAAGATCTTTAAAAATGGGGGTGTCATTATTTGCTCTGATGTAGATATAAAAAGTATGGACAGGCCTTGGACAGGTAGCTCAGTTGGTTAGAGCATTGTCCCAATGCACCAAGGTTGTGGATTCAATTTCTAGTCAGGACACATACAGGAGGCAACCAATGAATGCATAAATGGGAGGAACAACAAATCTCTCTCTCAAATCAATAAATTAAAAAAAAATTAAGTATGGACAGGATTTCAAATACCTCCTCCACTTACTGAGATCAGCAGGGGAAGAAATAAGTAAATTTATGCTTATTGTAAGGATGGGAGAATTTAAAACTCCATTCCCAGGCTCTCGGGTCTGGCAATACTCACTGCATCCAAGTACCACATTTTGTTCCATCTTTTTGTTTCCTTAGGTTGGAAATGAAAACAGCTGTTAGAAATAAGAGCACATGAGTCAATCTTGAAACTCAATGTGATAATTACAGTTTCCGTCTCAGTTGGTAGAGCCCCTCCCAGTGCACTGAGCCCAGTATCACAGCCCCCTTGCTGTCAGTTTTACATACCAAGACCTTAATTGTTGTTTTCCAAGCTTTTAAGATTAAACACTAAATCAGTTGCCAAACCAGAAAAAATAACAAGGAAGAAAATACTTCAATTTAAAAACTTGATTCTTAGGACATGGCTTTTTTTTTTCTGATTTAGATTTTGACCAAAATCTCTACGTTGATATAAGAAATGTCAGTTACTGTTTCACATTTTTGAAGATGGAGCTTCTGGACTTCTTGGCACCCTCCCTGTGAAGAATTTTGCTTGAATTCTTCCTTCCTTCCTTCCTTCCTCCCTCCCTCCCTCCTTTCTTTCTTTCTTTCTTTCTTTCTTTCTTTCTTTCTTTCTTTCTTTCTTTCTTTCTTTCTTTCTTTCTTTTCTTTCTTTCTTTCTTCCTCACCCAAAGATATGTTGTTGTTGTTTGATTTTAAAATGAGACCAAGGGGGAGAGAGAAACATGGATCAGGAAAATGCTCTAACCAACTGAGCCACCCAGCTAGGGCCTGCTCGGACTCTTTATAGAGGCGATGCCTTGAATTTCATTTTCTCTTTCCCACGTCCCTGAGGTTTAGAACCTAATAAGCCAATCTCAAAAGAGTCATCCACAACCTATTAATTGATTGTGACCTTTCAGAGCAGATTGGTCCTCTTTTAGTTCTGTTCAATCCCCGTATGAGCCACTCAGTCCTTGACTGCCTAAGGCTCTGAAAGTCCCCCATGAATCAGCTGACCAATGTAAGATTGCCCTGCAAATGCAGAACACATTGTGACCTACAGAGAGAAGCAGGAGGCAAGAAACCAGGCCCTTTGAATTGCTTCACTTTGCCCACTTTATTTCTCATTCTACAATTTGATTTCTTTGTTGTGAGATGATGTTATTTTTATAATTCATTTCCCTGCTAAGGTATCTATAATTTTCTGTTATCATTGTGGACAAGAGCTGGTTTTATGTGTTGAAAATTGTTTTGGTCAGTTTGGAGTGCTGTAACAAAAATACCATAGTCTTGGAAGTCCAAGATAAGGTGTTGAGGTAGGTCGTGTACAGACAGCAGGTGCCTAGGTGCCTGAGAGAGGGAAGCAATGAGAGAGAGAGAGAGAGAGAGAGAGAGAGAGAGAGAGAGAGAGAGATGCTTCTAGTTCTAACCAGTACACTCAGTAATTGATAGAGTTAATCAGCTAGTCTGTTGAGCAAGTAACATGATCTGTACCTGCAAATGAACTTTGAATTCAGTACTTGCTTAATTTTTCTGTGTCCCATAATTCTGCTCCTTATAATATTCAGGTAATGCTGGGTAGAATGCTGAACCATTACACTTAGAGAACCACGGACAGATGTAAAATATTTTTCTTTGCTAAATGCTCTTACCTCTTTCTTTTAGATTACATGAAGCAGACAACGTTCGAAGCCCAAGCCTTTTTAGAAGCCGTGCAGTTCTTCCGACAGGAGAAAGGCCACTATGGCTCATGGGAAATGATGACTGGGGATGAAATCCAGGTAACACGGAGCTCAGAATTTTGAATCTGGTTTTCTGTCTGGGAGGTGGGAGGCCAGGGTCATAATAAACAATCAAACGAAGAAAGTTATAAGACGGGGAAGATGTGGAACCAAAGACCATTTCTCTCATTGTCTAGAACAGTGATGGCGAACCTATGACACGCGTGTCAGAGGTGACACGCGAACTCATTTTTTTGGCTGATTTTTCTTTGTTAAATGGCATTTAAATATATAAAATAAATATCAAAAATATAAGTCTTTGTTTTACTATGGTTGCAAATATAAAAATATTTCTATATGTGACATGGCACCAGAGTTAAGTTAGGGTTTTTCAAAATGCTGACACGCCAAGCTCAAAAGGTTCACCATCACTGGAGAAGCTTTTGGTCAGCACCCACTCCGAAGACCACCAGACCAGACATGAGCTAGGGCAGCCAAAAACTGCAAGGGCAATGGGAAGAACTACTTCTACTTTTTTGTATAAAAATGATTATTCTTTCAGATGACCTTCTGCTTCCAGAGGAGAAGTTAATGTGAACAGCATGGTTGAGTGCAAAGTGTGTGGTGGGGATTTGGGGCAGCAGACTTGGGTTAGTTCGATCTTGCCAAGTTATTTAACCTCTTTCAGTCTCAGGTGACTCTTCTGAAAGAAAGATAATGTTTGCCTTGCAGGGTTGTAAGAATTAAATGAGATGTTTTGGGAAAGTATTTGGCACACAGTTGCCTTTATCTTTTAAATGACTTATAAATGAAGTGATTAAAGGAGACACATTTTAAAAGCATGAGACAGTTTTCTGTATGTTTCTAGTTTGCCATTCTCTGTGGTCCAGTATAATTTTCCATGACCTTAATTAAATGCCAGTCATGGGCTAAGCGCCAAGACTTGGTCCCTGGGGCATTGTTACAAATCTCCAAGGCAACCATGCTTCATGATGGGAGCCCGTCCTCCATGAGGACGCCAATCACAGGGCTGATTCGGCAGGAAGAGGAGGCTGGCTATGGGCCTTATTTAACTAGAGGCACACAGAGTCCATGAATGGTTTTCTTTAATTTCCCCTCATCTCCCAGAGGTGCCTCTTTTGGGACCCAGTAAAATGTGTTATTAGGGAACAATATTTGGAAGATGCCAGATGGTGCCCTGCCTTTGTATAGTCATGAAACATCCAAAGCTGAAAACGCTTTCACATGAAGATGGAACTGTTTTTATTGTTTCACCATGTGACTCCGAATCTTCTCCTCCTTCCTCTTCTTCTTCTGTGGGATTCTAAATTCTTTTTTTTTTTAAATATATTTTTTAATTGACTTCAGAGAGGAAGAGAAAGATAGAAACATCAATGATGAGAGAGAATCATTGATCAGATGCCTCCTGTACGCCCCCTACTGGGGATTGAGCTCATAACCGGGGCATGTGCCCTGACTGGGAATTAAACCGTGACCTCCTGGTTCATAAGTCAATGCTCAATCACTGAGCCACACAGGCTGGGCTAAATTTTTTATTCCCCACCCTGAGATTATTCAAGAACTTTCACCAATTCTTGGTTTCTGATATTTTGGGGAAGCACATCTTTTATAAATCTGAGAGGATTAAGGACCAACCATACTTATGCCAAAAATAAAACAAAAGCATAAGGGGAGGCTGAAGTACTTGACCCTGATTGGTCTGTCATATGAACAAACATATTGAATAGATGCACCGATATTAAAGTGCCCCTGTGCAATACTTTTTTATGTTCACAGCCTAATGCTATCTGTTCATCTTACCAATCTCATGAGGTGGGTAGAGCAGTTATTATTATTTTCATTTTGTAAATGAGAAAACTGAGGGAGGCCTGTAGCAATTAAGTGACTTGCCCGGTTTTTTCATTCAACAACTGTTTGTGGAGCCACCGTATGCCAGGTGCTCTGCTGGGTGCCAGTGACCCAGGGCTGGGCAAAGCAGAACGGTCGCTGTCCTGTGGAGCTGATGGGTTCAGGGTCACCTGCTAAGGGGACAATGGCCAAGGCAATGACAGCTTCTGACTCCTAGTCCAGTGAAAGATCAGCACCAACCGAGGGAATACACTAACTCACAAAATCAGTGAGCTCCTTGCTTCAGGCTGTGCCACTTGCTTCATTTTTTTTCTTTCATTTGCAATCTCATGTCAGTCCACATTCCTTCCCCATGCCATTGAGAGCAGGCACTTCGTAAGTCCTTCCTGTGGGTTGACTATTGAGTCTGCTGTGTTTGCTTTTGTTGACTTTCAGCTTTTTGCTTTGGGCTGATACGTGCAGAGTGCTCTAGGGCGTGAGGGAGCTAAATGACTCATCCCCTGCCCTGCCAGTGAGGCAAGACCTACCTAGAAACATCCAGAGAACGAGGCAGCCTTCGAAGTGTGGGTGGGTGCATATGTGGGGCTGTACATATATGGGCATCTTAAAGCATCAGCAGAGAGCAGTCATAGGAAGGTGCTAATGTGGAAGTATAAAAATACCCTAAGGGGAAAAACAAAACCCATGAAAAACCCGAGAAGAGGTTGGTAAAAGCTGGAGTTAGCGCGTGACCCAAGAGGTTTGGCTCCCCGTAGAATCTGAGCATCTTTGGTGAAATCATAGACTCATGAAACGTGAGTGTTGGAGGGGACTTTCCAGATCATTTGTCCCGGACCCTCCAGGAGAGAGAAAGAACCTCCAGAGATGTTAGTTGGCGGAAGTCACAAAGCCCATCTGTGACAGAAATGCCTTTTGAGCCATGTCAGGCTCTCCCTGGAGAAGCCGGTGAACGGTAATGGCTTCCAGAACTTTCCTGGGTGGGGCCTGGTGAGGGTAAGCTGCACTGTAAGCTCTTCTACACAGAGCTGGAGCAATGTCTGTCCTCAGACGCACAGAAAAAAGAGGTCGGGGGCCCAAAGCAGCTGCCCAGTAGTTGAAGGATGAGGTGTGGCGTTACTGGGTTTGGGAATATGACATCTTTTATTTAAAGCACTGGGCTTATTTGCATTGTTTCTACTAAGAACTTAGTCATAAGATTGTTCTAACCCCCGCTACCCTTGGGGCCTGTATTCATATGTTCATCGTTGTTACACTATTATCTTCACAGTCATGACTCACACAACACGTTTGGCAGGTCCCCGTGGCCATGGTTATTTTAGGCAAGTGTCCAGGCAAAGCAGATCTCTCAGAATAACTTGCCTGACAGGCTATTAATACAGAATATTAATATAGACAAAAATACAATGGTTCCCCCTTATCTGCGGTTTTGTTTTCCAAAGTTTCAGTTACCTGTGGTCAACTATGGTCTGATACTGAATGGAAAATTCCAGAAATAAACAATTCAGCCAGTGTGGCGCAGTGGTTGAGCACGGACCGATGCACCAGGAGGTCAGGGCTCAATTCCCGGTCAGGGCAGTCAGGGCACATGCCTGGGTTGCACGCTCGATCCCCAGTCGGGGGTGTGCAGGAGGCAGCCAATCAAGGATTCTCTCTCTTCATGAAAGTTTCCATCTCTCTCCCCCTCTCCCTTCCTCTCTGAAATAAATTAATAAAACATACTTAAAAGAAAGAAAAAAGAAATCAGCAGTTCATAAGTTTTAAATTGTGCACCATTCTGAGTAGCATGATAAAATCTCTCACAGCCCTGCTTCATTCTGCCTGGGAGGTGAATCATCCTTTTGTCCACCGTCTCCGCATTGTACATGCCACTCGCCCAATAGTCACGTAGCAGCCACCTCCGTTATCGGATCAGTTATCAGAGAGAAAGATGAGAGAGAGAGACCACATACACATAAACCCTTATTTACAGTATATTATGATAATTGTCCTATTGTATGATTAGTGATCGTTATTGATTTCTTACTGTGCCTAATTTGTAAATTGACTTGATCACCGCTATGTATGCATTGGAAAAGACCGGCTGTATCTAGGGTTCGGTGCCACCTGCGGTTTCAGGCACCCACTAGGGGTCCTGGAATATATCCCTCCCGATAAGGGGGCACCACTCTATCTGTACAGCAGTGAATATATCTTCTACTTGTCAGCATCAATGTATCAAATGAGGTCATGAGGGAAAGCATTTTGCAGAATGTAAGGGTTTTGTTATTTGGGATATTTATCATTTGCCTTTAAATGATCAGTGGGCCCGAGAAAGCAGCATTGCCACAGAATAGGGCGGCTAAAATACAGGAAAACTACCTACATTTTTTTAGGCCTTGTCCATAGGTTTCGGGGTTAGAGGAAGAGATACAGGTGGGCTCTGCACCCAGAGGCTCTGCCCTGCCCTGTGGCCATCCCTCGGCCCCTGCCCTGGCAACTCCCATACCCTCCTTTTTCCACTAGATACAGTGGGGTCTTGACTTACGAGTGTCCCGACTAACGAGTTTTTCGAGATATGAGCCGTCTCTCGGCCGATTTTTTGCTTTGAGTTGCGAGCTAAAATTCGGGTAATGAGCCAGTTTCAGATACCCCACCGCTAGTTGGCGCAGCGAACGTCACAGTGAACGCCACATCAGCCCAGCATCACGTGTCTCACTCGTTCACTTTTGATTTGACGTACGAGTAATTTGAGTTACGAGCTCCATCACGGAATGAATTAAACTCGTAAGTCAAGGCCCCACTGTATATTTCCTTTTCAATTGCTGAAGTTATAAAATAGAACCAACTTTCTTGGAACATTACCTGGGAAAGACTAAAAGAAAACGCTAAGCCCACCCCAATGGGGCATTCCTTTACTGTGTGACATTTCCCCTTTCATGCTGATGTGCAGATTGAAATCTCTGCAAAACTTTGCAATCTGTGCAAAAAGATGAATCAGGGCAATTAATATCGTTAGGGCAATTATCTCGCAGTTAACACTTTTCAGCTGAGGTAATATTTCCCGCTGATTTTAAGTTCTGGCTTCAGTCTCCTCACGCTCTTAGCTCACTCTCCCCACGCCACACTTTCATCACTCTTGGGCAGATGTGTTCCAAACAAGAACTGACTCCGTTGAGCAGGTGGGGAGTGTGGGGTGGGGGAAGAGGGAGGGTCCATGGATCATTAATTACCAACTTGAATCTCTAGCTGTTGGATCTGCAGCTTCCATGGCGTTTGCACATGTTAACTTCCTAAAGATGCTGGTTCACCTTTTGAACTCCCCTAGAGAATGGTTAAGAAAGGTATAAACGTTCCCCCCTCCCCGCCCCCCAGTGAATTACCAGGACTAGGGGAAATCCTCTCTCCATCATGCTCTTCGTCACACCACCGATTTCCACGTCTCAGATGACGGGCCCCCACTTCCTGCATTGGCCCCCGCAGCCTTCTCTCCCAGGAACCCACCGGTGCGGGGGACTGACGGCTGGCTTGCCCACCTCCACGCTGGGAGAGCTCCTCCTAAGTTCAGCTGGACCATCACACCCCGCTGTAGCAGCCCTGGTGAAAGGCAGCGTCCAGTGAGCTCATGAGGATTCCCACCAGCATGAGGCTGGGCGATGACCTCAGAGAAAATCTTTCTTAGTTAATTCCCCAAGTTTAATTTTAATTTCTATGAGGTCGATTATTTCGGACAAATATTATTTTCAATTCAGAGTGCAGATGTCAAATGATTCTGTACTTTTGTGCCTGCCTCCATTCCCCAAATGACTTGCGTTGGGGTTTTTTTTTTTTGTAAATCTTGGTCTGCAGCCGGATGCAGTATCGAGAGTTGAAAGCTGAGCTGTGAGCCCTGAGAGACGCAGGGCAACGTGAATTCGAACAATCAGGTAGCTCCAAGTGGGGGGTATGGGGATGGAAAGAAGAAGGGCCGGTGTACTTGGAGTATGATGTGGGGACCTGTGGAATCCCGCTCAGATTCAGAAGAAACAATTTCATTGAACCAAGCAAAATTCTAGAAGAGACTTGGGAGCACTTTTAAAAATCACCTTGAAAATGTTAGACACCCCCTGCCCCCCCCCTCCCCGAAACACACACTTATATGCTGCTCATCCCACAAATGTCTAGTTATTCCTAAGTGTTTGTGACTCCCTTCTTTTTCTAAACTTGAAAGAGAATGGAGGTGGGGTTCAGGGAACAGTGAAGTCAAAGAGCGTGAAGACACTTCGAACCCGAGGGAGTCTGAGGAGGAACGATGGTTTCGGGGGGGTACAGACAAGGACTCAAGCCACCACGACCAAGCCTGTCCCCTTCACAGTTTTCCTAAGGATGCCCTTATCCAGAATTGAAGTGTCCCCTCTCTTCCCAAATGCGTTAGCTTCTTCCGGTTTTCGACAGGAGAAGTTTGATTTGAGGAATTTGTCCTTTCTGATGGGGAAACATTAGCAGGAGTTATAGTTCCTTGTGGATGTTTATGAATGTTTGCCCTCAGAGGTTGTCTTCATTGACCCAGAATGAAACTGTTAACCTAGCAGGTTTCATGTAGCTCAGGACACCCCCCCTCCCCCAAAGCAGCTGCGATGGGGATGGCCAGTTGTGACATCTTCGGTTGGCGTGATGCTCAGTGTTTGCCGTTACCAACTAACGGACGGGGGGCTGTCTTCCTCTTCTGCTCGGCAGATCCTGAGTCACATGGTGATGGAAGAGCTGCTGCCAACCCTCCAGGCAGACCTTCTGCCTAAAATGAAGGGGAAGAAGAATGACAGGAAGAGGGCCTGGCACGGGGTAAGGGATGGCATTGCTCGGTGCTCCTCAAAAGACACATTCCTGTCCCTTCTCTTTTTAGGGAACCTTTTTCTTGTTTAAAAGCTAATTCCTTCCCTGGCCTACGTCGAGTCTGCTCAGTCTCACTGAAATGAGGACTAATCCGAGCAGACTCTAGCTTGGGAAGAAACATTCGAACGAATGTGTGTGCAGTCTTGTTGACGTTGTGGTCATCTGTGATGAGCCCTCCCCCCCTGTACTTGACTCCGTCGGGCTCTGACACACCACAGAGCCCCGATTGATGTGTTGACCCCTGTTGCAGCTCCTCGAGGAGGCCTACAACCTGGTTCAGCAGCAAGTTTCAGAGGGATTAAGTGCCTTGAAGGAGGAATGCAGAGCTCTGACCAAGGGCCTGGAAGGAACCATCCGTTCAGACATGGATCAGATCGTCAACTCGAAGAACTTCCTAACTGGGAAGATCAGAGGTCAGTGGAGATTCTCCACGTTCCTGCCAAGGACATAAGCTGTGCATTGTGGGTTGCATCGCACCCGCCTTGCATCCTGACTGGGAATCAAACCGTGACTTCCTGGTTCATAGGTTGACGCTCAACCACTGAGCCACACCAGCTGGGTGCAAGTCATTTTTAGAAATCATAGATTGTTTTATATTTGAATCATGCCATTGGGTGAAAGGTTTTTTTCCCCTAATAATTCTATGACCTGCTTAATATTTCATATCCCAAATATTTACAAGTTATACATAATATTAATAGTATTGGTCATCTTAGATTCTCAGAAAAAGAGGCAGTATGACCCTCCACACTTCTGTGAATTAGTTCTGAGAATTGAAATAAGAATGTGACCATTATTGGCACATAACTTGTAAGCAAGTTATGTGCCAATAAAAACTTAAATAGACTTGAAGTTCTGTTTCTGCATATTAGGACGTGACCTTGGTCAAGCCATCTAATATCTTCAGGCCTCTATTTTTCCATATGTAAAATGGAGGATTGGCCATTCAGATGAGTGTGTACTTCCCTCTTCAGTTCTGTGATGCAATGACAAGGCCATGTGACTTACCTAGCTCCTCAGAGCTAGCGTTCCAGTCCATGGAGCGAGTTCAGGCCTCTTCCAGCTCAGGTTTCCTTCACGGGATCACTGATTCCAAACCTGGCCCAGCATGAGAATTACCTTAGCCCCCTTGTCGGCAAACTGCAGTTCGAGAGCCACATGCGGCTCTTTGGCCCCTTGAGTGTGGCTCTTCCACAAAATACCGACTTCTGCGCATGGGCCACGAAGTTTCAATCGCACTGTATGTGCGTGCCCGCACGTGGTATTTTGTGGAAGAGCCACACTCAAGGGCCAAAGAGCCGCATGTGGCTCATGAGCCGCAGTTTGCCGACCACTGCCTTAGCCCTTAGCAACAACAACAAATAATAATAATACAGATCTCCATGGCCCAGCCAGACTTCCTAAAGCAGAATCGTTACTATGCTCTTCCTCGTCTAAATCAAAGGGCAGCATTTGCCTCTGGGAAGTGGGAGCATGGTTATATTTTTTCCATCTTTCTTTCTTTTTTTAAGTATATTTTTATTGATTTCAGAGAGGAAGAGGGAAAGAGAGATAGAAACATCAATAATGAGAGAGAATCACTAATCCATTGCCTCCTGCACATCCCTCACTGGGGATCGAGCCCACAACCGGGCATGTGCCCTGACCGGGAATCAACTGTGACCTCCTGGTTCATAGGCCGACGCTCAACCACTGAACCACACCGGCTGGGTTTCCCATCCCTCTTACAGATTTTTGTGTTCTCTACGTTTTTGTCACTGCACATGTTGTACTTGATTATCAGAACAAAAAATAATGCTTTTTTAAAAATTGGGGGTGGGAATGGGATGTGGGGGGGACAAACTGAAAGGAATTTGTTTCTATTTGCCCAAGAAATGACTGTACTTGAGTTTTTAAAAGTCTCTGGAGAAGGCAAGAGGGGAATTGAATTATATTATATTGATTGACTCTTAGAGAAATTAATCAAAACTATAAATTGTTGTACACAAATAATTAATCATTATGTTGTACACCTGAAACTAATATAATGTTTTATGTCATACCTCAATTTTTTAAAAAATCTTAATAAATTTTGATTTTAGAAGGAAACTATGTGTACAGGGGTGGGCAAAAGTAGGTGTACAGTTGTTCATATGAGAAACACAGTTTGTTTTTGTATTATTATTATTTACTCTTGTATTATGTATTTTTCCATATGAACAACTGTACACCTACTTTTGCCCACCCCTGTATATAATGACAATGATTGACGATGTCTGGCATTTTCTTTTTTGTATTAGACACTGCACGCTTATAGGGACCAAGCAGAAAAACGCATTTCATCCCAGGGCAGAGGAAAGCTCGGGGGAGGGGAGACATTCTGGTGAATGCGGCCCAGGCCTCGCTGTGCTGGTCTGTCCTGCCCTGTGAGCTTGCCTTGGCTGTTCAATGGCTCTATGGGGCAACTGCCCAGCCCGGGCCTGGGTCGAGTGCCTTTGAGTCCACTTTCGCCCTAAGTCGCGGTTTCCTGGCTATTTCCTGCCGCAGGGATGGTGGCCCAGCCCGCGGAGAAAAGCTGTGCGGAGAGCGTGCAGCCGTTCCTGGCGTCCATTCTGGAGGAGCTCATGGGACCGGTGAGCTCAGGATTCAGTGACGTGCGCTCACTCTTTGAAAAAGAAGTGGATGAACTTAGCCAGAACTTCCAGACCAGCAAAGACCATGCCCAGCTGAAGGAGGTAGGATGTGAAGCCAAGGAGTTCGGAGTGGGGCTGCCTCTTCCCTCGGGCTTTATCTGCCTTCATCTAGTCCAGTGGTTCTCAACCTTCCTAATGCCGCGGCCCTTTCATACAGTTCCTCATGTTGTGGTGACCCCCAACCATAAAATTATTTTCGTTGCTACTTCATAACTGTAATTTTGCTACTGTGATGAATCGTCATGTAAATATCTGATATGCAGGGTGTATTTTCGTTGTTACAAATTGAACATAATTAAAGCATAGTGATTCATCACAAAAACAATTATATATGTGTAAAACAATTACATATATGTAATTATATATGTGTTTGCCGATGGTCTTAGGCGACCCCTGTGAAAGGGTCGTTTGACCCCCAAAGGGGTCGCGACCCACAGGTTGAGAACTGCTGATCTAGTCTGTCTTCCATTCATCCAACAACCCATTCATCCATCCATCTACCTGATTTCCTTTCTTGATGGTTTCTAGTTGCAAAAATAATGAATCACCCATACCCACCCAATCCTAGCCCACCCCTAGCTCCTATACCACCTCCCCTCCCAACTCCCTGAATTAACTAATACAAGTAGCTTAGAATGTGTTTACACACACTTTTCCCTTGTTCATACAATTATATATGCATACAGTCTCATTTATATAAATGCTGTTTATTGATTTGTTTGTTGCTAAAAATATAGATTCATGACATAAACCAGTGTTTCTCAAAGTGTGGTCCCTACATCAGCAGCAGCAGCAGCACCTGGCTGTTAATCTGCAAATTCTCAGGCCTTCACCACAGATCTGCCGAGTCAGAAACTCTGGGCAGTGTGTTCTAGGAGACCTCCAGAGGCCCTGGTGCACCCTAAAGGGTGACAGTCACTGACAGACATGACTGGTCAACTTGGTTTTACACTTGACACATGATGGACATCTGTGCAAGTCAGTGGATAAGATCAGACACGTCTCTTCCTTTTCCTTTCTTATTTCTCTGTGCATACACACACGTCATTGTAGATAAACAAGATCATTTTGTATATATTCTGAGGTTTCTTATCGCAGCCTTCTTTTTAAACTGGCCTTTACTTTTCCATCCTCCCCCACACCTCCCACCTTCCCTCAAGTATCTAGAGCAGGGGTGGGCAAACGTTTTGACTCGAGGGTCACAATGGGTTCTTAAACTGGACCGGAGGGCCGGAACAAAAGCATGGATGGAGTGTTTGTGTGAACTAATATAAATTCAAAGTAAACATCATTACATAAAAGGGTACGGTCTTTTTTTTTTTTTTTTTTTTTTAGTTTTATTCATTTCAAACGGGCCGGATCTGGCCCGCGGGCCGTAGTTTGCCCAGGGGTGGAACACCTCAGCATGTGCCATTCTGAAATTTTCCCATGCTTCTATAGCGTATAAAACACACACATTCATGGGCTACTTGTTGTGATTGCTTGGTCTTAGAAAAATGGGATTATGTTATATAGACTGCTTATCAGTATTCTTATTCAAAAATGCCTCATGAAACTATTTCCAATTTAACTGTTGTAGCTCCAAGTCGTTCATTATAATGGCTGCATAATATGTCATGTGTGATTTATTCAACCATCCAGATGTTGCTGGCATGGAACAAAGCTATGACAAATAACCTTATTAAAATATTCTTTTTTTTTTTTTTTTAATATATTTTATTGATTTTTTACAGAGAGGAAGGGAGAGAGATAGAGAGTTAGAAACATCGATGGGAGAGAAACATCGACCAGCTGCCTCCTGCACATCTCCCACGGGGGATGTGCCCGCAACCCAGGTACATGCCCTTGACCGGAATCGAACCCGGGACCCTTCAGTCCGCAGGCTGACGCTCTATCCACTGAGCCAAACCGGTTTTGGCTATTAAAATATTCTTACATGTTGATGCTTTCCTTTCTATGGGATAGGTTCCTAGGACAGGATTTCTAGGTCGAAAGGTAGGCTCATTCCTCATGGTAAGATGCTGCCATTTGCGTTCCCTAAAAAGTATTTAAAATTTACATTGCCGCCCATTGTGTGTGGCAGAGGACTTTCTTCCTCATAGTCCCCTCGGAGATAAGTGTTATCACTAGTTTAAACTTTGGCCAATCTGCTCGGAGCAAAGTGGTGACCCATGTTTCCTTTCTTGTCTGCCTAATCGACGTGTCTTAAAAATAGTCACATTGCATAGTGTGTGATGAGGGGCAAGTTCTACAGCGTGGTTTTGATAATTAATTCCACATTAGTGGAGCTCTCTGTAACTCCCTTCTCAAAGGGAGTAATATTTTCCCATTACAAACACCAAGAGAATGGGGTTTATTTATTTATTTATTTACTTACTTATTTATTCCTCACCTGAGGATATGTTTTTATTGATTTTTTAATGTATTTTATTGATTTTTTTTACAGAGAGGAAGGGAGAGAGATAGAGAGTTAGAAACATCGATGAGAGAGAAACATCGATCAGCTGCCTTCTGCACATCTCCTACTGGGGATGTGCCCGCAACCCAGGTACATGCCCTTGACCGGAATCGAACCTGGGACCTTTCAGTCCGCAGGCCGACGCTCTATCCACTGAGCCAAACCAGTTTCGGCGTGATTTTAAAGAGAGAAAGAGAAATCGATGTGAGGGAGAAATATCAATCGGTTGCCTCCGACATGCACTCTGAACCCATAACCCTTTGGTGCAAGGGATAACACTCCAACCAGCCGAGCCATCAGGCCAGAGCTGGGCCATCTTTAAATTTCTGCTTAGAGAAATCTCAAAATCGAGATTTTTCCTCTTTCCTGTGACCTGAAAGTGAGACAGTATATCCTATATAATCCACACTCACTCCTGTACTCCCCCAAATCTCTTTAGGTGTTTATTTTCAGCATCTTTCTACCTGTCTTGTTTATTCTAGGTCTCCAATATTCAATTTTAAAAATTAATTTTAAATAAGCTTGGGAATTAAAATGCATTCTGTTGGCAACAACAGCCACAGTGTCGATGAGTGTGTTGATAACCCTGGGGGTCTCTAGGAGATGGGGTCTGCTGCCATCCTCTGCTGGAAGCCTCATTGGCCAAGTCATCACTTGTGCAAACTAGAGGAGGAGGAGGGACCCCAGTTTTTACAACTGGATACCTCTCCCAGGCCAGGCCTCTTCCTACCACCCACTCCCTACCCACCTTTACCGTGGAGAACCGACAGCAGAGGGAAGTCCCCTATGCACTGACCGAGCCTCAGAAAACTGTGGGGACTGTGGCTTTACATCCAGGAGTCCGGGGGGCACCCTGACCTCTCTGGGATTACCTGTCATTAAAGAAGGCTGTGGGGGCTTATGAGCCCAGTAACAATTCCACGTGCAAAAGGACCGACTTGCCTAGCTCTGGAATTCTGGAAGTGGGAGCTGGGAGCCAGTCCATCAAGAGCGTAAGAGGACTGGAGCTCTGAGTGCATCCCTGGCCCCTCCCATTGTCCAGTTGGTTCTTCTCCCGGCCTCTTCCTAGCAACAGAGCTGCCCCAGGGACCCACTGAAGGAAGACAATTGAAGATGTCACAGATGTAGTGATCTGAGAAGTGGTTCACTCTAAAGACATACATTTGATTTTTCAGAATTTATAGAATACTAGAGGCCCCGACATCCCCCAAGGGGTCCCAAATTGCGAGAGGGTACAGGCCAGGCCGAGGGACCCCATCGGTGCAACATAGGGGCCGGGGAGGAATCATGGGAGGGCTTGAGGGTGTGTCTGGCCCATCTCACCTAGTCCCAATCAGCCCGATCCCAGCAGCAAGCTAACCTACCATCAGAGCATCTGCCCTCTGGTGGTCAGTGCACATCATAGCGACTGGTCAAACGGTTGAACGAACAGTCAGACACTTAGCATATTAATCTTTTATTATATAGGATTGTGCAATATTGTTCCTACGTCTGAATGGTTTAATTTTTTTCCTTCAACCAAACGCAGCATCTGGACCGTCTTATGAATCTCCCACTGGATTCCGTGAAGATGGAGCCTTGTTATCTCAAAGTCAACCTGCTCCAGGAGCGCTTGCAGGATCTCAAGAGCCGCTTCAGATTCCCCCACGTGGATCTGGTGGTGCAGCGGACACAGAACTACATGCAAGAGGTGGGTGCCCACAGGGGCCTCCTGGGGATGAGGACGGAGCCAGCAGGGAAGCAAGCTCAGGCAGATGGGACTGGCGTGCTTGCAGCCAGGAAGCATGGCCATTGCCTTTGTCATCGTATCTGTCCTTCTAGCTGGCTTCATCTTCCCTCCATGTCATAGAGTAGAAACATCACAGAGTAGAACACCATGGAGTAGAAACATCCAGGGAAATAAAGTGGCATTAATAAGTAATTACTTGGTTTGTCAACCCCCTGGCAATGGGCAAGGAGACACCTGATTGGTGGTGTTGCTCTTATATCAGCCAGGGGCAAAGCAGACGTGCAGTCCTTAGTTCATTCTAGCTCGATGCCTGTGTCGGTGGCCAGAGCTGTTTCATGCCTGAGGCACATAAAAAAATTACTTGGTTTGTCAAATCAGTGCTTCTAACCGTGGCTGCACATTAGAATCACCTGGGGAGCTTTTAAGAAATGCTGATGCCTAGGCCCCACCTCCAGTGAGTCTGATTATATATATTTTAATTATTTTCTAGTTATTAAAAGTATATCTATCTATAATTCAATAATTTTTAAAATCTCAATATTTTAAAATAATGTTAAAAATAATTTAATAATTTTAAACATAGAGTTTTATTGATTTTTAGAGAAGGAGAGAGAGAGAGAAACATCAATGTGAGAGAGAAACATGGATCGGCTGCCTCCTGCATGCCCCCTACTGAGGATGGAGCCTGCAGCCTGAGCACGTGCCCTGACAGGGAATTGAACCGGCAACCTTTCGGTGCATGGACGACACCCAACCAACTGAGCCAAACTGGCCAGGGCTATCTATATTTTAATAATTTTTAAAGATTTCCCCTACTCATTTCCACTGCTTCTAATATGTGTCCAGGATTGAGATCCACTGGCTTCAATTAATCCCCTCACCTCCAATCAATCAGTCATCCATAGCTTCCTATTCGGATATTTTGTGTTTATTTGATAGGCTCCTTGTTTCCCTACGAGGAACAGGAATGAATAGCACAGACTCTTACATAGCATTGTGATTCATCAATGAAGAGAGGGTGTGCTCATTGAAGCCGTAAGAGCACAATTCTGCTTTCCAGATTTTCCAGGGCAGCTTATGGGGCTGAACACTCTGCCAGATCCCACTTTAGGGAACTGATAGGGAGACAGAGTCTTAGATAAATTCACTCCCATGCTGAGAATGCGCTGAGAAAGATATGTGTTGAATGCCATGGGAATTACAGGCTTGGAAAAGAAAGGAGCTTTTTATTATTTTTTTTCCTTAAAAATATAGGCAGGATTAAGTGACACATTACCTAACCTCTGAGTTGTGAGAGATTAAAAAAGGACAAGGAACAAAATTGGGCAATCGTTTGATAAGAGTCTCTGTGATAATACTGAACCCGGTGGAGCTTACAGGGGCACGAGGGCAGAGAATACGAAATCTGAGCTACTTCTGTTTCCCTAACCCGTAACCGTGCCAGCCACTGTCTGCCCCAAGCCCTCTCCCTGCCTCCCTTCCCATCCTGGCAGAGGTGTGAGGAGATGGATGGGAGGTGGAGAGAGAGAGAGATGCGGGGTAGCTTACATCCACCTGAACGTGCATGTGTAGAGTTAAAGCAGCCAAAAATAATTTGAGGTGACTCCCACCGCATCTTGGTAAACCCTGGCTGCAGGTATCAGAGATTAGAAGAAGGGGTGACCACCGGTGATGGAAGTAATTTTAATCCCATAGTCCTGGGGTTTCCAGTTCAGGGTAGAAAGAGATGAGAAGAAAGGATGCAAACATGTATATAGATACATGCGTGTGTGTGTGTGTGTGTGTGTGTGTGTGTTTCCCGGTCTCTTACTGATGCCACTGTGGCCATGTGCCTATTTACTTCACAGTTCAGACAGTGGGGTGAGGACTCACCCCTGGGAAATCTGTAAAATAAGAGGTGGTCACCCCCTCCCTTTTCTCCAGCTGACTTGGGCAGACCTGTGGTGGTGCCCCCGCCTCTGACCATGCTGTTTCTGTGTTGCCTTGGTTTCTAGCTCATGGAGAACGCAGTGTTCACTTTTGGACAATTGCTTTCCCCACATCTCCAAGGAGAGGCCTCTAAAACAGCCATCGCCATTGAGAAGGTGAAGCTCCGAGTCTTAAAGGTAAAACCACTTTTTCATGTGGGAAGCATAAAGCAACACTGTGGCCCCTGGTTCTCTTTAACTGGAAAATACCAAGTTCTTCTACTCGCCCCCTTTTCTTTCGCATCTTTCGCATCTTTCCTTCCTGGGGTTCCAGTGACTATTAGGTACCCGCTGTTCCCCCAGCATGACTTTCATGCCTCTCCTGCCATCTAGTGGCTATTTTAGGGATCACAGGTCCTCACCATTGTTGCCCATCAGCTGGAGAGACATGTCCTAGTTTACTTTTAAAGCAATTGGATTTGATATTTATTGGCTATAAGCAAACCATTGTGATGGGTATTGCATGGAATATAAATATAGGCAAGGCACGGCCTATTTCTTCAAATAGTTTCCATTTAAATTAGGCAGCATATTTTAGAAAAATCGGCACCTCATGGCAAAGGAAATATACTCCAAGAAAAAGATACCTGTGTGAGAGAGAGAGAGAGAGAGAGAGAGAGATTGGCACATTAAATTGTTCCATTTTTAATGTGTTTAATGTTTAAGTATGTATCAAAATAGTTGTAATAATAGTTTACATATATGTGCTGTATTTTTAAAGCTTGTTTAAACCTACCATGTTTCATTTGATCTTCACTAGAACTTGTGAGATAATTAGAATATGTTCCCATTGTAGAGATGAGGAAACTGACTCTCTAAGAGCTAACGTGACTTACTTAAGCTCAACAGGCTAGTCAATGATGACCCTAGAGCTTAAATTATCCTTAAAACTAATGCATTGATTTTTTACTTCCTCCTTGCCCTACACCAGTGATTTTTAACAGGTGAGCCACAAGAATTTTTCAAACATGCAATACCTGACTATTTAGTCAGGGGCACTGACCTCTTTTCCCTTAAATTGTCAAATAAAAAAATGACAACAACCAACACAACAATAGCCATCCAGTGTGAATGAATCAGTTATATCTATTTTCAGATCAGCAAAAATATTTTTTTTGGCATGCCACAGAATTTTAGTAATTCATTTATGTGTGCCACGAGATGAAAAAAGTTGAAATTGTTGCCCTAAACAGTGCTTGGAGCAGCAGATCAAAGTTCCTCAGAGCCTGGGAGGGGTCCCTGAATTTCAGACCTGATGTTGAGGTGTCACAGGCAGTAGGAGACTCTGGCAACCAAATTATTGAAATGAAAAGCAATATTTATCACGGGAACACAAATAATAATGAACTTGAAGTTGAGGAAGAAAAGATATCAATGTCAGTATCACCTCCAGTATCAGGACACTTTCATACCTCTCCGAACAGTTCCTTTCTTCTCTGGACACGCTTAAGGGCAAGAACATGCTTCCTGATATGAAAGCCGAAGTTCTCAGTGGCCATCCATTTAGTTCTACCCTCTTTGTTAAGTTCCTTCTTCCACCTGGCAGCCTTTCCTTGTTTGAATAGAGCTGTAATTTAGCCCCAAGTCACTACCTCCGGTATAAATGCCTTCATCTCCTTCACCATTCTTTCTTTGGCCTGACCATTCTGCTCACATGCCTGTGACTATGCTCCAGTTTGTCTGTGATCCCCTTAAAGTGACATCTAAAACCAAACTCTGGCCTCTCGGTTTGGATGACCCTTGCTGTACAAAGTGAATCATCACCTTTCTTGTTCTAGATATTAAACTTCATTGGTTAACATGCCACGGTGTTAATGTAGCTATGAGCCAGACACTCTCTTCCCTTGTGGAAACCACTACAACCCACCAATCCTGCCTTTAGGATGTAGGATGAAAGAAGTAGATGACCATCACTCCCAAGGGCCCACCCAGGATAGGGGTGACAAAGCATAAATTCACCCCCCTGGCTCTCTCCCCGACTTCTTTATACGGCAGGAGTTGCTGTTTTGATCTTGCCTCAGTTTCCATATCTGTAAGAGGGGAGGGTAAGATGGGTCATGCCCTCCACCTGGAGTGTGAGGGAATTGCATAGAAAGGTCTCTGAGACCTTGGAAACGCCACAGGGGTCCTTAGAAATTAGGGGGAGGGGCGAAGGCGATGAAGTGGGTGGCTGAGGTTTTTGCTGAAGGGAAAGCTAACAGATTGCAGTGTTGCTGTTTAGCATATGTTTCTCTCTGTGTATCGACAGCAATATGATTATGACAGCAGCACCATCCGGAAGAGGATATTTCAAGAGGCACTCGTTCAAATCACACTTCCCACCGTGCAGAAGGCCCTGGCGTCCACCTGCAAACCAGTAAGGGCTGGGTTCCTCCACAGAGCCTGCTCCTATTGCCGGTGAAGTTCAAGCACGGCTTATTTACTTACTTACTTATTTTGGCCACGATGTGCTTGCAGACGGTAGGAGGGGTTGGCAAACTTTTTCTGTCAATGGTCCAATAGTAAATATTTTGGGCTTCATGGGCCATACGATTTCTGTTGAGATTACCCAGCTCTGCCCCAAAGCAGCCACAGACTCTACGTAGACAGATGGGCACACCTGTGTTTCAGCATAACTTTAATCTACAAAACCCAGCAGCCGGCAGGATTTGCCGAGCCCTGGACCAGACAAAAATCTCGACGGGTAATGTTCTGAGTTTGAGCCAAGCTAAGGGTTGCCGTCAAACACCTGAGAATACCAGATGTCCCTCATTATAGAATGACTCCTAGGTCCAACGTGTCCTCTGAAACTTGGCCACTACCCCCGGGACAAGATCCGAAGTAACATGATTGATTACAGGAGGATATTTGCTCTGTTGAATCCAGTAACGTTTGTTTAGTGAAATCCATGAAACAAATCATTTAAAGCTGTTAGGAGCCCCAGGCAACCCGAGACAGCCATGATCGTGACGTGTGACTTAGTCTTCAGAGCAGAGAAATGGATGAGCGAGGCTGGGGCAAGACCTGGGTTCAAGTCCTGGTTTTCGGGCCTTGGCTGAGATTTCCTCTTGTAAAAAAATGGAGCTAGCAGTATCTTGCGGTAATCATCTTAAGATTGAGAAGACTTGCCCAGCCAGTGTGGCTCAGTGGGTGAGCATCAACCTAGGAGCCAGAAGACTCATAGGTTCTATTCCCTGTCAGGGCACATGCCCAGGTTTACAGGCTCAATCTCCAGTGAGGAGCATGAAGGAGGCAGTCGATCAATGAATCTCTCCCATCATTGATGTTTCTCTCTCTCTTCCTCTCTGAAATCAATGAACATATATTTTTTAAAAAAATAAAAATACATTTTAAAAAAGATTGAGAAGACTAGCATGAGGCAATTAACATTTGATGAGCGCTTACCACGTGCAAGGCACGGTGTTAAACACTTTGCATGGATTAGCTCAGTGATTCTCAGGACAGCCCTACGAGGAGGTGCTATTTATAAGCTGGTAGCGATGAGGAGACCTGAGGGTTAAGTAGAGGGCCCCAAATCGTAGAGACTGCACCCAGTTCACACTCCCTGGTAACATGTGATGCCCTGGGAAAAAGGTAAATACTGCTATCACTACTTGGCCGTTTCAGAAATGATCTACGAGCCTGGACATTTTCAAGGCCTGCTGCCCCTTGGAGCAAATGACAAAGACCTTTTCGAATTTAAAAAGGGCCTTTTGGCAGCTTAGACTCCTTCCCATGAGTTATTTGACTGTAGCAATTTCTTCCGTCATTTTTATATTCTCTCCATGCTGTTTTTCTCCCAAGTGTCATCAGCATATCTAGTTGCTGGCATTTCTTTGTGGGGGTGTATTTCTTTCATAGAAAGGGATGTGCTGAGGAGTAAAGAATCTGTCTGTGTGACTGTCCCATGGCCCACGTGCCTGGAAAGTGCAGCCGCCCGCAGGGTGACTCAGCCCGCCCCGTGGACGCGTCTGCACACAGACTTCCTGCTGAGCGTGTTTTCCTTTTCTAATCCCAAAGACCATCTGGGGGCCTCAGAGCCTCCAGAAAAGGTGAAAGGTGAAGGGCAAGGCAAGTCTCCCTTCCACCTGCCCCCCTCTTTCCAAACGCCAGCCCAGTGGTACCCGATTTGTAACAGGCTCTTGGGATTTTTTTCAATCAAGAGAGATTGGTTTCCAAAGAACCTGTCACCCGAGGTTTTCCGTGATGAAGGATAGGGTATTGGTGTCGAGAGATTTTTAAAAACTTGGATTTGCAGAACAGATACACCAGGGAGTTTCAGCTTCAGGGGAGAATTCTTCATCTTATTAAAGTGTTTCCTTTGGCTCTTAAAGTTGCGGCTTCCCAGATCTGTGGTACTAAAGTCAAGACACATGTTGGGATGTCCTGAGAAACTTTATAAAAAGTTATGGATCCCCAAGTCCCCCTTGCAGGGATTCAGTTTAATTGATCCAGGGAATTAAACGGATGTCACAGTTCAATCTATTTAATATGGAAGATCGAGTCCCTGTTCTGTAAAGCTGGACACGTCATGGCAGATTGTCATGACAGTATAAATGTCCCTAGAAATTATTCCTTCCCGTAGCTGGCTGAAATTTTAAAGGTCTTCTGTTTGTTCAGCAAACATATGTTAAATATGTATCAGATATGATCTGGGCGCTGGGCCAGGCCAGCGTCCCTGCTTGTTGGGGTTCACTGCCTAGAGGCAGGAGGCAGGCACACGGTATGCCGTGTGATGGGCACAACAGTAGCCTCATAGGAAGAGTTCCTCATGGCTGAGTTCCAAAGAGGTTGCCCTACTTCACTTGTGGAGTCAAGGAGGGCTGCAGAGTCCTGCTTTTGCCCAGTCCCGAGAGATGAGTAACAACAGGGGAATGAGGAGTGGGAGACCACGTGGGGACATGAAAGGGTGCGGCAGACATGAGCCCAGACCCCTCATTTCACAGAGGAAGAGAGGGGTGCAGAGCGGTGACGATGCTTGCCCAGGGTCCCACAGCCAGTCCAGGGCAGCGTCCGGGCTCCTGGGTAGTGCTCCTATCCATCCTTGTCTGTGTGTCTCTCGGACCCTCTCAGAGTCATGGAAGCTCCTGTCTCTCAATCCCTTGTCTTTCCTCTAGGGTACATATAAAGGAACCCCAGGAGAGCCCGCTATGAGCTGGTCCTGGGCTACTCCAGACCCCAAAGTCCTAGCACTGAGAGTTGTCTGGATGTGGTGACTCCTGACCGCCTGCTGTAAATCCTGCCCCTTCAGGCAAAAGATGTCAAATCCCACTCTGAGTCCCCGGCTCTCCAAGCCACATGTCGGGAGCCCTTTTCTAGCACCTTTGGGTGCAAAGACCTGAATTAATCACTGGGATGCAATTGGTGCTCTTTGATCCCTGCTCCGTCCTCAAGCTGGTAACAGGCAGGCCATTTGGAGACCCTTGGGAAGCAGAAGGGTTCAAGGATTTTTGCATCCTGCCTGGGTTGTCTTATGGGAATAGGTGAGTGTCAGGCCAGGGAGGGAAAGAGGAGCCCTTGAGATCCCAACGACCTGAAAAGGGGCCCCATTCTAATGAAGCTAAACACACATCTACTCCAGGACCCAGCAGTCTCACTTCCAAGATGACTAGGTCCTTAAATCTACAAAACTCAGGCACGAGAAGGTTCATAGCATTTATAGTCCTCGCAGTCAAAAAAACGGGAGAAAAATCTCAGTATCCATCGACAGTAGTATGGATAAGCTATTTTAGTTTATTCATATGATGAATGTCCTATCAATAAAAGGGAACAAGCTACGGATACAAGCAGCAACATGGAAGAATCTCAGAAACAGCCCAAAGGAATGGAAAATTCCACTCACATAAAGTTCAAAAACAAGAAGGACTGAGGTCTTGTGATAGACATCAGATCAGTGCTTATCTCTGGAGGATTAGACTAGGAAAGGGCATGGGAGTGATCTCCTCTGTCTTGATCTGGCTTCTGGTTTCATGGGTTTATTTATGTATTTAAAATCATTGAGCTGTACATTTTTTAAAAATATATTTTTATTGATTTCAGAGAGGAAGGGAGAGGGAGAGAAAGATAGAAACATCAGTGATGAGAGAGAATCATTGATTGACTGCCTCCTGCATGCCCCCTACTGGGGATCGAGTCCACAACCTGGGTTTGATCGGAATCGAACCCAGGACCCTTCAGTCCGCAGGCTGATGCTCTATCCATTGAGCCAAACCGGGTAGGACTGAGCTGTACTTTTAAAATGTTTGCATTGTATTGTGTGTGGCATATACCTTGGAAAGTACTGTTGGTTATTTTATTTTTTTTTATATATATTTTATTGATTTTTTACAGAGAGGAAGGGAGAGAGATAGAGAGTTAGAAACATCGATGAGAGAGAAACATCGATCAGCTGCCTCCTGCACATCTCCCACTGGGGATGTGCCCGCAACCAAGGTACATGCCCTTGACCGGAATCGAACCTGGGACCCTTCAATCCGCAGGCCGACGCTCTATCCACTGAGCCAAACCAGTTTCGGCTGTTGGTATATTTTTTAAAGAGGAAGAAGAAAATACTTTGGTTATGAAAAAAAGGAGGGCCCCGGACTCAGTGACACCCCTTGAGATGATCAAATCTCTGGGTCTACCCTCTGTGTGCACCCAGCATAAGGAGTGGTGTCACAGGGGGTCAGGAGTGGGACTCATTCTTTCTTTTTTTGTTTTGTTAATCCTCATGCTAAGATATTTTTTCCATTGATTCTTAGAGAGAATGGAAGGGAGGGCGGGGAGAGAGAAAGAGAGAGACATGGATATGAAAGAGACACACTGATTGGTTGCCTCCTGCACCCTGACCAGGGCCCGGGAATGAACTTGTAACCCAGATACGTGCCCTTGACTGGGAATCAAACCCAAAACACTTTAGTGGGTAGGCCAACGATCTAAACACTGAGCAACACCAGCCAGGGTTGGACTCATCCTTTTCATATCTGCATCTCATGCCTTGCCCTCTGTCTCTTGCTCTCCAGGAACTTCAGAAATACGAGCAGTTCATCTTCGCTGATCACACCAACATGATCCATGTTGAGAACGTGTATGAGGAGATTTTACATCAGATGCTCCTTGACGAAACCCTGAAAGGTGAGGGAGGTTCACCCGGTGCTAGAGGGAACTCTGGAGAGAGGGGAGCCCCCCAGAAATGAGGCCCAGTATGGCCAGCTGGGTTTGCTCAACAGGTATGAAAAGGGAAGGGGAAATCGATGTTGCTGGGAGACAGAGAAGGGACACTAACCCTGACTGAGCAAGCACACACTATACCAGCCCGTTCGATATTCTTTCTCTTTCATTACAAATAAGAACTCTGTGAGATGGACATTTTAAACTCCGTTTTCAGATTAGAAAACTGAGGTTGGGAGAGATGACACTTAGGAACAGCTGTCTTCTTCCAGCTGTTCCAGACAGAGCAGAGGAAAAAGGGCTCTTCTTAGTCACAGGCTCAGGACCCCACCCAGAGCGGGAGGAGGTGATCCCAGGAGCAGCTACTCTCCCGGCACATTCCTCACCTCCTCTCAGTGGGACAGGAAAGGACACAGGGTGATGGCACTGCACACTGGGAGGCTTGCCAGGACTCCAGCGCCCACTGTGGAGGCAGGCCTTGCTCGGCACAGGAGTGTGGCTAGGAAAACTTTGATGGAGATATGGAGGAGGGTCATCCATAAAACTGTAGGCCCGAAACACATCTGATCTCCATGGGGAGGATGTTACGCATCGCAAAACCCCTCCACAAAGAGCGCTGGCCAAGCACAGGCCCCGGGTCGCAGTAGCCCCTCACAAGGGGTTGAATGAGATAGGAATGTAAAGGGAAGGACTCCCTGGGAAGGGCACAGTCAAGGCCACTGCCAGCCCACTAGGGCACCTTGGGGTGAGTTAGAAAAAGGCTACCTTCCCCTGAAACCTATATAATTTTATTAACCAGTGTTACCCCTAATAAATTCAATTTAAAAAAAACCAACAAATTGGTAATTACAAAATAGTCACAGGAATGTAAAGTACAGCATAGGAAATATAGTCAATAATATTGTAATAACTATATATGGGGCCAGGTGTGGGTGCTAGAAATATTGGGAGGAGGGGAAGGTCACAGTGAAATATAGGCTTATGTCTAAGTGCTATGCTGTATACCTAAAGCAAATACAAAATAATACTGAATGTAAGCTATCATTGAAAAATAAAATTTAAATGATGAAAAAGAAATAATTTGTCTAATCTAGGGAGGAAAATGCTAACGACAGCAATAAAATAAGTCCTTACTTACAAAAAGAACAGAAAAAGAGCTTGCCTGCTCTCTGTCCAAATAGTGCCATGATACGCTGATTTTATGAGAGCAGGACACTCTCCTGCTAGCTGCTGGGAAGTTATGATGCTGACTCTGCAGACCTGTCCTGTCTCTCCTGTCAGCAGCACCCGCTTGGAGGTGACACTGTTGGGCATAGCACAGCCTGCACAGCCATAAGCAAAGGCCTATTGTCAAAACTGCCAGCTGCTGTCGTCATCATTGTTCTTCCTCCTTGGAGGCGTCTAAGGCTGAGCTGGGTGTGTAGAGAGCCTCATTTTGGAATGCCTGGGTAGTTTTGCCCTACCTAGCATCTTTGCTGCAAGCATTTTTGCCACAAACATTTTTTTTCCCCATAACTAATTGGCTGTAAGGCAATTTTGTTGTGAAAAAAAAAAAAAAAAGATAAAATTATTAAGCCCTAACCGGTTTGGCTCAGTGGATAGAGCGCTGGTCTGTGGACTGAAAGGTCCCAGGTTCGATTCCGGTCAAGGGCATGTACCTGGGTTGCGGGCACATCTCCAGTAGGAGATGTGCAGGAGGCAGCTGATCGATGTTTCTCTCTCATTGATGTTTCTCACTCTCTATCCCTCTCCCTTCCTCTCTGTGAAAAATCAATAAAATATATTTTTTTAAAAAGATAAAATTATGACAAATAAAAGAGGTATATTAAAACTAACCAAATTAGAAAGACTTCATTGCAAAATACAAAATATTTGAATTTGTTACAAATGTGCATAGATTCATGGCAATACTGCGCAAATAGCTGATATTGTTTTGTAGATTGTACATAAGGTCTTGTCCTTGTTCTATGGGAAATGTGGGTTCAACTCTGAGCCCTCAGAGGCCCTTGGTGCCTCTCTTTCTCTTCCCAATTCAGTGTTTCAAGATAAGCAACCAACTACCTCTTGGGGCAAAAATCATCACCACCTGGAAAAACTGCTAACTATTTTAAGACCACCACTATTTATTTTCTTCACTTTCTTGTCAATGGAGAAATGAAACCAAACTGACAAAAAATAAAAACAAAGCACCACAAAAACCCAAACTGTCAACCACTTTTTTTATCTTTTTTTTTTTAACAGCAAAATTGCCTTACAGCCATTTAGTTATGCATTGAAAATTTCTTTTCGTCAAAAATGCTTGTGGCATCCGGCTGCGGTGGCTCAGTGGTTGAGTGTAGACCTATGAACCAGGAGGCCACGGTTCAATTCCCGGTCAGGGAACATGCTGGGTTGTAGGCGTGATCCCCAGTGCGGGGCATGCATAAGGGAGCCAAGCAGTGATTCTCTCTCATCATTGATGTTTCTATCTCTCCCTCTCCCTTCCTCTCTGAAATCAATAATACACACACACACACACACACACACATTAATGCTTGTGGCAAAGACATCTACGGCAAAGATGCTAGGGCGAAGGTCGCCAAATCCATTTTGGAGACAACAGGCCAACAGGGCTCTCTCTACAGGTTCAGCACTGAGAACCTGTACTGAACAGGTTCACATTCAGGGCTGGCCTGTGGGAAAAAGTAGAGAAATGTAAGTCATGCTCCTTAATGTCCTGGAGGCATTTCAGTCACCGTGGATAGACTGGAACCGCACAGATAAGAGCTAATAAAATGTGACGGGGGCCTCATGAGCGATCCAGGTGATAGCATTATGGACTGTGAGCTCCTTGCTAGCAAAGGCCACGTTTTATTCATCTTCGCATTCCCAGAGCCTGTCCCCTAGTCCGTGTCCAGTGTTTGCTCTTTGAGTAAATGAAATACGTGAAGGAATGAACACCACGGAGGTCCAGAGTTCGGAATGAGGCTGTGTTCATCGGGGAGGGCTACCTGGAAGAGCGGGGATGTGAGCTGGGATTTGAACTTGAGAAGTCTGGGCAGCCCGAAAAGCTGAGAGGGGAGTCTGGCTTCGGGGTAAAAATATCAAGAAAAGCTGTTTGCCCGTGAGGTAGGAACGACCCCGGTGAGGTTGAAACAGCCCCCGTGAGGTAGGGACGACCCCGGTCTGGTAGGGACAACCCCGGTCAGGTTGTAACGGCCCCCGTGAGGTAGGAACGACCCCGGTGAGGTTGAAACGGCCCTGGTGAGGCTCAGACGGCCCTGGTGAGGTTGAGACTACTCCAGTGAGGTTGGGACAAATAAAGGGGACCAGTATGGACTGATGAACAGGGGTAGATACAGAAGCAGAGCAACATTGAACAGAATGTTAAACTACAGTGGGAAGCCTGGGGAGGGTGGGGGTGGGGGGATTAAGAGACCAACTGAAGGACCTATATGCATGCATATAAGAGTAACCAATGGACACAAGACACGGGGCGGGGGGGGGGGCGGGGGGTAGGGGCCGGGGGAATGTCAAGGGGGGGAAAAAAGGAGACATATGTAATACTCTTTGTAATACTTTAAGAAATAAAAATTATTAAAATATTTTTAAATAAATAAATAAATACAAGCAAAAAAAAAAAAAAAAAAAAAAAGAAAAGCCGTTTGGCCGGGGCAGGGCGTTAACGTCGTGTTTTGTGTTCTGGTGTCTCAGTGATAAAGGAAGCAGCGATCCTGAAGAAACACAACCTATTTGAAGACAACATGGCCTTGCCCAGTGAGAGCGTGTCCAGCTTGACCGATCTGAAGACCCCCGTGGGGTCCAACCAGGCCAGCCCCGCCCGGAGGGCCTCGGCCATTCTGCTCGGAGTGGCTGATGGTGAGACTCCCAGTAACGACGTGTTCCCGGAACCAGAGGAAAAGCAGCAGCCTGGGGTCCCTAGTCCGGTGGCCCAAGGAGAAAGCCTTTCTTCCCCAGGTGGGGACGCGCAGGGGGTTCGTTCAGGCACCGGTGACCCTGTTGTGAACCCCGTGGCTGCAGAGGACACAGCAGGAGCCCGGGGCACCCGCTCATCAGACCTGGAGTTTGCAGGGACTCCTGCGGACAGAGAAGCCGCCACCCACCAAGAGCCACAATCCCTCTCTGCCTCATGCTCCTTGAAGGAGCTCAGAAGTTTGTTGACGGTGACCGTCGAGGTACCCATGGTGTCTGCCACCCTCGAGACTGAAAAAGATACACATCCGGAGACCCTTGTTCCCCAAGAAATTGACAAAGAAGAGGAAACGACCCAAATCCACAGGGAGGCCACTCAAGCAGCTGCCTCCAGTCAGGACGACAGTGAAGAAGGCGGAGTCCGGGAGAGGGAGGCCCATTCTCCAGCTGCTGAGGTCAAGGCCGAGGCCGGGGCTGGTGGGGTGGAGGCAGGGGGATGTGCAGAGGCTCAGCCAGCCTGCGGGGGGCTCAGCCAGGGCCCCAGCGGCCCAGGCCCCACAGAGGAGCAGGCGGAGGCTGGGGAGTCCACCGGGAGGGACGCCCAAGAAGGAGGTAAGGCCGTGCCACAGGGAGGCTGCATTTTAAACTCTGACCCCATGGGCCCCAGGGAGAGCCAGGTCTCTGTGGAGGAAGCGGTGGGAGGGAAAAGTGACCCAGCCCAGGCTGCTGCCGGGGTGGGTGCAGAGGAGGTTAAGGGTCCCCGTGTTTACGAGTGTCAGTGGGTGGTGGAGAATGCTCCAAACGCCGACATCCTGGGTCCACAGGAAGAGGATGCGAGGGAGAGTCCCCCAGAGCAGCCCTCGGAGGAGTGAAAGGGACAATTTGGCCAAAGTATCTCAATGAACAAACCCAGCCAATGGCTTAATTATGGGTACACTTAGCGGGTGCATGGGATTGTTACAAAAAAGTTAAAAAAAAAAGTATTACCTACTTTCTTAATCTGTAGAATGAAATCAGAGGGGATGCACACAGGGCACCAGCACTGAGGCAAACCCTTGTGGAACTGAGCTGTTCTGCCTTGAATTCCTGCTTTAGCGTTTTCATAGGAATTACAAAGGTAATGGGGTGTGTGGGGTGAGAGACAGCTGAGGGTGTCCGGGGGAGGGAGTGGGGATCGCACTGAGGACAGAGAACGCAGTAGGAGCATGGTTTTCAATACACTCTGCAGTGTCTTCTAATGCACTTTAAGGCTTTTCCATTCTTTGTAAGAATGCAGATCTATGCTGTAAATCCCACTACACTATATGGACTGCTCTGTCTCTTAAGGACTCGGCCTTTGCCCGAGGTCACGCTGCAGGAAAGGGTAGGTGGTGGGCACAGGCACCACCGCTGTGGGCAGCCCCACGGGGCCTGAGAGCTCAGGAAGGCTGGGCAGAAACAGAGGAAGGCCGTGGTCTGTGCAACTGTCTGGGCCTGGTACTAAATCTGCTCTCAATGTCTTGTCAATTGATTTGTTAATTCTTATTCATTAATCACCTTTTGAGGAAATTCAGACGAAAATTTCCCTGTCATGTTTAAGCATTCCAAATTAGCCTTAAATTGTGCAGAGAAAGAGCTTAGCTAAATTATTGGGCATAAAGTCTTCCAATTAAACACAGATACTCTATGCCACATGCTGTGTGTTAGGCATCATACAAAAAGAGAGAGAGAGAGAGAGAGAGAAGGAAAGATAAGGTGCCTTGTTCAGTATACATTAAAAGACCCAAGGGAATTTACTCTAAAAAACACCAGTTTTCAAATGATATGTTTTCTGTGTTGGCATGAAAGCTTCCTGTCTTTCCATTAAAACAGCCCTGCTTCATTCCCAGAAGGAAATAAAGTGAATACATGAAAAAAAATGAATAAGAAAGAAAGATGGAAAAAAAGGGAGAGAGAGAGACAAGGGAGAGAGAGAGAGAGAGAAGCCGAGGTATATAAACATACCATCAGGTTCCAAAGATGTTGCCAAAAGTAGAAATCATTTGTTCAGTCGTTTAGCAAGTTGGGGTCATTATGTCCCAGGTGCTGGAGATCGGTGGTTAAAAAGATCTGTTCCTTTCTCCCAGAACTTACACTGTTAGCGGAAATAGACACAGACATCTTCTAAATCCATTGTGACCTACAACTGTTAACGTTCAAGCTGGACTGGACCTCCAAAAGATCGAATAAAGGAGTGTCCTATTGTCCTTCAGAAAATACCAGTTTATTTCCTAAAAGCTTCAGTCCCCGTACCACATCTTCATACTTCCACAGATTTTGATATCAGATCCCAACATACTGCCCCAAGAGCTCGTTTTGATCATCATCAGCCTGTAAGTTTATATCAGTTCTTTAGAGGATTTGCCCCAGAGTTCAACCATTTAAGCAGGAATTCCAATATCTCCCTCTCCACCTCCTCACGAAGAATTTCTTGGATTTCTAGGTCTTTAAGGATGAAAGAGAATCAGTATCAACATCATCTCCTGTGACAACGTTCTTTGAGTGCTTAGACCCTCACAGCTAGAAAGGATCTCCTTACAGATACAGAAGGTCCCTGGGCCCTGTAACACCCAGCACTCGCTCTTGTCCTCGCATTTAGCATGGACTATGGAAGTTATGTCTCTTTTAGGGGCTCCTTTCTTCGAGGACAGAAACTAGGGTTTAGTCATCCTATGCGCTTCCTGCTAGAATAGAAACACGCAGCCTGGACTCCTGGCTCCCTGCCTCCTCAAGTCACATGAATAGCCTTAGTGCCTAGCCAGGAACTGGCCTGTGGCAGGCTGCTCAGGACATGTGAGCACCGACACCCACCGCTCCGCTGTGCTGGGGCTTTTTGGCGCTTGCTGTCAGCCGGGGAGACTTTTTTTTTTAACTGGGCTTTCTGCCCTTGGGGAGTCTTCCCTTAAATCAAGTCCAAAGGGCAGATGGCCATCTGGTCAGATGCCCTGGCCAGAGAGGCAAGGAGCCAAAGGAGCAGCGCCCAGCCCTGCCAGGGACCGCCTTCTCTCCAGGAGAACTGTGGCGAGGGAGGAGGTCCCAGCCCAGGCCACCACCACACACGGGCTTCCCGGCTTCCTCCCTTTTCTCTCATCAGGGCTTCTTGAACCCTTGGAAAGCAGAGTCATTATTTCCAACCCTAGAGGAGGGTCCACGTCACTGCATTGGATGGATGAGCATCAGTGCCCTCCCTCACCCGTTCTGTGGGCCCCAGGGGACCGGGCAGTGAGTGGGAGGACGCACTCGAGAACACCATCAAAGGATTTTTCTGTGCACATTTCACAAAAGACAAACTCACTGAGCTATGCAGGATGACTGTTCCGTTTTTAGATGGAACAGGAAACTAGAGTGCATTTGAAGTATTCCTTATTCATCTTAACATGTTGGATGGGATAACTTCAGATGACCGCGCGTTTGTTGCTTTCCATACGGACGTCTTTGTATTGCTCCAGTGGTTTCCGGGTTGGAGGGAGGTGGCTGTGATTTCTCTGAGCAGCAGGAGAGCCTCTCTCTGCAGGCTGCATTGGGAGTCTCTCCCAGGGGCAAATCTGTTAGAAAGGCATCAAATCTCAAGACACAGTTTTTGGCAAAAATTCTGTAACTTGAAACTAGTTACGTTACTATTGACCTTTCACAAAAAAAATAATATTTTTCTTAGAAAAAATTAGCCCATCATTTCCTCCTTTGCAGCTTGGAGCTGAGACAGTAGTGCCTTGCATTATGGAAAGTGAATTCTCTTTAAAAAAAAATATTTGGGCCCTAACCAGTTTGGCTCAATGGATAGAGCGTCAGCCTGCGGACTCAAGGGTCCCAGGTTTGATTCCGTTCAAGGGCATGTACCTTGGTTGCAGGCACATACCCGGTAGGGAGTGTGCAGGAGGCAGCTGATCGACGTTTCTCTCTCATCGATGTTTCTAACCCTCTATCCCTCTCCCTTCCTCTCTGTAAGAAATCAATAAAATATATTTTAAAAAAATATTTGGGGAACCACAAGGATAAGATTCCAGTTTGTCCAAAAGCTTTATAAAGAGGCTGAGTGAGAAAAACTGCAGGTCATTAGGCTTGATCGTCTACATTTGATTAAGAAGATTCTCAAGCCTGCTTTTGTAACTTCCAGGTTGTAGCCAGTGACTTCTAAGGGTTTCACAATTCTCCCAGACAGGTGACTTTATTTCTTTACTAGAGGCCCAGTGCACGAATTTCATGCACTGGTAGGGTCCCTAGCGGCTGCTGGCTGCTGACCGGGGCCTCCCTCCCTTCCCCTGGCCAGCCCTGCCCCTGGACAACTCCTGGTCGAGGGGACAATTTGCATACTATGCTTTTATTATATAAGATAAGTGCTAAATGACAGGGAAGAGAAGGGCATCACTGACTAAACAATAATACCGTTTCACTAGGTAGAAAAAGTGGCTGCCTGTGCCTTCTCTTTCCCATAAACAAACAGGGTTGGGATTTGCCTTCTGAAGCCTGCAACTTCAAGGAAAAAATCGACACTGTGGACTGATTATTTTATTTTGTTTTTGATCACTATATAAAGCAAATAAACATAAAACACTTTGTAACCATGTATTTACTCTGCCAAGTGCCAATATTCCAATAAAAATGTTCATCCTTGGAGAAGGGTCCGGATGTCATATATATTTGGATTTGGGCTGGTTTCATCTTTTTTAGCAAATGCCATGACTTGAGCTGGGAGGAACAGCCCTCAGAGACGGAAGGTGAGTCACAGTCACTGTATTACGGAACTTTTAATTTTCTGTCATCAGGAAGAAATCCACAGGGAAATCACTTACTAGTAATGTCAGATGTAATTACGCTTTGAAACTGCATATGCTTATTTCTCTAGGAATTAGATTATGTCTAAATACAGCAATGGGCAAATTACTCTTGACGTAATTGAACTGCTGTTCAAACCAATTTATTTTCAGCAGGTAACCCTGAGTGAAACATTCATTCTTTCTATGCTTATAAGCAACACAATGTTTACTCACCAATGTTGACAGTTGCTCATTCATCCATGAATCCACTTCACCCTAAATATAATGATTGTGTTTCTATCGTATGCAGGCACTCTAGTGGGTGCTGGGCAAACAGAGGTGAACATGGCGGGTGTGATCACTACACCTCAACTTTGCAGGGTGAACGTGGCAAGGGAGAGCGCAAAAAAGGTATTTACTTCCTTGCCTGGCATGAACCTTGTCTATAATCTCAGCTTCAATTCTATCTACACCAACAGCTTCAGGCAAGAGAGGAAGGAACACTGGAGAAATCAAGTCCAGGGGAGATGGGACACTCAGTGTGGCATACACTTCACCACTCCTCTCCTCCTTCCACACCAAGCATCCAGTGGGCAGGAACCATTCCCAGAGCGGCTCCCCCACTACTTCTGTTTAGGGCCAATAATCGGATTGGAACTGGAGGTGAGTGAGTTGATTTGAAACTACTTCAGCGTAGTTTTTCTTAGATGACATGTTTACGTGGTATGGCTGGATGGGGCTGATAGAGGTCTTGAGAGGAGCCAACTAAACCTGTATGCCAGTGTCTGTAGTTGCCATGTTAATAATTGTCAAGAACTAGAAAACAACCCCTATGTCCCGTGGTACGTCCATATGATAGATTACTACTCAACAGTAAAAAGGAATGCTCTGCTGACATATAGGGTAACATGGATGAGTCTCAAAATAATTAGGCAGAGTGGAAAAGGCCAGACCAAAAAAAAAAAAAAAAAGGGATGCCCGCTATATACTTCCTTTTATATGACATTCTAGGAAAGGACAAATTTAGAGATAAAAATAGATCATCAGTTTCCTGCAGCTGGGCGTCGGTAAGTTGGGGAGACTGATTGTGGAGTGGCATGTAAGGGAATTTGGGGGGTAAACTATTCTAGATCTTGATTATGGTGGTTGCTCTGTGACTATATGCATTTGTAACACATAACTGTATCCTGAAACGGGATTCTTTGGGTGCATTTACTCCCGTCTTTAAGCCCGTATAGAATTGAGAATGATACAGAGCCAAAAGGGAAAAGCCACTAGAAATGGTTGCCAACGTAAAATTGGTTCCCTAAAATAACCATTTGATGAGTACTGTTCTGCAGGGCTCTGCCGCTTCTTTGAAGTTCTGATCTGGACTCAAATCTTCTTCCCCAGAATTCCGATGATGATGCCTTGGCATCTGCCAGACCATCTTGCTGGCACTGTCTTCCCACGGTGGAGAGCCAGGCACACACCGGGGCATGGCAAGTGCTGGCAGACTGCCCAGTGCAGGGTTAGGAACTCCTAGACTCTACTTCCAGTCACGTGCCACTGAGGAAGCCCCCAGGAGGTCTAACATGAAAGACAACTTCATTTACTTAAGGCCATTACCGCTTGCTTGACATGCCTTAAGAAATCACAAATATGAGAGAGATCACACTCATTAAAGCACAACATGACATGCGGGGGGAAAAAACACAACATCTGGTTATATGAACTCTGAAAAGCCTAACTTTGAAATTTTTCTTCTGAATATCCTTTGATGTATAAGCCTTTTATTTATTTATTTATTTATTTATTTATTTATTTATTTTGATTCTTTGAAAAATAGTGGTTTCCAGATCAAAACCACAGATAGAAACTTTCTCTAGGTGGGTAAAAATCACCTGGAAATTGCTAGACTCTGTTAAAGGGGATGAGATTAACACATTGACACAAAGCATTTTATTTTATTTTTAAATATTTTTTAAATATATTTTTATTGCTTTCAGAGAAGAAGGGAGAGGGAGAGATGGAAACATCAATGATGAGAGAGAATCACTGACCGGCTGCCTCCTGCACGGCCCCTACTGAGGATTGAGCCTGCAACCTGGGCATGTGCTCTTGACCGGAATCAAACCTGGAACCCTTCAGTCCGCAGTCCGGCGCTATATCCACTGAGCCAAACTGGCTAGGGTGACACAAAGCATTTTATATAAATTTCCGTGAACAAGACAATCTCATAATTACTCTTTAAAATTTAGTAAGCCCATAAAAATTGGAGAGACACTCCTTTAAATGAAATATTTTTCATTCTTAGTTATATAACAATTATCATAAAAGCAATAACTTTGTTCCACTTAATTAAAACAGATACTGATGCCCCAACTGGGAATCACACTGTGACCTCCTGGTGCATGGGCTGATACTTAACCACTGAGCTATATAGGCCAGGCAAAACCACTTCTGTTTGACTAGTATATAGTCACACTTCCTTGGGTGACCTGTCTCTTAATTTCCCTGCTTTCTCACCAAAACCTAATATTAAGTAAATTGAATAACTTGGCAAACCATTAAGTTTGTTTTTAAAACTTCTAACAGACTCCACCTGTCCAAAAGTGGACCAGTAAATAACAACCCTGTGTACTTTTAATCATATTTAATTTTTTTATTTTTTATTTTTTATGAATCTTATCTTTAATGGTGCTACTTATTTTATGCTGGTTTTTGTACAGTATGGAGCACCCAGACAATTTATAAAGTTCAGTTAACAATCAAAATGTTTTATTTAGCATACATGAATATAATGTCCTTTAGATGGGTTGAATTTTTCATATTTCTACTGATTTTTCTCTTGTTATTGTTGAACAATCTCCTTGACTTCAGGCTAAGCTAGTTATACTTCAAACAGTAACCGGTATGCGTTACTTTAGTTCAGGGGTCATATTTAATTTTTTTTAAATTCCAGGAGCAACTGCAATTACTGGTGTTACAGCCTTTACTGTTTACTAGCTGTGTCTTTTATTGCCAGGAGATTTAAATACTCTCAAGGGAAGTTGCCTTGCAGTATTTCCAGTAACGCATTATTTCTATGCATCTTATACAGAGGAGAAAGGGAAAGGAAAGTCCTAAAGATAAGCTGGCAAAACCTCGGCAACTGTAAAATTTACTCAAGGCTCAGACAAAAAGGATTTTTAAAAAACACCTCTCTAAGGAGATCCTATTATTTGTTGATAGTACTTAGGGATTTGATAGATAAACTATACATGATAAGCAAAATTAAAAGTAAAATGGGACAGATTTTTCACAGTTAACCAATTTTATAGGGTGTCCCAAAATTCAAATCTTGCATGAGCGTTAACAACAACAAAAAAATTAAAAGCCTAATTTTACTTGGTTTATTGAGTCAGATTCTAATATCTGTTGCCCTTTGATTTCAGTCCTTTCAATTTGATAAGCATTACCAAGTACCAGTTATGGCCCAGGAGCAGGGACAATGAAGACCAATGAAGACCACGGCTTTGCGTATGTGCCAGCAAAGCCATGGAGGCCATTTACCCGATGTGCTATTCCATACATAACCCTATACTGTATACTTTATGAATCAATAAAAAATTTACAATTTTTAGTTATAAACCTGTGTTTTCTATTAAAATTACTTCTTGTGTGAATTTTGGGACACCCTATAGGAATCCCGGAACATATATAAAGGTCATATTTGCGTCTTCACTGTTAAGTATATATAACCATGATTGTAAAAACACCAAAGCAAGACTTTGGCATAGAATGCCAAGTGTCTCCTAATATTTGCTATCCTCTGCTCCTTTCGAGTTATAGAATCTCCTGGGTTTGAACTGAGCATGTGTCTGCCCAGTTAGAGGCTAAAAATCTCAGCCTTCCTTGACTGGAATCAATTGATTAACTCTTTTCCAATGAGAAGTGAGCATTGGACGTGATGTGTGGACCTTCCTGGTCACATCCTTTTAAATATAAATATATATATATATATATATATATATATATATATATATATATATATGATTTTAGAGAGGAAGGGAAAGGGAGAGAGAGAGAGAGAGAAACATCAATGATGAGAATCATTGATTGGCTGCCTTCTGCATGCCCCTACTGGGGATCGAGCCCACAACCCAGGCATGTGCCCTTGACCGGAATCAAACCTGGGACCCTTCAATCCACAGGCTGCCGCTCTATCCACTGAGTCAAACAGGCTAGGGCTGGTCACATCCTTTATAAAGGAAAATGCTTGCCCTCTTCTCTCTCCCTTCCAGACTAGCTGAAAGGTTTATGTGATTCTGGTGAAGCAGCTTGTACGATAGAGACGCCTACCAGCGGATAGCATAGCAACCTGAGTTCCTGGATGACTCTGTGGAATAGAATTGCCTACCAGCCCTGAAACACCCACCTGTTTCTGAATATTATTTGGGAGAGAAACAACTTTCTTTCTTGTATAAATTATTATATTTGGGATTTCTTTCTTGTAGCACCTGGGCTTGTACCATAACTAATAAAAGGGTTTGGCATTATCGTCACTATCATTTGTACTGTGTTCAAACTTTTTAACTATCTCTTTAAAAGATATAGGAACTTTAGTTTTTAAGTTAGCAGGAAGGCTTATATGACTACTTGCTTAGGGGGATTGTTAGCATTAAACGATACAATACAGTGTTTATGAAACCTTTGTAAACTTAAAAAGGTTTCAAACAACAAGTCATTATGTTAATATCAAGCTAACACAGCGGTTCTCAACCTGTGGGTCGCGACCCCTTTGGCGGTCAAACAACCCTTTCACAGGGGTCGCCTAAGACCATCCTGCATATCAGATATTTACATTATGATTCATAACAGTAGCAACGTTACAGTTATGAAGTAGCAACAAAAATAATTTTATGGTTGGGTCACAACATGAGGAACTGTATTTAAAGGGCCAGAAGGTTGAGAACCACTGAGTTAACAATCCATGATAGCAGTGGGGTTAATGGTTTTTCTGCAAACATTTTAGCCATCTAATGCGGCCCACCGCCCAGGTAACATAATCCAGTGGACATGCGCATGCTTCCAGAATAATTGGTTTTCCAGGCATTATAATATAGCAGAAGGAGGGGTACTGAAGTACGCAGAGACATTATCTTTTTGATTACTTCATGGAAGTGGCAGCCTGCTTTATTGTGTATGAAGTTAGCGCCAGTTACCTGGGAGACTGACGTAGTTCACCACTTAACAGACTTTATAAAGTGGCCTCATTGGTGCTGTCTAATTTAATGTTTCATGCTTTAATGTAAAAGCACATCTAATGAATCCTGCTATTGCCGTATCATTTATACTTCACTCCTCTCAAATTGTTTATTGGATGAATGATCCTGGCAACATTTGCTGAGTATTCACTGCCTACAGAACCCACCATGAGGGAATTTGCAAATAAAATAAAGACCTTTGTATCCTTATCTCATTTGAACTTCCTGCAGCCTGGGATACTATTGGCCACTCCCTCCTGACACTTGCTCTTCCTTTGATTTCTGTGACTCTTTTCTCTGGTTTGCTTCCAAACTTTCTGATCTTCTTTCCTTTGATATTCTTCCACTACAAAAAAGTTGGAGATCCCCCGTGTTCCTTCCTGAACCTTCTCTTTTCACCCTTCATTCTTAGACTTTTTGGAGTCACGAGCCCCTTGGAGATTATAATGAAATACACTCGGGGGGGCGGGGGGGGGCGGGGGGCGGACTTGTTGCATGCAATTTTAGGATTACATGAACATCCTGAAGCAACTAGTGACTCCCTAAGGGTCCTTATCCCTCAGTAGTTCCTTAAGAACTACTGTTCCATGACTTTTAACTACCTCCTATCCAGAATCTCTCTCTCTCTCTCTCTCTCTCTCTCTCTCTCTCCCCCCCCCCCCCTCTCTCTCTCCTCAGATATATCCAGTTGCTTATTGTATTCCTTCACTTGGATGTCAAACATGAACCTTAAACTCAAACTCACCACATCCCAGCTGAACTCATCATATAGCCTCCTCTCCCCAACTGCTCTTCATCCTGTGGTTTCTACTTTGGTGAGTGGCATCACCATCCAATAAACTGCTCAAGTTATAAAGAAGGTCCAGGGCCAAATGTGAAATCGGGGCCCTGGGGGCTGTGGAAGAGCTGCCTTCACCCAAGAACCTTACTCTCAGCCGTAACTGTCTACCTGGTCATAATGAGAGCATCAATAGCTACTCTTTATTGAGTTCTTTCAGATCGTGCTACATAGTTTACACACATCATCTTATCATCTTGACAGCACTCCTGCAAGGAAGGTATTCCATCAATTAAACTGTTTAAACCTCCTAAAAAAATGCTGAGTTGGGTACTACACTGTCCCTTGATATGGCTCCAGGATCCCCTGGGATACTGAAATCTGCAGATGCTTAAGTCCCTTCTATACAATGGCATAGTATTTGCATATAACCTAGGCACATCCTCCTGTGTGCTTTAATCTAGGTTACTTATAATACCCAGGACAAAGTAAATGCTATATAAACAGTTGTCTTTTATTGGTTAGGGAATAATGACAAGGAAAAAAAAATCTGTACATGTTCACTACAGATGCAACCATCATAGGCCTTCCTACATAGGACACGTTAACAACAATGTCAGCTTTTCAGGGGAATATTATCTATCTGTGGTTGGTTGAATCCCGAATGCGGAACCCACAGATATGGGGGGCTCACTGTATTCTTATTCCTGTTTACAAATGAGAGAACGAAGGCACAAAGACATTTAGTAATTTGCTTAAGATAATATAGCTAATAAGTAGCAGAACTGGCTCAGAGCCAGTTCTTGGCCACCTACACGACCTGTGCTACCTGTGCGGAATGATGTTGAATGATGCTGCCTTAAAACCTGTGTCCCAACTGAAATGTGAAGTAAAAACTATGTTGGTAGCGCAAATGGGGATTTAGGCACTGCTTGTGATGAGCATGGACTTGCCCTTTTTTTCCTGATACATAAAGTAAATGGTTGCTAAATGAGACACTCCACCACATGCGTGAGCATAACATTAAATACGACTTGCCTGTGAGAGCTGGTACAGGAGTCACTGAGAGAAGTGGAATAAGAATCTGAGGTTGAAGTGATTTTGAAGATCTTACAACAGTGGTTCTCAGCCTTGGCTGCACATTAGAATCACCTGGGCATCTTTTTTAAATCCTGATTTCTGGGCCTCATTCTCCGGAAATTCTGTTTCTTTGTTACTAATGTTGTGGCCCCACCCCATAACGAAGAAACAGAATTTCCGGAGGATGAGGCCCAGAAATCAGGATTTTTAAAAAAGATTCCCAGGTGATTCTAATGTGAAGCCAAGGTTGAGAACCACTGTCTTACATCTTGATTGACAGGTAGAAAAAGCCCCGGAAACGTCATTGGGGGCAATAAATCATCCACATTTCCTAGTCTCTTTCTTGGAATTTGGAGAAGTCAGGTGGACAGCCCAGCATGGAGTCAGTCCACAACACTCACTGCGTACCTTTTCTGTGAAGTACTCTTTCCAGGGTCTTAAAGTCTCTGGTTTTGAACATAGAGTGCGTACTGTCCTTGTTAGCGTTTGCAAGATTGGGTTCTCAAGAAGAAAAGTGTTCTGTGAATGCCACACGCTACCAGAGAATGGGAACAGTGATTTGAAGAATGCCAAAAGCACCACTCCCAAATGCCACACCAGAGTTTTAGGAGTATTTAGATCCGTCATATTAAATAACTCAAGTCACTTAGGGACAACTGCTGCTGTCTAGCCAGGGTCACACAGCTGGCCCAGCCTCCTGGGACTGACTATATCTGAGCCATGAGATCCTAATTCCTGATCCATCCCGGCAAGTAAATAAAGAGAGCTCCAGGTGAGCACACCTATTTACGTAAGTCACAAGGCTGTGCAAACAAACTCTTAACTGGTTAAAGGGCATCTTATTTCTTGTCACTTTGAAGGGGCGTTACACATCCAAAATCTTGTCCGTATTCTTTCAAAACCCTTCTCCTCTTAAATGCTTCCCACTAGTGTTTCTCCCCCAGTACAATAGGCCAAGGTCTCTCCGGTTTAACTCCTATGTCATTTTCGTCACTAAGGTTCTAAAATAACGTGTGTGGGTTTTAAAATGATGAATGTAAATTTTTCCCAGTGTCCATAAACTGCCAATTAACTGAGAGATTCTGTTATTTCCATTGAAGGGTTAAAATGGGTTCTCTTTTGAAATGCACCCTGGGAACATATTTTTCTTTCACTTCCAGGGGCTCCACCTGGGATATGATAAAAGTTCCAATGCTTTTTAGGCTCCAAATGGACTCAATCATTGGCTAGAAATTGAATTTCATCCGGAAAGAAAAAGGTGCTTATTATTTAGCAAGTTAACAAAGAACATATTTTAGGCTCTCATTATACACTTTTAAAATGCAGAGTTAATTTGAAAACAAACAAATAAGCCAAGGGAGGAAAAATAACCCAGAGAACTCTACACATTAAAAGTCAGTACTGAAGGTCACTGACTATTTTTCTGTTTTCTTTGTTCTTAGTTTTAAAATACTGGGTAATGGGTGTTGACCTTTAACTCGCCGTGTTCTCTGTGCCAGGGCCAAGAACAATCCACAGGTATTATTTATTTAGCTAACTTCATCCTTGAAGCTGCCAAAGCGGATCCAGGATGGCGCCAATAGAGGGTTGCAGGTCCATAAAAAGGATAAAATCAAATATTGTTCAGAAGTGACCTCATGTGTTTTCACAGCCTCCATGTAAGTAGATGAAAGGACGATAGTCCTCCTACTTTCTAGATAAGGAAACTGAAGGAATAAGGAAACAAGTATATTCAACAGTTTTTGAGCATCTGTAACAGGAGAGGCATCGTCCTGAGGTTTTGAACACATATATAAATAAACTGACGTCAATATCCTCTGAGCAGTCATAATATAGTGGACATGGCTCACTGTGAAAGGCACAATAATAAAACACAGAACACAGTGGAAGAAGAAGGGATAGGATAACGTATAATGATCAGAAGGTTTGGGGAGGGTCTCAGATGGAATCTGAGACTTCATGGGTGGTGAGGGTTCTACAGACACAGATGGTGGGATACGTGAGGGGATAGTAAGAGCAAAGACGGAGAGAGTATATAACATAGGAAGTTCATGAGAATCTGGTTATCATGTAGGCTTTGAGGGCAGGGCAGGGTAGCAGGGAGACGAAGTGCTCAGAGGGTTTACAGATGTCCTTGAATGCCAACTCTGGTAGCAATGTACAGAAAAGTAGGTTGGCAGGAAAGTAATTCAGGAGGGCATTGCAATGGTTCAGGAAACAGGTAATGGAGCCTGGAACTGAGCAGAAGTAGGAGTAGAAAGAAAGATAGTGATAGCAGAAGGAGAACCTATATAATTTGGCAACTGATTGGGCACGAACCATGAAGGAGGAGGATGGGTTGAAGATGATTCTGATGCATTAATTTGAACCAGTGAACATCTGACACTTGTCTGTCCCTTGGGCCAGACAAAAGGGAATTTCTACTAGGTAGCTGGAAATGTGTGTCTTGAGATCAGGCAGATATTGACTGAGAAATCAGCCACAGGGAAATGGTTGAATTCATCTGAGTGGAAGAAATCACCATGAAATAGAGTATAAAGAGAGAGAGAAAAAAGAAAGGAAACCTTAATGTACAGGGAAGAGAGGCAGTGAAGGAAGAGGAGTCACTGGTGTCACCTGAATGGTCACTCTAAGAGAGAGGTGGATGATGCAAGGTGATCGAAATCAAGGAAGAAACATTTCCAGACAGAGAGCTGAATGCTGCAGAGGGGATGAGTAAGCCATTTCCTGTGGTCTTAGCGACGATCACATCCAAGCTCCGAACCGCTGCACCTACCCACTGAATTATCACACAAGAATAACAATGTGGTTTTTCAAAAGGAACCCTAGCCTCACTTTACCCGTGGTTAACCTGGGACAACGTCATCAAAAATAAATGGCAAGTTCCAACCTCCTGCATTAAACTTTGTCTGCAACTCACACCATTCTCCCTACAGTGAGCTTTTTAGATAACTGTTGTTAATCAAGTCTGAGGCCTCAGGTGCTCTCCTTCACCCTCCTGGCATTAGGCAGTGGGTACATGCAGGGGGTTCCAGAGTCATAAGGGTGGTTGGACTCTTAACTAACCCAGCAGTGTGACAAGGGCTTGTTCCCTAACTAACTTGTCTAGCCTGAGTTTTCTCTTGCAAATTGGTTGGGAAGAGTGCATGAGAGAGTGCCAGTAAAACTAGCAGCATACTGGTACTGCTTTCGAAGGCTCAAGTCATTATTGCTGTTAGTATTTTGCAACCTCCCTGAGGACAGAGGATTACTCCAACCAGCACTGTTCCCTAAAGAGTGTGGCACCGAGCTAGGGACATGTGAGCCTCATTCTGCCGGCCTTCAGGGAAACGTCATTCGCGGCAAGAGGGCTAAAGAGCTGGCCAACGTTCCGGGAGGAAGGGCTGGCTCCACCGAGCTAGGGCTGGCCACTGGGAGCCGCAGAAAGCGGGATCCGCGGAACCGCCCGGGACCCTCGGAGGACTACAAGTCCCAGGGTGCCGCGCGCCCACCCGGAGTGGAAACTCCGCAGGTGGAGTCAGGTTGCGGGACCGCCGGGGAGGAAGCAGTGCACGCTGGGACCGGTAGTCTTCAGGTCGAAAGTTCACGGGTCGGAGGCGGGCCCAAGCGACAGATTCGCTCCTTAGTCCCGCCTTTTGTCCACGTCTCACTTCTCCGGGCCAATGCTGTCTCCTATCCTCGGAGCCAGCCCCTCTCCGCGCCGGTCCCCATTGGTCCTGGGGCTCGACGTCTGGAGCCCTACCCGGAAGTAGCGCCGGGGGAGGTGGTTTCCTAGACTACGACACCGGAAAGCTGGGGGAGGCGCTCAGGCTACAGAGGGCGGAGGGCGGTGGCAGCGGTGGCAGCGCTGGCGCCGGGGACCGGCTCGGTGGCTTCGCGAAACAGCTCGGCGACGGCGGCCGCTCGCTGGACTCCGCATCCCGCCCTCGGCACGGCTCGCAGCCCCCTGGCCACGCGCGTCCGGCAATGTGTCCCACGGCCCGGGCGTAGCCGCTGCGCGTGCGCGGAACCGCGGGGCCATGAGCGAAGCCGGAGGCGGCCGGGGCTGTGGGTCCCCGACCCCCCAGCGAGCGCCATGGAGCCTGGTGGCGACGACGGCCGCGCTCTGCCTGGTGACGGCCACGTCCGTGTGGACGGCGGGGGCCGCGCCCATGACCAGGGAGGAGAAACAGAAGCTCGGGTAAGGGTGCTTGGCAGGTGGGTGGGTTTCCTCGTGGGGCTGACCCCGGGCCAGGTGCCTGTCATTGCGACCCGGCGTGCAGCGGCCTCTCCGGCCGCGGTGGGACGTCTGCGGCCTGGCGGGAGCCCTAGCGGGGTGGACAGGTTCCGGGAAGGTGGGGGCCGCCGCCCGCCTGGTGACCTCCGGGGACCGTCGGGGCGTCGCCGTGGCCGTCGGGGACAGTGCAGGCTCCGGGAGGCCCGCGCGGTGGGTCCGCGCGGCTGCCGTGTCCGTGGCCCGTGTCGCCGCGCGGGGAGAGTCCTGCCGTGGCTTTTCCTGGAAGATGAGATTAGGCGCCGCGCACGAGTGCGCTCCCGCTGGCTGGGGAGACGTGGCCGATCTCCCAGGAGTTAAGGAAATAATGTTTACACCTGTTACGGCGAGAGGGGCCGCTCGTTGGAACGTGAACTTAACCCGTTTCACCGTTTCTTGCGCCCCGTTTTCATAAGAGGACACTCCTTCGATGGTGTTTTCAAAAGCCCCAATTAAGGAATACCCGTTCACTTCGCTCAGATTCGTTTGATCAGTCTTGAACGTGGCATAAAATGATCAGGTACTCTTACAGCATGTAGTTCGGAGTCAGTATTCCTAATACACTTTAGGTCCCACGGATGAATAAGGAACAACAACAACAAAAAAGCCAAGAACAATAGGAAATGGGCCAAGGGCTTGAAGAGTTAATTTCACGAAGCAAGAGGAGATGCAAATGGTCAGTAAACATGACAAGGAGCTCAACCTCATCAATGGGAGAGATGCACCTGGAAGCAAGGAGGCAGCTGCTTTTTATCGTTAGGTTAGTAAATGCACGACATATGGAGAGAGCTGAGGTGTGAGGAATGAACCCTGACCGGAGCGACGTTGCTGTCGCTCCTGGAATTTAAATCCTATGAGCCCCGATTCATTGATCCCAACTCCAGGAATCTACCCCGCAGAAGCAAAAGCTCTGTCAACGTTGAGATAGCTGTACAAACGTGTGCATTTTACAAAATTGTTCCTTGAAGTATCCGTACTATGGAATAATATTCAGACATTAAGGAGGAGGTAGATCATGGGAAGGCTATCCAGGATGTATGTATTCTCAAGATTTTTTTTTTTTTAAAGCAAATTGTAGAATAATATGTATAGTACCATCCCGTGTTAGTTTATTTTTTTAAAGAAAAGAAGTTGTCTGAGCTCAGAAAAACATGGGAAGCTTATTACCTTTTGGGCTTAGAAGGTGAGGTGAAACCATCAGGTTTTATTTTATATACTTTCTTATTGTTTATGTTATTGCAAGAGTCTTGTATTTTTTTAAAATATGTTTTTATTGATATTTTAGAGAGAAAGGGAAGGAGGAGAGAGAAACATCCATGGGCTGCTTCCTGCAGGCCCCCTACCGAGGATCGAGCCTACACCCCTGGTGTCCTTTTGGTGAATGGGGAGAAGCTCAACCAACTGAGCCACACTGGCTGGGCAAGAGTCTTGTATTTTTATTTTTAAAATATATTTTTATTAATTTCAGAAAGGAAGGGAAAGGGAGAGGGAGAGAGAGAAACATGAGCGAGGATCATTGATCGGCTGCCTCATGCACGCCCCCTACCGGGGACTGAGCCCAGAACCTGGGCATGTGCCCTTGACGGGAATGGAACCCAGGACCCTTCAGTCCACAGGCAGATGCGCTATCCACTGAGCCAAACTGGCTAGGACAAGAGCCTTGTATTTTTAAATAAAATAGCCACTGAGCCAAACTGGCTAGGACAAGAGCCTTGTATTTTTAAATAAAATAGCAATGAAAGAGCGCGATGGGAAAAAAGAGAAAATATCAGCTCTGAAAAAGAAATCACCAGTAAATTAATAAGTACCTTAAATTTTTTCTTTATGAATTGAATGTATCATCAATTACTGTTTTACTGAAAAATCCTACTCTGTCCCAGGCACTTTACATGCTATCTCTATGATCTTCCCTGTTTCTTAAAGAGGTGGGTGTGATTCCCATTTTGCAGATTTGGAAACTGAGACTCAAGGTTGATTTGTTCAAACTCACTAAGCTACTAGATAGTGGAGCCAGTATTCAAACCCAGGTCTGTATGGCCTCAGAGCCCATGGTCTCACCACTATCCTGCACTTCCGAAAGACTTAGAAAAAGAAGCTTCAAGCATCTTATTTGACCACCACTCCCCTTTCTCCCTTTTCTATTAAAAACTTCTAATTGAAGAATAGTCATTTTTCACCAACGTTAATTCTTAACTGGAAAAGTCCAACCAATTCACATCAAATTTTGAGAACATTTATGCAAGTAAGTTACAGTAATTAGGCTTGTTGGTTTAGATTTCCTTATTCTGGAGTAAGTGTAGAAGAAGAGTCCAGAGCTATAAACCTCAAGTACACAATTACTTGATTGCTTTACCCTCTGGAAATTTTCAGGAAAATGAACTCTTGACTCATGAGGTTTATCTTGACTCATGAGATTTGTTTTGAAGCTCAAATATGATTTATGATAAGCAGAATGCCCTACCTCTTTTCCTCTCCTCCCAAACCAAACTGATGATAAAGACTGGAATTGTCCCAAAAGTAAGCAATTACTCAGTCGCTTATAATGTATAGTTTTTGGAATTACTCACCTAGTCTTTCTGGAATAAGATGTTTTTTGCTTTTGTGTTTTAAATGTTGCAGCAGTTGTTAATATCACATTTTCATTAAAAAGAAGTATAAAACAATCTCTGTAGCATATTGGCAGGCAATGTGAATTAACTAGAAAAAGCTGACTTGTAGAAATTATTTTGAAATGAATAGACATAACTTTTAAATTGTGAATTTGATACCACATGATCTCACTCATTCATGGATAATAAAGACCATTACAAACTTTTGAACAATAATAGATACAGAGGCAGAGCTGCCTCAAACTGATTGTCAAACTGCAGTGGGAAGGCCAGGGAGGGTTGGGGGGGAGGAGGGAGGGGATTAAGAGATCAACCGAAGGACTTGTATGCATCCATATAACCATAACTAATGGACATAAGACACTGGGGGGTAAGGGAGGGCAGGGGTCTGTCAAGGGCGGGGGGGAAAAAAGGGCACTTATGTAATACACTTTGTAATACTTTTAGCGAAAAATAAAAAAAAAAAAAAAAAAAATTGTGAATTTGATTTCCAACACATTTTAATCCAATTTGTTGAATAGATATAAAACTTTAAAGAAATATTTTTTGTTTAATATAGTAATTATCCTACCATTCTGTATTTAAATATGACTTTGTTAAGACTTCTATGTTAGAGTAAGAGAGACAGAAAGAGAGAGTTAACTAAACATTAAATATCTCCACTTTGAAGTCTGGGTTGTGGAATTTGCTGATCATGTGCTGTATAAATGTAAGGATTGGAAAAGAATGTGTCCTTGTATGCATTCATAATTCATATTCTTGAAAATTGAATGCTTGCAAAGTTGGATTAATGAATTCAAGCTTGTGTTATCTGTAATACACATGGGTAGGCACTAACATTGACACAGGAATTTCTACTTCTTGGCAATAATCTTATATTAATTTTATTTCAGGGGAAAGAAAAAGAATTCCCATATTCCATTTATTGATAACATTGCTTGAAAGGGAAATTTTAACTTCTTATTTATTTGGTTTATTAGCTAATTTGAGAGACCTTATCACCTGCATATAATGAATGTCTAGAAGGATTCTGAGATAACTTGATACATATAAACACAAAGATTTAATGTTTTAGCAAAGTGATAGGATCTTGTTTTTAGTAGTCAGGTGTTTCTAAATGATTAATTTAAAAAGTTGTCAGGACTTACTTTACTCAGTTCACTAGTTTGAATGTACTTGATTTTGCTGGTCATTGGAGCCAGGATCTGGAAATTAGTCCGTTTCTGTCTGTTAGCTTTATTATTACCATTATTTCATCCATCTATGATTACAAATTTTAAACTGGCAATTGCAATATAGCAAGAAGCAAAATAAACTTACACCCAGCCATTTTTTTAAAATTAGGAACTTAGAAATAATATTAAGAGTTAATTAAAGATTACTAAACTATTTTTCCCTTGCTAATTATTGAGATTTTAGCCATAATATTAACTTTCATAGTTTTTCCTGTAGCTCTCAATCCCCCAAACTTGAGAGCATTTAATTGATAGGCTGATTCCTTGGTCCCAACCTTGCAGATTTTAATTTAGTAAATCTGGTGTGGGGATCAGAAATCTCCATTTAACAGTCAATTTGGGGATTTTGAGAAACAGCCCAAACACACAAATCTCTTTTTGAGGATTAGTTTTCTCATTTTAGAGGTGAATATTGTTTATTTGACTTTTGACAGGTTTTTTTTTTAAAGGAGCTAAGAGTACACCATAAAATCATCAAATCTATCTTCATGAAAACATGACAAACATATTAATAAATATGTATTAAACTGTGCATAATGATTTTATTCAGTTTAAGGGGCGAGGCAGAGGCTTGATAGAGTATTGTTATTTCATATCAATATATACACCATGCCTCTCTTTTGGTAGACTATATAGTGTAAGTAATAGTATTTCTTTTTGGGGTTCTCCAACACTATTCCCCCCTTTCAAGATAGATGTTAGATAATTTTGTTAAGAGGTAGTTGTTTTTCAGCAACACATTTCCTTCTCTACATGGCATGTATCATTCATCAGTTTTCTTTGGAAAAATTATAAGATGAATTTTACATGAGTTGTTAGGAAGGAATACTAAAACTTTGGCCCAGCTCTGTGTGGTTCATGAAAGCTTGTCGACTAACACTGGTGTATTTCCTGACTCTGCTTATGTCCTCTTCCAAGTAAATGTTTTTTGTTTGTTCTTTATTGGTATATGTTTATGAAGAAACATTTACTTTTTGGAAAACAATAAATAGAATATACTTTTTTCTATTTCTGCTCTTTTAAAATTAGGAATCAAGTACTGGAAATGTTTGATCATGCCTATGGCAACTATATGGTAAGTAGAAAGCTTATTTTTATATACCATTCATGCGAACAAATTACTTTGTGAGCATAGTCATGGGAATTTTGAAACCTGAATTAGTAGCACATTAAAAAAAAAGTTTTTAAAAATAAGTACAAATGTAAGCTAACAGAGTATTCCTGGGAGTGGTTCTTAGAGAACCAACTTATTGAATTGGTAAGAAGAAGTTGAATTACATTATGAAACTGTATATTTAAACAGTTTCCTTTGATGCTATCAACGATGTTTATTGAGTGCTTTTTATTTTTATTTATTTATTTTTTAAAAAAATATATTTTATTGATTTTTTACAGAGAGGAAGGGAGAGAGATAGTTAGAAACATCAATGAGAGAGAAACATCGATCAGCTGCCTCCTGCACATCTCCTACTGGGGATGTGCCCGCAACCCAAGTACATGCCCTTGACCGGAATCGAACCTGGGACCTTTCAGTCCGCAGGCCGACGCTCTATCCACTGAGCCAAACCGGTTTTGGCTATTGAGTGCTTTTTATAGATATGTATTGTGGACATAAACATGAATAAGATGTTATTTTTGGCCTTAAAGGAAATTATTTTTTAAAATAAATAAATAAATAACCTATTTTCAGTAATACTTGTAGTCTCTGTCCAAATTATGTCCTCATGGTGGGCTTTGATTTGAATATATTTTGCTTTCTGATACACTGACCTATAATGTTTTAAAATGTCTTGGTGCTCACTTGAGATGAAATAGCAGTTTCAGTTTTTCAAGATGAAAAAGTTCTGGCGATCTTTTGCACAACAGAGCAAATTTTAGAGCTCAAAAGAAAATTGTATGTGTAATTTTGTAGAGTTCAATCAAGTTATTCTGAGAATTACTGCTAATGACTTTTTTTTTACACTTTAAAATGTCAGCAGATTTTCTTTTATGATAAGGCCTATAAAAATGTAGTGGGAAAAGTTTGATAGAGAACTATCTTGCCAAAACCGGTTTGGCTCAGTGGATAGAGCGTCGGCCTGTGGACTGAAAGGTCCCGGGTTCGATTCTGGTCAAGGGCATGTACCTGGGTTGTGGGCACATCCCCCGTGGGAGATGTGCAGGAGGCAGCTGGTCGATGTTTCTCTCCCATCGATGTTTCTAACTATCTCTCTCCCTTCCTCTCTGTAAAAAATCAATAAAATATATTAAAAAAAAAAAATAAAAGAGAACTAACTTTAGTTCATTCTGCTTTTAAATATTTTTCATTATATATTACTCAGATATCTTCATATAATATTATAACATCTAAGTACATATACTTTTTCATTTTTGTATTTTTAAACATTTCATTTTTGTATTTTTAAATATGTATTATATTTAATGATCCTTATTCCCTTTTATATTGTGTATATATATATATATATATATTTAAATATATTTTACTGATTTCTTACAGAGAGGAAAGGAGAGGGATAGAGAGTTAGAAATATCGATCAGCTGCCTCCTGCACACTCCCTACTGGGTATGTGTATGCAACCAAGGTACATGCCCTTGACCGGAATCAAACCTGGGACCCTTGAGTCCGCAGACTGACGCTCTATCCACTGAGCCAAACTGGTTAGGACTATATTGTATATTTTTAAGAGTACATACTGAGTTCCTAAATAATTTTAGAATATGTTGATGAAGTTTTGTATACTCATTAAATTCATTTCTTAAGATCTTAGTCATTTCCTTAACTTTTTTCCCAAAATCATTTATTTAAAAAAAAAAAACAACAACGGTGCTCCTGTTAGAGTGGCACACATAGGGCAGCTTGATTGCTCTACGTGTGAAATTGACATCAAGAGATTTTGGAAGCATAATATTTTGGTATCTGGGTAGCTGGTAATTGTTGGTGCTGGAAACCTGTGTGTCTGTGTGTGGGGGGAGGAGTGGGATCATTTATCCCTGGTTAATTCAGTTTGGGCAAATCATAATTTAACAAATGTAGGCTAATGGTTTTGAGGTGATCAAGTGGATACATGCTACACTCTCAAACCTTAGCCATCTCATAAATGCATACTTTTGGATCCAAAGTTAAGTAAAAGGCATATAGCTGCATCCATTCAATACATCTCACTATGAAGAGTATCCTCTCTTTATAAAGCACAGTATCTTTAATATCTTGTCACTTATTAGGTAAATAGTAGAAAGTTTTATAAGCATACTTTTCTTATTATTGAATGCACCTAATAAGTGGGTTTGTGACAGAGCAGGTATTGAGGGCAGCTATTGGACCCTAACTGGGTTTCTATTACAACTACCCACCTACAAGATATAAAGGAGAGGAATTTCAGCTCCAAAGACTGGGAACTACTGCAATTAACATTCCCCTCCATATTTCTGGTAGAGGCCCACCCCTCTGCAGTCTGTGCAATACTTGTTTTTAAATGTTCAACTGTTTACAGCATGAGTGATTCTTACAGTGTGTCTGTGTTATGCTCACTCAATTTATTTGAGTTTTGTAACCCAAGATTTAGTCTAGAATTTACACTTCCCCTTTTCAGGTTCTCAACGAACATGAAACAGTCCTAAAATATTAAACAGAGAGCAGGAGCTCTGTGTTTGTTATTTGAAGTCAGTTGAAATTTTTTTCTAGTTTTTACACCCAGAAGCACTATCAGCTTGCTGTAGAGAAAAAAGGAAGGGTTTTGGAATGAGGTGGGTTTGAGTTCATGTCAGCTATTTAATAGCTTGGACCTACACAGATCATTCTAACCCTTCTGAGCAGTGTCTTCCTATGTAAAATGGGGATAATTGCAAAGGGTATATTATGGAGTATAAGATTTTTGAAAACAAGGACCATTTTCTTTAATTTTTAATAAATTCATCTTTTATATGTTCCGTATCTAGCATGATGCCTGGTATGTATATGCTTATTACTTTCTTTTTTTTAAAGAACTGACTTGAATTCTTGTGAAGATGCAATGAAATAGTGCTTAGTTTTTACATTTGGTTATTGTGATATATCTTTGCCTTTTAAATTCAAATATATCATTCAATAAACTTCACTAAAATACACGTTTATGGTGAATTTGGGATATATGTCTTTATATTTAATTTACTTTATAGTAGTCAGTTGCCTACTGTGCTAAAATATAAAAATGGCTGGCACATGGTGGACTTTTAATATATGTTGAAAGCTTTGCATTTTCCACTCGTTCTTTTTAATATTACTCTCCAATCTAGTCTATAATTAGAGCAGTTCCTTTTTGCTTTCTTGGTTTCCAGGCAAACAGTGGTATTTTCCAAAGACAGGTACTAGAATATGATAAGAGCGAGAACTCTGGAAATGGAGCAGGACAGCCTGATGCGGCTCTGCTACCTACCAGCTGGGCTCTAATCTGCCTGAGGCTGTTTCCTCATCGCTCTGAAATGGTTTGCTTGCCTCACAATGTTGTAAGGATTAAACAAGTTAATACAAGTGCTTAGAACTAGTGTCCGGCAAACAGGAAGCACTGTATAAGTTTACTGCTGCTACCAACTACTGCTGCTACTAAAACTGCTACTGTCATTATTCATTCTCTGCCTGAGATTGAAATTGCCCTCCTAAAATTCCCTCTAGGCTCTAACTCATAACTTGTTCCCTGGATTTACTTAGAACTTTCTTAGAACATATACATTATTTCCTGTTTTTTTGTTTTGTTTTGTTTTTTAATATATTTTATTGATTTTTTACAGAGAGGGAAGGAGAGAGATAGAGAGTTAGAAACATCGATGAGAGAGAAACATCGATCAGCTGCCTCCTGCACATCTCCTACTGGGATGTGCCCGCAACCAAGGTACATGCCCTTGACCAGAATCGAACCTGGGACTTTTCAGTCCGCAGGCTGACGCTCTTATCCACTGAGCCAAACCGGTTTCGGCCATTATTTCCTGTTTAGGCATGTACCTTTTGAGGGTATTTTTTTTTCCTTTCCTTTTCTGTTAATACTGTTTTTCTGTAACCGTGCTCTGCCAGCTTTAGATAGATTACTACATCTCTGCTATCCCTTGGTGTTACATCCAGGAATTTTCTGATTTTATCAGTTATGGGCATAAATATTAATATTATACCAGCTATGTTTGACAAATCTATAGCTCCAGTCAAACTGTAGTTTATCCACAGCGAATTGCACAGCTGGCTTTCTCTTTTCCCTAAATAACATGAAATTTGATTATTTTGGTAGTTCTTGTGTACCCTTACGTAACCCCAGACTACAGCCACTTTAGGGCTTCTGTTAGCATGTTTTCATTATTTGTGCTAAGGTCAGTTTGCAGATTAATTTAGATGACACAATGACATGTATTTAGGCCACCAAATGCAGAACCGTTTGGGACCTGTGCTCTGATCTGATCCTTGTCTTCCAGTATTTTTCCTGTCTACCGTAGACAACTCAGTTAAACTGTTATATGTTAAAACTGTACTTTGGTGGCGCTCTAAACATTGCAAGTAGACTCTAAAAGAGTTGGTAAGCACATTTTAATTGGTAGAATCATATCTAATAACTACTTCTACGCTTGATTTTGTGAGAGCACAGTTCAAAGAAACATCATCTTTTTTATAGTTCAAACCAAAAGGAAATGTTTTAGAATGTAACTTCTTTATGGGTTTATGTGTGTTTTCTTAGAATTTTTTCCCCCTAATTTTAAAAAAATATTTTATTTTCATTGTTTTTATTGATTTTAGAGAGAGGAAGGGAGATTGGGAGGGGGGGGAGAGAGAGAGAAGAGAGAGAGAGAAATATTGATGTGAAGGAGAAACATTTCTTGGCTGCCTCTTGCTCACCTCCTACCAGGGATTGAGGATCGGACCTTGATTGGGAATTGAATCTGTGATTTTTTGGTGTAAGGGACAACATTCAACCAACTGAGTCACATTGGCCAGGGCTCCCTAATTTAACAAAAATTTTTTTTTATTGTGGTAAAATATACATAATAAAATTTACCATTTTAACATGTACAGTTTGTGGCATTAAGTACATTTGCATTATGCAACTATCAGTATCTCCAGAATTTTTTCATATTCCCCATTTGAAAATCTGCCTAATGTATCTTTTTGATAGTTTGCTCATCAAAATGAGTAATTCTGTAAATAAGGTAGTCTAGAAGTGGTACTAATGATTTGGAGGAGGCAAGATAAAAATTATCACATATACAGGGGTGGGAAAAAATAGGTTAATAATACATAATACAATAATTCATAAATAAGTAATAATACAAGAATAAACTTTCACGTACAACTCTAAACCTACGTTTGCCCACCCTTGTATGTTTTGCAGATGTTTTCTCTCAGTGTGTACTATTTTTTTGCCTTTTAATTTTTTCTTAATTTTTTCAAATCTTTTGTTGAGAGTTATTACAGATGTTGCTCTTTTTTTTCTCCCCATTGCCCCCTCAACCTGGTTCCTGCCCCAGGCATTCACCACTCTTATTGTCTGTGTCTATAGATAATACATACATGCATACAAGTTCTTTGGTTAATCTCTTTCTGCCCCTTCTACCCCCTTCCCTCTGAGATTTGTCAGTCTGTTATGAAAGTATTTACCTTGCTTCTGGTTCTATTTTATTCACCAGTTTATTTTGTTCATTAGATTTCTTGCTCATTTATTTTGATTTTTAGATTTAATTTTTGATTGATATGTATTGCCATTTTATTGTTCATATTTTTAATCTTTTCTTCTTCTTCTTCCTCTTAAAGAATACCCTCAACATTTCATGTAATACTAGTTTGGTGGTGATGAACTCCTTTGGCTTTTTCTTCTTTGTGAAGCTCTTTATCTGACCTTCAGTCCTAAATGATAGCTTTGCTGGATAAAGTAATCTTGGTTGTAGGTCCTTGCTATTCATTACTTTGAATATTTCTTGCCACTCCTTTCTGGCCTGCAAAGTTTCTGTTGAGAATTCAGTATGAGTGCTCCCTTGTAGGTAACTAACTGCTTTTCTCTTGCTGCTTTGTCTTTTGCCCTTGGCATTTTAATTATGTGTCTTGCTGTGGGCCTCTTTGAATTCCTCTTGTTTGGAACACACTGTGCTTCCTGGATTTGTAAGTTTATTTCTTTCACCAGGTAAGGGAAGTTTTCTATCATTATTTCTTCAACTAGGTTTTCAATATCTTGCTTTCTCTCTCCTGCTGGCACCCCCATAATGTAAATGTTGGTATACTTAAAGTTGTCCCAGAGGCTCCTTACATTATCTTCATATTTTTTTTTCTTTTTGCTCTTCTAATTGGGTGTTTTTTGCTTCCTCATATTTCAGATTGTTAATTTGATTCTCAGAATTCTCTACTCTACTGTTGAATCCCTATAAATTATTCTTATTTTATTTTATTTTCTCTTTAACGTTCTTTTTTTATTATTAATTAAATCTTTATTGTTCAGATTATTACATTTGTTCCTCTTTTTCCCCCCCATAACTCCACTCCACCCAGTTCCCACCCCACCCTCCTCCCTCATTCCCCACCCACTGTCCTCATCCATAGGTGCATGATTGTTGTCCAGTCTCTTCCCACATCCCTCTCACCCTTTTCCCCCCCAAGAATAGTCAGTCCATTCCCTTTCTATGCCCCTGATTCTATTATAATCACCAGTTCATTCTGTTCATCAGATTATTCACTTGATTTTCAGATTCACTTGTTGATAGATGTGTATTTGTTGTTCATAATTTGTATCTTTACCCTTTTCTTCTTCTTCCTCTTCTTAAAGGATACCTTTCAGCATTTCATATAATACTGGTTTGGTGGTGATGAACTCCTTTAGCTTTTTCTTATCTGTGAAGCTCTTTATCTGACCTTCACTTCTGAATGATAGCTTTGCTGGATAAAGTAATCTTGGTTGTAGGTTCTTGGCATTCATCACTTTGAATATTTCTTGCCACTCCCTTCTGGCCTGCAAAGTTTCTGTTGAGAAATCAGCTGACATTCGTATGGGTACTCCCTTGTAGGTAACTGACTTTCTTTCTCTTGCTGCTTTTAAGATTCTCTCTTTGTCTTTTGCTCTTGGCATTTTAATTATGATGTGTCTTGGTGTGGTCCTCTTTGGATTTCTTTTGTTTGGGGTTCTCTGCGCTTCCTGGACTTGTAAGTCTATTTCTTTCACCAGGTAGGGGAAGTTTTCTTTCATTATTTCTTGAAATAGGTTTTCAATATCTTGCTCTCTCTCTTTTTCTGGCACCCCTATAATTTGGATGTTGGTGCTCTTGAAGCTGTCCCAGAGGCTCCTTCTGCTATCTTCGTATTTTTGGATTCTTTTTTCATTTTGCTTTTCTGGTTGGGTGTTTTTTGCTTCTTTGTATTTCAAATCGTTGACTTGATTCTTGCAATCCTTTAGTCTGCTGTTGGGAGTCTGTATAATATTCTTTATTTCAGTTAGTGTATGCTTAATTTCTAGTTGGTCCTTTATCACAACCTCGAGGGTCTCATTAGATTTCTTGTAGATCTCATTAAGTTTATCGGCAGTTTCTAGAAAATTCTTGAAAAACCTTAAAAGTGTGGTTTTGAACTCTATATCCAGCAGTTTGCTTTCCTCCATTTCTGTCATTTGTGTCCTTTTTCTTTGTCTCCGCATTTTTTATGCTTCCCTGTGTTGATATAGTGGTTTTCTGTGCTAAGTGTCCTCTAGGGCCCAGTGGTTCAGCTTCCCCAATTACCTGAGGAGGACACTCTTGGTGCACCCCCTTGTGGTCTTTGTGCACAGTCTTGTTGTAGTTAAGCCTTGATTGTTGTAGGTATCACTGGGAGGATTTGACCTTCAGGCCAATTGGCTGTGAGAATCAGCTGTGTCTGCAGTGGGAGAACTTCTGTGCTGGAGACACCCCTCTAGGGCAAGACTTGCTTCAATGGGGCTTTGGTGCTCACTAAGTCTGCCCCCTGAGTGTGTCCTTTATGATTCCACGGAGCTGCAAACTGGATAGCCCCACTCTGACCTCTGGGTTTCCTGGCTCCTGGATCTCTAGGGAGGTGCTAATCTAGCCTTTGCCTGAGGCTATCCAGCAAAAGCCTCCCTGCAGGGCTTGGGTGGGGCGGGTCCCACGGGATCAACAGGGCGGGGCTAGCAGTTATGGCTGCTCTCAGTCTTGCCCTCAGAGGCTCTGCTTCTCAGTGTCCCGGTACTCGCTGCAAGCCCCTTGGAAAGAAAGCTGCCCTCGAGTTCCAACCAATGCCAACAGTCCCACTTCTTCCGTATGAGTCTGGGTCCCTAAAGACTCGCCAGGAACTGGAGCTCAGAGCCTGAGACTCCCTCCCAATTGAAAACGACAACTGCGCCCTCAGCCGCCAGCCCGCTCTACATGCACCTTCGCACCTTAGTATTTTACTTCCGCACTGCCCCTCCTCTGAGTCCCGTTATGCTTTTCTCTTCCCTTCTAGTTGTAGAATTTCCACTCAGCCAGCCTTCCTGTGGTTCTGGATGATGTCCGTTCCGTCTTTTAGTTGTATTTTTGAATTGGTTGTTCGAGGGAGCAAACTCCGTTGTTTACCTATGCTGCCATCTTGGTTTCTCCCTAAATTATTCTTTTTAAAACAATTTTTTTTGTTTTTTACTTAGGAGTAGGATATTCTTTTTTTAAAAATATGTTTTTATTGATTTCAGAGAGGAAGAGAGAGGGAGAGAGAGATAGAAACATCAATGATGAGAGAGAATTATTGAATGGCTGCCTCCTGCACGCCCCCTACTAAGGATCAAGCCCGCAACCCAGGCAGATGCCCTTGTCTGGAATCGAACCCACGATCCTTCAGTCCGCATATCAACACTCTATCCACTGAGCCAAGTTGGTTGGGTCCCTGTAAATTATTCTTTATTTCAGTTAGTGTATAATTAATTTCTGACTGCTCCTTTTCCATGTCTGACATTCTCACTAAGACTCTTGAAAATCTCACTAAGTCCCTTGAAGCTTTCATGAAGATCCTTGAGTAGCCTTGTAACCGTGTTTTGAACTCTGTATCTAGTAGTTGGCTTGTTTCCATTTCTTTCATTTGTGACATGTTTCTTTGTCTCCCCATTTTGGCTGTTTCCCTGTGATTGTTTCTATTAGGTAGAGCTACTATGTCTCCTTGAGTAGGTAGAATGGCCTTGTGTAGTAGGTGTTCTATAGAGCCCAGAGACTCAGTCTCCCTAGTCACCTGAGCTGGGCACTCTAGGTGCACCCCTGTGTGGGCTGTGTGCACAGTCTTCTTTTAGTTGAGCCTTGATTGCTGTTGGCGTCAGTGGGAGGAATTGCCTTCCAAGCCAATTGGCTGTGAGGACCAGCTGTGATTACAGTGGGAGAGCTGCTGTGCAGGAGACACCCCTATGGAGCAGGACTTGCTTCAGTGGGACTTTGGTGCTCACTGAGTCTTCCCCTTGAGTGTGTCACAGTGGATGTGTAGAGTTGTAATCTGGTATGGTCTGAAGTTTTCCACCAGGTGCACTGGCTCTATGGTCTGCAGGGAGGTGCAAAGTCAGCCACTGCCTCGGACCACCTGGCAGGAGCTACAGAGACATCTGTAGATGCCTGCTATTTGTATTGGTTTGGAAGTGCCCAGGCAAGGCCCAGCTGTGAATCAAGACAGGCCGGTGCTAATGCTGTGTCTTGGGCCTTTTATTGATAGGTTTGGGGCACGTTGACACCAGCTGCAGCTTGTTTGAGAGATGTTAGCAAAGTCTAAGCCTGAGCCAGAACAGGCCCTTCATATGGAAAAGCTGCTGCAAATAACTTGGGTGGGATTGCAAATTGGATGGGGCGGGGCCTCAGGGAATATAAGGGCAGAGCGAACCATGTGGGCCACGCTGATGGAAACTCAGATATGGCTCCCAGTCAGCCCTGCGACAGGGGAGGTCGCAGCACAGGAATAGTGATCCCTGGGAGCACTCCTGTGTGGGAGAAAGCTGCCTCCCAGTTCCTGCCCCGATGCCAGACAATTCAGTTCCTCCCTGTATGTGTCTGGGTCCTGCAAAGCCTACCTGGTGCTGGAGCTCAGAGGGCTTGAGTCTGAGTAAGTTCGTTTGCTGGCCCTTTAAAAGGAACCCCTGAGTCTCCTGTAGCCTCCGAGACGCTCAGCCACACTCCCCACTGGTTTTTACCACTCGCAGTTACAGGGGTTTCTTCCCAGCTCTGGAGCCCTGGACTGGGGGTCTGGTGTGGGGCTGGGATCCCTTGCTCCTCACGGGTGTCCTCCCTCCCGATTAAATAAATGGCACATGTGGGTGTCAGACCAGCCTGTTCTGTGCCTCAGTTCCTCCTACCAGTCTCAATGTGCTTTCTTTCTTCTCTAGTTGTAGGACTTCCATTCAGCCAGCTTTCAGGCGATTCTGAATGATGGTGGTGCTGTATTTTAGTCGTAATTTTGATGTGCTTGTGGGAGGCAGTGAGTACCGCATTTACCTGTGCCGCCATCTTCTAGCTTTTTCTAATTTTCCTAACAATGTCTTTTGAAGCGCAAATGTTTTAAATTGTAACCAAGTTCAAGTTACCCTTTTTTCTTCTATGGTTCATGTCTTTTATATCCTACCTAAATAATATTTGCCTAGTCCAGGGTAACAAAGATTTTCTTGTTTTCTTCTAGGTGTTTATAACTTTAGCTTGTTTCTTTAGATCTATTACCCATTTTAAGTTAATGTTTATATATGGTGTGAGGTAATGGTTGGTTTATATGTATAATTTTTCTATGTAGATATCCAATTGTTACAGCACAGTTTATTGATTAGAATACCCTTTTTCCACTGAATTACTTTGGCACCTGTGTAAAAGCAGTTAACCTTAAATGCATGGGTCTCTTTCCAGATCCTTTATTTTTTTCCCCCATTGATCTAAATATTTATTTGTACAGCAACTTCACAAATGTCTTGAGTGTGATATTAAGTCTTTTAGCTTTGTTCTTTTTCAAATTTGTTTTAAGTATTTTAGGTTCTTTGAATTTCCATGTTAATTTTAGAATTATATTATCAGTTTTACAAAAAAAAAAAGCCTGTGAGCCATTGACTGAGATTATGTTGACTCTAGATCAGTGGCTCTCAACCTTGGCTGCACATTAGAATCACCTGGGAGTCTTTTTAAAATCCTGATTTCTGGGCCTCATCCTCCGGAAATTCTGTTTCTTTGTTACTAATGTTGTAGCCCCACCCCGTAACAAAGAAACAGAATTTCCGGAGGATGAGGCCCAGAAATCAGGATTTTAAAAAGATTTTCAGGTGATTCTAATGTGCAGCCAAGGTTGAGAACCACTGCTCTAGATCAATTTGGGGGGATTGACTTAACAGTTTTCAGTCTTCCAATCCAATATGGTGTCTCTGTCCACTTACTTAGATCTTATTTAACGTCAGTGATGTATTATAGTTTTCATAACATTGGTCTTGCACATCTTGTGCTACATTAATTCATAAATATTTCATATTTTTGATGCTGTTGTAAATTGTATTTTTTCAAGTTTTAATTTCCAATATCTCGATATTATACAGAAATACAAAAACGTTTTTGTCTATCAATCTTATATCCTGCAACCTTGCTTAACTCATGTATTATTTCTAGTAGCTTTTTGAGGTAGATTGCTTAGCATTTTCCACATGGTCAGTCATGTCATTTATAGAGACTTTTCCTTCTTTTCACTCTTTGTACCTTTTATTTCTTCTTATTGCAGTGGCTAGAACTTTTCACATTATGTTGAAAGGAGTTGTGAGATCCTTGCCTTGTTCCTAATCTTAGGGATAAAACAGCTTCCTTTACTGTTAAGTGTGATGTTAGCTGTTGGTTTTCACAGATGCCTTATATTAGATTAAGTTCCTTTCTAGTTTGCTGAAAATTTGCATCATTACAGGGTATTGAATTTTCTCAAGTGCGTTTTCTATATCTATTGAGATAATCTTCCTAAAAAATCTGTTAATAGTAGGACTTTATTTCATTGTAACATTATTATATATTGTCATTTATTTCACGAGGTCGACTTATCATTGATCAAATTCAAATAAATGCAATCCTAAACACTTGAAAAATGGTTTGCTAAGTGAATATAAATAGTGAACAGAAGGGAATAGGAAAATTTAACCTAGAAATGAAGAGAGAATTTGAAAAACTACAAATTATACAAATTCATTAATTAACATATTCTATCAGTGGTTTAATAAATATCATTAGTTTTTATTTTAGGAAGGAATATCTTCCTCAAGGAGGGAGGTTGTTAAGGATCTGTAATAAAATATTTAGAAATGAATAAAACATTTAAAAATGTACATAATGTTATGGGAAATTAAATAGATTGGATATTTTCAGTAACTCACTTTTATAAATAACACTTTTGTTTTATTATTGTTTTTAGTAGAATAAAGTCTCTTTCTTTTGCCTAATTCTTGGGATTGGTTTTATGTAAAGTTAGTTTTTGATGTTGCTTTGACTTGAGTGTTTTCAGACAGAGTTTTATCACTTCAAAGCTCTAGTAAGTTTAGAATCTAATGTGGAGAGTCTAATATGTTTTGTTTTATTTTGTTTTCCCTCTTGTTTTTAGTTAGGCACACTTACTATGTAATTCATACTGAACTGTTTTATCCGCTGAGCTTTGTTTCTCAGTGATCATTATTAAATGATTGTCATGGCTCTGAGTTGTAGCAATGTGCATTACATATCCTTAGTTCTGGCAATACATTGTGAAGAGAAAGTATTACTGTACTGCAAGTAGCCAGGATGTTTGTTTGCCACGTATGCGTTATTCTGGATTTATGCAAACCAACTGTAGTTTGCTTTGTGGTTAACCTGAAGAAAAGGCTGTGGTTTTGTTTTTATCCTTAATCTTGAAACAGGAGGACATGAAGTATTTTTACACCTGGTTCAAAACTCCCTTATTTGATTATTCTGGTTTGCAATTGCTATTAATATTTTTCTTATCTGGCTAAGCTTAGGGTTTGAGTTTCATACTCAATTTCAGACATCAGTGTTTGTGTGTGTGTATGTGTGTTGCAAAACTCTAAAAATAGCAGTATGAAGCTTTCTAAGTAACTCTTGATCTTAAAGGAACTTTTAAAAATCAAATTAATATTTGAATGATATCTTTTGAAATACATCAGCAAAATTTAAAAATACTATTTTTTTTTTAGTTCTAAGTGTTTTTATATGTGTTGATATGAAACTGTAAAGCAATAAAAACAGTGTGCCTTCTGGGAAATTACAATTTTATTGGAATTAACACTGAAAAAGTATTAGGAACTTGTCATGTAAAAGACACATTACAATAACTAGGAATTTATACTAAAAATTACATATAATATTAAAATTACAAAATATCCAATTCAGAATTTAGTAGCTGCACATGACGTGTAATTATATCAAAACATTTGTTGCACTTTTTAAAAATATTTAAAGAACTGCAGTCTTCAATGCTTTTTTGTATTCTCTAGCCTACTTTAATTATTTGGGGCAGGATGGGAGGGTCTTTCCCTTTCTGTTGACCATGTATTTAGTGTTCCTGACCTCTATTTTATTTTTCTGCTGCTAATGTGCTGTGAGTTTGGAATTACATAATTGGGTTTAGGATAGAGTTGGACTTGGAATCAGGAATATTGTTGCTGAACTTCAAAAATTAAAAATCATATGGGCATACAAGTATGGGAGGAACAAGAAAGAGTATAAATTGATGTCTTCAGTTTGATAGTAGCTATCAAAAATTAAATATCCATACCTTTGACTCATCGGGTCTACTTCTAGGGATTTAATCCATAGCAATACAAACATGTGTACAAAAGATATATTGCGTATAGATGTTTATTAAAGCTCTAGAGGCCCAGTGCACGGATACATGCACCAGTGGGGTCCCTTGGCCTGGCCTGCGGGGATCAGGCCAAAACCGGCTCTCCGACATCCCCCGAGGGGTCCTGGATTGCAAGAGGGCACAGGCCAGGCTGAGGGACCCCACTGGTGTATGATCGGGGCTGGGGAGGGACCGAAGGAGGGCTCCAGGCGTGTCTGGCCCGTCTTGCTCAGTCCCAGGCGGGGCTGCCTGATCGGGGCTGCCTGATCGGGACTGGCCTGCCAGGGAGGGACGGACCATGGGAGGTTGGCTGGCAGGGGGTGGGGGTGGGGTGGGGGGGGGGACCGCAGTAGGACTCCAGAATGTGTCCGGCCCATCTCGCCCAGTCCCGATTGACTGGACCCCAGCAGCAAGCTAACCTACCCATCGGAGCATCTGCCCCCTGGTGGTCAGTGCGCATCATAGCAATTGGTCGAACGAACAGTCAGACAGCACATTAGGCTTTTATTATATAGGATTGTTGATGTAGTGACCAATTGAGTTCAACCTTTATGTTATTAATAGAGGAATAAGTAAATTTCAACGTTTGTACTCTGGAATACTGTGAGGAGAGGGTACTATGAAGTGTGGAAGCTCTGGAGTCAAGTTGTCAGGTTTGAATTCTGAATCTATCATTTGTCAGATGCATGACATAGGGCCTTAGTTTTCTCATCTATAGAATGGAGGTAATTGAATCTATTTGTGTGACTATTAAACCAAATTGTATAGATCAGTGCTTAAAATATAAGTGCTCCATAACATTAGTCTATGTTAATGTATGACTTTGCAGTTAATAAAATGAATAAAAGACATTTATAAAATTCTAGCATGGAAAATCCCCACTGTAATTTAAGTAAACATATTTTAGAGCAATGTGTTCGTATGGCATAAGCACCTGTTTGTAAATAAAAATTTTTAATGGTGTATGTTCATATATCTTAATATATGTAGATAAATCTGGAAGGATAAACTCCCATCTTAACAGTAGTTACCTCTTTTGAGTGAAGTTGGGTGGAGGGGAAGCAGATTATCATGTTTTTAAAGAAATGTTTTATTTTTTAAAGCATGTGTTACATTTATAACTACATTTTAAAAAAAGATTCCATGGACTGTAAGAATGGTAGCATTTTTTGATTAGTCTTTATTTTACTTAAAAAACAAAACAAAACAAAACTGAAAAGGTTTTGTTCTCTAAATGATGTGTCTCACTAGTGACTCATTCAGATTTTCCTTGTAGGAACATGCTTACCCCGCTGATGAACTCATGCCTTTAACCTGCAGAGGTCGAATTAGAGGCGAGGAGCCAAGTCGGGGTGATGTTGACGATGCCTTGGGAAAGTGAGTATTAATACAGGGATGGCAGGCATCTCAACGTTCCTAAGTCTGAGACTTCTTGCAGTGGTTCTCAACCTTCCTAATGCCGAGACCCTTTAATACAGTTCCTCATGATGTGGTGACTCCCAACCATAAAATTATTTTCGTTGCTACTTCATAACTGTAATTTTGCTACTGTTATGAATCGTAATGTAAATATCTGATATGCAGGATGTATTTAGGCGACCCCTGTGAAAGGATCATTCGACCCCCAAAGGGGTCGCGACCCACAGGTTGAGAACCGCTGTCTTAGAGGCAGTGTACAGTTGTGTTTCTGGGGATCGCTTGAATTTCAGTGACTGCTTTAAGTGTTACATTAAGTTTCTTTCTTCCCTCTGTTGTCTTTTGTAAAAAAATTAATTTGTCTCTTAATTTAGTGAAAAGTTGAGTTGTTTAAGAAGGATGTCACTTTTAACGTATATAAAGTCATTGACATAAGGTGTTGATGCTTTAATATTTTTATTTGCATTAAAAAGAGCTAGTGAATATTTCTATTCATTTTGAAGGATGTGGAGCTGAAAATAAATATAATGTTAAGGCTTTTACAGTTCTTCCAATGCCTTATAGGTTAAATTGTACTACAGATGCATGGGGTACTAGTTAATAGAAACTGCCAGTCAGTAGGATATAGATCCATCTGCTTATACATGCATGGCTAAAATAATCAGAATTCTAATGTTTTGTATCTCATTATACTTGTTTCTTAGATTTTCCCTGACACTGATTGATTCTTTGGACACTCTTGTGGTAGGTTTGATTTTTCTTGAATTTACTTATGTTATAAATTTTATAATATGCATACAGTAAGTCTGAAATAGAAGCCTTTAGAATTCCATATGTATTGATCTTTGCTTCTAAATAAATCTTTTACACTATTGAGTTACTAATGTCACATAATGTCAGATGAAATTCTGTGAAATCATGGAGATACTCAGATAATTTATAGGTATGTCAGCTTATATGATGACACCTTCTTAGGAAGGTTGTTGCTGCAGAATTTACGTGGATTTTGAGAATGAGAAGGGAAAGCAGTCAATTTAAAATCAGGTTTTATATTATATTTTACTCAGTCCTTACCCTGAATTTTACTTTTACCTGAATTTCAATCAGGTATTCTTACAGAATATTTTATGTCTAAGTTAGAATTTTTAGTGAGAGTATCAAATCAAGTAAAACATTACAAAATATTATCAAATGAAAAGATGAAACAGTCAAGCAAAGGAAAACTACTTTAAAAATTTTTATGTATTGATTTGAGAGAGAGAGAGAAACATTGATTTATTTGTGCATTCACTGGTTGATTCTTTTTTTTTTTTCTTTTTTTTTGTTGGAGAAATAATTTGTATTTTAAGAAATGTCTTTAAGGAAAGTGTTAATGCCTTCCAGCCAAAGACCACCAGAAGCACGCCCATAGTAGAACACGTTGGGCTCGTTACTTGTTACAGAAAGGGAGAACACACGCCATAGGACCAGTGGGGCAGCTCAGGAAGAGGGTATTAGAAAGAATCTATTCTAGCATGTGAGATTTGTTGGAAGTTTTGGAAGGGGGGGGCGCGCCTAAGAAAACAGAGGTTAGTTCTAGATTGGATGCTGTTAGAAAACAGGGGTTAATTCTAAGACTAAAAACAGCAGCTATCATTCATATTAGCGAGATGATGATGTTTGGTATTTTATGAGTTCACAATGACCTTGTTTTTGTCTGTGGCCTGTTACAACAGTTCTCATATATAAGGCACTATTTTCTTTCTCAAAAAAGAACATTTAATTGATAATGAAAAAATTCTTCCTGAGTACAAATTAACAACAAAAAAAATTTTTTTTTTAAAGATGAACCTGTTTGGAGCACTCTTAGTATGCCAATTTCACTCTCAATCATTGCCATCTAATAACCAAAAACAGATTCTTGAATCTAATGGATCCAACCAGATACTAATTTACTTACTTTCTACTGTTATAGTCTAACTGAAAATGCTAACGGGTAAACAATTCTCCAAAAAAATAACTCAAATAGTGTAGCCTTGTATTTAATGATAAACCTAACGTTAGTATAGTCACAATGTAAAAATATCACAATTACTTGAGAGACCTTTTGATATATTCCTGTATAAGTTAAGTACTTGTCCATGATGCTTTTCTACAATTACCCTTTGGTGAATAAATAAAAGCACATCTCCCACTGCTCCTAAACTTTCCTGATTGTGTTGAGATATCCAGCTTTACTAGTATACAATTTACTGGAAGACATGTAGAGATGAGTGTCTTAAAGGAAAATGAGGCCTGGCCAGTGTGGTTCAGTGGTTGAGCATCAACCTATGAACCAGGAGGATCAATTACCAATCAGAGCACATGCCCAGGTTGCCGGCTCGATCTCCAGTGTGGGATGTGCTGGAGGCAGCCAATACATGATTCTCTCTCATCATTGATGTTTCTCTCTCCCTCTCTCCCTCTCCCTTCCTCTCTGAAATCAACAAAAATACATTTTTATTAAAAAATAAAATGAATGAAAGATACTAAATATAGGGTTGCAAGTACTCAAAATAAGTCCTTTTGCTTCTGCACACTCCTTCAACTCACTCCTCACTGTAATATCCTCACAACAAAAACCAAAATCCCCTAACTATGATACTAAGAACTCGAGGTAGTTTCTTGTTGGGGTCCAACCCCAGCAGGTCTAGGGGTTCCCCAAGGTGTGGTCGGAGACAGCGTTCAATTGATCAGCAGCCTAGCCAGGATCTCTAGCCAGGATCTCCAGCCAAGTTCTGGTCTCACTGGTTGATTCTTGTGTGTGCCCTGACTAAGGATCGAACCTGCAACCTTGGCATATGAGGATGATCTAACCAACTGAGCTACCTAGCCAGGATCAGAAAACTACTTTTAATGGATCTAGGATCTAACTAACATCTAATTGTGCCATCTTAATTTAGACTGAAAAATCTGTGCAATCTGTGTAGTGACAGTGACCCCTTCATGGAGCTCATTGCAAGAATCCATGGAGTTCGTAGCTTAGCCAGGATTCTAGACCCTTGTGGTGGTAGTAATAATAATAATAATATTAAGCACTTAAGTCAGACACTCTACTAGAAGTACTTCACATACATTGCTTCGTTTAAGGAAACAATCCTATGAGAGTAGGTATTCCCTTTTTTTGTATATGTAGGAACTAACTCAGAGATGGAAGTTACTGTGATTAGATAGGTAATGAGAAGGAACCAAAATTCAAATCAGAGCTTGCTCTTAACCTCATGTTGTAGTGCCTCCTTAGTTCAGGGTTGGGGCATCCATGTGGTGAAGGTGGCAGGTGGTGTATGGTTTAGGGTCAGTGGATCATCCCCTGAAGGATGTGCTTTCTTTCAGGAAGCAACTTTTAAAATGATGTTTAGTGCATAGGATGGTTTTTTTGTTTAGACTTGGAAACCACATCCCTGTGGAGCTCAGCTCAGGTAGCTGTAGGTCATGGATTATATATATTAAGAAACCAGTTAACAGTTCTGATGATGATTGATTAAAGTCCTAATAATATTTCAGTGTCTTAAAAAGAAGTTTATAAAGAGTCCTTATAATATAGTTAAGCACTTGTTTGTTTGTTTTCATTTTAGATATCACATTTTTATTATATGTTTAAGGGAAATATTTTGTATGTGTTGCTTTTTAGAGTCATAAGATGTTAATTTGCTTTTAGTAGCTCATTCTGAGGATATTTTTCTTTGACTTTGTAGTAAATAATGATTTTTCTATTTTTCTAGGTATTAAATAAAACTAAAGAATTTGAAGATGCAGTGAAAAAAGTTTTAAGAGATGTTAATTTAGATAATGATGTAGTTGTATCAGTCTTTGAAACAAACATCAGAGTTCTCGGGTAAGTATGTAAGACACTAAAGCTATAATTTTAATAACAGAAAAGCTTAAGGTATACTATTTATTTCTTAATGGTAGTAAAGCAAGACATTTCTTATGCCTAAAAGATAAAAGTTGGGGTATTATGAAACAGGCTGTGAGAGGACTGTGAATTGAATCAGGCTCAGATAGCAGCAGGTTTTGGAAATAGTTCTAGACTCAGTATATGTCCCTGTATAGTGTTTAAAAGACTCGGTTGAATGTTTGCCTGTTAGCTACATCACAGGTTTTTCACTAGCAGTATAGTTTGCTAACCTTTGCCAGCACTTCTTCAAGCCAAATGAAACTAAATTTATAGGATTACCTTTCAACTACACAATTTGAAATACTCTTGGAACATTTAAAAATATGAATTACAATATTAATTCAGATTTCAACACTATTAATTTCTATATTTAATGGTTACTTTCGTGTTGAACTCATTTTCTTTTGTCAAAGTAAGTCCAATTAAATTTAAGAAATTTTTAAAAGTTAAAAACAAGTTAAGAAATAGTTATGTAGCTTTTCTGACTTTATTAATCTATTACATTTAATACAGAGTGAGGAGTTGTTTTTAATTTTTTAATGTTATACTTAAGAGAGGTAAAGATTTCATAATGATATAATTAAATTAGTTAAATTAAAATTTTGTTAAAATTAAATTTGTCAAGCTTGTTAAAATAAATGACTTCTTGATGTTCTTTAAGAAAATTTTAGACTTTTAAGAATGCCAAACACTTTACAACAGGTAGAATATCTGAATTTTTTTAATACTGGCTTCATAATTATAAAGGTTTGCCATAAATGAGTAGCTAGAGTTAGGTAAGAAATTAAGTTCTTCTGTGGTCTTTCCTTATGTGTGCAAAATTGTTGATAACAAGACACCCACATCTTTTTTAAAAATATATTTTTATTGATTTCAGAGAGGAAGGGAGAGAGAAACATCAGTGGTGAGAGAGAGAATGATCCTGCACGCTCCCTACTGGGGATCGAACCCGCAATCCAGGCACATGCCCTTGCCCGAAATGAAACTCTGGACCCTTCAGTCTGCAGGCCAACTCTCTATCCACTGAGCCAAACTGGCGAGGGCAACACCTACATTTTTGTAGGTGTTGACGTTCACGTACCTGTAAGATGTGGATTATGTTTCACCTTTGTGATTGCAGGGGTCTTTTGGGTGGACACTCATTGGCAATCATGCTGAAAGAAAAGGGCGAGTACATGCAGTGGTACAATGATGAACTTCTGCAAATGGCAAAGCAATTGGGTTACAAGCTTTTACCAGCTTTCAATACTACCAGTGGCCTTCCTTATCCAAGAGTAAGTAATTCTGAAAAATATGTACTTTATATTTTTTTGTATATAAAGTCTTTATATACTGCCTTGGCTATTTAAAACAACAACAGTGAATTTTTGTGATTGGAGCCATTGTTCCTCTCCTGCTTGAGACTGGAGACAAGTGCTTTATAGCTAAATAAATTTATATTGACATTTCAGTTAATTTGGATTTGAGTGGTGTGAGAATTTAGATGATTTTAAACCTTTTATGTGTCACTGCATAACAGATTAGATTATGTTGCAGAGGGAAAAAACAGATGCCAGACTCAAATTTGGACACAGAATGGGTGGTGTAGAAGATGCAGTCGAAGCAGTGAGAGTAGGTGTTAACTGTCCAGAGGAGAGGTTTGAGAGAGAAGGGGAATAGGGAGCAAGTGGAGCGGTGAGAAGGGGAGTGTGCAGGGACGGAGGGAGGAGAAGTACAAAGTAGGGTATGGCATCAGAAAATCTTAAGTAGAAAGCTCCAAAAGGAGATGTTCTAGAAAACATTAGAACTATGTGCAAAGAGAGCCTTGAAGATGTAACGTGGTAGAATAAAGGGGAAAGAAAGGTTCAGTGCCAGGGGTCCTCAAACTTTTTAAACAGGGGGCCAGTTCACTGTCCCTCAGACCATTGGAAGGCCGGACTATAGTTTTAAAAAAACTATGAACAAACTCCTATACACACAGTGGCAGCAAAAACCCCGGCGGGCCAGATAAATGTTTTCAACGGGCTGCAGTTTGAGGACCCCTGGTTCAGTCGATGAAAGTATAGGACCATTCATTTTGAGATTTCTTCTCTGTTGGTTAGAGTCATTTGGTGGCAGAGTCATTTGGAGTTTCAGGCCCCCTCCCCACTCCCACCCCCCACCAAGCAAAAAGGTTATATTTAAAGCAAAGGGTTAGAAGCCTTCAAAGATAGAAAAAAACTCTCTCTTCTGATTTATTTCATTCTTTATTAACACCATTACTCTCTCCCTCTTACCAAATCAGACACCTCAGCCATTACCAAGCTCTGTTCAGTTTTTCTTATTGCTACTACTCTAGTTGAAACCAATATCATCTTATTGTGAAGCTATTGTAAATGCCTGTCTTAATATTTTCTCTCGGTTTATGCTTTAGAGACTTAAAAAATCAATCTTACTAAAACATTTTTATTAAATTATCCTCAGAAGTTTTATTGACTCTCTCTGTTGTATTGTCTTAACTTTCAGAATTCCTTATGGTGTGACAATAAACTTCCTTTCTGATGGTCTCTCGTACCCTGAACCTCAGCGAAATGAGTATTTCATTTTAAAACAATCTACTAGTGTCCTCCAAACCACCTGGGGTTTTACTTATTATTTTTTTCATTGCCATGCCGTTAAGCCTGCATCTCTATAATCTGGAATAACCCCTTTACCAATATAAATCAAGTAAGACTCATTTCCTCCATCAAGAAGTCTCTGACTAGAGATACAGCATGATATAGAGCAGTGCTTCTCAAATTCGAGATCACAGCCCATTGATTTTACCCACCCATATAGTGGATTGTAACCAACACTTTTTTTCCCCTTGAAACTAACATTAAATCTCTTATTTAAATTTCTAGTTTTTGATATTTTAAATAGCTCTTCTTTATACATGTCTTTATACTTATTTCTTCCTTAGGAAAAATTACTAGAATAGGAAATAATAAGCCACAGAAATAGAGAATGCTTTTTAAGATTTTGGGAACTTGTTGTCAATTGTTCTTCAGAAAGTTTCCGCTTTTATAGTTCCTCAGTGTTGTATAAAAGTATATGTGTTACTGTACTGTTGCCCTTAGTGTATATTATCATTCTTTTGTCAATCTAATGAGAAAAAACTGGAAGCATCATTTTTTGCAGTACTGAAGCCAAACATAGCGACCCACTCGCCGTGTCTCACCTACATTTCACTTTCGTTGTCTTTATTGATGTTGCCTGTCTCCTTGCTCAGATAGTCCTAGAGTCTTTTGATTGGCATTGTTAAGGTAATAGGCATCCCCACTGATTGGTTTCTGCAGTTAAGTAGACATATACATTATTTGAGCTTCTCTTTATAAGAGGCTGAAAAATAACTGATTTGGGAACATACTCATGATGTTTTATATTTGTTTTTTTGTTTTTATGCTAAATCGTTGGCATTTACTTTCTTTTTGGTTATTTATTTGGACTACAGTAAAACATTCTATTTTTAATCAATTTCTGGTCAGTTTAGTTCTGGTTAATCCAGATTTATACTGTAGTATCATAAAAAGACAGTATGGCTGTTTTTGAATTATAAAAAAGTACTCCTTTGAGAAAAAAGTTTTGTACTATTTGTTAGTCTATTAGCAAAGCTGTACTCGATATTTCAAAACTTTTAAAACCTGAAAACAAAATTTTAATTTCCTTTTAAATATATACCATGATTTAATCAGTGTTTTCTTTATGAAGAACTATTTAATATGGTACTGGTTTTTCACAAATTCTCAAGTAAACCTAATTTCTAGAGTTGGTCTAGTTCCCTATTCTTATATTAATTAGTTAAAATGTCCTGAAAACAAAATTGTTACAGAAGTTATTTTCTCTGTGTAATTCTTACAATGATAGTGAGTTTCAATATCATTGAGGAAGGAACTAAATGAAAACTTATTAACTCCATGAATATACTTCCCTAGATGTTAATTGGAAAGTCACAAAGATCAACAGATGGAATTTCAATGTTTAGTTGTTTTGTGAATTATTTTCATATTTTGATAAGAAGTCTTGATTGAAAAATTCTGTCTTATTTAGGAATCATTATCTTTTGATAATTGCTAATAATCACCTTCTGACTTTATTTAGATTAATTTAAAGTTTGGTATCAGAAAACCAGAAGCTCGGACAGGAACTGAGACCGATACCTGTACAGCATGTGCAGGTACCTTGATCCTTGAGTTTGCTGCTTTAAGTCGATTCACAGGAGCAACAATATTTGAGGTTTGCTTTTCATAGTCTTTGATCTCCTGGGTATTGGGCATAACTAATTTTATATCTTTTTTTCATTGGTCAGCTATTAGGATTATCAATCAAAAGATTACTGTTATTTTAGTGTATTTTTGTCTAAATTTTATCACAGTCTTTGTCAGAAAATATAGAAGTCATTGTGAGGTAAATGTGTTAAATACAATTTTTCAAATGAACACTAGTTGATTTATTGACTCTTCTCTCACAAAGTTACATGCTATTTAAAAAGTGGATCTGAAATGCTTGTTTGTTTCAAAGATGGTGTACAAACTTGTCTCCTCCAATTTTCTAAATAAGAGTGTAAGGAGATTTTCACTTTGAATTTAAATGACAGAAATTTTTTTATCAAATGCATTTAATTATGTCAGAAATTAGTACACTTTAATAATACATGTGTATGAATATGAACTTGTACTGCAAGTGTAAATGAACCTGGATGGTTTCAAAGTGAGATCACTGCCACTAAATAGCATTTTTAGAGCCATTCTTTTTAACTAGATTTGATTGGCTGAAAAAAAGCCAAAATTTGGCTTGTATGGAAATTTAACATATATTATTAATTGTTATCTTGGGAATTTTAGTTAATTCTTTAAAGTATGCTATGAGTCTTTGATTTTTGTTTCTTTGTTTCCTGTTTTCCAGAGACATGAAGTTATTCAAGTATGCTTTTCCTCTTTTTAATTACAGGAATATGCAAGAAAAGCTCTTGATTTTCTCTGGGAAAAAAGACAGCGAAGTAGTAATTTAGTAGGTGTGACCATAAACATCCATACAGGAGACTGGGTGCGAAAAGGTACGGAAGTTGGCTTTTTCAAATCAAGCTTCTACATCAGTGTTTCCCAACGTGGGGCACAACCCCACAGGGGAGCAGTTTGATTTTTAAGGGGGGAAATTCGAGAGTGAGTTATTAACAGTGAAGTTTTTGCATTTCTTATGGTTCTAGGGGCCTCATACTAGTATACAATATATAAGTATATATTGTGACATATTTATGCATTTCAGTTCTCTATTACGTTTTGAAACTTGATTTGCTATTTTTTCATCTCACTTTATATTATTACTAGTAGCCCTGCGCACGAATCTGTGCGCCAGTAGCTCGCCAGTAGCTTGCTGCTGCCCTCCAGTAGCTCTCCGCCCGCTGCCTCACCCTCCTGTAGCTTCCCCCACCTCCCTTCTCCCCCACCACCCCCCTCATAGCTTGCTGCCCTGCCCCCTCCTGTAGCTCTCTGCCGCCCACTTGTAGCTCGATGCCCCACCTTCCCGCTGATCTGTGATCCGGTCATTACGTGGTCGGTGGTTATGCTTCACGGCGTAATGACCATTTGCATATTATATCTCTATTATATAGGATCTTTTTAACAATTTCTTAGTTATTTCTTCCTCAGTACTTCAACTGTCCTTTCGTTCTTTTTCTCTGTCATGGATGCCGTGTTCTTTGGAAGCTTGTTTAAACCAAATTAATGGCCTTTTCGGCTTCCTCCATGTGAATAAGAGTTCACTTTTTGAATAATAAGAATTATATGTCACAGAGGGGGCATCAGGATTTTAGAGATGCTTAGGTGGGGCATGGCCAAAAGAAGGTTGGGAACCCACTGCTCAACATCCTTAGAATGGTTGGGAAATAAAGGATTTTCATTTGTTAAAATAATTTTTGGGACAGTATAAAGCAGTGTTTCTCACAAGAATCCTGGAATTATCACTAATTAGCCTGATTTTTTTCTTTGGTGTGCCAAATAATAGCACACTTTTCCTAGGTGATTTAGTGTTGTATTTCATACCTTAATGGATTTAGCATTAAAGATAGAAGGTATAGTTGAAACAGTAGAACTAATTTGAGAACTTCAGCCATCAGAATACCTTAGCCAGCTCACATGACGGTATAGTTAAGTGGAAATCTGTATTTAACAATGTTCTTAATAATTCTTATTAAAATTAGTTTGAATTATGAGACAGCATATAACAATGTTATATGAGCAAATAGGATGTAGGATTGTATAAAGAATATGATTTTATCTTGATAAAATAAGCATAGATGAATGGAAATATATTAGAATACTAGTGACCCGACCTGGGACACCGCGGGACTGCCCCGAGTCCCGGAGTCCTGCTGGCCGCTCCCCCCAATGCACCTCCTGGTCAAGTCCCTGCCCACCCGCATGCGCCTCACTGCTCACCCAGCCCCGCCCATGCTGCGCATGCAGCCTCCTGCTGATGGGGCGTGAGGGTGTCACAACCATTTGCATATTAGCCTTTTATTATATAGGATTCCTAATGAGGTTATCTTGTTTACATATTTTTCTATTTCCCAAAAGGCTTATGTTGTTACATCTAAAATAAAAAATAACTGCCTATAATTAAATAAATTAAAAATAGAATTACTAATTTGAATATATTAAAATTTTGACTCTATTCAGTATTGTATATAATTTTTCTAAGTTTTATCTAAATGGTTTCTGAAACTAATCTAAATCCTGGCTTTAGAATTCTGCAATTTCTTTTTATTCTTTTACTTGTGTTGGAACTCAGGTGCAAATTAATTAATCATTAATTAATTTTAAATTAGTTTTAATTGTTGGCTTATCACACTCTCATCATTGGTCCATGCATGACCTATATTACTTAGTCATTTTTAATCTGTAACAAGCACCCACAAATGGATCATACATTACAAAAGCAACTTGACAACCCGTTATTTCTGCATATGATCCTTGACTCTGCCTACCTCTGCAATATATTTGGACTTATTTATACCATCTTTATTATTTCAGTGTGTCCCACCTTTTCTGTTTCTCTTTAATTCTTTTTTGTTAATTGAACCCTATAATTGCCTCCTAGTAAGACGTGAACTTTAATATGCTCTCCTATCCCTTTGTCTCCCCACAACTCCACTCTGTAATCCCTCTTTATGTCAATATCATATAGATAATGCATTCTTATTATGAATACCTTTTCTCTTTTTTTCTTTGGTCTTAACTCCCTCTTTCTTTAACGATAAACTTTATTAAGATATTCGGTCACTTATACTTTGGTCTTTTTTTTTTTTTAATCCTCACCCGAGGATATTTTTCCATTGACTTTTAGGGAGAGTGGAAGAGAGAGGGAAAGACAGAGAGAAACATCGATGTGAGAGAAACACATCGATTGGTTGCCTCCTGCATGAACCCCAACCAGGCCCCGGGCTGAGGAGGAGCCTGCAACCAAGGTACATGCTCTTGACTGGAATTAAACCCTGGACCCTTTGGTCCACAGGCCTGTGCTCTATCCACTGAGCCAAACTGGCTAGGGCTGGTCACTTGTACTTTGTATATCACTTGCAATATCTCTTAGATTTGTCTCTTTTTTTTTTCTGGTATTTATCCCAAACAGTTTTTAGTAGCTTTAAATAACTTCTGAGGCCTTATATGCCTAACAGTAATTTTATTATGCTTTCACATTTGAGTGACAGTTGAGCTGGATATAATTTTCTGTTTAAGTTCTTTTCTTTCAAAGAAGTCTTTAAAAATACAACTCTATTGTCTTCTTATATCCTATTAACAATCTGATATTATTCTGATTTTTATGCCCTTGTATATGATCTATTCTTTCTCTCTGAAAGAGGAAGAATATCAAAGCCAAAGAGAAATTTCTAAAAATGTTGTTATAATTTTAGATGTAGAATTTTCTCATTTTGGTATTCTGTGGACCCTTTCTATTTAAAAATCTTCAGGTTTTTAATTTATGAAAAATTGATGCTTATTTTTTAGATACTTAATCTTTTCATTTTTACTTATCTCTTTTTATAGTTCCTTTTATCAAAATCACTTCTGTTTGTACCCTCCACATATCTTAGCATATGTGTATATGTATATATATTTTTTTGGTTTTTTTGTTTAGTTTTTTTGGTGCCCTTGACCGGAATTGAACCTGGGACCCTTCAGTCCACAGACCGATGCTCTATCCACTGAGCCAAACCAATCAGGGCTATATGTATATTTTTTATGTTTCTCAGTTTTATGTCCCATCTATTATGTTATTTTAACTGTTATATATGTATTTTAAAGTGTCTCTTTTTAAAAAAATATTTTTTTATTGATTTCAGAGAGGAAGGGAGAGGGAGATAGAGATAGAAACATTAATGATGAGAGAGAATCATTGATTGGCTGCCTGCTTAATGCCCCCTACTTGGGATCGAGCCTGCAACCCGGGCATGTGAACTCACGGGAATTGAACCATGACCTCCTGGTTCATAGGTCAATACTCAACCACTGAGCAACACCAACCAGGCAACTGTTATGTATTTTATTTCATGTATTTCTGCTCAATTAAAATTTTTTTCTTATTTTGTATTGTTAATATCTTCCCTATCACTTTTAGATGTTTATTAGGCTAATTTAAATTTTTTGGTTTGCTATTCTATTAATTATTTTTCTGACATACTCTTATTCCAGTATTCTCTTGTTCTTTTTAAAGTCATGCTTCTTAAATGTTTTGGACCTGTAAGTTCCTATTTCCTTGTCACCTACTTTGAGGCAAGATCTAATCCCAATTTCTATCTAGCTCAGTGGTCTTAAGCTTGAATTCTAAGAAGTTTTTAGAATACCCATACCTGGAACCCTAGAGATTCTGATTCAGTTGCCCTGGAGTGTGCCCTGGGTATAGGGATTTCTATAAATTATAATTTATAGAATTATAATTTAGATTATAATTCACTAGCCTTAGGAGTTTGGAGGGGAAAGGTGGGGAAGAGAATGTCTAAAGTTATTTTCTGCCTCATTTGTTCAGCTCCTTCTGCAGGGCTTCTGTGCTGCCCTGGTTTTACCCCTGAGGATACCTGGAGCATAGACCTGACTCGCAGCAGGTGTGGGAGGAGACATGGTGTCTTAAGGCCATGGTAGGAGAGAAGCAAGAGCAAAGCTCCAACAGTATCCGTCCTCTTTGATCCTTCTGTAGCATGCCTGGCTGCCTCCACTCCAAGCCAAAGCCATCCCCACCCCTCTCCCCCATCCCCACCCTCTGCCACCAGGTTTCATACTTTTCTTGTTACTTTCTCTTTTTGAATCTCCATGAAATTCTTGGAGGAAGAAGCCAACAATCAGTACTAATTTTAGCAATTAGAATGGATACATCCAAACAGTAGCCTTGTTTACGTACCTATTGTAACTTTAAACATTGTCTTCCTGATGAAGGGTCTGATAAAAAAAATACATAGTGATTCCTCTTTGGAGTTCCTCACTGAGAAAATGAGCTTAAAACATTCTTAAAACTAGTATTTCCTGCTTTTCAGTAAGACTTTTGTAAACCATTTTGCAAAGTAGCATTTTTTAACATATAAACTATGAACAAAAGAACAATTACATATAATAGGGTTAATATTTCTGTAAATGTGTAATTTTTACTTTAAACAGTTTCATGTTTAGGCTAATTTTTCATTCTGAGTGTACTAGTACCCTCAGTTGTGCTATACAAATAATTTTTTACTAGTTTAATAAAGAATTATGTATGTGTTTCCCATAGATAGTGGAGTTGGAGCTGGCATTGATTCCTATTATGAATATCTGTTGAAAGCCTATGTCTTGCTTGGAGATGACAGTTTTCTGGAAAGATTTAATACAGTAAGTTGATCCAATTTTGTATTAATTTTAGAGCCAAGTTAATTTGAGTGCCAGATTTTGATAGAAACTCAATTATTTGAGTTATATTCTGAAAAATAATTATTTCTAAATGTGTTGTAGTAGGTTTTTTGTCAGTATTCGCTGATGATATTGGACAGGGAACAGAGTAAAAGCTATACATTCAAAAATTAGTTTAAAAGTAGTTTTATTTTCATCTCTTATCAGAAAATTTCAAGATCTGCTAGTAAGTAATATCTAATATTTTATGCAAGGAAGAGAATTTTTTTTTTAAATATATTTTATTGATTTTTTACAGAGAGGAAGGGAGAGAGATAGAGAGTTAGAAACATCGATGAGAGAGAAACATCGATCAGCTGCCTCCTGCACATCTCCCACTGGGGATGTGCCCACAACCCAAGTACATGCCCTTGATCAGAATCGAACCTGGGACCCTTCAGTCCGCAGGCCGACGCTCTATCCACTGAGCCAAACCGGTTGCGGCAAGGAAGAGAATTTATTGGAATAAATTACTCGTCAGCTTTTTCCTTTGGATTCCACTCCACCATTTTTTTTTTTTTTAAATCTTGGAAGTTTGACATAGTCCTTGATCACACCAAGCATGCAGGTTTTTGGAAACTTAGAGAAACTAGTAAGTATTCATTTCAAAAGCAGGTCTATAAGTCTCAAGTCTAGATCAGAGCCACAGTCATATTTTAGGGGAGAAGGAGAGTATTATTGAACCTGATTGGATCATCTTTGTCTATAATTGAAGGAAACTGAAATTAGTACAGCAAACTCATCAGTTGTATCACTGTATTCTTTTTGAAATAATTTACCAGTTCTTTGCCCACCCATCAGTTTCTTCACATTATTGTGAGACAGTATGATATAGTTAAAAGTATGGCAGTTTTCGTACCTGGGTTTAAATCCTGGTTGTACAACTGGTTTTGTGACTTTGGGAAAATAATTTTACATGCTTTGTCTCTGTTGCTCATCCACAAAATGTGAGTACTATTACTATTTAGAGAGTTTTGGGTAGGATTAAATGAGTTGATGCATATGGAGTGATTAAATAAATAGATGAGTTAGGAAAAAAACCACTGGTAAGCGTCCCAAGTAAGTCCTCATTTGGATTATAACAACATTCTCTTGTAAATGAGGACAGATAATTTTTTTGGCTCATTATCATTCATTGACTCTAACAGCTCAAATTGTTGTTACAGCTGAGAAATGACTAGCAGAAGATAGAAGAAGCCAAAGAGTTTTTAATAGCCTAAGAGATATAGTAGACCATACGAGCAGCAACGGTGATTAATTAGATGCATTAATTTGGGTAATGGTGGGCACTAGAATATTACTTTAGCTGGGAAGGGCCCAAATTTCCTAGACACAGGAGAAAACAAAACTAACTCTATTAATCTAGAAGCCTGTCACTATATTTCAAGAGGATGTAAGAGCATCTATAGGCCATAAGAGTACTAACCATGGGCTAATCCCTCAGGATAGCCATGTTCAGATCTACTTCCCCAGAAGTTCCCATATTGACTATAGTCTTTAATGTTGTGCATCAGAGTTAAAGAACACAGGGGAGTATATACAATATATTTTAGAAAGAATCCCATCTAAAATAATTTAAATATTTACATAATGATGTCATACGTTTATTTATGAATCCAGGTTTAATTCTGTTACAGTGCTATTTAATGAAATGCTGTGTTTAGAACAGCTTCTCTCTTTTCATCTCCTTTCCTGAACACATTGTGATCTTTCAGCACTACGATGCCATAATGCGGTACATCAGCCAGCCCCCTCTGCTACTCGATGTGCATATCCATAAGCCAATGCTGAATGCTCGGACTTGGATGGATGCTTTGCTTGCCTTTTTTCCAGGTCTGCAGGTAAAAAAAACCCAGTAACTCTGTTTCCCTAATACAAAAGTAAAATGATTATAACTGAGTGCATTTTTGATCTCTAAATTTGAATTACCAAACAGACTCACATTTCAGAATTGTATTAATCTACATTTTTTTCTGTTTATAAAATGATTATAGATTAAAAAATCAACTCATGTTTTAGGTAATTTTGTTGTTATGTTTATTTCTAGGTCTTAAAAGGAGATATTAGACCTGCTATTGAAACTCATGAAATGTTATATCAAGTGATTAAAAAACACAATTTTCTACCAGAGGTAAGCAAATAATCTTTGGAATTCTAATTTATGTATACTATAAATTGCTAATTTAAAGGTAGAAAATGTCATCTTCAAGGTTGGCTATTCTTTCCTGTTATTTTTTCCTGGTTAAGTAGTTTATTTAATTTCTTTTTAGTTTGCACAGTATTTTATATATTTATGCTTCATGTATTCAGAGAAGTCTAGTTTATGGTAATTCTGACATTTTATTAATTTTATGTTAAAAAATACTCCAAATAAGTAGTTCTCAATCTTTGCTAATCCATGACATTTCATATTATTACATTCTAACTTTTACACATACCCACCAGGGAGACCTTTTTACTTTTTATTTTCTAAAGCTTATATTATAAAAATGATACACATTGAATATACTCTAGCTGATCACACATGCTCCCTGGCAATATGGGGAATCCCAGCTCTTCCTCATGCTGATTGACAGTTACTCTGCATGGCTTTTATACATTGTATCAATAATATTCTTGCTAGCTTCTTGTGGCAGGATTTTAATAACATACTTTTTGGCTTTCCAGAAATTTACCATTTAAAAACTTGCAAATTTATCTATGGCCTTGTTCTGTCCCTGCTTGTTCAATGCCCTCTGTGAGATATCTAAGCATTCCAACAATTTAAAATGCTTTCTAAAAGTGTTTGCTTTAGAAAGTACAGTCTTACTAGCCTTCAGGTGAGTAGGACTGAGTACTGTGTTGTAGAAAATACATATTCACTCAGAAGAAGCTAAGGTTTCAACTAAATGTTATCACAAAAGAAATTTTACTTGGTTCTCATTTTAGTTGGCTCTGTTACTGAATACATTTCAAGTGAGACTAGTTTTATTTTTAAATAATGCCTTCCTTATTCCACAGAGGATTTGAAGTTGTTATTTAAAAAAAAGCATATGCTAAAATAGAAATATGAGCACTAGAGACTTAATAACTAAGAGAAAAAGCGGAAATAAGGAAAAAGAAAAAAAACACAATAATGTGGGACAACCAGGACCCATGTAGTGTCACTACTAGTTTCATAGTTTTTTCTAAGCTTCCTAGTAGCCAAAATGATAATTTAAAAAATAATTTCATTCAGTTGGTAAAAATAGCAAAAACGAGTTGTGATTTTAAGCAATGAAAAAAAATTTCATTTTATAGATGAAAATTGTTATCAATATTTTAATTCTTTTTACTTGCTTATGATCTAATTTATATATCTGAACCTACTTGTTTATTATTTTTTAATCACATTTTTTTTCTTGTCTATTTGAATTTTTCGTGTGCAGGCATTTACCACAGATTTTAGGGTACATTGGGCTCAACATCCTTTAAGACCGGAATTTGCAGAAAGTACCTACTTCTTATATAAAGTAAGTTAATTCACCTTCCTTTTTGCTGTTTAACTCCCACTCCCCCCAATCCTCTGTTGTATATCTTACTATCTTATAATAGTAATTGGGTTTTCAAAGACCTTTTTTAATATTATAGTGGTTGGATATATCATGGTTCTTAATCATCTAGCTCATAGAGTTGTTAAAAGATGCAAGAATCAACACCTAAGTTTTTTATGCCTTTTTATGATATGTCATTTCTTTAAAGAGAAATTTATATTCTAGAGCTGCTTTCTAAAACATATCCTTGCTTTCTTTTAATCAGGAAAACTTTGAGGGTATTAGAAATTTAAAGGCTAAGATATACAATTGGATGGCTTTCCAATTGTGTGTTTAGCAATTCTATAAAGCAGAGTCTATGGCTTATTTTCAGAGCTAGGTTCTGTGTAACGTATGTTCCAGTGCCTGATACCTATAAATATGTGACAAATGAATGTATGGTAATATATAAGCTGCATACATGTGTGTGTGTATATACATATATATATATATATATATATATTCTCCTTTTTAATAGGCTACAGGAGACCCTTACTACCTTGAAGTAGGGAAAACACTTATTGAAAACTTAAATAAATATGCTAGGGTGCCTTGCGGATTCGCTGCCATGAAGGATGTTCGTACCGGAAGTCACGAGGACAGGTAAAACAATTCCTAAATGTATGACTACTAGCTAGAATTCAGATATACTTAATGCTTTTTTAAAAATATATTTTATTGATTTTTTACAGAGAGGAAGGGAGAGGGATAGAGAGTTAGAAACATCGATGAGAGAGAAACATCAATCAGCTGCCTCCTGCACACCTCCTACTGGGGATGTGCCCGCAACCAAGGTACATGCCCTTGACCGGAATCAAACCTGGGACCTTTCAGTCTGTAGGCTGACGCTCTATCCAGTGAGCCAAACTGGTTAGGGCAGATATACTTAATGCTTTTACAAAGAGTATTTGAAGGTACAAACCTTACTTTGTTGTGTTTATTTTTAAAACTCTTGAATAGGCTCAGTTCTAATTGTTTGAAAAGTTTATATTTTTATCATAGTGCCTGGCATGTAGTAGGTGCTCAAAGTATTTTTAAAAAGATGAATAAATGTTGTTAAATATCAGAACCTTGATATTAGGAGTATTAGGAATATTGAGGTTTTAGTTTCCTTTGTTAATAGTTTTTTTATATTATATAAAATGTTAGAAATTATCAAGGTGATAATGAATGATCTGGATTATTTTTCTTCAGACAAGAATTCCACAAAAAATAATATCATGGTTAATGTGTGTATTCTTATTGGTTGCTGATTTGGAGGGCTGGGAAAGACCATTGGCAGTTTCTATTCATTGGATACTTAGATAGATGTAGATGGTATGAAGTATTCAGGATATAAAAAGCACGCTTTGGTTAATGTGACCAAATGTTAATAACTTAGCATTCCAGTTATTCCAAACTCACTTATCTGTTCTTTGTTTTTAAATATATTTTTATTGACTTAAGAGAAGAGAGAGAGTGAAACATCAATGATGAGAGAATGAATCATTGATTGGCTGCTCCTGCATGCCCCACCCTGGGGACTGAGCCTGCAGCTCATGCATGTGCCTGGACTGGGAATTGAACCATGACCTCTTGGTTCATAGGTTGACGCTCAACCACTGAATCACACTGGCGGGGCTATCTGGTTATTTTAACTGTTCAGAACATAGCAACACATCTCTGAAAGGACAGTAAAACTTGTTTGCTCATTTGTTTAACAAATACTCATTCCACAAATATTTCTCAAGGTGTCTTATGCACCAATTATACTAGTTTTTGAGGATTAATGATATAGAAACATTATTTCCTGTCATGAATCGCTGAGGACAGGCAGATAAACAGGCTTTAAAACATTGGGTAAGTGCTACGGAACATATTAAAGGGACATGAAATACAAATTGGGGTGTGGTAGTCACTGAAAGGTTTCTGTGTCATGAAGGATGAGCAAGAATTAGAAGAAAGTGGTAGAAGGAGTTCCGGGCAAGGGTACTAGAGGCAGATGAAACATAGCACTCAACTTCTACTCAGAGTTGTCCCTTAGTCCTTTACTCAGAGTATTTAGATAATAGTTACCAGTAATTAGGTCGGGGACCTCCTTCCCTGAGCACAGCTGATAGATGAGGAATGGATAGGTTTCTGGAAGCAGGCATATAGATAACAGCAAGTAATGAAAGCATAAGCCTATGTATTTATCTGTAGCATTTATTGACTGCTTCCTACATTCCAAGCACTCTTCTAATTAACCGTTTGAGTCCCAAGCAGCGCGATTGCGCTGCTGAGATTTTATGTCTAGAAAACATACGATTCGTTTGAGTCCCGGGGGTATTGAAAAAACACTGTCGAAGAATCCCAAACAGCGCAACCGCGCTTTCTCTAAATGAGTACGAAAAGACCCAAACAGCGTGATAGCGCTTGTTTTATTTTATGTCGAGAAATACCAAGCAGCGCAATTGCGCTGCTTGGGACTCAAACGGTTAAGAACTTTGGATGTTTAACTCATTTGATGTTTACAACAACCTTCTGATATGTAATTTCTATTATAACCTTCATTTTATAGCTGAAGAAACCAAGGCACAGAAAAGTTAGGGAACTTGCCCTAGGTCACACAATTAGTAAGCTTAAGTTAATTCTAATCAAGGCAGATTGACTTTTGACTACAATGCTAATTAATCACTTACTGCCTGCCAGGCATGGCACTTAACTTGAGGATGGAAGGATATATCAGAATCAGTGAAAAAGTAGGTGTGTACAGAATTAATCACAACCATGTGATAGGTGCTATAGTAGAAGGAGGTTGAGGGATTACAGAGAATTACATGACATTGTTTCTGGACCTCTTATCACTGCCTTTACTCCTTTCTGATTGTATTCCAGTATATAAGTGTCTCTTAAAATATCATGTCCAGAATTAACCAAACTCATCAGATGCCTGGCACAACAGCACTGTTACCATCTGAATTCAGGCACAAGATTGCTCATTTTCTAAGGGGCTGAAGGGCTTACACTCTCTGCAATTGAGGATCACTGCTTCATTGACTCACTCATGGCAGTATGTACCTCTCTGATGCATTGACCTAACGAGAGGTTGAAAACTAATCTTAGTGTTTTATTATTAGATGTGCTTCAGTTTTTTGGTTTGGTTTTTTTTTTAGCAACTTTATTATGTTCAACTCACAGTGAACTTGTGGCTAGTTGACCTCAGATACTTAACTGTGACCTGGTGACAAATGGGTGTTCTCCACCCTGCTCTTGAGCAACTGACTTAGAACTTCATACTCATCCCAACAAAAGTTCATATTTGTTGATTTTGGGGTTTTTTGTTTTGTTTTTACCAAAAAGAGAGCTTGACTCTCATCTCAATCATCTAATGTATTAGCTAATCTACCTATATTTAGTGATCTGCAGTTTAGATGAACATGCCTTAAAAAAATTTTGGGAGCAGAATGTTGGATAAGACCACGACTTCATGGCATGGCATTTGAGAGCTTTCCATTACATGCTCCCTGCATTTGGTTGCCTCTTCCCTGCAGATCTTTCAGTGCTTTTGTCTGGCTCACCAGTGTCCACACGTCCACAGTTTTCCAAATGGAAAGATCTGTATTTTACTAATAGTAGATGATCACTGGAAAGAATTTAAGTGGAAAAAAAAAATGAGTATCTTCCTTAAGACACTTTCCTTACTTGCCCACCCTAAGATACCACTGTTGGCAATTTGATAAACAGTCTTCCAGACATTTTTTAAAATTTGTATTTATTGATTTTAAAGACAGGAAAGGCGGGGGGAAGAGGAGAGAGAGAGAGAGACAGACAGACAGACAGACAGACAGACGGAGAGAGACAGACAGACGGAGAGAGAAACATCGATTTGTTGTTCCACTTATTTATGCATTCATTGATTGATTTTTGTATGTGCCCTGATCAGGGATAGAACCCACAACCTTGGCATATAGGGATAATGCTCCAACCAACTGAGCTACCCACCAGGGCAAGACATTTTAATGCCTGTGTGTTATGCATTTGTGTACATGTTTATTGTTTTTAATACAAGTTAGATATATAAGATACCCAACTTGCTAGCTTTACCCAACTCATACCTAGTGATCTTATGTCTCTGTTCTTTTCCAAGTGTTTCAAATGTTTGTTTCGTAGTCAGTTCTAGAATTTGTCAAAAATCAACATTCTGCTCATGAGTCTACAGTTCTCAAGCTAGCATTTGCTTGTAATAATAATTGTCAGTCCTTCAGAAAATATTAAATTATGACAGGTGTACTCAGGTTGACAGGGAACTATTTTATCTGTTTTATGAAGATTAACATCTAAAATGTTCAAAAAGGTTTTGACAGGTGACAGATGAATTATTACTCCAAAGTAAAACATTTATAGGTAGGAAAAATAATAATTTCTCTATTTTTGAGCTCATATTTATGCCAGGTGCTATGCTAAACAATGGACATATAATCTCTTACTTAGTCTTTACACCAGTGTTAGGTGTTAATGATTATTATGTTCTTTATAGAAGAACAAACTGAAGCTCACAGTCCTTGTATAATATCCCCAAGGTTACACAGCTAGTCAGTGGATGTTCTTTTCTGTTTCCAAAGCCCATGTTCTTTACCACTGTGTTCCATGGCCTCTCCACTTCATTAGTAATGCTGTGTAAACTTGATTTCAATTTATTAAATGTTTATTGAGTACATTCTGTGTGCCAGGAATTGTGCTTGGCCTGAGGTCTGAAACTATGCATTCTGTCCAGTATGCTACAAGTTATTTATAATTGTCAAAAATTAGATGCTTTGGGAGGTGGTAAATTGATTAAATTTCATGTTACTATAATTACATCTAACAGCTATGCTCTTTTGCTCTTTTTCTGCCACTTTTAATTTTATTAAAACTTTTAAAAATTGTTTATTAAAACATTACAACATTAAGTAGTTTGTAAAATCACATAGTTCTATCCCCTTTATTTTTCATACTGGAGGCCCAGTGCATGAATTTGTGCACCAGTGGGGTCTCTCAGCTTGGCCTGCGGGATCAGGCTGAAACCAGCTCTCTGACTTCCCCCGAGGGGTCCTGGATTGCAAGAGAGCACAGGCCAGGCTGAGGGACCCCAATGGTGCACAATCGGGGTGGGGGAGGGACATGGGAGGTTGGCCAGCAGGGGAGGAATTGCAGGAGGACAGGGTGTGTCTGGCTGATCTCACCCAGTCTCAGTTGGCCAGACCCCAGAAGCAAGCTAACCTACTGGTTGGAGCGTCTGCCTCCTGGTGGTCAGTGCACGTTATTGTGAGCAGTTGAGCGGCTTTAGCATATCATTAGCATATTATGCTTTGATTGGTTGAACAGCCAACCGGTCCACTGGACACTTAGAGCATATTAGGCTTTTATTATATAGGATTCTCTTCTTGACTGGTATGTAAATATTTACAAAGTTATACTCCATGTGATTTTGTGTTGTACCTTTTTTCATGAAACTTTTTGTAAATGATTCCTTTACCTTTAATGCCTTTTTAAATTATCACTTAAATGGCTGCATAAAAACTCTATCAAAATTGTATTACTTCATCCCCTTCAATTAATATAAATTAAGGATTACGTGGTTCTCAGCAGTAAAGTTTACCTGCGTTACCTCCTGGCTGTTGGTTCTCTATAGAAGAAATGGAAAACCCTCGCTCCTTGGAAGGCCAGTAGGAAGGTTTGGTCTGCAGTATTGGCAAGATCTAGTGTACCTGTGCGGTAGGCAGCACACTAGTCTTTTTGTTTCTTTGGAAAATAATTGGTGAGTCAATGCCATTACCACCAGGGGATAGATATAGTCTATAGTTCCTTGGACATCTAAGTTAGTGTAATATATCTATTGACCTGGACTCTGACTTTGAGATAGTTGGTATTAGGATATTTTTGTATTCTTAGATTTATTTGTAACCTCTTATTTTAGAATGGATTCTTTCTTCTTGGCTGAAATGTTTAAATATCTTTACCTGTTATTTGCGGATAAAGAAGATATTATTTTTGACATAGAAGATTACATATTCACAACAGAAGCTCATCTGTTACCTCTCTGGCTCTCTACTACAAATCAAAGCGTCTCTAAGAAGAGCACAGTAGGTTATGTTTTTAAATCAAATGTCTTACTCTCTTATTTACTTTCCTGTGTTTGTTTTATTTTTCCAAGTGAAAAGTAATCCATGACTAGAATTCAGTAAATGTAGTATGGGAGGAGGAAAAGTACACTTGATGTTTTCTTATTTTGTTTTCTTTTATGGCGCCCTATATACTTAGATTTTATTTAAATTTTTCTTTGAACAAACTATAATGTTAAGAAAAATACTTTTTTCACATAACGTTCTTTTTTATTGTAGACTTCAGAATATATAGAACTGGATGACAGTAATTTTGATTGGACTTGTCCAAATACTCAGATTCTCTTCCCTAATGATCCATTGTATGCTCAGAGCATTCGTGAACCCTTGAAAAATGTGGTGGATAAGAGCTGTCCTAGAGGCGTCATCAGAGTGTAAGATGTCTTATTTTATATTTGTTAATATCAGAGTCATTCTTAGTAAATGAAGGAGAACATAAGGGACATATAACAGCAGACATTCACTTAGACCAAAAATATTGTGGCATGTAGTTATTGCTGATTAAAATAAAATAAAAATTATTAGTAAAGTTAGATAGCAAATTTTATTCTGTGATGCCTTATTATTATGGAAATTTTCTATTTATCTTTTGTTTAATGAACTGAATAATAGTAGTCAATGGGCAGTTTTCAACTTGTGTAGCTCATTTATAGAATAGTTTCATCAAATATTTTCATATGTCTTATATATGTAGAAAGTATTTTTCCTTTTACCTGCAATGTGTGTAGTGCAAATATAGGTTTTATTTTTTGATGAGGTACTTATTCTTGGTTGTTAAATTTTTGCCTTAATGAGTTCATTTTCTTCTAAATACTTAAATTAGAAAGGCCATTGCTAGGGAAATAAAAATAAATTTAAGTGAATGTTATAATTCACTGATATAACTATTGTTTTGATTTTAAAATAGCAGAGAGAGAAATCTGGTTTTCAAGGAAGAAATCAGTAGTAACAAATCCCAACCCAACCTATTCTGTATTTTCAAGTGGTTATAATTCTGTTGACTAATACTACCTTATTGATAATATACATGATTTTATAACTATAAAATATTATTTAAAAGCTATACCACTTACTAGTAACCTAAGTTATATGGAGGAAAATGCCTATTTCTAGTTATTCCATTTTTACTAGTTCTAAAATTAGCAGTTTTGCAAATATCTAACATTATTCCTATTTGCTTTATGTTTTTCTCCAGTTCTGACTTGTAGTTTTTTAAGCCTTGCTTATAATTACTTTTAGCAGAGAGGAGAGTTTCAGGAGTGGATCTAGACCCCCGCTGAGAGCCAGAGATTTCATGGCCACTAACCCTGAGCATTTAGAAATCTTGAAGAAGATGGGGGTGAGTTTGATTCACCTCAAAGATGGGAGAGTCCAGTTGGTTCAACATGCAATCCAAGTAAGACATTGCTGTATTAATTAGATGCAACTCTGCTCTTTTAGTCTCATAAGCTTTCATGAGATAATGACATTGGGCTTTTTAAAAACTTTTAATGTATCGTTTAAAGTTAGAGATTCAAAATTTAAGGATTTGAAAATATGTTGGTAAGCCATCTAATTCAACCCTTCAGAGTATAGATCGATTAAATCACAAATAGGCTGGGCAATTTGCTTAAGTTAATAAAGGTAAATATAGGACTCAAGCCTAAGTTTTCTGATTCTCCGTCCCTTGTCTTTCCACTGTTTTTATTTAGAGCATAATCTTACATGGTAATAATTAGTTTTAATATTTATATTTTACATTATTTTATTTTCCAAAGAGCTACTGAATCTAAGTATTTTATTCACTGTAGAAATCAAAATTTGCATTTATCTCTCTACTCCTAGAAAACATAACATGTCTTTTGGGGAAATTTTTATTGATTTTTGCTTTAAAAGTTTTCATAACATGAGGTCTTTAAATTATTTCAACCTAGAGTCATAATCAGGTATCCCTAAATCTCAAATTCAAACTTCCCACAACCTCACCTCCCCTCAGATTTCGATTTCATTTCTGTTCTTGCCACATCCATTCTTCCTTAAAGAATATTCTGCCTGTTTCCTTACATTTCACCAACCTCACTCCTCAGTAGTGGGAGTGGCATCTCCAATGGCATTGCTTTCACTTAGTCCACCAATAACATAATTGTCACTCAGTGACCTTCTAATCCTAATGTGATTGAATTGTTCTCTAACAGTTGATTGTCCCCTATTTATTTATTTTTAATATTTTTAAAATTGACTTTTAGAGAGAGGTGAAGAGAGAGAGAAACATCAATGTGAGAGCAAGACATTGATCTGCTGTCTCCTGCACGACCCCCACCAGGGGACTGAACTCACAACCCGAGCATGTGTCCTGACTGGGAATTGAACTGGCAACCTTTTGGTACATAGATGACGGACAACCATCTGAGCCACACTGGCCAGGGTTTGACAGCCCTGTTTTTAAATATATTTTTATTGATTTCAGAGAGGAAGGGAAAGGGAAAGATAGATAGAAACATCAGTGAGAGAGAATCATTGTTTGGCTGCTTCCTGCATGCCCCACACTGGGGATCAAGCCCGCAACCCGGACATGTGCCCTGACTGGGAATCGAACCGTGACCTCCTGGTTCATAGGTTGCTCAGCCATTAAGCCACACCGATCGGGCACAGCCCTGTTTTTAAAATTTATCCTTTTCTTGGCTTCCAGCATACATCTTTCCACTTCTCTGTTCATGCCTTTATAGCTCTCTTTCTTGGCAGAGCCACTCAGTGTAGGCACTACCAAAAGATCTGGTTCATTCACTTTTCTCTCTCTACTCTTCTTCAGCAATCTCATCTGTTCCTACAAGCTCAGCTGTCATCTTTGTACACTTGATTTCTTATTTATACATATGTAACCCCGATTCCTAACTTTACTCTTAAACCCAGCTTTGATCTACCTGTCATACATTTCTACATCTTGGCCTCAATCTGTGCAAATCTGAATTCTCTTCCTGCCTCCTCCTTATTCCAGCTGCTCTCCTCCTTGTTCTCCATCTCAGTAAACCCTGTCATCATTCTCGAAGTCACCAAAACTAAGCCACCATAATTTCAGGATAGGCTTGAACTTCTATCTCCCAAATCCTCTCTGTCCTCTATCCTCTTAACTCCCATCAAGTCCCGTTGACTTTTCCTGTAAAGTGTCAGGAATCCATCTTTTTCCACTATTGTGAGGCATCCTTCAGCTTTTCCTCTCTAAAGATTCAATTCAGATGTCACTCTATTTTCCAGATCCACACTGGCAGAGTTGTCATTTCCTTGTCCACTTTCCCACTTGAAAAATGTAATTATAGCTAATTTCACATGTCTCTCTCCTCTAGATACAAACTTCTTAAAGTAAAAAGTCTGTCTCCCCAGTGTCTAGTCAAGTGCTGGAATATAATAGTTGCCTGATAAATATGTTTTGAATTTAATCTGATTGTTGGTTCATAATTTCAAAGAAAGGAAGTATGGATCAGGTACGGTGTTTATTTCTTAAAAGGGGAAACAGTGGAAAAGACAAGCAAAATGAGCATTTGATCACTGGGTGGAAGTCCAGTTCTCACCTTGTATCAAAAATGGTTTATGGAACAGTGAAGGAGCTATTGGTAAAAACTACAGATGTCATTTTCAGAAGTAATATTTTTTTAAGAAAAATCAGGCTATAAATATTTGGTAGGGACCGAAACTGAAAGGAGAAAATTTAGAGTGGAAGACCAGTGCAATAGTATTAAAGTTGAATATTAAAAAAGAAAAGAAGGTTACATGTTTCCAGAAGGGATAAAATTATCTGTTTCTTTCCTAGGCTGCTAGTTCAATTGATGCTGAAGATGGGTTGAGGTTTATGCAGGAGATGATTGAATTGTCAAGTCAGCAACAGAAAGAACAGCAGCTACCTCCACGAGCTGTACAAATTGTTTCCCACCCATTTTTTGGCAGGGTAGTATTGACTGCTGGACCAGCTCAGTTTGGGCTAGATCTGTCTAAACATAAAGAGGTGTGTACGCTTACCATGTGCTTGCTGAAACTGAGTTAAAATACTATTTAAGTATTGTCTAATTTCTTAGTTTTTTTTCTATTTAGATTTAGTCTCTTTTCTGATTAAAAATGGACCTATTTTTAAATATTTATTTAAAAAACCTAAATATTCACTTTTCCAAAATAAAAGTTAAAAGTATATCTTGTAAATTTTGAGTCATAATGTACATCTACAATATGTTTATAAAATTTTACTTAAAATATTGGTCATTTACTGTCCAGTTTTTGGTCTCTAAATTAGTACCTTTATCTGAAATGATTTTCAGACTTTGTTTTGTTAATCCTCACCTGAGGATATTTTTCAACTGATTTTTAGGGAGAGAGGAAGAGAGAGGGAAAGACAAAAGAGAAACATCGATGTGAGAGAAACACATCGATTGGCTGCCTCCTGTACGAGCCTCGACCAGGGCCTGGGCCTGGGAGAAGTCTGCATCCAGGGTACGTGCTCTTGACCGGAATCAAACCCGGGACCCTTTGGTCCACAGGCCGATGCTCTATCCACTGAGCCAAACCAGCTAGGGCGGTTTTCAGATTTTTAAACAACTGCTAGACCCTTTTTTTGAACCAAAATCTGACTTGGAGGCTTAAAGCCGAAGTACCCAAGTGGCTGTGGAGAGCTGATGCTGAGCTTGCACTGAGCAGACATGGAAGACCACTGGGCTAGTTTTTCCTCAGGAAACAAAGACCTGCACAGTTGAACAGTTCACAAGTTCATCAAACTAATTGGTGGCAGAGCTGGAACCAGAACCCAAGTATGCTGATAATCTAATGACAATGCTCTTTGAACTCTATTACCCCTAATTTAGACTAAATCTAGTGTGTATTTGAAAGCTTTGCAGGTTTATAGATTGACTCATTTATTCGGCAACTCTTTATTGAGTCCCTACTATATCTAGGCACTGTTCTAGGTGTTTACAATCTATCAAGTTTACCAAACCAGTAAAAATTTATACCCTCCCTTGTCTAGTTTACATTCTAGAGTAGCGATTTTCAACTGGTGTGCTGCAAGAATTTTTAAAACATGTAGTATCTGACTATTTAGTCAGGAACATTGACCTCTTTTCCCTTAGATTGTCAAATTAAAAAATGACAGCAGCCAACACAACAATAGCTGTTCAGTGTGAATGAACCAAAATTATACTTAGTTCTTGTCAGATTGGCAAAATTTTTTTTTTTTTGGTGTGCCACAGAATTTTAGTAATTTATGCCATGGGATGAAAAAGGTTAAAAATCGCTGTTCTAGAGGACTATTAAAGCATCTTTACACTAAATATCTTTTTTAAAGTTTTTTGGTTCATTTAATTTTCTAGAAAGAAGAACTGCTTGCAGATTCATGTAGACTAAATCTATTTTTTTCCTCTTTCAAAAAATGTTTCTGGTTACCAATGATGGTTTTATAGTGGTTCCCAGCTGCTGTAAGTGTGGATATGGTTGCGTCGTAAATCTGGCTACAGGCTCCAACTTTATTACTTATTAACATTGTGTCTTAGAGCAAATTACATAACGTCTCAGTTTCTTTATATATAAAATGAATTATCTGTATTTCATTCAAGGCTGTTATAAAGATCAGGTTTAGTGATTTATGTAAAAATGCTTTATAAACTGCAAAGCACAATAGAAATAAATATTGGTTGTGTACTATGACATGCAAAATGTTCAAAACAAAATTTATTCCAAATATATATACTGGATATGTTACCATTAGTAAAGAAACAAGGTCTACCTAAAGCTTTATATATCAAATTTTATTTAATGACTAGATAGCGATTTGAGAAGATAAATGAATATTGAAGTCACTTTTATTTCTGACAGACAAGAGGATTTGTTGCAAGCAGTAAACCATACAATGGTTGCTCAGAGCTTACTAACCCTGAGGCAGTGATGGGAAAAATTGCTTTGCTACTAAGAGGACAGTGCATGTTTGCAGAAAAGGCACGCAACATCCAGAATGCTGGAGCCATCGGTGGCATTGTCATTGGTAAGTCATCCTCCACTTCAGCATCATTCTGTTGACTAGAAGGAGGTAATTTTTAGGATTTCCCCCCCCCCCCCCTTTGTTTTCCAAAATTATATTAAAACGTTTATTGTGTTTTTATTTCACTAGACAGCATAGTGAATAGGTAATCCAGTGGCTCTCTTAATAATTTCTATAGGTCTCATATCTTTTTTGAAAGTCTAGATATGGGTTTCTGTATATTAATGCCAGTAAAAGTACTTGTGGACAGGTGTGAAGGTGGGTAGAGGGGAGAGGTAAAGTCACGCAACACCATAAGAAAATGTGCCCACAAGAGCCAAAGCCCTGTAAAGGCAAGACTTACATCCTGCCACCTCCAGTGGGAGCCATTGAAAATGCCCATTCTGCCTCAAACATTCAGACATAGGGAGGCGCACTTCTTGGCTCTGCTACAAAATCATGGTGTAATGTTGGCCCAGCTTTAGTGTATCTGTTTATTCAGTAGAATATTTTATTAGCTTCAGTGAAAGTGATAATATCTTTTAGGTGATTATAAGGTTTGAAAATAATATATATAAAATTTCTTAGCATAATAGCTGACAAATCATAGATATAAGCATTAGTTGCTGGTAAATTTTTATCTCCTTAGGTCTTTCCCCTCTGAAATTACAAACTTTAAATAATTTCACTCATGCATTTCAACCAGTGTGCTTTGATTTTTGATTTTTTGTAGGAAATCATTTATATCACGACAAGCAGGCCAGGGAAAATGTAATTTTTTCTATGCTTTAAGTAGGGAGGAATTTACATTTAGAAAGAACTAAAGACCTGAGGTCACTTCCTAATTGCACAGTTAGTTCTTCTGCATAGCTTCTCTCACAGGGGAAATCCATTTTGAATTTTTTCTTTCTAATTAGGATAGATTTCCTTTTTGAATTTAGGGTAAATAAAAGTAAGGCATCAAAAATATTAGGATTTATTTCAGTGAAAAAGTATTTATTATTCCTTTTGTTTATCCCTTGTGGGCACTCCAATGTTGATTTAATGAGTGTATAAATTCCATTAGTTAAGTAGTATTAGGAGAATGCTGCTTAATAACCTAAATCGGATGGCAAACGATAGCCTGCAGGCCCACTCTAGCTCCACGCCTGTTTCTCTAAAGCAGTTTTATTGGCACCCACCATGCCAGTGTGTTTCCATATTATCTGTGCTTGCTTTCAGTCTACAGTGGTGGAGTGAGTGGTTGCAACAGAGAACTGAAAAGCCTAAAATATTCACTATCTGACCAATTATATGAAAAGTTGCTGATGCCTGACTGAAATCATCTTTTTATCCTTGGCTATTTTCCACAATGAGTTTCTTTTTATTTTTTGAAGAATTTAATAACTTGGCATCATTATCATTTTGAACATCTCTTACTGAAACTAAAAATATGAAATAGTGAAAATAAAGTCTGGAACATATGCAGAGTATTTTAGAGTTTCCCTGTTTTGTGATGAAGTCTCTAATTCCCATGTGCTCTCTACTCTGCAAAGTTTGCCAAGGCTGACATTTTCTATTTGTTACAGAATCCTATACTGAGTTCTGTGGGTAAATAAATTAAGAGGCTATGATCCTTATTCTCAGAAAATTTAATTTTTGAAGGGAAACTTTCTTGTGTTGTAACTTCTTTCCCTTAAGTATTTTTTTATTTCTGATGAGACATTTTGTTTGTTTTTCACTGGTTTTAATCCTATATAATAAAAGGCTAATATGGAAATCGACCAAACAGCGGAACGACCGGTCGCTATGACGCGCACTGACCTCCAGGGGGCAGACGCTTAATGTAGGAGCTGCCCCCTGGTGGTCTGTGTGCTCCCACAGGGGGAGCGCCACTCAGCCAGAATTTGGGCTCAATGGCTGGCGAGCGCAGCGGCCGAGGCAGGAGCCTCTCCTGCCTCTGCGGCAGTGCTAAGGACTCCTTGGGGGATGTCCACCTGCCTACTTAGTCCCGCTCCCCTAAGCCAGCAGGCAGACATCCCCCAAGAGGTCCCGGACTGCGAGAGGGCGCAGGTCGGGCTGGGGGGCAGCGCCCCCCCCCCCCCCCCCGCCCAGTGCACTAATATTGTGCACCAGGCCTCTAGTTATATATAAATGATCAAATTGAGGCTTAGTTGTTTTTTATTGCAAGTACTAGAAGTACGGATTATCTTAGAAATCATTCAGCTGCAGAGACATTTATTTAAGCTAGTTTAAGAAGAGAGGTTTGTTTACTACATGGAAATGGGTTATATATTTTCATTGAACCCAAGAGTAAGAAATAGAACTGAACATTCTGAGGAAGTGGAAGTGGGAGCTGAAAATCATCAGGAGCATGACAGCTCACGTTTTTCACATCTCTGTCTCTATCTCGGGGTCCTGGAGACATGGCAGAACTCTGCATTTCTTTGCAATTCTGCTTCATTCTCCAGCTTCTCACCAGCCTGCTCCCTCTTTGCTCATCAGTTCTCAAGTGGCCATTCCCACTGCTAACTGAAACAGTCTGTGTGCCACTTCCCCAGAGACACTGAGGGTCAGGAAGCCGTCCTTTGTTTAACCAGTTATTGCAAAGGGGATGGGTCCTACATGGTATTCTCCACTTAGCAGGGCCTAGCAGAGTGAGTCCTCAGAGGAGGACAGGCAGGTTCTCTAGGCAGATCGGCATGTGAGATTAGCGGTGCATAGTACTGGCATTGCCAGTAAAACAGTATTTAGCCGTCTACAACTAGTATTTAACCAGTGTAAACTGACACCAGTGCTTGATCCTTATAGAGGAAAAACTGCTATAGTCATCATTATTCTTTGTGAATAGTATATAAAGAAGAATATGAATTTGTAATTTTGTAAAGAAAGATTATGCCATTAGAGGGAATTCTAGAGCACAATAAAATTTTATTTATAGTTCTATCTTTGTCATCCAACCAGGTCTTTGATTTTTTCAATTTCTAGGCTTTTTCATAAGCATACAAAATTTTTACTGTCCTAATCATAGACTTTTATATTATACTCTTTTCTTGTAATATTTTCTTGTAAGAGTTGACAAATATAGATAGCAAGCACGACAGTAAACTTCTTTGGGCATAGATCATTTTGCTTCTTTTGAATTATTTCCCAGGATAAATTTCTAGGAATAGAATTAGTGGGTCCAAAAAGTATGTTTGTTGTTTTTATGGTTCTTGGTGCATAAAATCATTGCGGCCAACAGGTACAAAACGGTAGCAATTAGTAGGTAGACCTTTTTAATTGATATATTTGTGTTTGTGTCTAGATGACAATGAGGGAAGCAGCAGTGATACTGCCCCTCTGTTCCAGATGGCAGGTGACGGAAAGGATACAGATGACATCAAGATCCCCATGCTGTTCCTGTTCAGTAAAGAAGGAAGTATCATACTGGATGCTATCCAGGAATATGAGGAGGTAGAAGTGCTCCTTTCTGACAAAGCAAAAGATCGAGGTATGGATAAAATCATTTGTTTTACCGTAATGCAGTTCAGCATTAATTTTACTGGTTTTACAACAAAAGTGAGTGACAAGAAGTTATTTTTGGATTACTGGTAAAATAAGTACAATTTTTAAAAGATGATTTCCAAATATATTTTTCATTTGAAGAGTAGTAAAACATTTATTTGGCTTTGTTTGCCAAGTTAAGATGTTTTTAGAATTGTATTTTAATACGTAATTTATAATTTTTGCTTTCTGCCCAGTGATGATAATACAAGAGATTACATCCAGAAAGTCATTTTAATATCCACAGGTGTTCACTATTTAATTTAACTGATAATGCATCTTACATCTCTTTTATAAGGAGTAAAAAGAGATTGTGTAGATTGGTGTTGTATACAACATAATAGTAATTAGGTTTCACTAGCCACCTATAATCAAATGAGCACAGTCGTAGCGAAGGCAGTAGAAATCCAGCAGCTTTTCTCCACACAGATGTTTATAGGTTACAAGAGTTGCAGATGGTGATGTCTGAAGAACAAGATGGCAAGCCTTGTTACTTCGTGAGATTACCTCTTCCTCTCTAGGCCAAAGCGTTTGTGGGTAATTTGAAAGATCTTTGAAACCCAAATTACTGTATAAAGGCAATGTCTTACTGTTTTATAGTTTCACACCCAGGAATAGAGGGGAAAGCGAACCATCCAACATAGACTGTGATCCTGTTTTGGTAGCAGTTTTTCTTATCCACCGGAGACACTTACAGAGAGAGCTATACTCCTCCCACCCCTCTTAAATGAATAGAGTTGTATAATTTCTATAGGGTTGTTGAACCCCCTGGGATGTTTGTTTGTTATACACACACACACACACACACACACACACACACACACACACACTGAGTCGCCAGATTATTATGACCATCTGACGTTTGTAGGCAAATTAGCTATAATTTCGCACTGAAGTTGCTAGAGGGCCAGACCATTATAAATAGGGAAGCAGGTTGTTTACCACAACAGTAGAAGTGATTTTTTTCTGAAGATATGGGTAAACAACGCGATTTAACAGCCTTTGAACGTGAGATACACACACACACATACACACACACACACACACACACACACTCTGAGTGGCCAGGTTATTATGACCACGCCATCAGTATTTTGTTGGGCCACCTTTTGCCTTCAATACTGCGGCGATTCTTCTTGGCATTGACTCCACCAGATGTTCAAAGGTGATGCGAGGAATCTGGCACCATGCCTGATGAATAGCACTGTCCAGTTCTGTGAGATTTGATGGTTGTGGAACCAGCTGCCTGATGGCTCTTTTAACTTCGTCCCACAAATGCTCAATTGGATTGAGATCTGGTGATTGTGGGGGCCATCTAAGCAAGGTAAAGTCTCCCTCATGTTCTTCAAACCACTCCTGCACAATACGAGCACCATGGCATGGCACATTGTCTTGTTGGAAGAAGCCATCTCCATTGGGATACGCCATCAACATGATAGGATGAACTTGATCAGCAACGATACTTGGGTATGTTGTGCTATTCAGACGTTGTTCCACATGAATTAAAGGGCCCAAATCATGCCAGGAAAACATGCCCCAAACCATAACACTGCCCTCACCAGCTTGAAGGGTTGTACTCATGCATGTGGGGTGCATGCTTTCTTACTGTTTCCGCCAAATTCTCACTCTGCCATCTGCATGATGCAACTGGAAACGTGATTCATTGGACCACATGACTTTTTTCCAGTGCTCGACTGTCCAATCCTTGTGTTCCTGTGCGAATTGGAGACGTTTTATCTTGGTAACTGCAGACAGCAAAGGTGTTCGAACAGGCCTTCGGCTTCCATATCCCATACGATGCAGTGTACGGCTAATTTGCCTACAAACGTCAGGTGGTCATAATAATCTGGCCACTCAGTGTGTGTATACTCTGTGTGTGTGTGTGTTTGTATACACTGAGTGGCCAGATTATTATGACCACCTGACGTTTGTAGTCAAATTAGCTATAATTTCCTGCTGAAGTTGCTAGAGGGCCAGATCATTATAAACGTCTGAATAGCACAACATACCTAAGTATCGTTGCTGATCAAGTTCATCCTATCATGTTGATGGCGTATCCCAATGGAGATGGCTTCTTCCAACAAGACGATGCGCCATGCCACGGTGCTTGTATTGTGTAGGAGTGGTTTCAAGAACATGAGGGAGACGTTACCTTGCTTAGGTGTCCCCCACAATCACCAGATCTCAATCCAATTGAGCATTTGTGGGACGAAGTTAAAAGAGCCATCAGGCAGCTGGTTCCACAACCATCAAATCTCACAGAACTGGACAGTGCTATTCATCAGGCATGGTGCCAGATTCCTCGCATCACCTTTGAACATCTGGTGGAGTCAATGCCAAGAAGAATCGCCGCAGTATTGAAGGCAAAAGGTGGCCCAATGAAGAACTGATGGGGTGGTCATAATAATCTGGCCACTCAGTGTATATATATATCTGATTTAATTCATTATAACTTCCAAGTGGAGCAGTAAAAAAAAAAAAGTTTAGCAATAATCTACTGCTAGTTAAATCAGTGTTCTGTCTTGTCCTTTTGTATTTCTTTATTTTTCTTTGAGTTTCTTTCACATGTCTGCTATTTAAGAGCAGTGGAGTGAGTATCTTGCACATAACGATGTAAAAGATGGAAACAGAGCAGAATAGAAAGGATTTGTAATCTTCTGTTTTCCTCCTATGTACCTGATGTTTTTTATGAGCCCTTTTTCTAAACTCAGATATTCTTTCCTACATTTATGCATTTAGGCACATCTAACAGGCAAATTGTTACTCCATGTAACTCTTTAATACCTTTGCTTTTTCCCCCTATTTTTTGCTACCATTGGAATTTCAGCAGCAATATTAAAAGGTAAAATGATTCCAAGCTACAATATTAATAGTAGTAAGTATTTTCATTAATAGGCCTCAAATTATCTATATATGTATGTGTGTATGTGTATATATACACATATATATATATGCACACACATGTACATATATATATATATAAATTTGGTACAGTGGATGCCAAAATAGCATCTGATTTAATGTGATTAGATTATTTCATGTCTAGTCAGCTATCCCATAATAATTCTTTATTGATCCTGTTATAACAAACTCTATAAATTAGATATCCCATGGAATAAGAATTCACACTAGTCTTTGTCCGTGCAAGAGTCACTATCAAAGACACTGTTGTTTTGGATGTATTACTTTTGATCACTTTTTATTTGAATATAGTACAAACTCTTTAAAATATTGATTTGTTTTTAAAACATGTATGTTTGTCAGGGTGCATGGGGTTAGGACTATGAGATAATTTAAAAGCATGTGCTTCCCATAACAGAGATAGGATATAACAAAAGATAAGTTCTACTACTACCAAAAAAAAATTTATCTGAACAGTATTCCCTTAAGAACCTTGCAGTAAAGGGGTGTTATTTAAACTATAGTATGTATTTTTAAAACTTTGATAGTCTATACATTTATTGAACTGTGATTCTGTAATAGAGTGATCTTTTGACCAAAAGTCTTAAGAAAACTCCCCTTGTGTAGCTCTTTCAAGAACTGTACAGCTATATTGACTAAATCAGCAACAAATTGCAGTATAATTATTTATCGATATAAAAAATCAGTGATAATAGTTCTATGAAATCAACTACTTTATTAGGGAAATATCCTAAGAAGTTAATGTTGGTAGTGGTTATCGTTCATTTGTCCTGGGCTATGACTGCATACGTCATGCTTGTCTTCCACATCAGAACCAGCCAGTGTATTGTTAAAAGTGTAGATTCCTGAGTTCTACAGAATATTGAATCAGACTCTCTGAAGGCAGAGGATCAGAATATGACATTTTAAATAAGCATCCCAGGTAGTTGTACACTTGGAGAAACACTGAACAAGACCAAGAAGGTGCCACTTTTTATCTCCCAGCTATGTATCTCGACATACTGTACCATCGAGGGATTATGTCAGTACACCAAATGATAGCATCCTTAAAATCTGAGCAATAAAATGACCTCCAGATTGCTCTTTCTAAAAATCTCATTCCACAATTACGTATTTCCCTTATAAAGTCACATTTTGATGAAGCAGTTCTTCCCACATACTAATACAGAATAGAAGCCCCAGAACAAGCCTCCACTCCCACCCCCACCTTCTGATTCAGATGATAAGGCCCAGCCATTAATATGGAACTATCTACAGTAGTCCTGTCTGCTAATAAGGATGTTCAGGTATCTTACTACAGGAGTCCCCTCTGATCTAGTTTTGCTTCCCACGGTTTCAATTACCCTGGTCAACCACTCTCCAGAAATATTAAATGGGAAACTTCAGAGGTAAACAACTTCTAAGTTTTAAATTGCCTGCTGTTCTGAGTGTGAATCACTCAGCATATTGATGCTGTGTACACTCCCTGCCCCTTAGTCACTTAGTAGCCAGATCAGTTATCAGATATTTTGAAAGCGAGAGACATTCACATAACTTTTATTACAGTATATTGTTCTAACTGTCCTATACTATTATTAGTTATTGTTGTCAATATCTAACTGTGCCTCATTTATAAAGTAAACTCTTCATAGATATGTATGTATAGGAAGAAAACATAGTACATACAGGTTTGGGCACTCTCTGTGGTTTCAGGCACCCACTGGGGGTCTTGGAATGAGTAATTTACCAAGGGGAATGCTGTACCCACGGAAGTTTTAATGCCCTGTCTCTCATGTGTTCCATCTTTCCAAAGTGTGAAGTCTATTAATACTAATTCTAATCTTGTGCCCACGAACAAAAGACACTGTGTTTCTTGCCTGGAGCTCCAACTTGAAACAGTTTACAATTAAGAATCAGTTTTCTTTTCTCAAGGGAAAAGAAGATCAGTATTTCAATACATTTTTATGTTTGCAGTTGCAGGTAGGCCCGCAGAGTCTTGACAGCTACAGGCAGACGTTTTCAGGGCTACTCCTATATTTGTGTCTGTCTGAGAAGGAGGCAGCCAGAGAAAATGGGGAAAGAAAAGAAAGGTCCCTGCTTTAGACTGGCAGTGTTACAGTGTTAGCAACTTTTCCTAAGCCTTTCCCCCGGAAGTTGATTGGGGTAAGCGTGTTCTAAGGTTGGACTGTAGAAGCTGGGTTGCTGTGGGAAAGGAATTGATTCTGAGGAGAAAAATCTAGTCTGTATGCAGATGGCCTCATTGCAGGAAAGTAGCGCCGAAATCATTTTTGTTAGCGGAATCGATAGGTACCTACCGTCTCTGTCCAGCCATGTCATTTTTCTCATGCATTTGTACATTTGCAAAGTCACTTCCCTCTTTCTGGAAATGCCTCTCAATCCCTAAAAGCCCCTGCTCCTACTACATTGTGCTGCTTTACCTACTTCTCATCTCTGAATCTTTGCTTTCAGTAAAGAATGAACGACTGTAGAACATCCAGTCTTTAAGTCTCTGCCCAAAGTTCCCTTGTCCTTTCATTATTAAAACAATAATTTTGTGCCTGCAGGGGCCTCAGTTGGTTGAACGATTATCCCATATACCACAAGGTTGCGGGTTCAATTCTTAGGGCACACACCTAGGTTGCCGGTTTGATTTCCCATCAGGGTGACAACAGATTGGTGTTTCTCACATTGATGTTTCTCTCGCTCTCTTTCTTCTTTCATCTCTAAAAAAATTAGTAAGAACATATCCTTGGGTGAGGATTAAAAATATTTAATCTTTCTTCTTTTGCTTCTGTGTTTCTGATATACCATTCCTAAATACACATATAAATGGGAAAATTTTGTTAAATATTAAGACTTTACATCCAGGAACTTATCCTTACTTGTAAATTTAATCAGATCTTCTTTTATATTTTCATTAAGATTTTATAGTATTAAGCAATATGGGCCATGTATCTTTCATAATAAATTCAGTTCTATATTTTGTAGCTTTTATTTTTATTATGAAAAGCGTACTTGCTACTATAGAGGGATCATTGGTATATATCTATTTTATTTTTACCTTCCTTATCAAACTATGTTAATCGTATTTTTAAAAATTAAGAGTTGCTTTGAGTTTAAGTATACAACACAATCTAAAAACAATTTGACCTTTTCTTTTTCTATATTTACAGTGACTATTCTGTTATCTTGTTGTGTTAGCTAGATTTCTAAAATAATGTTGTATAGTAGGTAACCTAGGGTAATTTTTTTGTTTTACCTAAGTACAATCTTGATTTCTAGATGGCATAGCACTGCACCTTTCCCTTTCCTTCTTCACTAGATTATTGCCATCTAGAAACAAACTTGAAGTTTTTTTGTTGTTCTCCCTAGAATTTAGGGTAATCTAGCATCTATGAGCTCTAAGCAGCCCTGCTTTCTCTTCCTTGGGCACCCCAATTTTCCTAATTGTCTCAGTTAAAATGCACCTTTTTCACAGCTTAGAAAAGAATGTGTGGGCCCTCCTCCCTCCCCAATCCCCCCACCCCCACCCCTGCCTCCCTTAGCATATACACCCTGAGAATGTAAAACTTCCCTAGTCAGGTAATCCTACCTAATCAATTGGTGTGTATGTACCACCCACCTATACCTGCCTGCATGCCTGTGTTTCCTTCAGTTTTTCTGGTTTTAGAATTGGCTCATCTCCCCCACTTCTTTGAGTAATTCCACTTATTTTATAAATCTCAGCTCAAATGTCACTTTTTAAAAAAAATTACCTTTCAAGTGTCACTTTTTGAAGAAAACATTCAAATATCCTTTTCCCTTTTTTAGAAATTAAATCTGTATTGTTGAAAGTATTACGTATGTCCCCTCCCTTTCTCCATTGACCTATCCCCACCACGTACCCCAGGTCGTCACACCCTGTTGTCTGTTCCATGGGTTATGCATATATGCATACAAGTTCTTTGATCTCTTCACACCCACCCTCCCCCACTTTTCCTCTGAGGTTCCAAAGTCTGTTCTGTGCTTCTATGTCTTCAAATCTATTTTGTTCATCAGATTCCACATATGAGTGAGATCATGTGTTAGTTGTCTTTCCTCTGACTGGCTTATTTTGCTTAGCATAATACTGTCCAGGTCCATCCATGGTGTCTCAAAGGGTAAGAGATCCTTCTTTACTGCTGCATAGTATTCTATGTTATAAATGTACCACACAGCGTTTTTATGCACTCGTCTATTGATGGGCACTTGGGCTGTTTCCAGATCTTAACTATTGTAAATTGTGCTGCTATGAACATAGGGGTGCATACATTCTGATTGGTGTTTCAGGTTTCTTAGGATATATTCCTAGAAATTGCTGAGTCAAATGGCAGTTCCAAGTTAATTTTTTGAGGAAACTCTATACTGCTTTCTATAATGGCTGCACTACTCTGCATTCCAACCAGCAGTGTACTAGGGTTCCCTTTTCTCCACATCCTCGCCAGAACTTGCCATTTGTTGATGATAACCATTCTGACAGATGTGAGGTGATACCTCATTATCAATTTGCATCTCTCTGATGATCAGTGACTTCGAGCATTTTTTCATGTCTCTTGTCTGTATGTCTGTTTTGGAGAAGTGGCTATTTAGGTCCTTTGTCCATTTTTTAATTGGATTATCTTCCCTTTGTTAAGTTATGTAAGTTCCTTATATGTTTTGGATATTAACCGTTTATCAGATGTATCATTGCCAAATCTGTTCTCCCAGTGGGCTCCCTTTTTATTTGTTGATGCTTTCTTTTGCTGTGCAGAAGTTTTTTATTTTGATGTAGTCCCATTTGTTTATTTTCTTAGTTTCCTTTGCCCTAGGGCAGTGGTCGGCAAACTGCAGCTCACGAGCCACATGCGGCTCTTTGGCCCCTTGAGTGTGGCTCTTCCACAAAATACTGACTTCTGCACATGGGGCCACGAAGTTTCAATCACACTGTATGTGCACGCCCGCACTTGGTATTTTGTGGAAGGTCCACACTCAAGGGGCCAAAGAGCTGCATGTGGCTCGTGAGCCGCAGTTTGCCGAGCACTGCTCTAGGAGATGTATCTGTAAGCGCATTGCTACAAGAAATGTCAGATTTTGCTGCCTATGGTTTCTTCTAGAATTTTTATGGTTTTAAGACTTACATTTAAGTCTTTTATCCATATTGAGTTTATTCTTGTGTATGATGGTTATTGGTGGTCTAGTTTCTTTTTTTTGCAGGTATCTGTCCAATTTTTCCAACACCATTTATTGAAGAGACTATCTTGACTCAATTGTATGTTCTTGCCTCCTTTGTCAAATATTGAGCATAATGGCTTGGGTTGATTTCTGGGGTGTCTATTCTATTCCACTGATCTATATGCCTATTCTTGTGCCAGTACCAGGTTGTTTTGATTACAGTGGCACTAAGAACATGTGTCAGAGTTCTCCATTTATTTTGTGATTCTGTGGAAATGTCATTTTCTCCAACTGATGAGATCCATAGGGGCATATCTGGTGTTTGTTTTTGCCTGTTTTACCCTTAGCACCTTGCACAGTGCCTGCCCCGCAGTGGACGCTCAGGAGGTATTTGCTGACCTACTGCAGAGATGTGGGGAGAGGAGGGTGCAGCAGGTGGCCATGGCCGCTATTTAAACACTTTGTCAGAACCCTAAATAAAATGCCTCTGATGGTTTCATTATGTATTCATTACAAGAGGGTTTAACTTACTAGTTAGCCCTCTAGTGGATTTTAGGGTGATTATAGTTTATAATTCTTAGACCTACAAAATGAAACAGATAACTCAGTTGTTGTCTTCATGAAAATACTCTATTTAACCAATCACATTAATGCCTTTAAATCATCCAACATTTTGTGTTATCTGCATTTTCATGGCTTACTGAGTGGGTATTTCACTTTCCAAAAGACTTTTATCTTAAAATATAGCAATGATATGTGCTGTTTAAAATTCTATTTAATATGTAATATGTTCTCATATGCAAGCTTCCCAGACTTTAGGTATTTAATAAATTTTTGAGCTACAATGCAAAATGTATATGCATTTTAATAGTATTATTATTTAGTGTATATCTTGGCATTTACTCACATCCATTGAAGGCAGTCTTATTTGTTATTTGGAAACACGTTTATTTTTTTCTTGTCACATTATAAGCCAGTAATTTAATATTACTGTTTTAAAAAAACATATTAATGCAGAACAGTAAACTTTATTTTTTCATTTGATTGTGAAACCCAGTATGCTTTTGAACGTGTGATACCCTCTTAGGGTCTAAGTTTCATGAAACTCGTTTCTTTCATACACAGATCCTGAAACGGAAAATGAGTCTCAGAATCAGAGTGCTGAACAGACCACACCAGGCTCTCAGGAGGTGGATTTGGTGGATGGAGCGTCTCCGGAGGACAGCCCTCTGGACTCTCACCCGGAATCATCATCTCCAGCAGCTACGGACAGTGATGCTGCAAGCGCTTCTCCTTCCCAGAATTCCGATCCCACGGAAAACCATGGGCCTACAGGCTTTGGTGGTGAATGTACATATTTAGATGAAGATGAAGAACAGTCGGAAACTGAGGAAGATTCCAGTCCCAACGTCAGCTGGGGTAAGGAGGCCCAGCCCGTGCACCCCATACTAGCAAACTGGAATGAGGATATGGAAGCAATTGAAATGATGGAGAAGGAGATGCAGAAGAAGGGCGAACTATGACTCACTGAAGAATCGGTGGTAGGTATTTAAAAAGAGTAGGTCAACTGTGGTTAATGGACACCCTCATACTAAGCAGGCTCTCCAATGGGAGGCTTTAGTATGGTAACAAGCAACTGCGTTCTGACTGGGATAGTTGGTTATAGGAGCCTCGAGCTTGCTATGCTAGAATTGACCTTGTTTCAAACTGTCCCATGAGAAATGGAAACTCACAGTCCCCTCGATGGCAGCACCGCACCACCCTGCAGTGCCTCAGGCCGGGAGAAGACTACTGGTGGACGCGCCTCGGATCCAGGTTTCTGCAGGCTCTGGACAGATGAGAAGCAGATCCGGTTAGTAGTGGGGTGGGGAGCAGGAGCTCGTGTTGTTTCCTAATTAAAGGAAGCTTGACATCCTAGGTTTGGGGGTTAGAGGCACCAACCATATTGTGGGCATTCTGGTTGTGCTGCCTTCGCAGAAACACTCAAAGTGACCTAAGTGGTTATGAAGCAAATGTGTTCACGGTGAGACCAGTCTTGCTCATCGCTTTCACTTGCTTCCTTGTGTAAGATGATCAAGATGGCTTGATTTCCCCCCCCCTCTTAACAATGTCCTTTTCATTTAAACCAAAGGTGAAGCCAGTGTGCTTTCTCAGTGAGTTCTCTGCATAAGGACTAATCATTGGGACCAGGTACAAAGGTCATCTGCTATATTGTGGAAATTGGTTACTTAGTACTTTTGAAAAATGGAGCAAGGGAGAAACTAATGTTGCAATAAGAGCTTGCCATGGGGCCTTCCATAGGGAAAGCTGTGACTACTCTGAAGTGGAACTTAGTGCTAGATCCTTATAGGGTGAATGACAAACCTTTTCCAGTTCGTTCTCTTAGAGGCGATTCCCTCTAGTCATCAGCCTTACTCCATCCCAGGTTTAGTATGCAGTTTGAGCCACAAGGCCCAGGTGACTGATAGCTTAATACATTTTGTTCCATTTCTGTCTTAGGAAGCCATGGTCATGCTGTGGTAGTGATCCAAAAATCCTGGGGTAACTCTGCTTTCTAAAGTTGTACCTAAGGAGCCTGTCACATTTTCTGTTGAATCATGGTTTTTAAGTTTTGCTTTTTCTTTTTAAAACAAATATTCCTTCTGATATGGACTTGAAAATTAGTCTATGGTAACCTGTGTAGAAAATTTACACAGTACCAACTAACATGCAGCCATATAGCTTAATTTTTTTTTTTTTTTGGTTTTTTTTTTTGGTGGCAGTCTGGAGCTGGCCACATTTAATTTTTTGTTGATATCTGTAGACAGTCCTGTAGTTGAAATCATAACTTTATTCATTTTATTTATTTTTTTAATTTACCTGAATGTGTTCTAAAGGCATATTTTTTGTGAGACTTAATTTTCTTTCTCTTTACCATGACATTACATATAACCTTCTCCTAAGACAGTTTTGAGGTACTGACGAACTGAAACTGTGTATGAAGCTGTTAAAAAAAACAGCAGTGCTGTATTGTACTTGTGTATATTCATGTACAGTGTGTCTTAGATCCAGGTAGATGTATTCTTTTATAAGAGGAAAAATCGCTGCTTTCAGAAACTCCAGCTAAACTTAATTGGGTCAGTGAACCATAAATCTAATAGAGAATTCACTTAGGGGGTGTAGATTAGTATACAAGACCTTCATTGGCCCTTGATTAAACCTGACACCAAAATGGATATTTTTTAGTCACTGCATGTGAAATTTGGCGTAAGAAGATAGAACTATAATACATAGAGTTCACGAAGGGATAGACATAGTGCTTTATTCACTTTAATTGTAAAGCTGCCAAAATAGCTGAAGCTTAATTACTTGCCTTGATTTATAGGATTGGGGCTTGGCAAAAGGGAGCAGATGTTCCTCTAAGACTTTGATTCCAGAAGCCTTATATTTAGTGATTTGATTTTGTTTGTAGCTCAGAGCCATTGTTGTTTAAATCTCACTTTTCTAAGTTATCAAAACATTTTTTTCTCCCCAGCAAATATTTTTGTGGCATACAAGGAAAAGCCAGCTTATTGCCACTCTACCTTCCTTTGGCCATTAGGGGGAGCTGTTGCCATTCATTGAGATCTAGAAGCAAATTGCTTAGGAAAGTGAATCCTTAATAAGACAGGAAAGAAAATTAAGTTACACTCAGCGCCCAGAAGGAATTATACTTGATTTTTTCCCCATTTAAGAAAAGGTATAACTCTAACATTGCCTCTACATTTCTTATTTGACATACTGCCATGAAGTTAGTTTTTCAGTTCATTAAAAAATTCCAACAGCATTAGAGTTTTTTTTTTTAAATACCTTCTATAGAGATTTTATTTACTTCCTAAAGATTCAGGGGAGTCTATGAAACCCTGAATTTTAGAAACATCTGGTCTACCTCAGTTAACTGTTGACTGCATAGAAATAGAGCTGAAGTGATCACCACAGCCATAAAATTGACTAAGAAGGATTTATACAATGTTTACAAACCTGGAATCAAGTAAGGCTTTTATCTGAAAGTTATTAGAGTAAGTATTTAATTCAGGTATTTAAGTTTAACTTGTTTACCAACTAAAAATAGCTGTAGTTTTTTCTGCTTATCAAAGTCCATTGAAATGATATTCCCTTAATTTGCAATACCTTATTTCCCATAAAGTTTTAGATGTGAAAGAATTGTAATTTACTAGTTTGGCGCGGGATATTTTGTTGGGTAGGTTTTCTTTTTAACCTTAATAGGCTTCCAACAAGAACATAGCTATTGTTTCAGAACAAATAATTTTTGACATTATACTTTTTACTTTACAGTATTAAAGAGTAAAATGAAAAATTGTGCACGCTCTGATAATTACTCCCTCGAGAATTTGTCTCAAATTACTGTCACACAGCCCTTTTCATAGTAAAACCAGCATTTGTTCTCTCACCAAACCCCATGCCAAATTCATCATAAAGAAAGCTCAGCATAAGTAATTCAAATAGTGCTTATAATTGTTTATTAGGTGGGGGCATTTAGTGAATATTCCAACCGGTCGTTTTCTGCACAAGGCTTTAGTCAGAACATAGAAAAAAAACATTCTGTGAATGAAATATTGTATGTTCAGATTTTATAAGAGATTTTTAAAAGCCCAATTTACAGCCGTATATTTTCTTATGATGTAATTTATGAAAAAGATGTCTGTACTAACAGGTGCTGTAACACTACTGTTGTTGGATTTTATTGTTCGGTGATAAATGTATACAATATTTCTAAGGGAAACTATGTACTGTGATGTAAAAGTCTGGGCAAAATGTATATAATCCTTGTATATAAATGTGTATCTGATTATAATTACTGATTGTAAAGATTTAATAAAACATGTAAATATTCTGGTCTAGTTTTAATTTGAACTTTTAGTGTCACTTTGCATATGTTTATACTTTGATCTCTCAAAATGTTTTCTTTTCAAGTCATCTTTCCTTTAATTTCTATATTACCCCAGGGGAGTAAATGTAGGGGACATCTTAGGGTAAAGAAACACAAACGTACCTTCAACAGCTCCGCCAGTGCCAAGGACCCTCCGAGTAGAGTTAGTGATTCAGTGTCAATATTGTCATCAAAGGTAGCACTCACCTCAGTTCCAGTGACATTTTCTATTAGCAGCCACTTTCAGATCCTGTGATACTGTGCTTTTCATCTGTACTATTTCAGGGCTTCTGAGCTCAGATATCTTGAAAGACCTAATAATAGTAGTATTTATTGATCATTACTTTCTTGAAAGATAAGCAAAGACTTAAGTTCTAAGCATCTTACCCCGAGCCCCACTTTTGGTGACTTGGCATTGGGAGCCCGTGCTCCTTCCAGTGTGCTGTCCTCTCCCTTCCTTTGCCAGGCCTCACCCCTCTTCCCACTTTCATTTCAGTTTCGACTCACCTTTCTGTGCTCAGCCACTGCCTTCCCAGCGGGGACTGACATTTAGAAATGGTAGCATCCATTCGTAGGTTCTCTGGACATTCTTTCCGGTCCGTGTGCCTCCATTCCTATAGGACAAAGCACCAATATTTCAGGAAAGAGCTAAAGGATCCATAGTAGCTCTTGGAAGATTTCAAAGGTGAGCTTGCTTTTCTGAATAAAGCAAACTTAAGAGGCCTTTCTAAGAGAAGTAATTTACTGGTTAATGGGGAAGGACGTGTCGGCACCTGTCTGCTAGTAAGGCTTATCTTTCTCAAAGCCTTCTAAGCCTGGAGGTCTATAGTTTTTATCCACTCTCCTCCACAGAGCAAATGGGAGGCCGCTGACAGACCCTTGGGCTTGTTTTAACACATGGCGGGTGGATCACGAGAATTCTCGTCTTTTCTAAGACTTGTGACCAGTCACAAGAATACTTTACAAAGATATTAGCTTGTAAGAACATGTAATAAATAACTTCAAAATGCAGTGGGTGTTTAATTTTAAAGCGTGCCTTTAACATTTCTGTAAAACCTTTTTTGTATTCGTTCAATAGAAACTTATCTGGCCACTGGGTAAAGCTAGCAATAAAACTACTGGTCCATAATGTGTTAAGTCACAGGATGTACTCGCCATCCAGATGACAGGAAAAATACTCAAAAGTTCTACGGATCCGTTTTTGTTCATCCAGAGACAGAAGCATCGATCAGACCGTTAAACCTCAGGGGAAGTAGGGGAGGGTAGGGGTAAGGGAGAGAGCAACCAAAGGACTTGTATGCATGCATATAAGCCTAGCCAAAGGACACGGACACCAGGGAGGGTGAGGGCATGAGTGGGGGACTATGGGCGGATAAGGACACATAGGTAATACCTTAATCAATAATAAAAAATTTCTACGGTATGTTAGAGAACATCTCTACCCAGTAATAGGATGGGATTTCTTAAAACAAAAACAATGAGACCCTCCCTCACATGGTTGAGGAGAGAACCAAAGTCCCTAAAAAGACTAATCCAAGGTAGAGGAAACTAATACTAAGGAACTGGCTGCTACTCTCCCCACCACCACCCTGGTGCTGGAGTTTTGCAGCAACATGAGGCACATCTTACATAGGAATCCCCACCTTTACCTTTTCTGAACCTCTAAGAAAAGCCATTGACCTTAGGTCCAAGAGGCAAGCTGACAATCACTGCAGGATAGCTTGTCTTACACTCCTTTCCTCATTCTCCCATCCTGCTTCTTCCCTTTGCAGAGTAAATCAAATTCAGGAGTCAGTCCAGCTGCTACCTTTTAGAAGGGCTAATCTGCTTATTCAGCCACTCCTGCCTTACTGAGGCATTAAGCTAACTGACTTCCAGTCCCAATTGCCTTATTGTATCAACATAAAAATTTTTTTTAAAGTCCTCTGATCTCAGTCTCTAATCATTACTTCCTATTCTCTCAACTCGTCCACTTAGGTGATTCTTTAGGACCTCCATCCAATCCATCACCCTTCGCTTCCCAACCTACTCACCATTAACCTCTTTTCCTGTTGAATTAACTTGGCAAAACTTTAAATCTTATTAATCCCAACTACTCACTGATTCTGTTAGAACTGGATGAAATCACACCTCCACTGCTAACTGGCCTCACTTTAAATCATGACCACATATCTCAAATGAGATTCAATACTTACCCAAATTCCAACCACATTTCTCTTAGCTAATTTATTTTCCCACTCTGAGAAAATTTTCATACCACCTTTCTTTTCAAATATCCCATATTCCTTGCCTGTCACTCACCTGGAGATGTCACCCCATAGTTCATTGGGGGAAAAAAAAAAAAAGCAGATGAGAATGACCTTAACTACCAACCCATCTGCCTGCTGAATCCATATGACTTGAGGGAGCAGAAGCAGTAATCACAAAACTCCCACCTAACAAAATCCCTGGTCCAGGCGACTTCCCAAGGGAGTTTTACCAAACATTCAAAGAACAACTAGCACCTACCCTCCTCAAACTATTCCAAAAAATATAAGAGGAAGTAACACTCCCAACCTCTTTTTACGAAGCCAGCATTATCCTAATTCCAAAACCAGATAAAAACACTACAAAGAATGAAAATTACAGGCAGTATTCCTGATGAACACAGATGCTAAAATCTTCAACAAAATATTAGTAAATTGGATCTGGCAATATATTAAAAAGATCATAACCATGACCAAGTGGGATTTATTCCAGGGATGCAAGGCTGGTACAATATTCACAAATCAATAAATGTGATCCATCACATAAACAAAAGATAAAAACCACCTAATCATATAAACAGATGCATAAAAAGCATTTGACAAAATCCAGCACCATTTTTTTTTTTTATAAAAACTCGCAGTAAAGTGGGAATAGAGGAATCATACCTCAATATAATAAAGGCCATATGTCACAAACCTATAGCCAACATAATGCTCAATGGGCAAAAACTAAAAGTGTTTCCCTTAAGAACAGGAACAAGACAAGTATGTCCGCTTTCACCACTCTTATTCAACATAATACTGGAAGTCCTAGCCACAGCAATTAGACAAGAAGAAGAGCTAAAAGGCATCCAAATTGGAAAGGAGGAAGTAAAACCGTCATTATTCTCAGATGGCATGATATTGTACATAGGAAAACCCTAGACTCCACCAAAAAATACTACACTTAATAAATGAATTCGTCAAAGTAGCAGGATACAAAATCAACATCCAGAAATCGAGGGCATTTTTATATACCAATAATGAACTCTAAGAAAGAGAAACTAAGAAAGCATTGCAACAACAAAAAAATAAGATACCCAGGAATAAACAACCAAGAAGGTAAAATATCTGGACTTGGAAAACTATAGGACATTGAAAAAAGAAATAGAGGAAGAAACAAATGGAAGCATATACCATGTTCATGAATTGTTAGAGTATCATTAAAATGCCTACTAGTATACTACCCAAAGCAATCTATAGATTCAATGCAACCCCCATTAAAATACCAATGGCATACTTCACAGTGCTAGAACACACACTCCAAAAATGTATATGGAACCATAAAAAACCCCGAATAGCTGCAGCAATCTTAAGAAAGAAGAATAAAGTAGGAGGGATCACAACATCGGATATCAAACTATACTACAAAGCCATTACAACCAAAACAGCCTGGTACTGGCACAAGAATAAGCATATAGATCAATGGGACAGAACAGAGACCTCAGAAATGGACCCACACCATTACAGTCAGTTAATATTTGACATGCCGAAACCGGTTTGGCTCAGTGGATAGAGCGTCGGCCTGCGGACTGAGAGGTCCCGGGTTCGATTCCGGTCAAGGGCATGTACCTGGGTTGCGGGCACATCCCCGGTGGGGGATGTGCAAGAGGCAGCTGATCGATGTTTCTAACTCTCTCTATCTCTCTCCCTTCCTCTCTGTGAAAAATCAATAAAATATATTTAAAAAAAAAAAATATTTGACAAAGGAGGCAAGAACATACAATGGAGTAAAGACAGTCTCTTCAACAAATGCTGCTGGGAAAAATGGACAGACACATACAAAAAGACGAAACTAGACTACCAACTTACACCATATACAAGAATCAACTCAGGATGGATAAAAGACTTGAATATAAGGTATGAAACCATGAAAATCTTAGAGGAGAGCATAGGCAGTAAAATCTCAGACATCTCATGTAGCAATATGTTTACGGATACATCTCCTAGTGCAAAGGAAATTAAGGAGAAAATAAACAAATGCACCACATCAGACTAAAAAGCTTTGCACAGCAGAAGAAACCATTAACAAAATAAAAAAGGAACCCACTCTATGGGAGAACATATTTGCCAACGATACATCTAATAAGGGGTTAATTAATATCCAAAATACATAAAGTACTCATATAACTCAACAAAAGACAAACAATCCAATTAAGAAATAGGCAGAAGACCTAAATAGACATTTCTCCAAAGAAGACATACAAATGGTCAAGAGACATGAAAAAAATACTCAAAGTCACTAATCATTAGAGAAATGCAAAAACCACAGTGAGAGATCACTTCACACCTGTCAGAATGGCTATCATCAAAAAATCAACAAACAAGTGCTGAGGAGGATGTGGAGAGAAGGGAACCCTCCTGCACTGCTGGTGGGAATGCAGACTGGTGCAGCCACTGTCGAAAACAGTATGGAGTTTCCTTAAAAAATGGAACTTTCCTTTGACGCAGTGATCCCACTTTGGGGAATATATCTTAAAACCCCCAAAACACCAATTGGAAAGAATATATGCACCCCTATGTTCATAGCAGCGTTATTTACAATAGCTAAGGTTTGGAAACAGCCCAAGTGCCCATCAGTAGATGAGTGGATTAAAAAGCTGTGGGACATTTACACCATGGAATACTATGCAGCTGTAAAAAAAGAGGGATCTTTTACCCTTTGGGACAGCATGGATAGACCTGGAGAATATTATGCTCACTGAAATAAGCCAAACCGAGAAAGACAAATATCATATGATCTCACTTATTTGTGGAATCTAATGAACAGAATGAATTGACCAACAAACTAAGACCCCAAAGCATGGAGTCATGGAACAGACTGACATACTTCAATATGGGGTTAAGGGAATGGAAGAGATAAACCAAAGAACTTATATACTAAAGGCATAGCCCATGGACATGGGCAATAGGGTAGTGAAGACCTGAGCAGAGGGGTGGATAGGGGCTGGGAAAAGGGTAGGGTGGGGTGGAATGGGAGATATCTGTAATACTATCAGCAATAAAAAATATATTTTAAAAAGAAAAAATATGTAGCTGGATATTTTAATAGCTTACTGAAAAATAATTGTTAAACAAACAAAAACCCAGAGAATCAGCAAATGTCTAGAAGGCCAGCACACAGCAACTAACTTCACCTGCTGGCATTTATAGAGCTCGCCACCTAACAGCACACATTCTTTTCAGGAGCACGTGGAGCATTTTTCAAGATAGACCATATGCTAAGCCACAAAAAATTTTTCAATAAATGTAAAATAATTGAAATTATTCAAGGTATGTTCTCTGAACATAAGATAATTGAACTAAATGAAAAAAAACACACACACCATATCACAATTTATGCTACACAGCCTTCAGTTTTTGGAGAGAAGTTTATAGCTGTAAATGGACACATCAAACATTAAGAACATTTCAAATAAACAACTTCAGTGTTCATCTTACGAAACTAGAAAAGGGAGAGCAAACAGAGCAAGCAACAATGAGGCAATAACAAAGATCAAAGCATAAAAGAAATAATAGAAAAACATAAAAAATCAATATCACCAAAGGTTGGTAGTTTTAAAAAATCTACAAAATTGATAAACCGTTAGCTAGATTGACCAGTAGGAAAATAAAAGAATGTGCAAAATTACCAAAATCAGAAATAAAAGAGAAGATAACCCCTTGACCTTACAGAAATTAAAATGATTATAAGAATACGATGAATGACTTTATGGAAACAATTTAGATAACTTACATAAAATGAACAAAATACCAAAACTGACTCAAGAAGAGGTATAAAATCTGAATACACCAACCAAGAGGGCATAAATAAAATGAATTACTAATAAAAAAAATTCTCAATCTGGGCTTAGGCCCAGTCAGCTTCACTGGTAAATTCTATCAAATATTTTAAAAATATATAATACCAATCCTTCACAAACTTTCTCAGGAAGTAGAACAGGCAGGAAGACTCCCCTTCTGTTCTATTAGTCTCCTACTAAGACACCAAAACCATTCAAAGATAACAAGAAAACTGCAGAACAATAGCTCCTGTGAACACGGACATATAAATCCTTAATTAGACATTAGCATGCTGCATCCAGCAACATATAAAATTATCCTCAAATGAAAAAACACAATGAGATATGCACTTCACATCAACTAATGTGACTATAATAAAAAAAAGACACAATAGCAAACACTGGTGAAGATGTGAAGAAATTAGAACCCTCATACATACATGCTGGCAGAAATTTACATGGTGCAGCTGCTTGGAAAACAGTTGGACAGTTTCCATGACAATTAAATATAGTTTCTCTATAAACCAACAATTTTCATTTTAGGTATATAAAACATATACCTACACACAAAACTTGTACACAAATGTTCACAGCAGCTTTACTTATACATAGCCAAAAAGTAGAAACAACCATAATATCCATCAACTGATGAATTTCATACAATGGAATATTATTCGGCCATAAAAAAAAGAATGAAGTCAGGACACATGCTACAACTGGACGAATCCCAAAACCATAATGCTAAGTTAAAGAAGCCAGTCACAAAAATCATACAAACACATTATATGATTTTATTTGTATGCAATGTCCTTAACAGACACATCTATAGAGACAGGAAGTAGAATCGTGGTCACCTCAGGCGGTGGAGGATGAAGAGAGAAGGAATGGTAGTGACAATGGAATGAAATGAACTTTCTAAAACTAGGTTGTGTTGTGGGCACATCCCCAGTAGGGGGGGGTGTGCAGGAGGCAGCTGATCGATGTTTCTCTCTCATCGATGTTTCTAACTCTCTATTCCTCTCCCTTCCTCTCTGTAAAAAATCAATAAAATATATTTTAAAAATAAAATAAAATTAGGCTGTGGTGATGTTTGCACAGCTCTGTGACTCTATTAAAATCACTGGATTGCACACTTTAAGTGGGTGAATTGTATGTGAATGCTATGCGAATTATATCTCAATAAAACCTTTAAAAATTTTTCAAAGACACACTGACTTACACTCTTTTCCTTTCAGAGGAGTTGGGCAATAAAATATTCACCAAATTCTATGTTACAAGTTCTTTTCCTTATACTTTTTATCTGTGTTTATTTTTGTTTTATTTCTATTGTTAGTAGAAGTATCAATTGGTGCATTATTTCTAGAAATCAATTCATCGGTACACATCAAAACCTTAAAATGATTTCTTTCCTTTTAACTTAGCTATCGACTCCTAGGAATCCAAGGAAATAATTAGGGGGTAGACATAAATTTCCATTCAAATATTGTGAATAAGAGGAAAAATTTGGACAGAATCTACATGTCTGTGGGGTAATGGTTAAGAAAAGTACGGCCCAATTAAAAAAATGTGTATGCATTAAAATGTTTATAAAAAGTTTTTTTTTAAATATCTAAGAGCATGCAGTTAATTCAGATCAATTAAGCAAAGACTGACTATCCTTACCATTGCCATTCACTGACCCAAACCCTGGGATGTATGATGTTCAACACAGATCCAGATCTTGTTCTCCTGGATTTTACAGTCAAATCAAGAAGACAAACATTGAAAGAAAAAAAATCACATTTATCCTGAAAGACCTAGGATTTGTAGTGCCTGAGAACTGTCAAAGAAATGCTGGCCCAGCTTTGAAGACAGCTGTATGAAGCTAATCCTAAAAATATGTTCCTTGTTGTTGGAGGCAGACACTGAAGAGAACACAGCGAGTAGTGGCCGCAGAATTTGAGCGCCAACAGATTTCTGTGATCATCACTTTGCTGGTTGGTTCTCCTCATTGGATAGAAAAGCAATCAGAAGCCAAGGTGGGAAGTGAGGAGACCAAGGCCACAGGCTTCCAGGATTGATTATGCCTTTAGGAAGGATGAAGGTCCGGGTGCCTCTGTTTTAGTCCTCCTCCCCCCCCCCCCCGCCCCCCCCCCCACACACACTTTATAGCCTCAGTACATCCATTCCTTTGTAAATTAGCGTTCAGCCAGCGGGATAATTGCTAACTTCAGAGCTGCCCTGAGGTGCCTTTTCAAAACTCCAGGGCTCCATTGAACACAGTTGAAAAACTATTGACTTAGGTAATTTATTGTTCCTTATTTAAACTTCTAGCACATTTGAGCAAAAACGTCTTTTAATTCCCAGAAAAGTGGCTAGTCCCATAGGCAGCATTTATTCTCTCCCTTTCCCTATGAATAACCCCATGAATGAAAGAATACACCGTGCCTTTGCTTTTGGGCTGCTATTCATCTGAATTAACACGTGTGGGCAGAGCTCGAGTGGTGAGACCAGGATACGGACCCTTTGCTGGGTGGGCCCTCCTGTGGGTCTCAAACCCAAGGGTTCCCGAGCTTTCTTTGTGGCGATGGCAGAAATGATTTTCTTTAGACCGGAATCACTGAACCTGAACTTGCTAAATTTGACGTTCTAAGACAGAGAGCTTCAATGATAAGCAGCCTGCTTATCTCTGTATTGGTAAGGCTCTAATGGAGAATTCTGGACTAACGAAGCTAGAGACATCTCATCTTACGATTGTATTTTCTTTTTTTTCTTTTTTTTATTTTTTTTTTATTTTTTATTTTTCGCTTACAGTATTACAAAGGGTATTACATAAGTGTCCTTTTTTCCCCCCCGCCCTTGACAAACCCCTACCCTCCCTTACCCCCCAGTGTCTTATGTCCATTAGTTATGCTTATATGCATGCATACAAGTCCTTCGGTTGAACTCTTACTCCCCTTCCTCCTGCCCCCCAACTCTCTCTGGCCTTCCCACTGCAGTTTGACAATCAGTTTGAGGCAGCTCTGCCTCTGTATCTATTATTGTTCAAAAGTTTGTAATGGTCTTTATTATCCATGAATGAGTGAGATCATGTGGTATTTTTCCTTCATTGACTGGGTTGTTTCACTTAGCATAATGCTCTCCAGTTCCATCCATGATGTTGCAAATGGTAGGAGTTCCTTCTTTTTAACAGCAGCATAGTATTCCATCGTGTAGATGTACCACAGTTTTCTAATCCATTCATCTACTGATGGGCACTTAGGCTGTTTCCAGATCTTAGCTATGGTGAATTGTGCTGCTATGAACATCTGGTTACATATATCCTTTCTGATTGGTGTTTCTGGTTTCTTGGGATATATTCCTAGTAGTGGGATCACAGGGTCAAATGGGAGTTCCATTTCCAATTTTTTGAGGAACCTCCATACTGCCTTCCATAGTGGCTGCACCAGTCTGCATTCCCACCAGCAGTGCACAAGTGTTCCTTTTTCTCCACATCCTCTCCAGCACTTCTCGTTTGTTGATTTGTTGATGGTGGCCATTCTGACAGGTGTGAGATGGTACCTCATTGTTGTTTTGATTTGCATCTCTCGGATGATTAGTGACTTTGAGCATGTTTTCATATGTCTCTTGGCTTTCTGAATGTCCTCTTTTGAAAGGTGTCTATTTAGATCCTTTGCCCATTTTTTGATTGGATTGTTTATCTTCTTTTTGTTAAGTTGTATGAGTTCCCTATAAATTTTGGAGATTAAGCCCTTATCAGATATGACGTTGGCAAATATGTTTTCCCAAGAGGTGGGTTTTCTTGTTGTTTTGTTGATGGTTTCTTTTGCTGTGCAGAAGCTTTTTATTTTGATGTAGTCCCATTTGTTCAGTTTCTCTTTAGTTTCAACTGCCCTAGGAGCTGTATCAGTGAAGAAATTGTTTTGGCATAAGTCTGAGATTTTGTTGCCTTTGTATTCTTCTAGAATTTTTATGGTTTCCTGTCGTACATTTAAGTCCTTTATCCATTTTGAGTTTATTCTTGTGTATGGTGTAAGTTGGTGGTCTAGTTTCATTTTCTTGCATATATCTGTCCAATTTTCCCAACACCATTTATTGAAGAGACTATCTTGGCTCCATTGTATGTTCTTGCCTCCTTTGTCAAAAATTAATTGAGCATATTGGTTCGGGCTAATTTCTGGACTCTCTATTCTATTCCACTGGTCTATATGTCTGTTCTTGTGCCAGTACCAGGCAGTTTTGAGAACAGTGGCTTTGTAATACAGTTTGATATCTGGCATTGAGATCCCACCTACTTTGTTCTTTCTCAGGATCGCTGCAGCTATTCGGGGTCTTTTTTTATTCCAGATGAATTTTTGGAGAGTTCGTTCTAGATCTTTGAAGAAGGGCATTGGTATTTTAATGGGAAGTGCGTTGAATGTATAGATTGCTTTGGGTAGTATGGACATTTTAATGATGTTGATTCTACCAATCCAAGAACATGGTATGTTCTTCCATCTGTTTATGTCTTCCTCTATCTCTTTTTTCAACGTCCTGTAGTTTTCTGAGTAGAGGTCTTTAACCTCTTTAGTTAAGTTTATTCCTAGGTATCTTAATTTTTTTGGTGCGATGGTAAATGGGATTGTTTTTCTAATCTCTCTTTCTGAAAGTTCACTCTTGGTGTATAGAAATGCCTCAGATTTCTTGGGGTTAATTTTGTATCCTGCTACATTGCCAAATTCATGTATTAAGTCTAGTAGCTTTTGGATGGAGTCTCTAGGGTTTTGTATGTATAATATCATGTCATCTGCAAATAAGGACAGTTTTACTTCCTCTTTTCCAATTTGGATGCCTTTTATTTCTTCTTCTTGCCTAATTGCAATGGCTAATACTTCCAGTACTATGTTGAACAGGAGTGGTGAGAGTGGGCATCCCTGTCTTGTTCCTGTTCTTAGGGGAAATGGTGTTAGTTTTTGTCCATTGAGTATGATGTTGGCTGTGGGCCTGTCATATATGGCTTTTATTATGTTGAGGTATGATCCTTCTATTCCCACCTTTCTGAGAGTTTTTATCAAAAATGGGTGTTGGATTTTGTCGAATGCTTTTTCTGCATCAATTGATATGACCATGTGGTTTTTTTCTTTCAATTTGTTTATGTGATGTATCACATTTATTGATTTACGGATGTTGTACCATCCTTGCATCTCTGGGATAAATCCTACTTGGTCATGGTATATGATCCTTCTGATGTACTGCTGGATCCGATTTGCTAAGATTTTGTTGAGGATTTTGGCATCTATGTTCATGAGGGATATTGGCCTGTAATTCTCTTTCATTGTGATGTCTTTACCTGGTTTTGGTATTAGGGTGATGCTGGCTTCATAGAATGAGCTTGGAAGTGTTCCTTCCTCTTGAATTTTTTGTAGTAGTCTGAGGAGGGTAGGTTTTAGTTCTTCCTTGAATGTTTGGTAGAACTCCCCTGTGAAGCCGTCTGGCCCTGGGCTTTTGTTTGCTGGAAGCTTTCTGATGACTGCTTCAATTTCTTCCATAGTTATTGGCCTATTGAGGTTTTTAGATTCTTCCTGATTGAGTTTTGGAATGTTGTATTTTTCTAGGAATTTGTCCATTTCCTCCAGGTTGTCTAGTTTGTTGGAGTAGAGTTGCCCGTAGTATTGTTTAACAATCATTTGTATTTCTGTGGGGTCTGTTGTTATTTCGCCTCTATCATTTCTGATTTGGTTTATTTGGGACCTTTCTCTTTGCTTCTTGGTGAGCCTGGCGAGGGGTTTGTCAATCTTGTTTATCCTTTCAAAGAACCAGCTCTTGGTTTCATTGATTTTCTGTATTGTTTTTTTGGTCTCTATGTCATTGATTTCTGCTCTAATCTTTATTATCTCCTTCCTTCTGCTCACTCTGGGGTTTTCTTGTTGCTCTCTTTCTAATTCTTTGAGTTGTAGAGTTAGATGATTAACTACCATTTTTTCTTGTTTTTTGAGATAGGCCTGTAGAGCTATAAACTTCCCTCTCAAGACTGCTTTCATTGTGTCCCAGAGGTTTTGGATTGTTGTGTTTTCATTGTCATTAGTGTCCAGGATGTTTTTAATTTCTTCTTTGATGTCATCGGTAACCCAATCAATATTTAATAACATGCTATTCAGCTTCCAAGTGTTTGAGTATTTTGGGTTGTTTTTATTGTAGTTTATTTCTAGCATTATGCCATCGTGGTCTGAGAAGATGCTTTTTATGATCTCAATCTTCTTGAATTTGTGGAGACTTTGCTTGTGGCCCAATATGTGGTCTATTTTTGAATATGTCCCATGAGCAGCTGAGAGGAATGTATATTCCGCAGCTGTGGGGTGTAGTGTTCTGAAGATGTCAATTAAGTCCATCTGATCTAGTGAGTCATTTAGGATTGCTGTTTCTTTGCTGATTGTTTGTCTAGCGGATTTATCCAGTGATGTCAATGGTGCATTAAAGTCCCCTACTATGATTGTGTTATTGTCGATATCTCCCCTGATATCTTCCAGGAGTTTTCTTATGTATGTGGGTGCTCCTGCATTGGGTGCATATATGTTTACCAGGGTTATATCTTCTTGTTGTATTGATCCCTTTAGTATTATGAAGTGGCCTTCCTTATCTCTGGTTATGGCCTTCACTTTGAGATGTATTTTGTCAGATATAAGTATTGCTACCCCAGCTTTCTTTTCCTTTCCATTTGCGTGAAAGATATTTTTCCATCCCTTCACTTTCAGTCTGTGTGAGTCCTTTCCAATGAGGTGGGTCTCTTGTAGACAGCAGATGTATGGGTCATGTTTTTTTATCCATTCAGCCACTCGATGTCTTTTATTTGGAGCATTTAGTCCATTTACATTTAAAGTTATTATTGAAAGGTACTTGTTTGTAGCCATTTCTTTTTTGTGTGTGTGTGTGGCTGTTTTCTTTCTGAGCTTGATATTTCTTCTTTTACACCAGTCCCTTTAGCATTTCTTGCATGGCTGGCTTGGTGGTGATAAACTCCCTTAGCCCTTTTTTGTCTGTGAAGCTTCTTATTTCCCCTTCAATTTTGAATGATAGCCTTGCTGGATAGAGTATTCTTGGATTCAGTCCTTTGCTTTGCATCACTTTGTAGATTTCCGTCCATTCTTTTCTGGCCTGATGTGTTTCTGTTGAGAAATCATTTGATAATCTAATGGGAGATCCCTTGTATGTTACTTTCCGTCTCTCTCTTGCAGCCTGTAAGATTCTCTCTTTATCCTGAACATTTGCCATGGTAATTATGATGTGTCTTGGTGTGGGTCTTTTCGGGTTCACCTTGTTTGGGACTCTCTGGGCTTGTGTGACTTTTTTCTTCCCCACCTCAGGGAAGTTTTCTGATATTATTTCTTCGAATAGGTTTTCTAATCCATGTTCATCTTTCTGTTGTTCTGGCACCCCTATTATTCATATGTTGCTTCGTTTCATGTTGTCCCAAAGTTCCCTTAGGCTCTCCTCCTGTCTTTTAATTTTTTTCTCCATTTGCAGTATTGTTTGAGTGTGTTTTGCTTCCTTGTCTTCTAATTCACTGATTCGGTCCTCCGCTTCTCCCAGTCTACTATTGATACTTTCAATGGTGTTTTTTATTGCAGCTAAGTCGCTCTTCATTTCTTCTTGGGACTTACTTAAGTTGTTGATTTTTTCATCTGTTTCTTCTAGCTTCTTGCATACGTAGTTGAGTTTTTCATCTGTTTCTTCTTGCTTCTTGAACATCCGGTGCATGTACTCTAGGAACCTTACTCTGAATTCTTTTTCCGTCATGTTGCATATCTCTGTCTCACTTAGCTGCTTTTCTGGCGAGTCCTCCTTTTCTTTCCTTTGGGGGTTTCTTTGTCTACCCATGTTTGATCTCACTGACATTACTAGTTGTTGAATCGTTCAGTGGCTGGACCCTGGGTGGCAGTGGCTGCTCCCTGGGTGGCAGTGGCTCCTCGGTCTGTGGTTGCTCCTTGGGCGGTTGTGGTAGCAGCGGCTCCTCTGTTGATAGCAGGGCCTCTGATGGGTGCTGTTCACAGTTGTGGTGGCTCTTCTGGCTGGTGGAGGGAGGCTTCAGACGCAGCAACTGTTCCCCAGGCAGAGCGTGTGGTGATCAGGAGGCCGCTGTTGCTTGAATCTGTTGCGTTGATTTAGAGGCACAAAATACAACACAACAAGGCACAACGTACCAGGCACTGAACACTATTGTATTTACGATATTACTAACCCCAAATAAAGGTGGCCACCCGAGCTAAGAGGGTTGGGAGATAAGGGGGAAAGAAGAGAAAAAGGTAGAAGAGAAAAAAGAAAGAAAGAAAAAAAAGGAGTGCAAAAATGAGATTGGAAAAGGGAGGGGAAAAAGAGGAGGAAAAAAAGAAAGAAAAAAAAAGAAAAAAAAAAGAAGAAGAAAAAAAGTAAGAGAGAAAAGAGAGTGAAGTGTAGAAGGGGGAGAGACTATTTATGTGAGGAGAAAACTCCTATAGGTCCGCCACTAATAACAACAAATTGCAGCAACAGATTCCTGGAGATGAATACAAACTACAAACAACCAATAATATCAAGCGACGCAAGTGGACAGAGAAGCGCAGAAATAACCGGGGGGGCGGGGGGGAGAGGGAGGGGCAGGAAAATAAAAATAAAAAGAATAAGCAGTCTAACCTCACAAACGATCAAAAAAATGAAAAAAGAAAAAGAAAAACACTATACTCGTCAATCAGGCAAACAACGATAAAACAATAGAGAGAGAAAAGAAGAAGAAGAGAGAGAAAAAAAATGGATAGTGAAGGAAGATAAGGGAAAGGTGTATAAGGATTTAGAACAGGGGATTGGACATAGGATATTTAAGCAGGGTTAAATTTTGACAGAGGGTAAAAAGAATAGGGAAGATCTAAAGCTGGAGTAGGGTAAGAGAAACAGGACAGCAAAAGGGAAAAAGTGGGGAAGATTGTTTAGCACAGAGGCAAATTGAGGTAGAGAAAAATGTTGCTAAAGGAACGATGAAAATAGAATGGAGAACATTAGTCCCAAAATAAAATAAAGACAAGATGACACTTTAAAAACTGGTAAAATGGTAGCAGTAATAATACTAGTTAAAAATAAAAATGTAGTAGCTGAAAGGGCAAAATCGGGTGATGGAGAAAAAGAAAAAAGAAAAAAAAAAAAAAAAAAGAAAAAAAAAAGAAAAAAAAAAAAAAGAAAAAAAAAAGAAAAAAAAAAAAAAGAAAAATGTTTTCTTAGTTAAAAGGAGAAAAAGTAATTTAAAAAAATAAAAATAAAAATGTGCATTAATGCAGGTGCTTCAGATCTTCTACTCTTCTTATTGGCATGCCCGGAATTCAGGAGAATGTTGACTTTCCCTCTGATATACTGCTCCTCCTTGTTGCAAGCCACAGTCCTTAATGCCTTATCTGTATTTATAGAGGAGTCAGTTCGTGGCTCTGCCTCTGGGTGGCAGTGTGTCTGGGTTGACCTCCGAGGCTATAAGTTCTCTCGAACCAGTTCTCTATTGTACCTGAACCAGCTCCGCCCAGAGGTGGTTCCCCCGGCGCCACTCCCAGCTCTGTTTCCCAGGCTCCCCAAAATCAATCTTCCCCTACAAGCTCTGCTAGTGACCCCAACTGGGCACTCACATGCATTGGGCTCAACAATCAAACTCACAGAAGTAAGAGGAAGTATGTAAACTAGAGCCTGGGAAGCTGTTCGAACTCGCAGGGTTCCACCCTCCAGAACCGCGCGGAGTGTCTGCGCGCGCTCAAGCCCCTGGCCACAACAAGTAGCCGGCTATCAGGGAAACTCTGAGGCAGCCCTTTTGTCCAGTCCAACTATGGGCTCATTTATAGTGTTACCTTCTGGCAGCAGCCCTGCGGGAGCCCTCCCCCCTTGCGAGACACGCTGGCCTCTATAGGCACGGATTTTGGAGAGCGCGGATTTTGGCGGACGCAGATTTCCCCCTGCGCCCGCGCGCGCGTTCCTCGCTCCAACCTGAACTGCGAACCGCACCTTTGAGGTAAGTCTAACCTTTCCGTGGAGGGGTGCAGGTCTTCCCTTGGCTCTTGCAGTCGCGCTGTTTGCGAATCGTTGCCTCCGGGTTAGTAGCCGATCTCTGGATGCTGGTAAACGCTGCCTGAGATGGCGCGGTCTCGCCGCTGCGCTGGCGCCCAGAGGGAGGTTTCAGCCTCAATCTCTAACCATCCGCATTTTTTAGGAGTTTTCTGTCTTTCCTGGCTGCAGACTGTCTCTCAGCTGAACCTCCCCAGCTTGATCAGGCTGATTGTTACCCGTTTCAGCTGCTCGCCCCTATCTGGTCCGGGACGAAGCACCAACACGTCCGTCTAAGCCTCCGCCATTTTCTCCCTCCCGATTGTATTTTCTTAATGGATAAAGGAGAAGTAGTACATGTATACAATGGAATGTTACTTAGCTGTAAAAAAAAGAATGAGCTATTGCCACCTGCCACAACAGGGATGAGTCTAGAGGTATTGTGCTAAGTAAAATAAGTCAGACAGAGGAAGACAACCACCACTCGATTTCACTTATAGTGGAGTCTAAAATAACAATATAGACGAGTAAAGAAAACCGAAACAAACTCATCGATACAGAGAACATTGATATGGTTGCCAGGTGGGGAATGGGTGAAAGAGGAGAAGGGGTTAAGATGTGCAAATGGCCAGTTACAAAAGCAGTCATGGGGATGTGTGGTACAGCATGGGGAATATGGTCGATAATGTCGTAATTACTATGGATGGAGCCAGATGGGTTCTGGACTTATCGGGGTGACTACTTCATACATACGTTATATGAGTTTGTAATCACTGTCTTACACCTGAAGCTAATGTAATAGTGTACGTCAACTGTAATTGAAAAATAAATGATCAAAAAAAGAAAAGATTGTATTTTCCAAATCTCTCTTAAATTCTCTCAAGGCTTGTCATGACAATGTTTACTTATTGGATGTTCACCATATGCTTAGAACTTACAAAACCATTGGAAACAAATACCATTATTATTATTACAGTTTTACATGGGAAAACGGAGGCTTGGCAGTTGGGGTTCTTAAGTCAAAGAAACACTCCGGCTAAGTTAAGCAGGGAGGAGAGAGAAGGAGAGAGAAAGAGAGAGAGAGAGAGAGAGAGAGAGAGAGAGAGAGAGAGGAGAGAAGAGAGGGAAAGTCTCTTGGAAGGTTCTAGAGATGGCACAAAGGAATCTGAGGGAGGAGCCACATTTTTCCCCAATCCTTTTCTTTATCATGTGTAATTGGAAGTTAAGAGTACAGACTCTGGAGCCAGACTGATGAGATCAGAATCCTGGCTCCACTCCTTCCTCTGTGTGACCTTGAACTCGGCCCCTCAGTTTCCTCATCTGTACAGTGGGGATAACGGTAGGACTTATCTCTAGAGATGGCTGCAGTCTAAGCAGTGAGCTCATTGCCACAACCATGGGGACCCAGCACCACAGCAATCGTTCGCTGAAATGCAGTGTAACTGTGCTTGCAAGTCCTCGCCCTGTGGTCCCCTCCACCAGGTCGCTGTCCTTGAGCTCCATCTATAAATTGTAACTGTGTTAATCAGGTTTGGTCATCGCTAGTGGCAGCTTTGGCCGAGTGATCCGTCCTCCAGCTTCTTATTGGTCGGGGTGGAGCTGGAGGGAGGATATCTCACCAATGGGAACAGACCTCTTTGCAAAAGCTCCCAGATCAGAAAAAGAGCTCGGCATCGGAGAGCCATGTGAGAACAGCGGTGGGAGGGACTTAACAAAAGGCAATTATTCTGACAAATCGCTGGCTTTGCAAGGAAATTAAAAACAAAGGTACTTCCTTGGGACGTGTGATCTCTCTGTCAGCAAGGACATTGCACAGCTTCCCTCCCTGGAAAAGGCAGGGACTGCATCTCCCTGGAGCAGCCTCGGGCCACACTTAACACCTTACTGACTCAGACCGGGGCACCGTTTTCCTTGTTTCTTAAGGGCTGTGTCCTGTTAATTCTTTTTTTCCCCTTGAATTTTCTCTCTCACATACAAGAACCAAAACTTCTTCCTGAAACCTCTAGTTCTCAGAACTTGCTTAGAAAGTATTTGATATTTTCTTAAACTTTATTTTTCAATTAGCGTTTACGTTCATTATTATTTTGCATTGGTTTCAGGTGTACAGCATAGTGGGTTAGATAATCATATACTTTACAAAGTGTCCCCCCCCAAAATTTCAAGTACCCACCTGGCACCATACATAGTCATTACAGTATTATTGACTAGATAAAGACAAAGGCCATATAATTTTACTTACATGTGGAATCTAAAGAATGAAATAAACAAAATAGAAATGGAATTAGAGACACAGAAAACAGACTGATCGTTGCTGGAGGGAAGTGAGGTTGGGGGGCTGGGTGAAAAAAAAAAGAAGGGATCAAGAAGTACTAATTGGTAGTTACAACAGTCACAGGGATGTAAAGTACAAACAGGGAGTGTTTGATCTGGTCAACGCAGAACCACTTGCTTGCTGTGTGACTTTGGCAAGTTACTTAACCTCTCTGAGACTCGCTTTTCTTCTCTGTGGAGCGCTGGTGTTGCCTGCCCCCGGCTTCCCTCCATTTTCTCTAAGTGAGCTCTACCCTGCGGACGGTGGGATCGCCACCAAAGAAACAAGAGCCATCAGAGACAGTCTTGCTTTGGCAGCTTCCCTTGCAGCCGGGCAGTGAGCTCAGGGGTTAAATTCTGTGACCTGGAGCTTTGAATGAAGGTGGGGTCAGCTGGAATCTCCTCAGGCGAGTGTGGTGGCAGCCACTACACTCAGTCTCCAGGGACACAGTGACAACATCTTCTCAAAGAATATTTTATCACAGGGGGAAAATGTACATTATATAAGGTTAAGTGTCAAGAATAAGACTACTGTTTAAACACCCAGGTAATTATGAGGAAAACATGAATTAGGAAAAAAATGAGCTGGAAGAAGATATACCAAAGTATATTATCTTTGGAGTGATGCAACGAGGGATGATTCTTTCCTCACATACTTTGCTGGGGTTCTAAACTGTTCACAGTAAATGAACAATTTTTGCTTTCAGTTTTTCCTTTGGAACCCAGACACACCCTGAAGTGGGTTAATCATAATCCTCAGCTCAGTAAATACTCTCCTCATTGGTCCATGCATAGCCATTATTTATTCATTGGTTAGTACTTGTAATGTAATAAGTACTCAAAAGCCCAATGCTCAAAGGCACTAAGCATTAGAGAAATGCAAATTAAAACCCCAATGAGCTATCACCTCACACCTGTCAGAATGGCTATCATAAAAAAATCAACAAACAGCAAGTGCTGGTGAGGATGTGGAGAAAAGGGAACCCTAATTCACTGCTGGTGGGAATGCAGACTGGTGCAGCCACTGTGGAAAACAGTATGGAGTTTCCTCAAAAAATTAAAAATGGAACTTCCGTTTGACCCAGTGATCCCACTTCTGGGAATATATCTTAAAAACACTAAAACACCAATCGGAAAGAATATACGCACCCCTATGTTCATAGCAGCGTTATTTACAATAGCTAAGATTTGGAAACAGCCCAAGTGCTCATCAGTAGATGAGTGGATAAAAAAGCTGTGGGACATTTACACTATGGAATACTATGCAGCTGTGAAAAAGAGGGACAGCATGGATGGGTCTGAAGAATATTATGCGAAGTGAAATAAGCCAATCTGAGAAAGACAAATATCACATGATTTTACTTATTTGTGGAATCTAATGAACAAAATGAATTGACCAACAAAATGAGACCTAAAGCATGGAGGCATGGAACAGACTGACATACCTCGATGTGGGGTTGGAGGGATGAGAAGAGATAAACCAAAGAACTTATATACTTACATGCAGTGCCCAAGGACATGGCCAATAGGTAGTAAAGACATGGAGGGGAGGGAGTTATGGGTAGGGACTGGGAGGAAGGAGTAAAGGGGTTGGGGGGGGGGGATTGGAGATATCTGTAATACTATCAACAATAAAAAATACATTTAAAAAGAAAAAAGAAAAGCCCAGAGAAGGTAGAAGGAAGGAAATAATAAATATTAGAGCAGAGCCGAAACCGGTTTGGCTCAGTGGATAGAGCGTCGGCCTGCGGACTGAAAGGTCCCAGGTTCGATTCCGGTCAAGGGCATGTACCTGGGTTGCGGGCACATCCCCAGTAGGAGATGTGCAGGAGGCAGCTGATCGATGTTTCTCTCTCATCGATGTTTCTAACTCTCTATCTCTCTCCCTTCCTCTCTGTAAAAAATCAATAAAAATATATTTTTTTAAAAAATTAAATATTAGAGCAGAAATAAATGACATAGAGGCTAAAAAAAAAAAATACAATCAATTAAACCAAGAGTTGGCTCTTTGAAAAGATAAACAAGATTGACGAACTATTAGCCAGACTCATCAAGAAACAGAGAGGACTCAAATAAAATCAGAAATGAAAGAGGCGCTATTACAATGGACACCACAGAAATACCAAGAATTTAAGAAAATACTATGAACAACTACATGCCGGCAACATGGACAAATTCCTAGAAACATACAATCTCCCCAAACTGAATCTGGAAGAATTAGAAAACTTGAAGAGGCCACTAACAACGAATGAAATAGAAGCAATAATCACAAAACTCCCACCAGACAAAAGCCCTGGTCCGGAAGGCTTCACACGGGAGTTTTACCGAACCTTCAAAGAACAGCTAACACCTGCCCTTCTCAAACTATTCCAAACAATCCAAAAGGAAGACTTCCAAGCTCTTTTTATGAGGCCCCCATTATTCTCATTCCAAAACCAGTTTCAGGCACTACAAAGAAAGAGAGCTACCGGCCACTATCCCTAATGAACACAGATGCTAAAATCCTCAGCAAAATATTAGCAAATCGGATCCCGCAATATCACACACCATAACCAAAAGATCATACACCATAACCAAGTGGGATTTATTCCAGGGATGCAAATCTGGTACAATATTCGGAAATCCATCAACGTGATACATCACAGAAACAGATCAAAAGACAAAATCCACATGATCGTACCGATAGAAACAGAATAAGCATTGGATAAAACCCAACACCGGTTTTTGATAAAAACTCTCAGCAAAATAGGAATAGAGGAATCGTACCTCAGCATGAGGAACTCAAGTCTGGGGGGCAAGACCGAATGCAGGTCTCCTGGCTGCTGCTTTTCCTCGTCTCCCCCCAATGCTTCCCACCCCAGCCTCTACTTAAGCACCTTGAATCTGCACCGCCCTCCCCACCTTCCCCTCCCCACCCTCGCTCCACAGAAGCCTCAAGCCTCCGGGGAGTAGCTGCAAGGAAAATCCTGTGCCTGGGTTTAAAAAACCAACACCCCCCCCCTCCCCCCAAAAGAAAAAGAAACCCTGAGGCTTTACCTCCTACAGGCTCTGGTCTCCCCTGTGGCCAGGAGCCCTGCCACCTCTCAGGGCTCCGTTGCTCCGAGCTGTGGAGCCCAGCCTCCAGCCTCCGTCTGGGCCTCAACCTTCGCAGGGAAATAACCCTCCCGCAGCTGAGACCGCTCTTCACCCTGGGCCTGCCCGCCTCGCGGCAGCTGGGTCGGCCCCTCTGCTAACCTAGCCCTTCCTACTGGTCTCCAGGTGCTTCCTGTCCTTTCTTGACATGCTCCTCAGCTCTACCTCAGTTGGTAATTCCTTGTGAATGTTCCTCAATTTAGTTTTATTTCCAGTCGGCACCTGGGAGGAGGTGCAACAGAGAGAGAGAAAAAAAGAGAATAAACTAAAATGGATAAAAGACTTAAATGTAAGTCATGACACCATAAAAATCCTAGAAGAAACCATAGGCAGCAAACTCTCAGACATCTCTCATAACAATATGCTTACGGATCCATCTCTAAGGCAAGGGAAACTAAGGAGAAAATAAACAAATGGGACTACATCAAAATAAAAAGCTTCTGCGCAGCAAAAGAAACCATCAACAAATAACAAGGGAGCCCACCGTATGGGAGAACAGATTTGGCAATGATACATCTGATAAAGGGTTAATATCCAAAATATATAAGGAACTCATATAATTTAACAAAAGGAAGACAAACAATCTAATTAAAAAATGGGCAAGGGACCTAAATAGCCACTTCTCCAAAGCGAACATACAGATGGCCAAGAGACGTATGAAAAAATGCTCGAAGTCACTGATCACCAGAGAGATGCAAATTAAAACAATGAGGTATCATCACCTCACACCTGACAGAATATCAACAAATGATGCCCAGCTGTTGTAGCTCAGTGGTTGAGTGTTGACCTATGAACCAGAAGGTCTCAGTTCGATTCCTGGTCAGGGCATATGCCTAGATTGTGGGCTAGATCCCCAGTGTGGGGTGTGCCGATCAATGACTCTTATCACTGATGTTTCTATCTCCCCCTCTTCCTTCTCCTCTTAAATCAATTAAAAATATATTAACGAAAAGCAAAGGATGTGGAGAAAAGGGAACCCTAGTGCACTGATTGATGGTGGGAATGGCTGGTGTAGCCATTATGGGAAATAGTATGGAGTTTCCTCAAAAAAATTAAATATGGAAATGCCATTTGACTTAGTAATCCCACTTCTAGGAATATATAATATAAGAAACCCAAAACACCAATCAGAAAGAATACATGCACCCATATGTTCATAAAAGCACAATTTACAATAGTTAAGATCTGGAAACAGCCGAGTGGATGAAAACGCAGTGGTACATTTACAACATGGAATACTATGCAGCAATAAAAAAGAAGAATCTCTTACCCTTTGAGATAGCATGGAGGGACCTGGAGAGTATTATGCTAAGCGAAATAAGCCAGAAATAAGCCAGTCAGAGAAAGACAAGTGTCACATGATCTCACTTATAGGTATAATGTAATGGACAAAATAAACTGATGAACAAGATCGATCCAGAGACACAGAAGCATGGAACAGATTGTGGAATCTCAGAGGGAAGGTGAAGGTGGGTGGGAAGAAATCAACCAAAGAACTTGTATGCATATATGCATAACCCATGGACACAGATAATAGGGTGGTGGAGGCCTGGGGCGGGCTAGAATGGGTTAATTGGGGGTGGGAAGGGACATATGTAATACTTTCAACGCTGAAAATTTAATTAAAAATGTTTTTTTCAAAAAAATAAAAGAGAGTGTCAAATTGTTTTTCTAAAGCGGCTGCATCAGTCATAAATAGTCTATAATATACAGGATGACCCCCCAAAATGTATACACATTTTAATAGCTGATAGCTCAATTGATGTTTGTTTCTTTTCACCCACACTAAGCTTTGAACAAAGGAAATTCATCCTAAAATGCTCCTGGGCGTTTGAAAATGCAGTGGAAGTACAAACGCTGGCTTTATAATTATTCCAAGTGTGTACACATGTTTTGGGGACCCCCTATATATGCCCACCAATCGAGAGCCTGCGGCTCTGTATCCTTACCAGCATTGGGTGGTATCAGATGTATGGCTTTTATATTCAGGAAAAAGAAGGTTGTTTCAAAAACAAACAAGAACAAAAAGATGTACTTGCCCTCCTTTCCCCCCAAATTCTGGGGAGATTTGGGGCGCCAGAGGCAGCGTATAAAACAATCCCTCCACCGAGAGCTTCCAAACCTCCCGGTCTAGCAACCTCTCCTGGCAATGAGAGGGGAACAGCGCGGGGGCGTGACACAGGCTTGTGTGTCATGGGCACTTGGGGACTCTCCCTGCAGATGGTGGCATGCTGCTGCAGGTCTAAATTAGAAACCTCTCTCACATTCTCTCTGTTTCTCTCCCACCCTCACCCCCCCCCCTTTCTTTTTTCTTTCTCCTGAAATACAAACACTGGACCTTTTTATTCTCTGCAAGGTGTTCCCCAGACACTGCCTTTGCAAATGTCAGACAACTGACCTGCTTACCCCGGGTTTTCTTTTTTTCTTGGCTAGAGAGTAAGCAACGACCAGTTACACTGAGCGGGGTCAGGGCTCCCTGCACAAGCACCTTGAAGAATAAGAAATGGGAACCCTAGGGACTGGAAAGCCCGTTTCAATAGTGGCTCTCTGGGCGCCTCTCCTTCCCAAAGCCAGTCCCAGTTTCTGCCCCTTTGCGGGAGCCTGGGATGCTGAACGGAGCGCCAGATGGACCGGGGGCTGTGTGGTTTTGCCCACTGATTCCGAGGAAGGTGGGCAGCCCATTTACACAGACTGTGCAGAAAAACAGCCAGATAGGCTGGAGGGCGAAGTGCTTCTCAGCCGGGCATTCTGAGCCAGGCTGGAGGGCGGCCCCAGAGGCAGAGCTCCCGGGTGGTTTCACCAGGTCAATCAAAGGCCTTGGGACAGCGGTGGTTCTCAACCTTCTTCATGCCGAGACCCCTCATGTTGTGGTGACCCCCAATTTCATTGTTACAAGTTGAACATAATTAAAGCATAGTGATTAATCACAAAAACAATATGTAATTATATATGTGTTTTCCGATGGTCTTAGGTGACCCCTGTGAAAGGGTCATTCGACCCCCAAAGGGGTCCCGACCCACAGGTTGAGAACCGCTGTTTTAGATAGAAATAGAGTGGCTCCAAAATAGTCTAACATACTTAAGTTTCAAAAATTAGATTTCTTATAAAAACGGAAGTACTTTATTTTTAATGTGTTTTTTTTTAATTGATTTGAGAGAGAGAGAGAGGAAGGGAGAGGGAAAGAGAGAGAAGCATCAAGCCGTTGCCTCCTGTACACACCCTGATTGGGGACCAACTGGCACCCCGAGCATGTGCCCGACCTCCCGGTGCACAGGCGGACACTCAGCCAACTCAGCCACACTGGAAGCCCTTTACGTTAAAGAAAGTAGGAACCACGGACAGGGGGGGCCGTGAGGTTGCAGGGTCACCGAGTGGAGACCTGAAACACCCTCTGGAACAGCAGACTGTGTGGCAGGAGGTTAAATGTGGATCCCATGTTGCAGGAGGCAGGGTCACATCTTTCCAAAGCCAACCGAGTAGGCAATGAGGCTTGACTCTGTGGATAACGACGAAGGAGCCAAACCCGGGACTCTTGCTCCAATATGAGACGCTTGGTCCCTGACCATCGTCCGGGTCTCCAGGGCACAGGCGAGCACAGTCCCGCCTGCGTGCAGGGAGTGAAAAGGGAGCGGAACAGGTAGAGCCCCTCATTCCCTCCACACCCAGTCGGGAGTCCCCCGTCTGTGCCGGGCTCTCTTCTAGGTCCTGGGCAGCAGCAATGGACCAAGCAAAGTCCAGCCCCAGGAAGCCCCTTTAGTCAACAACTCACTGATGGAGGCGAGACAGAGGCAGGACATGGCTTAAGGAGCCGGGGATGGTGTTTGCCAAGACCTTCATTCGGCAACAAGTCCCCCAGAAGATTAGACATTCTCTTTCTGCGTCTTGCTCTTCTTTTTAAAAATATATTTTTATTAAAGGGAGAGAGAGGGAAGGAGAGATAGAAACATCAATGATGAGAGAGAATCACTGATCGGCTGCCTCCTGCAAGCTCCCTACTGGGGATTGAGCCCACAACCGGGGCATGTGCTCTGACCGGGAATTGAACTGTGACCTCCTGGTTCATAGGTCAATGCTCCACCACTGAGCCACACGGGCCGGGCTGCATCTTGCTCTTTTTAACCTAATCTACTAGTCCAACTATAGGCACAATGAGGCCCCAACACAGCTATAACAAGGGCAAAGAGACCTTATCTGACCCCAAATCTTCATCCTAAGATAGATGGAGATGGATTTATTGTAATATGAGATGGATACAAAATTTCCCCCAGAGTCTCCATTTTCAGATTCCTTTTATGAATAGATCGTCTATGGATGAGTATTTGGTTTGTTTATTTATTTGTTTTCTGCACAAGTTGCAAGTAAGCAAGACATTTCCCAGGGAGAGATTCAGGTTAGAACTGGGCTCGATACACAGTCAGGTTAGAACTGGGCTATAGATACACAGTCAGGTTAGAACTGGGCTATAGATATGCCTTAGGAACACAGGACTTATTGATGGTCATGAAAAACCCGAACCAGAGCATCAGCTGCCAGAGAAGCAGTTGGTAACACAGCGAAAGGTTGTGTTTCAGAGAAAAGCTGTCAGCTTGGGGAAGTGGCTAACCATGCAAGCGGAATAGCGGGGACTGACAAGCTAAAGCGTTAGAAAGTGCTTTGGGGGCTTTGGCCAGTAGCGGTTTATTCATGACGTAGGAAAGAACCGTTTCAGCCAAGAGGTGGAGGAGAACCGTGAGGACAGTAGCTGGGACAGGGGGTGGGCTCCGTAAGGAGTGACTGTACTCCCCTCCTAACTGGCTTCCTTGCCTCTGCTCCATCCTGCACACCGCTTGCTCCTGGAATACACACTCCCCAGGCTCAAAATTCTCCCATAGTGCCATCCTCTCCTGCACAACCAACGCCCAACTCCTTAGCATAGGCACCCATCCTTGCCCAAATCTAGTCACGGCCAGTCTTTGCCATTGGATTATTCCCCAACAGGCACTGTCCCTTTAAGGAATGTACCATTTCCTATTCAGCATTTAACGTCTCTCCACCTCTACCCAATATGATACGGCTCTCAACACATGTAGCTGAATGAATGGAAAAATAAGTGAGAGATGGAGTGAATGAATGAATGACTGATATCAATACTGACTGGAGCAATGGATATCTCAGACCCAATATGGAAGCTGAGGATAATCTATGATTTTCTTTTGAGAAATGTCTTGTCACGTTGAAAGAAAATCTCTGTGTAAGTCTATTATCCTGTTGTTGCTTAGTCACCGTCAAGCTATTTTATTTGATAGTTGGAGTTACCTCGCTGCTTCCTTATTATAATGAGACAAATTCACCTGACATGAAGGTCTGGGATTGGAATAGGATCCTCTCGCGATATGACAAGTGTGTCTGGGGGCACGACCAGGACGTGGGGCATGAAGACAACACATGCTCAGTCCTGAGACCTCGGAGCCGTGCGTGTGGAGTCCGCGATCCCCCAGGATGTCAACCGACTGCTCTGTGATTCCCCCGTTGGCACATTTATTTCTGCTCCTCCGTCAACACTGGAGGTTTGCTCAACTCATTCACGATGATGTTGTTTTCTAATTAGGGGTCCTGGCAACAGCAGGCATCCCAGTCTTGAACATTTCTTTTGTTTCCTTAACGTTTAACTGCCTGAGCTTTCAAAATGTTACCCAGGCAGAATGAGATAGCACAGGAGGCACCTGGCCCAATGTGAGGCACCTGGGCGTCTCCATCACATACCCCGGTCATCTCTGCCTTCTGACCTCCTGTTGCTCCAGCTGACCCACCTCGGAGATGAAACTGCCTTCGTAAGGCTCATGGACTCTCCAGAAGAGAGTCCAGTGATTCTAACAACAGATTCTCTGTAGAGTCTGTAAATAATGATGCCAGAACGTACGGAGTGCTATCTATGGGCCAGGTGTTTCAACATCTCCTTTCCTTTCCTCCTCACAGGTACCCTCGGAGGCAGGAATGTTTATTCTGTGTTTCAGAGGAAGAAACCCCCACTGAGCAGGCAGTGGCTGAGGCTCACGGAGTGGATGCACAAGAACCCACCTCGACCTCGCACCAAGAGTCGTCCTCCTCAACCGCGTCTCCATACTGCCCTCCACAAGCGAGCCCGGAGGGGCCAGCACTGTACCCGGAATGAGGCAGGACACTGACAGGGAGGAGCCACACCCGGGCCTGGGGGCAAGTGCCAGCACTCCCTGGGCCTGGAGAGGTGCCAGCCGCAGAGCTTGGCGCTGCCCCTGGGAATCTGGAGTTCAGAGGACTTCCTGCAGCAGGTGAACAGCTTGACCCCCTTCCTTCAAGCCTTCCCCTCATGCCGCCCCCTCCTGCCATCCCCGCTCTCCAACTCCACCCCCCATTTCAGCCCAGCCGGGGGAGAACAGCAGGTGCTCCTGCCCCCTCCGTGTTCCGGGGGACCATTGTCTCATTTTGTAGGCCTGGCCTGCTTCCCTCTGAGCCCTGGACATGTGGGCAGAGTACAAGCTAATTGGCAGGGCTGCTCCACACACAAAAGAACACCGCACCACGCTGCCTGCTCGCCAGCAGGAGGGCCGCGCGCCCAGCTTGCGCTCTGACATTTTCTGGGGGCCTGACGAAGGTGTACGGGGGGTAGGGGGGTGGGAGGAAGGAAGGGTAAACAGGGAAAATCAGGGCCTGACAGCCTGGCAGAGATAACCCGCAGAGGAAGGGGGGAGGGGGACGCAGCTGAGATGCAGCTGCTCAAGGTGCTGGATCAGCCAGGACGAGACTCACCTGGGAGCAGGCAGAGTCCCTGCAGGGACTCGGCAGAGCTCACCCTGGCCTCTGTGCACCTGCCAGGCCCAAGGAGCCCCCCAGGTTCCTGGGAAACCACCAAGAGCCTTTCCCTCAAGACAAAAATGTTTACGGGGCCCGGGGACTGCTGGGGGCGCTGTGCCGCCACTGAAGACAGAGAAGAGGGCCTGGTGCGATAAAGACGCTTGCATATGGAGACAGCGTGGACCTTGGAGCCAGATACACCTACGTTCAGATCTCAGCTCTGCGGCTGACTGTAGCTAACCCTGACTGTGCCTGTGCATTCTGGGTCATTTACTCCTCACAACAACCCTTTAAGGGAGATACATGATCCTTTATTATTATTATTATTATTATTAAAATATTTTTATTGATTTCAGAGAGGAAGGGAAAGGGAGAGACAGAAACATCAATGAGGAGAGAGAATCATTGATCGGCTGCCTCCTGCACACCCCCTACTGGGGAATTGAGCCTGCAACCCAGACATGTGCCCTTGACAGGAATCAAACCTGGGACCCTTCAGTCTGCAGACCGATGCTCTCTATCCACTGAGCCAAACCAGCTAGGGCTGATCCTTTATTATTTACATAACAATTCATGGAAGCCTAGTTCAACTCCTTGCCCATGGAAACATACCCAGAGAGCGCCAGTGCCGGGCCTAGAACTTAACTGCCTGACTGAAGCCCCCGCCCTTGGCTCTTAGGCTCCCATAAGAGGACACTGTGTGGGGCCACGATAGATGAGACAGGCCCTGTCCTCATGGACATAGAGAGCGAGTTTCTCAGTTTCATCGTCTCTTACATGGAATTAATAAGGTGCATCCTCACAGGACCCTCAGGTCTGCCTCTTGCTTCAACAGTGTTTGCACAGAACAGACCCAGGGACGCCCCTTCTCGCAGCCGCCGGCCATTTTCCAGCGTCTTATCCAGTCACCATGTCAGCACCACCTCCGGGACCAGCCAACACGCGGGTTTCTTCTCTACCTTAACCCCTTATTCGAACAACCATGAGCTCCCAGATCCGTCAGAATTATCCCACCGAGGTGGAGGCTGCCGTCAACCACCTGGCCCCCTGCCTCTGCGGGCCGCCCACACCTACCTCTCTCTGGGCGAGATGGCGGAGAAGCTCGAGGGCACTGAGCTGTCTGGTCAAGTTGCAAACCCTGCGCGGTGGCCACACTCTCCCCGAGGATGTGCTGAGGCCTCCCCAGATGAGTGGGCAGAACTCGGGGCGCCAGGGAGGCCGCCTGGCCTTGGGGATGAACCTGACCAGGCCCTGGTGGACCTGCAGGCCCTGGTTCTGCCCCCGCAGACCCACAGCCACTTCCGGGTGAGGAGGTGAAGCTCATCAAGAAGATGGGCCACACCTGGCTCCCTCCGCAGGCTGCGGCCCCAGGCTGGGCGGGGGAGTGGCTCTAGGAAAGGCTCAGCCTCCAGCACCACTAGGAGCCTGTGGAGCCCCGAGGCCTGTGAGGGGCCCCTCTGCCTCCCCTGGTGTCTGCCTTGTGCCTGAGCCTCTCCCCAAAACTACTGACCATTCTTTAAACGACCCTCTCCCATGCATTGAACCAAATGGGAACAATAAAACCTTTTGCAGCAAAATAAATAAATAAATAAATAAAGTGCATCTTGCAGTTTTTTTGCGAAAATGAGAGATAATGTAAAAGGCCCATGGGAGAGGTCCTTCAGGGTTAGGGTGCAGGGGGTCCCTGACCCCTCCATGGGCAGAGGACTGCAAGGCCCATGCTCATCGCTATTATTTCTCTCAAGTTAAATCTCTTGCAAAAATATTACCTTAAATCAGAATGAAATCAGTCTAACCATTTCCCTGAAGGCCATGGGTTTGTTTTCATTTAATATTTTCCAAATTAAAAATCATGCATTATATTTTTCCCATTGTAGTGTTACATGTTGATGTACTAATTATGGAAAATACAGGAACTATAAAGCAGATACTAAGAAAAAATCTTTACTTCCCATTGCTCAGAGATGACTACTGCTAAAACATTAAACATTTTTCTTTATTTTTAGCATTTCATTAATATATTTGCTTTCTTTCATACCGAATTGGTGATCTATTGGATGCTACTGTACTATATATAATCCACTTTAAAAAATGCAATGTATCATTGGCAAATATGCTCTTCCATGCAGTAGATTCCCTTTTCATTTTGTTGATGGTTTCCTTTGCTGTGCAAAAGCTTTTTAGTTTGATGTAGTCCCATTAGTTTATTTTTTCCTTTGTTTCCCTTGCCCGAGGAGATGTATCAGCAAAAAATATTGCTATGAGAGATGTCTGGAGATTGTACTGCCTATGTTTTCTTCTAGGATTTTTATGGTGTCACAACTTACATTTAAGTTTTGTATCCATTTTGAGTTTATTCTTGTGTATGGTATATAATGGTGGTCTAGTTTTATTTTTTTGCATGGTCCTGTCAAAAAATAAATAAAATGCAATGCATCATGACTGTCTCCACCGTAAACAAGGGAAAATCACAGCTCAGAGAAGGTAAATGTCTTCCTCAGATTCATCCAGCTGGTACGTGATGTGTTGGAAATGGAGTCCTGGAATGTCTAAATGTCCAGTCCTTTTTTTAAAAAATTGATTTCAGAGAGGAAGGGAGAGGGAGATAGAAATATCAATGATGACAGAGAATCATTGATTGGCTGCCTCCTGTACACTCCCTCCTCGGGATTGAGCCTGCAACCTGGGCATGTGCCCTGATCAGGAATCGAACCTTGACCTCCTGGTTCATAGGCCAACGCTCGGCCACTGAGCCACTCCAGCAGGGCCCACGCTGCTTCTGCATGGAGATACATTCTCACTGGTCCTGGACTTTCTCGGAGTACGCTACCTCATCATCCACATGCCACCTCAGGTTGGCTTGGAAGAGGGTAGAATTAGGACTTTTACTTGTCATTCAACAGAGTGACCGTGACAGATAAGGAAGCAGTAACAGAGTGGCAGGCTCATTGCCTTGTCGGCTTAGTGCACAGATTTATTAGCTGTGCACCAGATTCCAGGCACATGGTGGGGATCTTTGTTGGAAGAGGAAGAAGGCGGTTCCTGCTCTCACTGTGCTCCCTTCACATTCTAGGATTTGGGTCAAATCACAAAAAGCTAAGAATTACAAGGCTTCTGGGGAAAGCTGGCCCAGAGGGGGACCCCAAAGAGGGCGGAGGCTGGTCCTGGGAAGACTTTGATGGAGGGAAGTGATGTTGCCTCACGGCAGGAGAAAGGCACCATCAGCCCTTTCACCGGCCCCATCCAAGGAGGGTGGTGACCAGCTCCACAGCTGCGAGAGGGTGTGGCCATCTTCCAGGGTCACTCCCAGCCTCGGGCACAGGGGTTGGAGCCCCATGGCCAGAGCTCTCCCGACAGAGAGGAGAGATGGATTGAAATGTCTCAGCTCCACATGTCCTATTTTTAATTGATTTGCACAAGACTCCTCAATCATGGTATTAATATTTAATTGTCCTGTCAGGTTAGATCCTTCCCCGTCAGACAGTTAAAAATGGCTTGAGACAGAGGGGGAAATGAGGTGGCTGGACGGCATGAAACGAGGGATGTGAGGCGTTTGCTCAGAGGGGATGGGATCTGAGGGACCAGGAGGGGCAGACCCCGGCCCTGGCATCCTAACATCCTGGCATGAAGAATACCTGCTCATCCCTCGGTCCCTACATTGCCCACATCTGTAAGTCCAGCAGCACTTCCCCAGGCCATGGAGGGAACTACATAAGAGGTGAGACAACCCCAAGGCCTGTGGAGAAAATGGGGGGGCCTCTTCAATGGGGAGAAGCCAGCAGGCTGCTCTCAGAGAAGGGTCCAGAAGATAACACCTTTATGCCCCTTGGTTTTTCCAAGGTTATGAGGGGCCGATCGGTGTCTGACTCTGGGCTCCAGCCCAGCCCAGTGACATCTGATTTATAGGCACGTTCCTGTGAGAAATGGGGTGGTCTTGGCTGCCCAACATCCCAACAGCCAAGAAAAATGGCCCGAGAACTATTTCAGGTTAACTCAGCCTCAGAGGCGGTGAATAAGTGTCTCAATGTGACTCATTCCAAGAGGCTATTAATAGGCAGGAGATGAGAGGAACGGAGAGCAGGATTTCATTCAGTTGCAGCCACTTGCTTATTGATGCCTCCTTTTCAAAGCCAGACACCGACAGGTAAAGCTTGTCCTGCTGGGCTCCCAGGTGAGTGGGGAGAGCAGGCTGCCCACCTCCCCTTCTCCCACAGTCAACGCACCCACCCACTGCAGGCCTACCAGAGTCCTTTCTTTCTTCCTTTTTAAAAAAATGTTTTTATTTTATTTTTTAGCGTATTTTTTATCGATTTCAGAGAGGAAGGGAGAGGGAGAGAGAGAGATGGAAACATCAATCATGAGAGAGTATCATTGGTCGGCTGCCTCCTGCACACCCACACTGGGGATCGAGCCCACAACCCAGGCATGTGCGCTGACCAGGAATCAAAAGGTGACCTGGTTCATAGGTCGATGCTCAACCACTGAGCCATGCTGGCCGGGCCCAGAGTCCTTTCTGTCCCTCCCCCTGCAGGCCTAGCGGAGTCCTTTCTGACCATGGCCCGTTCCACGGCTAAGCAAAAGCCTAACAGGTCCAGAGAGCCCCAGAAAAGCAAGCTGCGGAGATACCTCATTTTCAACAAGCTATGAAGGAAAACGTCGAGTCGTGTTCAGAAAAAGCATCAATGTTGCCTTTATGTCTCTGTGTCTTCTTGGTTTGGGACAGCGGTTCTCCCTGGGGAGTGACCTGCCGGAGGGCCTCTGGAAATATGGAAATATGTGATGTATTGGTTGTCCTAGTGGTTGGGTTGGGATGGTGCTCACAGCCAGGAATGTTCTGGACAGTGTCCCAACCAAGAACTGCCCCCACCCCACATGACTGCTGGGTGCCCACTGGGCATTCTTGAGTAGAGCATGTGTTCGGAATTATCTGAGGTTTTTATTTATTTTTTTATTCATTTCAGAGAGAGGAAGGGAGAGGGAGCAAGAGACAGAAACATCAATGATGAGAAAGATTTCATTGACTGGCTGCTTCCTGCACGACCCCCACTAGGAATGGAGCCGAAACTCAGGTATGTGCCCTGACCTGGAATCCAACTGTGATGCTCAACCACTGAGCCACACCAGCTGGGCTGAGTCTTAAACGGAACTTTATTTCACTCAAAATATCTGTCGCATGTTTTCAAGTGCGTGGAGTTTGCCAGGAACGCCACTGTTGTGGAAATCAAGGAAACAATGGATTTTGCTTTGTTCCCGACTTTACCCAGAGTTGTCCATCTTTTGGAAAGAATCACATCCGTGATGGCAATGCCACTGTGGGTATTTGAGTTACCGAAATCACACACCCGTATCAGTCTGCACTGGCAACGATCAGGTTCCCGGTGATTCCATTTGGGCACGTGAGCATCTGGCTCCTTCACACTGGCTGCTGATGTCACTGCACCAACCTTTACGTAAGGATACACGTGTGATATTATCATAAGCTTCTTTTCTTTTACTTCTCCTTTATGTTCCCATTAGGGCCTCATACTGATTTTTAGAATGGTGTGTAAGGGGGTGATTCTGATTTAATTTCAGGAATGTAAAGGTGATGGTATAGAATATTTGTTATGGGGTAGCCATTGGGTCGGACCCAGGTTGAGATAACTGGTTAGAGCAGCGCAGACTCATGAGAGAGAACGCCAGGCAGGTGAGTCATCAGCATTTGGTCTCCCTGAGTCATGCTCTACTTTGGGGCTCAACTGTTTCTGAAAACACAGCTGGCTTCAACAGTGAGGCAGGTCATGGGAAAGAGTGAAGAGTCAGGCAGGCGAGAGCGAGGAGGCTGCGGCAGGGACTCTGGCTGTCTCCGTGGGATCTCTGGACCACCGGGGCTCAGTGTCTCTTGACTGTTGATAGACCTTCCATTTTTTTCCGTGGAAGCTGGAAAGCTGACATGTTGGCCCCTGTAGTCATTGGTGGAAGGCTGGGCTGCTCTAACAGAAGAGCCAACGGTGCAGGTGCAATGGCTTAAGGAACCTGGATGCGGATTTCTTTGGCAGGTCAAGGTCAAGGCGGGGCCACCGCCAGGTCTGGGTGTCAGATGGGTGTGGAGAGCACGCACAGCAGACTGAGAGGTGGCCAACCTCAGTTCCACTTGTGTGTGGCCAGTCACAGCATCAGGTACAGAAAACTTAGTGGTGATTGAGCAATTCAAGGTCCCTGCTCCTATTCTCTTGGGAGATAAAAGATAGAACTCGTTTAGGAGTGGGATGTGTACTCCTGTCACTCAGCTCCATCCTCCTTGAGAGCGATTTCTTACCTGTGTTCTACACCCTTATGTGCATGAGAAAACTGAGGCCCAGAGAGGCTAGGCGGCCTGACAAAGGTCACACAGCTAGGTGGTGGCCAAGCCAGGATGTAGCTTTAAGTTCTGCCTCTGCAGCGAGATCAGCCCCTCAGGTAGGATATGAGGACCTTGACCAATCCTCCACCATATGGACAGTTCTTAAGATTGGTATCTGGCCCTCCTTCCTCTCTCCTCCCCTCCCTTCCAAATATGACATTCTCGTCTTTCTGAGATGTTTATATTTAGTCTTGCTAACATCTTGGATAATGGAAATACCTGTTTCCTTGGTTGATTGATTCATAAGGTGGGTTTGGATAATTTATCTTTGTTGTTTCTCAGTCATTTCAGAGCCACTTAATCTATTGTTCAGCAAAGGAATCTAATTTCCCCTCCAAAGTGCATTTCTCAGTCTCATTCAGAATCTTTGGCAGAATGAGGGCACCGCAGGTCTCCCAGCCGCGGGAGCTTTAGGCCCATCTTGGCCTCCAGAAACTCACTGCCAGGCCCTCCCTGCGTTGGCCCTGCCATCTGCCTGGTGCCCTGACCTCCCTGGTCCCACGCCGGAGGAGCCCATGGCAGCCTCATTCAGCAGCAGTGAACGTCACAGCCTTGCCCATGCACCCACCAAACAGCTTTCCCTGAGAATTAAACTCACTTGGCTTCTCCTGAGAGATTAACCAGCTGTTTCCTGGTCTTATTTTCTCATAAGTCGCTGCAGTCCGATGGCCATGTTTTTGGATCTTCTTTATCGTCTTCTTGAAAAACTCATTAAAATCCTCCGTCCACCAACCGTGGGAGAGGAGTCCCACCAGGCAGCCCCGCTTCCCTGCCTCACTGGGCGGCATCCTCCGTGAACGAGGAAGTGGGGTCCTTGGGCCTGTGCCATGCTGGAGAGAGATGAAGGCCACAGCGTCTCTCCTCACATTCCTCCCAGTCTAGTGGGAAACCAGGAGTTAGCTCCAAGTTCTGCCTCTGCAGCAAGCTGAGCCCCTCAGGTAAGATTTGAGAAGCTTGACTAATCCTCTGCCATATATAGACAGTTTTCAAGGTTAGTATCTGGCCCTCTTCCCTTTCTCCCTCCCTTCCTCTCTCCTTCCTTTCCTCCCTCCTTTCTTCCCTCCCTCCCTCCCTCTCTCCCTCCCATAACCGTGTGGGCCTGTAGCTGGACTCTTACTCGATTCCATTATTCCATCTGTACTCATGTGCTTATACCGTGGGTATGTCCAAGACCCCATTATCTTTCTTTCTGTATCTTTATAAGTCTTTAAATCAGGTAGTGTTCATCTCCCAACTTTTTTCTTATTTTTCAAAATTGATTTTGCTGTTCTAGAGCCTTTGTATTTCCATATAAATTTTAAAACCAGTTTGCATACAAAAGCCTGTCAGGGTTTTGCTCATTTTGACAACTTAGATGAGCACCATCCATAATGGTGGCGAACCTCTAAAGCAAGCTTCGGTCCTTTGGTAACCTGATCCGTTTTCAATTAGGTTGAGTGTTTAGCAGCCTATGATTTTTTCTCTTCTGATTCTCAAATGCAGTGACACGAAGCATCACCCTGGAGTACCCAAGGCTTTAGAAGCTGTCTGTGTCCGCCATGGAGAGCTAAACCCTCACAACTCAGACACACATGAGGCTGTTCCAGACATTTCCAAACAGCCACCCTTCCCTCCTTTGTCTAGAGCCGAGTTTATCTGGTTGGGAAAAGTGGCCTCATCACAGCCCAAGAACAGCACAGGCCCCAGGAGCAGAGTGTTCTGGGAAGGGGTTGCGGAGAGGCCCAGAAAAAGCCAGGGCAGAGGCACCGTCTTCTGGAAGCGCTGTGGCCATGGCGGGGGTGCGGTGGGGGGGTGGGGGCGGGAGTCCCTCCCGTGGACTCTCAGAGCAGGGGCCAGGATGACCACACAGCCAGCTCCCAGGGGCTGCCCAGAGCGCCCGCATCCCAGCAGCAGAATTGTCGCCTGCTCCTCGTACTGTGAATTGTGAGCAGGCTCTAAACACACCATTCATTTTCCCTTTTAGCACAGAAGGGTCTCTCAGCTCCGACTCCCGCCAAGTCAAAACATTCCCCAAACCACAGCCCTTGGGTGAGATGCAGGACTGGCCAACGGCTGGGAGGAAAAACAACCACCCACCGGCTGGAAACCACCGAGGCCACAGGAGGCTGGGGCGCCTTGCTCACAGAGGCCGGGGAACAGCACTTCAAATATATATATTAAATCGATTTTAGCAAGAGAGGAAGAGGGAGGGAAAGAGTGAAACATCCATGGAGAGAGAAACATTCCTGGGCTGCTCCTGCACACCCGCTGATGGCGATCGAGTCTGAAACTCCAGGCATGTACGTTAACCAGGAATCCAACTGGCAACTATATGGTACATGGGACAAGGCCCAACCGACTGAGCCACACTGGCCAGGGTGAAACAGCATTGTGTGTGTGTGTGTGTATGTGTGTGTGTATATATATATGTGTGTGTGTGTATGTGTGTGTGTATATGTGTGTGTATATGTGTGTGTGTGTGTATATATGTGTGTGTGTGTATGTGTGTGTATATATGTGTGTGTGTGTATATGTGTGTGTGTGTGTGTGTGTGTGTGTGTGTATATATTATTGCTTTCAGAGGAGAGGGGACACATGGTCCAGGGAATGAGTTCCTTTCCCCACAATTGATGACTCCAGGGCAGACGAAGATGGGTCCCACCCCCCAAGAAAGCCTTTGTGTGAAGGAGGGGTCCCTCTACTAAAGAAACAGAAAAGCAGGATTACACCCCGGAGCCTTTGGTGGAGGTGGGGTGTTACCAGTTATAACCGGGACAGCAGAGGCTGAACTCCTGGCAAGTTTGGGAATTGCCAGCTGGGATGTTACCCCAGACACATACGTCTCCCCACAAGGAGCAGCCAGGCTCCCGGCTGGAGTGTCAAGCGCTTGCTCCGATTGTCCCCAGAGGCCTGGTCATTGGTAAGCTGGGCGCTTGGTCATTGGCCTGACCAGGCCCTCATGGTTTGCTGTGCTAGCGGGGACTGAGAGTCTTGATTACAACCAACACAGAGACGATCCAGCGAAACGCAGTTGCAAAGGTGGACCCACCCCCACCGGCTCCCAGGGCCCCGCTGTGGGGTGAGGATGCAGGGAGGGGTGCTGGCTGGCTTCCCCGCACTCCTTTTTTTGTATCAGTTGAAGGCTCCCCTGAACATTCGTAGCTACACACCGAGCCTGGGGCCCGCAAGGATCCTAGTCTCCCATGACCAGACCAGCATACAAATGGGGTTTTGGATTTAAAGATCGGGTTCCATGGCACATGATGGGAGGGGCCTTCGAAGGAGAAAAACCCCTTTTCAAAGCGCCTTCAGTCTACAAGCGAAAATTCAAGTCCCTAACAAGGCTCTGTCTGTTTTCAGTCCCCACGCCCTACGCCCAGGCCTTTGCCCCCCAAAAAAAGGAAAAAGGGAAGCTTTCAATCCAGTCGCCCTAAATCCTCTTTTATCCTTGAGATAATCCGGTGTTCGTGTCTCTGGGGTTCTGGTGCTCCAGGTGCCCTCATCTCCCGCCACAGGCCACAGAGGTGACCTCAAACATCTCCCTGCCCCACCCCCCTCCCCCAAAGACTCACACACCTGGAAGGAAAAAGCTTGAGGACCCTCCAGTATATAAGCAACCTGGGGGAGTAGGAAGACCCAGGGACACACTGAAGCTTCCTCACACATTGAAATCTGGTTGTGACCAGCGCCCAGTCCTCGTCCTCAAGTCCCCGGTGAGATGGGCTTCTTAGCCGAAGCGGAGTCATCCCGGGGAAATGTGACGTCAGAGCCATCATTCTGCCCCAACTGATGAGCAGCGACTAAATGTCCTCCCTGGCAGTTCTCCTGATGACCCCTGTTCCCCCTACGATCCCCATGGTACAGCAGGGAAACTGGGCCTCAGAGAAGTTGAGTCACTCGCCCAAGGTCACACAGCAGGAAGCGGGAGAGCCAGGATCAGGTTACGGGGGCAGGAGCCCGGCTTCTAGTTCACTCACAGGACCATTCACCGGGGTGCCTGCCATTGCTGTGCCCTGGGACTCAGTGTGGTTCCCTTCTTTGCCTGGGTTGGCATGGAGCCGCCCCCTCTTGCCTCCTCCCAGGGTGCCCAAGGCCTCCCTTCCTCCACCCGAAACAGCTGCCCCGCACCTGTCCCTCCTGGACGGCATGCCACTCAGGACCGCTCATTGGTGGACAAACCTGCCCGGAGGCCTGTGAGTGCACGCAGGCAGCCTGGCTCCCCGCCCTCCCTCCCTCCCTCCCCACCTCCCCACGCTTTCCGTTTGCTTTTCCAGTTTTCCTACTCACCAGCTCGATGGCCCGGAGACCGTGGGGGTCTGCATTGCTCACGCATAGCAGTTCCCCTAAGTTCTGGCCTCTTCCCCCGACGACAGGGACAGGGTCGCTGTGGCATCCTCAGGCTCCTGCAGCCACGGCCTCCGCAGCCCTCCACACACCCGCCTCTGTCAGAGGAGCTGGTGGAGGACCTTCAATGAGTGGTCACTGAATTGGCTTAAATCTGCTCCCTGTCTAATGGGACTAACAGTGAAGGCGGCCAGACCAGCCCACGGCCATCCCAGCCCTCTGCCTCCGAAGCACTCACTTCTTGCTGCTGATTGGCTGAGAACGGCAGCCACGGAGCGCACGTGACAACCTGCAGCCAATCATTTCTCCAGACACCTTCTATCCTTTCACGATCCATGCGTTTTTAATGTGAATAAAGGAAAGGACAGTCCTGAATTCAGTATCAATATTCTCTACAGTTCATATTTGGGGGGCGGGGGGGAGGGCTTGAGAGGAGGCCCTAGAGCCCACACTGGAATTTACACAGCAGCCCCAGCCTGCCAGGGTGAGGATCTCTCTCCCCGTCTCCGGGGAGGGGGGCACGTTACAAAACACCCCAGCACCCTGGGAGCTGGCCAGGATGGGCCCAGGGTGCTGGTGACGGTGAGAAGGGGCCTTGATGGTAACAAGTGGCTCTGGGACCCCCAGGCACCTGGGGAGAGACTTAAAAAGGCCCAACCCCCCACTCCCCGAGATCCTGATTTCATTGACCTGAGGCCTGAAAAGCTCCCCAGGTGATTCTAATGGCAGCCACCACCATGGAGACCCCGCCCCCTGGAGTAGGCAGACTAGCAGTGAAAGCTTGTCTTACACGCACCAATGAGGCAGCAAACCAAGTGACACCTTCTCTTTTATTTGGTGTTTGGTGGGGGGTGGGGGAGATTCTCAAATCTTACCTGTGCCCGACCATTTCCCACTGTTAATACCATTTGTTTGAGCCATAAACCCACCTTCTGGCAGGGGAGCCCTTGGCTTGTATTTCTCCTCGGATGTTTTGAACCGAATAAGGAAGTCTTAGTTATTCAGTTATCCAGGATCACTCCACCCCTGCCACACATCTTCCTCAAGGTCTAGACCAGGGGTCCTCAAACTTTTTAAACAGGGGGCCAGTTCACTGTCCCTCAGATGGTTGGAGGGCCGGACTATAGTTTAAAAAAACTATGAACAAATTCCTATGCACACTGCACATATCTTATTTTGAAGTAAAAAAACAAAACGGGAACAAATACAGTATTTGTATTTGCATGTGGCCCGAGGGCCGTAGTTTGAGGACCCCTGGTCTAGACTGTAGACCGCGGTTTCTGAGACCTTGAGGGAAGGGGCAAGTCCGAGGGGCTGTGTGTGAGGTCCCAGCCCGGCCCCCCACCCCCCGACCCCCAACCCTGGAAGGAGTATTGTTTTTCCTGATAAGGTACACTAGGACCAGGAAGGTTAAGTAACTTGTCTAAGGGCTTGAAGTTAGGACAGTGTATAGTGGTGGTGGTGGTGGTGGTGGACAAACAAGAGATACAAAAGGCTCACGCATCATTTTTTATCATTGCTCATTCTTGCAACTTCATCAAGTCTGTGAATTTGTGGTTTTGCACAAGCTGATGGGACGAACCAGGCTGCCCCTGGAAGTTGGAGGCGATGAAAGCAGGGTTGGGGGCTTTCCAAGTGTGCACTTGACGTAGTACACATCCTGTGAAAACAGAAGGACTTGAAAGAATGGCCAGGAGAAGCCCTGATGCACATAGAAGAGAGAAGGAGAGAGGAGACCAGAGGGACCAAGACACAAGATCTTGCCCAGACATTTTTCACCGTCCCCTCCCTGAGACCCAGGACGGAAGAAAGGCATAAAAAAAAAGCACCAAGCCAGGTCAACTGTTAAAAATTATTTAATAGAAAGTCCAATGTCAAAATGTAACAATAAACAAAAATACACGTGTATAAATATGTATATATAATTAGACCTGTACACTTTCTCAGACCTTTTTTTTTTCAAAATGGAACAGAATCATCATTACATCTCGTGGGCAAATCAAAAATAATATTCAAGCGACGTGGACCCACTGGCGCTGTGGGGAAAGTACTGCCCATGCACTTTGAGGGTTGAAGTCTTCCGATCATGAGAGAGAGAGAGGGGGTGGATATTGCCAAATGCCTTTTCCGGGAGACCCAGAGAGGGAAGGTGGGCTCTGTCCAGGGTCCCTGGTCTCTCCTTAGCACCTGTAGCCACTACCGTCCAGGGACAGCCCTCCTGTCGGTGGGGTTTTGCATTCTTTACATTTCCGTTGTTTGAGAGTTTGCTTGCCCTGTCTCCCAGATTACAAACTCCTGGGGATTTTGCCGTAAGGCCTCCCTATTCCATAGGCCAAGTGCCAGCACAGTGGTTTGGGATGGATGCCTTGAAGGTGTGCTGATTTGCTCTTAAAATAGTAGTGTCTAAAGTGGGTGTGCACACACCAAGGGGCTCCTTAAAGTCCCCCTCAGAGCTTCAGAGAGAAAATACCAGAACCGTGGATTATACTATTTTGTATCTTATTCTTTTAAAATGCCTATGTGTGTACCTTGTATAATGTCCTAACATATTAGTGCGGAAGTATGAATGCAGGCTTTCAGTAACTGGTAAACAGACAGAGGGGGTATGTCTCAGAGGTTTGCTGATCGGCGTGATGGATGGAAGCGGATGGGCACCCACTTGCTTTACAGAGATCAAGTGTGTGCGGGGGCCTGGGAGGCCGCCCTGGGGGGCTCCCGTGCCCACCTGAGGAAGCCTTTGCAGGTGCTCAGAGGAGCCACCCCCAAGACACCACTCAGACCTGCTGACAGCTGGCGCCTCCTAATCCCCCTGCTAGATTTTCCTCGCACGTAAGGCCTCGTTCCTGAATAAAACACGAAAGCCCCTGCGAAGAGCGAACCTGCAGCCATTGACAAGGGTGGCCCTTTGGAGCTTTTCCTGGTGACGGGGTGGGAACCGCACCAGGGCAGGCGATGGGGAGAGGGTGCCTGAGGCACACCTGGCTGGCCACATCCCGTGACCACCTTCCACCCCCCAAAGGGACCTTCCAGGGCCTTAAAGTAGATGTGTGTGAGGCCAAATGTTCTATCGGTTTCCAGCATCCCCATCGCCACATGTCAAATTCTAATCAACACGCCTAAGCTTCTGGGATAGTCGAGTGGGAACTACAAGACACAGAATCAGAAATTCCACCGCAAGGAGCCAAAGAAGATCTGGGAAAAGAGTGGGTGTTTGAGCTAAAATCTTTCCGAGGGTCCAGAAGCTGGTGCTGGTGCTGCTGCCGAGTCTGCCAGGCTACACCCAGAAGGGGCGTGTGTGTGGGGGTGGGGTGGGGAGGAAGACAGGGATGGGGAGCTCTTGCAAAAGAGGTCAGCCCTGAGGAGTGTTCAGGGCCCTTTGGGATCCCCGAGCCACATGCTAGGAAAGCTGCCTCCAGCCCCAATGCCTCCAACCTCTCAGGGAAATGACGTCACTTGTTTGAGCCTTTTCTTGAGCTTCTAGAGACCACGATGCCTCACAGCTAGCATTTTGTTTCCTCTGATTCTTTCCTTCTCCTGACAGAGTTTCTCATTATTTGTCTGGTGGGTGACGTGGGTGAGCAGGTTCTTTGGAAAACCTAAAAGGCACTGCGAGCTGTCTGCATAGAGAGACTCTGCTTGTCCCTGAGCCTCCCCTGCCTCGTACCCTAAAGACACAGAGCCCCAAGCTCCGGTGACCTCCCTGTCCCCACGGGGTCCATGGCAGCCGTCTAGGCTTGTGCGTGATTCCCATGCGCATACAATCCATCTGTGCTTTAATTTTTAAAATACCCCCTTTCTTTGGTGGGACTCAGGTGTGTACCCCAAACACAGCGAGCCTCGGCCCCCAGGTGTGATCTAACCTAGGGGAAGGCTGGCCACGTGTCCCAGGGCAGCTGCCTTTGGCTGGAATGAATGAAGGCATCACACACTGAGGGGGAAGCCCTCGCTGCTTCCCCTGTATTCATCCTAGGGTGGACCCTCAGCTCCACCTGGCGTCTAGGCCAGCCTCTCCACAGAGGCGTCGTTAGCCGGGTTGGCTCTACGGATAGGAAAGGAGGCCTGTTCCTGTGACTCTAAGCCAGCCCCAGCCCAGATTAAAGCCCTTGGATTCAAACAGCTTTCGGAGAGGGGACAAGTAGTTGGGGTGGGGGCAACATGGGGATAACTCATCTCAGCAAGAAATGTGTGCTTCTGCCCAGCCCGTCGGGCTCAGGGGTTGAGCAGCAACCCAGCAACTGAGAGGTCGGGGTTCAGTTCCCTGGCAGAGCACATGCCCAGGTTGTGGGTTCGATCCCCAGTGTGGGGCGTGCAGCAGGCAGCCACTGATGACGTTCCTCTCTCATTGATGTTTCTGTCTCTCTATCCCTCTCCTTCCCCTCTCTCTCTATAAATCAAAGAAAACGTATTTAAAAAAGAAAGAAATGTGTGCTTCCACAGTGAGGAGGGGAAACCTGGTCCTGATGCTGACCACGCCCACTTCTCCTTCTCCAGGTGACCTCAGCAGTGCCCTCTGCTCCACAGGGCAGAGTATCACCTGCAGGTCTTCTTTACGCCCCCTCAAACCCCAGCCAAGTCCACGGGGCCTTCTGGGTGGGTGGCTGACTGCCTTGGCCTCATCCCTCTCCTTCAACTCCCAGCTCCAGCCGCTTGACTGCATATAGACAGACCCTAGTCCCACCTTGTCCCCTCAGCCTGGGAGGCCATTGGCAACCCTCTCTGGAAGTCCTCTGACAACCTTGGGCTTCCACGTCACCTCTTCCAGGAAGCCCCCTGATCCCGAAGCTGACAGCTGCCCCGTGAGCTGCACCCAGTACTCATCCCTCCTGCGGTCCTTCCCACACCGACCCCAGGACTAACGGCCGGCTCCTTGAGGGCGGGGCCTGCGTCTGGTTTAACTGCGCATTGCTGGCGGTTAGCTCGGTTCCTGGAGGACACCAGGTGCCCTAGGAACACTGCGTTGAATGGATGAGTCCTTCGCCCTGGGGAGGCAATGCTAAACATGCTACATCTGGGACAACCTTGACCGAGGGGCCCTGACTTCCGACATGGGTTCCCAGTGGAGCTGCTGAAATGCCGCAGTCAAGGCCACCCTGGATGATGAGGAGAGTGTGAGAACCGCGGTGGTTGTATACAGCTGGGCCTGGCGTGTAATCTGAGGGATGTGTCCTGTATGTGGCCGGGATGGGGCAAGGATGCCAGCCACAGCATCCAGGGTAGAGGCAAACAGGCTAGTGGCAGGGCATCCTGGCATAGATGGGGCACAGGGCACGATGACCAGCAGACCTCTGCCCTCCTGGGCGAGTTTAACTCAAACTTTTGCAAGAGTGACCACTAGCTTTTCCCATTCTGGTGTTGTTATAGTCAACGAATACTTTCCTAGGCATAGTCTCAGAGATTAGAAAAGGCAAAAGCACAGCTCTTCCTTGAACTATTTCAATGACAAAGTAGTTACATTTTCTTTTCCCTGTGTGTGTGTGTGTGTGTGTGTGTGTGTGAAGGAAATAGATCCAAATTTAGAGCCCTAATAAGACAGCTGCCTGGTTCTGCTCCAGAAAATTAGATACAATTTTTGAAAATGAATTTGCATCTTGCTTTGAACAGAAAAGCTGGCTTGAAATCTATTGCAAAACTTCCTTTGCTCACTGGACTATCTGTTGAGAGAGAGAGAGAGAGAGAGAGAGAGAGAGAGAGAGAGCGCGAGCAATCCCTGAAGGTCTGGACCGAAATGCAGGAAACCAGGGGCTGTTCTGTCACTTCTGGGTTGAGGCCAAGCGGCCCCCAGGCTCCACAGCTATTTTTAGCCCCAGGGACCCTAAGGCAGTTCTGGCTGAGTTTACCTCGCTCTTTTCACTGCCTCCAAGTCTTAAGTTCAAAGCCGTGGGCTAAAAATAACCCCTGGAAAGGGAAGAAGGGGGAATTCAGGGTTGGTTAGAGTGGAAAGATAGTATTAGAATGAGGCCTTTGGTGAATCTTGCTGAATTAAAGCAATTTCTCTGGCTTCCAAGAGCCAAGAGCCATTGCCTACATTATGTTGAATGAATCCGACAGCCACTGGGTCAGAATCTTGGGGACAGTTTTCATGGGAAAACTGGCCCTAGGGCCCCCTTCTACACATGAAATTCTTTTGATTCCGTGGAGCTAACTCAGTGAGGTTGGAGACGTGAGTCGTCTTTAGATGGTGTGCCTTTAGGAGCAAGGAGAGGAACTCTGGAGTTCCTGGGCTCTGCTGACCGTGGAACAAGTTATTTAAATGATGTCCAAGTCACTACAGGACTATCCCAAACACTTACAGTCTCGAAAGAGATTCACATCCAGTTTCAGTGCTTAAACTAGTCTGGAAAATTCCAGACCCACATTTCAAAGATCAAAGAGAAACACCAAGCCCTAGCCCACAAGAAAGGATTTCAAGTCAACGGTCCAGGCCTTTCCTCCATCTCTGGCGACCAGCTTCTCCCAAACTGCTCTGCAAGGTCAAAGCCTTCACCTTGAAAAGATGCAGGCTGTGAGAAAGAGAGCCTGGGGACCAGGAAAACAGCGCCCGCACTCAGACGCCTGTCCTGGCTGCATCTGGCGTCTAACTGCAGAAGTACCAGGTTCCTTTTCCAGGTGCGGAAAAAGTTCCCAGGGAGAGACAGGTGCCTAAATCCCCAAAGCCTTCCCCTTCGGGGCACTCGTGTCCTATGAGCCTGTGGCCTCTCCTGTTTGTGTGCAGCTCATCAGATACCGGAAGGCCACGTCAAACACTCCGCCTGGGGCAACCACGCCGCTGATGAGCCCAAGAGAGATTCTGGAAGGTAGGTGCCCCCACGGGGTAGTTTTCACAGTGTTGCAAAGGGCATAGACATATTAAAGAAACTGGGGGGATACCAGAAGGACATCTTTCCTTCTTCCAACAGGGGCATTTATGTTGGGGTAGATGCATTCTGCACATAGACACACCACTGAGAACATAGGGGGGCATGGGCTCACCGCACAGGGGCGTTGTGAGGGTTACACAAAAACGGTTACAAAATGCCCAGCACAGTATCTGGCACAGCATGAGTATCAATAATAAATAGTAGTTCCTTTTCTTCTTTCCCCAAGATTAGATTAGAGCCCAGATAAGGTACAAGGGTCCCTGGAAAAACACAGCATGGCCAGTGAGCCTGAAGGTTTGTCACAGAAGGCAACATAGTCACCTGTATTCCTCATTGTCTGCCAGAGCTTTTTTGGCCCTTTACCATAGACATACAAAAAGGTGACCTCGGACTTTTTTTCCCTCCCTTGGAAAAACACGTCCTTTCATTGGCACAAGGCAACAGTTCATAGACCTCGTTCACGAAACTCCAAAGGTTTGTGTCAGGGACAGTGCCAGAGCCGACTGCCTCACTCAGCCTTACACAGGAGTGTGGGGGCCAATGGCCGACCTGTGACACTGAGAAGTCCCCTTTGCATTATGCCCTTAAGGATATATTCCCTCCCCCACAACACGCCTTATTTTGTCTCGGGGTTTAAGCAACTTAAAAAGTTTAATTTCTGAGAGGTACAAAGAAATAAAGCTCCGAGAATGCCTTCCAGGGGGAAAAGCATGGTAGGCAGATTTTTTATGTAAAATTATAGAGCGCAATCTAATACTTTATTTTTTTTTTAAATGAGGGAGTTGGGAGAAGGAAGGAGCGAGCCTTAGAACACAATTGTTCTGTCTTTCATAACAAACATGTGAGGGCCCCGGAACCCAAGATTCAGAGTCGGTGTTTTCCTGGATTAAGAACTCAATAACCGTTCTTCCTATAAAACTGAATCTAGCTTCTTTTCTAAATCTAGCTTCTTTCTAAGACCAGTAGAGATGAAACACCCTTTTAAATTCTTGCCTGATGTCTAAGCAGGGCTTGTAATCAATATGCCAGCCTGCATCCCAGGCTCCTGACCTAAAATTCGTAGGAGGAATCATCTCTGTTTTTAACAGGCGTAAGGGAGAGTCTGGCTCTAGCAGGAAAAAAAAAGTCTCAATGAGGTTGGAAGGGGAACAAGGTTATAACCCAAAGTGAATGGCATCACGTGGGACCAAGAGTGGGGCCTTCATCCCTGGGCCAGCCCCCCGGGGGCTGTCAGATTGCAGGCATGGCCACTCCTGACCCTGGGGAGCCCCTGACAGAGATGCCTCCTTGCCTCACAGTGTGGAAGAGGCTGGCACCAGTGCCCAGGACTAAGTAACTAACCACAGCTGCTCCTCAGCCAGGTCACCTCTTATGTGAGTCATCGGAGGCCATGGGCACTGCAGATGGGAGAGACGCAGCAGGCCCGGGGGTGGCCACTGCTGGTTCTGAGGGCCGACCTCGTCTCTAAACTTCTCATCTCTAGACTTCATACCTTCTCTGCCCTTAAACAGACCACATCACCGCTCTGTGCCCCCGCTGGGTCTAGGAGGCATTGAGGAGGTAAGAGCCTCCTTCAGGGTTCCCCGCCAGCAACAAACACACATTCACTGAGGACAGCAGTGCTCCGTGATCCTGCGTCTCCGCCAACCCAAAGAAAGCCCGCATACACTGCTGAACTTTTACAACTCGACAGCTCAGAGCACACAAGGCCGGTGGAATCCGGCTGTAAATCTTGCTGACAGCCCGCCCCACCCACTGGCCGCTGGGCAGCTGGGTGTGGAGCTGCACCCGGCACTAGGCCATTCCATCCGCCTTCTCTTCTAAATGCTCTCAGTCCATTTCTCATCCTTCTACCTCCGCCCGCCAGGCCATTTCCCGCCCTCCCTCCCTCTCTCCCTCCCTCCTTCCTTCTCCCTGAGCCTCAGAGATCACAGCCAGCAGAGGCTTCTGGATTATTCTTTTCATTGTATCTGAGACAATCTGCTTACGGTTCAGATACTCGGGGGGGGGGGGGGGGGGGCAAAATATTTTTTGCTTTCGACCCTTTCAGAAAGGCATAAAAAATTTATATATATAACGTACAAACACAAATCACTTGACAATTTTATGATTGAAACCAAGGGATGGGAAACAGACAGCTCTGCGTGTTGCTAACATCATCCGGCACGTCTTGCCAGTCCCCTCAGCCCCCCATGCCTTAGATCTATTTCTAGCGGTCCCCAACGCGTCTGCAGATAAAATCGCTTTTGTACTTCAAAGAGGTCTCTGGCATCGACACCGGAAGACAGACCTCCAGGTGAAAAGTCCGAGTTTCCCAGGAACTGGTTTCCGGTTTCACCAAACACTCACCCGCCAGGTTCCCGAGAAACACTGGGTGCTGTGCACACGTGTGTCATGTCAACATGCTAAACGTGACGGTCAGCAAAATGACACGAGCACGTTTCATCTTCGGACAGAAGGTGGCGATTTTCAGGGCAGTCACTCCCTGAGACTCCCAGTGAAGGAGTGACATGGGAGATGGCGAGCGTTTGCTTCCTAAGAACAAGAAATCCCGGGGCCAGGTCATCGGCACAGCAGTGAGCACAGTCCTCCATGGACACGTTGGAGGTGGGGCTCAGGGCTCAGCAGTTCGATTACGGTTGAGAAAAACTGTTTTAGTCACTTGGCCAAAACCATACACAGGGAGGGAACTTAAAACCCTGGGGCGACTCGACTCTCCCGGCATTTTCCTGCTTGAAGCAGGATAAAAAGCCTTGCATGTTGGCTGCGTCTCTATTTATGTAACAACCGCAGCTGCTCCCCAGAATAGCTGCTGCTGGCTGGAAGGAGGAAGGGCTCTTGCTGCTAACGTGTGAGTCCCTTTTCTATCGCTCTTCACCCAGTTTCCTGCCTCTCCCCTTGGCGCGCTGGGTCTACAAGGAGACCAGGGACCTCACCACTCGCTCGTGGCGCCCTCGGATATGGGCCACGTGGATGGATTTTAAAGTCAAGGCTCCTCCTCTCAGGGAGAACAAATTTAGACTCTGATTCTATTCTGTGGCAGGCGATCGCTCGACTCCCAGAACACACCAACTACCCACCTTCGGAGAAAGGCCGATGGCGAGGCCCTTCCCACTCACAACCCCCAAAGAGAGACACAGGCAGACAGACAGCGCCCCTTCTGTGTTTCCGTGGGACAAACTGGAACCCGGACTGCGGGCGTAGCATTGAATATAAGGCGCCCTCCCCAGGAAGTAGCAAAGACAACCCTCGTCGCAGCTATCAAATGCGTTAAAAAAATACAAAAGTTATTTTTCTCCTTTTGATGGCTATTTACTTGTGACAACATTTGTTAAAAATATTACTTCTGTCTTTGGGAAGAGATCATTCTCTTCGTATAATATGGAAAAATAAACTCTACCAAACCACAGTTCACATCGCCCACCACGGCCTCCAGACCTCCTCTGAGGGTCAATGCGCTACGTTTTCAGGGAGGGAACCCTTTCTCACTGCCCTATCCAGGGCTACAAGGAGGGGGAAAAGAAGTGACCAGGCTCTGAGTCACTGAGGGGGGAGAAGTAGGAAGTAGGATGGTTTCTTTGCTAATAAAAAGGTGACAGGGTGGCTTTGGGCCCTCCTAGAAAGTCATGGGGGGTCCCCTCATCTCTTCTGACCACTTGCGGCCCAGCTAATGCGTGGTCGCTTACCCCTGGGAGGGGTAGGGAGCCATTTAGGCCAAGTCTCGGTGCCACGGCAAAGGAGGGCTCCTCTTCCGCACCCAGGAGTATCGGAGAACACTGAACTGGATGAATGGGAGAAGACAAGGATACATAAAAACAGTAAAATGTTTATTTCCTTAGAAAAAAAAGTGGGGGAGAGGGATTTGAAATGATTGTGATCACAAGTCCGTCTGCCTCTGAGCAAAGCCAATGTCGCGAGCTCACTGCTTGATGGAGATACCCCAGTAAACGAAACAGCCTGCTGCGGGCTCCTGGGTGGCGCCCAGGAGTCAGGTCACAGCATGCTTTCTGCCGCTTCGTAGCGGGGAACCAAGGCTTGAGTGGCAACCATCCCATCTCCAAAGCGCAACATCGCCCGCCCACGAGAAGCAAGGCTCTGGACCACTTTGGGACAGACAGGGAGGAAGGAGAGAGGGAAGGAGACGCTTAGAAGCGGGACCGCCCAAGAACAGAAGTCCGAGAGCCGAGTTCACCACTACCTCATCTCATAGAAAACGGGCTGGAGAGCCCCTGTAAGACCGACAGTATCTTTAAGGTGAAATCGCAGAATTTTGCTGCACACCTGGACACGAGAGAAGTGAAAAGTTGCAACAGGTTTTAACTAGCAGCAACAAAGAAAGTTCAATGACAGGTTTTTTTTTGTGTGTTTTGTTTTGTTTGTTTTTTTAGCAATATTCCTTTGCGAGTTCATTAGGAAACACTGTAATTTAATGGGGCATATGATATGGAACGATCTTCTTTTGCTATAATGCTGTTCCGTGAAGAGGACCGACCTTTGCAGAGATTTCGACTGGGGTGTCACCTATTTACACAGTAGTAGCTCCTGGTTCGGGTGTCAGGTCGGTGCTATGTGATATCCTCTTCTTCCGAACAGTAATCTCGACCCTGGAAGGGGAAAGGAAGAGAGTGACATGTGAGTGAGAAATTCCAAGCAGAGCCCGACACAGTCACTCCTGTATCCATTTTCTGTCGGCTCCTGTCTCTTTGCACCAAACCCCAGAGCTCATCAGCGACCACCGGCCAACAGGATAGATGCGTCATAACGACCTGTTTAGAAACTGTATATACCAATTTATAAACTGCAGAGACCTCAAGGCATGGCAATCTGACCAAGCCCCAAATAAGCCTTACTTTCTATGGGTAAGAACTCATACCACCATACAGGACCCAGCCTTTCACCGAGAGAGGAGCACGTGGATGCTCCATTCAGGAGGCCAATTTCTCATCAACGAGAGACACGGAAATGGACAAGGAACAAGGCGCTTTCCGCTGGGGCCAGGGCAGCTCACATCTGATAGCTGTGTCTCCGTGCCCGGAATTTACAATTTTACAGAAGGGGATGGAGTAATCCAGGGATGTCTTAGTTTTAATCCATTCTAAATTAAAACAGGATTAAAATAACAACAAGGACTCAATGACTATAACATATCTTAAGACTATGTTTGGCATGTGTGGGATGCACCAGAAAGACAAAAATGCCTTTGATTCATTCGCTTACAAGAAGGCTTGCGGACTCTATGCAATTGCAACATGTGAACATATTTCATCTTCTTTCCAGCAGGACGTAAACTCTATGAAGGCGCCCTGAGGACTGGGGTTTAAGCTCCACATCTGACCTGGCTGGGTTGCCTCGGTCGAACCCCACGGCTTCCTGGTCTGTAATCCATCACAGGAACAGAACACCTGCCCGCATCACAATGTCGAAGACGAGGGCTTTGTAGAAGTCACCATTAATACTGTTTGCATCCTTTGTCCTTTTTCTTTTAAAATACATGCTATATGTTTCAATTTTTTTGGGGGGGAGGGGAATATTCCTTCAAAAACAGCATTTTCTCAATAACTAGAACTTATTCAAAAAAGCATCTCAAACTTAAAGAATATAATAATTTTGCATAAAACTATTTACCAAGTGTATTACATGTTTCTTTGTCACAGTATCTGTATATTGGGAGTATTTCCCATTCTCCTAATATTTAACTGTCGTTGTGATGAATTATTGGACCATCTGGCTGAAGGGTGATTGATTCGAGCTTCATTGATTCTAGCTCTGGGATCTCACTTAGTTACCTCTGGGTCTCAGTTTCCCCATCTGTACAACAAAGCTAACAACAGTCCCTACTTCACAGGGTTGCTGGAGATTAAATGAGTTAATAGTAGTAAAGTGATCCCATAGTGCCTGGCATTCATTAGCGTATTTTAGTTTCCTCCACCGTCTGATTGCCAGCTCTCCCCCTGCTACTTGCGGAGTGCCTGACCCCAGGGTGGTCTCCAGGCTGGTTTTATTTGCTGCATGAAAACGCCTCCTGGGCAGAGAAACTGGGCAACAGCCTCCCTGAGAAGAGAAGAGTGTGCTCAGCAGTCACCCCACAGTGACGGCCTCCCTGGGACCCCTCCCAAGCAAATGGGGACCCATCAGGAGACACCCTCCGGGCCACATGGTGAAGAGTGAGAAAGGAGAACCTCACGGACCCTGGCTGTTGGGAGTTTATTCCCCAGTGTGGGAAACAGGACACAACTGGACATAGCAACGCTATGCTAGAAGCCCACCTACCAGGTGGGGCTCTCCTCACAGGCCCCGGAATAGACCTGTAAGTGGGCACGGGGCGTTCAGCTGGAGGGGAAAGGCAGGGCTCATGGAGTTTTCAAAAATAAGGACAGAGGACACATTTCCAGTGTATATGGGGACACACGCTGATGTGTGACGTCGGCAAATGACTGGGCTTTGGTTTCCTGGGGATAATCATCGTCTCTGCCTCGGAGGGTCATGATCAGGATTAAGTGGAAAAAAACACAGTGCCTGGCAGGTAGTCAATACATATTAGCTGCTGGTATTGTTATGACTATTAAACCGCGTGCTCGTCCAGCCCCCTGGCAGAGGAATAGGGACCCCTTCCTGCGACTGACAGGTGAGGACTGTGGTCCTAAACTGTGACATGACAGGTGTCAGGGACTCCTTCCTCCCACCACAGCCTTGCACCCAAGACAGGCCACACGTACACGCTCTCGAATAAGACGTCTATGGCAGACACCTAAGTCCCTTCCCTTCTTCTATCTAACGCAGGCCTCACATCGAAGTAAAGGCCCAGCTGGCCAGGATGGGGTTCAGAGGGCCCCGCATCCACAAGGAAGACTTGGGCCCAGTGACAGACAGACAGACAACACACAGGCGAACTGGTGCACTCATTGATAAAGCAGCGTCTCCAACTCCATAAACGGGTTATGAAGTAGAAGGTGCATTTCAGACCCTCCACGTTGACTATGACCATAAACAAGTGCCTCCTTTGGAGGAACAAATCTATATAAACGTCTGTGTACACTCAAGACCGCAACTTGCATTTCCCAAGCATCGGCTCCTCTGTAATGACCATAATTGCTGTGAGAAGGAGAAGGAAAACGGCGTTGGTTGCTTTGCAGACATTATTTCATTGGTATTCACGCCAACCCTGGCCAACCTTGCAAGGCGGGAGGGGGTGCCTTGTGGGCAAACCTCAGACCAGCCCAAGGGCCCAGGGTAATCCGTGCCCTCCCCGCCGGCCCCGCCCCACCAACTGTAGTAAGTTGGTAACAAAATTCAAATTCAAATCAGTTTCATTTTTGTTATTGTCACCTGTTAGCAGCTCTGAGAAACAAATATTTTATGAGCAGAAACCTGAAAATCACAAACATCAAGAGCGCGAACTCCCAGATGGCCAGCATCGCTTTAAGAAATGGGAACCGGAGGGAGCTGCACCTTGAGTGGCCTCCTCTTGGCATCACCTGGGGCCCCACTTGCACACCAGCCCTACCGGGCAGGGGCAGGACAGGGAGCTTGCTTCTGTGACACGACTTCAAGTCTCATTTGCATTTTTAAAGAGCTGTGCTAAAAAAGAGTGCCTTAAAACCTTCAGCTGTCAGAAGGCAGGAAGTGGGCGTAGCTGGGTGTGGGAGACACACAGCATTCTCTGAGCTGGAGCGCGCCCTTTCCCCTGCAAGGCACGACAAACTGGAAGTCTTTGTCAAGGGGCTCTGGGCAGTTGGAATGAGCGCCTGCTGCACACAATCTCACCCTTGTGCAAAGGCCCCACTGAGAGCTACAGTGCAGGGTCCCTCCCAGGGCCCCACAAGCTGGAGGACCGGAAATGCCCGATGATGCTGACCAGGAAGGGTTGTTGGAAGAACCGCATGGGCATTTTGGTGCAGACACACACACAAATCACAGCATTTGCTGACCGAAGTGTCCCTGACTGTGCCCTTACTCTGCAGGGGAACACCCTCTATCCTCTTCCGCTGTTTGCATTACTTTCTTGGAAACGTACGGAAGTTTATGTCAACTCAGAACATACATTTCCAAGGCGCTAGGGTAAACGATTTTGCCTGTTGAAATGTCTAGGCTAAGAATTAGAGATATTAAGGAGTAGCAAAGGAAAAAACACTATCCTACTTTCAAATTCTGCAAGCTTTAAAAAATCTTTATTGCTGAAAGTATTATATATGTCCTCCCTCCCCCCGCCACCCCCCGCCTCACCCCAGGCCTTCACCACCCTATTGTCTGTGTCCATGGGTTTTGCTTATATGCATTCAAATTCTAAAATTCTGCATGTTGAAAGAGGAACGCTCAATGCGCGAATTCAAAAAAAGAAACTGTTCCTGCAAAGTGCCTACAGTACCTTTCCTCCTCAAGTTTAAGTACACAAGCAATCTAGGCCTGACCGTGCAGTTTCAGGTGCAATTTTATCCTGTTAGTCTTCAGTATATTTTTGTAAACAAGGGTGCATTGGGCTAATACATGCACCCCGGGCATTTAAGAATCAACTGTGAACTGTGTACTTTCCCAACGGAGTGGATTAGAGCTAGGTCAAAATGGCTGAGAGGAAGCACTGAGCCTCAGTTTCTCCATCTTTAAAATGGGAACGGTAAGACCTAACTTGCAGTGTTGTGAGAATTAGAAGTAAAATACATAAGGCTGTTTAGCAAAGCATGGCACATAGTAGGTACTTAGTAAACTACAGCTCTTATGATGATATTGAAAAATGAGATCAATAGATCCAACAGCTCATAAACTGTGTCGGTGAGAAATTTGGCCCACAGCTAGATCAATTCGTTACATTCAGGTCCTTAGTCAAGCCGAGTACCTCAGGGCCTGGATGCTTGTCCTTCTTCCTTCCTGGCTGGCTCCTGCTGACCCCAGCCCTCAAGCATCCATTTCTTCTCCTTCTAAATCTCTGCTCAAATGTCACCTCATTGTCTTCCTTGAACATCCTATACTCAATAACGCGTCTTACTCTGCTTCATTTTCATTTATATTACTTATCATCACCTGACATTATTAGTGTATTAATTGATTTCTTAATTGGCTGTCTTTCCCCTTGAATGGAAGTAACGAGTGGGCAGGAACTGTTTCACACTCTGTTGCACCCTCAGGATTTAGACCAGTGTCGGCAGCCTGTCAGATACTTGATGAGAATTTGCTGAATAAATGAAAGGATGAAGAACACTAGAGAGAGCTGAAATCTCGGAGTTGGATGGGACCTAGAGGCTTTCCCCTCTGACCTCTCATTTAACATAGGGCGGCCTCCGCTTTCCACCTTGCAGACAGGGAACCCTCTCTTTTCGGCTGGAACACGTCAGGTGCTTTTCCAAGCTGCCTGTGAAACCCCTCAGCAGCAGAGCCCAAACCCTGCTTGTGCCCACAGAACTGCTTAGTCTGGGCCTTTGGGACCGGAGGATAGGCCTTCCTCGATCAACAGCATTCCTGGTCCATCATCTACAAATAACGTGGTCTCCATCGAGGTCTCCCTCCTTTGCATGTGCTTCTGTTTTACAACAGTTGTGTTTTTTTTAAATAGACCCACCAAAAAATTACCAACAAAGAAGAAAACATCCAAGGAATGCAGCCTAGGATGTGTGAAAGTTAGGTACTGACAAAGGGAATCACCAGTAACAACAGATTCCAAAAGAATCAAAGTGCTACCTCTTAGCAATAATAGAACAGAATGTCAAACTGAACTTCTGTCAAAGCTCTGGAGAGAGACAACGCTTCAAGGAAACAGAAGAGATCACAAGGTAAAAGGAAAGAAGAGCCCATCTGATCACGGGAGACTGAACTCTGCATGTCAGAAAGTAATGCCACGAAATACAAAGGCTAACCTCATCCTGGGAAAAATACCCACAGCATACATGTGTGCATGATGGAAGTTATGTGGGACGCTCACACCAATAAAAAAAATGAACCGGGAGAGGATCTCAAAAGGGCACAAAGTGGAAACTCAGAGCAAATTAAAACCAATAAACACACCAACAGAAAAGTGGTCTGCTGTAGTAATGAAAAATACAAATTAAAATAACGCTATTACTTAAAAATAGCCACACCCACAATGAAATGTGACTCTCATATATTGCTGGCCTCAGTGTAAAATGGTATATAGCTGCCTTGAAAAGCAATTGGGTGATAGGTATTGTGAGTCATAAAAATGTGCACACCCTTCATTATAGAAATCATAGAAATCAGTATCCAAAGATAAACTCCCAAACACATATTTAAAAAATATACATGCATTGGTTCCCTGGGCTGGAGGTGGGAAAGGGGATGGACTGTAAGTGGGCAGGAGGGATCTTATTGAGGTGATGGGGAATTTTCTAACTGGGGTGTGGTGATGGTTGTGCAACTTGGTAAATTTACTAAAATTCATTGACTTGTACATTTCAAATGAGTAAATTTTATGGTATGTAAATTATAGCTCCATAAAGTTGTTAAGAGCATGTGTAAAAATATTTTCACTGCAGCATTTTTATTAAGCATGACAAAAATCCATCGAATATCCACTCCCCTCCCCTCCACCAATAAAAAAAAAAGCTTCCTGAGGTATGGCTCCTGTGCTTCCTGCTGCCACGCAAACACCACCAACAGGACCGATCACCACGTGTCCCAAACAGGCAGGTCCTTGCTAGGTACCACTGTTTCCACACACATTGTTCTCTTCTCTCACACACTCCCAGCCTATGGCATCTTTATGATCTCATCACAACATCATCTCTTCGAGTGACATTTCCCCCAGCTGTTCAAGGGGCAGGTCTCTTCCTCTCCCAGGGGTCCTTCCCACCACCACCACGTTTTACAGTAATTTTAGCCAACATGTCTTTTCGACACCTAATGGAATCCTTGTGTGGCCCCTATCACAATGGTTATGCATAGGCAGGTGTCTGGAGGGAGGCAGTGTTGTGTGTGTGTGTGTGTGTGTGTGTGTGTGTGTAGGGATGGAGGAGGAGGCTACTGAATGACATGATACAGGAGGTGTCCTGGGACTCTCATAAGCGAAGCAAACTGTCAACATTTTGCAGGTCACGGTGGAAAAAGCAGCCCTCTTTAGCAATTCAACGGATAAAGAGTATGGCTTGAGCAGAAATGTCAGCAGAGAAGGGGGCACAGACTGGTTCTGAGGATGGCCCGGAACTTAGGAGAGGCAAGTCAGAGGCAGGGGGCACAAAAGTGGGTAACAGAAGGCCACAGTCCATTATTCACCATTTTTATGTCTATAGGTAACACCTGTGTAAACCACATTTGGAACGACATCTAGTTTACTTTCCACAATATTCAGTCAGGCATCCTAAACTATGTCTTTTGCTGTTGTCACCAGGTTCTGCATTAAAGAACCTCACACTGAGCCCTGGCCAGGTGGCTCAGTTGGTTAGAGCATCGTCCCTCTAGGCCCGTGGTCGGCAAACTGCGGCTCGCGAGCCACATGCGGCTCTTTGGCCCCTCGAGTGTGGCTCTTCCTAAGCTTTAGGAGTACCCTAATTAAGTTAATAACAATGTACCTACCTACAAAATTTGGCTCTCAAAAGAAATTTCAATCGTTGTACTGTTGATATTTGGCTCTGTTGACTACCGAGTTTGCCGACCACTGCTCTAGGCCAAGGTTGCCAGTTCAATCCCTAGTTAGGACTCATACAAGAACCAACCAATGAATGCATAAAGAAGGGGAACAAGTTGATATCTCCCCCCCCCCCCCCCCCCCCCCCGCCGCCCCTACGCCCTGCCCTCTAAAATCAATTTAAAAAACAGAACCTCACATGTACTAGGAACAGAAACTAGATATTCCAGTCAAGATTTTCATGTTTGGTGAAAGCAAACATGAATTTTTGTAATGACGGCTCATTATAGAAGTTGGCTTAAACGAGGCTTATTTCTGTCTGGAAGTGTGAATGATCCTTGTCACAAAGCAGGCTCCTGTGTTCTGACTGACTGACCGAAGAGTGTATCCTCCTCTCCTTTACCTCCCGGGATGATGCTGGGAGCACCTGTTAGTTTCTGGCCTGTGTGGTATTTCGCTTCTCCTACCCACTATCTGCTTCCTTTCCGTGATTCGTCTTCCTCCCCTCTCTTCCTAACTGTGGGCTTCCTGAACCTCCGTGTCTTGACTCAGTTATGCCTCCTGCATAGCCTTCTACCCTGCACTGTGCAACTGACCGGCTTTCCAAGCACCAAAGAGGATCTTGAGCAATGAAACCCAAATGCCACAACTGGATTTTGGTGCAGAAATTTAACGGGTCATCTTCCGTCTCTGCCCCCCTAACACCCCTCCCCCGCAACCTTTCCCTCCAGGTATCACCAGCCAGAGACAACCTCAGATGCAGTTTCTATGAGCATCTGGCCATGAAGCTCTGCCCCTGAAGCAGGAATACCGGGCGGGAGAGCTGCCTTCCACCCCTTGGGCAGTGGGAACAATGAGCTAGAATCCAGAACAAACATGATCAGAAGGAGGCGGGAAAGGCAGGGAAAGTAGAATGAAAGCCTCCTCTCCCTCCCCGCCCCGTGAAGGGCGGCTCTTCCATCCTCCTCCTGTGGGACCACGGCCAGGGCTGGACTCACAGAGCGTCTCCAGACAGGGTGCGTTTCAATAGCATTTTCACTTACGGTCCAACAACAATTTACAACAAACGCCGAAGAAAAGCAAAAGTCATGAGCTGTGCTGTTCGTCTCCTCCCCCGACTTAGTTCATTAGAAAAACCAATCGAGGCATTAATGGCTGTCTCTGTTTCTAACAGGCTTTATTCTAATTAGACTCACACGTTATTATTTCAGTTGGAAAAAGGTCTGGGTTTGTAATGAGCAGGAGGAGTGTGACAGCCTCCAGCCTCTGACAGCTCCTTGGATCATCTAAGGGAAGGATCCCCAGGGTACCAACAGCAGTGACAACAATTCCAGTATATTGGGCTTTTCATTTCCAAGAGAGAATGAGTATTAACTAAACGGCTTTAATCCCCTCCCCTCGTGAAGTGTTTAATAAACCCAAATCCTCATCCGACAGACAAAAGGGGGGCTATGTTAGAAGCTTTATGGCACACAGCTGTCAAGCTTTCTCTGCTGATGGCATTCAGATGACCTCAAAGATGCTGTTCCCCAGGAGGAGGCGAGCAGGAGTGAGGATAAGAGGAGCAGGGATAAAGAAGGTGGGCGCCCATGTCTCTGGGCCACACTCAACTGATATTCTCGAGCAGGCGTGGGCAACTTTCTTTGCCAAGGGCCACACAGTAAACACATTAGGCCTTGCATTCCGTATGGTTCCTGCTGCAACTCAACTCTGGTGATGTAAGGTGAAGGCAGCCACAGATAAAAGAAAAAAAAAAAAAAAAAAAGCGGGGCTGTGTTCCAATAAAACTCTGTGGACAGTGAATTTGGAAGTTCACATATTTTTTTTCATGTCAGAAAACATGATTCTGCTTCTTGTTTTCCCCACATTAGAACATGTAAAAAACATTTTTGTCTGGTGGCTGGCTTTGGCCCCCCGGCCGCTGCAGAGACTAGCACTACCATCAAACAGCAGAGTTCTACAAAATGGCGTTTTATAAAACTGTTCTTATTTTATACACAAGAAAACCATCAATCAAAATCAAATTTAAAAAATTTCCTACAGCCCCATCTTCCTAATAAATAGCATGTTCAAGTTTCTCTTAAATCTCTGTTCACATATATGTCATTTTAATATCACTTCAATCTATTGACACATTTAACATTATCTTATAAAAATTTTCCCTGTTGTAACTGATTCCTTATACAGTAAACCCTTGATGTTTTTGGACCTGGATTTAAGGGACTTCAGACTTAGCCCTGGCCCATGTCAGATTAAATGACACCCCCTTGCTGAACTAGATTTATCGGGTGATCACTTAATAAGTTATATGATGTCTAATCACTGGGCTGTATGCCTGAAACTGATAAAATATTGTATGTCAACTGTAATTGAAAAATTAAAAATTAAAAAATGTACTCAATAGTGGGAACACTTGTTTTTAACTCATTATTCTCTCTATACCCCGATGCAAAAGGAAAAGTGGAAACTGAATTGCAGATGGGAACAATGAATTTCACTTTTGAGTAGAAAGAGGTAGAATTTCAATTATGGAAACGCACCAGAAAGGAATGAGGTCATTTTAACGCCATGTCAGATTTGTATATGTTGCTTAAAAGATAAATTACAATTTGGATTTCAATTTTTACAGACTACCCCTGACTACTAAGCAGATCTTTTTGTTGCCAGAAAGCTCGCAGAGGAAAAAAGTCCAAATAAACTGAGAATGAAAATATCTTCACCAAAATAGTGGGGACAGATAATTTCTTTTTATGCTCTTCTTTACTAAAACAAAACGTATCGGCAAGTTGAACAGCTTTTGAACCAATATGTGAAACTTGGTAAATTTTCCATCTGAAAAGTCATGCATAAGCCAAAATTTCACTAAAAATAAAAGTAAAATATTATATTCCTAAAATGAGGTTTTGGCACAGTCAGGGAGTGATATAGACTAAACTACCATTTAAATTCATTATCTATCTCTATTTTCACATTGGTGGTATTTGCTCGTCTTTTAGTGGTGCATTAGATTATACAATTATTCTTATTATACAATTATTCTGCTGCTGAAATACTGATGAATTTAAGACCTCTTCATTATCTTCCGTTGAGTGATAGAGATCACAACTGAGAAATTCATGGACAAATCCTCAGATAAAAGAACCACAAAAAGTAAAAAAAAAAAAAAAAGAAAGAAAGAAAAATTAAAACAGAAAAAATTTCAAAGGTAAAATTGGCCTGTGATGCCTTCCTATAGTAAAGACATGTTCTGAATTTAAGATTTTACTCTTCATCTGAATAAAGCTTTCCAATGATAACACTCCAATTTAATAGTTAAAATCCACCTTTCTGCAGTGATGAACTTAAATTCTCCAAGGATGCAAGCCTGTAATCATTAACCATAGTCCATACTTCCTTCAGCTGCTTAGCATATGCTACTCAGAGATCATAAGTATGGGTCCAATTTCCACATGGATCAACCTCGCATCTCACTGTCAGTGTCAAATCCACACATCCCTAGAGGAGCAACTTGGAGACTCTGCTTTGGAGCCTCAGAGAAGTGGGCTCCCAATGGTATTATCATTATTATCATCATTGCAAAACAGGGTAAGTTACTCAAGCATTCTGAGCCTCAGTTTCCTTGCCTGTAAGACGCAGATAGTACATGTCTCACAGTTATTACCCTGAGGTGGCTACTGACTGCAACGTGCACACGAGGTAAGAACTTAAGAGTAGTGTCAGGCACTAGGTAGCTGTTGGCAGGTACCTTCTCGCTTGCAGTCTGAGGTCAGAGCAGGGCTTCAGGGGCAGACAACACACAGTGGTCAGAACACTGTCCCTAGAGACAACGCGTCTTTATCTGGTGTTGCTCACTTTAATGAATGATCAGGGGTAGCCCAGGGTTCTGGGAAGCTTCCTTAGACACGAAACATTCTCACAGTCACATTTTCTTGGCGTAGGGGGAACTTCTGTTTTAACTCTCTACCCAGCCCCTTACAAGAATAACTTCGTGACACAGGAACCATAAGATTGTTACCCTCACCCAAGAGGCAATTAGTCTTGAAACATGTACTTTGACTCCTTACCTTCTCGATTTTTTCATCCAGCATTCTGAAGAATTCTTGTTGGCTCTCAGAGATGTGCATGCTGAAAAACAAAGAGTGCACATTTCAATGTTTTCTTAAACCTCCTCCCTCAAGGAAAAATGCTGAGGCCCTAAACTTGGAGGTGGACATTTCTTTATTGCAGACTTTCCCACAGAAATACTCTGAAGTTATAGTAAGAATAAGTGTTATGACAGTAATCCTTACAGATGCATTTCATAAGAGTCTATCAGTTCCTGCGATTTAAGGAAATACAATTTCCTGTCAATGTACATGTTATTTACAGGGGTGTTATTGGGAGCTATGTGCCAAATTTTTCTTCAGATACATATTTGTGATTTAAAAAAGGATAGGCAAGCAGCACATGGCATATTTCCACCCTGTGGATAACCCTAGCTATTATATGGAAATGTGTATTTTGCAAAGCATCAGCATGACATTCAGCTGTCTAGATGTGGGCTGGCAGCAAATGAGCTGAGAACTTGACATTGGCCCTGAATACCTTCTGCATTGGCGACAGCGAATGTGCCTCCGAGGGACAGAAATTCCACTGGAATAAAGGAGAAAGTCAGGAGGCAGGTTTGGGTAGCACTTGCCTGTGTGTTTGCTTACCTTACCCCATTTAACAGCAAACCTTGTGAGATGAATGTGGTAACATCAGTAAGCAGAGCCGACATCACCGATGGGAAGGGCAATATATATGATATTAATTGACCACATGATCTCTATTTAAATGTATGTGATTCATGATCTCACAGAGGCAGCGCAGTGCAGATGTTAGCAGGGGTGAGGCACAGACCTCTGATTCCTCATCTAGAAAACCTTCGGGCACTCACGTTCTATGACTGTTGCTAACCTCCATTCACTCCTTTATTGAACTATCACAGCACGAAAACAATAATGTGTGCTTAGTACTCAACATATGCACATTAGATGGACAAAAGGGGAACTCTTCAGTAAAATCCACTCTCCAAATGGGTCTGCCCTCCTGTGAGCAAGAGTGTCTGGGTCCCATTAAGGAAAAAACAAACACAGCAAACCTCATAGACACAGACAACAGTAGGTGATTAGCAGAGGGGAAGGGGAGGAGGGGGAAGTAGAAGAGGGTAAAGAGGGGAAAATGGTGATGGAAGGAGACTTGACTTGGGGTGGTAAACACACAATACAATCCACAGACGATGTTTTATAGAATTTTACACCTGAAACCAATATTATTTTATTAACCAATGTCACCCCAATAGAGTCAATACGAAAGAATGCCCAGGCTCAAGGGTCCGTATCAGGAGCTTGGGACCAAGGTTGATGGTGACGGCCCCAAGGTGGTAAAGCAAAAACTAAAACCTCAGTGGTTTCAGCTTTGTGCGGTTTCACTACATGTTTTGTAATCAATAAAAAACACACAACAAAAAACAGGCATCCCTTTGGTTAAGACAAATTGGATGAAAGCCGCCCAACCCAGAATTAATGAGACAAGGCAGTGTATTTCCAACCCCACCTGGATCTGGAACGAAATAGTAACCTTACTTTGGGTAGAGGGCCAAGACAGGAAGTAAACGACCACTTCCACCTTCCCTCTCGCCCTTGGAGAAACAATTCTAACCAAAGCCTTCCATCGGGCGTGTCTCTAGGATCACAAATTTGATACAGAAACGATGTCCCCTCGTCTAAGAGCAGTCCAGCATCTCTGCCTCATTCAAACATCTATGAGGAAGAGTCACCCACCAGACACGTTCACTATCTTGCCCCTTGAAAGACAGTGTGTGGACTGTGTTAGAAAATACTGAGCAGTAGGGTGACTTATTTATCGTCCAATCCTGACGCTCTACACAAGCTCTTTCAGACAAACCCTATTGTCCCTGGAAGTGACAGACACTGCCGGATGGCACAGAGGCTGCACGCGGTCCCTGTCACCTGTGCATCCTCCTGGGTAGGATGCACCTGAAAGCATGAGGCTTACTCGGCTGTTTCCCAGGGGATTGTTTCAGAGAGAAGTCCCGAAACCCTCCAACGAGGGCAGAGCCAGGATTTGTACTCTGACAAAATAAATCAGCCCATGTTGACTGACTGCCACTTAGATAAATGTGAACGACCTCTTCTCCTATGGAGACCCTGTCAACACAGTGGCATTAATAATAGTTCTTTCAAAAGTTTACGCTGCACTGTGAGAAACAGTCCCTAGGTAACGAGATTCCTGGGTGCTTTCTGATGCCCAATTTGAGGATCGTGAGTGGGGAGCCAGGAGGAGGAAAAAGCACATGGGTTTTCTGTTTCCTCCAGGTATTGGAAAGGAATAATTGAATTATGATTTAGTTTAAAAAGTATAAATACTTGATGCTAAATTAGATATAAAAATCTTTTATAAAAGCCTGTATGATAGCCCTAGCTGGTTTGGCTTGGTGGATAGAGTGTCAGCCTGTGGACTGAAGGGTCCCAGGTTTGATTCCGGTCAAGCGCATGTACCTTGGTTGTGGGCACATCCCCAGTAGGGAGTGTGCAGGAGGCAGGTGGTTGATGTTTCTGTCTCATCGATGTTTCTAACTCTCTCTCTCTCCCCCTTCCTCTCTGTAAAAAATCAATAAAATATACATTAAAAAAAAGCCTGTATGGTGGTGCCTGATTTAATTAATAAAGCTTAACAATTTTAGTAATCCTTGTTTCTAATAACAACAACTCCAACTGGGAAAACCCAGTGCTGCATGGAGGACAACGTGTGGCCCCTGTTGACCTTGGCAATGCTCTTGTGAGTTAACCCTGTGCTAGCATAGGCCCTTCTTTCTGTGACTTCTCAGCTTCACGAGACTAGAGATGATAACATGATGGAATTTTACTGACAAGTAAGCAAATGAAAAGAATGTAGTGGGCAACCCAGCTGGCGTGGCTCAGTGGTTAAGCATCAGCCTATGAACCAGGAGGTCACAGTTCGATTCCCAGTCAGGGTGCATGCCCAGGTTGTGGGCTTGAGCCCCAGTGTGGGGCATGCAGGAGGCTGCTGATCAATGATTCTCTCTCACCATTGATGTTTCTCTCTCTCTCTCTTCCTCTCTGAAATCAATAATATATTTTAAAAAGAGAAAGAAGGTGAGCAAAATGAGCTTTCGAGCTGAAAGACACGTGGCTTTCATGTTCAATGACTGAAAGGAAAGTTTCCAAATAATAAAAACTTAAGCAAGAAAAGCATGAGAAGGCAAGGTCCCAATTCCCTAATATGTCACCTGCAAAAATGAAATTCAGTTACTCAGTGGGTTCCTGGCAGATCTTGGCCTGAACATGGTTATTGCTTCATGGTCATCATTATTACTTTTCAATTGGACCTCAGGGAAGTGGGGTTAATCCTAGTCCTCACATCGCGACACACCCTTGTTTGTAGTTCATGCATGGCTCAGGCTCAGTTTTAGTTAATTATTTTGTTTGTTAGTTTTTACAAAATAGTCTAGTAAGCACCCATAACACCAAAATGAAAAACAAAACCTAGGACCTTGACAACAACCTAGAGCTAACTTACCTCCTACCATGACTTACTTTAGTTGTTTTTTTTTTAACTTCACAAAGAGTGCATCACACTCTATGCAATCTTTTAGGGCTTACTCATTTCTTCTGGCATATTACACTGACGAGGTCCATCCAGCCTTGTGCATTCATCTTAACGAATTTAAAGATTAACTTTAAATGAACTAATTTAATATTAACTTGAATATATTCCACTGTGCGAATACAGTGGAGTTTATTTTCCCCACTTTCTTGGCAAAGGCCATTTGGGTGTTTTCTCAATATGAAGGCGTTCTTACCGAGTCACTGTGATAAGCGCTGGGCGTACATGATTCCATTTGCTCCCCAGCCCTATGGGACAGGATTGCTCACCCTCTTTTTTCTCTGAGAAAATTGAAGCTCTGAGACACCAGGTCACTTGCCTGAGATCACAAAGTTGTAAGAATGTGTTCCACGTGTTGCAATCAAATGAAGATGTGAGAATTACCTGCCGTTGTTATTAACAAATCTGCCATTGGCTGGTATGAGATCGTCCTTCCACTCATGGGAAAAACAACAAACCCTCGTTACCTTGTTTAATGCAACTGCATAATAAATGCGTTCCCTTCATCCTGTGAGTCAGCAAGTAGGACAAGTAACACTCTTCTCTTGGGCCCCAGAAGGATTTTTGAGTTGAATTCCATGAACCCTATGTTCTGACGGACAGTTTACAACACACACACACACACACACACACACACACACACGAATGCTGCTGTGTGGAAAACAGGATTTTCTTCATAATTTTAGAATAAACATGTGAGCCATTTTAATCAAGTTCTCTGAGAGCTTCATGGCAGTTTGCAAACCTCGCTGTTTCAGTGTGTCCAAGTTCAATTAGTATTCACTCTACACGAAAACGAAATTCTCCTTAATCCGGTCTCTGCTTAGAACTCAGCGATAAGGGAAGCATTTAAAAATAGCCTGTGTCCCTCGGCTTGGATGAAAAGATGATGAGGTTCTGTCATCAGCTATGGGTCGTTAGTGTAGATCAAAGTGATTCCCAGGGAAGGGAACGAGGGAGACTGTGAGTCTAGCTAGCATCACACTCACCTGAGGGCGCAAACACCGGCCGTCCCATTATACCGACATTGTGGGGAATAAGTGGATTTTAAAAATGCCTCATGTTCTTTGAAAGTGACAAACTTTAATCCCTGAGCTCATTGACCGCCCCCTGAAGAGTCCTAATCGCCTCACGGCAGCAGCCATGGCTGAAGCAATGCCACAGACACCAGGCTAATGTGATTAGGAACTAGGCTATTTTTGTCTCAATTTCCTGGGAGGAATCAGAGATAACACAATTTAGTCTACTGATGATTTTGATTCGTGGGGCAACGATTGCACGTATGTAATGGTCACATTTATCCTGGAACGGGGTGGGGCTGTGTAGAATTTATTAATGTCATCTGGACTGCCAGGAGATTTGCTAATATTTAGGGGAGCCCCACAGAAGAGCTCTGCAGCCTCTGGGATACCAGAGCGTCTTTGAGGAAAAGGGAGTTGGCTTTCACTTCACACACAGTGCATTTTATCACTAAGGTAGATTCAGTTCTAGAACAACCTAGAAAATGACTCATTATTCTCTTTAACTTTTTAATTGTGAAATGCATAACACAGAGAAAACATAGCATGTTATTTGTCTGGTTTTAAATAATAATAATAATAAAAGGACATCCATGGAGTCACCACTCAAATTAAGAATTAGAACCTGTGGTCCCACTGTCTTTCATCGAGTCAGAGAGAACCACGATTCTTAATTTAATGCCTTTTCATTTCTTTGCTTGTCTATTGTGTTATCACTTACACATATATTCTATATTCCTTCGTTCTGCCTGTTTCTGAACTTTATATGAATGAAACTACCTATAGGCAGGTCCTACTACTTACTTTACCACCGTAGCTTTACATTTGTGAGATTCTGTCTTCTTGTTTTTAAAAATATATTTTTATCAATTTCAGAGAGAAAGGGAGAGGGAGAGAGAGATAGAAACATCAATGCAAGAGAGAATCATTGATCGGCTGCCTCCTGCCCACTCCACACTGAGGATAGAGCCCACAAACCGGGCATGTGCCCTTGACCAGAATCAAACCTGGGACCCTTCAGTCCACAGGCCAACGCTCTATCCACTGAGCCAAATAGGCCAGGGCAGATTCCTTCTTGATATGTGCAGCTACAGGTTGTTCGTTTTCACTGATATGTAGTATTCCCATCAAAAGAATATGCCGCATTTTTGTTAGCCATTATATTTTTTTAAAAGTTTTTAAAAAAAATTTAAAATTGATTTTTAGAGAGAGAGGAAGGGAGGAGAGAGCGAAACATCGATAGGCTGCCTCTGCACACCCCCTTACTGGGGATCAAGCCAGAAACCTGGCAATTGTCCCGACTGGGAATTGAACCAGCAACCTTTCAGTTCACAGGACAACGCCCAACCAGCTGAGCTACACTGTCCATTTGGGGTTATCCAAGAGCTTCAGCAGCTCACAGAAACAGCGCTGCTATGGATATGTCTGCGGGCACACATGCCCTAGGCCTTCTCTACAGCAGGGGTGGGGACCTTTTTTCTGCCAAGAGTCTTTTGGATATTTATAACATCATTCAAATAATATAATTCACTTGATAGAAATTTATGTTGCTGTGAAAAAAAGCTAATAGATTTATTGAATTCGAGTCCCGCCTGCGGTTGCCTTGGCAGGGCCAGACTAAAGGACTTCTCAAGGGCCTTATATGGTCCTCGGGCTGGGCATTTCCCTCCTCTGCCCTGAGAGTGACGATGCGGGGAGAAGGTGTGTGCAGGTACACTTTTAGTAGATAATGCAAATTGTTTCCCAAAGTAATGGCACCAGTTTAGATTCCCACCAGCAGGCGTTACGAGTGCCTGTGTTCCATATCCCGGTCAACATTTTGTATTTTTTCATATCGATTAGCCATTCCTGTTTCCTCTTCAGTGAAAGGGTTGTTCATGTCTTCAGCCTATTTTTCTATGAGTTCTCTGCCTTTTATTCATGGACTTGTAGGAATACTTTATATACTAGGTATTCTGCAAATCCAACTACTGTCAAAATTACATGTATTGTCATGTATTACACCTGTTCCATCCTTTTTTGGCCTTTTACTTTCCTACAGTGTATTTGGATAAACAGAAGTTCTTAATTTTAATGTGGTCACCATAATTAATCATTTTCCTTAAGATCTGCATCCTTTGTGACTTATTTAAATTCTTCTCTACCCCATAAAGATATACCCCTTTATTTTCTTCTAATTGATCATTTAAATGCCTGCTCTGTCATATATTATGGACTGTTTTTGGACTCTCCAATCTATTCCTTCCAGTGGTTCTCAACCTTCCTAATGCCGCAACCCTTTAATACAGTTCCTCATGTTCTGGTGACCCCCAATTTTATTGTTACAAATTGAACATAATTAAAGCATAGTGATTAATCACAAAAACAATATGTAATTATATATGTGTTTTCTGATGGTCTTAGGTGACCGCTGTGAAAGGGTCACGGCCCACAGGTTGAGAACCGCTGCTAGACCAAACTATTCTGGTCATAATTAACATAGCTTTATAATAAGTCTTGATTATCTAATAGGCAAAATGGAACTCTGAAAATACTTTTAGCTTTCAAAACAATATAAATATAGGAACTAGGACTTACTTTGCTCGAGGTTGATGAACTAATCCCGGAATCTCTTTGTTAGTTTTAAGTCTTGCATTTGAACTGGCACTTTTTTCCTGAAACACACATATAAGAGACAAGATGAGAACCAGCACTTCAGCAGGAGCATGGATTTTCATCACAGAGACGCTAGATGGTTGGGACCCTCCACGGCTGGTTACTTCACAAGGACCGAAGTCCTGGCAAAGAGGTCACACGGTCCAGGTAGGACTACCAAACATCTTAACAGGGAATGTGGTCACGAAGAAAGCAATTAGCTCTATGACAGCTACGACTCTGTTTAGAAAATGATGTGCAACTGGAATCTGATTTTTAGGCTGAGTTACTGAAAATAGTAAGAATCCAAGAAGAGAAGATTCTCGGGCCAGGAAGAGCAGAGGAGCAAAATCACAGCCTTTGTGGACTTGGCCAGGTAACCGACTTCAGTGCGTTTTCTTTGTAAAAGACAAAGGCATCCAGTTACTGAGGCATAAAGTTTGCACAAGGCTCTAGCAGTGACACTGACAAGAACAGGACTAAAAATAACGACCATTTCCCACCCACAGTGAACACTGGAATCAGATGAGTAAAGCTCAGCACTAGCCTGTATTCAAGAGGCACGTTCTGGCTGTTGGCCTGATCTGATTTCTTATTCCCAGGAAACCAGCCAGATGGGAAAGAAATTCTCTCAGATCTTAAAATACTGATATATCAGTCAGCACACTAGCTCAATAATACTACTCATCTTTACTTTCACAGACATTATTTAAAAAAATATATTCAAGGTGCTTTATACTTTGCTCACAAAACATACCCCTAAAATGAAAGGAAAGACTATTCTAAACCAATTTAAGAAGTGACTATATAGACTCCAGGAACCAGGGTGTGGCAATAGTTCAAGACCCAGGCCAAGGGAAAGAATGAAACTCACATGGGTCAACCCACCTTTCTTACCACATGCAAAGCCATGTGAGAAGGCAGTGAGACAGATGGGCCCTCAAATGAACTCTTCTGAGTTTGTATTTCTCCCAGGATCACAAAAGCCATGTACATCAATGAAATTCCAATGACTCATATGTTCTGGTGGTGGATTGTTACTGACCACCAAACATGAGCTTATCTGTATAACATTGTTATCCCAAAACATAGGGTAATTTTGTGATTTTCTAAGAAAAGAAAGAATCGCTACAATTCCTTTGCAGTTTATCTTTCTTTTGTGTTAATCCTAACCCCAGAGTATTTTCCCATTGATTTGTAGAGAGAGTAGGAGAGAGAGAGAGAGAGAGATATTAGTTGCTTTCCACAATGCCTGACTGAGGATTGAACTTGCAACCCAGATATGTGCCCTTGACCAGGAATTGAACTGTGACCCTTCAGTGGGTGGGCTGACCCTCTAACCCAGTGATGGCGAACCTATGACACGCGTGTCAGAGGTGAAACGCGAACTCATTTTTTTGGTTGATTTTTCTTTGTTAAATGGCATTTAAATATATAAAATAAATATCAAAAATATGTCTTTGTTTTACTATGGTTGCAAATATCAAAAAATTTCTATATGTGACACGGCACCAGAGTTAACTTAGGGTTTTTCAAAATGCTGACACACCGAGCTCAAAAGGTTGGCTGTCACTGCTCTAACCAATGAGCACACTTTGCAGTCTATTTTACCTTCCTTACCTCACACTAAACTTAAGAATGTTTTCATGAACATTTGAAATGTATGACATAGATATTGTTTCCTCTGCTGATGTCATCAGGGAACAACAGATGAGCTGCCTAATTTCTTACAAAGCAGGTGGGAGAACGAGCAGAGAATTCTAAAGCACTAACCCCAGGAAGGCCGGGCCCAAGTCCTCCCTTTACCCTCAGGGTCACACTACCTGGCTCAGAGGCCTGGCACTGTAAATTCATCATTTACTAAATGACACATTTTAGTAAATTTATAGAGCTGTGCAATTGTCACCCCAATCCAGTTTTAGAAAAGCTCTATCAACTCCAAACGTTTCCCCAAATCCATCTGCAGTTATTTCCTGCTCTGAGCTGTAGCCCCAGGAAACCAGTCAGCTTTCTCTCCCTACAAATTTGCCTTTTCTAGATTCATATACATGGAATCCTGTAATAGATAGCCTGGCGTTTTCCACTTGGGTAATGTTTTTGAGGTTTATCCATATTGTAGCCTATTTCAGTATTTCACTTATTTTAATTGCCAAATAATATTCCAGGGTATGGCTATACCACATTTTGTTTAGCCATTCATCTGGATTGTTTCTAGTTTGTGGTCATCACACATAATGCTGCTATGACCATCCATATACATGTCTGTGAGGGCATACGTTTTCATTTCTCTTGGGCAGATTCCATTCCCGGGAGTGAAATTGCTAGAGTATACGGTAAATTTATAGTCAACTATTTCAGATGTGACCAAGGTGGCCGCACCATTTTGCATTCCAACCAGTGATGCATAATGATTCCAGCTTTCCACATTCCCACCAACGCTTGGTAATGTCTTCCATTATTGCCATTTGAGTGGGTGTCTCATTGTGGGCTTTCTTTATTTGAAAGACTTTTTTAAAATGGACTTTTTAGAGAGAGGAAGGGAGAGGGAGAGAGAGGAATGTCTATGTGAGAACATCGATTGGCTGCCTCCTGCACCAACCTTATGGGATTGAGCTTGAAAACCAGGCATATGTCCTGACTGAGTATCAAATCAGCAAATTTTCAGTTCACGGGACAATATAACCAACTGAGCCACACCAGCCAGGGCAAGGCTTTCTTTATTTTAAAAATAAAGTTTGGATTTGTTCTTACATGTCCTTGTATTCCTCAAAATACCTAGTATCTTGCAACACGGAACATTCATATGCCTACTGGTTAGCTGCATTTGCATCCATAAATCAGTTCTGTGTTTGCTTATAGATATCATTTAACTTCTACTCAGGGTGTTTATTGGGGAAGGGAAGGTTTAAAGAGATGTCTTGCCCAGCTAGCGTGGCTCAGTGGTTGAGCGCTGACCTATGAACCAGGAGGCCACGGTTCGATTCCTGGTTAGGGCACATGTCCAGGTTGCAGGCTGTATCTCCAGTGTGGGACCTGTGAGGAGGCAGTGGATCAATGATTCTCTCTCATCATTGATGTTCTTCTCTCTCACCCGCTCGCTTCCCCTCTGAAATCAAATATATATATATATTTGGAAAGATGGAGAGAGAGAGAGAGAGAGAGAGAGAGAGATCTTAAAAAATGAAACAAGCAAACAAACACCACCAAGAAGGGCTGGAGGAGGAAGGAGGCTGATGGGAGCCTCGGATGGAGCAGACCCAGCAGAGAGGGCTGGGCCAGGAAGAGAATTAGACTGGGAGGTGATGTGAGAGATGACTAAGATATTGTTTCCCTTGGCAAGAAACACCTTAATAGTATGTGACACATGAACTAAGTGCCTAAAACAAACTGGGACCAAGTAAGACTAAGTGGAAGCCATTGAAAGGGCTCTCGGCAGGCAGTTTGTAGAGCAGTGTTGTTTTTTTTAAATGTCAACTCTTTAGTAACATTTATATATTTATATAAGTATTACTAATATTTATTACTAGAGGCCTGATGCATGAAGTTTGTGCAAGGGGCTTGGCCCTCGCAGCCCCCGCTTCGTCCGGGAGGTCATACGGCTGTCCCGTCTAATTAGCATATTACACTTTTATTATTGTACATATTTTTAAATTTTTCTTTTGCAATTACAGTTTGCATTTAACATTACTTTGTGTTAGTTTCAGGTGTGCAGCACAGCGGTCCTAGGGAGCAGCGTTGTACGTGACCCGCTCACGCTGGTTTCGGAATCATCTGGATGCGCACAGAAACCCACATCCCCAGGCTCCACACAAACTCGCTGAGTGCGTGTGTCTGGGATCCAGGCCCAGGAATCTGCATCTCAAACAAGAGGCCCAGGTGACCTGAATCCTATTTCAGAGAAAAGATACCTTCACACTCAGGGATACCCCCAGTTGGTTTTCCACATGACAGTTTCAAACAGCGCTGGGGTTCCACAGAGCTGCCCGGGGGTCCACAGAGAGGCCCAGCAGGTCAGGAACCCCTCGAACGGTTCCTACTTAGGGGCTCCATCCGTTGAAAAACGCCCCCCCCCCCTTCCTCCAAAGTGTTTGCAAACTAATGTCAGGGAGTGACAGTTTTATTTAAACAGCAGATCAAACAACTTCCTCCCCGGCTTGGAATAATTTTACTTCGTTATGAACAAAACGCCCTTGTCAGTGTCCAGAGTAAGTTGCGTTTCCCTTAGTTTCTCTGATGCTGGAGACAGTCACACCACCTGTAATGCCGCTGCTGCTCCCCACTGAGTCTTTGTGTTGTCCTGCTGAGTCTGCAAGGAGTTAGGCAGCCGCAGCCCTGTGAGGTTCCCTGAGTTGGTTCTGGGTTGGCAGTGTGGGAGAAATCTCATTTTCTTTTTTCTGGGCCCAGAACTATAAAGAAATCCCAGGGGACAGATGGATGCAGGGAGCTGGAGGCATAGAGAAAAGAAGTGGGGGTGGGAATAATAGCTCCGGAGACTGCTAACGAGGGATCTACACAGGGAAGAGACACCAAGCACTGAATATGAACTCGCAGAGCCCTCCGCCCTCCACACCGACTGTGCTGTTGTGCGCATGGGAACCGCTGCATTTCAGAAAGTACATGACAACTAGAAAAGGTTATTTATGAACCAGCATTAGGAGATTTAGGGGGACACACACATCTTTGAAACGCAGGCACACCTTCAGCTATACAATAAATGAGAACTCATTCCAGCATTTGGGGAGTGACCCGTAGAATGTACTCTGTAAGGAAACAATTTCATTCGATGTTTCATATGTGATTTCTCCAGTGGTATTAACATGAGCTAGGATACTGCCTCCTCAGATATAAAGGAATCTTGTCTGTGTCTTTTGAGTGATGATGATCCGCTGAGTCATATTCGCTCTGTGGGAATTTCTGAACGTTAACAAGTGACAAGGCCCAAGCTGTGAGATGCAATTGCTGACTTGGGCCCACCAGGATCATAATTATGCAAAGTCAACACTTCCGTTATCATTACCCACCCAAACAGATGATTAGAATTAGTAGTCTTTTGTAAGAATTATTCAGTGGTGATGAAGTTGGCCTGAAAAGTCTCTGCTTCAAGGACATTCTTTTTCTAAAAATTAAAATACAAATAAAATACAGCCACGAACCTCATTTTATATCAAGCAAATGTCAAGTGGGGCAAGTCATTTTTAAAGCACCCAATATTTTTCACATAGTTGCTTCTCAAGGCAGATTGGAAATGTTTAAAATAATCTTTGAAAAGTAAATAGTGCTTTAAGAAATTGCTCAGAAATGATTTCATTATATACCAACCAAATTAGAACAAAGGCTTTAAGATACCATGTCACCGATTACAAAGAGGAGGCCATACTGTTGTTATGAATTACACTGAGAACTCTGAGTTGAGGATATTTTCAACAAGATGATGCATCTCCAAGATTTCCAAAGGAGTAACATATACACACCCAGAGAATTAACTGATCTGGGAGAGCCATAGTCAATTCTTGCCCAACGTGTATCAGTTAGGATAGGGTAGGTTATGTTGCAATAACAAACAACCCCTAATAACAGTAGTTCCGTACTATACAAGTTTATCTCTTGCACATGATACATGTCCATGGTGGCAGGAGGCTCTGCTCATCCCACTCACAGTGGAACACAATGGCAGAGGAACCTCCTGGCCCATTCTTCACGAATACACTGTTCAATGGTACTTAAGTGCCTGACTGTGCTAAGAAAACAGAGATATAATCCTCATCCCCTAAGAAACCAACAGGAAAGTGAGATGTTTCAAAGTGAGAGAAGGACGTGTGGGGAAGTGCTGGGGGTGACACTTCACTCAGAGGAGGAGGTCAGGGTTGCTTCCTGCCGAGGGAACCGGGCAGGGCTGGGTCCAGGGGAGGAATGCATAGCCTGGTAGGAGAGGAGAGAACATGGCACTCACTGAGAACCATAACGAACCTGGTCCAGCCAGAGAGAGCCTGGGGCACCGGGAGGGTGTATGAGAGATGTGGGGGTGAGGTGGGCAGGGGCTGGACCAGGGAGGGCTGGGCCTGGGCATCTGGATTTTCCCAAAAGGCCAGAATTGTGTTTCAGAAGCAGAAGCAGAGAAGCGGTCAGGAAGCTTGTCTGTCAATCAGAAGAGGAGCGATGAAAAGCTGAATGTAGGCAAGCAGAACCCGAGTCTGGACTCCGGAGTCAGACCGCCTCTCTGCTTCCTACTGTGGGACCCTGAGCAGGTTCCACAGCCTCTGTGCGTCAGCTCCCTCACTAGTGAAATGGCAATGAAAGTAGTACCTCCTCCCCTGGGGAGCCTGTTGTACAGGAAGGCATCACAAATGACAGCCTGTAGTAATAAGACGGCTGCTCTGGGAATAGAGACGAGAATTGAGTTGTTGAGAGAACTGACGAGTGCCCACTCCATGCTAGGCGCTTTGCTAGGCTCTGAGAAAAACAAGAAAAAGACAAAAAAGACAAACAAGAAAAACATTGCCAATGCTAAATTATAATTTGAGAATTGAGAAGACTGGAGGTCAACTGACTGTGTGGGGGAGATGGAAGAGGAAAAGGTATAGTGGAGAATGACAGCCAGGTTTCTGGCTTAGCTGACACCTGTTACTCCACAGCTGTAAGGCATAATGGGTGGGCTGACTTTCCAAGTGCAGGTGTTTTTCTGGGCAGGCAAAGCCAAGGTGACATGGCTATCATGGCAAAAACAGGGCTGGTCAGAAGCGCATTTTTCTTACAGGGGATGAAACGTAAGCTTCGGGGCAGAGAAGCGGTGCGGATGGAGAGAACATCTGTCCGAAGGTCAAGAGTTGGTGGGCTGGCCTCACAGTTGTGACTCTGAGCTCAGGGCCAACTGGATCTAGGGGGCCAGGCAACGGTTCCTCTCTCTTCCCGCTTGTCACCTTGGTTTCATTCTTTTCGTGGCCTTGTGGCAACCCCAGATGCAATCCTCCCAACTCTGTGACCTAACAGGCCTTGTTAGCCCAGTTACACAAACCCCCTGCCCTTTGTCGGGTGTGACCACTGGGGGTTAGGGGGTATTTCTCAGCAGGAGTGAGGGGGTTGCTGGGAGAAATGAAGCAATAGTGACCACAACACCTTTTATTCTTCTGGCTGTGAACTCTCACCTTGAAGTTCTTTTCCCTATTACTATACATATTTTAAAATATACAAACTCTCTACTGCATGTATTATGATTTTTAAAAAGTGTATTTTTAACTTATTTTTAAATATTTTTATTGATTTCAGAAAGGAAGGGAGAGGGGGAGAGCGATAGAAACATCAATAATGAGAGAGAATCATTGGTCAGCTGCCTCCTGCATGCCACACACTGGGGATGGAGCCCACAACCCGGACATGTGCCCTGACCGGGAACTGAATGGTGACCTTCTAGTTCATGGGTCAACACTCAACCACTGAGCCATACAGGCCAGGCCAAGAGTGTACTTATTTATTTTTAACCTTTTTATGTTTTCACATATATGAGTTTTGAGTTTTTGACTGGTGGAAAATAACTAATTTTCTTTTTTTTCCATTTATTATTTCTTCCATCCCTTCTGTGATTAGTCCTGGTTAACCCTAAATTTAGATCGCTGCCCATACACTCTCTTCTATTCTCCCATCAGAGGTTGGAGCAAACAGAGGACACAAATGTTTTACTAGCACCCCCGGGCTTGCTAGCCAACACCAGCATCAATTCGTTCCTGGTATGATTATTTTACAATGTGGATGGATGGAGCCAGTCACTAGAATTCTATCCACAGTCTTGACAGACAGTAATCCAACCTGGCGTGGTTCCATTATTGATGTACTTTTAGCCTGAGGCTAGGAAAAGACTGGGTTGAAAAAGCTCTTTAAAATTGAAATAGGGTACTTAGGCAATGAAGAGTAAGCACCATTCTTTTTCTTCCCTTTTTTTTTTAGTCTCCTTTTGGAGAAACGGGTGCTGCTAGAAATATCTTCATTCTAAACTTTGCAAACAGAATTGATCCTGAAATGCTAAAAGGGGTGTGTTTAACCACCGATGCCTCTATTTGCTTATCTTCTCGAGCTTTTAGAAGCTTTCCAGAAAAGCGCCCATGCTTTCCCACGTTCCTTTCTCCACATGTCCCCTCTAATTTGTGTTCCACGCCCATAAGACACGAGATCCAAGCACTTACTGTTGCTGTGGGAGTGTGGTGGGATGGGGCCCCCTTGGGCAGCCTGACACCAAGCTGGGGAGAAAAGGCAAGAACAAATGACCTGTCATTTCTAATCTCTCTGAGGAGGCTTTCAAATTCAGGGTTTATGAAGGATACAGCAAACCTTTGGTCTACCATTACGCAAAGTGGTTTCTGAGTGTTTGATCTCCTGGTCTCCATTCTTCTCTCTCTAGACTAGCCGTGGGCAGACTACGGCCCGAGGGCGGGATCCTGCCCGTTTGAAATGAATAAAACTAAAAAAAAAAAAAAAGACCGTACCCTTTTATGTAATGATGTTTACTTTGAATTTATATTAGTTCACACAAACACTCCATCCATGCTTTTGTTCCGGCCCTCCGGTCCAGTTTAAGAACCCATTGTGGCCCTCGAGTCAAAAAGTTTGCCCACCCCTGCTCTAGACGCTACTAGGCAAATAAGTCTGAAGAGACAATTTGCTTGTTGCCTCATTCTTTGCCTCTCAACTTAGGTGAACATCTTTTCCTGAGTAAAAGGCCAAAAAGTGTGGAACTGGCAAAGAAGAAAAATATGTTCAAGTATATGCTTAAGAGCTTTAATGGACCTAGCCGGTTTAGCTCAGTGGATAGAGCGTCAGCCTGCGGACTCAAGGGTCCTGGGTTCGATTCCGGTCAAGGGCATGTACCTGGGTTGCGGGCACATCCCCAGTAGGGGGTGTGCAGGAGGCAGCTGATCGATGTTTCTTTCTCATTGATGTTTCTAGCTCTCTATCCCTCTCCCTTCCTCTCTGTAAAAAATCAATAAAATATAGTTTAAAAAAAAAGAGCTTTAATGAACGCTCCCCGTTCTTCCAAAGATCCTTGGAGATGCGTCTTGGGAGCTTAAATGTATGTTCCTTCGGGGATATAGTCAGGTGACTACTTAAAACATACAGTCTGTGCATTCAGCTCCATACATTTAAAACACTTAGTGTGTGAAAATCATATTAAGTTAGAAACATTGCTCTCCACACTCACATTTTATGACACAATTTAAACTTTTCAGGGGCACCTGACATCTGTGTTTTCACACTCAGGGTCGTCCACTATTTGAGTCTTCTAACATCGCCGCCCCTAATTCGTTCGACATAAAATGCAGTTTGGGTTGTTGTGTGCTTGCTGTCTTGGAAATTGGATTCTAAGCCACACATGCCCATTTAGTAGTGGTGAGCTCCACACTGCTCACCATTTACTGTATTATTGTGTCAAAGTAACTGTGCAAAGGCTAAGATGATTCACAGAAAGAATAACTAAGTTAGAACTTTTTTTCATTTAGAAACGAAACTGATTCTTTCAGAAGAACTTAAAATGACCCCTGACTGAAGTCAGTGTTTTAGGCTAATAGGTTTCCCCCAAACTCTGTCTTCAAAATATCAAGTGTGTCCTATACCACGTGACTCAAATACAAGGTTGCATCCACTTTTCTGAAGAATAATTTAAAAAACAAACAAAAACCCTGCCCCTATTCTGGCATCTACCATAACGTAGCAGATCACTTACAGGGTATCTTTTACCAAAATCCCAGGTTTCCTGATGAGGCTTAATAAAACCAATGGAGCCATTTTTCAACTGGGATACTGAAGTGAAATTTCACAAATATGAATGCTACATCTGTTGTGCAAAGGTCATTTGGAAACGCTAAGGGCAAAAATAACAAAAACCCAAAACAAAACAAAAACAACATGTACGTATACTGGCACATTTGCCTACATGCATGTTCTCTCCCCCCCCCGCCCCCCACGCTTTCTATCACAGTTCTTGTTATAGAAGAGAAACTCCTAGAGCACAGATATAATCATATTTAATTTGTTTCTTACGTGAGGCAGTATGTATGTATTTCACTGATGCTCCTGTGATAATCTGACAATAAACAGAGCTTTTGATTCCTTCTCAATGATGGTCTCTTCTAATTACAAAACCTTGACAACAAAAATAACAGCTGTTGCGCTGGCCAGGTGGCTCAGTTGGTTGAAGTGTTGTCCCTAACACCAGAAAGGTTTCAGGTTCAATTCCAGGTCAAGGCATGTACTCAGGTTGTGGCTTTGACCTCCTATCTGGGAGCATACGGAAGGCAACCGATTGATATTTCTCTCACATCAATGTTTCTCTCTCCCCCCTTCTCCCTCTCTTCTGTCTTACAATGAAACCTCTTATTTTTAGGCCCACTTTCATCTCCATTTCCAGAGACGTGTGGTGCCAGCAATTCCTGAGCCTTTTATTCATCCCGCAGTGTAAAAGTGGCTTTCTTGGGTTTGTTAAGTTTGTTCTCACCTCTCTCTCCCTGCTTTCCGCCTTGCAGAATGTTGATGTGTTGTATTCTGTTCTCTTGGTCTTAGAGGATCATTATTATTCCGAAGAGTCCTTTACCTGTTGTTTTCCTAGCATTTCAGAAGGAAATAACGGGGTCTACATTCTACTTGTTCTATTAATTTAACTTACACGTTGTGTACATTGTTTAATTTTACACCTGTATGCAGTCGTTACTATGATCCTCATTTAGAGCTGAGGAAACCAAGTTTCAGCAGTTTGCCCAAGGTCTCCCGGAGGGTTTGACCTCATGCCTTTCTGATATCAGAGCCCAAGCTGTAGGTCACGACCACCTGCAAGCATCCATGGTAAAATAACGGTAACAACTATTGATTGCCACTGAGCTTTCACCATGTGGTTTGTGCAATAGCTCTGTGAGCTATTAACCCATTTTATAGGTGAGGAAATTAAGTCACAGAATTGTTAAGGAGCCTTCCCAAGATCACAGAGCCCAGAGGGTCTGGCTCCAGAGGCTGTGCTCTTAACACGTCCCAAGGTCACAGTTCAATATACTACGTCTACCTTGTAGATTTCCACAATCTACTTTAGGAACCTACTTAGCTCTGCTCTTTTCTCTTTCCTACATGACTTACTCCAAAAGAAAACAAAAACCTCCTTACACCAGCCAACCAAAGCAGAGAGAGAATAGAAGACAGCCAGAGTTAAAGTAAAATCATTTTGAAAATATTTGCACAAGAAATTATTCTACTATATTACGTATCCTCTGTTTACAGTGACTTTCAGACATTCAATTCAGGAATAATGTGAAGAATGTGCCAATATAACCAGACACATAAAAAACATCACTTTTGCCCTAACCAGTTTGGCTCAGTGGATACAGCATCGGCCTGTGGACTGAAAGGTCCCAGGTTCGATTCCGGTCAAGGGCATGTACCTTAGTTGTGGGCACATCCCCAGTAGGGGGTGTGCAGGAGGCAGCTGATCGATGTTTCTCTCTCATCGATGTTTCTCACTCTCTATCCCTCTCCCTTCTTCTCTGTAAAAAAAAAATCAATACATTTTAAAAAAATCACTTTTTAGAGAAGAAACGACAACTAGAATTTGCTTCCTAGTGATAGCCTAAAACTATGTATGCTAGGGGGCGCTATTGAACAATTTTAGGGGTTGTGTTCATTGGTGTTCTTGGGATTTGCATGCAGTTGAGCTTTGGGGTAAGGAGAGCTTATAATTTTTAATTGAAACCTGTTTAACCTCAGCCTGGTAACTGTTAGTCAACACAATACTTTACTGCAGGAGAAATTTTAAAATAAGTTACATTCATTATATGTACAGTTCCTTCTTATTCATGCAGAGGCATTAATCACACATTATTTTCTCTTCCACCTGCAAATCTGAGAACTCAATTAAAAGATAATGAATTGGAGGTGTTAAACGCAAAGAGGGTGTCACTGTTTCTAGAGCATTATTGATGGTGAAAAGACTGTGTCTCGGGGCAGTTAATAGAATCTGTGAGCTAAAGGAAGCACAGAACCAAATTAGTGGAACCAAATCATTAGCAATCAGGAAATCTTAGTTCTAACTCCGTTGCTCCACAATTAAGCTAAATTACCTAAGTACATGTTAATAAATCATGATGCTGTAAATACATAGGATTAGGAAGGTTAGAAAAGCACAGCAGTGCTTATGCTGAATGTGGCCACACACGCTCAGTCCAAAGTAGAAAACGGAATGTAGTTAACACATAAAAGGCCAAAGGACATGCAGACCCACATCCAAAGGCGATACAACTAGGAATTAATATACATCCTTCTATAAATGTAGGTAAGTATATATCCTTCTCTGAATTTTCAATAGTGGTCTAAAATTTTTTTTGTTCTGCAAACTGATGGTTGCCAGATGGCAGGGGTTGGGGGACTGGGTGAAAGAGGTTAAAGGGAATAAGAAGTACCAATTAGTAGTTACAGAATAGAAATGGGGATGTAAAGTACAGCATAGGGAATACAGTCAATAATATTGCAATAACTATGTACGGTGCCAGGTGGGTACTAGACTTATCTGGGGGATCACTTGGAAAGGTGTAAAAATGTCTAACCACTAAGCTGTACACCTGAAACTAATATAATATTAAAAGTCAACTGTCGCCCTAGTTGGTTTGGCTCAATGGATAGAGTGTTGGCCAGCGGACTGAAGGGTTCCCGGTCCGATTCCGGTCAAGGGCATATGCCCGGGTTGCACACTTAGTCCCCATTGCGGGAGGGCCAGGGGGAAGTGTGCAGGAGGCAGCCAATCAATGATTCTCTCTCATCATTGATGTTTCTATCTCTCTTTCTCTCTCTCCCTCTCCCTTCCTCTCTGAAATCAATAAAAAAATATTAAAAAAAGTCAACTGTCAATGAAAAATAAAAAAAAATTTTTAAAGTATCTGTTCCAGAATTGTTCCCACTACACAAAATAATTTTAGGAGAAGCTGTTTAAAATTTTTTTGAATGAACATTATCTAGTAAGTCCAGCACTGAACACATTTGCAGAACTTTACCACTTGCTTCTTAAAAGGAAACGAAGTAGAACTGTCTACGCTGAAAGGCGCTGTGCGGAAAATAACAATTGACCGAGATATGACTGTGTGTCCCCTCATGGCTCATTCATCGCTTCTCCCCATGGAGGAAAGGACTTGAAGTTGAAGGCCATGCGTTAGGCACAGCTCTGATATGTTATGCAGCTCCTACAGCAGTTTATGCAAAAGGAACTCAGTGAGCACTTTGTTGACTGAGAAGTTGTACAGACAGAAATGTGAGCTAATAAATGAGCCCCTGGAGTTCAGCCAAGTTCACGGGTGTACTCCTATGTAGTTCAGGGCGGGCTATGACTCTCCTAACTGTGGCTTAATAGTGGAGGTGAACAGCCCAACACCATTTCGCTAAAAGAACCACTGACCTTCTTGAAAATTACTAAGTCAAACATAATCTTTTCCTCCCCGCTCTCAAGTCCAAGATCATGATTGCTTACGATTAGGAGGCCTGACAGCTTTTGGAGTAGGATGGAGGTGAAGTGGATTTTCCTGCTACGCACGAAACCACGGGACTCATTCCATGTGTTCGTTTTTAAAAACCACTTAGTTTGTGCTTGGAAATAGCTTTCAGCGGCATACACAACACATAGGTCCTTTCTCAGCTGGCAACTTGGAAACTACTATTCTGGGACACAGACTAAAAAAAGAAAACCCTGAAAGCCTTTTGGTGGGTGTATATGGGATGATTTTTTGAAAAAAAAAAAACAAACACAAAAACTAGGGGGAAAAAAACCTAACGTGTTATATTTAAAGAATTCCTAAGTATATACCCATTCATTCAGTAGGCAATGTCAGACTTGTAGAGCCAAAAGTTACGTTTCAGGGACCAAGTTGAAGGATTTAGGAGAGAAAACACGTTGAGGGTGATAGTGGGGCAAGTGAACTCGTTATGTCCTTTAATTCACATCTATGGATCCTAAAATGCCAGCTTTGGGCTTCATCTTATCACTAAATGTATGTTGCCACCCAGGTAACATCTACCTAATTATATCAGGTCAGGGGCCTGTAGCCCTGCTCAAGGTGGTTTGGGGAGGTTTAGCAGGTATCCTCTCCACCCCCACTCCTGAAGCCCAGCCTCAGATATGGATATTGGGGGGCAGGCACGCTCCTGCATCTTTGAGGAGGCAGAGGGTTGAGTGATGGAACCAGCTCTGAAATGCACGAAAATGCCTCTGGCTTGGGCACTGGGCCACTCAGCTTGGGTGAGGCAACCCCCTGCCATGCCAATTTCTCCTGAATAAATAGGGTCAATGACCTGGTCACGATGATCTCCACCCACACTGGGTTATTCCACAAAGACTGGGAATGATATCTACTTAGCAACAAATTTCTCATTGAGAACACAGGTAGCACTGCACACAAGAGTGCTTAGGCAATGCTTAACAGAATGAGGAACATAAACAGTTTTCAAAGGCCCTTATGCACATCAGAGAGCATCGTTTACATATAGGCAACCGACAGACTAATTAAAAAGAATTCCCGTCTGTTCATTAAAATGGGCCCAAATGTAAGAGCCGCCATTCGTCACCATCTCATTAATCTATAATCAAAGAATTGTTCAGGGTGAAGGGAAGAATTAATTTCATAGGAGCATCTTGGCCAGGGACTGGGTCCTTCGAGAGGTGGTGAGCGAGGGATCCTGCCTGTCACACGGGAGGGTTCAGGGAGCCTGCTTCTGGGCATTCATGGCTTGCTGGCCTAGAATCCATGGCAGGGAGAGACTGGTTACCCCACCGAGGTAGCCAATGACTCTTTCAGCTAATTACAGATTTCCCGGGGAGGGGGGATACTCTAACACCTGGAAGGAAAGAAGTCTGAATTTCCTTAAAAATATTCTGATTTGCCTTTTCTTTCGGCTCATAGGAACCAGTCGAGATGTGCTGTCAGTCCAAGGAAGCGCTACTAGGAATTCTGACTTTATATACATCTGAGAAACACGTCCCCGTAGGTAAACGTAAAAGGCTCTTGCAAAAATATTGTGTGTCTTTCTTTGGTGCTTGGAAGTTCCAAGCCTGAATTACCCTTCAGTTTCATCCCTTTCTCTCCTCTGAGTGAAATAATCCGCTATCTATGAAGCACTAAATGGGACAGGCACGGTGCTGTATCGTCTCTTAAGGCAAAGTAAACAGAAATCTCTTTTTCTTTTTGGCCTCTTCTACTGAGCAGGAAAATGTGACTCATCGTGATTGCTGAATGCAGGTCAACTCTGTATCGGGCATCTCACATGAATTCTTGCTCCCCCTTCAAGTCACTTGGCATCTTGCTGCCTGCCTGCCACAGCAAGTACCTACCGGGGACTCCTTCTCCACACGCCACAGATAAGGAAATTCAAGCTCGGAAAAGATCAGGCAACTTAATTTTCATGGTCACCTGGGTAGGCGCTGGCAGAGTCTGAGTCTAACAGTCAGCCTGACTCACCTCTTCCACCTTCAGGGCAGCATGACTGACTAGCGGTGACTGGCGCTGAGCTCTTGCCAAACTATGTCCAAAGGTTTTACGTGTATTAACTGAGTGAACCTCGCAGCGTTCTATGAGGAAGTTCTACTATGATTCTTACAGTCACCATTTCAGATGAAGGAACAGAGAGCTTACGGACCCAACCCCAGCTTACACAAAGTTTCTCAGTGGATTCCAGACGCCCAACACCCAGAGGGGCACCTGGTGACCTGGGGCAGCCTGGTGACCCCACCCGGAGTGGCTGCTGGCCGCCAAAGGGCCCTGTGTCCAGGATGCTGAGAAGGGTCCTTTTACTGGGTAGATGGTTGCACAAGACCTCTGACCTTCTTCCAGCGAGATGCTTGTGTTCGAAACCTAATGGATTACATATATTTTGATTTCCGAATTCCTGGAGAATGGGTAATTTAAGAAAAAATCCCAGCAGTTACCCTGGTAAATAAAAGAATGCACGCTTTGTCACTCTGCCAAGATCAAATGAGAGCCCCAGGGAAACCAGCAGTCCTCACACACACAGGTCTGGGCCACAGAAATCATAAGGGCAAGTTACTGATGGACGGTAGAGATTGTCCATGCTGGGACACATGCTGAAGAGGAAAACGGAGAGCTAAGGTGAGAACAGTAAGTTGAGCTTCTACTTCCAGGGCTGCTAATGTGTCAGCGAGAAGAGGGAAGGGGAGACAGGACAAGGGCTGGCATGACCCGGCTCTTCGAGAGCTGGCCATGGCCAATGCAGGTGGCGGCCCGTTGCTCTTATCATTTCGAATACCAAGAAGGTAAAGCAGGACATATGATAGATTTTTGTTGTTGTTGTTAATCCTCACCCAAGGATATTCTTTCCCATTGATTTTTAGAGAGACGGGAAGGGAGGGAAGGAGGGGGAGAAAGAGAGAGAAACATTGCTATGAGAGTGAGACACATCAATTGGTTGCCTCCTGCATGTGCCCCAGCCAGGACAGGAAATTTGCAACCTGGGTACGTGCCCTTGACTGAGAATCGAACTTACTGCCCTTTGGTGCACAGGCTGACGCTCTAACCACTGAGCACACTGGCCAGGGCCGTATGCTAGATTTTATATAAAGACCTGTGCCTGAATTCATATAAAAAAAGGGCTAGTCCCAATGTCCTTTTAGGACAACTGCATGCAGGCGCAGTCCCACCCAAATGCCCCACTTCACAAAACCTGACTAGCTGCGCCCCAATCCCAGTGGGTCATCCAGAACTCGAGGCTCCATGAGCCACATTCTGTGGTAGTACTACAAGTGAAATTACCTTAAGAAAGAACCAAATGAACATATAATCAAAGAGCGCTAAAATCAATGGAAAATAAAACTTGGAGAGAAAGATGTTTTAAATTGGGCCTCTCATCTCCTCCCCCTGCCCTCTGCCCTCCTACCCTCCAGATTAACTAAAGAACTTATATGCATATATGCATAACCCATGGACACAAACAATAGTGCGGTGAAGGCCTGGGTAGGGGACAGGAATGGGGTGAAAGAGGTCAATGGGGGGAGGGGGAAAGCGGACATCTGTAATACTTTCAACAATAAAGATAAATTGTAAAAATAAAATAAATTGGGCCTTTAAGGCTAACGGCAACACTTACAAGAACAAGAATGGATCAATCCATGACCCCCACACTGATATTCGTGCGAGTCCGGAGACTAACGCATATCGTCGTGAATTCTGATTGGACAGGCAATCCTGGGAGTCAGGGCAGCTCCCGTGCCTGCAAATACAGCCGCTAACGTTCACAAGTGGACGTCATGTTTGCCAACGAGGAGAAACTCTTTATTGTTCAAAGCAAGATAAAAACTGACAGGAAAGTAACCCCGCAACTAGCATTCCGGGAACAGAGTGGGAGGGGAAATGACATAAAGGTTAGTAAGCCTTGTGATGGCCAGGGCCACTTTTATCCCAGGGTGACTCAGTTGGACAAAAAATAGAAGCGATTGTCTGAGCCAAGACAATCTCCCATTCATCGTTCCCTTCCTAAAATTATAGCCATCTTCCCGAACAGTAAAGATCACCTTTTTTTTTAAAATCCTCACCCGAGGATATGTTTTGTTTTTTAAATTAATTTTAAAAAGAGAGGAAGGGAAAGAGAGAAACATCAATGTGAGAGTAAATCATTCATCGGCTGCCTCCTGTACACGCCCGAACCGGGGATGGAACCCACACCTAGGTATGTGCCTTGATTGGGAATTGAACCCGCAACCTCTTGGTGTACAGGATGACGCTGCCCTTGACAGGGGATCGAACCTATGTCCCTTCGGTGCACAAGCCGATGCTCTAACCACTTAGTAACACCGGCTAGATTTTATATAAGACCTCTGCCCGAATTCCTATTAAAAAGGTTGGAGTATGGTTCTTGCTGCAGCCTGGTCCTCCTGTCACGGTGCCGATATCACCTTTGTAAGGCTGGTTCTGTTTCCCTGTCTTCACTCTTTCTCAACACACAGGATTGTTGCAAAACAAAACTTAACAGCCTTTTTTTTTCTGGTTAAAAGCATTACACGAGTACGCAAACCTGAAACAAGAACGAGCCGTGGTCACAACTGGTAGTGATGGCGGCAGGTTCCTTCCTTCCTGTTTTGGTTTTAAGTAGAGGGGCTGTCCCAATTCTTTCTTTGGGTTGGCCTAGCCCCTGGCAGGGGCCTTGCTCCCCGCCCTGGGCCCAGACCCATGAGAGGCATCAGCCTTCTTCAAACAAAGCCTCCTTTCACCAGGAGAGGCTCTGTGTCTCTGCTCTGGACACGGGAACAGGTTTTTGGACATGTTTTGCTGACATGCTAAGCCGTGTATGTCAACAGGCAGGGCAGGTTCCTATTCTCAGGTTGGGAGACTCGAGTCCTGCCACAGCTGCAGGCAACTCTCACAGGCCTCGGTTTATGTGTCCAAGAAGCCAGATCAAACCCTGTGAGCACTTAGACAGTGGTGAACACTGTGAAAGCCTCTCAGAGTGTGTGTGTGTGTGTGTGTGTGTGTGTGTGTGTGTGTACATGTGTGTCTGTGTCTGTCTGTGGTTGGGTGTGCGTATGTCTGTGTCTATGGGTGTGTTTGGGGGGATGAGGGAGAGGAGTGAGCCACTGCTAATTAGGATAACATTTCTTACGTATCTTTCTAGAATACAGTCCAAAACAAAGCAGAAAGGAAGCAGCAAAGCTTTATCTCCCTCCAGCAGCCGTCCCAGGCTGGGGCTGAAGTGAGTTCACCTCGGGGTCCATTGTGTGCAGATGGCCCTGCGGGCTGCTCCACCGTGACCATTTGTCCCGGGCACAGCGCTGCCTCCAGGGAAACTGTTTCCTGCCGGAGGCTTGTTGAAAGCCCCAGTGTCAGGGGAGCTGCAGGCACTTTTCCTCACTTGGAACGTCTGATTTGGTCCAGCCTCCCACCCACCCACACTCTCCCTCAGATCACACCCCCTGACCTGGGAGTGAAACCAAGGGAGCTTTTACCAAAAGCCTAGAAGAATTTGTGAGCGCTGGTAGCTGTGGTCCCGTGTGTGCATGTGAGTGTGCAGGCAGATGATGTGTCTGTGCAGGCATGTGTAGTCAGTGTGTGCATGAATGCACGTGAGTGTGCACACATTCCTACATGTGCAGAGAAGACTGGTAATGCAGTTCCCAGAATGGTGGGCTTGGTGAGGATTCTTCCAGAAGGAAAGCAGCAGCATCGTGGTGTGGACACTGATGCCCTTGGTTTGGGTCCTGAGGGACTGCATTGGTGCCGGCACCAGAAGCAGCTCAGAGGGACCTCTGCTGGCACTGATGGCTTCTTGGGTCTGGGAGTCCCGTAGAAGATTCCACAGGAAGCCAGGGAGAGTGGCTGAGGGGCCGGGGGCGGGCTGGCGGTGCCACCTGGTAGTGTTGAACTCTCTTCTAAGTCACCTATCAGATATCTCCTGGAAGTCCCAGGAATAGCTCAGGAACCTCAAAAAAGGAGCGGGGGGAGGGGGGGGGGGGAATCTGCTCCAATATATCAGAGAGAGGCAGAGATTCACTCCTTCATCCATTCGTTAGTTCATTCATTCATTCATTCCGCAGAAATGGAACTGTGGACTAGCTATGTGCCAGGCATTGTTCTAGGGGCTGAGCAGGGTGGAAAAAGAGAAAAGCTCATGTCCTAATAGAGCTTTCATTATAGAGAATTCCACAAGCAATAAAAATGAGCAAACATATCAAAGTAATATCAAATCCAATCCAATCCTGAGAAATAGTTAAGAAGAGAATACAGCAGGCTAACCGAGAGGGGAGTTGGTGGAGAAGACTACCATTTAGCTGGGAAGGTCAAGGTCTCTGGAATTAGAGAAATGTCTATATCATTGTTAGAAACACACAGACACACTACACTTTTGAACTTTATAGTAAACTATAAAAAGTTTGAATTTTTGTTTCCACTTTCAAGAATCTTCCAACCATTGAATTAAAAGAATCTTATTACAGACCCATTTAAGATACAAAGAATTTTTAAGGAACTGTTCATAATTTTTATTGTATTTAAATGTTATTTTATAAATTATGAATCAAAGGAAGTGGGCCATAAATTAAAGTTTACAAATCTTTGCTACATACAGACTTCTTTGTATTGATGTTTGCTTTATTAATTGAATGGATAGATAGATGAATGAATGAATGAATGAATGAGGCCCTATATAACCCCGTTAACAAATGTGTTCAAAGCCATCTCTTTTAAACTTGACTTTGAAGCCTCTACTTAATGTAAAATGGGAGTAAAAACCATAACCATACGATTGTGAAGATAAAATAGCGCATTTAAAGTGTGGAGCACAGATCTGGGCAAACAGTAAGCAGGCATTGACATTTTTTTGATTGAAGAATAAACAGTAGGATGTGATTTATGTGAATTCTAAACTAGTTTTCAAAAATAAAAATTAAAGACAGCCTGTGAAATAACTTCTGAACCTAGGATTATTAATAGAAATCCGGCAGTCATTCTCAAGAAAAAATGAAATTAGTTTGTTTCCCTTGGACTTATTAAGAGAGTTTAAAACTATTTCCCCCCCTAACCTAAAACAACAGAATGTATCTTTCCTCACCCTGGTTCTGTGAAAAGCCACCCCAGATCACATTAACAGTCAAGAAGATACACTCCGCAGGCCTCAGGGCCCTCAGCACATGTGCAGAGATTTGGGATTCAAATGTACACTGAGCATCTATTATGCGTCCCGGGCAAGGGCCAGGACCTTTAGAGACGCATTTCTCCAATGTATTCATTTTTAACCAATAGGCCAGGAATATACGGCAATGACCTGTTTCCTGAGCAGCTGTGTTCCTTCTGAGGGTCGTATGATAAAAATGTTTAATTTACTTTGATATCAATACCAAATATGCTGTTGCTGTTGTTTTTCGGATAAGTTAATATCTTCATAGTATAAAATAAACCACTTGTGAAAACTACTGAGAGCCTTTTCTAACTGGGAATCTATAATAATAAAAGCGTAATATGCAAATCAACCAAACGACCGAACAGCAGAACGACTGTCTGGACGACCATACTATGACACGCACTGGCGCCAGGCCAGCGAAGGTGGGTGCGATACAATTGGTTGGGGGCGCCTGCCACTGCCCCATGATTGCTCCACAGAGGGAGGCCCAGGCCACCGGCCAGCAGGGCGATCAATCAGGAGGCTCTGGGATCTCCACAAAGAGGGAGACCCAGGTGACTCTCCGCAGAGCAATCGATGGTGTGTTTGTGTGGGGGGCCCTCCGTGGAACTGGGAACTGGGGTGTGTGGCAGCGTATGTGGGCAGCCCCAGGCCAAGGTGGTGCGGGCGGGGGGCTGGGGCCGGGAGGCAGCCAGAGCTACAAGGGCCCCAGCAGCCGGGGCTGGGAAGGCCTACCCTTGCATGAATTTCATGCATTGGCCTCTAGTATTTCTTATATTTGTTTTACATCTCTTTGCTCCTCTCTTTTCTTTCTCTCTGCTTTTTATCTACACAACTGGAATTTTGTAATTAAACATTCTTTGAACAAATGATGTTAATGGCTTATATTGTTTCAGGATAATATTGGGGACTTAGGTTATTTCCAGATTTCCACCATAACAAGTAATGCTGCAATAAGTATTTTTATACACATCTTTGACTACATTCTTCTTAGAGTTAAGAATTATTTGACCGATTTGAATACGTGCACCTCATGGCTTGAAATATTTCCATCCGGAAAGGCTGTAACAATTTACACCCTCAGCAGGAGGATATGAGGGTCTGGCCCACTCTACCTTGGCCAGAATTGACGGCATGACTTTAAAAACACAAAAAAGGGTCACGAAAATGTTGTCAATTTCCTAGACAAAAACAATTATCTTAGTGTCTTCATAAATCTTTTTTCTTTTTGCTATTAATAAGGTTAGTCTTCTCCTCCCTCTATGTATATTTTCTTTTATAAACTGTCTATTTCATATCCTTGGCTCATTTAAAAAACTAGATTGTTAGGAATATCCTTATTGTCTGACAAAAACATTTTCTGTTAAAGAAGTTAAATCTTTTTCTATAATATTTGTTAATTTCTGTAAATATTTGTTGCAAATATTTTTTTATGGGGCGGTATTTACCTTTAAATGTTTACTGTACTTTTGGATCTAAGGAGGAGTTTCTGATTTGCATACATTAGGCATGAGTCATTTCTGCCCTGTCCAGTGCCCCTTTCTGTCCAATTCACATCGTTTTCTTAGAGAATTTGCTCCTGCCCAGAGTAGGCAATGGGTCTTGTCTCCTGCCAACCAAGGCTGATGGATCCAGGGTGGGACAGCCAACCAGAAGGACAGACACAGGTTGTGTAACTGGACGCAGATCCAGTGCTGGGATTCCTGGTCCTTCCAGATCCCAGGGTCACTCTTCCATGTCAGCCCAGGGAAGGCCCCGTCCGATCACAGTCCCTGCCCTTGGATTATCCGGATCCCTCGCCTGTAAACCCTCCACTTACTTGTGGTATTTTGACTTGGTTTGGTTCCTCACATTCATAACGATCTTTGCTAAAATATGATGAACTAAAGTAATTCTTTCCCTTGTGGCTTCTTCCACTGCTTTCATATTTCAAAATCCTTCCCCATCCTAGTCTTGGTTAAATATTCACCTATTTTTGTTCCTAGACTAAGAAAAACAAAAAACAAAACCCAACATTAAAAAAAACTCATATAATTCTCTAGTTCTCTGAAGTTTATTTTGGTATGTGGTTTGCTGAATAATTCTTTTCTTTTCCCATTGGTTTGCTGTGTTCCAGTGTTCATAAATGTGTGTGTGTGTGTGTGTGTGTGTGTGTGTATTTCTGGCTATTTAGTCTGTTCCATTGATTCCTATGTCTGCAATATAATTTTAATTATCACAGCTTTAGTATATATTTTAATATTTGAGATTAAAAGTTCCTTTTCACCATTCTTTGAAAAATTTCCTAGCTACCCTGCCCAAAACTATTTTGCTATCAGAAGATATGTTGTTGTGTGGGTTTTTTTTGGGGGGGTGGGGAGGGAGTTGTGAGTGGAGGAAATGGCATTTTGTCAAAGAATACAAACTTTCAGTTATATTATGAGTAAGTTCTGGAGATCTAATGTACAGCATGGTGACTACAGTTCATACTTCTGCATTGTGTACTTGAAATTTACTAACAGAGTAGATCTTGAGTGTTCTCACTATGAGGTGTGTTCACTAACTTGATTTTGGTAATTATTTCACAGTGTATACATATACTAAATCACATTGTGCACCCTAAATATATATAATTTTGTCAATTATACATCAATAAAGCTGGAAAAACTCTATTAAAAATCGATTTTTTTTTCATCATGTCACTAACTCAAGCTCTCGACACAGTCAGTTGAGCACAGGTAGCTATGGTCCATATTTATGAAACTAGAAGAGACTTAACTGACTCTGACCCTTGATCATCAGCTGTCAGATTACACTAAGAAGGTGGCTAAGAGAAATTTAGCAAATTAGAAAAAAGGCAGCATTATAATTTGCCTTAAAAAAATTGAGTAGACTACACAATTAAAATAATCTACTTTCCTTCCAAAAGGTCTTTAAAATGGACATTAACAGACATTACAATGTGATCTGGAACAATATGCTTTCCTGGACATTTAATTAATGTTTGGGTGTTTTTGATACTATTGGGTTTTACACCCCACAACATATAATAGTTCTTGGTAACCTTAAGGAAAAACATCCATCCACATCTCCAGTCCTTTAGCCATAGTTAGGAAGGTGCTTTTTACATATGACTAGGTATTTTTAGTGACAGGTATGTTCATCTAAAATTACACTGTATGACTACGTAAAAATAAATAGGAGATTTAGTCATTTGGGGACTTTATGGATACATTTTGTATTAAAAAGAAGAGTGATGGGCTAGGGAAAGAACACCTAAACACCTGCTAGGAATGTCCTGGAGCCGCCAGGCCGGCAGTACCTTTTCGGCTGAATTTTCACACATCACAAAAGCAATCAAACAAAAAGAAAAAAACCCACAGAAATATCCGCCAGGCAGAAAATCAGTGGGGAATGCAATGTTATTAACAGAAACTTAGCAGAACATTAGAGGATAAAATATTTAAAATGCAACAACTAGCCGAAACCGGTTTGGCTCAGTGGATAGAGCGTCGGCCTACGACTGAAAGGTCCCAGGTTCGATTCCGGTCAAGGGCATGTACCTGGGTTGCGGGCACATCCCCAGTGGGGGATGTGCAGGAGGCAGCTGATCGATGTTTCTGACTCTCTATCTCTCTCCCTTCCTCTCTGTAAAAAATCAATAAAATATATTTAAAAAAATAAAATAAAATGCAACAACTAAAAAGGTAAAAACGTTAGTCTATATGATCCCTTCCCTTACTTTATGTATTTAATACACATATTTCAATATACATCCTGATTCCCTTTGAGGTCAACATTTCAGATTGTTACGAATGTCGAACAATCCCCCCTGAGTCTGATAGTCACCCACACCATCTTCCTAGAGAAGAGTATATTCATTCTGGTTGTTCTCACGGATGATGGGATATGTTCAGTTAACCTATTCAAGTTTTTAAACGAGTAAGATGTTGGCTACAGTTTTAAATACCTGAAACGCTGCCAAAATAAAACAGAAAAACCCATTTGGCTTAATTTTCTCGACTTTGTATGTGGGAGGGGACATTCCTGCGGTTGTGTGTGTGTGCATATGCGTGCGTATATGCGTGTGTGTGTGTGCGCGCGCGCTGGTGGTGGGGAAGGGAACAGAGAGCTTCCTTATAACTTCCTAAATTCCCCCTGTGGTTCTCAGAAACCATGTTCCCAACAGCAAGCCCAAGGACTTGTCCAGAGCATGCATTCCATTTGCAGTTTCTTCTTTCAAGAAAGAAAAATATAAATTTGTATGTATCTTTAATCGGAAAGGAAGTAGGATCATAAAGACACACTTAAATAAAGATGGATTATATTTACAGACAGAAAAGAAGGCAGAATAATTCAGACCCTGTATAAATAAAGGAATAATATTCCAGTTGAAATTTCTGAGCTTGGCGTTCAAGGCCACCCTCAAGCTGGCTCTATTGCCTAGTCCAAGGCGATCCTGCCCTTATGGTCTGGACGCCTCTGGCTGCTCTGGCTTCATCTCCACCTACCCTTGCCCTCAATCTCCGTCTCTAGTCTCAGTTCCTGGAACATCCTAGACCAGTGATGGCGAAACTATGACACGCGTGTCAGAGGTGACACGCGAACTCATTTTTTTGGTTGATTTTTCTTTGTTAAATGGCATTTAAATATATAAAATAAATATCAAAAATAGAAGTCTTTGTTTTACTATGGTTGCAAATATCAAAAAACTTCTATATGTGACACGGCACCAGAGTTAAGTTAGGGTTTTTCAAAATGCTGACACGCCGAGCCCAAAAGGTTCGTCATCACTGCTCTAGACTCTCTCCGCCTTTGGGGACTCCAAGAAGCAGTTTTTCTCTGTCTGGAACTCTGGATGGTCCTCCCCATCATCCCTCCTCCATCGTTTCATTAACACCTACTCATCCTTCAGGTCTGGTCCCAGCCATCCCTGACCCTCCAGGTGGGCCCGGCTCCCAGGGCCCAGTGGCTGGGCAGACTGTGTTCTCAGTAAGGGCTCCTAGTCAAGTGGGGGGGAGGGGAAGGCTGTTCTACTGGCCGAGTCACGTGCCCTGGTACTAGGCAGTATCTGCCTGGACATAGAGATTCCTTTGTGCAAACCAGAAAAAGACTCCAACAGCTTGCCAAACTGAGTTCTCACAGGTTTGCACATACCTGGAGGGGCTGCCTTTTAGTTTGTCTATCAAGAGGGGGTGCCTTTTTCTCATTTGCACAAAGGCACTGTATCATTGGCTTTGTGCGTTTCCCTGCTTTATATACACACTGGGATTTTTCATTCACAGCATTTATTAAAGTATGTAGTCATTGACTGGTGTGCTTAATTGCGTAGTATCGGTCTCTTACACTAGACAGTGAAATCTACTAGGGCAATCGCCACGGGATTTTGCTCAAAATTCTACTTCCAGTTCCTAGCACAGTGTTTGGCATACAGTAGGTGCTAAATGCATATGAATGGAGTAAATTAATAGAGAAGAGAGCCATGGAGATGCTGTCCTGGAAGAAATAACCAGACTTGGGGCAGACTTATTTACACTTAAACCCACTGCTTCTAGGAGTAAGCAGAGTCAGGACGCAGGGCCTCACGAGCCTGCATGGGAATAAGGGGAGTTTTCGACGGGCTGGTTAAGCTGGGAGGAAACCTAAGGGAGACAAAAAAAAAAAATGATTCTAATGATTCATAAGATTGCAGGTAAGCCGGGCATCTTGGAACTTGCAAAACTCGTTGAAACAAAAATGCTTGCCCAGTTGGCTGAAGATACTGAGGCAGGAAGCCTCCACGCGTCACTCAGCCGGTCCCTACACAACAGGCTGCACACGAAATGCTGAGACCAGTGTAGGTCCAGTTACAGCCCAGCAACTTCTGCGTCCTCTGGGGCTTGGGAAAGAAGGATCTGCGCTGTGTAGTGAGGGCCCTGCCTGTGAGGGTGCAGGAGGGGGAGAAAGAGAAGAGGGCAACAGGAGCGCCAGTACAGGCTTCAGTGCCCCAATTTTAAATTTTAAGACAGGGGTCCTCAAACTTTTTAAACAGGGGGCCAGTTCACTGTCCCTCAGACTGTTGGAGGGCCGGACTATAGTTTAAAAAAAACTAGTCGGCTGCTAAGCAACAGGCAGTGGCGGCAAAAACACTTGGCGGGCCGGATGAATGTTTTCGGCGGGCCGCACGTGGCCCGCGGGCCGTAGTTGGAGGACCCCCGTTTTAAGAAGTTACAGTAGATGGAATATAGTCAATAACATCATAACAACTATGTAGGGGGACAGGTGGGTACGTGAAATATCGGGGGGACCACTGTAAAGTACATGATTGTCTAACCACTACGCTATGCATCTGCAATTGCTACCGAACAGTATGGAATGTAAACTGTAATTGAAAAATGAAAAAAATCACTCATTAGGAAAATGAAGGGAAAAAGATGAAAGTTTTTCATTCTCAAAAAAGGTGCATGCTATACCAGATTACATCTATATATTTTTAAAAAGTATGTAAAATATACTAAACAGCACTCTCTACCATGATTATTTCTTTGACAGTATGTTTTAAAGATATTTAAAAAAACATTCTTAGTGATTTTTAGAGAGAGGGGAAGAGAGAAAGAGAAACATCAATGTGAGTTTGGAGGTAGAAGTAATCATTTCGATTTGATTACCTTCTCAAAAATGCACAGAACTTTAAGTGATTTTAATAAGAGGCATGACCTCGAACCTCAAGCTATGAACCCTAAATCAGAAGTGATCTAAATGCAAATATTAATTCCCTTTAATGTTGCTGAACCAGAAGTTTAAAAACAGAAACAGAATGAGTGATTGGGATCAAATGGGAACTCAATGTCTGTATTTTCCCAAACTACTTAAATGAAACATCGCAATAGTCTCAAATCAAATATGAACTCAACTGAGTGTTTATTTGGCTTCAATTCCTGGGGAGTATAAATGGTTCTGGAAAATATCCCTTATAAAAAGTTATAAAGAAGAGTGGAACTCAGTGATATTTGAGGGAAGCAAAAATAATATTCCTCACTAGCGAAAAGCATCTGAAATCATTATAGGTCTCCCACCACCAGCAACCTCAAGTCCCATAATAATGAAGACAAACGGATATTTAGTTATTTTTAAAAGTCAGCATTATTCTTGATGACATTTCACTAAATTATTAAATAGACATTTCCACTATCAGAAGTCATAAAAAACATTTTGAGAAAAACAAATCTACTTCTTGTAACACTTCCGTGGAAAAAGCAGCCCAGAGAAATTCTAGAAAGCCTTCCTCAACATCGAGGCATCCAGAGCCAAAGACCAAGACCAACTGGCTGCATGATATCAAACAATCACATTAATCACATAAACGAGCGACGGAAGGCCTTGTATTGTTATGAAACTAACCAGCTGACTGCCCAATTAGCACATGATAATATCATTTAATTATCATTGTCGCTTCCTCAGGCCACACTGGTCTGAGGAAGAAAAATCGAAGGGTGTGGGTAAGAAGATGGCCTCTTCCCAGGAGCCTTGCCAGGACCCCCATGCCTCCCTCGTTTTCCTGGCAAGGAAACCCAGGCAAGGTATTAGGGTACTGAGGCTTCCTTGCTGCTCTGCCCTGTGCCAGGGCCACCTCTGATGGGCAGCTGCGCCCCCACCTGGCCCTCACCTGGGCTGGCCTAGCTGTTCCTGCCATGATTGTGGACTTTCGTGACAGGCTCTGGCCACACCTCCCCTTCAGCACACACGTATGTTCTTCACGGGGTGAGGGAGGGCTCTCTCCCCCGTTGTGGTGCATCTGGGCCACCAACCAATGTGACCTTGCCCTTTCAGTGACCCTCAGCCCTTTTATGTGGCCCCTACAGTGGATGCCATGCTTCAAGCTCCAAGGTTTGGTCCTATGACAGTGACATCCCCAAAGGATTCCTCCCTGTTCACAAAGAGTTTCAGGGAAGGTCATGGAACTGAAACTCTGTCCTCCCGCATGCGGTGGCCATGGGAGGCAGGCATGTGGGCTCCGGCGAGAGCTCTGGGCCATTACACTCATTCTCCCCAAGGCTCTGCTGGCTCCTCAGGCAGATACGAAGACAATCACTCCTGTCTTGTCACTGCTCCATGCTCCACACGACTCCACAGAGATTCTCTCCTGACCTACCTAAGTATGAGCACTGTTTCATGATCACAAACTCTGCTAACTCTCCACGTGGGAGGTGGGAGGGGTGGGGAATCAAGGATTCTCCCACGTGGAGTGTCGCATTCAGTGGCAGCAGCTCCTGACCTGCTTGTCAGGTACTCATCTATAAACTTCCCACAATAAAAAAAAAAAAAATTAATAGCCTGGCCGGTGTGGTTCAGTGGTTGAACACTGACCCATGAACCAAGAGGTTGCAGGTCCAATTCCTGGTCAGGGCATATGCCCGGGTTGCAGGCTCAATCCCCAGTGGGGGGCGTGCAGGAGGCAGCTTATCGATGTTCCTCTCACATTGATGTTTCTCTCTCTCTATTCTTCTCCCTCTACAATCAATAAAAGTATATTTTAAAATATTAGAAATGGTAATAAAGTTTTGCTAAAATATGCATTTCCTTCCTCTGAGTCATATTAATCCTCTAACTTACCATCCTGAGTGAATACTGCTGTGAACTGTGGTTGGGTCATTCCAGCCACTGGAGCCAGGCTGCCTGGCTTGACTCCAGATCCAGTTTTACTGGTTGCTTGATCCCAGGCAAGTTACCCAAGTGCTTACAATTTCTTTATTTGCAAAGTAGGGATATGGAAAACATCTCCATAGGTTGTTGTTAATAAATATTAAATGAGGTAATGCCTGTCAAATGCCTAGAATGCTTCCTGACACATGGTGTTCACTCTTAGTATTATCCTGTGAGCTGACCTGTTCTGCACGTCAATGTCCCCACACCTGGTGAGATCTTCAGGTGAGATCTGCAGAAGGGCCGGGGGTTTTTGCTCAATTAATTACTCAGCTGTAAGTGGCTGAGCTGCTGAGCCTCCCAACGTGTTGTGACAATAACATGCTGACAAGCTAAAGATGACTGCACCCCTCGCGGAGGAGGAATTTGCCCGAAAGCAAAAACAAAAAGCATAGTTCAGGCAATTAATCACCCTCATCCCTCCTTTCCCACAATATTCGGCTTCAGCAAACTCAGGAATTTCTGCGTCCAAGAAGCTGTAAAAGGATAGCTGGCCACGCGGACGTGCCACGCCTGCCAGAAGCCACCTGGAAGGTCGTCACCTTCCCGCTCAAGTTCAGAAGGTTCTGGCTGAGCAGCTCTGCACACCAGCCCGTGTCAGCCCCCCGGCTTCCGGACTATTCAATGCAGATGCACTCCTTGGCGCATCTTTCTCAAAAAGCCAATTAAGATCCTGAGTTTCCCTTCTGGACTGCCAGGTCCACTCAGCTTATCATGCGAAAGATGCAAGCCAGGCCAGCGCTTCTCAAGTTTTAACTAGAGGATGTTAGGAACAATTTAGGCTGTCAGGGCCCCCAACATCATCAGGGGGCCCTGAGGCGACCTCTGGGTAAATCTGTAAGGATCTGCTATCCTCTCCCTGTCATTTCTGCTAGGTTCTGAAGACAGGATTTATATCCTTATTCCCTCACCCGAAGATAACCAGCCAGACACCTAGAAAAAGGCCGAGCCCAGGACCTAAGGAAGTGAAGTCAGGATCCCATCTGCTGGGGTGGAGAAGAGCAGGCCAGATGCCCAGGGATCAATAGGGCAAGGATGTCTCTCCTAATGATGAGAGGAAGCAAATTCACTTAGGATGATGCACCGAGTTCATCTTCGTTAGGACGCTGGCTTAAAAGAAACAAACAAATAAAACCGCATTTCCTGGGGCGGGGAAACTGCACACTAGTTGTCATTGGAACATGAGGAAAGAAGTGCCAGTCCACACTCCATTTATTTTGAAACTGGGAAGGACCTCAGATGTTGACAGGAGACCACCGGTTGTCCTCAGAGATCTACCCCTCTCCTCCCTTTACATGGTGCAGTGTTCAGGACAAGTACGTGATGTGACAGCCATCTCCCACCTCTCACAGTGAGTGTGACCACGTGAGTATGTTCTGGCCAAGGGGGTATGAGTGGAAGCTGTATGTCACTCACTTTTATTTTTTTTAATATATTTTTATTGATTTCAGAGAGGAAGGGAGAGGGAGAGAGAGATAGAAACATCCATGATGAGAGAGAATCATTGACTGGCTGCCTCCCACACACCTCCAAATGGGGATCGAGCCCACAACCCAGGCATGTGCCCTTGACTGGAATTGAACCTGGGATCCTTCAGTCCACAGTCCAATGCTCTATCCATTGAGCCAAACCAGCCAGGGCGTGTCACTCACTTTTAAATCCCGCCTTTGAAGGAACGGGTGTGCCTTCCCCTTGGTCCTTTCCCTCTTCTCATTGGGTGAATGTGGATATGATGGTAGGTGCTGGGGTAGGAGGAAAGCGGTGTGTTGAGCGTGGCAGAGCAACAAGACTTAGAAGAAATCTGGAACTCTGAAACTGTGAAGCTTCCATAACAGCCCCACAGTGGGGATGGGAGGACTATATGTAAGAGAAACACAGGTTTTAATTAAATGTTAACTATTCCCATGTCAGCTGGTTCAAATCTCTCGTTTTCAGATGAAGAAACTGAGGCCAGAGAGACTAAAAGATGTGTCCATGGACATAGAGCTATTCCCTCTGTAGACTGTACATTAAAAAGATGGAAGTTGCTCATCTCTCATGGGTATGGCTAAAAGAATGAAGTTTCTTACAATTTCTTTTTTATTGGATTAATGTCACAATCAGAAGGGGGAACAAGAGAACTTAAAGCGAAGAATTACATCATTTCAAGTTTCTTAGGATAATCAACATAAGCTATTCATAGAAATTACTTAATTCAATGTAGATTGCCAGGGCTCAAAGCTAATGGAAAATTCTGAAGGTTCTGATTGAGGAAATAGCCAAATTGTTGGAAGAGATTCTCCAAATACATTTCCCAAAGTCCACAGGAAGACGCTCAATGGGTTGGACTGTTTTGGACTTCTTTCTGAGTAAGACTTCAGACATGATTGAAATTTGGCTCTGATGGTGTAAGCACCCAGCTTTAAGAACACACACAAGAAACCACAGGCTTAATTAACAAAAATGAAGTCCACCCATTGAACAGCATTTGCTTTTAGTTAACTTTTTCAGAGGAAAAAAGGTTCACAATTCACCATTTTCCTTGATCCTCATTTGCTGTTTGAAAACGACATTCAGCAGTAATTATGCTGTTTGACGTGGCTCATGCATCTGATGCTGTAAGGAGTTGCGAAAGGGCTGGGAACGCTTTCAGAGAGCAAAACATCTGACCTTGTTGGTTTAAACTCTGAATATGGTTCATGGAAAACAAGAATTCTTCCTCTCCTTTGGTATATACCATGGAAGCATTTCTTTCAGGTTTTGCTTGGTGTCCCCGTGTTTATAGGGCTAACATCAGTCCCAACATCACAGAATCAGGGACAGCTAAATCCTCAGCCTACCAGCCATTAGCATGCAAAGCCACTGGGCTCAGTCCCATCCACCCCTCTTCCCAAGTTCCCACACGGCTGTCCTGAGCCATTTTCACTATACTCTCAGAAACGACAGACAGTGTGAACGGGGCTCACTTTCCTACAAAAAAATGTTCACTTCTAGCTCACATAATCTTCCATCTGGAACTCAGAATGGCTAGAAGGGAACGCATTCATGGCAGTTATTTTTGAAAAAAATATCAAGGGCTCCCTGTTGCCTCGAGAATGCCTGAGCTTTAACAGCTTCAGACCTCCAAGTCTACTCAACCTCCCTCTCAAGACCTCTCTTCCTCCATTGTTCCTTTTTGCCACAACTACCTTGGACTATTCTCTATCCCAGGGACTTCCTTACCCCACCCTTCTGTTGTCTCTGCCTGGACTGATCAATTCTACCTCCTCTCTTCTCCATTGAGTGTTCCTGTGACTTGCTCTGTCTCCGACTCCCATGTAGCAATGATCATGCCCTAGACTTTGCTATCTCTACAGTATCACTCGTTTAATTGTATTTTTAGTTATTTATGTATCCATGCTTCTGTCACATTGTGAGCACCTCAAAGAGAGGAATTCTATCCTAATTGTATTCCAAACATCTGGGACAGCTCTCAGCACAGAGATGTTCAATATATGCTTGCAGAATCATTGAGGGAATCACAGGAAAAGGATCCTAAGCTATGCAGTCTAAATCATTAAAATAAAAAACCCCAGCTAGATGTGTAAAAGAAATACTAATTTATAATAGTGTCTTTTTGTTCCTTCTTTTGCATTGATATGGAAAGAAGCAGAAAATTGATGCTGCAAAAACAGTTGGTTGACGGACAACTGATGTCTTTGACTAGGAATCTGAAGACTAGCAATTTGAGTCTCTGAGCTTCCTGCCTCCTTAACTCTAGGCAATTTATATTTATAAAATTAAAATCTAAATTCCACTGCATTCCAAGGTAAATCTCAGGTGACAGTCGGCAAGGACTACCCCTCTGAGATTTTCTTTCCCTTTTTAAAATGAGTTTAAAATGGGTATGAAATTACCTGCCGTACCTTCCTCACAGTGCGTGAGGATCCAATGAGCTGATAGCCACAAAAGCACTCTATAAACCATGGAATGACATTTCATGGAAGTCATATTATCATAAAAGGAAAGGAAAAGGAAATAAGTACCATTCACTCAACAGCCCTCTTCAGAGTGGTTATGGTGGGCCAGGTAAGGTAAGGTAGCAGGCGTTCATGAGTCAAAGAAAACCCAGGAATGCCCTGGCAAGGGCTCCCCCAGACAGAGCCCACCCACCCTCAGGTAGACTCACTCCACAACCAACTTCAGTCCCCATGGGTCTGAGTACCATGAATTGAAGGCAAGTCTAGATACAGCAAAGAAACAGGCCAAGACATCCACAAAATACAGAGGCCTGCCATGCACCACGACCACCCTCAGCCCCGCCCCAATCTGACGGGGTACAGCAGAGCTGGTCACTTCTTACTGGAAATGGGGACTGCAAACTAATCTAATTTTACTTTTTTTCTACATGAAAGAAACCATAGCTGCAAATTTCACGTTAGAACATTTATTTTTGAAGTTGTTCGTGAAGCATGCATTATTCTTTAGCAACCAACCTGGCTAAATTTTGGATCTACAGGAAGTTATTAAAAATCAAAGATTATGCCTCCTTTAGCATTACGTTGAAGATTACATCCATCTGATCATTCATTCATTTATCCTACAAATATTGACTTAGCCCTATGATATGCGAGGCAGTAAGCGAGGTGCTGGGGAACGAGCCACGAACAAGAAGAGGTGGCCTAAAGCAAACAGTTACACAAGTAACCTTAATTACTATTGCGATAAGGGTGGCAAAGAAGAAATGTAAGGCTCCATGCCCAAATGAGATGGGGGGGGGGGGGGAGCAGTGGCGAGGAGGGATGGTGGAGGGTTGAGAGGATATTCTCCTGAGACAAGGGCATTAGGGCTGAGACAGGCTCGGTGGAGCTGGCCAGGGGATAGAGGAGAGAAGGCAGCTCTGGGCGGGAACTGTAAGGGGTGCAGGCTGCAGGTGGGAAGGAGCTTGGCCACAGCATGAGCCAGGAGGGGCAGCAGGAGAACCCGGAGAGGCCATGTGGGGTCATCTAGCTCAGGTGAGAACCCCACAACAATGGGAAGCCATAGAAGAAAGGGTTTTGAACGGGAGTAGCAAGATCAGATATGCAGGAAAAAGCAAAAACAAAATGGGACTTTAATACCCAGGACAGTGGTAAGACACATAGAGAACTTGAGGGCAGGGACCCCTTTCATTTTACAGATGAAGACACTGAGACTCAAAAATGAAGTCACGTGACCAAGAACACAGTGAGAGATACTGGCAGGACCTCCTTTTTCTGACTCTTGGTCCAGTGTTGTTTTATTTTTATGTTTCTACAATAGCACCCTCCACCCTCTAATTGTGAATTCGAAGTCATAGGTTTCCCACTCATTCACTCATAAGCACAGCACTGACTTTGAACTTGAAGCTAATAATAGCAGCAATCATTTCTCAGGAAACTGCCACGTGCCTGGCAACCTGTTAGGTGTTTTCCACATCTAATCTTCACAACAATCTTGTAAAGTAGGTATTATTTTTACTGTTTCGCAGTTGAGGACACGGAGGCTCAGAAACATGTTTACATTGCCCAAGGTCACACAGGTAGTTAACTGTGATGGGGTCCACAGCCAGTTCCCTGTGGCTCCAGACCTCGCCACCATGCCAGTCTAGTGACTCTAGATTGATCATTATCAAATGCCACATTCTGGTCTTCTGGGAAAATCAGGAGGGGAAAGTCTTATCTCCCTCAATTGAAGAAAGAGCTACATGAAATTTTCTGAAAAATTCACTAAATAAATACATACATAAATGAAATATAAAAAGCCACAAGGGGTAATGTGAATTGAGGAAATCAGATGAAATTGTTTTAGTTTTAATCTACTACACAAATGGTACAACATTCTTAAAATGCTCCACCAACTGGTTTCAGGAGATAAGCACTGGCTGTAACCACATGGCTGGGACAGGATGAAAATGTCACCTCAACATGGTCTCATCTGCAATCTCAATGGAAGGAACTGTGCTGCTGGTTACAGAGAAGCGGGGGCAATGGAGAAAAAGGGGACCATCTCTCAGAGATCTGTTCCCGACCTGCCAAACAGCTGGAAATGAAACAAAGTCAGCTTCCATATAGTAAACACTCCAACAGCTGGAGACGTAGTATAAAAACATAGAAAAAAAAGTCTGATCCTAATGAGAAGGTTACATAGCCCAAATGAAAAATGAAAAACTAGGAAGAGCTTAGAAGCAATCATAATCCCCTTGAAATAAACCTTGCAGACCATGCAAGAGATTTTTCAGGAAACAGCTGTTACTCATTCCCAGGGAGATAAAAGGAATCAACCCCGCTAAGACACAAGAACAGGCCAGGATGCTCTCAGTCCGTCATAGAAGAAATAAGATCCCTGCACACAGTCAACATTAAAACCCACTCTGCGGAGAGTTGGGTTAGTGGACCAGAAACAGATAGAAGAGACATTGATGGAGGGTTGAGAATAATCAGACGTTGAAAAGAAGGTGAGAGAAGATGGCAGACATAGGAAATAGAGCGTGGACACGTAGCCTGCAAGCAAGGGGGCTCTCTCAGGGGAGAAGAACCAACAAAAGATAGTTTCCCAGAACTTAACACCAAGGCCAAACGCAAACAACCTGTAGACTGGAGGCTGGAAGTGCTACTCATGTGCTGTGTTATATTTGAAAGCAGAAACGTACACTCAGGCAGATCTAGTTAAGATACAAAAGCAAACAAGAGTATTCTGAAGCCCAAGTCCAGAAAACCAGATCACTTGCAAAGAGGTGAAAGTGAGTACAGTTTTCGCTTCCCCCTGTAAAAACTGTCTAACAGAGGGGGCATGAGAGTACAAGGACTGTAGGGTGTGTGTGTGTGCGTGTGTGTGTGCGCATGCGTGTGTGTGTGTGTGTGTGTGTGTGTGTATGATCAACAGAATATTTAACATCAATTTCTACAAAAATCAGAGATTGTTGCCCCAAATATCAGATATAGAATAAAAGGGGAAATCAGTTCATGGGAGATACTGATATTAAAAAGGGCTTGAGTGACCATAGAATCAATTTCCCATTCAGCAATAAGGAAGCACAAGCATCAATTCAGGGAAGAACATTTAGTGATTAAAAACAAGAGCTATAAAAAAAAAATCACAAGTATTGATTGGCAAATCTAATAACTGAGGAAATTACTGAAACAAAAGAGAAATATAAGTGAAACTTCAAAAGGAAGAAAGAAGAATTTTAAGACTCTCAGAATAAATAAAGTATGGGAAAGAGAGTGAAGAGAAAAAGTCAAAAGGCACAGAATTACTAATATTCTTAAAATATAGTTACTTTGTCTAAAGATGTAGCTGTCATCATCATCATCATCATCATCATCATCAAAGATAGCTTTGTTATAGCACTTATTATGCAACATTGTGTTTTAATCCTTAAAATAAATCTATGTGGTGGGTGCTATTGTTTCCATTTCACAGATGAGGAAACTGAGGCCCAGAATGATAAATAACTTGCCTGAGGCCAGGGCTAAGTAAGTGGGATGCTATTCCAGTGCTTAACCGCTCCACTCTCCTGCCTTGCTATGAGCAGGTAAGACTAGAAGAATGCAGCATAATACAGGATAGGTATAGTAATCACTATTTTAAAGTATATCTCTATTACATTTAAAGTAATAATGATATTTATAGCAACTACTACATACAGAGGAACTATAATTGCCAGGCATTGCATTAAGCTTTGTACAAACATGAGTTCATTAAATACTAAAAGCCCTGTAAGATACTGCTACAGGGAAGGCATTGTAAAGAACAAAAAAGTATGAGGATTCTCTCCCAAGGTCACCCAGCTAGTAAGTTGCAAAGCCATGATTTGAACCAGGGACCCTGAAGCCCCGGTTCCTTCTCCACTGTGCTCCATCGTATGTAGGGACAGGATGTTTACATTCTGAATGGCATTATAAGGTAAACGAGTATCCAGCCAACTTATTTTTTTTTTCTTTCTTAAAAAAAAAAACGATTTTAGAGAGAGGGGGAGAGAGCAAAACACTGATGTGAGAACAAAACATCGACGGGCTGCCTCCTGCATGCCCCCTACTGGGGACTGAGCCTGCAACCCCGGGCATGTGCCCTGACCAGGAATCGAACTGGCAATCTTTTGGTGCACAGGACGACGCCCAACCAACCGAGCCACACCAGCCAGGGCAGGCTGCTGACCTCCTTTTTAAAAAGGCACAGTGACTGCTTCCATCAAGGTCACTGATGATCGCCTAATAGCTCAATTTAACAGAGGTCTCCCCACTCAGTCACCTGGTGAGGTTACCACTCCTCCCCTCTTTGAATTCCCTCCTCCCACCTAACTGCCCTCTCCCTTCCGTTCTCCTTTCCTGGGCTGCTGTCTCCTCCCGTCCCCTTTCTCATCAGTGCTCCTAGCTTTGGGCAATTGTTCCTCTTGTCAACCTATGATGATGGTGACCAAATATACATCTCCAGATTTTTCTCCAGGCGCATGCACCCACATATATGTGTATCTGTATCTGCCTGCTAAACACACGCACACATATGTGTACGTGCAACATCTATCTCTTTCAACAAAGAACTGATTGTTCTTCCTTGCCCTCCCTGTTATTGTGTGTGGATACCTTTTATCGTCCTTATCACGCAAAGATGAAATTGTCTATTTGCTCATATATCTCATCCACCAGACGATAAAATCCCTTATCTTTTCACTTCTGTTTCCAAAACAAGTTGTAAAGGTCTGGTAGATACTCAAGAAATGTTTATGAATTGAAAGATAAAAACAAGAGTAGAAAGAAAGCAAGCATAAAAGAGGGTATTGCATTAGGTGCCAATCTTTTTTGAAGAATGGTTATAGAAAATAATAATCAAAACTGCAAAAAATAAAATGGCCTTGGGTATCATTTTTATTCTTAATTAAAACTGGCAAGAGTTTTCAACATTAAAACACTCATTGCTGGAGAGGGCCCTTCTTTATCTTGGTGTTGAAATTGGCTGCCTCCATAGGCGGCTGGTGGAAGGCACTAGGCAATGCTTGTCAAAAACAATAAAACTATTCAAAAACAATAAAACTATTCATAACCGTCAACCCAATGAACTCGCTCCTGGAAACTTACCTGAGGAAATAAATCAACAGAAGAAAATAGCTGTATTGGAGGATATGCTTACAGCAGCATTACGTACGATATAATAATGAAAAATCGGAAATAGACTAATACCCAACAGCAGGACAAAAGCAAAGGAAAATCAATTTGAAGTACTTTTACGCATCCATTAAAATTTAACACGATGACTCTAAAGGATAATGGAAAATTATATAATGCTGAGAAAAAAAGAAGCAGAATGCAAAATTAAATGCTGGCTAGGATGGCCACTTTGTGAAAACATTTGCTTGCACCTGAGCAAGAACAGAAAACATCTGACAAGAATTCATAAAAGTGACAAATGCGTTGTGATGATGGGACTTTGTATATACTTCCAAATCAAATTTTAAGATGCAGCTGTCACGATATGGAATGAAACACAGGTTGGATACAGGTTCCACACTTTATTAGCTATCCTGCCTTAGGCAAGAAGCTTAGCTTCTTGGAACTTAGCTTATTCATCCACACAATGAGAATACTATATTTCTATCCCGTAGCCAATTAAATTCAATCAACTTATGCAATAAACACTTAGATAGCACTGACTATGTACCTGGCACTGTTTGTAAACACCTTACAAATAATGACTTGATTGCCTTGTTTAATGTCAAAACAACGTTTTAAGATGGTGCACAAAGAGGTTCAGTAAATCTCCATTGACAATAGCAAGATAGTAACTTTCAGTGGCTTTCCAATGTCCATGGGATCAAATCTAGCAATTACAGCAACTGCTAACATTTATTGAGTGTCTCCTAATGGGGAAGCATCTGCTAAGCCCTTCCGCTGCCTTATCGTATGTAGCCCTTAACAATAACCCATTAGGTAGATCCTGCAATTGTGTCCTCAGGATAGTCAGGCCCAGACAGGTTAACATGTGAGTGAGCGAGAGAGCCAAGATTTGAACATGGATCTTTCTGAATTCAGAGCCAGGTGCTTTGTCACTGTGAGCTGGTGAGCTCAATTTTGTTAGGATGGTATACTCGGTCCTTCAGAATCCAAACCTCACCCACCGGCTCCTCACTCCACATCTGAGAGAGTTCTGAGTTGAAGGCATAACCTTTAAAGCCCTGGGCCTCTGCTCCTGCTGTCCCCCATCTGGTCTTTCTCCACACTCCTATCCACCCTTCAAGGCTGCACCTTCTGGAATCTTGAGAGACAATTAATTGTTCCCTTATCTGCTGCTCTTTTAAATAGTAATTTGTGCCTCTAAGTCACTATGTACCATGTTGTTTCTATGCTTCTTACCAGCCTGTTCCTTCCAAACTCAGTTCACAAGGGAAAAGACCTTGCTTTACATAGGTTTGTGTGCTATTGTATTCCTGGCTCTAAGTACAGTTCCCAGCACATGATAAAGACCCAATGGCTACTTGATAAATAAATGAACCAATACTTCCAGCCAGTCCATATTTCTCTATAAGGTTTTTCAGAGTTTTGATGTTGAAGGTAGTTTAGCTAAATGAGAACAGAAAGGTACCCCTCCACCAAGAAGGCTTCCCTGATGTACTAAGTGTGGGGTAAGTGCGTTAGTACCATGTGTTTATTCATTAGGCCTGTTTGCAGACTCTATGGCTTGCCTTCCCCTTCTAGAGAATTCCCTCATAATTCCCCAAATCAAGGATAGTCACTGCCATGTAACTGGTGATTAAGGAATATGTGTTGAGTGACTGATTAAATGAATTAATAAATGAGTGGGGTTGAAACATTTTCTTTCCTTAGGTCACCGATAACATATTTCAACTTGTAGAGTGCTCTTCTATACCAGTGCCAACATAAAAAAAAAAAAAGAAAACCTTTCAAGTCCATGATGCTCCTAAGATTGTGTGTAACAATTAAAGGAACAACTTAAAAAGGTTCAACAGGTTGTCCATAAATGTTGAATCTTCAATGATTGGGAGATCATTGGGAGCTCTCAGCTCACAAACGATTTATTTTTCCTCTCAAACCAGACTAGAACCTTTTGAGAAAGTAAAAATGCTTCCCACTTAAATGTTCTTTAAAAACACCCAAAATAAAGAGATTCATTTGGTGGACATGTTCTCTCTCTTTACCCCGAGGTCAGTTCGGTACTGAGGAACTATTATTAGAAAGCTCTCAGTTGAAGATGCTCTTAAGAAGGAAGATAAGATGTGCGATGCTGTGTGATAGAAGCTAATTTTAATTATCCAGTTTACTAGGGTTACTGAGATATGCCAAACATTTAGCTAATCAGCAGGCTCTTGAGACAAGAGGACTGCCTAGTGATAGACACAATTTTTCCTCATTAATGAGTGATGAAAAATTCTAGTTAAACATGCATTTTCACTCATACTGAAATTAAATTCTAATAACATGACTAATTTAAACTTGAAAATTGAACCATAAGACTTTAAATGCAATGATACAACATCAACCACCATATTGATAAACATTTTTAGGAAAGTAAAAAAAAAAAATCATATACTATATTTATAAGTTCAAAGACCTGAAATTGAAATTAATTAGGAGACTCCATTAAAAAATTATATGGATGATGCTCAGGAGAATAGTAAAACCTAGGTTATCAAGCACTGAAGTGCCTAAAACCCTCTAGTAACTGGTAGGTTTTCCGGGCATGTGATACAGATAGAAATGAGAAAATAGAGATAAGAGGAAAACAGCTAGCTTACCTTACGTACTTACTATGAGCTGCAAAATACCAGGTGTTTTACAAAAATTATCATATTTATTCTTCCAAACAACACAGAAAGGAGAAATCATTACTCCTATTTTATAGATGAGGCACCACGGCTCATGGAGTTTGAGTGAGGTCATCAGTCAGAACGTAGCTTGGCCAGGCTGGATGCCAAAGACTGCTTTTCCTAGACTCGGGACCAATGCCAGGCTCTATCTGAGACATGAACAACACAATGGTTTTGTTTCCCTGGATTAGGTATAGTTAGCCTTTTGGGTAGCTGGTACCTCCAAAGGCGTTTTCCCCGAGTATGAAGTAGATGTGTTTCTCTGTCAGCTTTTCTTTTAACATAGAAACTTGAACCACAGACATAATGCAGGTTTCTGAAGCCAACTGGATTTCCCACAACGCTTTTCACATAAAGCTGTCCCTACCCACCCTGACATTGGAACAGGTTAACGGCTGTAGCTGACTGTCATTCCCAAAGATGGCTGCTACAGTCTCTCCCATTTGTGGCCCTCTGCAGTGCAACCCTGCTACACCCCCATCGAGAGGGAGAGCCTACCTTTCCACTCCCTTGGCTCTGTGGCTGCTCTGACAAATGGCACTGGAGGAAGTGCCGCTGGCTCTAGGAAGCCAGCTGTCAGGTGAGAAGCGAGACTGTTCACAGACGACCATGCGGTGAGAAGCCCACGCCATGTGGTGAAGTTGTATGTCGGTGCTTATCGATAGCTCCAGTGGAGCTCACAGCCAGCATCAGCTACCAGCCCTGTGAAGAGGCCATCTGGAACCTACAGTTGAGCCTTAGCGTGACTACAACGCCAGTCAACATCCAAGTGCAAGTGTGTGAGCAACCCTAGGCAGGAGCTGTTTTGCTGAAGTCAGTCCATCCACAGAACCAGGAAACAGTACCTTATTGTTTGAAGGCTCTACCTTTTGTAGTGGGTTGGTCATCAGTAATAGAGCATCACAGTAGTGGTGGTGTTGGTTTTCTTCTAGGATGAAGCAACTATTTCTTTAAGCAACTGGGAGATTTGCCGGGGGGTGGGGGGAAATATATTAAAATATCATACATACCAAGAGTGGTGGCTGAGCCAATTCCCTAGTATAGGGTTATTCTCTTAAAGGGCTGAGGGATGATAAAAGACGTACCTATGTAAACATTCCTATGTTTTGGGCTATTTCTCCATGAATAGGCTACACAGAGGTGTTCGTTTTCAAAGCCGATGCTTTTATTCTTACCCAGCGAACAGAGTGCATTCTCAGCAGAATGATATGTTTGCAGTGAGTTTACCATCCGGCTGCCAAACGATTCTCTGTTTAAAGCAATAACCAACCCGAGTGAGTCCCTGAACAGTTGCAGAATGCCCATAACCTCACTGATGTTTGTATTACCTGCCAAGCTCCACCTGAGCTGACGAGAGAGAATTCAGCACTAATGATCCCAAGTGAAAGAATAAAGTGCTGGGAATGGAAGGATGCTCCGACAATACTTGGAGGGTAAGTCTGAAAGGAAATAGTGTGTAGACAAAAGAACAAAGTCTATTCTAGGGGATGTCAGAAGACTAGCACAGATTTAACCAAATTTCCTCACCTCCTGGATTTATTGTTCAGTTTTTGGTATTTTGACAATGACCTTAAGGCCAAGCAAGAAACTGAATCACGAAGGAAAAATTTACTAATGTTCAAAATCCTGCACTTACTAACAAAGAGGGGGCAAATATATTTCAAAAAACTTTCCATAACCAGGCAAGAATAAAGGAATTATGGTGTTTCATCAGCATATTACATTCTCTGGGAAATCTGGTAAACTCAACTTTCCTGTCACTAATGCTAACAATAAAATTAAAAATGTAGTGCTATTTCGCACTAAATGAGAACAGTTTCACAACAGAACTTAAATTATGTCTTTTTAAAGACCTCCTAAATAGCAAAGCAATTTGTCCACATGTGAATGTATTTACCTTCTGAGTTTAGAAAACCCTGAGAAGTTATATGGCTACGTTCCCTCACTGACCACGCCACTGACAGCAGAATGAAGTTTCCACCGGTTCTCAATTGTGATGAAAGTTGTGTGAATGGGCCTTTTCCCTTCTCTCATGACAGTGTCCACTACAAGGGAAAAAGCAACTAACATCTAAAACAGTAAGAGCACTGCTGTGGTGCTCTGCTGTAAATCCTTGTTTTAAATGCTTTTGGTATAACTTCCTTTTCCTGAGTTTTAAAAGCAATAAATGTCCACTTAAGAGGAAAACATTTTAAATGCAGAAAAGATTCTTTTTAAAAGAAGAGGAATGTTTCATAACCCTGCTCCCCAAAGATAACTCTCCCATACCCTTTTGGTCAGTTAACACAAGAAAACTTCTCTTGGAGTTTAGTCTTTAGATGCATTTCATGATTCGGTCACAAAATTCCGGTATATATCGCAACACTGATATGGCTTCTGCTTACACAATCAGAACCTTAGGCCAAAATTTCTTAATGCTCATATGCTTTCTTGGTTTAAGATAATAACTTAAAAAAAAACCCCTCAAAAGCCAAATGATAGAAAAGAAGATGTCATGAAATAAAAAAGATAAAAATCAAGACAGATAAAACTAGCCCTGACAGGGTAAGCTCAGAGCCTTGTCCGGATATGCCATGGTTTCTGGTTCAATCCCCTGTCAGGGCACATTACAAGAATCAACTAATGAATGCATAAGTAAGTGGAACAACAATTTGGTGTTTCTCTCTCTCTCTCTCTCTCTCTCTCTCCCCCCAAAATCAATATATTTAAAAAAGCTTTTAAGACAAATAAAATTAGAAGCTTATGATCCAATCACACTGAAATACATAGGAAGAGTACATTGTATAAATTTTATGGTAATTTTATGACAAATTAAGATGCTACAAATGGAAGTTAATTTTCCATGGAAGCTAATGGTATGAAGATAATTATAATAATCAAAATTTATGTAAAAATAAAGGAGGTTTTAAGAACTAATGTTAAGATTAAAATAAAAGCTATTTTCTTCCATTTACCCCTGCAGGCATGTTTATCTTTGCCTTAAACAAAGCAAAATATCACTATTTGCAAAAGTGGAGAAGAAGAACAGTCTTTATTTAAGGAAAAAAAAAAAGCCCACTATTGTTTCCACTCAGAAAATATTGGTATTGTTAGTAGCTCATCTTAATGTACTCCCAAACTAATGGCTACTTTAAGCAGTCACTTTTTAGAGTATTTTCTACAAACACTCTAATATCCATAATATCCAAAGAGTTTCACCTCAGTTCAATGATCTCATCATTTACGAGACTCCAAGCTGCCCTGAGGTTGAAGCAGGAACCTTATAAGTTTTGATGTTCTTGGTCCATAGTATTGAGTAAGTGTGCTCTTCTTCAGGACGCTGAAATCTATTGAATGACCCAATCTTCTAGCAGCCAGTGAAGTGATCTTGGCCAACTGTACTGATATGTTTAATTCAGCACTGTTGGAATAACTGATGAATATTTCAAATGTTTAAAAAATACTGATATCCCAGTTCTGTATCCTAATTGAAGGGATGTACCAATGGATGGGTGGGTGACTGATGTTAGAATATGTAATTAAACTTCTGCTCATGTCATGATTCCCTGAATGTAACCATTCCTCCCCTCTTGTGCAATGTTCTCATGGGGCAATATCTTGGGTCAAGTTCAAAGGCGGCATCATAAGGATGGGCCAACTTATCCGAGTAAGGCCCAAGGAGGCCATTACTTAGGAAGTCTCATGAGGATATCCAGTTTTACATTCCGGTATAAGAACAGAATTAACCAATCCTCTTGGCCTTGCTTTTCTCTAGATCCCAATAAAAAGGAAATATCAGATTCCAGCAAAAGTAAAGCTTAAGAAATACAACTTATTCATCTATTCATTACATATTTATTAGTACCTGCCTTAGGTCAGGTCCCAAATTAAAACAGGTAAGGATCTCATCCCAGTGGACCTACATTCTAAGTTACAAACACATTTTAAAAGGTGAAAACTCAGTAGTAATCAAAGAAATGCAAATCAAAACAAAAAAATTTTGGTAGCAACAACTAAAAATTGCAAAATTCCCCATGTGGTAAAGCAGATAAATAGGCACTCTCATAGTCTGGTGGTAGAAAGGCAAGTTGGCCAAAGATTTCATTTTTGGAGAGAAGGTAATTAAGTAGATATATTTGTCTCAAGAATCCTACGTACAGGGATTTATCCTAAAGGAATGACTGAAGACAAAAAGTATTATGAAAATGTTCACTAACGTATTAGTTTCTTTGGTGGCTACAAATAAAGCTACTATCGGCATTCCTGTGAAGGTTTTTGTGTGATCTTAGTTTTTAAAATCACTTAGGAAAATACCCCAGGAGCATGACCTCTGGATGTTAGATAAGGCTCTGCTTAGCTCTGTAAGAAACTCAGGTCCATTTTTTTTCTCAGAAAAAAAACTTATATCTCTATGTATATTAGGAATAAAAACGTAAACAACAGTTATGGAATTTATGACTGATTTTTTATTTCTTTTTATCCACTTCTCTATGTCCCAAGGATGCTTTTAAATAATTCAAGCAAGTGACACATTTATAATCAGGGAACAGTTCATTTAAAAACACAGAGAAATAGAGAAAAACAGGAACAAACCAGGTCCAATGGCTATGGCTTGTTCACCTTGTTCACTGGACCACCAGCTCCTGGACAGCAGATGTTCTGATAGGACGTGGTGTCAGTCATACCAAACCTTGTGCGTGTTCAGACATCATCACATGGACCGTCTCACTAGAATGAGGCTTTCTGTGCGAACGGTTGGTGTTCCCTGACACTCCCTTCAGGCTCTGCGTGTCTCAGATTCAGGAGAAGTAAAGGAACCCTAGTTAGGATCTGGGAGGCCCAGGTTCACGTCAGAACTGCTGCACCCCACTTCCAACAGTGACATGTCTGCTTTGTTTCTGAGACCAGCCCATACCTCATCTCCTAGGCCCAATCACCAGATTCCTGTCTTGTTTCTGGTCTAAGTGCCCTCCACTTTGCAAATCCATGAAGTAGTAAAAAAAAACTGGTCAGCCTCCAATGGAGCAAGCCGTCAAAGGATCTAGCTATGAGTAGAAGTCTGCCAGTAAATAGAAATCTATGCTATACCATCACACTCTGAAATAAACAAAAAATGAAAATAAAAAATGGAGCCAGCTCATTAAGTTTGGAAAATAAATATAATTTATTTTCAAGGAAGGAGGAAGTTTGGCATCTATTTACCATATGGAGAACCCAGGAAATAAATTAAATTAGGCCGATCATGAACGGAGCAGGCAGTGACAATGGCATCTTCATACATCTATTGTGAGGTTGACAAGCTAAACAATACATCCCCCTGTCTTTAAAGAAGATGTGTGAATTTTTTATGCCTGGTTATTTATTTCTCTCTTTCCTGAAGGGCAGGTATAGAATCTGTTGTCAGTATTACCAAGAATCATTTCAAAACAAACAGGGCTGGTAGAATCCTTATCTCTGTTAGTACTGGGTCTGACTTGCTCACAAATAAAGTCCACAAGAAGAGACACATCTCAAAGCCAACTCTGGAAACATTAACCTTTCTTTCGATATCCTCACCTCCGGGGCATACATTATTAATTTCCGGTAAGCTACCTCACTGAGTTTGCCAACCGATGAGTGAAACTTAGATGCTTTGGTTTTATTTTTAGCATCACACAGGAGATAAGAGAGAAATACGAACAGCCCTCAGAAAAGGCTCACCTCTGCGCTATTGTTCTGGGCAGTCTAATAGCGATGGTTGCATGTTAGGTGGCCTGCTCAGTTGTCACTCATTTCTCTCCACTCTGCTGTGCAATGGGGCCCTTTGGGTAAAAAATACCCATGTTTTAGATAAATCAATCCAATATCTGAAATGACCAAGTGGATCAAATCAAATCAAGCTTTTAAGAAGGGCTTCTTTTCACTTCCTATTTCTATTGCGCTTGGAGAAGAGGCCCACAGTCTAAACCCCAGGCATTGTTTGTGTTTGCTGTACTTCCCACAGCTGAACAGGGAACGTTTCAGGGGATAAATGAGCAGCTCTCCTTTACCGAGCAGGAGAAGGTCAGGAGTAGCCTTGCACCACAACTTCAGACAGCCCCTTGCGTCCAAGGACAGCATATGTAAAAGCCATCACGTTTTGCAACAATGCTAGGAAAAGGGAAGTCATTATCAACACCCTCAATCTTTCAATTAGACGAGCAGAGGTCTGCTCTAATTAGTCCATAGTTATGAACACTGCAAACTGGTTAAAGAATGTGGCTATCTATAAACCAGAAATTAATGTGCTAAAAAAGAAAAAACAGCTGTCACACACAAACTAACCAAATAAACACACCGTGCTCCATCAACCTCCATCTACTCGTCACTCAGGCCAACTCTCCATGCCTGCTGCTTGAAGTCCCTTTCAAAAACCTATCTGCCAATGAAGCCTTGCTTTAGTTCAAGGCCCAGTTGCAAGGCCAGCTCTCTGAGACTCTCCCCAGATCTCCCAGTCAGGGTCCCCCGTCTGATTCTTGCTCTCCCGAAAGACTTCATTAGGGTCACTATTAGGGACCTACTGTGTATGTATCTGCCGCCCCTTGAGTTTCCTGAGCTCTGCTTTGTCAATCCTTATATTCCTTCAGTGCCCAGACAATGCGTAGCTGACAGCAAGAACTGAAGACATTGAATTAGAGATGGATTCAAGAGGTATGTTGTACAAGAACCCCAAGAGCATGTTCACGTGCGTGTGGTCGGCTCAGTGGACTACCATGGAAAAGAGAAAGAAAATGCCATTTGAAATAGGATTTCAGTCATGTTCTGCTATGCCTAGCGTTTTTGGATGATTACAGTAGTTGCTCCAAAAACCACCTTCGATTCATTGGTTTCTGTATCTGTTGAGTAGAACTTTAATACTGCTCTTTCTTTGTTGGAGAATGAAGTGTGTATGATGATACGTCTTGGTTCAAAGGGACTGGCATTAACTCTGACTTAAAACCAGAGGAATGCTGTGCCTTGCCTTTGTTTCCACCATGAAATAGCAACTAAGCTCAGAAACAAACCCAGGTGTCCCCGGAGTGACAACAATCATCACTCTACCTTGTGTTGGGCTTTGTGTTTACAAAGCACTTTGTGGGCATGCTCTTATTCTCGTAACATTCTGTCCCTGAATCAGGAACTTTGCTTTTGTTCAACACTTGAAACTCACAAGGCTGACTCGACAATCCCTCATCTGTAGAGAATTAAAGTCTACTCCTGTCCTACGCTAAAACAAATGGGCACAGTGCCAGAAGATTCTGTAAGACCTTGAATGTGCCTGGCTCAAATAACACAAAAATGCTAGCTGGACAGAGGACATCTCCAAGATCGACGAAGAGGTAGCATCCTTCCCTCTCGTTCCTTCCTTCTGTGCCACCAAAACCTCTACCCACCCGATCTGTTATTCCTTTAAGAAACTAAAAGGTTCAGGTAGATCATGCCGGGGATCCTGATGCTATTCTTCTAATAATCTGGAAGCACCCAAGGCTGATGCACGAAGGAACAGGAAGTGGGAATGAGACCCCTGAGTTAGAAGCAGGGGAACTTTGGGGATGAGTCTCGTGCTAAAGTGATGTCTATGAAGCTGCTCTAGGAGGAAGTTTCTCTTGTCTGAATCAGATACTCTCAGGACCACCCTCTATCTTCACTTTGGTTTGGGAACTCTCCGTCCTTTAGATTTTCCCCCAACCAGGAATTACCTCCCTCAAGCGTAGACCTCCCCCTACAGCCCATGGCAGGCCCAGCCTGAGCTCAAATCCAGCGTTCACCTGGAAGGAAGGAGGAGAGGGGAGAGGTGCTTCACAGAGCTGGACTCTTTGTCTGTCACATCAGTTTGCTTATTTTACCTTATTCTCAACAGAACTGGGAATGTTTAAACGGTTGGGAAATTGGGGCAACTCAAAGTCACGGTCTTTTGTCTTATTTGGTTTCTAAAAATAATTACTTGACCTTCCATTTGAGGACAAACACTCAAAGATAAACAGTCATTGCTAAGATCACAAGGAACAACCTTTAAGCAGAAAGTCAGGTTGCTGGTCTAGTAGCTGCTCTAGAGAGTCACTGAATGAGTAAACATCGTCGAATTTGTTAAAAAGAAGAGTTTCAATCGACTCTTAGATGGCTCCCAATTATGAGAACATCGTTATGGGAATGTGTATATCTTGGTATAATAAACACTATAGATCAAAGTTTATAATGTTCACATGCATTTTATTCCTCACAGGTCTACTCTAATAAAGAGAGTGATATGGTGACTGTGGTCTTGAGCACTTAGCTTTCCCACTGACCTACAGTGACGAATGGAATTGCTGACTATTCTCTGGTTTCAGGCTGTCAATCAATCCAATGCTTTGGAGAACACTACGTGGGCCTGCTTCAACCGCATGTATTCTGTGGGTCAGGGACACGTCCCAGTTTTCACCAGCTAGTTAACCACTGCTCCAAGGGGAGTTCTCATAGTTTCTGGAACATTTCCTCTTATCCAACATACCTTCTAATGTCCAAGTCTTAATTTCTGCATCTAGATGCTCTGACATTTACTGGAAATGTAACACATTGGAGATAGGTATGGAGGCTCTTACAAACTCAACAGGCAGAGGGAGAATGTAGTCACACCTACAGCTTGATTCTACTCTCCCACAAACGCACGTTAGAACACTGTTTATTTTGCCATTTGATTGTACTCAGGAGTTGGTGAGTTATACAAGGGTGTTTCCAATCAGTCTTCACCTCTATGCATAAGTATAAGATCAAAGTGCAGCCACCCAAGATATATGTCATCTGATGTATGTCATCTCGTATACACAACAATAGCTGAAAATATCAAATAAAAAAACACTGTAATACATATAAATCTAGGAAATACCAAAACAACAACAAACAAACCCATCACCAACAACTAAATACCTAAACAAAAAAAAATCCACCAGGAAATGATTTATTAACGCCCATGGGAGGACAGCTAAAGAATGACAAATGTTAATCAAGGAAAACAAGATAATGTGTTAGTGTATAGGAAGGGGGAGCACTTCACAACTAAGACCGAATGTCTTTCTTTGTCAAGATACTTACTTTGGAGAAACCAAGGGGACTGGATACTACCAAGTCTGGAATAATTTAAATTATTTATATGCAAAGTGTTAACCTACACAAAGTGAAGCTGGATGATCCTTGGGCTTCCCTTTAACTGCCTTCTGTTAATCAGATATCAGAGAATGAAGAAACACCAAGAATATTTAAGATAATGAAAAAATGACACAATCCAATTTACATTATAGATTCCCAAGTGGTCAAAAACTGGAGCTTTGTTATTATTATCCTACCTTTTTAAATTTTAGATCACACAATCTACTTGTATTTTCTTTCAAAGTTAGTAACATTGAAATTCCCTTTTAGCATCACATCCAATTCAGTCTCATCCTTCTCACCCAATCCAACTCCATTATTGACAACAGCCAACGTGGCATTTTCAGCACAGCCAGAAACTGTGCTGAAAGTTTGCAGTTATATCTTATTTAACTTTAACAACTCCCTGCTAAAGTGGGTTCCATTATTATCCCCAATTTGCAGGGGAGGAAACCAAGCCTTGGCATGCTTGCATCCCCCATCAACTCAGGTACCCACTGTTAGTAGTTTTGGACACATCTATCCAGATTTTTTGTATAGAGTTGGAAGACAATTTAACAGAATCAATCTCTCTCTCTCTCTCTCTCTCTCTCTCTCTATATATATATATATATGTCACACATATACATCTTTATATATAGATGTAGATATAGATAGTTGTTCTGTTTTATTAAAAAACCTTAATTGGTATCATACTATACACATCCATTCTACTACTTGCATTTCTCCAAGACAGTTCATAAGCTCTAAGTCATTCCATATAATTGCTGTCTACTAGACTACAGCTATGCCACTCTCCTGCTGACAAGCATGGAGGTCCTTTTTCATTTCTCACTAATAAAAACAGTACTGCAGTGAGGAGTCTTGTGCAAGCTTCCTCATGCACGCAGGCAGCTGCTGGGTGAATACCCAGATGTGACGGTGCTGGCTCATGGGTGTACCTGTTTGCATTTTAATAGATTCTGCTAAATTGCCCTCCAAGCTGTTTACCACTAGTATGTGAATACGGATTTTCCTACAACCACGCCAACATATGATATTATCAAATTTGAAAGTTTTGCCAATCTAAAGGATTATGCTTGAATTTGCATTTCCCTGACTACAGTGAAATGTGTATTAGGCAATGCCATCTAGACTGGTAATTAAACAGTAAAGGCAGTGAAAGCAGGGCAACATAAAAATGAGTATGTTGCCAAAACCGGTTTGGCTCAGTGGATAGAGCATCAGCCTGCGGACTGAAGAGTTCCGGGTTCGATTCCGGTCAAGGGCATGTACCTGGGTTGCGGGCATATCCCCAGTGAGAGATGTGCGGGAGGCAGCTGATCGATATTTCTCTCTCATCGATGTTTCTAGCTCTCTGTCTCTCTCCCTTCCTCTCTGTAGGAGGTCAATAAAAAAATATATATATATAAAAATGAGTATGTCATTTAATTTTAAAAACAGAGCTGTGCCTTCCATCTCCCATCTTTTGACGTAGGAACGATGCCCCCTTAAGAGAGGAACCACTGGCTGGAATTCCATGCGCCCCGGCATTAACAACAACCTTACAATGCACATCCAAGATTCCCTGGTTTGGTTTCCTATGTGAGTATAAAGACCCTGTGAATTAATCTGAGTGCACAATTTAATTTAACAGCGAGCTTTCAGTACTGTGCCTTCATCAAGACTTTCTAAGGCATTTAATTTAATTTTCACTCAAACAGCTCTCTTTCCACACTTGTGTTCCATTGGTGTACATGTTACTTAACTAAATCGCATAATTACAATGACATTCAACCAGTATAAACAGGCTTGGGAACCATCACACCGGCTCTTGGAAAACATACAATTAACTGAGGGGGCGAAAGCACAGAGGTGTTCTAGAAAGCAGCCCACCAGCCATCCACGTAAGCACCCCTTCGGCTGCAGTCAGCATCTTTCGGAGAGGAATTTGTGAATCTTCTAATGCAGTGAGTCGGGTAAGAGATCACCCACCGTACTAGTGATGCGGAACATCTTTTCATATGCTTATTGTTAATATCCTCTACCATGAACCATCTGTTCATTTCATTTACCTACTTTCCTACTGGATTATATTTTTCTTAGTTATTTACAAGTGTTCTTTCTAAATCCCAGATATTAATCTTTTGCCACTTATATGTCATAATTATTTTCTCCCAGGCTGTTGCCTATCTATTAACTACTTTTTCAGGTATTTATTGTTTTATAGAAGCACTAATTTTGATCTAATGAAATAACCACTTTTCTTTCTCCATAGCTTTGCCTTTCCATGTCTTATTTAAGAAAGCCTCTCTTTGCTAAGATTCTAAACAGATCCTAGGTTTTCTTCTAATACAATAATTTTTGTTATTCCCAGTTTCCAAAGGAAGAACTTGAAGTTCAGAAGTTTTAAATATTTGACCAAAATTATAAAGCTAGAAATGATGGAGCCCAGACCCATACTACTGTATATCTATATGTTATCTCCAAGTCACACCACCTTCCTTAAGAAGGCATTAAAGTCTGAGAGAGTAAAGTAGGATATACAATGTCTAGCAATGCTGAAAATTGGAAGACCTTGTATTTTCAGCAAACACAATCTTCCTAGTGATTGTCCCACTTCATTGAAGATGCAATTTATTCTTGCTGCCACCGTCACCTTTCTGGGGTGTGGGTGGGGAGGCATCACAATCTTGGTATTACCATTATATTCTGATTCCTCTGTTTTTTGTTTGTTTGTTAATTTCTGTAATGAGTTGTCAACTATTGTTGCTTCTACTGCAACCCGACCAAATCCTTACTATTCTCCCTGCCACCACCTTAATTCAGGTTCATTGCTTCTTGCAAAAACTATTGTAAATGATCTCCCACCTGAGCACCCCACACCAACCCATGTACACGTGCTGCTGCCACACAGTCTTTCTCAAATCGTAATCGCATCACGCCAAGGTCTTGCTGAAAACCTCCAAAGGCTCCCTTGGATCCACGGAATTAACTTCAGATCTCTCAGCTAGACATCGAGGCTCTATATTACCTCATCTACATTCTGATTCTAATTTCCCACTGCTACCCTACCGACAATTTCTCTTCTTCCTTTCTATTCCCCAATCAAATAGGACTATGAGCTTTTTATTAAATCTCTTTTGTGTTTCCCAGTTCTGTTACTTTTGCCTGGGGCCCTCGTCCTCATTCTGTCCTTTGAGACCCATTGGAAATACCAGCTCTTTCATGAAGTGGGGTCTGATACCCCAACAGACAGATCTTTGCTTCCTCTGACATTGGCAACACTTTGTACTGCCCTCTTGGTTGGAATAAATCTCACTCTGTTCTGTTTTATTTTTAAATATGTTTTTACTGATTTTTAGAGAGAGAGGAAGGGAGAGAGATAGAAACACTGATGAGAGAGAAACATCATTGATTGGCTGCCTCCTACACGCCCCATACTGGGGATTGAGCCTGCAACCTAGGCATGTGTCCTGACCAGAATCGAACCAGTGACCTCTTGGTTCATGGGTCACCCTGTTTTATTTATAATCATTTGGTGCTCACCTTGTTCACTGCAACACAAGTGCCTGAAGGTGAAGGTCAGTGCCTTCCTTATTTTTCTAGTTTTCTGAGTCTAGTACAGAGTCTTGCACACAGAGGCAATCAAAGTATTTGTTGAACTGAACTGTTCTCTCAACCTTCCTGAGTCTCTCAATACAAGTAAGGGCCTTACACATAATAGTGCTCAAAACATACTTGTTTAAGTCATTTCATAGCTCCAGAGCAAGATTTCTTGGCGTGTATGTAACACTGACATTAACCTAAAGTATTCATTTAGAAATCTCTCACTAAATAGCTGAAGGAAAAAGGAAAGAAACACCAACTCTAACATCCTCTATTCCAGCGGTTCTCAACCTGTGGGTCGCGACCCCTTTGGGGGTCGAACGACCCTTTCACAGGGGTCGCCTAAGACCATCGGAAAACACATATATAATTACATACTGTTTTTGTGATGAATCACTATGCTTTAATCATGTTCAATTCATAACAATGAAAATACATCCTGCCTATCAGATATTTACATTGCGATTCATAACAGTAGCAAAATTACAGTTATGAAGTAGCAACAAAAATAATTTTATGGTTAGGGGGTCACCACAACATGAGGAACTGTATTAAAGGGTCTCGGCATTAGGAAGGTTGAGAACCACTGCTCTAGTCTTTCCTTTTGTTTTATATAACGCCTAACTCTTATTAGGTACCTATGGTGTACCAGGCATTGCACTCAAAGCCTTACAATGCACAACTCATGTCATCCTCCAAACAGCACCGTCAGGGGGCACTTTTTCCCTGATTGATGGGTGGGAGGTGTAGAATAGTAACGTGACCCCCCAATGAGCAAGCAAGTGGCAGGGCTGAGATTTGAACCCGGGCAGTTTCTGCCTCCACTGTCATCCTGCTGAGCCCCTTGATTTCCACAGTTTTAATAAAAACGTGTTTAAAAATACTTTGACCTACATCTTAAAGAAAATCATTCTTTGAAACATAAAAAACTGCGTGACTCAGATCATTTTAATGGAGGTAAAATTCAAGAATTGCTAAATCTATTTCATCCATCTTCCAATGTAAGCTTCAAATATAGGATGCTATTAGTTTTCTCAAGCTACATGCCTGGTCCATATCTGACTATGCATGTAGTCCGCACCCTGAAGGACGGACCAGGTGGCCAAGGTGACATGCTCCCGGAGAGCTGAAAGTCATTAACTTTGGAAAGCAGTCTAGAAGCCTCAAAATCAGACACCCATTGGCCTCCGTTCTCTGTGGAAGTCTTTACACACTTGAAAACCGCTGCTGGAGGCCTGGACTCTGAGTGGAGGGCAGAGTTAAGGGGTGTGGGGTGGGCACAGGTGATCCACAGTAAACGAGACCAGAAATGTCTCTACCTTTGAATCTACAATCTGCAGAGAAAAAAAGCACTGCTGTAGATATACTGGCCACTGTGCTGAAAAAGGATACACTAGCACTAAGAGGAAAGGAAACATGTTGAATTGGCCTAAATATGATAAGAGCACTTTGAGGGAAAACTCACACGCTGTAAGACAAAGGTCATTTCTTCCCTGAAGTTTCAGAAATACAAGCATGGGAAGTAGGGACAGGCACTAGTTAGATCTGAGAAACAGCCACTGCTGGTCTGGTCTCCAGTGACTTTAGCCCCTAAAAGAAGTATTATTTTTAAAGATGAAATTCATAAATCAAGCTGAAATTATATCAAGCAAAGAGAAACTCTGATTTTTCAGTAAAGTAGAAAAATGACTATGGATTCTTCAACTACTTAGATCTTCTTGTTATCTATTCAGGGTAAAAAAAAAAAATTCCTGTAAAAAGTCTGATAATATTAACTTCCACTATTTAATCATCGTTACCTTTTTCTGGATTTAAGTGTTAATGTTAAAATATACCATAGGTATGATGACTCTCTTGTAACTTAAGTGAAACCTTAAAATCCAAATCCCATTTTAAAAAACTTATCTTTATTGTTGAAAATATTACAGATGTCCCCCTTCCCCCCACCACTGACACCCTCCACCTGCTCCTGCCCCCATTTTTGAAGCAAAATTTTTTTACAAAGTATTCTCATTCTTTTAAAGTGATTTAAAATGCTCAGTTGTTGCTACTTCAGTATTTTGAGTTGTAGATGAGATGTTCAGAACAGAATAGAGAAAAAAGAATTAGCCCATTAGCGTATTGTGGAAAATACTCATGGACACTGGGTTGATATTCTGTCACCTCCCTGTGCTATTGCAGAAGTCATAAAAACAACGCACATCGCAGAAAAAGGAGTTTAAGTCAAGTGAAGATAATTTATGACACTGCAAGCTTCTTAAAAGTACATTCAGTCGAACATGAAAAAAAAAGCAAATAGTTAATCCCACAAAATATAAAAGCCATTTTCCTCCAGCAAACCTGAATAAATACATATTCTTAACGATTTTGTAACTTCTTTTAAGAAATCAGCCAATATGACAATTAACTAAATGTTTTTATAGAGACGGAATATCAAGTTGAAACATGTCTATGGATTCATATTAAAGAAAAAGGTTCCGACCTTTTCCGTTTCGGGTCATTACAATTCTCACATGAACTCAAATCCCCATAACACCTTTAACATGACGAATGTGAAATGCTCTTTCGATAGAGACCCACCTTGAAAGTACACTATTTTCCCTTGAAAGGCAACCTCCCCAACATGCTACACGCCCAGCACACCCTGACCTGTGTAAGATTTAAAGGAGCTGGAGAAAAAGAATGTCCTCTCCCCATACATCTCAACCCTACTTCATGCTTTTCCCTTTAAATCTAACCATTTTAAAACATTAATAATTTTGCTATTGTTTCCCCTGGAGCTTTTTCTATCAAGATTAAAGAAGGGCTTATTCAGGAACAAACAGGATACAGGAGTCATGGTTGGCTTCCAGGCAAGCTATAAATAGTGACAGCATTTTCAAGAAATCTTATGCCCAGTGAGGGAGTTGCCATTTAAACACGCAGCACCAATTTTATTACAACGGTGTCACCAAAATGCATCGTTATACGAGAAATTCAATTCTTACCAAGTTTTCTTGGTTCCTGGCTGCTATTTTCTGCTCCTCTTCTGCCCCGTTTTTCATGTATTTGACCTCTTCCACTGGTTTGATCCTATACTCATCTGAGTACCAAAAAAAAAAAGAAAAGACATTTGATAACTTTTTTTCACAAAAGTAGGCAAGTGTGAGTGAGAAAAGCCCCACAGCGTAATTTGTTAAGAACCCTTTTCCTGCACTCTTTCTTTGGGGTTCATTTGACATCATCCGGATTGAGCTTCACCAGCCTCTTTCTAAGACACAACCTCCTCTGTCTCTGGCAGAAGTTCTCAACCTGTGGGTCGCGACCCCTTTGGCAGCCGAACGACCCTTTCACAGGGGTCGCCTAAGACCATCCTGCATATCAGATATTTACATTACGATTCATAACAGTAGCAACATTACAGTTATGAAGTAGCAACGAAAATAATTTTATGGTTGGGTCACAACATGAGGAACTGTATTTAAAGGGCCAGAAGGTTGAGAACCACTGGTCTATGGGGAAAGCTTGGTGCCACGAGGACAGCTAATGACAGTGGTACCGCCTGGCCCTTTTACAGAAGGCAGAGGGGGCCGAGGAAGCAGGCGATTCCACCCGTAAAACTATTTGGGATCTGCACACTTGAGGACATCTCATATCATGGTTTAAGGAAGATGTTTCTCCTTATGAACTAATATTTTCTTTATGAGAATGTGAGTTCAAAATACCAGTGGCAGCAATTTTCAGCAGTTTAGGTACACCTAATTTCTCTCTTTTGAAAAAACAAAGTACTGTTTAAGACTAAAGAGTTTAATTGATCAACAAACAGATATAAACAATGGGAAATAAACTGTCCCTATTTGCAATCCCCATATTAAATATGGAGCATTCTGCAATTATTTCACATGCTCTACACACACACACACACACACACACACACACACACGCACACTTTAATTTAATTTGACCTCTCTATAAAGTCACATGTACAAAGAGCTGTCATTCTAATGGATGTACCAGGTGGGTATATCATACAAGACTGGAGAGCACAATGGGTCATGGTGAGACCTAAACTTCACAACAGCCAAGGAGAGAATAGAAATCCCAATATTGATAAAAATCATGAGACAAACTCAGGAAAAGATACAGCTAACGCTCTTTTTCCAGGGCAGAGGTTTGGTGATGACGATGATGACATTTTCATCAGAGTCCTATCAACAGGATATGACTTGAGCAAACGAGGTCCAAAATATGTGTGACTTTGAGTCATCTTTAGTCCGATTTGTCAGGGGGAAAAATCATAGAAACAATTGAATTAGAAAATTTCATCAGCTAACAAATTGATGATTGCCTAGCATATGGCATGAAATAATGTCTATAATAGGTTACTTGAAAGATGTCAATCACTAAAGAAGTTTGTATATCAGTTCAGGAAGTTGCAATATATTTTCTTATTGCCTATGACTAATTTGATACAATCACATATTTTATATAATTTCTTGCCTTATTATTTATACCACTTTCTTTATAGTTTCAGGTTTCCTCACACTATCCCTTAGTAGACTGCCCTCAAAGATATTTGGTATAGCAATATTCTTCCAGGTAATTATGCTGTTCAAATGTCTCTTAAAATTATCATCCTTGCCGAAACCGGTTTGGCTCAGTGGATAGAGCGTCGGCCTGCGGACTGAAAGGTCCCAGGTTCGATTCCGGTTAAGGGCATGTACGTTGGTTGCGGGCACACCCCCAGTAGGAGATGTGCAGGAGGCAGCTGGTTGATGTTTCTCTCTCACTGATGTTTCTAACTCTCTATCCCTCTCTCTTCCTCTCTGTAAAAAATCAATAAAATATATTAAAAAAAATTATCATCCTTATGAAAGTAATACATGTGCATATATCTGAATAAAGACTCCATGTTCATGGCTAAGCCAATCGTTTTTTCCACCTGATAATTCAAGGTAGTTATTGCTTTTGCTTCTCTCTAAAGAAATTAGAAAAACTGGCGAGAGGTTACAGTAATGAGCCCTGTAGGAATACCAAGTCCTAAATGTGCTAACAAGTTAATCAATGAATTCTGATCCACAATTACAACACACAAGAATTTCGCTTTCCAATTTGATATTCAGAAGAGAAGTGAATTAAAAAAATCAGCACATTTAATTAAGGACTATTTACTCAGAATTTGGAAAAGCAGTTTTGATTTGTTTTTTTGTTTTTTAATAAAAAAAAGGACACTGACAAATTATGCATCCAGTACAATTAGAGAAAGAAAAATAAAGGAAAAAATAATAGCTAAGATGGGCCTCCTTAACTTCAGTTTGGGACATTAATATTTATAAACCATGGTTCGCTGGGATAATTACTAACATTTAACTGATCTAAACTGTGATCTTAATGACTTACAGTGAGCCTCTAATTATTTAAATATAAATTACACACACACACACACACAGTACATTTTAACACAATTCCAGTGGATTGTATGACTTTTGTTTATAGGACTCAAACACTCATATGATAGGCTGGGGAAAGCACAGCATTTTAGGACCTAAGAAACCTTCTGAAGAACCTTCCGAAAGATGGCCCTTTAGCCAGCTGCAGAGAGAAGCTGCCCTTGCCTCGCCCCGTCCTCTGCCATCTGCCAAGCCACAGCCCCCTGCTCTCTCAGCGCCTTCGCAATACTCAATCTTCAGTCTCTTCATCCCTCCAGGGAACACAACTGAATTGAAAGAAGCAGACACACTATTCATACTTTTCTAATATTTTTTTTCTTCAATGAACTGGAAGAGCTGCTGGCTATATGACTTTCAGAGCAGCATTATCCCAAACACAGGCTTTCTTTTAGCATCAAGGCAGAGTCATCACGAATGTAGAAAGAGGGTAGGACCGAGCGTGTCATTAGCAACCACGGCTGGCCAGCCAAGGCTGTGTTAGAGGAACGCACTGTGATTGGCTACGAAGAAAGGAAAAGCACACAGACACAGAGCCCGACCCATCATGATTACTTACACACACGCTGCACAAAAGTCATCCGGGTAGAAAACAAAGGAGCCAGCAAGACCCTTACATAAGCCACCGTTTGTACAATGGAAATACGTAAAAATGGGCTGTCAGATTTCTCAACGGCACGAAGATGTCCATCTGGAAACAGACAACTCATCACAAATGTGTCACCCATTTCCATGGCGACGCAGCCCTCAGGACCGGCACTTGCCAACCGGCCTCTGTGCAGACGAAAGAGCCCTTCGGTTCTGACAGTGAAGCCACCACCACTGAAATCTGGTTTCCCTTTTGTTGAAGGGGCAGGGGCATCAATGTGGGACTGCAGGCCCCGTTCATCAGCCTGGCCACTGTCCCCCGCTCCAAGGTCCTGGCGGCAGGACACTGAGCCAATCTGATTAAGGGGAGGGGGAGCAGGATCGTCTTCCTGCAGCTCCCGCACACCTGTTCACAATTTTTCTTTTCTTCCTGTTGGTCTTGTCAGGTGGCTTATTCAAATGCACATCAGAAACAGTAGACTGACACCCCTCCCCATCCTCTGTGTGTGTGTGCAGTTGCAAGCTGTGCAAGCCAAACGGATCAGGGGAAAAGCCATGCTTTGGTGATACTCCTGGCATTTCATCCCTCGGGGGACATCAGAGAGGGGCCAATTGTTTCTGTGGCAGCTCCATCATGCCGAAAACACTGTTTCCCACCAAATCCCGGTACCTCGCTTTTGACATAAAGTATATTCTATGCATGTACGTTTTTAGAGTTAGAAGGGGATCAATTGGCTGGACTGACTTTTGGTGAGTATGGAATCATCCCCATCTTCTGGATCCCCTCAATTCTTCCATTATGGACAACTTCCTAGGCCTGTCCCAGATCTCCCAGGCTTCTCGGATAGATCTGTGACAAAGTTACTTTTGTAATCAATAGAACTGACTTGTAAAACAGTCAATCAGCTGGAGATGAGTACTGGAAGAATTTATAATACCGGAAGTATAAAAAAAGTTAACAATTTTCCTAAGTGTACATATTAGATGAGGAAGAAGGACGAAAGCAGAAGACCCCTATATATGCTGCTCTCTGAGGTAAGAAGAAATCTTATAGTTGTATTTTTAAAATTATATGTTTATTCACTTAATTGTGCATTCAGCGGTTGCTTCTTGGGTATGCCCGGACTGGGGATGGAACTCACAACAGTGGTGTATTAGGATGATGCTCTAACCAACTGAGCCACCCGGCCAGGGCTACAGTTGTTTACTAAACTGGTGAAAGGTATACCTACTTTCATACCTTCTCACCCAGCCTTCCTTTGATCAGCGGTACATCTGTAATAATAAACCCCATCTTTTCCAGACTGCTCCAGTTTCAAAAGTTCCGTGTTCATATCCTCATCTCTAAATAGCTCAGCATCTGGACATCTTAATGAAATGGGCTGGATGGCCTCTTCGTCCAGAATCTGCATGAAGATTCTTTGGTGGACTATTATTCTATGCTCAGGGAAACATGAGGGCTTGGGAAAGAAGGTACAAGAAGTATTTACAAAAACAGAAAAGCCAATTAAAAGAAACAAACTATCCTGCTTTATAGCATAAACTTATTCCCCTTGGGCTTTTCCACTGAACATTCTGTCTTCCAAGCAAACTAAATTTGAGTCCCCAAATCCTGGTACAACTTCAAATTCTTGCCTACGATCTTTATTTCCTTACTTGGAAGGATTTTTTTTCAACAAATGAGCATTCACAGTGGCGAGGAGTGCAGCCTCTGGAGCTAGAAGACCCAGCATTACGGCCTTGGGCCAGTTACTTTTCCCTTTTGTGCCTTGGTTTCTCCACCTGTAATATTTATGGTGCCTGATCTCACACTGAGTCACATGAGTTATCACATGAAAACAGTGCCCAGTCCATAGTAAATGCTCAATAAATGTTCATCGTTGCTGGTTTTGCAGGGAACACTATTTTTAAAGCATAAAATATAATGTAAACATCAACAATTACTTTAACCAAAAATTGTGACTTTACTATGTTAACAAATGAGAGAGGAAGTGAGAAGGGGGTTTATTGTCCATAATAAGCTTTTAGTATTTTTTTTTTCAACTACATGCCTATATTACTTTATTGAAAATAGGAAATAATTTTGAAAGAATAATAAATAACATTTATTTTTGGAAAAAGAAAAGTGATCCTTATTTAAGCAAGACCTGGGGTACGACAAAATAATCCTCCTGTCCTCTTACATATCTTCCCACTATTATTGCCACTGGCTCACAGCCTACAATGAGGGCACCAGAGTGAATGGGTGAAGTTCCAATTTAGAACGATTGTTTCAGAGTCTAAAGGGTGAAGGCTGCTCTAAAGAAAGTAATTGTGGAAGGAAAACCCCTTTTCTGGAAGGACAAAGAGGCAGGACGCTGGCACTACAAAGCAAGGATGGACAGATGAGGCCATTGCATTAGGAAAGAGCGGCCTTTACTGTGGAGCACTCCATCCACCTCATCAGCTGTTCAAGCCTCCATTAGTTAGTCATTCAACAAACATTCGTGCAACATTTGCTGGGTACTAAGCCCTGGACTTTCTCAGGGGCTCAGTCCTTTTGGTCTCAGGGAGTCCACTTTTTCCCCTGCTGGGTTCTCCAAAAAAGAAAAAAAGATCTTTAATTTTAAAAAATATCAATCCTGCAAGTACAATGTGGGCAAAACTGCCCACTTCAAGTCCACCTTTGGTCTGTGGATAGCCTCAATGTGAAATACTTGGCTGAACTATATTTAGGCTTTTGAAAATTTATATTATCCCCCTATCTGGAATCTCCTTCCCATCTCTCAGTTGGCTCAGAGGCTATTCTAGCCCAAGTCTCACTTTCTTTATGAAATTTCTTCTTAATCTCTCTGGGCTACAAGTATCTCTTCTGCCTCCAAATTTTGAAAGTCCTCACTTTTCACTTCTAAAATTTGCCCCAAACTCCAAGTTATTTCCTTCACATATGAGGCGATGTAGACTAATGGCAAACTGTTCCAAGCTTAAGACAGAACTGAATCTTCTAAGAATCTCCTATAGTTTGGGGCCCGGATGCAGAACACTTGGGCCAATTCTTGAGTTCAAAGATGGCTAAGCCACAAAAAGCAGGTGCACAGGTTAGCTGAAAACTTGAAGTAAGTGGCATTACAAAGTTTTTATAACTAGTTAGAGTGCCTTTAACCATATGCTTGACTCTGGTGAAAGCTTTACCTAAACTGCAAGCTTCTAAGTAAATATAAAACTAAGCACAATAACATTTCTGTGACTGGGAATACCATAGACAATACATGACACAAATATAAAATAGTATCTATAGCTTGGATCAAAATTTAGCCTCTTAATCACAGAAAATCACTCTGACTTTGTAAGCCTAACTGCGCTATACTTCAGAAAGTAACATCTCCAGCCCTGGTCGGTGTGCCCCAAAAGGTCACGGGTTCAATTTCTAGTCAGGGTACCTGTTCAGGTTGTGATGCTCCTTTGGGGCGCATGGGGCAGGCAACTGATAGATCTCTCTTTCTCTCTCTCTCTCTCTCTCTCTCTCTCTCTCTCTCTCTCCCCCCGCCCCCCCCGTCTCCCTCTCTCCCTCCCTCTCCTTTTCCTCTCTCTCTCGAATCAATGAAAAACATCCTTGGTTGAGAATGAAAAGAAAGAAAAGTAACGTCCTCATCTTCAGTGGGGGAAGAGGCCTATAAGGCTGTGATGCAACAACCTTATGCACAAAGCAGAGACTCAGCTGCAGGACCTCACTCACCATCAGCAACTCTCCGAGTCAGGCAGCCCTGACTGATCATCACTCTGTCCTCACTTGTAGCAAGTGACTTCGTTCTTGCCAATGCAACAATTATTAAATGATTTGCAGACAACTGCCCATTCTAAATGGTTTGAACATTTCTAAAATAAGGCTTTGGTGCATTCATATCAAATATCAAATACTCTCACTTCTTTTCAGAGTGTGTTTCACATTTAAAAAATAAAATAAAATAAGATGGTGGAAAACAGTATGGAGTTTCCTAAAAAAAATTGAAAAGGGAACTTCCATTTGACCCAGCGATCCCACTTCTGGAATATATCCTAAAAACCCCAAAAGACCAATCAGAAAGAATATATGCACCCCTATGTTCACAGCAGCATTTTTTTACAATAGCTAACATTTGGAATCAGCCCAAGTGCCCCTCAGTAGATGAATGGATAACAAAGCTGTGGGACATTTACACCATGGAATACTATGCAGCTGTGAAAAAGAGGGGCCTTTGACCCTTTGGGACAGCATGGATGGACCTGGAAAATACACGAAGTGAAATAAGCCAATCTGAGAAAGACAAATATCACATGATCTCACTTATTTGTGGAATCGAATGAACAAAACGAACTGACCAACAAAGTAAGACCTGAAGCATGGAGGCATGGAACAGACTGACATACCTTGATGTGGGGTTGGGGGGACGAGAAGAGATAAACCAAAGGACCTATATACTTACATGCATAGCCCGAGGCCACCGGCAATAGGGTAGTGAAGACATGGGGGCAGGGGCTGGGAGGAGGGGGATAGAGGGGGGATAAAGAGGGAGACATCTATAATACTGTCAACAATAAAAAATATATTTTTAAAAGGATGGTTTGATACATTAAGTTCTTCTAGTGGTATAGGAGTATACGTTGTTCAAAAATAAGCAGGAAATTATGTTTTTAGACTTTATATTTGTGGAGAATACACGTGGAGGTATCTGGCCATGGGGTTTCTACTGGGGGAGGCATGGAGGTCATACATATTTGTCTATATCCCCCTTTATGGTATTTCATAATCCAAAAATGTTACTGTCACCAAGACAGCAAATCTCAGAAGCCTAGTGTGCCCTTATTCTCCAGTGAAACCTAACGCTTGTTTATACTGAACACCGGGAATAAAAGGGCTTGTGTTGGTGCTGGCTCCCTTTCGTCTTGCTTCGTGTAAAACTCCTTTCAGCACACCCTCACTCATGAAGGTGTTACCTTTTTCAAAAACATGTTATGAACTGAAGGGTGAAATGGCACCAAATGTTTAAATTGGGTTATGTTTCCAAGTTGACTAGTGATACTGCATCCTTTTTCCATGTGCTGATCGTTCATTTGTACTTCCTTCTGTGTAGCATCTTTTCGTATCCTTGGCCCTTTTTTTTTCTTATTGAAGCTGTAGCATTTTTCTTATAGACTGTTGTGTCAATAAGACATATTGACTGTAAACTACAGTAACTTAATGAACACACTTCTGTCCTGAAAGGTCTGGGAACAACACTTCTTGATTATAGTTCGGACGTGAGAGGAAGGAAGTGCCTGCTTTCTGTCCTTGAATCAAGAGCCAGGCTAGCCTCTACTGTCCTTTCTGTGTTTCTCTCCTTCTTTCCTTCAGCAGTATTTAGTGAGCACCTACTACGTGCTAGGAAATGTAGAACTCACTCCTGGGGCAGAGATAAGAAAATAAGCAAGGAGGGGGTCTAGTGTGTGTTAACGATGAGAAGCACATGTGATAAGAATAGCAGGGAGGGAGCCCCCGTGAGCAAGGCTGGGGAGAGTCTTGGAGGAGGTGACACATCCCACTGGGATTCTGAGGAGCACAGTGTGTGGGGAAGGACAGGTGCAGGCAGAGGGGACAGTGAGTTCAAAGGCCAGAAGAACGTGGCAAGCAGGGGCTCCTGGTTGGCACACGGAATTCCAGGGGCCACAGAGAAGGGAAGAGATGAGGCCACTCCAGAGAGACCTGGTGCAAAGTCCCACAATAGGCAGGCTCCACCTATCAATGCCTCGGCATTGAAGCCACTAATACAGGCAAAGGGCCAGAGAGACCCAACCACCTTCACCCCAGGCTTTCTGCCTCTCTGAGAGAAGGTGAAACATACATGCTGAGATGGACCAGATGTTTGAGGAAGCGGAGGAAGAACATATGAATAAGACAGGGAAAGAGCCAGAGAGAGAAGACACAGAGAAGCTTCAGAGGGTGCCATCTTTATCCTGAAGTCAGCTGGGGGTGGGGGGCACTGGTGGGGATGGAGCTGGAGATGCAACAGCTGCCTGACCTAGTTCCTGCCTCCCCCAAAGCACTCAGATCAGGCAGTGGCTGAGATGGAGAAGGTGGTCTACCCTAGGGGCAAAGGAAGTGCCATGGCACCTGATCCCAGCTCCTCCCTCCACGGGACACACATGGATCACAATGGGTGGATTTAAAGGCTTTCTCTTCTGGGCCTGGCTTTGTGACTTCACAGCTGTGTGCCCTGGAGGCAGGGGGTAGAGCTCTCGGAGTGGCTCAGTGTGCTGAGATGCCCCTGCAAGAGTGCCGTAGTCCCTTAGCATTCCAGGGTCTCGTCCATGTGTTTGGAGAAGACAAGATGAGAGGTGCCTTCGCCTGCCAGGACCAGAGGGTGACAGAGCTTCTCTCACCGCTGCACCTTTAATCATGAAGACCGGACCTCGCAGACCCCATTCTTGAATCACTTAATCATTTCAGAGGCTAGACAATATGTTTCCTTCATTCACTTGGGGTTCATTATCCAGGGACCAGGGAACTATTATCCAGTCATTAAGGGCCCCCAACACTCATCTCTGACAAGCGATACAGCCAGCTCCAAGCCAGGCTGGATTCCTGCAGGAACGCATGTGCAACCAGAGCTCTCTATGGGAGGGGTTAATTTCTATGTCACGTCATAATAATTCGCAACCAAGACCCAGGAGGAGCAGAGGAGGCAGAGCCGCACCCAGAGAGGGAGGGCTTGCATGGCTGTGCTGCTGGCGGTTTACCAGGAGTCCCAGGAGCCCTGCTCTGACTGTCCTGCACCGCTGGCTGGCTCTCTGCCCACCGCAGGACCAACTGCTGGGGCTCTTGAAAAGTTGGAGACCAGCTAAGTCCTCCCTGCTGTTCTTAGTGGGGTTCCTGTTATCTTTAATAACCGTTTAAGATAAATGCCAGCCCATTGATAACCTTAATAGCCTTAATAATCATTCAAGACAAAAGCCCGTCCAGTCCTCTATCCTGCCCTCTGCTTTAATCCTCATGTTAACCTCGTGAGGCCGGTATTACAAGCCCCTTTTTACAGTTGCAGAGATTAGTCCCTGATTGGGTGGTCAAGGGGCAATGGTGGGTTCAAACCCAGACTGGTCTGAGTCTAGGGAAGAAATGTATTGGTGAGATGATAGAGGCTTAGAGCATGAATGGGTTCAAAAAGGATGTGGACAAATGTGTAAGTCACAGAGGTAGGAATAAAAGTTATAAAGACATCCAACCTTCATAGGTAACATCCGAGAAAGTGTGAGACCTCCCTGCTCAGGTCTCAGAGCCTTTCATCAGTGGATTCATACTGTCCCTGTGCTCTTTAAAGTTAGGAAATCATGTGCCATCCAATGAAGTGCTGTGACCCTTTTGTTCCCATGGCGACCGGACCAGTACTGCCTCTATGAGAAAAAAACTGGGTTTTCTCCAATATACAGTCAAGTAATGATTGCAAGAACTTTAGCCAAACTTATTATTTTGAAAGATAACTCCATTTTAAGTCCTCTGCTATTACTACTGTAACTCTGGTAAATGATCTGAGCATTAAGACCAAGCAATAAATCAAGGATCTCTTCCTTCACTGGAAAGAGAAGGAGGAGGTGGAGGATGAAGGAGAAGAAGAAGGAGAAGGAGAAGGAGAAGGAGAAGGAGAAGGAGAAGGAGAAGGAGAAGGAGAAGGAGAAAGAGGAGGAGGAGGAGGAGGAGGAGGAGGAGGAGGAGGAGGAGGAGGAGGAAGAGGAGGAGAAGGAGGGACAGGTATCACTTATAGAGCCCCTTAATGTTCCGAATCCAGGTCTGACATACAGCAACCCATTTAATACAACAACTCTATGAAGTGGAACCATTCATGTCTCCACCATCCAGATAAGGGCACTGAGGCACAGAGCATTCACTTATGTATCTGTACCATCTAGTGAGAGGGACTGGGGCCAGGCCTTGAACCCAGGCAGTGGGACTCGGACTCCAGGCTCTTATTCAAGTCTCCCACACATATATTCTAAAGAGAATTTCTGATAAAAATTATCTCTGTGTACTGATTTCCATTACAGAACTATTATGACATGATATCACAACTTGTATCCTCTCCCTGAATGAATGTCACCCTTAAGATAAACCTTTTCAGGTCAGGCATTGGAAAAAAAAAAAGACATTATAAAATAGGACCTAAAATAAACATACGCAGTGATATTCTTTCAGGGTAAAGTAGAAGGCAGTAACAGCAAATATGAAAAGAGACTCATAAGAGTGCCTCACGTGCCCTCCTTTGTATATGAAATCGATAAGATTCCCCCGTCATCCAGAGGGTCTGAAAGGTGAGTTGCTTTTCTAGGGCCGGCAGTGCATTTCTACTGATTCATTTGTAGTCAGTCCTTCACTGCCATGTCCAAGATCAATAGCCAGGAATCTGTAGGGTGGTTGGTCAGGATGAGGAGAACATATGACCACTCCAGAAACTCTTCCCCACCTAATCTAATGTGGCTGCCACAGAGTCATCACAAACATTGAATAATTTGGCTAACTGTGTGTGTGTGTGTGTGTGTGTGTGCGTGCGTGCGCGCAAAGCATATGTTGATGTCCATCTGATTTGATTTTTTTAAAACATATTTTTATTGATATCAGTGAGGAAAGGAGAGGGAGAGAGAGAGAGAGAGAGAGAGAGAGAGAGAGAGAGAGAGAGAGAGAGAGAAGAGCAATGATGAAAGAGAATCATTGATTGGCTGCCTCCTACATGCCCCCTACTGGGGATCGAGCCCACAACCCTAGCATGTGCCCTTGACCAGAATCGAACTGATTTGATTTTTTGAGTTCTGACTTAAGTGGATTCCTGTGAGGGGACAGATTCTCAGATAATGACCCGGACAGAGAAAAGCATTCGCACTGGAGCATCCCAGCACCACCCGCTCTAAGCACCTGTCTCACCATCAGGCCAGATGGGCTCCCGCTCTTTGTGAAGAGCAGAGCTAATGAGAAGATAATATGGCCTGAAGCAAAAAAAAACAAAAACAAAACAAAACAACAACAAAAAACCCCAACAGCAACAACAAAAAGAAACCCAAGGGGGCTGGGGTGGAGGGGAAAGTTTTGTAGAAGATTAGAGAAAGGGGGAGATTTCTTTTTTTTTTTTTTTTTTTTTTTTTTTTTTAAATTAAATCTTTATTGTTCAGATTATTACATTTGTTCCTCTTTTTTCCCCCCATAACTCCCCTCCTTCCAGCTCCCACCCCACCCTCCACCCTCACTCCCCACCCACTGTGTTCATCCATAGGTGCATGATTTTTGTCCAGTCACTTCCCGCATCTCCCACACCCCTTTTTCCCCCAAGAATAGTCAGTCTATTCCCTTTCTATGTCCCTGATTCTATTATAATCACCAGTTCATTCTGTACATCAGGTTATTTATTCACTTGATTCTTAGATTCATTTGTTGATAGATGCATGTTTGTTGTTCATAGTTTGTATCTTTACCTTTTTCTTCTTCTTCCTCTTCTTAAAGGATACCTTTCAGCATTTCATATAATACTGGTTTGGCGGTGATGAACTCCTTTAGCTTTTCCTTATCTGTGAAGCTCTTTATCTGACCTTCAATTCTGAATGATAGCTTTGCTGGATAAAGTAATCTTGGTTGTAGGTTCTTGGTATTCAGCACTTTGAATATTTCTTGCCATTCCCTTCTGGCCTGCAAAGTTTCTGTTGAGAAATCAGCTGACAGTCGTATGGGTATTCCCTTGTAGGTAATTGAGCCTCTTTCTCTTGCTGCTTTTAAGATTTTCTCTTTGTCTTTTGCTCTTGGCATTTTAATGATGATGTGTCTTGGTGTGGTCCTCTTTGGATTCCTTTTGTTTGGGGTTCTCTGCGCTTCTTGGACCTGTAAGTCCATTTCTTTCTCCAGGTGGGGGAAGTTTTCTGCCATTATTTCTTGAAATAGGTTTTCAATATCTTGCTGTCTCTCATCTTCTGGCACTCCAATGACTCTGATATTAGACCGCTTAAAGCTGTCCCAGAGGCTCCTTACACTATCTTCACACTTTCGGATTCTTTTTTCATTTTGCTTTTCCAATTGGGTGTTTTTTGTCGAATCTTTGGTTTGATTATTGTACTCCTCTGGTCTGCTATTGGGTATAATATTCTTTATTTCAGTCCGTGTATGCTTACTTTCTAATTTCTTTATCGTAGCATCGAGGGTCTCATTAGTTTTCGTGAGGCTCTGCACAAATTTATGGCAAGCCCTCAAAATTGCGATTCTTAGCTCCATATCCTCCATTTCTGTCATGTTTTTTTGTCTCCGCATCTTTTATGCTTTCTTGGTGCACCCCCTTGTGGTCTCTGTGCGCAGTCTTGTTCTAGCCAAGCCTTAATTGTTGTAGTTAACACTAGAGGGATTTGACCCCCAGGCCGACTGGCTATAGGAATCAGCTGTATGGAGAACGTCTGCCTTCTGGGGAGGTGCTAATCCAGCCTTTGCCTGAGGCGATCGGCAAATGGCTGTGCGCAGGCTTTGGGCGGGGCGGGCTCAACAGGGCGGGCGGAGGGAGCAGTTATGGCCACGCTCAGTCCCGTTCCCAGAGGCTCTGCTTCTCAGAACCCCGGCAGCCGCTGCAAACCTCGGAGAGAAAGCTGCCCTCAGGTTCCAACTGATGCCGGATAATCCCGCTTCTCCCGTTTGAGTCTGGGTCCCTAGAGACTCGCCCGGATCTGGAGCCCAGAGTCTGAGACTCACTCCCGACAGAAAACGACAACCGCGCCCTCAGCCACCAGCCCGCTTTGCGCGCGCACCTCGGTACCTTTGTATTTTCCACACTGCGCCGCCTCTGAGCCTCGATTTGCTGTTCTCTTTCCTTCTAGTTGTAGAGTCTCTCTTCAGCCAGCTTTCCTGTGGTTCTGGGTGATGTCCGTTCAGTCTTTTAGTTGTATTTTTGAAATGGTTGTTTGCGGCAGCGGTCTCCGGTGTTTACCTATGCCGCCATCTTGGCTCCTCCTCTCTGTTTTTAAGGGGGAGATTTCTGAGGTAGTGGAAAGACAGACAAAGGTCACCAGACTGGCAGAGAGCTAGGGATTCATGAGAGTTGATGCCAGTACGGTGTAGAGTGGTTTATGAATGGAAGACCTCTTTGGGGTTCTTTGATGCTATTCAGTAAAAATGCAAACTGCTTTTCAATGATCTTTAGTGTTTCTTGTTAATAGGTCTCTGGATTGAAGCTGGCTTCCGGGGGCAGGAGGGGGATGACTTGATCTGGGTTATACAACCGTTAGAAATTATTCAGTGGCAGTAAAACCATTCACAAGAACAGGAAGACACTAGATAGAGTCATTTTCAGTTAAAGTCATTCCCCAGTTCACAAGCATCGCCACTGAATTTTGAAAAGGGGAAGATGTGATAAAATAGTGTAGCTTCTCCACTTACGAAAAATATGCATGACTTGACTTTCCCTGCAGAGCTCATGAAAGAAAGGCTCGAGTTCATGAAGGAAGGTCCTGGGGTGCTAGGGGAGGGCCCACAGGTGGCTGGGAAGGAGGCGGAGGGCTCTCACCCTCTTTCTCTCCTTTCACAAGTCAGTATCTCTTCTCATGGGAGCTTCATTCATCTAAGATGAAAGATCACTGTGCATTGCCAAGTTATTTTCCCCTGGCCTAGGGGACCAAAGTGTGTTCTGATGGTGACAGATAATGGCCCTTGGGAATAATGTGTCTGGGAGAGCTTATTGGGAGAGCGATGCAGTAAATAAAAACACACTATCTTCCACAACCTGGTTGGTTCGAACAAGCCTATTTTATTTTTATTGATTGACTGACTAAATTGATTGGGGTGACACTGGTCAATATGAACATATAGGCTTCAGGGTGGGTTCCCATGCTACAAGATCTGAATATTACACCGTGTACCCACCACCCAAAGTCAAATCTTCTCCTGTCACCTTATATTAGGACTCCCTCGCAGGAACGATATGATTTCACTCACATGTGGGATATAAAACTGAAATTCATGAACACAAACAGCAGTGTGGTGATTGCAAGAACAAGCCTGTTTTAGTAACACATTTGCTCAATTTGTTTATAAACAACGATAGTGGTTTCGAATATTTATCTTTTGGGGAGAGAGGATGAGAGTCATTCATAAGGGCAGCTGAGCAGTTTAATTAAATTCCTGTCATCTAAACTATATGACATAGCAATTTCCAAGTAGGCTTTGTAGTGAGAACCTGAGGACAGAGAGCTGACGGAGTGGTGGTCCTTAGGGACCCCCACCCACTGTGTACATGTAACCTATTTAAATGTAGACTGCGATCTCCAATATTGTTAAAGATAGCATTCCATTTTGCTTCCTAGAGGGATGCATAGTAGCAAAAAAGAATCATTGTATCACCTCATACCTGTTAGAATGTCTACTACCAACAGGGTGAGAGATAAGAAGTGTTGGCAAGGATGTGGAGAAAAGGGAACCCTTGTGCACTGTTGGTGGGAATGTAAATTGGTGCAGCCACTATAGAAACCAGTATGGAGGTTCCATAAAAAATTAAAAATAGAACCACCATAGGATCCAGCAGTCCTTCTTCTGGGTATATATCCAAAGGAAATAAAATCACTATCTGAAAGAGATATCTGCACCCCCATGTTCATTGCAGCATCATTCACAATAGCCACGATACGGAAACAACCTAAATGTAGAAATACATAAAGAAAATGTCATATATGTATTCCATATATATATATATATATTTTGAATATATATGAATATTATTCCATCGTGAGAAAGAAAGAAATCCTGTCATTTGTAACAATGTGGATGGACAAATGGCAGAGAAAGACAAATACTGTATGATATCACTTATATGTGGAATCTAAAGAAATTGAACTCATAGAAACAGGGTAGAATGGTGGTTACCATGGGCCGGGGAATGAGGGAAATGGGGAGATATTGGTCAAAGGGTACACAATTCCAGTTATAAACGGCAGAAGTTCTGGGGAACTAGGTATAATGTGGTGACTCTAGTTATTATATACTTGAACGTTGCTAAGAGTAGAGCTTAAAGTTCTCACCACAAAAAAAAGGTAACTACGGGGGGTGATAGATGTGTTAACTAACCTTGTTGTGGTAATCACTTTGCAATACGTAAGTATATTCAATCATCATACCATACACCTTAAATCTGTACAATGCTATGTGTCAATTACATACAAATAAAGCTGGAAAAGTAGCAAAAAAAGAACTGTAATTTCAAAGTCTTTGGATGCTTTAAATCAGATATTTTCAACATGTAGCAAAGTATGACAGACCTATGCAATTCTATACAACAGGCCATAGTTTCATTTTTCACCCTATGTGGCTAAGACCAAGAACACAGTCATTGAATTAGAACTTAAAAACCGGGTATCCTATGAATCACTAGATAGGAAGGGCTTCTGTTGGCACAGAACGTCACCCTCCACTCCCAACCCTAACTGAAAAACTCGTGGGTCGTGAAGCTCGTATTTAATGGTTCCCCAAATACATACCGAACCTGGCCAGGTCTCACTATCTCCATTTATATCTCCTGAATCCAGACCACCTTCATCTCTTGCCTTAACCAGCCTCTGTCACTTCCTTCCACTCTTGCCTCTTATAGTCTACTAGAGGCCCGGTGCACAAAATTCCTGCATGGGTAGGGTCCCTAGGCCTGGCTGGTGATCAGGGCCAATCTGTGGGGCGACCAGTGGGATGATTGGGGGGGGTCCCCCGCTCGCACCCACCTTGGCTGCCTTGGGGCCTGCGGGCTGGGGGCAGCTCCTGCGTTGAGCGTCTGCCCCTTGGTGGTCAGTGCGCATCATAGTGACCGGTCGTTACGCTGTTTGGTTGATTTGCATATTAGGCTTTTATTATATAGGATTCACCATATAGCAGCAAGAATATGCCTTTCAATTAAAAACCTAAGTCAGACTACATCACTCTTCCATTCTCTGAACCCTGTCCTGGCTTCTAGTACAGAATCCAGAGTCCACATGTGGCATGTGCATTCCAACCCCAGCATCCCCTCTGAATCTATCACCTACCACTCTCCTGGCATGAGGACCTCAGGCTTCAAGCTGGAACCTATCAGCTACCTCCCTCAGGAACTTGGTCCTGTGGTTCCTTGCCGAAACACTGTCCCTGGGTATTCTCAAGCCTTCCTCCCTTTCTTCAGGTATCTGCTCAAAAACGTCAACTGCTCAGATGAATCTTCTAGGACCAACGAGTCTAAAATAGCTGCTCCGTGACTCTCCCCTTTTTTATTTTTCTCATGGCTCATCCCCACCTGACAGTGGATTAAATGTCTCTCTGCTTATTTCTTGTGTCATCGAGGAGGTAGGCAAAATAAGGGCTGTCACTGTCTTATTATGTGTCACCTCTGCTACTAAAAGCCAATTGAATAATCTCTCAATAAACATTTCGTGAATGAATAATTACAATTTTCTGAGTTCTGTAGGAGTTGAAAGTATATTGTACTTTATTTTAATAACTGCCAATTCAGTAACTGCATTGGGGGAAATAAGGCAAGAAACGAAGGAGAAAAGCTGTGGTCAAAATTCAAAATCTAAACACTCTTTTAATAAGGAAACATTTCTTGAATGAAAGAAGGCAATGGGAAGGAAAAGTTGAATGAAAAAAAAAAGTGTTTAATAGCTGAAACAATAAATGCCAAAAATGCTCGGGGCAACATTAAAAAGAAAATCCTTTTTCATATATAGTTTGACAATTTCTTCTCTGGTCATAGATCAAAATCGACAGTGACATTTACACAGTGAAACACGGGTGCCTGTAGCTAGGAGGGAATTCAAATGCAATTTAGCTGGTCTCCAATGTGGTTTTTAAAATGGAAATGGAACGTAATCTAAATGGAGATTTGTCCCAGTTTGGTTTTGTTTCACAATTTGAAAATATTCATTAGTTTCGTGGACTGCTGTTTTAGCGCCAGGCCTTTTCACTTCACCCTTCATCTTGTACCTTCAACTTTTCATAAATGCAAATATCCGTTTACATTGTAACTGGAGCATGAACTTAAATTACCTTTAAGGAAGTGGACTGCACATACGTCCCCCACGGCCTTCCTCCTATGCACGAATCCTCTTCCCCACGTTGGCCCTTCTATCTAAGAGACCTTACTTATGCAACCTTTCAAATCAAAGACCATTTTCATTCACAGCTAAAAAATGTGTTAGCAATTATGTTAGCAGGATATTATTTATACATACATTTAAGAAAATTCTCACCCTAGAATATGTTTTTCATTGATTCTTGAGAAGGAGGAAGGGAGAGGGAGAGGGAGAGGGAGAAGGGGAGGGAGAGAGAGAGAGAGAGAGAGAGAGAGAAAGAGAGAGAGAGAGAGAGAAAGAGAGAGAGAGAGAGAGAGAGAGAAACAGCAATCGGGTGCCTTCCATAGATACTCTGACCAGGGATGGAACCTGCAACCTGGGTACGTGCCCGATGAGGAACTGAACCTGGGACCCTTGGGTACACCATACGACACTATAACCAGCTGAGCCATATCAGCCAGGGTGATTTAGATGTCATTTACTATTACAACCATAAGACTGTTATCTCTGTTATCCTTTAGAATTTGACTTTCTGTGAGTTTTGACTGTCTCTTGTCTTGAAAGTGACCAGGTTACAGTACAGTAGTTCTTGACAAAGTCAGTCATCTGGGAAATTAAATGTTCTCTTTTTGACTGCCTTTGTTTGAAATTACCTTCTATTTTCGATTTCGTTATCCCTTTCAAATAACAGGACCAATGCCCTCTACCACGACGTCTAACAAAAACTTTAAAACAGAAAGTCAGCAACTTGAATCTCACGTTGACTAGCAAGTGCACAACACCAATCGAAACATCGCTGGGTGAAAGATAGATAAAAACCCAGCCAGACAAGATAGAGGGGAGGACAGTGCCCCACACACTTCCAACTTTCTCACCTTCTAGCTTGTGGTAATGCTTTGAAGCTACAGAAGATACTGGCAATACTTCTTTTTAATTTCTTAGAAGAAAAAAAAATGACCTCATGAAGCAATCAACACCTTAACTGACTCTGGACCATAAAGCTGTTCATTATTGAACACTACCACCACTATCATTTTATTTCAAAAAATAAAAACAATGTGATATCTCATCTTTTCAGTGGCTCCATGGCTTCAGAAAAATGGAGAACTCGGAGTCGTGTGAGCTGTTCACAGTCTGGGGGTCCAAGTAGAGACTTCGAGCATTGATGCCCGACTCTCGCGGAGCAATCACCTGCGCTCAGTCCACTCACTCCCAAGATGTAGAAACTGAAGCTCACAGAGGTCACCTTGGAGCAGAGACTCTGGCTGAACCCAGAAGTCCCCCAGTTCTCCAGCCGCTCCAGTCAACAGCTTCCTTATAAACTGGGCTGACTAGGCGACAGGCACTGGTTTTTGTCCATTTTAATAAAACCTCATGCAGCATGTAGCCCACTGTGAACTCTAAGAGAAGTTACTTCGGCAAAGAATGACAGTGGAAAATTGGAGACGAACGGAGAGATTGAGATTCAAGTCACAAAGGATGAGGACAGCTCAATCTAACATTAGTCACGTGACAACCCGCCCACATCACCCTGTTGGTTTCTCCTCTTTATGCTTTGAAATGAAGAGCCCACTGGCTAAAAATAAACTTAAAATGGGGAATTCTATCATGGTTATTTCCTAACTTTCAGCTAGTTCTCAAATCTTAAGCAACTTGTTGGGTACAGGTCTGAAAACAGGCAAATAAAAGCAGCACGAGTTAGCAAAGTTAGCTCTTTTTCCAGAGCCCTGAAGTTCGCTGTCATCAGTTTTCACTGCGGTGAAGTCCGTGTTGAGGGGTGGGGGACATAAGACCTTTGTTCTGAGTAACCATTCCTAAAGGATACTTCTGAAAACAAGGAAAAGGGCTGCACCTGCTAGAATTTCCAGTGGCAACAGGTATATGAAAAACACTGGACATTCTCTCTCTAAGCTGGGATCTTGACCACTTTGCTATTCATTATTATAACCTAGGCAAGCAGTGACTTTAAGTTAAGAAAGAACGGGAAGATAAGGTAGCAAGGCATGGTAACCGAACTGATAAGTTCCTATTAAAACCTATCCTATATGGTAGTATGAGAATTAAATGAATTCACAAACAGCAGAATACCTGAAATGATGCCTGCCATAGAAAAGGTACTAAATAAAGAAGCTGCGTTTAGAAAGTTTTCTAGATTATTCTCTTTTAAGAGTGATGTTCATCCTAGTGTGTTTCCAAAACAAAGTATTTAATTTTTTAAAAAACCTCCTTTAGAAAAAGAGATGTTAAAATATGTGGAAAATACACCAGAAGCACAGAGACTCGCCTGTAAGCAGCACCACCAGTAAAGATTGATCAGAGATAATCGTTCCTCGCCTTTCTCAGTCAACACCGAGAGGCTTTCTTTTCGACCCATGTGCATATACATTAACTATACATTGTCTGCCTGGCCGACATGGCTCAGCGCTGGAGCATCAACCTATGAACCAGGAGGGCACATGTCCAGGTTCAAGCTCGATCCCCAGTGTGGAGTGTGCAGGAGGCAGCCGACCAATGACTCTCTCATCATTGATGTTTCTATCTCTCTCTCCCTCTCCTTTCCTCTCTGAAATCAAAGAGAATATCTTTAAAATTTAAAAAAATGCATATACATTGTCATTCAATAAATGAAGACATCCCACATGCCCAAATTTCATAACCAGATTATTTTCCATTTAACGTCAGAGAATTTTAATACAATGAAGTGAACAAACAGAAAGACCCAAACAAGGAGATGAAGCCTCAACTTTGTAATTTTTGTTATCTTCCTATCCCCAAAGTCTAGAGAATTTAGGATTAATTATTCCATACACTTGGGTTTCATTTGGCCTAAGGAACCGCAGAGCCACACAGAGTCAGACCTGCAAATGAGTTCCCAGCTTCTAAAACACAGGCTTGCCCTTTCCCCTTCCTTCAGTTCAGAAATAAGTCCCCCAGATCCTAGTCAACAGGAGCTGGCTCAGGAACAGGGTGCAAAACAGGGGGTGTCTTCTTACCAGTACTAGTGACTCTCTGCCAACAACACCAAAAGAAACTCAATGTAGTCCTAGCTGGGTTTGCTCAGTGGATAGAGCGTCAGTCTGTGGACTGAAGGGTCCCAGGTTCAATTCTGGTCAAGGTCACATGCCTGGGTTGCGGGCTCGATCCCCAGTAGGGGCCATGCAGGAGGCAGCTAATCAATGATTCTCTCATCATTGATGTGTCTCCCTCTCCCTTCCTCTCTGAAATAAATCAATCAATATATATATATATATATATATATATATATATATATATATATATTTTTTTTTTTTTTTAAAGGGAACAACAAAAAAAGAAACTCAATGTACAACATGGCCCATAACATGTGTGTGCTCTCTCTTCAGAGCCCTGGAGTACACTGTCAAGGAGGATTCATGGCGGTGAAGTCGGCACTGAGAGGCGTGGGCCAGCGGACTGTCATCAGTGCACAGGGTTCGGGCCAGCCCAACAGGCCTTGCATACAACAGGGCTCAGTAAATCAGAGCTTGCTCAATGGACGACCCGGCTAGAAAGGAAGACGTATGATCTGATGCTCTGCTCTTCCACTGGACTGAAATTTCCTGGACGAGAGGAACCGTGTACTAGTGTAAAAATCCCCGATTACACCTAACCCAGTGCCTCCTCTTTCTAAAGCACACATCTGTTCCCTGAAGTTCTGAAATCAGACAGAGACTCCACGGGAACATATTACCTGCGTGAACTTAGGCAAGTTTCTCACTTCTCACAGCCTCCACTCCCTCACCTGTGAATGGGCATCACAGAACCCGGTAAGTAACAGCTGTCATTATTTTTCAGATCAGGTCATTACTATCAAACAACTTATAGGTCAGGCACTATGATACGTGAGACAATGTTGATGTGTGATTAAATGATAAGAATTATCTTCAAGGAGACAACAATGATAAAATAATGAGTTACTGGAGAGTAGCTAGATTCTTCTCTAAGAAGGAAATGCCGCCCTAACCGGTTTGGCTCAGTGGATAGAGCGTCGGCCTGCAGACTGAAGGGTCCCAGGTTCGATTCTGGTCAAGGGCATGTACCTTGGTTGCGGGCACATCCCCAGTGGGGAGTGTGCAGGAGGCAGCCTGTCGATGTTTCTAACTCTCTATCCCTCTCCCTTCCTCCCTGTAGAAAAATCAATAAAATATATTTAAAAAAAAAAAAGAAGGAAATGCCTTTATTTTCCAATCACTTTACTCCTCTGTACCCCTAACGCAGGCCTACAATGACTTTTCCCATTGCCATGGTACCCATGCACATCTGGGCCAATACTCCGTGTAGTGCTTTGTTTAATGTTTTCAAATGTCTATTTCGTGCCGAATTACTTCCTGGGCCTAAATAGTGTTTTTTCTAACCTTGGGTAAACTCTTTTCGGGCAGGTCACCTGACTGTTTGTCTCCACACTGACCAGCACCCGGGGCCTGGTTAGGATCAACTGGAGCTGCTCTCGCCTTGTAACTGGCCAGCGAACACCACTGGCAGAATTGCTATCTCCGGAGGACTAATTGGATGAAGCAATTTTCCTCACTGTTGAGAATACTGTTATCAGAAACACAATTAAACTGTGACACCAATTTAGGATCACAAACTACTCAGCTGGAAATATTTAGCCGCTGAAGAACACTCAGGAAGGCCTCGTGGGTGAACGGCGTGGCAGGCCGACTCCTGCTCTGTGCCAGGGGACGGGCATGCCATTGCCATCTCCCACCATGTCCCAACCCTCCATCTAAAAATGGGGGCAAAGACTCAGGGTTCACTTGCAGCGACCAGTGCCTACATGCCTCTCAGGGCAGTAACTGTCGCCATGGTTTTAGGTTCCTGATCCTATCACACATGAAGAATATATGATGGCTCTAGCATCTACTTTGGTGACACCACCAATGTGCTCTAATAAACAGAGTCATGTTGGATTCCCACATGGGACAAACACCACACCATCGAGTGGTTGCATCCCCTGGCTCGTCTGGTTCTATGATGCTGTAGTGATAATACAGTCTCAACAGGGACTTGAGGCCTGTTCCCGCATTTGTATTTCAGGGTCTGTGATGACCTAACCTGAGGTGAGGCTGAAAACTTATGTTAAGAAATCAGCAGCAGATCTGGACTTCCTGTTCAGTGTTTTCTAAATGCTCAGCCAATTTCCAGAGGCCTGACATAATTATGATTCCTGAACTGCCTGTGTGAGCTCTGTGGTGTTTTGAAAAAAATTAGTGTACAATTTCCAAATATTTACAACTCTTGCCCTAATGTGAGAGTTTCTAAAGTCATTCCCCCACTGGTTTGGTAAAAGCTTCCCCGTCTCCTCTCAACATATCTGATGTCCAATGTACCTGTGAGTCTTCCCACTGTCTCTTGGCCAGAAACTCCTGTCCCACCTCATTCCTTTGTCTGTTATGCGTCTTTTAAGACTCAGCTGAGACCTTAATCATCCTCTTTTTTTTTTTGTAAATCCTCACTTGAGGATATTTTTTCCACTGCTTTTTAGAGAGAGTAGAAGGAAGGGAAGGAGAAGAAGGACAGAGAAAGAGAGCGCGCGAGAGAGAGAGCGAGCGAGAGAGAGAGAAACATTGATGTGGGAGAGACACATCAATTGGTTGCCTCTCACAGGAGCCCTGGCTAGGACCAGGGATCAAACCTGATCTTGACTGGGATTCGAACCCTCCACCCTTTGGTGTGTGTGCTGACACACTCTAATGACAGAGCTACACTGGCAAGGGCTTAATCATCCTCTTTATAAGTCTTCCCCTAGACCCTGCTACATCATCAACATACGATACTCGCATTTTTTGTTGAGATGCCCCTCTCATATCATTGTCAGGTCCTAAAGGCAGGGACCATGTTTAGTACGTCTTTATAGCCCCAGTGCCTAGCCCTGAGCAGCAGATGGTTAGCACGTACTTACTTAGTAGACTGAACGGAACTACTAGGTTTTAAATGAAACCAACAAGTGCCAGTGAGTGATCAGACTCTGTTTACCTGGACAAACAAGTCTGACAGTCAAACCCCTGTTGCCCGGGGCTAGTTCAGTGACAGATTGATCTCACTGGGACAGATCTCACCCTGCCCTGAAAGCCCAGCGGAAGGCCTTTGGAAGAGGGAATCATACTTATCAAAATCGATAGCTGTCCTGAACGATACATATTAACAGGAAAAGTTGTAAATGGTATGGGAAAATACAAGGACGGATTAAGAACCACCTGAAACTCCACACAGAGAGCTTGCCATTGTTCATGTTTTGGTGAACAGCCTTCCAGACATTTCTTTTATGCACAGAATTTGACACATACTCTAAACAAAGCAAACTGACAAACAAGGTATGCTGGGTAAAGCCAGCATCTTCTTTAGGGAATAAAGTAGGTAACAATGGTACAACTACAGGTGGTGTCAGATGGGTACCAGCCTTGTCCGTTAATATAAGTACCTAATCACTATGTTATAAACCTACAACTAACATAATATTGAATGTCAACTCTAACTGGGGAAAAAAATTTTTTTAAGTTAGCATCCTCAATTCCAGCCACAGTCCCATTTCTTTAAAAAAGAAAAAAATTTTTTTTTATTGATTTCAGAGAGGAAGGGAGGAGAGAGAGATAGAAACATTAACGATGAGAGAGAATCATTAATTGGCTGCCTCCTGCACTCCCCACACTGGGGATTGAGCCCGCAACCCGGGCATGTGCCCTGACTGGGAATCGAATCAGGACCTCCTGGTTCATAGGTCAATGCTCCAACACTGAGCCATGCTGGCTGGGCCAGTCCCACTTCTTTAGTTACCTGCACCAGCATGGCTCTTAGCTTCAGTTTCCTTTTGTATCAAGCGGGGAAAATAATGATAATCACATAGGAAAAGGCCTTACAAACTGTAAAATATGAGTCAAACTAGTCTTTTGATTGAAAGATAACGTATATTCACACACCTTGCACAGAACAGAAGTTGGTTTCTGCACAAACCCATCAAACGTGTCTCCTGCCCTTACGGTTCTTCCTCAGATGCAGTGAAAACAAAATGGGTGGGGGACGATTTCCTCACTGACCTCTGGGAAATCACAACACCAGACATCAACAGAAACCTCCCAGGCCAGCACGAAAGTTACGTTGGAGGCAGCTAAGGACCGTCACGAATCAGCGCAGAGAGATGAGCCAGTTAGTGTGTTCCTCCTCATCTGCCCAGCTGCAAATCTCGGCCTCTCTGATGGTTCTGGGCACCCGAAACCCTCCTCCCAGCTCAGTGCACCTCCCACCTCTGCAGAGTCAAAGCAGAAAATGGGGGCAGCTGCCTCAGCCCCACCCCTTTTCTCTTCGATTCAGTAAGAAGTAAACTCCCAAACCGAAACCTGAAAAGAGGTTCTAAACACCACCGCTGCCTTTCAGTGACTTAAACCAGCACTACCCAGTACAAATGGAATGTGAATTACACATGCACTTTGAAGATTTCTAGTAGCCACATTAAGTTAAAAAGAAACTGGTGAAGTTAATGTTTAAAATGTTACATTTAACCCAATATGTTCAAAATATTATCATTTCAACATGTAACACAAAAATTATTAATAAATGCCCTAGCCAGCGTGGCTCAGTGGATAGAGTGTTGGCCTGTGGACCTGAAGGATCGCAGGTTCAATTCAGGTCAAGGGCATATACCTTGGTTGTAGGCTCGATCCCCAGTAGGGGGCGTGCAAGAGGCAGTCAATCAATGATTTTCTCTCATTGATGTTTCTATCTCTCTCCCTCTCCTTTCCTCTCTGAAATCAATAAAAATATATTTAAAAAATCATTAATAAGCTATTTTATATTCTTTTCTTCATACTAAGTCCTCAAAATGCTGTGTATACCTCACACTGACAACATACCTCACTTAGGACTAGTTATATTTCATGTGCCCAACAGTCACATGTGACTAGTGGCTACAGTATTGAATGGCACAGAGTTAAATATTATTTTCCCTGTTACTGGCTCATAAACACAAACAGATGAATTAATCTCCACTGTACACAGAAATTATTATAGGAAAAAAACAGTGATTTATTACTTTGCCTCCAGCTGCTTAGAATCTGCAATCTGACATATTTGAATTTGATAAATTTTCTCATTTAATCTTCACTATCACCTGTGAAGCTGGTCTCTATAGTATTTCAGATGAGTAACAGTTTGGCATGACATCACACACACACACACACACACACACACACACACACACACTCACCTGTTACATGTTCTCAATTTATGTAGCCAAAGATCAGAACAGAACTGGTCACACAGCAATATTGAGACCAATATTGCTGTGTGAACGAAATCAGTCAAATTCTTGCTTCACTGCTGCTCTTTTATGCTCAGTTTTACACCACGATCCCAGAAGAAATTTCTATAGTATTCTAAGCACTTCCACTTTGGGGAGTACTTATAAACATTAGACTCTCTTGGTCCTTAAGCCAAACTCAGCACCAATCAAGGGCACTTGGTCATATGGGGGAACTGACATGGTCAGGGCCCAACCTGGTCGCTCTGCCTCCAGCTCCTGGCATCCTGGGAACCCTGTGTCCTCGCAGGACCATACAGTCCCTACTTTCGGGGGACTCACCAGCTCCTAACAGAGAAGACACATATAAACACACAATGGAAGATCAGACATATAAACAAATAAACCAAGTGTGTAAGTACAGTAGGAAGAAGAGAACTTTGTGAAGGTGTTAGGAAAGTTTCATGCACGTTTAGGTGAAGTTCGGGAACAGAGCAGGACTTAAGGAGCTGAAGGCAGGAGCAAGGGATTAGGCCAAGCAGAGGTGATGGTCCAGCGGGGGGCCTGGAGGACAGGGAGTGTGCGATGAGGAAGCAGGCGAGCTGTCAGTCTGGCTGGAGGACAGGGAACATGATGGACAGAGTATGAAACGAGGCTGCAAAGGTGGGCATGAGCCATTTCCATGTTCACTGAGGGTTTAGGATTTCACCAGCTGAGAAGTAGGGGCAATAGAAAGTTCTGGAGCAGGAGCACTGACACGACACGGGTGTACTTTTGAAAATCGGACACAACCTGACATAGTGCAAGAAATGGACATTTAAAAACAAGCAAAGAACAAATACACAATAAAGGGGGTTCATGGAGATCAGGCGAGGACACTGCACTATTCTGGGGTACAGGCTACCCCAACCTAAATTTTGGTGGTGGCAGGAAAACTGATGCTGAGAGAAAGCTGAGATTCATAGGATCTGGAAACTGGAAGGGACAATGTCCTCAGGTTGAAAGCCTTTTCAGGACTGGTAACCCTCATGCAAATAGGAAAGTCAACAGAACTAAGGAGTTTTCCCCTTGTCGGGAGGAGCTCGGAAGAGATAGTGATCTCAGGTTTGATTTATTCATTTCCCGAATCTGTTCTATGCACCTACTTTAATAGACTAAGTGGATGACGGCTGAAAGAAATCCAGTAAGCACCTGGCTTTCCTTAGAACTTGCTTAACTCGTTTATGATAACGTGAACCTGCTGGTCACTTATTTTATGCAAGCTGGTCTTGGCAGTCTGCTCAGCTGTCCTCTGAATGACCTCACAGATCTGCAGGCCATTCTTCACATCTGCCCTGACCAATGAGGGAAGGGAATTCCCATCTGGAGATGAGCTTCTGGCCTGGATTCTACCTCTGAAAGGGCCACAGTATGTAAGGCACAACTCTAGATCCGAAACTTGCTATGCTTTGATATTTAAAGTGACAGAAAGTCTCTGGGTAAATGTCAGTGGTAAATTTCCGCGTCGATGACCTGAATTCTATGAAATCTAGAAATCAAGACGCCCATTTCTCACTCAATCCTTAATGGTGGCATAGTCTACATAAACTCTGTCTCACACTTCTGGAGTGGTCAGTCTCCCAAATAAACCAAAATATCAGAGATCAAACTGCTTCATAAGAACAGAAATTACCATCTGTCAAAACACATTGCTTGATCAATGCTCCCCAGCACGTCCTTGGAAGCTACAAAATTAAATTAACACCTTTAGGAAAAGGATCGAATGTGTGTGCGCACACATACTCCAGAGCCGGCCCCAAATACACCACGCTTCACAGACTTTGTCAACACGTCAGCAACACATGGTAATAACATTTTCAAACATTTAGCTTTTAAAAAGTGAATGAGGCTACTTTATTCATTAAAAAAAGGATGCGTGATGTACAAAGAAGAATATAACTGTCCAGGTTGGAATATAATCTGGTCATGGACTTCTCGTTGCCTCCCTCAGTGGGTGTGGGGACCAGTCTCCAAAGACGGCCCCCAACAATTCCTCCCCGCCCTGTGGCACAGACCCAGGAGATGGAGAGCCTCTGGGCTCCCCTGACGCTGGCTGCGTCTTGTGACTGGTGCCAAAAGTGACATTCTTGGACCTTCAAGCCCAGGCATTAGGCTGACAGCTTCTACTTTATCTCTTAGAAGCACACACCCACGTGAAAAGTTGGACTACCCAGCCAGAAAGAGATCTAGGGGACAGGGAGGCCTAGAACTGGGTTGGTCCGTTGAGCCGAGCTGCATTCCTAGCTGGATGCACCTGCATGACTGAGCTCAGGCAAAAACAGCAGATGAAACTCAGCTACCCCATAGAATCAGGTGCTGCTTCATGCCACTAAGTTTGGGGTACTTTGTTACAGTGAAACAATGGATGACAAAAGATATCAAACGGGCATGGCTGGTGTGGTTCAGTGATTGAGCATTGACCCATGAACCAGGAGGCCACAATTCGATTCCCAGTCAGGGCATGTGCCTAGGTTGCGGGCTCGATCCCCAGTAGGGGCTTGTAGGAGGTGCCGATCAATGATTCTCTCTCATCACTGATGTTTCTCTCTCTCACTCTCTCAGTCTTCCTCTCAGAAATTAATAAAAATACATTTTCAGAAAAAAAAGATATCAAATAGTTAAAAGTGGTCCATCCAGATCTATCATTCACCTGTGATCATATTGGGTATTGTACACTTCCACTGCTTGCAAACAAATTTCAATGGAGAAACACAGATAGGACCTGCTCTTGTGGTGTTCAAGCACTACCATTCAGTAGTATCCAGGGCACTGGCACTGATGTGCAACACTGGACTCTGACAATTCTCCTCCCAGGCCCTTGTAGGACAAGAAAAAATGTCCCTTGATTGGTTTAGGGAGCTCTCTCCCTCCTTGTATTCCTGCAAATGTTTACTAGAGAGAATAATGAGATGACAAATGCAGGAGTGAATAAAACTTCAATATGAGTATTAGGAGGATAAAGAAAAGTTAGAGGCCGCAGCTGTACTTTATGGCATGGGCATGGATGGCATGGAGCCACACAGACTGGGCAGGCTCGGGTTGGACTGGATTATCAGCTTCAATTTTTGACCCTTCTCTACATCCGCACCCTTGCCATGAATGCACTGTGGTTGGATGTACTTCCCTGTCTCTTGTCTCTGAAACTGTTCATGTGACTTGACTTGAATGTTGGTACCAGTGCCAGCGTGCCAGCTCTAAGCCAAGCTTAAGAGGCACCCTATGTATCGCTTGTGCATTTGCCCTTTGCAAAAGGAGGGCATGCCCCCTTGGCTCCCTGGTCCCAGGAGGAAGTTGAAAGACATGGGGCGGAGCCACTCCAGCTGACCCACCAACTCGTGATTGAGAAAGACGTGCTCACTGTTGAATGCCGCTGAGATCCGGAGGCAACAATTGCCCAACACGAGGCTCCTTTATTAAATACTAACACTTGCAAAATACAAATGGTACTTTCAGACAATAGAAAGTCTTCTCGGCTATAAAAGTTGTAACTAAGTTAGCAAATGGATGTTTAGGTTCCAATGAGCCATTTTCCCAGAAACTGTGGTTTCAATGATCTAGATTCTAGTTTTATTAAGATGGTATGTTCCTGTTCTCCATAGCTCGAAAGCCTATGTAGTCAACACTAGAAACAAACTTGTTCCAGGAAACTAGTACTTCTTTTTATCTTTTTAATTTTTATATTTGTTATTGATTCCAGAGAGGAAGGGAGAGGGAGAGAGAGATAGAAACACCAATGATGAGAGAGAGCATCAATCATCGATCGGCTGCTTCCTCCATGCCCCACACTGGGAATTGAGCCCACAACCTGGGCATGTACCCTGACTGGGAATTGAACTGTGACCTCCTGGTTCACAGGTCAATGCTCAACCACTGACCCACACTGGCTGGGCTAGTACTTATTCTTAAAGAAACAAAATCCTCCTCCCCATGTATACCCATCCACTGCAAGCAAAGCATTGGGCCTTCCATAGCATTCCCAACTCATCACCAAGGGACTGAACCAGCCATTACCCTGGATCAAAGCCTAGAGGCTCTAAAGGCAGTAGAATTGTGTGACAATGACTGTGTAGTGCAACTTCAGCTGATTGCATGGAAACATTATTTCAACGAGGTTCTTGATCAAACATGAGATCAAGAGGTGCTTTTATGAATACAAGTGCCATGTAAATGCCAACTAGTGCGTATTACTGATCAAGTAACTCAAAAAAAAAAAAAAAAAAACTGCTGCAGCTGCCTTGTACTAACTGGAATTTTGTACTAACACACAGACAATACTTCATCAGAGCGATACTTGATCTTCCAAGGAACAAACTTAAGGTTAGGTGAACTCAAAAGCCTAGAAGTGGCCGGGCAGGCAAAGTGAACTGACCACCAGGGAGGCTTAGTGGTTCACTGGAGGTGACAGCCTGATGCAGGGGAAACCGCTACCCACTCTGCCATCCACACACTTTAACAGCTCACAGCTCAATTTTGAAAATGAAATCTATTTTAATAAACACTGTCTTTATAATTATTCAAAGCATGTGTATACATTTTTGAGGGGCACCCTATATTTGCAGGCCAGATGTGGCCATAAGTCGGCAGTTTGTGACCTTCTCACTAGATATTCTACAGTCACCTTGAAACATCATAGAAAGGCTAAAAAATGATTATTCAATTCATTGTATTTGTATTTGTGACTTAGAAATGTTATCATTCACATAAAGAATAACTGTCTATTAACAACCCCCCTCCCCCATTCTTCACTCTCTCATTTATTAATCCTCACTCTCTTCACTTTTGGACCTGTTTTCAGGCTTCTAGTTCTGCCAGGACACCCTGTGGATGCTGTTTCATACACCTATTTATGTCCCATTGAAAACTTGATTTAAATGCTAGCTTTGGCATAAAACCCCCATGGTCCTCCTCGAAGCCCCCTATGCATAAGTTATAATGAAAATTGTCCAATGTATGAAATCTGCATTGATTTCTCTCACATCTCAGTCCTTCCCCAACACCCCCCCCAAATGGTATAACATCCTAACACTACAAGGATTCACTCCCTCGAAAGTGAAAGGCCTGGATCAACAGGTCAAGACTAAAGTTCAAGGGCACTCACCGCCAAACACATCTCCGTTCTGGTAGTTTTTCCCTTTCTGGGCTTCCTCTTCATTTTGAACAGTGGCAACATGCTTGGCGGAGGCACAGCCCATAGTCTCATTCGCTCAGCTTCAGCCGGGCTGAACTGCAAATCATCGCTACACACACGGGGACATTTTTCTTCTCTTTAAACACGAAGAAAATCCGCCCTCCTGCTGACTTGGTCGAGATGTGCGCACCTGCAAGAAGCAAAAGCTAGATCAGAATGAGTGAGACAAAGCCCATGTCTGGGAGTCTTGCTGTGCTGTGGGACAAGGAATGTACCAGAATCCCTGCACGGCCTCACTGTGCTGGGGTTGGCACTGAGCCCTGCAGAACGCAATGCAACATGGACCATCCCACCTGATCCCTGCTCAGCAAGCAAGAGCAGAAGGCATGGACCCTACACCACACATGGCTGAACTCTTTAAGGAGATAAAAATATAGATACATATTTATTTATTTATTCAAATAAATATCTGAGCACTATCACTTGGCAGACACAGGCAAGCACGTTTGCTAATGTTCTGGAATATCAGAAGCCTTCAGAGGAAGGAAAGCATGCTCATGAGATGCACATCATTTGGGCGGCTGGAGAAAGTTCTTCTTCCCCATCCTGCCCTGCAGGCCTGACCTCAGCTTCTCAGATTTTGCCAGGAGGAGGTGGCTTCCTCCTTAAGCTGGACATGGACTAGTTTACACATTCCTGGTGGGTTCTGCAAATAATTCAGCATTTTATTTGACCAGAGGTGACATTGTTTTGTAGAATGAAGGAAGGAGATGAGGGCAAGGACTTCAATTTACTTTTGTCCATTTTCTGCTTAGCTAGCTGAATGTTTTAAGGATTGAGCAATGTAGAAATGTGAAGAAAACAAAGCAGCTGTCTATCTCTTTCAGAGTCTTGTGTCTTCATTTGATCTCTGATGAACCACAAAGGAGATAATCTCCTGGTTAAGTGAATTTACCTTCCCTCACCCCATCCAAGGTCATGGCCCAAATTCTCAGGGTTTGTTCTGCTCAGTTTGCTTATTTTTATTTATTTTACTCTTTCATTATCCGTAACCTGTCATTGTAGATGACTTACTCCAGTCTTACGGATGTTTCCTTTTGACCATCTACCCATTCATTCATCTCCATCCATCCCACCGTAATACAGGCCCTCACCTCCTCACACTCATGGCAGGAAAAGCAGCATCAAGCTACTGCTCTTAATCTTCATTAGCACCCTCCTCTCACGACTTTCCTGCCTCCTTTACAAAGAATTGATGCTTCCCAGTCCCAAGAACAGATACCAAAACGCAGCTGCAGGCTTTCTCTTCCAACAAGATTGCTGCCCCCCTGAGCCCCTCTTCCTAGAGTGTGAATGACATGTATCCATCCGTGTCATGAAATCAAGTCATTTCAACCATAAAATCTCAGCAAAGGGAGTTTTTCAAATTACCCTAACACTGCAAGTTAATTCTGAATCAATCTAATAAATGAACTGAGATACAAAGGTAATGTTCTTAAATGGAGCCAAGCAAGTGCAAATTTCAATATACTAGTAAACTCTACGGCCACAACACTGACCATGTCTTTGCATAGTTTTCAGACTAGGTTCTATCACTGGTTGTATTAAGTCATTAACAGTTGGTAGAGTTTTACAAACAAGAAAGATTATCCCCCTGCCCCCAGCCAATGCTTAACGTTTTTCTACATTATTAGGTAGCCTCGTATTAACACATTTTCATGGTTTTAAAGCTATATGGAACACACACATCCCTATTCTTATATTTAGCAATAATGCCATTAAAGAAACAGTATTTTGATTTGATGGTCTATTCATACTGGCCTATAAAGCTTAGGGACTTGATGGGGTACATGTGCTCACATTCATATTTAAAAATCCACACAATACAGTGTAGTAAATGCCACGATAGCGGTTTCATAAGCATCTATGACAAGGCAGAATTCAAAAGAGGAGATTAAAGGATGACAGGGCAAAGGCAGGATTAAAAGAGGAAGTGCTATTGTGTAGGGTCTTAAAAGTTCGGCAGAAATTTGCCAGGCTGAGAAGATGGTAGCATCATCCACACGTAAGGAACCGCCTGGGCTAAGATACTAAATAGAATGTGGAAGAGCACTGTGTGTGTGTGTGTGTGTGTGTGTGTGTGTGTACGCACCCGCTTTTTGGGGGTCTGGAGGAGGCCTGGCTAACTTTATCCAACTTAAAGATAAACTATAAAATGTCATAAGATATAGAAAGCCTCATTCCGAATTCTTGTATAATAAAACACGGGATCTCTTTATTTATTTTTAAATTTATTGGGGTGTACTGGTTAATAAAATTATATAGGTTTCAAGTGTACAATGCAATGATCCGTCATCTGTATACTGCATTGTATGCCCACCACCCAAAATCAAATCTCCTTTCGTCACCATACACTTTCTGATCCCAACTTGAGCATACCTTGAGAGATATTAGTAGTGTCCAAATCCATTCTGTCACTCTATCATGGTTTTCAAAGAAACATCATTGAAATATGAGACAAGAAGAACTACAGGAGTCGGATTCAGGTGTAAGGGTAGAAGAGGGACTCCTAACCAGGTGGCTGCTAAGGGCTGTTGTGATTGCTGCTGCTGCTGCTGCTACGGGTCTGCATTCCCCGCCAGCACTTCTCAGGGCGGCACCCCCTTCCTCCACACCTCCAGCATTACCAGGGAAGATCACAGGTGTGGGCTCCCAGAATGAAATCCTTGCTTTTTAAAAAGGAATGTGGGAAAACCACCTCACACGTAGGTGAGCAACCAACCTGAGAGGAGAAGCCTCACTTGCCTCCCTGTCTGTTGCCACCTCTTCCAAATAAACAAAGTGAAAATAGGAGGGAGAGTGGAAAACCTAACAAATTCCCAAAGGACAGGGGAAATCCCATGACAATTCACAGTTGTCCGCTCTGGGATTCTCTCTTTCCTCATATGCTGTCCAAGAAGTACATGTAAGGATCTCAGACGTGAATTACCCTTTGCTACCTACCTCTGAAAAGCACAGTGCAGTGTTTTAAAGTTGTGTTTGTATCAAAAATCTTATTTGACTTAAAAAGTTGAAATCACATGAAAATCAAATTCATGGCAGCAAGCTAACAAACATAAAACATCTTATATAATAAAAGCCTAATATGCAAATAGGCCAAACAGCGGAATGACCGATTGGTCACTATGATGTGCACTGACCACCAGCCAAGGCAGGTGCCAATGGGGGTCCCCCCCATTGCCCCACGGGTCTCCCCACAGAGGGAGGCGACCGGCGGCAGTGGGGGGCGGGGCCAGCAAGCAGGCAGCGCCAAGTTGGCCAAGGCAGGTGCCAGCGTGGGCCCTCTGATCGCTCTGCCTGTTGCCCCAGAGATCGGCCCTGATTGCCGGCCAGGCCTAGGTACCCTACCCATGCTCAAATTTCATGCATCGGGCCTCTAGTATAAGGATAATTTTTAAAGGCCTACTCCGTTATTCATGCATGGAGGTGAGGGGCATGTTACCATCCAGATTAGATGGGATTTATATTCAATTCAAGTGATGACTCAGGACGTTCCCAGGTATTATATTTTAAAACACAAACACTATTGCCCAATAGGAGCACTCTCCAAATCATAAATAGGTGTAGATTTTGTTTTCGAAACATACACACTATATATTTTACAGCGGTAATATCAAGACTGATGTTTTTAAATTTTACTTCATCTAACTATATATTAATATCTTGCCCATTTTGAAGGTGATATAAAGCCATTTGAGAGGCATCAGATCTCCGTAAAGCTGATGGATCACTGGGGAAAGTGTTTTACTATGTCATTTGCATTCTGCACATAACCAATTATCCAATCACTCATTCATTTAATCAACGGATATTGACTGAAAACTACTGACAGACATGTGTTTGGTGGGTATTGGGGATAAGCCGGGATAAGGTTTTCCTCCCAGTCCCCACAGAATATGAACAGAGAAAGGAGATCATTAGAAATGTTAGGGAAAGAAATAGAATACTGGGGACAAGCTATAATGATAAGAAATATCAATCATGATGGTTCCGTACATTGTAACCGGGCTGAGAGTTGTACGCCCTGGGACATGGGCGCTAACCTCGGAATGCAGTCCATCCCCCTTTTCTGAGAACTGCCTGGATCAACAACTTGGTTGCTGAAACAATCCGGTCCCCCGAGGCACCAGCCCTCTGCGACCCCGCCCCTCTCCAACTCACATTGCCTGTAATCTGTAACCTTTATACCTTGCCTACTTTCCCATGCCTGTAATTCCTACTTTCCCATGTAATCATTGTCCTACCCAATATAAGCAGCTGGCTTATGGGGAAGGGTAGAGCAGATTTTTGTGGATGACCTGCTGGCATTATTGGAATAAACACTCATAGTTTGTATATTATGACTCAACCCTGTCTCTGCTTAATTGGCTCAGGTGGTGACAGGCAGCCTGGACCCATTGGTTGACTGATTTCAGAAAGACCAGTTTTACAGCAATGTGGTTGGTACCCGTATTGCAGGTTAAATACAGGATGACAGGGGAGTTCGCCCCAGGGCACCTCATTCAGCCTTGGGAGAAGGAATGTAAAGGAGGTAGGGTTCCTGGTTTGAGACTTGGAAGGAAGGAAGGAAGGGAGGGAGGGAAGGAGGAAGGGAGGGAAGAAGGAATAAAAAAAACACTAGAACACCCCTGAACTGCATCTTTTACAGCCTGATGTAGTCAAGGTTTCATTTCTACTGAAAACTCTCTTACTTGACCTCAGTCCAATCAAGACCTCAAATTGAACAGATCTTAAAAAATGTACCCCTACAATGACTGCTCCAGTAATCTGCGCAAAAACATTTCCCCTTGGTTTGTACTATCCTTCACATAAACACTAGCATAATTTTTTTATCTTCCATTTTTTCCATTAGTTTGGCTCAGCCTTTCTCTCCCAACCCCCACCCCCTCCATTCATCTACCTTCTTGAAACCACACCACTTAGCGAGGTAAGTCTGATGGTGCAAACGAGCATGCGGAGACCACAATGCTGGGCAGATCTGAGAGTCTCGTTTTCACATACTGTTATGAACAACATGCTATTTCTGAACTCAGAGATCACAGCATGAGAATTAAACTGGAACATCTCTTTGATGTCTGATGGAAGCTTCGAATACCAAGCCCCAATGACGATGATTTTTTTTAAAACTAAATAATCTACATGATAGGATCCGTCAGCTCCTCTAAAACCGTGGGGTCTAATGAACCGCCCATGGCTTTGTGTACTAGTTTCCCCAAATGGTTTTATGGCTACATAACCTGTTCCATGGAATAGGAAGTTCCATATTCACACATGTACACTTTTTTTTTTTTTTTTTTTTTTTGTGAGAGCACAAGTTCTACTCTCTTAGCAAATTTCAATTATACAAAACAGTATTATCATATAGGCACCACACTGTATTTCTATACATTAGATCTTCAGACTTTATTTATCTTCTAATTCAAAGGGTACAAAGTTTGTATCTTTTACCAGCCTCTCCTTATCCGCCATCCCCACCCCCAGCCTCTGGCAACCACCACTCTCTACTCTCTGTTTCTAGGAGTTTGACTAAGGTGATATTATGCAGCCATACAGCGTTTGTTTGGCTTTTATTTTACTTAGCATTATGCCCTCAGGGTTTATCCATGTTGTTGCAAATGGCAGTACTTCCTTCTTTGTAAGGAAATACATAACATTGTCTTGATTCATTCACCTGTTGATGGACACTTCGGTTGTATCCATACCTTGGCTACTGTGAATGGTACTGCAATGACCATGGGAGTGCAGCTCTCTCTTCCAAACAGTGGTGTCCTTACCTTTGTATATACGCCCAGAAGTGGAATTGCTGACGGCTTTTTTCTTTACCTTAATGTTTTGAACTGGAGGAATAGTTTCACCAAAAAAACGACTTTTATGAAATTGGGAAGAAAAAAAAAAATAAGCAACATCTGTTTTTAGAAAAATCAAAGAGATATCTGACCCTATTTATTTTTTTAAAAATCCATGGGAAAATATTCATATTTACATAATATGATGGATAATTTCACTTTCCAACAATCATTCAGGGACTTTTTCATTTTGGATAGAAAAGCCAAAAATATTACAAACAGTTTCCTTGTCAAGAAAGATACTTCTAAAAAATGAATTAAAAGTGGTAAACTCCATACAGAAATCCTAGGCCAGAAAGAATGTGAATTTACCACATGCAGCGTAGAGGACTGAAGAAAAATCAAATTCTGATTGCAATGGGCACACTGAAAGCTGTGAAGTCAGCAGTTAAGGAAAAGAGACACTCAAAGTCACTAATCATCCGAAGGATGCAAATCAAAACGACAGTGCAGTACCATCTCACACCCCTCAGAATGGCTATCATCAACAAATCAACAAACGACAAGTGCTGTGCTGGCGAGGATGCAGAGAAAAAGGAACCCTCGTGCACTGCTGGTGGGAATGCAGACTGGTGCAGCCACTGTGGAGAACAGTATGGAGTTTCCTCAAAAAACTAAAAATGGAACTTCCATTTGACCCAGTGATCCCACTTCTAGGAATATATCCCAAGAAAACAGAAACACCAATCAGAAAGGATATATGTACCCCTATGTTCATAGCAGCACAATTCACCATAGCTAAGATCTGGAAACAGCCTAAGTGTCCATCAGCCGATGAGTGGATTAAAAAACTGTGGTACATCTACATAATGGAATATAACGTTGCTGTAAAAGAGAAGGGATTCTTACCATTTGCAACAGCATGGATGGAACTGGAGAGCATTATGCTAAGCAAAATAAGCCAGTCAGAGAAAGATAAGTATCACATGATCTCACTCATTTGTGGAATATAATGAACAACATAAACTGATGAACAGAAATAGAACCAGAGACATAGAAGCATCGAACAGATTGTCCCACCTATGGGGGAAGGCAGGGGGTAAGGGGATAAGACATCAACCAAAGGACTTGTATGCATGCATATCAGCATAACCAATGGACACAGACAGTAGGGGGGTGAGGGCATGTGCTGGGGGGTGGGAGTGGCTGGGGAGAGGTCAATGAGGGAAAAAGGAGACTTGTGTAATACTTTAAACAATAAAGAATTTAAATTTAAAAAAAAAAAAAGAGGAAAAGAGACAGACACATTATTAATAGATCAGGAGCAAAGTACCCCTTTCTTCCTCTGATTAAAAAGGGAAATCAAGATAAGGCGATATCTGAAGACTGCTTTCTTTTATTGAAGAAAGAGTCAACATTTAAGCTCCCTAGAGAAAAAAAATATATGTATAAATAACTAATCAGTCTGTTTGCCCATCTGCTCTGCTTCACTAAAATGAGTGTTAATACAGCAGCCCGCTGGGAGGAAGGACGGCAGCCTAAAGTGATGTCTAGTCATGAAGCTCTGGTATCCTAGGGCTACTGTTCCCACCATTTCACACTCCACTGTGCACATTAAAAATAACACATGAAGAGATGTCACATGTGACATGAGAATAATCTGGGAAAGTCAAGCCTTCCTGGTACAAGCAATTGCTGGCATCAGAGGAGATATTCATTCCTCGCCTCACACTCATTTGGTGGCGTGACAATCAACAATATGCTATTATCCCCAAAGAAACGGGAAGTGTGGCTTCTGCTTTCTTTATGGGAAAACTCTCACTTCCCCAAATAATAATCGTATGGAGGTGTCTCTCAGAAAGAAGACATCCTAGGCAAGATGATACATTTCTGCTGGATTTTCTGCAGTGAGGGGTGGGGATGGGGAGGCAAGGTGACAAGTGGAATGGGAGTGGGCTCAGGTCACCTGCCTGCCTGGGTACCAAGGCTGGACTTCCTCTGTCTGACCCTCTCTTTGATTCTATGATCTACCAGAAAATATGCCCAAGTGATGCTAAGAATGAAATTACCCCTTACAAAGAGGCCATTTCATATATATATATATATGTATATGTATATTTTTTTAAATTGATTTTTGACAGAGAGGAAGTGAAAGGGATAGAAAGCCAGAAACATCGATGAGAGAGAAACATCAATCAGCCGCTCCCTGCACTCCGCGCCCCCCCCACCGGGGATGTGCCTGCAACCAAGGTACATGCCCCTGACCAGAATCGAACCTGGGACCCTTCAGGCTGCAGGCCGACGCTCTATCCACTGAGCTAAACCGGCCAGGGCCAAAGAGGCCATTTCTTACCTGAACCCAATTTATTTACAAACTTTACTTCAACGCTTACCGAATTAGGACATCCTTGCAAGTTTTTGTTTTCCAAAAAATTTCCTATGAGACCTAAAAATTCTCACCAGTGATGTTGTGGCCCAAGAATGTTGATTTTAATGACGCATAAAGTGAAAAACAAAACAAAACAAAAAACACACGAACAAAGCCCAGTTCTACCCTTTCCTCTTTTCTATCCAGCTTTTAATTAATAAAAATTAAATGCATTTTAAAACTATTTCTTGTAGGAAGCTGGTTAGAAAAAGTTCGTGAAATAATTGTTCTTCAGCTAAGGATTTAAGAGTTTGATGCCTTATCTTGTACCTGCAATCTCTACGCTTGCATTGCCTGCACATATGCTCACACAGGTTCATGCATGGCTGGCACTGTTTCTGGAAAGGCAAGAGAGAAAAACACGACATCCTGATTAAAGTCACCCATCCCACACCAGGGAGAACCTATGCAGAATTATGCTGTTTCTAGAATTGCTCCTCAGTGATCAAAGCCAATGGCAGATATCCCTGGACTTCGAGTTCTCTGACTTCTTCCCACTTTCAGGATTCAGAATTCCGTGAGTATTTGCAGGAAGCTGTCTACCTGTGTCCGTGGGAAACCTTCTGCTTCATGACACCCAAGACCGGGACCTCTTGATGGGTCCGCTGCTGGTTCCCCTTGTCACTGGGACAAAGCCATGTGATTTCTTTGTCAGGACCCTTATAATAATAGCAGTTTCCCCTCTTTTGAAAAATTGTTTTGTCAATGCAGGTAGATAATGAAATGCTTTGAAAAGCACTTATAAACGCAAAGTAATATTTTCCTGTGCATGCTTTGCTGTGCCAGGTGCGAGACATTACCTTTCAAAGCCATGGCCTTTCACGAACACTGGGTGGAATCGGTTTGCCCAGGACTCCTGTAGGCAGCCCCAGAGAAAATGAGCGAAACAGACGGAAAGGGAAAGACAAAAATCGAGAAGCGACAAGACACTGAAAGTAGAATGAGTGTGAATTACTATGAAAGCACAATTTGATTTTGATGTAAACAAAGAAGTCATGATCCTTCCTGAATAGCCGTGAAGAACATTCTGGGTGATCTGCATGTTGAAATGTATTGTGAAGAGCAGATATGATTCCTGCCCTTGAAGGGCTAAGCACTCAGACACGGCTAACAGATCATAAACAATAAAATAAAATCCCAGCCCACCTCCTGGTGTGGCTCAGGGGTTGAGCTCGACCCAAAGTTCAATTCCTGGTCAGGGCACATGCCTGGGTTTCAGGCTCGATCCCCCATAGAGGGTGTGCGGAGGGCAGCCGATGGATGATTCTCTCCCGTCATTGATGTTTCTCTCTCTCTCTCCCTCTCCCTTCCTCTCTCTGAAATCAATAAAAACATATTAAAAATAAAATTCCAATGACTAATGCACATCACAGGGAAAGAGAGGATCAGAGATGTTCTCGAGAGTCATAGGCTATTTCAAGTTAATTAAATTAGTGCTTGCCTCAGCTTTATTTTATGCAACAAGAGATGTAAGAACATCAGCATACTGTGCTACTCGTAGACCTTCAGAGAGCACTGACTGATGAGGACAGTGAAACAGATGACATGGCACTTTTGAGCTATTGATCCTCTTTAACACTATAAAGTACTTGGACAAGCCCCTTGCAAATGTGAATGTCACTTTCATGTGCCAAGGACAAGAGTCAAATGCCATTGATCCTTGTCTGATGCGCACATGGGAAAAGCACGCATAATGTTTTCATCACGCAATTAAGAGCCTCAACTTTACACAAGACTACTGGGATCCAAGTATTTTTTTACTCAATTCCCATCTCTAAACTTAATACCGGCCTGGCTCATACCTCAGCCTTAAACTTCTTACTGTGGCAGATAAAAATAAATACAACCAGTAGACACAAAAGATATGAATTATCTAAACTAATCATTAGGAGCAAATGTGAGAATCATTTGTAAACAAAAAAAAGTCTGCTTATATTTTATTTGAAGACTTTGGTATTAATATTTGAGTGTAGATATATTTAATGGCCTCAGAATTGTATACTTTTAACAAAGTAATATAGTAACACTTTGAAAAGATCTGAATCCTAGAAACTGATAAACAGTATTTCCCTCAAAAATCTAAACGTGAGTCCTTCTTCCCTCCCCAAATAACCTTTCCTCCTTTCCCCCCTCCATACTAAAATAAATGAAATCACCATTAGAGACCGGTGAAAACTCTGGTCTAAGATCTCTCTCTTTCTCTGTGCCCTCCCTCCGCCACACTATCCTAGGTCTGAGAAGGCGTCAACAATGATCCAATGATTGAGTGAACCCCCCACGCCTGCTGGGCAGAGCTGCTGACTCAAATAAGCATCCCTAAGGGTAAGCCTTGGCTATCTGGAATTCTGTCTTCTAGAACCTCCGAGCGCCATCCAGAACAGCTCAAGATCTGGAAGGGCCTGAAAACTTAAAGAAAGCAAAAAGGTAAAATATTTTTGTTGGTGAAGGACTTAATGACTCTTTCTTCCTCACACTCACACACACGCCATGAAAGATCTACAGACGCAAAGACCATACCCAATATTTTGTGCTTTTCTGAGGGAAAAGAGTTGTGTGGCTTTGGGTCAATTACTCACTTCACATTGCGTTGGGTCCTCATTTATAAGATGGGATAAGACTGCATGAATTTTGAGGAGGAGTCGATGAGATGATAATACATAAAGTGCTTAGGACAGCACCTGGCAATCAATAAGCAATTAACACCTGACAGTTATTGTCATCATCATCACCATTATCATTATTATTTAGTGGGATGGGGATGAACTTTAAGAAGAGAGGGGCAGAGGCAAAAGAGACTGGAAAGAAGAGACGGGAAGAGAGATGAGAGGTGAATGGTGGCATCTAGATGGTCCTGAGGAATTGCCCCCAAATAAGCAGGCGACTGAACATTCTGTAATAGAAGCTCAGGGTCCATGTGCAGCCCCTGCAAAAGAGAGCCTTGAGCAGCCTGTGCTTCTGTAGTGTTGGGGGTGGGAGGTCAGCCTCTGTGTGGCACCTCCCAGGCCTTCGAAGACAAAGGCTGCTGTGTGTACACAAGCTGAAGGTCCGTGAGCTCTCCCAAGCTTTGTCACAGCCTCAGTGAATGTGCAGCTCCCATCGTCCTGCTATTATGTGTTTGTGCGTCTGTCTTTTCCACCAGGTAGATTTCCAAGGTCACGATCATGCCCTAATTATTATTCTCTATTCCCCCTGGCACAGGCCAGGCACACAGTAGGTCTGCAATAGATGTTGAGTGAATGAATTCTCTTATAAAGCTCCTCTCACAAAGAAATGTTGGGGGCTTTTAAGAAAGGGTGCTCTCCTCACGCCGTGCCCTAGGTCACCTGCATGGACACTAATTTCTTGAGTGCCTCACCAGTGACTACAGTAAAAGATGTTCATCTGAGCCATCATAGATGATTTAAAATTATATACAATATATGATTTAAAAAGCTAGGAAGAGAATATGTAATATTATACTAGTCTAATGCAATTTTGAAAGCTTTTGGCACTTATACTGTTGGCTCTAATCTTCCCCAGATAATTACACTTTTATTTATTTCAATAATCATTTTGGGGGATAGGGAGACTTATTTAGCTCTCAACATTCCATTAGGGACCAGAGACTCCAAAATGGATGCACATTTCCTGACTTTCGATTAGAATCTAGGGATGTTTAGCAGTGCTTCTAAAACTCACCCCCGCCACCCCACCCCGGAAAATGAAGGCGTTTTATGGCTTGTATGTTTTTTGCTTGTTTGTTTGTTTTTGCTGAAATTTAAATATTTGATCAGCTCTTCGAGACAAAGAACTATTTAAGAATGATGTCCTTAGAAAACCAAACAAATTGAAACTATAAATATCATTTCCAGATAGAATAAATCAATGCCCCTTTAGCCTACTGAGTTTAAAAAACACACACACAAAAAAATAAAACAACACAAAAGGCACCTCAGTTTTCATGCTGCTCTCAAGAAACGCACAAGGCTTTCGGCAGCTTCATCGATCTTGCAGAGCTAGGCCAAAAGCACATTCTGTGCAATCGTCTACTTACAGAAAACAAAAGCAAGGAGCTGAGAGAAGAGACCCAGGAGGACAAAGCAAAGTCGGCTGAGTAATGGCCTCTCCTTTGTAACGTACCAGGAGATGCTCTCTTGCCCTGACGCGCTCATGCATGGCGCTGCCTTCTCTCTGTACCCACCACATCTCAGCAGTGTCTAGTACAGTCTGAGGTAACAAAAACATAAAAGGGAGGACAAGCAGCTCTTCTCTAGTCTTGATGTTCTTCTTCAGCCACGGAAAAGCTATTAAAGAACATTACAGGGTTATAGGTTATGAGCTAGCATGACCTCATAAATGTTGCCAACATCTGTAGTCTACTCTGAAATAATTATTGTAAATCATCAGCCCAATGTTCCCCATCTGAAGTGGTATAATTAGTGAACGTGGTGTTCCTTCCCAGCAAATGTACTGAGAGAATGAGATTAGAGTGACAGCTTGGGAGGACTGGAGGGCTTGGGCAGCAGCAACAGGACCGGAGCCCACCAACAGGAGGGCGCAGTTGAGCATCCAGACCCACCAGCCGGCCCTGTTGGTGTGAATTGTCCAACAGACCCATGTTCAGTCCCAGTCTAACACGTGGAAGCTGCAAGTCTTCCTCTGACTAGAGAACGAGATGCATGGCTTGATGATAAACCCTTTTCTTGGAGGAAGGCACAACATATTCTATAACATTTAGGACTTGACCACTATTCTGCCCAGCTGTCATGTCTGGGGGACCTCCAGAGTGTGGCCAGGTTGAGACAGCTTTGGTCCTGAATATGAGAAAGGCCCATCTGGCAAGCTGCTTAGTATTCCTGTATCTGGGAGGGTGTCAACCCCACCATCGCCTCTATTACATCACTGTCATTACCACCCTGGGAAGGGAACTGCAAACATTTTCCAATTCCAAGATCTCCCTGAAACTTTTAAAGAATTTTTAAAATCCAAATTAAAATCTGGATTTGTAGATTACTTCCTGGGCCCAGCCTCTAAACCTCTCACTTGTTCATCCGCCTCTTCTAGGACGTATTTCTTTGGGAGTTTAGATTTTTTGAGAAAGGAAAATCTCACTTGGCATTGCTCCAATGGACATCAGGACAGTCCTACTGGTAGGTTTAAAAACATCAGAACATGATTAACAATTTTTGTAAAAAGTCATACTTCTCATAAGTTAGTAATTATCCCGTTAATTTTCTAGAACAAAGACAAGTTATGATTTCTAATGCACTAATTCTATTGGATCCTTCCTATAGCCCCAGGTCCTCCAGGGCTCACTAATGCCTCCGGGACTTTCAAGCTAGACATGTCCTCAGAGACCACTGAGGTCAAGGTTCTTAATGTTACAAATGAGAATACTGAAGGCCAGGGAGTTTAGGTGACTAACTCAGGACCTGCCAGGTCCCAGACCCATTGACCACGAACTGTCACCTCTTCCTACTGCCTTAAGGTAACTAGTATCCTCTTCATCACATCAGATGGTATCACAGACCACCCTTCTCCTTCAATGTTTTGTTCACACACCCACCTCTTTACCGATTAAGCCTTCCAGGAAGCAGCCCTCACACTATCCTGCTCTTTCCCTCCCTGTTCTGTCTTTCCTGAACCCTTGCTTATAGAGTTCGTTATCTGGTATTTCTTAGACATCCCTCTATAGATACTAAGCGCTTTGAGGGAAGAAACCATCTCCTGTATTTGTCTCCCCTCCTATGTTGGGTGCCTAGGCAGAGAGTGGTAACTCAATAAACCTCTGCAGAATAGCAAGCAGTGGGCTGGCGTGGTCTTCCTACCTCTGCACCTGCTACCTTCCCTGCCTAGACAGCTCTCCTTCCTCACCTTTGCCTGGCTAACTTCTACTCTGTGTGAGCCGTACCTCCTAAAAGGGCCCCATGAACACGGTAAGTCCCCTTCCTAGCCCTCATATAGTACAGGATTCTTAATTCCCTAATTGCCTGTCTACCTCTTCCACAAATCTAGAATATAAACTCCTTGAGAGACACAGACTCTATGTTTCTTATTCCCTATTGTATCCCCAGCTTCTAACAATGCTTAGCTCAAAATATGTGCTCAATAAATAAATAAAAAATGAATGCCTCTTGAAGAAAGTATGAACTCCTCATGGGAATCAAGGCTTTCCATCTACATCTCCAATCTCACCCAGCTGTTAACAGGTGCAGCACTCTAGCCAGTCCAGTCTCTATCTACTATCCCCTGGACAGTGTTCATATTCTAACCCTACCAGTAAGTGCCTTTGCTCAGTTGTACCTTAAATAGGAAGCGCTCCCCATTAGTCTGTGTTATTCAAATTCTACCCATCCTTCAAGGTTCAGAACAAATCTTATCACCTCTACAAAACCTTGCCCCAAGCCACACAGATCTTCCCCTTTTCCAAATTCATCAGCATGTGTCCATATGTACTTGTCGCTACGTGTCTTCCCATCTCAGTCTAACCTGGCCTGTGGGAATCCCCTCTTCCTGAAGTCAGCATTTACCTCTCATTTAGGAAATAATCATATACACAGTCTTGGCACATCACCTGTACCACTGTTTTATATTATTAACTTTTGTGCATTTTTGTCTTGGTGTCCTAATTCATTTATGAATTTTTCAAGGCAAGTCATGCTTTTGATGTCTTTGATCCTGCCCAATTCTTGGCAGAAAGTAGGAAAAGAGTATAAATATTTGTTACCCAGCATGTTGGCTAGAAAGCAAAAGTGTGCAGGCTGAGAGAACTATGGAAATTATGAAAAAGTAACTTTTCCAAGTGCTACTGAAAATTTTGAATTATTAGAGACTGTTTAAAAGGTCAAATGTTGATAGCATAATTACACCATAATTTGGTACAATTACTCTCTGAACTAATGTTACTTTTAAATAGAAACTTTTGTCCATACAATACAAAATTATGAATAGAAGAGAAAATATAGAAGGAATGAAAAGAGAAAGAAAACCCAATACCCAAGACTGACACCCCTACTTCTATATCTACTGGGGCGGGGGGGAGGGAGGAGGAGGGAGTGGCTGCAGCATCCACAATTGCATCAGTTAACTTTTATTACAAGGTCAAGTTCATGGCTGAGTTACCATGATGGCCCCATAAACGCTGCCCAACAACTCCTTGCCTGTGAACAAAACGATTCTTCCAGTGTTGCAGACGGAGGAAGAGAGAGAGTCAATTTCGTTTTCCTAGTCTGCCATAAACATTTCCTTATAATTATTTTTTGATGTACTGTTTTTAGCTAGTCCATTATATTTATGTTATATCTCACCGTGCTCCTCCCCAAAATATACCCAGCAGCTGCTTTCAACCATAAATACAATTCTGGAACACAAATGCGTGTTCAGGATTCAAAAATTCAGGGTTCAGTAACCTAGCAACAGAATGCCAAGACCTCCGAATCTCTACCCTCCACTGCCACACATCCACATACCCCCAAGACATGGGCCTGCAAACCCACTGCTCAAAGCAGGTTTGGCTGACCACAAATCAATACTGGCTAGCAATGGGAAGGTCACAAACACAGCAGCAGTCTTTTTGCTGGGCTCCAACAGCCTGAGTGTCAAGGAATATAAATAGGAAGTGTATACATTACTAGGGACCAGAGCCCATAAAGTGGCCAATTAGGATTCAGCCCTGGGAAAATCCAAATTAGCCAGCATCTATCACCTGCTAACAACCAACACCTCACACATGTCTTATATGCCAGAAGCTCAACACAGGGTTTTAGTGGAAACAAATAAACGTGCCCATAGCTGGGAACGTTCTGCCAGATGAAGATGACAAGAGGGAAGGAAAGGGACACTTGAATGCTTTACTTTAATGAATTAGTGAAAGTCAAATTCTCATCTCCAAGGCATATTACAGGAAATAAAACGAAGACTCATTTTAAGATAAGGCTCATACCCTCCTCCCTGCTGTTAGTTTGTTTTGGCATCATTTCATCCATCTTGCTTTAATGGACCTGGGTTTCTGGGGGCATGTGTAGTGAAAGATCCTTCATTTCTTTAAAAATATACATATTTTTATTGGTTTCCCTTGCCTACCCCATCGTGAAGGTCATGATATAGGAAAAGAACATAACAACGTGAGGTTTTTTTTTAACGAACACTTCCACCAGTAGCAGAAATAAATGAAACGTGGGAGGCTGTTTATTTGTATGTCAAAGAGAAAGTGAAATTCTCTATAGGGTGACACGACCATTTGTTTTCCTCGATGAAGCAAACAACTCAAATAGGAATAAAACAGGAGCACACCCTTCATCATTCATGGCGTAATGGGTTCTTGCTAGATTAACTAGTCCCCTTCCTTGTTAGACTCTCCCAAAAACCAGATGTACAATGACATCAGCAGAACAGCCAAAGATCATCAATCTCTGAGACAGGAAGTGCAGCAGCCAGACTTGCATCATGTTTTAAACATTGGCTGACTCCTGGCTGGTGGCTCTGGCTTTGCATGCAGGAAATGGGCCCATCAACAAGACATGTTTTGGGTAGCGGCAATGATCGGGAGGATCAATGGGTGGCAGTGCCCTAGGACATGGAGCCCCAAACCTGCCAAAGCTCTCCACATCCGGTGGCTTAAGGTAAAAAATCATGAACCCATTGAATCCAATGCGAAGTACCCAATGGTGCTCCTCTCCTCTCCAACTCAACCACCCACATTTATTACAACGTGGACGCCAACAACATTCTGTCAAGATGACCAAAGAGAGTGTGTAAGGCATCAGCGAGGCCTGTCCACTGGCACGAGCATAGTTCACTAAATGGACAGGACGACTATGCTGCTTATAAGAGACAAGTCAGTTCAAACCCTGGTGGGCTGAGTGCTCTGAGGTCCTAAGCAAGATGCCTGGCTACACAATGAACCACATGGGTGCTCCTGGGTCCTGGGAGTGGGACAGGTGCTGACAACAAAAATGCCACCTCTACCAGCGATGCTCTGATGATGGTCGGCACGCGAGCATCACCATTTTCTATGGAGAAGACAAACACGAGACAAGAAAAATGGAGACAATTGGAGACAAGGGAGGACACCTGTCCTCAAGGTCAAACAGTGATGGAGAGCTACCGAATTCAGGGCACCCGCTGGCATCACAGATACAAAAACAACTGATGTTTCCACACCCTTCCCCATATGCAGAGCCTCTCACCCACACCACACGGGCTCTGTCATCTACCAGCATCTTCACTGGAGGAGTTAGAGGACAATGACAGCACAACTCTAGAGGCCAGTAAAGTTAATCAGGTCGAGCGCGCCTCTGGAGAGATGATAAAGGGGAAATGCCACCTTCAGAAATGGAGGTAGTCACCTCATTTTGATTTCCTTTGCTTGAGAGCAATACGATTTTACTGAACAGCAACAAAAAAAATCAATAAGAATATCAAAGCATAGTCAATAGTATTTATAACATCTCCGACCTTAGTGCCTCTTGCTGGCATACCCACAACTCAATCTCTGTTGAATGTCTACTGAAGTTACTTTTACTGGGGATGTAGACATCTGTAAAGGAGCCCTGTTTCTCCTGACCATGGTGTAGTTGCCGCAATGAGCAGAATGAGCGCTGGGGCTTGGGGACTCACGGAGTGACTTCCTCCTGCCTCTTGCTAGTTCCTCCCCCGCCGACCCCCCCGCCAATCAATTCCTAGCACTACCTTTCAACATGATTTTGAATTAAATCTGTGGTGAAGACGTCTAGAGAAAAGCAGTGACGGTCTCCAATCCAGCACAGAGGAAATGTGTTTTTCTCTCAGGGCGCTGGCTGGCTTGGCTTTCTTAGTTGTGGGAGGGGCTGCGTGCGAGTCCTCCTGTGGAAAAGTCCTGAAGAAAAACAGAAGAGCAGGAGAGAAATGGGGTGTAAGGGAAAGACACGCTGAGCGGCTGGGGTGGGAGGTGGAAGGAACCAGGAAGCAGCCAGAGGAAGAGTGAAAGAAAGAAAAATCCAAAGAGAAGGGAATGTGTGTAAAAGCTTTTATGAATGCTTTCTCTGGCAGGTCAACTCAACCTCTAGACTGCTCAGAGTATAAAATTTCAGAAGGCCTTTTGTGATTCTCACCACCACTCCCACTCTCCCCACACTGTATCCTCTCAGCCTGCCTACATGTCTGTCTCCAGAACTAGACCCTCAGTGACAACTGCAGGGACTTGCCTATTCATTTCTTTTAAAAACAACAATAACAAAACACACAAAAAACTTAATCCCCAACTCCTAGCAAAGTGACTGATGCACAGAAGGTGTTCAACACATGTTTGCCAAATACCACGAATCTTGAAAATGAAGAAGGTGCTACTCAATGGATACTGGCCAAAACAATCCCAGGATAGCTTTGGGATCTTAAACTGATAGCACCACAAAGAGTAACAAAATATAGGGGTGCCAGAAGATGAGAGAGAGCAAGATATTGAAAACCTATTTGAAGAAATAATGACAGAAAACTTCCCCTACCTGGTGAAAGGAATAGACTTCCAAGTCCAGGAAGCGCAGAGAACCCCAAACAAAAGGAACCCAAAGAGGACCACACCAAGACACATCATAATTAAAATGCCAAGAGCAAAAGACAAAGAGAGAATCCTAAAAGCAGCAAGAGAAAGAAAATCAGTTACCTACAAGGGAGTACCCATACGACTGTCAGCTGACTTCTCAACAGAAACTTTGCAGGCCAGAAGGGAGTGGCAAGAAATATTCAAAGTGATGAATACCAAGAACCTACAACCAAGACTACTTTATCCAGCAAAGCTATCATTCAGAAGTGAAGGCCAGATAAAGAGCTTCACAGGTAAGAAAAAGCTAAAGGAGTTCATCACCACCAAACCAGTATTATATGAAATGCTGAAAGGTATCCTTTAAGAAGAGGAAGAAGAAGAAAAAGGTAAAGATACAAATTATGAACAACAAATACACATCTATCAACAAGTGAATCTAAAAATCAAGTGAATAAATAATCTGATGAACAGTATGAATTGGTGATTGTAATAGAATCAGGGACATAGAATGGGAATGGACTGACTATTCTTGGGGCGGGGGAAAGGGGTGTGGGGGTGAGTGAAGAGATTAGACAATAATCGTGCACCTATGGATGAGGACAGGGGGTGGGGAGTGAGGGCGGAGGGTGGGGTGGGAACTGGGTAGAGGGGAGTTATGGTGGGAAAAAAGAGTAACTAATGTAATAATCTGAACAATAAAGATTTAATTTAAAAAAATCTTTAATAAGAAAGGAATAAACAAGGAAAGCTGCCTGCCAGTTCTTCCACTATTCCACATGACAAATTATGCACTTTTATACCTGGCATCCAGCCTATGGGTACAGATATAACACTTTGTACTCTTTGGCCTACAGGTGTCTAGGCAAAACTTAAAAGTGTCTGATTTATCCTTCACCTTCCCCAGGAACAACTTGTAGATTGGAAAAATACAGCCCATTCTGTTAGAGTAATGAACTTCTTGGATATCAGGCTATCTACTAAATAAATTACTTCCCAGGCCACTTGCTAATCTTTGTTAGTGAAGATGGTAGAAGCTGACATGAAAAGTTAGGGCCCTGGAAAAATCTCTATAATATTAACATTTCCAAGAAAGGAATCAAGATTCAGAAGCAAAAGTACTTCATAACAAACAATACAAGGTGACCTCCATAGAAGGCAGTGAAATAATGTTTAAGTAAATATAATTACTACTAAGATATTCTGTTTTGTGGTGGTTGTTTTTTTTTAAAAGAAAGTATATGCTTACCTTTATTCAAAGAATGGGAAAACCTTTGATAGAGTTGCCTCTAAAACAGAGAAACTGGCTAGAAACACAAAAACTACTCCAATTCCTATTTATTTAAATTTGCCACAAACTCATTTATGCAAGAGTTAATTTCTCACTCTTTTTGAAGTTCCAGCTTCCATCCTCATTTTGTTTCCTGAAGCAAATTTTAATGCCCCTTAAACTCCAAGTTAGTCTAAGTGTAATTCTTTTCATGGCATATATTTAGAAATGAATGAAAATTAACTTTGTTATGAGAAAATTTCTAATCTCTTGTGATAACTTACAAAAGCCAGATTGTTGTAAAAGCCAGCGTTGGTGTAAATAAATGAAGATGTAAAACTGAAATACTTTTGGAGTATTACTTCAAATTACAGCCAAGTCAAAACCATACCCACTTACTATTCAGTACACAAGTGCCAAGCATAATATATGGTTTTTCATTGCTTCAAATAGTCTAGATCTAGCAGTATATATGTTAACTCCTTGAGAGAAGATTCCTTTTACTTGATTCCCCAGGGGGACCCAGCTCAGATGAATGAATGCCTAGGAGATTATTACAAACCTTTCCCCCCTATCATTCTTTGGTTAAACTCTCCAAGAAAAGCAAATATTAGCAGAAGATGGGCAAAAGGGCAAACACCTAGAACAATTTATACCACAGACCACAAAATAATGATACTTCCTCTACTGGGATCACTTATCCAGCCCTCAAATACCTGGCCTCCAGACTCAAAGCTCCCAGAGGGCAGGGTCAGAGTCCCCTCAGCCATTCAGTCCCCATACAAAGCATAGGCCACTCAACACGACCTACAGAGGCAGAATGGGACAGTTAAAAGAACCTAAGTTATGGAGTCAGATTAGGGAAGACTCAGACTCTGCTGTTTACCAGCTATAAGGCCTGGGGAACATTAATTAATCTCTTTAACCTCAGTTTCCTCTTCTATAAAATGGGTCTGATACCACCTACAGTATAGGACATTTCTGAGCATGTGAAGCAAAGTCTACAAAGCAGCTGCCATGATCCAAGCACTGACTAGACACTTAATAGAAGGTAGCGATCTTATCAATAAGTGAATAAGCATCAGGAAGTGTATATGCCTTAAAATGATAAAATTGGCTATCATTGCCTGGATGGAGTTGCTCAGTGGTTGAGCACTGACCTATGTACCAGGGGGTCATGGTTCGACTTCCGGTCAGGGCATATGTGCGGGTTGCGGGCTCAATAGCTGGTGGGGGGCATGCAGGAGGTAGCCGATTGATGTTTCTCTCATCATTGATGTTTCTATCTCTTTCTCCCTCTTCATACCTCTCTGAAATCAATAAAAAATATTTTTAAAAATGGCTATTATTGCCTAAATGATCTTTATGCTAAGCTTGACTCCCATACAAAAGCCTCAGGATACTGAAAGTTGATGCAATCACAATTTCCCTTCATCTGTGTTATAGCCCACAACAAATCAGATTGAGAATGTGGGAAGCAAGCTCACTGAAAGCTGGCATGATACCCATCAAAGAAGCATAGAGGAATCGTGAGCAGATGCAAGAGTCCAGAAGAGTCCGGGAAATGCAGTACAGTGGCAGCGGCTTTCAGGTGACTGAGCCCCAAATCCAACGTTCACGTGAATGATCACAAAGAGGTCAGATTGCCTGTGGTGGGTTGACTCCACTTTAGAAGATAAGAGAGGTAAAAATCTATGTGAAAAATATTTCTATCCAACTAGTTAGCCCCTACCCCCTGCAGCTGGAATCCATGTTGTTCTCTTTGGGTTCCCACAGCATCCTGCTTGCTTTTCCACTGCAGAGCTCCTCAGGGTCTAATTGGTGTTAGTCTCTGCATCGGTAGAGCATAAGTGCCTTGGGAGCAGGTAACCAGTTTTATCCATCTTTGCTCAGTAAGTATTTGTTGTCTATACCAATTTTCCCTTCAAGATGACAGATGCAATTCTAATCGCGTCTATGTCCCCAACAAGTTCTTTCCTAGGAGTAGGAATTAAGTTCAGAATATTCTTTAAATATCTTCACAGTTTGCTACTTCGGCAGCAACACCATCTTCTTATGGGGTGTTTGTTTACAACTCTAAAATATTGGCAGCAGTGTTATCATACTCATAAGGCAAGAGATAATGTCAACCAAATGATCGCCATCACGTTCCCCAGGAAGCTTCCCCAGATAACTTCTGCCCGGCTTGGTCTTTTCTCTCCCCTCAAAGTGCTCAAACCATTCAACATGTACTCTTCTGTGGGCCAGCACTGCTAGTAGACTAGGCACAGCTGGCCATATACAAATATATAAACGGAAGTATTTGTCTCCAATGGAGTGACTGGCAGGAGGTAAAAGATGAGCAAGTAAGAAACTGCACAGAGCTAGCATAAAAACAAGTAGAGAAGAGATAAAGTCACAATGCATGCCTGGATGGATTCAGGGAAGACTGTGCAGGAGGTAGGGTTTGAGTGGACACTGGGATAATTTTAACATGAAAATTTTCAAATCTGGGACTTGTACTATCATAATTGTTTTCAAAGAGGAAGAATGGGAATACCTTTACTGTGAAAGAATAAAAACATGTCACTGAAAACCATCAAGTTCCTATTTCAGAAGTAAACTTCATATTGCCTTGAGGTGTTAGCTACGAGAAGGAAATTACTTAATTTGGTTCATTCAAGAAGAAGTTAAATTTAAGCAAAAAGCAATGAAAAGAGATCAGGCATCAACCTGACAAATCACAGCAAGTAAGAACTAGGTTCAAGTAGAGAGAGAAAGAGAGAGAGAGAGAATGAATCGTGTAGTTTCTTGATGAGTTTGCAGGAACTATTAAAAAGCTAGAAAGTATCTGGCACTCACTGTCCCTTAATCCCCAAAGCTTCACAGATGAAAACTCACAGCGATTTCCTGAAGGACAAGTCAAACACGGCAATTATCAACAAATAACCTAATGAAAAACCAGTTTTGGTGGAGCTTTCCTCAGAGATGAAAAACCAGCAGAGGAGGCAGAGTCAAGCCAAGTCAAGGCTCTGGAACAAGAGAGGATACTAACATCAGTATGTTCAGCAAACGAATGAAAAGACAAAACACTGAAACCACAGGCCAATGTGGACCCTGGGTTATTTCCTTTGGGAAAATGAAACACTCGTGTCCCGAGAACGGCAGATCTAGTAAAAAGTGGTACTAAATCCTATATTAGTCAAAATTTTAAAATGTTTATGCGAAGTGAAGAAAGAATTGCAAAAGCAAAGCAAAAACAATGCCAGAAGCACTGCTTTCTGCTCTACCTGCACCCAAGGCAAGGATGCATTTACCTGGGGCTTCACAGACGCAAAAGTCAAGGTAGTGAATACAGGGTTCTCCCCTCGGCCCCTGGAAGCTCCGGAGAAGGAGATGGGGCTCAGTTCAAGGTAAGCTTGGCTATACCACGGCTTCCTCTCCCGAAGTGATGTGGGCTGTGCTGCTCACCACTTAGAGACATTTCAAGATTTTTCTGGAAGGAGGCTGTGCCCTGTCAGCCAGCTTGTTTACCACTCAGGAGGGGAATAAATCTGGCTGAAGAGAGGGCATCGGCCCCTGGAGCACAGCATCCTCCCAGCAAAGGGCGTTATGCTTTCTTCTGACTGAAAGCCTTCCGCTCATGGGGCCAGAGGAAGCTTTTATGGCACAAACAATAGGAGTGAGGCAAAGCTACCACATTTTTTTTAAGGCCTTAAAAATGGCTCCTCAAGCAGAGCAGTTTACAATCAAACTATACTGCGTCACAAGAAAGACAGAGAGAGAGAGAGAGAGAAAGAGAGAGATATCCAGAAGGTCCAGGCAGGGAGATGAAACAAGCAAGACACAGACCACGCTGCTAACCCCATATAACCTGGATAATCTCATCGATCTGGTGTGACACATAAATAAAGTGATGCACAGCACTGCTCTATGTTCTTTAGCTATAGGAAGGCCGACCCAAGTTTTTTCTGAGCCATCAGCCACACAGACATGTCGTGGAAAGGTATACAAATCAAGGCCTTCCCACGTGCAAACCATGCACATGGTGGTTACACGCCCCTCTTGCCACTGGTCCGGCTGGGGGCAGGCTGATCTTATGCGAGGCCAACATGGCCTGATTTCACAAGCAGGAACACACAGAGCTTACTTTGGGGGCAACACTTCATTCTGCTGTTTCTGACAAACACAACATTATCCAATGGCCCATATCCGATGGCGACTCCACTAGTGAGATGAGAAGTGTGATTTCCTTCAGACGGATAGAAGCTGGTCTCACCCCCACACTTGCAAAGAAGAGGAATTTCGCTTTGTCCAGGCTCTGGGGACTCTACCTAAAACTCTTTCAAGGGAATAAGCCCTTCAGAGGAGACATGGCGGTGATACCATCACTCCCGCCAACCGGGCCTCTGTCTTATCAACAAGAAATGAGCTCCTTCCAAGAAGCATTCTAGAACATTTTCATCAGGAGACGTCTACCTTGCACATATACATGTCTAGGAGCAGTTTAAGAAGCACTCCATACACTACCTAGGGAAATTTCATTCAAGTCGTTGGCTCTGGCTGCAAGTTTTGATTTCAGTGTTAAAGGCAAAGCAAAAAATCACTTGGGGATGGATTAGCGCTTTTATTCGTCTCCAATAACAAACTAACATTAATATTTATTTCTCAAAACAAAATTATTTATAAAGGATGTAATCACCTAATGGAACATTTGCTCATTAAATTTATAAACATGGAAAAGTTCAGCTTTCAGATGCTTACAATTCACTAATGCCCTTTTTGTGAACTTGAAGAGGCCACCCGGGTGGGAGATACTGATTTGAGGGGACTTCTGTAGCTAACTTTTAATTCACTTGTTTTTCAGCATGCTAAGCAACCATGCCTAAGTTTTAAAGAACTGTGTGTGAATGTGAGTGCATGTGTGTGTGTGGGCGGGGGGTGTGGGGGGTGTGTGTGGGGGGGGTGTGGGTAGAATTCTTTAGAGCCACAGAGCAGAATATTACAATTATTGATGGGCAGACTGAGATTAACACCAATCTTTTAAAATTGGGTAGAACTATAAAATGTTAAAAAGAAAAGGCAATTATTTTTACATGATTCATTTTTTAAATCATAGCTTTAATAAGCATTTTTTATACTGATGAATTCAGAGGGAAGCTGAAACTTTCCCCCCCTCCATTCTCATTTATGATTTTTACAAAAGAACTCATTAGCACAAAAAATGAGTTAGTTTTTCTCCCTGACCTTTATAAAGCCTTTCATCCAGATAAAATTTAATTAAGTTTAATATTGATATGGACATAACAGAGGACAGGAAAGTTAAAGCAAAAGGCAGGCAATTTGGCTACATGTTTATTTTAATAACTTTTACCAAGCTGTGTGTGTGGGGTTTTGTTGGTGTGTGTATGTGTGTATGTGTGTGTGTATATGCACTTTTTGGGCAAGCCACAACCTACAAGGCAGCTACCTCCCCGTGACTGTCACCTCTGCTAAAGTCACCATGAAACTCACAAATGTCTCATTCGCTGTATGAAGGCATTGCTGACATCCATTAAAATGCATATATTATTGGGCAGATAACATAGTCTACCATTAACCCCCTTCCTTGATTTAGTGCTACAGGTGAGCTGGGTAGACATCTACCAATGAACAACTGGGGGCTGGGGGAGTCTAGGAGAGGGCAGCAACTAGCACCCCGCCTGGAGAGGGCGCGCCTGGAGAGGGCGCTGGGCTCACAGGGCTCCTTAGAGGGTGGTGGCCACGCTCTCCATTTCACTGACCCCAGTATATCCGTGAAGGAGCACCTCTCCTCTCCTAAGGAAATGAGATCCACGAGAAAAAGAAGCCCTGTGGTCTCCCTGCCACTATCTCCTGTAATAGCTCAAGGTGGAGCCCACATGTCGGAGGGTCTCCAGAGGCCCAGGTCGGCGTGCATTCAGCAACCACTTATGAAACACTCATGCCCTCAGTACTGGGCAAGAGCTAGACAGTCTCAAAGATGCTATGAAGGTACTAACAGGTTGGCTTATAGCCCTGTGACCAATTATAAAGCCATGAAAATGACGACTCTGAATGGCTGTACCTGCAGATGGCGGAGGGAGCATTGCTGGGAAGTCCCAGGTGCTCGAGGGGACCGTCAGGGAAGCCTCTGAGAGAAGGGCCACCAGAAGACCTGAAAGATAAGGTGGCGTTCCCCACGTGGTCAAGAAGGGTAGGCTAGGTAGCGACTTCCAGGTGGAATGAATTTATAAGCAAAGCCCAGGAGTGTTGACAAATACGTCAAGCTCTAAATAGGTCTAAGGAGGGAGTGTCAGGAAATGAGACTGCTTTCAGAGGTTCTCAACCTTCTTGCCCTTTAAATACAGTTCCTCATGTTGTGACCCAACCATAAAATTATTTTCATTGCTACTTCATAACTGTAATGTTGCTACTGTTATGAATTGTAATGTAAATATCTGATATGCAGGATGGTCTTAGGCGAACCCTGTGAAAGGGTAGTTCGACCACCAAAGGGGTCGCGACCCACAGGTTGAGAACCGCTGGTTTAGATAAACAGGGGTTTTCTAAGACCTCGTGAGCCAGATGTCGGCAGGAAGGCAAAAACAACAAGACTCCTATGTTAGCAACATCCTTTCTAGAAACAGAAGGGAGTGGACTACCAGCAAGGAATTGGGAAGACGGTTTACAGGGCCAGTCCAGCAGTCAGGTGAGAGGTGGGGAGCCTCCGCGTGAAGACACTGTACCACGTAAGAAGAGGACACAAAGGATATGGTTTAGCAGGAAAAATGATGAGAATCCAATGGCCATTTAGAAGCCGATGTTGAGGTGAGGAAGAAAGTGAATCTAGGCTAAGTCAAAGGTATTGGGCATGATGAGCATTGGGTCAATGGTAAAACCATCCTTGGGGTGTTAGTGGAGATACAGAACTGACAATGAGTGGACAGGGCGGAAGCACAGGATAGAGTTGGGAACCAGAGATCAGATCTGAGAGACCAAACAAGCAGGCAGAAGGACAAGCTACGAATGTGGTTGTTCAGCAGAGCGTGCAGTGAGAAGGTTCTTGACCTTCTTGAATCATGGACCCTTGAAAGTCTGAAGAATGTGATGAACCAAACCCCTAAAAAAATGTGCAGCTGGATATCTGGACAAAGTGTTGATTTCAGAGGAATTATCCATCCCTTGAAGCTCTTCTATGAACTCACGGGTTAAGAACTCCCTGCATAAAGCAAGAAGAGAAGAAGGCTTAGGCGGGAGACAGAGATGAAATAGGGCACAGAAGAAAAAGCTGTACGAGTTGTTGAGGAGAATTAGAGCCTCTACAGCAGGGTAGGGAATGTCCGTCCCGCCAAATCATTTGGTCTGGCCTTGCCAGGCATGAGGAGTGAGTGAATGAAATGTTTGACCAAATATAACAGGCTAATTGTTAAGCTGATGATTTTGTATGGCCCGAGAGTGATGTTACAAATATCCAAATGGCCCTTGGCAGAAAAAAGGTTCCCCATCCCTGCCCTACAGAAATATATGTGAAATAACAGGCAGTATATAGACAGGGCTGGGTTTCCAAGTAGAGTTTTGATTTTTTGTCGTTTTATGTAAAATTTCAAACATATTTAAAGTAGAGAGAACTGTCTAATGTAGTCCCTTGTACCTATGCCTGTACTTCAAAGTTATCAACTCATTTCAACAATGATCAACTTATTTCAGTCACACCAATTCATAACATTTCACTCCTAAATATCAGTACCTCTCTCTAAAAGACCACACTGAAAAAACATAACCATGCCACCATTGTCACATCTTAAGAATAACAAAAACAAGCATCCTTAAAATCATTAAATATCTAATTAATGTCAACTTCCCACAAGTGCCTCATATTTTCTCATTTTCTTTTCAGTTTGTTTAAATCAGGATCCAAATAAGACCCACACATTGTAACTGGCTGAGGAGTTTCTGTAGTCTCTTTTAATCTACAGGTCCCCTTGCACGGCTGTCTTTTACCCACTTGGCCATTTATTCTCTATGGGTGTTTTTGTTTTTTGTTTTGCTTTGTTTTCCTGACTGCACTCTTGAAGTATCAATCACTGTTCATTTTATTCCTCTACATTGTGTAAATTGGTGCTTAGATATAAAGGGTTGATTAGACTCAGGTTCAATATTTTCCCAATGATACTTCCGAGGGGGTGCTGAGTTCCATCATGAGACATACAGATAGGATTTTTTAAAAAGACAGGGCTGACAAAGCATGCTTATCTGCTATGGGAAAGACATGAGGTTGAAGAGTGGGATAAAGCACGGCATAAAAGACAGTGGATGGTGATAAAAAAAACAGACATATAGACATATGCATAACCTACTCTTCGAGCTCCAGGCTCTCGGACCACTTCAAGCAGCCCGGGCACCTCTCCATAGAGTCAACGTAATAAGTAACTGGCACCCACAACAACCCAAAAGGCATCAGGACGACACTAGTTTGCATGTACTTTGGTGGAAAGAACGTGTGAAGCATTTCTCTCATTAACATTCTCTGAATTAGAAGTCCCCGTGCTTAAAGGGTTAATTCCCCAAGAAAATTCACTGAAGAGGCATCTCCACGACATCACCCACACGGGTAAGTATTTTGTCTTGTAAACACGGAGCCCAAGTAATCACATCCCTTGACCCGCAAGGGAAATATTTAGCCAACAAGATAACATTGATGTAATTACTACGGTAAAGCGGTAATAAAGAGATGGAAAGTCACGTGTACCCTTTTAATTAATTTTCGCCATTATCCCCGCATGACATGTTTTCTAGGGACCAAAACTTTCATTTTACAAAATGCCCCTCTAGGAAACACAGGACTCTGTTAGCCGATGCCCCCTGAGGAACACATTCACTCTAGTGACGTGCCCTCCCTGGAAACCCGTCTCACTGCCCTGACTTTTCTCCTGCCCCTGCCTCCAAAAGGCGAATTCTGTTTCCACATCTATAGCAAGTGCGTTCCAATTCACTGCGTGTTCCCGTTCACTATAATTACTCTGCCTTAGAAACAAGCGCCAGGTCTAAAAATACAGCGTGCTTTAATTTAAAGTGCGGTAGTACCAGGTTAAAAAAAGGGGGGGGGGGGGCTCAGGTAAAGTCATCGGTTTTTCATTACAAAATTTTACATTCGAAAAACTTTCATCTGAAAACAAGGCCATGCCTCGTGTCTTGACACACACATGGGCGGGTTGATTTCATTAGGATGGATGGACACGTTGAAAATCAAGACGTGCTTCCCACAGGCCAGTCCGGGGACCACTGACAGTTCTCTGTGAAACGCAGAAACGAAGGGTGACCTGTGAAATTTCTCATGAAACTCGATTCACCCACCACGGCCTGACCCAAACGTTACCTCTGCCAGGTGGCCTTTCTGCGGCCATGGAAGTTCTAATACACCATCTCACCATTGTCCCTATTAGGTCCATATAACATTACAGTACACACCACCCCACACATGAACGAGCACTCTACTCACACATGAACAAGCCCTATGTACATGCCGAGGCTACGACAGGCACAGAGGAATCTTCTTTGCTGGAAGAAGGCTCTCTCTCTCTCTCTCTCTCTCTCTCACTAGATGGGACCACGTCATGCCTGTGCCTTTGGCACAAACCCTGCTTGGTGTGTATCGTGTGTGTGTGTGTGTGTGTGTGTGTGTGTGTGTGTGTCATGGGCTTGAATGAAGTACTTTCTTCATCTTCCTCACAGCGGCCGTGTGAGGTGGACAGGAAGGTTAGAGGTCATATACCCTTCTTTTAGGTCATACATCCTTCCCTTAGTTTTACACGAGGAAACTGGGTTCAGAGGTAATGCGATCTTCCCCAAGTCTCCCAGCTGGTAGGCAGGTGCCCGGGAACCCAGTCCATTTTGAGGGAAGATGAGTGAGAGGAACCACAGGTGGAGGAAAAAGGTTAAAATCCTCCTTTGCAGAGACTGACGATGAGGCTCTGGGGGATCTTCCAGGATGGGCCTCCTTGGGAGGCAGGGCCCGCCCCAGAGGTCCAGGTTAAACAAATGGGGAAAAAGGTGTTTTAGGAATACTCTCCCCACACCCACGTAAGGGCAAGAAGTCCTTAACTGGAAGAACTTTCAATGACCAGTTCATTCTAAAAGGCTGTGCTTTGCTTCAAATCACGATGGACAGTGCTGTCCATATACAGCCTAACCTCTGGTTGGCCTCCTGCCCAGACAGCACAGAAGGCTCTAAACGTAGTGGGACCCAGTAGACTCCAGGCTTTGCTTGGGTTTCTGTGCCTGATGCCCCCTTTCAGGGACTGCAGGCCAGTGAGAACCACTCTTGCCCTACCATCCCTTCTCCAGCTCTAGAAAAGGGAGCTAGTTAAAGGGACGCGCTGGGATCAAGTCCTTGGGACTTAAGCATTGTCCCTCAGAGACCCAGGCGGTTTGGGAAGAAGGGGTGTCGACTCAGGGGAATAAATCACTAACCGTGTAATCATCAGGGACAATAACTTGGGGTGAAGAATTCTCCCAACGAAGTAGACAAGCTATCTTTCACAGTTCCTGTGCTTATAAAAAAATTTTTGCTTTGAGCCCACAGGGCATATGTTCACAATGACTGCTCCTGGAACTGGAGTCTCCTTCCAAGAGAGAAGGGAGGAAAGTTAGCATGGTATTTGTAGACTGGCTAGCTGGTGGAATAGAAAACCTGGCATCCAGCCCAGCCGGTATAGCTCAGTGGTTGAGCTCGACCTATGAACCAGGAAGTCATGGTTCAAATCCGAGTGAGGGCACGTGCCCAGGTTGCGGGCTTGATCGGCAAGAGGCAGCTGATCGATGATTCTCTCCCATCATTGATGTTTCTCTCTCTCTCTCTCTTCCTCTCTGAAATCAATAAAAGTATATTTTAAAAACAAAGAAAGAAAATCTGGCATCCAGTGGCCAATCACATTTTGGATTTTAAAACCAGATTAACTATTCACATCAGAACAGCTACTGTACTCCCAGGTCCAAAACATTGAAAAGCAGGTTACGTAAGACCTAACATTACACATATTAATCTCACCCAGAGCTACTTATGCAGGACACACGGGAACAGCCCACAGATATCACATAAATCTGCACATAAGGAGAAAAAAATGCCAAGACTATGATTAAGGATTTAGCACCTAAACCTCAGAGATGATCCTGCAAGGCGGGGAACTCCCTTCAGGAAAATACACAGTAAGATTCTTTATTTAGCTGCTTTGTTCATGGTTTGCTTCACGAAGCCCAGCCTATTACTATTGTTATTACGGATTTCAAGCTACAGTGCTTCATGCGCAGTTGAACCGAAAGGGAGAATGGAGCAGAGATATAAAACGAATTAAAATGTCACCCTCAGCATTAAATTATTTAACGTGTTGATGATCTCAATATTAAATTCGGAATCACTGGCAACAACCACGCCGAGCGGGGATCATCCAAGCCACACGTTAATGGAAACGGATAGACCGCCTGCCACATTCCTTTCATTTAGAGCTGGTTTTCTCATGTACATGAATGTTTTGTTCGGCAACAGAGTGTATCCAGGAAGATGGAGATAAAGATCAACCATAGAAGAATAAAGACTTTAATCTTAACAATCAAGTGGGTTAGGGTCCTGATTATATTTCTAGATCTAATCAAAGTCATGACCCAGAGAGCAAAAATAACTTTCTCCATCACTTAAATCATGGGATTAGAGCCAAACTGGCAAATGTCACAGGGAAACTAATGCTCAATTGTTAGTAAAGCTAAACAATCCCAGCTCCCTAGGGCTGCCTTGTCCTTAGAGGTTGGCAGCCAAAGGGAGGGGGTTGCCACCATTTATGAGGGTCCATTAGTGGTAGACACTTTACAGATGTCACAGTCCTGTGTTAAAAATCATTCCCATTGTGTAGATGAGGAAAGAGAAACTCAGCCAGGCAAACGACTTGGCTGAGGTTGATGCTAGGAGCACCAGAACTTGTACTAAGTCCATCGGACCATAAGGTCCTTCCCAACTCAGAGATTCTACGATGATAACAATCGTTATGAACAACTACAATTTCATGGAATAGTTATTATGTGCAAGGCTCTAAGCAATTTACATAGATTTTCAAGGTCATTCAAGAATGGGGGAAAGTCAGGATTTGAATCGAGTTCTATTGGATCTGAAAATCCATGGGGCACTCAACTAACGGGCTATCTTACCTACTGAGTACAACATAACTGAATGGAGTCCAAGAGTTTGGCTGTGACATTCATTGATACCTACCCATAATATTACTAAGGAATACCAACCCCTATAAACATGGATGTTTGCTGGACATGAGCAGTGCAAAATGGGCCTACGTATTTCTTTTACTATTGTCATGCTTCTAAACCAAGTCCAAAAATTTAATAGTATCTTGGGTTTATAGCAGCTTTAAATACACGAATAAACGTCCAATTAGCTCAGAATTGTACATTTACTGGAGAATATATAACCAGGCAGTTTCAGCACAGTGGTTAAGGTTAGTAGCTCTACCTCCTCATCTATAACTTGGGGATGATCCCATCTGAGACTGCTGTGTGAAATTTCACCCAAGTCATGGACTTGCACAGCACTGGCACATGCCAGTCACAACATTGCTCCTGTCTCTTATTTTGAAATGCGGTCTCTTAGGCCGAGTAAGAATAAAATAACTAAGAAACTAGAGTGAATTCAAACTGTGTTACAAGACACAAAAGTACAAGCCTGGAATCAAGCCTCTGATTTGGAGGCACATCTGATCATTTGATTTCTAGACAAACCAGATGTCCCCCCCCCCCTTTTTTTAAAAAAAAGAAACATAAAAAAACAAAATCTCTCTTAGTGTAGGAAAAGCTTAAGAAAAGAGATGTGGGAATTAAGTAATGGGGAAGGAGAAGTAAGAGATACAGCGTAGTTAAATAGGGAATGAGGAGAAACACGGTACTCACTAAAAATAATCACAAAACCAAGAGGAAGTTGCATTGGGGAAAAACGCGTATGTATCCTGGGAATGGAAATTTCCACTAACCAAAGGAGGAAGCTGTCTTCTGTCGGAAGACTTAGAACTTTAAGGAGGTTCTTTTGCCCCGCTGCCTCTCCAAAGGTTGGAGGTGGAATTTCAGTTGACCTAGCGTGTTGGGTCCAACAACAAAGCCTCAAGTGGGACTCTTCAGTTCAAATTTTAGGGAGAAGTTGATAAGATTCTCCCCCCCCACCTCCCTGCCCCCCATATCTTTGATATATCTCTGGCAGCAACATTCAAAAGGAAATGCAACCTTTCTAGGGACTTGATTTTCTTGGAAAACGTAGAATCTGGCAGGTCTGTTCAGCCAGGTCCCTTTGATGGTAAAACATATAAATCAGGTCCCTTAAAATGTTTATCATGTTAATGCTTATTGCATAACTTAATACCACAGACTTCTAAGTGACACAAACTTTACCAAACACTCCTCTCCTTCTCCCCCCATATATACATATATATTAAAATATTTACATATTATATATATATTATATATATTACATATTATATATATATATATATAATTTATTTTAATTGAGCTAAGGTCTATATCATATCCATCAAGAATGAGGAGGAGCCCGATCTTTGAGCGTCTAAGTATGTGATCTCTTTAGCCTTCCTCTTTTTTTTTTCCTCTGGGAAAAGTCCATAACATGGCATTGTGGCTGCATAATAACTTACTCGAAACATAAGTTCCTCTGGCCCCACCCAACAAGCACACAGACAGCCTGCCCCCGCCAGCCTGCCCCTCACCCCCCAGCTGTGGCTATCTTTACACTCTGGGTGTGACAGCAAAGGATAAACGGTTCTCAGGTAAGACAGGAACTGAACATCAGAGTTAAGACAGGAGGAAAGACAAGAACCAAGGGAAGGTCTAGGAGGAACGATTTCCTTATTTACTGTTGTTTGATTTTGTTACTGAGAGGAGAGCCTTGATCCTGAGTTTCAAGTCCATTTGCTGAGTTCATTTTGGAGTGGGGTCCTGATCCGGAGATCAAACCCCTTTTTGTGTTGCCAGGATGATTTTGTTTCCTGAAATGAATAGTTGTTGAAATATGGGGGAGGGAAGGAGGGAGGGTGGGAAGGAGGGGAGGGGGGAGTGGGCAAGGCAAGAGAGAGATTCCTTCCATGATGAGACTGAAATATTTTAATATGTTAATCTGTTGAACAAAAATTCCAAGAGGATTTCCTCATCCCATCCCAACACCCCACTCCCACAGGAATTCTCTTTCATCTAGTCTCCTCTTCTCTAAAAGGGACAGAAAAGGCTCCAAAGGGTCCAAGATTCCCCATGGCTGGCTTCTTCCTACCTTTCAGGACTCAACTCAAAGGTCATGTCCTCAAAGGGGCCGTCTAAAGTACCCTCCCCACCCCGGACCTTGTACCAGACAACCTGGTCACTCAGCCTCACTGCCTCAGTTCACTGACTTAACAACACCTACCAGTATCTGATATTACTGTGCTGCTGCCCCCTCTTAGAACAGAGGTTCATGAGACCAGGAGCCTCATCTGCCTTGTTTACCGCTGTATTCCTGGCACAGAGGTCAGTGCCTCACTAAGTGTTCAATGAATGAATAAGGGCGAGCTCCGGGGGGAAGCGACAGGAGAAGTCATAGGAAGGGCAAAGGGAAGAAGGGGAGTAAGTGTTCTAACAACTAGTCGATTCAGTGGGGTGTGAAGCGGTATGGCACAGACCAGATTCATGTTCTGCCCTTCAGAGAAGCATGTGACTAAGCCATGGGCTCCCAGGGGTCGGCAGAACTGGGTCCCAAGGCCACTCTGCTTCAGACCCACTGAGCAATGGCTTCTCTTTACGTGGAACGCCCGCTCTAAAGGCACTCAGCTTCGTCACGTGATACCTCCGCTCTCCCTCTATGTGTGTCCTCTCCAGCTCTCCACGGCGACCACTTCCAATTCTTCAACTCTCATACCTCACCCCTTACTCTCAGCTGACATCGTAACACATGTCATTGAGAAAATAGGTGCCATGAAATGAGAAAAATCCTGTCTTCCCAACAATTTAGCTGCATCTATGTCACACACTCCACCTTCTCACCCGTTACCATGCAAAAGGTGTTCCTTCTACTAAGGTCAACCTCCCCATCCCTTCTCACCTACCAAGGCCTTCTCTCCTGCAATTACCCCCTCTCTCTGCATCATCAGCACCCCCCTTTTTATTGGATCATTCTCATCTTAACATCCTATTTTCCTCTCCCCCTCACCATGCTGCTATCGTTGGATTAAAAAAAATTCTTCAGCAATGAAAAATAAAATTCTTCACACACATAATGGGAACCATTGGAAGTTTCTATGTGGACAAGTAGTGTGTTCACATCTGTACTTTACAAAGATAAGCACACAAGGGACAGAATGTAGGCACTGCATTTTTAAAAACATGTATTTTTATTGATTTCAGAGAGGAGGGGGAAGGGAGAGAGATAGAAACATCAATGATGAGAGAGAATCATTGATCAGCTGCCTCCCACACTCCCCACACTGGGGATCGAGCCCACAACCCAGGCATATGCCCCGACTGAGAATCAAACTGTGACTTCCTGGTTCATAGGTCAATGTTCAACTACTGAGCCACGCTGGCCAGGCAACACACTGCATATTTTAAATCAGTTCTTTCTCAGCCCACTGCAAAGAGGAGACTGGGAAAGAAAGCCTTCTGCATACCTACCCTTCTCTCTGCCCGCCCAGCAGAGAGTGCCAAGAGCACTATTCCTGGCAGCCTGAGCAGAGGCAGAAGGATTTTCTATGGCTATGGTTTTGGACCAGAGCAGGGAGGACTCCAGGGCATAAATGACCACCACACACACACACACACACTCCCCCCAATGGCACCAGGGGAAGAGCTGCCAGGTCTGCTGTGCCCCTGGAGGCCACGAGGAGGGGACCCCACACTGCTGCCTCAGCTGCAGCAGACAGCTCCCTGCCTAAGGAATGCCCAGGGTGAGGGCGAATCCAGGGCCCTCAAAAGAGTTCACACACCCGTGTCTGTGCGCAGCTCGGAAAAGAGCGCTACCAATGGTCCCCACACCATACACTTGAGAGAACAAAAGCATGTACCTCTTGGATACCACTGATCCTGAACTTCAGTGCCCAAAGTTCCACGACTAAATTAAAGTCAGCGTGGCTCAGTGGTTGAGCATTGACCTATGAACCAGGAGGTCACAGTTCGATTCCCAGTCAGGGCACATGCCTGAATTGTGGGCTCGATCTCCAGTGTGGAGTGTGCAGGGGGCAGCCAATCAGTGATTCTCTCTCATCATTTATGTTTCTGTCTCTCCCTCTCCCTTCTTCTCTGAAATCAATAAAAAACATATTTTTTAAAAAGACTGAGATTTGTCTCTTGATATCAAATACAATAATGAAAAACGGTATATTCATTACTCCATATTCCCTTTTCTTTCACTTGAAAACCAGAAAAGCAAAGAAGAGGAGTTCCTAGCCATCTTAAGGATTTTGCAAAACCTCTAGTGTTCTCCATTTAGTTCTTCAGCAACTATATTAACTCACCAACAGCCTATGAATTTTGCAAGGATGTGGGGCTGTATCTTTTCCTTCTTCCTCACAGAAACAACAGATCTCAAAAGAAGGCATGATGAATGGCTATAGTTATAAATATTTCAAGGCGAATGAGAACCAAAGATGAACTGTAGAAAAATCTGGTATTTGGGGGCTAGCTCCTGGCGTGTGCTCGACTTAACAGGTGCTGACCCTACATAAATTCCAGAGCTATTTTATCCCATAAGAAATACAAAGCCAAAAAGTACTCATAAATTTCATTCTAATTTCACCAAATACTTTTCAATCAAAAAAGTCTATTTTTCAAATTGTAAGTAACTGACTGCTAATTAACATGTAGATTCTATGTATGGACATTTTAGGGATTCCAGGAGAATGGTTGTTCATCAGCAGTGGGGGGAGCAGAGACATAATCAAAGTCTAAATAGCAAAGTGGTTTACCCTTAAAAATGGCAACTCCTTGTATGTGGGGAGGGGCTTAGAGTGGAGAACGTTCAGTGGGAGGCAGGGCTGACTGAAGAATTTCTCACTATCTGGTAGATAATTTGGGGCAGTATATGACCTGTACCATTACATTCCCGAGATAAATATAGGTGGATGCTCCCTAGAGTTGCCAGATTTAGGCAAAAATAAAAAAAATTTTAAATCACTAAATTTATATTTCAGATAACAATTTTTAGTATAAGCATGTCCCACAGTATATCACATGGCATATACTTATATTTTGAAAAGTATTCGTATTTTTTAGTATTTTATCTGGCCAATCTGCTACCTGTTGGTTCGCTAAGCTGTTAGAACACTGTAGCCGAATATCAGGAGAACAGCAGGCCCCTCTAAATACCTTGAGTTGCCCTCAGACCAAAATCCAAGCATTCTTTTCTGCCAGATGGTTCCAAAAGTGACTAAGCAGACATCTCAACACAGCATCCACAGTGTCCATGGAGACACGCTCAAAAGCTGTCTGCCTCGTTCCCTAAACTAATTTAGAATCATGGAGTCACAAAAAGTTTAGAATTCGAGATTTGCATGAATTCCTTTTTTTTTTTTTTTTAAGAAAAAAGATGATGCCATTCCCAAGCGCAAAGAAGTTTCCTACAACGTGTAACCAGCGTGGGGCAAGGAGAGTGACGTGGGCACCAATTTAATCACAGGAGAGTCAAGAAGATGCCAGTGCCTCTCCCATAGGAGGGTGTTTATTTCTCCAATGCTAGCAACTCGTTCGAGGCCCTTTGGACACGTGGTGATACAAACAGAGAAGAAAAGGCCTGTGGGCTCCCCGAGGACCGAATGAATATTTAATTCATCTGTTTAACCCAAGTGTTTGGCACTTGGTGGGCATTCAATGAATGTTTAATGAAAGAATAAACGAATGAACGAATGAATGAGTAAACTTGAGCCATCAGACCAAATGTGTATTGACTGAGGAGAGCGAGTGAGATGGGGAACCGAGTAGAGGAGGGGAAGTCTGAGGGCAGGGTGGCGGGAGAAGGCAGGATCACCACAGTCCTTGCTCTCAATTTTGTCTTCCTAATTGGGTCCTTTGGGGGCCCCACTGCAAACAATGATGCAGAGATGTCACCACTCCTGCATCTGGGTCCTCAGGAAAGCCACCGGGTCTCAGCCCCGGGTTGGCTCAGATCCCCCACTTGCCCTCTCTAGAACCATCACTGCCGGCACAGCTGGTGAGCCACGGGCTCTCACCAACCTCAGAAACATCTGCAACCCTGGGAAGCATAGCTGGCTCCAGAATCCACAAGGAAACCAGAACTATCAAAACGAGTAAACGCGTAAGTGTCTAAAAAACATGAGCGTAGGCCAGTGATGGCGAACCTTTTGAGCTCGGCCTGCCAGCATTTTGAAAAACCCTAACTTTACTCTGGTGCCGTGTCACATATAGAAATTTTTTGATATTTGCAACCATAGTAAAACAAAGACTTATATTTTTGATATTTATTTTATATATTTAAATGCCATTTAACAAAGAAAAATCAACCAAAAAAATGAGTTCACGTGTCACCTCTGACATGCGTGTCATAGGTTTGCCATCACTGGCGTAGGCCAACAATCAAATACAGCTCGATGCTCACATCATTAAACATCAATCCTATTTAATGTGGGATGTGGGTGCATTTATGAATTCTGATACACTGTGAAGTAGGGCCAGCCTTGTTCACACTCGGCCATCTGAAGCTGCTCTCGTGTAAATTACTGGTAACCAGCTCTCACAAGGTTTAGAAAAAGAATCACTCTGGTCCCTCCTCGCCTCCTATCCTCCTCCTCAGAGCTGCTCATGGCAGGAAGGCCCTGATTTTAAATGCTTCTCCATGCAGCAGCACTTCTACACACAGAGATGAACCAACCGCACGGGACAGCTAAGAATTCCGTGTAGGTCTGCTGGGCCAGGTTCCAAAGGTTGAAGAATGGAGAGGCACAAATGTTAGGATGGCTTTGAATGAGTGCTCTCTGTGCGTGGATGACAGCTCAGTGAGGTATTGACACCATGATGCCCGCAGAACTGGAACCTAGGATCACCCTCATTTTACAGACGAGGACACTGAGACTCAGACAGGTCAAGCATCGAGGCAGAGGGCAGACAGCTGAGCCCGGATTTGATGCTGTTTACCTGGATGACTTGATCCTGTTTTAGATAAGGCATTGATTACTCCAGCCCTGAAGTCAAGTGAACAAACAAGGTCGTTGCCCAAGAGTTGTTCAAAACTGTAAAAATGTTAGGATGGCCATGCCCCAAATGAGCTACGTCTGGTGTATGTGTGTATGGGGGAAGGGGGGGGCGGGGGGGAGGCGCAGACAGGAAGAGAAGAAAGAAAATCCAAGGGGATTTTCCGAGCAAGGATGATGGGAAAGATGGAAAAGGTCAGAGGCACGCTCCTCAAGCCGATGGCAGAGACAACCAGCCTCTATTTGGGAGCTGGAGGGTCACTGTATAAGGAGGTGGAGCTTCCTGATCCCAGGAGCTCAGGGAGGGGAGACACTGAGTTCATTCATCTCAGATGGGGAGCCAAAGCGAAGGAAGGTGAAATAACACCCCCAGGATCACATAGCCGGAGATGGTTCCAGGCCTCCAGCTCCACCCCAGGGCTCTCTCCCCACAACTGCCTCCTGGAGCCTTCTGGTGAGAAGTGAAAAGCAACATAACTTAAGAAAAAAAGGAAGCCACCCAGCGTACCGAAGGAGGGCCTGACCAGGAAGCGTCTCAGAAATCACTGGGGACCCACAAAGAGGGAGAGAAGTTTCTGCAAACGAAAGGAGACAGGTCAGAGTGTATTTGTTCCTCCCCCCCCCCCCCCCACCCCGCCCCAAATAGGGTAGATCCAGGAAACTAAACCAACAGACAGAGTTCTGTCCAACCTAAAAAGGGGCTGTAGCTGATTTTTATAAGTACCAGGCACTATCAAGAATTCACTAGGAAACCATGTCAAATTATCCTGTTTTTGACAGAGTTCTTGGTGAGCAGGAAAAGTCTGGTTCACTTAGAGTCAAGAGTTGGGCAGGGTACGTGGTCGTCTAATGCCCGGAGATGAAAACAGCAAAGTAAGAGCTGGATTCGGCTTAAATGTGACCTTCCTGAGACCCCTTCGCCAGCCCCACCACAGCCCTGGGGACCCCATCCTCCCACTCCCTGAGGACTGCAGTCCTTTTACTTGGTAGCTCTATGGCTATGGACTGAAAACTACTTCACTCCCCCGTGAAGCTTCCCCATCAGAAAGGGGAGTACTAAACCCACCCTGTAAGGCTTGTTGGGAGAACTGATGAGAAATGGAGGGAATGGGGTTGGCATGAAGCCTGGCACATTCTGTTAACGGTGGCCCTTATTAACTCTCATCAAAGCTCTCTGCCAAGGTCAGAACACATTTGAGATACCACCCTTGACTTCTGGTTCCACATGTGCGGGACACTTGGGAAGGGTTATCAGGAGAGAAGGTTGGAGAACACACTAGTCTTGCAAGTCTGGACACCTAAAAGCCTGAGTTCTTGTCCTAGTTTTGTCACTAACTTGCTCTGTGATCTTAGGCAAGTCACAACTTATTTGTGACTCAGATGTTACCCGGAAAGTGATGAGGGTTGAGATATGAATTCAAAATGACTTCCAAAGTCTCAATCAGCTCCAAAAGTCCTTACATTTTAAGACCCTGCCTTATGGGAACCTTCTAAGGCAAATACATTTTCCCAAAGAGGAGTTAAGAGGCTCCATGGTCTAGTTCTTAAAAGGATAAAAGCAACCACATGAAAGAAGAGGACATTTGGTTTGTTTTACAAGAAATAATTAGAAGAGTAGGGCCAATAGGAGAGGGGCTTGAAGGAAGCAGCTTTTGACTCAAGCTAAAAGAAAAAGGAACTTTCCAATAATACAAATCTATAATGATAAAAGGGTAATATGCTAATTAGACCAGATGTCTGATGTCATTCTGGACGTCCTTCCTGACGAAGACAGGGCCAGAGAGAAGCCAGCCCAGGTCCCAGGTGCCGGTGCCGGTGCCAGCAGCGGGGGAAGAAAGGCCGACTCTTGCACGAATTTCGTGCATCGGGCCTCAGTGATTCAATAATGGACTTGTGGCCATTAAAGATTGTGAGGTCCTCAAGGGCAGGACAACCTTGTTTTCAACATTATACTCTCAGCACCTAGGCTAGTAAGTGGCACATAGGAAATGCTTAAGAAATGATGGATGGATCGATGGATGAGTGACTAGGTGGATGGGTTGGATGGATGGGCAAGTGGATGGGCGAGTGGATGGATGGATGGATGGATGGAGAATGGGTGGATAGGCTGGTGAATAAGTGAGTGGATAGGTAGGTGGATCTGTGGGTGGATGGGTGAATGGATGAGTGGGAGGAGAGGAAGGAAGGAGGAAACAAAGGAAGAAGGGAAAGAGGGAGCTACATCAGGAGGTAGTGAACTTCCTCTTTCTGGGTGTGTTCAGGCATCAACTGTAAAGGATGTTGCAGAATGGATTTCTATCCCAAGTAGGCGGTTCCATTAAAGGTCTATGTGACCTTTATTTCCTCACTTCTCTCCCCACTAATCCTACATAGTTTTGTCAGATTAATCTTCCTAAAGGACAGCTTTGTTCATGTCACCCTCCTACTCAAAAAAATTCAATGGTTTCCCCTTGCCTATTCAATTAAGTCCACAATCCTGACATCTGAGTAATGATCAATCTTTATTACAGGTCTTCTAGGATTTTTATTGGTTTTGAGCCTTACATTGAAATCTTTCATCCATTTTTAGTTTATTCTTATGTATGGTGTAAGAAGATGAATTCATTACGGCATGTACCTATGCAATTTTTTCAACACCATTTAAATAGACTTTCAACACTTATTTAATAATAATAATAATAATAGGAATTATTTATTATTATAAGCCAGGCATTCTGTTAAATCGGCTTCCTTGTAAGCTGGAGTGGAAGAAAGGGAGAAGGAATTTTATATTAAAAATTATCAGAAACATAATAAAATTGCCTAATGCTAGGCGACATCAAGTATTGTTTTATTTAAAAGACTGAAGTAACTTAATTTTTCCCATGGCCAATTTTTGATTCAACACCTCAAGAATGCAAAGGGTAATTGCAGGTCAGGGGGAAAATGCACCAAAAAGAAAAAAAAATGGTGAAACTGTGACATTCATGGTTCAAAGGGACACATATGAATGAATCCCGTCTCTTTTTCCCTTCAGCCCAAGCATAGAAGGAGTAGGGTTACAATATAGGGAAAGTGACAAAAAAGAAGTAGAAAGACCAAGATAATCAAAAAATTAGATAATCACCCATTCTCCCTATAAGTACCTTGGCATCTGAGTAATGATCAATCTTTATTACAGTCTTCTTATTTAAAAAAAAAAATCATGGGCTTAAAAATTCTTAGAAAATTAGAATTAAAGGAGAAAATGTTTTTTGACTTTTTAGCATTTTTGTGGGTTTCTTTTTAAGGCATTAACTTATTTTTGATAAATTCAGATTAAGCAACAGGAAGGAGACATCTGATGCCAAATACGGCATCTGGGGGCTTCTCCAAAGCAGAAAGACAGGCAGGCTGAGTAACTGACCAGGGTTAAGAATGAGAAGCCTCATGGGAAGGCAAACCCGGCAAACCAACTTGCTTTTTTCCTCCTAATTGTCTAAAATTTGATGCCTTAGAAATGCCACCTTTCTTCAGGTGAAAATGACATATTTCCCCACACCTCCCTTTTTTACATCACTGAAGTACTCTTGTTCCATAACTGCTCGACAGGTAACTCCTCAGCTAACCAGACCTGGAGAACATCTAAGAAAATATCACAAGCAACCTCATTTGTGTGAAATCTCATTTCTTATTTGAAGTTTCCAATCCATATATCCAGAGCTATATGGACAAATATATACCAAAAGTAATTTGGGGCACAAAAATACATTCATCCCTCAAAGATACATTCTGGGTAAAATAAATGGAGTCAGTATTTTTCCCCTTCTTGCACACAGACTCATAGATACAAAGAACCTAAATCTTGGCACTCCGAGAGTAATAGGATATTTTTAAGACTCTGCTGAAGATTTCCTGAACTTTGGGATCTCGGACCCTCCCACTCCCCCATGGTATGGCAGTAGACCCAGGATTCCAACTCTGATTCCAAATTCCTTCTGACATGAAGGGGTTAAAGGTGACCTCCAAGATACGCTCTTCTCCACTGCTCTGGGAGCAGCGGTCAGAGAGATCCTATGAAAACTAAGTCAGACAAATACCATATGATTTCACTCATATGTGGCATCTGAACAACAAAATAAACACAATTGGAACAGACTCGTAGAGGCAGAGAGGGAACTGGTGGTTGCCGGAGGGAAGGGGGTCGGGGCAGGGGGTGAAAAAGGTGAAGGGACTAAGCACAAAGGGGCAGTGACGGAACAGTCACAGGGAAGTGGGTAAAGCACAGGAAATATAGCCAATAGCACTGTGATAACTACAGACGGAGGGTGCCAGTTGGGGTGCTGGAAATGCTGAGGGGAACACTATGCAAAGTACTAGTATGTGATTGTCTAACCACTAACCTGTACGCCGGAAACCCATACAAAACAAAACGGAAAGAAAAACACACACAACTGAGTCAGATCATGTCATGCCTCTGCTCTACACTCCCCCTTCACCTTCCTGCTCAGAGAAAAAACCCAAGCTGGACAATGGCCCCCAGGCCTCCACATATTCTGGCCCCTGTGTGCTCACTCCTGCTCTTCCTTCTGCCCAGCCGCCCCCCCCCCCACCCCCCCAGCTGCCCTGGTCTCTCTCTGCAGTGGCTGTTCTCCACCTGAAGTGCTCTTTTCCCCCAAACTGCTACCTGGCTAACTCTGTTGCCGTCAAATTGTTGACTGTTTCCCTTCCAATTAGATTCATTTAAAATTGCACGCCCTTTCTTTTTTCTTTTTTTCAGGATACTTACCACTTCCCAACTCTGATTGAACATAACAGACTTATTTATTGTGTTTCCTGTGCACTGTCTGTGTCCCCAGGTAGAGTGCATACTCCTGGAGGGCGGGGAGTAGCCTGCGTCCCTCACTGATGTATCTCAGGAGCCTGGTATGTAGTAAGTGTTCAATAAATATTTCCAGAATGAATGCATGAGGTCTTTTATTCCTCTAACCTCTTGTGATTCCATGGAGTATCTGGTACTTCCTGTTTGGTAAACTGTTAACTAGTTATTTCCCCACAGAAACCAACCCAAGAAACAGAGTAGCTAATGTACAAAAACATTCAACTGCCACCATTTATTGAGAACTTATTATGTGCCAGATACTATGTTATACATGTGTTTTCTCATTTAATCTTCACCAAAAGCAAGTTAGAAAGACGTTACATTCCTCCCTAATGTCTTAAGGAGCCTAAAGAAACTCAGACTCAGAAAGATTAAGTAAATAGCCAAGATCCTACAGCAGAGATGGCGAACCTATGACATGCGTGTCAGAGGTGACACGCGAACTCATTTTTTTGGTTGATTTTTCTTTGTTAAATGGCATTTAAATATATAAAACAAATATCAAAACTATAAGTCTTTGTTTTACTATGGTTGCAAATATCAAAAAAATTCTATATGTGACACGGCACCAGAGTTAAGTTAGGGTTTTTCAAAATGCTGACACGCCGAGCTCAAAAGGTTCGCCATCACTGTCCTACAGCGATGTGTGCCTGTGCTGGGCTTTCTGCAGACAGATCCAGAACAATCTGATGTCCGTTCTGCTTTCTTCATTATAAAATTCATCCACACAGACTTATAGATACAGAGAACAAAATGATGGTCGCCAAATGGAAGGGAGGTTGAGGGCTGGGTGAAAAAAGTAAAGAGATGAAGAAGCACAAGTTGCCAGTTATGAAAATAGTCACAGGGATGTAAAGTATAGTGGAGGGAATAGAGTCAATAATATTGTAATAACTATATACGATGTACAGTGTCAGGTGAGTACTAGACTTATTAGGGTGGCCACTTCGCAAGTTATATAAATATCTAATCACTGTGCTGTACACCTGAAACTGATATGATATTATATGTCAATTCTAATTGAAAAATAAAAAATGTAAACAAATAAATAAAATTGATTCACCTCTTCAGTAGCACCCGACAACAGACAGACCCCAGGGACATGTTATGCTATAGAAAGACTGCAGGGTGCTGCGCTTTCGTAATAAAACATATGGTCATTCTAATAAAATCATCCTGATACTGTTATAACCAAACCAACAATGACAGGACATGAAAGGGAAACTGCACGGCCCAGTCAATCAGCGTGGTCTCCCCAAGACGTGCTGGGTGGCCAGCATAGGCCCCCAACCCCTCACTGAGCCTCGGCAAATGGGCACAGTGCCCCCAGCCTCATGCGTGGCCTGCAGGTTTTCACACGAAATGAGAAAAATCTACGTGCAAAATTCATGAACATGCAGAGGAAAGGCACTCTCTAAATACAGCGACCTCCTGAGCACAATTTCTGAGGTGGGTTGGAGCAGTTTGAGAGCCATTTCCCAAGCCCGAAACCTAAGTGAACTCAGAGAGCGGAGCCCAGCAGCTCCCAGACTGAAGCAGGAAAGGAGAAGTCAGAGGCTCTTTCCTCTGAATCATCTCAGTGGTGGACCAACGTCTCAGTTGCCACCAAGCCACAAGGGAGACAGGACCCATGAGCCAACGTTTCCAGGAGGGTCAGCCCGCCCTCAGGCAGAGGGGGAGACAGTCCACCCCAGTCACCCACTGTTAGGGCTTAGAACAGGCGGTGTGGTGAGTCGAGGCTGGGGTGCCATCTCAGGGGCGACTGTCACCCCCTTAAGCAACTCCTGAACCACAGGCCCTGGGACGGCGGAAAGGCCACCCGAGGGTTCTGCTGGTCCACCCCCACACAGAGCATGACAATGCTTTGTCCCCAGACCTGGCCTTATTCCAAAGCCACCCGTTTGATCTCCCGCCCAAACTTGCCTGGTGGTTTCTCACCCAGACACTGACTAAGAAAACAGTGGCTCCCACTTTTCCAAGATGGGAGGTGGCAACCTCCGTGGCCAGGGACAGAGCTGAACGGAGACTCCAGCGTGCTGATGTTGGAAGCTGCCTCGAGCAGATGAAATATCTAAACCTTCCAAGTATCACACGGGCAACGGAAGCTTTTCTTTTACTTGATCATTTTAAATTGTGAGCTCAAAGATCTAAAATTGGGTTGTGCATAAATGCCAAGAATTCCTCTTGTGAGAACTGTTAGAAATCCCCCACTTAAAATCCCTGCTTGAACTGCTTTAATCAAGATAACCATCCTGAAGTCCTCATTTTTGAGGTTTATTATGAGTAGAACATTTTACCTTATTAGTCATCTAAAACCTACCAGTGGTCCCTTGGGGGAAAAAAATGTAATGAAAACTATGCTCTAACCACTGAAGGCTGCTTGCCATGTTCGTGTTTTTGGCGGGGCGGGGGGGAGGGGAGGGATACTTCGGATCTAATTGTACTTGAAAAATAGCATTGTCGCTATGGAAGCAGCTCTAAATTTTGACTGTTTCTCTTTATGCCGCAAAGGCCATATTCTTCATATGCAGCTTTTCTTTTCACGGCAGAGGGCTTTGACAATAATCCCCCGAGTTTGTAGCATGCCCTGCCTTGCCTAGGCCGTCACCCATCCTCTTCCTGTTCAAGCATCGCTCTCAGCTGAACTGCAAGCGTGAAGGTAGAAAACAGAGCAGCCGGAGTGCCCGCATCCACCGGGGTCCTTGTCACTCGATAAACCAAACTAATTCCCATCTCTTTTCCGGACACTTTATTGGCAACTTGTCTATCGAAATCGAGTAAGTGTGACCAAGTTGTGTCTTAAAACAAATGCTTCGGGAATTTCGGCATTTTGGAGCGTTCGCTTGTTCCGGTGACACAATGAAGCAGGATGCTCAGTTATGACTGAAAACCCTCTCTCTGAACTGCCTTGAGGCTCTGTCCCACTTCAAGGGCCCGGGACAGGGAACTGTCATTCTATGAAGATGGATTTGATTCTGGGAAGCAACCAAAAGGCGTTCAAAGCCAAGCTGGCCAGATAAGGTAGGTAATCATGCTGAGTAATACTGGTTTCCATAAAAATGAGGTGTGACCATTAAAATAATGAAACTGGTTTTCGAATGAGGATCACAATTAGACTCTGAAGGCAAGAAAGCGTTCCCAAGATGTTAGGTGGTGGATACTCTCATTTTTCACGTGTTTTCGAGCAATGCCAAGATCTTTGGAATTAATACAAAATCACCAAAGCTACTTTGAAGCCAATGTTTCCCACTTGGACACATACATACGTGTATCTATAATAAATTAAATTAGTGATTTCTGCCAACTGCTTCCTAAGCTAACATGCTGATTAATTTTCACAAAACTGCATTCTTTCCCCATTATCATTCCCATAAATTAAAATCCTTCACTGTGATGGATGAAAATATTAGATTATATGATTCCTTCAAGGGAAAAAAATGATTGAATGAATAAAAGAAAAGCCTTATTTAGCATTTTAGAATTGAAGTGGCTTTAGAGAGCATTCAGCCAAAGGATATGTACTGAGCAGATACTAGGGGGTGGCAGAGAGAGAGAGAGGCTCAGTTTGTCAGGAATAACCAGCTAACCCTCTAGACCTCCTTGCAATAAGTCATCTCTTTAAGGAAGATGACTTTGTTGCTGTGAAGATGTAGTTTGTCCCTGGCAACCTTTTTGGCCTGGGACTGTTATTTCTGTGTTATCCAAGTTGTTTTTGGCAAGTGGAAGGGAGCTGGGATACAGGGTCTCTCCTGTTATATTTCCTATTATATTCCAGGGAGAAGACTCCTTACTCAATGGAAGGATCCTCCTACTCTGTATTGTCATACGGAGGAAGAGTTTTCCCGGCCATGATGGGATCAGTACTTCCGGAGCTGTTCAGGTCTTAAAGCCCCTACCCCAGGGAAATTCGCCTTCTTGACATAACCAGCGCTCCAGGAAATGAGGAATTCCCAATCTCCTACCCACACATTCAGGTCAATGGGCGAGGGTAGGCACACTCGTCTACTGGGCTCCTGGAAGTGGGTGCTGCTGTCACAAACACCTAAGAAGGTACATGGCGCCTTTCTCATCTTACTGCTCTTTGCTGCAGGCGGCCCCTGACATTTTCTATTTCATATTTTGAGAGGCTTTCCAAAAACCATCAAATCGACCTCATGACTCATTAATGGGTCACCTCCCATGGTTCCTAAAACACTGACCAGGTGTTTCTGACCATGTGGTCCACAGAACACTTGCATTAGAACAGAACAGGCCAAAAAAAAAGCAAATTCCTGGGCCCCATCCCAGACCTGCTGCCAGAGGATGTGTTGGTAAGGCCCAGGAACTGTCCTTCCAATCCCTCTCCTAGGCAATGCTGATGTGCACTAAAGTTTGAAAACTTGTCTAGACTGGTATCAGGTCGTGAGACTTAAGGAAAGTAGGTCCAAAGAGGCACCTGTTTTTCAAGGTCACACCACTGATGAGTAGCCAAGCTAACAGGAGGGACCCTGTATTCCTGAGTAGTGCACTTTAAACACATGAAGACTCATGCCCGTCTCGAATCCAGCACCCCACACTCTACTCCATGGTCAAGCTCACTGCTGTATCTGCAATGCCTAGAACAAGGCCATGTCTGGGTGAGGGTTAGGAAGAACCATAAAATGTATGTCATCATTTTGAAAATTAAAGATCCAAGAAGCCAGGAGCCCAAAATCACACACATGGTCCATCTAATAACCAGCACATGGTTTAATAAGTATTCATCTTCGCCAAATGCATCTCTGATCTAACAAAATAAATGACCTCCAATGTTGAAAAATGAAATAATGGAGGCAAAGGCGCTTCACTTTCTCTCCAAATAGACAAGAAGAAACCTACAGAAATGATGCAAAGGTTGCCCAAAGAATCAATAAACTAGGAATGGAAAGCATCAGTTTTGTGGTTTTTTAAATTGATCTTTAGAGAGAGAAGAAAGAAGAGGGAGAGAGAAAGAGAAATCTATGTGAGAGCTAAACATTGATTGGCTGCGTCTTGCATGGCCCCACTGGGATGTGCCCTGACCAGGCATGTGCCCTGACCAGGAATTGAACTGGCAACCTTCGGTGCACAGGATGATGCCCAACCAACTGAGCCACACGGGCCAGGGTGGGAAGCATCAGTTTTAGCTCTTAAATTATAAAACTTACACATGGTTTTCTCAGATTTTAACAAAAGAACAAATATTAACAAAAAAGCAAGTCAATCTAGGATTCTAAATAAAGCTATGTAAGAGCATAAAAATAAACCATGAATTTGGAACATTTACTGCCAAATCTATGGTTTGGTTAGGTTTTTAAAAAAATAAATTTTTATTTATTTCAGAGAGGAAGGAAGAGGGGAGAGAGAGATAGAAAATCAGTGGTGAGAGAGAATCATTGGTCGGCTGCCTCCTGCATACCACCTCCCACTGGGGATCAAGCCCACAACCCAGGCATGTGCCCTGACAGGGAATCGAACCGTAACCTCCTAGTTCATAGGTCAATGCTCAACTACTGAGCCACACCGGCCAGGCTGGTTAGGCTTACTGATTTTTCCTTTTTAACATCATTTTTCTACCTAAAGGACTCCTCCAGTTAGTTCAAGTGTACGTGGTCAAGCCTTAGTGCCCACAGACACAGCCGTTCCCACAGTATGACCAGTACTCTATGAAGGGTCTGCTGAGTGATGTTTGCTCTCTCTTTCAGAAGCTGCCCAAGAATAGTTTCCCAGGGTCTAGAATCAAATGAACTCAATATGCATTTATTGAGCAACTATTAACTTCTGGGTCTCATGTGAGGCTGTGGGGAGGTAGGGAAAGATACAATTAGACTGCAGTTCTGAAGTCACACACTCTATTGCAAAATAATCTCTCAGGCTGTACAAAAATATAAGGTTATTATTAATAATCACACGAGCAGGTTCACAGTGGCTGACGGACTTACCTGGAAGGAAGGAGAAAGCAAGTGTGACTCGTACCTAACGGGACTTTTTTTCAGGGAAATGGGCAAATGTGAGGCAGAATGACCGTCCCTTCCCTTGCCCCTCCTCTGACTCTGAGACTCCTCCTTCCTCCCTTTCTTGTGACTTCTTTGGAAAAGGGTAGGTGGTGGAAAAAGTGGCTTGAAGATGCCCCCCTTCCCTCACCCCTCACCCCCGCAACACACACAGTCACATACACACAGAGTCACACACGCGACTGTATTTTCAAGGGCACAGATACTTCTTCACAAGGCTCTGGGAGGAAGGGCAAAGATGACACACCCGCCCACTTCACTTCCTACATCCCTCTCCAAGATTCCCTGCGGGTATTCCCTATAAGCTGGTGGTCAGTGAGACGGCCAACCAGGCCCACAGACTCAGAAGCTCAGGTTCCTGGGCCTTTCTTCAGAAACGTGCTCCTCCCGTCACTCAGGTCTGCCCAGCACTACTTCAGAGAGCTCCCGCCGCGCTCTGCGGCTGACCAGGACGAGAAAGAAGCAGCCTACAGGTTTCCAACGCTTTCATGAACCGAAAAAGAGTACCAACCCTGGCATCACGCAGATGTCCATACAGGATGTCTCTCCTGATCCAAAGCGGCTGCCTCTCTCCACTCCTTCTGTCATCGTGAAAACTGTGTGACTTAGTTCAAATAAAGTCAACAATGAACTGTGAGTGCGCTGTCTAATTTCTACCAGGATGAGCTTCCCCTATGGAGCTCTGATGACAAATATCGGGATTTTAAGCATCTCTCCCACATACATTTGGTCACACATCTACATATATGTCCGTCACATCATGCATGAATCTCCAGTCACGCCTTCGCTGGGAGATTTTAAGAAACTACTCATGGTGGACACTTCGGGATCACCCTGGTAACACAAGTCCACCAGAGAGACTACAGGAAGAACAGCAGAGATTAGATGATTTTGCTTGCTCGCAGGGTTTTAGGATGACTGTATCCCGAGAGTTAATCCCTCCCGGCGTGTAGAACATGATGTCTTGCATTGCTCCCTGACCGCACTCATCAACGGCATTATTTCTAGAGAGGCCTGGGGAGAAATCTGGATTTCCCCGAGCACAGTTACACTGGCATCACTCAGTGCGCCTTCCCAGGGAGAAATCTCTCCCCGTGTGGGAGCAACAGTGGTACCTGTGCAAAGATGTATTTATATCTCAGAACTGAATCTCGCCACGGAGGAAATTTCTTCCTCTCGCCTGGCCACAGGGAATCTCAGGGCTAGATCTGCAGACTGCCTTTAACAGAAGGAGGCAGAGCCTAACAGAAGGCATTGCTGGAGTTTAACACTCTCTCGGTTTTATCGTTTGATCCCTCTGCCATTTTTGTTCTGGTTTCTTTGTCTCCATTAATGTGTTTCTTTAAAAAACAGACAAGTAAGTACCTAAGCATCATTTGTCATGAGACTTCCCCTAAGGGTTCACCACCAATAAGAAGGTTCCCAAGCGAGGAGACACATTCACGTTACCCGAGTCTGTAACTTTTGGTGTATCCAAGAAAGCCCACTTCTGGCCTGCTGACCATCGCAAGGGCTGACACACTCGGGTATAGTGCTGTCTTCCTCTGGTCACTAAACCTGGCTTCTAAGTTTTGGGGATATTGAAAAAAATGGGGATTAAGGAAGTAGAATAACTAAACTGAAACATAGAAATTCTAGAAGCCTGGTGCACGAAATTCGTGCAAGGGTAGGGGCTCTAGGCCAGGCCGGCGATCAGGGCCGATCAGGGCCTTCCGGCTGCCAGCCAGGGCCTCCCTTCCCTGGCTGCTGACTGCCGGCTGGGGCCTTCCTTCATTCTGTGCCGCTCCCTGGTGGCCAGCGCACGTCATAGTGAGTGATAGGTCTCCAGGTCGAACTCCTGCGGACACAATTTGCATATTAGGTTTTTACGTATATAGATAAAAAGCAGCCAATGCTGTCACCTTTGCCATAGAATCCATCCCATTAAAAAGCCATCTGTCCTTGCACAATAAAGGAAGGCAGCGTGGACGGGAAAGCCTCTTCTCTCAGTTCTCTTTGAAATTTATTCGATGAAGAATGGCCATAAAAAGTAGTTTCTACATGTGCATGTTGTGCCGTTTTGGGTGTCCCAACTCTAGGATGAGCACCAGGAAGGTGTCAAATACGCTCTGAGGCACCCAGAATGTGGTGTCCTCGGACAACAAGCTCAGTTTGTGGCATTTAGAAAGAAATCCCTATAACCAGGAACTTTCAGTTACATTGACTTTAGCAAAGAGATAGCATCGAGCCCTCCACACTGTAATTCGAAAGTAGCATGGAAAGCTGCCCAGTAGCCACACTTTAATGGAAAAAAAATTCTTATTTATTTTGCAACCATGAATAAGGGAGTGATGTCCTGCCTCCTAGTCCATTGGGGAAGAGACCTCGAGAGGCTAGAGGAGCCAGCAGGCTTTCTAAGCCAAGTTAAAGCCCAAACCTGAGACCCAGATGGGGCCTCACTGACTCCTGCATTTGATCATAAACCTTCCCATAAGGCACAGATATTCCTGTTTAAGCCTCCGTACATATTGAAACCAAAAGAAAGGCAATAAAATACAGGGAATCAATAGGGCATGTTCTCCAAATGGGAAATATTTCATTTATATGATCTCTGTAGGATTTTAGAACTGCCTGAGAGAAACAAAGTCTAGTTGACGCAGAGATTTAAGGTGAGAAATATTTTTGGCAAATTAACCTTTCACTACATCAGATAGAATTAATTCAAAGTACGTATGAGAAGAAAAATCTGAAAACTGGTACGTTCTCATTCAACACTGTCATTTACCATTAGCTGCCTTCATCCGCATGAAATCAGCTGTGATTCATTACAGTTTACAGAAATATGCGCATTTGGAAATGAACTGGCTTTCATTTTTGTTTCAACTTTGCACATCAAATCAGAGGTCGGCTCTAAGACAGTTCTGGTGCTATTATGGATTTGATCAAAGTCACTCAACATGTTTAAAAGTCATGATGAAAGTATAAAATCCATGATATCCACCTGAAAACACCCTGGACCTCAGCATATCCCTTCCTCCCAAGACAAGTTCTAACTTCCTGAAACCTCTTCACCTAACCAGACACAGGTATAGCGATCAGGACGTTGCTTCCAAAGCCATATTTTGTAGATAAACAAACTCTGCATAGATCTTTTATCTAATACTAGAGGCCCAATGCACAAAAATTCGTGCAAGAGTAGGCCTTCCTTCCCCTGGCTGCTGACACCAGCTTTCCTCCAGCACCCAGGACCCAGGCTTCCCTCCTCCAGCCGCCGGAAGGCAACCAGGACCCTGGCTTCTCTCCCTCTGGTCAGCCACAGGCACCCGGAACCCGGGCCAGCTTCACCCAGGCCGGCTGCAGGCACCCAGGACCCCGGGCGGCTTCGCCTGGGCCCAGCTTTGGCAGGAAGGATGTCCGGAAGACGTCCAGTCTATCCGGTCTAATTAGCATATTACCCTTTTATTAGTATAGATACTTTTTTCCTTTGGCTGACAAGAATAATAAATTCTTTTTTTTTTAATATATTTTTTATTGATTTTTTACAGAGAGGAAGGGAGAGAGACAGAGAGTTAGAAACATCGATGAGAGAGAAACATCGATCAGCTGCCTCCTGCACATCTCCTACCGGGGATGTGCCCGCAACCCAGGTACATGCCCTTGACCGGAATCGAACCCGGGACCCTTCAGTCCGCAGGCCGACGCTCTATCCACTGAGCCAAACCGGTTTTGGCAAGAATAATAAATTCTTAATTAAAAATAATCTTGCAGTGTGTTTATTAAATATAATCTTAAATTTTAAGAACAGACACTTTATTTCTAGTTTATTGGGAAAAAAAGAATTCTCCTCCTGTCCCTACACTTTCTTCTCCATAGTCTTTCGCTTTTATTTCTCATAAGTTTGCCTAATTTTCACACTTTATCCCTATTCTGCTATTTGTCTCTTCCTGCCATTATACAAACTTATATAAATGTTTTGATTCTCTTCTGTGGGTAGCTACTCTGCAGTGCGGCTTGAGAAAGGGCAAAAACAAGAACAAAGTCAACTGAGAGTATAGCTTAGAATGGTAAGATATTACTCAGTAACCCGCAGAGAAGGGAAATGAAACAATGAGGACCAGAGCCCGTGGAGTCACATTTAATTCAATTCTGCACGAATATGTCCCGGCCGGCAGGGAACCAGGCAATGGGGCAGACCGTGAGGACCACAGTGCTCAGTCTGCAAAGAGTTATTAATTGGTGGTCTGTAAAGAACTTCTCATGCATGACTGAGGGAATTATGTTCGTTTAGGAAAGATCACTTTCTTCTTCTTTCTGTTTTAATTCACCAAGATCCAATATGAATCCCTTTATTCCAGGATGATTCCTGAAAGGGGGGTTGTGTTAAAAATCCACCCACAGGTCATTTCCAGCTGTATTCCCATCCTCTATCTCAAGCCCACAGCCTACACCCACATCCATTCCATTCCTGCCTCATTTCCCGTACTTCCCCAATACTGATGTGAGGTGATTTCATTCTACAAAGGCTGAAGAGCAGAACCAACTCCAACACAGAGCCTCCTCAATGAAAGGACAAACTGAATAGATTTCTGGTCCCTCAGCTGTCACTCACCTGGACGAAGAAGAAGCAACAGCAAGTCATTTAGCCAACTGTGGGCCTGACATCCTCCCAACAATGCAAAACACGCTGAAGGAAACGTTCTTTGAAAATGGAGTAAGAATGAAAACCAACAAGTGCTGAATAGGGAATGGAAATGCTGGAAACGAACCATAGCTCACCTTCTCGGCTGAAATAACGCTTGGGTGTCTAGCGGAGAAACACTGCCGACATCTGAAGCCCTTGGGTCCCTGTGAGAACAGCCAAGTGTTTAAGGCACAGACTCTGTTCTGAGATTTTCTGATGCAACATTGTCGGGATTCAGTCAAAGGACCCTAATTGGCCATTTTGAGTATGCATGAGGCTTCATCAGATTGGGATGCAAGAGAAAAGGGAGTGAAACCTGACCAAGCGTTTTCAAAGGTCAGACTATCCCCAAAGGAGGGGAAAGCCTTCGGGGTCGGGGCGGGGGGGGGGGGGGGGGGGGGGGCGGGGGTTGCATGCCTTCACATTCTAGCTGCTGAGTGGCTCAGTGACTATGCCTGTTCCCAAGTGCTTATCAGGGATTCCTTGTTCCTCCTCGCAAATACCTAATGCAGTTAAAAATTCCTCCTGGATGACAAACACTGTGACTTAAAACTCAATTTAGGGAAGCTCCAACCCCTGGCAAATGACCTAAATTATAAACCTCCATGGGTTTGGGTTCAAAACAATGTAATAAATGGAAAAAAAATCAAGGCAATAAAAATCCCAGTAGAGCATGGTTTTTCTCACTGACAGAATGGGTCTCTCTGTTGAGACACTGAAGTCTCTTTGGGGATAGGGTCTGCCAACAAGCACAGGCCCTCCACACCCAGGGCTGCTGCTCCTGAATAAATTCCCTCACCTCCTCTGTTCATTCGCTGGCCCTCTAATTCATGAAAAGTCATATTTCAGTTCAGGCTTTATGTTTGACCTGCAAATACATCACCACCAACAACAAAAATAAACCCGCCTCCATTGCGATGTCACAATATTAACACACAGCTCCCAGTTTCAATAGAGCAATTTAAATGTCTTACTACGTGCACTGAGTCATGTACGTACTCAGCAAGGAAATACTGAATTGCTACATTTTTTTATTTAGGACACTCTTCTCATTCTTATTGGCCCAATCTCATTGTTACTGCCATCGAGTTATTAATTCTCCAACTGCTCTTTCTTATGTTGCTTGTTCTCAGGGAAGCAACACAATCTCTGACTCCCACTACAGTCAGGTTAGTAAAAACGTGAAAATGGGAACCCAGACTCCCAGTGGCCCACCTCATGGTCTACAAACCCCCAGAGTGGAAAGTTCTGGCTTCTTCCTCACCTGATACCCATTAGCACAGCTGCGTCAGAATCCACCCACCCGAGCAGTGCAAAACCAGACTCTGGGTCCTGTCCTAACTTCATCATGACCTTATCCTGACCTTCAATGCAACGAAGATATATCACTTTCTATTTTAGACTTCTTTACACTTGATGAGAAACACGAATAGTCATGTCAACTATAATGCTCATTTGGCATCTTGACAACCATGAGTAGTTTGTGGGAAACCAGGGTCCTTCCTTCCCCTATACCCACCACCCCAAAAAGGCATGATGCTTCAAAGGTCAGCAGGTTAGAGATTAATTGGAGGACGATGTTTTTCACTTACTTCGGAGGAAAAATGGTGTTTGTGCGTTTCTGAACTACTGTGCAAGCACTGGTTTACCAGATGCATACACTGCACTAAGTGGATGTGACTCATGGGGAAAGTTTTATTTAGCATAGAAAGCAAATCTTACACCTGAGAGATTTTCTGAGTTTATCATATTAAATGTACCAAATGTAGATGCATATTCATTGAATTATGGAAAATGCCAGTTAGGTACCTAATGAATTTTCACCCACTCAACTTAGATGAGTAAAATGTGATAAGCAGTGACTTTCACATCAAAGCATCAGTTCTGTAGAGAAATGGGGTCTGGGACAAAACCCACTTCAGTCTCATGAACGCATCCAAATTTAGGCCTGGGTTTCTACAAGTTTCCCTTACTTCTCACACACACGCAGCTGGCCCACTAAAGCACAATGTAACAGGCAGAGTGAGACGCCAGTCCTTCCTGAACAGTCCTCTCCAGGGGCAATCAGGGAAAGACAGCCTGAATGTGTTCCTGTAAATGGCAAGCTTACCTTCAGGCTGTGTGGAGAAGACAAGCCATGCTCACTGGAGCTGAATGTCTCCATACTTCCAGTCCTCTATGCCACTTAACTAAGTTCTAATACACATTTCCCAAAGAGCAATTCCTGATCATAAATGAGTGTTTCTTTTTCTGCTCTTCCAATGCCATTACTCCCCCACCCTCACTCTAATCTCACTTTTGTAACTGACAACATCTAAGATCCCAAGAAGATCCCCCCGCCCCCCAAAAAAATCATTATTATAGGATCTAACCAAGCAATAGAAAACCAACATGAATCTCACATGCATTCATTTCTGGATACACTCATTGTGCTTCCTTGCTAATCACAGGGCTTTCATTCTAATTGGCTCCTTTTTACCTTGGTTAGTCTTGGCTATCATGATTTTTTTAAAAATATTTTATTGACTTTTCTTCAGAGAGGAAGGGAGAGGGATAGAGAGCCAGAAACATCGATGAGAGAGAAACATCGATCAGCTGCCTTCTGCACACCCCCCACTGGGGATGTGCCCGCAACCAAGGCACATGCCCTTGACCAGAATCAAACCTGGGACCCCTCAGTCCGCAGGCTGACGCTCTATCCACTGAGCCAAACCAGTCGGGGCCACGATTTTTTTAAAGTGGAAAATCAGAACACTTGCAAGGGATTTTATCTTCACACCAAGCATCGTGAAAATCTCATGTGAGAATATACGAAGGGAAAGTATTTTTCTTGACTGTAGAACCTAAGCGCACTTGGTAGAGACTCAAATATGATGAAAATGGAAGATATAAAGATGGCTTCAGTATCACTATAAAAACTACCCTCCTAGGGCTTGGAAAGACACTCCTCCATCCACAGCCACAAGGTCAGCTGGGGATGATCACCTCTACACAGACCTTCTCATTTTGATTAGAAAAAAATTTTGCCACATACATGCCCTTGAATCCGCAAGTATAACGACCCTCGGGGACAGAGGCTGAGTATCTCTAGTATTTCCTCAGCGAGCTGAAGGGCACTGATCTAAAAGGAACTGTGTTCTCAGAGATTCCAAGTAGCTCTGCCATCATTTCCATATAACTTTGGGAAGTCACAGTTCCTCAGTAAGTGAGGTTCCCTAGCAACCAAATGCTCATGTGAATCCTCCTTCCCACCCTATCCCCCTCAGAGAAGTAAGGTAGGGGCACTTTGAAGATAAACATGATGCCACTTCAAAGCATAACGTTAATTATTAGTACTGGGTCTGATTTTTTTGGGGGGGAGGGGGGGTGGGGGGCTGATTTTTTAAGAAAGCCGAATAACGACTCAGATAAAAGATAAAATGAATTTCATTTGCTGACATCACAATTTGGGATATATAACATAATCCTTGAGGAACCAAGGGAAAAAAACACACAACAGATTTAAAGATTTTTTCACAAGATAGAGAAATAGATGCATAGAATCTTAATGCCGGAAGGGAAAGTGGGTTGCAAAGATTTTGCACAGGCCCCGTCAAGAGAGGTTTTGGGGTTCAGACTGATCTTGAGGATGAAAAATTAGGGGAGGTTTCAAATCAGAAAGCAAGCAGAAACCCTGGAAATTCTCTCACTGCCCAATCAAATTCGTTTGAGGCCAGCAAGTCTATGATAGGCCGTAGTCTATGATAGGGGTGGAGTGGAACTGCTTGATGCTATTAAAGAGAAGCAAACATATGCTATATGGCAAATACAGCATGTACATTAATTCATTTACTCTAGATAATAGCCCCCCAAATTCACATAGATGTTATGAAGAACTGCCACAAAAGATCCAAGGATTTTCTTCTCGAAAATTTTATGTGTAGAAATATTAACTTTTCTGGGATGGGCGTCCACGGAGCAAAAGGATGGGGACAGATTTGCACCTGAAATTCTTAAAAGATGCTCTGGAATAGAAGTTGGGAACCTGGCATTCAGGGCCAGAAAAACCTTCATGGAAATCGCATCATGTGTCTTCTGAGTTGACCTTTGGACATCATGTACTTCCTGTGTGGCTAGACCTCTTGGTGTGTCAAGTTTATTTGTCAGTAACATGGAAAGCGTATCTAATTCTTATTGGGACTATTATCTAGAGTAAATCCTAAATGATGTGTGCTTTCGTTTAGCATTTTTTAACTTCACATAACTGGAATCACACGGTATTATTCTTGTCTTGCTTTTCCACTCATTGTTACGCTTGTGAGATTCATCCCTGTTGACATACTCAGCGGTAGAGTACCCTCACTACTGTTTATTATAAATGACCCACAATTTCTTTAACCAACATACTATTGTCAGCCATATCAGTTGTTTTGCTATTATGAGTAGCATTGCTGTGAGCATTTTTGCACGTGTAAGAGTTTCTCTAAGGCCGTGCTTCCCATCCTTTGCATAACCCAACTTACATAGCAAATGATATCATTAGGGTGGCAAACTGGAGTTATCTGCTCTGCTCCCTTGCTTTGCTATCCTAAAGGCTTGGGAATCAGAGGACCATTTTATAAGTTATTCTAAACTTCTTTCCCAAATCATTATACCAATTTTTCCTGTCACCAGCATTGTGTGCATATTCCCTCTGTTCATACCCTTCCCCAAAGCTTGATGTTGACGCACACTGCCAATCTGGTAGATTATAAATGGTATCTCCTGTGGTCTTTATGTTGTACATTATACTGCCTCTATGAGTAAAACAGTAGGGTTCTGGAACATGAAATTAGGTAGATGAGAGAAGCATGTCACTTATCAGTAGAAAAAAGATGGACTTTCTAATAAATGGTTTGTGATACCCAGATAGCCACGTAGAAAAAAGAGAAAATTGGATCTACTCCCCATTCCACACATGGAAGTAAACTGCAAATGGGTCACAGATTTAAGTGTTAATAATAACTGAGGAACTAAATTGGAAGTTTTAAAATATAGATCGAGTATTTACAGATGTTTTATTGGTTGAAATAAATTGAATGGAATTTTAATAACAGAACATTCAGTGACCAAATCGAGCTGTGCAAGAATACGGACGTAAATATTCACACAGCTGTTCACGGCAGCACAGTTCACTCAGCTGTCCATTGAGTTCAGGAAAAATAATGTTTTAGTTCTGGCTTTATTTTTTGATTTGCAAATAAGCCCCCATAAACAAAAAAACAAATCATTCCACTACAATGTAAGAGCAAGACTGGAAACAACCAGCTAGCCAACTGACTATAATAGAGTCTCTGCAGTTGTAAAACACAATGAAAAATCTTTTAAAAACGGCTCCAGAGTGATCTCTGAAATATACTAAGTGCAAAAAGCAAGATACAGAACTGTAGTATGCTACATTTTTTTCCTCAGAGGGAAGAGATATATATTTGCTTAAATTAGATAGAAACAATATGCATATATGTAGATATACATATACATATGTCACACATGCATATGTGTACATAAAGCATACCTGTAAACATACCTATATATACATGTCCGTATCTCAGTGGCTAGATATGCATACATATATATTTCCTAACTCTGTCCACTTGAACAGACCTAGAAACAATGGCAAGCCTATTCGAAATGAGAACCCCTAACACCCAGACTGTGGTCTCTAAATACCATTTACCACTAAAGAGATCTGGGGCAGGAAGAGTTCTAAGTAAGTCTGAAATATCTTATACCAGAAAGTAAAGATGTCATTAAAGCCGAAACCGGTTTGGCTCAGTGGATAGAGCGTCGGCCTGCGGACTGAGGGGTCCCGGGTTCGATTCCGGTTAGGGGCATGTACCTGGGTTGCGGGCACATCCCCAGTGGGAGATGTGCAGGAGGCGGCTGATCCGTGTTTCTCTCTCATCGATGTTTCTGGCTCTCTGTCTCTCTCCCTTCCTCTCTGTAAAAAATCAATTAAAAAAAAAAAAAAAAAAAAGTAGCCCATAAAAAAAAAAAAAAAGATGTCATTAAAGACCACTACAGTCATGTCAAAAGAATTCAGAAGCCAATTTAAAAGAGAGTCTCCTACAAGCCAAAGAAATGTAGAGCTTCAAAAGCAGTAACTGCAAAGGACTGAAACACATAAACTGTGTTAAAACCCATGCGTCCAAAATGATACTTAAAACAAAAACCAACAAACCAAACCCTCAATGATCTTCTTTGGAAGTTTGTAGAAAAAATCAACTCATTGTTCTGAGCACTATTTAATATAGAGGGAATAACACTGAGCATTAATATTCCCATATAAACTATACCCTGAGGTAACCAAGTAATTGATGTAGTTGATTCTCCTTTTTTTAAAAAAATATATTTTATTGATTCTTTACAGAGAGGAAGGGAGATAGAGAGTTAGAAACATCGATGAGAGAGAAACATCGATCAGCTGCCTCCTGCACACCCCCTACTGGGGATGTGCCCACAACCAAGGTACATGCCCTTGACCAGAATCGAACCTGGGACCTTTCAGTTCGCAGGCCGACGCTCTATCCACTGAGCCAAACCGGTTAGGGCTGGTTGATTCTTCTTGATAGAAAAACTCCAGCTAATGCAGAAGAGATGAGAGAACATCACTTTACAACCCTTATGGAAACAATATAGCTAAACAATGACCATCAGTGGTTTCTAAAGGGCCCGGGAAACTTTATCATGGAAAGATCTGGCCGACAACATCTAAATCCACTGATCAGTCATAACCTCACAAAAGAAGAAACAAGAAGGCATGACGCTGTCCACGGTGTATTCTTGCCAAACTATCTGACCAAGCTTTCAATCTAACTACAAGAAATATAGGTGAAGAATATAGTGATGAACACCGAGAAAAAAGATGCAATCAGCAAACAACAGAATTTGAATGCAGGGAATCTCTTAGGATAGATCCCTAGTTCCTCAACAAACTACGGGGTGGGGGGGGGGGTGGGGAGAGAAAAGGGAAAAATAGAGGAAGGATGCTTACAACTAAAGACAGATGCAAGCTCAGGTGTGAAAACTGTTTGAATCCTGAATGTAACAAATCATTCTTTAAAAATATGGGCCAATCAGGGAAATTTGCTTTATGACTGGATATTTAATATTAAGGAATTATTAAAAATTTTAGGCATGACAATGATATTGCAGTTGTTAAAAGAAAAAAGGCCTTATTTATAACAATAAAAGCGTAATATGCTAATTAGACCGGACATCCTTCTGGTCATACCTTCCGTCCTTCCAGATGAAGCCGACGCTGTGAGGGAAGCCCGGGTCCTGGGTGACAGAGGGAAGCTGGTGCTGGCAGCCGGGGGAAGGAAGGCCTACTCTTGCATGAATTTCATGCATCAGGCCTCTAGTCATTTATAAACCTAATCTAGTTTATACAGACAAGATGACATAATTTGTTTCAAAAAGGACCTATAGGTGAAGGGAAGGGAATGTGTGTATGTGTGTGGTGGGAAGGGGAGAGGCATATGTAGAAAACACACTGGCCAGGAGTTGATCATTCAAAGCCCAACTTAGGAGTCCCAGAGCCTGGATTCCAATCTCAGCACCATCACTTATTGGCCATGAGACCTTGGTCAAGGTCCTAAGCCTCAGGTCTTCCTTACCTATAAAGTGGAGGTAACCGTTGTAGGTTCTTCATAGGACTGTTATGAACATTATAGAAAATGCATGTAATGTACTTAGCACAGTACCCAGGCATAGAGTGAGCACTCAATACATGTTACCTTTTATTATTACTATTGTCAGTTATTACCATTGTTACTCAAGATCACAAAGCTGGGAATCTGCTAAATTCAAACCCACCTTCTTTCCAATACATTCTGATGCTGCCCCCAGCCCCACCCTGAGTCTCAGTGGAGACTGAGAACAAGTAACAGTCACATTCTGCAATGAGAGATGCTATACTAAAACCTTTAATGGCATTGCTACGCAGCCGGGCTTCTGGAATCAGACAATGAGCGATCCTGTGTTATAACACTGTAACTTAATGTGTCCTTACTGTGGATAGCTCCTCCTCTGGTGGAATGTAAACACTCAAGTACTGTAACCCCCTTATAAATCAATATGCACATGTATAAATTCACAGTGATGAAACACTGAACTATTGTGTCATCCTCGCAAAACATGGCCTCAGATTTGTACCATATTGGGTACTGGCATAAATGATGTAAGGCAAACCTCAGAATCCCAACACAGAAAACTAACCAAGTGATAAAGCATCAAGCCTCGCATGTGGCACAAGCTTATATAATACTAGAGGCCCGGTGCATGAAATTTGTGCACTCGGGGGGTTCCCTCAGCCTGGCCTGCACCTTATTGCAGTCCGGGAGCCCTCAGAGGATGTCCGACGGACAGCTAAGGCAGGGAGAGGGCCTAAGCCATTAGTTGGACATCCTTAGTACTGCCGCGGAGGCAGGAGAGGCTCCTGCCACTGCCACTGCACTAACCAGCCATGAGCCTGGCTTCTTGCTGAGCAGTGCTCCCCCCATGTGGGAACACTCTGATAAGCAAGGGGCTGCTCCTGCATTGAGTGTCTGCCCTGTGGTGGTCAGTAAGCATCAGAGCAACTGGTCGTTCTGCCGTCTGGTCGATTTGCATATTAGCCTTTTATTATATAGGATTACAATGCTAAGGACCCATAAGAAATCTTGATATCTCCAATAAGATAAACATTTCCACTTCTACTTAACAACCGGATTACAGATCCTGAGAAAACTTCTTCAATGCTATTTTACTTCTTCATGCAACAGTTCTGACCACATGCCGATTCTTGATCAGCCCTCTTTTCTCCCAATGCCATACCTGCCTGGCTCTCCTGCCTCTAGCAGAGCCTGCACTTCTGTCTCCTTCGCTGTCCTTTCCCATCCACAGCCCTTAGAGCAGTGGTTCTCAACCTGTGGGTTGCGACCCCTTTGGCAGTCGAACGACCCTTTCACAGGGGTTGCCTAAGACCATCCTGCATATCAGATATTTACATTACGATTCATAACAGTAGCAACATTACAGTTATGAAGTAGAAATGAAAATAATTTTATGGTTGGGTCACAACATGAGGAACTGTATTTAAAGGGCCAGAAGGTTGAGAACCACTGCCTTCCGGGTTGACGTTCCCTGGAACCCACTGTTCTATTTGCTTCTTCTATATACTTGCCCCAGGCAATCTCAGGCCAAACCAAGTAGCTTCAACTACCATATTTACAAAAACTCTCTTTCATTCATTCTTTGTGCATTCATTCAACAAATATGTGCTGGGCCCCCATTGTGTGGCATCTTGTCCTGGGGATTCAAGAGGATCAAAGCAGATATATAGATGGCCCTCAACTTACAATTTTTCGAGTTTACAATGCTGCAGAAGTGATACTCATTCAGTAAAAACCTACTTTGAATGATCATTTTTATATTTTCTGGGGCTAACGAAGAGCAGTAGGGTGCTCTGTCGTGATGCTGGACAGCGGCAGCGAGCACAGCTCAGGGTCATCTGCAGGACCACAAGGATGAACAACAGAAACTCTAGTGCGCTGTGTTGCCAGCATTTTTTTGAATACTGAGTTTTGTGTTTTCACATCCCATCGTGTCTACAAAACTCCCATCTATGTCACCTGCTTCTGATGAGAAGAATAAGAGGAAGGCAATCACAGATGGTCCCAAATTAGGATGAGCTTATATCCTGAGAATGGAGGTGTTCTGAGCACGTGAAGGTAGGCTAGGCTAAGCTGTGATGTTTGGTAAGTTAGATGAATTAAACACTTTTTTTTTTTAATTAAATTTTCGGCTTACGATGGGTTTATCAAGATGTAACCCATGCTACGTCCAGGAGTGTATGTGAGAGGACAGAGGCTCATATCTAAAGAATCACAAGATAAATGTGCAATGATAAATGTAGTCAGTGCGTAAGCATGGTGCAGTAAGAAACAGAGGGGTCTAACTTCATCATGGAGATCAGGGAATGATTCCCTAAGAAAGCAATGACTGAACTGATGTCAAACCCTTCCATCCCAAACCTCTCGTCTGAATCCCAGACCAGAATTTCAGTATATCTCCATCTCAAAGAATGTAAGTACATGTACCTAAAATTCAACATACTCCAAACGGCATTATCTTTCTTCCAATGCCTTAATTCCCCATCTCAGTGACAGACTGTGTGATCCATCCAGAAATGTTGCAATTATCCTTTCCACTGTCCCCTTCATCACTCTCCATTCCCAATTTGTCACCAAGTCCTATCAATTTTGCTTCCTGTCCGTCCCATCTCTCCATCCCAGGCATCAGTTCCCATCGTGTCTTACCAAGTTAGTACCAGAGCTCATTTGCTCGGACTCCAGTGCCTGTCCCCCTCCCCCCTAGTCTTACCCACACTCAGAAGGAACCACCTACCATGCAAAGTATGCCTCTCCCTCTTTCAGTGCCTCTCATTGCTTATGTTCTGGGCAATAAGTCCAAACTGTACTAGGAGGCTGCGCATATTTCATCAATCTCCTGTCCCATCATGCTCTAGTGCAGGTGGAAATTCCAGGCACAATGACCCATTTCCAGTTGTCTCCACACCATAGCGTGTCTTCTGCCCAAAATGCCCTATTTCATCTTCCACCTGCCCCCAAATCCTTCTATCCCCGCATGCCAGTCTTTGAACAGTCTATGAATCCATAGTAACATGAGAAAAATAAAGTTAGCAAACCAATGGAGGTCCCCCAGTATTTTGGGAAATGTAAATAATACCCTAAGGACTCTTGTGTAGCTTTTGAGTATCATGCTAATACCTCCTCTAAGAAGCCTTCCATGACTTCTCGATGTTGGGGAATCATACAGTTTATTGTTTATTGTCCAAACTGGGAGGCTTTGAGGGCAAAGGAGGTGCCATTAAAAACAATGTTGAACAATGGGCACAGACCAGGACTGTCCCAGGGACTCCATCTGTGTGGCCAGCCCACCTCTAGACAGAGTTGGCCACTTTCTTCTCTCAACTCCCAAAGCACCTCTGTCTGTTCACTACATAGTGTGTGTTTGTATGTCGATTCCCGCACTTATCTGAGAATTCCACAAAGACCAGGCCAGGCCTTTTCTACCTGTATCACCAGCATCTCTCCAGGGCCAGGCACAGAGATGACACCAAGTGTTATCAATGAAAGCAGATGTTTATTTAATAAATTATCTGAGTAAGAAAGATTAGTTGCCTTCATTTTGGCCAACAAAGAAGTTAAAAAATTCCATACTACACTTCTTCATTTGATTGCAGAGGTCCTCAAACTTTTTAAACAGGGGGCCAGCTCACTGTCCCTCAGACATTCCACACATGCGCACTGCGGGCCTGGGACAGTCGGCTGTTAAGCAGGACAGGCAGCGGCGGCAAAAACACCCAGCGGGCCGGATAAATGTTTTCGGCGGGCCGCATGTGGCCTGTGGGCCGTAGTTTGAGGACCCCTGGATTAAAGAGTTTTAAATGGGAACAAAGTCTTCACAGAGAAAAATTCTAAGCCTCAGACCAATGGCCAGATGTCAATCAACCAAAAGCTATTTACTCAGCATAATACACTCTTAGGGCCCAGTGGGTATAACTGAATAGCTTATAGTTTGTGGGATGACAAAAAATGCATAAACAAAAATGAAAACGAATAAAGAAATAAAATACATAAACACCAAATAAGTATTACAGGAATTCACGGAAGGCAAGAGAGACACCACTCTTACGTTCAGAAAAGCAGCTCCCTGAAATGATGGGATTTGAACGAAACCTTGAGAAATAGATTTGCCCACAAGGGAAGCAGGGAGGAAGTCCCAAAGCGGGGCAGGGGTAGATGTTGGGGAGACCACCGGGGGTAAGAAGATTTGTTTTGGGAGCTGTAACTAGACTTTCACGGATTAGTTTCAGCAAATATGAAGCAACTCATAAAGGTTCCTGGACTCTTACCTCCTTCCTCAAAAAAGTAATAGTATCTGCCTGACACATATAGGTTGCTCATTCCTTTAGAACCTCTTTAGTTGTGAGACCTGGTAAAACATGATCTTAGGAAGATTACCTTTGGCACAACTTTCAGATGGAAGAACTGCTGAAGTCACCCGTTGGCATGTATGAACCATCTATGTCTTTGTAAAGTTCTCAGCAAACCACAGCTTGGCAGCCTATAGCGCTCTTTACCCGACAGCTGGCCTTTCGGTCTTCTCATGAAAGAATATGGTGTTCATACTGGGGTGCTACTACATGTAAGCAACCATGGGGTAGACCTCCTTGTTGACGTTGGGGTCCAGGGAGACACTTTTAGAAGAGGCCGCTTCTCTTGAGTTGCTGAGTGTCTCACCAATTTCACTAGCATCGGTGAGGATGGGTATAAAAAATGTCCCCACATCCCACCTGAGTGTGGAGACTCCCCATTTCCCTTGCCCTACCCTGCCCAGGCGGGGACAACCATAGGTCACCAAGGGAGGTCAAGCTATGTCCTGACACATGGCTTGACAATGAACTGAAATTATTTCGATTTCCACCGCGCTCAAATGAATATAGGCCCATAAGAGAAAGGGAATTCTTACTTAAAAGCCATTCTTCCTGCTCTGCTCTGAAGCTCCTTCTTCCCAAAGCCCTAGAGCACTCAGGATATTGCACAACCAATGTTGGATCTACTGTTGAAGTACAGTTTTATAAAAGACCAATTCAACTTTGTATGCAACGAGGCCATAGGATATGTTTTGCCAGTAGTGGTCCTCAGCTTAATATTTTTTTCTCCCACTGACCCTACTGAAGGGGCCAACATAGACCACAAACTTACAGGGAAAACCAACATTGTTAGGTATAACACTGTTTGGCATAAATGTGTCCCGTGAGCTTATAAAATTTTCATGGCGTGCAGTAAAACCACAACAAATGAGAAAAAAATGTGGTTCAAGTTAGAGTCATATTTATTTAACCAGCATTTATTTAACCAAAGGAGAAAAAAAATCAAGGTAATGAGGATGAAATTAAATAAACCATTCCCCTTCTGTGTTTAGTAAGTAGGTTTTGGTGGGCAATAAAGCCTTTTCAGTGGTGCTATTATGAAAATCTATAAAACGCTTTTCAAGACTTGTTGTCCAAATCTTTCAAAATAACAATCATCATTGGGCTAGTCCTTTATTTATAATCCAACATAGTATGTAATAGCTAAATGAAGTAAACAAGCAATGTACTTCAGCTATCATTAAATGGCTTAAAGAGCCTTAAAAAGTCCAACAATATAGTAGAATCAAAAGTGGGGGGGAAAAGAGGCAGAAAGATCCCTGAACTTGGGGGTGCTCTAATTCCATTTTTTCTGCAAGGTACAAAGCACATGGACTTGGAGTCATGAATACTCTAAACACACCTGCTGAGAGGGCGTGAGCCTGCAAACAGGCAGAGGCAGGCACCTGGAAGATCTAAAGGCTTGATGGAGAGAAGTAAGTGGGAGTAATAGGGGGTGTGGGGCAAAGTAGGGCAGGGTAGAGGGCCTGAGGGCAGGAGTCTACACTTGACAGAGAGGTGGGAGGAGTCGGGGAGAACACGGGGCTGGAGATGTGGTTAAGAACTGGAGACCAGTCAGCCACATCCAACCCAAGCCTTGCAGGCAGCAGTTAGGCAGTGGGACCAAGAAGCAGGAGAGTCTATGGGTGAAAATCTGTGAGACAGAAAACGAGGGGAAACCTTCAGAAAGGATAGGAAGGTGAGGGGGCCCTCGTCTTAAGGCATAAAAGGTAAAAGCAGCTGGAGAGAGAAGAAAGTGAGAGGCGGAGCCAAGGATGCAGGCAGCCCAGGGGCGCTCACTGCAAGAGACAGATCTCCCTTTCCTTGTTTTAAGTTACTGTAGAGGGACAGCAGTGACTGCTGAACACAGCCTCTCTTGGGAAAATCTAACAAACCAAGAGGTGGGGCGACCTGAGCTGTCCCAGGACCTTCCTCCCCTCCCCGATCCTGAAGAGACCCCAGTGTGGAAGACATCAGTGCAGAGGCTGCAGCACACAGTGAGACAGGCTACAGGAAGGATTCTGAAAACCATAAAGCACAATGCAAACAGGAGGCGCTGTCATTCCCTGAGTCCCTCAGACACAGAAGAGTGAGACCAGCATGACCACCATGAGCGAAGAAATATTCGGCAAATATGGCTATTGTACCTCTTCCAAATCGAGATGCCCTAACCAGAAATTCCAGTAATTGGAGAGGACCTTACCCTTGGTATGTTTACTTTCCTGTCACATAGTTTTCAACACTTAAAAATCCTACCTGAGGCACGTGCCATGGAGCTCTTAAGAAACTATCTTACTGGTTTATTAAAATGGCAGCTCGCATCTAATGCATTTCCAAGGAGTCTTTTTAATACCTTCTAGATTTTAACTAATTAGGTTAATTCCATTCCATTCAATTCACTCATTGAATGACTTCCCAGTACCAGGCAAAGTGGTGGCTGCTGGGCAGGGGGTGGGAGCGGGGGGGGGGGGGGGGGGGGGGGGCTGCACCGAGGGTCTTCTCCGTGTCCATTTCAGACTGGGAAAGCTGTCTCCTCTGGGACCGCATTACCTGGGAACGTGTTTAATTTTAAGAAGTCAAGGAACTTCTTAATACCTGGTGACTGCGACATTCACTAGGACGTGCCTCCTCGCCAAGTTTCCGCCCAGTCACTCCTGTCATAATTGCATAACCACAGCATGTCAAGTTGTTTCTTGTTGCAACTGTAACTTGTAAAATTAAACTTCAGAACTGAGATAGTCAAGCTAAATAATTGCCTACTTTAAAAAGACGTGTCTCTATAATTTACATGCCACTTCAGATAGCTCCTGCACGATGATCCCTGGGAGTCACCGCTGTCACCAGTGTTCAAACGCCGTTCCAGTGTGGCAAGCCTCCCTGCACGCAGGCCCGTCCTGTCTTCTCAGTTTTCTGAGCAGCATTTCATATGGATCCACTGCGCTCCGCTTTCCACGTTTTAACGAGAACCCGATTAATCGCATTTCCTTTTCCCATGCTATGGGACTTCTAAAATTCCAAAGAAGGGCCATAAAATGGCCCCAAATGCCCTTGCTTGTGCTCCATGGGGCTCTACGGTGTATTGAGAAGTTTGAGTGAAGCTGGATACTTAACACACTCAGGTCCCTCTGGGAATGAGTCGCCTGCCCTCTCCTGCCCCTCATGGGAGGCACCATCCCTCCCTGTCCCAGCCCGGGGTGTCCCATTCTCTGAAGGAAAACACCTAGTGGAAGGGGGCCACGAAGAGCCTGGAGCAAGCTGTTCAAGAGGAAATACTCAAGGCCTGACGGGTCAAAAGTCCAACACCGTGTGGAGGCCCCGTCAATCGGCCTGGAAATGGTACCCCTCATGGGGTGAGCCACTTTCTTCCTCGGTAGGTTTTTTCAATCAGTCCGAGAAAATAGTACCAATGAATAAACAAGCTCTTGATTTCCGCCCTGGGATTCTTCAAGACGCTCAAACTACTTTAGGGGGTGGCCTAGTCACTCCCCCAAATCCATGCTTCACAATAAAGTAAGATGGGGGTGGGGAGACACGAGGGGTTGAAGGATAAATTACGAGCCAAGAAAACCAAACGATCCGTTCTCTCACCCAGTGAAACCGAGTCAGTGTTGAAGTAGAAAGCTAGAACCTCAGGGTCTTTGAGGATAAACCTTTAGCAATGGCTCTAAGACCTCCCTTCCAACCAAAGCCAGTTTTCTCAGAAATCTGCTTGAGTGGAGATAAGCTTGACAAGAGGTACACCCCACCCCTCCTCCGGCATCCACTCAGCCAAGTGCTGAGTTTGCTGTCTTTGTTGCTTCTCCTAGTAGCCTTCACAGCCCTTCTCTGAATCCGGTTTGCACACAGGCGCCAAGAGGGGAGGTTAATTTCAACGTGGCTGTTGCGATTGGTGAAGTGCTGGTCCCAGCATCCGTTTTAGGCAGATAAGTACACTCAGCTGTAGCACAACAAAACCAGGTGATCAAGCCTAAACTAATTTCCATGTCTGATCAGTTGCATTTCCAAAAAGGCAACACAGGGCAAACATGTTCTACTGATGCTACAATCCAGCTCTGGAAGCATGAAAAAGGGGAGAAAACGGAAAATGGAGCATCTTGGACTTGAAGACTCTCTCAAAAGCATCACCTTCTCCCCTCAAGAGAGCTAGAGTAGGCCAGGCCCGCGTTAACTCAGGATTTGTTTTCTACCCTGCTACATCCCGAGTCCAGCGAACTGAACGGCTCTTCTCATTAGTAGAGGGTGAGCCCACTGCTGGAAGTGTTTATAACATCTGTCTGTGTAACCAAGGTGTCACTTCCCCAAACGGTCCATACTGTTTCCTTAAAAAAAAAATTTTTTTTTAAATTCTACATGAAATCTGTGGTGTGTCAGCCCCTTCCCAAGGTCTGAGTCAGAGCCTGCCTGCCTTTACCGAGGTTCTAGGTGACCAGGGTGTATCACTTTCAGAGTTGCCCCGGGAGCTGAACTTGTGGCTGTCTTCCAACCACACACAACATAATCGCTATCTATTTTAAAACACTCGTCCTAGCCCACATGCCGTGGAAGATGCCTCCTACATAGGTCTTCAACTTCCTACTGGAAACAAAACATTCCTGTGTCACACTTCGCATGTCATCTGTCAGGACTAATGCGTGTTTGTGTGTATATCTAATTTATCTCTGGCCGTGCAACTCTTGAAGCAAAGAAAGCCACCCCAAATGTTACCGTCCTGCCTGAGCCAATGACGAGCTTGGGGAAAGGATTGAATAGGAGATGAGAGGAGCCCTTAAGCCCAGGGACTTCTCTCACACAAACAGCAAATGGGGAAAAAATAATAAAAACCCTCGGTAGAGGGAGGCGGCTGGTGGATGATAGAGGAAGGGCATTAAGCTGCCTACCAAAGGCCGCCGAGCAGCGCACTTCTCCAGCTGCCTGCAGGGAGCAGTGAAATCTTCTCCTCGCTCAATAAGCAAGCCCTCTCTGCCAGCCTCGCAGGGGGCACGAATAATAAACACATGGAGCTGGGCACACAGATGCACCGGGACCAGCCACCCCGCAAAAGGTCAAAACTTCAGAAACGCCGGGGATCAGGGCACCCTCACACACATCTATCCGTCGCAGCGGGAGAGAAGGAGCTTGGGGACCAGGCAAAGGATTCTGAATTGTTATTTTCTTTCGGGCTCCGGCTGGCAAAGTACGACGGCTACATGCAAAGCTAGAGAGGTGCAGGAAGGCTGACGGCGGCGGGGGTGCGAGTAGGAAGGGAGGGGTGTCTCACCCCAGCCACCCAGGCCTCGCGGTGACGAAAGCCGTCAGCAGCCCCAACCGCATCCCACTCGCGGCCCCGCCGGCAGACGCCCCCCGCAGCGCCCTCCGCCCCGGCTTCCGCCCAGGCCACCCCTCCAGCCCCGCACCCGCGGCAGCCTCGGCCCGGCCGCGCGCGGGCAGCGCCACGGCCGCGGCTCCCATCCCCTCCGCGCCGCAGACACCCCGCAGGCCTCCCCGCCTGCCCGCCCGGGCGCGCCGTGCCGGGGAGCCGAGACGGGGCGCGCACCGCCGCCCACTCCCCCCGCCCCGGGGCTGGCGGCGGCTCCCGCTTACCTTGGGCGCTCGCGGGGGGGGCTGAAGGTGGCAAGCCTCCCGCCCCCCGCCCCTCGCCTCCGCGCCGGGTTCTTCCTCCCTCCTCCTCCTCTTCCTCCTCCTGCCCACCGAGGGTCCCGGGCTCCCCCTCCGCCCGGCGGCCGGGAGTAGCCGCCGAAAGCCCCGAAGCCGGGCCCGCGTGCGTGCAGGCGGGAGGCGGCGGCGCGCGGCCAGCTCGCCAGTCACTGAGCGCGGCGCGCGGCTCCCAACTAAAGTGTGAAAGAAGCGGCGGCCGCGGCAGGCACGGCCCCCGGGAGTGGGCAGGGAGCGCGCGAGGGAGGGGACCGAGCAGGAGGGAGGGAGCCGGGGAGGGAGGGGACCTCCTCGCCCAGTCACTCGCTCGAGGGGCGGGGGCAGCCAGACACTCCCCACCGCCCGGCCCTCCCCGCGCGCCCGGCTCCCCTCCCCCGGGGAGGGGCCTGCGGAGGCCGCGAGGGCGCCGCGCTCGGGAGAAAGGGACCCGGCGAGAGGACGGTCGGGGGTGCGAAGGGCCGCGGGGAGGGGAGGAGGGCGAGGACGGGCGTGTGTGCCTGTGTGTTTGTGTTTGTGGTGTGTGTGCGCGCGCCCTGGGGCCAGCGGGAGGGGAGCGCGCGGCGCGAAAGCTGAGGTTGGGCCTGTCACCCGGGCGGTGGCCTGGCAGCCGCGGGGCGGCTCAGGGGCCCCGAGGGCCCAGCTCTGCGGGAGATCCAGGCCAGCCCGTGGGCCCGGCCGTAAGGTTGTGGCTGCGGGATGAAGACGGGGGCGGGGGAAGGCCGGGCATCCTCGCGGTCCTGGCAGCCCAGCGGCCCCGGCCCCGCCACCGAACCGCCTCCGCCCTGCCCTGGAGCGGTGGTTCCTGCAAGATGAATGAAGCACCGCCACTCGGTGCGAGCGGCACTGGAGGGAAAGTGACGGGCGCACCCTGGGTCCGAGATCTGGCGCCCTTCGCTCCTCCCCGCCCTTCCCGGCCTCTCGGGACTAAAGGGAGGAGGCTGCGCCAGTTGGGCAGGTCTGGGATGGCTGGGGTCTAGAAAAATCACCGTCCACCACTTTATCTGTTCCGTTTTTGCGGATCCTCACAGGGGGTGAATTTCCCACCCTCTGGGGAAAGGTACTCTTCTCCTCTCCCCGGCCATATGGGGTGTTCCGTGTGTGCACTTAATTGATCTTTCAGCGTTGATAGCTGTTGGATGCCTTTGTGTGGCTTCCCCTCGCTTCGCTGCTCCTGCATTGCCCTAGACACGTGAGGAATGTTAGGCCTCCAGGGTGAGGACACCCAAGAAAACAATAGGGTCAGAAAGAGCCTCCTGGGTCCCGCGGATTGCACACCAACCAATCATTTCTCACTCTCAGCCGAGAGGAAGCGGGGAAAATGGAAAGGGGCACACCAGAGCTGTGACAGTGATGAGACTCTTAACTGAAAAGCAAATTCATAATTTAGTTTAGTGAAATGAGTTCATAACCACCCATAATGGTTAGGGAGTTGGCCTTTTTTTGGGGAAAAAAAAAGATTTTCCTGTGGGCTCCCTTTTTCAATTTAAAAGGCTGGCATGACATTGTTTTTGAAACTGGCTTGTATTCTATTTTTTAAGCTATCCATATTCTAGTTTGTTTTTCTTTTTGGACCAGAACTCTCTGTAGTCTAGCCTCCTGAAGAGGGGCAGTTAAGAAGGGAAAGTGGGCTAATTAAGATTCCAGCCAGGGGCTGCCAGCCGCCATCTCTTACATTAGGCCACTTGTTTCACTTCCTTTAGCCTTTCTTTCTTGTCTGTAAAATGGGATTCATGATAGAAGAGCTCCTACCTCATAAGCTTGTTGTGAAAGTAAAAAGGAAATTGAAATGAGGTGGCAATATGTGCAAAACACTTTGCATGATGCCTGACACATGGCAAGCACTCCGTAACTCAGCTGTTAGTTCAGATATGTAGTTTAACCCCCAATTTAGTAGACTTTTTTTTTTTTCTCTCTTTGCATTCCTTCTTAAAGTTGAGGGGACGGAGAAATCTATCTGCTGGGTTCATCCCAAATGTAGTCAACCCTTCTCTGATGCCTGACACCTACTCCTGTGTAAAATGAAAGAAGTCTGTATCTAGATATGATCCTAAAGCATCCTGAAGGGTAGCAAGCTTGTGTATCTCCCCACCTCTCTCCTCTCATCTACAAAGCCCACCCTGAATAGACCAAGCTCTATACATGTTGGCCTGTGTTGTATTTTATCCTTTCAGGGCTGGGAACAGTGGCTGGCCGTGTAGATTTCTTCTGAGGGCGAGGCACTGTGTGTCTTCTTTGACTTGGCATCCTAAACACTAACAGAAGGCCACAGAGCAGGCACTTCATGCATGCATTGCATACATTAAAGAACATCTATACCATGCCTTTTTAAAGCACACTTTCAATTATTCAAAGTAATGCATACTCATTGTAGAATCCAGTTGACCCTTGAACCACATGGGTTTGAACTGTGTGGGTCCACTTAAATGTGGATTTTTTTTTTCAATACATACCGGTCCTGTTTTGGATGATCTGCAGTTGGGAGTCCACAGAAGCAAAGGGCCAACTGGATGCACTGATCTACACTGTTTTATAGAGGACTGGAGCATCCACAGATGGTGGTATCCATGGGGGTCCTGGGACCAATCCCCCACAGAGACTGAGAGACAACTAAGTTTTGGGGGGAGTCAAAGGTTATACGTGGATTTTCTGACATGTGAGGTCAGTGCGCCTAACCCCTGTGTTGTTCAAGGGTCAACTGTATTTAGAAATTTCAGAAACTCAGCCGAGCATGAAGAAAATTAAAATCACCATAATTCTGCTTCACAGCGAGAAGCACTCAATAAGTGCTTCAAGTATATCCATCTTCCCTTCATTTATTTCGCTATTATTCAATCACCAAACACTTATTAAGGACCTAGTTAGGGACTAGACAACTTCCCAGGGCCGAGAACAGGTTGCATGTCAGTGTTGTTTGTTTCTCAGTAATACTCCTTGAAGTGTCATTCTATATGGTAGCGAGGCTTTCAGGGTAGACTACAAAAAGTCCCAAAGAGGAATCCTGTAATTAAACAGCAGTGCTGACTAGAAACAATCCAGGTTTTGTAGGGTTTGAAGCACTTACAATTTGGGGAGTCATCTTCAAGATAAGGAACACAAAAGTGCAATTACCCCTTGGACTAAGGGGTCATGGACTTAAGCCCCTTTTTGCTTCTCAGTACACCCCTCTTTGGTGCTGAAATTTCCATAGAAATTAACTGCTTTGATAAACATTTAATGTGAAAACTCGTTTCTAATTTCACCCAGGATCCTTAGGATACCTCTCCCACCTTCTCTGCAAATCTGGAAGAGTGGAGACTTCCACTATGTGCACAAGCATGCACACACACACGCACACTTTTGTGCACACTGCTACAGTAGGGGCAGTGGGACTACAGCAACTTCGGGCAAGGGCTGCAGAAGAGCGGGCAGATAGTGCACAGTGGCTGGGAGGGACAGACAGATGGGGCGCTGAGGTGCTGGGAGACTCCTTAGATCAGGGGTCCTCAAACTTTTTAAACAGGGGGCCAGTTCACTGTCCCTCAGACTGTTGGAGGGCTGGACTATAGTTTTAAAAAAAAAACTATGAACAAATTCCTATGCACACTGCACATATCTTATTTTAAAGTAAAAAAAACAAAACGGGAACAAATACAATATTTGTATTTGCATGTGGCCCACGGGCCATAGTTTGAGGACCCCTGCCTTAGATAAAGGTATGCACCATAAACCATGCAGCAGGAGCTGCCTGCAAATTGGTGTGGTCAGCATGAGCTAAATCTACTAGACATTTTATCACAGAATAATCTCTCTGGCTATTCATCATTACTAAATGACTGTAAACAGACTAATATAAGAAGAATGAAAGATGATCCCCTCCCCTTCACAAGTAAAAAAACCATCTCCTCTTTGCCCTTCCAGGCTACTAGAATCTCTGAATTCCATAACTTCAAACACTCTAAGTATAATTTTTAAAAGTGATATCTGGTTTTGGTCAGTAAAGTTTTAATTTTAATCTTCAAAAGCATTTCTATCATGATGAATTTTCTTTTATCCTTAAAATTTTAATTTATAAATGCTTAGCTCTATAGGATCATTCATAACACATAGGTGTGAATCTTTTGTTCTTATTTTTAAGTAGAGTATTATGGACTGAAGGTTGGTATCCCGCCAAGTTCATATGTTGAAGCCCTAAGTCCCAAAGTGGATGATATTGGGAAGTAGGGCCTTTGGGAGATGAAGTCATGAGGGTGGGGTCCTCAATGAGATTAGTGCCCTTATGAGAAGAGAGTTGGGAGCTCTCCCCAACCCCCAATCCTGACCACTCCTTCACCCTTGCCTCCTCCACCCCCACGCCTCCCCACCTCCCAATACTCCCCTACCCTCAACTCCCTGTCCCGCTCCCAACACACCATCTCCAAGGCAGGAAAAGAGCTCTCACTAAGAACCTGACCATGCTGGCACCCTGATCACAACTTCCAGCCTCCAGAACTATGAGAGATAAACGTCTGTTGTTTAAGTCACCCAGTCTGCGCTATTTTGTTATAGCAGCCCAAGCTGACTAAGACATATGGGTTCCCTTTACCATTGACTATAAAAAGGAAACCAAGGGGAAATGCAAGTTGATTGAAAAATAGAATAGTAAAAGCTGTACATATAAAAATAGTAAAAGCTATATGCCTCTTATAACTTCTCATCTAAACCCACATGAATTCATTTTATGTGATTTATTTTAAAAAGTTCCAATCAGGTTGATATTTTAAAATAATCAAGTTAAAAGTAGCTTTGGAAGGATTATTCAAAGACAGATAAATATCCTAAAATAAATACTACTCTGAAATGTGCTATCCGAGCAACCCAGCATGGAGTTCCTGAACTTTTGGAGTCTTCCTCCCTTACTGAAATTTCACAGCCTTACACTGTCGGGGACCTGCCATATCTTTTATCTTAGCTCCACCATCAAGACTTGAAACTAGATGTGTGTATGCATGTGTGTGTGTGTCCAAATCTTCTTCCTTTGGGGGTACCACAATGCACACACAGGTAAAGCACCCAATACACAGTTGTGGGTTGAGGGTTGTTTGTGTATTTTCTTTATACTGGTTAATCCTAAAGACACCACACAGCTCCTACAGAAGATGGGGGCAAAATCAGAGCAGATAGATTAAAGTCAGTGCTAACAACTTGCTAATGGTTCTAATTGGTCTCTCCATGATGTGTGAATTACTCTGAGTAACCTGCTTTTCTAGACCTGATAATTATGGCTCTATTTACTTCTATTTATTTCCTCCTTGGGTCTCTCCTTGGGGTATGTATTTTTCTTTTATCTCACTTTCCAAAATTGGGTAGACAGAAGATGAAAACAGGGGACATAGTCATTTGAAGCATGGAATGTTAAGAACCCATAACCAAGAGACTCAGCCACAGGTAAGAGAGAAGGATGAAGGAGAGGGAGGGGGACTCCAGACCCCCAGGTAGGGTCAGCTAAGCCCCCCAGGCTGTCTCCCCTCTCCTTCTCAGGGTCATGGCCTTGCCCAGTCACCGGAAGTTTGCTCTCTAGTGTGGAGCCCTCGTCCCCAGGTCACACAGCAGCTCCACCACTGTGGGTGTAACAGATGAAGTCACCTGGTGCTTACTGACACCTGCTTGGAGTATTGTCCTGCTTCCAGCTTATATGTGCTAATAGTATTGCTATGTCACATGCTGGTCTTGTCTCTCTAATGGACTGTAAGCTCTGTGAGAACTGGAGGCTTTGCTGCTCCCTGTAGGCTCAGCCAGACAGCAGGGTCTCCTGCAGCCTCAGAGGTTAGGGAGTAATCAAGTTGCCATGACATTGCTGTGTGGGCTCCTCTTAGTAATGATGGAAAGCAAATACTGCCGTCCAGACATTTCAGCCACAATGAAACAGACAGAGGATGTGGCTAAAAGAAGAAAAAGAGCACAATTCGTGTGTGTGTGTGTGTGTGTGTGAGAGAGAGAGAGAGAGAGAGAGAGAGAGAGAGAAGAAACAAACAAAATCTTCATTACCGTATTTTCACCTCTACCTCAACTTTACCTCTTTGAACACAGCCTTTCCTTTTCCGACAGCCTTTCAGAAAGTGAAGCAATTCTGAGGAGATAAATGGAAGGAGTCAAGTTGCAGCTCCCTTCACCATATTGAAGAACCCCTAAAACAACCGGTAAGTCATTACTTCTCATTATACTTCAGATTACAAAAACTCTGCTGGTTCTGATGTTATGAACTGATTTCAGATACAATTATTGAGAACTAACATTTTTAAGGGCTAATAAAAATACTGCTCTCATGGAGATATAAACAACTTGCTGGTTTCAGATCAGATGCTAAAAGGGAGAAAGGAATGAATGGGGGAATTCCAAAATAAATGGTTCAAATAGTTTTGGGGTGTTGGCATATAATCAGAAAGTTTTCTAAACTCCCCCTCATGCTTTAACTGATTTGGTCCCCCCTCCCCCCCATAAAATGCTAGGGAGGTGTTGTTATTATAAACAGCTCCATCTTCTAGATGCAAAATCTCTAAATGCAAAACAATAAGGTTAAGTTATCAGGACAAAGCCAAGGTTACCTAGCTAATAAGTGACAGGGCTGGCACTAGCTCTTAGACTTGGTACTTAGACTACACCATACGGATGGTGACCACTGGGCGTAGAAAAGAACACTTTTATCTTCAGGAATCTACTGAGTGGTAGGCAGCCTCAGTACACTGTCCACCTCCTCCATGGTCTCTATCACTGGTGAGGGTCCAGAAGAGGATTAGCACTGTGGGTCCATGATACCTGCTGGCTACTCAGAAGCCTGCTGTGGGTTCTCCTCACCAGAAGACTATTACCGAGGTAGGAGATCACAGAGCAAAGGTGGCTAGAAGGCTTCAAACACGATAGCGTTTCCATGCTTCCTCACTTGTTCAATTGAATCAGTTCTTGGTCCTAAATAACTTTGTTGCTAAAGGACAGCTTTATCAACAAATACCCAGTATCAATGTAAGGCAACCATTAGCCTAAACCAGGGGTGGGCAACTCCTGGCACGCGTGCCAATCATGGCACGCCAGTAACTTTTGCTGGCACGCAAAACCCTCTCTTATAATCTTCCATTTACAATTTTTTTCTTAATATCAACTTTATTTTTCAGATAAATTCAGTGTAGGTGCATCTTAGACAAATAAATAATTTTACATAACAAGTTATCTTAAAGACCATAGACATGGATTGACGAGAGAGGGGAAGAGCAATTTCTATGCCTCTGCCTTAACTCTCCCTGCCTTCCTAGATCCGACCAGTGTTTTGGTTTCATCCACATACGCTTGTGAATCTTTGTTCTCAGTGATGAGTTTTGTTAAGTCTCGTAATAGGAGTAGCCTGACGGATGAAAATAGTAGCTCGTGCATATCTCTGAAGGTCATGAAATATAAACCTGATGTAAAATCTCTGTCATCAGTGATGCAGCAGCAAAAGTCCCACAGATAATATCAAACGGAGTCATAAAGTTTTCTGTCGGACTATCAGTGTACATGTATACATTAAAAAATAAATGTATTTTTCATCATCATATACTGTGTTTTTGTCGCTCAAATGAATTTTATTATTTCTTCAAGGTTCTTCACATACATACACCTTAAGAGATATCAAGTAGGCATAACATGTTGTCAAGAAATTAGGATTGGCACGAGGAGAATTTTGAGTCAGAGATTTTGCTGGTTTTGGCATGCACTCACAAAAAGGTTGCCCACCCCTGGCCTAAACATTTATAAAACATTCACTAATTTGAAATAGCATCTTTATGTCTTTCCTGTGGTGTTTTAGACTATGGTTTCTTAATCTCTGTGTGTACGTGTTCCTACAGATAGATCCCTCTTTAACCTTCCCATGTAGAAACATAGCTAGATGGGGTGCAACCCCTTTCAATGCTTCACATCACCATGAGAAATTGAACCTATGTGGCAGAAAATATTTCATTTAAATATGACAATGCCAAAGTTCTCCCCACTCTCAGCTACAAAAGAGCTGTGACCTTTTATTGGCAGGAAATCACCTTGAGATGCACTGTTATGGCACCACAGCTGTAACCCACACCCCTGGACCAGAGTGGCCAATAAGCTGTGGACCTCTATGGTGTCACCTCCAGTGGTGGTTGAGGAAAGAGCACGTTGTAGGTGATAGTGATTGTGGGCTTTGATATAGAATATGTGCTAGTTCTATTAACCAGTACCACAAGCACCTGGAGAGCAATCCTGTGGTGGCCATCTGGGTTGACCACCACAATCCTGTGGGTGAAGGATTCAACGCTGATTCTGTAGATCTGGGCTCCAAGTGAGAGGCGCTGCCATTTCTACTGGATGGAATGCCTCTGAAGACAGACAAAATGCAGTGCCAAACTTCTGTGAGAAGGGTGGGGACCCTTCACCCTGGGACTGACCTATTGTCATCCCCTCTTAGGCTGTAAGCAGAAGAGGCCATCAAGTTAGTCAACAGAAGATTCAAGATTTAAACCCAGGGTTTTCTAATTCCAGGATATGACTCTTCCATGATGCTTACTGAGCAAAGAGCCAGAGGTCACATTCTAAGGTACTGGTTGGGGGTTGGGACTTCAACATATGAATGGGGAGCACTATTCAACACATTACAACTCATTTAGAAATTTATTGTTATCCCCATTTACAGACTATGAAATGAGGCCCAGTGAGGTTAAGTAATGAGCTCAAAGTAGAATAACCAGTGAGTTGCAAAGCTGGGATTCGAAACATGGTCTAATTCTAAACCCCAGTCTCTTCTCATTATATAAGCAAAATACCTTTATTTACAGTCTCTGTCTTATTTCTCCCAGGCTTAGTAAATACTTGTCAACGTATTGAGTCTGGGCCTTTTCACTATTATGTAATGATTTACTTCCATTTCAAAATATTTACTGAGTGCCTGCTATTACTATAAGTATTTCAGGCACTGGGTTCAAAGATGACTTGACACATGGATCAGGTTGCAAGGCACTTAACATTTAATGAAAGAGACAGACTTATAAGCAAGTCACTATTTCATAAAGAAACATTAAGTGGCCCAACTGGCGTGGCTCAGCGGTTGAGCATTGACCTATGAACCAGGAAGTCACAGTTCATTCCCGGCCAGGGCACATGCCCGGGTTGCAAGCTTGATCCCCAGTGTGGGCATGCAGGAGGCAGCCTATCAATGATTGTCTGTCATCATTGATGTTTCTCTCTCTCTCTCTCTCTCTCTTCCTCTCTCTGAATTCAATAAAAATATATTTAAAAAGAGAGAGAAACATTTAGAGTTAGGTGGAAATTCAAGCAACTCTGCTGTGGGGGGATTAATACTAATCGGTGGAATCCAGCCAATAATGTTTGTATCCTTACATATATAACAAGGGACTATGGGAAGGACATTTAACAGACACACTTTCCTCCCTCATGGGACTATTGGAGAAGTCCTATCCACTAGAAATTGACTTCTGAAAGAGTATCAGCTTTGAAGAAGCCTGGTCTCAGCCTTTCTCTCTGTTGAGGTCCTTCAACCTCTCTCAGTGAGTAGGATCTGGTCATTGAGACACTGAATCTTAGCATGAAAGTAAGTCCCTTCTCTGAGACAAATGATGAAGTTTCCACAAGAAAATAGGAGGACATTTCCTTCCTTGCCAGGCTCACCCTGAAGGTCACAAATCTGCCCTTTGCTGCGGGAAAGTACACAGTAGGTTGAACAAAGCTAATAATTTCTTTACTCCCGCTACCAAAGTCAGTCTGCTGGATGAAATATTTCCAACAAAGGCACTTTTTTCAAAGCCATGTTATATATAGTCCCTTACCTTTGAAGTTATCAAATAAACTAGTTACATAGAACCAACATGACCGCATAGCCCTCTCAAAATGTATACATGCACCATACCCTGATATGTCAGAAACTCTTAATGAGTAATGATGAAATTCTTTGGAAAAGAAGATCTTCTTGCAGAGATGAAAACCTCTGATTTCAAAATATTTGTAAAATCAGATTACTTTCTGAAATTCCCAGATAGCATAAGTGTAAGAATCAGAGCAAGAGAGATGGAGAGGAGGGACACTTCATTTTTAAAAAAGAAGCTACAGGACTTTCACTCTCTAATTTAAGCTACATGTGGCAGAAAAAGGCTACTTAGTACTTAGGGTTCTATCTCAAATATCTTCAAGCCTCTAAATTCTCCTTGATAGGCGGTTTGCAAATAATTACAGTTTATTTATGCATTCATCCAACTAACACTTATTGAATGGCAGAATTGTGTCAAGCACTGAGAAGGTTTTGAGGCTGTCAGACTGCTGGCTATGGTGATGCCAATGTCAATGTTAACAACAGCACAGACTAAAATGCCAGTGGTTGCATAGTAAGGCCCATCCTTTGTCGTATTTGTGCCTGGTGTGGATGGGACTACCATTCTGTATTAGGCTGATGTAATATCAAAGTTAAAGGTTCACTTAGGCCTTCAAGAAGAAGAGTGGTAGATATAAAGTTCTCAGGGAAACATAGCCTTGCGTTGGAGGCAAGCTATGTCAGTAAGAGAGAAAACTAAGAAAGAAATAAGTAAAAATAAATCTTTCTCCCAACAGTAAAACCCTCAATACAAATATGCAAGTTTTTGGAGTAAGCAGACACTAAGTATAATACAAGTTTCTTTCGCATCTGTATTAGTTATGATGCATTTGGCTGTAAAAACAGATAGTACACCAAAAAAATGGCCTAGATAATGACATTTGTTACTCACATGAAATCTGGAGATCAGATGGTTTCTGGGTCTTTAATTCAGTAGCTCAACAAGTTCATTGGGGAACTCACATTTTTTTCACCTTTCTATTATTTCATTCTCATTGTGTTGGCTATTGGCTCCAGACACATTCCCTCATGGTTGCACGATGGCTATAGAAGCTCTAAACATCATATCCTCACAAAGCTACATCCAGCCCCGGCCAGTGTGGCTCAGTTGGTTGAGCATCATCCTATGCACTGAAAGGTCGCAGGTTCAACACCAGCCAGAGCATATATCCAGGTTGCCGATTCAGGGTGTTGATCTCCTCCTCTCCTCCCCTCTCCTCCCCTCCCCTTCCCTCCTTTCCCCTCCCCTCTCCTCTCCTCTCCTCCTCTCTCTCTCCACATACCCAGGTTGCCGGTTCAGGGTGTTGATTGATCTCTTCTCTCTCTTGCTCTCTCTCTCTCTCTCTCAATCAGTAAAAACATATATTTTTAAGAAACACTATATCCAATGGCTTCAGAAGAAACATCCTTCTTTGCATGTATTTTAAACACCACAAAGAACTTTTTAGAAGCTTCTTTTGCAGGCTTCCTCTCAGTCTCATAGGCCAGAATTATCAGCCACAAGCTTATTCCTAAACCAATCACTGACAAAGGAAATGGAATTACCATGAACCATCAAGATTGAACCCTTCGGGCTAGTGAGGAGTCAAATACGCCCTTCCCCCACAAAGAACATGGCTGATTCCCGAACAAAGTGGGAATATCTGTGGTACAGAGACAGGCCCGTCCTTGGTAGGAGGGAATGGATGTAAGGGAGGCAACCAGAGGGACCCCCACAGCAGCATCACAAAGCAGGCAAGGAGCAGTTCCATGGAACCTTCTCTGATGATCACTGGACTTGACCTTGCTCCACAGATGAGCTTATCTTACAGGAATGAGTTCTGCTGATCTTTAGGATAGCTTCTAAGGACACGCTGTGCTGTATATTCTGCTGGTTCATATTACACCACCTTGACCTGAAGCCAAATTATGCATAAGAGTTCTAAAATGGTTTATGGCGAGGGCAGGCTGGCTGATGTCATTTGTCAAATGTGGCACTCTAGAATTACCTTACAAACATAAACCCATCCAAAGGCTTTTCCACATAATATTTACAGGAAAATGTGTTTTTGAAACAAGAATGAAACGCCCTATAGCTTACTCCACTTGGAAAACTGGACTAATGGACCCAATCCATTGTAGTAATGGTGAGGCGAGTCAGGGAATAGTGACCCGTGACCAGGTTTAAACTCAGTGAAAAAGGATAAATGGGTGGTATTTCTTGAGTTGGTCCTTCCTCGTAAAACTGAAATTAGAAGCTTCATTGTAATGGAGAAATTTCATATGCATTTTACTCAAAGGTAGAAAAGACCATCTTAATATACTTTTTAAAATATCCCCAGTGTACCTAACATAGTGCTTTTTATGTAGTGCTGAAAAGCTATCATTTGATTAATTGATTAGAGTGAAAGTTCTTCAAGAAACGATCAAAACAAGAAGGGACTCCCAATATTGGGTGCCTTGGCAATGTTATTAGCACTAGAGCTGTCCTCTGAGTTTATATCGGGGGAACCCAAAGGAGGCTGCACACTGAGTCACCTGCAGCCTCTCAGCACCTGTGCCCTGGGCCACCCCAGAGCTTCTGATCTGCTAGGGAGGGAAGCGTGGGTACAGACAGGTTTAAAGCTCTCCAGGATTCTAATGTGCAGCCAAGGTTGAACACCTGCATCAAAATCGCCTGGAGAGGTTATTAAACATCTTCGTTGTGCCCACGTTCAAGTTTCTGATCCAGTAGGTCCGGGGAAAGGCTCACTAATTTATGTTAATGAGTTTCCAGGAGATGTTGTTGCTGTTGGCCAACCCCCACTCTAGATCAGGATTCGGCAAACCCATAAACCAATATATGTTATGGGTCCATATAGCTTATCTTGCTAAAGGCCTGTTTTTGTATAGCCTATGAGCTAAGAATGGTTTTAGATTTTAAAGGGATGTTACAGAGACAAAAACAACAACAATAACAACAAAAACACCCAAGAAGAATATGGAGCAGAGACTGAGTGGCCTGCAAAGCTTTAAAATAGTCAATAGCTGGCCTTTTACAAACAAGGTTTGCTGACTCCTGCTCTAGAGGTTCATGAGGTCTGACTGATAAAAGAAAGAACCCCAAAGCACAAGAGAAAAACTCTGATGGGAAAAACTGTTCTGGAAGGCCTGGGGGAACCTCTAATCACAGCTGTGTGCCAGGAGAATGATGCCAGTGCATTCATCCTGACAACAGTGCTACTATTATCATCATACCCATTTTAGAGATCAGGAAATTGAGGCTCCAAAGACATTCACTTAGCAGTATAGAAAGCTAGTAAGTGATAGAACTACGATTCAAAGATTTCTACCAACCATTTCTATGTCCTGGAAAATGCTTAGAATTATGTTTAGAAAAGGCTGGAACTCCCAGAGAAGAGTCTAAAAATAAAGTAAGCACTAAAAACACCCCGCCCCCAGAGGTTCAATCAATTTGTTATTAACTGGTTGTTTCAGGCACTGTGCTACAAAGATACACAAAATAGTATCCCTGCCCTCACGGAACTTACTGTCTAAGGAGAGAAACAGACATGGGATGAAACCCATATAAAATCTGGCGAGGGCTTAAAGAACAGATTGGTGGGGCGGGGTTTCACAGAGCAGGGCCCTTTAAGGATACCAGTTTCCGGGTGGATAACACTCGAGGTTTCCTATCAGAGCACACAGCATTGATACTCCAATACAGTAGTCCCAATTACTTGTGGTTTTGCTCTGAGGTTTCAGTTACCCGTGGTCAACCACAGTCCAAAAATATTAAATGGAAAATTCCAGAAATTAACAAGTCATACGTTTTAAATTTCACACCATTCTGAGAAGTGTGATGAAATTCCTTGCCATCCTGCTCCATCCTACCAGGATGTGAATTATCCCTTTACCAAACATATCCACGAGGTACACACAGAACGATAACATCTTTTGAGAGAGAGATCACATTCTTACAACTTTTATTAGTGTACTAGTATATTGTTATAATTGCTCTATTTTATTAGTTATTATTAATGTCTTAGTGTGCCTAATTTATAAATTAAAACTTTGTCATAGGTATGTATTTATAGGAAAAAACATAGCATATGTAAGATCTGGTACTAGCTGCGGTTTCAAGCATCCACTGAGGGTCTTGGAAGGTAACTCTTTCGGATACTGTATAGGCAAGTTCCAAATGGAAGAATTTTACCAGCTTGCAGAATCTCCCAGGGCTCTGCAGACTGCAGAGCTCACTGCACCTCGGTCTCTGGCTGTACAAAGGAGACATCTAGGCAGCTAATAGAGAGAAGGCCCTGACTAGGAACAGCCAGTGACCACAGCAGTTTATGACAGTAAATGTGGGTCCAATTTCAGTGAAACGACAAACTATTCTATTTCATGGTTTTATGTAGTCATTTCTAAGCAGAGTTATTAAAAGAAGGGCTTATTTAAGGTAATGATTAGTCTGTTGATGGCTGGGGAGAGTCGTAAGTGAACATGTGATAATGATACAAGGGTTGGGTTTCATGTGGCCACTTTTGGCCAGAGCAATCTCAAACCACCAATTTTATGTATATATGACTTGGCATGCTGAGATGAGGAAGCAGGCAGGATTCACCATCATTCCCTGATCTTATTTTCAAGAGACTGATATTTTCACTTCTCCTTTGAATTTGCTTCTTAATGGTCAAGGTACAGATGAAAGCATTCGGCAAGAAACACTTTCCTGATTGACTAGTACTGTGTTCAGAGCTACAGAGATAGTAAGTAAAACGGAGACTTGTGCACAAGGAATTCATAGCCTGGACTCGAGGAGAGAAAGGCACGTGGACAGATTATTTCAGAACAATTCAGTAAATACGGAGGTTAAGTCAGAAGAAAACAACCTTTCCAGGAATCCTGGCCAGAAAGCTTGCTTCTGAAGTCTGATGGCCATTCCTTTGACACTGTGTGTGTGTGTGTGTGTGACAGTCTGTTTGTTTGTTTTTTTACTGCAAACCACATATTTAACCCATCAGGCTTAACCTGGCTTTTAGTAATTTAGGTATCATCTTAGAGAAATTGTATCATTCGTTGCTTACCTGCCCCTGGGGAGGTAAGTTGAGAATAACTTAAGGGCTTGAGCCCACAGAATGTAATGGAGATTACTCTTCTAAAAAAAACCTGACTGTTTATATGGAAACATTCGAATCTAGAATCTTCCATGTAGGTCAAGCATTCCATTTTTATTTCATATGCTACTTTTCAAAACTTGGGAAAATAATATATTAATATTGTAAATATTTTTGGAAAATAAAAATAAGTACAAAGAAGAAAAAATCATTTCTATGAGTATAACACAGATTTAATATTTTGGTATGTCTCCTTATAAATTTTTTTCTATGCATATATAGATATATAGGTTTCAGGTAACTGGAATTACACTGTATTTACAGCTATATACACAGGTTTTTTTTTCAGTTAATATTTCATATGAATTTCTCATTATTTCATAATTTCATTAATTATTTCCCATTTCATGGTTTAATTATCTTAATCATTCTATTTGGACCTCTATTTTTCCTCCAGTTTTTGGCCATTTGAAATAATGTGATAAAAATAATGTAATACAAACAGCCTTGCCGTGGTTTGCATGGGAACTTTAAAGGATTTTGGCATCTATTGCCAAAATGCTTTCCAGAAAGTCTATACCTTTGCCACTATTAAGTATTATTACCTTTGAAATATGTACTAAAGATATAGATCAGAGTATCTCCTTTTAATTTCCTTTTATTACTAGTAGTGTTGACTATTCGCAATCCGGGACCGCTGGCTCCTAACTGCTCACCTGCCTGCCTGCCTGCTCGCCCCCAACTGCCCCCCCCCCCCCCCCCCCCCGCTGGCCTTCTCGCCCCCAACTACCTCCCCTTGCCAGCCTGCTCACCCCCAACTGCCCTCCCCTCCTGGCCTGATCACCCTAACCGCCTCTGCCTCAGCCCCACCACCATGGCTTTGTCCTAAAGGACGTCCAGAAGGTCTCCAGGAAGGTCTCCCAGTCTAATTATCATATTACCCTTCTATTTGCATAGATTCCTTTCTTAAATGTGGGGAAGAGAAATATTCATCTACATTTTCCTTTAGCTTTTTCAATACCACCTTTCACTATCTACATTTACCTCATAAGCTTCTGGAGTTTAGTTTGGTTTATGGAATGTGGTAAGAATCATGCAGGTATCATTGAGAGAACATCCCCATCGAAGGCAACATTTCAAGACCAGGAAGTCTCTTTCATTCTCTGTAAGTGAAATTCAGTAGGAATTCAACAGCACAAAAAATCAAAATTAAGAGGGCCAACCTTCTATCTTACTGATCTGAAAATGCAAACTCATTATTATCCAAATGCAAATTGTGTATTAGACAAATTCTTACAAAACCTGGAGCATGCAGGAGAAAATAATAGAGGGCCCTAGATATTCATTTATTCAATGCATATTATTGAGTGCCAAGGTGCACCAGAAACTGTGCTGGGTTGGGAAGCGTCTGGAATTACAATTTCAGTGTTTGAGGAAAGGGCACCAGTATGTGCAACACTATGGAGCATAAAAAGATTGTCAATTTAATATACTTCATACTTTTGCAAGAGCAAGTCTTCTCAAATATAACTAACTCAGCAATGCCTCATTACAGGACGTAGCAATGTTATGAGGGAATGCAGTGACAGAAGTCTCTGGGGAGAGGAAGAGCAATATTTTATCAAGGCTTACCCAAGATTGATACTACCTTTTTGATATTATAGTCTCAGAAAGTTATACTACATTGTAGGTTGGCAGTAATATCCCAAATGTAGAAAATATTTTGCGAAACTATCAAATTCCCCTTGGGTTTATCCACCCACACATCTCCGTAGTCTAGGTTCTTTTTCTGGTATCAAATTAGAAGATGTTATCTTGACCCACTCTAGAACTGACTTCACTGAATGATGCCTGGGGCTTTTTACTGAGGGAGGGACAGCCATATGAAGTTCATTGCTGCATCTGTCATAGAAATAAGGATCCTGTCTAACAACTCAATCACCCCTCATGTGTTATTCCATCCTCAAACTTTTCTTCCTTCTCTGCCTTCCTACCTCCTTTCTTTTTTGAACTTCTGAATCCAGTTAATTTAAATTAAGTTCTAATGACATTAACTACATAGAGCCATGCACCTCAGCCATCTTGACTTCCTGCCCCTTTTTTAAATTCCTTAGTTCTAATTTATTTTCACTTGTGTTATTTTGTTTCCCAATTGTATTTTGGGGATGTGGCCATTTGTTCTGATTCCATTCTTGCCAAATAACATTTTAATAAATAGTTACTTCCTAGATACCTTGATATCAAGAAGAACAGCACTGGCAGCAAAGGTTGTACCCTTTGCTGGGCAATGGATAGAATTTGTGAAAGCAATGGTTGCCTGGAGCTGTGTGAAGAAGGAAAGGAGTGCAGTGCTTGATTAGCAATGTCTGCTCTGAGCACAGTAGGAGAAATTGTTGGCACTTCTACCAGGTTTTTTACTTCTCTGCCTTAAATAGAATACATGAATATAATAGTAACGAGAAATCATAAACAAGTTAGTAAATCACTTTCTGACTTATACAACAGTGATTTGTGAGTTTTATCAGCTTAATTTATTCTCCAAAGCATGAATATATCTCTGTAAAATAAAATAAAAATAAAGTTTCTAAACTTTACTTAGAAATGGAATCTTTTTCATAAATCTTATTGGCACTGGCTTAATGAGTAGTTAAAAGGGGCTTCTTCCTAGGAGGGGAGATTTAAGAAACCTTTTCCCTAAATCTCTCTCCCACTGACTTTTCAATGCATGAAAATTTGCAATTAGAGATTCATTTCTTTCGACTCTTAAAGTTAGCTCTTAATTACTCTTTTACTAAAAGATAAATAGTTCTTTAGAGGGGTAATATGTTAGCTCTTATGAGCTAATTAATTGCTAGTTAAAGAGAAGATGGGAGAGTAGTGATGGGGGATAGGAGGATATGAATAGCCATTAGAAGGAGGGATAGCAGAGCTAGATTTTGCTTATTTCACCGTCTTGCTTGGCTTAGTCCAACAGCTCACTTGAGAAAACCAATAAGTAAGCTTATCATTGCACCATTATTGGGCCTAAATAATGAGCCATGCAGTAATTCTCTAACAATGAGTTGAAGGGAATATACAGGCAACCACTAATGATCTAAATAACAACTTACCATATGCAGAGGGAGAAGTGTTGCATTTTTAGTAAATAATTTGTTATACAACTTCTCTCAAATCTCACACGTTTCCAAGAGGAATTTTTAATTGGCGTATTAGGAGAAGTGGGTATTACCACTCATTCATTCATTCACTCACTGCTGCATTCTGTGAATAAACTGACAAAAGTATTTCTGTGCTTACAGGTCTAGTACAGTGCAATGCTACTCAGGACGTAAACGTAACGGAGTCACAGTTCCCGCCTCTGGGTTGGAAGGTGAATTGCGTGTACAAGAGACAACAGGGGGAAATACTAGGCTGGATTAAAATCAAGTGCTAGGATATTTGAGTCGGATTGCAAGCACCATAGAAATCCAGAAGCAAGGAAGAGCACAAGGAGAAAAATCAAAGAGCAGTCACTTCGAAAGAGATCGCAAGAAGCCACTTGTCCTGTCTCGGGTGTCAGCAGTCAACTGTGCGGCTCCTATCTCCCCGGAAAGACTGAAATAAGACTGTGTGATAGTCCACACCTGCCCTGGACAAGTCCAACACAGCCCACCCTGAGAACAGCCTAGGAACCACGCAGAGAAGAAAACCACCATGGACGCTGGAAAGTTCTAAAATAATTCCAAGTCAAAAGAGCAAGCGGTTCCTATTCTTGGTAAGTTCTTTGTGCTGATTAAGAGCTTCACTGTTGTGGTCATCACTGTTCTGGAGAAAGCATGGGGCATGAGGATACGGGTTTGAGGGTAGCAGGTACAATCGCAATCCACAGAGTCAGGTTCACTTGTGTTCAAATTCAGGAAACTATTGCTACAATCCCTTAATCTAACATATTTGAATGTATAGGCCAGTAGATTTGGTAGAATGTCCCTCAATTTGAGTTTTACAAATTGTTTCCTCATTAGTCATTAAATGTTACAGCTCAACTGCATTTCAGTTTTAGGCCCTCCTATCCTGACGCTGGCTCCCGGCAGGGCTGGGCTGAGTCACCAGGACTGAGAGAACATCAGCCACATTGCTCCCGTTTCCCACAAACCTCGGTCCCTGGCCCAGGGGAGAAGAACACGTAGGAATTTATTAGAAAGCAAAATGCCTTTCCCTCTACCCAGCCCTACTGAGTCTGGAACTCTCAGAGTAGGGTCTAGTGATCTTTGTTTTAATAAACTCACCAGGAGATTCTGATGCAAGATAAAGTATGAGAAGTACTGACCTATACCTACAATTATTTTTCTTCCCCTTAGTGCACTGCTTCTCAAATTTTAACATAGTTCAGAATCACCTGGAGGGTTTTTAAAACAGATTGTGGGCTCCCACCCACAAAATTTCTGAGCTGGCAGGCCCGGGAGAGGCCTGAGAATTAGCATTTCAGCAGGTTCCCAGGTGACACTGATGCTGTTGGTCTGGGGACCACATTTCAGCGAACCATTGCCCCAGAGGTCTTAGCTCTATAATTCTCTTTCCTCTGTCTCTCCCAAGAAAATCCATCTGATTATTATGGCTAATGTACTGACATGTATTTTCTAGAACCTGCCCATAGGTAGTCATTTCCAGTCCAGAACCATCATCACTAATGTGACATGAGCATTTACTAACATTTTTGAGAGCCAAGGTTTGATCTTAGCCCAGAAGTGCTTACGCTTTTCCATTCCAGGACGCTCCCCAGTTCAAGGGCTCCCCACAGCGAGTCCATCTGTAGGGCACCTCACACGACTCAGAAAGAGAAAAGAAGCGCACTGTTCACCTGATCATCTCTAGTTTATTGTCAGCAGGCGAGGGCTCCATTGGCTTCTTCTCAGAACCCAGAGCTTTAGCAAAATTTGGTTCTTCAGAGAATATAGAGGAGTCAGAGAAAAGGGGATGGGCAGAATGGCCAGGGTCAAATAAATGAGCAAATACTTTGAGAGTCATTACTGTTTCTTTGAGGTGGAGACTTTTTGTCAGGGTTTGGGGCAGAAGGAGAAGCAGTTTAACCAATGAAATCTTGTGGCTTGACTTTTGGTTACAATATCCCCAGACTTCAGGAGAATAAAGTGGCCACCATCTCCTTACTTAGTTATATTTAAATACACTTCTTCGTCTGAAGCAACATCAGGGTCGCCCAGCCCTTGATTTCTTTATTTTCGTTCTTTACTTGGCCTCCTGAAGAGACTTTATTTATTTATGTATTTATGTATTTATTTATTAATTACTTATGTTTAATTACCACAGAACAATTACTTTAAGTTTGCAGGAAACAGCCACACTCCCAGGCAAAGAGCCACTCCAGACAACTGTTTATCCTACAGTAGGTCTTTTTTTTTTCTTAAATAAAATTCTATTTTACTAAGTGACCCATATGGTTCTGGACGAAAGTACCTCCTAAAGAATATGCTGAATATTAGTTACCATAATTATTTGGATGGTTCAGCATCATTTATTAATACTTCCAAGCATTGCTATTATTAGGATAGTCCTGAGGGCTCCCAGCACATAAATAGGACTATTTCACTTAAGGCAAAATTGCAAAGACTTTTCTGCTGAAACAACACTCCTACTGCCACTACATTGACGGGTGTGGGTTTCTTTCCTTCTCCTTGTGCTCCAATAGAACGGGGTTACTTGTGTTCTTTAAGCACTTTCTGTGATTTTCTACCTCCATCTTTTACTCTTCCCAATGCTAAGCATAATACCTTATTCTTTGTAGGCATTCAATAAGTATTTATTGAGTGGAATAGAATTAAAATAAATAATAGAAACTTCCAATTAAAGATTAGAATGAAGACTCTTCTAATCCACTCTTCTATGTGAAACCAATAACAACAACAAAACAATAATAACAAACCCCAGAGAAGAACATGAACTAAGGAAGAAGTGCCAGGGAACAATAGTCTACACAGAATAGCTGTCAAACACAGTAACATGAGGACCACACATGGGGGCACAGCAAGAAGGGGCTGACAACCACACAGAGCTGGAGGAGCACATGGATTTCTTCAAAGTAGTTGGCCGTGCTGAGGGCCAAACCATTATTCACTTTCTATAGCAGTAGCTCTGGCTGGGGGGAGGTGGGTTGGGTGAGTATCCCAAACCTAGATTAACATCACAGGCAGACGGCAGATGAGGGGCTGAATGATAACCTGTGTGGTCCTGCCATTTCTATAAGAAGAAGTAAGTGACAATCAGTTCAGAAACTGCTGATAAGAGACAAAGAAAATAATCAGGAACAATAACAACTAAATCACCACTTTAAAAAAACAACAACAAAACATGGCATACAAGGGACTAATGAGCTTTCAGCTTACCCCAAAGGTGGCTCTAGAACATCAGCATTTGAGAACATGCAATGTAGACATGCATGTATGTGGTAGGAAATAAAGTCCTAAGCCCAAGCCATCTTCTGTCAGTATTCAGTTCATGAACCCTTCCCAGACAATTTTTGTAAGTAATTGGTCCGCAAAGAATTAGTCCCAGTCAAAAATGAGTAATAATCACAAAGCAGCCACAAAGAAAACAATACATGGTAAGCAAAAATCAGATAAAAACATTCCCCAGAGGAAGACATGCCACAGAATGTTTCCTCTAGATATCAACTAAATTAAAGATGTGATCTCCAGAAATAAGAATATAAGCAGAAATAAAAGTGTTCATATACAAGGTGAAAGGAGATAAAGAGTGAGCAGTCAAAGCTTTGGAAAGAATAAAGAGAAAAATAAAACCATTACTGATACAGAAGCCAAAAGAGAAGCAGAAAAAGGAACCAATAGTAAGGGAAAGGACACAGTTAAGAAGACTGTGAGACAAAAGGGAGCACACAGAAGACAATGGAAATCTATCCTTGCCATATTAGATGAAAAGAACAGATTAAAGAGAAAAGAGAAAGTGCTACAAGTATAATAGAAAACACTTTGAAAGATGATGAAGACATGAATTTCCTGACGTCACCTTCTTCAGGTCTTTGCTTAAATGTTACCCATCAGTAAGGCTTGCAATGGTGGCCATATTTGAAATAACTACCTGGGGTTGATCTCCCTCCTACTTTATTTTTCCCATTGCAATACCTGAAATGAAAATTATACTAAATGGGGTTCACAGCGTCTTAGACCCCACAGAAGAAGAATCCACGATCTTAGAAATTTATCTAAAATGAAATACAGAACAGGAGAAACCTTGTGAGAGAATAGCAAGCCATTTGACATATGTATAATTAGAACCCTAGAAGGGGGAAAAAGATAAAAATATTTGAAGAAATAATGGCTGAAAATGTCTAAATTTGATGAATACTCTAAACTTGCAAATATAAACTCAATGAACCACAAATGAAATACAGAGAAAATCCTGCCAAGACACATCATGATCAAATTATTGAAAATAGTGATAAGTAAAAATTTTAAAAGCAGACAAGGATAGGGGAAAACATAATATAGAGAGAATAAAAGAAATAAGGAAGAGAGCAGACTTCTTGTCAGAGCCAGAAGATAATAAAGTACTGAAAGAAAACCTCATCAATCTAGATAAAGGATAAAAAGCTATTCCAAAAATGAAAGTTAAATATAGACTTATTAAAAAGGGGACTAAAACCTGAAAGGTCTATGTTACAAGTAGTGTTAAAAGAAGTTCTTCAGGCAGAAGGATCTGATACTAGAAGAAATGTGGATCAACACAAAGAAATAAAGAGCACTGGAAATGGTAAATATGTGGTTAAATATAAGATACTTTTTTCACTTTTCAAATCTCTTTAAATGGTAATTGTTTAAAGAAAAGTAATAAGCTCTGAGATAATAGAAAAAAATATATGTTGGTCTCTGCCCTGGTTCCTGGCACAGAGCTCCTAAAACCATTGTAATTTCCTAAATGATAAGAGTACGAGGAGCATCTTTTGTTCTAGAATTTGGTCTTTGACCCCAGTTCCTGACATACCGTTTTTAAATCCCTTGGAATTTCCAGGGTGGTATCAGTGTCTTTTGTTCTAATTGAGGTGACTCTTTGTGGGCCCTTGGATAGGGGCTGGTCACAAAAAAAGACCAAGTCAAGAATAGAAGCTTCAAATTTTCAGCCTCCACTCTTCTCCCCCATTCTTCAGAGATGGAGTTGGAAACTGAATTAAAAATCCATCGATCATGCCTATGTGATGAAGCCTCCATGAAAATCTCAAAATCATGAGGTTTGGAAAGCTCCCAGGTTGGTGAACATGTGCAGGTGCTGGGAGAGTGGCACACCTGGGGAGGACATGGAGGCTCCACACCCCTTCCCACACACCTGGCCCTATGCATCTTCTCCATCTGAATGTTCATTTGTGTCCTAAGGTGGTAAACAATAAGCAAACTGTTGTCCTGAGTTCTGCGATCTGCTCTGCACCTGTGAGTTATAGCCAATCTGTTAGAAGCCAGGTGACAACCTCAACTTGTGATTGGTATCTGAAGTGGGGAGGGGCGGTTTTTTAGGACTGAGCCCCTAACCTTTGTGATCTGATGCCATCTCCAGGTAGATAGTGTCAGAGTTGAGTTAAATTGTAGGACACCCAGCTAGTGTCATAGAATTACTTTCTGGGGAAAATCACACATCTGGTGTCAGAAGTGTGAGTGTGGTAGTAGTGTGAGAGTAAAGAGAAACACAGGTGGAGACTGGGCTTTTCCCTACTCACATGTATTGTGAGGTTTATAACATATATAGAACTAAAGTAATCACAACAATGTTTGTTTGAGGGGAGAAGATGGAGTACACTGTTGTAAGGCTCTTAAAATATATGGCAAGTATTGTACATTTATTTGAAGGTAGACTGTGATAAGATAAAGATACAAAAGAAAGAGATGTATCTAACAAGTCAATAATGGAGAAAATAAAATACAAAAAACCATTTTTTAAAAGCAGGAGAAATCAGGGGAAAAAAGCAAAGAATAGGAGGGACAAATAGAAAATAAATAGCAACACAGTGTATGTAAACCTAACCACATTAATAACTGCATTACATGTAAATAATATATAATGTTTCTATAAGAAATCTGCCTTTACATATGAAGATACAAGCAGGTTAAAAGTGAAAAAGATAAAAACACTGATCTAAAGAATGTTTAAGTGACTACAATAATATTAGACAAACGAGACTTTACAACAAGGAAGGTAACAGGAGTACATAATACTTTTTAACTTGTTTGCTTTGGTTAATTCCTAGAGTTTGAAATGATTTTTTTTTTTTTTTACAATTTTGTCTAGTTTTATTGCTTTTGCGGGGATAACATGTGTTGAGCTCCTCACTCAACCCTTCTGGAAGTCTCATCCCCTACCTGGAGTATTAGAAGAAGGATTGTTGAATTTAGTAAATGCCATTTACCCCTTGTTGTTCTAATGAATTACTTTGATTGACATCCTAATGTACAACCAACTTTGCACTCCTTGAATAATTCCTAATTATTCATGTTCTTTTATTCTTTAGTTAGATTCTTTAGTTAGAAAATGCCAGACTCCATTTTCTGTATGAGTATATGATAAAATGTTGACCAAAAGTAAAAAATATTAACTACTTGGAAATTAAGAACCAAAGGACTCGTATGCATGCATATAAGCATAACCAATGGACACAGACATTGAGGGAGGGGGTGTGTGAGGGCAGGTGCAGGAGGGGCGGTAAGGGAGGGCGGGGGGGAGGTCATTGAAGGAAAAAGGAGACATATGTACTACTATTTGTAATACTTCAAACAATAAAAAAGAAATATATTTTTAAATCGCCATTAGGTCAAGAAAATCTTAATGATAATATTCCAAGTTCTATGGAAAGTATGAAAAAGAATATTTCATACATGAACTTAAATATAATAATAATAATACATGGTCCTAATGCCTTTATTATTTTAGTAAGAAAAATGAAACATGGAGAAATTTGCTTTCTATCTAGTAAATTAGAAAAAGAATAAGAAAACCTTATTTTGCAATTTAGGAAGAGAGAATTTACAAAAATAAAAAACTGAACCTAACCTAATGAAAAATAAAATTTAGTGGAACAATAAATAAATCTAAGTGCTAGTATTTCAAAGGAACCAATAAAATGTATAACCTATTGCCGACTTGCTTAAGGAAATAAGGAAGTAAAAATATTTTTAAAAATAGGGATGAGAAAAGAGACAAACTACAATGTAGGAGAGTTTTAAAAATATTATAATAGGGAATTACATGCAACTCTATGGATACAACTTTGCAAATCTGGAAGAAATGAATCATTTTCAGTAAAATATAAATGACCAAAATTAATCCAAGAAAGAGACATGAAAAACTTTGAGCAGACCAATTACCACAGAAGACAATGGAAAGGTCAAAAAGATATTTTACTAAAAATGTTACCTATTCGTTTCAGGGCTGAAATCTATCTAACCTTTAAAGAATAGCTAGTTATATGTCATTTAAATGATTCTAGCCATAGTAAAAAATATTGAAGCTCCTGGTTCCTTTTACAAAGCCAGCACAACTTTAATACCAAAATTTTTTAAAGGAGGTACATAATCTCACTTATATACACATTTAGGAGTTGAGTCAGTATATATAAAGTCAAATATCTGGCTTCAATACTCAGTACTTATGTCACCTCGGCCAAGTTACATAATTTATTGGTGTTAACTTATTTATAAAATAGCAGTAATATTATCTCTTTCCTAGGGCTGTTATGAATATTAAACCAGATAATGCCTCTACAGAACTTGGCACAGAGGCTGGCATATAATAAGTCCTTAGTAAAGGCACAATGGTTGGAGAATAGTGAAGGGAAAGACTTCAGGCAAAACAAGCTGGCACTGGGGAAGCCATGATGGATTTTTTATCCATAGTAAATAGTTATCAGTAAGTAGCTATTAGTGGCTTTCATTTAAATATTAGCATTCGATATTGTTTTTTCAGACTGTAAATAAACAGTTCAGGTTGTTGTAAACACCAAAACAAGTGAACAAACAAAACAAATGTTTAAAAATTTTAATTCTAGCCTTGGCTGGTGTGGTGCAATTGGTTGGATCATCATCGCATGCACTGAAGGGTCCCGGCTTTGATTCCTGATGAAGGCACACAACCAGGTTGTGGGTCCCAAAAGGTAAAAGGTAACCGATCAATGTTTCTCTTCTCTCTCTCTCTCTCTCTCTCTCTCTCTCTCTATCAATTAAAAAACATATCCTTAGGTGGGATTTAAAAAAAAGAATCTTCTTAAAACAAAACAAAATTTTGATTCTATGAGAAAATGCTTAGAAATTATAACAAAGGGAAGCATTTTCATCTGAGAGGCATTAGTCCTGACTGTTCTTGAATCTGCACGGTTGCCCAGGGCTTCTCTGCCAGTGTGTGCTCTATTTTGTACATCGACTGTTCTTGAGTAGTAAGCAATTGGACCTTGGGGACAGCTGGCATTTTGTAGCTAAGCAGAGTTCCAGGTCCATAAAAGGAAGCATCGGTGCTTTCTATTTACCATCCTGCATTAACACAGATGCTGAGATCAGACATTGCCCAACACTTCAAAAAACATCTTCGTTCTGATGCATCCATGGCTTATCTGTATCCAGTAGGTGGATGACTCAGTGTTTCAGAAAAACTTACCTTTCCCGGGAGAACCATATAAATATCTAGTTATGACACAAAAACTCACGGCAGTTTAACTTGTGGAGCAGGTGGGCTATGGACCACCGAAACCTCACTTTGAATTCAGGGAAGAACCATCAGCAGCCCAGATGCAGAAGTGGAGCAGGGGACCCTGATGGCTCTGATTTCACATTCATCTTCATCTATAGACTTGATGTGACAAGTGATGATGGGTCGCCATAATTCTCTCAGTTGCTGGCCCTTTATTAAGCCCATGAGTAGGACAATTACAGTATCACATCTGGAATATCAGTAAGATTTCCATGAAACATTGAAAAATCCCAGAGGCTAGAGAAATGGGAATGCCCTTTGAGCAGTTTCCCAGTTAATGACTGCTGCATACAGAGTGCCCCAAAACTTAGTGTTTTAAAAACAACCACTTTATTATTATTATTATATCTCATGATTTTGTGGGTCAGGAATTCAGGCAGAGCTCAGCTGGGCAATTCTACTGTACAATGTGATGCTGTGTGGGGTCTTTCACTATTGTTCTTCCTGGGTTGTCGGGTCTAAGATGTTTTTACTCACATATATCCTCCTCCTACTCTATGAAGTCTCAGGGCCTCTCCACAGTCTCTCAAGCAGGGTAGTTGTATTTCTTGTGGGGCATTCCAGGGCTTCAATCAACCAACGTAAAAGCTGCCAGTTTCTTAAAGGCTGTCCCAGAAGAGGGTGTCATTTCTCGTTACTCTGTGGCTCAAAGTGCGCACAGGCCAGCCCAGATTCACAGGAAGGAGAGCTGGACTCCACCTCTTGGTGGGTGGAAGGAGCGTCAAAGAATTTCAACCCACACAATTAGGGACAATTATTTGGATTGCAGTGACCACACAGCACCGAAAGGCAGCATTTTCTAGAGCTGAGAACACAGACTCTAGAATAGGACTGCCCAGCAGAAAGTGGCAAAGGGACTTGGAGAAGTTCTGAACCTCCCAAGCCTTCGTTCTCTCTTTGATAAAGGGATAAACATGTTCTCTACTATACTTCTTGTTGGGAAAATGAAATAAGATTTCCCAACAAGATTTTCACCAAGCACCCTCAGTGCTCTGAGCACACTGCAGGCAAAGCGCTCCTTGTGGCACATTTCAGGCATGGCTTTGCTTTGAAGGCTCAGGTTTTATCTGAGAAAATCAAGTGAATTATGCATTATATTTAATAATAGATGTGTGTTTGTTTTAATACAAAATAGCATTTTAAATGTCTTACCAGCAGGAACAATAAAGTGATGCTCCTTATTCTTTGATCGTGTATACCCATGTCACATCTCCGATGATCTCTGTTTGAGAAACAACATTATACGAAAGAAAGCACATTATAAACTATAGTGGGCAATGGTAACTCATATTATTAGATTCAAATATCAAATATTGAAAGTATCACATTGGTCTTAGCTCCATGTGGTGAATCTAAGAATTTTTAAAGAGTTAGGCAAAACAGAACTCTACAAAAATACAGGATTCCTGTATTTTCCCTTTTTTTTAATACAGTCTGACATGTTTTTCCAACTGTGGTGCAGTAGGTTTTTTCAGTTTGGCTGATTGTCAGCGAGGTTTATTCTCAAGGAGAAATATGTAAAGAGGAATGAAAGACAGTGTTGTGTGATGTGGAGATACTGGGGTCTCTAGAGCTCCCATAATCCTCATCAACTTCTTAACCATCATTCTTTGAGATGACCAATTGATGTTTTCTCACTCTTCTTTAAAAATTTCTGTAGCTTCAAAAAGCACCAGTTTCCCTATCCCAATCACCACTCTCTCTTTAGAAATCCCTGCACCATCATTTTTAAATCAATACTAGAGGCCCAATGCACAAAATTCATGCAAGAGTAGGCCTTCCTTCCCCCGGCTGTTGGCACCGGCTTCCCTCCGGCACCTGGGACCCAGGCTTCCCTCTGGCTGCCAGAACCCAGGACCTGGGCTTCCCGGGGCCACCCACTGCAGCCCGCTGGTCAGTGGCCTGGGCCTCCCTCTGTGGGATGATCATGGGGCAATGTCCGGGCCCCTGACCAATCACATCACACCCGCCTTGGCTGGCCTGGTGCCAGTGGGTGTCATAGCGTGGTCCCGGATGGTCATTCTGCTGTTCGGCCATTAGGTCAATTTGCATATTATGCTTTTATTAGATAGGATGACCAATACTCACAAGGGCACCAAGAAAAGAGGCTCTGAGTTCCCTAGGACATCCTGGACAATGGCCAAAAACTAGGTGAATAGGAAAGTTGGAAGCCCTTCTAGAGATTTGGGAAGACCTGTGTTGTGTTGCTCTCACTCAATTCTTGAGTGGCCTTCGATCTACTCAGCTTATCAGCCAGGAGCAGACTTCATCGGGGGGCCCAGAAATCATTTCATAACTAACACCACTGGAGGAATCTCCCATCTTCTTACAACTTATTTTTATTTCATTTATTTCTACTGGAGAGTGTCAGAGCACTTGGAACACAGTCCCTTCTCAAAAAATCCTTCAGGAAAATAACGCTTCCCCTGCCTGACAACTATACAAATGCATGGTAATATTGTCTTTAGAAAAATATTATTTTAACATATAAATGGTGGAGATAAGTCACAACCATTGTATCTTTGAGAAAATTGCTGTCTAAGTTTGGTAAATAGATGAGCCAGATAATATTCTCAAATTTGTAGTCAGGATTTAAATGGCTGAAAAATGGAAGTCTAATGAAGATCTGTTATTGTAGGAAAGGAGGAGCCTGGGTAGTGCACAGAATTGCTAACGAGACGGTGTCAAAACAGGCATTCATGGGGCTGATTGAGAATCTGCAGAATAAAGCCAGCAGACACAGGCCTTTGTGGGTTCGTGTGATTAAACAGCTATAGGGGAATGGGATCTGGTATAAGAGGCAAAGACTGCTTAAGACGGGAAAATGAGTAGCTTAAAGAAGGAATTTAAAAACATTCTTACCAAATAATCCTTTGGTTATTTTTCAAAACAAGAAAAACATTGCATGTTTTTATTCATGCCATGTGAGAAATTAAATTCCAATTTTTTTGCCTTCTGCTCTCTAAGAAATTATCAGTTTGCCCTTGCTTCTTTTGGCGAAAGGTACAAATCCCGAAAATGTTATGAAATCCATGCTAATCCAAACTCTGTTCTCAAACAAAAGAAACTCATCTACTTTTTGTCCTCCACTAACTTGACCAGTACTCTATTTTTACCTCTCAGCCCTGAAAGGACTTTGGCTCTTAATTTGAATTTTCCTCACCTTGTACATGTCCTAAGGAAACTTGGAGATGTCTGCATTTGGTTCACTAGTCACAGTACAATTCTTGCCAACCGGTGACCCCTCTTAGCTTCACCTCAAATTCCCATTATGCACACATCAAATTGTTTCGAGGGGTATGACACTTTGGACGTGATTGGAAGGCCAAGTGAAAAATATTTAGCGATGTCACATGACAAGGCCACTTGGACAAAAGGACTTTGTCCATGTGACTTCACACAGTGGGAAATCATGAACTTTTTCTCACCCTGCAGGTGGCCTTGTGCCAGAGTACACTTAGAAGCTTCTTTCTGGCATGAGTCTGGAAATCTTTTCAGCTCTGATATCTGGAGCTTTAATACTACAATACAAATGAACACTGGGAAGAACTTAATTATTTTTCATAGATTAAAACTATATAAACCCCTAAGGCTTGTTCAAGAACACTACTTTCTTAGAGGCTAGAAATTTCATTTATTACTAACATTTTATGTGTTTATGCAGTATTTGTCTCATATGGGAATGATATAAAAAATAAAGGCATAAGAGAGCAATAGAGCAATAAGAATGGGGGGGGAAACAAGAGAGTAGAATTAAATTCATTGTTCATTTAAGTGAGTGTTGTTCTTCCAGAGAACACTCACTTATGCAAATGTTCTTCTTTCAGAAAACAACTGTTTCCTTTAAAAATGTATTTCTGAAGCTCCCACCGAATGCTCTGAACTGAACTGTGTGTTACAGAGAATATAGGGGACTGATACAACACAGAGCCTACTTTCAAATAAATTAGTCCTATGGAAAGAGGCAGTATAATAAAATAAAGAACTGGAAACCTACAGTAAAATCCAGCACATGTCTGACATTTTAAATACTTTATCTCTTATCATCACAACAATCTTACAAAGAAGATATGATCCTTCCCGATTTGTAAGTAAGGACAAAGTGGTCCAGGAAGGTGACGGAACTGGCCTGGGGTCAGTGAACTAGTAGGTTGCTCAAAGCATAATTCACATCCAGCTGTTTCCATTTTTACAGAACCAAGTTATTTCACTATGCCTACCCCCTCCTGTAGCTAGTGTACCACTTTGTTCCTTAGAACAAGTCCCTCAGTCATTCTATATATTGGTTTCCTACTCTATACAATGAAGAGGTTTCTTCCCTGGAATTGATGTTCATTCTATTGTCTTTAACCCATGAAGCATAGACCAGTACGATGGGATGTCTAGGTGGGGTCACCAGCCTCCACACTCAGGAACAGGGCCAGCAGAGTGCTGGGCGTTCAATGGGAGATGCACTGTCCAGAGCAGCTGGTATTGAGGGTAAGTAGGAACTGAATGGGCAGAGGAAGCGGAGGGTCTTCCAGACTGAAGAGGGGCCAGAGCAGGAGCACAGAGCCAGGACAGACAGGCCTGCCGCCATTGTCTATTTACTAAGTGCTAAGTGCTAAGTGATGGACAGAGCTGGAAAGCAAACCAGCACATGCCTGGTGTCAAAGTCCATGCATTGTCACAGCAGCGCTCTGCCTCCTGTACATATCTGAATCAGTCTTTTTATTTGTCAAGAAACAGATTTTCCCCCCTATTTTATGTATTCTGTTCCAGAGCATGGAAAGCTACCCAACTCATATTTCACTCTCCAAAACTATGCAGCACAGGCTGCGGAGACAGGCTCCCCTCTCTGGGCCTCGGTGCCTTTTCTGCAAAATACAGATAATGCTACATCTCACTTGTCATTGTTGTAAGAATTACATGAGAAAATGCAGTGTTTGGAACATGGTATAAGCTTTTAAAATGATTGCAACTGCCATTATTATTTTCAATAATAAAACATAACAGAGATAGGGTAAAAAGATAAGAATTAATATATTTTTAAAATTGTAAATAAGTTAACAGCCAAGTGAATTAAAAGTATTTAAAAATAATAATCTAGTACAACCAAGTAGTATCTATCAGTTTGATTTAATATTAGAAAATGTATTGTCATCCATCACATCATATTGACAGATCAATAGATAGAGAGCAGGCTGACAGTTGTCAGAAGATGGGGGTTGGGGTTTGTAGGGTTTGAGTAAAAAAGAGAAAGAACTCATGGACATAGACAACAGTGTGGTGATTGTGGGGGAAAGCAGGGGAGAGGGGAGGAGGGCTTAAGGGGATAATTGGTGATAGAAAAAAATGAATGGCTGTAAAAATTTTATTGTCATCATATTATATTATTAGATCAAATAAGAAAAACTATATGATCATTCAATTTTGAAAGGCACTGATAAAGTATTACAATCATTTCTAGTGGGGATTCATATTTTTGTTATCTATGAATAGAATAAATTCATAAAACACATTAAAGCATATTTTTCACTGGCAGCTTATATCATTATTTATTGCAAAAATACCATTAGAGACATTCCCATTAGCATTGGGAACAAAACAAGGATGTCTGCTATTCTCCCTATTGTTTAATATTATTTTAGAAATTTTGGTTACAGCAGAAAACAGAAATAGGAAGTGTGATTACTGGAAAAGAGGAAACAAAGTTATCATTATTTGCAGATGATAGGATCACATACCTAGAAAAACCCTGGAGAATCAGCTAAAAAACAATTAGAAGTGAGTTCAGCAAGATAAATGAATAGTAAATATCCATGGATTTCAAACATCCCAGCCACAACCAGAAAATATAATGAGGACAAAAATCTCTTTCACAGGAGTAACGGAAATCTCAAACACCAAGAAATACAAGCTTAATAAGAAATGTGTCAGACCTCATGAAAAATGCCTCAGAATTATACCAAGAAACATGAAATAAGGCTTAAATAAATGGAAAGACATACAGTGTGTCTGTGTGGAATATTACAAATATATCAATTTACCCACATTAATTTTTAGGTTTAATGCAATCCAATATTCTCGCAATGGGACTTTTCTTTGGAAGTTTTGCTGGAAGAATAAATACATGAGAATAATAAAAATGTTTTGAAAGGAAAGCTAATGAGGAGGAGTGAACTTCTTCTATCAGATAGAAGATATACTGTAAAGCTACAGCAAAGGGTGGTGCTGGCACAAATATCCTATATAATAAAAGGCTAATATGCAAATCAACCAAACAGCAGAATGACCAGTCGCTATGACCTGTACTGACCACCAGGGGGCAGACGCTCAATGCAGGAGCTGCCCTCTGGTGGTCAGTGCACTCCCACAGAGGGAGCACCACTCAGCCAGAAGCCAGGCTCATGGCTGGCGAGTGCAGTGGCAGTGACAGGAACCTCTCCCACCTCCGCAGCAGTGCTAAGGAGCAGTGAGCCAAGTGGCAAGGAGTGAGGGATCCCAGACTGCGAGAGGTATGTTTGACTGCTGGCTTAGGCCAACTTTCCCCGGGCAGCCAGACATCCCCCAAGGGGTCCCGGACTGCAAGAGGGCACAGGGTGGGCTGAGGGACACCCCTCCCCCCCCCCCCCCCCCACCGCCAGTGCACAAATTTCGTGCACCGGGCCTCTAGTGAATTAATAAAAGAGAATAGTCCTAAAAAAGAAAGCCCTCTATTTATGTGCAATAGCTTGAGATATGATAAAGGTAACATCACAAAACAAAGGAAGAGATGGATTACTAGATAAATGGAATATAGAAAATATCAAGTTAGGTCCTCACTTTATCCCATATGTCCCACATAGGCATTAATTTCAGTGATGTTTAAATAATTCAATGTATGTAAGCAGAGAAAACAACACAGTTATTAGGAGAATATAAGGTGGCTCTCAGGAGAAGAACCCTTTGATCCAGGAAAAGACCAATAGATTGGGTGAAATAAAGTTTCAAACTCTGAATATCAAAATTCTCATCTCTTAAACGAAAAAGAAAATACCATGAAAAACATTAAAATGATAAACTTTGAAAAATGTTTGCCACTGATAACAGGCAAGGAGTTGGTAACACTTCTTTTCAAAGTTTTTATAAATCTGTATAAAAAAAACTAACATTTCTATAGAAAAAAAGTATAAAAAGACAAAGGTAATTTATGGAGAATTACAAATGGTCAGTAAAGATAGGGGACATCCAACTTTCTTATTAATCTCATAAATCTAAACATCACCTTTAATATATTTCATTTTCAACTCAGAGCTAGAGAAGGTCAGATGGTGGATACTGTCAGGTAAGCCTGAGGTGAGTGTCCAGTATCACCTAGAGAAGTATTTGCAGTATGTTCAGGAGCCTAAAAACCTTGAATCATTTTACCTGAGTTTCTTCTTCTAGAATTCTGTCATTAGAAGTGAAAAGGAAATATAGACAATGTGGTTTTTATTTTGCACAGAGATACTCTTTACATTCTATTTATAATATCAAACACCGGAAAGAAAGTATATGAAAAACGTATTGGGATGGTTAGACTATGGTACATTGATGCTTCTGAAAAATTCTGATTTTGAAGAACTTTTCATAATATGGTAAATGTTCATAATATAATTTTTAAGTAAAAGTGTAGAATTCAAAACAGCATGCTAGAGAAATTATCTCTAGATTTTACAGTATGGTATTTTAGTTGGAATCTTTATTTGCATTTTAATAGTTTAATCAGAAGCATTGCTTCCACAATCTAAAAAATAGCGTAAATGGGTCTATGTGTGTTTAAGATGCAATATGTGGAGTCAGTCAGTATGCTCTTCAAGGAATCAATCCAACTTTGAAAACTAGACCTGGACTTTATTGGTACCTCAGGATGTTGTTTGTGTTGTTTTAAAATATTCACCCTTCTCTCTCTTTCCAAGCTTGTTCTGTTTTCTCCAAGAAACACGGTCAAATATGCAGCCCATTATATTTATCACCTCCTCTATTTTTTTTTCTTTAAGACAAATATTTTAAAGTTGGCTTTTATCTTTACAAATTTATTAAAATATTTTAAGACTTCACTTTGCTAAAAATGAAAGGATGTTAGTGACAGAACCATACTCTGTTGCCTAGGTAGCAGAAATCTTAACAACCCTATCAAAAATAAGATTTCTAAAGAAACCTATGCCTAAGTTAAAGTGGTGTTTTCAAGTGGTGAAGGAGTTAAAAGTCTGCGAGGAAAGCTGAAGAGGAGAATCAGGTAGCAACTTGGAATGAAGAGGACGTGTTGAATAGATGTTCACCTGGGCAGGTCACATGATGAGCTAACACTGGGATAATACTCACTGGAACATCTTGAAAACACATTTTGTTAACTTTTAATCCTTTGTAAATTTCTACAATAAATATAAAAATTCAAACGATACAGAAAAAAAATAACCACCAATAATTGAACAATCTGTTTCAATAGATTTACTTCTGATTTCTATTCTCTCTCTACATCCTCTCCTCCACATGGACAGCTGGCCCTAGAACCAATCTACAGTGAAGTGTGACAGTTGTCAAGCCCTACACATGCAGATGGAGCTTTTATTTCCTCTTTCTTACATACGAAACAAAGGTTTATTTAACAAATATTTATTGAATACCCACTAGATGCTGGACAGAGTTCTGGGCATAAAAGAGTAAACAAAAGAGACCAAAATCCCTGCCCTCTTGGAGCTTACATTCCTGTGATGGAAGAGGGGTGGGGAAGTAAGCAAATTACTCAGTATGTTAGAGATTGCTATGTGCTATGGACAAAAATAAGGCAGGGAAGGAAGAGAGATTGGTTGCTGGGGCAGGGCTGCAACTTCAACTGGGTGGTCAGAGAAGGCCTCACTCGGTAACATTTGTGCAAAGATACTAGACGGTCAAAAAATTCCTATTAAAAAAAGAGCCTAAGGGTGCCAAGATGTGTTAGTGAATGGTTACACACAGTTAGATGTACCTGTGTGAAATTCTGGATGTGAGATCATAAAGTTCCCAGCAATGAGAGAGGACTGGAGAGGGGAGGGAGCAGCGACGTACAAATGGATGAGATCCCAATTGGCATCAAAATTTTCAAAAATAACGGAACGCCAAAAGAAAATGGATCAATGTCTTTGAGGTCTGAGAAAAGTATTTTCAATCTAGAATACACTGCTCAACCAAATGATCAACCCAATAATAAAATATATTCAAATATACCCATGCATTGAAAATCTATCTCCCACACACCCTTCTTAGGAAGTTACTTGAAGATGTACTTCTCAACAAATTGAGGGGATAAATTAAGAAAGAGTACTAATGGAAAAATAAGTTTAGGTATATTTAATAGAGGAAATAAAAATAAGAATTTTATTAGGGTTCTCCAGAGAAACAGAACCAATAGGATATATCTTGAAATTAACTTAGTATGAGGTATTGGCTCATGCAGTTATAGAGGCTGTGTAGTCTGAGAAGGAGAAAGCAGACTTGCCATATGAAGCCATCAGACAGAGGGAGGGTGAATCCAACCTTACTCCCCCTTTAGTTCTATTCAGACTCTCAATGGATTGGATAATGCCCACCCACATTGGGGAGGGCCATCTGCTTTACTAGTACTCAATGCACCGATTCAAATGCTAATCTCTTCCAGAAACACCACCCTACAGCACAACCAGAAATAGCGTTTAAATCAGATGTCTGGATATCCCAGGGGCTAGTCAAGTTGACACATAAATGTAATCATCATGTAAACATAGGGAAGAGGAGTGACAAGAGGTAAATTATAGGCCTACTTTCTCAGAGAGCCAGCTACTAAATCTAATGCTAATGTTGATCAAGCAAGAAATAACGGTATAAACTGAGAGATGATGGTCACATCTCCACCTCCAATGTTAATGATCTCATCAATGGAAACTGTAGAGCAATGTTGATCCTCCAACTGGCTGTCAACAGTGAAGGGTTAGGTGAAGGAGGAGGACACAGGATAGGGATAAAGCAGAAACTCTGGCGTTGTATCAGGCCTAGATGATATTAAGCAGAACTGAGAGAATTTCCTGAACTAAGAAGGAGAGTACTTACAAAACCCCTTTATAGAGAGTATGGAAAGGAAAATATGATTGAGGGGAACTTCTCTGCCAGCCCACCATGCTGATGTAAATGTAGAAAAGATAAAACACACTGCCCGGCTGGTGTGGCACAGTGGTTGAGCATTAACCCATGAACCAAGAGAACACCAGTTCTATTCCTGGTCAGGGCACATTGCCTAGGTTTCAGGTTTGATCCCCATTAGGGGGTGCACAGCAGGCAGCTCATTGATGATTTGCTCATCATTAGTGTTTTTATTTCTCTCTCCCTCTCCCTTCCTCTCTCTGAAATCAATAAAAACATATATTTAAAAAGATACTTAAAAAAAGATAAAAACACATAGATTATTTTTGCTTATAGTTGAAATCTACATAATTCTATGAAAGCTAATTTATCAACATTCTATTCATTCATTCATGATTTTTTTGTGTGACTGCTATATATCAGGCACTACTGAACTGATTGGGCAATAAAGATAAAAAAGATTCTCTCCCAATAAAGACAAAAGACATTATTGTAGGGACTCACAGGCAGAATCTGGTAAGGGGAGATAGGCATGTAATGATTCAGTTTGATAAAAGCATTGTAGGTGCTGGGACACAAATATGGTCAGAGTCCAAAGTGGACACACGGGAAGGAGTGGTTCCTTCTGTTTGTGGGAAGATAAGTTTAGGAACTGCCTGATAAATGGAGTGAGAATGGTGCTGCCTTGAAAAAGAATTCACCTTCATCGATTTGAAAATTATAATTATTCTCTTGTGAATCAAGCCTAAGGAAGCAACCTTAAAGAAAAAAGAATTAAACAAACAAACAAAAAAACCCCCAACCAGCCAAACAAACAGAAACCTTTTTTGGTGAATTAGCTTTGAAAATACCCTATAGCATTCATCCCCAAATTAATCCCAAATACTGAATAATTCTTGAGTTAGTGCAATGCTCCATCAGTATATTAGAGATAATACTGCCTATCCTTAGGATTATAGTGTGAATTAGAAATAATATACATACAGCTCTTAGCATATAATAGATATTCTGTGAAAGTTCCTGGGATGGTGATGGGGATGAAAATTTGTGTTTAAATCTTTGCACTGGGGCAGAAAAGTCAACAGTGAATGGAGCATTCTATAAGCAGACCTTTCAGGGAATGAAGACGCCTCAAAGGCCGGGCCTGACATGGGTCTCAGAGTGCAGTCCAGCTTTCTCATCTTATTGCAGAGGAAACAGACACATATAGACGCTAAATGATTTGCCAGAGAAGTCTGCATGAAGCTCAGAACATTACATTTGAACCTGCTCCGCACCACCCCCCCCCCCCCCCCCACACACACACACATACACAATAAAGGGACGTGTGTGTTTTCAGACAAAGGATGCTGGTGAAATCTGAGAGCCCTTTACTGTTTCTAAATTATTTAAATAATGTGTCAACAAAGTCATGCTTATAAATTACACATACAATGTATTTTAGGAATCTTTTCTCCTGAAATCAGTTATTAGCCCAATCAGTCATAAGACCAATTGTTCTGGAAGCTAAAATAAGAATAATCAAAATTCACATCTTAGGGTACAAACACGGCTTGGATCAAAGTGGTGTTCTCCTCTTTCCTAGCATTGTGTACTGGTATTAGGCCATTTCCTACCATGTTTCTATAATCTACTATGACCCACATTTGATAAGGGGTCAAAGGTGACATTAGTGCTAAACAGAACTTGTAGAGAGAAAACATCATAAATTCCACGATCACCTTTTCTTTTGCCATATCTGAAAAATAAGGAGGAACTTAACTTCGTTCAATATGAATCCAGGTTCTGTGTAACTCATGGGCACAGCTGTGATCTCTTCATTACAAGACTGTCGTCAAAGCATGTGATGAGTGTGTGTCCATCACATCCATCCTGTCTGCCTTTCTCTCACCTGTGTCCCCTTCAAGAGGAATTCTGTGCCTCCTCTCTCTAAGTCAATGCTAAGAATATATGTATTTATATTCTTTGAATTTCAGTTTTTTCAACTCTAAATCCAGGATGGTAACATCTTTGCTAGTGGTTTGTTGAGATAATTTAATTAGTTACTTTGGTAATATCTATTGGGGTAAAATGCAATAAATATTACCTTCCTGCTTCCCCCCTTTTGTACCCTCCGTGTTTTCCCCCTTCTTCCTTCCTCTCTCTTCCTTTCTTTCCTCCACCTTCATGCTGCCCAAATACATTGATCCTATTTCTAGCATCTTTCAATGACCATGGACCACACGAGCCACAGTGCCTATTCTTGTTCACCTACATCTTCCATTGTGTGAACTAAAAGAGAAGCATCGTTTAGAGGTTTGGACCAAGATCCTTCTATCTCTAAAATTCTGTATTTTTTTTTATGGCACCAAATTTCATAGTCTTTGTGGTAGAAGCGTTTCTAGGGACAGTTTGGTTATAAAAACGCTTTGGGACTTGGACTTTAAACAGCTTCTGTTCAAAATTTCTCATTCCCTTTTCTTAAGAGAGAATTGTGAAGCTGCCTAGGTTGGGACAAACACACATTTCCAATGGTGATTTTTCATACTTCTCTAAGGCAAGAAACTGAGATTGATTTCTATGTCTTCATTTTCTAAAGAGAAGGATGGATGTTTTCATGTGCTCTTTTTACCTACAGGGTTTGAGGCAGAAACAATTCTTCGAAAATTCTATGTCTGAGAACCAGCCTGGAAGTTTGGTGTAAGTGGATTGTATTTGTACCAAATTTTCCATTCTTTCGGATTCCCAGTGAACTACACAATACTATACTGTGGTATTTAGTGGTTCACTACCCTTTTGCTCCTAAGATTTGGAGACCCAGAGATACAAAACAATGAACACGGAGGGAGAATTCTCAGGATGAGTTTCGAAATAGAAAATTATTTAGTTAGGTTAATACTATGCTTCTTTGCACCCATTTCAGGAAAAGAACACAGATTCAAATATATCATGACAGTGAAGGAAGTATCGTGAATGTGGAAAAAGAAAGAGGGGCAAAGGAGAGACAGAAAGCGGGACAGACAGAAGAAACAGATGACTGACAACATAGTCTCTCCTAGTCTCCCAGACATAAGAAACCAGAACCATCAAAATCTAAGCTTAGGGAAGATTTGTAAACTCATAGTAAATATTATTTACTTTCTCCTCATAGTAGGTGATTGCCTAACTTAATGTCGGAGTGAACACTTAGGTGTAGGGTTTGGCCATTGCTATTTAAATGACTCACCCCATGGAGAAGGACATGGCAGGAAGCAAAATGCTGGATCACAGAAAGGAGGGGGAGGTGTGGAGGGCCACCAAGCTTTGTCCACCCAGCACTGCCTTCCCCTCTCTTCCTCCTCCTCCCCAACCACCAGAAAGAGCTACAGAAGTCCTTTTTGAAGGAAGGTGGTCTCAGTTACATTTTTGCCCAAGCATCCATACAATCAAAATGATCTGTTCAGATGAATGTATAAGCAAGATGTGGTATGTTCATACAGTATTATTCAGCCTTAAAAGGAAGGACATTCCGACACATGCTCCAACATGGGTGAACCTTGAGGACATGATGCGAGGTGAAAAAAGGCAGTCACAGAGAGATAAATACTGTATGATTCCACTTATATAAGGTAACCACAAAGGAGAAGGGTGGTTACCAGGAGCTGGAAGAGGAGGAAATGGGAAGTTATTACTTAATGGAGACAGAGTTTCAACTTGGGAAGATGAGAAAGTTCTGGATCTGGATGGTGTTGAAGACTGTCTAAAAATGGGACTGTTCTTAATACCAATGAATTGTACACTTAAATATTGTGAAAAGAGTAAATTTTATGTTATGTGTATTTTACCACAATTACAATGAATAATACTAATACTAAAATTACCTATCCAGGCCAGAAAGAGCCACAATGGAGAAAATTGCTTATAGAAAATAAGCTGCCTCTAGATGAACCAACACAGAGAAGTGGACAGAAAGGGAATAACTTTGACTGTAAACAGTTCCTGCTGCCTCAGATATTATGCTAATGTTATCTTGTTCAGCAAAAACTCTGTAGGGCAAATACCATCAGGAAAGGGAGCTCAGAGGTTACTAGTGGCTATTCTTATGGCCTGGGAGTGGCCACAGGAGGGATCTGATGCCCGGTCTCTCTGTGACAAAGCCCTCCCCCTCCCCTAAACTGCTCTTCCCTTAAAGGGCTAGTTTTCCCTGGGTTTGAAATACTGAAGATCCTAACTCCCTATGCTTTAAAGGAACATTTAAGAAAATGCAAACACTGTTCGTGTTGTAGGAAGAGAAAGCAGGAGAAATGGACCATGTATGGCAAGATGAGAAAGTTCCCGTTAACTTCTAGAGATCTTTCTGGGCTTCTTACCCTCTTTGACTTCTGAATCTGAAAGCTCAATAGTGGATATGCCTACTTTATTCCTAAACTGCTGAAATAGGAGACTCATAGGAGCCTCTTCTGAATGTTCTAATCATAATGGAAGATTTGGCATTACTTTTAATTTTTAAGAGTAAAGAGGACCAATTCAAATAAAAAATGGCATAGCTCAAACTGAATTAAAAACTTAGAGATGAGAGCATCACTTATCCTTCACCTTAACAATACCAACTATCTTCCTGATTGTCTCATTTAAATGAGTAAATTGTCCTGTGATAGAGCATGTCCCTGGAATCACAGAACAAGGTTTGTTTTTATTGGCTGCTTCCTAATTGTGTCACTTTGAACTCCTCTCTTAACCTCTGTAAGCCCTAGTTCCTGTACATAAGATGGGAATAATAATACCCAATTTTCAAGGTTGTTGAAGGATTGAATTACATTAAAGGAGATGCTAGTTGTTAACAGTGCTTGGCGCACTTTGATTAAATACGAAATGGCTGATCATTCAGCGTGAAAAAAGATAATTTATTTCCAAGTAACTGGTCTCTTGTGTATCAGAACAAGGGTATGCAAGTTCAGAGCAGATCTCAAATAATAGTTACTGGAAAAGAAGGGAAATGCTTAATCAAAACTGCAACTTTTCCATACTTTGAAGCAAAAGTGGTCACTGGAAGAATTTTAACACCAATGGAGATCCAATAAGTAAAATAAAATGGTACTCAGCCATCACATTGCACATTTGGCTGGTTATTTTTAAAAAAATCTCCCCACCTAAAATCTCTAGGAAAACTAGTGGATATTCGCTAATTACAGAAATCCCTTATAGTACACATATTTTACTTACTAGCATTCCCCATGCATAGCCAGGGAAACAGTTCATTTAACTTGATCCAATGAGGAGTGGGCAGATTCAGAACATATCTGTTAAAAGTAAAATGAATAATTAAAATATAAAGCCACCACGTCATTTTAAGCTACAATTACTGGCTTCAGTGGAGTGAAAATTCTCGGAGCAACCGGTCCTTAACGTCTCTCATCAACTGCTTTTCAGTGAAGGAGAGTGGTTTACAAAACCAGTTTTGAACTCCTGGTCATTGCTGGTCTGTGTCACTCGGCCAGAGTGGAAGAATGGAGAATGGAAAAGTCGATGCATTTTGTTGTTGTTCTGTATCTGTATTCCCAATTTGTACATGAGCATCTTGAGATGGAAGGAACTGCAGCTTCCACCCACCACTGTCAGGCAGTCTTCCACATCACTAATTGCCCACCCTACTTCACGGCCTGGCTGGGTGGGAAAATCACACCAAAACCTCTGAGATATGAGAAAATGGGTATCTAGTTCCATACATGCATAGACGTTTGCATGCTTACTATCATGGAAATCATTAGCTGTTTTCTGGCAACATGTTTTATCGCTCTCCGGAAAGAAAATAATAATACAGAGTATTTGTACATGTGAGGCAAAGCCATCTTGCCAGCATTTTAAAGAAAGAAGCTGGGGCCCTAACTGGTTTGGCTCAGTGGATAGAGCGTCGGCCTGCGGACTGAAGGGTCCCAGGTTTGATTCCGGTCAAGGGCATGTACCTTGATTGCGGGCACATCCCCAGTAGGGGGTATGCAGGAGGCAGCTGATTGATGTTTCTCTCTCATCGATGTTTCTAACTCTCTATCCCTCTCCCTTCCTCTCTGTAAAAAATCAATAAAATGTGTATTTTTTTTAAAAAGGAAGAAGCTGGGGCCCAGCCAGCATGGTTTGGTGGTGGACTGTTGACCTATGAACCAGGAGGTCACCAGTTCAATTCCTGGTCAGGGCATATGCCTGGGTTTCGGGCTTGATCCCCAGTAGGGGGCATGCAGGAGGCAGCTGATCAGTGATTCTCTCTCAACATTGATGTTTCTTTTTTTTTTTTTTTTTTAAATCTTTATTGTTCAGATTATTACATTTGTTCCTCTTTTTTCCCCCCATAACTCCCCTCCTTCCAGCTCCCACCCCACCCTCCACCCTCACTCCCCACCCACTGAGTTCATCCATAGGTGCATGATTTTTGTCCAGTCACTTCCTGCATCTCCCACACCCCTTTTCCCCCAAGAATAGTCAGTCCATTCCCTTTCTATGTCCCTGATTCATTATAGTCACCAGTTCATTCTGTACATCAGGTTATTTATTCACTTGATTCTTAGATTCATTTGTTGATAGATGCATATTTGTTGTTCATAATTTGTATCTTTACCTTTTTCTTCTTCTTCCTCTTCTTAAAGGATACCTTTCAGCATTTCATATAATACTGGTTTGGCGGTGATGAACTCCTTTAGTTTTTCCTTATCTGTGAAGCTCTTTATCTGACCTTCAATTCTGAATGATAGCTTTGCTGGATAAAGTAATCTTGGTTGTAGGTTCTTGGTATTCAGCACTTTGAATATTTCTTGCCATTCCCTTCTGGCCTGCAAAGTTTCTGTTGAGAAATCAGCTGACAGTCGTATGGGTATTCCCTTGTAGGTAATTGAGCCTCTTTCTCTTGCTGCTTTTAAGATTTTCTCTTTGTCTTTTGCTCTTGGCATTTTAATGATGATGTGTCTTGGTGTGGTCCTCTTTGGATTCCTTTTGTTTGGGGTTCTCTGCGCTTCTTGGACCTGTAAGTCCATTTCTTTCTCCAGGTGGGGGAAGTTTTCTGCCATTATTTCTTGAAATAGGTTTTCAATATCTTGCTGTCTCTCATCTTCTGGCACTCCAATGACTCTGATATTAGTCCGCTTAAAGCTGTCCCAGAGGCTCCTTACACTATCTTCACACTTTCGGATTCTTTTTTCATTTTGCTTTTCCAATTGGGTGTTTTTTGTCGAATCTTTGGTTTGATTCTTGTGCTCCTCTGGTCTGCTATTGGGTATAATATTCTTTATTTCAGTCCGTGTATGCTTACTTTCTAATTTCTTTATCGTAGCATCGAGGGTCTCATTAGTTTTCGTGAGGCTCTGCACAAATTTATGGCAAGCCCTCAAAATTGCGATTCTTAGCTCCATATCCTCCATTTCTGTCATGTTTTTTTGTCTCCGCATCTTTTATGCTTTCTTGGTGCACCCCCTTGTGGTCTCTGTGCGCAGTCTTGTTCTAGCCAAGCCTTAATTGTTGTAGTTAACACTAGAGGGATTTGACCACCAGGCCGACTGGCGGTGGAAATCAGCTGTGGGAAAACTTCAGTCCTCAGGGGAGGTGCTAGTCCAGCCCTTGCCTGAGGCGATTGGCAAATGGCTGTGCGCAGGGTTTGGGCGGGGCGGGCTCAACAGGGCGGGGGGGAGGGAGCAGCTATGGCCGCTCTCAGTCCGTCCCCAGGGGCTCTGTCTCTCTGTCCCAGCAATCGCTGCAAACCTCGGAGGGGCCGTAGCCAGACAGTCCCGCTTCTCCCGTTTGAGTCTGGGTCCCTAGAGACTCGCCCAGATCTGTAGCCCAGAGTCTGAGACTCGCTCCTGATTGAAAACTACACTCGCGCCCTCAGCCGCCAGCCTGCTTTGCGCGCGCACCCTCACCACCGCACCGCCGTACCTTTAAATTTTCCACACTGCGCCTCCGCTGAGCGTCGGAATGCTGTTGTTTTTGCTTCTAGTTGAAGAGACTCTCCTCAGCCAGCCTTCCCGTGGTTCTGGTTGATGTCCGCTCCGACTTTTAGTTGTATTTTTGAAGTGGTTGTCCACGGCGGCAGTCTCCGGTGTTTACCTATGCCGCCATTTTCGATTCTCCAACATTGATGTTTCTATCTCTTTCTCCCTCTCCCTTCCTCTCTGAAATCAAGAAAAAAAATTTTTTTTTAAAGAAAGAAGCTGTGCCCTGCTTATCCATATGAGAGTTTAGACACATGGGACCTCTGTGTTAGAAAGCACGTTACCATCCCTAAAAGACAAAATAGCAGAATTGATATTTTTCTCCTTTGTCAACAAACATTTAGCATTGGTGCCAATTATAGCGACAAATACAGAGGTGGCAAATGTGCTTCTCTCTGGTGAAAATGTGATTTATTTGTTTATTGATAACAGCTCTTAAGATTAACTGGAGTTCTGGTAACCTATCACCGGTGTTTTTTGGTTTTTTGTTTGTTTGTTTTTTATGGAAAGATCTTAGTCACTTTCAGTTTTGACATTCTTACTTCCTTGGTGTCTAGGGAGGGAAGAAAGCAAGTAAGAAATAACAACTGTGTGTAATCTTTTCCTGATACCTAATTTTAATATGGCAAAATATTCCTGATAAAACCAGGACCCTCCTTTTCCCCTCATTCTCTGCCTGCTTCCTGGCCAGAGGTTGATGGTAACAGTTCAGGACCCGAGTTGAATGTGGCATCTTAATTTGGTCATCCAAGTCATTTGGAATCAGCTGGCTGCCAAAATCCAGAAGATCTGACATGTGTTAAAAAGCCGCTCAATAAGGAAACAATTTCATCTACTTCTTCTCACCTTCCCCTTTTGATTAACTGTTAATCAAGTAGTGGTTGCTCTGGTTCCCTACAAAGACCCAAAAGTCACATGGGCACCCATCTCTCACGAGATTTCATTCCCTTCCCTAGTTTATTTTACATTTAAACAGACTTCAATGAATCCCCTTCTACATCCCTGAATTTGTGTCTTTAACTAGATGCCAAACGATAAATGTAATGTCACAGGCTTTTTTTTTTTAATTTCAATGTTAACTGCTCATTCCTTATTGTAGTTTGATATTGTTATTCAACTACTGTAAATAAATGCTAATTAACAAAATGTCAGTTGACTTTCAAAGCAGCTGCAGATGGCTTTTACTTTTCAAAAACCAGTTTCATCATTCTCAGCAACAGATGAAGAGCCGCTGTATCTGACAACACAGTGATCCATAATGGCTCCAACATATGCATTTTAAATTAGGCTCAATACAATGTCTACTGAATGATATATTTTAATTGACTTAATAATGCCTAATGTGATTTTAATAAATGGGCCGCACTGGATGGATTCTTAATATAGTTAAAGATATTTTTTTAAAGAGTCACAAAGAAAAAGAAGGATAGAATGGGCATATGAACAGAATTATATAGAACTGTCTCATTTTTCCTCATTTTGAGACATTTTGTAAGAAACTGGCAGGCTCAAAAAGTAAAGGACCAAGAAATTTCTGAAGCCAACTCAATGTTTGCATAATAAGTAAGAAAACTCCATTTTAAACAGCAGGAAGAACCTCACTAAATTAGAGAAATTTTGAAATTTGCAGAGATTAATCTGAAGCTTGAAAATATAGCTGAAGGAAATATGTCTTCCCAGACATTGGACTAACACTCGTCAGGAAAGATGTGACAGCCACATTTTTCTACTTGAAGGTCTGGACGTATTCAGAAATATGAAGTAGGTAGGTTTAGCCCTAAAGTAATGAAAATATAAGACATTTAAATGGTATTAGAAGAAGATTCTCATATCTGAGAAGGGATCAAGAGCCAAATTTTCTTGTACCTGACAAAAGAAGAAAGATGTAGGCAGAGAGATGAAAATTTTATGTTTCTATTATAGGAAGCTTGGCCTACTTCTGGTTATAATGGAGTACCTCATAGCAGACCAAGTCTCCTATGAAAGGTACCTAGAAAATCCATACACATAAAACACAAAGTATACATGTTTATAAGACATCAAAGAGCAGCCAAAATATCTAAACTTGAGGAATCAAATCCCAGAAGGCAAGAATTTCATTAAGGTGACAGCAATATTCTCTGTGCTACATTCAGGAAATTTGCCAATTTGGGGCATGAATGAAAAGGCTGAGAATTGGGCAGAAGGTGGAGGCTAAGAGGCAGAGAATCCAGGAGAGCTTTAAGCAGCCTCACACAAACAGGGAGAACAAACTAGAGTTCAGGATTGACTCTAGGGAGACAGGACTTGAGGAGCCGAGATGTCTGGGAGAAGAGAGGTGTAGAGAATACTCTGGTTTTCAACTAGAGGCATTTGTTACGTTCTTAAGGAATGTGGACAAGAGGCTAAAAAGCCAAGCAGATAACAAGAAAAAAGTATGTGGGGGCAGTCTCAAGAGGGTGAAGAGACTGAACTGGGGCTCAGAATCTGCCAAGGAGGCTCTCAGTTGATACGCTAGAGGTGTACAAAGCCTTACAAAGATTAAAGTTGCCTGAATCAGCCCAGTTTTTGTTTTACTACAGCTGTTTGTTAGAGGATAAGATGAATTCCCTCTGGAAAAATATGTCATCCTGAACATCTATAATTTTTCATAAGCAATGTTGTACATTCAATAAGACATTACTAGACATATCAAAAAACAGAATTAAAAACAAGAATTGGCAACAGAAACTGATCCATAGTTGACCTAGATATTAGGATTGTGAGAAATTGATTTTTTAAATCTGATTAATATGTTCAAGAGAAACAAACATCAAAAGGGAAAATTTCACCAGAGCATTGAAGTCTATAAAAGTATGAAATGGAACTTCCACAATAGAAGAATGCAGGATCTCAATAGAGTATTTAACTACATATTGGACATAAAAAAGAGGAAGTGTTAACTGTATGATAGGTCAGAATGAAGTACAGAAAGCCAAAGGATGAAGAATGCAGAGAGTCACGTAAATGATACATGGGATATGGGGGAAAGATCCAACATACATTTAATTGGAGCCACAGAAGCATTGGAGAGAGATAATAGTGCAGAAGAAATATTTGAAAAGATAATAGTTGAGATGTTTATTCTAAAACTGATGAAAAATATCAAACAACTGCTACAAATTGCAAAAGAAACCACAATTAGGCTCATGATTGTAAAATTACTACAAACCCAAATCTGAAACGCATCCAGAAAAAAATAGACACATTACCTTAAAAGGAGCTTCAGTCAGACTAGCAGCATATTTTGGAAAGAGAAATAAAAGCCAGAAGGCAATACAATGCCAAAAGAAAAGAATAAAAATGCCAACTTGAAACTGTTTATCCAGTGAAAGTGTCCTTCAAATGTGAAAGTGAAATAAACATTTTTCTAGACGAAAACAGAGAATTCATCACCAGGAGACCTGCACTAAGAGAAATGCTAAAGGGAATCTTCAGACCCAAAGAATGTTATCCCAGAAATCCAAGAAGGAATGAAGAGAAATTGAAAGAATAGATGATAAATCCAATGTATATTGGTCATCTTGTGGGGATTAAAATATAGAGAGGATTAAAATTCATGAAAACCATAACACAAAATTAGGATGGTGACGCCAATTGGACTATATTATAGGAAGCCAAAATAAACTGGATTGAATTGGGTAAATCCTTGGGGTCCTTGTGAAGACATCTGGACAGAGCTCGTCACAGTGAAGTTAGTTACAAAAGGGGTGAGGGGAACATGGGAACTACAAAGAACACCAGGCTGAGGGCAGTGTCCAGGTCTGTGGGAGGAGCATGATCACATAGCCCTCTCCCTGAGCAGTGGGACTACCAGTGGAACTAACATTGTTCTCATGTACAGACTTTTAAATAGTTTTAGATGAAGAAATATATATTTTTAAAAATATATTTCATTTAATTTTTTACACAGAGGAAGGGAAAGGATAGAGAGCTAGAAGCATCGATGAGAGAGAAACATCGACCAGCTGCCTCCTGCACACCTCCCACTGGGGATGTGCCCGCAACCAAGGTACATGCCCCTGACCAGGATCGAACCCGGGACCCTTCAGTCCGCAGGCTGACACTCTCCCTGACGAGCCAAACCGGTCAGGGCTGAAGAAATATTTTTATGAAGACTTCCTTCACTGTTTTATTTTCTGTTCTCAACTTTGTTCACACTTGGTTATTAAACACCAGGGCCCTTTGATCAGGCTATTCTTTTTTCATTTCATTATCTAGAACAAACTGAAACGAAAGGTAAGAACTTAAATTCCATTGTAGCAGGTCAAGTGAATTTGGTCATAAGACCAACATTTCCGGATAGGACAGAAGTGTCTATGTCCTGGTGACCTGGTGGGGAGTTTGTCAATGGGGGGCCAAATGTGGCTCCAAAGCTGGATTGAAAATTATCAGTTTAACATGGGGAAGAGAAGAAGGACAAGTTTTCTTTTCTCCCATAGCAATATAAACACATATTCCCACAAAGTTGGCCACGTTCTGAAAAGTATGTAGGACTTTAGGTCCAAAGAAATAAACTTACTCAGGAGGCACCTCCTAATTATGGAACATTGGGTACTTCTCCTCCAAAATGGGGCTACTAATATCTAATTCAGTCTTTTGGTGTCTAATCTGCTATTAAAAACTTCTATTAAGTTTTTAATTTTTGCTTGTTTCATTTTCCCTTTTTAGAAATTCTACTGGTTCTATAAAGAAAAAAATATGCTGTCATATTTAAATGTGGTGGGTTTGGGTTGGGAGTTTTGTGTGTGTGTGTGTGTTTTGTTGTTGTTGTTGTGTGTGTTTTTTTGCTATCAAGCCTGCTATTTTTTCCCCTTTAAGAATAGTAAACACTCTTGCTCTATAACTGTATCTGATCATTCTAATCGCTAACATATTTGCAAATGGGTTTTAGTTGACATTGTGGTACTTTGTTTGATTGTTACCTAATTTCCTTGGCTCTATGCTAGGTCCTTGTGTTTGGGAAATCATTTGTAGGAGCAATTTGAAGCCCAGGATTAATCACATGTTCCTTCTTAGAGAGGATTTATATTAGCTTCTGAACGATGTCTGGTAGGTTAAAAAGTTGTTAAATTGTCAATTATTATTATTGCTAGAAAGCAGAAGCAAGAAGCCCAGTTTTTGTGGGGTTACCATCTCATGTGGGGATTGCATCATCCCTTCAGAATGGCTTGGGTTCGTAAGCTCCCACTCAGTATTTAGCCAAAGAAGAAAACTTATTAGGACTTCAGTACAAAGCAGAGGTCGGCAAATATAACCTGTAAGCCAAGTCTGCTCTATGGCCTGTTTTTAAATAAAGTTTTATTGAAACACAGACAGCCCCAGCCGGTGTGTCTCAGTGGTTGAGCACTGATGTACTAGTATGAACCAGGAGAGGTCATGGTTTGATTCCCAGTCAGGGCACATGCCCAGGTTGTGGGCTTGATCCCCAGTGTGGGGCAAGCAGGAGGCAGCGAACAATGAGTCTCTCTCTTCATTGATGTTTCTCTCTCTCCCCTGCTCTCTTCCTCTCTGAAATCAATAAAAATATATGTATTTTTAAAAAGAAACATAGACAGACACATTCATTTGCTTATGTATTGGCTATGGCTGCTTTTGTGTTACAAGGACAGAGTTGAATGGTTGAGACAGAGCCCACATGGCCCACTAATACTCTCTGGTCCTCTGCAGAAAGAGTGTGCCAACCCCTGCTACGGAGTATTATTCCTGAGAAGTCTTGCCTGACAAGTTTGCATGGGAGCAAGTCAATGCTACGAATTATTTCCATGAGATTTTCTTAAGCAGGAAATAGCACTAAAGAGGAAAATAAGAATATCTTCAGGGAGTAGCATGGTCATTAAATCACCACTCTGAAACAGCTCAGAAAAACTCTCCTTTTCTCACACAGGTATTCGTTCACTTAGTTCTTGCTTTTGTAAAGAATGCATTTTCCTCTTCATTGATAAAGTCAAGCTCTTGGTTTTTTCATTAACCTGTACTTCTCTGGGCTGTGTAAAGTACCACAGGCTTAGAGAAAATGGAAATTCCCAAGCAGCAAGGAGAGGCGAAGTCCGGCACAGATCACTGGTGATGGAGTGAGTTTTAGCAGACACACAGCTGACTCCCTCTACACCCGACCAGCAGGGTTTGTGCAGCAGAGAGAGCCTGCAGGGGTGTATGCCAAAGAGCAGTATACTCCCTGAGACTCTCCCTGCCTCTCAGGGGTCATCAGAGAGACCTTAGCAAAAAAATCAAAGAATAAGAACCTGGGAGAGGAAGTTCCTGCCTTTCCCTTTTCCCTCAGCACCAGCTCTGATGAACAGATTCCCCGACTCTGTGGATGATGTCAATTAAGCTACTGCTCTGGCTCCCTGCTGCGCATGGGCTTGGCTATACATAGAGGGTGGCGATGCCATCCTTGCTGTCGCTGTTGAGACTGCATCATGGGTCCTATGCAGAATTCTGGTTTAATGCTGCGTGCTCCTGAGTCAAGAAGATGACTGGGATGAAATGCCTCTTCCCCGGATGACTCGGGAGTCGTGAAATACGCATCGTCTCGTGGTGAAAGTGTTTGTGTTGCCACAAGAAACACAATCATTTCCCCTGACCCAGAGCCGCGCTGGACAGATGCCTTCCAAGAGGCGGATAATAGGCATCAGATCCGGGAGCGAGGAATAAAGAATGAATGAAATCATGTCTTTAGAGAGAATCAGCTGCCTTACATGCCTGCCACTTTGTTTATTAATCCCCCTGAAACTCCCTGGGGACGGGAGCTGGCGCTCTGCCTGCCGATGAGTCCGTAACTCTGTGGCCATTAGCTGTAACGACTCCCGGACAGACCCTTCTAAATCACCGCCGGGTTCTGGGCTGCCAAAAGCCATCTGCACCTGGGTGGCTGGCTAATAGCACCCTCATTTTATTCTGTTTTTCATGTGGAATCCACTGTCCTCCGTCTTCGCTGGAGAGCCAGGGCGGCTCTAAACCCCGTCTGTGATGTGGCGCCGTAGGGAAGGAGAAGCTACAGCCAGGGAGGGGGGAATCTGTGGGAAAAGCCAAGGGGCTCTCTTCTCTAAGTCCAGGACACAGAAAGCCCCTCTGTTCCCAACCACCTGGGCTCACCAGGCTCGTTATGTGAGAAGGCGAGAGCTGACCAGGCAGCCAGGACCCAGGAGCGCCAGAGAAGGGAGCTCCTATGTGGCAGTTCCTGGTGCCCGGGGTGGGGGGGCGGGGGGACTGTGTGAGGCCGCTGGTACTTTTCCGGGCACTCAGTATGCTCCGCGGTGTCACTCACAGAAGCAGTGCCCACGTGGCTGGGGAGCCAGATGGGCTTTATTCTCGGCAAAGGCAGGAAAGGGACGGCAGAGGCGGGGTTTGCTCAGCTCCTCAGCCTTCCTGCTGGCCCTCTGTCTTCCAGCCCTGGATTTACCTTTCCCAGGTCCCCACAGGGAGGGCACAGCCCAGCTGGGTCCCCTGGAAGCTGCAGATCTGCTGATTTGCACCCTTCCTGTGCATATTTGTATATGGGCTGGGGAGACGGATGGCTCCATCCAAGTTGCGGAAAACCCAGCTGGTTATGGCTGTACGAGAATGACCTGAGTGTGGGGCCTGAGCTTTCCCTGCCAGAGCCTTGGGCAAGTTGGGAAATCTGTCCGTCTTTGAACTAGAGCACAGACAGATGAGGTCAGCATCACACGCATCCATCCCTGTCCTGTGAGCTATGGGAAGTACAGGAACCGTGACATCAAGCACATTACACCCAGCACCTGGCGCCCTTACACCCCCGCTTTTTTTTTAATCAGGCAGCTTAAATATTAAGGGTAATAAAACAAACCAACAACAGTCAACTTCCTTTGTCTCCCACTTTTTAAACCAAACCTGCACCACCCTCCACTCCAGGTAATGATGAAATAGACTTTCATAAAAAATTCAGAAATAATTCCATGTTTACTGAGCACCTACTTTATTCCAGGAATCACGCTAGGTGCTGGAAATATAAAATTGAATAATGTGTGGCCTCTATGATCAAAGAACTCACAGTCCAGTTGGAAAATACATTTGTTTTATATATATATATATATATATATAGAGAGAGAGAGAGAGAGAGAGAGAGAGAGAGAATAGGTGCAAGTGCTATAATAGAACAGAGTGGCACGGGGACCCAAGAAGGGATCAATTATTTTCCCTGGAGAACAGCAGGACCCAGCCCTGGTGAGGCAATAATTGAAGGAAAGTTAGGCTTTGCCTGGGGCAGAGGTGGGAAGGACAGATGCACCGTGAAGTATGGAGGCCTGTAGAGGACACTGCTGGCATTACCCACTGTGCAGTCCCCAGCTCTCTCTGCCTCACCTCCATTTATTCAGGCGTCTACCTCTGTTCACATGATTCCGGGGAGTCCACCTCATCCAAGCTCTGGGGACAGATCCCAGGGAGGCTACAATAATCCTGGCAGTCGCACTCCTGTGAAGGTTGGGTTTAGAAATGTGTAAATAAAAAAATTCTGGCCCTGTCCAGTGTGGCTCCGTTGGTTGGAGCGTCATCCTGTACACCTGAGTTCAATTCCCAATCGGGGCACACACCCAGGTTGCAGGTTTGATTCTCAGTTGGGGTTCATACAGGAGGCAACTGATGTTTCTCTCTCACATTGATGTTTCTCTTCTCTCTTTCCTTCTTTCCTTCCTTCCTTCCGGCCTTCCTTCCTTCCTTCCTCCCTCCCTCCCTCCCTCCCTCTCCCTTCCCCTTTCTCTAAAAGAAAAAGAAAAAATTTCTGACCAATGAAATGTGAAGTCTCTGTGGGGTATCTAGCAAAGCTTCCTCCCTCCTAAGAAAGCAACACATGAAGACATGGCTTCCCTTTCTCCCCACAGATGCCCTATTTCCTCTAAGCAAGGGGAGAGTTCTCAGCAGGGAGAGATACGGTTTGATTGTGGGGTTTAAGTGCAGCCAGGGCAGGAAGCCTCACTGGGAGGTGGCGGAATATCTACAGAAGGGTCTTAGATGAATCAGGGGCCCTACTCCCCAAAATAGGCGGTGCGTTACTCCTGCAGCCATGGCCCTGTGACAACAATGCGTCTTGATTCAAGGTGACCTCCTGCTGGGGTATAGAAAATAGTGCAACCAGGTGAGGCGACGCAGCTCTAAAAATGGAGGCGGGTCCTTTTTAGCAAAGTATCTGCCTAAATGACACCCTCCATGGGAACCCTGAAGCTGCGCGCTAGCCTCTCAGCCACCCCCAGGTCAATTGCTCACCACTGAAAACATGTGTAAGGTGCTTACAACAGTATCTCAAACATGGCAAGTGCTTAGTCCGTGTTAGCAACCAGCATTATCACAGAGAGCAAAGGGTCCTTTCTGGTGCCAGAGATAGCAGAATCGTCTATAAAAGTGATGCAGGGGGTCTGTCTCCTCTTCTCTGCCCCTGGGGGGCGGGGTGGTGATTAGTCTATTTGCATTGTTATTTCATTTATAACATTTATCTTCTCGCAAGTTTTTCCTTGTACTGTGGAGCCCAGTGGAGCAGTGACGCCGGCAGGGCCCTGGCTGCAGGCTACATTTGGCCTCCCTGGTCCAAATCTTCAAATTTAGGTTGCTGATCCCACAAGTGTGAACCTCTTGGCTCCGTGTCTGGGCCTCTCTGCTTTCAGTTAGACAGGAAACCAGGGCCGGGCAAACCTCCAAGGTTTCAGATGGGCCTTCTGTTCAGATAAGCTTCCAAGGATGTTTCTGCTTGGGAACAGTGGCAGCTCCAGTTCTTTGCTGGATTTTAACTTGTGCCTTTGTGACATACCAACAGATTTAGAGCTGACGTTATAATTGGAGTGCAAATGCCCGCATGTGACTGGAATTAACCAGATGTCCACGGATCAGAGACACAAAGCTAACTGACCTCAGGGTGTTAAGCTGAAATACCCTGAGAGGCACCAGGCAATCTAACCCTGTGAGAGATACTTCTTCGGCCATGAGCTTATTTTCAACCCAACTCAGTTTCGTGTTGGGATACAGAGCAGTGGGAAAACGGGCTTTTGAGTCATTCTGCCCAGAGCTCCAAACTCTGCTCTGTCCCTTATTAGGTGTGGCCGAGTTATTTAATTTCTTTGATCCTCAGTTTCTAGTACCTTTCTCATAGGATTACCCAATCAGATAAGTGCCAAAAACCAGAGCACAATACATGCTCAATAAATGGTGGGGATTATGCGTGAATCTCCGAGGAGAGGAGATTGCTATTGTACAAATTTAGCATCGCTAAAACTAATAATAGTGTTTTCTAGTTCCATTTGGGAGAATTGAACACAGCCTTGGGGAAAGGAAGTTCTTATTTTACCTTTGCAATCGATTCAGCTTTATCAGAAACAGGATGTTTAGTTTGTTTAACTAACATTCAAAAAATGGCCAACTAGGAACAAATCCACAATGAGAGAATGTCTGTCAGCATTTGGTGTTTGGCCCCTTTGGAAACAGGATGGGCACCCTATGCAGGCACGGGGATCTCTTCATTCCGGTTCAGATTCACTTACATTAGGGAAGTTGGTGTATCTGTGAAAATCTGCTCCACAAACAATTTTTAAGCACCTACTATGCGCCCAATAGTGAAGGGTTCGGCGAATGCAGAGAAAGAGCATGTGGGTGCCTTAGGTCAGATTTGAATTTGAGGGACTCTAAGGTGAAGCATTTCCAGCCAAGAATCTGATCATCCAGATCACTCCCTCCCCAGAAGAACTGTGCGCCCAGACTCTTTGGGCTGGCGTTTTCCAAAGCACGTGTGGGCCACCCCTCACCCTTTCCTTCACCTCTCCTTGCCACATTAGAGCCCCTCAATTCTGTTTCAATTTATTAATTATCTGAGAAGTGGCTCTCAAAATATAATCCCTGGGACACAGGTAAGACCAGTTCCTTAAAGTTTAAAGTGCTCGTGCTTAAAAACCAAGTAATCGTGATACGTTTTCTCGACAATATGATTGCTTATTTCATGCTACACTTTCAAACCCCATGCAATTTGCTCCTTTCAGCAATATTATTCTACTCCACCAGGGTCCTACTTCTTCCTGTCAAAATTCTGTGTTCTGTATCAAGGCCCTGATTCCATGAATACTTCCAAAAACCATAGCCAAAGTAAATCTGAAAAGATTTTAGCCCTATTATAGCATCACTCGCCCCACCAATTTAACTGAAGTGTTGAAATGCCTTTGAAGGACGGTAGCTATACGGCAGCATCCTTTCCCCCTCGAGTCTGTCTTGGGGTGGAAACCACAAAGAACCACCTGTCTAATACCCTCCTGCCAAGACTGCCTTCAGTGATGGTAGCCAGCCGAGCCCCTGGGCAATGCTGTGGGAGAGCTGCGATGCAACTGTCGCTCATCAAGTTGTTCTGGTTGATATCTCGGCATGGCTGCCTTTGTTTATGGCTCATATAAACACATTTTAATGATCGAAAGAAAATGACTGCAAGTCTCCACTTCCAGTAAAATATCAATTCTGAATAAATAAATGCAAATGCAACTGTTGGTGAGAAGGGACTGCTTTTGATTTCAGCCTGACTGATTGACTTTGACTTCAGTGGGCACTCTTGCTAAGGGGTGAAAGAACCATCCCATCATCTCAACTCTGGAAGGTACACGTGCACCCGGTTAGGGCTCCAGGCACCCAACTCTGCCAATACAAGCACATCCTGTACTAGCCAGGAAACACCAGAGATCTGCGTTCTCAAAAACATGCCACTTGCTTCTATGACAACGCTGGAAACATGCAAATATTATACATTTAGCAAAATCCCACACATCAGAGAGCAAACTCCTGGCTGTCTGAGATGTTCGACAGTTTTCAGTTTTATTTGACATATTTCTTTCAAGTCTGGCATTTCACGCAAAAAAGGAAATTGGTTGCCTTAGGCCGATTTTTTACTTCTCAACGCCCTTAAGGGAATTATGCCACAAAGTCCTGCAAAAATTTGCAATCAGAACTTTGCTCAAAAACTTTCAATGGCTTCTTTTTTTCTTACACAAAAGGTCCAAACCCTTGAGGCTACACAACCTGGTGCCAATGAACTTTTCTGGCCTTCCATATTTTCTGCGACACCCTCCCTTTTCCCAATACCTTATGCTCCAACTACACTGTGTATAACGGACTGTTCCCTAGAACATCCTGTACCTTCAAATTCCATGCAATTTGCTGCTCTTCCCACTTTACCCCACCCTCCCCCTCACCCCCCTCCCAATACCCTGCAAGATCTACCCTCTCCCTTTAAAAATCCTGTATCAAGGCCCTGATTCAATGAGTCCTTCCATAAACCATAGATCAAAATACATTTAAAAGTTTCTTCAACTATTATAACGTTATCTACAGTCTATGTGATATTGAGATTATCTACTTACAGTTTATTCACTTTGAGTTCCACCAGCTCTCCTGCACCCCAAGGCTGGCACGTGGTGTATATTCATTAAGTGTTCTCATGTGTGCTGGAATGAAATAAGGGTTAGAGTTACTATTATGATGTTACTATTGTGGGCATGTTGATGAGATGGGCAGGGAAACAACCACTGAACTGCAGTGAACCCACTGAATAGTTGACAATCTGTCTTGGGTGGGTGGAGCCTGAGGAAGAGGCGGGAACAGGTTTAGGATAAGTAGTTTGATAATGACTAAAAGATGCATTTTAGGAAAAAATAAACACTAATAGGGAGCCATGATGGGTTCTTGAGCAAGCTCAAGGCAGAAGCAAGCCTTTCTCTTTATAAAGATTAGTGTGGAAGCTGACTGCAAAATTGGTTGGAGGTGAGAGAGACTACCAACAGGGAGACAAGTGAGGAGGCCAACACTGTGTTGTAAGAGGAAGGGGAGGGGGAAAGGCCTAGTTAGGACGCTAGGGAATGCGTGGAGAGTTGAGAACTCCTACAAGGCCGTCAGAAGGAAGAGAGGACTCAAGGAAGGGGGTCAAAGAGGAACCGCCATTCTAGCCTGGGAACTTAGTAGGGAAGCATAGTGACTTGGTTCTTCCTTTAGGGGCTGTTTTTTCTCAGAACATACTTTCGGATCATGGCCAGACAATTGTATATCGAATGTATATACTGATCAAAAACTTCTCAAGCGTTTATAATCTGCTAAGTGCTGTGAATTCAGACAAAAAGAAGTATGATTTCTGTCCTCAAGGAGTGAAGATGCAGGGATAGGTGTGACCATGGGGAAGAACAGCAGATATTATCAGGACCCCAGGTGCTTTGAGGAGTGACCTGGAGATGACGGGGTGAAGAGGGCGGTTGAGAATGAAGCCTTTCAGGTACAAACAGAAGCTTGAACAAAGATGAACAGAGCTGAGAAATGGGAGTTCTAAGTGGGTAGTAATGATTGGCGTAATAGGTTTCGCCATCTGTATGCCCGTGCCTCGCTTTGACAGATTGCACTCTGCCCCATCCATCATCCAGGACCTACAGAGCTGCAAAGGAATAGTAAATAACAACAATGAAAACCCAGGAGTAAGTGGAATCAAAGAACCCAGCTCTGAACAGTGAAAAAGATTGCGATTTATCTCCTCTGCAGTTGATCTTGAACTGTTTAATGGTGCATATACAGACAAGGTGAAAACATCCCGCAGCCGTAACACAAATGCGAGCCCTTTGCTTGTCTGGTAGACGAGGTAGGGCAGGAAAACTGTAGATGGAAAATAAAATTCTGTAAATCTGTATCACAGCCAGGAGCCCCCACGGATATGAAATACTGATTTAGTGCTGCCGCTCTTCTAAGTTGTGAATAAATTACCCGAATACTCTCTAAGCACCTAGTGGGCTGAAATGTTCAGGGTCAAGATGGAGGATTGCCGATTAGCTATTGAAATCATACCGAGATCCTACTAACTGTCAGGCTCCTATTAACTGTCAGGCGCTATGACAAAATCACCGTGGTTGGGACAAACAGCAATAGAGTAAGCGGATGTCAAAACTGGCCTAGCCCTGGCCAGTGTGGCTCAGTTGGTTGGAACATCATCCCGTGCACCAAAAGGTTGCTGGTTCAATTCTTCGTTAGGGCACATACCCAGGTTGTGGGTTCAATCCCCGGTGAGGGCGCATAAGGGAGGCAACCCATTGATGTTTCTCTCATACATCGACGTTTCTCTCTCCCCCGATCCCTCTCTCTCAGATCAGTAAAACATATCCTCAGGAGAAGATTTAAAGAACAAGACCTACAACCAAGTTTTGTTTTGTTTTGCTTTTTGCTGACTCATTGAGGGCAGATGTTCTTCAGGTACATCAGATCATCAAAGGTGATATGTCCATCGCAAGCATAGCACAGGCACGAACAAGCAGAGCAGCTCCAAAGAAGAGGGTTTTTAAGGAGGGTTATGTATGCCAGGGACATGGGGATGTAAGCTGGGTTTCTATTCCTTTGTGATTCTTCTGATGTTTTGTGTGTTTTAGGTTCCTTTGCCACTGGAATCATATAGTGGTTCAAAGTACAGTTTATAGCATAAGGAAATTCCTCCTGAAACCCCAGAGATCCTGATTTCATTCATCTCACATGAAACCTGGGCATCAGTATTTTCAAAAACACTGCCCAGCTGATTGCAAAGTGCAGCCCAAGTTGAGAAGCAGGCCTGACCAAGAAGAGCACTACTAGAAGGTGGACAGGGGCCTTGGGTGTTAGTCCCTGTCAGCACAGCGGTGATCCTGGCTCCGACACTCCATGCAACACAACCCCATGCTGACTCACTCCCACCCCAGGCAGGGAAGAATGGGAGCTATAGGCTCTAGAGTTCTGTTTTTCAAACTCTGTCCCAGATGCTCCACTTTCACCTACACTTGCTCCAAAGGTTTGGCTCCTCCAGAGAGGAGGTAGAGGATGAAGAGGTTGGGGGTAGAATGCTGAGGGTGCTACCTCCAGGGACAAGTCACTTTTTGAGACTTCATGGAGACATATCAACAGCAGCTGGCAGGCAGCCCCTGACTCTGGAAGCACTGTGAAAGCAAGGGCTAAGCTTTTCTGGAGGTGCACCCCCCTCCTTTATACATGGAGTTCATGCCCTGCAGTGACCTGTAGTCAGTGCACATGGGTGCAAATTCCCGGCATCACTTTGGGAGATGAAACATATCACTCCCATCTCACCTGACCACATGGAGGAATCAAGAGGCTCTCCTGTCTGCATGGGTGGGGCAAGGGCAAGGGCTCCAGGCGGAAGAGTCTGCTATGACTTCTGAAGGGATGAGAACTGAGTATTTTCAACAAAAACTTTCCACGTAAGTTCCATTTATTGTTCCGAACTCTGCTGTCTGTTAGGGGAAAGCCCTGTACGGCATTGCTTTTGCTTCAGCAAAATGCCTTCATTGCCAGCCTTTATTCCCTTATTCTGTCTTCTGTAAGGAAGACAGATGAGTAACAAATAGGCATGTAATTAAAACCAGTGACAAAGTTCCTCTCCTGCTGGATTACAGAAATGCTGGGAGGCCTGGGAGAACCCGAGTGTCGGCCACGCCACTGTCCTCATTTCACAGGAGAGGGAACAGGCCCCTAAAAGTAGAAGTGACTCGTCTAAAACGCACAGCTAGTTGGTGCCAGACCTGTGTCCTTTAACCTGCTCTCGGAGGTATTATCTTCCAGACTTTCAATCATCCTGACAGCTCTCCTCTGAAGCCTGTCCAAAGCCCTTCTCAGTGAAGCTCCCGGAATGGGACGCATGACTCCAGAGGGTCTGATTTTATCTGCGTCTGAAGAGAAGATTGCTCCAGCGTCCCGATTCAAGGTGTGCATTCCAGCGCCAGGCCTGCTCCAGGGTTACTTCTGACGGTGACCCTCTGGCCTGTTCTGACATGCTTGAACACGGTCGCCCAGCTCGTGTGTCCCGGGCCTGCTTTGCTTCCCCAAGGGGAATGATGTCCTTATTGAGTCACAACCCGCAAATGATAAAACCTCAGATGTGCAAAACATCTTCCTTTCTGCAAACACAAAGCACCTTTCTAAGACGGCCCGCCTCCTGGATGCTCTGTCGGGAGGGTAGGCGGCCAAATGCCAACGTTCTGGACAGACAGATTAAAGGCCGGGGTTGAATTAACTTAGCCTGAATCACCTGTGAAGATGGGTGACACTTATTCTGGAAGGCAGAGAGGTGACTTTATCCAGGGTCAGCACTGAGCCACTCAGTCCTCACATAAGGCACCCCTCCCCCACCTGCCCACACTGCTGGCAAAGGCCTCTCCCTTGACTATCCAGTAGTTCTGCCATATTCAATGCCCATGTGCTTTCAACTGCATGGCAGACAGACCAAGCCAGTCAGAGGCTTAATCCTTGCCCTTGTAGGAGTTAGCAATTCAGCAATATTAAAGTCAGCGGTTCTCAACCTGTGGGTCGCGACCCCTTTGGCGGTCGAATGACCCTTTCACAGGGGTCGCCTAAGACCATCCTGCATATCAGATATCTACATTACGATTCATAACAGTAGCAACATTACAGTTATGAAGTAGCAAAGAAAATAATTTTATGGTTGGGTCACAACATGAGGAACTGTATTTAAAGGGCCAGAAGGTTGAGAACCACTGGTAAGTCATCAGGGCATCTGTTTGTTTTCCAGATCTCACCAGGCTACATTCCTATAAATGGGGATTTTAGGCCTTTGAGATGCGGTCAGGATCAACTGCCTGGCCCCATGCTCCCTGAACACTTTATTTTCCCTCACTGAGTGCATCCCATGTCCTGGACTCTCTTAGCTGTCTCATGCTGCCCTCCTCCCCTCCCCGGGCTCCAGGACAGGAGCTCCAGACCTGTAGGGCCTGCATGAAGGGATGGTCCATGCATGTCTGTAGAGTGGATGTGCGCTCCAAGGAAGCCCCCCTACCGGCCCCCATCCCACCTCTGGGTGCCACCACTCCGCATGTGTCCCAGGAAAAGGATTTGGCCAACTGCAAAGGGCCACACCACAACCCATCCCTCCACCTTAGAAGCGCTTCCTGTGTGTAGTGTATGGGTTCTGCTGAGGAGTGTGGATGCTGCTCCCTCCTCAAGCCCACAAGTCAGTGTTCAACTCCTTCAGAAAGCAGCCGTCTCCAACATCTAGGGCTGATGCCTCTCCCAGTGTCTCACTGTGAGCACAGAGGGGAGCGGGGAGCAAGCAGACACTAAGCTGACTCCAAGGCCCCACCACACTGCCCTGGAGGAAGGACACATTCAATATTTATTGGTGATTTGACAATGACATCCTCATTACCTCCCTAGAAACACTCCGAGGAAGGCTCCTGTCTGCTGCCATTTCTCCTGCCTCATAAAGTCTGACGCTGGACTGCTGAGCGCACAGCACTCTAAACACTGAGCTCCCTTGGGATGGTGCCCAAAGCAAGATTTTGGGAACACAGATATTTCCGTAATTCCTGGGGTGAAGCTACTGCCTGGAAGCCACTGGGGTGAAATCTCAGCAGGGGGCTTGTGATTCCCCAGCCTCTGTCCCCACCCTCCCAGCAGGGAGACAAGCAAAATGAGTGGCCGGCCCTCTGGCCTTCCTCCTCTAAGGGACTCTCGGCTGTTATTGTTGGCCCAGGCCATGACCCTGGGCTCAGGACAGCCGCAAATTCACATGTGAGAAGATCATGTCCCTACAATAACCCTGTGGCTAGCTACATTCATCGAGCACTCGTTATGAGGCAAGCTCATCCCATGGTTACCTTATTTAATATGACCCTATGAAGCCGGCACTCTATGTCTGAGTTACAGACGAGCAGGTACATGAATTTCTCAGTGTCACATATTTTAAGTTTAGCACATTGCAGAATCGGAAATTCTAACGCAGCGCAGGCCAGGTGCCCACTGGCCATCCTGTTTCCATTTCACAATCCCGCCGCTGACGGCTGGGGGCCTTGGGAGGATCAGGCCAAGGGACAGGACAGCCAAGGCAGCAGGATGGAAAAGGAGCAGAGAGTCCAGAGTTCACATGGAGAAAACCGGAAAGGCAACGTGACTGCTTCATCCAACAGAGGCACCACCTCCAACACGGTGACACAACACTGATTAAGCTTCTTAAACAAAATATTGGAGGGTGGAGGGAGGCCCCTGGATGGGGAGCACAGCCTTGGCAGGAATCTGAGATGCACGTGCACACACACACACACACACACACACACACTCTCTCACAACAGAGTTGACTGACATCAAAAACACAGACAGCCTTCTGTTCCCTTCTGTTCTCTGGGTTTCTGCAATGCATCCCAGACAGAAGAATTCAATAGACTGAAATTGTAAAACTAAAGTCAGTGGCAAGGCCCAGAGTGGAAGCTTTAGAAGAGGAAATCTTTGCTTTTTTCCTGGAAGTACCTCAAGAGGAAAAATAAAGCCATTTGAAGGAAACTCAGTGCCAGTGAACAACTAGACAATATAAAACATTAGATGTGAGAAAGGATTTGGCCAACTGCAAAGGGCCACACCACAACCTACCCCTCCACCTTAGAACTGACCGCCCCCACTTGGCCCCCACTTCAGCTTATAGACTCCTTTACAATGATTCCTAGAATACTTTCTTGCACATATTTAATATCCATCTCTTCCCTTTTAGACTGTAAGCTACCTAAGGGGGGCGGGGGTTGTACTTCAATCCTTCATATGGTGACTACAAACATAGGAATTCAGTAATCATTGGCTAAATTAATCCATGACTGTTTATTTTGCCTTCCAATACCAAGCCAAAAGAACATGCTGCTTCTTTTGTCCTTGAAATCTGTATGTCAGTCATAATGAACTTGAACTGATGTGAACCTACATGCTCTTCTTTCAAGGCAGTCATAAATGAGTCCAGGCTTGGAAGTCAGGCAATGCCTGGCTTGGGTTTGATTCCTGGCTCTGCCACTCACTTAACCATTACTTGATTTTTCTGCCCCATGTTCTCATTTGTAAAATTCAAAGTCCAGGAAACTCAGAGAACCATTGCAAGGTGGAGTATTATTTTCAACACAACCACCATGAGTGAATCTTTAAAAGTATATGTTAGACCATGTCATGCATCTGCTCAAATCTCTCCAATGATTTATCATTTAATTCAGAGAAAAAGTCAAACTCCTTCCATTGGACTGCAAGACCCTATAGGATCTGGCCCCCACATACTGCTCTCCTCTGCCCAGTCATGTGGGCCTTTACTTGAACTCTTCATGTTCCACCTGCCTGAGGGCCTTTTATTGGCTGTTCCCTCTGCATTGAGCTCTCTTCTCCAAGATACCCATGCGGCCAACCTCTTCTACTGCTTCAAGTGCCACCTTCTCAGTAAGGCCTACCACCACCTGATTTAAATTGCAATCTGAATCACAATCCTGATTCATTATACTCTGATCTATTATTTTTCCAAAGCGTGTATCTCCTTCTAACCTATTCTCTATTGTTCCCTATGTATATGTGTATTGCCTGGGAGTCTCCTATACTAATCTCACCAGCAAATCTTTTCCAAGAGCCCTAGTTTTTGTGTGTTTTGTATATTGATGTATCTCAAGTGCCCAGAACAGTGCTTGGCACACAGTGTGGGCACTCACTCAATAAATGATTTTTGAATGAATGAAGGTAGAGTGAAGTTAGTAAATTCCTGGCACACATAAATTATCTTGATAATTGTAGCCATTGTTACCACCACCACCACCATCATCATCACTATCATCATCATCATCAGGTCAGTGGTGCCTCTTATAGTCTTGAGGAGAATAAAAGAGTTAAGGTGTATAATGCATCTAGCACAAGGTTGGTACATAGTATATACTTGATAAATATTTTATTTTTTCTTCTTTTGTGGCTTTTTATGTTACTCCCTTTTTATGGAGGTCTCTTGTAAAGCAAAATCAACTAGCTAGTGCACATGTAAGTGTCATACAGGACCATTTACAGAGCACTCTAGAACTGTTGGTTAATCATTACTACTATTACCAGCTGAGTATCAAAACTGAATTTATGTGACTTTGCATTCTTCTGATCATGATTCCCTGTATTAAGCAACTTTCTGCTACTTTTTTCTACAAACCATGAAGAAGGAGGGAGTGGAGGAGAAGTAAAAACATACATTTTAGCCTTCATAATACCTGGGTTTACATATATACCAAGCAGGAAAATGCCTACAGAAAAAGAAAATTACATTACCAGCTTAGAGTGAAGCATTCTCTATAAAGTTATATAAGAATAAAAATGATACTGAAGAATACAAAGGTAGACACTTCCATGTTAGTGGCTGGAAATATAGATGTTTTCAAGCCAGCAGAAATATGAACTTTTTGTTTTACCTTTTCTTTTCTCTCTCCTATGTCAGTGTAAAGAAAATCATTTCAATTGTTTAGCACATGTTGGTGCACAAATCCTGCCTGTGGACAGTTAATATAAAACACAGTAATGATTCGTGTCCCCTACCTCTTGGAAATGCAGAGAATGCACAGAATTCCAAGGTCTAGATAGGACTGACCATCAGGACAAGCTCCTTCTGGTTGTCACGTCCAACGGAGCCCTCAGGCTGGAAAAGCACCTACATCACCCTCCTTTCCTTAAAACCCCAAGCATCACTGCTGTGTGGCTCGCTCATCCTTCCTCTTTCAGATAAATATTTCTTATCATTTCTTTTTCCAAGTCAAGTAATCCTGGAATGCTGCACGGAGCAGCCCTAGCAGTTGTTGATGGAATTGTCTTTACATCAGCCTGGAGGTGTGCCATTCTGTTTTTCTTGTAAAACGCTTTTACAAGAAACCATACTTTTCATGTCACATTAGAAAGTCAAATGGCTCTTTTATAAATTCTATACTTCTTTAATTGGAAATCATGTCCAGATGCCAACTCTTTTACCATGCCAATAAATATATCTTCTGCATAAAATGTGCATTATCTTAACTTCCTACTGGCCAATCCCTCCCCCTACTTAGGGGATAAATAGTCAGAGTTGGTGTACCAGTGGTGACAGCCAAGTATGTTTTGTCTGGGGTGGTTTCCCGGAGACAAAGCTAAGGTGGAATTCACACCCAAGTTTAAATACAAAGTTCAAATGGTAAACAAATATACACATTAGTCCTGAAGGTAAGAGGCAGGGCTGCAGCTAGGATTCTAAAGCCAGGAGTGGGACTTATGTGAAGCAACAAGGAGCCATGATATGTTTACACAATGGACTACTACTCAGTTGTAAAAAAGAAGGAAATCTTATCTTTTGCAACAGCATGGATAGAACTGGTGAACATTATGTTTAAGTTAAAGAAACAGTCAAAGAAAGGTAAGTACCATATGATTTCACTTGTATGTGGAATCTAATGAACAAAATAAACTAATAAACAAAATAAAAATAAATCCATAGATGCTGAGTACATACTGCCCGCTCTCAGAGGAGAGGGGAGTTGGTGGTTGGGTGAAAAAGAGATGAACGGAAAAAACCAAAATCTCATAGACACAGACGACAGTATAACAGATACCAGAGGGAAGGGGAGTGATGGGAAGTAGAAGAAGGTAAAAGGGGGATAAATGGTGACAGAGGAGATTTGACTTTGGATGGAAAACACAATACAATATACAGATGACATATTATGGAATTGTACACTTGGAACCTATTTAATTTTGTTAGCCGAAGTCACCCAAATAAATTCAATAAAAACTAAAAAAAAAAAAAATTTTCCTCATACTCATCTGTACCACTGAGCCACAGTGGCCGGGCAAGAGAGTCTTAGTTTATAAGTTGTCCATAGACCCTTAGATGGGCCATCAACTGAAAGGTACCCGGCACTAGCCAGCTTTAGTTTGCAAACATCCTTTGCATATGAGTTCCTGGTCCATGTCACAGCTCAGTTCTAAAGACTGGGATCACTGCTGTATATTCTGAAGTTATAACTGCTAATCTCTGGTGACTTCCAAAGGGATGAGTTAGGGAGGTGAATGAATATGTGTGTTATGGCATTACAGGCTGGTGGGAGAAAAGATTAGGGGAGAAAACTAATGGAATTTTGCCTCCAAATGATTACACTGGCCCAAAAAGAGGAAGAGGAGTCACATATTCAAATCCTGGGTAAATCCTAACCTCCTAATAGACTGCTGAAGGCCAAGTGGTAGCTGTTATGACAAGAAATTCCTGATGACCTATGCGCGATGCGCAAAGGAATTCCAAGAACAAAAAGGATGACATTTGTTGTTATAAAAGTTCATGTTTCTGAATAGTGGGGGGAAAGAGATCACAGGAGATGTCGCCAAATCTCCTGTGTTTATTGTTTGTATAAACTTATTTCTCCTGATTGTAGGTCAATGACATTTTCTTTTCCCGAAAAATTTTCTTTCATAGAAAGAAAACGGACTCCTGAGCTGCTGCAGGAGAGGTCAGTGGTTGGTTTAATCACTTCTCTAGGGGCCTGAGAAGAAGAAGCTCTGATAGATGGTTTTCTATAAGAGAGCAAGCTTGCTGTTAACGCAGTGCCTCCCTTCCCCGCAGAGGCCCTACAGGGGGAAATCAAAAGACTCGCTTTTGCTTCCTAATCAGCATTTGTTTTTCAAAGATTATAAAGCAGCTTATTATTAGAGCTCCACAGGGTCAGGAAACTTCAAATGAAATAAGATTTGATATTGATAAACACTGTGCTCCCTTCCAGAAAGATTGTTTCAATATAAATGCAGCCTCCTTAGACCTGCATATCCACCCCTTCCCCATCACAAGTCTGTAGAATACATATGACATGGCACTCATAGGTTTTTCTTACCCATTGGGACATGTCGCTCAAGCTATTGGTGTCCTCTGTGTGTCAGGCACAGGCAGAGGCTGGATGTGGATGTGACTGAGAGCACAGATCCTGGGGCAGGCAGATGCAGGCAGATGTGAGTCTCCTTCTAACGGTGGGAACTTGGGCCACTCACATAACCTCTCTGAGATTTCATGTTTCCATTTGTAAAATGGGATTGTTTGCTTGGATTAAAGGAAACAGTGGAGATAAAGTGTTTACCATCTTACCTGGTACATAGTTACCAGACATGAAACAGCAGCTACTATCATTGTCAGTCCTACCAGGCACTGAAGAGAAGACATGGTCCCTGCCCTCAGCGACCCTAAAATCCAGTGGCAAGACAAGACGTGGGCAAGCACTAGGATCACTAAAAGTGCCAGCATTGCATAATGCCTGCCACAGATTATTTAAATGAGGTAGTTGTACATCTAGCCAGAACATCTGAAAACTTTATGCAGTAACAGATGGAACAGAATCATGCTTTCATTGCTAGTTCAATATTATTTCATCTCTTACAATTATTAAAAATCCTGCCTTCTCTGGACACGGGCTGGGGTATGGCCTAGACCCCTTTCCTGACGCTTTTTTCTTGATGTGTTGATATCCTTTTTTTCTAGTTAATTTCAGTTTACTGCAATGTGACTTGAGTCTACCAGTCACTACAACAGCTAAATGTCATCGGTTAGATGTTAGGCGTTATGCAAATAATTAAAATATGTTAGAGAGGTAAGAGAAAAGAGTAAATTCATAAAGCAAAGATGAAATGCTCTGTCATTTCTAGCTGGGAAGCAAAGGCCAAGATAAAGTAAGAAGTATAGGAGATTGGGGGAAGGATGCCTATGAAAGATAAAGGGCAGTGGGAACAGGAAAAGGCAGAGAGAGTCTTCAGTCTGTGATGCAGGTCTGACAGCTTCGAAAGGAGAGGAGGAAGGAAAGAAGGTGGAAATAAGCACTTCAGACTGCAGTGAAGTCTGAGAAAGTCTCAGCCAGCCCACTGGGGCATCACAACGGGCAGGATGACCGGGCTCTATCGGCCCACCGTGCTCAGTCACTGCCTGGGAGCCTCCATGAGTGAGGGCTGGGGCTGAATGTTGCTGTGATTCAAAGGAGGTCACCTGGAGTCTGTCAGTTACCCGCACTCCTCCCAGCAGGTTCTTGAAGGGAGGTCTGAGGGGTGCAACTCCGTGGTGGCCACAGATGGTCTATAAAATGAGGCAATCAGAGAAGAACAAAGAGCTCTCAGAGACAAAAAGAGTGATTACTGAAGCTAGACATTCAACTGAAGGATTGAAAATTAAAGTTGAGAAAATCTCTCAAAATGTAGAATGAGTCAAAGAGATAGAAATACGTAAAATTTTTTAAATGAGACATTAGAAGAGCAATCCAAGAAAGCCATTATCCTATTAATCGGAATCACAGGGGAAATGAAAGAGATAAGAAAAAATATATCACGAAGAGAAGAGAAATTCCTGGAACTGAAAACTAGGTACAGTGTTCAGCACAATGAATTTTAAAAATACCTATACCTGGATACAACTGCATAAAATCACCCAACACTTAAAAAAAAAAAAAAAGATCCCCAAAGCTTTCAGAGAGATACCACAGTTCACCTGTGAAGAAAGGAGAATCACAGAATGTCATCAGACTTATAAAGAATTATGCTGGGCCCTACCCAGTTTGGCTCAGTGAATAGAGCATTGGCCTGTGAACGGAAGGGTCCCAGGTATGATTCTGGTCAGGAGTACATGCCTGGGTTGCGGGCTCGGTCCAATGTGCAGGAAGCAGCCAATCAATGATTCCATCTCATCATTGATGTTTCTACCTCTCTCTTCCTCTCTGAAATCAATAAAAATATATATATATTTTTAAAAAGAATTATGCTGGATGCTAGACAACAAAGGTGGAGTGGTTTAAAGACATTAAAGACAGTGATTTTCATTCTAAAACTCTCCACCTGGTCAATAATGAGAGAAGATTAAAGCATGAAAGCATTTTTTCAAAATGTCATTTACAAGCAATTTGCCTTAGTCACTGGAGGAGGTGCTCAAGCACAATTGGAATAAAAAAGAAGCCCTAGGCCAGGGGTGGGCAAACTTTTTGACTCGAGGGCCACAATGGGTTCTTAAACTGGACCGGAGGGCCGGAACAAAAGCATGGATGGAGTGTTTGTGTGAACTAATATAAATTCAAAGTAAACATCATTACATAAAAGGGTACGGTCTTTTTTTTTTTTTTTTTTTAGTTTTATTCATTTCAAACAGGCCGGATCCGGCCACAGGCCGTAGTTTGCCCATGGCTGCCCTAGCTGGTTGGCTCGGTGGATAGAGTATCAGCCTGTGGACTGAAGGGTCCCAGGTTCAATTCCAGTCAAGGGCATGTACCTTGGTTGCGGGCACATCCCCAGTAGGTGTGCAGAAGGCAGCTGATCAATGTTTCTCTCTCATCTATGTTTCTAACTCTCTATCTCTCTCCCTTCCTCTCCGTAAAAAATCAATAAAATATATTTTAAAAAAAGAAAAAGGAAGACAAGTGTCAAGAAACAGTTAATTCAATCAAGTCAAACAACGATGGGGATTTTCAGGATGTTATTTACAGCAGATCTAGAAAACCTCAGTCTAGGCTGGAGTAAGAGGCCACACAGGACCAGGAGGGAAGTCTTAATGGAATTAAAGGTGTGATTAACACTGATCATAATTGAGGATATAATAAAATGCTGAAATGCCCCTCTTCTATCAAATAAGGGAGGTACAAAAAAGGACTCCAGGAAAAACAAAAACTGTAAAAAAACTTTGGTGCCCTTTCAGGTCGGGCCCTCTGGAGAGATGGCTGTGGTGCAGGGGGCAGAGGTGAATGTGAACGTTGGCAAGCTGAAACTAAGCAAAACTGAGCCAAACGGAAGCACACAGCTGGCACTTCTGACATCTGGAAGCTGAGAAGAAAGTAGCAGAGAAGAAGGCCAAGCAGAAGGAGCTCAGTGAGAAAGAACTAAGCCAGGCCAGTGCTGCTGCTACCAGCCACACCACGAACAATGATGTGGGTGCCGAGGAGAGCCTGGACCCAAACCAAAACCAATGATTTCTGCAGCCAAGCAGTCCGCCAACTAAAGGTCAATGGGGAACGCCCACACCACACAAGCTCCATGTAGGTGTGTTACTCATTCACTTCACTCAAGAATATAGCCATCTGCAGCCTGGGGACCACCTGGAGGCAGGTGGGATCCATACTAAAGAGCTTTTGGGGGAAAAGTTCATCTCCTATGACCTTTGAGGAGAGGGAGTCAAGTTGCAAGTCACGGACAATTCCAGGAATTACAAATCAGAAGAAAAATTTATTCATATCAATAACAAGCTGCATTAGGAGACATAATTGGCGTTCAGAGGAGTCCTGGAAAAACCAAGAAGGGTGAGCTGAACATCATTCCCTATAAGGTCACACTGCTGTCTCCTTGCTTGCATATGTTACCTCATCTTCACTTTGGCCTCAAAGACAAAGAAACACAATACTGTCAGAGATACTTGGACTTGATCCTGAATGACTTAGTGAGGCAGAAATTAATCATCTGCTCTAAGATCATCACATATATAAGTTTCTTGGATGAGTCAGGATTCCTAGAGATTGGACCTCCCATGATGAGCATCATCCTAGAGGGAGCTGTGGCCATACCTTTTATCAACTACCACAATGAGCTGGACCTGAATTTATATAGGAGATTTGTTCCAGAATTCCACCAGAAGATGCTGGTTCTTGGTGGCACTTGCCAGGTTTGTGAAATTGGGTGCCAGTTCCGTCATGAAGGAACTGATCTGACTCATGATCCTGAGTTCACCCCCTGTGAGCTCTACATGGTCTACACAGTCTATGAGGAGCTCATGGAAATCATGAAGATGATCTCAGAGACGATAAAGCACATTACAGACAGTTACAAGGTCACTTACCATCCAGATGGCCCAGAAGACCACGCCTATGAGATTGACTTCACCCCATTCTCCATAGAATCAGAAATGGACAGGAGTTTCAGAAAGCCCTGGGGAAGAAGCTGCCAGAAACTAACTTCATGGAAAAGCTCTTGACTGCTCTCCACTCAGGCCACAGCCAGGTTCCTTAATAAGCTTGTTGGGGAGCTTCTGGAAGTGACATGCATCAATCTCACAGATAATGAACGCTTTGGCCAAATACCACTGCTCTAAAGAGGCTCTAGTAAGTACTATGAGCTGTTTGTCAGGAAGAAGGACATATGCAATGCCTACACTAAGCTGCATCACCCCATGTGGCAGTGGCAGCTTTCCGAAGAATAGGCCAAGGCCAAGGCCACTGGTAATAATAAGGCCATGTTCATAGATGAAAACTTCTGCAGTGCCCTGGACTATGCCTGGGGCATGAACATTAATGGACCTAATCACCATGTTTCTCACAGACTCCAATAGCATCAAGGAAGTACTCCTGTTTTCTGCCATTAAACCCGAAAACTAGCAGGAAAATGTAGCAACTACTGATGCATCGGAAAGCACATAGCTGGCACCTCCTTCTAGAAAATCATTGCAAGTCACATAACTCATGCATCTTTGCACTTCTGCAAAAGATCAAGGACTGCAAGGGAATCCTTGTTTTACTTTCATAACAAGCTACTTTGTTAATATTAATAATAGGAAGGAAGAAAAGGGGAGGCCAGGCATTATAAGCACAGTTATCTGGGCAGCTTCACCAGGACCCTGCAGCTTTACAGGAAGGGGTCCAACAAAGGGAAGATGGGCGCGTGTACAGTGAAGTTGGGGTGACATAGGGAAGGTGCTTGTATGTCAGTCTAACCTGGGAAAAAGGTACTTGGCCAGAGGGGTGGAGCCAATGCAAGCATGCAAAAATTTGGGAATCCATAATCTCATAATCCCAACACAAAGAATTTCTCTTTCTCATATTCCTCTTGCTTCACTCCTGCTTCCTTGAACCTGCCAATGCTCCTTTCATAGCCAAATGGCCCTAGAAGCCACATGGACTGCAGCTGGGGACACCAGCTAACCTAGCCTGATGCCGGACTGGGCTGTGCAAATATAGAGTGGAAACTCTGGGCACTGGCTTTAATCTTAGCCCTGATGCGAAAAAATGGGACTTCTTCCATGTTGGGATGGAAGGAGATGGGACCTTGGAGACTCTGGGGTTTCATTCCACAGAAATAAAGCTTCCCAGGATACTTCATCCTCCCATGGGGACCTTAGGAAATTGTTATTCCCGTAGCACCCCAAGAATCCCACTTTTACCAGCAGCAGGTAGGGACACAGAGGACTCCCCATTGATAACACTTATATAAACTGTCCATTTGACTATCACCAGAAAAGAGAGAAAAGGAATTAAGAATTTTGTTTATACTCCTTATAACCAAATAAACTGTTTGTCTCTAAAAAATAAAGTAAAGAAGAGAAAAGAAAAATGGGTTGCAATAAGAAGCAAATCCAAATGTGATGTCAATTTAGGCAAATGACAAAGTGGAAAAAAGGAAAATCTATTTGACTTTGATGCTGGGAACAGTCTCTTTAAAGTAGTTCAAGAAACTTAGTATTGAACCTATAGAAAATGAAAAGTAACCTAATATACTACTTGGCCAACCAGTAAACTATATTTACATTGCTATACAAATGTAGACACTATTTATTCATTTTTATATTTCAGAGTCAATCCACAGACAAAGCAGGTATATAGGTGAAATTTCAGAACAAGTTATAATCGCCGAAACCGGTTTGGCTCAGTGGATAGAGCGTCGGCCTGCGGACTGAAAGGCCCCAGGTTCGATTCCGGTCAAGGGCATGTACCTGGGTTGCGGGCACATCCCCAGTAGGGGATGTGCAGGAGGCAGCTGGTCGATGTTTCTCTCTCATCGATGTTTCTGACTCTCTATCTCTCTCTCCCCTCCTCTCTGTAAAAAATCAATAAAATATATTTAAAAAAAAAAAAAAAAAGAACAAGTTATAATTGTTAATAAATATCTGACAAGGTAAAATAATACATAGCTAACAGATAGAATGTGGGGGTGGGGTGATATGTAGAGGAAGGGTAAGGCCATCTTCCAAATTGGAATGATACAAAGTTGGTGAAACAAATAATTTACTCATATTATTTAATATCACAGAAGTAACTTACTAATGGAAGCATTAAAATAATAAAAATACTAAATATTGGAAAGAGGATGGGAAAGAAGAGGTTAATAAATGTTCATTTCTAGTGAGTTATTTGATAATGACTATAAATTATAATTATGATACAGAGTTAGAATTATAATAACTGTACTTGTGGAAACAACTAGCCAAAGAATTAAATACAGGAACAATGAAAAGAGATAAAAATAAATCAAGAGCTGGCTGGGAAAATATCAGTGTTCCTGAGTTCTTCTGTATTATTTGATTTGTACCTAGTACAATAATTGTTTTGATAAAAATTAAAATTAAAATTAAAAACAAAAAACCCTTAAACCTTGTATTGTTTAAGAAAATAGGGTTTGCCACTTCAGCTACATATTTATATAGCACATGCATCTTAGACGAGATTTTAAACTCTTTTCTGTTCATCTCCCTTCAGTGGGGCAGAAGATTGTGCAACTAATTTCTTCAATTCCTCCGTTGCCCCCTCTTCCCTCTCCCGCTCCAAACTCTCTCTTTAACACACACACACACACACACAATTCCAGAATGAATAAAAAAATTGGCACAGTTCTTAAGGAGACACAAATATAGTAGTCACCATTTTTAATTGCCTGTCATAATTAAATTATTATTTCATGCCCAAAACAAAACTGTACAGACACTGGCATATTGTGAGCATTAAATTTGTGGTGACATAACAATTAGAGGAGTGTTCTGTAACCACTGATCTGGACATCATCCAGGGCTCAAGCCTGTTCTTTCCCTGGTCCCCTTTTCAGCCCTTCGGGACTCAGAAAAAAAAAAAAAGCATAGTTTTAATCTCATCTTGGGTCAATAGTCAACGTGGTTAGGGAATTGACTTTAAGCATATAAAAAATGAAAATAATTAGACAGTGAACATCCATAAACACATGACTACCTAGATTCTACCATCAATATTTTAGGGATTTGCTGTATGGCGGACCTATCCATCTGTCTGTCCATTCATGTATTTGTTCAATCCCCTGTTTGATATCATTGTATCTTAATGGCCTAGTAAAGATATTTCACAATAAATCCAAATCTTTTATATTAATGTTAATAAGGAACCCACAGACAGATCTCAACAACAACAAGAGGTTGAAATAGGCTCTCTTGGTTAAAGCTTTGAATAGAAGATGTTTTTTAAGAAAGCATTTGTCTCTTACAGAAAGTAACCATCTGTTCTTTCTGACGAGTTCTTTGACTCCTGTCATTTCTAACTATGTCTCTAAAATAGATTTTTCAGAGAACTGCTTATGGACCAATGGGGAAGAGTTCTTAGGGAAAAATTCACTGATTGTAGTGACCCCAAACCAGAGGAACATGTGGATACAGCACTTCCTAGATGATGATGATGATGATGATGATGATGATGATACTAATAGGTTTTGAAAAATGTCCAAAATCTGTTTCACAATTACCACAGAGATTTGAACACCACATCACCAAATCCTGGAGGAGTCTGAGAGGGAGATTTCCAATTTTGAGACTCAGATAAACATCTCAACTCCTAAGGGCTATTTGAATACCAAGATAATTTACATGCCCGAGTCACATTCCATTCTTATTGACTAGATTTCACTCTGAGGTGTGTGTTTCTGGTTCAAGTTCCTGAATTCAAGCCTCAAGCATTTGGGTTTTTGTAATTTGTTTACTTGTTGAAAGGCATTGTTGAGGTAGTGCTGGTCAAATTTTAGGTGTAAGGTAATGAACCAGAAGCAACCTAACAGCCATTTTTGAAGTGTAAACACAAGTAGTTTACATCCACCTCTAAAATAGGGAGCATCTATCCTTGGTGCCATTTGTCAGTGTCCTGGCATGAGATTTCATTTGTGCATTACATCTTGATGGTGAGTAGGGATGGAAGAGTGTGTTTTGGGAGAACTGGGGAAGGTGGAATTAGCAAGTGGTTGGAGAAAACTTGTTTTAAAAAAGGAGACAGGAATAATACTGCCAGGAAGGGAGAAAAGGCCTAATCTGCAAAGAGTATTGGAACATAAACAGAATCCCGGGACAAAAAGACAAAGTAAAGATGAAAAGTAGGAGAGAAGTGTGAGCATCACCTATGTTAATATAGACTAAATGGAGAAGAGACATCTCTGAATTCAGCTAGGAAATGCTCAAGTAACCAGGTGGTGTCTGCTCAGATCTGGCCTAGGTGATAGGGTATGATAAAAATGAGATGGGTGCTAGGGACTGGTAAAATATCTCTGGAGAAGCTAATCTGACCCACAGCTCTAAGGATGGACCCTCATTTGCTTATGCCCGTCAGCACAACCCATCACCTTGGCCACAGTCACTGGTTCAGGGATGGCCTTGTGGTCCTAGAGAAACAAGTACTCTCTCCTGGATGGTATACTTTATGGTTGTGAAGCTTGGAAATGCTACAGCCATGTTGACACCATGAAGGAATCAGTCTTAGCCATGGAAAGCAGAAAATCAGATCCTTGAGGATAACACTGAAACACTGGATCAACCCCCTCTGAAACTTAAATGACCCGGTTCTTAACAAATTTGACTTCATCATTAAATAGTTACAAACTGATAATGGTGTTGTCATAGCCCAGAAAGCATTACTAGCCTACCTAATAGTACAGAATTACCCCTTATTAAAAAATCATATTTTATCACATCCTCTGACACATCGACATAGGGATGAAGAAAACAAATCTCGTTTCACCCAACACATATTCTTGCTAAAAACCAAAGTTAGAAGCAAAGATATCACATGTTTGTGTTAGCAGAGTGGTGGAGGTAGAGATGGTGGTGGTGGTGGAGGTTGGTGGTAGTGCAGTTGTGGCCATGAGAGGTAAGGAGGAGTTGAACTTGAAGTACAAAATTATATGGAGTGTATCTCTCCCATTCACCATCTGTGACAGAGATAAAATACCTGAGCATGTAGGAACAGTGATCAGCAAACAGATTTCTTCATATTTTCTCAGCTGTTCTTTCAAATTTGTTCTGTTTCTGACAGCCAGCAGCTCACATGAGGGGAGAAATGGTACACTTCTCTTCTGATTTTTCAGGGAAAAGAGCTACCTAAAAGGGAAAATAATATCCAATAGTGTAATATTAGAATTCTGATCTGATGTTGACTTTTCTAAGGAACCATTGTATCCCCAAATAGTTTCTTTATACTATTGGCAAATAACTCTCTCTTTTCCTATGTGGAGATAATAAAACAACACAGTCTTATTGAGATGCTCAGAAAGTCTGCTAATATAAACTATTTGAGAAATACTCAGGTACTAGCAGAGAGAAGAAATTACAGCCAAAAGAAATAAAAGCGGCCATTTCCTTAGTATTTATTTCCAGGGTTGTGTGCCAGGCCAGTGTATAAATTGTCAGTGAGTAGCACCCAGGAGCCCTTTCCTGAGAATCCTAAACAAATTTCAGAGATCAAACAAGGCATCATTCTGGTTAGTAAATGAGGTCATAAAGTGGTTACACCGATTTCCAAGCAACCATTGTGTGCAGGAAGATTTTTTTTCTTTATGAACTAAACACATTAACTTTTATAGAAGCTGATTTTCTTCTGAGAGCAGTAGTGTATCTCATTCATCAAGACTGTGTTTGTGTGTTACTGGGAGACAGAGAGTTAATAAATATGGTGCAAGTTAAAAAAGAGTGGCTCACCTCTGGGGAGGAATAAATGAGAAGAACCGGGGGCGATTACAGAAAGGGAGCAGCTTCCTTAATGCCTGTGTCCTGTGGCCAGATCCCTAGGGCTACTCAGACACATGAGTATAAACAACAGAAAGGTCAGGGATTAGCCTCCAAGTACATATCCAGTGACTTCTGCGGCTTAGCCCAGGAGAACATGGGTCAAGGCTATCATCGAAGTCATTTATGCACCAAGTACCTCAAGAGGTAAATGAGAGAGTCTCTGCTCTCCTGAGATTTACACTCTATTTAGGAAGACAGATCATGCACAAGAAAGGTGGGATAGCATGCCTGATACTATCAGACAGAGCTGAAGGCAGTACAGCACTGTTACTGCAGCTCAGAGGATTACAGTGAGCTTGGGTAGTTGGGGAGAAAGAGGTGATTTTGAGCTGGGCTTTGCAGAGAGAGTAGTGCTAAATGGTTGGGTGGGTGAAAATGTGTAAAGGGAAGTCAGAGAGGTAAGAAGTAAAAGACGGATTCTGGGAAATCCATGGACCCCTTGCATGCCCACAAATTATTCCCTCATCTCTCCTTTTTAAGCAACGGTGTTGTATGTAAAGGAAGATGAATAAGACAAAGTGCCAAGGAGGTCTTCTAGATATCCCTCACTACAACATTTCTATTGTAGTGCTGGCTTTCTATGACTTCTCTGTGTACAATTACTTTCTCAATGTAGAAGATATGAAGAAAGGAACCATTGGCTCCAATCATGATAGTCCTTAACAAACTAAAATGCAACAGCAGTCCTCCAGAACTTCAGAATAATAGTGACGTCCTCATGTGAGATCAGCAACCACTTCAGGCACAAGATGAATTTTTTTTTTTAAGTTTTCTGGAGATCTGCTTAGGAAGAAATTTCAGGCCAAGAGTTAAATTAAGAAACTAGTCATTGAGCACTGGGACATCCATTTATGTCGATTTCTGCGTCATCTGCCATATTGCCAACATAGGCCTCAATGCCATCATGTGGATGGAAGGGAAAAAATGATAATATGGGAAATGATGACTACATCTGCTGTAAGTGTCAATGATCCTGGAGATCTTTCCTGGAATTGCTGAATGGTTTCCATATTCTTAATGAGCAACACCTCTTGGGAAGGTGGTAGTGATGTCATGTGGACTGCAGAGCCCTCTTAAACATGAGCTCAACATCAACTCAACTGCCTTTTAAGGTAATAATTTCATCACTTGAAATGCTCAAGCCACATGTAGAAAGCGTAAGTCATGCTCTTATCCTATTTATTTCCTTCCAACCTCTGCTACCTCCCATCCTAGAGAATGGCCCTATCATTTATCTATCCAGTGACCTAAGCCAATAACCCAGACTCCTCTTTTTTTTTTTCTCACTGCAATTCCCACTGGTTTCACTACTACTCTCTTAGGAGTTTTCTTGTCTTTCCCTTCCACTTCCTTCCTATTGCTACTGCCTCTGATCAGGTTCACACCATTATGCAACATGTTACAAGTTAGGAATGTTACAAGTATCCTAACTGGTCTCCTTTGCTCTTCTACAACCTATTCCCCATACTGAATGAGGAGTCATCACTCAGAAGAAATTCTGTTCTTGTTCCTCTCCTAATTTAAGTCTTTCCCTGCTTCCAGGACAGAGTTCAAACAATTCAGCTGGCAGAGACAAGTCTTGAAGATCTACCTCATGAACCTTATCCTTGACCACACCCTCATTTCTTATCCAGCCAGGATGAAGTATTTTCACGATCTCTGAACACACACCCCTCCTTCCTGCTTCTACATCTTTGCCCAGGCTTCCTTGTGTGGAATGTTCTCTTTGTGACCAGGTCTACTTGGGCCACAAAGCTCACCTTTGAAGGCTCAGCTTAAGAATTATCTACAAAGTCTTTCCTGCCGCTCCCTTAATTAGAATCATTTCTAATTCAGGGCTCTCTTGAAACCTGCATGGTCTTCTGGTATCACACACCTATTGTGCTTCCTGGATTCCCTCTCAGGCTGAAGACGGGGATGAAGATGCCACAGGCATCCCTGTGTTGGATTCACATTTGTACTGCCAACTGGCCCCATGTTAGGCTCTGCCAAAGGGAGTGCTAGAAAGAAACTGCAAGACTGGAGGAGGAAGGGACTTGCCTCTTCCTGTCTGCTGCTTTTGGCTTCTTGTCTGCTTCCTGTTCCTGTGAGCAGAACTCCAGCAACTCTTTACCCTACTGCAGTAGCAGCTGAATCCAGCTTGCAATTTCTCCAGCCCTTCGGAACTGGCCTCCTTGTGCCCCACAAAGAGACTACAGCATGGGCCAGCACTCCTCCTCAAGCTCTGGGTCCCAGCCCTAGGGGCTCCTCCTCCAAGCTTCTACTTTTAGTAATTCTAACTTCTTTTCTTGTTCCCACATAGAGGTGGGAGCTGCTTCCTGCAGTTGCCTACCTCATGATGCTGTAGAGCTCTCTTTTTACATTTTTATTTACCTAGTTAACAGCTACATCTGGTTAGCAATTCTTCAGATTAAATTTACTCTGTGTAAATAACTGGTGTGGTTTTCAATTTCTGACCACACCCTGACTAACACAGAACCAAAGAAGTCCTTTAGCATGTGGGTTTCTAATTCAGATTTCTTCCCATAAAAATCCTGAGGGATTAAAAAATACTTTGCGATGTAATATCCATCCCAAAAAGTTTACTTCCAAAGCATGCACTGGGTTTATGTTCTGTAGGTAACTTTATTGAGGACACCCTCACTGACCTTCCGTTTGACATCACTGTTTAGCAGGTCTCCTGGCTAATTAACGTCAGTTACTTCCTCCAGGGCCGAAAAGAAGCCCTTTGTGACTATTCCCAACCTGAACCAACCGCACTCTTGCTTCCCATTCCAGTCCCCTTCCGACTGGGCCCACCCTCCTGAGTATCCGACCATGTTCGCCATTTGCATACGTCTTCTGCCCTTTCCTGTCCCAGCCTGGGGGCAGGATCATTTCATCTGCTTCTGAGAACCCCCACCCCACAGCTCAGTAAATGGTATACAAATAAGAAATGAAGGAATGAAGTGAATAATCAGGGAAGAGGAAAACCCATTGCTCTGAGTCAACACTGTTGATTGGGTGGGAGGCCTTGGGGACAACAGCACTTGATAAACATTGCTGATCACTTACCAGTGAAATTCATGACCCTGGTTTCTTGTGAATGCCTCTGCCTGTTTGGCTCTTGTTATCTGGATCTAGGTCTCTTATAGGATACATTATTTTAATGCCTATGCATCAGTGATGGAAGCAGTCATTAGCAGGAAGAGCATGAGTTCGGAGTCGGAAAAACCTAGGTATAAATTTTGAATCCACCACCCACTACCTATATGACCTTGGGTAAGTTATTTTACCTCTCAGAGCCTCAATATCCCCATCTGTATACTGGAGTTATAATGATAACAGTAAACACTTATTAGGTGTGATAGGCCAGATATGTTCTGAGTGTTGTACATATATCTAATTTAATCCTATTATATTAGCTATTTACTATTATTACCCCCTTTTAGAGACAAAGTGAACAGTTTCAGAGGTTAAACAGCTTGTCTAAGATCACCCAGCTAGGCGTTCTCAGGGTCCAGGTGGAGAGCCAGGCAGTCTGGCTCCAGAGCCCAGCTTCCTAACCATCTGCTCTATTGCCTTTTTCCTTTCCTGATTCCCAGAAATCTCACTCACTGAACTAATATATGTTGAGGGCGTGGCCCATCTAAGCACAGCATACAAGGAGCAAATCTGGCACCCGGGAAAGGAATTCAGAAAGAGCTTGCATTCAGTGGTGTGGGCTCAGATTAGATTTACCATTGAAATGACCTGGCTGCTACGACTGTTATTCTTGTGATGAACAATTTGGCAAAAGCCTCTGCCTCAAATAGTAGTAGCACATTTCCCTGCCACCCTTCGTGAACAGCTTGGTGAAAGGTATTTGGTTCTGTAATGTTTCTTCCGTGTTGCTAAGGAAAAGGTGCTGTCGTCAGATAAAAGGCATGAGATGAACATGGAGCCACGCAACGCCACTAAAACCAGCCACTAAGCGAGCACACGTGATCCGTTTACCCTGCTTTGGGCTTCTTCCCCATGCCCATCATTACCTGAGTATATAACATATTTACTCACTCATGTGTTGTCAATCCCACAAAAAATATCGGCTCCAAAGGGCCAAAACTTTGTGCTTTTTTCCCTTTGCCTAAAACAGTGTCCTGCTCAGCGAAGATTCTGGTAAGTGCTTGTTGAACGAACAATGGGTTACGTCTTCAGTACCAGTGTCCCGCAAATACAGAAAGATTCTTCTGCTATGCGCATGCCGATGCCTGACGGGAATGGAGGATCTAATCCTCAAATGTAACTAAGCAGGTCCAGACACAGGGCAGAATCAGGGCTGGAACTTCCTTCGCTGCTGGAGTTCAGGATGCAGTGTCAGATACACCAGCCAGACAGGATCTCAGAGGCCACAATGTTTGAGGACGGAGCCCAATGAGGCAGGGAGGTGGTGTTGGTGTCAGCACTCCGGTCGATTTGAGAAATTCCCTTCAGCATTTAGTACCGGAAAAAACATTGTCTCTTTCAAAAAACCTCCGTGCTGTCCTTTTTTTGCTCTGGCCGCTTGGAAGCTTACAGCCAAACTTACTGCTCAGTAATAGTAGTGGTGTTGGCCTAGGCTATGGTTCTAGAATCACGCTAGGTTAATACATTTACATCTGTTTCTTTTATTGCATCTCAAACTTAGAAGGTAGACTATAAATGTAAATATCCAAATAAAGAATTCAGAGAAAACCAGGCACAGCAGGTCAAGCTGGTGACCCCAGAAGAACCCTCCCTCTCCCAGTGCCCCGAATGGCATTCTTCTGTCCCTTCCTGCACTCCCCCGCCTCCAAATCCTGCCCATAGCTCCAATGGCAATGAATGTTCTCATTCGTCTCCTTCCAACTCCTTTCCTGTCACCTATACCAGCCACATATCCAGTGAATCTTTTCCTGTGCTCTTCTACCTACACTGCATAGGACTCCCGATTACCCACAGAGAAAATCCATTGAGCCTCATAAACTCTCCAGCCACATTCTGTGTCATGCCCCCTTCAAATTGATGTTCAGTCAATGTGATTCTGTTTATAAAAATGTATGGCATGCCTACTACATGACTACATGCCTGGCCTCAGTCCTGGGGTGATGGAGCTGTAAAGCTTAGCGCCCTCTGAGAAGTCCCCTGACACCCTCGAGTTAATCACTTCTCCTTATATCCTACCTATGCACCCCATTTATTCATCTATTACTTTGCTCCAATCCACACTGTTGAATGGGAACTTGCTTAGCTGGATGGTTTGTTTCCTCTGCTTGACTCTGAGTTCCTGGAAGCAGGAAACATCGTCTATTCACTCTGTCTTCAGGGCAGAGGTGGGCACACAGTGGGTGCTGATAGAGCTATATGTGTGTAAGTAATAATTTTTTAATTGAGGAAAGTCAGGACACAAGAAGCAGAAATAGCAGCCAGAACAGAGCCTTTCACGTAGTATGTGTTCACTAAGTCCTTGTTTACTGGAAGAGAAAATGAGGTTTGGAGATACCCAGTATCTGGTAAAAAATAAGGGGAAAGTGGCAGATGGGATACACGAGCGCCGAATGTACGCATGTGAAGAACCACGTGTCTGGAAAGCAGTTGCAGGGACTGGACCTTTGGATGCGTGTATTTAGTTTGATTCAATAAATGTTTCTTGAACATCAGCTGTAAGTAGGAAGGTGAGCAGCTGAAGTTTGAGCAGCAGGGCATGTTGTACTGTGTACCTGTGAAGCACTATTGCATCAAAGGTGGGGACACTGGAACCAGACAAACCCTGGTTCAAGTCCCAATCTCAACTCCACCACTTACCAGCTGCACAACTTTGGGCAAGTTACTTAACCTTTCTGAGCCTCAGCTGTTTATATAAAATAAGAATAAAAAATACCTAAATCAGAGGTTATTATGAGTTTAAAATGAGACAATTCATGGAAAGGATGCTATAAATATTAGTTACCAGTACAAATGGCCAAATAGAATATCAAAACTATGTTCCAGATTTATCTAAGGGCCACAATTCCATGTAAGTACAAAAATATTTACCGAACCCCCAAATGTTTAAGGTGACCCATATGAATGACCAACATTCACCTGTTCTTGACTTACATTACTCAGCACTGCGGAGTAGTGTGAAAATGAACTTTCCAGACACTGAGCTGCCCAAGAAGATACGGTATTTCTGTAAGTTTGAAAACCACTGGACTAGAGGACGTGATATTTCCAACTCTTATCTTGCTTTCTAGTTTCTAGACTGTTCATCCTCAAGGGTCTGTTCTTGTAACACTAAGGAACTTAGTAATGGTCTGCTGGGGTGATGGACTGGCACATCCCAGGCCGTCTACCTGACAGGGCACAAGGGCACAAAAGGGCAGCAAATCCTCACATTATAATAACTATGGATAATCATAGTACCTGCGTGCCTAATGGGTTCTGTGTCTCTCAATCAGCTTGAGACGTTAAGGGTATAACTGACATAGCTGAGTCTAAAAACATCATTGCCATCATCCAGATTTGTAGAGTATGCTTTCTATACAATATTCAGTATCTCCTCGGACCCTGCATCATAGAGAAGGTGGGTATTATCAGTCTCGTTTTAATGAGGACTCAGAGCTCAGAGATGTTAAGGAAGCTAAGGCCACACGGTTTGTCAGAAGCAGGCAGCAATCCCAGTTTCTGAGTTCTGTCCTTGATCTTGTGTAAGTTTCTTCTCATGAACACTCACAGAAAGCCATGTCCACGAGGGGAGGAGGGAGGAGCAGAGGTGGAGAACGAGGTGGGGTCTGTCTCATTCAGCAGCATTTTCAGGTGTGCACATTGATCTCAGGCTGCTCTGCACATGCGTCCTTGCTCTCCAAGTAGTGCATCCCTCCATGCTCCTGCTGGTCTCAAGGGCTACAGAACAGAGGATGAGAGGTGAGCTCTGGCCAGAACTAGCAGGAGGACTGGGTGGAGGCAGGCAAGATGATCTTATTGATTCAGTCTGCCTCCCAAATCTTAACCAGATCTCCTTTTAGCTACTGACTTCATACCCTGTGTGGCTGCCACAGCCACACATGGCCCCTGGCTTAGAAATGCTACATATGCTCCCCCTAATTGCTATGTGACGCGTCGTCTCACAGCTACGACAGCAGCACTTTGGGGGCTGTCTCTGAAGAGCGAAAGGCAGATGACAAGAGAGCTTTTGTCTTTCATATGTCATCTAGACCGTGATATGCCCAATGGACAAGCCAGGCGTCAGTGGGTCTCTTCCTTCAGTGAGAGATGTGACATGTGTCAGGGAAATGAGCTGGCTCCCACTTCATGTCGAAAACTTGCTTCTTGCCCAGTATCTGGGACAGCTACCAGGGGCTCAGTTTGTCTGCTAATACACAAAGGTTAGGCAAATCCCCCAAAGCTGACCCAAGACAGCAGTCCTCCTCCAGGCAGCCGGGTAGTAATGAGCCTGGTCTCAGCTTGACACTGAATTCACCCTGTGGCCTCAAGCAATTGCTCAACCTCTCTATACCTCTGCTTCCTGGATTGTAAGATGACAGTTCTGGAGTTTGTTAATAGTCAATAAATTGTGCTAAACATCAATAAATATTAATGAAAGCCGACAATGATGATGGTTTTGCAAAATATAACAGTGCCCTGAGAAGAAAAGCTTGTCTGATTCTTCTGAGTAATTTCCATAAAGTTGGGCTGGCGCCCAGATATTATGAAACTGTGACACAAAGAGACTGGTATTTGCAACTTATTCTCTTATTAGCTCATCCTGCTTTATTTATATTTAGATGGCTGTCTAAGGGGATGCCATCAACATCCCATTCGTCACAACTGGGACAAAGGTGTCTCTATGTCAAGATATGTTGTTAATCTGCAGTATCAATATTAGGCAATACCAGCATGACCCTCTGACTGGAATGCCAGAGGAATGGCTTCATCTCAGCATGGGATGTAGCGGATCAGACAGACTGGGAGCTCCCCAGTCAAAGGTACTAGTGAACCCCAGAGGCTGAAGGTCAGGTTCTGACAAATTAAGGCAGAGTTATGTTCCTTGAGGAGAGACATATTCAAAAGACATATTCAAAGCCTTGTGTGCTCAGTTTTCTTAAAGTTCCAGACCATCTATTGCTGCTGCATTTAAATTAAGGAATTTTTCCCAAGGTTGAAGCTAGTCATGCATTCAATAATCTCTTATTGAGCACATTGCAGGCGCTGTGAGCACTTCTCTCCTCAGCCCTGGCGATGTTAAGGAAGAAAAAGACACGATGCCTGAAAATACAGTCCAGTCAGGAGGACTGAGCAGAGACAGACAGGCTCAGCACTGAGAAGCACGGGCTGAGAAGAGGTAGGTCCAGGGTGCCGTGGCGTCTCAATGCGGCAGGAGAAATGACTTCTGGTTAAAGGTAACCGGCTAGCCACACATCGTCAACTTCTCTCTCTCTTAAGAGATTATAACCAACAATTACAGTGGAATAACATTGTGAGGATAAATCCATAAAAAAGGGGAGAGGTGCCTTAAAACAAGAGACTTGACAAATCTAGGAAAGAAAGAAAGTGGATGGAGGAGAGGTTCTCGGGAACAGGAAAAGGAGGTGACAAGCGGGGAAGGGTGGGAGACACTGCCACCGAGAAGCGAGGCTCAGCAAGGCTCAGAAGTGAGGACTCAGGCCTGACAGACGTGAGCGCAGGAGTGTGCCAGGCAGTGGAAAACAGGAGGATTCACTGGAAGCCTTCATAGACAGCAGTTCCTGAGACACCTTACTTCCCCCAGCAGTCGGCAGCTGACATCATCTCCAGAATAAATGAGGGTGTCCTTCAAGGCACTGAATGGCCCCAGAACAGACCTGCACCTTCTAGCATTTAGAAGTCCTACTGATGGAAGCAAGGCTTTCCTCCATCACCCTGAGGTGGTGGAGTGTGTGGAGGGGGCATTTTGTATCGTCTGGGAGACAATCCCTTGGGGGAGGTGCTACTGGCATGTGGATGGTAGAGGTCAGAGATGTTGCTAAACATCCTACAATGTGTAGGCAAGATCCACACAACAGAGTTCTCTGGCCCAAAATGCCGTCTGTGCCGAGTTTGAGAAACCCTGCTATAACAAAGCCCTCCAGCTTACCAACCCCACTTCCACAAGCCCCACACGATGCTCCACAATCATGTCAGCAAGAACCTATGATCAAGTGCCTGGCTGGTGGGGGGCTGTGCGAGATGCTTCCTGGCATACCCATGACAGTCATTGGGAGCATGGGAAAATGGGGTGCTTCAAAGTTGTCTGGAAATCTCGGAGGCAGGACCATGGTTTTTTAAAAAGAAGGAAAAGAAAGATGAGAATTAGGACAGAGCAAAGAAAACAGCTTCTGTTACAGGTGACCAAGGGTTGACCACAGTCCCCTTGATGGCCAGCAGAGGGCAGCTGGGGCAACAGAGCCAGAGTCAGGGAATTTCTGCCCTCCAAGGAGGCAATTCCAGTGATGAGCATTCCATATCAGAAATTGAGAGTTCAGCTGGAATTAAAAGCAGGAGATAAAGAATGCATTTGCTCACAGACTCCAGAACAACGCAATTTCAAGTGGTTGAGAGGTGAGACCATGGAAGAACTGGGAACCCGGGATGATCAGTCAGGTAGGGCATGGGGCTGGGGTGGGAGAACCCAAACCATTGCCAGGAACTGGGCTCACCAAGAGCAAGAGAGACTAAGCCTCTGAAATGCTGTCAGGTGGCACCTGGGTGTTGACAGTGTTCGGCTCCTCCTCGAATTGGCCTCTCCATTGCTCCTGACAGGCCCCTTTGTGTGGCAGAGGACAACTGAGAGGATGGCCTGCAGCGATGGGTGTGCATCTGGAAGAGGTGAACTTAGAGCTGGTGGAAAGCAGAAAACTGGCTTCTGGTGCATTTAGGCTATTCCATGTGTGGTTCCTGCCAACCCATCCCAGGATGGCCTGCAAACCCAGCACTGCAGGCCGGTGTGTTTCGACTGCACAAACCTCCTTTGCAAATCACTCTATAGGTACTTCTTGCTTATAGAAATAAAGCAATAAATACAAGTTAAGACTCCTCCAGGGGAGTTTTCAGGAAAGGCCTAGAGGTATTCTGGGACAACAAAAGTAAAATTCTGACCATCAACAAGCAAACAGGGCCACCTCCCAATATTCACTTTTATCATCACTGATGGTAGTTCCTCCAAGTTTATTTACTGGAAGTATGAAACAGAATCAAGTCTGAACATCTCAGAAATCTTACAGGTTGAAAGCCCTGGAATTTAGACTAAAGCTGGTATATCCTCGACCATGATTATAAGGCACAAAATGCTGACTTATCCTACATTTTGAACACAAAATTCAAGTGTTTTAAAAAAGCACTCTTTTTGGCCTGATATCTATCAGAACCAGAAGTAAATAAGCCTTTCATGCCAAAAAAAAAAAAAAGTGGGGATGAAACTACATGTTATTTAAGTGCTGGGCACTGTGCTAAGTGATTTATTTGTTCCAGCATTTAATGCTCAGAACAGCCATTTGAGTTAGGATTATTGTGCTACTTTACAGATGAATAAACCACGGTTCTAAGTTATTATTGTAATAACCCAACATGTTCATATTAACCATTTGTACACCATAAGTGTCTATAGATGCAAGGACCTTTTTAATTCAAAATATCATGGTAGTTAACGGTTAAGTGCCTTCTATGTCAACTGAACTATACTGTGGGGGAAATAGATGGAATGACAGACTCTCCCCGTCTGTAAAGACATAGGTATGTACACTGACAACTACACACTAGAAACACTATAATGAAAGTGGGAGACTTGCCGAAGGAGTCAAAGACAATGTCACAGTGAGGTGACACCAGGAATTGGGGTTTTCCAGTCCTCCCGCCTACCTGATACTGTATGCCTATACTGTTGCAAAGTGGTATCTCTAATTTCCATGGAAACTCCCTGCAGAGTAATTAGAGCCCAGTTTATAAATTTAAAATAGGTAGAGCTTGGTATCCTGATGCATACCTGTGTCTACTTCCTGCTGGTAAAATTCTGTGGCAAATCAAGAACCTTTTGGGGATCCTCAAGATGGGACAAGACAGATAAAACATCTGACCAGATGGATGTCACCACGGTTCTTATCCAGCAGCTACATTCACCTGAAACACAACATGGGCAACTGAGCTACCCACCTCTCCTACCTGCCCTGAACTCTGCCCCTTGGCTGGTGGTTCTCAGACCAGCCCTGCGCAGACACTCGAGTGGCCTTGTCTGCACCTCCTCATTGGAGTCCTTTTTAAAAAAAATATATTTTATTTATTTTTTACAGAGAGGAAGGGAGTGAGATAGAGAGTTAGAATATCAATGAGAGAGAAACATTGATCAGCTGCCTCCTGCACATCTCCTACTGGGGATGTGCCCGCAACCCAGGTACATGCCCTTGACCGGAATTGAACCTGGGACCTTTCAGCCCGCAGGCCGACGCTCTATCCACTGAGCCAAACCGGTTTCAGCTGGAGTCCATTTTTAAGGGACAGTCAAGGAAGAGAAGCTAACATCAGTGAAAAGGGCTGTTAGTTCCATGATGACAGGGTCTCTGCTAAGATTTTTCCAATTATCAACATTCCCGTTCAAACATCAGAGGGAACTGTGAAAAAGAAGATTGTAGTCCTGGGTGTTCCATGGTAACAACTGCTGCCACCACAAAGTCAGATCACCATTGTTTCATTAGCCAGAACCATATTTATGGTTGCAGCCCATGTCAAATTAGTGCTCTAATTTCTTTTAAAGACTTAAGCCAAGCATCACCAGTGAAGACATCAGTGCAGAGGCAGCAGCTATGTGGGTAAGGTGGCTCATCGACTCGTGGCTACAAAAATAAGGAAAAACTAAACTCCCCCTGGCTTGCTTGGAGACTTTACAGAATATTAATGTAATGGGTTCATAACAGGCAATAACCCTCATTTTAATTAGGATCCCACAATTAAGATGGAAAAGATCTATTAGGTCACCTGGCCTATCACATTCCCCATCCCCTCTTCAATGCAGAATGGTTCCCTGGGGTCTGCTCACAAATGCATGGCTCAGTCTAAATTTAAATGACTGAAACTATGAGGTTTATGTCATTTCCCTTGGGAAACTATTACTCAGGCTAATGGATTTCACCATGATTTTTTCCCCCCGAGATTCAGCCCAAATTTCTCTTTGCTCGAGTTTGTCACATTTTTCCATATTATATACACTCAGATTCAGAAAAATCACAAAAATGACAAAGAGAATAGAGACCAAGTCTCTATTTTCTACTCATTCATAATAAAGATAGGAATGTTGGCCCAGATTACTTCCTCAGTTTCACATTTACAGCTGAGCTGGGACATTACTAACTCTTTTTACCCATGTAAGATGTTCTTCTTTTCACATAAAAGGAGTCCACAGACTCACCAGCCTGGGGACCAATTTTTTTAATCCTCACCCAAGAATATGTTTTACCTGATTTTTTTAGAGAGAGGAAGGGGGAGGGAGGGGGAGAGAGAGAGAAAGAAATATCACTGTGAGAGAGAAATGTCGATCACTGATTGATTGCCTCTTGTATGCGCCCGGACCAGGGATCGAACCTGCAATCTAGGTATGTACCCTGACCGAGAATCAAACCTGCAACCTTTTGGTGCTCAGGATGATGCGCCAACCAACTGAGCAAGCCAGCCAGGGTCAGCCTGAGGACGATTTGAGTTCCCAAGGTGGTGGTGCATTTGACATGATTCATGCCACTCTGTCTTGTCTGACCCCAATATAAACAAAGATCCATTTGCCAAGATTTGAGATACTTTCTGTATCTGTTGAACAGAGAAAATCCTTCTGGCTTTTGGGGAGTGGAACCGAAGACTTTACCTTCATTAGCACCATTACCTGCCCATATTACATTTCCTTGGATAACACCCTAGGAATCTTAGAACATCAAGCTGGCTAGGTGGATAAAGAGCTTTGGAGCCTGTATGTCATGTATTTCACATATGTGCACATATATGTACAGAAACAGGCAGCGGCATCAGGAGAGGGAAACAAAAGAGAAACACAGCAGGGCTGCAAAACTACACAGCCCATGTCCACAACCCCCTATTTATAAAGGCGGATTGAGTCCCGTGCATGGTGGGACTATGGCTCATTTGCACTCCTTAATTAAAGAGGAAGGCCTCCCTGGTGATTTTACTTCCCTGGGTTTGTTTTGGGTTATTATTATTACAATAATATGAGGAAGACAGCAATGCCCTGCTCTCAGAGAGGATCATTCTTCTGAGCACCGCGGGATGCTGGGAAGACACTAATGAATTCAGAGCACAGCTGAGACTGAATTGCAGCTCCTTGCTGTCCTGCAAGCAAGGGTCCCTCAATGCAATGCCCCTGAATCATTATACGTCATGGCAACTCGGGCTGAGGGAGATGGATGGGAAGGAAATGACTCTCAAAGTGTGATTTAATGATAGAAAGGGCACAGTGTACATATGACTGGGCCTCTATTTCCAATGACAGGCCCATTCATTCTTTCCATCCTCATTTATGACATGCTCTTCTGGAGCCAGGCACTGGGCTAGGTACTAGGGAGAGTTGTCCTGGGCTATTGGAAGGAGCAAGCAGGTCATACATCAGCGATTTAGTAGCAAACAATTATACTTTCACCTTCCTTTGTGTTGGAAATACAATCCTATTTAAAATCTTTTTAAACGGGTTACAAAATTCTATAAAGATGTACAAAGTGAGAGAAAATCACATAATGAACCTTTGTCTGCCCACCATCTAACTTTGAAAAATCTTAACATTTTCCCTATTTGCTTTAGATTTTTTGAAATAGTAAAATACTACAACTATAATTGAAGTCTCCTCTACACACCTCCTCTAAGCCACCCTATAGGCAGCCATCATCCTAAATCTAATGTTAATCATTCCTATTCACATTTTATACTACTCTTCACCTATGGGAATCCATAGATAATAAAGTCCTAAGAAGTAAGACTGGGTTATATGCTTTTTAACTTTTAGAAATGACATTCTATTATGCCTATTCTTCTATAATTTGCTTATTGTCAATCAACATAATGTTTTTAAAATTTATCCTTTTTAATCCACGTCATTCTAGTCCATTCATTTTAATCCCTACATAATATTCCATTGTATGAGTATTCTATAACTTATCCACTCTTGATGGTCATTTAGGTAGTTCTGCCTTTTTCTTGTTTTATGACTGACAATGTTGCAATCAACATTCCTCTATAAATCTCCCATGCAGTGTGATAGAATTTCATTAAATTATATGCCTAAAACTGACTCAAAGTGATTGTAACTAAGTACAAAGTAGTATGAGGGAATTTTCATCTACCCAAATCTTAGCTTATACTTGCTAAGATCAGACTTCAACATTTTGGTCAACATAATGAGAGAGTAATGGTAGCGTATGGTTGTTTTAATTTGTGTTTTACTAGTTACTGGGGAGCTAGAGCATCTTTTCATGTGTTTATTGGCAATTAATGACTATCATCCCACTTTGTCTGTTTTTATTTTGTTTTCTTTCTTATGAGTTGTAGTTCTTTTTAAATTCTGGATACTAGGCCTTTATCAATTATCTGTGTTTCCAATATTTTCACCTACTCTCAGGCTTACATTTAATCTCTGTTTGTGGTATCATTTATTAAGATGAATTTTTAAATTTAATGTTAGTGTAGTCAGATTTGTAACAGTTTCCCTTATGGTTTTTTCTTCTTTATGTATTGTCTAAGGAATCATTCTCCAACCCTTAAGTCAAAGATGCTTTCCTATACTTTCTTATAAAATTATTACACTTTTGCTTTCAGGTAGAGAGATTTTTCATGCACTTGAAATTTATTTTTTGTGTGTCATATGCTTTTATTTTTCTCCATGTGTTGAACTAATTGTCCATCATTTTCCTGCTTTATCATACATTTTATTTACATTTTTACATAAGTAAAAATATCAGATTTTTTACTTAGGTGTGGGGCTTGCTGTTGTCCAGTTTACTGGTTCACTTTTTTCCTTGTCCTGCACCAGTACCATGCCCCTGAATTGCTGTGACACTATAAGAGATCCTGGTACTTGGGGAGGGCAGTTTCTCTACTTTGTCCTTTTTCCAAACTCCTCTTGTTATCCCTTGTTCTTAGCTCTTCCATTTACATGGTAAGCTTGCCAGGTGCCACGAGGCAATGACTAGAGCAGGCCCTAAACTCCAGACATCTGAGCCAGTTCATCTTAGCTCTGACTGCTGTGACGTACTGAGCACAAAGGAAATGCCAGCCATGGGCTTAGTGCTTTATATACATGGACGCATTTAAACCTCACAATATCCCAGGAGGCTGTTACTAATGATTATTACCTTGTAGTTGAAGGGACTGGGGATCGATGAGATTAACTGACTTGGCCATAGTCCCTGGGTTACCATGATGCTAGCCAGAGAACACCTGAGTAAACCCATTCTAATACTATGCCAGGGCTCACCTGCACCTTCAGAAACTTAAAATAATTTTTTTCACTTACTGACAAAACAAGAAAATCAAAATGAATATCCTCCTCATTTGACCAAAGAAGAAACTAAAGCACAGTTGAGGTACATGATTTGTCTAATAGCCTAACAATGTCCACTGCAGACCAGAACGTACGCCCTCGACCTCCTGTATGAAAGTCCCTTCACCCACCCCTAATCCGGCAATAGGTTCTTGCCACTGTGCCCTCCCAGGGCAGATGACCGGCATATACACAACCAGAAGGTGACAGTGCCTTGCTTGTCCCCTCGGGACGCTGCTCAGCCTTCAGTGGGCCATGCGGCCCAGCAGGTGAAAATTGGCTCTAAAGATGAAATGGCGTCTTAGGCCTGTGGTTTCTGGATGGTTAGTGACATTTTCACTCCAAGAACCTGGTAGTGGGAGTGGAGACAGACACAAAAAAGGTCTCTCTTACCTGTGCTTGCCCAAGGGGTGCCCACCCCGCCGTCAAAAATCCGCCTTTCACTCTCTGCTCTGCAGTCCGCCCTTCCATCTTCAGGTGCACCCAACTACACACTGAAAGCAGCACTTTCCATCCGATCCAGTTGGGAAACTGCGGCTGGGAATGAGAAAATACTGTTTTCAATCCCGGTTGGTTGAATCCCCGAATGTGAAACCCAACCTGCAGATTCGAAGGGTCAGCTGTATTTAGTGAAAAAAAATCCTCGTCTAAGTGGAACTCCGCAGTTCATACCCATGTTGTCCAAAATTTAACTGTAGTTCAATAATGAAAATACTGGTTAGGAGCTGTCAAGGCCGCCAAAGAGAAAAGTTGTTATAAGGAGACACTCACTAACCCAGGCGGGTGGCTGACGGACAGACCCCACAAGCAGCAGTTTCTCTCATAAATCTCACCTGGGCCACCAGTGTGCTCAGTGACTTTGAGCAAGTCACTCCAGTCAGCCTGGTGACTGTTCCCTTAGTTGAGAGGGAGCCGCATGGGGGCGGGAGGTGGGGTAGTTCTTAAGGTGAGGGAATCGGTGTGGCCTGGAAGGAAGAGTGTGATCCTATTAGTGAGCTCTCCCTCTGCCAGGGATCTGGGAACACCTAACCTTCCTAAGGCTCAACGTGAGGAGGTGAGGAGGGCAGTGGAAGAAAGCCACAAAATGAACCAAGTGCACTCAGACTCCTCCAAGAATACTGTGAATGTCCGAGAGCTCCGTCTCCTCCTACTTTTTTCTTTTTCGTTCTTTATTTTATTACATATGTATTTTTATCATCAAACTCATTAAACTAAAAATAGAATAGTTCATTTCTCCTCCACATCCTCCACCTCTGGCAAACTGTTCTCTGTATCTATGAACTTATGATATTCATATATATATATATATATATATATATATATATATTCCACTTAGAAGAAAGATCATATGGTATTTGTCTTTCTCTGTGTGACTTATTTCACTTAGCATAATGCCCTCAAGGTCCATCCATGTTGTCAAACCACTTTTTTCTTTCACTCTCTTGTACTGAAAAAAAAAAGCATTGGTAAATCACATAATTTTCTCCCATGTCAGTCCTCCATCTCCAAGGTAATAGTATAGTTCTGCTGGCCCTAAAATGGGGCAACAGATGTGAAGGTTAGCATGAGGTACTATTAAGTTAGCACCTAAAGCAATTAGAGGGAGGTGAGGATGGGAGGTGGGTGAGACTTGCTCCTGTGGTCTGGGACCTCCAGCACAGCTGCAGGGGCTAGGAGAGACTGCAAGCCAGCCCCACACCTCACAGGAATTGCCATGCTGCCTGGAGGCCCCAGGAAGGAGTCTGGCCCAGCCCTGCCCTCTGGAATGAGCCTGTTTCCTACTGGATTTTATATTAATGAGGTAATTACTGTGTGTGTTTATGCACCTGTGCCTTACTAGTCTCAGCTTCTCTGCATTCCTTCTCCAAGCAATGGGGATCCCTCTCCTGAGCTTTCTCTAGCAGGAGGGGATTAAAAGGAAGGAGGGAAAAAGAAGAAGGTTTCCCTTTCTTTAATTTTGGCTTTAACTTCTGACTTTACCTCTGGTTTTAATAGTTAGAGTTTTAACCACCATAATAGTAGCTGCTATTTACTATATTTCCAGATTACCTACTAGATCTCAGATAATCTTCAAATGAAGTTTTAAACTATTTAATGTTAGTTATTAATTTCACACACTACAACAGAAGAAACAGAGACTCTGTCCCCAGTTACCCCTACCTCCCCCTACTCCCTTGAAAGACAAGTTTTAAACTATTCTTACATGCTCTTCTGGATGTTCTATGAGCCAATGAGGCCTCCTGGGCCTGTGGACTCTGTAACCAGCACCATACCCGTGGCAGATGGGGAGTCCTCCTGGGCACTAGGCACTGCACTGGGGTTCTTTCAGCTCTGCACATAGTGGGAGCTGTGGTCACCTGACAGGTTGTCAGTGAAGAAACAGCCAGAGCCAAAGTCATAAATATGAGATTTACTCACTCATCTTGCCAGGAATTACTCAGCATTAGCTCTATACAAGGAGCAGCACAAGGCAAGACACAGAGCTACACAAGGTGGGGTCCCTGCCCTCAAGGACTTTTTTCACTGGTAGTAGAGATCACACACACACACACACACACACACACACACACACACACGCATAAAAGTAACCAGAACACAAACTAAGTGCTCTGGGCCTGAAGAGCAGAGAAGGGTTAGGAACAACAAACTAGAAAACTTAGAATGTGTCAGCACTTAATTCTGACAACGCATTTTCAAAACATTTAATCCATTTGACCCTAAAAAATTTTTTTTTGGTGCTACCACCAACCAGTACATTTTAATGTTAGTTATTAATTTCACACACTACAACAGAAGAAACAGAGACCCTGTCCCCAGTTACCCCTGCCTCCCTCTACCCCCCTTAAAAGACAAGCAAGTCTCTGGGACCTGAGCTAGACACCCTTTATGTGACAAATATTTTGCAATGTCCTCTTTCCTATTACAAAATGAAATTAACTGAAAACACAACTTCAATACACACGCAATTATCTCAATAAAAGAAAAACTATTCCAGATTTTCTAACATGGTCATTAAGGAACTCAACGCAGTGCTTCTGATGCCACCACTGTGATATTTCCAGCATCCTCTAAAGTTGTTTTTAATCAAAGACAATTAAAATTAACAATAAGAATTCTCTAATGCTATTACTTTTTTCTCCTCCAAAAGTAGGAAAATACTGCCTTTTCATCTCAGCACCCTTTCCTGGCAAGCCTGATTTTGCTGTATAGGTCAGCTCTATACAGTAACAAACAACCCCCGATTCTCAGTGGCTCACAGTGACATTTGTTGCTCACTCACATCGCTGAAGGCTGTGGGTTGGCTGCTCTGTTCTAGTTTGTGGCTTGACTCCAGGTCAGAGGCTGGCCTGCACCATGTGTTCTTTTCCTTCTGGACTCCAGGCTGAAGGACCATGGGGTGTGCTGTTCCCCAGGCAGAGGGAGAGAGCTGAGAGCTGGGGAACAGCACATCCCATGGTCCTTCAGCCTGGAGCTGAATGACCACAATGCCTCTGAGAGCTTCTGCTCCAAGGATCCACACCGGTCTCACAGCAATGGCCAGGGATGGAGAGTCCTCTCATAGGGGAGGGAGGTGAATAGTTTCAAACTGATCGGATTCACCAGGGCACTGTGGGCAGTCCTAACAGACTCAAGTAGGCACAGAAAAATGTGTTCACCATCTTTCTTTCTTTAAAATTTTTTTTTATTGATTTCAGAGAGGAAGGGAAAGTCAGAGAGAGATGGAAACATCAGTGATGAGAGAGAATCACTGATCAGCTGCCTCCTGTACACCCCCTACTGGAGTTCGAGCCTGCAACCTGATCATGTGCCCTGGCTAGGAATGGAACCGTGACTCTGGTTCATAGGTCAATGCTCAACCACTGAGCCACACCAGTTGGGCCACCATCTTTCTTAATACCAAGGGTCACAGATTCAACCACTAAGAGGGTGATGGGAACTGAGGAAAAGTGAGGAGGCACCTCATTTAAAGGAGCAGCCACTGTCAGCCCCAGAACGTAGCACAATGTAGAAATGAAAAGCCAAGTCCTCAGATTTTCAGAAAATCAAATAGTTATATAAAACCTCCTAATTTGTAAAAATTTGGCAATTATTTTAATTTTAAAAAAATAACATTATTCTGCAGGCCAAGTAAAACATCTAACATCCAAATTTGGACCACTACTTGAAAGGTTTGTCCTCTGCTGTAGGGAAATTTTAGGGGAGTGGCAAACTGGGTAGGGGCACTGCTGTTCCAGTAAGGGGGTGACAAAGTTTTTTTCTCATGTATTTTAGTGACTCAGAGAAAGTCAGGTTCACCTGGCCCAGGGTCACTGAGACTCCGTCAGTTGACTCAGGACTCAGGTCACGGATCTCACTCACGGCCTTTAGTTTTTCTGTCCTGAGCTTGGCTCTCCGAGCTGTGCCAGCTCCCAGGAGAAGCCTTTCAGGCTGATTGACTTGAAAATTAGAGCTCAGATGGCAAAAGAAGAGGGGAATAATAGGGTGAGAGATTGCACTCATCTGCCTCTTTAAATTTTAATATGGAGTGCGATTTGTTAACAAGGGGGAGGTCCTGTGGTAGGGAGGGACATCAATAATTCAGCAGACGCTGTCAAGCTGCAAATGGCCCCATCGTGCTCAGCTGATGCTCCCTGCTCCCGATTGTGACATGGCCTCTTTCAAGTTCCAAGGGATGAGAAAGGATCAGGCTTCAGCCCTGACTTTCCCCAGCTCCCAATTTCTAATGGAACTGGAGACCATTGTACTTGAACGCTGTGACCACATACAGACCCAGAAGCTAAGGGTCCATAATGCTAAGCTGATCACAGGTCAAACACAGAAGTTCCCTGTGTTAATGCTACCCCCCAACCAGATGCATTTAATGTCCAGGATTTAATAAATTCCCACCCAAAAAACTAATGTCCCTCTTCTCTGTTTGCCAGATCTCATTTCTACCCCCCTTTTTAAAAAAATATATTTTTTGTTGACTTCAGAGAGAAAGGGAGAGGGAGGGAGGGAGAGATAGATCAAGCCCACAACCTGGGCATGTGCCCTTGACAGGAATCAAACCCGGGACCCTTCAGTCTGCAGGGCAATGCTCTATCCACTGAGCCAAACCAGCTAGGGCTCATTTCTACCCTTCTTCAAAACCAAACTCAAAACTCACCTGTTCCTGGTCACTGACTTCCCTGGATGATGGCACCCCTTGTCCAGGGGCAGACAAACATAACTGGATCCAGCCTAAGCTATTGGAACACTCAGGCCTTGAATCACATAAATCCATATACCTTCTTCCACCAACATGAATGAATTGGGCAAGTTTCTGAATCTTTGACCTTCAATTTTCTCACCTTTAAAACAAAAATTACAATGCCCACCTCATTTCAGGATCAAATAAGACAGGACATGCAAATATATTATGATTATTTTTACAACTTTCTGAACAGATTTCCAGTTGTCTCCTTTCCCACCCACCTGTCCTCTGTATGTTGCCATTTGAGACCACATGTCACATGAGTGAGACTGGGTATCTTCATGCCAAAGAACCAATGACTCAGCTTTATTTTTAACCATGAGGAATAGAAATAGATGAAATTAATGTCAGCCAATTGGTATAGGGGCTACATGGGGCCTTTGATAACCAAACTCAGAATGTCAACAAACTGAGGCCCTGACTGGCTAGCTCAGTTGGTTGGAGTGTCAGCCGATGTGCCAAGGTTGTAGGATTGATACCCACTCAGAGCACATACAAGAAAAAACCAATGAATGCATGGATAAGTAGGACAACAAAGTGATGTTTCTCTTTCTCTCTCTCAAATCAATAAATAAAAATTAAAAAAAAATAATTTCAACAAACTTAGCTTTCTTTGGAAGGCCCACCAAACGTCAGCCGCAAAGGGCAATTGGCAGCATCAAGATGACATTCATTTCCTGTCACTGTTGCTTGGCACACACTGAGCTTTGGATCCGCAGAGCCTCTTTGCATAGCAGGACAGGCCCAGTATCGTTGAGAGAGCAGGAAAGGGAGAACACATCGACCCAATGGGTTCTCCTTAATGTACCACATTGTCTGGGATGGATTTCATAAAACATTAGCAGTTGCACTATTAGCCAATAGTAGGTCTGGGAAATGCTGTTCAATCGTTTTTCCATGTCTGAGTGAGGGAGCTGAAGATTAATACTGCGACAGGAAACGCTTTTCTCCTGGCAAAGGGCATGCCCTCGCCCTGTGCTGTTTGGCCACTTGCTTGGGAACAGGAAACAGAAGCAGAGCTGGGGACAAGAGTGGAGCAGAGGGAAGCAGCTATCCCTTGGAGCAAGGTAAACATCTTAGTTTACAGTTTTAATCATTTGCTCTTCTATAATTCCCGTTGACTCAGTAAAACACTTTAGAAAAATGTGAAGTCTCTATATCGCTCTGAGAAATGGTGTCATGTAGAAGAGAGGGATGAGAAAACATCAGAGAGTTTTCTTCTTCCCCATCCACACCTTCACTGACCCCTGGGTTGAGGACACTGACTCTATCCACTGGTCCAGGATTTTCAGGTACGTAATGAATAACCATGAGATGGATGGTGGCCACTACCAGGGCTGAGAGTGGCAGGCAAGCTGGACAATAAGCCCTCTGTGCCCCAACACACACATGGGGAGATAACCAACACAAGGAATAAGAGGTTGGTAGGAAAAAGGGGATGGCAGACAGGCTGATGCTTGAGTTATACATTCATAGCCATATAAAGAAAATCAAAATATGAAGGATGGGATAAGTATGCTGTGAATACGTAATAATTTGGTGCTTTCAATATAGTGGCTTTTACCTCCCCTGGAAAGTCTTCTCTATTCAGAAATATTTCTACTGGTCTGTCACAGTGCCTACAATTCCATTACGAAGTGGAATTTTTTAGTTTATAAACAAGTTCCATTTGGAAAAACACTACATATTGTTTTTGACTCACAACAAACTTGAGTTGTGGGGAAGGCGGGCGTACATTTCTCAGGTCCGCCAGATGGCCATCTCCTCTGCCACTACTTCAGTCCTACTTCACCGTCTCCTTCCTGGGTTAGTACGATGGGCCCCTTCCTCATGGGCCTCCCTGATTCTGATCGTGCCCTATTCTAGCTCCTTCTCCACAGAATAGCCAAGTGGTCTCTATTAAAGGCTAGTCAACATGTCACTCCCCTGCTTCAAACTCCAATCATGAGAAAGGCTAAATGGATGATATGTGCTACAACAGTCTCTGCCTACCGCTCCAGACTCATAACTCACCACCATCCCCACTCCCATCCTATGAACTATGGGTGGTTCTTCACGCCTGCCCCATGCCTCTGGACCCGCAGCTCTGTCTGCCCAATGTACCCTTCCTGTTATCTGACCTCACCTGGACAAGTCCTATGAAACCTCCTGGTCTGGATGTGGGGTTCCTCCCACCAATTCCCATGAGATCCTGCACAAACGTCTATGACAGCACATGTCCTCCTGTTACTCTTACGGCTGTTTCATTGCTAGACTATATAGTCCTTGAAAGTTGAATTCACTTGGGTCTTCCCAGCATCTAGGCATGGTATAAAGTAGTTCACAGTAAATAAATTGTGAATGAATAAATTCATTATTTTGATAAGAAAACTAATGCACAAAGGAGTGTTGAACTTACTCAAGGTCACAAGCTATTTATTACTAGGGTCAGACAGGCGTGTGCTGTTTTTCTAGTTAAGATAATAATCTTTTCTTCTTAAACAAGACGCTAATTCTATAGTCATGAAGGAAATGTTTGTCTACGTGACAAAAGATACCATAGAGCCGAACCGGTTTGGCTCAGCGGATAGAGCGTCGGCCTGCGGACTGAAGGGTCCCAGGTTCGATTCCGGTCAAGGGCATGTACCTTGGTTGCGGGCACATCCCCTGTGGGGGCGTGCAAGAGGCAGCTGATTGGTCTCTCTCATCGATGTTTCTGGCTCTCTATCCCTCTCCCTTCTTCTCTGTAAAAAATCAATAAAATATTTTTTAAAAAAAGACACCATAGAGTTAATACAGATGTGATGCATTGGAGAAAAATATTTGCAACACATATAATAGGCGCCTCTCTATATATAAATGTATAGAAATGGGACTCATAACAATTATTATCCTTGAGACTGGGAGTGGGATGGGGAACTGGTGGTGAAAGGAGCTTTCATTTTTACTTTATTTCAATCATTTGAATGTCTTACTATTTGTGTGATCTTTAAAAACTATGGCTTTCAGCACTCAGATCCATTTGACTATATTCAGAGAATTTTCCCCAACTAACCAAGTGTAAAAGAAACTGGCTTAAAAGCTGCCATATTAGCTAATTTATAAGGAGGAAGGTTTCTTTCTAGAGACTGGAATACCCAGACCCACTCTCAAGAGAATATTTCCCTAATAAAAAAAAATATGTAAGAAACCAAATTAGTGAACAGAAGGGGCGTGTTAAGCATGAAATCAGAGCACAGAAAGTCAGATGTCCTTGAGCAATGTTTTATCTGAGCTGAGGTTTTAACTCCAATGAATTATCCACTTGACCCCACCACTTGGGCCTCGAGGCACAGCCTCTCTTTCTGATAATAGCTGTCTCTCTCTGCTCAAGAGTCACTTGAGAATAACAAGCAAATTCTCCCTCTGCCACTGTACTTCTAAGTTAGATTTCCTATTTGCACACTGCCCCGTGTCCACTCTCTTTTTTAATGGACTCTATCAGACGATCCTCCTTCTCTTAGTGTTTTTAGTTTCCTGGCAGTGGACAGAACTCCCTACATTCCCCTAGTAAACAAAGAATAGAGTGGGTAACCTCAGAGGCAATTTCTGCTAAACAATTGAATCCATTCATGCTAGGGCTTTTTCTCAGCCTCCTCAACCTTGTCCCTAGATCTAGAATTTCAACTTACTTTGGAGAATTGAACTTCTTCTTTTAAAAAGAAAGTTTTTAAAATTGATTTCAGAGAGGAAGGAATAGAAATATCAATGATGAGAAAGAACCATTGATCAGCTGCCTCCTGCACCCCACCCTACTGGGGATAGAGACCACAACCCAGGCATGTTCCCTGACCCAGAGTCAAACCGTGACCTCCTGGTTCATAGGTCAACACTCAACCACTGAGCAACACAGGTCGGTGGAACTGAACTTCTGTTGACTATTCTAAATTATCTTCCTGGATGTGTGGCCTTGGGTAATGTTTGTTTCTTTTTTACCTAAGACAAATAAGAACTCAACTTCTGCCCTAACCAGTTTAGCTCAGTGGATAGAGCGTCGGCCTGCGGACTGAAGAGTCCCAGGTTCGATTCCGGTCAAGGGCATGTACCTGGGTTGTGGGCACATCCCCAGTAGGAGATGTGCAGGAGGCAGCTGATCGATGTTTCTCTCTCATCGATGTTTCTAACTCTCTATCTCTCTCCCTTCTCTCTCTGTAAAAAGTCAATAAAATATATTTTTTTTAAAAAAAAGAACTCAACTTCTGCCACCTTATAGGAAATATCTACCCATTTAATAAATGTTTGTTGAGGTCCTTTACTCTGCCCAGACCCATGCTTGTTCTAGGAATATAAAATATATAAGACAGTCCCTGCCTTCATAGCACACCCAGTTGTGGGAAAGACATACTCATGAATAATTTCAATACAGAATAATAAAGGCTAACATAGGATCTTATGTTACACCCTGATGGGGAATATGAGTAAGCAAGATTTGGGGAGTTAACTCTTGAGCAGAATTTTGAAGAAAGAGCAAGAAATAGGACAAGGTGAGGAAAGGTGTTTAAAACCAAAAAAACAGTGTGTGAAATTGCGGGGGCGGGGGGGGGGGGGCAGGGGGCAAGGAGAAAACTGCAAGAGTGACCATTGCACATGCATCTTTGCAACTCTAGTCCGGGAATAGAGACAAAATACTAGTAAATGTTAGTGGAATGAGCACATCTGGATGAGAGAGGAGGAAAATCTGGACAGAAGTGAGCACTCATTTCCTGTGGCCAGATGTGGGAATGGCTGCATGAGACTCTTGCACCTGAAGAGGACATTAAACACACAAAGACTAGCACTCACAGTGGGGGTTCAACTCGGGACCCAAGTGCCTCTCTAGATCTTTCACACCTCCATCCTCTCCCTAATCATACCACCACCCATCACTACCACCACCCCAGTCACATCACTAGCCAGCCATTCTGGAGCGGCATTTACTACACTGGCCAGATATTCGGAGTCACCTGGAGATACTTATTAAAAACACACACCCTCAGGCTTCTCCACTGAAAATTCTGGGACAGGGCCCAAGAACCTCTATTTTTATTAAGAATCCCAGGCGAGTGTACAATTGGGGAAGCTTAAGGACCACATTGGAGCGGTTCTAAAATATTATTTATTAGCATCAGAATAATCTGGGTGCTTATTACAATAAAGATTCCTACCCCCAAACCCACAAAAGATTCTACCTCAAAAGCCTGAAGCAGGACCCTAGAAAGCTTCAACTTAATCAACACTCCTAAGAGATTCTGAGAGAGGCTATGCTGTAAGAAACATTATTTTAGAGAGAAAATAGCTTCCTATTCTCTGCCTACAGCCAGTAGGATGTGGGAGTAGCCCTTTTTCTACCTATTCTGTGATGGGTAGGCCAGGGAAGGACTTCGGCCCTTGAGGGAGCCCCAGCAGCCTTAAAACCAAAACCACTGGACTGGAGGGGCAAAGAGATAGGAATGGTCATAGCAATAAAGGTAGATCTCTCACTTGAAAAAAAGAAACACACTACGTTTAAATAAAATGCAGTAAACCAACTTTTATATATAAACTAGATGCCTGATGCACGAAATTTTTACAAGAGTGGGCCTTCCTTTCCCCAGCTGCTGGCACCCGCTTCCCTCTTGCCCTCTGGACCCAGGCTTCCTTTGCAGCCCCGGCTTCATCTGGAAGGTCGTCTGGAAGGACATCCGGTCTAATTAGCATATTATGCTTTTATTATTATAGATAATAACAAGACAAAGAATTGCTTACTGACATCCTGAGCTCTTATAATGCTCTAAGTGCCTAAATGATGCTATCTCATTTAATCATTGCAAACCTTTCCATTTGTATTTTGGAGAGGATAAGAAACATATCCAGATACATAGCAGGTAAGTGACAGAGCCTGGCCTCAAATCTAGTCTTGGTGAAGTCAAAGAATATAGTTTTAACCACCATGTGTATATGGCTAGAAACACGGATTACTTCTGAAGGCTGGACAAAGAAAACCATAAATGTAATGTTATATACACTAGGAGAATGAAGGACTATTAAAAGTGACGCTGAATTTGATCACAAAATCTCTTTGTGGTAAAAAATAACCCATCCCCGTAATTTACTAATTTTGTGAACTCAGATTTTAATAACGTGTTTTATTAAAATTAGACACCTGTATGGTCTATGAGGATCCTAGAGCTCCCCAGATGTGCAAATAATTAAAAGACACAGAAATGGTGTAAAAGGAAATCAGCTAAGGATCTGAGACTAAATAATTTCCCATTCCCGTGGAAACGGCTGCCCCTGAAATAAATCAGACAGCTGTTGGCACTGTGACAGTCCTCTGCCTTAGTCAGTGCCACGTTCAAGGAGCCTGCTCGGTCCTTGTTCAGAGTAGCACCTGCTGCATCCACACTGCAGACAAGGCCACTCACCCAGGTGTGACTGTCACCAAAGCTGGCAGGGCTCAGGGCTCTGATCCCCATGCCTTGTCCGGTCCCCCGGTGCTCATTCAGGCACCCATTAGAGCAGCCTGGCCCACTCCATCTGACCTGGCTGCTCCGGTCCCTCTGAGTAGCAAGAAGAGGCGGGTCTGACTGACCTCTCATTTTCTACAAACTCATGTGTTGAAAACAAATACCTATAATCAAAATGCTCCCTGGGAACTTTGCAAAGCTTTGGAGGAGGCCTTTACAAAGGCTAAACACATGTTTCCAAGTGCTTGTCTTTGAAGCAGTCCTTTAAGATACTAAAAAATGAAATAAACGAACAAACAAAATGGAAACAAACTCATAGCTACAGAGAACATTTTGATGGTTGCCAGAGGGGAGGGAGATTGGGGGCTGGGTGAAAGGGGGAAAGGGATTAAGAAGTACAAATTGGAAGTTATAAAAACAGTCACGGGAATGTAAAGTACAGCACGGGGAATATAGTCAATGATATTGTTATAACCATGTATGGTGTCAGATGGACACTAGATTTATTGGGGGATCACTTAGTAATCTTATAAATGTCTAACCATTATAGTGTACACCTAAAACTAATATAATAGGGTATGTCAAAACTAATTAAAAAATTTTTTCTAATTACTATAAAAAGAAATAGAAACATACAGGGGGCTGTGGTGGGGAATAAAAGGGCAAACAGTGTAGCGAAGTGTGGTGGCTGAGGCCTGCGGGAGAACTGAAACATCTTGGTGTGTCTCCAGCCCTGGTCCCTGCTCTGCCGCCCTCCATCACTGGAGAGACCTTTGTTTTGCTTTTAATCTAATCCAATCACAAACACAGATAAGAAAGGAGTGTTCTCCGAAGCACTAAGTATGCTTCCCAAAGCTCTTTGGAGATGGATGACGTACAAGTAATCCCCAAACCATAGGTGACCTCAAACCTCCCTACTGTCAGGGAGCAGCCTGAATAAGGGGTTCCTGAACATTTGAACTCTCTGATTCTTTCATTAGTCATTTAATTAGCAAGAATTTATAGGTTACCATTTGTAAATCCATCACTGAATTGAGCAAGAGTCAAAAATATAAGATCTAAATGGACCTTTGAGCTGACTGCTTAGAGGAGGAGGTCAGATTGGTAATTAGAGGACAACGCAAGGCAGTAGGATTCGAGTGCTACCCTGAGAACCACAGAGATGGGCTTTCCGTTCAGGAAAGAAAAAAAGATTCAGGGGGACCGGATACCAAGGAAAGCTTCCTGGAGGAGGTAGGCTTTAAACTTACTGGGCTTTGCAGAGCAAGAGAAAAAAGTGCCTAGGGCATCCCAGCTAGTGGAGAAGATGGTGAGAGACATTTCTTCTTTTCTTTTCAAAATTTTCTCAGGCCAGCTCAGATCTAGCTTGCCTCTTCAGTCTCCCACTATGAGGACTGTGATTAACACCGGCTGATTTCCGAGTCTTCAGTGAAAACAAGCCTGCTATATGCAGAGTTACATAAAGCATCAATGAATTACATAACATCAATTGCAATTAAAATATTACAGACTTTACTCTGGCCAGGTGGTTCAGTTGGTTGGAACGTTGTCCCATATACCAAAAGGTTGCAGGTTTGATCCCCGGTCAGGGCTCATACAGGAGGCAACTGATTGTTACTCTTTCATGTCTCTCTCTCTCTCTCTCTCTCTCTCTCTCTCTCTCGCTCCCTCCCTCCCTCCTCTCTCTCTCTCTCAAATCAATAAACATATTCTCGGGTGAGTATTAAATATATTATGGACTTTTATGTTACATCCTATATTCTAAACAGCATGAAATTAGAAAACTAATCACCAAATACCTTTCACCTTCTGTTTGCTTGGACACATTAGAGCAGTGGTTCTTAACCTTCCTATTGCCGAGACCCTTTAATACAGTTCCTCATGTTGTGGTGACCTCCAATTTCATTGTTACAAATTGAACATAATTAAAGCATAGTGATTAATCACAAAAACAATATGTAATTATATACATGTTTTCCGATGGTCTTAGGCGACCCCGTGAAAGGGTCGTTTGACCCCCAAAGGGGTCGCGACCCACAGGTTGAGAACCGCTGCATTAGAGGATAGAATTCATTGGATTGATAAATGGTGATTTATTTCCTCTGTACTGTATAAACAGAACAGCTGCATTTAAAGCAGATCCCGAGATTCCATTATAATTAAGGCCATTCCTAACCTGCCATTTTTCTGAAACACTGAAACTGTAGTTGAAAAGATAGTTTAGTTTGCATCATGTTTGATTATGAAGAGGCAGCATTCTGTGATGTTAAGTGAAAGCTATATTGAAACCCTACACCTGCTTGCAAATAGAATTTTAACGGGCAATTTGGCTTCTAGGTAGTGTATTATGACTTATAAAATAAATTAATCTTCTTTCTTTCATAAAGAACACAAGGCCACAATCAGCGCCAAGCCTGCTCCCCAGAATTGCTTGGCCGTGTTCCCAGCTGTTTCAATAGCCTTGTGGCAGAAGCCTGCCAACCTCTTTGCTAGGTGGTGCTTTTATGGTTTTTCCAGTTTAAATAGCTTGCAGTATGTTGCCCCGTTCTTCCTGGTATCCTTGGACAACAGTATTTTAAACTCTCCCTTAATGTCTTATTTTCCCAAACCTGAGATCTTTCTAAGATTGACCTTATTATTTGAGTCTGTTATTCTTTTCAAGCCCACATTGTTATATTATTCACTTAAACAGGCAAATCAAACAGATTCAGATTTAGGTTGAAAGGCGTTCCCCAAACAGTCAAACTTCTCAAGGTGTTAATAGATATCCAATGAAATAAAGATTTTTGATGTCAAATAAACAAAGGAAATGCTTAAAACCTTCTACAGTCTCTATTTAGGGATTTATAACTCACATTAGCTGAGAAAAAACTTAGGGAAATCAAGTAGGAAATCTGTTGAAATTTGGTTAAGTAAAACTGATTTGATTATAGAATCCTTTCCTTCTCTCTTTATCTTTCTCTTTTTTTCTATAAGATCCCTGGAATATAATAATTATCTATATATCTATATATATAAAAGCCCAAGCGACCATTTGACCGTTCAACTGGTAGCTATGATGCACACTGACCACCAGGGGGCAGATCCTCAATACACAGGCATGGAAACATGGAACAGACTGATGAATCTCAGAGGGAAGAGCGGGGAGGGAGGGAAGAGATTAACCAAAGATCTTATATGCATATTAGAGGCTCAGTACATGGATTTGTGCACTGGTGGGGTCCCTCGGCCTGGCCTGCAGGGATCGGGCCAAAACTAGCAGTCCGACATCCCCTGAGGGGTCCTGGATTGCGAGAGGGTGCAGGCCGGGCTAGGGACCCCACGGATGCACAAATCCATGCACTGGGACTCTAGTAATAATATAGTAACAATAATAATGATAAAAGCTAACATATATAGCTAGTTCTATTCCTTTAATGATCATCCCAGAAATATTAACATGCATAATTAAGAATTTAATATTAATAGTTTTACTTTTTCTGAATCATGTAAGAATTTTAGAATGTTGCTATGCCAATCATTTCCCTCCCTAAGTTATATGCTATCTTCTCTTGATATACAGCCTCATACATTAGACATTAATTTTTCTATTATACAGTCAATATATATGCTTTCCATTTTTATGTATCACAAGTCTTCTTTCTGACATGAAGTTCCTTCATTAGAAGTTCCTTTTGTGGAGATGTGTTGGTGGTAACTTTCTTGGTCTTTATTTTGCCTTTATTTTTGAGAGATTGTCATTACTAAGTATAGAATTCTAGGTTGAAAGTTACATTTTTACAGTACTTTGAAAATGTTTTTAAAATTTAATAAATTAAATTCATAATGACTCTTATTTCTTAAAAAGTACCCTATAACAAACAACTAATCTGATAATCATCTAAATGCTAACATTATTATGTTATTCATACTGAGAACTTATGTCTATATAATATTTAAGTCAACAAAGTAAATGAAGAAATGAGTAGCATTACTTTGGTACTTACTAACCAAGTAATTTTATTATGATCCAAGTGATGAAATACTTCACCAGCCTCAGCCCTGCCACATCGCTTCATGCAGCTCAGTTGCAAGTTCAGACATGCTGGAGCTCCAAGTGCTTGCTTCTCGCTAGAGCATGCTTAGCCCCAGTGAGACAGGGCAAAATATGCCCCGATCTCACTTTGTAGTCCCTACAATATGACTCTGAGAAAAGAATTTCAGTACACGTAATTTGTTTGAGAGGTGAATTCTAGGAAGGACATTGAAGGAATCAGAAAATAAGACAGAAAAGCAGTAAAGCCAATAAATTGTAAGTTAATGAACTGTGGGTTAATGGGATTTCATACTTCTGGGACATTTTAAGAAAATGGAAGGAATGCACCTGAGAACTGTCCCTCTGAGGAAACAAAAAGCTGAATTTTTTATTCAATACTCCCACCTCCTTGGTAGAGGCCTGCTCTGGGAGCACCGGCGCCAGCAGGGTTGGCCTGCTCTACTCCTTAGAGCAGCGGTTCTCAACCTGTGGGTCGTGACCCCTTTGGTGGTCGAATGACCCTTTCACAGGGGTCGCCTAAGACCATCCTGCATATCAGATATTTACATTATGATTCATAACAGGAGCAACATTACAGTTATGAAGCAGCAACGAAAATAATTTTATGGTTGGGTCACAACATGAGGAATTGTATTTAAAGGACCAGAAGGTTGAGAACCATTGCTGAGCATAGGGCGTGTGGCCAGGCTTAGGCCTATAGTTGACTACACCTTCAGGCACAGTCACAGGAATCCATCAGATTGTGGGAACCATTGGCAGGTGACCTCCAGGGCAAGTGAGGGGAAATGAGTGGGGCATCGACAGGGTCCCTCTTTCCCTGGAAACAGGGACTCATTCAAATCTCCTTCTCTGTTTACCCTAATCAAGCCGAAACATCAAAAAAGAAGAAGGGAAATATGTCAGACGCTCACTCATGGAACCTGACCCTGTACAATATTGTGGGGTGAGGAGACAGACAAAACAGTTCCGAACAGTTGCCGAATGGGCAAAGGTTAACAAAACAGTCCGTTAGCAAACCAAACCCTTGGCCCCTTCAGCAGATTCCTTCCTTTAACCTTCTGTGCATCTGGCATGAGGCCGGGGGTGCAGCTGGGTCTCCATGGCACTCAGACTCCTGGCTGTTGTATTTGTATTAGGAGTTGATACGTGAAGTGCAACTTGTTAAGGAAGAGACACTGCCCTAAGTCTGTTCCCAGAGTACAGTCATGGCCATTTTACTCTCTGTTCTTTCAGTTTTTCTCCAAGGGATGTGAAAGGGGAGGGGCAAGGCTTCTCACAACATACAGGTGGCCACAATGATCAATATTTTAATGCTCCAAGGAACCTTGCTCAAACCAAAGCAACGCAGTCACCCTTTTATCATTAACTTTTATCTCTAAATGAATCCTTAGAGCAGTGGTTCTCAACCTTCCTAATGCCGCGACCCTTTAATACAGTTCCTCATGTTGTGGTGACCCCCAACCATAAAATTATTTTCGTTGCTACTTCATAACTGTAATTTTGCTACTGTTATGAATCGTCATGTAAATATCTGATATCCAGGATGTATTTTCATTGTTACAAATTGAACATAATTGAAGCATAGTGATTAATCACAAAAACAATATGTAATTATATATGTGTTTTCCGATGGTCTTAGGCGACCCCTGTGAAAGGGTCATTCGACCCTCAAAGGGTCGCAACCCACAGGTTGAGGACCACTGAATTACTGATTTCTAGTTGAACTCCGCTGTGGTGTGAGAGCAGACCCTTTTCTTCTGGCTATGGGGCACAGGGAGGCAGAGAGGCCGGCTGCCAGCCCTCTGACCTTGGGCCCTGTGGCTCAGGACCCTGACTTTGCACCCAGGTCATAAGGCCAGCCCTCTTTTCCACAGGCAGGCCCTAAAAGGCAGAAACAACTCACCTTTTCCATTCTTTCATCACACACAGGAAGGGAAAACCATTAGCACTAAACACAAGGACCAAGATGAACGACAAAGCAAAAGGACATAAAGGAAACAAGTAATTCAAGTTAGAGAAGAGAACTTTAAGTAATTAAAAGATTGCATCCATAAAGCAAGAAAAGGCTGCTATTTGAGAATATAAAAGAATTTCCAGAAATTAAAAATATCTTTGTCAAAATAAAAAGTTAAATAGAAAGACTGGCATTGAGGATGGCCACAGAGGGTAATTAAATCTCTCACTGACTTAGAGGAAAATTAAGAGATATGGTTTAATATTTATGGATCAAGAAATGACAGGTTGAATATATTGTCAAAGCTACAGAAATATCTAACAGAATAATAAAAATAAAATATAATCAGCAGTTGTCAAAAGGAAGTGTATATGAGCCAAGATCCCCATCTTTCATAAGGGGGCCCATCACATATACTTTGAAGTTGGTAGTCAAGAATAAAGATATAATAAGTTATTATTGTGGAGGTTGGCCTCAGGAAGATTAAACACAAACAAATTTTAAGCTGTTACCTCTAGGGAATGCCATGGAGAAAGACCTTTGCATTTTTTTTCTAATTACTCTCCGTTACCACCTGAATTCTTATTGCCATGTGCCCATATTTTAAAAGTGGTATTTTTAATTTAAAAAATAGTTTCTAGAAAACAGCAGAGTTTTTTAGGACAGAAAAAAAAAATAATCCAACAGTTTGCAATTACATGCTGTCTACCAGCAAGGCCCGTCAAACGTTTTGCAAACATTATCTGATCGTGAGTGTCAGAATCTACATTCGCCAGATGGAGAAATTCAGACAAAGATGGAAGTGACTTGCCCATTTTCAGTGCATCTGTGACCAAGCCAGTGTTGAAACCCAGGCTTCCTGGATTCTGAGTCCAAAGACACATTTGGATTGATTTCTTCTTAGAAAACCACCACATATTGGTATGACGATGGTTACGGCAAAAATCCAAAAGAATAGATAACACGCTCTGTGTTTAGGGCCTGGAAAAACGCCTGTATTTTTCCTTCCAATAATCTGGTGCCAAAATGCACATTGCCTGTCAAGAAAAAGGCCAGTGCTCCTCTGAAGCACCTGATAGGAATATATATTATTTCAAGGAGTTGTGTCTGCAAAGATTTTTAAAAAATAGCAATTACTGTAACAACCATGATGAATTTTTAAGTCTTGCTCTATAAGTAAAGGTTTCTGCTATGTTGTGGCCACTTTGGAAACTACATATAGTTAATGAAGTTGATAAGTAATTCTGATTATTCTGCCATATGCCTCTATTATTAATTCAGACTATTGGCACAGGTAGAAAGGAGAAAAAATGCTCAACCTGGCATTATTTTACTTATTGGTTTCATTCTTAATGTGGACTTTTAAATATATATTTGCCTGACTTCCTGTATTGAAAACTTTGGAGGGAAGAGAAGTGGGAGTCATTAAATGATTATAGAAGATTATTCTTGTTTTGTCAGTAAAGTTTCCTCCTCCTTCAATCCTAGTCCCCAAACTACACACTAACACTTGGGAACAGGTCGGATTATTGTAGAATAGATAACATACGTTCCCTTGCCCATTCCTCTGCAGCCATCATCGCCTTCTGGAAAACCAGTCACATCCCCACTTCAGAGTCTTTGTACCATTATATGCTGTTCCCTCTAATTAGAATACCCTTCCCTGCCCCACTCCACTCCCAATAGTTGTAATGCCTTGAACCCTAAGCTCCTTCAGACCTTTCCTCAAATGCCACCTTCTTAGTGAGATCCTGTCTGGACATATGTAACGCAACCCTCTAACATTTCCTAGTCCCCTTTTTCATCTTTAGCTTTCTCCTAGCACTTGTTGCTTTCAATTATTATATATATTTCTTATCTTCTTATTTATTGTTTAACTCCCTTGCAGGCTGCTTGGGAGCGGGGATTTTTGCCTGTTTTATTCACTACTATATCCTCATGCCAAAGAGTGGCCGGCACATAAAAGTAACACAATACATATTTATCGAATAAGTAAGTGAGTGAATGTAAATTCTTCAAGAATGGTAGAGCTTCTGGGAAAATGCTTTCTTAATATTTTTAATGGGCAAAGTTAAAACTCCCCAAATAATATTTATTTTATCTAACTTCTCCACAACTAGACTCCTGGTCATAGCCTGAGTGCCTGTCTGGGTGACTGCAGTTGCCTCCTAACAAGCATTTCTGCACCTGTCCCTGCTCCTTACAATCCTTTTTGTCCATCACAGCCAGGTGGACTTTTAAAAAGGAAAACCTCTTTCACCCAGTCCCCCAAGCACCCTCTCCTCTGGATTAAGAAGTACAAATTGGCAGTTACAAAATAGTCACAGGGATGTAAAGTACAGCATAGGAAATACAGTCAATAATATGGCAGTAACTATGTGTGGTGCCAGGTGGGTACTAGAATTCCAGGGGGGAACATTTTATAAAGTATATGATTATCTAACTACTATACTATACACCTGAAACCAATACAAAATAATATTTAAAGAAAAACTGTAATGGAAACATTTTTTAAAAATTTAAAGGAAAACCTGATTGCAACCAAAGGCAGCGGTTCTCAACCTGTGGGTCGCGACCATGGGAAAACACATATAGCATATCAGATATTTACATTATGATTCATAACAGTAGCAAAATTACAGTTATGAAGTAGCAACGAAAATAATTTTATGGTTGAGGGTCACCACCACATGAGGAACTGTATTAAAGGGTCACGACATTAGGAAGGTTGAGAACCACTGGGACTCTAACAGGACCTGCAGGTCCATCCCCCCACTTCCTCTCCATCATCACACCCACATGCTGGCCTCCTCATTCTCCTTGCTAGCTCCCCAGTCTTGCATTTTCTTAAATGGCCATGACTCTTCCTGCCTCCGAGCCTTTCACAAACTGTTCCCTTCATCATCCCTTGGCCTTGTCAACTCCTCCTCTTCCTCCTGATCTCATGGCCAGGATCACTTCCTCAGGAAAGCCTTCCCCAGATCCTTGGGCTCAGGTTTCTCTGACATGTGGTGCTTTTCCTTGAAGGCACACAGTACAGTTTATAATCTTATGTTTGTGTAAATAGTTGCCTTTCCCAACATTCAGCAGCTTCAGAAAGGAGCTAAAATAACTCAACAGATCACTGGGCTAAGCTTGGCCTCAGGTTCAGATGAGCCCTTTGTGGTTGAGTGGGTTGTAGTGTCAGACAGGAACCCCTGAAGGAAAGGGCTTTGCATAATGAGTTGAGTCTTCCAGGAAAGACTGGTTCCCATAATATTTCTTTGTCTTTCTAAAGCCACAAAGGTCTATAAACCACTACTCCCTGGTGACCATCACCAGCCCATTAACAGAAGAGAGAGATTATTCACAGTCTAAGGAGGGTGGATTGAAGAACAGCACTCTTGTTCTTGCATTGTCATGGTTTCTGCAATCAAGCATTGCTTGAGCTACAGCAATTAGGAACAGAAGTGGGCCGGCAAGAACAGAGCAGTGTTGATTAACTGGGGAAGCAGATTAGCCTCCTATGGCTGTGAACAAATGACCACAAACTAAGTGGATTAAAGCAAAACAAATTTGTTAGCTTACGTTTTCCATGGATCAGGAGCCCGAGCACAGCTCGCTGGGTCCCTCTCAGGGTCTGATGAGGCAGCAACCAGACCATGCTGCATGCCTCATCAGAGGCTGGGGGTCCCTTCCCAGCTCATTCAGGTTGCTGGCAGAATCCAGTCCCTTGTGATCTAGCAGGAATGAGTTTCCCATGTTCTTGCTAGCTGTCAGGTGGGGATCACACTTAGCTCCCAGAGGCCACTGGCCTTGCTAACCAGATGGTCCCCATAGGTCCCCTACAACACGGAGGTCAGCTTTCTTCCAGGCCAGCAGGAGTGTACCCCTCTGACTTACCCCCTTAACCAGTGGAGAAAGCTCTCTGCCTTTAAAGGGCTCAGCTAACTAGGTCAGGTCCACCCCGGTAACCTCCCTTTTGCCACATAATGTAACACAGTGTAAGGTAACATGACATATAACATAACCACGGGAGTGATATCACATCCTGTCACATCGGAGCTGCTATTAACAAATATAATTCTGCATTGTAAATGTCATCACAGCACCCCCACCTTGTGTTTTGGCAACGGGAGCCCAACTTCACCTGAGAGTGGTATGGCTCCTTGTCTGTCTTGAATATATTCTCAATGAATGGCTAACTTGGTGCAGAAACAGCCATTAAAAAAGGCATAGTTGACCTTGGCTGGCATAGCTCAGTGGTTGAGCATCGACCTATGAACCAGGAGGTCATGTTTCGATTCCCAGTCAGAGCACATGCCTGGGTTGTCAGCTTGATCCCCTGTGTGGGGTGTGCAAGAGGCAGCCAATGAAATGATTCTCTCTTTCCCTTCCTCTCTGAAATCAATAAAAAAAATTTTTTTAAGGAATAGTTGCCGAAACCGGTTTGGCTCAGTGGACAGAGCGTTGGCCTGCGGACTGAAAGGTCCTGGGTTCAATTCCAGTCAAGGGCATGTACCTGGGTTTCGGGCACATCCCTAGTAGGAGATGTGCAGGAGGCAGCTGATCCATGTTTCTCTCTCGTCGGTGTTTCTAACTCTCTATCTCTCTCCCTTCCTCTCTGTAAAAAATCAATAAAATATATTTTTAAAAAAAGGAATAGTTGTTTCCACTATCCCAAGTCTAACTCCTCTGTCCTGCAACTGTGCTTCAGGCAAGAATCAGAAAACAAAGTTATTAAAAGAGTTTCATTTCATTTGAGTGCCCTGTCTGGTCAAGGTTTGGGTTGTAACTGTGTTCCTCTGTTAGCAGCCACAGCTGCAGCTGACCCAGGCACCAGTGGCCCCACTCCTTCCTCCTGCCCTTCAGGCCTAGCTCCCACTGCCTCTCGTCCCTGGCTTCTACACCATCCCTTGATGGTTCTTGCAGCCTGCCCACACCTCAGTGACTAGCTCCCTCATAAAAATATTCTTTGTTACTCTTTAATTAATTAAAGTGCACCATCCATATCCTACCAAGAACCCTGGCTGATAATCACTTTAAACTCTTAATGGACTTGTGACTTCAACAATGAGTATAAACTGGTGTTGAAAGCATTAGGCATATGGTTGATGGGACACTGGACATTTGTATATTGCCAAAAATAACACCACACTGTTTACTTTCAGCCACAACAGGGAAAAACGTAAGGCTACAACAGGATAAGACTGCTACTTGCTTTCATTAATTGGTCAATGCTAGGATGCCTAATGGTGGGTCAACACACACACACACACACACACACGTATATATAAGGCAAAATGCAATATGAAGTCCTCATCTCCGATCATATAATCTAGCTAACAAGGATTATTTTAAATTCATCATGCTTTTCCATCTTCCATTACTTCCAGTTTGTAAGAAATAACTGGGTTAGTGAAACAAGTTAAATGATATTGCAAAGAAGCAACCAGTCAAATTCAGAAAATGAAATGTTCTCTAGGTAACTGGCAAAATGCATTTAACAAGCATGATGGGATACCTATGCTTGGTAAAAAAGCTTAGGAAATATCCATACGATATGGTCCCTAATTGGACAAACCTGCTAGAAAGGACATTTGGGGGATGATTCAGGTAATCAAATATATGGACTGGGTACTAGATAAGATGTATTGACATGGAAAGTTTCCAATTATTAACTTGAAAAACATTACAAAAACAGTATGTAACAATTTACAAAGTAGTATTTTTCTCATTTGGTAGAAAGATACATATACATGCATTAAAATTCTGGAAGGATATACAACAAGATACTAAGAGTGGTAAGTGGGAACAGTGTATTTTCATTTTCATATTTTTGTTTACCTGTACATATGCTGCTTTGTAATCATAAGAGGTTTTTAATTTAATAAGAAAGTCATCAGAATATAAGTCGTAACCAAAGCCATGGGAGTAAATTAGATTGCCCAAGGAAAAGACTCTGGAAGGGGCTGAGGACACTGCCTTCAGGAACACCAAGACTTCGGAGAGAAGAGTGGGCAAGGAGACTGGTCAGGAACTGGGAGGGGCCACGAGGGAACAGAAGTGGGGAAGCCATAGGAGAAGAGTGCCTCCAGGTACAACAAATGCTACCGATGGACAAGCAGGGTGAGGACTGAAAGGAGGCCACTGATTTGACAGCAGCAAGTCCATGTGGAGGGGTAAGGAAGAGAGGTGGTGCTTGTAAGAAGTTGGTAATAGAGGGAAGCAGAGGTGCCCATCCTGGTTCAAGGAGAAGGGTGAGGTGGAGTTGCCCTCCAGGTTGTATTCTAGGTAAATGAAACTACTCCTTTACCCAGAATATTGTATGTGTGTACCTAAGAGAAGGCTCTATGAAGCAGGCAGAAGAAAGCACTGTTTCCAAATGGAGAGTTAAACAATTCATAGAAGAATTATAAAAGTCCAGTGGGAATGGAGAAATTGAAAATCTGAGAGGAAGGAGGATCATTCATGGCACACAACGCACAGGATGCAGAAGTTCACAAAGGAGGGACCGAGGTGGAGAACAGAGGGGGCTGATCAGCCTCGTGAGGAAGGAGACAGGGTCCTCTGAATTAGCAGGGAAGGAGCCAGGACAACACCTTCAGCTGAAGTCACCGACCTGGGGCTGTATACTTTGAAAACAGGTTTTCAAGTGGCAGTGAATTGGTTTTGGAGTTCTGCAAAGCCACATCGGCAGTCACAAGATCACCATGGCCTCACATTATTGGGGCAGGGGACTGCCAACATGATGGGATTTGAGGGGAAGGCAAAGACGGTCACCCCAGGAATGTCTCCAAAAGTCTTTTTATAATGACAGACAGTGCGATAACGTGAATAGACAATGCAAGGTTTAGAGACAACAGATGAATTTGTGGGCCATCCCTTTGGTCACATAGTTTTTGAACTTCAGTTTGACTTGCTTCAATGAACATTTACCAAATACCCTCATGGCAAAAAGGCCACTGTCCTCGGTACAGCCCAGAACATTTCATCTGACCAAGAATCTGCTTGGAGAAGGGGCTGGACTATTCTGGGGCTGTGCCTGCAATGGGAATAGATGACAGTTCTCCAAGTGCCTGAACAGAGAGCTGCCGCCCTACCAAACGCCTGGCAGAGCTATGGTCCAGTGCTGACTACGGTCATTTCCTTTCTCTTTCTATACTCTATTTCCTTCACCCATCAACGAACCAGAAAGCCCCAATGTCTTCTGGCCTCTTCTGCCCCACGGAGTCCTGCCTGCCTGTTGCTACTGACCACACAGCAAACCGTCCTGGGTCAGCAGGTCTCAGATGTACACACAGCACTCCAAGCTAGGGCTTCCAGGAGACCACAGCTGGCTCCCGGGGGAGTCAACAGCTGCTGCGGGTCGAGCAGCTCAGAGTGCATTAGTCAAAGGTTATTATTCCCAACTGCTCAACTTGCTCTGTCAGACCGATCTGGGAGTAGTTCCTGGCTTCGGGGGTTGGGGGAGGGGCGTAGGGGTGTTCTTCCTGGTGCCTGTTTGTAGACACTCATCTTCCCAATGAATCCTTCAAGCAACCTTTGCAGGAGCAGCAGTATCCCTGACTTCCGGCATGGCTTTAGAATCCCGGGGGCTTTGCAGAAATGTGTACAAAATGTGCAGACTGCAGTCAAGAGAGGAGAGTGGGAAGGAGCAGTGCAATGGGAGGGGCTGGAAGGTGCTGGGCAATTAATTACAGCGCAGTGGGGATGGGGAAGGAAACAGCGACTCAGAACGGAGCTCCTGAGCTAAAGCAAACAGGAAGGTTGAATGAGAAAGTCCCTGAGAGGAAATGACTCAGTGGTTTGGAAAGAGTGGGCTCCAGCAGGGCCCCCTCTTTGGGAAAGGAGGGGAGCCAGCCAGGAGGGCCCATTGGGGAGGTGTAGGACTGTCTCTTTGGTGCCGAGACATAGCGACCAGCCCCATCCTTCACATTTCCCCGGAGTGGGATTGGGGAGGTGATAGAGAAAAGCCTCTTGACTCCCAGTATGGGGGCTGGGGGAGGGGGGTGCTGAGACCATTTGGCGAAGGTGCTGGACTACTTGGGGCTGTGCCTGCAATGAGGGTTACACAGCGGTCCTTCCAGTGCCTGGAACAGAGAACTTTCTCCCTAAAAATAAATGCCGCTGATGAAAGAACGAAGGCGCCACGATTCCCACGGTCCTTTTCAGACTTGGAGTGCACATCAGAAAGGGGGTGTATTTTCTGATTCAAAAATCAGAGCATGGCATCTGACCAACAACAAAAAAAAAGTTCTGGTTTCTGAATTCTGGTACATGAAATGCCTTAAAGTGGTGTGAAATGAAATCATGCTTAGTCATAAATGTAACAAAACTTATGACTGTATTAACAATCAGAGTGTGACATGAAATTGGCAGTGTCTTGGGAAGTCCGACATGAGTGAACACTGTGTTCTGAACTGAAGCACATCTGAGAAGAGAGGGGACAAAACTCTTTACAAATCATGAATTTGCTCATTTCTTCATGAATCAACAGTGGCAGGGGCAAGGGGAGAGCAGGTTCCCTCTGTGGGGTGGCAGTGGGAGAAGCTGAAGTCCCTCCCTAAAGCCGCCGAAGGGACAAGGATTTGTACGCTGGGACAGGGACCTGCAATTGAGCCCTGGCTCTTCAAGTCCAGGCTGTGACTCAGCAGAGCTGGGTTCCCTGATCTGCAAAGGGAGGTCAGCGCTGAGGCCGCCAGGTGGCTGTGAAGATTCCAGCTGACGCCATGGGGCACCTCGTCCAATATCCACAGGGATAAGCATGCGTTCATGCCAGTTCTCTCCCCACCTCCCCCAGCTCAGGGATATACGAGAGAGGCTCAGTCACTGATAAAAACCTTGCAATGTAGCAGATGTCTGGGGACACCTTCAGGAGCACGAGGAGGCCTGCCCCTTCTCTCTCAGGCAAGTGGGCGAGAAGAGAACACCAGCATGTCAGGCTGCCTGCTGCTCAGTGCCCACCGTCGACCAGTATGGCCAACCAGTATGGGCCATCCCTTCCACTGGCTGGAAGAGGGCACTGAGAGGTTGCTGTACTGGGAGGAAAGGGCCCATCTGGGAGGAAAGAAAGTTTCCCGTTCTCAAATGAGGGGCAAGAGCCTGGCCATTCCGGAAAAGTGAAAGAACAGGACAGTGAGGGGTAATGTAAACACAACAAAGTGGAGCCCCCGGTGGATTTTGTCTGACCCAGGACCAGCGTTGGCAGGGAGAATGTGGAGCCTCTGTTACGCTGCCCATGATCACGAGCAACCTCCCAGCCCAAGCTGCCCCAGCAGGCAGCTCCTTCAGCAGCGATGTACAGGGGCATTGACAAGCCACTCGCCAACGCTGTCCTGTCCCCGCCAGGGGAACAGGGAAAATGTGTCTTTTCCACCCAAACCTAGCTTTCAATTCAGTCACTTCTTCATACCCTGGCTTTCTCTAAAAAAGGTCTCTGTCTTTTCAATGTCATCATTTACACCATTTGCTTCAATGACTCTGAACTTGGCGTGCGGCTCCGTGGCTTGCTGCCCTCAAATCACAGGCTTTGGCCTGTATTACGTAGTGGGGCTTGGAGTCCGGCCGCAGAAGGAGGTTGCCAAAGCTTCCATCCCCTTACCACAGCTGGCTGGTGGCTTTACTGTCAGAAACACACTCCCTCCCTCAAGGCCTCTTTTCTAACTCCAAATTGGCTGTGAAAATAGTCCTCAGTCTGGGCCATGACCAGCTGAGAGTCAAGTCATTTCAGATGAGTACATATTTGGGCACTAACTACGTGTCAGGCAGAAAGAGGATTCCTAGGTGAGGACCCCTCCTTTCTATTCTCCGGGCCTTGCTGTCTATAGGGGAGCACTATATAGGTCTATAGGGAGTCTATAGGGGAGACTGGGCTAGAAGTAGACTAGCACAATGGGAACAGTTCACTGTCCTTGTATAATCCTAAAGATATTTATTGAGCACCTAATATGCAGCGCACTTTTCAATACTCTGGGAACATGACCTGAGGTCAAAGAGAACTCTGTGGTCAGTCTTCTCAGTCCCAGCCCCAGGCCAGTCCTTGGTGGCAATTCCTATCCAATAGCCCTGGCCATCTAGGCAGCCAGCTTCTGTGCATCTCTAGTCAAACTCACCTCGCAGCTGGGGCGACCTCCCAAGAGGCTGCTCAAATGCTCCACCCAACAGTTCTTACTCAAGCGTGAAGGGCAAACCTAGGAACCCCACTACCTCAGTGGGCAGTTGCTGAGCCCACTGTGGGAGGTCAACATAGTTATAGTGGGGCTCGTTAGTATACCTCTGGTCAGACCCATCAAATGCAGTCAAGCATCAAGTCTGGAAAATAAGCTGGAGATGGAAATATGTGCAAAACATACGTCTATCTCTGGGGGAAGAACACAGAGACTGGATGGGTAGGGTATGTACAATTGGTCAGTATGGCACTGATGGTCAAGTTCATGAGGTCTGGCTGTAGGTGGGCCTGAACTCTGCCTCTGTAAGTCCCCCAGCTCTCTAAGCTTCAGTTTCCTTAGCTCTAACATGGAACTCAGAATAGAACCACTTCATAGGGATATTATATGGACAAAATGAACGGATATGTGTAAATGCCAGCACTGAAAACGGGCACAAGGGAAGCCCTCAGTAAATGGGAGGCCCTGTCTTTTCCTGATATGGATCAAGAAGGAAGTATAGGGGGCTGCTTAAGGCTGGAAAAGTCTACACGTGAGGCAGTTGTGAAATGGGCAAGGCATCACATTGCCTCTGGGGTGCTGTGTCAGAGCCCTTTATATTCCTCCCTTTCCCCACAACCTCAACCGCCTCCTCTGCAGCTACCACCCCTGGATTGTTTTTGAGCCACTGAAAGTGTGGGCCCCTGGGACTAACACCCTGGGAAAACCCTGCCTCCTTCTCCACCCTCTCATTTGAAGGTTGGCTAAAGGGCCAGCTCGCAGCACTTAACATAACAACCAGAAAAGCCACTTAATGCCCTTGGTTTCCCACGAACCAGTGGTGGAGCAGCCGCATTTGCACAAAACGGCATGTACAAAAATAGGCAGTTTGAAATATTCCTGGCAGATGGTGCTAAATATAGCTGCAGTGACAGATCGGCCGGTCAGCACAGCTCTTCGCCTGAGCGTTAGGAACGTGCAGGAGCCAAGAGGCTTCTCTTTGCCGGAAGACCGTGGCAACGGCCCCAGCTTCTCACCATGCCAGTGAGCTGCTAAGACCTAGGGAAGGGAGGCAGCTTGGAGAGTGAGCATCATGATAAGAAGCTCCCGAGTTCCACAAGTGCTGGAAAGAAAAAGCCAGTGCAGAGGTGAAGTTCTGATGAACTGGAGTTCATCTGTTGCCCATCTGAAGGATCAGCCACTCTCCCAAGACGTGTCTTCCATGAGCAAAAATTGGCTGATGGAAGTCGAGGCCGTGTAGTACAATGGTTAGGGTACAGAACTCTGGTTTTGCTGTATGCCAACGGTGTTGGCCAAGTTAATTTTGGTGCCTCAGTTTTCTCACCTGCGGAATGGGATAATAATACCTATCTCTTGTGAAGAGTAAATAACACAGTATCTAAAGGCCGTGCACCGTGCCTGGTACAGAACTACCGTGGCTTGGATGGCAGCTATTTTATTTCATAAACTAGGGAGGACAGACCAGTACCTAACATGGCTAAAGGGTTTTAAAGCTTGGGGTAATATTTTGGATAAAAACAAAGCCAAAATTAAAAATAAAGTCAGGGTGCAAATTTTTAAATAGTTTCTATATCCACAGAGTTGTACTTAGAATGGTACAATTCTATGGATATAGAGCTACCCAGTGAAAGGGATTGTGCAGTGGGTAGGGTGTTGGCCTGGGAGAGGGAGGCTGGCTTCAGTGGGCAGGAGAAGACCTTTTGGAGGGGCTCAGTCATCTTAAAGGAGAAGGAAACTTTATCTCTCCATAACTGATAAGGACGGGGACTTTGAACACTGTGAAATTTGCTATCTGACTTCCATACAGTAAAGCATTCCTCAACCAGGAGGATTGTCTCTTAAATTTTAAAGACAGCCCCCGTCAATCTGTGCCAAATGCAATAAGGGGCCTACGAGGTGGACCTGGGTTCTGGTTCTGTCTGTGCTACAGGCTGTGCTCAGTGTGGCTGTGCCCCTGGTTTCCTTCTACCTGATTCTGCTCTCTCTGAATTTTATGCCCTGTGTGCTGCTAGGACCACGTGCTGCAGACATGTCCCTACAGCCTGAATTTCCTTGTGAATGGCGTGGTGAATGAGTGCCTCCTTTTAAGAATGAAACACTAATGACTCTTTAAAAGAAAGCTTGTTTTCCTCCATATAAAACTCATAGTTTTGCACTGCATCAGTGCTGGGGATTTAGTAGAAACTGCTATGAATACTCCTCCAAAGCTGTCTGAATCTGTTGTGTCAACAGGGTGCAAAAAAGTCTCATAGACAAAGGGTGAAAAAAGGAAAGAACTCTTTCACTTATGAGACGCCCAGTCTTGCAATAACAACAGAACAGGCACCCAGTGTTTAAGTAGGAATCACCAGATGCTTTTCTCATTTGTAAATGACGTGAGCTACATGCATGAACATGATGGTATTTGTAAGTTTACAGCATTCTCTTACCTTTGTTATCATTTATAAGGACATTATAAAAATTTCTACACTATTAATGACAGTAAAACATCTTGCTAGGGCTTTAAAGCCCTAACAAAAAATTCCATTATAGTTGAAAATTGCAACAATGCTGTTCTATGTACAGTCTAATGTTATAGTAAGATATGAATGTAACACAATTTAATATACACTCTACACTGTGCATACTTCTATCTGACATATCTTATAATCTATAACATTTAAGTTTTTCAGTAAATGTTTTCACATAGATCAATAGTTCTAATACTTCGTTGTAAATCAAAATCAGACACAGCTTATGAAATATAGTTCCTGGAAACTACCCTGGACCTACTGAATATGAGGGTTGAGACTGGGTGATATGTATTTTTAACAAGTTTTCCGGGCAGTTTTGATGCATACCAAAGCGTGAGAACCATGCCCAATGTGCCTTAACACTCCCAGTGTTTGGCATACAGTAGGCACTTAATATATAGGGATGGGCAAAAGTAGGTCTACAGTTGTGAGTAGGTGAAACAGAATTTATTCCTGCATTATTTATTTATTTATTTATCATTTGTTCATACAAACAACTGTAAACCTACTTTTGCCCCACCCTTTATATTTGATGGATGAATGAGTGAATGAACCAAATAAAATATAAACTCTTATAAATAAATCTGTTACTGAGTCTAAAGCAATAAAATAAAAATTCACTGGGAATTTATTGCTACAAACATTAAACACAAAAATAATAAAGAATTTCATTCCCAGGAAGGTAGTAATAACAATTCAACTTGTTTGTATAATGCTTATTCTCATGTTTCCCTGACATCAGATATTCAAATTACTATTGGAATGACAAGAAGTGATAGATGGGTATCAGGGGCATCAGGAAAGGGTACATCACACTTAGAGGGAAACACAAGAATGAGAGTAAAATAATTTTCATGACAGCATAGCGTCTTAACACAAAAATTCCATCTTCCCAGTGTCCTAGGTACCTCCGGCTGAGAGCTATTTATCTATCCTCAAGCACAATTTCAGGTTCATCCACTTAATGAGCTTTTATAAGTAAAGGACAGGGACTTGACTAGGAGTTAGACTCCCCCAGAGCACGGTCTGCCCTGAGAACTGCAAGTTTCCAGGAAACTGGCACATCCCTTCCTGGATGGACTATCCTCCCAGCTTCCCTGCTGCTCTAAAAGAGCAGCTTTTTCTGGCCTTTTCAGACTTACTATCCTCTACTCAGCCACTACATGTTAAATTCCTCAAAGTTTTGACCTAGGCTCTCTCCTCAGTCTCTAGAGCACATGATCTATCGCTACAGCTTTAATTATATATTTATACATGGTGCCCAAACTGTTGTCTCCAGCCCATACCGCTCCTCTGAGCTCCAACTGGTTATGCAGACCCTATAGGAAAGTTTCTAAAACTTAGGCCTCACTTTAATGAATAAAAGAAAAATATCAGTCAGTGTTTTATTTTTAACTGATTAAGCATACAAATAATCAATTTATCTAATATGCTAGATACATGTAAATATCTTGATATCTTGTGCCCAGCATTGAATAAATATTACATGCTTTTTTTCTGATATTTTTGTATAACATAGCCCTCCAAAGCGGGATAATCATAAATTTTTAAAGCTACCTATAGCATCAATTATGTTAAGATGGAATGATATTTGGCTGGGATCCTGAACATCCATTCTTAGACCAGCCATCTATGGCTACCTCTCTCTTGGGGTCAGGAGGGAAAAATATATATGCAGGGGAAACTGCTCTGTTTATTACTCTGAAATTTTAACCCCTCCTTGCCATCTCCACTTGGGAATTAACCCCCACTGAGCTGCACAGGGCTGCTTGATGCCACGGGGATTCCTTTGCCTGGAGAAGGCAGCCTAGTAGCCTGGAACAAAATGAAGCACAGTGGCCTATTTCCTCAAACCTACATCCAGTCCTGGTCCTCAAGTGTCTACCACTTTGATGACAAGAAAATGCAAGAAAGATAAATCCAAAGGGAAAACATGAAGGGAAAGGTAGAATTTCTACCTTTGGCCCAAAGCATAGGTAACTTTTATATCTCCCACCCTTGGTATCTAAGTATTTCACCAAAATTGACCCATTTCAGATCTCTTCCAGACAATGGAGATGAGGAGTTTTGCCCTCACCTAAGAGAATAGTGGGTGCCATTTGTTTGGCGAAGTATTTGTTCTCTGACGAACATTTGTGAGTGACTAATATGTGTCAGGCACTGTTATGGGTGGCTAGGGACACAGCAGTGATGAAAAATGACAAAAATCCCTGCCATCTTGGGACATATATAGTCTAGTGAATAAGTAAAATATTTGCTGGATCAGATAATGATAAGTCTTATGGAGAATAATAAAGCAAGGAAGGTGGACAGGGACGGCAAAGCTATTTCAACAACCTATGCAAGAGATGACAGGTGTTAAAAATGACATGTGGAGATTTTAATACTCCAGTCTCAATAACTGATAGAACAAGTAGATAGCAAGCATACAGAAGATTTAAACAACACTTGATCTCACTGATAATAATAATGCATTCCATCCAGTGACAGCAGAATAAACTTAAAAAAAAATACACATGGATCATTCTCCAGAATAGACCATATGTTAGACCATAAAACAAGTTTCAATAAATTTAAAAGTTTTGAAATCATACAAAGCATGTTCTCTAACTACAATTTAATTAAATTAGAAATCAACAACAGAAGGAAATTTGGGGAATTACCAAATAATTGGAAATTTAAAAAACAACAACGCTTCTAAATAATGCATTTGTCAAATAAAAACACCAGACGGAAAACTTTTAAATATTCTGAGCTGAGCAAAAAAGAAAATTTAACGTACCCAAATTTATAGAATGCAGCTAAAGCAGTGATTAAAGGGAAACATATAGCCATAAATGCCCACATTAGAACAGAAGAAAGGTCTTAAATCAGTAACTTAAATATCCACCATAAGAAATTAGAATTATAAGAGCTAACTAAATCCAAAGCAAGCAAGAGAAAGAAAATAATATTCAAGTAGAAAACAGAAGAACAGAGAAAAATCAATGAAATCAAAGGTGGCTCCTTGAAAAGATCAGCAAAATTAATAAATCTTTACTGAAACTAACTAAGAAATAAAAAAAGATGACACAAATTACCAAAATCAGAAAGAGGAGCAATTCTTACACCTTCACAAAAATTAAAAGATTACAAGTGAATATTATTAACCACTTTGTACCAAATCAGACAATTTATATGAATTGAACAAATTTTCTAGAAAGACACAAATTACCTAAACAGACTTAAGAAGTATAGAAAATCTGATGGATATAAAATAAGTAAAAAAAAATTTTTTTTAGTTAGTAACTTAAAATCTTTCCAAAAATATATAAGTCAAAATGAATTCACTGCTGGTTTCTACCAAATATGTTTTTAAAAAACTCTAATTCTTTACAAACACTAAAAGCAGAGGATAAGGAAATACCAAACACATTCCATGAGTCCAGTATCACAGTGATACAAAAATAAAAGATATCTTAAGGAAAAAAACCCACAGGCCAACATCCCTCACGAAAATAGATTTTTTAAAAAAACTCCTTAAAATTTTAACAAACTGAATTCAGCAACATATAAAAAGAATTATATGCCATCAATAAATGGAATTTATACAAGTTTGGTTTAACATTTAGAAACCAACTAATGCAATACACCGTATTCATAGAAAAAAAGGACAAAACCTACATGATCACCTGAATAGGCACAGAAAAAGCATTTCACAAAACCCAATAACTCTTCATGGTAAAAATATGAATAAACTACTAATACAAGATTACTTGATAAAAGTAATCTACAAACAATATATAGCTAACATATCTAAGGATGAAAGATTAGAAATAAACTACACTTATTCCTTCTATTAAACACTGTACCAAGTTCCAGTCAGTTTACTAAATCAAGAAAAAAATAAAGACATCTCATTCAATTGGAAGAAATAAAACTGCCTTTACTCACAGACAACATGGTCTTGTCTGTAGAAAATCCTAATAATCCACGCATAAAATGACCTATTAGAACTAATAAATAAGTTTAGCAAGATCACAGGATACAGGATCAATGTACACAAATCAATAGTATCTCTACATATTAGCAAGGAACAATTCCAAAATGAAATTAAGAAATGAATTCCACTTTCAATAGCATCAAAAAATAAGCTATTTAGGAATCTATATAACAGCAGAAGTGCAAGACAGGGCTTGTACTCTAAAATACACAAAGCATAGCTAAATAAACAAAGACACATTTTATGTTCATAAATTAGAGACTCAATATTAGTAAGGTAACAATTCTCCCTAGAATGACCTATAGATTCAACACAATTCCTATAAAATTGCCATCAAAATTTTTTATAGAAATTGACAAATTTATTCTAAAATGCATATGAAATACAAAGCACCTAGAATAGCTGAAACAATTTTGAAAAAGAAGAAAAAAACTTTCATATTATAATACCCAATTTAAAACTCTCCATAAAGCCCCAGTAATTGAGACAATGTGGTATTGGTGTAGGATAGCCACATAGATCAATGGAACAGAATTGAGAGGCCAGAATATACTCTTAAAATTTATGGTCAATTGATTTTTGCCAATTGTGCTAAGGGAATTTAATGGGGGAAAGGATAGTCTTTCCAACTAATAGTGCTGAGACAACTGGTATTCACATGCAAAAAAAATTAAATAAGAACAAAGACACTAACCTCACACCATACACAAAAATTAACTAAAAAATGTATCATAGACTTATTGTAGAAGTAAAATTATAAAACTTCTAGAAAAAAACATAGAAAAAAAACGTAGTGACATTTGACTAGGCAAAGAGTTCTTATACATGACAGCAAAAGCATGATCTATAAAATAAAAAAAAATGGTAAAATGGACTTTATCAAAATAAAAACTTTTGCTCTCCTAAAGATACCATTAGGAAAATGAAAGGGCAATGCACAAACTGCGAGAAAAGGTTGGTAAATCACATATCTAATAAAGGAATTGTACTCAGAATATATAAATAACTCATACAACTCAATAAGAAGACAAACAATCCAATGTACAAATGGCCAAAAGATGTGGATAGACATTTCACCAAAGAAAATATAGGAATAGCTAATAAGCATATGAAAAGATGTTCAACATCATTAAGTCACTAGGACAGCAATTTTCAACCTTTTTCATCTCATGGCACACATAAACTAATCAAATTCTATGGCACATCAGAACAAATATAAAATTTTTTGATAATCTGACAAAAAATAGGTATAATTTTGATTTACAAAAAATAATTTTGATTTACAAAAAATAATAATAGTAGTAATTACCTACCCTTTTTGCTAAAAGTGACTTTTTTAAAAAAATCAGATGCCTATACTTGATATAAGGATTTCTGGTACTGAGAATTAACCAATCATGCAACCCTATTATGCAACATAATCAATAAGATGCAACTCTATTATATGACCTATATAATTATTGTTCAAACAGGGCATTCACATTGGATGGTTAATGTTGTGTTGGCTGTTGTCATTTTTTATTTGTGGGTCTAAGGGAATAAAGGTCAGATATTTCAGGTTTTAAAAATTATTGTAGCACACCCATTGAAAATCACTGCAGTAGGGAGATGCAATTTAAAACCAAAATGATATACTGGTTGACTATGATCACAAAGACAGACAATAACAAGAGTTGGTAGTGATGTGGAGAAATTAAAACCCTCCTACTGTGGTAATGGAAAGGGGTAGAACGACCTTGGAAAATATTATGGTGGCTTCCCATGAAGTGAAACATATTTACAACCCACTAATTCCACAACTGGGTACCTATATAAGAGAGATATAAACATGTACAGAAAGACTTATACATTAAGGTTTACAGCAGTTTCATAATAGCCCCAAACTGGAAATAATCTAAATATCCACTATCTTTTGAGAGGATAAACAAGTGTGGTATGTCCAGACAATGGAACACTATTCAGCAATAAAAAGGAGCAAACTACCAATACATGCTACAACATCTACAACATAGATGAACCTCAAAAATATTATGCTAAGTGAAAGAAGCCACACACAAACATATTGTGTGGTTCCACTTATATGAACTATCCAGGAAAGGCAAACCTATAGATAAAATAGAGCAGTGGCTGCCTGGAATTGAAAGTGGGAGCAGAATCTACTACAAATTGGCACAAAGACATATTTTAGAGATGTTCTAAATGTAATGGAGATGTTTTTAAAACTGGATTACGATGATGGTTACACATTTCTATACATTACTAAAAATCAATGAATTGTACACTTAAAATAGGTGGATTTTATAGTATGTAAATTATACTGCACTAAAGCCGTTTAAAAAAAAGGGAGGTGATGGTGGTTTAGACCATGGGGTCTCTGAGGGGAGGTGGTGAGAAGGGATATCACAGATGGGAGATAACATTACACTAATGGGGAGATTGGGGTCTTGATCCAGGGTCACCATATTAGCCATTTCTCCAGAGAAGCAGAACCAGTAGAATATATACAGATATAGTTAAGAGAGAAATTATTATAGGAATTGGCTTAATCAATTATGGAAGATGAGTTCTACAATCTGCCATCGGCACCAGCCTGATGGTTCACTCCAAGGGCTCTGATCTAATCTGTGGCCTGTTGGGGGACCACCTATACTGTTAAGCTCTAAATCTTACCCATGGACTCCCACCCACTGTGTAAAAATCTTTGGAGACTGTTTGCCCATTAAATTTCCTTTTAAATACAAGAAAAAGAAAAACAGAGCAGTCATAATGTAAAACCTCCTGTCCCATCAGCAACATGTAGCTTTTTATCTTTTTAAAAACTGCATATGCCCCTCCCCTCTCCTCTTCCCATACATTCATTATTCTTGCCTTTTTGTAGTTTCCAATCCTAAATATCAGAGCTGGTAATGGAGACTCAGTATTACATTTATTATTGTCATTGCAGAAGCCACCACGTCTTCCTGAGCTCATTCATCATCCCTCCTCCTCTTAGCTCATTTTAAATATGCAAGGTCTCATCACCTGCCTTGTGGTCCAGCTGCAATCACAGCTATCCTGGTCTGCAAACGAAAATAAAGGCAAGGTTGCAGGAATACAATGTTAAGACGTGGTCTGCCTTGGGATCATTCATTCATTTTTTTATGTGTGCAGACCATTTATACTGTTATTAATATGTGAAAGCCACTGTGGAGGTGTTTCAAGGAATGCTAAGATATAAAGCAGTCTTTACCTTCAAATAATTTCCCAGCAAGGAGTGAAAATAAGAGAGATATGAAAGAAAGGCAGCAGATGCTAAGCAGCTGAGCGAGCTGGCATTTCACAGAAGCACCAGATCCCCAGCTGGTGCAGCCAGAGGAGGCCTCCTGGAGGCAGTGGCTTGAGAGTGGCATTTAAATGGGTCTTGGAGAATGAGTACGGCTTTGAAAAACAGAGAGAGGAGGGCAGGGGAGAAGGAATTCTAGGAGGAGGGAGCAGTAGGCACAAAACCATGGAAACAGGAGAGCTTAAATTATGTTTGAGGATGATAAAGGTAATCCATACACCAGGAGGCTGCCCCAGTGCCCCGCCCACAAATCTAAACCAAGGTCAGCTGGCACTTACTGGAAATGCCTCGTTGTCAAGAAGCCTAATACCAGTCACAATTCTCCAACTCAGCTTTAGCTAGCTTACCTTAGAAGACAGGACCGCTGGCCTTCGCAGGAAGTCCCTGACCTCCAATCCTGCCCTGTTTCTGCATGGCCTCTGCTAATGCCCCATAAAACTCAGCGCTCGCTCATGATCCCTCGGGAGGAGTGCTCCACCGTGGTGAGGCACTGTACTCCCCAATCCGGGGATTGTTTTCCCTGGACAACAAACTCATTACTGAATTGTTTTAGTTTTGTCACCTGACAAGGACCTCAGCAAGATCAGGGGCTCCTTCATTAGAAGCACCCAGAAAACAGAGCAACAACAGATTCCCAAATCTCACCCAGAGGTGCTGCTGGAATGCTCTTCCCATTTCTCTCTGTAGGACTAGCTCCTTCTCATCCTTCAACTCTGAGGTTACATGTGACCTTCTCAAAAAAAACAACAACACTTCTCTGACCACTGTGTCTATAATAAGATTCCTTCCTGCCAATATTATTTCTCTAAGTTCCTCTTTTTTAAATCATATATACATTACAGTATAGAATTACTTTGTTAGTATGTTTGTTTACCTGTCTGTCCCTGGCAGTAGTATCTAAAGTCTCTAATAGCTGTTGGCTCGTGGTCCCCATTTGCAGTATTTGCACCCTGTGAAGACGGATTCTATGCTGGGCGATTCCTCCTCTGAGTAACCAAGTTGGCATGAATTTTGAATATTAGCATCAAGCTATATTGTTAGAGCAACAGGAGTAATGGCTCTCTGGGTGGGATTTAAACAATCCCACTTTTCTCTTTCCCAGAAAGTTCTTCTTAGACATTAGCATTTTTACATTTTACTATGAAGCCAGGATGTGATATGACAGGTGCCAGTGTCCTCTTCAGCAATCTGTGCCTCCATTACCCTATTTTTAACATGGAGGAAATATCGCTGTCTCTCTCATGGCATTGTGGTAAGAATTAAATTACTCAACGTATATATGGAAGAGTGCCTGGTTCATAGTTAGCGCTCAGTAAATGTTAGCTTTTCAATTTTTATCATAGTAGCTCTCTTTCAGAGCAACTGCATTTCCCCCTGGAAACAGAAATTGTACATTATCTGCATCAAAGTCCCTTAAAGAGATGTATGAATGCAGAGTCCTGGGCCCATGCTAGACCAATGGAATAGTGCTCGCTGGGAATGGAGCCCAGGAATCTGCCTTTGGACAAATTTTCTAAGAGGTTTTAGTCTCCCTGGAATTTGAGACCCACTAGTCTACTGGGTTTATATAAAGTATGAATGAAATTTCTAGCTTGGCCTCCTAGAAACCCAGGACCTGAGATGTGCTCATTGCTCAAGGTATGGGGGAGCCTGGGTCGGGATAATGTCAACAACATCACTCTGGAAAACACCCGACTCCTGCTCCAGCCCTCAGACCTTGTTCTAGAAATCTACCTCAGGATCTTTATGATCCATTCCAGGCTTGCATCACTGAAGGGAGTGTCCCACAGCCGTCAGTGTTCCTGGAAGGAGATCTGTTTAGGGAGCCTGGTGATGCTTTCAATACATCTGTCACCACATCAATCAAGTCACATACACAACATACATGATTCCTGCTGCCTCCTGGCTGGGAATTATCTGGTTCCCTGCCATGTTGGCATATCAGGTGATTCATTTTGAACCACAACTCCCCAGGATGTGACATTCTAATTTACCCCCCACCCCACCCCGAGCAACCTTACCCTAGAGCACCTATTGCATATCTCCAACTTTAAGTATGAGAACTTATCATATCATCGTAGCAATCACAATACAAAATAATAAGTCCTTTTACTTCCATAGGACTTTATGGATGGTTGTCAAAGAATGTTCTCAGCTATTATCCAGCATACCCGCACAATGGGAGTTGGAAAAAAACAGGACTGCCTTCTGCTTTATAGGAAGCTAAACCTTGAGGAGTTGATGTGACTTACCCAAATTCACCCAAAAGATTATAGAGGCTAACATGACAGGTGACTGTTTATGTACAGACCCTGGGCACGGCCTCTCATGCTACCCCACACTGCCTCTAGCCATGGCACCCCAGGGTAGAGAAGTAAGGAGCACTAGCTTGGGACCACACTTTGAATCTTGAGTGCATCACTCACTAGCTGAGTGACCTTGAGAAAACCCACCTCACAATGGTGAGATAAGAATCATTATTATAAAAGGTCAGTGGCCAGCCCCGACCAGTTTGGCTCAGTGGATAGAGTGTCAGCCTGAGGACTGAAGGGTCCCAGGTTCGATTACAGTCAAGGGCATGTACCTTGGTTACAGGCACATACCCAGTGGAGGGTGTGCAGGAGGCAGCTGATCGGTGTTTCTCTTTCATCGATGTTTCTAATTCTCTATCTCTCTCCCTTCCTCTCTGTAAAAAATCAATAAAATATATATATTTTTAAAAGGCCAGTGGCCACAACACCATAATGCCAGAATGACCAAACTACTGGTCACCAGGAGGTGCATGGAGTGCCTCTTGGTCCCTCCCCCCAGCCCATGAGCCGCTCTCAGCGGGGCAGGGCTCACGACTCACGCAGAGCGGTGGGACTCGGGCTGCGGGGTGGGGCTCACGGTTCTTGTGTGAAGGGGCTCCTGTGGGGCTCGCGTGGCACCGTCCTCGTGGTGGCAAGCTACTCGCGCGATTTCACACCCTGGGCCTTTAGTATAATATATATAAAGCACTATGCTTGTCACAGAGGGAACACTCCATAGGTGTTGCATGTTAATATCCTTGCCATTAGTATTAACTACAGACATCAATGACAGACAGTCACGGTAGTTCTGACCAAAAGAGCAAGGATTCGATCTGTAGTCTCTCTCTCTTCATACATACTCTTTTTGGAAAAGAGGACAAAATGATTATTATGTTCCATTTTTGTCTTTCTTTTTGCTTTGATAAAATAAAGAAAACTTTTAAAACTTATTACCCACTTTTCAAGAACTTTAGATTATTATATGTTGTTATGTTTGACACAGGGAATAGAAGGTCCCCCATATCTCCCTGCCCCTACCAAGAGAACTGAACTTAAACTCTACTCTTGTTCCAAATCAAATGAGTTCAGTTATCCTGTTTCATATCACTAACTTTTTGACCAATGTTAATAATAAATGCTGAAGAGATACACGGATCAAATAAATGGCTGAACTATGAGCAGGTAAGGAAAAGATGTTTCTTGGATGAATTTTCCTGATACCTACTTAACCTGGTGAGTTGGTCCCTGACTAATTTCTCAACAATATCTAGAAATTGAGAATGAAATGTTACATAAAGGAATAAATAAAAATACCAACATTCAGGAAACCATTTAGATGATATAACTTTCAGTTGATTGTAGTCACAAAGATTTTGTGCCTCTTCTCACAGTCACTTCTTACTAACAATTCAATTAATTGCTACTACCTATACTTTTAAAAAATATTTTATTGATTTTTTACAGAGAGGAAGGGAGAGGAATAGAGAGTCAGAAACATCGATGAGAGAGAAACATCGATCATCTGCCTCCTGCACACCCGCCACTGGGGATGTGCCCGCAACCAAGGTACATGCCCTTGACTGGAATCGAACCTGGGACCATTCAGTCCGCAGGCCGACACTCTATCCACTGAGCCAAACCGGTCAGGGCTATACTTTTTTGTTCCCCATACAACACTCAACAGGAACCTATAGGCCCTTGGGGGAAATTGCAAAGTAAAGGAAGAGAATGAGCTACCTGTCAGGCTAAGGGCTGCAGAGGTTCTAAGTGCAGAACAAACTTCTGACAGAGGCAACATCCTAGAGGAGCAAGTGTATTAACACAATAACCTGTATTATCTGCATTTCTAATGAAGACAACCCTCTTCCTGCTGGCCCCTGCCCCTCTCCATCTAACTCCCTGAAATATAAGGGAATTTGCTCCAATCCAGGCAGGCAAATGAAGCACGATACAACAGAACACTGTGACCATGACAGCAGCCATCTGACATGCAGGGAAGTGACCCACAGCGGAATGAAACCCAATAAATAACTCATAGGAAACCAAAAATATTCCCAGAAGCATGATTTGTAAACAAAAACACTATAAATTAAAACTCACACCAGCGTGAAGAAGGGCCAAAGATACCTTAAAGGAAACCATAATGGAATACTACACAACTTAAAAAGAAAAAGTTATGGAATAAAAACATAGAAATGTTTATATAGAACAGTATGAAGTGAAAAGTCATAACTAACAACATCAAAATAAATTTATATGTCTGTATCTAAACATTGAACACTGTTATTAAAAAATCTCACAACCCAAGAGATTGGAATCTTTATGAATTTATCCTATCTCAACTTACATGGACCATGCAACCATATTACCACCTTTCTCTAGTGAGTTCATTCTCCCAGTCTTACAATTTCTATTTGTACTTCCTCCACTACCCTCAAACTTCCCAACACTCTCCTAACAGAATGCTAGTTGGCTGTGACTCTTGCTCCAATTGCCTGAATATGGCAACACAATTCCTCTCCTTTCTTGTGTTCTAGCCACACTGGCCTTTTGAATCCTTGATTTGTCAAGCGCTCTCCTATGTTGAGGCCTTCCCCTATGCACTTCCTACTGCCTGAAAGGCCCTTGCCCCAAGTCAGTCAATTCACCTAAGTCTCAGATTGATACACCTCCAAGCGATGTACATGCACTTTCTCCTTCATAGCACCCACCATCATCTGATGGGCCACTGCTGGTGAGGAATGATAGGAGGTGATGGTGCTACAGTCTGGATAGAAGATCCTGGCCCCGGTCAGGTGGGGTTGGAGCAGGGAGGGAGTGGACAGTGAGCCTTAGACGTGGCTCTCATGTCACTCTTTGACATGCAACCCTCAGTTATTGAGTGCTTTGTTCAGTGTTCCTCTGGCAATCATGCAACAGTCATATCAGACCATGGATTAATGATAATTCCACAGGTGGCTCCAGAGTCACCAAACTCAGATATAACACAACAGAGTGGATAGAGCATGGGCTCAGAGTCCCAGTTCCCAGGTGGAACTCCAAACGTATAGTCAGAAAAGTCAAATGACACAGAGAAGTCAAGGAGAGCCAACATGCATATTTCAACACTGAATGACACTCTGGCAAAGCTATGACCTTACTTGCCATATCATTTGTCCTATTTGACTATTTACAAAAATATAAGCTCAAAGGCCAGAGGAGTGGTGGGGGAGGGCGTACGATATAAAAAGATGAACAAACAAATGAAGGCAGAGAACACTTTCTTTTGCCATATGTTTGTAGTTCACCCTTTCATCATGTCAACGTTCACATCTGCTAAAGAATTCATCTCCTTTTCAGCCCGTCGACAGCAGCTTCCCGTAAAAAGCTGGATGACAGTGTGTCTGTTGGGAAAACCACAGCCTCAGTTTTCTCTCTTCATAAGTAAGTTTGGACTATGTTACTTGACACTACTTAACAAGCTGGGTTTGCAAGGCCAGCAATGCAGAGGCTGGTTATTTCTGTAACCCTGTAAACTGCTGGTCTAAATTCTAGTCCTTCCTCTCCATCCCCTCTGTGATTGCTCACCTGGATCTTGTAACAGCCCAGTGAGTGGTCTGCCAGTAGCCACCTCCCTTGTTAGCCTATTCTCCACTCTGCCTGGTTCATTTAGTTCATTTATTTATGTAGCAAATGTTTAAGAAGGACCTTCTACATGCCAGGTCTTCACAGGAGATGGAGCAGGGCACAAGTCCAACCTGATCCTGACTCAATGAACTTGCAAGCTGGAGAAAGTTTGTATATGTCATTCCCATGTTTAAAAACATGGGTCCTCTTTAGCAAAGTACCTTAATGTTTCCAGAGGGCTGAGCTAATGGGAAATATAGCAGAGAAAGTCAACTGCTCTAAGGAGGGGGTTATCTGAAACAATAGCTTATGTGCGTGTGTGTGTGTGTGTGTGTGTGTGTGTGATGGCAGGAGGGACTTTTTAGTAATTTACTGGTAAACTCCTGTCTGATTTTAGAAATGATCCAGTAATATGTATAGCTGTGATCAACACTGTATAAAGGGTGTCGGGTGTATGTATGCCTATATGTGTGTGTGTGTGTGTGTGTGTGTGTGTGTGTGTGTGTTATCTTCAGGGTTTCAAAAGATATTAAACTACAGCAAGGTGGAGTTTTTGCAATAAATAAATGCCTGCCAAAGGCTCAGGGACTTCCCAACTCTGACTTTTTCTACAAAAGAGGAATTCCTTCCCAGACTATGAAACTTTTGACTTTTAATTACTGAAAAGAACTGATCTTAATGTGAGGAAAATGTTATGGGTTTCTCAGGAAAGAGGTGTTGTGTAAATACAATGGTTCTGCCTCATTATCTTGGCTCAGCCGGGAAAAGCAGAAGCTACAGGTGACACGTTAACCTTCCTCAAGTACAGATACAGGTATAAGGAGGGCATCTGTTCTCTATTGCAGCGAAGATAAAGTAAAAAAAAGACTTGAGTTTCAACAACCAGAGAGAGCAGCATGATCAGGCTGAAGTGCAAGCTTCTGGATTATACAGCTGGTTTAGGCAGCTTTTCTAAAGAGTGCAGGGGATTTGACAAGTATTTCCTGAGTGACTATTGTGTAGAGTGCTTGGGTTGTGGCGGATAGAAAAAAAGGTAAGGCACATACAGTCTCTGCTCTCCAGGAAGTTACAATCCAGTTGGAGATAAGACAATAACTCACAGAATGACAGCTAGTATCGAATAGTAACTCCAGCTATGTCCTGAGAAAATCTACACAGGAATCACGTGGGTGGGAGCACCCAGTACTCTGAGCACTCCAAGTCCAGAATAGGGAGATGCCCACAGGCTGAAGCAAGTGGAAAATCTTGGTTCAGAGCCTTGAAGGATGGAAGGGGTTTTGAGAAGAGGAGAGGAGGAGCTGGAGCAGAAGGGCATTTCAAGAGAGGTTGGTGAATGTTTTAAAAGTGAATTTAAAGGACAGATATGTCTCCACTTATATGAAGTGCCCAGAGTAGTCAAATTTAAACAAACAGAAACTAGAACAATAGTTGCATAGGGGGAGGGGAAGCGGGATTATTTGTTAACAGGTAGTTTCAATATGAAAAGATGAATAGTTCTGGAGATGGATGATGGTGAATCCACATTCTGCTGGATTAAAAATAAAAGGTGTTGATTATCCTTTTCCTTATATGGCAGGCAACAGAAAGAATACAAAGAACAGGGTACCAAGGCAAAAAGAACACAAGCTGGCTTTGGAAAGACACCGGACTGTCAGCAAAGATGCTGATGGTAAACAGTCAATAAGCAGTATTTTGGCATGTTTTTAAAAGAATCAGATTCTTCTCTGTACCCGAGAAAGGTTGTATTTCAAGTGAACCCTGGGTGAGAGCATAAACAAAGACTGAGGACTCTTTGTAGATGGTAAGGGTCCAGAAGCAAGAAAGCAATAGCCTGGTGGAGACCAGAGTGGGAGACACTGTAGGCTAAGATGAGGATCAGTGGAACCCAGAGAAAGAGAACCTAAGGTCGACATCAGACCACTGTCTTCTCTTAACTCTGTGTGTGGGTATCAGTAATTCTCAACTAAGCTTTCTGCCTTTCTTACAAAGAGCCGAGTTAAGTGCCCCTCAACATATTGGTATAGATAAATACCAAGTCTGTGTGGGACTTCTTGATTGCAGAAATAAAGATTCTGGTGCTCTTTTATCATATTTTTCTATCAAGGTGACCATCTTTCTGGAGGTATTACTATTTGGATATCAAGCACTTTTGTTAGGTGGTGGCATGATAGCTACCTCCAAAGTTGATTAAACAGACACCACCAAGGAAGGCAGATGGCTCCATCTGCCCATTGGTGATGCTGCTGCCCTGGTCCAGGCATGGGGAAATCTGTTACATCCCAACCATGAGAGTCCTCTGGTGCTTTCAACAGGACCCAAGGTGCTGAGCTAGGCAGTTGTCCCCTATGAATGGGACTCTTTGACCTAGGCAACTAGAGTTAAGCTACTTCTCTAGAAAACAGATGGATTCCTTGATAAGTCCTACCCCCTTAGGAAGCTGATCCTAATGCTTTACAAAGAACCATGTTAAAACAAAGCAAACAAACAAAGCCCCACCCCCTGTGAATAAATGCATACAAAGGTCCTCATAAACTAAAGCATGTGAACTATGGCTGATCCAACTCATCGGGGATTAGTGAGACTTCCCACAAGGCCCAGTTTGCCTTAGGGATAACAATGGAATTAAAAATTCCAATTCATAGCATCTGGTTCCAATCAAAGGCAGTCTTTGGGCTACTCTGTTAACATTCAGAGAACGTGGTATATTCCCCAGATAGCACACAAGCTCTCCATGGCTCAGGGTCCCAGTGGAGATGTGTTTTGCCTCGGGTGAGAATGAATTTCTGTGGAAAATGTGACACAAACACTACCTTTTGAGTCTCAACTGAATCTGGTTTTATACTAGAAAGACTTTTCTCATTAAAAATGCGCTTTGGGGACATGGCTCTCAAAGGGCTTGTGAGGCTTCCTGATGGTCCTCTAGCGCCTTCTGGGGGCCCCGTGACCTTCCTTTCTTCTTTCCATCCTATAACAAATGATTGCATAGTGCAGCTCAAGGTGAGAATGGCTTTTCCATTCAGGCTTTCACCTACTGAGGCTACTTCTTGGTGCCCAAGCTAAACATCACCAGCTGCTTTCAGCAGGTGGGTACATCAAAAAGATTGACTCTCTGACTGACTGCTTCTTTTTCCCCCATTACATCTGCCCACCCACTAATCCTCCTCTTTTTCTTCCCTCCTGGAAAGTCACCTCCACATCCCTTCTTACTCTCTTCAAAGCCTTTCTCCATGCTCTGTCCTCTGTGACCATGTGTTAGTAACTATTTCTCTGCCCACACACTAAACTGCAGCGCTTTGAAGGCAGGATCTGTGTCTGCTTTGCTTTAGCATCCCCGGTGCCTTCAAGGGGGCCTGGCACATGGTGAGCGCTGAGTAAATGTTTGGATTTAATGAACACATTAAATCAACGTTGAATCTGAGAACAAATAGTTAGCAACTGGGAGATACAAAAAGAACTGGGCTTAATGATTCATATTTGAGCACTTCATCCATCTGTGACAGAGGAATAATGGGCAAAGGATCCTACAATCTACACCACCCTGCCCTATGAAGCCAGGATCGGTAGAGAGGAAGTAACAGGAAAGGACAACAGAAATTTCAACTGTGCCTTATGTAGTCTCTGGGGACAGGTGAACAACACAGATTTAAAGAAAAATTTGAGGAAAAAGAAACAGACCAAAAAAACAACACCCTTCAACTGGTTGCAATTAAACCAATGCAACCCCCTTTCCATTGGTCAGGAGTCAGCACATTTTTTTCCTCTTTCTACGCCATTTAGAACTCTGACCAATGATCACAGATGGTTCTGTTTTTCCAAAGAGATTATAGTACCAACTCTAATGCATTCATTTGGATTGAAAATGAAGCCAAACAGAACTGGTCTCTTCTGCCCCCTTTCCCATTTGTCCGTTGGAGGTCTGCAGCCCAAAAGTCCACTAGGAGAGGCCTGATGGAGCTGTCCTGAGGAATATGTACAACATTATGAAACCAGAACAGAGTTTTTGGAGGTCCTTTCCCTGATGTGCTCATGATGGGGGGGGGAGGGGGGGTGGTGGTGGTGGTGGTAAGAGATCAACCGCAGGATTTGTATGCATAAATATAAGCACAACCAATAGATGCAAGACACAGCGGGGCGGGGGGGGGGGGGGATGAGGGCAAGTGCTGGGGGTAGGGGAGGCAGGGGGGGAGGTCAATGGGGAAAATATAAAGGAGACATATGTACTACTATTTGTAATACCTTAAACAAAATAAAGTAAAATAAAAAAATGTAACTGGGCAAAAAAAAGAGAAACTTAAAAAAAAATGTCTTGAACCACCCTCCCACCCCCCCACCCCCCAAAAAAGAGATGGAACAGCCATTAGTCAAGGCCAACCTGAAGTAAAATCTCTTGTACTGTAAACTCAACCCTGCAATTCCTAACATCTACCAGCCTGGCCTGCTTTCAGACGGCGGAGCCTACACTACAGAGAGGATGGAACAAATATGATGATCATATTTTATTAGTGCCCCTCTGTATGCAGTCCTGGCCTCTGGCATCTGGCTGACTAAGATGTTCTCTTAGCTCATCCTCATGATGCAAACATTTGCCTGATGGACGAGTGGTTGGCATAAGCAAGTTAATTCCTCAGAGGAAAGATGCAGTCACATTACTTGACACCATCGTTATGCCTTTTATACAGAAATAGGACTGGAAAGTTTCAGGGAGTGCAGTTTGCTGTCTTCTGACGTCCCCGATTTCTCATGAGAAGCTTAGCATGGATTTGTCAACTGGTTAGTATCAGGATTCCCAGAATTCTCTGGGAAGGTAGCCATTTTATTAGAAGCAGTAACATAGGCAATAGCTACACGTAATAACCCTCTGCTTGTGCCATGGTGCTGTAGCAAAGTCCTCTGGGAATTAGCTCTGTACTGGGCTGCTAGGGCTCTCATACCAAAACCCTCAGCCTGGGGGCTTGACAACAGACATTTATCTTCTCACCGTTCTGGAGGCTGGAAGTCTGAGACCTAGATGCCAGAAAATCTGGGTTTTGGTGAGGATTCTCTTCCTGGCTTGTGGATGGCCACCTTCTCACCATGTCCTTACATGGCCTTTCCTCTGTGCACATGAAGAGAGAGACCTCTGGTGTCTCTTCCTCTCTTATAAAGACACCAGTTCCATCAGATTAAGGCTCCAGCCTAAGACCTCATTTTCACTTGATGGCCTCCTTATAGGTTCTAACTCCAAATTCAGTCACATTGTGGGGTTAGAACTTGGAGGTATAAATTTGTGGGAGGCACAATTCAGTTCATAGTAACCCCACTAAGTCCTCACTACAAGCTCAGGAAGTCAAGGGCCTTCTCAACTTTTCATCATTGAGTAAACTGAGGGTTCAGTAATTTGCCCAAAGTCTCACTGCCAATAAATAAGGTGTTGGTGGTATTGCTTGTTTCTAGAAGTGAAGCTACGGAGAGCGTCTTGGTATGAATGTGGGGTTGCTAACAGAAAAATGGAAGGATTGGCAGGTGAAAACGAGAGCAGATCACTGAATTCATGGCAGTTCTGCTCAGTCAGAGGAGTCACTGGTCATTGTGCTGAGCTCTGAGGACAGAGAGACAGACAACGTGATCACTGTCTTCCAGGAGCTGTTTCAGCAGCAGGGAGGGAAGTCTTCCTTCTTCCTCCCCCGGCCTTTGGTCTGGATCACATTGAGAAAGAGAAAAATGGTCCTTTGGGTCCCTGCCACACGCCTCAGAGGCCATCTCCTTCATGTCCACCTCCAACCTTGTTATTCTTCCCTTACCCTCACCCCTGTCCAGAACTTTCTTGATATTTCTTCCATTAAAGCATCTTTGTTCCAAGTCCCAGTCCCTTGAGGCAAGACTCTCATAGCTCATTCCTTGCTTCTCAGGGCAATGTACTGACATTTTGTTGGTGGCCTCTGGAGACTAGTGACTTATGCCACATATTTCCGACACCACGGCAAGCAGTACAGTGGGAGTTTCTTGAGGGTAGGCGGGTCTGTCAGTGGACATCAAACTCACGGACAGTGAGACGTCATCCATCCTGGGCTTTTCACAAATAAGGGTGTGCTAAAGGGCGTGTGTCAATGCTTCGCTCATTTCTGTAGACCTCACTTTTCAGAACAGGAAGGTCATGCTGCTTCTGCTTGCCTGCCAAGGACATCCCTGGGAGTGGCTCTCAACCAACGACTCTCCAGAGATGTATCATAAATACCCCAGTCCCTCCTCCCTTGGTAGCATCATTCCGTGGCATAGGTTTCACACGTAACCTCATGCTTCCCCATGGAGTTACAGCCACTCACTGTGGAAAGATGGCATGATAACACACCTATCACTGGCTGCCTCCCTTCCCTCTGTCCCTTCCCCATCACCAAATGGCAAATGACTATGGCTCAAAAGTCGACTACTTGCACTATAGGATGGCCATCGAGGACACGGGCAGAGGTGTGCAACCAGACAGTGTGCAGGCTTTCTCTTCATGCCATGTGGTTGGCAATCCCCCATGGGAAGCCTTACCAGCACCTCCTCTGTGCGGCCAGTGTGGCTCAGTGGTTGAGCATCGACCTATGAATCGGGAAGTCACATGCCTGGATTGCAGGCTTAATCCCCAGTACAGGGCGTGCGGGAGACTGCTGATCAATGATTCTCTTTCATCACTGATGTTTTTCTCTCTCTCACCCTCTCCCTTCTTCCCTGAAATCAATATATATAAAAGAAAGAAGGTGGGGAGCCCACACCACAGCGGGTCTGCCTGTAGAGATGTCTGGAGGGAGCAGCCCTCGCTGATGGTGTTTAACTATATACCCTAACCTCTCTAAGTGGAATCTTAATTGGGGGTGAGCATGTACAGGGCCCTAGAAATTAATCTGTTTCAATAGAATGCATAGGCTTTGAGTCAGAAATTCCTACTTGGGTTCCAGCTCTACCACATATGAACTATGTGGCAATTTCACTTCTCTGTGCTTGATTTTCTTCATCCGTAAATTGGGATCATAATTGCTGCCTCAAAGGATTGGTCCAAGGATGACAATAATAGCTAATAGGTTCCAAAAGGCTCATATGAAGTTAATGTAACTCAAAATAATCCTATGAGGGTATATCTCATATTCTGTACCAAAACCCTTGGAGCCAGATGAGTTTTAAAATTCATAATTCAGATTCAATAAGCAGAGTACATGTAACATGTATTGCAAAAACCCCATCAGAGTCTGGGGAGTCCAGTATTTCAGTACCAAATAGGAAGACTAAGTAGGGTAGTCTTATTTTGGAATTGCAGATAAAGGCTTGTATCTCAGAGAAGTTTATTAACTTGCTCAAGATCACACATCAAGATTTGAGCCCAAAAGACTATAGTGCCAAAGCCCCTGCTCTAACCACTAGCCAGCACTGCCTCCAATAATAAAACCCTCCCACCAGAATAAATGAAGGTAATAAAGACTTGTATCTGATTCACAAGGTATGTGAGAGCTGCTTTTTGTTAATATTATAAATGAATTTACATAAATAACTTCCCCCAGAAACAAAACTAAAAATATGGTCATATTTGAAACATTAATGCTATAAAATATTGGCTACAAAAAATAATAGCTACCATTTCTTGAAAATTTGCCAAATAATTTATACATATTCATCTCGTTTAACCCCCATGAGGGCCCTAAGAGACAGGTTTTATTAGTACCACCCATTTTGTAGATGAGGTTAAACAACTTATCCAAGGTCACCCTTAACTGTGTGGCACAGCAGGAGATCCAATCAGGGCTGTTGAAGTCTGCACCCCTTTCGCTACCTGCCCTGCCTCCAAAGGGCAGGTATGTGCTGCTGCCCATCACCCCATCACCGTGTGGCTCACCTGAGGTCACAGGAGAGCCAGCCCCAAAGCATCGGCCACTTTGGCCTCGCTGTCTTCTCAGAGGGCTTTGCAGTGATGGACTTCTGCTTTAGAAAGCTCCACCACTCCATATCACTCCCTTCTGCTGCCCACTCTTGCCACTCTGAGAAAAGAACAGTATCTAGTGCTCACTAGAAGATGCATGGGAATTGATTGAAAAGAAAATTTTATCTTATTCCAGCCTTGTCCATAGCATGCACCATTCTATATTTAGAGAAATGTTCTGTGCAGCCAGAAGAAGAAAAAACAAACAAGCTAAAAAGGTACTAGGTTCGTGCCAGCAAACAATTAGAAGCTGCAAATTCTCATTCCTTGCCTAAAGAATGACTACTAAAAAAATAAGAGGTAATAAAAAATAAGCAATGTCGGCAAACACATAGTGTTTTAAGGTCTAGGGCATCGCAAAATCTCTAGGCCATTGAAGGAGGATGAGGAGAGCACAGGTCCTCTCCTGCCTTTACAGAAGTGAGGCCCTCATGGATTTCACAGCATACGCATGTTTAAAGGAGCATTTATCATGGGATAAGCTCTCTCGTGGCCCAAGAAACACAGCTCCTCCTTCGCTACATGATTGATAGAACAAGGGCAGCTGATCCTTGCCCTGACCTTAGAGTGGCAGAGAGAACGCTGGGCGAAAAGTAGTCCACTTGTGGGCATTTGAATGCAATCAAATAAAACACTATGGAGCTCTTACTCTGTGCCAAGTACTGTATCACCAATAGGTCGATGCCACCTGATATGCCTAAGAAAATTCTTATGAGAGAAATATGCACGTTAATGATAATTAACATGTTTGCGAATGTAGCCGGAAAATATTTTGATATATGAACTGCTATGTTTTCCCCTCAGTAATTCTTGTTACCTGAGAACCTTTTCCCATATAGGCTTCCTGGCACAGTGCCTGGGCATGGGATTATATTATAGAGCAAAAGAGGCAAATTCTTGCCTTTTGAATTTCAAAACCTGAAATCTTGGCAAAAACAATATGTTTGGAAGAAATTCGATTGGAAAATGGTCATAGATTTTTTTCTAGCCCTAAGATAAAACTAGAGGGAGAAACCTGGCAGGGACAGGTGAGAGCAAACATGGAAAAATTAGGCCCTTGCATGGGTCACCGAGCAGAGGCCCGGTTCCCTTCCCTTTGCCCTGACCCCGTCTGAGTTCCTGGAGCAGAGGAGAGACAACAGGAAGTTGGGGGATCCCCCTCACTCATGTGCGGGTTTTTGTGGCCAGCACCCATGCCCAAACTCCCGCTGCTGCCTCCAGGCTCAGATAAAGCCTCTGACAGTCACCCACACAGCCTTTTGTGGTGACAACAGGGAAAGCAAATCGAGAGGGAGAGGACAGGACCTGAGACAGCCTGAAAGTTCCCTCACATGCCTGTGGAGTTGAGGCACAGAACCAAATATCTTCCACGTCCTAAGTGGAATAGCCGAGAGATTCAGATCTGAAGGAGCATTTGGCCGGGGATTAGGAGGACATGGCGGTGACTTGTGTGGAACACGGGCACTAGCAGGATGACGCTCAAGTCAGCCAATGCCAGCATGGGCTGATGTCTGCCCCCATCCATGTTAGTGTACCAAGTGCCCCTAGGTCTACAAATATTCCAGGTCATGATCTGACTAGATAGTTATCCACCCCAGGTTCCTCACAAATCCAGCACCACCTGAGAGTCCATGTTTAACAGCCTGTTTCAAAAGATTCTTGCAGGACCCAACCAAATCCCCTACACGGTAGGCACAAATGCTTTCTTTTTCCCATTCTTAGGAAGTTAAGACTAGGACAACATACTCTGCATACAGCCCAGATGCATTTGAAGAGGGAGCGGAAGGAGGTCTACAGTGGTCCTAAGCTCTTGACTCATAAAAGATTCTCCTTCTGAGATGCTAACCCATAGCCTGAGCAGAAAAGTCGGGGAAAGTTTGTCTTCCAAACTCCTCTCCTCCTAGCCCCTAGGTTGGCCCTTTTCCCACCTTGGTGGTTTAGCGCCATCCTTCTTGCAATGTCCTCTCACTATCTTCCCATTGCAACATGAAACTTATTTAAAGTGACTCAGTATAGGTTGAGCTTGAACTCTATTCCCACAGCTAATCAGTTGTTAAATCTACCTCCATGCTGTCTCTCCTCTCCTTTCCATTACCTGGAAATGCTGTTCTCTGACTATTCCTCCTACTTGTCCAGGAACATGGTAGAATTCACATCCTCTCCTTCCTGAAGTTGATCATGGCCGGCCATGTGACTTGCTTTGGCCAATAAAATGTGGGCAGGGGTGCCATATGCTGCTTCTGCAGGAAGCATTTTATTGCAGACTCTACAGTCCTTTCTTCTTCCTGACACTGGAACCAACATTCCAGAAGGTGGAGGCTCTGTTGACCTGATTCCCAGAATAAGGACTCCAAGTCTATGTGAGCAAGAAATAAACATCTGTTAAACTAATTCACGGGTGGTTACTGCATCAGATCTCACCCATCCTGACTAACATACCTGGGCTACTGCTGGAGTGCAGGTTCTCAGCGCTTGTCATCGGAACTCTAACACATGCTACTCAAAGTGTGGTCTACACACAAATGTCAATCCACAAAACATCACCAGTCTGCAATGAGGCAGGTATAGAGATTGAGAATAAACATTTAGAAAATCTTATAACAACTTAACTAATGTTTATCTGTTGAATCTATTAATAAAATATTTGGGCTTATGTTTCCCCCAAATATTAGCATTGTGTCTTGCCCATGGGATGCTACAAAAATGCTTGTCATTAATTTGGATCAAAGCTTCATGAGTAAGAAGAATTACAGTAAGATTTCAAGCAATAGCAAGCAGATCTGGGGGATATTTAGGGTGTAAGACCCTTCCTCGCTCAGGGTGAAATCATTTAAAAGTTCCAAGTCTACTCTTTGTGTCAGCACAGAGTTTAGCTTTAACAAGCAGAAAACCTTTCAGAGCTCTTTCTCATTTAATATTAAATATTGCTTTAGGTTTCCCTACATAAGAGCATGGACATTAATGTATTTATTAAACTTTGTAAGTATATTGCTTATGAATATGGTTTTCCAGATTACCTACAGCTTGACAATTTGATACATTTGTTCAAGAGTATAAGAGAATAATACAATTAACCCTTAAATCACATCCTAACTCCCTCTAGCACTAAATAGAGTTATGCTTTTGTTTCCAAAGTCTCTTTGACACACATTAATATATTTCTGTGCACCATACAGGAAAGAGGCAGCATGGTATTCTGGAAAGCACAGCAGACTAGGTGACAGAACTGCTTCTAGTCCTCATTACCTACTCCCTCGCTACTACACGAAGCCACTGCTTAACCACCTGGTACCCTAATTTCCCCATCTATTAAGTGGTGCAAATAAGTTAATAAGGACAAATAGCATCAGCTCTTTTGTGAGAATCAAAATAGAGCGGAGCACTTGGTAGTGAATAAAGTGCTACAGAACTATAATTTAGCATTTATATAGAATACTGCCTTAGCATGCTCTCCAGTTGTCTCGTATACATAGATTTTCTCCACGCTAGCTAGATAGTGTCCTTGAGAGGGGCATTGCATAATATTTCTTTGGGTCCTATTCAAAGTTCAGTCCTCTGGGACAAATAATACACATACAACGATTGTTTGAAAAGTATTTAATATGCCAAAAATTGAACCCCTTCATGGTTAAGTAAACTGTATAAACTTCACAGACCACATGACAGGTATGCCTCACTCACCCTGACATAGTTTTGGATTTTGGCTGAGAGTTGTCATTGGCTACCTGAGACTCTTGAGGGCAGAGGTCACATCCCAGTAATCTTTGTATCCCCAGCACTTACCAGTCATCTGAGCACACAGAAGCAGCCCAATTGATATAAAGATAAATAAATGAAGTGAACTTTAATTACAAACTTCCTAATATTACCTCCACTCAATACCCTGAAACCTAAAAAGCCAATCTTGATTTTGGTTAAAATGGTTTGGGGGAAGTTTTCCAGAATCTGGAAAATGCACCATTTTTAAAGCACATCCATGCAATAAGTCATGTGATTTTCCCAACCTCTTTCCTTACTGAGCACAAGCAGTTCTTATTCAAAGATCTTTAGAGGCTTAGGCTGCGGGAGATGGGGTGGGAAGGAACAGAACAGCTATTGGTCTGGGGAAGGGGAAATTGTACTGTTCATTGTTCAGAGGCTATGACATTATTCTGCACATGTAAACAGTCAAGGTGAAAACGCAGCAAATAGATAAAGAGCTTCTGTATGGAATATAAACTTTGGCAGGAGCCACTGTGCTGTGGTAGCAAAAGGCCTCCTGCTGGGGCTGCAATGGAAAAAATGACCTCAGAGAGGAGTTCAGAGCAGAAAGGCTCAGAAAAAGCAGATGAAATACCATGCAGTTTGGGTGAAGTCCTTTGGTCCTAGGCATATTAAAGTATAAAGCTGTTTCGGTTTAAAAAATACAGATTACACGAATTGGTTGGAGTTTACTATTTTTTCCTAATTATAGCTTAGAATTACGGAGTGCCACTCACTGCCCTCATGTTTCTCACAAGAGATCCATAGTGTTTAGGCCGGGAGGGAAAACTACATTAATCTGGACTCACTGGACCCACATCACCCAATGTTCCACTGAGCGGTCTCAGTAGAGGGTGCCCTGACCAGGCAAGGACAGAGAAGCTGAGGTACCCCCTTTCCCCACTTCCTGAACCCACCTGGAGAGGGCTGCCCTCCTATGGAACAGTGCATGTGTATTCCAGCAGCAATTTGCGTCTTTCACCAGTGGTAAGCAGCCAGTTCAGCAAGTGTTTCAGGACGGGAGTCTCTGGCTATGTAACCTGAGCCTGAAATTTCTTTAATAAATTTGACATTTGCAAAGAAGAGAAATGAAATGAATCATTTCATATGGATATGAACAAAACCATAATCTAGAAAAAATACCCACACCACCCACCCCTGCCCCAAACAACCTTTATTTTTAGACAGAGCTGCATTTTGAGAAAGCGTGAATCAAGTCACAAACTCAATGACAATTGAGTGTAATTTTAGAGGCACGCCAGAAAGAAAAAGGGGGTGTAAGCACATAAAACTCATTTGTATTTTTATTTATGCTATTTCCCACAGGCTGAAAATAAACTTTTAAGAGCACCATTTCTCAAACTGATCAGCTCCTAGAGTCTGAAAACTTCGTGCTTATTTAGCAGTGCCCTCTGGTGTCCAAATGGATTTTACTTTTGCCTTGAGGTAAAAAATAAACCACTATAGAATCCAACAAGTCTACCAGCAGCATTCATCCAGTCATCAAATATTTATTAAGAGCTTAGTAGCTATGCCAGTTATTGTGGAAGGTGGTGGGATACACAGGTGTTTAAAAGAAGACATGAATGTAAATGCAATTACAAAATTCCTTTTGATCATACACAAAAAGTCGCTTTACCTAGTTGTCCACTAAAATGAGACAGATACAGCTGGGTTGTCTCCTTTCCAAACTGTTCTGGACCTTTATTCACATTAGCGGGTATCTGGCTGGCTGCGGACAGAACAACTTTGGTCAAGTATACTGGGAACATTCTGAAACAGGGTAAACATTCCCGGACATCCAGTTTTAACAATTTCTGTGAAAAAGCTTTCACGGTCAACCTGAAGGACACTTCTGTCTTGTAGTATTCCGGGGAACCACTGGGCATCAGACAGGACACACAAATCTAACATTAAGCTTTACATTTCTTTCTGAAAATGCACCATTTTCCTAGCACTATGATGAAAAGCCTCAAAAGGAATGAAGTGGGCCCTCGCCAGCTTGGCTCAGTGGATAAAGCATCAGCCTGCAGACTGAAGGGTCCCAGGTTCGATTCCGGCCAAGGGCGATTCTGGGTTGCGGGCTTGATCCCCAGTGGGGGGCAAGCAGGAGGCAGCTGATCAATGATTCTCTCTCATCATTGATGTTTCTATCTCTCCTTCTCCCTTTCTCTCTGAAATCAATAAAGAAATATATTTTTTTTAAAAAAAGGAATGAAGTGTGAGAAACCCTAAGAATTAATCATTACTGTTTGAGAATTCTTAGATCTAAAAACTGACAACTAGAGCTTCAGAAACACACATTGTTCTGAACTGGTACATCTTCAGACTTTCTGGAGGAGCAGAGGGAATCTAAAAGAGTTACCAAGACCTTCCACCGAGAGATTAACCAAAGAACATATATGCATATATGTATAACCCATGGACACAGACAACAGTGTGGGGAAGGCCTGGGGCTTCTTGAGAGGGTAAAGTCGGGGGGAAATGGGAGACATCTGCAATACTGTCAATAAAAATTTAAAAAAAAAAACACATGAAATTCAAATGTCATCAAAGAGGAACTATGACAGAGCAGGAATGATGCTTTTATATCGTTTTGTAATATTCCTACTTTTGCCATTTTCCATTCTTGTTATTTTTGGTTTTCTAGAGTAATCAGCCATGACTTGATTCTAACCAACCAACTACGGCAAAGGTGAGCGGATTATGTCATTTAAGATTAAGAGGTCTGTCTTGCTGAGAATCTCCTTGCTGGCATTGAGGAACCAACCGGTTGTGCAGGCAAGGCCCACGTGGCAGAAATGAGCAGCCTCTTGCCAACAGCCCACTAGGAACTGAGACCCTCAGTCCAACAGCCAGCAGGGAACTAAAAGCTGCTACTACCGAGCAGGGAACAGACTCTTCCCCCTCCAAGCCCCAGATGAGACTGCAGTCCTGCCAACACCTTGACTGCACCCTTATAAAGGACCCAACTCTGAGATCTTAAATGGGTGGCATTTTAAGTTTGTTATATTGTTATGCAATGATAGATAACTAATATAAATCTCAAGATACTTTTTAGAAACATTTTTATTATAAAAGTAACACAAATAAAGAAATACTGAAGAGCAACTCATCCTTTTACTGCCCTGCCATTCTATTATAACCACAGCTAGTAATTTATTTTGTCATCTTTTTACTATATTCTGGGTGTGTTATTTATAGCCATGATCATACCCATTCATACACTTTTATATCTTGCTTTTTTATTTAATATTTTCTCATGTTCATTATATTCTTTACTAATTTTTAATGAGTACATAATGTACCATTCATTGGAGATATATATATATATATATGGCAAACTATGGTCCTGCATTTGTAAATAAAGTTTTATTAGAACACAGTCATCCATGCTCATTTGTTTACCTATTGTCTATTTTTATTTTTGTGCTACAAACTACAGAGTTGAGAAGCTGTGACAGAGACTACATGGACTGTAAAGCCTAAATTATTTACTTCCTGGCTCTTTACCGGAAAAGTTTATTAATCACTGCCCTAAACTTTTAAGTGGTTTATAATTTGGGCAATTACAAGTAATGCAATTTAGAACATCTTTGTGCATATAATTTTTATACTTTAGGCAACTTGTTTGGAATATATTATAACAAAAGTGGAATAAATGGGTCTACTTCATAAAGATGTTTTTAAGGCGGACCCTGTCCCCCACTATTTCTCTTGTAACAGTCTACTATGACATAGGGTTGTGGTAAGAAGAAGGGAAAGGAAGGCTCAGTGCTCTTGTGGGTAGCACTTCTCTGGTCCGTATTAATCTAGACATGCAAGGTCACACTCTGGATGAGCTTATTTATAGTTTTGATTTAAAGTAAACCAAAGAGGAATGTAACAGTAATAGCAACATTAAAAACAACTACAGAAATGTTTTACTTTCTATTAGGATTAAAAAGCAGACTAAAGTACACTCTCCAGGTATCAAGGTGTATATGAAAGGTATTCCAAGCTAGGTAGTGGCCAAAGGACTGAGAGGGCTGAGTTAGGGAAAGGGAGGCAGTCTCGACGATGAGCTGGCAGTAACAGCAGTGAACGATGAGGCAGCTATGAGTGGAGGACAACACTCTTACAACACCCTAGGCATAAACTTGTATACAACTGTAATTAAACTGTCTCAGATAAGAAAGTTTCAGAGCAACTACCCCATATTTTTGAACAATAACAAAAAATTCTCTATCTGGGAAAGTTTTCTACTTTAGAAAAATACTTATGGAATGGGACCAGCTAAGTCAACCCTGACTGTCTCTGAGGTAAAAGAGTAAGCAGTTTGAGAGGTCTCAAGTCCAATCTTGTATGAATAAAGTAAGCACCGGGAAGTATAGGTGTCATCTTCTAAGGGAAATATTCTGCAACATAAAAAACAAAGATCAGGATGGACCTTTGCCCCAATAACGTAATTTAAAAGCAAAACTAGAAAGATATTTAATGTAATAATTCTAATTATGCCAACAAGTATGTGAAGACATCACAGGTAACACATTTATTTTATTAAACTATTCCTGTCAAAATGTCCACCAATTTAACATATCATAAAGAAGTGTTCTTTTGGTTAAAGCTATCATTAGCCTTTACTTTCCACCTCAGTTACTTGTCAAATAATAAAATGCACTATAACTTCATGAAGTACTCTGGGAAACCATTAAATTCTCTATAGAAAAAGGAAATCATTCTTACGAAAACCAAGAACATGTCACTATGAACAAAATATAGCAGGTATGAAAATAGAGCCATTATTTTTCATGAATTTTCATACTGCAGAGAAAGAGGTAGTTCTGTGAAAGGCTTGATTCACAATTAAAATTATGTCATAATTTTTCTTGTTTCACTGTTTACCGTTAGTTGCCTCAAAACTGACCTGAGGGTCTGGTAGCATAAATCCATCAGTAAGTTTATAATAGACTATTGTGGAATCGGACTCCACTATGGCCAAAGTAAAAGACATCGGCAAATCTGGATCACCTTGCAATTTTCGAGATGCCTTCAAGATCTCCCTTATCCTGAAAAGCAAGCCACAATGCATTTAGGATTCACAGTTACTCATTAATAAGATCACATACTGTAAAATCTTGGGCAAGAGGCAGGCAATCATCACATTATATCTATAATGCTGACTTGGGAAATGTCTGAAGGCTCAAATATAAACATTTAAAGTTGTCTTCTCACACAGAAAATCCTGCAGGGAAGGGCTATCCAGACTTTCAACTCTTCTCTTTTTCATTCGCCCATCTCTCCTGATCATCAGACCTGAAAGTCAAACTATATTTAGGAACCTACCGAACAGGACTCCAATAGTGAGTGTTTAGTGCATCTGAACTGACTAAGAATCATGAGTGTTCATCATCCAATTTTCCTCTAAAGAGTGAAATAATTTGGTATTGAGGCTTGTTTTTTTTAAAAAAGACTATAATAAATATTTCCCTCGTTGTGTTCATAATTACTATTTTTAAATGGCTATGTAATATTTTACTGACTCATAATTTGCCCAATCATTCCCTTATTACTATAAAGTTCTTCCAGGTTTTGTGGGGTGAAGGTGCTAATAAAAATGAGCTGTGAAAATCATCTTTCTGAAGGTAGTTGTTTCTTTTTAAATATTTGTTGGGTCTTTCCAAGTATGGGAATTATTAGATCTGAATATAGATATTTTTATGGTTCTCAATATGTGTTCTGATACTTCATAAAAGCCAAGAGAAAAATAGAGAGAGAAATAAAACTTTTGGGGGTAACATTATATATCAAGCAATCAATGTTATAACTTATTTCAGTTTGCTTACTGTGGAAAATAATTTATCTGATAATAAATCTGATATTTAGGTATTCAAAGCACTATTACCTTTTGTTTATCACCAACTGAAAATCCTTATTATCTACTCAAAAAAGCCCATGTTCAACAATTCAGTAAATGTAACCTCCAAAGGTGCTTCTTTAAAAGGCAAATAAAAAGTGATCAGTTGTTTTTTTCACTAAGCTAACCAAGTCTCCAGAGACTGGAAAAAGATTTACTAGCATATTAACATGCTAAACACTGTATTGTATTTAGAAGTGTAATTTGTCCCCTTAAGTTCTACTTCCCATCCGTAAGTAAAAATTCTTATGGTCACTCTTCCCCAATCCTATTAGCTATTGAAACTATAAAAAAAAAAATTAAAAGAAAAGTCTCTGCTTTGAAATAGTCTTACTATAATAATTAGAATGCTCTTTTTAAAAATCTGTAGTAAAGACTGGAGATTTTAAGTGATTTAAAATAGCAGTAAACTTCTGGAAAAGCTGAAGTTCTAACTGGTTTGTTAGAACATCAGTCACAAAAGGCTGTTTACCTGCTACCTATCATTTAAGTTTACAAAGGCATGAAGTGAGATGAGAGGATGAGTTTCTAAGTTTGTTTCCTCATATTCAAACCTTTTCTAAAATGGCCCTGAAAGAGGTAAATCAGCAATACAGGACACACTCCAGCTGTCAAGCATAACTCACTAGATAAATAAAATATGTCTACCTGGCAAAATTTTAATTCCTTTCCACAAGTCAACAAAGCAAAGCATCATCTTCTCTCGAGTCTTTCCTGTCACCTTTTCCCAAACTCTAGGCAAAGTTACATGTCTTATCCTAGAGAGGCACCCTGTGTAGCCCTACCTTACTGTAATCACGACTTTGTATTTATACATCTCAGTGCCTATTTCTCACTGGGCTGTACTCATTTTGAAGGTCAAAGCTTTTTAAGAAATGGTGCTATAACATGAAGACAATATACCTGTACATCTACACATAGGACCATTGAGGTGGCATACATGAAAAGGTGTTGCAAACTGTCAAGTAGTCAGCAAGTACAAGCATTACTATATGGTACCTATACCAGCTTTGCTAAACTTGAAAATTGGGACATAATGTTTTTTATCCACACCCTTCTTAAAAATAATTTCTACCTATGTTAAATTACATGAACATCAATTGGATTCCACTTCATATCAGAATTTTTCTTTAGAGATACTCAGATGAAGCAACCATAGATATTAACTAGCAACCTCAACACTTAGCACTGATGGAAAATGACAGTCTTAAGACACTGCAGTACACACAGTTAAAAATAAGTTTCTTTAAACATCCCTAACTGGCAGAGTATGACGAGGATGGGACACAGATGGAAGGGAAAAAACCTATTAAGAAAACTGTTACATATCTTCCGTTTCTCAAGATATGATACTTAAATCAGAATGTATGTGTATGTGTTTTGTAAGGTAAACTGTGGAAATTCTAGCCCATATATTGAAATTTAGAATAGAAATTTCCATCTCATTCATATTTGTTTTCATAGTTCTTTGATTATAAACAGCAAAACATTTTCTGACTTACTCAGAACACCCACGTGGGAAACCCTAACATCTGAAAATTAGCTCAGAGTTGTAAAGCTTGGTTTGTCTTCAGAGCTGAGGGGAATCACTGTTAAAAATGAAGTGGAAGTTCCCATCTGTGAGCTGTTTATCCTGTTTGGTTGTATGAGGAGGAAGAAGGAAATTACAGTTTGAAATCATAATTTAGAAACCATAGAATAAAGTTTCCTCTTAGGCACATTTTTAAAAAGCTCAGTTCTTTAAAAAGTATTGTAAAGATGTTTCACCACACAAATCTAAAATAATAATTTGGATAACAAAATTGCTTATAGTTCATATTTTATATAAATCCACATATGAAAAACATAACTTATATAATGAGAAGTTCATATTTTTGAGTTAATTATATCTCAGGGGAAAACCCCACCTGAAGAAATAGAAAAGTCAATAATAATTATAATTGTTGTTCAACAGTAACAGAATTTGATGCTTGCAACAGTTATGATGTTCTCAATAACAATAACAGTTATGATGTTCTCATAACTGTTCAGAGGGGAGCTCAGCATACTGTAAACAGAGTGATCCCAAAGTTTACTAAAGTTAACGTGAAAACAAGTCTGAGGCAAACAGACAGGCAACACCATTTGGCTACTGCCTTTCCTCCAAACTAAAGTAAATGCCTTCCAGAAATCTTAGCATTCATCTTTCTGTAAGATCCTCCAACAGAGACTAAGTAAGCTCCGGAGATTTACACAGAGGACAGAAAGTTGAAGGCAACATTACTTATTACTTTTAACTTCAAATGTTGAAACAGAATGCATCATGGGTTAAAATTATTAATTTCAACCCACAGAAAGTGATATCTTCTGTCCTCTTCAATGTGACCAAACTGACACATGTTGTAGCCTCATCAATCAAAGGCATTAACTCCTTAATCTGTCTCATTATGATATTTTAGAACGACACTCCACAATCCAACTTTAGAATACAATGCAAATTTAAATTAGTGCCCAAGGTGCCCAAGAAGCTGTATTCATCCACAGGCTCAATCCTGAAGAAAAGTTCAAGAATAACAGACCACCTCCTTAGGAATCATGCCAAGGACTGCCTGGTAAAAAAGCAAGGTGGCTACAATCCCAAGGTGGCGGGGTTACTGAACAATTAAGTGCCTGTGTGACTATCCACCCCAGTGGGGGGCCATTCTGTTAATATAAACTGCAAGTGTGTGTGTGTGTGTGTGTGTGTGTGTGTGTGTGTCTGTGTGTGGAGGGTAAGAGAAAAAATGCTGTGACTGTTAAAAGAAGCTGCCAGAATTGGGGTTCACCAGTAACAGATTTCCAACAGAGGTAATATAAGGACACACATCAGATACACAGGGAAGTCAAATGACAGAAATCATTTTACCAGCTATTAAATTTTAGGCCTCACATAAAGTAATGTCCATTAAATGAATTTGTAATAAAGAACATACTTTTGGAGAGTGGACATATTTTTCAATTACATGGAAATAATATAGAGTATCCTTCAAAAATATTGTAGCATTGTCCTGGGGGGTGGGAGTGGTGAGGAGGGGTCAATGGGGGAAAACGGAGACATATGCAATACTTTAAACAATTATACACACACAGTATGTGTGTGTGTGTGTGTGTGTATATATATATATATATATATATATATATATTAGCATTTCAGAATTAAATCTCATAATTAAGAACATCTTTTAAAAAGTTCTAAATATAGTTAATACTATATTGCATAATTGAAAGTTGCTAAGTGAGTATTAAAAGTTCTTATCACAAAAAACCTTTTTTTGTAATTATATAAGGTGATAATGTTAACTAGGCTTATTGTGTTGATCATTTTGCAATGTATACAAATAATGACTCACTATTTTACACCTGCAACTAATATGTTATATGTCAATTAAATTTTTAAAAATGTTCTAAAGAAGGAACTCAGTTCTAGTAACCCTTCACTCCACCATTAATAAGTCCTTTTCCCAGGACACTAAGGAAAAAGAAGGGATTAAAGGTAGGGGGGTGGACATGATGAAAAAGTTTCACTAAAAGGTTAGGAGGCATTGTGACTGTTCTCTATCCTGAGATGCGTATTATAGTTACAGTATAAAGTGTGGAAAGTGGTGCCAAATCTGAAAGCAAATGGATTTTGCAGACATTCTAATTTTTAGAAACTCTTGGAAGGTTACTTAAGCATATTCTATGTTCTTTAAGATTTTATTTAGCAAATCTCCACTGCAGGAACTTAGTAGTCTAAGGGAGCTCATTCAGTCATTCAACAAACATTGACTTAATACCAAGTACCAGATACCAGGCTATGCACTGAGGAAAAAGCAATGAGCAGAACAAAATTCCTGCTTTCACGGAGGTTATTTTCTAAAAGGGATAGGAAAACAGTAAACAAAGAAAACCAAATATATATCAAGTAGCAATAAATGTGGTAAGTGTTATAAAGGAGGGCCACTTAGTTGCATTACTATGGCCAAGAGTCCTGATCAAACCAAATGACAAAAGTTCTTAGACTTTTAGCCTAATAGCTGCTGAATGAGCAGATGACCAATTCGGTATATGGCATATTGGAGCCTTTTTCTAAATTTCTAGACTAATATTCAAATAGGAAGATGCTGAAAAACAGTACATTTGGGAAAGTTTGTTCTCAGATAAAATGGCTGGGGGTACCTATTTATCACCACAAATCAAGAGAAATGCCACTAATTTGTGGGGTTGGAGGATAAAGTGGTCACTGGAGAGGCTCCACCCTTGCATAAGCTATCCATTATCCTTTGCTGGCACTAAGGTGAAAGAGCCCTTTATAATCCAGTCAGTTTTAACAGGATGAATGATTCATTGATATTACTAAGCAAAGAGAGAGAGAGAGAGAGAGAGAGATTGATTGATTTACAGATCATTTAAAAAACAATATATTAACTGTCTCTGGATTTTGTAATTTACAAAACACTTCACTTGGCTTTTAAAAAAATTTTTTATTGATTTCAGAGAGGAAGGAAGAGGGAGAGAGAGAAACATCAATGATGAGAGAGAATCACTGATTGGCTGCCTCCTGCACACCCCCTATTAGGAATCGAGCCTGCAACCCAGGCATGTGCGGGTGACCGGAATCAAACCCGGGACCCTTCAGTCCACAGGCCAATGCTCTATCCACTGTTACAAACTGGCTAGGGTTTTATTTGGCTTTTTAAAAATTAACTTATGTACAAACATAGATAAGCTTAAAATACAGCTACTGTGGTTTTAGTTTTCAGCATCTCATATTTTACCGAAGAAACCGAATTGGCATTGAAATTGGGAGACAATATAGATTCTATCAGGGAAAAAGTAGTGAAAAACAAAAACATTTTTTTCATTATTTGATATGTCATTGTGTAAGTTACTTAAAATATTTCCCATTTATAACTATCCACAATATTAATATTATTACAGAAACCTGAAATTCTATTATCCTAACTTTGTTATAACACACTTCTCAACAAATATCAGTGGCAAAGTGGTCCAGAAGAAGCTCATTAAGCCCTCTGATACTAATGTGGCTTCATTTGCTATCTTAGTACTGAAAAAAGCCCTGGCTTTCCTTAGGATTCCTCTGGTTATCTCATCTTTAAACAGATCATCTTTAGCAGATCTCTTTGACCTCTATGACATTAGGAATATGATTTTTATACCATTGCTGGGTCTGGGGAAATCAGAGTATTCATAACCTCTATAGTCATTTACCAAAAGTGCTACATGATTCTCACATTCACTTTAGTAAGAAACAATCTATAGAGTACTTTCCATATGCATATATAATCCAAATATATAACCTAATATAGTATTTTAAAATGTAAGCTAAAAATTATTTTACATTAGCATTCAGTAGTATTTTTATTTTTAAAAAATATATTTTTTTGATTTCAGAGAGGAAGGGAGAGGGAAAGATAGAAACATCAATGATGAGAGCGAATCATCGATTAGCTGCCTCCTGCATGCCCCCTACTGGGAATTGAGCCTGCAACCCAGGCATGTGCCCCAACCAGGAATGGAACTGTTGAACTGTGACTTCCTGGTTCATAGGTCGGCACTCAACCACTGAGCCACACTGGTCGGGCTAAGTAGTAATTTTAGATGAGAGAAAAAGATGTGTCCTGTCCTTTGAGAAACAAAAACAACCTCATACTCCATCAGCACAATTTTCCCACTAGATAATCAGATATGGGTACTTTACCAATTCTGTTTTCCTACTAGAAATTAGCAATTAGTATTCAATCAATATTTTCACAAGGGGAGCACTGATGGGTATAGGTACCAGAATCTATAACCCTTCTCCTATCTCAGTACTGACAAGGCAGATGAGCTGGGGATCTGGTAATCCCACTCATTTTACTTCACACCAACTTTTACAGCACTTGAAAGACCTTCTGAAACTTTGAAAATATGCCAACGTGTTTTGACTATGAACATATATTATGTATAAGAAAATACCAGTCACAAACTACTTTTGCTCAGAGTGCACTCACTCACTGCCACTGTACTGCAGATTCACTCTGTAATGGAATCTGTCTGCACTCTTGCCAAAACTATGTAAATAAGATCACTAGGTCCAAAGGCTGGAAAACTAAGTGGGAAATGGATACAAAAACTGTGTAGGAGAGCTTAGAAATTTAGACAGATATGGCATCAAATGATACCTAGAATTGCTACCTTTTAAGGAGTTGGCAAATACACATACACCATAAAATAAATAATGGAACTAATAAGCCAATGCAAATATATATATGTTATTCTGTCTCTCAATAGTCAAAATAGCTACTGAAGTGGTTTTAAAGGATGCAGTGAGATTATGTACTGTGATGACTGAGGAACTATTTTATGACTAAGTTGTAGTTAACTATGTAAATGATAGAGTTTAATCCAGCTTTACAAAGTTGAGACTTTAATAAAGGGGACAGCTTTTGTGCCTTATATACTATATGCCCTGTGTAAATAACATGGAATTACACCTCCAGCAAAATGCCAACTCCTCTGGCTTTCAGGCTTTGTATATCACCCAGATTCCCTAGTCATAAAAATGCTATTTAAAGTTTTTGAGGAATAAAGAACATTTAAAAATTCCCACTATACTCAGACAGCTAAGCACGACAGTCTAGGATAGCAATTTACAACTAGTGTGCTCAGACTAGTTGTGCAGTGTATAACAATGAAGTATCAAAGTTGGCATGTTATTTTTAATATAATTTAATATTCCCTGTTACATATCATCATCATCCATTCACATTCCACCATGCTTTCTTTATTAAATTGAGACGAAATTGACATACAACACTGTGTAAGTTTAAAGTGTACAATGTGATGAACTAACCTCTTAAACAAAAAGCAAAATCACCTGCCCACCTGCTATGGCTGAGGGAAGCATTGATGGATGTAGGCACCACAGTCTGTAGCCCTTCTCCTTCTATCTCAGTACCAACCAGGCAGATGAGCTGGAGGTCCGGCAATCCCACACAGTTTACTTCATGCCAACTTTTACCTGAAAGAGCATCATTAAATGGATAATGTTTATCAAAAACCAAAGATAAAAATTCTAAACTTCTACCTAATATTCAGCAAACGTCAGTTATAATGCTATCTTCTCTTTACATTTTTATTTATCTTCTCTTTTACTTATTTTTGTTACCCAGTAATTCCCACTATAAATGAAGAAATTATAAAATGGATAACAGCAAATGCATAAACGATGGCTTATTATAATGTCAATAATTCTATATCCAACCCAACTCCCCAACCCTCCACCATGGCCCCAATAATAAAGCAATATAAACAAAAACTTACTCTCCATGAGGTCCAGGTAAACCAAGAATGCTATATAAACTTGAGTAGCATCTCCTATATCTAATTCCATCATTTCTAAATACTGAAAATCAAAATATAATTGTTAAACAGAGAAGGAAGAATCTCTTAATATTTTATTTCACTCACGCAACAACTATTTATTAAATATATAGAAAGCATCAAACTCAATTCTAGGTATAGTGGGAGTTATAAGGCAATGTAAGACCTGATCCTGCCTCTAAAAAAACCTGCAATTATTAGGGTAAACACATTGCAACTGTTAGGCAAATAACAATACATGACAGAGAGTGGTTAAAAACCAAGTGAGTGGAATTAAAGAACCATGACACAACAGGTCAGAGGAGCTATATACTCCGGTGAATTGGTTGGTGTATGTTTTATGATAGAGGGGAGATACAAGTTGGGCCCTGAAGGACATGCATGATTTGACTAAACTGAGAAGGTAGCGCAACAGTATAACTAATCACACAGAGATGGGAATGAGCCACACATATTCAAGGGCCTATAAAGAAACCTATCTGCCAGGAGTAGACATTTTTTAATAAGAATTGTGTTGGGGCATGTAGTGGGGGCCTCTATTCTCCTGGTCTCTTATTTGCATGTGGAAAAAGTCTAGTAGAATACCACTCCTGGCCTCTCTCTCCTTCTCACTCAAGAGCAGCGAGATATTTAAATGCTAGATTTTAAAGAAAGGACCAAGCAAGCTGCTGCTGTTTTCAGACTTACTGGTGAGCACTGTGGGAACATTCTTCAGGGGTCTACTCCTGCAGGGGAAGCCTGAGGTTGTCCAGTTACGTCAGTGACTAGGTGGGTAAGCAGGACTGATGCAAAAGTGAGGGATTAGCAGACCTGCATGGGTGCAGATCTGATATCACCTTCTCCCTTTGGCTTCATCATAGGTGTACAGGTACAGGAGAACAGGGGTGTTATTAGTTCTCCTCCTCAAACCTTAAACGTGCTTGAACATAGCACTGAAAAATTGGGGACCAGGTTGCAAGGACTGCATGGCCAAGCTAAAAGTTTGAATTTTACCCATACGGAAACACTGAAGACTTCTAAGCAGTAAGAGTATGATGAATGTGGGGTGTTTGAGGACAATAAATCTGATACCATGTTACTAGATGGACCCAAGTAATTTTCAAATTGAATAATAAAAAGGCAGAAGTAGAAAAATCAAACTCCCAATATCTTTTCTTTCTTTAAAAAAAAAAACCCAATTAGACCCTTAAGAGGAAAAATCGAAAGGGAAGATTTGATGGTGAAGGCTAGGGCCTATATAGCCATTAACTTCAAAGAGAAAAAAATCCTGCAAGTATAAAAACTGAGTAGCACCACCAAACAAGAGGAGATTTTTAAAACTTGCTACGGGCGTTTCACTTCTTACATTCTTACATAGTGCTTACTACATGTCAAGTACTTTCCAAATAGTAACTGATTTAATCCTATAAGTACCCTTATTACTCCCATTTTACAGATGAGAAAACCTGAGTGCCATGAGATTAAACAATTTGCCCTAAATCACAAAGCTGGTGACAGAACCAGGATTCAAACTCAGGCGATGTGTCTTTGAGTTCATGCTCCTAACCACTGTGCTGCCTCTCCATGTCACGGTGTTTCCTTTTATGGCACTGAATAACATCTCCATGTTAGTGCTTCTTTTTCTCATCTTGAAGGGGAATAAAGGGACAGAGCAGCAGGATAAAATTAAGCAAGATAAAATGAGAAGAGGTTAACGCTTCAGACTTTTATCTTCAAAATTTTTCTTTTCTTGACTGTTTTTCTTTTAATGTTTTAAAAATATTTTTTAAATTGATTTCAGAGAGGAAGGGAGAGGGAGAGAGAGAAAAACATCAATGATCAGAGAATCATTGATGGGCTGCCTCTTGCACAGCCCACACTGGGGATCGAGCCCCAAACCCAGGCATGTGCCTTGACTGGGAATGGAACCATGACCTCCTGGTTCATAGGTCAACACTCAACCACCGAGCCACAGGGGCCAGGCTCTTGACTGTTTTTAGATGATTACTTATGAAATACTAGAGGCCTAGGGCACGTGCAAGGATATAGGGTCCCTAGCGGCTGCCAGCTGGGGCCTTCCTTCCTTACACGCCGCCCCCTGGTGGTCAGCGCACGTCATAGCAAGCAATTGAACTCCCTATCTGTCAAACTCCAGAGGGGACACTTTGCATCTTAGGCTTTTATATAGAGCAGCGGTTCTCAACCTGTGGGTCGAAAGACCCTTTCACAGGGGTTGCCTAAGACCATTGGAAAACATATATAATTACATACTGTTTTTGTGATTAATCACTATGCTTTAATTATGTTCAATTTGTAAAAATACAACCTGCATATCAGATATTTACATTATGATTCATAACAGTAGCAAAATTACAGTTATGAATTAGCAACGAAAATAATTTTATGGTTGGGGGGTCACCACAACATGAGGAACTGTATTAAAGGGTCGCGGCATTAGGAAGGTTGAGAACCACTGATATAGAGAGATTTCAACTCAGCAGAAGACTGCAATTCTACCAGTGACTAGACCAGTCCCTGAGATGCCTACCCCACCCCCACCCCCTTCACCCCCCCCTCCATCTCCATTCACCGTTTACTCACTGCTTGGGACATGACTGGTACAAGGCAGCAATTTGCCAAGCGGAAGCAAGCAAGGAATTACCTTTCTCCTCCTTACCGGTATACTGAACAATACAACCACGAAGTGAGCAGTTCTGCTCTAGGGAAGAACCTATTCAACTTTCCAAGAAACTCGAAAAATTTAGGAATCTGCGCTGCGGCAAAACAGACTTGGTGCCTACACCTTTGCCATGACCGGCTCCCGGGTCTTCCCCGCCGCCCACGTGTCTCGTGTGAGGGTTAAGTGGGACCCTCTCCAGTGGAGCCGCTAGTGGTGGCGTCGGGCGTGGGAGGGGCCGGGTTTGTCTACACCTCGGGCTTAGAACGGCGAAGTGGGGTGGGGGCGGGGGTTAGTGTCAGGGCAAGAGTTGAACTCATTGAAACAAACGAAAACAGCACTACTGCGGTGGGCCGTGTGCACACGGGTCCCCTTCCCGGAGGGTCCTGCGTGAACTCAGCGGAGGGTTCGGAGGGGAGCGCGGCCTGGGGGTTCCGCCTGGGCTGGGGGCCTGGACCGGCGCCCCGCTCCTTTTGCGCCTCCTGACCTTTGGGTGGGTGCCCATCCAGGCGTCCTCCGGGGCCCATGGAGGGGCGCCGCCGTTGCCGCGAGCGCCGGCCGGGCCCTGGCCGCTGCAGCCCGGGGAAGGCTCGGAGTCGCCGCGCTCTTCCATGCCAGGCAGTGGCGCGCGCAAGCTGTGCGCCGCGCCCGCGCCCGGCCGGAAGCAGGGACGCGCGCACGAGGGTTCCGCCTCCCCGCCGCCCGCCGCCTCCCCGCGGGAGGGCTCCTAAAGGGAGCAAAGTTAGATCAGCCCCGCCTTCTCACAAAGAGAGCTGGAACCTGCGCGGAGGCTCTCTAGTTCTGCTCTGCGTTTATGCACATCTGGGCAGATACCAGGGTGAAGAAGTTGCCTTGCGTCAGGGCTGTTTGCAGCTCTGTTGAGAAAGTAGGGAGCACAGAGAAGGCCTCCTTGCCTTCGGCATGGGGTCCAGGTCTCCAGCTCCTGGGAACAGGGAAAGCCTCGTTCAGTGTCGTGTTAGCTTAAAGTGTGGAAGTGGGTGAAATCTCCAGAGACGAAAGTGGAAAGAAGAAAAACCAGAGTACCAAGGACCGTATTTTGAGGGTGGACTCGACTTTTGGGATCAGAGGAGCAAGGGTAAACAGGGTTTGTGGAATGAGTGATCAGGAAAGTCAGATGCAAACCAGCACAGACACGTGACCGGGAAGCCAAGGATGAGGAGTTTCAAACAGGCAGCCACCGGTGGGGCATTGTAAGCATTTATGGATTTACTCTGAGTGAAATGGGGAGACACTGGAAGTTGCTCTTAACATTTCATAGTATCCCTCTGGCTGATGTGTTGAGAATAGACCTTCGGGGGCAAGGGTAGACTCAGGGAATGGTTAGGAAGATATTGCATTGACCTAGGCAAGAAAGGACTCTCCCAAGATTGAAAGTCCCAGGCAGCGATAGAACTTCTGAGTCCAAATATGACCAAGATCCTACTGGACTATCCGCCAGTAGAAAACATCTGTAAAACTTGGACATCATACAACTGAATATACTGGAATGCAAACAGAAACGGGCTGACTTTGTTCGGAAGGGCAACTTGCTTGGAGGTGGGCTGATGAGGAGCTACATAAGGAAGTTCCCTTTTCCTTGGCATTTAGGTTAAAGCTGAGTGCAGTCCAGGAGGCAGGCTCAGCCCAGGGTTCACGTGGAAAACCTCTCCGGTTTTCTTATCTGGGGAGCCAGGAAAATGAAGGCAGGAGATTTGAATGCATAAGAAATAAAGAAATCCTAGAAGGGAAGAAGCCAGAGAGGGTATCCCCAAACTCTTCCTGCTCAGTTTTCTGACAGATCCTGAACCACTCGAAACAGAATCACAGTAGTTCAGTTAAAAACAGTTGATCTGAACTGCCACCAGAACTGTCCCCCAAGGAATAGAGTTTGTAGTTCGAATCCAGCCAAGAAAGTTACCTACCAACACATAGGAAATAACATTTATCATAGAAAAACAATAGAATCCAAAACCTCCACAATCTATCATTGATAAAGTCCAAGATATGATTCAAAACTACTGACATATGAAAATAAAGAAAATGGACCACATTTTCTAGAGGCCAACCCTGAGATGAATCAGATGTTGAAAATGACAGGTAAAGATTTGAAATTAACTATTAGAACTATCCTAAATGAACTAAAATAAAATGTGTTTTCAGTGAATGAAAATCTCAGGAGACAAATAGAAGAACTCAGCAGAGGAAAAGAAAAAACATAGAAGTTCTAGAACTGAAAATTAAAATTTCAGAAATAAAAAATTTCACTGGATGGATTTAGCAGCCAAATTACAGAGGAGATAAAAGTGAACTTGAAGGTAGAGCAATAGAAATTATCCAAAGTGAACAACACAAAAAAAGTCTTAAAAAATTAACAGAGCCTCAGAGCCTAGTATATGATATCTAACAACCCAACATACATATCAGTAGAATACCAGATGGAGAAAAGAAAGCGAATGGGGCAAGAAAAATTTTGAAAAAAAATTTCCCCAAATTTGATGAAAGAAATTTGCAGGTACAGAGTGCTAAATGAACACCAAGTAAAATGAACACAACCAAGTCCACCCTGAAGTTAAACTGTTGAAAGTCAGATGTAATTTTAAATGCGTCTAAAGAAATGCAGTATATTACATGCAGGGAGAAGAAGTGCATCTACTTCTGAATGTGATGTAAAGCCACACATAGAGATTCATAAGTTTCCCTAGAAAGTATTGCATTGAATCATCATTATCCTTTGTCTCCACAAAGCAGCTGCTAAGCCCTAAAGAAGCAAAGGGCATTGAAATAAGTAGGCTCTTTGAAGCACTGACATTGACGTTAATTCAAGTAATTAGAAGTGAATACATGTTTCTCTCTGACCTCTGAAGATCCCAATCAGTTCATATGATGGTATTTATAGAAGTATTAAGGGCACTTTGTTCCTAATGTGAATTGAGGGGAAATTTTATAAATTAGTAAGGAGATCCAATCAAATTAGGTACTATGTGAACACAGCTCAACCGTCTTCAGGGGAAGATTTTTCAGCTCAAGCTTAAGCAAAAAAACAAAAGGGGGGGAGGGGAGGTGTTGGGGAATCCCAGAAGGACGCAGAAAGAACCGTAAGCTGAAAAGACAACAGGCAAATGGTACTTTTTGGCATATAGATGATTACCAAAAAAGCATGCTATATTTTAGCTTGCATATTAAATGCTTCTGACTTTTCATGTCAATTAAAAAGAGTTGAAGAATGAAACGGAGTGTCTCTTAATTTTCTTATTAAGTAATGGACATTTATAAATAAGACTTGATGATTGGGAATAGCTAAGAAAGAAAGTATTTAGGGACACAAACACAACCTAGTATTTAAAGTACCAGAATCAAAATGACTATTGTGGCAATCTAGGGTGAAATCCACGGAGAACAGGTTAGAGTTTCAGCTTTTGACAGACTGTAGGATTTCTCCTTTTATAACTGCTTCAGTAGTTCATGATAGTAGAGAGTCAAAGTGGTTAGGAAAAAAGCTAGGTAAGTAACAACAGTAAAATCCCCCTGAGTATACTGGTGTGATCAAATTCTATGTAATCTGGCACTTGCTCTACTGATTTCCCATCTTGATGTCTGAGCCAGACCACTTTACTCCCACCAAAAATAATCTCTATTGTCTAGGCAGAGACATATTAATTCAGTGAGAGTCTCAAGAGGAAAAAATAAACTTTGAATTGTAATGTGAATATTTAGTGTATGAAAAAGAAGTGTTTTTCCATTTCAAACAAATGTGTACAAACTTAAAATATATCCCCATATCTCATTTAGAAGACTAGATGCATCAAATTGTATTCACTCCTTCGTTCCAACATAAACTCAGTGTCTGCCCTGTGCCAAGACACAGGGGAGGGAAATGCATGGATAATTGAGATGTATCATATGAACAAATAAATATAATAAAGTGATATGTGTTATGGTGGAAAAGGAGGATAAGGAAGGGTGTGAAGACAGTTAGGAAATGCTCGTTAAATAAATGCCTTTTAACTTAGTAGTATGTTTTACGAGAAGAACAGAAGTCACAAGAGAATGGAGAGGTTGGTTAGGGTTATAAGGAGGCACAAATTTGAAGAAAAAAAAAGGAAAGCTAAGAGAGGACTGACTTGAGTTTATATCTTGAGGGAAAGGATAGAGAGAACCAGTTGAAGATCCAGTACAGAGTGAAACTAAATGGAAAAAACAGTATGGAGTTTTCTCAAAATTTAAAAACAGGCCCATCCGGCGTGGCTCAATGGTTGTGCATCTACCTATGAACCAGGAGGTCATGGTTCAATTCCTGGTCAGGGCACATTCCCAGGGCTGCAGGCTTGATCCCCAGTAGGGAGCATGCAGGAGGCAGCCAATCAATGATTCTCTCTCATCATTGATGTTTCTATCTCTCTCTCCTTCTCCCTTCTTCTCTGAAGTCAATAAAAATATATTTTAAAACCCCAGTGATCCCACTTCTGGGCAATATATCCTAAGAATCCCAAAACACCAATCAGAAAGTATATATGCACCCCTATGTTCATAGGAGCATTATTTACAATAGCTAAAATCTGGAAACAGCCCAAGTGTCCATCAGTAGATGAGTGGACAAAAAAGCTGTGGTACATTTACACAATTGAATACTATGCAGCTGTAAAAAAGAAGGATCTCTTACCCTCTGTGACAGCATGGAGGGATCTGGAAGGGATTGTGCTAAGTGAAATAAACCAGTCAGAGAAAGACAAATATCACATGATCTCACTTACATGCAGAATCTAATGAACAAAATAAACTGACGAACAAAATAGGCCCAGAGACATGGGTGCATTGAACAGACTGACAGAGCTCAGAGGGGAGAAGGGTGGTAGGGACCAAAAGAGATTAACCAAAGAACCTATTTGCATAGATGCATAGCCCATGAACACAGACAATAGTATGGTGAAGGCCTGGGGTGGAGTGGGGATTGGATGGAGGGGTTCAAAGGGGAAAAAATGGGGGACATATGTAATACTGTCAACTAATAAAAGAATAATCTTTTTAAAAACTTATGGACTAGAAGGGAGGAGATGGGATCAAAGGCTCTGTCATGATAGGTGCCTGCAAGGCAGGAGTGTGTTGGCAGGGAGATGTTAGTTAGAGACAGGGGTGTTGAGGAAGTTCAATGAAGAAGGTAAATTCTTCCGAGGGAGCGAGGGGGGCACAGTTGAGTGGTGAAGTCTTCTCATACCTGCAGAGAAGGATGGATAAAACTAGTGGAAAGACAGTGGGATAGGGGTTCATGAATGTGTGTGGTGGTACCAACCCACCCTGCACACCATTGATCAAAGCCTACACAGCCCCACAAAGGAGGAACTTCGGATCTCATTACTGGCGTCTCTGTGTTGTTCCTTAACACTGCAGCAGAGCATCCCAGCAATTCCATTTTACCTGCTAATTGTGTTCTTCCTTCTTCCTCACATCTCCTGTCCTCCAAAGTGTATGGATTTTCCCTGTTTGGGTTAGTTTAGATTATTGGGGAAGAAGAAAGCCATCTAACAGAATCCCCTCTCCTGGGCTCTGTGGTCCCCGGGGTTGGCAGGTAGAGTCAGGCTTCAGAACAGGTCCCACGGCCTTTCCTTTCACTCCAGAGGGGGTTGGGGGTGGGGGGTCCATCTGTCTGTAAAATTCTGCAAGTCTTCAAACTTGGTCTACTCAGACCTGAGGTCTACTCAGTGAAGAATGGACTTCAGGAGAAATTGAGCATAGGAGGGAACTGAGCATATAAGCATTCTGCCTTTGTGGGAGTTAAAGGATTCTTTATCATAGTCACGAAGCGTGGGGTGACTTTCCATTTTAGAACTCTACCCACTCAGTCAATAGGTGCATTATGAAAAACTGGACACATTGCATCACTGTGAAGGACTTTAGACTGCGGTTTGCGAAAGCAGAATAAATTTTCTTGTAGTTGTACCGTTATGTACACACACACACACACACGCACACGCACACGCACACACTCACACACACTCTCACACGCCCATTGGCAGACAAGGCCACACCTCACAGCTCTGGGGGAAGCCACAGACCTCAGCTGTCCGGGCTGAGCCTGGCCTGGAGGAACTTTCCGCGGGACGGAGGACAAACAGCGCCCAGACCCGACCGCCTGCGAGCCCGAGCCCTGGGCGAGCGCTGGCGGCGGCAGGTACCCGGTGCGCCCCCGCGCCAGGGCCTGGGCGGTGCCGCGGCGGCGGGAGGGTCCGGGGCCGCGGAGGTCGGTGCCAGCGTGCGCGCACACCCCGCCCCGCGAGCCGCATCCCCGGGCTCGGCGCTCGCCGCGGGTCCCCCGCCGCCCGCCCCAGCCTGGAACATGGCTGCGCGCCCCGCCGCCAGCCTCGCCTGCTCGCTGCTGCTCCTCTCCTGGGCGCTGCTCCGCGGCGGCTGCCGGGCGCGCTTCGCCGCCGAGCCCGACTCGGAGGACGACGAAGAGGAGGCGAGGCTTTTCCCCGAGTCGCCGCTGCAGAGACCCACGGTGCTGGTGGCCCTCCTGGCCCGCAACGCGGCGCACGCGCTGCCTCACTTCCTGGGCTGCCTGGAGCGGCTGGACTACCCCAAGAGCAGGATGGCCATCTGGTGAGCCGGGGGGCCCTGGCCGCCTGCGGGGACCTGGGCGGGGGCCGGCGGGGAACCGCGGGAAACGGGGTGCGCACACCCCCTCGCTGCGGGCGAGGTCCCGGGCGGACCGCACGGCCGGGCTGGGAAAGGACGCGCGGGTCAGTGTGCGCCAGGGGCGCTCCTGGGATAACCAGCCGCCCGGAGCTCCGGTGGTGGGGGGAGATGGGGGGTCCGGGCAGCCTCGTCCTTCCCCTGGTCAAGATTCTGGGGACACCCCACAATAGTGCTAGCTTCTCCCCCTTTCCGCTCTCGAGGTTTCCTCTTTCCCCACCTCATACCCCGCGCCCTGGAGTAAGGGGATAAGGTTGTCCTCCCCTCCAACTCCAGACGCGGCTGGGAAGGTAACTGAGGCTGGCAGGGGGGCTCCAGAATGGCTGGGGTGGTGGAGGGTGCGCCGCCCTGGCTCACCGGTGCTGGCCCCTGCGCCCTCCTCAGAGGCTCCTGGTTCTCGGGGGTTGGGAGGGGGCAAAGAGGAGATCTGGACCCAGAGTGTGAGCCTGGGGGGACCGCTGTGCTTCCGCACCCACGCCAGCATCCTGGGTCCTGTCTCCTCTGAGGCTCCAGACTGTCCCTGCCTGTGCATCCTCTGGGGACTCATTCCCCGCCGCAGAAGCCAACCGCGTGGGGCGCCCTGGAGGAGGCAAACAGCCAAGTTTTGTAACCCTTAGCGTAGAGCTGCGGGCCTGGTTCCTGGGTTTGCTGCGGGGAGGGCCAGGGCATCCGTGGAGGTGCCTGTCCGCTCCACCTTTAGGAATGGGTCCAGTCCCACATCTCTGAAAAACGCAGGTATCAGAGGCCGAGACGTTGGCGGCCAGGTGAGCCGCTAAGGAGCCTGTGGGCCAGGGGATGCACGCCGGCCAGGGCAGATAGGCAGCCGGGTACACGGACAAAAGGGACAAGGGGACTTCCCCGAGGAAGACAAAGCCCAGTTCACTCGGGAGCAGTTTCTGTCTGGTGTTGATAAAGGGAGCTGTCCGCAGACAGAACTTATCTTTGGAGCAGCGGTCTGGCAGAAAGAAAGAAGGATGGATAACGCAGCAGCGGCAGGAATTGGCAGCCTGAGGGTACCTGGTGGGAGAGGTGCAGAGGTGAGAAAGCAAACACGAAGTATAGAGCAGCACTGTGCTGTACACTGCTGTACTATACGCCCTCTAGACGTGACCACTGCCACGGAGAAGAGCATGCTGTGTGGCCAGTGGGAACGCTGGTGCAGCCAGGTTTTAAACCAGAAGGCAGGATTTTTTTTTAACCACTTCAATCCCAAAAGAATATTTAACAAACGTCCGTTCCCAGATGCCTTTTTCAAAAGAGATGCTTTACAATATGGTCTGTATGCATTGCTTAGTTTCAAGGAGCGTTCCAATAGTCACTATTTAGAAGAGATACCGTGACCCCGTGTTACAAACGAAGAAAGTGAGACTTGAATCAGTTCAAAGACTCAAAGTTGCAGAATTAATAAATGGCAGAGCTGGAATTTGAACCCAAGTGTGTCCCTAAACACTGCCCTGGTAAGGGAGGAGTGGGAATAAGACACTAGAAGCAAAAGTTATATAAAGCTATCGGCTGCAAATTAGGAAATGTGAGTTGTCACTAACTTGATATGTGACTTTGGGGTAGTTTCGTGGGAGCCATAGACATTAGTTTCCTCAGTAAAATGACGGAATGGGACTACATTTGAAATTAGAATTCCAGAAGTTCTTTCCGGCTCTTGAATTACATAGATTTTATGATGTGATCAGAATTACTAACCAACAACGATTGTACTTCCTAGGTCCCTGCATACTCCAGGTTCTACTGACTTTGGTGTTCTGTTTAGGCAGGTGGTTTCCCAACTCTGCATAGATCTTTGGGATCTATATTCCTAACCCTCATTCATGGTCCATGTAACCACTTTGTCCTTTACGGCCAGTGTTGGGAAGTTAAGGAAGAAACCCAAGGCTTGGGTAAGGCCTTGGGCAATCCATGGATTAGCCACTAAAAACTCTTCTTTGAGTTCTGGCTTAGAAACCTTATATCATTTATTAGATAACAGTCACCAGAATGGGCAGTTCTAAGTAGAGCTTTACAGCTCTCAAAGTGCTTTCATCAGCTATGTTATCTTATTTGATCCTGTCGTTTTATAAAGAAATGAAATTATCTGCATGTTATAGAACTCATCCTGTTAAAAGTAACTGACTTAGGGTTACATTTATTTGTTAATTTCACAAACACTTAATGCTAAGAGCTCACAGTTCTTCTAAGCACCTTACATTTCTGGTTTACCAGTAATGGTCATTAAAACCCTATCAGGTGTATACTGTATTATATACCCTTTTACAGATGAGAAAACTGAGGCACCACGAGGTTGTACAAGCACATGCTCCTAATGACATTTTGTGTGTGTGCGTGTGTGTGTGTGCGCGAGTGTGTGTGTTTTGTGACAAGACTTTGTCTTCCTCGGGGAAGTCCTCTTGTCCACTATGCCAGCTTTGGGCCATTTGGGCTGAGAAAATTTTGCTTTTTTCCCCCCCTTTCTTTTTTAAATATATTTTTTATTGATTTCAGAGAGGAAGGGAGAGGAAAAGAGAGATAGAAACATCAATGATGAGAGAGAATCATTGATTGGCTGCCTCTTGCATGCCCCCTACTGGGGATCGAGCCTGTAACCCTGGCATGTGCCCTTGACCAGAATCGAACCTGGGACTCTTCAATCTGCAGGCTGATACTCTATCCACTGAGCCAAACCAGCTAGGGCTTTTCTTGCTTTTCTCTCCTCCTCCTCCTCCTCCTCCTCCTCCTCCTCCTCCTCCTCCTCAGTGTAAGGTCGTCTGAATGGCATTTACAGGATGTAGGGGAGTGACAAAGGACTTCTAAATCAGATTGGGACAGATGGCTGGACATGGAAGTCTTCTTGAGGAGTTGACACTTTGTTTGAACTCAATTAAACCTGGGGTGGAAGGGAAGGAGGGTTCCAGAAAGAGGGAACAGCGAGACAAAAAACAAAAGGCGCTGGGACATTAACCAGAGTTTACTGTCAGGGGAAATAATATGGGTGGCAGGTCTACTGACTGTAAACCTGCCAACTCATCGCATTGTACCACCAGAGCTGCTACCTTTGCGAATGGCCCTCAGGGAGTATTTGGCTGGGAAGATTATGGTATAACCCTGTAGGAGGAGGTGGTACCTAAGTTTAGGATGCTACATCTTTGAGGGGCTTCAGCCAATTGCTTACCTCTAGTCTCTTTGTCCTAACTCTACTCAACATTCTGAGATGCCAAGCTAGTTAATGTTCACTCTGCAAAGCCAGCGCACGCTGCTGTCAAAAGCAGTCAGTGTCAAAAATGGCTGTGAGCTACCCAGAACCTTACAAAATAGAACCCTGTTGAGTATAGAGTCTGGGTGTCAGCTTCCAAGTAGTCCTACTTCAATAACTGTGCAGACTTGGTCTTCTCATTGATCTGCTTACCTCTAACCATGGCCGGGGAGCACCTGATAAGACATCTTTCCTGTATGGGTAATTGAGAGGCATGGCTCACTGATCACATTCAGACTTCTCAATGATAGGATTTTTTTCCCCACCTAAAGTTCTCGACAAGGGCTGCACTGCACATCCAGGTGGAATGAGGGTCAACACATTGACCTGAAAACTTTTGCTGTCAAAGAATGAGTGTAGATATCTCAGCATCAGGTTTATTCAGATTAGGTTGAAGGAAGGCAAGTTTATATTTTAGAGATACTTTGTACCAGCAAAAAGGAAAATTTGCCCCATGTACCCATCTGACCTGAAAACCCCAACAAGCTGATGGTTTTCCTTTAAATTAGCACAGCTTTGTGGTATGGAACTAAGGAAAGTACCCCTTGTGTTCTGATTCCATCCTGCACTGAGTTCGTGGAAATCACTGCTGTGCTGAGATGAAGGGAGCTGGAGGCCTTGTGACATGTGGCAGTGAGCTTCGGTGGCTTCTCTTTAATTCAGTGGAACCATGCACAGTGGCCTTAGCCATGGAGGGAAGGCTGAACTCATCCCCCTTCCAAACCTATGATTAAGGGGAGCAGCGCCAAGTACCATGATAATGAAAAGTGGATTGGGGCACAAGGAAAAACATTTGACCAAAAGATACATTAAGTTTGTCTTTTGGAGAGCCTGCTATTGGCCTTGGGAAGACGGTTGGGGTTTGCAGAGTCTGTACAATCACAAGGCAGTAACTGCCATGTAATTACAGAACCATTTGGGCATTTCACTTGGTAGAGTGTTGAAAAGTAATATCCTCCATTGAGGGCCATTGTATGGCTTTCTAAATAAAGAGGTGAGTTTCTATTGACATGCACATAAACAATGGTGAGCTATACTTGGTCTGGGTACTGATCCCAATATTTTTGTACACTACTTACTCTGTGCAGTGTTTGGGGATTAGCTTGGATTGACCTCCACAGTTTAATGCCCAACCAGGAGCATTTTGGTGGATATTTAACTAGATTCACTAATATACGTATGTGTGTAAAATGTTCCTAAACTACTATTAACGATCGCTTTCAGCACCAGCAGTGAGAATGATGTCACATTTCATCTTGACATTAAATGTTTTCATTACCTTTATGGAGAGAAGTTTCAGCTCAAGGCTGAAAAAGTGGATGATACTTTAGTCCCCTTCTCTCCATTAATCTTTTTTCCTCACCTTTATTATTCATAGCTGGTGGTTTAGTACTGAAGTTGGAGTGTGTGAACTTAGAGTCAGACAGACTAGGGGTCCATCAGCAAACCTACGAGCATAGCTTCCCCATTTGGAAGTGACTATTAATAACACCTACCACAAAGATTTCTTCTAACAGCAAATGAGATAATATGTGGACATTCTCTTTTACATAAATGCTAAGAAGTAATAGTTGCCATTTTCAATTCATCTCTTCCTTTTTGTCCCATCTCCTTTATCTTTATCTTCCAAATGAAAATTTAAAAATATATATATGTATATGATCAAAAGGAACTCTATTTTCTTCCTTTGAATAATAAATGATCAGCATGATGCAAACTAATATAAAAAAAAGATGTGCTGTTATAAACATTTTTGTTTGATAAAGGATTTACTCCTGACAACAACCCTGGGTGAGAGGTGCCATTACTCTCCTCATTTCACACAGGAGGGAACTGAGGCACAGAGAATTTAAATGACTTTCCTGAGGTCACCAGGCTAGTGCATGTTGGAGCCAGGATCTGACCCAGGCAGCTAATGGCACAGACTGAGTACAGATGGTCTGTTTAAGATCAAGAAAGGACCAATTAGTTGTAGTTTTTGCTTCGGTCAGTTGACCCAATTTGGGAAGATAAGAGTGTCAGTGTTTCTTTCAAACAAGTACGGCCCCTTCTACTTAAATGACATAGGACTCAGTGGTTCCATTCCGCTGTCTTGATAATTTTGTCACTTAGCTTAGACCTCTCTAGTTACTGAACTCTTTCTATGGTAGATTTCATAGAAACAAAATGAGACAACTTATGTGGGTTGCCTATAAATACTCAGGTCACTTGCTATGATCACAGCTACATAGAAACAGAAAGAAATGTTCCAAGTATTGTTAGCGGCAAATGAATCCAGCAGCACTATTCATACACGAGTAGTTCTAGCATTATAGGTTCATATTGGCAAAACTGAAAATACCAGGTTTTCAGCCTTTTTAATTAGTGGCCTTAGATTTGGTTGACCCCTAAACTCAACTTTTTTCCAAATGATTGGAGAAGATTATCAATCCTTCCCCACCCCACCCCCACACCCACCTCCACCCCCAATTTCAACACAGGGTTGACTCTCCGAATTACATATTTCCTTTGGGTAAAAACTAAAGTGACTAACACAGGTCACCAATCCTCTTGTTCTAGTTATGACAGATTGCCTGCAGGGTTAGGAAGGATGCCTACATTGTCCTGGTTCTGTGTGGTTAATTACCTTCCATGGGTGGGGAAAGTAAAGCACAATTCAAGGATTTGACCCTCATATATTATCTACCCAGTGAATGAGCATCCAGATGAGACACCAGATCTTTAGATTTGAAGCCCTGTGTGGCTCTGTTCTTTTATAACAAATGTCGCTCACAGGGTAAAGGAGCATGCCAGGGATCCTAAGCTGGGTTCAGTTTTACAGGCTTGTCTTCAGCTCTTTCTCCAGGTGACTCCATCACCGAGTTTCTTTGTGACTCCAGGCACATAGGCATGCTCCCGGTGACCCTCTCCCTCCACTGTATCTGGCGGTGGTAGGAATGAACAGTGAAGGCTTTGTAACCAGAAGGGCTGCTGGTTGTGTGCCTCAGTCCTTTTTTCCAACCCTTAAACATACACAAGGGTCATATCACTGTGCGGCACTGTCTTCCAGTCAATGGCACAGTATAGTAGGACATTATAAGGCTCATATGGGGACTAAAGTAGGACTATTATAAGGCTGGTTTCTACGCATTTCTTCAAATAACAATGTACAGTAAAGTTAAAGTCTCAGAGAAAATGATCAGCCTGTAGTAAGGTTGTGAGTCCCATTCTCCAAGGTGCCATATTATGACGAGCTTTCACTACATGTGTTTAAATCATATTTATTATTCATCAGGAACTTAAAAACATGTGTATTGTATATGTCTTGACATTTGTATTCGCAAAGGACTGACTTTTCATTTCATTGTACTTATGTTGTTAGAATACCACATAGTACTGATTTGGAAAAAAGAAAAGTAAATCTCTTAGAGTCCCTGTAGATTTACTTAATAGTAATTTAAGTATTTTATTAATATTTTTTCTCCTGACATTTTTAAAAATGAAATAGTAATATAACATAAAAATTCAAACAGTATGAATAGGAATACAATAAAAAGTAAGCCTCTCTTCTACTTCATACCACCTGCCAGAGGCAACCAATGTTACCAATTTCTTGTGTATTCTAGAAACTTTCTGTGCACATACACGTATCCTATTGATGTCAACCCAAATATGAGTATTTTATGTAGCCTGTTCTGCATAAGTGTGATTTTAAAAAAAACACACACAACTTCTGTTAACCTCTGTTCAACTCTGCCAGCCCACCTACATTCATACCTCTTCCTGGTAGCGACTCTGAACCTAGCCCTGTTCTGCTCTCTTGTCCTGTGTCTCTGGCCCTTAGAAAATCTGGTCCTAAGCTCATTTAAAAAAAAAAAACCCTCTTTTATGAAGTGTAATATGCATCCAAAAAGTGCCTATATTATAAATACATAACTGAATAACTTTTCACAAACCGAACATGTCCGTGTGACCAGTACCTGCCTCACCATTGCGTTTGCACACAGCAATGACTGTTGGGGCCGAGTAGCTGCAGTCCCCTGCAGTGTTTCCCGTCACATCCCCGTGGGGACCACCCTGTGTGCACAGTCTGACTCTTTGCTGTGGCTTGCCTGGCCCCCGTTGGCATTAGGGTGTGACCCTTGCATCCTCCTCGGGCTCCTCTGGGGCCCTAAGACTCAAGCAGTGACTGTGTTCTAGAACCTGCAGGCGTGGCCTGTTGCCAGTGAGATCTAGAGGTCAAGGGACCTAGATCCTATTTCTTTCCCCTCGCCTCTCCATTCCTCTGGTAGGAAAGCCGTGTGTTAATGTTCATGAAAGTACAAAGGGATCTCGTTATAGGTAATCATTGACAAGTCATGCGAAATATAAATAGAGCAGCTGTAATTCATTCACTGGGACTTGCTGCCATTCGGATCCGTGAAAACGCAGTGTTTGTGGTTGGTGGCGTCTGCCAAGTCTCTTGCATGAATTAAACCTTAGCTCTGGCTGGAGGGCATTTCCTTTCCTCTCGAGGAGCACCGTACAGAAATCATTTCAGGCTTGGGCTCCCAAGAGTAGCTTTACGACATCCTGCCAAGGCTGGACTGGGGACTTTGTAACACATTTCATGTCGTGGAGGCTGTGTCTGTTATTCTAGTTGTTTATCAAATTTGGCAAGCGGAGGCCTGTCCCTGACTTGATGGTTTAGCTCAGTCAACCTTCTGGCCCTTTAAATACAGTTCCTCATGTTGTGACCCAACCATAAAATTATTTTCGTTGCTACTTCATAACTGTAATGTTGCTACTGTTATGAATCATAATGTGAATATCTGATATGCAGGATGGTCTTAGGCGACCCCTGTGAAAGGGTTGTTCGACCGCCAAAGGGGTCTCGACCCACAGGTTGAGAACCGCTGGTTTAGCTGAGAGATTTTGTTCCTCTGCAAATGTAATGCAAAACAATCCCCCTCCCCCAATGTTTTCTGATTAATGTTTCAAGACCCCTTGGAGGATATGCATTTCAGAAACATTCATGTTAAGTAACCAATGATCTTGGGTTATGTGCTCCTCAGAGTAGGGCAGAGGATGGAGTGTGGGGCCGGGCCGCTGCTGGGAAGCACTCTGGTGCATACTGGGTTTCATTGATAAATGGGCTGTTTTGGAAGAGTTCTTTACCTTCTAGGCGGAATCACTTCAAAGGCTACTGAGGGATGTATCAGGCTGGAAAGAGGAGTTTCCTTAAATGAATCTTCCCCCATTTTGGCTGTTGCTGTGGTCTGAATGTGTACCCCCAAATTCATATGTTGAACTCTTAACCCCCAAAGATGATGGTATTAGGAGGTGGGGCCTCCCAGAGGGTTCCACCCTCCTGAATGGGCTAACTGTTTAAAAAAGGCTCCAGAGAGATCCTTCAACCCTTCTACCATGTGAGGTGGACACAAAGAGGGTCTTCACCTGACCTGGCCATGCTGGTGCTTTGATCTTGGACTTCTAGCGTCCAGAACTTGCGTGAGAAACAAATTTCTGCTATTAATAAGCCACCCAGTCTGTGTGTTTGTTCTAGCAGTCTGAACAGATTAAGCAGCTGTCAAGCTCAAGAAAACCATGAAGGTCCCAGCTGGCATGGCTCAATGGTTGAGTGTTGACCTATGAACCAGGAGGTCACAGTTTGATTCCTGGTCAGGGCATATGCCCAGGTTTCGGGCTCAATCCCCAATGTGGGGTGTGCAGAAGGCAGCCAATCAATGATTTTCTCTCATCATTGATGTTTCTATCTCTCTCTCCCTCTCCTGTCCTCTCTGGAATATATATATACATATATATATATACACACACACACATATATATATATGTATATATATGTGTGTATATATATATATACATACATACATATATGTGTGTGTATATATATATATTAAAAAATATTTTTAAAGAAAGAAAACCATGAAGTTAGCTTAAAGTGCCTGCATTTTATACAATAGGGAAGTAGAATTCTTTCTTTTCTCTCTGAAAGCGATTGTATATGGTTTGGAGGTTGGGGCAAGCTTCCTATTCTCACAGGATGAGAGCTGATTCTGAGTAAGAGGAATGTATGGAGGTACCTTGGCATTCTCCCTAAATGTCATCAAGTGAGAAATTGCTGCTTTTCAGGGTCTTGGGAAAGGTAGAATTTTCTGGAGACTAACGGCAGAACTTAAATTCCTGGGCCATCTGTGAGAAATGTGGTTGTGGACAATTGGTCTGTGGCATTTCCAACACGGAGTTTCTTTCTGGACCGCAGGACTGCTTTTTAGTTTCTTGGTTTCCAGCCAGCCGCATAATCTGTTCAGGCTCCACACACCACAGCGGTTATGGTTTAGACCCGCCAAGATAGTGGGAAGTTGCTGCCAAATGGAATCAGGGTTTTTCATATCATGGCCGCACAGTTGCACAGTAAGTGTGTACGAAGCTCCCACATTCCGTCTGCTGGAACAGATTGGGGCCGAAGCGCATTCAGACCCTGTCTTGTGTTTCCGATGGATTTTGTTGAAACAACCAGCGTACTAAAATATTTTAGAAAATTACACATCTCCTCCCTGGCCTTCCTCGGTTTTGTTAGACTTTATGATTTCCTAGGCACATTGATTTCCGTCCGAGAAAATTCTCTGTCGCACCATAAACCATGAATTTCTAAAGCAACGGACTAAAAAAATGTTATGTGCATTCCTTTATTCATTTGGCCATGGCAGATAGTCTAGGTAGATGAATCCAGGTCATCATGTTGAAATTAGTAGTTGGGGTGGCCTACAAGCGACTCACTCTCCCCATTGGTCAAGTTCATTGGCCATGAATGGACATTGGTTCTCCATCACTGTTCTGCCCACCTTTTGGTATAAGACCGCTGGACTTCAACTCGTGGTTACTAAACGCTGGCTCAGGGGCCAACTGTACCACAACACCTAAGACGTTTATTAGTTACACAGATTTCTGGGCCCCGTTTCAGCCACATTCAATCAGATGGCCCTTGGGAGGGGCCTGAGAAGCTGGTCTTAAACGTGGACACAAATGATATGGATGTACCTCTGGGTTTGGGAACTGCAAGATGGGCTCTCAGAAGGCCCCCTGAGGAATAGGGGACAAGGACCGAAGGCTGTGTATGTATCTAACATACAGGCCCTGGGATTTTCAGAGCTTGGAAAGTTAGCATAACGTGGAATCTTCTAAACTCCGGGTTCCAGGTACTGAGGAATGAAGGCCAACGGGTTTTCTTATCAAGTGAAGTAGGAAGGAACAGGGCCATAAAGGAGAGGCTGTGCCAGGTGGGCATCATTTGTGTTTTTTATTGAGTCAAGCACTTATGTTCTCTCTCCTTCCAACAGTAACTATTTAAAAAAAAAATTTTTTTTAAGGCAGTGCCCCAAACTGCCCATTGGATAAAGTGGTCGGTATAACATGACACTCCCTGAAACCTTTTTCTTTGCTCAGTGGCTATCACACCATGAGCTCATTAAGCATTTAGTTCTAGAGAAGAAAGGACAGCTATTGATAAACATCTCTTAATACAGGGAAGGGAAATCAAACCCGTGCATTTCCTTCAAGTAAGTCGTCGTCATTTGAACCACTTTGGTCCTCATCTTGGTCCCTTTGTGGCTTGTATTTCATTTTCCTACCTCTGGTTTTCTCTTTGGTGTGCCATTAGAAACCTGCCCCTTCATTTGTGAAAAAAAACAAAACAAAACAGTCTATTAAATTAGCCTGCATTTAGTAGCTGGCACTTCAGCCCTAATTATATGATATTACCTAGTCCCTACATCTTGTGTCTTCTTTAGTTATGAAATAAAAATATAAACTTTTGGAAATTCTCACTGTTCTGGTCGGCTGCATAAAGGGTTGTTCTGAATTTGTCACTGCTGCGCAGTGGCAAGTCCTGAGTTGATATAGTAGCATTGTTACAATCTCACTTACAGGCTGCCTTCCCTGGGGCAGAGCACAACTCAGTCGCTAAATCTTGTACTGGTCTTTTGTTGTTATTGTTAATCCTCACCCGAGGATATTTTTCCATTGCCTTTTACATTGCCTTTTACAGAGAATAGAAGGGATGGGGGGGGGGGGGGGGAGGAGAGAGACATATCGATTGGTTGCCTCCCACAGGATTCCCAACCAGGGCTGGGGATCAAACCTGCACATGCCCTTGACTGGACTCAAACCCGGGACCCTTCAGCCTGTGGGCTGACATTCTATCCACGGAGCCAAACCAGCGAGGGCTTGTACTGTTCTTGTACCTTAGTTTCCTTGTGTCCTTTAGGTGACAGGTCTGTCCAAAATTCCACAGTCCAGATTCTCAAGTTTATGTGTCTATTTTCTTTTTTTTAATCCTTTTTCTTCTCAAAAAATGTGAGCTGCAAACTATAGCTTAATGTGTCCCACGGAGAAGACAAGAGTCCTCTGGGGAGGAAGGTGAGCCCTGGCTTGCACACCTGGAGTTGCTTCTAGCCAAGAGCAGCCTTGGGCCCTGTGTGCAGATGTCATTGTTTAGCCCTTGTGTTGTCTTGTGAAAGACTAGGAGGCAATGCTAGGGTGTGCCACTTCAAACAAGCCACTGATTCTTCCTGGGCCTCAGTTTCCTCTCCTGTAACATAAAGGACACATGCTAGAGTAGTGATTGTCAATGCGGCTGCTATTTAAAATTCATTTGATGAGGTTTTAAAAAAATCCAATGCTGGGCCCCACCCCCAGACCATTTACGTCTGAATCTCTGGGGTAGGGCCAGGGCAAGGGACAGCTCTTGAAAACTTCCCAGGCAGGGGTAACGCACAGCCAGGCTTGAGAACCTCTGGATCAGACATTCTCTGGGGTCCCTCCTGATCTGACGTTAGTACCTCCTCCATGGATGTGACCATATCGGAGGAATCTTCATGAATCATAACTCTGCATGACTGACGTTTCCTGGATGCTCAGGCCAACTCTAGATCTTTGGGGAATGGCCTAAAAATAAAATCGAAGTTTTCTCAAAGCTCGTGGTATTTCATCCCGTTGTACATGGACTGTGCTCAGAGGTGTTCACTCAGACGGTGGCGTCCTGCAAGAAGGCGGCGCCACACAATGAGCTGCCAAGCGCTGTGGCAGCCAGAGGGCTGGCCTTGCAGGGGCACCTCTGGAACTTCTCAGGAAGGGCCACGTGCGCCAGATGCAGAGGCAGCAGCTGCGCAGGGCTTGCTTCCTGCAGCGCCCAGATGCTGCCCCTTGGCTAAGGGAGCTGCGTGTACCCAGCCTTCTAAGGGCACCATCCAGCCAGGCTCCGGCGCGCAGGATCCCTTCCCGCTGTGTGTGTTTTGGTGCGTTGCCCAGCTTTGCTTTGCCGCATCTGTTTCATACTGGTGCAGGGCCTCTAATCATCTCTGGGTATTGGATTTCTGGTGTTACTTTTAATGGCTTCGGATGTTAGCTTCTTTTGTTTCTAGATTTGCATAAACAGTGCTGCCTTTGTCCTGTGGTCTTGACAGGGCTTCAAAGCCTGGACTGGGCATCAAAGACGCCCTGGATCCTCATTCCTTAGGCATCGGATTGCAGCCATGCCAGCAGGTGACTGGAGGTTACAGCTCCACCTCGGGGCCAGTTTTCTGTCTCCCAAAGATTGGATTCTGCCATGGCTCCTTTGATAATGACCCTGAATCTTAATAGCTTTTCCTAAGGCCTGTGCATATGCTGGTGGGTGAAATGGGCACTGCTGGCGTTTGTCTGCAGAGCAAAGGACAGTAACTTGCTATTAGTGGACTATCCCCGCCCCACCAGAGACCCATGATGAAGGGTCGCTCTGGGAAGCATGGAAGCCCCAGGCTCATCGGCCAGTCTTTGCTGATGTTGGTGTGGTAGGGGCCACACCCTCACTTCCCTGTATCTTTTCAAAGTAAAGGCTGTAATTGAACTCTCAGTTATCCACAGCTGGATTGTCTGTATTTCGGATACAGAAAGGCCAGCTTTTGATCAGCCTGTATGGTCCGATCATCCAGCACAGCCTTGTGCTGTGTCTCTATGCTGCCCAATAGTTGTGTGTTTAGACAACGGAGAGTAATTTTTATCTCAGCTCAGAGGAAAGCTGGAAGGTGTTCAGCAACATTCCACAGAGGGCATTCCGGTGCCAGTGACATTCGGTTTTGTAGCTCTTGCCCTTTTGCATCATCTGTGCCATGTACCATGTTTTCAGATTTTCTTGAATCTCTGCCTTGCCTTGGTCTTCTCATCTGTACAATGAGGGCTGGATAGACTGATCTTTAAAGACTTTTTTTAAAAAATGCACAGTATGCTATGTATTTGCAGTTCCACCACTGATACCATGAAACATGAAACAACCTACTCTGTTGCCACATTATTTAAGATGGCATTTGGGCCTTGATTTCTCTATTTGTGTTTAAATCTCATTTCTTTGGTACTTTTGACTTCTCCATGTCTCACATCTTTGCTAAATAGTTTGATGGTTCATATCTACATAAAATTATAACACTTAATACATATTCCCCTGTTGTGATGGTTAATTTTATGTGTCAACTTGGCTGGGCCATGGTGCCTGGATATGTGACCAGATATTATTCTGGGATGTTTCTGTGAAAGGGTTTGTAGATGAGGTTTATATTTAAATCAGTGGACTTTGAGGAAAGCTGATTGCCTTCCATAATGTGGATGGGCCTCATCTACTCAGTTGAAGGACTGAACAGAACAAAAGGCTGACCTCCTTTAGCAAGAGGGAACTGTGCCACCAGACTACCTTTGAACTTGAACTACAATATCGGCTCTTCCCTGAGTCTCCAGCCTGCTGGCCTGCTCTATAAACTGAACTTGCCAGCCTGCATAATTGCATGAACCAATTCCTTAAACTCTCTCTTTCTCTTCCTCTATTCATCTATGAAGTAAATATATTGTATATTTGATGCCCAGTCCAGGCTTTGAAGCCCTGTTATAGAAAGATATATTATTATATATTATCTCTCTATATAGCTATGTATATCCTATTGGTTTTGTTTCTCTGGAGAACTCTAACTAATATAACCTCTAACTTGAAATAAAATACCATTTCTTTCATGAACAACAACAACCAAAAGAAGGGCTGTGATGAGAAGAAGAAGAACCCAGAGAATTATGTCAGAAGAGATAGTTACAGATCTGAAAACTGGACTTACTGCTGTGGACACCTGGGGAGGGATCTTTGCGGATGAGTGTACGTAGTGCAGGTCTTTTGTTAGAGTTGGCTTTTTTCATGCGTGCAAAGTGCAAGTATTCCCTATAACAGTGGTTCTCAACCTTCCTAACGCCTCGACCCTTTAATACAGTTCCTCATGTTGTGGTCACCCCCAACCATAAAATTATTTTCATTGCTACTTCATAACTGTAATTTTGCTACTGTTATGAATCGTAATGTAAATATCTGATATGCAGGATGTATTTTCATTGTTACAAATTGAACATAATTAAAGCATAGTGATTAATCACAAAAACAATATGTAATTATATATGTGTTTTCCAATGGTCTTAGGCGAGCCCTGTGAAAGGGTCGTTCGACCCCCAAAGGGATTGCGACCCACAGGTTGAGAACCGCTGCCCTAGAAGGCAGCAGTAGGAGCTTGGCACCTGCTGGTGTGATGGGAACCAATATGTACGTGTGTTCTTTGCAAAGGCTGCTGGCCAGGCTGCAGGCTGTGCAGTTTGCTCAGTGCACTGAGTGAAGAAGTAGCTTGCATGTGCACTTTGGGGGTTGGGGAAGCGTGGCCGTTAGAAGTCAAGTTTCACCAGGCTAATGGGTTATTGCGCCCAAGTGATAAGTCCCCATCCCCCAGAGGTTGTACTTCACAGCCCTGTCATTATACCCTCGTGCTGAAGTCTGGCCTGTGCTGACCTTCAGAGGCCCGGAGCAGGAGTGCCTGCGAAAGCTCCCTTTATCATGAAGCTGAGCGGGGCCATGTCCTTTCTTGCTGATTCTTTATGGGAGGAACAGAAGAAAAAGTCAGGGGTGGGGAAAGGTGTGAAAAAAAAAAAAAAAAAGACGGAGTCACTTGTCTCCAATTTTGAATTTAAAGGCCTCAGAAAACTAAAATGGAGAAGACAACAATTTTCTTTTTCAAAGAGTGCTCCCACTGGTGTCCCTTTGACTCACCTACTCGGGGTTCAGTCTCTTACATCAAACTTTCTTTTTTGAGCCATAACCAATAAATAAAAAAGCAAACCCTTCCGCTGGATCCGAATGACGTTGAGAACGCGCTGCCCTTCGGCTCCCTCTCGCAGCCCTCGCTGGTCTTGCTACTCAGATGACCCCCTCACGCTGTAAGCCAGCTGCTTCCTTCCCCTACGGCCCAAGCATCGTGTGCCCACTGCTCTGAGTTTCTGAAGACGCTTGTAGGACGCCTTAGTCACACGGCGGCTCGGGCATGATAGTGTAAAATGCCCTCGTGAGTGTTTCTTCTGCTAGAACAGTGAATGTGATTTAAGGGACTTGGGGGGTCCAACTGCTTCGCCCTGCTGTAAAGTGGATTTTGAAGCTTTTCCTCTCTTCTATATGACAAGGTATCTGAGACTCGTTGTTGCTTTCTCTGGCCTTTATTTCAGCTGTCAAGTTTTAGATGATAAATTGCATTGGCATTCTGCTCCTGTGAGTTAGAAAGCAAATAGTTTCCCTAAATAATTTGTCTTTGTGATGTCAGAGGGTCACAGGACAAATAAACCAGAGTCGGTGTTTGGCCCTCTGAAATCATTTCTCCATAGTAGATTTTTTTAAAGTTCTTATTCTAATGAGCTTTTACTGCTTTTATTTACACCACAGATTTGGGGCCATTTTCTCTTTCCTTTTTATTTATTTATTTTTTTAAAAAAATATATTTTTATTGATTTCAGAGAGGAAAGGAGAGGGGGAGAGAGAGATAGAATGATAGAAAGATCAATGATGAGAGAGAATCCTTGATTAACTGCCTCCTGCACGTCCCACACTGGAGATAAAGCCCGCAACCCAGGCATGTGCCCTGACCGAGAATCAAACAGTGACCGCTTGGTTCATAGGTCGACCGCTCAACTGCTGAGCCATCCTGGCTGGGCATCCTTTTTATTTTTTCAAAGAGGTATTTTTCTAGGTAGGTTTTGGTTTATTTATTGGTGGATCGATCTCTTTATTATCAATAGGTTTGGCAGTACTGGAAACACAGGTGTCTTATCCAAAGAAATTAGGAAAAGCCGTTTTGCGCATCACCTTATTAAAAAAATGATTATGACTTTTAAAACTCCAGACAGGTAATTCTTACTTTCAGCCACTTAAAAAAATATTTGCTTTCCTTGGCCTTTGATCCCTGAGAAGACCAAGGTTACACATGGCTTCAGGCTGTAGTCCATTTCATCCCGGGTGGTAAAATAGTACACGGTGGTGTCCAGACCCCCTGAAAAATCAGCTGTTAACAAGTGAGGTCATTTTTGGTAGGAGAATTGCATATGTCATTGTCTCAACAGAGACATGGGCTGCAGAGCCTGTCTGGGGGCCAGCTTCCAAGTACTTGTTGAAAGTCCTTCCAGCTTAGTTTGGCCTCGGCCTTCATCTCACTTTCACATTTCAAAGCACTTGAGTGCTGCACACGTCCAATTAAGTCTCGAGTAAAACAAAACCAGTAACCTGTTGTTGTTCAACAAAAAGTGGAAGTGAGAACAGTAGTCATTTTATGATTCTTTTCATGTAATTCTGTCACTAAGAAGAAATGTGTACTTTTTCTAGTCTCCGTAGAAAAGCAGAACACATTCTTTCTTTAAGAGGGTTTCAAGTATTGAACGAATGCGTACAAATACGAGGTTGTGTGGATCGTTTCTCATCTCAAAGGCCTGCTTTCTAAATAGTAAACTGTAGCCACAGTGTGGCAACAGATCGCCACGATGGCCCCCAAAGAGCCTTGTCTCCTGGGGTCCACTCCTTCCCTAGGCTGCTCCCCTCCTGACTCGTGTGAACAGTAGAGCAGGTGGAAGTGAGGTTGCATGACCTCCGAGGCCAGATCAGAGAAGGCATTGCATTTTCTGTCATGGCCTGTGGATTGCTGGCCTCAGGAGATGTCTCCTCTGCTACAGGGACATTGAATCAGTCCCAAGGAAAGGCCCACATGGAAAGGAACTAAGATCTGCACCCAACAGCCAGCACCAACTTGCCTCCATGTGAGCGAGCCACCTGGGAAGTGGGTCTTTCAGCCCAGCCAGGCTTTCAGATGGCATCTCGGTACAATCTGAGAGACTCCAAGTGAGAATGTCCTAAACGCTCGTGGAGCTCATGCTGCACAGCCATGCCTGTGAGAAGGAGCTGTTTTGTCAGCATGGTGGAGAGGGAAGAGGTGGGGAGAGGAGGAGAGAGGAGGGGAGGGGCAGAGAAGAAAAGGAAACCAGGTTCCTAAGTCAGGGAAAGGCTTTGCTGGTTGGAAGAAAGCAAAGAAGGCTGGGGTGCCTAGTCCCCTTGGGACTTATGTCAGATTTGCCTTCTGAATGGCTCTCCATTCTTCTTTGGGCTTCCTCTTGGGGGAAATAGGGTCAGTTTTCAATATCAACCACAGTATAATATTTTTAAAAAACATGTTGGCCACTCAGACACACATTTAATCGTTGAAGACAGAAGCTCAGCATCAAATCTCGAGGTCATGAGTGAGCAGCCCTCGGCGGGTTGGCCTTCCTGGGCTGGGTGGGCCCCAGCCTTCCTTTGACCCAGTGGGGCTGCCTCCCAGGGAACAGAGGTCTGAGTACAATGCCAACTTCTGTGTTCTCTCAATCGTATTTTATGTGCTATGTGTTTAGTGTCGATAAAGCATTTGTACCAATGGCTCTGGAGCTTGGAGGAACATGAAAGGAATGCATAGTGGTTCTGAGAAAGGTGTGGGCCTGCACAGCAGACCTACCCTTGGGGGAGAAAAGTCATTTCTTCCAGTGTCAAGTAGCAGTCTTATCCAATTAGATCACTATGGCTAAAAGGCTGGAAGATATGTTTACATTTTCATTCTTATCAATCTGTGTAACTATACAAAGGAACACCCACTGGTGAGTGGAAATAAATATTATTTGTGCTAGTAACCTTTGAGTATTGTCAACGGTCAATAAATTCAAATGTCAGGAAGTTCTCTACTTTAGCATCTTCTGTAGCCTGATTTTACAGTGGAATGTTCTCAAAATACTTGTTTCTCGATTGTCATCAGTGGCAATGCCAGCGCTAGCAGGATTCAGGGGGACACTACTCATTAAAAAAATTATGCTTTCTTTGAAAATAACAAAATAAAACCGAACAAAACATACAACCCCAGCAATAAAGACTTTCTGCAGAGCCATCCAAAGAACCTAAAAAAACAAGAGAGTGCAGGACATGATCAGATCTGTATGTATTTCTTCCTTGAAGCACAGGTTGGGAGTGTTGAAAAGACCTACTGCACTTGCAGCTAAAATCACCGAGTTTTAGGTGAATTGTTTCCTGTACTTTAATATGTTTTCTTTAGCCATGAAGCTACGTTTTCAAAACCATACATCAGTGTTTTAGATCCTGCTCTGCATCTTCCCACAGAAATCATTTCAACACAGGCCACTTTTGATGTCCCTGGTTCCCCGGTTGACATCACAGCACATATTATCTTGATTAAAAAGAACATTTCTCAGATTGGCTCTGGGCTAACAGAGCAGTTTGTTTTGGACTTGCGTCAGTTTGTACTTAATTTCTGAGTTTCGACTGCGGAGTATTATATCCCATAAAAACTCTTCTATCATTTTCAGTTGTTTGAAGCTTTGATTTCTTCATCTCCAAAAATAGGAATGAGAATCACCAAACATAACGAATGTGAATTAAAAACAATCTGATTTGGTGGAATATTTCTTTTCGTTTTAAACTCCTACTTTGTCAGCAGATGTAACCCAGAGCTTTTTCAGGCCCAAGTACAGGCAAAGGGTACTGATTATTGATCTAAAAAGAAAAATCTTGTAAGTCAGTATGCGAGTTCTGTTTCCTGCATAAACCCAATAGTTCCATCCTGGGGAAAAGTCTCAACGAGTAATTATTTCAGACCAGTGAGCTCATGGCTGTCTGCTTGGCAAAGCTCAGCTCTGGTTTCTTCATGAAAAATAAGACAACCGCCAGCATTTTTCTGTCTCTTGCCTGAGCTCTCTCACAAGAGCTGCTTTTCACCCCTTATGATTTAGATTCTTTAGGTCAATGACGTTTCCCCTGCCTCCCATGTGTAGTGCTACCAAGAAGTGAGTTAATATTGAGAAGGGAAAAATCAGAGTAGAGAGCAATGATTCATCTATTTCAGAAGGGAGAGGCACATTTATAGGGACTGAAAAGGGACCTCAGCCTTTCAAATCAAGTGCTCGCATTCAAGATGTTTCGAAACCTAATCTCTAATAAAATAATAATTATAATCTGATTTGCTTTAAGCAGATGTATGGTTTCACAATGATCTCTATTTTTTTTAAAGCTTCCCCCACTCCCTGACATTTGGCATTCTTACTGCTTGCTACTGGCAGAAACTATTTCTTTTTTTCTCAATTTATTCTGATCCTGGCTGTCGGGAGCATCTCTCAGCATATGAATTCCTGACTTAGGAAGATCACATATTCATCTTTGTAGGGCCTCGGTGTCAAAGTTGGCTCTGAAATATCTTGTGCCCTTTCACGTAGAGATTTTGTGCAGTGATTCTATGTATATATTATTAAATATCTAGGGACAGTGAAGGTATGTGTGTAAAGTGAAGAATGTGTGCAGTTTGAAAAGGGTTTTTACTGTCCCTTGATTTTATGAGCAATGAAAAGTTTCCTATGAATGAAATCATTGTTAGGGTTTGTTTTCTACCTTGTTCACTTTGCATCTGAAGATGTTTTGAAACCTTGATTTCTGGGAATGGAATTCTTTATATGCTTCCTAGGAAAGGAACTATAACACACCATTTAGAATAATTAATACGAGAAAAGACATATTCTTCTCTCCCCTGTAATACTATAATAGAACAAATCTCTCCCCCCCGCCTTAGTTCAAACATAGTGAGATGTGAAGGAAGATGTGTAATTTGTTAAATTTCTGAAATATAAGTTTAAAAAGTAGTTTCATTATTTTTAAATGCATCTGTAATTTGAGGCAATGCTGTTGCTCTCCTCAGAGAATCATTTTAATTAATATATACAACTGTGTCTTTATTGTCAGTATATGAATTATTTTTCTAGTATTCTGCAGTGTAATACTGTCACTTAATGAGAACTAGTAGTCATTGCACACTTACTGTGTACCAAGCATTGTGATAACATGTTCTATGAATTAACTTGTTCAGAGCGCACCACAAGCCCATGAAACACAGATGGTTATTAGTAGCCTCATCTGACAAAGCAGAAACTGAAGTTGAGACCAATTAAAATTTTTTCCAGAGCCCCATGCTTAGTGGCAGAGCAGTGGCCCGACCCAGTCCCAGAGGCGCTTGATTGTGAAGTTAATGAAGCCCGAGCTTCAGTCCCCCTGCCAGGGCCCATGGCTGTGTGTTCACAGCTAGTTGGATAAAATGTGCAAAAGGAAAATATTTTATCAGCAATTGGCTCAGAACACTTAGCCAACTTCCACTTAATCACATTTCCTCTTATTTCGGGTGGTGGCAGAATGGCCATGGGTATATATGGGATCTGGTTAAGGGGAAGCTGACTTGGGGAATGCATTTAGCTTGCGGTTAGCCGAATAATGTGGTTCATTGTCACTTCTATGTATATTTATTATTCTTAGGTCCACCTGACACACAGGGGAAGGACCAACAGCCCTGTTGTACAGCTGGCGTCAGAAGTGAGATATAGAGGAGAAACAATGATTGCAACTTGTCTCTGGAAACTATCTTCAGCCATTAGCTGTGCAAAATTTTAAGTGATTGATTTAGTTCTCATTAATTCCTGGTAAAAGCAAGGCTTCTCTTCTACCAGAAGCATACTTCATAATGCAGTAAATACAATTGAATATCATTATAAACCTACAGGACACTTTTTTTTCCTATGGGAATCCCATGGGATGGAATCTATCAGAATCACTGTGTCTGCAGAGCACAAACCACAGTGGCCATAGGTCTGAGCACGTACCTGTTTTCTGCACTGCGACACCGCGGGCTGTGTAGTAGCAGATCTAGTGCATCTTGGCCTGGCAGAGTCTGGCAGCTGCACTGCAAGTGGCACACAACACTGTCACCGACACAGTGAGACGGCTGGAAATGCTCTAACCTAAGAAGAATAATAAGCAAGTTTCAGTCAACCTTGGTTGGGGGAGGGCAATTATATTTCTATTCTCTCTATCCAAAGAGATATTGTAAAATAATTATCGCATGAGGAAGTGATCAGAGAGTATGTAAACAAACATCTAGAGAATAAATTTATAGAAGTATGTCAGGTGGTAAATTAATAAACTACTTTCTTGGGTTGTGGATGTTTATGGCATGTCTCAGCTTTGGGAAACTTGTTATAATTAGTTCACTATCACGTCACTATAAAACACATTTGTTAATTGGTGATAATTATATGGTTATTTTCTTATTCTAAATAAATACTCACTTTCATGCCTCGTGAAAGTGAATATTTCTTTTTTTTAGATTGGGCTCTCCCAGGTTATATAAGCTTCAAGCCCTTGATTCGATCCCACCCAAGTCCTTGGCTTTCAAACCCATTTCCTGCCCTTCTGCACACTGCCCTGGAGTGGCCGCAATCGTCCCTTTCAAGCCTTGTTTTTAACTTTTGATTGTCTCACAAACCAGCTGTTCTTTCCATTAAAGTTTCATGTTAGCACTTTCTGAACTAACAACATTTATCCTTATTTAACACAATGAAGTCTCACTACTGAAAAAAAAAAAGGCACCCTCAAATTTGTAGTTGGAAATAGTATGTTAACACCCACACTCGTTTCCCACAATAAAACGCCTTGAAAACATGCTGTGTGGCTGCTTTGCCACACCGAAGGGCAATTCTCAGCACGAAGTGCCCCGCTCCAGGCCTGCTGAATAATTCCTCCTGAATCCTTCATGTCATGCAGTGAATGATAAAATGGTAGTGACGGGTAATTTAGGATCCCAGTGGAAATTTCTAAATCATTTTGACTCTGAAACAAATTTGATAATTGAGTGTCCTTTAGTCCACAAAACACTCATGTTGTCACATTTTATTAACTGCCGATGGCCTCAGAAACCACCCCGTGCCTATAAATGAAGCCACCCATGACAGCTGGAGGCTTGGAGGAAGAATTCATTTTCAGAACATCACCTATGACACATGAGGTTCTTCAGCATAGGCACTAAGGTTAATAGTGACGGTCTAGAAATCATAATGAGTTAGAATTCCCCGAGTGTTTGAATGGCACACACATCTTGTGACACCCACAGCTGGGACTTAAGATCTTTTCCTAGTTTCACATGCATAGCCTTTTGTTTCATTGACCCAATCCTCCGCGCTGCTCGGAAGGTGCCCTGTGAACTCTGTGGCTTGTCATCTGCCACTGAACTGCAGTTCTTCACATCAGCCCTCCGGTTCCCTCTGTAGTTGCTTTTCTAACTTTCAGTGTAATGATTCCATGGCCCAGAGCCAAGGATCTGCCATGTGGATCTCAGAACTAAGAATGTTCCCTGTGCACCTGTGCAAGGAAGGTGAGCCACATCGTCCGAGTTTCACCAAACTGGAAGTTATGCAAACATATGGGGAATTCTCTTATTTCTTCTTGCACCACAGATATCAGGTGTCTTTCTAATGGCGGGCCTTGGGCTCTAAGAAAGTGAGTAAAATACCACCTCACTCGCCACCCTGGAAGCCCAGCATCACAGAAGCATGGCGGGTTCAGGAACGAGGTGACAAGGTTGGCAAGGTCACGGATGCCTCGACCGCCAGGGCCATACAGAAAAGGAATAGGATTCGATGTGTATTTACCTTATATCTACGTAAGATTTTCCTTGGGAACAAGGCCTGTCTTATTGTAATCCCAGCTTCTGGCACTGAGGTGCCCAGCAGGAAAGGGCTCAATAAATATTTGGGAAAAGGTAAATAAATTATTTTAATAGAGTTTCACATCAATATCCTTTTATGAGAAAACGGAGATCCCCAAAGACGAGTGGTTTCCTCCCAGTTCCTCAGGGGCCTGTCTGGTTACAAAGTTAGAACCAGAAGCAGGGAGTAGGAATTCTCTTCTGTGGGATCCTTTCTCTTATTTTGCTTATCTGGTGATGGAATAAAGTACACATTCAACACCATGGGGTTGAATGTCATGTTTATCAGAATCCCATACCCACACTGAAAATACACAGTTTCTTTATCATGAAGCTAAAGCAACAAAAACAAACTCTGATTGTTTCAAAGAGTGATTGATCCACACTCATTAGGAAAAGTAGATTCAGTCTTTTTTCCTCTTAAGAAAAGGGATTTCAAAATGTGGCCCCCTCATCGTGTTTTCGTATGGTTTGGTAGGAAATAGTTTTCTCCTCCAGGAATCCCAGATACTACAGGATACCTCACACACGTTTTGATGTAAATTCCACGACTACCCAAATCTCTAAGTTTCTTTTCCATAGAGGATAACATTTCACAATAGTTTTAAACACTTAGAAAGACATTTGCACAAAAAGGCTGGTAAGGATAGTGGGTTTAAAAAAAAATCCTTCGCTGGGACCGGTTTGGCTCAGTGGATAGAGCGTCGGCCTGCGGACTGAAAGGTCCCGGGTTCGATTCCAGTCAAGGGGCATGTACCTGGGTTGCGGGCACATCCCCAGTGGGAGATGTGCAGGAGGCAGCTGGTCGATGTTTCTCTGTCATCGATGTTTCTAGCTCTCTATCTCTCTCCCTTCCTCTCTGTAAAAAATCAATAAAAATATATTTAAAAAAAAAAAAATCCTTCGCCCTCAGCATCCTAAATAAGGAGGTAGGAGAAATGCTGTAGGGCTGTGGGCTGTGGACACGTGACGGGCTGATTCAGGAGAGATCCTGGGGAGTCTCTACTCTCCTTTTTTCATTATTTTATTTTCTTTCTTTTGGGAGAAGACAGGCATGAGTAATGTATATGCAGCAGGCAAGAAGGACAAAGAAATGTCATTCTTTTTCTGCCTTTTTCCTTTTCACCTATTCTTCTTGGAGAGAACAATATTCTGAATTATAATAGAGTATTTTATAATAAGGGCTAGTGTCAATGCAGGAAATTTGTAAAATTTACATTTCCTGCCACATCATACTGGTCAGGTCACATTTATTATTGGTTCGTAGGACAATAATAAATATTCTGGGAGCGTACTGACCAATACCAGTCAGATGGCGGCCTACCCGGGCCTCACATGTAGTGTTTACACACTCTGAAAGTGAGACAAGACAGGCAACAGAACAAACTGCACCATGATCATAACTCCAGTCGCACTGACAACAAAAGGGAAGTGTCAGGTTGCTGAGAGAATGGTCCCCGACCTTACGTCAAATAGCAGGACAGCTGTCTGGAACAAAGAGGTTGGTTTTGCACACCCTGGCCGGTACCTTATAGAAGAGTCGGTCATAGAGATGAAGGCTGCCTGGGTTTCTGTGTAGCAGAGGGCAGCAGACAAGGGGGTGGGGGGAAAAGGTTTCTGCAGACAGCTTTGAAGGGAACTGGAGGCTGGAGTTATCCTGGAGTTGGACAGATACGGGAGAGTGTGCATAGACCAATATTCTCCAGTTTGACTTCTCCTTCTGGATAGTTTCTCTCCCCCAGTTGTCAGCTGTGTTGGAGAAGGGGGTGGGGCGAAGTGAAAGCCTTCCTGGTCCCGATTCCAGCTTGCATTAAATAGGCTCCGCAAACAAACCGTGTGGCGGCACTTGAAGAGCTAGCATCCACTTAGAAGCGTTCACAGAGTCTCGTGTGTTCAACTCCAGATCGGGACGTGCACTGAGGAGGGAGATGAACTGTGGATGTTACTGTTTTTACAAGGTTTTAAATTGTTGCTTAAAACGGCTGCAACAGCCCTTGGGACTTCACTAGCGTCCTTGGTAGGCTGCTACTCCTGGTAATTACATGTCAAGTAATGACCTTGTCCCAACACACAGCTCTTCCCTGAGCCTGCAGCACGGTGCCACTGAAAATTGAAAACAGACCTCCCTCCCCACCAGCCTGTGGTATCTGCTGCCTTTGGCTGGAGGGCTCCGCTGGCTCCCTGCTCAGTGGCTGGGATTGGTCTCCTGGGAGCTGCTGATCATTTGTCTCAGTTGCCTCAAACCTGGCCAGGAGCTCTGTTAGTGCAGCTGCGACAGGTAGCCAGCACTTTGGGAGCAAAGCCTGGCCGGAGTCCAAAGGAGCCTTGAAGTTCTTGCCTCTAGGAGTTGGTCAAAAGCAGGGCGTTTAGCAACTCTAGGCTCAGATTTTCAGCTGCTCTGTCATTTTCCTTCCCATCCTAACAATAACCACTGTTCTTATGGACTAAAGAACATGAGCAAGACTGGAGTGAATACAAGTGACGTCCAAAAAGTAGGGAGAGAAGTGGTATTTTTAAAAATACCATCATAATCAGATTTTAATTGTAAGTCAGCATCGTTTTTGTTGTTTTACTCTCTCTCTCTGTTGACTTCTTGAGCTGTCACTGCCCGTGTTCTGGTTGTTCTGTGATTTGAAAAAAAGCAGCATCGTCTTCTGCTAACAATATGAATATAGCCTTCAAAATGATCTACTCACAACTCTCCATGGAAAATCTGAAATGGCATGAAAAAGCGTGCAGTGAAAACTCTTTTCCACACTATCTCCTGCCTCACTCTCCATAAACAATCAAGGTTAATGGCTTTATGATATAGTCTTCCTGAAAATTTTTATGTATATAAAAATATGCTGTTACTGTGCAACAAACCACCCCAAACTTCGTGACAGAAAAGTACAACCATTTTATTACACTCATCAATTCTGTCACTCAGAGATTCATATAGGGCAGTGGTTCTCAACCTTCTGGTCTTTTAAATACAGTTCCTCATGCTGTGACCCAACCATAAAATTATTTTCGTTGCTACTTCATAACTGTTGTAATGTTGCTACTGTTATGAATCATAATGTAAATATCTGATATGCAGGATGGAATTAGGTGACCCCTGTGAAAGGGTCGTTCAACTGCCAAAGGGGTCTCGACCCACAGGTTGAGAACCGCTGATATAGGGCATGGCAGGGATGACTTTTCTCTGCCCCCTGAGGCCTGGATCCTCAGGTCAAAAGACTGGACTGGGGGCTGGAATCATCTGAAGTCCCATGCTCTCCCATGAGAGGTCCCTGGACTGGGTGGACTGGCAGATGGAGACGGCTGAGCACAGCACGTGGCCTCTCCATGGCTTCCTTACAGCATGGCGGCCTCTTGCTGATACTAGACTCTGGCTTGAGATCAACAAGTCTCCTTTCAGACTTAGCCTTGAAAGTCACTTCTGCCACTCAGATGCCAGAGGAAGAGACCTGGCCCCCATCTTAATTGCAGCTATCTTTGGAAAAATACATATATATAATCTCCCCCTCCCCCAGTGGGGATTTATTCCACTTGGAGATTATTCTGTATAAATCTCTCAGGCTAATTTACTGCTTGAGACAAATCATTTATTTAACCAGCCACCTGCTATTGAACATTCCATTTGTTTCCAGTCTTTTGCTATTACAAACAAGGGTGCAATACATTTTTATTGTATCATTTATACATATATCTCCGCACGTAGGCTATATTTTTAGAAGTGGGATTGTTGGGTCAAAAAAATGTGAAATTTTAATAGATATTAAGCCTAGTTCTTTGCATCAGGATTAAGTTTGATTGAGTGTGAAAATAAAACTTCGAACTTAATGGATATCTGTGTAATATTTTTTTATATATCATTACCCCAAACTTATACATGCATAGATATGTGATTTTAGGGAGTGAAGCCTTTTATCTGAGTGGTTATGCGCCCAGACAAAATCATAGTTCTTATTACCAGGAAAGAAGAGAGAACTGGATACCGGTAGATAACCAGCAATTTCTGTATCATTTCTTTATGTGTGTCATCTCTGATTCTCCCAAAGATGTCATTATTACCCCCATTTTTTCAGATAAGGGAACTGAAGCTCAGAAACGGTAAGATGCTTACCCATGGTCCCAAAAATAAAAAGTGTGGAATAGGAGTTCAGACCTAAGGCCTCTTTCTACCACCCGATCTGGAACAGGTCTTGAGGTTACAGATGCGGCCTTTACTCAGCCTGTCCTGACACCCTGCTTTTCTTGGAGATCCCTGTAAGGGGACTTGGTCCTGTTCTGCTTCTGTGCTGTTTGCATTGTGCACACAAAGATGAACTTTCCCACGAGGATTATTCTTTAAGTGGAAAATCCTCTTCCTGCCACAACAAAGCAGCAGCAGCCCAGAACAGCTGCTTTTGCACCTTGAGTCCAGTGACCTCAGAGCCTCCCCAGTTTCTTCTGTCGTTTCTCCTTTCCGATCCTCTAGCCTCCAGCTCGTCACACAGTGAATCCTTTCATAAAGACTGGCTGAGTCATGAAAGGGAATATAGATGGCCACGCGTTTATTTGCAGGCCCGGAGTCCAACCCAGGTTTCTTCTCGCAGCCTGGGGCAGCAGTCACCTGACCACGGTCCACTTCAGGCCGAGGGGACCCTGTTTGGGACGGGGGCCCAGGCTGTCGGGAGCACCATCTGTGAAACCTAGACCAGCGTCCAGTGAGAACTGGGCTTCCATCCCAAACTCCCCGTAAGACTAGTGTTTGCTTTCTGCAGCCGTGAAATGGGAAAATCATCGTCTTCAAACGAGAGTGGGGAGAAAAACAGGAGTATGGGGTAGCGTGGCTAGAGGGTTTATACTTTGTCATTCAAAATATCTCACTGGAAGAAGCTTATAAAGACATGAAATTTTGTGCCAGAGAAGCATAGGGTCGAAACCTGCAGACCCGTGGAATATTCTCAACCATAACGGAGGGTTTGGATTCTGACTTGACCTAAAAAGATTTCGATGACTTTGAGATTCAGGGGGAGGAAGGCACTGGAGCAGGGCTTGTAAAGGGGTTTTATAAATAAGGCAGAATATGTGTGTGTGATTCCAGCTGACTTTACTAATAACAAAAAGACTCAGATGCTAGTTTTTTAAAAATATGCAATTGGCCTGTAATGCAAGTGCTTTGGAAAAGTGATTCTCTACATATATGAAGATGTGAAGTAGGATGCATGAATCATTCCTAGAAAAGAAAAACACTATAATGCTTTAAGTTATAAATGTGAACTAAGTACAATATAAGAGTGAATTAGTAAACTGGAAAATAGAGTTAAAGAATTATCCTGAATTCAGTGTAGAAAGTCAAAGAGAGGTTTGGGCATACCAAGGAAAAGAGGATAAGATTTAATAGATGCTTGTTGGAATTCCAGAAGTCAACTGTGAAGAGAATAGGGGAGAGGCAGTATTTGGACAGAATATGGCTGAGAATTTTCCAGAACCTGTAAAAGACACCAATCTTCAGATGCAGATTCCAGTGAATCCCAACCAGGGTAGATAAAAAGAAACCCACAACTTGATAAATCATAGTTAAATTGCAAAATACATTTCCAAAAAAGATGAGACCTTAAAAACAGCAGAGAGAAGAGACAGGTTACTGAAAAAGAACAACATACTAAAGCTGACTTTTCAAGAACAAAATCAAAGCCAGAATTACATCTTTTAAAGTGTTGACATATAACTGACATCCTGGAATTCTATACCTAGAAAATCTCTCTTTAAACAAGGAGGGTCAATGGAGACATTTTCAGACAAAGAAAAAATGAGAGTATTTGCTACCCACAGATGCTGACTAAAGAAGCATCTAAATGCATGTGCTTCAGAAAGAAGGAAGTAATACCAGAAAGAAGATTTAAGATGCAGAAAGCAATGGCGAATAAGGAAAATGGTAGACATGTGGGTGAATCTTAACAAATTATTGACTTTATAAAATAACAATAAGTTCTAATTTAAAGTATTAAAAAATCAAGGGAGAACTAAAATATAGGATAACAATAACATTTATTTGGGGATGTGGAGTGATGAGTTAAATCATTTAAGATTCTTATGTTGGTTGGCAGAAAGTAAAAATGTTTATTAAACTGTGTTGTTAGATACATATATTCTAGTTTCTATGCTAATCACTAACTATCGGAGGGGAAAACACTGAAATGAGAGGAAAATATCTCAATCTAAAATAAGTCAAGACAGGAAATATTAAAAAAAAAAAAAAAAGGACTAGTCATGAGGATGTCAAGTACAGCATAGGGAATATAGTAATATTGTAATAACTATGTATGGTATGAGATGGGTATTAGCCTTATGGGATGATCACCTCATAAGTTACATAAATATCTAATAAAAAAACACACTACTATACCTGCAAAACACATATTCTTCCTCAGACACACATAGAATTTCTACAAAAATTAAACGCATAAAGGCTAGAAAGCAATAACTTGTAATTTCTTATCGTTATATACTACTATCCAGTGAAAACTTTCTATTTCATATTTATCTTCAGAACACCTTTGTTTAGCAAAGGTAGTTTTATTTTGCAGAAAATAAGTTTGAGATGTAAATTTATTTGCTTGAAATTCCACACTAGGTTGACTGGGGCAGGATCCCAAGTCTCATGTTCTATGGAAATATTTCTGCAGATTACCAGTCTCGTGCCATGAATTCATTTGTGCATTTATTTTTCTGTCCACCTATTCCTTCACTTAGTATGGACCCCCCCACCCCTTGTTGACTGTGCTATACAGTTGAAACTCTTTCAAAGATTAAAAGCTCAACAGTGTAAAAGGCTTTAGTAGCTAATATTTTCACTACCTTACTGGCAATGACCTCTGGGTGCATTCACCCTATTTTTGACAGGTTATCCCTTCTGCCTGCATAATACAGTTGGTCCCCCACTTATGATGGTTCGACTTGTGATTTTTACTTGATGACGGTGCAAGAGCACTACACATTCAGTAGAAACATACTTCCGATTTTTGAATTTTGGTCTTTTTCTGGTCTAATGATATGTGGTATGATACTCTCTTGTGATGCTGGGCAGGAGCAAGTGAGCCCAGCTCCTGGTCAGCTACTGATCTCGAGGGAAAACAGCCCACACTATACAGTGCATCCATTGTGTGAGATGACTCTGCCCAACTGCAAGCTAATGTAAGTGTTCTGAGTATGTTTAATGTAGGCTAGGCTAAGCTATGCTGTTCAGTGTGTTCGGTGTATTCAATGCATTTTGACTTACAATAGTTTCAACTTCTGACGAGTTTATCTGTAGGTAACCCCAGGAGAAGTGGAGAGGCCTCTGCTGCCCATCTTCTCCAAGGACAACTGTTGCCTGTGTTTAAAGAAAGCCAGTGCCCTGAGGGTATAAGGCAGATAAGCAGCTCACCAGCTGACAGGCCCTCACCTCTAGGCAGCCAGGCTTTGTTCACAGGCAGAGAACTCACCGAGCCTGCAGGAATGGCAAAGCATTTATTTTGGTCTAAGGAGAGATAACTTGGCAGAAAATAGCCTTTCCTTCTCAGAGCTCGGAGTCCAATGTTTTGGGCTGGGTCTCCTTATTGCATCTTCATCACGTTTTCTCTCCAATGTGTCTCACTGGTCCTGGTTTGGGGGTCTCTTTATTGAGCACTGATCCCAGGATTTTGAGTGGCTTAATCCTGGGTTCATCATTTACTAGCTTTGTGACTGCTTTCTCATTCATAAGATGGGGAGAATACCTACTTCCTAGAATGTTGTGGGTTTTAAAGGAGAAAACACACATGATTCATTGGACCAAATCCTCCTTCTTGAGTATAACTGCATTGTACCAAAGGGCTCTGTCAGGTCTTCCTGCCAACAGTTGTTCTGCTGAAAATGTTGTTCATCTGAAACTGTGCTCTGATCCTCTGCGGAAGAACCTGGGGTCGGTGAGTTTGAATCTGGCTCTGGCAGTGCCCAAATCCCTCTCCAAATGCCGGCTGTCCGGGAATGAAAGTGAGAATTTCATCATGCCATGATATCATTTACAGAAAACGTGAACTGAAGCACTGTTTGGGAGATTCTGGGGACGTGAACTTGCAATGTTGGGCGTCATTGGCTCTGTTCCCACGGTGCCTCTAGAAGAACGAGGCGGCAGCTGAAGACTGAAGCATGCCTTCGACGTGGCCTGACTTGCGACTGGGGAAGGAAGCGCAGGAAGTCCTGCTGGGACCTGGGGAAGCCATCGCACCCTCTTCTCGGTCTGAAAAGGAAGTTGCAGCTTTCTCCCTTTGTTGGTGGAACTGGACTCTGTTTATAATGATGAGTGCCAAGGCCTTTGCTGGATTTCTAATTTGGCTCAGAGGACACACCCTAATGAAAGCCGGGAAGAAGAGTGACTCACCTGTTGCCATATTTACCATCGACCACAATTACATTTGCTTGAACTCTGCCCTGGCCAGATGTCTTCTGGATGCTGCCTTCAGAGCGATCAATCATGTTCCCTACTTCCCCCCGGACAGATGATTGGGCTCCATCAGAGCCTTCCAACAGCCCAATACCAAACAGTATCTGCCCCCATGTTCATGTCCAGGGCCTGCTTAAACTCACTCTTGCCAGATATCGATTATGAAACAGAATGGAAGTGCCCCAAAGGATATTTCCCCACACTTGTATCATTACATGTTTTGTTTTTTTGGGTATCGTATCCACACTTTAAGTATTTAGTGCTTAGAAAGAAGGATGGGGACAGCAATCTTGCACTCAGTTTATTCATTTAACAACACTACTCCGTGCCCATGCCAGACACTGTCCTGGGCTTGAAACTACAATGATGAGCAAAGACAATCACATCCCCACCTTCACAAACCTTATAGACAGGAGGGAGAAATAGATTACACAATACCATAGAAATAAAGATCGACTTACAACTGTGATGAGTACTAGAGAGAAGAGGTGTGTGGCACCAAAAGAACTGACCACCAGGGGATTTGACCCACGTGGGGAGGTCAGGGAAGGCTTCAGTACCTTGGAAGTCTAGGACCCAGGATCCTACCTCTCACAGTCACCAGGTGACATTCGTGCCAGGCTTTTGAAAAGTTGGTCTCTCCGATATTTTTCCCCTAAACCTTATTTCTCCTTTTACAGCAAAGGCAAAGGTCCTTAAACCTCTCTGCTAGAGAGGAGATAACCAAGATCACAGAAAGGTTTGGAAACAGCAAAGAGTGAAATCAGTTATTGATAAGAGCCATTTGCTGATCAAGGCATTATTGAAAAGTAGGAGGGCTTGGTAGGGTCTGTCTGTCCCTGAGGCAGGAAGAGGGCCAGTGACCCCTGGGGGCTCAGAAATAACTGAAATGCCCTGCGGCTGCGGCAGTTTTACTAAGCGCACAAGCCCGTGCTAGATCTAGCACTTTGAAGACACAACTGCAATTCACTCTCTGCTTCTTTAAAATATTTCTGTTTCAAACCTCACTCCAAAGTACAATTGCAAAATGAGCCTCAGGAGTGGTTAACGAGACAGTCCTCTGAGCCCTGCTCTCTGACTCTTTTGCTTCTGAGGTTTGGATGTGAGGTGTCACCTCACTGGACCTGCTTTTCCTCATCTTTCTAATGGGATTAATGAGAATACACAGCAGAGTTGTGACGAAATGAAAGGTTACAAGTCAAGGGTTCCAGTTCGGTGCCTGACCGGTAGCGAGCGCTCGGCTGTCTGCTCCTGCTACTTTGCTGCCTGCAGAAGTGGAGTGAGTGATAAAGAAGGAAAACTGCTCTGTACTGGGGATCTGTGCATGGTTCCCTCCCCGGCAACACGTGACAAACACACGTGGACCCTGGAAATGTTCGGAGCACAGTCTGTTCCTTCTGACAGCAGTTTTCCATAATAGAGATGGAGGGGAAAATACCATCAGAATAGCCTGACACCATGGACAAGAGTAAATAACTCGAACCTCCTCACCAATATGTCTCGGTCTCTGCAGTCTGCCTGAGTGTGATTATAGGAAATGAACATGGAGCTAACATCTGCCAAACAGTATCCCCCCGCCACCCCCCAGTGAAAAAAAAAATCTCAAATGAAGTGATGTGGGAAGGCCAGACTTAAAACTTTTTACAGCAGGTAAACTCAAGGCAAACATTTTCTCTCTCCCTCCGGAGCTGGCCGGGCCTGTTATTACTGGAACCAAGACAACAGGTTTGAGCTACAGCAATGCACTGAACTGAAATGTTTCGTTAGCTGGAGTCAAGTTCTCATTGTAGGTGACTCTGCGGCAAATTGGACATTTTCTGGTCTTCGATCATGTGTCTAGCCCGCCGTTTTCAGGGGGGAAGTGGGCAATAGCAGGAAGAAGTCTGATGGCTTCTGAATAAGTCAAAATGCTTTAGCGGGGTTAGCATTTTTCTCTTACATTTGCTGCTGCTTTTGCTTATGTGGCAGGCCCTTTGTAAATATGGAGAGTATATTTTTATTTTGTCATTCATTTATGCGAGCATTGACTGACTCATTCAATAAGCCTGTGCTAAATGTTTACTATACACCAGACATAGTTTTTGAGTGAGAAATTTGGACACATGATACATGCAGACCCCATGGACATGGACAATAATTTGGTAAAGGCCAAGGAAGGGGTAGGAGGTGTGGGGGTGGGCAAAGGGGAGAAAGAGGGGAACTCCTACAATAATGTCAACATTTAAAAATATTTAATAATAATAATAATAATAAATCGGACACATTTGTCTGAGAAGTATAAATGAAATTTGCCAGTAAATGGGTCAGGATGTTAGAAATCACACCTTTCCCAGAAAACCCATCCTATGTGGCAGCTGAACCTGTGCATGAAAATGGAATAAAGTAGGCCAACACTTCATAGTATTTTCAGCATTTCCTTCCTTTGAGGAATTAAAAGGATAGGTCCATGCTAAAGGCAATACCTGCCACGATTTGGCAAAATATATTATTTCGTAGAATTATTCACCAGTTTGTTTTTCTCAAATGGAGCAGGACTCCAGGGTTCCAAGATGTGAGCAACAATCCCCAGGGAAATGACAATATATGTGCACCCAAAAATTTGCATATGAAGGTTCATAGCAGCAATACTCATAAAAGTAAAAAGTGAAAACAACCCAAATGTCCACTAAGTGATCCATGGATAAACGAGTGTGGTATATCCATACAGTGGAGTAGTATGCAGCCATAAAAAGGAATGAGGTACTGATAATACTGCAACATGGATGAACCTTGAAAACATTATGCTCACACGGTTAGCTCATACATGGCACATTTGTTATCTATGCTCAGCCTTTGTTGGCATTGGGCTGGATTGGGAAAAGTCCCCCTGAAATTATTCATACTGAGATTTTTTCATATTGGTCGTGTTTATTAATGTCCTTGACAAGGCAGATAATTTCTTCTAATCTGACAGGTGGGCATTCACTCTTTGTGGGTGAGTGTGGTGGGGGGGAGTTTGAGATAAGGTTGGAATAGAGTATCAAAGGCCTGAAGAAAAAGTCCAAATCTAATACCCACCATTTGCATGACTTGTGCAAGTCATAACCTCTCACCCTCAGCCTTCTCTTCTATAAAATGGGGAGATCAATCTAATGCCTAAATGAGGCTTAAAATGGGATACTACATGATATATAGGTGAAGGATTCTTAACACCAACAGAGGAAAACTATAGCTTAGAATCAAAGGTATCAATAAAAGGCTCATTTGTAATATGTTTAATTAAGTTCATCTTGATGTTGAATTAACTATATTACATGGTCAATCGGCAGATTTTACCATTCCTCTTTCTGGCCCTTAGGAATAAAATGCATTTGTTGTTTGACTGCCTTTCCAGAATCAAACATTTCTTTTTACATCACTCTTACCCAGCCTTCAGGTGTGGGAAGTCTGTGATTATTTCTGGGATTAAGCAGGACACACCAAAAAGGGATGTTGAGGGAGTATAAACATTTATTTTATTGGTGAGGAGAGTTCATGAGAAGTGAGTTTTACAGATTTCTTCATTCATTAGAAAGAATTGCTACTAATGGACTTGGTAGGACTTAGAAAAAGGCTTTTTTGGGGGAGAAATCTCTGGCCTCCACAATCCATATTTGTATCCTTAACCATATCCATATCAACTTTCCACCCAGCAGATGGATTCTAGATTTTAAACAACTCTATACCGTTCCCAAGAAGCAAGTATCCATCATCATATTTTGCCAAGTGGCCAAGCATATCTCTTCCCGTTGGCAGCACAGCTGCTGATGAGGCTGTCCCTGAGGACAGAAACAGAAGTGGTGGGACTTGATGACATGACCTTTCTTAAAAATGTATTTTACTAGTTGCTTCCAAAAGTGGAGTTTTATTTGAAGGTGGAGCTCTTTATTTTCTACATCTACACCAATGAGCCTTCCTTACTGAATGAAAACAAGAGACAGTAAAGAGGACAGTCTTTGAAGTCTCAAGTTGGAAAATTCATTTTTGCCAACTCACTAGTCATGGTATGAATCCATGGTATTAGTCCAGGTGGTGACTAATTTTGTTGTTCATCTCACCGCTCTTCCCTTGAGCTTCTGTGGGACGTATTTTGACACTGGAGGGAGCAAAGATCAACTGCTACACAGCGTTGCCTCCATCCTGCCCACCCAATGGCAGTCCTGTTGCTCTATAGTGTCAGAAGTCTAGACTTTCTGGGGTGGCAGGGAGGCTGAGAACATTCCCCAAGGGTCAGTGCAGATGTGATCAAGAGTACTGTTTCCTCAATATCTCTGTTCCACCTGCTGGGAGACCTGAACCACGTGTTTATATGGCTCCCATGGCCCTACAATTACCAATGTGAGTTTAACCCTCACACCTTAGTAGGCCTTGTAAAAATAAATGAGTCAGTGCTAATTATTTCAAGTTGGCTATTAGTTTAAGAGCCAAGACTGAGGAATGAAAACTGCCCTGGAATAAGGAGAAATGTCAGGGTGTTCAGATATTACCAGAGAAATCTCCATTCATTTGGGGGATGTGGGGGGTACAGCCAAAGTAGGAAAAGCCCTATCATCCTGCAGACATGTTTATTCACTAGTCCACTCTAGGAGCTCTTGCTTTTCCCTGTAACAGTGACAATGCACTTGCTGGCCAGGGAACTCCATGAGCCAAGGAGATCCCTGCACATCCTACTGACTGTGTGTGGTGTGTGTTTCCCTTTGTCCTAATTTGACTTTGAATCTGAGACTAATGGGCTTTTGCTGACATGCAGAGCTAGAGAAGTGGAAGAAGAAGCAGAAGCAGAGAGAGAGTGGATGGGCAGCATTATGATGAGAAATGGCCTTGACTTCCCTCTGAGGCCAACTGGATTTTGCACCTGTTTCTACCAGCTCTTCCATTTCAGGTTCCTAGCTCCAAAGGAAGCCAGCAAGACTGATGGACAGAGAGGGGACCGGCTGCAAGCTCTGCAGCCAAATCAGAGCCACAGCTCTCCTAGATGTGGAGGAGAGAGATCTTTTAGTGATGACAGGTCCTGGTGCTCCTTAAGAGATAGAGAAAGTCAAAGTTCCAACATGGCCTTCAAAGAAAAGGAATGATGTGCGGACTGGCAGGCTCAAGAGCTGAGCTGTCCTTACCATCTTATCCTGAGCCAGAGAGACCCAGGGAAGAGAGAGGGTAGGAGCTGTTGATTGAAATGTGACTTCGCTCTGGTTAGGGAATTGAGGCAAAGATTGAACGGTCTTGGACTCCCAAGAGCAAGGTCTTCCAGCCAGTGCACGCTTGTGCGCTCAAACAGTGGGTTTCCGGTTTGATGAGGACTGGAAATCACTTGCAAATCACCTTTGCCGATGTCTCTTCCCATCAAGGAATCCTTTAGCCATGTCTGTTCCCTCCCTGGGTGCCTTTCCTGGTCTGACTGGTGGGAGGATGGCTGGCCTGAGACAGCGCCCATTTCCCACGGGCCTGGAAGGAGATTTCAGGTGATGGAAGAGATGCCTGGGCTTCTGAGCGGTTCACATATTCCGTGTCCTCCACTTCCCGGCTTGATGGAAAAATCCATCTCAGCCTCACAGTGCTTTGTGTCCGGTGCTCGTGCAGTCTCGCAGCAGGACAGGCACCGCGCGGCTGCATTCTTCTCCAGGGCGCTGGAAATGGAGCCTTTAACTGAAGCCTCGTGTTTCCTCCAGGGAGTTCGCATCTGGCCCTTTGCTATCTCTCTCTCCAGTTCTCTGAATGGACCAGAGCCTGCGTGCTTTCATGATTATGTATTTGGACAGAAACACATTTGTGTCCGAGGGAGTACGAGGCGGCAGTGAGAACTGTCTGCCTGGATTTTTGTGGATCTGCCTTCGCTGGGACTGGAGGGGCAGGGCAGGGAGTGGGGAGTGGGGGTGCAGGCCTTTCTCGGTGGGCTGCTGTGGTCAGCGCTGCCCTTCCTCTGGGACAGTGGTTGGCCCTGCACATCAAAGACCAGTGTGGATGGGCCTCCAACCACAGCCAGAAGGCCTCTTCTTTTCCTCAGAAGCCCGAGAACAAAGAGAACCTTAATAATTCTGGGAAGTTACTATATAGGAAAATTTTTCAACTCAATAAAAAGAATATTTAAAATCTACGCTTCTGTTTTGAATTAGACGCATTTATCTTTGCCTAGTCTAAGCCACTAGTATTTAAGGAGGTTTGTCAGTAGTGGATACATAGAGTTTGAAGTTGTCTAGTATGTATGCCAGGAGAATAAATGTCATACAATATGGACAACTTTGTCCCCATGATTAGGAAATGCATCAATGTGTAGGGAGGGCAGAGAGCATTTAAGTCCTGGGTAATGGAGACACCATAATCAAGGGAAGAAGTAGATGCTGTATAAATGCTCCTACACTATTTATAGGTAATTTGGGAATAATATAGAATTCTCCTAACATTTGGCTGACCTTGTAGTCAGGATATTTTTTGTTTTGTTTTAACATGCTCATATTTTGAGTGAAGGATAGCGTGCGTTAGAGCCGATTCCCAGTTCCAGGAATTTCCCTGGACAGCCTTCACACTGGGAGACCAATGGCCCGCCTCTCTCAGGGCCCTTCATGGCTATTTCGCTGGACATCAGTGGCATGTAGCCGCGTGTCACCGTGCATGTGATTCTCGCTGCCGTGTACATCTTAGCACAATCGAAAACCAGATGGAACTCGGGGCCCTCTCCCACGCTGCTTTCTCTCCCACTTTCCCACCTCCTCGGATTACCCTATCTTTGTCCAAGGGGCTCCCCTGGTGACCCTCGGCACTGTCAGCTGCACACACACACACACCACTCTCCCGCTCCAGCTGGTGGGATGCCAGGAGGGCCTGTGGTCTTCCCCCCTCTTAGACCTTGTTCTGAAGAGAGGAGCTGGTTCTGGTCTGGTTCCCAGGAGGGGCTTGAAAGTAGATATGTTAGCCTTGGTTTTTAGTAAGACTGGCTTCAGTTCAAATATCCATCTTACAAAATTGGACTTTTCAAATATAGTCACACACCTCTTATCCTCTTTTTTCCTGCTTTACGACTTACGTGTGACTTGAATTCTGTATCTATTCCAGGTTACTTGGTGTTTTACAGAAATCTGTCCCCTGTCTAGCATTGGGTTCCACTCTGCTTTGCTTAACAATTTTTTTTTTTTCTCTTGAACATTCCTGAATATTCTATTAAAGATTTCCATTTGTTACTTTTGGAGCTGCAGTGACCTCCCAAAGCTAGAGTAGAAAGAAGGAAAGCCACTATGGATTGGGTTAACAAAGTCCTCTTTACTGAAATTGCCACCTCTTCATTTGCTCTTATCAAGGCCTTGCTCTCAGGGAACCACTGCTGATCATGCCCATGGCTTTCTCTCTCAGAAGGACCTGCTGAATTGCCAATAAAATCCAAGCACTTTTCGTCCCTTTTATGAATCTCAGACATCTCTTTCTTCCATGACTCTTCGTTAGGTTTAGGTAACCGTAGTACCTGACTTATGAAAAGAACTTGGATTTCCCCCGCCTATGCTCTGGAGGACAAGCCGCATAGCATTGGAGATATCTAATCTGTTAAGATATCTGGTAAAATTCCCTTGGGAAACCATTTGGCCCTAGTGTTGTTGTTTTTCTGTCTTTATTTCTTCCATGGAAATGGTTCTGTTCAAGTTCGGTATTTCTACTGGAGTCAATTGTGCTAACACGCATCTTCCTAGGAAATCTCCCAACATATCGAGTTTTAAATTTTATTTTTCATTGATGTGTACAAAGTAATTGCTTATGATTTTCAAATGTTCCTCCATATCAATCACAATCCCCTTATCCTTGTCATGTCTTATTTTCATATTTGTGTTGTCTTGATTAGGTCAACGAGTGGGTTGTCTTTTGTTAATTCTTTTTCCTCAAAAATTTTTTCAGCATTTTTATTTATTTACTTCTATTCTTTTTCTGTTTCCTACCTCATGACTTTCTACCTGTATCTTTATTATTTCTTTCTTTATGCTTGTTTGTTTTCTTGTTCTTTCTCTAGCTTTTTGAGTATGAATTCAACTTCTTTATTTAGATTGATTTAAGGAGATAAAACTACCATTTTCTCTGATCACTGCTATAATCGTCTCCCAAAATTTTGGTATATAGTATTTCCATTATTCATTTTTATAAGTTCTGAAATTTATTTGTATTTATTCTTTTACTCAACAGTTGTTTAATAGGGACTTTTTTTTTAATGGCATGCTTTTGGTTTTTATTTTATTGCTAATCTCTAGTTTTATTGCATTGTGACCAGAGAATGCTGTTGATATTATTTCCAATATCTTATTTCTTTGTCATATAATTGTTGATCAATTTTTGTGACTGTTCCATGTGTACGTGAGAAGACAATAGAGTCTCTTTAATGTTTTCTATAGATCCTCTCTGTATATTTACTTTATTCCCATTTGCACCTTCTTCCACTGAAAGGAATTCCTTGCAATTTCTATACTTTCCACTATATCAGGATTTCACAAACTACAGCCTGCAGACTAGCTGCCTGCTTTTGTAAATAAAGTTTTGGTTGGCATACAAGAATGTTCATTCCTTTTTGTGTGTTTATGATTGCTCTACTGCTACAATGGCAGAGGAAGTAGCTGGGACAGAGTGTATGGCCTGCAAGCCTAAATATTTACTCTGTAGCTCTTACAGAAAAATCTTTGCCAGCCCCTGTACTATATCAAGGTACAAACATATTCACATTCATTATATCTCTGATGTGAATTATATCCTTTAAAATTATAATTTTTTGGCCTGAATTCTACCTTATATGATGTCAAGATTATAACCCCTGCTTTCCCTCTTTCTTTTCCAAGACTGGTATATCTCTTCATTTCTACCTGTTCTTTGTTTTAGATGTGTATCTGATACACAGTATGAGTTTGCTTTGTGATACAATATGAAAATATTTTTGTTTGAATAGGCGAGCTAAGCACCTTTATAAGTGGATCAGTTTGTTACACCTTTCAAAGTTGAACAGAAATAAGCTTTGTATGCATTATTTGAAGGCTTTCGATGGTACTCTTTTTTTGTATAAGTGAAGTTAATCTAAAATGGATCTGTGAGGATACCTTAGATTTTGAGCTTTATACTGGGAACTGTTATTGTGGCTTTTCCTTCTATTGTATGTGATTAAAGAAGCACTGGCTAGAAATTTTGTTGTGGCCCTGCAAATGAACTTGAAATGAAAATGCAACTGAATTACTGCTTAAATTAAGGGTAATTGTTCGTGAAGTTAAAAGGCAGAGTTTATATCTTGGATAAATGAAAATTAAAGCAAACAGGAAGATTTCCAAGAAGAGTAATGAATTTACTGTAGCTTCTTAATTCATTTCATGCATATACCGTTTTAGTACAGCCATTTACTCTGCTGTTGGCCGAGCCTTGTTTAAGGATCTAATGACACAGGATGATTTGAAGCAGTATCTCTTTCTCTTTAGGAATATATTGCTCCGTTTGTACTGTGAGAGGATCGTTTTCTTATGTACAGTTTTTAGAACTGGTCATTCTCCTGTCACTTAATCTGGGGTCTTTTGGCTCCCCCTCCCCCTGCCCCCCCGCTTCCTTCGCATGGCATACCTGACCTCTGTTGTGCTTTCTCTCGTGCAGGGCAGCCACTGATCACAATGCGGACAACACAACAGAAATCCTCAGGGAGTGGCTGAAGAATGTACAGAGGCTCTATCACTACGTGGAATGGAGGCCCATGGATGAGCCTGAGTGAGTAGCCAGAGGACATTCTGTGAACTCACTAAGGACCCTTCCTCCCTTAACCAGTTCTCCAGCCATCCAGGCTTCCAGCCTTGGAGGTGCCTGTGACCTTTCTTTGTTTTTCATCTGCACCTCTAGTAAGTTTCTTCCTTTGGCAGATCTTTATCTTTCTCCCTTCCTCTTTACTCCAGCAGGTCCCAGCCAAGTTCCAGTTCTCATGAGTTCACAAGTAAATCACCATGGTGTTCTATGTGTTAAAATAGTGATAATATTGATTCACATTTTGAGTATAAACCTTTTCTACTTGAGGCATCATAGTGAAAAGTTTGTATACTTTTTATATACACCTTGCTTTTTCACTTACCATATCTTGGTAATCATTCTATAGTTAAGTAGCTTCTTTGTTATCTTTATGACTGCAAAGTATCCATTGTATGGAAATACCATGATTATATAATCAATCTCTTACTGGTGGGCATTTAGGTTATTTCTAATCTTAACCAGACCAATTTCTTAGTTGCTTCCATCTTCAAGTCATTCTATATATCTTGCTATCAAATCAATCTATCTAAAATACTAATGGGTTAGTTTTTCTGTTAAAAAGACTCCAGTGACTCTCACACTTAGCACCCATACCTATGCACCCACATTTCCTGATTCTTCCGCCCAAAAATGCCTGCTTTTCTAGAATGTTCCTTTTATTTTCAACCCAAAGCTTTTGCTTGTGTAGGTTTGTTCTCCTAGAAGACCCTTCTTTCTTTATAACCACTTCTTATCCCAAATCCCACCTCCTACCGAAAGCTGTTGCCAGTCATTTCAGTTACAGAGCTCTCTCTCTCTCTCTCTCTCTCTCTCTCTCTCTCAACACGTGTGTTGCTTATTTTTTCCATCATTCTTTTTGACACAACCGTATACTTCACGAACATAAACTATATAATCTATGCATTTTTCCAAGTTTCTGAGTTCTTTGTCGGGGGCTAAAGTACACAAATTATATTTCCCCCAATGCAGTTTTTGGCAGGCACAAAATTAATACTTGTTGAACAAATGAGTGAATGAGTAAGCATATTACTGTTGTACATATTCCCAAGGCTCCTACAATTCCAGCTTATGGAATTGTACAAGTAGAATGAATTGAGTTGCCTGAATTTTTGCCCAGAATAAGTCATTCATTGAAAGCCAAATCTGTATGATAAGTGCCATCCCAGAACAATTTTTTGTCCTTCTAGTCTCTCTGTATATAATTCTTATGTTATATGTGTACGCATGTATATACATATCTCAAATCCCAGCTTGTGATCCATATATCAAGCAACATTTAACTACAAAATTTGAACACTACAAAAATTTTTGAACACTCTCTTGGAGTCCCTTATAATGGAATTCGGCATCATTAGAATGGCCCTGAAAGACTTTATGTTCCTACCTTGCATCCTGGTAATTTTCTCTATAGCCAGTGTTTGACTAAATGTGTTGTACGCCAAGGTCAATGGGAAAAATATTAGGAGAGGCATTTGGGAGGGGGGTGATATATTCAGCAAAACAGGAATTGCACTGCTTTTCCTTGAAGCAATAATAGGGGAAGGCATCCCAGAGAATTCCTGTGCGGTACATAGTTTTATTCATCCTATTTGTATAGTTTTTGCGGTTTTTCATTCTCCAAGGCTCGTGTACTACCAGCACAGCTCTAAGAACTTGAAGTGGTGGCCAGTTTGGGCCACTGTGGCAATGTCAATGCCCATGCCAATTAGGAGTTTTCAGAAGGGTTCTCAAGGGCACAGCACCCATCGGCCTATGTGGCCATGCGAGAGCCTGGGGCCGGCCTTTCTGAGGATGCTGATGGAGATCCCAAGGACTATGCATTGCTCCATGACCTCCCTTCACCCGGGATACAGCCATGTGTTCGCTTCTGTGGCATCCTTTCCTGAGACTTGCCCAAGAAAATTAAACCTTTCTTTCTCCTGGGAAACTCACATTTTTATGCTACAAATTTCCAAATGTACCTGATGGCAAAAATGTATTTTAAGAAGTACCTAGGAATATGAGCGTTGGGGTTATGCCTGGGTTTAAATCCTGACTGTGCCCTTTATTAACTACATAGCATTAAGCAAATGGCTCAAACTGCTCTACACCAATTTCCTCATCTGTGAAACGGGAGAATAGTAATACAGTTGGTGGGTTCCATACCTGCAATTCAACTAATGGTGTATCGAAAGTATTCAGAAAAAAAGTATTACTTTTTGCTGGTGTGTGTACAGTGTAGTTACGCCTACAATGCATCTATACTGATCATGTACAGACTTTTTCTAGTCATTATTCCCTAAACAATAAAGGATAACAACTATTTACATAGCATTTATATTGTTCTGTGTATTCAAAATAATCTTTAGAGAACATTTAAAATATATGGGACAATGTGTGCAGGTTATATGCAAATGCTTCACCATTTTATAGAAGGGACTTGAGCATCCACAGATGTTGGTAATCACCGGGGTCCTGAAACCAATACCTCTCGGATACTCAGAGACAATTCTACTTACCTAGTAGGGACTCGGTGGGTTCCCTTTAGGACCCACTGAACTATTTCACATAAAGATTCTTGTGTATGGTAAGCAGAAGTCCTTGCTCTCTCCTTGCTCCAGTTTCTTTATGTGTATGTGGGGATGATACTAACAAGAATAGTATCTACTTCAAGCGAGGGTGAGTGGAAGATTCAATGAGTTTCTACATAGTGCCTGGAATATATAGGCACTCAGTAATGAAAGCTACTACTACTACTATTATTTATTATTATTTTAGGTCTTATCCTGATGAAATTGGTCCAAAGCACTGGCCGGCCTCCCGGTTTGCCCACGTGATGAAACTACGGCAGGCAGCCCTTCGAACTGCGAGGGAAAAATGGTCAGACTACATTCTGGTAAAATCAGATGTTTGATTTCTTGACAACTGTTATCTAGAATATGTCCAGATCAGTTGTCCGAAAACTAGGACTGTGGGATCAAGTAAAATAATCTTATGTTTAGGCCCTACCTTCTCCACTTTTTAATAAAGGCACGGAGGAAATGTTGGGAATTTAATATTGAGATACCCGGATTTCATCTCAGACCCACTTCGGACATGCATTTTCAGTAAGCAAACAAGCTCTTGAATTATTCACTCTCTTTCATAGAACAGGCATAAAAATCCCAATCTTTGTAGCTCATGGGAGATGCTGTAGGTAAAATAATATAGTCTTAATAACTTTTCAGAAGAATTAAATTAATTGTATAAAAAGAGATTCAAATGAACAGCTCTGAAACGCCATTCCATTTTGCTCCTGAGTGACCTGGGGAAATGGCACCTCTTTCTTGGCTTCCTAGTTGCTCCCCATGATGCTGGGCTCTGGTGGTGAATTTCCATCACTTCTGTTAGAACTGTGAGGTGGTCCAGAACATGCTGGACTTGATGATCAGGAGTCAATATTTTGTTCCATCCTCATCCTCCATGAACCTCTCTCCACTGGAAAGGACGTCTTCTTAAGCAGCTACAGTTCCCATTTCCCGTTTGAATATTGTGGGTTGGGTCCTGGTTGCGTGTGTCCCCAGCGTGGTAACACCAATTCATTGCCTGGTGCCTTTTGCGGAGCTGAACATGTAGAAGTTAGACTAAGTGTGTTTAGTCTGAATGAAAGCCATCCTGTTGCAATGAGCTCCCATAAGGAGAACATAGATAACTGGTGCCACAGCTCATGAGCCAGCCGCAGGTGTTGGGTTACTCCTGAACCCATGACGACAAGTACCTTTTCACCTGACTTTATCTTTTTCTTTTCCTAGTTCATAGATGTTGACAACTTCCTGACTAATCCACAGACCCTCAATCTACTGATTGCCGAAAACAAAACCATCGTGGCCCCCATGCTGGAGTCTCGGGGCCTGTACTCCAATTTCTGGTGCGGAATCACACCTCAGGCAAGTCTGTGGCTAATGAGTGAAAGCTATGAGTTTTAACAAGGCGGCTCTGAGTCACCAGTAGCCCTATTAACCTTTTTCTCATTTCCTCCTTTGAAAGATGCATGCCATTTCAGAGCAAGCATTTTCAGGAAAGGAGATATATCCAGGTCCAATGCCACCACCCAGTGAGTGCTTCTGAATTAATGAATTATGAAGAAAACATTCTAGTGACTTTAGCATTAGAAGCTTAAATGAACCAATAAAGCTTGCTGGCATTTGTACTTTTTTTCTTTCTGACTCAGAGATTTTTAACAAAATTTAATAGGTGGTGTGTTTGGTTTTTTGTTTTGTTTTGTTTTGTTTGTCATTAACACTATCATAAGAATACTATAGAAAAATTTAAAAATGAAAAAAGGTAAAAATGTCATGTTAATCTCCACCACTCTAACATCATAGATAACAGTTTGCATGTCCTTAATAACTATGTCAAGTGGCTATAGTGCAACTTAACCTTTCTCTTAGTTTAAAAACATTTAAGTTGTTTGCAACTTTTAACTATTATAAGGACTGTCATGATTAATATAATTTTTTTGTATTTAATATTTTTTCTTTAGGATAACTTCTTAGAAGTGGAATTACTTAGTCAAAGAGTGTAAATATTTTTATGACCTTTGATATATGTTGCCAAATTTATTTCTAAAGAGATCCAATAATTAGAACTGCTATGGTAGCTTGTTTTTACAAAATTCATGTTAAAATCGGAATTCTTTTATTTCCATCACCTCTCTTTTCCACTGTAAAATCTTTAAAGTCTAGAGATCTGTTACAGTGAATGCTTACGGCTGGTTATAGTTTTACTCTTTAGTTAAATGCGAGAGATAAACTGATCAATGTCGTATATATCAATATAGAATAAAGATGTGCTTAAGGAAAAAATATATATATATATGTTAAATGTGGTCTCAGACCCAAGGGGCTACAATTGTGCGTCCCTCTTTTATATTTTGTTTGGTTTGGGGCCAAATGATAAATGTTTAATAACTGGCTCTCTGTGGGAGGAAAATCCTGATTGGTAACATTTGCCAGTTTTCGTGGTGTAAGTTACTCCCACCATGCAGACTACTTAAATGTTGTTTAAGCTAAGGGAAAGGTTAAGTAAATTGCAGTGTAGCTACTTGATGAGATAATTATTAAAAATATGCATAGCTGACATCTGCGGTTCTGTTAGATGGTGGCATTAACTTGATTTTTATTTTTACAGCTGTCAACATGTCAACTGGCTTGCACAGTTCCTGAAAACATAGCAGTCAGTGGCTCTAACACACTACTGGACGAGGCATTCCTCTTTCGCTACAGTATTTCCCGCAGTCCCAAGAGGTTTCAGATGCATGTTATTAGCCACATCTCTTCTAGGGAAGCATTAAGTTCATATTTGTATAAGTCATTCAGTTCTTGGGCTGGAACGTTATCTAGGTGCATTTGAATTCACACACTCTTAGTTAATGATCTGCAGTGCCTCGCGTGGCAGAATCACTCGGTTGTTTTTAATGAGTTATGCTGTGACATCAGCCATAAGGGTGGATTATTCTAGGGACTGCAGCCTCCAGGTTTCAATTATCTTCTTGTTTGCTTTCATCATGAAAAGCAAATAGGAGAAATTGCTCACTTATTTTGCACAATAAGAGTAAAAAACCTGGCCCCGGCTAGTGTGACTCAGTTGGAGCATCATCCTGTACACCAGAATGGTTTCGGGTTCGATTTCCAGTCAGGGCACATACCTAGGTTACAGGTTGGATCCCCTGGTCGAGTGTATGTGGGAGGCAACCAATCGATGTTTTTCACGTTGATGTTTCTCTCCTTCCCTCCCTTCCTCCCTCCCTCTCGCTTTAAAATCAATAACCATATTCTCAGGTGAGGATTTTTTTGAAATAAAAAATTTGAACACTTTAGGGGCAATTCTAATTTTTACCCCTCTACCCTTGGCTGCCATCCCCAGTCAGGCTTCCACTGGGGCAGTCAGTGATGTCATGTGCTTCAGGCAGGCCCTGGTCTCCAGAGCATCCAAAACAAAGCGGCCCTGGTGTTGTTGTCTGGCCAGTGAACAAGAATTATTACCAACAACATTCAACTTATGTGGGGACAAAAGACACAGTTTTCACCTCTGCCTGTCTGCAGGAGGCATGTTAACTCCCTTTCTCTGCTCCCTTCCTCCCTGCCCCCGGGATATTCAGTGATTCATCATCATCATGACGTTTTCAAGCTTCTCATTCTGAGAATATTGTGCCTAAGTTGTCCAGAACTTATATATTTGACATGCGTTCTTAAAGACCAGCCTTCCCTTTATCCCTTGGGAAAAATGTTTTCAAGTTGAAGTATTAGGAGAACCCATGTTCTATCTTAAGGATATTAAGTGATCCTTCATTTAAAAGCTAATAAAAAATTATACTACTAATAATACTCCCTATAATGAACCACAGTTTTCAAAGTATCTTCATAGACCTTAGTGCTTGTGATCCATTCTACGCCGTGTGAGAAGAAACTCAAAGAGATCAAACATGGGCTGAGATCAAACAGCTGGAAGATGGTTCAAGTAACTCTAAGCCTCACATCCTCTAAGTTTCAATTGGCACGGCTTCCACCTTGCCACGTGGTCAGGGTTAGGGTTAGCTCAGCTGGAACACTCATCTAGACACTAAAGCAGCAGTTCTCAACCTGTGGGTCGCGAACAATGAAAATACATCCTGCATATCAGATATTTACATGACGATTCATACCAGTAGCAAAATTACAGTTATGAAGTAGCAACGAAAATAATTTTATAGTTGGGGGTCACCACAACATGAGGAACTGTATTAAAGGGTCGCGGCATTAGGAAGGTTGAGAACCACTGCAAGGGATTGCCCGAGACGTGAAAGAGGCTGCAATGCCTTGTGTGTGGGCCCTGACATCATAACAGAAAATGTGACCACAAAGTCAAGGGATTGGTTGCCCTGTGTGCTTGCCCACAAGGAACTTTCCAAAGGGGAATTCTTTGGAGCAGTGACAGCTCCACCAGAATATTGAATAAATAACTTCATAGAAAGAAGACCCTATTTCTATGTCTCAGTACTGCATGTTGAGTTAAAAATATTAACCAATGTAATGTAGCCATTTTAATAATAGCCAATGATGCTTTCTCAATGCCAACACTACTATAAGCACTCTGAATGGTTAAGGCATCCCCATCGAGTGGAAAGGGCTGTCACTTCTGTTTTACAGATGAGGAACTAGGTTGAGTACTCTGACCAATACCTGCAGACAATAAGTAGCAGAGGTGGGATTTGAATTCAGGCCGGCAGACACCTTCATTGCTTGGCTTTGCCACCTCTTCATACTCATGCTTCATAAGTCAACATAAAATGTACTCCTATGAAATTATTAAATCAAGAGATAGGCTGAAACCAAAATTATTTCTGATAACAGGACCCTTTTAGTATTACTTAATCTGTAAATAGCAGTTCTTAGGCTCAGTCCAAATTCTTAGGCCAAGATAAAAAGAGTGAAGGTGACTTTGCTTGGGGACTTCACCCTAACTGGTGCTGACTTAGAAGGAATCGGCTGGCAGATGACCATGAAAGATGAAGTCTCAGACGAGAGAACACAGCCTCCCTGCTTGCTCTTTTGCAGGGCTTCTATAAACGGACCCCGGACTACCTTCAGATCAGAGAATGGAAGAGGATGGGCTGCTTTCCCGTCCCCATGGTCCACTCCACACTCCTGATTGACCTCAGGAAGGAAGCCTCTGACAAGCTCATGTTCTATCCCCCGCACCAGGACTACACCTGGACCTTCGATGACATCATCGTCTTCGCCTTCTCCAGCAGGCAAGCAGGTACTGTTGGTATTGGGTGGCACCGCCCCCAGGGAAACACTGCAAATAACCAGCCTTTTTGTTTTGTGTCTAAGGAAATAGGCTAACTCTGCAGGTAGTGTTAGAGGCAATTGATTGCTGCAGTTCTCACCCCAGCACCCTCTGTGTTGCTGTCCCTGTGAGCACCAATGACCAAGAGCCCTTACCCAGAATCCACTCTTGTTACTGAGCAGTGGGAGGAGGGTGGTGGTGGTGGTGGGAGCAAGGGGCAGTTAGTGGTTCTTTATGGTGCTACTGCATTGCACCATAAAGGAGTCCTTTTATTAATCAGAAACTGACAGAGACCAAAACAACACTGGCAAAAAATAAATAAACCCAGACTTTAAAAATGGAAGATTATTTCTTCTTTAAAAAGTCTGAGCTGGTGTAGTTGCTCTAATCTACACATTTTCAGGGACTCAGGATCCTTCTCCATTGCTTCTCCACCCTCCCTGAGGCATCATCCTTAATTGTATAATCCAAGATGTCTTATTACTAGGAATGCGTTCCAGCCATTGAGTGAAAACCAGAGAGGGTCGGCAGTGTCTTCCCCTTGAAGGGTATTCATGAAAATTGAACACGTCACTTCCATGCATAACCCATTAACCAGCACTTACACAGGACAACACCTAGGGGGCTCAGAATGTTGTCTATGCAATCAAGAGCCCCATTCTCCTGCTCTAGAAGAAGGAGAGAGTAGATTTGGGGTGTCAACCACAGTCCCCATTGAAGGTCAGGCAAAGCCGGACTTAAGTCTTTCATGAACCACTAGGAAAGCATTTCCAGAGGCGAGTGTAAGTCTTTTAAAGAAGACAAGTCAATAGGAACGAAAGTTATTTCTCTTGTGTCACCTGCACATGCTGTCAGGGAGGACATAATTCACCAAAGCAGTTCAACAGGAAGATGCTCACGTTCCTAAAGCAAAGTTTTATTCTCAGGACGGAAGCCAGATCCCATTATCAATGAGCCAGAAATGTGTCCCTTAGCCACTAGCCAAAGTGAGTTTAGAAACCAGGCGGATGGTGAATAAACTCATCGTGCTGTAGACTTGGTAGGAATGAGAATATTTGGTGGGAATGTGGAAGGCTGGTTTTTTTCCCCCTTGGCTGACAAGGCCATTGGGACTCCTTGGCCAGATGCAGGCATTTTTAGGCCTGTGTCAAGGCAAAAGCAAGGTTCTTGTTCTCCTGTGGGTTGGACGTTTTCCTGAAGGTTCTATGTCAATGTTAATGAAACCGCTTCTTTCCTCCTGGTCTGTGATTGGCTCTGACCTCCCCAGGATGAGAAGCAGACGCAGGGCCTTCTCATTCCTTCTATTTGTGCCAGGCCCTTTGCTTCAGAGCTAGAAGGAAGGACGTTCCAAGAAAGTGTACTGTGAACAGTTACAGTAACGATCCTCGCCTAACAGAGCCCCCTTTTACAGCATTGCATAAGGCATTATGGTGACCCAGGCGCTAAACTATGTTGATAATTCTTTTAAACCAAAAACTGGATTTGTGGCTAGGAGAGCGACACAGGCTGGGAAGGAATTTGTCAGCTCTGCCCTTCACTTGTCCTATTCACTCGGCCTTCATTCATGATTGGCCAGACTTCCCAAGGGTCCTCCCGGGACACTGAAAGCAGGTGCAGAGGCCCAAAAGCTGCTTGGTGATTCCCCTCTTTGGGGAAATGAGAGGGAGAAAGGAAGGTGAGGGGATCAGGGCTCTAGTCCTTCCTCTTGTGCTTACCATCGTGTTAGTCTCTGTGTTTGGGGAGATAAGACCTTTACATGTGGAAACGTAAATATAGTTATGAAACAGTGAAAGCTGAGGGTCAGATGGGTGGTACAAACCGTGAACAGGCCAGGAGACAAGACAGAAAGAATGACTGCATTTGGAGGAATGGAAAAGCTTCCCAGATGGTGGTGTGGTCCTAAGGTAGCCCTTTCACTTTCTTGAAGTATTTTCAGGAGAGACGTGAATGCAGCCATCGAGTATTTCTGGGCTCTTCCATTCTTAGATCCAAAGCAGAGCACTTCCCTTCCCCCCTGAAAGAGTCTTGATGAAGGATGATATGATTCTTTTGTTCTCACTCTTGTGAAGCTCCCTGGCTGTGCTTCATCCATTGGAGCATCATTTTTTAACTGTCGAGAAGGAAATAAAGGGTCTGTGTGTCCCAGTTAGGACCATCTAGCCACAAACCTCGATCCTTACTCTTTAAGCTTGGACTTCAGGCATCACCACATTTGGGCGATGAGTGAAAGGGTCAGACCAAGTGCGCCTGGGCACTGGGGTGTTGCTGCCCATCCAGCCCAAGAAGAGAGCACAGGGGTCATAGGCAAGTCTCTGTGGCTGTAGTAAGGGCAGGGTCAGGAGTTCACTTCCCATTGTGGCCAGTGATCTGGGTCTGTATCGTGGCCACGGAAACCATCTTTGGCGCCAGCCCATCATCTTTCAGTGTCAAAAGAGGCAAGATGTGGGTGATCTGCCTCCTGCACATCACTGGTAGTGACCAAAAGTGCCCCCATGTGCAGGGGTGGCAATCCTGTGTGGTTACTGGTTCTGAGGCTCGGCTTCCAAATTCTGGGTGGATAAAGAGGCTTGGCATTGGCCTTTAGGGACAGAGGTTTGGCACTAATGACTTACTGTATGACCTTGGGCCAATCATAACCTCTCTGAATTTTCATCAGAAATATCAATTTACAATATTAATATACTATGTGAGTATAAGAAAATGATGGATATCTTCATAAGGTAAGTAGGTACAGTCCTTTAAGATGCAGTATCAAAGAGAATTTTGTTTTCCCAGAAGCAGCTTTCACTGAGAGTACCAGATTCCTTCATAGACTTTATCTAGTTATGAACACATTTCCTTTTAAAATTTAACCCTTAATTGTCTAGAACTCATGTTAGAATGGTGACATTTTTTTTCCCATAGCTAAGTACGTCTGCATTCATTTCTTTGTTCTTTCTTTCTTTCTTTCTTTCTTTCTTTCTTTTTACAGTTTACATTCAACATTATTTAGTTTCGGGTGCACACCATGGTGGTTAGACAATCATATACTTTACAAAGTGTTCCTCCTGATATTTCCAGTACCCAACCGGCAACATACATAGTTATTACAATATTATTGACTATATTCCCTATGCTGAACTTTATATCCCTGTGACTGTTTTGTAACTACCAATTTGTTCTTCTTAATCCCTTAACCTTTTTCACCCAGTCCCCCAAACCCCCTCTATTCTGGCAGACATCAGTCTGTTCCCTGTGTCTATAAGTCTGTTTCTATTTTGTTTATTTATTTTGTTCTTTAAATTCCACATATAAGTGAGATCATATGGTATTTGTCTTTCTCTGACTGACTTATTTCACTTAGCATAATACCTTCTAGGTCCATCCATAGTGTTGCAAATGGTAAGATTTCATTCTTTTTCAGGGCTGAGTAATAGTCCATTGTATACATCTACCACAGCTTTTTTATCCACTTGTCTATTGATGGACACTTGGGCTGTTTCCATAGGTTGGCTATTGTAAATAACACTGCAGTAAACATAGGGATGAGATGATTATTTTGAATTAGTGTTTTAGGTTTCTAGAATGGTCCGATTTATCTGCTGTTCTTATTGGTGACGATGCCTGGCCTGGAGCCTCTGATACACTCTAATCTGAGTGGTGCCACAGCTGTCACCCTGGGACCCTCTTCTCTTCTCTTCTTCATTGACTGTCCTCTTTACTGTGTCCCATCTTCCTTATTATTTGTAACCCTCCTCCACCCCTCTTCCTCCCCCCGCCCCCGCCCCTCCTCTTCCTTCTCCTTCTTCTTCTTCCACATCATCCAGTAACTTGGTGAGACCATGTGATGGAAAGTAAACATTTATGACCTTGCATGTTTGAACATGCCTCTCTTGTTTCCTCACTTGATGGATAGCTCAGCTGGGTCTCATGTCCTCTTTTTTGAAGCTTTGGAAAGTTGAATGGCAACTTTGGAAAGTTGAGGGTTGAGAGGCAACCTAAACCTGAAATCACTTTTTCTTCTCCTTTCTGAATTCATCATGACTTGCAAGAGGGTAGCTTTGGGTTTGAAGTTCCCCAGAAGCCTTCGTGCGGGCGCACAGCAGAGCTAATGACTTCACTCAGTGAAGGCAAGAGAAGTGACAGTGATTGGTGGACCAACCCTGATTCAGCCAGAGTCAGCAAAGGAGAGGATAGAAGCTCTTTTCTTCCCTGTTCTTTTCAGTTAATGCCGTGAGACAGCTGATTTGGCAGGTGATCCAGCTGACCGGAGGAAATCTCATCTGCACAAAATAGAGAAGGCTCTGTGCAGGTAGTTCTCTCTCTGGAAAACATAGATGATTCTAGCAATTAACAAGTCAGAAGCTTGGACACATGGACCAGCGCTTGGCAGACTCATTCTTTTAATGAAGCAATCTTCTCATTAGTCAAAACTGTGTCTGCTGCTGGGTCCCTAGGAGACCATCTTGATCCCAACATTCCTAGCTATCTGGTTGAACACAGATGCTGTGTAATATAACTCTCAGAACTAGCCAGCTGGGGCTATAAGACCAGTGTTGAATATGAGAGGGCTGTGGCATATTTCTGGCAGGTTCTTCACAGGCCTTGAGATGCAGACTTTCTTTTGTTCCTTTATGAATTTGTTCTAGAAGTTTCATGTCCATTGGTTGACACCAAATCCAGGAAACTTGCTCTCAGGGAGCTTGCTCAGAGAAGAAATAAAACTAAAGAGAGTCATGGAGAATTTAAATTTCCTTGCTTTTTATTTTTTGATCTACATGTGCCTAGATTTAGCTCTCGTAATCTGTCAGCCTTACAGGATTTTCCTGTTTGCTTTCATATCAAATATGGATTTTATTCCTCAGTCTCTCGTTATTTCCTGTTGGTGGATTGCAGTGTTCTAGTCTGTTCTCTGGAACGGGAATTCCTTGCCTCCTTTTTGATCCCTTCATGCCTCTAGTGTTCATTTCAGACCACAACTATGCTTGTTCTTTAGAGAGAAAAAAATCAATTTCCTCTGAGCTGAAGAATGGCCCAGGCTTTTTATTAGACCCCAATGCTGTGTTATACTTTCTTAATAAAGGAGCATTTTTGAGGTCTGCAGACAGTGCCTGAAACAGCTACTTGTTCAATATCAGAGCCAAACCCAGCACCAGCCACAGTCCAGCCTCCTTTTCCATAGTTATCACTACAGAACTAACAAGTGTTGTTTTCTGATTGGTCGGCTTTGTCCCTCTCTTGGGTCCTCAGGCATCCAGATGTACCTCTGCAACAGAGAGCACTACGGCTACCTGCCCATCCCCCTGAAGCCCCATCAGACCCTGCAGGACGACGTCGAAACCCTCATCCACGTGCAGATAGAAGCAATGAGTGAGTGACCCAAGAGCCTGTGATGGCTCTTGTTCCACTGCCACCGTGACCACCACAGACACACCTCCCCTGCCCCAGGACTGGGGTCTCACAGCCATCAGTCTGCCTTGGCTGAAACATGGCTATTCATCTGCTCCTTTGTTCTTAAACTTTCCCTAATGTGAAATGTGAACATGACAAAGTCTTTTCCCTCAGGGAGCATCCGTCCAGGTGGAGAGCTGGGTACACAGTAAATGCATTTCACACAATGTCATCAGGGCTATCATGGAGCTTTGTATTGGGATTTAAACTCTAACGTGGCTGCTTTCTAATTATATGACTTTGGGCAAGTAATCTAACTTGTTTAGTTGTACACTGGAGATGATGAAAAGTTGTAGGCTTTGGGGGAAGATGTTCAATGATATATGTAAAAAGTCTAATAACTACAACAATAATTATGACTTCATCTTACTAATAGTTATGATGTATCAGATACCATACTAAGCATTTTTTAAAACATATTTTAATTGATTTCAGAGAGGAAGGGAGAGGGAGAGAGAGATAGAAACATCGATGATGAGAGAGAATCATTGATTGGCTACCTCCTGCACACCCCCTACTGGGGATCAAGCCTGCAACCCAGACATGTGCCCTTGACCGGAATCAAACCTGGGACCCTTCAGTCTGCAGGCCGATGCTCTATCCACTAAGTCAAACCAGCTAAGGCTGCTTTATACATTGTCTCATTAATCCTTACAGCAGAGCAGTGAAAAGGGTTTATTATCTCCATATTAAAGATGAAAAAATTGAGGCATGGAGAGTTTAAGTAACTTGCCCCAGATCATCCTGCTAAGGAAATGACAGATTGGGTTTTGAACCAATCTTGTGGCCTCCAAAACGTGTGTCCTTACACACTGTGTTGTTATTGCCTCCAGGTCTACATGATGTCAGGATTGGTAGAGGCTCGATAATCAGTAGCTACACTAATTATTATGTATAATGTACAAGTGGCTAAGGAGAAAGCTACAGATCCACCCTGCGTAGGGAAGGATGTTGGACATGGCTTCCCAAAGGAGGGCCTATTTGCACTGAATTGTCACACAGGATCTAAGAAATTCAGTTGTTCATCACTAGAGCACAGGATGTGTGCATGTCGGCAGTGGGCAGGACGTGAGCCCAGTCAGAATGACCTCTAATGTATAAGAAAGGTCACTCGGACTATGGTATGGACACTACAGTATAGGGCAGCCGTGGGCAAACTACGGCCCGCGGGCCGGATCCGGCCCGTTTGAAATGAATAAAACTAAAAAAAAAAAAGACCGTACCCTTTTATGTAATGATGTTTACTTTGAATTTATATTAGTTCACACAAACACTCCATCCATGTTTTTGTTCCGGCCCTCCAGTCTAATTTAAGAACCCATTGTGGCCCTCGAGTCAAAAAGTTTGCCCACCCCTGGTATAGGGGGTCCAGTGTAGCTCTCTTGGTGAGGAAAGATGGTGTTTGGGATATAAGCTGTAGCCGGGAGGAGATGAAAAGCAAGCAGATTTAGGATATGTTTTGGTGGTGGAGCCAATAGGACTTACAGAGACCTGGATGCAGCCTGTGAGGAAAGAAAGGAATCAAGGATGGCTCCAGGATTTGGGCCTGGTTTACCAGTTAATGAAGTGGGAAAGGCTTCATGGGAAAAGATTTGGGAGAGAAGTTTTGGTGATGTAAGTTTAAGATATTTATTGAACATCTGAATGGAAAGATTAGGAGATACTTGGCTCTATGAATCTGGAGTTCAGGAAGAGACTCCAGCTGGAGACAGACATTTGAGGTCATTCGAATTAAAAGGATATTTGAAGCCATGGAACAGAGTGAACTTGTTTAGTAACAGAACATCGAAAGAGAAGAGGAGAGGGAGGAGGACAGATCCCTGGGGGAGACGAACAGCCAGAAAGCTGGAAGGAAAAAATGAGAACTGTTCAAGAAGGAGCCAGATGCTGCTGAGAAGTCAAGTAAAGTGAGGATAGAGAATTGATCATTTGTTCTGTCGAGATAGAGATCTGTGGTGGCCTTGATAAGAGCCACTTCAGTGAACCGATGGGGATGCAAGCCCATTGGAGTGGGCTGAAGAGAGAACAATGGGGAGATGAGAGAATGGGATCTTGCTGCGATGGAGAGTTAGAGGAATAGGATGGTGACTGGAAGGCAGTGAGAGATCAAGGCAGAGGTTGTTATGTTTTGTGTGTTATTTTTTAAGATAGGATTTTAGCATATTTGTGTGCTGAGAAGGAGAACTTGATGGTGTAGAAGAGAGGAAGATGACTGTTAAGGCTGAAGACCTTGAGAAAACAGAAGGCGTTGTAAGCCAGGGCAACATTGGAGAGGTTGTCCTAGATAGGAACAGGGATGCTTCTCCCACGGTAGCCAATGGGTAGAAGTCAGAACGTGTGGGATGCTTCTGAGTTTGTAAATTTGAGGTCAAAGGAAAAGGCAGGACTAATTTGACTTTGAATATTTTCTCTATGACATATGTACTCCAATCAACAGCTTGAGAGAGATGTTGGAGATTTCAGAAGAAAGAAAAAAGGCATAAAATATATCTTTCAGAGAACAGAAAGTAAATTTACTATGGAAGTATATAGTTGCATATTTGGCAGTGTTGAGTGCCAATTTGACATCTGTGGTTATAGTTTTGAAATGACTCAGTCAGAACAACTGTGTGAATTTCTCTTGCGGAATTTTTCTCGGTGCTGTGTAAATGGACAATTGAATTTAACCAAGATTGGGGTTTTGCTAAACAAGATTAATGGAAAAGATTTAAGAGTGCTTACTAGGAATGGTTAGAGTACTGGACCATGAGGTCTGGGTTGGGTACTGATGGAAGCAAGGCATGAAGGGCATGATGGGTGCAGGCAGGGTAGTGGGTCACTGAAGGAATGCTTGCTGGTACTAAGGTCTAGGACCTGGGAGTCACTAGGCTGTTAGACAGATCCACATGGATGCTGAGGTTTCTAAGAATGATAACAGTGAGACCATGAGCCAGAAGCCATAGTCATCAGTGGCTGAAGGGGCCTGATGAGGAGGTAGGTGGTCTGAAAATAAGCATCAAGGAGGCTGGGAGTTTTGAAGGATGGAGGATGAACAGTTTGGAATGAGTGGTGGGAGCTGCACAGAAATTTGGGGATGTGCTTCCTGTGCAGCAAATTTGGGGGTGAATTGTAGGAAGCTAGAGCTTATGAAAGTGTTAGAAATAAATGGGTATGAGGTATGAGAAGTTTGCTCTTGCAAATCAGAGCATGAGATGATGGAAATCTTAGGTGCCCATTATCAGCAATGACATTTTGAGACAACAGAATGTCATGTAGATTATTAAGAATATTGGATATGCCCTGGCCAGTGTGGCTCAGTTGGTTGGGCATCATCCTGTGCAACAGAAGGTTGCTGGTTTAATTCCTAGTCAGAGCACATGCCCAGATTGTGGGCTTGATCCCAGTTGAGGAGTGCAGGGGGAGCTGATCAATGTTTCGCTCTCACATCGATGTTTCTCTCCTTCTTTCCCTCTCCCTTCTTCTCTCTAGAAAAATCAATAAAATATTAAAAATATTAAAAAGAATATTGGATCTGAAGTCATAAGGTCTAAAACTGAGTTCTAGCTCCTCCCATCACTCACTATTTGACCTTGAGCAAGTCTATATCTAGGTTGGTCTGAATTTCTTCATCTCTACAAAAGAACAACAATAAAAAAGAAGCTATAAAATGATGTGGTGAATATGAAAGCACTTAAATTATAAAACACTTGAGTGTCACGGTCAAGAACAGAGCTCTTTTGTGGAAGAAAATGATATTTTCAACAGTGTGCACAATGAATGAGTTAGAATGAGGCAAGAGTAAGAGCACATGAGTGTTTAAAAAATATTAAAACACCCCAAGCATGGTGAATGAGCACATGAGCTAGGGTGGTGGCTAGAGCAATGGAAGTTCAGGAGAAGTTATAGAGAAGTGTTAGGATTTGGTGCAAGCATAATTTCTCAAATACTTTTCCAAGTGTGACTGGGCTGATATGTTGTATGCTGGATGGTGGGTGCTCCAGAAGCAAGGACTTAGCTAACTGAGCTACTATGAACCCAGACCCATTGCCCAAGGCCAACTTGGCTCCAAGGACTACCAAGGAATAGCTTTGGTGGCAGGGTAGAGCTTGGGGGTTAAGAGTTCAGCTGCAAGAATCAGGCTTAGGTTCAGATATCAGTTCTATCAGATCTGTGACCTTGGGCAAGTCATTTAAGCCTTGTTTCCCTATCTGTAAAATAAGGACACTCATAGCTATCCCACGGTACATGTTGTAAAGATGAAATAAATGTGATTGCATATGCCAAGACTGCGTAGCCCAGAGTTCAGTAAGTGATAAGAACTCTGTCACAATAGCTATTATTATTCCTAGATCTTTATTGAACCTATCCAGGAGCCAATGAAACATGTTGCACCAAATGTTGGTATAGGGAGGGAATATGTATCGAGAGGGATTCAATGAGGGTCTAGATCAATTATGAATGATGGAGTCAGAAATGACCCCAAACAACCTGGGATATACCTAACTGTCAAGAAAGTTTCTTAGGTCTAGCTCATATCATTTCCTGTTTTTCCTATGGCTTAGTTCTCTGTCTTCAGTGGCAAAACCCAGGCTTATTTCTCTAATTTTTGCTCAATGGTGGTTTTCAGGAGCCAGCCGCTTTGGGCTTTTTGGGGGGCACTTCTCCTATGAATGCAATGACCTCCCATGTTTGATGGAAGCAAAGTGGCTAAAAGCAGTCTGTTTGGCTGACATGTTAAAGCCTCACAGGCCATGTGAGTGCCAAACAGAGACCAAGAGTGTGGAAAGGGTAACTCAAAAAATACCCCCCCCCCCCCAAGTCTCAGAAGGTCCGAGGAGGCAGAGCTAGACGGCTTCTCAAACAACGGTATAAACAAGGAGGAGTTTATAAGTTACGTTTCTTTCTCTTAGAAATCTAACCCTGTACATGGTGGATCCTCAATAAATATTTGTTGATGTTAAAAGCAACTAGTGAGGAGTGAGGTGGAACAGAAAGGACCCAAACATTCGGGGTTGCTAATGGCAACAGAAACATGTGCTCTATGTTCGCACAGAAATTGGACGGATGGGTCAGGGCTGATGTAAGAGCCCAACTCTAAAGTTTGGCTTAGGAAACCTGTCTCGCTGTCTTCTAGAACTTCACATTACTTGGTCATTAGCGAGACTGGATGTCCTGCTTTCTCTTTAATATCCCAGTGAGGGGACAGTATCTCAGTCAGGATGAGGCAAGTTATGCTGGTATATCAAACGGTGCCCAGATCTCCTCAGCTCAATCCAGCAATGGCTTATGCCTGGCTGTACAAAGTCTGCTGCGGTCTGATGTCTTCCCTGGGCGGTTGCCCTCCATATGTGGGTACATCACTGTGGGCTGCTCCAAATGTATGGCTTCTCCATATCACTGTAGGGGCTGGGATGGGGTGGGAGGGAGGGAGGGTTTGGAGAGTGGAGCAATGGGAATTCACATGGTCGTGACTAACTTCAAGGGTGAGGAACTGTTTTCCTCTCACGTCCCTGGAACGGAGGAGAATGGATGCTGCTGAACCATCCATTAAGGACCATCACCCATAGGTCTTCAAACAACCCACGTACCAGCTTTCATTTAAAATTCTGTGTTACCTCTTTAAGAAAAACCAAATGAGCGCTTTGAATTTGTGCAATACCAAAAGTCTTCAAGACTCTCTCAGGTTTTTCAACAACATGGCTATCCATCTTTAACATGTATTGCTTGTAAAGATAGTTGTTTTGTTTTTGGCTTTAGTTTCAAATAATTAAAACTTTTGTGAGTTAAGATATGATGTTCCTTCCATCTGGAAACTTCCTCGTTAGCCCTGTTCCAGGTTCTGGGACGTGGGCTGGCCCTCGGAGCTGAGCTTGTATTGAAATAAAGGACCTTTTGTGTACCTGTAGCTAACCCTGCCTGGCTGGGATAAAAATAGTCCTAGGCTTTGACCATTTTAACTGTATAGGAAAAGCATTATTCCGAGAGGGTCTGGCCTATTTCTGAGCCCTTTCATCATTGGCCACAGTAAGTTATCCTGGGCTAAGAGTTATTGAGTATTTATTATGTTAATTTACTGTGCCTGCCTGGCATGCCGGTAACATTTAAATTTTATAACATCCTAAAAGATACACATTTATTATCTTGATTTTACACACAAAGAAAGGGGCTAAGAGAAGTCACCTAACTGTTTCAGACTTTCACAAACCTAACTCTGGACCCAGGTCATCTGACTACAGAGCCCTCACCCTCATCGGTTGCCCTAAATGCTCTGACAATAAGTCTTTTTAAAAATATATTTTTTTACTGATTTCAGAAAGGAAGGCAGAGGGAGAGAGAGATAGAAACATCAATGATGAGAGAGAATCATTGATCAGCTGCCTCTTGCATGCCCCCTACTGGGGATCGAACCCACAACTCTGTGTACCCTGATAGGGAATTGAACCATGACCTCCTGGTTCATAGGTCAACACTCAACCACTGAGCCACACTGGCAGGGCATCTGACAATAAGTCTTATGGGCAATGGAGCAAATACTGCAATCAGCATATAAACAAATGCTCTCAAAGCCAGGGCCCTGGCTGGCAGGGTTCTTGTGTAGCCACTCAGTCCTGGAGAGGTGCTGAGTGCTTGTCCCTGCCCTGGACACGCAGGTTGTGTTCCTAGAGATCAGGCGTGTGGATGCATTTCTGTTCTCTGACCTGCACTAACAAAGCCCTCTGCGTGTTTCTTGTGTTTTCCAGTTGACCGTCCTCCAATGGAACCCTCCCAGTTTGTCTCAGTTGTCCCTAAATACCCAGACAAGATGGGATTTGATGAGGTAGGAAACGTGCCTATGTGTGTGTGTGCATGTGTGTGCAAGGGTTTAACATGCTTGTATGTTTATATCGATGCACAGGCCTGAGCATAGGTCTGGGAGCCAACACGATGGGCTTGGCTACTGAAAAGAAACTGAGGTCTTGGGAAAAATTACCCACTTTTTGTTGTGCCTCAGTTTTCTTATCTTAAAAAAGGAGCATCATGGTAAAAGTGAATTACTCATTCAGTCGGAAAGAAACTACTGTTGCGTGGTGAAAGTGAATTTGATGGTTTTTTTCTAAAATATTGCCACAGTTTATCAACCTTTTTATCAAGACTCAAGGGTAAGGTAAAGAGGATATGTGTTCTCGGGATTAGAGAACTTGAACCTGACTCTGAGTGGGTGGAAACTGTGCTGGACCACCCTGAACTTTATGTTCTCTCCGCTGTTCTTCCAAGGAAAAAGGTTGAGGGTAGGGTTGAGAGGACAAAGGAAAAAGAGAACGAAGAAACTGTTCTAAAATTCTGCCTTTTCCCCAGGCAAGAATTTCATAATAGCTCGCTGAGGGCCATGTTTGTCAGTAATTTTCAATTGCATAAAGAATGAAGCAGAAATATAAAGAGATGCCTCTCTTGGTAATATGCCCAACATATATGATACTTGGCTGGGCCACGTCACTGACTCCTTCATGGTTCCTGATGTCCTGTATTCAGGAACTTGGTGGCGAGTCAGGAATCCACACACCGGGTGCTTTCTCATGGAATCTGGATAGGTTATAGGCCAAGCTTTGTGCTCTGTGCCCATTGCGGCTGTTCCATTGAAAGGAAAGTCCTTATTTATCACCTGGTATCATATAACGCATGTTCCCTAAGTACAGCCATGTAAAGAGCTGCTGGCACTGGGAAATGGGGTTCTGTCTATAAAATTGACTTGGGGCTGAACTTCTGGGGTGGGAAGAAGTCTTTCATGACTATCAAGTGGGAAAGAGCACTACTAAGCAATTTCCACAGAGGGCTGAATGGGGAGAGATGATTGGAAGCATGGGAGAGAGGTCTTGAAGTATAAATGTCTTTAAAAACCATCAGGCTGCAGAGAAGGTTGGTCTGCACCGTGCACTGAACGGGCTCCCGTGTGTCACTGTAGCTTTCCTCCCCTGGAGCTCCTGGCTCTCCAGGTAAAAGAGCCTGTGTCTTCACACATGTCATCTTCCTTCTATAAACACATTCCCTTAAGGACCAAACAGAAGCAAATAAACGGGACAGGAACAGGATCTTCTAGCTCTGGTCTTGCATTTGGATGTGGGTGTGATGACTGGGTCACTCCTAGTTGCCTTCTGAAAAGGGCCCACTCTAGGAAGTGACACAGCCTCAGGGACTCCACTCCTGGACCCAGGGTAATCTTCTCTCTGTCCTGAATAGGATGGTGGAAAAAAAGATTTTCTGGGCCTTTCCAACCCCTCCCAGGACTCTCCGACCTCGGTGGTGGTGTCTGGGTTGCATTTGGCTGTGTGGCTCTTTCTCTGTTTACCGTGCACTAAGTATGAGCGAGCTGTCTGTGTTTTTCCTTCGTGGCTGCAGTTTTTATTGCACTTGTCCTGGTAGGAACTGGGACAGGCTTGTTATTTCCTAAAGTCATCCCAGGCCAGAGGTCTTTGGTGTGAGGGGACTTTTTTGTTGTGTTTCTGTTCAGTTTTTGTTTTGTGGTTTGCTCTCCTGGAGTGACCCCAGGTAGCTCCTTGTGTGCCACAAGCAATGCCCTTCCCATATCTGTAAAACGAAGGGGTGGAATATGGCCCATCACAGTATGAGTCTATTACCCAGGAAGAAAATGAAATATGAAAGAACACCGCCCATCAAGTTGTAAAATCACCAGTCACAAGGCAAATGGTCACCATAGAAATTGTGTTTTTTTTAAAAATAATTACCTAGTTAGGTAAACAAAGGAGGTGATGAAATCATGACGTGCCTGACATACTTCGCCCTAAATCAAGTGGATGATTTTTTAAAGAGGTCATCTTGCCCCCCCCCCCCCTTCACTTTCTTTGCCCAGAGCTTTATACATGGATGGAAATGAGAATATTTTGTAAGGTAGAGTTGCAGTTTTAGTTAGTGTAGCTTTTTATCCCAATAAATCATCTAACATCGATAAACACACTCAAAATGACCATATGAACCAAAGTTTTACCCAATCTAGTCTGAACTGCAGGCTGGTTATAGTTACTTCTTTATTCCGGACATAGCATAAGGCAACCCTGTTATAAAGCGTGGATCATAGACATTTTCCTCTGTCCTGGACTTGAGAGATGAGTTTGTTCAACTCCCTCTTTTTACAAACAAGTGTCTGGACCCTGTAACATGAAATATCACCTCGATGGTTAAAGAGGTAGCCAGCATCATCCGACTCACTCCTGTAGGTTTCTCCTTTTCCATGCCATGTGTCAATCATTTCTTGCTGGCAGCTGAAGTCTCCCTCACTTTGAGGACTAAGTGGGTTTATTACTGCCCATAGGAGAGACCTTGTTAATATATTAATTTACCTATAATAGCATTCATGAGGCTTTAGGTCCTTCTGTGGCCCCTTAAACCTGGGAATAGTTAGGACAGCGTCATTATCTGTAACTTCCTGTTGTGGCCTGGTAATACGTATGTGTCTAGTGCAGCTATCAGGAATGTAGGGATAACGTGGGTGCACAGGTGGACCCAGCCCTCGTAGGGGATGATCTGAGCGCACCTTCTTTGGGACCAGTAGGAGTCCTCTCTATACCTTTTCCCACAGATCTACATGGAAATTCAGAGTTTCGTTTAAGCCTTCACTTAAGCCTTTCTTTCCATCTCTCCCTTCTCTCTTCCTCAAAGGGCTGCCCCTGAGGCCATGGCTCCTTCCTTGACCTCCTTCAGAAAAATGCCCTTATCTTTAAGGAAGTTGAATTTTGACACAGAAGCTACTAAAATTGAGACCTTGATCATTACGTTCGGAACCTTTGGAAATAAAAGGAATGTGTTAAGACTAGATTTTTCTTATTCTTTGACTTTAAATTTAGACAGAGGATATACATTATAATAATAGCTGGTACTTAGTACCCATGAGACAGGACCATTATTATCCTAGCTTTACAGATGAGGAAACTGAGGCAGAGGAACTGATCTGAGGCAAACACTAGTAAATAACAGGATGGGAACTCAGGTCTGCTGACGGATTTAACCACTTGCCAAGCTGCCTCCTGCCCCTTAGTGCCTATGCCTAGATTTAAGTCACCATTAGCCTCGCGGAGAGCAACTTTTTCAACTTTCCTGTCTCAAAAACAAGGTGGAGGTGCTCACCAACGAACATCAGAGAAACAGGGAGGGTTAAGTCACAAATGGCTCAGTTTTTAAAGTAAGTCCATCTGGATTCATGTCATTTGACCTGATATGAAACATAAACTAATCTCCAGTGTCCACTCCCTATCCCAACTGAAACTTTAAAATGTTGCTGCTACATTTACTTAAATTCTCAAACAGCCTAAAAGAAGACTTGAGTCATCTGTGTTTCCTTCTCCTTTTCTCCCTGCGCTAGATTTTCATGATAAATCTCAAACGCAGGAAGGACCGGCGGGACCGGATGCTACGCACCCTGTATGAGCAGGAGATTGAGGTCAAGATCGTGGAGGCTGTGGATGGAAAGTGAGTTGGGTTCCTCTTGAACCTTTGCAGATGGGGTTGGAGTGGGGATGTGTCCTATCTGATGGAGTAGTTCTGGGTGAGGAGAATCTGTGATCATTGGAATATAGACACATTTTTACAACAGCCCCGTGCAGCCTACCTGGGGAGACATTATGACTCATAGTAGCACAGAAGTTAATTTCACCATGTAGATCTGGACCACAGTCCACTCACCGTCCAGCCATCTCTGGTCTTCATGACGCTGAAGGCTCATGCCGGAAGTGATGTTCCCGTCTCTGGGGTTCTTGCAGTGGTTGGGGTGGTTCCCAGCTTCCTGCAGTGTATTGGAAAGAATGCGTTCAGAGTTGCATTCAGAGCCTGATTTTGAGCAAAGTGTCTACTAGTAAACTTGGGTGACCCAATGAAAATGAATGGAAAAAGTTCATAATGGTCTGTGTATGCTGTTGCATGAGATGCTGGCCTCCGTGGGTCTGGGCTGATCGCTTTGCCGAGAATGGCAGGCAAGTCACATGGGGTACATGTTAGCTCCCTTCAGGGGGGGTTGTTATTGCTGTTGTTATTTTCTTTTGCTTTGCTTTGCTTTGACCTTTTATTTGACACCCTCCTTCAAGGCATGGATTTTGCAAAAACTGCAGTTCCAATGTTATCTGCATGACTCTAAGGAGGATGGTTAGAAGCTGTAGTGAGAGTTCTTATGACTCCTTTAGAGAATCCCATCAGTGTTTCTTGAAGTGTGGCCGGGACACCCACAGCAGAACCCCGAGGGGCTGGGAAGGGGACTTAATGTTCCTATTTGCCACTTTCCTTCATGCGGAAAATACTTTTCGAAGTTGTCAAAAAAGTGATGATACTTAGAGCTATGTTGGGCATTATGAGGGATACACCAACTACAAGACACCCTCTGCTCTCCACAAAGCTCATAAGACCCCCCAGGACACGTGACCCCAGGAGCTCCTAAGGAGTTATGGAAAACCTGGGATGTTTTTCTCAGAAGGCTCTGGGGGACATGCAGAACTTTCTTTCTGGCTTCCGTGGTGGGGACATCTCTCCTTGTTCATTTTCAGATGTGTTCTCTGTCACGCAGGGCGCTCAACACCAGCCAGCTGAAGGCCCTGAACATTGACATGCTGCCTGGGTATCGAGACCCCTACTCCTCCAGGCCTCTGACCAGGGGTGAAATCGGCTGCTTCCTTAGCCACTACTCTGTCTGGAAAGAGGTAAATGATGCTTTATGTATGTGTGCGTTTTGTAATGAGGAGGAGGGGGAGTGGGACTTGGTGGGTGAATGAGGGCCAGGTGGAAGGTGAGCCCCTCCCCTGTTCTGGAAGTACACTTGAAAGTCGCAGTTGCTCCGTATCTTCCTCTGACGCAAGGCCAGCCACAGACAAGGAGGGGTAACCTTGGGACCCTTGGGACAATGACAGGGGAAGACGCCCATGTTCTTAGGGCCACCCTCCTGCTGATGCTTTCTCATCCTTAGTAGAGACGCCTTGTATGTGTCTAGCATGTCATCATTTAGTAAGTGACTTCATACAAGAAGACCCACGGAAGTCACATGTGGTGGGTCAGGAGGGAAGGGCCCGTTTTATGCAAGAGGAAATAAATATGTTGTCTAAGCAAGAAGTGGCAGAGCTAGGACTTGAACCCATATCTTACAGATGAGACGATGAGGGTGGTATTGGAGTGTGGGGTTCTTGATCAAGGCTCAGTTCTCACAAGAAAAGGAAAAGGCTCTAAAGAAAAGCCCCTTGAATGCCTTCTCTCTCTGAATGATCCAGTCTAGGCCTATCTTTTTTTTTTCTTTAAACTTTAAATGAAACATAAGAGAAATGTATAAAAATATGTAGGTTGTAAAACACGGGCCAATGAAATTTCACGGACTGAACAATGCACCCACGTTAACCAGCACCTAGATCCTGAATAGATTGCCAGCCTACAGATGCACCCCCTCTATATTTCCTTCTAGTCACTGTCCCCCCGGTAATCACCATCCTGACTTTTAACGACAGCAAGAGTACTTTTGTCTTCTTTTGTACTTTTTTAAAAAACATATGAATAGGACCATAGGGTATGTCCCATCTCTCAACCTTATGTTTGTGAGATTCATCTAGAACATTTAATTTGATTGTAGATCATACATTCTTATTGTTATAAATATACCACAGTCTATAGATTCATTCTACTGTTGACTTAGAACCCAGTTATGAGCTTTTACATATGCTATTAAACTCCTTATGTTTTAGTACTGATTTGTCTAATAAAAAAATACGTATTGCCCTAACCAGTTTGGCTCAGTGGATAGAGCGTTGGCCTGCAGACTGAAGGGTCCCAGGTTCGATTCTGGTCAAGGGCATGTACCTTGGTTGTGGGCACATCCCCGCAGGAGGCAGCTGATCAATGTTTCTCTCTCATCGATGTTTCTAACTCTCTATCCCTCTCCCTTCTCTGTAAAAAAATCAATCAAATATTTTTTTTAAAAAAAAAATATGTATTGATTATTTCATAGAGTGTCTTCCCACTGATGACCTTCGCAGGTAATTGATCGAGAGCTGGAAAAGACTCTTGTTATTGAGGATGATGTGCGTTTTGAACATCAGTTTAAGAAGAAGCTGATGAAACTGATGGATGACATTGACCAGGCTCAGCTGGATTGGGAACTGATGTGAGTGACAAGACAGCCTTATCAGAGAGCTCCCAGAGGCCACTGGGTCCTTTCCAGGGCAGCGAGCCCCACCTCCCCCCTGGTAGGAGATACACTCCAAGCTTCCACTGATTTTCTCTCCATAAACATTACCAGAAACCAAAACATGAGCAGAGGGTAGCCACTGGTTCTGCATGTGTGTACTCTGCAGGGTGAGGAAGAAACTGTGGGAGACTCTTTATGAGACCTGGGTCAGCCTGCAGATCAGGGGCCTTCAGACAGAGCACTCACTCGGGAGCACAGCAGACACCCCGCCCTCAAAGCACGTGGCCCATGGAGGGGGTTTATTCCAGGGCAAGAGTCCTGGGTCACCTTGGACCTCGGCTCCCATAGAGCAGGTTCCCTCCGTGGGTGTGGGAGACTGAGCAAGGGGAGGGCATCTCTGTTGGGAGAGGAAGCTGTGCAGCAGGAAGAACACTGACAGCCGGGTTTGGCGGAGGGTCAGAGGCTGTTGCAGGAAAACCAGGCTCAAGGGACTGGTGGCTCTGAACTGACATTAATGAGTTAACAATGGGTTAATGCTCATTGTCTGCCCCCTCTTGGAATTAAGTTCTCTCTCTCTCTCTCTCTCCCTCTCTCCTGCCCTCTCTCCCTTCCTTCCTCCCTCCCTCCCTCCCTTTCTCCTTCCCTTCCTGCCCTCCCTCCCTCCCTCTCTACTTCCTCCTCCCCCCTCTCTCTCATTTTCTTGTTAAACCCAAATGACACTTCTCTTTTCTCCATGAGGCAGAAAGTTCCCAAGCCCTGCGTTCTCCCCCCAGCTGTGTGTCACAGGCAATCCCATCCCATCAGAGCCTGTCCCTTTGGAGCACCTGCTTCAGGCAGGCTGTCCCCGCCCCTCCCATCCTTGGAGGGAAAGCCAGCTATGGCCCCAGGCGGAATACTTGTTCTCTCAGAAAAGGCACCCTTCTGAGCTCAAGAGCAACCTAGCAATGGCTCCACTGACCCATGGGAAATAGACCCTGCAGTCAGCACAGTGTAATTGAGAGACTGGCTCCCTGTCAGACAGCAGCTGCTAAGATGCTCATGGAGAACAGGACCTGTTTGGGTGCCTTTCTCAGAGCAGAGCACGCAGCGGGGAGTGTGGGCAGAGCTAGGGGCGTGTGAGGCGCTGGCATCATCCTCCCCAGGAAGAGCCTTCCGGGGGCCACTCCTGCAGACTGCTTCTTTCCCACAGCCGGTTCTGCCCTGTGTTCACCACCAGCATTTGGAGCGCTTGCAGACAACACAGCAGGCTGAAACTCGGGGGACTTGAACATAACAAACTCAGGATTCTCACATCCGGCCTTTTGTGTCCCCTGCCAACCCCTGTAAACACAGCTGGAAATCCCATACCACCTTTGGGAATGATCTGAAAAGACCTTTCATCTCTTTACATCTTTACTTTCTGGCTTAAACACTGTCCCCTAGACAAGAGTAGATGGGATGCGGATAAATGGAGCCAGGGAAATGGCCCCACTGATGGCAGGTGACAGTCACAGTTGGTGACAGATGTGACGTGCTATGCGGCCTGATGCATTTAATATACGACACAGTGGGTGCAAGCTTTCAAAAGTGTCTACAAAGCCGTGTCCCATTCCTATGGATGTCTGGCATTCCAATTGGAATTTTCTCCTCTGCCCACTTCCTTTTAGTTACATTGGTAGGAAGAGGATGCAAGTAAAAGAGCCGGAGAAGGCGGTGCCCAACGTGGTCAACCTGGTTGAAGCCGACTACTCCTACTGGACGCTGGGCTACGCCCTCTCTCTGGAAGGAGCACAGAAGCTGGTTGGAGCTGATCCTTTTGGGAAGATGCTGCCAGTGGACGAGTTCCTGCCAATCATGTACAACAAGCATCCTGTGTGAGTTGCCCCGAACTCCCTGCCCGTCCCGTGAGCACAGTGCATTCGTGAGCCAGCCTACTCAGTTCCTGGGCAGTGCTTGGTATTTTCTAACGGTGCACTGCTTTCCTAGATGATCTTTCCATAATCACGACCCAGGGAGGTTGACTCGAGTGATTATCCCCTTATGGGGAAGGTGAAGCAGAAATGGTGTCTTGCATAGGGGTTCCCTTTAATATCCAATGTGTAATTTAAATGGACATAATCTGCTCTGTCCTCTCCTTGTCTTTGATCTCCTTACTTCCATAAACTCATACACCTCAAGGTGAAGGTCATCTTCCTAAGCATCTCAAAACTTGCAACTCATTTCTCAGTCTGTTGTGGGTCCTGTTGGCCAGGCAGTGGCTCACAGCCTAGTCGAGAGCACAGGCCCATGAACAATCATCATGATATACGGTGCTACCTGTGATCATGGAAGTGTGTTAGAGAATCAGGGAAAGGCAGGTGGCCTCTGGGGTGGGTCCATGGGAGAAGGAAGCGTGATGCTCAGGGATTCTCTAGCCCAGGAGTTGGCTCTGACCAACACTTACCAAAGGGTTTGGTAATTGATGGTTTACTCGTCAGTCTCCCCAATAACCTGTGAGCCCCTCAGGTAGGCACAGTCTTACATCTCTGTGTCTTTAGAGCCTCGGCCAAACTCTATACATATTTGCTGTTCTGTCAATGATTCCTAAATTCCTTAATGGAGCAGGAGACCAGATTCTAACCTTGGCTCCTTCTCTCAGTTGCTGGGTTATCTCCTCGAGGAGATGGTCTTCATTTTAGCAGTTAAGAGTTCCTGACCTCCATCTTCATTTTATCTCCTTGCCCTCTTTTACACAACGTATTAGAGACTCACTTTATCTCTGAATCCTGAAGAAACAGGGAGGTCAACCATCATCCCCTTGACAGAAAGGAAATGCACACGTATGGGGCACTCACTGACGTAGGAGCCGAGCAGATGTCACTTCACATAATCTGCACCGAAGCCCTGGGAGGGAGGTCAAGTCATCTCTCGACTTTACACTCACAGGGATCTGCAATACAAAGCCACGTTGGCCTGCCTCCAAGCCTACGCTCGTTCACTCACTCCTTCACTGCTATCCAGATCCTGCTGCTAATTTATTAATCTAGCAACAGGGCATTTTCTACAGAGTGATCACATTTTTGTATTATTATGGTCCCACACAGAGCTTAATTCTTAACTTTCAGAGTAAGAGCTGAAATTCATTTTAAACCTGTCTATCCAAATACAACAGAAACATCCTGACTTTGTCTATGTATTTGCTTAGCTCATCCGAAAGCTTCTAAAGAACCTTTATTGTATTTATAGACTAAAGTTTTCCACAAAGGACACAACTTAAAAGATAATCAGATGAGTCCCTGACCATTGAAGAGGTAACAAGCAGGGCCCCTCTCCCTCTCCCCCTGTTCTGTAAGGACCCTGCCCCCTCATGCCTGTGCCCCTCTTGTTTTCAGAGCTGAGTACAAGGAGCATTACAAATCCAGGGACTTGAAAGCCTTCTCCGCAGAACCCTTGCTCATCTACCCCACACACTACACAGGCCAGCCGGGGTACCTGAGTGACACGGAGACCTCGACCATCTGGGACAATGAGACAGTGGCCACTGACTGGGACAGGACACATTCCTGGAAGTCCCAGAAGCAAGGCCACATCCACCACAATGCCAAGAACACAGAGGCCCTGCCACCGCCAACCTCCCTGGACACCGCACCTTCGAGGGACGAGCTATGAAGGCCCCAGCCGGACGGCATTCATCACCCTTTGGTTTCTCTGACGGGCTGTCCATCTGTTTGCCCCGGTTTCTTTCCTATGGTCACAGTCATCTAACCCAAGTGATTGATCCAAATTAATACATTTTTGAGAGGGGAGGAGAAATTAGAAAATTAAAACCCAAATTTCCTAGGATGGCTAGAAGATAGGCTTTATTGTACCCATTAAGATAAACTTTAATGTAGACGCCTAGTCCTTCAGTTACTTACCCATTGATACTGGTTCTTACATTAAGGTTGAAAGTATGGCTCAGAGACTTGTCCAAGAGGAAGGTGATCACCACAGTGTCACATCAGTGAATGGGTGGGCAACCTTGCCACGCCCACTGAGGCCACGTCTATTGGTCTAGTGAGCCCATTTCATGTCATAGATGTGACCTTAAAAACTTGTGTAGGTAACAAGTTGGGAGGGGGGATCAAATAGTTTAAAATCAAATTGGGCTTTTTGTTGAAAGGAATTGTCATGAGCCTTATTGCAAAGTGAATTTTCTATCCGAGTCCTCGCTGTCCAACAGGGATGGGTGTTGGGTCTGTCTGAGCCTTGGCCTTTGACTATCGTGGCAGCCGGAGCTCTTGTAATGAGGCTCCAGTGGGCCATGTGGGTAGCTTAGTAGATATTTGGGGGTTTGTGTCACTATTTGAGGAAAAAAGAACTCAAACTTTGGCCTTTTTATTGTGGTCATTGGAATTAAGATGCGCTATTTATGAAGATAAATTTAATATATAAGGGGGGAGGGCTGGCTCTGACTTCTGTCCCAGGGTTTCAGCACATCAGCTCCCCTCCACCCCTGCATGGGAATGAATTGCAGGTGTGAGTTTCATGAGTTACTGTTAAGAGGCAGCAACTGTCCTTGCCCAAGTTTCAGTCTAGTTTGAATTATTTATTTTACAAAGTTAGAGGGGCGGGGATATCTGTGTGATAAGGCAGAGAAACAGATGTTTTGAACTTTATCGTGTTTGAAGACTAAACACAATGGCACCCTGGGGAGCAGTCAGTGTAGACACATCGGTTCAATCGTCTGGTTCTCCTGCATTTCCCAGACAGACTTATGCCGAGTGGGAGATTCTAACCGTCCGGAAACAAATGATCCAGGTGAGGGACGTTGGTCAGAAACAACGGACTGATCAACTGATTGAGGCCAACCACCAGGGAAGCTTCAGGTGGAGTCAGGATCTGGACAGACAACCTCTGCTTTCTCCATAGATGGATTTTCTGTCGAAGGCGGAGTTGGACTGCAGCATCTCTTCCAGCTCCACCGTCTGTGATCCTCGGCTGTCCCTTGACGGTTTGCTTCAGGTTTATGTTCTCGTGCCGCAAACAGTAGAGCTTCGCCTCTGGAATAGCCTCCCCAGCATTCTGTGCGCACAATCAGTGTCCTGATGTTCGAGCAGAACCCATGGGCGGGGCTGCTGTGTGTGACAGCTGAGTGCTCCCTGGTGAGGTCCCGGCTGCAGGACAAGGCAGCTCGCCTTCCACAGAACACCAGTCTTGGCCTCCCTTCTTGAATTACCGCTGATATTCTTCTACATAGACTAATAATCCAGGAAACAGGTTGACTCCAGTTTTTACTGCTTAGAGTCTAAGCCTTAGACAAACCATCAGAGCTTGACTCTTTTTTTCTAGAAACAAAACAGGAAGAGCACCTGGAGAGCTTGTGAAAACTCCTTAGGTGATCCCGAAGGTTCCTTGAGTGTCTTGTATTTTGTGTATTTTAGTGTGTGCAAGTGTGTGTAACGTTCATAATACTTTTTAATGGGGTGGGAGGTGGCTGGGGTATTGGGAGTGGAGGAGGACTGAGTTGTTTGTGTGGTTTTGTTTAATAGAGAACATTTTTTTTTTTTTTTGCCTCCATCAGCTGGTCTGATGGGTTTCCGAATTCCCATTCTTAAAAGACATTGGTCTTAAATTCTAGAATTTTAGCTTAGGGCTGTTCTACTGTGAAGAAAGGTCTGACTCTCTTAGCCCAGCCATTGCCTCTCCCTGCTCAGGTCTGGAATCCCAAGCGACGTTCTTTTGTTGTGAACATTGCGAACTGCAGACCCAGCATTCCTTTAAAAAGTTGTCTCTTCAGCAACCCAGGGCTTCCTTGACCTCATCATTCTTCCCGCCTCCCCTCTAGTCTTGAGTCAAGAATTCTGACCTTTGCAGTGTCAGAGGCTCTGCCTCCAACCTTGGCACCTGTTCTCTGCCTCTGGCCATCAAACCCCACCTGGATCCCGGTCTGGATCTTGGGATCTGAGGTGGAATCTTCTGGACAGATGATCGTGACCTCAGTAGTGCTGGTGCTGCTGAGTGTGGGCTGAGCGAGCACGCTTGCAGAGGACACGCCGCATGGCCTTGCTGTGGGGTCCCTGGGCCCCTGCGGGGACTCTGGACAATGATGAAGAGCCGCCATCCCAGCGCCCTACCCTGTCTGTCGTGCTGTGTCATTTCCCGAGAGGACGTGATAAACTACTACTTGCCTTCTAGAGCTCTTTGTGAAAAATTAAAAAAAAAAATATTTTGGCTCAATGCTATGATTGTTCATTGGTTCTTCCAACATGATCAATGGCCAATATTGGGATGTTCAGGTTTGCTCTCAAACGAAGATGTCGGAGGCCAGAGGTAACCATCACGGCTGCATGATCCTCACAGCAAACGAGAGAGGGTGGTCCCTGACCTTCCTGCTGGTAGGGGTGGTTTTAGATGGCGGGTGGAGGTGGGTCAGCTAAAAAGGATTGGAGGCTACAGAAAGACTGGAGTCCCCAGTGGGAGGGTGTTGAGGGAGAGGGCGTTCACATTTTTGTGCTATAGGTCAGTCTATTCACCGGAAGGTACTATGACGCTTGTCCAAAGCCAAAGAGCTTTATCCTGAGGCAAAAAAAAAACAACAACAAAAGGAGAATCCATCTTAGCCTCAGCAGATCATACTGCCCCCAAAACTTCAAACACCAGGCCTGAGCACTGCCCTATGGAGGCCCTGTGCTGGGCACTGAGATGCTCAGAGGACAAGGAGAGGCCCCACTGCTGTGATCCGTGGAGCATCCATGAGAGCAGAATGGCCTGACCTCAGAGGGTGGAACAAAGTGGGCCAAGGACCCAGAGTACCTGGTTCTGCTGGGAGGACTGGGAGGCAGCTCTGCGGGGAACGTGACAGTTGTGTTGGCCTGGGGGGCATGCATGCGAGTCTAGATGAGGCAGGAGGGTTGGGCAAGGCAGGTGGGCAAGCTTTCTAGGCACTGGGAGGCGTGGGCTGTGGCTGGGATGGGGAGCTGGGAGGACTGGAGAGTCAGGTATGTGTTGGGGTTGATGACAAGAAACAAGGTTGAGGCCAGATAATGACGGCAAGGCAAGTGGGCTCCCTCCGCTCAGGCCGCCTCGTCGGGAATGCAAAGGCCATTGTTTCAGGGGAGATCCTAGGCTTGGTTTCCTGACGGACAGTGCAGAGGTTTCCAGGAAAATGCTGGTGCCTGAAACAGAACGTTCCCACTCACCTACACACTGGGAATCTTTTCACCTGAGGTGGGAGGAAACCTCTCTAACAAGTAACTGTCAAATGCAGGTGAGTGTCTACCAGGTGCTTTTGAGACTTTCTCTCCAGGTGAACAGAGGGGGAGAGAAATGATCCAGAAGGAATGAATTGGCTGAGGAGTTAATGACAAAGTGAGAGTTGAAATGGTAAGAAAAGAGCATGACATGGGTAGCACAGAACACTAAGAGCAGGCAGCCTTGGAAATCGTCACTACACGTCGTGCTGATGTTCATTGTTCGGAAAGAACCTTCCTCCCTCAGGACATTCTGCTTCAATGTGGCCGAGGGAGGAGAGAGCAGTGAAGTGACCCTGTGAACAGGTGACGGCGGCCCTGAGTCAGTGCAGGGCGGCTGAGAGGACGAAGAGCCTGGCCCGCGGTGGCCGTGTGCCTCTTTGCCTCCTTGGAAAAGAGAAATATGACGGTGGGTTCTGGTCCGTCGTGTTAGACAAATGACGGGGAAAGCGGTGCCTCCCCAAGCGCAGAGCACGAGGACGAGGCTCCCATTGCAGCACGAAGAGGTCAGGTGCTTCAGGGAGAGTCGGTTCGCAGACTGCCCAACACTGAGGGGGTTCCCAGGGCCAGAGCAGGAAGGGCTCCTGCTCGGAGTTGACCTGAAATGGCCTGTGTAGCTTCTTCCCACCCACGGATGTGTTAATATTGAGATGATCTTACTCCGGACGCTCCTAGGACACCAGCTGGGCTGCTCCCAGCCCAAAGCCGCCCTCCCATGTGCCCCAAAAGGGGTGGAAAGAATGAAGAATTGCCTCTGAGCATTGCTTTCCCTTGATGGCTAATTTACTGCGTTTATTTGTGTGCCCCTCCCTGCGGTTTCTTCAGCTTGGCTGCCTCGAGAATGGGCGTTTCAATAAAAAGCTCCATGTCCAAGCAGTTCCGGGGCGCAGAGCGCAAGCTTCCCAGCCCCCTGCGGGTCCATGGGGAGGCTGGACAGACTTCTGAGCTCTTGCTCATGAGGGAAGCTGACCTTCAGAGTGTAGTGGACGGCCCTCTGCCTCCGTCCTTCAGAGAAGCTTAGAAAACAGTGTGACCGCACGGCCTGTTCTGAAAGAGAAGACCCCCGACAGGAGGAGCCGCCCAGGGGCTGATGTTCTGGGCTGCAGGGTGGGAGCTGCTTTAAGAACTGCCAGCACGGACTGCGGAGACTGGGTGGGGCTGCGATCGCCCAGAGGCAGAGGGAGGAACCCTAGAGCTGAGCGTCAGGGGCAGAGGAGCGCACAGGCTGGAGGGAAATGCAGGGAGGAGGAAAGAGGTGCTTTCAGGCCCAGCACAGCGCCCGGGACAGAAGTGCCAGGACAGGGGAGAAAAGACAGATTCCGGCCCGTCAGCGGCCCCTCCGTCACAGCCTGGCCATTGGCGTCCACACTGCACAGCCTGCAGCCGGCCTGGCTTGTGCGCAGGGCCCCGTGGACCCAGGGGCCCCTCCGGGAGCCGTGGTCTGGGGCTGTGGAAGACGCCGGAGCAGCCCTGGCTGCCCTCCAACTCCGAGAGTCAGTCTTTCCCCAAAGCAGCAGCAGGCCGGGTTCCCCGGGTGCTGCTCACACATCTGAGTGTTGCCTCTGCAGCAGCGAGTGGCTGCTTAGCAGGGGAGACGGCTAAAGGGCTGCTGGACAGACACCGCTGCCCTTACACCTACACCGGAGCCTCCCGGACAGCAGCAGCTGCCCCTCCCCGTGTGTGCCCACGTGCTCTCTTCACGAGCGTGCACCCGCCTTTAATCCCACGTGCACCTCCACAGGTGGGAACTGTCATCATCACCTCCTACTTTTCAGGTGAGACCACAGCTAAGTGGCTTCGCTAAGGTAGTCAGTGGCAAAGCCTCTGGTGCAGCCTTATTTATTTCTCACTAACATCTAATGTTTCCGTCTGTCTCTCTCTGAATGCCTATCTCACACACACACACACACATCACCTCTGTTCACTCCCCACCTGTGACCTTTCACGTATTGACTATTCAGTGATCAGACTTGTTGTCTGATGGCTTCTGCTGGAGGCGTGGATAGCAGCCACCGCATAAACAAGGATCAGAAATAGGTGTGCAGGGAAAGCTAAGTCCCGTTTAGAAAAGAGTGCCTTGATATATTTTTTATGCCCGTGAGCAAACCAGAAACAGTTTAAAATCATTCACTGCATCCTTTTCCCACTTGATTTTCTGGTCCCCCTTACGGAAGAAATTGGAACTGTAGCACACAGTGCTGCCTTGGGATAAAACAATGGTGGGAACGACATGAATTCTTTGGCTTCCAGGGGCTGAAAGGGACATCCCAGCTCTCTCCAAGGCAGCCCTGCCCGTCACACCCACTCCTCCTTCACACCCTCCCGCAGCTGGCGCTTCTCACAGGAGACCCTCCCCCAGCACGCACCCCACCCCATGGGAGGGCCAAGTTTAGGCCTCAGAAATGGGTTCAAATCCCAGAAGGGGACCTAACGCACAGGAATCCTGACTTTCATGGCCCGGTTTCCTCACCTGTGAGATGGAACTGTGCTCAGGAGAACGGAGCAGTGCTCTGACCAGCAGCACAACCTTCCTCGAAGGCGTTAAAGAACCAACCATTTGCCCATCGAACCCGGATGGTCTGAGTTCACGCAGTCGGGGGCTGGGGGTGGAGAGAACCCCAGGCATCCTGTCCAGCTTGTCCAAGCGTTGGCGAGTGTCCCTCAGGAAAACCTCCTGGATCCAGCGCCCACCCACCGTGACGCGCACACAGTGGAGCTGATAATCCAGAGCTCCGCCCCCAACCTTGGGCAACGACTTCACTGCTCTGGGCCCAGCCGCCTCTGTAACAGGAGGCGGGCACTTCGTGTCTGAGATGCCTTCTGACTCCACAAAATGTTAACACGCTGGGTTTCACCAACCATTAAGTGAGCTGCTTCCACGCAGTTTTCTGGATAGAGATGTTGAGAAACCACACCAAGCAGGGGCTTTCAAATTCTGAGGCTAAAATGATTATGCTTGCCTGGCTTCTATTGATCTCCTGGGTCACGTGCAAACAGTTTCCATTTATCAGACTTGTTTTCAACTACGTCCGTAAAGAGCTCCTAGTTTAGTCAAAGTAGGAACATTACAAGCAAGTAAATTGGTACTGACTGCATGCTGACCAATGAAAAATCCTGTGAGGCTGTCGATAAAATCACATTTCTTCCTGGCATTTTTCTCCTCCTTGAGCAGCTGTCTTTCTTCAACGCTTAGTTGGCTCCGGGCAGCCTCCCTCTCCAGCCCTCCCTGCCTCCTCCACTTTTTTGACGACGGTGGGAACATGCACCTGCGCACCCGACTCAGAAGACAGAACTCCTCGGTGGCGGGGATGGCGATGTTCGCGGACTCCTCTCAGGGTTCTCTCTCATTTCCCGCCTCCCCTGCACTTAGACCGGCCCCAGGGACTGACCCAAGGACTGTGGATGGAAGTGACAGTGCCGCTGTGCCCTAAGGCCGTGAGGGACAGTTCGGAGTTCTCTCTGCCAGCAGAGACCTGAGGTGGCAGAACTGAAGAAGGACGCTGCTGGACCCTTGGCCACCCTTAGAACCGCCTGGTGCATCACACCAGGACACCATGGAGAGTAACACTCGTAAATTACTGGGCTGTCAGGGTTTCTCACCTCAGCCTACCTAGTGCCTCCCTTCCAGGAGTATTTCATTTGAGCGGAGATTCTAGGGAACCGGCAGTGCTAAACACGACGGAAGGAACTTCTCATAGTGGAACTGTGATGCGGATGTGACCACAGCCGTTGCGGCAGCATCTGCAGAAAAAGAGATGGCCTCCAGGAGCCTTCTGGATACCACGGAAACCCGGCTGCAGGCTCCTAGTGCTCCTATGCTGCCTGGAGAAAGCTCCAGAAAGGGAAATTTTGAGACATTATTCTTTCAGGCAAAGAGTCTCCAAGTCAAGTTTCCAGACAGAGGCAAAACAAGGGAACCTGTTTTCTAGAATGGTCTTGGAAAAGTGGTCACCTGGTGCCAGAGATAGAAATCCCTCTTCCTCCCTGCCCCAACTCGTATTGTCAATTATTGAAACACCTAGTTGGCTCTCTCCCAAAATAACACAAGGGCCCAGAAAATTGGATGACTTGGATCCATTTAAGAATTCACTGGGAAATAAATCTGGGGCCCGGCTGGCATGACTCGGTGGTTGAGTGTCGACCTATGAACCAGGAGGTCACAGTTCAGTTCGATTCCCGGTCAGGGCACATGCCCAGGTTGTGGGCTCGATCCCCAGTGTGGGGTGTGCAGGCGGCAGCTGGTCAATGATTCTCATCATTGATGTTTCTAACTCTCCCTCTTCCTTTCTCTCTGAAATCAATAAAAATATATTTTAAAAAACCAGAAAATGATTCTGGGAACTTTTTGGAAATATGACAGGATGACAATCATGTGCAGCTGGTGAGTGAAGCTGGCCCTGGCATGGCTGCCTTTCGGGAAGGCCTCCCACGGAGCCCCCGTTTCGAGGATTACTCAGATGGTCGCAAGTGCGGACTAGGGATCGGCTGTCAGCAAGCAGGCCACGTAATGACCTGGAGCCTAACCTGAAGTTCCATGTTAGAAAAAGTGTCCCCCACAGCATGGCTCCCAGGAAGAACAAGCTAGCAGCAAGGCACCCCATCTGACTGCACTTTCTTGTCACTCTTGCCCCAAACCAGATGTGCCGGGTTTGGGAAGTGGCCGGGGAGAGGGTCCCTCTGGACTCTGCCGCTGCTTTTCCCTCTGCTCCCCGCACCGAGCCCGAGTGGGCATCCAGAGAGCCCACTGACACATCTGGGACCCGGACCCCGCCTCAGTGATACTCCAGATACAATCCCTCTGGGGCCGGCAGCACATGCCAACCAAGTCCCAACCAGTTTATTAGTTTAACCAAAAGGTAAACAGACAGACGATGGAGATGCAGAGAGACAAGCATGCGAGCAGCTAAAGGCATGACCCGGCTGTCCACCAGGAAACAAGTTTAAGACATTTCAAGTGGCATTAAATAAATGAGGCTACGTTTTATCTACTTGGAATTTCCATGGTCTTTTAAAAAAGGAAAATATATTTGTACATTGCAGTATATAAATCTAGACTCTACATGTACAGTATAAATACACAGGGCGAGCACATGGGCACACGTGTCCCGGTAGCTGCACTCGAAACGAGGCCGGCAGTTCTCTACTTCCTCTTTGACCTCCAGACCAAGAAATCCAGGCGGAGGCTGCGTTGACTCCAGTGTCCATGCTGTCCAGCACCCTGGCCATCTCCTCCCAGCACAGGGGCACGATGGGACAAGCCTCACAATCAGAAGAAAGTGCTTTCGACCAGCTGGAACCCGGTCGGTCCTTGCGATGCATGGACTGGTCTCATAGGAAGGTCTAGAGCAGTGGTTCTCAACCTTCCTAATGCCTCGACCCTTTAATACAGTTCCTCATGTTGTGGTGACCCCCAATTTCATTGTTATAAATTGAACATAATTAAAGTGATTAATCACAAAAACAATATGTAATTATATATGTGGTTTCTGATGGCGACCCCTGTGAAAGGGTCGTTCGACCCCCAAAGGGGTCGCGACCCACAGGTTGAGAACCGCTGGTCTAGAGGCACGGTGACGCCTTCCCGGCTCATTCTTTGGTCCACTGCCCCTGTCTACACTTTTTCTGGTGTTTCTTGCATATTTCATAGCCATTTACGTAGCATAAATCTCACATAACCTTTGGGAGCCGTCTTACAGGATTAGGAAAAAAAATGAAGCTCCGTACTACAATCTACACTTCATGTGTGGTTTCGTTCTCTTTATTTTTGGAATGAAATCTGGTATTTTGAGAAATTTTTTTTAAAAAGGACAACATTCTGAAAGTGCTTCTTACACATGTCAACATCTCAAATATGGCTTTTTAGTTCAAACCCCAGCACAGCTCAGATTTGGAAGGGAGAGGTTGATGGTGTTACTAGAGACCAAAAAAAAAGTCACTTAGCAGGAACGCTGTGATAGCAAGAGTGGGGACCTAAAAAAACAAAAAACAAAAACCTCATTGATTCCATGTGGAAGAATGTACCTCTTTAGAAATGCTTTAGGTGACACGCGCAGCCCGCTTCTCTCCCCATGAGGAGGCACTTAATGCTACAAGTTAAACGTAGAACAGGACACAGCTGCCAGCAGGGAACACCTTCCCAGGGGCTGCTAACGGCGCAGTCGCTGCTTAGAAATCTTTCACAGGCTCAAAATGATCAAATGAGAGTCTAACGCAGTAGAACTTTCTACACCTGAGGAACAAATTGCACATAGTGTGGAGGTGCCACCACCCAGATGCAAAAGGCTCCAGACACAGAGCTTTCCATGCAAAAGGCAATCGTTAAAGGCCCACCAGTTAGCAAAGAACACGGCTAGTTGTGCAGTGATGACTGTGATGTGCGAGTTAGGGGGAAACAGACATCAAAACGGGCTCACGTTGATTCCAGAAGTGTCTTGACGCTGGACTAGTGGGTCGGTGGGGCCTCCCTGCCTCCCTGGGGCCGAGGAGACGGGATGAAGGCAGAGGCCGGCCGGGGAAGCCACGGGCTCATCCAAACCCTTTCCCAAGTGGCCTCTCATGGAACCCGTGGCGCCGCAGCCTCTGCAGCTGTTCTCTTCTGGTGGCACTTAATCGGGAAAGCCCTCCTCTCCCTGTAAAACGGTGCGGGCTCCTCATAATACTGGCACGAGGACTACTCTGCATTCCTGGGACTGGATCCACTTACTTGGCAGGTAGGAAACCGGGTTCTCAGTTCCTTCTATTTCCCTGTAAAAAGTGACCTCAACTCCCCAGGCCATTGTGCAAATTTGTTTCTCCACAGTCCAGAATATCCTCTAAGTCCCTCATGTATTCTCACATACACACATACATACCAAATGTGTGTTATATGTATTTATAAATGTGGGTAATTTTGCATTTCAGTCTCAAATTGGTCAAAGAGGATCAGTGAATCGTCCATTCTTTTCATTTCAGATTCATCTCCGATCTCCCCACGGCGCCTATCACACCGCAGGTACTCAATAAATAGCTGTTGGCTTCACCAATGATCCTCTAACACTGGATGGTAGCTGCACTCACCACGGCCTGTCCTTAGCCCCTCTCTGCCGTGGGCAAGCGAGGGGCCGGTGGTCCCTCCCTTCAGAGGGTGATTTTGCTGTGTCTGTTGCTCCAGCAGCCCCGTTTAGCTGTCCTGGGCAAGGTCAAGCTCGTCCGGCTCCGCAGTTTCACTGGGTCTTCCGTGGAGTTCTTTTTGCGTAAAATGAAGTCAAAGTTCACTTGGCTGTTCATGGCGTAGAAGACGTTTGCCGAGTCTGGGATCACAAGTTCTAAAACAGAGGTGCGAGAGAGGCAGTCAGCTCACGCAGGTCAGCCCAGCACCGACAGTGGCCGGGGCAGAGTTTGCCCAGAAACAGGCTGGGACTGTGAATTGAACCAGACAATGACCTCCTCCCCCCCAAAAAAGAGGTTCTCACAACTTCTTAATCCCAATTTTAAAAAACTAAGTGCAAATAGGGGCTTAGAAATTCAACCCATGAACTAAATGTTCAAGTGCAGAATGTTTTAACTGGAGGAAGGTTCTATAGGAGACAGAGCCCAGATGGAGTTAAACGACATTCCCGAGATCACAACTCAGTAAACATGAGAACTGGGACCAGCACCCAGGTCTCACTCCTCCTGTAGTCTATTTACTACTCCAATATGCAGCTTTTCTTGAGACTGAGAGGATCTAATGACATGGGGTAGCAGGGAGGGAGGAAGTATAAACTCTACAGTGTTTTCTAGAACTCTTTTTTGTTGGACTATCAAAACATTTTTTGAAGCAATCCCTAATCCAACCAGTATTGTATTCCTTGTGAGGTCCTGCTTCATCAAGAGCTTGCATTTTAATATTAAACAGCATCATATAGGACAGTATATATCTGGTAACATGTAAGCTATTGTCTATTTCAATGATTCCTAACTATACAGCTGCAATTTCTGAACAAGGATTATTCCAAGTGTGATATGAAATTATCCAGCAAAGTTATTTTAATTGCTTTTTCTTTTTAAAAGAAGGTATATACTATTTAGCACTCAGAGGTAATGGGTGTCTAAAAAAACCAAACAGGAATACAAAAGGTAAACTGTGCAAGTGTAGCTTCGTGGCAGTGGACGGGGCGGCATCTGATTGTGGGTCTGGGCTAAGTCAACCTGTGTGAACTTCAAACACGGAGACTCTACAGCAAGACTGACACAATCAGGTTCTAGGCGACTCGGGTGCATGTTGCACAAATGTTTCATAAAGAAAAACTCCCTTGAAGTGTTTCCAATCTCCTGCCCACATATTCCCAAGGACCAAGGCCTCAGGAGATCAAGTAGCCAGACCAAGACCGCGCAGCGGTGAACAAAGCTGGGCCCAGCCTGCACGCTGGGATTCCTGGATCTTCAGACCCACCGGCCTCACCTTAGTGTTGTTCTGTTGGTAACATGGTAGAACTCAAAAGACCACTTTGAGGCTTAGAATTTTAACTGAAAGTACATTAAACCATACCTTACAGCTGAATGAATGAGAACATTTCTAAGAGGTAGCTGAGAAAGAATTTTCCATGAGCTTTAGTCTTTCATCTCTAAGAATAGGTACTACTAACTTGGGCCATTCTCCTCTGGGTCCAAGGTACAGCCCTGGGTGACTGGTTGGTCAAATGGAGTATGACCAGCTGCTCCCTTCCCACACCCCGGCCTGTAGAATTCTCCTTTGCCTTCCAGGGGCTGGTCGAAGACACTCGCACTGGTCAGTGTGGGGTCTCTCAGCCGTATCTGCTGCTCCTCTGGACTTACAACCCCAATTCAAATGAGCAAACAGACACATCCAGGGTGATCGTTTGCCCAGAGTTTTCATAAAAGGAATTTTTTTAAATAATGGGTTCTAGGCATATTGAAGTATGTCATAGTTCACCAATTTTTTGTTTCAAGAAATGTGAGCGAAAGACCCTTAGATGCGGGTGTTAGAAGCTTTTGCTACTTGAAGGTCAAACATGAGTAAAGATAATGGCTCAGTTGGGAGTCGTCCCATGCGCCGAAGGGTTGCCAGTTCAATTCCTGTTCAGGTTACATGCCCTGCTTGTAGTCTTGATCCCTGGTGAGGGGCGTGTGGGAGGCAGCCGATCAATATTTCACTCTCACATCGATGTTTCTCTCTCTCCCTCTCTCTCTAAAAATCAATAAAAAATCTTTTTTTAAAAAAAGGTAAACTGAAAGACAAACTTATACGCTTCTCATAAATGATTAACTGAAACAATGATAAATGATTACAGAAACTGCTACATTTCAGGTTCACACACAACTTAGACACACATTATTGGGTAAAGGAGATGTGTGGCCATCTGCACAGACCCAACAGAACCCCCAACTATCCCCACCTCCTGACAGAAGATGAGAAGTTTACAAAGAATGGGTAGTAGGAATGCTCAGCAAATAACAGGGTTGGGGGGGGGGGGGTAGGCTGAGACACTTAATTCTACAAGAGAGGTGATGGCAAGGTTCCCCACACAACTCCACCATTGCACAATTAAAAACCCCACTGATCCAATTTTTTAAAGACACGGTACCCATTTTCTATCTTCTAAAACTGGGGCAACCTGCGTGAGGAGGCGGGAGAAGGAGCTTGCGCCCACCTTTGTCCTCCGAGATGACCTGCACCAGCTCGTACTCCTCAGCCGGGTCCGCGTCCAGGTTGTGCTTCAGCATCGCCCTCTGGATCACGGCGGGAGTCTTATCCTGGCTCGTCAGCTGAAAGACAACGAAGTGGTGTGCAGAGTACTTAGCCTCCTGTCTCCTGAAAGAGTTCTCCGGCACCCTTATTCTTGCTGTCTTGTCCTTTCCAGGAGAAATGGCCCGGGGAGTGAGAACAGGACCAAGAGCCAGAACTCCTGGGCTCTCGTCCTGGCTCCAGCCTTAGTAGACAAGGGATGATGGGCCATCTACTCTCAGTCACCTACTCCGAGTCACAGTGTCCCCCCTATTAACAGAGAGAACGCATGCCTTGCTTATCTCCCTCGCAATGGTTGAGGTTCCACCAAAATGATCCTTATCTGCTGAGCTGCTGCTATGACACCGGTTACAACCTGTGGGTCAGAAATGGCCTGTTCTGCACACCAACCATTTCAAAAAGCACAGTGGCCCTATGACCCAGCAGTCCTACTCCCAGGTATCACCAAGAGAAATGAAAACATATGTCCACAAGAGGACATGTACACAAACGTTCATAGCAGATTTACTCATAATAGCTAAAAACTGGAATCAACCTGAATCTCCTTCAACAGGACTTTAGGGAATGGATAAAGAAATGATCCTATGTTCCCAATAGAACACTAAGGCAACACGGGGGATGAATCTCTACATCACGTTGAGCCAAAGTAACCAGACACAGCAGATTACATGCTGCAGGAGTCAACTAGCCTGTGGTGTTAGGAAACTAACTTCAATTAACCTTAACTTTAACCAGGTTAAGAGGGGATTGACAGGAAAGGGCACAAAGGAATTTTTGAAAGGATGAAAAAAGATTCTTTTCTAGACTTGGGGTGGTGGTCACATACATAGTCACAGACATGGACATTGGCATGGACATAGACACAGACACAGACAGAAACAGAGAATAGAATAGAGAGTTCTCACAATTCAAAGAACTGAACACAAGATCTGTGATTGTAATTGTTTGTAAATCATATTCCAATAAAAGTCAGTTTCTAAATGTTTAAAAATAATAAATCTAGCACTTGTTTAAGTGTAAGTAAAGTTTCCCCTCACCACCAATTCTGACTTTGTCCCCTTTATCTCTGCCCATCAGCCGCCCGTTTGCAGGGTGCTCAGAAATGGCCAGTCTGCACACCGAGGGCTGACTCATGTACCATCCCTCGAGTGATTTCTTTAAATATGACAGAAAGCAAATGGAAACACAAATTATTCTTACTTAAAAATAAAAGCTGTTCTCACCAGGAGGTAAAAGGAGAGACAACCACAAAGACAAAACAAACAACGATGTCTAAAGTCCTCCAGAAAACTGTGTCATTGTGAGCCCAAGGACGGCAGGGCCCAGATGTCTCCCTCTAGTCAGGGCAGCAGCTGGTATCTGCGACTCAATAAACAACATGCCCTACAACGGGGTCCTTGTAGGTGACAGAGACCTTGCACATTTGTCCGTTACCAAAACAGCTGGCATCTCCATTTCCAAGGAGAAGCAAGTGTACACAAAAGCTTACAGGAGGAAAACATGCTGTTGGATGGTCTGAAGGAAATGCTCCCACAGCTAAGTCCCAGTGGAGGGGGAGCATGAAGCCCAAGGAGAGAGGATGACATGTTGGACAAAGACGGTTGTCAACTTGAAACCTACAGCCAGGCTACCCTTATCTTCTTTACCTTAATCTTCCCCAGGTGAGTCCGAAAGAAGATGGGATAGGCAAGGGCTTTCCTTGGGTGATTAATACTTTGTACCATAAAAACTACGGAGGGAAACTGAGGATCACAATTAGTATTAACAGCTCAGTCACGCAGCCGCGTGCCGATGTACTGAACCGGCACCATCCAGTAGTTATACAAAATGAGCCACATTTGTAATTTTAAATATCTACTAGCCCCATTAAAAAAAGTGGCTTAAAAGAAAAATTCACTTAAATAATATATTATTTAATCCAATACACTCAAAGTATTATTTCAGCATATAATCAATATAAAAATTGTTAATGAGATAGTTTGCATTCTGTTTTTGTACTAAGTCTTCAAAATCTGGTGTCTAGCCTGACCAGTGTGGCTTAGCGGTTGAGCATTGACCTATGAACCAGGAGGTCATGGTTCAATTCCTGGTGAGGGCACATACCCAGGTTGCAGGCTCGATTCCCAGTAGGGGGCATGCAGGAGACACCTGGTCAATGATTCTCTCTCATCATTGATGTTTCTATCTCTCTCTCTCTCTCACTCCCTTCCTCTCTAAAATCAATAATATATATGTACATAAATATATATATGTATATTTTTAAATCTAGTGTCCATTTTATACTATTCCCATTTCAAATGTTTAATTTCTACCCATAGCTAGTGGCTACTCCACTGAATGAAGCCATGTGCAATGATGCTTGGGTGTCACCTCCATGCACCTGAAATAGGGACTTAAACTATTCCCTGTGCCCCTTTCCTGAGGTTAGTTTTCTAACACCACAGGTTGTGTAGCCTGTTTGTGAAAGAACGGACTCCTAGAGGATGTAATCTGTGTCTGTTTCTTTGGCTCAAAATGATGTTTTAGAGATTCATTCACAGTGTTGTATGTATCACTTCTTAGTTCTCTTTAGTTCAGAGACACCCTAAATTTGCTGAGGGGAAACTTGCTTCTCTGGTAGGCATGTGAATAAGCTGCTGAAAACACAATAACATGATGACCGGGGCTTCCTGGCAGTTCTCCTACCTTCCCAACGAGGCTCCTGGACCAGCCCCTCCCTTATTACTGAGAGTTCTGCCTCAGGCTACACACTCTCCCCCATGACATATCCACCCAGCAGGGCTGCATGGCTCCCAGTATTCGACTCCAGTACCAACCCGTATCTCTGACCAACTACTAGACAGTGCCATCTGGATAGCCTACCAGTACCTCCCATTTCAATGCTCCCAAACCTCCTCCTCCAGGAGTTCATTCCTCACTTGACAGGACCACCAGTCACCAAGCTGCCTGGAGAGCCCGAGTCCTCCCTCTTCCCCATTCCCACAATAATAACCAAAAGCTGAGAAATGAATGAATGGATTCTACAACTCTACCTCATAAAAATATTTTTAAAATTCTTATCGTCTCCAATCACATGACCATCATCCAAGCCCTCATCGTCTCCCACATGGAATATGATGGCAGCTTCCAAACTTGCTTCCCCACCTCGGTCCCAGCCCTGCACCCCAGCATCAAGACTCCACAATCCCAGTTACTTTTTTAATGAATAAATCTGATTGTGACTTAAGAGCCTTCAATAAGACCCTACTGCCTGGGACTATCACACACTCCTTCATGTGGGTCGGGGGCCTTTTATGATCTAATCTCATCTCTCTTAGAGTGGTTAAAACATTTTGAATAATGTTTTACTATCTCCCATTTGATTGTAAGTTCTTCAAAGACAAAAATGTCTCATTCATCTCCATATCCTCAAATCCTTGTCCAATGACTGGTACACAACCAAGTTCAATAAATACTGTTGATTCAATGAATGCCTTAGTAAAGCTTTTCTTTAGAATGTTAGAAGATAGTTGGCTCCGTATCCCTTGTTATATTCAGAGCTGAGCTTGTGAGCACTCAAAATGCCCTCAGAGAAGACAAGTGATGAAGCTGAGAAATAGGATGTATTGAGGGGTTTCATAGCAAAGGAGACCTGCTTTTCCATCTATGATATTTCCTATAAACTAGAGTCTATTCTTGTGATAAACACACCAGACCTGACTGACACACATACACACCAGGAGAGGCTCTGTGTTCCAAAAAGACTGCCATCATTTAAAGTGCTTTTGGGACTGTGCTCAAAAATACACAGTCTATATGAGAGCCTCAAGAAGGTCAGTCTCATTTATCTTAAACAGTTCCTTGTGGACTCACACTGTGTTTCCAGCTTGATCATCCACTTTACTAAGTTTAATTCCAAATAACTGAAAGAAAAATTCACCGCCATGGAGGACATTGCTAAGACTGCATGGCCACTCAGTTAGCACCCAGACATGGAACCCCCAGGAAGACTCCCAAGAAGGTGTGCAGCAGCGGTCTCCCTGGCATCCAAGTAGACATTTCTGGAAAGGATGGCAAAGACCCGGGGAATAAACCTTAGCAAATTTTAAGATGTAAAAATTATCCTATACGCACTGTGAGAAAGTAGATATTTAGATACTAGAGGCCTGATGCACAAAAGTCGTGCAAGAGTAGGCCTTCCCTAACCCGGCTGCCGGCACCAGCTTCCCTCTGGCACCCGGGACCCGGGCTTCCCTCGCAGCCCTAGCTTCGTCTGGAAGGATGTCCAGTCTAATTAGCATATTACCCTTTTATTATTATAGATATGCAGCATTGGTGTATGCCCAGGGAGGTCTAGGAACTGATCCTTTGGCACATACTCATTTTCTGTGAACGTGTATGTATATGCTACTGGCACATATTTTGGGGTGTGGGCCTGGGCGCCTCACCATGATGCTCTTGTACATGTTGCCGTTGTTGTCCTCTACGCTGATGCGGATTATGCAGGTGTCTTCGTTCTGCTGGTTGTAAACGGGAGGCAGCACAGTCGAGGTAATGGAGGTCACGGAGACGGAGCGCTTGTGGATCTTGGGGTTGTGGTTGCAGGTCGGAGGGGAGGAGAGGGGGTTGATTAAGGACGACATCCCTGAGGAATTTGTGTCCATGGAATGGATGGAGGAGCACGACGAGGACGACTCGGAGAGCTGGAAGAGTAAACACACCCCAAAGTAAATGGAGCGTTAGAGTCTTGGCCGACAGTGCGCTTCACAATCCTCAGAGCCCAGTTGTTGAGACTAGTACATTTCCGCTCTCTCCTCCACACAGCCCACAGCACACGTGTGTCTTGTCTCTGCTGTGAGCACCTCCTGGGCAGATGCCTGTCGGTGACTCAGTACTTGACCTGATCGCTCTGCATCTGTGTGAGGCAAGGGGGCGCTCTCATTCCCCCTTAGCAGCTGCTCTTACGGACGTCAACCAGCAGGTGGCAGCAGATACCAGAAGCTGGAGGCAATGCAGTGGTTCCCAAATTTATTTGGCCTACCGCCCCCTTTCCAGAAAAAATATTACTCAGCCCCTGGAAATTATTTTTTTTAAAATTTTAATAGCAGTTACTCATCGCCCCCAAATGCACCTGTGGCCATCAACGCCCCCCCTGGATCGCTGCAGCGCCTACCAGGGGGCGGTAGCGCCCACTTTGGGAATCACTGCAATAGGGGCTCCTGCAGGAAGTCGGAAAACCTGACAGGGCAGAGGAAAGGGTTTCCTGTGTTTTTTCCAGCCCCACTTGCCCTGAGCAGGAATGATGCCCCACATGCATTTCCATCCTGACTCCACTTTGCCATCAGATTGCGTAGCAGGAGAGAAATGTTCATATTTTTAGAAGATTCTAAGAGAAGGAGTACATTTTACTGCCCTACATGAACTATTAGTCCTAAAAAGGCCTTTAGAGGTCACCCGGCCCGTTCCCTTTCTACTGCTGAGGAGCCTGAGGCCAGAGAGAAAACTGGCGACAGTACCACCTGGACATGCTCCCAAGTTCCCTGGTGCCCGTGGTCAGGTTAGGTTCACAGAGCCACGGTGTAGCCATCGCATAGCCAGGGCCCAGTCTGCAGCTGGTGATGGCGCAGTGACTGAACATGGTACCCATCACCTTGGTGACAGTTATCATGTGAGGCTGGGATGAGCTTGCACATGTCTTGTGAACAAAACGCACTGTAGTGATGAGTCAGAGAACATGTGACTTACCCGAGGGCACACAGCCCGTGAGCGGCTCACCACTTTCCACATTTGCTTCTAGAACCAACTGTACACATTTCCATGTTGCATATCAAGAATAATTAAGGAGTGAGGTGCTATGTTCATGAGCTTTTCTGATTAACGACACCGTTTTCCTGTGTGCAATACCAATTACCAAAAAAGTATAGGATGACCCAAATTCACAAGGTGGTGTTCCAAAAAGTCATTACACTGAATCATTTTAAATATCAACTTGTATTGTACAAAATTACAAGTAATCTCTCAGAATGAGTTAAGCCAATCAATCCTATCAAATAACCTGGAAGTCCTTTAAAAAATGTGACATTAATTTATTTCATACCAGTCTACCTTTCCATGGAAACAGAGCTCCAGGAACTTAGTTTTCTGATTACCTGGTTTCCAAGTAAAATGGAGTCTACTCCATTGTATTTCCCATGGACTTCCTCCAATGGCATAAACATACATTAAATTCTGCATGGTCAGTTTAATTAGAGCCCAGCAAGCTGATGTTTCAGCTCTGAAATGCAGGCGTCTAACTGTGGCTCCATCATAATATGGTTTAGTTACATTTTTTCCTTATGCTCCCTAGTGAATGAACCAGGGGCTCGGTGTGAGGGCTGGCGGATGGTGGGTAATCAATAGGCTCACTCTGCCTGCAGGTGTACCTCGCTGGAGCCGAGAGAGCCCATTTTCCAGTTACTGGTTCAGTTTCATCACCTTCTTTTTCCTTCATATAAATCTACTGTCCTTTGTTCGATTTTCCATGATCTCAAGGACATTTACAATTCAGGTAAAGCCTGGGAGGTAAAGCTGGGTTACAGCAGCTACAAACAGACCTCCTGAGGAGCCCCACCTTCTTACTGAGGATTTACTCTGAGGGGCAAGTGTGAGAATAAATGTTTGGAAATTGTGATCAAGGAAGTGAAGACGGGAGGGGATTACACTTCACTACAGAGCCAGTGGGGAAGGCAGAGTGCCAGCTTGGAGGCTGCAGCATCGCGGAGCAGGAGGGGCGGTGGAGGTCACCGGGGCAGCTCTGAATTGAGCAGGACAACTGAGGCCTTTCCATTAGCTTCCAGGGATGCCGAAGCCTAGCAACTACTTGCATCCAATTCCATGACTCATTTTTAAACCTACAGAAATCCAGGCCTCGGAGCCACGTTCATCCAAAGAATAAAAATGTCTGACTCGTGCAAGAAATTGAAGCACCGGGGTGACCAGGGAGACAAAAAGGAATGAAGCAAGGGGCGAGCAAAGGACACACGGGGCTTCGGTGGCGTTTGAGAAGGGAGGACCTGGACCTACGCGCATGTCCATTGCAGCAACAGGTGCAAATGAGATTCTGTCTCCCTCCTGACCGGGCAGAAATCCCACAAAGGTGTGGGCGATACCTCAGTTGTCACTTCTGCACAATGTCCATCATCTGAAAAGGGGCCTACAAACCATAAAGGCCTGTCCGAAGGTGAATGAGACTTCACTCCAGACGGACAGACACAATGCTGCAGGTCAAGGTCATGGAGATGGATCACGCCCCTGGCTTAGGAAAAGTGCCCGAGAGATAGCTGCAGGTGTTTGCAGAGACTTTCCTCACAATTTGGACAATGTTCTCTGGATTCCAAAACAGAGAGGTGAGAAACCCAGCTGGGGCAGCACCGGAGTCATCTCGGTGACGGGCCCAGAGCATGGTGTCCCGCTGCACTGGCCACTTTGTGACAAGGGCACCGGGTCGCTGCTGCTGCTTGGAACACGATGTGGAAGAGCACACAGACCCCCTTGCACAGTGGGTGTAACAAAACGAAGGACTGTGAGTGACACCCCACCTCGCTGGCCTCAGCATAACCCAAGGGCCAGAAGTCACTTACATAGCAAGAGTGTCTGGCCCTAAACCTACCAAAATGGTGCAAATTCTAGTCACATCAAAGTAGATGCCTTTCTTTCTAGCTCAATGACCAACAACTGAAGCAGATCTGTGTAAGATTAAAATGGACCGGTGGTTTTATTTATGCAACATGGAAATGGAAATCCTCTCTGGGAATTTTTTATCACCTCTCATCACTTTCCTTTAGTGAGGAGCATGGTAGACGGTATCATTGTTACCAATTCCTTACCCTCCTCTGCATCCATGCCCTTTGCTCTGTGACGCCTCAGTTCCTCCCACTAGAAGTGGAATATAGTTCCCTGCCTCGTTTACTTATGTGGGATTTGGCCACATGACTTGCTTTGGCCAATAAAAAGGTAGATATGATCCAGGTGAAGGCTTACTGTGTACTTACGGGGTTGGGATTGCCTGCTTATCCACCTGTCTTAGGCCATTGCTCCAAAAAGAATGGAAGGCGGACAGAGCAGACCTGGACCAAACCCATGGCCTAGGGCCAAGCCCAACCCCAAGCAGCCAGCCTGCTGTGCATGACAGAGAATAAATGGCTATTGTTTTAAGCACCGGGTTTTAAAGTGCTTTGCTATTTGACATTATTGTGGTAACAGGTTGGCTGAGACCAGGTATGACATCAAGAAGCTGACAGATCTCTGTCTCTGGACTTTTTGCTCCTTCTAGGAAAATCCTACATCTCCTCAATAAAGTGTAGCCCGGGTTACAGGCTACAATCCTTCGGCTGCCTCTGGGTGTGGGTACGGGACAATATTTCAAAAGCTAGAGACATACACTGACCAGCTCCTTGCTTTTGGACCTGTGTCTGTAAGGAACGAGTCCCCAGCTAGAACTCCACTTTTGACACCTATTAAAAACATGACTTTCCAAATACTGTGGAGTGATAAACCTGAAAACAGACATTCCTCATGTGGCAAACACTAGGGCGGGGGCCGGAATTAGGCATTAGGGGGCGGGATTAAGGCTGTACCTTTTTTTGAGGCTCATCGGGTGTGTCCAAGGGAGTGATGGAGCCCTCCTCGACCTCGGAGTGGTTGGACTCGCAGGAGGACACACTCACGGAGTCCATGCTTTCGCCAGAGCTCCCGCTGGCCGTGGACTTGGGCTGCTCTTTGCTGGGAGTGCTACTGGTGATAATGTCCGAGCCCAGGAACAGTCTGCAGAAAACACAATGCCAGGCATTTGGCTCTTACAAAGCTGGAATCCGTGATCGAGCAAATATTTGTGTGTTAAATCCTTGATGTTTTCTCCATCTTTTGTGCTCTGTCCTTATTATTTTAGGAAAACATTTGCTACAAGGTTTCTAACAGATCATAGTAAATATCTTGTTCCAGTAGATAATTTCCAACCTCAAAGAACACACAGATTGCTTAGCTGGACCCAGGGCCATGTTAATCTGAGGTCTTTCTAGGTCAAGGGTTCTTCATTTTTTTTTAACAGAATCAAAATCCCATCATCAGACGAACTCTGTGTGGGTGAAGAAGACTGGCCCTGGAGTTCTAGCTGGGAACTCACAGACAAAAAAAAACAAGGAGGCAGATTCTGTTTCCTACAAGTTGATGAACTGTAATATCTAAATCCCTTCACTATAGAACAACTCGCTAAGAAACATTAAAAACCCTTTTTAAAGTTAGGCATGCGAGATAGTAGGGAAAAATCCCTCAAGGCCAGAGAGGAAGGGAATTGAAGCCAGAGCAGGTGAGCTGGTCTTGCGGCTGCTCTGGGTGGGGAGTGGGAGGCGCCAGCCTCGGCAAACGAGGGGCACGGGTTTAGCACATACACAGCCCCAGAGGTGAGGCAGGGAGTGGGAACTGAGACCCCTTCCACACAGACAGGACCCTCAAAGGGCTGCATCCTCAGGAAAAGATGGGCTAGAACAACATCTTCCCGTTGGCGCAGGAAGACAGCGGGGCAGCTTCTGTCTCTGCCTGAGCTTGGGTGAAAGAAAAGTGTCTGGAGCCCGGCCAGCGTGGCTCCGTGGTGGAGCATCGACCTATGAACCAGGAGGTCACGGTTTGATTCCTAGTCAGGGCACATGCCCAGGTGGCAGGCTCGATCCCCAGTGTGTGTGTGTGGGCGGGGGGGGGGGCGTGCAGGAGGCAGCCAATCAATGATTCTCTCTCATCATTGATGTTTCTATCTCCCTCCCTCTCCCTCTCCCTTCCTCTCTGAAATCAAGAAAAAGAAAAAGAAAAGAAAAATGTCTCTCCAGAAATCGTATGTGATCTTAGAGTTGCTACCGAAGCACTATAGGAACTCTCCGGACAGTAATACTCCTGAAGGAACTAGAATTTTAAATATATACATACATGTACATATTTCTGGAGAAATAAACCTTCAACCCAGGCTGCAGAGAATTCTCTGATAAAAATGAGCTCACAACACAAAATTGTAAAATAGATACAAGAAAGCATCCTACCAAAGGTTCTTCCAGCTGTGCAACTTAATGAGGCCATTCTATTTGTAAAGGTTCATTCTGCCTCAATACCTGGCATCTCCGGCCTTCAAACAAGGCACCCCCTCCCCCTAAGGCTCCAAAAGACTCTCCAACCTCTTTGAATGAGTGAACCATTGACTGTAGGGAGAGCAAAAAAGGACATTTTCCACCTTTGTATAAGTGCTAAGGTCATAAAATCTTTTGAAAACACATGCAAACACCCTAACATGTACAAGAAATAAGTTGGGGGCATGTGACCTCTTTTATTCATAATAAACCTGCAAAGTCAACGGCGATTACCAAGGATTACACCTGAGCATCTTGGCAAGATCCCACCAGTGAGAGGGCTATAGACAGCTCCCACCACAGGGCTCTGGCCCGACAGTCCTGCCTCCCCTGGACTTCACACGGGTCCTCACAGAGATTCTTGCCAGTGTTTTGCAGAGATAGGACCCGGGGACGCTAGCGCACCCGGCACAGTAAGAATGCACACTCGGGCTGGAAGGAATGTGAGAGAAGCAGGTATAGAAAGTGAGTGTGCAGTGGCAGCTACCAAGGACAGGGAAGAACAGCAAGTGGGCAAAGGATGCAGCGCTTAGGATGATCTACCTGTGCTGAAAGCCCCAATTCCTTGTGCAGCAGAGGGGACCAAGAGGCCCTGCATTCCTCACCTCACCTATCAAGGAGCCTGATTCCTTGTGCAGGTGTGTCCATCTTACCAGCTGACAAGGCCTGGTCAGGCCTTTGCGTTATCCCAGAAGAGAACCCATTCTCCCCCATGACTGCAGCAATGAAAACATAGCGAGAGACTGTGGAAAATTCCAAGAGGTGAATCTAAAAGCTCAAAAATCTAGCATTTAGGAGGGCCAGGGTAGACATCCCGACAAGGAGAGAGGTTTGGCAAGACGACAGGATTACCTTAAAAATGCTTTCTACAAAATCACATGTTCCACCCTAATCCTCAAAAGCCTCTTATCACCTGGTATCAGGTAGAAAGCAGCCCGAGCGGCTTCTGATAGCGGGAGATCACGCCATCCACGCCCAATAGGGCCTGCATATGTCGCACTGGGAAAAAGACAGTAACAAGTCCATGCGCCGTCCCGACCGATGTGACTCACTGAGGCCGGTGGAGAGACTGCCAGGAAGTACCAAACACTCACAAACAGAAATTTACACGATTAAGTCAGTGGGAGAGTTGGGATGTGTCAGGTCACTCTGCCACGAAAATACTGTCCAGTGTTACCAATGATGTTCTGGCTTGGCCCTGGCCAAAGCAGATGTGTCACTCAAAAAATCAGACACAGGGGAGATGAAGGGTATTAGAGAGGGAGGTCTTCAAAAGAGAGGGAGGTCTGGGTGTCTGGCGCAGAGGAGTAGAGCGAGCGGGAAAGATGAGGACAGAAGTGTGAGACAGCTGGGCGGGGCTGGGGAGATGCTGCAGACCCTCAAGAGTCCTGAGGGCCATGTCAGACTCCGGATTTTACTGAAAAGGAGACGAGCAGGAAGTGAGCCACGGAGGGCCCCTCCCGTGCCTGGCTCTGAGCTGAGCATGCAGCCCTGAGTATGATAGACAGGCTCCTGCTTCAGGTGCCTTACATTCCCCTGGAAGGAACATCCAGTGCAACTGGCAGGGATGGGGTAGACAGCAACGTTAGAGAGGGTGTTCTCTCAGGAGGTAACACTTTTGCCAATATTAACACAGAGAAAGAGCACGCTAGGCCAAAGGAACAGCTACTGCCAAGCCCGGTGAGGCTGGAGGGGCCTGGAAGACGGTGAACTACGTGGAGCGTCGGATGAGAGGAAGGTGGTCAAGAAGGTTGGGGGAAGATCGTGCAGGGCCTAGTGAACTAGGATAAGGAGTTCAGGTGCTACCTTAAAAAAAACCCTGGAGGTTTTAAGCAAGGAAATGATAGAACCTGGTGTATACTTTAAGGGACTCCAGACTATGTGGATTGCTGGGGCCGGGGTGGGGCAGAAGCTGGGAAAGGTGTTGCTGGTGCTCCAGGTAAGAGATGAGGGTGGTTCGTACCAGGCAGAACAGAGAAGAAGGAATGGATTTAGAAAATATACACAGTGAGTTCATGACAGAAATCAGCTATTTAACAAGTGAGTGAATGGTCCTTCACTTTTGCCCTGGCTCAGGGCATCTGTGTTGAATACCCTTCCTCTCCCCTATTCTGACGGGGCCCCTTGAGGCCCCCGGACCCTGCGTGACACTCACAGGCTGAGCCTCTTCACCATGCTCTTCCGAGGCTTGGGCGAGGTGGCGCTGGCGTCCGGAGCTGCTTCCACCTCACAGGACAGGGCGTAGCTGGGGAAGAGAAGGGAGCGCGAGGTCAGGGCTTGGCAATTAAAGAGGTTGAAATTCACGTGATTTGCTGGTTTTATTTTAGAGGACGGTTCTGATTACTCAACATAAAGATACGTACCATGTTGTTCTATCACACGTGTCAGAGGGCACTGACTCAATGACCAGATCTTACAAATTTACACATGTGCCTCCTCCCGACATCCCCCACTGGCATACAGACTGAGGCCGGTTAGTTCCACGTGCCCCACATACGTGGATGTGTGCTTTGTACCAGCATCAAAGGCTGACTCCATTCTGTTTCCTGATCATTCTCCTCCCACTGCTAAGCCTGGGGAAGAACCATCTCCTGTCTCTGTCTCCCTCCTATTACTGTGTGTGCGTGTGCGTGTGTGTGTGTGTGTGTGCGCGCGCGCGCGTGCACGAGTGCATGTACTTTCTGTAAAGGACCAGGCTTTGCAGGCTGCATGGTCTCTCTGGCAAGTACTCAACTCTGCCTTTAAAGCATGAAAGCAATCATAAATATGATGTGAATGATTGGGCTGTGTTCCAATGAAACTTTATTTATGGATAAAATCTGAATTTCAAATAACTGCCCATGTCACATCCTTTGTCTCTCCTCCTCCCCCCACCCCAACCATTTAAAAACACAAAAGCATGCAGTGAGCCGATGTGGACTGCAGACTCTAATCCTCTGGGCTACACGGTAAAGACGACTCCACTGAAGGGCCAACATTCAAGACACTGGAGTTAACGTACCTTTCCATGCTCCCCAACCACTGCTCCGAAACCTGTCCCTTATGTCCCAGCCACACCAGAATTCTCACTGTCCCTCCAAACACCAAGCATGGCAGCCCACCGAGCCTTCACTCATATTCTTCTCTGTCTGGAATGTTCTTCTCCAGATCTCCAGGTGCAACCCGCTCTCCTTCCCAGAACCGCACACATGGTAACACTTCATGGCCATCTTCCCTGTTTCCCCCCATCCCTGGCCAAATGAACTGTTCCTGCCTGGAGATCCTGCAGCATTTTATTTCAATTCTTCATGAGCCGCCTTCCCTCCCTGACTGAAAGCTGGTACCAATTAACAACAGTGACACACATGGTGATGATCGGTGGTGGTGGTGGTGATGTAGCACTTTAGCAATGTTTTCCCCAAATATGATTTCATTTAATCCTCACAAACAAACATCTTATAGAAGAGCATCCTGATGATCAGGAAGGATGAGTGACTCGTTCAAGGTTACAGAGATAATCAATGGTAGAGCAAGAATCTGAAAGCGCATCTTCCGATGTCATCAAACCAGCTTTTCCTGCTACATCAGTATCCTTCAAAAGCCAAGCGTCTAGAGCAGGGGTGGGCAAACTTTTTGACTCGAGGGCCACAATGGGTTCTTAAACTGGACCGGAGGGCCGGAACAAAAGCATGGATGGAGTGTTTGTGTGAACTAATATAAATTCAAAGTAAACATCATTACATAAAAGGGTACGGTCTTTTTTTTTTTTTAGTTTTATTCATTTCAAATGGGCCGGATCCGGCCCGAGGGCCATAGTTTGCCCACGGCTGGTCTAGAGTCTAGTAGCAGCTCACTAAACAGCTGTTGAATAAATAGCCACGTGAGGAACTGGGTGTGGTATTCCCCTCGCCAGCACCACAGCTCCACCTTGGTGGGCAGTAGGTCCGCCTACCTCTCCTCCTCTGTCAGGAGCCGCTGCCTCTGGAACCACTGGATGAACTTCTGGTCTGGGGTCATGCAGTAGCTGTTGCAGGCAGACTGTAAGAGCTTTATTTGGGCAATCACTTCAAATTCCTAAAGCAGACAGAACACCAAAAAGAAAGAGTGAGGAATAAAGCCAACCAAATACACATCTTTTCACCGTGAAAAAAAAAAAAAATGCCGCATTAGGATAAATGATGGAGATTAGGGGAACTCCAAAGCACTGCCTTCCTTTGAAATAAAATAGCTGAATAACGCTTAGAAATTCTAACTTAGAATCTCTGAAGGCCTTGTCTGCTCTAATTGTCAATCCTCCGTTCTCCTTAACAAAGCAATCTGTGTGAACAAAACACACTATTAAAGCAACCCAAACTAGTTACTACCTAAAGTCATAGTGACTTCCTTTAGTTCTTTTCTATTTTAATTATAAGGATAAAAAAGTTATTTTTAAGTCGAATATTTCTAAAAGATAAACAAAAACATTTGGAAGCTCCCAAGTTCCCCACCCCCGTCTTCTTCCACTCTTACCCCTCAACAAATAAGTTGTGGTATGTTCGAATATCTAAACAGTTCGGTGCCTCCAAACTAGAATGTTTAGATTTCCCCAATCCTTGGGTTTTTACTACTCCAGTAAATCATTTAACCAAGTCTTTTAAAGCTCACAAGAGAAGCAAGTATATAATTATGTCCAAAATTATTTATACTTCCTTAGATGCATCAATAAGGATTTTTATTTTTAAGTCAGCAATGAGTATAAGCTTTAGCCTTGGGTTTTATACTCAAACTTTCCAAGCTAGTGCTAGTCTTAAAGAGAAAGAGATTACCATCTATGGTTATTCTGAATTAAAAGACAAAAATGGGTAACAAGGTAACAATGTGTTCTGTCCTTACAGGACATGACAGGGGTAACCAACAGCTGGCGGTCTATGGTGTCAGTTTCCCATCCAATGACCTCCGCCCTTGATCTCAGTACCCTCAGGCAACATTCATCGTTGGCTACAGAAGAAAGCATGCTCTACCAAGGACAGAAGTCTTACATCTGTCTAGGTTAGTGTATCTTGTTACCAGTGAACTCAGCTTGCTTAGCTCCTGGAGTTCTGGTTTTAACTTCAAGGTCATGTGCTTCTGAAAATTTCTCTGACCCCACGAGTTGGGGGATAGATGCCCCTCCTTCTGCTCACAAGCCCTTCAGCAGGTCGCCTTATAATTGCCTCCTTATGTGTTCACCTTCCTCCCGGATTGCGGGCTTTCCGAGGCTAGTGAGCTCTGTGTTTTGTATGTGTTTTCTGCTGCAATACCCACACCTAACACAGCGTCTGACCCATGGGAGGTATGCAATCGATATTCGTGGAATCAAAGAGTGAATGAATGACTAAAGAACAGTAAGAGTCCTCTGGGGTGAAGTTTTTCTTTTTCCCACTTGTTTTCCTTTGAATCTTTTAAATACCTATTTAACTACAGCATGTCAACACCAAAGCCACACCAAATCTTCAAAGCTCTGTTTTATCTTTTTTTTTTTTTTTTAGTGCCATGCAGAATTATTCTACTGTCCACACAAAAAATTAAAATTTATGTTGAACACCCTTTCCTCTGCTGACAGGAAAGAAAAAGAATAATTCTTTAAATAACAGTGAGACCCTTTCCTTTCCTCTCTCAAATAGACCCATAAGAGTTAACCATCTTTATTAATTCTTCTATGTCATTTACTCTTAGGAAACCCATAAGAAGAGGAACCCGTTATTACTGAAGCCGATTGTGAAGAAGGGGGAGGAGGTGTAAGGAAAGAAGGGCGGGCTCGGCAGTGGCTGGGAAGGATGTGAGCTCTGGTTGGCTCTGGCCACGTGACTCCATCTCGCTCAGTCCTGGTTTCCTCACCTTTGAATTGAGGATGAGAAATCTACCTCACGGGGCTCTTGAGGGATAATGTATGGGCGCATGCTGAGCGCAGTGGTATATGACAAATGATCAATAAATGCTAATTCATTTTTTTCTGCCTCTACTAAAAAATGTAAGTCCCCACTTCTTTCATTTTGTCATCCCAGATAAGTCACATGGAAAATCAAGATCTCTACTTACCCGTCTCCTTTTCTCAAAGTTGATCAGCCCACCCTGAAAGGAATTAAGAGAGAGAGAGTGTGACAAACCAAACTTTGAAACACAGCCAAGCCCTGTGTTGTTCTAGGCCTTACTAAAACCAATTGAAGGTTTTAATTAAGATTAAAATAAAGTCATAAATATTAATAACACTGTAATTATGGCTACCATGGAGGAAAGAAAGCATTGTTTGCTTCAACATTCTTTTAATTATAATAGGACAGGATAGGCAAACAGCCTTCTCTTAAACAACTAAAACAGTAATATTGAGGAATTACAATTCAGAATCCAAATACATTTGCAGAACCAGGAAGGGCAAGAGCTTGAGTAAATGTTCCATTACACTTTTTTTAACCAAAAGTAACAAAAACAGATGGTCCTTGACTCATACGAGGAACCAAATTGTCAATGGTTTATCAAAAGGGAAGTCTCTTCTACGAAGCATCATGAAAAGTTAAGTTTCAGTTCTTCACCCCAGCTCCTATTCTCAGGAGGCTGAACTTAACTCTAAATCATTGTCACTCCCCCATTCCCCAACACTGCTGAGTGTTTCCTGAGATAAGCTGAGGCAGAGGATGGAAGGAGACATAGGCAAGGCAGCAGGAACGAGCATGTCCACAACATCCACGTGAACTCGGAGGCAGGTGTGTGCAAACTTACTGCCACTCCTTCTAATAAAGGCTGATTACATGTGGTAACCACGGGCGAGAGATGGATGCAAACATAACCTTCACTTTCATTTCAATATCAAACTTATTCTCCACTTAATATTTTAATAGTTATAAAAAGTAGCTTATTTGACTGGGTCCAGCTCCTTTCCCATCGAAAGAGAGAGAGTGGGTGTGCCCAAGTGTGGCTGCCTCAGAGCAGACAATAATAAGGAAAAAAATGGAATATTGAAAAATCCACAAACTTGACTCCCTACCCCACCAGATAGGGTGGAATGTTAGGGCATATCACTCCCCCCAAAACCCAATTCAACATCAAGTTCTTGCTCAAACCTGTTCCTTCATAAGGTCTTGCCATCTCTTTCCTCACATGGAGCTAATCATGACCTCCCTCTTACCAAACCGCATCTGTTTGAATTCTTAATTTTCTATCAACCCCGCCAGCTTTGACATCTACCTTCCATGGGATTGTGAGCCACTTCTGGTTACTCATCTTTGTATTCTTCATAGCATCTAGCACAGTGCCACGGACACAGTGGGCCCTCAATAGACACTAACAAAGGTGAATTTCTCTCTTGGGTACCAAGGAGAAGGCTGCAGGTGCCACATCGCCACCTGCACAGAACTCACCTCGATGTAGTCCTGGAGAGCGGTGTCGAGCATGGTCAGGTCGGTCAGGAAGGTGCCCAGGTAGGGCACAGTGCCCTGCATCAGCCCCTGAGGAGGAAGCACAACAAAACTGTCTTGGCTGTTCCTGACAAGCCTACAGGTTTCAATAACCTCCATGCTGGGGCAAATGGACCTGCTGTGGGCTACGTTTAGCAACGTGCCCATTCGCAGAAGGAAGCAGCAATCTTTGAATGGCCAGGTAAGCCTTGACAAGTTTAATTCAGAACCATTCAGGGCCTAATTTGGGGGCATTGGTACTAATTCCATGAATAAACTGTTGAAAATTCCTACACAAGAAGTCCATCATCTGATATCTGACTTTCAAAGTTTTGAAAACTGAGCCTCAAAGCCAGGAGACCAGATAAGGGTGCCCACAGGGGGCTTATATGTTGCTCAGGCTCAGGCCAGAGACGTCTCTTCTCTTTTGGAGGAGAGGACACTCGAGTGGTTTGGAATGGCCTGGAGAGGGATGGCCTCTCCATCGGTGAGGGGGCGGCCGCTGCACACAGGAGAAGAGTGTGCACCACAAGGGGGTGAGATGCCACTGCTACAACGGCCCCTTGGTCTAGACTTCATGACTCACTTCCAAAGCATAGGAGGGAGAGGGAGAAGGAGTAACTTTAAAGGGGAACACCTGGCAAACTCGACATGAATCAAGGCATGAAGAGTAATATCACGAGTGACACCAGATGTCACCCTGATGTCATGTCATTCGCTCCTTGCCAGAATGTGATGAAAATGGCACTTCACCCTGTGACAGTCTTCCCCCAAACCCATAACTTCAGTCTAGTCACTAGAAAGACAACAGACTCACCCTGATTGTGGGACATTCTAAGGCAGCAGTTCTCAACCTGTGGGTCGCGACCCCTTTGGCAGTCGAACGACCCTTTCACAGGGGTTGCCTAAGACCATTCTACATATCAGATATTTACATTACGATTCATAACAGTAGCAACATTACAGCTATGAAGTAGCAACGAAAATAATTTTATGGTTGGGTCACAACATGAGGAACTGTATTTAAAGGGCCAGAAGGGCCCTAACCGGTTTGGCTCAGTGGATAGAGCGTCGGCCTGCGGACTGAAGGGCTCCGGGTTCGATTCCGCTCAAGGGCATGTACCTTGGTTGCGGGCACATCCCCACTAGGAGGTGTGCAGGAGGCAGCTGATCGATGTTTCTCTCTCATCGATATTTCTAACTCTCTATCCCTCTCCCTTCCTCTCTGTAAAAAATCAATAAAATATATTTTAAAAAATAATAAAATAAAAGGCCAGAAGGTTGAGAACCACTGTTCTAAGGGCACCAGGATAGTGTTCCTTAAGATTGTCAAGGTCATGAAAAACAAGGCAAGACTGAGAAACTGGCACAGACCGGAGGAGATTGGGAGACATGACAACTGAACGAGGGGGATATGCTGGGTTAGACGCTGGAACAGAAAGGAGACACTAATGGAAACGTGCTGAGAAGCAAGGCAGGTCTGCCCTGTAGGCAGCAGTGGCCGGCCAGGGCCCGTGTCTCAGGATGACAGGTGTGCATGGTCACGGAAGATGTCCACGAAAGGAAACTGGGTGAGGGTTCACAGAAACTCATGCACTACCTGGAACTTCTCTGTAAATTCCAAAATAAAATAAAATAATTGGCCCTTGGCAATCAGGTAGAAATACTTCTACTGCTGGTATATACTAGATTAATTTCACCAAATTTCCTTTGAAATCATCTCTGTTCTCCATAAGGCACCAAAGCATTAATGATGTTGAAAATAAAATAAAAGGGTACTTCCATGGACACCTTCTAAGTTCCACTGAGGCACTTATGGAAATTCTGGCCAAAAGAAACCCCCAGGTCTCAGCCAGGACAAGGCAGGCTGCACGTTCGAGGTGGCTGCTTCCTCAGCCACAACTGCCTGGTGAGGGTCACGCCAAGGAGGGCCCGTCCTTCAGGGCCTCCCGTCAGCGGCAGCTCGTCCTTCCCATTATGCACTCAAGGTCTCATCCCGGACCAAAATACTCTTCTTTTTTTAACAGCTATTTTTAACTTGTCTTTGAACAACTGAAGAGTTGGAAATGTTGGAAATTTGTACGGCTTTATGTTACAGCAGAGCCCTATCATTCAAGAACGTTCCCGACTTATGTGCAGCTTTCCAAAGAGAAGTCCTCTGTAAACAGGATGAGAATATCAGAGTTGTCCGTCTCTAGTCTCCTCTCTCTGCTTTTCCTCTTCTATGCTTATCATTAGGGGAGCTTTTTAAGTAAAGCTAAAGATGATAATAGCTATCCTTCAGTCTTAAGGAGGGAGGCACGCCTCTGAGTACTGAGAAAGGTTTGGCTGGCCCTTGGGGTTAGGAGAGCTGGAAACTGACTAGAGGGAGGGAACAAATGAGATTTCCCGGCACATGATCAAATCCTCCTGGGGGCGGACACTCTGTCCCACCTGGTCCTGGGCCACCACGCGTGCAAAGCTGACTACAGAGGCCTTCCCATCGGGGAGTGGAGCCCAGGAGGTCTCAAGGCCAAGGTGGCAGCAGCTTCTCAGTGCAGGAGCGGGTGGAGGAAGAGGGAAGGAAGTCTACCTGCGGCAGTTCCTTACAGAAAAAAAGTGCCCCAGAGAGCACCATGACCCACGACTCTCAGTGTTTACTTCCTGCTGGGTCCAATGGGAGTAATAACACTGTTCCTTTCCTGCAGATCCCCAGGGTTAGTTACTGAGAGCGAACGGGCAGGGAGTGGGAGATGCTCACGAAAGCCTGGGCCCCTGCAGATGAAGGTGCTGGTGGCATGCGGGGGCCGCTCCCCACCCAGGCGGCTCTCCCGTGGGCCTCGGGAAGAACCGGGTGCACGTACCATGTCCTTCTGCAGCTGGAGCCGCCGCTGCGTCCGCTTCTGGTTTTCTTTCACACTGCTGTCCAGGTTGGCAAACTTGGAGGTTCCTTCCTGGAAGAGAAGCACACACAGAGGAGAGTGATGGAGAAGGACCCTGGAAAGAAGTGAAGTGGCGCCTAGTGGCTGACACGGACCCTCCGCACAACTGTCTGGGTGGCAGGCAAAAATGGAGAGGCCTGCAGTGGACTCGGGCTGAATTAGGAAAATCCACGCTGGCTGGTTGCAAGTGGTCTATTTGTAGAAAGACCTGGGGGCCTTGGATTTCCTGTACCCCCCTACATGGTAATAAGAGCCCTCGTTTGGTATAAAATCAATCGTCAATCTAAGACAGGCGATTCCTGGAAGTGGAGACAAGTTTTTACACATCCCAGATTTCACTCAGTCATCACACGGCCTGGAAATGAAGATCTCTTCCCCTGGACATGTGTGGTTTCTCGCGCTTGGCCTGAAGTGCACCGGCCAGCATTCTGTGAAAGAAAAGGGACTATTTCTGTGGTATTTCTTAGCCAAGTGAAACTTTTGTGCCGGAAGTTCTTTGAGGAAGTCCAGTACTGGGCACAGCGCGAATCTGTGAAGGCCAGGACTTCATACACGTCCCCCCGTTTCCTCCCCGTCAAACCTCTCAAGTTGCCTCTCAGGTTAGAACTCTTACACATCAATCCTTCCTCTGGGCGCCTGAGGACAGATGACCGTCCCTTCCCTCCTCCCGTCTGTTGTAACAACAAACTCTTTTAAACTCTTCTACATAATGACTAATCTTGAGTTTGCTGACTGAACATAAAGTATTTTCCGTTTTGTGGTTTCAGTCTTGTTAGGTTCTCATTTTCCAGGAACTGTATGAATGGAAGGCAAATTGCACAGTTCAGTTGCGTATAACCTCTACTTTAGTTTTCCCTTAGTCAGTTTCCCTGGGTTCATTACGTTTTCATAGCATGTGACCTTTCACTACCGTACGGCTGCTAGGGTCTTCCTCGGTGACTTGGCCTTCCCCATGTCAGGGAGGTGTCAGTTACCTTCTTCTATCACTCACAACCCTTAACCCAGGTCCAGGGACACTGCTGGGGACAGAACCCATAGTGACTTACTGTCCATTTTAATTCTCCCTGTGACAGAGGATCATCAGGAGCATTACCATTTAATAATCTCCTACTTACAGTTTTTCCTGGGGGTGAATGAAAGGGGCTAAAATGTGCCATTTCCTGTGCTAGGAGGTTGTGAGTCCTCCCAAATTCTTGAGAATTTTCTTGGAGTAAGAAATCCATTCTTTCTGACTTTAATACGAGTGTCCATCTCTACCAGTGTGTCAGTCTTCTGGCTCCCTTCCACTTTCTTAACCATCAGCAGAGGAATATGTATGGAAATTATTGCACATATACCTAACGTTCTTATGAAGGGCGTCGGAACAGTTAACAGGCTCCTGAGAATCACGGAATAACGGAGATGGGAGGGACCTTGACAACGCACTAGGACAACCTGCTCATTGGTGGAGAGGCAAAGCCCTGAGGTGGGAGCCAGGAGACCACTGACTTGATGACTTCGTGAGGAGAGTCCATCGCTGCTGGATGGTTGGCTAGTGCAGTTCCTCCAAATGGGGTGTCCACGGAAAGTCCACTAGTTGCCACATCCCCACAGTTTCTGTTTCTTTCTTCTGAAGCCTTACATCCTCTGCTCTGCAACGTCTCACAACACCAATCCCTCCTCACTTCTCGAAAGACTCACTCAGGGTCTTTCCTTCTGCCTCTTCTCTGCTCTTGCTCACACTATCTCAGTAATTCTTCTTTCTTTCAAAGTCATCTTCCTGTTTCTAACTATACTCATGTCTTTGGATATACTATCCAGGCCCAAGACCTTAATCATCACCTATGTTGGGATAGATTCCAAATCTCTCCCTCCATAAACCTCCTACTACTCAACACTCTCATCTTTCCCTCTCGCTAGTGCAAATTCCTCACCTGAGTCTCACCTTCTCTCTCCATCTTTAGCAGAGTTCAGCTGCCCTCACTCATCCTGTTCCTGGCATGAGAGGGGCCTCTTCTATTTGGAAGATACACAGGCGTGGGATCCTTCTCAATAAATGTAGATTAAAATTGTAGCTTGAAAGCTAATGGTAATTATTTGAGTAGGTCTTCACAGTCCTCACAATTTCGTGCTCCAACTCTGAATGTGTGTTTGGGTGCTTCACTGAACAGTACATCTGTACCAGAGCCAAATTCTTGGGCCTCCCTGGAAGTTATTGGTGTCAATTCAACTGGGAAGAATTCTCACTACGAGTCCCAAGAACGAGGGAGATTTGTGATGTTCTGCTTCCCTGTGGTTGTGAAATTTATAGATTCTGTAATTTACCTGCTTACAATGATCTAAGTTCTAGAAATCAAAAGGAGGTAACAGGTTTAAGATAATCTTTGAGGAAAAAACATTTTTCCCAACAAAAGGAAAACCATAGATTCTTGCTGATTATTATGTTCCGAGTCATTACATCTACCCAGAAGTTGAAGAGAAGAGAGGCCATTTAAGACTAATATTACGCAACCACAAATCAGTCTAAGTCCAGGTGGTTCTTTTGAGAACCTAATACCTTGATTTCATTTTCACAACTGTGCTGAGAATTAACACCCAGAATTATATATTTCATAGTAAAGAGTGATCAACAAAGATGACTGGAAAGAGACCTACGTGTACATATGCACTGGCCCCAATAGTCCTCTATCATTAATGATAATGCACAGACTACATGAGTTCATAGCCAAGTTTTTCATTTCTTTGGGAGTGGGGACTTACATAAGAAATTTCACTTAGAGCACTGAGGTAAACTTCTACTGTTAAGAAAGGTTTATGGGACCTTTAATGTCTAGAGATAGCTTTTCTTCTAAGGTTTCAGCCAGAAGACCGTCACCAGGCAATGAACTGCACACTATTCAATTTATCTACTTTGCAAGGATGACTCAGAGCTCTTGCGATTTGAATGTGTGGCTCCAGTTAGTCTAGCTTTCTATTACTGACTGGGAGACCACTAAGCCATCTCCTTCCAGCCAGATGAGTTTCCATTTAAAGTCTGCAAATGCAGGGGGATGTGGAGCAGGGAGTAGCAATGTGATCTCAGTGATCATTGTATAGAGTGCAATTGAGCAGGTAGGCCAAATCCAGAGTCAGACATCAGCACAAACTACCCTGCTCACACCGTCTTCTCCAAGAAGGGCTAATAGTGGGCAAGCTGTTAAAGTCAGGTGAATTATAAGACCCACCAATTCATGCAGTCAAACATAGTTTCTGAACACTTGCTACATGCTAAGCACTGTGTTAGGCATAAGGAATGTACCAGTGAAAGAGAGAAACCCAGCCCCTGACTGAAAGAGGCTTGCAGGCCAGTAGGGAGACAGGCGAAGTACACAGGCAATGCCAATGGGATATATGAGAAGCGGTAGGTCAGAGGAAAGACGGGCTTCCTCTGGAGCACATGCAAGGAACCTAGCCAGGCCTGAGGGTGTCCAGGAGGGCTCCCAGCAGGAGAGTGTACACTCCAACATGAAGGATGAGTAGGACTTAGAAGGAGAACAATCATAAAGACCATAACAGATGCCCTTGGAGGAAGAACTGATCTAACAGTTATCAACTGGACGCCTTTTCTTAGTCACCCCACCTCCACTTGACTTTCACTCCTATTCCAAGTGTCTGCCTAAGGCCACATATGCAACTTATACTTCATTCATTTTCATGTGTCATGCATACTTTGGTTCCATGTGTATATTTAGTATTTAGCTTGCCAAATACTAAAAATAACTTGCATCTGCATAGGGCTTTCAAATATTTTATCTTAGTCAATCTTCAAAACCCTTCCATGAGGTCAGTAGACTAAATGCTAGTGTTGTCTCCAATTGATGGAAAGTAGAGTAAGGACAAAGATCCTACCCTCCAGTTGCCCAGTTCAGGGCTTCCCTAGGGTGGCACATCTCCTGCTCTTTTGTAACTGTCCACTCCTCTCCCTCCCCCATGAGACTGTCATCTCCTTAAAATCAGAGACCGCCTTCAATATGGTTGTACCTCCAATACCCACTACATAGTGAACGCTCCATCAATATTTGTTGAACCGCTGACATACCTTCTCTATCAAGCTGTCCCCAATCTACCCTGTCCCCTACTCCCAAGGGGTCAGAAGAGACAGTTTTATGCCTCAGTGATAAAGGCAGGTTTTAGAGTCTCACCAGGTTGTATCCACATCTAGCTCCACCGCCTACCACGTGAGTGACTTAGGGCATGTTATTTATCTGATTCTTGGCTACCTGCAAAATGAGGATCATAAGATCTGCTTTATAGAAAGGCTATGAAGATGGTTTCTGCTCTATGTTCACCTCTGATGAATATTCACAGCCTGTCATGTGCACCTTGGACTTATTCTCATTTAGTGTCTTTATCTACCAACTGGAAGGTGAGCTCTTGAAAACAGGATCTGTTAGCCACCTTCATACCTCTAGAGCAGCGGTTCTCAACCTGTGGGTCGCGACCCCTTTGGCGGTCGAATGACCCTTTCACAGGGGTCGCCTAAGACCATCCTGCATATCAGATATTTACATTACGATTCATAACAGTAGCAACATTACAGTTATGAAGTAGCAACGAAAATAATATTATGGTTGGGTCACAACATGAGGAACTGTATTTAAAGGGCCAGAAGGTTGAGAACCACTGCTCTAGAGGCTGGCCCAGTGCTTTACAAATATTAGGTATGCAACCAGTGTACGGAACAGTAAAATGCAGCATGTTCTACCTGTACCTAGCCCGGGGTTCAGCAGTCAGCATCATCTGGTGTTCAATAAATATTGCTGACTGACAGATTGTGCAATGTAGTCCAAATAAAGGATGTGGAATTGCTGGCTCGGCCTCTGTCATTCTAGGAGATGTTTTGCTGAGAAGAAATATTCCAGGGCCTCTTACCCACCTAACTGCCAGCACTTGGTATTTGCGGAGCAGCTCGTTAAAGAGGGACGCACACGAGCACAAGTTTCACAATCTGGTTGCGTAACAGTGAAGCCAAGGAGCTGGACTTTGGATTTTCTCAGCCCCAAGCTTCTTAGATTAGGCATTAAAAAAACAACAAAAAGTCTGCCTTCTAGTCACTTGAGGCCTTCTCAGACTGCAGGAATTTAAGGAGCCCCCGCACCTCCTGCAAGCCACTGTTCCCTTGAATGGATTCCAGAGTCAAGAATGCCACCCGTACCCAGTGCCTCACCTTCATCAGCAGTTCCCGGCTGGTCAAATGATTATTATGGTCCGAGAAGATATCGGAAAGTTCTTCAAACATTAGCATTCGCTCTCTGTAAGAGGGATCAAGAAAATATGAACAAGTGAAGTTAAGAAAACTTGCACCTTCAGTCCAGCTGTTCTCAGCACCTATAGCTACAAAGGGATCACACTGATCTCAGGGTCAGGGAGTGATATGAGCAGATGAAACCAATGACTTTTTCCATGCAGGGTGGCTTTTTTTTTTAATAGATATGATCACTTGTGTGAAGAGAGGAATATTTTCTAACCATGTGTTTTATAATCATAAAAATACTGTTAAATTGGCGAATTAAATTGTTCAACTGGGACATGTTCTCTTCAGAAAAAAAAAATCTATCTTGGCAACACACACAGCCCCACGGACCTGAGAAATGATCTTGGCCGGTCCCCTCATTTTAGAGATGGAGATGCCAGGGTCAGGGATGGGCCCAAGTTTCCACTAATAACTGCTGAGCGTTGCAGGTACAGAACCCAAGTCTCCTGAATCACAGACTCAGAGTAGAGGACGGGATCAAGATGGACTTGGGAGTCAGAGGAGTGGGTTCAAATCCCAACTCCGCCACTTTCTCGTCATGTGATTTTGGACAAGTTGCTTCTCTTTTCTGAGCTTCAATTTTCTTATCTGGACAATGGAAATACCAATAGTCGCCTGCAGGACTGCTGTGAAAGCCAGCAGAATCACACCTGCCAAGAGCCTGCTCTGTCCTTGTTCTTTTTTGCTCACTATGTCTCCATGGGCCTCATGCTTTCATCCACGCACCCCTCCAGGGTTACCGAGTGGATAATTCTGAAGGCAAAGGATTAACAGGGGCAATTCCATTCCATATGCAGCATTTTCATTATTAAGAACTTACTTGTTTCACGAATATAATATTGCTCTCGTAATTAAGAAAACCATGAAAGCTATTTATATTTTGGAAAAACAATTAAGAAATTGATTACATGTCAGGCTAAATAAAGAGAAATAAGTAGACATCTCCTTTGTCCACTGAAAGTTATTAGCATAAAAGGTTACAGGGAAATAACCCGTAAACTATCTTAACCCTGTCACTTGAATTTAGCAATGGAAAATATGTAAGGCTGATAACAGAAGTGTCTTCTCTGAGGAGCTGTGACACTTCTGCAGCATCCCTGCTCAAACGTGAACCAACCATCCAACTACAAAACAAACCAGACCCCCATGTTGGGCAGAATGCATCTCTGAGGCTGATTCTGTGGTGTGTTCTTTGAATGGTTAATAAAGCCAGCTGGGAGAATGGACTTTCTCATATGAACCAGGGAGATTAGGATACAAGTCCACTGATTTCCTTACTTGTGTTTTAGCCTCAGATTTGCTGTGGAAGAAGTCTCTGGCTCGCTAAGTGGCTTTTCATGGTGGTCAATTTATCCCTCCAAAGAAAGATAGGGTTACCCTTGACGGCAATCAGAGAAGGCTGCAATCAGGCAAGGCTGCATTTTAGCACATGCCCATGAATTTGATTTTGACACCACAGTTGGGGAGCAGTGATAAGGAGAAGGAGTTGGAGTTGGGGGTGTTGAGGATGAGGTCTCTGTTCACAGCTGACTTTCCCATCTATTTCCCCAGGGCTTATTATCTAACAATCTTATAGGACCCATACCTTTCAGAACATGTATGTGCAGAGGAAAATCAATCAACTGATCTCCCTTTCACACAGAGTCACCTTGATTATTCAAACTAATGCAGAGGAGAAAGAACCCACGTGCAGAGTGGTAATTAAGAAAGTTGCTCTGGACTTGGAAAAGCCTGCCTGCTAGATAACGGCATCATAAACAGAGCGTGAGCTTTGGGGTCCAAGTGGTGGTAGCTTCCACAGCTCTGCAATGCCAGGCATTAAGAGCATCCATTTCAATGTTTCCCCCTTTACCCATCAAAGAATTATGTAATAAATAACGTAATTCTCCCAAGCAGACTCTCCTCCGACTAGGACTATGAGCTCATCAATAACCTTGAGATCCCTGGCACTCACTTTTTAGCATAAATCTAGGAAACTCTGCTGTACCAATCTGGGGCTCTTGCAGTTTGGAGTGGTCTGTCCCTTTGGGCTTAATCAGCTCTGAGAGAATGGATGAAAGTCAGTGCTGGACCTACTCTAAGGACCAAACCACCAATTCCACAAGAGCGAGCCTGCTAGGCAGCCAGCTGGCCTCGCTCCTGCCTGAAATGGACTATACTGCATACAGTATAGACTATAAACAGTTTACACATTCTTCCCATACAGCCTGACTTCTTGATTAGCTCAAACCTAGGCGGACCTGTGGTATGTAGCTGGCCTAGTCTGCAGCCAGGACACATCCCCCAGCCTCTCAGCCTGTACTGCCTCGGGGCCAGAACTGCCTTCTCACTCACCCTTCCCTCCTCTGCAAAAGCTCTCTGGTCTACAAGGGAAGCTCTGGAAATGGGGGGGGACGGGGCGGGGGGGAGGGGGGACTGGCAAAATAACAAGGACATTAAGTTGTTAATTATTCCAAAGGCCGCAGCAGGAAAGGGGAAGAAAACAGAAAGGAATAGTTAGAGGTGCTGAACATCACTAAGCTAGCTCTTCACATGCCAAAGCAGAAACAACTGGATGGAGTCTTGGTGAAGCCACAGGAACAATGTCCTGGGTGCACACGTTACCCCTCACATCTCGGATCAGCTTAGGGCTTTGGGGTGAGGCTGAAACACAACCAGAACTAATGGCAGCCCAGCCGGTGTGGCTCAGTGGTTGAGCGTCAACCTATGAACCAGAAGGCCATAGTTCGATTTTCGGTCAGGGCACACGCTCAGGTTGTGGGCTTGATCCCCAGTTGGGGGCGGGGGGGGGGGGGGGGTGTGCAGAAGGCAGCTGATCAATGATTCTCTCTCATCATTGATGTTTCTGTCTCTCCCTCCCTCCCCCTTCCTCTCTGAAATCAATAAAAAAAAAATATCAACAACAACAACAAAAAAAGGCAAATGGCTGTAACTTTATCACTCCACATCCTTATCCCTCAACATCCAACGATCAGCAGCACATCCCTAAAATGGTCCCTGCAGCCATGGGCTTGGCTCTGGCACACTGTGAGAACAAGAGTGGCTTCTGCAGCGGCCCTGCCTCCAATTCTTGAGCGATCATGGGTAAGACGCACCCTGCCTGGAGCACACAGGGGCTTTCCAATATGTTTCTCTCTTTACAAATAAAAGCATTGAAGGTGAGGACCCACACCATTTAGGCAGCAACTCATCCCTCAGCCAAAGCACGTCCAGCAGACACTTGGGAACTTACTTTGGGACAGCAGCCCACGTCTTTTTTAACCGGTAGATGGAATTGGACTGCAGTGCTGAGACGATGGCCCTCAAGGAGGAGAAATTCTTCAGGATCCTACATTCCTACATGGAGAGTGATTAGAACAGAAAAGGCATTTAAATATCAATACTACAGTGAGCTGGCCATTTCCCGTTCTAGAGGTATCACAGCTGCTCTGAATTCTTACCATGAAATAGGCAGCTGTATAAACACTGAACATCAAAAAGTGGCTCCTTACTCCCACCCCAGTCACTGAAGCACTTTATAGATTTTGGCACTGTATGCTTGTTTTTCTCTCCTTTAATATATTTTTTGTGTTGTTGTTATAGTTTTATAGTTTCCAGCTTTCCTAGTAAAAACACGAATGGAGGTGAGTCTGCAGAGCTACGCTAGAGAAAGCAAACTTACTTCTGCTGACAGCATACAGATGCCCTAAAAATACACACGAAAGATCACTGCATCCTTTAGAACCACAGAGCAAGCGGGCCAGCAGCCACTTCAAGGTCAGATGGTATCGAACATCTCATGACCAACCCTCGCCCAGAGAGGTGTATATAACTTGGCAATAAAAATTCACCACAAGTTGAACTTTGGCTTTTATGTTCTTAGCCAAGAGGGAATATTTTTATACACATTCATTTCGTTTCAAATTGGCTGGTGCCACAATCATAAACATTCAGAAACACCTTGGTACTTCAATGTTTCCAAAATAGCTTGGGCTTTTAAAATCAAATTCATTTTGGCAACGCTTGAAAACAAAATAGAAAGAGAACAGGAAGCATTCTGGATGTCATTTTGTGGGGAAGGAGAAAGGCTCCCTGATTCCGAAACTTAAGCTGCCACAGGGAGTCCACAGCCTCAGCAGCCAGTGACCGTGAAGTCCAAGTTCCGCTGAATGAATGGCAAGGACGGCAGGACAGCCAGGGAGAGGGTCCCAGGCCTGGCTGCAGGGGGAGGGGGTCATGCAGAGAGAGGGGACTACGCCTGAAGTCCCATCCACTGTTTGCTGCTCAGGCCGCCGTGAGCATGGGTTTGGCTTTGTGCAGAACATCTGGGGAAGAGGCCTCAGAGTGGTTGGGCATAAATGCACATGGCTTAAAAGATCATTTCACAAAGTAATGCTAATCCTGAATATGAAGGAAAAACAGCATTCTCTAATTTAGCACGCCAAAATCTGGCTACTTAAAACCGTGCCAAACAAACAATCCCTCAAACATTTTCTTTAGAGTAAATGCCAAATACTTTACAGAAGTCATGCCCACTCTTTTGAAATGTCTGAATGCCTTCCCTTTATTTAGAGAGAGAGAGGGAGAGAGAAAGGAGGGGAGGGGGAAAGAGAGAGAGAGAGAGAGAGAGAGAGAGAGAGAGAATGCTGAATTACAGTCCGTTTGGAAACCAAACATGGTTGGTTCAACGAAGGTTCAGAATCCAAAATTATGTTCTAAAAATCAGGAAACTTGTAATAAATAAAGGAACTTAGGCACAGATATTTCATGCAAATTCTAATAAACATATGGAACACATTATTCTGAAAGAGGCTTAAGCCAAGGGTTTGAAGGAGCAGAAAAGGCATCTGGCTCCATTTCTAGAAAAGGAGGTATCCTTTCAGGAGATATGACACCAAAGTAAAAATGTAGCAGCGAGGCCCGTCCAAGAAAATATAGTCATATTTGGTCAGAAATTTTCTCTGCGTGTAAAATCATCAGTTTTCAAACACTCTCTCAGTAGAAATTGACTGTGATTATAATGCAGGAAAAGTAAAATAAATCTTGGCAGGAGACCAGTTGTGAGCTTCATTATTCTAAGTGAGCCCACACAAGTTCAAGGGACACAAGCGCTCAGTATGAGGAAACTGCTTCACCAAGAATAAGAACCCTTGGCTTTGAAATACCATGAAATCTGGAATATACTTCAAATTATTCCACTCGCATTTCTTATTACCACATAAATGCACAATCTATATTTAATTTGGACCAAAAGCCATTGTTTGAGCCACACGGTTTTATATACAAATGCTGGATTCTTGCTATAGATTTGCTAAGCAGCTGAATGGATTAAAGGTAGACAGACTATTTTCTTTTGAGACATGTAGAAGACTGCAAATGATACGGCCTTTATGGCAAAAGTACTTTCTTATCATTCTAAGAAGACAAATCCTCTCGATCCCATGCTCTTGATCATGCTCTATCAAAACTTCTTTTTGTAGCTCTTACTTGTTGAGAAATAAGCTCAATTCAGAAAAGGAAAAATCGACATTGCATGAAATATTCTTTGTTTCTTACTTTTCTCATATACTAAAATGTCTGTGCTAACAGATCACCTAAAAACGCAAAATAAGCCCTCTCCCGGGCTGTCCTGGTGCAATGATGGCCCTGCTCTTTAATTCAAGACAACTAAAAAGAATGTGAAAAAGAGAGCATGTGAAAATGTAAGCATTATGCCCTATAGACCATGGCTTAATGGAAAAAAATAGATAGATAGATAGATAGATAGATAGATAGATAGATAGATAGATAGAAAAAGCAAAATGTGTTTTTGTTGAGGGGTGATCCATATAGCCTAGAATATGAACTAATGAGATATTTACTTAATAATTATTTTTCAAAATTGTAAGTTATATGGCTTTCACTGAGATAACTTCTTCCTAGGGAAAAAAAAAAACAAAAAACTACCCAATCTTCAAATATCAAAAGTCCTAGCTATCATTCAAGCTACATGTAAATGTCACCCTATCCAGGAAGCCTTCCGCGATTGCTCCAGTCAGAGGGATTTCTCCTCTGTCCACTCCTGCAGCTCTTATCTCCCAGCGCCCTGCTCCTCCCCCGCCTGGGCTGAGATCACTCCAGCAATCTTAGCTTCCTTGCTTAACCTGTTACAGACAGACTCCTGTAAGACCAAATTAATTGTGCTTATCCCATCTATGTCCCCAAAATACATAAAACTGTAGCTTATACACAGAAGTTCGTGAAATATTTGGTGACCAACTGACTCAATACTGTTTGCCTTTTCTCAATGATGAGATAAGATAATGATAAGTGAAGGTCACATGGCATATACTAGTAAGCGGCTGATCCAAGAGACCAGACTGACCTTAAGTGAAATGTAATTCAGGCCTACAAATAGACGCTGCCCCTCCAATGTCAGAGATAAGGCTCTCGGAAAAGCCCCGGATTAATGGGAAATCTGTGTATCTCAGTCCTTTGGAAAAAAGATTCAGGATTCTGAGAAGGGACTGGCTCTTCAAATCTGCTAAAGATAGGGTGCATGGGTAATCACTCTGGCTGAAGCGCAGTCTGTTTGACACTTAGACTATCAGCTTATATTTACTGAACACAGGACAGAACTGACAGCCTGTGACGACGAAGAAAAAAGCAGGCGGAATGTTTCAACCGGAAGGAGCAGCAGTGTGAGGCTCCAGGAGCAAAATGAAGCAAGCAAGGAAAAACAGGAAAAGGAGGAAAAGTAAATAAGCTCCCAAGTTAAGAAAGACAACTTTCTTACTTCCGAAGAACAATAACAATAACAAAGCCCAATGGGCCCTCCCATGGAAAGGTCTTTCGATGGCCTTTCAACCAGATGGAAACCGTTTAAACACAGTGATGAAGTAGAACCCGGTATCGACGAAGCACAAAGAATATTTAAAAAGAGACAATTACGTGAGCAATGTTAATCCACTTCTCGATGATTCTGGCTCTCTGCTGAGTTTTGAGTTCTTTGCCCCCCAGGATGGTGCTGACCACGCATTTGGTGAGGGTATTAAATTGAGAGATGGTAGCACGGATCGTAGGAGCCAAATGTTTGTTTTCCTTCTTATCCCTTTGAGACCAAATGCAGCCCAGGCAGTGGTGAGGCACTACTTTCTTGAATAGTTGCTAGAACAAAAGAGGAATTGACTTTAAGGACAACACAGACATTTCATGTGGCCAAGTACGTCATCTGGGTCATCTGTAAATTGCTATTTTTTTCAATGGACAAATAATCCTTTTCTACTTGATTTGCCTCATGGTGTTCATCTCAATAGACAAAAGTGAATAATTAATACATGAACTGGTCAGAAAAGCCCGCATGTTCTTTCTAAATCTGCTCAACTGAAGAAACGAAACACAATGACCAAAAGGAAATCTAAATGCCCAAGATCATTTTAACTTTTCTGTCTTCGAAGGAAAGCCAAGTAAAAATCTATGCTTAAGATTATTTTTGACCTCTCACTTTGTAAGTTATATAAATGTCTAATGGCTATGCTGTACACCTGAAACTATAATAATATTGTATGGTGACTTTAATTACAAAATTAAAAATTTTTTAAAGATTATTTTGACCTCAAATTCATATCCATGGTGCTTTCTGGGCACTCATGACCATGAATTATGGACTATTATGAATTATCACAATCGTTTGGGCTCTTCTGCACTTACCACTTTGGGGAAAGCAATAATAGTCAATAATTTATATGTATTATGAATTGTCTATAATACATATGAATGCTCAACGACCACCTGAAAAGTGACCCACCAAAATACAATACATGCGACGTTCATTGAGGTCACTATCTCACATTATTTATAACGAAGAAGGTAAGAAGCATATAAAGGGAAAAGCTATTCGTCAGTCACACACCAAAAGGGATAATAAGGGATTTGAAGCCTGGTTTTGAGGTCTTTGCCTAAAAGTCATAACCAGTGACATTTCCCATCTTTCTCTTATGCTATCAAGAGGAACAATCACAAATTTGTTGAACAAATCAGATTATCATTTGTACAACAATTCAATATGAGATGTCCAGGGTTTATATGAAAAGTGCGAATACCAGGATTGACTTTGCACAGACTATCTGTGTTTATTTGCGTGCTCTAGATGGAAACGGCAACTTTTGATGCTGCTTTTCCCAAAGTGGTAAATGCAGAAGAGCCCAGACGATCGTGATAATTCATAATAGTCCTTTTTTCTTCCACGGGTATTTATCAGCTAAGGTTGAGCTACGAAACGTGGCTGATGTAATCAAACATGTGCAGCTAAAAAAAAATATGCGAACTTCAAAGGTGCAAGAAGCCACATGTGGAAATGAGCTGCCAGATACAGTCACATGTGGATTCGGTGGATTTATGTGATCCTAACTTACACTTTGACCCTTTTACAATCTCCCAAATAAACAGTTCAGAACTTGAAATATTTATGAGCTTAAAGGGAGAGAAATGCCCGTGGGACAGGGCAGATTTTGTTTCACTAGGATTAAAATTCTTGTTTCCCTCTGTGTATTGAGTGCCAAGGAAAAAGCACCTTCACCCAGAACTGCAAGGAGAACTTAGGCCTGAATTATTCAGATGATTGACTCAAGTCACATTTTCTCCCTGAATTTACAGGCACAGCCTCACAAGGATTTGAAAAGACTTAAATCACTTTGCCCCCTGCCCTCCCGGCCACCAGTACTGTCACCAACACGCCCCCCCCCCACCCCCACCCCGCCGGGTGTTAAGCAGAAGCACATCTGAGGCTCAGAGAAGACTTACTGCATCCATATAGGTCAGCTGCTCTGCCACAAGATCCTCTGAGAAGCACGTGAATTCTGCAGACCCTCCGGCCTCCGGTTCCTCTTCCTCTTCCAGGCGGCAGGAGATGGTGTTGGCAAACCCATCTGTTGACAGATGTTGAAAAAGTTAGTTAGTTGGGGCGACTGTATATGATCTTGTTTATGGAGTCCAACTGAACGTCTTTCTCTTAGGAAGGAAAGGGTGATTCCTTCAGTAAACCCATAGGAAGAGAAGAGCAAGCACAATCAATCCGAGTGGAATGAATGGAGGTCTTCACCATCTCTGCTTGTTCTTTGATTCTTTATCAAGTTTAGAGGCCTCTGCCTTTGACTAACCCCTGCCTGGTTCCTGGGCCAAGGATTGAGCCAGGTTAGGCAAAGTCTAGAGAGAAGCAAAGCTGGGCTCCATTGAGGTGCTAACCCTCGTCTTGGGCTCCCTCAAACCCTCTGGTCAGCTCAAGGACTAACCCAACTACTTCCTGAATTCCCAATATGACATTCTTAGTTCCTGGGCCATTTATGACCAGAAGCCTAGAAGGACTGGATGTGAAGGCAGGTCAGGCTTTGGGGAGTAAAATGGGCCAATTTGGTGTCAGAAATGCTGATAAAGTCCTCAGAAGCCTCAACAAGGCCTCAGAATTCTCAAAATGCTTAGAGTAGCTTTCAGCTTCCACCTCAAGTTAAATTTGCATGACAAATATGTTTAAACTAAATTCAGCCCTGGCTGGGTGGTTCCGTTGGTTGGAGCACTGTCCTGTACACCAAACAGCTGTGGGTTTGATCCCTGGACAGGGCACATAAAACAGATTGTAGATTCGATCCCCTATCAAGGCACACACAGGGGGTGACTGATCAATGTTTCTCTTTCTCCCTTCCCCTTTCTCTAAAAATCAATAAAAACATATCCTCCAGCGAGGATTTAAACACAAACACAGAAAAACAATTAAATTCACACTGAGCCTTATTATAGGTAAGATCATCACTTAGCACAGCATGGAGGGCACAGGGTGAGTGAGTAAACGTCATTGCAATCACCACCTAGGACTGCAAATCCCACCTGGAGGACTCGGCACACGCATGGAGGAGGACCTCCGGGGTCCATGCTGCAGAGGGGGCAGGATGAAGCCTAACCAGCCCCCGCTTCCCTGGAACCTTTTCCCAGTTCCCGGCTGATTCCCCATCTCATCCTCTTCACACTCCTCGCTGTCCTCTCTGTTCAATCTGTCCTCAAGGGAAAATACCCAGAGCTCTGTATTCAGTTATCTCTTAGTAGAAATGTAATGTGTCATTACTCCCCCAAAGGTTTACATTTTAAGCCTTTCCTTGCTTTTTTTGTAGAATAAAAGACTTCTAGGCCCCGTAGATGGAGCTTTCTTAGTTTTCTCGGTGGAAGGGGGTGCTGAGATTGAACCCTACATCGCTTCCCTTATCGAGGTGCCAGCTCTGATGACAGGTATGCGGTTTAAGGCCACCCCTCTCCCCAGAGTTGAAGGCACTGATGAGAGTGGGGATGGGTTATATGTGGAGAAAGTAGAAGGGGGTCACTGCCTGTTCCAGAGCCTGGGACACACACAGGCACGAGCTAAAGAAAGCTGAAACCCCACAGTTGCACCGCTTGGCTTGCACACAGCCCTGGTGCGCTCTCATTCTGTGGAGGAAGAAGACATTTGAAATCCCGAACCCTCTGGCTAGCTACTATGTAAGTCTGTCTCCACCACTGCAATGCAGAGGCCGACCCACTTCCGCCAAGCGGTGTTCGCGGTGAGGCCTCATCTTCCCTCTCATTCACCCAACACTCCCAGGGGCCTGCCATGGGCCTTGGATGCTGCGGAGATGACATGGTCCTTTCTCTCCGGGCCCAGACCACAGTGCTTGCTGTTGACTTTCCAGCAGAGGCGAAACACACATGGGAGAGGTTGTTGCTTTTGCCGGAATGAAATTGGGTAAAAGACGCGCATGGGAACCAAGCTCCTAAAACTCCTTTTCAGTAATGGCTCCTGTACTTAAACATCAGTTTCGAGCTTTCTTGATAAAAAAAAATGTCCAAACTTAGAAAGAAGTCATTCTGGGCTACTGAAAGCCTTCCCAAAGCCTGCCAGTGAGCCCTGCCTTCAGTCCCTGGTAGGGACAATGAACGACTGGTCCCACCGGTTCCCCAATGAGGCCCGGAGCCAGGGGCAGCCCCAGGGAGAGCTGGGCTCTAACCCAGCCTTTCCACTGCGCACAAAGGCAGGCAGGGAGGCCCTGAGGTCCAGGCTGGAGCGCCCCTGGCATTCAAACATTCCCGGCAGATGAAGTCATCTGAGATAGGAGCGCTTGGCAGGCAGCTTCCAATGATGCAATTGTGCTTCCCCCTCGCTGGTCCTCCATAGCAGAAAAAGTTGAGCAGGTACTGTTTGGGATTTCAGGGTATTTTCTTTGGCGCTGAGGCAGCGTCCCTTATCGGTGTGGCGGAACTGTTTCCTTTACCCACTGAGGAAATCGGGCGTCACTTCTGGGACATGCCTGTCAGGAGTTCCAAGTGGGTCAGGCGTCATGGCAACCAGCGCCTGGCACGCCGGTGGGGGTGAAAACATCACGCTGAAAGCCCGTCCTAATCTCTCTCTGGCTTTCTGCAACGCCTGATAGTTCCAGGACCTGCGGTGGTGGCTCTTCCTTTGTCCTTGAAAATAGGCAGTCAATTCTTCAAATAGGAAAAAACAGCCACAGAAACTTCCGCCGGTGAGGCCTTTGGAGACTCTGAATGATGGGAATCGGCCCTGGCCGGGGCAGATGAACGACAGCGGTGCTTTTCGGGGAAGGAGAAACGCCTCTTCCCAGCTTTGGGGAGGGCAGGGGCAGAACTGGATGCCGTTCTTGGCCTGCTGAACGGGGGCTGTTGTGTGGGATGAGTTTCCATTGGATAGGAGGAGGAGCCATCAGGCAGATAATAGAGAGCAAATTCAAGTTCAGCACAGTAACAGAAGATCATCCTCTTAAGGATATTAGAAGAAACCCTAGAAAATTACTTCGCTTCTGAGTCCAGTTCCTCCCCTGTAAAACAAGGGCGCCAGACTAGGTGGTCTTGAGAAGCCCTTTGCTCTAAAGCTCTAGGGCTCTGGGATTAGGCCTTGGATGACCTTGAGATTTCACCCACCACCAATCCCCCAGCAGCGTGTCCCTCAGAGGGAAGCCACGGTTTCCTAGTCAACAAGGGGAGGGAGCACATTTCCTCAACGCGCGGCGGTTACAGAATCAGAACCTTGGGACCAAACCAGTACTCACTGTCCGCTTCCACCTCCTGCTTGTGAAACTGCTCAAGAAGGTTCTGTGCTCTTCTCTCTGGGTCAGAGCCTGGCATCATGCGTTTGAGATAGTCCAGCAGTTTCTGTAAGCAAGGGAAGTGAGGGGGCTCTCGGAAGTCCTCTCCACATTGGTCAAGCCAGGCCCGCAGGATAGAGGCGATTGCACTGGAAAAGAGAAACGGGGAGTCACTGCACCTGGCTGGTTGTGGGGACTCAAAACAGGCCCTGGACACCAGGACCAGCCTGGGCATACCCCAGGGAAACATGGGCAGGCGGTCAACAGAGCCTGTGTTATCGTCGGAACTCACTAGCTAATATTAATAAAGGGAAGAAAGGCCCTAACCGGTTTGGCTCAGTGGATAGAGCATCGGCCTGCGGACTCAAGGGTCCTGGGTTCGATTCCGGTCAAGGGCATGTACCTTGGTTGTGGGCACATCCCCAGTGGGGAGTGTGCAGGAGGCAGCTGATCGATGTTTCTCTCTCATCGATGTTTCTAACTCTCTATCCCTCTCCCTTCCTCTCTGTAAAAAATCAATAAAATATATTTTAAAAAATAAAATAAAATAAAGGGAAGAAAGCAAAGGGAAGTCAGACATTGAGAGCAAGGCACTAGGCAGCTTCACCCGGGAGCTACAGCTTCACACAGCATGGTTCCTCCAAGGGGATTAACGCCACTCCCTTCCCCCCATCAGGTACTGGGTTGTTGGGGAAAGCAGGGGAGATACAGATACAAGTGCAGCAGAAGTCCGGGTGGCACAGGGGAGGTGCTTGCCTGTCAGTCTAGCCTGGGGATCAATGGATTGGCTAGGGGGTGGAACCCATGAAAAGCGTGCAAAATCTTGGGGAGTTAATTGGTTAAGCTCCTGGTTAAAACCCCAGACAAAGGAGCTTTCTTGTTCTGTGACCCAGACTTGCCTGTGTGTTTGCATTCTCTGTCCATAACCATGTGGCCTTAAGCAGCCCCATGGCCCATGGCCATGCAGACCCCACACACAATGGACTGCAGCTGGGAACACAAGCTAAGCTAGCCAGGTGCTGGACTGGACTGGACTGGACTTTATTATGGAGCAGAAATTCTGGGCAGTACCCTTAATTCTGTCCCTGCTGAAGACAACATTGGACGTTTTCCACGGTGGGGCAGACAGAGATGGGACCTTGGAGGGGGAACCCCCTTCGTTTTACATCATTAATAAAGCTGACCATGAAACCCCATTCTCCCGTGGGTGCCTCAGGAAATTCATTCCTCAAGGCACCCCAAGATCTCCACTTCCTCTGGTAACAAAGCAATGCCAATTAAATTAAAGCACTTGAAAACAAGCTGACTACATTATATTATTTTAAGGAGCAGGGTAAAGACTGATAAAAAAATTTTTTTAAAGGACTATAATCCTTGGAAAAATCCATACAGGGCAGAAAAAGACATGCAGAAGAAGATTTAGTGAGTCTTGAAGCAACTTCAAAGCAGTCTGTGCACAAGGAGACTAAGTGTTGCCAATCCTGGATTCACTCAAATCAGAGATCACAAAAGCTACAGCCCTAGCATTTCAGGAATTAACTGACAATAGGCTAGAAATCCGACCGATAAAAGGATAAGTGCAAAAGATAAGTGCATAAATTTAATTTTACAAAGATCACCAAGGTTTCAACGTAAGAACCAAAAATGTCTTTACAAAGTTATCCTTTTCCTTCTCAAATTACAAAAGAAAAATCTGTTTCGAGTGGGAGACATAGTATGACTAGAGAAGTTAGGTTGTGAACGGTGAAGATAAACTTGGCAAGCAGAGCCACTGAGAAGGTGATTTCTTTTGATGGCTTAGCACAGTGGTTCTCAACCTTCCTAATGCCGCGACCCTTTAATACAGTTCCTCATGTTGTGGTCACCCCCAACCATAGAATTATTTTCGTTGCTACTTCATAACTGTAATTTTACCACTGTTATGAATCGTAATGTAAATATCTGATATGCAGGATGTATTTTCATTGTTACAAATTGAACATAATTAAAGCATAGTGATTAATCACAAGAAAATATGTAATTATATATGTGTTTTCCGATGGTCTTAGGCGAGCCCTGTGAAAGGGTTATTCGACCCCCAAAGGGGTCACGACCCACAGGTTGAGAACCGCTGGCTTAGCAGGTTGACTCCTACAGAACAGTTCTGCACTTCTAAAGGATGGATGAATTAATTTAATTAGTACCACAGTCAGCTAATATTTCTTAATATTTCAGTGAGAGAATACTCTTCCAATGACACTGATGGAAAAATAGGTGTAGAGGGCTAATAATTCACATAATACAATAAAAATAAAAAAACAGCATCCAGCCCTGGCCAGTGGGTCTCAATGGTTACAGCATCGGCCCATGCAGAAAACTGTCCTGGGTTTGATCCCTAGTCATGGGTTGCAGGTTCGATCCCCAGCTTCTGTGGGGGCGCCTGCAGGAGGCAACCAATCCATCCAATCGATGTGTCTCTCTACACAATGTTTCCCTGCCTCCCTCCCTTCCACTCACTCCAAAAAAGCAATGGGAAAAATAACCTCAGGAGAGGATTACCAATATTAAAAATTAAAAGATAAACAGCATCCAGCTAAGAACAAGACCAGTAACTCAATGACCCCAGTGACCCCTCAGAGCTTCATAAGATTAAAAAAAAAAAAAAAACCCAGGCAGAAATCCAAAATTACCGGTAAAAAGGCATTACAATAAATTAATATGTCATTTACTCCTTTACCCCTATACTTGTTATCCTTAAAATTATAAAACTGATTATTTATAGACAAAAATGAATATTGCAAATGTGTATAAACTAAAACAGCAAAACATCTACTCCCCCTTCACTCTAATCCCATTCCCGTGAATTTCTGTTAACAGTTTGGAGTACATTCTTTTAGACTTTTCTATGGATATGGATAAGTTTGAATAGCTAGAATATGTATATGTAACCCAACATGGCTTTTTCCCACAGATTAGTATGTTACAGACACCACTGCACTCACTACCTCTAGATGGTCCCGTTTTTCAGGGCTGCGTAGTGTTCCCTGCACGGAGGCAACATAATTAACATCAGTATTCTTCCACTAGCGTGCAAGTGCTGAGGCTATTTTCAGGTCCTCACAATTACAAACTACAAAGCGTGCATCCTTGTTTCCCTCTCTGTGTGCGTGTGTGTTTCTATAGGGCGCACTCTAAAGAAATTACCTCCAGGGAGAGATGCAGCCCCAGAAGGAAAGGGAGAAGGACTTAGTCCAGATTGGACGGGTCTTCAAGTGCAAAATGTGTCCCCCCCGGCCTCCTGTTTTAAACCAGCTCTGGTAACATACTCATTGTACCCTCTGGGACAGTGTAGTCCCGCAGCTCAGCCTAAGAGGGCTTTGAAAGTTCACTACCAACCCAGACAGTGAATCAGCTAGAGAAAGCATTTTCATACAAAAGAGAAACGAAAGGAAGAAGGGGGAAGGAAGAGAAGGAGGGAAAGACATACACACACAGCGCAATGCAGCACGAAGCGACCCTGCCTCCTATCAGCAGCGGCCTATCCACATGCCAGGACGGGAGGCCTCCTGGAAAGGCTGGACCAGGGCCCAAGCTCACAGCAGCTCTGTGCCTGCCCGTTCTGAGAAGAAACTTTCCGTTCTTGATGGACGGACAAGCAGAAAAAATGTGCAACTTGTAAGGTTTCAAAAAGGAAAGCCACATCACAGTCATGAGCTACCCCAGGGTTAGTGGCCAGTAGCTTTTCTGTCTTCCCATCCTTGGTTCAGCTCCTGAGCTCTAACTACAAACTCACAGGAAAGTGTGACTGTTAAACCAGGGAAGCCACTGGGCTCCGGACACAGAACAAGAGAGGACACTGGGGAAGGAACGCCTGTGCCCTCAGGGAGGTGGGCAGGTCACGGAACTCCGCTGCCCTGATCTGGAGCAGAGACCTGGTAATACCTGCTTTCCTCTTCCTGGCCGTGGCCACACAGGATTCCAGATAACATGATATCAGTAAGGACATTGGGAGGTATCGGGGGAGAAGGCAGTCCTAAAACTACTCGCCACAAGCCACGAAAGGAAGGCACTGAAAAAGGTAAAATGGCTCAGTGAAGTCAGCACTCATGGAAATCAACAGAAAGAATTTGCCGCCTGTCCCAGAAAGAATGACAACCATACAAACCATGCTACCAATGCGGCTCCAGGCTCCGTGAACAAACCCACCCACACCCACACCCACACCCACACCCCTGGGGCAGCCTCCTCGGGACTTATCACCTGGGGCACATCAGGCATCGATACAAATTGCAGACTCTTAAATGACTGGTGGAAACTGAAGGAGGAATTTCTGAAACCAAATGGAGAGATTAAGACTGTGACATAATCTAAACTCAGAAGGGACAAAAGCCACTACATGGCTTCTTTTCCAAAGCCACCTCTGGTGGGTCACAGAACAAAACTCCCCAGTCCCGAGGGGACACGTACCTCTGAGTAAGCATGCTGGGCATGTGCCAGGGGCAGGGGGCCAAACTTGAGAGCTGAAGGGACAACAGGATTGCTTTTTCTGCCTCAAGCATTCTTGGCAACGTGCAAAGCGTTGGCAGTACGTGAACCTTTTCTAACTGACGGCAAATTGCTGTAGAAGGAAGACGCTCATACGTCAATGTGTGCAACTGACTGATGCTGTTCTGAGATACTTCCTTCTAAGAAACAGACCTCTGGGGAGAATTAACTCACGAATTAAAGCGATACTTACTGAGTGCCCCTTGTTTTCCATATTCACAAAAACTAGTTATGTGACGAGTGTGTCACAACAGCAGAGCCTAGGGTCCCACCGAAGGATTTAACTTCAGAAAGATCTAATCTAATTAGGGCTTCAGGAGGACTTCCCTGAGGATATAATGTTAAAGCTCAGATAGTAAAGATAAGAAAGGGTGAAGACTGGGACAGCAGCTAAGCAAGGGCCCTGAGGTGAGAGAGAGCAAAATATTCTGAAGGGACATAAAAGAATAGAAATAGAGGAGAGGGCCCAGCTGGCATGGCTCAGTGTTTGAGCATCGACCTATGAACCAGGAGGTCATGGTTCGATTCCCAGTCAGGGCACATGCCTGGCTTGATTCCCAGTAGGAGGTGTGCAGGAGGCAGCTGATCAATGATTCTTTCTCATCATTGATCTCTCTCTCTCTCTCTCTCTCTCTCTCCCTTCCTCTCTGAAATCAATAAAAATATTTTTTTAAAGAAATAGAGGGGAAGTATGAATCACAATGAGATTTGCTATACTTATTTGATTTCTTAGCCAAACAGACATCAATCACATTTAGTAATTGATGGTTGGAAACTAAGAGATGACTTAGCTGAGAGTTGCAAGGACATAGTACAAAATTTTAGCCACATCCAGGGGCCCTCACTGCAGAGTAATGGAGCTGAGGTGAGCATTTAGGCTGCTATTATGCCCAAACCATAGATTTTTAATGCATAGAGATTATTTTTAAATCATATTAAAAAATCCCATCAGTAGTAAAATACTCTAGAATTGGTAAAATGTTTAATAAAACTTTTTTAGAAATGAAGTCATCTCTCTCATGATTTGTATGTAACCTCCAAGCCAAGAAATGGGATTACCACACAAAAGGAATAACTGTCCATTTAGAGCTCTTTTCTCTCCCCAGAAATCTGTTTAAGATAATAATTTATTGTTGCTTAATCATCAGCAGAAGATAAGACATGAAACTATTTTTCAAAAGCAGCACAATGTTTTTCTATTTTAGGACATTCTCCCAGAACTGGACCTTTTCCTAATGTTGATAATGAAGAGGTAAGAAGATCTACTCGGCATGCGACCCTGCCGAGCCCTGAGGGTGGGAGCCAATGCACTTGGCCCTTCAGGGGGAAAGAGCAAAGTAACCTTGAGACTGACTCTGAGTGGGACCTTCCGCCTTGTTCTCCTAGTCACAGAACAGTCTTCGGGTTTCAGGGGCGTTGCCAGATAGAGGCTGCCTCCGAGACCCCAGCTAGATAGTTTTCTGATGAGAAAGAACAAGGGAAGGGACAGAGATTTTATTTATTTTTTCTTTTTTCTGAAAAAGCCTGGAGTGGATGGAAACATTATTATCTGAACTTGTCAAGGTCGTTTTGCAACGCCTTCTTGTACTTTCCAGGGTTCATTTTGGTACTGGTGGTGAGTAGGGATTAGAAAACTGGGAAGGAAAGTGAAAGAGGAATTAAGAGAAGCCCCAGGGAAATAAATGCAAACAAAGCCAGAGTGAGAGCTAAGCACCAGAAGGCAAGTACAGGGTGCAAAGCCAGTGAGGGGCTGTGGGCAGTTGAAGAAGAGACAAAGTTCCAGGGCAAGAAGAAGGGAGACGAGGGTGGTGATGGGAAGGACATGCAGAAATACCAGTAAGTAGAGTGGAAAGGGCGGAGAAGAGGAGGAGGTGAGCCCAAAGCCAGCTACCCAAAGTCAAGGGTGTTTACCCACCTGTCGTTCATTCCCAAACTACATGTGCAGGCCCTGGCATCTGGAGGTAAATTTACAGAAACTGAAGAAAATTACCATGCACAGACTTAACCCCATATCACCAAACCCTATGCACTGTGTCAGTGAGTGACTGCATTCCATCAGAAAAGGAAGAAAGCTAACAGGGCTCCTAATGCCCACTTTTCATGAGCAGCTAAGCACAGCTAAGTCTCTGGAGTGAGAGTGGCTGCAATGCTGGTTCCATGGCTTACTAGCTGTAACCTAACTAACCTCTCTGTGTCTCAGCTTCCTAATGTGTAAAATGGGATAATAACAGATCCCTCCTCATAGAGTTATTGTGAGGCCTAGAAGATACAATACATGTGAAGCGTTTAGACTAGTCCCTAGAACATAGTGAGTGCTCAAAAAATATTAGCTATATGTATTACTTTAGACAAGAAGTGAAGTCTGTAAGACTAGGACTAAAGGCAAAAGGAACTACACACATGCACCACACTGTAGCTGATGAAAGCTGTTTCCTACTGCATGAGTTAACAACTCTGATACTGCTGGGTATGTATACTGGGATGTGAACAGTTAAATAAATGAATGGCAGATGGGAGAAGCCAGCTTTCTCACTGTTGAAGAGGGAATTTACAAATAAGCAAGGGGAGGAAGCTAGAATAAGCCATGTGGTCATGGACTAGAGTCGGAGACATGAGTAAGAGCTCATGTTTAACAGAATATGGATGCTGATGGCTGCACACAGAAATATTGATAATATGTGTATTTAGGTAATTAGTACACACATATATTCCCTAGCCCTGTCAGCTGCGAGGGCCTAAAATAAGTGACACCCTAGTAGCAATGAGCACACAGAGCACCCAGATTGTGGTTTCTTATTTCTTTTTTTAAGACTTTATTGATTCTCAGAGAGAGAGGAAGGGAGAAGGAGATAGAGAGAAACATCAATGTGAGAGCGAGACATTGATCGACTGCCTCCTGCACACCCCCTACCAGGAACTGAGCCTGCAGCCCGGGCATGGGACCATGGATTCAAACTGGCAACCTTTGCGTGATGGGACCATGCCCAACCAACTGAGCCACACCAGCCAGGGCCAGATCATGGCTTCTAATACCATTCTCTAATCAAAGCAACTAGGTCTCCTTGAAGAAATGGCTAATTCCAGGCCTGGGATAGAAAAAAATATAAGATGAGCCTAGAGCATATTGCAGTGCCATAAAGGAAGGAAGGACTCAAAAACACATGAAATAGCTTTCATGAGGCCCAGCAAAATAATAGAGTAAAGGAACCCACAATGACAGGAGCATTTCAAAGCAACACAGGAGTCAACCAAAGACCTCTTGCGGCTGGTTTGACATGCTTATCTAAGAGCTAAAGCTGGGACAATCTGAGCAACAAAATGAATAAAGAAGCATTGTATTATAACCCAAATATAAAATAAATATCTACGAGTCCACACGGATTTAAATAAATGATTGAATAAATTAATAAATGGGGAAGACAAACCTCCCATGCAGAAGTTTTCCGAATAAATTATACACTTTGCCCTAAAAGAGGAAGTACAACTCCCTACTCTTTAAATGTGGGTTGTGCACAGTGGCTTCCTTCCAAACCATATAGTATGGAAAGGATGGGAAAAAGAAGATGTTTTCCATAGAGAAATTTGAAAAATACTACTTCAACCAAGTGATCAAGGCCAAAATCAGCAGTCATAAATCATGCTGAGAGCCCCGTGACCACGCCGATCTTCAGTGGCATGGGGAATTGTAATTTGACGTATGCCTGGAGGAAGAAGAGAGCTGGAATATTTGTAAAAAACAATATGATACTCCCCATGCTTTATTTAAGTATTGTGTCAAAATACACAGAACTTGTTTTTGAAACTCTTAAAAAAATCATGCTGATAGCCTGTATGCTTGATATCTTGTGATGAGAACAGCATTTTATCTCTGTTATTTCTTTCAAAGCCTCATAAACTCAGTCTAGTTATGAGAAAATTGTCAATCTAAGTGTGATAACAAGAAAACAAAGAAGCATCCTATAATACACTTGACCAGTGCTTCTCAGAACCAGTAGGTCATCAAAAACAAGAAAAGCTGAGAAACTATCAGGGCCAAGAAGAGCCTAGGGCAGTGATGGCGAACCTATGACACGCGTGTCAGAAGTGACACTCGAACTCTTTTTTGGTTGATTTTTCTTTGTTAAATGGCATTTAAATATATAAAATAAATATCAAAAATATGTCTTTGTTTTACTATGGTTGCAAATATCAAAAAATTTCTGTATGTGACATGGCACCAGAGTTAAGTTAGGGTTTTTCAAAATGCTGACACGCCGAGCTCAAAAGGTTCGCCATCACTGGCCTAGGGAGACATGACGACTAAATGTAATGTGGTGTCTGGGTGGGATCTGGGAACAGGAAAAGGACATTCGGTAAAAAGTAAGGAAATCTGAATCAAATATGGGCTGTAGCTAATCGTGTGCCAATATTGGTTCACTTATTATAATAAACAAACTATACTGACGTAAGAACAATAGGGGAAACCGTCAGGGAGGCATATGGGAACAGTGCTATCAGCTCAAATTTTATATAAATCTGTTGTAAAAAACAACGTCTTAATTTAAAAAAAAAAATGGATGAACAAGAGGGTCCAACCTACGTACTTACGAGAAATATTCCCATTTTCACCACAGGGAAAGAAGTAGAGGCCACAGAGCATAGAGGTTAAGGCCTGGGTTAAATCCCAGATCTTTCACTTACTCACTGTATGACCTTCGACGTATGTGCTCCTTAAGCTCTCTATATCTCAGACTCCTCGTCTGTAAAATGGGACTATTAATATATACATAGAGTTATGATGGGACTATTAAAGGATATACAGAACTTAACAGAGCGACTATTCCTACTAAGTAGCCTATGAACTCTAGCTATTATTATTAGAAAGGGATATTGCCAAAATTATTTTTCGGGGACCTCAATAACTCACTATTCTCCAATTCTGCACAGTCAGAGAAGGGAGTTTTTAGGTTGTGTATAGGCCTCTAATGAAAAACTTGCTGAGGCCTTCTATAGTTTTCACATTAGAATGGAATTTCCATTGGCAGTGACAGATGCTACCGGCACCAAGAACAGGAAGCAGGCACTCGGACTGATGGCCTGACCAACCTGGGCTTCCTTCTTTTTTCCTCACATCCTGCAACCCATCTCCTCCCCAGGAAACAAGCCTAACTTCCACATTCCTAACAGCTGTTTGGAGTCCTTTCTCAGGGTGTCCATTCAATAATGAAGCCCAGCAAAATGACAGAGAGGAAAGGAAATAATCCCAAATGGAAAGATCTCTGAATGCCAACAAGCTAAAACATTAGTCACAACAATAGTGATACTGTAACCTAGTTCTTCATGCACTTCTGCCTGTGGCCCTATTACTATGACATAGGCAAAGGGAAGGAGGGGGCGGGGGGGAGGGGGTAGGGAATGTTGAGCACTTGAGATCCCAATGCCCTTTTTCAAATGGCAAGCCCCAGAGCTAAATGGTGAGAAGCCCAGGTCTTGGAGTCAGCTGGACCTGAGTCCAAACACCAGACCTCTCTCTGAACCAGCTGCTTGACCTTAGTCCAAGCACATAACTTTTCTGAAGCCTCAGTTTCCACCCTGGGAGATGAGGACAGTATTGCACAGCCTACCTCTGATGGTGGAGAGGACAAGGGCCCAGCGGAATGCCCTCAGGAGTGAGCACAGCACACTAGCCTGTGGCAGTGGCCAGCATGGGGATGTGGTTACCATCGCTCCCGTCATCTAGGAGGCTGGAGGGGGAACCAAGTGACAGACTGGCTGTGAGGTCTGTTGACCTTTCTCTAACCTGTAGGAAACCCTAGGAGATTCGCAGATGACTGATTTGCCGTCTTTTTGTAACACACATCATCAATGTTGTCATATTCCTTAATTGTTCAAAAAGTAATTACTGCTTGGAAGCCCACTCTCTTCCCTTAAATGCACAATTTTGATTCAAGATTTCAATGACTTTTAAAACTTTAATTTCTATGTTTCTTTTTCCAGTATGGACGTTTGAAAGACAATACCAGGCTCTTTTAAGTGGCGTATTACTTCTCCATTTCTTTTTTTGTCTTTGTTTTTTAACTTTTATTTTTTAAAAGTACTTCTTTCACATTATAGCCTTTAATTTCTCTAAATTTGGAGTTTTACATCTTCTTTTTGCTTTGTTGTTCACCCCTCTTTCTTTTCCTCATTTTTGTTACAACTCCTCAGATTAATTGCAATCGCCTTCTCAGGGTATGCGAATTTGCTGGAATGAATATTGGGAAGATTTTTAAATACTTTCCACTGCAAAGTTTCCCAGGAGTTAAAGAATCACAGCCAACTTTCTTTAGCTCATCTCCCTTTTCTTTAAAGTGTCTCCAATGTCTTGGATAACTACTATTTATGTGATTCTTTACCAGTGACTAAACTCTGGTGTCACTGTTTACCGATGCTGGGAAAAGATAAGAGGAACGACATTCCCATCACATCATCTGGACGTGTGGAGATGAGAGCAGCATGATTTCAACAGTGTCAGGATCTGCTACGGTGAAGAGCTTGGGAAAACAAAACATGGCGGTCCAGAGGGAGGTGAGGAGAGTCCATCAAAGAGGACACAGAAGCGACTTCAACAGTGGTCGTTAAAGAAAGGGAAGAAAATAGCCTCATTTCCCGAGGCGGTTTAAACCTCTTTGAAGGAAGTTATGGCTATAGATAGATAGTCTAATCTCAACTCCATTTCAGAGCGTGAAGGTGAGGGGCGTCCGGCTCTGCCTGGAGAACACCCCTCTTTACAGTCTCTTGGCTCCTGAATTCGATAACTGCAAGGAGTCTGCACTAGGGAAAGTTTCCTTTTCCCATGGGCTTGATGTCATTATTCTACATAGACAGCACATTATCACGTAAACTGTCAGCAGGAAGGAGGGAAAGGGCACAGGTAGAATGAGTGTGGGCAGAGGCTTCCTTCTGCCACAGAAAGTGAGTTTCCTGATTTCCAAATAGTGGCAACTCGGGGAATGTAGAAATAAACGCAGTAGGTATTAGATCATCAGTTTAACGCTAACGTCAGAAATCAATGGGTGGCAAAGATCCCAATGTCTAGAAGCCTTGGAAGATGAACTCCTTTGCAATGGAAGGGATGCTTGTTTTGGCCAGATAACTTCAAAGGCTTCCGGTATTGCACGAAGCCGAACTGGGCACACTCGGGGCTGGGATTACAGGTGGGAGTTGGCACAATCCGAGTCTTTCTGAAGTGCATGAAGAACACTAGGCACTTGTGGTCCAAGACACCAGAAACCAATCTTTCATCCCGACTGTTTCATCTGTACTTCCTTGTTTTCCTTCTTTTAATTCTTTTATCCTCTGGGAGGTTGATTAGATCCATATTTAGAAACACAGGAAAGAGTGTTATCTTGGGACCTAGGAGCCTGCATAAAATGAAAGCCTAGCTCCATGCTTTTCAGCAAAAAATGAAAAACCAAACAATGATTGAACATTTTTCTGTTCATGGTTAAACCCAGCAGTGATTCCCCATCCCTAAAACTCTCCAAGACTGAGGAACTGCCCTAACGCAGGATGTTTACTTCTTCCTGTCTGTTTCCCACCTGAAATCACAAGAAGACAGATTCCCAGCAAAGGAAAACAATGGGCATTTTGCCACTCCTTGTCTTACCCACAATGCCACGCTTTAGCTCAGCTCTTTATTAATAACCACACTGAGTAGTTGTGATGCCACGATGAACAACAAGCCAATCAAGGATGCTGTTTATTTTTTCTTCCTATTTTATCAAAACTGGTTGCATGGTCTTCCGAACAGAGAGAAGCAGCTAAGGGTACCTTTCAAAAATTCAATATACTGCCCTAGCCGGCTTGGCTCAGTGGATAGAGCGTCGGCCTGTGGACTGAAAGGCTGCGGGTTCAATTCTGATCAAGAGCATATGCCTGGGTTGCAGGCTCAGTTCCCAGTTGGGGGACATGCAGGAGAATTCTCTCTCATCATTGATGTTTCTATCTCTCTCTCCTTCTCCCTTCCTCTCTTAAATCAATAAAAATATATATATTTTAAAAATTCAATATACTATTTGGACCACACCTCTGTTTCTGATATTCATTTTAATTTTAAGAAAGATAAAGAGAAAGCTAAATAAATTTGATCCTAGTTATCATTAAGCCTGAAAGGACCTCAGAGCTCACATATTCCAAGCATTCATGTTTCAGGTAAAGAACCGAAACTGAGAGAGGTAAAGAGACCAGGTCACATGGCTGGTCACTGACAGAGTGACTGGGGGGGGGGGGGGGGGGGGGGGGAGGGAGCTCAAATCTGAGTTCTCCAGGCTCCTTAGCCAGGGCCCCTAACCTTCCACCTTCCTTGAGGCTGGCACCTGGGCCACCTCAGCATTTGATTCTCCCAATTACAAGAAGGGATATGAACAAATAAATTGCCAAATAAGCATGGTCCTAATTTTACATAGATTTATATACTCAAGATGGTAGCCTCATCACCATATAGCAGGATTTCTTCCCTAGGCACTTCGGATACATAGGGTCACATAATTCACTAGTGCACTGTAGAATGTTCCCTAGCATTCCTGGCCTCTACCCACAAGATGCCAATAGTGGCTCCCAATGGACCTGAAACCAAAATTTCTCCAGATATTGCCAATGTCCCCTGAGGAAAAAATTGCCTGTTGAGAACTCCCATATTGTCCTAATTCCTACACACCCATCAGCCACCAGGAAGCCTTTGGTCTTCAGATGCCGGAGCTCTGGGTGATGCAGGCGCTTTCAGTATGCCACCTATGGATGGAGAGGGCAGGCCCCTGACTTCCTCTCAGAAAGACAGAGCAGTGACCCCATCCAGTCACAGAATGATCAGGACAGAGTACGTTTAGAAAAAGAGAGCAAAATGGTAAGGGTGAAATGAGGTGAAAATAATAAAAGGAGAAGTGGGAGGAAGAAGAACAGTAAGAAACAGCGGAAAGGGAAGTGGAAGGAAGAGAGAGGTCAGCAGACAGGGGTTTCAGAGTGCTTGCAGGACAGAGCAACCCGTTAAAAGAGAAAGGGGCATATTTCATCAGGCCTAATTTTCTAAAAAGGCAACTCAGTATGAGAAAAAGGGCCAAGAACTTTCCAGCAATTCATTATGAGGCTTTAGGAAAGGACCATTGTGGCCAGATGACGGGCCTCAGGGGAGTCCTAAGTGAAGCGCTTTGTAAAGGCCCCGAATGCTTAAGACCGAAGCCCTTTAAGACAGCCTACCCTGGAGTTTCACCCACCTTACAGTTGCTGGTACACAATGAAGCTGAATGACGCTTTCGTTTTATAATAACAAGCCTTTAAAACACCGAGGGTGACTCTTCACAACCAAAGTACAAATCAATTTCTTTAACTACTACTTCCCAGAAACCTATTGAATCTCGAACACCCCCTGGGAAACAGCAAGGCTCTGGGCATTGTACAGACTGTTGATCTTGGAGAGCTCCCGCGGCTGGCTGAATGGAAGCTCTAGATCTGACTCAATTCCAAATGAGCGTGGATAGCAACACACTCATTTCTGACTCTGGTCAAGGTAACATTTGACAAGCTGACCACTCAATTCTTACAGTACCTCTTCTTCTGTCTATGCTTAAAAAGACATATCAGAGAAAGGTTCTTCTAAAAAAAATTACTATTGCAGTTCGTTTTCATGGATAAACAAAATGAATGACAACAAAAACCCCTCTAATCCTATGATTCTCAAACTTTAAAGTGCAGAGGACTCACTTGAGGATGTTGTTAAAATGCAGATTCTAATCTAGGTGGGGTAGGGCTAGAGATTCTGCGTTGCTATCAAGCTCCCAGGCGGTGCTCATATGGCTGGTGGTCTGAGAACCACACTTTGAGTAAGAAGGTACTAAGTGTAATCCATTCTCCAAAATCTTCTATCTCATAGTATTTGCCTCCTGTACAAATCCTCTTATGACGAATTGAAGCTCTTCATGATATAACCCCAATTTACCTTCAGCTCCACTAACTCCCTTCCCCTAACCCAGCCGTGGGCAAACTATGGCCCGCGGGCCGGATCCAGCCCGTTTGAAATGAATAAAACTAAAAAAAAAAAAGACCATACCCTTTTATGTAATGATGTTTAATTTTGAATTTATATTAGTTCACACAAACACTCCATCCATGCTTTTGTTCTGGCCCTCCGGTCCAGTTTAAGAACCCATTGTGGCCCTCGAATCAAAAAGTTTGCCCACCCCTGCGCCTAACCCTATGTACTCTGAAGCAGCCACACCAATAATTCTGTGTTGTTCCCTAAAATGTCATGCCCACTGCATGTCCCTGGCATGGCCCCACGGTTCCCTCTGCCTGGACGGCTCTATCACCAAAATCTTCACCCTCCCCTCTTAGGACCTAAGTCAATTGTCACCTCCAAGAAGCATTCCCCAAGCCCTCTAGGAATAAGGCATTCCGCTCGCCACATCTTGCACTGGTGGGTCCTATTTTCTGGAAAGTTATAGCCCATCCAAGAAAAGTATAAAACTACCTGGAGCCTAATTGGGGGTTTAAGAGACAGTTTCTAACCTTCACATCCCTGGCTCCTGGGTTAATCCTCTGAGATAAAAATTCCATAGGATTTTTTGGCCCCCAAATGAGAATTTACTACCAGTGTTCCAGGCACTCTGAGATATACCCCACCTACTCGAGAGTATCACTGCGATAGTGGTCGCCCCCACCCCTGCATCGTGGATTTTTCCAGGTTGTCTCCAAGATCATCAGCATAAACGATCTCCCATTATAAAAACAGAAAAAAACATATACACAATGAAAACAACCTCCCTTGCTCCTAGATGATTCTCCACCCCTTTATAACAAAACTCCAAAAAGTTGTCAAATTCACCATCCCCTTTCCCTCCCCTTCCATCCTCTCTTAAACCACATCTGTGCTAATCAAACAAAAGATCAAAGCATTGCAAAAGCAATAGTCAACTTCCCAGACTCCTCTCACTTGATCTATGGGCAGCGTCAGACGCAGCTGGTCACTCCTCACCCTGAAACCCTTTCTTTGCTTGTCTTCTGGAACCTAACATCTTTCTTCTCCTTCCCCCAGCTGTTCTGTTCCAGGCTCCTCTGCTGGACCCTCTCCTTTCCTAACTCTAAACACTGAAGGGAACCAAGGCTCTGATTCAACATCGCCAGATCAGAAAGCGCACTCTGGTACCCTAGCTGAATCAAACACCTCATCAGGATCTCGCCTCCTCACCTAACTCATTTGCCCTTCTCTCTTCTCTAGCTACCCTTCATCCCCAGGAGGTCACGTGCAGTCCCACAGCTTTAAATACCATGGAGAAACTAAGGATGCTCAAATTTATACTTCCAGTCCAGACTTTTCCCTAAAATCTAGACTTCGATGACCTCAAAATGAACATGTCTAAGATAAGTTACTGACACACACTCCCCACCAGCCCGTCCTGTCTGGTAAAGCTGAGGTTCTGTGCTATAGTTGCCCACACCACAACGCCTGGAGGCGTCTTGCCTCCTCTTCTTATCTCATAGGCCCCATCCTCTCCACCAGCACATCCTGTCAGCAACACCGTCAACACTGCAGAAGCTGTGTTCCTCGGCTGTAACCTCAAGTCCACCTACCATCATCCTTTGCCTGGACCCTTAAAAGGCTCCTTGCTGGCATTCTTGCTCCCATCCCCACTGTCATGTCAGAGCCAGAATAAACCTTTAAAAACCCAAATCAGGACACAGCACTAGTCTTCTCAAAACCTCTAAACACACATCTTCTTCAGCATAAAGCTCAATGTCCTTCCTAAGGCCTTTGAGTCCCCACATGACCCGGGGCCCCTCCTACCTTACAAATCTTATCCCCTAGCAATTGCCCCTTCAAACACTCTCCTCCAGCCTCACTCCCCTCCCCACTGTTTCTTGAACAGTGTTCCTGCCTCATGGCTTTTTCCAGATTCTCTGCCTGGATAGTCACAAAGCCCAGCCTGCACCACACTGAGGACTCTGATCCAACGTCCCCAGACCAGAAAGCGCATGCCTGGTCCAGTGTGAGTCAGACTCCATCAGGATCTAGACCCCTTACCTCCTTCCTCCCTTTTAGCGTGGATTCTTTGTCTCTCTCTGCTAAAATATAAACTTCATAGAGCTGGGCCTTCCTTGCTTTTGTTCAGGGCTGTATTCCTTAACACAGGGCCTGGCAAACAGTAGGTGCTCAATATGTTTTTACAGGATGAATAAATGAATGTCATTAGAAAGTCAAAAAATAATGCTATGTGCTTATACATTATGGGGGGGGAAAGGGCAATATTCCAAAGGAATTTTTAGAAAACCCTACTAAACCATATTCGTTCAGACAGTAAGTCTTGACGAAGAGCCTGTAATGCAGAGAAAAGACACTCACTTCCGGATCACGGTCCTGGACTCCGGTGAATTCTGGCTCCCATCTTCTTCACAGTTTGGGCTTGTCAGGTTTCCATACCTTTATGGGTGCAGACAAACAAAACCCAGTCAATGGTGTTGGAAGCCACTCTACTCAATTTCAACCATGAAAGAACATTCTTTCAGGAATAATTCAGGAAAGAAATATTTATGAAATAGCATCAAAAATGATATTGGATTACTGATATTTACTTAATGGGTCTATTGGCTTATTCTAAATAAAAAAGTGACAATGAATCACCCTACTTAAACTTTCTCTTAGTAGTTAACATTTCTTTGAATTTTTAAAAAATGAAATTAGGCTTTTCCTCTCAGCAGAATAATCAGATGCTACATGACCCTTTGTGAATCTTTTTTTTGTTGTTATTAATTCTCACCTAAGAATATTTTTCCATTTATTTTTTAGAGAATGGAATGGAGGGGGAGACACACATTGAGAGAGAAACATTGATGTGAGAGAGACACATCAATTGGTTGCCTCCTCCATGCACCCCAACCAGGGCCAGGGATCGAGCTTGTAACTGAGATATGTGCCCTTGACTGGAATCAAACCCTGGACCCTTCAGTCCGCAGGCTGACACTCTATCCACTGAGCCAAACTGGCTAGGGCCCTTCGTGAACTCTTGAGCACATGACTCGACACCCCCAGCCCTCTACTTGGTCCACCAGCCACGGCCCTGCTTACACAGCTTTCACACGTGCCACAAGTGAGCACAAAGTGACAACCCCACACTGACTGTGGTCTCTTCGAGGATAAGTCCTGTTCGAAAAGGATTATGGAAATAATTCTGGACCCTCAAGTGATGGCTGAGATAGAGACAAGGACCAAAGAGCAGAATTGTTATATCTCAGGAGAGCAGCTGTGGGTACATTGGGGCTGGGCCGACCTAGACGCAGCAACTAGGGAAGGGGGCACTGGGGCACAATATTTTAGAAAGCAACAGGTGCTTAAATGTTAAAATTTGGCTCAGTATGTACTCAAAATTTACTAAATAAGTGATCAGTCCCTGGTTAGCTATTCTTCCAAATCTGTATGTAAGCAAGTCTATTTCATACAAATAGATCATGTTTTATTTGGTTCAGAATGTACATGTAGTAAGTTTACTTTGAATTCTTCAGGCGTCTTTACATTCACTTATAATGCTTAGACTATTTCTGTAGTTCATCTTCCCATCAATGACGAATTCAGAGATTCCTTGGAATTTCCCAAGCTGACAGTCTGTGCCAAAGTTTGGATGATAGAAGTTCTATAACTGGTGGCTTTACATTTTTAAAGAGCACACTTTTATCTTCTACTAATGGGATTAAAGGCCCCACCACCCTTATGGTTCCTGGTTTCTAGGATTTAAAATTCTTTTAAAAATAAAAATCCACCATCTGGTTTGACCGAATGCCAGTCTGTCTGGTCGGTCTCCTTATCCCCCTATCCCCGTAGGTTCCAGTCTGTGCCCTTAGGCGTTAACTGCCCCCTCCCATCCACCTGCTCCTTTTTCGAGCTCGCCAGCCTTATGGACTTCTTGGCCTCCTTGAAATATTTTCCACTGGCCTCCGCCCTCCCTGCTCCTCCTCATGCTGCCCTGCACCTGCTACTTAGAGGGCTTCCAGGGCTACCCTTTGCTTTTCCAGAGACAACAACTCAGTCAGATTAAGATTTACTCCACCCCATGTGAGCAATGCAGGGATAGGTTCCTAGTAAATAAACAGAGTGGAATTTTTGGCTCTCTCCTTGGCCACCACCATAGTGAACGGGGTCCTCCTGTTCTCTCACAATAGGCTTTGGGGCTGACTTAAGTAGGAAGGTTGTGGGGCAGGGTGCAGGGTGCAGTGAGGCTCTGAGAGCTCTTCTTGCCCAGCCTCCATTACTTCTCTCCCTGGTTACTTTAGAAATATTGCATCTTTTCTCTTCCAACGGGGAGCCATGCGTGAGAGAACTAAGAAGGAAAAACTCTTTCAAAGAAAAGACACACATTTTGCTGCTCCTGTGATTTCCTCTTCAGAGCTGTTTGTGCTAACAGTTTCCTGATCTTCCTGTTCCTTCTTTACTTGAGCTTCTCCGGCTCTGCTGCTCTTTCTCTGCATTTTCTGGACTCAGAGCTGAGATGCTGGCTGGGATGACACCCACACCTACCACAGCTCCGCTCCCAGAGGGACGTGCCCCAGGTGCAGTCAGATGTGTGGAGAAGGACTAAGCAACCTTCCCTGGTGAGCACAGCTCTCTCTCACGAATTAAGTGAGGACCATTTTCTCAGAATGTGGGCCTAGAACAGTGATGGCGAACCTTTTGAGCTCGGTGTGTCAGCATTTTGAAAAACCCTAATTTAACTCTGGTGCCATGTCACATATAGAAATTTTTTGATCTTTGCAACCATAGTAAAACAAAAACTTATATTTTTGATATTTATTTTATATATCTAAATGCCATTTAACAAAGAAAAATCAACCAAAAAAATGAGTTCGCGTGTCAGAGGTGACATAGGCTCACCATCACTGGCCTAGAAGATGATACAGATAGCCCTCCCGGCCACCAGTGTGTCTGCAGATTCATAATCAGGACCAGATTGTCTGTCATAATAACTTGGAGGCCAGTAAGAACCAGCAACAATAATGCACGTGTGGCAGAGGAGAAATAGCTCCCCGTGGTCTGGGTGCTCAGTCTGGGAGTTTGCAGACATTATTAACTCTTCTCTCCCCAATCCGCCGGGAAATCCTTTTGACTCCGCCTGTATAACATGTCCTGAATCTAAACCCTTCTCATCACTTCCAGCCGGCTCAGCCTACCAGCATCTCTGCCCTAGAGCAAGGCAACAGCCACCTAACTAGTCTCCTGGCTTCTGAGCAGCAGCCACGTGATCCCAGTCAGTGTAAACTAGATCATTTCGGCTCCCATCTCACTCTGAGAAAAGGCCAGCGTCTTACCTGTCCCACCAGGCCCTAAACTTCCTGCTCCTGATTATCTCTGACCATGTCTCCTGCACTCACTCTTCCTCAGCCTCACTGGCCTCCTGGCTGCTCCGCCCACCGCCAGGCATCCTCCAGCCTCAGAACCTTGCACTCCCCACTGCCTTGTCCCACACCTATGCCCAGGGCACACTCCCTCAGCTCCTTCAGATCTCTCCTCAAATGTCACTTCATCAGGGAGGCCTTCCCTGACCACCCTATTGAAAACACAAACCAACTCGAACACCACCACCTTTAACACCTGCTAACATGTGATAATTTACTCTTTGGGTTCATCGTCCATTACAACATGACTCCACGAGAGCAGGATTTTTGTCTCTTCTGCTCACTACTCTTTAGAACTTAAAATAGGCACTCATGCCCTAGCCTGTTTGGCTCAGTGGATAGAGCATGTCGGCCTGGGGACTGAAGAGTCCCAGGCACATACCTAGGTTGCAGGCTCGATCCCTGGCCCTGGTCAGGGCACATGCAGGAGGCAACTAATCAATGTGTCTCTCTTGCGTACATGTTTCTCTCTCTGTCTCTCCCCCTCCCTTCCACTCTCTCTAAAAATCAATGGAAAAATATTCTTGGGTGAGGATTTAAAAAAACACACACAGGCACCCAGCAGGCCTGGTGATGGCTATTTCTTGGGAGCAAATGAGTGGTTCCATGGGGTTCCATAAGCAGACATGACAATGGACTTTCTAGCTACTAGGTTCTGCAAAGGCACCATCTGCTTAAACAAGTGTCTTAGCCTATCTGTGCCTTCATTTCTAAAGGTTTAGGAGCATAAAAAAGCTTTAGGATGGCTGCAACTCTTCCAAAAATATAAAATTAAAATACAAAAGAAATAAAGTTTTAAGATCTTTAAGTTGAGTTCATGAAGGTGTAAGCAATATGAAAATGCAAAACAAACAAACAAACAAACAAAAAAACACAGAGCAATATATACATACAATTTTACAAAAGAGACCTTTAGAAGTGAAATAAAATTAAAGTGCCTGGGACTTAATGGACTGGGGATTATTTGCCCCTGAACTTTTCTTATCATTAAGGAGAATTAATGCTTTACAGTAAAGAAGCTAGACCAGCTTTGGAATAAAGTACTCTTTAGGGTATTTGAGAGTCAGTTTTACTAGATTAAGGGCATTCCTTTGATGTTTCCTGTACCCTCTCACAGCTTCCCAGCAAAAACCAAAATCAAGTTCAATTCATTGACTCCAGGGGAGTAAATAAAGGGCGTGTCGATGCGTGTGTTTAATTAATGGCAGTAGAACAGCTACAGACAAACCGCCAACAATGTCACCTCCAATTTCTGCAAAGCCTCCCTAGAAGCTGAGATCAAAGCTCCAACCTCTTAAGAAGGCTTACCAACGAGAAACTGCCCTTTTTTAAATGGTAACTCATAAAACAAATTAAAACACAAATGGTCAGAATGACTTTTGACATGGTTTTCTCTGTATCACAAGGCGAAAGGTAGATTTACAAATATCTCCTAAAGTACAGCCTTCAGCAATTATTACTGCAGCCTAAAAATTACTAGAAAAAGAAAAGGCCAACATAATGTTTAACTGATTGCTAATATTTAAACAGGAAACAGTTTTTTCCCAGAAGGGATGGATGTATTGTTTAGAGCCCATCTGGGCGGATGAAATGTTTAATATGTGTTTGGAGGGAGGACCAGGGATATTTGTGGTTCAAAGAATCCCTAAGATACAACACTGGCCAGGGACAATCTTTCTGGGAGGGGACCTTTCCAACCTTGGCCCCCAAACAGAAACATCTCGGTAACACTAGACCAGGATGGGCGAAGTCCTGAAGAACTTTCCAGGCTCCACTTGATTCTGGCAAGTCATCTAATAATAATAGCAGTTCATAATTGTCAAGAGCTTATTATATGCCAGGCGCTGTGCTGAGCACTTGCTATAATTTTTTTCATTTAATTTTCACAGGAATCTTCCAGGGTGGTATTATTATTCTTCCGATTTAGTAGATGAGAAGAGGAGGCCCAGAGAGCTGAAGTAATTTGCCCTTGGAAATACAGCGAATAAGTGGGGCAGGGATTTGAACCGGGATAGCCAGACTTACCAGCATCTGAGTCACTGCCCAACCACACAGCTGTGGTTATTTTGTTTATTTATTCTATGTCTCCCCCCACCAGATTATAAATTCTTTGCGGTTAGAAACATTGAGCTTTTTATTCATTCCCTCAGTTATTTATTCTTTCACTCATTTCATCCTCATCCAACGACTATTTCCTAAGACCACTGTCCAGGTACTATTCTGGAAATACAGCGGTAAACAAACCAAGGCCCCTATTTTCATGGCGCATACATTGTAGTGGAGGGAGATAAACAATAAATGTTCGTGTGTAATTAGTTGACATATGCTAAGTCAGACAGTAGAAGGTGCAGTGGAGAAAAAGAAAGGTGGTAAGGACTGGACATGATTGGAGGGTCAGAGGTGGCTGCTTCATAGGAGGTATTCAGCGAAGATCCAATGTGATTGAGACAATTAAGTAAAATGCTCCAGAAGGTGAAGGAGTGGGCTCCAGAGATCCTCGAGGAAGGGAGAGCCAGTGCAAGGGCCTGGCTGAGTGTCCAAGTGGCAAGAAGGCCAATGAGCAAGGAGAGACAGAGTAAGTGAAGGGGGATAAGATGAGCGTGGAGGTGACAGGGACAGATCATGAGGGCCTAGTCACGGTAAGGACTTGGGTTTTACTCTTTTATCTTGCTTACTGCTATAACCCCTGAGCCTGGACTAGAAGACACTCAATTAACATTTGCTAAATGAATGAACTGATATCCTCTCCTACCACGAATAAAAGAAAGGCTGGGGAGGGAAGAGAAGGGAAGAAGCTACTTGCTGGGGAAGATGAGAGAAGAGAGAGGAGGAAGTCCAGGAGAGAGACCTCACAGGAAGCTGCTGACTCAAGGACCTCTGGGAGTCTTTGCTTTCCTAACAAGCCCCAGCCTGTGAACATCTGAGACATTTTTCCTTACCTGACCTGCAAGAACACAGGTCAGGTATGAGAAAAATGTTCAGAAGCTGACCCTGACTCAGGGGAATGACATGGGTGAAATAGCCTGCAGATGTTTGGAAACCAAGCCTCGACGGAGACCCATCTGCGTCACAGACCAGTGATGGGCTGTTGTTGTTGTTTTTTATTTATTTAAATATATTTTTATTGATTTCAGAGAGGAAGGAAGAGGGAGAGATAGAAACATCAATGAAGAGAGAGAATCATTGATAGGCTGCCTCCTGCACACCCCTAACTGGGGATAGAGCCCGAAACCCAGGCATGTGCCCTTGACTGGAATCGAACCCGGGACCCTTCAGTCCACAGGCCGACGCTCTATCCACTGAGCCAAACCGGCCAGGGCGTGAGGGGCGGTTTTTAATCACTCTAAGAGCCTCCATGGCAGGCACCTCTCCACCCAAGTCTGACCTTAGAACTGGGTGTGGCCACCAAACCTACCTTGGGAAGGTCTTGCTACCACTGAGGAGTTGGTTATTCAAGAAGACAAAGGTCAAAGGCAGCAAGGCAAAAACTCCTTGTTCTCTTGCAAGAAAGGAGGGGCCAGCGACACTGAGCAGAGAACCCCCACGGGGTGCTTTCTGCTCATAAGACCTTGTTCTCTAGGCAAAGGTGGCCCATGGTTAGAAAAAGTAGGAAGACCCAGAAAGAGCTGCCCTCCTCCCCTCGGGGCCTTTGTCGTGAAGGGCCCTCCACCTTCCTTGCCCTTCGAGATAATTCTACAGATTATCTCCATAGAAGTCCCTGCAAGTTAAGGCAACATTAACAGCAGAAAAGCACCTGTTGTTTCTGTTTCACTTGACAGTTACAAAAATGCTATAAAATGTTCCTTGTGAATACAACCTTCACCCAGCCACAACCCATAACCGCCTAAAGAGGAGACCAAAACAAGACAAAGACTTTATAATGACCATTCATCCAGAGAAAGAAAACAAAAAAAAAAAGGTCTCTCTTGCTGTAACTTATTTCTCATTCAAATTTAAGGTTATTTCTTAGGCATGATGGCCTCCACACCTCTGCTGTAAGGTTTCTTCTAGTTTCCATTCCAAGCCTTTGTCATCCATTTCTCTTCTCTGGCTGGACTTCTGCCCCCAGAGCATGGTGGCTCATCAGTACCGCTCCCTGCACTGCAGTTCATACCAACACTAAACAGTCAACTGCCATTTCGCCTTGTCAGCATGCTGCAGCACTTCGTGGGGTCACAGGGAAGGACAGCAGGAGACACAGCTTAGGTAGGACTGGGGGCCAGAAGGCAGGCAACACGCTGACAATCACAGAATGTTAACAAGTCAGAATTCTTCTCAGGTTTAAGATGAATTAATGCATTATTATCAAATCAGTCAGGCCTGTGGCTCGGTTTTCCCCAACCACAAAAAGCTGCTAATGAACAGCTCTTCAAGAGCCCTGTGAAATAAGCTATGCAAAACCGCATGCAATGCATCTCAGGTTAGTCAGTGATGGCGAACCTATGACACGCGTGTCATTTTTTTGGTTGATTTTTCTTTGTTAAATGGCATTTATATATATAAAATAAATATCAAAAATATAAGTCTTTGTTTTACTACGGTTGCAAATATCAAAAAATTTCTATATGTGACACGGCACCAGAGTTCAGTTAGGGTTTTTCAAAATGCTGACATGCCGAGCTCAAAAGGTTCGCCATCACTGGGTTAGATCATGGTACCTGTCATTGTGAGGACGAGTTACTTCCATGCTTAAGAAGACTCAACAAAGCATCACTTTATCTAAACTGGAGCTTACTGGCAACTTTAGCAGAGACCAAAGGCAAAGGAATTATGTTTCCCAGGACAAGGGGCCTGATGTCATTCTCATTGGTTAAGTTCACACACACACAAACCCAAAAGGTTAAAAATGAAATGTCAAGTGAGAGAAAAGTGATTTAAAAGAAAAAAAAGTAACTGTGATTCAGAGCTATACTTTTTTAAACCATGAAAATGACTTTAATAGAATTAATGAATTTCTGTTTCAGAACTATACTCAGGATATTTGCCCCATCACAATATAAGCTGGGAGCAGTGCCCTTCTCATCATGGCATAATAGCCATCTCCATGCCCCTTGTCATGGAAGAAGGCTTTGCAGGGGGATACGAGGGGTCACAGCAGAGTCCCTTATGGATGAAGTCATGGAAGTCTTGGAATCTCTAAACAGCACGCAACATTTAGTGATGAGCTTTTTTTCTATAGAGAGGGTCCATAGTTTTTAGCAAATTGGCACAGGGATTGGTGATCAACCCCTCCCACCAACTGCTAGAAAATGGTAAAAACAACAACAACAACAACACTGCTGGATTATCAAAACTGAGTTTAAAAGTGGCCAGTTACCACTCAGGATATATGCACCTTGCCTCTCAGTGTTTCATCAGTTTTGGGGGGTTTTTTAGTTCCCAAACAGCAGCACATTTTTTAAACCTGCTGAGAAATTTGGTATTCTTTTCTAAAAAAAGGGTAACTGTATGTCCTGCCTCCCTTTGCCAAATGAAACACACACACACACACACACTCACTTCACAGAAACATATTTCTCTCATTTGAAGAAATGAAAGCTAGCCTGGCTCTGGTCCATGGGGAAGCCTGGCACACCCAACAGTGTCTGCTTGAACAGTACCCTCACTGCCACCTTGTCAGGCTGGGGCCCTGCAGTCACACAGGCTCCCACGGAGGCCCCACCGTGCTGCGGGGTGACAGCAGGGTCCACTTGGCAAAAATAAAGACAGATTTACCAAAGACAAGCAGCCCGGCAGGGAAGAGAAGTTATTTCCATTTTCCTTTGTGTGCTTGTTGTTGGATACGATTCTAAAACAACCAAATTAAGCTTCCCGGTTCCCCAAAGCAGTGGTGTAGCTACAGGGAGCAAAGAGTAACAAAGCCTTAGTCACGTTGAGGCTAAGCCCCATCGCTCTGCTTCCAATCACGCTTCCTCAAGCTGAGTGTGGGGCCACGGTTGAACAGGGTGTGATGTCCTGAACAGAACAAAGGTGAAGGTCAACCAACAACTGACCTTCAGCTTCCTTGAGCCCATGAGCACTACTACATCCCTGAACAAGAATTCCTGGTCTCTCTTATCCTGTTTCCATCCTCACATTTTTTTCCTCTGGCTCTCTTTACCTCCACCTTTCACATTCCAGGACCCTTGTGACAACACTGGGCCCATCCAGATAATCTAAAATAATCTGTTTATTTTAAAGGCAGCTGATTAGTAACCTTAGTTCCATCTGCAACTTCAATTATGCTTTGCCATGGAATCCAACATACTGTATTCACAGATTCCAGGGATTAAGAATAGATGTGTTTGGGGGCCATTATTCTGCCCACCACAGATGGGTATGTAAATTATTACAAATGCTATCTTTTCTATAGTTTTATTATCTAAACTGCTTTCTCCACCTGATAAAGCATGAACCAACAAGAGCATGGGACCTTTCATGAATTGCGTGCCCTATACAAGTTTTCAATGTTCTTTTTGATGTTAGAAGCATTTCAATACTGAGAGATTCTCATAGCCCTCATTATAATCCTCTTTTCTTTTCCATCAGCAAATACTTTCATCTTCCTAATAGTCACAGGAAATGTGATCTGAATCCAATTTATCTTTCAGCAATCTGCCTTTATTTTTAACCACAACATATATACCATCAGAGGGTTTCTTGACTATGGAATCATAAACACTCACACCTAGAGAAAATCTAGTTAAACTCATCTGTTGTAACAAAAATCTTAAGAAATGGCCTTCGTTTTCTAAGAAATTCTCACTCTAGTCAGGATATGCAATATGTCTGTATTTTGAGCTAGAAAAGGAAACAAGGCAATGTTAGGATTTCCTGAAAGTTTTTCCACTCTATGAGTGGGATGAGCATCCTGGAGCCAACTGACAAATAAACCTCAACTTTTTCATGCACCGTGGGACAAAAGATTCTATTTCTACATTTTGGGGGGAGAAACAGGGGATGGAAATAAACAAATTAAGAAAATAGTATAGCATTATTTTGAAAAACTTTCCCATATAAGTGATAGAAATTAGATATAAGTGACTCTTAGAAGAAACAAAAGTGTAGGAAAAGTAATATTATGAGTTTAATTATAACATTTAATATACTAGTAAGTGTTACTATTGTAAGAGACCAGCACCTGAAGGTACTGTGGTCACCAGTGTAAGTTGCTGTGAGGCCCTTGGAGCAGGTTAAATTCCAGTATCTGCTCCCTACAGTGCTCTCCGCTCATAACCCCCCTTTCTTTGGACTTGGAAGAGCAGAGGGAAGATATTAGAAGCCTTGCCTCCTGCTAAAAGAAAAGGAAGGAAGGGGATCTCATGAGCACTGCATGCCAGCATGAATTGAAATATTTGGCAAGTGCCCAGTCTAATTCTAGAATTAAGTAAAAAAAAAAAACTTAATTATTTTTAAGTGAGGTTTTTACAAAAAGTAATTTGGAACATATTGTACACATCTCAAAAATGCTTACCCAGCTTCTCATGCTAAGAAAGCATTGGAGAGCTGAATGGATGTGTGTTATGAGCTACTGAAAGGAGGTTTACTACGACCACCTCATGGCTCCCAGTGGAAGAAAGGTTTTTCTTAAAGTGCACATTCAGTCAAGAAAATGAGATCAGCTACAGCTTAAACCTCAACAACAAGAAAACAAACAACCCAATTGAAAAATGGGCAAAAGAGGACTTCCATTGTCCAGTTTAGCATGGAAGGAGCTTAGAAGTAGCCACTCTGTCCTAATAACAAGGAAAAAGCTGAGCAAACTGAAAAATCAACAACTCTTCTTAGGTCCATCAGAGACGTGAGGTCAGAGGGCAAACCACTGTCCCCAAAGCTGGAGACACAGACAGAGGAATCCCCATGGGAACCAGTGCCAATGTACGAAAACCTGAACTGTCATTGGTGAGTTGCTAGAGCTCAGCATGGACACATCTGAAAGATAAAAACTATAGATGAAGCCACCAGGTTGTCTATAGAAGATTGACCAGGTTCTCACAGTGAATATCAGAGAAAAAATTTCCTCCTGCTTCCAGCAAAGGGATGGGAAAGGGAGCCATTTTGAAATACCAGAGCTCTCCGTTCTCCTTAAGTTCTTCTTAACTAGACCTGCTCTCGGGGGAAACTAGTTACCCAGAGCCTAACTTGCTGGGTTTTATCAAAGCCTCACCTCCCTAAAGGAAAATCCCCATCTCCAGGTCCCCCTAGCCATCCTTTCCCTGAGGAAGCACCGGTAAAGGTCACAGTCCAGGGGCCCAGGCTCGTCTTAAGACTCACACCTGATCATAGGACTGCAGAGCAACAGCTAGTCAACTGGTCTTCCACATGATGGGTGAGGAATCTACACACAGACTTTGCACCCTTCACAAAAGTTAACCCAGAATGGCTCACAGGCCTAATGTAAAACCTAAAACTATAAAACTTCTAGAAGATAACATAGGAAAAAACCTAGGTGACCTCGGGCATGACAAGGACCTTTTAGACACAACACCAAAGGCACATATCATGGAAGAAAAAAATTGATAAGCTGGACTTTGTTAAAATTAAAAGCTGCTCTGCAAAAGACCATATCAAGATAGTAAGAAGACAAGCCCATGGAGCAAATATTTGCAAAAGATACATCTGCTAAAGGACTGTTACCCAAAACATATAAAAATAAACCCTCTTAAAACAACAATAAGAAAACAAACAATGCCGAAACCGGTTTGGCTCAGTGGATAGAGCGTCGCCTTGCAGACTGAAAGGTCCCAAGTTCGATTCCGGTCAAAGGCATGTACCTGGGTTGCGGGCACATCCCCAGTAGGAGATGTGCAGGAGGCAGCTGATCGATGTTTCTAACTCTCTATCTCTCTCCCTTCCTCTCTGTACAAAATCAATAAAATATATTTTAAAAAAAAGAAAACAAACAACACGATTTAAAAATGGGCAGAAGACTTCAACAGACACTTCACCGAAGAAGATACACAGCCCTGACCGGTTTGGCTCAGTGGCTAGAGCGTCAGCCTGCGGACTGAAGGGTCCCAGGTTGGATTCTGGTCAAGGGCATGTACCTTGGTTGCGGGCACATCCCCAATAGGGGATGTGCAGGAAGCAGCTGATCGATGTTTCTCTCTCATCGATGTTTCTAATTCTCTATCCCTCTCCCTTCCTCTCTGTAAAAAAATCAATAAAATATATTTTTAAAAAGAAGAAGAAGAAGATACACAGATGACAAGGAAGCACATGAAGAGATGTACAATGTCATGTGCCTATTGGAAACTGCAAATTAAAAATACAATGAGATACCACTATACACCTATTAGAACAGCCAAAATCCAAAACAAAGACAATATCAAATACTGGCAAGGATATGGAGCAATAAATGCAAAGTGATATGGCCCTTTTGCAGTTTCCTACAAAACTAAACGTACTCGTCTCATTTAACCCAGTAATCTTGCTCATTGGTATTTACCCAACAGAGCTGAAAATTTATGTCTACACAAAAGCCTATACATGATGTTTACAGCACCTTTATTCATAATTGCCAAAACCTGAACGCAGCCAAGATATCCCCAGGAGGTACAAACAAACTGTGCTACACTCAGACAATGGAATCTTACTCAGCAGTAACAAGAAATGAGCTATCAAGCCATGAAAAGACATGGAGAAGCTTTAATTGCATGTTACTAAGTGAAAGAAGCCAATCTTAGCCCGGCCTGTGTGGCTCAGTGGTTGAGCATCAACCTATGAACCACGAGGTCACAGTTCAATTCCCAGTCAGGACACATGCCTAGGTTGCGGGCTCAATCCCCAGTGTGGGGCATGCAGAAGGCAGCTGATCAATGAGTCTCTCTCATTACTGATGTTTCTCTGTTTCTCTCTCTCTCTCTCTCTCTCTCCCTCTCCTTTCCTCTCTGAAATCAATAAAAATATATATTTTTTAAAAGAAGCCAATCTTAAAAGACTGTATGCTGTAAGATTCCAACTATATAAGGTTCTGGAAAAGGCAAAACTATGGAGACAGTAAAAAGATCAGTGATCGCCAAGGACTGGGGTGGGGGAAGAGAGAGATTACAGGGAGAGCACGAAAGATTTTTAGGGCAATGGAAACACCCTGTATGATACTATAATAATAATGCATACATATCATTACATATTTGTCCAAACCCATAGCATGTACAACATCAAGAGTGAACCCTAGGGCAAACTATGGACTTTGGGTGATAATGATTGTAACCAATGTACTGCTCTGGTGGGGGTGCTGATAGTGGGGGGATGTGTGGGGGCAGGAGGTATACAAGAATTCTCTGTACTTCCCATTCAATTTTGCTGTGAGCCTAAAAATTCTCTAAAAAATAAAAAAAAAATTTGAAGTATTGAGCCCTCACTGCCTTGACAATAATGGTACAAGTCTCTAGTTGTATCTGTCTCTTACACAAAAAGTGGCCAGAGGCTGGGTCACGTTCACTGCTGTACCTTCCAATGCAAGTGCTTATACAGGCTTGAATAATAACCATTATTTATTTTTTAGACAAATCTTTTGTAAGCACTTACTGCCAAATAGCATTCCTCTCTAAGGGTGCAGCAATGCCCAAGACAGACATGATTCTGAATAGGAGGCAGGTCAGGAAACAGCAGGATAAATAAGAAAGGTAATTTCAAAGAGTGGTCAGTGTTGTGAAGAAAGAAATTCTAATGGTAATCTCTTATGCACTTAATATTTGCCAACCACTATACTGAAAACTTTATATTATCAAGCTTAAAACTCAGAATAACTCTATAGATAAGGCTTATTTTTCATTCTCATTTTATAGATAAGGAAACGGAAGCTGGTAAAATAAAGTAGCTTGCCCAATGTTGCAGAACGTGTGAGGGGCACAAAACTGGAGTCAAATTCATTTTCTGACTCCCAAGCCCCTGTTCATAGCCATTACACTCCTGTGTTGCCCATAAATCTCATGACTCGAAGAAAGACAGGAAAACTGCTTTCCCCAGGAGTATCCTAAAGCTCTGAAAGGAAAAGGAAGCATGTTTGGCACTTATGACAGACTATGGGAAAAATAAAATGTTTTCCTTTTATATTTGATCAACTCTTCTCTAAGCCGTGGAGGAACGGCTTCGCCAAGGGCAGCCCCCCTTCCTGCTGGCTATTGGTGCATCATCTTTCCATATGAAGGTGTTGCCTCGCCAGGTGTCATGAAGTATGGATTTAAGATTACCATCCCCTTAGGGGTAAAATATTTGTGTAAATCCTCCCAAGCTTTCTCATTTGCTATCCCTAGCCTCTAAGAAGAGTCCTCTTTTGAAAGGAGCAGATTCAGGTCATGGGATTTGGCCTGAGCACATCAAATAAACAGAAACACTCCAGATACACAGACCCAGCAGTGACAAATCTCGAGAGGTGACACGCTGCGCTTGAAAAGAGCCCCCCCGCGCCCGTCCCTCCCCCACCCCCCACCCCCCACACACACAGACAATAGTGTGGTGAAGGCCTGGGGTGAGGGGCGGGGCAGGCTAGAAGAGTCATTGGAGAAAGGGGGGGACATATGTAATACTTTCAACAATAAAGATTTAAAATAAATAAATTAAATAAATAAATAAAGAGCTTCCAGGTCAGAAAGATGGAGGTCTTAATTCCAGCTCTGCCACTTACTGATTGATTGTTTCTATGCCTCAACATTTGCATCTGTAAACATGGGAGTAATGTAATGACAGATGAATTAAATGAGATAACGTCTATGAAAACTCAGGGCAAGCAAACATGGGAAGAAGAAATAAGTTCAAAAGCCCACTGAATTAGTCTCCTCTCTGTGACCTAAGTAAGCAAACTCAAGCCACACTGGCCTTAAAGCGTCATTTAATGGGTGGCTGCAACCTTAGTCCCCTCCGGAAGTCCTCCGTTGGAGAATGCACTTGAAATGACGGGCTAACTCTGGTTCCTGCTCAGTCCTTTCCAAACTGCAGCCTGAGTGCCGTCAGTGACTTAGCAGAAGTTTCTGGGGACCTCGTTCATCCCTCTTCTGCCTGCTCTTAGCATCTGGCTTACTTCTGCTATGAGAGACGCAGAAAAAGAGAATGATCAATAAATATCCCCAAAGTAGCTCATGTGACCGCTGTCTGAAGAAAAACCTAGATGTTTGTACAAACACTTCTTGGCTCTCAGTGAGGATCACTAGCTGAGTTAGGTTTCTCCCTACACTTGACATTGGGTATTTTCAGAGGAAACTTTCTCCCTTACATTTTTTTAATGGTGTGGTGGGAAGAATATATTTTTAAGTGGAATGTATGTTTAAAGTTAGAGAAGATAAAATCTCAAAGCCCCAATACAAACAGCTAAACCACAATTCAAAAACTTTCTCTCAGACTGAAAGGAAGCCAGTGAGCCCTAGAATTAACTCTGAGCCATGGTGAGAAGCACAGAAAGCAGGATTCCTTGTGAATTGCTGATCACCCCAAGTACAGGGTAATGCAGACACATGGAATTAGCCCTGGGGGACTTTAAACCACTGTCTACTGGTCAAACACAAAGGCTCATACTAACAGAATTTTAAAAAATTATAAAAAGTTTTTTTTTAAATCACAGAAAGCAAACAGTTCCATAGAAGAAAAGCCATGTGATTGGAAGTCTTAAGGAAAATCAAAGCTTGACTTCAAATAAGCTTTTCTCTGGAGGTAAATAAATACTGCAGCATCTGCCTTCAATCCATTTTTGGCTGGTTAGGATTAGCACATTCTACAATAGCTTTTCAGTGTCGATTTCACAAAAGATAAGCAATATATTATTATGAAACCAAGAGAAATTATTTTTAAAATTACTCCAGAGACTCACAAACAAGTCTACTATAATTTCCTAACAAGAAAATAGTAGATCGCCTGGCTGGAGTGGCTCAGTTGGTTGAATGCCCCATGGACCAAAAGGTCACCAGTTCCATTTCTGGTCAGGGTACATGCCCTGTAGGGGGTGAGGCAGATGATCAATGTTTCTCTCTCTCCCCTACCTCTCCTTTCCTTTCTCTCTAAAATAAATAAAAACACTCAGAAAAGGTAAGCTCATGCAACTTAATTGCTTACCTCCCAATTATAGACATTAAAATCCCCCAAAATAAATTTAAGAACCCAGTGTTGTACAGAATCTGAATTTTGATTAAAATGAAACAAAGATTAATATCTGGTCACAAGATCTACATGTGAGTAGGAAATGGAGTGAGGAAGAAATATTCATGTTAAAGTTTGTACATATCTGGACAACTCCAAATTTCTGCAGAGGAAGCAAAATAAATGGGGTTTATTTCTCTGAACTTCTTCAGAGCATGTTAGTTTCATTTTTATACCATCTTTTTTTTTTTTATAAAGCTTTTTTTTAAAATATATTTTTATTGATTTCAGAGAGGAAGGAAGAGGGAGAGAGAGATAGAAACATCCATGATGAGAGAGAATCATGGATCGGCTGCCTCCTGCAAGTCCCCCACTGAGGATCAAGCCCACAACCCGGGCATGTGCCCTTGACCGGAATCGAACCTGGGACCTTTCAGGTCCCAGGCTGACGCTCTACTCACTAAGCCAAACCGGCTAGGGCGATGGCGATTTTTATACCATCTTAACTGGTTGTCTACTTGTTTCATAAATGTAAACTTTATCTTCTGCAGTAAAATATTAAGTTCTCAGGGTGGATCCAGGTTTTGCAGGGGCAGCATATGTAATCTGAGGGGTCCTCTCGAAGAAAAAGAATACAAAATTATGAATATAAGTTATGTAGAGGAGGTTGCAACTGAGGGTCTTTGGAGAGTAAATACATGCAGCTTCTCAGCAAATTCACCACCAGGGTGAGAACCAACCAAGCCTTATATATCCGTTTCACCCATGGTGTCCTGCAGCCCTGGGCATTTCACAGGCATCCGGTATGTGATGATTCCACTCACCTCAGACGCAAGGAAAAACATACTATGAGATTAAATTCAAGGCCAGGCCCTGGCCCATCCAAATGGTTCAAGATAAACCTTAACTCTTCATTCAGTTATACCTTAAATGACTGTTTGAATTACATGGAATTTGAATTCATATTGATTCCGTTATTTAATCATTGTCATCTAGTTAATATTTTAAAAATCCAAAAATGTCTACAATAGGAGAACAAAGAGAAGATTTTTTAAAATCATCAAATAAAAGCTGGATGTCCACGAGTCATAGACTAAACACTCTAGTTCCTGTGTGTCTGTCCACTGTTTGTGGTGAGCAGCTGGAATTCACGCGCGCGCCCTTGCTGACTGTGGCCATCTGTAGCCTCGAATCAATGGAGATACCCGAGAAGTAGAAGAGGTTACCCATTCCAAGAAACTCTTGCAGGAGTGCTGAGGGGTTGACCTATTTCCTTCTACTGCCTGCCAACAGTTAGCATACTGCAGCCTTTTTTCAAAAATAGAATAGCAAAGAGAAAACTCACATAATTCTTCAGGTTCTATTTATAGGTGAGAGGTATTATACAAGCAAACAAACTATGAAAAAAATGACTCACTAATCCCACAGGTTTACACTGCAGGCTTAGTATTTGAAGTTACTGCTATGCAAAAATCTACAGACTTTCTAAGTCCAGAGTTACCATAACCAGATCAATGCATGATAAGGAGAGAGATCTTGTGAATGCTCCTGAATACACAGAACATAGGATCCTAATGATTTCACTCTGTACGCATCTATGAGGAAAATACCTTGAGAAAAGCCCACTGTTATCAATAGTCTTATTTCCATTGGAATAGAACTTGATTATTAAAAGGCCTTTCCTAAGACTGATAGATACAATTGCAGAAAAATATTTAAATGTCTTCATAAGAAGAATATGAATAAATAACTTTTGAACCCAAGGGACAAATTAGGAAAAATATTTCCAACATATGATAAACAAAGCAACAATTTTGTTAATATACAAATAGTTGTAATTAGCCGATCAATAATTAGATGACAAGAGTCCAAAATAAAAATAAGCAAAGGATATGCAAAGACAGTTCACAGAAAACACAAAAGCCCCAGTAAGCATTTTAAAGAATGCTAAACCTCACTCGTAAGTATAAGAAACATACATTTAAAAACAATGAGTTATTTGTCAGTGGACAGATCATGATAGAGACAGTTTCGATGGCAGAGTTGGCAAGGGTGTGGGGAAAGTGAGGGAAGGGCACCCTCCTCTGTGGGCAGGAGTGTGGCTCGTGCAGCCGTCTGGAGGGCAATCTAGCAATACCTTTCACATTTTCAAGTGCTAAAACATTCTGACCTATCAATCACTCTTCCATGAACTTATCCTGTGGAATTCTCAAACAGATACTCGGAAGATATATATTCAAAGACACTCTTTACAGTATTGTTTAAAAAAAATTAAAAACTGGAGAGAGCTTAACTGTCTATCCATAGAAAAGTCAATTCAATAAAAAGAATATGGTAAATCTACCCACATGTGCTGATTTTGAAATAACAACAGTTTATTTGAGCTTTCAAAATGTCAGCCCTGTTTCAATAAGCCCTTTACATATGTTAATTCCCTTAATGAACAAAGAAATCTCCAAGATACAATAGTGGAAAAAAAGATTTCAAAGCAGACTGAGTATTGTGATTCTATTTATATCATATTTAAGTGTATAATCTATATGTAATATCACATGCATGACACATATCTATATAAATGTACATATCTATAAATGTACATACACCACTCCAAAATTTGGGAAGAATACAAAAGCGATGGAAGTAATTTGGGAAAAGGTAGCCACAAGGAAATGTTTGTGTGTATTTTTTATACCTTCCTACAGTATAAAAACGTTTAACATGAGGACATATTATTGTCAAGTTTTTAAACCTAGTTAAAAATCAGTATTCAACAACTCCAACAAAAACATCCTATCTCATTTCCTTTCTGATACAGGAAACCCTAGAATATAAGGGTCTGGATGAGAACTCTCATGATTCTAAAACAATTGTCTGGCTTATTTTTTAAAAGACAACGTTTAATTAGAAATAAAGGGGGAAATACAATCATCGGTGTGTGAGTTGCAATGTACACTGCTCTACTATATGTGACGTGTGACTTAACATAAATCAGGGATGACGTTTATGTGCATGTCCATAACGCAGCCAATGCACAGTGGTTGTTGGAAGTTACTATTGTCATCATTTTTACAGCCACCATTCATGACCTGCTTCCTATAGATTTAACACTGAGCCCCATACGTCACACATATTAGCATATTTAAATCTCAAAACCCAATAAAACTTCCAGTTACTTACTGGAATTATATGGAATTATAAAAACATGGACAAAATTTTAGGGTGCCAAATAGTAAGTGAACTCTATAAACAATCAAGGCTAGATTCACAGCATGTACTCCTAACTCATAGATTTTTTATGAGATATTTTCCATCAGAAATAGACCGTAAAGTGGCTCCTGAATAATCTCCATGCCATTTGCTCCACCCCTTCCAGTTAATCCTTTCTCATACATGTCACTCAGCACCAACTGCAGGTGATTCAGAACTCATCCCTCGCTCTGCACAGTCCTACATTTCCTTCCCCTCTCACCCGCCTTCCGATTCTTACCTGTCCAGCAGTAGTTCCAACACTTCTTTGGTGGAGGCAAAGCCTCTGTACGTTGACAGGAAGATGCTGATATAGGTGAAGTCATTGTCCCCGAAAGCTGTCAGCAGGTTCTCCACCAGCTTCTCCAAGGTGCCGGCTTTTATAGTTCTGATCTTACAGGTCTCATACTGGCTGACGGTATGTCCTGGAGGGAGCTGGTCCCCTTCCACCTGTACAATAAATGCAGGGTTGTGAGTTGGAGAAATAACACTACAAAGGAAAACTGAAAACACTGAAATCGCTGAATCAGAGCCAGTCATGCTTTCCCTTGCTCTGATTTAATTTCCCTACAAGCCATGAAAGGCCATCCCTCACCTGTGGGTGCAGTGGAGTAGGGGGTTGGTGTTGGTGTTGATATTGGTGTTGGTGTTGGTGGTGTGTGTTTCCTTCCTCTCTAGAAGTAGAGGTATTACTTCATCGTGGTTACATTTGCTTCTATTTACTATCCTATCAAGAACTAGGTTACTGACATATGTTATCAAGGATGTTCTCAATAACCCCAGGAGCAAGTTTAGCAAATGGTATCAATCATCTCCTTTGTATTGTTCCATGGTAAGTTTTCAAACTCATCCTTTGAAAAGAAAAATTAATATATTTCTATTGATTTCAGAGAGGAAAGGAGAGGGAGAGAGAGATAGAAACATCAGTGATGAGAGAGAATCATTGATTGGCTGCCTCCTGCATGCCCCACAGTGAGAATAGAGCCAGCAACCTGGGCATGTGCCCTGACCAGGAATCAAACCATGACCTCCTAGTTCATAGGTTGAGGCTCAACCACTGAGCCACGCTGGCTGGGCTATAAAAATTTTTTTTATTGCAGTTTGCATTCAATGCTATTTTGTATTCGTTTCATGTGTACAAAGTGTTCCCTCCAACAATGCAAGTGACCACCTGGCACCATACATAGTTATCACAATACTAGAGGCCCGGTGCACGAATTCATGCACGGGTGGGGTCCCTCTGGTTGGCCTGCACGGATCAAGCCAAAACCCACAGTCCAACGCCGCCTGCAGCTCCTACCTGCCACTCCTGCTCATGCTGGTCCCTGTGCCTGCCACAGGCTTGTGCCCAATCAGTCCCAATCGGGAGAGGCTCCTGCTGCTGCAGCAGCGCTCTCCAGCCGTGAGCCCTGCATCTGGTGCCTTCCCAAGGGGAGTGGCCTGCAGGATTGGGCTGAAACTGGCTCTCCAACATCCCCCGGGGGGGCCCGGATTGTGAGAGGGCGCAGGCCAGGCTGAGGGACCCCACCAGTGCATGATTGGGCCAGGGAGGGACCGTGGGAGGGCTCCAGGGCGTGTCCAGCCCATCTCCTCAGTCCAGACCGGCCAGACCCCAGCAGCAAGCTACTGGTCAGAGCATCTGTCCCCTGGTGGTCAGTGCACATCATAGCGAGCAGTTGAGCAGCTTTAACATATCATTAACATATTACACTTTGATTGGTTGTTCTGCCGTTTGATCTATTTGCATGTTACCCTTTTATTATATAGGATTATTAACTATATTCCCTGTGCTTTACCTTAAATCCCCATCCTATTTTGTAACTACCAATCAATACTTCTTAATCCTATTATCTTATTTCACCCATCTCCAAATCCCTTCCCTTTGGCCTCCTCAGTTTGTTCTCTGTCTCTATAAGGCTGTTCAATCTTCTTCTTAAAGACAGCACCCACAGTGGTGAGCTGGAGCCAACTCATATTGGCTTTGGACAGCTGATTGCTAAATTGTAAGCCAGCTGACATCATACTGATAACTTGAGAAATCAGCCATGGTAGGTATATATTCTCCATGGAAACCTATGGAGGTCTGACCATGATCTGATGTTCTTTAGTCCATGGAAGGCAATATACTTTCTGATTTAATATCATCAGCAATCAACATAGTTGACTAAGAAGTGGCCATACCAAGCAGCCCTAGGCTGATCTCTGGGGAATAATGAAAAGGGTGGGGAGCATGACCCCTTCCTTCTGGAGACTTGCATTGCACAAGAGAATAAATCTGTTCATGAGAAGTAACTGTCACATGAAAATGAAACTGTGAATAGTATTGGTAGGTATAACTGCACCTTGGAGACATAAACCATAATACTAAGAAGTGATTAGTGATAAAATCTGTACAGCTTAAAACCTGAGTATGAAGGAAGAGAATTAGGTTAAAGAAAAATACAGATATGCCTTACATTCTGCAGTAAATCTGTGCTTATCAAAGTTTACAGAGATGCAGTATTCAAAGCTTAACTTATCCTTCACAGGTGCTGGGGAAGATGACCTACCCAAGAATCTGTTTCTAAGACAGTTAATCATTCCAAGTGATGCAAAGACTCACGAGCCAATTTCTCTGAATTGTAAGTTTGAATGGTTTTATATCAAATTCTTCTCAATTGAAATAATCAGACATGTGAAAATTAAAGATGGAAAACTGAATCTCTAAATAGTGACATGTGCTTACTATGTAGCATGCTTGCTTTTTCTTCATCTGGCCTGTCAGAAGCTAAAGCACTGGAAGGAAGCTAGCAGGCGACATTGCTTTCTGTAAAACCAAAGTGGCGGCCATCTCTGCCCGAGGCGTTAGAATAGCGAAGTGTCACCATGTCTAACTGCCAACAGGGATTAATAGCAGCACTCCAGCTTATGGACTGGTGACTATTTCTGTATTTAATTTTGGAAGATACTAAAAAGGGGGGTCTGATTCAAATGTTTCCTTAGGCCTGTGACTCAGATCATGGCCTAGTAACTGTTCTTGATCACTGTGTATACTTTCAGAGCAGGCCTAATATTTCCTATCTGTCTCCCAGGAGCATCGATTATCTTTATCCAGAAGCAATAAATGAGAAAGATATAGGTTTCAAAGCCTAATTACATTTTTAACTACTTGGTACAGTGGTGCCCTATGTGTATACTATAAAATACTCATTCCAAATCCAAAGGGGCTGAGGTCAAGTCTGGGAGCTGTAGAGTTAAAGTCAAGTACATGGCTTTATTTTAGAATCTCTTAATGTCTTTCATATGCTAATATTTTATAAAACTCCAAAAAAAGGATAAGGTATATGACACACATTTACAAGTGAACTTCCCGTTATTCTCACAGCATCTTGTAGAATGTTAGATAAACAAAGTTAGGGAAAATGTTAGCTTAGTAAGTCACTGGGATGCATTTAAAACTCAACTCACATTTGTCACTTCTCATTTTAAAATGAGAAAAATGAAGACGAAATATAACATTAACTTTTATCTTCTATAAAAACATCTATAGTTCTTTGACCTCTCTTAATACCAAAATTTAGGGATATTTTGCATGTTTTACTTAGTCATTTTGAAAGACCTGGTCAAAATACTTATCAGCCTGATAATACTAAAAAGTGACAGTCAAAGAATACACTTCAGTGTCAGATGTTAACAACAAGAAAAGGAAGAGCTTCTCAGTCTGCGGGAATATTCACGCTTTAATTCTACATCACGCTTCCTTACCTTGTGACAATGTCAGGCTTCCCTTACCAAACAGCTCTGTAATTTGATGATTCTTATTTTACTCACAACGCAAATTCCAATTTAAAACTAAATCCTTCCTTATTGAAAGTAATAACTATTTAACAGGACAAATTTTTCACTGAGCATTGATGTGGCCAAAAACTCAAACACAGAGAAAAATGCTTGTCAGAGGACCTGATGAAGTGGGTCCCTTTTCCTGCCAGAAAGCGGACTTGGCAGTAAGCCATGTTCTCCCTTGGGAATGAAATCATGGCGCTCATTAACCCAGTCGCTTCCTTTCAGTCCGCCTTTTCCTCTGAAAAAATATGTCAATGTGCATGCTGGATCCCCTTAAGTCCCTTTAAAGGTGTTTGCTCCTCAGTGTTTGCATCTGTAAATTAGGAAGAACCCTGTTTGGGCTAACAGGATGGCTAATCAAATACTTCGAAAATTTTGATTTTAAAAATCCTTCTCTAGCCTGGCCGGTGTGCTCAGTGGTTGAGTGTCAACCTATGAATCAGATTCCTGGTCAGGGCACATGCCCAGGTTGCAGACTCTATCCCCTGGAGGGAGCGTGCAGGAGGCAGCCAATCAATGGTTCTCTCTCATCACTGATGTTTCTATCTCTCTCTCCCTTCCTCTCTGAAATCAATAAAAAGATATATATTTTTTAAATCCTTCTCTAAGGGCGATGAGTAAGCATCAGTGACAATGTAGGAAGCAAAGTACAGGAATTGCTCTAGTGCCTAAACTTACTCTCCCCCAAATTAACAACGCATGTTAGGGCATCAGGGCACTTGCCCAATGTCACCTTTTGCACATCTGCTCAGCACCCTAATATTTACTTGCTACAGCAAGGGGAAGATGAGGTGTTTGAAGATGGGTCCTAATTTACCAATGTTCAAATAAAGTACATTTTCAAAATGGAGGACAAAAACTTAAAAATGATCTATCCGCTCATTACTGAAATTATTTCAAAATAAAATCATACAAAAGTGAAACGCAAAAGAAAGTATATGCTCTGCCTTATGGTCAAACTGGAGAAACTAAAATTTTGGTTTCATTTCTACAGCAAAATATTCATAACCTTTTAAGAGACTTTAGAGCTACATAACCCTTTTAAGGCGTTAGGATCTTTTTGTTTGTAATATCTCAATACCTTTGAATTCGAGTTTAAAAGAAAAGTGAAGGGGGGGAGGGGCTTGGCAGACAAGTGTTTAATAACCCAGACTTCGAGGCAAGATGTGGAGGGCTGAGCCTGCCCTCTGGGTTAGCACGCTAACAGGAAACAGCTCAATCTGGATTTAATCAGAGACCATCGCTTTACTGACAAGATCATGATACTGAGGCCACAAAAATGTTTCATGACTGTATTTTTGGCCAGTCTTTCCGCCATTAGAATTCAGCTCTCCCTAAGAGAATATGTCTGACTCCTCAGGGATAAATATCTAAAACTCTGCCACGGAATTTTCATAATTATCAATTTTGGCATGAGGGAGACAGGAGAAAGAGGATGTGGGAGATGAAATGTGCCATATTTCAACTCTGTTTCCAGTCATGGAGAAACATACTCTTTCATTGTCTAAAACATAAACTGTTAACAAGTTGGGTGTTTCCAATTTGAAAAAAAACAAGTGTCCTTCAATCAAAATAATGCATCAGTTTTCTGATCCTCTATCAGCGAGCTGCTAAATAAACAGCCCGTTAGCCTGGAGGCAGTGTGAAGTCCTTCTCCAGGTCATGCTCAGTCTGCAGCACATCAGCTCCCAGGCATCCTGCCTGAGCAGAGGCGTGAGTACTGTTCCAGTCACGACCGACTCCCTAAGAAAACCCAACACCCACCTCCAAGGTGTTATAGACTTTAGGAAGGTACGTGCTGAATCTCTCCATTCACCTCAGAGCAACACAGGCACATTTATACTCCCTTTTCGAATACCTGCAACCACCACTAAGAACACCAAGGAACCACAGATAGTACAGGAAATGCCATGAGGGGACTCTAAAACTCTGGTCATCTATCCATAGCACCCAAATATGTACAGAATAAATGATCTTGCCAGGCAAAGCAACAGTACATGTACATAATGGCACACAGCATGTCATGGCCAAGCCAGTGCATCTGAATACAGTGAGATATTTACACATGGCCCATTCAGAGATGTCAGACACAGGGCTCCTAGTTAAATTTTAGTTTCAGGTAAATAACAAACGATTAAATAATTTGGGGGTATAAGTATGTCCCAAGCAGTATTTAGGACCTACTCACACAAAAAATTTTTTTGTTGTTTATCTGAATTTCATATTTCATTTAGCTTGGCATTCTGTATTTTTATTTGGTCTGGCAACCCTATGCTAAAGTGCATACAAAGGGTTCACAATGGATCTCCCATTCATGTATTCATCTACTTATTCAACCACACATTAGCTTAGCAGTGCTATGCGCCAGGCACTGTGCAAGGCAGTACAGATATAAAGGAAATAGAATGTAGTTCTGACACCCAAGTTGTTCCGTATGATGGAAGAAAAGGACACAAAGATATCATTAAAATGCAATGTGAGTAACATGGCAGAGAGAGACGCAGATACCATGGAAGAACCAGGAGGGGCCCAGGATAGAGGCTGCATCAGAAAAGGCTTCCTGAGAAGGTGATGATTGCATCGGATTTTAAGTCAGAGTGGGAGTTAACATGTTGGGAGGACACAGCAGGCAGAGAGACCAGCACAAAGGCATTAAGAGGAAAAGAGGTGTGAAGGGGGGGGAATCCTGATTGCAGGAGCAATGTGACAGAGGGAATGTTAGCTTGGTTACAGCGTCAGCAAGGTACCACCTGATGAAGGCATCGGAGCAAATCCCAGGGAGCTAGACTCCATTTTCTGTAGGTGTAAACATGGTCAGAGAAACCACAGTGTGGACAGATTGGACGGGAGGCTTTAAAATTGAGAGTCAGCAGGAAAGTTGTTGATACTCCAGATGAGCAACTCCAGATAGGCCTTAACTTGTGCAATGGGATAGAGCAAGTGGGGGGGCGGGGGGGGGCGCATATTTAGGGAATATTCAGGAATTGACAAGACTTAGTGATTAAGAGGGTGAAGATGAAGGGAAATAAAAAATTCAAAATCTTGACCTAATTTCCAGAAAGGGGGGGGGCAGATTTTTGTGGGGCAGAAGTACTAAATTCCACTCTAGAAGTGTTGGAGCACCTTTGGGATTTTCCATGCGACAGTCCAATAGGCAGTTATAATCTAAAAGGTGGGGAGAGGAGTCTAAGATGGAAATAGAAGTTACATCAATGAAAATGGCTTTGCTCTCCCAGGCAGCATGAGTAGAACAGGGTGGCACCTGGAAGAAGACCAAAATCAAGAGGGTTCCAAGAGTAAAGATGTCAAGCACCAGAAGAAGCACCTGTGCATGTGGCAAATTCACACATCACCTGATCTGTGGCGGCATCTCTGGGCAGAGAACCCAGAAGAAATCTTCACACCAGATTCATATATGTGCCAACATATGGACCTTCCAACTCATTGTGCAAACATATCAAGGTCTCGCCAGCGGTGTGCTGGAGCCAGCTGGTACTGCTTGCAAGACCCAACTGCACACACTCTGTCTCGCTTCCATGTTGTGACATCATGTTGGTATCTTGAATTCAGCCATGGTAGAATTACACCACGGAAATCGGCAAATCGGCTATGAATCAGGACTTCCGCTCTGGAGAGCTGATTCCTCAGCACACACTGCCCAGGGGACCCTCTCAGATTGTGTCAATTGTAAATGCAAGAGAGAACTTCATTCTGGTTGAACACTTTTCTCATTCCGTGTATACTGCAGTGAAGGGATTTGCATTGTCACTATGATACTGATCTTATAGGAGACAGAAAAGTATGTCTCTGAGCTAAGAGAACAGTAGATATGTGATGGAGGGAGAGGTACAGGAGCATATGCATACCAATGAATGTGCTCTAAAAACATTACAAGAGGTTGGGGGTTTATGGGGGGGATGAGGACACATCTGTAATACCTTAACCAATAAAGAAATTTAAAAAAAAAAACACACACACACATTACAAGAGCCCCAAGAGTTGACTTTGCTTGAAGCCACATGTTAGAATGTGGTCAGGTTTCTATGAAGAATACCCTTCTTCATCCTCAGGAAAACGCTAAAGGGGCTGTAATAACAAATCACAGCCAGTGTTTTATCACACAGCAATCCCAGCCCCCACCATCCTGTCTCAGCAGGGTTTCCCAGATCACCCCACAGAATCCAGACACTCTCCCGGGGAAACAGGAAGTTGTGTTTTCCATCTCCTAAAAAATAGTAGTCCTCCTGGCTGTGAATCTGCTCAGCCCAATGTAATCCGTAACAGACTCAACCTTCTCGGACACAAATCCCTATTTCTGACATTCTGGTCCTCCTTTAAGGATTCCAAAGTCTTTAAGGAAGCAGATTCCAAAATTAAGTGGATTTCAGGGAGTTTGCTGACTACACTTTTCAAATAAAACAATTTCAGGGTTATGCGGACTCGGTGATCCCAGGACCCAGGAAATGAAGGAGCCCTCAGAAAAGATGGTGGCTCTCTGGCGTCTTTGTTTTGAGAGGAAGGCGTTTAGCAGCTCCAGTGTGGGTCTGATGTTGATGACCTGGTTTGTTAACCCCCTCGAGTTTCTTCTCTTGCTGTCCCGCGAGAGTGGACTGGGAAGCGCCCTTGCCCACAGTTAAGATGGCCGCGGCCACTTCGGCTTCCCTTGGGGGGGCTGGGGGGTGGGCGGGTGAAAGGGGAGGCTGGTGTGCGCGTGCGCCCGAGGCGGCGAGGGGTCTAGCAGAGGGGGACACAGGGCCACCATTCAGGGGGCCACTGGCCAGATGTCCACTTCCTAATCCCCGCCAGAAGGCCCACTCCATGGCCTTAATAAAAACTATTTTTTTAGCAAGCCAAAAAAAAACACAAAAAACAATTTCACTTTTATATGCTACTTTTCTGCTTGAAACTCAGAATGCTAATGATTAAGATGTCATGAATTAACCTAGGTTCCACTTCCACTTCTGAGATTGACTGACTATGGGACCTAGGGAATTAAAGTTTCAATGTCTTGGACATTGACTTTATAAAATGAAGAAATCACGTGGTATTCTGAAAAGTTCAAGGATTTAGAGTTACATGAGGGGAAAGGTTTGAACTAAAATAGTCACTGTTGCATTTGGCAAATAACATCAGAAATCCTCGCATGCAGTTTGGTATCCAGAGTGACCTCGTAAACTTCCCAATCTCTCTCTCTCTCTCTCTCTCTCTCTCTCTCTCTCTCTCTCTCTCTCTCTGCCTGAAATGCCCAAGATCTTCATATCCTGAGGGCCCAGGCTAGCAGGTGCCCTGGCTTTCTGGAGTCTGTTCTGTTTTGGTGCAGCCCAGCCAACCTCTGTCTCAAAAGGTCAGCAGGGGGGAGTGCGCTTCTGTGTGACCTCATATTCCTGGTGAATGAAGCCTGCTATGAATGGAAGGCTCCCCCTCAGCCCAGGAGCTTTCCCAGCCGGCCATAAATCCCACAGACAGTTCGTGGGCCTTTATCTCCCGCTGAGATTTCCAGCGTTCCTTCACCAGTCCTCGGGGAGTCCAGGGGAGGTGCAGAGAGGGAAGGCAGGGGGGTGGCGACGGCCTTGTGTTTCCAGACTTAATCTTCAGTCTGATTATTACTCTGCAGACCACATTACGGGATCTCTTCTCCTCTCATTTTCCTCTGGGATTGGCTTGGTTATAAACAAAGTAAACATTTACTTCCCCCTATTATCACCACCTATTATTATAATGATTAAGCATAAAAATCAAAGCTCCATTACCAAAATGCCAGTAAAATCATTACTTCCCAGGATTTCAGAATTCCAGTAATGACTGTCAGATTGTGTCTTTTCCCTCCCAAACTAAATCTGTCCAGTCAACGTGGACTTGTAAATTCAAATGTAAAATTTAACTTGGTATTTCCCACCGAGTCCGGGACAGGGGGCCTCTGACGAGTACTCTATCCCTCAGCGAGACATCTGGCACAGGTACTATTCCTAGATCGTGGGCTTGTAGAACTGACTACCTACAGAGCAAGCAAGTAGCTTTCAAACATATTATCAGGTAATCAAATCTAGGACAGAGTAAGGAAGAACAACTTAGTTTGAGTACACCTTGACAGGAAAAAGAAAAATCTGAGATGTTCTAAAAAACGGCTGGAGAAGGAGAGAGGGAGCAGTTAGGCCAATGGCTGGGGGATCAGCCAGCAAGCCTGCCCGCATTCCTGAGTGTATGCTGGAATTCTGAATTAACTTCCATGTGGCTATTTCTGCCATTATCTAAAAGAGAGGAGAGCCAAGGCCGCTGAACCCCAGGAGCCACAGCTTGTGTACACGTGAACTTTCTGGACCGTGGCCCACCCCTAATCCGGAGGAGCAAATACTTCCTTAGGAGCTCCCTGCCTAGCCCAGAAGCAGCCACACTTCACCTTCCCCCACCCTTTGTCCAGAGCCAATGGAAATTGTTCCAGAACAACTTCCATCCTTCCCCCGGCTCCTTGATGTAGAAAAACACTTCACCAATCCAGGGGGCAAGGCTGCTATGGTTGCCTTCATGCCCCAGGTCCTTTTCCTTGCCTCCAATGGCTCAATAAACCCTTTCTTTTAAAAAGACTTTCAGCTGTGGTGGTTACAATTTTTGTTCCACAGTCTCTGTGAGTGATACAATGACTTAAACTGACTTTTTCTCTTCACGGGTTTTCCTCTTCAATAAGCTGTGAATTAATTCTAAGAAAACCCCCTATGCCCTAAAGAAAAAGGAAGAGAGGGTTAATATATTTATTGAGCACTTTAGGGTCAGAACCTCGACCTACACAATAATCCTCTGGTACAGGAATTATTTTCACGTTCCTTGAGGAAACTGAGTTTCAGAGAAGTGAGGGATCTGACCCAAAGTCACCCAGCCAATCAGCCCAAATGACCAAGTCAGGGTATAGTACTAGCCCTCCCTTCCTATTACAGTGTGTGTGTTGAAGCACAAAGTGACTGTGTTGGGTATTCAATCTCCATGTCTGTACACCCAAGACTCTCATTACTTCACAGAACTCAAGAGCCCAGAATTTCCATACTTCACAGGATTGTCGTAAGAAAGAGATAAAATTAGATAATAGATCTGAAGGCATGTTAAACGGTGACAATAACTATTCGGGATTCTACAGACAAAAGAAAATACTGTAGGTAACACTAAAATCCTTCTCTTTTCACTTTCTTCCCCTTACCCCGATTACTTTCGCCCAAAGTTCTTACAGTAAATGCTCTCTGGTACTATGCTTCTCACCTCCTGACACTGACTGAGATCTCAACACCTACAGGTGACAAATGTTGTTTTAATGCTACACACCCTCTTTGGAAGAAAACAAAACAAAACAAAAATCCCCTCATTATTAGTTTCTAAAATGAGTAAGTTAAGTAAAAAAAAGAAAAAATGAATGACTTCACCCAAGGATGCACGGTAAGCCAGGAAAACCATGTCGGGAGCCATAGGAGAAGCTACTGAATAATAGAGTGTAGGACCCATGTGGAGCACTCATGTTCTGCTCTGGTTTCCTGATTATTATTTAATTTTCCTACCCGCTAAATTTAGAAATCTCTCTAGTCAAGAGATAATTGCCTTCTATGTTTAGAAAGAAATGGAAATGAAAGCAAAACAGCCATAATTGATTATGGAATCGCCAAAGTGGCAGGTTTGTAAATGCTGACACATAACAAAAACAAATAAAGGAGAAGGTAGACTATAGAAAGGACTGATAGCTGGCATTTTTTTTTAAAAAAGATCCAATTTCTCCAAATGCACATAAACGAAAAAAACAACAACATTTTGTTCACTAGATTTTAATGTGTCAAAAAATATGTGTAAAAACATAGGCAGGTCGTTTTCAAAGAAAATATTTATCCTTCTAATAATATATTCATCATTCCCATGGCTCATGACCCACTCTTGATGTCAGTCAGTAAAGCACAACATTAAAAGAGCTTCCATTGTGCCAAGACCCCAAATGAGTTGCTAAGGGAATCTATAATAGTAGAGATTATAATGTGAAGGTTCATTTTTCCATTTACTGGCATGGGAGAAAGAGGTGGATAGAGTTTAATACAAGTGCATATTCAATAAATAAACGCAGGGGCCTCACAGAGAGAACGCAGAACCAAGGGGGATAAAGACCTTTTGCAACGCTGAGATTCAGTGATAAGGAAGGCAGGCAGGGAAAAAAAGGGTAGTTCAACTAGTCATTGTGTACCTGTTAGTGCCTGCTGTGTATCTCAGCAGTGGGCCAGAATCACTCTTTTTAATTGGCTGTTCTCATTCATTGCTAAATACATTTCAGTGGATTTATTCATTCAAAAAATACAGGGTAGGGCAAAAGAGGGTTTACAATTGTTTGCATGGAAAATAATAAAATAATTAATAAGTAATAATATAAGAATAAACTCTGTGTACTCACAACTGTAAACCTACTTTTGTCCCACCCTGTATATGGTTGTCATGGATACACCAAAGCTGCTTAGAATTATTTAATTCTTGAAAAGATGATGTTCATAGCAAAAGGGGCAGATGCCGGGAGCCGGTCCATCCTCGCTGCTTGACACAGTCGCTGCAGGGAAGAAACATCTGCACAGCATATGTTTCAAGGGACCTGGCATATATAGCATACTGTTCTTAATATGTTTGCTCCCCTTCTTGGCGCTATGTGTTTAACCAAGGTCACCTCTCCGAGAAAGGTTGTTTCCCCAGGTAGGAATTTTTCCCTAAAGTTAGGGAGGGAATAAAACCCCTTAACTAAGTGCCAGGCGGGTAGTTAATCACTTTAACTATGAACAATCATGCTTAAGCTACATAATCTTTACTCCCTGGAATGGAGATAAGAAACGCCCTAACCTTTGGAATAGAGATTGATAGGATTGGAATCAACTGGTATAAATACAGATGTAACAAGACAACAGGACACAGAACCTAGAGACAGAACCTAGAGACAAAAACTAGCAAGAGAACATGGCAAAAGATCCTGGACATAACCTTGCTACAGAATTTGGCTGGAGATCCTAACCAGGACTTGGCTAGAGATCCTGGCTAGGCTGCTGATCAACTGAACGCTGTCTCCGTGTCATTCCTTCTTCGCCGACTCCTTCCACACCTTTGGGGACCCCTGGACCTGCTGGGGTCCAACCAAGGTCACCTCTCCGAGAAAGGTTGTTTCCCCAGGTAGGAATTTTTCCCTAAAGTTAGGGATAGAATAAAACCCCTTAACTAAGTGCCAGGCGGGTATCCCAGCAGAGAGTTGCAGGGATACCACAGAAGGCAAGTGTTGACGCATTTCTGTAAGATTGGCAATCCGGGGGAAGAGTGATGAGGGCAGAAGTACACTCTACACACGAGTCATAACAGCTTCCCTTCTTGCAGGAAGACCATTGAATTTCATAGGCTATACACAGGAAAGGTCATGTGGTTTGCTTGAAAGCATCACAGGTCACTGGAACGAATGCTAATAATACCTTAGTTTATTATAAAGTCCTTTTATCTCAGGCAGTTCAAAGCACATTTTTTTAAATCATCCTCACAACATCAAGGTGAGTTAAGGAAGGTAAAGGTAATACTATTCCCAGTTTACAGATGAGGAAACTAAGACTACTGGAGGCCACAAAGCTTTGTCTAAGCTTATAGTATCACTTAATCATCTTCTCTTTTATCCCTTTAATAAACCTTACACGTCTTCGTTTGTAGATGGTCAAGTACAGTATTTCTCAAAGGGAAATCAGTGGAACTTCTGAATTTAGAATCACCTGGGATGCTGGTTAAAATACAGATCCCTGCCCTGGCCAGTACTGCTCAGTGGTTGGAGAGTTGGCATGAGTGCTGAAGGGTTTCGAGCTCCATTCCTGGTCAGGGGCACATACCTGGGTTGTGGATTTGATCCCTGGCCCCCAGATCTCTATCTATCTCTCTATCTATCCCTCCCTCCGAAGAGCAATGGAAAAAATATCCTCAGGTTGAAAAAAATATATATATATCCTCAGGTGAGGATTAACAACAACAAAAATGTAGATCCCTGGCTTTACTCTAGGTCTACTGATCAGAATCTCTGGAACATGGGCTTAGGAATCAGTGGTTTTACCCCAGCACCCCAGACAATTCTATTGAAAACTGCTTAGTGCAGCCGTGGGCAAACTGCGGCCCGCGGGCCGAATCTGGCCCGTTTGAAATGAATAAAACTAAAAAAAAAAAAAAAGACCGTACCCTTTTATGTAATGATGTTCACTTTGAATTTATATTAGTTCACACAAACACTCCATCCATGCTTTTGTTCCGGACCTCCGGTCCAGTTTAAGAACCCATTGTGGCCCTCGAGTCAAAAAGTTTGCCCACCCCTGGCTTAGTGTATTCAAGGACACGAGTAAATCCCAAAATGTACATTGTTTTTAGTGACAGTTTTCACAAAAACAATCTTAAAATATTTTCTGCTCAAAAACTCAAACCACTATTACTAAAACTTTAGGAACTTTTCTGAACATAGTATTATCCCTGCCCAACACAAATATTCTATTAACTGCCAAATCTTTATCTCCAGTTCTTAACTTTTCTTCTAAATTCTAGACCTGAATTCCCAATTACCACACATCCACCTGGATAATCCACATGGAACTCTAATCCAACATGTATAAAAAGAAACTCATTTTATTCCTCTAAAATCTCACCCCTTCTCTAACCTCTGATTTGGTTAATGGTCTAAGTCACTAATTTGCAAGTCACCCTTATCCCCATGTTATCTCCCCATCACCTCCAAAATCTAACCTGAGCGATTCCCCAAATAACCTCTCCATTCTGTTCTTCTTCCCCAACCGCTCTGTCTTGCCTTAATTTAAATCTCATTTTTTAATGGGCATGTATAGTAAGCACTTAATCTCGCCAAAATGATCTTTCTAAAGCAGGAATCCTACTTTCAGAACAAAATCCAAGTATCTACAAAAAATAAGCATGCCTATCCTATGACTCAGCAATTCCATTCCTAAAAGATATGCATGTATAGGTCCGCCAAAAGACACAGACAAAAACATTTACTGCAGTTTTACTCGGAATAGCCACACACTCTCCATAGTATGTTGTAAACATCTGTTTACTTACAGGCATCCTCCATCAGCCTGTGAAATCTTTCAAGGCAAAGACTATTCGTATTTATGTTCACATCTCCAGAAAATTAGCCTAAACCCACCTTAACAAGCACTTCATGACTATTGGTTAAATATATATTTTTAAGATAAAAATTGTTTTTTTATCTAACAAATCTACCACTTGCTTCTTCCAAATTCAGTCAAATTAAAAAATCTGAACATGTAAATAAGAAAACTGTGTGCACATACAATAAGAGCATGCAATGCTTGATCACCACTCTTAGCTGGACTGCTAAAGTAAGTACCTTTTAAACTGTGCTTATGGCATCCACAGTGATCTTTTAAAAACACAAATCAGTGTTACTCCTCTTCTTAGAAACTCCCACTGGCTTCCCATAACTCTTGGAATAATGTGCAAACTTCTACGAGGGCCTGCAAGGTCCTTCCTGCTGACCTCCTTGACCTCGCCACCAAAAACCATCTCCATCCGTAAGCCCCAGCCACAAGGGTGGTCAGTTCTTATTTTATTTATTTATTTTTAAAATATATTTTTATTGACTTCAGAGAGGAAAGGAGAGGGAGAGAGCGATAAACCATCAATGATGAGAGACAACTATTGATCGCTGCCTCCTACATGCCCAACGGGGGATCGAGTCCACAACCAGGGCTTGTGCCTTGACTGGGAATCGAACCGTGACCTCCTGGTTCACAGGTTGATGCTCAACCATTGAGCCACGCCAGCCGGGCAAGGGTGGTCAGTTCTTAAAACATGCCAGGCTCATTCACACTACATGGTCTTTGCATCTGTTCCTTCTGCCTAAAAGGCTGCTCAGCCTGATCTTCTCAGGGTAGATCCTTCCTCCCATTCACTTCTTTTGATCAGGTGGTATCTCCTCTGATAACCCCCCGCCCCTGGCCATCCTTCTGGTGTCACACTACTCACCCCCACCTCCCAGGCCAGATCACCTTATCTAGGTTAACTTCTTTAGAAAACTGACATGTTTGTTTGTTGTTTGTAAACTACACAACAACAGAGCCCTATCCGGGTTGCTCACTACTATATCTCTGAGGTTTAGAATAATGTCTCACACACAAGGAGTCTCAATAAATGTTTTTGTAATGAGTGAAAAACAAGTAAATGTTGTAATTAAATTACACATTATTTAAAAGTCTGAACTGATCTACTGAAAATACAAAACTGTGTCCTCTGAGCTAAAAATCTCAAGTAAACAAAGTTAACTTCACAGTGGTTGAGAACTGAAGTGAATTTATTGAAATGACTGTTGTGAGCTGCTTTTGCATCTCAATTCCATACTTGGTTATCATGATTTTAAAAATCACGAGTTTTTTTCCTCCAGAATTCCTTTCCCATCAAGATTGAGATGCTGAATCAAACTACACATAACAAGGATCTCTCATTCTCTGGAGCTGACATTGCCCTCATTGTTCTATCAGATGCAAATGCCATTGAGCCAGTTGCTTGCTTTGCAAACAGAGAGTGGGAATATGCACTTGTTTTGACTTCTTACAACTCCAAGTGGGAGTATCAGAGGACATGAATTCACAACTAATCAGCCAGATACAGGATATAAGTGTAAATACATTGCAAGAAGTTTTCTTGTGGGGTGTTGGACTACCAGGAAGCTTCCAGAACTTCCTGCATGAAAGTCACCATATAAAGTAAGGATTTCATTTGAAGCTTTTTAACTTCCCCTTTCTGCCATGCCAGGTTCTAGCCTTGAACACGAGGAACATTGTCTGAGGTCTCTGAATTTATAGTAAGTTTTTATTATGGAAATAAATAAGTGCTCTAATGCCTTATTCTAGAACTCTAAGGGTGATTTCCACGTTATGATAAGGCCAACTTGCTACCTCAGCCACTAAACCTTTCAAGTGGGCGTCTAGAACAGTGTTTCTTTACCACAAATCCCACTTTCATTCACTTATTTATTCAGAAATATTTATTGAGCTTTGACTATGTTCAAGGTGCTACTTTAAGGCACTGCGGGTATAGAAGTGAACACAGACATGGTCCCTGGTCTCATGAAGCCAACATGCAAGCAGAGAAGACAAATATTAAACAGATAATTTAACAATTAATCATCTAAGGACACTAGACATCATTGCTCTCCATTAAAAAAAAAAAAAAGCTTGCCAAAACCGGTTTGGCTCAGTGGATAGAGCGTCGGCCTGCGGACTGGAGGGTCCAGGGTTCGATTCCGGTCAAGGGCATGTACTTGGGTTGCGGGCACATCCCCAGTGGGAGCTGTGCAGGAGGCAGCTGATCGATGCTTCTCTCTCATTGATGTTTCTAAATCTCTATTTCTCTCCCTTCCTCTCTGTAAAAAATCAATAAAAATATATATTTTTTAAAAATGCTAAAAAAGAAGATAAGGGCATTAGATTTTGTCTTGGTGATTAGGGAAGGTTTCAGTAAGAAAAAACAGAGACATAATAATTTATTCATCGGAATCACTTGGGGTGTTGTGTAGTTTACAAAAACATTTATTGAGACTCATTGTGTGTTAGACATTATTCTAAACCTCAGAGATATAGTAGTGAGCAACCCAGATAGGGCTCTGTTGTTGTGTAGTTTACAAACAACAAACAAACAAGGTAAAGGGAGAGAGAACGTATCAGGTGAGGGAACTTCATCTGCAAATGCCCTGAAGTAGGAAGCATAGAGAGAGCAGAGAGTAGCTGATGTGGCCAGAGGGAGTGAGGCAGAGGAGAGTGGCCAGTGATGAGCTTAGCCAGGGGAAGAATTTAGATCTTTAACTAATATCAATGGGAAACCATTAAAAGATCTTAAACAGGATCAAAGATAACATGGGTCTATATGAAGAATGAACTGTAGGGAAATAAGGAAGGATTCAGTTAGAAGACTATGAGAAAAGGCAAGCGTTTCTCAAAATGTGGACACAATCCTCCTGCATCAGAATCACTTGGGGTGCTTGTTAAAATCAGATTCATGCTCAACCTCCAACCTATTAAATCCAAATCCCTGTGACTGCGGAATCCGCATTTAGTCCCAGGATATTTTAATAAACACAAAGGACGAAGCAGCACAGTAACAACACTAAGGGAATTCCAGTGATCATTAAATGAAATAAACCACGATTAAAGTAAAATAATCTGCTGTACTTAAGCACGACTTCCTTCTTCTAAAATGTCGGTGTTACCACTCTCCTCTCCAACCCCCTTCTCCCTTACCTGTAGCAAGGGACCTATTTTATTCTTCTTCCACAGTCATCAGTGACACTAGTTTTATTCAATTCTGAGTAGAAACATTCAAATTGGGAATACTGTTATATTTTGTTTATGTGGCCCTTTCTAATATTCAAAGTTCTTTTATATATACTAGTACAATCTCATTTGATCCTCACAATAATCCCAATTCTCAGACGAGAACACTGAAGGTCTCAATGGGCTAAGTAATTTACCTGGTCACATTATTTATTAGTAATTGACAGAGGCCAGAGTCAAGCCAGGACCCCTCAGGTTTCAAAGCCACACTGAAGGAGCAGTGCCAGATGGCTCCTGTAGGTCAGACCCCTGTTTGGTGATTGAAGGTGCCCCATGAACTACCCTCTACCCTTCATTCCACACATGGGAAATAATGAGTGTCTGCTCCATGTCAAGTGCTGTGAATGAATAAAAACCCTCAGGTTTTAGCTCTAGCTGGCTTGGCTCAGTGGATAGAGCGTCGGCCCATGGACTGAAGGGTCCCGAGTTCAACTTCAATCAAGGGCACCTAACTCGGTTGCAGGCTCAATCCCTGTGTGGGAGGCAACCAATCTATGTGTCTCTCTCACATCGATGTTTCTCTTTCTCTGTCTCTCCTGATCCACTCTTTAAAAATCAATGGGAAAATATCCTTGGCTGAGGATTCACAAAAATTAAAAACAAAACAAAACAAAAAAACCTCTCAGGTTCTAGAGTCAACAGCAAGTCAAAATTCCCTCTATGGGGTACTGAAAGGAAAAAGACATTATTGTAGGCAAATTAGGACATAGCTGTATGTCATCAAGACTATTTGAAGACAGCCTGGCCGATGTGGTTCAGTGGTTGAGCGGCAACCTATGAACCAGGAGGTCATGGGTCGATTCCTCGTTGGGATACATGCCTGGGTTGCGGGTGATCCCAGTGTGGGGCGTGCAGGAGGCAGCCGATCAATGATTCTCTCTCATCATTGATGTTTCTATCTCTCTCTCCCTCTCCCTTCCTCTCTGAAATTAAAAATTTTTTTTTAACTATTTGAAGACAAATATTTAGATTTTATCTTAACAGGATAGACATCACAGAACTATGGGAAATTTTAACTGTCTTAATCAAACAAAACATAAGCTTCTCTCATCAAAGAGTTGTAATGGCCATGTTGCCAGTAGTAACTGTATGTTTGGATTTTCAAAAATGCATTCTCCTCTCCCATTAGGAAAAACAAAAAACTGCAACACTTCCCTTTCCAGGAATGTGATTTAACTTAATGGCTCAGCTAATAACCATTAGCTGCTTATTTGGTGCAAACAAAGAGAGCACTGTCTCTGCAAGTGGCCACAATGGTCCTGAGTGTGAGACGGACGTAAGTATCTGGTGGAGAATGACCATTATATTACGTAACATGGAGCCGCATGAACACCGAGTACACAGCTCCATCCTGCCCTGTCACTGGTTAGAGTGGGAGGACGTTTCTTTCACATCAGAAAGCTAACCTCAGTCACTTCCACAGCTTGCAAGTTTCAAAATCTTCAATTATATTGAGCCAATGAAATTGTGTACACAGCTATTGTGTCCAAAGTAAATCTTGAAAGAGGGAGAAAGGAAAAAAAAAGCTTCTTCAAGGACTAGAAGGCAACTGTGGGAGAGGGTAGTACCAATTTGTAGAAGGTGGCCAGGCAGGAGCCAAAGAACGATGCTTTGTAGCTATGTGTTCATTAGGGAAAAAATACAGCATTTTCCAAATTGCCTTATGCGACTTGATGGGCAACTGGCAGTCATTTAGAAGCACATACTGATTCATTTTGCCAAAAAGGCAAGAGAGGCACAAACAGGCCACTGATGTCACATAAAGCAGCAGTCAGTACGGAAGCAAAACCAATGGGAGTGTTTCTAGTTCAGTCATGTGTAAGTGTAGCCACTATGTATTTCTCTGCAGCCCCAATATCTAACCAGTTCCACACCTTCCGGGCAAAGGTCTTGGAGACAGAAGGAAAGAGACAATACCTTTAACATTTCCTTCCAGTAGATCTGGAAGGAAGTTGTTCAGGCCGTGAATGAAGTCAAGGAAAAATCAAACTTTTAAGAAACCAATATATTTAAATCACACCACAGTGACCCTTCCCGGGGAAATTTAACATTCAGCATAGTTATTTCCTAGTATGGGACCCTTTAAACACCAATATAAGTTTTACTGATATAACAGAAATGTTTCTGAAATGTATTATTTTTTTGTCTTTGGAAGTAGAATATCCTGAGCATGATTTAACCTTCCATTCATAGCTCAGTAGGCCACCAATGCCACCAAAGACTGTAGTATCTGCCCCAGAGACACTGACATAGATAGCAGTGCTTATTCCAAAACTAAATGATCCCATACTTCTCTAGTTCATATGCCTGGTCTTTTTCAAAAAATATATTTTTATTGATTTCAGACAGGAAGTGAGAGGGAGAGAGAGATGGAAACACCAATGCTGAGAGAGAATCATTGATGGGCTGCCTCCTGCACACCCCCTTCTAGGGGTCAAGCCTGCAACCCTGGGCAAGTGCCCTGATCGGGAATCAAACCATGATCTCCTGGTTCATTGGTCGACACTCAACCACTGAGCCATGCTGGCTGGGCTGTATGCCTGGTCTTCAATCATTTTCTTACATACATTTATTCAACAAATATAACTGTGTCCTCTATCTGCTAGATGCTGTTCTAGACAGCAGTAGGGGGGGAACAACAAAACCCATGTCCTCATAGAACATACATTCTAATGCAGGAGAGAGGCAGTACATCAATCAATAACACATAAAAGGGTGTGCTAGACAGTGGTTAGTGGCAAAGAGAGTAAAGCCGAAATAGGGGATAGGGCACTCCTGGGTTGGGGTGGGTTGCAGTTTACGTGAGTGGTTAGAGAAGGCCTCATTGAGAGGTGACATTTGAACACAGCCTTTCCACTGGGACTGTCAGTTTTTATTATGAGTGTGTCTTCCTCTAAACGCCCCCACTCTCTTCAAATTTTCTCCTTCCCAACTATAAACAAAAAAACTCCACTGTGACCAACTTTGCCAGGTATTAGGAATTGACATGGTGTGTATTGAGAATAATGGCCGTTCCCAGGGAGTGAGAGACATCTGGGCTACTCAGAGAACTCATATACTAACTTCCAGCTTTAAACATGCTCTGGAAAGCTGAAATAACCAAAGGTGAGAGGGTGTTAATGTTAGGGACAGAATTAGAGTAGTACAGACTAGCTGTAGTTATAAGAAATAGTGATCATACTCTGTTAACCGTGATTGTTTTGTTCGCTCATATATCATTCAACCAGAGGCAGCTCATCAATTATTCTCTCTCATCATTGATGTTTCTACTCTCTGTCTCTCTCCCTTCCAGAAAAGAAAGCATATTCTGATCTGGCTGGGAGTCGTACCCCTCGGGACCTGGGAGTTAACCTTGGAATGCGGTCCATTCTCTTTATCTGAGAACTGCCTATCATCATGGAAAGATTAACAACCTTGTTGCCAAAACAATGAAGTCCCAGCACCCACTCTTTGCAACCCCCAGCCCACACTGCCTATAATCTGTAACCATTTTACCCATTTTTGTTCCTTTTGCCTACTTTCCCATGTAATCTTTGCAGAGGAGATTTTCAGGGATGAGCTACTGCTCTCCCATACTGCTGGCATCATAAACTCATATATGATTCAACCATGTCTGCTTAATTGGCTCTAGTGAGTGACAGGCAGCCCTGACCCACTGGTTGTCCAGTTTCATTAACTCTACTTGTTTCTGTTTAGAGTACAGAAGCCTCTAAACATCATAAAACTTTAGCCTCTCCATAGTCTGTGACATTGAGCTAGCCTGTTTCTCCCCCTACATTTTTTCTTGCCTCCTAAATTGACATTACACAAGCTTGGCCCCTCAACCTTCTTCCATTTTCATATCATTCATTCTCACTGCATCATTCACCTGTGTGTATGCTACCCAAATGTATTCATCTAATTCCAAATCCTCAACTGGAAAACTCCAACATGCTATGCCTAAAACTGAAATAATCATGTCATCACCCTCTGGCCAGCACCACAAAGCAGCTCTTCTTCCCAGAACCACTATTCTCTAAGTTCAACTACATCCAAAGTCTTGCAATCATCTGTGACTCCTCCCTCTCACTGTAGAGCAGAAACCAACAGCTAGCCATGCTTGCTTTCTTCTAGGTTTTATCTACTCTGTTGATAGGAGAAAATAAAAACTATTCCCCCAGACAAAATGAGTTATCATTAATGCAAAGTGACTGCTCTAGGATTTAGAGAAACCTTGGAAGAAAGTAATTATATTCCTTGGAAGTATCAGACATGTTATCTCAAATGTTAGGGAAACAATGTTTTTTGAAGTTAGTATAAACCTTCAAGAGAGGGAGAGGGAGGATTCAAGAAAGATAGGCCAAATATTTCAAATATGAAATAAAAGAAATTAAGGTAGTTGTATTGGTTTTCCAAATTATTAGAAATAGAATGAAGGCTATATACTTAGGGTAGCATATATCTAAAAACATGGTAACAGGGACATGAATAGTCATAATGAACCGAGTCTTGTGAAAATGTTAAAGTCAAGTAAAAGCTTTTTTCAGCTCTACTAAGAGCAAGAATGAGGAAGGGAGCGGCTGATAGGCGGGGCAATAGTAACTGATAACGGAGAAAAGAGAACCACTTCACCCCTCTTATGCTTCTATCATCACTATCAAGGAAAATGATCTTCAAACTGGAAAGGGTAGGACCAACATGGTGAGGAGGAAACTAGAGCCTACGCTAGAGGAGGCGATGATAATAAGAAAGCACTTAGCCCTTTAAGTGATTTCATGTCTCCAGAGCCAGATAAGTAACCTGAAAGGGCATTGCAAGAACCAGCAGATGTGGTCCTAACAGAAGCACAGAAGCACTGATGTGTCTAAAGCAGTGGTTCTCAACCTGTGGGTCGCGACCCCTTTGGGTGTCGAACGACCCTTTCACAGGGGTCGCCTAAGACCATCAGAAAACACATATATAATTACATATTGTTTTTGTGATTAATCACTATGCTTTAATTATGTTCAATTTGGCCCTGGCTGGTTTGGCTCAGTGGATAGAGCGTTGGCCTGCGGACTGAAGGGTCCCAGGTTCGAGTCCGGTCAAGGGCATGTACCTTGGTTGTGGGCACATCCCCAGTAGGAGGTGTGCAGGAAGCAGCTGATCGATGTTTCTCTCTCATCAATGTTTCTCGTTCTCTATCCCTCTCTCTTCCTCTCTGTAAAAAACATCAATAAAATATATTTAAAAAAAAAATTATGTTCAATTTGTAACAATGAAATTGGGGGTCACCACAACATGAGGAACTGTATTAAAGGGTCGCGGCATTAGGAAGGTTGAGAACCACTGGAAAGGCTCGCATCAAGAAAACATGCCAGTTTTCAGACAGGAATTAAGACAGACTGAAAATGATGACTGGTCTGCCTGCCACCCACTGTTGCCAATATCTTGGATGGTTTGTATGCGATGATCACTAGGAGTTATCATGAAATCACTGAGAAGAATAAAATCGTATCAAACGCATGTTCCATCCTATTCTGATCCTAGGCAATAATGTGGAATGCTACAGACATGAAGTTCATCGATTCAAAAGCCATTCCAACTCTCTTCTTAGATCTCTACAGATATAATAAAGCTCTACCAGATGAATAGTTGTAGGGTTGACTAGATTTGTATCTAAATCCAATTGTCAAGGAATGCTGAATGGGGAAGCAATGTTAACCAGTGGGTACTGCTAGGAGTGGGGATGTCTTCAGCCATGTAACAGAGTTTGTCTTTGACCATGTTGATGAAATCACTGTAATAAATGAAGTGGATAATTATGTAGAACCTTATTAAATGGAATTGAAATTTATAGCTAATACACTGACTTGCTGAATCAGAATTTCAAATGCTAAAAACGCTAGGAAAAAAATAGCTAAGACTAACAAAATTAAATTTAGCAATAATAAATATTTTCTACATTAATTTTTATATCAACTCTCTCAGTCCAGGTTAAATAAGACTTAGTTTTATAACAATTAATATTACAAAAACTGAAAAGACCAAGGAATCTTAGCTGAACATAAATCATGAGTATAATACATTTGCAAAGAGACCAAGTTTAAGTTCCACACATAAACACTCCTCCTCTTAAAAAACAAGCATATAAACTTGCCAACAGCCCATCATTTTTAACCTACAAATAGGATCATCTCATACAGTTCAACCTAATGGCAGATTACATGTGGTGTCACAAGAAAAGTACCAAGTGCTCGGAGTTCAGAAGGGAAGTTTGCCACCATTTGGGAAACCAGAGTGGGTTCACGGAAGAAGTGACATGTGAACTGGAAATTGAGGAGATTGGGGAAAGGAGGACATTTCAGACAGAGGTAACAATGGGAAGGAAGATCCCTGGCCTGGGAAGTAGCCTGGTTAGGTGAAAGGGGGGAGTGTGTAAAGGCAAGACACAGGAAATAACACCAGACAGGGAGACTGACACTAGACTCTGGAGGAAGGCCCTCAAAGCCACTGTGATAAGTGCTCTAAAATTCTGACAAAGGCCAAGAACCTTTGGCACATAGGAACTCAAATTTGAGTAAGTGAATGAATGACTGAATGAATGAATGAATGAATGAACTATTAATGGTAAGTACTGAACAACAAGAGGGCAACATAAACACAGTCCTTCGTTGGAATCCTGGTACTTTTCACCTACCAAGGATCTTAAAGATCATTTGGTCTAACTCCCTCAAAAATTCTGGGTGTCTACCAACAGGACTGGAAATACTCAAGCAAAATCGAGGAGAAAGGCTGCCTGGCCCTCGGCCAGTTCCTAGGGTAATCTAATTCACCGGGGCCAAATCTCCAAAGAAGATTTCGGTTCAATAACTGCTAAGCAGTGTGCTTTTGGGCCCTTTCCTGATAATGAATGCCATCGAAGGCTGCAAGTTTCAGAAACAAATGCTTGGTGGCTTTTGTGGGCGACTGTTGTTTTAAACATCAAGCCGCCCAAGGTATAATTTGAAAGAATCTGGCTCCAGCAGAAAAAGCTGAAGCATTGGTCACATGTTTTACATTTCTGACTCTTGCCTGCCAGATTTTTTTTTTTAATTAAGAAAGGAAAAATGGGTCAGCTCAAAAGAATTTTTACAACTGTCAGAATAAATACAAGGCCCATGCAACCCCATAAACTTCATTTTTCAAGCCCTTTCCGCCCCCTCTGTGTGGCTTGAAGTGTCCTTTATTTAGAACCCAGCCAAAGGCATGAGCCCAGTGACTGCCCCTCCATCTCGAGCACTGAAAGGACATGTCTTCTGTTGGGAGGGAAGAGGACTGATGTGATCCTAGATTAGACGGCAGCCTCTTCTGATTTCAACAGGGCACAGTGGGTAGAGGATCCAAAGATCAAAGAGAACCCTTGTCTGACCCAGGTTGACTCCAAGATCATTAAGAAACCACACTGCTTCTTAGGAAGTATCCCCACCCAATAGATAATTCTGAAGAAGTCTTCAAGATACAGCTCATCAGACTAAAGTCTCTGCTGGGCTCAAGGGACACGTTAGTTTTGAGCACACAGGTCCGGACTTCAATCAACACAACTGCAGCCCGCCTTCGCTACCCTTCACTCCGGGGGTCTCCTGAGTAGCCACTGCTTTGAGGATGAGCACTGAAGCTCCGGTTCCCTTTCATGCAGGGTCTGTTTTAGGTGAAGAGTTCTTTACAGAAGAGCCCCCAGCAACCAGACCTAAAATCTACATGGTGTTCCTGGTACCAATGTGCCCCCTTACGAAGCAGACCAGGCTGCCTGGAATGCGTTTGGTCAGGGGTGGGGAACCTTTTTTCTGCCAAGGGCCATGTGGATCTTTATAACATCATTCAAGGGCCATACAAATTACCAACTTAAAAATTAGCTTGTTATATTTGGTCAAACATTTAATTAACTCACCCCTAATGCCTTGGCAGGGCCAGACCAAATGAATTCGTGGGGCCAGATGTTCCCTACCCTGCATTAGATGAAGCCAAACCACTCTCAAACAGTGATTGTCAAACTTTGTAACCATGATTCGAGGTAAAAAGACACATTTCACACGTAACTCAGTACTCACGTGCACATATTTAAAACAAAAAAGAGTCACAAAAATGCCATTCTGATATTTTCTAGTCCATTCCATTCCAATTTTGAAATACTGATTTTTGACCTACTGAATTGATTTCATAACCTACTAATAAGCTACACTCTGCATTTTGAAATGCTAGACCCTAGATCAACACTATCCAATAGAAACAGAACACCAGACACACATGTAATTTTAAATTTACGAGTAGCCACTTTAAAAAAGGTAAAAAAATAGGTGAGAATAATTTTAACAATATATTTCATTGAGTCCATTATATCAAAATATTATCCATTTCATCATGTGATCACCGTAGACAATTACTGAGCTATTTTACATCATCCCCTCTATCCCAAGTCTTCGAAACCTGGTATGCATTTTATATGAACAGAACATTTCAATTTGGACTAGCCACATTTCAAGTGCTCAATAGGCATACATGGCTAGTAGCTACTGTTTCGAACAGCTCAGCCCCACAGAATTCTGGTCCCACATCCCCCATTGGAGCAGGACCCCAATGGTGCCAGGCAGTGAGCAGAAGGGGCGCTACCCACTCCTGCTGAGTCGTCCTTCACGTTCAGTCATATGCCCTCATCTCATGTCATCGGGTTCACCAACGCTCCAGAGTCCTGGTCCAGGGTGGAGATTTCACAAGGAAAAAGCCCAGCAATGAGGCTTGTTAACTAATAAGAAGCATTATAACCACGAAACTCCTCAAGCATGAAGTCCAAATGCATTCTTTTGTCTGTGATGTCAGAAATATAACAAATGTCACAAAGAATTCCAATGAGAAAGTAACTTTTAGGGAATGTGTTCTGAAAACTATGTCTCATTGATTACAAAACTGAATAAATGGCCTGATGGCAACTATGTTCAAATGTGTGCCTGTGAACAGAGACTGGAGGATAAAAAGCAAAAGTTAAAAGAACTGTGATAGAGGTAGGATTATGAGTAATTTTCCCCCCTCTTTAAAAAAATATGCATAATGTTGCTGCATCACTCTTTTAATAACCATGCTTATCAAAGGTTCTTCCTTCTTTTGCAAAGCAAACGGAGATGCCACTGAACCCCTATCCACCAAGGAAGAGATAAGGAAGGCAGGCTCCGACTAAAGGCAAGGAGGATCAGCAGCAATCAGAAAGCTTGATTCTGACAGAGCCAATCACATGGGCACAGTCTGCATGAAAACACCTAACAAAATAGAAACCACCTAACAATAGAATTCTGAAAACTTCCAGCAAACACTTTGTTTCGCCTGAAGTAGAAATTTAAGAATGAAAGACCAGCTTGGCCGGCATGGCTCAGTGGTTGAGCATCGACCTATGAACCGGGAGGTCACAGTTCGGTTCCTGGTTGGGGCATATGCCTGGGTTGTGGGCTTGGTCCCCCGTGTGGGGTGTGCAGGAGGCAGCCATTTGGTGGTTCTTTCTCATCATTGATGTTTCTGTCTCTCCCTCTCCCTTCCTCTCTGAAATCAATAAAAATATATATTTTTAAAAGAATGAAAGACCACAGAGCAGAGGGAAGTTGAGGAAAGTCTGAGAGCAAAGGAAGCTAGAAAATGAAGCGAGGGAAACATACAGATGAGATTACATCATTTATGTAGCTTATTTGTAAGTCCCTCTTGCCTGCGAATCCTGGCAAGAGGAGCACGCCCCCAGGAAGCGCCAACACACCAAACCTGCCGCAAAAATCTCAGATGAGCTTCATCATCGTGCGCAGAGGGTGTCGGGTCCCTTTACCAAAATCTCAAAGCTGATTGGCCTGGTACTGGATTAATGCAAGCCTGAAGCAAACTGCAGCCCTCAGACATAAGATACAGGGAAATTTGTGAAAACCATTATGTAAAATAACTTGGGAATTCAAAGCAGAACTTGGGTTCCCAGAGGTCTAGCCTTGACCCATGACTCAAACCTATATGTCACTGAGAAGCCTATGGATTAACTCTAAATACCATGCCCCCCACCTGTAGCGGTCACCATCATGGTTAAGTCAATCTTCGTAAGATCATGAACTGTACAGATCAAGCAATGAGGACAAAAGTGAGGCAAAAGCAGCATTTTCCTTCTGTGTGTGTCATTAGTTGAAGTATACGATATAAATGAACTCTAACTTAATGTTTTCCCTTTTGTTTCAAAAAATAGGCCTTATGACATCACTAAAAGGCAAAAAAGGTCATAAAGATACATGTTTTATGAGAGATGAGGTCAAGCAATTCCTAAGATGCTTACTGAGTACCGACCAGGGCTCAGACATGGTCCCAGGTGATGAGAATACAAAGATTAATAAAGAAAAGTCCCCGTCCTTGAGGCATTCAGATGAACAGGACAAAGAGAGACATTAAAAAAAGAAAAAGAAAACAGAATACAGTCTGGTAAGTGCTGTAACAGAGCTTTTGCAAAGTGCTAAGGAGACCCAGATAAAAGGGTAATTACGCCAGAAGCAGGGTCAGGAAGAGAAAAGATGACACTTGAGCTGGGACTTGAAGGTAAGTAGTTCATCATCAATCGGCGGAGAGAAAGCACTGCAGGCTGACACCATGGCACAGAGGACACCAGTGACGCGAGGACATAGCAGCAGCGAAACGTGGACCTCACGGTGGTGACTGAATCTGCAACTCTGGCTTCCCAGCTAAGAATCAGGCTAGTTCTCTCCATGGAGACACGACCACACAGGGAGCAGGAGGGAGAGACGGGAGGAACCTCTCCAGCCTCTGCCACACCGAAGTACCATCCACCTTCCGCAGTAACTCTTAGCAAAACAAGAGCTCAGGGTAGGGCAGTGATGGCGAACCTATGACATGCGTGTCAGAGGTGACACGCGAACTCATTTTTTTGGTTGATTTTTCTTTGTTAAATGGCATTTAAATATATAAAATAAATATCAAAAATATAAATCTTTGTTTTACTATGGTTGCAAATATCAAAAAATTTCTATATGTGACACGGCACCAGAGTTAAGTTAGGGTTTTTCAAAATGCTGACTCGCCGAGCCCAAAAGGTTCGCCATTGCTGGGGTAGGGCTTGGGGCTGAAATCAGAGCGGCCAGCAGTTCTTTTCGCTGGGTCATGTCAAGTTTTACAAGCCTTCGTCCCTCAGGCAGACGCTCATTTGTGGACTGTCGAGGGCAACATTGGACAGGAAGTCACTTTTGTAAAGAATATCAGAATCCTCCAACTCTAACCAAAGAATGTTCATGAAGAAACACTTTCATCAACTTCAGCTCCCTCAGAAACCCTACTGTGGGAGCAGAAAAGCAGATGGTCTCACCGGAGAAGGGGTGAGGGTGAGGGTGAGTGTTAGGGTTAGGGTGAGGGTGAGGGTTAGGGTTAAGGTTGGGGATACCACGGCAGTGTGGTAGACCAAGGCTGGCTCCTGGGGCTCCGCTGATCCCAGCATCACTGCTTTGCACATGGATAAGTGTTAAACGTGTGCCCTGAGCCAGACCGGTTTGGCTCAGTGGATAGAGCGTCAGCCTGCGGACTGAAAGGTCCCAGGTTCGATTCCGGTCAAGGGCATGTACCTCGGTTGCGGGCACATCCCCAGTGGGAGGTGTGCAGGAGGCACTGATCGATGTTTCTAACTTTCTATCCCTCTCCCTTCCTCTCTGTAAAAAATCAATAAAATATTTTTTTTAAAAAAACCACGTGTGCCCTGAGTCCGTGTACAAGTCCCCTCTACCGTACATCACCCACAGGGTCAACAGATGCAGACAGTGTTTGTCACTGACACTGAACGTGAGCAAATCACTTCTTCAGCGTCTCCGTACAAGAGATTTCATTTTCAGTTACAGCCTGAGTGCAAGGGTCAGCTAGCCCCACGAGTCAGCTGAAAACAGGCCCAATAACAGGGACTGTATGAAGGGGTTTGAGTATCTTAAGATGCTGGGGGAGCAGGGGTGGGGGGGTCCTGTATGAATAGAAGGAAGGTCAGATTCATGGGCGAGCAGCCAGAGACCCTGGAGACTATTTTTACTCCAGAAGAAGAACAGGAAGGAACAGGAACAAAAACCGGAACTCACCCGAGAGAGACGGAAAGCAAAAAGGAGCAACTGCAAGAAGCAAATGGAAAGACGGTGAGAAAAAGAGATCTTAAAACTAAAATTGTATTCCTAACAGGGAAACTAGGGGGGCTGTAGGAAAAGGCCGAAAGCGAGAAGAAAACCCAGGAAGCGACAATAGCACTACTCAGAGGAAGTATTTCAAATGCCGGCATCTTACGAGGGGAGGGTCAGCGAGGGCTGGCTGGTAACATTCTTGCCGCTGGCATTAGGTCATGAGTTCAAGTCCCACATTAGGATTTGGCCTCAAACCAAGCTTTGATTTTCCAGCAGCTCTGGAAGGCCGGGAGCGCTTTCCATTCCCTGGTGCATGAACCAGACCACCCTCCTGTGCAACAAATGAAACATACTAGGAAGAAAGGGAGACTCAGAGAGAACCAGCAGCTATTCTCTCAAAAATCATCAGGCTGGAGAAAATAAGGAAAAAAAGACAGAAAGTAGGAAGTTTTCATATGCAAGATATCCACTGCGTTTGTCGTTAGAACCCTGTGAGTGTGGGGTGTTTTTCCCCATCCAATTGTAGAGAGAAACCGTGTCCGCCTATTCAGTGCGCCTGGAATACCAGGAGCAGCAGGGGTGGTGGCAGAGAAACACTGATCCCCACTGAGCATGAAGATATCATTAGGTAATTAGCAACAGTATATATAGAAAAGATTGCTTCTGAGATGAGGGAAGAAAGGCAGGACTAACAAACAAACCACATGCCCATCAAGCACTTGGGTGGTGAAGAAAGGGGGGGGAGCTTTAGGTTAAATAATAATAAGAATATCCTTATATTTGTATAATAAGCTACATGTTAAAAGGTACTTTTATATACATTAACTCACATGATTGTCTTGATGAGGCCCCACTACTCGGTGAGTGCGTGCCACCATGTCCCGGCACTGTGCCCAGCACCCTCCATTCGTACCCCTTCACGCCTCATCAGGAAGGGACTGCTACTGCCCTCCCTGTACAGGTGAGGAACTCGGGCTTAGAGAGGCCAAGCGACGCCCCAGCTCAAGCCCACGCAGCTCACGCGTGGTGTGGTGGCGGCCAGTTTTGTACTCAGGGCTGTCTGGTTCCAAAGCTCAGGCTCCTGGCCACGGCACTAGGTCCCCTTCTTCAACCAGGGCTCCTGCTGGAAACACCCCTGACAGAGGAAGAGCGACCGGGAGGTGCCAGCTCCTGCAGAGGCCCAGCTGAGGAGAGGGAACCATGAGCTCATTCTCCAGTCGGCCCGGACGGCTCTGGGCCTTGCTAACACTTGGTTAAGTCATTTTTTAAATAGATATGCTCACTGTGTTGTGTAATTAGGAGGAGTCCACATTTGGACAGAAACCAGCACATCTTTTCCTGTACTTCACAAACTAACCAAATGCTTCTGATTTCCTGAATTTTCTCTTTAGGAATACCAGTTATCTCAGCAAACAATTTCTAGTGTGCCGGTTTTCATCGGAAAAGTCATGACTACAAAGCATTTTATTTTTAGCCAAGGGCTAATCCAGTTTCAATTATCTTTAATTTACCTATGACTATTAAATGTCCTTTAGTTACAATCTGTCCAGATTCCAGCCCCATCACCAGCAGTGACAGAAGTTATAGCATGAACTCGGCACATGAGTAGGAAGGAGTTACTAGGAAGAGGGTTGCAGAGCGCCTTGGCTGATAGGACTGACCACAGACATCCTACTTTTAGCAGAAAAGGCTTGTTCCTGGCCTTCAAATCATCTTTAGAATTATGAAACTGGAAGGACTCGGCCTTGGCTTCGCTTTTATAAAAGATGAAAATGGGTATTTAAATCAGCAGGAAACAAAATAAAGGAAATAGTTGAATTGCTCGATTCTTTGCTGAAAAGAGCAAATAAACAGAAACCGTGTGGGGGAGTGTACATGGGAGAAGATTAACTGTGTGGAAATGAATTCACATGAATGGGCCACAGATGGCACAAGCATTTAAATGCTAGAATATGTAGGGTAATGAGTGTATGAGGGTGAAAAAGTAAATAAAACCACCACCAACACACCATCCCACCCAACCACCACCAGTGGTTCCCTTAGAGGTCATTCGCTGAATGACATGGAGGAGAAGATGGCTCTGAGGAACCAAGCCAGGCAGAAACCCCAGTCATCGGAACGCAGCACACAGGCACACGGGTGAAGAGGCACCGGGAGCTCGGCAATGATAAGCCAACAGGATCGCTGGTGACTCGTCTGCACAAAACTGACTGAGCTTCTGCCAAGGCAGTGTCTTCTACCTAATGTTGTCAGCTTGTCTTTCCCTCCTTCCTTCCTTCCCCCTTCTCTCCTTCCTTCCTGCCTGCCTTCCTTCCCTCCTTCCTCCCTTCCTTCTCTCCTCCCTTCACTCCTTTCCTCCTTCCCTTCATCCTCTATTTTTATTCTTTGTTAAACTGAAGAAAGGGAGGCTTTAATCAGTTAGATAGAAGAGGCCATGGAGTGACATTATAAAGATGCACCAAATCCTAAAAAATAAAATGTGAAAAGACATTTTAATTTAGGGAGGGAGGGAGGGAAGGATTGCAGTAATCTAGGGGAGCATCGGATCTTACCAAAGTTTCTTCTATGAAACGAGTGGGGTTAGCAATGAGTGACCTCCAAGCGCAGTGATGCCAGCAGCCAAGATAAACAGTGTCAGGGTCCGAGGCATTGAGTAGGACAAGGGAAAAGACCAGGACACCCAACCATAAAATTTCTTGTGTCCCTAACAACACCATTATGAGTTTAACTACTGTTGTCTAAAATACAACTCTGTAATCATAGACCTGTGGGTTCCATATTTACTCTCTCTCCATGGCCTACAGATTCAATTTGTTTAGTTTGTAGAAAAACAGAAGACTAAAAAACAGAAAGAAAGAAACCACCAGCCCTCCAAGTGCTCTGGACCCTGAGAACCAAGCAGTGCTCGCCGCCTCGTGCACGGTGAGCCTCCCCGAGATTTCCGCCCCGAGATTTCCTCGCAGAGATTTCGCCTCTGGACATGACACATCAGGCAGGCCCGGGTCTGGTCACTCGGCAGGGTCCCTGACAGCGAGGGAGGCCTTTGCTAGTGTATACACGGGGAAGGCCTGGCTCCAGATCCCCAGGACATTTCACCCAATGAGAGGGGATGACGCTGACCCCAGAAAGCCAGAAGGCTCTGACTTGTTCCTTGAAACCAGGAGCCTGAGATCCATGCCTGCCAGGCTTCCTCTTCCTGGCCCCCCCGCCCACCCCCTCCGCACTGCTACCCCAGCACTCTCCCTCCTCTGTGATTCTCTCCTCCACCCACCACTGAACCTCCTCAGTGACTCTCCCCTCCACCCCACCACTCTCCCTCCTCTGTGACTATCCCCTCCACCCCACCATTCTCCCTCCTCTGTGACTCTCCCCTCCACCCACCACTCTCCCTCCTCTGTGACTCTCCCCTCCTGCCCTCTCTGTTCTGCTGCCACCTCCATTCAGCACCCATCCCTTCCTCACTTCATTACCGCTTTAGCCTCCTCCCCTCTCCACACCCCAGTCTGGCTCCTTTCCAGCGCATCCACCCCTCAGCTGTCAGTCATCTTTCTAAAATGCAAATCTGACCATGCCACTCTGCTGAGAGCAGAGGGACTGCCAGAGCACTCAGGACAAAGCCAATTCCACAGTGCAGCATGCCAGGCTCTCGGGGACAGGGCTCCCGCCTTTCTCTCTGGCCTCCTTCCTGTCACTTTCCCATGCTGGGCCCCACTTAGCGGTCTCATCCCCAGCCTCCATGCTCTCCCCAGGCTGTGCTCTCCAACCAGAATGCCCCCCAAACCCCCCCACTCATCCTCATTTAACTCCTACTCATCCGACAACTCTTCACTGCACAGCCTTCCTGAAGCGCCCACCCCCCACTCCCATCTGATTGACAGGCGCCCCCCTAACGCAGTGTGGATCTTGCTCATGTGGCACTGATCACACTTACCACAATACACTGTAACTAGTGTTGGTCTCCGTCTCCCCACTCCCTGTCAGCTCTTTATGAACAAGGGTGTTAAGTTTTATTTTGGAGCCTCAAGATTTAACATGGGGTCTGGTATACAGTAGGCTTTTGATGAATAAATGAGCGCTCTCAAAGGCGAGGTTAGCAGACTCAAATACAGATGACAGAATCCTACAAAGAGACATGCAACTGTAGTGAGGGGGTCACACCATATGTGCTTACTAGCAAACAACCCAGAAACTACCCCAAACTCCACACTCCAACTCAACTCTGTGGAGACATCCACACCCGCCAGCAGGCACTAGCGAGCTGGCTAGGCCTCTCTAATGGAATAAGTGAGACATCATTTAGTATCTTCCCTCACTAAACCAATAATTTCCTGGCTTTGCTTACAGAAACCACTTTTTTCTATAAAAGGTGTATCATAGTAGAAATTCAAATGTTTTATTTATTTTAGCTTATTATTGCACATTTGAATATAAGACAGTCATTACAAGATTCTGATTATTTAGAAGGGGAAGCATAAAAAGATTTGTATGTCATAGAAAAAGGAAACTAAAGGAAGGGGACAGTAGGATAGTGACAAATGCCAGCTAAGCGACAATGGGAAAGGCACAAGATATACCAATTGCTCTCCTTCTCTTTCTAAATTGAAAACTCCAAGAAACTCTTTCCTTATAATTTCATGGGAATAAGAATGAAATATGTTTATAATATAGATTTAACAGATGTATAGTTTAAATAGAAAAAGTTAATGCACCGTGGCCTTTTATATTTGCCGTTATGTATTGTGAACTCAATTGGGTGCCCCCTGGGTGGCTGAACTGAAATGGATATTCTTGATAACAAGGCTAAACAGTCCTTGCACAGCTCGATCCCAACAGGTTTGGAAAGCAGTGAAATGACCCAACTCACTCAGGCAACTCAAATTTACTGTATTTTTTTTTTTATTGGTGTAGGCTACCAAGTTATTGGGTTATTTTAGAAACACGTTCCCAAGGTCAAAATGAATAATGCCAGCTGGTTCACTTACAGATGGTTACTAACTTTTGACATTTACTTTCTAAAGCCCAAACTGAACATTCCCATAGACAAGAATAATGCAACCCAAGGGCCAGTTTTCCTAGATGAAAACAAAGATGACCAGCTATAAACGAAGGCTCCTCTAGGGCTTATCTCCTTACAGCTCTAAGATCCTGCTCCTGAGCTGTCCAACCACATCATTGCAATGCTCGCCAGCACTCTTTAACTCTTCCAGGGCCTATCGTCCTTCCACATTCAGCAATAAGACAAATATCCCCATTTGAATTTAGGTTAAACACATTTTCCTGGACCCTGTGTCTGTCATATTCTAAATACAGCGTAATGGGCCCTTGTTAAGAACCTTAACAGTTGACCCTGACTGGTTTGGCTCAGTGGATAGAGTGTCAGACTGAAGGGCCCCAAGCTCGATTCCAGTCAAGGGTCGGAAAAAAAAAAAAAAAAAGAACCTTAACAGTTGGAGTTGGGTCCTTCTTTGTCCACTTGAATATGGTACATTTCCTGCTTCCAAAGAATACTGACATTTTCTTAAACCATGTCTACATTTCGTGTCAATGTATAATCACAATGCTGGGACCTCTTGCTTGTAAAAGGCACTGGAGAGTTCCCTCGTTACTTCACTGCCATGAATTTTTGGCTAAAATGAAGAGTCACTACTTTTGTCTGTGCCCTGCTTTGTTCCAGAAAGGATGTAGTAAGATAGCTATAATCATTACCTAATTGATTTTTTCTCGCTCCCATGATCCCCTCCTCTACTTTATAAGCTAACATCTTTGTGCTGATTTCTTTATGAGTAACCATACATTCATATTTATCAAGACAATATTCGTCTTCCAAAAAGGGGTGAAGCTTGATCTGTTCATTCAACAAACTGTTAACGAGTTTCTCCCAGCTGGATGGCCACAGATCCCACTTCACCCAGCTGATAGCGTAGTGGGGACACTCAGAACAAACAGGCAAGTACAACAGAGTGAGATGCATGCATGGCAGAGGGACAGAGAATGCTCTGGACGATGCCCCAGCGATGCCTCCTCCAGACTTGGGAGATCAGAGAAGCTTCCCGGAAGTGGCATTAGTTAAAAACGTGAAGCATTATAAGCCACTTGAAGGCAATATGAATAGTAATGCCAACGGAACACCAGGTGGAGTCAACCTAAATAGTGTACCCAAGTGAGAGTCAACTTCTGAATCCAGATATGACATGTGGTTATCTTATCACTGCCCCCATGTAACCCACGGACTGGCCACAATTCACCCTAAATGCTAAGTTCTGTAACATATTTCCAGTTCCTTTATTTCTAAATATTTCTGCTTTTTCTGAACACAAATTGTCCTATTCACTATCTTTACCCACATCCCACCTATGAAGCATTTCAACTCAACCCAACAAGGGCCTATGTGGGAGACAATGTGATGAATATGGGATGTAGGGAGGGGAGCGCTGGGGCCCCAGCACAAGGACCACATAACCACAGAAGCGCAGAACTGAGAAAAGCCAGGTGACTATCCACTGACCATCCCCCTCCCCACAAACCGTGCAGAGGGGACCCAGCCCCATCACTCCTGCTTGTGAAACAAACACCCCCACTCTGAACTGATCTGAGGTTCGATACATTTTTCTGGACCCTGTGTCTGTCCTGTTCTAAAAACAGCAGAATGGGGCCTTGCTGTCAAAGCAAGTAGTCAAAGGACCTAACAGTTGGGTCCGTTTCCTCTGTCCATATGAATATGGTACATTTCCTGCCTCCAAAGAATACTAACATTTTCTTAAATCATTTCTACATTTCATATCAATGTATAACCACAATGCTGGGACCAAAGAAAAATAATCAGTTTTGACCATTTGCTTTTCCAAAAATCCCTGGACATTCTACAAGCTAACTGAATAGTTGGATGAAATTACTTTTTAAAATCTCTTCCAATCCTGAGATTTTATGATTCTATGACATAATTGGAGCCATCTTTCTTTGAGGGCTCTAGCCCAGTAAAATTATCCCAGACTATGATGTTATTATAGAATAAATATTGGATTGGTATTTCAATAATATTTGGTTTTTCAAAGTTACCAGACATAATCTCACTGTCAGTGGGCAAAGCTGCAGCTACATGTGTAAGTAAACCCAGCCTGGGCCATACTCGGTCACGTGATTTACAACCAAAGACAGAGGGTTTTACTTCAAAAGATCCACTGAACGTAAAATTTAACTAACACAAAAGAATGCCCTAAATGTTGTGGATGGTATGATACTTCACATCTAAGGGTGTAAAATTATTTTGCTATTGCCTGGTCAGTGTGGTTCAGTGGTTGAGCGCAGACCTATGAACCAGGAGGTTGCGGTTCGATTCCTGGTCAGGGCATATGCCCGGTTGCAGGCTCGATCTCCAGTGGGGAGCATGCAGGAGGCAGCTGATCAATGATTCTCTCTCATCATTGATGTTTCTATCACTCTCTCCCTCTCCCTTCCTCTCTAAAACCAATAAAAATATAAAATTAAAATAAATAAAATAAAATTATTTTGCTATCTTTTCCCAACTGAATCTAATTATGTTTTGAGATCTGAGTACTAGAAAATACCAAAATTGCATTCAGTCTTTTAGGCTTTTTTAAATAAGTCTTAGGGGCATGTCAGCGAGAGCTATGCTCACCCTCTTGTGCTACATAGCCTCATCCATACCTTGGGTGCACCACACATTACGCATCCAAACGGAAAGCATATTGATAAGCTACACATCTTCACAACAAAAAGCTCAACTTGTAGCTCAAGAGATCATTCAAAACGTAAAAAAAGAAGCCACCTTGCTCAAGTCCTTCACCAGGTGTGCAATATCTAGGGTAAGATTACACTGGAAGTATATGTGCTCTTCTGAGCCAATATTCTCTTCCACTACTCTGGAAACAGTATTATAATTAAGGCTGTTCCTGACAGCAAGCAACTAACCATCTGGGTTCAAACCCAGCCTCTAGCCTCTTCTTCCACTTCCTAGCTTCGCGACCCTGGCAAGCAATTTCATCTCTCTGGGCATTAATTTCCATTGGGGGGGTGGAGGGGGGAGATATAATCATGATTCCACCTTCTCCAGAAGGTTGTTGTATTATTTCAATAATACCCTCACCTCAGTCTCTAGTTTGCTTTAAACCAGTTGCTTTAAGGAATTTTGAAAGGGTTACTAGAATATAGGAAAATAAACATGGAGAAGCCACTGAGTCCTAAAGAGAAAGATTTTGGAATTGCTATGGCTCCATTGATTGAGTCACATTTAATTAAGTCTGGAATTTCCAAGGACAAAAACAGATTTTTCCAAGAGACAAAAAAAAAAACAAACAACAACAAAAAAACCCACAGGCTAGTGGGATCAGAGTTGGAGAGTTCCTAAGAAGTTGCTCTTGAGGACTGGGGTGGTAACAGCGAATAGCACTCTGTTGAAATGGGAGGGAAGGGACAGATTCCGCCATCAACTAGAAGCAATCTTTTTACATCCTCCTCTCTCTCAGTATTTCAGCTCTACCGCTAAGTCTGGGTGAACCAACTCTAAACACTGTATAAACTTGGGAACACTGGGAGAGGGGGAGAGAAGCGGAGGCCAGTGTACAGGACAGTCAGTGAGACTGCTACTAAGTCACTGTGAACATCTCAATGGACCACACTTTGTGCATTTGGGGCTACAGAGTTAACCCCTCCACTTCTCCATGACTGATTCATTGCTACTATGTTTGGATGAAAACTAAAACTGTCACCCAAGCAACATCAGTCTCATTAGAAGAGGAACCACCAGCATCAGCAAATATAATGACCCTTTTGAAGGCAGCTGGTTGAGGACCTGTGAATCATTTTGCAACACCCAGACAGGGCAAACCACATCAACACTACATCTAAACAAAAAGCATCAACACCACCACCAAAAACAAAATGATGACTTGTCAGCACTCCAGTTCTTCTTCCCCTAGCAGGCCTACTGGTGACGCACCTCATTCATTTTTAAATCATATTCAGAGTAAGTCTCCGCCGACCTGTCCAATGGAAACCTCGAGTCAGGCCACACCTGCAGATGTCACCAACAGTTCACTCTCCTAGTGGGTGGGACCTCAGCCCAAAGTACAGAGCAGGAAAGACCTGAGTTGAAGCAGCTGGGGAAGCCGAAAGCAATGAAGGCCTGTGTCAGGAGGTCAGCAGACCAGCAGGCCCGGGCCAGAGGAAATCGTTGCTGCTGGCCATCCTGCCTTAAGTTCTGGGAGTTACAAGTCACATGCTGCCTCGGGTCTTTTTTGTTTTTTGTTTGTTTGTTTGTTTAAATATATTTTTATTGAACTCAGAGAAGAAGGGAGAGGGAGCGAGAGAGACATCAATGATGAGGGAGAATCATTGATCGGCTGCCTCCTGCACGCCCCACCCTGGGGATCAAGCCCGCAGTTTGAGCACGTACCCTGAATGGGAATTAAACCTCGAGCTCTTGGTTTATAGGTCGGCGCTCAACCACTGAGCCACACCGGCCCACCACTGAATTTTCTGAGACCTGAAGTCAATAAAGATTGATGCAAGTGCATAATCTTCATTGCCCTCAAGCCCATAACTGGTAAAGCCTGAGTGTGGCTAGAATAAGGCTCAGTGAAAGCACATTCATCCCCTCTATTCACTCTCCCATTGTTTTCTTTCTCAAGGCTTTAGTGCCACCTCTCACTGCTCTCTATGAGACTTACTTCCAGTTCCAGATCAATAATTCCTTCTGCCACATGCTGACGCTTGCTCAACTAGCGATCCTGTCGCCAAGCTTTCCATTTCTCACACCCCTTAATTATTTGGGACGTGTTGAAGGATCCATTAGGTGATAAGGAATAACCTCACATGATCCCACTCAAGATTTTAGAATCTCAGTGGGAAAAATCTTGCTTATGGAGGCAGTGTTTCCCCCAAAGGCCCAGCAGTCTATGTGCACTACACATGAGCCGCGGGCACTGAACATGCATCTGCCTCCTCGTGGGCTATAGAAAGGAGGTAAGAGTGGGACACCTGCCACCCCCCACAGGAAACAGATTTGGAATGGTCTGTCCCCTGAGCATTCTGGGTACTCCCTTTCGGAGTAAGAGAGGGGCTGTCAGCATCAGCAGAAGGGAGACCGGGAGAGAAAGGGTGCCATTTGGACAAAACTGCTTGTGGTTCTTGTCTATCAGAGTGCTGCTTTCTGGTCCTATTCTTCTGTGTCACCTTCTGCTCCTCCATCCCAACTCTATTTGCCAAATACCTCAAGAGGTTTCTAAGAGGCTCTAAATTATTGAGGAACCTGGGGAAGATGCTTTGGGAAAAATTAAGTGCAAAAACAGACAGCCCTGTACAGCTGGTGCAAATACTTGGTCATTGGCAGTTTCTTTCTAAGGCGGAAAGGGAATGGGGGGAGAGGGGAAAGCCAGCCTCTGCTAAATAATAATGAGATTCACAGAACAACAGACACAGCAGCTCCAAAGTTCACATCTCTCCGGCTTCACTCACCCCGAGCCATCTTGCTCCTTTATTGGCAGCCTGTTGAATCTGGACTCTCTTCAGGGTGACATGGTAGACAGCTCCTTCCTCTACCTCTTCACCCCAGTCCTGAATCGAGCTCTACCAGAGAATGGGAAAGAGAAAGAAAAAGGTTTTTTTTATTTTGTTTTGTTTTGTTTTTCCCCCTCTCTGCAAACCGCAATCTCTCCCAGCTGCGTTGCTGCTTACCCCAGCACTCAGGGCAAAAGACAGGCTGTTCAAAATAAATATTACAATCAGAGCCATGCAAGACACATTGCGATAAAGGGAACACTGAGATTTTCTTGGCCCCCAGTCCTTTCCTGTGGTATCAGGATCCCCGGACTTTTCCATTTAGTTATTTTCCTAGACTCACTCACATATCTTAAATAATTTTTAAGGTGTGTGGTGTGTTGTGTTCTTCCTTCCCCAGGGGGATAGTTTTTTCTTCTTAAAGAAACTGTGGTTTAGTCCTGATTAACTTTTCCTCCTTAAAGGAAAGAAAAAACAATTCCTTGGTAGAAAAAAAGTTTGTACTTTTAGAAGTGGCTCCGTTATTGGAGCGAACTACATTTTAAAGTCAGACACAAACAAGCATTTAAAATGCCAAGGGTCCTGGCGCTTTTGGAAGTCAACCGCTTCCCCTCGCCTTTCTCTCCTCTTATTGTTCGGGGGACCCAACAAGTCAGCGGGGGGTGGAAAGTTTTCATTTCCATAAAACCCTCTGGCAAGTGCAGAAGAAGCGACACATCATCACGCAGCTTCTAGTAAGACGTGATGGGATTCCATGTCCCGGGCTGAGCTTCAAGTCCGTGTTAAAGAGCCGCCGGGCACAGAGCGCTCCGCGGTTCGCCCCGACTCTATCTCTTTAAAAGTTGTCCCTCCGGACAGACATCTGCCCCCCACACACCGCCGGCAAGAGCTGAGGAAGGGGGGCTCCCGGGAAGCGAGCAGACCCGCGGCGCCGGAGGCACACGGGCGGAGCGAGAAGGCTGAGCGCCCGAGCGGGGACGGGCGCTCCGTTCGCTCCGAGGGAGTCCCGAGTGCCCAGAGCCAGCGGGAGAAGCTTCCCCGGCGGGGCGGGAGAGGCAGCGTTCCGTTACCATTTTAGCTTGCCAGAGCAATTTCATTCTCAGTGTTCCCTCCGGTTCGGCGACGCGGCATGGTGCGCTCTGCTCCCAGGCCAGCGGGGTCCCGGCGCGGTTCCGCCGCGGCTGCCCGGCCCCCGGTCCGCGCTCCGAGCACAGACACGCGCTGCGCTGCCCCCGCCGCCGCTGCCGGTGCGCGCGACTCCGGCCACAAAGGGAGCGCGGCGAGCGAGCAGCCAGCGAGGGCGCCGCAGACTCCTCCCCGCGCCACTCCGCCACTCCGTGATGTCAGGCTTTCCTGTTTGTGCCTGGGAGCGCACGCTCCGCTCCTGAAGCCCCAGGGATCAAGTTAGCGGGGAAATGCTCGCCCCCGCTCTGCAGGTGACCCGCTTCTCCCCGGCGGTCACCCGGTGCCAAAAAAGAATCGGGTGCGGTCTAGGGGACAGAAATGTGCCTTCTCCCTTCGCTACAAGAAATAAAGGAGGAGGAGTGCAAGTAGGATGGGAGGAGAGGGTTGGAAAAACGTGTTATCTGCCTGTTACCTATGGAATGCTGATTAAATCAGGGCGGCCCCGTGAGTGAAGCAGTAGTAGAATGCAGAAAGTTTTTTCATTAAGGCAAAAGAAAAGGAAGGAAGGGAGGAAGGGAGGAAGGAAGAAAGGAAGGAAGGAAGGAAGGAAGGAAGGAAGGAAGGAAGGAAGGGAGGGAGGGAGGGAGGGAGGGAGGGAGGGAGGGAGGGAGGGAGGGGAGAGAGAGGGAGGGGGGAGAGAGAGAGAGAGAGAGAGAAGAAAGGAGAGGAAGGAAGGGAGGGAGGGAGGGAAAGAGAGAGAGAAAGGAAGAAAGAAAAAAAGGGAAAGAAAAAAAGAAAAGAAAAAGGAATTGCTCAGAGGCTGTACCAGAACCTGTGCCCGGGGAATGAACCCTGGTCTGCATCATCATTCTACACACAGGCAATTACTCTGGACTCTACCGCCCATTAAAAACCATAGGTCATCCCACAGTACCTGGCCATCGTGGGAGGGAAGGCAGAAAAGGGTTTTGCTGGGACTAAGTGAGTGGAAAGTGGGCGGGCCAGTTTTTGTGAGTTGTCACCCTCTCCAGTTGTCTGTACTGTAGGGACACAGCAGGATAATAGCCACAGGGGGAAAAGCCATTCATGGAGAGCAAGCGTGCCAGAGGGAGTTTGGTCATAACAGAAAGATCTGCTCTCAGGACAAAAGATTATGGCCATTTTTATACTCCATGTTAATAAATCAACAGCACGATACCAGAGGATAATGCAATCAAACTTGGGCACATTATGGAATTCCATGCCAATTACAAAACCCTTAGGGTTCATGTCTTTTACACTATTCACCCCTAAATGAATTTAATCGCCTTTTGTTTTGTTTATAAAGATCTCTCACGAATTGCCATGGTAAGGCATAAGGTAGGCCCTGGTTAATAATAAATATATCACGAGCCTCTTTGAAAAGCTAGAGAATCAAGTGTTCTGATGTTCCCAGGAAGGCAGAATAATGACACAGTCCATCAAGGAAAAACAAAAGGGCATTAGGACACTTGAGGACATCTTGGAGTCACTCAGCCATGGTCTCCTCGCCCAACCAGAACCTCCAGGGCTCAGTAACTGTGGAGACAGGAAGACCAGATTCTTCTGTGAGCACCAGGACAAGGGCCCCAGAGTCCTGAGGAAAATCATGTGGAAGCCCAACTCCCTGCTTTGTAAGTCATCCTCAGGTCCCCAGGCTACCCCTGGAGAACCTATTCAGTGACTCTAAAGACCACAAGATGTACCCATGGATTAATTTCACCATCGCTGCAAATTTGAAGATGACTGAAGATTTTCTACTTCAGGGATATCAAGTTGTTTATTTGCCCTCACCCCTTCCAGGAAGCCTTCCTGGACAGGGAAGCTAATAACTTCTCCCTGGCTGGCCACCTGGTGGGGAAAGAGAAAAGGACAGACTTCGAGCAGACCCAGCTTCAAATCCACATGAAGGCAGAACTTTAGCTCTACTTCCTTGGGCGTTAATTTCCTCGTCTGCAAAGTGGGACCAACATCTACCTCATGGCGTTTGAACAGGATTAAATGAAACGTTTGCAAGCCTTCTAGCACATGGTAAGTGACCAAAAAGAGTTCCATTCCCTTATTATTGTACTTCCTCCCAAACTGTATTTTCCCAGACTCACTGAAGTTCTGTATGCATGCCATGTAGAGAAATCTAAAATGATGTCTTCTCGCTGAAGTTATCATTTCAGAGAGGTTTTCCCAAGAATAATTATTTGTATTTATACCTGATAAAGAATGTGATTTTGTCCAAATGCTGATAAAAAAAGAAAAAAGGCTGGTTGTTGGTTTTTTGTTGTTATTGTTAATCCTTCACTGAGCATATTTTTCCACTGATTTTTAGAGAGAGTGGAAGGGAGGGGGAGAAACAAAGAGAGAGAAACATCAATGTGAGAGAGACACATCGATTGGTGGCCTCCTGCACTGCTGGGGTCCAACCCCAGCAGGTCCAGGGGTCCCCAAAGGTGTGGACGGAGTCGGCGAAGAAGGAATGACACAGAGACAGCCTTCAGTTGATCAGCAGCCTAGTCAGGACCTCTAGCCAGGATCTCCAGCCAAAGTTCTGGTTGGGATCTCCAGCCAAGTTCTGGTTAGGATCTGATGTTTATTGTCTTGTTACATCTGTATTTATACCAGTCGATTTTAATCCTATCAATTTCTATTGCAAAGGTTAGGGCGTTTCTTATCTCCATTCCAGGGAGTAAAGATTATGTAGCTTAAGCGTGATTGTTTGTAGTTAAAGTGATTAACTACCCTCCTGGCACTTAGTTAAGGGGTTGTATCCCCTCCCTAACCTCAGGGAAAAATCCCCACCTGGGGAAACAACCTTTCTCGGAGAGGTGACCTTGGTTAAAACACATGGCGCTAAGGAAAGCAAACATATTAAGCATAATATGCTATATATGCCAGGTCCCTTGAAACATATGCTGTGCAGATGTTTCTTTCCTGCAGCGACTGTGTCAAGCAGCAAGGATGGATCGGCTTCCGGCACTGCACATGCTCCCACCGGGGCGGGGACAAGATCTCAACAGAGGTACCTGCCATGCCCCTGTGCTCTTGACCAAAATTGAACCTGCGACCCTTCAGTCCATGGGCTGATGCTTTATCCACTGAGCAAAACTGGCTAGGGTGAAAAAAGGCTGGTTTTATGCTAGATAGAGCAATCTAGTGTTGCAGTTTATAATTCTTAAAATATTTATTTTTAAATATTTCACCTGCAGGCAGCTCTGTCAGTGTTACCTTCTTACACACACCTTTGGGTGAAATACTCCTAGTCATAATGTGGGAAGGATAAACCAACAAGTCATTTATAACTAAGTTTGAATTTATTTACCAGATTAGTGTACCCATGACCTAGCATGATCCTAAGATAACAAGTCAAGTTTTATTAAAAGGAGATCAATAATGTTTTATAGTTTTTAGTGTACAAGTCTTTGATCTCCTTGGTTAAGTTACTCCTAAGTATTTTATTCTTTTTGATGCTATTGCAAATGGGATTTTCTTAATTTCATTTTCATTGTTAGTGTACAGAAATGCAATTGCTTTTTATATATTGATTTTATAACCTAAGTCTCCATCAATAGGTGAATGCATTAAAAAAATGTGGTATATACATACAATGAAATATTATTCAGCCTCAAAAAACAAGGGCATCCTGTCATATGTGACAACACAGATGAACCTTGAGACATTATGCTAAGTTAAATGAGCCAATCACAGGACAGAACTGCATAATTCCATTTATATGAGGTATCTATAGCATTCAAACTCATAGAAGCAGAAAGTAGAATGGTAGTTGCCAGGGAAAGGAGGAGAGGGGAAATGAGTTGCTGTTCAATGCATATCAAGTTTTAGTTATGCAAGATGGAAAAATTCTAGAGATCTACTGTACATCATCATAGTTAATAATAAAGCACCTAAAAGAGTACTTGGAATGTCAGAGGCCTTGAATAAAAACGTATCTCCTCCCCCACCCCCCACCCCACATCCTCCCATTCTTTCCCTTTAATGTAAATCTGTGTTCATTTACTGCTCTTGGTTTGCAATCTGCCGGTTGTTTACCTGTTTGCTTGGGTAATAGCTTGGACTGCATAACAGACAAGAATGGGCAGTGTAAGAATAATGGATATTGTACTTGGATATAGAGGGTGAAAAACTTGTCTTTTTTTTTTTTTAATTGACTTCAGAGAGGAAGGGAGAGAGAGACATCAATGATAAGAGAGAAAAATTGATCAGCTGCCTCCTGCATGCCCCCTACTGGGGACAGAGCCCACAACCAGGGCCCTTAACCAGAATCAAACCCGGGATGTTTCAGTCCACGGGCTGACACACTACCCACTGAGCCAAGCCAGCTGGGGCTGAAAAACTTGTCTTGAAGACAGCAATATCAGCATGGGATGGTAAGAAATGGGAAGGCCTTGGTTCTGTCCTCAAACTCATTGCTGGACTATAATGTCCTATGCCCAATGAAAAGTTTGGAGAACGGTCTTAATAGATCAATAATAATAACACTAATAACAGCAACAGCCACAGCAGCGAGGTGAAGAAAGCTAAATACGTGAGAGGTCAGGATTTCCCTTCCACACCTTCGGGCTGCTGAGAGCCTGTTGCCTCTACATGCCTGCAGCCTTACCTAAAGTGATGAGTCTGAAAACCTTTCCCACTTTTGAATGGAATTGATAATAATCATTTGGCAACATTTTATTCAGAAACTATACCTTCAGCTATCTGTATGTCCCTAAAAAACTTTTGATGGAAGACATAAGCAAATAAATGTTGCTTTTTTACTCCTTTACCCAACAATATTCAGGTATTGTCAAAAGGCAAACTACTGTTCTTCAGGCCTATGGGCTATGTTTCTCACCAATGTACTTCATGTTCTGCTCCCCACTATCAGCTGGGCAGCCTGCTGGAGTGGTTTCTAGCTATGCTGACTGGGGTTGCCCTGTGTACCCACTCTTCTCTTAAATTTTCAACCTTGCATTGCAAAGGGCAAAGATCCAGTCATGTTTGGTTGAAGATGAACAGTGCTCACCCTGGCCAGGTGGCTCAGTTGATTGGAGTGTTGTCCCATACACCATGAGGCTGCAGGTTCAATTTCCGATCAGGGCACATACCTAGGTTACAGTTTCTGTCCCCAGTCGGGGCATGTATGGGAGGCAACCGATCAATATTTCTCTCTCACACTGATGTTTTGTTTTTTCTTTCTTTCTTTCTTTCCTTCTTTCTTCCTTCCTTCCTTCCTTCCTTCCTTTTTTTCTTCCTTTCTTGCAAATCAATAAAAAATATCCTCAGGTGAGGATAAAAAAATGTACAGTCCTCTAAACACTCTTTAAGCAATAGGGAGTTGCTTCTATTTTCTGAGGGACCAAAGTAATTTTATTAATTATCACAGAGATACTATAAGGTATAATTAAAATCTCAATGCTGTTATTAAGTTCTATTTAAGGAAGCAACTCACAAACCAATGTTAGATGCACCTACTACAACTAAAGAAGAGGCTGCCCTGGGTAGAAAATGGAGACAGAGGAAACATAAACATAGCCCTGACAGATGGCAGGCCGAAAGCAGGGGACTCCCCTGGTCATGAGGACAAACATTTTACCAATAGTTGGTGGTTACTTTTAATTGTTGATGATGCTCCCCTGAGGAGGAAGTTGGTTACTGGAATACTACGTGTAACTTGGACTAATGAGTATTATTCCTCATCTAATTACAGATTTCTGTAAAAGAAAAAGGACAGCTAGAAATCTGTTCCCTTGATTGAAAACATGTAACAGTCAGCTCAGACATGAGGCCAGGTCTGTGTTATATATAATAAAACATTCTGCAAAATGGAAGATAGGGACCTGATGCCATGAAGACTTTGACCAAAATTACAGAAGGACGCACTGGGCAATTAGCCAAATCCTATGTTGTTTGGGGGCTAAAGGAACCTACTTTTTCCATAATAATGGTATTAAAATGGTACTGAAAATCCAAATAAGTTAGAACCACTATAAGTTAGAGACTAAGCGTGGTGGCTGTGAGTCCTAGATGTATCACTTCTCTCTGAGATGAGGTGTCTAACATCTCTAAGCCTATAAAAAATAGGGATACAAACACCTTGGCTCATAGTGAGAATTAAATAAGATAATCCACACCAAACCCTTAGCACAGTATCTGGCACCATGGTTACTACTCAATGTTGTCTAGTAGTATTAGTCATCGTCACCGTCGCCTTGAACATATCCCGCTCCCCCCGTCACAGAGCCTTTACACATGTGATTCTCCCGTTTGGGGACATCCCTCCCTCTTCGCTTCTCCCACCCTAAGATGTGCTCTCATGGCACCATGTTCCTCTCTTCGTAGCTCTATCACAGTTGTAATTTTACATTTAATTGTATGATTATTTGGTAAATGTCAGTTCCCCCAAACCCTGCAAAGACAGAGGAAATGTCTGGAGTTCTTTTCTCACCACTGTATTCTAGCAGCTCACACAGTGCCTAGCACAGAATAGATGCTCAACAACTATTTGATTGACAGCTAAATATGTAGATAAATGCCATGCTATAAATTCAGTAAGTGCTTAGTGATTGTTGTTGAGTCATATAAATGAATCACTCAATATTGTCTCCACCTCTAAGTTGCTTATACTCTAAAAGTAGAGAAAGGACATAAAGAGCATAAGTGAAAAATGGACTTTGCAAATCCACAGATGAGAGAGTACAGATTAGGAAAGCCGGCAGACTGTGCAATGTGTCACCGAGAGGACACAGAAAATTGGTCAGGAGGCACTCACTCTTAAAGGACTTGTAGATAATTACAGCCTTTAGCAAGGCTGTGTCAGCTACAGCCTTTAAAGAAAAAGAAATATGGACTGGGAGGAAGAGAGGGAGGTCTTCCAGGGGAGAGGATGGCAGGTCCAAAGATGATATTTGGTTGGAGAAGTGGCTCATACACTCCAGGGAAATGAGGTTTGGATAAAGTAGTTGGTTGGTGGAGATTCTTGAATTTTTCTTAAGAGGACATTGAAATGATAAAGCAGAGTGTGAATAAGATGATTCTAATAATTTCCCATAGGTTGGCTTAGAGGGAAGAAAGCATGGATGTAGAGTGAACTGACAGGAAGCTGTTGGAGTAGTGGACATGCCTAATATTTAACACTTAGGTTGAGACAAGATTTGAAATAAAGAAATGAATCTCAGTAATTTTTTTTAAAAAAATTGATGTTGCAACCTGATGATAGGCAGCATATTGCAAGTAAACAGGAGGGGAAAGAAAAAAAACCTACAAGGTTTTAAGGCTGGGACACTGGGATTGAAGTGGAGACATGAAAATAAAGAGAAAGGGGGAAGGGGGATTTTCTGCTTTGGGGAAAAAAACATTACAAGTTCAGTTCAGCGGAGAAAGAAAACAGAGATATTGAAGAGTGATCAGAAGGAAAGATAAAGACTAGAAATGAAGAACATTAGTTGCAAGTTGGTATGTATATAAGGAAGTTGTTTGAAACCATAAATCATATGATCCCTTCTCAGGGGAAGAGAAACAGAGTCTCTAGGCACCCACAGATGAAGAAGACCAAACAAAATTAAGGAGAGAGAAGAGCATGAGGAAGAGAAGAACACAGAGGGCTTGAGTTGTGGAAATGAACTCAGAAAGGAAAGCTCATGCAATTAAAAGTTCTCCAACGCTAAAATCAGTCTTGGGATATAATCAGTGGACTTTAGAATACTGAAAAGGATGAGATTTACCTTGTGTTGCTATCACAAGAAATTATACATACTTCAAGAGGACGTCCCCTGTTTAAAAGCATAAAAAAAGGGGTTTTTTTTATATTATGGCTACTTATTCTATTCGATGACAATCTTCAATAAAATGTAACCAAAGTTAATTGAAAGCCTTAGTGTGGTCAGTTACATAACACCAGAATTGCTGAATAGCTTAAACGCAGTGTTTTCCCAGAAATATTTGTCTTTTGGATGAAACCATGAATGGAAAGTTTCTGCCTTAAAGGAGAAGTTTTGAGAAGGTGGAGAGAAAAGAAAAACATATATAATGGAAATATAGCTATAACAATAATTAACCAAAACGCTACAAATATTGGTAACTATTCACACAGGGACAAGCAAAACAGAAAGAAAAGTGAACTTTACCACTTTAGAGAGTTGATTGTTGGTTGTATATCATGTCTTCTTAAAAATCAGAAAATATCTCATATAATGCCTTTGCCAGGAACAATATTAGACAGATCTTTGGTTTTTCTGATTTTCTTGTTCAACTGGCAGAATCAACTCAGACGAATTCATACTGATCCTGTTTTGTCTAAGACGTAAAGTGAGGTCTGTAGAATGAAAACGTGTTTAGTTTGGGGCTGGAGAAGGGATGTGTCATGACCTTGGTTTGTTCAGCTTCTTCTAGTTAGGCAAATAGCTGCTGCTCTGGAAAGCTACACAGAGATCTCACTTCCACCCTGGCTTTTCTGCCCTTCCCCTCCAAGGGGAGGGAGGGAGGGAGATATATTTTTTTAAATTGTGAGATGGATTGACTCCATCGAAGAAGCCATAGGCCTGAGGCTACAGGAGCTGAGCAGGGCTGTTGAGGACAGGACATTGTGGGAGGGGAGAATTGATGGAGTTGGGTGGCCTTCATCTCAAACCTTAATCATAAAATCTAATGATTTCTCTCCAGAATATCATAAACCCAACAGAAAAGCATTGTAAAGAAATGATGGTGCAATCTTAAGTTATATGGCCACCTTATAACAAAATAAGTAGTATATTTTTTATTATAGCCACATAGGTAATGTGTTTAACATTATTCAAAGGAATTTCTCTCCTATAACTTGCCAGGATGTCCTGCTGTGACGTTCATGTGTCCCGTGCCTGAGGAAACCACACCACTCTTGGTTGAAATGAAGGCTGCACGAGCTTAGCACGAGGACCAGCTGGTATTCTTGGCATACGTACCCAACTCGGGCTAAGTTTTTAGTCTTCCCCTCCCGAAAAGGCTTAGGGGTAAAGTGGGGATTGGGAAATCAGCGGAAAACCCCTCAATGTGATTAGTTCTACAAATTTATAGCAGACTCAAGATGCCCTAAGGAGGTCCAAAAGGCCCTAGAATCAGTTCCAGGTACCAAAAAGAAATTAAATTCGCTTTGGGTGTTGGTTCCAAAGATTTCAAAACAGAATTAGACCTGCTAGGATTTTGGCATGACATTTAACCATGTGGACAAGGATATCGTCCTTGGATGGTGGAGCAGCAAGATAGACAGAGCCTGGCCATGGCCATCATCTCACAGAACAAAGCTGCCATATACCAGCCTTGGACTGCCTGTCTCTGGACCATTTCATGAGAGAGAGAAATAGAATTCCTTCTTGTTTACATTGTAGTGAAATGGGCTCTCTCTGTTACATGCAGCCAAATCTATATCCCTGTTAATACATCTGTTAAATGGAACAGAAATCAGTAAAGGTAAGAGAGTCACTTTAGCCAAAGGCTAGATCATAACTCTGAAATTTACTCTGATGTATTCTGATTCTGAAATTATTCTAGGCTCTGAAAAAGAGTTCTTTACCTATTTATTATTGACTCAATGAATATGCAGTAAATATTTGCTGAGTGTTCACTATATATATCAGGCACTGTGCTAGACTATACAGAAATAAATTTTGATAAGACAGTTGTGGTGCTAACAGATTAGAGAGAGAAACAGACAAAACATGTACATTACAGTATTATAAATGCTGAGAGAAAGGTTGCTATTGGAGTATACAAGCTGAGCCTATAGGATTCAGGAATGCTTCCCAGAGAGAATAATCCTGAAAGTGAGTTCTGAAAGATGTGATGGAATTAGAAATAGCACAGGGAGGGGTTGGGGGTGAGGGGCAAGCAACCAGGCAGAAGGAACAGAATAGGGGAAAGCCCAGGACTCAGAGGGATCACAGATTGAACAGACTCCTGGGCATGGCCCACTAGCTCACCAAACATACCGCTCTGACTCCAGGCAACCCTGTGAATGAGTGAGATGCCCAGTGTCCTGTCCTCAACAGCCCTGCTCAGCTCCTGTAGCCTCAGGCCTACCGCTTCTTCGATGGAGTCAATCCATCTCATGTTTGGCCTTCCCTTTTCCTACTGCCTTCTGTTTCCCCAGGATCACTGTCTTTTCCAAAGAACCCTACCTTCTTACGTGTCTGAAGTAGGACAGCTTCAGTTTTGTCAGTTTAGCTCCAGGACCTACTAGTTCTTCTGTCTGGCGGTCCAGGGTATCCATAGAGCTCTCCTCCAACACCATATTTCATATGAATCCATTTTTTTCCTATCAGCCTCTTCATTGTCCAACTTTCACATCCTTACATAGTAATTGGGAATAGGCTGGTACTGTATGCCCCCCCCCAAAAAAAAGAAGTTCGTACTATATCTTCACTTTGTGGGTACTAATTTGTCGTAATAGTATAATATACTAACTGGATATATGTCCCTTGGACACATGAAGTATGCTTTTGTTTTGTTTTATGTAATCCCATTATCCCATAACTAATCCTCTGTGAAGGCTCAGATAAATAAATGACTATTTTAATGACTTTAACAGAGCACATCCTATGTGTGAGGCACTGACCTGCACGGTACATATTGTTCCTGGGTCCAAAGTAAGGGAGGCAAAGAAGGAAATGAACAAAGTAAGCAGGCAAGAGGGAAGAGCATTATTGTGGGCTTCTACGGAACCAGCCAGACTCTAAATTCCAAACCAGACTGTGAGTGTTACAATTGGTCCCACTTAGAATGGCCATCCTAGCACATCCCAGGTAAGAGCCTGGCACATGTTGGGAGGCCTTCTCTCATGTCCCACCTTGGAAATACTCAATGTTAGTGCTATCCCTGACCAGGGAATGGGAGAGAAGACCAGAGAGTGGGATCTCTTCGGGGGGAAAAGGGGGCAGGGAGGAAAGCAATTTTAGAGATACTAAATGCTGTGAGCCACCTGAAGGAGACTTAAGTATGCACAGAATTTCAAGGCAATGGGGAAGGGTCCAGGGAAGCTGGGTAAGAGAAAAGAGCAATCCAAGCAGAGGGAAAGGCATGAATCCAAGCATAGAAGTCAAATGCAAGGTCATCATAGACCAGGCAGAGGGAAGGCAGCCACCCAGAGAGAATGATCTGCCTGGACACAGGCCACTGTACCTGTTGCTCACTCTTTCACCAGGGTATTCTATGAGTCATATTGATGGAAATATATAACTTCACCCAGTGTAGACTAGCCAAGTTCCTCTGCACTAGGGTGGTTTGAGATCTACCCAACCCACTTATGTATAATTTAGCTACCACAGCATGACTATCATCTATGTGCAGGTATGCATATTTTTGTGTTGGTAAATACTAACACTTTCTGTCACTTTACAAAGTAATTCTACATATAATAGTTCCCTTAATCTTCACAATGGCTCCAAAAGTAGAGGTATTATTATCTCCACTCAAAGTTCCAGATTACAAAGACAATGTGAAGGAGCCAGGTCTTAGACCCAAGTCTTTTGACTCCAAATACCTTGCTGTTTTGTCCATAGAACATCTATTTGCATCTTTGCTGTTGCTTAATTATTTAGGACTTAGAGCACCTTATGAGTACATGAGCTCCTCATACCCATTTGTAATCAGGGGTGCATTCACACAGAATTTTATGAGTCCATACTGGCTCTTTCCTGAGTGACTTGTCCTTTTCATTCCCACTATCCCGGTTCATATTCCCTGGCACGATGGCTCCATTCATTCATGCGTACAATCACGTAGGCAGCCACTATGCTTCAGGCACTGTGCTAGGTGCTGGGGATCAATACAGTGCCTCAGCTGTCAAAGAACTTACAGTGTAGGGAGGAGAGACATGAGTAAATCGGCCCGTTAGAAGAATATGAGACTATTCAATGGAGCAGCCACATGGCGGGGACCCTAGCATCACGGACAAGCACCTAATCCAGAGTCAAGGAGTCAGGAAAGTCTACAGCTGAGACTGTAATGGAAAGCCAAAGTTAGCAAATAAAAAGGGTTAGGAAAAGGAATGGTATGAGCAGAGGCATGGGTGTCAGAGAAAGCAAAGCAATTTCACAGCGAGAACTGGATATAGTTTGATATGCCCGAAGGATGAGTGCAGTGGGAAGGGCTGTGGAGAGCTGAGGTAAGCGTCAGATTACAAAGAGGTTGGGAGCCATGTTAAAGAATCTGGATTTTATCCAGTGCAGTGGAGACCATAAAGGGGTTTCATGTAGAGTTACATGAGAAGACTTGCATTTTCAAGAGATCTGACTGTGACATGGAGAAAGGATTGGAGCAATACTGCTCCCATAGGAATATCATCTGAGCCATTTATGTAATTTCAACTTTTCTAGCTGCCAAATTTAAAAAGTAAAAATAAACAGATGAAATTAACATTTCATTAGTTAACTAATATTACCAATGTTAATAATATAGTTTAACTCACAGTATTAGAAAGAAGTACAGCCCTAGCCCGTTTGGCTCTGTGGATTGACCGTCAGCTTGCGAATGAAGGGTCCTGGGTTTGATTCCAGTCAAGGGCACACACTTCCAGTTGTAGGCTCGATACCCAATCCATGCAGGAGGCAACCAATCGATGTGTCTCTCTCACATCGATGTTTCTCTCTCTCTCTGTCTCTCCCCCTCCCTTCCACTCTCTAAAAATCAATGGAAAATATCTTCAGGTGAAGATTAACCAAAAAAAGACAGACAGACAGACATAAGAAAGAAAGAAGGAAAGAAAGAAAGGAAGGAAGGAAGAAAGAAAGAGAGAGGAAAGGAAGGAAGGCGGGAGGGAGGGAGAGAGATGTGAACACATTGGAGAAGTATTCAGGAAGGGGAATAGTAGAAATTTATTACAAATGAACTTTAGTTCATTTTACACACTAGGGTCGAACTAATCTTGCTGAAATATACCTGTGATTAAGATACTCCCTTACTTTAATTTTTCCTTTTTTTTTTTTACCTTTTGCCTTTTCTTACCAAATAAAGCCCAAGCTCTTCAGCCAGCATTGAGCTGAGCCTTTTCTCCAGGGTTTGCATCCTCCCATCCACACAGCTGGGCCTCTCTCTCCACTCCCACCTGCAAAGACATCCCAACGTCCAAGACAGGAATAACCTTACACAGAAGGAATGAGAAGACCTCAGCTCAGCATTCTGGGATGTAGCGTCAACCGTTCCTACTGCTAGTCAGGCCCCGTGTTCCAGGTCTAACTCCTGGCTTGGAACTCTGCCCGGTCCCTCCGGGGTGGGGGCCCTGCTTCTTGCTTTCCATTCCTTTCTTTCCTCCTTCCAGAGCTTGGAAATCTGCCCATGAACCTGAGCTCAGTGGCTGGAGCCTGCTGACTGCTGACCGACTTTCTTATTCCCTTATTTCTGATTACATTTCTCAGTGCCACCTGTCCTAGATTGCCCAGTACCAGCACCTCCAAGCCTGAGACTTGTCTCCCACCTTCCAACACCAATCCTACTTGCTTTGGTGACCGCCTGCCTCTGTTTCCGTAGACCTCTGCATATCACTTCCAATGCCTTGTCTGCCACCTAGACTTCCTCGCAGCTCTTGCCCCGTCCCCATGGGCAGATCTAGCCAGTCTGCCCTGTCTTTTGCAGGGAAGCAGGCCATTTCTAACAGTGTCTTGAGCTATGACAATTGACATTCAATGCCCCGCAGATTAGAGCCCCACCCACCAGGAACACTTTCTCACTAGGCTTGTGTACACTTGACTCCAGTCAAAATAATCTCACCGTTGTTTGCCAGTCATGCCCCACACCTACAGACCTCTCGGATTTATTCCTGTTAACCGCTCACCTGAAAAAGGCTTTATCCCATTCCATTCCCCCACTTACTGAGGAATTCTTAATAAAGAATAAGCCCCCAAATATGACAATCCAAATTTCTTCCCAACCCTGACTGGAAATTACATCTCCTTCCTCTGAAGTCCTGTGGCTCACTATCTGGACTCCCATTATGGATTTTATTGCCTTTTTATTTTAAATGTCTTATCTCTCTAAGTATATACTAGAGTAAGTAAACATTTTGGAAATAAAATGCATATCTGATTACTTAGCAAAGAAAACTAGGTAGGGAAGAGGGAAAGAGAGACTTGGCCCAATTTCACAACATGAGTAATGGTCCATCAAGATTATAACTGAACAAGATCATACTGTTAAGTGCCTGCTTTGCATCCTTAATCAAATCATTCCTGAAACATGGGGGGTAAGGGCCCTGTCCCGATGGACTTAAGGAAATTCACTCTGAGTCCCTTAGGTAATATATATATTCCTTATTGTCTTCCCTTTCTACTTGGAGTTATCTTTTTGCATCTCTCCTTCCTCCCTCCCTTTCTGAATGTGTCTGGAACCCCCATCTCTCACCCCAAAGTTCTATGACTCCCCAAACAGAACTGGAATAAATTGCCAACTACTTGAAATCCCTCCACTTCTTCCTTTAAGCATCTACTGGGCCCATAAGTGTGATAAAAGGGGGCACAGCAGCTTTCTTCTCTGAGAGAAAACTCAAGGATCCAGGGAACAACCCAGCGATGCCCTCCCCTGCCTATCTTTGAACAATTCAATGGTAACTGAAAAGACGCAGGTAGGAAAACCAGACTGGCAAGTGGGTGTTTCTGTTTTTGATTAAGGGGGGCAAAGTTCATTCCTGCATCCTGTATAATACACAGCTTCTTGTTCCCAGCAGTACATCTAGCCATGGAGGGCCCATTGCCCTCTTACTTTGCCAAGTCTATGTCATGGTGTGATGGGGGAGAGTTAAGCAGATTGTACACCCTTTTCCAGCTTTCCTCTTAGGAGCTCCAGATGCTTTCTAAAAAATATGACAACGATCTCACCAAATCCCTATACAGTAGCAAGAAACATTGCCAACAAAAATCAAATAATTATATTCTACCTGCATTATTCTGCAATATTAGACATCTGAGTGGCAATATATAGTGCCAAGTCCAAGGCCATGAGGTCTGAAGGCCCAATGGTCAGGAGTCCTCTGATGCTAGACAGACATCAAAGTATCAGGTTTTCTCAAGGAAGAAGCATTTAATTATGATCAAACATGCTTCAAAGTGCTTTCAAGTGGTCAGTCGCTCCTCCCTGCTTCCCTGTCTGGGCAATGAGCTCCACTTCCCTGATGAAGGAGCTGTGTTTCCTTTAGAAGCATCAAAGGGGATTCTCTCCGGCCCCACAGATTTGATGGGGCAGCAGAGTTGCCCCGTTCAAAATCCCATGTGTCCATGTTGAGATGAAATGCTCAAACCCTGTCTTCCAGGTGCTTTGCCTTGAATTGGAGACCCCATGTCCTGGTGGCAGGTACCTGGCAGGGCATCAGGGGACAGTCCTCAATTAGAACCCACATCCTTTTCTGGCCCAGCATGGGTTAAATTAACTTTCAAGGTTTGGGACAAGAATTAGTCTATTGATTAGCTTCAGAACTGGATGGATCCTCTAGGGCAGAGCGGGTGGAAGGAGATGATTCGGGTATCATTCATTAGAGTATCTGATGTCCAGAAGCTAAAACATGGGGAGCACTTTAACAATAAAAACAGAAACCAGCTACGTAAGTCTGAGAAAACATTATTTCTCTTTCTACTGAAAATAGATTTTTATAATCTTGAGAGTGTACATGGGCATAATCTTTTTAGAGCACAATTTGGCAGTATCTATCAATATTAAAAGCACACATTCACTTTGAACAAGCAATGTCACTCCTAGGAATTTATCCTATGAATATACATGGAATATTCAACAAAACATATGTACAAGAATGGCCAACAAAGCATTATTAGTCATGGTTTTAAAAATACATCAAAATGTCCATCAGTGCAGGGACGGGCTAAATAAAAATGGCACACCCATAGAATGGATTACTACAGACTGGTTAAAAAAATGAGATGGATTTGTGTGTGCCCATAGGGAAAGATTTTGAAAACACATCATTAAGGGGGAAAGGCCGGGTACAGAACAGTGTGTAGAGTATAATTCCTTCTATGTTAAAATGCACACATATTTGTGGGCATGGGCACTTTATGACATTCAGGCATATGCAGGAAAAAATTTCGAGAAATGGTTAGCAGTGGTCGACTTTCAGTCAAGGACTTGAAGCAGGTGGAGAAACAGCTTCAGGGTCACTTAACAGGGTGGCATTTAGGAGAAAGCTCAGGGACCAGTTTAAGTTTCTTATTTGTATTCCCCATTGTTAAAAATACTAATAAATATTCTGTTATCATTTTAAAGGTTTTTCTAAGTTAGTATCTTCAACCTCAATTGGGTATGTGGTCAGAGAGAGAACAAAAAAAAAAGATATTCACAGAGAGATCAGTAATACCCCCAGCAGCTAAGCTAAAGAGGAAGTATTCCAGTCCACAGAGGAAGATGCTGGCCTCTGCAAAAGTGTTTACTGCGAGAGAGGGTGGAGGGGGAAGTGGAAAGAAGAAGAGTAATAATTGCCTCATCTGGGTTTTTAATCGAATTTAATTTTTTCTACTTACTTTACTTTGGAAAGGGGACTTTGATAAGAGGAACTAGCCCTTGTGGGAGAATGTGAGGGACCAAAATGTTGTCCTAGCTATGCAGTCAGAAGGAGCGCTCTTATCCTTTCCTCACCCACTGGCCAATCGAAAGGCCAAAATAGAGGTGTTCAGAGGGAAAGTTGACAGAGCTGCTTAGCAATGGGCCTGGAAGAATGAGGAATATGAACCAGCCCCTGAGAACAGACCTTCAAGAGCTGCTGGTGACTCAGTTACTACCGAACAGCAGGACTCTTTTGTTTCCTTGAGCCTGGGAAAGAAAAGAAAGAAAAAACCCTTTTGCTTTTGCAAACAGTCTTGAATTGCAGTTTCATTAATCCATTTCAAGGTCCAGGTTGGTGTGGCATAGGCAACTGTTTACCCACCCAGTGAAGCGATAAGGCAAGGCTGAGCCTCCAAAGAATCCACCAAGTCTCACCTGTCTCACAGCTTCCGTTTATGATCCACATGGAGGCTTTCTATTGGCCAAGATCTACCTCAATGGATTTCATAATGGAGTAAAATTTATCTGAGTAAAATACTATCTGGCACAGGCGTAGATACAAAGCCTATAGAATAAGCATGACTTTAACATTGTTTTCTACCTGATGGCGCTCCCAGGGCAGGCACAGAACTTTCCCCTCTTCTCACTCACCATCTGATTATCGTCACTAGGGCAGAAGAGGATGGTTAACAACATGATAAGCCTTGTTGGATAGTTTCTAAATGTTGGAGCTTCTTCAAGGAAGTGGGCACTCCCCCAGGGGAGGTTACTTCAGTCAGTTACAGGGCGAATGAGGCCAAGGTCGTGAGCTTATTTACCCTGAGGGCCATTAGCTTTGATTTGTTTCATGACCACATCCTGCATCCCTCAACCCAAACAGCTGTTTCAAAAATGGATGCCCTTGATGACAAGAGGGACTGGTCCAAAGTAAAATAGATGTGTTAGTTCAAATTCAACATGCTCCAGGAAAAATGAATCAAAGCACATCAAAAGTATTAAAATTACATCACCTGGTATTTGTTCCAAAGAGATCAGGAATAATAACATCAAGCAGACCTCAACAATCTGCACCACTGCTAGGTTGGTCATCAGACAAAAATAGCTACATATTCACAGACAGCCATTTCTTCTTAAGGAGGAGACTATCATACTAACTCTGAATCCATTTTTCCAATAAAATACGTCTTCAAAGAAAATTATTTCATTTAGCACATAAAGAATGTTCTACTTGTTTACAGGTGTTCCCCCAGGGAGGAAACTGCAGTCAAGATGAGTTCTATCGAAGACTGTGCCCTTATAAGCTCATTTCTAAGTATTTTATGTAAAAACTAAACTAAATGCATTTTAGTCACGACTTGATCTGTGTATTTTTCATGCTAATCAGATACTGATGTTTTTCTCTTATAAACTGTTAGTTCTTTAAATTGCCCCTCACAGTTCTTCCCTCCAAACATGTTCTTCACCCACACACCATGCATAAAATACCTCCTTTATATTCCACAGAACCCAACACTGATGCTTTTCCATCATTAATACAAAGAAACAAATTTACAAACTTGAATCTATTTTCCTCACACTTCAATCTATTTTCTTGCTTTTGAAGTTTCAAATATAATCCACAAACATAATCTCTGAAATACCACATGCACCAGTATCTGACGCACATATAAAGACCTAAAATTGCCCAGCCTGAATGGCTCAGTGGTTGAGCATTGATCTATAAACCAAGAAGTCCCAGTTCAATTCCCAGTCAGGGTATATGCCTGGGTTGCAAGCTGGATCCCCAGTGTGGTGCGTTCAGGAGACAAGCTGATCAATGATTCTTTCTCATCATTGATGTTTCTATCTCTCTCCCTCTACCTTCCTCTCTGAAATCAATAAAAATATACATATTTTTAAAAACCTAGAATTAACCTTGAGGACTGTCTCACACACTCATCTTGACCTAGAATTAGCCTTGGGGGTCATCTTGCATACCTTGAAATCTAAGCACATGTGCAACTGTAGGCTCTCTAATCTCAAAATAATGAAAGCTTGCAACACTACAAATAAGAATCACCATTTTTAATCCCTGGTCCCAGAAAATGGGAAGCTACACTGCTCCCTTCCTGGTATGAGTCTGTCCTCTGCGGGAGGAGAGAGCCTTGCCTCCTCTGTCCCTTCCTACAGGTGTCCCTTGAAAGACTGAGTCTACAGGAGGCTCCCAGATCCAACAGTGTCAGGTGTACAACTCTGCCAGGGGGCTGAAACAGGACCTTCTCTTTCAGAAACTGATCCACCTACCACTGCTCATTGCCTTCAAAGAGCACTGAAGTCAGGCCTCAGGGAAAGATACAGCTAATTTTCTGGATATTGAGTCTATTTTGGAAATGATCTGAGAAAGTGTGTCACCCTAATCAGAGAGACGTATATTGATCATGTAGGTCTTGACCCAAAACCTGAGGCATGTTGATTGGACCATGGATGACACATTGAATCAGGCTGAGGATAGAGATACTGGGATATGGAATCCATACCCTCTTTCCACCCTAGTATTTCTATTCTTCCCAACTTCTTTCAAGAACCTCTCCCAGTTCCTCATGGGTTATCAAGCTACCCACAGTTCCTCTGTTTGCCCCCATAAATGGGGCAGTATGTAAAATAAGGGGCCCAAAAATCCCACCAAATCATGGAGGATTATATATGACCATCATTTTACTTAATAAAACTGTATAGATATCCCTCCCCCCTTACTACTAGGTTATGAAGTCACTAGAAAAAAAAATCCTGCTCCTTTTATGCCCTTTCTCTTCTGTTTATCTTTGATATCCCCCCTTCTCCCTGCCTAGCTTTTCCCTTCTTCTCTACCCTATAGTACAGAGCCCCTTTTCTTCTTTACTTCTTCTGTATAATTCTAAACACAGCCTCTGCCAATAACCCTGAGCTCTTGCTGCATCATGCTGATTTGCACCAGCTGTGCTTGTGGTGGTGAACCCATACTTATAACAGGGTCTCCTTAGATCTTCCTCTGAAAACAAGACTCCACATATATATCTAAAAGTCATGACCAGTGGGAAGGAAACTGAGCCAAGGATAAATAGACCCTGCTTTGAACTACTGATCACATTAAATAAGAGAAAAAATACAACTGGAGAAAAGAAAAGTGCTACCCAGAGTTGTAGCTTAAAGATTTTCTTGGATCTGTACAGCAAACTGTAAAATGATCTGTTCATTTAAACATCCCACTTCCAAATTTAATGTTAAATTTCTCAATACTAATGGGAGGAAGAGGCAGGGCAGGGCAGGGAGTGAAGGATGGGAAGACTGCCATCAAGAAGGCTTCAAGTGACAATATAAAGTGTACTCCCAGATTAAAAGAGAGAAGCCAGGAACTTCATCATACAACTAGAGTTTGCAAAGCTTAGTCTTTGACAATCTTACACAATTGTAAAAAAACAAGTGCATGGAGCAGCTGTTGGGAGTTCGAGTCAAATGATGTTATTCTGCAATTTGGGGCAAATCAGAATCTTGGATTGTGAGTTTTCCTATCACCTCCCTCCCTAGGGGTCACTGGCAAAGTTACCAGATAGTTTGTGTATACTGAACGGTCTGGCCCATTTATTTTCCATTATGAAACGATGTGTAATGGTCGTGCGGTTGAACATGACCTGATATTGTGAATGACCATCATTAGAATGTAATTATCCTTCATCTCTTCCCCAGTGCAACTATGTTCCAGATTCTCCAAACCAAACTGCATTTGTCCTAGCTGCATGGGACAAATGCCATTGGTTTTGTTGAAACAAAAGTCATCCAGATTGTAAAATTATTTATTCGTTTCAAAGACTCTGGCAACCTCCAAATCAGGGACACAAACATGATCCATCTGATGTAAGAGGACATCCGGCAGTCTAAGAAAAATATGGTGAAGCTAACCCTGTATTACAAAGCTCATCTACTGACAAGTTAGGTTCCAAAAGGCTTTCTTCAAGCCTGCTTCTCTGTAAGTCCAGGAGGACATGAAACAAGCCGCTGCTAACAGTCTCCTGTTGAGGGCAGGCAGAAAGGGTGCACTTCAACTCGGGACAGCTTCTGTCCATCTATGGAAAGTCTTAGGTTGAAAATGTACAAGAGAAAGAACATCTATACTCACTTTATGCACTTGAAGGAGTTAAGAGTATGTTTCTGTCCACTAAAAACAGCAGCAACATGACTTCAGGGTTCCCAGAACTCAATATTCTGTCAAGCTTCAAGCACTGAGTTCCTGAGCAGCAACAACATTAGAACAAAAATGGAGACCCCACCAGCAGGAGCTTTGGTGGATGAACTATTTACCAGGAAGTAAAAGCTTACACGGCCCTTCCTGATCTGAACCCCACCCTCCTTTCAAGCCCATCTCCCCCTATACCAGTGATGGCGAACCTATGACACGCGTGTCAGAGGTGACATATGAACTCATTTTTTTGGTTGATTTTTCTTTGTTAAATGGCATTTAAATATATAAAATAAATATCAAAAATATAAGTCTTTGGTTTACTATGGTTGCAAATATCAAAAAATTTCTATATGTGACATGGCACCAGAGTTAAGTTAGGGTTTTTCAAAATGCTGACACGCCGAGCTCAAAAGGTTCGCCATCACTGCCCTATACCTTCTACTTGGAACCCTGTCTTCCATCCATATTGAACTTCATTCCCCATTCCCTCTAGCCTCTACACCTTTGCACATGCCTTTCCCTCTGCATGTGCAAAGGCCTTCCTTTCCCACCCTCATCATCACTTACTCCTGCAGTTTATTAATTACTCTTAGCTTTTCCTAACCTCCCAGATTCAGATAAAATGTGCCTCATACATGCTCCCTTGTAACCTTGTATTTCCTTTTAATTGCCCTGAGCACATGTATGATGCCTTTTTTAAAAGAATCTATATATCCCACTGAACCATGAGTCAGGGGTTATATCAGTCCTATTCACAGCAGTTATTCAACAAATACTTATTGGGTAAATGCCTCAATTCACTATTCCACATTTACTAAACTAGGCATTAATATATTTGAGATGCTTTATTTAATGATATCTGTCACTTTAGTAACCCTTTTGTCTTGTTTGACATGTTTAATTATAGAATTGTAAAAGTACAGAGAAACACACAAATAAATAATCATGTTCACTTTACTACCATTCTGGAATTAATAAATGTTAACAGCTGTACATTGTGCATATTACTTGCAGTTTATTTAAGACTGTTTTCAAAGGGCCAAACTCGAATGGTTTTGTGATCAATCCTGAGTTAACCAGAGAGAGAAAAATGGAAACAACATTAATGAGCACTTGCTATATGCCAATCATTGTCCTAAATGGTTCATATACATTGCATATTGCCTTCAAAAGAATATTATTCTCCACATATTGTAGATGAAGAAACTGAGATTTAGAAGATTAACTACCACCCAAGATAAAAATACATCCGGTAAATGTCACTACTACGCCTAAACCAAATTCTATTTAAATCCAAAAAACCCATGGGGCTTTCCCCTTTATTATCTAGATCCTCAAATCCTACCCGTGTCTGGAAGGAACTTGCACTTTTTGAACCATATATGTAATTCCTCCATTCATTTTATTTTATTTTATTTTTTTAATCCTCACCTGAGGATATTTTTTCCATTGATTTTTAGAGAGAGTGGAAGGGAGAGAGAGAGACAGAGAGAAACACCGATGTGAGAGAGACACATCAGTTGGTTGCCTCCCACATGCCCCGACCAGAGCGGGGAGCCTGCAACCAAGGTACCTTGACCAGAATCGAACTTGGGACCCTTCAGTCTGCAGGCTGACACTCTATCCACTGAGCCAAATCGGCTAGAGCTCCTTCATTCATTTTAAAAATGTAACTAATGAGCCATGTGCTATCTCATGAATGCACAGAAAAATAAGGTAACCCGGGCCCTGCATTTACAAGCATTCTTGTTAATTTAGCTGGAGAATAAGAACTAAAGTGATTATGTAATGGACATTCTCCACTGCAAAAGAAACATGCAACCACCAAGGCAATGAGAAAATAGCACCGATAGGCTGAATGGACCCACCACACACAAACTCTCTGTTCAAGGATGACAAACGACGAGTTCGTTCATACCAGATGGCCCCCGAAGTTTCTCCTGGTCCTACCATGACTAGAATCTTGTGGCTGTGGTGGGAAAAGCTTTTACAAGGTGACTAGATATTTAAGAGTCATAGTTAGAAACTGACTGTCATTTATGATTTCTACAGGGCCGTATATTTTTGTTTTCACAATTTTAAAAAAAAAGAAACCTAGGGATGAATAGTTTGGCTCTTCTTTCCATCTATCTTCTTGGCTCTCAGTTCAAAATCTTATGGTGACTGCCTGGTTGGCACCTGTGTGGCTCTACAGTGCGGGTCTGGCACAGGTCGGCCTCTGCACCTCTTCCTGGTGTCCCGGCCTCCCTTCAGAAGATGGATGACACCTTGGTCCCTGTCCAAAAGAGATGACGTGTCCTTGTGTGTGTACGCTGTATGGAGGGCCTTGCTCCATTTCTCTCGGTAAGTCCTGAATATTTGGGAATCACTCACTTTCTTTGTGACAGTACTGTCAGCAGTTTGGGCTTCTCTCAGTAAATTATAATACTTCTAAACTCCCATTTGAAATCCTGGCTTGTTCTTGCTTTCCCAGATCTACCACCCTCAATTATCCTTACAAATAACTTCTCCTCCCACCCGGACATGGCATGATTCTTCCATCACAATGTTTCAAGTCTCTTTGCCATTTTTCTCTTCCTTGATCAACATTTTTATTGTGGAAACAATTTAGATTTGTCCTGGCATTGCAACCATCCTACTTAAAAAGAGTGTTCTGAGGCAACAGTAAGTTAGTTTGACCCTGAGGGTAAACATGAGTGGATGGATAGGTTATTGTTTACTGAGGACTCTTTTCATCAGGCTATTTGCTTTCATTGTCACTGTATTTTTACTGTACACATATGTTGTTGATTTCTCAGAAATCCAGTAAAATTACAATGGTTCCTACTATTGGCAAGTACAATCCACAGAATAAAACATATGCCCTTTTATGCTATCAGAGAAAACACCACTGAACCCAGAAATTCTGTCACTTGGTGTTTTTCTCAGGATAAGCATCAATATGTGTGACGTTCTTTATCTGTCCATTCCTTTGTTCGTTTGTTCATTCATTCATTCATTCATTCAACAAACATCTCAACAATGTACTTATGTAACTTTGTAGTGATGTAACTTTGAATAAGACAGACAAAGTTCCTTATGTAGAAGCTCACAGTATAATGGAAAAAAATATAAAATAAGTGATTGCCAAATAACGTGATAAATATACATAAAGAAAACAAAGTTAAGAAAAAAATGACAGCCTTAGCTGGTTTGGCTCAGTGGATAGAGCGTTGGCCCACGGACTGAAGGGTCCCAGGTTCAATTCCAGTCAAAGGCACATACTTTGGTGGCAGGCTTGATCCCCAGTCCTGGTTGGGGCCTGTGTGGGAGGCAATCAATCCATGTGTCTCTCTCACATCAGTGTTTCTCTCTCTCTGTGCCTCTCCCCCTCCCTTCCACTTTCTCTAAAAATCAATGGAAAAATATCCTCAAGTGAGGATTAACAAAAAAGAAAGAAAGAAAAATGACAAGGGCACAAATGGTCTGTGGAGATCAGATCAGGGGAAATTCCCAGAGTCTGAAGGATGAGTAGGAGTTAGCTAGGAAAAGGGGAAGGAAGGTCATTCTAAATAGAGAGAAAAACAAAAGCACCGGGGCTACTGTTATCAAATGCAATTTTTTAAAGAATGCTAATCTCTTCCTATCAATGACATACCAAAACCTCGACCTTTCTAAAATTTTCTTCATCTATAAAATTTCCTGAGATTCCCAGACCAGGGTCACTCATCAAGTAAGCAGAAGCTGGGGTCATGGGGGAAGAGTTTATAGTGAAGGTATTCACCTATTTCCTCTTCCCAGCCCCTGAGAAAGGAGGTCCCACTGCCATGAGAGGAAGTGCAACCTCTCCCAATACCCTACATTTGTAATCCAAGGAAAAATTTAAATAATGTCATTCCTTCCTTGTATTTGCCCTCGAAGGAGAGTTAAGTCCAAAGGACAGAAGACACTTCCCTTCCCTTTCCTTTCCTGGGAATGATTTGTTTGTAAGCTCTTCTCTCTCCAGCCCCTGCCTCTTCTGACTCGTCAATCTTGCCCTGACATGATAAAGTTTTCAAGGGAATAAAGATAGACCCTGAGCTCTAGCTGGTTTGGCTCAGTGGATAGAGCATTGGCTGAAGGGTCCTGGGTTTGATTCTGGTCAAGAGCACATGCCCAGGTTTCGGGCTTGATCCACAGTAGGGGGCGTGCAGGAGGTAGTCGATCAATGATTCTCTCTCATCATTGATGTTTCTATCTCTCTCTCCCTCTCCCTTCCTCTCTGAAATCAATAAATATATATATATAAAGAGACTCTGAGTTTATGTGAACACATTTTGGAAAACACTGGGCTGAAAGAACTGCTTTGCAAAGTCTTTCTTAGAGACCTAAAACCCCGTGAATGCAATCTCCATAAAACTAATCTGTTTTTGTTCTTCCTTTCTTGCTTCCTTCCTTCCTTTTTCTAAATTTACCTGGAGTTTCCTTTACTCTCTGTACCAAAATGCAAAGTAAAGGCAGGGTTTGTTCTAGAACTCAAACAGCACAGCTAAATTGTTTGCTAAGTCTATGATTTTTTACAGGAGAAAACTCTTTACATATCAATCCTGTCTTATTCAAATGGTCATCTGAGCCACCTGAATCAACAGCTAGGATAACGCAGTTTAGAACCCAGACCATCCCTCTGGTCCATGAACACTGTCCCCTGAGGGGCACGCTGCTGACTGAAGTGCCACCCCTCCACACACACAGGAGGAAGGGAGTGAAGTTGAGTGATTCTAAACCACCTGCATCCGCCCCTACCCCCAAAAGTGCTTACAAACCTCAACGTAGTCATGCTGTTTGGGATTGACTGTCTTCTTCCCTGAAAGATCACCCTCAGGAACCTTAGCAAGAGCAGTCTCCTTGGAGTTAGGTAGCCATGCCTACCAGTTCAAATTCTGTAGTCATTTTAAAAACAGAGAAAAGAGCCTAGCTAGCGTGGCTCAGTGGTTGAGCATCGACCTATGAACCAGGAGGTCACAGTTTGATTCCCGGTCAGGGCACATGCCTGGGTTGCAGGCTCGTGCAGGAAGCAGCCGATCATTGATGTTTCTCTCTTTCCCTTTCTCTCTCTCTCTCTCTCTCTCTCTCTCTCTCTCTCTCTCTCTCTCTTTCTCTCTCTCAAAAAACAGAGAAAAGATCTGGGAGTAAGGGGCCTTCCAGAATGTGGAGGAAATCTTGAATTCAGACAGCAGTGTTCAAAATCAACTACTATACAATTAGTAGGCCAATACTCTACCCATCTCACTGACTCAATAATAAAAGTCTACATCTATTGCTTATTATATCATAGGCACTGTTCTAAGTACTTTACATATTATAACTCAATTCTCAGAACAACCCTATTAATATGCCCTTTTTGTCGATGAGAAAACTGAAATACAGAAATATCAAGAAATGTAATGAGGTCACACAGCAAGTCTTGTTCTAGAGTTTGTATTCTAAGTCTCAGTATTCAATAAATATTGACTAAGGGCCTCTATGTACCAAACACTGTAATTGTGGACATATACAGATAAATATGAAAAAGGCCCTCACTCAAGGAGCTTACATTCTAGTTTGAGAGATAGCAATATTTAAACATACAAGCATACAAGTACCATTCCTATGATAAGTCTTACGAGCCAGATAAGCAGAGGTGTTATGGAACTACACAGTAGGGTCACCAACCCTGACCAGGGGCTCAAGAATGTCTTCCTTAAAGAGGTCACATGCGAGCACCCTCTAACACCAACACTAAAATGCAACTATAATGAAAGGTTTGATAGCTAGAGTATTCCCCTTAGGTTTAGACTATGAAATGTAGTGAAAATGTCATGCCATAACTCAATGGTCTTACACTGGGCAACCTGGGACTCTGGCACCAAGAGTCAATGGAAAAAATAAGAAGTACAAAGTGGGTAAGCTGGAGCTAGAGAGACTTGAGACTTCCCAGGGATGGGCGGGTGTCCCAAGGTGACAGCAGACTGTTCGGTGAGCAGTGTCTCAAGGACATAGGAATACCCTGATGATGTGATTCCAGCAGCCTTTAAGGTCCAAGGAAGCAACAGGAGTTCACGGAATGGGTGAAAATATCCAGGTTCCAAACAGTCAGACTGTTCACAATTGAACCCCAATCAATAGTTTGTGGCACATAAAACTGAGCTCACTTATGCAGAAGAGAGCTGCAAAGAGCCTAGCATAGTTTTAGACTCCCTTTAAATAGAATGGAGTTCAGGACAGAGTGAAGTCTCCATGAGATACTAGGATGCTATATGGGAGAATTGGGAAGGGAGGCCAGTCACACGCACTGGGACAACACTTTGAGAAATGGAAGAAAGTTATGACTCATCGGGCACGTTGGTCAGTGTGTTCACACCAGACATTGCAGGGCCAAGCTCTGTGAAAGCGAGATTGGTACCATTTAATGAGCTGAGGACGCTGCCCTTACAGGATGAGCTAAAGCAGTGGTTCTCAACCTTCCTAATGCCACGACCCTTTAAAACAGTTCCTCATATTGTGGTGATCCCCAATTTCATTGTTATCAATTGAACATAATTAAAGCATAGTGATTAATCACAAAAACAATATGTAATTATATATGTGTTTTCCGATGGTCTTAGGCGACCCCTGTGAAAGGGTCGTTCAACTCCCAAAGGGGTCGCGACCCACAGGTTGAGAACCGCTGAGCTAAAGTCTCAGTGGGAAAACCAAATTTAGAGTCAGATTGATGTAAACAATTTTGGTAGACAGCTTAATCAGGAGATAAGAGTATAAAATGAAGACAGAAAAACTTGAATTTGAATACTACTCTGCCACTTACTAGCTATGTATCTTTGAGCATGGGCCTTGACCTCTAATCTTCAAAATTTTTATGAAAAATGTACCTATGGCTGTGACAACTAAATATATTGATGAATGTGATAGTGCCACGTACAGTTCTTCACACAGAGTACGTGTTCAGTAGATGATAGTTTCCCTCCCTTACAGATCCTGACTGGATATTATTCAGTCTCAGTGTTCCATTTCTCATTGCTGATGATATGTCTACTTTCCTCACTCAGTAAAAATACTTCAAAGCGTTTTTATATATAATAACTTCCTTGGCAGGACACTTTCATCCCTTTGCCTCATGTTATAATGTGTGGCAGAGAGAAAAAGAAATTCATTCAGCATCACAAAGAAGAACCCTAGTGTCACCAAACCACAGCCTTTAAGTTCAGCAAAGAGCTGACTCTTCAAAGATTAATACAATACACTCCCACTGCTTGTCCCAACTGTCATCCAGTGTGTTTTTTTTAATTTGCTCTCTTCCTGTGCCTCAGATGAATATGATTTAATCTCCAAAGCATGCATGATGAACACATTACTATTTCCTCCTCCAAAAATGGGATGTTACAATGTGAGGCCCCATTCCTGAGCTGGATAGAGAGGAAGAGGTCATGTGTCCAGTCTCCATACAGGCATTCACTAGTTTCATTTTACACAGAGAACATCTCTGTTCCATGGCCATGGAGAACACTGCTTATCTTGGCAACCTTCTCACAAATGGAAAACACTGGACACAGATAAGTCCAGCACATTGTGGATGACTCAATGCAAATTAAGTCAGCAATAGTCATCATTACTTAGTGCTATCCACTAGTGAACCGAATGAATCACCTTTGTACCCAGAGATGGCAATATTTTGGTTGGTGTTATCATTTAGAGAAACAGCATATTACCATGAAATTATAATTATGTGATTACATAATTACTATGAAAATGATTCATCAATCAATCACCATGTATTTATTTCAACTTGTGTATAGTACTGTGTCCATGCTTTAGGGTTTATAAGTGAAGTACAATTAAAACTAAGGGGCATGGTCCTGACTGGGTTGCTCAGTAGTCTGAGTCCCTGAATCACCATATGGAAAAAAGCTGCACTCTCATCTAAACTGGAGTACTATGTGATTGAGAAATAAACATTTATTGTGTTAAGCATATACTTTTTTGTTGTGTTTGTTACAACATTAGTGCTACTCTAACTAATATAGGTTTTATTACTTTAAAGGACATAGGGAACAACAGACAAAGTCCAGGATTGGCTCAATAGAGAGAATCTATAGGGAATACCCACTGCATAAAACTAGATCCCCAAAATGTTATTCCCTCAACATTAAGGTGAACTTGGAAGAAGGAAAGTAGCTTATCTAGAGATATGGTACTGAATAGCAACAGGGAAGGGGGGGTCATTTCCCCTTAGAATTAATTACAACATGCATACCCATCCATAGGTTCCCAGCCTATATTCACAGTGAGTGGCCTGAAAAACCACAAGCTAAGAATGTACTTTAAAGTGAATTCCAGCTGGTAAAGCTCCCAGAAGTAATTGCAAGTTCTCTCTGGAGAAAACTCCCTTCATTCCAAGAAAGGTGAACCCACAGTCAAAAATCATAAAACACACAAAGAAATAAAACACTATGTGCAAGAGCCAATACAAAGAACATATAGTAGAATAAGACTCATAGCTATTATAATTTCCAACGCAAATCAGAAAACCATTGTATCTAATATTGTTGAGAAATACTCCTCCATATGTCTCTCTTGTTCTTGCATGTCTTGCTTTGTGTGCCAAAAAAAAAAAAAAAATCAAGGCCTGGCTGATCTTTACCGAGACCATTTTCCAGGCCTGTGTTGCAGCAGGTAACCTTAAAGGATAGGATAACGTCTCCCACTAGGAGAAAGTATAGCCTTGTTTACTGTTTACTATAAACTGGCAAGTTCCCCAAGATCAGTGATCCTCTCGTGTGCAGGTAGCTAGCTCTCTGTGTCACTCCTATAGGAATTAGGATATAGGGAACCAAAACAAACATGTTGACACTCTGGCTACTGCTTCTTCAGTGATTAATAAAGTTTTTTGGGGAGTCGACCAAGATGGCGGCGTAGGTAAACACCGGAGACCGCTGCCGCAAACAACCATTTCAAAAATACAACTAAAAGACTGAACGGACATCACCCAGAACCACAGGAAGGCTGGCTGAAGAGAGACTCTACAACTAGAAGGAAAGAGAACAGCAAATCGAGGCTCAGAGGCGGCGCAGTGTGGAAAATACAAAGGTACCGAGGTGCGCGCGAAAGCGGGCTGGTGGCTGAGGGCGCGGTTGTCGTTTTCTGTCGGGACTGAGTCTCAGACTCTGGGCTCCAGATCCGGGCGAGTCTCTAGGGACCCAGACTCAAACGGGAGAAGCGGGATTACCCGGCATCAGTTGGAACCTGAGGGCAGCTTTCTCTCCGAGGTTTGCAGCGGCTGCCGGGGTTCTGAGAAGCAGAGCCTCTGGGAACGGGACTGAGCGTGGCCATAACTGCTCCCTCCGCCCGCCCTGCTGATCCCGCCCCGCCCAAAGCCTGCGCACAGCCATTTGCTGATCGCCTCAGGCAAAGGCTGGATTAGCGCCTCCCCAGAAGACAGAGTTTTCCGCACAGCTGATTACTATAGCCAGCCGGCCTGAGGGTCAAATCCCCCTAGTGTTAACTACAACAATTAAGGCTTGGCTAGAACAAGACTGCGCACAGAGACCACAAGGGGGTGCACCAAGAAAGCATAAAAGATGCGGAGACAAAAAAACATGACAGAAATGGAGGATATGGAGCTAAGAATCGCAATTTTGAGGGCTTGCCATAAATTTGTGCAGAACCTCACGAAAACTAATGAGACCCTCGATGCTACGATAAAGAAATTAGAAAGTAAGCATACACGGACTGAAATAAAGAATATTATACCCAATAGCAGACCAGAGGAGTACAATAATCAAACCAAAGATTCGACAAAAAACACCCAATTGGAAAAGCAAAATGAAAAAAGAATCCGAAAGTGTGAAGATAGTGTAAGGAGCCTCTGGGACAGCTTTAAGCGGTCTAATATCAGAGTCATTGGAGTGCCAGAAGATGAGAGACAGCAAGATATTGAAAACCTATTTCAAGAAATAATGGCAGAAAACTTCCCCCACCTGGTGAAAGAAATGGACTTACAGGTCCAAGAAGCGCAGAGAACCCCAAACAAAAGGAATCCAAAGAGGACCACACCAAGACACATCATCATTAAAATGCCAAGAGCAAAAGACAAAGAGAAAATCTTAAAAGCAGCAAGAGAAAGAGGCTCAATTACCTACAAGGGAATACCCATACGACTGTCAGCTGATTTCTCAACAGAAACTTTGCAGGCCAGAAGGGAATGGCAAGAAATTTTCAAAGTGCTGAATACCAAGAACCTACAACCAAGATTACTTTATCCAGCAAAGCTATCATTCAGAATTGAAGGTCAGATAAAGAGCTTCACAGATAAGGAAAAGCTAAAGGAGTTCATCACCGCCAAACCAGTATTATATGAAATGCTGAAAGGTATCCTTTAAGAAGAGGAAGAAGAAGAAAAAGGTAAAGATACAAATTATGAACAACAAACATGCATCTATCAACAAATGAATCTAAGAATCAAGTGAATAAATAACCTGATGTACAGAATGAACTGGTGATTATAATAGAATCAGGGACATAGAAAGGGAATGGACTGACTATTCTTGGGGGAAAAAGGGGTGTGGGAGATGCGGGAAGTGACTGGACAAAAATCATGCACCTATGGATGAACACAGTGGGTGGGGAGTGAGGGTGGAGGGTGGGGTGGGAGCTGGAAGGAGGGGAGTTATGGGGGGAAAAAAGAGGAACAAATGTAATAATCTGAACAATAAAGATTTAATTAAAAAAAAAAAAAAAAAAAAAAAATAAAGTTTTTTGCCTCTGATTCAAGAGTCTCGGGTCTTCTTTCAGTATATACACAACTGTGGCGAGCTAACTTGTAACTATCATAAAATCTCAGACCCTTCACAGTTCTTGACAGTCTTAAAAATTAAAAATATGAAGAGAAAGCAGGAGCAAAAAAAAAAAAACTAGTAGAAAATTTCAAAAGAAAACAGAACTTCTAGAAGTAAAAAATATGATTGAAATTTAGGACTCATTGGTTGAGTTAAAGGGCAGATTAGATATAACTGAAGAGATAATTAGTGAATTGGAAGATGCATCTAAATTTAATCAAAATGCAACACAGAGAGGAAATAAAGTTAATAAATTTGAAAGAGAATTTAAGGAATATGATCAGGCGATAGGCGCAGTGGGCCGGATGAGCGGAAGTGGCACAGTACCCAGCCCAGGCTTGGGCTCCTCCCTGGCCCCCTGCCGCTTCACACACTACTTAGTGCTGGGCGGGATCCACAACTGGATGGAGCTTGGGGAGCTGGCAGGTAAGGCCGGGCTGCAGTGGCACAGAGGTCCACTGATCCCTGCAGGCCAGGCCGAGGGACCCCACCGGTGCACGGGGCCTCTAGTATATATTAATGTAGCTGAATCTTAAAAATCTTAGAAACATGTTAAGTAAAAAAAGTGAGATTTGAACTCTAAACACAAGTGCTGTGAGGACCTGGTATAATGATTTCTCATGGCAGCATCTTTCTCTCTCTACAGAAGAGAAAAACATGTGACTAAGCTTAGCAGTAAGCCTCTCTCTCCCATGGCTTTGCATCTTGAGCAGAGAAGTGTGAGAATGAGGAGAGGGTGGGAAGCCCTTTGGAATTTATACCAGCAGTAGTGCCCTGAGCAGTTCCTACTGATCTATTTCCAAGCCTAGTTTTCCAAACAACTCATCAATTCTGTGAGCCTCCCACCATCCTCCAATGATTTCCCATCTCCCGTAAATTAGTCAGAGTTCATGTCTGTTGCTTGCAACCAAAGAGCCCTCACTGATCACGTAGCTGTCAAACAACAAATTTATATAATCCCACTTATTATGATTGATCCTTCGTTATCAACTTTCTCCCCATGATTTTATTTCCCAATTAGATTTGGTAGGATTGTACGAGAAGAATGTCTACTTACACATTGTAAGGCCTAAGTGTTATCTCTGTTGGCTGAATCCCTGTGAAGTCATTCATGTCCAAGGGACATAACCCTGACTTACTGTTCTCCAGTCATGAAGTGCCTGTGGCCTCAAATAATAATGTTCCCAGCTGGCCTGTGGTGCTGGCTACACTCAGCATTATGGTCTCAAGGGTAAGAAAATCCATCATTGCACCAACCGTGTTATTTAGGGTTGTCTTACCTCCTCAGTCTTCAAAACTTCCCATATTCGAGCATGATCTTCCTCCAGCCAGTGCCCTGTGCTCTCCGCCTTGGTGGGAAGTTTGAATTTAGACACTGCTTGAGTAGGCTCTCCCACAGGTTTCCCCTCCATCTTGAAAGAGCCAGACGGGAGGCATTACGGACCTGAGTGGAAGAATAGAGTGTGATCTAGGTTAAAGCATTAAGTAACGTATAAAGAGACAGAGAAGCAAATGATCATGCTTGATTTGTGAATAATGAGACTGCTGACGCCAGTATCACTAAAGCACCAACTTTTATTGGCCACTTTTTATATTTTAAATATTTGTTCTTGGTATTTTAACACAGGCTTCTGGAGGTAGAGGCACATCTTGATGATGAATGAAGTGACATAATGTTAAAGCAAAGTGAAAAGCATCCTCAGCTTGTCCCTCTGCTCTGGCCCCTCCAGAGGAGAGATGAAAACGGGTGGCTGTAAGATGAGCCTGAGTGATGCTCCCAGACTGCATGCCAGGCCGTGCATGTGCAAGAAGCACTGGCTGTGGCATCAAACAACGACTGCACACTTGTTTATACAAGGCTCCACGGTGGGCATACACAAATAATTCAGTAGTTTGAATCTTAACCTTAAGAAGCTTAGTATCTCGGGGCAGAAAGGGTTGTATACAAGTGATCGCTGTATAGGGTGTTACAGGCTAGTGTGACAACAACCGCATTTCCTAACGGCAGATAGAAGCACAGAGGAAGATTCTCTTCTGTGTTTATTGGCTGTGTTACTTTCTTGAGCTCCAGTTTCATCAGCAGTTGCTATAAAAAAAAAACATTTAAACTTGATAGCTATTCTATAAAGTCTACTCTTTGATATCTTTCTATCTGCCATTGGCTTATTCAGAATCACCTCATGCCTGCTCAGCACCATACTGTCCAAAGGAATCTTCTGGCCTCCATTCAAGTCCCCCTGACTCTGACCTTCTCAGGGTAATTTTTCTAAAAGGAAAATCTAACGATGATGTCTCACCTACCTGAAACTTTTCCCAGAGAATAAAATCCAAACACCTTAATGTGACATCCAACGCCCTTTATGTCTGCCTTCCTCCACCTGCCTTCTCCCACCACGCCCTCCTGCCTTCTCAGCCACTTGAAAGTACTTATGGACCTCAAATATATCCAGTACCTTTTGTCTTTGTTTGTGACGCTTCCTCTCCACCCACCCCCAAGAGAATAAAGACTCTTCCTTTATTAATTTCTATATATACTCCGGACAGATTTCCATCATGTTACCCACAAGACTTTATTATATTTATTTGCTTTCCATTCTATTTCTACCTTCTGGCCTTTTAAGCATCTTGACACTAGATATGGTGTCATATAACAGGGTAAGTACTAAATAAATGTTTAATGAATTGGTTAATTCAGTCAATCATGAGAATCCAGATCTAATATATTCAGGTAACCGATGGATAAGTCAAGTTACCTCTTTAACTCTGTTATTGGCTGTAAGTCCTTCATAAGAAAGGGCCAAGTCTAACATTCATCGTACACTCCCAAGCAGCTAGCACTGTGAGCTGCAATTGCTCATTAGTTAACAACAGACTAGGTTTCAGGGACCCGTCCTCAAGGAATTGAGCGTGTGTGCAAAAAGCAGGTCCTCACAAAGCCGACTGCCCATATAAAAGCAAATGGAAATCAACACTGATAAGCGGGCAGGGTTGATAAGTCAGAGGATTTGAGAAAAGGGCCTTTGGCTGTGGAGTTACTTTGCTGCCTCCCGTTTCATCTGTAAGCCATCTGCCTGCAGAAAGCAGTGATGAGGAAGCTGCTAACCCAAACCGCCTTACAGTCCTGAGCAAGCTGGAGCACTTCAGACACTCCCACTAGGAACCAGGAAACAGGACCTTTATAATTAATGAACAAAGTTGTTCTGAGTGGACATACTAATAAATGATGCTGACACATACATGCGAGGAAATAAACAAAGCAGAGTCATGCAGAGATTTCAGTCCAAAAAGGAAATTAAAATAAACAGGCAAGATGGAAACAGGCCAGATGAGTAAGTAGGGAAGGAAATTCCATTGTTGTTATTGGAGGCAACACCGTAAACAACAAATAATAAATCAAAACAAAGTGGGAAAACTACATGAAATGGTTTTGGCTGTGTCCTTTGTATATCATGGAAACGTAACAGGATAAAATATACAAACTACAAAACCTCAGGGTGAACAATGGGACATCTTTAAGCCTAATGTATCCCAGCGCCCCCACGCCCTCACTGGTGTCTGCCCACAGCTGCTGTGTCATCTCCGCAGTGTGGGTGAACGTTGGCAAGTTTTCAGTGTTGGACTGAACTCCACTGTGTACTGACTCCCCGCGCCGCCCCCCCCCCCCCCCCCCCCCATCGTTCCTTGCCCTGCTTGGGAAGAAGATGCAACTCTGAGTTTTAAACCATCCCAAAGCACTTGGGAACTAAGGATGGGTGCAGAGAGGCAGCCAGCTCTTATGAGGCTCTTCAAGCATTTTGATCCCCCACCCTATCTGAGACTCGAGGCCTCTTCACCCAGCCCCACTCAGTACGCCTCTTCACTCGCGCGCGCGCGCACACACACACACAAAGACTATCCAAGCAGTATCTATTGAGCTCCCGTTGCATACCAGCCACCATGCCGGGTACCTTCTGCATTATCTCTAATCCCTACAATAACCATTTTACAGCAATGAAAGGTTAGATTCCGAGAAGAGAAGTAGCTTTAATATATTGCTAGAAAGCTGTAAGGGTTCCAAGATAATGCTCTCTGTCCTAGGTTAGTTCAGGGACCTTCAACCCCCACCCTCCCCACCCCCCGTCCCCATCACAGTGTAATACAACCCTTCTCTCCTGCCCCTCCCCACAGACTAAAGTGTCAGTGTCTTAGCTAATAGGCCCCACAGTGCCCCCTGCACAGATGGTCAATCTGATGAGCACACAGATAAGGGTGGGATAGAAAGAGGGAGGGGAACACAGGGAAAATAGATTACTCCTTTTTCATTTTGTTCTCATCGCACCTTCTGGCCAGGCCAGGCTTGGTGAGCGCGCTCTGTGCAGTCACACAGGCCTTGAGCTCAGAAGGGCCCCATACTTGGTTGAATCATCTATTGTCACTGTCTTGAAATTTTTAATTTTCAAAAGAATGGCCCTGCATTTTCATTTTTCACTGGCCCCCACATATCATATAGCCCATCCTGCCACCTACCTACCTTTTCTCTCTTCAAATCGAAAGTTCCACTCCATACCTTCGTTAAACATGCCGTATAGGTTTCCTATCTGTTTCCCCGGAAGTCTATACACTGGAGTCTATAAAGCAGGACGAATATGTAGACCTTCTCTACCTCTGACATGATGCACATCTTAGAGGTGACGTACTGCTTTTTTTTCTTAATACATACAGTCAAGGCTTAAAGGCCAACTGCCATACAAACACCACTAATCCAAGCTCATTCAACAGGCAAGGTGAACGCACTGTAAAACTAAGAGGCAGAATCTTCCATTCTACTCAATAATTTGTCTAAAAATATCATAAGCCTTACGAGCTCTTCTGGAAATCTGTTTTGAAGACTGTCAATCTAAAACACCTGAAGCCCACAGCAGACCCTTTGTTTAAACCGCTGCATGGTGAGATCACCCTTCAGTTGGAGGGGGAGTGGAGAAAGGAAGCTGTATGTATATAAAGGCACATATCTGATCTGATAACATAGAAGCAAAATTCTGCTCAAAAATGTAAAATACAATTGCTAGAGAACTGTTTTTGTGTAAGTGTAAAAGGTTTGTGATTATCCACTGTTTCTGCTGCATGAGAAGTAACACAAGGACCAGGAAGACGCTTGTGCTCGACACTGAGAAACACTCTGCAGATGAGAAAAGCCATGAAAGGGTTTTTGAGGTCACTGTGCCATCAAACCCCAGAGCCCTAACATGTCCACCAAAGCTGAAAGGTTTTTTATTAATATTTTTAAAGTTAGGTTAAATCCAAACACCATTCTAATCAATATTTATAAATTATAGCTATCTTACAGAAATTGATAACAGAAATTAGTGAAACTAATAATTTGATTATGATTATATAAATAAAGATATAAATAAGCAAAAATATAGTATTATCAATGAGAAAGTATTTCCTTAAATAAATTTTTTTCTTTAAAATTTGTGCTTGTAAGGTCTGTATTTTTATTTTAAAATATTTACTACACTATGCTTATGATATAACATGTATAGTAGCATTCCTCCCATTTCTTCGAAAATAATCATTGACTGATGGCCATCATATTTCCTATGGTCGTAACAGAGGGCTCATGACAGCTTCATATCCTAAATGATCAATAAGTACCAAAAGTAAATGAGCAGCTCCTAAGGGGCTAACCTTAAAATCATAAGTATTAAGTGACAAGCTAAGAACACAAAATTTTAACATTACCAGTGTCTGTTCTTGCCATTTGATAAAAATTATCCATAACTCCCATGAACATTTTTAAACTATAGCTTTAAATATAAGTGCTAGGGCCCTGGCTGGTGTGGCTCAGATGAATGGAGCATTGTCCCATACACCAAATGGTTGTGGGTTTGATTCCCAGTCAGAGCACATACCTAGGTTGTGGGTTCCATCCCTGGTTGGGGCACATAGGGAGGCAACCAATCAATGTTTCTCTCTCTCTCTCTCTCTCTCTCTCTCTCTCTCTCTCTCTCTTTCTCTTTTCCTTCCCCTCTTGCTAAAATTAATAAGCATGTCCTGGGGTGAGGATTTAAAATAATAATAAGTGCTAGGGCACAATTTCACTGAAATCTGTATTTATTGTATTAATCTCCATGCTGAATTTTGTTTGCTAAATCAACATGTACTTTATTGAATCTGACTTTCCTTCTGATGATAGTAAATAATGTATGAGACATCCCTCTAAATCATTATCTTTTCCTCCTCCCTCTCTTCTTTACATACTTTTGGGGGGAAAAAAGTGTTAATACTCAGAACTTTGCTGAGTATTTGCATTATCTGTTAGAACCGTGCTTTTCTCCTGCCCCTGCAGATTCCACCATGTGAATTAATAATACAGTATTTATGCTTTATTCCTTTTACACACACAAACTCTTGCTTCTGTCTGAATAATTTTTTTTTATATTTTTTAAATCAACTCAGATTTATCCTAATCTTAAAAATGCCTGGCATTTGCCCCGTTCCAGTATCTTCCAGTGGTTACCAGTATTTCTGTCCATTCTTTCCTCCTATCTTCTCTCATCCTCATTCTTCTGCCTAATGAGCTGAGGTGCTGTCCAGATAAGACAGGTTTGTTTACACTTATCTCCTAATACCTACAACTCTTCCACCTACAAGTCTATCAACATAATATCATATGTCAACTGTAATTGAAAAATAAAAAATTGTCTTAAAAATAATAATAAATAAGCAACAGTCTTTGCATTTACTCAGATTCAGAATAGCATAATACAAAAAGCACTGAAATTCCAGTCAGAAGACTGGGTTCAAATCAGGAGGCTACAGTAAATTCTCTATGTTACCCTTGGGCAAACCAGTTCACTTTTCTCAGCCTCAGTTTCCTCATCTTCACTATGAACAGATAGATTGCAAGGCTGCTGAGATCCCTTACATTTATAAAATAAAGCATCCGCCTCCCCCCAAATGTAGAAAACAAAACTAATATGCATTGAATTATTTTTCCGGTCCAGCTGAGGGATTTACACTACTAAATGAGTCTGTGATTTATCTCATATTGTGTATTTATTCCCACATTATGCATTATTCAAGTCAGACAAACAATATGATAATATAATAGCCCCTTGGCATTCATGGATATATCATCTGAGTTTTGACTATTTGAGAACACCACAAAATTCTCTGACACCTTGTCAACTGTAGGTTTGCTAAGGCTTTGTAAAGCTGGTGTTTGGTGCACTTGCCAATTCTTAGCATCCAGATCCTGGGTCAGTGGCCGACTTCTCTAGTCATGATTGCCACTGTGGTGTTTACGACCTGGGGAATCCAAGAAGGTCTTAAGAGACAGCCTTCCCAATTGTGGGGGTGCATCAGAGCGGCCTCCCCAGTCTCTTCCTCCTGAAAACAGGACTAAAGCAGCTCTCTGGGATCCAGGGTTCCTGTGTGAAATAAAGACTGGGGCACAGACAGACGTCGGAAGGGAAGGACTCCAGGAGGCTATGGCATAGAGAGATTCCCAGCGCTGGGCAGTGTTTGTCCAGGGAAAGGAGGCATATCCAATCCTCTCACCGCAATACTAGAAGTTGGTTGAGTTTAAAGTGACTGTATATGTCAATCTTTTAGGAGGTAAACAGATCCTCATTACTTCTCCCTCTTAGGACTCTCAGCAGCCTTCTGGTCTATTTGCTTTCCTTACCTTACTCTGGTCACCCCTGCTAGACTGTCAGCTTTTTGAGAGTAAGGCTAGACATAAATTTATTGCTTCATTTTTTTTAAAAAAAAAAAAAAAAAAAGCTCAATCGCCTTTAAAAATTTTTTATTGTATTTTATTTCCATAAAAAAATAAAACCTTTACTGAAATAAAAGATTAAGCAGTTGCCACTTTGATGTATTTGGAACAAATGTCAACCATTGGGCAACCATTTGCAAAGACGTTCTAGTTCTGTACTGTCTCACCAAGGCTGAGCGAGGTTGCACAACAGAGTCTGCGGGGTCCGAAGTAACTTTCTCTGACTGCAACTGTCTCCTGTTAAATGTAGAAAATTAAAGAAATGCAAAACATTCCTGCTTCATGCAAGTTGATATTTTTTAAAGGCTGGTCCAACTGCACTTCAGACTTTGTGTACTTTTCCCCCCCTCACTGATAGTATTTGGCAGAAGTTTTTAAGAATAATTTTTTTTAAGCCTAAAAAAAAAAAAACCAGACTGGGGTTTGTACTACCCTTGTGAACCTCCTTGGAGAAAGGCTGCTCTTTTGCTCAGCAATTCCTGCTCAGCACAGAGAGCCAACACAAGGAAAACAGCTGTGCTTCTTTCCTGGTCTCCATTCAGCCCAGGCAATCTGGAAACAAATTTGCAAAATAGACATGGGGGAGGGAGAGGATATCTAAACAGATCAGAAGCTGAGAACAGGAAGAATCCCTCAGCGAAAGGGAGAATTCTGAGGGACTACATTTCCTATGGCCTGCATATTTTTATTGGGGTGACATCCTATCTAATAATAGACAAACATGGTAATTGACCGTACCTTCGCTACGCCTCCCATTGGCTAATCAGCGCAATATGCAAATTAACCGCCAACAACGATGGCGGCTAATTTGCATAATGCAGGCAGGGTAGGCCAGCGTGAGCCGCCATCCGGACCCCGTGTGCTGCCTAAGCCCCGCCCCCAGCCGGGACCCCCGTGTGTGGTACTGGGTGGCGGGGTTTGGAGGCGCAAACGGGCCGCCTAAGCCCCACGCACAGCCGGGAACTCCATGTGCGGACCTGGGCGGGCGGGACCCCCATCTGTGGCCCTGGGCGGTGGGGCTTGGCAGCGCGATCGGCTCGAGGAAGCCCTATTCTTGCAGAAATCCTCCTGCAATGGGCTTCTAGTTGGTTAATAAAATTATATAGGTTTCAGTTATACAATTCTATAATACATCATCTGTATATTGTACTGTGTGTTCAGTTACCCTGAACACACAAAATCAAATCTCCTTCCATCACCATTTATCCCAGCCCCCCACCTTTACCCTCTTCTACCTCCCACCACCACTTGTTTCCTCCGCTAATCACCAAACTGGTGTGTGTCTGTGAATTTTTGTTTTGTTTTTTTACTTAATCCCTTCCCCTTCATCTCACCCATCCCCCAACCCTACTCCCCTCTGAAAGCTGTCAGTCTATGCTCTGTATCTATGAGTCTGTTTCTATTTTATTTGTTAGTTTATTTTGTTCATTAGATTCCACATACAAGTAAAATCATTTGGTACTTGTCTTTTTCTGACTGGCTTGTTTCACTTAGCATAATACTCTTCAGTTCCATCCATTCTGTCGCAAAAAGTAAGATTTCCTTCTTTTTTACGGCCAAGTAGTATTCCATTGAGTAAATGTACCACAGTGTTTTTTATCCACTCATCTGCTGATGGGCACTTGGGCTTCTTCCAAATCTTGGTTATTGTAAATAATGCTGCACTGAACATAAGGTGCCTATATTCTTTCAAATTAGTGTTTTGGGTTTCTTTGGATATATTCCCAGAAGTGGCATTACTGGGTCATTTTTAATTTTTTATTTTTTGAGGAAACTCTATACTGCTTTCCACAGTGGCTGCACCAATCTGCATTCCCACCAACAGTGCATGAGGGTTTCCTTTTTTCCACGTACTCACCAACACTTGTTTGTTGATTTATTGATGATAGTTGTTCTGACAAGTGTGAGGTGACATCTTATTGTGGTTTAATTTGTATTTCTCTGATGATTAGTGACACTGAGTATCTTTTTATCTACCTATGGGCCATCTGTATGCCCTCTTCTGAGAAGTGTCTATTCAGGTCCTTTGCCCATTTTTTAATTTGATTGTTTGTTTCTTTGGTGTTGAATTGCATTAAGTTCTTTTTAAGTTTTGGATATTAGCCCCTTATCAGATGCATCATTGGTGAATATGTTCTCCCATTCAGTGGGTTGTCTTTTCATTTTGTTGATGGTAGGCCAATATCCCTGATGAACATAGATGCTAAAATCCTCAGCAAAATATTAGCAAACCAGATCCAGCAATACATTAAAAAGATCATACACCATGACCAAGTGGAATTTATTCTGGGAATGCAAGGTTGATGCAATACCCATAAATCAATAAATGTGATTTATCACATAAACAATATGAAGGATAAAAATCACATGATCATATTTATAGATGCAGAAAAAGTACTTGATAAAATCCAGCACCCATCTATATATTTAAAACCCTAATATGCAAATAGAACAAACAGCAGAACAACCAAACAACCGGTTGCTATGATGTGCACTGACCACCAGGGGGCACAGGTGGAACATGGCAGGCGTGGGCAGCAGGTGGCAGAGCGCAGAACATCGCGGCCACGCTGGGATGATGAAGCAGGTGAGTGGGGGCGCCAGACCAAGGCAGGGCACTGGTCGCTGTCATCGAGGCCAGCCTCTGGTGGTTACTGAAAATTCTCTGCTCCCGTGCACTACAGTCCCACCCGGCACTCGCACCTGCTGCACCGGCCCCAATTGCTCTGCGCCATCAGCGCATGGGAGGACAGGTGGCAGGGGGCTGAGGCGGGAGGGGCCGGGCAGGAGCACAGAGGATGGGCCGAGACCCGCCCCTGTGCCCACCGCAGCCTCGTGGCCCACAGTTCCTTTCAAGGTGCACTGGGTCCCTCTTTTACGATAAAAATTCTCAGCAAAGTGGGACTAAAGGGTACAAACTTCAGCATAATAAAGGCCATATATGACAAACCCACAGCCAACATCCTACTCAATGGGCAAAGGCTGTGTTTCCCTTAAGATTGGGAACAAGACAGGGATATCTGCTTTCACCACTCTTGTTCAACATAGTACTGAAAGTCCTAACCACAGCAACCAGACAAGAAGAAGAAATAAAAAGCATCCAAATTGGAAAAGAAGTAACACTGTCATTATTTGTAGATGATATGATACCGTATGTAGAGAGCCCTAAAGAGTCCCAAAAAAACAAAACTACTAGAACTGATAAATGAATTTAGTAAAGTAGCAGGATACAAAATAAACATCCAGAAATCAGCTGCATTTTTATACACCAATAATGAACAACCAGAAAGGGAAAATAAGAAAACAGTCCCATTTACAATAACATCCGCCAACTCCCTCCCCCCACCAAAAAAAAAATACCACCTGGTCGGTGTGGCTCAGTGGTTGAGCATCGACCTGTCAACCAGAAGGTCATGGTTCGATTCCTGGTCAGGGCACATACCCAAGTTGCAGCTTGATCCCCAGTGTAGGGCATGCAGGAGGCAGCTAATCAATGATTTTCTCTCATCAATGATGTTTCTATCTCTCTTTCCTCTTTCCTTCCTCTCTGAAATCAATAAAAATGTATTTTAAAAATAAAATAAAATACCTAGGAATAAACTTAACCAAGGATGTAAAAGACCTGCACTTGGAAAATTAGTAAGACACTGAAGAAGATACAAATAAATGGAAGCATATACTGTGTTCATGGATAGGAATATGTTGCTTTCTGGATGTACCTTCTCTGATTTCAAATTGTATTAAAAGGCTACAATAATCAAAACAGTATCATAGTGGCAGAAAAATAGACACACAGACCAACGGAACAGAACTGAGAGCCAAGACATAAACACATATCTGAGCAGCAGCATTAAAATATCCATAGTACCCAAAGCAATCTAGAGATTCAATGCAATTCCTATCAAGGTACCTATCAATTCCTATAAATGGTGTCTTTCACAGAACTTGATCAAGTATTCCAAAAATTTATATGAAACCACAAAAGACCCCATATAGTCCCAGAAATCTTGAGAAAAAAAGAACAAAATTGGATGAATCATGCTACCTGATATCAAACTATACTACAAGGCCATAGTAATCAAAACAGCATGGTACTAGCATAACAACAGACATATAAATCAATGGAACAGAATAAAGAGCCCAGAAATAAACTCAGGCTTTTATGGTCAATATTTGACAAAGGAGACAAGAACATACAATGGGGTAAAGATAGTCTATTCAATAAAAGGTATTGGGAAAATTGGTCAGATACATGCAAAAAAATGAAACTAGACCTTCTTCTTACACCATACACAAGAATAAACTTAAAATGAATTAAAGACTTAAATGTTGAACTTGAAACCATAAAAATCCTAGAAGAAAACATAGGCAATATTTTTTCAGATATATCTCCTCAGGCAAGGGAAACCAAAGAAAAAAAATAAACAAATGGGACTACATCAAACTAAAAAGTTTATGGTCTGCATTTTTTAAATATATATTTTATTGATTTTTTACAGAGAGGAAGAGAGAGGGATAGAGAGTTAGAAACATCGATGAGAGAGAAACATCGACCAGCTGCCTCCTGCACACCTCCTCCTGGGGATGTGCCTGCAACCAAGGTACATGCCCTTGACCGGAATCAAACCTGGGACCCTTCCGTCTGCAGGCCGACGCTCTATCCACTGAGCCAAACCAGTTAGGGCTAGCCTGCATTTTTATTACAATAAAAAGCTCAGCTTAAAATGAGATGAGACTATAAATCACATGACTGTCCCAAACTCAAGTGTTTCACAATTCTATGACTCCAGCTCTAACTGGCTGAATGAGAGCAAAATACAAAAACCCTTAGGGGAGCACCATCCACTTCAGTAGTCACAGGCTAAATGTTATCTTTAACTTGAAGGCAGTCGAGCTGATTCAGATCAGAGTCACCCTTTAGGTCCCAACAGTAAAGACAGCAACATCCTTAACATTCCCCTCCCACTCCAACCCACCACAGTGAAGTTAGCATTCACCTACACTGGGCTCTGGGCTTGCACCTCATAAGCATCAGTTCATCCTCAGAACAGCCTCAGGAGAAGCTCAGATCAAGAGAGATTAAGGAACAAGCCCTAGAGTGTTTCTCTAGCCATCACCCCAAGTTATGCCACACTGCACTGCTCTGCTTTCATAGTCGATATTCCACTTATAGAATAGCATCATGTCCATGTTGAATATCTAAATTCCCAGGAATCTGGGCTCTTGAAAGGATTCAGAGGTGGCTTCTCATGGGAGGAATGCCAGAACCTAATAATGTTAGGTGCAGGGGAAGGAAATCTGTTGAGTTTATCAGTAACACGCAAAATCATTGTAAACTAACTTCCAAACAGATTGACCTTTCTACATGTCAGGTTAAAGAGCAGTCTGTTCTCAATCTTTTACTTTACCAAAACCAGAAGTCTATTCTACTTAATTACAGTCATTTTACTAGGCCATAGGATAATGGCAGGTCGTGTTGGGGGAAAATCTCTTTCAAGAAACACTTCTGGGAGAGGCATGTGTGGTGATCTGGCGCAAGACCAACCCTCATCCCCTCTCTCAGTCTCTAAGCAGCAAGGAAACCATGATTTCTACACATATCATGTATTCTTAATTATAATTCCTTTCATTTGATCAGGTAACATCTTGCTCCATGCAGAGGACTCTTGATTAGTTTCCCACAGTAGTGATTAAATCTAGTTAGTACTGCTGAATACCCAGACACGAATTTGCTAGACTAATTAGATGCAGAAAGCTTTATATTTAGAGCAGCATCTTCATTTCCATCTAACTATGCTGTTCCTTCCCTGACCTTGACCTCTGAAATAGGACTAAATGCCCATAAGTGGTGCTAGGGACACAGGAATGGGTCCAATATCCCTCCAGAACGGGCGAGGGAGGGATCTGTGTTGCATTGTGTTAGGGGGAGTTCTACCACTGGCTTACATTTTTTACTTTCTTCTCAGCATTTTTTATCTGCATCTGTGATATAATCTGGCCAACCCATTCCACATGGGATCAAAAGCTCCCTCACCATGTGAACAGAAGAACTCTAAGAGACAATGAAATCAAAGAGGAACCACTAGAATGCTGCTTCCCGACTCTGACTCTTACATAAATCTCATGGGCTTATCCCCTGGTGACCTGTGTACCCACAGCAAATTAAAAAAAAGAAGAAGAAGAAGTAGCCCCAGCTGTGTGGCTCAGGGGTTGAGCATCAACCTATGAACCAGGAGGTCACAGTTCCATTCCCCATCAGGGCACATACCCGGGTTGTGGCCTTGATTCCCAGTAAAGGGGCTTGTGGGAGGCAGCCAATCAAAGATTCTCTCCCATCATTGACCTTTCCATCTCTCTATCTATCTCTCCCTCTCCCTTCCTCTCTGAAATCAACAAAAAAATTTTTTTTAATTTAAATTCTTAAAAATATGTGTATTTTTTAAATGAAAGCAATATCTTACAGAATTCTGAGAAACCCTCCCAAACACTTGAACTTGCCATAGCATAATGACATTTTCCTGAGTTAATGCAGTTATGTTGGTCATGTTCCACATATATTGGAAAAGGTGCAATCATTATTGTTAATGATTTTCAATTCTTTTCAAATAGTCTATTAGCGAGCTCTAGAAGAACAAACCAACTGCTTTTGCTTGTTTCTTCCTTTTTTTCCCCTCTCACTTCATGTTCTATAGGGTGTACCATAGAGAACGGGTCCTACATTCGTGTGGATTGTTGCATGAGAGGCAGCTATTGAATCTACCCTCCATGGTCCATTAAAGATAGAACCCCACCTTATTTTGGGGTTGAACCAAAAAATCTTAAGCCTAACTAAGGCAACTGAAAACCAAGTTATAGTCGCAAATGTCAAACAGGTTTCTGAAACATATTTGAAAACTGCTTTACATAGCAACAGAGTCAGGAGTGTTTTCAACTCAGCCTGTGGGGAGAACCTTGCTGGGATATATTAAATAGTTACTGAATTAGAACCTCCTTTTTCTTTAAAACTGAAAATATTCCTAGCAGGGCCAAGCTGTATTTCTCATCAGACCTTCAGAACAGCGCCAGCCGGCCATCGCAGCCTCTTCAAAGGCTGTATGAAATGACTGTGTACATCTGCAGGGTTTCTGCGTTTGATCCTAGATTATGTTCTCGCTAAGGTTAAGGGTGAGCGTTTGGACAGATGTGACTGTGGTCTAATTGGCCCATTTTATCTGCCCTTTTTCCACACACATACAGTATTTGATAGCCAAATTTGTGAAATGTCTCCATTTCAATACCAACACACAAGGGGTGGATGGAATGCGGGGCTTGAGTACTGGGTTAGGTGTCGGTTTGAGTTTCAGAGTCAGTATAAAATCCATTGCAGCATCTGTCTGAGGGGGAAATTGGATCATTTCATTCCGTGTCACCATTTCATTCCAACTGGGTTGCAGTTTCTTTTCTCTTTTAATTTTCCCTCCTGAAACTTTTACAGGACTTTCCACTTTCTCCATTTCTTTTTCATTGCCACAGCTTGACCTTGCTATTTGCAATAAACCGGAGTGGAAACCTGATGAGACTGTGTCTTGGAGTCAGACCTCTTAGCACAACAACAATTGTGCAAATTTCGCATCCCTGCCTTCTTAGCTGAGGGGGTCACTGGGCCAATATGACCTACTGCTGCAAGATGGCAAACTTCCAGGGACATGGCCGTTAGATTGCTTAAACCAGCGGTTCTCAACCTGTGGGTCACGACCCCTTAGGCGGTCAAACGACCCTTTCACAGGGGTCGCCTAAGACCATCCTACATACCAGATATTTACCTTACGATTCATAACAGTAGCAACATTACAGTTATGAAGTAGCAATGAAAATAATTTTGTGGTTGGGTCACAACATGAGGAACTGTATTTAAAGGGCCAGAAGGTTGAAAGCCACTGGCTTAAACCTTACCCAGCACCATGCTATGCACAGGAGGGAAGGGGGAGTTCCTAACATTTTACTTAGTTATAGCGTAATCATCATTCAAGGTATGCGTGAGGCAGAGTTGAATAAATATAAGTAAGTATGTGTCTTCCTTTAGTCAGCCTACCTACTGGGAGCGCTTAATCCAAATCACTGAAACATCAGAAATCATATGAAGAGAAAGATGGTTTTCAAAATTATAGGATACATTTTGTAATGATAGGGTAAGTGTTAGAAAAGAGATGTGCACAGGGCATTACATGGAGAGAGCTCTGGGAGGTATTAAATTGTTATTCAGGTAACACTGAAGCTCAGAGAAGTTAATTGCTCAAGGTCACACAGCAGAATGCCAATTTTTTAAAAATATATATTTTTTATTGATTTTTTTTACAGAGAGGAAGGGAGAGGGATACAGAGTTAGAAACATCGATGAGAGAGAAACATCAATCAGCTGCCTCCTGCACACCCCCTACTGGGGATGTGACCGCAACCAAGGTACATGCCCTTGACTGGAATCGAACCTGGGACCCTTCAGTCCACAGGCTGACGCTCTATCCACTGAGCCAAACCAGTTAGGACGCCAATTCTGAATATAGATCTGTCTCGTTTGGAATGAAGCTTCCTTTTCCATTCTGCCATGGCCTTTCCGATTTTTCACAGAATCGTGGCCATGTTTATTTGTGGCTTTGTAACTTTAATGCTTAACGAGAAACACTAACTCTTTGCAGTCAAGTAGCAGGGGAAAGGCCAAGAGGGTTATCTGAAATGTTTGCTTCCTTATCTGTACTTCCTTAGCTACCAAAGCCTAGAGTCAGCTTCTCCCCACCTCCCTTCAGGCTCCACTCTGCCAGCTCCTTCACATTCTCTGGAACATATTCACTTCCCCAGCTCTGCCCTTCCAGAGCTAAATAAACAATTATTCCACTATTTTTAAAAAGGAGCAGAAAACAGAAGCAAAAAATTGACAGTGTCTCCCACTTCTTATTCACATATGTAAAATTTTGCTACAGAAATATGGTGATCCGTAAGTCTAGGTACATTTTAAGACTTTCTTTAAAAAGCATATGGAACCTATTACAGTACTCACTGACTTCTTCCCTTTGCTCCTGCTCCGGAGGGTGATGGGTTTATGATTTACAGCTCTGGTGAGTGCAGTCTCGGGTTCATTGCTCCAATTTGATTGTGGTTGACACTGATTCTGGATACCAGAGAGGTTTTAATTGCTAACTTTATTGTAGTCTAAAAATGATTTACATGCGAGTGAAGCTTAAGCTCAGAATCACAACTTCTAGGCACTGTTCATTTCTCCACTTCAGTCTGGACAAAAAGAAAGTGTGGGGTTTTATTTTTTACCAGAGGCCCGGTGCATGAAAATTTTGCACTGGGGGGGGGCGGGGGGTGGATCCCTCAGCCCAGCCTGCACCCTCTCACAGTCCGGGACGCTCCCGCCACTACGCTCACCAGCCGTGAGCCCAGCTTCTGGATGAGGAGTGCTCCCCCTGTGGGAGCGCAATGACCACCGGGGGGAAGCTCCTGCATTGAGCGTCTGCCCCCTGATGGTCAGTGCGCATCATAGCAACTGGCCGTTCCGCCATTAGGTAGATTTGCATATTAGCCTTTTATTATATAGGATTCTTTGGTGTGGCCTGAAAAGGAATTCCAAACTAGTTACTTTATAACATCATAAAAAGGATGAAGTATAGTGAAATCAGGTCCAAATAATTGTGAGGTCCTACCTGAGAAATAAGCACATCGATTAAGTCAGCCTAGAAATCTGCCAACAGGCCACCTGGGTGGAGGTTGATTAAATTCCTCCCCCCTCTCTGTTGCCTTGCCATAGACTTCCAAAGTTGTTTAGATTCTACTCCTGTTCCTACTGGACCAATTAGTCAAAAATAAATTCTGTGTTCTCCAAATTAAAATCTGGCAACGCTAGCTTTCCATTTATAACAGGCTGTCATAGCTGGTGTCACATAACCGAAAAGGAAATTGAAATAGAAAGGCAGGACTTCGGATACACTAAAGCAATACAATAGCAGTGACATCCATTTTAAATATGAGCCTCCCAGTTTGAGCCACTGAGCCAGCTGAACACTCACTCTCTTTTTCCCCATCATTATCTTAGGGAGAAGAGGTAGTGACGTGAGCTAACCTCCTCCGTGATCCTCTCAGCTGGGCCTGACCATGTAAGCACCTTCCTCTGGGTCAAATCTTCTGTTCCTCCTCATTACATAGGTTTTTCCTTAACCCAGTGTGCCTCCTCATTACATAGGCTTTTTCTTAACCCACTGTGCCCCATCACAGATTCAATATAAACACAAGGACTGTCTGACACTGTGCCCAATACAGGAAAAGGCTTTATACGATGGAGAAATTGTTGACGCCTTTATTCAGTTTCCTTACACTGTCTCCAAAACCTTGTCCTCAAAAACAGAGCAAAAAAATAGGTATAATTTTGATTCATTCAAACTGGATGGCTATTGTGCTGGCTTACTGTCGTTTTCTTATTTGACAATCGAAGGGAAAAGAGGTCAGTGCCCCTGACTAGTCAGGTATTGTATGTTTTCAAAATTCTTGCAGCACACTGGTTGAAAATCAATGACCTATTGAATGGGAGAATATGTCTACAGATGACGTATCCAATAAGGAGTTGATTTCCAAAATATATAAGAAACTCATACAACTCAATAGCAAAAAAAATAAACAATCCAATCAAAAAAATGGGCAAAGGACATGAAAATACATTTCCCCAAAGAAGACATACATATGGCCAATTGACATTGCCAAATGTTTAATTTATACATTCACCTACTGATGGACATTAGTGTTGCTCCCAGTTTGAGTTACCTTAAAAAAAGGTGAGAGGAACATTTGTGTACAACTCTGGTGAGGACATATCCCTTCATTGCTCTTAGATAAATACTTACATGTGGAATTGCTTGGTCATGTGATAAGTACATATTTAACTTTATGAGAAACTTCCAGAACTCTTTTCCAAAATGGTTGTAAAATGTTATATTCCCATCAGTGGTGTATCAGAGTTCCGGCTACATCATACCCTCACCACAGTTGGTATTGCTGGTCATTTTAATTTAGCCACTCTAATGTTCTAATGAATATGTAGTGATATCACACTGTGGTTTGAATTTTCATTTCCCTAATAATAAATGATATTGAGCATCTTTTAATGGATATACAATCTCTGTATAACTTGGGTTAAAAGTTTGTTCATTTTTGTAGTTTGTATTGGTTCTATTAGTGATTGTAAGGGTTTTTTTATATACTCAAAAGTGGTCTTTGTCAGATATATATTGATAATATTTTCTCCCAGTCTGAGGCTTGTCTTTGCATTTTCATTTCTTTACTGCTATTTTATGAGGAGCAGAAGTTTTAAATGTTTATGTACCCAATTCAAACATTTTACATTCATGCTTTTTGTTTCCTATCTAAGATATCTGCCTATCTGAATATTATGAAGTTTCTTCTAGAAGTTTTATAATTTTAGCATTTACATTTAGGACTATGGTCCATTTCAAGTTAATTTTGGTGTGTGATAAAGTAAGGGCTGAGGTTCCTTTTTTTCCTACATAGATAACAACTTGTTTTGGAGCATTTGTAGAAAAAGTAATCCTTTCCATATTGAATTACTTGGCATCTTTGTTGAAAATCGATTGACCATACATGTTGGTCTATTTCTGGACTCTCTAATGAGTTTCATTGATCTATGGGTCTAACCCTATGCAATAACACACTTCCCTGATTACTGCAGCTTTATAATGTTCAAAATCAGTAACTGTAAGTCCTCTAACTATTCTTCTTTTTTAAAATTGTTTTGGCTATTCTAGGCATTTAGATTTCCATATAAATTTTAGAATAAGTTTGGAAATGTCTACAAGAAAGCCTGCTGGGGATTTTTATTGGGATTCATTTGATCTATATATCAATTTGAAGAGAAGTGACATTTTAACAATATTGATTCAATAGCAATATTAATTTTATTGAGATTTCATTGAATCTAGAAATCAAATTAGAAGAGAATTGAAATTATAATAATATAGAGTCTTCCAAACTATAATCATGGTAGATCATCCATTTAGGTCTTTAATTTCTCATAGAAATGTTCCTAGTTTTCAGAATAGAGGTTTTATACATTTCATACTTTGGGATGTTATTGGAAATAATATTGTCTTATTTTTTATTCCAGTTTATATTTGTTTATTGCTAATGGATAAAAATACAATTGATTTTTGCACATTGATTTTGTATCCTGAAAGTTTGCTAAAATTGCTTACTGGTTCTAGTGGTTTTTGTAGATTGAGTTGTATGAGTTTTTCTATATATTATTTCATATATTATAAATTATATATGATTATATAAGAGATGTAATTATAAAAATTTATATATAACATGTTATATAAGTATATTTAATAGTCTGAAATAATTACATATAAGTATATATAATTATATAACATGTTATATAATTATATATAATATATAGATATAAGTATTGTATATAAGTATATTTTATATATAAAATTATATATAATTATCAGTTATATGATTTGCAAAAATTTTCTCCCAATCAGTATGTTGCCTTTTCATTTTGTCAATGATTTCCTTTTCTGTACAGAAGCCTTTAAGTTTGATATAGTTCCACTTGTTTATTTTTGCTTTTGTTGGCCTTGCTTTCAGTTTCAGATCCAAAAACTCATTGCCAAGACTGATGTCAAAAAGCTTACCGCCTATGTTTTTCTTCTAGGAGTTTTATGGTTTCAGATTTTACATTCAACTCTTTAATCAGTTTTTAGTTCATTTTATGTATAGTCCAGTTTCATTCTTTTGCATATGGCTGTCCAGTTTTCTGAGCAGCATTTATCTCTACATAAACTCCTACTCCCTCCCTACCCAATCCGTTCTCCACACACTAAGTAGTACGACTATTACATGAACAAAACAGCCACAGCGCCTGACTTGAAAGGGACTTCAAATGAATAGAGAGAGACTGGCAAGTAAGCACTTGTAATATGGATGAGTCAGTAGTATGACAAGGGAAATGAACAACTTAAGCAAATTGATCCTTTGCCAGAAGGGGGCAGCCCGAGAATGCCGACCTCGGCAGGTTGGCAGCACCTCTGGGTCAGCTCTTACAGGTGCCTACATGGTTCTGGGTCAGTGGGAAGAAAATTTAAAAATGGCAATGAAGCTTGTGTGTGAAGTGGGAGCACAGGAGTGATATGAAAGATTTCATTTCAGGGCACACATGCTTGTGTGGGTGCCAGAGGCAAAGGAGTTGGCTCTTCTGTGGTGTTTTTTTACAAGCCACACGCAGGCAAGTTCTGTACTTGCGAGTGGTTTCTTACTCTAATATTTTGGCATTAAACTCCCATTAATGATCTTTAAGGGCCTTGCTATATCTCCCTGGTGATTTTATCAGCTGTATTTTTCCCTTACTTCATTTCACATTTTTCCTTCTGCTCTGTATCTTCATGGAGCCTTCCTTCTGCTGTTGGCACACTTCAGTTTCTTTTCAAGGCTAAGTTTTCTACCACACTTTGCATTCATCTCTTTTTCTCCTCTCACGCCTTCCCTCAGGTATTGCTAAATCCTCTCTTTTTCTAATGCCATCTGCATCCAGCTTCTTCCTCTTCACTCCGCCAGGCCATGTGAACTTGCTCTGCGCTCTCCTTTCCTTTGCAGACATTTATTTCTTCCCCTAAACCATGGGTGTCACACAAGCCAACATGGCCTTAAAAAGAAAAGACAAAGCCAATCCAGGGCATCAGGAAATAAAGTCCCCAGCTCCTCTTCGGGGAGGCTTCTCTCCTCATGCCTGTATCCCACCACGCTCTGGAGAGGGAGACATGTGCACTGGAGAGAGAGAGAGAGAGAGAGAGAGAGAGAGAGAGAGAGAGAGAGAGAGAAGGAAAACCCTCTGGTCTCCTCAGCAAGGCTCATCTCCTCACCTACAAAGAGAAGAGACCACGTGTAGTCAGTCGGAACAAGAGCAGCAGTGCACGCCGCTCGGCCAGTGTCTCACACTCATTCTGCATGACCTGTCAATCAATGAACACCAACTGCTGGGCCAGAAGCACTAGTGTTCAGAACAGAACAGTGGTCGGCAAACTGTGGCTCGTGAGCCACATGTGGCTCTTTGGCCCCTTGAGTGTGGCTCTTCCACAAAATACCAACTTCTGCACATGGGCCACAAAGTTTCAATCGCACTGTACACGCGCGCCCACACGTGGTATTTGTGGAAGAGCCACACTCAAGGGGCCAAAGAGCCACATGTGGCTCACAAGTCGCAGTTTTCTGACCACTGGAATAGAAGCACAATATGGCCTCTGACCTGAGAGCTTGAGCTAGAGAAGAAAAGCGCATATTAAAAAAAAGAAGTATAGCAGACCGACAAGAGTACACTTTAGAATGATAAAAACCGGACTTGTAATGGCAGCTCCATTGATGAAAGCGCTAACTCTTCCAGCTGAATGATCTTGGATATCTCATTCAACCCTTTGAACGTCAGCCTCCACATCGGCAAAACAAGGATCAAAGGAGCCCTTGAACTTGGCTCCTAGCTTTGCCGGGATGAAGTTCAGTATGGGAGAAGGTTTGCTGCACCCACCCAGGACTTTCACTGCACCCAGGCAAAGAACTAGCTGCCTTCACATGGAACAGATTGTCTTTAAGAGTCATATAAAAGCCACAGAATTCTAAAGTAAAAGGTATCTTGGATATCAACTACTTAACGTTCTTTATGGAGGAGAAAACATTACCGGCCAGTACTAGAAAAGCCAGTACCAGAACACAGGTCTTCTGATCTTGGCCCAGGGTGTGACAGGAGACTAGCTCTCCTCTGAGAACCGTGTTCCCTCCACCATATGCTGGGATGGGGGCTGTCCTTCCAGGGATGACACTTCCCAGCCCCTAGCAGTTAGATGCAGCCACGTGACTGAGTGCCAAGCAAAGGAATTGGATGAAAACGACGTGTGCCGTTCCCAGTGCGGCTGCCAACACCCTCCATGCGCACTTCTCCACGCTCTTTTCTCTTCCAAGGGGCTGCATGGAGACAGCCCCCAGGATGACCTCAGAAACTGAATATTAAAGATGGAAGGCCTCTTTCAACTGACTTGTTAACTTGTCCTATCCTTCTTGTGAACAAGAAATGAACTTTTATTACGCTTGCGCCATCATAAATGTTGGAGTCCATTTGTTATAACGGTTAGCCTTCCCTAACTAATACATAGTGTTTTATATAGCATGCCACCCTTCCTTTCCTTTGTTCTATTGAGTCACCTAAACCTTCTGGAAATGTGACAAGGTAATAGTTCTAGTATATGGAGACAACAGTTTGGCCTATCGGCTAAAGGTTGCATGGACTAATTGCTAAAAATAGTAGCAATTCTTAGATCTTTGATGTTGTAATGTGAAAATAAAGTGTCAATAGCATGCACCACCTAATTATTTAAGATGCTAGCGAGACCCTAGCACCCTGAGAAACAAGGCTTACGCCTAACGGAAACACTTCTGCAGTGTCTAGCAATCTGTCGCCACACTACCCTGGGAGGTGGGCCTGTGACAATCCTTGTATCAGTTCACAGTGGTGGGGTGGGGGAGGGAGTATAAAGGAGTTAAGTTAAATCTTCAAAGCTAAACATCAGTAAGGAGAACAGGATAAAATAGAGAATCTCTAGAATATGGGACCCAGAAGGAATCTCAGGACTCATCCAAATACTTTCTCTTCACAGCTGCGGCCTCTCGGCGGAACTTGAGCAGTAACTTTCGGGTAGTATGTATGACCTTCATTTCTGTAGGTTTCCTAACTCTTCTAAACTTCAGTTTCCTCATTCTTAAGATGACCATATCCTCCTGGCAAAGATGGTAATTAGGATTAAACAAGATAAGAAGAATATAGCATAGCCGTGGCCCAATAAATGTTAGTTTCTTTCCTGCAACAAAATGAGAATCAGAACCCAAGCTTCCTCACCCTGCCGTCCCTACCACACTGCTTCCAACTCCCAATCCCTAGCCTTGCAGCAGTGGTTCAAGTACTTTCTAAGATGCACTGAGGAGGGCGCAGGGAGTTCCTTTGGGTGGCCTGGGGGCTATATAGTGCAAATATAAAAACTGTACTCTTGTTTCTGGCTTTAATCATTTGATAAATAGTTATTTTTAAAAATAAATAAAAGTACCTTAGTTCCCTGTGGCTTGCTGTGGCAATATTGTGGGGAAGCACAGTGAGTGTTAACTCAGATTCCTATACTTTTTTGCTCTGTGCCCCTTTGGGTCTTGGCTTCCTCAGTGTAAACCAAGGAACTTAAATTGCATAATCAGACTAAGATCGTTAGTTCTAAAATGTTGTTTATTTATTGATATCTCATCAAAAGCATCATCTTCCCTTAATTACTTAATTTTGTTTCTGTGATTTTGTGGCACTGAGTGTTTCTTTGTATACTATCAAAGCAGAAGTAGGTGGAAGGTTCTCTATCTGATCTTTTACACCAAAGTGGCCCTCTGTTTAAAAAAAGAGTAAGACTAGCCCCTTTTGAACACTGATCGTGACCATCAGGAAGCTGAGTTTCATTATTCTCTGGCACAGGCTGAGTGTAACTCAGAGAAGAATAAAATGAAAAACCCAGTAGTTAGGTTAAGTTAAATATCACAGGGGACATCTTATGAAATAATAAATGAAGCAAGAAAACAAATGAGCGTCTGCCCAAAAAGAGGAAAGATTCCCCACCCGTGATATTCATTCACTCAAGAAATATTTATGGAAAGGGTGAGGAGAAAGTTTGGGTAGTGTTTTCATAGAAAATCACTGTGGTAGAAACAAACCCCATATTTCTTGTGGCTTAAGGTTTTAGCACTTATGACATTATGATTCAGTCATTAAACAAATATTTATTGAGCACCTTCTATAAGTTCCAGGGCCTGGGGGATACAGTAATGAATAAACATGCAAAATTCCTGCATTCATGGAAATCACAATCTTGTCCTAGAATTCATGAGATAAGGTTTCATTCAAAGGATTTTGTTTGTTTTTTTAAACGAGGACACTATATTTCTTTTTTTTTTTTTAAGTAATAAAACTTCTTTTAAAAATCTTCATCCAGCCCTGGTTGGATAGCTCAGTTGGTTAGAGCATCGTCCTGATACCCCAAGTTGTGGGCTCAATCCCCAGTCAGGGCACATACAAGAATCAACCAATGGCCCGGCCAGAGTGGCTCAATGGTTGAGCATCGACCTACGAACCAGGAGGTCACAGTTCGATTTCTGGTCAGGGCACATGCCCGGGTTGTGGGCTCGATCCCCAGTGTGGGGTGTATAGGAGGCAGCTGATTGATGATTCTCTCTTATTGTTGATGTTTCTATATCTCTCTTCCTCTTCCTTCCTCTCTAAAATCAATAAAAATATATTCTTAAAAAAATAATCAACCAATGAATGCATAAATAAGTGGAACAACAAACCAATGTGTCTCTCTCTCCCTTTCTCTCTCTAAAATCAATCAATAAAAAAATATTAAAACTTTAAAAAAATAAAAACTTCCATCCATCCCATTGCATCTAATCATCAAAAGCAAAGAAAGGCCATGTAGGTCTTCTGTACTGCAGACTGCTCAGTACCAACTGAGGAAAACCATCTCGTCACAGTTGATTTGATTAGAGGGGATGAATATCCTCAGGCTTGGAGCCCAAGATCATTCATAATTTGCAGGGGAAAAATTAAGGTTCAACAGGGTCCTTCCAAATTTGTTCCTTTTATCAGAATGCCACAAAATATTTCTGTATTGTAGCACCAGAAAACTTGATTTTCACAAGTCCGTACTGCTTTAGGGATTGGGATTAAGGTCCAAATTAGACCACCATCCCCTATTGTCTTTGCTACCAGCCTACACCCACGATAATGAGACATAAGCTAAATTTTTATATGACTTACTGTGTTATCTTCCTTGTCCAAAAACCAGGTCATCCTAGTACAATTTGCTTAATAGCAAGCCTCGGAAACCCATGAAAAATGTGGCCCACGGGGAGTCACAGTGAGTGAATAGGAATTGCTCACATGAATGCATGCAGATGCGCACACACACACACACACACACACACACACGGGCACACATGGAGAGTTCCACAATCACAGTATTAAGTCACCAGCAGGAGTTGTTGCAGCTGAACTAAAAACGAACCACTCACAACCTGTCCTTCTAGGCACTGACGTCTCCCTCCCCTAAGAGTTGACAATGGCAGGCTGTCAAGTGAATACCTCACGGCCTCCTCCCGCTGTGCCAGGCCTCACACTGCAGCTTTACTAAGATAAAATAATATCTTCGTGTCAATCAGGCCTTCTTTAGCTGCTCTGTGCAATGTCTGTCAAGGCCTCTCTAGGCCAGTTCCTGCCAGGAAATTACCACTGCCCAAGGAATGGCTGACAGCTTAAACAAGCCTAACCCCTCGGGGGTCTCTTGGTAAGTATTTTTCTCATTTCCATGACTCTTCAAATTTGGAAAATATTTGATGACCATGAATTAGGGGACTTTAATTTACAGCCCTGCCAAGTAAACCTGTACTGCTATTCTGGCTTTATGGATGGGAAAACTGACTTACACAAGACCAAGCAGCATTCTGCACCTGTGGCTAACCGTAGTTCTGAGTAGATAAAGTGACTTGTAATAGTGTCTATTTGCTATCAGGGGTGTCAACTATGAATGTCTTCTGCTTCTCCTCTGCCTCCGTCCCCTTCCCCAGCGCACCCCCCAGGAGAGAGTGGAGACCTAGAAGGAACATGAAGGAGAAAGTGATCAGAGGTGAACACGGAGGGTTTAGGAACACATTTGGCTACACAGAGGTCTAGGGACCTTGACAAGTGCAATTTCAGTAGATGGGATTGGACTGGATTTAAGAGAGAATGGGAAGAGTGGGCCTTCTCAGGTTAGAGTTACATGGTGATTCAAGCTGAATCAAAACCTTCCTAGTAATTATTTTTCAAGCTTCTGGGTCAATCTGCTTGAATATCATTCTGAATAGGCTTAGGTGGTAAGAAAATTATACCCATTTGCAAGAATTTACCTTAATCAGAATTTTTTTCAATGAGGGCAATCAACAAAACTTAAAAATATATCAGATATTGAGGCTTCAAATGACGACACAAATCCAGATTTCAAATATTTGTGTTCATCATAAATAGACTATTAGCGTTACTGGCTAACTTGAAAGTAGGCTGTTATTAGAAAATGGAACTTGCGCCTGGCTGGTGTGGTTCAGTGGTGGAACATCAACCTATAAACCAGGAGGTCATGGTTCGATTCCCTGTCAGGCCACAAGCCTGAGTTGTGAGCTCAATCCCCATTTGGGGGCTTGCAGGAGGCAGCTGATGAATGATTCTCTCTCATCATTGATGTTTCTCTCTCTCTTTCCCTTCCTCTCTGAAATCAATAAAAATATTTTTTTAAAAAGAAAATAGAACTTGTAAAATAAAGTCTCTAGCTTAACATATTGAGCTTTTACATAAGTTTCATTTGCCAAACATACTTTAAAATCACTCTTACAGTCTAATCATTCCTACTGTTTTAAACTTCCTTATTCACATTACATACATAGGCAGCTAACAATATAAAATGTACTGTTCTATAGTTCTTATGATCCAGTGGTCTACTTACAGGATTTGCACAAATCACATAAAATCTCTGAACCCTAATTTCTTTTTATATAGACCAAGAATGATAATATTAGAAGGATTCGTTAAAAATGCTTTAAAAGTACTAGCAAATACAGAGCCTCAGCAGTGATAGTGACATATTAACACTCAACTACCTGACCAATTGGAAAGTGTGAGACGTTACTGATCTAGACAGATGGCCTAGCTGACTCAAGTGAACAGAACAAAAAGAATCTAAAATCACAGAAAGTGGAAACATAACGTGCAGAGCTCCTATAAAGGACCTTTGGCACGCTCGCTGTGGAGCTGGTGCTCTCCCCGCAGCTTCCAGGTGCCATCAGCATGATGTCACATCTGAAAGGGCAGCCTCCGCACATGCACTGTGTCATGCACACCTTCGCTTATGTGGCTTCAACTCTTTCCCACTTAGATCATCTGAAAGCTTTGGTGACTGGGGCATGGATACTTGCAATTCTGTGGACTGCTTTGCTGTTCATTTTCAATGCTTTCTGAAAACAGCTGCAGAAACACCAAGATCTTTGGAAAAAGGCTGATCTTACTACATTTTCAGCCAGACTGCAAGCGGAGAGAAGTGGAAATATTACAAGCCTATTTTCCTGAAATCCCTGTCAGAGCTGCTCCAGGAATTTCTTGGCTTTACACATGACCTCAAAACAGAACGATCTCCTCTTCTAAATCCATCTGCTTTTTTCACACTAGCTCTAGCCTTACATTTAAATAGTCAATTAAGTCAGACACAATAGCTCCACAGTCCCAATGGTACCAAGATTTGTAAAACTGAGTTATGATATGACCATAGGAACTCAAATCACAAATCCTATAGCCAACGATTCAACTCCAAGAAATCTATTACCAACAATGTACTACAATATATTTTCAAACTAGCTGAAAGACAAATGCTTTATGTTGAAATGATATTAAGCAAGGGTTGTGGCTATGATTGGCAAATGTCAACAAATTCAGTTAACATTATCTCATAGCTAGCTTTTAAATCCAGAATAATCTAGAGGAAAGACTGAAAGAAAAAATGGTTACCAATATTTAATGTAAAGAATGTGAGTCAAGAACTTCAAACCAATCTTTTATTCACTCAATCTGGTATTAGCAGACTCAGGAAGCTATTGTAAACAGTCATCACTGCTCAGCCCACTCCTGCCTGTGTGGAGCTCCATGCACTAGCCACGGCTCAGCCACACCACATTCTCCTGGGGACTGCTGCATCCAAGAATCCATGCAGCCAGTGCTCTTGGAAATAAAAGTTAACCTTTCCCTTCCCAATGGATATAAAACACTCTCCTCTTCTCCCTCATCCAGAGCCATTTCCTGGGCAAATGACCAAAGTAACACCCATTCAGAAAATCGGAAGTTGGGTTGTCAAGGAAATGAGAAGCAAAAGAGACAATAGTGAGGGAAGAGGCCATGTTGTCCATGCCTTGCCTTAATAGACCTTCAAAATCTCTAGAAAACTGGTTTCAATTTTGTTCAGGCCCAAGACACAAATTTATTCTTTCAGGGGGAGGAAAAGCTAACTTTGGACAAGAGTAATCCTGGGTGGTCCAACCCGAAGAACACTAAAAGGTCAAGATCAACTTAAGGACTACTCCAAGGGCCCTCTGGACTGTAGCCAACTTCTAGAACCTGGCTCAATTCTAACTCAAACCATATGCTCAGGTCCCAAACAATCTACACTAATAAAAGAGAAACATGGTAATTGGCGTACGACCGCTACCCTTCCCATTGGCTAATCAGCGTATCCTTATGCAAATTAACTGTCAGCCAAGATGGCAGCCGTCAGCCAGGCAGCTGGAAGCAAACATGAGGCTTGCTTCCTCCTGGGACTGCAGACTCCAACGTTCCCCGCCTCACTTGCCGGACTCTCAACTGCAACTCTAAGCAACTATTACTATGTTGCAAATAAGAAGCTAAACAAAACAGGCTTTCAGTCAGCCCCGGACCGCAACGTTGTATCCATGTTTTCAGCAGCGAGGCCTCAGAGCTAAAGCTGGCCCAGAATTAAAAAAAAAAGAAAAGAAAACAAGGAGTGGTTGGGAGCTTTTAGTCAACTGCCAGCGGGAAAACAGCCCTCAGCCCCTCAGCCAGCCTGGCCAGGCACCCCAGTGGGGACCCCCACCCTGATCCAGGACACCCTTCAGGGCAAACCAGCCGGCCCCCACCCGTGCACCAGGCCTCTATCCTATATAGTAAAAGGGTAATATGCCTCCCGGCACCGGGATCAGCGGACCAATGAGGCTCCCGGCACTGGGATCAGCGTGACAGGGGGCAGTGCCCAAACCCTCCGATCAGCCCTGCTCTGTGCCTGATAGGGGGGGAGCTCCCCAATCCCCCGATTGCCCTGTGGCTCTGTGTGTGACAGGGTGCAGTGCACCAACCCCCTGATCGGCCCTGCTCTGTGTGTGACAGGGGGCGGCGCCCCAACTCCCCAATCAGCCCTGCTCTGAGCCTGACCAGGGGCTGCACTTAGGGATTGGGCCTGCCCTCTGCCACCCGGGAGCAGGCCTAAGCCAGCAGGTCGTTATCTCCCGAGGGGTCCCAGACTGTGAGAGGGCACAGGCCGGGCTGGGGGACCCCCCCACCCCGAGTGCACAAATTTTTGTGCACCGGGCCTCTAGTCTATATATATAAAATCCTAAGCGACCGAACAACCGAATGACCAGTCATTATGATGCACACTGATCAACAGGGGGCAGATGCTCAATGCAGGAGCTGCCCCCCGATGGTCTCTGTGCTCCCACAGCCAACTTCCCGCAGCTGGCCAACCTCCCGCGGTCCCTCCCCGCTGCTGCCCTGATCGCCCGATCAGGACTGGGTGAGACAGCCCAATTGGCCCAATGCTGGCCAGGCCAAGGAACCCCACAGTGCATGAATTCATACACCAGGCCTCTAGTACTTAATACTACCTGACCTAGGGAGGCCTACAGGTTGGGTCGGATATCATAGGTGTGCTCTGGTGAGCAGCAGGACCTCTAGTTTTGTTTTATTCTGGTTCACCTGTCCACACTTGGATTGGAACAGAACTAGACCAGCTTCTCATCCCCCCTCATTTCATGTCCTTTCCACGTTCTCTAGGATGCTACTTCATTGTGTCAGATAGCATGAACTTAAGAAAAAAAAGGAAGGAAGGGAGGGAGGGAGGGAGGGCTGAAACTTAAAAAATGAATCACGATATAATCTAACCTAAGAGGGCTCACTCTTCCCATTCTCTCTTAAATCCAGTCTATATAACAACTTTGAAGTGTGTCTTCCACCAACATAAAGAGCTAAGAAATATAAGCCACACACTTTTAAGACCCCTGATCTCTCGTGGCCCTCTCGGACTGTTTTTGTATACTCTGATCCATCATTTGCCTCTTATGTTTTAAAAAGGAGTTTTTTTATTTCCCTGCTAGCATTTTCTTCTTTATTTTGTATATTTTTAAATTATCATGCAGTAAAATTGACTTTTTTTCATGTACAATTCTATGAATTTTAACACATATATAGATATGTGTAAACACCATCACCATCAAGATACAGAAGAGTACCGTGACACTGAGGAACTTCCAGGCGCTATGCTATCCCTTTGCAGTAACTCCAACCCCAGCAACCACTGATCTACTTTTCACAAATAGATCATTAATAGTTTCTTTGTTCTATGTTCCCAAACAACGAAACTAGAAATGCTAGTGTTTGTAGCTTAAAAGTTAAGCATCCTCTATGGCAGTTATTTTAACTCATATTAAAACTTATTTAAAATTAAATTTATGTTAGTAAACACAAAACTAGAAAAGGTGATGCATCTGAAACTGCACCTTTAATTCCAGCCAACATCAACCTGGGACCAGGCAGCCCAGAAAACTATGGCATCTTTATGGGTTAAATAAAGATCTATTCCTTACAAAATTATATGGTCTGCGAGTTTACATAACATATCTTTCTTAATACTTGACTTTAAAACTGTTAAAATTCAACATTTATTCAATTGATAGCAGTCATGCTTTTTTTAGGTTTTTAAATCTAATTCAACAAGTTTCCAGCGTCATCAAATTGCTCAGCTCTTTCAATTAAACTGAATTCTTGTAAAAATATGGCTTATACTGATGTTTGAGCTATAATTGAGGTGTATATATCTAGTCCCCCTTTCAACATTACTATCTTCTTTATTCTCAAATTAATGTCCTAAAGAAAGAATTATAGAAAAATCCCCATTGCATTATTTCTTTGCAGAAACTTTCAACTTCTTTGCACCTCAATTACTGAACTCTTACCAATTTCATCCTACATAATAAAACCCTAAGATGCAAATCCACCAAACAGCAAACCAGTCACTATGACATGCACTGACCATCAGGGGACAGACGCTCAATGCAGGAGCTGCCCCCAACCAGTGGTGGCGGCAAGGGGCAAGGCCAGCGAGCAGGCAGCACCAGGCCAGCCAAGGTGCGTACCAGCGGGGGGCTCCCCAGTCACCCCATCGGTCGCCCCACAGATCAGCCCCGATCACCGGCCAGGCCTAGGGACCTTACCCATGCACGAATTTTGTGCACCAGGCCTCTAGTAAGCCAATAATATAAAGCAGTTCTTCATTGTAATCCTTCTTGGAACAAGCCAAAGAACAAATGAACAGATTTTTTTTTCATGCACTTCCTTCCTTCCTCATTAACTCACACTGTGACATGATAGAGCTATCAGTTCAAAGTATGTTTGTGACAGTAAAAAGCTCACTAAAAAGAAAGTGAAAATCCATCATTTCTGTCCCTGATGTGTTAGTTTTTGTAAACAGTCAGTTGGCAATGGCTGAAAATGAGTCTGAATGTTTTCTCCATATATTGAGCACCCAACATTAAAAGAAACTATCTCTGACAAAAAAACAGTCAAGTTCATTATGTTCAATTTTTATGATAAAATACAGATTTTTTCATTAAGAGAGAAATCCTTATATTCAAAAGGTTAAAAATAATAATCCTTTAAAAGACCAACTTTAGTTGATTAAATTAAAAATACTGTCATAAACAAATGAATAAATACCAGCCAAGTCTATAAATCTGTCTGCCTTTGAATCTACTATATTTTTGTTTGGGCAACAATGGCACAAGTTTTCATTCACTTTTAGTTAAGTATTTGATTTCTCTCTAACAGGTAATGTTAGCCCCAGAATGTTGGCCTTCATTGCTTAGAAGATCTCTTTTGATAATCAGCTAAAGATGTCTTATGGCTAATGACACATTTTCAGGGAAATATCATTAACAAATATTAATACCTGTATTGTTATTTTGCCTCTTCAAGCATTAGCCTGAATCTCCTTCCTCTCTCTCATTCCCTTACCTCCTGGGTCCCTGAATTCTTCCCCTTTCCCTCTCTTTGAGACCTCACAAAAAGACATGGTTAAAATGATTAAAATTATGAAATTTAGCATTCTTTTAAAATTCTACATCTACATCTTTAAAAGCTGAACCATATCCCTGGAAAACCATATACATATACATATACATATACATATACATATACATATACATATACATACAACATTTTACAAAGACTTCCAGGAGTTCAAAGCCCCTCTAAGCCTGTCCATAAATACAAAGCGTCTGTAGTCCCCAGAGGAAACCTTGCTTGGCAAGCTGATTCCCACACAGTCAACCATTCAACTATCCCCTGGCCCAAGGTTTGCCACCTTCTCAGCCCTTCCTTTGGTCAACACTGCGGAGCCCAAATTAACTTGTGTCTCCCCTGTGAAGCCCTTCCCACCTCCTTCAACTCACATGGCTTTCTGCTTTACTCTGGCTTCCTGATACACAAAAAGCCAAGTCTTATGATTTGGCTTTCAACTTCCCTCTAAATGATTTATGCAGGTAAGTTAGACCTCTAAATCTAACTGGTAACCCCCTGAAAACAGATACAGTATACCTTACATCTCCACAGTTTCCCCCACAACACATGTCAGGGTGCCAGAAGCCCAGTGAATACTTACTGAATGATCAACCCTCCCATCTGACTGTCTTCCCACTAGCATCTGTCCCACCATTGCCACTTTGCCCAGGGGGAAGGATGGGGCCAAGAACCACATCTTTTTTTTATATATATATATTTTTATTGATTTCAGAGAGGAAGGGAGAAAGTGAGAGAGAGAAACATCAATGATGAGAGAGAATCATTGATCAGCTGCTTCCTGCACGCAATCCGGGCACGTGCCCTTGACTGGAATCAAACCCGGGACCCTTCGATCCACAGGCTGACACTCTATCCACTGAGCCAAACCAACTAGGGCAAGAACCACATCTTTCTGAGCAGAATTTAGATTATGCTGATCTCAGGGGTTATCACTCGCCATTGTGTTCATTCATTTAGCAAACATTTATTAAGTTCCTCCTAAGCTAGACACTGGAGATAGAAAAATGATAGGTAAGTAAATGATTTATGGTGTGCTATATGCAGTAACAGAGATTCACATATGGCAACAACAGAAAAGAAGTAGGTGTGAATGAATTAAAACTATACCCACTTTTTGTCAGATCAGCAAAAAATATATCTTTTGGTGTGCTGCAGAATTTTAGGAATTAGTTTATGTGTGCCATGAGATGAAAAAGGTTGAAAATCGCTGGAGTAGACAACTCTCTACCTAGAGATGTTAGTAAAGTCATCGCTGAGAACAGGAAGCTTGAAGTGGATGTTGATTTAGTATGAATTCACCAGATGAGCTAGGATGGGAAAGGGATCCCCAGAGAGTAAGAGCAAATGCGAAAGCACAAACTCATGGAAATAACAGGTCCCTTCTATCCCCTCCTCACTTTCTCTAGTCAGCCCCTGGATGAGGCCAGCTTATCTCAGGATTACTTACTTGAACTGAGTAACAGGAATTTATTTTTAAAGATTAACTAACGTGCTTTGCTTAGAAAAGATGAACTTCAAATTCTAAATAAATTCAGTATTTTGGATTTGGAAAGAGACACATGTGACTGATTCAAGATTCATTTTATTAGGTAACATATTTTTATAGTGAAGATTTTAAATGCGATTTTAATTGTAATGATCTGTCTGCCTTCAAGGGATAAAATAACATCAAGAAAGAATGGTTTTAAAGTTTTTTATTCAGTGTTTCCATTCCTATATCATGTCCTTCTCCAAGTGGGCTGCAGTCTCTGTCTCCTGGCTTCACAACCCTCTCCTTGGGCCTTAATAACCATGGAACCTCTTTCACTGTGAGGTTTAATATCCTGCTTGAAAGTCCAAATATGATTCACATATTGCATCTTCAGTATTTCTAAAACAAATCAATCTGCTTGGACTTGAAAAAATTACTTTTCTCCAGAACACTTAAAAACATGCCTTCTAATATCTGGAAATGAGAGTTATTTAAACACATGCAATAATACTGCTTCAGGCTCATTTTCCTGCCTTGCATTTGAAGAAAAATTAATAACACTGCTAAACTAATTTTACTTAAGAAATACTAATGGTATTAAAATGCATCAATAGTCTGGCTTTAAAAAAAAAAGCAGTTTAAAAAAGTCACGAACAGATCATTGCAGAGGTGCCATTCCTGGCACGCATGATTTTCTCAGAAACTTGAGCCTGTAATTGCTTTTAAAGGCTTGAAAGCCTTCATTCTCTCTCCCCTGATAGAGCCAAAGAAAACTTCATATCTGAGGTCCAAGAAGATGCTCACAAATTTATAATAAAGCTTCAATGATGGTACTACATAAGTGGTGATAAGTGGTGTTTTTATTGTTGTTGGTCCCAGATACACATACATAACCAATTAAACAAACTAGCAAAAATTTCCCAGAAAAGTCATTTAAAACTATTTTGAGTTGTGCCATGAAACTCTGAGTTCAGATCTCAGATATTCATAGCCATTGGAGTCCCAGAACCCCAAAGTTGAAAAGAGCAAGAGAATGAAGACCTCACACTGGAAGGGTAAGATAATGATAATCAGGATAATACATTATATTTGTGTTGTGCTTTATTCTTATAAGAATTCTTCCTCAGGATTCACTTCATATGATCATCCTAAACCTCCAGCAGAGATAACAAACCTAGATTCCCGGAGTGACGTGACGTGCCCAAGGACCGGTGGCCAGCTATTGGCAAGAGTAGAATCAAAGTCCAAGTCATGCTAGTAAAAAAAATATATCTTTTCCATTAAACCAGATTTAGCATGACCCTTCCATCATTTCATTCTGCATTTCTTTTTTTTTTTTTTTTAATATATTTTATTGACTTTTTACAGAGAGGAAGGGAGAGAGATAGAGAGTTAGAAACATCGATGAGAGAGAAACATCGATCAGCCGCCTCCTGCACATCCCCTACTGGGAATGTGCCCGCAACCCAGGTACATGCCTTTGACCGGAATCGAACCTGGGACCCTTTAGTCCGCAGGCCGACGCTCTATCCACTGAGCCAAACCGGTTTTGGCTGCATTTCTTATAGAGTCATTGATTTTTAAAAATACAGTATTTCAGGATCCTTAGAACTTCATTTTAAGTTCCCAGTTTCAAAAATGTATTAATCAGCCCAATATCAATTTCCTCTCTATTCAAAGTTAACCTCATTGGAGAAAGGATAATCCAAAGCAAATAAGGATGTTTTTCATTCACTTCTCTGTTTTCTCTTTTATATCACTGTGAAAGTGCATACTGAATGCCTCTCTCAACCAGCAAAAGGGCCTTCCCATTCATTTATTAGGCCGGGCCTCTGCCAGAAAACATGATGATTGGTTTCCTCCTCAGGCTTCCACGAAAAATTTCTCAGAAAGATCTCAGAAAGCACAAGATGCAGGCAGCAAGACCCAAATGATCCCATAAATTTAAGACTATAAGACTCTAATATCAATCTCAAGAATACATTACTACATAAAAGTCTTTTGACACTTTCTAAAAAGAGCCCTAGGAAAACCAGCAAAGGAGTAATTTTCCCAAATCCCCGACTTCTGGAAGAACACCAGATTTCTTCCTTTCATTCATTCACTTGTTCATTCCTTCATGAATCATTCAACATGAAACCCTGTTGGCAGCAGTGTTCTAGGCCCTGAGGATTCAGTGATAGCAAGACAAGTTTCTGCCTTACAGAGCTTACATTCAAAAGGAAGTAAGACAGGCAATAAACCCATAAACAAATAATATCAGATACTGTTAAGTATAACAAAGAAATAAAACAAGGAAATGGGGACAGAGTAGAAGCAGGACAACCAGTTAGGAGGCAGTTATTGTAGCCCAGGTAAGAGATGAAGGTAAAATTGGTGAAATCTAGTTAGATTTAGCACTTGCTGATGGATTTGATATCAAGTTTGAGGAAGAGAGAAATTGAGAATTATTCTAAGAATTCTGCATGAGCAAATGAGTGGCCAATGCCATTAGGTAAGATGGAAAAGAGCTTGAAAGAAACAAGATAGAGGTAGGGACATCAAGGATGCTCTTTTTAAAAAATATATTTTTATTGATTTCAGAGAGGAAGAGAGAATCATCAATCGGCTGCCTCCTACTCGCCCCACACTGGGGATCAATCACTGAGCCTCTCAGGCTGGGCAAGGATACTCTTTATTGCTCAGTCAAGTTTAGGATGCCATTGAATTAGGGATGTTATTTAAATAAATTTAAAAAGACAGTAGGATATACAAGTCCAAAGCTCAAGGGAGAAGTCAGGGCTGGAAATACAAATTTGAAAATCATCAGAATTTAGGTAGGACTTGAGGTCATGGGACCAGATGAGTTCTTCTTAGGACGTGTAATCAGAGGGGTTCAAAGGACAGCTGTGCCACATATTAGCTAACTTAGGCAAAACGTCAACCTTTCCTAACCTTTTTATGCAGGCTGACACACATCCGGACATGCTAGGAAATTGGCACAGCACTGCACAAATACATGTTGTTGTCCAGCTCCTAAGAAATTAAACATCACAGAAAGACAGGAACAGAAATAACTGAAGTGAAAATGCAAATTTCCCGACCATGGTAATAAATTACCAGTTACCTTAGCAGAGCTGGAAAACAAATTGCCAGCAAATTCCTTGGAAGAAAGTGCCACCGGAGAAAATTAAGATCGAGCACCCCTACCTCTGCTCCACTGGAAAGAGGAAAGGTTTTCATGAACAAATACAACTAAAAATAGTACACTGAGCTATTAATAGTGAATATTTCCAGGGGCTGGGTTTATAGAGGATAATTAATGTTTGAAATTTTTATCATAAGCATATATTACTTTCAAAAATTAGAAAAAGAAAGCTACACAAAAGGGTAATATAATAAAAAGTTATAATTTCTGAAGATAATATTGATTTGGCATGACATAACAAATAGGGGGAAAAGAGCAACTTGTGAACTATTTCCAAGGAGCTTCAATGTGAGTCTTAGAATTACCAAAGGACTGATCAAACTGGCCTAGATGGTGATTATTGTTAACCTCTAGACCAGTGGTTCTCAACCTTCCTAATGCCTCGACCCTTTAATTCAGTTCCTCATGTTGTGGTGACCCCCAACCATAAAATTATTTTTGTTGCTTCTTCATAACTGTAATTTTGCTACTGTTATGAACTGTAATGTAAATATCTGATATGCAGGGTGTGTTTTCATTGTTACAAATTGAACATAATTAAACATAGTGATTAATCACAAAACAATATATAATTATATATGTGTTTTCCGATGGTCTTAGGCGACCCTTCTAAAAGGGTCATTCAACCCCCGAAAGGGTCATTCGACCCCCAAAGGTTGAGAACCGCTGCTCTAGACTAACATGTATTGGTAAAGTAAAATAAGAATCAAGTGGATATTCTTACAAGTGCTGAGATTTTAAAATATAATTATCCTAGAAATCTCAAAGATCCCATACATTTACCTATTATAAGCTTAAAATTAATGAGTATGTAGGCTTTTTCTGATTGAAACCATCAGTATTTGTTAACTGGTGGAAAGAACATTTTAAAGTAGCAGATATATTAAGGATCACAAAATTACTGTGTTACCACAGACTAAGTATGGAGGAAACAAAACTATTACCTGATCATATTCTTGTCATTCTTTTGCTTATTTACATCTGCTTACCCTATTTATGTTATAGATGTCCCTAATTTAACCTATAATCCCAGGTTTCATTAGAACAATTAGAGAGCTGCTGCTACAAGATTTCAAGTAATTTTATGAAATTATAACTGTGGTTTTTAATGTTACTATATGTTTTTAAAAATTCAACACTAAGGAGGCCTTGAAGAAAACTGTAGTCTTTGCCATGTTTAAATTAAAAGGAAAACCCTTTCTAATCATATAAACCTAAAGTCTTAACATGTAAGTCACTGAATATAGAGTAGGATTTCTTAGTCTCCCGTGTCCCTTGTGGGCACTTCCAATCGTAAATCAAGGTAGTAAGCACTAGATGGCATTGCTGACTCATATTCAGAGAGTTGATTTCTTTTCCAGGTTTTATACTAAACTTAAGAATCAATGTTATTGGCCCTGGCTGGGTAGCTCAGTTGGTTAGAGCATCCTCCCGACACGCCAAGGTTCTGAGTTTGATCTCCGGTCAGGGCACACACAAGAATCAATCACTGAGAGATTTTGAAGATGGCTGTGTAGATAAATGCCTGCACTCGCTGCATCCCACGACCACATCAAAACTACAACTAAAACACAGAACAATCATCATACAGAACCACTGGAAAGCTGGTTGAATGAAGTCCTACAACTATAGAAGTAAAGAAGAAAGCACAATGAGACTGGTAGGAGGTGCGGAGGCATGAAATGAGCTGGTCTGGCACCCATGTGTGCTGCTTTTTTAATCAGGAGGGAGATCATCTCTGCAGAGGCCGCCCGGAGGAGCAAGGTTTCCCAGCCCCACACCAGACCCCCCAGCCTAGGTTTCCAGAGTTAGGAAAAGAAGTCCCTATGGGCAGTAAGAACTATGGGCTGTAAAAACCAGTGAAGATTAGAGCTCAGTGACACAGAGGCTGCTGGAGACCCAGCTGTTCCTCTTAAAAGGCTGGCACCCAAACTGAACTTACAAGATCCTGCTTCCTCTGAGCACCAGCACCAGGGTGAGGCTCTGGGGAACACACACACACATGAGCAGGAACTGGATTGTCTGGTATGGGTTAGGAACTCAGGGCAGCTTTCTCCCAGAGGAGGGGTTCGCAGGTATTATTGTTCCTATTGGTCCCATTATTCTGGAACCTCCCTGGTCACAGGGCTGACTGGCAGCTATTTCTGTTTTCTCTGGCCCTGGTGATTCCCTAAGATCCTCCCTCATCCAATTTATAACCCCACCCAAGCTGTGTGCAGCGGCTTTTGCATATGAATGGCCTGTCCTTGCTCAGGCTAAAATCTCTCAAGCAAGCTGCAGCTGGGTCAGGGAGCCCCAAACCTATCAATAAAAGGCCCAAGATCTGCCACCAGCACAAGCCTGCCTTGCTTTATAGCTGGGTCTCATCTGGGCACTTCCAAACTTGCTACAAAGAGGAGGAATCTGTTGATCTCTCTATAGCTGCCACTGGGTAGCCCCAGGCAGTGGCTGACTTTGCAACTCCCTGGAGACCAAGAGCCAGTGTACCCAGTGGTCAGTGTCAGACGATACCAGATTACAACTCTACATATTCATAAACAACACACTCAAGGGGCAGACTCAGTGAGCACCAAAGCCCCACTGAAGCAAGTCCTGCTCCATAGGGGTGTCTCCTGCACAGCAGTTCTCCCACTGTAGTCACTGCTGGTCCTCACAGCCAATTGACCTGGAAGTCAATTCCTCCCAGTGACACCAACTGCAAGTCTCAACTACAATAAGACTGTGTTCACAGCCCACAAAGGGGTGCACTTAGAGCTCCCAGCTCAGGTGCCTGGAGAGGCTGAGCCACTGGGCCCTATAGAACACCTACTACACAATGCCACTCTACCAACTCAAGGAGACATAGCAACTCTACCCAATACATAGAAATAAACACAGGAAAGCAGCAAAAAATGAAGAGACAAAGAAACATGTCACAAAGGAAAGAAATGAAAGAAAGCAAACTACTGTGGATATAGAGTTCTAAACCACAGTTATAAGGTTACTCAAAAATCTACTAGAAATCGCCAAAAAAATTTAAAAAGGACCAGTCAGAAATTAAGTATACACTGACTGAAATAAAGAATAGTATAGAGGAATTCAACAGCAGAGTAGAGGATTCTGAGAATCAAATCAATGACTTAAAATATCAGGAAGCAAAAAACACCCAACCAGAAGAGCAAAAAGAAAAAAGAATCCAAAAATATAAAAATAGTGTAAGGAGCCTCTGGGACAATTTCAAGTGTACCAACACTTGCATTATGAGGGTGCCAAAAGAAGAGAGAGAGCAAGATATTGAAAACCCCTTTGAAGAAATAATGACAAAAACTTCCCCTACCTGGTGAAAGAAACAGACTTACAAGTCCAGGAATCACAGAGAGTCCCAAACAAGAGGAATCCAAAGAGGACCACACCAAGACACATCATAATTAAAATGCCAAGGGCTAAAGACAAAGAGATAATATTTAGAATTAAAGGTCAGATAAAGAGCTTCACAGATATGAAAAAGCTAAAGGAGTGCATCATCACCAAACCAATATTATATGAAATGTTGAAGAGTAGTCTTTAATAGGAGGAGGAGGAAGAAGAAAAAGATCAAAAATATAAACAACAAAATGGCAACAAATACATACCTATTAATAATTGAATCTAGAAATCAAATAAACGAATAAGAAATCTAATAAACAGAATAAACTGGTGAATAAAATAGAATCAGAGTCATGGAAATGGAACAGACTGACGATTCTCAGAGGGAAGGGGGTTGGGGGGTGGAAAGAGATTAAACAAAGATCTTATAAGCATATATGCATTACCTATGGACACAGACAATAGGGTAGCAAAGGTCTGGGGTGGGGCAGGAATGGGGTGGGGGGAGGTGGTAATGAGGGGGGGAAAGAGGGATATCTTGGTGAGTAATAAACTCAACAATAAAGATTAAAACACACACAAAAATCAACCAATAAATGCATAAATAAGTGGAACAACAAATCCATGTTTCTCTCTCTCTCTAAAAATAAAAAAATAATAAATAATTTTTAAAAAGAATCATTGTTATTAACAAACAAAGTTCTTGAAGAAATGTTGAATGTTTCAAATGTTAAATATTCCAAGCCAATTTAGGGTGTTCTCTACTTTATACTTTTCGTCCATTGCTATTGCTTTAAATCAAGTTCTTGAAATGAGGTTTTAAATATATAAACTATGTATAAATATAAATATAAATGTAAATATAAAAATATTTAAATCAAACATTGGTGTACTTTCAGATTATAATTATAATTTACATGGAAAGAAACAAGGTTCTCCAAAGGAAAGACTCTGTCTTCAGCTGTGCTAAGGCAACTTGCCACTAACAGCCTAAGGGCAGGAGGGGCCAGGGGCAAATTATGGGTTTAGCCTTTCATCTCTATAATGTGCTAACGACCTGTATATAAAGGCTCTTCTGTCCACTTTGGGACTGAAGTCTCCCGGTCTTTCCACTTAAAAACGAGAAATGTCAATATGGCGAGTGTCCCAGCCCGGCCATTTCTGGAACTGTCTTGGGCTCGTAAAGGAGGGCTGACAGTGACAGGAGGCCTCTCGCCTCACCCTTGCAAATGCTCTCCTCTACTCCTGCTGTTGTTCAGATAAATAGCCAGTGTCAGGCCCGGGTCCTGACCAAGCTAAAAACTTCTCCAAAATCAAAAGCCTTAGGAAATCATCATGCCCTTTCAAACATCACAACATCTTCTTTTTAAAGAATCTTGCTCTTTTGAAAAGAGATTCAAAATAGCTTCTCAACTCACCAACAGTACAAGAAACATAGGTGATATAGAAAATCTCGTAAAGCTAGCATGAAGATTACCATTCAGCAATTCATTCATTTATTCCGAGACTGCAGCCATAGGCCATGAATGGCCCTCGGTGCTAATAACGCAGCAGGTGAACAGAGGAGCTGGGTCCCTGTCTTCACAGGGCCTACTGTTCAGTAATACAGAAATAATACTTTTTAATGTTGCCAGTCAGCAGACAATAATATCACCTCAAATCCCTTTTGGAAGTAAGCCTGATATAAACCAATGAAAATTAAATTCACCGATCATGATATGGTGGCAGTAAAATTAGGATAAATGCTCCATTCGATACTCACAAGAGTTCTCTGAACAGTTTTTACCAATCTCAGTTTTCTACGAGGTCTCCAAGTAAAAGGGTGTATGGACTAGACCAGCCACAATCCCACACAGATGGTTGTATTTGGTATACAGGGAGATGGCTTCTCACAATTAAGCAAATAAAAGTAAACCAAAGTATGTACCATATTCTCAACTGTAAACTCCTCCTTTTGACAAAATTAGTAATTCAATGTCTAACCTTGATTAATACTATATATTATCAACATGCAATAGAAAATCTTTCAAATTCACATACTCAATAAACTGAGTGTTCTTTTAAATGAAGTGGAAAGTTAGAAGCTTTTTGTTAAGATCATCTGGGCATCTTAGAAATCTGAATCCTGAGTTGGACCCATTCCCACATTGTTATAAACCACACTACAAACTCTCAAATCAGGGATAGAGTCCTTTGTGGAAAGATGAATCCAGAAAATAAACTGAAACCAGATTTCAGTTTGGCAACTTAAGTTCAGAAGACAGAGACTTGGAAACAGAAGAAAAAGAATAGAAATTGACATAATTCAGGTAGGTTGGAATTCAAAGTATGCTGGGACCTTGGCAACACAGACCAGCTGGAGCAAGACAAAGCCAAGACCAGGCCAGGCACAGTCCAGGGAAACGCATACTAGCTCCAGATGTCTGTCTGCCAGGTGGATGCTTGCAACCCCAATGCACCATGTCCAAAGACACAGCAAGCTCATACTTGGTTCGGGCAGACATTGGGAACAGGAGGATGAATTCAAGGGCATGACAGGGCCATGAAGCTACAGACTCCCAGTCATGGCAAGACTTGTATTTTCAGCAATACTGTAATCTAAGTACATAGAAAAACCTAGAATTGGGGGGGTGAAATATAACAAAGATTCAAAAATATAGCTGATTCACAGGGAAGTAAGGGAAATTCTAAAACCAAAACCGGAGAAGAACGTCAACACAGATATGTTACCCTGGCACTGACATGTAGGCTGTGTTGATACTGGTAAAGAAGCTTGGGATTTTATAGTCCTGTGGAAACAGATGACGAAGCCTTGGGTTTGCTCAGTGTGACATGGAACAAGTCCCTTCCAGCCCCCATAAGCCCTCACATGGCTGGTCTCTCAGTAAAAAGAGATGACAAGGAAGCTGTCTATCTCAACATAGATGTTTGGGGGAGCACTCCCCAAGCAGAAGATTCAAATTTCCATTACCTAATTGAAGAGAGAGGAACTTCCAAACTCATTTTATAAGGCCAGCATTATCTTAATACCAAAGCCAGACCAGGACACTACAGGAAAAGAAAATTACAGGCCAGTATCCCTGATAAACACAGATGTGAAATTCTCAACAAACGTGAATTCCAGAGCACATTAAAAAGGTCTGACACCATGACCAAGTGGGATTTATCCCTGGGATGCTAGGATGGTTCAATATACACAGATCAATAAATGTGATACACAATATTAACAGAATGAAGGATGAAAATCATACGATCATTTCAATAGATGCAGAAAAGGTATTTGACAAAATTCAACATCCTTTCATGATAAAACTCTCAACAAATTAGGTAGAGAAAGAATGCATCTCAACATAATGAAGGCCATATATGACAAGCCCTCAGCTAATATCATACTCAACAGTGAAGAGTTAAAGGCCTTTCCTCTAAGATCAGAAACAAAACAAGCATGCCCACTCTCCCACTTCCATTTAACATAGTACTGGAAGTCTTAGACACAGCAATTAGGCAAGAAAAATAAGTAAAAGATATCCAAATTGGAAGTGAAGAAGTAAAATTACCTCTGTTTGCAGATGACACGATCTATATACAAAAGAACCTAAAGACTCTACACCAAAACCTATTATAACTAATAAATAAATTCAGTAAAATTACAAGTACAAGATCAGCATACATGACCTGGCTGGTTTGGCTCAGTAGATAGAGCGTCAGCCTGCCAACAGAAGGGTCCCAGGTTCGATTCCTGTCAAAGACACATATCTTGGCTGCAGGCTCCTCCCAGGCCCTGGTCCTGGTCAGGGTGCATGCAGGAGGCAACCAGTCAATGTGTTTCTCTCACATCAATATTTCTCTCTGTCTTTCCCTCTCTTCCACTCTCTCTAAAAATCAATGGAAAAATATCCTCGGGTGAGGATTAAAAAATAATAAATAAAAATATATTTAAAAAACAAACATACAAGTCATATGCATTTCTATACACTAACAACGAACTCTCTGAAGAAATTAAGAAAGCAATCCCATTTACAATAGCATCAAAAACAATGAAATATTTAGGAATAAATTTTAACCAAGAAATTGAAAAACCTGGACACTGAAGCAAGAAATTGAAGAAAACACAAATAAGTGGCAAGACATCCCATGCTGTTAGATTGGAAGAATTAATATTGTTAAAATGTCTATACTACCCAAAGTGATCTATAAATTCAATGCAATCCCTATCAAAATTCCAATGGCATTTTTCATAGAAATAGAAAATGCTGTCCTAAAATTTGTATGGAACCAAAAAAGATCCTGAATATCCAAAGCCATCCATGAAAGAAAATGAAGCTGGAGATATCACACTTCCTGATTTCAAGCTGTATTACAAAGCTGTAGTAATCAAAAGAGTGTGGTACTGGCACATAGAGCAATGGAACAGAATAGAAAGCTCAGAAATAAAGCTATGCATATACAGTCAACTAATCTTTGACAAGGACAACAGGAATTCATAGTAGGGACGGATAGTCTCTTCAACAAATAGTATCGGGGAAACTGAATATTCAGATGCAATGAACCTGGACCCCTAGTTTTCATAACACATAAAAGTTAAGCCAAATAGATTAAAGACTTCACTATAAAACCTGAAACCATAAGACTCCTAAAAGAAAACATATAGGAAAAGCTCCTTGACATTGATCTTAGCAATAATTTTTTGGGGAAGAATACCAAAAGCACAGGCAACAAATGCTATCTATCTATCTCTTACATATACACATATACACATATATATAATGGAATACTATTCATCCATAAAAAACAGCATGATGAAACTGCAGGGCATTATGCCAAGTGAAATAAGCCAGACAGAGAAGGATAAATATTGCAAGGTATTATTTATATGTGGAATATATATTTTTTAAGCTGATTTCATAGAAACAAAATAGAGTGGTGGTTATGAAGGGTTAGGGAAAGGGAAAAATAGGAAGATGTGGTCAAAGGGTACAAACTTATAAATTCTACAGATCTAATGTACAGCTATTAAAAATATGGCATTGTGTATTTGTTATATGTGGTATTGTGTATTTGTTATATACATGAAAGTTGCTGAGAGTAGATCTTAAGCATTCTCACCACAAAAAATAAAAATAAAAAAGTTAAATATGTAAGGTGCATTAAAATACTTGTTCTTAGTAATCATTCCACGATTTATACGTATATAAAACCATCACACTTTATACTTTAACTATATACACTTATAGTTGTCAATTATTCCTCAAAAATGTTGAGGGGAAAACAAACAAAAAGAACCAAATTGGCTTTGTTGCGATTCTCTATTAAAAATATTTTTTTACTGTTAAAAAAATTATATTACCTATGTAGTTCGGGAACCCAGACCTGAGAAATAGCTATGAAAGTGATCCAGGGTTGGAAACACACTCACAGTGCCTGTAAAAATTAAAGTCAAATTCTCTCGAGAGCAGTGATTCTCAGCCTTGACTCTGGAGCTTTAAAAACAGTAATGCCTCAGTCTCACACCTGGGGTATCTGAGTTAACTGATCTGGGGCTCAACCTGCCGCCCTAATTTTTAAAAGCTCACTAGGTAGTTCTAATGTGCAGAAAAGATTGAGAACCTTCGCTCTAGAGAGACATGCTTCTGTGCAGGCCACACAGAATCCCCACCAAGCATGACTTCAAAAACAACACTTTACAGCACCCAAAGGAACAATCCACCATCAGCAAGAGTAGGAGGAATAACTGGAAGGAAAGTTAAGCCTCCAAGAACGTTAGCTAATAGATTTGTTGCAGACTATATGATAACATTGAAATAATTAAAGATTTTGTAAAAACCAAAAATATAAAAATGGAGGAAAATACAGACATAAAATAAAACTATAAAGGATAAATATATTCATTGATTTCAATAACTCAGTAAGTGGGTTAAAGAGTAGACTAACAGATCTGTAGAGGAAAGTAGAGAACAAGATGATTGTCCCAGAGAAAATACCAGGAATACAGCACTGAGAATTAAATAATGGCGTCTGTCAGTTGATTGAGCATCATCCTATGCACCAAAAGGTTGTAGGTTCAATCCCGGCCAGGGCACATGCCCAGGTTTTGCGTTTGGTCCCCCGTTGGGGTGAGTGCAGGAGGCAACCGATCAATGTTTCTCTCTCTCCCTCTCCTTTACTCTCTCTGTAAAATCAATAAAAACGTATTTTTTAAAAATGAATACTAGGAATCACAACAGGAGCTGAAAGCATCAATAACTTAAATATGAAATTTGTTGATAAGTATGGTGACCTTGAAAATTAAAAGTCATAGAATAAATGAGAAGGGTCAACATAAATGTTTCAAGAGATAATGGCAGTTTCTACTTGGAGGATTTTCAGAGCTCACCATATCCTCTAGGCCCATAATATTTTCTCTCAGCTTCCACATATTCTGTCTTAATTGAGGGACAAAATTGAACTAAACTCAGCTCAGCACTGATTTCAGCACTGTTAATGACTTCATTTGAAAGAGACTGAGACAAAAGGAGCTGAAAGCATCGATAACTTAAATATGAAATTTGTTGATAAGGATGGTAACCTTGAACATTTATTGGGGATTAGTTATCTAAATGAAGAAACAGAAGTACTGCAGAATCCCATCCAATGTTCACTCCTTCCCCATCAGATGACAAGCTTGAAAGAAACTTGTTTTTCTAAAATTGATCAATTAAATACCTGTCACTGACAATACCAAGTGTTGGCAAGGATATGAGCAACTGGAATATCTTTCCATACCTTTATGTTGCTAATGGAAACATAAAATAACAAATAACTATTAAAAACAATTTGGCAGTTTTAAGGAGGAAGAAATGTTCTTCTACCCTTCTTTCAGCTGGTCTATTACTTAAACCTACATGACACAGATTAGATTAACAAGAGAAAATTACCAAATGTAATTACATACTCATGTATGGGAACCTGACATACATGAGTGAGTCAGAGAGCCACATATATAAGAAATTCAGAGACAGAGAGGTAAAAGGAGGGTATATGACATTTTGAGCGAAGGATGAGGTCAGGCGCCTTGGGGCTTCAGAGGGGAGGGAGGCTATTCACAGGATGATAAGAGCAGATGTTCAGGAATGAGATGTGTTCCCTGCCCTCTACATAGGTCATAAGAAGTTATCTCTGGTCATAATTCTTACTATGGGAAAGGCCCCTAATTTAAGTTCTCTAAGGGAGGTATAAAAAAGTTTCCTGTGATCCCGCAGGGTCTCCATCGCCTTCAGCTCAAAATAATTCAGATGCCGAAGTGACACAGCTTAGGGAGACCTGTTCGGAACCACCTGAAAAGTTCCTAGAAGGTGAGAAGCATTTGCTATACAATCTAGCAATTCCAGTCCGAAGTATTTGTCCAAGAGAAATGGAAGCATGTGTCTACACAAAGGCTTGCACACGTTCACAGGTTTTTCATCATGGCCCCAAACTAGAAACAACACAAAAGTCCATGAACAGATGAATAGATAAATTATAGCACAGCTATACAATGAAGTGTTATTCAATATCAAAAAGGAACAGACAACTGATAGCTACAGTCACATGGGTGAATCTCAAAAACATTATCCTGAGAAATAAGCGAAAAGTGCCAAAGTATACTAGTACTTTATGATTCCATTTATGTGACACTTTGGAAAAAACACATGTAATCTACAGTAACAGCAAAAAGATAGCACTTCCCTAAGGCCATGTGGGAGGGTGATTCACGGGAAAGGAAGGGACCCAGGGGAAATTTAGGGTTGATGGAAATGTTCTATATTTTTATTGCAATGGTGGTAACATGAGAACATACATTTGTCAAAACTCAAAACACTGTACGCTTAAAGTAGGTGTATTTTATATGTAAATTATACCTCATTGAAGTCGATGTTTTAATTCTTCCCTCTTGCCAGAAAGATGTTCAGCTGTTTCCCCCTACATACTTATCATCTTATCATTTTTCTACATTTTCTTCTCTTTCTTGATTTTATCATTGTCTCACTTTTAAAATATTATTTTTCCCATTTATCTTAAGACTAGGTCACAAATTTGAAATTATTTTCTATTTGCTCAAAAAGTAGGATGTGATGGGTGGATCACGGTATAAAGAAAAAGAGTTCTAATGTGCTCTGGGTTCAAATCCCAGCTCTACCAGTTACTAGCTATGTTATCTTAAATATTAAACACTCTTAACCTCTAAATGGAAATTGTAATAATGGAAATTGTAATAATACCTGGCTCTTCGGGATATGAGGCATATAAAATTTTTGGCACAGAGCAGGCATTCAGTAAATGTTCATCGGTTCAACAAATGATATTCTCATTTAAGTTCTTCACCATCTGTATATAAGCTAGCTAGAGGAATTAACATAAATAAAATTTAGTTAATTTAGGAAGTAAAATCACTCTCTAATAGTGACTTAAATGGGGTAGAAGGACATGAAAGCAATATCACTCAAAGCCAAGTCTGTGAACCAGGGCCCAGCCATACTTGCTACCAGTGTGAGCAAGATAAGCACAGAAAATAAAAGTAACTATTTAAAAATTTTTATAGAAATAAGAGATGACCCTGTATGATCTATATCAGAAAATGTGATTTAGAGTTTAAATCTTGTATAGAAGAAGGTTCTAGAATAGCTCACAGATTAAGGAGCTTAAGTCAGAACATAAAGCAACACACTGCTTCCTTCATTGAGAAAATCCTTCTATGAAAAAAAAAGAAAAAGAGCCAGCTGAACTAAACAATGTGCTTCACAAAAATAGATAACTGTTGAAATGTAATTATGAAATTGCATATACATTTATCTGTTGAGCTAATTTTTTTAATGGGCTCATGTTTTCTATGTATTTTTTGTTGATTTTTTTCCCCTATAAAATCATTTTCATTTAATTTTACAAAATTAGTGGTTTGGAAACTAAATTGGTTCTTCCCCTCAGATCGTTTGAAACCTTTTTTAGATTATTTATACCTTTGGGAATAAAGATGCTGCCTCCACCCTGCACTTTCCCTCAGCTCAAGTTAAGGAGTTAACTTTGAGTCTAAACATCTGTTTTCGTTTCCCTAGGATAATGGGGGAAAACAACATGGAGAGATTCGAAAGTCTGTGGTTTCAGCAAACTACGGGTCATCCACCAGTGTCCTTGCTGTTAAGACTGTACTGCCACCCTGTGGCCATTCGGCTTATGACCCAAAGCTTCAAGCTCTCCCTTTCCCCTCACACTAACATTTATCTTATCCCATCTTTCCCATGAAGTCCTTAGTGAGCTTCATGAAATCTACTGAGTTCTCTGCAGGTCTTTATTTTGTGATTGCTCTTTTTCATCAGTTTCATCTAGTTTGTTACTGCTACGTGAATTATATACACCAAAAGCTCAGGCATCAAAAACAAAAGTAGACAAGTGAGAATATATATGGCAATATATATACATAGCAAATGAAATTTAACATAGTGAAAAGGCAACCTACAGAGTGGCAGAAAATATTTGCAAACAACATATCTGATAAGGGGTAAGAGCCAAGGTATATAAGGAACTCATACGACTCAATAGGGGGGGAAAGCACACACAAAAACTGATTTTAAAAAGGGCAAATAACTTGATTAGACATTGCTCAAAAGAAGACATACAAATGGCCTACAGGGATATAAAAAGGTGCTCAAGTATCACTAATCATGAGGGATGCAAATCAACACCACCATGAGATATCACCTCACATCTGCAAGAGTGGCCAATATAAAAAAGACAAAAGTATTGTTGAGGCCATGGAAAAGCAAACCCTTGTACACTGTTAGTGGGGATGTAGCTGGTGAAGCCATTATGGAAAACAGTATGGCGTTTTCTCAAAAAATTTAAAACAGAACTACAATATGGTTTAGCAAGCCCACTTCCAGGTATTTTCCCAAAAGAATTGTAATCAGGATCTCAAAGAGATATCTGCACTCCCATAGTCATTGCACCGTTATTCACAACAGTCAAGATATGGAAACAACCAAAATGACACTGACAGATGAATGGACCAAGCAAATGTGGTATATACATACAATGGAATATTACTCAGCCTGAAAAAGGAAACGCTGCCATTTGCAACAACATGGATGAACCTGGAGAATAGTATGCCAAGTGTAAAAACCAGTAACAGATAAAAACTGCATGATCTCATTTATATGTGGAGTTTAAAATAGTCATACTCATAGAAGCCTAGAGTAGAATGGTGGTTGCCAGGAGTTGGGGGAGGGGAGAGGGGAGTGGTGTTGGTCAAAGGGTATAAAGTTTCAGTTACACAAGATGAATACGTTCTGGAGACCTAATGTAGAGTATGATGACTACATTAACAATACTGTATTGAATACTTGAAATTTGCTAAGGGGTTAGATCTTACATGTTCACACACACACCCTAAAAGGACAACTCTATGAGGTGATGGATATGTTAGTTAGAATGATTGCTGTGATCATTTCACTATGTGTAAATATATCAGAAGATGTAGTTGTACACCTTAACAATATACAGTTTTTATTTGGCAATTATACCTTAATAGAGCTATTTTTTTAATGGTGGCTACTTGGAGTTGCCTACATCTAAAATCACCCTAAAATGTAATTGGTAAAGATACTAGTGGATACAGGCTTATTTTTAAGTTAATAGTTTTAAATGGAATATCATTTATTAAGGTTAAATAAAAGGTGAACTTTGAGGATCAGCTTTTGGTTTAATATTTACAAGTTAATTGAGTTAAGAGATACTATGAGATTGGAAGACATGGGAACAGTAAAGGCGTGATCATTGCAAATGGTTGGGAAGGAGTGGGATGCAATAGAGTGAACGTGTACAGAAGAGAGCCTGAAGGAAAACGTAACGAAAAATAAGTAGCTGAGGAGTTAACAAATACACTAGAGACCCTTAAAAGGCATGGAGATCAGGGGGGTGGGAGGGAGGCAATGGGGGGATAAGGACACATATGTAATACCTTAATCAAGAAAGAAAGAGAAAAAATAAAGGCATGGAGATCAACATAAAACAGACAGGCTAGAAGGCGCCCTCTGGAGGAGGAAGGCCTGTTGCTGTTGTGGAGACGAAGTCTAAGAGACAAGGAAGACTTAGGGAGGTTGCTGCAGGAAGCCTTCTAGGTGCTGCCACCACCCGGATGGGAATTGTCAGAGCAGTATCCATACATAGTAGTGACCATCGCTCACTCGCTCAAGTGGCCTGAGGGAGAGAAAAGGGAATATCCAAGGGTGTAATCATAACGATCCACATGTCGAGTGTCCTAGGAGACGGTGTGGAGATGAAGGGGGCAGGGGAGGGAACAGACAAGGACGAGTGGCTCTCCCATCAGCCGCAGAAAAAGGGCCATAACTGTGTCTTCAACTGGAGGGAACCACGCACATACCAACAGCAAGAGCCTCCCAGGGAACATGGAAGGGGAAGGAAATGGCTAGGCCAGTGGTCGGCAAACTCATTAGTCAACAGAGCCTAATATCAACAGTACAATGACTGAAATTTCTTTGGAGAGCCAAATTTTTTAAACTTAAACTATATAGGTAGGTACATTGCTATTAACTTAATTAGGGTACTCCTAAGGCCAAAGAGCCGCTAGTACATCTAACCCAGGTTTGGACAAAATAAAGAGCTCCCCCTTCGGGGACTGTGGGTCTGTTAGCAGAAAGTGCCTCCCTTTGGGGAAGTCAAGTCTCTGCTTCCTCTCACAGGTGCCTCCCTCTCTCTGAAGGGGAAGCCTTTTACGGAGGCCCTGGAGCCTCCACAGGCCACAGAACCAACAAATCTTGTCCAGACACCAAGCCTGGAACCTATACTAGATCGGGACAAAGGTGCTGAGCAGCATGACCTCAGAACTTGATTCTAACAGCCTTGGGGGCGCCGGGGGGGGGGGGGGGGGGCGGGGAGCCCAACAGTTCATTTAAGCCGTCAGATGTTACACTTCCATCCAGGCTGGAATATGTGTTCATGTATATTTTCATCTTTGGAACAGGTGGTTTGAAATGCAAATAAAGTACTAAGTGTCAGAGCTGTATCCTAGCAGTAGCTACTTTGCAAACGTTGCCATGGCACCAATTCAACAGGGTTCTTAGAAGCAGCCACACCTCAGCGAGTTCTTTCTAACTTGGGACAGCAAAGTTCAAGTGAACTAACAGACACACAGCAGCGCAAGAGAGTCCTGAACCGATACAGAAGGTGGATCTTTACAGTACAACCGTCGTCTGAAGCTATTTGAAACGAGGCCTCGAATTTAAAGAGGGAAAAAAGAAGAAAATGAACCATCTCCCAGAACACCTGGGGTGCGATCCAAGCCTGGAGACAAAATGACGGTAATTAGAATTGCTAACGTTTGTTTTTAGCTGCTAACAGATTGCGCACAGATTGGGAAAGGCAAACTCCATTCTCCCATTACTCCAGGGCAAACTGTGCTGTAGCAGCACTCGCTAATCCTAGCTGGTGAAAAGACAGCAGATTGTCTCATTTCTGTTAAAGTAAGGCAAGCCGTCCTCCCACGGCCGCAGTCCAGGGGCCACTCACAACCGGATAACAGAGCTGGTTATGCAGCTCCCTGCTCCTCACTGCCCATAGATCTGCGTTTGGAAGCACAAACCAGAAGGAAAAGGACCAGGTGTGGACACAGACGATAGGGTGGTGAAGGCCTGGGGCAGGGGGCGGGGGGCGGGCTAGAAGGGGTCAAGAGGGAGGGGGGGAAGGGGAACATATGTAATACTTTCAACAATAAAGATTTAATTTATTTTTAATATATTTTTATTGTTGATAGTATTACAGGTATCTCCCATTCCCCTCCCCCTTGACCCCCTTCCTCCTAGCCCCTACCCACCCAGCCCAGGTCTTCACTACCCTATTGCCCGTGTCCATGGGCTTATGCATATTAAGTACATAAGTCCTTTGGTTTATCTCTTCTCACCCCCCCCCCCCCAACTCCATATAAAGATTTACTTTTTAAAAAAAGAAAGAAAAGGACTAGGTCAGCGATGGCGAACCTTTTGAGCTCAGCGTGTCAGCAATTTGAAAAACCCTAACTTAACTCTGGTGCCGTGTCACATATAGAAATTTTTTGATATTTGCAACCATAGCAAAACAAAGATTTATATTTTTGATATTTATTTTATATATTTAAATGCCATTTAACAAAGAAAAATCAACCCAAAAAATGAGTTTGCGTGTCACCTCTGACACGCGTGTCATAGGTTCGCCATCACTGGACTAGGTGATAGGGACACAGGATGCTGGGAAACAAGTCAGCCAACCTGCCTGTGACCAATCCAGGTTCCTGAGGTAGGTCCTGGGCTAACCAGAGCCTGTCTCTGCCTGATGAGGGGAGAATGAAAGGACAGACACCAAAAGTTAACGATACAAGACAGTCTGTGCTCAATGGCTAATTGATATGAACCACCAATTGTGCCAGAGTTCAAAGGGGCCAGGAGTTCTCTCCTGCTCCCCTTCAGATGAGAGAGATCAAAAAAGAATCCCAAACGAAGACTGAAAAAGTGAAGACCTTGCCAGTAGGGAGTCAGGGTCGGGTGACACCGAAGAGTTCGCCATCAGCAAGAAGGAGACTCCAGAGCTCCCTCCATTACCCAGGAAGGCCGCCAGTCCTCAGGCCTCCTCACAGAGAGTAATGATGTGCCATCCGCTGCTAACATAGCCTTAGGAGAGGAAGAGTGCAAAGGAGGGAGTGCTGGGGTTTCCAGGCTGCCTTTATCTTGAAAGATACAAAGACCTCTGCATCCCAAAAGGGAATTCTGGGACCATTATATAGAGTTAACTCTACTCACCACCCCCTCTCCCCACCCCCACCCCCACCCCCCCAAAAAAAGCAGAAAAGGGCCTCTTGGTACAGCTTCCATAATATTTTAGCCAAATCAATCTGTAAGTTTTCTATGGGTGACTTGAAATTGTAATTTGAGTAGTAACCCGGATATCAGGTGTGCCACCCAATGGCAGGCCAGATCCAGGGCACAAGAGTCAAAAGAGAGAGAGGCTTTGGGCTTGGTTTCAGCACGTTTGGATATTCAGAGAGACCCAGTCCCATGGGTAAGACCGAGAGAGCAGGGATGCTGGGAGAAAACAGCGCTCAGGATCAGGGTGAGATGGTGTCAGGTCCCAGGTGGTCCGCCTGTGGCCAAGGGTTAAGCAGAAAGAGTCCAGGGCCCCGAGGAAAAGCTGTGCAAGGTCAAGGAAGCCTCAGGGCAGGGACTCAGTTCCAGCGGGAAAATGCAATGCTCCGGAGGAAACTGAGGCAACCCTCAATCCTGCGGACTAAGGTGACAGGACAGAGGTTAGGAGGAGTCTGGAGTATGATGGGTGTGGTGCCCAGGGTTACTGCCGAGAGGCTAGCCATTAGGATGATGGTGACATGAGTAAAGTCACATTCCATCTAGAGCTGGATTGAGGCCCTAAAATATTTTCTGCCCAAGATGGGATTATATAAGGAACTCTGCAGGTTTCAGCCTGGAGATCAAATACAGCACTGACTGAGGGGATCTGGGAACGTAATTCTCCTCCTAGGAAGTGATGTGAGAGAGTTTGATCTAGTCATATGACTTCTAGTGATCTACATTAAAGAAAAGAGTCAGATATATGAACGATTTATTTAAAGAAATATTCATCAAAGTGTTACTTATAATAACAACAAGAGACAAGAACCTGAATGCTATAGTTATGTAATAAGACACTAATTAGGCGTGGATACTGTGCTTTTTGAAGAATGTTAATAACATAGGAAAATGTTCATGACACAATACTAAGTGAAAAAGCAAAATAAAAAACATGGTTTTATTTTTGTTGGCATAACAAGCACATATACCAAAAAGACTGGGGGAATAGAGCTGTCAATGGCAATGGAAATGGAAACTGATACAAACTGGCATGAGTTTTTATTTTTCCTTTATGTATCTGTATTATAAAAACTCTACAAGAAACATGTAATACTTATATAATAAAAAGTTATTTTACAATACTTTTAAACTATATTATAATGCCTATGTTGTTGCTTTGGAATAATGATAACTGAAGAAATATTTTTAAAGGAAAAATAATTACTTAAAGATCTTAACAGTTCAGTTTTAACATCCCAGAAACTATCTGAAATATCCTATGAACCCTATTGCTTTTAGAATAGTAAAGTTTCTAAATTACTCTAACAAGACCCACCCACTGGAAATAAAACTCTCAAATGTTGATGAATGCATATCCATGACCCAAAGAATACTCACCTGGCACTTCTACAAGAAGTCTCTAGCAAGTAAATAAATTCCATGATCATATTCCCAAAAGGATAACCACTTCCAACATATTGTCAACTAGAGGCCAGGTGCACGAAATTCGTGCACTGGGGGGGGGGGGGGGGGGGGGCGGGGTGGCCCTCAGCCCAGCCTGCGCCCTCTCACAGTCTGGGAGCCCTCAAGAGATGTCTAAGCTGGCAGTCAGATGTCCTTAGCGCTGCCGCAGAGGCGGGACAGGCTCCCACCACTGCTGCTGCAGTCACCAGCCGTGAACCCAGCTCAGGGCTTCTGGCTGAGCAGCACTCCCCCTGTGGGAGCACATTGACCACCCAGGAACAGCTCCTGCATTGAGCATCTGCCCCCTGGTGGTCAGTGCACATTATAGCCACTGGTAGTTTTGCCTTCCAGTCGATTTGCATATTAGCCTTTTATTATATAGGATGATTAGAAGAAATAGCTGATTTGAGACGCAAGCACACGCAACACCTCTACATGATATGCTAGACACTATCATATTTGGAAAAGAGACCAAAAACATTACAAACAAATGCAAAACCCCTGTTTATTTCTTTGGACTTTCCTAAACAAGAATCGTCTAGGAACCCTAGGACTTGTACTATTAGTATTGAGAGCTAAGTGTTTATTGAGACCTTACTATGTGTTGGGCCCATCATAAAGCTTTGCATATTTATATATCATTCAACCCTCAAGATAACCTTATGGGGTAGGAACTATTCTGAGCCTCATTTTACAGACAAGGAAACTCCCAGATGTTAAATAACTTGCCAAAAATCACTAAGCTGGTAAGTGGCAGGGCCCTGATTTGCAACAAGTCTGTTTCTAGAACTTGCACCGTTAACCCATTTGCTCTACTGCCTCAGAATCTATGAAACTGGTAATGTATAAAGCCTTTCTCTTTTGCCTCCTCCCCTCCTTAGGAGTCTCAGTAAAGCTGAATCCTGAGCTTTCTAATCTATGGATGTATATCATTATCGTTTAGACTCAAAATGCTACCATGGTTATCACACCACCTGCTTTAAAGAAAAATATGACTCAGTAAATAAATGCGCTGTCTTTAGTTCTTCCTGCACTGGTTTTACATATATTCTCTCTTCCTTGTTTAGGATTCCAGCCAGGAGACGACAAAACTAGCAATGGAGCCATTATATGAGGAACACCTAGCAAATCGTGGGACAATAGTAAAACCTTATTACTGGCTAAGCTTCTCTCTAGAGTGCGCTAACTGTCCTTACCATATTCGGACAGGCGAAGAAGCAAGAGTTTCCCACACAGAATTTTATCAGATTTTTGGATTCCCTTATGGACCCACCTATCCTCAAACAAAGCACCTCACGTTTTACGAACTGAAAACTTCTACTGGAGGCCTGGTGCAAAAGGGCCATGCGAGCAGTTGCACGACGAACAATACCCATCCAGAATCGATGCTGTTTGAGACGAATGGTTATTTTGACTGGGCCATATACAACAACGACGGCATCCGGCACATCATTCTGTATTCCAACCACTCGCCCTGTAATGAAGCTGACCACTGCTGCATCAGCAAGATGTACAATTTCCTGACGACGTACCCAGATGTCACTCTTAGCATCTACTTCTCTCAGCTCTATCATACTGACCCTGACTTTCCTGCCTCGGCCTGGAACCGCGAAGCTCTCCGGAGCCTAGCGAGTCTCTGGCCGAAGGTCACTTTGAGCCCAATAAGTGGCGGCATCTGGCATTTTCTCCTCAACAGCTTTGTGAGCGGTGTCTTGGGATCGACTGTTTTCCAACCCATTTTAACTGGGAGAGCACTGGCGGACAGGCACAATGCATATGAGATCAATGCCATCACAGGAGTGAAACCTTACTTCACCGATGTTCTGCCCCAGGCAAAGGAGGATCCGCACGGAGCCGCTCAGGCAGCTTTAGAAAGCTACCCTTTCATCAGTGCCTTTCCGGGACAGTCCCCGCCAGTGACAAGTAGACAATCACCACCCAGTCTGACACCAGGCCTCAGGGTTCCTGTCGTGTTTGTGCTGGTGCCTTTCCGAGACCTACCACCGATCCAGGTGGGTCAAAGCCCTTATAAGCCCTGGAATGTTGTAAGGCATTTAAATATGCCTCAGAGGTCACCCCAGGAAACCAAGGACCTCCGAAGGCCTCCCATGGCAATGCCAGTGGAGACGATGGAATTCACAGAACAGTCTGGAAGCAGCAGCAAGGCAGATGACAAGAAGAAGAAAAAGAAAGGGAAGAAATAAAATCGACATTCCTGCAACGTAAGACCAAACAGCTACCGGAAGACTTAGAAGATAGCCAGCAAGAATCTGGAAACTTTCTCTCTTAGGTATGATCCAAGATGGAGCTAAACTGATACACTATAGGCAAAACTTGAATTATTTACCAGTTTAACTATTATAAAGCTACACTATTTTAAATATAATTCAAAATGTTTCCATAAGCAACTTATTATCTTTCCTTTATTTTTGAAAATGACAGTATCCAAGTGGAGCCATGAGTACCTTGCTAATATTTTGGTGTAAAAAAGAAAATGTTATTATTCCGGTCTACCCATATCATCTTTCCACTGAAAATGTCGGTGGACCAAATAGCTTCCGAAATTGGTTTTAGTATAAAGATTTACTATAAAGTTGGAAAACAGCCTGAAGTTACTGATACTCAGTACTGTTTGCAAAAGCAAACCAGTGATTTTCCATTAATTGTTCATTGTGGACAGAAGATTTTAGACAGCCTTTTTTTTCTTTCTCTAAAGTGGTTCAAAATAGTTCTGGGGGGCAGGGGGGAACTCTTTTGCTAATTGATTAGCTATCGCTACAAAACCTGATATTTGAAATGTAGCCACACACTTGGTTTGATCTTTCCCAGCCCAGACTTCTGCCTCCTGAGTGGATGAGAGAGGCAGGTGACACATCAGACTCTCCAAGGTTCCTCCCCTCACACACCATGTAATAGCCAAGCCCCTCTCACTGCCTTCCAAAGCTGCTCCTCTACTTCCTGTTGCCCTGTCTCATCAGCAAGATTGTAAATTCCTATAGGTCCAGCGCTGTCTCTTTCACTTATTTAGTTTCCCTTTAGGATCTAGCACAATATCCCAGGCAAAACAGGGGTAGCAAGGCTGTGAATCTCCATCTCAGAACTTTACCAATCCCTGCTCCCCAACATGTCTTCCCATTCCAGCCAAGTGGCCACTTCACTCTCCTGCAATGGACATCTTTTTTGTTGTTGGCATCCATTCCCCCTCCTTCTGACATGGCTCCCCAGTGCATAATTGGTCCTCGTTCCCTTTTTTTCTGACCACTTCTTTTTCACCAGTGCATATCTATACCTTGTGTCAAACTCTGGTTCAAAACACACTTCTAGGAGGGCTCTTTGACTAACCCTCTGAGCATGTGCATTAAACCACATTTGCTGCCTCACTTCCCTCTTAGAAGAAAAGAAAAATGTTTAAAATAGGAATGTCTGTTATGATTAAAATAAATAAAAAATTTTAAAGTAATTTCTATTGTTAACCTGAAATTTTTTATAGACTTATTGGAATATAATTATTTTTTGAATATATATTAATTGTTATTTAAAGGGATACTTTTAAAGTTTAGTAGATCATAAAACCATGTAGACAATTTGGGGTGTAGAGTTTAAAAAAAAAAGACCCCAACATGACAAATGCAGCATCTCTGATCACTATCAGAGTAGATCCAGGTGGGCAACTCCGCTAATGGCGTCAGCAAGTCTGGGAGGCCCAGGAGCAGCTCTGAAGCTTGTTGCAGTGGGAGAGACCAGCCCAAAATGTTTAACTCACAAAATGGAATGCTATTCATCTGTGGAGTCCTCAAAAAAAAGTAATCCAATTCGTTGCCCAGAAATCTAGCTCTAAAGTGGTGAAGAAGACCACAATATCAATCAAGCTACAAAGGATTCAGTTAGAAACACAGTCTGAAATTTATGATGAATTTGTATTTCAAATGTGAACCTGGATACCAAGTATATAACAAAAGGAGAGATGTGGCAAGAACCATAGAAAAGAAAAGTGCTCGGGGGCAGTTAAACCTTGTACTAATTAGATCAGACTGGGGCTGGGAAGACTAATGTTACTGAGAGAGCTAAGACACTGATTAGGGTGGGGGAGGAAATCATTACCTTGGTACATCTAACATGGTCCAGGGTTTGACTCTCAGTTTTGTAAGTTCAGCTCCCACTTAGTCAATACAGAGAGAATGGATTTATTAATCAGGAGCAGACCTAGATTAGCAGATCTCCCAAGAATGACACGTAAAAGCAGAAAGCTAATGTACTAATTTCCAGTGAGACTTACAACTGGATATGCAACCACATATTCAAGTTGTCCAGCCTATGCCGCTTTACCATGCAGATAAACTAACATGAGGAGCTACTATAATTAGAAGTTTACTTTGAGGGTTAGAAGAGCTCATTAAGTGATTCAAATGTTTAGTGCTTTCAGTCTCTGCTTCCCAGGGTTAGGCATCTGCCACTTGAAATGAAATGGTGTGATATACACAAGGGCACCTGTCCATGGACAGGATTTACTAGTAGGTGGGCCCAGAATGTTCATCAAGCTACAATTTAATCCTGCTGGCCTGGGAGCAAATCCTCTCTCTTTAAACTGTTGTTACATCTCTTTTTTGATTCATAGTACATGCAAGCCAAAATGTTTAACTCACAAAATGAAATGTTATTCATCTTATTTCCAAGAGTTTTACGAAAGCTGCATGGTAACCTATACTAATTAAAATTTTTAAAATAATATTATTACTACCTAACATTTACTGAGAGCTACATGTCATTTTTCTAAGTATTTACATGTATAACTCATTTAATCCAATCATCCTATTAGGAAGTTCTTTCAAATATGAACCTGGTATATAACAAAAAGAGAAATGCTGCCAGAACTATAGAAAAGTGTTCAGGCAGTTAAATTCTTGTACTGATTAGATATGACTAGGGCTAGGAAGAAGAATGTTAGACAAGTCATGAGTCCAAGCTAATACGGTCAAGCCTTAAACAAGAGACTATTAAGAGAGAGCATAAAGACACATGGCCCTAGACAAGTAGCTTCTATTTCCTTGTCTGTAAAACAAGAGACGTGAGCAAGATCTTTAGGTTCCTTTCAGCTCTACCTGCTCTAAGATGACATTTATCAGAGCAATAGTTCCATGAAGTGATTAAAAACACAAGCTTCAAAATCTGACTGTCCTGTTTCCCATACCAGTCTGCTACTGGCTAGTTACCATTGGCTGAGGTACCTAATCTCTCTGAGCCTTAATTTTCTCATTCATAAAATGGGAACACTTAATTCCTGGGCCCTACAGCTAATCTGAGGATTAACCAGTTAACTGCCAAGATATCTTGAATTTCATTAAAAAAGGTCTGCTGCCTATGGCGTACAAATGATTAAATTATATAAGTACAGTAAAGAGCTTGCTAACCAGGTGTCTAAGAAACAATAAACACTCATCAAGTGGTTGCTATTATTAATAAAATATTATTAGGATGATAGAAAAGGATAGGAATTGTAAGATCTTTCAAATTCTATCAAAACTATATAGTCTGAGATGACTATTTTCTATAAGAAGTAAAAGTATGTTTCTAGAATTTGTGACAATCAGGTTAGGAGGAGAAAAAAATGTTGATTTTAATATTTTGTTTAAATATTTAATAGTAGCAATGAGAAAAGCCGTTGATCCATGGTCATGGAAGAAACTAATTATGAGAAAATATTTTTTGCAACTTCTTGTCAATAAATTGTCAATCTAGATGAAATGAATGATTTATTAGGAAAATATAACTTCTAAATTTGACAAAAAGAAGAAGAAAGCCAAAAAATTGATAATACAGAAGATAAATATGAACAAAGATCTACCTCTAAAAATATTAGCAAGCCCAGATAATTTTGTGAGCACATTCTATAACTTTCAAAGAAATAATAGCATAGAAACTTTCTATTATTCAAACTATTCCAGAGCACAGAAAAGAAAAAAAAGGTGGAAATCTTCTCAATTCATCTTACAAAGCTAGACTAACCCTAACATCAAAACCACATAAAGACAGCACAAAGAAATAAAATTATAAACCAATATGACTTATACATATAGATTCTGAAATCATATAAACAAAATAAATGCTACTTGAATTTACCAAGCAATTAAAATAGTAACCAAATAGAGTTTATTCTAGAAATGTGGGGATGGTTCAGTAGAGAAAAATATAGAAATATAATTCATTACATTCATAAATTAAAAGATCAAAAACGACATGATTTTTATCATTAGAGCCTCCCAAAAAGCATTTGATAATTTCCATCATCATGCCTAAAGATCATGAAGCAACAGAAAATATAAACTGGTAAAATACCAAAGACATTTCCATTACAACAGAAACAAAGAAGAGAAGCCCACTGTTCCCCAATTTTTTAATACTGTTTTGAGAGTCTAGCTAATGCAATAAGATAAGAAAAATAAAAGTGATGTAAATATTGGAAAAGAGAATGTTAATTGTTATTATCTCAAATATTATGCTTGTATATTGTGACAAGAAATGTAACCTTAAAATAACTGTTAGCATTAATAACAGAGCCCAGTAGTGGAAAGGAATATGAAATAAGTAAATTTTTAAATCCATAGCTTCCCGTTATATTATCATAGCAGGTAAAAAAAGTAGAGATATAGTCCCATTCACAAAAATGTTTTTTGTTTTTTTTTAATATATTTTATTGATTTTTTACAGAGAGGGAGAGAGATAGAGAGCTAGAAACATCGATCAGCCGCCTCCTGCATATCTCCCACTGGGGATGTGCCCACAACCCAGGTGCATGCCCTTGACCGGAATCGAACCCGGGACTCCTCAGTCCGCAGGCCGACGCTCTATCCACTGAGCCAAACCGGCTTTGGCGACAAAAATGTTTAACACACAAGATTTATTCTTTCATTTGGCACTAAAATTTTTTCCTGATACAGGAGTATAGATTTAAGTTTTTTAGTCTTTGAAGTACTGATATATAAAGAAATAAAGGTCTCACTGTAAAATAGTCCATCCTATTACTCTACCTCAATGTGTAGTCATAAAATTATGTAAAGCTAAAATTAATCACAAAGAAAAAACTTGATGTTTTGAAGGCTGGTGGTTTCAACAAAGAACCAGTTCATTTGATATTAAGTAAAGTCATTAAACCATAATATAGTCTATAGGTAATATGCTAAAAAAAAGTATTTATCTATTGTAGTAATGATGTTGCTAGAGAATCATGAAATTAAATCACCATAACTGAAATTTATTTATTTTCTATTTATAACACATGTTGGACATATTTGATTAACATTGAGTTCACTGCCATTTCAAATAATAATCCTGCCACGCTGCAGGATTTGAGGTCTTGGTTTCTTAAGTATTTAGTGGCAAGTCTGGGGAAAAGAAGCACAATGTAGGTAAGAGTACTTGGATTAAAATATATGAAAGGAAAAACCTATTATAGGATAACTAGAGGCCCGGTGCACAAAAATTTGTGCACTGGGGGGGGGGGGGGGAGAGGGGGTCCCTCAGCCCTGCCTGTGCCCTCTCGCAGTCTGGGACCCCTCAGTAGATAATGACCTGCTGGCTTAGGCCTGCTCCTGGGTGGCAGAGGGCAGGCCCAATCCCTAGGTGCAGCCCCTGGTCGGGCTCAGAGCAGGGCCGATTGGGGAGTTGGGGTGCCGCCCCCTGTCATGCACAGAGCAGGGCGGATGGGGAGGTTGCGGCGCCACCCCCTGCCACGCACAGAGCAGCGCCGATCAGGGGGTTGGGGCGCTGCCCGTTGTCACACACAGAGCAGGGACCATCAGGGGGGTTGAGGCTCCGTACTCTGTCACACACAGAGCAGGGCCCATCAGGGGGTTGAGGAGCTGCCCCCTGTCACACACAGAGCAGGGCCAATCAGGGGTTTTGGAAGCTCCCCCCTGTCACACACAGAGCAGGGCCAATCAGGGGGTTGAGGAGCTCCCCCCTGTCACATACAGAGCAGGGCCCGTGGGGGCGGGGGGGTAGTTGAGGCGCCATACTGTCACACTCAGGGCAGGGCCGATGGGGAGGTATGGCTCTACCCCGTCTCACATAGAGCAGGGCCCGTGGGGGGGGTTGGGGCGCCGCCACTGTCACACACAGAGCTGCAGGGTAATCAGGGGGTTGGGGCGTCGCCCTCTATCACCCACAGAGCAGGGCTGATCAGGGGGTTGGGGCGCTGCCCCCTGTCACACACAGAGCCGCAGGGCAATCAGGGGGTTTGGGCGCTGCCCCCTGTCACGCTGATCCCGGTGCCGGGAGGCCTCGCGGCTCCGCTGATCCCGCCAGGCAGGGTCACAGATCAGGGTCCCAGACCGCAGACAGCCTTGCCTGCTGCCGCCTGCCTTCAGTATGCAAATTAGCGGCCATCTTGTTGCTTCAGGGTGGGGGTCCCCACTGGGGTGCCTGGCCAGTCTGGGTGAGGGGCTGAGGGCCGTTTTCAGGCTGGCGGGCGACTGAAGCTCCAAACCTCTCCTTTTTTTCTTTTTTTTTTTATTCTGGCATTTATTTACCTTCTATGGCTGTCACTGGAGCTGAGAGCCAGCTTTCTCTCTGAGGCTCGGCTGAAAGCAGGTTTCTGGCCTTTGTTTTCTGTATTCGAAACAATGTTGCGACTCCAGCTCTGAGATCCCGGCTGACTGACAGGAGGTTTCTGGAGTTTTGTTTGTCTTCTATAAATGTTACAATGTTTCCAACTGAAGCTCAGAGGCCGGCTGGGAACGTTGGAGTCCACAGCAAGCAAGCCTCCTGTTAGCTTCCAGCTGCCTGGCTGCTGGCCGCCATCTTGGCTGACAGTTAATTTGCATAAGGATATGCTGATTAGCCAATGGGAAGGGTAGCGGTCGTACGCTAATTACCATGTTTCTCTTTTATTAGTGTAGATTTTATCAAAATACTCTCTAACTAAAATGATCTTTTGCTGTTTGCATCATCACGGAAATAAAAAGAAGCTTATATACTCTCATGCAGCATTAACCTCAAAATTCTGAATCAGTCTTACTTTAGTAATGAACCAAACCAAGTTATTTGCACAATAAAAAAAAAAGTCTTAAAGCCCCATGGATCCTTTATTTCAAGGATAAGCATTTCTTTGGAAAATTAAAATAGGGAGAATACTATTATGTACAAGGAATGAAGTATCATGATTAACATAAGAAATTTGTAATTTGCAAGGAAGTGGAATAATGTATATTTTCTAATGAAAAGATAACTAAAGACAGGTTTCTTCACATACACAGAAATCCCCTTAGTGCTTTAGGGAGGTAATTAAGGTGTTCATTAAAAAATACTCAATCTCACCCTGGCCAGTTTGGCTCTGTGGTTGGAGCATTGGCTTGAGAACAGATGGATTCTGTTCTATTCCAGGTCAAGGGCACTTGCCTGGGTTGCAGGTTCAATCCCTAGGCACGAGTGAGAGGTGACCAATTGAGGTGTCTCTCTCCAGTTGATGTCAATCTTTCTCCTCCCCCTCTCTTTCCCCACCCCTGCCCTCTCTCCTCCTCCTCCCTTTCTTCCACACCCTAAAAAAATCAATGAAAAAATATCCTTGGATCCTCAGGTGAGGTTTAAAAAAACCCAACCCTCAATCTCTATATATGATTCCAAAATTATTTTGTCAGGTTATTAATTCATTAAATAGAAATGGTGGGTACCTACTATGTACAAGGTATTTAGTGTGAGACAATAAAAAACACTGCATTGGAAAAGCGCATTTTTTGGCATTATTACATCTCAAATGTAATACACATCATGTGGCTGAGAATTAATTGTATTTAACACAGAGCAAAATTCTGAGCAATCAAAAACAATTATACCCTTGAGCAACTCGATTTTTTAAATTACCTCACTATTCCCTTAAGTTGATTTCTATTCCACAATTCTTTCCCAGTTCTAAAATGAGATAAGAAGGAAATTTCCTAAGACCTAATACAAAAGAATAGAAATGTAAGAGAAGGGATGTATTAGCTCTTGAATCCTTGTTTCCATTTGCTCTCAATAGTTCTTCTAATGTTCAATTTTCTCTTCAAAAATATATTGATTTAGAAGCATCAAACCAGTATATTGCTTAGCCCTTACTAAAGTTAGCAAAAAATTGAAACTGAAAAAAAGAATATTAAAAATATTTATTCTGTTATATAATGTCATTCACCATAGTAATGATCTGATTCTTTGGAATAAGACTTTTTAAAATAAAGACCACCAACAGGTAGAAAATTTTCCTTTGCTGTCTTAAGACAATCGTTGGGGGAGTTCTTACCAGCACGTTTGTTCGTTAACTTGAAAGTTAATTTAAAGAAATGTTGCTTTGTCACCTCAATATTTTTTAGAAAAGTAATTTAATTGGGAAAAGAAAAATGCCACATTACTTCTTCCTCCCTAGAAAAGAAAATGCATTCCTGAAGGGTCTCTGTCTCTATTTCTTCTCTCTCTATATATATATAGATATAGATATAGATAGATAAATAGATATAGATATATAGATATATATACACATACATACATATGCATATATGTGCAACAAATATTTGACATTGACATCTTTTCTCTTCTTTTTACTGGTTCATTATTCTCATTGTGATTCTCAAACTGCCATGCCTTTCACATTTTATTCACTTCATCAAGGAATAATTGAGTACCTGAATGTATTGAGTACCTTCCAGACCCAAAGGAAGATACAAAAGAAATATGACAGCTTCTGCCCTCCAGTATCCTCCCATCTCTTCCAGGTGGCGAGGTGAACACACAGTATCATAAAGCAATTTATATGAATAGTGCCAAAATCAATGTACAGATACCATGCATTTTCATATTTATGTAGAATTTCAGAGCTGCAAAAACACTTCCCTGTACTTAACCCTCAGGACAATCTTGTTACGTACACATTGTTAACCCCACTTTCCCAGTGAAGAATCTGAGAGTCAGAAGTTTAACCGCCGTCCCTCAATCAAATCGATCAAGTGAGAGAGTCAAGACTCAAGCCAGGATTTACTAATTCTAAGCCCAGTGCTTTTCAATATACTCAGTACAGGAAACCAAGGGTGGGGATCCTGAACAGGGCAACAGCTGGCCTTCTGCTAGAGGTGGAATTAAACCACATCTCATAGGATGTCAGGAAAGCATAAAGCCATCTGAGTGTCCAGCCAAATGTCCAAGGTAATTTTATTGTGAAAGTATTTATACTTCCTTGTTATACATGCAGCACAACTTACCATTTCCTCAGTTTTAGTGCCTTTCCCTCCTCAGTAAGAGCTTTGCGCTCAGAAATGGGGATGTCAAATAAAATAAAAGACTGGCCTCAAGGGATCATACAAATCTGAAATCACAAATATAAACCTTAAAGATCTGGTTTCCACTCATTCTTACACACTGTGTTCGCCCTCAGAACCGGAGAACGTAACTCGCCCATAGCATAGCTTTTCTAGCATTCTCGCTCCAAATAACTACTTATTTTAAAATGTCAGTGACCGGCCCTACCCCACAAACCACAGGTTCACCCCAGTTTTGCCACCTGACCCCAGCCCCTGCGCAGACACTTCCCCTCCCTCCCAATGGATACGATACCTAATTCAGGTTCTGCAGGTGCCGCCGCGGTGCTGTCATCAGCACCAACGGATAAAACGCGACCTTTGGACTCCGTCCTTGGTACCTCCCGCTGGGCACGCAGCGCAGTCCCAACCCCGGGAAAGGGGCTCCCGGCTCAGGCACGCAGCCGCGGGCAGCGCAGGGTCCGAAGCAATGTCTCCGACAAGCAGAAGGATGCTGGGCGCCCGGGCGTGCATCACTGCGCCCCATACTCCTGCCAACTGCAGGGCACTTGGTCTGACAGCCAGCCCATCCCACCTCACAGGCAAGTCCGGCCCAGCCGGACCTGACGCAGGACCCGGATGAAGATCGTTGGCGGCAGCGGCGGCGACAGCAAAAAACAAGGCCACCCGCCCCCAGTGTCCATCGCCGCCAACCTGAGACCTCCGAGACTGGACCGCAGAGAAGCGTTTCTATGGAAACCCCGAGGGGCCACGTGACTCGGTTGCACGCCCAATTGCCTCTTAGCTCTGGCCGCGGCGCCGCCTAGTGCCCTCCCCCTACCCCGCCCCCTCCGCCCCCGCCTCCTTCGCCCCGCCCCGCTCCGCCCCGCCCCTTCTCTGCAGAGAGTCCGCGCCTGCGCACTGCGTCCCGCTCCCTCCCTCGCGCGCGCTCCCCGGGGGAGAGCCGGGAGGCGTAGGAGGTTCGATCTGGGCGAGAACCCCGGGCGGAAGGCGCGTGGCCAGCGCGCAGGCCCAGAACCGCCCGAGCCGGGGCTGCCGGCGACGCCCCAGAGCGGAAGAGGGAAGTGAAGGCACCAGGCTTCGGGTTCCTGGCCGGCTGGGCTCGCCGAGGTAGAGACAGCAGCTAGAGGAGGCCTTGGCCGCCGCTCGGGATCCGGGATGTCGAAGAACACGGTGTCGTCCGCCCGGTTCCGGAAGGTGGACGTGGATGAGTACGACGAGAACAAGTTCGTGGACGAGGAAGACGGGGGCGACGGGCAGGTCGGGCCCGACGAGGGCGAGGTGGACTCCTGCCTGCGGCAATATCCTTGCCTTCCCCGACCCTCCCCACCCCGCCCTTCTCCCGGGACCCCGCGCCGCCGCGGGGTGGAGGGGCGGGCCCTCCTGGGGGCACGGGCGCGGGGCTGCCCCGGCGGCTGGAGGCTGGAACCTGTGTCTGGGGTCCCCCTCCCGCGAGGGCAGGGCTCTCCGTTTCTCACCGGGGCTCCCTGAGACCCCGGGAGCCAGCCCGCGGACACCTGCCTGGCCGCGCCCCGATTCCTCAGGTTGCGCCCGGGTCCGGCCCCCCGGACACCGGGTCTGCCGGCCGCGCCCTCGCGGCGCTGGGACGGCACCTGGGCTGATCGGGACTGATTGGGGCGACGTTTTCCTCCGGGAACGCTCTTTCCTGGGGTCACGTTAGCTCCAGAAATTTCCAGCGGGGAGGGATAGGCATCTTTCTTTCGTGATTTTGTGTCTGTTGTGATGGTTTTGTTTTGGTCGCGTTAGGATAGTTTATTCCTTGCCAGCAGAGATTGGGCGGTTGCTGCATGAGGTCCTCTGTCCTTCCAGCCTGGGGGCTTTTTTATTTTTATTTTTATTTAAGGTATTTGGCACAGAATTTGTTAACTGGGGTAGGGGTAGGAGCACACAACAACCAAAACTCCGAGAAGGAAGCTTGGAGGCTTTGCCCGCTGCACAAAGACGATAGAAAGAAGACGGAATGAGAATCCCAGAAAATATTTCAAGTAAACCCCAGTGAATGGGATAGAAGCAGATGGGCCATTTGTACAAAGCAGAGCTCATTTTTATAATCATGAAATCGTTACCATTTTAGTTCAAATTTGGGTTTGGAATTTTGCATATTTGAATATTCATAGCCTTGAACATTTGCATCAGCGTTTCTTCAGAAAAATGTAAATGTTGCAATAGCTCAAGCTGTAGTTTTAGAGATTCTCAATTACTAAATCCACTCATTTCTAGTTATTCTTGGGTGTATTCATAAGGAAGGCTTTGTAGACTCTTTCCTCATCAATGTCCTATTTAATTCTAAGGGGGAAATAGATGAGTGACAATATTTGGTAGGAACTACATTTGGTCTTAAAGGCACCTAAAATACAGCCTTAAACATGTATCAACATACAGATGTACCTTTCATTTCCACAACTTTCACAATCAGCTGTTGCTACGTTGAGTTATTTAAATATTTAAGTGTTTTGGGTCTTAATGAGCCAGTCTACATGCAAAAGGTTACTTCCCTAGAAGTCAAATTAAACCTTGAAAATAACAGCTTACCGCCACCAACCATAGGTTTTCTTTCTTTGGGAAATAAGTGGTGAACATCATTCTGTCTAAAAACATTCTTTGTGATGAATGAATGATGTTTGCGAAATTAATTTTAGATGATAGGAGATGACCCTTAGTGGTTCTGCTTTATCCAGATGGTGCATCTGCTTATAAAGACACCGTCTTTTCTGCTCTTATTACAAAGAGAAGACCCAAATGCTGGTCAGGCCCTCACAGATGGAGGAACAAGTGAGCTCTGTGTGGTTTTCCTTTTAGGGGAATGACTGTACATTCTGACAGTCTGATTGGCTTTCCGTGTCTCATACATGCTCACTCACGGGTGCTTTCAAAGAGAGACTACATTTAGTAGGTATGGCCTGAGACAGTTTGAATAGCCTTTATGAAATACGAGAGAAAATATCCCAGAGTTAAGTTGTCACCCAAGGGTCATTGGATATGTTCTATAATGCCTCTTTTCATCCATATTGAGAGATTACTAATGTAAGTCATTCAGATTGCTAATCTACCAGCATATCAATTAATATAGAACATAATTCTAGAAAAAAAATTTGATCTTTGTTTTTCCAGTTAGAATCACATAAAATGGACATGTTTTTATTGAGGTTAGGCTGTTTCCCTTTGGGGCCTAATAATTCTGATGCATAGTTTAGAGTTTTTTATAAATATCACTGAATAATATTTCCATATGTGTCTTACTAGAAGATGGGAGATTAGTAAGGTATTCATTTGATCATTAGAACCAAGGAGGAAAGTCTTTGCTTTATTAAAAAACAAATCTAATGTCCTTTTTTGTTTTCAGTATCAGATCTTTGATTGACATACTTGAAAACAAAATGGTGAATTTTCCAGTATTGAACATAGTGACCATAGTGATTTTTCTTTCTGTACATAAAGTCCAGTCTTAAGACCCAAATGGTTCCTGGTAGTTGCAATGCTTCCCTGAGGGTCACCCTTTGCTGCTATCTCCTTAACCTCCATCACAGGAAACATGACAGCTGCCCTGCAGGCAGCCCTGAAAAACCCCCCTATCAACACCAAGAGTCAGGCGGTGAAGGTAAGTCACAGACAAGTGATCTCTGCTGATATCTTACATCAAGAGTCTCTTACCTATAAACACAAAACTTAAGATATGTTTTATTAATAATCTATTTTGGAAGGATGGTTCAAAGTTTTTTTAAAAATCTGGATAGATTAAATTGGTAGATTATCACTATAAGCAAATCCTTTCAGCTCTACCTCCAACTATGTCAGGAATCTGACCACTTTTGACCACCTCCGTCACTACCATGCTAGTCAGAACCAGCCTATGTTACTGCAACAACTTCCTGACTGGTCTTCCTGCTTCTGCCTTGTCCCCGAAACCACCCCCACCCCCAGCTTATTCTCACCATGGCAGCCAAGTGATCCTGTTCAAATGTAAGACATTATACCACCGTTCTTCTCAAAACCACCCAACATCATTTCCCTCACTGGAAGACAAAGTTCCGCACGGTAGCCTGCAGGGCTTGTATCATCTGTCTCCCCACATCCTCTCACTCTTTGCCCTGCTGTTCTCTCACGGCTCAGCCCCAGCCACCTTAGGTCTTCGTGCTATTCCTTGAACACACACTAACAGCACTTGTTCTTTCCTTGTCTGAAATACTTTCCTCAGCCATCCCACGGTTTCCTCTTTCATGTCACCTCCTCGGGGCGGCCTTTGCAAAACTGCAACCCCACACACATATGTCTAACTGTTCCGTTACTTATTCACCCTCAGGATCGGGCAGGCAGCATTGTCTTGAAGGTGCTCATCTCGTTTAAAGCTAATGATATTGAAAAGGCGGTTCAGTCCCTGGACAAGAACGGTGTGGATCTCCTAATGAAGTATATCTATAAAGGCTTTGAGAGCCCCTCTGACAATAGCAGCGCTGTGTTATTGCAGTGGCACGAAAAGGTAAGTTATGAATTATAAATCCATATGACTGGTTCCTTCAGTGACAACCCCTCTTGCCTAAAAATAATTCTGACTTCTTGGTTATATGTCTCCATTATTACAAATAAATACCTGAAAATGAAAATTTAGATTTATGCTTACTAGCGTTGGTCTTAAGAGAGTCTGATTTGCAGCACTTTTATTTAATGATTATTGTTTAGTAAACATAATCTTGGAACTTGGAATTAAATCTTTGAAAAGAAAATAAGTAATAAAAATCAAGAATTATTTAACAACAGCCGAAGGTGAAAACAAGCCAATAAGAGGAGCAGATAAACAAAATGTGGTACATGCATACAGTGGAATAAAATAGAAATGCTCTCATCCAAAAAAAGGGAAGTCCTGATATATGCTACAGCATGAATGAACCTTGAAAACATTATGCAAAGTGAAATAATCCAAACACAAAAAGACAAATACTGTGTGATTCCACTTATATGAAATACCTAGAATAGGCACATTCACAGAGACAGAACATAGATTAGAGGTTACCAGGGGTTGGAGAGAAGGCAAAATAAAGAGTTAGTGATTAATGGGGACAGAGTTTCTGTTTGGGCTGATAAAGTATTGGAAATAGATAGTGGTGATGTCTGCACAATATTATGAATGTAATTAGTACCGCTGAATTTTACATCTAAGAATGCTTAAAAGTGGCACATTTTGGTTTATATATTTTACCACAATTTTAAAAAATAAGGGTGTATATTCTCTAATATCTTACAATTCCCAAAACTCAGTTTTTCAGAAGCTTTTTTCTGAGTGAAGATACATTCATGTAAGGTAAGAATAGGTAGTAAAAATTGCTGCTTAGCCTCTCTCTAGTCACTTTATCCCTCATACACTCTCAAATAAAAGTGCTAACATGTATGGATGGGGTAACTATAACTCCCAGTTTTCTCAGGACAGCCCCAGTTTATACCTATTGTTTTAGCATAAATATGAATAGTTCCCCTTTACTCTGGGTACCGATTTGGAGAATAATTTGTATGGTCATCCTGTTCATGGAACACTTCCTGATTGCCAGGCACTGTACTATTACGTTTCATTTCATCCTTACAACAACTCTATGAGGTCTGTAAACCTCCTTTATCATCCTCAGTTTAGAGAAAATGAGCCAGCTTTAAAAAACCTAAGTAACCTAATTCCAGTCTCACCTCAGGATCATAGCAAACACTCCTTGAGCACTTATTTTGTCCAAGCACTCTGCCAAGTGCTTTATAGATAATAACTCATTTAATCCTCATAAAAATACTCGGAGAGAAAGCTTGATATTATTATTCCCTGTTAGTAGTGGGGAAATTGAGGCATATATATTTTTAAATATATTTTTAGGGATTTCAAAGAGGAAGGGAGAGAGAGAGAAAAACATCAGTGATGAGAGAGAATCATTGATCAGCTGCCTCCTGCACGCCCCCTACTGGGGATCAAGCCCACAACCTGGGCATGTGCCCTTGACCAGAATCAAACCCCAAACCTTTCAGTCTGCAGGCCGACGCACTACCTACTGAGCCAAACCGTCCAGGGCATTGAGGCACATAGTAAGGCTTCATTTTTTTCTTAACATGAGTCACCAGTATTTTGCCAGGCTTATCTCCTAAATACTTCTCAGATCATCTACCCAGATACATCTTCAATGCAGCTGTTCACAGCATCTCTACCAATCTGTTGCTATCGCTTCCCAGACTGGCCTCCCAGCTGCCAGTTTTGCCTCCCTCATAGCCATTCTCCACTCAGTCACCAGAATGCAATCTCTAGAACCCACATCTGCCCTTGCCAGTCACCTGAAAAATAAAGTCCAGGTTCCCAGTGCAGCCTCATCTTACATGTCATTCTTCCCCTTATGCTCCAGCAGGACCTACCTTTTCCCTGAACACACCAGAATGATTCACACCTCTATGCCTTGCTCATGATCTTCTCTGCCTGAGGGCCTCCTTACCCTTATGTCAGTCTGTCACCTACTCATCCATTTCATGTATCATTTTCTCCGTGAAGCCTTACCAGACCATTCCACATTTCTCTATACCCTCAGGCTAGGTATGTGCCTTCCTCTGCTTTTATAGCACCCAAAGCATAGCTCTGTCACCTCATACATTACATTACATTAATTATATTATGTTAGTTATATATTATATTTATTATATTATAACAATCTGTTTATATATCTGTCTCTTCCAAGTAGACCAGAAGATGCTGTATTTATTCACTTTTGTATCCCCAGCATCTAGCACAGTACCCAAAACACAAAGGTTCTCAGTGTTTTCTGAACACAAGTAAACTAGAGCTTCAGATTTCTAATGCTTAATCATGACTTCCAATTTGTCAAGGTGAAGTCAAAGTTCTGAAGTTCTTAAGCTCTTAAATAGTAACTCTTAGATTGGGAGAAGAAAAAGCTGACAAATCCTGACTGACTAAATGGAACTGAGATTGGTTTATTCCAGTTTGCATTTATTCTGCCGAGAATAAGTGCAGAATCTGTATTTGAGCACCTGTTTAGGCAAGAACATTATGCTGTAGATCTTGAAGAGCCAACTGTTATTTGAAAACAACACACTAGAACAGTGATGGCGAATCTTTTGAGCTCGGCGTGTCAGCATTTTGAAAAACCCTAATTTAACTCTGGTGCCGTGTCACATTTAGAAATTTTTTGATATTTGCAATCATAGTAAAACAAAGATTTATATTTTTGATATTTATTTTATATTTTTAAATGCCATTTAACAAAGAAAAATCAACCAAAAAAATGAGTTCGCGTGTCATAGGTTCGCCATCACTGCACTAGAATGTGAATTAGTATCTCTTTGGAATGTAAGTGCATGAGGTCAGGGCCTCTAAAGGTTTTACTACTCTTCCTCGGTGCCAAGAATGGTGCCTGGTGCATGATAGGTGCTCAAGAAATATTTATGAAAATCAGTGAGTTCAAAATTAATAGCTGCACTCAGCCTTCTTCAAGAAAAATGTTTTACTCAGTATGAGAACTGGTTCTTTACACTTACATTTGGTTTGTTTTCAGGCACTTGCTGCTGGAGGAGTGGGGTCCATTGTTCGGGTGTTGACTGCCCGGAGAACCGTGTAGTCCAGCAGGAACTGGGCTTCTCCTGTGGGTGTGGGAGTTGCTGGTACAAAGACCAAAACAACCAAATGCCACCACTGCCCTTTGGGTAGCATCTGTTTCTCTCAGCTTTGCCTTCTTGCTTCCTCTTTCATATCTGTAAAGAAGAAAATTACATATCCATTTTCCTTTCATGAAAATTGGGGTAATATATAGGCAATTTTTCAACAGGTGTCATGCTGTCAGAACTGTTTCAGTGATATGTATACCAGTCTGTACATAGTATAATTTACATCCAGGTTTAACCACCTCTGTTGGCTGGTGGTTTTTGTTTTTCTGTTTTGGGGGTTTTGTTTTTGTTTTTGACTAATAGTGATAAATTTGATGAGAATTTGATGCCGATTTCCTAACTCATTGCTAGCCAGGAAATATCCTCATAAAAATATGTTTGAGAGACTGGCAGCTGTTAACATTACAAAACTGGACCATACTTCCCTTATTTAAGCAAAATGTGTTTCTGGAACAGGTGGTAGGTGAACACCACTCCCAAGTTCCAGCTTGGTGTCTGCCTCCAGATTATGTGAGTTTAAGTATGCTTCTCCTCAGCACCCAGCGATCATGGCCTCTCGATTTCTTTATGGTCACCAGGGTCCAGAGCAAGGAGTCTTGCTCGACACTAATGTTCCATAAAATACCACAGCACAAAACTTGTGTTCCAATTATGTGGCCCTACTTGGGAAAACTACTCCACATCAGAAAGGACATGGGAACTATGATATAGTTCAAACTCTGGGCAGCCTCTGAATGAAATGCTATTTTCCTTAGAACCATAGTAGCTGCCTTAACCTGATGCGGTATAGAACCAGTATTTAATATGCCCTATAAATGTCTTCAGTGTTCTTCAGGGTAATTAGGATCTCAAAAGATTTGGTTCAGATCCAGACACATACACATTGTGTATTTTAGCTCAGTGTTTTTTAAAAGACGAAAATGCCACAGCAAAAAGTGTTTACTTGTTGGACAAACCAAATCAGTTCTCAAAAAAATGACCGGTGCTTATAAAGTTGTTATTCAGTAGCTCCAAATCCAGCCACCTGAATGCATATGACCAAGAGGGAAATCAGCCTACGCTTCGTATTTACATTGGACACGGTAATCACTGACTTCTGTGAAAACTGGTGCAGAAATCCTGTAAACTCTTTGCTGTTTTTGATACTGCCTTTTGTTTTGTAAAAATTATAAAGTTGAAACAAATAAAATGTCAGTGTTGATTAATTTATTTTTCTAACTCTTACTTTAGTACTTAAGAATGTATAGTCTTTTAAAGGGAAAGATTTCCTATTTTACCACCAGGTTATTGTACTCTTGACAAGAACTAGTTTGGTACAGAAGGTTTCTCAAACTACTTTGTTAGGCCCTAGCCAGTTTGGCTCTGTGGGTAGAGCGTTGGCCTGGGGACTGAAGTATCCCGGGTTCAATTTTGGTCAAGGGCACATGCCCGGTTTGCAGGCTCGATCCCCTGTGGGGGACATGCAGAAGGCAACTGATCAGTGGTTCTTTCTCATTATTGATGTTATCTCTCCCTTTTCCTCTCTGAACTCAATAAAGATATAAGATAAAATAAAAACAAAGCTACTTTGTTCAAATATAAGGTAGAGAAGAGAGTCATTAACGACTTAGAGCACAGCCTTTGGAGTGATTCCAAAGCTCTCGATGCAGTTGAACACCATATTACTACTGCCCAGAGACCGAGGTCAGACCATGGACACGACAGTGTGGTGAAGGCCGGGGGGCAGGAGGGAAGGGGCACATCTGCAATAGTGTCAGCAATTGAAAAAAAAAAAAAAAGACTTAGACTACAACGTTCAAACTAGCCTAGCAGCTACAGTCATTTATTTCCAGCTTCGAAACTATTCCTGATGCCTCAAATCTATTTCTTACTCTTACCTACTCACAGCAACCTCTGTTTGCTTTCCCAATGCACCGGATTTCTGCTTTAAAGCTTCAGAAACTTACAGGCAATTCAGAGGGCTGTGAGTTAGGAGAAGCTAAGTAATAGGTATTAGAGGTAGTCAAGTGGGTACAGCCAAACCACTTACAAACCTTAAAATGAAGAGTGATTTTGCAACACTTTTTCAAAAGTTCCTCCATAACATTTTCCAGACTGCACTTTGGGGAAAATTCTGGAGTTTTATAGTCACAAAAATGCGTGCATTCAAAATCTACCAATCAGCTTTACTCGGGGGAGATAGTAAGAGCTGGAACCAACTGGCTCCACACTGCATCTGATGTCGGCCTGGGTTACACTGACCATGGCACAGTAACTCCTGGGAAAGAGTGGGGATAGTCAGGATGAATTGTGGAAAAAAGAAACGCTAGGGAGCACTTTCTGCCCAAAACTGGTCCTTTACCTCCCATTCTCTTGGACTTGAGTCTCAGTGGTTTTGTTGTTTCATGTTAGTCATGTTATTTGTTTTGTCTTTGCCACTTTTTAGAGGAGGAAATGGCCCTGGCTGGTTTGGCTCAGTGGATAGATTGTCAGCCTGTGGATTGAAGCGTCCCAGGTTCAACTCCAGCCAAGGGCACATGCCTGGGTTGTGGGCTCAGTCCCCAGTGGGGAGTGTGTAGGAGGCAGCTGGTCAATGATTCTTTTTCATCATTGATGTTTGTATCTCTCCCTTTCCCTTTCTCTCTGAAATCAATAAAAATATATTTCAAAAAATAAATAAAGGGAGAAATGGCACATACACCCTTTTTTGGTCATTAGGTAACAGCACCACTTAGGTAACAGTCACACTTGATAGGAAGTATGTCTTAAGAAAATCCACTAACACACAAGTGAAATCTGTAGATGGTGCAAATTAGCAAAATGCTTCCTTTCTCAGCGTTTACTGTGTTTCCCAGGATTGTGTTGGACATGATAGAAGAATAATGTCTGGGCTTTGCTCTCAGCCTAATTCAGAAGATTTAAGCACTTTGAAATTAATGCCATGCCCTTGTATGCATATATGCATAACCCATGGAAGCAGACAGTGGGGGGGGTGGGGGGGGAGGGGGTTGATGGGGGGGAAAAGGGAGACATATGTAATACTTTCAACAATAAAGATGTTTTCAAATTAATGTCATGCAATTTAGTATTTGACTGTAAGAAATTAGTATTTGACTTTAGTGTTGGGGGAACAGCGAAGTCGGGTGGACTGGAGTAAAGTGAGATGGGTCAGTCTGAACTAGGCCTGGAGGGGCAGAAGGGATGCAACTGTCGTGGACAGAGGGGAAAAAAAGAGCAAGTTGAAGCAAATTGTTGTTCTTCCTATGGTTTTAATGTTTTTAACATGAAGTTCTAGACAGTGAAAGTTATTAAGACCATGTTTTAATAAAGTGTATGTCTATGGGAGATTCAAGAAAGTCATGGGATTATAGAAAATCCTTTTTTTTAGCTGAAACACATTGACGGTCACTAGTCTCATCCCTTTTATAGTAGTAAAAGAATGGGAAATTTAATTTTATAAGAAGGAAGGCATCATACATTAGCAATAAAGAGCCTCACTTGTAACAAATGGGTCCAAATCATTCTATCCTTTAACTATTTTTTATCATTTATTAAAATGTCCATTGTGTTGAGAATGTTTGCTTAAAAGTCGTTCTTTAACATTGAAACATCAACAGTCCTGCCTTGTGGCCCAAAGTTACACAGATTCATCAAATATAACACAATTAGCAGGCAACCAGAGCCAGTTCCCGGCATGAGGTAGTAATAGGCCTTTTCATTTCCAAAGCAAGATTCTTTTTTTTTTTTTTTTTATTTTTTTATTTTTGCTAAAAGTATTACAAAGGGTATTACATAAGTGCCCTTTTTATCCCCCCCCCCCCCCCCCCGCCCTTGACAAACCCCTGCCCTCCCTTACCCCCCAGTGTCTTATGTCCATTAGTTATGCTTATATAGATGCATACAAGTCCTTCGGTTGATCTCTTACTCCTGTCCCCCAACCCTCCCTGGCCTTCCCACTGCAGTTTGACAATCAGTTTGAGGCAGCTCTGCCTCTGTATCTATTATTGTTCAAAAGTTTGTAATGGTCTTTATTATCCATGAATGAGTGAGATCATGTGGTGTTTTTCCTTCATTGACTGGCTTATTTCACTTAGCATAATGCTCTCCAGTTCCATCCATGCTGTTGCAAATGGTATGAGTTCCTTCTTTTTTACAGCAGCATAGTATTCCATCGTGTAGATGTACCACAGTTTTCTAATCCATTCATCTACTGATGGGCACTTAGGCTGTTTCCAGATCTTAGCTATGGTGAATTGTGCTGCTATGAACATAGGGGTGCATGTATCCTTTCTAATTGGTGTTTCTAGTTCCTTGGGATATATTCCTAGAAGTGGGATCACAGGGTCAAATGGGAGTTCCATTTCCAATTTTTTGAGGAAACTCCATACTGTCTTCCATAGTGGCTGCACCAGTCTGCATTCCCACCAGCAGTGCAGGAGGGTTCCCTTTTCTCCACATCCTCTCCAGCACTTGTCGTTTGTTGATTTGTTGATGATGGCCATTCTGACAGGTGTGAGATGGTACCTCATTGTTGTTTTGATTTGCATCTCTCGGATGATTAGTGACTTTGAGCATGTTTTCATATGTCTCTTGGCTTTCTGAATGTCCTCTTTTGAGAGGTGTCTATTTAGCTCCTTTGCCCATTTTTTGATTGGATTGTTTATCTTCTTTTTGTTAAGTTGTATGAGTTCCCTATAAATTTTGGAGATTAGGCCCTTATCAGATATGACGTTGGCAAATATGTTTTCCCATGAAGTGGGTTTTCTTGTTGTTTTGTTGATGGTTTCTTTTGCTGTGCAGAAGCTTTTTATTTTGATGTAGTCCCATTTGTTCATTTTCTCTTTAGTTTCAACTGCCCTAGGAGCTGTATCAGTGAAGAAATTGCTTCCAAAGCAAGATTCTGAGTGCGAGCAGGTGAATTAAACACAAAGGCCACCCTCTGTTGAGCACCATGCCAGTCCCATTGTATATTTTATCTTTAGAACAGAAGCTCAGAGAATATATGTAAGAGCACACAGTGTATGGGTCCCAGAACCTGACTCCACTCCCATCTGCCTGACTCCAAGGTTATACCACGCTTCTTTCTCAAGTTCAGTGCTTGGGGACAAATGAAGATTGGGGCTTTCTCTAGAAACCTTAATGCTTCCAGGGTGTGGTTGAGAGGCCTTCCGAGAGGCAAGGTGTAGAAGTCAGAGGAAAGCTTTGGAGAGGTGCTACAACAACTAGAGGCACACTCAGCATAGCAATTTGTTCACCGAGTTTCACTTGCCTTTTGATGATTTTTAAAGTGGTGAGGTTAGAGGTCAATACCCATACCATTCATAACTCCACTGGAAAAGAGAAAGCTGACTGAGGGTTTGGCTTCTCAAAGCATGCAGTTTCTCTTGTGTCTTGCTCTTTACCCAATATTTTTCATAGGGTCTCTGTTTTTCCATGTTTCCATGGATGATGTATTTTAACTCGAGCTTCTACTTTAATTGGTTTCGCCATAATTCCATTTCGCAAGAACCAGAGCTGCCATCTCTCATTTCATTAGCCAAGCTGAATAGATTATTGGCCATAACTGAAAATTACTTGCATAATTAATTCCTCAGAATCACTCTGGCCACCTTCACTGCAATGGTCTGGAGCTCCATTTTGGAGGCACCGCACATTGAAGCTTACCTCTGTCCACCCTCCTGGAATGCCCTCACATTCTGGTTTCAAAGCCAGTTGATTAGAGTTTTTGCAGGGGAAATCCTGAGGAAGGCAGGACCCCTGAGAGAACTCTGGGCTTGAAGAAATTGGGTTCAAAATCATAGACCTGTGTGGGTAAGGACCCAAGACACCAACCCAACAACACATACCTGTGCTCTCTGTGTGTGGCCCCGTCATGTGCCGCCAGCCTGTGGTCGGCTTGTATGGGTTTGGATCGGTTCTCACCTGCTGTTGTCCCCCTCTGCCCTTCCCACTTCTTACGCATCCTTTCCTTTCCCTAATTCTTTTCATCTTTCTTTTTCCCTCTTCAGTCCCTTCATCTGCTGCCTTCATTCCCTCTTTTTCTCTCGACTCCTCCTGCCTCGTTTTCCCCTTAGTTCATCTTATGCTCATGCCCAGGCACTCAGAGTCATTCCTGCTAATTAACTATGCGCTGCTCAGGCAGGTTCTTTTAAGGCAGAGGTTCTCAACCTATGGTCGAGACCCCTTTGGGGGTCGAACAACCCTTTCACAGGGGTCGCCTAAGACCATCGGAAAACACATATATAATTACATATTGTTTTTGTGATTAATCACTATGTTTAATTATGTTCAATTTGTAACAATGACATTGGGGGTCACCACAACATGAGGAACTGTATTAAAGGGTCGCGGCATTAGGAAGGTTGAGAACCACTGTTTTAAGGTAAGCCCTCCCACAATTCTCCAATGGACTCGAAATGTTTAAATTGCTTCTTTCTAAACTAAGAAATGCTGGTTTTTATTTCCATGGGTTGCTTTGGCTAGCAGTTGAGTGAATAAGTCAAAATCTCAGACTAATTTTTTAATACATTACTTTCCCTTTAGATTGACCAGTAACTTCACCTTGCAGACAGGAAGAGCTAGAGAGTGGCAAAGCGATTGGGAATGGGAAGACAAGTCCAATAAAAAGCAAATCGGATGGACTCAAAAACGGTTTAGGAAGGGGTGCTCTGCCATGGACCTTCCCCCACTCCCCTCTCCACCTTGGCCCAACCCCACTGATAGACTGTGTGAGGACCCGAGGGTCGAAATGTGTGTACTGAAATCCAGGTGCCTCTTGTACTAATCAAGATACAGCATGTCATCCGCCTCAAGGTGGCGCCACTTCCCCACATGGACGAGCCAACCACACCACATGCGACGCAGAGTTCAGGCTTACATTTCTGTTTTCCTTCACCATTTATGTCACTTGGATGTTTAGAAATCATAAACATAAATTGTCTATGATTACATCTCTTATTTCTCTACGTAACAGTTCCGTAAGGACCATATACATCAAACAAAGATTGAATAGTACGTGACTCCCCTGAATCTGAGTCCAGCATGCTAAGACTCCCATATGTTTCAGCCCAGCATTGAGCTAATACTCTAGGACAAGCATGTCAAACTCATGGCCCGCGGGCCGCATGGCTCGTATATTTGGCCCGTGTTAGGTTTTGAGTTTGACATGTTTGCTCTAGGACATACCCTTTCGACCCTTCTGCTAGACTATACAACCTTCCTGAAGTCACAGTAGCTGTGTCTTACTCATTCTCCACAGTCCCTTGACATAGCTGATGCTCAACAAATATTGATTGGTTGCATAATAATGATTACATGCACAGATCCTGGGATGCCTGAATAGGACAATATATCAAAACACAAATTGAAAACTAAACAAAGAATAAAATAATTCCACTTGGGTTCAAACAGCTTATATCCAATCAAGTTTAGTCAAAAACCAATTCACTTCAATGTGGACATTTAGGTAGAAAATTCAACAGATTTAGACGGAAATTAGAGCCACCATGGGTAGCATGTGCAGCCTTTATACTGTGTAGCTATAAGCAAGTCAGCAGAGAAAGTAGCCGAGGAGCAGAATTCCAGCTTACCTCTGGCTGACAGTGGCATCATGGGTATTTACATGGAACAAACAGCTTTCACCGTTTCATGATTCAGCTTCACCTTCTAAGATCAGAAATGTGTCCCAATACCTTTTGTTTCCCTTAAGTGTAAAAATCATGAAATAGTATCCATGAACTTATAACACCTTTCTTTACTCCATTTATACTTAAAAGTTTTTAATCATGTCAATTCTTAGGGTAATGAATGCCAGGAATGGAGAAGGCCACTGAATAACATCATGTTTTTTTCTGTTTATCCAAAAATTGAACCAAGACTCCAGAAATACCTCTACATTAAGGTTCTCTCCAATTTGAGACCAAGTTAAAGGTCAGTGTATTCACGGGCATATAATTTTATAATTGTATTTATTTGTTCATTATTTTCAAATAAGTAATTTGTTCATATGCTTCAATATTTTATTTTTATTTTTCCTCCCACCCGTTTCCCTTTTAACAATCAACAAATATTAGTAAATCCTTGGGCATTTTCCCAGCTATTGTGTATGCATTTATATGCAAATACCTATATAATTCTTGTCCCCTTTGTTTCTATAAATACCAGAATACTATACATAGTGTTCTGTGCCTTCCTTTTTCATTAACAGCATGCTTTGGCAATAATTTCCTATCAGTACATAAAGAACATCCTTATTCCTTTTTATGAATGCATAATGTCCTATTGTAAAAAGTAAATGTACTGGAACTTACCTCACCGTTTCCCTGTTGATTTAGGTGATTTCTAATCTTTTGCAATTACAAGCAATGCTACAAATGAATAACATTGTACAGAGTTGCACAAGCCTTTTCACATATGCTGTAAGCCTAGTTATAGATTAATTCCTAAAAGTGTTTAGGTCAAAGGACGTGCATCTATCATTTTGACAGATATTGCTAGATTGCCATCCTTAGAAGTCATATCAACTATCCTATCCTTCCTCCGTCAATGTAGGAGAATGCTTGTTTTCCCATCTCTTTGCTTTCCCTATGTGTTTGTGATCAAACATTTTTGCCTTTGGAAATCTGATAGGTTAAACAAGGTATATAACATGTTTTCATATGTTTAGAGCTGGTTGTATTTCTATATTTCCTTTGTATCTGTATTCCTATGTATTTTTATTTCTGTATTTTCTTTGGCCATTTGATGGCCTTTTCATTTCTGACTTGTAAGAGCTCCTTTTATCACAGGGATATGCCTTTTGTTTGCAATAGAAATGTCAAATATTTTCTCTAAGTTGGTCTTATGACTTTATGGTGGTTTTTGCTATGAAGAAAAAGTTATTTTATTTTTACATAATTACATTTATCTTTTTATAGCTTTTAGGGTTCAAGTCATGATTAGTTTGTCCACATGCAAAAGTCCCACACAGCTCCTAATTGCCCAGTTTGGCTGCCTTTCTTAGGACTTGAGGGTATTTTTCTTAAGATATTTGGCTACAACTACCCAAAATGTTTTCTATGTTAAGGTACAAGTCTAATGTCATTCAATCAAATATCTACATGCCAGGGGCTAGATCGAGTGTGTAACATACAATTCTTATCTTTCAGGACCTAGATTCTAAGGGACAGACCCACAAGCAGCAACTGCTATTCTGTAGGGAACAAACTATTGTAGAGGAGGAAATAGTCAGGTAGACTCTCAGATGTGGAGTAATTATCTCTCCAAGACAATGTTAGGGAAAAGCTGCAAAACCCATTTCACTGGGTTTTGAAGGCTACATAGGAGTTTGCCAGATAAAAGGAATAACATGATATCAGAAATCGCACAATTAGTCAGCATTCCAGAATCCTGTTCCTTATTGGTATTAAATCAAGTAAATTAAGTGATACCATGGTACCATTAAGTGATTGAGCACTGCTTTCAATTTTTCTTGGTCCTCGGAAAAAAAAAAAAAACAAGCTTCCTAAACTCGGCTATAATACCTAGTGTTTATTCTAGCCAGAGGAACAACATCTGCTGCTGAGACACAGCCACTTACGAGTGACATGCTACAGATGTTGGGCCAGGAAGTATCTAGGCAAGACACATGCTGCTTGATTGTGAGATTCTGGGGTGCTGTTTTGAGAAGGACACGGTGAGGTGCAGCAAAAACGCCGGGTTTTAGAAGTGTAAAGTTGTGGCATACATGCCATTCAATTATATCCAATACCTGAGTTATTTGGACCTGGCCTTTATCTCCAGCCCCATTCCCAACTGAAAATAAGACTGTCTCATAGCACAACTCCAGGGGACCCCATGCCACCCTGTCATGTTCTAAGGGGTGCCACTCAAAGTGAATCAGTGTAAGTAAATGTTGTTCCTTGATACTGTACAACATAATATTGACTGAAGCTCTGCTTAACTTTACATGCCAACCCCCCAAAACTTATACCTACATTTCTCTGCAGGCCTGCTCCATTCTTGTGTTTATTATGAGCCAACTTCTTCTCCATCAGTCACATGTTCACCAGAAGCCCCTTCAGTCTTGAAGTTCAGGCACCACAACCAGACGGACTACTCTTTCTCAGTTTCATGTCCAGAATCCCAAGGAACGATTCTGATTGGCTCAGCTTGAGTTTAGACCCAACCTCTGGATTAATCATCTGTGGACCACACTTAATAATATGGAAACTTTCCATGTAACCCTGTGGATGGAACATAAAGAAGTTTTTAGAAATAGGGGATTCTTTTTTACACAAAACAATAAGTGTGTATTTCATATACAGTCAATAGTTGCTTAAGGACAGGGATACATTCTGAAAAGTGAATCATTAGGCAATTTGGTCATTGCATGGATATCTGAGAATGCACTCACACAAACCTAGGTGACATAGCCTACTACACATCTAAGCTAGATGGCATAGCCTATCGCTCCTAGGCTACAAACCTGTACAGCAGGTTACTGTACTGAACACTGTAGACAACTGTAATACAGTGGTAAAAACTTGTGTATCTAAATATAGAAAAAGGTGCAGTAAAATTACAATATAAAATATTTAAAAATGGGACACCTGTATAGGGCACTTACTATCAATGGAGCTTGCAGGACTGCAAGTTGCTTAGGGTGAGTCAGTGTGTAAGTGATTGGTGAGTGTCAAGTGTATATTACTGTGCACTACTGTGAACTTTATAAATACTGCCCCGCAAGCCCTCCCCCTGCTGTCTTCCAACAGGGTCAGCAATAGAACATCAAAGTTGTCAATGCTGCTCCATGAACAGGGATGTGGGCTGGATCAGTTGGAACTAGCAAGGAGAAGAAAAACTATAGTTTTCTGAGTTCAAAAGTAATACAAGCTCCTGGTGCAATTCCAACAATACCATCACATACAGGCTATAAATAAAAGTCCCCTAGCATTCCTCCCATCTCCCAGAGATAAGCAATGTCAATACTTCCAACACATGTGCTATTATATTCTTACTCATTTACCCAAAAGATATCAAACTCTTCTTTAGGTTTTGGTTCTGTGTTGTGTTACTTAACACAGTAGGCTAGCCATTTTTTAACATCAATGCATGCAGACCTACCTCATTCTCTTCCTATACACATATCATAATCTATTTAATCATTTGATTTTTAGAAAACGTCTTACCTATTATAAAGAGTGGTGTGTGTGTGTGTGTGTGTGTAGGATGATATTTGCAAATTTGAGTATTTCAGCAGAACAGGTTTCTGGAAGTGGAATGCTGAATCAAAGCTTATTATTCTCCAGAACTGTTGTACCGATCTCAACTTTTCCAAAGCAGACAGAGAGCCCTTTACAGAGTGAAGTCCCTGGATAAACTGGTCTTGTTGCCTTTTGAGGGGACCCAAGATCCTATAAATTGTGGGAGCATCTCAAAGCAGAAGAAAAATTCCTCTGTCAAAGGCCATGGCCGCAGTCAAAATACCTCCCATCAATTCTCAACTGATTCAGGTTCCGATTCTGCTTCTTGTCTCTGTGCCAGTCCTTGACAGGAAATGAAGCCTCGCCCACTAGCCCAGCCCACACCACCAGCAGGGACACGCTGAGATGCCCACAAGACTCCTCATCCCCGCAGGACACTCATGTGACTGCTGAGCTGGGCACAGACCCACCAATACTCCATCAGGGACTTTACAGAGTTCCTTTCCAAGCAGGCGGAGGGGAAGAAGGTTCCTTGGGCTTCTGGGCTGGAAGGGTCCTTGGTGCAGGCAGCCCTCCGACCCAGCCACCTGAATCAGGGCGGGAGGAGCTGAGGAATTCAGAGCCAAAAACCCCAATCAACAGCTGACACCCAAGGTCAGACCATTTTGTGCACAGATTCAGGCTGTATTGGTCCCAGTTACAAGACTGCACACACGATCTCCCATAAAAAGGGAGCACTCTGGTGGTGACGACATGGGTGTACACACAGGTCATCGTTCATTGAGCTGTGCACTTCACTACATGGAAATCACGCTTCCAGAGAGAGGGGGAGGGAGAGGCCATAGGGGACAGGTCCCATAGGAAATCCTACCTGCCCCACCCACGCACACCTCTCCTTGGAGAACAAGGGACGGTGGACCTTCTGCCCTGAGTTCCAGCCTGTACCAGCGAGCTGCTGTGTTGGCCGGGAGCCCTTTGCCCAACAATGGTGCATCCATTGTTGACAGTCAACAGTACAAGGGATGGAGTCACAGGAGACAAGCATCTCCACAAATAACAACATCTGCTGCTGTGAGGTTGTGAATTACTGATGGATGATCTCCCCGCTCACCCTCCCTGTTATTTTGTGACCTCCCCCCACAAGCCTGTGGAGGAGCAGGAGGCTGCCGTTTGTCCCATAGGTGACTTGGCTTGGTGGAGCCAGAGAAGAGAGACAGTAAATGGTTGGCTTTTAAATTCAAAAGCAGTGGCCCTTCGGGAACACTGAGAGATGGGATGGAGGGATGGGGAGTGCTGGCTGAGCCAGTCTTCTCCACTCTCCACCACCTTGCCCCTCCCCCCCCCCCCCACCCCAACCTGAGAAGAAGATAAAGAAAGGAGAGAGACCAGCTGGATGGGGACTCATCGGAGAGGTGCTGAGGGCATGTCTCCGAGGAAGAAAATGGAAGACACCCCTGGAAAAGTTTGGGGATTTCAGAAAAGTTTGAAGCTTTCAACTTCAAGTATCTACATGTGCCTCGAACGCAGAGAACTAAAAAGAGAGAGTTTGGAGGAACTCTCTACAGACTTATTTTCGCATATCTATATTGGTGGAAAATGCATATTTGCCACAAAAGTACAATTCTCTGGAGTGGATGGGTTTTTTTTTTATTGCATTCTGGATCATCCTTACCATGAAAATACATCTTGCAAGCCTAAAATCAGACGTGTGTTCTAACCGGGACAGTTATGGCTTGGCTCCAGTCCCCTGGAGACTTTCGTCCAGAGTGTCAGCTCAGACACTGAATGGGAAAATCGAAGGTTCCCCCTCTCCCCTTTGCCAAGAAAGACATGTTTCCCAGGCCCCTGGCCCAGGCCGGCCACACCACATTAGGAAAAGAGAACCTCAGGGCAATGACGCTCGTTTTGTATTTTACTTCCTCATCCCTGAAAGTGAAGCAGGGACACCCAGGAACCAGAGGGGTGAGCGAGGGTTCAGTTTGCCTGGGGCCTGTTACAGATCAGCCAAAAGGAGAAACTAGGAATAAGGGCCTCCCCGGGCTAGGATCTACCCCTTAGACACTTGGGCCCCTTTTCTGTCTCCCCTCCCCACACCCCAGCCTAACCTGGGGTTCCCCCATATGTGGAAATGTCCCTCTTGTTCACCCCGAGCATGGATGGTTCGGTTCTGAGAGCTGAACTGGGGGATCAATTGGCCAAAGGTAACAGGTAGGTTTTGGTGTGTTTTTTTTTTTTTTTTTTTTAAATATATTTTATTGATTTTTTTTTTACAGAGATGAAGGGAGAGAGATAGAGAGCTAGAAACATCGATGAGAGAGAAACACCGATCAGCTCCCGACCGGAATCGAACCTGGGACCTTTCAGTCCGCAGGCCGACGCTCTATCCACTGAGCCAAACCGGTTTCGGCTTTGGTGTGTTTTTTTTCCAAGTTCATGGGGAGCAAATGAACTTAAGATTCTACAGTTTCCCTCCTCAAATGAGTGCTTGGTGAACGGAAGGATGAAGTAATCTAAAGTGCAGAAACCCTATCTTAGATGCTGCCATGGTTGGGAAATAATTTCTACATCAAGAGCAATAATGATAACCAATCAAATGCTGGCTCAAGATTTAGCAAACCTAACGGAGAAGAGTCATTTGAGAGCTAGACAGCTGTTGTTGCAGTTTTTTCAGGCATTAGAAGAGGCACCAAAATCTTTTTTAAATTATTACTTTTTAATCCTCATTCGAGAATATTTTTTTCCATTGATTTTTTTAGAGAGAGTGGAAGGGAGAGGGAGAGAGACACATGGATTGGTTGCCTCCCACATGCCCCCTGCCAGGGTCGCGAGCCTGCAGCTGAGGTACATGTCCTTGACCAGAATCGAACCTGGGACCCTTCAGTCTGCAGGCCGACGTTCTATCCACTGAGCCAAACCAGCTAGGGTGAGGCAGAAAAAATCTTATTAAAAGCCAGCTGGCTGATTGACAGCCAAAAACGAAAAAAGGCTCCATTTGGTTCACCCAAGATGACACATTGGAGCAGGCGACCTGATGGAACACTTTAATTCTGAAAGGAGGCAGAATTTATTGGAATCTATTTGTTCAGAGTCCTCAGAGCTGAAACAGAAGCCTTTTTCATCTGCTGGGAATGGTGTGCAGCCGACACAGGCAGAGCTGATTTTCACACGGCCTGGTCTTGTTCGGATCGGTTCACACTAACTCTTCCTAGCATCTCCAACCACATGTAAGTTTCTGGGGGCAAGGACCTTGACCTCCCCTGTGCGTCAGAGGCCACTGGAGTATGCAGACTGGGGCTTTGTCATGATCTGAAGCCTTCACTAAGCTTGACACCAACCCCGGGTTTCAGTTCTCCTTTCCCTTTTCTCAGTTAAAACAGCACGTATTCAGATTGATAAGAAGATGATTATCCTGAGGTGTAGCAGACAGTTCATTCAGAGATTCATCCTTGTGACTTTTTGCCTAAACAAAATGAGTGAATTGCTGGACCCTGAATTGCTAAATTTAAACCATAAACATTGACATCAAAACATAACAAAGGCCCAATTGGGTCAGAAAGCATCTGATTTTAAAAAATACATTTTTTTATTGATTTAAGAGAAGAAGAGAGAGGGAGAGAGAGATAGAAACATCAATGATGAGAGAGGATCATTGATCAGCTGCCTCCTGCACGCCCCTCATTGAGTATTAAGCCCACAACTAGAGCATGTGCCCTGACTGGGAATTGAATCTCGACCTCCTGGTTCATAGGTTAATGCTCAACCTCTGACCCACACTGCCTGGGCAAGCATCTGATTTTTAAAGCTACTTTATGGTCAACTAAACACATTTTTTTTTATTCCTCTGACTTCAATCTTTACCCCCAAAAAAACGACGCTTCCTGTTTGTGGCCGTTCAGGCCTGACAAGCAGGACTCTGCTGAGTTTCTGGGTCTCCCAGCTGGTGCCCAAGTTGCTATAGCGACCCGGGGAGTTGATTCCAGAGTGAGCACTTGTCTGAGGACTCTGCTTGGAGCCTGAAAACAGCTCAGTGGGAGCAGATTTTCCAGACACAGAATTAAAATGAAAGCCCCAGGGAGCAAGGATTCGCCTACTTCTTCCCCAGGTAGAGAAAACCTAATTAAGAGCTTGTCTCCATTTGACTTTGACAAATGACCTCAGCAATACTTTGTCATTTCACGAAGCATCTCAGGAAAGCGAGGAGTCACCCACAACCCCCAGTCCCACCAGCAGGGCCCAGGATCCCAAGGACACCTGGGGCCTGAGCCGGAGGGGAGTTCTGAGACCTGTCATGTGGCCCCATGGGACCTGAGAAGGCGCTGGGCCCAGAGCGATGGCTGAGGGGATGGAGGGAGTGGTAGGCTCTGCCCCCTTCAGCGGCAGTGAATGTGCTGGAGGCTGAGCCCAGGGGGCCAGGTCCTTGCAGGCAAAAGCACCACAGCTGACAAAGACTATGCCAGGGGTTCCCAGATTCCAAATGTCTCTTTAAAAGCTGGCTGTTTTGTATTTATGTTGATATTTATTTGCCTTTACAGGAACTTGTTTGGGCTCAGGGGGTGAGGGAACATGTCCAGTTGATTTAAGCTTTTAAAGAGTTCAGAGGTCAAGGTTGCCGAGCAGAGTGCCCTGGGCAGCCCTTGAGTGGGAAGCCCCCACCTTCTCAACCCCCCAGCCGCCTCTTCCCCAGCTCCTGAGGTCGGCCTTACTCCCCTCTGCCCTCAGCCCCCGCAGCCCAGCTGCTTCTTGGGGGCTTGCTTCTCCCATAATGAGTTTCATATCAGGAGAGACTCAATTTCTGATAGACTGGAGGGTCCTAGATTGGACTCAGGGACCCAAGGACACCAGATAAGAAGAACCGTGGAGCTGGCGCTGCGCCACTGCCCCAGCCTGACCCCAAGGAGGCCTGATGGCCAGAACCAAACGCCGGCTAAGCCCACCACGAGAATGCAACCACCCTCCACTCCCGACGAAACACGTCTTGTCTCCCTTCTAACCCCTTGCTCATACCCTGCCATGGAAATTCCACAAGCCAGCTTTTTAATTTTTTCAAAAAGCCTACCCTTCTGTGGTAGGCAGTTAGACAGACATGAGCAGAGCAAGGACGGTGGGCCAGGTGCAGGTCACCAGGACTGAAAGCCCTGGGTGTCTAGCAGAGGACAACTGTAGGGTGGGACCTCGCTCCCAGGGTGACCTTCCTCCCCTAGCCTATCGCTGGTCATGCGGTTTGGACCCTCTTACCTTTCCTCCCTAGAGATAACCTCTAGGCCTCAGTGGTATTTCAGCTCTAGGCCCAGAAAAGCAGCAAAACCAGACAAGCCACTCCACCGCTGACCTCAGGACCAGCTGCATTGACTAATGACCCCGTGCCCTGGAGCCCACCAATCCAACAGTGGAGGCTCAACCCTGAAAAGACACACCTGGAAAACGGCTGAATATTCTAGAGCAGTGGTTCTCAACCTTGGCTGCACATTAGAAGCACCTGGGAATCTTTTTAAAATCCTGATTTCTGGGCCCCATTCTCCGGAAATTCTGTTTCTTTGTTACTAATGTTGTGGCCCCACCCCATAACAAAGAAACAGAATTTCCGGAGGATGAGGCCCAGAAATCAGGATTTTAAAAAAGATTCCCAGGTGATTCTAATGTGCAGCCAAGGTTGAGAACCACTGTTCTATAGAGATCTTCCCCCCTGCCCTGGGACCGCCCCTAAAATCCCCATGCCTTCCCTTCTCCCTCCTCTTCCCCTCCCCCCAAGAAAAATAAAACACTAATTTTACAGCTGAAATATCTTTGGCATCTTTGGATTCTGGGAAAGGGAAAAATCGCCAAGTGTATTCAGGATAGTTGAAATGCTTCTGAGGTGGCGAGTTCGCTTTCCCTCTTTGCTGAGCATGAATTGGTTTTGGAGTCAGAAAGACACGGGTTTACCCCTGGTCATTTATGATGTCTGTAGGAGGAAATGGTACACAGTAGGTACTTAAAGCTTCCTCAGCACACAGTGGGAACTCCATAGAGAATAACTGTTAGAATTAGAGTTCATTGCCAGTGCCTTCCCACCCCCGACCCCTGAAGGATGTCCCTCTCTGTGGCCGCAGCAATTAGATACATAATCGTCCTCAGGGTGAAGCTTGCAAATACGGGCTCATCTTTAGGGAACCACATTGGCCAATAGGTAGTAGCACCGAGAAGGAGAGGTTGTAGGTGAAGGGGCTGGGCAGGTTCAGCGAATCTTTGATGAAGGTCTGAGAACTCCATACTCCCAGCTGGTCATGGGTTTCATTCCTCTGTTCCCTAACCTTCTCCATGAGAAAGTGAGCACGTGGGTGGACCCGTGCCCTTCCCACTTTCGCACACGGCCTGGAGGGGGATTTCTGCTGGTTTATCGCCATCATCCATTCCCTTCCACGGCTGCCCTGCCCGAGACTCATCCGTCATCCAAACTTCGTATCCAGAGGAGAGGAAGTGCATGTGGAAAGCTCTGGAAATCATGTGCCTCAGACCTCAAGCGCTTGCAGCGGGTTCTGAAGAACTCGGGGTCCCTGCTACTTGACACTGACCTCGGCTCTGGGACCCCAGGCATTTCTTGGCTTGTTTGCCGAACTTGGGGACGTAGTCTAATTTGGCTGCTCAGTTCTGTTCAGGAGGAAGGCAGTTAGAGCTCACTGCAGAAAGGAGAAGAAAGAACACGTTTCATCAGTGGCAGGTGTTACTACAAACCGACCAAGATTCTGAAAGAACCTGCTGGGTTCAAGGCCAGTGCAAGGAGCCACTCCAGCTGGGAGTTCAAGGCCAGGCCAAGGAGCCACTCCAGCTGGGAGCACCAGACTCTTTCATTTTGATTTTTCCTCTCCTTTATGTCCATGGGTAAGGCCTCCTCATCTCAGGCATTTACGCATGCTCTCTCTCCCCACGGCTGCCTTAGCATTATTATTTCTTGCCTGAAATATTGCAATAGCTTTTTAAAAATATGTGTATGTATGTGTGTATATATATATATATATATATATATATATATATATATATATATTTACTGATTTTTAGAGATAGGGAGAGGGAGAGAGAGATAGAAACATCAAGATGAGAGAGAATCATTGATTGGCTGCTTCCTGTACGTCCCACACTGGTGGTCGAACCACAACCTAGGCAGGTGCCCTGACCAGGAATCAAACTGTGACCAGGAATCAAAATTGTAGAGGTCAATGCTCAACCACTGAGCCACACCGGCCGGGCACAATAGCTTCTTAATATGTTTCCTTGTTCTGCTAAGACCCACCTCTCCACCTTGCTTTCCCATGTGCCTTCCTGAAGTCATTGTCCCAGTGGACAGGGATGGAAGGGGAGAGCAGGAGAGGGTCTGGGAGACCCAGGCTGGGAGAAAGGCATGTCTTAGCTACGGCTCCCAGAAGCAGACAACCCGAAGAGGGAGAGAGGGAAGTAGGAAACTCTGGTTAGTGGAACATTACCCTAGATTCTAAAGCAGGAAGTGTTTGTGTAAAAGGGGACTTCCACCATTTAATAACCCCGGACTGGGTGTCCTGCATTTTGTGGCTTTAATGGTACCCCAGTCTAACAAACCATCCCACAGACGTTCATGTGCTAGGAACTCTAAGGAGGGCAGGGCTACAAAGCTGAGAGCAGACCAACCAGGAGCCCAGAGAAAGCTGCCTGGCGTTTGGACAGAGGTGGAATCGAGCGCCCAAGGGTCTGGCTGAGGAGGTGGCGCCCCCCACACTGAGACTTTTGCTCAACTCAGCCTGTAAGGGGCGGGCGAGGGCGGGGGAGGGGGGATGTCAGAACCGAGGGCCAGAGCCCCACGAAGAAAACAAAGACTGCCTGTCCATTTGCCCGCATATTTGGAATCCGAAAGCACCCACTGCATTCAGCAGCTGCTTGGCACTTATATAACATTTCGTTTCAGTCTCGCGATACACCAGCGAGTTAGGCACCGTTCTTATAGCCATTTTGCAGATGAGGAGACTGAGGCTCTTGAGAAGTGAAGTGGCTTATGAAAGCTCGCTCAGGGGTACATGACGGTGGCGGGGTTTGACTCCAGGATTCCTGACCCCACAATGCTTTCTTGGTTAAAACACAGGATAAGAGGGGACCACAGATGGTTAAGTGTATCCACGGACTCAAGGGCAGGGATGGAGGCAGAAGCCACTGAGGTGCCTCCAAACCCTGGCTCTGAGCAGTTGAGGCTCCCAGAAGTCCTAGGGGCACTTGGAGCAAGGCTCTCAGGTGCTCTCCTCTGGAGTGACACTGGGGATGATGTCCCCGGAGGACGTCTGGGACAGGACCAAGACAGAGGTGTCAGCACAGGGGGCGGGGCTTTAGGCTCCAAAGATGGTCCCGATGGGCTGGGCTCCACCCAGCAACTTGCGGGAGCAGCAGGGCACAGTCTGTCAGGGTGGCAGCAGGAAGGACCAGACCGTGTGTGTGTGTGACCTTTCATACAGGCCTTGTGGGTACAGGATCTGCAGGGCCCTGTGCAAAATGAAAAGGTGGCCTCTTGCTCAGAATTATTATGAACCTCGAGATGGTGGCAGCGGAGAAGTAAATCAGGCATGGAGGCCTTCCGAGCCTGGGGCCCTGTGTCACCGCACAGGTCACGCCCTATTGTATACTGTATCTGGCTTCCCTTCCGGCTGCCATTACACATATTTTTCTGGAGGAGAAGTGCCGAAAGGGAGAGGCACTAGGCAGACCAAAGATTCTGACTTCTCCTTCTTCCCCAAATTCACTCAAAATAGCTGAATTTTAACAGTCCCAGTGATCAAGTAGGCAGATGCTTGACAGTATTATGACTCCTTCCCCACAACACACCTTCCCACAGAAGAAAAGTGAGGCTGCAGGAGGCTGTAAGACCCACAGCCAGCTGGAGAAGAGGCAGGATTTGAACCCAGGACTCAGATCTCCCCCACTCTGTGTATGGCCTCCAACTTTGAACCCTGCAAGAAACGGAGAGGTTAGGGTCTTCTGGAAGGGATGCGGACAGCTTCCCGCGAGGGCAGTGTTTATTAGACAGCATTTGTGAAAAATGCCTGAGTTCCGTCTGCTTTGGCAGTTGAATCGTGACCAGGCAAGAACAGGGACTGAACCTGGGGCCTTCCAGACAGTGTTTTCTCATCTCAGCTAAGAGTTATGGGGAAAGAGGTGTGAACAACCAGCCAGGTCAGGATGGGATCCCGGGGTGACAGACGGCCGGTCCTGTGCATAGAAGAGGGTGTGTGCCAGCATGTTCTGAGCTGGGGAGTTGGTGGCAGACGCCTGCGCTGACCAATAAAGAGATCACTCGGGTCACTGGGTGGGTGATTGAGTCAAGAACCATCTGACATGAGAGCTGGTTGCATTTGTGTTCAGGTTGCCTCTGATTGCATTAGCTATGTGGGCAACCACATGATTCTGTTGACTCCTGTTGAGCTTGCAGTCTACCCAAATGGGTAGACTCCTCCCAGAACATCGTTCTTAAGAGTTGTCTTCTTCCTGAGTTTTGGCAGTTGAGTTTTTCACCTAGGAATAAACCTTTACATTTATCCCTATCAAACTTCCACTTGGGGTTTTGGTAAATCAGTAGGAACCAGGCAATAGTTTAAATCTGATTCTGTTTTGTACATCTTGACTCTCCCCCTCCAAGCTTTAAATAATTTGTAAATCTGACCCAAGTTATTTAGAAAAAGGTTAAAAGTGCAAGTTGGTTGGTTGAAAGTATTCGACCAACCAAATCATCTAAATCGTCTTGTCTGAGGAATGCCTGGGCCACACAGCTCTCTAGTATTTGCATAAGGCACCTTCCTGGTCCACCTATCAGGAAAGTCTTCTCAGAAAAGGAAAAGAGTGGTTGCTTTGACCTGACTTGATCTTAGTAAACGCATGCTTGTTCCAAAGGTCCCAGTTTCCATTTTGTTTTTAAGTGCGTTTAATATTCTACATTTTAGAATCCTGCCCAAGGGTGAGTTGGTAAATCTTCGATGTCCTTTTTGGAATCCATGCCTTTAGGAAACTAGAGTCACACTTACTCATGCATCCTGGCTTCCTAGTATCTATTCCCAGTCTTCACAGAACTTCAGAGATTGATAAGGTTTTAGGGATCAGACTTCCAAAATTGCTCGGTTCCTGGGATTTAATATATGGATATGATAACTGGAATTTCTTTAAAGAAGCTCTCAGCTTTCTCACCACCCTCTGTCTACATCTTCATTCCCTGTGTAACTCGGGAACAAAGCAGGAGCTGCTTTCTTTTTTTAAAAAAATCTTTATTGTTGAAAGTATTACGTATGTCCCCTTTTCCCCCCCATTGACCCCCTCCAGCCTGCCCCCCCCCCAGGTCTTCATCACCCTATTGTCTGTGTCCATGGGTTATGCATATGTGCATACACGTCCTTTGGTTGATCACCTCCCACCTACGCACCCTTCCCCACCTTCCCTCTGAGATTCCACACTCTGTTCCATGCTTCCATGTCTCTGGATCCACTACGTTCATCAGTTTATTTTGATAATTAGATTCCACATATGAGTGAGATCATGTGATACTTGTCTTTCTCTGACTTATTTCACTTAGCATAATACTCTTCAGCTCCCTCTATGCTGTCTCAAAGGGTAAGAGATTCTTCTTTTTTACTGCTGCATAGTATTCCATGGTATAAATGTACCATTGCTTTTTTATTCACTTATCTACTGATGGGCACTTGGGCTGTTTCCAGATTGTAGCTATTGTAAATTGTGCTGCTATGAACATAGGGGTGCATACATTCTTTCTGATTGGTGTTTCGGGTTTCTTCACTGGGTCAAATGGCAGTTCCATATTTAATTTTTTAAGGAAACTCCATATTGTTTTCCATAATGGCTGCACCACTCTGCATTCCCACCAGCAGTGTACTAGGGTTCCCTATTTTCCACATCCTCGCCAGCACTTATCATTTATTGACTTGATGATAGCCATCCTGGCAGGTGTGAGGTGATACCTCATTGTCGTTTTAATTTGCATCTCTCTGATGATCAGTGACTTTGAGCATTTTTTCACATGTCTCTTGGCCATCTGTATGTCTGCTTTGGAGAAGTGTCTATTTAGGTCCCTTGCCCATTTCTTTTAAACCGAATTACATCTCATGTTTGTGCCTAAGCCAATCAGAACCCCACTCCCTGAGGCAGTGTTGGCCTCAGGAAAGCAGAGACTTGAATAGAACCTGGGTTCTGCCGAAAGGAGGAAGGGGAGCAAAGGGCAGCTGCAAAGGTCAGCTACCACCCTCTCCAGGAGTGTTGCAATCAAAGCCAGTCGCAATGACTGTGTTTGCACTGGGGGACAGAAACAGTCCACGGAGAGTATACAGTTACAAAATGTCACTAGCACCGTGCCCAGAGAGAACCTCGTGCTGGGAGAGAGAGAGCAGGGCGAGCTCAGTGAGGTCATAGAACAGGAAAGGCCACTCAGAGGCAGTGAAAGGTGCGCCGTACAGGCAGAAGGAACAGGCCAGCTCTTTCGAGAGCATGGACGGAGATCAGGGCACCCGGAGCCCTGGGAGGGGCTGAAATAGCATGGAAGGAGCAGCACACAGGCTCCTCCTCGTACCATGGGAAGGATTGCATTCGAAGAGCAATGCAAAGACACGGAAGGCTTTAAAACAAGGGAATGACGTGATCTTTAAGAGATCAGTTTGGTCATGTTGTGGAGAATGAATGGATGGCAAGGCAAGGAGATGTTAGGAGTCTCTATGTCCATCTGATAGGTTGGCCACAGGAGAGATGGCGGGAAAGTGGACAGAACTGAGTATGAATGGCATCTGGGGGATACCAGGGTGGGCACAGCCTGTTCTAAGACACACATGCACACACAGAACTCCACTTAGGTGCCACATAGTTCAGAAGGTGAGATTACAGGAGTGGCGGCTTGAGGTAGAGCCTGATTTAAGGGTGACTGCTGAAGGAAGGGGATATTTGGACAGGGCACCGAAAGCTGGGCAAGGTGGCTTTGAAGGGGCAGACATGGTAGGGGCAGTCCAAGGAGAGAAACCATCAGGAGCTGAAGCAGAGAGGCAGGAAATGAAGGCCTGAGGGAAAGAAGCAAGTAGTGGAGTTTGTAGCGGTTTATGAAGAGGCATTTGGGGAAATAAGGCTGGAAAAGTCATGGGTGTGAGTTTAAGGAGGGTTCAGTGTGGCAGGCTAAGGTAATAACATAAAAAGAAGGGGGAAAGTTTAAATAAAGTCTAGCTTAGCTACAAAAGAACTCACCAATTGTCACCAATTAGCTACACAACCACTTCGTTTTCCTAGGAATAATCGATGTGCTAATCGGGTTTTGATTACTTCCTTACTGGATGGACAAGCAATATCTCTTCCTGGCATCACTGCCACCTGCAGGCATTGGTCAGTGATTTCTCACTTGTTTCTGGAATGCATTCCTTCATCTCTTACTGAGCATTGGAGCTGGGGAGTCTAGGATGAAGGGGCGGTTCAAAGGAGGGAAAATGACCTCTACTACCTGGCGTGTGGGGCTAGGGTTCAGGGAGGCGGGCGTTTCACTGGGCCTTCTTGGATGAATAGGAGTTTGCCAGGCAAAGAAGTGAGGTGGGAAGGCCTTCGGAACACAGGGAACAGATGCGTGTCTTCTCAGTTCTCACACCTTCAATCCCGTAAACCCTAAAGAATGTACATTTTTAAGCTGTATTTTCTGGCTCTCAGAGAAGTTTGGTGATTATTGGTGAGTTCTTTCCGTTGCTACAGAACAAGAGTAAACATTTGACCCTCCTAGACATACATTTTCTCTAATATTAACAAGAAGCCGGGATTTTAGTAAGGCAAATGGGTTATGCTCCCTACTCACAATTGTTCCTCTGGGAGGTTTTACTGATTTTTACTTTTTTAGGTCAGCAAAGAAAGGAATATTAAATCTGTTTTGATTTGTTTTTTGGAGACTAGTAAACGCATCAGTCATCAACGAGAGCCCTGGTCTCGCCTGTTTTTCACACGAGGATGGGAGAAGTCATAACTACCCTCATATAGGGCTCTTCACTTTGGCCCTTCTGAGCTTCCTACGCATTCCTAAAAGTTATCTCAAACCCATGTGGACACCCAAGACCAGTCTGCCACAGAAATGTGCTAATTGCTCATTTTAGCTCAAGATAAACACACAAGTATTTCAAGACGGCCTATGAGGTTATGAGAAAGTGAGCAAGGCATTCCTGCAGGAGTGGAAAGAACTGTCCTCCCAGCCAACACCCGGACCCAGGGAGGTGCCCTGACTGGCCCAGGTTGCCCCGAGCTGGGCCAGAGCCCTGACCCGAAGACGCTGCGGCAGGTGGGGGCGGCGGAAGACCGAGAGGACAAGCCGGGCAACAGGGCAGAAGCATTTTGGGGAACTGAACCATCAGGGCAGTGTCTGATGCACTTCCTCTCCCACACTCCGCCCCTACCCGCCTGTCTCTCTGGTCTTTTTTTTTCTCTCGTGGCAGGGCTGTGCGTCAGTTTCTCAAAAGTGGGGACATTTCCTGCCGCCTTTGCAACACTGCAAAGCTGTCTTAAGGGAGGCTGGGCCCCATTGGAGCGCCAGGCCGGGAAGTGAAGGCCTGGGGCCGCCCAGCTGGGAGAGAGCCCCCCACCCTGTCCCTGTCTCCTGCCGGCTCGCAGCCTCGTCTTCCCGGACACACCATGTCCCTGGCTGAGGCCATCAGACTCTGGAATGAAGGGGTGCTGGCAGCCGACAAGAAGGACTGGAAGGGAGCCCTGGACTCCTTCTCCGCAGTCCAGGACCCCCACTCCAGGATCTGTTTCAACATCGGCTGCATGCACACAGTCCTGGGAAACTGGGCAGCAGCAGAGAAGGTGGGTGATTGAGCGAGCCAGCAAGTGAAGGTGCCTCGCCCCCCTCCCCCGCCTCCTCCCAGCCTTTGTGATTAGCGTTCTCACCCCGGCTGCCCTTGAGAAACCTCTCGGGAGCTTTGTAAGAACCAGAGCTGCGCAGGCCCCACTGCAGAGGAGCAGCCAGGCTGGGAACCACCGTGGGTCCCACTCTCCTTTCTTCTCCATCTATTAACTCCACATCCCTCGCTCTGGAATCGATCTCTAACCCCTGTATGAAGACTTCCCTGGTGATGTTTTCTTCTGTGAACTCCTGCTGTCCACACTCAGCATCTCACGGCTTTGCACCTGCTGAAAAACGCCTCTTGCTGGCTTTCCAAGACTTTTGCATGTATGGTGAGCTTTACCCACGTGTGTGGTGAGCTATGCCCATGAGGTCGAGGGGAGGGCCTGAAGTAAAACAGGTGTCACCTATGTGACCACTCACCTACAGGACTATGAGGTGGGCACTCTTGTGAAGATTCTGAGTCTGGTGGAAGGGAATGATGCAGTGATTGATTACCGGTGTCTGCCCGGGGCACCCCTGTTGGGTGTTTTAGCATCTTTTCCAAATGCGTTTCCTCTCTCATGTTCCTGAGTAGGGGGTTGGACATTCAAGCATCACCTTTTGGATTGGTGATGGGAAGCTGGAAGGGTATGGAGTTTGGAAGCAGAAGACAGAGAATCAGACCTCAGCTCTGCCTCTTTCTGGACCTGGGTCCTCAGCAAGTCCGTTTCTTGAACATCTTGAGGTTAAGTGACGCACCACATGTCGAAATGCCACGATACTTTGCAGCAGGTTGTGAATATTAGTTCTTGTTTTTACCTTTAGCCAGACTTTGCAAGGCCTTGTGGACAGATAAGTGGCTCCCCAGGCTCCTTCAAGAGCCTGTTCCTCCCATAGCCATCCTCACTGGGACCAGAAGTGAGCAAAGAAGAGGGAGCAGAGAAGCTTCTTGGAAGACCTTGTAGACTGACAAATCCATCTCAGGTCCAGAGGGGGCAGACGGGAGCACACGGGGGGGGGGGGGGGGGGGGGGAGGGGACACCTCCTCTCAGGGGCCTGCCAGGGGGCTGAGCAAATGCACCACAGATGCTAAGAGCTGCTGGAAGCAAAGTGAACATCAAGGGGGAGGAGCTTGGCAGTGATGCCAACAGGGGCTCTGGCACGGCTGGGCAGGCCACCACTCAGCTCTGGGCTCCCTCCATGCCTTCCTGTTCCCGCTCTGGATCGCTCCGTACATTCTGCTCTGCCTTCTCCCTCTCTCTGCCTCTCTCTGATGTCCTGCTTGAGTCCTTACTCCTGGCATTTTATATGCATTCATATTTGTTATTATTTTAATTGTGTCATATTTATGTGATAAATGTATATCATACACAAATAGAACACTGTATCTAACATTTTAATTATTTTTATATCTAATTACTTTTACGATTGTAATCCTGTCAGTGCTCTTGAAAGATATAAACATCCCCATTTCACTGAGGAGAACACCGAGGCCCAGGGAGATTAGGTGACTTGCCTCACCTCATGCCATCAGGAAGTGACAGCACAGGGTGCTCTGATCCCGGTGTCACTGGAAAGACACCACCATCCTCAGGCCCCTGGTTGCCTCCTCGCCCTCTGGCTCATCTCACACCTCCTCAGGGCCAGCTCCTCCTTGGACCCAGGTGAAACCTCCCTCTCTCCACAGGCCTTCTCCAGAACTATTAACCGAGACAAACACTTGGCGGTGGCCTACTTCCAGCGAGGGATGCTCTACCACCAGATGGAGAAGTAAGTGGCCCGGTGCTGCACAAGCTGGGGGAGTTCGCAGAGAAACCCCGAGGGGTCTCGGGGCCGCTGGCCTGGGAAGTTGAGCAGTGTCTCCCAGCCTCTGGTGGGGAGCATGGCTGAACCTTCCCTGGGCAGTTACGCAATCTGTCAGCATGAGGCTTCCCCAGGGAGGAGGTTAGCTGTGTCATAGCTCACAGTGGGCCCACGGAACCAGCACAGGCTGGGGATGCAGCTGCGGTGAAGCATCCCTATGGTGCTGATTGTGAATGGCCCCAGCTATCAAGGGAAGACTCTGCTGGCCCCCTGCAGGGAGGCACTGAGCTGTCACACTGTGAGGATTCTCATTTCATTCCTGCAGAATGTATTTTCTAAAGCCTAGTTCAAGCCATTCAATGAAATATTATGCAGCCACCACAATAGGAAAACAAACTATTAACATTATATGTACAAGAATATGTTAATACAGGTAAATAAGTAGCATATATTAATGTAGGGGAAAGTTCATAGTAGATCTTAATTAAAACACAGGTTTCAAAACAGTATGGATAGCGCAAGCCCACTTCTGTTTCGAAGACTGTCTATGGAAGGCTGTAGACCAAAACGGGTCAGCAGTTCTCTCTGGGGGGGTGAGCTTGGAGGGGCTTCCATTTTCTTCTATCAGCCTGTCTGTATTTTTTTGGTGTGTTTACAGTCACCACAAAAATAATTAGTAAGAAAGATAACTAAATAGAAAATCAAAGTTAATCTCAATGTCATTCCCCTCCCCCAAGTACCCCAATAACAAATATGCAAATAACAAAAGAAAAATATTCTCAGCGTTAACGTAGAAGGTTTGTAGAAATCGCTCATTCCATTAGTGGGCACAAGCTCTAGGGAAAAGGATTTGGGCTCAGGCTAATGAAGAACTTCCAGGGGAAATGGTCGGAGCATGCTGTGGGTGGTGTCGTGCCCCTGTGCTCAGCTATTGCCAGGGGCAACTACAAACTGCTCAGACTTCCAAGATGTAGATGCAGTCAGTTATCTGAATCAGCAAGGGAAGTAAGGTCTTCCCGAGAGAAAGACCACACAGAGGCCATCTGGGGACGAAAGCCTGGGATTGAGGCGGACAGCAGATGCAGGGGAGCCTGAGCACAAACCCTCCAGCGAATCTTTAATCCTAAAAGACCAACTAACAGGCCATCCTTTAATTAGCTCCAACAGCTTATAATGAGGAGAGTCACTGACGAGATGAAATGCTCCCGGGAGAAATTTCTACATGAAAATGCCCAGAAATCCCTGAGCCCGAAAGGCTGGGATTCCGAGAGAGTCAGAAAGAGCTTAGAAAGATCTAGAAATAAGACCCGGGATTTAATTAGCATTCGATTGATAGCAGTCAGATCTGAGAGAGAAATCTACCAAATGTAATCTTTAATTCAACAGCAATCTATTGAGGAAATAATATAAATGAGGCACTGTTCTCACCTGAAGTCGCCTCCTTTCCTTTCGCTCAGTCCTTAGGCTTTGGTGTCCTCCTCTCCAAGGTTCTGCTCTTGACGCTTTTCCCTTTTATCCCTATAGCAGTGGTTGTTAAATGGCAAACTGCGTGGGTTATCTTCCCAGAAACTGTACTTTTACGGCAGTTTCGGGGATCAATGTCCCCTGAAAACCCATACCCGAACTCTTAGGGACCCCACCTTCTCCCATTGCGTCGGCCTCCTCCTGGAGCCAGCAGGCTACTGAATCTCCATCTGAGATCAACCCAGGATGTCTCCTCTCCTACGCCTTTGTCAAGCCGACCTCTTAAATATCTCTTAAAGTCACCCGTTCTTCTCCATCCCCACCAGCTGGTTTAGACCTCATTTTTCACCAGAACTGTTGTAAGTGTTGGGGGTGGTAAGAGCGGCCAAGGCACCAGGTGTTAGGCCGGTGGGGTCAGACTGGACCTGGGTTCAGCAACCTCAGTACTTGAGTTCTGACTAGGAAAGATTTCAGAGCCAAGACTTAAATATATGGAAAATCACAGAAGTAAGAGGTAATTTGTAGAAGAAATGAGCGTAGGAAACACGTTATAGAGTTAAAGAAAGGGCCCTTGGAGCTTAGAAGTGATGAAGGTCAAGGTGACCCTCCTGGGGGAAAGGGAAAGGCAAGGGCATACTCCGGGAGGGTCCTCCACTTCCAGGGTTTTAAGGGTGGAGACTTTAGGGGAGATCCGGGGGAAGATCTCCGTAGAATAGTCAACCGTTTTTCCAGGTGTGTCCTTTCAGGGTTGAGCCTCCACTGTTGGATTGGTGAGCTCCAGGGGACGGGGTCATTATTCAGTGCAGCTGGTCCTGAGGTCAGCCATGGGCCACGGGTCTGGTTTTGCTGCTTTTCTGGGCCTGGAGCTGAAATACAACTGAGGCCTAGATGTTATCTCTAGGGAGGAAAGGTGAGGGGGTTCAAACCGCATGACCAGCAATAGGCTAGCCTAGCTGCTAGGGGAGGAAAGTCACCCTGGCAGGGAGGTCCCACCCTACAATTGTCCTCTCCTAGTCACCCAGGGCTTTCAGTCCTGGTGACCTTCTGCACCTGGCCCACCGTCCTTGCTCTGCTCATGTCTGTCTAACTGCCTACCACATAACCACTTCCACATTAATTTCCCAGCCACCAGGACAACATGGGGGCGCATGTCTGAGAAGGCAGGTGTCTCAGGGATGGCGCTGGCCAGATGGTCTCCTTCTCTCCCCTCAGCCTGTTATCTGAAAGGAGGAGGAAGCTGTAGGTGGTCAGACCCCCGGCCTTAGGAATCTGAAGGGCTAGGACAGCAACAGTGAGACCCTTTAGATCAGCGGTTCTCAACCTGTGGGTCGCGACCCCTTTGGGGGTGGAACGACCCTTTCACAGGGGTTGCCTAAGACCATCGGAAAACACATATATAATTACATATTGTTTACAGTAGCAAAATTACAGTTATGAAGTAGCAACGAAAATAATTTTATGGTTGGGGGTCACCACAACATGAGGAACTGTATTAAAGGGTCGAGGCATGAGGAAGGTTGAGAACCACTGCTTTAAATGTTGTTCACGCAGCCATCTTTGTCCTGCAGTCAGTCTTTGACATTGAAAACTGTGACCTCCAGGCCGTCACGGAGGTGTTTGACATGTTTACTTTATTCAGCTGCTAAACCTCTCCTTTATCCTGGACTCTTGATGGCCTGGGGGCCCATAGAACAGGAACAATCAGAAACACAGCAGTTACTAGGAAACCTTTCCAGGGAGTGTTCCAGAAATGAGGCAAGCCTGCCCTGGCGGGTGAGCCCTGCCCCTGGGGCGTGGGGGTTCGGGACAACGCAGCCAAGGCACCCAGCTGGGGTGTCATTGGGAACCCGCAGAAGCTGCCAGCACCTTAGCTTCCTAGGGACACTGTGCCTTCCAAGTGGCACCAAAGAGTTGTTTTGGGGCCTCACACTGAGCTGATTCAGACCCCATGCAGGGGAAGCCCATGCCCCTGGGGCCCGCTGGGGAAAGCAAGTTGGGGGCGGAGCAGAGGCCTGCTGCGGGCAGTGGGGTGCTGCTTTCAAAGTAAACACTGACATTTCAGCAGGGCGCCCTCCCTGTTTTTTTAACAAGCGCTTTGAATAATGGGTGGGTTCCTGCCCTCTTCCTCCCACCGGCCCAGATCTTCAGGCATCCCAGGGGCTGGAGAATTGTGAGCTGGATTTGTTGGGATCATTCAATACCAGGTGACCCGATGGTGTCACTTCCCAGCTGAAATCCATCCACTTCGCCAACGTTTTTGTTAGGAGGAAGCTCGTTGTAGGTTAATGCTGATGGTGCCCGGAGGGTGCCCTCTGAGGACCTCGGGCGCCTCTGGCACAGGCAGGGGACACCTGGGACAGCATGTGCGGAGGAACAGGACAGTTGCGTCTCTGTCTGTCCTTCCTCCGTGGCTCAGGGAATCGGCGCCAGTTACCCATCTTCCAGCCTAGAAAGAAGGAACAGGAATCCCTAAAGGATGTGTTAAGGTCTTGAAATGCATCTTGCTTTGCAAGGAATGGCCTGCACGCTTTTCATAGGTTTTACACTCCTCTTTAAAACAAGGGCATGTTAGAGCTTCTCCCCAACCACCTGCCTTAGGACTCTCTGACCAGCCACCCTCCTGGTCAGCTCCGGCTTCCTGAGGTCAGAGTTCCAGTTCCTGGTGATACTTACTGCAGTCCAGGTGTTAGCGAAGCAAATACTAAATGGCTGGCCTGTGAATTCAATTACCAGCGTTTGGGCGCTCTGAGGATGAGGAGACAGGCTTGGAGAAATTAAACAACTTGCCCTTTGTCATTAGGTAGTAAGGGGCAGAGCCAGGAGTCAAGTCCATGTGGTTTTAACTCCAGAAGTTAGATCCGGGACCACCTACCAGCAAGCTCCTCATACTCTATGCTCCCTGAATATAATATGCTCCCGGTACACAATAACTCCTTATGTTGTGGACTGGGAGCCCGAGGGCAGGAAGTTGCCAGGGTCTCCCAGTTGGTGGCAGAGCTATCGGTCTGGCCCCAGTCTCCTGGCCGCTGTCCGAGGGCGTCTTCACAACACCATACCACCTCCTGCGAGTCCCCAGCAGCCGGAGCCAAATCCCAGGCTTGCCTCCAAGAAAAGCCACACATGGCTGCTCTAGGTCATGGCCTGGGGACTTGTGGTTCCGTTGCCCTGTGGGAGCCACAACCAGCAGCCAGATTTGTTCCTTCTAGGCCGGGGGCCTGAGGGGTGTGGGTAGCTTGTTTTTTCCCCTGCTCCCCGACCCCACACCCGACAGGTCAGCAACAGCTCCCTCCCCCCAGGGCAGGGAGGTCAGGGGCAGGCCGAGGAGATGTGGTCCGGGTCCTGGCCACACCACCGTGGGCACTGCTGACGTGGGCACAGCAGCATCCCTGGTCTCTACTCACGAGAGCAGCCCCATTCTCTGCCACGATTTCACCACCGCAGCCTTGTCAGCCCAAGGCCCATCCGAGCAAGTACAGGGACCTGCAGAGCAGGGCTAGACATGCTCTCTGCTCCACGGTGGTTTCTCTTTTTCCAAAGAGGGGGTGGGGGAGACTAAGCAACCACAAAACCAAGAGCTAAATTGGACTCAAAAGAAGCCAAGGAGAAGGCTCTGGGCAGGAGGGAGATGCCAGCGGCTGTGAGAGAGGCCTCTCTGAGCGGCGTCCCTGTGTCAACCCCAGGGGGTGCCTGCACCCTGAGTTCTGTAGAAAACTAGGGCTCGGGGTTGGCACAAACCTAGAGGATTAGAAGGGCTCCGTCCCAGGGAGACGGATGGAGAAAGGGACACAGACACATTTAATTCTGCAGTTTTTCCTCCAGGCCCGGGACTGGTCTGTTTTCTCCCTCTGCCCTGCAGGTATGATTCAGCGATTACAGACCTGAAGGAGGCCTTGGCTCAGCTCCGGGGCAACCAGCTGATAGACTACAAGATCCTGGGGCTGCAGTTCAAGCTGTTCGCCTGTGAGGTGAGGAGGCAGGGCCCAGCCTGGGCAGGAGCGTGTGGGCCTGTGAAAGTATCCAGGATAATTTGCATCACTCAGGTGGACAAGCTGTTCGCCCGGCATTATACTACCAAATCCAAATCTTGCGTTCGCTGTCCGTGCAGGACCTCCCGTGACCTCGCTCAGTTCTCGAGGTACAGACCACGCTCTTTGCTATTAATGGTTCTGGCCTCATGGAGTTGGTTCATACCCAAAGAGAACGTGGGGATATTTTCACACAAGTCTGTCCCCTCTCGGTCAAAGAACAGCTCAAAGCACCAATTTAGGAAAGTTCTCCATAGAAGGAGAACTTATTCTCTGTCCCACTAAAAGGGAGAAACATGACTTGGATTTCAAAAGTTGGCGTACTTTTCCCAACCCACCCTCCCCACGTCCCTCTTAAATCTCAAATACTCCACCAGCTTTGAAAACTACAATCCCTGCAAATGTCACAGATCTTTATTTAGAAGAATCACTGGAGAAAGTCTCCTTGTTTTAGTTTCTCCAGCGGGAGAAGCCAAGTGTTTCCAGGGTCGCCCGGGGCTAATAATAGCGCCAGCAGCTGCCCAGGCCCCTGGGGACACCCAGCCCTGCGGCAGGCTAGCCGCTTCCTTCACTGCTCCCAGGCCAGGGCAATGAGGCTTTGCGGTGGGAACTGCCTGCCATTTGACCAGCTGCTACGATAGGGTTTCTCAACCGTGGGCATGCTGGACCAGGTCGTTCTTGGCTGTAGGGCACTGTCCTGTGTATTGTAGGATGTTTAGCAGCATCCCTGGTCTCTACTCACTAGAGGCTTGTCGTCCCCCACCCCCAGTGTGACAACCTGAAACATCGCTAGGTATGGCCAATCACCCCAGAGCGAGAACCACTTATATAGCTGTAAGTGCTGGGGGACCAAGGAGCTCTAGAGCAGCGGTTCTCAACCTGTGGGTCGCGACCCCTTTGGGGGCCGAACGACCCTTTCACAGGGGTCGCCTAAGACCATCGGAAAACATGTATGTAATTACATATTGTTTTTGTGATTAATCACTATGCTTTAATTATGTTCAATTTGTAACAATGAAATTGGGGGTCACCACAACACGAGGAACTGTACTAAAGGGTCGCGGCATTAGGAAGGTTGAGAACCACTGCTCTAGAGAGAGGACCATGAAACAGTGGCATCGAAGCAAGGCTCCATGGGAGGAAGTTCCTCCTGCAACTGGCATTGAGGTGACCTGGGCAGGAAATGCTGGGTGTGTATGGGCCTCTCTACAAGGGACGCTGGGCTTTCCAGGGTCCAAGGCCCCTCTGCCACCTGGGTCCCTCCAGTCATCTCCCTGCTTATAAATCCCCTTGCCTTCCCCAGGGTAGAACCCTGGCTCTGAGAAACACCACCATCCTTTTTAAAAGGAGGCCCAACCTTTTCCAGTCATGGAGTCATAAAAACCTGGTGTGGAAAAGGTCTAAAAAGAAGGGGGCCGAGATGGAAGAGGGAGTTTTAAAGGGCCTTGAGTTTTCCTTTCTTCCTGCACACACGGTCAAGGGAGGGCCGGGCCAGCCAAGTGTGGATGCAGGAGCAACTGCTCATTGAGGCCCAGAAATAACCTGGGGAGGGAGTTTGGTGGTGTTTTTTAGTGTGTGTGTGTGTGTGGTATTTTTTTTGGGGGGGGGGGTGTTTTTTATCTTGCTGATGCATCTAAAAGATGTGATTCTATGTGTAAGTTGTGAAGCATAATAATGAAACTCATAAACCTACCACCCAACTCAAGACCTGGAAAAGTATGGCTGTTGGTGAATGGGCTGTTCCCTCCCGCCTCGGGTGAGGCGCTGCCCTCGGCTTGGGCCGAGTCCCTTCCCAGCTGTGGCCCATAGAGCGTCCTCATTCACATCCGACTGTTTCAGTCTTGCTCGTGCCGTGTCCCAGGCAGGGTCTGCGGGTGCTGGATCAGGATGACGCATCTGGAACCCTCTTCCTCCCCACCCTGCACCTGTCCAGTCTCTCAGCCCAGGCTCAGCGGCAGGAGGTGTTTGAGAGGCCGCACACATGTATTTTATTCCCAGCTCTTCAAGGGGTCTTGAGCCTGTCACTCTTCTTGATACTAAAGCAACACAATAGTTGTTTTCCCTGGACCTACTTGGCTGTCAAAACCTGTACACGATGTTGGATGTATGAATTACGTGATGTTCACTCAGCCCCGTCCGTGTGCTGGGCATGAGTCTGTAGCAAGATCGATGTCTATTTCAGACATTCCCAGGAGAGCTGGGAGGGGGAGACATGTCCCCAGGCATCATGCCAGCTCCTCCTGGTGCCTGGGTCTGGAGCAGCCCCTGGTCTTACGGTGTGGCCTGTGCTTTTCTAGGTGTTATATAACATTGCTTTCATGCACGCCAAGAAGGAGGAATGGAAAAAGGCCGAAGAACACTTAGCACTGGCTATGAGCATGAAGTCGGAGCCGAGACATTCCAAAATTGACAAAGCCATGGAGTGTGTGTGGGTAAGCGCGCTGGAGATGTGGGTGCGGGGAGGACGTCATTGGATCTGGGTTTGTTCCAGTGGGCACGTGGATTGCGAAACTGTGGATGTGGTGCTTTTACTTCCTCTGAGTCCTGGAGAACACTCGTCTGGGGGTATAACTCCACACAGGATTCTGAATCTGGAAGTGATCAGAAGCCGAGGCCTGGAGTATAAGACAGCAGAGCCCTGCCCAGGCCGCCCCAAGTGGGGCTCCGTGGCACACACGGGGAGCAGGAGGCTGGAGCCAAGCAAGGGTAGAGGCTGTGCCTGCTCTGCCTGCTCACCGTTGAGTTCTGGCAGCCTAGCTCAGTGCCAGGCACATGAGATGGCTCTTAACAAAAATGCACTGATGATATGGACAAATGCTGAGAATTATCCGTAGCTTGTCTGAGCACATTTGGGATGAAGCTCCTTTTCAATCAGATTTTTAAAACACCAAGAACAAGAGAGCACAGGTCTGTCTTAACATGCCTGTCTGCCCTAGCCAGTTTGGCTCAGAGGTTAGAGCACCGGCCTGCCTGGGTTCCATTCCGGTCAAGGGCACCTACCTCAGTTTCAGGCTCAATCCCTGGCCCTGGTCACAGAGCCTGCAGGAGGCAACCAATCAATGTGTCTCTCTCACATCAATGTTTCTCTCTCTGTCTCTCCTCCTCCCTTCCACTCTCTATAAAAACCAGTGGGAAAAATGTCCTTGGTGAGGATTAACAAAAAATAATAACAAACATGCCCGTGTCAGCAGACACTGGTCCCAGGAGAGCACTGCCTGGCCAGTCTGATGGTGGTGGTGGTGGCGCCTCCTATGCTCGGAGTGACAGCCCCAACCAAGTCCCACAGAGTGGGAGAGGGGCAGCTCCCCTGGGGAAAGGGTGCTGGGCAAATAACACCAACAGGTCCACACAGTCCCTCAGGAAAGGTGACGCCTACCCGAGACACCCTGAAACAGTAGCAAGTTCCATCCCTACACGTTTAGAAAAGGTGCTTTTGTGAGGTTATCTGGCTGTATCCCTGCGTGCACTCGGGGAGGGAGCAGGGCAAGCCTGGTTACCTGGGCTGTATGGTAAGGAAACACTGTGCTCTCTGCCTCGTAGAAGCAGAAGCTGTACGAGCCGGTGGTGATCCCTGTGGGCAGGCTCTTTCGACCAAATGAGAGGCAGGTGGCCCAGCTGGTGAAGAAGGATTACCTGGGCAAGGCTACGGTAGGTGGCTCTCAGCTTCCCTGGCGTCTCCTAAGGCCTGGGCCATGGGGAGCAAGGTGTGGGGGCGGGGGGGGGGGGCGGTCTTGGAAAAGGACACCCCACGTGGTTCTGCCCTGGGATGGCAAGGAGAGACCGTTTATAGCGTGGGGTCTTGCTGAAAGGCGCTTCTAGTTTATTTTCTCCAGGCTGCTCTCGTTCCTCCCTTCCGCCTGACCCTGGGCTGGGGCCGCAGGGTGACTCGCAAGATGCTGGTCTCGGGGACGAGGACCGAGCCAGTGGGAATGGATCGGGCTGGGAGGAAGGAGGGAATCTCGGGGGCCATAGGCAGATAGGGAAACAGTGCTGGCAGAGCCCTCACCCCGCTTCCTTGATTTCAGGTGGTGGCGTCGGTAGTGGATCAAGACAGTTTCTCGGGATTTGCCCCTCTGCAGCCGCAGGTGAAGGTGCTTCCTGCTCCGTGGACTGAGGTCCCAGAGTGGGGGAGGGCTCTGTGGGACTCCCATGGGGAGGGTTCTGTGGAACTGCCCACGGGGAGGGCTCTATGGGACTGCCCACGGGGAGGGCTCTGTGGGACTGCCCACGGGGAGGGTTCTGTGGGACTGCCCACGGGAGGGCGTTTCCGCTGCCTCACTTCAAGGGCTCCTTGCACTGGCCTCACAGTGCTGCTGAGGGTCCTGCTGGCCATTCCTGTCACAGGCTCCAGGCTCATTTGGTCAAAAGAGCCTGCCCACAGGGTGGGGCATGAAGCAGTTGGAGGCTTAACCAGCCTCAAGTCCTCAAGAAACAAACCCTCCCGCTTGCCCCCGGTGCCAGTCTCCCCTTCTCAAGGTCTAGGAGAGCTGAGGACTGTCTCTCCTGAAGCTTCAACTGAAATGCAAGCTGCCAGAGGCCTTTGAACGATCCTCTTCTCGGGCACAGGGGCTGCTAGGGGCCTCCCGGGGGCTGGGGCCTGAGGCCCTGAGCTCTCCTGGCGGCACCCATCGGCCTGTGTGCAGGGGGTTCCCCTGGGAACACAGGGAGGGTGCCCACAGTGGACTGGATGGCAAGGGGTCCATGCGAAGACAGAGCTTCCTCGTGAGGGAGGAGGGTAAGACAGGCCGAGCAGGAGTCGGGCTCTGCTGCGAGAGACCCATGATGGGCAGGAGCGCTGGTCAGCACTGACAGGGCCGGGGCTCCGAGGGCACTGCCGACAGTCTGCCCGGGTCAGAACGGTGACCGCTGGCCCTGAATGTGACCAGTGCTGGGGCTTGAAGGCTGAGATGAGCAGAGGAGAACAGAGTCCAGATGCATTGATCTTTCTCACACTAAATTGCGGGAAACCTCTCAGAAGGCCCTTGGGCTTCGAGCAGCCAGACGGCTCCAAGAGGAGCAGGTGCCAGGTAACTGGACTCCGTGGTGCTCGGTGTAGAACAGGAAACGCACACTGAAAGGAGAGTCTCGCCTGGTCGGTGGCTCTGGAGTCGATTTTAAACACCCACCAGTGTCATGTGACAGAGCAGACGTTAATTATAGAACAGAGCTTTTGGAAACCGCCCCAACAAAGGGCAGAGCTCAAGGTCAAAGGCATCCTCGTGACGCCATGCTGCTCTGCGACAGACCAACTTCTCCGGAACCACGTCTGGCCCAGGACGAGGTGTGCTGGTGATGCTGGCCTGGGAGCGGGAGGGCGTTCCTTTCCAGTATTTAGTCCGGTGCACTGTGCCTCTCCCGGGACGGTGTTCTGATGGAGCCACAAATGCCGTCTTTGGTTTTCTGGTCGGGAAGAAGGCTGCAGTGACATTAACAGTCTTCTCTTTCTTTCTTTCGTGTCCTGCCCGTCTTCATCTCTCTTTGATGTTCCATAGGCAGCGGAGCCTCCGCCCAGACCCAAAACCCCCGAGATCTTCAGGTAAGTTAGGGTTAGATCAACAGGCCGACGAGCCAAGCTCCACGCCTGGACCGGTGGGAGTGGCGGGGGTGGAGAAGACGCTGGGGGCCTGGCTACCGCTATGTGGTGTCCCTGTGTCCCCTGTCCATGTGCACAGCCACCATACAGGGAGAGGTTGTAGCTGAATGGCAGGAGTGTCCCATGGGACACAGCCACCCCTCCCAGCGGGGGAACGCTGGCCTAGGGCTGCAGGGGGCCGAGCTCTGGAGTCCGGCGAGCAGCGTGGGAGCCAGAAGGGCTGTTTTCACTCCCTATTGGCACATGTTTTCTGAAGAAGAGGAAGGACTCAAGAAAAAGAAGTCATTCTCCTGTAAGATGAGAAGCACAGCTTTCGTAAGAACGGCATCTCAGTGAGGAAGTCAGCCTCGCTCCCCACCCAAAAGAGTTTAAAACAGAGTGAAAAAAGTTCCAGAGCAGCTATAAAAATGGGGGGCCTGGGTGAGCTCATTCCTAACTGTCTGCTGGAGGCGTCTGTGTAAATAGACACAAAGGGCAGGAACAAAAGAAGGACGAGGGGACAGTGCCAGCGGGGAGCGAGCAGAGGAACGTGAAACTATCGCCACCTGAAGCCGGCCTCTTGGTCACACATGCCGAAGCGCCCCAGCGCCCTGAAGAGCTAAGTAGGAAGGGAGGAAATGACCTTGTGTAGCTCACAGTGGGCAGCCTCAGTACCTCCACACACACCCCTACTCCTCACAGCTCCCCCTGCAGGCACCTCATCCCCGTCCGTGTGCCTGCCTGACCCCTCACTGGCTCCAGGTGACTTCTCCTCTGCTCACCCAGCTGGCTCTCACCTGGTCCACCCGGGCCCAGACATGGGAGCTGGCCAGGCACACCAGGAGCCTTCCTCCCCAGGGAAGGGAGGGCAAGGACCGCAAGGCCTCTATATCCACGCGGTTTTCTTTTATTCTTGTCCCACTGCCTAGATGGCTGTGAAGCAGGTTCACATACAGTCCCTACTGCGCCCTCCTGGGTGCCCAGGGAGGCACGTGCCTGCTCAGGGTCACACAGACAGTTGGACGTGGAGTTGGAGGGTGTCTGGAGCAGTCTCCCGGGCGGGGATGTGCTCCAGGCCAGAGAGTGGACGGGATCTTGTGTCTACCCCTCAGGGCCCTGGAAGGGGAGGCGCACCGTGTGCTGTTCGGGTTTGTGCCCGAGACACCAGAGGAGCTCCATGTCCAGCCCGGGAACATCGTCTTTGTCTTGAAGAAGGGCAGTGACAACTGGGCCACGGTCGTGTTCAACGGGCAGGTATTCAGGGGACCTGGGGGTGGCTTGGGGGTATGGAATCCTGGCAGCAAACGGCAGAGCTTTCTGAGAACCCCTATCTGCTACCTTCTTTGCAGAAGGGGCTTGTTCCCTGCAACTTCCTGGAACCCGTGGAACTGCGGATCCAACCTCAGCAGCAGCCCCAGGTAAGTGGCACCAAGGCCTGACCCCCCGCCCCCACCCCAACCACTGACGACCTTCCCATGGAGGGGGAAGAACCGTGTTGGAAACGTCACCATCACTAAAGAAAGAGTCATGGGTCCTGAGCCCATGGAGTGGCACCAGCTGCCCAGAGCAGAACCTGGAATGAGGGGAAAGCCCAGATGTGCTGAGCAGGAGGTCTTTGGGACTGATTGGGCCCACCCACCTTGTGATTCCTCCTGGTCACAGGACCCAGTGCCCATTACATATGAAGGTTAGGTCTTCCCAGAAATGTCCTCTTCACCTGGAAAAATAGTCAAAGTGTTGCTTGGTGAAATGCCACAGAGAGGGGGGGGGCGAGGAGAGGGAGAGGAAGATGGGGAAGAGGGTGGGGGGGGGGGGAGAGAGAGAGAGAGAGAGAGAGAGATCTGCTTTAGAGCACTGCTCTGGAGCTGCTACCAGCCCCTCCACTGCCCCTCAAGGGCCCACCCTCCTGCTGGGGCTGTGAGAGGCCGCTTGGGCCTGAGTGTAGATGGCCGGGCAGTGCAGCAGGTGTCCCGTGTGGGCCTGGTCCTCCCTGGTTGGAATCATGGCATTAATGACTGGAAAAGGTTTAAATAGGGCGATTAGGCAGCAGGGGCCTTGAGGAGGGTTGGATTCTTATTTCTACGGTGGTTTGTTTCCACCAGGCCCACCCTGCCTCCCCTTTTAACCCACTTTCGTTGTCTCCCCGGTCCCCTCCATGTCACCAGCACCTCTGCCTTTAGGAAGTCATTTGCACCTGGCTCTCTTCCTGGGGTCTGCAGGTCTCCCCCTCCCCGACTCCTACTCTGGCCTAAGAACTGCGTCAGGATGAAAGTTCTCACCATCTCTTCCTGTCCCGAGCAGGACGATGCCTCCCCGGAGTCCGATATCCCAGCTCCGCCCAGTTCCAGTGCTCCAGGAAGACCCCAGCTGTCACCAGGTGAGTGTCCTTGGAGCGATATCCGGGGCAACGAAGGAACCCTCCAAGCTGCTTGCAGGAAATTCTGGTTTCTTTTCCTCTCAGCAAGCCACTCAGCTCATGGTCACTCAGCCCCAGAGCCCCGTCTCCTGCTCTAGCCACCCACCCTCCCAGCGCACAGAAAAGAGATGCCCCTTCCCCCGCCTGCTGCAGAACACCCACGGGGCCTGGGTAAATGGGGCTGGTTTGGGGGTCGGGGGTAGTGAGTGTCCCAAGTCATCACCAAACCCCCCAGTCAACACTGAAACCACGGTGAAGTAACTGCTCGTTTACCACAGAGGGGGTCGGGAGGTTCTTTTCAAAGGCCTCAGGAGCTCTATTATCTGGAAAAGAAATTCTCTGCAGAGCCTCCAGGACGACAAAGGACCCAGGGGCAGATGGGCAGGGGAGACCCTCCCGCTGAGTGGAGAGCGCTGCTGCCTCGGGAGGAACGGGCTTGCTTTCTGCCACGAGTGCAGTTTAAGCAGATTCTGAGTGTTTGGTAGAGATGCAGTGGTCGTCACACCCACCAGGTCATCGGAATCCCCTGGATGCTCCCCACACCTGTTTTTATCCAGAAAAATGTCAAAACCACAGAAAATATAGTACAAAAAATACCAGAATACCTTTCACCTAAAGTCACCAACTGTTAACACTTAACCCTGCTCCTCTCTCTCTCTCTCTCTCTATACATACATGTACACACACACACACACACACGTATGTATATATACACACATATATTTCCCCTGAGTGATTGAGCCACTTACAGATTTATGATACTTCACCCCACACGTCAGCATGTATCTCCTAAGAGCAAGGACATTCTTCTCCATAACCCCAATTCAACTGTTACACCCAGGACATTTAACATTAATTTTCTAGAATGTACTAGTATATTGCATATTCAATTACTCCGATTATCCTCCAAAGTATCCTTGCTAGCTTTTTGGTATCTTTTTCTGTCTAGGGGCCCATCAGGGATCACCTATTAACCTAGGAAGATTTTAACAGTATAAATCCCTAGGTTTCTTTATTCTGATTTTTTTAGACCTGGAATTAGCTTAGGAATCTGTATTTCTACAAAAAAACTTCCCAAGTGATTTTAAGTCAAGCTTGGTTTGAGATCAGTGGGCTCTTATTATTATTATTATGAATCCCCCATAGTGTAGTTATGAATACTTCTTGTATATTAAGTGATATGCATCTTGCCATATCAATATATTATACACATTGAAAACATACACAAAAATAAAGGATAAGGTAAAAGTAAGTGGTTCTATCTAACATTTCTTCTGTGGCCCCTGGCTCACCTCCCATTCCGTTTGTCTTTGCTTTGGAGGCCCTGGTTCCACCCTGCTGACCCCAGGGGTTGGTGAGGATGGGCAGTCCTTTGATAATTACCCATAGCTCCCTGGAAGCAGAGACTGGGTTCCTGTGTGCACTCATGGCTTTGCTCTTCACATGTCCCCACAATAAGGTTAATAGTTACCCTAGAGATGAAAGGGTATGACGTTGGGTGCCCTGTTCTAAGAGGTTTCATTCTGAGTATGAAAGGGGCTGGTCAAGAGTGTCCATTCATCTTCTCTTTTCACTCCTTCCCTTCTCCGTTTAGGTCAGAAAGAAAATGAAGAGCCCAAGGTAACATTTTGCCTCGTACTATTTCAAGTGGTACAGAACGGGAGAGTGTGGGCTGTCCACCACGGGCATGTGTCCCTGGATAGAAATAGCCCCAAAGGGCGGGCCGACCAGTGCCACCACGCTCACAGCCATGCCCTGGGGACCCCTCCACAACCTCCCGCCCCATCCCCACGTACACATTTCCTGCTGGCCTGTAGCTGGTGGGCCGGATCTCCCTGGGTAGGAATTCCTGTCCAAGCAAGAGCTGGGCTAGACGACCTCCGAAGACCCTTCACCTTACTTACTGAAACCAGTTACGTGTTGGCCTCTCCCGGCTACATAGTCCTCCCTGTGCTACAGTAAAGCTGTGGCGAGCCAGGAGGTTGCTAAGAGGAAGCACAGACACTCATTCGTTCCCTTTGCTTCCTCTCTCCCTCAGGACATAAAGCTCAGTGTTCCCATGCTCTACACACTCAAGGTGCACTACAAGTACACGGTGGTCATGGAGACCCAGCCCGGACTCCCCTATAGCCAAGTGCGGGACATGGTGTCGAAGAAACTGGAGCTCCTGCCGGAACACACCAAGCTGAGGTGAACGCCGTGCAGGTGGCCGTTAGGGGACAGCTGGGGACCTGGCGCTGGCCTAGAGGACAGAAGAGGATGGTTTTGCACTGACCTCTCTGACTTGGTTCTTACTCATTATCTCCACCCAGCTATCGGCCCGGGGACAGCCAGGAGCTAGTGCCCCTTTCGGAGGACAGCATGAAGGCTGCCTGGGGCCAAGTGAGAAACTACTGCCTGACTCTGTGGTGTGAGAACACAGTGGTGAGTGCAGTGAGCCTGAGGGCACTGCGGTCAGTTGTGGGCCACGTCCTCAGCAGCAATTCAACATCTAGCAGGCCCTCATTTAATTCTTCTAGCCTCAACCTCAGGTGAGGAAACAGGTCCAGAGAGGTCACACTGCTGGGAAGCGGTGGTGCTGGGATACACGCCTAGTCTTTTGACTCCTGGCCCTTTCTACCTTATGGTACTGCCTTTCCACACAGAGGACCTGCCAGGGTTGCAGCCAATAGCACTAGGAAACGACAACTTCTAACACAGCCCAGCACTGAGCCTCACAGTTTCTAACGCCAATTCCTTAAATCCTATGACTCACATCTCTAGAAACTACATCCTTCCCTCAACATCTGTGGGACAAAAATGACCATAATGGTCTTGGCCTTGGATAGGATGGTGCCATGCAGTGATTCTCCAACTTTAGCATGCACCCAAATTCCCTAGAGAGCTTGTGAAAACAGATTGCTGAGCCCCATCTGATCTAATAGGCTTGGGATAGAGCTGAAAATGTGCATTCAAGGTCCCGCGTTGTGAGTGCTGGGGAGAGGGTGTCGGACTCAGAGACCTAGGTTTGACTTTGCATTCTATCCTTTACTGGTCACTCAACCTGTTTCTCTATCTGAAAAGAATAGCACCTATTCAGGATTCCTGTACATTTTAGGTAAGATTTTACGACTACCTGTGGTCCTGCAGACCTTGTTTCATTTATCCAACCGGCCAGTATTCATAGAGTACATGTTAGGTCTGTTAGACACCGATTCCAAATCTGCCGCTGAGTTTATATCCAGGTGCTACTGACATTTCTCTGACCGAATCCTTCAGGGATGATGTCCACTGTTCACTGTGCAGGAAGTTAGGAAAACTAACTGGCCCTTTATAATTTCAGGGTGACCAAGGCTTTCCAGATGAGGCCAAGGAAAGTGAGAAATCGGATGCCAACAGCCAGACATTGGAACCTCAGCTGAAGGAAGGGAGCCAAGTGGTGGCGATCTTCAGTTACGAGGCTACCCACCCAGAAGACCTGGAGTTCCTGGAAGGGGACATAATCCAGGTTGTGTCCATGGGTAAGTGCTGCTCCTGGATTATAGAAATTAATGTCCATGTTAGCAGAAATAAATGTAAGGGCAGAGGCAGAAAACATCACTCACCTACAAACGAAGCTTGAGCCAGTGGTCTCAATCTCCTTCTTTGCTCTCAGCTGGAGAGAGCAAAACCCAGTGCTCAGCTTTTCCGTTTGTTGCCCTAATGGGCAGGGAAGCAACAAACGGCAACTTCCTAGTAAATGGCACTTCAGTACATTCACATTTAAAGATGTCTACGCTTCAGAAGCCACGGATTATCCTTCCGAGTTAACAGGTTGGAAGGTGGCTGGCACCATTTTGCCTTGGCACCAAGCCGTAAGATACCCATCTTCTGCATACCGTAGTTCTTTGGACGTATGTACTTTTGAAGATGAGAGTAGAAGGGGGTACATTTTGTCTTACAAGCAGCTATTTAGAATTACTCTGTGTCCCTGGTGGCTTCCCTAATTCTGCAAGGAATCAAACACATTAAAAACTGAAACAGTAAGTGTTCTTAGTGCTTCTTAAAGTGCAGTAAGCGGGGCCATTTTCCTGTACTGGTTTTAGAAATCAGTCTCTGCTTTCCCTTCACCAGTGAACGACGAGTGGCTGGAAGGGGAGTGCAAAGGGAAGTTTGGCATTTTCCCCAAGGCTTTTGTTGAAGAACGTGCAGCCACAGACCTGGACAGCACTCCCAGGGGAGTCTAGGATGCCTCACAACCTATGGAGCGGGAGGAAAAAACTACCATCGCATTTGTAAGGTTTAGGACGCTTCTGTGGTGCACGGTCCAGTGTTAACTAATCTACTTTCCCCGGTTAGACAATGATGTGAGAATTTAGGATTATGAACACCTTGGGGTGGGGCGGGCGGGGGGAGGGGGGAGTGGTTGGAAGTGTCTGGAAGGGCATGAGGGGGCGTCCCAGGTGCTGTTTTTTGCTCAGAGTACAGCTACCCAGATGTGTTCACTTTGTGAAAAATGCACTGAGTTGCAGTTATCATTGTTGCACTTCTCTGTATGTGTGATAGAAATAAAAACCCAAGACACTCAGAATGCAGGCCTAAGGCCTAACCGTAAATAACTATTCCTGTTCACCATCAGACTACTTAGGGCCTGACTAACCTACAGGTAATTCAGGAGGCACGCGCACAAAATTAACTTTTAAGTCTTGTTGCTAGACTGAGTTTCCCATGGAATGACTAGAATTACATCCCTTCATGTTTTCTCAGAGAAACACTTAAGAGCTTAATAGGAAAATTTGCCACTGAGACTTAAAGAAGAGAAGCCACGTTCAGGCAGCCAGTTGGTTAACAGTATCCTATTAGTTAACATCCCGTACAACATTAATGCGCATGATAGAATGCTGTGGCCTTACCTTGGTTATGATGTAAACCAGTGGCCTGTTTTCAGGGTTAACTTGAAGGATTCCATAGATACTAGGCCTGGCCTTAATCCGCCCATTTCTTGTGAGTATAATTTTTTGTGCTTCTCTCCTGCCCCTTCCTGTGTCCGTAATTTAATAATTTTTCAAGTGTGTAGGTGAGGTACAGACAGAATCAACACCTAGGGCGGAAGGCCCAGCAGGCTGCCACTGGACATTTTGGACACAACTTGAAGAAACGCAACCCCAAAGCCAAGAATAATTATTAATTACTGTTGCTGCCAGTCAGACGTAGTGACTTCTATAGTGAATTGCCTTACTAACAGAGAGACTAGGGATAAAACTGGTGGATATGTTAACTCCTTTGCATAAGTATTCTTTATTTATTAAATAAAAGAATTTGACAGTTTCTTTCTACTCATCCCTTTCCATACTAATGCATGCTGGTGTGGAAAGCTACTGAAAGCAAAAGTAACCCTGAAGCATATCCACCTTCTGACCACCTCTGCTTCCTCTATATGACTTCTGAGTCGGTCCCAAGTCTTGATTTTAGGGTAGAAAAGAAACCATCTGTACACAGATCTGGTTGGAGAGAACATGGTTTAATTAAAGGCAAAGCTGATTTCAGCAGCTGCAGGTCTTGTACAGACAGACCTAAACAAACAAACAAAAAACCCAAAACAAACAAAACACAAAAGAAGGTTTACTACACAAAACCAGTTTCTGATGAAGATTCTCCTCTCCCTCCTCATTACTCCACACGGAGGATGATAAGGTGAGGAACCCGCCCGAGAATCAGAAAACATTCCAAACACCAAATGCTCATGCAGAAATGGGGCTGCAGAGGGGACGTGGGCGCTCCTGGGAGCGACGGCGAACCTGATGAGCTGGTCTAGGGTGCAAGAATGGGTGACAGTTCACACACTGGAATGTCGCAGCTGCCTGAATGTGGGGCTCAAACACACAGAGTGAGGAAAGGCAGCAGGGAGGAGGCTTGGGAGGGAGGGACTGGAGAAGGTAGACACAGGAAGGGGCAGGAGAGAAGCACAAAGGGTTTCATATTGCCATTGGATTCGGGGGAGGGGGGGCTTCACCCTTTCAGACCTTCGAAAAAAAAGAAAAAAAACCCCAAACACCATGTCAAACTGAGAGAGCAATAATGTAAGCACACGGGACTCCACCCTCTCTCTCTGAAGAGCCATGAGCATTACGCCCCGCCCCTTTCCCTGCTGGGGCTGCCCAGACTCCAGTGAGCCCGGCTCGGGATGTGCTTTGTTCTGTAGCCACCTTCTAGCTCTCAAGTCCCACACTAACCACACACCACCCCCTCCGAGAGCAGGTGGGCGTGTGCGTGCACACTCTCTCACGTGCACAAAGGAGAGACCTCCTGGAAAATAAACCCTACCACTAGCACAGCAATTGGACATTTAGATTGTTTCCATAATTTCCCCTTAAAATATTACTTTTCCAGGAAATGACTAACAGAAATGCTGTCCTGTTTCTACCCAAGAAAACGTTCAGTCCTCTTTCCTTCTAATAAATATCAAATAAAAGCTTATTTTCCTTTCTTCCACCTCTTCCAGAATGGACTTCGTTGTGTTTTCTTCTGTGCATGATGCACATGTGTCCATGTTGTCTCGAGTTTCACTCTGAAGGTGGAGGCTGGGAGATTGCAGCTGGTGGGGGGCCTGGCCCCTCTGGGCTACACAGCCGCCGCTCCTTCCTCTTCAGACTGTCTTTTGGGCCCCAGCTGCTGGACCCCTTCTGTTGCTTCTTGGCGTGATGTTGTACACATTAGGAATAAAAACAATGACTAGCATGTAGCATTGGGTAGGAAAGGGATGGAGGTAGGATGGGAGGGGGTGGGGGTAGATAGGATAGGGGCACAAAAACCAACCAAACAAAAAATAACCACACTGAAAGCTTCTACCTAGTAACACCAGGCCATGAATGGACTAGCCTGCCTTCTGGGAGACTGCTTGCTCTGCTACTGCAAAATGTACAGGAATCAAAAACGTCCATTTAAACCCTACAGCAGCCACCTGCTGGTCCAGCCCAGCACCACCACCCACACTGCACCCTCGAGTGGGGCTCGAGCACCTACAGAGTGAAGGGCATTTCCTGCTGGAGTCTCCAGGCCAGAAGAGGGCCTACCGGAACCTTCTGAGCGAAGGCGAGGCCTTGTACTCTCCCTATGGAACACTGCCACTGGCCGAAGAGGTCCGCTTCCCCATCCTGTCACCACCAACCTCTCAGGGAGCAGTGAACGGGGCTTCCCTTGCTGCACACTGACTAGAAGCAGCACATCTGTGTATGGAAGAATTCAGTGTGACTTTTTACTACTGAGAGTATAACAATAATAAAAGATGTTTAGGAATAATTTCAACTACATTCTCAGTCAGCAAAGCAATCATTAATGGATTCCTATTTTATTCCCCAAAGAGGAAAAAAGGACTGAGAAGTTCCCACTGGCTTCTCCTACCTGCCTTCCCTTCTCAGCTTTCACTTCCCATGTGGCTGGGGACATGCACGATGGAGAAGGCGAGAGGCGGTGCTATCAGGTAACTGAGTGAGACAAACAGCAGTTCCTCTCTCCCTCCGGAGGCCCAGGGGGATGGAGAGTTCCTGATGGTTTTTCTTTTGGTTGCACTGCGGACATTTCGTGCACACTCAGTGGGCCGGTGGAACACTTACACCCTCTCAACGGCAAGACACAGAGAAGAGGGCTGCCACCTGCAGGGGCTGTGGGCCAGTCCTGCAAACCCAACATGCCATGGTGTATGGAGCCTCATTGCCAGGTTGCCACCCCAGCCTCAGTGTGGAGGGTTCATGGTGCCTTGTCCCCGCTGCTGCTTCTGTTTCTGCTGCATCAACAGCTGCTCCAGAGCGGATGGGCCAGGGTGCATCATGGAACTGGACCAGATGGACTGAAAGACAGCCCAGAGCTTGTCAGTAGAGCTCACAGGCCTGGTTGTCTGAAAGGACTGGTTCTTCAATCCCAGCCAAACATAAAGGCACAATGTCCCAAGATCCCCACCCCCTAAAACAATCCAGCCATTAGAAAAGACTGTCCTCAGGACCAGTTAGCCCCCGACCAGAAAAGGTGAAAGTATGTTTGAGATGAAGTCTTTTACTAAACTCAGTTCCACGTGGGGACCAGAGTATTTACTGTTAGGTGTTCTTTTACTTGTTCAAAAAAGGCTTAAATCAAACATTCCAAGATGAATCAGAATGTTCTTAAACTTAGAATGCAACTAGGACCTTTGTGCTTCTGCCCCTGAAGATAATGCTTTGTCACTAGTGAATTCACAAATTAAAAACAAAAAGCCCATTCAAGAATCTCATAAGGCAGGCCATGTTTCCAGAACTCTGCTAGATATGTGCTATTAATAAATCAAGTGTAGGGGCCTTAGGAATAACCTAGCTATTTATATGAATGAAACCAGCAACATCGCTTGTGGTTCTTATTCCTGAAATCCACTCACCTTCAGGCTCTCCATGAGGACAGCAGAGGAATCCTCCACAGAGGGGCCGTGGCCTGTCCAGGTGCCGCTTGGAGTGCTGGTCTGCTGCCAGCTGCTCTCAGAGGATGATGTTGCTGAGAGATAATCAATGCCAAACCCACCCATGGCTAAGGGATGAAAAGAGATTGGAATTCAAGAATACGTTTTATCACTGCCAAAAGCCCCAAACCAGGGTAAGACAGAGTAAAGTTATTTTACTTTTATGAAGTTTGGGTCTCACCTGGCTTATCAGTTTTCCACCGATCTGCAGCTCTCCTATCCCTGTTATCTGGAGCCCCAATGGGTCCAAAATTGGAGAATGGAACAGAATTATGGTTGTGTGTTGGAGGGGAGCTTGGCAGGCTACTTGGGTTAGAGGAATGAGGAGATTGGCTGGCTGGTGTTGAATGATCTATTAAATAATAGCAAAAGAGGACATTCAATGGATAAGCTGTTTCACAAACATGCCAAGAACTAAAGTTTCCTGTAGATCTGGTCACTTAAATTCTACTAAAAGTAATTAGAGGGTTTTGGAGGAAAGGCAAAATAAGGGCCCCCAAAAGGACTCTGCTAGATGTAGGACTCTGTTTCTCTAAACATAAATAACGAGGCACATTCTTTGCCCAAAACAGAACGAAACAAAGCAGGAGACGATTCTGTCAAGTGCACCCACTAATGCAAACCACCTGTTTCACATAAGTACCCATTGGTCTTCTATATGAGAAATATAATTGTCTAACTTTAAGACTTGCTATTAAATCAGACTCCATTTATAAAATGGGCATTAAAAAAACCTCTATTTTAAAAATTGCAGTTTTCCTGCAAAGAATGAATGTCTGCAAACAAAACTAAAAAACAGCTGACATCCTTTGGAACTCGTATTTTTCTCCCTTACAACTCTGTTTTGCTGGTTACTGAGGATATGAAAAGCCTTAAATACACAAACACACACACACGCAACCCCCCATACTGGGAATTGAGCCCACAACCTGGGCATGTGCCTTAATTGGGAATTGAACCTTCACCTCCAATGCTCAACCACTGAGCTACACTGGAGGGGCTGAAAAAGCTTTTTCAATAGCATTTGTTATGTAAAATAACTCATCAGACTTTTTCTCTATTTTCTTTCAGGAGTTACTTAGAAAAAAAAAAAATCAACACAATATATTTACAATGACAAAATCATTCTAACTCTTAATCAATTTGAGTTTACTGGTAATGCAAGGTCTACCTTTCCTTGAAGACTAGTTAATACCTGAACTGGCAGGAAGTGATGGGGACCACGGAGTCCCTTCAAACAGGGAGTACAGGGATGTTTCCTGGGGGGCCATTGTGGGATTGAGTTCTGCTTTGGAGCTGGTTGTCAGGTTTTTCCCATATACCTCATTGAACACACTGTTGTTTGGGTATCTTTCCTGAAAGAAATGACAGTCAAGTTACAGAAGCACGTCAAGGAAGGAAAAGTATTTAGAAAATGCCACGTTCAGGTTCACAGATGATTGGGACACCTTAAGCTTTTCTTAAGGCAAACTTTTGAAGGCTTTTGTTTCTTTCAGCTTTCCTGTTACTTTCCCTTTGCTTTCCCTCACACTTTTGCTCTATCTACGTAAACCACCGACGTTAAAAAGTATGAATAATTTATTAAGCGAAACAGAGCCCTAAGGATTTCAATATTGAGAAGTCAAAGGATTCAAACCTGTAACATACAAGTCTCTAGTGTACCCAATCAGAGAGAGAGGGGATAAAATAAAGAATCCAAAAGGTGCCAATATATGAAAGAGAAAAGCAGACATACTGAAATAGGACAGGAAGGAACATGGGAGCCCACAATGACAGTGCAAAACAGGATTCTTCACTGTTTACTCACCTGGTTGAGAGAGAATCCAGTGAGGGACAGGAAAGAGGATGAATGTGACATGAGCTCAGAGGGCTTCTCCAATAAGGATTTCTTCACAGTCCCGGAAAAAAAAAAATGGTAGTTAGATTATGCCTTGCATTTCCTTAATATTAATTTTAAGACACTATACAGCCCAAGTATAAGACCATAATGTACTGTAAGCGCACTTGTATCCACCGTAGTGTACAGCATGAGGCTCACAAGATGTGAGTGCAAATCTGTTAAGGCCACGACGCCAGCTCAGTGCCAGTGGCCACAGGGAGTTACAGACTCTCCTCCTCGACCAGGCCCTCTAACCCAGAACAGAGATCCTGGCAGAGACCAGTGACCCTGGAATACTCTCAAGATGCTGAATGGATCTGGCACTGTTTTCTCCCCAAGTTTTTAAAAACATGGACATTAACGACTGAAGAAAAAGCCTTTCAAATCCATTTGACAACAGGTTTTGTGAGCATGGTCCCTACGCAGCTTTATCGACAGTTGACTAAAGTAGGTTTACAGCAGTGAGTGTGCTAAACACAGAGTTTATTCTTGTATTATTATTAATTATTGTATTATTTTCCATACAAACAACTGTAAACCTACTTTTACCTCACCCTGTACTGAAATACATAGTTGCTAAAGTCAAGCTACAAGAAAGTTATTGGGGGAAAAAGCTGAATCTCTGATGCTTGCTGTCATTGAATAGTTGATCAACATGCATTTATTAACCACCTACTACACACAAGTCACTTTCATACACATGATATCATTAACAATGTTAAATACAGAAAGGGTTATAGTCAAGGTTTTTCTTTAAAAACATGTAACAAATAAACACTAATATGCCCCTCCCCAACTGTTCCATGAGCTTCATTTCCTACGGAAGGGGCAAGTGCAATAGGAACAAGGGATCAGGAAGCAGGTAGACAGAGAGGAAGACACTCCCACAAACCCTCCAGCCACCCGTGAAAAGCAAGCAAGGCGACATGTAGCGACAGCAGGTCAGCAACTGGGGTTTCCACACCTCTAGGCGCAGTCAGGGCACCACTACTTCAGTTTTCAGGAGATTTTATTTCTCCTAACTTGGGGGGTGGGGGTGGGGGGGGGGGGTAGAATGGGAGCTTTCTATGGCCACTCACCAAGCCAAATTCTTAAGGGAACTTCAAGTGCCAGGGACGGCAGCTTGTCACCAGTGCCATTAAGCTTTTATTTCTCCTAGTACAAAAATCAACGTATTTTAATTTTACATTTTCTTGCCCAATGTCTATGGGGAAGAAAGTAAATCTAAGAGCTGTGTCACATTTTATTAAGATGGGGTGAAGGGCAGAAAAAAAACAACCATAGCACACACTTTTCTTTTACTTCCCCATCTTAGTAAATATAATGTAAACACTGGCATAGGTACAGCATGATATCCTCTGCGATGCAGACTAGGATCTAGAAGACTTTTTAAAAAGATACAACTAATGAAGTCTTACACTTTGTCATTGTAGTTATTTATTGCTGTAGTCACTCATTTATGGCACTCTGACGCTTCTTTTTAGCATTCTGTTTATACAATTCTGGCTCTGATCACGGCTCTTAGTTAACCAAACAGAAAAGAGCCACATAGTATTCAAAAGCATCAGTAAACTGTCTAGAACATATTTCATGTCCTATTTTGAGTTCATGAGAAAAAAATCTCACTACTCTAAATAAGATTAATGACACTGGACATTCCTGGGTCCAGATGGAAGTGCTACTTGAGAAGTAAGTTAAATTTCCAGCATCACAACCTGTGTGCGCCCAGCCCTCAGGATGGTCTTAACAAAGTCACGAATGTAAGGTCTTGGGGAACCAGGCCGTCAGAAACATTTTGCTATGTTCTACTACCATTTGAAGGCCAGTTTGGGCTGTTGGATAATAAACTTTACAATTCTGTAAAAAAGAAAAGCCCCCCAAAAGAAGAAATCACCTATTCTAAAATCTCAGAAAAGCAGCTGGGGTTAGAGCAAGAATTAGGTTAAATACATACAAAGAGGCTTCTTCCAGGGAGAGAGGCGAGAGGCCCCAGCAGAGCTGGGTAAAGATCAGGAGGGTTAGAAAAAATCAGCTCTTCCTCTTCCTCCAAGGCAGCCAGACTCTTTAACAGGTCCGGAGGAAGCAGAGGGGAGCCCTTGGGGTCCTAGTGACAGAAAGGAGCACAGTGAGAGGCCATAGGGATGACAAAAGCACAAAGGAGCAGTGGCATGATTGGGGGATGAAGTCATTAATAGTGAAGCAGGATTATGCAAAGGAAAAGGCTCTGAAACACAAAAGCAAATTGACACAGAGTGGGCGACAAAGATCAAGACAATACAAAGAAGCAGATACTGATGGAGCAGAACGTAAAAGGTGAAAGTGGCTCATGAGTCAAACTGCAAAGGAGCAAAGTGACTAACTTACCTTGTGCTAATGACCAACTTACAAACACATCCCTGTGTCTCAGGAATAGGAAGGGCAAGGAAGGGGAACTCCACTATTAAAGATAACTGGCTGACTATTCCTCTCAGAAAGCACTTCGTTTAAATGTGCAGTGAACTATTTTTTGTTTGTTTGTTTGTTTAAATATATTTTATTGATTTTTCACAGAGGGATAGAGAGTTAGAAACATCGATGAGAGAGAAACATCGATCAGCTGCCTCCTGCACACCCCCCACTGGGGATGTGCCCGCAACCCAGGTACATGCCCTTGACCGGAATCGAACCTGGGACCTTTCAGTCCACAGGCGGACGCTCTATCCACTGAGCCAAACCGGTTTTGGCCAGTGAACTATTTTTAAACTTAGATGATTCAGCCCAACGCAGGGAGCCGTCTCCGAATTCTCCAACATGTGGGTTAGAGAGTCCCGCACAAGACATCTTTGCCAGACTGTCAAGTTTAAACTCAGTAACAGGACCCTTCAGCTCCTCAAATCCAACATACTGTACAACTGTGAAGAGGAGACCAGGCGCTGTGCCCACTGCCCAGTAGCATTCTGTGACACTTACGCATCAGTGACCTTTAGAAACAGCTACTGGGAAATTCAAAAGACTTGCAGCCCCAGACCTCTCCCTCAAGCGCCTGTGACAGGAAAGGACACACACCTCAAAGGGCATCCTGGGCACAGGATCCTGCTCTGGACGGAAGACTCCTGGTGGCCGCTTGCCCCTGCGGTCCATATTTGCTTGCTGAGCCATCACAGCTCTGTTATCAGCCACGCTGTAGGAAGAGTCCCAGTAGAATTCTGGGACCTTGACTTCTGAGTGATTGTGGTTATATGGCTCCATGGGAAAAGGCTTCATTTTTTTCTCCAGAGGCTGCTGCTGCATTACAGGAGATTGCAATGACGGCTCAAACAGTTTTATGGGATCTTGGGTCTGAAGGTAGTAGGGCTGTTTCACAGGCATGATTTTCCCTAATGGGCCTTGAACCTGAGGGGGATTCCATAGCTGTTTGGAGGCATCTGCCTGCTGATACTGAAAAAGAGAAGCCTGTCATCAGGATGAGGATGAAACGCAATGTCCCTGACACTCAGTGCTCAGGAATCACAGAATGCACTTGGTTTCACAATCAACACCTCTTGGCAATGCAGCGCTTTCCTCTACCATTCAGGTTTTTCAATACACAGAAAGCCATCTAGGTACAGATTGTGGACACTGAACTCATAGTCGCTCTTTCAATTCAATCATTTAAGAGGTTTAGTGAGTGTGTCTGTCTCCCTCCGGTTTCAAGTGCTATGTGGAGGACAATATTTAAGGTTGGTGTCACAGCTTTCTTAACATCTCATCAAGACTATGGTTCTACTTCCCTTCTATAGTTTATGTTCACACAGGAAACAATTATTTCTAGAAAATACTTTCCAATAAAACTAACAAGTAGTAGCAGCAAAGAATAGTAGTTAAGATCTACTATCCTTTACAAAAGTGGAAAGGAAAACATTTACACTTTCCTAATCAGCGAAGAGAATACTTTTATATTCTCATCATCATTACAAGTCTAAGAGGTGTTATGAAAACATAACCAGCACTTTCAAATAACTGAATACTGACTAACTTCAGCCTTCCCCTCCTTAGTCAGCTGGACGGTACAATGTCACCTACCTGCTGGAACCCAGAGTGGTGAGGAGGGCTTTTCCCCAAAGCTGGCACGGCTTTTGTAGGGGATTGTTGTTGCTGAGCTAGAGCTTGAACCTGCAACTGGCTTGTAGACTGTGCTGTTGGCTGAGCTGGTAGAGATGTAAGGGGTTGCTGGGAAGGTGGCTGTGGTTGTTGAGGTCCCTGGTTCATTGGCCCTGGTCCAGAGGGCCGTTGCTGGCTGTAAGGAATGTGGGACTGTTTCCCAGCTTGCACCTGGTTTCCTGCTGGAGAGTGAGCTGTAGGCTGAAGAAAGGTTCCTGGGACAGAAACACCAGCTGGGAAGGTGTAACCTGAGCCCATAGGAAATGCCACAGGAGGGGAAATAACATATGCTGGGGGCGGGAACCCTTTAAAACAAAAGAACACAGCTTTAGTTCTAAAGAAACTTAGCAAAAAAAAAAAAGGCAAAAGTAAGTCATTTGGGTTGGGATAAGGTGGGGAAGGGGTCTTCTCATAAGTTCTAAAAGATAGGGGTCAACCATCAAGACTGATCAAATGAAAATCTTTAATTTCATTTCAAAAATTAAACATAGACTACTGACTGCTACTTCTATCCACTTAAGCAAGTGGAGTGTTCTAAACATCATGTTTAGTGACAGGAATTCCTTCATAACAAACCTGCCCTTGTATATAAACTACCAGAGAAATGGCTCCAAAATAATTTCATAAGCATTAGGGAAAACATAACTTCCTTCTACCTTTTTAAAAAATAAATATACGTACTTTTATTGTTGATAGTATTAGAGATGTCTCCCACTTTACCTTCCTTCCTCCTACCTTTAACACTATAGGTAGTAATGTCACTCCAATAGAGTATGAATTACTCAATGAATGAATAGAAACTCCTACACAGAGGTATTAAGTAGAAGAAGTTACAAAGCATATTTACCTGGCCGGCTAGGAAGAGGCGGGAAGGCTCCAGGGTGGTGAATGGGGATGAACTGGGAATTACTTGCTTGACTTGGGGTTTGAGTGACAGGTGTTTTCCTGGCTTCAGACACTGGAGTCTTTCTTAGTTCTGTCTGGGATTTTACCTGTAACCAACAGAAGCAAAACTATAATAATCTGAAACTCAAACGTGTCAGAAAGAAGCATCTACTCTAGGAAAGTATTTAAAACACCACGTCAAAAAAAAAAAAGTATATGCTGAAGATTAAATTATAAAGAGGAAATCAAAGTAGGTGATTTAACTGCCAATAAAAGATACATGCCTTCATTTTATTCATATAATTATTTTGCCCTCACAAAATCATAAAAATATTAAATATGGAAAGGACATGAGAGCTCCTTTGTTTTACAAATGAGACACCCAATGCCAACAGGTTAAAAGCTTGCCTATGATCTTAAGTTGCCTGTTATAGGTTCCAAGGCCCTTTATGAATTACTCTAATGCATTAAATAACTTACATAAACTATAAATTAATGATGACCCACTTTGGCCTTCAGTTTAATTTCATCTGGGCAGCCTTAAGGGTACCAGTGAGGCATTCACCCTCCACCTTGCACCTTACCACCCTTCAGAACAGATAGGATACTTTCTCAAGAACAGGCCCTGAGTCCTGCACATGGAGCAGAAGAGGTAGACACCCCAGGCACTGCTCAAGATGAGTAAAAAGGGGGGGTGGGGGGTGGGAGAGTGTCAGTCGGCGGGGGGAAAGGAGACATATGTAAAACTTTAGACAATAAAAATAAGTAAGTAAGTAAGTAAGTAAATAAATAAATAAATAAAAGATGAGTAAAAGGCGGGAAAACAGGTACCGTTTACAGAAAACTTAGGATGAGGTACAGAGGGTGGTGATCCACTGACTGCTACCAGGCTCTCTTTACTCATCTACAGGCAGATGTAAGAGGGATGAGAGATCAGGAAGAGATTTTATTTCTACTGAACTGTGCTGGGAAGCAGTTATAGAGAACAGAGGCAGAGCAGGCAGGAAATGCTGGGCTCTATCCCTAAAGCACTGAGACCTCAGTTTTATAGTTCATTTGGGTTTCCCCTTACCTTTCCGCTGCACCTGTCTTTCTCCATTTCTTTTCTTAATTTCTACCATGTTTTTTCTTTTTCTCCCTCTACTAATCTTAAAATGGAACTATTATATTCTTATTTCTCCCTTTCCCTCCCCCTCAAAAATCCTGCAAGAGAAACACATTGAAGGCAGTTTATTTGCAAGAGGCCTCCAATAATGTAAGGTTCCTCATGCCTATTACCAACAAATATATTTGCCAAAATATGTTAGTAAAACAAATGGCATTTACTCAAACATTAATGGTACTAATAAAACCAGTACAAAGACCCCTTTCCTTTTATATAAAGTAATCTGTACCGCTTTGGAAAGGTATTAAAACAAACATACACCCCAAAGATGCAAATAACTGAGAGGTGTTTCTCTTTTCCCAGCAGGAGACTTGGGTTCCTGCTTTACAAATTCCCATGGTCAGGGTAACACTGAAGTGCTAATAATGCTACTGGCTGCGACAGGTATAAATGTCAAGGAAAAGAGCTTCATCTTCATCTTTTATCTTGTACAGTGACTCTAAAAAAACAACACCACCTATACCAGCCTTACTATACTTTTAGTTCTATTGGATCTATCAAAGACCCCCAATTTCTCACTACAGAATTAACAAATGGCAATTACATTTTCAAAAGAAAATGTAAGTTTTTGTGGAACTGACAACTCTGCAACTGGTCATTTCAAACAATGTAAATTGAACAAAACTGATAAACATGTCAAACAAGTTAAGACTCTCTCACTCATATAATTCCCAAGGGTCAATGAAGTAACCACCTACCACAGCTCTTTACAAGACTTACTATGAAGCATTTGAAGAATGCATTCAAGCTTCTAGAATAGCCAATTTTCAAGGCTTTTAGGAACAAAATGAAAAATCTTGCCTTTTGTGTGAGCCTTCCTCTACCTGCTTTATAGTTCAAATACAGCTTACCTGCACTGCCACATTCTGCTTTCCTGTTTCCTGTAACTTTTCTAAGGTGCATTTCTTGGGTTCTGTTTTCCTCTTGTTGTTGTCCTTCTTTCCATCATTCTTAGTTACAGTTACTCCTTTGCTATAGTCCCTTCTCACCTCTTTGGGAGGAAAACTTCTTCCTTGGTCTCTGTTCACTTCTCGTAGCTTAATGTTCTCTTTGAAGGTGACCACTGGTTTCTCTCCCGTGTCACAGTTGTTGCTTAGATTTCGGCCCGTAGACAGCACCGATTTCAGTCCTGGATTCCCGTTCTCAGCCAGTGACTCTATTATGGATGCTTCTTGCAGAATAAGGTTCTCTTTGGCTTCACTGGGGTCTTCCAGTATTAACTCTGGGATTTCTGTGATAAACAATAATTTCCCTACCTCATTTTCACACTGAATCAGCCTAAAAAAGTAAAAATAAATCCATATATGAAAAACATAAACCTAAAAAACAGTACAATTGAATTGTGTATGGATCCAACAGTCAAAAGATTCCCAGCCCTAAAAACTTGGAAACAACAGGAAATAACAATGTGGATTCAGGTAACACAAAAAGTAGTTATGTAGAGACTCAGATTCTCATTATCATATTCAACACTACAACACATATCTGTGCCCTTTTAATGTTTTCCAATAATTGCAGCAATTAAAAATACTGAGCATGTTTTAAACATAGGTACTAGATTAGGCCCTTTAAGTAGCTATTTATAACTCCAATTTTATAGGTGTGAAAACTAAGCTAAGAGGTAGTAAGTTCACTCAAACATGCAACCACTTTAAATGCTCACAGTATGACGGGAACCTCAGTACAAAATGACTATGAAATAGTGACCGACTTTGGGAAGGTTATAATCAAGCAGAGGATCCCAACGACATAGACCAGGGGAAGTGGCAGAATTAGAAGCTGAATTTAAACGGATCTAACTCTAAGACCTGTGCCCTCCACCAACTACCCTATGTGCTTTGTATTTAATAAGCCAGTAGCTCCATCCTGGTCTGTTCAGATTGAAACTGATCACCATGGCCCTGTCAATCAATACCAAGCACCATAATTGTGAATGTATAACTTAGATTTACATAAATGTTTACGAATTAGAGCAGAAGCTCATGATAAACAGGGGGTGAGGCCAATTCCTCTACAATAGGTAGGTAATGGGGAGAAGAGAGATTTAAGAGTATAATTATCAGCAGGGTTATAATTTGTTATGTTACCATCATTTTGTCTTCTGAGTTTATAATCAGTAGTATTATACCAAAGACTAAAACACAGGTGGCTGTGTATGTGTATTTGATGAAATACCTTGGCTGGTTATCCGCGATCCATTTGCCTATAGAGATCAAGCGCTGCTGCCGTATTTGTCGTTGCTGACCCTCTTTGTCTCCTGTAATACCTTGGTGGCCTTTGGAAAAATCCAAGTTCCTAAAATTAATATAAGCAAGTTATAAAAGATATTTCCCAGGCAACCAAATGCATCTACTTAACTGAAATGGCTTCAGATTGTTCCATACAGGTTAACTATTTGATGATGTAATTAACTACATTTGTTTTAATTTATATTCCCAAAGATTTTAAATCCAATGAAGCAAAGCAGAAAACACACTATGGAAAGAATTAGAGTGCAGAGTGAAAAAGGAGAGTTAGTTCCTTCTGATAAGCTCTGAAAAGGTTTCACATGGCTGGTATCTGAGCTGGAGGGTGACGTTATGAGTGAGCACTCACAGATTGGTAAGGGAATGTCTAAGAGGAAAAGGAAATGTTCTAGGCATAGCATGAAAAGTTTTGCACGAAAACACAGAGCTATTCAAGAAGATAACAGAGTGAATGTAGAGTATGTATAGGTAGGTATTAGTGGGGAGGAGGGTGTAAGTGGAAAATAAGGCTGAAAACTTACACTGCATAGTGATAAAAAATATGCTGAACAACTAAGCATTTGGACAGCAAGCCACTTGAACTGTTTCTATATTAGTAAAGGGCATCATCAGGTCGACACTTTAAAAATATAATGTGGAAACAGGGTAGAAATAAACTATAGAAAGAGAGGGACTCTAAGAAGGGAAGGTGATTAGGAAACTTTTTTACCCCAGGTAAATGGTGATAAAAGCCTGAACTATGAGGAAATAAATGGGAGGAGTTGTATCTAAAAGGCATTTTGGACACAGAATTACCAAGATTTGGTGAGAAAGATTAACAGAAATAAGAACTGTTTATGTAGTTAGACAATGGCATACAGATAAATTTAGAAAGATCATATTTTACTGACCAAACAGGAAAATACTAGCTCATTTTTGGTCATGTCAAAGTTTAAAATTGCTAGAAATATGAGTCTAAACTCTAAAAGAAGTCAGAACTGAAAATTTTGGTCTTAGTATCCCGGAGGTGAAAGCTCAAGACAAAAGGATGGATTTGATCACCTGGGAGAACACAGAGTGGGAAGGAAAGGGCAAGGGAAGAACCCTGGAGAATACCAATATTCCAAGGCATGTAATACAAAAGAAAGAATGCAACTGAGCCTCTTAAGGGTAGAAGAAGAACGATGATCCAGAGCTAAGAGAAAGAAGGTTTCATGAAGGAAGGGGACCAACAGACTCAATGCTAAAAAAAAATTATATAGGGTGAAAATTATACAGAACTCAATACAACTTGCTAACTAGGAGAGAGAGCGCTGAGTTTACAGTTGCAGTAGGCTGAGAAATGGAGTAGGAAGTTATTCCTCTGAAAGAGAAGGAACAGAGACAAAATGACTGGGAAAACAGAGTGTTTTATTCTTATTTTAATATGAAATATGTCACGCAATACCCTTTGGTTCCCTTTTGAGACTTTCCCTCTGATTTCAAGGAAAGTATAAAAGGAAGTAAGTATCACTTGGAAGAAGCAATTCTCTTTCCTTTCCTCCATATTTTTTAAAGGCACAACATATACAAATCCATTTTACATCAAAACTTTGACTCTCAGTTGCCGTTAGGAAAAGCTAAGAAAGATCAAGAGCTTCCACAACCAAGCCCGACTCCTGATAATTTTAATATGGCAACCACTAGCAACGAACTCCGCCTCCTCCAGCTGCCACCCACCTGAAAGAAGGTCTCAAAGCCAAGAATCCTTGTAACTCAAACTCCTCTGGAAGTGGTGTAGCTAGAGAAGGGTAGAAATCAAGATTTGTAAACATTTTAATTAAAATTCTGTTGTTTAGCAGAATACTGCGAAGTGGAAAAAAAAAGTCTCTGGAGAAACTATAGGCTATTCATAGTGCCCTGCTCTTCTTTATAGTAACTTACCTGTCAAAGCCCTGCATGTTGCCTTTGGGCCCTGCACACTGCCCTAACATTCACCTACACCCAGTGCTGAGTTGCAGTATGATGCCTTTTTTTCCCTAAGCAGTCTTAAAATTTCACAGCCTCAGATGCAGTAATCCCAAAGTATTGAATAACAAAATTGACATCATCTGGGAGCTTGTAAGAAATGTAGAATCTTGGGCACTATCCCAAACCTACTGAATCATAAACTACATTTTCAACAAGGTCCCAGGAGATTCATTTGCAAATTAATGCTTGAGGAGCACAGATCTAATGGAAGAAATATAATCAGAAAGAAGTCAACTACCGATTGTTCAGTGTAGAATTATTTATAACGGGGAAATTTTTAAAGCAAATAGACAATGATTAAATAGATTATGGCACATCCATAGTATGGACTATTATGCAGCCAGTAAAAATCATGTTTCAAAATGTTTAAATGACAAAGCTTTTGCTAACAATATAGTGTTAAATTTAAAAAGCAAGTACAAAGCTGAATTTGATACCAAACACATGCAGGCTGTGTATGTACACATACAAAAAGGCCCGTAGAAAACACACTATCCCGTATCTCTGTGAGAGAGAACCATAGGTGACTTGTGTTCTTATATTTGTATGTCTCAAATGTTTCATGATAAGTAGGCATTACTTTGACAGAGTAATGCTGTTTACATTATTTTTTTGTGTTTTTTTTTAATTATAAGAATGAGGAGGATGGAAAGAATTTGAAGGTACTGCACTCTCTGGGATATAGGAGAATAAGCTGCTGGAAGAACATCACCTCTACTTCCACCCACTCAATCGGGATAGAGTTCAAAGTCACTTCTAATATATTAAATTTAACATCAAACACAAACCTGCTTTTCTGCGTCCTTAAGCCCACCATTAGTGATGGAGAACAATGTCGACAGCACAAGGCTGAGGTTGCTCTTACCATTAGTACTTGAAAGATCCTCTTCATGGGGATGGAAACTATTTAGAAGAGAAATCAGCCAGGGCCAAATGCTGAAAATGAAAGTGATAGTGCACACTTTATTTTCACACAAGAGAAACCAGAACACTAATAAGCCATGAAAATGTTATCTCGAGGACCTAGACTTCATGCATTTTTCTCCTTGCTTCAGCATTTTAAAGACTGTATGACTCCTAAAACATATTTTCAAAGATGTCTAGATGAAAGATACACCAGAGTGTTAAATTTCCACGAGATACTACTGCAGATGTTTCCCAGGCGCCTTCATTTGTCACTCTAAAACCAATAGTTCCTAAGAACTGTCAGAATTATTCTGAGTAGAGATTAGAGAGAAAATGGCGATGACCAAAATACTCTATGCTTAAAACAAACAGATATAACTCAAATTGGGCGTTACTATAAGGCAACACAAAACAGGTTATGTATAGAAAATAATGGAAAGAAGTAAAAAATTTCTTCCTTTTAATTCCTAAACAAAAAATTGGAGCATACTGTGTGGATAAGAAACAAACTGGTTTTATCTCCATTTCACTTTGGAATGTGAAAAATGCCACTTCCCCAGGATGGCAACCAAGGACAGGGGGAACAAAAAGTCAGAAATCCTTAAGATTGTGCCTCACATGAAGAATTCAAACAAATAAAGGGAAAGCATATAAAGAAGTCTTCAGTTCAATTTCCAAAGAGTGGGTGGGAAATACAGCCTTCCATTGTTCAAATGTTGTGTTTTCTAAGGTGGTTTCAGCATATCTTTGAATATCAAACAAACAAAGCACAAAAGCTGACACAAAACTCTAAGATACTCACTACTGTCTTTCATCCACCACGGCCTCCTGGAAGACCCTGGGTCTGAGTCTCAGCCAGTCCATGGAGACCTTGACTGCAGGAAGGGGATAGGCATTGTGGGATTCCTCCTGAGACTTGTTCTGGAGAGGACACTTGCACAGGATGCCAAGAAAAGACACTCAAAAGAAAAAATGTATACAGAAAGCATAAGATATTTGAAACTGTGTTATCAGTCTCTAAGCTTCTTTCTAAAAGGGCATTTTCTTTCCCAAGTTAAAAATTGTTACAGATACATTGACAATGGATGTCAGCAGATAAAGAACAGAATTTAGAGTACGGGCCTCTTGATTCAATATTAAGACATACAAGACACTTCTTTATATAGCACTAATGCTTTATGACGAAAAGGCCAAAGAAGATGGAACAGAAAGTTAAAACGATTTAATACTTACTAAAGAGGGCCAGCAACTGTGTCCAACACAGCTGCTCATCTTGGCTGTAACTATGCTGTTCTGTTTCATTGCTAAAGTCACGAAGGTGATGAAGTTGAAACAGGTTAATGACAGTGACGTGAACTAACTGCTGAGAGTTGAAAGCTTTTTGAAAGAGCAGTCTCTGTAAAAGAAGACAGGGAACACTGCATATACTATTATCGAGAACAGGAGCCATCTTCAACACAAGAATTAAACTGTCAGTCTGCATTTAGAGCCACATGGGTTACAGTAAATTACAGATGAGTAAACTGTTCCACTTTTAATCCCAGTATTTTAATCGAGTCTAATGTGGTCTGATGTTTCTCATGCTGACCATTCATCTAGAAAAAAATTAACCCAGACACCACTGAACTGTTTTTCAAAGTTTTCAGTATCTATCAATAAATTCACATGCCTTCCATCCATTAGAGGCTGTTTTAGGCCTGACATACGTAAAGAAGCTTACTTATAAACGAGGTACATAGCAAGAACATACTTTGGAACACAGGGCAAATGATATCTAAAGCAATCATTAATATATTACAGGTACTTCTACAAATTATTACACTGACATTTCTCCCTATAAGGAAGGTACATCCATGACCTTCATTATCAACTTCTTTTACTTAATAACCATGTGTTCACAAAGACCTGCTAACCAGCACTATAAGGAAGAATTCACCTCTATGCACTCAGCTGGTGGCCTCACAAGCTCCTAACAAAGTTGATAACAAAGATGACATCCTGGCTTCACCCTACATTTTAGCTACAGCCAAACTGTCTCTGTCCCCAAGGAAAATTAGTGCAGACAATGGGGACTCACTGCCTTATGGTGGGAAACAGATACAGGATAAGATCTATAATTCATTAGCAAGACCTTTCACATGATCATTGGAGAAAAACACAATTCCATTCCACTTTAACTCTACTCTCCCTATCAGATCTCTCAGCCTCCTTGCCATCTGTCACTCCCATATATACATCTAGAATGCTCACTTCTCTCCCAAAGGCCTTAAGCATTCTCCTTTCCTTTCCTGAAAATGTCTTGAAATCCTAGCTCTTCTCCAAAATCCTCCCACAAAATTTTCAATATCTGCATCCAGCCTTTACACAAATGCATGATACTGGCATAAAATGAGAATATTAATTTGTATTTTTCAAAAAGCATTTTTTCTTACAATTACAATATAGCAATGTGGCGTTCATTTTAGAAGGCAATGTCCTACATTACAGAATCCTGACCCTTTAAAGTCTTTAAAGGACTTTCTAGTGTAGGCACAGAAACATTGATGCATATGGTGTAGCCTGGTAATAGCAAATGTAAGATTAAGTTCATAAGGGCACAGACTTTGTCTTGTTCTCTCCTCTGTATCTCCAAAGGCCTAGAAAAGAGCACGGCAGACAACAGGTACTCAATAAATACTTAGGGAAGGAATAATACACACCTTTGGAAGTCAATGTGTAATTATTCAATTGTACTTTTGTAAAACTTAGATTGTACTTAAGTAAGCAGAGTCTCCCCTGGACAAAATCAGATAGGAACAGACATATTGCTACTGAAAGACACTTTCAATAGCAATTGAGGAAAACACTGAACTAAATACCATTAAGAAACAGCATACATTTGACAGATATAAAAAGCCTTATATCTCAGTTCCTAAATTCCAGACCTTTTAATCCTTCAATGAACCTCAACTTGGTAAATGTTTCTTAGTAGCTAAAGATTGCTAGTTAGACAGATACACTGAAGTTTACATCATTGTCTACAAACTAGAGGCCCGGTGCACAAATTCATGCACAGGTGGGGTCTGGCTGGCTGGCCCCAACTGGGGTCAACCAGAGAGGGCCGGCCAGGGGGAGGGGATGCCAGGGGGAGGGGATGCGGGAGGTTGGCTGGCTGGCCCAGCCCGGGATTGGGATGGGGGGGAGAGGGGGGTCGGGGCCGGCTGGGAGGAGGGGCCGTGGGTAGGCAGCCCTGCCCCCTGGTCAAACTCCCCGTCAAACCCCTAGTTGAGGGGACAATTTGCATATTAGCCTTTTATTATATAGGATACTTTAAAATACTTTTGAATATTTACTCAACTATGCTAAAATTTCACTCCACAATGTTCTTCTGACATTTTAGTACTGGGTAAGTTTTAAAATAGATCTGCCTCATCCTGTGTTTAATTTTAGAGTGTAGGAATGATACTTCGCAATTGCCCACACACTCCACCAGAACTTCACATACAAAATTATATATTTGAAGAGAGTATTAGTGTTTGAGGTTCAACCAAATGCAAAACTGACTAGACTCTAGACTAGAATAACTTACATGGAGAGGATTTCATTAAGGTAGGTTCCACACCCTCCCCATTTGGGGAGTGTATCTTTCATAGAACAAGAGAGCTAGAAGCAATCTCAAGAGGTCATCTTGTCCAATTCCAATATGTAACAGGACTACATCTACACCATCCAAGAAGACAGCTGTCAATCTGACTTTTAAGTTCTCAAAAGGGAGTCCTCAGCACCACCCTACATCTCTCTACTCAAATTCTAAGATTTAATTTTAGTTCTGACTCCAGGAAAGACAAAGATATGTTATCTTAAAATAATCTTTCAGATATCTGAAAACCTATAATGAAGCTATTGAGACTTGTTTGTTCTTTCCAGGCTGAATAGCTGAGGGCATTACAAAGCAAGTGGTTGCTTTCATGCACCCCCCTCTATAAATCATGGACTAAGTTTACATATGCCACCACTAAGAGATGCAGAAAACTGCAAGGGACTTTTATTTTAGAAGCTTATTTTAAAACAAACTATTTCTATTATAGTTATTTACTATACTCTCTTGCACACAAAAAGTATCAACTATGCCTGGCTGATGTGGCTCAGTGGTTGAGTGTTGACCTATGAACCAGGAGGTTGTTGTTCAATTTCAGGTCAGGGCACATGCCTGAGCTGTGGGCTAGATCCCCAATGGGGGGGCAGTGTTAGGAGGCAGCCGATCAATGATTCTCTCTTATCATTGATGTTTCTCTCTCTTTCTCCCTCTTCCTTCCTCTCTGAAATCAATTAACTTTTATACTTTATGTAAAAGTATCAACCAAAAAGTGATTATCTGTAAAAACCATTTCACATTTATTACATTTGGCTAATTTATGTCTCTTAATTAAGTTCTACAATCTTTGAATTGTGAGACTTTTATAATATTTGTAAAACTATAAAGAAGTTATAGACCAGCAGTCACCAATCTTTCAGACCTCGCGGACCACCGGTTGGCGACTGCTGTTATAGACAATTCCAAAATGTAAAGATACCCAGAAGTAACCAAGAAATAAAAAATGCTCATTGAGAATGTCTTGTTTAATGTTGATCCCAATGACTAAAACAGTGACAGGTATATAACAATCAAATATTTGTTGAATAAATTAAAAATAAAGTTAATACTTAATTTTGACTCCTTTCACATTTTATATATCATACACTACATTTAAACTGCTAATTTAATATACTAATCTAACCCAAGATAATTTTCACATATGTAATTAGAAATAACTGAGTAAAATAATTGAATGAAATTTCTTATTCCTTTCCTTCAAACTACCACAAACCTTGATGGATCAAAATACAAGAGAAATGAGCTTGATTTGCAGAATGGAAATATCTATAAAGGAGGTAACAAAATCATATCTAAAAATATCTAATCCATCAAAAGCAGTACTTTCCAAACTGAGAAATAAATGTGCTTGGTCTGAGAAAGGAGGAGTTGTTTCCTCTTGGATACTTTTTGCCAAACCGCAGCTACTTATTAGCCCATTGTTGCTGCATGTATTTCTTTGTATAAACGGCACCTTAGTTTAAATAAAGAGGATGCTGTATGCAAAACTTTCATATTTAATTTCAAAGTTAATTTTTACCAACAGTTCACAGTTAAGTAATGGAGTGAAAACTGGGAGCCATCTTCCTCCAAATCTTATGCTTTAAACAAGACAATAAATTCTCTGGTTTTGAAATCTAACCTTAAACTGTTCTTCCAATTTTTCTCGAAGAGGGCTCAACTTTTCCAAGCTCTTACTCAGGTACACATGGCCGTGGAACTTAATAAAGGCTTTGATGAAGTCAGAAACACCCCACTTGGTTTTCACCTCATCCCGGCTGAAATGAAAGAAAAACTTCCATGAATCTTAAGCAGCAAAATGGCTAAAATCTCTTAAAGGCGGCTTCAGTTTGCAAAAATACAATGTTTGAACACCTAGAGAGGATTCTGCACCTCACTGACTTTCAAATGTGACACCCACAGGTGGAGGCAGTAATCAGCAGCCTGTACTCCTCTACTGGGAACAAATCAGTTGTTGATTGGTCGAAATTTGGTAAAAACTACATACAAAACTATTATTTACTATCGTTTATAAATCAGGCAAGTATAAGAGAAGCATAGGCAACTGGCCATTATTTCTTATATGCCTAAATTTGAGGGGTGAAGTCTACCAGGTTACACTAAGTCCTCTTGGGAAAGTCAGCCCTACCTTTCCAGTGCTTTAGAAAGTGCTTTCTGTAGATTTGTGGAGGCAGCTGGGAAAGGGAACTTCACAGCAATGCTTCTGCAGTAGTAGAAAATTGTGGTCAGATGGTCTCCCTTGGAAGAAGCTAAGATAGCCAACTGATTGTAAGGCTGACCTAGAGGAGAAAGTCAAAATTCTTAAGTAACTAAAGATGCATCAAGTTTTGCTATCAGAAAACAAATTATCAGTTTTCAAGCCTTTAAATTAATAGGGTGGAGTATTGGATAAAGTAAATGTCATGACCACCTCATTACAAATAGGCATAATGTAAACCACCACACCTCAGCAATGAAACATAAAATGTTAGGTTAAAAAGCCACATAATTATGATGGACAGCACTATAAGTTCAAATACAACTGATAGAAAGGGCTAGATAAATATGTTTTGTTTTGGGGGGTCAGAGTCTCTATTACAACTACCCGGCTCTGCCACCGCTGTGGAGAAGCAGCCACAGACAACACGAAACAGTTTGCAGACTACCATCCCTGCTTGAGGCTCCCTCAAGGGCTCCTTTTAGAATCTGGAGGAATTTTAATGTGGCTTAACAAGAATGACTTATATCATCACACATCTGTTGTAATTTCTCTACTTCAAGAATCACTGCTAACACATATTTCAGGGGCTATCAAAATACAAGAACACTACCTTTTAGATAATGGAATAATTTTCCTAGGACCAAAATGGTGGTATTAAAGAGAGAATTAATCTATAATTAATTATGGAAGTCAGAGTTGTTGAAATAATTTTAGATCATATTAGGGGATATTCTATTTATACTGCTTTAATTTACAACAGTTATTTTAGAAATTTCATTTCCAGTTATATAGAATGTACAGTTAAAAGGGAAAATATGATAATCAATACCAAAACTTCTAAAACATGCAAGACAAGCCTTCAGTTATTTACCATACTGCTGTACTGAATGAAGTCACTGCCCACCAGTTGACAGGAGAGACGCACTCACCATTAGAGGGGACAAGCTGAGCTGCGTGTCTATAGTAGGACTCTGCCTGGCTGGTCTGGTTTCTGTATCGAGCTGAGAGGAGGAAGAAGAAAATGTAGTTTAAAGACAAACAAACAAATAAAGCAATAACTAGGGTAATTATTTCCAAAACAGGCTACTGTTTTAAATTCTAAAGATAACAAACACATTAAAATTGATTTAAGAGCATTAAAGACAGAAAAAGACTTTAAAACAAATTAACTATAGGATTATGTGTGAAGTGTCCATCCAGCCTTCCCTATTTGGGACATTCAGCATGTAACCAATTTTAAAGCTTACCTAGCCCCCACTTTCAGGTCCTCCAGTGTCATGCATCACCAGCTCTCACTACGGACTATGCTGGTGACCTGGAGCCGGCCAAGAAGGGGTGAGTTATATGGCACTTAAAAACAAAACAAAACAAAAAACACTATACAAGATGATCTGAAAATTATGTATTTCTTTCAATTATTTATAAAGTGATTTTGAAAAATGCCTCATACCTACTGCAATATTAAGTATGTGTGTGCAAAGAATACACTGACAGCAAAACAACCTAAATACACTATTCCTTGAATCTTCCTGCAGAACTTGGTGCTTACTTTGATGTGACCCCTCATGGAGTTAGTGACTTATGACATCAAGAAATCTAAAATCTTTGAACTTAAAGCAGTAATGTTCTCAATTCCCTGTTATTTGAGGACAGCAAACATAATCCTATAGTTAATTTGTTTTACAACCATTTTTTTAGGTCTTCTTAAAGGAATGAACAAGAAATAAGTTACATAACATTCCCAGATTTAAATATATATAAAATGGAATACAAATTTAACTGTTAAAAGGAAACAGAAATGAGCTTTTAATGCATTGGCAGGAAGGAAAGAAGGCAATCTGGTTTCAGAAGGTATAATTCATAAACCTCACAATTCCAACAGTACAGACTTAATTTAGAAAATATTATGGCACCACTTTGAAAAGTTTAGCTTTGATTACATTTTTGCTATTTATCATTTGCCTACATCTGCACAAATCTGAATAAAATTTAAATCTTAATATGAAAGTTACTTCTTTCAAGAACCCTTGCCTATGTCAAAATAATGAGACAATCTAAGTACCTTAAAATATATTATATAGTTTCCTCTTACGACCATATCTAAATTGTGTTTGCATGCTCAGTTTATAGGGAAATCGAGCTTCCCTCTATGACCACACCAAAGAAAAGGATAAATGTATTATAAATGTCTGATCAATTCCTTCACACCAAAGGCTCACCAATGTCTCCAAGGTGCACGAGGCAGTGCTGGCAGATATAGGAGCAGGAGCTGGACTGTGGCTTCACTATGGCGCTGGTATGCGTCTGTTTATGGCTGATAATTCCCAACTGGGAAGACTTCACACGGCATGGTAAATCTACGTTAAACACTGTACACAGTTCTTGTAATAACTGAAAGGAAAACATAGCAAGATTTAGTATTAAGTCAGACCTGGCAAGTTAGAAGTGCTCTATAGTAAAACTTGTATACTTCAACATATGCATTTAATACCACATACTGCTGAGACCTGAGCAAGGACTTCAAGAAAATTTTGTGGTAACCTTTCTTTTCTTTTTTTTTAACAATCATTTCTTTTTTAATAGGAGCAAATAACAACAGCAACAGTAATACTGTATTATACATGATACAATCATTTATTTTCATTTTGCCTTGTACATAAGGTAAAACCCTTCATATGGTAATTAGAAGCATTCATTACAAATGATCTCTCTTGAATTCTCAAGTAAGTATTTGAGCAATCTAGGATGTGCATCTAAAAGGAATGGCAGCATTTTTTTAAAAAGACTTCAGTGCCTGGACAGTGTACTCAATGGTTAAACACTGACCCAGGAACCAAGAGGCCCCCAGTTCAATTCCCAGTCAGGGCACATGCCCAGGTTAGGGGCTAGATCTCCAGTAGTGGGTATGCAGGAAGCAGCCGATCGATTCTGTTTCTCTCTTATTGATGTTTCTATCTATCCCACTCCCTTCCCCTCTCTAAAAATCAATAAAAAACATATTTAAAAAAAAAAAAAGACTTTAGCCAAACTCATTCACACGAGTCCACACGTGCTATACCTGCTTTCTCAATTCCTATTCATTCCTTAATCCATTATGATCTGGCTTCTTACGGTATACAATTTGGGGCATTATTATTCACTTGAGATTATATGTGATCAACTGGATGGCCCACATAGTGGTTATACAAAGTGGGTGTTTGTGTTTTGCTTTTTAAATATATTTCTATTGATTTCAGAGAGGAAGGAAGAAGGAAAGATAGAAACATCAATGATGAGAGAGAACCACTGATCGGCTGCTTCCTGCATGCCCCCTACTGGGGATCGAGCCCGCAACCCAGGCACATGCCCTTGACCGGAATCGAACCCGGGACGGGACCCCTCAGTCCACAGGCCAACGCTCTATCCACTGAGCCAAACCAGCCAGGGCCACAAAGTGTTTATATAAACAACAAGATGAGTACAAAGAGAATTCTTGAAAAATTGGTATACAATGTAGAACTCACCTGAGTATAGAAGCCACTAGCTGCCTCTAGGAACAGAGAGAGGTTTGCCTGAACTTCACTCCGATTCGGGTTTGCTCGATTCTTTGCCTGGCCTTGTAGTGTTGTGATCTGATTCTTAAAGGCATGATTCCAGCTGAAAACAAAATGTAATTCTATTTGTATAGCAGTGACTCACTGGGCAGACACTGGTCCCCCTGAGAACAAGAAAGAACTGTTTGTTATAATTATAACACACTAGATAGTAAACCTGCATTAAAGATAGTGACTTAATTAAACAACTTTAGGCTCCCCTTTGAACAAGATTAGACGCGCAGTAGAATCCAACTGGCCTTAGTAAACATTTAACCAAATATTTGAATAATCAGATTGTGGCTTTGGTTATTAATCTTTTAGAGCTACTAAAGTTAGAGCCTATTTAGGAATCCCAGTACAAAATCAGAACTACAGTGGTAACACCAAAGTAAAAATAAGCTATTAACAAATTTGCATACATTGTGCCAAAAATAATTGAGTGTACCCTAACAAGTGACATATAAAGAGGGGAAAAAAGTTTTGTAAATATTAAGCTATATCCCTTATTTCCCTAAAATCTATTACTCACAGTTCTATTTCTAATTAATAGTTTGTTTCTCTTGCAGTTGTTTTCTTTAGAACTTGAAATATAAGGTCATTTTTTTACATTTTAATTTTAGCTATTTAAAAATAACAACACAACACTGAAATACAGCATACCAAAATCCTGTTATAAAATGCCTTTCATTAATCGAGTTGTTTAGAGAATCATTTTAAATTCAGTTATGGTGAAATACAGCCACCTTCTAACCTGGAAATCACATGAGGGGGGGAAAAACAGAACTAGGATGAAGGGATGATATTACTGGCTTGATTCAAGGAAGCAAACAGATAAAGAGTTTACAACCTGCCTGGAAAATACCTAACTCTTATCGATGTCAACTTTTAAGCCTCTAGAGCACTGGGGTTTTTTAATGATTTATGAGGTCAATCATTCCCTTAGAATTTTTGATGACATCTTATCCTTGATTCTAATATCATAGATATGGATTTTGAGTGGTTGTGATTAAGCTCTATTACTAGGTCTCAAAAAATCTTCACTGCAACTTGGGGAAATGGGCATTACTAAATAGAATGTTCTTACTGATTTTAAATTTTTCATCAGGCCAATGTCCTTGTTTCAATTTAACCCTTTCAGTGCCAACCAATATCCTAGGAACGATGCTAAAATTGCCAAGGCATTTTTGCTGATTTTACAGCAGTTTAGGGAAAAAATTATGAATCGCAAGTAAATGAAGTTACATATTCAAAAACTTAAGGAAACCTTTGCTACATTGACATATTTAGCAATATCATCATCACTAATAAAAGGAGACTTAGAACTGGACACCATTTTGAAGCTTTGATAGCACTCCCGGCACTTTTGGCGAAAGACAGGAAGAGCGCGATCGCGCTCCCTGGCACTCCAGGGGTTAAAAGGTAAGGCCTTCCACAAAAGGCATTTATTTACTCACTTGGGAATCTGGTCATCTGCCATTTCACCCCTCATAGAAGGAAGGAGCAACCATTGAGCGACAGCCTGGTCGGCTGCTCAACGGTTGAGCATTCGACCTATGAACCAAGAGGTCACCGGTTCGATTCCCGGTCAGAGCACATGCCAAGGTTTTGGGCTCAATCCTTAGTAGGGGGTGTGCAGGAGGCAGCCAATCGATGTTTCTCTCTCATTGATGTTTTTGTCTCTCTCTCCCTCTCCCTTTTTCTCTCTCTAAAATCAATAAAAATGTATTTTTAAAAAAATGCGTGGAGATAGCCTAAATATACAAAATCTTTCTTTAGTCTTATTAAGAGGGGGAAAAAAGGAAATACCTATTTATTTTATGAAATGCCCCAAAGATCTTAATAAGAGTCAATTCGGAACATCTCTCTTGCCACCTAAGACTCTATGTGAAGGTAATACCAATGGTCAAATATCCCTCCTTCCCCCCTAAAAAACCCCAAAAGTATTATAAATTTTTCTTTTTTATTTTCATTGAAAAAGCTTACTCTGAGAGAGGTTAAAAAGAAACAACCAAATTGTTCTTTTCTATCCTAAAGTCTTGGTGAGATCCTTGATCTCAACAGGGACATCCCAAATGATAATACTTACAGATCCTGTTCTACTTTCTTGTCTAAAGCGTATTCCAAATCAGTAACTAGCATTTTTTGGTACAGGTCCTGCAGAGCCTGCCTGGATGTCCAGACCTCAGCTGGACCCAGCTTAGAATCTGAATAACAAAACAAAAACAGAACAGTAGACAGGTAAATAGACAGTTAAGACCATTGTACCACACCAATGATTCCTTCCCTTCCCCATTCCCCAAAGTAAAAACCTGCTGTAAGTACAAGTATATACCATAGATTGCTGAAGTTTTATACTACTGCATTTCAAATGACTTTCCCTTTTTGACTGACTAAATCTGTATGCTTCTGTATTTGTCTTTTAGCTTTAAAATAATACCATGAAATAAAAAAGGCTAAAAAAAAAAAAAAAAAAGAATGGTGGTATGCCCTTTGTTTTGGGCTTGGATGTCTATGTATTCATATCACAGGAAACCATATCCCTCACACTAGCCACCCTCTTTGAAATGATGGACTGCCAAGTTGGTCTGTTTACTCTCACAACTATACCTCTCTTTGCCCAAAGCAGCTTTTTAAAAACATTTTTTAATCATTCTCACAATTGTCCTTATGAAATCTTCATATCAGCTCATAATCCAACAGCTGTTTGGGCATTCTGCTGTTACTCCTACTATATACATGTCAATCCAATAAAACCAGGATAGTGAGCATTATTTTAACGATTGGTAGGATGCTTGCCAAGACACTTTTGTGAACAATCCATACTTGCTATTTAATGTAAATGAGGACAGACAGTGATTAAACTGCTCAAGAGCCCAAATGAGACATTGCAAAATGAATACACAAAGTCAGGCTATTACTATACAAAATTTCAAATTGAGGCCATATTGTCTGCCAGAGTCCTAAAAGGCACATTAGCCTTTCCGATAAGTAGGCTTATGAGTGCAATAATTGACAGTGAGCTGCCTCAGTAGAACTTAATAATGGACTTTTCAATATATATTTCCAACTGCCTGTTAGGCTGTCTGGTTGAATTTAATATTTTGCTGCTGTGCAATGGCATAATCTTCACTCTTGTTTTTAGGTCTGCTATTAGCTTCTATAGCCACCATAATCCTATTCTATAAGAAGAATCTTCTGGATATTTGAGTTAATCCTCACAAGAGTTTGTTGGCTACTAAAAAAAAAAAATTAGGGTCTGATATCAGCTTCTTGATCTTATTAAGTGTTTAATGGTTAAATCAATAATATTTATACATTTTTTCAGTCTGCTTCAATTTGTCAATGGCAGGGAAATGATTGGAAAGGATAATTAAATCTCATTTATCAAAGAGACTACTATTTAAATGAATAGACTTAATATCTTACTGGGCAGGCATTCTTACTAAGGGTGTTTAATACTTAAGATTGTACTTATAATGCTATCATAAGAGCATAACACAGTAGCTCAGAGTTGAAACTGATATCCACAGTATGGGAAATGATGACAATTATGTTAACAATAGGAAGAACTGAAGTACTATACTAAGTAAACCTATAACAAATGTTTGGAACTTTTTTCTTCTTTTTCCCTTGAACAAGATGACAATGAGATTTCTTAGAGAACATTAACCTATAATTCTACAAATTGAGAACAAGACATCGAAACAGTCCATTTCCTTTTCATTATAAATTTTGGCAGATATGCTCATTATCACAATAGTTTAACTCTTCTTTGTGGGTTTCATTGCAGAACTAAATTCCTCAAAATTAGAACAAGGTCCATTATCACATATTTCTCTTACATTTTTGGATGGCGTATGCTATTATGGAGAGCATACTTATCACTAGAGTATTCCCCTATTTCTTCATTTGGGGGTTAGAGTCATCTGCTCTGTTCAGTGACTAAGTCCAGTTATTTTTTTCAAAAACACCTTGGCTATTATCCAAAATAAAAAAGAAAAGTGGTGAGACAGTTCACTCAACTTCAAACATGTCAGCAGTTTTCCTGCAAATATTTTTCTGAAGGTTTACCTATTATTCCAATTTGAGGAATTATAAATAGGAAGGTAAGAACCTAATACCAAAGGATATTAGTGTTTATATGGTACTAGAGGCCCGGTGCATGAATTCGTGCACCAGTGGGGTCCCTCGGCCTGGCCTGCGGGAACGGGTTGAAACCAGCTCTCCAACTACCCCTGAGGGGTCCCGGATTGGGAGAGGGTGCAGGCCAGGCCAAGGGACCCCACCAATGCACGACTGGGGCCAGGGAGGGGTGCAGGAGGTTGGCCAGTGGAGGCGAGAGGGAGGACTGTGGGAAGGCTCTGGGGCGTGTCCAGCCCCCGATCTACTGGACCCCAGCAGCAAGTTAACCTACTTGTTGGAGCATCTTTCCCCTGGTGGTCAGTGCATGTCATAGCGACCGGTTGACTGTCTGCCCCCAGTGGTCAGTGCACATCATAGAGCAGTTGAGTGGCCTTAGCATATCATTAGCATATTACACTTTGATTGGTTGAATGGATGATTGGACACTTAGCATATTAGGCTTTTTTTATATAGGATGTGAATTTTTTTCTGTATGTCTGAAATCATTGATAAATAGTTCATAAAAATTAAATGATTCTATGAAGTAAATTAGGCAATACTCAATCCTTTGTAGTACAGCTAATATAAAATTCTTGACTGGTCATCATCTAAGTAAGAATTCAAAATATAAAACAATAAATATTTAAAGCAAATAAGTGCTATAAGTCATAAAGATCCCTTTGCTTAATTTAATGGTATAAAGTAAGTTCTAGAAAACAAAGGAGCAGCCACTACCTGTCATGTCAGCCTTCAGGACTTCTGCCTGCCTAAAAAGGAAAAAGAGAAGAGCAGTTAGAAACAAAGCAGGTGTACCCAGAGAAATTAACACTACGAGTTCTCAGTTAAGTGAGCTCATCTACTGCAATAAGGATGTAAGCAGCTCTATTTGTGGCACTGCAAACAGTCCCTCTGCTTTCTCATCCAGAGTAGCACTAGGTCTTGGCATATTGATGCCATTACTTAAAAGTTTACAGGTCATCATAAACTCTTTTATTGAGTCCACTTTCTTGCTGTTTGGATATAAATCGGATAGATTTAAGATAACATTAAATGACAGTCATAAATAAAAATTTGCCCTAAATGCGTGGGGCCATGAAATCTTGTTTTTCAATTCAATAGCCACTGTAACTATTTCAAATATCCATTCCCCTCAGGCTGCTGAGTCCTGTCCCATTCCTTAGCCTCAACTCTTTTCAGCAAAGGGTAGACCTGTACCTCAGGAAAAACAATACCCAGTTACTAAGAACTATATTCACAAAGCCCTCTTCTTCCTTCCTCTTGTTAAAACATTAGATGACTGCACCTCTTGTTTAATACCAGTAATTCCACCTAAGTATGCTCTTTCCAGCCTTTCAAATGGTTACTCCTTCTCTTTCAATTACTTTAAAACTTCCTTCTATTGAATATTTCCTTCTCTTAAGAATTTAAACATGCACGAGTCTCCCAGATTTTAAAACCTTCTGTCCCATATTCTCCTCTAAGCTGCTGTTTCATTTCTCTCTCCCAAATTCTTCAAGAATTTCTGGATTCAAGAATACAAAACTGAACTCATGACCTAGCTCAGTGATGGTGAACCTTTTGAGCTCGGCGGTCAGCATTTTGAAAAACCCTAACTTAACTCTGGTGCCGTGTCACATATAGAAATTTTTTGATATTTGCAACCATAGTAAAACAAAGATTTATATTTTTGATATTTATTTTACATATTTAAATGCCATTTAACAAAGAAAAATCAACCAAAAAAATGAGTTCACGTGTCACCTCTGACACGCGTGTCACAGGTTCGCCATCACTGACCTAGCTCCACCTCATCCCTGGTTCTCTTTTTAGTGTTTTTTACCTGAGTAAATGTACCACAGCTTTCTAGTTGTGAAAGGCAGATAGATACCTGGGAGTCACCCATCACAAAATCCTCCAAATCCCTGGTAATCTATCAACTTCAGAGAATTTTACCTGCTAACTATAACGTGAATCTGCTGGCTTCCCTTTACCTCCTCCTCAGCCACTCAATCAAGTTACAACCATCCCCCTTGCCTGGAGGACTCAAAGGCACCTACCTAAGTGTTTTCTCCATTTCACTCTTGCCGTTTCATTCTGTTCTCCCCACTGCTGTCAGAGGGTTCTTTTATAATGCAAAGCTGATCTTATCAACTACTCATTTAAAATTCATTTAATAATTTCCACTGCTCTCAGGTTAAAAAACAATCATTAAAGTGTCCTACAACCTTCTATGTGCTCTACTTCTACCATGACTCTCTTCTCTCCCTCATCTCTGTGCTTAGTCCTTGGACCTCTGGTTAGTATAGTAGGTGTGCGCTGCTCCCTTCACATTCTCAGGGCATAGCATACCTCCTCACCATTTGTCTGGTTCCATACTAGTACTCACCTTTGGCTTCCTCAGAAAGCCTTACTTGAACTCTACATAGATATTCTTGTTTTATGCTCTCAAAGCACTGGTTATTTTTTCCTTCATAGTACGCATCAGATTTTAAGAATGCTCACCATCACAACCCCTATGCCTACTAGCACAGCTAGCTGCCTAGCACGCAGTGGGCATTCAATAAATATTTTGTAAGTGAAGAAAGGAAAAAAAATAAATCACTTCATACACTCTATTTAAGCAGGTAAGTACATAAACTTAAGAGATTTCCATTTCTAAAAATAAAATATGACATAAAGCTAGAGAATATTCAGAGATTCTAAAAAATTTACTAAAATTATTCATTTACATAATTTATTAGGTATTTAATATCAATTATGAATTTTAGTTTTATCAAAATGTAACATAAACCTTTTTATTTTCTTAGCCTTTAAAAAGATAGGTTTTTTAAAATTACATTTTCAAACAATGGAATCATAATACAGGACTATAGTGTTAACCACATATGAAAACTATCAGTATAAATAGACAATACTAAATAAACAGCTACAGCCGAAACCGGTTTGGCTCAGTGGATGGAGCGTCGGCTTGCGGACTGAAGGGTCCCAGGTTCGATTCCGGTCAAGGGCATGTACCTGGGTTGCGGGCACATCCCCCAGTGGGAGATGTGCAGGAGGCAGCTGATCGATGTTTCTCTCTCATCGATGTTTGTAACTCTCTCTCTCTCTCCCTTCCTCTCTGTAAAAAATCAATAAAAATATATTAAAAAAATAAAAAATAAAAAAAAAATAAACAGCTACACTTAGTCCTAAAATATAACATCACATCAAATTTCATTATCCACACAGCCTAGCTTCACTGTTTGCTTTGGATATTAAACTTTTGCCATAAAACTTTTTTCTCCACAGTGGTTGGCTTATGCCCTAACAAAATACATATCCTATCCCTATGATTGTCACAATAGCCTCCTCTCCTCCCCCTGAAACCCTATAGGAGTACTAATTTATGAACTTTATACTGAAAAGGCTGGTGCTAATTATGAATTAGCACTGAAAAGGATGATGTATTTTACTATGCTTCCATATGTTAGCTAAAAGTTCATACACGTACAAGGTAACTTATACTTAGGATCATGTGCCTAAAGGTTGCTTTTTCATTCCAAACAAGATTTGCCTGTAAAGATGAACAGTATCATTTCAGTATGCTAACAACTTCCAGTCAAACAAAGATTATATTGAACATATATAACAAGAACTATTTACAAATAATCTGCTTTTCTTATAGGCTGTCAGTTAAAGGAGAGCTATAATTCCAAGAGACTCTGATCCAGGCTTCCAGTGAACTTCACACTATATTTTTATATAATGTAATCTGTCCAAGGAGAACTGTAAAAGTAAAAAATTCAAGCACTAACAAAAGTGAGAACATGGTATAAAATGTTAAATCATTCTGAAATCCCAGGAATTCTGATTCCTCAGTTGACAAGAGTAGAGGTGCTCACTCTGTGCAGAGTTCTTTACTAGGTTCTAGAAGAGACACAAGCTAATGACTAAAATAGTCTTGCTAAACTGAAATGATGAAAAAAAAGCTTAATGAAAAATATAGCCACCCTCGGAGATAGCTACTATTAATTCCCAATCTATAAACAAAGAAACTGAAGCTCTGAAATGTAAAACAAATTTGTCCAGCATCACAAAGCAATTAGGCACAATTAAGTGTAACCTAGTTATTTGTGACACCAAAGTCCAAGTTATTTCTATTTCTTTCAAATTAGAATAAAAATTCTATGACATAAAAAGCTGACATAGACTTATCTAGTTTCAGTTTTGTACTGTCAACTAAACACTAACATTTAAGTCAACTAGCTTATATGAAAACTAGAGGCCCAATGCATGAAATCTGTGCAAACGTAAGCCTTCCTTCCCCCAGCTGCCAGCACCAGCTTCCCTCTGGCACCTGGGGACCTGGGCTTTCCTCCAGCTGCCGCCAGCAGGCACCCCAGCCACCCGAGACCAGGGCTTCCCTCACAGCCCCGGCTTCGTCCAGAAGGACGTCTGGTCTAACTAGCATATGATGCTTTTATTATTATAGTTATCTATTCACATTAGGAAATAAATATCTAAGTTTTAATCAGAAGAACTACAAGTAAAACTCATATTCTAGTGCAGTGGTCAGCCTTGGGTGAAATTCCCTCTTTCACCCTGCATCTATTTTTTGTAAATAAATTTACATACTGTCTATGGCTGCTTTCTGCTACAAGGGCAGAATTGAGTAGTGGAGACAAAGACCACACGGCCCACCAAGCCTAAAACATTTATCTGGCCCGTCACAGAAAAAGTTTGCCTCTCCTGCTCTAGGGATTACTTGATTAAAAAAAAAAAAAAAAAAAAAAAGGTGAGAAGTTCCCACACCAAATAGTTTTCCTACAGGAGGAATCATCAATAACAGTTTCCTCAGAGCAAAGAAATCTATTTTTATTAGTTAATATTGTAATCCTGTGGCAAAGAGAACTGTTAAAAAATAGTTTCATGTTGCCAGAACCGGTTTGGCTCAGTGGATAGAGCGTCGGCCTGCGGACTCAAGGGTCCCGGGTTCGATTCCGGTCAAGGGCATGTACCTTGGTTGCGGGCACATCCCCAGTGGGGAGTGTGCAGGAGGCAGCTGATCAATATTTCTCTCTCGTCAATGTTTCTGGCTCTCTATCCCTCTCCCTTCCTCTCTGTAAAAAATCAATAAAATATATTTTAAAAAAATAGTTTCATGTAACCAGAAAATTAGTGTTTATAGGCCATGTCATTCATATTTTTTTATTAAATTAATTTGCGAATTGTTTTTTGTTGTTGTTTTGTTTTTTAAAATATATTTTAATAGATGCCAGAGAAGAAGGCGGGGGGAGGAAGGGAGGGAGGGAGAGAGAAACATCAATGATGAGAATCATTATTTGGCTGCCTCCTACATGCCACTGGGGATCAAGCCCAACCAGGTTAGGTTTATATACTACTAGAGGCCCGGTGCACAATTCATGCACCAGTGGGGTCCCTCTGCCTGGACTGTGGGATCAGGCCGAAACCAGCTCTCTGACATCCCCCGAGGGGTCCCGGATTGTGAGAGGGCACAGCCAGGCCAAGGGATCCCACTGGTGCACAATCAGGGCTGGGGGAGGGACGTGGGAGGTTGGCCAGCCGGGGAGGACCACGGGAGGGCTCCAGGGTATGTCCGGTTCCTCTTGTTCAGTCTCGATTGGCCAGACCCCAGCAACAAGCTAATCTATCAGTCGAAGTGTCTGCCCCCTGGTGGTCAGTGCATGTCATAGCGAGTGGTTGAGCAGCCTTAGCATATTATGCTTTGATTGTTGAACGGACAACCGGGCACTTAGCATATTAGGCTTTAATCATATAGGATTATCCACTTACTCTTCCTTTTTACTGTGTACCAAATATATCCATTTAGGCAGGTGAGAAAAAAGGTTAAACTAAGAATTGTTTATAACACAAGTATTAGTTTTCTTTTTTTACAGTGCATAATATACAAGAAACCAAGTCAACAGATATGTGATCTTATACCAACTTTCATAAAGATTAGCTTATACAAACTTTCATAAAGATTAGCACAAAATTGGTTATTTGATTATATTTTACTTTATAAAGAAAAAAGTACTACACCTCAATTGACCTACTGCTCTTGCTAAAAACCAATACTGTTAAAGACTAATATTACAGTTAATAGCCTATAGCCAAGGCTTAAAGAGGTAAAAGTTTCACCCTGGCTGGTTTGGCTCAATGGGTAGAGCGTTGGCCTGCGGACTGAGGTGTCTGGGTTCAATTCTGGTCAAGGGCACATGCCCGGGTTGCAGGCTTGATCCCCAATAGGGCGTGTACAGGAGGCAGCTGATCAATGATTCTTTCTCCCTCTCCCTTCCTCTTTGAAATCAATAAAAAAAAATATATATATATTTTAAAAAGAGGTAAAAGTTTTAAAATGTTTTCTCTTGGTAGAATTTGTGGCAACTAGAGTTCCTTTATATTCTTACTTTAAGCTGAAGGAATCAATAAAGAAAATGAATAAACCAAGAATCTAAGAGTTAAAATCATCATGCCTTCAATAATTTTAAAAATAGCATTATTAAATAGTTATAAAATACTAGAGGCCTGGTGCATGACATTTGTGCACAGGTAGGGTCCGTAGGCCTGGTGGTCAGTGCACATCATAGCAAGCAATCGAACTCCTGATCTCCTGGTTGAACTCCCGAGGAGACAATTTGCATATTAGGCTTTTATATATATATAGATAAAGCTTTCAAAATACTCAATATATTGTCTCAATTTGTAAACAATATGGGAAATTAAGCATGTATACTAAGAAAAAGACATTAAAAACTAAATAAAATCTGAAACATTCAGTGATAACCAAATATGTTGAGAGTTAACAATGTGAAACAATACTCTTGGAGACGATATGATCATCGAGATCTATAAATACACTTAATGCAATCTAATGCACTAGGTACTGAAATAGCTAACACTATGAATAGCACTACTATCACTAGACACTGTTCTAAGTGCTTTACATAAAGTAATCATTTAATCCACACTGAACTATTATTGCCATCTTTATAGCTCAAGAAATGCAAGGAGATAGAGGTTAAATAACATGTCCAAGGTCATCAAGTTAGAAAGTATGTAATACAGGTATCATTTGAACTCAGTTTGGTTCCAAAGACGAATTCCTAACCATTATATCACAGTACCTTTCTTATACAAGATTATAAGAAAAAAATCTAGAATGTTTGCTAGTAATAGCTCATAGAACTGGAGCTTTCAATAGTTAGCATTTTATAACCATTTTTTAAAATGTCACTAAAGGAAAAACACTAAAATTAATGGTTATCTTCTTTGACAAATACCTTGATTATACAGAGCACTTATATAACAATGCAAGGTAACATAGGATAATAACATATTATTAAGACACATATTAAGATTCTCAGTTTAAAAATAGAAGATAGTTCCAAATCAGGGGTAGATACAATGAAGACTCCTCTACCTGAACTCTCAACCTCCTTTTCTCCTATGAGCAGATCATAGAAATATAAGCCAACATCCTCTAAACTCACAATTGCTAAGGAAAGGTGAATAATCCTCTTTTGTTTGGGAAGGCAAGGCTAGACAATTTTTTTTAATTTAAATAAAAGCCATAGTTTTATTTCAAGTTAATTTATTTACTTAATTCCATACAGTACTAAGGAGTATTTGAGATAATAAGTATTTGTAATTTATCATCATAAGCATAATAACCTAACATAATTACTTGTGCTAAAATAATAGGCCAAACATTATCAAGTATGTTCATACACTCAGGTACACAGCATACATAATCTACAGATCTCTAACAGTGGTTCTCAACCTGTGGGTCGCGACCCCTGAAAATATATCCTGCATATCAGTTATTTACATTACGATTCATAACAGTAGCAAAATTACAGTTATGAAGTAGCAACAAAAATAATTTTATGGTTGGGGGTCACCACAACATGAAGAACTGTATTAAAGAGTAGGGGCATTAGGAGGGTTGAGAACCACTGCGTCTAAGACATCAAATCTCATCGATTAATCAGAAAAAATAAATTGTATTGCTGCCCCAACCAGTTTTGCTCAGTGGATAGAGCATTGGCCTGTGGACTGAAGGGTCCCAGGTTCGATTCTGCTCAAGGGCATGTACCTTGGTTGTGGGCACATTCCCAGTAGGGGGCATGCAGGAGGCAGCTGATCGATGTTTCTCTCTCATCGATGTTTCTAACTCTCTATCCATTTCCCTTCCTCTCTGTAAAAAAGCAATAAAAATATATTTTAAAAAAATAAATTGTATTGCTGATGTACTGTTGAATTTCATAGAAAAGAACATATAGGGAAAATGTTGCTCCTAAAGGAGCTTTTCTCAGTAAAAGGTAATAAAAATACTAACTTGCTTTCTCTCTATGGCACTTTATAGTTTGTCATGAATTTTCTAATCTCCTGACACTCCAATACCCTACAATATTCAATCTATAATCTATATTATTTAAAAATATGTAACTAGTTTAATTAAGGACCTATTCTGGCCTGGAAATCTCACAGGATGAGAAGGAATGACTCTTCCAGGCAGAGGAAGTAGCACAACAATAAAAGGGGGGGGGGGGGGGGGAGCTAGTAAAGCAGGTAGACACAAAGCAGGAGGCTACAGGGGGTGAGCTAGAGAGTCAAGGCAGACAGCAGATTGTGAGGCCTTGCATGACATATTACAGAGTTCAGGTTCTGTCTTTCAACTAATACAGTGGTTCCCAACATGGGGCACATGCCTCACAGAGAGGCAATCTGATTTTTAAGGGGGGGCAATTCAAGAATGAGTTATTAAGAGTAAATTGTTTGTATTTCTATGGTTCTAGGGGCCTCATATACAGTATATAAATATATATTGTGACATATTTATGCATTTAAGTTCTCTGTTATATGTTTTGAAACTTTATTTGCTATCTTTTCATGTCACTTCATATTATTATTTTTAAAAACAATTTCTTTTTATATATATACTAGAGGCCCAGTGCATGGATTCATGCACCAGTTGGGTCCCTTGGCCTGGCCTGGGGGGATCAGGCCAAACCGGCAGTCTAACATCCCCTGAGGGGTTCTGGATTGCAAGTGGGCGCAGGCCAGGCTGATGGACCCCATCGGTGTAGATGCATATAAGATCTTTGGTTAATCTCTTCCTCCCTCCCCTCATCCCTCTGAGATTCATCAGTCTGTTCCATGTTTCCATGCCTGTGCATTGAGCGTCTTCCCCCTGGTGGTCAGTGCGTTCATAGCTAACGGTCGAATGGTCGGACAGTCACTTAGGCTTGCTTGTGTGTGTGTGTGTGTGTGTGTGTGTGTATTTTGTGTTTTTTCCATTGATTTCAGAGAGGAAGAGGGGAGAGAGCTAAAACACCAACGATGAGAGAGAACCATCGATCGGCTGACGCCTGAATGTCCCCCACCGGGATCAAGCCCACAACCCTGGCATGAGCCCTGGACTAGAATTGAACCTGGGACCCTTCAGTCCACAAGCCAATGCTCTATCCACTGAGCCAAACCAGCTACAGCAACAATTTCTTAGTGATTTCTTCCTTAGTTCTTCAACTGTCCTTTTGTTCTTTTATTTTACTCTTTTATGAATGCCATGTTTTGTGTATTTGGAAGCTTGTTTAGACCAAGTTAATGGCCTTTGAGGCTTCCTCCATATGAATAGGAGTTCACTTTTTGAATAATAAGAATTCTACCAGGGGGCGGTGAGGCATCAGGACTTTAGAGATGCTTAGGTGGGGCATAGCCAAAAAAAGGTTGGGAACCACTTAACTAATAGGAAACCAGTACTAGGTTTTAGGCAGGGGCATAGCATTATCAGAATTGCATTTTTAAAAGTTTCCAACAGGATACATGGAAGATAGATTTTCAAAGGGTAAGACTAGAAGGAAGACTACAGATATATGGAAAAACTTCAAAATAATAAGATATCTAGAAGTAAAATCAGCAGAAGAAACAGTCTAAAATCATTCCCAGATTGGACAGCTGGTGGTATGAAAAGGTGGAGCTTTGTTAAGCAGGCACTTAGAGTGTCAAGTACAGGGAAGATGGCAAGACTAGAAGATACAGTGCTGGGGTGATCAGCACATTGATGGTTAAGAAAACCATGAGAGTAAATGTTAATAGCCCAGAAAGGCAAAGGGATGGAGCTAGCTCCCTATCTTCATTGTTAAGGGGCAGATGAAAGAAAGAGCCCATGAAGAAGAAGAAGAAGAAACTGTCAAATACATATATGAGGGCAAGAGAAGAGTGGTGTGTGGAAAATAAGATAAAAAGAAGTCAACAAAATAAAATCAGTGGAAAAGTACTATAAGGACTGGAAAGTGTTGGATTCAGTGAAATACGGGTCAACAATAGCCTTGCCAGAAAAAACATCAAACTGAAGGGGGTTGAGGAACAAATGGGAAGGAGAAGTTTAAGTCAATTCTTCTTTAAAAAATATATTTTACTGATTTTTTACAGAGAGGAAGGGAGACGGATAGAGAGTTAGAAACATCGATGAGAGAGAAACATCGACCAGCTGCCTCCTGCACATCTCCTACTGGGGATGTGCCCGCAACCAACGTACACGCGGCTGACCGGAATCAAACCCGGGACCCGTCAGTCCACAGGCCAACGCTCTATCCACTGAGCCAAACCGGTTTCGGCCAAGTCAATTCTTAAGTTGACTTAAACCAGTACTAAGTTTAAAGAAAGGTTGAAGATATAAGAAAATGAGAACAAAATTGATAGAGCATGGTTCTGGAAAAGATAAAGGACATGAGAATGTCCTTTTTTAAAAAAATATATATATTTTATTGATTTTTTACAGAGAGGAAGGGAGAGGGATAGAGAGTTAGAAACATCGATGAGAGAGAAACATCGATCAGCCGCCTCCTGCACACCCTCAACTTGGGATGTGCTCGCAACCAAGGTACATGCCCTTGACCGGAATCGAACCTGGGACCCTTCAGTCCGCAGGCCGACGCTCCATCCACTGAGCCAAACTGGTCAGGGCGAGAATGTCCTTAATAAGGCTAGAAGCGAGAACAGGCTTTGAAAAAGAGGCAGGATAAATTAGAGGAAGGTAAGGTTAGACAGAAATATGCTAGGAGAATTTGGGAGTAGTGTGGGGTGGAGAAATGTCCTACATGTGTCGCTGTCATGGTATCAACTTCTAGGGGCAACTATCAATTCTCACTTAAAAGCCACATCTCTGAGATCAAGCACCTTCACACATTCTGTCATTATCACTGGTACAAGCTACTGGGACAAGTTACTACTCACCATGTGGTTAGAGAGGGCTTCTCTATCTGCACACTGACTGCATCCATGCTGACAAACAGAACCAAGAGCTGATGCTCCCTACACTCAAATGAACTGCTACACATGTAACCCAAAATGTAGGAAGGATAATCTACAAGACGAAGCACATGTCCTTAAGCTTATAAATATTCAGACATACATAAACACAAAGATTTCTTAAATTTAATTTAGTAAATGTTTTGAAAACTTCCTTGGAGTATAAGATACAAATGCTCATGAGAAAGTAAACATATGCCGAAGTTCTTAATGAAATCACATAAGTAAAAAAAATATGTCTTTAGCACTTCCCACTCCCATCTTGGCTAATACCAAATGCTTCAGAAAGTCTCTAATTCTTCTATTAGTGTTCATAGAAGAGTACTTTAGAATAAGAGTACTTTAAAATACACCCATCTCTAAAAGGAACACAAACATGTAGAAACCCTTGTAATTTTTATCCTACCTAATATTACTTGATTTCAGATGCTCCTCTGATTTCAAGTTTCCGGTCCTCATCTGGGACTTAAATGAAACGTTTCCTATCTGCAAGAACATCCAATTTCTCATAAGGTAGAATGATTTTAAGACATTCTAGATAGAGGAGAGGAGGAAAATATGAGTTAACCCATAATAGAAAACTACATGATCAAAATTAAATTATTTTCTCTTTATTTGAAATGATTTCATGTCAAAGGTAAAGAATATCAAAGCTTTTTTCCTTTTTAAATTTAGTTTCTTAAAAAACACATTTTTAAATTGTTCTGTCTATTTCCAGCATTTTGGTTTTAGATAAAAATGTGATCCTAGATTTTTTTGTTTTAGATTAAAAAAAAAATCTCCCTCTGTGTCTAAAGCAGAGTGATCTCTACAGAACAGATACCAGTTACCCAGCAGGGTTCTTGTAGTACACCAAGGTGAGAGTGCCCTGTGGAACACAGGAGCAGATGGTTGGTCCAAGCAGGACTGCTTACTGAAGGAAAAACATGTAAAGCAATTAAACCATAGGTTTAATTACTTAAAAAAAACAACCCACCACAACAACATGTAAAGCAATTACAGGAGGTATGAATAATGCTTAAATCCTAAGATCAGCTGGTAATGGCAGATTTTTAAATTTTCATTCACTGAACAATGATTTGGTAATTTCTATGAGCTAGATACACTAATAATCAATTATAGAATAAAAGACAAAGTTATTCATACTTTTAAAACAATAAACACTAGTCTTAAGAGAAATTTCAAGCATACAAGAGGTTTATGTGGATTTTATCTCCACACTTCCAAAGCATGTATCCAATTGCCTGTGACTTCAGTTGTACTTTAGTGAAAAAGACTGACAAAAAATAACTTATGACAAAACCCAAGCTCTTTAACAGAGTATGTAAGGTCCCACAACTCCCCACTTTATACTTTATGACCCAATAAAACTAAATTAGTTTTTTAGTTCCTTGCTTATTCATGCATTTTCAATCTGCCCATTTCCCTTCCTGTCAGGTTAACCCCTTCTTATGCTTTAAGATTCAGCAACTTCAGTAAGGGGCCTTGGCTTAGCCAAGCACTCCCAGTACATCTTAATGCCCACTTGTATTACTGTATGTACTATAATGAAGTTACTTGTTTACACATTTCCTCCTCTAGAGACTGTCCCATTCAACCTTGTATATTCAGTGCCTAACAGCACCTGCCAGACTACAAGTTGCTCAAATAAGCTTATATTAATTTGGACTAGACAGCATCTAAAGGCTAAGACCCTAAAAATTCAAGGTTTCTCAAACTGGCAATAGTTTCAAAGGCCTTCCAGAAAAAGTTTAAAAGATTTTTCATCCGATAACTAGGAATACGTCTTTTTTTTTAAAATATGATTTTATTGATTTTAGAGAGGAAGAGAGAAGGAGAGAGATAGAAACATCATCGAGAGGGAAACATCAATATCGGTGGGCTGCCTCCTGCACCCTCTCTCCTGGGGATCTAGCTGGCAACCTAGGCATATGCCCTGACTGGGAATCAAACCTGTGACCTCTTGGTGCATGGGTCAATGCTCAAACACTGAGCCACACTGGCTAGGCAACATACTTCTTTTTAAGTTCAGAAAACCTACCATTTCAAACAGTCAATTAAAGAAGTCCATGATCATTTACTTGGTTCTCTTAGTCAGATTTTGTTTTCTTCACATTGGGATCTACCTAGTATATACAGTATATTATATAATCCTACAGAAATACAAAACTTGAAACCTCAAACAGAACATGGATAAGTCCAACAACCTACATGAGTTAGATTAAGCTATCAACAACTGGAAGACTATTTCTCTTCAACTAAAATTTAACATTAGATGAAGTATGCCAGAATAATGGTTTTCAACCCTACTAGACTCAATACTTTTTTAAAAAGCATTCTTTGCAACCACTTTATCTCCCAAAAATAAATAAGATAATATGATCCAGTTATTTAACACATCCCTTTAGACCAGCGGTCGCCAACCGGTGGTCCGTGAAGTCCAAAAGGTTGGCGACCGCTGGTTTAAGGAAACCTTTGGATCAGCGGTCACCAACCTGTGGTCCAAGGACCACCAGTGGTCCGTGAGATCCGAAAGGTTGGTGACCGCTGCTTTAGACAACAAGCAGGTCAAAATGATTCCTAAAAATATTTTTTATAAAATCATAAAATAACAGCAAACAATTTAAAATAAAGGATATTAACTCATGATTCCCTTTCAAAGTTTCACAAAGATTTATATTAACGGTTATACCTGTAGGGCTACAAAATCAGGATATACTGCACACATCCCCCAAATGCAACACACAAACAATTAAATCCTCACACAAAAGAAAGCAATTCCCTGTGAGCATTTAAAATGAGAGAGAATTGCCAAAACCGGTTTGGCTCAGTGGATAGAGCGTCGGCCTGCGGACTGAAAGGTCCCAGGTTCGATTCCGGTCAAGGGCATGTACCTGGGTTGCAGGCACATCCCCAGTGGGAGATGTGCAGGAGGCAGCTGATCGATGTCTCTCTCATCGATGTTTCTAACTCTCTATCTCTCTCCCTTCCTCTCTGTAAAAAATCAATAAAATATATTTTAAAAAAAAATAAAATAAAATGAGAGAGAATTACTCATGGTGACACATTTCTAAGTGCTGCTATCCCTTGTAGCTAGCTTCACACCAGCTGCCAAAAATAGTGGAGAGGAAAGACTAATTGTTATTACAGGTATGAAGAAACAGTGAAGGCAACAAACAGGAAAGCAGAAAGCTGGAAGGTTATTTTATTAGCTTGGTATTACATTATATCATTTTTAAACTCACTTTACACTACATGGCCATAATTCTCAGATTCCAAATTATTCTCTTCTTTCCATCTTACCTTACTTGGGAATCTGTGAACCCGAAATGAATAACCTAAAGAAACTGTGTCCACATTTGGGTCTAAAGCCAAAGAAAGTAACTCCTGCCTTACCAAGAAAAGCACTTACTTCAACGGGGTTCTTGTATGAAGATGAACATGTATGTTAGTCACTCAGTCTGGCCCCCATCATTTCTCACTGGAACCTCCTAATTAATCACCTCTTTCAACTCACTAGTGTGGTCTTTCTCTCTCTGATTCCAATATACTAGAAGACTTAAATAGAAGCAGTTGGAATAATGGGGATGAGGTCGTAGTCAAAATGGAATGGTTGCGTGTAAGGTTTTAGAAGTAGAAGAATTCTGAAGAATGACAAGGTCTAAGATATGATATGGGCATATGTGAAGGTCACTGTATTATAGAGAAACATTAAGAGATAAAAGAACCAAAAAAAAGGAGAGCCACATTTTCAAAGAAGTGTCCCCAAAAAGTATCAGTTTTGTGAGATGTGACATAACTTTCAGAAAATAAACATTCCCTCTTGAAAGTTTCCTAATCACATTAGCATGTTACAAACTATGAGAAGCCCTAAGTAAGAATCCAGTTTAACCCAGGATTCTTAAATTTCTTTTGCCATGACAATATTGAGAATCCTAACGTCTATGAATTTCCCAGAGAATTAACATTCAGTAGAAAGCATTCTGAGAAATGCTAGACAAATAAAAACATCATTGAATCTGCCTCAAAAAAAAAAAAAAAAAAAGTGTGATGCAAGAAACCTTTAGTACTAGTGAGGATATAAGGATACAGGTACTTTTTAAATAGTGCTAAGGCCAGAATAAACAGTATGAATTTTCTGCAACATCTACCATGTATTAGTTCTCTACTGTTGATGTAACTGATTACCACAAATTCAGTGGCATAAAACAACACAAATTTATTATCTTACAGGTCTGAAAGTCAAAAGCCTAAATGGGTCCCAGTGAGGTCAAATCAAGATGTCACCATGACTATGTTGCTTTCAGGAGGCTCTAGGGAAGAATTCCAGTTTTCACCTGTCTGGTTCTCGAGGGTGTGTGCATTCCTTGGCTTGTGACCCCCAGCTGCCTCCCTTTTCCACACTTAAAAGGATACTTGTGATTACAGTGGGCCTACCAAATAATCCATGATAACCTCTTTATTTTATACTCAGCTGATTAGCAACCTTAATTCCCCCTTGCCATGTAACATAATAGATTATTAGAGTCTGGGGATCAAAATGTAGACATCTTTTGGGGGTATGGAAAGCACATTATTCTGCCTACCACACTTAACGGAAGTATTTTTAAATGTACACACCCTGTCATTCAAGTGTACATAAGGATATGTGTGTACAAGAATGTTCATTATAGCATTTTCATAATAATGAACCAGTTCTATGTCAGCACTTGAAATTTTAAAAAATTAACTTTTAAGAAATATGCTTTTTAATACATGAATTTGAAACCACTAATTGTGAGCCATATAAATTACATAAATTAAACTACTTGACAGTGCCAATGGCAAACACAGATAACAAAACGGGAAGTTCATTTTTAAGAGCACTGCCCAAATGTGTACAGTGGTCAAAAAGGGAGCAGATTAAAGCCAATCCTTCCAGCAGGACATGTACAGTGTTCATGAAAAATAAAATAAAAGCTAATCCCAACTCTGCCACTAATTAGGTACCTTGAGTATCATTTTCCTTCTTTACAAAATGCCAATCCAGTAACATAAGGTTACTGTACAGGAGAGCTAAGAAGAAAATTTTATTAAAATGTGTGAAAAATATAAAGTACTAGTAAAATGTAAAAGGGTACCCTTGAAGAATAAAGTAGATCACTTCACAGTAAAAAGACCCTTCCACCACCCTATAACTATTTAAGACACAACTGCTCCCACCCAATTTAAAGGATACATTAACAAGTTCATAAATTAAATACTGATACATGCAGAAATGCAGAAAATGAATACAATGCATACATTAGGCTCTTTACCAACGTGGAACTATGCGGAGTTTTATATATGCATCTTCTCAAGTAATTTTCCTAATAATTCTATCATTGTCAGTTTATAGATAGGAAAATACAGAGCAGGGGCTCAAGGTCACATTGCTATACAGTGCTGGAATCTGAACTTGGAACAACCTAATTACAAATTAGGCCAATCTTAACTCAAAGGCCTTGCTCATTCAATTCACTAAAACATGCTGCTTTGCTAGGAAACCATCTAAATTACATATATTACACTACTTGACAGCATCACTTTACTCTAATTATCTTATTACAGATATCTCATCACTTCATAGTATCTCAAAGAAAATTTGGTTAGGTTGGCACCTGATTAAAAACAAACTACATAAATAATTGATGACCTTTCTAAGAGGCATTATTAGTAAAACACATTGTAATAATTAGCCTAACTAATACAGTAGTAAAATACTAAGTCAGGGGTGGGGCGGGGTGGGGGGGGGGGGGAGGGCAAGATTCAACTTACGTGGTTAGTGAACCAATGGAGTTTTCAGAAAACAGGATATTAACGCACCAATACAGCAGTTTTTTAAATATAGATTTTAGAATCACGCATTTCACTTAAAACCGACACTACAGAAGAAAAAAATGCCATCAAGAACTGTGAAAATGTTAATCATCAAAAAGGGTCTGAAAATTTTTTATGAGATTTGAAAAGTTAAATCCAAAAAGACTTAATGTCTTTCCCCCCTTATCTCACTTCTACCTCCATTCTATGTCTGATCTCCATTCTATGTGTGAAGCTGAAGTAAGATAGAGGAGGATGGTACTCTACAAGGGAAATGGCCTGGGAGGTAACATTACAGAGGAATGGCTACACAGGTTCAGAAGACAATGAGGAGATTCTGCAGACTCTAATCAAACCACTTTCCCCTTTCGACACCCACAATCTTCAGAACTACCACACTCAGGTGAGGATTGTATAAAGTCCTATCAATTCAAAGATATTTTCAGAATTACATGTATTTACTAAAATTCTCATCTCCTACATAATAATTTAATAACGTTCCAAATAACTAAGTTTTGCCAAAGATGAAGCTACTTACAAAGGTAAGGTAAGGAAATTTAAATCTTTATATGCTTCAAAGGAAATACTGCAGGCATTACATACATATCTTTCTTTTGTGCCTCCCTATTCCAATAGAAACATGTACAATCAACATCAGCCATTCAAACATAAATTGCTCCCATAAGATTAATGACCAGGTTTGTAGAAAGAACCTTAGACTCCCAAAGGAAACACAGGATGAGAGAGTGACTAATCAAAATCTCTTTAATTTATGACATAACATGACTGCCAGTCTGATCTAATCATGATGTTTACATCAAGAGAACTATCATTCCTAATACCAAACCTTTTAGAGTTTCTCAAATGCACTGCTCCAAGCATTTAACTCATTTTGTTCCCCTGCCTACTATAGTCTTCCCTTCTGTCTTCATCTAGCTAATCCTACTCATCTTTTAAGACTGAGCTAAGGGTTCAACTCCAGAAGCTTTCTCTGCACTCCCCAGACAGAAGTTCCACTTCCCTCAGTAAAGTAACGGCATCTCTTAAATGAAATAAAATGAAAACATTTAACATAGTAGTTGCCTCATTATATTGAATTTGAAATACATGTGCAACATCCATTTCCCCCAGGAACAAAAATCTGTTTATTTGTTTTTATATTCTCAGAGCCTAGCACTAGTATCTCTAAGTATTCTGTGTTTTACAAAAACAAAAGCATAAAAACTTCATTCAATACCATTATGTACATTGTATATTTTAAAAATCCTGAGCATGGTCTCTACCACACTCAGTCTAGCTGTAGAGATAGTTCACATATAAAAAAAAAGAGATCATTACAAACTTGGAAATTTTAAGTACCAAATAACAAAGAGACAGAAAATGCCACAAAGTTCAAAGAATACAGAAATCACTGGTGTGCACAAGAAGTCTTCAGAGAAAGTGAAGCTGAAGTAAGATAGAGGAGGATGGTACTCTACAAGGGAAATGGCCTGGGAGGTAACATTACAGAGGAATGGCTACACAGGTTCAGAAGACAATGAGGAGATTCTGCAGACTCTAATCAAACCACTTTCCCCTTTCGACACCCACAGTCTTCAGAACTCCCACTTCCACATCTCTACTCTGTCCATAACCTATCTTTTCTAAGAAAAACTTAGAAAGGCCTGGCCAGAATGTATTACATGGGAGTGAATGAATTTTTTTAAAATGTATTTGGAATAAAGGAACCATGAGATGTTCCTCCTGCATAAAATATCAATTTGCCCAATATCCACTTTTAAAAGTCCATCCATCTTTCAAAACCCAGATCAAATCTCACCTCCTCCAAGATACCTCACTTCCTCACCCACCTCTACCTCTATTGGAAGTTCTTCCCTATACTTACACAGTACTTCTGTTCCTCTAACATAGCACTTACCAGTTTATCTGCTTTTAGTGACTTAAATGTCTTTCTCTGGTATCTCTGAGTTTCCCAAAGGCGAAACCCCTGTAATTGTGCTTCCCACATAGTAAGTATTCAATGATTTCCCATAAAATAAAACAGAGATTAAAAAATACACTTAAACATGTACAAGTTTTTATGGGTAAAGTCTAAACATGGTAACTAGCCTATTACTACCTAAGAGAAAACTGTAAAGAGAAGCCTAAGAAGGAAATCTGTGGCTTAAAGGAGGTGAAAAAAATAATACATCTATGCTGTGCATATATATCTTCCTAAATCAGTGGTTCTCAACTGGAAATGAATCTGCACCCACAGGGAACATGGGCAATGTGTAGAAACATTTTGGGTTGTCACAAATAGACGAGAATGATACTGGCATCTAGAGGGTAGACGCCAGGGATGCTGCTAAAATCATACGACACAGAGCACTGCTCCCCACAACAAAGAATTGGCACAAAATGCCAGTATGTGTCAAGGTTAAGAAACTCTTGTAAATGAAGCAAAGAAGAAGAAAAAAGACTCGGAACAAAATTGCTACGTGGTCTACCTGAGACTCCTAAAATTTTCTTAAACAATTAGTAGTTACCTACTCTTCCCACTGAGCAAAAATTGGGTCTAAGGGAGATTCAGAGAAAACAACCTTCCTACACAGCTCCACTTTCCTCCTCCCCTCTAACTTTCCTCCTCTACAGGAGTTGGTTACAAGTTCTCACTTACTATGTGACATGTTTGCCAAAACTCCATCTCTGTGTTTTTCTATAATGGCTGATTAACCCTTCTTAGTTAAACAATCTCCTGGACCACTGATAAGTCTATCCACACAACTGAACTTAATTAAAATATAGCTTGATTAAAATCTTAAATGGCAATCTGATGACCATTTATCAAAATACCCACATACAGAGCAATCTATTATTTGAAAGACATCTCCTTAATAATTTATGCTCTAAACATGAGCAATCAGTTAAACTAACCCACCTAAACTTTCAGGTACTCATTCATGCAACCAATTAAAAAAATAAATGGCCCTAGCTGGTTTGGCTCAGTGGATAGAGCATCAGCCTGCAGACTTAAGGGTCCCAGGTTCGATTCCAGTCAAGGGCACATGCCTGGGTTGCAGGCTCAATCCCCAGTGGGGGGCGTGCAGGAGGCAGCATATCAATGATTCTCTCTCATCATTGATGTTTCTATCTCTCTCTCCCTCTCCCTTCCTCTCTGAAATCAATAAAATAATAATAATAGCCCTAACCGGTTTGGCTCAGTGGCTAAAGCGTCAGCCTGCGGACTGAAAGGTCCCAGGTTCGATTCCAGTCAAGGGCATGTACCTTAGTTGCAGGCACATTCCCAGTAGGAGGTGTGCAGGAGGCAGCTGATCGATGTTTCTCTCTCATCGATGTTTCTAACTCTCTACCCCTCTCTCTTCCTCTCTGTAAAAAATCAATAAAATATGTTTAATAATAATAATAATAATGAAATATAAAGGCTAGCCAGGTTTAGAGTTGTAGTTGGAGGCTGCTTATAGTATTTCTCCACTATAAAACAAACTAGTCTTTTTAAAGTTTCAACCACTCTCCATCGCAAAAATGCCTCATAAAAAACTTACTACAGCCCTAACCGGTTTGGCTCAGTGGATAGAGCGTCGGCCTGCGGACTGAAGGGTCCCAGGTTCGATTCCAGTCAAGGGCATGTTCCTTGGTTGCAGGCACATCCCCAGTAGGGGGTATGCAGGAGGCAGTTGATGGATGTTTCTCTCTCATCGATGTTTCTAACTCTCTATCCTTCTCCCTTCCTCTCTGTAAAAAATCAATAAAGTATATATTTTTAAAAAACTGCCATTAAAAAAAAAAACTTACTACAATAATGTATCCAGAGCTCACTATATATCTTAAAAAAACAAAACAAAAACTCAGCAATTGCTTCATCTACCATGAAGGTAAAGTGTAACAGCTGAAGGACAGCAGTGAAACATACACTAGGACAGGAAGTATACATTTTGAGTCTAACTGAAACCACAAGGGAAGCAGAAATTAACTGCCAAAATAATTTAGCCTGTCAATATTCAAGCAGGTAAAATTCTATTAATACCATTATAACAAAAAATAGACTTATAAGCCCCAAGAAAGTTTCTTTTTTTTTTCTTCTTCAAACAATTTTACCATGTTTGATAAATCAGCCATGTTGGGCTGATTTTCTGGGACCAAAGCTAAAATCCTGTACATGGTGAGAGGTGGTGGTGAATGGGTCAGGGGTAAGACTTCTTCACCACATGAATTATCAGTATGTGCTATAGGATTTCTTGGTTTTCAGAGATGGTGAATACCCAGGCCAAATAGAGGAATATATATACTATCATCCCTGTTCTTCTCCCCAGGCTAGGTTAAGGTTCTGCTTTATCCAGCCTCATCCCTTCCCTCATCTCCCTCTGTTCCAAGATTTACAGTGATATATTTTCTCTTACAACATACTGAATATTTTAATTAGTATTTAAACATCAACCTTGTTGCTGTTATATTATTTCTACCTCTGGTTAGAGGAAGAAACAAAGTTACTGACAAAGAAAGTGCCACTGGAATGCAGCCTCTTCACTAAAGTATCATAAAAAAAACGACAACAATACAACAGATAATTTGTAGACCTTTCCTGTTAAGGCAGTGGTTCTCAATCTTGGCTGCACAGTAGAATCACCTGGGAATCTTTTTAAAATCCTGATTTCTGGGCCTCATCCTCCGGAAATTCTGTTTCTTTGTTATGGGTGGGGCCACAACATTAGTAACAAAGAAACAGAATTTCCGGAGGATGAGGCCCAGAAATCAGGATTTTAAAAAGATTCCCAGGTGATTCTAATGTGCAGTCAAGGTTGAGAACCACTGTGTTAAGGGGACTAACATCAGGGATCAACTTCAAGTAGATCTCACTGAAAAACGTACAGCACAGAAAGAAATTAAAGACAAAGTCGAAGAGCACAGTGAAGGAGAGGAAGAAAGTTAGAGGGGTTCAGAGTATAAACAGTTGGCTCCTGCAAAGGTAGCAGATGTCACTCAGTGGCACCTGTGCCGCCTTTTCTAACAAGATTTGCCCTATGTGACTGGTGTTCCCTATGGCTATGACTGTCCTACTTTCTCACCTTCCAAAACAACTTCGATGATGTCTTCCCTGTCTGGTACATCAGTAGCACCCCCCCCCGCCCCCCCCCCCCCGCCCCGCTTTTCTAAATCTGACATGTTAATTTTTATATTTCTATTATTGCAAATGTTATTCTATTAAAGCATGACGTTATACCTCACCTACTATCTTATCTATGGCCTATTCTCACCCTTCTCCCACCCTTATCATATCAACTATATTCAATACACCCTTTTCTTTTACTCAACAGGTGTTAGATTTTAAAAATCTTTCCATTTTGTCATAAATCAAGAAAAAATACTATTTTTTTCAAATTGGGTAATAAATTTCCAATTACAGTCTAGAACTCCTATATTTAAGACCATGTCTTATTTTATAAAGTGTAGGAAAGTACTCCCAACTTATTCATTTGGATAGGAGTCTTGTCAGTCGCTATTTTTTTTAAATGACACATCCCTTCTAACAAAAAAAAGTTTCATATTTTCTTGCCCAGATCACCACCTCCTTTCCCATACAGAAAACAGTTTTTCCTATCTTTCAAATCTGCTCTATTTCTACCAACTCAAGACCAATTCGGTCCACTTGATGTTGAATCCCTTTTCTTTCCTTGTCTTACTGCTGCTTCTTACCTCATATCCTCATTTCTTATGCTTTTGAAACTACCACCTTGCTCCTGATTTGCCACCACCCCACCATTTCAATGTGAGACACCGAGCTCACTTGCTCTAAAAATTAATTCAGCTGAGACAAAACTAATTTTCATCTACATGGGGAAGATCAGTAGCTATGCAGTTTAAAAGTTGCCCAGTCATGGTCTTATACTGACAAAGGTAGACAAGACCTAAAGTCAAGGTCACAACGAATAAATGCTATACCCTCAACTATACTCATTCGGCACTACCCAGCATCCTCCCTGAGTTGTCTATAAAAACCAACGGTTCCTTTTTCATCAAAGAAAAGTGAACATAATGCTTCCCTGAAGACATTCCCTAGTCTCCCCACACCAAACTTTTAATAGAATGATTACCTTAAAGGGAGAGAGGACATTTGGGCTGGTGGAAGCCTTTCTTTATTAGAAAGGCTTGTCCCAGACTATTATTAGCCCTAAGACTTGCTTTATTTACGTAGGACAGATGTGCAAGATTGAGAAAAGATTGGCTCCCAGGAACCTCTAAGGCAGCGGTGGCCAACCTTTCAGACCTCTCCGACCTCCGGTTGGCGACTGTTGCTCTAAGGGATTCCAGGTCTTATGCCAGCTCCATTTTACCTGTTCAACTTTAGCTGGAAAATAAAGGTTATTCAAACACTGCGTTCACTCTTATTCTTTCTCCCTTCTTCTAAGAACTCAATTCATCTCCAGCTGCCGACCATTGATTTCACATCTTAAGGATAAGTCTTCTGGACCACGATGACTTACAAAATATAAGATATAAGATATATTAACACAGAAGCCCCTCAAAGCCAATTGATCTTCCCATTAATAGTCCCACTCTCCCGATCTGCTTTTTATCATACCTTTCTAGTCCCACTTCCACCACCTTATTTCTGGCCTTAACTGCCCATTACACTACAAAGGTTCATCTTTCTAATACATAGCTATGAACATGTGAATTTCCTTCTAAACAAATCAACTCAGATTCTTTATTGCCCATTCATTTTAACTATAAACTATATATTATGAGAGTCAAGACCCTCTCAAATATGGGCACCTTATCAAGTGGTCACCCTCTCTTGCTTTTTTTTCTTCCTAGTATTGTCATCACCTGATAAACCTATTCATCTGTTCATTTTGCTCACCACAATATCCTCAGTGCCTCAATACATATTTGTGGAAAGAATGGATGAACCCAGACATTTTGCACAATGCAGCTGATTTGGACTTAAAAAGACCTACATTTGAGTTACAGAGCTTCCACATACCAGCTTATATATAATCCTCAACAATTTTAACTTCTTTGGGCTATATTTCCTCATCTGTAAAAGGAAGGCGTAAAACTTAACTTATAAAACTATGTTTTTCCAGCTGCATGGCTCTATGTTCTTGTGTAACTGGACTGAACACCTCTGCAAGCCCCCAACCTCCCTATCTACATATCTCTGCTCAGTTTCCTTTCATTTGGATTCCACTCTTCTCAACCCATACTTTTAATATTAGATAATAATTTGGATAAATTATTGGATACTGTTTATCCTTCAGGACCATTTTAAGTGCCATTTTCTCCTTGAAGCCTAACAAACTGTAAACTCTGTAAGAAGCGGGTGGAGTTCTTCCTTTTCTATTCATAGCAGCTGGTATAAGGTCTCCTATATAGGTGATCAACAAAATGACTGATGATGACTCATGAGTGTATGAATGAGTAAATAAGCAAAGGACATTTTTCCTGATTCCCACCAACTGCTCAAGTAATCTCCTGCCTTTGGACTTTTATAACACCATTTTCACTCTGTGCTGTTACTTATTTACTTGCCTAATGTATACTAAACTGCAAACTCCTTAAAATTAAAAAGGACTATCCTGATGACCAGTTTCCATACCCACCCCTCTACAGCATCTACCACAGGCCTTTCCCGCAGGTGTATTAAGTTTATCTGACATCTTAAACAATAAACAGGTATCAGAGGAGAAGAAAAGGGCCTTGATATACATCCTTCCAACTACCCAGTAAGTCATGGGGCACACATGTTGTGCGGATCCCTGTCCCTGTGAAACTCTGGCATTCAACCCACCAATACTTTCACTTCGCTAAACAACTGAAGTGACTTTTCTGCTCATTGCAGACGACTACCCCATCCCAGTTCCTCCTCCGAAAGGTATGAAACCACTTTGTGGTAACAAGCCTGCCTTTCTTGGTTCTGCTCCTAAACACAAAGGGATCCAACTCTAAAGCCCGCCTTCCCCTTTTAAACAGTAGCAGCCCCCAATTTATCTCAGGGGGTAACCACCTTAATTTTTTCTGCCATCAAGACTCTGACCCTTGTTTACCTCTACCTCCAAGGTCTTAATTCAGCTTCCATGGACCCTTCCTGGGTGCACAATAAATAGCTGGTGTCTTTCCACTCAGTATGCTCTCGCCATCATATACTTGCTTCCAATGTGCCTGCATCTTCCCCCCGCCTCCTAAAACCTGTATCCATCGCCCCCCGGCCGTCTCACTCCACCCCAGGCACATCTCATACTCGCACCCTGTATCCATGCGTCATTCTACCTCCGCCGGGCAAGGTCCTTACGCCACTCTGAAAGAATGGTGTCTCCCGACCGCACGGGTTCTAACCCAGTTTCTTCAGGGGAACCCAAGCCCGTCCCTTGTACCTCTCTCGCTCCTCACTTCCTCATCCACTACCTCTCCGCATGCCCCCGCCCCCACTCCGCCAACTAACTACAGATGGCAGGATTCCTCGGCACCCCCAGCCCGAGAAGGAAGCGCTCACGCCGGTTTCCTGCGGTCTCCCCCTCCTCCAGCCCCCCACACATCCCAGGTGTGCACACTGCCACCCGGTCCTCCGATTACGCACCGCGCTTCCCCCGCCGCGGGGCTCACACTCCTCCACACCCACCTCCACTCGGGGTCGCCGCCGCCGCCGCCTCCCCGGGCGCCCTCCCTAGCCCGCACCGGCGAGCCCGCGACCCGAGCGCGCGCGCACACATGCTCCCGCTTCCGTAACCTCCTTCCCCGCACCGAGGCGAGCCGGCTTCGCGGGGACCAGCCCGGCCCGCCGCAGGGGCTGGGCACCCCTGCGCGCCCGCTCCGCCGCCTCGCGCGGGGCCCCTCCAGCCCCCACCTCCCGCCGGGGAAAGAGGACACAGCAACTCCCCCGCCACCCCGGATATACCACCTCTGGGTCGGTGGCTCCATGCCCCAGCCCGCGGCCCGCTCCCCTCCGTCCGGGCCGGCCCGGCACTCACCGGAGATACTGCGCGCTCAGCAGGCTCATCCTCCGCCGCCGCGTCTTCCCGCGAAGCCTCTAGGGTTCCTCAGGCTCCTCGGAGCGGCCCCGCGGCCCCGCGGGTGCTGGCGGCCGCCGCCATCTTCCTCTCCTCCGGCTCCTCCTCGCTCGGCGGGGGGGTGGGGGTGAGGGAGGCGAAGGGGAGGGCCCGGGGAAAGCTGCTCTCGCTGCAGCTCCGGCCCGTGGGGCGCAGGGACACTCCGACCCGGGAGGGGGGTGGAGAAGGGGCGGGGGAAGAGGAGAAGCGGAGGAAGGAAGTAGGGATCCCTCTCGCGAGACTTCAGCGGCGCCGGCCCCTCTGTGGTTTCCGACTCGGTACCGCTTCCTCGGGGGAGCAGCTACCTGGACGGCAGCTGTGCTGTAGCTGAGTAGCCCGCTGCGGGGGCTGGGCGGTTTCCGGCCAATCCACGCCTCTCCCCGGCGCAAGGGGGCCACCCCAGCCTCACCGGGACCATCGAGCCCAGATCTACGGGGAGTCACACTCAAAGTCTTCCCCCGTCTTTCAACCCCACCCGACTTCTCTCTTCCTTGTTCCAATCCTCCACTCTTCCCTGCCGGAAACGGCGCCCCTTCCTCCTACAGTTCCGCCCGCCAGTCTGGACTCTGGTCTCCCCTCGTGCCCTAGAGTGACACGAAGGACCCCTTCTTGTTTTCCGCGGCCCCTCCTCCCCGCACGCAGGGAGACTGTTGGAGGGGGTGGGGTGGAGCCCAGGGAAGAAGAGAAAGGAAGCCAACTGGATTGGATCAGCAGCTGCCATGGAAACTGGAGCTGTAGTATTGTCATGGTAACCAATGTGCGCCAACCGGTTGACCCTCTCTTGGCGAATAGATACCCGGGAAGGTGCCCGGGGTTTCCCCTCGGCTTCCCGGACATCTAAAGGCCTCTCCCCCAGGTTGGGAATCCGGGTGGTTCTCCCGGGCGGGGAAGTTCGTTTCCTCCTCCCTTCCCCCTGCCCGCAGCATTGGGGGAGACCCCGAGGCATTCACCGTGGGCTTTTCCGCCCGCTCGAGTGCGGGAACCACCTCCATAGTTTCCTCTCCCTGGCCGGCGCGGGGCGGGCCGGGCCTGCGAAGAAGACGCAGGGCCCTAAGGCTGGCAGGCGGCGGGCCGGAGCCGGGGAACGCGGCGGCGGCGCTGGGCTGCGGCGGCCGAGGGGTTTCCCCACCACAGCCTCGGGCTCGGGGAGGCGGGATCCCGCCAAGGCGGGGTCCCTGAGGGAGGAGAACGGCACCCGACAGCCGCGCTCGCCCTCCTGCCTGCCGAAGGGGCATTCGACTTCTCCCGGCGGGTCGACCCCCCTTATGGGAATCCCCCACACCCCACTCCACCCCCTCCCTCGTCGACGGAGCCTCCTCGGAGCGCCCCCGCCCCCCTCCGGCCTTCCGGAGCCACCACCTGCAGCCAGGAGGCCAGGGCGAGAGGGAATGCATCCTACAAGGCTAACAAGTGGGTTTCCATCTTTTAGAACCAAGGAGGTTGTGCCCCCCATGGATTATCCGAAGGAGACCGAGTCGCTCCCTTCTTGGCGAACTCCATTCTCGGATGAGTCTGCCGTGTTTTGGAACTTGCCACTCTCTCTCGGGTCCGGGAGGAAAGGGTCGGGGGAAATAGGATTAAAAACAAAAACCATCCCTAGATGCTGGCGCGAAGTTCCGATGGAAGGCGTCTAGGTCGGGGGGGTGTGGGGGGGGATTGTCATTAGGATAGATCTTTTTGAATGTCTGTGTATTTTGTGTAAAACAGAAATAAGGAATGGGGCCAGGCGTAATGAGTGTGTGAGACGCCGCTGGGGAAGTCATCCTACTGGTTTGAAGGCGCTTGACATAAATTATATTTTCACCTCGCACCGCGGAGCGGTGTAAGCAGCTCTCCAAAGCCCTTTGGGGTGTGTGCCACCCTCCAGACATGTCCTCCTCGCTGGGTGGTTAACACGAGGGGTTTGATGGGCTCATTCTGCTTGAGCCCCTGCTCCCCGCTGCCTCCCAGGCTGGCTGGACGGGCAAGACCCTCCCCTGACGTTGCATCTGCTAAGAGGCTTGACCAACCCGTGTCTGCAATTGGGACCAGCAAGTGTACGTTCGGAGGAAATGAGAGCACGGGCTGCTTGGAAATCAACCCCAAAGGCAGATGATGGTGAACGAGACGGAAGCTGAGCCCCGCCGCTCCCGCCGCCCGCGCCCTGGCCGTGGTGCGTGACGCGGCGCGAGGGTGACCGCCGCTGCACAATGGCCCCGGCACCCGCCCCGCGCCGCCGCCGCCGCCGCCCGCCCGCAGGGAAGGGAGCCACCTAGTGAGCGGTTGCTCTCCTCTCCGGTTCTTCCACGCGGAGAGCCCAGAGATGGAGATGAGGACTACCTATTACCCCAAACGCCCTGCGCTTCTCTCCTGAAATGTACTGGCTAGAATTTAAAATGATTTTAGCCAGAATAAAACTTTTGTGATGTAAAATAATCACCCCTTTGGTAATCATCATCATGATACTTTCTTTGTGGCCACTATCTCCAGGAAACGGCACATGAGCATGTATCGTGACACTCCTGATAAGCAACCTAGGAAAATATTACTCTCTCCTGATTTTGGAAATAAGGAGACTAGGATACAAAAAAAAAAGATGACTCCTTGTCCCAGCCGGTTTGGCTCAGTGGATAGAGAGTCGGCCTGGTTCTATTCCGGTCAAGGGCATATGTCCGGGTTGCAGGCTCAATCCCCAGTAGCGGGTGTGCAGGAGGCAGCCAATCAATGATTCTCATCACTGATGTTTTTTTTTTCTCTCTCTCTCCCTTTCTCTCTGAAATCAATGAATACATATATATTTTTAAAAGATGAATCCTTTTATTGTGTTGTTTATTCAATAAACTTTTATTGAGCACTTGTTCTATTTCAGGCACTGTCTAGGTTACTATGGATACTGCAATAAAAAAGACATGGTCCCTTGTCTTGGAGGAACCACCTGCTGGTCAAGATACCAGAGAGTAGAAAAGTGATTAGGATGCAATATGATAGATGTGGCAATTAAGGTAAAAACAAAGTAATTTAGGTACACAGGTGAGGGTCCAAAATATAAACCATCTTTGTATTTTATAGCAACTTTCCTAATAACTTTTTAAAGCTTGTTCAGTAGCTTTACAGTGTCCTTAAAAACTAGACAGGACAGCACCATGCACATTTTGCAGGTTATAAGACATTGATGCCCATCTTGAAAATACTTTAAAAATCAATAGGACTCAGAAAAATTAGGACCCAGGATTGATATGTTGCCCCAATCCCAATCTTCCTCTTGCCCCTCTCCATCAACAGATTTGTAGAATACAAGCATCTTTCTGCAATAGATTTTATTTGCCCCCCCCGCCCCCGTGCAGATACAGATTATATCTAAATCAAAATAAAGAGGAGAAGCTGTCTCATTTCATTTAATCCTACCTGAGTTCAAGTTTTTCAGTTTGTGCCTAAGTGATTTTATGGGAAGATCATAAGCAAGCACACCTGAGTGAGCATTCCAACTATTCCCATCTCAGTCTCTGAACTTCAGTTTCTTCCTTGACAAAAATGGAAACATTACCTATTACCTGCTCCTTGTCAATTTTAATGATGATTGATGTGACTGAGTGTATGAGTGCCTGACACACTACACTGGCACTGGATAAATGCTAATTTTCCCCCTTTTTTGCCTCCTTGCTCTTTTATAGCAAGCAAAAATGAATAATTTAGAACTGCTGAAGCATAAAATTATTTTTTTAAATAATAGCTTGTTTAATCTTTGGCTATAATACTCAGGTCTGGCCATATACCCAAATCTATTCTCATTCAGTGCTAGAAGATATATTTCTTTTGGGGGGGTGGGTTAGGGGGATGGTAAAGAAGATTTCTTTATCCATGACTCTGATTACAGAAAAGAATACAATATCAGGATATTGAGCATCAGATTCTACAGCGTTGAAACTTAAAACACCTTTTTTCATGAAAAACAGCCTAACGTAACCACATTTGTGCCCAAGTAAGCAGCGTGGCCAGTTTTCAACCAGACACCAAGCACTTGCTGAGAAGCCACTCTTAACATTCCTTCCAAATTTACTCCGAGCTTTGGTAACCTGACAATGAATACATAGCTAGCCTCCTCCCTTTTTATAATAATAGACACCTTACCTGTTCCATGGAACCTTAACAAGTGCTCATTTATTCTGATAGTTAGCCTACATATTCGGAATGTTTTCAAGTCATGTATACAATTAGGTACTTAATAAATGTGTTTTTATTTTGAGAAGAATGACTGATCAATTGCAGTACTCAAGTACATAATGTGCCTGAAGCTGACCTGTGCTCTTTGTGCTACCACACCTTGTACCATGGAGCTACATGAGTCAATCAAAGGGGTGATTCATTCTCTTTGAAAAATGAGTCAGATTGACAACTGACAGCTAAACGCACATCTCCTGTAGCTCATGGTTTCTTAGACCAAGGGTCAGCAGCCTTTCTCAAAGAAGTTTGCTAAGTATATACTTACTCATTCACTCCTAAGAGGGAGTCATTGAGCCTGGAGAACAGTCAGGAAGCAATGCAGTCCACGATCCAAAAGAAAAAAACCTCATTAATCTTCAAGAATTTTTCCCAACTTCCCATAAGAAAATCCCTTTGGGAAAGAACCACACCTTAAAAATCTTATCTGCTACCAGGCCGGTGTTGTTCAGTGGTTGAGTGTTGACCCATAAACGAAGAGTTCACCAGTTCGAATCCCGGTCAAAGCACATGCCCAGGTTTCAGGCTCAATCCCCAGTAGGGGGTGTGCAGGAGGCAGCCGATCAATGATTCTCTCTCATCATTGATGTCTCTATCTCTTTCTTCTTCTCTGAAATCAATTTTAAAAAGTGAAAGAAAATTAAAACCTTAGTCTGTGATACTCTATATTATCTAAGGGCCCCTTTACTCTTCCAATTCTAACAGAGCTATCTTGGGGTCCCTAGTAAAAAAATTAATATATTTCAAGTCAAAATCTGTTGTATTACCCAGCAGAGTTCACTTTCCTAATTTTTATAGGGTAGACTGCTATTTTTGAGCACAGAAAATGTGATACTGACATTCATTGTCATAAATTTGCTCTTCTCCAAAACCATGGGAAACCACATGTTATGTGTGCACGCTCACACACACACACACACACACACACATACACACAGACATGCACATGGGCACACCTCTCCTTTCCCACCCTTATTATTTTATCACCTCCATTTGCAATTCAAGTTAAAACAGTATTGATGAAAGGCAAAGAGACATAGGCATACTGAGAATATGTACCCAAGTACTGTTCTGCTTTGGTTAACTACCCTTAGGGTCTTTTCAGTTCTCAGAAAAATTCTACATATCAGAAATCTAGATACTTTTGTCATATATATACTTATATTATTGGATTACTGCATGTTAGAGCACATTCCAGAACACATTAAACAGTACATTAATCTATTCTTATATTTCACATTTTAGCCATATTACGCTTTAAAATTTTTTATTTTTATTTTCTGGCCTAAAATTTCCATTGGCTTTCCATTGCCCTTAGAATACAGTTCCCGATCCTTTGGATGACTTATGTGATCTGGTCTTTGCCTGCCTCTTCTCCGACCTTAGATAATGTATGTAATGAACTTAGCAGTTTCGGGTACTTGAAGGCACTCAACATGTGGTGCTGCTCTCTTTATGCAAATAAGGTGAATCAGAGCTTCACACACTCAACTTCACACTGTAATTAATAGGAATTAAACTTGTTTTTCTAAAAACACACACAAAATGTTGTAAAACTGCATTTGCAGAGAGAGCAGTACACAGCACACTGCCTCAAAACCATATGACCAATTGCATCTTGACCAAATATAAATTGCCAAGAGAGAAAACAGTTTCCATCTACTTACAGAGGATGTCTCAGTTCATTATCAATTTCGTTTGAATGAGATGAGATCCAAGATCTGCCAAAGCTAAAGAGGATAAGGAGGCTCATCAGGAGCAAGACCACTGTCTGTGCTTTCTTCTGTCTTCTTTCAAACTGACATCTCTGGAATGGTTCTCTGGCTCACTCTCTCTCTCTCTCTCTCTCTCTAGCTGTAAGCTTGTTATTAATGTCCCTCAAGTGATCCAATACTTTCTCCAATAGGACATGTATTGCTTTAGTTCTTTAACAATGTCCCTGTGGTGGGACCAAGCCTATAGGACTGCCAAATATGGGAATGCCATCATTTCCAAAATGTAGTCAGCAGTGGCCTAGATGTTACAAAGATTATTAAATGAGGTAAGAGTTGAAATTAATTTTCTATAAATATTTGTGGACAGCCAAATTTAAGCCTTAAATCACAGTAGGAATCTTAGGTAGAGTCAGGAGTTCAGGGTCTATAGGGGATGCTCCACTGATGATCAATTCCTGTCTTTCCCTACTCGTTCACAACAAATCCAAATCTATATTTTACTTCTGGGAAGTTTAATCCAGATACACACATCCTGATACTGAGAAGAAGGCTTGATGAGTTACAGATCCTCTAGAATTGTAGTGTCTTCTTTTTCTTTCATTCATCCAATCTCCAAAAATATACTGAGAATTTTTTACGTAAAGGGTCATAGGCTGGTCCTGGGGTAGAAATGTGTATACATTCTTGCTTTCAGAATTTAAAGTTTAGAGGAGAATCAGATAAACAGAGGCAATTATAGAGGATAAATCTGTGGTAGAGGTCCCTAGAGCCATTCCACTCTGAGATAAAGAACAGACATGCACCTGGGTCATCCACTTAAGTGTCTCCTTCAAAAGGAGACTTTGCAGAGTTTACTTTTTCAAATTCTACTTCCCAGCAGGAAAAGGAATATATACAGTTCCACTGGCCAGAAAAGTGATGGGAAACCATGACTAAAAGTGTCCTAGGCTAGCACATGCCCGAAAGATACAAAACCGCATACACAAAATGTAACTATGAAATAGAATTGCACAGGAAATGGTCAGAAATGCAAGAAAATATTAATAGCAGTTATTTCTGTGAGGCAAACTATTGATGGGTGGCTTTTTTATTTTTATATTTTTCAATATCTCCCACCAACCAAAAAGTAAGATAGATTTCCTGTTGTTGTTATTAGGAGTTTGTCATTGTTTTTGAAGAATGACATCACAAGATCACAAGAACCTGAAAGTAACATTGGAAATTGAAAAGGAGATAGGTTAAAGATAAATGTAACTAAATCTAACAATCTCTTGCAAGTTCTTATTCTTTCAAACTTTATGGTCCATTGGGCAATACCAACACTATTTTTACATTGAATTCAATGGCATTTTACATCCTTGTAAAAAAGATCTTGTAGATAGTTCCTAAGGCATTTTCTAAGGCTCACTCTGATGCAATACTGATACTTTTGTACAAACAAAAATTAATGAAGGTGATCATCTTTGAATACATGTTATTGACCACCTTTGGTAATTTTGGATCACCGGCGAAAGATGGAATGCCCGGATGGAATTCACAAAAGAATCATTTTATGTAATCAAAGTCTAAAATGAAACCTATACTTAACCTTTTTGCCTTCCTTTACCTTTAAAACCCTCCTCTTCTCTCAACTTTAGGTCACACCCCTGACCTCTCCCAGTTATACAACAACCTGCATTTCCTTATTTCTCTGGAATGTAACCGGTCAGGAACCTCAACATTTTTGTTTTCTATTTATGGGTGAGAAAAAAAAGAGAGAGGGGCAGGAAAACTGAACGGAGAAGGAAGCAAGCAAGCGTAGGAAAAGAGAATAAGAAAAATAAGGAAACCATGGAGTCTGGAAGAAGAGATGGATGAGGAAAGAACTGCACTGCCTGTGGTAGTAATAGTTGTTAGACACCTACCTATTAGAATCTGCTTTAATTGAGAGATATTAAGAAGGGACCCGATTCCCATTCTGTCTTAAAAACAAGGAAGAGACCTGGTGACCTTTGCAATATGCCTCCAGACTCAGCAATCTCTGTCTTCTGAAGGGACATCCTGGCTCTCCTTGCCTATAACCGGTGACAGTGGGAGATGATTCTATGTAATGAGCCACTTCAAGGAGGCTGGTATATACCATGAGAAACTTTGCACTGTCATTTGAAAGACGATTCTCCAAAACAAAATGTATCATTTGAATTGAACCTGTGGGTACAAAGTGTGATGGCGCCCAATGCTTACCCATTTTGGTAAGAATGAAAACATTTAAAACAATACAAAACAGCGCCATCCAGATGTTATCAGTGGGGTGCTCTCTGTGTCCCCCACCTGTTGCTGGTGGAAGTGAGCTTCTTGGGGTGCCACTGGAAGAATTTCCTGAAGCCCCCATAGGAGGATGAGGTGTCATGGAAAGTTTTATTTCTGTGGAATTAAACCCTTGAGTTTCCAAGGTCCCAGAGCTCCTGCCCAGAGCCGCCATTCTATATTGAATACAGTCCAGATTAGCCCGTGCTCCTAGCTGCAGTCCATGGGCCATGTGGGTCTGCATGGCCATGGGCCATGTGTTCTAGGGACACCTGGCTATGGTGGGAGCATGGGTGAGGGCAAGGAAGCAGGAGCAAAGCAAGAGGAACAAGAGAATTCCTTTGTATGCTGATTTTAACCTTCTAAGATTTTGAGTGCTTGCAGTGGCTCTACCCCCTCTAGCCAATTATCTGTTTCCCAGATTAGACTGACAGGCAGGCATTTTCCCTACATAACCTCAACCTCACTGCATAAGCATCCATCTTCCCCCTTGTTGGATCCCTTTCCCCAGTGATCTGCAAGGAATGGACCAGTAGTTCCCTGGGGAGTGTCAAACTGCAGCTTCTCAGTGAAGCTGCCCAGATGACCGAGCTTATAATGTCTGGCCTCCCCTTTGCTCCTTTCCTATTATTACTATTAACAACTAGCTAATTACAACAGTAACACAGACAGTTGTCCAACTGCTATATACTCTGAAGAAATTCATCTTTTACCTTGAGATTACCAAGAACCTTCTAACTAAATCTAACAATCTCTTGTAAGTTCTTATTCTTTCAAGCTTTATGTTCCATAGGGCAATACCAAAACTATTTTTACATAGACTTCGGTGACATTTTAATTTTTTTTTTTATTCTAACTTAACCTCATCTTTAATTCATTATACTGCTATGGCTCTAGTGATAGTTAATAAATTCTTGGCTATAAAAATTCCCTAAATGGAAATATGATGATAAGACTTGGTCACTTATTGGATATGAGGGAGGGAGAGGAAGAAATCAAGGAGACACCCCCCCCCTCCCCCCGCCCCCAGGTTTCTGTTTGGGAAATTGGATAAAAATAGAAAACATGGGAGGAGAAATCATTTGGAGAGATGTCTGACTGTGGAGATAATGACTTTGTTTTGGACACATTGAACTGCAATTGTCTGGGATTTAGAGATCTTGAGGATCTGGAGAACTTGAGAGAAATCTGAGTTAGAGTTGTAGATCGAGGAGCCATCAGCATGTAGATTGTAATAAAACTGACTTGAGTGGCTTCAGAAAGCTTGCTTATAAAATGAGAGAGCTAGGAAAGGTTTCATCTTATAAGGAGGTGAGAGATATCAGCAGGAAAGGATCTAGGATACAAAAATTCTATTCTCTCTTTCTGAGGCTATTCATTAAATGCCTTCTAGTTTGAAACATAACACAGTGATATGAAACAATAAACCATTTTATTGTCTCACAGATTCAGTATGATATGAATTTGGATAGGTACTTTGGGAGAGCTTCACTCTGCTTCATGATGTAGAGCGTGTCACATGAGAAGACTTGAACAGCTGTTAAGATTATCATCAGTTATACTGTAAAATTTATAATATTGAGTGGTCTTATGCCAGTAAATTGAAAACTGAGGTAAAATAGACAATGTACTAGAAAAGTGCAAATTTTCTCAAAAAGAAATAGAAAGTTTGAACAAATCAATAATTAATAAAATAAATTAGTAGTCAAAAGCCTCCTGGTAATTTCCTTCCCATCCTCCCCCCCATGTTTTGTCAAAGAAACCATGCCTAATGGTTTTACAGGTAAGCTTTACCAATGTTAATGGCACAATCCATCTATACAAATTGTTCCAGGTAACAGGAGTAAAGTCTACCCAGCTTATTTTATGAACTTACTGTAATCTGGATACCAAAATAGAACAGAAACTTTTAGACAAATCACATTTTTTGAACTTTGATATGAAAATCCTAAATAAATTACAAAATCAAATCCAGCAGAGTATACAAATAAAGTTGACCTGAAATACAAAGACCTATCTAAAATCTATCTATAACCCACCTATTATCAGATTAAGGAAAAGATCCATATGCTGCCTATCTCAATAAATACAAATAAAATGAAAAGTTAAGAACCATAATAACAAAATCTTTTAGCTAACAAAGACTATTAACTTGATGTGAGTATATACAAAGAGTCTATAACTAACATTAATTATGAGACTAGAAGTATTATCATTAGAGTCAAGAACATGATAAGCCTGCTATAACCTCTACAATTAAATGTTATGCTACAAGTTCTAGTCCTGTATTTAAGAGAAAAAAGCAGTTCAGTAATGAGCAAGGAAAAGTACAAAATATTTACAGAAAACATTGTTTTTTAATTAGAATCTCCAAGAGGCTTTTCAAGAAAAACATATTAGACTAAGTGTTGAGTAATGTTGCTAAATCATGATCAATGCAAAAAGTCAATAGCAATCCTATATACCTAAATAATAGGAAACCTATACACCTATGTAACAGGGGGGGGAGACCCCATTTACAATTGCAACAGAAATAATAATATGCCTACGAATAGCTGGACAAAAATGTGTGAGATCTGAAAAAAATGAAATGGGATCCCTATCTCATACATTATGCCAACAGTTCTCAAAATTTTTGGTCTCAGAACTCCTTTATACTCTTAAAAATTATTGAAGATACCACAATTATTGTTTATGTGGGTTACAGCTATTGATATTTACCATGTTTTATGATGTGAATGTTTGTGTGTGCACCCCCCCCCCCAAATTCTCATGTGGAAATCCTAACTCCTAAAGGTGATGGCATTAGTAGGTAGGGCCGTTGGGAGGTGATTAGGTTATGAGGGTGGAGCCCTCATGAATGCGATTAGTGTTCTGATCAGACACCTCACAGCCATCAGAACTGTGAGCACTAAGTTTCTGCTGTTTATAAGTTGCCCAATCAGTGATGACATCATTACATATCACATAGCCTCTGGAAAATTCTACTACTCATGAGAGAATGAGAGTGAAAAAAGCAAATGATGTCTTGGTATTATGACAAAAATAGGGTTGACCTTGCAAACTTCCTGAAAGAGTCTTGGGACTTTCAGTTACTCCCATACTACAGTTTGAGAACCACTGCTATAAATTAAACTCCAGAGGAATTACAGGTCTAAACCTGGAACAAAATAAAAATGTTATAATCATTAGAAGAAATTATAAGTGAACACCTTGATAATCACAGGGGAAGGAAGGATTATTTAAATGTACCATCAAAAGCATAAAGGAAAAGCCTAATAAATTTGAACACTCCAAATTTAGTAATATTGTTTGATAAAATATCCTAGAAACAATATTTAAAGGAAAGTCACAGTCTGGGAGAAGATAATTGCAACACATATATAAAACAAAGGATCAATATTCAGATAATATAAGTTACTTTTATAAATAAGAGAAGAAAAAGTTGTCTGAGATTAAAACAAATGGACAAAATATCCAGGTATTAGTCCTTTATGTGAATAAAGCTACTGATCCATCTTCCTTCGGTCAGAGGGTCTGAGCTCCCACAGGAAGACTTTTATGTCTTATGGTGCTAAGCAAGGTAGGGAAAGCATTGGGTAGGAATGAGGTCAGCTGCCTTCCACTGCTTTTCACAGTCATCAAAGCCAATTTCTTAGGCTTAGAAGATTTTTGTCTTTTAAATAGATTTTTTTCATTTCTTATTCTCTTTTCTTCTATACCAGGGGTTCTCAACCTTCCTAATGCCACGGCCCTTTAATACAGTTCCTCATGTTGTGGTGACCCCCAACCATAAAATTATTTTTGTTGCTACTTCATAACTGTAATTTTGCTACTGTTATGAATCATAATGTAAATATCTGAGATGCAGGATGTATTTTCATTGTTACAAATTGAACATAATTAAAGCATAGTGATTAATCACAAAAACAATATGTAATTATATATGTGTTTTCCGATGATCTTAGGCGACCCCTGTGAAAGGGTCGTTCAACCCCCAAAGGGTTCGCGACCCACAGGTTGGCGACTCACAGGTTGAGAACCACTGTTCTATATGAATGAAAAGAGCATTTGCTAATTATCCCACTTTCAAGTAAGTGTATATACCTTAGTGTGTGTGTGTGTGTGTGTGTGTGTGTGTGTGTGATATTTCTCTACTTATTATTTTTTGGCTTGCATATCTAATCATTTAGTGGACAAAGGTTTTATGTGTATACCATGCAAAAACACATATCCAGGCTGAGTATAAGATTTTAGAATCAAAAATAAGAACTTTGGCCCTGACTGGTTTGGCTCAGTGGATAGAGCGTCGGCCTGCGGACTGAAAGGTCCCAGGTTCGATTCCAGTCAAGGGCATGTACCTTGGTTGCGGGCACATCCCCAGTGTGGGGTGTGCAAGAGGCAGCTGATCGATGTTTCTCTCTCATCGATATTTCTAGCTCTCTATCCCTCTCCCTTCCTCTCTGTAAAAATCAATAAAATATATTTTAAAAAAAAATAAGAACTTTGGAGAGAAGCTAAACATGAAAAGAACGGAAAATGTCAGCATGTACTCCGCCATCCTCCTGCTACTTGATCCTGGTCAGAGGGAAATCAGGATTCAGTGATGAAGACCACATCCTGTTACCATGGAAATGATTGTGCTGTCACAAATTTAGTGCTCTGACTTCATGGTGAAGAGGAACAGATGGTCTGGATGAGAATAAAGACCCAGGTTAGCAAAATTATTTGGAGAATGAGCCATCCGTAGATTCTTTTTGGAAGTAGGTAGGAACATAAAAAATAACTACTTCATAGTAGCTTTACAAAGCCCACTGAGCAAGAAGGAGCTTAGCCAGGGTAAAACTTACAAAGCTCTCTTCCAATGAGAGGAAAAGAAACACTTTACTGTAGGATGAAGCACAGGTAAGAATAGGGTACAACTAGAACTCTTAGGGCCAGCAGTGAGGCCCACATGTGCCACACTTTTTACACTGTCCCATTTGGGGGCATTTCTGGCTTCAGTGTTGACTTGATTTCAGCATTCTGGATCATACATTTCCAAACAACCTCAAGACCACAGGCTTGGATAGTTGGGCTAGTAGGGTAGGGCCTGGTATAGGGGCATCTTGCCTCCAAGTGGCCACAGACCAGACCCAATTCTCCAGCCGTGCTGGTGGTCTGGAAATCAGTCTCCACGGATAGAACAATAAAACCAAGGCACCCCCAGCAACTAAAAAAAAAAGACCAAAAGCATTAACTTTCAGCTTGGTAGCTTTCTATCATGACATTGTTCTTTTAAAGGGCAATGAAATTTCCCAAGCTTATACATGCTATAAAATCACTCATTGTTAGAAACACACTTTTTATTTGGAGTAGAGGCAACAAGAAATTTCCCAGCATTATCGCCCGCTGGGGGTGATTATCAAGTAAATTAACCAAGAGAAGCTAACATCAGATAGTAACTGTTATGTGCCAGCCTACAATTTTTTTTGAAATAACTTTAGATTTACAGAAGAGTTGCAAATATAGTACAGAGAGTTCACGGACATCCTTCATCCAGCTTCCCCTAACATTAACATGTTATATAACCATCGTTCAATGATTGACCCTGTGAAATTAACATTGGTACAACTATTAACTACAGACTTCCTTCTGATTTCACCAGTTTTTCCATTAGTGTCCCTTTTGGTTCCCAGATCCAATCCATGTTAGATTTTATCTTTACGTCTAAGTCCCTTCAATCTGTGATACTCAGTCATTCCTTGTTTCTCATGACCTTGACAATTTTGAATAGTACTGGTCAGGTATTTTGTAGAATATCTCTGGATTGGGTTTTTTCTGATTTTTTTTTCATGATTAGACTAAATTTATGGATTTTGGGAAATAATATCACAGAGGTGAAGTACCCGTTTTATCGCATCTCATCATGGGTACATTGTATCAACATTACTTATTACCAATGTTGTTAATTTTGATCACTTGGACCAATCAGTGTCTGCCAGATTTCTCTACTGTAAAGATACTATTCTTCCCTTTTATAGACTCTGTTAGGAGAACTTAGTCAGTCCAATCCACACTCAGGGAGAAGGGAATTAAACTTCAGCTCCTAGAAGGCTAATTATAAAAAAATTTGTGGATACATGTTTAAATCATCACAATAATTAATATTTTTTGGTGAGATACTTTGAGGGTATACAAACATTCTGCTTTTCCTGTTTCATCTACGAATTTTAGGGAATCTTGCTTATAGCAATTATCATTGTTTTGCTCTAATGGTGATTTTCAATTTCCCCTACAATTTTCCTTCTACACTTATTTGGAATAATTCTGTAAGAAAGATGTTGTCCTCTCCCTTCTAATTTACTTACTGATATCAGTATAGACTCGTGGATATCTATTTTAGTCTTTGAATTATAATGCTATGCTACAATTATTTATTTTGCTGTTCAAATTGTTCCATGTTTGGCCATGGGGGTGGTAGGTTGGCTTCTGTGTCCTTTTTATATGGCCTGTACAGGAAAGAGTTACCATAGCAGGCCCAGGGCTGCTATCTTTAGAAGGGCCTGCTGCCAAGGTTGCCCTTGGCTGGCATCTGGGAACTTGGCTTGTGAAGAGTTCCTCACGCTGATATGGAACGTTCCCGACACTGGGAAGGTTTATTTTTTCCACTTCAGGTACCAAACACCTGCTTCCTTCTGAGATCCTGGGATTTGCCAGTCAGAGAATGCCTACATGACTATCCCCCAATAAAACCCCTCAACTCTGAGTCTCAGATGGGCTTCTGGAGGAGAGACATAGACATGTGCCCCTGCATGTTCACTGTTAGAGAAGGTAGCACACCTGGTGTGTCTCCTCTTGGGCTGGCAGGGACAGTATCAAAGGCCTATTGATAGATTTCTCCAATGTATCTTTTTCTCTTCATGATCTGCTGTGTAACATTATTCTGTCATTGTGATAAATTTTAGCCATTAATGCAACTATAGGCTGAGTCCTATGAGTCATTGTGTGAGTAGTCTTAGATATGCCCCAAACGTGCCCTATCCTTTATTATTGTAGCACTTCCTTACTTTAAGGCACTGTAGGCAGCTACAGACTTGTATTTTCCTTGGTTGAGTCATATAATCAGCCATTTCTTCAAGAAGCCTTGGTTTCTTCTATTGGAGGTTGATATTTAGAAAGCAAGATCTGGGTGCTCATTGCTAATGGGGTATCATTGCTTGTAGGACCTTTTTTGAACCGATAAACAAGGAAATGTGTGTATGTTTACTAACCCATATACTAGCATACACACAAATTAATATTTACTTCTGTATCTTTCTACCCATGTGTATACAACAGGTAGTGGATTCATACTAATTATAGTCAACTTTAATCTAGAACCACAGGGTTCATTCTAGCCTTCTCTGCTTATTTCTAACTTCTTTCTTTGATAGTGAGAAAACTTGTTTTTTTGTTTAACCATAGTATACATGCAAAGTAGTTTCAGAATTGCTAACGTATACAAATTGTGTCATAGCAGCCCTAGTTGAGACAGAAAGTAGAAAAGAGAGTTTTCTTTTATGAAGGGTAATAAGAGCCTTTTCCTTTGCCAGGTCTGTTGTATCAGTCAAGCTACATACAGCTGCAAGTCACAGAATATGTGACAAACAATGGCTTAAGCAATTAGCACATTTATCTGGACATGGATGGCTCCAGTGTTGAGATGTCGTTTGATGATGCCATCAAAATTCTTAAAAAAAAAAAACTTCATTGTTGAAAGTATTACATGTGTCCTCTTTCCCCCACATTGCCCCTTCTAGCCAACCAAAAATCTTTTAAAAAACTTTTCGACTCTAATATCTTTGAGTATTCAATGTTCATTCTCAGATAGTCAGCTTATGGTAACAAAATTGCTGCTGTAGCTCCAAGATCACATCCTCATAAAATTGTTTGAACCCCCACCTCTGTTTTCATCAGGAATAAAAGTGAATCCCCCCTCTCACCCTAGCTAATGTGCCCTCATGTATCATTGGCCAGAACTGGGTCACCCAGTTACACTGACTCCAAAGGTAGCTGGGACTGAGAGCCTAAAAAAAGGAAGAAGAGAGTTGGCAACCAACAGTCTCCTACTATCCAAAGGCAACTTCTAAGTCTAGTGAGCAAAAGCATCTCAAACACCCTTCTTTTGACTCTGAAAGTTTTTTCTTGAATAAATTTGCAATCTCTATACTATGGCACTCATTCAAACTAATTAGAAAGAAGATAAATGTGAGTTAGTTAACATAGAAAAGTATAGAATACTTTTAGTAGCTTGTATGTCTATCACTTTAAATTGCACTTATCATTAAGGACTGGGCTCACCAGAAAAGGCCAAGAATTAATCCTTCAGAGGAAGCTTTGGGGAATGAACACTAATCACCTGGGATAAATACATTCTTTGCATACAGAGGGATCTACCAAGCTTCTTAAGCATATTTTTTCCTGAAATTCCCCCTGCAACATGTTTAACATGGGCGTCTTGTGTGTGTGTGTGTGCGTGTGTGTGTGTGTGTGTGTGTGTGTGTGTGTGTTTGGGGGAGGGGGATAAGGAGGGCAAGGTGGAAGAGTGGTTATCACGGGAGCAACTAAAGGGAACTTAGGCAAATTAGCACAATTTTGGCTTCTTAATGTAACTATAACTTAGTTTCCTATATCTTATGACATGGATGCCCAATTAGGATCTTGGTACTTAGGAAAATCTTATTTAGAAAAACAACTAAAACAACAACAAAAAACCCATCAATAATCATCCACTCCCTACTTATCTCTTGTGTAAACATGGATTTCCATATATGAAGTTTGACTAATATATAGTTTACTTTCCTGCCTTGGTTTCCCTTCCTTGTATTATTTTCAATAATATCCAGATCTCTCATAACAAATATTTCCAGGTAAACTCTCCCTGAGCAAGATACTACCCTCTACACACACACACACACACACACACCCCCGCCCCCCACACACACACCCCAAACACAAATATACCAAGCCCCACTTTATGTTCAGAAAACTCCCATTTTGCCTTTTTTCTTAGTGGAGCTGTTAGGAAAAGGTGTGAGCAAGTTTCCTTCTTCCTCCTCTGAATCCCATTCTCTAGGTTGATCAATTAAATCTGATCTGGGTCATTCTCCCATGAGAAATGCTTCCTTTTCTTTCAGCATCCTGGATTTGTTGCACAGCACAATGGTAAGAGAAGAGAGAACAATGCATACGATTCAGCCACCTCGGCAGTTACTTATCCATCGCGTTGTGAAATTGCCTCCTTTTAGGAGCATATTTCATTTCAACCCATATTATGGCTCCTGCATTTTTCCAGAGTGGCGGAAAGAGCAAAAGATCCATCATTTCTAATAATACAAACTTTGATTACTTCAAAGTACTCTTTCAGCGCTACTCATATGAGGAAATGAACTCCTATTATACATTAATGACACTTTTTCTACCGTGATGAATTTGCTCAAATCATCTCGGAAACCATCTCAACTATCTTTTAGGGCCTCAAGAAAGATTTTAAAGCATCTTCACCAAAACTGGCCTGTGCTTACCTTCTGCCACGAAGTCTTCCTGGAAAGAGACATGCCTGGGGACTTAGGCACCCGAGAACCAAGAGCAAGTTCAAAGATCAGCTGAGCCAGAGCACGTGTAGTCTCACAGCTGAAGGGGAAGGGAGGCCCCAGCAGAGGTGGGCAGGTGAGAAGGGAAGCAGAGCAGGTGCTGGGGATCACAGGCAGTGAGGGCTGCCTTCTCTACCGCATATTTCAAGTCCAACTAGTGGGACTCTGCCTGACAGTCAGTCTGGGTAGCTAGTGGGCTCAGCCTTTAGCTGGAATTGTCACTGCACAGTGGGCTGGCACAGCAGTCTTTCTGTCCTCATCCAGGTTAGTTATCACATTGGAGAGTCAAGAGGCCCTCAGGCACTCCATAGTCCTGCATCAATGAATCTTCCTTCAGAAAGGCAGTGTGGGGCCTTGCTATAGGAAGGGGCCCTGGACTCTTAACAGGCCTGGTTCGAATCCTGCCTGTGCCATGGGTAGCACTGAATGATCTTGGGCAAATCTTTTGATAGGGGCAGAAATAGAACATTAGGGACCAGGTATAATTATCCTATATAATAAAACCCTAATATGCAAATCAACCGAACGGCAGAATGACCAGTCGCTATGATGCTCACTGACCACCAGGAGGCAGATGCTCAATGCAGGAGCTGCCCCCTGGTAGTCAGTGCACTCCCACAGGGCAGCACCGCTCAGCCAGAAGCCAGGCTCACGGCTGGCGAGTGCAGCGGTGGTGGCAGGAGCCTCTCCCGCCTGCGTGGCAGCACTAAGGAGCAGCGAGCTGAGCAGTAAAGAGCAGAGAGCAGGCGGGCAGTAAGGAGTGAGAGGGTGCAGGCTGGGCTGAGAAGACCCCCCCCCTCACCCCCAGTGCACAAATGTTGTGCACCGGGCCTCTAGTAGATTAATAAGTTCTCTTTGGCTTAAGTTAGTTTGAATAGGGTGTCTGTTATAGATTTCTGAAATGGTCCCAAATCATACAAGAAACTCATAAAATCTAAAAATGTACAGCTACCAACCTTCAGCCACCTCAAGTACAGCAACAGAATGAATATGGGTTGTGAAGACTGAAGCTAACAGGTACAACTGGTGCAAATTTTTCTTATGCCTCCATATCCTCTGAAATTGGTTATTATTGGTAAGTTTTTAGAGAAGCTTGGCTGCACCACTGTTAATTTCTACATTTCATAAATTTAGGGAGTCATGGAATTAAAATTCTAGGTTAGATCTGACTTGAACAAATTGTGAGATATTGATGTAATAAAAAAAACCCCACAAAACTTTTGTCTTTTAAGTTCCCTATCCTTTATTTAAGACTCCTGTGAGCTAGTCATGTTTTTCATTCAGGTGACTTAAAGAAAGGAGGCAGAGATATTCTCACATGTCATTTCAAGGAATACTTTGACTTCTTATTCATTACAATTCTTTCTGATAGAACTTGTTTTTATATATCCTATTCCTGCTTTTGGGAAAACTTTATAAGTAGTGAGCTCTTTAGTCATAAGATGAAAATAATGATTTGTACGTGCCCCTCCCCTCAATATCTGAAAGAAGCAATTATGAATAAATAGGCAAATATCTGAGATAGCTGAAGAAATTTGTTTCTTTAAATATTTTTATTGATTTCAGTGAGGAAGGGAGAGGGAGAGAGAGATAGAAACATCAATAATGAAAGAGAATCATTGATCAGCTGCCTCCTGCATGCTCCCCACTGGGGATAAAGCCAGCAACCCAGGCATGTGCCCTTAACCAGAACCCAACCCAGGACCATTCAGTCTGAAAGCTGACACTCTATCCACTGAGCCAAACCAGCTAGGGCTGGTTTTTATTTATGTGGGTGTTTTTTTTGTTTGTTTTAGAAGTTTGTTATTTTTAATGGTATACAATACCTATTGGTTATAAAGACCTGTATCCTATTTTTACCTTTCACTGTGGTACCTATATAATAAAAGTATTACATTGCCATGTTTATAATTGCTGGCCAGGTCTTAAATTTTAGAAACATCTTTCATTTGTGCAATATGACTTGAATAATTAGATAAATTATAAATCTGAGTGAGATTTAGGGAATTTAGAGCTGAAGGCAGAAGGATTTTGATCTAGGGACATTTTTCACTCCATGGATGTAAAAATGTTTGCTTTTGAAGAAGATGGGGAGAATAATGCCAATCATTTTAGCTGTATCCTTGAAGATGTTTGTCTTGAAGAGAAGTAAAGAAAGCAAAAGAGAGAGAGAACTATGCAAATATAGAGAACTGTAGAGAATCCTAAAGAGTCATGGGATTTCTCAGTCATTTCCCGGAGTAATATTATTTTTTTTACCAGGAAAACATAAAATAAATATTTAATATCTGACTTTATCTCAGGAACTGAAGGAGATGTGTGCCCTTTTGCTCTTCCTATAAAGGATCCCTAATATTACTTTGGAACCCAGTTTCATAAACATGAAATGGTTTTACCCTGATTTGTGATGCAAATGGATGATTAATCCAAGCTAGGTAAATAGGGAGATATGTGAGCATAAGTACCCACACTGCTAGATTTTACATATGCACATTTCACACCGGGGCCAATAGACACTTAAGCCTGCCCATCAGAACAGATATTTATAGCAGGGAAAGTTCTGGGCTGGACTGTCTGCCTTGAGCCATTTGGAAACCGAACTAGCTGGAGCAGATTGCAAGATTTAGGCTGTGGGAGAATAACTCTGGTTCCTTTTCAGCCTAAAGCAATTATCCAGCTGTTGGAAAGTTGAAATATTGGACCAAATTATGTTGCCTAAGTTAAAATAAGCACCACTGAGAATAGCTCACTCTGTATATTAAGGTACATGTATTATGCAAGAGACTTGACATTCCTATTTCTATATCTTATAAGTCAGCCTCGGAATCTTAACTGAAAATTAATTTGCTTTTAGTATGCTTTTTGGCTATTTGTTTTCAAATCCATTGTCTTCTAAGATTGTAACTTCCAGAACATTCTTGACAAAGTCATTAATAACAAAATCTAAACAGTCCTGGATGGTTTAGCTGAGTGGACAGAGCTTCCGCCTGCGGACCACAGGGTCCTGGATTCGATTCTGGTCAAGGGCAAGTACCTGGGTTGCAGGCTCCTCCCCGGCTTGGGCCCTGGGGTGGGGGTGGAGGGAGTGCATGCTGGAGGCAACCAATCTATGTGTTTCTCTCACATTGATATTTCTCTCTGTCTTTCCTTCTCTCTTCCACTCACTCTAAAAATCAATGGAAAAATATCCTCGAGTGAGGATTAAAAATAATAATAAAAATCTAAACACACACACAAAAATACGTATGTTGAACATAACAACTGTGGAGTTTGGCCTAAAACTGACAATATGCTTTTAAAAAAAGTCATTTACTCACACATGGTCTTATTTGATACATACTATACCCCTGTATGTATAGTACACAGGGCATGTAATATAGCAGCTCTGGTTCAAAGCCATACAATTAGCAAGTGACACATACAATTAGCAAATGAAACATTTCTTCATTTCCTTCAGGTCCCTGCTCAGATACCTTGTTATTCCTGATCACCTTAAATAAAGGAGAATTTCCCTTTCCTTGTCTTCTTACCCTGCTTCCTTCTCATTATGGTATTTATTACCATTAGATTTATTCATTGTTTTATGGTCTGTTTTCCCCTCTAAAATGTGAGTTGTACTAAAGCAGGGACTTTGTTTTGTTCAAAGCCCCTAAATCAAGTGCCTGACACATGGCAGATCTCAATAAATATTTATTGCTTAACTATAATCATGTTAATTGCCCAGCTAGTGTCATTGTTTCATACCCAAGTCAGCCTCCCTTCAACATCTTGCTCTTTCTGGCCCAATAATCTGCATTCCGTATCAGGGAAGATGCAAACTTCATTATTGATATACACCAATTCTTAGGACCCCTGTATTTAAACTATAAACTTTATACATATTAGGGTTGATTTGCTAGTCAGAATGATTTAACAAGTATTTATTGCACACCTGTTACATACTCTTGGACAAGCAATTTACCCAAGAATCTTGAAGCCCAGGAAAGGTAAATATTTGCATTTGTGGAGCTAATGTTCAGAATTATTATGTACACCTGAGACTAATACAATGATATATGTCAATCATATCTCAATTTTTAAAAGGCCAGTTCAAAAAAGAAGAGTTATTAGGTCTATATATTATATCAGAACAGAACACTTGCTCGCTTTTCACACTTCCCTTTCCCATCTTTCTCAGTCTCTACCTGTTCATTTCCATAAGCCAAATTTCTAGACATTTTCCTAGATTTCTCTTTCCCTCATCTTCCAAATTCAATCTCTTTGCAAAGCTCAAAAACTCTATTTACAACACTTATCCTGAGACCCTTTGCTTCTCAGCAGCGTCACCTCTATAAATCCTGGTCCAAGGACCATCCCATTTGCTTAGCCTGCCAGCAGATTTTCCTAAATGCTTTCCTTGTCTTCCTATTTCCCACCTAGCAGCCAGACCTGTCTTATAAAAGTGTAAATTATAAATCACTCCTCTGCTTAAAAGCTTCAATGGGTTCCCCCCACTAGATACCCCACTTATTACAAAAGACATTAAGTGATATATGAACAACAGCCAAATAAAGATACATAGACACAGGCAATTCTGTCCTCCTAGACTACAGCTCGGGGCCCAGCATGTTGGCACCTGGAAGCATTCTGTTTCCCTTGTAGAAGGTCTCCAATGGCTTCCTTATTTCATTCCTCTCTAAATTATTCCAAACCCTACCTTAACCTATAAGCCCTACTTTATTGGATCCTGCTCACAAGTCCAATCGTCTCTCTTAGGATTTCCCCCTTTATTCATATACTCTAGCCACACTGGCCTTCTTTCATTTCTACGAGCACAATAAACCCTTACCTGTCCCAAAATATTTGTACTAGCAACTCCTTGTCTTTTAGGTTTCAGTTTAAATCTTACCTGCCCAGAGAGGCCTTCTCTAACTACTTGATGTAAAGTGGTCCCCTTTCCTCCACTCACAGCCAGAGAGTAAATTACACTCACCGATGGAGCATTGCACAACTGCCATCTAAAATTTTCTCGATCTGTTGCGTATTGTCTGTTTCCTTTCGGTGGAATGTACAGTCGGTGAAGACAGGGACTTGGCTTTATCAGCAGATTTTATAACCAAGCCTAAACACAACAGTGAGCACTCAAGAAACATTTATTGAATGCGCACATCTTTGCCTCATTTTTGGCAGCTTATGTAAGATCACAGTCGTTTTCTAAGACAACTTTAGCTCATGGTGCCCCATTTATGTTCTCCCAATGTGATCTCATTGCTTCAACCCACGAAAGGGAAGAGGGGAAGGATCGAGGCTTCCCTAGTTCTTGGCTCAGTTCAGCAGTTCACAATCATCAGATAAGGGGCAAAACAAAGGCAGAAATAAACACTCCTGAAATGAACAACTGTCATTCCTCACTTAACATCTGAGGAAGAGAGAAAGAAACAGTTCTTCCTATCGAACGCTTTTGGATTTAGAGAATAGATGTGGACAGAAAAGTGTTAGAATGAGGGAGGAAAACTAAATCAGACGGAGGTAAGAGAAGGAGCTCACAACATACTGTAAGTATTCATGGTTCTGGACTTGGATACCACATTTTGTCTGGACAGACACTAAAAAAGCAAGCGGGATGGAATGAGGTAGGGTGGGGGGAGAGAAAGGAAGGTTGAGAGGCGCGAAAGAAGCTGGGAAGGAAAGAGAAGGACGGAGCAGAGCAGTACAAAAGCAGCCTCGGATCTTGCCGGGGATGCAAGCGTTAAGGGGAGGCGGGGAGTGACGCGGTTTGCGTCTGTAGCGGCTCCTTGGAGTCCACAGCATCCAACGCCGCCGGAGCCTCGCCTTCCTTTCTCTCTCTGCAGACATCGAGACACAAAAAGAGAAGCGACCCCGCGACCAGCGCGAGGAGCCCACCCTCACCATGACCGAGACCACCAAGACCCACGTTATCTTGCTGGCCTGCGGCAGCTTTAATCCCATCACCAAAGGGCACATTCAGATGTTCGGTGAGTCCTCCCGCCCACCCCCCGGGGCTGCTTCCGCCTCTCGCCGGTCCCCGGCACCGGTGTTTTCCTGGGCGACTGAGCTGGGAGGCGAGTGGCCCTTCGGAGGGGTGCGCTGGCTGATCCCGCTGGTCGAAGGTCAGCCCCTCTATTCCCGGCTCCGGGGAGGGGACGCTGACTGCGCTTTCGAGGCGTCACTTGCTCGGGCCAGACCCGGCTCCCAGGCTGGGGGCCGGGGGTGGGGGGTGCGGGGTGGGGGGAAGGCAAGAGGTGGGGGAGGGGAAGGGGCGAAGGTGCGCGTTGGTTTGGGCTGGATGGGAGGTCGAGGTTCGAGAACTTGGGTGCGGCTGTGCGGTGGTTTGGCTACTTGGCTGCTGAGGATCGGGATGGGGGCAGAGGTTGGGGCGCGGAGACGCGAGGAGGAGGGCGTTGGAGGTAGCGTGCGGTTTGTTTAGGCTGGGCGGAAAGCTCGAAGGCGTTAAATGATGTCTATGCATCTGAGACACAAACATTACACTCACAACAACCAGTAACACGTTAATGTAGGGCTTGGATGGTGGTTGGGGTGGCCCGGGGCGGGGGGAATGTTTGCGGGTGGTGCACCGTGTTTTGCCCGCGGGAGGTGGATGGTTGAATGAATGGGGCAGAGGAAGGGGGGTGCTGGCCAGCTTGGGCTTGGCTGTGGGGACCCGCTGCCCGGGAGGGGGGCGGGGGCGGGGGCCGGGCGGCCGCGGCCGAAGGCCTTCCCCAGCTGCTGTGGCTGGATCTGGACCCAAGTTGGCTGACGTTCTTCCCAGGGCGGCGATGGCACCTGGGAGGCTTGTGGTGTGCGAGTGTGTGTATATGAGTGTGTGTATGTGCGCGCGCGCTCACGCGATTTGGGGCGGGTGTGTGTGTGTGTGTGCACACCATCGCGCCGTTTGTTTCTTGGAGGCTTTGGGCTTGGAGAGAGAGGGAGCGAGCCGGCTCTTGGCTGCTGGTTTGGGATTAGCAGGGGCAAGGGAAAGGGGATCGATGCCTGTCGGAGATCTCCGGCCAGACTCATAGGCGCGGGGGTGTGCACGTTTAGACCCTGAGGGAGGGACGCGGAAGCAGGCTTAAGGAGAGATTAGAAGTTGGGGGTGCTTTTTTTTTTCTTTCCTGACACCGAGGGAAAGGAGAAGAGGAGAACGAGTGGGCTGGGGATGGATGAGTGACCGTGGGAGGCGACCCGGGCGGTCGACAGGGCGCTATCCAGAGGCGGCGGTGCTGAAATGCAGGGTGTGCCGGACCTGGCTGCGGGCACACGTGTTTACCGGGAGCCCGAGGATCGCTGAGCTCTTCTAGGGCTCTTTAGTGAAAACCACATCATATCGGCAAACACTGGGAGAGGTGTCTTACGCTAAAAATATTCTCTCTAAACCTAAAAGGTGCGTTGAACTGAGCCCGCTTACTAAACATCTCACAAAAAGAATACAGAATTACTCTGAGCCAAGGGCAGATGGGTAGGCGAGGAGGGGGACTGAGAGGTAGCCATCCTTTCCTCACCATCCCTTCAGCTTTGAAAGGCGTTTTATTAGGAGCTAACACCTACTTATCTAGTAAATAAAGACTTTTTGTTAAGCATCAGGGTAGAGCAGAGCATCTCTTCAGTCTTCTAAAGGAATATCAAACAGAGCCTCGGGAACACGGTACTTTCACTTTCTTTTGCTTCTGATGTCTTCAGCCTTGTCCTTGCTTTTCTTTCCGCTCATATTTTCTCTAGCCATTTTATGTGGGTGTACTGTAGTCCTCTCACTTGCCCAGATGGGGATGGACTTTTCCTCTGGAACTTCTTGGCTCTAGGAATTTTTCCTGAGCCAGGAGACACTCCGCCTTCTTCCTGGGGCCAAAGATGTAGTTTTAATCCTGCTTGTGTTGGGGTTTGCGAGAGGGACAGATTTAGATAGAAAGCCAAGGATTCTGTCTTGCGTCTGAAGGGAGTTTGGTAACAATGATAAAGGCTTTTATTAAGTCAATGCTGACCTGCCAGTTCTTCATGACTTTAGAGGATAGAATATGTGGAAAAAGGAATGGATTACAATAGGGAGGTTTAGACAGAGAATAGGTGAAAGAGACTTTCGACAGTAGTGACTGTTTGCTTGTTATTGGAACCGAGGAAGAAGACAGTATCTGTCCATAAAACCTTTTGAGTGTCCATTAGTCACATGTAATCCAGAGAACAACGTGGAAGGAGGAGGTGGTATGCTCACTGTGCAAAAGTCTTTATTTAATTAGGTTAGGAGCTTATAACCTAATAAAGGATTTATCACATGTGCATGTGAAAAGGAAACAAGAACACAAAGTATATATTCAACTATTTTTTGTACAATCTGTCATGGGAATCTTAGAGCTCATGATAAATATTGTAATTGATTTTTGTAGAGTAGTTTCTAGTTTACAAAGCCTTTTCATATATGTTGTGTCACATTCCTAACAGCAAACATATAAGAAAGGCACTGTTATCTCCATTTTACAAATGAAAAACAGATGTTCAGAGGCTAAGGGACTTTCTTAAGTGGCTTAAGTGACATGGAGAGCATGTGGTAGACTTGAGACTTTCTGAGTCCACTTGCAGAGGCCTTTGAACTTACCAAAGGCAGGGACAAGTGCTCACTAATCTGCTGACTGCATAATTCCATGAACTCTATTTCCCTCAAACATATACTAATAGAGATTGCAAGCAAATGGGCCATCAACTAAATGAGATTCCTAAATATGCATTTCCTTAAGAGCTCCTTCCCACTTCTAAAGAAAACAATTACCCACAAACTATTTTCTTCTTTTCAATGGCTTTTTAAATTTCCTCCCCAACAATACATAAATAATTAATGCAATAAAATTATCAACAGTTTCTTTAAGGTGCCTTAAATTTGTAATGGAAACATTTTTTTAAAGACCTTAACAGAACTTTGGTGTTAGACACTTTTAATAGAGCTTTATTTTGAAATGCACTTGTTAACCAAAGAAAAAAAACTATCAATAAAAAGAGAGGTGGCATTCAGAACTAACAACTCACTACCTCTGTAAAGTAGTACTTGTACGGTTGTCAATATTTGTAAAATATTTTAAAATGAAATTTCCCCTTTACTTTGAAAGGGGAGTTGATATTATTCCTATTTGTGGCTATAGAAACATATAGTAAAAAAAAACATTTGTGTAGAGATATCTGAAACCTATATACTTTACTGTAATTAAAATGTTTTCAGGGCTAAATACAAAATTTTTGGAAAAGTAAACCCATGATCTAACAATGTTTTATTTCATGGGTCTACCTTATTACATAAGAAGATAATGTTATGCTAGTTTTTCAAACATGTACTTTCTTAGTTCATAAGTATATAGTATATAGATATTCTATTTCAGTATAACTCTTTTTTATATTTATATTGCTAAATTTGTCAATGAACCTACCACTGGGAAATCAGATAGCAAATTAAATAGAAAAGTAAGAAAACAACTGATCAGATTAGTTTTGCCATAAAAAAAATTAAGGAGTTGAGGGACTTGATCACAGCAGAAATGTATCCTGTTTCTTGATGGTTACAAAATAATTGGATTTCCCAGTTTTTCTAATTCAAAATATTTTTGCTCTGAACCACTGGGTCTTTTGCTGAGACACGATCCAATTTGTAACTCCCAAAGGGTAATGAAGATGGCTCTCTCTATTTGTTGTGGAAGTGGAAATGCAGCCCCCGTTGCTACAACTAGAAGTCAAATGAAAAATGAGTTTGAGTTGCTACTAATATTTAGAGAACTGTCAGAAACCGAGAAATTATTTAATATGCTTGCAATGCCCATTTTAAAGACACACATTTACTCCATAATAGTTGTTAAGTAAATAAAAAAATAAGTATAGACTCTTGTTCCAGCTAGAGGAATCAACTACACACAAGGGCTGAGGTGGGGAGACAGACAGCCATGACACATTAGAACTAAGAAAAGTTCAGAAAGGGAATGAGAGATAAAACTGGGAAAGTAGGTGGAAATAGGATGAATTACAGAGGCTGATAAGTCATTTAAAGAATTTAGATTTTATCAAAATTAAATGGATAATCTCTGCGTTGTGTTAGGCAATAGTTGTGAAAGTAATCTATACATGACTGAGAAAGAATGAAAACTTAGTTTTGAAAGTGTTTCTTTAAAAAGGTTCAAGTCCAAATTTGATAATATTGTCCCCTCAGCCACCAATAATGGTCCCTTAATATATATTTAATAATACTGTGAAATATACACTTTTTAGTACAGTTATCATTCATTTCTAAAGTGTTTTAAATCATCCCAAATTGCTTAAAAATATTCTAAGGACACAAAGGTATGCATTACATATTTCTTCAACACCAGCTTTGTTTTGTTTTTAAACAATAACACAAATTTTGGTCAAAACAAAGACATTTAAAGTAATTATTTAGGATTTGATGTAACAGACTAAGAACTGGGATAGAGGGATTTATTTTATAGAGAATTATATTATTTATTCATATGTCCCATATCTCAATATATGTAAATGTAGCATCAGTTTGCAAGGGATAAAGTTTTCCATTGCCAGAGGTTTTCCAATTATAATTATTCAATTGCACGGAATGCACTTGCTGTTTTTGGATACAGTTTGGCAGATAGCTTCAGAAATATTTTAGCTCAAAAAGATGTCAACAGCTTACATGGTGGTGTGACTAAGGCCATCCTCCTGACAATGAGGCCATCCTCAGTGACACATCCTATAAACTGTGCAGCAATGGCAAATGTTACAAACTATCAGCATCAGCATCTTCCCCACTGTCATTTTAAAAATGGAGCTAAACTGATTTGAAATTCTTTACATACTACTACCATTCAACTGTTTTCCATTAAATCTATTGCACAGTTCTCTTAGGTCTGGACAAGTGAGCCAGCCCGGACAATTCTTGTTATTCTGGGGATAAGGGAGTAAGAACAGAAGGTGGAAGAGGAGTAAGACTCAAAGGTGGGGATCGTGGCAGCTAAATAGCACTCTTTTTCTACTCTTTCTCCAGCATCATGTTGCCTCTACATGGGTAGCCATGCCGCTACATCTTTATTTATTTTTTTTTACATCTTTACCTTCTTTAATATTTGCCCAGCAGTAGGAGGGTAAGTAAAGTACAGCCCCTAGATAACACTAAATACACATAGTGCTTCCCTTGTTCCAGTCTCTTAGGTCAAAAACCTTGGGCTAATGCTTGATCCTTCTTTCTTTACACATCTCATCTATGTCAGCAAGTGTTTTTAGGGCTCTCTATCTTCAAAATATAACTAGGACCAACCACTTTTCCCCATGTGCAACCCGGGTAGAAGCCACTGGCATCTTTTATCTGAATTACTGGCCCCAATGCTCAATCCTCAACAAAATAGCCAAAGCGATCCTTTTGAGATGGAAGCCAGACATAAGTCAGATAATTTTGTTCCTTTTTTCAAAATCCTCCAGTGGCTCCCCATCTTATTCAGAGAGAACATCATTATAATGGCTTACAAGACCTTCATGGTCTGCTACCTTTCCCCATCACTGTTTTTATTTCTGTATTGCTCTTTGAAATAAAGAGGACTTTTCCTTTTTTTAATGACTTTATTTATTTATTTATTTTTATTTTCTGAAATGGAACCATTGTACATTGTTCAGGCCATATCTATTGAAGGAAGAACCGAGTGAAAAATTAGACTGCTATACAACCCACCCAAACAGTCAATCAAACAAACAACTACTCTGATGGGAAGCTGTTCTCACCCAGGTTCTAAATGTACCCCCTTTTACTTCAATGGGACGGCCCCTCCTCGTTCAACTATGTTAGATTTGGTGAACTCCATTCACCCTAGTGTGATTTCCATGATTTTGTAGAATTTGGATCATGTGCCCAGCTGTCTTTTCCACAGACTTAATAGTCTGAAGCATAAGGACCATGGAGATCCTTTCTTTTGACACTTGTATTCAGCTCTAATCTTTTCAGGGGTCTCAAACAAGAATATTTCTGCTCTTTCTATAAAGGTGTGGGTCTCTATGACCTTGAAATTTATTATTATTATATAATTTAAAGCCTCAAACAAGTGACATTTCAGTGCGTGTAGGGGATGGGTTTTCCAATGCTTTATTCTTCAATATTTTCCCAAATCTTCATCTTGGTACCTAAAGAAAGGTGGACTCCTCATTCCATGGAGCATTGAGATTAAACTACATCAATAACTGTTGGTATTTCTTTTGAAATATTTATGTGCTGATAAATATTTAGCAGTATGTGGTTCATCACATGACCTACAAGATTTTTAAAACAAGGCAAATTTTTGCAAACTTAGGGAATATCACTATTATAAATTAAAATTAAGAAAGACATGCCGAAACTGGTTTGGCTCAGTGAATAGAGCGTCAGCCTGCGGACTGAAAGGTCCCAGGTTCGATTCCGGTCAAGGGCATGTACCTGGGTTGCGGGCACATCCCCAGTGGGAGATGTGCAGGAGGCAGCTGATCGATGTTTCTCTCTCATCGATGTTTCTAACTCTCTGTCTCCCTTCCTCTCTGTAAAAAATCAATAAAATATATTTTTTAAAAAAAAGAAAGACAAAAAACCCAAGACATAATTGCTTCAGTTATCATGAACCACTCTTGCTATGCACAGTTTAAAAATTATTTACTTGTTATGCCCCAGGGAATTTCAGTTTATGTGTTGTGTTTTTTAAAAAATATATTTTTATTGATTTCAGAAAAGAAGGGAGAGGGAGAGAGAGATAGAAACATTGATCATGAGAATCATTAATTGGCTGCGTCTTTCACGCTTCCCCTCAAACTGGGGATCAAGCCCACAACTCGGGCATGTGCCCTGACCGGGAATGAAACTGTGACCTCCTGAATCATAGATTGACGCTCAACCACTGAGCCGTTCCAGCCAGTTGGGAATTGAAGTTTATAATATGTGATTTTTCCCATGCTGTGAATCATGTTACAAAGCATGGGTAAATAGCTCAGTCTTTCCCTATTGCTTTATTACTCATCTCTATATGGAAATTAATAAACTAAATAGCTATTGATTTGAGAATATACTTAGTCTCCTTTAGCCTTTGTATTATCATTCGTATATAGTGTGATTGATTTAAGCCAGGATCAGCAAATTCTACAGCCTGCTGGCCAAATGTGGCTTGCAAGCTAAGAATGGCTTTTACATTTTTAAATGGTTGAAAAAATGTAAAAGAAGAATAATATTTTGTGACACAGGAACATTTTTTGAAATTCAAATTTTAGTGTTCATAAAGTTTTATTCACCTACAACCACACTCATTCACACAAGTATTGTCTAGGGCAGCGGTTCTCAACCTGTGGGTTGCAACCCCTTTGGGGGTCGAACGACCCTTTCACAGGGGTCGCCTAAGACCATCAGAAAACACATATATAATTACATATTGTTTTTGTGATGAATCACTATGCTTTAATTATGTTCAATTTGTCACAATGAAAATACATCCTGCATATCAGATATTTACATTATGATTCATCACAGTAGCAAAATTACAGTTATGAAGTAGCAACGAAAATAATTTTATGGTTGGGGGTCACCACAACCTGAGGGACTGTATTAAAGGGTCGTGGCATTAGGAAGGTTGAGAACCACTGGTCTAGGGCTATTTTCATGCTACAACAGCAGAGCCAAGCACTGTGACAGAAACTGCCTGGAATGAGAGCCTAAAATATTTACTATCTGGTTGTCTACTGAAAACGTTTGCCTACCCCTGATGTAACCTACCTCTGGGGATTGGAATGGGGAGTGAATCTGAAAGGATTCTAAAAATATAAAGCGCAGTTGAAGTCTATTATCCAGAGGAACCCTTTAAAGAACAATTTTTCAATCTAACCTGAATCTCTGAAAAGACTCGTTTGAGCAGCAAATGTAGTTCCAATTTCATAATTGTCATTTTTCTGGCTGACTTAAGAAATGGCGAATTCACAATGGGGATGATTTTCTCCCGTCTGGCTCACACTGGACATTGATTAGCCCCTCTGGCTAATGTTGGATGCTTCTCTGCGGTTGAACAGTAGATATACTTTTCCTGATTCACAGCTACCTAGTCTTTAAATCTAATATTTTACATGCCTTCATATTTGAGGATTTAAAAAGAATTAGCACACCAATTGCATCCGGCTTTTATAGGCTGCGCTTGCAGTTACATCTCGTTTTTCTGCAGCAGCTCACCACCTTCTGAGCTCCAATGGCACTTGGTCTGTACCTCTCTTAGGGCATTTAGCACACTGTGCAGTAGGTTGTAGCTATTTCTGTCCCAAATTTCATATTCTCTATCAGATGTAGACCCCTGCCAGGGTTGTATGGCTTTTTGTATCTCCTAAGATGCCTAGTACAGTGCTCTAGGCGCATGGAAGATACTAGATATATTTAGCAAATGAATGGATGATTGAACTGTTAGGAATATTCAGAATGTCAAAGTTTAGGTAGCATAGGGGATCAGAACTCAGACAAGAATTTGGGAACCAGGAAATACAGAAAAACAGATTCAAGTAGGACAGAGTCAGAACACAGGACAAATAGCAAAGACTCGGGGACCTCAAAACTAAGATGATTGTTGCCTCAAGGTAGGAAGGCAGGTGAGTCCTAGATTGGAACCTTATCCCAGAGTATAGCCGGCCCAGATATCCACAGTGGGAACCTGCAAGTCATGTTTGAGGGCGATCGAGTATGTGTCTTGGCAGGAGTGAAAAATGAGAGTCAAGGATGAAAACAGTTGCCTGGATGCTTTATCCAGATCTATGGTGCATCCAGAACAGCTTCTCCGAGGCAAACGTGGTTTGAGGATGGCAGGGGAACTAAGTTTTCTTTTTATTTACTCTTAGTTTGAAAAAGGTTTCATGTCCATGGCACCTGGCAAAGGGGAACTTGGTATGTTATTTACTCGACTTCAAACAGATGAACAAAAGACCTTGGTTTGTCCATTAGAAGTTTTCATTTTCAGAAACCACAGAATCTCCATTTGAAAACTTTTTCAAAATTCATGCAGATGCCCATCCAGTCGTGAAATCTCTTTAAAACATCTTCTCAAATGTGTGTCCAAACTCCGCCTGAGAGCTTCCAGGGAACACACTCGCCTCCAAAGGAGCCAAAGAGCACTTGGCTCAGTTTTACTTTTTTCAAGATTGTTCCTTCTATTGGGCTGACATAGGCCTTCCCGAGACTTCCGTGTGTTGGCCCTAGTTCTTTTCCTTCAGATCCATGGAGCAGGTCTAATCTCTCTTCTGTTTGAATAGCTGAAGACAGTTGCTCTGTCCTCCTCCTCCAGTCTTCTCTTTAGGCTTACTAAGACCCAGTACCTTCTGCTGGACATCCAGTGCCCATGTTACTCTTCATAACATCCTCGCTTGTCTTCCTTGAATGGATCTTCATTGTCTATATCCCTCTTTAAGTGTTATATCCAGTTCATGATGCAACATTCTGATGTGGCCCTACTGTGTGCTATCTTATCTTTTATTGGACTTAACTTACTATATTTATGGCACTGTGTCTACCTCTTTCGAACTGAATCTGGGTATGGTACCTGCAAGCTATGGGTACCTGCATGCTAAAATATCCTGACATTCTGAATAATCAATCAATTTGGTAGACTAAGCTGCTAAACTAATCCTACTTATTTAAAAATCTGGCTGGTCAAAAACAAAACAAACAACAAAAACCCCTGACCGGTATATCATCAAGGTGTGGTATCCTCTGGAACTTTGCAGTCAACGCACATGCTTAATTATATGAGATGATGTCAACCACACACTGGAGTGACATGTTGCTTTTAGAATAAGAAAGAAACTTTGCTGGTTCCCGGTCAAGGCTGAAACTGGAAGTCTCCGAATTCTCGAGTTACCAAGTTCCTTGATATTTCACTGCAGGGACTGATCTGTTGTAAATGGGTTCTGTTGTTCGTGTTTAAAGGTCCTGGTTTGGGACTGAACTCTGAACTTTCTTCCTATCTTGTCTAGCTCCTCCCTTCATGATTATGCCGTTAGCACTGCCCTTTTCCCAGGGCTCCCATGAGAGCAACCAAAGTGCTCTCTTTCTTTACAGAGGAGAATTTGTCACAACAGAGTTGGGTGGTATCACATTTAAGTTGGGCATTTGGAATCTTTTAAAAAAATCAAATAACAAAAAAGTCATTTTTTCTTCAGGAAATTTCCAAACACATGCAAAAGTACACAGAATGATATAGTGGACCTCAATGTCCCTGTCACCCAACTTCAATAATTATCAATTCACTGCCAATCTTGATTCATTGGTACCTTAACTACTGCCTGCTTTATATTCTTTTGCTGCAAATCCCAGACATCCTCTTGCTTCAAAGTGAGATATTGTTAGCTAGTACATAACTGCTGTCTATATGACCTCCATGTACAGACTGTCCTTTCTCCTTCCCATTTTATGTTTGTTTGCTTGACATTTTGAATTGCAGATGAAGCTGGTGTAGGGACAATGTCTAATTTCCATCTTGGAGCAATACAGTAATGCTTCCCCCCAGTCAACAGTGGGTGACACCTTAGCATTGGCGTTGCCTTTAAAGGAAGGGATTTATGGCCTTTCCCATCTTTCTCACGTCATGGGTGGGGGGGGGGGGGTCTCTGAGGCTCCCCTCCACAGTGGACTCCCGCTGGACACAATGGGCCATTCTTCAAGGACTTCCAACAATCAAGTCTTTATCCCTTGTCATTCAAAGCCATGAATGTCTGTGTTAGAAGATGTTCCTACATCAGTGGTTCCCAACCTGGAGGGGCTTTGAACAACCAGGGTTTCCACAAATCAGAATGATGATCTGGAAACTTCCCTGTATTTCTAAGGATATGTGTCCACCCTCAGTATGGCACAGGCTACAGGCTACGTGTCAAGTTTCTGGGCTTTTGCTTTTATTATTATCAGTTTGGTGTGAGGTAAGCTCATGCCGATCAGGAGTGCTGCTTGGATTTTATTTGATAACCAAAAAGAAAAGAATTTTTTTCTTCTCTTTCTTCATAAGAGGAGGAACATAAACGAATTCTATTTAGTGACAAGTTTGGCTCCTGCGGTAGCATTTGAGTTTTGGGCTTCTGTTTGGCCTGACTTTAACCTCTGTAGAAAATTAAAATAAAACCCTTCTTATTGGTCCCTTAATCCTTTCCTTGTGCTGTTTTAAATCAACTTTTCAAAGTGTATTGTCATGCAATTGTGTGATCATTTGCATTTAAATGTAGTGAATAAAGAACTCCCTGCTGAACCCTTTGGGGATGGATAGGCTCACTATCCTCATTTGCCCAGCAAATCAAATGGCTCTGAATATTCATAAAAAAGGGCTGGAATGACTTCTCCATCTGGAATGTGCTCTTCCCAGCTGCACTTGTTTTGTTAAGATTGGTTCTTCAGGTTTTATTTGTGGTTGTATGGAACTCTGTGCACCGGAAGATGCGGTGGGGAGCTGGTAAGGACAGTCTCAGAAGTGAGTCCCACCCCCATCGTGGCCATGGGGGTACTTTAATGTGGTGTTTCTGGCATTGATCCCCTACACTTGCTTCAATCCTCCACTCAATACAATCTATAGTAATTTACACCACACATTTCTTTTAGATGCAAATTGTTTTTTTTCTGTCTATTGTGATAAAAAATTATTCCTTTTTTTTAAAGAAATGCATAAAGACATTGTGTTTGAGCCTTGGCCTGTGTTGTTCAGTAGTTAGAGCATCAGCCTACACACCGGGGGATCATGGGTTCGATATCCGGTCAAGGGCATGTTCCTGGGTTGCAACTTGGATCTCCAACCCTGGTTGGGTCAGGTTCATCCTCTCCAATAAATAATCTCTATCAACTAACACATGAGCTAACATTCACTGAGCACTTACTTTGTGCCAGGCACTGTTTTAAGTGCTCTCCTTGCCTTGCCTCACTTAATTCTTAAAACAATCCTATTCTCATTCTCATGAAGCTAATGATCAGAGAGGTTAGGTAACTTGTGCCAAGCCACCCAGCAAGTGCCTGTGGGCAGAAAGGTAGACCCACATGCTCTGACTCTGGAGGTCACAGTTTTAACTACTGCCATATGCTGCCTTGCTCTGTGGGCCCTGGGCTCTGTGGTAGGAGCTGTGGGTTTGTGTGCAGAGAGGCCTGCACTGCTCTGGGGATCCTGCCCAAAGCCACCAAAGGTGGAGGGGCCAGAGGACTCTGCAGGCCACCAGGAAGGCCTGTGGACAAGTCCAGAGGACAGAGAGGGGAGTAATAGGAGGGGGTCCGCTCAGATCTAGGAGCTACTAGAGGGAAACAGAGGAAGATTGGGAGCAAATCAGGAAAGGTCCTGGGTAATGACCATGAAGTAGTCACACTCACCTTTTTGCTAACTTAAAGGCACAAAGTCATAATGGACAGATACAAAATTTCCTCCTTCTTTGCACTGTAGTTGGCAAGAGTGTCTACAGATTATTCAATGTCTCCCCCCACACACACACACACCATCAAATAAGTAAGATAATAACTACCTTGTTGGGCTCTTGTGAGGATTAAATGAAATCATGTGAATACTATATTGTAACACCACCTCCTTTGACAACCTGGCTCTCACCTTGGGACCCAGTGCCTTATTGCTCCCCTTGCAAAATCATAGATCCAGACCCTAAGCCCAAGTGATGTCTATTTCACCATTTTATGAAGAGCTAGCAAGGGTTACAGTGTAAATCACCAACAATTTCCAAAATGCCCTACTCAACTCTAGGGAGAGGAAATTTGATGCTTCCCCTTATGGCTGCAAGTTCATCTCTCTTCCTCTAGCAACTGCCCTTTACTTCCCCATATCCTTTCCACAAAATGCCCTGGTTGCCCCCCAGCCCCTGCATTTAGCTTCCTTGGTCCAGCTGTCCCTCCATCACCTTGCCCACCTCTTTAAATCCCTTGGCCGGCCTAACCAACTCAATAAGCAGAAGCCACCACTGCTGGTCAGACTCTGCCCAGCTGTGGTTCTCCAAGCATGTTGATGTATGTGGCCACATATATAAAGGTCATAGCCATCCTGTCACATACAGTGTTTTTAGCAAACTATCTGGCCCACAGTAAGTGATGGATAACTGGGGGTAATAGTTTTTGCCAGTGTCTGTCCCGTGATGTCTTGCCTGGGCCAGCACGCAATCACCCTGGAGGTCTGTTTCCGCTGTTGGTGGAGGACTTGGGAAACGGCTCAAAGGCAAAGGAGAGTGGGTGGTTGCCATCTAGAGATGTTGTGAGCAGGCTGGGATCTCAGAAAGGCCTGTGCATGTGGACATTACAATGAGCATCCAGAAGTCACTGGGGAGGTGGTGGCCTGTCCAGGACAATGCGCTCTGCTCCTTTTTGTAATTGCTGGTGGCTTAACTCTCAGTGAGATTAGAGTGACTGGCAAAGACATCCTGCCCATTCCTCATGGACAGAGCACCTTGTTTAGACGTGAGCCCCTGGTAGGTGGTGCAGGGTAAGGCTAGAATAGGCTGTGCCTCTAATCTTCCTGCAGAAGAGTCAGCTCTTGCTGCTGCTGGAAAGATCTAGGACAACAGTCAGGTGACTGCTCATTGTCTTTGAGGGCTGGCAAGAGAACCTTGGTTTTTGGCCAGATTTTTGTGCCTGTCCTCACACATCGCCCACTGGAACGGATGATGACTTAGGGTAAAAAGAGGTTCCAAAGAATGGAAAATAATCAGATTTGTAGTTGGAAGAGACTTCAGAGGACATTCAGTTGCTTACTGGATAGTTTTCATGACGGAGAGCTCATCTCCAGTCTGTTTCATTGCTGGACAGCTTCATTTGTTAGAAAGCTCTTGGTCATGAGCAGATTCTGTGTTCTTGTGACTTTGGGCTGTTTGTCCTAGTGCTTTCTTCTGAAAATGTCAACCAGGCTTTGCTATCACCCCTATTCCCTAGCATCTAGATTGGCAATCTTGAACACACGTCTTATTCAAATGTATAATAATGCCACCTTTCAGACTATCTCCACCCAATGATTTGAATCACTGCTGGAGGAAGGGTTGAAGGTTAACAAATTATTTCTGGGCATCTCTAACATAACTTGTCTTCTTTGTTCCCCAATCAATTTTTATCCTTACCCCCTTCACAGCACTATCACCCCCTGACATAGTTTAGGGGATGTTTATTTGTTTATTGACATGTCTTCTCTAAGAATATAGACTCCATGAGAGCATAATCTTGTCCTGGTTAGTGTTATTCTGTCTGTATGCCCAGTGTTTAGAGCAATGCTGGAACATAGGAAGTACTTGATTAATATTTGCTGAACAAATTAAAAGCCAAAGTAGGATAGTGAGGGTTCCAGATCCTTTTAATTCATCTGAGTGCTCCAAAGAAGGACACACTGTTTCCTTGAAGGTCGACTGGTATGGAAGCAATCATTTTAATCCTGGAGTCCAGGGACTTGGGTTCATCACAGTGTTGCACTCATTGTCTGGGGGGATGGTTAAACTGGATATGTAACTGCATTGGGGCTTATTTTTCTCATCTACAAAATAGAATAGACATTCTTTGCCTTATTCAACTTCAGAGTTGTCCTGAGGATGAAGTACAACCACATGGGATAAAGAATTCTGTAAATCAGAAAGCACAATATGAATATAAAAGTCATTACCATTGTGATGACGATGATTGAGGTGGTATAATTTCGCTATAGTAAAAGTATATTTAGCCTGAGAATGAATTTATCTTCCACTTGAGATGAATTAGTTTCTGTAGCGGCTAGAGTTCGTGTGATTTCCAGATGCTCCCTAAGAGTTGACTTACCAACACCACCAATACTTATTCAAGTGTCTACTATGTGTAAGCATTAGTCCAGTTGCTTGAAGTACATCAGAGAACAAAACAGAAAAAATCCCCCTCCCTCTCGGCACTTACAAGTCTAGAGGAGGCAGAAAGACAGTAAATAAAATAGAGAATTATGTAGTCTGTTAGGGTTACAAGTGCCAAGGTGTAAAATAGAGAAAAGGAAAAGCAGGATAGAGGAATAGAGAGGTTGCGGGGGGAGAGGGAAGGGCATTGCAATTTTAAAAGGTGATCAGGGGAGACCTCACTAGATGGTGACACTTGAGCAAAGACTTGAAGGAGATGAGGGATTTATCCACATGGATATTGGGGAGTAGGCTCTCTAGGCAGAGGGAACAGCCAGTGCAAAGGTGAGGACTTCCCTCAAATGCCCAAGAAAAAAGTAAACCCGTGTGTCTAGAGTAGAGGGGGATGGTGGCAAATGAGGTTAGAGAGATATTGGATGGCAGATGGTGTGGGGTCACATAGGACATTTTCAGGACTTTGACTTTATCTGCAAGGGAGAAGGGGAGCCATCTGAAGGTCTTGAAGAGCAGGGTTACATGATCTGCCTTCCACTAGGTTATTGTGACTGCCGTGAGGAGACCAGAGCATTGGGGCTGAGACTAGAGAGGGAAACCAGTTAGGAAGTTACTACATGTAATCTAGAGGAGGAATGATGGCAGTTTGGATCAGGGAGGTAGAGGTAGGAAGAAGTGATAGGATTCTAGATATATTTTGCAAAAAGTGCCAGTAGGATCTGTTAATGATCTGCTTTGTTGAGAAAGAAAACGGAATGAAGGATGAGCCAAGGTTTTTGTCTTGAGCCAGTGGAAGAATGGAATTGACATTGACCAATGTGGAATGACTGGGGGAAGAGCAGGCGTGGGAGGGAATATCAGGAGCTCAGTTTTGGACATGCTACTTCTGAGAGGATGGTTAGACATTCAAGTGGAGATGTTGAGTAAGCATATACCAGCATGAGCCAAAAATATAAGTAAATGAATAACTCGGGAGTCATCAGCATATAGTTGATATTTAAAGCCACAAGACTGGCTGAGAATACAGAGGGAGGGAGTGTCGTTAGAGCAGAGGTCAAGGACTGAGTCCTGTGACACTGCAGCATTTAGGGACTGGGGAGATGGGGAAGAGACAGCAACCTTGACTCTAAAGAGCAGCCAGTGAGGCTGAGGAAAATCAGGAGCGTGTGATGGCCTGGAAGGCAAGTGAAGCTGGTACTTCAATGGTGCCAGACCAACATGTCAAACATTGTTGGGAGGCCAACCAAGATGAGCACGGAGAACTGATTGTTGGTGTCTCAAAGCAAAGGCCATTGAAGATTTTGACAAGAGCAGATTTGCTGGAATGACTGGGGCAGAAAGTAGACTGGAGTGAGCATAAAAAGAGGAGTGTGATTGGAGAGAGTAAATTTAGATGGCAGATGGCTAGAAAGGGACATGGGCCAAGAGATGTTCTTTGTTTATTATTTATTTAAATGGGAGAAATAACATCATGTTTGCATACAGTACTGACGGGAATCACCCAATGGATATGGAAAAACTAATAGTGCAAGAAAGAGAGGAGAAGAATCTTGAGAGAATGTTCTCAAATAGGCAAAAATGGAGGAATTGGCCTTGCTGGGGAGCACCGAAAAATTCATCCATAGTAGCGGGAGAGAAAGTGAGACTATGGAGCCACATGCCAGTAGGTGGGTAGATGTGATGGTGGAAGCATGAGGAAGTTCTCTTCTGAGAGTTCCCATTGTCTCAGTGAAATAGGGAGGAAGGTGAGAGCAAGGATGGGGGAGGAGGTGCTGGGATTTGAAGAAGGAAGGGAAAGATGCAAAAGGAGCAGGAACAGAACTCAGTTGAAGTGGTGGTGGAGGTGTTTCTCTAAGACACTGTCCTCAACTGATAGAACTTCTTCAGCGCTGATCTACGCCGCAAAGTATCCGATGTCCCAATCCCTCCTTCCAGATTGCTTGGTCAGGTTTTTATCAGTTTTTAGGCATCAGTTTTGGAATTAAAACCCACTTGTGCATCACTCAAGTGATTGCAGGTTGCGGGAGTTGCCAGAACTGTCATGGTCTTTTCAAACACTGACTTCATAAAAAGTAAAGAGAAAAAAATGTTATGCTCTAACCCAGGCTGACCTTCAAACTGTCCCTCAGCCTCACGTGGTTTCTTCTCTCCTTCACATCATCCGTTAGGAAGGCAGTCCTGGCATGGGTGTGGAGTTCTTTATTTCTTTTGTTTTGATGAGTGTGCCATCCTTTCCATTTCTCTCTGCCAAAGGGACTTGGCTTTATCTGGCCAGCCATTCCCAGCCTGCGCTATTTTATCTTTTTAAAAATTCCACGTGCTCCTTTGAATCTATCTTTTAGAAAGCAACCAAGAGTCTTCAATTTTGGTTTTCAGTATAATTTGTGCCATTACAATTAGACTCAAGCAGCTAGCAAGTATTTGTGGGGCAAGTAGGATGTACCAGCCGGAAATCATAGCGTGTGGGGAGAGCTCTCACATACTTGGTATGATGCCAACAATGAAATCAGGCAGGGGTGCCGTCTCAGGCTCAGTCACCTCCTAATAAGGAAGCTGAGGACAGGGGGATGATGACAGGATTAGGGTGCAAAGATGACCTCGGCATGCAACATCTTCTCACCTAAACTCTAAAGTGTATTCCTTCTGGTCATTAAGACCTGCGAGTCTCCCTTTCGATGCTGGCTGGTAGCCTGGGCTTTTCTGAGTAGCGGTTTTCACAGTGATGTACACGCAGCTCACCCTATTCAGTCACCTCTGATTGATAAGCTACCCATGCAGAAAGCAGCAGTGTTCCCACCTTCTCTCACCACGGCTGCCTTCAGGAACCGCCCCATGCAGTTCATTCCTTCCGAGGCCTCAGGCCCATAGAACAACCTTCTCGGTGGGAACGAGTTTCCATTGCATTATTCCGAAAAAGCTCAAGTCTTCTGGGAGCATGGGTCCTTGGGGATAGTTGAGAGTGTACTTTAAGAAAAAAGGAGAAGGAACATGTTCTTTAATATCTACTCTGCACCAGGTGCTTTTGTCTGTTTGGTCCCGTTTAACTGTTACAACTCGGCCCTGAAAAATCAGTTTCAGCCCCATGTTTACAAGATGAGAAGACCAAGGTGGTGAAGAGGTTACGCAGTTTGACGGAGGTCATGTAATTTTAAAATGGAAAAGCCTGCCTTCAAATTCTTTGTGTGCGATGGAAAAAATAAAGATAGTTGTAAAAGAGGAAATTTATTTTTAATTCCCTGGCTTCCTTCTAAAAACAGTGGATCCCAAGGGGTATGTCCTTTGCTAAATAGGGACTGCAGGCTGGAGGATGTAAACCAGGGACCCTACATTGCTCAGGACCAAGGAGGGGGGTGCATAGAGATCCAGGAGGCAGAACATTCAGGACCTGCAGTGCGGAGGGGGCACCATGGGAGGGTAGAGGGACGGCCAGCTGGTAAGCCAAGAGCTTTCTCAGTGGAGATCTGGGAATGAGAAAAATGCTGTGGTCTCTGTCAGGTCACTTCTCTTCATCTCCCAACCCCCTCCAGAAAAATACCCCTTTCTTTTCCTTGTGCTTCATGACCTGTGTTTGCTTTGAGGGGAATGCGATAGTATTGACACCCTAACTCAGGCTGGGTTGAAGAAGAAAGGTTGCCCACAAGGATTGGTGAGCATTTTCAAAGACCATTCTTTTTCAAATATTCACTTCATGAATATTTACTGACGTCTTTCTCTGTGCCAGGCGTTGTTCTAAAGTGCCAGAAATGCAGTGATAAGCTAAAATGAAGTCTCTGCCCATATGTAGCTTATATACTAGTTGGGGGAAACAGACATTACAAAAACAAACAAAAAAGTGCTATAAAGAAAAAACTATAACAGAGAATTATTCTTAAAGTGTTGGATAGGAATCTTCCTAAAGTACCTTTAATGCATGTCTGCCTTATGAAAAAGAGTCAACTGAGCTGAGAATTAATGGTTTGTGACATTTGATTAATTACCATGTGTGCGAAGTCCAGATCTAGATACCGTAGTAAGAGAATTGAACAATGGATTCCCGAGGAGCATCTGGTTAATGGCGGGGGCGGGGGGGGGGGGGGGGGGGGCACGACCCCGGGTTTGGACAGGTTTATTAGTAATTTAAAAAGTAATGAGATACCTAAAATGCTATGAACCTTCCAACACAGTTGGCAGGAGTGTATTTCTTTAGGATCCCAGAACGGGTCCAGAGTGGAGAGAAAGCCCTAGATGGACTCCTGCCCTGTGCCCTCACTTTGCTATACCCCTTCCCACCCGATGTTTGAGCGTTGCTTCACCCAGCTAAACACGTGTGCCTCCATATTGCTCCATTTACCAGCCTGTCTTCTTGCTCACAGCTGCTCTTTTTTTGTTCCTAGTAGAAAAGCATAATGGTAGGTGCCTGGTTTCTCATCCTCGTCACTTATACCTGGCCCCCTTGAGTGAGATACTTGAACTGGGCTGTAGTTTCCTTATCTGCAAACTGTGGGTAATATTGCACCTGCTTCATGGAGTTCTTGTGAAGATCAAATGAATGAATTCATGTGAAGTAATTAGAAGAGTGCCTGGCACATAGCAAATTTTGGGTTAGAGCCAGCTGTTATTATCCTGGTGTTATCTAAGGGTTTATTATTATTTGGAATGACTGCGCCCACTCTCAAGACCAGCCCTCTGAGAATCTCCCCACCCCCTGAGCAGAAAGGCCACCAGTGCTGAGCCCTTGGCACTTCAGATCTGGGATCACAGGAAGAGGCTTACTCTTTACTTGAGACGAATGAGACAATAGTTCAGTGGTAGTTGAGATGGACCTTAGAAATGGGAAAGATGTAGACATTTGGAGATGGCAGGAACCCCAGGGGAAAGCCCTCTAGTCAGAGAGAATGCCATGAGCAAAAGAAGAGAAGCTGGTCATCGAGGCCAGCACTGAACTAGAGGGGTTTTGATCTGTCTGAACATTGAGTGCATGAGGTTAAGACCAAGAGACAGGTGGGCAAACACGGTAGTTAGCGGACAAATCATGGAGGCAGGTGAATGTTGAGGTTGTTGGTGTTAGACTTTACTCTACAGGCAAATGGGGGAACTACTGTGGATTTGTAGGGATCCAGATTTGTCCTCACTATAATTTAGGTATATAGGTGTAAGGACTCTTTACCCTAGTGATACATGACTCAAGGCTACTGTATTTTTTGAGTTATCCAGTTTTTATACCACTTGTATCTCTCTTTTAGATATTCCACAGGGATTGGTCAAGAGAACCTAAATGAATTAATTATGTACAGTATGTATTCCAAATTAAGGGTATTCTATATTTTCTCAATAAGAAGATGCAAATAAGTAAATAAATAAATAGGGGTTTCCCATCAAATATACAAACTTTTAGGGCTACAGATGTCACTTAAAATAACATTTAACTCATGTATATATTTGCTCTTGAAGATTTAGAGTTATATACTTTATGACATAGTATATTACTTTGTAAAGATTGCCTTTCTTCATGCACATTCCATCAGTTTTATTCAAACTCATACAGGCACTTTCAACTTCAATGTCTTCGTCATTACTAAAGTGCAGTTTTGAGTCATCTAATAGTTTTCCAGAGCACAGTATCGTCACATTTGCCTAAGTTGTTTGATATAAAGCCCTTTTTGCATCTCTGTGTAATAAAATTTTATCCTAAGCTACAAGCGTCCATTTGTATAATGCAAGCAGAGTTTTGATCTTTCATTTTCTTGCAACTAGCTATTCATCATCTCCACAAGTAACTGCATCCTCAATGGCTGTTTTTTATTGTTAAAGAATTTTCAATTTTGTGCAAAATATTGATGCAATAATGTCAAGTGGATAAGGCACGATGCATAACTATGTAAATATAGTATGCCCTCAACTATGAAGAAATAATATTCAAAATAATTACATTGCTTATAAAAAGTCCTTAACTTTTTAATACATAGCTTGTATGCAATCTCCAACCCCTGCTATTGTGAGATTATATCCTAGGAATAATTATTACACTTGTCTTACATTTCTTTGCCTTGCTTTTTACCAATTTCAGCAGATGTGTTTTAGAAGCACCAAAACTTAGCATAGATTGTGGTTGTTTCAGGTGAATATAACTTCTCCCAATCATACTTTGCTGTTGAAAATAAAGTAATTGAAAGGACACCTCAAAAATATTTTAGAGACTTTGCAAGGATTTATACATAGGATTGTCCTTTCTTTCCTGAGGGATATTTTTGGACATCTTATAGTTAGATATATATGTTCTCTTCTCTCCCATTGATAATCTAGTCTTGTCATTCCTTTGCTCACACCTGAATTTTTTTCTAGGTGAGATTACACTTTTTGCTTAAAAGATTGTCCTTTAGGTAACAAAATGCTATGGTAGAGCTAGACAAACAAAAAAAGAACACCAAGATTTTAATTCCTTCGTATAGTCCTCCCAATAGGCTCCAGGGAAGTCCCTCCCTCCCCAGAGCTTCCCTGGCATAATGATTCAGGGCCTTCCTGTGCTCTCAGCCCCAGGACTTACCCCTCGGGGCCTCACAGATTGGCCTCATGTGCACTTTTTCTTCATCTGACTTTCTAGCCACTAGGTATCTTGAGGGCAGAGATTGTGTCCTGTTCACTACTCGGTCCTCAGAAGGAATGAATGAACCAGTAAGTGCAACACATTCTCCTGTGATAAGGTGCATTCCAATATCTTAGAAAGCTGGTACAAATTTCAAATGATGCCATATGCAGATTCTAATGTTTGTTATATTCCAACTATGTACACACATTGAGACAGTCCCCATCTGTTGCCTAAATGAATGGGTGGCCAATCTCAAACGAGAGGTGATGAAAGGAGCCTGCAGCTACAATGTAGAGGCTTTTCTGGGGGAGGAAGGGGGAAAGAAAGAAGAGAAATCCAGGCTCGGGTCTGTTTGTTTATATCACATGACTTTGGTTTTGGGATGGTGCCAGGCCATGCCCCTGTCTTCACAGAGTAGGTGCAAGCTCAGCACGTCTGTGGACTGGTTATCTGCTTTGAGTTTGCTTTATCTCAACTTGACCTTCACCCACCTCCTCCCAAGGTTGTCTTCCATACATGTATTTTTAGACTTAAATAGCTGGTGAACAGTTTTCCAGGAATTTCTGGCCCCTGTGGATTGTAGGCCATTGTTTCAGCCAACCTCAACCACCATCAATAGCTCACAGTTTCCACAGGCACAAGCACACTTATGCACTTATATACCCACGGGCATTGATTTTCACAATATTTTTTGATGCATCTATTCCATGTTTTGCAGTGGTCTTGGTCACAGTGTATATACAACATCCTGCCTAATATTCTGTTCAGTCATGCCTGGTGACTGATGGCACCAACTCCACCGTAAACATCTTTAATGCCTTCCTTCACATTTGTGTTATTCTCTCAGCCAGAAATATCAGCGCCTCCTACCTCAGAGCAAGTGAGAGATAGTTTCTCACTCCACTCGCTGGATGGGAAATTATTATTTTTTTTTTATTTTTTTTATTTTTATTTTTAATATATTTTATTGATTTCTTACAGAGAGGAAGGGAGAGGGATAGAGAGTTAGAAACATCGATGAGAGAGAAACATCGATCAGCTGCCTCCTGCACATCTCCCACTGGGGATGTGTCCGCAACCCAGGTACATGCCCTTGACTGGAATCGAACCTGGGACCTTTCAGTCCGCAGGCCGATGCTCTATCCACTGAGCCAAACCGGTTTTGGCTGGATGGGAAATTATTATAGGGCCTAGAGCAATCAACTTTAGGGCATAACAGCACAGAGCCTGGAATCAGATGCCTGGTTTGAATCTTTTTTTTTAAAATATATTTTATTGATTTTTTACAGAGAGGAAGGGAGAGAGATAGAGAGTTAGAAACATCGATGAGAGAGAAACATCAATCAGCTGCCTCCTGCACATCTCCTACTGGGGATGTGCCTGCAACCCAGGTACATGCCCTTGACCGGAATCAAACCTGGGACCTTTCAGTCCGCAGGCTGACGCTCTATCCACTGAGCCAAACCGGTTTCGGCATGGTTTGAATCTTGATTCTCCTGTCAACCAGTTGTGTGACCTGGAGCAAGACTTATTTTCTCTGTGTCTCTATTCTCTCATCTCTCAAATGGGTATATAATGGTTCCTACTCATAGGAATTCTGTAAGGAGTAATGAGTTAGAACATGTAGTGTGCTTAGAACAGCACCTCACACAGAGTAACTGTTATTTTAAGTGTAGTTATTTATTTTCTATTGAGGTAAAAGTACTATTATTATTATATATGCTATTGGCTCTGGATAACTACAAGTGCCTGACTGCTATGACCAGCCCAGATTGGGTTTTCTTCCCAACTTCATCCTCTCCATCCCTCTTCCCCTGATCCGGCTTCTGAAAGTAGGGCTTAGTTTTTGGTTAACTTGTACTTTCTCTACTTATAGAGGTTGGGCGAGGGGATACGCAGGGGCTGTCAATCTATGTTCAGAACAGAAATCATGCGGATGCCTATCCCTTTGGTCATCTGTATAATCAATCTTTCTCACTCATCCCCACAACAAATCCTGACCCTTCCTCAAGATTTCCTACCACAGGGCATCCCATTTCACCTCCCTCATTCTCTAATGGTTGGTCCAGGTCCTCCTTCTCTCTTCCCTGGACCATGGAAGAAGCCTCCCCACTGTCTTATCTACCTCCAATCCCAACATCCCCCTCCAGTGCTCAGACCGCTTCCAGAGTGATCTTTCGGAAACAAATAGCATTGTGCTTCTCTGCTGAAAACCTTGATGGCTCCCTATTGCCTGCACAGTAATGTAAGAAGACACCACCTGGCTTTCAGAACCTCCTGCCACATGACAAAGGCTCATTTCTTTCCTGCCCACCTTCTACTCCAGCCAAACCCATCTCTTCTGCTTCATTCTTTTACTCACGACATTTCCTTTCCCAGTTTACCTTTTTTGCTACTTCTATCTGCTACATTTCCATCTTTAAAATTTAAGGTGAAGGGTTTCCCCATGAAGTCTATACCCCACCACACTACCCCTCTAGTCAGAATTCTTCATCCTCTCTTATATCTCCACAGTAATTTGTTTACATCTCTCTGATAATGCTTAGCACAGACTGCCTTGTGATACCTCTTTTTTCAACCTTTACTTATTTCAAAATGGCTTTTAGATGGCTAACAAAAGTGATGCGGTAATATTTGTCAAAACTCATCGCATGCAAATTATACCTCAATAAAATTGATTTTAAAAGAAAAATACAGTAAGAGCATAGCAGAGTAAAATTAAACAGGTGGGAAAATTGGGATGAAGGGAAAATTAGGGTGGGAAAGTAAATAAATGCAGGGGTAAAGTTAGTATTAAAAATTCATGTCATAAATTTGCCTCTTAGCAGCCAAAGGAAATAGAGAAATAGAGATTTTCCTAGTTCTGAAACCTGAGAATGTTACAGAAGAATGGAGAAAAGCCAAGCAACACTTAGAGAGATGGAGTTACATTTATTATTATTACTACTCGTGGGCTCAGAGAAAAATGTCTCTAGAATTCTGGGCGAAGGCACACAGGAAGTTTCCTGTATTTATACCTTTTTACCCTCTTTGTCTCCCAAACTTGGGGTTTTCCAGTCCCCTTTGCAAGTTCTTAAAGAGCCCCTATGTGCTGGGGCTTTGAGACCTCAACCAAAGGCTTGGCCTGGCGCCAGCACGGATATCTTCGTCTGGGGAAGGTTTAATGGCCTTTCTGAAATGGGAGTAGTCTTATTTTCCTTATTATTTAAGCCAGCAAGCATTTACAGAAGCCAAAATAGCAGGGTTAAAATTTCAAACAGCAGTTTTTATATAAGATGGATGCTTCAAGAAGAATCTCTCTCATGGGCCCTTATGAAGAGAACACTGATTTAAAGGCCAGCTTTCTCGACAATAACTCTATGTTAAACCCAGTGAGGAGTTGTATGAGGCTGTTTCTTATAACATCTCTTAGTTCAAGTTGCTGGCAGAACATCAAAGTGCTGTTAAGAAAGTTCCATAAGGGACTGAAATAGTGCATGCAGTTCAAGTCCGTAGCTTTCTAATGGTTTGGCTAGATTAGGAAATAAAATTTGAAATAACTATAGAAATGGGTGCACTGTTACCCATCAAGGGCAGACCTTTGTTTTTGAATCTGTTGTTTATCCCTAATATTACTTGGGCTGAAGTCTACTCTGTGTGAAATTGATATAGCTTTCTTTTAGTTAGTGTTTGCATGTATAGCTTTTTCCATTCTTTGGCCTTTCACCTATTTATGTTTTCATATTAAAAGTGGGGTTCTTGAAGATAGTATAGAATTGTTTTGTTTTTAATTTAACCTGACATTATCTAGCATTTAACTGGTATGTCTGAATCATTCATATTTAAAGTGATTATTGATGTGGTTGGATTAAAACTTACCATCTTCCTTCTTTATTTCTATTTGTTCCAAATGTTCTTGCTTATATTTCTACCGTCTCTAGGTTTAATTAGAATTCTATTTTGCAATTCTACTTTTCTCTCCTCTATTGACTTATTACTTTTGTTAGTGATTGGGGCTTATAATATACATTTAAAAAATAATCTGAGTCTACCTTAAAATATTACACTACTTCAAGTGAAATGTAAAGACCTTATAATAATAGTTTCTCAATTTCTCCTTCCCATTCTTTGTCATTGTTGTTATATATTGTTTTTTTAAAAATATATTTCACTTTTACCTATGCTGCAACAATATAACACATTTATTACTTTTTACTTTAAACAGTCAGGTATCCTTTAGGACAATTAAAAATAAGAAAAAATTATTTTTCTTTCTTCATTTCTTTATGTAGATTCAAGTTTCTGACCTGTACTACATTGATTCTGCCTAAAGAACTTCTTTTAACGTTTCTTATAAAATAGGTCTGTTGGCAGTTAATTCCCCAAGCTTTTGTTTGTTTGAAAGTCTTTCTTTCTCCCCCTCCTTTGAGCTATTTCTGCTGTGTGTAGAATTAAGGGTGGATACTATTTTTTTAAATTTTTCTTTTTGCTTTCAGCACTTTTAAAATAGCACTCCATCTTGTTTAAATGGGTCTGATAGCCCTCACTGGCTTGGCTCGGTGGATAGAGCGTCAGCTTGCGGATTGCAGGGTCCCAGGTTCGATTCTAGCCAAGGGCACATGCCTGGGTTTCGGGCTTGATTCCCAGTGGGGGGTGTGCTGGAGGCAGCCAATCAATTATTCTCATCATTGATGTTTCTATCTCTCTCTCCTTCTATCTTCCTCTCCGAAATCAATAAAGAAATATATATATATTTTAAAATGGGCCTGATCATGAGTCTGTTGTAACTTTTAGCTTTGTTCCTATAAGTAATGTGTCTTTTTGTTGTTGTTGTTGCCTTCAGGTTTTCTCTTTGAGCTTCTTGGATTTGTTGTAGTTCGGTGTCTTTCACTAATTTTGTAATATTTCTGGTCATTTTTTCAAATATTTCTTTTGTCTCTTTTTTTGATTCAAAACACACACATATATAATATTGTGGACTTCATATTGTCTCACATCTCTCATCTGTTTTTTATTTTTTCTCTTCGTGTTTCAGTTTTGATAATTTCTATTAACCTGTTTTTAAGCTCATTGATTTATTGATTCTTCTTTTACTTATGCCAAGTCTACTGATAAACCCTCTGATAACGTTCTTTATCTCTGTTCCTGTGTTTTTGATTTCTGACATTTTCATTAGATTCTTTCTTACAGTTTTTAACTCTTAGATGAAATTATCAATATGATCTATTGTTTGTTTTTTCCATTAGAGCTTTAATACATCAGTTGTTGTTATTTTAAATTCCTAATCTGATAGCTCCAACATCTGAATCATTTATGACTTTGGTTCTAAGGATTGCTTTCCCCCTTCAGGCTGTGTTTTAATTTGCCTTCTTTATCCTTTGTAAATTTTTTTGTGGAGAGCCAGACATGCTGAATAATATAGAAGATAATGAAATCAATTCATTATATTTTTATGCTTAAAAATGAGTACACCTTGACTTTTGGAAGGCCTTTAGTATTGGGGAATTTATATTAATCTAGTCAAAAGGTAGGCTGGGTTTAAAGTTTGCTGTTGCTGTGGTTACCCTTAGTGCACCACGGCTTCATATTTCTCTAATGGTAACTTCTGTTTATGGGGTGGACTAATTTACAAGAGGGTTTTTGTCAATGTCTGTCCTCTGCTTGACTTTTAATCTTCTTGCTTGGTGAAACTCCCTTGTCACTGCTACCCAGAGAGAATCTGCCTTCTGCAGCTCTCCCAGCCATATTTCCAGAGATATTCTCACTTGATGCTTGCTCGTGTGGAGAAGGTGCGTGGGGGGGAGGGGCCATTCTCTGATGTTCTGATTGGCCTCAGCTGAAGACAAACAATCACTATCAATCTGGAACTCGGGGGTTACCCCTTTTCCAGATGTAACCCTGTGATGAACATACATTTCTGCCCCTGCATCAGAGGGAGTGCCCCGCCCCCCCCAATTTCCTCACCTCAGCTTCAGTGAGCTTTCACCAGTGCTCTCAGGCTATTGTCTTGTCCTTCCTGCTGAATATTTTCTTCCTTAGAGAAGATGCAGGAGATGGCATGTCAGGAGGGGCTGTTGCTCTCCAGCCCAGCCAGCACCACGAGGGGAATCTTCTCCCTGATCGTCCTCGGAAACCCTTGGTGGGGGTTCCCGGAGGAAAATCTTTGCTAAGAGAACCTTACTACTTAGTAAGTGCCCACTCTGAGCAAGGAGCTTCTTTTTTAGATGCTGTGGGAGATACAAGGATACATTTGATAAGAGTTTTTCCCTTACGTGGTTTATAATTATTAGGTACACAGGTATTTATAAGACAAAGCAGAATGGGATCAATGATCTAATTGTGAGTACAGAGTGCCTTGGGAACAGAGGAGAAAGTGTTCATGTGCCCTTTACTCACAAATACTCTGAGTGGCTGCTTTGTTTTGGACTTAAGGAGGAGGATAAGCATGAGCTTTGCTTTTGGTGGACGGTAGTAAAAAGATAACACTACCCTGGTATAGAGTCGTAACAGTGATGTGGAAAGAGCATGGTGTTCAGGGAGCTCAGAGACAGGAACAGCCCTGTCTTCCTTGGGGATGGGGGGGTGGCAGGTGGTCGGAGAAGTGATTAATGCTGATTTGGGGAGATCTGGGAAGGTTTCATAGAGAGAGTGCCCTTGAGTTGTCCTTGAGGCTGGGTAGAATGTGGATGTGTAGATGTGGAGGAGGGGAATTTGCCAGCAGAGAACTGCCTGGGCCAAGGCATAGGGGAGGGAGAGTACAGGTCAGGATCAGGAAATAGAAAATGATCAGTGGAAGTGAAGAGTAGGGTGTATGGAGGGGAGGGGATAGGGAGCAGGAGATCGGACTGGGGAGCTGGCCAGAATCATCTTGTGCTGGCCCAGAGCAGGTCCTGGGTTAATCTTTGTCCAGTGATTGGATAAGCAAATGGCAGCCTCACACGTGGGTTGCTGTTATTTTGTTTATTCATCTGGGGAGCTGATGGTGAAGAATTTGAGTAGGTGGCATGATCATAATGTGGAGGACAAATGAGAGGCAGGTTGAACCTAGGCAGGGACATGAATTAGGAAACCGAGGTGGTTGTCCTAAATGGACTCCTGCCCCCAGTCCTGGAAAGCCTGACTCTCCGTGTCTCTGAAAAGCCAGCCTGGAATGCTTCCCTCTTGTGAAATTGTGGGTCAACAAATGTCAGCACTCAAGTTGAATACAGGGAACACACTGGGAACATCAACAGACATCCTATTTCTAGGGCGGGGACTAAGGCCTCCTAATTGCATCTGCATCAAGGCTGGCCTGGCTCCTGGGAAGGATGTGGGGAGGTGACACAGAGCATGACTGTCAGCACCGAGGGTCTGAAGAAGGCTGAAGCTTCCAAACGTTCGGGGCTTGACGATTCTGTTCATCTTCCTAGAGGGAAGACGGCAGCCCTTCGGATGCTCCCCTCTTAGCGCTCCTCATTTCCCCAGGATTGATGTCAATAAACAATGCAATCACAGGATCCAGATGAAGCAAGTCTCTTTTCTTTGCATGTGGTACAACACAGTTGGAAAATAAGAGAACAAATCAAATGCTCTGAAAGCAAACCGAATGCAAATGAAGGTCTGGAGAACTGTCGGCTTCTGAGCATTTATTTTGCTTTCGTCTCCCCTTTAAATTAAACTAACGCCATTTTCAAAGCTCAGATGTGAATCACAGCCCCTTCTGGAATGAACGGCATGACTCTGGCCTCGTTTGAGCAGGTGTTCCCCCACCGATGCGGGGAGAGGTGGACGGCCAGACTACCTCTCTCCCAGCTTTGCTCACCGGCCCAGCCCAGCAGCCCAGCTCCTTGAGAAGCATGCCTGTGTTTGTGGATGTCCTGTGTCACATGTCCTCCTGAAGTCGCCCCTTGTTTGTCCAAGAAGCTGGCATGGTGTGCATAGCTCACCTTTTGTTCTTTAATACTGGGGTTCCTTGCAAAGGAGAGAAGAAACTTGGGGAGCACAGCAGCCTCCCTTTCCTTGCCCTCCAGCTGGCAGCAGACTCCGGCAGAGCTCAGAGCACCCCAGAGTTTCAGGCCTTTTAAACTCCTTGAATTTGGTTTCAGGAAGTTTGTTTCTTTCCTCCTCTCCCCTCGGTGATGTCTGACAGCACCAATCAAACTCCCACACCCTTGGCTTGTATATATATACGTGTGTGTGTGTGTGTGTGTACATGCACATGTGTATGGGATGTGCTGGGAGAGTACATAAATTGAGCGGTACGAATCATCCAGCTCCTTCTCCCACCCTGAGTCCTGGACCTGGAGAGCGCCTGACACTTTCCTTCTCTGGTCTGGGTGCAGCCAAGTGTCTCGGATGAGGCATTAAGAAAATGAGGTATCTGGCTGCCTCTCTCTAAGGGCCTTCCATCCAGAGCCAGGCTGCCCAAGTTCAAATCCCAGGTCCTCTGTTTGCTCGCTGTGCTGCCTTGGACAAGTTCCTTACGCGGTCTGAGCTTGTTTCTGCTTCTGTAAAGGAGATAATAACAATACTCACTTGTAGGGGAGTCAAATGAGTATTGTTATTACTATTCACAGAGACAGAGAGTAGACTGGTGGTTGCCAGCGGCAGAGGGAAAGAGGGTGGCTTGTCTATGGGCACAAAGTTTCAGTTTGGGAAGATGAAAACGTTCTGGGGATGGAGGGTGGTGATGGCTGCACAACAGTGTGAATGTGCTCACTGCCACAGAACTTAAACGTGTATATTTACATTCTGGATATTTTACCGCAATAATAAAAGACAGAGTACCTTCCTCAAGGACCTGGGGGAGGCGTGAAGGAGGTCATGTGTGCTCAGCACTTAGAACAGAGCCCATAACATAGTACATGCTCCAGAAACAGGAGCTCTCACATGCCCAGCCCTCACCTTCCCAGGGAGGTCCTCGAAGCTGGGCACCTGTCAGCTGGCTGGGGGATGCCCTGAGGAGGGGTCTCCATGTGTGGTTGGGCCGCTGCCAGGACCGGGGCCGGTGACTGAGCATTTCAATGGAAGAGCACTCGCTGCCCACGTCCAGCACCAAGGTTATAAATGGAACACTGCTTGCTAAATTGCCCCATGTCCCACAGACTCCCTCCACGAGTTGCCAGCTCTGATGTGCGGTTGAATTTGGTGGTTAAGCCAGAACAAGAGAATTATGAACCCATAGAGGAAAACATCCAATTAATGGCATCAACACTGTATGTCTGAGAAGAGCCTGGTGTTTTAATGCCTTCACTGGTCTTGCCCACGAATATTTATGAAGTGTCGATGGGAGGGGGAGAATGCTAACTGCTTAGGCAGCGGTTCTCAACCTGTGGGTTGCGACCCCTTTGGGGGTCGAACGACCCTTTCACAGGGGTCGCCTAAGGCCATCGGAAAACACATATATAATTACACATTGTTTTTGTGATTAATCACTTTAATTATGTTCAATTTGTAACAATGAAATGGGGAGTCACCACAACATGAGAAACTGTATTAAAGGGTCGCGGCATTAGGAAGGTTGAGAACCACTGGCTTAGAGTTAGGTCAGAGGCCAGTAAGTGGTGCAGTAGGAGCAGAAGCGGGGAGACACACACACATGCACACACACACACACGCACACACAGTAGAATGCCCCTTGTCATACTGGATCTGGGGACAGGAGTCCCTTCGGACTTCCTGAACGTAATTCTCCCCAAACAGCCCAGTTCAGTTTAGATCAATAACGTTTATTGTGTGGCACACAGAGCTCAGGTTTTAGATAACTCAGTCCGGGGCAGGGAACTGTCAGAAAAAAGACTTCCCTGTGTTTGTGTGGCCTCCAAGGACCCTTCTTAGTTCACTGCAGCCTCGAAGCTCCCCCAATTCTGAACCCAGAGGGCCCTGCCACTCTGCAGGGAAAGGTCCCCAAGGCCCTGCCAGCTCAGGGCTCTACGACCGACCATCTAGTCTAGCGCTTCCCAAGCTCTGTTCGCTGAAAGATCAGGTTTTTATTTTGTTTTTAGTTTCCAATGCATTGTGGGTAGATACTTTTACAAAAAAACAATTAATATGGATTACTAAATTCACTGAATAAGTAAATGAAGAAATAAATTAGAAAAATGAAATATGAAACAAAGAGATAGAAAATACAAGGCCACACTTGGAGCTCATATCTGGCCGACATGCACTTGGTCAAATCACCATAGAAGCTTCTACTCCCTTTGTTGTGCTTCTTGTGTAACCAAATGGTTGCGCCCCGACACTGGTTAGGGGGTCCCATTTTGAATGGCACTTATCTAGATCGCCAGTCTCCAGAATGGTATGCCAAGACAACCCACTGGGGTGCAGGAAGGAAATATTAGCACTTGTTTGTATTTTTTATCATCACAGCCCCTCTTAAGTTTTTATTTTTGGTATATTTTTAATGTACACAGCACAATAGTAAGATAAAACATATCATTTATAAATAATATATGGAAAATTGTGCTCCAATTTTTTTTTACAGGGAGAGCTATGTCCCTGTCAGCTCACACTCAGTGTATTAATGGCACCACCATCGATCCCTGTACCCTCTTCACACTCCTCCCTTCTCTCCCCACTGACATCTCTTCTGTTTCATTCTACCTCGGTTCCATATCTCAAGTGCATTTCCTTTCCATATTGATAATGATAATACTTTTTAGTATAAGGCTACTATTTTTGAGTAGCACTGCAAGCTCTTCATCTTAGCACTCAAAGGCAAGGACTTTTCATCTTGGAATTTCCAACCCAGCAAAGTGCTTAGCTTGTTGCACAGTACAAAGATTCATGAATCATCATCATCATCATAATCATATCTAATGTTTATATGGTGCTTAATATGTCCAGGCACTATTCTAAGCACTTCACATATCATAACTCACTTAATTCTAACAATTTCCCTATGAGATTGATACTATTAGTCCTTTTACAGATAAAAAACGAAGGCACAGACAGGTCAAGTGACTTGCCCGAGGCCCACAGCTTACAGGGGCTCAGTGTTGAAGGAACGAATGAAAATTTGAATGGGAGAATAAATGTATGAGGCCAGAAAGGTGGGCTGGATTGTATAATGATCATCTGTGGCATTTGTATAATTAGCAGATTGGGAGCCATTTCTGGGTTTCTTTCTAAAGAGGCACTAATTGTTTGTTTTGGCGGCTGTAGTTTGACCCAGGGTGTAGCAGTGCATCCCAGAGCATAGGAATCTGACATATGCGATCAAAAGAAATACGGGGACAAAATATTGTTGGTGGAGACGGGAGGGAAGGTGGCTGGCCCAAGGTGTTCTGTCGGTTGGAGATGTGAGTCAGGGTGGTTTATGTGCAGTCCGAGCCTGCAGGGTGATACTGGCGCCCCGCATCATCCAGCCCTTGCTACACAAACGTCGTGACCAGTGTCCCGCCAGGGAGCCACATACCTGGGATTTATAAAGCACAACTTCCTGGACATCTATCTATCCAGGCTGCTGGCCACCTGTCATTGTCCCTTATTTAAAAAGCCCGTTCTCGATCACATTAGAGCCTGGTTACCACAGACTATTGGTTGCACCTTTTCTCAGCTAGAAAAATGATGCTTCTGGACCCGTTTGCAGGCGTCCTCGATTCTTAGTCATTCCTGAGCGTTCTCTTTGTTTCCATAGGCTCTGCACTGCAGTTCTGTGGTTCCGCCCACACCATTGGGAATAAAAGCAGTGGAAAGGGTCCTCTCCCTCCTCCACGGCCCTCTCCAACCAAATAAACATTAAGACACCTCCATTTGCCTGGTATTCTTATTTTCTTCCTTTTTTTTTTCCAACTAAAAATAAACACATGAGTAAAACTACCCATTCTGATTCCTAGGCCATCAGAACTATAAGGAATCTTCAAGACCTGCTGGTTGAACCTCTTCATCTTAAATATGAACGAACTAGAGGCCCGGTGAATGAAAATCGTGCACTGGGGGGAGGGGGGGGTGGGGGGGGTGGGGGGTGGGGGGGTCCCTCAGGGGCCCCTCAGGGGATGTCCGCCTGCCAGCTTGGTTGGCAGTCAGACATCCCTCTCGCAGTCTGGGATCCCTTGCTCCTTACCGCCTGTCTGCAGCAGAGGTGGGAGAGGCTCCTGCCACCGCCCCTGTGCTTGCCAGCTGTGAGCCCGGCTTCTGGCTGAGTGGCACTTCCTCTGTGGGAGCGCACTGACCACAAGGGGGCAGCTCTTGCATTGAGCGTCTGCCCCCTGGTGGTCAGTGCACATCATAGCGACCGGTTGTTCCACCGTTCCGTCGATTTGCATATTAGGGTTTTATGATATAGGATGGAAATGCAAGGAAGGTTGAGGATTATGTTTGTGGGGACCCCTGGTCAGGTTCGGGGGACATGGGAGTGAGAAATCATTCTCTTTGCCTAAATTTCTCCCTGCAGCTTCTATTTATATATCACAAAATTAAACCGCAATTTGGTTTTAATACTTTCCTGTGATTTTCCCTTTTATTTTTCTATTTAGAACATTGATTTTTAAAGTCTCTTCTATTTCATTTCTTCTCTGCTGGTTCCCTTCTTCAGAGTGTGCTTTCACACAGAATGAAGGATTGTCTACGTTTTTCTCTCTTCCCATCAGTGACTGCATATAGATCGTGGGGTTGCCCATAGGAGAGCTGGGAAAGGTGGAACTTCAGTGTCTGCTATTTCCGCAAGTCTGCCTTTGTGTGCTCCAATGATGGAAATCGCTGTAGGGCAATCATTGTAAGATGATGTTATCTGTAAATATTTGTTTACATACCGATCGTATCCAATGCATTCTGAGCTCTTCGAAGGCCCAGGCTGTGTCATCTTCCCTTTTGTGCTGCCGGTCTGCTGTACAATGTCTTGCACATAGTACATGCTCAATAAATGATTGCAGTATTAATGACTGAGTGGAATTTTAAGTCTGACCGCTCATTCAGGGCTTGTTCTCCCCTAACGAGGAAGACTATTTACTAGTAGACTCAGGAACTGGCCTTCGAGCTGAGCGCTAATGGAAAGACAGCTCATGATAGTAGGAAAAAGAGGGTTGTTTTAATGCACATGGAAAGAGCCAAACAAAGGCTTGGAGCAGGAGACTAAAATTACTAGGTTGTCCATCAGGAAATTAAACAGCCTATCCATTCATTAGAGAAAGAACAAATGACAGGCTTTTTGCATTACCAGACTGTTAGTAAGCAAGAGCCAGACTTGCTCTTAGGAAAGCCAGACTCTGAATGTCATGTTACCCAGCCCTCTCAAGCCACCCCGTCTTAAAGTCTTGCTATTCAAAATCGTGAGGACTGTGCAGAGTTCTGGTGCTGGAATAAAGGGTCACAGTCCCTCTTTTGTAACGGTCTCTGTCCTCGCATTTCTCAGGCTACTGAGATGGTTTATGTTTGCTCAGATGATCTCATGCGGAGATCAGCAGGGCCATGTCACCCCTCAACCCAAAGTGGAGGCATTGTTGTGTGGGAGGGAGACCTCATAATAAACTCACTGACCTCTTCCTGTTGGGGTTCCTAACTTTTAGACTTCGGTCCATTCCACTGGCCATGTTGCAATGGGTCTTGCAAGTTCAAATGCACCTTCCTAAGGGAAACCATGTCTAAAATGAGGGTGGAGTGATGAGAGGGCTTAACAAGTTTCTGAGTGTCTCTTGATTACTCCATATCTGTACTTGATGCTTTTACATTTCGCTTGTTCCTCATAATACCCCTGGGAGAGAGGCATGACCCCCTTTTATGGATAATAAAGCTAAGGCTCTGAGAAATTCAATAATCTTGCTTGAGAGTAATTCAGAAGATTATACAGAAGTCTAGGCACAGTGTGGTGGCTTGGATGTAGAAGGTGCCTACAGTGACTGAGAGAAGTTGGTAAATCTGGGATATTATTTGGAGGTAAAATTGATAGAATTTGGTGATGGACTGAATGTGGGGGAGGGAGGAAGAAAGGAAAAAGTCAAAGATGGTTATAGGTGAGTAGATTGATAGTCTGAGATCTTCCTGAGAAAGTGATGACATTTTTGTGTCCACATCCACTGACAGTCTTTATTTGACCTAACCCCTCATCCTTCCCCCCACTTTTTCCTTTCATCTCTTTGTCATCAAGCCAGTCTAAACCCATCTGACACTTCTTTGGGATAGTGAAGGTATTTGTTGTGGCACTGGGCCATCGGAAGATGAAGGCGAGGTTCTGGCAAGTTTAATTAAGATCTGTGGGCTTGGGATCACAATTTGACAAGCATGGTGGGGAGAAAGGATGGTCCACAGAAGGAAGCTGTATCCCTTTCAAGCTTTATTTACTCAACTCTGAAAACATTCATCAGAGAAAGCTTAACATCATCATTCTTATTTCACTGGGGATAATGCTGAGCCATGGAGCAAAACACCTTGCTGTCTGCTGGAGAGGGAATGTAGCCACTTACATATTGAGGGTTTGGGGCTCCTGGGCCGCCAGGTATCTCACCGGGCCTCTCTCTTGCTCAAGCAAGTAGAAGTAGGTCATGAGCTGCAATTAGGAACCGGAATAGGATGTTCCCAGCGGGAGGTTTGGATACCAGTGAGTCAAAGTGGAGGTTCCCATGGCAATGGTAATGCCGCTTCCTTTTTTTTTTTTTTTTTTTTTGAGACCAGAAACCTAGCAATATGGGGTGAGTCAACTGTTCTTTGAAGACCTGTGGTGTTCCTTCACTTTCATGTGTCAGATTGGAAAGATCCATGACTACTTGGTTCCTGGGCATTTGATAGCATTTCAGGTGGGTTTCCACATGGTAATGTGGGCTTAGCTGAGAAGCCTGAGAGCACCATCTCATAATGTGTCTCTCCCCTTGTCCACGGCACCATCCCCAGAGAGCAACGGACGTGAAGACTCCAATGGAGTGAGAGTTTTCTACCAGCTTAAAAGCCTTTCTCAGGGCATTACAACATTTTCCCACTTGTCTGATTTTGAAAAATATCAAGAAGGGAAGGATGGATGGAAAAGATCTGGCTGTTTCCAAAATATCTCTGAGGTCTCCTGTTTCTTTAGGTGGCTGTGCTCAGAGAAAGATGTCCACAGTCTCCTCTCCAAGTCCCCTCTTCATGTTCTCTGACTCATCTGGTCAGACTGCATGCCCTGGCCATGCAGGTATCCTCATGCTCCTTCTCAGGATGAGTCAGAGAATTCTTGAATCACAGGCTGTCAGAGCTGGAAAGCGCTTCCGTCAGAGAGGGGCGATCACAGACACTTTAAGACTAGCCAGGTGAGGTCTCCCATAGGGCAGAACCTTGGTTGGTCACCGTGTTCCTGGGACTCACCATTAGTTTTGTAGGTCCAGCTTTCATAGACTGACTCACAATAACTTGGTTTGCAGTAAACTGACATAGAAACTCAAATGGCCATATATGCTCTTTCTTTTCTTTTTTTTTTTTAATCCTCACCTGAGGCATGGTTTTTCAGAGAGAGTGGAAAGGAGGGAAAGAGAGACACATCGACTGGTTGCCTCCTGCATGCACCCATCCATAAGCTGGGAGTAAACCACAACCCTTCAGTGTGAGGCTGACTCTCTACCCACTGAGCACCATGGGCCAGGGCCATATATGCCTTTTTAATGGAGAATATTCTGTTTCAGTGACCAGAATTCCCATGTCTCTTATCCAGTGCTTTAGAGTACTTGGAAGATGGTAATCAGGAGCTTCTTAGCAATCAGAGCTTCAGATCAAAGGGAAGAGGATGACCTTGAGCAATCTCTTGTCTGTGCCAGCAACCCCTGGATGAACTATCCCTGCTCAACAACAGATAGCAGGATGTGCAGATGACCCTAAGCTAGCCACTCTCTTCCCAGGACAGCCCTGGAAAAGCAAATACTTAACATTTGCAAATACATATATTGGCTTTATGGGGTCCACTCAGGCCATATCCCTGTTTGTAACACGTTACATTTCTTTGTTGTTGTTTTTTATTTGTTTTTTTTTTTTTTTTAATAATTTTTATTTCTTAAAGTATTACAAAGAGTATTACATATGTCTCCTTTTTTCCCCCCCTTGACATTCCCCCGGCCCCTACCCCCCGTCCCCCCCCCGCCCCGTGTCTTGTGTCCATTGGTTAATCTTATATGCATGCATATAAGTCCTTCAGTTGGTCTCTTAATCCCCCCCCCCCCACCCTCCCCAGGCTTCCCACTGTAGTTTAACATTCTGTTCAATGTTGCTCTGCTTCTGTATCTACCCCTGTTCATCAGTCCATACTGGTCCCCTTTATTTGTCCCAACCTCACTGGAGTAGTCTCAACCTCACCAGGGCCGTCTGAGCCTCACCAGGGCCGTTTCAACCTCACCGGGGCTGTTTCAACCTCACCGGGGTCGTCCCTACCACACGGGGGCCGTTTCGACCTGACCGGGGTTGTCCCTACCACACCGGGGCCGTTACGACCTGACCAGGGTCGTCCCTACCTCACGGGGGCCGTTTCAACCTCACCGGGGTCGTCCCTACCTCACGGGGGCCGTTTCAACCTGACTGGGGTTGTCCCTACCACACCGGGGCCGTTTCAACCTGACCGGGGTTGTCCCTACCACACGGGGGCCGTTTCGACCTGACTGGGGTCGTCCCTACCTCACGGGAGCCGTTTCAACCTCACCGGGGTCGTCCCTACCTCACTGGGGCCGTTTCAACCTCACCGGGGTTGTCCCTACCACACCGGGGCCGTTTCGACCTGACCAGGGTCGTGTTGTTGTTTTTTAAATATATTTTTATTTCAAAGAGGAAGGGAAAGGGAGAGAGAGAGAAACATCAATGATGAGAATCATTGATTGGCTGCCTCCTGCATGCCCTCAGCTGGGGATCGAGCTCACAATCCAGGCATGTGCCCTTGACTGGAATCAAATCTGGGACCCTTCAGTCTGCAGTATGACTCTCTAGCCACTGCACCAAACCAGCTAGGACCATTTCTTTGGGTTTTAATAGTCTTTATGCTAATATCACTTGCAATTATGTCCACTCAAATCACATCCTGGTCACCTTGTCTCCTGATTTAGTAATGATCTCTTAGGAGGAATTGATTGTTAATAATGTCCCTTCCCAAAGGTACTCAATGTTTTAAAATATATTTTTACAGGGCGCCCACTAGACCCTCCTCCAGGGCTGCACAACCAAAAGCTTTCCCAGTTCATCACTTCAGAACATGAATTCCCAATGCCCCGCCCCAGCCTGCCTTGGCTTGAACACTGCCAATAGCTGGGAGCTCACCACCCTGTGGGGCTCAGTTCTTTCAACCAAGACCCTAGGCTGAAAGAGAGGAACCAACCAGAAGACATTATCAATACCCTTGTGATCGAGTTTTTTCTCGAGTTGCTAGAGGGGACATAAGAGAAGAGTAAGTGAGCTCAGGAATGGGCAGCTGATTGGTTTCCAAAGTTCTGCAGAGAAGGGGGTTCAGACCTTTGGAGAAACGGCAGGTGGTGTCCTCAGCATCCCTGAAGCTTGTTCAATCAGCCAGAACTACTCCTGTCCATCCAGGACTTTGAATGTTTGGTATTTTAATGGAAAAAACCAAGCCCTGTGGCCCATATGAAGAGCTGTCAGTACAAGGTTGGGCCTGCCATGGAGGGAGTAGCTTGCTACTAGGCTCCATGGGGCCTGTCAGAGTGTCTGAAAATCCCATCATGCCTTTGGACCCTTCCTTTAGCTGTAGCGTTGTCTCCAGAAAGTTCCCATGATAATGCAAGTCATTTTACATAAAATCAATTAACAGGTGAAGATGTAAGTGGCTGAGCAAAGAGCAAGACCCCAAGACAAGGGGACCCAGATGCAGGAGGCCTGGCCTGGAGTATGAGGCACTATTCTAAAGGGAGAATGGAAATTTTGAGTAATGATAGGTTGGCTGCTAATGGTGATGGGACATGATTCCCAAGGACCCCCATCCCCCAAACCTCAAAACAAGATTTCATTAGCATCTTTGCTGACACATTTTGGAACTGGACCTCGGGAGTTTTCCTTCCAGTTTCATCATGAACTCAGTGAGTTAGCTTATGATTCAAACCCCAGATGTATTACTTAATAGCTCTGTGATCCTAGGTAAGGTACTAAATTTGTCTGAACCTTATTTCACTCAGCTTTAAAAAGAGAAAAAAGAAAATAGTACCTATCCAGAAGCACTGTTCATGAAATTAAGTGAAATCCCACGTAATCCATGGCATGTGGTAGACAACACAATAAATGGACATAATTATTTCTTCTTTTATTTCTTGTAGCAGCTCCCTTTAATGTGTCCATTAAGAATCCCTTCTACTCCGTTCCCAAGAGTCTTATCTAGGTATAAAATCATTCACTCGAGTATTCCAGGAGCGGAATTGTGATCGAGCCCAATAACAAAAGGGAACTTTAACAAATTAGACTGACCCTTGAAAGTCAGACATGCAGATTCCTCATTAAAGATGGCTCACACGTTGAGTTATATAATTGTGGTAGTTAAAGGAGGCTCCCATCCTTTCCTCTGTCTTCTCCCCGCTTTTTCCTGGTTCCCTTTATCATCAAGGCCTTCAACCTGCAGGATATCTTTGAATGGATTTATCTCCATTTTTCCTCCTAAATTGGCCAAGGCTGACCAGAAGGTTCCCTGACTTCAGTTAGTGAGTGGGAATGGGGACTCCCCTGTCCTTCTGGACACGGTACCTCATGCCTCTGGTTTGGTGTGTGAGGGAGGAGGAAAGAAGGAAGACCCTGACCCTCATGTTATTCAATTTAATGATCCATAGCACTTTCCGTCCTCTGTAGAGCTCCACGTGGGACTGTGTGTGTCTCGTATACCTTAATGTTTTCAATGTTTGCACACTGCCCGGTGCACAGTAGGGATTCAATCAATGTAGATAGAATGAATGCATAGCGTGTGATTGTGTCCTGGTGGGGCAAGGGCACAGGGCAAGTCTGGGAAAGAGCCATTCTCAGCAAGGGGACCTCCTAGTTTGGACTGAGACATGCATCTTCCAGCTAAGTTGGCATTGGGGTGATTTCTGTGCCTTTTTCTCTAGAGGGGTGAGCCTCCAGTTCTCCATTCTAGGCCCCCAGTCTGCAAGGTCAAGATACATTTCCAACAGGAAATGGGTATTTGATGTCCCCTTCCTTCCCCAGTATGTACATTTGCAGCTTTGGGAATCTCCTGTCCTCTTCACACCCCCCAGAAAGGACATTCCTCCTTTGGCTTTTACATTCTGGGCCCGGGCCACCCACTGCTGCCTACAGTGGATTTCAGCCATATCATTTAAAGTTGCTCCGAGTGCCAACAGCACACTCAGCACTAGACACAAACATGCAAGGACACAGCTCTCGCCTGCCCCGGAGACTTGCCCAGTAAGTTAAACAGACAATAAAATGCAGACTTCAAATATGTCAGAGGAGCAGACATTTAAAATTCTCAGCAGGGCCTGTAAAGATGATGCTTTCAAATTTTAAATTTCTTCCTCTTCCCTTGCCTTCAGCATCTGGGCTGCCTGAGAGCTGCCCTGCCCCTTCTCGGTCTGCATCACTGTGCTTTCATGAGCAGGCAGAGAGTTTGAGGTATTGGTGGTGAGTGTGAACGGTTCTTCCCAGGCTCCTCCCAGGTTGCCTGAAGGAACAGAGGCGCCTAAACTTGACAGCAAACATTTCCACACCTGCTTTCTTTCTCTCTTTTCTTTCTTTCTTTCTTTCTTTCTTTCTTTCTTTCTTTCTTTACCTTTTTTTCTTTCTTTCTTTTTCTTTTTTCTTTCTCTCTCTTTCTTCCTTTCTTTCTTCCTTCCTTCCTTCCTTTTTTTCTTAAATATATTTTTATTGATTTCAGAGAGGAAGGGAGAGAGAGAGAGATAGAAACCTCAATGATGAGAGAGAATCATTGATGAGCTGCCTCCTACACACCCCCCACTGGAGACTGAGCCCACAATCCGGGCATGTGCCCTTGACCAGAATTGAACCCGGGATCCTCTAGTCCACAGGCCAATGCTCTATCCACTGAGCCAAACCACCTAGGGCTCCACACCTGTTTTCAATTCTTCGACTAGAACTGATGTTATTAAGTTGATGGTTCAGGATGGTAAACCAGCAGAGCTCTGTCTTTTGGAGAAAACATAATCCACATGACAGATGTCACCTGGGCTATTTCTGAACACCAGAAACCACTGCCCTGGACTGTGCAGATCACGAAGCAGGTGGGCCAGGCCCTGTGGGCCAGGCGCCACCTGGCAGGAGATGCATGGTTAATTTCTTTCACTGTCTGCCTTGCTCTTTGCAACGGACATACCCGGGGCAGCACGCATCCTTGCTGTGTTCACATGGCGTCCCTTTCTCCTGGCAAGGACCTGACCTGGGTCGTGGGCTCTCTTGGGCATGATGTGAGGAGGAACTGCAGTGGTTTCCGGGACTCGCTGCCCGATCTTCTGCTGAGGCTGGCATTTTGAGGACTGGCACAGAGAAGCATCTTTAGAAAGGGTGGCCCAGAAAGGTCACTCTGAGCAGATGACAGTTTTCGCTAAGACCTGCATGACTGGAACATTGTGGTGGTTCAGTAGGCACTTTTGAAGGAATGAATGAAGCGTGAACAGGAGTAGTAGCAGTGGGAAGGAGCAGAGGGGACATCTATGAGAGATTCAGAAAGAATTGACTGGGCTTGGTGATTGTTCGGATATGGGAATTAAAAGAGAGGAGTCCAGGATGGCTAGCCTCAATGGCCCTATGGTGACAGCCATAGAAATAGGAAGGAGAATGAGGGGCAGACATAAAGAAAACAGATCTTGCCCTGGTCAGTGTGGCTCAGTCTGTTGGAGCATTGTCCCGTACACTGAAAGGTGGCAGGTTCGATTTCTGGTCAGGGCGCATACCAGGTTTCAGGTTCAATACCAGACGGGAAGCAACCGATCCATATTTCTCTCTTACATCCATGTTTCTTTCTCACTCACCATTCCTCTCTAAAATCAGTTTAAAAAAATGAAAACAGATCTTGAGGTACACTTGGGACGGGGAATGAACAGCTGGGTTCAAGTTCTAGCTCAGCTGTCCATTAATTGCATGGCCTGGGGGAAGTCACTTAGCCTGTCAGAACGCCAGTTCTTCATTAAAATGAGGGCAAGTCTTGTCTTAGTTCATAGCTTGTCATCAGGATCTAGTGAAATTACATGTAGTCTTTGCCAACGACAGCCTATCCCAGGTATAGGACAGTATTCTAATCACTACCACCCCCATCCTTAGTAGAAATCCAGGTTGTTAGGTGGGGTTTCTGGGTCACGATCATTTTGCTCCTCCACCATTAGGGCACTTGCTGGATGCTGTAATCACACCAACCACCTGGCACATCACCCTGGGGCGGTGCTTCCTCAGCCCAGCTTACCTGGGAGGACAGATACCTCCCAGCATCCAGACAGGTCTCTTAACGTCAGTCAAGCAGGTATTTGGAAAAACTTCCCAGTCTGATTGCCCATGAGAAGTGGCCAACCAGAGGAAAGAGTGCCAGGATCCAAAAAACCATCGATACCAGCCCCTTCACCTCCAGGGCACCCACCAGCTGTGTGTACTTGAGGATGTGCCTCTATGGGAGCCGGTGGAGGGGCTGGGTTTGCTAGCACAGCTGTTTGCTCTTCAGCACTTTGGCCCCCTGCAGGGAGGCAGCACCTAGGAAGGGAGTCAACATTGGAGCCTCTAGCCCAGCAGTTCTCAACCTGTGGGTCGCGACCCCTTTGGCGGTTGAATGACCCTTTCACAGGGGTCGCCTAAGACCATCTTGCATATCAGATATTTACATTATGAGTCATAACAGTAGCAACATTACAGTTATGAAGTAGCAACGAAAATAATTTTATGGTTGGGTCACAACATGAGGAACTGTATTTAAAGGGCCAGAAGGTTGAGAACCACTGCTCTAGCCGGAGGCCCCCCGCACGGCTGGTTGACAGTGGGCCGTGAGGCAGGTGCTGGGACCAGGCTCTCTGCTCCCTGTCACCATTCTAATCACCCCCCACTGGCTCTGTCAGGTGGTCAAAGGGCCAGTCTTCTTTCATGTGTTTGTGTTTTCAGGACCCTGATCCTTAATAAGAGTCATGGCCCCGCCTCCCAGGACGTGCCTTTGTGTTCCAGGGTGTTAATGACGCCCGGAAGACAAGCCCCCTCCAGGGTCTCTCTTTGGGCCACCTAGAAGTGGGGGTGGGGGGAGGTGCTCCCTCAGAAGGAGCTTCATTTGACTGCTGCACATGGTTGCCAGGGCAGTTATCAAAAAAGCACCGCGTGACGACTGAGACACCGCATGTCAAGTGCTTAGAACAGTGCCCAGCACATCGTAAGTGTTCGATTAATATGAACCATTGGTATTGCTTTTCTCCCAAGAACCCTATACAGAAGTATCGTTATTATCCCACCTTCAAGCAGGAGCAAATTGGAGCTCAGAGAAGATAAATCTCATCCCAAGAAGCCAGCTTGTGAATGGTGGCCCCAGGATTTGAATCCAAGATTCTCCCGACCTGGGCTACCTCCCACGCAGGAGCGGTTAACCTTAAACTCGTTCTAAAAAAGCTGAAAGGGACTAAAGCTGTGCTCTCAGACTTAAAACCGGTCTCAGGATCTGGAGCTGCTGTGCTTGCCTATAACGGAATGCTTGTCCCCAGGGTGGCCCCCAGGAGGGACTGGGGGTGGGGCAACTGGCAGGAGGACCCTGTGAACTCAGTCAACAGAGAAATAGAGGCACCTGGTTCTGATCCCCTCAAACATTTCCTTCTCTCTTTCTAGTCCTGCACTCCTCACCCCATCCACCTTAATTCACAGCCTGAGACAGAGCGACGGAGCCTCCAAAAGGTTGCCTGTCCAAATCCCAGGCCTGGGGCTTCTGGCCCTTTGCAGAGCCCACACTCCAGCTATCACGGTCCATTACCGCCCTCCTCCGCAGTCTCCTGAAGCCAGATGCTACTTCCGGAGTCATAGTAAATGACAGCCTGCCCTGTTCCTCTCAGGCTGACGGAACACACTCAGGAGACCAGAGTTCTAGCTACAGCTTTTTCATGTATCAACTTGGACAGCAGGAAGCACAAGCATTGGCATAGGGGTGATGAAACAGCTTCTCCAATCTCGTTTCATTTAAGTCTCCGAGGACCAGGTAGTCATCAGGACAGAGTCTCCCATTTCCATCTTACAGAAGAGAAGCTGAGGTTGGGTTAAGGCAGCCGTGGGCAAACTACGGCCCGCGGGCCGGATCCGGCCCGTTTGAAATGAATAAAAGTAAAAAAAAAAAAAAGACTGTACCCTTTTATGTAATGATGTTTACTTTGAATTTATATTAGTTCACACAAACACTCCATCCATGCTTTTGTTCCGGCCCTCCGGTCCAGTTTAAGAACCCATTGTGGCCCTCGAGTCAAAAAGTTTGCCCACCCCTGGGTTAAGGGCTTGATCAAGCTTGTACCTCTAATGAGTGGAAACCAGAACACAAACCCAAGATTCCGATGTTATTTCCATCTTGTCATTTTTCTCTCCAACTCTCTCCCTCACTGAACTTCAGTTGTATGTGTACAGTGAGGGTGTCTGAGGTCCCTCTAGCTCTCAAGCAGAATCGAGTGTCTTCCTGTGTTCCGATGCACTCTAATTCACCTAAGGAACCCAGCAGGGCTATGTCCTATCTGATCTATGCCCACTCTTCTATCTTGTAACATTTCCATGTTTACAGTTCATGCAACATCCTTTCTTTAGGGAAGGGACCTGTTTGCTATTAATAATAAGAAAACCAACCATTCAGTCCCCGGATTGCACTAGCAAATAAAGAAACAGCCCTCCAAGTGTGTGCACCCTCCAGCAGCCCCATTACTTGGGCATTAAACATCTGAGCACAGCACAATCTCTCTGTAAAGAAGCCTGGTTTGCGACATCTAGCATCAGCAACAGACCTCTGGGAAACGGCAGTAAGAGTGCAAATGGATAGAGCGTATTGATGGCTCAAGGTATCTACGTGATTAAGAATTTAAAACCGGAGCAGGAAATGACTGTTGCCAGCAGAGAGAAGCTTCAGCTGAATCCCTGGCCCATTCCTCTTAAAGGAATAATTATAATAGCCCACAAACTGAAGGCAATTCTCAATTATAGATGCTTCTCAAACATATATTTTTGGCTGCAGAGAGATGGTTAGGATTCTTGATGGTAAGAAAACTTAGATTCGAGACCTTATTTTTTAGTAAATTACTTAGTTTCTTTATGCCTATGATTTTTATAAAACCTATAATACAATCCTAACACTAAATCACATATAAATCCTGGTGAGAGGATTTTAAAGTTTAAAAAGCATTAATTTGAATTTCCCCCCTTATTTTCTTCCCTTCATTATCTCATTCTCTCGCTCACTGTGAGACTTGTTGATTTGTTGTCTGTCTCTCCCCACTAGAATGAAAGCTCCATGAGGCCAAGGGTGTTTGAACGTCCTATTAGTGCTATTGCTGTATTTCTAGCACCTGGAACAGTGCCGTGTACAAATAGGCCCAGTACATTTCTAATGAATGAAAGCATTCATAATTGTTTCTTTGTTAAAGCATTTTCTCCTTTACATCCCCAGGACTATTTTGTAACGGCTGATCTGTACTTCTTAATCCCTTCACCTTTTTTCACCCAGAACATGAGGATGTAAGTAAGTGCGGAGTAGGACAAGAGCATGTGGTTTCTAGCGGACATTTCCAAGTTGGGCATCTGCCATGAACAGAAATGGGAGCTAATAAAGAGGGAGCCTGCTGTGTTGGGAGCTACTTGGGTTGTGGTTGTTTGGTGACTTTTCACAGAAGCCCAATACAGCGAGGATAATGGGGCAGCTGAGTAAATTGAAGGAGAAGGCTTCTGTCAGTGCCTGGTAGGTTATATTTGATCATTACTGTTGAGCGGTGCAGTGAGGAGTTGGGAGGCCGGGCTGAATCACATTTTTGTGATAACTAAAGCACAGATTGGAAGTAGGTTATTTAATTTTCTCAACTTCAGGCAATGTCATGTGACCTCTTTCTGACCCACTGTCCAGAGCAGACAGGAAGTGGGCCCAGAGCTCCTCACCAGGGCACCCTGGAGCCCCAGCTGTCCACAGGGGTCTGAGTTGGAGCCTTAAGACCGGCTGGGGTGTGCTTGTGCTCACTCAGCTGCCCACCACTTCTACGGGCTCCAAGCATTCCCCGGAGGGTACTCTGGGCGCTGGCCTCCTCCTGGGTTTTGTTCTTTCCCCTAAAAGAAATGTACACAGCTAGGTGGAATCCTTCTCTATGGGGTTTCCAGTGGGAGCCAGATGCTTCCCGCCTTGTGCCAGCCTTGCCTGGTGACACGGATATCGCAGCTCAGCCTGGCCATAAGGCTGAGTGACATGTTCCCTCCACCATTACCTCAGGGTTGCCCTTGCCCTGCGGTTCTGACAGGCTGTCACTGCTGCAAACAAACAAGGAGAAATGTGTGGAGGGTTTGAAGGCCCAAAACCCAGCAGGGAGGGTGGGGAGGGCAGGGTGCCCAGACCTGGGAGAGGCTGAGAATTTTCCCAGGTGGGTTTGGATCCCCAGAGGAATGGTTAGGTCCCGGGAAGCTGGGAATTTTCTCCTGGTCCAGAATAATTTCTTTTTGTGGGGAGGGAGTTTTCTCCTGGGCTGAGCTAGCAGGTTATCATTCATTCAAGTTCAAAGGCAGGCAAGGGCCTCTGACTTTTCTGAATCTCTTCCCCCCACCTCCCCTGTGGCGCAGGGCTGACTGGGGACAGTGTCTGAGTGCACCTCCCTCCCATCCCACGTGCTCACGCAGATCCCAACCCTCCTTTCCAGTCTCTTCTCCACCGTCGTTGCCCTGTTCCCCCTCCTTTTGGTTCTGGTGCACATGACTGAGTGATTTAATCTATTCGGCTCTTGGTATTTCCAGTGATTAATATCACATCCTGCCTCTTATCATTTAATGCGCCGTGCATCCTGAGCTATCTGTCCCCCAAAGACAGGCAAGATAAAGTCTGAAAACAAAATCCCACGTTCACCAACCACCAGATCAGAAAACACAGAAAGGAACTGGCTTACCTTTGTGAGTCGGGGCCCTGCATACACATTCTAGCAAAGGCCCACCGGCCCTTGGCGGGAGCGTAAACAGGTCTGTAACCGAAAGCCGGCCCTCCTAGCTGGGAGCCACGGGCCAGGCTTATTCCTCTGAGGAGGCAGGTTCAACGAGGAGGGCTCCAAAGAGAGGCCAAGCAGGGTGTGCTGCCGGCCAGAGGGTTGCCTGAGTGAGTGGGGGAGAAGGGTCTGCATTGTTAGCCTTGTGAGTCTGGCTCTGCCCTGGGCTCAGGCCTGTGGCTGCAGCAGGAGGGCCCAACAGAGAGAGGGCAAACCCTCCAGAAAGGAAGGGCGTTCAAGAAGAAAGCCTCGTGGCTTTTCATTATGAGGAAAAGGTGTTTACATTCCAGGCCCTCTGATTCCCTTAGCCCAGCCCAGCCTGCCTCTGCCTCCCTCCGGCACTCAGAGCCTCCACCTCTCCTTTCATCTGGTCTACCCAGCAGGGTCCCCTGCAGCCTCCGCACTGCCCCATTCCTTCTCCTCCCCCTGCTGCTCCCCCATCGGCCCTCCTCTTCCAGTCCCCAGCTGTGAGGGGAGAGCAGGCTTGCCAGCCCTCCACCCTGCCCCTCCTCTGGTTTCCACCAGTGTTTCAGGACAGCAGCAGGGACGGATGTCTGCCCAGTGTGAGTGCCCAGTGCACCCCGCAATGTCGCAGGCCTCCGTCCTTGCACTGGAATTGCTGTGGAATTGGGGTTCAGGTGGGAGGGGACCCCAGCTGAGTCTCGGGCTGTATCTCTGCTTGAAAATCAAGCCTGAATCTCGAATAAACCTATGGAAGTGAGTGGGAGGGAGGAAAGGGGGAGAGGGGGTAGGGGTGAAGGGAGAGGGAGAGAGAGAGAGAGCCCAAACAAGGAAACAGGAGGTCCTCCCACATTTCTGAGGCCGAGTGGAGCTCTGATGCGAAGTTAGGATCAGTTAGACCCTGATTGGCAGCTGAAGGAGGTGAAGACCTTTCTCTGCCTATTTCATTGCAGTCCCTGTGAGGACATAAAGGGGGAGAAACTGCCAACAGGAATTGAATTCACCTCACTGCTCCTGTTTAAATTAACCCTACAGATGCAGGTTGGGGAAAAGGAAAGCAAACCCCCACATGTTTCTAGGTTAATAGGAAATGCCCCATTGATTTGGGAGTTCCTTTGTGACCCAGCTCTACACTTTCAGAGCTCGAAGTGGTTTGACTCAGGCTTGCAGAAGCGCTCACAGCCGCCTCCTGCAGCAGGAGTCCCTGAGCCCTCTCCTCCCTCTGGGCCCTGCTCAGGGAAGTGGAGGTAACTGGCCGATCAGCATGTGGCCTCACTGCCACTGGACAGGGGACCTGCCCTGAGTGGGTCTGCCCAGGGCCAGCCGGTAGCGTGTGGGTTCTTGACGTTGTGCAGGAAAGATTTCAGAACACGAGCCAGTCCAGGTGACTTTGAGGGTACATTTACTAAAGCTGGGGACAGTGAAACAAGGAAGGAAATAGTATAGAAGAAGCAACAGGAGACCCTAGGCAGGTCTGCGTTAGCTCACTAAGAAGTCAGAGAAAAGGGGGCCTTGGAGACAGGTTCAGGGGGTTAACCTGGGACAAGCTGCTGCCGCCCATTGCTCCCCTGGTTGCAAGTCCAGGGTCCCTTAGAGTTTAAGAGACGCAAATCTGTGGGGGAAGAAGAGGAGGGATGGAAAACAGGGGTGTGCTCCTACAAAAAAGCGTGCCCACCACGACCTTAGTCTTGAGGGTTTTAAAGGCCGGGAGCTTAGGGAGAACCTCAATAGAATATTCATCAGCTTTTCCAGGTGTGCCCTTTCAGGGTCGTGGTTTCCACTGATTGGTCCGTGTCAGGGCACGAGGTCATTAGTCTATGCAGCTGATCCTGGCGTTGCCCACCTTGTTTTGCTACTTTTCTAGGCCTGGAGCTGAAATACAGCTGAGGCCTCGATGTTATCTCAGGGAGGTGACCTTCGGTATCTGGCTGAAAATTGCTCGGCCAGTTTGTTCAGCTCTCTGTCTCCATTTCCCCATTCCACTTGCCAGGGACTTTTCCTAGCTTCTTCCCATCCTGCCTCACCACCAACAGTGCTCTCAAGGGCGCCACTGAGGCTCAGAGGGAACATGGAGGTGTTCTGGGAGGGAGTGTGGGTGGGGAAAGTGATGGCAACATGTGGGAAGAAGCCCAAGCTATTGCATCCGCCCTACCCTCCTTTCCTCTGGCTCCGCTTGGCTGCTTTTGTAACACAGTCCCACAGCCCGGTGTTGGGGGACTCTGTCCACCGGATGTCCCAGGATGGTTCTACCTCCAGGCTCCTCACCAAACCCCGGGTCTTCAGAGCTGCTTGGTTTTATTTCACAAGCACACATATGGAGCATGCTACGTGCCAGGCACTGTTCAAACTACTTGACTCACGTTAACTGCAGTAATGCTAACACAACCCGATGCAATACATACTGTTTTTATCTCCATTTCTCAGATCAGGTGAACCAGGCATAATGCTGTTAGGTAGCTAGCCGGAGCCCCCGCCCCTGCAGCTGGGAAGTGGTGGAGCTGGGATTTGAACCTGGGCACTCTGGCTCCAGCTCCAGGTTCTTAATCACCGGTTAGGCTGCATTTCACGATGGCTCCCATGGTCTCCCTGCTGGATGCCCAGCCTCCCTGCTTTGGGTGGGAAGAAGAGTGGTAATAGAGGGAGTAGAGCACAGCACCGGAGATCAATAAACCTGGTTCTCGTCTGGGTTGTGCCACCATCTGGCCAAGGGACCCCATGCAACTCACTCAAGCTCTCTGAAACCCAGCTCCACATCTGTCCGAGGAGGGAGTGGATTGGCTCACTTCTACGTCACTCTCACATCGGATGACGACAGGGCCTCCATAGAGCACTCAGGCATGCTTCGGCCAGGCCACCCCTGCAGCTACCTGGACCTTTCCTTCGGAATTACCAGCGGAGGATGCAGGCAGAGTGGACACACTGGGCCACAAGTCAATGGGTGGGCAACCTCCTTTGGAAAGGTGGACAGTTTAATGTGGCTCTGTGACCCTCCAGGAGGGGGCCAGTCAGAACTTGGATAATGTTCTGCACAGGGAGGTCCTCTTATGATTATGACCCAGGATGGACCTCGTGGTTATGCTCAGGGTTATGATTCCCATCGGGGGTCAGTAGGAAACTGGCAAGTGCTGTCCCTGACCAGCGAAAGGCCAACCCAAGTAGGTCTCCTCCCTAGCAGGCAGCAACAGATTCCATCTACTGCCTAAAGACTTGGAGACACACACGCTTTAATTGGATTTAAATGGACCATTTTAGCTAATTAACAGTTAGGATCAGAGAGTTTTAAATGGATGTGTTCTATTTCTTCAATGTTGAAATGCATGCTTTTCATGTTGAACATTTCTGAAATGGAATAAGTCATACAAACAGCAATATTTATTTTAATGTCGTGTTTCCCCCCAACATACACGCATACACAGACGCACAAACAAGCATTATTAAAATTGATGGTGCCTATTAGAATTAAAAAAAATAGTATTATACTTTCTTATGTTACTTTTGTCTATGTTGGTGTGGGGGAGGGGAGAGAAGTCACTTTAGCAAGAAGAGGAACTTTATTATAATTTTGAACCCCTGTGGGCAGGAATGGGCCTCAGGAAGGCTAGAAACCCAAATTTGGAACGCTGTGGGGAATCCTTGAAGTATTTCCATCTGTCGTCCTTGCCTCTTTCTGCGTATCTGGTTCATTGTTCACTCTTTCTGCTGACTGTACATCTCAAGATTCACAGCACCACATGGCCAACCACAGCCTCACAGAAGGACCAAATCTCTCTGTTTCTTTCTCTTCTGATCTTAACATCAGGGAAATACTTCCTATTGGCCCTTCTAGTCCAATAAACTGTAAGTGGACAGAGGTAGGGTCATATTTTACAAGGTGACTTCCCATCCCTGTGGGTCCTCAGATCAGTGCAGGGAGATGCTGTAAGTTGGGCAGACATCCCATAACATCACCCCGGCTGGAGGCAGGGGCTTACTAGTACACGTCATTCCAATGGCACTAAGTGTTGGGGTTGGGAAGGGCAGTAGGCAGGGTTCTGGAGACAAGTCCCCCTAGGCTAGAGCCGGAGGGTTGCCAGCTCTGACAGCAAACCGGTGGTCAGGTCAACATTGGCCATGCTGGATCAGCCTGGCTGCCCAGGGCTTTGCCCTGATCTCCTCCCTCAGAGAGGACAAGAGGACAGAAGGACCATTGCCCAAGGACGTTGGAGGCGTGACAGGGAGCAGAGATGATGGATCCCAGAAGAGGACTCCTCTAGAAAGGCTACTAACCTGAAGATTACCACCACCGAGGTTCTTTCCAGAACGCTCTTTGAGCGTCCGGATTTTGCTGATCTCAGCCTCACACCATGTCCAAGGAAAGCACAGCCCCTCCATAATCTCTGGAGGTGAGAAGGCGTGGAAAAGATGGGTGGGGAGGAAGCCCAGAAGCCAAGTGTCCTGGTCTGTAATGTTTGGTGCCTCACCCTTGTCAGTCTGCTTGGGTGTCTGCAGTGGTACTGTGTGGCCTTCAGTTCCAGATCAGGTCATGAACCCCTCACGTGACACCTTCTTCGCTCCTTTCTGGCCCTGAGTGCTGGTTGCAGCAGTTTCTCTGCCTGTCCTGGAAGCTGCGGGGGCAGCTGACGTTGAGGAGCCTCTGACCTGGAGATTTGGCAAGAGAGCTGCTTGCTCAGTTGAAGAGGAAGTCAAGGGAGAGAGGGTAGTGTTCAGCGCCAGCTCCTCTGAAACCCAGGGGAGCGAGGGAGCAGGCAGGGGCAGGGAGGAGCAGGGTGGGAGAGCACCAGCCTCCCAGGGCAAGAGAATAAACCAGCAGCCAAAGGACTTTTTATTTCCAGTTCTCCAGTTTCCACTCCCAAGAGATCTGTCCGAGTGACTCACAAATGTCCTTATGCACCGAGAAATCACCTTGTGTGCAGGTACAGTGAGCCAAATGAGCATTCCCCCTCTTCTTCAGCCCCTCACCCCTACCATGGTAAGCAATTCTGGGAAATGCTAGTTTCTGTGCAGTGTGCGCATATCTGAATTGGGAGAGTTGTTGGGACACACAGTAGGAAGCTCTGTTGTACGTGAATTGTTGAGGTACAAGAATTGCACGTAAATATGGTCACTCGGCTTGCTGGATTGGTGATTCTTGTGCCAACAGATCTCCGTAACTTGCTGTGTGAACTGGGAGATGTTATCTCACCAATTTCTGTCTCTATTTTCCTAGTAAAGAGAAAAGAACTACGGACACTGCTGGGAAATGATAGGGTGACAGTCATCCCAACCCCTTTACTCCCGTGTGGCTTGATTGGAGGAGACTAATTCTATTCATCTCCTTCTGATCCTTCCCCAGGCCCCTTCCATCCACCTGGTTACCCAATCCCTTCCCTCATCTCCCCCCTCCCGCCCCCCAGGCCAAACCTTCAGCTAACTTGGAAACTTCAGCCAACGTGGTCATTCTTCCTCCGTTGTGTATGTTAAATCCATCTTGCTCTTTCCAGCTCCCCCATCACCTCTCACCTCGTCCATTGCAACATTGGTCTTCTAGCTTCTCATTCCAGGAACATGTCCCTTTGGTCCACATCTGACCATTAGCACCCAGGCTGGGTAACCAGGCTATAACAAGGGCTCAATAAATATTTATTTACTTCTTTTTTGAGCACCTACTATGGGTAAAGAATTGCACTATATTCTGGGCAAATAAGGAAATAAAACAGACTGCTCACATAAAGCTAATGGTTATAACACATTATTTAACTATTATGATTTGAGTGTGAGGAGAGAAAAAGTGATGGCTCTTTTAATATTAGAAACACATTGAAATTGCATTAAATAAAAAAAAAACCCCTATGTTAACAACAGACTTCTGATTTGCTCCACTGTGGAATAATATGAGGCAAAATGTTTTATTTAAGGAAGCTCCAGCCCAGGTGTCGTACCTTGGGCTTATTTAGCCATTTTCTCTAGAGGTTTCTGATGCACTTTCCTCAAACCATCAAGCATTAAAATAGCTTGAAGAAAACCTTAAAGATTGCCCCGAGTCTCTTAAAGAACATGACTTTTCATTTTTCCAGCTTTTCATGCAGATAATTGTATGTATCTCTCTAGAGTACCTGTGAATTTTCATCCTCTTACGAGTTGGCTGGGTTTGCATTCAATTGAAAGAGAGGGAATAAAATCCTTTTACCGACACTGAGCAAGAAATGGAATTTAGAATGAAGCTGCGTGATGTGGGAATAGATCTCTGACTAGGAATTGGGGGGCACAGATGCAGGGTCTGGTTCTACCGCTAGGTACCTGGTGAGTCAGATCATGTCACAGGGCCTCAAGTTTCTCTCTTAGAGAGTCAGGGGGCTGGACTAAGTGAGGTGTCCTTATCTAGTGGTGGCAGTCGATCATGATGGATGATGGTAAAATGGGATGCCCTGTGCCTGGGGCCCCTAATCATATACCAGAGAGAGAACTTGGTATTCTGGTTTCTAGGTAATCTGGGGGACTGCTTGTGGGACCACAGTCATTGAACTCACATATACCCTGTGAATGAATGAGTCCAGAGATTCATTCATTCAACAAATATTTATCAAGCACCTACTACACAGTGCCAGGAACTGGGACATAATGGCAATGGAAGGCTAGTCTAAAGTCCCTGCCTTCAGAGAGTTTTAAGTCTAGTGGGGGAGACAGGTAGCAAGCACCCCCACCCCACACCCCCCAAAAAGAAAAAGTACAATGTGAAGTGCTAAGAGGCTGGAAGCAAGGTGCAGGGACAGAGGATGATGCTAGGAAAACCATTTAGGAAGTGGTCAGGGAAGACTCCCCTGAGCAGGTAGCATCCTTTGAAGGATCCAAAAGGAGGAGGGAGGTGCAGAGCATATCTAAAGGCAGGAAAGGGCTGCAGCGGTTCTCAACCTGTGGGTCGCAACCATCAGAAAACACATATAGCATATCAAATATTTACATTACAATTCATAACAGTAGCAAAATTACAGTTATGATGTAGCAACGAAAATAATTTTATGGTTGGGGGTCACCACAACATGAGGAACTGTATTAAAGGGTCGCGGCATTAGGAAGGTTGAGAACCACTGGTAGAGTATCAGGGGAACTCAAGGGAAGCCAGAGCAGCTGGCATTTAGTGATCTAGAAAAAAACACGTGACATGAGGATGGTGCAGAAGGTAGAAACCAGGCCAGGCAGGGCCAGCAACTGGGGCTCCCACACCTGCAGAGGCCGGCAGCTGGGGATCCTTGGTGTGTGCAGCTACGGAGCCTCAGCAGATGGAGCCCGAGGCCACAGGCTCAGGGGGCAGGAAGGACTTAGCACTCTTCCCAGGGAGAGGAGGGTTGTGCGGGGTTCTACTGCCCCCTCCCGACCCCTCCCTTCCCTGTTTCGTCCTCAGAAATTCCTTCCCCCACCCTCTTTGGGGGATTTCCTCTCTCAGAGAGGGTGAGATGACCTTGCTCTGGTTTCAGAATTCCAAAACAGGCCAGGAATAAATCTCCCAGAGCTGACTGGCTCCCAAACCCAGAGCTAACTCCGTTCTCCTTCGCTGCGGCCATCGCTCTGCACCCTCCTCCTCTCCAGTAGGAGCCAACGCCAGAGGCGCCCGTCTAGAAGGGGCTGCTGGAATTCCCACTTAGAGTTAGTCTTTGGGGAGGCTCGCTGGGGGCTCTTGTTAAAATGTGTGTTAGACACAGATGGGGTTACAGTTATAAAACGCACACAGGGTACTAAGCAGTAACTAGCTGAGGGCATGAGGGGTGGGGGGCACGGAGGTCTGGAACGGAACATGCCAAGGATGCTGAGAGTTCCACTCAAGGCCCAGCAGGGGGGTCTGTGCTGCTGGGAAAACCTCAGTTTCCACAAGTGGGAAGGAGGATCAGACAAGGGGCTATTTCCAAGAAATTTTGCCTCATATACAATATCCCATGGAGAGGCCTACCTTTACTCACTCATTCAGTGTTTGTTGATATCTGTAATATTTAAGATGCTCTGCTAAGGACTGGGCTGGGGCGGGTAGGGCAGCAGCTGGGAGGGTACAGTCCTGACCTCCAGATCACAAACGAAGGGACAGTCCCCGGGAACCCACGCTCGGCCAGAGCGGAGGCCCAGGCCGCCCGGGTCTGGAGCTGGTGCTCCCACAGGCAGCCCAGGAGGAAATCCGAGGCTGTTGTCTGGCTCAGCACATGATCTTCACAGACATGAAAGAGAAAATGGGGCAGCAAGAATGTGTGTGGGCAGACTCTGCTCTCTTTTCAAGCCTGGAGAGCCTGCAGGGGAGAGAGGGGCCACCCCACAGAGCAGCCATTGATCTCAGGAGGCTCAGGGAGATAGACCCCAGGGGAAACACACACTCTGCCCGCCACCCACGCCCTCCTCATTGTTCACATGGCTCTCCGTGACCTGTGTCCAAATGAATCCCAGGCTCCAGGGGGAAAGGTCCCTGGGAACGCCAGCCTGTGGGGTCAGAGGTGACTCTGGGCCCATGACGTCACCACCCCCCCTGGGGAAAGCTGCCTCGAGCATCCCCACCTGTGAACCTCAGGATGGGCAGAAACTGGGTCAGAGAAGAGAAATACAGTCCCCGAGCCGTGTCTTTTGAATAGACCCGAAGCAGGACAAACCTCTACGCATCAAAGATGAGGGAGGCTTTGGTTACTCTGAACTTGATAGTTTGCTCGGTTCCTGAGTTACTCTGATATTTCAAAAGCAGTTTGACGTGATGTCTTTAATTCGGATTGAATTAAACACACACCCACACACACACACACATGTTCTCTGTTTGTTGTACCCTCTAGGAATGCTGGACTGGTTACATGTTAGCAAACGTGTGTGATGCGTGTTTGTGTTCACCAATGTGGAAATAGTGTGTTGGTGGGGAAGTTGGTGGTTACTATTTAAACTGTTGAGATATACACGGACCCTTTTAAAAGTATGTACAAAAGTATTTTCTTTCTATCTGAATGTCCTCCTGAGCAATTTCAGAACCAGGTACAGATGGCCCTCATAGTACGGTGGCCGGTCCATTTAATGTGCTCTTTTTCATTATCATCAGCATCTTCTTGTTGAAGTAAACCAGTGTCCTAGCGACAAAGAGAAAAAAAAATGATGGGTTGAATATTAACACATTGCAGGCGGATCACAAGCATTCTCGTGTTTTCATATGACACAGTGTTTTACGTAAATGTTAAAGGCACGCCTTAAAATTAAATACCCATTGCATTTTGAAGTTATTTATTACATGTTCTTAAAAGCTAATATCTTTTTAAAGTATCATACTTTGTAAACGTTTTTTGTACTCGTTCAATAGAAACTTATCTGGCCACTGGGTAAAGCTAGCAATAAGACTACTGGTGTGCAATGTGTTAAGATGAAGTATTCATCGAAACCTTTGGCCTTGTGATTTTATCTTTGAAAACCTGTGGGAGGTGACATTAGAAATTTAAATTCATAAAACTAACATATACAAAGGTAGAACTCCCCCTCCCGCCCCCCAAGAAATTACTACATTTGTACGTGAGAAATTCACCTTCAGGCTGGGGAGTCTACTTTTTAAGCTGCCTATGCTCTTACACACACATGTAAAAGTCTGGTGGAAAGCTGTGCCCATCAGTACGCATTGAGTATCACGGAACGTGTGGTTGGTAAGGAGGGCCCAGGCACTGGCGATGCAGAGAATAAAGCAAGTCCTAACCCGAAGTTGCTCTGAAGAACATGTGATCCAGCCCACTGTGGTGATACATTCGGAGCTGTGGACAGGAAGCGTCTATTTCCCCTCCAAAGGCCAGGGAAGGTGGCGCGGTGAATTGGACATCGAAGGGTTGGCAGTGTTACCTGCTGGGGAAGACATTTGCGGCAGAGGGAACACCTGGGTGAAGGCATCATAGGGAAGAGGGACGTGCTTGAGGGCTGTAACAGAAGGTTCACATTTAAAGGACCAAAGATGCCCTCCGTGGGAGCTTGGGCCTTAACCTACAAGCACCTAGTGTGGCAGGTTTGAAGGCACGTGGAGGCTGAATGGATGCTTCTGGAGACAGACAGAAGGTCCCACAGGGGACACACGGAGGCTGCCTCTGACTCTCAGCTGCGACTGACGCTGGCAGAGCCGGCCTCGTGAACATGAGCCCAAGGCTGTGGCCCAGCGAAAGCCATCCCGTTCCCAGCGGCTACACACCCCGCAGGTCCCTGAAGAGAAAACCCAGCAATAGATGGAGCCAAACCATCGCTTTCTGCTTCCAGGCATTTCTTCCCGCCTTCCCGGTGAAGCTGCCCGTGGGTAATCATTAGTGATTACCAGCTATGTGCGGTGGTTGTTGGAACGGGAAAGCTATAATTCTCAAACAAGAAACGCTGGAACGAGGAAACATCTTAACATCTTGTGAAAGCGCCAGGAACATACTCAGTATATTTTTAACATCAGTTTTTTTCTTTCTTTCTTACGAGCCCACTACCCAGCTAGGGGGGTGTAGGGAGAGAAAGGACAGCTGGTTGGTCCAAACGCCCAGAAGCGAGGCCTCTCCCTCTCTCCGGTGGCCGTTACCCACAGCACTGCCTGTGGTTTGTGATCTCAGGTACACCAGGTTCACGCTGGTTTTCCTACTTGAAGTACAGGCAGTGTAATCATTACATGCAATGAGCTTTTGTTCTTTTCTATTCCATAGCATGCTTCTCCATGTCTAAATCTGCCATTGTTCAATTGAACAGAAGACCCTTGTGTATGGGGGAAGCAGGGAGCCTGGCAGTGGGCAGAGAGAGAAATTAGGAAAATCGTGCATCCATGCCAGCTCCGCCCATGACAACTGGGGGGGGGGAGTGGAGGGTTTCATAGGAAAGGGCAGTGTTTGGAAAAAATGCTGGTGAATAATGATCCCAAATAATGACATAGTGTGGCAGGTTTGTTTACGTTTAAGCAAATGAGAAGGGAAGAGAGAAGGACGTAATGGTAGCTAACACTGAATCACCTTTGTTACTGAGTATCGCGTAATACGTGTGCCACACGTGTCCATGCATTGTCTTATTATTCACTTAGTTCGTTTGATCCTCGCGGTAACCTTATGCAAGAGACACCGGCATCCTTCCCAGTTTACAGACGAAGAAACCGAAACTTAAGAAGGTATTGAAAGTCGCACTGCTGGAAACTAGTAAAGCCGGGATTTGGACCCAGAGATGCCAGGAGGCCCTCGGAAAACCCTACTTTGCAGGCCTAGACTTTTCAGCCATCTGTCAAGGGCTCAGCCTCCCTTCACCTGGAAAAGGATGGGCCTTAACTGTCACTAATGTGTCCTTTTTGCTGGGAAACGCACACTGAAGTATTTAGGAGTGAAGAGGCAGCTTAGCATCAAATAGTTTAAAAAGTAATATTCATACGACTATACAGAAAGCACAGAGATAGAGCAAATGTGTAGTAAGACATTAACAAATGGGGAATCTCGGCGAGTGGTATGTGGGATGCTTTGTACTATTTCTGCAATTTATTTCTAAGCCTGAAATGATTTCTTAAAAATTATAAAAACAGCAACAAAAGCCTGTGAAAAACCTGCCCAGAGAAAATGATTCTCTGTCCTTTTCTCCTTCCTAGTATGCTTACACATTTCTAAGTTTGTTGTGGTTAAACTGGGCAGAACACCAGGGTGTGTGTGGTGTGTGCGTGTGGTGTGTTTAGGGGCCAGAAGTGTGAGCTGTGTTGCAGAATTATCTTCCTCTGTTCTGAGCAGCAGCCCACTTCCTGGGTCTGCATGAGAAAAGAAAAGCAGTAACTACCATGCATTTCACAGCTATTAATCATCAGGTTCTCCAGCAGACACTCCCATTCCCTGACCCGGAGGCGGGAGACAGGTCTTTCCAGGAGGTGGACTAGGGACCAGCCTCTGTGTCCGCTCCTGCCAACATGGTGCAAAGAGCTCCCTGCCACTTGAACTTGCAGGAGAAAAAAAAACGGTCTTTACCAGCAGAGAGCCAAGAAACCAGTGCAATTGGTTTTACCTGATTATTATAGATTATTTTGAGTCTAGAAAACAGGCTGCTAATAAATGCTTTCACTGCTGCTTGTCTTAATGACTCCCTCCCAGCTTTTCATAAAGAACCAATTAATTAGCTAGCAGGGCCTGCAAGGAGAAAGGGTCTCCCTTGGTCCTTGGCCAAGAATTCCCTAAATCACTCCATCTGCTTGTTCCCAAATCCTGGGCCCTTTAACTACTGTGCACAGGCGCCCTTCATTCTGTCAGCTCAGGGGGATTTTTGAAGCTGCACGACTCCCTAGAGTGGGACTCGGTTTGTAGAAGCAGAGGGAAGGGGACAGACGGACAAGGAAGAAGGCGGGAGAGTGGAAGCCTGTCCCAGATCACTGTCCTTCCCTCAAGCAGGGCACGTCTCGATCTGCAGCCCCTTAGGGTGAGCAGAAACCTTGGGACTAACCTCTTACAACCCGCCTGGACAGCTTGGAAATCCCTGTGTCCTGCAGGGCATTTGGTCATAAAATGGTATGTGGCTTGGTCACTTTTTCTAATAAACAGTCCCTTGTGTTTAAAGGAGCAGAAAGGCGGAGACTGAAGTCCCAACGGCCTTGGGTTTTCTTCTCTTGGGGCCGGAATTCTTCCACCTGTGTGGGCGCTGTTCGTTTCCACTTCACCTTTGGCGGGCGGGGGGGGGGGGCTTTTCTTTATCCGGAATATGGTTTCTCAACCTGGGCACTCTTGGCATAGTAGACCAGATGCTTTTTGCCCTGGGGGCTGTCCTCTGCATTGTAGGGTCGTTAGCAGCATCCCTGCCCCCTAAAACAGCCAGTAGCACCCCCTTCTAATGGTGACAACCAAAACTGTCTCTAGACATTGTGAAATGTCCCCCCGGGGAGCACAACTCAACCCCAGCTGTGAGCCACTGACTTAGGACTTACTTAGGAAGAGGGGTTGTCCTGGGAAACCACTGGAAACAGGAGAGGGGCCAGCGCAGGCTGGAGGCCTTGGGTTTGAGCTCGGGGTAACGGGGGAAGAGAAGTCGTTGTGATTGGACACCAGACGTTCTGGAGGCCAGGCTTTGCTGTCTTGCTCTGGGTGCTGGTCCTAAGACACCGGGACCATGTCACATTCTGCACCGGCTGTTCCCACCAGCGTTGGAAAGCCTTCTTGGGAGCAGGGCGATATGGGAAGCTGACCTAGAGATACTGAGATCCAGGTTGCCGGGCCGTGGTCTTTGACTAATTAGAAATACGGCATCTTAAGAATGTTTGGGAGAGTCCGTCCGAGCCGCACCCGGCTGCCTGCAGATTTACCTAATCCTGGCTGGCTCTTTCCTCTCATTAGAGCCGCCCTCCCTGTGGAAGGTCACACAACTCCTCTCGTTCCGAGAGCAGAGCCGTGGACCGCCCAGGGTGATTTCCATGCTTCTGCAGGTGCCCGCCCTATATTTTCAGGAAAGTGCTGACAAAGTTCATCCCAAAGAAAATATTTGCTCTGCTTAAAATTAGAACGAAAAGGTAAAGTCTGGTCTTCTAGGGGGCACTGTAACTTTAGCTAAAAAAAAGTAAAAGGGCCCTGGCCGGCGTGGCTCAGTGGTTGAGCGTCGACCTATGAACCAGAAGGTCACGGTTTGATTCCCGGTCAGGGCCCGGGTTCCGGGCTCCATCCCCAGTGTGGGGCGTGCAGGAGGCAGCCAATCAATGATTCTCTCTCATCGTTGATGTTTCTATCTCTCTCTCCCTCCCCCTTTCTCTCTCAAAAATCAATTAAAAAAAAAAAGTAAAAGGAACAAAACCAGCGAAAAAATATGTTGAAGCGCACCGTAGTCCACTCAAGAGTACAAGAATGTGAGACTTTACTCTTTACTTAGGAATTTGGTGCATAATCCCTGGGATCCTTCCAACTCTTGGGTTTCACAAAATAAAATGTCATATCAGATTGTTGAATAAACTGCCGTATTCTGGGAAAGGATTTGACCAGATAAGATATGCTCATAACAAAATAATCTGCATCATTAACCAGCTGTAACAAATTTAATTCTACTATAAAATTACTCTCCACTTAATGTAGGCCTTTTTAGTTTTGAAAATAACATCTTAGTCATCGAACATTTTGTAAAATGCAGATTAACGTGTTTGCTTCGGTGGTAAATGACTGGAGGCCTGGCGATTAGGAGGTGCATGATTTATTTCTCACCTGGTCTCCGGTGAGCATCACTTACTTGGTCTCGCTGCCTTCACCCATGTCCCCCACAATTCATTCTCCACCCCACCCTCAAGTGACCTTTCAAAGGTGTAGCTTGCATCATTCTGCTTATAACCCTCCAAGGGCTTGGGGTAAAATCCCAGACTCCTTCCCTGCTCACAAGGCCCTGCCCGGTCAGTCCTCCTCCCTGACTTGAGCACCAGCTGGGCTCTTCTGCCTTTGGGACTCCATACCAGCTGCTCCCCCTGATCTTTGTGTGGTCAATGTCTTTCATTCGCTTCTCTGCCTCCATGTCACTTCTCCAGAGAAGCCACCCCCCACCCCCCAATCTCTACCCTCTCTCCCTGCTTCATTTCCTTCACTGCTCTCATTATGACGACCTGACATTATTTTACACTCACATAGTTTTATTCAAATGTCACCAGGCTATAGTTAATTCTATAACTTGATTTCCACCCTTCCCCCGCCACCTAACAATGTACTTTGGAGATCTTCCCATGTCAGACTTGATAGATCTACTTCATTCTTCTTAATGGCTGCATAATATTCCTTTAGATGTACCAGAATTTGTCTAACGGTTAACCTCTAACCTCTAACCTCTTCCCTATTTATTTCTGATGTTTCCTATTATAAATAATGCTAAAGTGAAATAGCCTTTTGAACACATCTCTGCACATGTGCAAGTTTTTTCTGTAGGACAGATTCCTGGAAGTGGAGTTGAAAGGCCAAAGGTGGTGCCCATTTGTCATTTGGACAGATGCTGGCTGCCATACGGCTTTCCTAAAAGGCTTTATCCATTTATACTCCCACCAACAGTGTGTTAGCTGCACACTGCCCGAATCCTCACTGACATTAATTAGTATCATTTTTTGTAAAAATTTGCCTAAGGGATAGACAACAATGGCATCTTATTTTGCCTCCTAATTCTAAAGGCAGTTTTCAGATTGTTTCCTGCTCGTGGCCCCTGGAGTCGTGCCTCCAGCTCAGTTCGGAGAGAAGCAGCAGAATCCTTTGTGTGAGCTCTGAGAGTTTCATAAGATAAATGAAACCTTTCAAAGCAGTCTCATCCATCCCACCAGAAACCTCATGTGTCCTGTCCCCGAGCTCTCTCCCATCCATCATCCACACACCCCGGGGGCTCAGCGAAGGCTCTGAAGTGAGTCGAAATCTGCCCAAGAGCAGCACGCCCCCCACCCCAATCTTAGCTTCTCTGACATCATTTAGAACGCTTTGTTCGGCTTCACGTAAGGACCAAAGGAGACTGAGGTCTGGTCATTGACACGGCATCTCCAGTGGTGGCTTCTCAAGCCCGGAGGGGCATGTCCGCTCTCTCTACGGGAGGCAGGACCAGAGAGCCAGAGGGCACCAAGGAAAACATATCGCTGACTTGATCTTTCTGGTCACCAACCCCAATCCAGGGGTCATCCAGGAGCCCACCCAGAGTCACCTCATTAGAACAAAGACAAATGCCACAGATGCTGCTAGTGTTCTTATCACCTAGGAAATTACAAGGGTTCTAGGAGCTCTGTGCTAGGAACCAGGGATAGAGACCAATATATGTATTTTCTGTTGTCTCAAGAAAGTTGCTAGACTTCCCCAAGGAAGGAAAGTATGGCCTGTGATTCCTGGGTGCTGGTGCTATGCTACGCTCTTTGCATCTATCATCTAACAGCTCTGTGAGGTAGACAGTGTTATTATCTCTTAGAGATGAGTCTGCAGCCAGAGCAGTTGAGTAACTAACCTAAGGTCACCTGGCTAGTAAGGTCGGGGGCAGGATTTGAACCTCGAGCCTCTAAACGTATGTCCTGTTGCCTCTTAGGTGAGATCGGTGTCTTAATCTAAGACATGTCAAAGGCATATTTTGGGGTGTTAAGAGATTATTGTTCATTTCTTTATTTATAGGTTTCTTTTAAGAGAAAATGCCAAAGTAACTATGAAATTACTTTAAAATTGTGACCTTTCTATGCCCACATGGACGTCTATTTTCTATGGGCCGATTTTCTTCACTTCTGGTTCAAGACAGTGCAGGGGTTCCCTGGGCACCCTGGTCAAGGGAGGGGTAGGGTGAACAACTGTTTCCGTTTCCTATTGCTGCTGTACTCAATTACCACAAAGTATTGACTTACACCCACACAGATGTATGATCGCATAGTTCTTCAAGTCCTAAAATCCCGGTGTGTTCTTCCTGGAGGCGCTGGGGGAGATCCCCTGGCCTTTTCCATCTCCCAGAGGCCACTGCACTCCTCGCCGCATGGTCCTTTCCTCCGTCTTCTAATCTCTGCTCCCCTTGTCCCCTTTCCTCCTGAGTCTGTGAGTACATTGGACCCACCTGCATACTCCAGGGTCATGTCCCCATCTCAAGATTCTTAGTTTAAGCCATCTGCAAAGTGCCTCCTGCCACACAAGATAACACATTCACAAGTGGCGGGGATCAGGATGCAGACATCTTTGGGGGCTGTTATTCAGCCAACCATCTCACTTTGCTGGAGACTGAAAGGTCTTCTGGGTAGTGGAGCTTTCAGTGCTACAACTACTACGAAAGTTCTGGGCCAACCTGGACCGTCAGCTGTCCTTAGCAAGGGGGCCCTCGTCCCAGGGAGATAGTCTACTGACTCTTAGGGAAGTAGATAGAGAAGATGGACACCAATAAGAAAGCTGTAAAGGAAACTGTTTCTCCAATAACATTCTGAGGAGAAAAGCAGCCTTCACCTGTAGGGAGCCCCGCCCTACACGGTAGCCTCCAAGGACCACATCCTTTCAAAGGAGCCTTCTCCGCCTAATGTTCTCCACTATTTTCTTGATAAAAGCAAAGCTATTTGCTGGATAATCTCTACTTCAAAGTCTGAATTATCCCTAAATAAGAAGCCTATATGGTGAGCTTGAATTCAGGAAGGTTCATAAAGTGTGGAACGACAGAGTTGTAGTTAAAAATAGAGCCGATTCCATGCCAGTGACCGAGACTTGCCACCTCAATGTGGAGCCATAGTCGGGTTTCTTCATCGGGTTTCCTCTTCCGATCTTTCTTTCCTATTCCTCACCTTCCCTTCTATCCCTAGCCCCAGTCCACCCACCCAGTTATATTTGGTATTACAGTCTGTGGGTTTCTAAAATAATTCTCTCATGTGTTTATGAGTCTCACTGAAGGGAAACCAGTTCATGTCATATTTTTACACATATATTTAGCTTTCTATTTCTGAAGAAATAAACAAAAAAATCCTTTTTCAACAATGGGTGAATTCCAAGAAGCTTGGAGCCTGCTTTGGAAAGAGTGGGGGATGGGATCTGGGGAGCTTTCCCAGTGGAAAGGGTTTGAATGGAGGCCAGACTTCTGGGGTGGCACGCAGCCACTGGGGCCCAGGAGAGGGTCACCCAGCACGGTCTGTCAGAAGTGACAATTCGTGGAAGTGAGGGTCATCAATCATCCTTCAGCTGTGAAGACAGAGGGACTCAGAGTCTTCCAAGGTAGAGGTAGTGGAGCAAAGAAGATCGCAGGAATGAGGGAGCGACTGCCACTCTGTGTTACTCCGTGACAGCCGGTTCAGGGCTGCAAGTGGCAGTGGCTGCAAAAGCCAGACAGATCGATGAAAATCCAGGACCTAGAGGAAATGCAGGCATGCAAGGGGTTCTGGGAAGCATTGGTTGCTTTCTTCAGTGAATTCAGATAGCCTGAGGCTCGTGCTGTGGGGATGGGGACCGCTGGTGGGACTTGACAGATGGTCAAGAGAACCGGACTCCAAGGTGGCAGGGTTGCTCTGAGCACGATCTGTTCCGGGACCTCAGCCTGATCCCCACGGGCACTTAAACCCAGCCCGCCCTTCTGCCGGCCAGTCACTGGCCATAGAGACTGGGCGGAAGAACGCACCAGATCTGGGCAACCCCCCACCCCCATCCCTGAGTCAGAGACAGGCCAAAGAAGGTGTCTTTTACTGAAGAAAAAAATTGTATTCTCATAACCTCAAGGGGCTTCATGTTATATTGCTCCTTCTATAGGCGTGGGGAAGGGGTATGAAGGAAGGGAGAGGCCACTGTGCTGGTGAACCTGCATCCTCTCCCCCAGTTCTGCTGAGGCATCATCCTTGGCAAGCACTTGTCCATGGCCGGCTGGGGGCAGGCTGGCGGCTCCCTGTGGAGAGTAAGTCCATAACCAGCTATCAGCCCACTCAGCTCATGGTGTCTAAGGGGTGGCACGGCGGACTCCCAGGATCCCACCCGTGGATCAACGGTAGGGAGAAGACTATCCTTTAATAATTACTTCAGCCTCAAGTTGGAATCTCACTTGGAAATTATCTCATGGCGTAGGCTGGACAACTCAGAGACAGAGGACCGGGACCGACCCACTGTTTCACCCACCAGGGGAACGTGGCCTCCCAGCTCCCTTCTTCCAAACAGATGGGGACTGGAGCACCTGGGTCCAGAGGAAGATGCAGAAGGTGCTCGAGGTTGGCTGGGGGAGGGTAAGACTCCCTTAGTGACAGTGGATGGATGTGGTACCATTGGCTTTCAAACAAGGAAAGCCAAGCCCTAGAGCCTTCCGGAGGACCCACAAACTCCATTCCTGACTCAGTTCATCTGCTCACATCGCCTGGTCCCCCTGGAATGAGTGTCTTCTGTTTTAAAATGTAGGTTTCACTATTAGGTGTAGCATGGCCAACAGATCAGGAAACAGTTGCCCTGAAAAGATAGTGAAACTCACAGTTCCCAAGAGGAGAGGACATGCCGTGCTTGCGGGGGTGGGTGGTGGTAAGACTGGATAAGGTTGGTCAGCAGGCAGAGGGAGAAGGGGAAATGTAGGCCCGAGCCTTTCTTGTCATTTCCACAAGAAGGAACAGGGGAGGCAGAGTAAACAGGTTTAGGACTGGCTCATTTGGGTAATTTCAGCAGATGCTGTGACATCACAGCTATCCCTAGTTGTCTGGTACCTGGCCCTGAAGTGATTAAGGCAAGGGGCTAGTGTGCCCTTGAGTGTGAGAGCAGACAGAGGAAGTGGTTGGTGGGGGAGCGGGGAGGACACTCTGATTGGGGGAGTTTGCATTTGAAAGGTGGGTTCTAGTGTAAGTTGTTCATTATCTCTAGGAATTGTCTAACCCGGGGAGGGGTGGCTCTCCGGGGTCAGCAAGGCCCTAGAGGTCATAGCCTCAGAGAGCAGAAAATAAAAATACGTGGGTCATACACTTTCCTCTTCTCTGTTTTCAAGACCCAGCTCAAGCCTCAAGCTTTCCCAGACACCCCATTCCATTGGGACCACTCCCTCCCCCAAAGTCTTATAAGACTTCATGTCTCTGCTGTTCATCGATAATTGATTTTGGTATCGATTATCACAGGAGAGTGTGCTGTGTCCCTGCATCCTCGGGGGGCTTGTGTCTTTTACTTCTCTACGTCCCCTGCGGCACCTGGCACAGAGTCTGGAACCTAATAAACACTTGTTGAATATTTGTGAGCTCATAGGGCAAGCATGTCAAACTGAAAGGCTAACACAGGCCAAATAAACGAGGCATGTGGCCCGCGGGCTGCGAGTTTGATGTGCTTGTCATAGGGGCTCAACTGCCTTCAGCTCAAAAATAATCCATGTCAAAGTGGCATGTCTTAGGGAGGCTTTTTTTTTTAAAAAATATGTTTTATTGATTTTCTACAGAGAGGAAGGGAGAGGGATAGAAAGTTAGAAACATCGATGAGAGAGAAACACCGATCAGCCGCCTCCTGCACGCCCCCCACTGGGGATGTGCCCGCAACCAAGGTACATGCCCTTGACTGGAATCGAACCCGGGACCCTTGAGTCCGCAGGCAGACGCTCTACCCACTGAGCCAAACCGGTTCTGGCTAGGGAGGCTTTTTTAAAAACCCCTTCAGTTTCTTCCTTTATTACCTAGGGCTTGATCTTTCTAATACTCAGAATGTTTACAACTCTGGACCACCTTTATGAAATTCTCCGACAAGGAGCATTCAGGCAGCTCCAGCTGTGAATGCAACTGAGAAGGGACCCTTTCTAATTTCAGCTGGAAAGGAGAAATTGAGTAAGTATCGATGCCCTGGCTCCAGTGTTTCCTCCATGAACTCCCTGGAAGAGGAGAGGAGATGACATACAGCAGTGGGTTCACGGAGTCGCCCGGAGGCAGAGGAGGCATGTCTGTCTCATGTATTATTATTAATGGACAAACCATCTGTGTTATGTCCATCTTCGCTGGTGGGTCCAGCCCACGCTGTCAGCAAGGGAAGTAGCCTGGAATGAGGAGACACAGGGGATCCTCAAGGTATTGAGGGCAGGACACGGCGATGCTGCTGGCCACCTTGGGCCCCCCCTCCATTAGAATAAGAGCGATGAGGGAGAACAAATGGAGGGCGGGTTGGACTTGAGTGTAAAATGATAGAGTGATTTGGCTCTGTCCCTGGGGCAGAGCTGATGGACAAAAATAGACCACATCTTGGGAAGCCTGGCATGAAATTAAACTCCAGGGCTGTAGCGATAGCCTTGCCAGTGGGCTACCTGCCAATATCCAGAAATGCCCTTGTCATGCAAAGTGGAGGTGGTGGTGGAGTGGAAGAGAGAGCTTCTGTGGAGGGTGCCCGGACATTGCAGGGGCTGGCTCATCTGTCTTGAGTCCCTTGTTATTCAAAATATAGCCGATAGGCCTGCAGCATTGGACTCATTTGGGAGCTTGTTAGCAATGCTGAATCTCAGGCAGGGCCAGGGGGAGGGGGCGGCCAAGGAGGCTGGCGCCCTCCACTGCAAAATTCAAGGAGGCGCCCCAAAACTTGGTCATCAAGATAAATAATACTTTTAAAAATCAAAATTCATGCAAAAAAAAAAAATCCATGAGATGAACAAAATAGCATGATTTTAAATGAAAACAGGATCTGACTCTGCACTTGAAAGATTCTGCCTCTTTCACCTCCCCCTAATCATGGCCCAGATCTTAGGCCCCGCCCACACTGTTAGAGTCGACATTCTAACAAGGTCCCAGAAAATGCACATGCACCTTGAAGTTTGAGAGGCACTGCTTTGGACAACACCTCTCAAGCCACAACAACTCAAAATCTTGGAATCCAGACAGCAGCAAAAATGGAAAGGGATCATCAGAGAAAAAGTTCCAGAAGCATCCGCCCCCACCAGTTGGCTGGCCATTTGCCTGGATTTGCACACGGCCACCTTAGAATGGTAGTGTTTCATAGTTTCCTATAAACTTTAAAACCTGTTTTATTTGGAAATCATCATCCATTCATAGGAAGATGCAAAGAGAGTACAGAGAGAAGCCATGTGCCCTCACCCACCTGATAGCCACACCCACCTCCCTTCCCTGCCCCACTCCTATCCCTAACTCTTGGCAGCCACTAACGCAGTGACGGCGAACCTATGACACCCCTCATTTTTTTGGTTGATTTTTCTTTGTTAAATGGCATTTAAATATATAAAATAAATATCAAAAATATAAATCTTTGTTTTACTATGGTTGCAAATATCAAAAAATTTCTATATGTGACACGGCACCAGAGTTCAGTTAGGGTTTTTCAAAATGCTGACACACCGAGCTCAAAAGGTTCGCCATCACTGCAGTAATCCGTATAAATGAATGACATATAAGTGGAATCATACATATGCAACCTTTTGAGATTGGCTGTTTTTCACTCAACATGATGAACTGGAAAGTCATCCCAATTATTGCACATATCATTACTTCCTCCATCGAATTGTTTTTGCACCTTTGTCAAAATTCAGTTGGCCATATTTGTGTGGAGCTATTTCTAGACTATTGTATTTCATTAACCTATGTGTCTATCTCTCTACCAATACCTGAGGTCTTGATTACTATAGGTATATGATAAGCTTTAAAATTTGGATAGATTGATTTTATCACTTTCTTCTCTTTTTTTTTCCAAAAAAAGATTTTAACTACTCTAGTTCTTTACCTTTCCATATAAATTTTAGAATTATTTTACACCCCGAAAATCTTTCTGACATTTACATTGGAAATGCATTAAACTTATATGCCAATCTGGGGAGAATTACTATCTTTACAATGTTGAGTCTTCTAACCCATAAGCACAATAACCTCTACATTTATTTAGATCTTTGATTTCTGTCACCAGCATTTTGTAGTTTTTAATGCACAAGTACTGTATTTATTTTATTATATTCATACCTAAGCATTCATTTGTGTGAGTGGTTATAAGTGGTCTTATACATTTAATTTCACTTCCACATGTTTTTGCAATTACTTTTCTTAGATTGATCTTGTATCTTATGAACTTAATGAACTCACTTATTAGCTCCAGGAGTTTCCTTGTAGACTTCTTGGGATTTATAAGTAAATTTTCATGCCATCTGCAAATACAGTTTTTCTTTTCCTTTTAGATCTCTATTTTTTTTCAAATTTCCTTTTCTCACTTTCTTGAGCTAGCTAGAACTCCAGGTGCTGTGTTGAATAGCTGTGATGAGAGCAGACATCCCTGCTTAGTTCCTGATCTTAGGAAGAAGCATTTAGTCTTTCTCTGTAAAGTCTGATGTTTGCCGTAGGTTTTTATGGGTGTTCTTTACCCACTTTTCTGAGTTTTTCTTGTGGGGAAGAAAGAAATTTCCTCTACTCTTCCAGGTTCTGGGCCCCACATTCAACAAGGACAGAAGTTCCTTTGTTTGGGACCTCAACCTACATGTCTCTTCATCTGGCTGTTGATTCTTATCCTTAAAATCCTTTGTAATAAATTCATAATCTAGCGAATAAATGGGTTTCTCGAGTTCTATGAGCCACTCTAGCGAGTTTGCTGAACCCAAGGAGGGGTTCTTCGGAACCATCGAACTCTATAACACAGAGAGTAAATCTGTGGCCTAGAAATAATAATGTGTCAGTATGAACCCACACAGTGTAACAAATGCACCACAGCAATGCAAGGCAATACTAATAACAGGGGAAATGGTGTGTGTGCATGGAGTGGGGGAGGCGATAAAGTAAGGGGCTGAGTATATAGAACTCTGTACACTATTTGCTCACATGTTCTATCCATCTAAAACTGTGCTGAGAAATAAAGTCTATTCGTTATTTAAAAATGCAGCTCTAAGAAAGCTGACATTGAAAGAAATGTGATGAGAATTTTTTAAGTTTTAGGAGAGCCTGCAGGGTCACCCTGGAACCTTGCTTTTAAACTGCACCGCAAGCCTTGCTACCCAGGCTCATTGTAAAATAAACCCAAGCCTCGCTTCCTCAGCGGCACAAGCTCAGGCCCCGATAGAGCTGTAGAGCGAACCCCCTGAGAAATAAGAGGGCCAAAATTTTCATCCCCTTCCTAGGTTACGGAATTTTTCTCATGAAAATGAAATGGGGCGTGGCTGGCCAATTTGAAAAAACAACATCACAAATTCCTTCCTAAGGGGCGGGGTGGGGGGTGGGGGTGGGGGGAGGGGGGGCGGACACACACGTTTCTCTGGCTGAATGCTCCTCAACTCACTGTGATGATGGGTTTTTGACCTGACTGTTAATTCTCCCTAATTATGCAGAAGGCTCTGTAAATTTGTTTTGGTGGGTTTTCTCTTCGGAGTAACTAGATGAGGCAACCAGCTCACCTTTCCTAATTTAAGAAGGCTGCTTCTGCTTCTTTTTTAAAAAATGACTCCTGCGCTTCAGCATTTCTGCACGTGATCAGTGGAGCACAGTTCCGTCTGTTGCTCCAGCAGCTCTTAGTGAGGGGCTTGTTTCAAATCCCCCTAAACTACACTGGCGCATCGAGTGGAGGCCCTTTAAAACTGGATTAATCCCCTGGAGTTCGGAATCCTTTTGCTTTGAGGGCTGAAGTCTGGCTCTCTCGCCTTTTGAATCCCCAGCTTGTGCTTTGAAAGTTGGCCCTTTCTATGTAAATGGCAAGAAAGAGCGGAGGTGAGCCTTCCAGAGCTGAATGTATTGATTGCAACGATCGCCTTTAATCCACCCCTTTCCTCCTTATAATGTGCGGCTTTCTTCTCTTAATTAGAAAGAGCCAGAGATTACCTGCACAAAACCGGGAGGTTTATTGTGATTGGCGGGATTGTCTCTCCTGTCCACGACTCCTACGGAAAACAGGTGGGCTCCGCTTTGCCCCTTTTCTCCCTCCCCTCCCCTGCACCCCCCCCCCCCGCCCCCCCAGCCCCTTCCTGACCTGATGCCTCCTCTGGTATCAAACTGCCCCACTGCCATTGCTGCTGTGATTCCGGCCAAAGCAAAATGCCTGGTAGCAGGCATCGCGTTTCCCATCTCTGGACCAGCCGGACCTCAGGGACTGGTGTTGGGCAGCAGCTGGAACAGCTGCCCACAACCAGGCAGCTGCTGGCAGTGCCAGGCTCGGTCCAAACTCATTAGAAGAGAAGCAGTCACACCCGCTGAGGGCCAACTGTGGCTCGGCATGGATGCCAAATTATCGGCTGGTTATGGGCAAGGCAGGTCTTTCCTGGGATTTTAGGAGGAAAAAAGACTTACGCCTTTTATAATCTGATTTTACAAAGTCACTTTCCTGCCCCTCCATCCCTGCCACCTGTCCCAGACAATCTAGGAGCCACTCCCCTTGCACCCCCAGGCAACTTGGTGGGCCCCAGGGGAGGTCCCCTGAGAGCCAGACTGAGCCACGAGACCAGGCAGCACCTGAGCCTCATCTCTGTGCTGGGCACACGGCTGCCCGAGAGGTGGGGGCTCACCCATGGGCCCTGTTGCGGGTGGTCTCCTCCTCCTCCTGCCCCTTCATTCCTGTTCTTTCCCTGCTGCCCCTCCATGCCTGTCTTGTGTCTGATGGACAAGTAAAGGGGGCACACCCCCATTCCCCGTCACCACCGAGAAATGGCTGCTTTTGGGAATGGGCTGCCCCGGATGGTGTCTCGGGAGGTGGTGGGGAGCAGACACAGGTCCCCATGATTGCCCTGTTGCTTCCCAGGGCCTTGTGTCGAGCCGGCATCGTCTCATCATGTGTCAGCTGGCCGTCCAGAACTCCGACTGGATCAGGTAGGGCTGGTCTGCTGATGCCGGAGGCGGGTGGCCCCGGGACTCACAGGGGTGGGTGGAGAAAGAGGATGGGTCTGGGCAGGGGTCGGGAGGCCAGGGGAGATAGTAACCCTGGTAAAGACAAAATTCAGCTGAAGATATATATATATATATATATATATAATACTTTATTGATTTCAAAGAAGAAGGGAGAGGGAGAGAGATCAAAACATCAATGATGAGTGAGAATCATTGATTGGCTGCCTCCTGCACGCCCCACACTGGGGATCGAGCCCACAACCCAGGCATGTGCCCTGACCGGGAATTGAACCGTGACCTCCTGGTTCATAGGTCGATGCTCAACCACTGAGCTAGGCCGGCCGGGCCAGCTGAGTAGATTTAAAGATCAAATTGGCTTTATTCAAAGATTCAAGAATCAGGCAATATCCCACCTAGCAAGTAAAAAGGAGCTCCGAGGAGCTACACAAAATGGAAGGTTTTATAGGCAGAAGGGGAGAGAGAGTGGATTGTTTTGGGCTTAGGTAACCTACCTGGGGGCAGGAGGAGGCTATTGGGTGAAGTACCTCACCAGGAGCTGACCAGGAAATTCTAGACTGACTGGTTAAGATAACAATCCCGGGAGAGGCTGAAATTGCTGTTAAGCTAGGTATGACGCCCTGGTTTGGTGATGTGAGCTTAGCACAAGTGACTCCATTTTGGGCCTGTTGTTTGTTTCATAACAGCTCCATGCAAGCAATAGTTACGTAGACCTTCAGGGGTGGCCCAACTGATAACTTACATTTTTTTTAAAATATATTTTTATTGATTTTTTACAGAGAGGAAGGGAGAGAGATATAGAGTTAGAAACATCGATGAGAGAGAAACATTGATCAGCCACCTCCTGCACATCTCCCACTGGGGATGTGCCCGCAACTCAGGTACATGCCCTTGACCGGAATCGAACCCGGGACCCCTCAGTCCGCAGGCCGATGCTCTATCCGCTGAGCCAAACCGGTTTCGGCGATAACTTACATTTTTAACCAAGTTCTGGGGCCCATGGCACTAAAGAGGGTGCTCTAGTGTTTCATCTGCTCTGACACCTTTCGATCCAGGAATATTCTTGGAGCCTCCAAAAGCATCATTGGGTTTGGGGTGAGGCATGGCCAGAAAACCCAAAATGCTTCCCTGCTTTTATCCCCACTCACTTCCCGGGTGAGTTGCCTGGCCTTGGCTATTTCCCTTTCCCAAATTGGGGTCTCTGGGGCCCCAGGTTGACTGTGGGACGGAGGTGTGGGGGGAGCGCTTGCTCCCTTTCCCGGGGACATTCCACTAAGATGGCAGAGCCGTTACCCACTGAGCCTGCCGTGTAATTAAAGCAACCTTCCGCTAATTATGCTAATTACACTCTCAATGTGCCTACAGCTGTAATTTGCACGAGTGGATGACGTTTCTAAAAAATAATGGCCCACCATGTGCACTGTCATTTCCCCCATGGAATCGTCAGCAGCACCTAGAGGTTCCCTTGAAAGGAAGAAAAGGAGGGAAGGCCGACCTCAGGAGGAGGGCGCAGAGCGTGTGGAGGAGATGGGTGGGCCAGAATGAGAGCCGTGAAGGGAGGCGACAGGGGTGATTAAGAATCCATCCTTGACCTTCGTGCACAGTGATCTGTGTGAGGAGCACATGCGCTTGGTAGACCTTCTCCTCCCCCCAGGATAGAGGTTAGGCAGAGAGACAGTTGCCTTGTCTCAGACCAGGCAAAGAGACGTCCAGGGGCTCGAGAGCGAACAGCACGTCTGAGGTCAAGGCAGGAGTAGAAACAGCCTCTGAACCTTGTAACTCATCACCTGCTGGGGAAACGGGGTCCAGTCGGGAGAATACTGGGCAGCAGGCTGTTCTCTTCGGCTGTTCTCCTCGGATGTGATTAGAAGATTCTAAACGAATTCCCTCATTCATTCACTAAATGTTGATTGACAACTTCCGGCCCGCCCTGCTCTAGGCACCGGGAAAGCTAGAATACTGAGCTGAGATCACTAGGGGGGCTCAGAGCTAGCTCTAGAGGTGGGGCTGGGTGCAGCAGGGCCCCTGGACATGGGGAGTCTGCTGAGTAGATCCATCCGGGGTCTGTGCATCTCAGGGGAGGGCTGGGCAGGGATGCGAGGAGCGGGGGGTGGCAGGCTCAGGGCAGGCTGACTCTCTGAGTTTTCAGTTAGAGAGATTGCCTCTCTGAAAACCTTAGGTGTGTGTGCATGGTGAGAGGTGGGCAGGGAATGCTCAAATGCTAAGAAACATCCCAAGTTAGCATCTCATTTAGCGTGTAATTAAGGCTGAGTGATGCATCAGTCGGGGCTGGAGCCCTGCTCACTCTCATCCTGGGCTGCAGGAGGGCGTGGCCCGGCCCAGTCTGACAGCCAGGCCCACCTCCGTGCCCACAAGGCAGAGGCAGACAGGGCAGACTCCCCAGTTCAGCTAGCTGCAGCCACCGCGGGGTGAGGGCTTGGCTCTCGCTATCCTATAAGGCCCCGGGGAGAATTCCCGTCGTGCAGGTAAGGATACAAGCAAGACACTCGTCTAGGCACTTTACATCCAACACTCATCACACCCATCTCATCTCCCCACAAGAGAGCTACTGCTGCTAGTCTCATTTTACAGAAAAGTGAGCGCCGCCGAGAGAGATCACACAGCCTCCCCACGGCCCCGCAGCGCGAAGTTCTGGGCCTGGGGTTCCGCCTGAGCAGATGAGTGTCAGCGTCCCTGCATGTCAGCCCACACACCCCTCCTCTCACAGAGGGGAAACTGAGGCTCGGGGAGGAGTATAGGCCCACGTTGTATCAGCTTTGAGATCTAACTACACAGCATGACCATGTCTGCTCAGCGCCCTGAGAGGTGGTCTTTGAAGGGAACCAATAAGAAAAGAGGGAGAGACTGGACAGCAAGGGAGACCCCCTCTTTCCCCCATTGTGCAGGGTGGACCCCTGGGAGTGCTATCAGGACACCTGGCAGACGACCTGCAGCGTGTTGGAACACCATCGCGACCTCATGAAGGTGAGCTGGCCGCGCCGAGGGGTGGGGGACCACAGAAGCCAGGCAGGCTGTGGGGAGGGTGCCCCTGGCCTCCTGACCTGGTTCGGTCTCTGGTTTCTCACCAACCAGGCCCCGAGCAGCACACGGGAGGGCGGTGGGCAGGCACCCAGAGCAGCCCTAGGGACTGCGCCTGCCCTGCTCCCCTTGCTGGATCTGACCTGGGGCTGTTTTCATCCTCTGGGGGCAAGTTCAAGGTGGGATGAGGACCACAGGCAGAAGACTTCAGAAAGTGAGGCGAGAAGGAGACCAGGCAGAGAAAGGCAGGAGAAGGGAGGGCCTCTGGGAGGAGGAACAAGCAGCCAGGTGCTCCTGTACCACCTGTTTGGGACCCAGTGGTCCCCTCCCTCCAGCCCAGGATGCTGTGCTGAGGGCTGCACACCTGCCGGTCACTGTACCGCCATCCCCACGGGTTCCTCCTCAGTGAGTCCCACGGGCAGACAGTGTTTCAGCTCCTGCTGTGTCCGTGGGTAAAAGGAAGCTCGAGAGGTGAGCCAGCGTGTCTGAGGACACACAGCGACTGCCTAGTGAGCACGGCAGGGTGCCTGGGGCTTGTGGCCGGGTTGCCAGGTGAGGACGGGTTGCACACCAGCCAGTAGCACCCGCCACAGACCAACACCAACCCATTGACTCTCACTGTGAAAGGAGAGAAGCAGGAAGCCCAGCCCCCAAGGCCAGACAGAATCCATTCTGAGGAACTGTATTAAAGGGTCGCGGCATTAGGAAGGTTGAGAACTGCTGCTCTAGAGAGAAGCAGCGCAGGATAACACAGGACAATGCTGAATACACATAGCATTTCCGCTTGGCTCTGGAATGTGGCTTCACACTGGCCCGCTCTGCCCAGGGCCCCGCCCCACCCTCCTGCAACACAAACGCTTCCTGCTCTGCCTGGCACCGCTCTGGCTTGGCCCTGCCGTTGGCATTTCTGGCCTGGAGAGGCGGCAGATGGCGATCGTGCCTGGTGTTTATATGACCTTTCCCAAGCTCACACGGCCCTTGTGCAGACATGACCTCATTTGAGCCCCACGAAGCGGGCAGGGAGGGCAGGTATGTATGTTGCCCAGAGGTTATAGCACGGGCTGGGGGTACCAGGTTCCTGTCACGTGCCAGGCACTCCATAGGCACCTTGCATATCCTCCCTCGTATAATCCCAGCACAACCTGGAAATGTTGCCTCTCTATGCTGGACTCCTGAGCTGAGGTTCAAGAGGAGTGAAGTCCCTATCCAAGGTCACACAGACAGAAGGGGGCAGAGCTCAACCTTGAACCTAGGTCTGGGCAACACCACACCCCATTGGACAGCACATGTGCATTTGGAGATGATTAGAAACACTTTCCGTAAGTCACTTGGCTGATGGCACCGACTCTGAACTTTTCTCTTCCCCCAGCGGGTGACCGGCTGCATCCTCTCCAATGTCAACACCCCCTCCATGACCCCCGTGATCGGACAGCCCCAGAACGAGAACACCCAGCCAATGTACCAGAACAGCAACGTGTCCACCAAGCCCACTGCAGGTAGGGAGCGCCGCGTACAGAGGGTTCTCCGACTTCAGAATCACCTGGAGCGGCTTGGTGCCGCCCCAGATCTGATTCGGTGTGTCTGGGAGGGGGAGAGTTCGCATTTTTAACAAGGTGATGCTGATGCTGTGGTCTCCATAGTGACAACCCTTAATCTAGAGGGTCAGAGAGAAATGGCCAGGATTAGAGAGACAGAGAGACACAGGGGTGAGGGTGTGCATTCTTCTACTGTATATCAATATAAATTATATAAATATAAATATAATATAAATATAAACTGCCTCAATGGAAATGAAAGATACAAAAGAGAGCATTGTCCTCTGCCTCTCCCAAGGGGGTTGAGGACTTTGCCCAAGTCAAACAGCGAGGAAGTAGCAGGACCAGGAGTCAAACCCAGGCCGTCTGCATCCAGAATCCCACCCTCTTACCCCCCTCTTCAGTGACAGAGGGGTGGGGGCCACCCCACAGCTACCCAACACCTACCACTGGGTGCCCGCACCGTGCTCAGTGCTTTACCCGGCTTCTGTTCGAATGCAGTGATTCTGCGATAGAGATAGGCCGTTCCCATGGACGCGAGATGCAGAGGAGACGTGGTTTGCCTCAGAACACACAGCTGACACGCACAGGAGCCAGCATTCACATTCAGGGCTTTCTGATTCCAAGGTCTACGCTCTGTCTGATATTTTCTTCCAGACCAATTGCAAGAGGCAGACCCTGGTATTACTTTTCCAGCCTGGAGCCCATAAGCAATTATGTCATTAGGCTGCTATAAACAGGAAAGAGTTCCATAGTTCACATACAGCCACAGGTGGGGGCTCAAAAAAAAAAAAAAAAAAAAAAAGTCTGGATTAGAGCCCAGAGAAATGATGGAAAACCAGATACCTCTTGGCCAGAGTAGGCTGTCTGATTGTTCTAAGGGCCATCTGCATGGGAAGGAATGACCAGCAGGAATGATTCCACATGAGTCCTCTGCCACAGGCCCAGGCTCCTTGGATCTGGGGGTCAGTGTTCAGCGGTGGGTAAAAGCTCATGATATTAAAAAAAAATAATAATAAGCAAACAGCCAATATGCCCTTTAAACACAGGATATAATCCACCTGATGTTACACAGACACAGCTGCATGATACACATTTGAAAAATGGAAGAAAATAAATAATATACCAATATGTCAGAACCACCACTGACATATTGGTATATTATTTATTTTCTTCTTCCTATGTCTTCCTCTTCTATATTTTCCGATTTTTCAACCGTGTAATAAACATGACCGGAGGATAGACTCCAGTCCGTGGCGCAAAATGCTGTGCCTTGGACTGTGAATGAGAAGGAATCTTTGCTGTCATGTTTCTGTTCTTTCTCTCTGCCCTCCTTCCACCGCCCACTGACCACACCCCCCCCCCCCCGCCCCCGCCTCCCTCCAGTGCGTCCCGCTGTTAACGGGGGCCCAAGGCCGGGCCTACCGAGTGCCAGTTGTGAGTGGTTCTCTCCCTGTCCCTGTGTGTCTTGCTCTCTCCCGCAGCCAAGATCTTGGGGAAGGTGGGAGAAAGCCTAAGCCGGATCTGCTGCGTCCGCCCGCCCGTGGAGCGCTTCACTTTTGTGGGTAAGGAGCACGGACCTTCTCTCCCAGTCCTGCCTCTTTTCTTTCCCTCCTCCCTTCGTTCATCCAGCAACACCCCCCACCCCAACCCCGCCCTCACCCCTTCCAGCACCTGCTATAGAACAATGGTTTCAAGAAAACAGAAGTTAACGGTGGTGCTGGTGGAGCTGTTCTGGGAGGCAGAGGGCATGACCCTCAGGGCCTGGGCTGCCTGGGAGACCCCCTCGGAGATGGGCTCATTCCCCACCCCAACAGGATGTGTCTACATGCCTAGGAGTTTTCAGGGGGCCCAGCATCCCCGCTCAGGTCCTTCCGGCTCAGGCATGCCTGTCCTCCTGGCGGCAGGCGAAGAACACACACACGCTTCCCTAATTCCCTCTGGTTTGGGCTGCTCCCCATGGACCCCGCATGGATGGGACTCTCCGAGCCCCAGTCCTACTCGGCGGAGGAGCTAAAGGCCCAGGCCTCTCCCCTTTGACGCTTTGGGGCTGACGCCTGCTGTTTCTGAGATTCCCAATCGCAGGCGTCTGGAGAAGGAACTAAGAGGGACAGCTGAGGAGGAAGGGAGGCAGGGGACCAAAGTGGCCTCCCCATGGCTTTGTGCACCCCGTGCTCCCCCACGCAGGCCTTGCACACGCGCAGGCTCGCGCCGAAGGCTCTGTCGCTCACACCGGCCTCGGGCTCTTGCTGCCTCCCGCCCCGTGGAAAACCGCCAAGGCTGTTTTGCCTGCCCTTTGGGCCACGTCACCCTAAGGAGAGAGGGCCACCTCCGTGTGACTCAAAGCTGCCTCCCTCGGTTCGAGGGCGTTGCTCTTCCCTAAAATACAGAAAGAAACAGAAGGCGCTCAGCAGGAGCGTGTGTGTTCGTCACTGGCTCACCAGCGAGGCTAATTCTGACTGTCCCCGAAATGTGACGCCTGCCCTGGAGCCCAGGGAGATGCTCCCTCTCTATTTGGGGCTGGACTGTGCTGTCCATTCACTCCATGCAGATGCCCCCTGTGCAGGGAGGCAAGCACCCCCCACCCCCAACCCCCACCCCCTCCCATGTACTCCTTCCAAGGAGCCCAGGTGGACTGCAGGTTGGGTACCAGGAAGTCGGGGCCCTAATGCTTCTGTGTTCCCCTCTCCTCCCAGATGAGAATGCCAACCTGGGCACGGTGATGCGGTACGAGGAGATTGGTGAGTGGGGATGGGAAAGCAGGGGTGGGGAACGGGGAGCCACCTGCCTCCACACGGGCAAAGTGGGGGTGGGGAGAGGCTTGAAACCCTGGGCCAGGGTGGCTACCGGGTCTACTCTCAGAAGAGTCCCAAGCAAAGACCAAAGTCTCAGTGACCCCCTGTTCGCCTCCTAACTGCACTCTCCCCGCCAGTTCCCAGGAGGGAGGCCTGATCCCTGGGCAGCTTCCCCTTGGAGCCTCCTCTCCCTCATCCAAAGACGTGGGAGTCGAGCTTCAGTGCCAGCCAGAGGGACCCGCCCACTCCACTGCACAGGAGGCAGAAGACCTTTGGATGGAGAGGGGCAGAGAGGGAGCCGAAAGCCGCCCCACAACCTCCCTGCAGCCTGGGGCTGAGGCTAAGGCATCTACCGTCCATGCGAGGGCCGTGGAGGCTCAAGGCCAGAGCAGGTGGAGGGCGGGTACCTGGAGCTGCCAGGTGGAAAGGAGCCAACCTGCCCCAGGGAGGGAACCGAGTCCTGGCCAACCTGGGGAGCAAACCAGAAAAACACAATCTTTCCAAGGTTCCAGAGTGGATGAGAGATACGGGGGGGACACAAATATCCGACGCTGGGGAAAGAGCAGACAGGTTCCAGAATGTAGCTGGAGCTGCACAGGCACCAGGTGACACAGAGGGTCAGTGGCAACGGGATGCCTGGATCTCTAGGGGGAGGGGCAGCCTGGCGTCCAGCAGACACGCTCAGTCTCAAAGGTCCAGCTGCAGAGATGCTGCAGGTGCCCCCTCCCGCTGTCCTCTGTCTGGGGCCGGCGGTCACGGCCTCCCACAGTGACCCTGGGAGGTGGGCTGCACTTGAACACCAGGTCCTCCCAGGAGGCCCAGCAGCTGTGGCATCATTTCCGGGGGGCTTTTCTGGGTCCTGTCCTCTGATCTGAGGTGCACTCGGCTCAGCTCTCACTGGTTTGCTAGAACCGTTTGCAAGGTTTCCAGGAATTTTGTGAAGCGGCTGTTACATGCAGCCAATAAAAAAAAAATTAAATTATATCAAGTAACAGTTAAGTAAATTGTGTTAAAAACAAAAGTAATGAGTACTGGAAACTCCTCACTTCCTAAGTAGCTGACTATATTTTAATATCCTTTATTTATTGGCACGGCCCTGTCTGAGGGCCACAGAAAGTGGTACCTGGCTTCCTGGGTGCACCCCAAAGCAGGCAGGTGCACAGTGGCCACAGCCTCCAAACCCAAAGGCCGGGATGGGAGCGAAAGCCCTGCACCCTCTTCCCCAAGGTTCCACACTGGCCAGGGGTTAGTTTTCGGGGAAGTTTCCGTGACCAGCAGAACTCCCTCCTACAGAGGCAAAGCCAATGGGGGTTTGCACAGGGCTCTGCTCTGCGCCCAGCGCTCACTGCAGCCTTGGGAGGGGCAGTCTTAGCCCGGTCTTACTTACTCTGCCTTCAGAGGAAGGAAAGCTGGGTGGCCACAGGGGTCAGGATGGATGCCTGGCCTGGCACAGGTGGCGGCTGCCTCTGTGTGCGGTGGGAGCTGGGAAGGGCCGAGGGGCCTGGGCTTCACATAGCACAGATTCCTGGGTGGGGAGGGTGCCTGGAGAGCACTGGCTCTGGCTGTGGGCCCTGGATCCCTGGGTGGGGGGAAAGGGGGAAGTGGGAGAGAGCGCCCTGCCTCCCCGCACCTCCGTGCTGTGAAGCCCTCTGGCTCACACGTTCTCTTTTTGCAATCCCCTTGCACACTTGAAGAGAAGGAAAAAGCCATTTTTCTCTTAGCTCAGTTAGCATTTCGGATCCATGTTCTTAACCAGCTGACTGCCCCCCTAGGGGGAGGTGGGGAGGGGGCAACCCCAGACCAAAGGCTTTGTGGGCTATCAAGGCCTCCCTGTCTCAAGCATGAAACTGGGAGAAATCACTGCTGCCCTCTAGTGGCCACACGTGAAATCCCAAGCCCTGTGAGGGCCTGGGGTCTGTGATAAATACATGTGCTCTGGTCCTGTAAGCGAAGGTGGAGACCCCACTCTAACTCTCCGTGCTCTGGCTTTTAACAAAATAATCCAACATTCTACTGGAGTGGGAAAGCGAGGCTCTGGCTGGGGGTTAGAAAAGAGATTCATTCCCATGGCTACCGAGCAGAGGTTCTTGTGGGGGCTGCTGCACGCAGAGTAGGATGTCGAGCAGCATCCCTGTCTCTCCCCGGTCTTGACAACCAAACACCTCTCCAGACGCTGCCAGGTTCTGGAGACAAAATTACCCACAGTTGTGAACCACTGAGGGAGAGCGAGCTGAGGGCCGGCACATCCTCTGGGCTCGGCTCCCTAACTGAGCTTTCAGGTGCCTGGAGTTTGAGCCTCAGCCTTTCAACTGGGAATTGACCTGGCACGCTGGCTCCTGGTGGGGGACCGGGAACAACAGGCTCCCAGGAGTGAACCTGGCCTGGCTCCTCTGAGCCATACCAAGGCTGGTTCCTCTCCACAGGTGGGGAGTCGGGCCAGCAATCCCAGGGCATAACACAGAGGGCGGAGGCATCGCTGACTAGGGCGACACTTTCCCAGGCCCCCAAGATATAAGGGCAAAGGCCATGATGGCCAGCCCAGCCAGCCCAGACCGCCCGGAGGCTCTGAGACAGCCTGCCTGCATGGCCCGTTGGTCAGCTGGTCTGCAGTTCACTTAGCCATATATCCTGAGCACCTACTGTGTGCAGGTCACTCTGTCTGGCCCTGGGGATATAAAGGTAAGTTAAGGTCCCTGCACATAAACAGGTCATTCGGCTATAGCAGGACATCAGGAGGAGAGGGAAAAGGAGGGGGAGGGGGAGAGAGGGAAGTGGGGTGAAGGAAAGGGACAGCAGGAATATTTAGGAGTTAAGCCCCCAGGGCTCCATGGGGCTCCATGGGGCTCCCTGAGGATGGTCTGTTTGAGTGGGACAATGAGATGCTGCCCTGTCTGTGGTCAGCCCAAGCAGCCTCCCTCTGAACCATCGGGGACTCCTGCAGCAGGGACAGGATCACGGTCTGAAAGTCCCTGTCAGGCCCTGAGATGGCTGTGGGGTCTAAGGCCACTCAGCCTCAGGGCCTGGGGTGGCAGCGGCCTCTGGAAGGCTCAGAGCCAGGCGGGCTCACTGTTTCAGACAAGAAGCCCACAGCCACGGCCTCTTGACAGGAGCCTAAACAAACCACTGAGTCCCGCCCCAGGCAGAGAGCTCTCCTCTGTGGCTCCAAGAACCCCCGGGTTTTAATGAGTGTCAGTTTGCTGCTTGTTTTAAACCACGATGGGCCTCCCTGGGCTAATTCAGAGCGCACTTAATGAGGGAAGAAAAACAGCTGACAAGCGGGGAGTGTGCCTGGGAGTCAGACAAGGGGTTCTCGGCACCACTTCTCCAGCCCTCAGCTGAGGACAGGGGCCACGGAAGGAGAGGACATCTGAGGAGCTCAGCTACTGCCCAGGTGCACTCAATGCGCCCCCCCTTCCCCGCGTCATGTCGGCATTGGTGATGGGAGACAAACTGAGACAAGGCACAGCAGCAGAGAAGCCAATGCCACTGACCCTTGAGTTTGATGTGAAGCAACAGAGACCCTGAGACCTTAGTGAGGGCACATCGCTGGCTCCGTCTCTGTTAGAGACCATCCTCTCTTCCAGAAACCCCTCAGTACCCAGCAAACCAGACCCTCCCCAAAGTAATTCCTCCCACAGGAGACAGGGGTGGTCTATGAACGAGCTGAGGGAGAGGAGAGCAAAGGCTTCTGCACTGCACACACCATGGTGCAGGGGTGCCTGGGAGCCCCAGGTGGGAGACTCCTGGGTGCATCGGGGAAGGCTGCTGAGGGTCGCATGCTTCCCAGGTCTTCACAGGCTCCCTCTGCAAACTCTGTCCCCTCCTCAGAGCTGCGGATCTTGCTGCTGTGTGGCAGTGACCTGCTCGAATCCTTCTGCATCCCAGGGCTCTGGAACGAGGCAGATGTGAGTACCAAGGTTGCAAGACCGCCCACGGCTGGCATGGGGAAGGATGGGAGGGGGCACTTGATGGGGGCCTCTGGTCTTCCCTCTCCCCACAGCCTCCCTCCCCAACCATTTTCCTCCCCACTTCTGAGCTCCCAGGAGGGCAATCCATTCCTATCTCCAGGGAAGGAAATTCTCACCCACCCCAGGCTGTATCTCTACTGCATTTCCACACCCACTCTTCCTCATGCTTGCTCTTGTAAAGCCCTGGGGGAAGCCACCTGAGTCATAGAATACCTTCTCCAAGGAGTGCTTGGGGCAGGGGGGGGTGGGGAGGAGGGATGTGTGTGTTCCAGAGAGGCCTGCTGGCGGTAGGTGGGGGTGGGAGGGAGAGAGAAAAAACAGCCTTTACCCCTTTGAATTATTGTGTTTTGTTTTCCTTGGATTCTCTTTGAAGAGGTAGTAAATATCACCCTAGAATCCCCTCAACTGGAGAATGGGGTCCAGAGGGAAGACATTAATGGCAACAGGTCAGCAGGATCCTTCTGGCCATTGACCTGGACTAGAGGGAACCAGGAAGTTAAACTTGTATCACTTAGAAGCTCAGTTGGACGTCCTTGGTTACCAGATCTGACTGGGATGGTCTTAAGCCAGCTGATTCTTAAAGGACTCACTCTTCTCTTGGCCAATTATTCTTGTTCTTTCACGAATTCATTCATCTGAGAGCCAGAGCTAATGCCCCCAATCCCATGGATAGCCCTCTGCAAGCTGAGTCCCAGGCAGGAATTTCGGATCCAGTGCTTTTTATTAACTTGCTGTGTGACTCTGTGCAAATCACTCAACAACTCTGGGGCTCAGTTGTATTTAATCTATACGATCTATAGAATGGTATCTATAGCATCCGGAGCTTTTAAAGAAATATACAATACAGTCCCTAACCCCAAGTATTAGGTGGCAAGATGGATACATATGAAATACATATATATGTCTCTGGAGAGAGAGGGAGAGAGGGAGAGAGAGAGAGAGAGCTGATAGGATCAGACTCAAGATTCTAGTTCTACTCTAACACAACTCATGACAAAATATGTTCTGAGCATCAGGTTTTCCCACCTCTAAAATGGGTATAATAATGGAGCATACCTCATCAGATTTGGGGAGAATTAAATGAGTTTTCTTATCTATAGCGCCCTGCCTAGCTCCTGACACACTGTTACATACAACATATGTTAGTAAGTGAGTTTACCTGCGCAGACATGGAGGGCTACACATGGGTACGGGGGAAGGGCATCCATTGCTGACAGGCTGTGGGACAACTAGGAGGGGAGGAGAGACTCAGGGGAGCAAATTACAGTGCAGGCCTCTCATCTCCAGCCCTCAACGATTTCCGGCAGAGAAATTCTAACCCCCCTTTCAGTTCTGGATTAGGTGGCTCCATTAGCTTTCACTTTCCTCCCTGCCTCACAAGGTGAAGGTGAAAAGTCATGCGGGCAAAGTTCTGTACAGATCGCAGCAGAGCTCTGCCAAGAATCCAGGCAAATGCGGGCAACTGTCCGGGGCTGTCCCAGCGGGAGGCCGGGGCCTGGGAACCTCCAGGGACTCCTCTCCAGGGCAGACTCAGGCTTTGTGGAGCCTGAAACGTACCCAATTTGGGGTTCTGGAAGCGCAGCCAGGGCTTTGTTAGCTCTCGGACTGCAGGTCCTCTAACTGCCCTCCAGAAGGGCTACTGTCATTGTTGCCCTTCTGACATTTGAAGAACAGAAAAGTGAGCCCCAGGCCCCTCCCTTCCCTTTGGCCCCTGGAGCTGAAATGACATGATGGTTAAGACAGGAAATTTGAGAAACCAATAGCTGTTGTTTTACCGGGAATGGGAGAGTGGAGGTGGAGTGGGACCCTCACCTACTCAACTGTGTCCCCACTTGGCGGGTCACCCCAGAGATCGGGGCTCCCAGCCTGGCTGCTCCCAGAGGGCCCAGCAGGCCCAGGCCAGCAGGGACCCACATCTGTCCTGGTCAGGGTGCTGAGGACTCCAGTCCACAGCACAGGCAGCAGGCGAGGTGGGTGAGGGGGATACGCAAAGCTCATTAGTGGGTTTTCTAGAGCCCAGAGCTCTACCTCCCCACCCAGCCCGGCCAATCACTCAGTCCTCTGATTCAACCCCCAGCCAGTCTGTGGCGTCCTTAGAATCATGGTATCTGAGGCAGAGAGAAAAAAACCAAGGAGCTGTGAGTGTGAATCTCAGCCCACAGCACAGGTGTGCCAGACCAAATTTAAACCAAATGTTTAAACCAAATTAAAATTCAACTCCAAACCGCTGTCCCACAGGGATGATGGGAAGTTGGTCTCAGTCATCACTGACTAGAACCCGAGAGGCTCCTGTTCGCCCTGAACATGAATATCAATGCATGAGGGTCCCCACAGACACCTCTCTTCAGGCCTTGTGGTGCCTTGAAGTTGGTGGCTCTATGCTCACCTGGGGCATGGGACTCCTGGCTGAGTCTAGAAGCCCAGCGCTGATCCACCCACCTATGATCACCAGGCCCCATTTTCTTCTGAGGCTTTGCTCCCAGGATGATGCCTGGGAGGGAAGAAGGAGGGGTTTCACAGATCCCTAGCTTCTCTCCAGTACAGAGGAGGGGGAGACAGCTAAAGCTCTTTTTATTCTGATGTTATATCCCTATCTTCTCTCTCCTCGGGACATCTGGTGAAACCTCTTCAGGGAGTTTAAAACCATTGACTTAAAAACATTCTGTTGTCTGCCCTGCAGATTCCGCTCCTCAAGGGGCTGGCTCTCTGCTAGAAATAGGGTTGGGGTTGGGCAGAGGTGGGTACAGGGAGCAGGAAACTGTAGTCGCTCAGTGAATTATTCCACTGTCCTTATTTGGGGAAGGTTGGCTCTCATGGTCTAGAAAAGGAAGGTCTTTTTCAAGACTAGGCACAGGGTGAGCCCTGTTTATTCTTCTAGCAAGGTCTGCCCTCTGAGGCCTGCCTGGAATTTAAGTTCCTAAGCATGGGATCACCGGGGATGAGGTTTGCGAGACCCGCTTCTAGCCCAGGTGTCGTTCATTCAGTCAACACTTCTCAGAACACCTGGTGAGCCCAGCGCCAGAACCTGCCCATGTCAGCAGGAGAACAAAGCTCCTTGGAAAAGTCCCGGGCCCGGGCTTTGTGTTCCAGTCTCCCCTGTTTTCTCCAGAATCCTCAGAAACCAGACAGGAGAGAAGGAGAAACAGCAGCCTCTGCACCCTCCTGTAAGGGAAGCTCTAGGGAAGTGGGGAGCCGCTCTGTCCCCACTCAGGCTGGGCAGCCGCTGAGACAACCTGCTCTACAGCGGGACCGCCAGGCCCTTTCCAGCCGCACACTCTCCACCGAGTCCCTCTTGCTCTTTCTTTGCTTTGGATTCCTGAGCCAAAGCTCTTTACCCAGAAATCTAATTACACAACTAAAGGGACAACCCCACTCCCACCCCAACACACCCCGTGGGCATTTCCTGTTAGGCAAAGAGACCCATTAGCCCTGCAGAGCATTCCGACCTCCTCTGACCAGTAACACACCCCTAACCCTTACATTCCCCGGGGAGAAAATTCCATACAAGTGCATCATGTTCCTCCCTAGGATCCCAAAGAGCTGCTTGTGTGCTTCCTGGTGGTTGGCATTTTCATTCTTGATTCCAGGAGAAATCAAGACTCAGGTTCCTGGACTAGCCTTGGAGATCAGGATCCAGCCCCCCCTAGCCTGTTCATTTCTGGGCTTTTAATATATATATATTTTATTTCAGAGAAGAAGGGAGAGAGATATAGAAACATCAATGATGAGAGAGAATCATGGATCGGCTGCCTCCTGCATGCCGCATCTACACTGGAGATTGAGCCTACAACCCAGGCATGTGCCCTGACCAGGAATCGAACCATGACCTCCTGGTTCATAGGTTGACGCTCAACCACTGAGCCATGCCGGCCGGGCATTTCTGGACTTCTTATTAGAGAACTAGTCTCCCCTAGAAGGCCTGGTCGTTGCTGTGCTGCTTCCTGAAACCAGCACCAAAGCGGGTGTGCAGGCGGGACCAAGGTCCGTGGGAAACCAAGGCCAAAGGCTAACCGGTCAGCCATGGACAGATTTATGAAGCAGGAAGATTTCATACTCACTCCCCTCCCCCAGACAAAACCTGCGGTCCAGGACCTTATGCTGCGAGCTGCTTTGTCCATTACGTTATGGTGGAAGGCAGCCAGGCAAATTAACTCTGATTCGAGTATTCTTTCCTTCAATCAATCTCGCAACTAATACTTATTGAGTGTCCATGATGAACATAAGCACGTTATTTGCCCTGGAGGCACTGGCACCCTAAAAGTCTCTTACATTTTCTTAGCTTAGTTCCTTCTAGTCCATGAAATAAAACATGTGAAAAGTTCAGAAGAGTTTCTGACCCTAAAAAGCACTCAATCAACGTTGGCTGCTATTCATTCATTGGTTTTAAACTATTGAGTAGCTGCCAGGTGCCCGGCACTGTTCTAGGGCTGGAGGAACAGAGAAAACAAAATAGACCAAGAGGGGAGACGAGCCATAAACACGTGGCTTGTGTCTCAGTTAACCCCTAGACTCAAGACCTAGAGCATTCCCGAGAAGTGGGATCTCTAGCCCCGTTTACAGATATGGAAACCAGGGCTCCCGTGGATTGTGACTTGTGCAAGACCTAACTATTGGTTAAGCAGAGAGGGATTTTGCATAAATCTTCAGCTTCCTCATCCAGATAAGATGGTCAAGTGAGAGGAAGGATACATGTAATTCACAGCAGGCCAGGGAGGAGGCAGCACTGAGCTGGGCTTTGAATGATGGACAGGATTGGGTTAAGTGGGTGGAAAGAGGGCTTGAGAGGCTGAGAGAAGGCTGTACGAGACCCAGTGGTGGGAACAAGACCTTTTGGGGGGCGCTGGTTCTGGCTGGTTGAACCAGAAGGTTTCTCTTGGTCTTTATTTGGGAAGCGTTTGACTTTTCAGCAAGATGGCAAAATCATTAAGTTTAATGATTAAATGTATTGGCCACTCGCCTTTTAAATGAGCCAGGGTCAATATTTAACCCAAAGGAATGAAAGTCTACAAGGGACATGAGGCACCAGAGACGGGCCAATGAGGAAAGTGTTTTTTTTTCTTTGTTCCTTTGTCTTTCTTTTTGCATTTCCCAAAGCGGGGCACTCCACAGGCCAGCTCTAACAGGCTGTAGCCGACATTTTTCCCAGCTAACCAGCCCTGGCCTAACTGCCTCCTCCATCCACCAGCTGTGGGAAACCAACCAAAGCAAATAAACAGGGGAAGAGCCCGGGGCAATGGCCACTCCAGAAGAAATCCCTGGGCTCCGGGACAAATGGAGCAAAGACAAACATTTGGTTTTTCAGGCTCAGATGGTTTTTATCAGACAGTCCAGCCGCGGCCAGGAAGCCCCACGGACACTCCCACCCTGGGGATTAGGTCCCCCGCGCTGATGAGCCTGGGCTGAATTCACAGGCTCCGGGGAAGGCGGCTCAGCCCTAGCGGGGAGTTTCTGGTTCTCGTGTGAAAGGCACTGTTGGCTTAGTGTTCAGGCTGTTGACTTGAGTCTGGAATCCCCTGCCTTCCCACACCGCCCGTCAAGTTGGAAAGGGGAGTGGAGATGATTTTCTCTGGGAACCCCCTCAGAAGCATCATTCATTTGTTTGCACTGAGCGGCATTCTGGAAATGCATTCCCACCCAGCCTTCCCTCCGGGGAGGAACGGGGAGGAGGGGGTGCGGCGGGCGCAGAACCAAGGTGGAGGACTCTTGGTTGATATGGGTGGAGCAGGTGGCAGAAGCCTGTCGCCTACTGGACACGTTCTCCCCGCATCATTTCTGACCCACTCAGAAGCATACAAAATGACATACCCCAGGGGGCAATGTAGGGTAATGAACAGAGGACTTAGCCCATGAGGTGCCTGGAGAAAAGACAGAATCTTTCCAAACCAAAAAAGTTTCAAGTCACTAAAACGTGAGTCTTAACAATGGATCTAGAAGAGGTGTTGCTCTTGGCAAGGGGACCTGGCCCTGAGCGGGTCTGCTAGGGGCCGCCCGCGGTGTGAGCTCTTCACTTCTTGCAGAGAAGATTTCACAACCCCAGTCCCAGCGATTTTGAGAGGATGTTTAGTAAAGCTGGGGACAGTGAAGCAAGGAAGGGCTTAGGGTAGAAGAAGCAGCAGGAGAGAGCCGAGGCGCGGCTGCTGCGGTTCTGTAGAAATGTTACAGGAAAGAAATGAGCCTCCGCAGGTCTGCCTTGGCTCACTGAGAAGTCAGGGAAGAGGGGGACCTGGAGACAGGTTCAGGGGGTTAGCCTGGGACGAGCTGCCGCTGCCCATGGCTCCCCTGGTTGCAAGTCTCCTGGGGTCCCTTAGAGCTTAGGAGATGCACGCCTTTGTGGGGAGAGGAGAGAGAAGGAAAAGGCGCGGGCGTGCTCCTGGGAGGGAGAGCTGACACCGGTGATCCGTTGAGGGTTTTAAAGGCCGGGAGCTTAGGGAGAACCTCAATAGAATATTCATCAGCTTTTCCAGGTGTGCCCTCTCAGGGTCGTGGTTTCCACTGATTGGTCCATGTCAGGGCACGGGGTCATTAGTCATTACAGCTGGTCCTGGCTTTGCTATTTTTCTAGGCCTGGAGCTGAAATACAACTGAGACCTGGATGTTCTGTCTAGGGAGGTGACCTTCGGTATCTGGCTGTAGATTGTCAGTTTGTTCAGCTGTCTGTCTCAGTTTCCCCATTCCACTTGCCAAGGACTTTTCCTAGCTTCTTCCTACGGTGCCTCCGTGTGATGCTGCCGAAAGAGCCTTTAAAGCAGATCAGAGTGAGTGTAAGTTCACCTCCTGGCTGTGCCACTTGGACTTGTGACTAAATCTCACTGCGCCGCGGTTTTCCCATCTATGAAATGAGAACTGAGGCACATATCTCAGAAGAGAGTTGATGTAAGGATTAAATGTAATAATAAATAAAGCTCCTAATGTTGTGCCTGGCACAATAGCAGGTACTGCTTCTTCCCCTCCTGACTGATAGTCCCATGTTCATCCCTGAATTTCCTCATCTGGAGGAGAAACACAAGGGTGCGCGTGTCGCTCAGGTACGATACCTTAGGAAGAGAGCACGGTTAGAATTCGGAACCCTAACCAGGGTCTCAGAGTGATCCTACAGAGGGTCTTACTAGTTAGACTTGCCTGGCTCAGTCAACGTAAATTGGATCCTGTTGCTAATAGAAGTCAAGGCCTCTGTTTAAAACACGCTAATGGTTTCTCTTTGGAATTGGAATGAAACCCCATCTTTACTGTGATCTGGTCCTTGTCCACTTCCCCTACCTCTCTGGGCTCCAGGTCCACTTGGTTTCTCTATTTAAACACCTTTTCCCACCCCAGGGCCTTTGCACTCACGGTGGCTTCACTGGGAATGCCCTTTGCCCAGGTGTCCCTATGTCTTCCTCTTCTAGTCATTTAGAGTTCAGCTGAAAAGTAATTGTGTTTGATTTTGAAGGGGTTCAGAACAGGCCTCCTAAATGTGCGACTTTAGCTTGGGGATTATTTTGAGGTGAAGGCAATTGAGACCCTGTGGGGAGAAGCTGTTACTTGTCCCTTCAAGAATTTAAATTTGGAGCTTGGCCCATAGTAAGTTAGCACCAGAAATAAAGTTTAATGACCTCTCTGGAGGGCACAGCGAATATTTAAACCCTGAACACCTGCTCTTATCCTCCTGAAAATGACCTTGCTCCCCTCTGAAGCCCCAAGGCGTGAGACCTCATCTGAATCTCAGAATGCCATTACCCCTCATTTTACCTGTCTTGACCCTCTCGTGTATGTGGGGTCTCTGACCTTTATGTATGTGGGGCTCCCATACGTGAGTATGTAATTAAATTTGGTTATTTTCTCTTGTTCATCTGCCTTATGTAGATTTAATTACTAGACCTGCTGGAAGAACCTAGGGTAGGGGGAAATTTCTTCCTCCCCCACAGTATTCAATATTGTCCTTAGCTCTACCTGATGTTTTCTCATTTAAATATTTATCTGTTTATGATCTACCCCTACAAGACAGTAAGCTCTGTGAGCACACTAAATGTACCTGTCTTTCTCAGCAACAGCAGGACAGGGACCAGTTTGCCATATGCACTCAATAGAAAACTGTTGAATGGAAGAATGAAAGGGTACCCGGGAAAAGCTTGGTTGGAGGAGTTCAGCCCATAAGGTAGTTTGCCTCTGCCACGGGATGTGCCTAATGTTTTATGGGTAAACTTTTGACAGTTACGGGTAAGACATTAGCCACTAAAAGGATATTAGCCACTGAATAGTAACCTGGCCTTATCCTTCACAGCAATGCAGTTGAAATCATCATTTGTGTAATGTTTCCCACTAGTTAGGGATTGACCCAAGAGATGAAGCCATACCTGTCTTGCTCAACCCTCTGTTCCAGAAAGGTCTTGGCTAAGACCTTTGGGCATCCTCCTACCCAAAGCATCCCTGAAATCCAGCAAGGCAGGTCTTGGAATTCGGCCTCCTGGAGGGATGATGATGATTACTGCACATTCCTTCCAAGAGATTTGCCCCCTGTGTTTCTCCCGAGGCCAGGTTGCTTCCTGCCTCAACATGTTTCACATCCTTCCCTCGGATTCCCTGAATTTGGGGAAGCAGAGTCCGCTCCTTCCATTTGCTCTCCCCATCCCCACCATCCCTCCCCTGGGGAGCCTTTGACTAGAAGATGAAAAGGTAAGATCACTGAGAAGGTGACATTTAATTGGAGGGTTTTGAGCTAAGGAGCAACATAATTTGTATTTTAACATTATCAGCCTGGCGATTGGGAATAGAGAGAAAAACAGGGAGACTAGAGCAACTCAAGTGAGAGATGATGGAGGTGAATTAGTTAATTCCTGCAAACTTGCTGACTTAAACCACACAAGTTTATTCTCTTACACTCTGGAAGCCAGAAGTCCAAAATAGGTTTCACCAGGACAAAACTAAGTTGTTGGCAGGGCCGTATTCCCCCCAGAGGCTCAGGGGGAGAATCTCTTTCCTGGCTTTTGCTAACTCCTAGAGCTGCATTTGTTGCATTGCTTGGCTCATAGCCCCTTCTTCCATTTTCAAGGCCAACAGTGTGGCATCTTCAAATCTTTCTCTGCTGTCCTTACATCATCGTCTCTCTTCTGTGTTCAATTGCCCTCTGCCTCCCACTTGTTATTGAATTAGATCCCTCCTCCTAGATTATTCTGGATAATCACACCTGCAGAGTTTCTTCTGCTACATAAGGTTTCCAGTGGTTCTCAACCTGTGGGTCGCGACCCCTTTGGCGGTCAAACGACCCTTTCACAGGGGTCGCCTAAGACCATCCTGCATATCAGATATTTACATTACGATTTATAACAGTAGCAACATCACAGTTATGAAGTAGCAATAAAAATAATTTTATGGTTGGGTCACAACATGAAGAACTGTATTTTAAAGGGCCAGAAGGTTGAGAACCACTGGTTTATGCGGTCATGGGGGTCCAGGGATTAGGACCTGGGTATCTTTGGGAGCCATTATCTACCCTATCAAAGGAAGCTTGGACCAGGATAGAAGGGATGAAAATGGTGAAAAATGAGCCGGTTCTTGGATTTGTTTTGGAATCAGAGTCAATTGGGTTGCCTCATAAATCATATGTGGGATGTGAGAGAAAAAGGAATCAAAGAACTTGCCAAGGCTTTGGCCTCAGCAATTGTAAGAAGAGTTTCCATTTATTGAAATGAAAGGCTACAGGGAAAACATTGGTGGGAGGGGCGGTAATGATTGATTGATGTCAGAGCATTTAGGGGCTCATGGACATATCAAATTTGCAATGCTTCACCCCAATGGGCATGTTGAAAAGGCCGCTGGATATATGAGCCTGAAGTTGAGGAGAGAAATCTATGCTGGAGGTATCAATTAGGGAGCCTTCAGTGTGTCTTTAAAGCTTCGAAATCGAATGAAATCATTAAGGGTGTGAATACAGATAAAAAAGAGGTCCAAGGACTGAGGCATGGGGGACTCCAATGGTTCAAGTTCGAGGTTAGGGAGATGAGAAAGAACCAGCAAGATGAGAGGCCAAAAAAAGAGTAGATGCGGAGGTAGGAGGACAACCAAGAGAGGGTGGTGTCCTGGAGGCCAGGACTTGGGGTGGGGCACACCTCGCCCAACTCTAGCACCTGGCACCTCCCCTCACCCCAAAGCACACACCCACACAAACACCCTCCAGCATGAAAATCAAGCCGGAGCCCTAGAAGATAAAGCCGGCAGCCTCTGGCCTGCACGCCTGCAGACATGCCTCTTTGATGTGGTAACGCCGTGTCTTATCTCTAGACCCCATCTCCCTTGCCCATCTGTGATTCCCAGGGGGCCAGTCTGTCACCTGATTCTGGCAAAGGAAAACGTCTCAAGCAGCACGGCCTCCATCTGCTTGCTACCCACTGAGCCACCTGGCACTGTTATTGATTGGGTGCTCAGATCATTAGTTCCTGAGTGGAAAGCAGCAGATGCACTAATGTCACCCCGAGGGCCATCCCCCCAGGAGTCCTGACTACTGTTCTGAGCCATTGTCTTCTTGCTTTAAACGGGGATGTTCTCTTTAAATAGCCCCATTATTTCAGGCATATGATACACCCATCCAGTTCTCAGAATCAAATGGAAGGCAGATGCTGCATTATGCGGCCTGCACCAGATATCCTGAAACATCTACATAGCCAAGCCCTTAAGGGGCTCCCTTGTATCCCTCCCATTCCTCCCTCCCCTCCATTTCCTTCCCTTTTCTCCTTTCTTCTCTTTCCATACCCTACCAATTCCCCTGGAGTTTGAACTCAGTATTTATTTAGACCACTGGTTCTCAAGCTTGGTTGAGTATTGCAGTCACTTGGGGATTTTTAAAAAACTGTTGATGCCTAGGTCCCGTTCCCAGAGATTGATTTAATTGGTTTTGGGTGTGAACTGGGCTTTGGGAAAATGTAAAACACCTGAGGCGATTCTAATGTGCAGCCACGTGTGAGAACCAGCGTCTTAGGTTACCTTCGGAGTAGTGAACCCCAGGGCAGCACTCAAAAAGCTACGGCAGGAGGGGCTGGGTCTGCCTCCAGCTCCCTGCCCTGCCTCTCCCTAACATGCCTGGTTTTTATAGGGCAGTTTAAACCGTGCCACTTTACCAGGTCTGAACACCACCGATCGGTGCAGCAAGTGGCAAAATGCTCTAGTTTTCCAAATGGCACGATCCCATGGGGCCCTGATATTTTACACCCACCTTTAACTTCCCTTCACGACGTCCCTCTTAGGGCACCTTCAGCCGACTTTTTATTTCAGCAACAACAGAGCTCCAGTTGCAACTCTAGCTCCAGTTGTCAGCAATGGCAGAAGTAGGCTAAAGTGGATGGAAAACCCAAGGACACAGGCGCATGTGCACACACATGCACGTGCTCCCAATCACGCGTGCGTGCACCCAATCACGTGCATGCACGCACACAAGCACCCACACGAACATAATCAGTGAATTGGACTTAGAAGTGGAATCCTGCTAGTACAGAAATCCCCCCACAGTGCTCCTTAATGTCTGTCACTAGTTTGGAGAACTGTAAGAAGAAACCTGGGTCCTTTGCTGCCAAATCCAGGTCTTGCTCAATGAGCTGCCTTGCCTAGAAGCAGCCGGCCTCCCCTCCTTACCCCCCTCACCTGGGATCCTTAATTGGCAAGATCTAAGCAATAATAATACGCCCAGGCTAGATCCAAGTATCTAAGTGCCATCACTTTCAGACTCTTTGAAAACAAAAATTGGCCTGAGTTTCCAGAAAGCTTAGTAATATGTCTCAAGAGCTTGAAATGTGTCCAGTTCAGATCCTTTCATCTAATTATTTTACTTCTTATCCTAAAGAAATAATCAGAGAAGTGGTAGAAGGCTTATGTATAAAGATCTTCAACAAAGTCTGATGTAAAACTGCAAAAACCAGGTCACTGCCCACTTTCTATTATACAAGATCAGTTTTATATATCCTGCCATATCATAGTGCAGCTTGACAATAAAGGACACAGATTGCTGAAGCTTAATCTTTTCAAATAATTTTGGTGATGTAAGAATATGCTCACAATATAATGTTAAATTAAAATGCAGATAAAGTGATTTGTTTTTCAGTGTAATCCAATTGTGGATATATACACTTATTTGTAGAGAGGAAAACAAATTTATTATGGTTATATTAGTGGTTTTCTGTGTGGTGTGGTTCTGATTTTTTTTATTCTTTCTTTTTTCTCTTCTTTTTTTTTTTTTTTGTTTTGTTTTAGTTTTCCAGGCTTCTATTATTGTCTATATTCAGGATAAATTTTAAATATTATTATTTTTTTAAGGGAAAGGTTTCATTTCTCATATGGCAGCAAGCTCCTATCAAAGGCTGACCTCCGAAGTGACCCCGTTATAATCTTCTTCCTATCACTTCCTCTGCACACACCGATGCATGACAAGCTCAGCGCTGCCCCTGAGACCCTCAGCAGCTTTGACTGGGGTGAGCAGGGAGCATTCTAGCCCCTCTCAGTAGCCCACCGGGGGGCTAGGGCTTTTCTTGCTGGACAACGGGATCTGTGTTGCCACAAGCTGTCCACCATAGGACTATGTGCCATTCATGCTATTCGTCAGCATTATGAACTCAACAGGAGCCTCAGGGATTGGAGAGATCGTGCCCAGGCATGCAGAGCCACGCTTATTCATTTAGTCTAGGGGTATTTATTACACATATTCTGTGTGCCAGGCGAAGTTCTCACTCATTCCACTAACACTGTTACGGCTTGTTACTTGAAGGAGCGGACTGATGGGGCTGAGAAAGCAAGTGTAGGACTAAAGCTTGGGGTTCCACATGGATGATACCTGCACCCTGCTAAGTAGTTGCTTGGTAGGGGCTTGGGTCATGATCTCACAAAAGGCTTTCTCTCTCCTTTTCTCTCTCTCTCCCTCCCTCCCTCCCTCCCCAGATGGAGGTGATCGTTGGGGACTTTGGGATCGTGGTGGTGCCCCGGGACGCAGCTGACACAGACCGAATCATGAATCACTCCTCACTACTCCGCAAATACAAAGTGAGTTCTCCATCTCCCTGCTGGTGTAGCTCTGTGATGTGGCCCTTTTCTGCGAGGTCGGGGGGGTGGGGGTGGGGGTGGGGGTGGCTGGCAACCTATTCTCTCTGCTCTGTCCCCAGAACAACATCATGGTGGTGAAGGATGACATCAACCATCCCATGTCTGTTGTCAGCTCAACCAAGAGCAGGTACGTTTGACTCCTCATATGAGGAGAGAATGGGGAGCAGCCAGACCAAGGCTAAAGCAAAACTGCAGAAACCAAGGTGCCTCCCTGGAGCCCTTTTGTACCTGTGGGTGCCTTTCCGCCATAGCCCCCCAGCTTGTGAGAGGGCACCTTCTTCTCCATCAGGCTCCTGTAGGAAAGAAAGGAAATGGTCAAGCAGAAGAACCCCAATGAGAATTATTTTCACAGACCATGGAGCAGAAAAACACAAAGGAAAGAGATAATAGCTAACATTGAAATGCCTACTGTGTGCTTGGGCTGTTCTAAGTGGGTTTCGTAATGAATTATTTAATTTTTGTAATAAATGAGCTAGTTATTGTCTACATTTTGTGGAAGAGAAAACTGAAGAACAGATGGGTTTAAATCGCTTGCCCAAGGTCCCTCAGCTAGGAGCTGACAGAACCAGGATGAAATGGAGTCACCAGGTTGGGGGAGAAATTGTGGGCACAAGAGGGTATTTCCTAAGAGGGATTCCACTTACTTAGCCTAAGCAAAGGCTGGTGAGGGGCATTGGGTACACCCTTTCCCTGAAAGAGAGTGGGCAGACCACTCCTCCTGCCGGGCTTCAGGGAGCGACGTCCATCTGATTCCCATCTGTTCTCACCCAGGCTGGCCCTGCAGCATGGGGACGGCCATGTCGTGGATTACCTGTCCCAGCCCGTCATCGACTACATTCTCAAGAGCCAGCTGTACATCAACGCCTCGGGCTAGCGGCCACACAGCCCTCCGCTGCGCTCTCCCCACGTCCTCTGCCAACACACTGGCCCCTCCAGTCTCTGTCGTCCCGTTTCTCTCTGGCCTCTGTTTCTCCATCTCCTCATCTTGACTGTTCTTCCCGTTCGCCAGCTCTAGCCCCCACAGTGTGGGGACCTTCAGAGAACCTCGGCATCCCTTACTCTGCAGTCATCTTTGGACAAACTTTCCTCTGGTCCCCGGGTTGGGGGTGGGTGAGGGCGTAGGGGTGGGAGTTGGGGGGAAGTGCCGTCCTTGGAGATGTGCTGGTGGCCATCTCCCAGCATGCTCTAGAGAGTGGCTCTGGTGCACATCCTCCCAGCATGCTCTGGGGAGGCAGCTCTGGCTCTCACCTTCCCAGCATGCCCTTTACCACAAAGGGCTATTTTTTTCTTTTCTGTTTTTTGTTTTTGTTTTGTTTTGTTGTTGTTTTGTTTTGATTTTGATTGTTGTTGTTCACGCCTCATAGAACTTGGATGAAATCAGTGTCCGTGGTTCTTCACGTCTGTGGTCTTAATGCATTCCTGTGGAATCGCTTCCCTGTGGTAGGAAACTGTGGCCAGACTCAGCACAGTGAGCACATGAGGGCCACACCCAGGGAAGAAGGCCAACCCACCTCCATTTCTCCAACACCCCCCGCCCCCACCTACCCTCACCACCCACCCTCACCCCCTACAGCAGCAGCAGCAGCAACAGTCTGGGGTCAGGAGTGAGATTTTCAGGTTCTGAAACCTGGGAGGCAAGTCTGGGGACAGTAGGGGTTCTTAGAAGAATTTGAGTCCATTTCCTTCGTTTCAGACCATTTTCCTGAGGCTCTGGGCCTAGGTTCACACAGAGCCAGTCCATCCCCATTTCCTGGTGACATCTATACAGTTACTCCTTCGGGCTGTGACGGATGGCAGAGAGTGGGTCTCCTGCCATCCCAGGCATTTCCAATCACCATCTCAGCCAATGGAGGCCATACCTAGCTACATCCTGCACCTGAGAAGAATCACATATGCAAGGCCACTGTATCCTAATGATACAGTCATTTCTGAAGAAAAACATGCTAGGAATTCACTCCCTGGGGATCTTTGCTAATTGCAATTATTACCTGTTTGGCTGGGACGTGTCTCTCATCATGTGAGTCCAGGATGATGTAGGAGAAAGCAATTGGTTGCCCTGGTGGCAATTGATGATCCTTCACCCACCGGAGCTGGGGTGACACAGCCCTGAGGGCAGTTCTTGAGAAGCAGAGCCTTGGCCTTGTTGTTTGGCCTGGGTCTTATCTCCTTCTGAGCCGGCAACCATTGTCGTCCCCTGCCTGGTAGAGGAGTGGGTTCACAGAACAGAGATTGTGAGGGACACCAAGAGCCACTATAGTTCCATCCATTTTCTCCCGAATTCCCCACCTTCCTCCACCGCCCCTGGAAACAGTATGGGCAGGCTCTGCTCTTGTTGTTCAGGCCCCGTGCATGTCCTCCTTGGAGACCGAGAGGAAATTATTCTCTCGTGCCCTGTGTCTCTCATCCAGTCCCTGGCTCTTGGGCTTCCGATTGCCTTTGAGGAACCGTCCCCGAGCAGCAGGACAATTTCATCAAAATCTAGTACCAGCGATGGCCCAGGAGGGGTTGGGGGAGATCTGGTCCCAGGAACAATGGTCTCCACCACACGCTTCACATCTGCAGCATCCTTCAGTAGTCTCCAGACAGGGAGCTGGATTCGGCAGAAGAGCACCCAGGAGGGCTATTCCTCTTGGATTATGGAAATAATCTCCAGAGGAGGGAAGGAACGATTCTATTATTGGGTCTTAGTGCTCATGGCTAAGGATCATGGATTCATAAGTGAAAAGGACTTTAGACATTAGTTGATCCAACATTCTCCTTTAAAAGATGAGGGAGCAGAGAGCCCTGAATTAAATGGCCGGTCCCAAGTCACACAGCAAGTAGAGAGCCCAGCAAAAGGATGTTGTTTCCCGGACCCTTAGGTTATCACATCACATGGCCTCTGCCCCTCCCGTTCCCATGCTACTAACCAGCTAATATGTGATTTCTACTCTTTTTAGCCTTTATCTGCATCTTTCTCTTAAATTATGTCTGATCCAGGTGCTGCCTATATATGGCTTTGTATATGGCAGTTCCGAGGGAAAATGTGATGGTGAGGAAGGCTGTAGCTAGATTTCCCCATAGAAATCAAGAAATCTCAACAGCTTGGAGGAAATCCTAGAAAGTAACTCTCTGAATCTAAGCAAGAATTGCTTTGTGGAAGGCTAAGAAAGACCCAGAATGCTCAAGATGACGCTAGTGTTGGAGGGAGGGAGACAGAAAAGCCTTTGTCTAGGCAAAGAAACAGGAAAACTGGGAACTGGGTTCCCGGGGTCGGGGTGGGGGTGGGGGGATGGCATCCTCAAGGATATGGAGTTTATGGATAGACTGTATTATGAGGATCTACAGGAGCAGACCCGAGAAAGACAAGATAACTTTAGTCTCTTTAATCTTTGTTACTCGGCTGGACTCTGGTTAACCAGTTAACTGGCACATGTCCAAAACGAAAACCATCCCCACATGCCACAATATTTTGAATTTAATCTTAAAAAATCCACAGCTAGCATCTATAGACGTTTATGGCGTACAAAGGGTTAAGCCCCATTTAGTCCACATCCCATGAGAGAGAACGGGGCTGCTCTGTGCACTCAGTGTGGGGGTGAGGAGACTCAGGAAGGGAGAGGAGATGAGCTGAGGAGAAAACTAGAAGTAGATTTCTAGGAAGAAAAGGGGGCAGGTCTTATCTTGGTACATCACAGGGATCTTGTTACAATAGCTTTACAACAAGGAAAAGTGAATCTCCTTTTGGGTAGAATTGCCCATTCCCCATTCTGCCCTGTTCTTCGTTTGCTAAGGGGGAGGTCAGAGCCTCTCTCTCAGTCCAGGGCAGGACAGTGTGGCTGTGACCCAGCTAATGTCAACACCAGAACGATGATTCAGTTTGAACTAGTGCCCCAGGTGCCGATAGGCTAACCCAGTGGTTGGCAAACTCCGGTCTTTGGCCCCTTGAGTGTGGCTCTTCCACAAAATACCGACTTCTGCGCATGGGCCACGAAGTTTCAATCGCACTGTACTTGCGCGCCCGCATGTGGTATTTTGTGGAAGAGCCACACTCAAGGGGCCAAAGAGCCGCATGTGGCTCGTGAGCCGCAGTTTGCCGACCACTGGGCTAACCAATCGGCTAACCTCCTGGCTCTGACTTCCCCTCTGGGGTCCTGCTGTTCCCTACAAAGTCCAGCCCAAGGCTGGCGTGGCTCGGAGACTGTGAGAAAGGCCTGGGCTGGGGTGATCATATCAAGAGGGGCCTGGAGCCGCATTTTCTGTCCGCCAATAAAAAATGTTCCTCCCATTTTTCTGAAAGTGGCTGGTATGAGTAAGAACAGGCAGGAGGGAAACCCTTTGTGTCAAGGACTGTCTCTTCAAGGAATGGCCCTCTGGCTGGGGGGTGGGTGGGGGGGCTCTGTGCTGCTGGCTGGTACCTCATTTGCCACCCCCTCCCCCAGGCAGCCTCTTGCTTTCATTTTCCCTGAATGTAATAGGAACAGGGGAGGGAAGTCTCTTACTGAAGTGCCTGAAACCCAGAGCTGGAGCTTCTAGAGACACCGTTCTTCCGGTCTCAGCTTGGCCTACCTTTCCCCGACGTTCTCTGGTCTCATGCTCCAGCTTCTCACAAAGAATAAAAGAATTTGCTGTTCTAATGAAGGAGAAAGCGAGACCCAATAATCAATCTACAGCAAAAGGCAGAGAATTACAGGGAAAAACAACTTGTATCTTAACAGCCCAAATCTATTCTCCCAAACTACACACACACACACACACACACACACCCCACACACACATATTAGGGGACTAAGAGAAGCATGTTATATTTTATTTGTCAAAAATCAATCAGTGGAGTATGAAAAGCTCAGGATCTCTCCCACGGCTACTGCGGGAAGGCCACCAGAGGAGATGGAAAGGGTATAGCTCATCCAAGTAGGACACCTTAGGAATAGCATTGTGGTAATGAGGATGAAGATGCTCGGTTGAATTCATCCAGTCTGCACCTTCCTATGGCTGCTCAGTAAACTCAACGCGTGGTTTCTCAGTTGTGTGTGTTGGAGTGTCCTATTAATCTGTGCCAGTGAGTTAGGACTGAGTTACACACGTTCTCTCCTCAGTCCCAGGGCCCAGAACGCAGCTGGATCCAGGAGGTCTCAAGGATTGGCATGGGGAGGGGGAAGCTTTTTTTTTTTTTTTTTTTTGAGTCACTTTTTGGTCACTGATTTGGCCATTTTAAGAGCAAGATTTGCTTTATGGAAACCAATTCATTCACAAAACCTACATTCGAGTTGCAACACCATTTCACAGTGAAATATTTTGAGTGAAATTTTGTTGCTTAGAATAGTCACAGACAAAAGTTTTATCAGCAATATGTTTCAATTATGTTAATAAAGAAGACAATGCTACTGGAGTCTCTTGTCTTGGTCTACAATCTTCTCTGTGGGTTGCAGTATATATCACTTTTTCTTCATAGTCCTACTTGACAGGTGACAACAGCTGTAAAAATGTTCTTAGAGCTGGAAATTTTCTGCCTGGTTTAGCTGATGCCACATGTGTAATATGAAAGTATTTACAAATACACCCAAGGGTCAGAAGCAGGGAAGAATTAGCAATTTTGTGAATTGTGCCTAAGTTTTCTCAGCTAAAAAAAATAAAATAAATTTTAGATTCTATCTAAATCTGCATAGTCTGGTATTGGTTAGCTTTGACTCCTTAATGAAGTTAGTTCTTTATGAAATAAAAATTTCTAAAAATTGCAAACTTGAATAACTTTTTGGCATAGAAGATCTTAAGAGAGAAGTTGCTAAACTCACACATTGTCTTGGCAATGTAAAAAAGCAATAAATGAATAAGTTGTTAATTGCCCAATCCTGCTGTAACTCTTAGTTCAATGTCATTTTTAGTTGTGACATACACATGCTACTGGTTTAGGTCTAAATGGTGATTGTTATGAGCTGATCCCAGCTGTGATTCAGAAGGTGAAATAATAATTTCCTGTTAGGTCAGCTCAGTTAAGGCTTAGCTACGTGTTTGTCAGATTAATTGTGGTTATTTTTTTTAAAAAATCATTTTAGTTCTTAGCATATTTTTTTTGTTTAAAATTGAGATTAATGAGCTTCGTGTGTATCCGTGTGAGTTTGGTGGCGTAGGATAATGATGCTCAAAACGCCTTGTAAATTGATGACTTGTATTTATGTTTGCTATTTTGGCACAAAGCTAAATATACTTTTATTCTCTGTCCTAAAAGTATATAATGATGAGGGCTTGTTTAAATGAAGGTATAAACACTGATTTGATCTGCTAACGTTCACGAACTTGTCAAATAGATATTTTAAATATGAATGAACATATATGAACACATTAACATTTCTTCCCATATGACCCATAAATAAGCTTCAGATCTTGGAATTTCCTAGGAAGTTTCGTGTAGTCCATAGTGGAACAAAAGCAGAGAACAAACAACAACAGTCTCTGCTTTCCAGGTGGGAAAACGGAACCACAGCAAGAATCCCTAACATTGCCATGACGATGCAAAACATTGAAAGATGACATGATAAACATATTTCTGGTCCTTGAGACTTGTTCCAAACACTGGACATGACAGAGTATCCTCCTCCCCTTCCCCCCAGCCTCCAAGAGTACTGGAAGGAAACCACATCCTGGGATAAGACCAGAAATACATCTGCTAAGAAGTTCTAGTCCATGGGCAGTTTCATTTCTACTCCCACCTCCATACAGAAATCCCTGTGAGTCAAAGTAGATGATGATGTGTGTACTAGTAATTGCCTATCGTCGGCACAATTCATCAGAAAACACTCAGAGGCGAAGTATAAGAAAGTTTTCACTACAAATTACATGTACTGATGAGAAATCAGAAGAAAAAAGCTCCCTCAATATGGCAGGGTCAGGTCAAGTCTGGCAACAGAGGCTAAGTCCCAGGTAGGCTATCTCTGAGTCACATGGCCTTTCTCTCTCCTTAGGGATTCCTTGTCAGGAAGACATTCTTATGATACGACAATCACTGAGGAGTCCTTTTATGATTGCATGCTCCTTGGTTAGTAAGTAATTGGGTCCCTCACGAAGTTCCCTAGTGTATGTACTGCCTAGCCCTTTACTCAGCAGAGACAGCCAATCACTAACGATGCATTCTCCCCTTTTTAGATTGTCCTATGTTCCCCAATTCCCTGGTAAGTTAGATGTGAATGTGAGAGAAAGTGACTTACAGCCCCTCCTAGGCTTGGCCCACAAAAACCTTCCATGTGTCTCCCTCTTCCATATCTTTTTCTCCTTCCACGCACTGGAGTGGAGATGATTTCCAGGGTAACCCTAAAAGTCACATGTTATAAATGGCAGGGCCTCTGGAATGACTACATGGAGGGCCAGCCTACCAACTTTCTCCCCATTCAGCATGTTATGGGAACAAGAAAAACATCTATTGTGTTTGAGTTATGTACATTTTTAGGTCTATGTGATATAGTAGTTAATCTAATAGAATACACCTTATTTTCTGGGCACTAGTTAATTAAAGCAAGAGGTTTGTAGAATATGTGGTTGAGTGTGTCAAGACAGGGTTATCAATTCACTTCCACAGAAGGTAAAGCAAAGTGACCAGAGCTGTCTGTACCTGGCAGGGGCAGGGAGGGGCAGGGTGGACAGGAGCAGAGTCCTTTTCTCAGCCACTTGGGTAGATGGCCAATTCAAGATCTTAATTTATTATATCTGAGTGTATTGGAAAGCAATGTGCCACAAACTACTGATTTTACCTTTATTTTATAGCCAATAAAAAGACAGAAATATTCATTATAACCCCCACCTTGCTCAGGGTGTTCCAAAAATAAATCCTTCTTCATGCTTAGGAGATAGTACCAGTGAAATCTCACAAAATACTCTCGTGGTTGGAAAGGGCCAGACAGATGCTCAGAAAAAGGACTTAAGGATGCTGACTCTAGGACTCCTTGCTCTTTCTGTGGCACTTTAGTTTCCATGGTTTTGGAACCTCCACCCCAGGCTTAGAGTTTAACAAATTAGAAATTGACCACAGGCATCTAAGAATTATTCTTTATTAAAAACATGTTCGCGAAAAGCCAAGGAAATACAGAGGTGAGGCAGTGCCCACGTCTTCTGAGCTGAGGTGGAAGGGCCTCTGGCTTTTCCAGCAATTCCCACTGGTGTCATGACTCAATGGTCTGTTGCAATAGGTTGTGGAAAGGGGCAGAGGGACAGCTGGAATACAAAGACGTGTGCACAACCCAGAGCCGTCTCAGCTTTGCCAAAACCCAAGTGCCCCCAAGGGAGTGTTTTGCAACATATGTCCTGTTGAGAAAAGAGGTTGCAAACCAGGGGGTGATTGCAATAAACACCACTTGGACAAACAGATTTGTAAGTTTAAATTTATTTTTTTGAATGTCTAACTTCCTCACTAGACAATCAACTCTATGAGGGCAGAGACTGTCACCACTGTACCCCAGCCCGTGGCATACAGGAGGTACTCAATAAATATATGTCGTAAGGATGGATGGATGGATGGATGGATGGATGGATGGAAGGAAGGAAGGAAGGGTGACTTTTATATACCTCCAGTGTGAGTAGGAACATTCTCAGAGAGAGAGAGAGAGAGAGAGAGAACACATGGGTGCAAATAATTTTCAATGTTTGAAGTGGGACTGAATTAGGACTAATACATCTTCTAGATAATATTGTACCTCTTTCAATGCCCAAGTTACATTTTTCTATTACTTTGAAACCCAAAAGTGAATTCCCAGTGTTTGCTTTGCTAGTAGGAAATGCTGATAGGGTGATGCCGTGGCATCATCAGGAGAACAGATGCCACTCTCAGGTCCAGAGGAACTTGAAGGTAGCAGGGCACGGCAGGCATCATTGCCCCAAGTGGGCCAGGCTTGCAGCTCCTCACTCCATCTTCTTCCAGCTTGAAAGTGGAGTACATGCTTGTGTACTGGGTGGTAAGTGGGAAGAACTTTGATCAACAAGAACACTGGACACTAGGAGTCAATAGTATTTTACTGGCCAAAGTATGACTGGACTTCACTCTCTGTTCTGACATTAGGAAGAATTTTATGCGTGAGCCAAGTTACAATATTTTCCTTTGGTCACATTACTCAAAGAATGAATGAGCTCTCACCCAGCAGCGCTTGTCCGTACTCCAGGACTCAGTTTACGCCTATTCTGAGGCAATCATCTGCCCGGACATTTTGTCCTTCCATCCAGTCTACCCTTGGGATCCAGGTCCTTGATCAGTCTCCTACTCAATGCTATTTGCCTCATTATCCAGCATCAGAAAGCAAACAGCATCACGTTGGTGCAATAAGACATTTGTCTGGCCGAGGTCTCAGGGATGGAATCAGGTTTCGTTGACCTGAGCATGCCTTTCCACATGTTCAGACGTCCACATCCCACCCCATCCACTTGAGATAGCTCCTGAGCCCTGAGGTCTGTGTCCCGAGAACCTCAGTTGAGAAATCACTATGGCAGCTTCACTGTTGCTCAAGAGCCTGGGTGTTATAGCAGCCTGGGGGCAGGTTGTCCCGAATGTTCTCCAAGTTTTTGACATCAGCCAGAATCCCATCTATGCTCATCTCCAGCGAACGGAGTTGGCCTTGCTGGCGACGTGCCCTTTCTTCCAGCTCCCGCATCAAGGGCTGCAACTGGTTTTTGATCTGAGTATTGGCTTTGGAAAGCTTCTGCTCCAATAAATCCAGCCCCTCTTCATCCACACTGCCAGGCTGGTCTATTGGAGGGAATGAAAAAGGAGTTTAACAGAAAAAAGCTATGGGTTAGATCCCCTTAAACCTACATGGCCCTTCTGTACCTTTAACTAATTCTTCTTTCACTTGTCCAGAGCTAATAATGTGCCATGCATTTATTTTTAAAAGGCTTATTTTAAATTACAAATAATCCAGAAAAAGTGCTGAGAGCACTAGCATAGTTACTGTGTTGTAAACAGTCTAATTCCGAGCTCTCCAGTTAAGCAATATGAAGCTTGGAATTCTCCTTCGATGTTAGGGTCAACAGTTCGTGCTCTGAAAAGATAGGGGCTGAAGGTCACATGGGACTGATCTCCTCCTAGGATCAGAATCAACCCCTAATTATGCTTTCTGAGCCACCCGTAGGCATTATCTTGCTGTTTCCCACTGAAGGACCTGTAGAAACTGGCTGGGCTTCAGGCTTCATAGAGGCCAAGGTATGCTTTGCTATGCAGAGGATGGATTCCAGCTGTTAGGAAATGCTGCATGATTTCCTTCTGGCCTCAAACAGTGGGAATCTAGCTAGATACTGGTTTACTTCCAATATGAAACATAGTCCCATTTGTTCAGGTATGTTTACCCTGAAGCAATCTAAAAGTGACATCAGCATGAAGGGCACCAGGCCAAACTCATTTGGCTTGAATAGGTTTGCGCGACCCTTGGTCATTTCAAAGTCAAGGTTAGGTGGCCTCACATATCTAAGCTGAGTGACAGTATTCGGTTGCATGAGTTTATTATACCTAGAGCAATTAAAATGCGATTGTTCCAGGACTGAACAGAGCAAATAGAGTAGAAACAACACCATCACAAAAGTGGACCAATCCTTCACCGGGGGCAGGAGAGAATTCACGAATTAAGGGTCAGTCCCTATGACACGCAGAGAATGTTAACTAAGCTTGGGGACAAAAGAACTATGTCCATGGGGAGGCAGCATGAGTTACTCCAAAACAGCAGGAGTGCTGGAGGCCAAGAGACCTTTTTCAGAACACTAAACAAAGCTGCTAAAATCTCAACTGGATCGCATTTTTTACCCTTACAGGGTATTTTACTCTTTGGGGCCCTAATGGGGTCATGAAGAAGACCCATAAGGATAACAACACAGATAATATTGGTCTCTCAGGGAGATGATGATACTCAGGGTGATTGATCCATTTTTAAAAAATATATACATTTTATTGATTTTTTACAGAGAGGAAGGGAGAGGGATAGAGAGTTACAAACATCGATGAGAAAGAAACATCAATCAGCTGCCTCCTGCGCACCCCCTCCTGGGGATGTGCCCACAACCAAGGTACATGCCCTTGACCGGGATCGAACCTGGGCCCCTTCAGTCCGCAGGCCGACGCTCTATCCACTGAGCCAAACCAGTTAGGGCTGATTGACCCATTTTTGTTACAGTGTAGTTTCTACTCTATTTAAAGTTGTCCCATGGAACGAACAAAGTAGAACTAGGCCTTTTCCAGAATGTGGCTGGAGTCTAATCAAATACCTCGTTGCTTGTCTGCTGTAGTCCAGGCTTGACCAAGCAGGCCACATGAGGGCCTGAAAACAGATCTACCTAAATCTAGAATTTTAATTCAAATCAGATGTCTTTTGGACGGTTCTGTGGAGAAACCTGATTTGTTGCCACACTGTGCCATCTAAACTATTTCATCCTAAAATGTTGCAGTATCTCCTGGGCCTACCACCTTTACATTTCTCCTGGTTATCCACCAGGCAGCTCGAGTTGCCACCGCTGCGCACATCCAGGTATAACTGTGGTTTGAGGAGGGACACATAGCAGAGTCAGCAAGTGATTCTTGACTTCCCAAATGGGGAGAAGCTCCCCCCTCGCCACTTCCACTGCTTCAGAGAAGGCTCCATCATCTCTCTCCCTAGTTCCTTCACCAATCTCCGGAGCAGCCTTACCCTGTCTTCTGTCTAACCCGCCTTAGCTCTCCTCTACACAGCCGCCCAGGGGTCTGTCTGAAACATGCAGTGATGACAGTATTCCTCTGCTTAGAGCTGTCCACTAGCTTCTCAGAATCAAGGCCAGAGTCCTTAGCAGGACTTCCAAGCCATTCTAATCCTTCCTCCACTATTTACTTTGTGATCCATGAGACATTATTAATCAACCCGAGCTTCAATTTACCTTCCCTATAAACATTCAGCTCTTTGACCTAGAGACTTTCACCTCTAAGAGCAAATGTGCTCAGTAACCCATCTTAGAGATGCTAACTAGCATAGAGTCCAGAAAATGTACAGTATCTGGGCCTGGACAAGGCTAACTTCCTGGTGCCCTTAAGGAAAGTTGAGACTCCCATTCATCGGGACTCATGGTTAGTCTTCTAGAAAAAGGCATGGAGTATGGGACTGGAAGCTGGTGGGTACTCCTACCTATTAGGTGTAGGATGCTGTCCAAGTTGTCAAGTGTATCTTGGATCGTAACTCCAGCATTCTTGGCTCTGTTATTAGCTCCTTGGGCTTCTGTAATCACCTAAGGAAAAACACACACAAACTCGTCTTGAAGGGTGTTTTCCATATTGGCAAGTTTGAAAGGATCTCCCTTGGAAAGCTGTGGGAACTCACCATCTGTACGGCGTCCATGTCCATGTCAAACTCCCGCTCCTTTCTGGCCAGCTCTCCTTCTACTTCTCTCATCTCACTCCTCAGAGTGGCCAGTCCCTTCTCCATGGCCAAGGCTCCATCTGCTGTCACATTGGCTTCCAAGTTCAGACTCTCTATCTCCTGGGAGAAGAAAAGGAGCCAGGGACGGAAGGAAAGAGAGGGGTGAGGCACAAAAACATTCCAAAGACAACTGCAGAAAAAATACAGATGCAGCGAGGCCCTGACAGACTGAAATGAACAAGGAGAGAGTCAGACGTGGGGACACACCCTTTCCAAAGCTCTGCCTCAAACTAGTTAATATGGGGGTCTGTGCGTGGGGACTAAGAGGGTCAGCACTGAGACACTGCTTCCCTCTCAGGGCACTGCTCACCAAATGGTGGATGCAATAGGAACGAGTTGGGATAACAGAGAGGGTGGGAAACTCACCTCATTCTCTGTCATGTTCCTTTGCTGCCTTAGTCTTTTGCATGACTTTATTCCCCAAGAGAGTTGAGTATGAGGTACAGAGAATGAATAGGCTACAGCTTTGAGTTTTGTTTTCATTAGGACAAACCTTATCAACATCTTTGTCAATAGCTATTATTAAGCACCAAATTGCAGATGTCTCTGTGCTAGAAGCCATATAAGGAAGGCACATGAACTTGGTCTCTACCCTCAAGGGACCTAAAATTAGAGATTATTTTTGCAAGCCATCAAGTGGTCCAAGAGTAAGGCCAGTCTTAGTATCAAGAGTTCCCTCCAGGCTAGAGTCTAGAGTTGCATCGGCTTTGTAGAGTCATGCTTAAGTAACAGCTATGGAGCTCTCTTCCTGCTGAGAAGCACTCCTAGTGGAGCATTTAATGTATGGGTTGTAAGCGTCACTAATCTCTCCCCATTACTAAAAGCTCCTGGAAGAGAAGGACTGGGTCTTTCTCATCTCCATATCCCCAGCCAAGCACAGCCTGGCCCACAGTGGAAGAAAAGAGAAAAATAAGTAAGTGGAGCTTACAGAGAACACAGAGACAAGGAACCTAGAACTCTAGAATGCCATAATCTTGAGTCAAAACACTGATGATCGTTGTTATGAGTTGAATTGTGTGTCGTCGTCCTCCCCCTAAAAAGTCCTAGCCCCAGCACCTCACAATATGAACTTATTTGAAATAGGGTTGTTGCAGATATAATTGGTTAAGATGAGGGCATACTGGAGTGAGCCCCCTAATCCAATAAGACTGGTGTCCCTATAATATAAGAAGAATCAAAGACATCTAGGAAGAAGTATCCCATGTGATGATAGAGGTAGAGATTGGAGCGATGCTGGTACAAGCCAAGGAACACTAATATTGACGGCTGCCACCAGAAGCTAGGAATGTTTCTACCCAGAGTCTCAGAGGAAACATGGCTCTGCTGACACTTTTATTTCAGATTTCTAGCCTCCAGAACTGTGGGAGAATACATTTCTGTTGTTTTAGGCCATCCTGTTTGTAGTACTTTGTTACAGCAGCTCTGGGAAACTAATATAATAGTCTATATAAAAACAATCTTGTGTGGGGTTTTTTCATGGTGTTGTCTAAAAAGGGAGTTGAAAATAGAAGATTCTAGCACTCAGTCAATGATGGACTGTGAGTCAACCAACAAAAGGGGTGCCCCAGTGGATCTGGAGCCACCATGGACCACAACAGGACTCTGGGCCCTGTAGGTGAAAAGGGCCCTTGAATGCTTTGGAATGCTCTTTCCCATTCCACAGGAGCCTTGTGTTTGGAGCTGCCCGTGCTGACCAGCATCTCGATTTCTCTTTACCTGTTCTATCTTGCCGGTGATCTCGAGGGCCTCCCTGGCTGCGTTCTTTGCCCGCTGGGCGTCAGCAGCAGCACTGCCCAGGGCTGCCTCTGCTTGCTGAGTCTGCTCACTGGCATCAGTCACCTTCTGGCTGATGTAGGACAGTCTCTTCATGGCCTCTTCAGCTTCTGCTTTTCTGTCTCCAACCTGCAGGTCGAACTCTGAAATGAAGGTAAGGAAACATCGCCATGAAGATGAAAACAAACTTACACAACCAACTTATAAATGAAGATGGAAGGGGCTGAAGTTTTTAAGAAAAATTCCAGAAAGAGTGTTATTACTGCCTGGGAACGAGATGGGTAGAGGGAGTTGTGGCTATTGCTCTTTCTTATCCAGGAGAAAGCATCTTAAAGGAGGCCTTGAAAGGACCATAATTTGTCCTTTGTGGGGAGGAAATGACACTCAGCCTACCCGGGTCCCCATCACTGTAAGAATCTTAAGACCCCAAAGCAAATCAGAAGCAGGTGGGATCTTCGAAGCCCAAAGTTTCAAGCCAGAGCCTTAAACTTGAAGCTGCCACTGACAGCAGTTGAGGGTTGGATAGGGCTGGATTTTCTGTGAAGAATATCCCATGTCTTGAGGAATTCTTTTGGTGTGTGTTTTGTTTTGTTTTTGTTTAGTGAAGAAGCCTGAAACTTAACCAAAGCTCTAAGGCACAGACCTAAATTTCCTGGGATCTGGGTGCTGTGACAAAGCTTGCCCCATAATCACAACAAATTGACCTATACTGGAACCAACCAGGCTACAACAACAACAACAACAAGAATGAAAAAGAAAAATATCTGTATGGTAGTAAGGTGTTGGATCTGTGAGGGACCCTACAGATCACTTAGCTTAACCTTCTTCCTTCAAAGAGAAAGTTGAGGTCTGGAAAGGCCTTGTGACTTCCTTATGGACACCCAGCCAGCTCAGCCTGGTCACGGGATCCGGCAGAGATCGGAACTCAAACCTTATGACATCTAGCTCAATTCTTTCCCCTGCACCAAACATTAATGAAAACTTTTTCTTTATAAAGTTATTTATTATGTGTCTATGAATACTCCCAATGTACCTATCACTTAGAGAGTTTTATGAGGATTCAAAATAAAGCAAAGTCATGGTTGCACTTTTAAAATGCTCAAGGGACCTGAACCATGAACTACTCACCTCTAAGGTTCTTTAAGATGTTCTCAACTTCATAAAAAGTGGCATTGCCCATACTTAGTGCTTCTTGGGCTCTGCTTTTAGCAAGGTTGGCCCGGGAAAGTAGCTGAGCTGATTGCTGTAAAGAGGCAGAGAGAACAAGATGAGCATAAATGTTAACATATACCTGGGAAGTGCATTCCTGCAAGCAAAATCGTTTCAACACATTTCTCTTTGTGACAACAGAGTGCTGTGACTCACCCAAGAGTATAGTGGTGCTGGAGCAAACCCCTGCACAATCTGGGACAAAGCAAACACTGTAACCCAATGACCCAAAAGGATCCCATTCAGAGAACAGTCTCAACTCTAGTCCATTATCAGAGATAAGAAGTTTTGCAAATCGTAATTTTTAACTCTGGATACTTTCTGAAGCCAAGTTAGCAGACAGAGTTGGACCAAAATGGGACCCACAAGGCCTGGGTCCTATTCCTAGATCTGAGGGCTGATTCAGTGGGTAAAGTTGAGCTAATTACATCAAGGTCTCTATATCTTAGTCACTTCCTCTGTATGCAGTGGTACCATGATCTTTTAGAGAATTTCTATTTTCCCCCCCATATTTGTTCACACGGCAGGCATTTAATGCATGCTTGTTGAGTGAGTGCATTAAAAAGATACCTGTCTCTCATTCTTTCCGTTCTGTAAGAGCTGCCGGGTTTCTTCTTCCCAGTTTCCCAGATTGCTCTGCACACGCTTGAAATCATCCATATGCTTCGTCACCAGGCTTGAGAGAGAATCAGCTTTTTGTCTGATCCTCTTTGCTTCTTCCTGTGATCAAAGGAAATAAGTCAACTCTCTGCTCGTCAGTTACCACACCAGTCTTCGTAGGACCTGCCATCATTGTTTGAAAACAACAACATGGGCCCAAAGTCTAACAGGCACAACGCCAAAGCAGTCCCCCTCCACCCCACCCCCGCCCCCCGCGCCCCAGGCATCAAACAGGTCTTCTTTTTAAAACTTATTTTTAATTGTAGTTGACATATAATATTATATTAGTGTCAAGTGTACACCATAGTGATTCAACCTAAAAAGCGATCACCATAATAAGTCTAGTAATCATCTGTCACCACACATTACTATGATGATATTTGATTATATTCTCTATGATGTACGTTACATCCTTATGACTTACTTTATAGTTGGAAGTTTGTACTTCTTAATCCCCTTCCCCTTTTCTACCCATACCACCATCCTCAAAGAGGTTTTGTGTCTGTTTTCATTATATTTCCTGTTTTATCACATATATATATACATATATATATGAACATTTTTTAAAAATATATTTTATTGATTTTTTACAGAGAGGAAGGAAGAGGGATAGAGAGTTAGAAACATCGATGAGAGAGAAACATTAATCAGCTGCCTCCTGCACACTCCCTACTGGGTATGTGCCTACAACCAAGGTACATGCCCTTGAACGGAATCAAACCTGGGACCCTTGAGTCCGTAGGCTGACGCTCTATCCACTGAGCCAAACTGGTTAGGGCTATATGAGCATTTTTGTGGGAAGCATTGAGAGTGCTTTTTGTGGTAGGTAGAAAGCCAAATCTTCTTAATCTAAGTTTGGAACTGATGACAGAAATAACAAAAACTGTGAACAGAACACACGTCTTTTGAGTGGCTATACATAGTATTATAGATTTCACCTACATGTAAGTATCAAATTTTTTTAAAAATATATTTTATTGATTTTTTACAGAGAGGAAGGGAGAGAGAGATAGAGAGTTAGAAATATCGATGAGAGAGAAACATCGAACAGCTGCCTCCTGCACATCTCCTACTGGGGATGTGCCCGCAGCCCAGGTACATGCCCTTGACCGGAATCGAACCTGGGACCTTTCAGTCCGCAGGCCGATGCTCTATCCACTGAGCCAAACCAGTTTCGGCAGTATCAAATTTTATCTATAATAATTTCCCACAGTTTTCTTCAACAGTCCCCAAAAGTAGGGAAGAGATATAAAACCTTTATCCATAAATTGGTTAGGGATGTGAGCCGAGGCCTTTTCAAATACCAAGATTGGGATTAAAGAACAAGGACATGGGTAATAAGAAAAATATATACTCCTCCTAATCTATGCAAGAAAGATCAACATTGAGACAAAACTGAATGACTGAACGATATGATGGAACCACCCCCCAGAGAAGAAAACAGCCTGGCTTCCGCTCATCAGCACACAGGTGAGATGTCCTTACCTGCAAGGACTGATCAGTGACTCCCTGGAGCTGAGACATGGAATTGAGAAGGCGGAGACTATGTTGATAAGACTTATCTGCTTCGATGTCAGTTTCAGTGGCCTCCCTGGACAACTGCTGAGCCAGAGACTTCGTTTTCTCCAATCTGCAAAGGGGAAAGAGGGAGGAGTTTGTGAGAATGCACTCTTTTTATTAAAAGCAAAAATCCATCATGTTGTCTTAAAGTACGTAGTTGGAATTATCAGGAAAGCCAAATGAGGTTATGTGTCAATTATGTGCTCCTCTACCATCTAAACACAAGCCTTAAAATTGATATAGGTTGGCTAAGGACAATTCAATCCATTTCCCAATTCTTTTTTTTTTAAGTCATTTTTTTGTACATGAACACATATAGGAATCCCTTATTTATTTATTTTTAAATGTATTTTTATTTATTTTAGAGAGGAAGGGAGAGTGATAGAAACATCAATGATGAGAATCATTGATCAGCTGCCTCCTGCACGCCCCCTACTGGCAATCGAGCCCACAACCCAGGCACGTGCCCTTGACAGGAATCGAATCCAGGACCCTTCAGTCTGCAGGCTAATGAGCCAAACCAGCCAGGGTTTTTCCCAATTCTTGATAATATAAATATATTGCTGTTATAATCTCCATTCCACTAGGTGGATTTACTCACATACATCTTTTAAACACTACAGAGGGTGGCCATATCTCCGAGCATGCAATATCTCAATCAAAACACATATTTTACTTAGATTAACCTACTTTTTCTTCCTCCAGCCTTAAAGGTATCTGTTTTGCCCTAAAGTAAGTCTTTCATTCTCTTAATATTAATATATTTTTTTAAAGAAACAGTTTGCATTATACCCCAACATTGCAGATGACATTGGTCCCGTGAGGACCCGCTGAAACATACTTTCCCACAAGCCCTTGCACCACGGAGCCGTCCAGGCTGCCGCTGCCGCCTCCTTCCCGAATAGCCTTGTGCGCCAGTGACAGAGCTTGTTTGGAATAATCTTCGGTTTCCCTTGCCAGCTGCTCCATGTTCCTGGCTGACTCCTCATGGCTGAAAGAATTAAAAATGAATAATTTGGGTTTTCATAGCAAGAGCCTCCTTGAGGCCTTTTATTTAAATGAAGGGAGAGGAGCACGGGAACTGGTTTGGCTAGAAATGCCAAATAGAATTGACCCAGTTAGGTGGAATTAGAGGGACTGTCAAGAAACAGGAGGTGTTCTGCAGGAGTAGGTAGCCTCGTATCATTGACTTTTGGGTGATCTTTTCCATTTATGGCAAACCCAGGAGAGGCCTGGGGTGGGGCTCGGGATGGCTGGGAGCAGTAGTGAGGGGATAAAATATTGCATTTATAAGCTGTTTTCTGCAGGGGGAAAAACAAACAAAAACCCAAAAACCCTGGGTCTATTTCATTCAGGATGTAACCTCTTACTTACATGCTACAACTCTAAACTAGGCCATCACCAGGGGGCACAAAACCAATCAATGAAAGTCCCCCACATGCTTTTGTCCTCCTGGTTCTGGAAAGCGATAAAAACAAACTCCAAGGCAGCTCATGCTACAAAACCCCAAGCCAGCCCAGACTGAATTCCATGTGGGATTAGCAGAACACGCTGCCCTGCTGAGCAGTGGGCTCTGGGCAAACCGCTGCAACACGGCAGCACAGTCAGGCAGGACAGAGGAGCTGCCTGAGGTCATGGGGGCCCAGCAGAGCTGCTGTTCAGGGGGAAGGCCCCCTCTGCAGACTCAGCTCCTCCCCTCCCACCCCCCAGGCTGGCAGAGACTCATTGTTCCTCGTTCCCAGGCTCGCTGTGGGAGCCTGGGAGTCCCTCAAAGCTGCAGCATGTTCTTTTCCAAGGGCGGATTCATTTCTTGGGGCCCAAGGACTCACATCTGACACACACCAAAGTCATGTCGTGAGTCACAGAAAAATCCGGGAACACCCTGACCCCCAACTTCTGCCAAATGACCATGTCTAGTGGCCACCAACTTATCAAGGGAAGTGGTTAAAAAATGAGCCCGGAGGTCATGAATATGGTGCTTGGGGAGGGAACGCCCTGTAGTGTTGTTCAGGTCTGACCTGGCAGAGATGGTCTAAAGCAGGGGTGCCCTCTGATCATGCTCACCTGTTTGCCAATCTCATGGCCTCCTGAGCCAGACTTTTGAAGTCATTTGGTCCCACGTAGTGGTCTGGGGATGGGATGTTCTGTGAAAAAGGAAAATCGGTTAAGGCTTTGCCCTTGGCCATGAAGCCTAAGCAAGTCTGCATCTTCCTGTCGGAACCACTCGTCATTAGCCACACAGCATTCTACACCATGCAACACAGAGTCCCAAGTGACCATGGTCATTACAATTAAAAAGAAGTGAAAAGAAGAAACAGCAAGAATAAGGTTGAAATTCGTCTTCAAAATAAATCTGGATAGGTAGAGATGCATTAAAAATATACATATGTTTATATTTTCATATGTATTCCAAGTCCAGCAGACTATATATCAAGTTATAATGGTGGTTATTTCTTAGTAATGGGATTACAGGGGGGAGGAGTTATTTATTTTCTAAATTTTTCTACAATAAATTTTCCTCAGTATAATAATCTGACTGTCTTCTGATTTCCTTTATTCATCTTCCACCCACCCATTTGTATAACTGTCACTTTGCCTTCTTTATTCTGAAATAGAAGAGTGCTCATTCAAATTTCTCCCTCCTACCATACTACAAACTACATCATCAAGACAATCATACTGACCATTTTTTCCCTTTACCTTATTTTTAAATTTTCCCCCCATCACCATTTACCCCTCATATACCCTCTTCCACCTCCACCCAGCCCCACTAGCAACGATTTTTATTTCCCATTTTCAGGACCATGTTTCCATGCCCTCCTTCCTTTACTTTTCATTTGTTCTTTCGGTAGTTTCTTCATTCATTCCTGCAGCAAACATCACAGCCACACACTGTGCTAGGGGCCTGAGAATGTGAATATGAACCCAGATCCTGCCCTCTGGGACCTAACAAGCTAGAAGACAGGCAGAGAGAAGGGAGAAGAGACAGGCCCAAGAGGAAGACATGGTTAGCAAGAAATGAATCAGGGAGAGTAACACAGCGCAGTAAAATGGGACATGGGGGAGGGGAGGACACTAAAGAACACAAAATCAGGTGTGACTGTTTCAAGGGACAGAAGTCCAGCTCTCTGCCAGATGGACCAGAAGACCCGAGAAACAGCCAGTGAGCCAGTGACGCCTGCGGACGGGTCCCCGACAGAGCCAGGTCTCAGCACCCTCAGCCAGCACCACCTACCGTGTTGCGAAGAGAAGACCCGCTCTCCTCCACGCTCAGGCGCATCTGAGTGATGAGCCTCCGGGTGTCCTGAACTCGATTCTGATACTGACTGCCCAGGGCCTGAAACCTCTCCACCGTCATCTTGAGCTCATCCAGGCGGTTCCGGTAGGTATTTTCTTGGCTCCTTGCCTTGGCCAACCGGGGGCTGAGAGACCGCATGGCCCCTGGACAGCAACAAGGAAAGGGAGGATGAGCTTTTTTGAAGTCAGCACGGTGATCAATCATACTAGAGGGCTGACAAGGGGACTTCGGCTGGCCTATGGCAAGATGGTGCAAACTCAATAGATGAATGCATGCAACTGCTCTTTTATCTCCACCATTCATTTCCCAGGAGAATGTCACAGACAGGCCTTGCCCCTCCGCAAGGGCTGGGCAGCGATACCTGCTGAACTGGTACCCAGAGAAGAGTCTGAGACCTCAGGTGGCAATGCTTTCTAGGACTATGCATTCTCTCCTGTCTGAAGGGGAAGTGGCCTCCATCACCTTGTGAAATCTGGGCTTCTTTCAGCATGTCCTGAAGGGCCTGCTCAGCCTGCTGCATCCTGCCTTCCAGCTCCGCGTTGGGTGCTCCTCCTCCACCGCCCTGAGCCTTCGAAATCAGGTCCTCCAGGCTCTGGAGCTGCTGCACAAACTGATCCATCTGAAACCACACAGGGAAGAGGATCAGAACACATCATGGTCGGACACCAGGTATCCAGGGGATAAAAGCTAAAGGCCCAGAAATGCATAGCAGGCCATGGTGGTCCAAAGTTCAGACTGTAGGCCTGGACTCTCGGCCCCACTACTCACTAGCTCTGTGACCTTGGGCATGTCACTTCTTTACCCATAAGTGGGGATAATAACAATAATATCTCATAGAGTTATTACTTGGACTCAATATTTCTATAGTGCTAAGAACAGTGCCTGGAACAAAGAAATTGCTACAGAGGGATGGTTAAATACGTAAATTTTAAAACAGGCTGCCCGGCCTGTGTGGCTCAGTGTTTGAGCATCAACCTATAAACCAGGGGTTCATGGTTCGATTCCCAGGTTTCAGGATCAATCCCCAGTGTGGGGTGCACAGGAAGCAACCGATCAATGATTCTCTCTCATCATCGATGTTCTATCTTTCTCTCCCTCCCTCTCCCTTCCTCTCTGACAGCAATAAAAATATATTTTAGAAAAACAGGTTGAGTTTGTCCTACATTTAGGGTTCTATTTGGGCCCCTTCTTCCCCCACCCCTCATTCCAGTAAGATACTATTTAATAATTAACAACAACATCAATTTCATTCTTCTCTGGAATATAAATGAGACATTTCTGAAAGCCATCTCTGTTTAGACAGCCTTGAGACCTTCTGGACTCCTCATATCTTTTGTGTGTTTAAGTTTTTCTTCATTTGCCTTACAAGGACAGCTCTTGGGAAAAAATCCTAGGAAGTGGCATATTATAGTGGGAAAATCACTGAACTCAAAGTCAGGGGCATGGGTGGGATTCCCAGGTCCACGTGGTCGTGTGACTTCAAAAGGCTGTACATTTTTTTGAGACTGTTTTCTCAATGAAAACTGAGGTCAGAATGCTTTTTCTCCCAACTTAACTAAGCTATCACAAATACCAAATGAGACGATATCTACAAAAGGGGTTTTCAAATGACACATGGAAGAACATAAATCAGAAGTGTTATTACTGTTATAAAGAATTTTTTAATACAGTAATTTTTAGAGAAAAAATAGTAGCCCTTCCCTCCACCCCCCAAGGAGACTAGGAGGGTCCTAGAGCTATGGCAGAACCACCCAGCAGACACTGGAAGACTTTACTCATGAGGTGAGGGGGGCGTTAGCATGCCCACCTGAATCTTCACTTGATCATAGCAAGCTGGGCAGTTGGTTAATGCTGCGTGCTCACAGTTGGGGCCACCAAATCCTGGCTTACAAACGCAGCTGCCATCGCTTCGACACTCCACAGGCTCAGAGCCCATTGGGTTACAGTTGCAAGCTAGAGACAAAAGACAAACCATTCCTATCAAGCTAAGTCCAGAAACCGGAGGTGTAGCAAAATAAAAGGAAGATCAAGTCAGCACTCATACCATGTCACTGATTCACACTGGGTGAGATGCATCTCTTGGCTATGGCTCTAAGCACATTCCTAATACAGTTAGGTTTCAGGAATCATCTGGCAAGTCTGTTTGCTGTGTGTGGGGGTGAAGAAATATTACAACAGCCCATCCCTTCTAGTGGCACTTATTTTTTCCCTCCTGTTAACTTGTAAGCCTGTTGGAGATTCAGCAGGCACTCTGACTTTGCTCACAAGGTGAATAGCATTTCTTCTGGGACTAATCTGTGCCAGATGTTGACTTCTTCTATTTTACAGATGAGGAATATGAGCTCAGAGAGGTTAAGTAACTTGTTCAAGGTCACACAGCAAGTAAATGGCCAGCTCGAAGGAGAACTTGAAAAGAGCCAATGCCCTTTTCCTTCTGTCCTGCTGCCTTTGTTGTATGAAATGCAGTAAGAAAGCAATACCTTTAACCAGTTGGTCAAATTAATTGTGTGCACCTACTATGTGCCACATTCTATTCTAAAGGCTGAGGATATAACGGAAGGTGAGACATCATTCTAATGGCGGTACAGTGATTCTCTGGGCTGCTCTATGTTCAGTGCTCACAAAATACTCGGTATCTATAATAATAAAAGCATAATATGCTAATTAGACTGGACGTCCTTCCAGATAACTTTGTGGACGAAGCTGGGGCTGCAAGGGAAGCCTGGGTCCTGGGTGCCTGCCAGTGGCCAGACGGAAGCCTGGATCTCAGGTGCCGGGTGCCGGAGGGAAGCCGGTGCTGGCAGCCAGGGGAAGGAAGGCCTACTCTTGCACGAATTTTGTGCATCAGGCCTCTAGTGTAGTAATAATCACATATCTTACTGTACTGTCATTCTTTGCTTACGTATTTGTATCTTCCTTATTAGCGTATGAGCTTTTTGGGAACTGGGACTGACTTACTCATCATTATAACCTTAGTATCAAGCTCCATGTTGGGTACCTGGTAGGTGCTTCACAAAAGATAGCCGAGTGAAGAAATGTATGGTCTAAAGCCAGTGAAATCCCTATTAATAGCCTCTTATAACTAGAACTAGAGGCCCTGTGCACAAAAATTTGTGCACTGGGGGGGGCGTCCCCCAGCCCGGCCTGTGCCCTCTCACAGTCTGGGACCCCTCGGGAGATAACGACCTGCTGGCTTAGGCCTGCTCCCGGGTGGCAGAGGGCAGGCCCAATCCCTAGGTGCAGCCCCTGGTCAGGCTCAGAGCAGGGCCGATTGGGGAGTTGGGGCGCCGCCCCGTCATGCACAGAGCAGGGCGGATCGGGAGGTTGCAATGCCACCCTCAGTCACGCTCAGGGTAGACTGATTCGGGGGTTGGGGCACTGCCCCCTGTTACACTCAAGGCAGGGTCAATGGGGAGGTTGCGGTGCCACCCCCTGTCACGCACAGAGCAGGGCCGATCAGGGGGTTGAGGCGCTGCCCCCTGTCACTCACAGAACAAGGCCCATCAGGGGGTTGAGGAGCTCCCCACTGTCACTCACAGAGTAGGGCCGATAGGGGAGCTGGGACACCGCCCCCTGTCACACACAGAGCAGGGCGGATCAAGGGGTTGGGGCGCTGCACCCTGTCACACTCAGGGCAGGGCCAATAGGGAGGTTATGGCTCTACCCTGTCACACACAGAGCAAGGCCCGTGGAGGGGGATTGGGGTGCCACCATCTATTACCCACAGAACAGGGCCGATCAGGGGGTTGGGGCGCCACCACTGTCACACTCAGGGCAGGGCCGATGGAGAGGTTATGGTTCTACCCTGTCACACACAGAGCAGGGCCCGTGGGGGGTTGGGGCACCGCACCCTGTCACACACAGAGCAGGGCCGATCAGGGGGTTGGTGCGCTGCACCCTGTCACACACAGAGCCGCAGGGCAATCGGGGGATTGGGGAGCTCCCCCCCTATCAGGCACAGAGCAGGGCTGATCAGGAGGTTTGGGCGCTGCCCCCTGTCACGCTGATCCCGGTGCCGGGAGCCTCGCTGCTCCGGTGCTCCCAGTGCCGGGAGCCTCGCTGCTCCGCTGATCCCGGTGCTGGGAGGCATATTACCCTTTTACTATATAAGATAGAGGCCTGGTGCATGGGTGGGGGCCGGCTGGTTTGCCCTGAAGGGTGTCCTGGATGAGGGTGGGGGTCCCCACTGGGGTACCTGGCCAGGCTGGCTGAGGGGCTGAGGGCTGTTTTCCCGCTGGCAGTTGACTAAAAGCTCCCAACTGCTCCTTGTTTTCTTTTTTTTTTTATTCTGGGCCAGCTTTAGCTCTGAGGCCTCCCTGCTGAAAACATGGATACAATGTTGCGGTCCGGGGCTGACTGAAAGCTGGTTTTATTTAGCTTCTTATTTGCAACATAGTAATAGTTGCTTAGAGTTGCAGTTGAGAGTCCGGCAAGTGAGGCGGGGAACGTTGGAGTCTGCAGTTCCTGGAGCAAGCAAGCCTCCCTGCTCGCTTCAGTGCATGGCTGCCGGCCGCCATCTTGGCTGACAGTTAATTTGCATAAGGATACGCTGATTAGCCAATGGGAAGGGTAGCGGTCGTACGCCAATTACCATGTTTCTCTTTTATTAGTGTAGATTATCTGGTTTAAAGTATACTTTCTCTAAGCTGTCTTATCTTTGCAACCACTTTGAGTTAAATATTATTCATCCATATGAGGAAACTGAAGCTCAAAGAAATTAACTGGTAGAATCGGAATACTACAGTAGGCATGTTAAAAAGCTGGACTTGTAGGCTTTTCCCACCATGGAGTACTTTCTAGCACATCACAGCAAATCCACAGGTTGGGGTCAGGGCAGGTGGGATTCGTGCTCCTGGGCAGAAACCCTGGGTTGCAAGCCCGGGTTGCACGGAGGTCCTCGGGCATTTCCAGGGTGGACACTCTGGTGTCAGTGGGAGGTCTGGGCTCCTGCAGACACTTGGGGAATCAGGTGTCCTCCAATCTGGGCCTCCAGAGCCACTCTGGGCCTTGTGACAAGCAAGCTCCTAAGTTCTGGGCACCAGGCCTGGTCTGAGACCCTTGCGACCAAGGGGTGAGTCTGTGGTGAGGCCAGCTCCTGGGATAGAACTTGCCTCTGGAATGTCACCTGTGCAGAGGTGGGACAGGAGGGCGGAGCCAAGAGGCCCGGGCGGCACATCCACGCTCTGATCTGAGCAGCATTAGGACACCCTAGACAGCTGCTGCTTGGAAGCCGCGTCTCTTTAGGAGACGTTTTGAACGTTGCCTTTCTACACATCAATGACAACGACTTCCCGAGAGGGTCTCAAACTACTTCACCGCCCACTCCCCGCCCCGCCTCAGCTTGTTCAGGCTCAGTGGCGAGTCATTTATTCCTGTCCTGTAACAGGTGCGGCAGCCACTTCCCTGCCCACCAGCCTTGGGACTGGGCAGAGCCTGGGGCCCCACGTTACCTCCTCTTCCACTTAGGAATGTAAACCTGACCTTGTTCACTTCTCCTCCCTGGCTTTACCCATTCGACGCCCGCCAGCTCTGTGCTCCAGCCCTGCTACAGGGGAACTGGTCCAAGGCCCGACAGGCGACGGGTCTCGGCTGTTCATGGGCCAGCTGGTCCGAGAAACCCAAGTAGCATCGCAATACGACCTGCTGCTGGCCTTGCCGATTAGCACGTTCTTACATGTGTACATACCAGCAAGCTTGCGTGTACACACACACACCTGCTTGGGGACGCAGTCCTACCTTGACACTTGTCCGCTGGGTTGGGAGCCAAGGGGTCCCCGAAGTAGCCTGCTTTGCACTGGTCGCAGTGGGCGCCGGCTGTGTTGTGGATGCACTTGAGACACCTGCCCGTCAGGCGGTCACAGTTCCCGGAGGCGCTGGGGTCCACGTTGTTGTTACACTGACAGGGCTGACAAGGCCTCATTGGGCTACGCTCCCCAAAGGGGTCCCCGAAGTAGCCCTCGGCACAGAGTTCACAGCGGGCACCTGGAAGGAACAATGGACAAGCCCAGGGGGTCATCCATCGGCAGCGAGACCAGACTCAGAGGCAGGAAGTACTCGTGGTGTCTAGAGAAGCTTCCCCCCACCCCCCCCGGCCCCCCCTCCTAACCCCAGAACAACAGCCTCAGGAGCAGGCCCTGGCGAGGGGTTGGCTCTTGCTCTCCAGGGAACAGGATGGCGGGGCGAGGCGGGCTTGGAGCAATACTCTCAAGGCTGCCGCTGACAAATGAACTCTCCTTTCAGACTGACCGACGGCAGACGTGACATTTCCAAGGTCACTATGTTTTCCTTCTCTACCTTGGTTCACTTTTAAAAACTGAGCCAAAGCATGTCTTCTGTCTGAACACTTCATCGCCTAATTACAAACCTCCTCAGACAGCTCAGATGTTTCCTCCCTGTACACCCAGCCCTTCCTCAACCCACTTCACCTCTCGGGCATCGAAATCGTCGTATCTTTAGAATGAGCCCATTTAGTTATTATAATTCCCTAGAAACTCCTTGGAATAGAAGCTCGGTCCTCGAATTCACGGCATCAAGACAGGTGGCACGGGCCTTACCAGTGACCCCGAGGGGGCAGTTATTGCACACGACCTCCTCTGTCTCGGGCATCACGGAGCAGCTGAACCCGTTGCGACAGGGGCACGGCTTGCAGCTTCGGGGGTCGTGCGGATCATTGTAGAAGCCAAGGGGGCAGTCGGCACACCCGATGTCAGGATTTTCATCCCCTGAGTAGCAGTCCCCTGGGAGGCAGAGGAAGAATGGAGACGCAGCCATGAGCAGGGTAAACTACACTTCCTTCAATTCGGGTGATGTCCGGGGTCAGGGCTTAGTAACCCAATGCCTTCCTTTCTGAAGCTTTCTTCCACGCGCTGGAGCACTGGTGTTCACCTTTGCCCTGGTACCAACTCTAAACATGGCCAAGGACCTGCATCTCACCCTCACTCTCCCATGTGGAGTAGACATGCACTTCCTCTCCTCTCCTTAGCTTCACACTGTGCCCCCAGCCCCCTCCTGCTGCCTGACACCATGTGTCCTGTCCCAACATTCATCCAGGCCTTGGCACTGCCTTTGATCTCCCCATATAATTCTTGCAACTCGACACCAACTCCCCGCCCACCCCCAGCGCTGAACCAGGACAGCCATTTCCTGTAACCTAGCACCTTTCCCACAACCTGGTGGCATTTCCACAATGAAAAGGATTGGGTGTCACAGAGCACCGTGTCCATCTTCCCCGACTCCAGCCCGGCTTTCCTTAATCCTTTTCCATCTCTGAAATGAGTTCAGGCGCAGGCTTTCTTACACAGTTCTAGCTCATCCGTGGGAGACCCCAGTCGCCTGGCTGCACCCAGCCCCCTGGTCCAGGTGTTCATTTCACTCACCTGTGTCCGGGTCGCAGGCCCCGCCCCCTTGGCAGTTACATGGAATACAGGTGCCAAAAGGTCCCAGTGTGGGTGAATCTCTTTTGTAGCCAGAAGCACAATCCTGGCAGAACTGCCCCTTGTACCCAACAGGACATACACATTGTTCAACCCAGGGTGCGGGGGCTCCGGAGATGGGGCGGGCCGAAATCAGGGTCACGTTATCCAGGTACCCAGTGCCTGCAGTGGAGAGAACAGGTTAGACAGAGCAGGTGGCAAGGTCTGATAAAGATAGACAGGCAAGCCTCTCTTTGGGTTTGATCTTTCCTAACTCACTGTCATAGGTGGTGTTCACTCACTCCGCCATGCGTGGAGGCATAGCCGTCCGTCATGACTGAGCACACAGGCTCTGGGGTCAGAAGAATCAGAGTTTAAATTCTGGCTCCACCCTCACAGGCTGTGTGAGTCACATAACCTTTGCATGAATGTGTCTCCTCAACTGTGGAAGTAACAGTGCGATCTACTGCCCATGTTTACTGTGAAAATTAGATGAGACAACGCATATGGTATCACGTGCCTGGCACACAGTAAAGACTCAATGTGACTGTCTTCCAATCACCAGCTTCCATCTAAATCCAGAGACTCTTTTAAGCAAGGAAGCATCATTCACTCTTCAATGTTTTGAGAGAAACATTCCTTTTTAACGACTGTCTAGAATCGAAAAATTCAACGCCGAGACCCTACACTGAAACCATCAAGCAGTTTATCTACTTGCTTGGGTGGCTGAACGTTAGCGCGCTGAAGCAAATGGAAGGAAAACCTGAGGGGAGGGAACTCCGTTTCTCCCAGTCACTTACTGTAGTCTCCGTAGGTAGCTCGGATCCAGAGGGCTGTGAGGTTCCGCAGTAACCTCCGGTACTCAAAGTAACTCAGCTGGGGGCTCCAGTTACTGCTTGGATGTTCATTTAATCTGCAGGATTTAAAACCAAAGGCTTAAAGATCCAACTCTTTTCAAGCCTTGTCATTTGTACACCTGCTACAAATTATGCCCAGGAACAGCCAAGCCCTTCACAGCCCTGCTTAGAGAAGAGGCAAAGGACCAGCAGCCACGTCCTTGTAGGCACAACATGGGGCTTTCTCACTTCGTGGGAAGCAGGCCCCACAGGACGTGATTGGGGCGGGGGGGATCCCCATGTAGGAAGCAAGCTCCAGGGTTCATGGCATCCAGTGCTGGCCCAAGTCCTCAGAGACCACTTTCCATTGTTGGTCACACAGAACCCAATATTAGAAGCATCTCTGGGTTCAAGAAGTTCTGATCCTCAACTCAGATCCCCAAGAGCTACCATTCGTTTTTTGTTGTTGTTGTTTAAATAATTTATCTGAGCACATTTCAGAAAGTTAGTTTCCACCTTCTACATCTCATGCGTCCTAATTAGACATCATAGTGCCTCACTCCATCACATCGCCAGCCCCTGAACTATTCTTTTTTATGTTTTTGTTTCCTGGATTTGCTCTCCTAGGAACAACCCTGACCCCTTTGTTTCATTCACTGACTGGTTAAACAAAGCTAACTGTGCACTTGGTTGGGGCCAGAAGCTGTGTTAGGATGGAAGACACAGAGACACTGGGGTGAGGTGGTCAGCACCAGCCAGGGGAGTCGTAGGTGAATAATTATGACACAATGCAGCGAGTGCTATAGCACATGCATGCACAGGCTGCCATAGGAACCCACGAGGTGACTGTCACTTCACCTGGGATTCCGGAAGGCTCACACAAAGGAAAACCCTATAAGCAGAATCTCAGAGAGCAAAGTGCCCCAGGCTGAGAAGGTGGGACTGGGTAATTCAGTTGGGAGGGCTGTGTGTGTACCACTGGCATAAGCTGCACTCCGTTCATTAAGTACACACTGTGTGTGCTGTGAGCCTTCTAACTCCATTTCCCTTACTGGGTTAGGCCTCCAGCAACTGCCGCTTGAACCACTGTGCGTGTGTTCGGATGATCCAGTTAAGGACCCCACCTGAAGTATCCTCCACATGGTATTTGCACCAGTCTTCATACCTGATCATACCACTTCTTGACCTCCAGTGTCTCAGTAAACTTTCCATTATCTTACAGGCATGGACAAGACCTCGGCACCTTGGCATGACATACAAGGACCACCCTGTGGGTCCTTTCCCAGTCTTTTCAACCTTCTCTGTCCACCTCCCTTATACATGCGGTGCAGCAGCCACAAATAGCTCTTGCCAATTCCCCGTATGATGCCCTTCCACACTCTCACCTACATCGACATGCACAGTTGTCTTGGTTTTGTCCCTGGGAAAGTCCTGCCCTTCTTTCTGTCCTCAGACCACATGCTGCCTCCTCCGCGAAGCTTTCTGACTCCTCCAGGCAGAACTGGGCACTCGCTCCTCTCCTCTCAAGTCCCCATGAGCATGCACACCGCTGAAGCAATTCTTGTACTGTACTATGTTTGCTTGTTGACATGTTAATATATTCTACTAGACCAGTGATGGCGAACCTTTTGAACTCAGCATGTCAGCATTTTGAAAAACCCTAACCTAATTCTGGTGCCATGTGACATATAGAAATTTTTTGATATTTGCAACCATAGTAAAACAAAGACTTATATTTTTGATATTTACTTTATATATTTAAATGCCATTTAACAAAGAAAAATCAACCAAAAAAATGAGTTCATGTGTCACCTCTGACACGCGTGTCCTAGGTTCGCCATCACTGTACTAGACCATGAACTCTTGGAGGACAAAGACCATATTTCTTCATCTTTATTTCTAAGCTTCTAATCAATACTGAGCACTTAGAAGGCACAGCCCCTTCCCCCAACCTCTCTGTACCCACCATTCAAAATTCCCATTCCCAGGAGAATGAGCAACCTCCTTAGATAGACACAGGGCTGTCCGTGAGCTCACTCCTCCCACCTCTTTCTCTGACCTCACTTCTCAGTGTGTTCCTCTCCCCCGCTCCACTCATGCGTAACCACTTGGAGTTCCCTAAATCACAACCTCCCTCAAGCATACTTTTCTCAGCCTTGTTAACCTTTCCCCTTTTCTTTCCTTAGAGAGTTGCTCTTCACTGTCACATCTTCTTGAGGCTCTTTCCTTGATCACTCCAGTGTGAGTTAGTTTTGCCTGTGTGTGTTCAAAACCCGTGTCCACCTTATCTATCTTATAAGCTGCACTGTAACCATTTGTTTATTTTCCTCTCCCATTAGCCTGTGAGAGGCTGGAGGGTGGCAGTCGTGTCCTGTCTCAGCACATAACACCATGGCTGGTACATAAAAGGTGCTCAGAAAAGCTTGTTGAGTGAACAAATGATGATTGAGTGAATGAAGGAAGGAACTTGACTGCAATCACAGCTTGTGCTATTGGACCCACTGGTAGTCTCTCTTCTTACCTGAATGTGTAAGTCTTGGTGATCCCACAAGGCAGTGTCTTGCCAAGTGGCATCAAGGGAGCTGTGATCCGGAGACCAGCACCTTCTAGGATCACGTCGTGGGCAGATGGGTGTCTGCCTCCCCTGTCCACACGGTAGTCAAAAGACAGGCTTTGCCCATAGCTCACCTGCTGATTCCCGAGAAATTTGGCTGTGAAATAGAATTTGAAGAGATTGAGATCAGTGTGAAGCTGGAGAAGCAAATTAGGGAGCAAGTCTGCACTAATGTTGGCCATTTCTGTTGGCGCTTGTATTATCCACCCACCACCCTGCCCCAAACCACCCTCCGGAAGAGCCAGTTCACGGCACTGGACATGGTCACACTGCTGTCAGCTACAAAGACGGATTCGTTACGGAAATGCTAAAAGGGCCTCATTATCACACAGTTCCATCTATTAGATCAGCGGTCACCAACTGGTGGTCCGTGGACCACTGGTGGTCAATGACGTCCGAAAGGTTGGTGACCGCTGAATTAGATGATTCATGGCATGGCCCTGTGACAGACCAGTATGTTAACATCCCAGGTATACCGGCAATAGTGCCCTTTGTTACCTAATGCTTTAGAGCAGGGGTGGGGAACCTTTGTTCTGCCACGGGCCATTTGGGTATTTATATCATGTTCTGCCAAGAATTATCAACTTAAAAATTAGCCTGCTATATTTGGTCAAACGTTTAATTAACTCACCCCTAATGCCTTAACAGGGCCAGGCCAAATGATTTCACGGGCCTTACATGGCCCGCGGGCCGGATGCTCCCCACCTCTGCTGCAGAGTTTACAGAATGCTTTCACAGACACCATTACATTTGATGGCAATAATACTTGGAGGCAGGCATTTCAATTCCCATTTAACAGCTGAGAGCACTGAACTTTGGAAGGTTAAGAGGACAACTCATCCGGGAATCACATATCAGGTAAGGACATGACTAGGATTAGCATTCTCACCAGAGCTTTGCCATCCAGTTTTCCTATACCACTGACTATTTTTAAATCTACAAGTGCTTAAAGCTTTGAGAAATGCCTTGTTTTTGCTTTTCCATCTGCTTCTCAACAGGCCCACGGATTTGACTGCAGTCCCTATATCTTTTATATCTTGTCTTGGTGGGAAACCTAGAAACTTCCCCTTTGATTAAAGTAAGACCCTCACCCAGGGTCTGACCACCTGGACACACCCATTCTGCTCTGTTGTGCCATGACTTTGTCAAATTGGACTGAAGCCCCAACCGTCGGCTGCGGATACTGCTGCCCTGAACACTAAGGGACATGGTTTCTCTTCTCCAACTCCGCTCCTCTATCCTCACTTCCTAGTCTTATAGGTTGGCTTCTATAGGACAAACGCGGTACATACCAGGAGCTACAAAATAGACAGGGTCCGATCGTCGTGCCGAGCTAAACACGTCCCGGTGGCGGGGTGACCAATGGAGCTTTGCAGGAGACCCATTTCTTTGGACAGCCTTCCAGCCGTCAACATCTGGAAGACAAATAAAACCACTCTGCATTCGGACACACCATCTACTGAGATAAACAAGGCAAGATGTGCTTGCCAAAAAGTCCTAGCGGTGAGTAGCAAGTGGGGTTTTCCTAATATTTCCACCCCCATGTCCAGTCCTCAAAACTCCCCAGGCTCCTCTCTGCTTGGGTCTCAACCTCATCTGCTCTGCCCACAGCTGCACTGACTTCTAGTCTTTGTGTCTCTTGTGAGAAGAGAGCACGTTTTCATCTGCCTGTAATTTGGAATATTATTTTATTGACATAAACAGTGTCTGGCCTTAGTGAGGAAAGAGGGTCCAGTATGTTCAAAGGGAAATTCAGAGTTGGAATCATCTGGATCTCCCACATTTTTATGGTGCTTTGTAGCTTGGGAACTAATTTCACATAAATTAACTCATTTAATGTATGTGAAAGGAGTACGATTAGTGAGTGTGAATTCCAGGAAGGAGCTCATAAGAGCCCCTCCCCCCGCACTCAATCCACTGAATGATTCTTTGTGGTTTTGAAGCAGATGCAGATGGGAAATGCAGGGAAATGAAACCCTGGTCTCTTTTCAGTGATTCTTTTAAGTTATTCATACGCTGGTATGAGTAACTTGTTCAGTTATAACTTCTTCAAGATACCAGAGTCTGCCTGATTGGCCTGTAATAATAATGCACATTAGAAGCTAGAAGAGAGTTGCTAAAGGTGACTCCAGACTCCTGTCCTATGGATGGCCAAGTGGTTATCTGTCAGCACAGAGCCCTGTACAATGTTAAAAACAGAAATTCTAGAAAACAGAGGACTTTACCCTGATGGAAGGCAGAGGTGATTTTGTGGACACTGTAGTCCCCAGAGCTGTGGCAGCTGGCTGAATGCCCGTAGCAAAAACACTGGGTACAGCCCTCCGGGTTTCCTCCATCCAGGTGATAGTACCCTGGTCGACACCTGCAGGGGCATTTTGGAAGTCAGGATAATAGTATAGGTTCTTTCTTTCTTTTTTTTTTAAAAAAAATATATTTTATTGACTTTTTACAGAGAGAATGGGAGAGGGATAGAGAGTCAGAAACATTGATGAGAGAGAAACATCGATCAGCTGCCTCCTGCACACCCCCCACTGGGGATGTGCCCTCAACCAAGGTACATGCCCTTGACCAGAATCAAACCTGGGACCCTTGAGTCCGCAGGCCGACACTCTATCCACTGAGCCAAACCGGCCAGGGCTATAGGTTATTTCTTAGTCCATGTAGACAATATAATGACTGTTCTTTCCTACTTTCTCTCCCACCCGGGCCTGTTCATTCCCAGAGGGGCTAAATACAAATTATACATGCCATCCCAACTCCCAGACCACCTGGGGACAATCATAGGCCCTCCCCCCACCCCACCCCACCCCACCCCCGATTCCCCACCTAGTGACAGAGCATGGGGCGCATTCACTTGCTCTCCCTCTAGTAGAACAGAATCTTGTGTGAATTGGTGGTTTGGAAACTTAGTGATTTCCCCATTCTTGGTGAGGAACTGAGTGGAGGTCATGTGGGCAACAGGGGGTGGGGTAGGGCAGGGCTATGCAGAGCTGGACTCATCCTGGAGTAAGGGCTTCATGGGGACAAAATGGGGAGGGAGGGCGCAGGAAAGGAAAGCAAATGCTCCAGTCCCAGCACCCACTTAGCCCCACTGACCCCCTCCTCCAACCAGAGCACTAGGTGTTAGCTAGCATCCCTGCCCCTTGGCCCCGGGCTCTGGCCCCACGAGGAAAGGGGCAGGTGAGGCTACGACAAAGGGCGGCTAGAGACTCTACAGAAGTAAAGTGTGGGCTAGAGTTCCACCTCTCTCCCAGCTCCAGCTGTCCAGGGGCTTCTCCGAGGATCACAGCTGCCATACAAGTCCCAGATGTTGGGGTCACAGAGAAGAGGGCAGGTGAAGCTAGGGAGGACTCATGTTTTTCTCTGTTCAAGTTTACTACCTCCTTCTACATGAAATACCAATCGTTTCAAGTATCACTTATTTAACACTTCAAATGAAATGCCAGGCACCTGATGTGTGCTCTCTCATTTAATCCTCACCACAGTCCTATGAGATAGCAATTGTTATTTCCAACTTTCTTAGATGAAGACACCAAGAGCGGTTAAGAAGCCTGTTCATTCAGCTGGTAAGTGGCTGAGGCAAGATGCAAACTCAAGCACGTTTGTTTCTAATCCATGTGGTCTAACTCACTGGACCATAGGTCGGGCATATGTTCATTGTGCAAAATCCCAGAAAAGCAAGTTGGCTGTGATGCTTCAGAGAACAGCTGTAAGTAAATAAGCTTTTTTCTCTATAGGGCAAGGGTTTTAAAAAAATCATATGGTTTCTACGGAGGAAACCTGTAGATTAAAAGAAATTTAAAAACAAGGAAGGGAAGAAGAAGGGAGGGAGGAAAAGGGAGGGAGAAGGAGGGAGGGAGGAAAAGGGAGGGAGAAGGAGGGAGGGAGGGAGGTCCAGAAAGGGTGGAGAGGGCATGACAAAGGGAGAAAAGTGAATGAATCAGGCAATACTAATTAATAGTGTTTATAGGGATGCACTTGCATAACAAATCATGAAGAAAAGTAAGGAAGTGATCACCCTAGAAGTCAGAATAGTGGCCACTTCCAGGGAGGAGGGAGGAGGGAGGAGGGAGGGTGTCGTTGGGATGCCACATTTTCAGCCGAGGTCTATTTCCTACAATTGGTGGTGCTGACAACATTGGTTTTATGTGGCTCTCTATTTCTGTGTTATATTTTGAAATTAAAAACGTTCTCAAAAAGTGACTCCTCTTTTAACTCTGAAGCCGCGTTTCCTTCTCCCCACCTCAGCAGCAAAGAACCCCCTTGAAAACGGAGATTGGAATGTGCCTGGCATTGCCTCTGCCCAGGTAGGAGTGATTGGCAGGATGCCAAAGAACTGCTTTCTTACTTGGGAGGAAATGAGAAGGAAGCCTTTACCCCTGGGGCCTCGCCACAGCCCTCTGCTCGCCACAATCTCAGACTGAGTGGAGAGGGTGGGGAGAGGACAGAGCTTTAGGTCTGGGCAGTGTCTACACAGGAATGTCCTACTGCAGCAGCTGAGGGTGGGTCTCTTCTCTTGGGGCCACCTGCCCAAGCTTGGCATGGGGCCTGCGTGCTCTTACATCTCCCCCATTCATGTGTGTGCATGCAGCCACCATGCCATCCCTGGGCGGTTCCTTTTCTGCACACGATGGTTAAATATGGCCATACACTGTGATATTCCCTCTTACAAGAATTTTCCCAACGTGTTTAATTAGGTCAGGCCTTTCCTGGGAGCAAGATGAGTCATGTGACCTCGTCACTGCACACCACCTGGTAGCTGAGCACCTGGGATTCAGAGCCAGCTGGCAAGGGCACTCACTGGGGCCCTGTGCCTCTACGGTGGTGCAAACGAAGAGAAGGAGCCACAGCTAACGCATGGAGGCCAGCGAGATTTGGGGGCTCAGTTGTATTTCTTTTTTAAGCTTCGTTTTTGAGGACAGAGGACAGGAAGAAGGTCATCAACATCTGTTAAGTGTCTCTTTCCCATAATTGCAGTAGAGGATGATTTATGCTAGTGGCCAAGGGCCTCCCCCTGCTGTGTCCATAGGCCCGAGTTCACAAACCTATCACAGCGCTCCCCGGTGACAGCCGGCTTGCAGACACAGCGGCCTGAGTCGCAGGGCCCCGAGACGCCAGCTGGGTCACAGTCACAGTTGGGGTCTCTGGGAAAGAAGAAAACAAAAGTTAGGGATGTGTTTCCAACTTTACACATAAAGATCAAGTGCTCGTCTGCCAAAGTCACCGACTTGAGTGAATCTTTTCTCTTCAGTGAGGCCTCTCTTGGCTATCCCTGTCCATGCTCATGCCTTGCCGACCCTGTACAGACTCATTTGTCTATGCCAGGGCTACTCCGGTGTGGTCTGGGTGGCAGCCGGTCCATGACCTGTTTGCTACCGACCCCTAAAGAGAGGAGGGGCTCTGTGCCAGAATGTAAGCCACACTCATCACTAAGCTGTCTAGTTTGGTTGACTGTTTGGTTCAGTTGATATTAAAAAAAAATTGTTTCTCTATTGTTTAATTCAATGATATCTGCTTTTATTATGATTAATTCCATCTATTTGCTATTTTAATTCATTTAGTTCTTTCTTTGGGTAACAACTTTATTGAGATATAATTCACATGCTATGTAATTCACCCATTTAACGTGTACAATTCAATAGTTTTTAGTAGCTTCTCAGAGTTGAACATCCATCACCACAATTTTAGAATATTTTCCTCACTCTGAAAAGAAGCCCTGTGTCCATTAGCAATCCCCCTCCATTTCCTACCCAGCCCGAGGCAACCACTAGTCAGCTTCCTGTCTCTTCTGCACATTTCCTATGAATGGAATCATACAATATGTGGCCTTTTGTGTCTGGCTTCTTTCACTTAGTATGTTTTCAAGGTCCATCCATGTCATGCCATGTATCAGTACTTTGTTTCTTGAGGGATGAATAAAATCCTATCATGTGGGAATACTATATCTTGTTTATCCATTGAACATGTGTGTACTAGTTTCTGTGAAGATATATGTTTTCATATCTCTTGAGTGGAATTGCTGAGTTTGGCTGATTTTTTTTTTTTTTTTGGCAAGACTTTCTCAATAAAGTTCTTCATTATTTAATGTTGGCACAATCTCCTTGTCTTGTGCAGACCAGGGCTTTGACTAGTGACTGGTCAAAGCACGGGTCTCTGTCACTCGGTTTGGAACACAATTATGTAGTTATCTCATGGATCCAAAACCAAGTGTCATCTGTACTCTGCTGATCTGCTCCTCCTCTGACTGCCCTATGATCCCATCCAAATCCTGCCCAGACTTGAACTTGACTCCTTCCTCTCCCTTACATTCCTCATCCAACCAGCTGCCAAGTCCTGTCAGGCTTCCTGAAGATTTCTTTGCCAATCTTCACCTTTAATTCCCATGGTCTCCTCCCTGTCTTATCCCCTCCGTACTATTTATCTAGACCAGCGGTTCTCAACCTGTGGGTCGAGACCCCTTTGGCGGTCAAACGACCCTTTCACGGGGGTCGCCTAAGACCATCCTGCATATCAGATATTTACATTACGATTCATAACAGTAGCAACATTACAGTTGTGAAGTAGCAACGAAAATAATTTTATGGTTGGGTCACACCATGAGGAACTGTATTTAAAGGGCCAGAAGGATGAGAACCACTGCTCTAGACCCTTTGATGGACATTATACAACATCTACTGGCTGCTAAGCACTGGGGATACTAAGCCATGGGAAATACCCGCTGTTGTCTGGGAGTCTCAGGGACAGTAAAGCAGGTGGCAGCTGTAGCCGAGCTACACCCTCTATGTGCCGCCTCCTACAGGGATGCAGCAGTGAACAAGACAGAGTCATAATGGGGCTCACATTCTAGCGAGAGGGACAGGCAGACAAGCACATATGGAAAATGAGAGATTTGAAGTAGAATAACAGAGTCAGAACACGGAGGAGTGGGGACTGGACAGGGAAGGCCTCTGTGAGGCGATGGATGTGGTAGGGATGGAGCCCCAGGAAGCTCTGTGTGGCTGGGGGTGGGGGGTGGGGAAGGGCAGTGCTCTAGGCCAAGACCAAGGTCACATACACTTGGCTCCTTTGGAGGAGGGAAGGAAGGCTAGTGCGCTAGAGTGCAGGGAGCCTGGGGGAGAGTGGTGAAAAGTCGGGGAGCCGATGATGGAGGTTGGAGCAGGAACTCGCATGGCCCTACTGGCTTTGATGAGAAGTCTGGACATTCTGAGCGGGAAAGGGAGCTAACAGAGGACTGCAAGCAGAGAAGTGATACGATCTACTTGTGTCTTAGGAGGGTTACGAAAAGGAGATTGGGCCCAGGAAGGGTCTCTGAAGATCATCGAAAAGAGGACAGTGAGGTTGGAAGAGAACAATCTATGCAAAGGCCCAGAGGGTAAGGGAACATGGGAGAGTGATGACTGGGGCAGACCAAGCATGGCCGGAGGGATCTTCTCCTGTGGGCAAGGGACACAAACCCTCCGCAGGCAGCCTTCGAACTAATGGCTTCCCTGCCAAGCTCCCACTCCTCAAGGCCACCCCAGCGCCCTGCCCACTCTGCATCTCTGCGGACTGGATATGTGATTTATAATGCATGCGCCACCTTCTTCCAGCAAAGAATGTGAGCAGGGACAGAAGCTTCTTCAAACTAATGGAGATTAAAGTTATGCACAAAAGTTCTCTACTCCAAGCTCATTTGGGTTGGAACAGGTCCCAGGTAGGAATTTGAAGATTCTTACCTCCATCGTTGTTCATCTAAAGGGGGCAACTGTCAGGGTGCAGGACATGGGTTCCTGAGTCAAGATTCTGGGCTTGACTGTTACATCCACCTTCTCCAGGAACGTGGGGCAATTTATTTAACCCCTCGTGGAATCAATTTCTTATCTTTACCATGAGTATAATGGAAATCCTAACTTCTTAAGGTTATTGTGAGGGTTGAGATAACCCACATGAAGTTCTCAAAGCAGTGCTTGGCACACAGTAGGTGCTCAGGGACTGTAAGTGGTCACAAGGGTTAATATAATTGTCATTTTTCATGGCAGAGGCAGCACTGGTAGGCAGGGTACTTACATTAGCCTTTGGTCTTGGGTGCACCCAGCATCAGTGAGTGTGTGGAAGCCTGGCAGACATCGGTCACACCTGTCTCCTGTCACACCTGGCTTACAGCTGCACCGTCCGGAGTTGTCACATCGAGCGCTAAGAGAGCCTGTAACCGACAAGATAGGGGAAAGGAAAGAAGAGGAGGAAATAGGTAATTTATATGCTGTTAGAGAGCACTCTGGGGGACAATAAATATTATGAAATAACCACCACCTGCTCCCTCTAGCAATTCCCACATCGCCTGAGTTTGCATCTGCCCCCCAGGGAGAGTTTTAGCAGCAAAGGATGTCTTCTCCCGGGAAATGAGTGGAAATTACTCCTGAAAGTGTTTTAGTACATCTATCTGCCTCCTTTCTACACGAAGTAGTGTGTAAGCCACTGCTTTTTAAAAGAAGTCTGTCAGATCCTCAAGATCTCCAGAAGGAGGACATTTGTGAATGGGCATGGCCTCCTGGAGCAAGTGGGCATGAGGGAGTGAGCCACATTCTCCCCTATTTCTGGCAGGCAAAAGCCGTCTTTGAGGGGTTAGTGTTTGAATGGTGTGATTTTTTTTTTTTAAGAGGACAAAAAGGCCTCTTAACCAAAAATACCTCTACTAACCTGGAGGGGCAAAAATTCTTGTCATTGGAGCATCACTCCTTGAGAGGAATGGAGGACGTATGCCTCTTACCCGGTTTAGTGCACGAGAGTCCCTGCCCTGTGATTAACTTTTTATAGACATGCTCTTCCTTGTAAATGAGTCCTCTCAGAGGGAGCAGTGATGAAAGACAAGGGGTGCTCAGGATAACAAGACGTGCCACTCCATCACCTCCGGAACCCATCACCTCGCCTTCTGCCACCCGAGTTCTCCTCGACCCCGCCTCTCATCCTGGCCTCCCTACACTCCAGCCTCTATACAGAAGCCAGACTGCTCTTTCTAGAATGGAATTCAGATGATATTCTTTGTCTAAGTTCTCCGGTGGCTTCCCACTATCAGCAGGATAAAATGCAAACTCTGTACCATGGCCTGCAAGACTAAACCTCTCTTACCTCATCTCCTACCCGCCTTCCCTAAGTTCCAGCACCCAGCTCTCCACACTGTTCCTAGAAGGTGCTAAACTGCTTCCCTCCTCGGGGCATTTGCACTTGCTGCTCCCTCAGCCTGGAATGCTGTTGCCCCAGAACTTCCCTAAGTTGGCCCATTCTCAGCACTCGGGTCTTGATTAAATATGACTTCTCTAGAGAAATCTTCTCTGACCCTCATAACTAAAATATCCATCCCACCCCTACTCCAGTCCTTAGCTCTGCTTACTTATGATGAGTTAGCTCATGTTCTCGGCTGCGTCTCCAGCACCCAGCACAGTGCACAACACAGAGAAGGGGCCCAGAAATTCGCTGAAGCGATGCACATATGCCAAGAAAGAGACAGGACTGTTGTGAAAGCACGTAGGAGGGAGCCAAACAATGAGGTGGAAACTGGCTAGCGGTACACCTCACCTACTTTAAAATGTTTCTGTGGCTGGTAGAACTATAAACTCATCTGTGTAGCTCCACTGTGATAATTAGGGTATCCATTCTCTAGCCAGCCAACAGAACACTAACCAGTTGCTCCTTTAGAAAAAAAAAATCTGTTATCCTTCTATGAACGTTTAATTCACTAGTAGTTACAATTCAAATCAATAAAGGCATTGGCTCCGTACCCATATAAAGGCTTTTATGCCACAAATGGAACATGAAATAAATTAGCCATATTCAAAGTTAGAGTCTATGAAAGACTCTATGTCAACTTTGGAAGATTTGGGGGACCTCAGTCATAATAGTCTAAAGTGCATTTTTGAGCACCCATGACATGCAAGACACCAAGTTAGGCACTTCATATATATTAGCTCATGCTAGCTACCAGTGAATTCAATGCCAACAGAAGGATAAAAGGTCCCTTTGGGGGTAACAGGGAACTATCAGACCTGTGGTTTAGAAAGACAACTCTAGAGCAATCTGCAGGGAGGCTTGGGAAGGGAAAGACCAGCAGGCTCCCATGAAAGGAATCCGCCATGACGTGATGGCCTGGAGGAGAGGGGTCTGGGGAGGAGAAGAGGAAGGAAACCTGGGAGAGCCACTGTAGATGTAGAAGGAACAGACTTTGGGGACATGGGTAATGGGGGGTTGTGGGGGACAGGGATCACATGGGTGGCACCAAGGTCTTGGAGGGCACAACGAGATGGAATGGGATGCTATTTACCAAAGAGAAGGGAAAGGAAGAGCAGGATCTGGGGTTGAATCATCCAGAGGAGATCGGGAGTTCAGTTCAGACATAGGAAACTTGCGTTTCTAGTGGCCTATCAGGTGGGGATGTAATTCTAGAACTCACGAAAGAGGCTGGAGATGATGTTCACAGCCAAACAAGGAAGCATGAGCTCACTCTGGGAGCAGAGAGGGCTGAGTAAGTGCCCAGCTTAGAAAGGGAGCCCCATGGATTAAGGAAAGAGGTGACCAGAGAGGGGAGAAGTCTCAGGGCAGAGGAAGGCCAGGAAGGAGAGTTTTGAAGGAGAGTTAAAGGAGGAGGAGGGTGGGATAGTTTTCAGATCTAAGGCCGAGAACGTTTTACAAGACGAGAATGAAGAGAGGTTGTTGGGCTTGACAGTTAGAGACAGACATGCTCACTGCTCTACCAACCGTTAAAGGAGCTAAAAACAAACAAATAAAATTATACTTTAATAAGGAACATTCAACAGAAGAAATATCTCTTTAATATAATTGAGTTTTGTTTTTGTTTTTGTTTTTAACAAATGGGTGCTGATCTGGGACTCAGAAACATAATTTTTCCCATTCAAATGAATGGAACTTATGCTTCTTCGGAAAACTCCTTCCACAGTTTTTCAGAAATGAATTAATCTTATAGGATGAAGAAGACTGTACTTTGCTTTTGGGTTTGACCCAAATAACCCCCAAATGGTACTCTATAAAATACCTTTCTGAGGGTTATTAACAGTCACCTCATAAAAATAGGCACTCGGTGTTCCAAAGAGTTTGGGAAATAGTACAGACTAAATCTTGCAGAGATTTACAACATAATACATTCAGTAGGCATAAAGCTTAACTTTTTAATGCCAGTGTTTCCAAACATTATTTGACATTCTTACAGGCAACACCTATTATTATCTGGAGGAACGCAGTGTTCCTTAGGACATTATCTATAGAACACAGCTCTAGACGCTGGGGGTCATGAAAAGAGCCCAGGCTTTGAAGTCCAACAGATCTCACTTCAAATACCAGCTCTGCCACTTATTTGCTTGTGTCCTTGGGCAAACTGCTCATTCATCACTTCTTTGAAGAGGGGATAACAACTTGCACCTTGGAGAGCTGTCCTAAGACTTTGAACTGAAATATGTAAAGTGCCTAATTCAGTATCTGATGCATAGTGGGTGCATAAGAATTGTAGTTTATACATTATCTCTAGGCCTCCTTCAAGCCTCACCAAGTACACAGGCTCCTACCATGAACAGGACGACTTTATTTCATGTTCCAAAACGTCCAAAGTGATAGCATTGGGTTTCCAAAGTGTCTCATTGACATAAAAGCACCCGTCCCAGTTCCTACATCAAGAGCTACTCTCAGGGGCCGTGAACAACTGGGTTTCAAGAACAGATGCGAAAAGTTTCCTGTTTCAAGTCTGTGTCCCAATAAGCACTTTCAGAACTTATGAACATATAGTCTACATGCATCTGAGGACTCAGGAAGGTATTCTAAAAGGATTATCAGTTATCAATTATACCCTCTTGGTTTAAAATTTAAAATTTAAACCGAGAGGGTATAATTCCTCTTGAGAACCCAATGGCTGTAAGTATACACTTGCATTTAAAAATAACATGACAATTACGAAATAATTCTATTAATAATAATTAAGTAATTATTACTTAAGACATGTTTTAAATAATAACTCAAATGTTAGAGACTGAGTAACCCACTGTCAGGTTCATAGGTATGTAAAAAAAAAATGGTAAAATTAAGAGAACAAGTCTAATATCATTGATGTCCACACAGATCTCAAGAATTTAGGTGTCATGGGAGGAATAAACACACATGCACACACAGTGAATTTCAAAGTATTTGCAAAAGGGTATCTGGGCTTATACACATGGTTATAAGAATTAAAGACAATAGCCTGATTGCTGAGGCCACAAAGTCATCACATAAAAATAAGTCTAGTTGCTCTGATTATGAGAAACTGATGTGAAGTCCAAATCTGTGACCAGCCTAGGGATTATTCATCCTGTTGGCTTCCTTTGCCATACATGGGATGATAGCATTATTTGGAAAGATGTAGTCTCCCACGTTTGAAATTGAATAGACAACAAGGTCCCTTGTGAAGGTATTATTTGAAAGTGAAAAATATCCTTTGATTAAGAGGCTGAGAAATCACTTTGGGAATTAATCTTGTGCCTCTGGTCTAGTCATCTGTGCAGCTCGGGCCCCTCAGTCTCTTCATGTTTTTAACACTGGGTGGAGCGTGTTAATACACACACAAAGAACACATAGTATGAGAAAGTGTTCTGGAAAAATAGAAAGCATTACCCAGATCTTAGGAAATAATATGCATGATTTTTTTTTTACTGGACCTCTAATTATCTGCTGTTGATATTTTGATATTTTTCTTTCACACAGAGGGAATAAAAGGGAATAGTTGCTGATCAGAACACCTGGGTTACAACTTTAGCTCTTGTAATCACTTGCTGGGAAATGTTAGGCCATGAATTAATTCTTCTAGGTCTCAGTTTCCCCACTGTTAAAAATATTTGAAAAATTTACTGTCGATTTCAGGATGTTAATAAAATATTTACAAATTGCTTTAATAAAGCTTCTTTCTAGGCTGGCATGTAATTGATTGGGACCCTGACCTCTGTCCTAATAAGAAAAACAATGACATTACTGTATTGAGTTGCCTAGCATGTGCTCAACAAACATCATTTTATCCTCACATGATCCTGTGATGTAAACAGCATGATCACCCTGTTACAGATGAGGACACTGGGGGCAGCGAGAGCTTAAGGGGCAGGCCCAAAGGGACACACAGTAGTGGCAGTGCCAGGATTTGAACCCAGGCTGCCCGACTCCAAAACCCACCACTATACTCTACATTACGACCTTTGATGTCAGCACACCTGGGGCTGGAACCCACATAGCTCTACAACCTTCTACAAGTTTCATCTCCTCTCTCTCTAAGCCTCTGCTACTTCATTTGTAAAATGGAAATAATAATAGCATCCTCTTCATAAGGTGATTTGTGGGGATTAGATTAATTACTGCATGAAAGCACCTAGACAAGTGCCTGGTACAGAGAAAGCGAGTAATGCACGCTAGCTATGGTACAAGAGGTAAGTCACTGCTGGGCTCCACCTTCTACCAGGCTGATCACCCTTAGTCTGGGATAGCTGTTCCCCAAAAGAAAGAGTCAGGCTCATTGTTGCTGGATGGGCAATGGATTGCCAGTCCTTCGTCACCATCTCTCTGAGAGCAGCAGAGACTTACTCTGGGACTATAACCTTGTCGTCAGGCCAGGCTTTCCAGCTGAGCCAATTACATTTCTAATTACACTCTCACCAATCTTTTTGCTGGGATGACCCAACTCTAGTGACTCACAGTGAAGCTGCATAACCTAAGGGGATGTGGGCTCTTTAGAGAGGTTAAATGCCCATTCAAATGGAATCACTTTTTTTTTTAGGTTTTCTTGATGAAATTCCTTGATTCATAGGGAGAATTGCTAAATCCAAAAGATTCTGGATGCTCATTCTCCACCACCAAACTGAGCAAACTTGACTCAAACCACATCAAGAGGGCAACTCTGGTGACTGCGAAGTGGTTGCTGGGATATGGGTCTGTGTCACGACAGGGTCACCCCAGTTTCCTATGAGGCTCCCCAATACACTCTATCAGCAACTCATAGCTGGACCACAAACTACTATTTTCAGATGCGTTGAGCTGCTGCTATGAACTGGTCCCATGCAGCTACACTGAGTCACTGCCACGTATTAGGCCATAGCCTTTAGGTGGCTTCATATTTGTCATGTGATCCTACTAAACACTTTCTAACAAAGAAGTGAACCAGACACCACCAAGATAATAGACAATAAAGTCAATGAAAAAGAAAAACTCAACTTATTTAGCAGAACTACCTGTCTCTCTCTCTTTATTTTTACTAGCTTGTCTTACTGTCTGCCCACAATGAATCCTGTGCATCTGTGCACAAAACTCCCTACAGTTCTTTGAATATACTGGTAGCTCCAGGTGACAAGTTCAGCAAAATAACAATAAAGAGCCCGCCTATGAACCAGCCACCCTGTTAGGTGCTTCCTATTTGTTAACTCTATTTTTTCTTGTTAACAACCCTTTGAAAGACTATTTATTTGTCCGTCTTTTCTATTGGTACCATTTTATATCCCTAGCATCTAGCATAGCACCAGAAACAGACCTTTCTAATCCTTTAGTTTTTTAGAGGCTGGGCAAAGGGATGGTTGCAGATATGAGAAGCTATCACTGGAAGAGTGTGAGCTTCCTTTGTCCAGGGGTCAAAGACTGTCATCTGCCAGGACAACTAATCGTGGGCCTCCTGGTTCTCGAATTCAAATCAATGCGCCCTAAAGACATCAGCTGGTTCCTACAATTCAGACTTCAGAAAAACATATTTCTTTTCCGACTGAAATGACAAACAACAACAACAGTGTCTGGTTAGATTCCCAGTTGTTCTAGAAGTTGAACGCCTCTCTCTTGGCCTGTTGGCTTCTCCCTCCAACCCGCTCTCCCTCCCTCCCTCATTGCCTTCCTCCCCTTCTCCATCTCCCTCTTTGTCCCTTTCCCCCAGCTACCTTTGGAGTTACAGTTGCAGGGTAAACAGCGGTCTCTTTCTCTCTGCCTGTAGAATCCTTCCTTGCACCGCTCGCAGTGAATGCCGCCGGTGTTGTCATTGCAGTTGAGGCAGCGGAATCCATGCCCTGTCTGCCTGTGAAGTTCTGGATCAAAGACACATTGCCGGGACTTCCCATTGCAATCACAGACTGGGGATCAGGAAAGAAAAACATCGTTAGCTAAAAGCACAGAGACAATTCTCCCAGGTGCTGTTTTATTAATATAAGTTATGCATGGGGTCTACAGCTTAGTCCAACTACTTGATGGAGTAAGAGGAGGAAGTTAAAGGAGCCGGGTGAGGACTGTGAGAGTTCTCACTCATCTAAAGGAAGGAGCAGGTACGCAGTGCTGGTGGGGTGTTGCTTGGGAGAACATGAGTCCAGGGTTACCCAACTGTCCATTTCCTCAAAAGTCTTATGTGTCTTTATGTGAAATTCTGAATTAAGTATTTGCAAGAAGTTCGTTTTTAAAACCCCATGCAACCCTATAGGACAAGTGTATGGGCTGGAGACCTGAGGACAGTGGCACAGCTGTCTAACAGCTGGTGGCATCATCTATTCAAGACACACAACACAACATCTGTTCCTCCAGTGATGGTCCACGTTGAGGAGCTAATATGACTGTCTGGACAGGTATCTCCTGCCCCACTCACTATGCCTGGCATGTGCCTTCCAAAGCCAAGTATCAAAGAGAACCATAGCCCCATAAAGAATAACCTTTCCCAAGAGTCTAGGGGAGTTTACCCCGTGGATATTCCAAAGAGACTCACAGAGTGACATCTCCATGTGGGACCTACACAGCCAATGAGGGAACACGTGGAAATACTGAGCATAGTACCTGGCACAGAGCAGATACTAAAAAATGTTTCGTCACCACGTAGAAGAGAAAGATGATGAGCCTTGAGGTTAAAAGAATTGGATCAAATACTAGTTCTGCTGGTTTCTGGGGCAAATTACTTGAACTCTCTGAATCCTGGCTCTTGTCTTATAAATGTACACGCATTATCTGCCTCCCTGGGCTGGTGAGAGGGTCCCACTGAGAAGAGAATATCTAGTCCTTCGCCTACACTATTGTATCCCTCCCTCCCACGGGACAGGCACTGCCTTAGATGGGAAAAGTGCAGCTCCGAAAGGGCAAGTCACTTGCCCCAGTGGAGAGCTGGAATTTGAACCCGTCTGATGCCAAAACTCACTTTCTTTTCGCCAGGCACACTGTGTCTATGGGTCATGCAATCCTACTGATCCTGTTTCCATCTTTGATCCTGTTTCTAGAGGTGCCTAGGGCCATGACTTACCCAGAGCACTGATAACAGCTTCAACGAATATGCCAAGATGTACGGAGCAGCTGCCCTTGCAAGCCGAGTCAGGCTCTGAAGACACAAAGGTGACTCCGCAAATCTTAGGAGCTTCCTAAGCAACTTCCTTACAACAGCTCCTAGAACCCTCATGCTACTTTGGATGCCATCTAATCTAGGGCAAGTCAACTAACATCAAACCAGAGCCCACTCTATTTCCAGGACTTTAAGTGCATCGGCTTACAACAACACTTTAATCTGAGTTTTACTATCCCCATTTCACAGAAGAAACAGATGTTTAGAGGGAGTAGGTATCTTGCTCAAAATCAGACAGCTACATGGGCTAAGATAAATTTGCTCCCAGGTCTGCCCCACCACAAAGCCCTTACCTTTCCACTGGACTCCCACTTCTTAAGAATCTGGTTTACTACTGAACGTAGGCATTCATTTTATAAATTCAATTCCTTCTTGAATCCTTTCTAATCTAGTACAATCTCCTGTTCTTCCTTAGACAGTACTGGTTGTTATAAATTATTTTTATAGAGTCTAAAATCTGTCTCCCTCCCTGTAATTTTTACCATGTATTCTTGTTCTTCCTTGGAAAATCACTCACACACACACACACACACACACACACACTACTCTCTTTTTCATTTATCTATTCATCAGACATTTATTTTAGACATTGTTCTATAAGGCACTGTATCAGCCAAGCCTTTGAATATCTTAAGGCTAGAGGCCCAGTGCACAAAATACGTGCACTCGGGGCGGGGGGTCCCTCAGCCTGGCCTGTGCCCTCTTGTAGTCCGGGAGCCTTTGGGGGATGTTCAACTGCTGGCTTAGGCCTGCTCCCTGGGAGAGGCCCCTGCCAACACCGCAGCACTCGCCAGCCGTGATCCTAGCTTCTAGCTGAGTGGTGGTCTCCCTGTGAGAGTGCACTGACCACCAGGGGACAGCTCCTGCATTAAGCATCTGCCCTCTGGTTGTCAGTGCGTGTCATAGTGACCGGTCGTTCCGCTGTTTGGTCAATTTGCATATTAGTCTTTTATTATATAGGATAGTAGCTATAGCATCTCCCTCCTTCATCTTTTTTCCTTCAGGTTAAGCTGGAAGGCTGTCACCTCCAAGACCTCCAACATTTCCCATGTGATGATTTCTAGATCCTTCTTGACTACCTGTCTAAGAACAAACTCTAATTTTCAATATGTTTGTTTAAATGACCAGATTTATTACAGTACTTCGAGTGTGGTTTGAACAGCTCTGCTTCCAACAAGACCAGGTATTACAATTCCATGGTTGTAGCCTAACATTTCATTAAACTTACAGCCTATTAAGTTTGCACTCAAGTCAAGCTCCCAGGGCTTTTCACAGAGCTGGTGCCAAGGCGAATCTTTCCCAGTGAATGCTTGTGTAACTGATGTTTTGGATCTCGAACAGATGTGCCACACAGCTGTCATGTGCTGCGAAATTTCTGAGTACATCGTCAGGCACATACAAGAGCTACATTCACCAGCCAACAATCCTTGTGTGGTTACTCAGCTGGGTCACAGGCAGCCAATGCCCTCTGTGCCCTGGATGCCTTTGGCGAGGAGTCTCAATATAATTACAAACTTTTCATTGTGCCTTTCTTATTCAGAACAAACTTTTTGCTGGTGATAGTTAACTTCATAAAGACAGCTCATGATATATTTAATTTAGAGCAATATTTAAAAAATAGACAACCTTGTCATTATTATTATTATTATTATTATTTTTAACCACCTCCCTCTCTTTCTGGCCAAGCTCTATTCTAAAAGAACTATGTTCTTCCTTTAAAGTCACAGTCATCCTTAGAGCTGCATTACAGTTCCAGCAAGGGAGGTCTTCAACCAGCATCTCCACTCTGGAACTTGCCCAATAGGTTACAAACCTATTGTCAATCTACCCTCCTCTCTGTCACATGGGTTTTCGTCAAACCCCAAGGTCATGCTGGCTGGAGTGAAAGAACCTATGGGCCTCGTGTCCGGGGAGTGCATTGGCCTCCTGTGTCTGCATTACAAGGTAATCCCATGGAGACACTCTCTCCATCCTTGTCTGAAGGACTTTGAAACCACACTGAGCCCAACACTTAGCTGCACTGCACTTAGCTCAATATTGAGTCTTCTGAACACTCACACCCAGAGAATGAGGGGAGGGAGTTTGCCCTTTTGCATGGAATGACCCCTTTTGTCACTGATGCATTTGCAACATGGCCTCTCTCAAATCATCTCCCAAATTTAGACTAACTTCCCAAACACCAATTATTACTCAATCTTACTACTGAGAAAAAAAATCCTGGATAGAGCGTCGGCCTGCAGACTGAAAGGTCCCTGGTTCGATTCCGGTCAAGGGCATGTACCTGGGTTGCGGGCACATCCCCAGTAGGAGATGTGCAGGAGGCAGCTGATCGATGTTTCTCTTTCATCGATGTTTCTAACTCTCTATCTCTCTCCCTTCCTCTCTGTAAAAAATCAATAAAATATATTTTTTTAAAAAATCTTTATGCTTCCAATTTCAGATTATTTCTGCAACTGAGTTGAACAGAATGGGCCTCATACAGCTTGAGCCTGGTCTGTCTTATTCTGCGACCAATTTCTGCCCAGCCACTACCATGGGCACACCACTGGTTGCCAAAGAGCACTGCCAGGCTAGGAAAAAGGCGACAGGGAGCAGAGGGGATTCTGCCAAAAGGGCTATAGGGAGAAGCTGTATATCCCCCCAGCCAATCCTGTCACACAGAAACGACGCCCCCTGTAGAGAGCATTTCCGCTTACGTTCTTAAAGAAGAGAGAAATTTCGCTTTATGTCTGAAATGTACTGATTTTTAAATATTGGCAGAAATATTTTTTTAAAATTTATTTTTGAAATGAAGTAGGGCAAATATCTTCACTTTTTTTTTTTAATATATTTTATTGATTTCTTCACAGAGAGGAAGGGAGAGAGATAGAGAGTTAGAAACATTGATGAGAGAGAAACATCGACCAGCTGCCTCCTGCACATCTCCCACTGGGGATGTGCTCGCAACCCAGGTACATGCCCTTGACCGGAATCGAACCTGGGACCCCCCAGTCCGCAGGCCGACGCTCTATCCACTGAGCCAAACCAGTTTCGGCCAAATATCTTCACTTGACTCTGCTCTTCAAACAGGCCGAAAGCACTCTCATGCTGTAGAAAAGGAAAAATGAAGCCCTGGTATCTGGCTCAGTGTCTGTATTTGTAGTGTCTGTGTTTCATGCTTTTCACTGAACAAATGAATGAATGTTTTCTTAAACTTCAGGAAATTCCTAGATGTGTTTCTACCATTCAAAGGACCCCACGTGTTCCCACATGTCTGGCTGTGCCTAAAAAATACAAATACCGACATTCAGCAGACACTTTCTTCCCTGTTCCTGGAGGGGATGCTTTTCTCCACAGAAGCCCCGTCTAGAAAATAGCATTTTTTTGATAACTTATAATACAATGACTTATTTAGATTAATAGACCTAAATACAAGGCTAGACTACATTTCAAACAAGAGGAAATTCTAAAAAGTATTTTAGTATACTTCCCTTCCTCTATGTTTAGTCTTGTTCACCTTTATGCCTAGAATTTTCTCATTTTCATTTTTTAATGTACTTGATATTTTTCCAAATTCTGGGCCAGCAGCAAATTTCATGACTATATTCTCTAGTTTCCATCAGGGAGCCTTGATACAAAAGCAAGTGATGGAAGTGTAAAGATAAAGGTCTTGGACGTTTCCCTTTTACCAACAGTCCATTCATTCTTCCATTCACTCAACAAATAGATATTAAGCATCTACCATATGCCAGGCCCTATTCTAGGCACAGGGGGAACGAGGTATACAAAACCAATAGATGTTCCAGCCCTCCTGGAGTTCTCATGCAAGTTGGAGGGAAAGAAAATAAATAAGAAATACAGAGAGAATCCTGAGAGTGATATTTGTTAGGGACAGCTACAGAAAACAGTGAAGGGAAATAAAAAGGAAGGAAGGGTTGAAAAGTGCCCTGTGCTGGTTTCCTATTTTATTTCTATTTTGATAGTGGTCTGTTCGTGATCTTTGTCCATTTATCTAATGGGCACCATGTTTTTTATTATAAATTATCATGGTTTATTTACATAACAAAGGTAGCAAACTCTTTGCCTGTCATGTTGCAGATTTTCTTTGTCCCTCCTGATAAAGCCCCTTCCTCACCAAAGCGCCTCATTAATCGATTTTGTTTTACTGATTCTTATTCCTTTTCCCCCTTCCTTCTTCTCTCCTTGGTCAATGAGCTATACACCTATTTCATTCATTTAATAAACATCGCCTCATGTCTAACACTGAGTGCTTAGACACTGGAACTTCGTGAAGAAGCAAGATTTCAAAAAGGGGAGTTGCCAAGGGTTTATTTTGTCAAATATGATATTCTGTATATATTTACTTAATAACTATTGGGTTTTGTCAAACACCCATCACATCATCCACGTTTTCCTCATTTCACCATGGATCTGGGACCTGGCCTTAAGGTATCATTGCACCAGAAAATACAGAAACAAATCAGACTGGGACCCTGAACGGACCTGAAGCCTCATAGGCTCTAGGAATCAAGACAGGCAGGCCCTGCCCCCTCTCTCCCTGACTCTATCATAGGTGCCAGGTACCATCCATTTCTCTGATTCGTCTCTTCGTTTGTACTGCGCTCTTTCCAAACTAGGGACCTCTCTTCAAGGCTTTGTCCCGTCCTCTCTTTGTTCCCTCACCCCAATGCCCAGAAATCCTTGTCTCTGTCGGCCGGGGTTCTCTCCAAGTTACCCCGAGCCCTCCATAAACACACCTAAAACCGAGTCATCTTACTCAGATTTGCACATATTTTTTCAGTCTAGTAAAGCGTGGGTGGTCATTGTGTCTGACTAAGCTGTATGCTCCCTCTTCGGCACTTAAGTATTTATTATGATAATAACTATCATAGCGCCTGACCCTCGAGGTGCTTCTTAGCAAAGCCCGCCAGGCAGCCAGACACAGGCTGATCAGCCCCCCACCACCCCCATTGCATCCCCAGACGCAGATCCAAGGAGCTGGAAAACCCTGCACCAGCAACGAGTAAGGTGTGCGGAACCCCTCGGGCTCCCTTCATGCCACCGCCCTCTTTCCAACACAGCTCCAACAGGTCGGGGCAGGAAGCGCGGGGGCAAAGGCTGTTTCCAAGCTGTATCCTTAGGAGAATGGAAGGAAACGGAAAATATTTCCTCAGGTTGTACTTGGGGCCAGGCCCTGGAATACTCAGCATCGATGGCTGCAGTTCATCCAGACCTCATTTTAAATTTTCCATAGGAAATGCTGCAAACAATTACGAGAAATCTTCACCATTTGGCATACACCGCATCGTGTGTGTTAAGCAGATCCTCTTTCTTTTGTTCTACACGTAAAACACACGCTCTGCTATTCGCCCAGGTGATCTCATCACCACCTTCATGCAATTTAGGGAATCACCGAGTTTTTAGTGCTCCCACAGTGACAACAAAATTAAAAATGCAAACTTCTTTCCAAACCCTGAGGATGTGGCTCCGCTGACCTCTGCAACTTGATCTCATTCCTGTTTCCCTCTCTTGTTCACTGGGCTCCAACACACAGAGCCTCACAGGAATCTGGGATGCACCAAGCTCTTCCTTGCCTTCCCCAGGCCCTGGTTGCTACTTCCTTTGCCTGGGGCTCTACCCTCTTCCACTCTCCTTAAACCCACAGGACAACCAGAGTGATCTTTTTGAAGAGCATAAATCAGATCGTGTAGGGTCCCTGCTAAGAACCCTTCAACAGCTTCTCCCTGCTCTGAATGCCCGCAGGACTTCATCTCCACCTCTCTCCCGGCATTTACCACTTTCTCTCCCAGGCCATCACTATTGGTGTCCATGACTTACTTCCCCTTTAGCATTTCACACGTTTGTGTCCCCACAAACAGTACCTAACACAGAGCTTGGGACAGTGATTATTGGATGGATGGATAGAAGGGCAGATGGAAATATGAATAGAAGGAGGAAAGAAGAAAGGAAGGAAGGAAGTCTGACTCTTAAAAATGCTGAACAAGAACTCGAACATGCAGAAATCTCCCAGGAGTCCAGGAACCCAATATGAAAATTTCTCAACACAATACATAGGTTACATATATGGCGTTCAGTGTAAAAAGCTAATGTTTCAACAACAACAAAATCCACAGTGAAACGGGAACAGGAAGACTTGTCAGAGGAACATGGTACTCTGAGGTAGGAGGAGTGTGGGATGTTCTTCCAGGTAGCTGCTTACACCACAGGAACGATTTCTGTGCCAGGACTGCCTGTGAATCTGTGCCCTGTGAGCTTGGAGCTGCAAAGACCTTCTGCCTGTCGTCTCAAAGGGCAGCAAGCCGAGGGCTGCACGGGAGGCAGGGCAAGGCCATGAGGCAGGCTGGAGACCATGAGATCAGTTTGCAGAGATCTGGCAACCTTGACAGGTAATGTACTTGGCTGGTGTGTGGGACTAGCTCATGAGCTAGGAATCTGAGTGTCATGTTTGAACTTGACGGTGTGTCCTGATTGCTATTACGTAGAGCTTTGCTGCTCTCGCTTCCATTTCAGCTGCTTAGTGCGCACTTATACTGATGCAGTTAAACAGCAGCAAGGGTATCAAACCAGTTACCTGTAATGGCTGAGTCCATGTAGAAACCATGTAGATATGACATTCAATTCTCTTCCTTATTTATAGGGGAGGTGTGTGCCCCGTGTTTCCTTTCTAGCATTTTGTGCCCCTCATTCCCTTTCTGGGACACCGAGTCTTGTTCTCTCCTTTTTTGAGACTCTTCCCTTAAATATCATGACATCATATACTGTCAGATTTCTTCTTGGCTTCTGACCTGCCCCGCCCCCTCCCCCCCCCCCCCCCCCCCCGCTCCTCTCCCCCCCCTCCCAAGTCTGCAGGCTCCTTTGCTCACCCCAACTCTAAATGTTGCTGTTCCCCAAGGCTCAGCCCTGAACCTCCGTGACCCCTCACTCTAGAACAGGGGTCCTCAAACTACGGCCCGCGGGCCACATGCAAATACAAATATTGTATTTGTTCCCGTTTTGTTTTTTTACTTCAAAATAAGATAGGTGCCGTGTGCATAGGAATTTGTTCATAGTTTTTTTTTAAACTATAGTCCGGCCCTCCAACGATCTGAGGGACAGTGAACTGGCCCCCTGTTTAAAAAGTTTGAGGACCCCTGCTCTAGAATCTCTCACCCAAGCCAAGGCCTTCGGTAACCGTCACAGGTGTTGCCATACCAAGAGTCTTCCCTGGCCCAGACTTCATTCTCAACTTGAGACCCTCGTGCTCAGCCAACCGCTTTACATTCCCAACTGGTTATCTCAAAAGCTCATTACACAAAACACGTTTAAAAGCAAACTCACGGTTGTCAGGCCTCAAGTCAGAAAGCTGGAAGCTATCTTATAGGTTCTCTATCTTTCTTACCTGCCCATACGCTAGTCACCACCTCATTTTATTGATACGACGCACTAACTAACTAGCCCAGGTCCATCCAAGTGCATCTCCACTGTGACTGCTCTAGACCAAACCCCAACCGTCCCTTGCCTGCCACAGCTTTCTAACGACATTCCCTCCAACTTCTCTTGCCTCCATCCACTCAGTAGTCATTAAACCTTTTCAAAGTAGACATTTACCACTACCGCTCTGCTTGAAACTCCATGATGCCTTCCCTTTACATCTAGGGTAAAGACCAGAATTCCTTAGCATTGCCTACAAAGATGTCCGTGTTCTAAGCCTATATACTTTCCCAGCCTGATTTCCCGTAACACTTCCCACGGAGACATCTCTCCCTCTCCCATTCATTTCACGTACACTTCATTTTACCTCTTTACTCCCTCTGCTTCTTTAAATTCTTGCTTTGTAAAGGAAAGCATCATTGTGAGGAGAGGTGAGTTGGAACTAACAATCTTAACCACCCTTTTCTGTTTTGTTTGTTCAAAGAAGTTACACTAACGATGAAACATTAATTTATCTTGTGGAATGTCATCCCCTTTCCTGCAGTCAAATAACTGGCCTCATGTAAACTGACAACGCTTTTATGCTCAAACATAGCAACTGTCACCTCCATGTAAATAGCTCGATTGAAAATGGTGAGTAAAATTAAAGTTGAGAATAGTGTTCACTTTTTAAAAGATGACAAATGCCTATTTTCAGAACGAAAGCAATGGTTGAAAGTGTCCTTAAATATTCATTACACCTGACATGAATGTAACATTACTAGTATACATCAACTGTAATTGAAAAATTTAAATAAAGTAAAAATTTACAAAATCAAAGTCTCTAAATACTCAAGATGACAAGATGAGTATTTTTATGATATTACACTTCCATGTGCTGATGAAAATGCTCCTAAGCACTGTCTAGTTTTAAAACCTCCCTGCGTGAGATTTTTCTTTCCACGGTTTAAAATGGTTCTCAGTTTGGGTGAATATTTCAAACAACATCTGAACAGTTCTTTATTGAAACGGATCCTGAATTTTAGGTTTAATGTGTGACTATCTGCTTTAGTTTTATCTTTTTAAGGTTTGTCACAATATGTCTTCTAATCAGAATAAGAAAATGGAACTGGCACGAACCTCACTAGGAATTTTTTTGACTGAATTCAGTTTTCTCTCCCCCAGTTTTCACCGCTGCCTTCCCAACAATGCAGCCAGAGCCGCCAGTGCCACATCCTGCCTGATTCTTTTGTTCCCTGGATGCATCGATGCCCAAGCAGGGTGAGGAAGGCTGCCAACAGGAAGTGCCCTGAGAAGAGGGGCAACAGAGGTCAGGGCTCTAATCATACGGGTCACTTTGAATGATAAAATGTGGGCCAAGCTTTCCAGCTCTGAATAGTCTAAAGTTACCAAGAGTCAAGGAAACTCAGATCACCACATTTTTCTTTTGACAGATTGTGGCTTAAAAGGAGTCACCTATTTTCACCGAGTTTATAGCACTTTGTATGACAACCCAGACTTGGAAAAGGCACAGGTGGACTTAGAGGACTCAGCCTAGTGACGATGACACCAGGAGACCACACCTGGAGATGTCTTCCCCTAACTCCCCACCAGGGTTCCGGCAGCCAGTGGGGAGAGGGAAACACTGGCTGCTGGAAACAGAGAGGTTGGGGACACTGATTTTTGTCTGCCTAGCAAAGGAGTTGAGGGCAGAGGAGGAGGCTGAGGGCTCAGGCTGAGCTCAACGGGAAAGGGAAGAGAAGAGTAGGACACGAGACACAGAAGAGCCTCCCTTCTCTCACACCTGCACCTTTAAGGCTCCACTCCAAGACAGCAGGTGTCGGCTATAGTACGAGACTCAGTTTGTGTTCATGGTAAGGATTCCATGTGTAGGTATTCACCCACCTACATGTAACCCCATGCATCTCTGACCACATAAATAGCAATTTCTGTATTTCCCCGAGTTCATCTATAAAGAAAAGCATTCCAATACAGAAATCATATTTGATTGTGATTTCTAAGAGCCTACTTAAGAAGCATTTTCTATCTGGCCCAGCAAAAGGTGTCATGTACCCCTTTACAAAGCAGCTGAAATAATGAAAATTAAAGAGTCCAGGGCAGGTAGAAGTGACACCGAAACGAGGACCAAAAGGAAAGCAATCGTGCATGAGGCATATCTATGTATATAAAAGGCTAATATGCAAAGTGTCCCCTTGGGGAGTTCAACTGAGAGACCAGGAGTTCAATCGCTCGTTATGATGTGTGCTGACCACCAGGGGGTGGCGTGGAACAAAGGAAGGTCCCAGCCAGCAGCTGGAAGGCCCTGATTGGCCCTGATCATTGGCCAGGCCTAGAGACCCTACTATTCATGAATTTCGTGCACTGTGTCTCTAGTGAATAAAGAAAAGCTTAAAAGGAAGTTCTAATTTATACTGAAATTCTGATTTGTACTGAAATTTTTGGAGTATACATTACATGTGGTATTTCAATCACCTAAATTTGTGTTTTGTTGGCTCCTTAAAAAAAGTTACCCAATAATTCTCCATCTTTAAACCCTTCATTGCTTTTATGAACAATATATTTTTGCACATGGAGATTAGCCATAGATTTATTTTTATTTTTTTGCTACCACCACATCTCTTCACAAAGACACACATATTTAGATGTGTGTGTGCTAACTATATACCACTATCGTTTCCAGTTTCGACCAAAAAAGCAGTGGTCATTCATGTACATTTACAACGTTGGGAAAATATGTGTGGAGTGCATTTATCACATCTTCCTTAATGATTCTTTTCCGAAAATAAACCCTTTTAAAAACAATAAATTAAAAATGTACTGCTTAAAGTCAGAAAATGTATTAAATGGCCTTTCAGGAGCCCAACCATTTTTACATCCATAACTAGAAGTAACAAATATTCCAAGGAGAACATTCCAAGTAACAAATATTCCATGAAGCCTTCCCCAGGGAGTGGAAGCCATGTGTCCCGTGTCTCAGTCAGACAAATGTGCTACCTCCCCACTGTCACTCCCCACGCCCAGTTAACCGTGACTGCCTCCCCGTCTCCACGGATCTCAGTGAGTGAAGATCACCTCCTATCATGCCCAACCCCCTCGACGAGGCCAGAGCAGAAGCTTGGGTCGCTGTTGGAAACACTGCTTGCAAAGTGGACCAGTCTGTTTGAGATGAGAAACGATCTTTAAACATTAGGGATCCCCTTTTACCAAAAACAAAATGGGTAGTGATTTGAAACAGCAGTAAGCATGTGTAAAGGTTACGGTGTCAATGTTCTAGCCGTAAACAGACATGACTCAGAAAGACTCCAAAACTTATACCTCTGGACACAAATACGCATCAATAGATTCAAAATGTCAACAATCATTGAAGAAAAATGACTGATAAAACCCTGAAAAGCTTATTGCTGTCCCTTAAACGTAAATTTTGAATTGATCAAAATTATATCTATTTTTCTGTCAGATCGGCAAAAGATATGTTTTTTGGTGTGCCCTAGTATTTCAGTAATTAGTTTATGTGTGCCATGAAATTAAAAAAAAAGTTTGAAAAATCACTGGCCCAGAAGCCTGAAGATGCCCAGGGGGTGAAATTAATGTATGCCTTTGCTCGCCTGAACTCCACCTGTCTTCCGATACGCAGAAGGGAGGACTCAGGCCCTTCTACTGATCAGTGTTGGAGGAAGAGCCGTTTTTTTCCTCTTTCAAAATTGTGACTTAAGAAGCACCCATTTGTTGGGAAGGCACATACACAGATATACCGTCACCCACAGACACAGAAAAGATTTAGCTTTCGGCTTTGGATATGATGCAAATATTACATCATGTACCTAGGGGTTATATTAGAGCACAGCCCAGTAATGATTCAGTAATCCACTAGGTCTAATTTGTGACTAAGTTAGAGTATTCCAGAATCTATGGGGCTCCTATACATTGGTAATGGATGATTCAAGTCTTGTTCTGGCAAATTTCTCTAGGGGTGGGGGGGGGGGGGGTTGGGAAAGGGGGCGGGGGGACAAAGCCGTACAGTTGAGCCACTAAGAAACTTAAATGGGGGTAGTGCCCTCAGGGTCCCAGATCTGCCTCTTGCTTCAACAGTGTTTGGACGGAACAGACCCAGGGACGCCCGTTCTCCCAGGCTCGGGCCACCCTCCTGCGTCTTATCCAGTCACCACCATCAGTACCACCTCCGAGACCAGCCAACACACCGGCTTCTTTTCTACTTTAACCCCTTATCGCCGAACAACCATGAGCTCCCAGAACTGTCAGAATTATCCCACCGAGGTGGAGGCTGCCATCAACCGCCTGGCCCCCACTCCCCCTGTCTCTGCGGGCCGCCCACACCTACCTCTCTCTGGGCGAGATGGCGGAGAAGGGCTCCTAGTGTCTCTTAAAGTTGCAAACCCAGCGCGGTGGCCGCACTCTCCCCCAGGACGCGCTGAGGCCTCCCAGATGAGTGGGCAGAACTCGGGGCGCCAGGGAAACCGCCCTGGCCTCGGGGAGGAACCTGACCAGGCCCTAGTGGACCTGCAGGCCCTGGTTCTGCCCCCGCAGACGCTCAGCTCTGACTTCCCTGCAGAGCCACTTCCGGGTGAGGAGGGGAAGCTCATCAAGAAGATGGGCCACACCTGGCTCCCTCCGCAGGCTGCGGCCCCAGGCTGGGCGGGCGAGTGGCTCTAGGAAAGGCTCAGCCTCCAGCACCACTAGGAGCCTGTGGAGCCCCGAGGCCTGTGAGGGGCCCCTCTGCCTCCCCTGGTGTCTGCCTTGTGCCTGAGTCTCTCCCTGAAACCCCAGCCATTCTTTTAACCACCCTGAAGCCCTCTCCCATGCATTGGACCAAATAGAAACAGTAAAGCGGTGGTTCTCAACCTTCTGGCCCTTTAAATACAGTTCTTCATGTTGTGACCCAACCATAAAATTATTTTCGTTGCTACTTCATAACTGTAATGTTGCTACTGTTATTAATCGTAATGTGATATGCAGGATGGTCTTAGGCGACCCCTGTGAAAGGGTCGTTCGACTGCCAAAGGGGTCTCGACCCACAGGTTGAGAACCGTTGCAATAAAGCTTTTTTGCAGAAAAAAACAACAAAAAACTTACATGGAACAAATATTCCCAGGATTGACACCTTAATTTCACGCTCCTGACTTTCCCATGAACACTGATCACAAATCAGCATTCTTCCTCAGCTTCTCAGACCAGCAGAGCTAAACCAGTGGCTGCTCCCTCAATTCAGGACACCCAGAGTTTAAGCTGCATAGAAATTTCCAATTTACACTCCAACCGAATTCTACACTCCTGTTTATTGTACACACTTGAATATAAGATAAACATTTTTATTTTTCAATTTTTTTTTCTCTCTCAGGGGGAAAATAGGTCACAGTTAAGTCTTTTCACAATCTCTCATAGGATTGTGAATCTAAAGTATCGTTTGGGGAAGACACATTAATTTGAAATGACTTCAATGAATGTTTTGGACACCTATCAGTGAGAAAGAGGTCAAGCTATCGAACAAATGTACACTTAAAAAATTTTTTTTAACCCTCACCTAAGGGCATGCTTAGAGAAAGGAAGGGAGAAGGAGGAAGGGGAGGAGAGAGAGAGAGAAGAAACATCAATTCATTGCCTCCTGTACATGCCCATACTGGGGACTGAACCCACAACCCAGGTATGTGCCCTGACTGGGAATCGAACCGGCAACCTTTAGGTGCATAGCACGATACTCAAACAACTGAGCCACTTCAGCCAGGCAGGATGATGGTTAAATGTTTTTAAAATGGGGTACTTTCTGATGACAGCACCAATAACAGACTCAAAGAGGGCTGTATCTCAAGCCACCTAGTCCAACGTGAAGAAGAAACTGTACTAAAGTGGCTTTGGGAATGCTAAAGATGAATGGAGAGAATTTTAATTAATTACTTCATGAAATGTGAGTGAGCTAACCAATACTCCTAAGTTATTAGTTTATAAATTATGTGACTTTAAATATATTTGTGTCACTAATTTCCTAAATAAAACATAAAGAGACATGTGGCCATCTATATTTATTTTCATAATTAAGTTGATCTAACTATTAAGAAGTGAAAGACCATCCTACATGGGGGCATCTTATATTTGGTCATATTCCAGAGAGCAACAGATTTGCTGAGTCTATATGTGATGAGGTCTGGTGGTGACAGAAGGCAAGGAGAAGACATGAAATAAGATCCAGTCTTGAACTTCCAATCTGCTTTGGGTTCCTTGTCAGGTTCTTTGTCATTTGTTTCATTGGGTAAAGCTGAGGGCTCATTCCAGCCTAAGCACAAGGCTCCTCATCACCTTTTAAAATATATATATATATATTTTTTATTGATTTCAGAGGAAGGGAGAGGAAGAAAGAGAAACAATGATGAGAGGGAATTATTGATCGGCTGCCTCCCGCACACCCCCTACTGGGGAATGAGCCCGCAACCCAGGCATGTGCCCTTGACCTGAATCGAACCCAGGACCCCTGAGTCCGCAGGCCGACGCTCTATCCTCTGAGCCAAACCGGCTAGGGCCTCATCACATTTTTTGAGTTAATTCAAGGAGCCGTCAAAAACCTCACCATTAAAACTCACAAGGCAATATACTGGCCTTGAGTACTGTCAGGACAGTTAATTATAACAATAATACTGACACATAGTGAGTGCTTGAGAGGCACTGCACAAAGTGCTCTACAAATTCCTCATCTTAGAGATGAGGAACCTGAGTAACGGGTGTGGTAGCTTGCTAAATCCCAGCACTGGTAAATGCCGGAGCTCGGATTTGAACCCAGGCAATCTTACTCCAGAGCCTGCACTCTTATGCATGATACTACTTAAAGAATTTAAATAACAGAATCCATGAGAGTATAAACCTTTCCACGAGTCCTTTCCACTATCTATAGCACCTCTTTTCCAGTACCAGGCCATGGGAAAAACCACATTGGTGATCTATAATAATCTTGGATTCTGAGCTCACTATTCTAGAATAATTGCTTCAAAACTTGCCTGATGGCTGAATCCAACAGTGTATTTTAGTCCTCGTCTTTGTATATTCATATTTTTTTAATCTGAATACCACTTGTTACTGTTACATTGTCGAAACTCTTATTAACTCATTGGCTAACAAAACACACCTCTTTCTTAACTCTTTTCTCCTCAGTGCTCATCCCTCCCGATTCTCCTTCATTGTTCTTCCATCCCCTTGTTAAGTGTTGAGGTTTCTCTTACCTCTGTCTCCCAGGTGTCTCATCTATTGTCACGGCTTTGCTTTCCACCTTTGGGCTCCCGACTGTATATTTCAAACTTTTCTTCTAAACTTCAAAATCATAGTTCCAGCTGTTACCCAGGGCTGTTGGACATCTCTACTCTTATCTCAATCAAATTCAACAGGTCCCCCCAGGAACTCCATCCCTCCTCCTCACTGCTCAACCTTGCTCCCAAATCTCATACTTCTCTCACAGTCCTCCTTTCCTTTAATGGTATCACTGTGTAAACAATCACATGACCCATTTGGACTCTTTGGACCCATCTTGGACTCATTCCTCACAATTTTCCCTTACTGGTATTCCTAACACACACACTTAGTGGATCACCAAATTCTTTCAATTGTACCTTCGATTCAATTGTCTCTGTTACCTGTTTCCTGTCTCATTTTTACTCTTGCAATGGCCATTCACTGGCCTCTCCTAGCACAACTCCATCCCGTAAGCCTCTGAGTGAGTGACCTTGCCTATATCCTGCTTATAAACCATCTGCAACCCTTTTTGGCCTACAGAACACCATCCTAACTGCACAGCCTGGCATGCAAGGCTCTTAGGGACCAGATTCTTGGCTACAGTTCTAGTCTCCTTCTAAACCGTTTTCCAGTCATACCTCCCCATGTGAACTCTGACCCAGACCATTGGAGCCACGTGACACATTCTCTCACATCAACTGTGAGCTCCTGGAAGGGAGTATGCCTCTTCCTTACTGATCTCCAGGCATCCGAGTTCATTATACCTATAGTGTTGGAGTTAGACTTTTAAAAGAAATAAGGTTCCAGGCATTTTAAGTCACTTTAAAATAATTTCTCATCCTTTCAGCAGCTCTACAGGGTTGCACAGCACTGCTGCCTCCATTTAACAGGCGAAGAAACAGACTCCGAGTGGCTGAGGTTACTCATAAGGAAGTAGTAAGTGAATGCGATAAAATCTGAAGCCAGGTCAGGCCACCTCTGAACCGTGTGCTTTAGCTGAGACCACCCCTGAAAGTCTTGCTGATTACATATAACACCATAACTTCACCTTTGAGGGAACAACCAAGAGGCAATGTCATTGCTTTGGACTCCTAGGGGCAGCCCAGTGGATGCACAGATGTGGGTCGCTTAGGGAGGTGGCAAATACCATACTTTCAGCCCAGCTTCCACTGCATTCCAGCATCCTAGGAGTGGACAAGCAGGTGTGCTCCACCTGGGCACCAAACTTTCCACACTCTCACTGAACCCCAAGGTGATGCCTTTTGGAAAGGGAGTCTAATGTCCTAAGCAGTCCGTCCCCAAAGAAGAAGGAGTTCTAGAAATGAGCCTGAGCACTGCTTCTGGCTCAGCGGTCTACACAGAATGCTCAGAGCTGGTCCATCCTTGAGAAGGTACAGTGCAAGCTCTGGCCTCTTGAGTCTGATTTCATTAAACAATCGATAAGATCCCACGCATTTGTTTCTACTATCTAATGCTAACACACACACACACACACACACACACGCACATGCACATAGACTCAACCATAGCCAAGGGGAGAATTACTTCAATAATTACCCATTATGTAAATTTGTACCTTGTTTCCTTATTACTTTCGTAATGTGGCCCCAAAAGTTCCAGTCTCAGAACCCTGAATCAAGTTCCAGTTCAGTCTCTGCCAACAGCTGCCTCTGTGGCTCTGTGCAAATCCATTTCCATTTTTTCATTTTTTTAAGCCACCAGATTCTAGCAGTTGATCTATAAAAAGTCCTCGTATATTCCAATATTCAGAGACGATGCTTACTTTTACAATGTGTTTTTTTTTTTTCACTAGCTTAAGACTACTTATCCTAACTCTGAGGGAACTGAACCTGCATGATCATTTCCATAAATAGTTTTTTAAATGATAGCCGTAATGATGGGCTGGAAGTTAGTCGCAAAACTATTTTAGAAAAAAACAGAACAAAAAGGACCATATCAGCGCATTTAAACACACACTAAAATATCCCTGCCGTTCACATCCCTTCAGGCCAGCATCAGCCCAGGCGGCACAATAATAAATGGAATATCTAAGATGATCCCACGTGCACTGAACATCGCCTCATGTTCATTCATGCACACGTGTGAAAATGCCTCTTAGCCCCATTGAAATGATTGCTGGAATGCCATCAGGTGCAGGAAGCAATATAAACATGAAAACTCAGGGTAATTACCCAGTCAAGTATCAGTGGTAAGACTAGGTGACAAGGAAAACACCCGTTATGTGTTGTCATAGCTGATACGTGGGTACAGTAAGTGGTTGCTAGGCTGCCTGAAAGTTTTGTTTATTTCAGCTGAACTTCCCAGGACATGACAGCCACTGGGAGCCCCAGATAAGATCCAATGATCGATGGCGTGTGTGCCAAATAAACGCCTGATGGATGATTGCTATGTGAAAATACTATAAAAGGTAACATTAATCAAAAGTAAGGCATCTTGAAGACTCAAAAGGCGCATTTTCCATCCCAAAGATGAAACGGGAATTTCGGGAGGGTTACGGAAGAGGTTCATTTTCATACTTTGTGGTGCTCCGTCACAGAAAACACTCGCACCAAAATCCCAACAATAAAAACACACAATGAGAAAAGCGTTGATGCACCAACGTATTACTAATTGCACAGGGACCCCTTGGTCAAAAAAGCAATCAAGGAGCATGCTTGAAGTAAGGAGACCCCTGGTTTGGCGCACCTGTTGGATTGTTTTTAAGTCAGACAGCTTTAAATAGTGGCGTTAGTCTTATTGAAACCCCATCTCTGGAGAAGCCCAGATGGCGGTAGCAGGGAGGAGGAGGGAGCTCAGAGGGGTTCTGAGCAAAGTGGGCATCTTCCGAGGTGCATTCAGCCTCGCCGTCTGCACAGAAAGGCCAGTTCGCAGCCCAGGACTGCGAGGTTTCCTCCTGGAACCGACTCACCTTCCCTCCTGAAGGTGGCCCGGGCGGCGGGCAGGAGCAAGACGCAGAGGCAGCAGCTGAGCCAGAGCGCGGGCATGGCCGGGCCGGCGCGCCGTCCACCGCTGCAGGGGTCGCTGCCTGGCGCCTGGCGGCCGGTGGTGGTGGTTCTCCCTCTGCACTCCGCTGTGCCTTCCTTGTCCTCGGTCAGGTGGTTTTATCGACTCTTCTACCTGACTCAGTCCTGACAGGAAGAGAGCCTGCGTCTCGGGGTGTGACTCACCTGTGAATAAGGAGGACCCAGCCCTCGGGAGGCAGACAAACAGCACCAGCCGAGCTGTAAAAGCGCTCACCCCAGCCGCGGGCTCCCCCCGCGCGCACACCTGGCCGGGGCCAAGGGTGTGGTGCGGAGGCTGCGGCCCAGGGATCCTTCGGGAGGAATGTGCCAGGGCCCTCCTCCTCTCCTGGGGTGGTCCAGGGGTACCAAGGTAGCTAGCAGACCGCCCCTTCCTCAAACTGGGAGGTCCCGCCTCAAGTGCGCAAACTCAGAAAAAAATTTGGCAGCCCTGATCGGCTGTGGTCTAAGAGGCATCAAGGAGAACAGGCCAGTCGGAGAGTTACAGCAGGGTCCTCTTCTCAACCTCTTTCTGAAACACAGCAGCGGATCCCAGCCCACCCAATCTGCTGACACCTCATTCCTTCCCTCACCGTCAGGGGCCAGGACCGACGGTTCCCCCCTGGAGCCCCATAACTCCCTGAGCACTTGGGCTAGCAGCTCGTGAAGTCCCCTGTGGACAGGTGGGCCTCCCCATGAAGGCCAGGTAGTATCCCTAACAACTGGTACAGCATCCAGCTCACAGTCGGGGCCAAATAAGTGTTCTGTTGAATCGTATAAGACAGTGGTCGGCAAACTCATTAGTCAACAGAGCCAAATATCAACAGTACAACGACTGAAATTTCTTTTGAGAGCCAAATTTTTTAAACTTAAACTATATAGGTAGGTACATTGTTATTAACTTAATTAGGGTACTCCTAAGGCTTAGGAAGAGCCACACTCAAGGGGCCAAAGAGCCGCAGTTTGCTGACCACGGGTATAAGAAAAAGGATCCAGATTTATTACTCCTTTTACATCCTAGACCCTATTTCTGTAGCCATTCTCTATGGACCCATTAGAAAAGGTTTGTTGAGACCCACTGTGAGTATCATCCAAGCCCACTGTGCTAGGTGAAGTGAGTAATAGCTAGAGAATGGAAAATCTTGGTGTGTCCAACATTGCCCCTTTCCTGTCCCTGTACCTTCTGCTCCTTGTATATCCACCCGTCAGGGCTGTGCAATGTCCCACAGTCCAGCAGGACCAAGGAGCAAGCCCTCCAAAATAAATCTTGAAGGTCAATTTCATTTTAGCACAGACCACTATTGTTCATTATATCTTAAAGGGTAGGACAGATATTTATATCTATCATCATTTTTGGATGGTGATAATGGCCAACACATATATTGTACCTACTATTTGTCATCACTGTTATAAATCCTTTATACATAATAACCCTTTGGTCTTCAAAATAACACTATGAAATAGGTGTACTATTAATTTCGCCTTTTTACAGATGATAAAAACAGAGGCTTGGAAAGATCACGTCACACGGTGAGTAAGTGGCAAAGCTAAGATTCAAAACCTGGTACTCTAGTTCCAGAGTCCATAAACCCTTTGTTAGGCCCGATGACAGAGCACAATAAAAAAGACAAGTTCACAATATTGAATGAATTCAATACGCAGTCAATGGTTACTTGTCAACATCTATTCCAACCCAAGCAGATTGTGGACTATTGGCCCAAGTCAATAAAGCCAAATCACAACGGACTCTGAACAAAGAATTCTGGTTTTCCTCACATGTTGGGTCTGAAAGAACCCCCAGAGGTCACCTGGACCTGGGTTAGAAAAATGGGCAGCAGGCCCCTCGGCACCAGGCCAGCCAGCAACCTCTTTCCTGTAAAGAGGATGCGCCAGTGTTTCTCAGTTCCTGCCTCTTCTCGTGGCCTTATTCTGGGCTTCTTCATACATCTGAACAACCTGTCTGGCTCAGGCTTGCAGTCTCCGCTCTGGCTTAATCTCCTACCTCGCTCAGGGACAATATCAGCCCCCTTTGCTAATTTGAAATGTCTTCTCTAGGGCACTCCTGGGGTTAAGAGTATCCTAGTAGTCAAACATCAAGGCTCTGGAACAGAATCTCAGGGCCCAATCCTGGCTCTCATCAAGGCAGGTTACTTAGTTTTCTCTGAGCCTCAGTTTCTTCATCTGTAAAATGGGGATAGTAATAGAACACTCACCTGGAAACGTTGTTGGGGAAATGAAATGAGTTAATGACCTACCTAGAGCTCAGAGCAGCATCAGACATATAATATACACTATATAAGTAAGCTATAAGAAAATATTATTGTTGTTGTTGTTGCTTTTATTATCACTAAGCACCGTCAGTTTTTCCTTGTTATAGTTACTAACAAATATATGAGAAAGATGGAAGTTTTTTTTGCTTTAACCTTTTACTAATTGTAATTACTCAATCATAATTTTCAACTTCTCTGGAACTCTTGGTCTAATCCAGGTTTATGTCCTAACTACAAACATTTACCTGGAGGTTGTTAAGTAACTTGTATTTTTGCTATATATCTGGAAATTTCCTTCAGATTTGCCTGACAAATGGCTCAAAGTTTGTGCATTTACAACATCATTTTAAATATGGCAGGGTGGGATCTTCTATTTTGAGGAAACTATAAAGGTCAGATGGATATAAATATATTTTTATGACCAACTTCAATTAACACATGCTTTTCAAAGAGGCAACAAAAATCGATTTGCTTTTCCACATGACCCAAATAAAATTTTTTTTTCAAATCCAAACAAAAGTCAATTTGGTGTACTTGTAAAAATGGTTAAGGTGGTAACTTTTATTATGTTTACTTTAACACAATAAAAATGTAGAAAAAACACACAACAAAAAAGAATGAACTACTGATACCTACAGGACACAGATGAATTTGAAAGCATTGTGCTACGCGAAGGAAGCCAGACGCACACACACACAAACATATCCTATATGATTCTATTTACATGAAATTCTAAATGAAGTGAAACTATAAGGAAAGAAACCAGTTCAGTGGAGACCAGAGATAGGGGATTGACTGCAATGGGGCATGAGGATAATTTGTGGGGATGAAAGAAACATTCTGAAATATGACAGTGTACATAATCCAACTGTACACTTAAAATAGATACCTTCGATTGTATATAAATTATACCTCAATAAAACTGGTATAAAAAATAAGAGAAAAAGCTCAAAAAATCTACTTGATAATTAAGATGATACATTAATTCAAATGTGCAAACTCAAACCCAGAACCAGAAACAGTGTCTGCCTAAGTCGTGACATGCACAGCACAGAAGGTGTCCAACCCTGAGTCTTGCTGCTTTTGATGAGCCCTCAGGAGCTCCAAGCAGAAGGCCATCTTGGGTCTCCAGGCAGAAATACCACCCAAGAATTGCAGGGGGACCCCTCTTCTGGAGACCTGCCTGTTTCGGCAGTTTGCAAAACTTCACAGATGCTTTTCTGAAATGTTTGCTTAGGAGCCCGTACTTCACACTTGTCTTGGAATTTTGTTCTAGGAAGTCAGCACTGGAATTTGCCTCTTATCATCCCCCAAGTTGTCACATTCATCTACAGGGTAAGCCCTGGGATCAGTGGGGACAATGTCCTAGCAGGTCTCCAGTCCTGCAGACGGAAAGGTCCTGGGCATTTCCACGGGGCAGGGCAGGAAGGCCGAGGCCCTGGAAGTCCCCTCGGTCCATTGTTTCATTTGCAGCTCAGTCACCACCCGCCCCGCCTTCCCCCCCCACCCCCCCCAACACACACACACACAGGGGACTTTCCTTTTTACAGTGCTGTGTCAGTCACTTCACAGAGCTGTCATCTCTGCACCCCAACCTCCCAAATAGAATTGCAAGTGACATGTTGATTTTTGCCCCGAGTTCCATCTTTACCTCAGTTCACTTTCAGAAGGAATGTCTGGCATGTCACCGCGTTCACTCACTTATGATAAAAACTGAAGCACTGGCTGTTCACATGCCGACATCAGACCCAATTCCCTGCCCTTAATCTCCCCAGATAGCGCCCGTGACGTCAGCTCCTGCAGAGCATTTTTAAATGTAAAATAAAGCAATCGGGGCACAGGGGTGGGTGGGGGGGGGGGGGGGGGGAGCCGGGAGGGCAACTCCCCTTGTTCTTAATTATAAAGGAAAATGTCCATAAATGGAAATCTCATGTTTCCTGGATCGACCGGGTAAATTCTCTGAGGTTGGCCGGACTCCAGAGCAGGGCTCTCTGAAGCGAGCGCCCTGGCTGAAGTGGCCGCTTTCACTTTAGGCAGAAGCCTATATGGCGTCCCCACAGCAGGTTCTTGGGGAGCTGCAGCGGCCAGGCCCGACTCTGCCTTTTACTTTGGGAGGGGAGCCGATCCTTTTTCTGTGGTTGGCTGGGGACCCACGTGGGCCAGGAATTGGTGGGCCATCACAGCCCTGCACAAAGAACAACTTCCTTGCATCTATTTGGGTGTAGTTACTGCAGACAAAAATATTCAAATCAAGTCTTTTTTTTTTTTTTTCAACCTATACAACAAATAGAGAGGGCCAGAGAGAGGGCAGTGCTCAGAAAACAAAATAGAAGAAAATAATAATAATAACCAAGAGAGTGAAAGATTCTGAGAGAGGCAACTCCAGTAGATGTCGGGGTGTGCCAACTGTCACGTTCCTTTGGACTGAAATTTTGTCATCCACTCCTGGGTGAGATGTCCATTAGCAGGTTGAACACTGCCCATGGCTCCTCGGCCACTCTAATACTTGGACCAGAGATATGCGGATTTGAACGAGAGGTCACCTGGTTTGAAGGAGCCCACTGCAGTGAAAATTCTTCACTGGGCTTCATGGTGAGGTCAGGGCTGCAGGTGTGACAGGGTGAGAGGCGGCCACCCTTAGGTCAGGCTCCCCAGCCTTGCCTTTCAAAACCAGAAAAGAGTTCAGGTAACAAAGTTTCTAATTGTGCTTCTTCATTACCATCTAGAACTCTCCACTTTAATAAGTGAAGTTATAAAGCAGCCGTGGGCAAACTACGGCCCTCGGGCCAGATCCGGCCCGTTTGAAATGAATAAAACTAAAAAAAAAAAAAAAAACCGTACCCTTTTATGTAATGATGTTTACTTTGAATTTATATTAGTTCACACAAACACTCCATCCATGCTTTTGTTCCGGCCCTCCGGTCCAGTTTAAGAACCCATTGTGGCCCTCGAGTCAAAAAGTCTGAAAAACTATAGCATTTGGAGCCTAGTCCTCTCCTGTAGATAAGAAACTGTGAACACATTTTAAACACTTAGTAATAATGCTGACAATTACAGTACTGACAGTGAAGCTGTATGGAATGTTCTGGATGTGAACAGCTCAGCGCTGGGAAATGCAGGGTTTTGGAGTGTGTTCCTCACCACCACCCTAGGAAGCAGGTCCTGCTATTATCCTCATGTTGAGGTTACTCACACATCCAATACCTCTATCTAGAGTTATTGCTGACCTCCAATATACAAAAAATTAAGCCTCGCATGGGATAAACATGCCCTCCTCCCATTTAAAAACAAACAAAAATGAGTCAAATATTCAAATAAAACATGAAATTCCTAGTCTTTTATATACCATATTCTGCAGTGACTCCTCTCCTGCAATAAAAGTTTGGTTATTAGGGACGCATTTTCCTTTTCACGTTACCTTTTTAAATTCTTCAGGGTACAATGACTTCAGACTCTTACGCAACATCCTTTTACATCATCCAATCAGGGCCCTTGCTCTGATATCTTAATCCAGGTATGCGCACTTTATTAAGTAATTCAATTCTTGAACTCCTCAGGGTAATTGGGAATGATTGTCGGCCTGGTGCAGAGCCTGAGCAGCCGGAGAGAACTCCAGATCCCAGTAGCTACCTCCCTGGCCGCAGCGTTTCTGGAGGCCGGGTCACACAGAAATCCCCAAACATTCCTGGGTGGTTCTCCTTCAGGAAGCCTGCAGATTGGATGAGACCTCGGTTAAAAGGGGGAACTTTTAGACCACTGCGATTATGGAAAGAGCTACCAACAATCACAGAAAAATCTAGACACTCCCGACTAACTTGAAAACCTCTGAGTCTACTTAGATTTAGTAGAATTAAGGCAGTGATTCAGACAACTTAAACCAAAATGACGCACTTCTCCCACCCACCCACCTGCTTTCCATGAATGTCGTGTAGGCCTGGATGATCTGGACATTGTTTCAATGTCCTGCTTTTTATTGTACAAATGCACAGCCGAGCAAGGGCTAACTTCCAGTGCTTGGCCAAAGCTACTGATGTTGTGCTGATTTCTTACCTCAAGGTCCTCTTTGTATAATACGACCCTTGGAAGTAGCTTAGGAAAGTTCAGCAAAAGCAGAATATGACTCCTTGGTTTTTCGGAAGAATTGTCTATATGGAAGGGAATGCATTATATATGCCCCAGGAATTCTTAGAATTGCACCGATGCGAAAAAGTCTACGCACAGAAAGGGACGTATTTTACTTGAGCTCCAGGTAGAAAATGTCCTTTTGAGTAAAAACTGTGGGCTTTTGTCTGGTTGATTTGCTGCTTAGGTTTAATCTTATCCTCAATATTTTCTAAGAACTTTCTCATCATTTGGGTTGTACACCTGAAACTAATATAATATTGTATGTCAACTGCAATTGAAAAAAAATAAAATTAAAAAGCATTACAGTACAGATACATACACGAAACTTTGAGACAAATTTGCTGAACAAAAGTATGTTTTAGCATTTCCCAATACTTTATGATTTTATAAACTTTATATGTCTCCAGGCCTGTCTGGCTGAAAAAATCCCATTTTTAGACATCCAGTAGCCATCCCTGGTGATGGTTTTGGTTGCTTTTTTCTTAGGCTGTTTCCAAGCTTTTCTATGAATGTCTTGACAAAGAAAAACCAGATTGTAAAAGGTTTTTACATTTAAATGTGCCACAGCTTACAGTCATCTTCCTAACATTCTTAAGGGGTAATTTAGATAAGATATAATTTCCATCATATTAATATTTAAAGTGAGATATAGAAAGGTGAGATTTGGCCTGATTGGAAGAAAAACAATTCTGAAACTCAAGTTCTCTTAGTTTATTAAAATAACTTAATATATCACCAAAGCTATAAAAATTCATACAACTAAGCGAGACTAAAATGAATATAAAAGAATGATGTATGACTGTAAGAATGGTATAAGAAACATTAAACTTCAAAATGAGATGTTGCTTATGAAAGATTTTTTTTTTTTACATTTTACAAGTGGTTTCTTTTTTTTCATAAACTATTTTTATTAAGTTCTAAGGTTTAAGGTCATTTTCCTTCATTCCGTTTTAGACGTGCATTTGAAAAGTACTTTCTTATGTTTAGAGCTTGAAGGAGACAAAGGGAAGAGACCTGTGCTTAAGGTCAAGGGTATTACTAGAGAGAAAGTCCACATTCTCAGTGCCTCTTGGCATTCATGTTCTTAGTCTCATCACAGAGAAAGTGTCCTCCAACCCATATATTTCATAGATTTAATCAAACCGTCACTGCCTCCAAGAAGGCCCACACCACCAATCTAGGTAATTAAAAGAAGCTAGTGTGCCCTGGCTGGTGTGGCTTAGAGGTTAGAGTGGTGGCTTGCTCACCGAAGGGTCTCGAGTTCGATTCCCGGTCAAGAGCACCTACCTGGGTTTCAGGTTCTATCCCTGCCCTGAGAGGCAACACCATCAATGTGTCTCTCTCACATTGATCTTTCTCTCTCTCTTTCTTTCTCTCTCTCTCTCTCTCTCTCTCTCTCTCTCTCTCTCTCTCTCCCCCTTCCCTTCTTTCCCTCCATTTTCTCTAAAAACCAATGGAAAAAATATCCTCCAATGAGGATTAACAAAAAATAAACAAACAACAAAAAGCTAGTGTAGCTTTATTCCCTATTTTTCACATTTTTTTCTTTCTTTATTGATTAAGGTATTACATATGTGTCCTTATCCCCTCATCTCCCCTGCCTCTCCCCCCTCCCCCCCGCTCATGTCCTCACCCCCTGGTGTCTATGTCCATTGGTTATGCTTATATTTCACATTTATTTTTAATGATGGAAAGGAACATTTATAGAAGCAGGTGTCAACTCTTTTTGGTGTCTGCAAGTTTTGAGAGTCATAAACATTTTAAGTTTTCTGTCGGCTAGGATGCATTTAGCCGCAAGGAATAGAAATCCCAACTCAAAGTGGTTTTTACAATAAGCAAACCTATAGGCTCACATAATTGAAAACCCAGAGGTTGGTGGGGAAAGGGGTTATATTATCCTGTGATCCAATGAGACCACCAAGGAAGCAAGTTTTCCCTTTCTCTTCCATCGCCCAGAGGACACTTCACCTGAAGGCAGTTGTCCTCATAGCTGTACACTGCTGGCCGGTTACAATCAGGGTTATATGCGTCCTTACTCACACAGGCAGGAAGAGATCAAACTCCTCTCCCCCAAACTTCAAACAAAAATCTCTCCTCTTCATGGGGCCAGTTTTGGTCATATGTCTGTCTCTGAACCAGTAATTTTCTCCAAGAAAATGCTTTATGCTGATTGGTTTAAGCCTAGATGCCATAATCATTGGCAAGAGGTTTAGGAGAACACGGATCTGCTTAGTCCAGAGGTCAGCAAACGTGGCTGTGGGCCGAATCCTGCCCCCCAGCTGCCTCTGTGAAGTTTTATTGGAACAGTCACATTCTCCCTCTGCATGTTACCCATGGCTACTTTTGCAATATAACAAGCGAGTTCAGTAATTGCTAACAGAGACCATTGGACCCAGAAATGTTCAAATAGTTACTATCTGGACGTCTACAGAAAAAGTTTGCCAGACCCTGGTTTGGGTCAGCATGGGCCCGCTTTGGACCTGAGTCCAGGCCCCTAAATCATGTTGCCACTCCACGAGAGAAAATTGGACTCAAAGTTAGATTGACATGTAGTCCCTCACATGTCAACCTAAGTGGAGTGTTTTCTCTTGGTTTTTTGGGGGGTTTTTTCCTGAGAAGAGCTGAAAAATAGATGAACACACACCAGCCTAGTTTTGAAAGCCCTAGTTTTTGAAGTCCATTGACTTATGTCTCTTCTAGATTCATCGATATCGATTCCTTACATCGATCTGTGTTCCAACCTTGGCTCTATGGTTCTTTGCTTTTGTTTCTTGTTTATGTGTGCATGTTTTTCTGAATCGTCTTCAAGAAATTTGTTAATTTCATGGAACTAGACCAGTTGTCGGCAAACTGTGGCTCTTTGGCCCCTTGAGTGTGGCTCTTCCACAAAATACCAACTTCTGCGCATGGGCCACGAAGTTTCAATCTCACTGTACGTGCGCGCCCGCACTTGGTATTTTGTGGAAGAGCCACACTCAAGGGGCCAAAGAGCTGCATGTGGCTCGCGAGCTGCAGTTTGCCGACCACTGAACTAGACTAAACTTTCTTCCAGATCTTCAACCCTCCAACAGTGCTACCTGGAGTTCCCCCAAGACCCGCTACAGTCAGAGAAGAAATCTCCGGCAAACCAGGGCTTGGCAGTGCCTGTCCAGTCATAGGAAGGACCAGTCCTGCCCAGGGTGATGTCATGATTTTCTAGGTAAGCGATTTCCTGCCAAAACAGCCATCTGACCTTTCTTTTTCCATAGCTTTTCTTGTTTATTTTTCTTATGACAGGTGCAATACATGTCCTCGGTAGAAACCTTAGAAAACACAGATAACAAAAGGGGGAAAAACAAAGAAAGAAAGCTTGTCATCATCCCACACCCCAGGGAACTTTGAAAACATGCTGCTGCCTGTTCCAGAGGTGCAGTCTTCCCTCCAAGTGATCTGAGCAGCTTTGACTTTTCCAACAGGAAGTCGTGATGGGATCGTTTCGTTTTTCAGCCCCCTATATTTACGTTTTTCAGCCCCCTATATTTACGAAGTTACTGAATGGGTCTATTCTTTGACTCACCTTTCTAAGGGTCATCAGTAAATTGTGAACTTTCTCACCATTTTTGGAAGAGGCCAGAGTTGGAGAAGTTGCTGTTTCTAATTGCTCTCTCAATGCCTCGCGTAAATCTTTTGCAAACATGAAAGAACCCACTTCTCTGCATTGGGGCTGGTATAGACCACCTCACCGTATTTTGTAAATAAAAGGGAGCCAACCTTTCTGAAGTATAGGGTTGGGAAAGTCAGCTCAGTTTCGCAAATCCTCATTTAGGCACACCTGTGGGTTTGCTAATGCTCATTATAGAAACCACTTGAAAATGCCCCAAGGCTGGGTTGTTTCCAAGCGCTCAGATCAGTATGACTTAGGTTTAGGGCTAGAATAGTCTATAGGGTAGGACTCAATGTTACTCCGAGTGCCTGTGGGGATCTGAGTGTGGGCTCAGGACCAATGTTGTAATTAGGAAGCAGGCATGACTTCAGAGAGGGGTGCCTTCCCACCTTGCTCACGCACCCACCCCACTCCATTATTTCTCTATAGCGTCCACACAGTACAGCTGACACCACGGGTCAAAATAACCCTGGCCATTCATAGCCTAAGGATAATTCCTGTTGAAGAGAGCAGGAGCTCCTGCTGCCGGGAAGAGGAGTGAATGGGGAGGAAAGTACACAGATGATAGACGTGAGAATAACACTGACTCTGGGCCCAGGCTCTCTGGGTCTGTTTTTCTTCATGGATAAAATAATGACATAATAACACTCACCTCCTTCACAGTGTTGGCTGCTGTGAAGGTGAAAGGCAATACATGGGCTAAAAACTTAGCACAGTATCCTAGGTAAGCATGGGCTCTTATTTTTATGAGGGGAAAGGGTCTGGGATGGGAGAACTGGGAGCTCTGAAACATACTTCTCTTTACAGAATTGCCTGCCTGTGCAGTCCATATTTACAGGGTGGTGGCTGCCCAGGACTGCCTGCTTCGTGACCAGACTTTCTGCATCAGATGGACTCTGAGAGCGGCAGAGTTTACTTTCCAGTCAAGTACATTAAAATATATATTTTTTTAAATTATTTTTTAGCCCCGACAGGTGTGGCTCAGTTGGTTGGGCGTTGTCCTGTGAACCGAAAGGTTGCTGGTTGCTTCCCCCTGCTAGTGTTTTAACCTAATGTCCCTTTCCCGTTCCAGGATCCAACCAGGCTACCAGACGATTTATTGGTCATGTTTCGTTAGGCTCCTCTTGACGGACAGCATCTTAGGCTGTTCATGTTTTAGATGACCTTGACAGTTTTGAGGAGCACTGGTCACTGTTTTGTAGACTGTCCCTCAGCTGAGGACTGCCTGATATTTTTCTCATCATTAGATTGGGGTTGTGAGGTTTGGGGAGGAAGATCATAAAGATAAGTGCCATTTTTATATCCTCTGGTGAAAGGTACGTGATTCCAACATAATGTTGACATTGACCTTGACCACCTGGCTGAGGTTGTTTGCCAGGTTGCTCCCCCTGAAGTTACTCTTTTCCCCCTCTTCCCATATCTGACTCTTTGGAAGGAAGTCACTACACATGCCCACAACTAAGGAGTGGGGAGTTACCCACTACCTCCTTGAGAGCAGAGTATCTATGTAAATTATTTGGAATTCTTCCATATGGGAGAGTTGTCTTTTCTGCTCAAGTAATTTTTCTAGTCGAAGCTTTGCTTGAATGAATTATTTTCTACCAAGAAACCAGTGAAAAAATAGTCTAAAGCCAGCTTCCCCCAAATCGATGTTCTTAACACTCACCACTTTCTGCCATCAAGTATTAATGCTTGGAGTGTTCTTAAGGTGAGCATGGGGGTGGGGGTGGGGGGGAATAGAACAAAAGCAAGATTACTAAAACCAGCTCTGGAATGAGAGAGTCCTTGTTAACCCTACATGGAAAGGCCTGAAAATGATGAAGGAACTAAAAATAAAACGAGTGGGATGGTCAAAGCCAATATGAATGAAAAGCTGTGAGCCAAGCGGAAAAGAATCCTCTGGCGAGTTCAAACTGGTTGCCTCAGCGTGTTCTGAAAATGTGCTCTCGGGGTTCTAGGCCACGCGGTTCCTTCTGCAACCATAAATCCCGCGCCTCCTCAGAAAGAGACCATCTCCATGTCCCACCTAAAGCACACACCCATAGATTGCTCTAGCATTGGTATGCTCCCCCAATCTCTCTCTCACACCAAACAACTCGAGAATAAATGACATGTCATGGAATTAGGATGATTACAATTAGAATAAATGGCTGGGTAGCTCAACATCCACTTGGACTTTTTCTTAGAAAGGCTTATTGCAAAACGAAAAAGCATGCATTTGGAGTTGTTCATTTGAAAGGAAATGGGGGATGAGTATTTTTGGGTCAGCCTGTCAGATTTCTCCCTCTGATTGGTCAGATCAAATGTTAGTGACCATTGTCTTCATTGCTGCCAAAGCATCAGCTTACAGAAATAGGTGAGTGTTCATTTCCTCAGAGTTTACCCCAAGACAGGGAGACCTTTAATGTGCTCACCGGGTCCCTTTCACTCCCCCTCAGGTGGGGCGCAGCCTGGTCGCAGCAGTCCACGGTGGTCCTGACACATTTCGTTGGAAAGCCACCCATTGCATGGGATATAGAAGCATCCGTCTCCAGCGGTGAATTCCTGTCTTATCTTGTTCTCCTGCGCTCCCACAGCCATCTGGGACAAGCCTTCATTTTGACTTATTATCCCAGGCCACTGAAATGAGCTGAAGGAAAACAGCCTTCGGTCAGCTCCAGTGTAACCACTGTGAGGATTTTTAAAAGGAATAACTCTATCTGGTTCAGAGCCTCTTCAATTTCCCACTTCCTACAAATGCAGCAAATAGAGAATTCCTGATTGAACAGAAAGTTCAAGAATGAAGCTGTTGGGGTTGACTATGGTCTCTGGCTAATTAAACCCTGCTAACATTTTTTTTTTCTAAAGTATGGCACTCACTCTACTTTCCAGACTAAGGTATTCATGCCTTCACTTAACATGTTGGGTGCCCTCTCTGTGTTCCCCAAATTGTCTAAAATGTGATTACTGTCACCTTTCTGGAATATTTTGGATCTCATTCACTCTTCACCATTATTTTTCCTCTTCAGCGCTATAGTTAATGGAGACAGTGTAGGCCGAATTTTTGCCCACCCTTTGACTTTACTTCAAAATTTTGGGAAGTTCTTTGTCTTTTTTTGTTTTTATTTTTCAGAGAGATCATTAATATGAGTTTTTATTCTTGAGATATTTTTCTTTCCAATTAACTCAATTGCTGAAAAACAGCCAGTCAAATTAAGGGTTCTGATAAAAAAATGTCTAGCTAAATGTTTTTCAAATTCTTTGCCTGAAGAGGTACACATAGAAGGTCAATTTGCAGGAAGCTCATGGCAACCACAAAGGGAAGTACAGTAATCTGATATTTGGTTAGAGCAGATCAAATATCCCTTGTGAAACCATTGGCTTTACAGAAATTACTCAAGTGTACTTCACCAACCCCAAGTATGTGCACTTGCTAATGTTCACCTGGGATTCAGACCCATCCCTTTCCATCAAGGAGTCTCATCAACTGTCCCAGTCATATGTGTGTGCAGGATGCAGAGAGCCAGGGCACTGGTGAGTCATGATGGGTCATTCATGGACTATGGACGACCAGTGAACAATGATTTCATTTGGTTTCACTTAGAAATAAGACTTTTGAACAATTTACTAAAGTGGCTTCTATAGGCACAAGATTGAAAGGAAAAAAATGTGACTGCTTAACCAAATAAATGATCGGGTAATACACACCCTACTTGGCTACTCATTCCTGCATTCACATTTAGATCTTGCCATTCCAAGTAACAAGTACCTCTTCCAGAACTTCAGTTTCAAACACCTAATCTCTAATCACCAACTCTGCTTTTTCAAAGTCAGTCTCTCTATTGACTAGACCTTAATACCAACCCTACCCACCCCCCCCCCCCACCCCCCGCCAGGACCACTGAACCTACCACCTTTGCACTTCTCCATCCCCTCTCACCATCGCAGCGCTCCTCACTCGCTATAAAGGCCATGGTCAGTCATGCCTTAGAGTCCCATTAGAATCCCATGCACAACTTACTGTCATAACTTTGAATCCATGCTTATTAACCTCAGGGGGTTCTGAGCAATCAGACTCCATCTCCATAGTCCACTGGTTGTCCTGTTCTCCTTGAAGACTATTTCACACTTTCCCCTTTTACTCTCACATCTCACACTTCCTCCCCCAAGTCACTCTCTGCTAGTGACCTAGCTAGAGGCACCAGAAGAGAACCTCTACCACACGCTTCTGCTGCCACATCCAACTGCTCGTCCTCCTTTTCATCTTCCCTGTTGTCACATGCCCCATGGAAGGCCGACAGGAGGACTTAACCCTTCCCCTGGAGAAGGATTCTTCACCCTTTCTCTGGAGTCACTGGCTTTTCTTTCTTTTCTCAAATGTTCCCATCTTAAGAAACAAGAACAATTCCCTTGAGCCCATGTTACACGTTAGCTTCTGCCCTATTTTTCTGCTCCCTTTTAGAGTTGTCTCCCTTATGGGCAATAAGAGTTGTCTTTACTCCAATGCCACCTTCTCAGTGAGGTCTTTCCTGACCACTTTGTATAAAAATTGCAAGCTCCACCTCACACCCCAAACACTTTCTGCCCCTTCCCTGCTTTATTTTTCTCCATAGAACTTTCTACCCTACTAGACACTGGCATGCTACTTGGAGGCAGTATGATGTGGTGGATGAGATACAGGTAAGTGCTGGAGTCTGTTTGCCTGAGTTCAAGGCCTGGCTGTGTCATTTACCAGGTAGTCAAAATAGAATCTCTCTCTCCTTCATTTTCCCCATCAATAAAATGAGAATAATAATAGTAGTATCCACCCCATTGGGTTGTAGGCTTAATATTTATAAAGTGCTTGGAACAGCATCTGGAACATATTAAGTGCTACACGGTTAGCTTACATATTTCATCTACCACTTGTTTATTATGTCTCCCTTGCTAGAATGTAAATTCCGTAAGGGTTTTGTCTGCTCTATCCCCACCACATCGGTGGGGCCTCCCACAGAGCTTCTCAGTATATAGTTGTAGAATGACAGGTCATCAGTTTCTCATCTCAGGAGTCAGTAGGAAACATTTGCTAAAAAAAAAAAAATTGCTTACTGTAATGATATGCATAAGAACAAAAATCAGAGTTCCCCTAGAGCATGGGCCTGGATAAATCTGTGCTAATCATCGATAGGTGGTAAGTCTCTTTCCCAGGTTATTTCAGAAAGTCACAGAATAGACTCTCAGCATGCTAGGTGGACATGCATTGGCTTTATGTTATTACTAGATGAGTAACCATCAGAAGTCATTTTCCTCTGATGACAGAGAACCAACCGAGGTGTTCCAGTTGTAAACTAATGCTCCCCTCAGTATCTTTTGACCAGAATATTCTTCACAGTACCACCGAAGACAGCAAGTACCCACAGGGTACTCTGGGGTCCCCAGGAGAGGGGGCTCCCTAAATAAAAGTCACTATTATCTTCCTCTACCATCTCCCAGGCTCTGGAAATATAGACCCCAAAGGCTAAGCTGAAGAGTTCAGATCTTTTAGCTCATGGAAGCGGCATTATTTCTGTTATTGTTGCTGTTTTGTTTTAATAAAAACACACCTGGTAATAAAAACACACCTGGCACCGAGTCCTGGCTGAGACGTCAGGGCTATGTGTTTACTGTCCAGAGCTTATGTTCTAAGCATGGTGTGGGCTTAGAGCAGGCCGGGGCCCGAGAGCAACATTGAACAACTCCTGCACTGAGTGTCAACTTGTGAACCAGGAGGTTACGGTTCAATTCCTGGTCAGGGCACATGCCTGGGTTGTGGGCTCCATCCCCAGTATGGGGTGTGCAGGAGGCAGCGGATCAATGATCCTCTCTCATCATTGATGTTTATATCTCTCCCTCTCCCTTCCTCTCTGAAATCAAAAAAATATATATATATATTTTTAAAAGAAGTCAGCTGTGCCTCTTCCATTTCTGAGTTTGAAAGATTTAATGAAGCAGACCATGAAGGCTCTGCCCCGTCAAGCCATTGCCCGTTGCCCCAGTGAATGCATGCCTTGGGGTGCCCTTTCTTCCTCTGGCAGAAGGCTGATTCTGCAGCCTCCGGGCACATTCTGGAGGCCGGGCACTCCCCTCGGAGCCGCACCCATGTCGTCATGCAGTGAGCACACCAAACAGGTTCTCCTGGCCAGACAGCGGCTGAGGTGTCTGCAGAGCAAGGGAAGTACAGTCATGCACACGCCCAGTGAAACAGTGACATAAAGGAAGCAACTGCTCGGCCTTAAAATAAATACAGTAAGTGCACTGTGGTTGGATTTCCCATATGGGGATGATGGAGCTCATGGGTCCTTCCCAGCTCCGTACTTACTTTTGCATTAGTGATTTCATAGATTTTTAAAAAGAAGGCCCCAAATTGTACAAGCTTCAGGCCCCACAGTAACTTGTTTGCCTGGTTATACTACATTTTGTATAGTTACACCTACTTACCCATTTCTAGGAAACGCAGGCGAAGTTGACTTAGCTGAGGGTACTCAGCTAACTTGTCCATGAATTGTGGCCACGCGATAGGGCCCGAGGTTAAAACTGAACTTCTTTTGATGTCTTCAGGTGTATTTGTTGGTTATCCTAATTCCAAAGGCATCTCTCATACTAAATGACTTGGCTCTCTTTCATTTTACGCTTGAGGAAACATTCAGGACAGGCTCACCAAATTCGTAGCATTAGATGGTAATGATGAATTATAAAGTCTAGTCTCTTCCATGATCTTTTGGTCTGTTCACAGCTCTTGGACAGAAATTAGTATTTAAAAGGTCTTGTGGAAAGTGGATAAATCAATTGTAAATGAAAATACTTACAAGGTTTAAAAAGTAGATTTGTCAATGTCATAAAATACAAAGGAAGTCTCAGGAACTGTTCCAGATGAAAGGACATGAAAGAGACATGACAACTGAACACAACACATGAGTTCAGATTTTCTTTTTCTCTAAAGGACATTATTGAGACAAATGATATATTAGTTATCTATGGCTGTGTAACATATTACCCTAAATTCAGTGGCTTAAAACAACACAACTTTATTGCATTTCTGTAGGTGAGAAGTCTGATTGGCGTTTTCCTTGTGTCAAAGTGTCTCTATTCCCTTCTGGAGGCTCTAGGGGAGAAGCCATTCCCGCCTTTTCCATCTTCTAGAGGTGCCCGCGTTCCTCGGCTCCTGCCCGCTTCCTCCATCCTCCAGCCAGCAATGGTGGGCCTAGTTCTCGTCACATTGCATCACTGCGGCTTCCTTTCCTGCCTCCCTGTTCCAATTATAAGAATCCTTAGGATTATATTGGTCCCCTGATAACCAACATAATGTATTGTAAGATCAGCTTAAATTCCCCTTTGCTGAGTAACCTAATCCATTCACAGGTTGTAGGGATTAGCATGTGGATATCTTTGGAGGCCCATCATTCTGCCTACCACAAGTGGTAAGAGTAGTCTATCAATGGTAATTTCTCCGATTTTGACAGTTGTACTGTAGTTATGTAAGAAAGTTCCCTGTCTTTACATTGAAGTATTTATGGGTCAATGGGGCAACATGCCTGCAATTTAAAAGTCCCCCCCCCCCTCTTTCCCTTTCTCCTTCTCCCTCTCCCTCTCCACCCTTCCCTATCTCCTTTTCTCCCTCCCTCCTTCCACAGACAGCAAGAGAACAAGAGTGAGGGCAGCAAAACAGCCAATGTAGTAAAATATTAATATTTAGGAAATCCAGGTCAACTATCGAAGAAGGTTTTGTACTATTCTCGCAATTTTTCTGTAAGTGTGAAATTGTGTAATGATAAAAAATGTTAATGTAGTCTTTGTTATAAGCAAAGCTCCCATTTCTAATAAATACTTAAATTTGTCACATTATTATGAATGACATGTTCATTCTGATATATCTTTAAAAATCTCTTTTGAAGCATTAAGGACATATTAGCAATTTGTTTAATGACATTATTTGTAATAAACTATGAATGTTGTACATTGGGGAGTCTTATGTCTATTATGAAAGTAAAATAAATTATTTTGGAATATTCTGTTTCTATTTTAAAATTCAGTATTTTAAAATGGTGTCTTGAAGAAGAAAGTGTTTAAAAGCAGGCAAAAGACTATAGTTAAGAGTATTCTGCCAATATTAATTTCTTAAGTTTTGACAAATGTGCCGTGGTTCTCTCAGATGTTAACATTAGAGGAAGCTCGGTGAAGGTAGAGAGAGCTGAGCCAGCTTTACACTCTACCCCTGGACGTAAATAGGGCAGCAGGAGAGGAGTGTGAGCTGGGTGGTGTATATGGGCCAGGCTGCTTCAGGACAATCAGGTTTCAAGTGATAATTCTGCCACTAACTGGTTCCCATATATTGTTCAAGTTACTAATATACATTAAATTCTGCTTTGATTTCTCCAAAAGGGGATTTGTTGAAACTGAAAATAATTGTGTACCATAAAAATTCTTAAAGGGAAAATAAACCAAAATCACGAGTGAATAAGGCAACATGCTAAAATAGGGGTGAGGGTGATGGAGCGGGGGACCATGCTTGAATTTCCTCACTGGGCAAATGGAGACCCTAATCAAATGAGGGGCAAATGAAAGAAAATAATTACGAAGGTGGCTTTTCAAACAGGGCATATAATGCAAGCTATCTCGATGGTGCCAGTCCTTCCAAAGTCCCCAGGAACTTAAAGAGGGCGACCCATCTGAAATCTACAGGGTGAAACTCGCATCTCTGGCCCGTTCTCAGCCTCTGCATCAGCCCGACCGAGACCGCGGAGAGCAGACTGTCTGAGCCAAGAGCAATCAGCAAGTTGCAACACACACTTCTCTGACCAGGCTAAACGTGTAATCACCCAAATCACAGCTGTCTCCCCCGAGCCTTCATCCTGGACGCTGGCTCAGCAACCCAAGGTGTAATCCACACCAACACAGCCCTTCCTCCCCAAACAGTTCTGCTGTGGCTGGACTTGTGCTTACGTTGCATGAACCTCAAGCTGGAAACTATGCTCAGGAGGAGAGACGCGTCCGTGGAAGAAATGGTGGGGATCGATTAACAGCGAAGAGCCAGGAAAACTGGTGTGGTACATCCCAGAAGGCGGGCGCTGAATATTCAGAAAGAAATTGCACTAGAAATGCTTAACACTTAGTTGCCACGGCACAAAGGTTGATGATCACATTTAGTTACTGCAGTGATGAAGGATCTCAGTTATCAGGGCAGACTCCATGGAATGGACCCCCTAAAACATCAGCCTGAAGTTCAAGTAGAATTATTTGCTACTAGCCATAGCGAAAACGGATTATAGGAGGAAGGAAGGGCGGTCCTCACAGGTATAAGTAGGCACATTTCACAGTCACTTAAGTCGACGTGGACATTATTGTGGGAATCATGCTTAAGAGAAGGTTACATTTCCGATCAAGGCGTGACCCTCCACTTTTTGTAGAAATAAATACAAACTGTTTTGAATTACTCATAAGCCATACCTCTACGGCCTCTATTACAAGGCTTCTAATACCAGTCTGTTTAAATTCACTGGGACCATTCCAAGGAGTCAGAGAAAAAGGGAGGGAATTAATGCTATAACTTGGGCCAGAGCCAGAGATACCTACAGAAGAAGCTGCCGGTAAAAATCACAGCCCCACGCCCATGGCACTGGGAATGGCTATCGTGAGCCTGGGAGCTGGAGAAACGGGCCTTGCAGACCAGATCGCATCACTCACTGGACGCTGGCTGCTTAGCTGTGTGTGTGGCGTGTGCAGTGCCATTTGGTGAAAGACAACAGTTGGTTTTGCTTATCGAACTGCAAATCCCTGCGTAGATGAGTGTGTTGAGGGAGCAGAATGTTGTTGGAAGGAGGCAAGAGAGGGCGTTAACAAGTATCTCTAAACCTCCCTCTCTGCTCACAGCAGGGGAAAAGTAACAGAATAAGGAGAAAAGGCAGATGAGGAAGGATGACTACGTTCATGTCATCGAGACAACCTGAGTAACTACACCTCCCAGCCCCGAGGATGTGACTATGAATGACACAGACCTGGGTCTTGGGAAGGGGGAGGGAGGGAGAGGTGGCTGGAACACCTGATCAATAAAATGTGCCCAAGGGTGGTGCTAGGAGACAGAACACGGCTGGGAGGGGTAGTGGACCTCAGGAAGGAGTGGCTAGTTTCAACACAGGAGACTTTCCTGTATTGGGGAGAGGAAAGGAAGGGTGTTCTGGGCAGAGAGAAGAGCTACAGCAAAGACATGGAGGTTTTATAACAACACTTGAAATGTTGGACTTTCTCAGGTTTGAATTGCAAATCGGGGACTTTGAAGCTTTTCTTTGGACTTCTGCTAAATATTTCCCTTTCTTAAGCATGCATTTAGAGTGTCATTTATTCATGCAGAGCAGATGCAATCCTTCCAGGACACTCAGTATGAATATAGGACATGCTGGTTGACGACTCCTGAACCAGGGGAGCCTCTGAGAGAGAGATTACTAACTAGGTCTACCAGACCTGAAGCCCTGAACCTAACTGTCCCCTATACCTGGGCTCCTGAGCATTAAAGAGAAAAAACCAACATGATATAGAAAAATGTTAGTTACATGCAAACAAGTGGTTAGAATAAGATGGAACTTGGAGACATTGTAGAAAATAGGTCTACCTTTCATCTAGCACCAATATTCCACCTTTGTGTGGAAATTACCTAAAAATCGGTACAGCGGTCTGGTAGGGCTAGGAAGTTTCTTATTTTTCACTCCAACTAGGAATACTCACTTCATTTAGACCTGCTTAGTGTGAATAGGCAAAACTATCTGCCACTGACCATTTCTCACTTGTTTCCACAAGCTATGGGCCTGGGGACACCTGATGTTTCCTCGGGCCGGGACTTTCCTCACCTTAGGAAGAAGGTGCCACCTTGCTTTTGTACCTCAGGACCCCTTGGTCCCAGGGGTCTCCTTCGGCATTATTCCACCATAAGCTTCATGGACGGAGCTGGTGAATTCAGATTCACCGGGACTACGATGCTTATTTAAGGAGTAAGCCTCTGGGAATTTTTTTGATCGCATGACGCTGGTACCAACTTTGCAGAAACTGTGGAAACAAAAGGAATAGGAGCACGTTTTAAAATTCCCACTCATCCCGTTGACAGTCGCTAGAAAGGATGTATTTGTATTTGAACCGGGTCCTGCAAACGAACTAGGAGGTGTGGTGTAGGAGAGCTAGTAACTCGTGCCCTCTAAAGCTCTCAGAGAGAGGAAGTCGGAAGGGAAGCGCTCAGGCCTTTCATTACAGGTTACGTAGTTACAATGACGCAGAAGACGGGGAAGGTGGAGTGTCCTCCACAGGGACCCAGGGCTATCGACAGCACTGAAGAGCGAACCAAAGCCCACCTGCTGTCTCTGTAGTTCCAACGCTGCTCACCTGGTCTCAGGTGACTCCAGCTGGCTCAGCCCTCCAGGCGGGCAGAGGTACAATGAGCAACGCCTGGCCTGCTGGTCCAGCGCATGACTTACTCACCTTTTCTTTTTATTCCATGTTTGGGTGTTTCTCATCATCCGAAGGAACCATCATTAGCTCAAGACATGTGAGTATTCAAAAGGCAAAACAACTTGTTACATACAGCTGCTCATTTAGGAAGCCCAAAGAACTGAAAAATAGTCCTCAGTAGTCATTCATCAGGTTTTGAGATGACACCAGGGGTAATCTACAGACGGCAGGCCCATGGCCTGTGTTTGTAAATAGCTTTACTGGGATGCAGCAGCAACACTCATCTGTTCACATGCTGTCCATGGTGGCCTTTCTCCTACAATGGCGGAGTGGTTGTAACAGATACTGTCTGGACTGCAAAGTCTAAGACAAATATTTGCTATCTAGCTCTTTACAGAAAAAGCTTGCCAACCAGTGGGCTATAACGAAGTATCCCAATCTGAGAAGGGTGAGAGAAAAAAATTCACACACACACACACACACACAGAGGATTGCTCTTATGAAAATAAGTAAACACCTTTCAACACATCTCATGCTCCCCACCCCCGGCCGCCGTACTCAAGACGCACCAAATATGAAGGGTTACAAATATTCAGATTTTATTATAAATAAAATACTGGTTTTTTAAAACATAAAAATTGCCAAGTGTTGCATTTTATTCACCATCCTGGAGAGCAAGACTGTAGAAATGAAGGCACACAGCTCAGGTGAAGGCACATGTGAAAGGGCCACACTTGGAATTAAAAACAGAATCCCAGGGAGCAGCTGTCTCTGCCCCTGTGACACCCAGCATTCCGCAGCAGCCACCCTGTCGATTGTACTGAATTGTAAAATACAGATAACTGGAACTATACAATGAAACAATGGCTATGTTGCAGGGGTGCAGTCAAGGTATCGTCTTATAAAGAACTTTCATTTAAAAAATAAAATTCTGCTTACAAATATACCACACAGATGGAGGAGGAAAGAAAAAGCCAACAACAGAATCAAAATATTTCACCGTGGCCCAAGACTCACTGGAGTGACCCTGACCGAGAGGCTGGATGGAAAACTACCCTGGCAGTCTATCGCAGGCCTCTTCCTGCAACCTTGACCGCAACGTCTATTAGGAAACAGCCACTTTACCAGAGGAACTAGCTAGGAAACACTGCTGTGACAACTTGGCAAAAAGGAGCCATGGGTCCTGGGAGAGCAGGAGAGAAGCAAGAGTGAAGGCTCAGGGGTGTGTCACGTGAAGCCACCTCTGGTCGCAAGGGGAGATGGGAAGGGGCAGAACTGAGCTAGGCGGCTCTCCTACTCTATCTGGAGCGCCTCCCTGACGCGCTCTCGGGAATTACACCCTCTCTCCTAAGACTGACCCATCCAGCTCCAACCATTGCAGAACGGGCATCTCTAGCTCATTCCTGGCTAGAGCCACACCGATGTTGAAGATATCCTTCTGCAAAATGTCCCCACCCTACCATCCCCTGGCAGCCTGGCATTCCTGCTCTGGAGCAGGCGTGAAGAGCAACACTGTGCTGCCGTTTAGAATCACCAGGGCTGCAGTGGAGCAGGGGGCGAGGGACTGGGATGCTGGCTGCGGCTGGAGGAAAGCAGGCTGATGATGTTCGCGTGAGAGGATGGGCATGCTGCAAACACAAGGCAAAGAGCGAAGGGATGGAACAGGTACAATCCGGAGAACTGCGGATGGAAGGGGCGGAGGTAATCAGACACATTGTGCCCGGGATGAGAAGTGGAGAGAAGTGAACAGACAGTGCCATTCTAGAAAGAGGACCAAGTATATTTACATAAATTCCTTATTCTATAATCATGATAAACAAAAAAAAAACATTCACACAAAAATATAAATTTTGAAATAATTAATAGCACCAGTGTGTCAGATAATAGTTTCTTTCCCCCCGCTACGCGAAGTACAAAGTTGCATAGTGTTAAAGGCTATATATGAATCTCAAAGGCAGGTTGGTAGGAGGAAGGGGTCATGTGGCAGGGAATTGTCACACTGTGATCTTAATAGAAAACCACAGAGCCGAGGATCAAAAGTCGAGAAGCCCACTAGGAAACTCCACGTAAGGGTCTTCCCTCGACGCTTCGAGGGAAGGGTTGGAGTGGGTTTAAAAATCACAAAGTGCAGGAACTAGGTGGTGTTGGCAGCTGTAGGAACTACTGAGGGCAAGTATTTGCCACCTGGATTTGGCAAACACGTGTTTTGAGGGATTCTAGACGATGGGAACGTCAGGGGGGAAAAAAATGAGGCTAAGGATCAAATATGTCATCTCTTCCCAATGGAAGAAAAATGGATACATGGGATCCTGACAATAAAAACTGACCTAAGTTTTATCCCTTCGCTAGAAAAGACTGGGGCTTGTTTTTCTTTCGTTTTGTCGAGTTCTTAGGGACCAACTGTTCTCTGCCAGATAACAACACTAGTTCCCATACCAACACACTAACACAAAGCTCTAAGAATCAGATTTGGGGAAAAAATAACAACTTTAGTGGTTATCATATCCCTATTTCTTCTGCATAAATGCCATTGACAGGGATATCAAAAGATGTCTAGTGGCAAGTACGAGCTGCCCATCCAGACTGAAATGATCAGCTGCCCAAGGATCTGAAGAATGTTTATCTTCTTAGTCAATTGTTAACAGAGGAGAAGATGTTCGGCCCCACGTTCTCCCGGACACTGTCATGAACAATTGCATCCTTACCCGGGGATGGCTCAGTGTCCTATACTCAAAGTAGCTAAAGCAAGTGGTGATGGCTCTCGACCTTCTAAGGGACCAATACCTTTGGCACAGGAGGTTTAGTTACTTTTGCTTACAAGGAGGAGGGTCAGGAGACGTGGATGCGTTTTCTTTAGCTATAGGCTGGCTCTACTGGCCATCACAACGCTACAATGAGCAGCCAAACTTTTCCTTCATAGAAACAAGTGGACTGGGGCAGAGGAGGTTCTGTTGGCACCAGTGAGAAAGGGAGGGCGACTTGCCCAGCCCCGGCCCGCAAGGGTTCCCACGAAGTGCGCACGCCACTGGAGGAGGCCACTGTGAGAGGACACGTCCTTGCGCAACTCAGAAGGGAAAGTGTGGGTCAGGGAGCACCGTTAAGTGGAAGAGAGACTTTGTTAGATAAAACCCTTGGTTCCCGATTCACGATGTTTCGTTTGCTTCTCTTTAAACTTTGTGACTTTTCCTGGGTCAAAAGGACAGCGGTGGCGAGCAGCAGAGAAGTGGGGGTCTGAAAATGTCATCTTTGTGTGGAGGCACGCCCCGGCCTCACAGTGGCTCCCGGCGGCCGGAGGACTGCCTGCCTGGCTGCCAGCCCTGAGGGAAGGCACTAGGGCTTTTCGATGGACGGGGTGTTGAAGCAGCCGGAGGGTAAGGTCTTCCTGATGTCTTCCAGGTTGTGGATGTCCTTCATGATCTCCTCGATGTCCCTGTTGTAGTCCAGGATGGCAGCCTCCTGCTTCCTGGCTTCGTTCTCCAGGTCGGACACTTTCCTGTCTAGATCGCTGACTTTCATTTCGTCTTTGGCTTTGTTCAGGGTGCCTTCAATCTCGTTGAGCTTGTTCAAGTCCACGGTTTCCAGCTGCCCTGTAGAGTCAGAGAGGACCCAGAAGAGAACAGACGTGTTCAGAAAGGATTATGCCTTCACTCCACAAGTACCCCCTGGCCTTTTCACAGAACCCCGCAGCTGCCACTACGAAAAGGCGGCCTCCTACAAATGGGACTTGTCCCTGTTGTGCAAGGGCATCCGCAAGGCAAGCCAAGAACCCCGCCAACCCAACCCGGCAGGAAGGGGGAGAACATGAACTGAATACTGGGCTGGATGGATTTTCTGAGAAAATGGTTTTTGTGAAATGTTTCCTAAGTGCCCAGCCTTAGGACCTTAAACCTTGCTGTGGTTTTGAAAGTCATCTGGTGGCATTTAATACTTTTTTCCACGTAACCTGTGTGTCATTTCAGTGCCATCTAATACACACAAACCCCTTTGGGCTAGAACCCTAAGCCTCAGCGCTGAGGTTCCAGGGAAGCTGAGCTGGTTCTGGGAGTCATGTCCTGCTCTCAGGAGTTAGACACTATGAGGAGCCCTGTGAGAAATGGCCAGGGCTGAAATGATGACATCATTTCGGCAAAGCTTCCCTTTAAAACCAGCAAGAAAGAGAGGTTCTTTGGAAAGGAACTATTTCCATAACAAATGAAAGCAGACTTCCACACAAAAGTCAGCACTTCAGACATGCTGTACTTGATTAACTGCTCACAAGGCCATGTGACATCAGGGATTCTCAGATGTTAAGTTGCCCAAGTTTGCACAGCTTCTGGGCAACAAAGCAAAGATTCCAACCCAAGTCCGACAAACTTTAACATCCAGCTCTTTCTTCCACAAAAATCGACCTCTTTTAGCTAACTTTCATTTTCAAACCCATCTGCTAGCACATCGTTTATTATTCTTGACATTTGAGACAGATAAAAATTATACCCCCTCCCCCCCAAAAAAAACACTGCCTAAACTTTAAAGGCTAGGAAATGAATGGAATGCCTTGTACAGAGCTGCTGACTACAGTTTCCCACTTTATGATGAAGGCCAGTGACAAAGGAGATCTGTCTTATAGGAAGCCTGCTCTCTATCAAGTTGGATGAAGAGAGGGCTCCAGTATATTTCCTTGAAAAAAATCAAGCCTTTTTTCCTTTTGACATGTAAGTGTCACCTCATCACATTATCCTTCAATCGGCAAAGGAAGAGAATTCCAGGCAGTGGCGTCACAACCAGTCGAAAGTGTTCTTTTTATCGCATCACTGAAATCCTCTAAAGACACTACCAGCAGGATGAGCTAAGGATAAATCACTGTTCGAATGGATCCTAAACCTCAATCGTAAATGAGCCACCCCTGCTGGCAACACGTCTCCAAACTTCTGCTGAGTCCTGGGACCACGGTCAGACTCAATGCCTAGTCAGATTCTATGGAAGGACCTTGTACGTACTAACTGGATTAATACAACCAAAAGTCCAGATTCAGTTCACACAATATTCGCATCATGTGTAATATCTGTTTTTGAATCAGCTACATCAGAGCCCAAGAACAGTACAAAGAATCCGGAGATTCCCTAAAAGACGCTTTGGCTACTCACCCAGCTGTTCCAAGAGGTTGTTAATAAGGTTGAGGAGGCTGGAGACGGAGTTCTTGGCCTTTCTGGCATTGATCTCGGCTTCCTGAGCAGCCTGAGAGGCCTGTGGGGGGAAAGGATAAATGATACACCTGTCCTGACAGTATGTTTTCAACTGCTTGAAGCACTTCTTCCCCAGTGAGCCAACTAATCTAATTTTCCTAACTCATAAAACCTCAATCTCTCACTGTAGGGCATTTTTTTGTTTTTGTTTTGGGGGGGAGGGGGGAAGGGGGGGTGGGTAGGTACATCTTCATGTTGAGGATGTTGCTATTTTTAATACATATAACAGTCATGAATAGGCACTCAGTATGCCTACACTAACTGTGTTTGTATTTTAAAGATCAACATTATCTCCTTTTCTCACTCTCTCACTCAAAAACACATGGAATTGTATTCATAATAAAATCCATCAGGCAGAAACAAGTTATTTTTAAAGAATGAGCACAAAAACTACATTTTTAGACCCAAAAACATGTCCTCAGGACACTCTTAGGAGCCTGATTATTAGAAATGTCCTATCTTCAGGAAACTTTCATAATCAAGTGCCTCTCTTCTATAACTGTCTCCCCAACCTGCATGTATGCACACACACACACACACACACACACACACACGCACACTGGGCCAAAACAATTTACATTTTAAAAATCAACCGAAGGTAAATATAATTGGGAAAATTCCAGGAAACCTGAGTAAATATACTTGTGCATGAGTCACAGGAGACAGCCAGGGAAGAGGAAGTGTCCAAATATCAGAGCACAGATGCTCTCAGAAATAAATCTCTCAGGACACAAGCGAGCGGCTGTGAGCTCCCTGCCACATAATTGTTTTCTTAGTTTTGGGGTCAAAACAACGTAAAATTTTTAGATAGAAACCATGTCAAAATTTTAAAAAGAAAAAAAAAAGCAAGGGGTAAAAACCTTCCCATTAATCACAAATCAATGATTAATCTCTGGAAATCACAGTCAGCCGTTCCTCCGGAGCCTTCGCAGGCTGCTCTGTGCACGAAGGACCGAGCTGTAGCCGAGAGCAATGCTGCTGCCTGGGCCCTGCTGCCCCTTCTGGGAATAACCATGAGTCTGCGCTCTTTTGGTTAAAAAAAACAAACAAACCACCAAGTCACAATACTGGCCCAATGCTGGCCTTTCAGGATTGATAAAAATGTAGATAGGATAGTGTATGTGACGGTGAGTTGTGCTCCTTAGAAGTTATTTACCGAAAGGAACAACAACAAAAAATACATCTTCTTTCTACCCTTTGAATGGAGGTCACAGTTCGATTCCCAGTCAGGGCACATGCCTGGGTTGCAGGCTCAGTCCCTAGTAGGGAGCGTGCAGGAGGCAGCCGATCAATGGTTCCCTCTCATCATTGATGTTTCTAGCTCTCTCTCCCCCTCACTCCCTCTCTGAAATCAATAAAAAAAATTTTTTTTTTTTTTAAAGAGAAAAGAATACGGCCTCTTCTTCCAACCGGCTCTAAAACTAATGTTTCTACAACCAGATTACAGATGAAATCCGGAGACCCTCATATGAGAAACACCTATTTTTACTAGATGGGAATTTCCAGTTGGGCCACACCTTGCTACGGAAAACGAAGACAATCCAAAAAAAAAACAAAAACAACCCACAAAAACCCATCAAAAAAAGCATAATAAAACAGGGTGTTTGCACAGGATGCTTCCTGTTATCACTTCCTTAACATCTTCTCTACCTAGATGAACTGCCTAGTATTTCTCCTTCCCATCCCAAGGCGAAAATGACCCACAGCGAAGGGCCTGTTTTTTAGCAGGACTGGCAGTGCACAACAAAATGAGTTCATGTCCATCATTCCTGTGACTGTGATCACAGATGGAACTGGGAAGGAGTACTAGTATGTTCCCTGTGGCTTCATTAAAGTCTTTCAAAAGCAAAATACAGCATCAACCATTTTTACTTGGGCTATGCATTCACAAGTCAACTTGGTTACTAACGATGTTATCACACAAAAGGTGAACAATTAAATGGGATGCAAGTTTGGGATGGTTTGCCAGCTTCAAAAAATGTCCTTTTACACAAGCAGTGGGTCTTTGCCTCAAGGGAGCAAGAGCTGGGAGAACAACAGTCGGATGGAAATTGACTTTTCATTGCATCCTTTTTTGTTCCTTTTTTTACTTTATACCCTCTATGAATTACCCATTCAAAAATATAAACACATACTGTGAAATACCCTAAAGCCTCAGATGTGCAAAACAATGTTTCGATTTTAACTGAGAGCAGCTTTGGGACGGGACAATTGTGCAACCACCTGGCAGAACATCCAAATTCTTGGTCTTCTATGTAAGTTACTAACCCAATTCCTGACTAGAAAACACAATGAAAAACGGAAGTCCATATGAAAGAGACTCTTTTTTATGAAATACCCTTCCCTTTCTGCCCACGAGCACCTAGGTCAATGTGGCTTACCATCCCTGCCATCATCATATCCTGGTCCGCATCATCTTGTTTTTTCTTCAGCTCCTTTTCTGCTTCTTGTAGCTGTTTCATCATATTGTTCACCTCATTATCCAGGTCTGTCACTTCTGCAAAAGTCCTTTCAGCTTCTGCCTTGGTGCTGGTAGCATTCTAAGCACAAAATAAAGAATGGTTAAAAAAAAAACCAAAACCCCCACCACATGAACCTGTCAAATGGCTCAAAAATACAATCCAGAAAGAATAGGGCAGTAGTTTATACTGGATATTGACTTGCATATTGAGTTTATCGTTTATTTTTTGTCTTCTACTATTCCCATTTTTAGTTGAGGTCACAGAGCTGGCAAATGCTGCACATTTTCATGGGGTACACTTTCCACCACATCATATTGATTAGATTCTTTCACTTGGATACATTTTAAATTCAAGGCTGGCCTTGTTCTACTTGGCAGTTCATCATAATATACAAAAAGACCATAATCCTGAAAAAGGAATATTTCATACAATTCAGTTAAGCGGAAACTGACTGTTCTAAAGGAACTAAAAATGTGTGTGATTCTCAAATATGTAATATTAGAGTCAGCACCAATCTTCCTAATAAAACAAGTAGAGTGACCTGTAGGTAGGGAAAAAGCCAGCCAAACAATGAGTAGCAGAAGCCAGCAATGGCAGCTATAGGAATTCTAAACAGGTGGGGCTTAGGTATGGCCAATATGCTTGAATGAGCAGCTTCAAAGATGTATTGACTTGGCATTCTATACAAGATTGAAAAAAAATGTCAACAGTCCAGGTCAAAGAACTGGACTGATTGAGGAAGAGCCTTTTTTTTTTTTTTTTTGTAGGAAGGGGCTCTATGGGTCTCTGAAGCCATCTACCTGCTCACAAACTCAGATCCTGCCATTGAGACAGTAGAAATTTTAGTCAAAAACCCTTTCCACGGTTCTCCTTCCTAGATCAGCGGAGTTGCCTATTCTAATGCCTAGTAAAAAAAAAAAATGACAAGGTTAGCTTAAGATCATTTTACTGAGGTCAAGGAAAAATTTACCAGGGCTCTTGAGGGTCTGGAAAGAAAGAGGAAAATAATTCAAGAAACACATGAGCAAAGACTATGTTTCGAGAAGAGGCACATACACACCTTCTGGACAGCGCTGGCGATCCTCTCCGCCTCGTGGGCCTTGTTCTTAGCCTCCGTGGCATCCGCCGCTGCATTGCCCAAGGCCAGCTGTGCCTCCCTTGTCTTTTCATTGGCTTCAAATATAGTCTGGTTGATGGCGGGGATTCTCCTTAGCGCCTCCTCTGCAGCAGTCTTGTTATCATTCACTCGCTTATCAAAGTCTAAAACAAGTTCAAGGGATGCATTTGAACTAGACACTCAACAAACCAAAGGGAAGCTTTCAGGGAGCTGAGACTGGGTTTTATGTTACAAACTAGGGAGAAAATGAAAGCAGCATGGACTGAAATCTCAGAAGAACAAAGCGCACAGTTCTATGGGTGGGAGAGTCAGAGGAATGAACATCTAGCTCCAGAAAGCAAATTCTTACCCGAGAAGTGTACTTTCAGGCAGAGAGCTGAGCACGCCATCACTACCACCTCAACCCATATTAAAAACTGCGGTTTCCTCGTGTTCACTATGTGCTAGGTGCTGAGTGAAGAGCTTTATTGTGTCTGTGATGTGGGCATTGTGCCATGTTTATATGTGAGAAAACTGAGGGTTAAAGAGATAGGTAATTTCCCCAAAGGTTCACAGTGAGACGGGGATCCGCGATTCGAACTCAACCCCACTGACACTGGGACCCTACAGTCAACCATCCTTGTGTCAAGCATTAGTATTCATAGAGCCTGTGGCTACTTTATCAGAGACAAATCCAGGACCACACAGTGCATTCAGAACATTTCTTTTTTTTAATTTGGGTGAGAAAGGAAAACACAAATATTGAGATGCAACTGGCAGAGAAAATTAAAGATCATCTCCATTTTCCAAGAGAGATCAGCTAAATAGGCTTATCTAGGTTAAGTAAGTTAGCCTACCAAAAAGTTTCCTTTTCCCCCATACTGAAGGATGCAGGAGTGAGATGACATGAGCTCTGATTTTTTTCTTTGAAATACTTCAGAAAAAAAGTAAAGTGGGCCCTGGCTAGATGGCTCAGTTGGAGCATTGTCCTGTACACCAGAAAGATTTCAGGTTCGATTCCTTGTCAGGGCATATATCTAGGTTGTAGGTTTGATCACCGGTTGGGGTGCATACAGGAGGTAACCAATCGGTATTTCTCAGATTGATGTTTCCCTCTCTTCCCCCAGACAATAAATAAAAATATATCCTGGGTGAGGATTAAAAAGTTGGATATTGGGGGATGAATTAAGTGCAGTAAAAATCATAACTGTTGAATCTGGATGACAGTATACAGAATTTATTCTACTACAATAGTTTCCCCCTTATCTGTGATTTTGCTTTCCACAGTTTCGGTTATCCGCTGTTAATCACAGTCCAAAAATATTAAATAGGGAATTCTATAAACAAACAACTCCTAAGTTTTTCCCAGCCGGCGTGGCTCAGTGGTTGAGCTTTGACCCAGGAACCAAGAGATCACTGGTTCAATTCCTGGTCAGGGCACATGCCCACGTGGCAGGCTTGATCCCAAGTAGAGACCATGCAGAAAGCAGCTGATTGATGATGTTTCTATATCATCAATGTTTCTATCTCTCTATTCCTCTCTCTTCCTCTCTCTCTAAAAATCAATAAAAACATATTTTAAAAAAAAGAAATTTCGAACCATTCCGATGTGAATCATCCCTTTATCCAACCTAGGGTATCATGCAGTATGTGGAATACAATAAAATACTTTAAGACAGACCACATTCAATTCCTTTTAGTACAGTATATTGTTGTAACTGTCCTATTTTATTAGTTACTATTGTTAATCGCCTACTGTGCCTAATTTATAAATCAAACTTTATCATAGGTATGTATATCTAGGGTTTGGTACTATCTGTAGTTTCAGGTATCCATGGGGGGGTCTTGAAATATATGTCTCACAGATAAGTGGGGATAACTATTATTTTTCAAAGAATCTCATGGTTAAAATTTTAAAAAAAAGAAGCATACAAATCGACCCTGTGACCCTTGTTATCTGACCCTTTCATACCTTTCAGGTTGTTGAGAATGTCATTGGCTTCTTGTAAGGTATTTCGTCCCCGTTTAGCAGCTTCTTCTGCAAGAGCCTTGGCAGCATCAGCTCGGGCTAGGAGTTGGTCGGCGGTCTGCAAGCACAGGGCTGATCAGAGGCCAAACCAGCCAAGGTGAACCCCCTCTCTCCTAATAGATCAGGCACCGCCAGGCAGCCACCCCGAGACACGCCAGCACCCAGCAGGCTGGGCCTGGGCATTCTGCACAGGCCCTGCTCTGAGAAGGCCGTGCTTTGCTGCCTCTGCTACTGTGGTGACATTACAGACACAGCTTGCACTGGGGCGGTTTCAGATTTTGCCCCGAGGAATGAAGCAACCTGCAAATCAAACCGACCTGCTGTTCGACCTTGCCGCCCTCCAGAAGCTTCTTCACTTCGAATTCCTTCCCTCTCATGTCATCTCTGAGGTCCTCATAATCTTTTAACTTCTGGTCAATCAGACGGTCCAGATCCTCAGCTTCCTTCTTTATCTTATTGGCCTCATTCTGTGAGAAGCAAGTAAGACCATTCCATTTTATATCAAACAAACGGATGAAGAGGCAGGCTTAGCTACTCTCTAATACTTAATAGGTATTCTTAAAAGAACAGCATAGGTCAAGATATGGACCTTATTTTAAAATCGAGGTATACTTTACACGTGGTGAAATGCACAATGCTTAGTTTGATGAATCTAGATAAATATATTTACCTATAACACCCCAATCAGGATACAGAATATTTCCACCCCAGGAAATTCCCTGTATCTCTTTCCAGTCAATTCCACACCCATCTTTCCAAAAATGCAGCTGCCACCAGTCTGATTTTTAGTATCATCGATTAGTTTTGCCTATTTTCAAATTTCACAGATGTGTAATGATACAGTATACTCATGTCTGAAGAGACCTAAACCTTTATGGTAAAAATAAAGTCAATGCTGTGGATGTAAGAAGTGTAACTTATAATATATTTTTTAAGTTTTTTGTTTTTTTTTAAGAATTTTTGTGAGTTTATTTGAGCCAAACTTTCGACATATGCCGGGAAGCAGAACCTCAAGGAATTGAGATAGTGCTCCCTTTAAGTTTTAACATATATATATGTATATATGTATGTATATATGTGTGTGTGTGTGTGTGTATATATATATATATATATATATATATATATGCATATACATATATACATATATATATAATCCAGAGCCTGGTATGAGGATTTATGAGTAGAGTACGAATGAAATAAAATACTACTACCAATTCCAAAATATTTTACCTGACCTTGAGCATCTTGATGTAATTTCTTCATTTAAACCATTCTATTTCTCTCTCATCCTCAACCAGGTAGTGCCTGGGAGTGACGGTCTAGGTCATTGATGGCGAACCTTTTGAGCTCGGCGTGTCAGCATTTTGAAAAACCCTAACTTAACTCTGGTGCCGTGTCACATATAGAAATTTTTTTATATGTGCAACCATAGTAAAACAAAGACTTATATTTTTGATATTTATTTTATATATTTGAATGCCATTTAACAAAGAAAAATCAACCAAAAAAATGAGTTCACGTGTCACCTCTGACATGCATGTCATAGGTTCATCATCACTGGTCTAGGTGCACTCTGCTTTAATTAATCCAAACATGTTACAATTTGGACTTATATTAAAGACTTGGGAGTGACTATTCATATCACTAAAGTAGTCTTTGCTATTTAATGTTTATAATCACAGGATTCTTTGCCTCAGTCAGTTCTACTATGTATCTAAAAGAGAACTCGCCTTAGCAGTGACTCCTTGCGTGTACAGTTGTGGGCTGGTCAGAATAGCTCTTACCCTGACTGTGTGTGTGTAGGGAGGAGGTGAGGGGGAGGGGGAGGTGGTGAGTGACACAGTGACAACCAAAGCCCTGTGCATACAGGTTGTCAATCCCATACCTCCAGGGCTCCTGAGTCCACAGGTGACAGCTGGGACACGCTGGCGTAGATCTCCACAGCTTTCTCACCGGCTCTTTTGGCCTCCTCATGCACTCGGGCCGCTTGCTTCTCTAGATCCTGGGAGATGTTCTTCGCTTGCTCATACCTAAGGGACAAGAGATGGGATTTCGTGAAAAACTCAGATGCTTTTGGCATCTTAATATTAAGCGGATTCATTTCCGTTTAAATCACTATGAGAATATTTCCAAAATCTCAAAGAAAATGCCGCCTTAAACTGCTATTGTTTAATAGCAGCTGAAGTTTACATTTCATCTCATCAATTCTATACATAGCATTTGATTTACCTTATACCTTTTCACAGCGACACTTTTTAAATATTTATAACTCAAGTGTATTTTCTCTCTGTTATGATTCTTTTCCTCTTCTGTTTTCATTTATCATGGCTAGTCTTATCGTTTTCTGCAGTTACAGTAATTGGACCAAATAATATCTCCATGGCTCTACATCCCCAGCTCTAATTATGGGACCAGGTGAAAAGCAGGATAAGCAAAAAAAACCTTAGTGCATGAACGCATGCCCTGAATCCGCCAGCGTCTGATTTTTCATTGAACTGGTGTTACTTACAAGAACACCTGAATGGCTATAAGCCATTTTTAGATTTCACTCACTTCCTATTAAGCTCTTCAATCTCAAATGCTGTTTGATTTTCCCCTGCCAGTGTCCTCAAAAGCAGATTATACGCCTCAGTTGATGTGTCATTTGCTGTCTGGGCCACCCGGACAATGTCATCAGCTTCTTGTTTATGGCTGTAGAACACAGAAGAAAAAAATAAGTCATGAAACAGCCATCTGATGGGGAAAGAGGTAGAACTTAGGGAATGCTTACCTTATTGCACGTAATAATGTATATATGCATCTACAAATGCTAGAAAGTTTTATACATTTGGAAATTTGTAATCATTTTAGTGGGCCTGAGTTTACAAGTAGCATTCTGTAATCTGAGAAAATGACATTTTCCAAAAAAATTAATGGTATAAAATGTATAGGAACAAATGTTTATATGTCTTCAAAAACTTACCTACAATGACTTAAGAGTGATTTATATATAAAACCATGTCTGTTAGCAAGAACGCTGTATCTACTCATAAACACTAATCGCAGACCTACTCTGGTTCATTTACTACACAGTCTTGAAATAGCTTTGACTATTCAGATTTCGTACATGCAACCCAATTACTGGCCAAGAAAAGCAACTCAACACCAAATGGCAAGGAACATATCAACAGGCTCTCCGGCCAAATAAATGCATTTTAGACAGGGAACCGCGAAGGTATTTTTCTTCAGCTCTAAAATTTCTTATTATACTGCACTGTCACACTGCAGTCTGTAGCTACTCATTTTGGTATGATAAACTTTCCTTCAAAATTCATGTATGAAGTACACTGGAATTAACTGATCTCCACGACCTAATTTTCTTGGGAGCTTTCCATACTGTTTTCAGCTGTCTTCTTTTAATCAGAAAATCCAGCTATGAGACCAGGAATGCTCTATGAACTAAAGGACACAGCTCACACATTCACATTCACAAGGAACAGAAAGAGAGCACGTTTCAGCAAAATGCCAATGTAACTGCTCTGGACACTGAGGATAAAATTCCAACCTCAGGCTTACTTAGGCAGCCATGAGGTCGACAGCTGTTCTGCAATGCATTCAACAAACATTTATTGAGTGCTTACTGTATGCCACACATTGTTTTAGGCATTGGGGACTTCAGCAGTATATACGACACAAAAATGCCTGCCCTACTGAGCATACATTCCAGCAATTTTATTTTAAAAAAAAATTTTTTTAACTTGATGCCCTCTACAATTTAAAGTCTTCTTAAGAAATTACATTACACTTAATTTTAAAAAAAAATTCAGGAATGAAATGGTCTGTTTTCTTTGGCTGATTTTCAAATGTACTATGGCTTAGTAAATGGTTTTTCCTGAAGCTTGAAAATTAAACATTTTTGTTAAAAATAACTAAATTCTGCTGCGCTTCTTAGTCATCTATTAACTTTAAGCTTTTGAAATTAAACATCTAAAAATGTTATTTTTTTCAGATGTGCAAACATAATTTCCCTTCAAGCCATCATACTCTAATATCCAAAGTAAATATTCTAATTTCAAAGAAAAGGAAGAAAAGAGTACATGTAGCCGATAACATTCCAGAAAAGAGAGCCAACGTTGCGAGGGAGGGTGATGTGGAAAGACCTTGCCGGTGCAGGATGCGGGCACGCGCCCGCACCACAAGAAAAGCCACAACTTCACCACTGAACAGGGGTCTGGCCATTACCGTTCCGCAAGCCTCCGCGCCTCTTCTGCCAAAAGGGTCATGTTGTTTGGTTCCCCCGTGGACTCTGGCTGAGTGATTGACTGAAGAAGAAATAAACAAAGTACTGACTTTAAAGGACTGAATTATTTAATTTTAATAAAGCAAGTGTCAAAACTAAATTTTTTAAAAATGTGTTTTCATGGATTTCTGAGAGAGGAAGGGAGAGGGAGAGAGAGAGAGAGAGAAAGAGAGAGAGAAACATCAATGAGAGAGAATCATTTGATCAGCTGCCTCCTGCATACCTCCCTACTGGGGATCGAGCCAGCAACCCGGGCATGTGCCCTTGACCAGGAATCGAACCATGACCTCCTGTTTCATGGGTCCATGCTCAATCACTGGGCCATACTGGCCAGGCAAAACTAAATTGTTATTAGTGTCATTTAGCAAAAAGAATGCCTCTTCCTAATTTCAGAGATCTTTAATAGCAGCCTCCTTGATTGTAGCTATTACTTCTAGTTTCAGGAAAGGATAAAAGAAACTACAATTGCCTGGAGCCGTAAAAAGAACAAAGCTAGAGAAAGGACCCAGATGTAGCTTTGGTTCTGATCCAGTTCCTGATAACTGTTTCATGACTACTATGAGCAACGTGGTTTTCTTGCTCCATGTTTGGAGACAAATAAAAGGACACAGGAGTCAAGTTAGCTGAAGGAGTGAACACTCCACTGACTGTAACAGACCTGCTACAAATTACCAAGGGATGCCCCCACCCCCACCTCAGAGCATCACAACCACTCACCACGTTGGCAACAGCAACCTTTGCTTTCTCAAGTTCCCTGGACGCAATTTCAATCAACTGCTCTGTGCTTTCTACCCGGGCACGCGCTTGTTCAGCCAAGTTTCCAGTCTCTTCAATGGTATTCCGGATATTCTGTAAACGGCTAATTTGGCTGGATAAGGAGTTATTCACTCTCTGGAGGCGATCCATCAAATTTTGGTCCACATCTGCAATGCATTGCAGAAGAAGGTGCATGGATTATTGGAAGGGTCGGGGGAACACGTCACCTCACATGGGATCAGAGGCACTCGTGATCCCTACTCTTCCAAACACAGCAGCTATCTGACGCGTTTCCCCACGGGCAGAGCCAGTCAGTCATTCCTGTGCCCAGTTACATTCATCACAGTGTCTGTCTGTCCCACTGACTCTGAGGTCCTCTTTCTCACTTATTACTATATCCCCAGTCTCAGTGTGCAGTCACAACTTAAAATGTTACAATCAAAACAAACAACCAAAAAACACCTAACGTGGACATAAACTCTTGACATCTTGTTTTATTTTTCTTAAAAATTTACCTCACAGAACAGATTCTGGATTCTCATATAAAATTTACCCGGCCAAAAGCAGATGCATCCAATTACTTCCTTCTTTACACCAATAATTTTTATAGAGTCAAAATTCTAGATATTAGAGATAGTGACAACAAGAAATAAGCAATCTGTTAAGTTTTTGTTGACCTGAACTCTAAGACTTCTCTAACGCCACATGGATACAAATTCATACACCCAACAGGGAAGTCCACCATTGCGGTCCCAAATGTGATAATGTTAATGCGCATTTACTGTGAGTGCCTGTGAACCGGGCATCTGAGAGATGGAGAGCCCCAAAGCAGAGTGACCTCAGCCAGATGGTGAGCACCTTACTCATCTTTTCATTATTGCTGTTTAGCACAATGCTTGGTATACTACAGGCACTCAACACGTGTAGAAAAGAACTGGTCCAAATGTAGGAAAGAGCTAATCCAGAGTAAGAAGTAAACATCTAAAGTGATTTAAAAAGTAAATTATTTAAAATAACATCTTTTCTTTTTTACATCTTTTACTTTCAAAGTTTCAAAAACTGTTTCTTGTAAAGTCAATAAAGTATCTATTCAATTGTTTTCTTAATCTTAAGTAAACCCCTTTTCTGCCTGTCACCAGTCTCATCAGATGATGTACATAGAACTGGTCTACCAAATTGGGAATGATATTAAAGATGCACATAATATGTAAAATACATACTTTTATATATACTAGCACATATGCTTGCTAATTAAACAGAAAATTTCCTAAGTAGTCACTAATTTCCAATCTTTGCTTTTGTAAATACTAAGTGTTATACATTCAGTATCTGTTTAGCCAACACCTAAAGTCCATAACTTTTCCTCACAAGAGTCCTTTCTAAGAAAATAATAAAGCTGTGCCTAACATAAACTCTTACTCACTAGGATGATAGAAAATCAATGCTACAATTTTCTACTTAAAATAATGCACACCTTTAACGCTTTTTAAAGAAACTATTTAGAACACTTTGTAATGAAAAAATTTATAAAACAGAATTTTAATGTCTAATCCTTCTTGATGTGTTTGGAGAATTTTTTATGTGTACTAAAACCATTAATTTGACAGGTTCTTGTAAGACTACAAGTAGTTTAAAAATCGAGAAAGAATTTTAGAAAACCATACAGATTCACCTTGAATTAAGACTGGCTTGCCTCATGGAAGTTACCCCGTTGGGTCCTGCATACCTTTGACATCCTGAGCCTCACGAAGGAGGTCCATCACCTCTCTCTCTGCTTCCTTCAGTCGATCCTCGAAGGCTTGGTCCGGCACCACCTCACCCCCAGTCCCAAGGTTTGCCATGAGAGTCTCTAATTCCTGAAGTTTCACTCGATGTTCAGCAACCTAAATATAATGAAGGGAGAAGAAGAAAAGGTAGGACATACAGGTATTCCAGAAGAACTCAACTGTACTTCCTGCAGGAATACAACTCAGAGGGTACTCTATAACAAGTAGGTCCAGGCACCCCACGCATGCCCATTCCATTGATTTCTTATTTGTACTTAATTAATAAACACAAGTTTTATTTTTCACTTACAGTTTACATTCAATATTATTTTGTATTAGTTTCAGGTGTACAGTACCGTGGTTAGACAACCATACAGTTTACAAAGTGTTCCCCCAATATTTCCAGTACCCACTCGGCACCATATATTACAATGTTGTCGACTCTATTCCTAGGCTGTACTTCACTCCTTTGACTTTAAACAGTATGTGCTGAGGATTCTCCAGTTCCACCTCTCCCTTGCCCTTTAGATTACCTTCCTGATATCTCCACTTGGCTCTCCAATAGGTATCTCAACTTAATATCCAAAATTAGACTCTCGATTTTTTTCCTCTTAAATCTGTTCTGAGTCATCTCAATAAATAATGCCTCCAGCTACCTTAAGCAAAATATCCGACATCCATCCCAATCCTTCTCTTTCCCAATGCTTGCCCATGCTACTGACCTACCCCACAAACATACATGTTTACCCAGTTCAATCTAGGCTTCCCCTATGCCATCCTTCTTCACGTAGCAGTCAGAGCAGTCTTAGAAGATGAGTCGGATTTCCTAGCTTAAAACTCTTCAGTACATTCCCATTTGATCTGGTATAGAATCTAAATTCCTTACCCTGGTCAACACGTGTGACATCAACTGACTCTACCTACCTCTCCAGTCTTATCACAAACTGCTCCCTCTTCATTCGGCGGGTTCCAGGCAGCTCCCAGTGCTGAGGCTTTGGTACCCGTGTTCCCTCTGCCTGGATCAGCCTACCCTCCACTTGCTTGCTCCTTGTTATCCTTAAGATCTCACCTGAAGTGAATTTCCTTCGAGAGGCCTTGGATAAAGTAGCTCCCCCAGTTTTTTTGTTTGTTTTTGGCCCCAATTCTTTCGGGCACTTATCTCAGTTAAGATTTCTTTATTTAATGTTAATAATTTATCTCCCAACTGGAGTCTGGGTCTTTGAGAGCAGGCACTGTGTCTACCTTGTCCACCATTTTTTCTCTAGAGCTCAATGCACAGGGATTGGCCACTCAACGTCTGCACTGTGAATGATGAATGAATGAATGAATGAGTGCACTGTTGGCAGCTCACCTTATCCTTCACCAGCCGGTAACATGCTGGACATTCCTGGCAGCCAGGCCAAGACCGATTGTAGAAATAGTTCTCTTCACATTGGTCACAGCGATTTCCCACAAAGCCTTCTCTGCATTCACAGCGACCATCGTCTTTGCACTGGAGTGAAAGAGACCCCTCAGGGTGGCAGTCACAGGCTGCAGAATAAAGGCAAAAAAAGGTCAGAATAAGGAAAAGAAGGAAGAGTGCATTTCCTCTGAACTCAGGCTACCAATAAACTGATTGTAGTATCATGACAAGTAGACTTTTTTTTTTTTTAACAAGCTACCTTAGGATTTAAATGGTGAAGTCCGCTTAGTTGAGAATACAGACATTTTTGTGACAAAAATAAATTTTAAAGTAAAATGTACATCCTTTGGAGGGCGACACGTTTCATGTCACTTAATAAATTACAGAAATTAGTCTCTTAAACTGATCAGGGCCCTTTCCGTGCACTTGGAGAAGGCATCTCCCCGCTGTTTAATATTTCTCTCACTAAGGAGCTAGAAAACCCAAACGCTGATGCTTATATTATATTATCTGCTGGTCTGTTTACTCACTTTGTTCTCTGAGCAGAAAGTCAATGACTTATGCTACGTTCCACAGGAGAAATGAAGGAATTCGGCAAGCAAAACCCACACTGTTCTGAGGCCTAATTCCAGGCAAGTGTTTATGCCAAGGAGCAGCAGCTGTTTACATGTAGCTGCACCAAAAGCGCCCCAAGGGTGGGAAGCAACTGCAGCCAGCAAGTCAACAAGCATGTTCTGAGCAGACTCCCTCTCCGTTTCATCGTCTGCACTAAGAATGTGATCAATGACATGTTTTACTGAGCACAGTGGGACACTCGGTAACCAAAGGGAGACTTTTCTTTGGAAAAATAAAAGACCGGCAGAAGGAAGAAATCAGGAACATGATAAAAGAAGACATAAAGAAGGTGGCTGCAAAGAAACCAGAGAGGCTCTCAATCCCCAGAGTTTGAGAAAAGGGTTATATTCACGGAATAAAGCACCGATGATGATTTAGGGACGGCCCTGGCTGTGAGCTGTCGGAGTTCTTTCTGGACGTACGGTCCCAGCTAGGATTAGGGGAGACCGAGAGTTCTATGCCATCGACGCCCCCTTACGTTTGCAGCCTTCGGGTCCAAAGCCAAAGTGGTTGACCTCACAGCGCTCGCAGTGCTGACCGGTGATGCCCGGCTGGCACTCACACTGGCCAGTGCGGATGTCACACTGTCCGTTGGTGGAACCCAAAGCATGGCAGTCGCACCTGAAATGAATACAGGACATTTCTCAGGTGAAAAAACAACAACACACAGAACAGACTTGAAGCAAACTTCTTTTTCCCCCTTTCAGCATAAAACTGATATAATTTGTAACAGAAAACAGAACGTTGAGGACTACTGAGCCCCTGAGGTTCAAGTAATTTTCAGGCGTTCTATTCGGAACCTCATTTCCTAAGCCAGCACACAAACACTTATTCCACCACTAAACCCACCACTGCCTGTGGCTCTCCGACCTGGTGCCTCCTAGGCCCCGACCAGGAGTTTTGACAACAAGAATTCCCCAACTGCCCCTCTGCAGGTCTGAGTCTAAACATCTCCGAAAGGACCTTGTCATTTGTGTATTTTTAAAATGCTGCTCTGGTGAGGATGCCCCAGCCGGGGCCACGGCACCCCGCCTTTCCCCCCATTAGCTTCATTAGAGCTCTCCAGTACTGCCTCCCGTGTCAGGCACCCGAGTAGCTCCTGAACAAAGTCAAGCCCACGACAACTCGTGAACATTCATCTCTTCCGATAAAAAGAGCGAAGATCACTTCTACCAAAGGCCCCTGACGCCTCACCTCTGGCAGCCCTGCCCGCTGTGCAGGTTGTAGAATCCAGGTTCACAAGCTCCACAGTCCCGGCCGGTGACGTGGGGCAGACAGTCGCACTGGCCGGTCACGGGGCTGCAGCCGCTGTGCTGCCGCGAGGTCCCGTAGGGGTTGCAATCGCAGGCTAAGGCGGGAAGAGAAAGAGACGGCAAAAGAGTCAACTCACCCAAGAGAAACACAAAAATGCAAACTTTACAAAGAGACTCTTTAGGTGTGTGTTGTCCAGTGCAGGAGCCACCGGCCACCTGTGGCTGTCGAGCACTTGAAATGTAGCTGCTCTGAACGGAGATGCTGGAAATGTGGAGTACACACTGGATTCTGAAGACTTGGTGTGGGGGAAAAACATACATCTCAGTAGTGTATTATTACTGGTTACTTGTTGAAATGATAACATATGTTAGCTATATTAGGTTACATAAACTATATTACTAAAATTAATTTCACCTGTTTCTCTTTACTTGGATGTCTCTACTAGAAAAATATAAGTTACATAAGTGATGCGTGGCTATTTCTATTGAGCGGTGCAGCTTCAGACCAAACAACTATAAATATTTAAAGAGACCGACCACACAGCGAGTTCTCAGACTGAGTACAATTGGGACAGCATCTGGCCGAGGGCTGATCACCTTTGCATTTGTCTGCCGGATTGGGAGCCAGCGGATTTCCAAAAAAGCCGTCTTTGCACCGGTCACAGTAGAAGCCGGCGGTGTTGTAGATGCACTTCAGGCATTCTCCCGTCAGGCGATTGCAATTTCCAACTGCGTTGGGATCGATGTTGGCGTTGCATTGGCACAGCCGGCAAAGCCTCACGGGGCCGTGTGTCCCCTGAGGGTCTCCAAAGTAGCCATCATCACAGAGCTCACATCTCTTACCTGTGCACGACACAATCGATGTTAAGAAAGAAAGGCCTTAGGTATTTCCGGTGCTACTGGTCATGAAGAGTCTGCTTACAAATTAACCTGGTGGCAAACAGCCTAGTGTAACCACTGACTGGGAGGCAACATGGCGCAGTGGACGTGGCTCCGGCCTAGGAGAGCAGAGGACCGGGGCTGCGGTCCTGGCACTGTGACCTTGGGCACCTCTCCAGTTCCTCACCAGAAAGTAGCACCTGGTTTGCCTACTTCAGCTCAATTGTTCTGAGGATTACCTGAAATCATACACTGAACATGCTTTGTAGGTGAGCCGGGCTCAGGGTTCATTGACCTCTCCATTCCCAAGGGCTGGCACATTCATCTGTTTGCTTTGATGATGATATTAAGAGAAATGAAAAGTGACTCTTGATACCATAAACCTCCTATACAACAGGGTGAGTAGGATCATTCTCTTAAAAAAACAAAAGGCTAATCTTTGAGCAGCATCAACTAGCACAGAAACTGAGCATTTTAGAAGGGAATCTGGAGATCATTTGCCACCCACTTCTATCATAGCTAAGGGATCAGAGAGAGAGGTTAAATTACTTGCCCACAACCAAACAGCTGATAGGTAGTGAGAGAGACGGAGCCAGAATTCAGGGCTCTTCCTACCCACCAAACTCATGACTCTGTGAAGTAGGGAGAGATGACAGTGATGTGGACCAGGGTGGTGGCGGCAGAAGAAGTGAAACGTGGTTAGATTTAGGTAGAACCAGTAACACTTGCTGGCTGACTGTCCGGGAATCAAGGAAATGCCTAGGATTTTAGCCTGAGCAATGAGGTGGAAGGTAGTATTTTTACTGAGATGACCAAGATTGGGGAGGGAACAGGGTTGAGATAGGAAAAAGAAGAAATCAAAGATTTAGCGTGGATTTGCTTAAATTTGAGATTCCTTTAGCCATCTGAACCAAGACCACAGAAGAAAAGAATCAGAAGATTCAAATTAGCAAGACCTGGAGAGAATTTAGTAAAGATACCTTCTACCCAGGTATGGGCAGAGTATAGGGAAACCACAGGAGAGTGTAGCACGTGGGACAGTAACCGTGGGGTTGATGGGCTCCATAACCTGGTCTTCAGGGGTGGGTGGAGGAAGTAGTTACCAGAACCCAATATAATTCCTAACTTTACTAGAAAGGGCTGTTTGGAGAAGGCTGCCAGTAGCTGAGAACTATGATTAAGGTCACCAAACCATGAGGATCCTACAGAGAAAGAGCCTCAGAACAAACACTCCATATTCACCAGGGGGGCTGCCATTCGATGTGGTGCATGCAGGGCTCGTGAGAGTAGAGACAGAGGAAGGATGGAGGGGGAGGAGCATATGGAGGGCTTTCAGCCACCACCCACGTGGAGATGGTAAATAGGTAGCCGGTGCTCAGGGCAGCAAGGTCAGGGCTGAAGATACAGATTTTGCAGCTGTAACAGAGAGGCTTTGAATCCTAAAGATGGGGTCTACTCACCTGAGGGGAGACTATAAAATTGACATGAAAACCCGAGGTCGAGAATCAGAAGTGATCAAAGGAGACCCAAGAGAAGAGAGGAAGGAGGAAACCAAGGAGAGGGAAGTGTCCAAAAAGGCAAGAGGAGAAAATGTTTGGAGCAAAGTGAACAGTCAACAGTGCCCAGTGTTGCTGAGACCCGGCCAGAGGAGGACTGGCCAGTGCAGGTGGCTAAGGAAGACCACTGACAAGGCGAACAGAACAGAAAATGTGGCTGGGCTCGGGCAGGAGGGGAAGAAACAGGATGCTGAGAGGAGAGGTAGCTGGGGGCCTTCTGGTCTCTGATACACATAGTTGCCAGACCTGCACCTGAAATCCTTGTCCAGAATTAGCTTGAAGACAGCATTTCAGTTCTGCTTTTTCATTAGATAATTTAGCTATCTAGATGGGATCCACATTTAAAATGCTTTGCAACCTGTTTTGAATAAAACTTAACTTAAAAAATCTGGTGGAAAACCTAAAACAGAACTACATGGTAGCCCATGAAAAGCTCTCACTCCAAAATACCCTCTGGCAGCTACAGTTCATCTACCCTTTGTCTTAGAGTCTAGGATGCCGGTTCAGATCCTGGCTGTACTATTTACCCGGTGTTCGGCAGGTTATATGCCTTTTTAGCCTTAGTTTTCCTTACCATCCCTCCCAGCAATGGGAGAGGTGTCCTTCTTTCTTCTCCTTTACCACATGTGTGCATCCCTCCGTCTGAACTAACCACACTGTATTAAAATTATCTCTGCTTCCCTTCATACTTTTAGCCCCTGAAGAGTAGGGACCATCCATTAATCATTTTTATATTCCCAATGCCATGCACTCAAAAACTGGTTGAAAAAAGACTATTATTATTGATTTATCTCAAAAGATTGTTTTAAAAATTAAATGTGAATGCAAACCACGTTAGGATCTCAGTGATTACCAAGAGTTATTTATATTCAATAGTGTCCTAAATGAATTGCATCTTACCTTGTATCTGCAATCTCTATTCATTTATTCAATAATTATTTGCATTCATTCAACAAACACGCATTTTGAATGCTATATTCTGAGTGTTAGGGATACAAAAGTGAATAAAATAGATAAAGGTCCCTGCTCTCATGGAGCTTAAACTGGGGGTGGAGGAGTAGAGGGGAAGATAGACAATAAACAAATGAATAAACATGAAAATATCAAATGATTAAAGAATGCTATGGGGGAAAAAAAAGTAAAGAAGATAAAGGAATAGAGTGAGAGCATTTTTACAGAGGCTACGCTGTTTTTTAGTGCCATCTACACCCTAATGAACATCCTCAAGAACTACTATAGATCATTCCCTTCAAGCCAGGTGGTAACTAATGAGACAAATATACTTGCCAAGCTTTGTGTGAGAAACACCTGATTAGAGACCAACATGTTTATAACATTTCCCAAGATCTCTTATTTTACACTCCATTTCTCTGTTAAAGCATCCCAAACTGTCTTAATCCACCATTGGTATCCTTTAGTATAGACATGAGGACAACTCCACTATGCTTAACTGTTTCGTTTTTGCAATTGCCATCTACCCAGTGAAACAACAAAATGAGTAAGGGGCTCTACCATCAAACGTTATATTAAGTACATCTACGAGTAGATACTATACATGGGATACTTGCTAGATCCTATGCCTAAAAGGCACTAAGCACCTGGGGTAGGAGGGCAGGGAGGGCCCATTGGAAAGCCTTCCTGGGAAAGTGCTGTTTCAACCCCACCTCCCAGATGAGACAGGCGTTGGCCAGGAAAAGGGAGGTTTGTGTAGGAGAGAGTGGGGTGAGCACTCTAAAAGAGAACAACAGACGCCGGCCAAAGAGTCCGGCACATCTGAGCGACGACGACGAGAAGCCCAGGAGGACTGGAGCAGAGCGCGGGAGTGGGTGATGGGGAATGAGGATGGAAAGTCTGTCTGCGTGAGACTCTGTTGGGTCACTGATTTTTTTAAAAAGCAGGAAAGAGTCAAAAATATAAAGTTCTACACTAATTTCCACTCCTTATTTTCCCAACTATCTTACGCAAATGATCGCGTCTCTGTGTTGCAATGCCCTGGTGCTCGGGGAGGAGTCAGTGGAGCAGGGAGGGAGATGGGGTGTTTGGATGCTTCCCAATGATTAAAGAATGTTTTGATGAAACACAAGAGATACAGATGATTAGCTCAGTGTTCTGGTCTCTCACTTATTTTTATGCTCTGTAGCAACGTCTTTGGAACAAAAGGCTTGTAATGGAGTCCAAGGCTTGTAATGGAGTCCTGGCCAGAACCTCTCTGATACGTGGAGGCCGAAGTCAATGTGAGAAAAGAAACGATCACCAGTGAGCCTTGGTCTCCTTGGGCAGCCAGCCTGGGTGGGCAGTTCCTTGAGTAGCTAGGAAAGACCTAGTTTTATGTTTTCATCAGAAAGAAAGAAACTCAGAGAATGGGAATACTGGCCTATCCAAAGCTATAAAAAAATGAACATGTTTTCCCAACAAATGTGATGGGCTCTGATACTCTGAAAGAACAATTTGGAGAAGGGATATAAAACAATTGTTTTAATAACCACTTTATCTCAAGAAGCCCTGGATAATGGCCCCACAAACTAAAAACCAAGTTGTTTTGGTTTTCATCTTATGTGGGGAGTATACTATAGAGATCATCATCTTTGGAGCCAGAACACCTGGGCTGAAATTCTAGCTCCTCCAATGATGAGCCTGCAGGCTTGGTCATGTAACCTAGTGTCTCGGTGCCTCAGTTTCCTTAGCTGGAACATGGGATGATAGCAGAACCTACCTCATAGGGTTCTGAGGATTAATGAGGCAGGAAAGTACCTGGCCATGAATATGTTAGCTATTGTAAGTATCTGATATGCATTTTATAAGTCTATAATCAATCTGTTTCCTACAAAATGTTTTCTACTAGGAAAACTGTAATCATTGAGCCAGACAAAAATAATCCAGACACTTCCAAAGCCCTTCTTCTCACAGTGTTTCTAAAGGATGGACACTGTGAGCAGGGGGAAAGAGCAGACTCACCGGTGGTACCAGTAGGACAGTTGGTGCACACCACCTCCTGTGTTGTAGGGACAACAGCACAACTTGAGCCCCCGGGACACGGGCAGGGCTGGCAATCAGAGGAGGTGCCCGCGGTTGGATCTCCATAGTACCCGTCACTGCACTTCTCACAGTTGGGGCCGGCTGTATTGTCTCTGCAGTTACAAACACCTATTTGGAGAGCGGGTGTGAGAAACAGACAAAGGAGACAATGAGGATTTCCTACCCATCTGCTAAGGGGAATTTAGGTCGAGCAGCCCCCAAAGAGCATCCGCTCACCTGTCTCAGGGTCACAGGTCTCACTGTGTCCATTGCAGGTACAAAGCACACATGGACTATATGGCCCGAGACTCGGGGTTTCTCTTCTGTAGCCCGGGATGCACATCTCACAAAACTGCCCTCCGTATCCCACAGGACAGGTGCAGGTCTCCACCCAAGTTGCAGGGACCCCTGGCCCAGGACGAGCAGTAGCCAAGGTGACATCATCCAAATATCCAGCACCTGTGTGGGGTGTGGGAAAGAGAATCACTGAACTGGCTTCCATTTTGCAAAAGCTCAAGAGAAGTCAGTAACATTAAAGGTAACCAAAGCCAAACTCCCAGAGACAAGCAACCATCAGTTTAATTCATTTACTGAAGAAGATAAGTAGACAATAGCATTTAGAATAATCATGCGGTAGCTGGTGCTGTGTCTGGGATACAGCAAACTTATTTTTAAACACACACTGAGACTGGTGGCTTTTACAGTTCTCCCAATCACCAATATAAAAAATGAAAAGCACTGGACCATAATCCAGAGCAAGAAGAGAGAAGAGCAAGACTATGGAGGACAAGAAGATTTTAGGTCTGCAGTCAGCAAGCAGTGTTTTTATTCTCCTGTGACAAAAACAGGTACTGACTGTAGAGTTCAAAGACAAGACAGCAGGGAAAGCACCTGTCAACAAGTACCACTCCATTCTATTTTTTTATACCCTGCACAAAACAGCAAAAATAAACACACAAGTTCTAATACTCAGGGCTACTTCAACATGTATGCAAAGATTCCAAAGCCATTATGCCATATATCACAATGCTTTCCCCTTTCCAGAAGGAAAAAAAAAGAGGAAGCCTTACACTGACTTAGACCAATGGTTCGTCCAACCCCACAGTGCCTGTGATGGTCTCAGCTGGAGCATCCCATGGAAGAGGCAGGAACTGATGATGTCATCAAGTTTCCCTTTAATTTCCATCCCACTCCTGTCTCTGGCAGTCTATCTTTCAAGTGTATTTCCCCATGTTATGAAATATCACTGGCTGCTTATATAATTCTTAAAAATTGACAACCTGAGGCTGAAGGATATCTCTTCTGTTATTGACTTGAACTTAGTTAACTTTCAATATGTTTATGGGGTTTTTCAACAATTAGATCATGAGATACTTTTCCACTGGCTAATGTGCTTCCAACTCTAAACATTCTTAAGTCTCCCATGCTAAAAGTACTCCTCCTCCCATCTGGTCCCCACTCCCAAATTATGTATAATCCATCTCTTTTCCTTCCCTTATAGCCAAACTTCTTAAAAGAATAACCTTTACTTTAACTTCTTGACCTTCAAATTACTATTGGGACACTGCACTCTAATTTCAGTTTCAACACTTCTTTAAACACACACACACACACACACACACACACACACAAAACTCCACCTCATCAATGATTCCTTAGTCACCCAACCCAAAATCCAATGGTGTTAACTTCTTAAACTTGTTAATTGTTTCTCCTCCTCAAATTTTTTTTCTCTTTTGAGGCTCAGGGTATGGTCCTTAAATAATTGTTTCCCGAATTGCATGCTCTTTTTCTTTTTTCCAAGTTTCCAAGTTTAAAATTACTACCCATGCATTGACAACCTTTCAGTTCTAGATCTCCAGTCCAAATTTTTTCCTAAGCCCCAGATCCATGTTTCTAACTACTACTTATAAGATATTTTCATCTGGATATTCATGAAAGTCACATCCAAGGAGTTGAGGGCATTGTGCTAAGTGAAATAAGTCAGACAGAAAGCGAACACTGCATGATCTCACTTACACTCGAAATCTTTAAAAAGAAAACAAAAAGAGAAAGAAACAAAACAAAAGAAACCAAAACACTTACCTCACAGCTACAGAGAACAGAGATTGGTGGTTTACGAAGTTCCAGTTATAAAATAAAATAAATCATGGGGATGTAATGCAGTGTGGCAGCTACTGCTGATAATACTGTATTTTGCATATTTGAAAGTTGCTAAGAGAGTAAATGTTAAAAGTTGCCATCACCAGGGGGGAAAAAAAATTCTGTAACTATGTGTGGTGACGGACATTAACTGTACTCATTGTGGCAATCATTTCACAATATGAACAAATATCAACTCATTATGTCATGCACCTAAAACTAATACAATGGTGCATGCCAATTATGCCTCAATAATAAAAAAATCCACACACCCAAGCTGCTGATGCCACTCTCAGTGCCACCTCATCACTGACTCCCCTGCGCCAGTTCTACCTTTCTACAGAAACAGGTCTTCGTTAAAAGGGACATCTGTAATACTTTCAATAATAAAAATGAATTTTCAAAAACAATGCAAAAAATTTTTATAGGAAAAAAATTTGAAAGGCATACTTAAAACAGCTTTATCTCAAATTATAACAAATGTTCATTCAGTAATTTTTAATTTTCTATAATTAAGCCAACAGATAAAAGACTTGAGAATTACAGAACAATAAATTAAAAAAAATTGAGGTTATTAAGTCATATGAGCCAGTAAAATTATATTTAGAAATTTTGGAAGAATCTATTTATATGTAATGTAATCGGAATAGGCTTATCCATTATAAGACAGTAGTATTTACTAATTTTAGTAATTTTTCTCCAGGTTCTTAAAAGTGATTAAAAATACTTTTTTTTTTACACATAACTCATGTATATAGTTCATACCACTTCTTTAGGATAAGCTTTATAGCATTAGGACTTTAGAGATACCCTTTTGCATATTAAGGATCCTAATCATATTAAACAGCTCTTCTACGTTATATCATAACTTACTTCTCTCACTGTATGTCCCACGGATCTTGATAGAAGTTAAGTTGTTAAGGAGCTTTTGAAATTCGAAAGGGGTAAGAGTAGGCCTCCAAGGGTAATCTGTTGCTTCGTGGAGCCTGGAGAGAAAGAAGGGGCCCCATTAACTTCTGTGAGGACAATTCTGGGGGCTGAGAAAGCATTTCTTCTTCATTTAGGCCGCCAACAATGCAAAGCTCCATCAATGTGACCAAGTCAGTAATTGGTCTGCTGGTTTGACAGTGCAGGTGACAAGGGTACAGGGGACACAGGGAAGGCTCCCTTTTACAAAGGCCCCTTATACCCCAAAGTTTCTCTTCAACATTCACCTTGAAGCCTGGAGAAGCTCATATAAAGAAACCACTTCTGGTCAAGTCACACTTTACAACGAAGAGGACCTTACCTGAAGACGTATTTCACAGTGGTCTCACTTGGATAGGAATTGCCCTGTGCGATCAAGGGCACGGACACTCTCAGGCCAGCTCCCTCGAGCACCACGTCTTCTGCAGAGAGGCGAGTGTCTCGCCTGTCCACTCGAAAGGAGAAGGAGAGGTTCTGACCATAGCTCATCACCTGCTTGCCCAAGAACTTGGCTGGAATGCAGAAACATGGGGCAAGGATGTGAGAATGAGACTATAGAGGAGCACACCCCAGCCAGGCTGCTTTCTGGCCTCACTTACCAGGAGCAATGAAGTACCTAGGAAAGTAGCTGTCTGAGATGACGGCGATGTCTTGCCTTTCAGAGGACCACTCCAGGGATGATTCAGAGCCGTCCCTCTGCTCTGCATGCCACCCATCCTCATCTGCAAGCAGAGGACAAAAACACAAGTGCTGTGACATTGTAAACACCCTGAATTCACCTTTATGGACCACAAACACATATAAAAAGTATAGGGAGAGCCCTAGCCGGTTTGGCTCAGTGGATGGAGAGTTGGCCTGCGGACTGAAGGGTCCCTGGTTCGATTCCGGTCAAGGGCACATGCCTAGGTTGTGGGCTCGATCCCCAGTAGGGGGCGTGTAGGAGGCAGCCGATCAATGATTCTCTCACACCATTGATGTTTCTATCTCTCTCTCCCTCTCTCTTCCTCTCGAAATCAATAAAAATATATATTTTTAAAAATCTTAAAAAAAAGTATAGGGAAACACAGCAATGAATAAATGAATCCTACAACAGTACCTAGATATGCTATACCTCTGAAGTTAATTTTTGCTTTATTTTATGTAACATTTAACTATGGTGGATTCTAAACTCATGTATGTTTTCATAAAGTATGGCATCGGGAATATAGTCAGGAATATTGTAATGACTATGTATGGTGTCAGAGGGGTACTAGATTAATTGAGGTGATCACTTCGTAAGTTATATGAATTCCTTTTTTTTTTTTAAATATATATATTTTATTGATTTTTTACAGAGAGGAAGGGAGAGAGATAGAGAGTTAGAAACATCGATGAGAGAGAAACATCGATCAGCTGCCTCCTGCACATCTCCTACTGGGGATGTGCCCGCAACCCAGGTACATGCCCTTGACCGGAATCGAACCCGGACCTTTCAGTCCGCAGGCTGACGCTCTATCCACTTAGCCAAACCGGTTTCGGCATGAATTCCTAATCACTATGCTGTACACCTAAAACTAATATTATATTGCATGTAAACTGTAATTGAAAAATAAAGTTTTTTAAATTACTAACTTCAAAGAGAAACTATATATGATGATAAAAACAAACAAAAAACCCCCAAGCAAGAAAGCCAAATAAAAAATCATATTCATTAAAAAACATGAAGTGTTGCTACCATAAAAAAAATCCTCCAAGAGTTACTGATTTTTTAAAAATACTGTACGTCTAGTTGCACATTTTGGGGACAGAAGAAAAGGTCTAAATTACCAGTCTGAAAGGTCGAGGTTACAGAGTAAACACTGTAGCCGACGGCGTTCGTGCAGACAGAAGAATGCCCGTAGCAGAAGCAGGGTGTGCAGCCTCGGGGATTAGATGGTTCCAGATTAAAAAATCCAGGTTTGCATCTGAAAAAGATTAAGGTACAATCAGGCATTTTTTTGTGTGCTTGAAATACGATAACAGAGAAAGCGCAATCCAGCTGGAGAAGGAATGAGCTACCTCTCACAGTTGAAGCCTTCAACGTTGTCTTTGCAAACACACCGCCCTGTCTCGACGTTACATTCATCTGTGCTGCCGGAAGGGTTACACGCGCATGGCCTGTTGGGTGGAAAATGAATAAAACAATGAGAGAGGAGACAGGAGCAAAGAAATTCCACTCTTAAAGTCAACCTGTTGGTTTACATGTTAATGACAGTAATAATACCTAACTGATGTCACTTTTATACTTGGATCTGGTTTCAATCCAGGATACCCATTACATTTAATATGTAAAACTCTGCTTAATCTCTGTGCACACCGATCCTGGGTCATCATTACAGCCACAAGTCTTGAATCTCGCGGACAATTATTTTGGGGGAAATGTTTATACGGCCACAGATAAGCCGCAGGTCTATCATTAGGAATCAGCTCCATTTAGGTTGTGCCCTTGTTTTGGTGTTGAAAGGTCTCACCTGCACCCTGCCTCCGTGAGAGAATGGAACCCAGGCTGGCAACGGTCACACTTGTCGCCCATCACTCCCGGCTTGCAGCTACATCGGCCATAGCTGTCGCACTGCGTGCTGAGGGAACCTAAAATGTAAAAAGCATGTCAACCACCCGGTGAGTCTACAATATTACGTGTCAACGAAGAAAAGAAGAGAAAATTGGTAACTTAGAACAATGCCCGAAAACCAATACGCAATCTCCAGATGGTTACGGAGGAAAAAGGGTGAAATTTTAAATCAGAATTCTCTCAAAATCAGATCCCTGTAAGCCATTACATGTTACCTTTCCAGACACTCCCCCCTGGACATCAATGTTGAAAACAATAACAGGTCACTCTGTTCCCAGCGGTAAACTGGACACAAGGCCCGTCCCTCCTCTGTGAGAAAGCTCTGGTTCCCTCAGGGTCATGCCGAGAACTTAAGTGTATACCGGCACGCACAACAAACACAAAGGTCAAACTCCTGCAAGGACAGAATGGACTGAGAGCACACCACCTCTGTGGACATATACTAACATGAAACAGCTCAAGCTCTCGAAGGATTTCAGACTAAGCAAAATCATGAACAAGGAAGAACTCACGAAGCAGCTAACCTTTCACCGTGGAGTTCAAATGCTCCCTAGGATCCTGTTGCTAATTATTTACAAAATCATTGCTCAGGCCACGCCCAGTTTTACACACACCCGAAAATCATCGGAAAGTCCAATGTGGTTAAAGAGAGTGGAGGTGGGGGGGACAGGCAGATCCTGAATCGTTGACATGTTATAATTTACGTGTTACAGTAATGTCCGCATTTTCATACCGAACCTGTGCACATGCCTAGGAAACAGCTTCATTTTCTGAGGCTACAGGAAATGCTTACTTTTGTGTGTGTGTGTGTGTCTTGAAACCCATCAGGCTGAAGCAGACATTGCCTGGCACTTACCCACAGGACTACAGTGGCACGGAGAGCAGGGCTCCGTGTTCCCGAGGCGGAAGAAGTTCTCCCGGCACTTCTCGCAGTGGGCGCCGTCGGTGTTGTCCTGGCAGTTGGTGCAGTGGCCACCGTGGCTGGTGGAACGGTATAGTTCAGGGTCAAAGTAGCACTCTCGTGATCGGCCATTGCAGTCACAGGCTGTCGGCCAAACACACAACTTAAGTGAGATCCATGTTCCTTAAGAACAGCATTTTTACAAGACCAACCGAACAAACAAACCTCAATTTCCCACATCTCTGTGACAGATAGTGTTAAAATAAGAATGACTGCCAGATGCATTGCTCATTAAGAAAAAGAAAACCAGTCTGTCAATAAAGAGTTTATACAGAAAAGGTTCATCCTGATCAAAAACAGCACCATCATAAAAGACAAGGAATTCCTTCTCTTAGGAAGGGATCTCCAGGTCATTGTGCATATACAAATAAAAGCCAAGTCAAATTACAATTTTTCTTTTTTTTTTTTTTTATTTGTCTAGACCATGCATGCAGAAGAGATGAAATGGTTACTCCATCTCAATTGACAATGGTCTAATGTTATTTTATCCCATGCGTATGACTGCTCATACCATTGAAAAGACTATAGCAGCCAATAAATGGGAAGAAAATGACAATTTTTCTGAATCTTTATTCTTCATCCTAATCCCAACTCCAAGAACATGTCAACGTAAACGCAGGTTTCAAGGCGCCTTAACGTTTCAGGCCTTAGATGATTCAAATACATTAAGATATGAACTTTCAAGGTGCCAGGTTATCTGCATATCCAGACTGGGCTAACCTGAGACCAAGGGGTTATAATTAGTGCTTCTGCAGATGGAAGCGGAATTAAAGCGAAATCTGGATCCAGTGGATCCATCCATCCACTGGGGAGCCTCAGCGCCAACTGCGTCATCTGTTAAGTAACTAATGATACCAACCCCTTCAGGGCACAACCATAGTTTAAGAACAAGTATCTGTAGTCACAGAAATCCACTGTATTTATATGCAGATGATTTTATCAGAATTATTGATTCTGCCCAAAGTATCTTTGATTTTACAGACAGTATCATGCACACTAAATAAAAATAAAGTTTTATTTAGAAAATAAAGTTTTTATTTAATAAAGTTTGATTTCAGAAAGATCAGGAAGTTGTTGTTTTAAAATATTTAAATCTACATATTTTCTTCCTTCATTTACAATCAGTTCTTTTATGATATACTTGAAAATTTTTTAGAAACTCGAATTACTGTCACCAAATTAGAGTTGTGTTAAGTAACTTTTATAGCTCCCTTCCCCTTCTTCAGTAGCTGTTTCTTTTCCCTCCAGCCTCCCTAGATGATCCCACAATCAACCCAGCCAGCCCCACCGGAACAGTCTGGTGCTTGGAGACTATGAGCCAGAACAATTCCCGGGTCTCCACTGTCCTAACCCAAGGGTTTTCAACCTTCTTCATCTTATGGCACACATAAACTAATCACTAAAATTCTGTCGCCACAGCTGTCACACTGCATGCTGAGGGAACACCAAAAATATATATTTTGCCAATCTGATAAAAAATATAGGTGTAATTTTGACTCATTCATACTGCACGGCTACTGTTGTGTTGGCTGGTGCCATTTTGTAATTTGACAACCTCAGGGAAAGAGGTCAGTGCCCTGACGAAGCAGTCAGGTACTGCACGTTCTGACAATTCTTGTGGCGCCCCGGTTGAAAATCGCTGTCTACCCCACAGCTCAAGCAGAGGCTGTGGCTCCCTCCTCAGCAGCTGGTAAGAGAGAAGGCAGCTGTCATTTCCTCTTCCGCAGCTCGAGTCCCTGGACAATACTGGACTACTGTCACAACCTCCAGAAACGTTGTTCTCTGAGGGGTCACAGGGCCAAAGGGACCGAGGAAGCAAGCAAAGTGGCTTAGCTCCTCATCAAAGTATCTGCCTACAGCATTCAGCTCATTTGCTCGAGGTAAGCTGGCGATCCAGGGTCTTCGTTGTTCTCATAATGTTCCTGGACAGACTCTAAATATTGCCCACGTCATTAAACAGAATACTTGCTAAACACAGGTGTACATTTACTTCGGTGGCACACCTTAGGAATATTTCATTCTTTCTCTTGCCAGCCTTTAGCATGTAGCTTCCAACACTGGATATGACAGTTCAGTAAAATAACTAAAGAAGCCCAAGCAATCGTTTAGGAATGCTGGAGGAGGCTGTAAAGTTAATCTGCAAATCTGGGATTTGTTGAGGGAAAGAAAAGATGAATAAGGAGATCTGCTCTGGGCAGCTAATAAAATTAGTCATAAGATATCAATTCTTTCTCAAGGCTTCTGCCAACAATTCCTGCAAGTTCACAGGGTCCGCTTTCTTATTCAATTCATTCCCAAGAGAATATGATAAGGGACACTTATAAGGACATGAGAAAATTACAGCTGCTTTAAAATTTTCTTAAGTCCTTGGCCAGTCATAATTATATGATTTCATGGTTCCTTTCTCCTGAGATGCCTTTCCCTATCTGTTCAGAATAAACAAAGATGTTGTGAAGGAACAAACAACGTGTTATCTTCTCCAGTTCGCCCTTCCCTCGGAATTCTAGTGTCTACTCTTCCTCCCAAAGCTTCCGCCTCTGCCTGAGGGGAATCAGAAAGTTCTCCCCACTGCGCTCTTTAGTGACACCGAGGACAAGTACTTTTCTAATAAATAAGCTTTTGAACGGCAGTCTTAGTCCAGAACTCATTGTAACCGACACATGTTAATCAATGACCTTAGCTCTTGAGCACTAGTCGGAAGAAGACTATTTTAAAGGACAGCAAAGAAAAGAACTGGAGAAATCGTATGTTAGAGCTGACCGCGCTGGCCCGGTATCTGGATCTAAGCACAGTGCCCAGCGTCGAGGATGCTGCTCCCATCCTGGTGTGTGCGCTCAGGAAGGAAACGCACAACCAGCACGGTTTATGTTGACAGCCAATCGCCCTCATCTGTGATGTTCCTCTGACATCCACGCCCCACGCTTTCCAAGTATGAAAGAAGCACTGCCTTTCGTTGTTTTCCTTTCGAGGAGGCGTAAATGCAAGTCACCCATTCCTTCCTCCGCCCCTGAGAGATCAGATCTCGAGACAACTGAACGGGCCCGGCGCCACGGGGCACTCACGCAAGCATTCGCTGGCACTCTCGGCAGTCGCCCTCCTCCACGGCCGGTCGTTGAAGAAGGGGAGACACTTTTCACAGTCGACCCCGTAGGTGTTATGCTTGCAGTCACACACCAGCTTGTTATGCTCGTTCTTCACACACTCGCTCGCGTGTCCGTTACACTTACACCTGGGGAGAGAGAAGAGACGCTCAGAAACAGGACACAGCTCGAAAGCCCCAGGAATGGATGCAGAAAAAGGATGGACATGGGGAACCAAAAACAACCTCTGAATATGCTTGAGATCTCCATTCAAAACTGGAAACTGAGGCACGGAACAAGATTAGGTAAGGGCTGTTTGAGTTTTCAGGTATGAGGAAAAAGTAAACAGGAGAAAAAGAAAAAAGGTGACTTTATTTAACAGGGGATGGGGCATTAACCAGGCGCGAGAAGAAAGCCCCTAACAATATCAGAGGACGTCTGTAGCATCAACTTCCTGAAGTCAAATGTGTGGGCCAAGAGGCAGCCAAGTGCACTGGTTAGGAAGAGCATGGATTCTGCAGCCAGGCTAGGCTGCTGGGTTTCGAGCCCCGCCCTGTGATTTGCCTGAAAAACAGGGAAGATGATAATGTCTGTTTCATAGGGTTCCTGGGAGGATCAAGAAGTTGCTTTATTCATATGCCTAGGATTGTGTAGGCACATCACAAGTCAATAATTATGTCAGCAATTATCTGCCATAATGATTTTAAAGTATTCTGATCTGAGGGCAGCAAGGCACATTAGATACCTCATGACCAGATAGATCTCTCTCTGGTGGCCTTTTATTCCCACAAGTTGCTTGGGGTAAGAATCCTTGCAGGATCCTCTAGATGCCGGTAAAGCCATAAACTAAGAACTCGTGGAAATCCCCATGAACACCAATGCGTGCTCTGGTGCGCTGAGTTTCCCTCACTTGCTTCCTTGAAGAGAGCCATCAGTTCCATAGCTTCTACTACCACTTAAAAATACACCCAAACATTTCTGGAACATCTACAGCATAACCAGATGAGTCACAAATTTATATCTCCAGCTCTCATGTTTCTCCCAAACTCCTCGACGGCTGCACAAATTTAGTCGTCCTCCGTGACCTACAACTTTACATGTCTACATCCAAACTCATCGTCTTCCCAATGAACTCATCTTCTTTATTTACTCTGTTAATGGTACCACGATGCTCCTGATCACTAAACCTTACAATCATCATGACTAAATCCTGACAATTCTTTCTTCACAATAAAATGCACCTAAATGTTCCCTTCCATTCTACTGCCACCACCCTAATGTCAGGTGTTTGTCAGCTATCACCTAGCTCACACAGCGTCGTAATAAGAATGGAAATTCTCTCGAGCATACTCTGCTCATAACTCATACATACATGCTCACAACTCATCTTCCTGATCTCACAGCCCTACTGCAAAAAAAGGATGACATGATTTCTCATTGGTGACAGTTTCCATCAGCTTTTCACTGAGCATCAACCCCTCCCCAGGAACACTGCATGCAAAAAAAAAAGTTTCTGCTCTTGAGACCTCATAGTTTAACAGGGGAGGTAAGTCCAAGATTCTTGCCTGCTGTGTAAAGTCTCTGGCTACCAGTCAATCTCTCTGGTTTACAACTCTACAAATTCACATAAGAGATTTTCCTTAAGCCAAGTAGGCTTATACACTGCCAACTCGAAACTTTTTTCATGACCTGCTCATCCTTCTGTACCAACCCAGACATCCTTCCCACTCATCCTAATCCTACCCGTTCTTCAAGACCCAGCTCCGAGCCCATCTGCTTCTCTAGCCTGACAGTTCTGCAGCATTCTCTGGCATATGGTATCTTTTTATCTAAAACATGGGGCTATACCAGTATTTACTTTTTCACATATTCATACATTGGCCAGATGTATTGCTCATTAAGAAATGGATTGCTCATTCCTATACAGGAATGTTGTGTAGGATCCTAGAAGGTCCAGTTTTTATCCGTAGGTGCATGTCAGCCCTACAGTTCCTCTGGAGCAGCATAGTTCCTATCTATTATAGAGCTTTGCACTTATATTCTCAATAAGAATTCACGAAGGGGACTGATTTGACAAGGTTTTAGAAAACCTACCTACTTATTACTTTGTTTTCACGATAATGAGAAGGTCTAACAACATTATTAATGCAGTTGTAAACAGTTGCTGCATTCACTTCTAAACCAAAGCTCGGATCCCTTCCAAAGAGGTTAATAGTTTACTTACCTACCACCTACGGAAAAATCAGAGATGGCGTAATAATAGGACTTGAGAACTTTGGGGTCATTAAACACCTCGTCTCCGAAAGTGTTCAGGCGATTGAGAGTCACTCGGATGTCCGTGGCTGTTACCCACTCCTGTGAGAAAACAGAAAGAGAAAAAACAGCTAGTGGGACTGAAGATAAGAGACATAAATGGGACAACAGTGAATGTATCATTTAACTTATGTCCTCTTCTAGCATTAACTCAATTGTAATACTCAATGGTTCCTTTAATTTCTTGATATTTTTCTTCCTCTTGACTCTTCCCTTCTTTGTTCTAAGTTGCTACTTCACGGCTCAGAGTCCCCCAAAGCAGGAATAATACTAGTTTCTTCACAGGCCATTGAGAGGCTTAAGTGAAATATACTTCTAAATGCCTGGCATACACTGGATACTCAATACACATGTCCCTTCTCTCCACCCTCTATCCGCACCCCAAATCCAATCAGATATTAGCACGGAGCTCATGTGACGTCACACTGGTACAATACATGCTGGTAGTTGTTGTCTCCTCCTGCCCACTTGGCACCACCTATCGCTTCCTCCATAGCCAATCCACTCCGATAGGTCTGGGAGAGACATCCAAGTAGAAGCACTAAATCATTACACTGCCCTCAACCAATCAGAGTCAGTCTTTGCCTTGACCCTCTCCACAATTTCACTTCTCTGCGAGGCCTTCCTGGGCCACCCTACCTAAAACTGCTACCACCCCGAACGCCCGATTTCCTTTCCCTATTTTATTTATATTGTCTGTTTCTGACACCATCATCACCAAATTGTGAGCAGGAATTTTTTGTTTTGTTCACTGCCATTCCCCTAGCACAGGAGGTGCTCACATGGCATTTGCTGAGCAAATGAACAAATGGGAAGAAACTACAGCTGATCGACTTGGTAGGCGTACCATAACGGCCAAGGGTAAGAATGAAGGTTGTACAGTTTCCCCCTAGATTTTGTGGAATCAAAGCCCTTGTAATAAATGCCCTTTCACTGAGCTAATGCTAGTCAGGTGTTTACATCTGTGACAGACTGTTATACAAACGATGCCAACCCATTGTCACTGCCGGTGTCCCCACCCTGCGGAGCCCCTTTCCACATGGATTCTGGGCTTGGGCGTGTGATTTGCTTTAGCTGAGGGGACATCAGCAAATGTGACACGTGCAGAGGCTTGATAAGTACTTGTCACTGGGTCTTGCCCTCCTGGAATAATTCCACCATCACATGAAAAAGCCCAGACTGGCCTCCTTGAGGATGCAAGACCACAGGGAGAGAGAAACCCAGCTCCCAGATCACCTGCCGGCGAGTGAGCCCAAGGCAATACAGAATTAATGAGAAATAATAAATCATGGTTGTTTAAACAAAGACACCATCTCCATTTCAAGTCCTCTCCCGGGACTGCACTACAATCACCTACGGAGACATAACGAGACGCCACGAGTGAGTGCAGGGCTGTGGGCGAGAATGGGAGGCACACCCCTGATTAAGAACCACTGCTTCAGCCACGCCAAACACCTGGCAGATAGAACAACACAGAGAACTCAGAAAAGCTCATCTCCACCAAGCCTCCAAGTATAATTAGAAAGGAAAGAGATGATGATTTCACCGCATCCAAACTTGGAACTCCAATAACAACTCCCACTCATGGCCACAATGTTAGGAATCCTTTAGTCGTCTGTAATGTAAATAGCTAAACATCTCTGTGTTTAATGCTTATTATATTTTATACAGCCTTCACCTTTATCACGGCTCTCCTGAATAAAAGTTTTTCAAGGGCTGAATATAAGCACCCTTCCCCCCCCACACCCCGCTTTTATTTCCCTCATAGTGGGAACCTTCAAAAGAACAGACAGACCCTGGAGCAACACTTTCTGGGTTTTGAATACCAGTTCAGCCACTTAAAACTGTGTGGGGCAAGTTATTTTATCCTTTCTGGGCCTCTGATTCCTCATCTGTAAAATGGAAATAATCAAAGCATCTACCATATAGAGTCACCCTGAGGGTTGAGTTAATATATCTAAAGGGCTTAGAACAACGCGTGGCACACTGTGGCACACTGTAGTAAGTGCTGTAATAAATGCTAATCATCATCCTAAATCAATGCATGCTTGATCATATTCATATACAAGGAAACCAAGAAGGGTCTCCCTCCTGGCAGGGAGAGAGCTTCTGGAGGGTGGCACAGGGGGTAATGAGGAAAGGGTGCTTGGCCTCTCCTCACTGTCCAATCAGCTGAAGCTTAAACCCCCTTGGCAGCCAGATCTCAGAGCCAGAGCGCTTACATCTAGAGACACATAGTTAACGTCTCTGCATAATGATGCCAACTGACCAAATCCACCGCAGACGCTTACAGCATTTTTTCCACATTAAGTCTCGTGAGTTCCTGTGGAACAAGAGCTGCAAACATCAGGATTCCTATAGCTGGCGAAACGGCCTCAAGACGGCTGACCAGGCATCCAGCTAGCAAAGGTGCCAGAAAACCAGTCACAACATTATGCCACTGCCTTTTCCTACTGGCTACCCTGTTGCCTCTCCAGGACAGTCAAACACAATAATTTGTGTGGGAAGAAACGAAGCTAGCAGATGTCTGCGGGGTCAGCTTGAAGAGTCTGTGTAGAACACTCCTCCCCTAGGCAGGCAGTCTCCTGCTTTTCCATCTATCAAAGTCAGCTAGTCTTCCTGCCATTGACTTTGAGCACCTCTTACCGCCAATGCGAGAAACGCTTTTCTGAAGGACTCTGCAAACATATTCATTGCTCACTACACCCTCAGAGCTTTCCAAAATCAAGATGTATAAGGTCGCAGCCAGCAGCTTACAGAAATACAATGGAAAGGAAGAACTGGACTCACAGAGAAATATAGTCTCATCTTGTGCCACTGTCCAAAACCATACAGCCAAATTAAAGGAGGAGTCCTGAACATCATAAATCCCAGAGAGAAAGAATGAGAAGACACAAAAGCATAAAGCACCCCCCCACACACACACACTGAGAAATCACAATAGCTTTTCATGACACGAGCACAGCTTTTGCAAACCCACATCCAGTATTTCTTGTCTCAGTCAATTACTACAGCCTGCTCCCATTTAGATGTTAGCTTCAGCCGCAGCACAGAAGTGCCTCCAATTCTGTGTTAATGTGCTGGGTATATATGGCATGAGGCTCGCCAGTCTCTCCAAGATCAAACAGCCAGAACATAAGAAAAGTTCACAGAAATCTAAGCAATACATAAAGATTCCATGTGATGGTGCATAAGGAATTATGTACACAGCAGTTATGAGAAAAATTCTTTCTATTGCTAAACAGGGGAAAGTTTCTATGACGATGCTTGAGCATGATATGAGTTTATATCCTGGCACAAACACCAGTGCTATAGACGATGAGGAGTTTTCATATTGGCAACAGTGCCAGACAAGCCCAATCAGAATTCCCTGGCACAATAATGAAGGAAGGCGGCATTCACAACTATCCCGCTTCAGTTGTTGCCTCTTGCTAATAAAATATCTTCTACTTTGTCCAATCAAAGAAGAGGTAAGAAAGGACGCAAGAGAACCGGATCGATAAGTTCAAATACCCTCTTCTCAAGGTCAGAAGCAAAATGTTTCCACTTCAAGTACAAACACTAGAGTTAAAATGGTCCAACTTCAAAAAAATTTGTAAAGTTTAGATATCCCAGGACACACTTGCAAGTGCATGAGAACGTAAGAACAAACATCAACCGTGGGTGGGGTGGGGTGGGGACAGGAACAAAACTGCTCTCCCTCGCTTAGTGAGAGTCCACAGGAGAGCAGAAGGAAGGCCAGCTGTCTGTCTTGCTGGGAGACCACAGGCCCTATCACCACATCTTCCCGCATCCCGTACGTACATACGTACGTACGTGGGAGAACTGCCTGGCTCCACGCCACCCTCCGGATGCCTACCTGCAGCACAGGGCTATTGTCAAAGTTGTAGGCACTGGGTCTCCCCTCCAGGGTGGAGAAGGCCACGTTGCCGCCGGTGAGTGGGGAAATGTCACTGAACTCGTCGGTGCACAAGGCCTGCTGCTCGTCCTCTCCAGTCCTGATGAAGCCGCGGTTCATCTTGAAGTAGGTGTTCTCGCAGGAGCCGCTGTAGTACTGGTAGGGAACCCAGGGCCCGTCTTCCCGCGTGCGCTTGTAAATGGCGAAGCTCTCTGGCCGGCTGGTGTGGAACCTGAGGCGCACGTACGTGATGTCAAAAGATTTTCCTACGGGACAAACACATCAAAGTTCATATCTCATGTGAGAAGCAAAAAAAAGCCCCCCTGCTCCCAGTCTGCTTTAGAACGTGACAGAGAAAGAGTATACCAACCATCCTGTGCACACTAGACTAAGAAGGCTCCAGAACATACAACACATCAGCTGTGTCCGACAAGCTGGTCTACATACACCGTTCCGGAGCACGTTTTCCCACACAAATGACAAGTTATAGTTGGTTCATAGGTTAGCTCATGAAAGCCTATTTATGACGTAGGTCGTTGAAATTTCGTTTGCCATAAAAATTGTAGCATATGTTAGTACTGTACTTACACTATTAAAAATAAAATGGGGGGAAAGTACATTTATTCTTAATGCTGAGGTTTCGGCAGAAGCTTAACTGATAGAAAAAATTTTTTTTTGAAAGTGGGTATTCTGGGCACTTTCAAAATGTTTAAAAACTCATTTCTTGTTAACGATAATATTATCTCTTCATGCAGGAAGAGTACCCTGGGCACTGATTGTGATGCTACTTATCAACCAGATTAAGAATGAGAAATCTGATACGGGGAGGACAGTGGTTGAGATAGGAGGCAGGGCATAGAGTAGGAAAGAAGGCAAAAATTCCTCCAGTGGCTGAATAAACAGAAAGAGAAAAGGAGAAAGGTGGCTTAAAGTTGTGTTTGAACATGTTCAAAAGAGAACAGGTGAGAGGTGAGCTCTGGTCAGGGAAGAGCAGCGAAGGGAGGAGTCAGTGGACCGTCATCCCTCCAGAAGAAGAATCCCTGGATCAGCTCCCTACAGCTGCCAATCCGACAGCAGGGTATCTTGGTCGCCAGCCAGCGTGCCTTCGGGTGGGTAAAAGGGGCCATGTGCAACTGTTCATTCATTCAGAAACTGGGTCTGACACTATCTTTTCTTTGCTGCTTCTATGCCAGAGTGAAGATCACAGTTCGGTCAACAAGTATTTGTTGGGCACAATGACAAGCTCAGGTCCCTGCTGTACACTTTGGGGGACAGGATGTATTAGGGGTCCTTGCACTCAAGGAGCTGCTAGTCTTTTCTCCCCAAGTGAATTGACTGCACAGGAAGAACCATGCTAATCCTCCCCTACATGCTCAGAAGTGCTGAGGGCAGATTTCAACCATTTCTCACTTCCTTGAACACACACATCCCCAGGGGGACGATGCTCATGTGTGGCCTGGTATCTCCAGCTCTCTCTCTAGCTATCTGAGTCCATCTCCTGCACTCCTCAATGCAAGACAACACCTCTGCCTCCAGGCAGGAGGCCTGCTGCAGTCCTGGTACAGATCTGAGACTCAGTGGGTGAGTTCAATTGGGAAAAGGAGGTGGCAGGGGGAGGGGGCAGGAAGTAAGAGCAACAAGTCCATGGAAGCCATGTGTGCAGGCTCTGTTCTTCACTCCAGTCTATCTATAATAAAATTGATGTGATGAGCCGTATCAGATTGTGTTTCTCAACTGGTCCTGATCTTAAAAGAGAGGTTTAATTAACTGCCCCCCGTCTACACAAAACACACACACATACATATGACCTTGAACACAAGGACGCGTGGCATAATGGAAAGAACACAGGACTGGGCACTGTGAGTCCTGAGTTCAGGTCCTGCCTCCTTCAATGACTAGCTGTGTGATTTCTGCTCTGCCATTTTCCCCTCTAGAAATGAGGATGATAATCCATGAGGCACCTGCTCCCAAGGGCTGTTGCAAGGTCAAACTAAGATCTTGTATATATTTGACTCATTGTAAAACTCTATACAAATATAAGGTATTATTACAACAGGGTTTAGGAGAAAATTCCTGAACTAGGACCCTGGGTATGTTCACACATAAGGGCCTGATTATTCCAGGGACTACCTGGTACAGCCTGGGTCTTCTATCTACAATGCAATTCAACATTTTGCCTCAACACGGGTCATGCAAATACAGTTTACAACCCTCCTGTTAAAAGAATGCAAATTTAACCTCTCTTTACTATGTAAAAAATGTCGAGACATCACCTTTGCATGAGGGTGAGGCTATAATGCAGTATCTAGGACATTCCAGCGACTATCTAAGACATTCCAGAATGGGAAAACCACTTAGGAGTAGGTGGCTCAGGATGTTCAAAGGCTGACTCGCTAATCTCTAGATTACAGATGACCCTTACTTTTCTACTCTCTCTGTCTACATTTATGATATCGCAACCTCATTTTTCTTTAGCAACCCAACCTGCAGAAGATTGGATCAAAGGAGAGAAGGCAAAACAGATCAGGGTGCTTTTGAGTTCCATACCAACATTTGTACCACAAAGTCACACCCCAAAAGAAACAGGCCTATGTGCTCATTCTCACTGCTGACACACCTAGAAAGCAATCTTGCTAGCATTAAACCTGGAGGCAACCTAGCATGGGGGCGCTGGCCTTCCCTCACCCAGCCTTTTACAGAGCTGCTTTTCTCATCCTAACCTACAGCCACGGTTGGAAGAGGAAAGGCTGATGGGGCGAATCTGTGGAGGAGGCACACAGTCCACACCACAAGACAGCCACATGGACTGACTGCTCATGGAGTTGCAGTCCGTCCAGCAGTCACTACAGAACATTGCGCTTCCATGCGAGGAGGGCTATGACAGGGAAGTGCATAATGTTTTGGGAGCATGGAGGGAAGTCACCTAATCTAGATTTGCGAGTTTTTCTAAAGGAGGTGACATCTAAATCCAAGAGCTGAGGAATGCAGAGGAACTGGCTAAGCAAACAGGGCTCAGTTGTCCAGGCAGATGAAAGAGCATGAGGGAAAGCCCAGAGGACAGAGAAGTAATCACTGGAGGAATCAGAGTTGAATAGTATGGGTGGAACTGGAGAGAGTAGCTGGATATGAGCTAACGAGGAGATAGAATATGCTGGCCAGAAGTCATGCTAAAGAGCAACTTCAGTTTAAGGACAATGGCAAGTCATTGGAAGATTTGTCAGGAAATGCATGATTTGATTTGATTTTTAGATCACTCAGGCCACTGTGGAAGGGACAGGACTAAAGGTGAAGAGAATAGTGGAGATGATGTGGCAGTAATATCGGAGTGATGACAGTGGCTGAACTAAGAGTAGGGACAACTGCTGAAGAGAAATGAATGGATGCAAGTGAGACGTAAGAAGCAGACATCAACAGTAACTTGGTCGTTGATGGAGGGTGACAGGGAACAGGAGCCACCTCTGAAAGCCTCCTCTACATTTACCCTGTTGACATTCTGTTTCACTGTCAAATCTTTTATTCATTTCCTAAAGCTGGGAGACAAGAATGTGACTAGTGGTGGTGGAAGGATTGCCTCCACGTAGGAGGAACCCTGCATCCCTGCTTGCTATCTGGATGCAAATGCAAATGACTCTGTAGGTTTTATGGGATGGACATTGAAAGAATTCTAACTGATGACTTTTTATTTCTGTGCAGTGAAAATCAAGGATGTCAGCTAAGAGGCTGGGGAATGTTGGTGGGGACTATGTGAGGAGTGTAGAAACTTCCTAAGAGCCAATGTAGAGTCTAGCAAAGAGATGACTGGAGAAAAAAAAAAGGCTTGCTGGGCAGAGACTAGACTGCGGAAGAGGAAGGAGGTCATGACTTTGTATGGACATCTTTGTGCAGGTGTGATTTTCTACACAGGTGCAATGGAAGGACAATAAGATAAGGAGACTAAAGTTACTTCAAGAAATCTGGACTCTCTTCTGAATAAATACAGAAGCAAATATAGAGTGAAGAGTCAAAGCTTAGCTGTCTGTGCTATCCAGGATTACCTGCAACCATGAATAAGGAAGAACTGGGAAAGTAAGGAGCTACTTTTTATTCCATTAAATATTCCAATTCAGAACATCAGAAGTACAGGTCTGAAAAGTGTCCCAGCAACTACACAACTAGGACATCTTCCACCCCTCACCTCATGTTCATACAACTGAGACCCATCATGTTCTCTCTCTCTTTCTCACCATACTTCCCTACTCCTTGTCTGTCCTACTCCTTTGACAGTAGACAAAGTACAATGATCTAGTTAATCGGGAGATGAGCAGAAAATAGGACCAGGTCTCCTGATTTCCAGTCCAGTGACAGCTACTGTACTATCGTCACACTGAAAGGGTGTCCAAGGAGACAGTCTGACTTGAAGGTGAAGACTCCAAGCACACAATTCAGAAAATCAGAAGTGCGTGTCTGAAAAGTGTCCCAGCAAACTACACAACGAGGACATCTTCCACCCCTCACCTCATGTTCATGCCCATAAAGACTAACCATGAATATACACACCCTCAAGAAAATATTTAGCTTCTGCATGTTCTCCTGCCTCCCCCCTCTCTCTGCCACATTCCTCCCATAAACAAAAAGCCTCAAGTGCAGATGTTTAGAATGAAGCACACAAAATTAACTAATACTTCCTGCTCTGAATCCTACACTTCAAGCTGGCGAGGGAATGAGAGAAGGGGAGGGGGCCGCCTGAACAACGAGAATCGGCCTTTGTTCACACGGGGCCAAGCCAAAGAATTCCGCTTAAGCCTCCTACGTGGTGAAGTATTTCTAATCGCTGAGCAGGGGAGAAACCCTTCCTGTCTCAGAGCTGGAGTCAAGCACTGACTTCTGGCGAACATAAACGCCTCTCTGTTATGTGCAGCTCAGAAGAATTCCACTGAGTTCCTTGTACAACAGCCTTCTTCACAATGAAGTAATGAGCGACAATGGCCATACAGAATTTTGCAAAACTTCAAAATGTCCTTCAGTGGCCTGAATTAGACCAAGAAAACGAGTTCATTCTGAAGTCTCCAATTAGGAGTCACTGATTCACTATTGTACTTCTGGGCGAACTCCTCAGAAGCATAAAATGACTGTTTTCCTTGCAGTCAGACTTGATCTTCTGAGTCTTACAACTTTAATAAGGTTGTAGCACGTAAAGTCCACGAGAGATGATAGATGTTTAGGCTGCTAAACGAGATCCCCCAAACAGTTAACACAAACAGTAGTCACCAAAAGCAACTATTTGAAAACGTTTTCCATTTTGTGAGTGGTGTAACTGCTGGCTGAAACAAGAGTTCCCAGGACAACATGCACAGCTGCGTTCCAGCTGTTATCGCTCCACCTCGGCAGGCAGATTGTCCAAATACGGCCTCGCCAATCAAGATGACCCAGGGCCAAGTGAATGCTGAGTGTGGGATCCTCAAGTGGACAAGGATGGGTGAGCAGGAAGAGGACTGATGAGCACATGCAGAATGCAATCTGGGTACGTGGAGTCGTTCCAACTGCCAGGAAACTCAGTCCTGATTGCCTGTTAACCGGCTAGTTACTACTGTCCAAAACTCATCTTCAAAACAGGTTCTTTTTAAAAACTTATTATCCCAGTCCTTTCCCTTAAATTTCAGTGCCCCTTTGTCATGGCCTCTCTGTCAATCGGCTTGATGCCAACAGTACGAGGGCACAATCCCATAGGAGGTACATCTAAATCAGCACTACTTATACTGAGGACAAGTAACCTTTATAGCTCGGTATAAAATAGTCATTTTTAATGGAATTTATTAAAATAAATGCAATGGAATTTACGATTTGAGAGAGCTTCAATGGTTCACATTTCCCAAGTACATGCAATACGCACTTCCTGTCACACGTGTCACTGCCATGACAGAAAGACATGCTAAGATGAGTAGTGCTGGAATATGGAGTTTCAGTTCCAAGCTGCCACCGGAGATATAACAGAGCAGGTAGGTAAAAGAGAAGTGATGCCAACATTTGACCCTTGTTTAAACGCAACAAAATTCTACACCATTGGCTATTTATAAAAATTGTTGTATGGCCGCGACAAGGGGACTTAGGGGAAAAGAAACATTTTGAAATACATTGGCATGCCTTGGGGAAGATAATCTCTTAGGAAAGCAAGGTGTTTCCAAAAAGCACCAAATTTAAAGTGTAAGCCTAACAAGACAGTTCTACCTTCATCTCCCAAAACTACCAGTTGGCGCCATTGTTGAATAAGACCATGGCACTAACCTAGCGTGGCAATCTTCCAAACGTAAACTCTTTCTGCTTGCATTGCCCAACTGCGAGATCCAAAAATGCCATATACCCTTCAGCAAATGGAAAGGTCAAAACTGATTTGGTTTAACACACATCAAACATGAGATCATCAGACAGCTGTTATGTCAACAGAGAGAATTAGAATTCTTCACTGAACGCCAGAACATCAAACACTCTTGAAGAGTAATTTCAAATAGGTGCATAGCACTGTTAGATGCTACAGATATTTGCTATTATCATAACATAAATTCATCCTAATTTGTTTGTCTTTGTCATTTTATTTGAAACCTTCACCAGAAGAGACAAGATTCCCAAGTGAAATTCCAAGACAAGAATTGGGCATATGCCCTCTTAACCCAAACCTCCTGCTTACAAGACTCAATACCAGCCCTAATTCAGGCTAGTAGGTCACAAGCATGCCTGAAATCCTTGAGCTGAGCTAAAGGAATGAAGCCAGCATTTACTCCCACTCACCCCAGCTGAGGCAAAAAATCCATTCTGCAGAACAACAGAGTTCTAACTACAGGGGACTGACTGACAAGTGGGATTTAATGGAGTCACCTAAAGAAAGCAAAGAAGTTAATTATAATACTAAGGAAATAAAATATAGAAATAGAAAGGCAATGAAATATAAGCTGCATAAATAAAACCCATATTTTAAAAATGTAAAATTGTTTAGCTATGAAAAGAAAAAAGACCACACAAGTATATAGGAAGTTATGTCTTCTGTGATATCCATGTACTATTAAGAACTGCACATACTTTCACCCATAATAGAGTGAAGAATGTAAAAGAATAGTGAGAAAATCTGATTAGGGGAAAAAGATTCTTATATATAATGAGAGATTCTATATGTAATGGTGCAATAATAGACTAAGGTAAACCCTAATAACACTTCACCACCACCACCCCACACACATAAGGCCACAGAGAGTTGAACAATGGTGTTCTTTTATTTATGAAACCACTATTTGCTAAGTGAATTTAAGCTGAAGTCCACCAAGACAATCTATGTAGAATACACCATTCTTCATTTTGCTAGAATGCCTTTACTCTCATTAATTTAATTCCTAATAAACTTGGCCCCTTATTTCTCTAAATCATATACTTCTTTTTTCCTAAAAAAAAATAACTACAAATACCATAAAATATCTTAAATACTAAAATGTCTTTCTCAGTTTTCACAACTGCTTAACTTCTGACCACAGCCACCCATTAGATCAAGCACAATTAATAGCCATAACTGGTCTTGATAATTCCACGTCCACTTTTTCCCCCATTCATTCAACAAATATTTATTGAGCACCTACTATTTCACCATTCTACGCACTAGGGCTATGGAAGAAAATCATAGAGCCCAACACCGTAGTGCAGTGATGGCAAACCTACGACACGCGTGTCAGAGGTGACACGCGAACTCATTTTTTTTTGGTTGATTTTTCTTTGTTAAATGGCATTTAAATATATAAAATAAATATCAAAAATATAAATCTTTGTTTTACTATGGTTGCAAAAATCAAAAAATTTCTATATGTGACACAGCACCAGAGTTAAGTTAGGGTTTTTCAAAATGCTGACACGCCTAGCTCAAAAGGTTCGCCATCACTGCCGTAGGGTACAGTGGGGAGTGGAGGTGGGTAAAAAAAGCAAAAATTAAAAAAAATGTTGTGTGTCAGATGATAGATGATGTGGTGAAGAACAAAGTAAGGATAGAAAACATGGGGGAGAAATGCCATTTAATACAGCATCATCAGGGATAACTTGAGGTGGATAAGGACATTCGCGGAGAACTCAGGAGAAGGAAAACACATGGGGGGTGGGGGGGGAGAACATTCCCGAAAGGACAAAGGCAAATACCATGAGGCAGGAGCATCTTGGCAAGTTCCCAGGAAGGTGACAAGGCCACAGGGGCTGGAATAAGAGTGAAAAAGAAGGAATGTACAGGGGATAAGGTCAAGAAGCTGAGGGGAGGAGGGCCTGCCCATCATGTAGGCCTTATAGGCCATTGTAAGACTGGCTTCTACTGTTTTGTTTTGTTTTGGCTTCTACTCTGAATGAGTTGAAAACCCACCGGAGGATTTTATACAAGGGCGTAACATGACCTGACTAGTATTTTAAAAGGATCGCTCTGGCTGCTTTATTGACAAAAGACTACAGAGGAGGCTGTAGGGACAAGAAGGCTGGTCAGGGTTCTTTTGCAATCATCCAGGCAGGAGATAAGGGTAGTTTGGTCCAGGGCAGAACCAGTGAGCAGTGAGCAGATTCCAGCTATATTTCGAGGGTAAAGTGGACCTGATTTACTGATGGACTGGAAGCCAGGGGAAAGCTGTTCCATAAGCAACTAGGAAGCAGAAGCCGTTGTTTTCTGAGATCATGAAGAACATGGGAGAAACGAGGATGGGGATGGAGTGAAAGGAAATTGGGAATTCAATTATTAACATTTTAAGTTGGAGACGCTTATTATGAAACAACTGAGTGGCGATGTCAAGTAGGCATTTAAGTCTGGATTTCAGAGAGAGGTCCAAGCACGAGAGAGAAACCTGGAAGTCATCAGCAGCCAGACCAAACTAAAAGTCACGGGATTAGATGAAAACACCTAGGGAATGAACACAGACGAGGGGTCCGCAGCTGGGTCTTGGGGCATGCCAACTTTTACAGATGGGGAGATAAGAAGACTCAGCAAAGGAGACTCAAGAGGAATAGACACTGAAACAGAAAGAGAATTAAGAGTAGAATCCTAGAAGCCAAGATTAAAAATTTTTTTTCAATAAGGAGAGAATGATCGATTGAATCAAACACGCCTGAACAACTGAGAAAGATGAAGACTGCACACTGGCCATTGGATTGAACAGCCTGACAACTGGTTTGGTATAATGACAGAATGAAAACCAGAGAATGTTTGGGGGGAAGGAGGCAGAGATTGCAGACAGCTAATAAAGACAATTTTCCAAGTAATGTGGCTATAAAGAAATGAGATGGTGGATGGAGGGGAGGAGAGGGGGTTCAAGGGAAAATCGTTTTTAAAGATGGGAAGACAGCATGTACTATGCTGATCCAGTGGAGCACTGACCCTCTCTGGCAGTGTCAACGGACTAGAGTGGGTAAAAGAGACAATTTCTGGCCCACCAGGAAGTGTGTGAGAGAATCTTTCCAAAGACCTCCTTCAAGAAAAAAGAAATAATGGAATTAACAAAAACAATGGAATCAACAGGGTCACTGCAGTATCTAGATTAAAGAGAATCATCTGGTGCCAAAACAGTTCAAAACCCACAGGCGCTCTGGAGGGCGCCTCCCCAATAGCCCGGCACCAGGCTAGGCTTTCCTGCTACAGTCGTTCCCATAATCTGGCCCGTGTAAGGCTCCAGCCTGCCTGGTAGCATCACCTAGTGAGCTTCTGGAAAAAATGCAGACTGTTATGCCCGACCCCCAGAAGTTCTATTTTGGTAGGGTTTGGGAGAGGTCCCCAAATCTGTATTTTAAAGGACACCCTAGGTGATTTTTATGCACATTTGAGAAATACTGCCCTAACCGGTTCGGCTCAGCGGATAGAGCTTCAGCCTGCGGACTCAGGGGTCCCAGGTTCTATTCAGGTCAAGGGCATGTACCTTGGTTGCGGGCACATCCCCAGTAGGGAGTGTGCAGGAGGCAGCTGATCGATGTTTCTCTCTCATCGATGTTTCTAACTCTTTATCCCTCTCCCTTCCTCTCTGTAAAAAATCAAAAAAATATATTAAAAAAAAATAAGAGAAATACTGCCCTACTGTAAACTTTTAAAAAAATATGTTTTTATTGATTTCAGAGAGGAAAGGAGAGGGAGAGAGAAATAGAAACATCAATGATGAGAGAGAATCATTGATCAGCTGCCAACTGCACGTCCCCTACTGGGGATCGAGCCTGCAACCTGGGCATGTGCCATTGACCGGAATCGAACCCGGGACCCTTCAGTCCACAGGCCAACCAATGCTCTATCCACTGAGCCAAACCAGCTAGGGCTGTGAAACTCTTCTTCACCCTGGTTCTCACCCTTTAAAGACGCAGGTAGGAAAAGGCCTCTGCCCTCGGTGCTCCGCTGCAGGATGAACCAAGGCGCTCATGGGTGGTGACTTTGACTTTGACAGGTCATGTATTTCAACGTAAAATTTATTGCAAGTGTTACCTGTGCAGGCCTGTGCAGTGAACCAGAATAATAGCAGTTTATCTTCTTTAAGACACATACGGAGGCTCAGCTCCACAGGGGCTGCTCACTCCATGTCCAAGGAGGCTTGGAGTGACTGGGCCAACTGAACCCAAACTCGCCAACATTTTTTTCCACGCCAATCTCTCAGTCTTTCAACTTGTGTCCTCAAGGCCCTATCTCCTAGGCAAGTAGAAATAAATATATGTTTGATTCTGAGAAAACCCACCTACTGCTGGGGCTTTCGCTCTGCTATTCTTCTCATGCAGACAATGGTCATGATTCCTCGAAACCAAATTCCCCATCCCTTCTGGTTCCTGTCCTTCCGGCCTCCTCCCAACCACTACTGATACGTAAAAAAAATGATACAAGACCAAGAGCAGTTCTCAATGGCAAGGGACAAATCTGGAAGCAAAGAGTTAACTTCTGCTTCAGTGCACTCAGAAAGATAAGAAAACACTTTTTCTCCTTTGTCTAGTAGCCTAGACTTGTTTAACCCCAGTCTGTGTTGGGCAGTGTTGGCATTTTCAGGGAGGGTGCTATATTCTGCTGGTTAAAGACCAATGTGGAAATATTTACTTTTCAGAGAAGAAATTTCAGGTATGTAATATATATATATATATATATATATATATATATATATATATGCTTTAGAGCAAACTATCAGGCACTCACACTGATATTAGAGAGAAAGAGAGGGGGAAGGGGAAGGTGAGAAATAAGAGGAGGGAGAAAAAACGAAGATTGATTAAAAAATTAGAACACTCCAAAACTCCAGACTTGATATTCTGGATTTTAAATTCTCTCACAACATTCACACTGAATCTATAGGGTGACCTTTTAGTTTTCATGTTAGAAATACTTGGAGGCCCCTGTTCCATCTCCTTCCAGACTCAAGCCTTAGGGACACACCGTTAGTAGTTTAGAATCTAAGGTTGGCAAACTGTACCTATGAATCAGTAAGTAATTCTGGGCATCAAATGTATTTGGATTGTTCTTAATCTTGTAAAATTTCTGAATGTACCTCCTCCTTCTTCCGCATTTTTTGGGACAATAGAGGACACATTCAGGTTTCCTTGGCCCAAACTTTGAACCTGTGTGCCCTGCAGAAAAGAGGTAAATGAAGGGGCAAGAAGATTAGCAGTTAAAAGGCAAGGGGATGGAGATTCAACTCATTTCCAAGATCGAATCTGTACTAATAATCTTTAGCTCTTATACGGCCCACGAACTTGAAGCCATCAAGCAGAAAGACAAGGAAAACAACATTTTTCCAGTCACAGCATTTCCCCAGTGGTGCCCTGTCACCCCGCCCCAGTGGAGACTTAATAGCAGCAACAGCAATGAAGGGAGGGAATCAGACTGATCAATTCAAGGAGCTATGGGAGCTGGGACAGCAGGAAAAACATGTTGAAAACCACACACAAAGTGGAAAAGGCAAGTGGAATCATTCAGGCTCTGTGAGGACCTCCCTCCCTGTCCGCTGGGTGGGAAGGAATTCGGTCCTTCACACAGGCCTCCTTGTGCCTCTGCTCTTCTGAGAGGATGGACATTTTACATCATGAAAATGCTCTGCCAACTGTCACTCTTTCCACAAGCGACTGATTGTGAGCAGATGCCCCTGTAAATAAGTATAAGCGAATATGGCCCCTTTGCATTTGTCATTCACCCCGACCCCCCTCTTTGCATAGGAATGGAAATGCACGCTCTACAAAGTACTTCTTAGACACCAGAGTCCGTGTTCTCTGCATCTCTTCATCTCTCGTGGGCTGTGCTTGGACTTGCTGGCGCATTGCTGATTAAATTAACCCCCCTACCCCCATCGAATATCTGAGATGTCTTCAATCTCCCTAAGTATTTGTGAGCAACCTTGTACTCCCAGGGTCTGCCTATTTGTCCTAATGACTCGAATTAAACACTGAATTACATTCTAGTACAGCCTCAGTCTAGAACATTTGATAATCTACTACAACAAAGAATCAAAACGTCTAACCAGAGTCCATCAAAATTACTGATGCATATGCAGTGTTACAGATTAAATAGTCATATTTAAAGGCATTTTTCTTCAATTCAATCCCTTTCCTTTTCATGTACATTATAATTTCAGAAATTTCTTTGTTTTAAATTTCTGTTCAGGAAATTAGTAAAGTAGTAAAGAGGGTTCTTTTTTTTTTTAAAGGAAAATAGTGAAGAGTATCAATGACCCTATTTAGGGAGGAGAAATTTTTTGTGATCACTCTCAAAACTGTCTTATAAATTATACACACGCCACATCCAGTGAGGGGGCACTGAGGTCAAAGAGAAGATCATGACAAATTATTTGCAAAGCACCCTCCAGGTAGGTCGGTCAGATTCCCAGTACTTCAAAAAGGAGCCTCTCTTATCTGCTTTCCCTTGTACAGTGAGAGCAAACTTAGCAGCGGTATCAGAAGAAATGTTCAAGTCCATCCTTTGCCATATTTCAAACAGACAGCCCTGACCCACAGGAGTGCCTCGAAGGCCCACAATGGGACCCGCTCTTCCTTTCTATTTACATTCTGGACGGCAGCCAAAGTCCTCCTGGCGCTCTTTGATCGGATGCCAAAGACTTGGTATCCAACACCCACCTAGAAGAAATTCCCTCGGGAGCTCCACAGCTAGAGAGGGGTTAGGACGGAGCTGGGAGACAGTCTACGAGCCCACCCTACATCCTATCACCCCCTAGCGTATGAATCTGTGCAGGTTACCTGTGCGGGTCAGTGCAAACTCCCGAGGTGTGTTCCTGCAAGACTTTCCTAAGTCTGAACAACTGTGCTTCACTTTCTACCTCCAAGCCAGACTCGAAAACACTCCAGCATAACCTGAAACTCCTCTCCAGACTTGCCATCTTTTTTCTCCCTCTACCATTTCTCCCTTCTAAGTCATCCTCCAGCCTTCACTTCTTCCAAACCCCACCTGTATTTAGTTCAGGTTTAGTTCAAGTGCCACTGTCTCCAATACACTTCCAAGCTGTATTACCCTCTAAGCTCTTCAGGATGCCCCGTGTAACTCAGAACTTGAGTATGTACTCCTTTGTGTAAGTTTCTTTTCTCCTACAAGAGTTTAACTTATTCAAAAGCAAGAAATCTATCTCTACTTTTTAGATATTCTCAAAATAATATTTTTCAAGTTTTTCTGACCATCATACACAGTAAAAAAAGAAACTTTACGTTGTTAACTCCAAACACACACAACTGAAACTCCAGCTTGATAAAACAATGCAATGCTGCGAGGCAATCTAATATTCTAAAGGTGGGCAAACTTTTTGACTCGAGGGCCACAATGGGTTCTTAAACTGGACCGGAGGGCCGGAACAAAAGCATGGATGGAGTGTTTGTGTGAACTAATATAAATTCAAAGTAAACATCATTACATAAAAGGGTACGGTCTTTTTTTTTTTTTTTTTTTTAGTTTAATTCATTTCAAACAGGCCGGATCCGGGCCCGCGGACCGTAGTTTGCCCACGGCTATCCTATTATCCATTTCATTTGTTAGAAAATGCTAGTCACTGCTCACTACGTTGGTTTTATGACATCAGGAAGTTGTAACCCACAATCTGGAAAGCACTGTTCTGCAATCTCTTGGGCACCGCTCTTGGCACAAAGCAGGTGACCAGCAAATATTTGTTCACTGACGGTTGACTCACGTTCTACACACAACAGCTCAGAATTCTACAATGAAACAATGCTTTCTGGATCCTGATATGAAGTTTAAGATGATATCTTCCAAGATCTTCTTCCAATTATTTTAAAAACAGGGCAACAGAAAAAAAAAAAAGAGCCTTTATATGTGGCAGCCTTTAACAAGATCAGAGAGAAAAAAATACCTTTTCCAAAAAGCTAAAAGGCAAAAATTCCATTCATCAAGATGGCATCCCTAAGAGGGCCAGAAGCCACCAGCCCTGCCTGAACTAATCCTTCCAGAGATGTTCTGTTTAGCAGCTCTGGTTCCAGAAGTCCTTCTACCATGAGCATGCATGAGCTTTTAGGGGAGTAGCAAGGATTTCCTCTCTGTGGGGTTAGATGGACTGATGCCCAGTCCTAGGGGTGAGATTTCTACTGAAGAGAAGACATTTGGGTATTTATTGAGAAACTCAATGCTCCATGTCTCATGTCCGTGGCACTTTTTTCATTGAATTATTGGTATCTGGGATTATCTCACTTATTTTTTGCATTTTTTGTTTAAACCCCCCTTTCTTATCCCTTTTCCCCCTGCCCCCACCCTCCCACACACACATACTCATACACAAGAGAGTAATGAGGACCAGGACTGGTCTCTTGCTGTCTCTTTACTCTGGGGTACATTTTTCTTGGTGTCCTTTCATGGGAGAGAAGTGTCTGACTTATGAAATAGCAGCATCCCTATGAGAGAAAGAGAGTGGCCTAGGTGAGTCTGGTTTGCCATCTGGTTCATTCATCCACTGATTCATGCATTTTGTAAAAATAGGCTAAAACTTACTGCATGCCCCTCAGGTTAGACACTGAAGATGCAAAGATAAAGCAAGACTCACAACCCTTGTCCTAAAGGAATTCCATATGATCTATAAGGGAAGACACAAATAATTAAAATGTGAAGTGAGTGCACTGCTCTACTAGGGAGTAAGCTGCAACCATACATCTGTTTCTCATCCGTAAACCAGTTTCGACAAAAGGAACTTTAAAACCCAATTCCAAGAAGCTTGATTCTACACTCTTATGTGTCAGTGACATTTCTAAGGATACCCCCCCACTAGATCTGAAACCCTTTTTCTTACAGTTACATTCCAGAGAAATGCCAGAATGCCATAGGAGCTTGATTTCACAAAGACAAATGACATCCGAGACATGAAATATCACCTGGTTTCCAATTAACTTCAGTTCTGTAAAGACTTAGGTAATTTCCTGAACCTATACAATGTGCCCGGTTATTGCCAGCTGCTGGTGAGCTTATACTGAATGATCTGCAAAGGGTAACGGAAATTCAGGTCCGATTTTTAAGGGTTAAGACTTTCTACTGACTGCGACCACAGGGTTCTCACATGGCGGCTTCATCTTTGGATGAGAAAAAGGTAACTTTCGGTTTCTAAGTGCACAAAAGATGAAGCATTTCAATCTCCAGGCTCTAAACAAACAATCAAACATCTCTGTCCACATCTAGCCACAAGGGACAAACGACACGCAACGTTTCACAGTTAAGTTCCTCAGCAGCAGGAAAGAATGGGTTTTCTGCTCTTGCTTCTCTCACCAGAAAAAGTAAATGTCTGGAGCCCTTTGAAAATTAGCCCAATCCACAGAACCGTGGAACTAAATGAACTCCCACCACTACTTGGCTCATGCATTCTTCCACAAGTTTGGAACAAAGACCCCATTGACTTCCGCATGTAGGCGGATTAGAATTGCAATGCAGCCATGCAGCACACTGCTGCACAGTGGATCCACCCTGGTGAGGCCCGGGAGCCGTCCCTAGATTTTGCCCTGTTTTCCTTCTCTCCACAGAAACACACTGGCAAGGCCACCATATATCACCTGAATGGGTCCTTTAGCATAAAGCAGGCCTGCTTGTGTATTTTAGAACAGATATGGGCATTACATTTTTTAACTCTGCCTGCTTATACTTAGTGCTGTGTCCAACCCTTTTTAGAACGCTCCTAAAAGTCCAGACTAAGTGGGCACATGCTAAGGGTCAAACCACTTCACGTTCCTAAGTGTCCAGTGAGGACAGAAAGAGAAAAATATTAGTCTGAAAAAAACGAAAGGCATTTATGGATGGGAAAGGGCTAAGTGGGAGAAAACATGAGCGAAAGGATAACATGAGCGTAAGCCAGTTTTCACCAGCGTTCTGTATCTTTAGAATTCATAAAGCATGCTTATAAAACATTTTTTAGTGGCAACAACTTTCGGAATTGATTTCCAAGAATGAACAGGAATAGAATATGTAAGAATGAATGTGTCTCTGCCCTTCAGAAGTTTACAATCTAGTGGAACCCAAATCAAAGGGCAACACAGAGCAAGCAGGGTGTGCGGTTTCGGCAAAGGCATAGACGGGGCTGACTGATCCTAAGTGGGTGGTTAAAAAGCAGTTACATACAAATTTAGATTTCTTCTTTTGAATAACTGATAAAATGGGTGTTTTTGAGACACAATAAACCAATATAAGATGCACCCCTGACTGCGTTTTATTTCATTGTTCCTCTTGATGTCTTCGTATATGAATTTTAAGAATATTCACATTGAGTAAGTGCCTGGTACTGTCAGCATTTCATTGGAAGGAACCCACAGAGAACTTAAGTGAATACATGCACAGGTAAGTGCGGAGCCTGGTTCTAATGTCATATATGCCTGAAAAAAGAAAATAATTTCTCCCCTACGTTATCCTTTTAGAAAGAGAACTGCTTTGTATTCCAGTTCTTACTAAGTTTCCCAATTACTTCATTTTAGACCACAAATTACTGTGGAGAAATCAAATTAGCTTGCAAATAACAGAAGTTTTGGAAGTTTACAAAGAACACAGGATAGAGGTTTTTCTGTTTTGGGGGTTTTTTGTTGTTGTTTTTTTAGAGGCAAACATTTTAACCCAGATTTATATAATTATCTCTGGAAGGTATAACTTTAAAATTAAAAGTGCTGAATATTGCAAATAACAAGCCTTTTAAATGATACTTTATTAGGCAGGAGAGTAAGTGGCTATATTGTTAAAACCCCAAATATAAAACAAAGGAAAAAATATATACTGTTGTTATATGAATCAGTATACATGGCTTAAGATTAAATTTCCATGATAGCAATCTCATACAAATTTGAAAAGTACTATATTATTTATGGAAATGAATGTATATAATGTACTCTGGGAAACTGCTGATAGCTAAAAAGTAACTTTAACAATCACTGATGTCAAAGATGTAGGCAAAAAAACTGTAATAAAATGGTTCCATAAGATGTAAGAATGTAGGAAACAACCCTAACTTATTATTTTATTTAAACACATAAATCAATTAAATATTTTCAAAAGACATCTGATTATTTCACCTATATCCCTAAAATGTTTACGTATTAAAAGTTGGTAAACTATTTTAAAATTCTTCTAAAAGGGAAAATGAGGAATGGCTTAATATTTGCAGATATCTTTTACAAATATTCAGATGGTAAATTTCATGTTATTACTCAAAAGAAACAGGATGGGAGCCCCAGGGGGATTCTGTATGAGAATTCTTCAATACTGAACAGAGCGGTACCCACACCAGTTTCAGTCCCTGAAGACACCAGCACAGGTCAGGTAGCATGTGGGCGGCAGGCCTGCCATGCGTCAGGTATGAATCTCGTATGTTGCCACAGAGTAGCTACAGGTCACCCAGGGGGAAGGGTGCCCTTCTTGAGACTCTTCCATCCCCTTCCCACTTTATTCCAACTTCAAAAAGGAAAATCAACTGTAAAGGCAGATCAATCATCAACACTAATAAAATAAAAGGTCAGTACAGAAATCAGTATAGAATGGGAGTCTGGTAACAGAACAGCATAGGGAGAAAAAAAAAATCTTTTTCTCTTATCTGCCTTGCACCAATTCAAAAAATTATCACCCTTCTTTGCTTCCTCTGGAGTCCTCGCACCTACACAAGTCACTGAAAGCCAAAAGTGTTGGCAGAATTGTTAGCACAGATAGCCGGATGTGAGCTTTTGAGCATGTCACTGTCTTTGCATGAGCTGTGCTAAGGCCAGAGAGCCCTTGTTCCACAACGTCACTAACAAGACAAACGGTGATACTGTCCACATCAAGGCTCGAGCCGGGGAACCTCAGCAGGAAACTATCCTGACTCTAAGTGCACTGTCCAGGCCACAGTCCTCACTTCTACTCCCAGCACTAGGATATGGTTGGCACTGGTCCTAACCAACCCCAAATTAAAGCGATCTTCAGAGACCCAGGCCCATGCCTGGAACGCCACAGATCTTCTCATCAACACTAACACGGTGAAGCATCAGTGCCATCCTCACAGTAGCAACGTGACTGCATTCCCAGCAGCAATTCCAAATGCAGGATGCGGTTTCAGGATGGCCAGTGGTGATTTGGAAAATGGAAGGTGTTGGGAAGTCCTCGTCCTTCAGCGCCCTTTCTCAGGCACCAGGGTGTGTGCACGCAACCGTCACACACCACGGTCAACCCATTTGCCCTGACCTCTCAAACTTCACAGTCATCTGCCACACAATATCCTCACAAGGAAGTCATCAAAAACACACTGAGCATCCGAATCCCTTTAGGATTAAAAAGCATTACTACTCTCCTTCGTTGTTGGTGGGGGTGTAAAATGGTACAGTCACTTTGGAAGACAGTTTGGCAGTTTCTGACAAAATTTCACTCATGCTCACCATATGATCCAGCAGTCTCGCTCCTTGGTATTGAAAACGAAATGAGGTGAAACCTTATGTCCACACAAAAACCTGCTCATGAATGTTTATAACAGCTTTACTCATAATTGCCAAAACTTGGAAGCAACTCAGATGTCCTTCAACAGGTGAATTCATAAATAAACTGTGATATATCCAGACAACGGTGTATCATTCAGCAATAAAGAGAAATGAGCTATCAAGCCATGAAAGGGCATGAAGGAACCTTAAATGCATGTTACTAAATGAAACAAGCCCATCTGAAAAGGCTATAGATTGTATGATTCCAACTATATGACATTCTGGAAAAGAAAAAACCATGGTGATGGTAAAAAGATCAGTGGTTGCCAAGGATCTGGAAGGAGAGAAGGATGAGTAAGTAGAGCACAGAGAAGTTTTAGAGCTGTAAGACTATTCTGTGTGAGAGGGTAATGGAGGTTAGATATCATTAAACACTGTGCAAACCCACAAAACGTACACCACCAAGTGTGAACCCTAATGTAAACTATGTAGAAACTTTGGGGTATATTGATGTATCAATGTTGTTTCACGGATTATAACAAAGGTACCACTCTGGCATAGGAAGTGGGCAGTGGGAGAGGCTGTGTGTGTGGATAGAGTATGTGGAGGGAATATGTGGGAAATCTCTGTATTTTACTTTCAGCTCCATTTTGCTGCTAACCTAAAACTGCTCTAAAAATAAAGTCTATCAATTTAATAGGGAGCATTACTAAATTTCATTTAAAAGACTTGTTTTAGAGGCCAAATAAACGTTGCTATAGCCTTTCAAAGGCAGTTTTCACCCAAAACTATTAAAACTGTAGAACATTAGTACTGTCAAAAGGTTGTCCTAAGGCCAATTTTTAAGTTCAGATAGGCAAAGACAAAATTGTGTTTAAAAAAAAACAAACTAAAAAATAAAAACTTGCCAATCTAGCAACATAAGTAACACTCATAAAATGACAATAACAACATAAATTTCTACTTAAAGATGAAGGATACAGCCTAGAAAATGCAGAAACTATCTTGATGCCTTAAATATCCACTGTAGAAAAAATAGCCAATACAATGCCAAAAAGTTTGTTTGTACATTTTCATGGCACTGTCATTACTCACTAAGCTATCCCTTCATTATAAGATGACTACAGTAATACAAATATTTATGTTGCTATTCAGTAGAACTCCATGGCATCTGTCACAAAGATTGAACACTGGTTATAGTTTTTTTCAAGCAAAATCAGCTGACTTGCAGCTTTTCAAACTAGAAATGCAATGTTGATCAGCTGATTAGGCTCTTGGGAACTGACTTGTGCTAACCAAAGTAACCATAGACCATAAACAACCACATATTCATTTTTGATGAAAGCTACTTTGGTCAAAACAATAGGACAGATATCTGCACAGGGCATGTCCTTACAGAAGACCAATCTAGAGATCAGAAGGTTGCTTGGTAAGCAGAGAACTGGGGCAAAGGGGAGTTGAACATTCTTAGGCAACAGTTCTCTGGTCTACGGGTCTACGGGTCTACGGGTGGTTCTCTCCAAAAGCCATCAGACCAGTTGTGTAAAAAGTTAGAGCATTCTACCTCCCAGAGAATGGGAAATAGATTAAAACATTTACTCTTCACTTCTCCTTTTTCAATATCCCTTATACGTCATGAAAGCTTCTGTTTTTACGGTTTCTCACATTAATTACCTGTCATGATCTCCTTAATCTCCCAATGTTGCCTTTAACTGTATCACAGAAATGAGCTAAAATGACTCCATCTATTAAAGGTTTAGTTCTCCGCCCCCAACCCCATAACTCCAGATTTGGGAATTTGAGGATCTTATCTCATTACTGGAGCTTTTAGACTAAAGAGCACTTAAAAACACAATTAACATTCCAATGTGATACATACTTTCCCATTTAATACCTGCCTCCAACGCATAGGACCCATAACTAGTGAAAAAAAAATGTGACAACGTTCCTGCTAAGAACAATCTTTCTGAACCGATATCTTTCATAATTTTAATCTGTATCTAAAATATCAAGGAAAACACACAAACACAAGCAAACAAACAAAAAGCAAAGCACAACTTTTAAAGGTGAAGGAAAGAATGACACCGAGTTGAATAAATCTAAGAGAGAGAATTTTATGGCCTCAAACAAGTAACCCACGAAGGGATGAGAGAGAACTGGTCAGAGCTAGTCCACACAAGCACGGGGACTGGGAGGGAGGGGACAGGAAAGGGAGCGACCCCAGCAAAAGGCATTCCTGTGTACAGTCAGCCTGTCCACACCAGGAGTTTCCGGGTTCAAAGCGACCCAACAGGATTATCTCTGGGATCACTACGTAAAAAGAAAAATGCTATAGAATTATGCCGCCAGGTACTTCAAAGGAATTCCCACTTCCCCCAAACTTTCAGCCAGTGTACCTGCTTTTCAAAAAAAGAAAGAAAAAAATGAAGGGGCAATTTAGGTTTGAGACTATTTGCATTGTTAGGGCCTTTCTTCTGTTCTCTCTAAATTTAAAAAAAAAAAAAGGCAACCCATGTTGTTTCCCCAAAGTGCCTCTTAATTACACCAGTTACCAAAGTGAACCCATGAAAAGCCCCGTCTTGGCCTTTCAGGGCACTTCAAGGGACTACAGTGGGAAGAGTCAGTCACCGGTAACAACTAAAACCAGCAGGCCCTTCTTTAACTAGTTGGGTATGAAGTTAAAGTATCTTTCTGTGTTTAAATATTTAGGATGGACATTGGGGAGGAACATATTGGGGTCTCTCTGAGAAAAGTTTAATTTTTTGGCACATACACAAATATTGTAAATGTCGAAGGATTTCCCGTCAAAATTTATATCAAAGCTTTGATAACCAGTGATCAAACTTAAAACATTCATTAGCGTGCATTCACATAATCAAGTGACACCTGAGAAGGAAGAAAATTAAGAAAAATGAGTGAAGATGGACCTCGCTCTGAAGTGGTGCAGAGGAAGGATGGTCCACGTGCACTGTCGCATCCTAGAGGCCTTCAATGGTGCTGAAGCAGGATGTGCGTGAAGGTGGAGGAGAGAACGGAGGCTAACCCCTCCTGCCTTCCCGCCCCAACTCCCAGCTCGGCTCCACTGCTCCCCTCGTTTGATGGACAAAGTTGGCAAAACGTGATGAAAAAATTAGTCAAGTCATCAGACATGTTAGTGGAATAAAATATAACTACCAAGGTGTTTTCTTCTCATGCTTCTCATTTTTTCATCAGAATCCCATGGCAGCATTCTTTTGTTCCTTACTACTAAAACATAAAAATGGCAAAGCTCTGTTGGACAAGATGTCTTTTCGTCACTCAGGGAAAAAGGCGAGTGACAAGGAGCTGAAGACATTAACGTGAAGCGTATCTAACCATCACAGAAACACTTGGAGAGCACATACTAATAGCCTTTCACACGGTGAATGGAGTCCTCACTTCCGGCCTTCTTACCGCGGTGGAGGCCTATTTATAGACTCATGTTGGGAAGAACTGGCCAAGGAAAGAAAGTTCTCCCTTTATAATAGCTATAAGATCTGGTAAAATGACAGAGTGGGGTTTTGTAATACATTGCTTATGACAGCTGCAGAAACATTTATAGAAATTGGCCAGACAACGCGATGCTCAATCTACTGATTTCACATGCCCCAGTGCGCCAAGAGATTAAGAAACCGTTACTGTACTCTATCTTTCCTTCCCTCTCCACACAGGAGGCAGCGGAGAGTTACAAGCCAAACATTTCAGAATTTGAGGATTTATTTTAAAGGAAATGTAGTTGTAAAAACTCTCCAAGGATGGGAGAGTTCTCTCTACCAAATGCCTGTAGCTATTCATTCCAATCACGGGACTACACAAATCACTGCTGTACCTGAAGTGGACTGACTCTACAAGTTGTAAATTCCGTCTCCAGGGAAGGACAGGGGAGGCCAGATCACTGATATCCACAATGAGCAAGCAAGATGGTCCACTGGGATGTGTGAGGGGGAAAATATTAGAAACTCTACTTATATTCAGTTTTGCCTTAACCTTTTAAACTTTCCATTTACTATACTTGTATAAATTACAATAGTACATATGTGTATAACATAATTGGTATACATATATTATAGGTGTATGCCAAGAAATATTTTTATTCTAGTGCGCCGAATCAGAAAAGTTTAGAGACCACAGGGCCAGACAGCCGCTTAGAGTCCATGCTTATGGAAGAACTCAAACATTGGGCAGGACTTGGAGATAACCTGAAAGTTCACTTCCTAATTTTAAATTCCATTCACGCTTGCTCAAATGTACCTATCGTTTTAATAACCTGTTTTAGAAAATATTTTCCGTGAGACAAGAAAAATATAAACGGCAGACACACCTTATTTCAGTAAGATTCTTTTAGACTTAAGTGGGATTGAGGTACGTTAGAATTTTGGAGGGAAAAAGTCTTTTGAAAAACTAAATGAGATAAAGTCCAATCTGTATATCCAAAGGTAGGTAATGAAAGAGGTTTCCATCACTTTTATTCAGCTACCTGATGTTTAAGTAAAGTTTCATCTTTCACTCTTGCAGCACTAAATAGAGAACTTCCAAGATTTTTGTTCTTATAAACTCCAATGATTGTGAATTAAAATATAAAATTAACGCATCAGAATGTAAAAGATAACTTTTTCTAATACATAAAGTGTCCAAATCCTCTATAATGGAGAAGACGGAAATGATGTTGTATGTTCAGCTCTCTTTTAGGTAAGTACTCCGCCTCCTCTTCATGATCTAATAAACTTGTGACTCAGGCTCAATATTATTGTACAGTCACGTCCACAGAGCTGTCTGGGGACCTTGCAAGGACCACCTGAATTAATTGTCACAAGGCTTCAGCGTAGCAAGATTTTATCTTCACTCAAAGCTCACCACGTTCACATTATCACAGATGGTGCCCCCAAATAACCGACTTCAGAAGGTCAAACTTCACCTGTGTGCTAGTATTTGTTCTTAGCTCCAAATTAAACAGTTCCCTTCATTCTCAAGAGATTACTTTTATCTTTTAAAAAGCATAAAAACACCCCATGTTCACCCAGACATCTGAACCATAAGTAGGAACAATAAGCTTCTACCCTAAATACAGCTAATTTTTATTACTCTCGGTAGTTATGTTCCATAAAGTTGCTATAAACACCGACTTAGCAAATATTGAAGTATTACTCCCAGGGGAAATACAGGCTTAGATTCTTGCAAGCCTCTGGTCACATCTCGTCAACAGATCAATACATAGCCTTGTTCTATGTGTGCTGCTGTTTTAGGACACCTCATTTAAAACATATTATTGATTCATTAACATTGAGGTCATGGCCAACATTTCTATAAACTCGTGCCTGAACAAAGCTGACCTAATACATGCATTTCCTCCCACATCAAAGCCTTCTGGTGCTTCGGGACACTAGACCCTTCGGGGCCATTTTAGGTAGCAAAATCAACAAAAGCACAAAAATGTGCAAAACATGGTAGTAAACAGAGCACGGAAAGGACACACCTGTAGTATGGGAGCTGAAACAAGAAGGCAGAGCGTCCCCTGCAATTTCAGCTACGAATGTGCGTATCAGGGGACTCAAATTTTTCACCGCTCTGCACATGTCCCCAAATAACTGAGAAAATGACCTGAATATTGATTTTTGGGTTACAAGTGAGGATGTGATTTTGCAAATGCCAAATCTGTGAATCGTGTCCAGAAAAAAAGGTAAAAGACCAACTGTGCTATTCGTATTATTATTGTTTTAAATTATAGCTGTAACTGGATGCCGTTTCAACTTTCAAGTGAGAAACCCCACAGGGTAAGAGCTACAGAACACAATGTAAAGCATGTTCCTCCACCCACGTGCAGACAAAACATCTACACATGCACAGGCCCAGGTCACTCATGATGTCTCTTCCTCCATCCATCGCCAATTCCCTAACCTGACAGCCTATGTGTACACACACACACATCAGCTTTCAAATTTAGAGCCTTGAGAGACATTTCCTGGATCTGCCTTTTGTGCAACAACAACAACAAAATAAACATGGACTTCCTGACATATAAAACATGGTTTCCTAAACAGCGGTCTTGAAAAGTGCTGTTACTTTGTATAGTGACACAGCAGGTGGCAGGGTGTGATGAGACAGGAAATGAGAACAAATGTCTCCCACACAAACTTGCAGACCACCACCGGGAACTCATCCGCACACAAGTCCACACCTTCAGCCACTATCTGCAGGGTTTCTCCTCCTTTAACTCACCCCTACCCACCGCTCAGTTACCCTTTCACCTGCCTGACAATTCTTTACATGTTAACAAGAAATTCACCAAGGGTGACATTACAATGAGAAAGACTCCACTAAATTCAAGTACAGAAAAATTCCTAATTCCTAAACAATAATAATAATAATTCCGAATTCTCTAAATTAAAAGCATTTCTTCTCCTTAAGCCCCCAATTAAAAAAAAAAAAAGTAACATTAATATCTCTAGCAATTGTTAAACCCCTGTCCCCTCACCACCTCCAAAGAATAAGGGTTCCCTAATTACTAGCACTGGTTCCACTTATAAATCTAATAGGAGCTTTTATCTCACTACCCCAGAGATCAAAGTATCCAAATAAATAGAAATGGTGGTAAGATCCTGACAACAAAGGAAGAACACACAGATGCTACCATCACCCACAAAACTGGAAGCACCCCAGGAACACCTGAGCACCCACAAAGCCTCTCAGTCATCTCAACTCCACAGCAGGCTAGAGTGAGGCTGACAGCCAGGACAGAGAACCCAACCAAAGAGGCTCAGATCTGAGGCCCCACAGAAGCACTGGTCCCTGGTCCCTTGACTTAAAACCACAGATGCTCTAAAGTTTAAGGAATAGAAGAATTCCCAAGTGCAACTGCTTCATTAATAGGTGAGGAAATAGGCCCAGAGATGAAATGATTTGCTAACAGTTTAACTATGGAATCAGGGACTGAACTGCATGACTCTGTATTTGCCTCATGAAGGGCTAGGGGAGGATGATTTAATGGGCAATAAAATCACCACAGTTTTATAAACTACAAATCTGGTCATTCCATCCCCTTGTTCAGACTTCTAATAATTTCCCAAAGCACTCTGGACTTTAAAAAGTTCCTGAACATATGGCATAAAGATTTTCATGGCCCAAGTCTGCGTATCTCTTACCTAATTCTACACACACCCGACAATCCAGCACATTCATTCATCTGTCCATACACTCAATCATTCTTTGAGTAATTATTTATGAAGAGTCTACTCTGTGCCGGGCACGGTGCCATCCCAAACTACTTAACATTACTCAACTGGGTTTCTCCTTCTGGACTCTGCGACTTTGCCCACACCACTCTGTCCACCTGGCACGTCCTCTCCATCTTCCATGTCTTCATTCCCTGGAGTATGTAGGGCTTGGTAAATGAATTAACTCAGTAGTTATTGTATAAATATAAAACGTACAAAGACCCTGAGATTTAGATTAATGTGCCAAGTATATCTGATGAGCACTCTGAGAACACTGGTCTTCTTTTGATTGACATATAATTCACATACTATAAAATTCACCCATTTGAAGTTTATAATTCAGTAGATTTTAGTACATCCACAAGACTGCAACCATCATCACTATCCAATTCCAAAACGATTTTATTACCTCTCCCCAAAAAAACCTAATCCTACTAGCAGTCGTCCCCATTACCTTCTCCCCCTAATCTACCTTCCGTCTCTATGGATCTGGGTACATTTCTCACGTCAGGTGAATACCCTAAATATTTAAATATTTTTAAAACATCCTAACAAGAAATTCAGCAAACATATTCACTAAGACTTCTTTTTATTTTTTTTTTTGAGATAAAAACCTCTTATTGAAAAATAAAGGCAAAATTCACCTTACATAAAATATGAATTCCAGTTTAACTTAATAAACTCTTAATGCAGCTTAGTTATTTATTCCCTTATAGGCAACAAATAGAAAACTCAGTATTTCCAGGAAAAAAATGAAGCCCAATAAGTGGATTTTTGAGAAAGCAGTTCATAGACATCTACAACTAAATTCACATGTCCCCAAAGAATAGAGAAAGTAACATGAATATTGATTTTCGGGTTACACATAGTGAGTAGGCGATTTTGCAAATACCAAATGTGAATAGTGTCCAGAAAAAGTAGAAGACCAACTGTGCTATCCCTACTATTGTTATTTTAAATTACAGCTGTATCTGGATGAGATACAGTTTCCTGACCGTCCTGTCTGTTCTGGAACACTCACGTACTGCTGTGGACTCAGGCAGTCTGACCTGCTGCGGGACATTTTTAACTATGAGAAAGCCCTTTCTTTGAGCCATGAACTGAGTTTTGCGTAAGTCTGTGGCGCTGCAGCATGCGTTGCACACAGGTGCACAATCTGTTACGAGATCCCAGAATGTAGGATGGACAGAGCCTTTGACCAGCAATCTAGTCTCCCTTTAGGAACCTGATTTGTAGAAATGCTAAGACAAGTGTATAAAGTAAAAGCCTGAGGATGCTCACTGGTGAGTCACACCAGTGCTCTCCCCCTGGTACTGGAACTGTCTAAGCAGAGCTGCAGTGACCCTTGTGGGGGTGCCGTAGGGGGAGTCCTGCATCCCCTGGGAAACTGCACTTGGTGACTTCAAAGTTTCTTCCAACGATAAGCTCTTGAAGACAGGGGACAGCCCTATCTAGTCTCACTTATTTTCTTCTCTACTCCCCTGTTTCTCCTCTCGGCATAGGCCATGGAGCTCCATGGAGAAGGTGACCATGATCAGGTCAGCATCAGAAGCCTTCCCACAGTCGCTGAGGTGTCTGGAGCCACCTCTCCTGCTTATGCTGGTGGGAAAGGAATCCAATCACCTGCTTCACACAAATACTCTGTGCTTGGGAGCACACTGTCTTTCCTAACCCCGCACCAGCAGAGCTGACGAGGGGCAGTACCAGGGGCAGCAGCAGTGATATCCAAGGTCAGTGGGAGGGTGATGGCAGGAGGGGAGATGACCGGCAGACCAGTTAAGAGACCGTGGAAGGTCCAGGTGCTGGACCCTTCATGTCAACCTGGCAGAGTAAAGACAATACCAGTGTACAGAGTGGAGACCAGATAGTCTCCCAACACCAGGCTGAAACCCTTAGGAAGAGAAAGAAAAAGGCGAAAACTCCCACCACAAGGCCCTCCTATCCTGGTAGGAAGTGGGAGGACAAGTCAACCCTAAGATCCCATGGAAACAGTCGGGGAGATCAAAATAAGGACCAGAGCAGCCCAGGGGGCCAAGGACCTGGCTCCTCCCCCCAGGAATACTACAGCCTTAGCATCACCCAAAAGGAACCGATCTAGAACTAGTTTGCGGGAGGGATCCATTCCTTCATCCCTCCCCGATTCTGCAGCTCTCTGGAGTCAGAGAGGGAACTCTAGCTACTCATGGAACCTGTGCAGATCGACTAGAATTGGTCTCCAGTGTTATGATCCACCCACCCTTTCAATATGGATAAACTTTAACTTTTCTGAAGTGGGTCAATTCTTTCATCTCTAGAAACTAATAAATGTCTGCTATATCCCTTAAAAAAATAAATTGGTCTGATATGGCCTCAAGGAAATCCCAGTCTGGCTCTTTTCTCCCCATCTAAGTTGAAGTGGGCAAGTGATTCCTAGTATATGCTTGGGCTATTTGGACAAGACACTCAAGATGCCCAAAGAGTTTGGTGTGTTTGCAGCTATCACTGCATCAAATTGCCAATGCGTTAAGCTTGCCAGTGTGTGAGAAGTAAGTATTTCTGAAGTACTGAATACTGCGTGTCTGTAATAATTTGTGTCCAGAGATTTCAGTGGGCTTGGAATGGTCCATTTGTCTAGAGTACTCGCAGTTTTCAATATGTGTGGCACACTGTGTGTTGGAAGGGGTAAATCTGTCTTGCTTATTAGTATGTACAGAGTGGTGCCTCTGTGTGCATTTTGGTATTGGAATTTACGGCCACATCCTGAGAAGTTTTAATCATGGCCTGTTCTTCTAACTGGCAATGTGACCCAAGGCAAACATGCTGGGTCTTGCTGGGATGCAGTTTCTCAGTGCTCCAACGTGACCCCTGGCACAGATGTCCAGGCCATCAGAAAGCATCCCAGATGTGTGAGATGGGGAGTCCATCACGACCTATCATAGCTATACCCTACTTGCCACAATTCTGAACCTCACACTTCCTGCAGCAGTTCTCAACCTGTGGGTCGCAAACAACGAAAATACATCCTGCATACCAGATATTTACGTTACGATTCATAACAGTAGCAAAATTACAGTTATGAAGTAGCAACGAAAATAATTTTATGGTTGGGGGTCACCACAACATGAGGAGCTGTATTAAAGGGTCGCGGCGTTAGGAAGGTTGAGAACCACTGAGTAAGGGACGACAGCTGTTAATTCTGCCCTTGAACGTCTCACGTTCTAGACGCGCATCCTCTCACTGCACCTCTACCCAAGACGGAAGGCTTCTTTCTAAACATCTGTCACCCCAATAGCTCCCTCCTGCCTTTGCATCTACAAATAGTGAGGGCTTGTATGAGGCTGAAGAACGGGCTAATCCAGAGGTAGTTTAGACACCAGCATTAGGTAATTTGGGCTTCACCCCAGGCTTTAAAACAGGTGGTTTAACAGCCCCATTAAGACCCAGGCAGCTGGGCTCGACGGCCCACAAATCTTCTCCCTGACATCATGAGCCTATTCTGAGTTTTGTCAACTTTTCAAATGAAATTTTAAAATGTAAACACTAATTATGGTTAAACATATTGCAGTTAATTTCCAAGAAAAACACTAACAGGTATGTTTTGAACCCTGAAAAAACAGAGCAAAGTCTTAAAGAACAAGCTGTTTCTATAAACAAATCAGTAAATATGTACTAGTTTACTGCCCAATAAACTATTTTCGCATTTCATGAAAAAAAGACAAAATTAAGAGAGATTGCTAATAAAAACCTTCCAGGGGAAAATATCTAATAAACAAAATTTACCATAGAATAAGGCTATAAATTATAAAGAAGCTTTGAAAGTGTTGGGAACAATTTCGTGTAGAAAACAATGAAGAGAAATCTCCTAACTTCAGCCGCAGGACTGAAATTTCCCAGTATTGCACTAAAACCAGGTTAAAATGCACATTCTAACCTGTATTTTAGAGGGAAAAGAATGAGGTAGAAGAGCCAATATTGTCTTAAATTGTCTCTAGAACTCACTGACACATAAAAAAAAAAATCAGAAACAATGGGGGGGTCATGATGACAAAAGATAGAAAGAGAAATGAAATGGCATTATTTGTAAGTATCTGTTCTTATTCCAGAAACATCATATCCTACTATATTAAGTGGTAAATGTATGAGTATAGGTCAAGTCTCCTTGGGAAAATTATTTTTCTAGGCCACTACTTTCTTAACTGTAAAAATAGAAGTACTGGCCCATAGTCCCTTTTCCTCAAATCTGCCATTTAGAAATTCCCATAAACCAGTTTTTGTTGTTGTTTTTAAGTTAGCAGCAGATTCCTTTGGCAGAAAAGCTCACTGGTAGCAAAAATCTGACCTGAAGGACATGGGACTATTTATAGTCATTATTCCACTAATGCGTGACTTTTCTGTATTTCACTACAGAAATAGTCATTCGTTCAATTATGGGATACTTGGCCAAAAAGTGCCCAAGGACGGAGAATATATAATACAAAGTATCCACACTGCACGGCCTTTCTAAAAATCCAAGAAATTCATGAATTCTGAAACACGTTTTGGCCCAAGGGTAACTGACTGCATACCTGCAATAATTTAGCATCTACTTCACAGAGTGGTTTTGAGGATCATGAACTTATAGAATGCTAGTATAGTGCCTGCACATGGCAGGTCCTTTTCAGGAGTCATCGGCTGCTGCTAGCCTTCCCGGACTGATCCGAGGGGTAGCAATACCCCTCAAACATTTCTGGTTTTCATTTCTTCTTCATTCATACCCCAATGGATGTACTTACCTCTCTTCGCTCATGTACAAAAAATGAGTGCTGGCTAACTATTTCTTTACCTTGGACTGTTACATCCCATGTGCTACTTTAATCTACATAAAATAATTATCTTACACTTTAAGTTCCTTTAAGCATTTGAGATTAGGACAACTGTATCCAGCGTCATTCATACAAAAAGAAACCACAGTACAAAACAGATAATCCATTAAAATGTACCATCCTCTTAGGCAATAAGGTTGTATAGCAAAGGCTTTTTTAAAATTATTATTCCATTTTCAAGTAGGAAAATGAGTATTACCAGGTACTTTCAATCTAGCCCATAAGCCTCTTAGTAGGTTACCAGGAAACAGACCCCAAGCACATGTCCCACTGTGCTATGGGAAGCTCAGGGTAATGGACTCCAAGCCACTCATTTTCTGGGAGATGCATCAGAAGCAACAGCTATACACAGTTTAAGTCTCTTTTTCTCATTCATTTTATCACCCATGTGAAGCCCCAAAAACATATCTTTCCCAAGCCCTCTCTGCTATCATGATACTCCCAACACTATGAATATTGAGGTCAATACTGACAAGCTACAGAACACTCAGCATGGAACCACAGCAACAGAGAAATGCACAAAATGGTCAACTTTAGGGGGAAGCACACTAATCATTCTTTAAAAAATCAAAATACGAGTGCTTCCATAACTTAAAAATTTGCACTTATAAGAAAAGCATTCCAGACAACATTAAAAACTTTACAGATCAAAGATTACTTTTTATTTCTGAGCAAAGTCCCAGAACTGATCGGTAAGTCAGCAATAGTTAGACAAGCTACATCTAATCTAGATGTAACATCTGTAAGAATATGACCTGCTTTGAAGATTTTCAAGAAAATAAGGTTCTCTTTCAGGAAAACCAGTGTCAAAACAATAAGTTAACTTTCAGATGCACCCTTTGAATTTATTTAAATGTAACTATGACTTCAGAAAAATTATATACCAATGACTAAAAACACAATAAGCAAAACTTATTGTCCAACCTCATTTAATCTTCATACAACACTTTAAGATCATAATTTCACTTATATTTAGTTTGTTCAATCATAATAGTCTTTAAAAAATAGAGAATGATAAATTTGAAAGATGCCAGATTTTTATTCCATTTTTCCTTATTAATAATACCAACAGTATACTCAACAGGATACTTGTGTATAAGGCTACAGTGTACAAGATATAAAGGGAAATTGAAAACTTTAAAATGCAATGTAAATGTAAGTCTATAATAATAATAGTCACAATAATAAGTCATCATGTACTGAATGCCACTATATGCCAGTTACTATAGGAGGAGTTTTACGATCATTCTCTCCTTTAATTACCAAAGTAATCTGATGAAATAACACCTTATTTTATAAATAAAGAAACTGAAAGTCAAGTTTAAGAAACTTGACCAAGTCATACACATTATAAATGGCAGAACTGGGATTTGAACCCAAGTTGCTCAGCTCCAAGCCTTGGCTCTTTCCATACCCTTCTGCCTCTCAGAGCCAAGTACTTCTAATTCTTGTCAGAGCTCTGGGCTTCCAAAGAAATACTCACACTGAACAAAATTTAAAATTTATAACGTTTACAATGTTTCAAAACATGTTATTAAAGATATACACTATGATGGTTAATTTTATGTGTCATCTTGGCTAGACTATGGTATCTAGATAGTTGGTTGAACACCACTCTAGATGTTTCTGCGCACATATTTTTTAGATCTGATTAATATTTAAATCAGTAGACTCTGAGGAGAGCAGATTAACAGGGGTGGGCCTCATCCAATCAGGTGAAGGCCTTAACAACAAAGACTAAAGTTCCCTAAAGAAGAAGGAATTTTGCCTCCAAACTGCAACATAGAAATTCTGGCTGAACCCTGACTTATATACTTAGAGGTATTACATATAAAATTTTAAGCATCAAATGCATTAACGCATGCAGACAAGTAAATTTGTTTTTACGCAAACACTGAAATAACTTTTCTCCATCTCTGTGGTGTATCTGTGTGCCTTTAATTAGGTTGGTTCTGCTCTGTCTTCACGTGAATTCCTTTTGGGGCTTGTCCACTTGCATGAAACTTTATAAGCGCGCACACTATCACTGTCCTTGCGTGCCACACTTATATGCCGGGGAAAGCCTAAACTCGCCTGCTCACCTGGACCTGCACCTGCCACAGTGTCAGAGTCAACTCTACAACAATAAAGACACTTTACAAAAGAGATTTAGGCGCTGTTTTCCGACTGTCACTGTCCATGACAACTATGACAAAAGGAATCCATGCTATCTATTATGAGACTATAGGAACATCTTGTAAATGACAAAAGAACTGACAGATTATTTCCCAAGCTTCCTGTGGGCCCGCAGCCCAGCAAAGATGAGCCTAAACTGAAATAAGTGAATAAAATTTTAAACATGCTTTAAAAACCCCGAAGACAAGAGTTATTACAGAAAGAACTTCTGTTCCTCTTTGAAAAATCAGAGTACAGACTTTCAGATTGAGGTGGAGTTTTTAGGCACTAAAGCCCAAGACTTAAATAGAAAGGACTTTACTTTTGAAGGGAAGAGGGAAAGAAAAAAATGACGCCTTGGCAAACCAAAATGTGAGAAATCTAAAAGCGAACGACGCTGCCAGAGCTCGAGGTTTGTTGTTTTAAGTCTCTCCTCTCGCCCTTCTCGGCCCTCATTAACTCACATCTGGATTGCGGCAATAATTTCACTAGTATTCCAGGATCCAAACTTTTCCTCATTCCAAACCATCCCACCCCTGGGCGAATTTTCCCGTAACTCTGCTATGTAACCATGCCACTCCTCTGACAAAAAACCTCAGTGGCTCCCTTCCATAAGACATCTCCACTCTTCTGCTTCATGTGAGAGCTTTCCAGATGAAGTGACCATATCTTCTCGTTCACACAAGCCCACTTCCCAAAACAAATCCTTCCTTCCCATTAAACGGTCTCATTCTTCCCATCAAAATAATGCTAATTTTGCACCCTTATCTTTGCTCGTGTCGTTCTATCAACTTAGGATAACCTCTGACCATAGTAATTTATGTTCCATTCATTCATTCATTCGTTCATTCACAAGCATCTCATGAGTATCTTGAACCAATCTAGTTTCTAGGGACACAAAGATGACTAAGACCTTGACGTCAGGGCATGTGATGATTATTTGGTGAGTCAGACGTGTAAACATATCTGTAAACATTAGGGCACAGTTTAATAATTGCTGTAACATTGTGTACAGGGTACTACGGAAACACAATGGAAGTACTGATTCATTGTAAAGGAAGGTAGGAAATGAGGAGACCATGGTCCAAGAGATAGAATTTGAATGAAGTCCTGAAAGATGACTAATGGGGAGCGGTGGGACAGGATAAAGGGACAACCACTATTTTAGAAAAACAATGAAAAGGCATCCCAGGGAACTGCAAGAGATTCCGCATGACTAAAATACAAGAAGTAACGATGGAAAGCACGGTCACGTAGGCTTGAACTTTTAGATGTGTGAGGGGGAGCCAAGGAGGATTCCTAGGCAGTGAAATTGATTAGATGTGAGGTTTTTTTAAAAATATATTTTATTGATTTTTTACAGAGAGGAAGGGAGAGAGATAGAGAGTTAGAAACATCGATGAGAGAGAAACATCGATCAGCTGCCTCCTACACATCTCCTACTGGGGATGTGCCCGCAACCCAGGTACATGCCCTTGACCAGAATCGAACCTGGGACCCTTCAGTCCACAGGCCGATGCTCTATCCACTGAGCCAAACCGGTTTCGGCAGATGTGAGGTTTTTAAAGGTTTGCTCCGAAAAGACTGTCCCTTCAACATCAACAGAGCCTTCTTGTGATGGTTATTTTTATGTGACAACTTCTCTGGGCCAAGGGGTGCTCAGGTTCAACATTATTTCTGCGTGTGTCTGTGACGGTGGTTCCAGATGGCCTTAGCATTTGAATTGGTCTCAATAAAGTAGACAGCACTCCCCCATGTGGGTGGGCATCTTCCAATCCACTGAGGGCCTGAATAGAAAAAGGCAGAAGCAGGAAGGATTCACCACAGCTTGCTTCCTGTCTGCCTGCCTGAGCTGAGAGGGTCTTCTCCTGCCCTCGGGCGGGCGGAACTGACACCATCATTGGCTCCCGGGTCCTCAGGCCTCTGGACTCAGACTGGAATCGCACCCCCAGCGCTCCTGGGTCTCCACCTTGCAGACAGCAGATCGTGGGATAGCTCAGCCTCCATAACAGCATGAGCCAATTTCTCATAATAAATCTCTCCATTCATATCTATTTCCTCCCCTTTGGAGAGCCCTGGCTAATACATCTCCCTGCTACCACACTGCTCACATTTCTCCCATTGCCTTCCCCCTCCTGCCTGGAACTCCTGGAACAAGAACAGCTGCCCTTATGGAGCATTCGCTATGTCCCCACACACTGAGCCGGACACTTCACACCATCTTATTTAATCCTCACAATCTCTCTAAGGCAAGGAACTTAGAGCCAGAAAAGTTTTCTTGTCCAAATATCACACAGCTTGTAAGTGGTAGATGGTATTCAAACTGACTCCAGATTCTGTGCTCTCCATCCACTCTGACCGGCGCTCTCCTTGTCTTCTCCCCATTCCACATCTGTGTCCTCTCTTCGCTATCTTAGAGATTGCTGCGGGACCTGAGTTCTATGCCCACAGCTGCCACACATGAATTGTTGACTTACACTGGGCAGGTAATTTACCCTGGCTACTTTCCTTGGCTAAAATGAAGAATTAGACCAGATGGCCTCTCAGATCACTTCATTATCTCCTGCCACACCCTTGGGTTAACACAAAGCACAAATGTGGGTATATAACAGGGCAACTGGGCTGATACAACCTGGGATGCCATGTCCACCGAGATATAACTTATGAATGGTCCACCCATCAACGTTTAAGCACAACACTTCTCAAAGCAGGAAGCCAAGCCTGAGTTAACGAAATCATCCACAGTGAAGGGCCCCTCTTACCCCTGAACCGGATTCTTAGTCTAATACTGTCTCCTCTAGGCATGGATGCTTGGCTTGTGAAGGCTTGATTTAGAGATCACTTCACTACCAGGAGATTCTACAATCACAAGCTAAGCAAGAAGCTGCTTCAGGGAACACAATGGAAGCCACTGCCTCCGTTAAACACCCACCAAACTGAGACACAAAACAAAACAGATCCTGTCCTAGTGTTGCTATCTTTCGAGAAAATCTTTTGAGACTTTATTCCAAGGGAAGAAAATGTTACATGCCACAAAGCAGAACAATACATCCATATTAGCTTACTTGAAGAGCCCTTGGCAGCTGAGATTGGAGCTGATGGGTTTTATCTTTAATAAACATGTAAGTAGCTTTTTGTTCGTGGTTTTTTTGTGTGTGAGTTTTTTTTCTCCTTCATTAATCACCTTCTTTTGCCCTCCAGGGAAACCAAGTAGGTGGGCAAAAATTCCTGGAGGTTTTCTGGGAGGTACTTAGAACACCCACACCCAGAGACATAAAAAATACTTCAAGTCTAGATAAACAGTTTTAATTTGTTTAACAGGAAATATCAGTATGAGGAGAGATAAAATATTTACACATTGAGACATAGGAAATGTTACAGGAAAATGGAAAAGATGTATAAGAACTACAAAACTTCAGCCTAAACCCTTTAAGATGTGTTTTCTAATGATTCATTCACACAGCAGACTCTCGGATCCACCAAATCCATCATTCTTTCCTGGGAACGGAAAAACAGTATCACTCACTATTACCTATTATATCTATTATAATGAATGCAGAGAAGAAACAAGACCAGTCTTAAATTTACACCTGCCAAGCAAATTAAAATAACCACAGAGGAGTTTTCACCACAAAAAAAAAGTAATGTGTTCATTTCAAGAACCAGACAGACATAAAGATGTAGGAAACTAAAACACTGTAAAATTCAGTCAACCTATGCTATTTAGAGAGCACTTCACTACCAGGAGATTCTACAATCACAAGCTAAGCAAGAAGCTGCTTCAGGGAACACAATGGAAGCCACTGCCTCCGTTAAACATCCACCAAACTGACACAAAACAAAACAGATCCTGTCCTAGTGTTGCTATCTTTCGAGAAAATCATCCCTATGCTACTGGTACAAAAATACAACTGTTAACCAAAACTCACATTCATTCAGCCACACAATCAGCAGGCTTGAGATAAAATCTTTAAATTGCGTCTTTAAGTACATTTCTAAGAACTGACTACATTTAGGATAGATCAAACAGCCAATAGTGGTGAAGTTTTGGGACACTACATCATAGACAAAAAAACTAAATGTCCTCCCATGTTAGAATGAGAGAGTCTCTTTTTAGAATGGCCAAATATACCCAATGACATAAACTGATGGTTTATATTTAGAAAGAGATGAGGTCTGCTAATATTTGCTAAACAAGAACAAATCCTAAAGATGACCTTTAATTATGACTTAGCTACTTTTTAGGTGTTCAATTGCACATAAAAAATACACATTTAGTTAGGACACATAGTATTTACGCAGGAAGAGAAACAAAGACTTTCATAGAGACTAAATGAAGGTGATGTATAATGTATGTTTTCAACTTCCCAACCCCACCAGCTTGGGCTAGTTTGAAAGTTAAAATTTTTTAAAATAAATTTCTGTCTGGTTTGAGATGGCCTAGGAAGTTTCCAGAGACACAGGCAAACTAGTCAAACTGGACGTTAGCCTGTATCCTGAAATGTTTGCCCATCAAAGGTGGCTAAGGAGGGGGCACGGAATGAAAAGAGACCAAATAAAATAAAAGTCCCTGGATGCCTCCAGAAAGCTATGACGCGGGCACCCCTGCTGCTCTGAAATAGAAGCACACCTGCCACTAGCAAATGAGAAGCTGAGAGAACAAGGTGGGCACCAATCTGTGTCTCTCTGCATCTGTCTTGTGGGAAAAGGTTTTCCGGAGGCCTCCTGATCCCCATGGCCTCTTAACCGCCCAGTAGGCTCTGAGCTCTCCAAAGGCACAGACTCTCTGATAAAGCTCAGGGTCCTCAAAGCTTTGCACATAGTAGGTGCTTAGTAAATTACGCCTATGGTGTGATTTTAAATAAGACAGAATTACTCAAACATTATACCTACCGTCTAATAAAGACAGGTATATAGACTGTGAGCAGGATGCACACCTGGAAGAGGCTCTCTGTCCTAGGAGGTACAGGTCTACGTCCATAACCTCCTAGTCCTGTTTCTTTGGGGTTTTGTTTTTAAAAGAAGCTCAAAAACTGAGATGGTGCACAGAGTGGTGGAGAGAGCACCAGTTAGAGGCGGGAAACCTGACCTCAGGCAATCACTCGGTTGGTTCCCTGGACTCCAGTTTCTTCTTCCGTAAAATGGGTGTGGTGGTGAAATGAATTCTGAGGTCCCTTTAAACAAGTGATACTAAAGAATTCAGGATGGAGGGCAAGATCAATGAGCTGGGGGTGAAGGGAGGGGGACACACAGTGAAGAGCCTCAGGAATAAGACGGCTCAAATCAGGCTTGAGAGATGGGGTACTTGTCCACTGGACAACTCCGGGATCATCAAGGTCAGGTGTTCATACAAGGCAAGTTTGAATTACATGAGATCTTTATAAAATCTTTATAAAATGTTCTGCTCAGATCCATCATCACTGCGGTCTTTAAACACATTAATTCTCTCAGGGAAGCTGATTGGCCTCAGAATCAGACCCTTACCATTCAAGCATTTATTACCCAACTCAGTATTTTTAAAACAATACATTAGTTTGAAATGAAAAATAAAAGTCAGGTCAAGATCAGCCTTTAAATATATATTTAGGATAGACTAGAAAATATTCTAGTACAATAAATGAAATAATGGCGAGACAAGTTTTAAGAAACCTGTTTTAGTTAGGTGTACTGACTAGGTACTAATGGAAAACCTATTTCTCTTAATGGGCTACAGTCAAAGATACCTGGGAAAAACTGATCTGACTACTAAAAATGAACAAGGAAATCAAGTTTCTAAGCAAATGTTTCAAGTTTTTACATTTAATGCACTGCAAAACCCTAACAAGCTATCTGATTTGCAGCATCCTCATACCATAAAGTCAAACAAATACATTCAGAAATGTGCTTCCCTGGGTAGGAAGCAGAATTACAGAGAACTGCAGCCAACACTAGGAAGAAGAGAGTAAGCACTGTGCAAGCCTCCTGCCTCATTTACCTGTTTGCATAAGGAAATTCACATGCTCTCAAGACAATAATTCCCTAAGTTTCTGGTCACTAACCAAGAGCTGTCACATAGTTTCTTGGAATAAAAGAGAAGAAAATACAAATATAGAAATGGTTTCCACTTAGTGCAAGTAATTTAATGTACACTCTTTTATATTATAAATAAGACCTTGTCTGTTTATAATCTCCTAAGGGATATAAGACAAACACTCAAAAAGCCACAGTGGCTGTGCTCAAGGTAAGGGAGAGGGAGAAACATGAGCAGGAGGAATAAAGGAATGAAACTTGAAGAAATAGGAAGCCGCTGATATGAGCCTTGGAGTATATGAAGAGAGTATCAACTGGCAGAGTTTGGGAGCGAGAGGGTGAGGAGTGGAAAGGGGGATGCCTTTGACGGAGGAGAGAAGAGCGAGGAAAAGGCATGAGCGCTATAAAAAGATGGACAGGCAGCCTGGGGACACCTGTGGGAAAAGGTGGGAATAAAGGCTATGGTTTCAGCGTTGGGCCCACAGAGTAAGTGCCTTCAGTGGCAACCAGGGGCTACATGTTTTCTCTGGCAGGCAATGGAAGGGAAGCTTTTTGACTGGGGGGTGGCAGGAACCTATGGATACCAAGAATCTGAACACAGCTTGTTTTCTTATTGCAACACATTTAAGGTTTTGCTGGGGATCAGCTTAAAGGTGGTCTCTGCACCTGCCTCCCATTCAGTAGACAGCAGGGATACTGACCAGAAAACAGCCTGTTTTCTCAGACACAAGACACAGTGATAGTAACTTGGTCTGAACTCCAGCTAAGCTTCACTTCTCATGCAAAAATGCACAGCCTCAGGATAGCTCTGGCTCCTTTCCCAATTCTCTCTAGTGGAAGCCAAGAAGAAGGGCAATTTCTGCTGGGAGGGAGTCCACAGGTTCTTTTTAAGCAACATTCCAGGAAGGAAGAAAGGCTAATTCCCCTTGGGAAAGAAAAGCTTAGCCTCTCATACTCAATACCCCAGAGGCTCAATAACTGCTCCACTTATCTATTGCTGCACAGCAAGCTACTCCAAAGCCCCATGGCTTAGGACAACAACCATTTTTACATCTCATGATTTTGAGAGTCAGGAATTTGGGAAGGGCTCAGCTGGGTGGTTCTTGCGCTCCATACGGTGTTGACTGAAGTCACTTCGTAGTATGCAGCTGGGGTGGTCATACATGGTGGCCTGATGGGGATGGACGGAAGGCTGGACACAGCTGGGAATAGCCACCAGAGTGCCTGTCCATGTCCTCTCAAGCCTGTTGGTTGTAGGGTAGTCAGACTCCTACATGATGCTTGGGCTCCAGGAGACCCAGGTGGAAACTTCATTTCTTTGGAACTAGCATGTCATCTCACCTGCTATCCATATGGGTCAACAAGGTCACAGGCAGGCCCACAGGCAAAGGGACAAGTGTCAAAGCATCGGTGGTCATCTTAATCCACTGTAACAACCAAAATCAGAGCTGCATCCTAGGCCGGCATGATTTGCCTATTCTTGAATATTGGATATTTAAAACATCAGGTGACGAAAAACTCATTTGACTACCTCACATTACAAGGAGAGGAGTAAAGGGGAATTTTTAGAACAAAAGGTACACTCTGACTGCTACTCAGAGTTTAAGACTGAAACACCTAAAGGCCTTACAAATACTCATGTGTTTCAATTCAATAATTCTGCCTAACAAAACAACATAAAGTTAGGCGAGTATATCAAAGCACTATTGACAATAGTCACAAAGTTGAAGTAACCTACATTTCTAACAAGGATGGGGTAAATATATAAATACAGACAAAAATTTCTTTTAAACGATTAAACAATGTAATAAAATCCACGGGGAGAGTCAACAGGCAATGAAACCCTACACTCCAGTGTGATCAATAGCAACTTTGAAATCTGATGGATAAAGATCAATTAGTAAAGAATAAATACCATCTTGATTGGGATCTGTATTTCCAGCATATAGGATGCAAAGCACAATCAGGCAAGAATATTGAGTTTGGAAGACCAATGCACAGGAACATATATAAAATGCTACCCAATACAGATATAATTTACCAGGGGGCTACTGCCCCAACTCTTGCTGTATCCAGGGTTAAAAAAAAACAACAAAAAAAAAACTCACACAGAAGAGAGATGGTCCAGATTAATTTTTTTTTTACAATGTGGTAAGAATGGAAGAGGATGGTGTTTAGGGACAAGAAAAACAAATTTCCCCACCAGGAAACAAAACAAATCTCACACAATAAATCAAATTCCACATTGGAGAAAACAGCTATCAAAAGTCAACAATACAGTGTTGACATACCTTTTTATATAAAGTTAAAAAGCGGGACTTCTTTTACTACAATTAAACAAAATTTTTTAAAGTAAAAATATTTTTAAATGCTTCTACCACACATTATTCTAATGCTGTAATTACAATAGAACCTGTTAAGGCCTTTCCATTCCTATGCATCTTCTCTACAACCAGGGGCGATGTATATGCCCTCCACCATGAAAAATGTTATGATGACACTCACCACCGAGACTCACTGAAAAAGCAGTTGTGTACAACAAATAGGGAGAGTTATAAGGAAATATGAAGAACTTCCTCCGACTTTCTACCATAATGGGGATGGGGGAGGTGTGGACTAAATATATCAGCAAACACTTCGGGAATATACACCAGTTGCAAAGAACTATGTTAATGTTGGAGATACAGAGAAATTTAAGATATAGCCCCTACCTTCCATGTCTCCAGTCGGTGAAACCAAAAAGTTAATACAAGATAGCACTTGGGTAAATAACTAACACCTGATATTTTAGGAGGATGCTTTGGCTTCCAAGTACAGACTGGGTTAGGGGGTTGGGGGGGGGCGCGGTGGTTGGGGGAACAGAACTCGGAGGCAGGACACAGAAGACTGCACATGAGGTGGGTTGCTGCAGGATGATTCTCAAGCCGACCAGACTCCTGCCCCTTTTTATAATAAACATTTTGTAATTCCTCCACATTACTATCCCCAAATGAAATACTTAAATTATGGAATCTACAACATACATGACTTCCAACTAGGGGTGTGTGTGTGTGGGGGGGGGGTGTAGCTCAAACTATAATATAAACCAGAATTAAAAGAAAACATGCTCATTTCAATAGATAAAATCTTGGGGATTACTACAGTAGAAGGCATAGCAAACCCATCTGACACTTGTACCTACTCACTACAACATAAGCTTGAATTTTTAAAAACAGGATTGGATGCCATTCTGTATAAGACACACAGACAACGAAGGGGCAGAGATACAGGTAAACCCTGCAATGAAAATCGGTGTCAGAAGTAATCACAGACTAGACTCACCCATATGTTTTGAGAAAGAGAGGAATATCGCTTTAACTGAGTAGGTGTAACATGTCAGGACAAATTACAGACTATCAGAGCGGAGACCATGAGGAAGGATGATATACCTCTGCCAACTTGATCAGCTTGTTTCCTTATAGAATATTCCACTTAATTTAATTATCTCACTGTTCCATAGGAAAATAACATGTTGGTTACTATTCATATGTAGGAAAAACTGTAAAGGCACATTTCAACGGAATGTTATCAACGCTTTTCTTTTAACATTTGATACTTTAGAAAAGAGGCTAAGTAAGAATATACAATACATGCACAGAATCCCTCAGACTGTGGTCTGCTTGTGTGTTGTAGGGGCACCACAAGAGACACTGTTGGCAGTGAAATGACTTTCCGATTTGTAAACTCTTGTTAAGCTCAAAAAATATTTATTTACACGGTACTTGTATTCATGAGAAATTATGTACAATAAAATTATGTTATAAAACTTCTGTGTTTATCTATGAAGACAAAGCTATATTCTAGGCTCAGATCTTTATAACTGGGTTTTTTAATAGCACAAATGTCCCCTGGGAAGCCCCAAAGATGGGCAGGATTCAGGCAATTCTTTGTTGTGTGGGACGGTCTCCTCTCCTCTCTCTCCTCAGACGCTCCCTGCCACCTGTCCACTCTATGGCCCTAAAGCGACACTACCGTAACTCCTTTGAGAACCATGTCTGTGGGGTTTACAGATGAATGATACCTGGGGCTTATCTATCCCAAGAACTAAAAGACTTCACATTTATCACATTTTATGTTGTACAGACAATCTTTCTACCAAGTCACACAGATTCACCATTCTTTGTTCCAAGACCTTTAAGTTCAATCTATTTCTCAGATATAAATAAGTTTTCAGAGTGTATTAAACTTTAAAGAGAAGAAGAGGAAAGAGCTTAAAGTCTATGACCCACATTCATGATAGGAAAACCAAGAAGACGGTCCTAAAACATCTCAGGAGCTTGAGAAATTTATCAAACTCTGCAATCAAGAGTGATTCAGTTATGAAAACTGATAAAGCCCAGGTCCCTCTATCAGTGCCTCCTGGAGTTGCCACTGAAACAGTTTACTTCGTGTTTTAGCGACACAAATGTATTAATCAAGTCTTCACCGAATTTTATAAATAGCAAACTTTTCTTAGTCCAAATTACCACTTATCAGGTCAAACATTATGGAAAGAAACTAATTTGGTAATTAATTTTACCAAAGAAGTGAGTAGTACCTGTGTATTACTAAGTTTAATATTTTAGAGCTATTTTAATCCACTAAAATCTGTGCCCAAAACATTCCTTACAGTGGTTTAATAGCAAAAAAAAAGCCAGAAACTAAGCTGAAAAAATTTTGTATTAATACCACATCTCTTTACAAAAAAAGGAAGTGAGGTAGCTTACAGAAATAAATATTATGCCACAGAATAAAAAATAGCCTCAACAATTACAAAAGAAATGCAACCTAAAATAAAAACATTTCTCATCTTTCAAATTAGCAAAGCTTTGGGAATCACAGTATTTAAGGGGAATGTTTAAACAGAAACTCTGTATATTGTTCTAATAGACAAAGAAAAGAGAAAAATAAATATTAAAGATTGGTCTTCCATATTTCATGTTTCAAGAAGAAACAAAGTGTCATTATTTACAGTGATTGTCTTCATATAAAACCCAAGAGAATCTAAAGACAAATAATCAGAATTAATCAGAGAATTAAGCAAGTAGTTATAAGATCAACATACAAAACCAGTTACATTCCTATTTGCCAGCAACCAAGATGTAGAAAATAATTATAAAAGATAAAATGTACCCAGGAATAAATCTAACAGAAAAGGGCCAACGCTTATGTAGAGAGAATTAGAAACCATTACTGGAATTCATTAAAGAAGGGCTAAAATTATACTATGTTTATGGATAGAGAGACTCAATATTGTCAAGCTATCAATTCAACCCAAATGGATGTATAAAGTTCATGCAATTTCAATAAAGATCTAAACAGAGGTTCTAGAAGAACTTGATGAACTGATTCTAAAATTTATGTGGAAGAGCAAAGGCGCAAAGACAGCTAGGATATAACTAAACTAGAAGACTAAGTTTGAAAGGGATTTGCCCAAGGAGTTAAGGACAACACACAAATCAATGTCAGGTGAATTAAGAACTTAAATGTAAAAGGCAAATTTTAAAACTTTATAAGGTCCTTAAAAGAAAATATATGAAGACATAAAAAGGCTAACTACCAGAGAAAATACTGATACATTTGATCATATTAAAATTAAGAGATTCTGCCCAAAAGATATCATAAGGAATATAAAAAGGACAGATCACACACACTGGTAGAAAATACAGGCAGTACGTAACAGATAGAGGATCAGTACCCAGAATATATAAAGAATTCTAAAAATTCTAAGGAAAAAAGGGCAAAAAACATGAAGAGACGTTTTACAGGAAATGAAATATGGAAGACCAATAAACACATGAAAAGATACTCAACCTTATAAATTAAGCCACTGAAATATCATTTTAGACCATCAAATGGGCAAAATTTAAGAATTCTAACAATACCAAATTTGGGTCAACAGCCTTATATTAACCTTGCTGGTGAGCATTCAACTGGCATAGCCACTGTGGAAAAAACTATTTGCATGATCTCATACAATTGAAAATACTTATTATGACCTAGCAACCCAGTGAGACTCTCACACATGAGCATCAGGAAACATGTGTAAGAATATGCACAGAACATTATTCATACTAACAAAAACAACATAAAGTCTATCAACAGGATGACCAATAAGTTATTGTAGTATAATCGCTTAACAGAAATCCTACAGAGGGATGCAAATGAATTAATTACAATTACACTTTAGAAATGTACTGAGTGACAAAAGCAAGTTGCAGTAGATGACTACACATAGTAAACCATCTTTATAAACGCAAAAAACAAGCAATCCATTGTATAGGGATTTTTAATAGCAAAAAAAAAGCCAGAAACTAAGCTGAAAAAATTTTGTATTAATACCACATCTCTTTACAAAAAAAGGAAGTGACTGTCTCTTTTTGAAAGCAAGGGAATAATACACAAAATCTAGGGTAGTGGGTACCTATGGTGGAAGAAGTACTCCTCTACTCATTTACTTCATAAAGAAGTTTTCACTTCTACTCTGGTCTCTGTGCACTGAAACAGACAACCGGTTACACAAACAATATAATTATCTCTTTTATCTTGTATTTACTTGTAAATACTGAACAGCACGTCATAGTAATCCACATAACTTATTTTTAAAAACTCCAGAGGTGATTTGTTTGTTACTGGTGAGCTCTTGGGAACCACCAGCCTAAGTGACAACAGATTTCCTCACAGAGAAATAACCTCTGGGTTTGTTGGCAATCAGGATTAAGAATTGTGTGACATTGTAATAACCTTCAAATGACACGAAGAAGGAATTTAAACAGCTACTTTGCAGGACTTTATACTTAGTGAGACAGAAATTCTTCAAGTCTCAGTCTGAGAAACACTGCCATCCTAAAAAAAGAAAGGTACTGAACTTGGCATCGTGGATCCTGGAAAGGAAGAGGAGGCTTCTTAAAAAGAACAAGTTTATAGTTGGTTTCAGCTACTTTCCTGTTCTGAAAAGAAAATGCATTGGAACACAGGCAGGTTTTCTATTATTACTGTCCACAATAGGGCGATGTCCGGAAATTAGCCTGCACATATTTGTTAAATTTAGCGCTATGCTTCCCTATCGGTTTCGAATTGAGTTTTCTGATTCATCAAGATAGCGAAAGCATATGTAAATGCCTATCATTTCGTGAGGCAAGTACCTCGCTCTAACCTGCTGACCTAATGGTTTAAAACAAACTTCCTGTCCTCAGTGAACTCCTATGAGGAAATACACATGAAAAAGATTCCAGAACAAGACAGTATGCTCAAGTGACCACATGAGTGGTGCAATAGCCATTGCTGTCTTCATCCTTCTACATGTGGAAAAGAATGTATTGAGAAGGCAAATTCCTTAAAAAACAACACTGGAATGATAAAGCCCAAAGGACAAGACATATTGTAGGCAAAGGGTGATGGCAAAGGACTCTGAGCAAATGAAGATAATGAGTTTGACTAAGAAAAAAATAAGAGTAACTGGAGACCACAATCTTTTAGAAAGCAAAAACCAAGCTGAGATAACTCAACGGGTAAAAGAAATCATTTATAACCATCAATACACTCATCCTCAACATGAGTAATTTTTTTAAAAGATTCTAAGGGACACTGATTTACTACTGATTTAAAACAACTGGACAGAAAGAAAAACAAAGCTGTGCTAAGTAGGTAGGTAGATGGGGAGATGCATAAAGTGTGAATAGAGGAAGGACCCAGACATCTGCTTCTGAGAACAAGAAATCAGAATTAACTCCAATTCAAAAAGTATCTCAAATGAGATGGCTTTAGTGCAGCCAGGTTCCTAACAAACTATGCATAGGTACTGAAGATGAAATCGAATTTTCACAAAAAAACAATCAAACAAAAAACAAGGAAAAAAATTCTTTTTTCTTAGAATGGGTATTTTTGGTTAGAATTCAACCACTACTACTTCTCTTAAACATTTCCATAATGCTCATTTACGTACTTCTAAATATTCTTACTGTAATTTAATAACCCATTCACTCAAATTCTCAAAATAAATGTTAAAATTATTCCTTTTGACCAAATAAAAGTTCCTATTAAATGGGCTTTATTCATTTAGTTAGATAATAATCAATTACCAAATGGCTATTGGGTGCCAAATTTTGAAATAGTCGATCTAGATAAGTAGTATAATATATAATAAAGCGTGACGCAGTGTACCAAAATTCCAAAAGTGCTCAAGAGCAGAGGATCTTCCTGACATTCGACAACAAAGCATGATGTAAACTTAGTGTGAGGTCCTTGCAGCCTTTAATCAGCCAAAAGCAGTGATGGCGAACCTGTGACACGCGTGTCAGAGGTGACACGCAAACTCATTTTTTTGGTTGATTTTTCTTTGTTAAATGTCATTTAAATATATAAAGTAAATATCAAAAATATAAATCTTTGTTTTACTATGGTTGCAAATATCAAAAAATTTCTGTATGTGACACGGCACCAGTTAAGTTAGAGTTTTTCAAAATGCTGACACGCCGAGCTCAAAAGGTTCGCTATCACTGGCCTAAAGTGTAAGTACATTTCGCTGCAGGAATATGGAAGTGTTTGGCTGGGGGTACTGCTACTGCTGTGGCTGTTATGTGTACACACCCATTTTGCTAAATTTACTCGGATTCCCTAAGTCAAGTACCTAGCTCTAAGTTGCTGATCTAATGAATGTACACACAGTTCCTGCCCTCCGTGAACTCATATTCAAGAAAAAGGTAAACACATTAAAAAAAGATCCCAGAACAAGACAGGATGTTCAGGTGGCCGGTAAGTGGCACAAACAGCAGGCACTGTTTTATCACTCCTGGAATTCTTGATCTAAAACACATCTGGATTTCACAACAGATTTGATTCATCCATCACAGCCCAAGGTAAACATGCTCAGGGCTGTCAACTAAATCAGGATCCTGGCTGGGAGGTGCTCTCCGCCCCGGATCTGTTACGTACTCAACACCAATGCAGGAAGGTCTGTGACAACCTGGTCTGGTCTCAGAATAAAATGAATTCTGCAAAGGTAGGGAGCGAAGGCCACGCTGAGAAGAGCAGGATGAGCACTCACCCGTTTTGGCAGAGCCTCTTCTCCTGAAGCCCGAGCGTGTGAGGGTCCACAGAGGTTGCTAGTTTTTCTAGATCCATTTCCTAAAACTGTGAGCCACAGGATGGGAGCCTCTAAAACAGCGGTTCTCAACCTGTGGGTCACGACCCCTTTGGGGGTCGAATGACCCTATTTTTTTAAAAATATATTTTATTAATTTTTTACAGAGAGGAACGGAGAGGGATAGAGAGTCAGAAACATCGGTGAGAGAGAAACATCGATCAGCTGCCTCCTGCACACCCCCCACTGGGGATGTGCCCGCAACCAAGGTATATGCCCTTGACCAGAATTGAACCTGGGACCTTTCAGTCCGCAGGCCAACGCTCTATCCACTGAGCCAAACCAGTCAGGGTTCGAACGACCCTTTCACAGGGGTCACCTAAGACCATCGGAAAACACATATATAATTACATATTGTTTTTGTGATTAATCACTATGCTTTAATTATGTTCAATTTGTAACAATGAAATTGGGGGTCACCACAACGTGAGGAACTGTATTAAAGGGTCGCGGCATTAGGAAGGTTGAGAACCACTGCTCTAAAAGAAGGTGTTCCAGGAAGACCAGAACCTGGGAGAGGTGGGCTCTCCCGCACAGCGCTGGCAAGGACATCACCAGAGTAGAAGTGTTGGCATGCCAGAGCCGCTTGCCAAAATCAGTTCTCCCTCTGTCACCGTAACAGACGTGTGGCTGGGCACAGGTGCCCAGCTAGCCTACATTTCCCAGCCTCCACTGCGTACAGGAAGTGGCCAGGTGACTAAGCACCCTCCAGCGGCAGGTGATAGAATGATGTGCCACTTTTGGTCTCCGTCTTAAGAATTAAGCACACACTCCTTGGCAGTATCTTCCCATGTGGAATACAGAAGAGTCTATCACCAACTTCCACCACACACACGCGAGGGCCACCCCCCAAGGGATGGCAGAGCATGAAGATGCAAGGAGCTTGGGTCCCAGAACATCTGTGTGGATCGAGCTACCCAGCTGCCCACCTACCTCGGGACCACCCCGTGAAATGGAAACAAATATTTTTTTAAACAACTTTATTGTTGGGGCTCTCTGCTACTGTGGCAAGCCTTTACCTAACGATGTTGGTAAGGAAGCCACACCATGCACTAGCCATCTCATTCCACTTAAGTTCGACAACCCCAGGCAAAGCCCACCTTGGGGAAAATCTAAACAAAATTGCCATTCTCAGCTGCATCTGCATTCTGTGACCATAGCCTCCTAGAAATAGGAACTCCATTCAGCCAACTTCTGAGCACCTAGAGAAAAGGTATCATGCTATACACTAGGGAGCTTAGAGCCAATGAAAAAAGAAAGCCAATAAAACCCTCCCTGGGTCAGGTCCTCTGAACTGCATGCTTTTCACCCAGAAGTTCAGCTCTAGGTCTTCTCTGCCCTGTCTCCAGCACTTTGTGGCGCCTTTTATATACAGGCACTCAATAAGTATTTTGTTAGATGAATCAATAAACTCAACTTGTTCTCAATGAACTCAGTCTAATGGGGAAATAGAGGAAACAATTATAAGATAGCACCTCTTACATCATAGGCACGCAATATGTGTGTTGTACTGATTTTTAGAAATGAATGAATACATGAATATCAAACAATGTAATGGCAAGCACTATGGAGGGGGCAGAAGGAACCAGAAATTAACAAAATCTTCCTGGAGTCCTGGCTGGTGCAGCTCAGTTGGTTGAGCGTCGTCCTGTGCACCAAATGGTTGCTGATTTGATTCCTGGTCAGAGTACATGCCTGGGTTGTGGCTCAAACCCTGGTAGGGGGTGTGTAGGAGGCAACCAACAGATCGATGTTTCTCTCTCTCTCTCTCCCTTTCCCTTCTTCTACCTCTAAAATGTTAAAATAAAATAAAATCTTCACAGAGTTGAAATTCGCCTCGAGTTTGATATAACCAAAAAAAACAAGCAAAAGGGGGGTAAAAAAGGAATCAAGAAAAGATGCAGCACCCATGCTGTGTAAACATGTTTACTATAACTGGAATTGGGGGCAGAGTTCAACCATACAATGAGCATAGCCAATACTCCTTTGATTGAATACTATTGCTCCCATTAATTAAGCCCAAAACTGAATTTTTTTCCTTTAGCATTTGCATCACCCTACTTCAGCGATTTTCAACTAGTGAGCGCAAGAATTTTTAAAATACGCAATAAATACCTGACTATTTAGTCAGGGGGCACTGACCTCTTTTCTCTTAGGTTGTCAAATAAAAAATGACTACAGCCAACACAACAATAGCCATCTGGCATGAATAAATCAAAATTATACCTAGTTTTTTGGTCAGAATGGCAAAAAATATGTATTTTTTGGTGTGCTGCAGAATTTTAATAATTAGTTTATATGTGCCATGAGATGAAAAAGGTTAAACATCGCTGCCCTACTTGCTTAATATAAATTGTTTGCTCCCCCTTCTTTTAGAGATTTAATTTTCGTTTTTAAATCTAAAATCAGGATTTGACTCGTTCTAACAAGTCCTCTATCATATAATCAAGGAACCTCAAAGTTGGTAGGAATCTAAAAATTTTCCGAGAAGTCACTTATCTTGATTAGCTCTAATCAGATCTCCTTTGCAGCCCCACGGAGTTTTTATCCTTCTCTACGGCTGCTTTATGTTTTGTCCTAGAGCAGCGGTTCTCAACCTGTGGGTCGCGACCCTTTGGGGGGTCAAACAACCCTTTCACAGGGGTCGCCTAAATACATCCTGCATATCAGATATTTACATTGCAATTCATAACAGTAGCAAAATTACAGTTATGAGTAGCAATGAAAATAATTTTATGGTTGGGGGTCACAACATGAGGAACTGTATTAAAGGGTCGCGGCATTAGGAAGGTTGAGAACCACTATCCTAGAGTGTATATGGTGGTAAACACATTTTTTATTTTATCTTTAGACTTTAATTTTAAGAGACCATGTTCATTTTCTTCTATAATAAACTTAAAAGATATCCATCCACACATTTGGTCATATTTATTTATTCTTTAGCAACTGAAGCATGAAATGATGACTGTTTTTAGTCCCAATCTTTAATAACATTATATTTATTACGCTTAAGGTTGTTCAGCTTTCTCATGGGGAAAAAAACAAACAAACGTAAACCTTTATACTATACACCTACCAGTTCTGCAGCACAATTTTAATAAAAGGGGTTTACTAATAATTGGACAATTTATATGATGTGGGCAGGGAAATATGAGTGATTATAAAGTGGCCAGTCTTATAAGTCAAGAGCTATGATCTTTGATCCATTCCTCAATCCACTTCAGTATCTGATGGACATTATCCTCTAAATCTCCTAGTTTTATTGCTGGGCAGCTATTGCACTATTTCTTCCTCATAGGATGCTAATGCTTCTTCATAAAGAATTTGAAATATTTCACACTGGACATTATCTTTTAGTTTCTTCTCATTATCACTCCTTGTTTCAAGTCTTTGGTACAATACACTATTACCGGTTTTCAGCACAAAAACTATATGAAACAAGTGTTCAGAGAAGAAATCACAACTGTGGTCATCAACAAGAACTCCACCTTCACTCATTTGGTTTCCTAACTCATTAGCTACTCTCAATTCATTTAAAATGGGACAGTCATATTCTTCATCATAACCATCCTATAACTGCTCTCCTCCAGCAGAATCACCCACATTAATGTGTTTCAGTCCCGATCTTGATGCGAGTTCTCTGCCTCGTGTGGTTTTTCCAACTCCTGGTGCACCCGTGAACAGGATGTCCGGAGGCAGCACGGTCCTCACCGCCATGGCTCTGCTAGAATGCATGCTTCCTGTGTAGAACCCACTCTCTCCTTTATCTCACAGTCCTCCAGTGCTCAGTGACCAAAGGCTGTGCAGAATTTCATCTTTCCATCCACCCCGTCCGCTCTCCAAGTCCCTGTGAAGTCCCACCTCTTGGCTTGTACTTGGGGACAGTGTTTGTTGCCTTCGGGAAAGGTAAGTTGTTGCACCTTCTTTCCTAAGATCCACACGCTTCCCCATGGGTAAAGCGGCCACGTTACTTTGTTCACCTCCATTTCTGTCTGTTTTATGGATTAGGGTGGGAGACGCCAAACGTTTTTTTAAAAATGAATCAAGTTCCGAAGAAAGGATCCCACCTTGAAGCTGCCGAGTGCCTGTCTCTCAGGAACTGTCAGCTGTTTCCCTGCAGATGGTTTAGGCTTAGAACCATCCGTGGCCTTTCCCGTTCCACCTTTTGTTCCTCGGACGAGGATACTGCGCTTCCTTGAGACTTCCTGTTTGAATAACCACACACTTGGGTGTTCAAACTCCCATGTGTCCCATTATTCACCATAGGAAGTAACCGGGCAGCTGAACACAAAATGATGTATGAACAAAACAGCTGTGTGTTAGCGGGATGAACAAAAGACAGCAGGGAGCTAGGCACTGCTGTGAGTTTCAAAAACAAGGTCTATTTAGTCAGGCCTGGTTAAAAGGCTGCTGAGTCAGAGCGTCGGGGGCGCGCTTCCTAATTGAAAATCACTGGAGATGTGAACGAGTCTGCTTTTAGGTACTGCCTCGGAGTTTCACCCCAACACCAGCCTTCCCAACAGCTCCTTCCTCGGAACAAAGTTGCCTCTTCGATCTATCACAGAAATGGCAATACCAAATCAAAAGTTTTCACACAAAAATTTAACACCTATTTTTTTTCCCAATCCGAAAAGCAGGTCCTCCCTTCCCCAAGGGGCTTTACTATAAAAACACGAGACACACACAAGAACACACAAATGCAGCACAGAAAACAAGCCTCCATTCTCCAAACATCTGGAAAATACGTTAATTTCAGAATCAGTCCATCTTTTGGTACCCTGGTTTCACCATCCATGTCCTGTGCCAGGACAGAAGAGCTTTCAAAAGGACGTAAGTTTAAAACCAACATCTTAGAATAGCCACAAAACTGAATGACCCCCTAATTCCACCAGGAGTTGGTGTTAATTTATTTCTTGGCATGCGGCAAAAAAATGCAGAAAATAGCAGTAAAGGAACCAGTGTGAGCCTCTAAAGCAATCCCGATCAAGTAAACAAATTTTATTACAGCTGCATTGCAGATGTTCCCACAAACTTTCATCATCTGTAGTAGAGCTCTAAAAATTTAGTCTTCAGTAGATTTTCTATTCCATGAACTTATCTAAAATACTATAAATTCCAAAACTATATACAGGGCTGCTCTAAAAGTTAATCCTAGACACTCAACCCCACAGAACATGACCCTTTTCCCATGAAGAGGCGATCACATGGCCAAAGCCATTAGACAATTGCTCTTTTGGTCTCCAATTCCCTCCTCCCCCAATAATCTTTACCCTTAGCCACTGTCTCTTCCCAGTTCCAAAAGAACACACAATTTCAATGAAAATTCCAGGATGCGCATCTCTACCAGATCATGATCTGGCATTAAAATAATAATAATCTAAAAACTTAGTGACACCAAAACAACAGGAGTCATTAGTCCTATAGGAATAGGGTCCATGGCGAGCAGAAACCACTGTGGGAGGAACAGCAGCACCAGGCTCAGCTGAACAGAAAAGTATAAACCAAGGCAACTAGACCCTAACTTCCCAGTCCCTGCCAGTGAACAGAAAGCTCAAGAAAAGCTGTTCAATTCGTTGTCATCAAGCTGTCACTACCCCCTTTTCAAAAACTTTTGACTCCCCCAAAACTTAACTACAGCCATCCCTCAGTATCTGGGGGGATTGGTTCCAGGATCCCCCCTGCAGATACTAAAATACTTGTGTGCTCAAGTCCCTTCTATAACATGCCTAGAACAATGCACACAGTTGGCCCTCAGCATCTGGGGATTCCCATCCCTGGATTTGCAATCACAGATCAAAAATACTGTGTTAGATCCCAGGTTGGATGAATCCAAGGATGTAAAACTGCAGATATAGAGGGCCAACCATATTTTTATTGAAAAAAAAAATCCATATATAAGTGGACCCACGCGGTTCAAACCCATGTTGTTCAAGGGTTTATAGTTCCGATCTTTATATTCTCTTTGAACAGAGTTGATAGAAAAGTCCTGAGAAAATACTTATTCTTCTATATTTTACCAACTGGGGCGATTTTAAGCCCAACACTCGTTCCTCAAATGTAACAATGGGTGTCATCCCACCCAACCCCCCCCCATCAGAAAAGACATTGAGCATGCACATTTAAAAACCATCAGCCACTAGGATGTGACGGTGTGATGACATGGCAGGAGTACCATGTGTACTAAGCAGGACTATGGAGAAAGCAGAACTTAAAATTTAATCAGTCAACTGGTACTTGTAAAGAACAGCCCATCCTAAGAATCTTGAGTTCTAGAAGTGGAGATAGTCTGCAGTGGGGGAGCAGCCTAAAATACAAAATCTAAGTGGGAATTATGACCCTGTTCTTTAGAGATAAAGCGAATAAAACAAAGCAAAAACAAAACACTTTTTTTTAAGGGTATCTAAAGAGTCCCCTGATTGAACCTTCACTCTGTGATGCTCTGGGGAGACTAAGAAGGTACAGATTAAGTAACAGATAGAAAAAGAGATAAGGTAGATCAGATAGACAGAGTTAGAGATTTACAAAGTCACTTATACAGAAAAGAAGGTGAAGGGAATCACTCTGACGACAGTGGCAAAGAAATCTAGGGCCACCGTAGTTACAGATCAATCAATCAATCAATCAATCGATAAAAGGTGGTTAGACCTATTCAGTTAGCAAACCTGAACAACAAAAAAGCAACCATGTATGAGTTAGAATTTACTTGGAGCAGAGGGGAAATGAAACAGAACCTGAAGGGGGCCTGGCTGCTTTATCTTCAAGGATGTCAGATAACATAAGCAACCGGACTAAACTCGGCAATTCTCAACAACCAGAAAGGGTGTCATGGATAAGGCAGGAAGGAGATAAGCTGGCATTCCCCCGACCACCCTTCAGGAAATGGGCAATGAGGTACACTTTCCCTGTCAGGAGATGCTGACAAAACCCAGGATCTCATTCTGAAATTCAATAAATTCCTTACAGAGTCCTAGAGGCATTAACAGTTAAATATTTTAAAAGAGTGTAAGTGCCCCAAATTTAAAATTCTTCCATTGCCAAGAAAAAAAGTGCAAAGCCCGTTTTGAAAGAAGCAACCCCAAACCAGAACTCCTCAAGAAGAGGTCTACGGAGACACCAGGTTCAGCTCCTAGATTTTAAGTTCAATTCACTTCCCAATTCAAGGTCTTCCTACAGTTCTCTCTCACTTACCAGGTCTGTTCTAAGGTAGAATCCATCCACAACAGGCCTGGATTCCAACCTAAACCCAGCCTGTCCAACCTCAGAGAAGTCACAAGTTAGTTCATATTATTATTCCATAGTCGATATAGTAGGAGAGATGCTCAAGATCGGTTTTTAAAGGGTTCAAAGAGGTAACCAGGAGGCACTCAATGGGAGGTAATTTACTTTCTTTTGTCACCTAGTTTGCAAGATCCTCATCTCCCCAGAACCCATTCTACATGTCTCCTCTACTCTGTGGGAAGCAAACAACGCCTTCACCATTATCTGATTACTTTTAAACCTCCATGAAAGCACCTCACCCTTCCTGGAAAGTCCTCCATTCATGTCCCACTTGGGTCTTTTCTTCAAGACCCAAGGAGCTTTTCCTCACTCTTCATTCAAAGGGCTCTGCAGGTCTTCCCTCTGCACTTCAAAAGGTTCCCACTGAATTATTTTTGCTGTGCTTATGTTGTCCCATCGATTTCCTGCGCATGAATGTTTCTGTCTCATCTCCTCAGACATATTACAAATTACTTGAGGATATAACGTTTCAACATCTATTGTTACCCGCACAGCCCATATCACAATGGGCATAAATGAAGAATTCTCTCACCAGCTGCCTTATTTACATAAGGTCTTTGTCCACTAACTATTCAGAATCCCAGTCCATTAAGTTCATCTCATGTTGAGTGAGTGGGTCTTTTTTCACTTAGTTGTAAATACTTCACAACATTTCATAAACTTCTCTAAGAAAGCCACACAACTCAAGCTGCAGACTTACTGGCTCAACGAGAAGAAGCCACTAGTAAAAAGGAAAGAAGACGGGGTCTTCACATTAGCTACGAGTCATTTGTGGAACATTACGTTTTCACCACAGAAATTAAACAACTTATATATAAAAACCAGACAATGGAACCAAGAACACACCACCACCAGGCAGAGACATTCTTAGAGAATTATCTACCAGCAGCAAAACCCACAAACTTACCATCTTACCATTTCAAACCACAAAGCATCAACCAAAACCTGCTTCAAGGTGGGTGAGAAAAGAACTCCTGCACCCGGACTCTGCCTGAAGCTCACCCGGACACCCTGCGGAAGGCGCGCTCCATTAAAACCAGCTGATATCTCAACTAAAACCAGGGGTTCACTTATTTGCCCTTTCACTCAACAAGCATTAGTTAACACCTAATGAATGCCAGCAAGTAGAAAGACAGTAAGAGAAATATATCTTAGATGATCAAGCCTCAGCTTCTGTGTTCTTCTATTTTAAGTCAAAACCATACCAAAACCAAATGAAATCACCTATATGTTATTTTGCGTTATGACTGTTTTTGTTTTTGATTTTTGAGGAATAATTTGCATACAATGAAGTGCACAAACATTAAATGTGCACTTCTGAATTTGCACATATGTATACACCTATGTAACCTCCATCCCAGTCAAGACATAAAACATAAAATTAGAACTATAACGTTGGGGGTTGGGGGGTAAAGACTGGTCATCGTGGTATCTCTGGAAACACTGGCAGGTGCCTCTGTGGTGACTGCCCTGGGCAATCATCCTGGTTAGCGGAGATCTTCACATCCATGGTGATTTATCATCAAACAAAATTCACTGAGTCCCAAACTCTATACAAGATCATTTGTATTTTTTATTTCAGGAAGATTTTTAAAATGTGAAGGAGGATGATTCTGGATTAATATTTCTAGAAATGTTCAAAACAGAAAGAAGATAAAATAACAAAATTTTTTTAAAATCCAAACACAATTTCGGAAATCCAAGGAAGACGATATAACAAAAATCCGATGTCGCCCTCACTATGACAGGAAGCAGCCACACAGTTGGAAACAGAGAGTAAAAGAAGGAAGCGGAGGGAATATAACTCCTAAAGTTTGAAAAGAAATCTTGTAAATCCCCTAATTCATCCCCCAGCCTCGCCACAAGGTTCTCCTCCCACGAGAGATCTGAGAGTGCCATTGTCTCAGGAGGAGATAAGCCTGCTTTATTTTATTTCATGAATATGGAGCTGCCCTGGGCACCAGGCTGACTGGGCCCAGTTATTTTAGGCTGGCCCCCGGGAAGAGACCGTGGAAAGAAAAGCAGACATACTTAATTAGTGTCACCACAGTCTGGCACAATGCTCTAAAACCTCAGGGACATTTCTATAAATGAGTTTTCTGGTAGGCCCCTTTTTTAGCAAGCTGTCAATTTAAGCCCAAATGAGCAAACATCTAACTTTATCATTTCACAAGAATGAAGATGCTTGCAAATCCCAGCAGGTCCCTCTTACAAATCTTAGAGCGAGCCAGTTAGGCAAGGTAGCAGAACCAGCACACGGGCCCTTGAAACTTTACCCTTGAAAACTGATCATTTAGGATAAGGGGCAGATCAATCCCTTATTTTTTTTTTAATTTTTTAAAAATATATTTTATTGGTTTTTTACAGAGAGGAAGGGAGAGAGATAGAGAGTTAGAAACATCGATGAGAGAGAAACATCGATTAGCTGCCTCCTGCACATCTCCCACTGGGGATGTGCTCGCAACCCAGGTACATGTCCTTCACCGGAATCGAACCCGGGACCCTTCAGTCCGCAGGCCGACGCTCTATCCACTGAGCCAAACCGGTTTCGGCAATCCCTTATTTTTTAACAAGCAATTAATTAATGTTAGTTTGGCTGCACTGAACTGAGAACATGACGAAGTCTTTGATGCTGCCTTCAAAGACCTCATGGTCTAGAAGTGGAAGCAGACAAAGAGACACCGAGTGGAAGGAACCCCTAATCCAGGCCAGAGAGTGAGAATGGAAAGGGGAGAAACGGGGGAAGGATACCTGAGGTGGCGGCACCAGGAAGAAGTGTTCCAAAGCAAAGAACCAGCCCTCTGAGCATGAAAATGACAAAACTGAAGCCTAGCGATGAAGAAGGTCTAGATTCTCAAGTATCTTGTACCCCACCCCAAGGAGTCTGCACATTATCATTCTCCTAAAGGCTTAAGGAACCACTGCACAATTTTCAGCTAGGAAATGTTATCCTCAGATTTGCATTGAACCATCGCTCAGCCCCGAGTGAGGCTGTCCAAATACCAGGAGCCAAACTGGAGGCAGAAAGCCCACCAGTTAGCTAGGAAGCTTTGCAGTGATCCAGGTGAAATTCCATGGGAGCTACAGTCAGGCAGAGACAAAGATAAGGATTCCAGAGACACCGTGGCTGGAGAGAAGAGGTAAGAGTGGAGTCTTGGGCAGATGGCAGGGAAAGATGGGTGGGAAAGAGGGGGTGGAGTTTCAGCTGCCCAGGCTGACACACCGCCCAGCAGTGAGTGAATCCTATCTGCTCGCCAAACAGAGCAATCTTTGCTGATGAGAGCCTGTCGGGCACGGCTATCTTTCATGGGAGACTTGGCAAAGGATGGAGTCAAGGGCCTCAGGGTTAAACATTAGTCTGTGCATTAAGATACGGCTTTGAGTGGGGTAAGACGATGATGGGGATGCATTTAGTTTTGGACGTGGCCTCTGGACATCCCAAATTGACCATGTCCAACAAGTCCTTAGGCCTGGAGAAAGAGCTGGCTAGCTTGCAGATGAAGCCTTGAGATTAAGAGTTCATTCAGCAGAATTATTAAAAAATTTTAAAAAAAAATTAAAAAAGGCTTCCAGAAACAAGTAAAAAGGAGCAGAGAGGGACTAGGAGGGAAACCAAGGGAGTCTGGTATCTCTGAGCCAGTGTGTACATGACCTTGTATTTTAAAGCTGCTCTGGAATAAATGAATTCTTTTGAGAAATCTGTTAAAGAAGCTGAGTCCCAGGAGCCAGTGCTTTAGACTAAGGAGTCAAAATCTACTTCTACTGCGACTGCTGGCAAATCACCACCTCAGGATCCTCACCTTTGCCTGCTCCGAGTTGTGAAAATCAAATCTGTGATATCCTGGAGGCTTTATAAACTGTGAAATATCACAAAGGCACTCCTGGCTTATTATCGAAATGGCATTACAAGGGAGCAGGAAAATTCCATCTAATAGAGTATAAACTTCTGAAGGCGAGACCTTCAGTCTTCTATACCTTCCTATGGGCTACTGCGCTATGTGTTGAGTGGGTATTTTTAAAATGCTTGCAGCCTCTTTGGCAGTAACATGAGAATGTATGCACAGCGGGAAGGAGTGCATAGCAAAAGGCATATCCAGCTTCCTAAAAGGATTTAGAATTGAAATAGGCAAACCTTAGCCTTCCCACAGATGTGGCCAATGACAAAATTACGGGGAGGGGTTGGGGGTGCCTTCTAGTCCCAACTTCTCTCCGAATGTGTGCCAGGTTTTTTCTGAAATCCTTTAGAAACAGGGACAAGGTATTTACAGAAAAAGCAGTGAACTGCAGAACCGGAAAACAAGGGCTTTATAAAACTGTGTTCAACAACCCCTGGCCATTGAAGAAGAGCGCCTTCACGTCTCAAGTTGAGACCTGCAAAGTGTAAATCAGGCCTTTGTGAGACAAACTAAAATAGTGTCCCCCCGGGGTACGCAAATACCACAGTGAAGTCACCGGAGCACACCATTCCCTGACGGCGGTGGAAGGCAGGCGTCAGTCAGAGCCTACCTGGCAGAATATTTTCCTGGGGAGAAAATGCTGTTTGTTTCATGCTAAGTATATACACAGAGGACCCAACAGAATAAAATATAATATCCTTATAGACCAATTATTTTGATTTAGATTCACAAAAAGGATATTTAGATAAAGAGAAAAATGCATCGTTCAATCACGATTTGTCCCTAAAGCTGATGAGGAGCTTGGAAATTAATCTGGTCTTGGTGTAAATTTTAGGCATTCCATAAACTTTGAGTTGGTTTTATAAGCACTCCCTTAATCTAACTGTTTTCAGAAAGAGAGAAAGCCACCTTCCCCCCAAGATGAAGACCCAGGTTACCAAGTTTCCATCCACAATGACTATGAAGTTAATGAAAAGGGCAGCTTAAATACATAGCAAATCCTCAGCCACAATCTTACTACCAGCTACCCCACTGATACTAATGAAACCTATTATGCTTTATTATAAAACACAAGAGCCACACAATCAGCAATCGAATTAATCCATACAGACGCTAGAAGAGAAGATCCAGAAGTTGGAGGCAAAATAAGAAAGACTTCTTTTGAGAAAAGGGTGCCTGGTTGAGATTTCTCTCCACAACAAGCAGAAAATGCAATTCTGGTTCCCACAGCAACTTTAACTCATTTTATCGGAAGACACACTGCTCCCTGGATGACTGGATATGCTCCTGGAGACATGGCTACTTTCAGAACCAATGCTGATTTTCCTGGCTTTTGTACAAGTGATGATAATAGTACAATGATCTAATTTGTACTTGCCATCTGTTAAAATGTGCCTCATCCTCCCCGCCGCCCCCCAAGAAAAGGTAGCAGTTAAAATGATCATGTAATTTTATATACACATGTGTGTGCATGAGAAGTTTCCAGAAGGTAACATAAGAAACCATGCACGGTGGTCTCTAAAGCAACTTAGCAACTGGAGATGCAGAGACTCACTAATCATTAAACTCGCTGTTTTAATTCACCCTGGCATGTGTTATTTTTACAATAAAAAATGACTGACGATCGGTGCCAAAACACGTATGCTTCTTGCGACTACTTAAGTGCAATCTGACTTGGCTTATTTTAAAGTGTACTGTGTTCAAAGTTGAACATTAAAAGGAAGCCTAGAAAAGTGGTCGCCAGAACCCGTTCTTTCACACCGCTCGCTCCCTTCGCGTTTCACGTGCTCCGGAAGGGCAAGGCACAATATGCATCACTTGTTTGAGGGTATGTGAAATCTGAACTGGAGGGGAGATTTAATAGATGCACCAGCAGTCACGGCACTTGAATTCGTGGGAATAATTAGTTAGCTAGAACCCATGGAGTAACTGGAGTAAGGGAGTGAGTATGCTGAACATCATAAAGCCCTATTTGTCATAAAGTATAGATCATAACAAGCATGTATACATACATCCTTGTCATTTAAAAAGGGGGGGGGAGGAAATGGGGGGTAGGAGGTGAGTGAGAAAGGGAGAGATATTGATTGAGACATCAACCCTACTACACACTAATCTCCCTCCCCTTCCCACCACACACCATTTCCTCCAGGACATCATTTCTGACCCAAGAACAAGTACAATAGGTTCTAGCCAAGTCTTTAGACACTGTCTATCTGAAAAGTTTAAAGTAAATGTTTTTACAGTTAATCACAATGGTCATCTGAAAACTACTTTAACTTTTTTTATACTTAGAATTTTTAAACCTATGGTTTATGAACTGCATTTACCAAGGATATTATTTTTTTAAAAAACTGGAAAAAAAATCTTCCAGCAAAAAACAAGTCCAAACATATAAAATTTTTAGAGCAAAAAGTCATGTTAGAGTCCTAAGTAGGTGAACTTTAAAATCTCTTTTGACCTTTTAATCACCAAGACCCACAGTTAATATATCTACCTCCCAGCAGTAGGAACCTAACTTGACTGATACTGTCTTACCCACCACATGGTGGTTGTAACAGAGAAGTAATCACTGAGTAATCTAGCCACCTCTACAGATCACCTCAAATAACCTTTTGCTACATGGTACCCACAGCAGAAAACTCAGAGGCCAAGACTGACAGCCCCACCTTTACCTCAATAAGAAGATGCTTGTTCAGAAATTTTCAGCTGACTCTCAGGCTGACTTTGAGACATCAAGGCAATGCCTTTGCTTTGAAATATTCAATATTTGAAAATAACATAAGATTTCGGGGGCATTCAAAATTCAACACAGAAACTTTAACAAGTCACAATTTAAACAAAAATAGCTGGATATACATTTCAAAAGTAATCTTGGCCAAGTTTAAAAATGTAATACTTAGGAGAAAAGAGCTAAGGAGCAGCCCCACTAAGCCTGAGACCCTCGGTGTCTTGCAGTCTTTACAAAGGCCCCTGGCTCCATCCACAAGCCTGCTAATTCTACACGTTTCCAATACCTCTGAAAAACTGAGCTCAGCACAGTCTACTTCTTCCATCTCTGAAAAAGAGGTGTCTCAGAATTTCACTTTTTTGAACTTATTTTCAAAAAGTTTCCTCTTCCTAATGCCTTGACTACCAATAAAATGGTACCACAAACAAAGGTGCCAAGTACTGCTTTTCTAACACTCCATACACAGTAATTTCACTCCACTTTTCAAAGCATTTTTTGTAAGTCATATTCCTTCCCTCGCATCTTGACACTTGTATAAAGTTCAGTGTACCAGAGAGCAGTGGAAAGAAAAATACCACACCACTACCGAAAGAACCATGTGCCCACAAAACATTCCTTCCAAAGGCCCCCAAATAATGTCACTCCCTTTATAGAATAATCCTGCGTTGACAGAAGAATGGCTTGTTACTCTGCCCTCTCTGGAAATTCATTACTACCAGCTACCGATGACATCGAGACTTCCAATGCAATGGGGATTAAAGCTTCCACAAATCAAATGCTGGTTTCTCACACGTCATGTTGTTTGTTACTCTGTTAAACAACATAAATCATTTCCTTTGTTTATATATTGCAGTGATGGAGAAACACTTATCTAGCTGAAACATGATGTTTGATCCTTGAGGATAAACATGTCCATCCTCATCCAGCGCCCCCCCCCCCCCCCCACTCCAATGAAGTTTTCTATACAGCCCTTTCCTGGTTTCTAAAAGCTCACTTACACATGTTTCTACACTTGCTGGGAATCAAAGCAATAAGACAGGCAGGAGAGCTTTTTTACCCAGGGACAAAACGGGGCCCAGCAATTACAGTGCGTGCAGACACCTCCCTTTGTTTTCTCTGTTACTAGGATTAGCAGGGAAATAGCTTTGTGACGGTAAGGCTGAAGAACTGTAAAGAACAATAACTTTAAAAGTGCATTTCTATTCTAATGACATAGAGCTTTATGGGTCGCAAAGGCATTTGCTCTCCTCAAATTCCCTCATCTTGGACCCCTTCCTCTCTAGCTTTTTCAATCACCCTCAGCCCTGGAGACACTGCGACGAGGTAAAAGCGCTGAAGGTGGACCTTCCCGCCTCCGATCCAAGAATGCGCTGTGATGGCCCCGCTAGGAGAGAGGAAAGCATGGGTGGCAGCTTCTGCTTCATGTTTTCAAAGAAGAGGGAGAAAACCAGCCGAAATAGTGACTCATCAAGGGAGCGAGAATCCGGCCAAGTTAGAGAGAGAGATAGGGAAAAAAAAAAAAAAAGCAAACGGAGAGATGCTGGCGGGAAGCATCTTGGCCCTGGCGGGACGTTCAGTGTTGGATCTAGTTTAGAGGCTGGAGAAGGGAATTCTGTGTGGCCCGGGCTGGGGAGCGAAGCCGCCCGCGCGCGGCGGCGGCGTGGGCCCCGGAGGCTGGGCCCGGGGTGGAGAGGGCCCGGGGCGCGGCGCTGTGGGCGAGCAGGAGCGGGGCGCGGGGCTGTCACCGCTTACCCAGGTGCAGCGTGAGGTTGATGGAGTTGGGGTACTGCACCCCGGCCAGCATGGTCTGGCTCTGCCACCAGGTGGTGTCGGCCTGGTTGTTGTAGTCGGTCAGGAAGGCGGCCCCGTGCTGCAGGTGGGGCTGCCCGGCGTCGCACAGGTGACAGGACTTGGTGACTCCGGTCACCCCGGTCTGCACACAGTACTCCTCCGGCGGAGTCCCGCACGTGTTGGTGGCCACCACGGTCACGTTGAAGGCGGCGTTGACGAACTCGGGCATGCAGCGCTGCGCTCGCCCGCCCTCGTCCGTGCACTCGTCCATGGCCGCCCGGGCGCAGCCGGCCGCCGCGGCCAGCACGGCCAGCACCGGCCAGAGGCGCCCCCGGGGCCGCAGCGCCCGCGCGGCCCGCTCGCCGCCCCTCATCCCGCCGCCCGCGCGCTGGGCCACGGCACCCGCACGGCGCGTTCCTCTCCCGGCGGCGTCCCCCGGAGGCCGCTCTGCGGGCTGAGCTCCCGGGCCCAGGGGCCGGGCTCGCGGTGGCGGCGGCTCTCGCTGGAGACCGGCGGGTGGGCGCTGCGGGCGAGGACCGTGCGGCTCGCCGACCACTGCCCCGCACGCCGCCTCCGCGCCGCCCTCAGCCGCCCGGGACGCGGTCCGCACTCGGCGCCGACCCCCGACTTCCGAGCGCGTGCCCGCGCGCGCGCCCCCGGGAGGAAGGCGCAGGGGGTGGGGTCGGCCGGCTGGGGTGGGGTCTGGCGGAGGCGCCAGCCCAAGCCCGGCCTCCTCTCGGCAGCGCCCGCGGCCCCCGTCGCTGCTCCCCCCGCCCTCGGTCCGCCCCGGCGACTCGTGGCGGCGGCAGGGGCGGGGGCACCGCGCGCTCGGCCCGGGCGCGCGGTCGGCGGGGAGGGGCCTGGAGGGGCGCGGGGCGGTGCATGCCGGGAGGGCCGGGAGGCTGCAGACACAGCGCCCCGCGCGGGCTGGGCACCGGGGTCCCTCGGCCCCGCGTCCCGGGGTGACTCTGGGTTGCGGGCGGGGGTACGGAGGTGGCTTTCAAGGCGCGACGGCGAGGTCGCTCGGGCTCGGCCTGCCGGCCCCGCGCCCACCGGAGCCGCAGGAGCGCGGACCTCCGCCCGCCAGGTGTCCGTCCTCGCGTCCAGCGGGGCGCGCCCGGAGGCCGGCGCGGGAGGGACCCGACGGTGGGGGTGGCCCGCAGGCTCCTCGCCCCCGCCGGCGGCCCGGGATCGCCCCCTGCCGCGCGGGGTGCGCTCCAGCCCTTTCCGGGGAGAGGGCCCGGGATGTCCAGGGGGCTGACCCGGCCCCCGGAGAATAAGGGCCTGGTTGCAGCATCAAAATGCATTTTCGGAAGCGACTTCCTGCCTCTAAATTAAAAGTGTAACCTGTCGTCTCACAGGGGCAAGGAAGGAAGTGGGAAGGCTGGGAATGGAATGACATTTCTCCCCTGGGTACGCACCCGCTGCGGAATTCTTCCACTGTGTTGTTTATGTTCCCCAGCTTGCCTTTAAAAGACTCGGAATTATCCGGACCTGACATCCTCCTTTGCGGGCCTGCTGAGTCACGGAATATTTTCGGTGCCAGAATGACTCAGTTCACAGAACCTGAGCCAGAAGATCATGAGTTCTGTCCCAGATCAGAACCGGGGCACTTCCCCGGTGCTGACCGAGAGCAGGCAGGGAAGGCAGGGCGCCGTGAAAGCGCACAGCCTAGGGCGGCGGTTTCAAACCTTGCGAGTCCCTAAGCTTAGTGGATGCAACTAGTGGTTCTCCCGGTGACAGATTTAAAAAACAATCAAAAATCTTTTCGAGATCTTAATAGTAAAGTGAGAATAATGATCCCACCGGGCAGAGAGGGCGGGGAGCCATGCCTGGTTAGGGACCCTGAGGTCCCTTATAGAAAGGGATGATGGGTATCTAAAGGAATGAAATATGTAATGTTAGGTTACCATGGTGGCAGCCAGTGTTAACTCCAGGAGGACTTTAAGGAGAAGGATCTGATTGAGGAGAGGAGGGGTACAAGGGACTTGTCAAAATGCTGAGGTTGCTTAGCAAGTGCATAGATCACTTATGTTGTTCATTTATTTAACGAGATGGGTGGAGACTGTGCGTGGCTGAAAGTTTAACTCTTCACCCCTGGGCACCTCCTCTTTGGGGGAAGAAAGTTGTAGGGCTGTCCGTAGCAATGTTTTCATCCTTTTATGCCTGAGTGGAAGCAAAACAAATATATTCATTTATACCCAGAGAGAATGATAGTGGGTCCTTGATTGTACACAAAAACAAAGGCATATAAGACAAAGGATGTTCATTGTCAATGAAGCGACAGACATTTTTAATAAATATATTAATGCATTTGCCTTATAAACCAAGTATTTTATTAGATATTGTCAAATGGTGGGGTCTTTTTTGCCACCAAAAAGGTAAGGAGACTCAGGCTGCAAAGCCAAGTGCTTGTCCCTGCTCCCTTTTGGGTTCTCGTGTCCAAGGGTACCTTCATGCTATCACTTAGGCTTCTCTGTACCATAGTTTCATCACCAGAACCTCACCTGGTATTTGTAAAGCACATAGTAAGATTTTAAGTTAATTTCTGAATTCTGTTGCTCAATGGGGATGTGTTACAGAGACAATGAAATACCTGTTTTGAACACTTGGGTTGCGGGTGAATTTCCCGCCAAAATATAAGATGGCGCGTTAAAATGCCTATATCTTTTGAAGTATGGGTTCGACTGAAATGAAATATTTGGTAATACGCAGTTACAATCGGCCCGAGTTTACACGTTTCCCGCACTCCACCGCAAATCTATATGAACCGAGTTTAAGACGGCTCCCGCGGAGTACGCGCAATTCACGCGAGCCGACTTAACTCGTTTCCCGCAACCCAAGTGTGAAGAGAGGTAAAATGTAACCAGTCAGTGTGCTCGTTGATTTAAGGAAACACACACACACACACACACACACACACACACACACACACCCCTTTGCTCCATTGTTTCAGGATTCAAACACACCAAAGGTTAAAACAACAAGTTTTAAGGCAATTGGGGAAATTTGAGCACTCATTAGGTATTTGGTGATAACAAAATACATATTTTAGATACCGGAGAGATGCCACTGTTGACTAGGCTTGGTGTATTGTTTATTTAAGTGAAAGTGTGTGGCATTTTCTTTTACATCAAGTTACTCTAAAAAAAAAATACAGAGCCCTTTAATATCTGTTCTTAACTGCTGGGAAACCCCATCATCTAGGAAACAGATGTGGTGCTTAGAAGGAAAATGTGAAGGTGTGGACGGAATGGGATCAGATGCCGCAAAAGATGATCTTGGTGCCCAATCAGCAGTGCCTCTGTGCAGCCAGAGGGGGAAAATGAAGGAAGGTAGCTGCTTATTGTACAGACAAAAGAGCCCCACTTAAAAAAAAAAATCCACTTAGAACTCCAGAGAAAAGAGATTTCCCCCTCAGGAAATAGGTAAACCGTTCCAAGGAAGGATGCTGACTTCCCTGGCGTGGGTCACCTGCCAGTCTCTGAGCATCCTATTCCTAACCAAGTGCGCACAGGTCACAGGTGTTCGGCAGCCCACCAGAAAAACCACCAAATTTGGGGAACGCAATTCTCCAAGGAAAGAGGTTCTGATGCCAGAAGGAGGGGAGGTTATAGGACAGAATAAAAACAACAGCTGTCTACGACATCAAGATTGAGGTGTGTGATATAATTAGAAAAATAATGTAAAAGGTTGCATTGGGCCTTTTAAGATTGCAACTTTGCCCTTATTTTTTATCCTCTTGGAATTACCAATGTGTTTATTTTTCCATTCCTTCGTCTTTCTGACCTCATTTCCCTGTATTCTTCCCAAGCCGAGGCACCACTATATATATCCTTTATCTTTTATATTTAGAGTGCAACCTAAGATAGCAAAGACTAGTAGTAAGATAATGATGTTAGCCTGTATTTAATTCTGTTCCGCACTTTTCAAATGCAATAACTCTGAAGCAGGGGGATATTAACTGTGCCGTGTGGAGAAAACTAAGACTCAAAGAGATGAAGTAATCTCTGTAACCTTGCAAGCGGCAAGGTCAAGATGAGGACCTGCCCTTTCTGGCTCCCCGTCCAGTGCTGTTTCCTTTTCTGCTATTAAAGGTCAGAGTAGAGAAGAGGATAAAGGAAGAGCTATTTCAGACTTCCCAGGTTTTTAGGTTATCAAGCGGGAATTTAAAATTAGGTGAAAATTAATGTGATACTGGAAGAGAATTACAATATCCATCTTCAAAGTTACAGTAACTACACATGATTCTTTGTGTTAGGTTTATAGCTCCTGCTTGGGTCCTTGGTACAAGTCCAAGCATAACAAGATAAGATATCTTTTGTGGCTATGTTCAGGTAGACAGGATTCTTCTTGTATGAGGTAAAGTCCCTCCTTCCCACTCAGCCCCACACACGCAATTTAAGCCACTCTGATATTGTGATACCAGTTGAAAAAGGGAGAGAAGAGGAGGACACTTATCATAATTCAGAAAATTTAAGCTAGAACTCTATTACAAAGACAACAAAAGAAAATATTTTTCAACACGAAGAGTAAAGCTCAATCCCTCCCTGACCCAAAATGTCCAGGGAACCTCACATCTCAAAATTGTATTATTCTACTAACCGGATGTGCACTGCATCCCACTGTAGAGAGTGGAGACAGAAATAATCTTTTACATACAGATGACATGGTTTTATTGTGGGAACTCAGAATGTCCTTAGGTTTTGACCCTGAATGGTTAAATATTGTTAGAAAGGGTACATGTAACAGGCTGGTGACTATAGTTAATAATACTGGGTTGCATATTTGAAAGCTGCTAAGAGAGTCTATTTTAGAAGTTCTCACCACAATAAATAATTTTTAACTATGTATGCTGACAGATGTTAACTAGACTTATTGTGATGACCATTTCACAATATACAAATATCAAATCATTATGTTGTATACCTGAAACTAATGTGATAGGTCGATTATACCTCAATTAAAAAATTCAACTCTAAGAAAAAGAGAAAGGCTAGTTTTTTTTAAAGCAAAAGGAAAGTTATTATTATTGGTTGGTTTTTTCCTAAAATTTACTTGCCTAACAGATTCATTACCTCATTCAATTATTTAGATACATATTGCAACAGGTTTTTTGTTTGTTTGTTGTTTTGTTTTTCGGATGTGCCTGGAAATTGCATTGTTCAAAATTAGAAGTTCATAACTCTTGAGCAAGACTATTTAGGAGGCTGTTATTATACCAGCTTTAAAAAGCTTTTCTGGCTGAAATTGTTATGGTCCTGGCACAGAACTCAAGAGTCTCCATCTCCAGTTTATATATGTATTTGAAAAGATGTTAAATTACTTTGTCCTCCCACCCAAAATTTGTCTATTGTAGCAACCAAATTAAAGCAAGACTTTAAATAGTTCATCCATATTCTACTACACTAAAATGACTTTTTCATTTATCAGGATTCCCTCTCCTCCCCCATATTGTTCTTTTGTTTTAATAGACATCCTTTATTGAAGTACAATTTGCATACAGGAAAAATGCACAAATTCCAAGGGTATAGTTCAATAGTTTGTATCACAAAGTGTACACACTTGTGTAATCATTACCCAGGTCCAGAAATAGAATCTTACCCTAACCCCAAGCCCCACCCCGCCCCCTGACCATCGGTAGCCCTGCCTTCTCCCTAAATGTAACATCTATGCTTGCTTCTAACAAGCTTGCTAAAGTCACTTATTATGTCCTATGGTTTGTAAATTCTTCTTGATTTTCCAGCTACAAAATTAGGTTACCTGTGCATAGTGACAATTTTATTTCTTATTTTCCTTTTTAAAACCTTTTAGCTCTTTTTCTTCTCAACTTGCACTGATTGGGACATCTAATAAAATATTGAAGTGATGGTAGTAGACATCTGATCTCAGAGGAAAACGTTTCAACATTTCACCATTAAATATAATGTTTGTTGTACATTTTGTACATTTACCTTTTATCAGATTAAGGAATTCCTTTATACAGGGACTGGGGAAAAGTAGGTTTATAGTTGTGAATAAATGCAGTTTATTCTTGTATTTTTATTTATTTTTGTATTATCATTATTATTATTTTGTTGTTGTTGTTAATCCTCACCTGAGCATATTTTTCCATTGATTTTTAGAGAGAGTGGAAGGGAAGGGGAGAGAGAGAGAGAAACATCGGTGTGGGAGACACACATCGATTGGTTGCCTCATACACACACCCTAACCAGGGCCAGGGATAGAGCCTGTAACCTAGGTATGTGCCCTTGACCAGAATCAAACTCGGGACTCTTCAGTCCGCAGGCCGATGCTCTATCCACTGAGCCAAACTGGCTAGGGTACATTTATTCTTGTATTACTTTTTTTAAATATGAAAAACTGTAAACCTACTTTTGCCCATGCCTGTATTTCTAGTTTAATAAGAGATTTTTTAAAAAAAATTATGAATGTTGTAATTGGTCATGATTTTTATGCATTTACTGAAATGTTTACTTAGCTTTTCTACTATACATACCATATGTTATTATTTGTTTATATGCTGAATTAATTGATTAAATTTTAAATGCTAAACCAGCCTTGCACTCCTGGAATAAACCAAATTTAATTCCACTATTTTCTATCTATCACTGAATTTAGTTTCTAGTATTATATTTAGGATTTTTTTCATCTATGTAAGAGAGAGAAATTGCTCTCTTATATTCTTTTTAAAAAATCTTGATTTAGTATCAAGATTAAGCTGGCATGCCTGGCTGGTGTGGTTCAGTGGTTGAGCATCGACCTATGAGCCAGGAGGTCATGGTTCAATTCCCAGTCAGGGCACATGCCCAGGTTGTGGGCTCAATCCCCCATAGGGGGCGTGCAGGAGGCAGCTGATCAATGATTCCCTCTCATCATTGATGTTTCTATCTCTCTTTCCCTTCCTCTCTGAAATCTGCAAAAATATTTATTGGCATAGACTCACTTATAATTAATTCTTATTCTCTTTTTAATGATGGCAGATACTTTATTCATTCCTAAAACTGGTATTTTCTCTCTCTCTTTTTTATTTTACTTGCTAGATTTCACCAGTTTAACTGTTACAAATTACCAGCTCTTGGCTTTGTAATTTTTACCTATTATTTGTTCATTATGTTACTCATTTATGTTTTTATTATTTTCTTCTTTCAACTTTGAGTTTTTGATATCCTGTTCTAACTTCTTGAGATGAAATATGAGATGATGAATTTCAGCCATTTTCCCCTAAAATACGCATTTAAGGCTAAAATTACCCTCTAAATGCCACTTTAGTCACATCCCATGAGTTTTGATGTGCCTTATCATTGATCCTATTCAATTCAGAATATATTCTAACTTTGGTTGCAATTTCTACTTTGACCTACAGCATACGTTATTTACAAGTGTGTTGCTTAATTTCTAAACACTGGGGCATTTTTTTAGTTTTCTTTGTTATTATATTGTTATTAACATTAGAATAACTGGGACCTTAGGAAATGTACTGTTGATTATTGCGATTGTCTTGCGTGGATCAGGGAATCTGGCCCTAGCTGGGCTTTAGGGAGGTGAGAAAGAGGACTCTGTGGTTTGAGCAAATTATAAAGGGAGGGCTGGCACCAGAAGCTCTCTGACCCTGCAGAAATGGCATCAGCCTTTCCACAGCAAGGGACAGTCATCAGAACTGACCCCTTGAGACTGAGTGTCAACCCCTGGATTCCATGACATGGGGATGGAACCAGAAAAGATCTATAATAATAAAAGCGTAATATGCAAAGCGACCGGACAGCCAAACAGCGGAACGACTGTCCGGATGACCTTCCAGACAAAACTGGGGCTGCAAGGGCCGAGGCAGCCGGGGCTGCAAGGGCCTACCCTTGCACAAATTTCATGCATCAGGCCTCTAGTATTCATATAATATTCAGGATAGAGGTTTAAAGTCATCTTACTGCTAAAAATATGTGGCCTTAAGTTATTCTTCAAGCTTGTGAAACAGGATGTAACATTTTTCACTTGGTATCATTTTTCAGTTGATATTTAAGAGACATGACTATAATGTAGTCTCTCTAGTGTGGTTTTAATACCCGTTGCTGATATTTACTCGGCACTTACAATGTGCCAGGCATTCTTCTAAGCAGTTAGTGCCTCCATCACTTCAGCTAGTCCTCATATCTGTCATCATCCCCATTTTCCGATGAAGAAATGAAGGCACTGCCCAAGGTCATCCAGCTGCTGGTGGAGCCTGGATTTAAACTCAGGATGTCTGACACTAGAGCCAGGGCTCTTAGCCACATGCATGACAACAAGTGTCTACTTGGAATTTGCTAAGTAGCAATGACATTTTAAGTGATCGACTCATATCATCTTTGCGATAACTCTGTGAGGTGGGTATTTTAACTATCATCCCATTTTATAGATGAGCACAAGGAGGCACAGGGAGGCTCAGTCATTTAGCCAAGATCACACAGATAGTACGTGGCAGCGCTGAGGTTCAAACATGGGCAGTTTGGCTGCGGAGTCTTTGTCTTCACCATTATACTGTATCACTGCCTCCCAAACTCGATCGCCTTATCAAAGACGTGGCCAGTGTCAAAACCATCAGTTCACATGTATATATCATCAAATTAACATTCACTTAGGTTTGAGAATTATCAGAAATGATGAGACACTTATTTTCTGAATAAATGTTTTGCTCATAAAGTTCTAATTGTTATCATTTAAAAACATACTAGCATAATAGAAATGACCTGCAAATAGTCATGTTTAGCACAAATATCACTGCACAGAAATATGGTGTGTGATTTTTATTGCCTAGAAATAGGGATTATGGTTTTAGTTTGAGTTCTAGGACAACTAGAAATGACTGGTATAGATAAGATCAACTGGGGGAAAGAAAACTTCCATTCACCTTAAGTTATGCACACAGGTTATTTTTTCCATGGCTGCCACCTAAATTATTAAAGCTCAAAAGTTAAACTTTAATGGTAAACTACTCGAGGACTTCATAAATACCCTGTACAGACAAGGCTTATGTGTGTCAGTTCCACATGGGGAAAAGGATCCATTTTCTTCCATCCAAGTCCAGAGACACGGTCACCTAATAACCCACTAAACTTACTGAGAGCGAAGCTGAACAATCCTCTCACCACACAGGGTGGTTTTTAAACTATCCAATAAATTACACGGTCATTGAAATCCTTGACTTGCTATCAGCATTAGCATGCCACGATTTTAGGAACAGGACTTTGAATCCTTCACCCAATCGCATTTGACTGAAGTCATAAGTGGTGCCTACTAACCTTTCACCTTTGACTTTTGGTGTGTGTTCGCCATACCCACTTGTTAACCACACAGGATATGCTTTTCCAAAGCAAGAATTACCAGTGACTCAAGCTGATTTTATGAAAAAGTCATTCCAGGAAGTAATTTGACAGCAGAGTATTCACTGAATACAAGAATGCCGTTTTCTTTCCAAGAGCCGGATGGGCTTCTGGAGGTCCAGTTTGCAGGCACGTCAGGACGTTTTAGGCATAAGGCAGCCTTGTTTTGTTTTTAATAGCATCTGAACATTTGTGCTAATGGAAGCATTGATCCCTCATTCTGGAAAGAGTTGTGGAAAGGACATTCTGAATACAAGGGACCTCTGTGACATCACGGAGCTTTTAGCAAAGAAAATACTTGAAGCTATAAAGCAGGAATACAATATAATCCCTGCACAAGGCAAGTGAGTGAAAATAGTCCATCGAGCTGGCGTCCGAAGCAGAAAAAGAAAATAACCACTTCCTAAGAACTCTTCTCAGCACAGCACAACATGAAAGCCAAAGCAAACTGCTAAAATCAGGGGAAGAAAAACCAACAAAATGTAAATAAAAGAAAAGGAACACACTCCAGAAATAGGCACCATGGCAACTCCCAAAAGCCAGATGTGCTTTACGGAAAAAACAAACAAACAAAAAACTCTGCCTGGCTGGTCTGGCTCAGTGGTTAAGCGTCGACCTATAAACCAGGAGGTCAGGGTTTGATTCCCAGTCAGGGCATATGCCCAGGTTGTGGGCTTAATCCCTGAAGGGGAGCATGCAGGAGGCAGCCAATCAATGATTTCCTCTCATCATTGATGTTTCTATCACTCTCTCCCTCTCCCTTCCTCTCTGAAATCAATAAAACATATTTTTAAAAAAGAAAAAGAAAAAACACACTTTAAATTATTGTTATGGAGTGAATGTTTGTGCCCCTCCCCATAAATATCTCTATGTGTTGAAATCCCAATGTGATGGTACTGGGAGATTAGACTTTTGGGAGATAATGGGGGTTAGATGAGGTCATGATGGTGGGGCCCTGGTCTGATGGGATTAGTGCCCTTATGAGATACCAGAGAGCATATGCTCTCTCTCTCTCTCCCCCTACCTCCCTCTTCCTCTCTCTCTCCCTCTCTCAGTCTTGTGAGGAAACATCAAGAAGCTGGTTATCTGCAAGGACAGGAAGATCTCTTACCAAATTGGCAAACACTGGAACTTGGACTTAGGAACATAGAGAAAATAAATTTCTGTTGTTTAAAGCACCCAGTCTATGACATTGGTGAAGGCAGCCTGAGCTGTTAAACTACCTTCACTTTGTGTCAGTTGCCACAGAGTAGATACAAAGTGAACCTGCTGTATCTCAGAAATGATGACTCTGTGTGTACTAAAGATGGGCCTGCTTTTTTTTTTTTTCTTAATTGGCTGTGGAACTCCCAAATAGGACACATTATAAACTCAATATGCCCAAGTTTGTCACAATCTAATATTCACTGACCTCTAAAATATACCAATAAAAGGAACTCTTTAGTTACTCAGCAAAGCTCATGTAGTCACAAGATGCCAAAATCTTGTCTGCTTGTAGCTCTAAGGTATGTACCAGCTTTTATGATGTTAGATATTTAAAATTTAATTTCAGTAGTTTTCAGAATGAATGTTCTTCACTTAACATGTGTGATATCCTAACATTTTCATGGAAGATAGAAGAACTAAGATTTACAGTACTTCCCCCTCATTTTGTGTATAGGATGATGCCTCATTTTGTGCATATGATTGTTTTAAGGAACAGGAGAGCTTTGCATTATTCTGAAACACTGGAGTATTTCTTACCCTGGAACTTCCGTCTTAAGACAGCTCATTATTAAAACATCATGTAAATGTCAGGTGAGTGTGTGAAAGAACCATTGTCATCAGCTGCCCTCCTGATCAGTCTTACCTCCTTATCTGAAATGTATGATTACACAGACACTGGAGCTACGGAACAGCCAGGGGGAGTCCCTCAGCACACGCAGAGTCAGGGCAATGGTCAGTGACCCCCTGAGAATGAATTCATACGTATACCTGTTCCCATTCCCGCCAGAGGTGTCTTTTATAGTCCTGCTCACCTGAAATTAAAAACCAAGGGTTTTGGTTTTGTTTTTGTTTTAAGTATTGGTACCAATGAGAGATGGAAGGGAAGTTATAAAAAAAAAAGTAAAGATAAATTAGATCTTAATATCAACTAATTTCTAATGAATAAGTGCAGTTTATCTTAGAAATTGAAAGTTTTCAATAAATTTGAAAGGACCTACGGGAAACTGAATTTTCTTCTCCATTGGCTGATTTTAAGGTGTCTTATATTTAACATGGGACCAGTAAACAGAATTGCCTGAGTTGGAAAGAATGCATCTTGGAATGGAGCCTAAGGAAACTAAGACAATGAACACCAGATACCTTGTATCTCTGACCCAAGCCCTAGATGGCAGCCCTAAAGTTCATTTCCACCCTGAGGCAGCGCCAGGGGTCCATTCCAGTGATCTATCTGCTGAGTGTTTCTCACGTCCACCGTTGCAGGCTTACCCTCGCCTGTTCTTCAGTCTCTATTAGTTATTATGCAGAACACAATGCTAGGCACCAGGAGGGTGAGCGGAGGCAAAAGTTTCAAAAGAGAGCTCAGGTTTTGATTCTAAGTTTGTTTATAATCCAGTCCAGAGGAAAGAGTACATAAGTGTAAAAATTATTCAAGCACATTCACAAAATAACACAAATTTTTAAATGTTATGCAGCTCAAATACATAAGTGCATAAGAATTAATATGCAAAGAGCCTCCTTCCCCCCCAAAAAAGAGTGAATAAATGAACCACAGATTAGAATTTTAAACCCTGAAAGGGCTATGGGCTGGCCTAAGAGGAGAAAGTACTAGAAGTTAAAATCTGGACTGATACAACATTTCAGACCGTAATGAAATTCGTATTTGCTTGAGTGTACATGAGTAGTTGGCTTTTTATCTATCCAAGAAACACCCATTGTGTATCTACTCTTTTCCAAGTGAATTCATTCATTCATTCAACACATTTTTTACTGACACATTTTGTGTGTCAGAAGCTAGAACTATAGCAGTGAATAGGCAAGGCAGAGCACACTTTCAAGGTGAACACACTTGAAATCCAAGGGGAGGTGCAATATTGTGATTTATAAGATACACACACACACACACACACACACACACACACACGTATATTTCTCATAAATATTTGGTCTTCATCCACAGTCCCTGACTCACAGCTCCTAAAACCTTTAGAATTACCTAAGTGTTGACAGCAATAAAGGTGTCTTTTATTATGTGAATGAGGTGGCTGGAAAGCACCTAGCATGCGGACTGGTTGACAGTGGAACCAACCATGTGGTGAGAGGGTTGGAGCATTCAGTCCCTCCATCCCCACCTCTGGAGAGGGGAGAGGTGCTGGAGAGGAAGTTCAATCACCAGTGGTCAGCAACTTAATCATCACACCTACCCAGTGCAGCCTCTGAAAGCACAGGGTTAAAGAGCTTCTGGGCTGCTGCACACGTGGAGGTGCCGGGAGTGTGGTGCTTGGGGAGGGCATGGAAGTGTGAGCTACTCTAGCACATGAATAAAACCCGAGGAGGGGGCGTGGGAACCTCTCATTTATAGCCAGTTGGTCAGAAGTACAGGAAACAACTGGTGCTTCTGATTGGAGTCTGAAGTCCCAGAAGGGGTTGTGGGAACCTCCAATATGTAACAGGTTGGTCAGAAGCATGGGTAACAGGCTGGCCTTGCCACCTGCATCTGAAGTAGGAGGCGGTCCTTGAGGACTGAGCCTTCAACCTGTGGAATTTGATGCTACCTCCGGGTACACAGTGTCAGAATTGAGTTGACTTCTTGGGCATGCTGCTGGTGCCCAAGAATTGTTTGTTAGTGTGGGGAACCCCTACTATGTTGGAAATTGTGTCTCGAAACACTCAAAAAAGGAGGGCAAATTTTTTAAAAAAATAATTATAATAAAGATGGCATATAAGAAATGCAAATGTGATTGGAAGTTATTGATGGGAATATTAAAAAATAACAAAGTTATTTAAGCCTGGAAGTAATATGGTCGTAGTTGCGAATTTTAAAACATCTTTCTCTTACTGCAGATGAAAAATGAATGGCAAAGGAGCAATGGAAGAGGGTCACTTAGAAAGCTGGTGCCTATCGTCCCAACAAGAGACAGATAACAAGGGACAAGAGGATGGAGAAACATGGCAAACTGAAGACATATTTGGAGGTGGACAAGTATCTTCTAGGCATTTCTTAACAAGGTTAAGAAGACTAAGAAAAATATTTCCCGATTCTGGATTGCGTGACTGGGTTAATGGTGATGTCATTTCCTGGGATAGAAAACACTGGAAGCTGAACAGTTTTGGGGGGTAAAGTTTGAAGATGCCGAGTTCAATTTCCAACAAGTCCGGTTTGGGTTACAGCACTCGGTTAAATGAAAAATAAAGCATAGCGTCTGACCCAGGGGTTCACAGTGTAGGAGAAAAATAATGAACACGTTCTCATAATTCAGCATAATAAAAGGCTAAGGAGAGATATGCAGAATGTTTACCTAGTCGGGATGGGTGAAGTTATAATGTGGTAATGAATAAACACCAAACAAAGCTCAGTGACTTAGCCAACAAGAGTTGACACTGTGCTTATATGAAGTCTGATGCAGGTTCAAGGGCTTCCCAGAGCATCTCCCTCCATGTGGTATGTCCAGGCCATTTCTACCTTGTGGTGTTGCCGTCTCCATAATTGCCAACAGCAGAAGAAAGAGTTGGAAGGTCATGCACCAACTCTTAAGTGTTTGGGATCAGAAGTGGCACATCTCACTTCCACTCAAAGTCACATGGCCTTACCTCGTTAGAAGGGAGTTGGGAAATGTGGGCATCAAAAGGCTATTCAGTGAGGAGCGAGGTTTCTGCCACAGGCATGAAATGAGAGCGATGAATTAATGGGAGAGTCAGGAAATCGTTCAGAGAGAGGCCACATCTATGTTGGATCTGAAGGAAGTCGAGGAGGTGACCTTGAGATGAATCCAGAGGAAGGATTCTGCAGCCGGAGGGAGCATCATGTGCGAGGACACTAACATGGAGGAGCTCGAGATGCCGGAGGTGTCTGGGAAATGGCAAGAAGAAACTAGTAATTAAAATAGAGGGTTTGGGGGAAGTAGAAGAAAATAAGGTAAGTTATAAAAATTGGGGAAGGCATGAATACTCTAAGGAGGTTGGATTCTGATCTGTAGGCCACTGGTTTTTAGACAAATAAGTTTATCAGCTTGGCGAGGAAAAACGACTAGAACGAGGAGAGACTGAAGGTAGGAAAAACATCGAGGAGACTGTCATATAGTCCATGAGAGAGGTGATGAGGCTCAACCTTGGAAGATGCAATGGAGATGTATCTACTTAGGAGATAAAATAGACTTGGAAAGTGACATGGGAGAGTGAGGGGGGAGGAGCTGTGGAGGACGAATTTGAGGTTTTTAACCTGCTCTGTTCAATAGACAGTGAAGCCATGAACAGATGCAAGGAAAACAGCCATCGGAACACATTTAGGAGTAAAACTAACTGTTTCTACGTGTAGAAACTCAAGACTCTCATCCTTTGTCAGAGTTTGTTCGCCAACAACTAATCTATACACATGTTGCAATAATATTTTCCTTTTAAAAAAGTCCTAGTCTATGGAAACACTGAAGGAGATTTTGTTTTTAGCTAAAACCACCCCTTTTCTTTGAGTCTTGGTCCAGTTTCTACTGCCTCCGGGATCCGATGTGCCTGGAGTGTGGAAGCATCTGGAGCACCACACTTCCTCACTCCAGCCAAAACAAGTCCACTCATCTGTGGCTTATCTCATATCCGCCCTCTAGATCTCCTGGGAGGATATAGCCCTTACTTCTAAAATAATGTGCAGAGAACAAAAATAGTGTGGAAAGAAGTTTTTGAACATGATCTCTGTAATTGCTTTTCAAAATAACTTAACTCAAAGTTAACATAAATTAATGTTTGTGTTTCAATATTGCTTGGTTTTGATAAAGTTTGTTATGATTTTTTTTTTGTATTCGTGTGGGCATTCATTTAACTTTGGGGGAATCATTTTTTGTAATAAGAAAAGAAAGTCTTAGGTTCTGTTGTTTCCTCTCCTGACTGACTTCATAACTTGTGGTAAGCCACTTGACCTTTTGACAATTAAGCCCTTGACTGTGAAACAGGATAATACAGTAATATTTAACTCTCCTATGAGAATATGATTGTGATTTATTCAATTAAAGGCTTTGAAACACTGTTGTGCCCTTGGGTGAAATTTATTTATAAATACAAAGTATGAATAATTACTGCTATTTGTTTTTAATATAATCACTTATTTAGTCCTTATATTTAGTGATTCTCCATTATATGTTAGGTGCCAAAGATAAAGAGAGAAATAATATATGGCTCCTACCTTCAAGGAATTCTTCATTTTACTAGAGAAGACAAATAATATGATCAAAGTCAACACAAAGAAGTACAATTTCATGAATGGTCAAGTGAAACACTAAAGTAAAAAAAAAAAAAAAAGTGAAACAGAAAAAAAAAAAAATAGAAAAGTTACCTGAGATAGCTGTTCCAAAAAATTTCAAGAATCTTGATTTTGACTTTTTTCAACCAATGATAAGTTATAATCATTTCAAAGCTTCCCTCTTGATAGCAAGGTGTTTGAAGTCATATTTTTCAGCTTAGTATCTTATTTACCCCAAAGAAGTGATTAAGAGAGTTGGCCTGGATGTGGACTACCTGTATTTAATTACTTATGTGTGACCTTGAGCAAGCTTCTAAGCCCCTTAATGCCTCAGTTTCCTAATTTCATAGAGCGGCTGAGAACCAAACAAGCTATGCATGCAAAGTACTTAAAAGTGATTGGCACTCATTAAACATTAAATGCTAGCTATTATTATTTTGTCATTATTATTATTAGCCACACCTCTTAGCACAGTGTTTTGTATGGAGTAGATACATACTCTTTGAATTAAATTAGCAGACATTTAGGGACAATCCAGAATCAGATAAAAAGATCTACTCAACTGTCACTGTTGTTGACAAAGGCAAGTATAAAATCTGTAAAGATTTCATCTCATGCTGGGCCAGCATGGCTTAGAGATTGAGCATCGACCTATGAACCAGGAGGTCATGGTTCGATTCCCAGTCAGAGCACATGCCTGGGTTGTGAGCTCAATCCCCAGTGTGGGGCGTGCAAGGGGCAGCCTATCAATGATTCTCTCTCATCATTGATGTTTCTATCACTCTCTCCCTCTCCTTTCCTCTTTGAAATAAGAAAAGTATATATCCTATATAATAAAACGCTAATATGCAAATCGACCGAACGATGGAACGATCGGTTCCTATGACACACACTGACCACCAGGGGCAGATGCTCAACGCAGGAGCTGACCCCTAGTGGTCAGTGTGCTCCCACAGGAGGAGCGCCACTCAGCTAGAAGTCTGGCTCATGGCTGATGAGTGCAGCGGTGGTGGCGGCAGCACTAAGGACCCCTCAGGGAATGTCCGACTGCCAGCTTAGGCCCGCTCCCCGCCGGCAGTCGGACATCCCTCGAGGCATCCTGGACTGTGAGAGGGCGCAGGCCGGGCTGAGGGCCCCCTCTGCATGAATGTCGTGCACCGGGCCTCTAATATATATATATATATATATATACACACACACACACACAAAGATTTCATCTCATAAAGAAATAAGGAATACGTGAATAATTACTAAGAGATAAAAACTAAGTGTGGGCCATGAAAAAGTTTTGCAGAACAAGAGAAAGGGAAGAGTATCTTTAACATGTCATAGGAGCAGGGCCAATGCCAGTCTTATAGCCCTGACAACTACCTAATGCCTAGCACAGTGGTTCTCAACCTTCCTAATGCCGCGACCCTTTAATATAGTTCCTCATGTTGTGTTGACCCCCAACCATAAAATTATTTTCGTTGCTACTTCATAACTGTAATTTTGATCCTGTTATGAATCATAACGTAAATATCTGCTATGCAGGCTGTATTTTCATTGTTACAAATTGAACATAATTAAAGCATAGTGATTAATCACAAAAACAATGTAATTATATATGTGTTTTCTGATGGTCTTAGGCGACCCCTGTGAAAAGGCCTTTCGACCCCCAAAGGGGTCGCCACCCACAGGTTGAGAACCGCTGGCCTACATGTAATACATTCTCCATAAATATTTGTTGACTGATAACCCAATGGGGTGGGGGTGTGGGAGTGGATAAAACCTAATTCTGAAAAATCATCTAGAGCACTATTCAGAGGGAAATTTCTATTTTTTTGACCTTTTCCATAAAATGCAAGACGACATGTCCTTTATGAAACAGAATCAGAAAACCATCATGAGGAAAGGATGGGACACTGGTAGACCAAACACCGTGATGAAACATTTAAATTACCACTTGCAATGACCGTGAAGGAAATGCCTACTGAAAGCAGGGTCTTAGCAGACGTCATATCTGCTGCAATACATCTTAAGTGGGAGGGAGGGGTGGGGGTACAGGAGTTAAATCTGTCAGACTGTGAGGCTGCTTCTCAGTGCTAATTGATATTGTCTAAAGTACTGTGGCCATGAATATGTGTGGTGATGAATTCTAAGGCTGTTAGGTCAGGAGGCAGGAACATAACGTTAGGTTGGGCTGGATTTATCAATTGGCATGGATCCATGAGAGATTGTGTATTCAGTGAGCTAATCCAAGCAGCTGAGAATAGCTTTACCAGTGTTTCTATTCTGAGTTAAGTGGAGATAACAGAAATTCTTTAGTATTAGATGAAACAGTGATTCTCAACCCCGTTAGACCTAATGCCCCCATTTTATGATGCTTTTTGACCATATACCCTTTATTCTCAAATTAAATTCATAGTGAGTATAAGCGACTGATACATATTTTAATCAACACAATATCCTCACGGTAACATAAAGAAATAAAAGGGAAGTATTATTATTTCAGTGTGTGAATGCTTAGGCACAGCCCCACTGGAAGACACAGCGAAGTAACCTAACCATGTCTGGAGCCAGACGTGGAATTCCCTGGTCTTGCGTAAACGTTTTGTTAATAGTGCTGAATGATAGGCAAAATGAATTTCTTACTATGCGTTATGGTAAAAAATTTTGAGAAAAGCTTCCCTCCAGAACCTGTGCCCACGGATCTCTCCGGGCTCATTTCATGCCACTCTCCCCTGGTCCTGATGCTTCGTCACACGGGCCTTCTGTGGGTTCTTTTATAACTGCCAGACCTTTGCCTTGCGGGGCCTTAGCCCATGCAATGCCCTGCCGGCATTGTTCCTCCTACCAGGTCTCCCGTAGATGGCTTCTTTCGTGTTTTGGGTCTCAAGTTAAAAGTCTCCAACTCAGAGGGGACTTCTGCAACCACCCTATTTAATTAGCTCCCCACTCTTATTTTCTCCTCAATATCCCATTTCCTTCAAAACACAAGTCACAATGCTTAACACAATATTTTAAAAAGATGGTTAAGGTCTGTGTCTACTACTAGAATATAAGGTCCCTGGGAACAGGGGCTTTTTCAGTCTTTGTTGTACCCCAGCATTGTGTAAACTCCACCCCGTACTGTTATAGTCAAGTCTTGACAGTTGTGGATAAAACCCATATCACATCCTCAGATTTGCCAAAGTGAATAATTTATAAGTACTTGTAAAATACTCCTCAGCCTTGACAGATGCCGAAAGAGTTCTGTGCAGATTGTAGTAATGGAGGCGAATTTCCGTAATAAGTTCCTATCTGACCCCATCTCTCTTGTTACTTCGCTTCCTTAGTGGAGGATGTTTGGTGGTGGCTGCCGAAACGCCATTAAATCGTTGTTTAAAGTTCCATCTAACTTTTTAGCTCGGCCACACAGCACTGATCAAAGGTTGTCTTGCGGAAATGAGGCAATCCCTTTTTCTTGGCTTGGAATCCACCTGAACGCTCACCAAGAGTCTTTGTTTGGCTGAGTGAGTCCAACATTATGAATGAATAGCCCCTTTACCAACAAACAATGGCCTCGAGCTGGGCACTAGCTGGTTGAGAGGTGTTCACCTCCTAGCGGGTAATTATTTCCAGAGATCTAGCAACTACTAGAATGATTCAATTCCTACCGCGTCCTAGAAACTTAACAAACTTAAAAATGTTTTTGAAAACATTTTGTAGTTTTCTTGCTGCAAACTTTTCAATTTCAAAAGTCACGGTTTCATACTGAAATTGTGACGTTATAAATATTTTTTCTTGAAATGATTATGGAATTTATACATTAGAATCTAAGAGGCTGATTTCATTGATACGTTTAATTCACTTTCAACTCTTCGAACATGGGGAGCTGATACCGTACCTTGATCAAATGTGCAGTTTGCCATGAATACCTTTACCCCTGCACCGGAAGAGATATGAAGATCCTAAACAGAGTCACAGCCGTGACCTGCAAATGTTTACTGCAGGAAGTTAAACATCAGACCTGCAGCGGGGGTTAATCAACAGTCGATTTCTAATAGTTTGCTGACAAAGGCAACCTTATTCCATGTGTTTCTGAGACCCACCGGAGTTAGTTCCTGTGACCTCACAGTGAAAACAACAAGCGTGCTTTGCCTCAATGGCCTGAGAAGCTATGGGGTCCTTCAAAACCAAAGGTAAACTTTAGAATGAGAAAAACAACGTTTCAACTGATTTTCCTCCAAATGTACTGCTGCAGGTGAAGTAAACTGGGGCTCCCCCCACGCCTCCTTGTGAATTGTAGCACTTCATGCTGAGTCAGTGCGCTTGGTAACACACCACCACGCTGCTGCGTTTAGCTCCATTGTTGGCGGGTATTTACTTTCCCGCTAGAAAGAACTTCCCAAGAGTGTTCATTCTCTCTCCGTCTCTCTTAGGCCCTCGACCTTTGTTCACAGTGCTCCAGCCCTGTATGGTGGGACTTAGGTTGAGTTTTGAATGCTAACAAGGCAAGATTAGATTTATCTTAAAAAATACCATTTGAAGATACTATTCATGTCTTGCTTTGTCTTGAATTCATCCCAGTCCACTTTTACACAAGACGTCTAATCAAAATGACTTAATGTTCAAGGCATCTTGAGACCTCAGATTTCAAAAAGAAAAAAAGAAAAAAAGACAACAAAAAAACCAGAAGCTCCTTCATTTCTTGCTATTGTTTGGAATCAGCCTCTTCGTTCCTTTGCTGTCTGTATCTGTCAACTTCCAGACTCCTCAGCTGGCCTTCAGTCTTTCTCCTGGTGACACCTTAGCCTTTAACACCGAGGTATGCGGTTCCCTATGTTACATCACGAGGACATTAGGCAGGTACAGCCTTCAAGAAGGGGTTTCCCGATTGGTACATTTCCCTGCGACATTTCCATTTGCATTTATCTAATTACACATTTGGATTTAAAAATTTTAAGCATAAAAATTGTTTCTGTGAGAACTAAGGTGAATGCTTTGGAAACACTTAATGAGATCGGAGAACTTCAGATTGCTTAGGTGTCAAATTAGACGTGGGTTAAGCACTAAGTATGACAGGCATAAACAGCTCTGATCAAACATCTCAAGCACAGTAGAGCAGCCAGCTTGCCACAGAGCTAATGCTATGGGCATCAGCTAGGTCAGGTGGGTGGAGGGCCTTAAAAGAGAGGCTACTTTAATGTTGACTTAAGCCATTTTTATGATATTCCCTATTTTTAAAATATGTCATAGGTGTGATGAACGGTGTCAGAGAAATGCAATTGAACACATGAAGTAAGAGAGACTGATGAGTAACTTAACTCAAACAGAAAGGGAACAAAACATCCCAAAGGAAATGCCATGTCACTCGATGATTATGAACAAACAACAGAACCTGACTCTAGATATTTAAGATGTTTTAAAAGGATATTGGATGAATGTTATTTGACTTGATAAAGATGTCCAATGAGGTGAGGGGGAGGACACTGAATGTCCAAGGAGTGTTTTTCAACACTACCAAACAATTAGCCTGGAGATAGGGGCAGATCCCACAGGATAAGGGCACAGTACAAGACTGTCCCCCACCCCACACTTCAGACACCAATTGCAAGTCCACCTTGTCACCTGTGCTATAGATCAGAGGTTCCCAAGATCCCTTCCTTGAGTTCAATTAATTTGCTGGAGTGGCTCACGGAACTTGGAGAAACATTTCAGTTACTAGATCACCAGTGTATTATGAAAGGATATAACTCAGGAACCACCAGATGGAAGAGGTGCATAGAGCGAGGTATGTGGGAAGGGGCACGGAGCTTCCATGCTTCCAGAGAGGACCCTTCTCCCCATATCGCCAAGTATTCACCAACCTGGGAGCTCTCTGAACCCCTTCCTTTCTGGGTTTCTGTGGGGGCTTCATTCCATAGCTATGCATGATGACTAAATCACTGGCCACTAGTGACTGAACTCAATCTTTACCCCGCTCCCCTTCCCATGGTTGGTTCCCCGAGCAACCAGCTCTCATCCTTAAGTGACTTATGGGTTTTAGAAAAGTCACCCCATTAACATAACAAAAGACATCTTTAGTGCTGTCATCACTGTGACAAAGATCAAATACGTATTTCTTATTATAAATATACTAGAGGCCTGATGCACGAAATTCGTGCAAGAGTAGGCCTTCCTTCCCCTGGCTGCCGGCACCGGCTTCCCTCTGGCACCTGGGCTCCCCTTGAAGCCCCAGCTTCGTCCGGAAGGTTGTCTGGAAGGTTGTCCGGAAGGACATCCAGTTTAATTAGCATATTACACTTTTATTATTATAGATATTTCTTATTACAAGTCACAGGACAGCTCACAGAATCCATGGGAGGACTGGAGAAAACAGGCTTGAGGCTACACTTCCAGGAACAAAACTGAAAACCTTGGTGTAAAACTGGTCTGATGAGGAACCTACGGCTGGGGCCCGGCTCTCCCCACCTTGGAGGACACACTGTGGCTCTCTGCCAGGGACTGACTTCACAGTGTTCATACTGGGTGAGAACTCAACCTTAGGACCACAGTTGTCCTCTCTGCCCTTGTCTTCAATTGTTTCTTGGCAGGGTGTCCCCACCCATCCCAATCATTCTACTCTAAACCATTCCACTCTTTTTCTAGTCCATGAGCTACCCTCTGATTGTAAGTTCTTTAGAAAGATACTTGTTAAAAAAAAAAAAAAATATATATATATATATATATATATATATTATTGATTTTAAAGAGAGGGAGGGAGAGGGACAGAATCAGAAACATTGATCAGCTGCCTCCTGTATGCCTCTACTGGGGATCAAGCTCGTAACTTTAACCAGAATCGAACCCAGGCCCCTTCAGTCCATGGGCCAACGCTCTATCCACTGAGCCAAACTGGTTAGGGCAGAAAGAGACTAACTTTTCATGGCTACGAGATAAAACGCATTGCATTTGTAAGTCTATTGGGACATGCTTTGAGCTGGCCTCGCCTGGAGTTTCCCAATCCCCCATTACTATAGTCATCCTCCGGCTGCCTAAAGGTGGTTTTTATTATCTCAACAGGCAAACGCCGGCTAAAAGTATTCAGTAATTCAAGTTTTTCAGCATTTATGAGGTACAGACATGACTTGCATGCCTCTATCCTTACTCCCTCTCCGAGATCAAAGAGACGGGTATGGAGAAATGGTGTTTAAGTCAGGCAGTTACATATCTAAAATGAAGCTCATTCCCCTGTCCCTTAGTGTTTGGTATGTTCCCTCCAGCGACAAATTCAGAGAAAAAAAAGAGGGTGAGTGACTCCCTGGAGCAGTGCGTGTCCACATAGTTCCCTTGGGGCCTGAGTCCGTGGGCCAGCCAGATCTGGCAGATGTCCCAGGTGGCCCAGGGCTCCAGCTCCTCCGGCCAGAGTGATCCCTTCACTGGGTGTGTCTTCCAAACCTGCAGCTCATAAGTTGCCATGAAATGTGCGTTTACCAGTTAAAATATACTCTGGCTTAGACTTTTAATAATATGCAAAGAATCCAAGGTAAGTATTCCAAAAGAAATAGGATTTGGAATTCCTAGTGAGAGGGAACAAAGGCATTACTGTTAAAACTCTGGTGTGAATCTGCGTAGAAGGCCGAGCTCCATGAATTTGGCTTCCAGGACTCAAAACCACAATAGGAAACTCACTTGTTCTATTGAATACTTGCCTCTTTGCTTCACTAATATATACAATATAAACTACCTATTACTGATTTTTTTTTTTTTTTAAGCATAGGGGTTTATTGGCCCCTATAACTGAAGAGCCCAGAGTGGGCCTAGGCTTCAGGCATAGTTGCATCAGGCCTCTGCCTGTCTCTCTCTCTGTCCTTAGTTGTGCTGGCTTTGTACCTACGCTGGCTTCCTTTGTGGTACCAAGAAGGCCCTTCGCCGTAGGGCTACTTGTTGGAAAATCATCTGATGATTTCGCTATAGGTTTAGCGAATTGTTTTACTTGCCTTTAAAATCTAGCAAAGGCAGAGTCTTTGACGAAAGGTTCTTCGCTGAACTTCCGGTGCTGGACAACGTGTAAGGGTTAGGTCACCATCGGGACTGGATATCCTCAGTGTCCAAGCCCATGGGGTCCCTTCAAGTTACACAGCTCTGCTCGTCCCATGGCAGTGGAGCGCCCGAGCCTTTGCGTATTTGGCAGCCCTGCCACTCAGGGCGAAGCCTTCCTGCATTGCCATATGGCCATTTTTGTCAGAGTCCTTCCATTATTGCTTATTTTTAAGGGTTTCGAAATGTGAAGCAATGGATACGGTAAAATACTCAGACCTATTTCTACAGACAACGAGGAACCCTAAACAATAATGTGAAGACTCTGAAATCAATAAAAAATATTTAAAAAATTTTCCAATGTATCATTCTCTATTTATTATTATACTTTAAAAATACGGAGTCCTTCTAGTTCTAGTGTAACTGTTAAGTGAATGACCTGATTTGTATGACTGCCTGAAATAGCTCTAACGACATTTTCTCTGGGGTACATGTAGCCTGTGTTTGTTAGTGTGTGATTGCCTATAGAGTGTGGACTGTAGGGGTGGGTGGTTGGGGGGTAGCAATACTTATATCAAACAAAACAGACTTTTTAAAAAAAGGCTATTGTAAAAGACAAAGAAGGACATTACATAATGATAAAGTGATCCATTCAACAAGAGATTATAACCATTGTAAACATTTATGTACCCAACTTAGGAGCACCTAAATATATAAAGCAAATGCTGATGGACATAAAGGGATAGACAGACAGTAATGCAGACACAGGAGGGGACTTCAACGCCCCATTGACACCAATGGATCGACCTTCTGGACAGAAAATCAACAAGGAAACACAGACATAAATGACACATTAGACCAGCTGGATTTAATTTATATTTTCAAAGCATTTCACCCCAAGCAGCAAATATGCATTCTTTTTCAAGTGCACACAGAATATTTTCCAGGATAGAGCACACATTAGGACACAAGTCTCAATAAATGTAAGAAGACTGAAATCATATCAAGCATCTTCTCTGACCACAATGGTGTGAAACTAGAAATCAATTATAAGGGGGAAAAAAACCTTGAAAAAGACACAAACATATAGAGGCTAAATAATATGTTACTAAACAATGAATGGGTTAACAATGAGATCAAGGAAGAAATCAAAAGATACCTGAGACAAATAAAAATGAACACACAACAACCCAAAATCTATGAGACACAGCCAAAGCTGTCCTAGGAGGGAAATTCATCCCATTACAGGCATACCTCAAGAAACAAGAAAAATCTCAAGTAAACAATCTGATTGTACACCTAAAGGAACAAGGAAAACAAAAACAAAAACGATGAACAAAGCCTAAAGTGATGAGGAGAAAAAAGGAAATAATAAAGATCAGAGTGGAAACAAACAACGTCTAAAAAAAAATACAAAAGATCAATGAAACCAAGAGCTGGTTCTTTAAAAAGCAAAACAATATTGATAAACCTTTAACATGACTCACCAAGGAAAAAGAGAGAGGATCCAAATAAGTAAAGTCAGAAGTGAGAGAGGAGAAGTAACAACTGACACCACAGAAATACAAAGAATTATAAGCAAGTACTACAAACCATTATATGCCAACAAACTGGACAATCTGGAAGAAATGGATAAATTCCTAGAAATATACAATCTTCCAAGACTAAATTAGGAAGACACAGAAAATCTGAACAGACCATTTAGAATAAACAAAATTGATGCAGAAAACAAAAACAAAAATAAAGCGCCCGACAAACAGATACCTGGACTGGATGGCTTCATGGGTGAATTTTACCAAACATTCAATGAACTAACACTTATTCTCAAACTCTTCCAGAAATTCCAGATGAGGGAATACTCCCAAGCTTATTTTATGAGGCCAACATTATCTTAATTCCACAACCAGATAAAGACACCACAAAGAAAATAGGCCACTATCTCGATGAACATAAATGCAAAAGTCCTCCACAAAATACTAGCAAACTGAATTCAGCAATATATTAAAAACACATTACGATCAAGGGGGATTTATTACTGGGATGCAAGGTTGGTACAATATCTGAAATACAATTAGTACAGCGGTTTTCAACCTGTGGGTCGCGACCACTTTGGGGGTTGAACGACCCTTTCACGGGGGTCGCCTAAGACCATTGGAAAACACATATACATATTGTTTTTGTGATTAACCACTATGCTTTAATTATGTTCAATTTGTAACAATGAAATTGGGGGTTACCACAACATGAGGAACCGTATTAAAGGGTCGCAGCATTAGGAAGGTTGAGAACCACTGAATTATGATGATACACCACATAAACAAAACAAAGCATAAAAATCATACAATCATATCACTAGACACAGAAAAAGCATTTGATAAAACCCAGTACCCAGTTATGATAAAAACTCTCAGCTAAGTGGGAATAGAGGGAACATACCTCAACATAATAAAGGCCATAGAATGGCAAACCCATGGCGAACATCATGTCAAGTACAGCATAGGAAATATGGTCAGTAATATTGCAATAACTGTGGATGGTGCCAGGTGGGTACTGGAAATATCGAGGGGATCACTTTGTAAAGTATATCATTGTCTAACCACTATGGTGTACACCTGGAACTAAAACAAGATAGTACTGAATGTAAACTATAATTGAAAAATAGAATTTTAAAAAAGTAAAAAAATAAATATGTCTGCTGTACTATTAGATGCTATGCACTCTTCCACACAAAGGCTAATTAGCTATTGTCATCTGAGTGTCCTATGCTGCCAAGATGGAAGTGTATGACTTCTGATAGTGATTAAGGCAAATGTGTGTGGGCCATTAGCTTTTTACCACCAAAGCTACACTCACTGATTTTAGGCTGTGCCTTGTCCATACCCTGTATTGCCTCTTGTTATTAGAATTTTTGTGCCCTGAAACGTGTCTGGTGAGTAATGTGTCTATCTCAAAAACTGCTAAAAACAAAAACAGAACACAAAACAAGGACCAGGGAGTGAGTCCACACTGTCAAAGTCTGAAAACCTAGCAGAACATCATTTTGAGGTTAAAGAGGTGTAGGACCTTAGAGAAATGTGTCTGAGCTTGTCCTTTAGCAAAGTGGTGTGCTGTCTGCTTCTGAGTCAGAGGCTGCGGCTGGCAGGCCTGCAGGAATGCTTCAGGCTCCACCCAGCCCTTTGGGATGGGGGCCCTTAAACAGCCCAAAAGCTCTCCAGTGCCCTCTTCTGGTGAAACGAGGGGGTGCATGCTCCCAAGAGAGCTGGTTTTCCATGCACCCACCATTCATACTATTTGTTTCAAAGTTAACATCAAAATGTTAAGGAAGAGGGAAAGATTAGTGTTCTAAGAAAGGAAAACTAAAGTATTTGGGAATAAATTGCTGATTTGAGTGTTTATTAATATTTATTTTGTTCAACTGAGAAAACCAAAGGGGAAAACAAACACAACTACATTTCACAGCTTATGTTAGCCCCTCTACCAATTAAAATAAAGTATAACGGTAAAACAATATAACGACAATAATAAGATATAACAATAAAAACCAAATCTCCACCATAAAAAACTTCTAGTATCCCCAAATCCCCAGATGCACTCATTTAGACCAATGTGAGCCTTATTTAAATGCTTATCATGTAGGGAAATACGAAAATAATGTTAGTAGTATTAAGGAGTACTCCGTATTTATCTGTGTTCCTTATATCTCAACTGCCCTTTGGGAATGACTGCTTGATGGAAAAAACTTTCCTTCCCTTGCAGCTGCCAAAGACTAAGATTTTCCTCTTCACCTCCTTTAGTTCTTTACTCAAATGTCACCTACCCTCCCCACTCTGTATAAAAATTATATCTCCAGCCGCCCTCCAAAACTCTTCCATCCCTACTCACCCCTCCCCCTATTTTTATCATTTTCCTTAGCACTTACCACGATCTAATGTGCTATAAATTTTACTTTTTCAAATTGAGGTGTAATTCATATAGCATACAATTCACCCATTTACAGCATACAGTTCAATGGTTTTTAGTTTATTCTCAGAATTGTACAACCATCACTACAGTCAATTGTAGTACATTTTCATCACCCCAGAAAGACCTCCTGGGCCCATTAGTAATCAGTCTCCATTTCCCCTCAAAACATTTTCCTAGGCAACCACTAATTTGCTTCCTGTCTCTTTAGATTTGACAGTTTTGGACATTTCATGTAAATGAAATAACATGTTATGTGGGCTTCTGTGACTGATTTCATTCATTTGGCATGTTTTCAAGTTTCTTCCATGTTGTAGCATGTATCAGTACTTCATGGTCCTTACTAAACACAGTAATCTATTGACCATCTGCACCCTTCACTAGGATTCTGAAGACAGGAATTTTGCCTTTTATTTTTATAACTTTGATATCTATGGATTGCCCAGCACATAGCAGGTTCCTAACAATTGTTTGCTTTGGGAGGCAGGGGATGGGAGGGGAGTTGTTTTTGAACTTTCCACTAGGACAAGTGGTATCTATTATTCTGAACCTAAAAATAAAAACCCCACCACGATTTATTTAAAAAAGAAACATTTTGGAGAAATGCTAGAGTAATAGATTTTACTTTGGGTGAGTGAAATATATAATTAGGTATCATTTTAAACAAAATCCAGAACTCCTGACAAGAGGAAAAACCTTTAGAGTCAAAACATGATGAATGTTGTAATTATTCCCTGAACTTTTGTAACACAATAGTAATACTAATATTTTCCTAAAAATAAACTCCAAATTTAACACAGTGTCCTTCCAAATGAGCAAGGAAGGCAGGTGTTTTCCCAAGCTGTGGGAACTGTGGGCCCCAGGGCAAGGCTTCCCAGCTAGACAGTAAACAAAAGTTATTCCAATTGGCTCAATGTGAGAATAAAATAACAGAAACCAGTGGTCTCTGTTTTTACTCCAAAATATATTATCTTGAGAAGACTTTTATTGTGAAAGTGTTCATGGTTTGCACACATTAAATTACTCTTTAGCTGGAAATTTGCCTCCCGTTTCACAGTTACATAATATAATCTTTTTTTTATGTGTGAGAATTTTGAGCAGCACAACAGGAACATGAAAATAGACTAACCTATCCTTCTTGGCAGAAAGGAGCGGCTTTGTTTAAAATGTAAAGAAACATTTGTTTTGGGAACCATGTGAATCAGTTGGGGAAACTCTAGGTCGCTGGATTTGTCCCTAGGGTTTCCTCTGGCAATAAGTAGAGGTCTCCGTGTACTATCGCCTCCGAGTGTAAACATCCATTTTCTCTCAGGTGTGTGGAGTTGCAGGTGGCGCATGCATTTGTTAGGTCATGATGACCTGGAAGGTGACTCACAATCACTCAGAAAAGGTATGAAGACCCTAAGAAATCCTACCTTGGGGTGAGAATTCTGTCACAGGGTGATTCCAAGGAGAGAGGGGTGGGGGCACCGCTCAGAGCCGCGTTCCAGAACGCCCCACGCCTAAGCCCCGCCCCCGCCACAACGCCCCGCCCACATCCCCGCCCTCCAGCCCCTATAGAACGGTTCCCTCACGCCCCGCCTCCGCCACCACACCCCGCCCTCCATAAGGCCCCGCCCACACCCCCCGCCCTCCGGCTCCTATAGGATGGCCTCCTCACGCCCCGCCCCCGATCCCCGCCCTTCCACAACGCCCCGCCTACAGTCCTGCCCTCCAGCCCTTATAGAACGGTTCCCTCACGCCCCGCCTCCGCCACCACACCCCGCCCCTCCATAAAGCCCCGCCCACACCCCGCCCTCCGGCTCCTATAGGACGGCCGCCTCACGCCCCGCCCCCGATCTCCGCCCTTCTACAAAGCCCCGCCTACATCCCCGCCCTCCGACACCTATAGAACGGTCCCCCTCACGCCCCGCCCTAAGGCCGACCCACAACATCCCTCTCCACTCCAACACCCCATCCCCAACTCACGCCGCCGGGACCCCCTCGAGCCCCCGCGCTCGTTGCGGGCTCGGAGGGCGCAGCTCGCCCATTGGCCAGCTCGGCGCAGGCGGGAAAGGTGACCAACGGCTCCAGCTTGCCCTCGGGGTGCAAGGATGGCGTCGGGGTCCAGGTCTCCGGTGCCTGAGGACTCGGACGGAACCATGAGACCCGGCGGGCGAGGCGAGGAGGTTGTCCCCGCGCTCCGCCGGGACTTGGCGGCGGCGGAGACCCTGAAGAGCAGCGCGTCCCCGGTGCGATCGGTGGTGGCCTCCTCTCGCCCGGTGAAAGGGAAAGCGGGCCGGGAGGCGGCCCGGCGGCGGCTGCAGCTGCTGCCCGCGTCTCAGGCCGAGGACCCGGGAGAGGGGGCCGCGGAGGAGGAGGAAGAGCCCCTTCCTTCGGTGCCCGAGGAAGAGGAGGAGGAGACGGAGGAGGAGACGGAGGAGGAGAGGGCGGAGGCGCAGCCATTGCCACCAGTCTGCGTGTCCCCCATGCGGGGCATGTGGCGGGAGGAGAAGGTGGCGCTCTTCTGCGACGAGGTGCTGCGGGGTTGTAAGGTGAGGATGGGAAGAAATCGGGCCAGAGTCCAGCGCGGGACCTTGTAGGGGCTTAGCAGGGGAAATGGGTCCAGAGGGTACAAAGAAAACCTGCATTTCCAAAAAGTCAGATTGACTCAGCATGTATAGGTTTATACCTTATTAGGTGTGCCCAGGTCCTAACCTAAAGGAGTAATTATTACATTTCCGGCAGACTGAAAATTCATCTGTTAAGGAGGCAGCTCTAGTAGTGTGTTTTCTTTCTTTTTTTTCCTAGAGCTTCTAAGAAATGAAGATAGACTTTATCAATGTGCAGGTATACATCTTAGTTGATTCATTTAATAGTTTGTGCACAAACATAAGGATGAGATTCCATTTGGTAGCCTTGAATTTTACACTACACTGCGATGCTAAGAATGTTTACAGCCTGAGAATGGTTCGCACACGTCAGTTGACGGTGTGGAAAGATGTTTTGTATAGAACATAGATACAGTACCTGAGAATACTGAATAGAGCAAATATTGTATGTTTCTGCTTTTTAAGCAGAAGAACTTATGTACCAAGATATTTATGGCAGTGATATTTGTAAAAGTTAAAAATTAGAAACTGCCTTGGCCAGTCAGTGTGGCTCAGTTGGTTGATGGTTGTCCCATCGAGGTCGCCAATTCCATTCTGTCAGGGCACATGCCTGCATTTCTGGCTCAATCCCTAATGAGGGTGTGCAAGAAGCAGCAGATCCATGTTTCTCTTTCTCTTTCTCTCCCTCTCCTTTCCTCTCTAAAATTATATATATATGTATATATATATATGAAATATATACATTATGAAATATAATGTAATTAGAAACTAATTTCCAACTAGAGGGTCAATAAAGAACTTGTGGCTTCATATGTAATGGAAAACCATGCACATGTAAAAATTATGTTTTCAAGAACTATAAATATGCTTATGCTATAATGTTAAGCAAAAAAAATCAGGAGAGAAAACACTGATTCATCTGTATAATGAATATATACATAGAAAAAAGACTGAAAGGAAATACACTAAAATATCAACAATGGTTATATTCTGGCTGCCAAGATTAGGGGTGAATTTTTTCCCCTTATATTTTCTGTATTTTTCAAATTTCTCTGTATCTTAACCATATTTTATAATTTGAAAAAAAAAATTATTTTTAAAAACACCTGTAAAACTAGGACAGTATTAATGATCAACTTTAATACTGAGTGTTGGAGAAGGGTATGTTTCTTAAAGGCATTGAAAGATGTTTATATAAATTATTGTCATTAATTAAACATGGTCAAATGACTGAGTTTCATTTTAGGTTAGATTATCATGCTTGAAGTAGCTGAATTTAATTTAAAAAATCAAATGGTAAAATATTGAAGGTTTAATATACTCATTTGCTATACAGAATGGAGTGCTATTTTAAATTTTTATGTACTGAATATATTTTAAATAGTTGTCATTACATCATTAAAATTCAGAAAAAATAACTTTTTACATATGATAATTACTGTGTTTATATTTTCCATTAAATGTAGATTCAGTTCAAATCTATTATTTCCCAAGTTTTTCATTATTTAAGAGTATATTGAGTCCATTTTTAAAATAGAAATCAGTAAAAATATATATAAATCTTACCTATAAATAATTTTACTTAAATATGTACTTTTTTCTTTTGCTAGGCAGAAGATGCTGATGAGACTATGAGTAACTACCTATCAGAAAAATTAAAGTTGAAAGACAAATGGCTTGGAGTCTGGAAGACTAACCCTGAGTTATTCTTTCTGAAATATGAAGAAGCTTCTATCCCTTTTGTTGGTATACTAGTTGAGGTAAATAATTTTGACCTAATCTTTGTTCTTTTGAGTGAAATTATCAGTTCTTTTTAAGATCAAAATATGACCTTATTAACTTGGAGCTTTGAAATTTAAACAGAAGTTGGCAAAAGTTTACTTGTATTTTAAATTTCTAAGCAAATTAGTGTAAAAAGAAGGCAAGAGGGAATGTTAGCACCATTTACTTATAAAAAGTTACCATTAAATATAACCTAATTTACAATACTAGATAGTATTTAGCCTAGTTTTAACTGCTCAAATAATGTAAAAATAATAAAAACCCATTTCTTAAAAATTAGTAATTTAGGCTTTCACAAATTTGGGGCTTTCCCCATCATTTCCCTTCTTTATTTATTTCAATTATGATATTTAGATAGATAGGAAAGAAAAAAAAATGGATCAGAAAACTACCGTTATAATTTGAAATTTTTTCTTATGAAAAGTATCTTTTAATATAATACATCAACTTTCAAGCCTTCATCTGATAATATTTTGCTTTTCTATGCCTATAGGTTAAATATTGTGGCATATTTGATGTCATATATTTGATTCCCTTAAAGATCAATATCCCTGTATGGAAATTAACATTTACAATCACAAATGGTACTCCTGCCTCAGATTAGATATTTCAAATCTGTAGTTTTAATCATGAAAAAAACTTGTGTTTGCAACTCATAGCATTGCATACTACCTGAAAACAATTCTGTGTTCTATGGAAAAGTAAGTTACTGGTGTTTTTACAGATAAAGGACACCATATTTCCAAACAGAGACTACCCTTGCCAAGTTGTATCATGGCAGACTAACCCCACCACCAGAGTGCTGTGAGGAACTCCCCTCCCCGCCCCCCTCCGCAATGTCAGTGTAGACTACATGGGGAACCTGAACTGCCACCTTGCCAGTAAGGAGAGACTCCTGTCATCCCTGCAAAGGGTATCAGAAAAGGTCTCGTGGAGAATCAGGACTTTCTCCCCGCTCCTCCCAGTGCTGTCCGGGGAGGCATCGGGGGGAGCTCTAATGAGGTGCTCCTCTCTCTCCCAGCCTGAGTGCTGGTATCAGTGGAGGCCTGATGGGGAACCTGAACTCCCACCTCTGAACAGCAGTAACAACACCCCCTTCCCCACCCCAACTTAAGAATCTGGACTTCCATTCCCACTAGGCAGTACCAAGGTGGCAAACCCCTTTTTGTGCCAGGTTGATGTCAGAAGAGGACTGATGAAAGATTTAAATAAGATCAAGAATCTACTAGCATAGTACTCAAAACGTCCAGGTTTCAATAGAAAATCATGTGTCATCACTTGTAAGAACCAGGGAGATCTTAACTGGGATAAACAACAAGCACCAACACCCAGATGATGCAGATGTTAGTTAGAATTTTCTGACAAGGATTTAAAGCAGCCATCAAAGTAGGCTTCAGTGAGCGATTCTGAATGCACATGAAACAAATGAAATACCAATCTCAGCAAAGAAACAAAGTCTCTGCAAACAAATGAAAGATACCCTGACTCTGCTTCCCGAATACAGGCAGTAAGGCATATCCCTCCAGGCAGGAAAACCACAAGATTTTTCTATGAATCAGCTCAAAAGTAAAGATACGGATATATGGAGTTCCCATGGAAAGAGCCTGGGTAGAACCTAAGAGTAGAAAAAAAGATATTTTCAATCATGTGAGATCTCTCAAAAGTTATGTCCAATGTACCCCTCAGGAAGTTAATGGATGTTCAGTCAAGGAAGTAAATCAAGAAATATGAAGACATCTGATCCAAAATACAGAGAGGTCAACATAAGAGAGAAGCAAAGGGAATTCCCCGGATGATGGCGAAGAGGTAACAGCTATGCATGTAGCAGGTCTGAGAGCCAGTTCAGATTGGAACTGGTCAAAGAACTCTGGGAAAGAGTGCTTCAAGAAAATGAAACTGGTATTTCATTTGACACACAACCTGTTGTTATTTTGAACATATTGAAAGGAGATGTATACAACTGTATACATCTGTATACAACTGTATAATTTGGGGTTAAATTAATGAAAGGCTCACAGAAAACAGCAAAGAAAAAAAACACTATTATTGACTCCTGAGAAACCAAGTTTGTTCAGGAAAGGAAAATGAATCAGTTTACACTGTATGGTTCACCTGTGAATGGCATTTTCAAACTTAAGGTAAATACTGAATACTAAGCTTTAACAACATTGGTAGATGGAGGACCAGGAGAGTGTGGGTATATGTGATGGGGGTGGGGAAAAATGAATGAGACTAATAAGCCCAGTCAGCATGACTCAGTGGTTAAGTGTCGACCTATGAACCAGGAGGTTACGATTTGATTTCTAGTCAGGACACATGCTTGGGTTACAGGCTTGATTCCCAGGGGGTGTGCAGGAGGCAGCAGATCAATGATTCTCTCTCATCATTGATGTTTCTTTCTCTTCCTCTTCCTTCTCTGAAATCAATAAAAATATGTCAAAAAAAAAGATGACTAAATTCTTTCAGAGTCAGGGGTCAATATATAATGCCAAAAACTGAAACAAAACAAAATGTAAGTGGCAATATAAGGATATTTTTTTAAAAAGAGATAAATGTCAAAGTAATCAGCTAAAAGAATTACAAGTGTTTGTCTCTAAGGAATAAGAATTAGAGCAGTAGTTCTCAACATTCCTAATGCCTTTAATACAGTTCCTCATGTTGTGGTGACCCCCCCAACCATAAAATTATTTTTGTTGCTACTTCATAACTGTAATTTTGCTACTGTTATGAATTGTAATGTAAATATCTGATATGCAGGATGTATTTTCAATGTTACAAATTGAACATAATTAAAGCATAGTGATTAATCACAAAAACAATATGTAATTATATATGTGTTTTCTGATGGTCTTAGGCGACCCCTGTGAAAGGGTCGTTCGACCCCCAAAGGGTCGCGACCCACTGGTTGAGAACCGCTGAATTAGAGGGTGATGGGAGATTATAAAGAAATTGTATTTTTTATAACAAACCTAGTACAGCCATTTGATTCTAAAATATATGCGTGTATAATACTGATTTAAGAAATAAAAACTAGCCAAAACCGGTTTGGCTCAGTGGATAGAGTGTCGGCCTGCGGACTGAAGGGTCCCAGGTTCGATTCTGGTCAAGGGCATGTACCTGGGTTGCGGGCACATCCCCAGTGGGAGATGTGTGGGAGGCAGCTGATCGATGTTTCTCTCTCATCGATGTTCCTAACTCTCTATCTCTCTCCCTTTCTCTCTGTAAAAAATCAATAAAATATATTTAAAAAAAAAGAAATAAAAACTAACATTTTATAATATTTATTTTAGGCAACTTGTACACCACGCCAGAGCTCATCATCTTGTTTCAGAGTGACTGTTTCTGTTGCTGAGCCTTTTTCTTCTAATATTGCAAATATTCCAAGGAATTTGGTTAATGAGGTTTTAGAAGAACTAGAGCATAGTGTGCCTCTCTTGGAAGTGTACCCTGTTGAAGGACAAGATTCTGATATACATGATATTGCTTTGGCCTTGGAAGTTGTAAGGTATTAGAGCTTTTTACTTCTTAAAGTTAAAATTATCATATCCAACATTTTAGTTTAACATGTAAATTTTGTTCATACAAGCACTTTGTGAATATTTATTGATTTAATTTTACTCACTTAATTCAATTTATCTATTTTTAATGAACATATTTGTAACTCTTAGTTAAAACATTCTCTTTTGAAGTATTATATACAGGCAATAAACATTTGCTATTTTCAACTTTGCATTTCACAAAAATTGAATTAAAGAATTCTGGCAATAAGTAATAAGTTTTGTTCATATTTAAACATCTTAAATACATCAGATTTCATTTTTTCACATTTAAGGGCATTACAAATACTCAATGTCATTCACATTATGATTGCTTCTTTCAAGTCTGGAACAATTTGAGAGAAGCCATCCATAAACTTCCTATAGATGGGGGCATGTTTCTGTTTTTCTAATGCTTTCCTGCTTTCAATATACAAATCTGATGATATCTTAAGTGTTACTTTTTTTGGTGAATAAAATAACCCAAATCTATGAGATCTGAAACCTGAAATTTATAATTTCATTTCAAGCAACATTATCTTTTTTTTTAAATATATTTTATTGATTTTTTTACAGAGAGGAAGGGAGAGAGATAGAGAGTTAGAAACATCGATGGGAGAGAAACATCGATCAGCTGCCTCCTGCACACCTCCCACTGGGGATGTGCCCGAAACCAAGGTACATGCCCTTGACCGGAATCGAACCTGGGACCTTTCAGTCCGCAGACCGACGCTCTATCCACTGAGCCAAACTGGTTAGGGCTCAAGCAACATTATCTTATCTGTAGTAACCTAAAATAGAATCCAGATAATCAAATTTTTAAAGTTTACCTTTAATAGTAGTTCATTGAAAGGTCATTTAAAAATATTTTTCTGCCTTGGCAGTGTGGCTCACTTGGTTGGAGCATCCTCCTGTATACTTAAGGGTGTCTGGTTCAATTCCCTATCAGGGCACATGCCTAATACACCAATTGATGTTTCTCTCTCTCTCTCTACCCACTTCCTATCTCTCTCTCCCCTTTCCTCTCTCCCCCTCCCCTTCCTTTCTCTAAAATCAATAAAAAGCATGTCCTTGAATGAGGAAAAAAATGTATTTTTTTCTTAACAGTTAAAATTCATGCAAAGAATTTTTACATCAGAATGCCTTAATTCTAAATGTGGTACTCACTGTTTTTGATCACTTTCATCTTGATTTATCTTAGGTTTTTTTATGACTTTCTCTGGAGAGACTGGGATGATGAAGAACGTTGTGACAATTATACTGCTTTGATTGAAGAAAGAATTAATTTGTAAGTATACTTAAAAACTTGTTCAGGCCCTAGGCGGCTTGGCTCAGTGGATAGAACATCGGCCTTCGGACTGAAGGGTCCAGAGTTTGATTCCGGTCAAGGGCATATGCCTGGGTTGTGGGCTCAATCCCCAGTAGGGGGCGAGCAGGAGGCAGCCGATCAATGATTCTCTCTCATCATTGATGTTTGTATATCTCTCTCCCTCTCCCTTTCTCTCTGAAATCAATAAAAATATATTATAAAAAAAGAATATCTAAAAAACAACTTGTCCAGCATATTATATAAGATAAGCATTGTAATTATATTGATACTTTTCAGGTGGTGTGATATACAAGATGGAACAATACCTGGTCCTATCGCACAACGTTTCAAAAAGACTTTGGAGAAATATAAAAACAAGCGTGTCGAGCTCATTGAGTATCAGAACAATATTAAAGAGGATCCCTCTGCAGCAGAGGCTGTTGAATGCTGGAAAAAATACTACGAGATAGTAATGCTCTGTGAATTATTGAAAATGTGGGAAGATTTACGCCTCCGGTAATACTTTGCTCTATTTTATTTTATTCTATTTTAATGTTTTTTTATTTCAGAGAGAGGAAAGGAGAGGGAAAGAGAGAACCATCGGTGATGACAGAATCACTCTGTCATCCTGTACACTCCCTCCTGGGGAGCGAGCCCGAAACCTGGGCATGTGCCCTGACCAGGAATCAAACCCTGATCTCCTGGTTCATAGGTCGATACTCAACCACTGAGCCACATTGGCCAGGCAGTTTGCTGTATTTTAAATGGAAACAATTTGGCTGCCTCATAATTTCTGCTTTTCTAACCAACATAAGTTGATAAGTTGTTTTTGATGATAAATAAAACAATGTAGATTTAACTAGCGCCATTCTCCTCTAGAATACTTCCAAATGTGTTTAAATATTTTTACATTGTTATGCAGCAAAATATATATTTTTGTCTTTTCTTTGTTTTTAAAAGAGGGTAAACAGGAATTCTTGCTCATAGTCTCCAAATTCATAGAAAATCTTGGAGTCAAAGAACTTCTATTTCATACAAAATTGTTAAACCCCCTTTTTTGTGTTCTACTTTTACTCATTCTTTGCCTTAGGAATTCTGAGCAACATTTTACTTATCTAACTGTGAACTGTGAGCCTAAATCTTTCCTTTTGTATTTTCTCTCAAATTTGACCTGTTTTATAATCACTAAGAATCCCATCCCAGTGTTTATTTTTGATGTTTCCTTGATATTGGGATTCCTGTGTAAAAAAACCTTGGGGTTACTTTGGGAAAGCAATATGGATATGATTTTTGAAATCCACTTATCTAGAAAAGCAGCTTTAACAAAAGTTGAATTTGAATACAAGTTATCATCACTAGACTTTAGATTCCAAGGGCATAGGGCAGGGGTGGGCAAACTTTTTGACTCAAGGGCCACAATGGGTTCTTAAACTGGACCGGAGGGCCGGAACAAAAGCATGGATGGAGTGTTTGTGTGAACTAATATAAATTCAAAGTAGACATCATTACATAAAAGGGTACGGTCTTTTTTTTTTTTTTTTTTTTTTTTAGTTTTATTCATTTCAAATGGGCCGGATCCGGCCCACGGGCCATAGTTTGCCCACGGCTGGCATAGGGCAACACAGAGTTTTCTCATCTGAAAAATTATATAATCACATAGAATCTAATTCTCTGAGCAGTGGAGTGAGTTAATTGATCAAACCCTTCCATAGATAATTATAAAATCAGGACAAAATTTATTAAAGGTATTCAACTATTTTAAGGCACTATGAAATGACCAAAAGCAGGCAGCAACCAGAAAAGTTTATCCTTGAAATGGATTTATCCTTGGAATGGGTAAAAAATTGAAATTTGTGGCTTTTTGGTGTGAGGGTAATCATCAATTCTCATAGCTCTGGCAGCAAAAAGTGTACTGTGTTTGAAAATGACAAAGGACAGAGTTTGAAGGCTAGCAGAGCACCTGGAAACTCAGGTGGGGTACCCAGAAAATAAAAGGTGCCAAAGGGGATCCACAAATTGAGCATAAACTCTGCCATTTCAAATTCTTGGTTGACCTCTAAACTATGCTAGCATTGGTGAGGCAGAGAAATGCTAAAAAAAGGAACCTGAAAATTGAGAAAACTAAGCAGAGATGCCAGCTGCTGCATACCTCAAAGGAAAAAGTTTGCATTCTTGGACCAGGCAAGTTAAAACTGCCTCGTACATAGAATACAAGACTAACAATCCTCAGAAAAACAACACAATCCAGAGTTACTGAAATATATTATCCCAAATCTCTAGTTCAACCAAAAATTAATAGACATGCAATGAAACCAGAATGTTAGCTCATACTCGGAGGGGGTGGGAGGAAGACAGTTAATAGAAACTGATTTTGAGGGGACCCAGATGTTGGATTTATCAAAGACTTCAAAGCATGTATTATAAATACGTTTAAATAATTAAAGGGAAACATGATTACAGAATGAGAGGAAAATACGGTGTTAATAAGTACATGGAAAATCTCAACAGAGATGGAAACTATGTAAGAGAACCAAGGATCTCCAGATTCAGCTTGGACATGTTACCGTGCTCACAACAAGAAAAAGGATTTCACACAATTAACTCAAAATGATCCATAGGCCTACACATAAAACAATACTGGAAGACTTTCAGAATAAAACACAGGCAGAAACCCAGATGACCTTGGGTTTGGCAATGTTTTTATTTGGCAATGTTTTTAGATACAACACTGAGTATGACAGGAATGTTCTATATCTTGATTATTGTGATTGAGTTAAATGTGTGTAATCACCTATGAAACCTCATGAAATGATTCATTTAAAATGAGTGTTGTGTAATTGTACCCTAATTCAATTAAAAATCACTGATATATATGTTTGTTGTTACAACTAGGATTGTATGACATATGTCCTGAGTGTAGGATGCTTTACTCTTTGAGCAACTACTAATCGGGTATATGGTGCAAAAATGTATGAGTAGTTCCCTTTCTCAATATCTAAACCACTTGCTTAAGTAGTTATAAAAATGCTGAGTGTTTGATTTTGAAATCTTAAATGAAACTTTTGCTTTAGAGGATATTGCTAATATGTTGGAATTCAAATTTTAATAACTTGCATGGCAACTTCTTAAAACCAGTTTCCTGAAAATTCTTCACAAAAATATTTGGTAATTGCAATAAACCTGAAAAATACTGGTACTAAAGCTGCATCCCATTCAGCATCAAGCAATAAAGTCCTACAGAAAACCCAAACGTTTTCACCTAATGAGATTAATGGCAAATCGACACCTATTGGGAAAGGAGTGTCCCTTCGGCTGACAGGAATGATAAAAGTTACATTCAAAAACTTACTTTCTTTCTTTTGATGACACTTAAATGAAATGAAGAGATAGAACACAGGAACTGTAAAGAAAAGGAGTAAGAAGAGAAAGAACAAAAGTAATTAGAAGTGCTGAGTAGCAAACAATATAAAAACAACTAAGAGAAAAGCTAGAATTGTTCTTCTGGGAGGCCAACAGCCAACTATTTCTATGGAGACCTTATCCTCTGAAACAAAACAATCTGTTCATTGAACATTATATCTGAAATTAGACACATCTTAAAACATTCTTCTGCCTCAGTGTCACAGGCATAACCCACCTCTGCTCTGTGCAGTGGATTATGACAGTACAACAGGAAACGTGTCTACTGTATTGAGAAATTGAGGGGAGTGAGGTATTAACTGTAGTGGGTTGCATGCAGATTTCAAGTACAAACCATTAAAATGAAAAGATTTTAGAGTTCAAGGGGTTAAACACTCAGTTATCTAATGAATATTTTATTATTCTCAAGTTGCTCATTGCTCTTGAGCTTAAAATTAGTGAAACCTTTTTCTCAAAGATGCTTAGTGCCAAGTTTTTATTTTCTAAGCAAGTGTAGGTTAAATCTTTTTCCATTGTTAATTTAATCATAAATGTTTTTAACTCTAGAGTCCATGGACCTTTTTTTCCAAGAATTCTGAGGCGTAGGAAAGGAAAAAGAGATTTTGGAAAGACTATAACACATATTGTAGCAAAAGTTATGACTACTGACATGGTAAGAAATACACTTCATTCTTACTTGTTCATTTAAGTTTAGCTGTGTATAATCAGAAAAGCAGCACTTTGAAGGTAGGGTTCTTGCCTGGCTCAGGAATGCCATATTTCCCCCATTTCATCCAGCTTAGTGATTGGCATATAGTAAGTACTAAATGAATCAATGTCAACAATTATTTGCTGAGTACTAACCTTTGATGTCAGGCACTATGCTAGTAGAATAGAAAGGATGGGAAACAAATATGAGAAAGCATGCATGTGAGGAAGATACAATGTTGAACCAGACCCACACATCACACATTGTACAAGTTTGAATATGGTGGAGATATGAACAAGTAGGCAATTACAACAAAGAATGATACATGCTATGATATGGGTATGTACAGGATGCATATAGAATGAGCACATAAGCCTGAATTAGCAAGTCTGGCGATGCTGGCTGGGAGAAATAACTCAGTTGAAACCTAAAGGAAGACTATAAATTTAAGCAGCCCAAGAGGGGAAATGTTCTAAGTCTAAAAGTAAATATTTCCATCTCAACCTCTCAGTAGCATTTCACAGTTCTCTCCTGGAAATATTTTTTGTTGTCTTGTTACTATACTCCCCTGGTTCTCATTCTTTCTAGATGCTTCCCCCTCTTCCTTCTATCCATTAAATGCTTGGTACTTTTGCTGTACGATATTATCCCTAAGTAATTGATCTGATCTCTATCTGATCAGTTATATATACTGATAACTGAAAATGTGTCCACTGCCCATTGCTCATCACCACTCCATCTCAAAAGTACTTCAACTCAACTGTCCACAATTAAATACATGACCTTCTTCACTGACTTGTTTATATTCTAGAGTTCCCTGTTCCAGTAGATGGTTCCACCACCTACCCAGTTGCTAGTTATAATTTTCTGAGAGTTATCCTATCCCCCTTCACCTCCATGTATCCATTTTGGTGTATATAACATTCTTTCAAGAATCGCTGCACATCCTTCAACCCTCAACATAAACATCATGCCCACCTTCCGCAGCCTTCCAGGATACATTAGACAGCTGTGCACTTTCACATCACCCTGCCTTTCCCCTTATCACGACTGTGTTTAATACTTGTTGGTATCTATTGAATGTCTGTCTCTTAGAATATGAGCTTCTTGAGAGCAAACAGTATATATTTACCATACATCCCCCACCTCACATCATGCTTGGCACATGGTGCTCAACTGTTTTGGTTAAATAAATGAGTGCATGTCTGACAGAGCACGGTGTGTGTGTGAGAAACAGTGAAGTCATTAGGTAAAAATGAGGCCATTGCCTTGGTCAGTGTCCTCAGTGGTTAGAGCATCGGCCTGCACACCGAAGATTATGAGATCTATTCCCAGTCAAAGGGCAAGTACCTGGGTTGTAGGCTCAACCCCAGGCCCCGATCTGGACATGTGTGGGAGGCAACCAGTCAATGTGACTCTCACATTGATGTTTCTTTCTCTTTCTCTCTAGCCCCTGCCTCCCTTTCACTCTTTCTAAAAACCAATGGAATAAAAAATCGCAGATTAACCAAAAATTTCAATTTTAAATTAAAAAAAAATGAGGCCATCATGGTGAGTCCTAACCTGCTCCTATAATAAGATATATGAATGATATTGCCATTTCTATTGGGAAAAGAATAGGTATTTTCTGAGTATATTTCCAGCTTCCGAATTTTATTTTAAATGTCCTCACTCTAAAAGGTGCTAATAATGAAGCCCTCTACCCTTTTCTACCCCAAGTAAAAATTCCTAGTACTTTTTTTGTCCTACAATCTTTTATATGTAAGATTTTGTGGATTTATCAAAATTGTAGGGTCAGTTCGAGTTAGAAAACAAAGAAGTATATTGGAAAGGTATCTGGTGTCATAAAGACCTGGATCTAAAGCTTAGATTTACTGCTTACTAACTCAACCAGTATGTCCTTGGGCAAACCATTTAATCTCACTGAGTTTCCACTTCCTGAACCTTTGAAAGGCATAATAGTACACCTCAAAGAACTATTGTGAAATTTAGGAGGTAACAGGTAAAATTCAAAATATGACTTCTAACACACATTATTTAGTAGCTGTAAAATTGTTAGTGATCATAAAGAAAATCTAACTATCACTCCTTTAAATGATGGACTAATACTTTGAGCATTTAACATAAATACATATAATAATTCAATGTATTTCCTATACAAGTAAAAGTCTTGGGAAAAGCACGTTACCAGTAAGTTAACTGATTAAAATGACCTCTCTTAATTTAATCTGTTGTTGAAGGTGTGCTGCTTTATTTCTTCTTTTCAGGTAAAGGACTTATCTTCAGACACATTTCTCCAACAGCATGATGATTTGGATTTGGCTTTGGATAGTTGTTATAGTGGAGATACAGTAGTTATTTTCCCAGGAGAATATCAAGCTGTCAATCTTGCTTTATTGACTGATGACATCATTATAAAGGGTTAGCAGGGCATCCTTTGCATTTTTATAGCAATGTGTACTAGGCAAATTGTATATTATAAGCATGGTTAATGAAATTCTTAGGAATTAGAACACAGGTTTATTTTTCACAAAAATCCCTTATGTGCCTTTTTACAATTAAGATTTTTCTCACCTGTCATGTGTATATTGCCTGTACAGGTGACCTTGTCTGGATATACCATACCAGAGCAAATCAGTGAAGACTGCTTCTTCCCATGCTAATGAAAACCTATTGACAGTATTTTCTATTAGGACCATCTCTATCTATCTATCTATATATATTTTAAAATATATATTTTATTGATTTTTTACAGAGAGAAAGGGAGAGAGATAGTTAGAAACATCGATGAGAGAGAAACATCGATCAGCTGCCTCCTGCACACTTCCTACTGGAGATGTGCCCATAACCAAGGTACATGCCCTTGACTGGAATCGAACCCGGGGCCTTGCAGTCCGCAGGCCGACGCTCTATCCACTGAGCCAAACCGGTTACAGCCCATCTATATTTTTACTAAACTTTCTTTTCATCTATCTCCACTGCATTTAATGTCATTTTTGTGGGAAAAGTCCAAATATAAGGCTATATTAAAGTATATTCAGCATTTTCTTTAAAAAGTTAATTCACATGCAAACTTACTAAAATAGTAGAAAAGCAGAGCTTACTTTTTTTTAAGGGTCTGAATATATTTAGTAACTATTCTGCCCTTTTATATTGAAGCATGCATATTCCCACTGTCTGGCCAAAAGAAAAGAACAGGTGACTTAAACTACTACTGGATAATAAAGATCATATTTGTAATTTTTAAAAAATTTGTAGCCTTCTTGAAGATCCAACCCTTATTTTTGGATTGATGTTAAATTTAAATTGCTTTGACTACGCCAGAGCAAAATTATGGATATGATTAATCTTATAACCAAATTCAAGAGTCTCTGCCAGTCCTTTTTAATATAATTTATTGTGGTATTAAAAATAGGTTATGGTAAGATACTTTTTGAGGCTTAGACATTTGTAGATGATTACTGATTATATAATTTAGGGAAATATGTAGTGGAATGAGTATGTTAAAGAAATACCATAGGTAGATTTAGATTGATTTTAAACCCAGATTACATTATAGGTAAGTATCTAATTAGTTAATAACTGAATTACATATATTATTTATTAAAAATATGTGAAAAACTTAGTAATAGCAAGTATTATTGAATAACAAAGGGCTTTTGACTTTGGTACTACTAATGTAATTATGTCTTTGTTCCAATGATTCAGGAGTTGGAAAGAGAGAGGAAATTATGATTACTTCTGAACCTTCCCATGACAGTTTTGTGGTGTCCAAAGCTGCTAATGTGAAACTAATGCACCTGTCTTTGATACAACAAGGGACAGTGGATGGCATTGTGGTGGTGGAGGCTGGTCACATGACTCTGGAGAACTGTGTATTAAAATGTGAAGGAACAGGAGTGTGTGTTCTTACAGGGGCTTCTTTGACAATTAAGGACAGTGAAATAATCGGTGCCCAGGTATTTCATTTTAAAACTGTTGCTTTCTATACTATAGATATAACTTTGAATGATCTTAGTATGCAAAGAAAGGGTAACAGTTACTTCATCTTTGAATTATTAAGCTTAGAAGCTGATGAAAATAAACAAAATGAAGACCAGTACAAGAGTGTCATAGTATACTTAAAAGTGAACTGCCTAAGTCCAAAGTAAGGAATTATTACTTTGTGTTAAGTGACTTCTTTTTAAAATGTAGAAATCAGTGGCTATAAAATAGATTATGAATCAGTTATCTGGTAGTTTATTTTAAAAAAACAATACTCATAAACTATCAGACATTGCTGTAAGGTATGTACTTAGTTGTAACAGCTTGAGTCTTCAAGTAACAGAAAATTTAATGAGAAACAAGATTAAAGGAAGCAGAAATCTAAGAGGACTTTTCCATTAAAATGAGTAAACAGACTTTAGCAGCATTATGAGGGATTTAGTAGAGTATATGTAAGTAAATTTTTACAACTGAAAAGAATTGCTTAAAGACTCCCTTTTAGAGACTTCATTTGAGTGGGAGAGCAACGTAATAGACTGTACGACTTCAATCAATCTTTTTTCTAGGCCTAAGATTTTCTTAGCACAGATAACAGTTTCCCCCATTTTAAAAACATCTACAGCCCTAACTGGTTTGGCTCAGTGGATAGAGTGTTGGCCTAAGGACTGAGGGTCCCGGGTTCGATTCTGGTCAAGGGCATGTACCTTGGCAGCTGATCGATGTTTCTCTCTCATCGATGTTTCTAACTCTCTATCCCTCTCCCTTCCTCTCTGTAAAAAAAATCAATAAAATATAAAAAAACAACAAAAAAAACTATGGAACCTTCACAAATATACTGGTTTTTTTTTTTAAAAAAAACATCTACACAATAAATTGTTGCTTGCACTATTGTGTATTTTCATGTAACTTAGTGTGTTAAATTGCTAATATGGGATTACAATTTTGAAATCTAAAGGAAATTTTGGAGAGAAATGTGTTTTACTGACTGTTGTTATTTGCTTTGCATTGACAGGGTGCTGGTGTTGAACTGTATCCTGGCAGCACAGCCACTTTAGAAAGGAATGAAATTCATCACTGTAATAACTTCAGAACCAATGACAGTTCAAAAAGCATCTTAGGTGGTGTTAATATGAAGGTATTCTTATATTCCTTAATATAGAATTGTTATGAAAATAATTAGAAAGCTACTAAAATATTACTTTTAGGCTTAAAATTTAGTCTAAATGTTATTACTGAGTTGGAAAATAATAATATAAATAATTAAGATATGGCTTAAGTGATGGCTGGTAGGAAACAATTTTAGTCTTCTAATTTAATAATTTCAACTTGAATTTTAGCAAATAACTTCAAATATGAGAAAGTGGTAAGTTTGCTCTTATAAAAATGTTTTAAATTTTTCAGTGAGCAGATGCACAATACATTTAGGAAAGTAAAGCAAGTTAAGGGAATAATATATTAAGAAATATTTTATATTACTTTCAAACTTTGTAAAATAATTTAAATCAAGTAAAACATTAATGGCAATAGTTTATAATAGTGAAATGCCTTCCCATTCCTTTCTATTTCTATAAATTCTACTTTTCTAGATACCTCTCTAGACTTGTGTAGCTAATGAAGTTTTTCCATAGAAATCTAGTTTACATATTAATTGAAATTTTCATGTTTATCATTTTCATTATTTTTGAAATAATTTATTTTCCCATTTATCATATTAAAAGTAAGCTTCATGGTATTGCTGTAACCCCATCTAGAATCATTTATCTTTACCAGTAACTGATAAAAAAATAAGTCAAAAACCTCATTTAATGTTTCCTCAGTAAACATTTTTGTAGTTAATATTCCATTAACCCAGTGTGAGGAAAATAACTTGTTCAAAACTGAGATTCTGTTGTCTAAAAGAAATGTGTACTCCCAAGAATTAGTTCTAGAGTTTATGACATGTTCATTAGTTCATATTTTTATAGACATTATTGAAAAACTAATTTCTTTGAATTCTTTCATAGGTTCTTCCTGCACCCAAATTGAAGATGACTAATAATCATATTTACAACAATGGCTATGGAGTAAGCATTCTTCCACCAACTGAACAGTTTTTTATTGTAGCAGAAACTTGCAACAAAGGGGCTGCTTCAGGAGACAAAAAAGATGAAAACAGGCTCTCCAAAGTAATGCAAAATCTGAATCTGGAAATGAACGATAATAAAATGGAAGCAAACTTAAAGGGGGATATCAGAATAGCCACAAATTAAAGCACTGGGTTTATGTTCAAGTTTTATATTTCAGAGAGTTTAATAAACCTCATCTCCCACAAAAATTGTAGTTCTAATTAAATTCAACTTATTTAATTAAAAACATTTAAACATGTTCATGTTTTCATTGAATGATTCATTGTAAGATTTTTTTAGCCCGGCTGGTGTGGTACAGGGGTTGAGCATTGACCTATGAACCAGGAGGTTACAATTCAATTCCCAGTCAGGGCATATGCCAGGGTTGTGGGCAAGCCCCGGTATGGGCAGAAGGCAGCTGATTGATGATTCTCTCTCATCCCTCCCTCTCTGAAGTCAATTTAAAAAATGTATGTAAGTAAAAGAATTTTTTAAAATAAGTTTTGAAATATAACTCACAAATCATAAAATTCATCCTTTTGGGCATACAATTCAGTGGTATGTAGTATATTCTTAGTACCAGGTATATGGTACCACCATCATTGCTAATTCCAAAAGCAAATGTGGTTTTAAATATTGCTTTTAACACTCTTAGTCCAATAAGAAGCATTTTGTGTTCTATGTGGAGAATATTACGTTAATTTTACAGTTAATTCCTGATTCGTTCCCATTTATGTGTTAGTAACTGGAATAAGATTAAGATAGCCCCATAGGATCAGGTTCAACTGCAGGAAACAAACTCAAAATAAGAGAGATAAACACTATAATGATGTATTTCTCCCTCATATTCAGTAAGTCCAGAGGTATCAGTACAGGCTACTTAGTGTAGGGCCGTGTTTCATGCTAGAAATTCAAGTTTCTTCTATTGTTTTACCATTATATGGTGTTTCCATTCAAAATCAAATGGTCCAACATAGCAATGGTTGCTCAAGCCATTATGCCGAAATTCCAGCTAAGTAGAAGGGACAGTGCCTAATAAAGCTGCATACATTGTTCCAACTGGATTCTTCGCTGAATCTAATATGGCTATACCTAACTGCAAATGAAGGCAAGAAATCTTTGTGTTCTCTAAAAGGGATTCATTTCTAAGAAGTCTTTTCCACAAAGCAAAACAGACTGACTTAGGATATAAAAGGAAATAAGCACTCAGGCTCAAATACTTGTTTCCTCAATTTGCTTTTCACTGTGTTATCTGTAACCTCCTAGCAAGTGACCCTGTGTTGCCACAGAGACTCTCTTGAGGCTGCGTTGAATAAAGCAGTTGTTCTTCAATGTTTCGTTGAATAGTCTTTTGCCATATAATTCCAGGGATTGCCCATGGATCCTTAAACAATCTTTCAATAATGAATGCTGAGAGTGGGGATTTCCCTTTCCAGGCCTCTTCCTCCACCTCCGTTTTTGGCTTTAGGAAGAGTAGGTCATAGACAGCCAGGATCTTTTGAGTGTGAGCAGAAAGCAATAGCCTTGTGTGAGCGAACTTGTCATTCATTGGTCATCTGCCTCTCCTGTTGCTGCCAACTAATCTTTTCCCAGTCCCACTTAGAAAGTTTTTTCCTATTCTCACATTCCTAAAGCATGCACAAAGCCTAAGATTTTCTCTGAGTTTGATCTTTCATAAATATTTTTATCTCCCTCCTTGACCTTCCCACCCTTACCTTTCCCCTCCACTGTAACAAATTACCACAAATTTAAACGGTCAAGCAACACTAATCTTACAGTTCTGTAGGTTGAGGTCTGACATGGGTCCTACTGGGCTAAAATCAGTGTTTTGGGGCTGCGTTCCTTTCTGGAGCTCTAAGGGAGAATGTTTTCTTGCTCATCTGGGGGCTTTAGGATTGAAATGTTTCCTTGACAGTTGTCAGCCAAGGGCTGTTCCCAGCCTCCAGTGGGCAACTGCATTCCTTGGATCATGGCCTCCTCCTTCCATCTTCGAAGCAGCAACAATGGATTGCATCCCTTTCATATTTTGAATTTCACCTGCCTCTTCAGTCTCATGTCCCTCTTCCACTTTTAAGAATTTACACGAACCTGGATAATCCCGGATAACTTTCTCACACTCAAGTTCCTTAACTTTAATCACATCTGTAATGTCCCTTGTGAAATTTAAGATGTGGACATCTTGGATGGTGGTGGTGGTGGTATTATTCTGCCTACCACCTACCTTCACCAATTTTCCAGGCTAAGGTAAGAAAAATCCTAACTCTTCTACTCCAATGAGATTTAAGAAGTTTCCTCCACCAGAACCAGATAGCCAATGCATTTCTTCTGTACATTTTTAAAAAATTCTAATTTAGTACCTAAAGGAGAGATGGTTTCATATTTCTGCTGTCCTTCCCATGTGTGCACACATCTGGCTTTCCCACTATAAATTTCTTAGAATATAGGTACTGGGTCTTAGTAGCCATTACTTCCTATGATGTACTGTGCATTGCCAACTAGTAACTTGCTGGGGATAGAAATGCTAGGATCTAGAGATCGAGATTAGGAGTGACCTTGGTGTGGATGAAAAGGGAAGAATTAGAACCTCTTTGCCTTCTGTAAGGGATGGGCAGTGGAGTGGAGATCTCCTTCATTGCCTTGCCAGCAGCAGCGAGGGCACAGCCTCATTTGAAGAGCAGAATGGAAGCTGTAATGCTAGAACCTTTTTTCAGTTTATGAAATAGAAGCAGTTAGAGGTAAGTGACTACAACCCCAGACTGAAAGGCAGTCCTCAGCAGCACAAGGTACAGGAGATGATATGATTAGAGGAGCAAGTTGAGACACCCAAGTCAGGAATTGCATGTATATTATAAATTTAATGGTTAGACCAGAAAGCAAAAAAATTTGAGAACATGTCTTTTTCTAAAGTATTAAGGTGGAAAATGAAAAAACTTTTATACTTTCAGTGATTGAACCAAATCAGGCGTAACAAGTTCCAAGACTATGAACTACTTTAAATTTTTTTAAAAATATATTTTATTGATTTTTCACAGAGAGGAAGGGAGAGAGATAGAGAGTTAGAAACATCGATGAGAGAGAAACATCGATCAGCTGCCTCCTGCACATTCCCCACCGGGGATGTGCACGCAACCCAGGTACATGCCCTTGACCGGAATCGAACCCGGGACCCTCGAGTCCGCAGGCCGACGCTCTATCCACTGAGCCAAACCGGTTTTGGCTACTTTAAATTTTAATTAAAAAATGTTACTTGCCTTTGTGGAGAGTCCATAGCTTCCATCATATTCTCAGGAACCTCTTAGCCCACTTAAGACATGTCTTCACATGTACAAAGGGCAGGAGCTTTCATTGATAAGGCCCTAAATGCAGTGTGGCCGGTGGGTGGAACAGAGTGTAGAGTAGGAGTAGGGATAAGGTGTTTAGCCCTGACCCTGAAGGAGCCCGTGATTTAAGGCAGGAACGGGAGGCGTGATAATAGATTTGTACGGGATGTTTACTCGAGCTGAGTGTGGAGAATGCACTGCAGACAGGACTGCAGGCAGCAAAAATTAGTTAAGAGGGTGTTGCATCATTGTACACCCAAATTAATATCCAGGATAGAATAGGCTGTTGCTTTATAAAAGCGCAACTGAATTTAAGTAAAAGTGACTTGATAATATATATGGTTTTGGCAATTATGTAGTTGAAACTTCTGTAATAAAAACAGTTGCCCTAACCAGTTTGGCTCAGTGGATAGAGCGTCGGACTACAGACTGAAGGGTCCCAGGTTCAATTCCGGTCAAAGGCAACATACCTTGGTTGTGGGCACATCCCCAGTAGGGGGTGTGCAGGAGACAGCTGATAGATCCCTCTCCCTTCCTCTCTGTAAAAAAAAAAAAAAAAGAAAAGAAAAGAAAAGAAAACAAAAACATATATTAAAAACAAACAAACCAGTAACAGTTGAACAGGGAAGAGTAGAGGGCATAGAGTGAGTTAAAGAGTGTTCTTCAGTTTGGAAGTACAGCTGACCTTGAACACAGGTTTGAACTGCGTGGGTCCACATATATGCAATTTACAATAGTCAGCCATCTGTATCTCCAGGTTTTACATTAACAAATTCAACCAACCACGATTGAAAACAGTATTTCCAGGGATGCAGACGGCTGACTGAATGCATTCTATGCCATTTTGTTTAAGGGACTTGGGCATCTTCAGATTTTGGTATCTGCAGGAGCAGGAAGTCATAGAACCAATTCCCTGAGCATACTGAGGGACAACTGAAGTTTTTTGAGTCAAAAGTTGTGAATTTCTGACTGCGTGACGGGTTGGTGCCCCTGACCCCTGTGCTGTTCAAGTGTCAGCTATACGGACTTTTTAAAAAAAAATTTCAGTGGAATTTCTAAGCAGAAATGTATAACCAGTAAGCAGCTGCTTATACCACTACTATAGATAGTAGTCTTCTCAGAAAAGAAATCTGAGTTGGAGATTCAGATTTGAATCTACAGAGATTGGAGCCATTGGCTTATTGACAATAACTACTGAAGGTGATGGAGAAGAGGATTCTGAAAAGAACATGAAAGCAAAATAACTGGCCCAATACCACCCACATGTAAGAAAACAGCATAGTTCTGTCTAATCCAAAGCATTTGTAATCTCTATTGTACTCTATTTCTCAAATGAGGAGTATGTAAAAATCTTTGGAACTGTAAAGTGTTACAAATGTATAAACATCTCTACTAAAATAAACTAGCTTAAAAAATATCCTTTGAACTACATGTATGTTAACATAGAGTTAACTGTCAGGTATATAAACTTCATGCATTGGTGAAACTTATTCAAAGAGTTTTGTGGGTTTTAAATCCTAACTAAAATTATTTTTAAATTAATTTTTACACTGGAAACTAACTTAGAAAAGATAACGATGACCGTTGGTTGGCCTTAGATTTTTCAAAAATGAAGCTTGGGAAAAAGCCAAAATGCTCAGGCCTAGGTGAGTCGTGTTACTCAGATGCAGAGGTCTATGTGAATAGTGTACTGGCCAGTATTTGTTGCAAGAGTAACAACTCCACTCCAAGGCTAATTATTCTACTACAAGTAATAATATTACTTGGTGTACTTTTGAAACAGTAGTTTTTCCTCTGTTTTAAACTAACAGATGTAACTGGCATTGTAAAATTATTGTGTAAGATCAATAATTACATTGCCTATATTTGGTGTAATATTTTATTTTCTCTTGTATTAAACGAAAGCCAAGAAAATATCAAGTTAATTTTAAGGCAAATCTTTACTCCTTAAAGAAAAAAATACAAACCGGTACTTTAATAATAGATCATTATATTTTACATAATATAAACAAAATCACTAATGTGACTATATGCTTGGTTTCCTTAAACTACAATGAACCACAGGAATAGGTGAAAAATGGGTTTACTTATTAACAGCAAATAAACAACTTGGGAAAACAGGTAGCATGCATTTTTTGTTTACTGTCTATGCATAGGCCCCAACATAACCAAGCTTTAATAGCCACCACCCCCCCTTGTTTGCCCAAAGTAGTCATTCCCATAACCCCCTCTGCCCCCTCCTCGCTGGAATCCCCCCGATCCTCGGTAGCCCCCTCCACCACCGTAGTCTCCTCCCGCACCACCTCTATAGCCCCCTCGGGAACCTCCTCTATAGCCTCCACCTCCACCATAGCCTCCCCGATAGGAGTTGGAGCCACCACCATAGCCACGGCCATAGCCTCCACCTCTGTAACCTCCGGTGCCGTAGCCTCCGGTGCCGTAGCCTCCGGTGCCATAGCCTCCACCGCCATAACTAGAGCCTCCCCTTCTATATCCACTTCCATTGTCATATCGGGCCATCTTGGGAGGACGTGGACCATCTCCATACCTACGAAAAGCACAAAGCCACCACTTTAGCAAAGGATCCTTAATACTTCTCAATTAGTCACAAAATATAAACATTTAGTCATATTTGAAAATGTAACGCATAAAGGGAATAAAACCAACTGCACAAGTAAACTGAAATGAAATACATCTGCTACTCCGAAACTGATACAGGAGGAGGCATCAACTGTAACCATCCGTTTTTCTAAAACTCTTTCTAGTTCATTCTCAAAGGTCTTCAATTTTGGCAGTATATCCTTGCAACTTTAAGACAGTTCATTTTCACTCAGTTCAACTATAGAGGATTCTAATAAACAATAGTATGTTAGGAAGAGGTTCCTGGAGTTGGCAATAAATTATTTGATCTTTATCACCAAATATTTTCCTGCGTTAACTTTGAAATATGTTTCTGAAAATGTCTGGGTAATGTGTTTACGCCTAAATGTTTCATGTGGCTTTGAAACAAAGAAAATGAGGGGTAATGGCAAATTGCAGAACTCATGCCTCGCCAACAACACCCCAAACAGCTATTCCTCCCATGCAGCTTTGAGACTAACATTACCAATTAATTCAGCAGTGGGCCAAGTCAGGAAGTGGCCAGGATCTGTCATCATACCCTCGCTACACTGCCATCTCCCTATTTCAATCCATCACCAATTCCTATTGATTTTTCTGCACAGCTGTCTAATCTATTCTCCCATTTCAATCCTCCCTATTATAATTCAGGCTCCATCTTATTAATATATCCTAAACTCGGTCTTACATTTATCCCATCCTTTCTATTTTCTGGACTTTTGTCCTTCACAGAGCAGATTATATGTGAAGCACCCTTGATCACCACCCCTTCCTGCCAAAAGTAATCACTCCTCTTCTAAACATCTATGATAACTGCATTTGTATCTGCATATGACATTTTTTTGCAGATTTATTTTTGAAGAGTCTCCTCAATAATTCTTCTATACATGGGACCTACTGGAAGGACCACAGCATAATTGACCCTTGAAGAATATGGGGGTGAGGGGTATTGACCCCCCAACACTCAAAGCACATGTAACTTTTAACCCCCCAAAACTTCAACTGTCCCTCAGTATCTGTGGGGGATTTGTTTCAGGACCCCCCACAAAAGGTAACCAAATCTGCAGATGCTCAAGTCCCTTATATATATAAAATAGCACAGAACAATGAATACAGTCAGCTCTTTGCATCTGCGGATCCCCAACTGTAGATAGGAAATACTGTTTTCGATTGCGGTTGGTTGAATCCTTAGATATCAAACCTGGGGATCTGGAAGGCTGACTATATATTCATTTTAAAAAATCTGTGTATAAGTGGAACCACATAGTTTAAACCCATGCTGTTCAAGGGTCAACTGTACAGTATTATAAATGAGAGCACTGTTTCAGGAGCCATGTGGCCTTTGAACCCAGCTTTACCATTCATTACCTGTGCAATTTTGGGTCTTTACTTTTCTTATACACATTAAAGGGAATAATCTATGTACATCATAGGTAGATCAAATATTAGTGAGAACATATCAGAAAAGCACTTAGCATAGTGCTTAACACATACTATGTGTTTGATCAATAAATTTAAAAAATGAACTCAGTTATAGCCAGAATGGGGAACCAGAATCCATAAAGCACATAGCAGTTTTGTACACCAAAAATATCACAGCTTATAACTAGAAAACATTTCATTTTATAAAATTTTAGTTTGTGTATTACTGTTATTGTAACTTAAAATTTTGTGGTATGACTGTGGTACTGTAGTTATGTTCTTAAAAGATACATGGAGTTTACTGGTGTAAAATGTCATAATGCCTGCAACTTAATCACAAATGATTACATAAGCTAAAGAAGTAATATATACACGAAAGCAAGTGGCACAGAATTCTGACAATTAGTGACCCTAAATTAAGAGACTATATGGGTGTTCACTATACTATTTTCTGTAGACATCAGCTGTTTTCAAATAAAAAGCTGTAGGCAAAGAAATGTTTAAAAGATGAAAATGTTTAAAAGAAATCCCACACTTCTTTAAGATACCATGTTCTTCTATTTCCGCAAGATAAACCCTGATGCTTTTCATTTGAAGCAGCAGCAATTTAACCCAGCACCATCATTTTTTTCCTTTGGAGATGGCAAAACAATACTGTGGAAAGTGACTGGGTCCTATCACTTTATCATGTGAGTCACCATGGACTCTACACAGAAGGCATACCTTGTTGGACTGCGTTTCACAGATGATGCATTTTTACACAACAAAGGTAAGACGCTCCACCAGCATAAAGATTATGACTCACTGAAGACTCAGATGATGGTTAGCATTTTTAGCAATAAAGTATATTTTTTAACTAAGGTATACACATTGCTTGTTCAGACATAATGCTATTGCAGACTTAAAAGACTACAATATAGAAGCATTAACTTTTATATGCGCTGGGAAACAAAAACCTCATGTAACACCCTTTACTGTGGAGGTCTGGAACTGAGCCAACAATGTGCCTGTATATGTACTTCAAGGTCCCTTAGGAACTCTAACATGCACTGACAGAGACAAAAGTAAATATCCTTATTCTGAGTGTGTTAATCAGAACTAAATTCCATATTCAGCGTATGTCTAGAACTTTAATAACAAGGCCTCTATCAACAAACTGGGGCTTTTAGGCCAGTGCAAGATTACTGTCCTCTGCTTAGTTCACAGAGAAGTTACTGTGGTACTCACCGTGGACCGCCAATCATAAGGTTGATACCAGCAGCCGAGGGCCTAGAGATCTGGCGGATCGTGTTCAGCATACGTTCATTTACGGGGTCCAGCTGGCTGATGATACTGGGCTTCTGGGTCACCTCGACAACCAGAGCCTCCATGGCTGCTCGGAGAGCAGTGATACAGGCAGCAGCTTCATGAGATATTTGCAGCCTGATCCTAAAGTAGAGAAAAATGAGAGGGGGATACATAGAATCATCAAGTCTATCAAGCAAATTTCTGTTAGCAATACAGAGCACTCAGCCTCCAATGAAAGAAATCAGAGATTCAGACTGTGAACTTTTATAAGTTGTCAAGGATATGACTGAGCCTACTAACTGTTCATTAAGCTTTATCTCATTTTTTGCCAAGTGCATACTATTTGCTTACCCTTAGTCTCTAACCAATATATAGAGAGTACATGAAAGAGGTACCCATGTTCCGGTGTGATTCTAATTCCTTAGTGTAGTATTCATGGTGATAGATGCCTAATGCATCTGCTCCTCCTAATGCTATAGTCGATTTAAGACTTACTACCAAGTATAAGCTGTACTATCAAGATTATAAAGGGAATGAAAAGAATGATAAAGTTATAGAGAACCTTTGGTGCCACCAAGTTTTGGCATTATTTGTTCTACAAATTAAGTTAGATCAGCAACTAATTTTATCACATCTCACAATTCTCAAAACTGACTTTGGAGTTGATATTTGAAAACCCATACCAGTCATCTACAAGCACAATCTGCCCATCAGACTGGACTTTCTTGGAGGCAAAGAGCAGGAGCTGCAGGGGGGTGACTAAGGTCATGCCTTTAGCAGAGATAGCCCGGGTTCGAATCTGCAGATGGAGAAAGACACGAAGTAAGAGTTGACATGCCAATTGCATATCAACTGCTATGTAATGATAATGCACAATGCTTTAAAAATTAAAACTCATGTTCCCACTTCACATTAATAAGTAAAGACAATTTGAATTTTCAACCTAAACTTTTCTAACTAATCTTTTCTTACCTTTTCACCAAATACAAAGAAGGGAGATGGGTACTTCACATCTTGGCTGCTAAAAGGACAATTAACAGATGACTTGTGGATAAGTGCGTTACGCCCTTCAGTGGTGAGAATCTTTCTCTTTTCCTTATGATAGCACACGTTAGGGTACACGCCAAAAGCCAGAAGAGAGATAACAACATCTAAGTTATTATCTGGTCCAGTGTTAGTAAACACTTGTGTCAACAAACAATCTGTTAAGAGGAATGGAGTACAAAAAAAAGAAAAAAAAAAAATCAGACACTTGGCTAATCCTCACATTGCATATAAACTCTTTAAGATTATGAAAAATGACTCCTCAGGCCTTTTTTCAAACAACCTGCCTAACTTCTCTCCTCAGCACGCTTATAACCAGATTAAGTTCAAGAAGAAATCCTGCTGAGAATCCACATTAAGAAAACTAAAACGTCTTATGTGTCTTATACACTCAACCATAAGATAAGCTTGGGGTGATTACTTAAACACACACACACACACACCAAAACTATTCTCTACTCTCAGAATAAGAGACTGGCAGGACCAAAGTATTCCTTCTGATGGTCTAAAACAGCTGTTTCTTCTGGACAGACAAGTGACGATCCAAGGGAACCCACTGGAATGAGAAGGATGTTCCCCACTCCAGACTATACTATGACAGTGGTTCTCAACCTTCTGGCCCTTTAAATACAGTTCCTCATGTTGTGACCCAACCATAAAATTATTTCGTTGCTACTTCGTAACTGTAATGTTGCTACTCTTATGAATCGTAATGCAAATATCTGATATGCAGGATGGTCTTAGGCGATCCCTGTGAAAGGGTCATTCGACCCCCTAAGGGGTCGTGACCCACAGGTTGACAACCGCTGCTCTATGAGGACTTCACCACCATCAGAAGGGCCCACAGCATAGTTTGTTCTAGAAAAACCTGATTTCCGGTCTTAAAACCTCCTAACTGAATTTGAAAAAGTAGTAGAAACTTCTGTGTCATTTCTTCATTGATAAAGTAGGGTAATAGTATCTGCATACAAGACTGTTGTGAAGATTCTATCATATGAAAAATGCTTTCCCTCTTTCATTTTATTTCAATTTAAAAAATTACAAATTTAGTCAGCTTACAGTAGAAGAGAACTACTTTGGTTAGTTTAGATCATATCCTTTTAAAATTTGCCATCTTGCCCATCAGGTTCTAACGGGTCCTACTTTTGGTTTATGTTCTAGTTCTCAATGATTTAAGAAATAATTTTGTCTATTAATCTAACTGGGGGAGAAAAGTATAACAGCTCAACTTCATGTCAAGAGAAGACAGCTGGATTACTGTTTCTACATCACAAAGTCCTCTGTGACTGTCTACACACTAAAAACCTTAATTAAAGCCACTTAAAATGTAACATGGTAGAGTTCACTTCATGTCTAAGAATAAAGACACAGACACATTGATGAATCACTTCATAAGCCACTATTTGAGGTTATTTAGCACACCACTCATTCTAAGAGTACTGAAAGGTAGACCAATGTTCTTCACAAAATAAGATTTAAAACTCCCCAAAGTATTACAATTTTTAAAGCATCTATCTTTTACATTATTATTTGAGCATCATAACCTTTTGCTTCCTTTTTAAAATGACTGAACTGCCCTGGCCGGTTTGGCTCAGTGGATAGAGCCCATGGACTAAAAGGTTCCGGGTTCTATTCTGGTCAAGGGCATGTACCTAGATTTCAGGCTTGATCCCAAACCTAGTCAGGGCACGTGTGGGAGGCAACCAGTCGATGTGTCTCTCTCACATAGATGTTTCTGTCCCCCACCCCCTCCTCCCTCTCACTTTCTAAAAAACAAAAACAAAAAACAGTGGAAAAATATCCTTGGGTGAGGATTAACAACAACAAAATAATATAAAATAAAAATAAAATGACTGAACTAATGTGAAAAACTGATTCCCACCATAGTTCAAATAGCTGGAACACAGAGAGCACAGGGTCAAAGTCAGAAGCTGAGACAGACTGCACTGTTAGTGTGCACTACATAAATTCCCTCCAGATGTGTCTTAAGACTGTAAGAGTCTTACCTTCTGGAAATCCAGAATTGATCAGAATCTCTTTGAGCTGAACTTTGGCTTCCCAGGTCATTCTTAGTGTAGCCATATTGAGCCTTTTGTGCTCACAAAAACGTATCTCTGCTTCTTCTCCACCCATTCTAAAATAAGTATAAGAGTCATATTCAAAGCCCAGGGAATTAGATACAGAATAGAAACCAGAGACAGTTCACCCAAACCTTACAACTATCCTCTTTCAAATCCTTACCTAGCATCATCCCAAGCTTGGAATACTGATAAAAGGGCCACATGATCAGAAAATCTGGTTCCAGCAAAATTTCGATGGACATAGCCCAGTCGCTTTCCTTCACTGATGAAAGGCTCAGGAAAGCAGGTGGCAGCAGAGATGGTACAGATAGCATCTCCCACACTGAAACAGAGACAGGAAGTCAGTCTCATTCATTCTTATTCCAGCACCTTGGACAGTATACTGTGGGTCAGCATCTTGACTGGCTATGACACTGCTTTATTAGCACTGAAACTGACTTAACAAAGAACTTTACAGCTGCTCCCCCCCAAAGCAGAATAGGAAAGAATGAGCGCTGATATTAATGGATGCATATTTATCATAAATGATGACTAAATAGTCAGTGTATAGTTTCCCTTTCCTATTCTCTCTTACCCATATTCTCTCTTACCCATTTTACCAAATCTCTTAATCTTCAATACTTCTGATAAAATATACCCTTTTTCCTAATGCTATTTCTCTTTCAGGGACAATTACAGTTAACCAACCTCGCGAGCAGTACCTTCTAAGAAACCAGAGCTCCCTCCCCCAGTGAGTTGTGTCTAGGTGTCCATCTACTTCTTGTTCTCATTTCATATTTCTTTCAGTGTCTAAAGTAAGCCACTTGCCTACTTAAAAATGTTCAGTTTTTCTTCTATCTGAGCCCATCCTGTTTTTAAGGGGGGGGGGGGGAGGATAAGATTTTGAAACTATCCCACCATTTTATTTAACTATCAGCAATAAAACAAAGCACTTACTAGAAAATACACCCCATTATCATCATTTTGCCAAAACGAGGCTCAATGGGGAGTTTAGCCAGGATTCGGCCCAGAGGAGTCAACTCATCATTGATATCTAATGCATCAAGCTCTGTGGGAAGAAATTTCTTTGTGAGCAGAAACAGTAACGAACACCCTTTAACCTAGACAAAGATGAAACATTTCTTTGTAGATTAAGATTAGGAAAGTGCACTTGAGCTTTTATCACTTGTCAAGCCAGCTGCCAGCACCAGCCAACAATTTTTTTCACTCAAAAATTCTGGAGCACCTAATATGAAGATGTACTAGAATTAGACCTTGTAGGTTGTAAAGCTGAATACAGTCCATGAGAAGTCTATAAATATAGTAATAAATATTAAAAGTACCTATATACCAAAGTCTGATAGCATCTATACTAATAAAAGGGTAATATGCAAATTAACCATCACCCTGCGACAAAGATGGTGACACCCATAGCCACAAAGATGGCAGCGCTGGCCAGAGCCATAGAGCCGGCAAGAGCAGGCAGGAGGCGGCTCCTGCTTGGAGTGAAGGTGGAAGGTAGCAGCCAGAGCGAAGGCCCAGGTCCCGGAGGGAAGCTGGTGCCAGCAGCCAAGGGAAGGAAGGCCTATTCTTGCACTAATCTTCATGTATCGGGCCTCTAGTCTATTGATAATTCTGAGAAAAATATCTTGAGAACAAGTCTGAAGTTTACACAGCAGATGAGTACTAGACTCAGCTCCAATACCCTTGTTTTTTCCACTATACTACAACTGCTTCAATCAGAAGTGTGATTAGAAAAAATAAGTGTTCTAAAAGATGTACATAAAACATTATCATGAGTAATTGATGTTCTGATTAGTTAAATATTGGTTAAGAGGTGACATCTTGCCTTTTCTCCATTTTCCCCCCAAAATAAGACATTAGTTCTGTTTTACCTGTTACTAATTTTTAATCCTGATAATAGGAAGCACATAATACAACACTGGAAGCCTTAGCACCAGAGTCCTGTGGACTGTATTTTCTTCTTGATTCATTGTTAGGTGTTACTTGCGAGAACAAGACAGGTGGTATAACTCATACGTGCCAGATAGGTCTGTTTATAGGTACCTCTAAGAGTGTGCTCTGCTTCAATCACAGCATCCAAAGGTGGAGGCTCAATTGCCTTGGCCAAGAATTGGCCAATTCCTCCCAGACGCAGAAGTTTTATGCTCAAAGCAATTTCATGTAATGGTGTTCGGAACATCTCTGGTGTCATGTGGGTTTCGAGTCTAAGAGAAAACAAATATAAAATAGCCATCCTCCTTTGCATATACATACATTTATATTAATAAAATCTTTGCAGAGATCATCAAGAATATAGAACTGCACTTCACTCATCCTTTTACAATCATCCAAGAATGTTTATGTTACTACCTCCACCTATGGCATTTCAGTTCCCGCCTGCTGACAAACATAGGCTAAAAATGGTAGCAAGACCTTTTGTGATGATGTGGGCTAATACTGACATTTTCTCACAACCTCCTCCTAGTCTATATAATATTAGTGCCACTGAAAATATCTTTTTTTTTTTTAAATATATTTTATTGATTTTTTTACAGAGAGGAAGGGAGAGAGATAGAGAGTTAGAAACATCAATGGGAGAGAAACATCGATCAGCTGCCTCATGCACACTCCCCACTGGGGATGTGCCCGCAACCAATGTACATGCCCTTGACTGGAATCGAACCCGGGACCCTTGAGTCTGCAGGCCGATGCTCTATCCACTGAGCCAAACCAGTTAGGGCCACTGAAAATATCTTAAAGATCATTTTAACCTTTAAAATTTAAATAATAAAAGTCATTATTACAAATTAATATTAATAACAATAGCTAACATCTACTAAGAGCTTACTATGTGCCAAGCATTGTTCTCAGTATTTTACATTATTAACTAATTTTATTCTTGAACAAATCTTATGGGCTAGGTAGTATACTATCTTCCCTTAACAACTGAGGAAACAGACACAAAAGGGTCAAGTAACTTAATTTTATTTTATAAAAAGAGAGGCCTAAAGAGAGTAAATGTTTACATTCATGAAATATATTCGGCACAAATAGTATTAAAATCCAGGTCTCCACACTTCTAATCCAGGCTTATTCCCTATGAACTGTTCATGATAAAGATCAATTGGAACCATTAAAGATGATTCCAATTCTACCAGGAAGAGAGCTTAAATTAAGTTCACACAAATGCATATATAGTATATTCAGTCCTCATCCTACAGGGAAAAGAGCAAAAATTCCTCATTATGGGTCTACTTCACGCATTACTAATTAGTAGTTGCTTTACTTTAAGATGTTAGAGTACAGTGCTTTTTTCAGTTCAGGGGGTAATCTAAACTTTTAAAAGAACTTATCCATATATCACAGCAGTCTCCTGAGTTAACTTCTGATGCTAAAATAAACCCACATTCTAATTACTGGAAAGCCACATGGTACCAGAATAAAGGCAAACTAAAGCCTCTCTAGTTTTTCTTCAGTGCATTATGCACATCTATCTGGTCGCCTAAATTTATCTGTCTCATAATATTTTATTATCATAAATATATGCACACAAATTCCCTGGTTACAGTTAATACACACCACATGGATCTCAAGAAATAATACAACTAAATACATGTCTTAACACATTGCACACCAGTAGTTTTATTGCTAGCTTTTCCCAGTGGCCAGGTAAGTTTCTATTGAACGAGTACAAAAAACGTTTTATAAAGCATCATACTTTAAAAAGACATTAGCTTGTACCAATATGTAATAAGTAACTTCAAAATGCAATGGGTATTTAATGTTAAGGCATGCCTTTAACATTTATGTAAAACACTGTAATATGAATACACGAGAATGCTTGTGATCTGCCCGCAATGTGTTAAGTCTGTAATTCAGAGCTATAAGGATGTTTTTAACTAATAGGTACCATTCACAAACATTCCCCAAAAGGCCATCTCTCTCTCTCTCTCTCTCTCCATCCATCCATCTTAGATATAAAAGGCTATGTAACTGGCCGACTGGCAGGTAGGTATGACATACACTGACCACCAGGGAGCAGACGCTCATCACAGGAGCTGCCGAGCAACAGCAACGTTACAGAGCGCCCTTTCCTAGCCCAGGACCCCTCAGGGGATGTCAAAGAGCAGGTTTTGGCCTGATCCCAGCAGGCCAAGCCTGAGGGACCCCACTCACCCCACAGACTCTCCCTTTGAGCTGCAGTGCTGCCCCAGGTGCAGCTGGCGGGTGAGGGACCACGGGAGGGCGTGTCCAGCCCATCTTGCCCAGTCCTGCCCCACTGACAACCTTCTAATTAATTTCCTTTCAATGTGCACGAATCCGTGCACTGGGCCACTTGTGTACTACAAATGGAAATGCACAAGGTATAAACAGACTTGGACTTTGGCCCTGAAGCATTCAGCTAAACTTTTTAAGTTTTAGTTTCTTTATCTAAATAATGGCCTCTATTTCTTAGACAGATGAGGAGATCATGAGACAGGTGATGTACTAAAGTGAGGAAAAAAAAAAAGTTCTATAAAGACAAAATATTACTTAAACATTTTTCAGAAAGTTAATCATTCCAAAAATATCAATAATCCCAAAGTGATAAAGCTATGCAGAACCAAAATGTCCATGTATTCTTCTTTTTAATGCTTATAAGTAAACCAGTAGCTAACATGTCACCATTGACAATTCGGGATTTCTTTCATTTACTGCAATCTTGTCATCCAAGTTAAGTTTCCCCCAATATAGTTAATTGGAGGCATTTATGCACTGATTTCATTAAATTCATGGTAGAGAGAGAGAGAAAAAGAGAGGGGTGGGGGAGAGGAGGAAAGAAGTATATAACGGGTTAAAAACAACATCCATCTTAATTCTGTAATTGGTCTCACCTCGCAAAACGAGCTCGGCTACAGAGGTGAAAGCAGAAGCCCGGGCGTACTCGGCCAGCTCGTCCTTTCCGTTGCTCCAGGTTTGTTTTGGACGCCCACACTGTTGCATAGTTTGTCATATTGTTGTGAGCAGTGAACAGCTTCACCTTCTGCCTACGTAGCACAGAGTAGTTAATTCTAAGACTCGTGTGAACTACCAATACATAACTATCATTATTCTACTAAGTGGGGGATGAGTTCCAGATGGCCACACCTACATGTGGTGTCTATTTGTGAACAGTACCAGTAAGAATGTGACTGCATCTCCTGTCAACTTACTAAAAGGCAATGTAACACATATGTGCCACTACCAGCTGGATGATCTTGGCTAAATGACTAACCTATACTGTGCCTCATTTTCCTCATCTGAAAATGAGTGTAATATCACCATATATCTCATAGGGTTTTTATATATAAACATTAAGTGAATTAATAAATGTAAAGCATTTAAGTAGATCTGTTATATAAATATAAGTGGACAATTAGATGATCTGCACTCTCTGATCTAAAGATCATGTGCTAAACTGGAATATGGGGCACTTCTCATGACCTCACCAGTAGTGTCCTTCTAAATCCTATGCAACCCCAAACCCTTCAATGTTACACACAGGTGGATACCACTAAATGATTGGGATTGGCACAGAGGAGCTGCATACTACTCACCAATCCCTAAACTGGGCATTGGCAAATCTTTTTCAATTGTCAGGTAGGTGGAGAGACTATATAGAGAAGATTTGGGCACAAGCTGGCCAGATATAACCAAACTGTGACTTTTTTGTCTTGTGTGTCAATTACTGTAAGTACTTAATCTATACACAATGCCACCCTGTGTATCTCTCAGACCCATTTCATACTAAATATGAAGTCTTTTAATTCTAAAATGAGTGTCCTACAGGTAGTATGTTTGTTATGTGCTAAATATTGATCGTCTTTATACACAGAACAGCATGTTCATTTTCCTGGAAGTTGCCAATGGAAACACCAGGAAAATGAACAAAATACCCACAGATAGGAGCAGTGGGAATCAGTCAGAAAATAAGAGTGCTAAGCTTTGTCACATTCTCCCATAAGTGATTTGCGATGATCAAAAACCAAGTGAAATTATTAATTACCCTACTGCCCAGTATATATAAAAGCACAATGATTTTGATGGTATAAGAACACAGGAACTTAAAATACATTCTAAAGATTTATTCCAGGCAAATAGGTCCCTTGTGAACTTACTTGCAGGAGTCAATGACATAAACAACATCATTTATGGTAATGCTTGTCTCAGCAATATTTGTGGACAAAATAACCTGTGAAGAAATGACATTAGGAAACATTACACTTCAGGAATTTATTCACTCAGCCATTGACTAATGAAAAGCTTTCTAAACTTGGAGAGAATATCCCCTTTTCCCTTAATTTAGGCAAATTATTATTATTTTTTAATAGCTCTTTGAAGACCGGTAACATTTGTTTACTATCTATGACATTCACAACCCCATAACTGTAATGTTCATTGTTTACCTTGGTTACGCCAACTGGTACTGGGTCAAATACTTTGCGCTGTTCTTCTCGAGGAATCTGAGAATGCAGAGGCAGAATCTGATACCTATGGCTTCCTATAATACAGAAGTTAAGGTCTAAAAATAGGAGCCTAGTTTAAAACTGCTATACATTATGCATATCTATACTAATAATAGAGGAATATGCAAATTGTCCAGGACACCATCACAATAACAGAAATGACCAAACAGCAGGCTGCGTGGGCAACCAGGCCAGCAGGGGGATTAGTGAGGGACGACCAAGTGACTGAACAGCAGGCTGTGTGGGGCAACCAGGCCGGCAGGCGGGGGCATTTGGGGGTGACCAGGCTGGTGGGGGGGGAGTTAGGAAATTGGACTTAAACCGACATCCCCCAAGGGGTCCCAGATTGGATAGGGTGCAGGCTGGGCTAAGGCCCCTCCCCCCATTAATTTCGCGCACCGGGCCTCTTATATAGTTGTTATATAAAAATGGACACACTAAATTTTGTTTTTACATACTGACTAGGGCATAAGCAAAAAGATTCATTTTCACTCTCGTATATGCAAGAATTCAAAGACTCATACCAAAATGTGCATTCATTTCCAAATGTTTCTGCATAGTGTAAATTAAATTCCAGCCAGGCAGAAAGACCAACACTGCTCCAGGAACATTGAGGGTCTCGATGTACTTAAGCAAAGCCTCAATGAGCTCAAAAGAAGTTTCCTTTTCATTCAGTTGAGCCATGCTCATCCTTGTTTCTGGACCATATTCATCACCACAGATCAGGTTGCAATTTGCCTGCAAAAGAAAGAGACATATTTGGGTCTGTCTCCATTACCACAGCTCATGAGGCAAGTCTCCTATGTCTGCTCTTAATATTCAAATGACACCTAATCCCCTTATTAATTTTAACTGATTAGTCCTTTCTGGTATACAGAAGAAATTTAATTTCCAAAAGAGAACCGGTGGCATGTTGATTTATCTACTAATCAATATTTCCCATAGGACATGACTAAAATTCAAGTACAAACTCTTACATTTGACTCTGAAATTCTAATGGCTAATCTACTAAGCATATTTCTTTCTTATGACTAACTATAAACTCCTGGTTTTTCTACAATATTTTCCATACTGATTAATGAACTGCTCATGATTCTCTGACTCAATTACCATATAACTACTGTTTTAAAAATATATTTTTAAAAAATTGATTTCAGAGAGGAAGGGAGAGGTAGAGAGAGAGAGAAACATCAATGATGGGAGAGAATCATTAATCAGCTGCCTCCTGCAAGCTCCACACTGGGGATTGAACCTGTAACTCAGGCATGTGCCCTGACTGGGAATCAAGCTGTGACCTCTGGCCAAAACCGGTTTGGCTCAGTGGATAGAGCGTCGGCCTGTGGAGTGAAGGGTCCCAGGTTTGATTCCGGTCAAGGGCATGGACCTGGGTTGTGGGCACATCCCCAGTGGGAGATGTGCAGGAGGCAGCTGATCGATGTTTCTCTCTCATCAATGTTTCTAACTCTCTATCTCTCTCCCTTCCGCTCTGTAAAAAAAAATCAATAAAATATATATTAAAAAAAAAAAAAGCTGTGACCTCCAGGTTCATAAGTAGATGCTCAACCACTGAGCCATGCCGACTGGGCCCATATAACTACTTTATACACATACAATGCCTCCCTGTGTAATTCCCAAGTTCACTGCATACCAAACAGGAAGTTCTTTAATTCTTAAATGAGTGTCCTGCAGGCAGGGATTTGATTACTTTCTTTCTTTTTTTTTTTTGATTTGATTACTTTCATCTATTTCTCAAATAATGTGGTCAGTCTTTTCCAAAAAGTCTGCCTTAGAATCAATGACAAACCTTCAGTAATGAGAAACAAAGCTGTTACAACTCATTTTTGTTTGCCTTGGTTACTGGGTCACCTGGACATCTGGTGAAAATGTAGATTCTGACTCAGCAGATCTGGGGTGGGGCACAAGATTATGCCTTTCTACCAGTTAGTCACCCACGTGCTGTGACCTTTAAACATCTTACTGTTTCTCTTCTTTTTCTTTTGACCTTTTTGTCATAGATTATTTAACTCATGGTATGAAAAGAACTTGTCACTCACTGAACACGAACCTTTCTGGAGTGCCATGTATCAACTCAAGATAGACATCATGGTCAGTTTATAAAGTTTTGTGTAATGCTAACTTAATTGCATGTATTTACTAAAATCCATTCTCTTCTCTATAACAACAATCTGCCCATAATGAAGTCTCCATGAAATTCACTTACATCCTCCTCCTCACCACAATCATCATCCTTATCCTTCTTCTTCTTGTCCTTTGGTGGAGGAATAAAGTGGGTCATCTGAATACAGTCTTCCAAAAAATATTCTGCCGGGACAATCCAGTCAGGTAAGTACCATCAACTTGCAGAATGGAGAAGTCTTTAAAACTCATTTGCAAATTCATAATTCAAAATTACTTAATACCCCTCAACCTGATTCTTCACAACTGCCAAGAAATTCCAGTGGCAATAACCTCTTTTCCCAATCTAATTCAGTGTTCCTATTTCTTGGACCTTGAAGGAGAGTTAGGTATCTTATACATGTTCCCACAAAGCCAGTCATGGTATCTATATACAATGTTCAACCAAACATTCATAGAATGCCTACTATGTACATGCACTATGTTATACACTCCCACGGTGTGAGAGTTATATATAAAAAGAAATAACATCAATACAGTAACATTGCATAGTCCAGGATGTACACATAAATGGGTTCCTTTTAGTTAATACTCTGAAGGACCTCAAAGCAAAGGTTGGGACACCTGCTGATCCATTATCTCCTGAAGTTCTATGTTGGGCCCCTAAGTGTCTCATAATATAACATTTGTCCCCTAAGCCCTAAAAGCACAAAGTGCCATTCTCATCACATCATATCCAAGGCACATACCATCAACATGACTTATCCCTGATGATGTTAAACTTGATCACCTGAGATAGCTTTTGCCAAGTTACTACACTGCAAAGTTACACCTGCTTCCCCCTTTCCATACTCTTCTTTGGAAACAAGTCACTAAGCACAGCACTCACAGGACAGGGAGTTAATTCTCACTTTTTTAAGTATCTACATACATTTTTTGAACTCTTCTGTATCAGAAATTTGTCTTTATTACCTATCTACTAATTTAGCTACCATCCACAGATTCATGAATATATATTTTATACTTATATAAACCACTACTGTATTTTTTTGTTCCAATTAGTGCGGCTTTGGTCATTGAGAGCTTTCTCAGGTTGGCTCCTAAGTCCCTTTATCTTCATCACTTTGGGGTGTTTTTGTTGTTGTTTTGTTTAACACTTTCTCATTTTCTGGCCTACAAAATATCCCAGGCTCATCTCAGATATCCCCTACTTTAACCTTAGAATCAGCCATTTCTCTTAAGGACTGGTTCTTTAACTGGAAAATGGTACTAGAAATACCATCTGGGTGGTGGCATGTCCCTTGATAGTGGGATATCATTGCTTCTAGGACTGCTCAGCAGACAAAGCTAGAAAATACATGTATGGATATTAACCCATGTACTAATTCATTATAATTATTTGTGTATCCACCCACTTGTACGGATACAAATATATGCAACCATTTGTACCTATACAAATTTATCTATCCATTTGTATCTATACACTAGTTCTTCCTGATGTCCTCAAATGTAACCCATGGCTCCCTTCCCTCCTACCTATAAAACCTCTCACTCCAACAGTAAGCCTGGCTCCTACCATCTGCCATCCATGTATTTGTTTTTTTCAATCTCAGTATACTTTCAAAGCAGTTTTAGTTCTCTTGTGAGATACAACTACACTGGCTTTTATTTCAGAGCTACTCTTACTTTAAAATTTCAAAAAATAGCCCCCTGAAATATCCATTATTTCATATTTACACTGCGAACTATTTAGCTTATTTTCATGCCCTCAATTCGACTGTGCCATAATTCATTCTTTTTTAACCCAAGCTATTAAAAATGGTGATGACAAAACCTTTTAAAGTAAAGAATTACTGTACTTATAACTATCAGAATCTTAACCATCAGAAATACTTTACCTTGAAATATTCACCTTAATGTCATTTCAAAAGTTCTGCCTGCTCTGGCTCTAAGCAAAATTATCTTGTTAATTTGACCCTGGCTGCTTAAACTTTTAACAGTAATTCCCATGACCATCATATTAATTTACCCGACTATAATAATTTTAAAAGTTAATTTGGCTATTAAAATATGCACACTCTGCATGTAGTGAACGAAACTTGTTCTCACTCCTCAGATTGTACTCACTCCTGCTTAACTAAAACCCCACAAATGGTATGATGCATTTGATACTCTAATTTGCCCGGATTTTAAATCTCCTTTAACCCAGCGGTCGCCAACAGGTGGTCCACGAGGTCCGAAAGGTTGGTGACCGCTGCTTTAACCAACAAAGGAAATTTTCTTAATCTCCAGAATTAAGAGATTGATCATTCATGCTCCTGAGGAGCACAAGAGATATTCACCCCCACCCCCTGCGCAGTATTTACCTTGAACGGGAAAAGTCCTCCCATAAACTTCAATGATGGGGCAATTGAAGAAATATTCACAGAACATGCTGGTATCGATAGTAGCAGACATGAGAACAATTCGAACTTCAGGATAAGCCTGAACCACATCTCGCAGCACTACCAAAAGGAAGTCAGTCTATTCAAACAAACACAAACAAAACAAAATTGCACTAAAAAGTCAGTGCTAATGAGATACACCCAATAGATTTCAGGTTCCTAGGAGGCTTAAATAAAGGGTTACAGTGCGATGCAGTTACAAACAGTATTTTAAAATAACAGTCATATGCTAACAGTTGTGGGGATTGAAACAAGTGCTATTCAGGTAAGGGAGAAAAAATTAATGAGCAAAGAATTCATCTCAAACTTTTCAGTGAAATTTGTATTTGTAGGTACACCAACTTTAACTAGAAAAAAGGGGAAACCTATCATAAGTCAAAAATCAGTTATATAGCCTGGTTTTTGTGGCTCAGTGACTGAATGTCAACCTATAAATCCAGAAGACCAAGGTTCTATTCCCAGTCAAGGCATATGCCTGGGTTGCAGACTGGATCCCCAGTGAGGGGCATGCAAGAGGCAGCTAATCAATGATTCTATCATCATCATCATCTCTCTCTAGCTCTCCCCCTTACTCTCTGAAATCAATAAAAAATATAATTTTAAAAAATCAGTTATCCAATCACATGTAAAGCAAATCTTAAAAATGTTGAAAAGATCCTAGCTGATTCATTCAAACAAAATAATGGCTAAGACACTTAATCGTGTAAAGTATCCATTGACCCACCAACGAACATGAAACCTAGAACTTGGACATAACTTTTCTCTAGCTGCGTGGTCTCTCACCATCGCTTTGCCTTTCCCAACTACAAAAAACCACCATAGAAATCTTTTTTATATTTCTTTTCATGTATACAGCTTTCACCTCATCTATAGATATTTATATAGACACCTATATATATTCTTAACTTTATGAGTATATGTTATATAATGTTTGGGATTTCCTCTCACATACCATATCACTGCTAAGATTCATCCACATGTTATTAGTTATTCTTTCTAATGACTTTAATATCCCAATATGTGAATATACCAACTGACTCACCAGTAGGTATCTGGTGGTACATACTGCAGTTATCTGGGTTGTTTCCAGAATTTTACGACTGTGAACTTTTGCTACTGTGAACATTCAAAGGAAAAAAAAAGGGTTTAATGGCCTCACTAGAAGAAGATGTTCAACATCTTAGTGACAAAAGTTCATGGTTTTGGTAGAAGATGTAAATAGTGGGAAAAGAAAAAGCAAAGCAGAGATTTTATTTTGATTTCTTTTTATTCAGAATATTAGCAGTTACCTTATCATAATATTCAGCTACTTACATTTATGTCTCTTTCATGTATTTCATCTACAATTACATGACTGATTCCTCGAATGCCTGCTTCTAATTTTCTCAGGAGCACACCTTGAGGAAAAAAAAAAAAAAAATCACAGCAAAAAATGGAGATGTGTTTCTATGTTGATTAAAATAGGGAAGATAGAAAAGTTCAAAGAAACAAGTTTCTAGACAATTATGCTTCAACTAAGTAACCCCAGCATCATTTAAAAAAAAGAAACAATCACCTGCACATTTAAAATTATTTAAAAAGTGATGGTGAACTCTAAATTAAAAGATATAATCCTAGTAACCTAAGCTGATTTCATTTTTTCCAAACTACAATATCCAGCAGAGGTATCATGCTGTCCATAAAGGAAAAAAAATTGCTCAAAGTTCTATTTAAACAATAATTTTGAGACTGGCTCCTTGATTTATAATTTCCAGCCATTCTGTGCTATTACCAAGCTTTCTTCAAAAATAGCACAATGTAAACCCCAAATGAAAAGACCAAAATTAAACACATTACTGACCTACAGTACAAAACATTATACTGGCATGAGGTCGGGGAAGTACAGATTCAAATCGCACGCTGTAGCCACAGCTTTTTCCAGGCTCTTCTCCTCTCTCATATGCCACGCGCTCTGCTACAGACACTGCACTGATTCTCCTGGGCTGAGACCAAAAAGAAAAGTGATTTAAAAACAACAAAATCAGTTACACCTGTTTATTGGAATTACTCAATTATCATAGTCAATCTGTTCCACTGCCAGCTCAGTAATCATCAGAAACAATAATAGTAATGGTTATCTTAAGGAAGTTCCAAATTTATTCAGGACACAAAAAAATTACTACTCAATTCAATGTCAGATACTGAAACATGCTGTTTTTCAACTTGTATATAAAGTGATTCCAAGATTTTTATATAAAAAAACAATTTATTCACCATTGGCCTAAACCGTTAAAAGATATTCAGAGTGATTTTTTAGCAGGGAAGGAAGGGGACAGCACACACAATTAGGGAGCTTGCCTGTAACTGCCAACCACAGCGAAGGCATTCTTAAAAATTTAATTAGGGAGGTTGGGTATTAGGAAGGTGAGCAATCTCCTTTCCCATATCCACTATGGTCACCTTTCATTCATCTATTAACTGATAAAGGAAGCATTTGTTACATTCTGCATCAGGTGCCACACTGAAATCACTCCTGTTACTTCTGATGAGCTTATGCCAGTGATGGCGAACCTTTTGAGCTTGGTGTGTCAGCATTTTGAAAAACCCTAACTTAACTCTGGTGCCGTGTCACATATAGAAATTTTTTGATATTTGCAACCATAGTAAAACAAAGATTTTTATTTTTGATACTTATATATTTAAATGCCATTTAACAAAGGAAAATCAACCAAAAAAATGAGTTCACATGTCATGGGTTCGCCATCACTGGCTTATGCAGTGGGCACAACAGTATATATTACTGCTTCCAGCAATAAATATGCTGAATCCTAAGGGGAATGCTATTGGTTAATGTTTTTAGTATTGGACCCTGAGAACTTTTCTGACGTGTTCCATAGCTTTTAAGTATACAAAACAGTATTTACTTGGTGGGTAGTATGTTCGAAAGGTATAGCTACGTAGGTACATAAAGATTTACAAAGACTGAATGCTTCCAAGATGCCTTGAATTTGATTTTGTCAAAAAAAATCCTGATGACGGGTTATATGTTAGTTCCTTGCTTGAGAAAATTTTCTGAGTTTCCTATCTAGTTAAGTACCTATATTAAGATAACACAGATTATCACTATTTAGAAAATCAGAGGCTGAATCTTAAAAAAACAGCACAACTTCACTAGAACTATCCTTTGAATTAATACAAAACATGATTTATTAATTTCTATGTCCCTCATAAAAGAATCCGTTGGGGTATTGAGCTCATACAAATACAGGTTTAAGTGTACAATCACTTAGTTCATATTTACCCCAGCAAAAGACAAGGGATTAAAAGATGCCTTCTTGAACATACTGTGTTGAATTTTCATGAGCTTATATTCTATCTGTTAATCCCTTCCTCTACTTCTGTCTTTCTCCTAAATAAATTGCTGCCTTCTAGAACTTAAAACTCAGTAGGATATTTGACTTTTGGAAATGTATTCATATGCTACTGGGTATGCTGAGATTGCTTTTATCACCTTGGGGCTACTTTCTTTCATGCCTACAAGCTTTGTAGAGTCCACCCTTCTAAATGAATACAGGCAGGAGATGGCATATTCCCCATATAGTATATACTGTAGTTAACTCTACTGCCCTCAAACATAACCTTCTTCAGAGACTCAAGAAAGTCATCCATGACATTAATTTGTGCTACAAATTAATGCAAGAGGCAGTTTTAAAAAAAACCCCCACAATCCAGGCATGTGCCCTGACCAGAAATTGAACTGTGACCTCCTGGTTCATAGGCTGACACTCAACCACTGAGCCATGCCAGCCAGTCAAGAGGTGCTTTTTACAACAACCATCTTCAGAAGCCCAATCAGTTAAATCAACTTGAGTATAAACAGAAAACATCAATATTAATAAGACTATTCAAACAGCAAACAAATGATCCTGCAATCTCCTTCCCATATTTTATATATTTCTCTGACTTAACTTCCCGCTTCAACAGCCCTGACTTTCAGACAAACAAAAAATTACTTAAAATACACACTAAAGAGAGAAGCACTTTTTCATTCATAATTGATTTGCTTAGAGATCAGTGCGATTTTTCTCGAGGGGAGTACAGCAAAGTGCATGTTTAGAAATTTATTCCAATGAAACAAAGTATATAAAAATTACAAATACATTTACCCCAGCATATGTAATATGGCAAAATATTAGAAATAATCTTTAAAAAAACCTCCTGTAAGGGTATATGCATAAAATCAGACATTATGAAGTTATTAAAAATTATACTGTTGTCTAAAACATTGTATCCTATATAATAAAAGCCTAATATGCTAAGTGTCTGGTTGTCCAGTCCGTTCAACCAAAGCGTAATATGCTAATGCCACTCAACTGCTCGCTATGACATGCACTGACCACCAGAGGGCAGTCAACTGGTCAACCAATTGCTATGACATGCACTGACCACTAGGGGACAGATGCTCCAACCAGTAGGTGAGCTTGCTGCTGGGGTCCAGTCAATTGGGACGAGTGAGACAGGCTGGACACACCCTGGAGCCCTCCTGTGGTCCCTCCCCAGCTGGCCAACCTCCCATGTCCCTCCCCCGTCCTGATTGTGCACCAGTGGGGTCCCATGGCTTGGCCTGAGCCCTCTCAGAATCTGGGACTCCTCAGGGGATGTCAGAGAGCTGGTTTCGACCTGACGGTGGAACAGCTGGTCTCTATGACATGCACTGACCACCAGGGGGCAGACATGCAACGCAGAAGCCGGGCTCATGGCTGGCGAGCGCAGTAGCGGGAGCCTCTCCCGCCTCCTCAGCAGCCTCTCCCACCTCTGCAGCAGCACTAAGCTGTCAGTTGGACATCCCTCGAGGGCTCCTGGACTGAGAAAGGGTGCAAACCAGGCTGAGGGACGGCCCCCCTGAGTGCACGAATTTTGTGCACCAGGCCTCTAGTACTATATAATAAAAGCCTAATATGCTAAGTGTCGGGTCGTCCAGTGGGCCATTCAACCAATCAAAGCATAATATGCTAATGATATACTAAGGTCTCTCAACTGCTCACTTTGACATGCACTGACTACCAGGGGATGGATGCACCAACCAGTAGGTTAGCTTGCAGCTGGGATCTGGCAATCAGGACTTAACAAGACAGGCTTGACACGCCCTGGAGCCCTCCTGTGGTCCCTCCCTGGCCCCAACTGTGCTCCGATGGGGTCCCTTGGCCTGGCCTGTGCCGTCGCAATCCGGGACCCTTTGGGGGATGTCAGAGAACCAGTTTCAGCCCGATGGCGGAATGACCGGTCACTATCATGTGCACTGACCACCAGAGAGCAGACACTCAGCCAGAAGCTGGACTCATGGCTGGCGAGTGCACTGGCAGTGGTGGGAGCCTCTCCCACCTCCTCGGCAGCACTAAGGATGTTCCACTGCCGGTTTAGGCCCACTCCCGGCAGTGAGACATTTCCTGAGGGCTCCTGGACTGCAAAAGGGCACAGGCCAGCCTGAGCCCCCACCACCACTCCTCGCCCGACCCGAGTGCACGCATTTCATGCACCGGGCCTCTGTTATATAAAAAAGCAGGTTAGGATGGTGTACAACGTGTTTTTTTGTATAAAACAGCCTAAAAGGATGCAGACCAACAGTAAAAATGATTACTTCTGTATGGTGGGATCCCGAGTGGGCTTTGCTTTCTTTAAAATTTATTTTCTAGCCCTAACCGGTTTGGCTCAGTGGATAGAGCATCAGCCTGTGGACTGAAGGGTCACATTGTTGATTCCATTCAAGGGCACATGCCCGGGTTGTGTGCAGGAGGTAACCAATCAATGATTCCCTCTCATCATTGATGTTTCTATCTCCCTCTCCCTTCCTCTCTGAAATCAATTTAAAAAAAAATTACCCTATTTTCTAATTTTTTTCCAATGGCTATATATTCCTTTTATAGTCAGAAAAAAAGCAACTAAAAATAATCTAACTCTCATTATAAATATTCACAAGATAAGCACTTTGTGTAGAATTCTGCTTTATGTAAAGGAGTACTTATGACTATTGAAACACTTCTCAAACTGTATACCACCTGATAGCCTAAGAAGTTTGCTCTTCTTATCCCTTGAATTAATTCATCTTTCCCTTGATCTTCAGTGCTCCAACAATTGTTTTACATGCTGTCCCACAGTAAATAAAGAAAAACAAGGAGCACCAAACATCATCTCTACCTGCAGAACTACCTTTCCCCCTGTGGCTTAGATGCTTCTCTCTTAACTATTCTATAGTATATTGAAATACTCTATATTCTACAAATAAATATAGAGAACCAAGACAAAGGAGACCTCTAGAATAATTATAATTAACATCTGTGTAACAACAGTAAATACTATGGTTGCATATACTATTTCATTTGTGCTTCAGAACAAGGCTGATATTTTTTTTCATTCTAATAAAAAAAAAAACCTCAGAAGTTAATTTTGCCTAAGTTCGTACAAATGACTTTAGATGTAATCTAATCCTTTCCCCAAATATTCTGCCTTATTGCCATAGCTTTATGCTGTATTTAGATTCTTTAATATACTAAAAATAACAAAATAACCAATTTAAGTGAAACTAGTTAGAAAGTAGTGGTGATGAAAGCAAAAATAATTTTGTCATTTCAATAGAATACTTCCATTAATCTCCAGAAGATAAGCTTTTCTTTACATTTTCATTGCACATGACTGCTGATCTCATTTTCTCTACAGAATATTACTCTTGCCTGGGGTCCAGCCTCAGTAGTAGGTAGTTTTTAAGTGGTTACTACTTCACAGTTTATCTGTGTTTACTTTAACCGAAATAGCTAATATTTACTGAGGACTCACTAAATTCCCTTTGTGCCAGACACTTGGTAACACTTTCCATACCACTGGCATTTGAATTGTTTTTTTGCAGGATTCTAGGATCCACCTCTTTGATGTATCCCTCTTCACATTTATCGCAAACTGCAATAACTTCTCTAAACCTTAGAGTTGTCTAACTGAAGGGGCACAGGTCCTAGAACACCACATCATTTCTCATCTGGTTATTTAATAAATACATGGTGATATAACAGGGCTGCAATAAAATGATTTCTAAGGCACCAGATAACACAAACATACCTGGTTCTATTTTTGGAGTTTATTCTACATGAGGGACAGCTATATCCTGAAATGATGGCTTACATCAAGCAGTAAATATTAACCATTTTCTGATTTGCTAGCTTGCCTGCTCTTATTCTAACTGGTTTTCACTGAAAATTATTAGGTGGTAAGATAGACAGGACCAAGATTTGAATGTGAACTTAAGGAGAAAGTATTCTCAGTCTTGATTCTTAGGCCCAAAGACTCCCCTTCAGCCCAGACAAAAAGAATTTCCTACATAATTCAGTTTAGCTTATCAGTGAAGGATACTGGAGACCAGAACAAGACTTAATTCTTTTTGTGTTGTTGTTTTTGTTTAATTTAAAGGGCCTGATGCTCTACCACTTTCAGATCCGTATCTTGCTACAAAGGGGAATTGATCAAAGAATTAGAAATAGTCTGGCCTCTAAAGCATTTCCACAATCCATCTATTCACACCAGACACACACTTAGTAAGCTGGCTGGCTACTTACCTGAGTTACTACAATATTACATTCTGCTGCGCGGTCATTCTGGATAAAGTCATCAAGAATAAACTGGGGAACCTGTGTGGTTTTTCCACATCCAGTAGCTCCTCGGATAATGACAACTGAATTTTGACTAATTGCTTCCAGAATTTCACCTTCAAATTTCTTCACAGGCAGTAACTCTCTCTCTTGCAAGATCTGCGTTTAGAAAAGTTACACCTCAAATTTCTACCCACATGTATATTAAAAGCAACTGTCCTACTGCTAAATAAATAAATGAATAAAATATGCCACCTCTATAAAAATGTATTCTTTTCCACTGGCTTTTAATACTCAAAATATACTTTTTCATAAAGGAATGTTTATATTTGCCTGGTCAGCGTGGCTCAGTGGTTGATCGTCAACCTATGAACCAGGAGGTTACGGTTCAATTCTGACCAATTCCAATGCACAGGTTGTGGGCTCGATCCCCAATGTGGGGCGGGGAGGCAGCTGATCAATGATTCTCTCATCAATGTTTCTCTCTCTCCCTCTCTGAAATCAATAAAAATATATTTTTTAAAAAAGAATGTATATATTTCTATCTCTAATAGAACTGCCCCTTCTCACTAAATTTCTAAAGAATCTACACAGTGGCCTTGCCCACATCCTTTTTTCCTCCTTTCTTCCTGAACATTCCATATACATTCTCATTCTTCTAACATTTTAACATTATATTAGGAAAATACTAAAAAAAACCCCCACAAAATAGATTTATTACCCCAAATCTCTCCACTGACATTAACTAAGAATCCCAGGCCCTTAACTCACAACTACTACCCTCCATGGCAACTTAAGATGAGCCATTTGGTAAATACCTTAATGTACTTTCCTAGAAAGGGTAAAAAATGCTATTTACTGTTCATTTTACCCACAACTAGAATGTTCTGAAGCTCTGGCTCATGTCCATTATGCTTCATAGACTTACAGCTTGCAAATCATGATCCTGGTCCAACTGGTACATTAATTCACTCTTGAGGTCCATGCTTATTTGTTCTGGAGTAGCCTGTAAAATGGGAGAGCAACAGTCAAAACCACATAACTCATCTTCAAACAGAATCCACTGGACACTTTAATGAAATATACTCAAAAGTAAAGAAAAAAAAAAAGTAAAATACAAGAATCTGATCTCAAGAATAACAATGCACTCACGTAAGCCAGGGGCCCCTCATCAATGTTGCTGCTAGTCCAGGGATTCCAGTTGGATTGAGGAGGTGACCAAGGAACCACTCCCGTTTGATTTTGTCGCTGAGATGGCTCAAACTGAGCCAATTTGCCAAGATTGAGAACAGCGGGCACAGAAGGATCATCAGGCTATTAAAAAAGAAGGGAAAGCAAAAAAAGAATACCAGTTGCTTATCTGACTAGAGAATTTCTTTACAAAGGTGAACTAAAGAGCTGCATACTTACTGGAGGTATGATTTCAAGATTTAGCTCTTGAACCATGTTTTGTAGCTGATGCTCTAAATCTTGAGAGAGGTTAACTTTGTAAGGCTCCACCTACAGAAAAAGGATGACCATGAAAATCACATCACATCACATACAATCACTACTGAGTAGATCTACTATAGCAGGGTTCTGAGTATGTGGCTGACGCTAGGTCTAAAATATTCCTAGAGCCAACAATGAGTCAGTTCCCTCCCATGAAAGAATTACTTCAATGATTATTGCCCACTGTGAACACAAGCAACCCACCAGGCACAGGTTGACTGGTAGGGCCATTTCCATTTCTTAACTATAAATTAAACTTTACTGAAATCCTAAATAGCAGCTAAATATTTCACAATATCTCTCCAGACTACAAAGTCTAAAGACTCACTGTCTCTCCTTCTTTCTTCTTTGTAAGTCCAGAGTAAGCTTCAACTACTCCAAGATGGTAGAGTTGTCTGACAAGTGACAGGGCACAGGACTGTGCTGCCAGTTTTTTATTTGATCCATGTTCACGTGCAAAAATCCCTATAAATTAAGGTCAGGATTACCAAAGACAGAAGAATAACTCAACTAAGTAAAGAAACATCTTGTTTCATAAGCAAAAACAACCCAAAACCAACAAAACCCACCCTAAAATACAGAGTAAGCACTGTGTTCTAAGTTCTTTTTCATTCTAACTGCTAACCAAAAGCAATTTCTATAACAGCATATCAATTGAGTAACCAACCATCTTTGACTATAGGCTGACACTAAGACACATACAAATCATCACTATAAAAGCAATAACCTATTTCAATAAAACGTGTCATTAATATTATTTGACATTAAAAAGGGGAAGAAGCCGAAACCGGTTTGGCTCAGTGGACAGAGCATCGGCCTGCGGACTCAAGGGTCCCAGGTTTGATTCCGGTCAAGGGCATGAACCTTGGTTGCGGGCACATCCCCAGTGAGGGGTGTACAGGAGGCAGCTGATCGATATTTCTCTCTCATTGATGTTTCTAACTCTCTATCTCTCTCCCTTCCTCTCTGTAAAAAAATCAATAAAATATATTAAAAAATAAATAAATAAAATAAAAGGGAAGAAAACATAGCTTAACGTAAACACAAAGGATCAAAAAGCAAAATAAAAAAATGAAAATGAATTCAAAGTGGTTATGCAGATCAGGGGTTAACAATCTTCTATAAAAAGTCAGTTAATAAATATTTTAGGCTTTACAAACCACATGATCTTTGTCATAACTACTCAACTCAGCCTTTAAAGTGGGAAACCATCCATACAAAACTTAGCTAGGGTTTCACAAACTACAGGCTCAGAACTAATCCTATCATCCAATTTATATTCCTTTTCTAAATTTCACCTAGCTACTTTTACCTATGTTTTTAGAACTGTACAAATACAACAAAAATAAGTGTGTGATATATGTGACCCCCAAAACTTTTTATGACCTGGCCCTGTATAGAAGTGTGCTATCCCAACACAAATAGATGAGTAACAGTGTGTTTGAATACAACTTTCTTAAAGAAAATGCTAGTAATAAGTTTTCCCCTCCTTCTGTAACAAGGGGCACAGGTCCTTCCTATCTAAATAGCCAACTTAGTCAAATTAATTCTGATGGTTGTCAGATGAATGGGCTTACAGATGTCAGACTGCCTTAAATTCTTTTCCCTTAACCACTCAAAATAACTTATTTTTAAAGTCTGGGATAAAAAAATTCAACATCATCTCCTGATGATTTATTCACAGACTCCATTCTATCAGGAAAGTCCTTCATATATGCAATTTGAAACACAAGTGTCAGTTGCAGAATTCTCAAATTGGAAAAAAATCCTTGGCCATTTCTCTCAATTCCCAAATAAAGTAAATTGTGTCCCAGAGATGTAAGGTGTGATATTCGAAGTCATAAAATCTGTAAGTAACAAAGCCAGGTACATAGGGCTAGCTCCTTAGCCTTCAAACACAACACACCGCCCATTTTAAACTTACTAAGCATAAAGAATACATGCAGCATCCGTTTGCCTTTTTACTTTCTTTATGAATAACCCCTATCTATTCTTTGTTTCTCAGGGTTACTTTCTCAACTTTTCTTCATGACTCTATGACAGTGATGGCGAACCTATGACACGCGTGTCAGAGGTGACATGCAAACTCATTTTTTTGGTTGATTTTTGTTAAATGGCATTTAAATATATAAAATAGATATCAAAAATATAAATCTTTGTTTTACTATGGTTGCAAATATCAAAAAATTTCTATATGTGACACAGCACAAGAGTTAAATTAGGGTTTTTCAAAATGCTGACACACCAAGCTCAAAAGGTTCGCCATCACTGCTCTATGACTAAGAAATGCTACACATCCGTCTTCTAATCCTATCATTCAATTTATACTCCTTTTCTAAATTTCACCTAGCTACTTTTACCTAAACAGAAAGAACACTTTTGTGTAGAAATTTAAAAAATTCTTTGACACTTGCAGACTCCTAAGTAGCCTACCATCTCTTACCCTTTAAATTTTAACACTAGCCTGATTTCCCCTCCACACCTGCAACTTGGGAAACTGGGTCCTCTCATATAATCACTAATCTCCTAAAACACCCTAGATGCTGCCTTATATCACGTACTCTTTTCAATTTATAAAACCCACGTATTTGTAGCTCAAGACTCCACTGTGAATACTATTCTTCTATGTAAGATTCAGCTTATCAGTAACACTTACTTCTGCCAAGCATCTTGATATAAATGGTCATTTCTGCAATAAAGCTCCTGTAACGACATATACAAACAACGTTAGGAATTTCACTATTAGAAATGACTCAATCCAGGAATCCTAAATCAGGCGGGCTTTTCCAACTGCTTAAGCAAATCACAGCCAAAAAACAAAACAAAAAAACCATTATAAAACATTTGCTTCTGTTCAATCCTACAACAAATGGAGTATATAAACTTCAAATAACATACAACATGGCACAAAACTGCTATAATCAAACCCAATAAGCTAATTTATCATGAAAAGAAAGTGTTAGGGTTTTAGATTCTATATTTACTTACTCTTACTCCAAAGGTTGTACTCTGAATAGCTAGAAAACATTCAATGGAAAGGAATTTTCCACTTAGCTTGGGGCCAAGAAATAAAATAGGACCAAAGCTCTTTAAATTATAGTTGTGATTAAGATTCTCCTTTGCGTGGGCTACCCACTAATGACTTTAATCTGTTAAGATAAGCTAAATATAGGTATGCATGCACACAGCACATGGACACACAAACACTGCATGTATCAGTGGCTCCTGAGGCAGGGGTCTGGTATCTGTCTACAGGTAACAACAGCCCTTAATAACAAAAATGTTTTAGCATATTTATATTACATTTATTTAAATCAGATCCTGGAGAACAAAAAACTTTTGAAAATTATAGCTAAAATTGCTGGCAGATTCTAGGGAATGGTTTAGGTTTCAACAAGGGAAAAATTGCCCTTTGAAAACTATGCTTTCTGATCCTTCCACTGCTCAGGTACCTTCTAGCCTTGACTTCGTGCTACGAATAAAAGGTTAAGTGAGGGTTAAGAAAAAGATGTTAGACTCCTTCCTATACATCTTGTGAACTGACCTTCAGGCACAGCTGGTTCAGGGGTCAAAGGCCACTGACTTTCAGGGGAACAATCCACCCTTTCATTAATGACACGATGCCAGTATGTTTCTCAGCCAGGCTTAAAGTCAATCTCATTCTCCTCCACCTAGGGGGAACAGCGACACCAGAAATCAGTTTACAATCGTTTCCCATGTGATTGCTTAGTTCAGCCTAAGCAGCAGCACATGTGTGTGTATGAACACAGACCTCTGGTGTTGCTGTCTGTTATGCCTTTAAATAAAGGACATACAAGGAGCAGTGCTGTCCCAGCTTCCCCAACTGTCTTTGCCTCCCTCATATTCATTATCCTGAATTCTTCAATTCTTTGTATCACAAGTCAAAGATAAGATAGTGACATAAAAATTTTTACAACAATATACTGTCAGCACAATTAATTTATCCAATTGTTCTGAAAGTCACCAAGTGCTGCTAAGCCCAATCAGTTCAGAAGGACAAAATATTCAAGAAAAATTATTAACAAATGCATTTTTCCTTTACAACCTCTGAGGGTTTTAAAGTCTGACATCAGAATTAAGTATTTGAGAATTCAGGATTGAACAAAACAGTGGGGTGCAGAGGTAACAATGCTCTAAAAATCACTTTGACCACAATGTCAAAGTTTTGTTTTAGTAATAATTATTTTAGGGTTGCTAGATGCACCCAAGGGAGAAAGAATGCTTTTGATTTTCAAGAAAAATACTTCTAATGTATTTGGAGTAATTTATTTCTTAAAAAGAACAGCAAATTAATCATCCAGGTTTTCATTATGACCTTCCCTCCCTTCCAATAAAATACAGTTCCCCCCGAAGAGTCTAATCCATATGAGCCTTCCTGGGAGTAATAATTACTACACCCTGGAATGCTCTCAGGAAGAACAGCAAGCGGGCTGAGAAACATACTGTCACTGTTACAAGGACCCCTCTTTATGTTCAGTTTTACCAAGTTAACAGGCTACAAGGAGGCTAATTCACATACAAAGACGGAGGCTAAACCCTTAAAACTTCAACAGGATTCTTCAGAGCTAGCAAGTTTCAAAGCCAAACAAAAGGATATCTAGATCAAGGTGCAATGCAATCTACCTGAGATGCTAAAACTTAAGTGTCCAAAACTCACCCATTAAAGAACTAATCATTGTAACTGCCTCTAACAAAACCACAGAGAATAAACTCAGGGCCTCTGGCTGATAGCACCAGCTGTGGCTATCATTTTTGCCTTTCAAATTCAAATGAGAACCTTAAAAGTCTAGCAATACAAACAGCAGAATGTCTTACACAGCTGTATAATCTAGACCAATGAATATCCAAAACAACCCTGACTTACTACAGAAGGAAAGAGTGAAACAAGCAAACCTGTTGTGATCAGGGCCCACTTGGGTGTACTTATATTCTCCTTGGATCTTTTCTTTTTGGAAATATTGGTTCAGCCGAGCCTTAGCATTTTCCAAGGTCCAGTTTCCATGGAGCCCAGCATTTAAATCCACTTCTTCTGATTCTAGAGTCTGTTGAATCAATGAAAATTAAATTTGGCTGCACTGATTTTACTTATGAATATTTAAGGTAGAGAAATTTATAACAATAACTTCATTGTACCATCTTTTATAATGCAAAAGCTGCTTTTTAAAAGCTACTTTTAATAGTTTCTATTCCTAGTCAAAATTGAGCTGGAATTCGTTTATATTGCATCTGATGGCCTTATTAGCTAACTAATACATTAGCTATTAACATATTTAAATTGTTACTAAGAAACCTTTCACAATTCTTTTGTGTGTGCTAGTTTTACCACTTTATATATTAAGTAGGAAGATAAGTTGTTTTATCAAGGCATTTTTACAACGAGAACTCGTAAAATGTACCAAGCAAGGCAATTACATTTCCTATAAAGCAGGTGAGATCTTTTATTACAACAAAGGAAAATACTGTTTTATTTCACAGGCAATTCTAGTAACCAGATTTAATGTGTAGTCTAGATTTTTGGTGTCATGTATGATCAAGTTGTCTCAAATAACCACTGAGAACAATCACCTAATTATTAAGTTGTGAATATCTTAAACCTTGCTATGAACTAAGTCCTAACTCACATTCCTAGAGAGCTAACACAGGGGGATGACAGTCTTACCGCTTGTACTTCCTGTTCTTCCTTTGAGTAATAATCCTTGCAGTTGGATCCTCGATCCCAAGTGGACCCAGGAACACCATAGCCAGAGGCCCCAATTTCAGAATTATTTTCTATTAAGGAAAGAAAATGACTGGTTTTTTTTGTTTTATGAATCAAACTGCAGGAAGATCCTAAATATTTTAAAGACTATTCCTAATTTTAAAGACCACTCCATAATTAGAAACGCAAGTTTCAATTATTTGGAAATGGGCTTGAAATCTCCATGACTTACTTAAAAAGTGTTGTGTGACTACAGGATAGGACTAAATTGCTAATTCCAAGGCTGGTATGCAGGGCTAAGCCAGCAGTAATGGTCAGAAGTGGTTGACAATCTAGCATGCATTAGCAGTGTAGCACTGTCTGTCAAGGTGCTACATATGAAATAAATGATTAAGTGATAAAACTGTATCTTTGCTAAGTATGACTATGGAAGGAAGCTATCTGCTAGTGCTGGAAATAAAAAATGAGAAGCTGAAAAGGGTAAGTGATGAATCCTAATGAAAAAGCAGAGTAACTAAAGAGTATTGACTAATCACATGCTTTAAGATAATTACTCACCCAATAATCTTAAGTAAATACCACTGTTATTCTCATTTCATAAATACTGGATATGAGACTTAATTTGACCAAATACCTTAGTTCATCTACTTTACAGTGGACATACCAATGAACGTTGAAGTAATATATGAAATTCAGCAATGGCTTGGATCCATAGGTAAACAAGTTTATAATATATTTGGTAGGATAAGTTAGAAACAAGAAAGGGCAATAAATAAGACCCTTTAACCAAATGTTCTAGCCTGTGCAAAAATTTATCCATAGATTAGAAATTAGTAAATACTAATTATATAGCAAGGAATTTAAGCTGTATCATGCTTTATAAAAAAAGTTAAATGAGCTGGTGGTATTTGCAAACTTATGAAGGCTTTGGGATCGCTCACAACATTAAGAGTTTATTAGAGTTATTTCTTTCTACCCAAGTGAAAAACAGAGATGATGACCAAACAAGATAGTGTATAACTTACTCTCAGTCATGCGAACACACTCAAGTCCCCTACCTGCCAAGAGAGACAGATGTGGGGGAAGAGGTCCTCCCATGGTTGTTGGCAAACCTTCACCAGTATCTGCTGTAGTGTCAGGTGTATCGGTAGGTGGAGGAACAGGGGGTGCTACCTGCAAGTGAAAAAGTCAAGGCAGTATAAGCAATTTCACCTTCACAGGGACTAGTAAATTCTTTTCTACTTAGAGCCTACATGCTGCCCCTCCTCTTCCCATATTAACCTCCTTGCTTTCAGTAACTATAAAACTATTAAGTTCTCATTTCAGGCATAAAAAGCAAGAGTAGTATAGATTACTCATAATTCTCCATCTGGGAATTTTATAAGTACATATAACATGTACACAAATATAACTTTCCCATAAAAAGTGAGATCAGTTTATGCTGTATTGTTAATTTACTTCTTCTTCCACTTACTATCTTTCTAAGTACATTCAACATTCAAGAAGTATCTGTTAGGAGCCTTCTACATGGTAACATTGTTCTGGGTACTGAGGATAAAACAATGCAAAAAAAGGGCACATGTTCTGTACTAACAGAGCTATATTCAAATAGCTATATTCTCCTTCTATATTCTTGTAGAGCTAAACAAGAAATAAATAAATATGTCAAGTGTGATACAATACTAGAGAGAAAAATGAAGCAGAAAATAGAGACTATGAGAGGTCACTATTTAAATAAAGTGAACAGGGAAAACTGCAGTCATAGGTGACATTTGAGAAGAGATACGAAGCAAGTGAAGAGCCAACCAAAAAAAGGAACTGTGAGAAGAGATTTCCGGAGAGGAAACATCAAGTTTTAAGACAAATGCAAAATATTTTACATACATTTTCTACTTCTTTAAATATTGATCTACATGAATTTTAAGGACTTACTACTCCACTGTATGGATATACTACACAAAGAAAAAGTAGCAATGATTTGAAATGACTTCTGATGAAAAGACCAAAGCAGAACTGCATCTGAACATCAAGAAGACAAAAATCATGACTACAGAAGAAATATACAACTTTTAACATAGACATAATAAAGACATTGTGATTGTTAAAGATTTTCTTACCTTACTTCAGTCATCAATTCAAATGGAGATGCAACCAAGAAATCAAGAGAAAGCTGACTCAGAAGGGCAGCAATGGAAGATTTAGAAAAGATCATCAAGAGGAAAGATGTGTCAACAGAAACCAAGGCGAAAATTGTTCACACCCATATAATTTCCAATTACTATGTATGGATGTGAAAGTTGGACAATGAAGAAGGCTGACAGGGAAAAAATTGATTCATTTCAAATATAGTGTAAGAAGAACAAGTGTATCCTAGAGCAAATTAAGCCTGAAATATGACTGGAGGCAAAAATGACAAAACGGAAGCTGTCCTACACTTTGGGCACATCGTGAGAAGGCAGGGTTCTTTGGAAAAGACAGGAATACTGGGAAAAATAGAAGGCAGTATGAAAAGAGAAAGACCAAGAGATGAATTGACCCCATAAAAGAAGCCATAGGCACAAGTCTATAGGAGCTGCCCAAAGCTGTTAAAAACAGATTATGGATGTCATTCATAGCATGTTGCCAGGAGTCCGTGCCAACTCAACAGCTCATTGCGCACGCACACACATGCACGCACACCCTCACTCTCTATATAACTCAAGCAATACCATGTTGATGGATATTTAGATTATAGCCAATCTTAAAAAATGTGTAACTTCAAAACTAAGAGAAAATAAATACTAAAAATCACTATTAAAAAATTATAAAGTCCGTCTGGCATGGCTCAGTGGTTGAGTGTCAACCTGTGAACCAGGAGGTCTCGGTTTGATTCCCAGTCAGGGCACATGCCCGGGTTGCGGGCTCAATCCCCAGTACGGGGCTTGCAGGAGGCAGCCAATCAATGATTCTCTCTCATCATCGATGTTTCTCTCTCTCTCTGAAATCAATAAAAATATATATTTTAAAAAATTATAAAACATTGCCTTAAACTCTCTGTACCTTAAGCTCATTTAAGAAAAATTCATAAAAGTTAAAAGATACCAACATTTTAAAAAGCACCACAGCGCTCTATAGAAAGGTTGCTGAATTCCATACTCACCCAGCACTATATATGAGAATCTATTTTCCCACACTCTCTCCAATTCTTGGAATTATAGATACATTTTACATCTTTACCAATATCAGTTTTGGTATTTGTTCTAACAATCTATTACTTTAATTTACAGTTTGTTTGTCCAATATTCTACCTGGATATTCACTGTTATCATTGATTTCTAAGAATTTAACATTTCAGTGCTATGCACTCTGTCATACAAGTTCCAAAAAAAATGTTTGTCCTTTCCCTTTTAACTTTATTAATACTGCTTACTCTCCAAAAAAGTATTGTTAGTATATTTTCTATAGTCAAATCTAGTTTTTGCCTTTTACATTCTCCACGAAATGGCCTTTCCTATCCTGAGAACTACTATCTACTATTTCTTGTACAATAATAAAAGCATTTGAAGTTCCTTTGAATAAATGATTACCCCTCTGCCCTCCAAAGTCTTGATAGACACTGTTATTTAAACAGTCTATTGTTATAATTTTAAATTTTCATTTAGAACCAAGTGTTCAAATTTCCAAATATTTAGTAGGATTTTTTGGGTCCCTTTGCTACTTTCTCATTTTACCATTTTAGTTTTACCAATATATATTAGCATCTTTAATGCTAAGTGGATTGGTTCAATATGAACTGATGTTTCTTTGTCTTTTCTACTTTCTTCCTTAAAGTTTATTCTGGACAATGAAAACACAACATTCCAAAACTTATGGGACACAGCGAAAGCAGTCTTGAGAGGGGAGTTAATAGCTCTACAAGCCTACTGCAAGAAACAAGAAACAATGAGAATAAATCACCTAACCCTACAACTCAAAGAGTTAGAAAGAGAGCAACAAGAAAAGCCCAGTAGAGGAGAACCAAGATGGCGGCATAGGTAAACACCGGAGTTTGCTGCCTTGAACAACCATTTCAAAAATACAACTAGAAGATGGAACAGACATCTTCCAGAACCACAGGAAGGCTGGCTGAGTGGAGATCCTACAACTAGAAGGAAAGAGAAAACCATACCAAGTCTCAGAGGAGGCACAATTCAGAAGTAAAATACTAAGGTACAGAGGCACACGCGAAGTGGGCTGGCGGCTGAGGGTGCGGTTGTCGTTTTCAATTGGGAGGGAGTCTCAGGCTCTGAGCTCCAGCTCTGGGCGAGTCTCTAGGGACCCAGACTCATACGGGAGAAGCGGGACTGTCTGGCATCAGTCGGAACTCGAGGGCAGCTTTCTCTTCGAGGGGCTTGCAGTGATTACCGGGACATTGAGAAGCAAACCTCTGAGGGCAGGACTCAGAGGAGCCATAACTGCTAGCCCCGCCCTGTTGATCCGGTGGGACCCGCCCCGCCCAGGCCCTGCAGGGAGGCTTTTGCTGAATAGCCGCAGGAAAAGGCTAGATTAGCACCTCCCTAGAGATCCAGGAGCCAGGAAGCCCAGAGGTCAGAGTGGGACCATCCAGTCCGCAGCTCCATGGAAACATAAAAGACATACTCAAGGGGCAGACTCAGTGAGCACCAAAGCCCCATTGAAGCAAGTCTTTCCCCAGAGGGGTGTCTCCAGCACAGAAGTTCTCCCACTGCAGACACAGCTGATTCTCTCAGCCAATTGGCCTGGAGTTCAATTCCTCCTAGTGATAACTACAACAATCAAGGCTTAACTAAAACAAGACTGTGCACAAAGCCCACAAGGGGTTGCACCAAGAGTGTCTACCTCAGGTAATTGGAACATTTAGCACAGAAAGGCACTCTATCGACACAGCGAAGCATAAAAAAATGCCGAGACAAAGAAACAGGACAGAAATGAAGGAAAGCAAAATGCTGGATATAGAGTTCAAAACCACACTTTTAAGGTCTTTAAAGAACTGTTTAGAAGCCGCCAATAAATTGAGTAAGGCCCTCGAAAAGACTGGTGAGACCACCGATAAATGTAGTGAGATCCTCGAAAAGACTGGTAAGACCGCTAATAAATGTAGTGAGATCCCCAAGAAATCTAGTGAGACCCTCGATGTTGTGATAAAGGACCAACTAGAAATTAAGCATACACTGACTGAAATAAAGAATATTATACAGTATCGCAACAGCAGACCAGAGGAGCGCAAGAATCAAGTCAAAGATTTGAAATATGAAGAAGCAAAAAACACCCAAATAGAAAAGCAAAATGAAAAAAGAATCCAAAAATACGAAGATAGTGTAAGGAGCCTCTGGGACAGCTTCAAGCATACCAACATCCGAATTCTAGGGGTGCCAGAAGAAGAGAGAGAGCAAGATATTTTAAACCTATTTGAAGAAATAATGACAGAAAACTTCCCCTACCTGGAGAAATAAATAGGCTTCCAAGTCCAGGAAGCGCAGAGAATCCCAAACAAAAGGAATCCAAAGAGGACCACACCAAGACACATCATAATTAAAATGCCAAGAGCAAAAGACAAAGAGAGAATCCTAAAAGCAGCAAGAGAAAGAAAGTCAGTTACCTACAAGGGAGTACCCATATGACTGTCAGCTGATTTCTCAACAGAAAGTTTGCAGGCCAGAAGGGAGTGGCAAGAAATATTCAAAGTGATGAATGCCAAGAACCTACAACCAAGATTACTTTATCCTGCAAAGCTATCATTCAGAAGTGAAGGTCAGATAAAGAGCTTCACAGATAAGAAAAAGCTAAAGGAGTTCATCACCACCAAACCAGTATTATATGAAATGCTGAAAGGTATCCTTTAAGAGGAGGAGGAAGAAGAAAAAGGTAAAGATACAAACTATGAACAACAAATACACATCTATCAACAAGTGAATCTAAAAATCAAGTGAATAAATAATCTGATGAACAGTATGAACTGGTGATTGCAATAGAATCAGCGACATAGAAAGTGAATGGACTGACTATCCTTGTGGGGGAAAGGGTGTGGGGGGTGCGCTAAGAGATTGGACAATAATCATGCACCTATGGATGAGGAGAGTGGGTGGGGAGTGAGGGCTGAGGGTGGGGTGGGAACTGGGTGGAGGGGAGTTAAGGTGGGAAAAAAGAGGAACCAATGTAATAATCTGAACAATAAAGATTTAATTTTAAAAGAAAAAAAAAAAAAAATAAAGTTTATTCTGATATTATGTCTACTCCCATTTTGTTTGTACTTCATTTGTCTGATAAAGCTTTATTCATGTCTTTATTTTCAATCTTTCTGATTAAAAGATTCTATTTAAAAAAAAAGATTCTATTATTTTATACAGAAAAGGTGCTGGAACTGCAAGACCAGTGTAGCTGGAAAACAGGAAAAGAGGAAGAAAATATAAAATGCATAGTCAAAGCATTCAATGGAAAAGATCTGAGCATGTTAAAATGCTACAATGAAAAGACAATAGGGTCTTGTTTCTGGTGTGGCCAAACAAGCTCCTAGAGGAAGGACTACACTCCTACAGGTAACATGAACTCCAGGGAAAACAAATACCAAAGACTCCCACAACTATATGAAGGCACTAAAAAGTGAACAAAAGCCAGCAGACTCTGGAGGGGACTTAAAATAAGAGAAACCAAAGGATAGCGAAAGTGTAACTTCTATTGATTTTGGTTTTCAGTCTGAGGAAAGATTCTGAGAGGCAAATAAAACTCCAGTAGAAAACCTGGTCTTTCTGGCCGAAGTATCAGATGGTAAGAGTTTGGGGACCGAAACTGATAGAAAGTAAGGAAGGAATCCTGGAAAGTAAAGAGGGAGGAACCTTAAATCCTGTGCATGAACCCTGCCCAAATCTCTAACCCCTGAACTACACATACACTGGACAGATTCCAATCTGCCTAGCAAAGGATCAGAAAACTGAGGTAAGATTTGAGCTGTTAGTCAAAAGGCAGTGTTTGCAGATAGAGTCCAATCAACTTATCTGCTTGATAAGAGTAAAAGCAATACTCTCTGAAGGAACATTGTATAAGATCTCCACAATATAATATTCACAATGCTCAGACTGTAATACAAAGTTACTTCACATAAAAAAAGAAAAAGGTGATCTGATTTCAAGAGAAAATGTAATGAATGAACAGAGCCAAACCTTGAGGACTCAGATGTTAGATTAGTAGTCAAGGACTTAAAAGCAGCTATTATAACTATGCTCAATGACATAAAGGAAATTCACATTCATATATTATGAACATCTACAATAATAAAAGCACAATATGCAAATCGACCAAACAGTAGACCAACCATCCGGACGACCACGCTATGACACGCACTGGCGCCAGGCCAGCCAAGGCGGGTGCAATGTGATTGGAGGTGGGGTGAGGGTGGGGCCTCGCCATAACCCCGCAGGAGGCCCAGGCCACCAGCCAACAATGCTGTGGTGGGTGTGCGAGGCCCGGCCAGCACAGAGGGAGGTCCAGGCCAGCAAAGCGATCACACCCCATGCCTGTCGCCTGCAGAGGAAGGCGACAGGTGCTAGGGCAGGGGAAGGGGGGCAGCACTACACAGATGGCAAGTAGTGGCAGGGGCGGGGACAGCTGCCAGCAGCCAGGGAAAGGAAAGCCCCAATAAACTCAGATCACGGGCCAGGCCTAGGGACCCTACCCAAGGGGTCCCAGATTGTGAGAGGGTGCAGGCGGGGCTGAGGGGACTCTCCCCCCTGCACGATTTTGTGCACGGGGCCTCTAGTCTATATATATAAAAGGCTAATATGCTGTTTGACCAGTCACTATGACACGCACTGACTACCAGGGCTGCCACGACTTGGCAGCAGTGGTTCTCGGGTGAAGCACCCTGAAACCAGAGAGGAGGAAGCCTGATTCCTCTCGGGCTGTGCAATTCCACTTTGAGCCATGGGTTATGTTGTTGCTGGGGCCCTGTCAGCCCCGAATCTGGTTTATGGCACACTTGTGTTTGTGTTCCACACCCTGTACAAAAGCAACTTTGCAGAGTGCCCTCTTGCACTCTAGGACCTGGGGGAATATCGAAGAGCTGGTTTCGACCTCATCCCCGCCAGGCCGAGGGACCCCACCTGCTGGAGGGACTCTGCTCACTCCACAGAGGCAGAAGGAGGTTGGCTCCAGGGTGTGTCCAGCCCCGCCCCATCAGCCACCTTCTAATTAATTTCCTTTCAATGTGCACGAATCTGTGTATTGGGTCACTAGTACGCTTATAATGAATGAAAAGGTAAGAAATGTCACCAAACCGGCAGGGGGTGGGTGGTGGTGTGTGTGTGGCTAAAAGTTCTAGAAATGGAAAATACAATATCTGAAATAAAAAATCCAATGGATGGACTTACCAGCAAAATGGAGATGACAAAGGAGAAAAAAAGCAGTGAATTTTAAGATAGTCATTTGAAATCATCCAATCTGAGTAAAAGAGAGAAAGTAGGGGGGAAAAAAGAAGACAGCTTTGGGACCCTTGGGATAACATCAAAAGTTTAAACATACATGTGAACACAGGAATCCCAGAAAGAGAAGAGAGAAAAATGAGGCAGAAGAAATAATAACCAAAGTTTCTAAATTTGGTGAAAGACAAATTTAAAGATTCATGAATCTCAGCAAGCCCCAAGCAAGATAATTAAACAATAACCAAAAAACCATACCTAGTCATAACATAACCAAACTCTAGAAACCAAACATAAAGGAAACAAATGAAAGCAACCAAAGAAGACAACACATTACATATAGAGGGAAATGATTGGTTATAGTTGACTTCCTATTAGAAAAAATGGAGGTAAGAAGAGAATGAAAAATTATTTTTAAAGTACTGGAAAATGGAAACAGGCACCCCAAAATACTATTACTCAAAGAAGGTAAAATAAAAACATTTTCACATAAAAAATAATTAAAAGAGAATTTGCCGTTGGAAAGACAGACAAGAGGAAGAGGCTAAAAGATATAGGTCATAACATGTGGCACAAATGCCAGTAGTTTCAAATATTTGAAAGAGGTACAACATTGCTTTCATAGCCAGAAACAATGTCAAGATCATCTTGCCCAATCCCTTCATTTTACAAACGGGCAAACCAATGTAATTAAAAATCCTATGATTATCTACAATATACTAGAAAGTCTCTTGACTTCTGAGTCAAAAGCAATGGAAGAAAATAAAACATGTACCTTTACAAGTCAGAACACAAAAGTTCAGTGAAAATAAATCGTTAAAATTTATAGATATTATTTCTACAAGTTTTCTAAAACTGAATTTTTCATTTCTGTTACTTAAGGGATCTACTTAAATCATAATGTGAACCTTTTTATAGTCAAACTTTCTTTTTAATTAAGAGAAATAAAGTTTATTTCTTAAAAATAATACTAGAGAGGGGTCTTTGCAGCATACTTACATATAACTAAAATAATCATGGTATCAAAAACACCACAGTGCCCTAACCGGTTTGGCTCAGTGGATAGAGCGTCGGCCTGCGGACTCAAGGGTCGCAGGTTCGATTCCGGTCAAGGGCATGTACCTTGGTTGCGGGCGCATACCCACTGGGGAGTGTGCAGGAGGCAGCTGATTGCTGTTTCTCTCTCATCGATGTTTCTAACTCTCTCTCTCTCTCCCTTTCTCTCTGTAAAAAAAAAATCAATAAAATATATTTAAAAAAACCCCAAAAAACAAAAAACAAAAACACCACAGTGATATTCCACTGCATGAAATGCTATTTCTCTCTGCTATATAACAAGTGTTAATGGGACCCAACACTGTGTCTTAAAATGTTACTGATTTTTATATTTTGTTTAACGTGTTATCTTTGGAAGTACACAGAATACAACAGGCTCTGAAAAAATCAGTTTACTAATTAATGTAATATATAAAATGGTATTTCCCAAGCCCACAAATCAGGTACATTATAATGAAGTAAAATCTTTAGGAACTCATCCCAGTGCTCTGAGAAAATCCAATGCCAAGGTATACTAAGGAACACATTAACATATTTGAAAACAACATTGAAAAATTATCACTCTAAGTCTCCATACACATTGAGTTAGCATAAGCTTATAACATACATCCTCAAGTGCTTGGCCATAAGTACTTACCGAAATAGCTGGGACTTCTTCACTCTTTACTTCGTTTATTCGAACCAAATAGTTAACAAAGTCTCTGGCAGCATTGCTCTGTGCATCTTTTTTATTAGTGGAATTGCCCATGCCAATGTAATTATATCCTTCCACTCGAACCTTTAACAGTAAAGAAAAACATTTATTAAGAGACTGGCCTGGGTGTACTAGTAATTCTGGGACTTAAAAAAAAATCATAATTCAACAATCCATTAAGGGATAACAGTTGACTATTGAAGATATACTCCATGAACACACTGAAAATAACAAATCTACCGTAAGAGAATATGGACTGGCTGCCTTATGAAAAAGCTTGAAGCATGATATCCAGTGATAATATTAAATTATGTGAATCAGAAATTCTCCTTTCATGCAACAGAATGTTCCACATTAAAATGCAATCTTATAAGACCCAAGAACAAGCTCTCTATTTGTATTTATTTTAAGCACTTTGATGTAAAGCAATGAAGAATTGCTCCACTTTCTACAGGAGTTAGCAAAAACAGTGAACAACTGCTCTAACTTTCCTAATCTGTGCTACTGGTGCTATAGAAGCTGAAGAAGATACATGTTCTAATTAGAATAATTCACCTAGCATATTGTTTTAAATACTCACCTGAAAATGATTTATAAAGATATATAATAGCAGGCAAGTCACAATCAAGAACATTATCCGATGTGTAACACATGACCATTTCCAAATAGAAAACAATGTTCTTTTAACACCAAAATAACCTCAAAAATCATATCAATATACAGTATTCTTTAGTACCTCACACATGAATTTCTGCCTGTTTTTGTTCCCCGCTGCTCTTATTTCATAGGTTGGGGCCATCTTCCTTTTGCCACACCAGGCATACAGAAAGTTTTTAACATCACCCATGATGCAGGTGTTGTCTTCAGACCTAAGAAAACCAAAGTTAGTTAAAAACTGCATTACTTATAAGGATAAACTTTGGAAATTACCAAGCTGGAAATAAACAAACAATTGGAATTTACTATAAATCTAGGTTTAATACAGGATATTCTAATGCAGTGGTTCTCAACCTTCCTAATGCCGCAACCCTTTAATATAGTTCCTCATGTTGTGTTGACCCCCAACCATAAAATCATTTTCGCTGCTACATCATAACTGCAATTTTGCTACTGTTATGAATTGTAATATAAATATCTGATATGCAGGATGTATTTTCATTGTTACAAATTGAACATAATTAAAGCATAGTGATTAATCACAAAAACAATAAGTAATTATGTATGTGTTTTCCAATGGTCTTAGGCGACCCCTATGAAAGGGTCGTTTGACCCCCAAAGGGGTCGAGATCCACAGGTTGAGAACTGCTGTTCTAAAGCATTACTATTAAAATTGCCTATGAATAAATTTTAATGACATAGTCTATGACATGTTTTAAGAAAAAGTAGGATACAAAATTGTACAATTAGAACTACATAAAAGTATATACGCATAAATCAATACTAGAAATGTCCCCCAAAATGGCTATCTTTGGGTGACTTTTAAAAATTTTATGTAATGCCCTACATTTTACAATTAGGCACATTATGTGCTTTAACTCATTTAATCCTTACAACAATGGTAGGTAACATTATATGGTAAATACTATTATCTTTTTACAGAGGAAGAAACAAGGGCATACAAAGTTTAAGTAACCTTTCTCAGTTACCTGCTGTGGAGGCCTAATTCAAACTCAATCTATTTACTAAGAAATGGTCATCCATTTTTATTCTGATTATGTCTCCTAGCTGCAGACTGTATATTGTAAGTCCAAATACAATAAATATGCTGTACTTGAACTAAAAACAGTAATCTGTTAACTTCAATCTCTCCTTTAGGCCTTGTTATCACAGTTGGAGAATATTAAGTTTCCTTGCGGTGCAACATAGCAAACTTGGCATTCCCCCTCTACTTCCCAATTTGCAAGATACCAACAGATACAAAGCCTGAGTCTAAAACATGGCTGCAAATTATAAGCAGGATTTGAAACGAAACTTAAAACCAAACAAAAACTATGAATTTTTTTGCTGTGGGAAGAAACCCCACAACTAACATCAAACCTTTGTCTTTTGCTAATTAATGTTTAGTGCATTTTGTTAATAACTGTATCTAATTGTCATCAAACTGGACCCTGTTTGTATAAACCTGTTCACTCTGTTGAGGCAGACTAACCCTGGGGACATCCTATTAATATTAAAGCTGAAGTTATAAATTCCACCCCTGAATAATTAATTTAAAAAAATAAGCCTTCCTATTTTATGTTACTTCAGTGAGTAACATAAAATAGGAAAAACTATGCCATCAATTTTCTTCCTCCCTAGGTATGTAGTCTCATCTAACTCCATAATGTTCAATATCAAAAACATGCTAATGTGCCCAAAAACACACAGAAAATTTACTCCTAAGGTACAAAATCAAGTTCATCTAACTGCAGCACTAACATACTCATTTGAATTCTAACCTGGCATCTCAGTCAAAACAGAATTTTAAATTTCCTTCCCAAACTCGTCCCTCTCCGTGCCCCAATTCCAGTGTTCCCATCTCCCTACATGGCACCACCATCCACCAAGTTACTCATGTCATCAACCAACTGGGATTCATCTACTCAAGATCCTCCACAGCTATCCTTGTAGAGCCTTTTACTACGTGCTGGACAGTATCCATAGGTCATCTATTTTACTTAACCCTTACAACAACTATATAGAAAAAGTATTAGCATTCCCTTTTTAATGGTAAGTAAACTGAGCCCCTAACTGGGAAACCAAGAATTCCAAGGCAGATAGTCTGACTCCTAATCTACTATACAATTCTGCCTCCAAAACTTATCTCTGTAGATGAAAAACAGGATATACTAAACCTGACAAGTTCCGGGAGTGGGGTGGGGGGCCAGCATGGTAGGCCCCACAAACTCATCGAGACTGGAAGTAACCACATAGGAGGGTCTGAACATAAAAATGCCCAACTAGAAGTGAGCCATAGTGGGTAGTCCGGTCCTAGAGACCAGTGAGTTCCTTGTCCTAGGTCAATCTTTAACTTAAGTGAGCCTGTCTACTGTCTTTTTGGATCTAAGATAACACACCTTTGAAACTTCTCCAGACTCCTTAGGGCACAACCTACTGCAGAAGCTCACATTGTTATATTGCTCCCAATACCATCTCTATGTTAATTATTAACTACCTTTCAAATGTTAATTATTAACTGCCCTGTACCCCCAAATGTAAGAGAAATGTTTGTTTTACTTTTACCCAATCCCAGAGATTTCCCCAGTTTGCTTCCCCCCCCCCCCCCCCCCCCCCCCCGCCCTTAATCTTTCACCAATGAATTTCATGTCACTCTCCTTAGACCTCTTCCTCTGATTTAATGTAGAAGCTGCAAGACTGCCATTCTCCAGAGCACTCCATTGAGATTTTGCTTCCCAGCAATTGTCATCAGTTTGGCTCAAATAAACTCATAAAAATTCTCTACCGGTCTGGACCTTTCCATCTCTTCTCCCACCACTACTGTGCACCTGGTAGACTGCAATGATTGATCCCCTTTTCACTTTGGCCACTCTGAAGTCCAGTTTTCTTTTAAATCCTTTTCACCATAACAATGAGGTACCATCTTACACCTGTCAGAATGGCTATCATCAACAAATCAACAAACCAAGGATGTGGAGAAAAAGGAACCCTCCTGCACTGCTGGTGGGAATGCAGACTGGTGCAGCCACTGTGGAAAACAGTACAGAGTTTCCACAAAAAGTTAAAAATGGAACTCCCATTTGACCCAGTAATCCTACTTCTAGGAATATATCCCAAGGAACCAGAAACACCAATCAGAAAGGATATATGCACCCCTATGTTCATAGCAGCACAATTCACCATAGCTAAGATTTGGAAATAGCCTAAATGCCCATCAGCAGATGAGTGGATTAAAAAACTGTGGTACATCTACACAATGGAATACCACGCTGCTATAAAAAAGAAGGAACTTTTACCATTTGCAACAGCATGGATGGAACTGGAGAGCATTATGTCAAGCGAAATAAGCCAGTCATATGTAGGATATACTGATCAACATAATTTGATGAACAAAAATAGATCCAGGGACAAATGACAGGGGAGGGAAGGGAGGTTAGAGAGCAATCAAAGGACTTGTTTGCATGCATTATTAGCATAACCAATGGACACAGACACTGGGGCAGTGGGGGCTTGCCTGGGGTGGGAATGGTGGGGAGGGGGTCAACTGGGGAAAAAGGAGACACATACATAACTTTAGACAATAAAGTAAATCAATCAATAAATCCTTCTCACCACACGGCAGTCACAGGACCTTTTCAGTTTCTTCCCAACCTCTGCCCTCAAGCGCTCACTAATCCCCGATACTTCTGCAGTTCTGCTTTTCCTTGTCCACAAAGCTAATGAGCCACATCCCTCAGCTCAAAGATCTCCCTCCTCCCTGTCCACCCTATGCGGCTCTCTCTCCCTTTACACTATTTAATTTCTCACGTTGAAAGGGGGCAGAAATAGAATGTTGGGGAACCAGCTCGTATTGTTAAGAAATATTAATCATGCTCTGTTAATCATGACTGTTTTATTCTGATTAAAGAAGGCACATTCTACCCAGGCTGGAGCTGGCCTGGAGATGCAGCCCTTCCACCCGATTTGGAGCTGCCTATTATCATGGCAAGATTAACAACGATGCTGCAGAAACCAGAGAATCGCCAGCCCTTTGAAGGTATGTACCCCAACGCTTTTTGCATACCTGCAGGCCCTGGCAAACCTCCAGCCTGCTTACCTGTTAATTGCCCACCCGGCATTCCCTTTGGCTGTTTCCCCATGTAACCCCAGCCCTTGAATATCACTACGCCCTTTGCAGACACCTAGTCCTGTTGCATATCTGTAAACTGCTCTTTTGCCTACTTTTTTTTTGCAGCTGGCTTATGGGGGGCTGCAGAGCCTGCTGCTCTCGCATACTGCCAGCAATATTGGAATAAATATTTAACCCTGTCTCTGCTTAATTGGCTCAAGTAGTGTCAGGCAGCAGGGACCCATTGTTTGCCCGGTTACAATGTCTTTGTTATCGAAACCAGCAGACGTTTCTCTCCCCTCCGGCCCCCCCCCCCCCTTACCCTCGAGTGATGGGCAAGACTGTGCCTAACTTGTTTACCGCCCCATTCCCGGGGCCTGCGGGACAGCGCCCGGTGTTTGCAGCACAAAGGAACGGCGGGAAGGCCCGGGGGGTGTGTGGCGTCAGGAGGGCTCGCCCCCCAGGCGACGGTCCCCCTTTTGATGGGCCGGACAACGCCCAGGCGCGGACGGCGAAGGAAGTGGGATTTGTTTTGGCTGCTAGGGAGGCAGGACTGGGATTAGTGAGAGAAAGACTGGGGGCCACGACGCACCCAGGGCTGCGCAAGCGCGGCGGGGTGAGCAGCACGCACCCCGCAATCCCGGCACGCGGTGCGGCGGCTCGCCCTTCCCCCACCCGCCACCGCGGCCCGCGCTTCGCAACAAAGCCCGGCTGCAGAGCCGTGGGGCCCCACGCCGCCCGTCACAGCGGATGGCAACGACGCCTTTCCCTTACCGGCCTCCGCTGCCTGGTGCCCGAGAGCACAGCCCTCTTCGGACGGTCCGCGGTTCCGGCCTCTCTCGGAGAAACCCGCTAAACGGACCGCAACTCGCACCGAGGCGCCGGCGAAATGGCTGCGGCGGCGACGACGGGGGGCGTGGTCAGCGCGCTTACGCAGGCGCAGAAAGCGAGCTCGGCGCCGCGCGGAAGAGGCGGAGCCTGAACATCCGGTCGCCTAGGAGATCCGCTGCGCCTCGAAGGTCGCTTCCGGTAGCGGCCGCTTTTGAACGTTTTGGGGAGTCGGGGTCCTGTACCCACTAACTGAGCAAACAATACAGTTTGAGAAAATAAGAACAGATCTGAAAGCTTCTAGACACAGCAAGTACAATACGTTACAACAAGAGAAAAGTTAAGTCCTTTTTAAAAGTGGAATTGATAGCGGTAGTGTTAATGGCTTAATATTTAAGACTGATGACTTTTAGTGTGACGAATGTCACAAATGGAGTGTACAATCTGGATTCCAACAGAAATGATTGTCTAGATTTTGAGGATGGAGAATAAAACATATCTGATTCCTTTAAAATTATTGGTATTCATTGAAATGCCAATTTCTTTTAGAATTCTTTTTTTATGGCTTGCTGTGCATGTTATTATTTCGCCAACTCTTAGTTAAAAGGTTTTGCAGTGATATCATGTTCTCAGTTGTATAAAGAACATACACTGGCCAAAACCGGTTTGGCTCAGTGGATAGAGCATCTGCCTGCGGACTCAAGGATCCCGGGTTCGATTCCGGTCAAGGGCATGTACCTGGGTTGCGGGCACATCCCCAGTGGGAGATGTGCAGGAGGCAGCTGGTCGATGTTTCTCTCTCATCGATGTTTCTAACTCTCTATCTCTCTCCCTTCCTCTCTGTAAAAAATCAATAAAATATATTTAAAAAAAAAAAAAAAGAACATACACTGAATTGCTTGAATAGCTACAAAGACTAATAATAATAATAACTGACACTTCGTTGTGCTTATATATCCGGCATGATTCTATTCATTCTTTTTTATAAGCAAGCATGACAATGGAGGTCATTCACGTATATTACTTTTCTGTATCCACTGTACCAGTTTCTATTGAAACATTTATCTACAAGCCCTGTGACTTCCTGTACAGAAATTTACTCAAGTTTATTGGATTTTGTAACTTGCTTTGTTCTACTTTCAGAGTTATCTTTGTTTTCTCTGCCTTTATTTCATAGAAATTACTTTAACATTAGTTTACACTTTGGCTTGCTTCTTACTTTTGCGGTCATTGAAACACCATATTCACAGGGGCTGTTATGGTTCCCGTATTAAGGAGTGGGGCTTTATTTCCCCATGCAGGTGTATATTTGAGCATTTTGCTGCCTGCTTTATATCAGCTTTTGTTGTTACTCATACATTTCTACAGGGATATAGGATGTTTTACTTTTTCTCAGGGGAGGAAGGGGAAATTTGTGGTGGCCAGAGCACAACTCTTTGGTTCTTTGAAACTTGGAGCTCTAATTAAAGTTCTCATTTAGCAACATGTGGAGACCTGAATTCTTTTTGGAAGGCCTGTCCTTTGTTATGTGAAAACCACCCTAATGGGCCTTTCCATTATAGGAACTGAAGCAAGTTCTCACCTAACCCAATCTTTGGGGGAAAACCTGTGACATCACAATTAATCTGAAAGTGGGTGTTTTAGAGTCATGTTGAGCAGCCAAGGAGGCTGGTGTGTTAATAGCTGTGTATTTGTTAAGTCATGTTGTATTTTGGCATTCAAGGTAGCTCCGCATTTTCCTAGATTCCAAATGAATATTTATTGAAATGAAAGTACATTACAAGTGGTTTAAGATGAGAAAACTTGGAGGATTGAGAACCGGAAATCAAGATAATGAGAGCTCCGAAAGCAAATGGAATTACAATTTCCCTCTTGATTCCATTTCATCCATAGATGCAGAAATTTCTCCATGAAAATTTTGTGCAATACTGAATGACTCAGGGCTCATGGATCCTTTTGGAGTTTTTGTCCCTTCACAAAAATAAAACTTTTTAAAGATCATAGTAGGTACTTAAATACTTGTTGATTTGATGGGAGATTTCATTTGCTGGGAAAGAATTTAGTTCAAGCTCGTCTATAAAGTCCTTGAGAAATGAATGCACTATTCAAGGTGGATTATATCCCAATGTACACACCCTGACTTGATAGAGTGGCATTAGCTAGAGGTTTCCAAGTTTCCATTCTTTAAATCCGTAAAAGAAAGGAAACCCAGACTCTTCAGTTTAGCTTCTGCATTATCAATAAACTCCTTGGAGGCTCTCTGCAGTGGGAGCCGGGGTGGGCCCATTGGAATCCCAGACACCACAGTCATGATGGCTTTGGTCTGTGACACTCCAAAACCTATACAGAAAAAAATAAAGGAGGCAATGTGACTGAGACTGTCCACTCCACCACAAACACCCACAAGAAGAGATCACATTCTTACAGTGACTACTACGACAGCATAAGGTGAGCTAAAAGATGGAAACATTTCTAGTCAATGTGGCAGACTGAGAAGACAGGGAGGAATGCTGGGGGGGGGGGGGGTGTTTTAAACAAATTGACAAGCTATAAAATAAAACGAAGTAAGACTCAAAGTTAACCTCAAAAGCAAAAAGGAGGCACCAAAGTTATCAGGGATAAAGAGATCAGAGTAGTGAAGAGCTGAAGCTGAATGGTCCATGAGAATAATCTGATTCAGGGGTATAGTGTGGTTGATCAGATGATATAGGACTTCATCGCTAGGACAGAATTTAGTTCAAGCATGTCTGAGAAGTCCCTGGGAGATGCACTAGTTAAGGTAGTTTGTGACTCAATGTTGCTGTTCTGGGCTGGTGTTATAAAGCTGGGGCAGGAAAGCAAGAGGAAGCCTTGGGTCTGCATAGCAAAGAGCTGGACTCAAATTCTCTGTGTAAAAGTGGTAGCCAGCCTTTTATGAAAAGCAAAAGAAGAAAACCTGGCCCACTGACTTAGGGATGGAGGCACAGCTCTTGACTTCTGCCTGGGCTGTGGATGGAAAATGACCACATGAAAGAAGCCCCAAGCCCGTGCCATACATGAATGATAGATCCATATTTGCATCGTGCACCTGATGTAGGAACCAGACTAAGAGATAACCTAAAGACTGGTTAGAACTGGTGAAATTATGTGTCCTAGCAGAGGCTTGATGGGACACTTCAAAACCTGGAGCTCAGTGGGTTGCCCAGAAAACAAGAGTCTCTGAAGATGCATTCAGTTAAAAATGACAGAGAACATGAGGGAAAAGAAGCTGCGTGAAACCCAGCAAATGCACAATTAGCAAATTTCACATCCTGCGAACTGATACAGAATTCTGAAAGAGACTTCACAGAGGTAAAAGAAAGAAGTAGAAGCCATGGGCTAAGAAAGGGGCATAGAAATAAAGAATAGGAGGACTTGAAAACAACAACAGCCTAAAAGAAATACTGGTAATGAAAAATATATAATCAGTGAAACTAAACATAGCTAAAGATAGAATTAGTGTTTTTGAAGGTAGGTCTCAGGAAATAACCCAGAATAGAGAAAAAAGATATTTGTTTTCTTAACCTGCTATTGCTTTTGGATCCATGGTACAATAGAAGAAGTAACTTCCTTTTGCTAAATTAACTTAGAGTAACAATTTATCATTGGGAAGTAAAATGCTAGAATGACTAAATAAATAGCATATAGTTTGATGAGTGCAAAATGACCCATGTTTATTATGAATGGTGGAATAGGGAGCTACCTTCAGGATAGGACTACATGTTTTTATTAAGGTAAGTTTCTCTTTGACTAAACCATGATAACTCAACTCCAACTGCCAAGAAAGTCTGAAATGAGCTTTTTAAGATGTGTTCTTTGAGAACATAATAACTATCTTCAAAAAAAAAAAAGCACAATAAAAGCTATCTTCAAGAGTCCCCTTTTAAAATGCAAATATTCTGGCAAAGTTAATCCTTCAAGCTAATATCTTAGAGCTATGTTTGGTAAAACTGTTACAGTGTCACTGCTGATATGCAAAACAATCATATATACAGGTAAACTTTTAGTTCTTTTAAAAAGTCAATAGTTCAATATCTACTTCAATGCACTTTAGGAACCTATAACTATCATAGGGCTGGGCTGTCCTTTCATATTTCCCCTTTCACAGTCCTTTTTCTCCCACCTTTGAAAACCTCCCACAACACTTCCCTGGGACACCTCTGGGAAGCAAATAAAGGAGCAAATCAAAATGTTGGTATTGGCATCGATAAAGAAAGAGATTCCTCTAACTAATGGATAACAAGTCCTCTATAAAAAGCAGAGGTTTTCAGTTTCTGCTTCCAACATTGCGTTCAGTGTTGCTGTTGTCAGCTGACAGAATTGAGTGGCACTGTGATAAAATTTCTTTCATTCTTATCTAGTCACGAACAGGGTTTCAGAGCACCAAACCCACAATTTACACGAACAGGGTTTCAGAGCACCAAACCCACAATTTTGTAAAAAAGTATTGCTTAGGGCAAGGAAATAACAATAGGTCCTTAATAGTACTGTTGGCACACAAATATGACAAAAATGAAAGTGGTAAAGCAAATGGGAAACACTGTCCTTGAAGGATTAAGAGAGCTAGCTGAAAACCCGGTGAGAATGAGGGAAATAACACATTCTAGGTGCTTCGGGGTTGCTAGGGTGAGTCAGAAAGGCTCTGAAAGGGAGGTGCAGGAGGTTTGCCAAGAATAAGCCTAAACTTTTCTTTTTTTTTAAATATATTTTATTGACTTTTTTACAGAGAGGAAGGGAAAGGGATAGAGAGTTAGAAACATCGATGAGAGAGAAACATCGATCAGCTGCCTCCTGCACACTCCCCACTGGGGATGTGCCCGCAACCAAGGTGCATGCCCTTGACCAGAATTGAACCTGGGACCCTTCAGTCCGCAGGCCGACACTCTATCCACTGAGCCAAACCAGTCAGGGCAGCCTAAACTTTTCTTGGACTTGACCTAGGTTCTCAGGAAGGGCCAGTCTCTTGCAGAAGTGGAGTGAATGGTGGCATTTGCCGTGTATCATAGGATAAGATGTAGGAGACTCTGCAAAGGTTTCTTTACTCAAATTCACTGTATTTCCCTCAGATTCTACATTGTCATATTATCCAATCCTCCATCCATTTAAGCTTAGTTGTGTTTATAAACTCTTTTTAAGTTGCAGATACTCTTGGGAGAGCTGTCAGTCATTCACAATTTAGTACGATCTATATTCAGACTGCCTTCCTCTAAGCACTTAGGCTGAAGTCAGTGACAGTGTGGTAGTGCAATTTTAATGAGCACAGGCAAGTAAAGGGAGGGAGTGCTGATGGTGCAGGGGAGAAGGAATAGTAAATGGTGTGTGTGTGTGTGTGTGTGTGTGTGTGTGTGTGTGTGTATTTGTGTAGAGCAGGGAAGTGAACAAAGTGCTAAAGTGGAGGAGAAAGGTTTGAGGAAGATGCCCAAGCCTTCCAACTAGGTTGACTTCACTATTTTATCAGGTTGGCCCTGAAGGTTAGTATTAGCATTAAAAGGTATTTTTGTTGAACCCTCAAGAGAATGTGATCAAAATGCATCATATCACTTTCTCTGAAATGTTCAGAGAAAGCCCATTTCCTTTAGAGTCTTCAGTAGCAGACAAGAAGGAAACTTACCTAGTTTGATCACAAAGTTGATAAATCTCTGAATACAAAACTGAAAAGGAAGAAAAAAAATCTATAGTCAGCATTACTGAACTGTGAAAACAATTTAAAGAACTTAGAGGTCAAATTACAGAAACCCCAAACCAAAAAGTCCAGACACCTTAGTTTTCTGAAGGTCTGTCAGAGTGGAGAAGAACAGCCAAGGATGGTTGAGATCCATTCAGGATACGGTAGGATCTTTTCATACATTTAAGCTTTGTAAAATGGGCTCGGGCAGGTAGGAAGCTCCAATGATAGAATTGTGCAATAGAGAGTTAAATTAGAGAAGACAGCCTTTTAACCCATCAAGCTCATGTAGGTAAACTTATCAGAGAGCAGTTGTTTCCAAACTGGGGTACATTAACCTCTGGGGTATATCTTTCCAAGATACCTAAGGGGCAATGGGCCAAGGCAAAGATTTACGGAAATCAGTTTCTAGATCCTCAACTTCTCTAAGTGCTAATTTCTAAAATGGGTCAGAATAAGAATTCACACACAGTGGAGGTGTGGGCTGTCCTTTTATTATTTCCCCTTTCACAGTCCTTTTTCTCCCACCTTTGAAAAAACAAAGACATACCTCCCACATCACTTCCCTGGGACACCTCTGGGAAGCAAATAAAGGAGCAAATCAAAATGTTGGTATTGGCATCGATAAAGAAAGAGATTCCTCTAACTAATGGATAACAAGTCCTCTATAAAAAGCAGAGGTTTTCAGTTTCTGCTTCCAACACTGCTTTCAGTGTTGCTGTTGTCAGCTGACGGAATTGAGTGGCACTGTGATAAAATTTCTTTCATTCTTATCTAGTCATTTACACGAACAGGGTTTCAGAGCACTTATTCTCTAAAAACAAAAAACAGAAATAGTATTGGTGCTGAATTTTAACTCATCTTAGCAGAAAGTAAGATTCATCCAGGATTTCATGAACTAATTCATAAAAAAAAGACTCCCATCCATCTCACTAAGAGGTGCGTTTTCAGTAACATTTTACTTTTATGCTGTTTCCACCAACTGAATACTGTAATAAAAATTCAGTGCAGAATATAATTTTGATATCCAGAGCCTCCCGCTCACACCGAACTATAGCACACCACATTCTCAAGTCTGCATGTTGCTGCTTTTTTCACTTAACGTACCATGGAGATCTTTCCAGATCTGTACATATAAAATGATCTCATCCTTTGAAAGTGTATTTTGATTATGTAACTCAAACATAATGTGTTTAACTATTTCCTTATAGATGGGTATTTGGGTAGTTTCCACTTTTTTGCAGTTATAAATAATACTGGAAGGAATATCTTTGTACACATGTCATTTCACTGAAGTAAATATAACAAATGGAATTTAAGTTCATGAGAATGGCTAAGGTTAGCCCTAATTTGTTATTTGCCTGCCTCTTCACTAGCCTGCAAACTCCTTTAGGGCAGAGATGAGCGTTATTGAAATTAAGAACTGGACTTGGCCCTTGGCATTTGTGTAGATGAGTAAGTGAGACCCACTTGCCTTCCATAAGGAGAAACAGAGAATGCGGTAAACTGATTTCCTTGCCAATACTGTTTGGAGTAGGCTGGTTTATTTGAGTGGGACTGAAGAGGGGGTGGGGTGGGTAAAAAGAGATAGAAACTGGATCAGCCAGAAAAAAGGAACCGCTAAGGGTCCATATCTCAGCTGGTTCAGAGCTTACTCCATCCTATGCTTTCTCTGTCTTTCAGCTCGGAAAAGTTTGGAATGTTCAGAAGTAACTTATTCCAGGAAACGGAGGAAAAAGAAAACCATGAATGCAAAGGGATGGCAGTGTCCGCATAATTCAGACTTACTGAGATTTAAATCAAAGCCTTGCCAATGTTTAATTTAGTTGCATACCTTCCTAAGTCCCTACCCTGTTTCTGCTCTCAACTTCACCTGGTCTGGGGCTAAACAAAGGTAAATATTTAAGTGAGCTATTTAAACTTTAAGTAGGAAGTAGACTTAAGTTGGCTCCGTGCTCAGGACAGATCACCTGCTCTGATCTTGCTTATGCCTTTCATTCCCACTCAGTCTTTTGGGATAGTCCTCTGGGTCACTTTCATGATCCTGAAAATCCCTGTGTCTCGGCCTCCAAAAGTCTTTCTCTTGTGACTACTATATTTCTTTCCAGCTCTTTCCATTTACCTGAAGTACACATACTACCCAGCTGCTGAGACCGGTTCCACCCAGCAAGGCTCTGTGTTCCCTGGACAGGTCGGCCATCCTTCGTGTGACATTCATGGCAGCCACACGTCCCCTGGGCTCCTCCCCATCACACAGGAGCTCCTGCTGCTTTCCTTTCCCTGCTTCAGAGCCAGTGGCTCCTGTTTCCTGCCTGGTTAATGTTTTCCATTCTCAGCACATTTCCAAGCTGAAGAGGACTGACCTGCTCTGACTTTGAATTAAGTCTCCCCATTTAAGGTCACCAGCTTCACAGCTTCTGATGACTTCAGCTGTGATGTCCTCAAGGGGATGGCATGTGGTCCTTTCCCCAGAAATCTATTGCTATTCTTTTACAGCCACAAAAATATCTTGAACTTAGAGTAAAAATAAGGTCATTTCCAGGAGGAACAGAGAGGAGTCGTTCCTGCAAGGGGCCTGTCCTGATTAGACGGGTGGGGAGCACGAACAATGGGGACAGGTTTGATTTTCATCAAGAAAAAAGTAAGAAACAGAAGGAAAGGAAAGAGAGAGGCAGGGAGGCAATTTTAACGAGGGCAGGTATGGCAGGATGAGAGGGCCTAGGAATTCTCCAGAGGGAAAGAACAAAGGCTGTGGTTCAGGTGAAGGGAAGAAATAATTAACCTGATCATTCAGGGCTGAAGAGAAGTCCTTCCGCTCATAAGCCTCCAACATCTGGTTTGTCTTTTTCCCCAGGTAGTTATAGGTACTGGAAGAAAACAGCACACACTGTAGAACCAATAACCCTGCGGGAAAGGTCCAGATCTTCAAACCCCACTGCTGCTTGCAAGGCACAAGTACACTGAGCTCCCAGAAAGTCTATTTTTAGGCCCTAACCTATCAGCGGGTCAGGTGTCTTCAGTTCTAAGTTTTCCAGCAGCACTAAGCAGTGCCAAGAGGAGGCAGAGAACACCCAAAATGAATAAAGAAAATGAAGGAAAGTGGAAAAGGATAAAATTAGAAAAAAGAAAGAAAGATGGAGGTGTGGTTAGTAAGGAACCACTGAGGCCCAGGGCACACACAGAGGCACAGCCAGATAAGAGCTGTGGGTAAAATGTGAGTCCTAAAAACCTTCTGCTGGGGAAGTGGATGAAGGAGGCACCACAGGAAAAGGGGCAAATCCCAACGGATTACCTAAGTCCCTTGGAAACTTATATATTAACTTAGAGACCAGTTTCTAGAAAATAATAATGACAGTAATAAAATGAGAGGCCATTTATTAAGTGCCTATGATATTTTAGGTGCTTGACATAAGTCATGTCTCATTCTCTCTCAGCCCTGCAAGGTAGGCCCGGTTTCTATTTCACGGTGATGAAACTATGGCTCAAGAAGCGCTACAGAGTTATCACAAAGTTTCCATCACTTCAGGCTGCCCTGTTATATAATCCAACAACAACACAAGTTATTTGATCTGATAAAATGGTCTTGTGGACTTAGAAAAAAAACAAACAGCTCTAACTAGCAATAAAGACAAATCACTAACATCTATAACCAGAAAGATAGGTTATAAAAATTTATAACTAGAATGTTTCCCCATTTGTTAACAAAGTCTTGTATAGTCAGTCAGTATCAGGAAACGTGCTTATCTTGATGTACCAAGAATAGAATGTCTTTCATGTGTGTAGACACTAGAGTCAACATCAAGGAATTCCAAGAACTTGAAGTTCCTATTATCGTCCGGTAATAAAGTGCAAAAAAACAAAATATCATAGCCGAGAAAAGTCACTTGTAGGTACGAAACACTCCTAAGTCCCAATATGTACATGGATGTCTGAGGAGGTTCAGAATAGTACATTCATATCCCAGGGGTCACAGGTGTGTCCTCAGAGAGGAACATGATTCTAATGAAGACGACGTGGAATCTAACCAAATGTACTCTACTTATAAATTATGTTGACCGAATTAAAATGTCTAATATCAAGGCCAAAAAACAAGAGTCAAAACAGTCACAACTCCCAGGGGGAAAGCCATTCCACAGTCACCAGATGCAGGCATTCAGCTTTCCTTGGTAGAAATGGCCCTCCGGTGATGATGGAGGATACAGGCCATCCTGGCTTGTTCACAAGCCATTAAGACTGTCTAACTCAATTACTCTTCACCAAAGCCATGCTCATCAAGACACGTTGTGAATATTACTTTGCTCCCCCTGTACTTTTCCTGCAGGGAAGAAAGGCACTTACAGTTAGTGCAAATATTTCAGTCCATCTGCTTGCAGACACATTTCTAATGAATTGGTTTTAACATGTGCAGTTAACTGATCGTATTGCCGGCCTTCCCTGAGCAGGCATGGGGCCACACGATTCTACTTTCCTGCAGCAGCTTAGCTAGGGCCTTAGGCGGACACTTGACTATCCAGTGATATCCTGAGATGCCATATTTGGGCAGCCACAACTGACCCCGTGTGTGTGGAAGCATAGAAAACCCATTTGGAGAGAAAGGGAGGGGGAAAGAAGGAGTTTTGCAGAGAGATGCAGAGGGGAGCGTCTCCAGAGGACTGCAGATGGAGAATGAGCTGCCTTGGCTGTTGAGAGCTTTGTAGTTCTGGGTTCTCATGTTCTCAGGCTTGGCTATACTTTCTCCTCTTGAGTTTTATATAATTTCCTAGTATTTTATAACAACTTAGTTCACATAAGATAGTTCGAATGGGTTTCTGTTATTTGTAACCAAATAATTTCTGACCAAGAAATTCCGTGCATGCTCTCAACTCCTGTGCCTGACCTCTCACTGCAACAGAGGCTTCTAATAACGATGGAGTTGCTCAGTCCTACTTAATTCCCTCTCACTGAAAGATGGTGGGGAAGAAAGGCAACTTCCATAGAAAAGGTGTACATGCAAGAAGTATTACTACTTAGGAGATGAATGCCTCTGTGGGGGGACTTGACATTTATACATTTGTACGTGTGTAACCACTAGGGGAAATCAGTCCTGCTTACCTGCCCACTGCTCCCGTTGCTCCCATCACCAGAGCACTCAGCAGTTGCTAATCAAAAACAGACAAAGAGTATTTATTTTTATGAAAAAGAGAAGATGCTCCTCTATAAGCAGCTCCATAAATTGTTTTGGAGGGAAACTAACCTGTGAGATATGCCAAAGGGTGCCTTACCTCATCCACCCCGAAAAGGAAAGCAAACTGTCGCTGGCGATTCTGATCAACACACTGTCCGAAGTCTAGGAGATCTGTGTCACTAAATTTCAGCCCTTGGAAGGTGGGGATCTTCTCCTGAATCCCATCCAGCAGCTCCTCAGCACGAACTGCTCAAAACAATGAATGCCTCAGGGATCTTCACACCTCCAGTAAATATCAGATAACATCCCATGTAGCCCTTCCCATCTGCATTGAGTTTTCAGGAGCTTTGCTCAGCCTTAATTGACCGCAGGTTGGACATGGCCACTTGCCCTCGCCTAGCAGGTCCTATGTATTTGTCAAATTATAGCTCCAAGTCTCCCATTCCTTGAAGACTATCAATGGATATTTGTAGAGCACAACTTCTATTTTTTATGTTTAAGAAAGAAAGAAATGGAATTCAAAAAATAATCTAAAACATTTCATTTAATTGTAACAGTCTTCTTACTGGACAAGTATAGTAACAATCAAAGAAAGCTAGAAGCAAGAAAAGGTCAGAGTACCTTCCTATGTGCCAGGCACTGAGAATACAGTAGGACACAAGGTAGACAGTCCTGTCCTAGTGAGGCTTCCAGGCTGTGTCTTCCTGTATAAGAAGGAGGGGTGTGTGTGATAGACACAAGGTGTCTGCTGGGAGTGCCCAGGGGTCAACTCCTCTCTCATAACTTAACTTCCATTATCGGGTGGTGTCAATGATTGAAAAGGGCTGACTTCATTTTTAATAAGAGTGATTTATTTTGGAGCAATTGGAACTGTCTAGTCAACAGCGTTATGCTTTTATGACATGGGGTGGGTGGGAAGGAGTGGGGTTCTTAGTGCAATAGGGTAAGATGTGAGAGGGAGGGAGAGAGTAACATGGAAAGAAGCAGCACTTACTCTTTACCCCTGTCAAGGCAGGGATGTGATAGTAATAGAATGGCAGCGCCGGGGCGGCAGCAGCCACCTCCTTTAGGAAAGCAGTAAGGTCATCTGAAAGAAAGCAGGAAGAGTCAGGATGTGAACATGTGTAAAACACTGGCTTTCCCTGGTAGATGAACCAGCTCACGAAATGCAGCCATCCTTTTCGGAAGCCGGAAATTCTTGTCCCCTCTTACCAACCCTATGATTGCTTACTGCAGTGTCTGCAAATCACTTCATTGGAAGTTATACTTTCCTTTCTGTAGAAAGGCCAAAATAAGATGCTCACTTTCCTACTATTGTAAAGTACTGTTAAAATACTGGTATGGCTCAGCCAGTGTAGCTCAGTGGTGGAGCGTCTACCTATGACCTGGGAGATCATGGTTGGATTCCAGGTCAGGGCACATGCCCGGGTTGTGTGCTTGATCCCAATAGGGTGTGTGTGCAGGTAGCAGCCAATCAATGACTCTCTCTCATCATTGATGTATCTATCTTTCTCTCCTTCTCCCTTCCTCTTTGAAATAAATAAAAATGTATTTTTTAAAAAACAAAACAGTGGTGTGAACCTTCCCACCTATTAAGAAAGGTTCATGAAATACTCTTACAAAAATGAGAATCCCATCCGGTAGGACTCTTCTCCTCTTACCCTAGAGGGGCTAAGCGTGGTCAGTGAACAACAAAGACTTTGCATTAGGACCAGAATGAGAAAGTTGTAACTGAGGAAATTCTCCAACAAAAGGATAAGCAACATCTGCTCAAAGGGAGTTATGAGAGTAGTTGCACATCCCACAATAATTCAACCAGAGTTTGGTACTTTTTCCTTTGGGGGAGAAATCCAGGTACATCAGAAGAGAGCTCACTCTAGTTTACTTAGGAACTGTTACTTTACATCATCCAATGTGAGCTTCAACTGCAATATTGCTGCAGATAATAAATAAATCCATCAGAATTGCTTTCCATACCACTGGAGAATGGGAGAGAATCTTACATTCTCCACCTAAATACTGTAGTGATATATTATCTATGATGAATATTTCAGACAGAAGTGTTATGTGTAATTTGTTCTTTTTCTCTTGTCTCTTTTGAGAAAAGTATTCATGTAAAAAAATTTAAAGCCATGTGGAAAAAAAAAACTTTACAAATTGTTCACTTTAAATTCCCCAAATAGCAGTATTTAAATTACTTTATATTAACAACATTAATAGGTGATATTTCATGATAATTTCAACCCGTTATACATTTAGTATGGATTTATTTAATCATGCATGCAAATAACATCTTGTCTGTTTCTAATCCTTTTAAAATTTGTATTTCTTTTTTTTTCTGATCAAAAGAATTAAAAAGACTCAGGGTACTTGGAAACCACAAATGGTTTTTAATTGAGAGTGTAGAAGAGGAAAAAACAATACCTTGATATTTTGGAAGACACTAGATGTGTCTGTGAAATTTCAAATTCATCACTCTCTCAACCTTGTATAGAACATGTAGTCTCAAAATGCTCAGTACTCATATTCCTCTTTTTTGAGAATAATGGTCCCAAACTTTGCCATGTGACTCCGACACTCTGCACAACTCATACAGCAAGGAGTGGACACCTCATCTAAACACAGGCACCTATAGGTTAACCTGAGCTTGGTGGATGACCCAATCAGATTACTTGGCAAAAGAGCTGAAATCCTTTAATGAAGTCTTTTCTTTAAGCTCCAGGGAGGCCAACTATTCTGGAGAACTGCTGTACCTTTAAAGTGTCATGCATCTAGTCTATAAAACTTTGCTTTCATGAGTTAAATATAACCATTGTGAATGAAGGCAAGAAGAAGAAGACCACATGAGGTGCTGTGCATTTAGACCTAATTACCTTTGTTCTGTGGCTTGAGAAAGAAAGGTGCAATAACAGCGATGCCATCGGCCCCGATTTCTGCTGCATGTTTGGCCTTTAAGAGAAGAAAGAAGACCCTTATGGATCTGGTCACAATTCTCATGTGAATAGGTGTGAGGGTCTCCCCACACCACAAGCAATTCTCTGACATTAGCTGGGTATCCTATGATTCAACTCAACTCCGACACTCTCTACCTGAACATAGAGTCAGATTCCAGATGTGGAGGGCTCAGTCCCCTAGCCCCCACTTCAGATTCCAGTCACCATCCCAGGTTATCACCTGTGCTTCTGACTCACTGGCTATAGATTGGAAGTTCTAACTACCCAATCCTTGGGTTGATTAATTTGCTAGAGTGGCTCTCCCAGATGGACCTACATACACACCAGTTCTTGGGACTCCTTCAAGCTCAGGGCTCCTACATGAATTACCACTTGATCCAACCTGCAAAAGAGAAGGCACAGTTGTGTTAGGGGCAAAAATAAAATACTGGGGACTAACTATAGTTATAAGAAATATTAATCATGCTCCATTAACCATGATTGCCTTGTTCTGATTAAAGAAAGGACATTCTAACCTGGGACTTGGGAGTCAACCTTGGACCTGTGAGTCAACCTTGGAATGTGGTCCATTCTTATTCAAGAACTGCCTAATATCATAGAAAGATTAGCAACCTTGTTGCCCAAACAATGGAGTCCCTCCTCAGCCCACATTACCTACTTTCCCATGCCTGTAATTCCTACTTCCCCATGTAATTTTTGCCCTACCCAATATAAGCAGCTGGCTTATGGGGGACTGCAGAGCAGATTTTTTGTGGATGACCTGCTGCTTTCCCATACTGCCAACAGTATTGGAATAAATGCTCATATATAGTTCAACCTTGTCTCTGTCTAATCGGTTCAAGTAGTGACAAGCAGCCTGGACCCATCGGTTGTCTGGTTCCAGTTGCATCATCTGAAGTTTATGACAACATAGAGGGGCTGCACTATTTTGGTTTGTGCGGGTTTTAGCAGTTAGCTAATAACTGATTAATTTCAATCTCATGACTATTAAATTCTGCAGTGGCCTATTTATAATTAATCTAATTCAGGACTTTAAAAAAAAAGAATATCCAGACAATAAAATTTTAAGGTTCAACTGAGAAGAATTTTGAAACCAATAACTGATTAATCAATACTTGAGTACTTTTTATGACAAAGCATTGTTTTAGATGTGGTATTTGATGGTGATTGTATACATAAAGATAGGTGTAAAACTTAGATTTTCTTTCTTTCTTTCTTTTTTTGTGGGAGATAGAAATAAAGAGGTTCCTCAAAGAGTACAATCAGGAACCAGCCATATGAGAAATGAAGTCACTGTAAAAAGCTTTTTCCAATCTTGTAAGTCCCTAGAATTTGGCCCTAAGAGGTTTTCTCTGAGACAACACTGTTCATCTTTAGAAGTGCTCCATGTGGCCCCAGGGGAAGAGGCCACAGAGACTGGTCTTCTCAGGAGAGAAATTAACAAGATCCCACAGTGAAACCAGGTGTCCCAGCGAGTCTCCTGAGGGACTCTGAGTGAGACAGACCCCATGCTCAAGGGATGGAGACGCTGCATTTCCATTTAGGCCCAATCACTGCGTCCTGCACTCATTCCCGAGTTGTTCTGTCTTGGGTAAAATGGGATGTGATATGATCGGGTCTGCATTGTTAAAAGTCTTTTGAAAGGAGAAAAGAAGCTGACTGACCTGTTTGACTCTTACCTGTAACTTTATTGCATGACCTCCTTGAGCCTGTTAACTGGCTTAAGTTAAAACAGTCATCCATTTCCTGCTCCCCTCCACCCTGGTGCTAGATGCTGCTAGAGAAAACCACTGTATGGCTTGAATATAAACTTGTCATTTCCGATTCAGGAGATGGAGGCTCCTAAAGGCCTTCTGGTTGACCTGACTTATTTGCCTTTCCAATCAATTTCCCTGCAGTAGCTACTCCAAATCTTCACCATTCTCCTTAAGCTCTAAATTCCACCCAACTCCTTGTTCTGGGCAGATGTCTTCACTTCCTAGAAGCATGAATTTCTCTGTAGAAGAGCCAGAAGCCTAGGGGAGCCAGTCACCAGCACCTTCCCTTTCCCCTCCCAAGTCCAGGGCCAGGTAACCCAAGAGGAGGGATTGGTAGATAGGTGAGAGGCAGGTTCCAATTTCCGGTGGGATCTCTGAGAGCCAGGCATGTCTTGAAGCCTGGCTGCCCTTCCATACAAAGAAGGGGGCCCCTCTGCCTGGGTTCCTCATCCATGTGCTAGAATCCTCGGGTCCCTGTTCATTGTCCCACAAGCTGACCTTGAGCCTGACTTGTGACTGGAAGACAGGGAGGCCGTGTCATCGAGGAAGAGCTGCTGGGGATACAGCTCTGACAGATGAGTGTTTTTATCGTGGGGAGCCACTCACTTGTTCCTTCCTTTTGTCACCCACTCCTCTGCGACCCGGCGGCGCTCTGAGATGCTCAGAGACAGGCCTTCTCCCGTGGTGCCATTCACTGTTCCAAATAAAGAGGCAGTCAGTGATCCAACATCAACAGTGGGGGTGGGGAGGGAAAGGTCAGAAATTCCTGCTTAGGAGGGAGTAATAGGGAGAAACAGCAGAGGATCCACTCAGGGAGGGAAAACGCCATTTTCCATTTTCTCCTCAGACTCAGTCTTATTTTCTTTTTCACCTTGTCGAAAGTAGCAGGAAGGTGAATTCTGACTTACAATTACACATATGTCACTGCTATTAGGGATAGAGAGCAAAGACAAGGATAACTGCCCGTGTTTTAAGCAAATCTCCAACACACCACCCAGTTCGATATTTGGGCTTGAATGGCAGGGCAGTCAATACCCTCCAGTCCTGGGATGTCAGGTCATGACCGCTGTCTGCAGTTTGGCATGGGAGCACTCTAGGACAGTGATGGCGAACCTATGACACGCGTGTCAGAGGTGACACGCAAACTCATTTTTTTGATTGATTTTTGTTAAATGGCATTTAAATATATAAAATAAATATAAAACATATAAGTCTTGTTTTACTATGGTTGCAAATATCATAAAAATTCTATATGTGATACGGCACCAGAGTTAAGTTAGGGTTTTTCAAAATGCAGACACGCCGAGCTCAAAAGGTTCGCCATCACTGCTCTGGGACAACTTACTTTTAAAAATATATTTGTATTGATTTCAAAGAGGAAGGGAGAGGTAGAGGAAGATAGAGACATCGATGATGAGAGAGAATCATTGATCAGCTCCCTCCTGCACACCCCATACTGGGGATTGAGCCCGAAACCCAGGCATGTGCCCTTGACTGGGAATCAAACTGTGACCTTCTGGTTCTTAGGTTGATGCTCAACCACTGAACCATATCAGCCAGGCTAGGACAACTTACTTTTTTATAATAACTCCAAAGAAAGCACCAGGATGTTACTATTTCCTGTAGCAAGCACTATTATATATTCACTCCTCACAACAGCCCTGCCAAGTACAAATAATTCTTCCCATTTACAGATGAAAAAGTGAGGCCCTGAATCACTAACCCAAATTTGAAACCAGATCTCTGTGATTCCAAAACTTTCCCTTCTAGCAAAGTCATCCCTTAATGGGTCACAGAAAGGATGCAAATGGCACAGGGATCCATCACTGCGCCTCATGCATATGGCAGCACGTTGGCTCTCCAAACGCCAGCATCAGCTGGGACAGAGGTGGGTGGGAGGCCAGGGGAAGTTTGGGAAGTGTTGTTATCACTCTTGGTGTTTTGAGACACTTCCCTAGAGCCTTCTGAAGATGAAGAATCTGTCTTCCCCACTATGGCTTCCACCTGGAGGAGGACCATGAGTGGTTCTGGATTCAGGTTTTGGTTGTGACATGTGGCCTGATCACCTTTTCACAGAAGGTTAACCTGATGTGATTATGACCGTGGTGCCTCCAATTTTGAAAGGGACCCTGTTGGTAGAGCAGCACCTCGGGGCCAAGGTGTAGTGTTCTATCCAAGGGGCTGAGGCCCAGAACACAACACAAGGGGCAGGGTAGTCACAGGTAAGTATACTAGTAGTTGTCAGGCTTAATATGTTCAAGGTCTGATTTTTCTAATTCCTACTATATGAATAAATGAGGGTAACTGCTCGACCTGCAATTCCTTCATGTGCTGCAGTTAGAGTCTTTCTCACACATACAACAGGAAAGGTCTGGGTGAAGGGAGAATAAAGCCCATTCTTAAGAAAGAGAAGCCTAGCCGAAACCGGTTTGGCTCAGTGGATAGAGCGTCGGCCTGCGGACTGAAAGGTCCCAGGTTCAATTCCGGTCAAGGGCATGTACCTGGGTTGCGGGCACATCCCCAGTAAGAAATGTGCGGGAGGCAGCTGATCGATGTTTCTCTCTCACCTATGTTTCTAACTCTCTATCTCTCTCCCTTCCTCTCTGAAAAAATCAATAAAATATATTTAAAAAAAGAAAAGAAAAAGAAAGAGAAGCCTGGGCCTAGCCAGGAGGCTCAGTTGGTTAGAGCGTCATCCCAGTCCACCAATGTGGGGGTTTCGATCCCTGCAGGGCATGTACAAAAATCAACCAATGAACACATAAACAAGAGGAACAACAAACATTAATGTCTCTCTCCCTCTTTCTCCCTTTCTCTTTCTCTCTAAAGTCAATAAAAATTTTTAAAAAAGAGAGCGAAAGAGAAATCTGCGTTTTGTTATTCCTCTAGCACTTCTTGACAGAATAGACTTGGGCAACCTAAATAATATACCTGAACCATTGATTTTCTTCCAGTGGGGGGTAAAACCAATACCTTTTCTGTTGTGAAGGCACACCACTAAATTAGATAATCTTTTGAGGTACTTTTTTTTTTTTTTAATATTTTATTGATTTTTTTACAGAGAAGAAGGGAGAGGGACAGAGAGTCAGAAACATCGATAAGAGAGATGATCAGCTGCCTCCTGCACGCCCCCCAGTGGGGATGTGCCCGCAACCAAGGTACATGCCCTTCACCGGAATCGAACCTGGGACCCCCGAGTCCGCAGGCCGACGCTCCATCCACTGAGCCAAACTGGTTCGGCTGAGGTACTTTTTAGGTCTAAAATTAATGAATCTACAAATTCACAAATTTGACATAGCTTACTTAGGCTCACTCATAACCTATGACACAATGACACTGTGACCTCCTGGCTACTTTCTAAGGACTGAGCTAGAGTTATGGACTGAGCTACAGTTATGTAGAGAAATCTCTAAAGATGACTTACCAAAAATATTCTTCACTCCTTGTTTTTCCACAAGATAATCCACATACTGACCAATGACTGAAAGGTTGATTTCTCTAAAAGACACAAGAAAAAATATAGGAAAAAATGTATATTTAGTCTTTTTTAGAATATTATTCAGTCAGTCCCCAAGTCTATCACCTGTTCTCTGTTGGTAATAGTTTTTATTTGTTTTTTAAAAAATATATTTTTATTGATTTCAGAGAGGAAGGGGGAGAGAGAGAGAGACAGGGAGAGAGAGAAAGAGAGAGAGAGGAGAGGAGAGGAGAGAGGAGAGAGAGAGAGAGAGAGAGAGAGAGAGAGAGAGAGAGAGAAACATCAATGATGAGAATCATTGATCAGTTGCCTGCTGCATGCCCCCCAGTGGGGATCTAGCCTGCAACCCAGGCAGGCATGTGCCCTGACCGGGAATCAAACCATCACCTCCTGGTTCATATCGACGCTCAAACACTGAGCCATGCTAGCTATGCTGTTGTTAATAGTTTTTAAAATCCACCTAGTCAATTGTGAAATTCCTAGCCTCCTCTGAATAATTCCTATTTTCTTGTTTTGTTTTCTTCTGTCTGGTGGTTTCTCTGCTCAGCCACATGTTCCTCACTTATGTGAGCAAAACACTATTAATCAACGAAGACTTTACATTTAATTATTAAAAAATCATCTTGAAAAAATAATATTCAAAAAGAAGTTACCGAATCATCTTTTGTTCTTTTTGGGAAGAGTGACGTTTGGGGGCATGGTTAAATGAGAACATTTTCTACTTGGTGAGAAGCAATCATTTCTTAGGCTTATTAAATAGGAAAATTCGCCCTGACTGGTTTGGCTCAGTGGATACAGTGTCGGCCTGTGGTCTGAAGGGTCCCGGGTTCGATTCTGGTCAAGGGCATGTACCTTGGTTGTGGGCACATCCCCCGTGGGGGTGTTCAGGAAGCAGCTGATGGATGTTTCTAACTCTGTATCCCTCTCCCTTCCTCTCTGTAAAAAATCAATAAAATACATTTTAAAAAAATAAATAAATAAATAAATAGGAAAATTCAATCTTACTAAATTTAAGAATTTTAGCACTTAATAGTTGTGACAACAAATGAAAGCATAACTCCATATGTATTTGCTAGTTTTAAGTTGAAGAGGATTACCAGTTGGAAAGGAACTTTGCCTCTCAAAGTGCGGTCAGTGGAACAGCAGCACCTGAGGGAGTTTTAGAAATGCAGAGTCCCAGGCCCCACACAGCCCTACCCAGTCAGAATCTGTATTGTAACAAGATCCCACGTCATCTGCATGTGCTCTGTAGCGTACTGAACTTATAAGCAACTGATGCTTAGGGCAATAAGAGCTCTTCTCCTCAAAATCATATTGACTGTGAAATCTACAAACTGACTCAAACACAAGCCATATAAAACCACTTGTTCTCAATCATAATAGAGGTGGGGCGGATGGTGGCAGGAGAGCGAAAATACAAAGGAGAAGTGTGGGGCAAGTCTGTGTTAAATATTGTGAAAATGCTAACAAAGTAAAATTAACTTAGGATTCTCTGGCCCCACTGACAAAAATGCAAATGGCAGCCAACTAGTACTTTGTGTTCAAAACAAAAAAAAATCTGATGCATAGAGAAAACAGACATCAAAGGGTATTGTCAAATGGAATGGGAACCAGAGAGACCAAAACAAGGAATCCACAGACAATCACTGCCCACAACATGCAAATGACAGCCAGCCCACTGCTTGCCCTTGGGAGCAGGTATGCCTCCAAGGGGAGCAGACTCCCTCCATAATGGCTAATGTACAGGTATCACTACCTTAACCCTCCCTGCCCACTTGCTTAAATGCCAAATCCTGGCCTCTCAGATTTACTAAGCAGGGAGGCTCCCTGAATGCATGACAGGGATGAATTTAGGTTGCTCTTACTGAAAGATAAGATGGGTGTGTTATCTGCCTAGACCAGTGGTTCTCAACCTTCTGGCCCTTTAAATACAGTTCCTCATGTTGTGACCCAACCATAAAATTATTTTCGTTGTTACTTCATAAATGTAATGTTGCTACTGTTATGAATCATAATGTAAATATCTGATATGCAGGATGGTCTTAGGCGACCCCTGTGAAAGGGTCGTTCGACCGCCAAAGGGGTCGAAACCCACAGGTTGAGAACCGCTGGCCTAGACAGTCCATCTCAGGACCCTCATTTACTAGTAGGTCAGCTTGACCTGCTCAACTTCTTGAGATCTCTCTGCGCCTTGGGCATTTCTGACCACTTAGAACCGTATCTTTACAATATCCCAGCTCCTTGCTGCTTCCATCAGCTCTTCCCCACTTGGGATAAGCTCTGAGACGCAGGAGCAATCAGTAGGGGCTTTGTTTGTGTGACACGAACTCTGATTTTGACCAGTGATGTCCATCTACTCATGCAAACAGCCACAGAACAGTTCCTGCAGAGCCAGAGGACTTCTGAATCACAGAGCAAAAACTGGGAAGAACCTGGCGGGGTGATAGCCTATGTTGGAGTTACAGGTTCAAATACAGTGGCTCCTGTACCCATTCACCGAACTGTTACCACCTCCCCAGTCCCACCACTAACTCAAGGACTCTGACAGAGGCACTGTGGTTTTCACCAAGGAGAAGCTAGCGCTCTGGTCCAGGCCTGGTAGGCACTGTGCATTCTTTCCCTTTCATCTAATACCTTCTCATTTGGGAAAGGGAGCTGGAGAGCTTGTTTACATTCTCAGAAATCCTTACAGAGAGAAACTGACTTACTCCATCTGTTAGTGTGCATGTGTGTCTCCCCAAAGTGGACTCCTAAACTCAGCAGAGACCTCCACCTCCACAGGGGCCTTGAACGGCCAGGCCAGCACAAATGCCTGGCACTGTTTCAGGCTCCAATGAAATGCTCAAGCATTACTACTGTTACTGCTCCACAGTGACGAAAACCAGAAATACCTCACACCCTCAGCCAAGTCCACAGTCTCCTTTATTATAAACATCAATTATTTATGCTGCAGCAAGAACTTCCTGACGGTGCCTTTTATACCTTGCAACCCCTGGTCTGCACCAGGCACAGCATAGATGCTCAACATCTACACGTGTCTCCCACCACCCCTCCCACTCTTTTAGGCCTGGATGATTGACAGGCTATAGCAATTTCACTCAGGTTAGGGCTGCCAATGGGTGACAGATGACCTAACCCTCCAAGAAAGTTTGCTGCTTCTTATAAAATGCTTCTAGCCTACAGGAGTGATACTAATGGTGGGATTTCTGGGGCAGTGTTAGAGTGACCCATCATGTTCTGAGACTTATGGCCTTTTAGAACTTTTAAATCCCCTTAAAGAGGTCAGAGGTTGAAAAGGGATGGCCCCCCAATGTGTTTTGTTGACTTTCACTATGTTAAAAGAAAAATGATTTTATTTGGAAAGTCAGAAGATCTAACAAGGCATTTCCATACAGGCACAGAAGCCCCTGTTCACCGCAGGGACTTCAGGTCCCTGTCTCACTGCAGATGCAAGGCTGAGGTCCTTGGCAGGATGCTGTGACCCCAGTCACAAGAGAGCCCAGTGAAATCACCTCGAGCTGTTACCGTATTTGTCACAAGGGCACCCAAATAGCAGGGCTCGGGAGGTAACAGGATGATAATTCTCTCTGGGGACTTTCCTCCCTTCCCTGCTTTCCCACCTACTCTACATCCCCACGGTATCTGGGTTCATGTCCATTGCTGCAGGCACTCTGTCAGTTACCAAGAAGTCACTAGAGAGAAGGAAACAGTGAGAATGAATTATTCTTCTCCTCACTAGCTGTTTGGGGCTTGGTGCTCATGGAGGTGAGAGGGGCACCAGCCAGGTCACTTGAAAAAGCTGGACCGGCTTTTTACTGCACCTTCTCTTCCTCCAGGAGCCCCAAGAACACAGCTCACCAGTAGTCTCGGGGGAGACTGGCCTGAACCATCCCCATGCTTCCTGGAGTCATTCTCAGTCTGAACTCCAATTTAATATCTTAATTTCAGTTCCCATGGGTTCAGATTCTTTGCCTTAGGTCCATGATTGTATTTTAAATAAAAGTAACTTTTTTTTTCTTATTACAGAAGCCATATCTTATATTTTAGAAAGTATACACAATAAGAAAGGAAAAAATAAACCACTCAGGATCCTCCTGGAGATGATTACTCTTATTAGTTTGATAGTTTTCTGTTCACAAATACACAATATAGTATTTTCTTAAGTAAATATAGGCTTATTATACAGTATTGTAATATTTTTTCACAGCATTTCTAAATTGACTATTTCCCCACCTCTTCAAATATTCTGTTACTATACTGGCTACACAGCATCTCATTGTATAAATAGACATAATTAATTTAGCTAATGCTCTATTCTTAGACATTTCATTTACTTACAAACTGTATAAGAAGAGACCTTTAGTCACATTATTTCTAACCATAAATCCAGGCCCTGAGTGGTGAACTAGGAAACCACACGTAGGCTATACCGATCTCTTCTCTTACAGTATAAGGATAATAGAGTTTTCTGAAGTGTCTTTTCAGAGAAAAATCCCGATTACTGTGTATTTCCTCTCCTGGCACACAATACACAGGAAAAACTCTGTGTATACAGCATCAAGAGGACAGGCAGGCTCTTTTCACAATGGGCATGATCTGGCGTGCAAATCGGGGAATCTGACATTCCAAGTTTTTTGCCTTTCACCTACATTTTTCAGCCTTTGAAATCAATGGAAGTTATGTGTGCTTTTGGCAAAGTAACCACTTGATTACTTCAAAACTCCTTCAGCAGAGACATGGGCAGGGATTATGGCAGCCCCACCATGCCAGGGCATGTTCTGGGCATATGGGTCACAATCTCCCAAACACAGGTAAAAAGACGGTAATCTGTACAACTCCGACGGCAGCAGGCCAGGCCCTTTCTGACTGGGGTAATGGGTTTTGTTTTACTAGAGAATGTGGTGAAGATTTCCATGGTGAAGTCAAGGGCATTCGAGGGAGAAAACACAACTTTTTTTTCTTGACATTGTAACCAAGCTGAAATGGACTTTCTGTTCTAATGACTGTGCTTGCCTGAAGGAAAAAGTGACTTATTGAAACAACGAAGGAAAGCAAAAGTCTTTTACTCCCGTGTAGAAACAGACAGGGGTTGGACTGGGTAGAGACTTCCCTCTCCGGCTATGTGGCTGGGGGCAAGGTCTTTGGGATCTTGGTTTCATTCAATGTAAAAATAGGGATGGTAGCTGTCACAGACTTGTTGTGAAGATTAAATTGGAACATGTACACTGAAATACCCAGCATGATGGACACATGGTGTTTAGCCAATCAGTGTTAGCTTCCTTCCCTCTGTTTGCTTGACCATCAGCATTAATCATCCCTGTAGTATATTCACTCATGAAAGACCAAAATTCACCATACACTGTGCTAGATGCTGAAGATTCCAAGATAAATAAGATACATGCTCCATCCTTGTGTACTGCCTGGTACTTGAGAAATGTCTATTGAATATGGTGAAGTCACTCAGAGCCTCCTGGAAGAGACAGGCATGTAACAAACAGCTTACTGTAACACTTACTTATAAACAAGTAATTCTGATGGAAAATGGTGTGCACATGGTGCAGGGGAGGGATCCTCTTACTCTTTTTAGGAAAAATGGGGAAGAATCACCAAAGGATGGTTTTGACAGATGGAAAGAAGTGTTCAAGTGGAGCAGAGAAAGGAGAGGATGTGGTAGAAACAGGCAGAGGGAACAGAATGTGGAAAGGCACAGAGGAAGGGAGGGTATGAAGTGTTTGGGGGAAATGGAAGTGTAGCAGGATGGTTAGACTGTACAGGACTTCCTCTGTCATCCCAGAGGGTCTAGGCTTTCACCTTTCACCCAGCTCATTCAGATCCTATGCAGTAGGATCTGAAATTCTGCATTTCTAGCAAGTTCCTATGTGATGTTAGAGAAAATGGTCCACGGATCATAAAATGAGTTGCAAGGCTTAGATTCAACAGAGATTCTTAAAGAGGAGAGTGACATGATTGCATTGGTTTACGAGGAAGCTCACTGGGCTATAGTGTGGAGGAGAAACCGGAGTTGCAGGTATTTTATTCATTCTTATTAGTGGGGATCACCAAGATATTCCCGATGACATAGCATTGGAGGACTGCAGGCTCCCAGAATTAGAATGGCTTTTCAAGATAATGTGGTTGGACTTCCTCTCTTTACAGAATATGAAAGGGAACTTTTAAAAGGTGACAGGACGGCCCCAGGGTCAGACAGCTAGCTGGTGGCAAAGCTGGAGGTTAACAACTCAGACAATCTATTTAACATGTTCTTTTTGCCAATTTCCCCAGTTAAAGACATCAAATTATATTCAGTTGATTAGGTAATAAGGATGCCTTAGAATCATGAAGAAAAAGGAGACGGGAATAGTTCCTGTTCAGCCAAGAATCATGGAGGCCATGGTATACAGTATGAGCCACGTAGAAGAACTCCACAATGGCAGGTCACGAGGCAGAATGTTCAGTGTGAGATTCCATGTGACCCTTCTTTTTGTCCTATCTCTTAGAAACATGTCAGGAGTGCAGATTCCCTTGTGGGCAAGTAAGTTAAAAGCCAGCTGCTCCTCATAGGTGCTCCAAACCTGTTTTGTATGTATGGGAATGTTTGGATGGAGCAGCTGGTGGGAGAAAAGGGAACCAACACAGCTTATGTGTCTACTATGCCCTATTTATATTTTATTTTCTAAATGTGTTTTTATTGATTTCAGAGAGAGGAAGGGAGAGGTTAAGAGGGAAAGAAACATCAATGATGAGAGGGAATCATCAATTGGCTGCCTCCTGCCTGCCCCCGACTGGGGATTGAGGCCGCAACCTGGCCATGTACCTTAACCTGGGATGGGACTGTGACCTCCTGACTCAACCACTGACCCACACTGGCCAGGCTGCTATATACATTTTTAATGTACTAATTTAATTCTTATAAGTTTCTTACAAAAAATACATTCTTATTTTGATTTGAATTGATGAAAAAAGAGGAAACAGTGAAGTGGAGGCAGGAGAGCCAGAAGTTTTTGAGAAATGGAGAAGGAACCAGCAGAGCAAAGTTATGTTAGTAATCTATACATGCGGCCACAGGAAAACAGCAGAATAGGGAGGAAGAACACACTGACACTCTCAATGGGTCCCAGATGAATAAATGAGACTGATTTAAAAAGCCACTTCTAGGCTAACAGGGGTCTGATTGAAAAGATTAAAGTAGCATAGACCAGATGTAGTGTTTTGAGTTTGCAAACAGGAAATAAATTCTGCCTGCTCATGCAATCACATGTCCTCTGTTTTATCTGTCCAGCAAGTGGCTGACACAACGAGAAGGAGCTGACTTCAGTCTTTCTTAGAACTTCTGGAAACAGAGAAGCAACAGGAAAAAAAAATAATGCTACTAACCATTGAGTAATCTAAATGGCATCTCAGCAAGAGTTTTATTTAGAACTAGCAAAGATGTGAATTTTCATGAATCCTAGAAGCTGGAATTCTTGAATTCACAATGATCTAAAAGGAAAACTATAATATGGCCAACTTTGATAACAATAAAAGTTAAAGAAATTTCATCTACTTTAAAGGGGTAGGGTTAATGTTTACAAATTCAGCAACAGAAGACCAAAAATAAGAGCCTTATTTAAAGATATCTTAAATTCCTCATCTTCCTTTTACCCCCGGTCTTATGCCACAAAAGCAGTTCAAACTTATGGATCTAAGTGCATATTGATCCTAAGCTAAGCACTATTCTATGGATAATCTCACTTAGCACACATAACTCCATGATCATTTATACCTTGTAGAGGAAGAAAGAAGAAGCTTAAAGAAACCAGAATTCTGATGGTTTTGGCAGACTGACTTCTCTAAAATGTCAAAAACATTTAGATGCAAGAGGTAGATGAATCTCCTTTTCCTAAGTGGCAACGTCTCAGGGAGAAGTTATATTTCACGTATGGACATATATGGCACATGACCATTATCTGACAGTCTAAAAACAGTATGGATGGCCATATTATTCATGTGGAAGTCAAAATACTTGTTTGGCCAATGATTTCTCAGCAATCATCTGTTGCTACCTCCCACTCCTGCAGGCTCCCCAACATGTAACCGATGTTGAAATGAGACTGCAAACATGCGTAAGGGGTCCCTCTTACAGCTACCTTCTCCACTTTCATCCTGTCTATGAACAGCCTGAGGTGGAATCATGCAGATGTCTAGAGACAGGATCTAGAGGAGCCAGGTCAGGGTTTGAGGTCAAATCCTGCTAAAATGAAAGTCTCATCCAATTCCACTGGCCTTCTTTGGGAAGCCAAAGCTGTGAAAAAATCCAAGGAGAATTTGCATTGTGGAGCTACAGACCCTGGAAGAAAGGAGAGCTGCTATATCTTTTCTCTCTTCCTGCACTGTTTGAGATATAGAGACCTCGTCTCTGATTTGGGACCAGAGACAATGGTACCACAGAAGTGCACAGATTAAGTGACTGTTACACAGAGAACATAAGTCCATTTTGGTGGAGAACAGATCCCTTTAAGGCCCCAAATAGTAGTTACCCATGCTCGGTCATCGGCGTGATGGTTGCAGCAACCAGACCTTGAAGCTTCTTCTTCCGGGAGGCCATTGAGCTGCAGGAAAAAAAAAACCAAAAACAACAGAATTACTCTCTTCTTCAAGGAATGTCAATTAATGATAAAACTCCTGGGCAAAGTCCATTCACCATTTAGAACTGTGAAAAAATGCTTACAAGTACGCAAACACAGCAAGCAAGTTTGAGAATGTAGAATTCAGGGCTTAATTCGAAAGGAGAGGAAACTATGTTTTTAAAGTCAGGAGAACAGTGGCCTGGCAACATACCATTGAAAAGGCCTCCAACTTTCTCTAGATCAGCGGTCGCCAACCTTTCAGACCTCACGGACCACCAGTGGTCCGCAGACCACTGGTTGGCAACCACTGATCTAGATGATTGAGAAAATGTCAAACCTCAAAGAGCAGGGGTAAAAAACAAGAGATCAAAGAAAGAACATGATCCTAACTCAGGGAGCTCAAATATATAAAGAATTACTATTATTTAAGTTGGAATATGGTCAGGAGAACAGGGACATTCCTATCTCTTTCTGTATCTTCATTCTGTTAAGCAAGAATCAGCTCTTACAGTTTGAAGGCTTCAGTGTAATCTCTGTAGCTCATCTTCCTTTCAGATTCTAATCTTGACCATTTTGTCCTGTTTTCCTAGTTCTAGTAAACCACATCACAAGTATTTATTCACCTCTCCCCCTCTAGACCCCGCTCCCAAGGACAAGGAATACATTTCATTTGCTTTGCTTTTCCTTCACTGAGTGTTCTGCAGACACCTGTGTCCAGTGAAAAATTGATGACTTTCTGGTTGATTGAATGAAGTGTTCAGGTTATAGCTGAATGATGACTTCCAAGAGTGCCAGACACATAGTAAGTACAAGTTCAGCCTCCTCCATGAAGTCTTGTCTGATGGCTATAGGACATTAGCAAGTACTATCATTATTCCCTTACCAGCTCTTTCCTGTCATCTCAGCTCTACCGGTACCTCCTCCCCAGCCCTAGCTACTCTTGCCAATTCAGGGGCTAAGTCATTTCAATTCTGTTATCGTCTTTCCTGCATTCCTTCCCTCTCCCCTTACTGCCCCTCTCCTAACTTACCCTTTGTTACCTCTTATCTACACCAATGGGCGCAACCCAGGTCCAAGAGGCCCACGGGGCTCAAGAAAGTTCAAGTGATAAGCGTACTGAGAGCTGGGTTCAGCACGGAAAGTCTAAATCAAACAGCACTAGGCTGTTCACACTACACTTCCATGTTCTTGGGCTTTGGGCTGCATTTATTTCATGCTTAGGGTCAGATACTCTTATGATGGTCAGAAGCTCAGACTGGCAACACACACACACACACAAATGATGGGTTAAAACTTTCAAAGCATGCGGGAATGAGATGAGAGTTGGGAACCACTGTCTTAACCCCCATCTCTTTATCTTCTTTCAGTCCACACAGGCTGCCAGATTAATCTCCCAGTAGCATGGCCATTTCTGACCTGGCCTTTGTCAATAACGTTCCACCCTGGCTTTCATGAAATAAATACCAAACTCCCTGGCCCGGATCTCTGTAGCGATCTCTTTATGCCTGCAAGTACTCGCTAGCCCAGCTGGTTCCTCTTGCTACCTACCTTCACTCGTCTGGCTGCTTGCCTTTCCCCCCTGGTTCTCCTACCCGGAATGCCATTACCTCCCATTTCAGCCCCTTCAGCCTAGTCAACTTTTTAAAAGCTAGGGAACATTCCCTGATTCCCCCAAGATGAAAATAATTTCGTACCCCTTAGAATTTCCCCCAAACACTGGCTTTTTATTAAAAGCCTTATGTCAGAGTTACTAGCGGGGTAGTTTGGGCTTCTCTTCTAAACTGTAAGCCATCTGGGAGCAGGAATGGCTTAAAACATTTATCTTTGTACAGAGCAACATGCTAAATAAATGAGCAAAGTTTGCTGACTTTGTGAACCGTGAAACTCCTACAGGAAGGGGTGGGGTTGGGGATAAAAGGGGGCCACGTGCTAACCTGATTAGCTCAGGGTGGCCTTGCAAACTCAGAGACCTAAAGTTGGTCTGAAATTAAAACTTTTTAAAAGCAGTTAGTTTATGCTGTCATAGGCTGGTATCTTCCCTGACAAAGGTCAATCTTTACTTTAATTGGGCCTACTGTCTTTTTGCATCTATGATAGCATATCACCGGAATGTCGAAGTAATTTTCCTTTTTCCAGACCCCTCAAACCACAGATAATGCTCTTGGGAGACCACAGATCCCCATATGTTATTGTTAATTGTTGACTGTTAACCACCTAAATAAAAGAAGTTTGTGTCTATCACTGTACTTTTTATCCAATCCCAGAGGTCTCCCCACTTTGCTTTCTCCCACCTCCCTAATCTATCACCAATGGATTCCATGTAACCCACTTATGTCTCTTCCTCTTTTGACGGTAACGTATCAAACAAAGTGCAAAACTGCCATTCTCCAGAGCATTATCTCAATCCGTTGAGATTCTGCTTCCTGGCAATTGTCAACAGTTTGGCTCAAATAGACTCACAAAAAGTCTTCACAGGTTTGAATGTTTCTTACCTTAATAGGTAAAAGATCACAGCAGCTGTAACTGGAGAAGCATGGAAATTTTGTCAATTTGAGTTTTAAATAAACTTGGTAATGTTATGCTCTGAAATTCTTTATAGCTTGTATCTAACGCAAATGGTTAGAATGTTCACCGGCTTAAGGTTTAATGTGAATTAAGAATATTATGACTCAAAACACTATCCACAGACAAGAATTCTTAGCGCAAATAATTCAGGTGACCTTAGTCAAATTCTCTGAAGAGGGCAAAGTTTTAAAAAAAAAGGGAATGAAGGAAGGAAGGGGAGAGGGACAGAAAGAAAAACAGAGAAAGAAAGAAAGAAAGAAAGAAAGAAAGAAAGAAAGAAAGAAAGAAAGAAAGAAAGAAAGAAAGAAAGAAAGAAAGAAAGAAAGAAAGAAAGAAAGAAAGAAAGAAAGAAAGAAAAGAAAGAAAAAGAAAGAAAGAAAGAAAGAAAGGGCAACTCTGGGTAAGAAGAATGACTTGACAAAGAAATACTTGGAGAGGAAGAAACAGAAATAGAGAAACAAAACAAAACTAAAACCAAAACACAGAAATACGAACAACTTCCCCCCAAAATGAAGAGATTGTATCAAGTTCAATCGCTCAACTCTCTTCTGCTCCATCGCCGATTCTGGTCATTTTGACGAAAGGACCTGGCAGGAACCCAGGGGTCCCCGGCCCCCATCTCCTGACTCGCTTCAGGCCCCGGGGGGCCGCCGTCCCCCTTCCTCTGGCCCCGCTTCCCCGTCACCCGCCTCCTCCTCTCCCCGGGCCCGCACCTCCTCGCCCGCCCTGGAGCCCGTCCCCTGCGCCCTTCTCCCCGCATCCCGGGGGCCTCCCCGTCCCCGCCCGTCCACCCGCGCCCGCGCGGGCCGCGCTCACCCGAGACGCCGGGCGCACCTCCCTCCCTCGCCGCCGCCGCCGCCGCCGCCCCGCGCCGCTCTTTATCCCCGCGGGCCGCCGCCCGCACCGCGCCCGCCACGCCCAGGGCCCTGGGGGCTGTAGTTCGGCGGCGCTTCCTGCGGAGCGCGCAGGCGGCGGGACAAGCGGAGTCGCGCACGGTCGCGCGTCCCGCAGCGCGAGGGTGGAGCGTGCGCCTCCCGGGGTCCCGCCTGACCCGGCGGGCTGAGCAGTGACCGGCGCGGCGCAGGCTCCCCGCGGGCGGCAGGCAGCCCGCCGGCACCTCCGGGCCGCAGCGCCGGTCGCCTGTGGCCCGTGCGCCTCCCGCTGGCGGACGCCTCGGGGCGCCTCTCCTCCTGCCACCCCTCTCCCCGGGCCCTGCAGCCACAGGTATTTGGAGGTTGTGGGCTTTGAACCCCACAGGTCGCTGTCCCAACCCCGCGGCCTGATATCAAAATGGGCCGGGTGCTAAGGCAGCAGTTTCTCTGGTTTATTCTTGAGAACAATTAAAAAAGAGTTTTGAAAGGGAAAAATATGTTTAACCAAAACATCTCGGCTTGCAGGAATGGCACGTTTATTTTCTAGCATCATGTCCTGTGCCGATAAATCAGAAACGCCGCCATAAGTAGGTCCCCTGCTTTCTCGCTGATGTAAGGGCACCTCCGTTTTCCAAACAAACCAAGGGCTGATGCTTATTATTTCACTCAGAGAAAAGAACACTCCCCGCCCCCAAAGGCTTTCTAGTTTACAAAGTGCTTTTAAATCCATAATAACCGTTATTTTACTACACAAGGCACCAGTAATTAATTCACCAATTCACAAAACAATCCTATGTGGCGGGCATTATTTTTTATTACTTATTTTATTTAATTTTTTTTTAAAAATTGATTTCGGACAGGAAGGAGAGGGAGAGAGAGATAGAAACATCAATGATGAGAGAGAATCATCGATTGGCTGCCTCCTGCACCGATCCCTGAGCCTGCATGCAACCCAGGCATGGAACCAACCCTGACTGGGAATGGAACTGTGACCTCCTGGTTCATAGGTCAATGCTCAACCACCGAGCCACACGGGGCATTATATTTTAAATTCACATTTTACAGATGAAGAAGCACCATCCTACTTTACAGATTAGAAACAGTGGTTTAAAGGGCTTACGTGATTTGCCAAAGGCCATAGAGCCACTGAATGGTTGAGTTGTGATTTGATTTGTTTTCAGATAGCCTGAGAGCTGATATTTTAACCACTACTTGTTATGTTATCCTTCAATAAAGGAAGAAAGGAAGGAAGGAAGGAAGGGGTGAGAGAGGAAGGGAGGAAGTGTCCTAGTTATATCTGTCTGTTTTGTAATGTTAACAAAAACATTGTATCCTAATGAGACAATGTTTGCAATTTTTTTTCAGTCCTATTTTTAATATATGCAAAATTAAGTATTTCAGTGCCCAAAGATATGGGTCATTGAGTTTAACATCGTCAACCAAATAACCAATATTCTAAATGTTTAAACTCCTGTTTATATCAATATGGCGGCCAAAGCAATTCCTTATAATAATGTGTTAGGTCACTAAGAAGCAGATGCTAAAATGGGGTTGATGTGCAGGACTTCCTTGGGGAGGGAGCTATAGAAGGCAGGGAGGGCCTTCAGGTTGTCATGCAGGGCTGATACCTGTGGAAGGAGAGAGGGTGCCCATCTTCCCGGGACAGAGGTTCCACACTGCACCACTGATGAGGAGGTTTGAAGGAGGGCACATCAGAGAATCCACTATCTGCCCTTAAGAAACCCACAGCCTCTACTGTGAATTGTGGGAAAGACATTTAACTTTAAAAACATGGTCAGTGCAGCAATAGACCTCTGCAAAGATATTAAGAAACATGGAGGGGAGATAATCTGGGCTGAGAGGTGACTCTGTGCGAGTGTGTGTGTGTGTGTGTGTGTGTGTACGCGATGAGGCAGGAAACTATTTCAGAAATTCTTCCTGGGGGAGGTAACAACTGAGCTAAGTCAGATAAGAGTAGGGCCTAGAACAGTGATGGCGAACCTATGACATGCGTTGTCAGAGGTGACACGCAAACTCATTTTTTTGGTTGATTTTTCTTTGTTAAATGGCATTTAAATATATAAAATAAATATCAAAAATATAAGTCTTTGTTTTACTATGGTTGCAAATATCAAAAAATTTCTATATGTGACATGGCACCAGAGTTAAGTTAGGGTTTTTCAAAATGCTGACACACCGAGCTCAAAAGGTTTGCCATCATTGGCCTAGAAGAAGGGAAGAAGCAACAAAAGGCTGAGTACTAGCCTCTAACACTTTGCTGATAAGTGACAAGGGCTCTGTGACATTTCTTGTATTGTCCAGTATTTTATCATCATCACCACTTAACTTTTCATCCTTTTATTTCTTTTTTTAAAATATATTTTATTGATTTTTTACAGAGAGGAAGGGAGAGGGATAGAGAGTTAGAAACATCGATGAGAGAGAAACATCGATCAGCTGCCTCCTGCACACCCCCTACTGGGTATGTGTCCACAACCAAGGTACATGCCCTTGACCGGAATCGAACCTGGGACCCTTGAGTCCGCAGGCCAACGCTCTGCCCACTGAGCCAAACCGGTTAGGGCCATCCTTTTATTTCTTGACCTCTAACTCCACTGGGAGGTAATCAAGGCTGGCAGCATGTTTTCCTGCTTCTTTGTTTTCCCGCAGTGCAGGGCAGGGAGGGTGGGATTGGAGAAATTTGCTCCCTTCAACTCTCTTGTTTTGTAAAAAATAAATAAGTAAATATTTATTTATTCCACATCATCTTTTTCTCCTACCACAATTCAAGCTTGAAACCCAGTGATGAAGAGGAAATAGCTTGGGGATGTAGTGTTTAGTTCTCCCCATTAGTTGTTAAGTTTCCTGAGGACTGTGTGTGTCTGTTCTGTTTCCTGGGACACCTATAGCGCCTGCTACATGGCAGGCATCAAGAAATAGTTGAATTAGTATCAAGTGCAGAACGAATGTTGATAACTGAGAACAGAATGCTAGCTCTGTGGACCGAACATAGACTTTAGCACTGAGGGAAGGTTGGTGCCTCCTTGTTGGTGGGTGCTGATGCAATAGTAGGGGCCCTTGTGGCCACGAGGATTGGTGTCAGCACAGAGAACAGGAAGCTAGGGAGCTCAGCAGGCACGGGAGCTGGAGGAAGAGGAGTGTCGTGCCTCTTAGAGGACAAGAAGGGAGGAATGCTGGGTGTGGGTTAAACCTGGACATTGTTGCCTCCCTGCTGACTTGGAGACCCTCTTTCTGAATTGTACCTCTGGACTGATGTGCCAATGGGTTAAGCACATTCATTTGTCATTTCCTAATAATTAGAAAATTCGGGCCTAGTATGACTACTAGAAAGAGAGAATTGTGAAGGTGCCATTGGTTGAAAACAGAAGAGAAAGTTAATATTAATTTTGCTTGGCAGGGTCTCTTTGACAATATAAGTAACGACAGAGGCAAAACTTCTTTTGAAGGAGGTTCACCGTGTATTAGCTGTTGGCTACATGAACAGTAGGCCTTCCGGAAACACACAAGTGAGTCTATTCTACTGGGACAATACACTAAAAGTTCCCCAAGGATCTCAAAGAGGAATGTGCAATGTCCTGTAAGAGCATCCCCAAACTCTAGCTCCTCACGTTATGAATAAGGTAAAAACTCACCACTAGGTGACAGTCTAGCCACAGAAATTGCTTTCTCTTTTAATGACTCTCAAACTGGAAGTTTCTGGGAACATCAGTAAAAATAAAAATATTAGGCAATCTTTTCCTGATCCCACTTCCCTGTCCTCCTTTCCCCCCCCAATCTGTGCAGTTGACAATCTAAATTTTAACATTCTTCTTTAATCTGTCTCTTAATATTAAAATAATGAAAAAGTGATGTTTAGAAACACAGAAATTAGACATAGAAAATTAATGCCCCCCCCCCGCCCCCATACTGGTTCTTTGGGTTTTGAACATAAATATGGCTATAAAAAGAGTATGCTTAGTGGTCTTAACTTTTTGATATGTAGAGGATACTTAAAAATCTGGTTCAAGCTTAATTTAGTATTTTCTCCCTCGTGAATATAACTCTGCTGCCTTTTAGCATTTGAGGTAAAAATGGGGCGATTGGGAGAAATATGTTTTTATCTCTTTTATGAAAAATTTTTATTTTATGTTCCTTTTGAATGAAGGGAAAACTCCCTGGAAAGAATTCAATAAGTGCCATTGAAATTTAATTTGCTTCCACCCAAGGCTGGTTAGATTCTGGGTAACAGCTGACTTTGGGTGCCAATAGTCTGGGCACAGGAAGGCTCAGGCCCCTCCCGTCAGTTGGTCGAAGGGGGCCCCGATGGCTTCTGGAGGGGCACGTGGGGAGAATTTGTTGGTCTTGTTTCTCCTTGTTCCTTCTGCCCAAACCATCAGGGCCTTGTTATCCTGGAGTAGCTCACTCAGATTCCATCTTTCGGTGTCATTTGCACTGTCCCATTGATCAAGTTCTTCTGGGCCTACTGGCCTGTGAAGTACCCCAACATTTTACTGCTGTCCTCCATTTCTCAGGTTAGGTGTGTCAGCTGAAGCCAAATTCTGTTAGCTCCGAAAGAAAAATATGCAATCTATATTTGGCCATGCACTTAAAGGTGGACCAAGTAGGTTAAACACAAAAACAAAACTAAGTACATAACAGTATTTATTCAATTCTTCCATTTGTATTAACAGAAAGAAAAAAAAAAAGAGGCCTGTGTAGGAGTGCACCTGGAAATGCATAGATAGTTTCTGGAAGGAAAACAGTGATGTTCAGAATATTAAACAGCTGGTTTAGTGTTGGCTAACAGGGATGCTGACCTTGAGCTGGCCGTGAGCCTGAGGGATGCAGGATCCTTCAATCCTTTAATGATGGATTGAAATTTCAGGGGGAGGGGCAGCAATCCAGGGGCTTAAAGCAATGGCTGTTTACCAACCTACAGGGAAATATTTGCATACTTTAACCACTTCCGCATTTGTATTACTGAGCCAGCAGCTCTCAGTCATTTCTCCTGGGAAAGGGGATTGAGAGCCTGAGGGAGTTATTTTTCAGTGTTCGCTTTAGTACTGCTGGAAATGCGTTTTGTTTGTTTGAATTCCATGTAACCCTGTGCTGGGAGATTGAATTTCATTCTGTTCAGCTCAGGTGGCATGTCTGATTTTTAGAATTTGGTTCTGGACATTTCTGTCTCATCATGAGTCATCTGACTCCAGTCTGTCTGAAACCTCAGGGCCATTTTCTTTAGTTCCATCTTTGCTTAAACTCCTCTACTCATGGGGAAGCAGCAGCCTGGCTCACCTCCCTCTCACCATCACTCCGTGTCCACCCCCAGTCCCCACGTTGGTCTCTGAATCTCCTTTTGTTACCTTGGACCTCTGGTCTCTCCACCTACCAGAGCTCAGTCCCATTACTAACTAGTATAGACATCACTCTGCTTAATCATATGGCCATAAAATAAGTGCTTTTGTGTGTTCACACACTTTGGATATATAGAAGCTGGCTTGCCTTGAGTTTTATCTGGGCCTCAGCACTAATGGTATTGGTCATTATCTGAGTGGCTCTGACTCACATTACATTGGCTTGTGCCTCCAACTGCCTAGTACACAACCGCCCCGCCCACCAAGTCTCCCCCAGATTTTCAGGGAAGCATGGTGGTACCACCAATGTGGCCCCTCCTATCCTTTCCTGTTCCACTTTGAGCTCCTTGTTGATATCGCCTGCCGTGAAGCCACTGGGGGGCAGTGTCTCATCTCCTCCAGTGTCAGACACTCGGCCAAGCTTGCTCTCCTCCTCTGGGGCCTAAAGACCTGGAGAGAGGCCCCTTCTCTTCTACTTTGCCATATTTTTTTCACCCAAATCCCAAAGCAGTGCCTCAATGAGCCCCTTCCCACTCTACCTGCAGAATCTTCCTCTATAGGCTCAGGTGTGAGTCTAGGGAGTTAAGACAGGGACAAGACAGGCGTGTTTTCTTTCCCATCTCCCTTTCCCCACCCGAAGGCTACCCCTCCCTATCATCCTTTCCACCTCAAGGCTGCCATGAAATTGCTTCAAGCAGTCACTTCCCTCTACTCTCATCAGCTCCTCACCAGGTCAGCTGTTCCCTTAGATCAGTCACACTCTTAGTGGTGGGCACAGCTGGGCCCAGGCTAGCACCCTGGCCACACATTCTATTCACAGTTATCTCCCTGCATGGCAATTATCTGTTGACATGTCTGCTTCCCCATTAGACTGTGGGTTCCTCCAGCATGCGTTCCTAACTGTGTGGTTTTCCTCTATGTATCTCCAGCACCTTGTCCCTGCCTGTAACATGGCAGACCTTGATCAATCCTTTTGAAAGAATAATCGAACACAGAGACTCAGCATAGGTATACAATGATGGACACAGAAAGGCTCAGGCCCCGCCCATCTTTACCAGGTGGCACACACACAGGGAGGGAAACTGTTCTTCAAGGCTGTCGTCCACCCTACAAAGTAGCCATTCAAAGCTCTCTGGGCCCCGTGGTCCTCAGGGGTGGAGAATATGCAGGGTTAGAGCAGAACTTCCAGGAGAGGCTTAAACTGATCTTGTTTTGAGAGAATAACATGTTGAACAACTATTTGACTAGTTACATTTTATTGTGTACCTGCCAATTGAAAAAACAAAGACAGAAACATGAAAACCAAAACAGTATGACAAAACATATTGATCAGAAGGGGAACAAGCAGATGACACAGGGACAGAACATTTTCCTCGTTCCATCCCAAATTCAGAGAAATATGGTGAACTCAGTGTTCGCTTCACCTAAATGTTTATAGCAGAGGGAAAGTGACAGTGGGGTGTGGATTTGTTCATGCTGGGTATCAATATTTCTTCTCTTATTATTCACTAGAAGTAAGTCTGATGTCATGGGATGGACCACTAGCAGTAAACAACTCTTCAACCAAGAAAGATAAATTGTGTAGTTACCTGACTTTATTCTCAGAGAAGTAATCCCATGAATCACAGCTGAGGCAGATACCCTTCAGCTAGTGGGAGACAGAGGTACTAATTATGTTTATTATGATAATAACAGTACTCAACACTTACTTCAAGGCATGGTATTTGCAGAATTGGAAAAAATAAGAATACTCTAGCAGGCTTACGGACACTCACTGGCAATATCACAGATGATTATAGTCCTTGGAATAATTTCAGAGAAGAGGAACGAGAGTTTCATTTAAGAGGGGGGGTGTGTATTGGTTAAATAATTTGTTGAAGATCACACAGCTCTTTAATTCCAAAACCTGATCTCTTTCCCCTACAGGGCAGTGCCTGCCCAAGTGGACAATATTATAATGTAAAATCTTTATGTGAAAAGCATGATTTTCATGTGATTTAAAAACCAGTATTGTCTGATCACATGTTTTGGGTTATTTGTTCACAGAGAAACGTAGGCAGAGAGAGACTAAATGGCTTGCTAGGTGATAAAGCAGGTTGGGCTGAAGGATAGTGGCTGGAATGACCAACTATCATATTACCCAGCACCGTATCTATTTCCTACTCCAGGTTCTACATAACTCAGCCTATGTAAAACCCATCAGAATGTCAGTCAACCAGTCTCCCTACCCACCCACTGACCAATAAGGCCAGTGTTTGTCAAAGACCCACTTTGTTGTTCCTGGAACAGTGTTTGGTGCTCTGGGAAATGCCAAAGCAGGACCAGACACGGTCCCTGACACCCTGGCGCTTGTGATCTAGGTGGCAAGACAAGACAAAAATACATGACACAATTACAGAATCTGACAGAATGTAATAAAGTGCTAAATTGTGTGGTACAGACAATTAGAGAACAAGACAGTATATAATAAAGTGCTAATTGTGTGGTACAGACAATAAGTATAATAGGAGTTCAGTGAAGAGATGGGTGAGTGTGGGCTGCAGTCTTCAGGAAAGGCTTCTCAGCATGTCAGGCTGCCGTATTTAGCAGTGCATGATGGGAAACTGAATATGAAATAGGGGACAGATTAAGAGCAGAATCACTGTGCTGCACTGTGGTATCTCTTCTCCATCTGGATGAGGACAGAAAGAGAAAGAATTCTTTGAGAGGAGGAATGCTCCATTTAAAACAAAAATTAAATAGGGAAATACCTTATTTTCTTTATTGTGTTACAGAAAATTTCCACAGGAACTTAGAATCATATTTGAAATTGAGTAATGTACTAGGAGAGTTCACCGTTTAAAGAAATCATGTTGTAAATCCTTTTCATTAACGAAGAATACTTTTGCATGATAGATAATTACTGACTAGTTTATTGTTATCCAAGATCCTTAAAGCAAGTAAATAGACTCTTAAATACCACTGGTGAGACTAATAAATTGCGAAGTAATTTGGCAATGTGTACCTTGGATATTGAATATGTGTATATTATTCAGACCGAAGATAAGTTTTACTTCTGGGAATTCATCCCAAGGTTCTAATCATGGCTGACTGCAAGAATAATTTTTCTGCAAGGATAATTGTAGATATCACATAGTCCCCAAACAGAGGATGGGTGAAACAAATTAACACATACTTATAAATTGAAATCTATAGTCACTAAAATGCTACCAGAGAAAATTATTTAATATGGTGGGAAATGTTTACTATATATAGATGAATGAAGAAAGAAAATTCTAAAACTTGTAAAACATGATTCCATTTTTGTTAAAAATATGTTTTGTGCAGAGATGTGTACCTGAGTGGTGAAGATAGAGGCGATTTCTACTTCTTTGTGTTTTTGTGTAATTTTCAAGTGTTTTCCAGGGTACATGGTTAACTCTAATAAAACATGTATTAGAACCCTATGGTTCTTTGATTTAATTTGTTTTCAAAGTTTGGGTAGTCATACTTTGTCATCCAGTGAGTTTTCATAAAATGGGGCAGACCTATTTCAGAGAGATTCCTGCAGACCTATGGGGTGGAGGTAGAGGCAGTTAGAGCCAAAGATTCCACACAACAAAGAAGTTCTGGGACAAGAGACAAGCGCCAGGAGTATGATTCTATTTCCTTCATTTTTTTTTTTTTTTTTTTTAGAGAGAGAGAGGAAGGGAGAAGGAGAGAGAGAAACATTGATGTGAGAATAAAACATCAACTGGCTGCCTCCTGCATGCCCCCTAATGGGGATGGAGCCCCAAAGCCAGGCATGTGCCCTGACCAGGTATTGATCAGGCAACCTTTTGGTGTGAGGGTGCTGCCCAATCAACTGAGCCACATGGGCCAGGGCTCCATTCCCTTTGAATTAGAAATAATTCCTATTTAGCAGAATGTATATGTTTTTGTGAACTCACATTAAGGTAGGAGATGTTTGGGAGGTATGCACACTCAGAGGCTTACAAATCATGAGTTTTGTATCAGAGGGGGCGGAAAGCCCATGGCATGGATCACTTTTGAAGACTTTTGGGATGCTAAAAAAAAGAAAAAAAAGAAGAAGAAGAAGAAAAAAGATATATATATATATAGCTTTAAAAATGTGGTGTATTTTAAATGCTTATCTTGAACAAATGAATAGCTTTAACACAGAGAATATAAAAACAGAAGGTAAAACTTCATTTGGAGATTATGTCCAAAGCCCTGCCTGGAAACCACGTGGGGGATGTGGAATTATTGAAAAAAATCGGAAAATATCTGGAAAGGCTTTTGGAATTTGTGGCCTGCAGGGATTTTCCATGTCTAAAGTGAAAACAAAATACGCGCTTTCTCTTCCGAGAACTTTATTTAGAACTATTTTGAAAGGGGCCTTTCTTTGAAGCATTTCAATACAAAAGCACATTATTTTCTCATCCTATGACTCGGTGTCTTCCGTTTTCTAGGTTTTGACTAAGGTCTTAAAATATACATGTTTGAAGCCCTTTTAGTTAATAATTTTCTATTTTTACCTCGCCCTCTAGCTTCTCATCTTTCAGTTAACCCAGTGAAAATAAAATGCAGCACAGTAAGACTTCTTCTTCCTCTCCTGTGCCCCCAAAAAGCAGAAAAAATCTTTGGATAATCAGGTTCTTTGGAAGTCAAATCTTAGCTAAAACTGGGACATGTCTGCCTCTCTTTGAAAAATCCATCCCTTCCGATCCAAAAAAGAAAACTTCCCTTTGCTGAGATAGACAGCATCCCTGAAGCCTAAGTCCTGAGGACTTGTTCCTGCATATTCCCTTGTCTTCCAGTTCCTGTGTGTGAATTAACCCTCTGTGCTCCGCTGTAGGGGAGTACTCACCTGGAGGGTGAGGGGCACAGAGAAAGTCATGAAAGGATGTCTGACACATGGCAGACAGCTGTCACAGACAAGCCTTCCCTCCCACTGCTGTCGCCTGGAAAGGCTAGATAACATGTGGCAGCCATTAAAAATATTTATATACAACCAGTCTTGCAAAGAGTAAAGGAAACAGTCTAGTTCGGAAAAGGAACTCGGAGCCAGTGTGATCACTGGCTAATGTTGCTGGACCTGCATGTAGGTGCTAGAGTCTGGGGGCTGTGGTGTTGAGGCCCAGGTAGGAAATGTGGCCTCGGGCCAAGCTTAGGCACAGCACTGTGACTAGGGTTGTCAGACTTATCAAATAAAGGCACAGGATGCCCAGTTAAATTTGCATTACAGATAAACAATGAATCACTGTTTTTATGTAAGTATAGCCCAAAAGATGAATGGGATATACTTATACTAACAAAAATGTTTATGTAAAATTCCAGTTTAACTGGGTGTCTTGTATTTTGTCTAACCCTAACTGTGATAGAGTTCTGTCAATACGCCTTGGGGCTCTGAAGGGGCACCTCACCCATGAAGGGGGCGGCAAGAGAAAATATTGATAACTATTGTGGGGAAGCAGGAAGGAAAGTTGGGGTTGGTCTGGGGCTATAGGTGGGAAATGTGTGTCCCCCCACCCCATGACTTACTGTGAGTAAATGTAAGATTCAGATTTATACAACCTAAGGATTATAAAAACCTCAACCTGAGAAATTACCATAAAGGCTGGTTCAGGACCTTTGAACCCTCAGAAATTCTCCAGAAACAAACCAACGGCTTTGTGGGGGTATCCCTACAATTTAAGCATACAGGTATCTAATGGGATGACCAGCCCTGCTGAATATGAAGTCTGAATAAAAAATTACAAGTCAAATGAAGAAATGAATCACCCTGAAGGGGAAACCAAAGATAAACAGGAAAATCAGCAATCTGAGAACTGAGTTAACCTAAAAAGATCTGAAAGACATTATGAAATAAGTAACTTTTAAATGTCAGAGACATAAAGGAAAGCATAGAATGGAAGAACATTTTATTATTAAAAAAAAGAGCAGGTTTATGGAAAAAGAAACCAAGTAGCAATTAAAAATAGCCTTGTTGACCTTAGAAAGTCAAAGGGACATGCTAACTAGCACATTAGGCATCTGAGGAGGACAAGCCACCTTGAAGATGAAAAACGATCATCTTGAATGCAGCACAGAGAATAATGAGGTAGAAAATATAAACATGAATAGGATAAATGGAGGTTAGAGTGAGAAGGTCATGTACACACAAACACATTAAGGAAGGTGTAAGGAAAGGGGAGAGTACAGAGACAGAGGTATAATTGTTACTATATAATAGAAGTTGCTTGAAAGACCCCAAAATATCTTGTCTAAACAAGGTAGAGATTTCTTTCTCTCATATAACAGTCCAGATGTCAAGAGCTTGGGCGGCTTTGTTATTTTCAATTTGTGGCTTCTATTTCAGGATCCCACATGGCTTCATGAGCTCTGGCCCTCAGGTCTGCATCTTGGGCCGTGTGGGGAGTTTGCAGGGAATGGAAAAGGGACATGCATGCCGGTTTTCTTTAAAAGCACTATTCAGAAGATACACATATCATTTCTCATATCACAAAGCCACTAGGGAGGCAGAAAGTAGTTTTAGCTATGTTCCCAGAAAAAAAATTGATCTGTTCTCAAAGAAAGTAGGGGAAAATGGATAGTGGAGGGCAACTAACTGTTTACCCCACAGTAGTGAGGCAATATTAGAGGAGATCATGAATGGGAGTCTTTCAGAACTGATGAAAGGCAAGGGTTCTAAGAATGAAAGTCAGGGCATATTCCAAGCAAGATAAATAAGAACAAACCTCACATTGGGTTGATATTACAGATTATTAAAGTAAAATAAAATATTAAAAGCTACCGGGGGCAGGGGGGAGCAAGCATGTTAATCACAAAAGAAGGACAAGTAGATCAATAGCAAACTTCCTACCAGTCACAAAGATACTAGAAAACAATGAATAGTATCTTTAAAGTGTTGATGAAAAATAATGTTCAGGCTAGAGATCTATATCTAACACAACTATCATTCAAGAATGAGTGAACTAAGAAACCGGAGACACCAATCAGAAAGAATATATGCGCGCCTATGATCATAGCAGCACAATTTACAATAGCTAAGATCTGGAAACAGCCCAAATGCCCATCAATGGATGAGTGGATAAAAAAGCTGTGGTACATGTACACCATGGAATACTATGCATCCGTAAAAAAGAAGGATCTCTTACCCTGGAGAGTATTATGCTAAGCAAAATAAGCCAGTCAGAGAAAAACAAGTATCACATGATTTCACTCATATGTGGAATCTAGTGAACAAAATAAACTGAGGAACAAAATAGATCCAGAGACATAGAAGCATGGAACAGACTAGAATCTCAGAGGGAAGGTGAGGCTGGGTGGGTGGGAAGAGATTAACCAAAGAACTTTCTGGTTTGCAAGGTGGACTTTGGACTATGATAGCCCCAGTTCAAATCCTTGCTCTGTCATTGACTAACTTTGTGACCTTGAGCAGTTTAACCTCTTAAAGCCTCAGTTTTTAACAGCTGGGATATAAAGAAAATGATGGTATCAGCCAGAGTTTTTTTTTATTAGCCAGAGTTTTCTAAGCAATAGAAGCTGAAAGTAGATGAAAAAGCATTTTATTTAAAAAATATTGGGTGGATCACAGAACTGTTGAATGTACTGGAAAACTGGGCTTGAGGACATGCCTGCAGGAATGATGCCCAAATCCAAACCACAGATCTAATGGAAAACTGCTCCTGCTCCACAGATGCTACTTCTACATCAGAAATACACCATTGCAGCCCCTGGGAAATAGCCACCATTGCTGCTGCCACCACAAAAAATGACACACCTCTGCCTCCCCCTCAACATCAAAGATGCAAAGATGGAAGGTCCATGCAGAGCCTCCTTCCTCTTGTTGCTTATTTCTGAATCAAAAATCTTATAATGGCGTCCCTGACCGGCAGTAACTAATTCATGTACCTGAATCCTAGCAGCAAGGGAGGCTGGAAATTTGCATCCTGATTCCTTTGTTGGAGTGGTGATGACTCACAATTTGGATATTTCCCCAAATATAGGAAGGAGATTCAAAAGATGATAGGCTACCATGCATATGAATAGGATAGACAATACTACTACTACTACTACTACTACTACTAATAATAATAATAATAATAATATTTACTATCCAGAACTTGAATTCCCTCCTATGTTTGGGGCATCCAGCATTTTGTGAGCCCTGTTAGGTGGAGAGTATCTTCATCCCATAGCAGATGCCACAAAAAGACCAGATACTGTTTTGCTTGAAATTTTGACATGAGACTTAATGTATGAACATGAGATTTAAGCTCTTGTGCTGAGCTTTACGACTGTAAGAGTGAGGCACAGAAGCAGTAGCTATTCTAATGGCAGCAGTGTTGATGGCTATGACAGTCAGTGTCCATTTCCCAGTAGCAATGATGACAATAGGGTGCAGAGCCCACAGCTCTCATTATTGTGATGGACATCTTTTTCCTCATCTGAAAATGGGTGTACCTTACTTTAGAGTGTGTGTGTAAGTATTAATTGAGAATTGCATATGAGAAAGGCTCTTAGAACCACCAAGCTCCTTATACTAGTACATGCAAGGTATTATTCTCCTCTCCCAGCACAAGCACCAGCCTGGGGAAGTAGCATAATGTTTAGAGTTCCAGAAGAAAAAGGATAATCCATTTACACTTGAAGAGAATAGATAAAACATGTGAGAGGAAACAAAGACTGTTCATTCATTTGACCATTATGTACTGAATGGTTACAAAGGCAACACTACATTAGCTTACTGGGATAAATGACAGATCATCTATTTTGACAAGTTGTCTATTCCATTATTATATTACCCTCAATGTGCAATTGAGATGTTTGAATTCTAGCAGTAATATGAAATTTGGATATATTCATTTGAGGCTCCAAATAAAGCTGATTCAAAACTCCCTGGCATATTACAATTACTCTCAGTTTAAAAAAAACAAAACCCAAGGCCCGGCCAGTGTTGCTCAGTGGTTGAGCATTGACTTATGCACCCAGAGGTCACCAGTTTGATTCCCAGTCAGGACACATGCCCGGGTTGCAGGCCTGATGGCCTGCAGGAGGCAGCTGATTGATGTTGATGTTTCTCATTGATGTTTCTATCTTTTTCCCTCCCTTTCTTTCTCTCTCAAAAATCAATAAAACCATATTTAGCCCAGCTGGTGTGGCTCAATGGTTGAGCATTGACCCAGGAACCAAGAGGTCATGGGTTCAATTTCCGGTCAGGGTACATGCCCAGGTTGTCGACTTGATCCCCAGTAGGGGGCATGCAGGAGGCAACCGATCAATGATGTTTCTCTCTCATTGATGTTTCTATTTCTTTATCCCTCTCTCTCTCTAAAAAAAAAAAAAAAAAAAAAAATTAATAAAAACATGTTAAAAATAATAAAAATATTTTTAAAAACCAAGGCACCTCATTGCCAGAACCTCATGTGGTGGGAATGGGCAGTTGATACACCAGGGTTTTTCTTTTTTTCTGTCCTCACAGTGTTGCATCTCGGTAATGTTCTCCATCTTGTATTTATGTGTGTGGTTTCCTTTATGTAGCATTTGGAATAGAGAGCGATGGCTGGGGGAATCTTAGGTCCTTTGGGGTTCAGGGGAATGTGTGCTGGTAAGCCATCTTTGGGAGAGAAAAATCCTAATTTATATCACTTGTCAATTGCCAGGGTTATGGAACATGGCGGTGGGAAGCGATGTGCAAAATCCGCTCTGGCCAGCTGGAGGCAGCCCACTCCGGAAGCTCACCACTGTCAGTTGGCATCTTACTAGTAAATGTTTGCTCCTAAGGTAAGAAAAGTCCACAGAGCCATGAATTGCATGGTATGGTTTCATATATTGCAAAGCTATGGTGGCCAAAATAAGGCAGATTTCGAATAAAAATTGTACCCCAAGAAAATTTCCATGCCCAGTGTCCTGGTGAACTTCTTTAAAATGTGCTAATTTAAGTGAAAGAGGCAGATACATCTCTTCACACCTAGAGTGAAGAAGATGGAGAGGCCACTGTTCAGAGTGAGGGCCCTTTCTGTGAGTATTGAATAATTTCTTACATTTATAGGGTGCTCTGCAATTTCCATCATTTGATTTTCCATTTTCAAGAGGAGAAAGTCAGTTCATCAAATGGAAGAATTAAGATTTGATTAATTTGCCCTGGCTGGTGTGGCTCAGTTGGTTGGAGCATTGTCCTGTAAACCAAAAGGTTGCGGGGTTCGATTCCCAGGCAGGGCACCTACCCAGGTGGTAGGGTCAATCCCTAGTCAGGATGCGTATGGGAGGCAACCAATCAATGTTTCTCTCTCTCTCCCTTCCTTTCTCTAAAATCAATTAAAAACGTATCTTTGGGGGAGGATTAAAATAAAAATTTTTAATTAAATAAAGAAGACAAAGATTTGATTAACTTGATTCCTAACCTGGTGCTTCTTCCCTCCTGCTCCGCGCTGCCTTCCCAAGGTGGCCAGAGCCTCCCCTGACCCTTGGTTCCTCTCTCAAAATCCATCTCAGACAGGATGTTATCTCTTCATTGCCAGGAAGCTGCTTGTTTCATCATCGCCTTCTCACTTTTACAAGGGAAGTTCCCTTGGCCTTCCATGGACTTTCTATTTTTAGTGTCTCTTGGATCACATTCCTGCCAGGGCCTTTCTCCACTTGCAGACTGACTGTGACTAACCATTCAGAACTGTGACATGTTGCACATCCCAGCAATGCTGGAGGAGTGCAGTTCTTGAGAATCTGTCCAAGGGAACTTGAAGGCTCACATCTAGAGATAACATGTGCTGGGCCCAGTCATTCTGTCGGCTCAGTGATAACATTAATGCACTCCGTTAATGGTGCTGATAATGAATTCTTATGATTCCGATGATTATTGTACAAACTCGGAGATAGTTCAAAACCTTACCTCATTTGACTTTAGAAGCAGCCATAGCAACAGCAATTATTCAATGGCTTCATGCAAAGAAGAGAAAATACTGACTGATGGGAAGCTTGAAAAGCCTAAATAGCATTTAATTAATGCATTCATATGTTAAACAAATATTGATTGGGCTTCTGTCATGTTCATGGCTCTGTTTAAGGCCCGAAGACTCTCAGGTTAAAATGATGATGTTTGCATTCCTTATATTTTTGCACTGTGGCAAGGCAGACACACACACACACACACACACACACACACACACACACACCAGGGGTTGCAATTGAATGTGGTACTTACTATAGTAGAGACAAGTGCAAGCATTCTGCCCAGGGGAATGAAAGGACCTCCCCAAGGATCTAAAGCTGGGGCTAGGATTTAGGACAATAATGTAACTAATTCTGTAGTGCTTACTATGTTTCATGAACAATTTTCTAATATTAACCTATTCTAATATTAACCTATGTACTTTTCCCCAAGCCCTACAAGGTTGGTACAATTATCATCTCCATAGAAACTTGAGTCACAGAGAAGTTAGGTAACTTACCTTGTGTCAACTAGCTGGGGAAAATGTGGAGCTGGGGTTTGAACCCATGAAACTAACCTCTGTACTATGCCATTATGATTTGCTTGGGATTATGAGGGTGAGTGGGGACAGAATGGAGGGTGTGGAGGAACATTCCAAGCTCAGAGAACAGCATTGGCAAAGGCCCAACGATGTGGGAAAATATGACGTGTCTGTGATTTTTTTCTTTGGATTTTGGTGGGAGAGCCACAGAGAGCTATTGATCATACATGCCTCATTTCTCTTTCATCACAGAAGTTTTTCTAGAGAATATTTGGAGAAGAATTTATCAACACCCTTTCTTAGATTGTGAGTGTTTTACACGGCTGCTGTCGGACTAGTCGCCTGCTGAGTTGGTGGCTGAGGGTTACTTTAAATACATCCCCAGTAGAAGGATACACATTTCTTGATTTCTCTTTATTCCTGAAATTGATTTATTCTAATGCTACTTGAGGCCAAAATTCCAAGATCGATTCCCACAGAAGGCAGTTAGTATTTCTGGAAGAAAATTCTTTGGCATAACCACAGAGTGTATATTCCTGACCATGGCTGAAGTTTTTGCCAATGTTGGCTGTTGATCACCAAGTGACAGTGTACTTACTCCCTGTGGTACCTCACCACCACTTCAGGATATGTGACAGGTCCCCGAATGTATGTGCTTCAGAAGCAAGAACCAAGTGTGGCAGTATGTGGCCCAGAAAAGCACTTAAATGGAAGATAACCTGGCCGATTCCATATTCCTTGGGTAATTTTCTGCTCTTCATATACCTGAGGATGGGTCATTTATTTACTCATTCAGCATCTTCCAAGTGTCTACTGTAATAAAAGCCAGTAATGACAGTTGACATCAATAGAGCTTACCCTGTGACAAGCAATGTGCTAAGCACCTTAAAATTATTAGTACATCCAATCCTCACAATAATCCCTGGAAGTAATAATATTATTATCCCCAGATGAGAAAATGGAGGGATTTGGAAACTTGCTCCATATGACATAGCTGAATGAGCAGGCCGATCTGATTTTCATCCCAGACAGTCTTAGTCCAGCACCTGCTGTGCCATGTCACTCCTTCTGTCAGAGGCACTGTAATAGCATGGTTAGGGGTGCAAACCACAATCGAATCAAGTCAGAGTGAGACAGGCCTTTTGTCCACAGAAACACATGTCAGCTGATACGTATTGCTGGGATGCATTCTTGGGGACAACACGAGCATGATGCATAATGCTACCCCTTTCACTCCACCCTTCTACCCCAGGAAAGCATGTTAGAATGCACGTGAATGAGAGTGACATTCTTATAGCAGTGACATTGAATCAGAACTAATTACAAAGGTAATAAATCCTTTGTACATTTTTGTACAAGAAGACAGTGGATATAAATCTCAGGACACAAAGGTATGACTAGCCTTATTGGTAATCCAAGAGTCATTTTAGAAACTGGACATTCTCAATAAACATTATTGGGCGAAATTCAGCAAGATGGGACCTTTATGTGGCACGGATTTTGCTAACATTTGCAAATGCCTTCGTGTCCTCAGATTTTAGCCTAAAATTGGCTTCTTTCAAGGTTCATGGACTTATAAGGTCCAAGTGTTATCTAGTGGCCTTGGCAAATGAAATACAAGTTCTCTGTATCTCCCCCCAGAATATACGGTTGTAGCTGGGAGTTAGTTATAAATTTCCTCCTCCCTGGGGTGTAGATGGTGAGACTCAGAAAGCTTTCCTTAGAGCATTCAGCACAGAGAAGGAATAGGAAGATGCATCAGGGTAATATTTCTGGAAGCCCGATAAACAGACCATGATTAAAATCAGCTTGCAGTTATATTGGCTGAGAAGGTCACGCCAGCTGCTTGTCAGCCCCACAGATGATAGATGTCTTACTGCTATCCCTACTGCTCTCCGGAATTTATCAGCAGAAAAGAAAAATGGGAGGGGGGGTGGAGATTATAACTCCCAGAGATTCTGAAATTCTTTTTGCAACAGTGAGCCGTGAAGGCTTGGGTGTCAGTTATGAACGAATCTCTGGGCGTTTGAATGGTAGCAGGGAGGAGTGTCAGAACCTTGGAGCTGTAACCAAGAGCAGCAGGAGCACCTGGACCAGAGGTGCAAAGGGGGCAAATGAGGGGGTGAGAAGGCTTCAATGGCAGATCCATTGTTATTCCAACCTGAGAATTTTAGCCAGTTGTTGTTAAGGAAAACTCATCCTATATAATAAAACCCTAATATGCAAATCGACCCAACAACTGGTCGCTATGACACACACTGACCACCAGGGAGCAGACGCTCAATGCAGGAGCTGCCCCCTGGTGGTCAGTGCGCTCCCACAGGGGGAGCGCTGCTCAGCCAGAAGCTGGGCTCACGGCTGGTGAGCGCAGCAGAGGTGGTGGCAGGAGCCTCTCCTGCCTCCAAGGGAGCGCTAAGGAGCAAGGGGTCCCAGACTGCGAGAGGGCACAGGCCGGGCTGAGGGACCCCCCCCCCACACACACACAAGTACATGAATGTTGTGCACTGGGCCTCTAGTAGTTCATATTAGGAAAGCACAGTTCAATGGCAGTCACTCATTGTAGAGAAATAAATGGTTATTCCTGGTCCTGGGAAATCCTACGTGGGTTCAGGAGTGAGGTGAGGAGTTCTGGTGTCGTGGAACTGGTGAAGGGCTCTGGGGGTGGCAGTTCAGGGGTAGCTGGCTATGGAGGCAGGAAAGATGGATTTGAATTCATCATCTTGGGTCCTGATGCTAATTTCCTTTCTCTTTCTCCCAGTAAGGTAGCTAAGAATAAAAATAGTGGAACCTGCTGTTTTATTTTTTATTCAAGAAACTGATTAATGAGGGCTGCTGGGTTTAATCAGTGGTTGTCTCTTTTAGCTTAGAAAACACTATTTTGGGGAGTGGAAAAATATTGGCAATCTCTCACCTTGTGGAGAGCTGCATTATTTTGCAGGTGGTTAAAGGAACAGACTTTGGCATTGACGAAGCCTGGGTTAGGATGCGTGTTCCTCCACCTGGGTTTGGATACTTAATAGCTGTGACCTTGAATGGTGGCTTCACTTCCCCTGAGCCTTAGTCCCCACACCCAGGATGTGGTGATAATAATAGTACTTGCCTCTTAAATTTGTTGTGAAAATTGAGGAAGAGCCCTGTATGTTGGATAAATGTTAACTCTCTCTGTTATCAACCTATCTTTTCTCTTTTTGTCTTTTCAGAAGTAAGCAGAGGCTGTATTTGTTTATGGGTACCAGGGTTCTAAGCCCCTGCTCCTGGTTACATTTCCTGCTGTTTTCTGAATCTACTCATCATTGTTGAGTCTGGAGAGTTTTCTTCATCCTGGTCATTTCTGTTCATCCCTCTTTCTTGCCTTAGGAAGTAAAACATGAACTGATAACAAAGGGAAATTTGCTTTAATTTCCTGAAGAGGAGCTGTGGAATAATAATTTGAATACTTATTTGTTGAGCTCGGTCAGTTTGAGGCCCCCTTTTGTAGTTTGTGCAGAGGTGCCATCTCTGATGTAAGGCGAGGTAATCTAAGACAGAGAGATATTCTGGATGCCCAGAGTCTGCTTTGTGCCCATGGACCAGGTGCACTAACCCCCAGCTATTGTGTTTGATTGTGTGAGAACGTCATTCAAGCGTTGCACCATCTTTACCTCTTGTAGCCTGTCTCTCTGTATCTGGGAAACAGTGAGAAATCAGCTAGGGTTCAATCCAGGAAGCAGAAACTACTCCAGCTATTTTAAGTAGAAAAGGAATTAACATAGGAGATTGGGTGCTTCCAAAATTGGTGGAAGAGTTAGGAGGAGTGGGCTCTAGGCTGGGCCTCCAGAATGAATCCCAGAGCTTTGTAAGAACTCACCCACGAGGGAAATGATGACCTCTGCCCCCATTAGGAAGATCAGAGGCTGGGACCATTGACTTTCCCGACACAGTGGCATAGATCTAGAGGTCAGAGAGACAGCATTAGGAGTGGACACTGCTACTTCTCTCCAAATTGTCTAGACCCGTGGAATGTGGAGTCTGGTGATCTCCATTGCCCAGCCACCTCTCAACATCCATGAAGATGGAGACTGGACACTGAAATCACTAACATCTCTGCTGGCAGAAAACCCCGCAAGCAGCAGGAAGACAGTTCCCACTTCTCCCTCCAAACCTCTTGTGAGGACATCTAATTGGTGGGACGCAGTCTCCCAACTAGAACCGGGGGGAGGTAGTGTTTTGCTTCCAGCCTCTGAAGCATTGAGGGCACCTGGAAATAGGTGAGAGGAGACTCGAAGCCACTATCAACGGGCTCCTGCACGCTGCCCTAGCTAGTCCCATTGTATGCCCATATTACGGTCTCCTATTCAACAACACGTACTCGGCAGAATCAAACCAGGACCCTGAGGGACTGAGGGGTGTTAAACACGGTGGGCAATTCTATGGGACGCTCCCACAAGGAGTGAGCATCAGGTCTGGAGGGAGTGTGCGATGGGAGACTCAGACCTTCTGTTTCCTCAGTGGGTCTCGGTTCCTGTGTGTCTCACGGTATGAGAATCTTGCCTCTCTTAGCCTGTACCCTCTAAGTGAGTAGAGCAATTAAAGAGCGATATCGCTGTCATGATCTGGCCCCAGACTAAGGCCTAAGCCTTTGTGTTTATAAGATAACATGATACAAAAAACTTGTCATGATTTTTTGCCTTCCTGGTTGATAGACCAGCAGTCGCCAACCGGTGGCCCGAGGACCACTGGTGGTCCGTGAGGTCCGAAAGGTTGGTGACCTCTGGTTTAGACCCCCTCTCCTTCACCCTATCCTCATAAGACATGGTTTCATTGCACTTCACTGAGAATTCAGTGAGAAGCAAATAAAATGGAAGCCATGTGGAAGCGTCATAAACTGTAAAGTCCTATGTAATATCAGGTGTTAATATCATACATAGTGCCTTACATGTAGTGAGTACTTTTAGTATTTTGTCAAATTAATTTTATCATTGTCTCTGCCTCTCTTTTTCTTTCTCTCTCTTTCCTTATATATATAAAAATAAAATTTAGTAGGGACTATTGTAAAATCTTATATATAACTTGTGAAAATTCATTTGCAGGTGGATAATGAGCATTGTGTTCTCTCTGGTGTGTGAGGAAGAGAATATTTAAAAAATCACCAGTTTTTGTGGTAGGCCTCATTCAATAAAGGACAATAAGAAATCACAGGTCATTCACAGAAGAGAGTCCCAAGTAGATAATTACCTGGAACTTATGCCAAACACGTATTCTACATATTTATGTTTTTTATATATTGTAGATTTATATATTATATAATGTTTTTCTGAACCATTGACGTGTTTCAGATCATGCTTCTTTGTCCTAAAATACTTCAGTATATATTTTCTTTTTCTTTTTCCTTTTAATTATATCATTTTATTCATCTCAGTATATATTTTCTAAGGAGAATATTCACTCAGGATATTTAACAATGACATGCTGTTATCTAGTTACAGATCTTACATTTTTTTCAATTGTTCCCGTAATGTTTTTTTATAGCAATGCTTTCTGTCTGGTCCAGGATCCAATTCAGAATCAGGCATCTGGAATAATTTTGATTTTCATGACATGGACAGCTGGGAAGAATTTAGGCCAGTTATTTTTTTTAGAAGGGGTTTTGTCCTCTGTTCCATTATGATTAGAGTCAGATTATGCAATTTTGGCAGGGATATTAAATAAGTGGTTAATGTTTTCTTGAGTTAAATTGAAAACACAATCTGACATAGATTCACTAAGTGGTAGTTTGAAAATCATTGGGTCGGAAGTCAGCCCGATGTGGAAGCCATAGTTCTGCCATTAACCATGAGATATTGAGTTAGAATAATAAAAATGATGATAGTAATAATAATGACTATTTGGCTGTTACACTCATTATCTCATGTAACCCTTCAACAATTTGAGAAGGTAAAAATGGTTTTTACGTTATGGATGAGGAAATTTACCCTTGAGGAGATCAAGTTCCTTGCTCAAGGTCACACACGTAGGGAGGGGCCAAGCCAGGGGTCAAAACCAGGCCCTGAAGCTTGTGCTCTTAAACCCACATATTGGAGCAATGAAAAAATGCTCCACATCAGATGTCATCAGGGAAATGCAAATTAGAGCAATGAAATTCTTACTAAAATGGCCAAAATCCAGAACATCGACATCACCAAATCCTGGTGAGGATGTGGAGCAACAGGAACCCCATTCATTGGGGGTGGGAATGCAAAATGGTACAGCCACTTTCAAAAACAGTTGGGTGATTTCTTACAAAATTAAATACTCTCTTGCCATATGATCCAGCAATCTTGCTTCTTGGTATTTATCCCAAGGAGTTGAAAACTTATGTCCACACTAAAACCTGCACATGGATGTTTATAGCAGTTTTATTCATAATTGCCCAAACTTGGAAGCAACCAAGATGTCCTTCAGTATGGTACATCCAGACCATGGAATATTACTCAGCACTAAAAATAAATGAACTCTAAAGCCACGAAAAGACATGGAGGAAACTTAAATGCATATTACTAAGTGAAAGAAGTCAATCTGAAAAGGTTACATACTATATGATTCCTACTACATGACATTCTAGAAAAGGTAAAAACTATGGCGATAGTGAAAAGGTCAGGGGTCACCAGGGGTTGGAGGTGGGGGAGGAGAGGTGAATAGACAGAACACAGAGACATTTTAGGGCAGTGAAAATACCCTGTATGATACCATACAATGAATATATGTCATTATACATTTGTCCAAACCCATAGATCATACACCACCACAAGTGAACCCTAATGTGTCTCTATGGTTGATAGGTTAGACCCCCCCTCCCCCTCCCCTCATGGGTAATAATGGTGTGTCAGTGTAGGTTCGTAGATTGTAATAAATGTACCACTCTGGTCTGGGATGTTGATAATGGGGGAGGCAATATAATGTGGGGGCTGAGGGCATATGGGGAATCTCTATACCTTTCTCTCAAGCTGTGAACCTTAAACTGCTCTGAAAAAACCAAGTCAGTAAAAAACGTAAGCCAAGCCACTGGGATTCTCAATGGTATTTAAATGAAGCAACTTGGAAAGAATTTGTTGGTTGTTAGAGGAGGAAGCAGATGGGCAGTCTGTAGATGAGTCATGTTAACGGCGACTTTTCTATAAAAAGGCACTTGAGCTTCTGCTACTGTAGTGTCTAGACCCCCTCAAATTCAATGCCACAGTCCCACCCGTTTCTCCAGGAGGCCCAGGCCTCCTATGGCTCCATCTCCTGGGTTTCCTTGAAGCCCCTTAGAAGCCCTGTAACCATCCCAGTTTACTTGAGCAAGCTTGAATGCATTTCTGTTGTTTGTTACCATAACAACCAATTCAGTAATACACATCCATATATTTGAAAGCACCTATGCATCTCCTTGAGATATTCCTTCCCTAAGTGAAATTTCCCGATTCTATCAGTTAATCCTCATGCCATGTGTTTGCTCTCTTGGTCCTTTCTCTCTGGACCATACAGGTGTAGCCTTCAGAAATGGACTAATATTGAAGGCTGCACTTGAAAGCTACTTAAAAAAAATATATATATATATATATATTTTATTGATTTTTTACAGAGAGGAAGGGAGAGAGATAGAGAGCTAGAAACATCGATGAGAGAGAAACATCGATCAGCTGCCTCCCGCACACCTCCCACTGGGGATGCGCCTGCAACCCAGGTACATGCCCTTGACTGGAATCAAACCCGGGACCCTTCAGTCCACAGGCCAACGCTCTATCCACCGAGCCAAACCGGTTCCGGCTTGAAAGCTACTTTTATGGAGCCATTTGAATAGAAAAGAATGGGACCACCAGCCTCAAATTTCTTCCTGAACCCCTGGCAAAACTCTTCTTCAGAGCCTTAAAATTGGTTTTTAAAAAAATAGGTCCTTCCAGGGATTATGATATAACTGGGGTAATAACGACCAACCTCCGAGAGCAAGGCATTGTGCCAGGGAGGGGCAGTAGGTCCCTTGAAAGGCAGTGAAAATCAGTGGTGGGAGGGGGGCCAGTGGGGAGTTTTTCCTAAGCCTGTCCCAGCTTGAAGGCATTTCTAAGGAGAAACCCTGGTGGAAAACTGTGTCCCCCAAACTCTGAGAAAGGAAAGGTGTGCCAACTGGCATATGACCAGTTTGCAGCAGAGAGAAACCGTGGTCTGTTCCCCCTTGTGGTTGTCGTGTTTAGGTCAGTACTAACTTTAGCCTTGCAGTCCTCGAATGGGGACAGTCCACTAGTGGATTAAATCCTCCTTAAATGACTGAGAAACTTTTAGCCAGCGATCAGAAGAAAGGAAAGGAAATTACTTCATCTATTCTTTGCCTGATCGTGATGACTTCTGGGGAAGCCATTCTCCAGTGCTTTGCAATGTAAGAACACTTTCTATTCATATAGCATTGATCTCCCAGGAGATCAGAGTCCTCCACAAGCATTTTATCAGCTACCATCGCCTGGTGTACCTGGGAGGAGGGAGGAAGCAAGCTTGTTTTCCTCCTGGTGATCATTCTTTTCGCTAAGACCTCAGGCCCTCTGAAGGAGGCGGTGGGGGAGAGCAAACCAGAAGACTTTGTCACTGTATAGATAGGCTCACAGTTTTGCCCCTCTACTGGCTTCATGCGGGGTATCCAGCACTTTATCATTTATTTACCCCATTTCAACCTGGGGTAAATATTCTTGCTTTTGGTTGGGGAAACTGAAGCACAGAGAAGCCATGCAGGAGACCGAGTTTTCAGGTCAGGCCATTGGCAAGTCTGAAGCATGTGTCAACATATATTCAGCTACCAACATGTCTCTCCAAGCCCCTTTCTGCTACAGCAGGCAGTGGATGGTTCCAGAGCTGAGGTGGGTGGCCTGTGATACTCTTGATCTGAGGAAGTTTGTCCTGAAATAAGTTTGAGATTAAGAGGGAGGTAGCACTTAAGCTGGAAGGCAAGACCCCAAGGTGGTTGGCTGGCCTTCAGACACACTCTCCTCGGACCCACATCCAGTGAAATTCTCATCAGATCAGGCTGCCTCTCTGGGGCTTGAACACTTCAAAGAGGATCTGAGGGGTGTCCCAGTGGTGCTGGGGCATGAATAGCTATTCCAGAAGAACGTTGCCTGAGTGATGGGAAGACTGAATCAGCACCGCATTGAACTTGCAGCCATCTGGTTCTTAGGTAATGGAGTGATGGTCAATGAACAATTATTACATTTTCACCCAGTGAATGAGTCCTTAGTAAAAATGATAAATAGCTTCCAGGTGTCTTGCCACAAGATTTAAACAACGGAGTCACTGGAGCGTGATAGAAGAACAAGTGACAGCATAGAATCTCCTCATGATTCAGTGGCCACCAACTTGGATTGTCCCCAGTTCTAGCTTTAGCATCTTTCTTTAGTCACTTGCTGCACAGTCAGTTCCCCTTCTGCAGATGCACAATAGGAGGAAAGAGGGGGAAGGAGACAAAGCTGCCCAGGTCCCATGTGATCAAACATCCCCAGGAAGGGCAGTCTGCTCATGCCAGGAAAGAGGAACCACCTGCTGATGATATTCCAGGTCAGGCCCTTGAATCACTGGCCATCCCAGAAAATGCCTGATTGATGTGCTGACTCCTATGGTTGCCAAGGATGCAAGGTAATCCCTCAAGAATTTCCAATCAGGTGGCTCAGCCCAGACCCTCCTGCCTTGTCTCGGTGTGACATTAGGCGAGTTGGATCTCTCTGGGTCTTACTTTTCTCATCTGTGGAGTTGATGACCTAGAGTGGTTGGGCAAGAATTAGAGAAGATAAGCTCAGACTTAAAAGCATGGATTAGATAGTGTGCTTCTTCATCTATTTTATAAACATAAAGGCATTCCGTGCTTTTGTGTTGAATGATAAAACTAAGAACTCTGCATTTATTGAATGATAGTGCATTTTTTTGGGGTGGGGGTGGGGGGGCGGCTATCAGTCCACAGTTAGAGAAATTCTCAAACAGAGGAGTTTGGTGAAAGAACAGGATACCCCAAGGGAAAAGTCTTACCTTGTGTGACTGAATTAAAATTTTTTTTTAAATTTATATATTAAAAATATATATATATATATCTGAAGCAATCTGCCTTAGATATAAGAAATAGTTTGCCGTTGTGCTTAAGTGTCTTCCTATTGATTATAAAGAAAGAAAAACCATGTGTAAAAGGAGGGATCTGAAACTCGTGTTGATGTCAAAAGGGTGGTGCCCTAGCTGGTTTGGCTCAGTGGATAGAGCATTGACCTGTGGATTGAAGGGTCCCAAGTTCGATTCCAGTCAAGGGCACATGCCTGAGTTGCGGGCTCGAGGGGGTGTGCAGGAGGCAGCCGATCGATCAATGATTCTCTCTCATCATTGATGTCTCTACTCTCTCTCCCTCTCCCTTCCTCTCTGAAATCAATAAAAATGTATTTTAAAAAAGGGAGTCGTGTTACAATGAAAATGCCAGGGAAGGGTGTTGTCTGCACAGAGCCTGAAAATATAAAATTTGGGAAGTGTCGCTATGTCTTCACCGTCGTCCAGGGAAGAGGGCAGGCCACTCTAGCTGACTGGTCTTTAGGTAGAGCAGAAAGGGGGGAATTCGTTAGCCTCTCATAGCTTGAGAGAAAGCACCCTTAAACATATCCACGCCCTTTGTTGTAATTCTACATTCACCAATCAAATGTCTGACCTGTAATTTGTCTATTAGTCACTAATGAGCACCTACTGTGTGCCTGACCCTGTTTACTACACTTTTTGTATATTACCATCCATGATGCCTTACAACAACCTTTTGAGGTAGGTATCCATCTACAGATAAAGGAATAGACTAAGGGTGGTTAAGTCATTTCCTCAAAGTCATTCATCAGAAATGGTGGGGCTGTGGTTTAAAGATTGCTTGGACTAACTTTCAACGCCTTCTTTCTCTCCTGTGTGCTACTGTCTATTGGGAAGGAGCTGTTTGTTTCACGCTTGGGCCAGCGATGTCTCCCAGGTTGGAAATTAAGGAGTAGCGCAGTTGGTGGGACTCAAGCCTCCAAATGGATCCTCTTCTGGGTGGACTTGTGATTGTGCTTGAATGTATAGGATGCAAACAGATTAGACCTTGAACTGCAATGTTCTCGTTAAGATAGTGTCTCTGACAAGAATAGGCTGTCTGTTCTTCTTATCTCATAGCACTGATTAACCACAGGAAGGACTTGTGAAAACACAGAGCTTCTCTGAGTGGCATCTTTAAATGGCAAGCACACTGAAATTTACTTTTTTCTCCTTGGGAAAGCTCCAAATTAAATGGATACAAGAAGCTTGGTATTATTGCTTTTGTTCTCACAGCTGCTGCAATAGCTCTGGCCCTCTCCATTTAGTTCATGACAACTTCAGTCAAAATTACTTGTGTCTAAAGATAGGACACACAGGTCAGAGCTCCTGAATGGATATTGCCCTTTGTTTAAATGGGATCTGCTCATTTTGGCTCAAGGCAGTCCTTGACCCACAAAGGAAAGTGAAAAGCCCACAGCAGTCACTAAACATGGATGGATTTATCTGTATACTCTCAATAATTCATACACATTGTGTTTGCATTTAAGAGGCTATGTTAGCAATTAACAGGAGGTCTGGATAGCCTCCTTTTCATTGGGCAGGTTCACAATTACACGCCCATATTTCAGATTTGTTCAGAGAGACTGCAGTGAATTGCTGTGATGGTGGGTGATCAGAAAAGTGGTAGTGGCGGGTGGGGTGGTGGCAGTAGTGTGGGTGAGCAGCACCGACAGGGTTTGACAGTGGCAATGGTTGCACAACTCTATGAATACACAGACCAATTTAGTAAGCTGGCCTGCGGGTGGCTTAGCTCAGGGAAGAATTTTTAGAGAGGAGCTTGCTTCAGTTATCTGCGGGCCTGACTTGTCCTGGCCAGGAAAAAGTAGGCTTCCCTTTTGTACCCTGGGGGTTAGAAGTGTACTAAAAGGACATAGATGAAGGAGACAGTCATGTGGGGAAAAAAAAATCTTTAAAATGGGTTACTTGAGGAGTTTACCATAAAGAACAACACTCTAACATTAAAGTTGTTTGGAATGGCAGAGGCAGCTTTGGGTAATGTTGTGCTGCAGATCACTGGGATGCATTCATGCCAGGGAAGCTTCGCCAGGGATTCCAGCCTCGGGCAGGAGCTTCTACCCAATAGTGCAATTCCAATTCCAAGAACGTGGTTCATGGTTTGATTTAGATGCTGACGTGGTTGTTCTTTGTGAATCAAATAGGAGAAACAGTTTAGCGATGCATGTTGGAGAAGAATATATTGATGCACTAAAACCTCACTCATTTACAATAACTCAAGGGGAAAGCCATTTGGGTTGGTGAAGTCAATTACGAAATGCATGGAATTATGGCCACCGAAGTTGCCTGGTCGGGCCCCTGCTTTAATGAATAGAGAATGATTTGTAATCAACGTATCAGAGCACCAGGCTTGCTGGCCTCTGCTTAGATTAGAATTAAATCATTTGTAATTCAGAGTGTTTGGAAACAGTTGGTCCCTTAAATAAATAAACAGGCCCTTCAGAATTTCATTTCGAGTACTTACTTGCTGTCAACACTCTCTCTTTTTTTTCTGTTGATGGTGCAAAGGGCAGCTTTCATTCAACTCCTGTCAAAATGTCACTATTAAAAACCAAGCAAACACAAGTGTACCATAAATAAATGAGATTTTTGCCAGACTAATCCTCTGTTTCCTAGATTGGATATTAGATTGCTCAAAACTCATGGAAGGAAGCTTTCTGAGGTGCTTCTCATATCTGGAAGGTATCGCAAACAATTGGATTTAACGTTTTTCATTCATTTATCAAAATTTAATGTTCAAAAGAACACATATTGTATAATTATATTTTTAAAAAAATATTTTCATCTTTATTTTTTTAAAGGAGAGGGTTTTTAAATATATATATTTTTAATTGATTTTTAGACAGAGAGGAAGGGAGAGGAATAGAGAGACACATCAATGAGAGAGAAACATCATCGATGGGCTGCCTCCTACACACCCCCCACTGGCGATCAATCCTGCAACCCAGGCATGTTTCCTGACCAAGAATTGAACCCGTGACCTCTTGGTTCCTGGGTCAACACTCAACCACTGAACCACACTGACGGGGCTGATTCTATTTCTATGAAATGTCCAGAATAGGCAAATCTATGGAAACAGTAGATTAGTAGTAGGATAAAGTAGGTATTTGGGGAGGGCTGGGGGAATAAATGGCTGCTAATGGTTATGGGTTTCTTTTAGAGGTGATGAAAGTGTCCTACAATTGACAGTGGCAATGGTTGCACAACTCTATGAATACACTAAAAACCATTGACTTTTACACTTTCAGTAGGTGAAGCGTATGGCATGTGAATTATGTGTCAATACATACGGAGTAAGGAATTGTTCTGGGCACTGAATATAGCGTGTTGAACAGGACGAGTTCCTGCCCTCACAGAGCCCGCATGCCAATGGGGGAGTCAGATAATACACAATAGCAAGAATGTAAAAACATAATTTTAGGAAGAAATAGTACACTGAAGAAAAACGAAACAAGATAAGGAAATAGGGAATGATTGTGTGTGTGTGTGTGTGTGTGTGTGTCTGTGTGTGTCTGTGTGTATGTATGAATGTATTGAGTGTATAGCACATCTGTCTATATATGTGTGTGTATTGTGTGCATCATGTATATGTGTGTATCTATGCATGTTCACATGCCCTTTATTTTAGATAAGGTGAATAGGGAGGACCTCTCTACATTTTTTTTTTACCAGAGTTCTGAATTATATGAAAGAATGAGCCATCCAGATAATTGGGATAAGTACATTCCAGGCAGTGCAAAGACCCTAAGGCAGGCATATTTTTGGCCTGTATGACTAAGAAGAGGGCCAGGGAGCTAATGGGAGATAAAGTTGGAGAGGTTGGCAGGGATTAAGTCACGTAGGGAATAACCACAGCAATGCCTGTGCATTATTTGAAGAGCTCATTTTTCGCAGTAATAATCACCATTAACTTTGTAGGACATACTATGCAGTTCATCAGTCCCTTTCTCAGTCATTATCTTGTGTGACGCTCACAACGGAAGAAGTTGCTATTAGTCTTCTCTACCTACAGGTAGGGAAAATATGGGACATCACCCACAATTCTCCGTCTTCCGTGAGCCCGTGACTCACTTCAGAACATGGGTGATGTCTGGTAATGCTTATTCCCGCAGCTCCTAAATAAGTACTTGTTGCAAGACATAAACACAATAAATGTTTGTGGAAGTGACTTCTTTGAGGTCACCAAGACACTGAACAGCCAAGCCAGGACTTAAGTTCTGGTCATTTCACTCCAGATGTCATTCTGTTTGCGCTGACTCACATGGCCACGTTGCCTTTCCCTTCGAATCAGAGTGATGAGGATGACAGGGTCCTCAAGGGTCATCTTCCCAGCAGGTTGATGTTCACATGCCCCAAGGTCTGTGGGTATTTCCGTAGTTCTGCAGAATTTGCTGAAAAGGATTAATCAGCCTCCCTCATGATTACACAATCCCTCTCTAACGAGGAGAACGTTTTTCTTAGCACATTGTATTTGGTGACTTTAGTACAATTAACTTTTATCCACTGATGCCTGTAGTTTGGTAATTTTCATTTCTGCCTTACCAGCGAGGCTCCCTCTCAGGACTTGCTAAGATCTCTCACCTTTTATGTGCATAACAAAGTGGTTTAAGAACATTAGTTCACATCCTGAAGGGAGTTCAGATCCTCGTCCTGCTCTTGACAATCAGTCCCTCTGAGCCTCAGTTTTCTCATCTGTAAAATGGAGGTGATACTATTATTGATCTCATAGGACCGTTTGGAAAGTTAAACGTGTCTGTATAGTGCTCAGAGCAGCACCTAGAACTGACAAGCATTCAGAACTGACAAGAGTAAGGATTCAGTAAATGCCAGGTGTCATTAGCTAGGATGCTTATGGTCCCCTCTCCAGTGCCACTTCCTGTGAAATTGTGGCGAGGGGGGAGAGACGTGAGATGATTGCTTGTCAGTGCTTCTCAGTACAGATCCTTATGGAAGGACACATTAGGTGGTCAAAATATATCCTTGGATTGGAAAACATGTGCACAGATAGAGACAAGGGTTGATTAACTCCTGAGCGTTCGTTCTGCCCTGGAGGTAACGAGGGGGGTTACTTACTGAGTCTCTCCAAGTACACTATTTCCTATTAATTTCTCTGTCTGGTATTAAACTCTGATGGGAGGCTATTTTTACCAGATGATGATAGGAATTGAGGGTTGGGGATTCGGGAGAATAGTATGAACGGAGATGAAAGGCCATTGATAAAAAGAGCTATTTGCCTCCCTGCCCTTGCCTTCTTGTAGATTCTGGAAGGATCGGCTCTCTCTGGTCTCCACGGCTGTTTTGTCTCCTGTTAGCATGATTGTCACTGTTGCCAGGTAACTGCTGGTGCCTGCAGGGGCTTCTGGGGAGTGGCCTGTGCTTGGCTGCCCCCCCGGGCTGGGGAACTGGAAGGGAGGCACCAGGAGGCAGAGGATGAGGGCAAAAGGAAAGGAAGGAGCAGTGCCTAAGCACATAAAGCAGGGCTGCTGAGATCCCCGCTCGCTTGGCGGATGGAAGAAGGCTTGTGTTTTTCTCCCAAAAATATGGAGATAACTCGGAAATCCTCAGCACCTCCTCCTCCCAGGCATAGTAATCCCCGACACAAATAAAAAGCCTGTAAATGCAAACCACCTTGGAGAAGGAATGAACAGCTTGACTTGTTCTTTGCTCGCTCTCCTTGAAAAAGAACCTTAATTCCTTACACATTCCAGAGAACGTGTGAGTGTGTGTGTGTGACTGCGGGGGGCTTTGCTATCCCATCCAAAATACCTTCTTCTCAAGGTCAGATGCCCCAGGGACTCTCACTGTCAGCTTAGGGGGAAGGCAAATTGTCTCACTTGACTGCAGGAGACCTTGGAAAGCCATCTTTCAGGTTCTTTTTCTCCCCCTTCTTAAGCACTGATTCTCTTCCTAAATGAGGAGCAGCACGCTGACACTAAAGACAGAACAGAATGTGAAGCAAAATAGCAGCTGACGGTGACCAGCGTATTTCATTGTTCATCTGAAAGCTGAGCATCGCCCAGCGTACGTGCGGGGGCATAATCCATTTTCACAAGGGCAGCTGCTCTGTCAGCTCGAAGGGACCCGTGAGATGACCTGGTGTGACTCCATCTACCAGGGACGAGGAGACGCCAGAGCTGAAATGCATATCAAGTTCAGGGATGAAACTACAGATCACACCTTCCATGGAGGAGAGAGGATGTCCCCTTAATTCTCTAGCTTCCACATTGTTTAATGTCCTTACCATTAACCTTCAACCTCTGGCCCCACAAAATGCTTCTGAAACGGTCTCCCCCGGCCTTCCGGGTGAAGTTACAGCCTCTTCATTCTGCCCCGGGCTACCTTAATGACCCTGCCATTTGTCTCTGAACTGCATCCCAGACTCATACTGGGTTTCCAGGTCCTTTATTAGTTTACTCTTATTAAGTGATTGCATCGTCTGTCTCCATCAATAAATGTGTCACTGACTCCAGCTAAAACAATTTAGTCTTGATTTCTTTATTACTTTGTTTCTTGATTCCATATTTTACATGAACTATTTCTGTGTGTGTGTGTGTTTCTAGATTATGTTCTTTTTTTTTTTAAAAAAAATCTTTATTGTTGAAAGTATTACATAGGTCCTCCTTTTCCCCCTCATTAACCTCTTTCAGCCCTCACTTGTCCCTCCCACCCCCCAGGTCCTCACCACCCTATTGTCTGTGTCCACGGGTTATGAATGTATGCATACAAGTTCATTGGTTGATCTCTTCCCATCCACCCTCCCCTGCCTTCCCTCTGAGGTTCAGCAGTCTACATGAACTATTTTTAATGTTTCAAACAGAAAAGCGGAGGAGGCATTTGGGTACAAAGGCCCTTTGTAGGTCACTGCCCCTGCTTTTGTGGGGGCAACCCCGGTGCTCAGTATCAATCAGGAAGCTGCTCAGAATGAGCAGATGAGCCTTCAGATGTGTCTCCTGTGAACATGGAAAAGAGGGCCAGAGCAATAAATAATTTCAAACTGGTGCAATAGGCTGTGAAGAGGCATAAACTTATTCAAGACCAGGACTGGATCTTGGTAACAATGGCAATGGAGGCCCTGGCCAGGTAGCTCAGTTGTTTAGAGCATTTTCCTGATATGCTAAGGTTTCGGGTTCAATTCCAGGTCAGGGCACATACAAGAATCAACCAATGAATGCATAAATAACTGGAACAAATCTTTCTCCCTCTCTTTCTCTCTCCCCCTCTTTCTCTCTAAAGATAAGTAATCGCATCAATAAAATAATATAATGGAGATGATATGCCCTCCCCTCCTCCCATTGGGTCCTCTGTGTCACAGGCATGAAACTTGCCCCTTCCTCCCTCCCTCCCTCCCTCCCTCCTTCCCTCCCTTCCTTCCTTCCTTCCTTCCTTCCTTCCTTCCTTCCTTCCTTCCTTCCTTCCTCCCTTCCTCCCTTCCTCCCTTCCTCCCTTCCTCCCTTCCTTCCTTCTCTTTCCCCCTTCCTTCTCTCTCACCCTGATCCCATTAAATTTTCTGTCAGGGCTTTCATTTTTTTCCCCAAGTTAGAAATGATTCATTTATCCCAAAGCATTTGTCTTCACATTCTGTTGGAATGAAGCATTTCACCACAAAAATTAACTAATGGATATCTTTTCTTAATTTGGAAACAATTTTTTAAAAAAAAAGAGAATATGGCACTGGCTTTTCTTTAGTTACAGATGATTTTAATACTCTATAATCAATGCAATATGATACTTGTTAAAATAATTTGTTGTTTTTGAAAATTTGATTCATCATACAATATATTCAATAAGTGCTTTTCTCTATGTGAATTTCCTACCCATTTGAGATCTTAGGACTGTGGTGCGCTGTATGGCAGCCACAAGCCACATGGGGCTATTGAGCACTTGAAATGGGGCTAAGAGTCTAAATTGAGACGTGCTGTCAGCCTAAAATATACACTGAATTTTAACAGCTTGGTATAACAAAAGAAAGTGTAAAATATTAATAGTTTGAAAATATTGAGTATATATTAAAATGATAACATTTTGGCGATATTGTGCAAAAATAAACTATACACATTAATTTCACCTGTTTTGTTTTTTTAAAAACCTGTTTTAATGTGGCTACTAGAAAATTTAAAACTGCATATATGGCTCAATTAGCATAGTAATCGCTCACATATTTCTATGGACAGCACTGCCTTAGAAAAGGTTAAGTTTAGCTTGCAATAAATCCTGACCTTTTATTTATTTGACCCTAAGTAATCATTGACTCTGGGCCTCCCAACGTCCTCCAAGTACTGACAATGCAAAGCAATAACTCTTCGGTGCCTAACTTGGGTATTTAGGTCAATTCCCTTACCTCCTTAGTTAATATTAGATTCTATAATAGGAAGATTGTCTTGGTCAAGCCTAATTCTTACAAAACCATGCCTTATAATGAGACAACATAAAAATGCACAGGAAAGTATTTGGATCAACTACAAAGTCAAAGGAGGATGTGGGTGTATATTGAAAATATGTTTGTAATAAGCCCAAGATTCCTTCGTTTATTTTTCCAGTGGCTTATTGATGAGAATCTTCCAATCTCGTTAACTGGAAGGTATTACCCTCTTCTCTGGTGGGATGTTTGCCCTCCATAAAGCTGCAGATATCACACACTAGGCATCCAAAGTCATAACCATCACCAGGATGAGGAGCTCTTTGGCTTCCAGCCAATAATACCCACCCATGAGTGGGGAGAATCAGATCATATTGTGACTGACCTACTTTCTGTTTACTCAAATCTGCAGCCAAAAATAATTTGGCATCCAGACTGTGTCTTTTGTTTTGGCCATGCCATTAAACAGAAGACTGTTGGCTTCAGGGCCTCTGTTAGTCTGTTGATACTGAGTCTGCATGTGTTCCTCATTTTATTGGACACAGTCGATGAACACCTGGTTCTGGAGGAACATCTGCCTGAGTCTCCCTTCATTACTCTCCTCCCTACCTTGAACCCTCACTGATCCTTGACATTATCCGGAGCAAAACCTGCCCTGGTGGGTTTCCCTGCAGCAGAGAGAAGTGGAACTTTCTCCTATCCCTTCAGTCTTTAGTGCAATGCAGTCGTTTTCAAATATGGGTCAGAGGATGGGTTACATTGGATGAATCGCTTATCGTGCTGGTTAAAAGCACAGCTTTCTGGGGCCGAATCAGCATCTCAGAATTTCAGGGAATGAGGCTGCTCAGTTGTAACATTTCAGAAAATTCTCAAGCATGTTAAAATTTGAGATCTACTGACCTTTCCCTGCAAGGTAGGGGGTGAAGTTGCTGGAAGGACTCTAGCACTTTCTTTCCTTATTTAACCTGGCCAAACTCTTTGCAAGGAAAGGTGATTACCTATTGGTGTGATAGAGTATACATATTTAAAACTTCACTACTGCGTGGTATGGGCTCTTTTAAAAATGTAACGCCCCCTTGCCCTAGCTGGTTTGGCTCAGTGGATGGAGCGTCAGCCTGGGGAGTGAAGGGCGCATGCCCAGGTTGTGGGCTCAATCCCCAGTAGGGGGCTTGCAGGAGGCAGCCGATTGATGGTTCTCTCTCATCATTGATGTTTCTATCTCTCTCTCCCTCTCCTTTCCTCTCTGAATTAAATAAAAATATTTTTAAAAAGAGGTAACGCCCCCTAGAAGGGATAACTCATTAAGTCCCTACACAATAGAGTGAATTTCTTAGGAACAGCAAGAGGGACCTGGGATTCATCTCAGGTTGAAGATGTTGTAGGACAGCACAAGTTAAGAAAAGATGTGAAAAGAAAGGATTGGGAAATGAAATTCAAACTTCTTGCCCATTGGCTTATTGTCCCCACCTTCTTTTCCAAACTTGATCCTTATATGTTGTTGCCCTTGCTTTCAGCTAGAAAAACATTTTTAAAATAATCAGCTCCTTTTGGATGTGTTTGGAATTTTGCCTAAACAAGGTCTGCCAAACCTGCTTCTATGTTATTTTTAGTATCTCTTTTGCTTGAGTGCCCTGAGGACGTGCGATACTCCATGCATTCTTTCTTTTGATGACTATTTGATTGGCAACCATAACATTTTTCTTTGTTTAAATTATAAACTCACTGCAACCACAAGGCACCTTTCACCGTCTTTTAAACTACATGTCAATATGTGTTCTTGTAGAGCTATAATTACCTATTATTTCGTAGCTTGCTGAATTAAATGTTCATTAAACAAAAGCTGGAAATGGTATTAAATCTATATAAAAATTTTAATGTGCAAAAAGTACTAATCAGTATGTTAATATAGCTTTATCAGGGTTTCACTTATGGGGCAAGGAAAGACATTATATTTTTTAATGTCCTTAAAGCCATTCACATGTACAGAATAATGCACCTTTTTATAGAATAATGAGTTGTTATGTGACTGAGGGAGTTACGAAATGTAAATGAGACACAATTTCGCTGTACTGTCTTTGGAGAAAGCATGTGAGGTTTAAATAAAAGTGGAAGTTTCCCACTGTTGCCGTAATCAAGATTAGCATCGCTAGTGGAAGGGAGCACACTGGATGGATGTGGCGGGAAGTTCTGCCCCCTGGAAGAATTCTGTCAGGACCTCACCAGCCCAGACTACTGCTGTTCCTCTCAAGGTGCTCTGAGGCGAAGAGAGATGAAGTCACACACAAGCCAACTTCTTGGCCATCCATGCAGACATAAACGTCCTAGGGGGGAAAATGTTTCCCATGCGATCAGCCATTTTATTTGAAGCTTTCTGTCCAGGTAATACATGAACCTTGAATTTTAAGAGATTGGGTGAAAGCCTTATAAAAGAAGTAACAGTGTCTGCCTTGCCCCATTTCCACCTGCCAGAGGTGATCATGCTTAAGTGACTCTGTTTAGTGTTCTGGGTAGTTACTTTCTATTTCTAATAGTACATTTGTCCTGCTAATTTTTTAAAATATTTTTTTTATTGACTTGAGGAAGAGAGAAACATGGATCGGCTGCCTCCTGCACATCCCCTACTGGGGATCAAGCCCAAAACCCAGGCTTGTGCCCTGACCAGGAATCCAATCAATGACTTTTTGGTGCCTCATCCAATTGAGCCACACTGGCCAGGCCTGTCCTGATAATTTTTGATTGATTATTTTAGGATATATCTATTGAGTACCACCTACCAAAAGGGACTATTACACTGTCCTCATCTTCTTGCCCTTCTAATTTTTAATTCAGTTAGTGTTAGTTCTTCTGTTGATTTCCTTTGTTGAACCTTTACAGAATATCCTGAAAATCTTTTCTGGTCTCATCAACTTTAGAAACTGCCTCTTGATTCCCTGCCATATTAGATGAGCATTTTAACGTACTTTCACTTATTCTAGTTTTTTTTCTTCCTCTATTTTTTAGTTCCATTAAGTTTTGGCTCTTGGATTTCATTGACTTTTTCGTATCACTCAGTGTTTATCTTTATGCCAGACATTTTTTACTTGTGCAAGCCAGAGAGGGTCTCCATTCTTCAGGATAAAGAGTTCATCTGGAAATGATTTGGAGATTATTTATATAATTAAATATCCTGTTTTATTATGTACCCTGATGCTATCATGAGCATTTCCCCATGTCTTTATTTTTTAAACCAGGGGTCCTCAAACTTTTTAAACAGGGGGCCAGTTCACTGTCCCTCAGACCGTTGGAGGGCCGGACTATAGTTTAAAAAAAAACTATGAACAAATTCCTATGCACACAGCAGGGGCAAAAACACCCGGCGGGCCGGATAAATGTTTTCGGAGGGCTGCATGTGGCCCGCGGGCCGTAGTTTGAGGACCCCTGTTTTAAACTATCATCCTTCATGCCTACACACTATTCTAATATATTAGAGACATACTGAACCTTGGCTTTGGCTTTGGTATTTAGCCAGAAGATGCTACGTGGGTTGGGTTCAGGCTTAGTTTTTGAAGCCCCGATAGAATGCTTACTTGAATATTATTTCTGACATCTCTGAACTTGAATATAAGTAGTGGTTGTGTAATAATTTACCTGCCATCGTAAAGTGTCAGTGTAACAATATCTGTTAAATGAACACATTTTTTGAATTTGTTGTTAACATAGGAGTATTAGGATACTGGAATATTCAAAGGTAGGTACATTTAATCTACTAGTAGATGTAACTTGAAGTAAATAAATATCTTTTATTGCTTTATTCATTTAAATCTCTCAGTTAAATGAAATATAAACATATATTTCTGCTAGAGTAAAATTCTGCAATAATTATTAGAATTATGAGAACTATCATTTTAGAATATTTATATATATATTTTATTGATTTCGGAGAGGAAGGGAGAGGGAGAGAGATAGAAACACCAATGATGAGAGAGAATCATTGATCAGTTGCCTCCTGCATGCTCCCCACTGGGGATCAAGCCTGCAACCTGGGCATGTGCCCTTGACTGGAATCGAACCTGGCACCCTTCAGTCTTCAGGCTGACGCTCTATCCATTGAGCCAAACCAGTCGTGGTGAGAACTATTATTTTGTATATAAAAATAATTACTAAGAACTTTCAGATTAATAACTAGAGAGAGAATGTCAATTAATATGCATAATAAGAGAATACATTAGCTAGATTACCTTGGGGTAAAAAAAAAAACTATGCGTTTTGAACCTACAAATATTTATAACATTAAATTAATTATTATCAAGGTAGAGTAATATAGAATAGATGATAATTGTAATCCTTGTTGAATTTTATTTGGCGTTTTAAAATTCATAACATTACACAAAATAGCCTATAAAAGCTATATTTAATCTCTAGTTATTAAATTCCATTTAGGTCATGAATCTTTCAAGTAAAGCTTCTATTTGGAAATGCTTCACATTTTATGAGAATGAATAAAAAGCAGAATGCCAATTTTACTTCCTTGAAATGTCATGAAGAGAAAGACTTCATATCATAAAAACAAAACTCATCATAAACTGTCTTCAATGCAGACATTAATAGCCAATACTTAAATTGCACTTTTCTGTATGCTTCCTCTATTTGCTCCCTCATTTAATTCTTTCAGTGATCCCATAAGGTATGGCTGTTATTAGCTCACTCTACAGATGAAAAAGCTAAGGCACAGAGACATTAAGGAATTTGGCCAAGGTCACACAGGTAGGCAGTGGTAGAGCAGAATTTGAACTCAGGCCTTCTTACTCGAACCAGTGCTCTTAAGGAAGGTGTAATCTCTTAAATGAGTGCGTACTAGTAGATGGTTTCCTGGCACATGATAAGCATCCAATAAAAGTTAACTCCTTACTTGCTGGAATGGGGAATACTGGAACCAGAGAGGGAGGAGCTAGTGGGTTATTCACCTCTTGCTGAACCCGTCTCTAGAGTGGGACACATGAGCCCAGGAAGCCAAAAGCCAGCTTCAGCCAGGAGGGTCCCAGATAACAAAAAGCCCCTGTCAAAAGGCTCATGCCTGGCTATCCGGCTCCTTGAAGCCATGGCTCTGCTGGAATGTACAGGCGCTGTGGCTGGGTTCCATCACCAGTTTCCTGCTCGCTTTGTGAAAGTGACCACGAGGATAGTTGCAACATAACATTGGGTGCATTACTTCCTAGCTTTGCTGGGAAGGATGTGGTAGAATGGAGATTTCAGTGGCGTGGCATGTTATAACTTTGGGCTTGGGGGCAGTGTAGACCCAACTCTTCCCCTAAGGTTACCTAGGGTGCTTATAAGCATTCTACACAGAAAGCTTACTAACACCCAGGGCCTTATCCTTTAAAACAAAGGTTTGGAAACTTAAGGGTTTTTCTGGGATTAGCATTACAGAGGCACACATGAAATTCTTTCCTAAGGGCAATCAGTGCCAGCCTACTGCAATTAACTAAGAACTGTAAACTGCAAGCTACCGAGAAGCCACTGAGTAGGAGTACTGAGTCCAGATGTTAAAGAGTCAGAGGAAATTCAAGCAGTGCTAATAGCAGTTGTGGAAGCTGAGAGAGCTGTTGTACTTGTGCCTCAGTGTTCATAATTTATGAACTACCTTCTCTATAGCGCAACTTTTAAAATATGTGCAAATGTTAGTTACTCATGAATTGTTAACATCAAGGCTTTGTTATGTTAATGGGTTATACTTTATTGATTTATAATGCTCAGTTCTTGTGCCTTTCTTTTGCTGTGACTAGGGAAATCCTGGCTGATTGAGTCCCATTACCTTAACCTCAGGCACCACGGTGTGGCTGAGCCTGCCAGGATTCTAGACATAGACTCTAGTAGAAAAAACAATACCTCTAGAATAGTACCGAGAATACCAGCCTTACAAACAACCCTATAAGAGGGTGGCTCATAGCACCAGTGTTGGTTTTAGGTTCTTCCTCCCATTCCTTGGGTTTTGGGGGGGGTCCCACAAATCCCAGCACTTCTTTACCTCTCCCCTCAAATGGCCCTCAAATGAGGTAGCTCTTGAATCCCAGTCCTTCACTCACCCTGATTCCCATCGTTGTAGCTCTTTCTCATGTGTTCTTTCTCAGGGCTTTGCTGAGTGACTAGCTGGTATTGCTCATTCTGAAACTGTAGAAAGGTTAAGATGCTCCTCTTGGTCTAAGAAGTGTCTTTGCAAATGTAATTGGTTAAGATGAGGTCAAGCTAGAGTAAAATAAGTCCTTCATTTAGTAATTGGTGTCCTTATAAGTACAGGAGGAGATACACAGAGACATGGGCCAGAAGGCCTTATGACGATAGAGGCAGAGATTGGAGTGATGCAGCTGTAAACCAAGAAATACGAGGGTCGTTGGGAGCTCACAGAAGTTAGGAAGAGGCCAAGAAAGTCTCTTCTCTGGAGCCTTTAGAGGGAGCATGGCCCTGCCAATACCTTGATTTGGGGCTTCTAACCTCCAGGACTCTGAGAATACATTTCTGTGGTTTTAACCTAACTAGTTTGTGGTCATTTGTTGTAGTAGCCCTAAGAAACTCATACAGGGTAATTTGGGAAGCAGCAGTGGATAACAAACAATTATGTAAGCACATTACTCTTATACTATACTCGTTGACTTTTCAATGAATTCATTGTTTCTTTGGGCCATTTTTCTGTGTTTTTGGCAATTTTGCAAAATTTTATCTGGGCCTTCTTCACCAGGACCAGAGGCACCAAATATGCGAACACATGACACACTGGGGTGCACAAAGCTTGTAACTTTGTACACAGAACCTATAGTGCTGCTGTAGGTTTGTGCCCTGCAACACAGCAATTTTGAGATGTTTGATTTTGCCTGTCTCCATCAAGGAGGGGGGGAAATATTTTATAGTTATGAGCACTCTGTGAGGGAGTGCACATTTTGACTAGATATTCATGGAACCAAATTCTCTACTAAGAATTTTACATGTATGTGGTTGGAAGAGTTATCCATAGACTAGCTTCTGACTCTGTTAGCTTCAAATCTCACTTCTCTGCTACCCATGTACTTCCAGTGTCGCTCACTTTCATGTCATCATTTGAACTCTGGTCCTGCATCCTTGTTAAGCTGAATGGGCCAGCACAGTGGGTCCTAGGAGCACTCCTGCAATTCATTCCTGCCCCAGGATGACTAGAAATGGCTTCATGCATGTGAAAGTGCTGAGATACACACAGAAAAAAACTGGCTCAACGTTCCCTTAGCAGATCCTTAAACTGTCCTTTCCCTGGGAAAGAAACACTCCATTTTCTTTGGCTTTTTTTTTGTGTGTGCCTCTAAAATGATAAAAGCATAGTGATGCCAATGGCCATTTCTATCTCTCTGTGAAAAAATCCTGCCAGCGAATGAAACATATCCAAGAAAAGTAGAATGAAATTAATTATTTCATGAGAGAGATTCATTTCTGATGACATCTCTAGATTCACTTGTGACTGTAGCCAAATTTAGTTTTTCAGTGACCCGAGCCAAGACATTCTCCCTCCCCTGTTTTTGCTTCATTGAACTTGAATTCTGTGTCTTTTTCCTGACTTTTTCACTGCTGTAACGTTAACTCCTAGAACTTGGCACATAGTAGGCACTCAATAAATATTTGTTGACTGAATGAATAAATTGGGTTTCTGTCCCTTGAAACCAAAGAAGGCCTTACTAAATCAGAAAGAATTCAAAGAATTAATTATAATCCAGGTAGAATTTAAGTGCTGCAGGCCAAATGTTAGAGGTAGACTATTGATAAGTATAAGTGTTCAAATGGAGAGGGAGGGCACTCTGGATCTATTAGAAGCAAAGGCTAGAGGAAAGCATGCACTGGGCATGCTCAGAACACAGGAGTGCAGTGGTCCTGTTGGGCAGTAAGTTTCTGATGGAAGGTTTGGGGATGATGCTGAGAAGGCAGGGTTAGCCCATCTCAGAGCTTTGTATGAGCAGTTGAAGAACTTGGAACTTATTTTGTGTCCAGTGGGGAATCAATGGATGATTTTTTGAGCAGAGAAGTGAGATATTATGGCTTCCATGGATAGTTTCATTTTAACAGAAAACTCAAAGCTTTCGCTTGAAAGGGTGTACTCTTACATAATAGGAATTTGAGATCATAAAGCAGGTCAGTGAAGATTTTTTTTTGTGTGTGAGAGAACTTTCAATAGTCTCAAATTATACCATGTTAGGCCACTGCTATTTTATGACTCACTAGTCATTTTCCTATGATAATTTGGAATTAAATCCAGTCATTTCTCAAAGACCTATTTGTAACTTTTGGCACTCTGACACTAGAAATAGGAAGATCCAAAGGGAGATAAAGGGAAGAAAAACAAGAAAAATGAAGAAAAGACTTTTTTCTCTTCAGATCCATTTCATCTTTTGGGAAAGTTTTAAAATGATGACGAAAATATCTAAGATAAGTTTTCAGCCTGATAAAAATGATCAGATAATTTAAAAGAGAAACATCTAAGGAAGAAGACATTGCATGAATAGCTCAAAAACCAATTATGCATAGTTTGGTGGGAGCTGATTTAAAGTAATCATGATAATCTTATCTCTCTTTCCAGTAACTGGGATAAACATGGGCATTTGAGCCAATCTTCGTGTGAAGTGAGTTGGGGAGGGGGATAACATTTTCTGTGTTAACTTAAAGAGGTGCATGGGAATAGCTGTTTCCTTTGCACGATGCTGTTATGTAGGTGACATCTGGAGCGATTCCTGCCACTTTGGAACTAGAGGAAGATTTTTCTAAGAAAGGCAGAACGGAAAGGTAGAAACTACCAGGGTCTTTGTTGGTGCAGCTGAGCTGCTGAATTAGCCAGCTTCCAGACTTCCTCATATGTACTACATGAAAATTATTGATATTTAAGTCATTTTCAGCCGGGCTTTCTTATTTGCAGCTAAAAGCAAACTCATGGATATTGCTACCTAACAGAGGTCTCTTATGTAAACCAGTGCTCTTTGGAATGTGGAAAGATTATGGTGCACTGAAAATGAGGGCTTCAATCACAGTAATTCCTTATTTTAGTTTTCTCCAAATCACTTCTATTTATTTCGTCTTATTGGGGGTGGAGGGGCGAAGCATCATTGCTCTTTTCCTTTAGACTCTAAATGAGCCACCATGGCAAACACCCGGATGAAGAGACTGTTGATCAGACGTGTCCCATGATCTGGATGTTTGGCTTTTGAAGATGAAACACTTGAAACACAGAGCAATGTTTCCACTTTTCAGCTATATTTTGGTATTATATGGGAACCACTATTGCAAAAAGCTAGGAATAAAGGATTTACATAAGAAATGGGATCATCCAACAGTGTCACTGGTTAGCTGTCCTGCTTATATAGCAGATAATTCTTTTTTTTTTTCAATTATTCAAAAAATTGAAAATCTGCCATGTACGGGACATGGTGATATAGGGTTGTAGTTATGACTTCATATATCAGTATACTTCATAGACTTAAAGACAGTCTTTGTCTTCCAGGAGCGTACAGTTTAGTGGTGAGCAGACATTGACATGGCAGAGATTGGTAAGGTGTTAGCGGAGGTATGGAAAAAGGAGTTTCTTGCCATTCTTTTCGTCATTCAACACACATTCATCATAGGGACCAGCTATGGCCCTTATTCTCACAGAGCTTATAGTTTAACGAGAAAGACATGGATATATAAATGCACAAATAAATATACAATTATAAATTCAGATAATGTGATTTAAAAAAGTACTGTGCTACAGACAGAGTAACTGAGGTGATGTAATTTGCTTTGGGGGGTCAGGAAGTGACTGTCTGAGGATGTGACATTTAAACAGACCTGAAGGGTGAATGGTAGAGAGCATGATTAAGTTTGGGGGGAGGGGGAGGGAAAAAGGTTAGAAAAATCCTCTTATAGGGTGTGGCACTAAACTCAACTTATAGAAGTCAAACTGGTGTGGTAGGAAATGTTTACGTGCATATAAAGAAGACTGTAAGGAATAGGTGACCCTTGAACAATATGGGTTTGAACGTCCGTGGGTCCACTTATATGTGGACTTTTCCAATAAACACTACAAATGTATTTTCTCTTCCTTATTATTTTCTAAATTACATTTTCCTTTCTCTAGCTTACCAGAATACCAGGTATAATACATATAACATACTAAATACGTGTTAATCAACTATTTGTGTTATTGGTCAGGCTTCCTTGTCAACAATAGACTATTAGTTAAGTTTTGGGGAGAGTCAAAAATTATACCTGGATTTATGGTCTTCACTGGGGGTCCTGCCTGGATCCTAAGAAGACCAGACCACCTGTCCTTCTTCTACCTTGGTGAGGGATCAAATGAGGGAACATCTTAGAATGATTGATTGATTTCCTCAGACACAAGTACTTCTGAAATATATGTACTGTCATTATTTGCTCTGATACCAACTTTTTGTGCAGGTTTTAATTTTGTCTGTTCATTTTAACCACATTTGAGGTCTCCATGACTACAATAGAACAGAAGGAAAAAATTGCTTCTCTGTTGGAACATCCTAAATGGGATTGTTTATCGTAAAATGTGGGTATTTTAAAGGATGCCCACATCTTTAAAAAGGTGTAAAGGCTGTTCATATGGTGTTCCAAGCCAGGGACAATTTTATGTTCTAGCCGTGGGTGATAATGGGAGCACATTGAAAAGATGTATCAATAGGACTCTAGAAACAGACTGAAAAAGTGTCTGGATTTCATGGTCGAATCCAGATGCAACCTGATAAATGTTTACTAAGGGAGGGGCTGGGCGCTCTGCAACCTGAGTCATAAGGTCAAGTGTGATTTATGTGGAAGTTGTGTGAGTTTACATTCTGAACTCCCGAGTAAAACCTCCAGGAAACGCTGTCACATTTTCATAGGACCTGCCCGGGTGTGTGGCCGGCCTTCCCAGCACCATGAGGATGTAAGGATAAGCCAGCCCCCTTTCCCAAGAGGCAATGAGTGTGTTTGAAGCTTTGCAGTTGGATCTGAGTTCCCGTTGCACCACTTGCGATCTCCATGACCTTGGACAAGTCCCTCGATGCCCCAGACTCAGATTTCCTCACCTGTTACCGTAAATGAGAGTAGCAAAGCCCACCCAACAGGCTTGCTGTAGGGCAATAAATGAGATAGCATCTATAAAAGTGCCTGGCATTGAATGAGCTCTTTAATGTCATGATACCCACTCTTCAACGGCAGAGAATTTTGATGAATTTGATTTCTAAACATCACACAAAGAGTGGCAGAAAGCAGAGGAGGAAGATGGGGATTGACACTGCGGGAAGCCCAAGTTTGGGTTGCCTGATGCTCAGGGAGCTGAGTCCCCAGGCTCTGTGCAGCGGCTGGAGATTTCTGGAACTTAGCCAACATCTGGAGCCAGCCTATTCCTGGGTGTCGGTGCAGATGCCAAGGGCTTGGCAGACAGAGGTGAGGGCGACGCCAGGCTGTGGTCACATCCCTTAGCTGGACGGCCCCACCGCTCAAGGTGGAGCCAGTGCTGGCTGACCCCTGTCCTCCGAGTAGCTGTTTGGATATTTGTCACCGGTGTGTGTCCCCAGCCACTGCTCAGTCCTCCTTTCCTCCCTCCTGGGTCTTGTCCTAGTCAGGTGCTCTGCTTCCAGTCAGGTACCCAGACCGTGTCCTATTTTGGTTCTCAGATTAAGGAGAGCAAACCTCTGCAAAGGTAAATCATTTGCTGACAAGCTGGGACCCGTGCCATTTTGAAGAGGATGCTCAGAAACTGGAAGAATGACATTGTAATGGCAGAAGGATAGGCATCGGGTTGATGTTTGGGGTCAGAGGTCTCTGCCTGGCATCTGTGAGTGGGATATATCATGACGCAGTGGCCACACTTTCTTCTTGGAAGCCTACCCTTGCCAGACGTAGTGTTTTTAACTCTTACCTGGAGCAGGGAACTAATCAGAGGAGTGGTTTAGCACAAGGTGGGGCCACTGCTGGCTGACCTCTGTCTCTTTTCCCCTGTCCCTCCATGAGTACTTATGCCCAGCCTTTGGTGAGCAAAGAGAGGCCTGGGGAGAGTGAAATTGGTGAGGGTGGAAATGATGAGAACTTAAGGTTTCCCACTAAGAAATAAGGCTCATAAAATGGAGAAAGTAAGAGAAAGTGGACGGAAGCCTGGAAAGGATAACACACACACACACACACACACACACAACCTACTTATACATAGAAGCACCTCTGCAAAGTAAAAGGAAAATCAGGAAAAAGAAGAGCCAATAAAACCAAACAAAGAAAGGAAGAGAAGGAGATGATCAGAAGACGAGAAAAGGCACTTCGGTCAGGTCACTGTTTCTAGGTCAAAGGTGGTGGCATCCTGCAGGCAGTTCTTCCCCCCCCCCCCCCCCCCCCCCCCAGTCTTTTGCCTGCCAGGGGCTGCTGTTCACCAGTGAGCAGATACTGGGAGCAGCAGTGTCTCCTTGGATGTTCAGGCCTGTGGTCAGAGAGAACGTGGTTTCCTGCCGACACACACAGCTGTGGAACGTGGGATGAGAACTGGTTGGTAGCCCTGAGCCCTCTTTCCCACTGAGGCCCAAACTCACCCCCCAGACTTTGCAGTCTGTGGCTCTGTCTGAGGGCCTTGGTGCAGAAAGACACAATCGGCCTCTTTTGGAGGAGCCAGCCTTGTGGCTGGAGCGATGGAGTAGTGCTAAGACACACAGGGCTAAGATTACCCTGCCCTTATTTCTGCAGCCGAAAGGCACATACTGTGAATGTCATGGGTATTATGCTGTCAGACCCCTGATGGCCTCAGTCCCCTTGTCCGAGCCATTGTTTCATCTCAGGGTTGGGGAGCCCAGGAACGACTCCATAGAGCGCAGGCTGACAGCTTCTGTGAGCTGGGCCTGTCTCTCCTTCACCCGTCCCCTTGAAGGACACCCTAGGGAAGTGGTTCTCAACCTGTGGGTCACGACCCCTTTGGGGGTTGAACGACCCTTTCACAGGGGTCGCCTAAAACCATCGGAAAACACATATATAATTACATATTGTTTTTGTGATTAATCACTATGCTTTAATTATGTTCAATTTGTAACAATGAAATTGGGGGTCACCACAACATGAGGAACTGTATTAAAGGGTCGCGGCATTAGGAAGGTTGAGAACCACTGCTAGGGGCTCAGACCAGGGTTTCCTTTCCACTACACCCTGGGAGGTAGAATGGGCACCGGTTCTTCTGTCAGGTCCTGTTGTTCAGGAAAAGCCTGGAGTGGAAGACACACAGAAGCAAGCAGACTTTTCGTGGCTGGTACTCCACTGGCTAGCTCTCAGCCCAAGGGTTGCTGCTGCTTAACCTACTAGTTAGGAGTTTGGAGTCAGACTGCCTTGGCTGCATTCTAGCCGCACTACTCCCACGCCATGTGTCCTAGGATGAACCTCTCTAAGTCTTAGTTTTATCATCAAACAAGGATAAATTCACTTCATCGGTGTTGGGATGGCCCAAAGCTTAGCACCATGCTGGCATAGAGAAGGTATTTAATGCATATTATTTATTGATAATGATGATGACCAGATAGTTGTCTTAGGTGTCTCTACCATTGGACTCTTGGCCACAGCATGGAGACCATCTGGTCCCAAGTTAGAAAGTTTATCAGGATGATTTTTCTGATGAGGCAGGGGCGGGGAGGGGAGGGCAGGAAAAGGGGTAAGGATGGCTTGACAAGGATTAAAATAAAATTCTTCATGCTTCTGGGCACACCCTATCCAGCTTCAGACTTGGATTTAAACTTACAAGTTCAAAGCCAAGCACAAATGGCCAGTGTTCTTAGAAAGATGGCTCAAACCACAGTTGATTCAGTGTTCTCAGTGGGTAGGGACCATGGACCAGCTCTGAGCAAAGCAAAGTAGAGACGGATGCTTTGCCTCTTCAGCCTCCTTCCTCGAGGCCCCTTTTACAATAGTAGTATCATCCACGGCATGTGGGGTCTTCATAACAATATAGTTTTAGAAAAAGATCTGGAACAAAGTCACAGAGAGAGGTTAATGACCGACAGTTGAACATGCTAGCTCTTCAGGGGAATTTGGATTTTGAGATAAAACTATATACTCCCACATCGATTTTAAGAGTGCAGAAGGCATTCCGGGGACATCTGGTCTCTCTAGTTAGGTAGTTAATTCTCTCCTCTGTAGTTCAGCTCTAGTGGGTGGCATGATTAGCAGCAATTAAACAGAGGAGCCAAATTGTCGCCCTGGTTTACAAGATGTATTTCTGAAAGTTTCTCAGAGATACTGGGGCACTGAATCTCATTTCCTCTCTCCCCGACTTCCTCCTAAAACACTTCAGTTACAGGAGAAGCTGGTTTATGGCTACTTTTCCCTTGCCGAGTCAGGGGGACGAGAGGCATTTCGGGGACCTTGAAACCCACTGCAAGAATTGGAAGGGTCCGACACCTTCCCTTCGAACATCCTTGTTTTAAAAGGAAGTTCACCCTCCACATCCCTTGCTTTTATTTATTTATGTTGTTATTTGCTTGTACATGATGAGATACTTAGTATTGATTCAGTGAGTGTTATGGGATCATTTTTCAAGCTTTCTGCTTCATGCTCACCCACGGCAATGGTTTTTGTTCAGGATAGAATAGCTTTTTTTTAAAAAAAATCTGTGATACAGAGTAAGAGTATACCTAATGTATGTGTCATTTCACGTAACAATAGTCACCTTTACTAAGTGTAAAAAACAACACATTGTTTGACCCCTGAAACTGAGCTCATTGATTTCATAGTCAGGAGGTCCGGACTCGTGTTTGCACCTGGATCGCACATGCCCAAACAAGTGTGTGTGTTGTCAGTGCCTCTGATGATGGCCTGATAATGACCACGTTGGCCTTGGTAAGCCTGGCTGGAGGTGTTTTGGGGACTTCTTCACTCATGCCTAGCATGAGGCCAACCTCTCTCCCAGCAATATACCAAGGCCATCTCGGTTCGAGGTGGTCTCCCAGGAGTGGGGCAGTGAGGGAGGGTCTGGGAGTCACACCCAGCAAATGACACCCATAATCCACATCACCACTTCTTCATGGCAGAGAGAGGGTGGACAGGAACCAGTTTTTGTGGGAGAATCTGGCTGAAGGGTTAGTTTCACGGAGCGACACTGTTGTCCCACTTTGCACATGGGTCTAAGACGACCCCTTTCCCTCTCCGTTTTCCCAAGTTGGCATCTGTTTCTTGTGTGCATGACTGGACTGGGGAAGGCTCCTGCCCTTTGAGGGGCGTGGGGCACAGATTCCAGGCATAGGGTTATAAACCAAAGGGAAGGCTATGACAGGGCTCGCCTGGAAATGCTTTAACCGAGGACAATGTCAGACATTCAGTATGTGTTCCTCGGTGATTAAGTCGTCAGTAAATTCAGACATGCAGTCTCAAGAGGGAACCTCTCCAATCCATTATCCTGAGTGCTCATGTACCCTGGGAGGCCATTCTTCTGCTATTTTATAGAAGGTGAGCATCCTGTATTTTATACAAGCGGAGAAATATAGAAAATTGTATGGTTACTGAAGAAACCCCTATTTATCTGAGTCCTATGAGATCAAAGGTCCTATAAGCCCTGAGGATATTTGGATTAAAAACAATGCTATTTGGATTCACATTAAAATCTATAGTGAGCTCAGCCAGTGTGGCCAAATGGTTGAGCATTGACCTATGAACCAGGAGGTCACAGTTCGATTCCTGGCCAGGACACATGCCTGGGTTGCAGGCTTGACTCCCAGTGGAGGGCATGCAGGAGGCAGCTGATTAATGATTCTGAACATTGGTGTTTCTATCTCTCCCTCTCCCTTCCTCTCTGAAATCAAGAAAAATATATTTTTAGAAAACTATAGTGAAATCTCAATTGTATAGAGGTGAAGACTTTATATATTCTTCCTAAGAAGATGGCAAATCTCATTCCTACTTTCTGTCTCCTGCCCAACTGAGTGCCATGCTCTTCCATTTCTAGCCGTTCAATAAATATTTGTTAAATGAATGATTTAACTCCTACAAATTGTTATCTCAGACCAGCTTCTCTCAGCATTCAGCCCACTCCACGTCCCCCTCCCTGACTTCCCAGGCAATAGCTGCTGAGAAACTGCAAACAAAACATAATTAGGAAGGTAAATCTACTTTGAAAAACTGCCCACATAAAACCAAATGTAGGCCAGAGGCAAATTTAAGTGATTTTTTTCAGACTCATCTGTGGTTTTTATTATCCATGGTCCTGTGCTGGCCCAATTTTTAAAGATAATCAGGTTATAGTTGATATTGGTTCTGTATTTCCACTTTATTTTTTTATTTAAAATTTTGTTTCAATTACAGTTTACATGCAATATTATTTTGTACTAGTTTCACAATTATGTACTTTACAAAGTGTTCCCCCTCATATTTCCAGTATCTACTTTGCGCCATAGATAGTTATTACAATGTGATTGACTATATCCCCTATGCTGTACTTTACATCCCTATGACTATTTTCTAAGTACCGATCTGTACGTCTCAAAACCTTCACCTCTTTTACCCAGTCCCCCATGTTAGAATGGAGGGGAAAGGTGGAGGGGAATGAATTCGAAGAAATAAAGTTACAAAAACCCGGGAGTTGTGCTGAGCTGAAGACACAAAAAGCAAAAGGCATAGTATTTTTCTTAGCTGAGGTGTATGCAAATTTGCCTTTAGCCACCCCCTCTCCCCAAGCTCTAATCCTATTTGCTCTCTCATCAGCTTGGGGTTGGGGCATATCTGGGAGGTAGGATTTGTGAGGCCGCAGCAGTTACTCACATTCTCCTCTTTCCCAGCCCCCAGGGAGCAGTTCTGATTTACAGCCTTTCCTACCCAGTAGCCAGGAGCACCTCGGGCAGAAATTTGGGTTGCAGGAGAAAGTGCTCTTCCTCCTTCAGGGGGCAGGAGCAGGGAGCAGCTGGTAGCAGTCGAAGCCTGGAGGCTAAGGAAGGTTTCCAACGTTTAGGTCAGGGCTCTGACTTGACATGGGGTACTCAGCCTGGACCATTCGGAACCCCTCTATCATGGCCAGCATTGCAGAGTGCACGGCCCCTGAATCCAAAACGAATGGACGAACGGGTGAGTGTGTGAATGAACTTGCTGGAAACAAAGTGCTCCTGCCCTTTTGTCATTTGCCTACACATTCCAATGACCCACTGCACTCCCCTTAGAGGAGGCGACTTACTGGCCCATGTACCTGCAGTGAGTGGGCTGTGGTCTAAGTATGAGAGGTGGGTGCCTGTTTGGTGTAAATCAAGGGACAACAGTTTTTATCGCCCTCAAAATATTAGGTCATCTCCTGGCGAGCCATGCCTTCGACCGGGCCTGAAATTCCTGTCCTTATTACCATATAAAGGGTTAGATAACCAAGTTGAAGGACTGAATTTCTTCAGGAAGTCCCAGATAATGTAAATATTTTCCTTAGGATTGGACCTTTAGCCCTCTCCCAGGTCAGCTCTTTGGTTCCTTATATGAGATATAAGACAAGTAGTTTAATAGAGAACCCAGCAGTGATGGAGGCAAGATCTGAGGACAGATGACAGCATGGAGACTTCAGCTCTAAGGTTGCCTGGACCCTAAAGGGAAGACGCCTCTGCCTATTTAGATAGAGGTTTCCTGCTTCCCAGTTTCATCTATTCTAGGCTTTGCCCCATCCCCAGCTGCAAGTCAAGATCATTCAGCTTTCCAGGCTGCTGGGTCTGACAGATGCATCTCAAGAGTAATCTTAAGGGACCACCCTGCAACCTTAGCCCCTCCCAGGAGCAGCAGCTACCTCACATGAGGCTGCAGGAACCTCCTTTATGGTACACCCCGAGGGGCAAAAAGTTGCATTTGTCCCTGAGGAAGATTGGACATGAACATAACTCTGTTCTGCCTTTATTCCTGAGTCTGACATCCTGCTGCCAGGTGATATTTTCTGAAAGGTTGTGGTCATGATGTCACAGTTCTGCCCAAAGACATCCAATGGCTGTCTGTTGTTCACCAACTAAAAACTCCCACAATTCCACTCTGTGCCACTGATTTCACTAATTTGCCTCATTTGAGACAGAGGGGAAGAAGAGGCCTAAATGTCATGTTGGACGCATTTAACAGGTTTGCAAGGAAACATGACAAACACATTGGGTAAATTTATATGACCATTTTTTTTCAATAACAATCCACAATATGTATAATTTATTTAATAAAATTGAGAAGCTTGGGAAGAATATTCGACTGGGCTTGGGAAAACTTGAATATGGATCCCGGTTCTGCCGTATCACATGCAATAAATTGTTAACTAATTTACTTTCCTCTGGTGTCTCCCTTTCCTCAAAGGCACTTAGCCCACTGGAGGGTTGTGGTGATCAAATTAGATGATTGCGAGAGAGTCCTTTTAAATACTAAATTTTACATTCGGAGCACTTTCAAATACAAAATGTCATCAGTTAACAAAAATCTGAGAGTGCATTAATTTTTAAGCAGAGTGCTATTTCAGGTTTTTTTGGTGCTTAATAAAATGAGAAATCTAATTAAAAGTATTCAGTCTTCCTGAGATGCCTATGACTTCCAGCAGCTCTGCCATTTCATGGAAATTAGCCGGTGGGAGATCCATCCTGCATCTTCTGCAGGCAGCAGCGGCCCAAGGGGGGTACCTTGGGGATATCCTCTAGACCAGTGGTTCTCAACCTTCCTAATGCCGCGACCCTTTAATACAGTGCCTCATGTTGTGGTGACCCCCCAACCATAAAATTATTTTCGTTGCTACTTCATAACTGTAATTTTGCTACTGTTATGAATCGTCATGTAAATATCTGATATGCAGGATGTATTTTCATTGTTATAAATTGAACATAATTAAAGCATAGTGATTCATCACAAAAACAATATGTAATTATATATGTGTTTTCCGATGGTCTTAGGCGACCCCTGTGAAAGGGTCGTTCGACCCCCAAAGGGGTCGCAACCCACAGGTTGAGAACCGCTTCTCTAGACTATTAGAATGGACTGGCACTTCCTGTCTCTTGAAAGAGAAGCCGAGAAGAATGATGCTCGGGTTACATTACAGGGGAGGGATACTAAGAGGTCAGAGATTGGTGCACTCGTTAAAATCCTCAGGGACCAAAGCAACCCAGTCAGTTGTAGAGTGTATGTGGGGATGTTTGGGGGGGTCAGGTTGGGGTGAATGGTTACACTGCTTTCTTCCATTTTCCAGGGCAAATAGCTTCAGCTGCTGCCCAGAATCAGCCGGGTCATCAAAGCCTTTGAGAGTAGCTTTGAAAATGTGTCAGCCAATCGCTGGGCAGAACCAGCCCCGCAGCTGAGGGGGCCGCCCTTCCCCCTCCCCTCGCTGGAGCAGAGACTGGGGAAGCAGATGGAGGCCTTTCCCCCCTTGGCTGGCTATCGGGGCACATTGTGATGCACTCAGGACTCCGAAGCTGAGACCTAAGCAGACTCTTCATGTGTTTATGCCCTTGGCCCAAAGCCTGGAAGTAGTCTTAGAAGCCCCACTGCCGCCTCTTTTGGCGTGTGAGCGGCCGGATCTCATCCAGGGCAGGCACCCTATTAAATTTGCCTGAGTCCTCTCATGTGTCATTAAGCAAGCCGCTGAACCGCGAAGGCATTGCTGGAGCACGTTCAGTATAGTTCCGAGGGACCCCTTTCTGTAGATCCCAGGCCTTTGGGCTCCTGGAATAGAGCCATCCAGCCTTCCTGCCAGGAAGGCCCCAAGGCCACAGCACGTTGCAGGCCACTGGGGGGACTTTCCCCGCATCCCCAGTGCAATCCCCAGGGTTCTGTGAATCCCCTCGAGTTCCTAAGGCGCCTGCAGCTGCAAAGCCGACTTTGCGGAGCCACCGCTCGGGGAGAAGGGCCTCCCTGGGGATCTGCATGGAGTTTCTGAGGACGCGGCTCTGTGGCACGTGTCTCCACTGTTTTGTAAAATATTTTCCACTTCCCCTGTGGCAAATGCCTATCCCCAGAGACGGAGAGCTGGGAAAATTCCCAGGCCGGCGTTCCCTGTACCCCTGACCCTGAGGCCTGTCTCCAAGCTGATCCTGACTCTGTCTGGCGATGGGCGGTGCAGCTGGGAAGGTGTGGCTGGAGGCGGGGCGGGGGGGGGGGGGGGGGGGGCGGGAGTGGTGGTCTGCAGAGGTCCACCCCCTGCCTCCACTCCATGCCCTCCCACTGCCTGTGAAAGCTCCTCCTTTGGTTTCTAAATACTGGGAGCCTTGCCGAGAAATGCTTATTCAGCCATAGCATCCCTTTCCATATTTTTAATCCCTGATGGAATGAATAAAAAGAAGGAGGGCCTGTCTCCATCATGATGTGAAAGCTGTCTGGCCTGGGGATGGAGGAGTGCAGGGCGATGAAAAAGAGGCTGCTTTTAATATGAAAAAAAAAGAATAAAAATGTGCAATTTATAGTTATCTCTATACAATAACCTGTCTTTTGCCTTAACCTTCTCAGGATCCTAAGAAACATTCTATTCATTGAAATAAGTGCTTTGTGTCTCTCTGGGCTCTTCCTTTCAGACGTACACTAAGTCTCAGAGCACTCAAACATTCCGGATCTATTAAACTCCACATTCATTACAGAGACGTGTTCTAATTCCTCTTGTTCTCATTTCTGCAGTAAATTCTGTGCTTCTGAAGTAAGGATTATTTTGGGGTTAAATAAGATAATGATAAGCATCTGACTCCAGCTGGGACGACTCTGCTTTTCTCTTATTCAGGTCTGGTGAAATTTTGAACACGGAAAAAAAGGAGTTTGCTCAGAAGCAAATTCACCCTCTTCTAAACAATGAGGCTGATTTTTTTTTCACTCACAAGTGGAAAGTCTTGGGGGAAAGGTATGCATGGCTTTAATCTTAGGGAGAAAACAATCGTGCATCAGAGAGGGACATAGGTTTCTTCCAGGACTTGATGGAATTATTTTTGAGCTTTTCAGAGAGAAGAGTTATTTTTCTCCAAGGAAATGTCAAGTCAAAAGTAATTAATAAATACATAATACATAACTTTATTGAGCATTTTTCATGTGGCAGACAATGCTGTAAGGGTACAAGTATCAGCTCATTTACTTTGCAAATATGAAAATTAAGGCACAGCAGGGTTAAGTCACTTGCCTAAAGTCACACAGCTTTTAAGTGGTGGAGCTGGGGTTCAAACCAGCAGTTCCAGAGCCTGTCCTCCTAAAGCCTATGATGGATGAAATAACACAGAACAAACAAATGACCAGATGATGCCAGCTCCTCATTCAAAGGCTTTCAAATCAACCCGTTTGTAGAGTTGCATGACTTTAGCTTCTCCTTCTCTGTGATTTTATATTTTTCTCCATTCTATTGTCCAGGGGCTAGCAGGAGAAGGGTGAGACAGGAGAACTCAAATTCCTTCACTTTCAATGACCATCATTCATTCTAGTAAATGTCAAGTGAGGAGAGCAATTTTTTTTTGTGCCCTTCTTCCCAGTATTACCTCTAATTCCCTGAATTAAAGCCATTAGCCCATTAAAGATTTTGGAAACTCCACAAATTCTCATGACCTTACTTTTCTCTTATGGTACCTTTGTTGGACTCATTTTAATAAGCACTCCATTAGCATTTTGGCCGTGAAGAATGGTGGCCCACTACAACATTTCCTCACATATAAAAATTAATCCATTGTAACATTGTTTTAAAAACAGCTTTATTTTTGGAGTGGCATTGAAAGAGAGGACATCACCTTACCACATTCTACGTACATGATGATTGTAAGACATCTTGACTACAGAAATGTTAAAATGTGGGGAAAATGTGTTTTAGAATTAAAAATATAGTATTTTATATCTGCCTTTCAACAAGGAATGAGCCCTGTTAAGATAGCATTTTGTAAGGGTTCATCTTATGTGGTCTGCCTTCTCTGGGTATCAGAATTTTGATTACAGTTGTCAGCTGGAGTTCAGCCTGCTTCAGATATCTATTTTTAACAAGAACTGTCGCCGGGAAGGACAATTCCCGTGCTTTTTTTTTTTTTTTTCAGGACAAGCAAAGGATTGCTTAAGAATAAGGGAACTGACTCAGGGAAGGGGCCTGAGCTTTTCTTGTTAGGAAGGGGTTGGCTTCAGGTGTTGCCCCCTAATGGGCTGAAAATTGAGTGGCGATTCTTACCTAAGGCAGAAGGGTTGGGCAAGTCAGAGAGCTGAGCCAGGTTTGAGACCCCCAGAGCAAGGAGAGAGATTTAAACTCTAGAAACAAATTTAGACTTAAGGGTTTAGAGTAAAGCAGATTAGATTAGTTTTGGAGCAACAGCAGCTGAAAAACAAGAGGAGCTTAGAGTGTCATTGTTGAGAAAGGCTTTGGGTGTCTATGAGGCACCTTCATAAATAGCTGGTGGATCCTTAAATTGGATGAGTTTTGACAGATGGACAGAGGCAGAGTAGGGAGGATGAAAACTAAAGAAACCCCAATTGTTTTGTTTATGGGGTGTATCTCTAGAAATGGTATCCGTATAGCACAGTGCCCGGCCCTTAGGAGGCACTAAATAAATACAAGTTGATTAAATTCATAAATTGTCTCATTCACCCTTTCAACAGATTTTATTCTGAGCACAATATATGGCTGTAGATGCTCTTAAGTGGGTAGATTTGAGTGCACAATTGTTGGAATTCCAAATCTACTGGACACAGAATGTATACAAACCATCTACTAAACGTTTATCTTAAGCATGTGCATATGTACATCACACTGTGGTGTGTTCTGCTACTTACCTCCAACCTCCCATATCTAAGTACCGGGTGTGGGCTAGGTAATGCCTCTTCTCATTCTTTCATTTGCTTCTGCATTGATTGTCTGAACTTCAGTCTGAAGTTCGAAGTCTGCCATTTTCATCCCAGTCTTCACCCACTTCTTCCTTCTCAAAAAAGTCTCATCTTCCCTGGCTTCTGTGACAGTTCATTCCTCTGGTTTTCCTACTCTCTCACCCTGATCCCTTGTCTCTACTCCTCCTTTAAATGTAGTCACGTCTCAAGGTTCTGCCCTCAGCCCCTCTCTTCTTGCTGTCCTTGCGTATTTCATTGACTACTATCATCTCTTATCTTCACGTAGAGAGCTTTCCGCTTTACACCTCTTTGCTAAGATTTAATGCTATTATTTCCATCTGCTCTTCAGCTTTTGCCCTGGGATATCAACAGAGCTCACCGAACCCCAAACCAAACACACTGTAGTTTTTCCTTCACCAGCCCACACCTGCTCTACCACCTAAGTCCTCTAGTCTTTATAATTTCAAAGGTGAAATTATAGTCATTCTCAAATTCTTCCCAACCTTCCCCATTCTGAAGTCCCCTTCTCCCCGCCTCAAATCAAGTCCTGCTGACTCGACCTTCCTAAATCTCTGTACTTTGTTCTTTTTTTTCTCATTTGTTGCCTTACTTTAGCTCTCATGCTCTCTCACCTAAGACTTACAATAACCTTGATTGGCTTCACTTTCCTCCAACACCTCTCCACTCAGTATCTTCTCCAAATGCAGATCTGGAAATGAAGATGCTTCGACCGGCATTCCTTTATTTAAAGGTTTTCACCATCTGGTCCCAATGTACCCCCTTAAGGAATTTCCTCCACTCTGCTCTCCTGTGACACTTGACTTTCTGCTCCAGTCTCCCTAGAAAGAGCACATCTAGACTCTGTGCCTTTGCAGAGTCTGTTCCTCAGCCTTGAGTTCTCCTCTCTTCTAAATTCCATTTGTTAAAATCCACAGGTGACCTTCAACGTGCAGGTCAGCTGAGGCCTCCTCTGAAAGGACGTTTCTGATTTCTTAGGTGGACGGAATATCTGCATTTTTAGGGCATTCTTTGAGTCCTTCGCTCACCACCCATGCATCGGAGTCACTTGTTTATGTCTCTCCTCTTCCGGGTCACCTGGGACATGACAAGGATGTCTTAGTCATCTTTATCTCCCACAGCACACGGTGGGCTCCAAGGACTGTTTGCTGAATTCACCTGATTTTGTTGAATTGATGTAATGTTTTACACAGCAGTGATGTGATTATGACATGGACAGAGGCAGGATCCGAAGCGTAGCTGTCATTCCCCGAGGGGTCATCTGGTTCTGCGCTTGTCGAGACCTCAGAGACAGGTTGGAAGGAAGAGAACCAGCTTGTTGCCGGGAAGGACAATTCCCTAGAAATCTGTCTCAGTCTGGTTCTCCTCCCTCTGCATCCTGTCCCCTCCCACCCAAAGGCCCTTATTTGAGATCTCTCTTCCCTTCATTAACTGCGCTTGTTGAGTGTTCCCCAGCTGTGGCTTCCTTTGGTCTTTTCCAGCTTCCACTGCTTGTTTATTTCTGTGTCAGCCTCTTTCATGGCTGTGGTTGTAAACAGGGCCCTTGACTGTCAGCTCTGGGGCCTGTGCAGTGAACCCTTACATATGGGTGGCAGGTCAAGGAGACTCTAGATCAGGGGTGGGCAAACTTTTTGACTCGAGGGCCACAATGGGTTCTTAAACTGGACCGGAGGGCTGGAACAAAAGCATGGATGGAGTGTTTGTGTGAACTAATATAAATTCAAAGTAAACATCATTACATAAAAGGGTACGGTCTTTTTTTTTTTTTAGTTTTATCCATTTCAAACGGGCCGTAGTTTGCCCACGGCTGCTCTAGATTCTGACTTGAAGGCTGGTTACTCCTCATGCCCAGAAGCGGCTCCAGGCAGGGGCCCAAGCTCCTGACCACCCAAATGGAACGTTCCAGACGGAAAGAAGCATCACACGGCACACTCTCTCCATCCCCTCCTAGGCCTCCCCTCCTCCTCCCACAAGTCCCCTCATCACAGGTTGGGCAGATGGCAGAGGGGTCACTCAGGCTTGCCTGCAGCGCAGAGTGACAAATAACACGAAACATTGTATGCCTTGTAGTCTTCCGTGCCTAATGTTTCCCCCTGTTTGAGAAAGTTGGAGCTGTGCTTGATCTAAATGACCTACCCATTCCACATTCCTAAGCCAGAGTGGCCTTGTTGGTTATGGAAGGAGAGAGACAGCCCTGAAGGCAGGCCAGGAGGATGTGGCTTGGTCTCTTCCCCACACCACCTCATACGGCAGACGCTTCCAGCCGGGGCTCTGTCTGAACCAAAGCAGGCTATCCTCTCTCCCTGATGCCAGTTGCCTGCTTCCCCTCCTTCCCACTGTGCAACCCAGGCCATCTTCTCCCTCCCCTGCCTCCACCCTCTGCCACCCTCTGCACTCTGCCTCCCCCTGAATTCTCCAGAGTGGCTGTCCCCTTGTCCCTTCGTCCCGTTGGAGGCAGCTGCCAGTGAGGGAGCTGTCAGCGGGAGAGCCACAGGCAGTGCCATCCTGCCGGAGTCCGGGGTCCTCCCCCAACTCTGCCTGGCAGTGCGCATCATCTGTCACAGTGCCCCCTCCCCTCCCTGCGCCTCCCCACCCCCTTCCCTGCTGCTCACTCTTTCCCAGCTCTGGAGATGCAAAGCCTGAGACGAGCCAGCAGAGCGGTGGGTTGCAGCCGCTCTGCTAGGGGCGCCAGGTGAAGTGGCCTCCCCTACCAGGAGGTGGCTAACTCTGTCACTCAGGGCTTCGCTGAGCCATGCCCAGCTGGGGCCCGAGCCAGCCACACCTTCCCAGCTGCACCGCCCATCGCCAGACAGGTAAGAGGGAGCAGGTCCTTCCAGCAGGGCCTGAGTGGGCTGAGCTGGCCATCCTGAGCCGGGAGTCCTGCTGGGGGGTACAGACAGCTGGGGCAGAAGAGGCCCTGTCCTGTCAGGACCCTCGCTTATTCTCTAACAGCTCCTCAGAGCGGAGAAGCCCGCCACCCTTGCCAGGAGCAGGGGTGCAGGACTTGGCCCATTCTTCCCTGTTAGTGGGGGCTGAGCTGCCAGTGTCCTTTTCTGTTCGCCCTCCTCCCTGATCCCAACTCCCTAGGTCCCCAAACCCTGTTTTCTGGCCCAAAGGGATGCTGTTTCTTCTCTCAGATGCCTTCAGGCATCTGAAAGTTCCGTGGTTTGCTATCTGGACGATGGCACTGTCTCTTTCCGTTTCATTCGTGTCTCCTGCTGTTGTTTTAAGTCGGCCGCCTGCATAGCAGTTTGGCCGCGCAGCTGTTCGGTTTCCCGTCACGGTGCAGGTCTCCAGCGTCACTGGTGACTAACACCGGTGACACATTCCGGTGCAGACGGACTCCCCACCACCATGAGCTGGAGGGAGATGAAAATGTCGGAGATCACCACTTTCTTTTTTTGCAGCTTTATTGAGGTATAATTGACAAGTAAAATTGTATTATGTTTAAAGTGTGCAACCCGATGATTAAATACATGTATGCATTGTGCAGGGACTCCCACCATCAAATTAATTAACAAATCCATTGGCAGGTCACCAATTCTTTAAAAAATTTTTTTTCATATTTTCATTATTACATAAAATGCTGATATAACATCGTAGTTAAAAATTTGCTCACATTCTGCATTATTTTCTTAGACATATTTAAGTAAAGACTTGCTGGGACCAGGTTTTTTTTTTATTGATATAATTAACATAACATTATATTAGCTTCACATGCACAACCTAATGATGTGATATATATATATATGATCACCACAATAAGTCTATTTAGTACCCATCACCAAACATAGCTACAGTTTTTTTGGGGGGGAGGAGGAGGTCACCAATTTCTCAACAGTGTGCTGAGGGCACAGTTGCTGCCCATAGGTGATGAGACCCTAGCATCAGCTCAAAGGGTTCTCCCCCGAGCTGCCTAGGTAGGGACTTCTAGGGGCATTGGGGGAAAGGGCAGCTTTTCTATTTCTGTGTTAGAGCCACTTAGAACCTGTCCACTGTTTCACTGCAGGCTGAACATCTGGCTTTTAGGTGCTCATAGGTCCTGATCTTGGGATGCTTTCAATCTAATGACGTGAGAAAGGAAGCCCACCCTATTCCAAAACTTGGGTTATTCTGGGATTATTTGTTTCTACAGAATGAGGAAACTTGAGGGTTTTCTTGGAAGATGGAGGAGGTGCTGGGACGTGGGGGAGTGAGAGAACTGTTCTGAGGTCAGATGCATGCTTGGGGAAAGTTCAAAGCTCGAAACAGGCAGCATGGTATTGGGCTGATGGCTGTTATTATTATTTTGGGAATGAGAGCTCCATCAGCACTCAGTCAATCTGGCAAACTAGTTTTTATTAACCCTTTGCTGTCAGCTCCATCCTTAGAGCAGGTTTCCTGGAAGAAGGTCAATGGGTGGGGTGCGTGGGGATTGGACTGTGTAGTGTGGATAGTAGCCCACTGTGGCCAGGCAAGCATAAGCCGCTCCTGGCACCTGGATCCTTTTGGCATTAAAAAGAAAAAAAAACAGCAACAGTTTCACACAGCGCCTAACACATAAAGGAATCTGAAAACGTCCTCACAGCCTTTGTCTGGTTGAATTAAACCTGCTAATGGAGCCTAGATCTATTTCCCATGGGTCAGTGAACTCTGATCTGAAGAATAGGGTTCCTTAGCCACAATGCCATCTCACAAATGCCAGGTACTCCTCAGGGGCTGGTGAGAGTGTGGCTGAGCAAATCCCATCCTATTTCCATTAATAAACCCGCCAAATGTGGGTCTCAGCGGTGAGTCAGCAGCACAGCTGAATGTGCTGAGATGTCGTGGAGCCTGGACAAAGCCCGGCTGGTCCCGGGTTCCAGTCTCTGTAGGGCCATTCATTGAATAACGCTGGGCCCTTCACTCAGGACTACTGAAAATGTGTTTTTGTAATCTGTAAAACGGGCACAACACGAGTGCCCAGCATGCCTCCAACGGTTTATGTGAGGCTCAATGTAAAGTCATAATGATAGCTCCCAGTTATCGAGATGTGCTGGGCAACGTTGCTAGGTACTTATCCTACATGTCACCGTTTAATCCTCCCACATTCCCCAAACCCACTGAGGCCCAAAGAGGTTAAGCTACCTGATCAAGTTCAGCTCCAGAAACGTGAAAGCATTTTGTGGGTTGTGACTGTGCTATACCAATGTCAGTCTTGTTGTGTATAAAGACTTCATGGCTTAGAATTTTTGTTCTGTTCTATCACAGACTGTTTCGTGCTTTCTTTATGTCCTCTTTGTCCAAACACCTCTATCTCCAGAAACATAAGACACGCTCCTTGCTTCCCCCTCTTTGCTTTGGGGATTAGGATAGTTTTTACTGTCCACGAAGCATCAGCATTCTCATCGGGACCTGTAAGAGTTTTCTCTGTGTGGAATTTCCAGAAAGCTTTTGAATCTTTCAACAAAAGGTTCTAGAAAGAAGAAGGTCTCAGAAAAGCTGAATGGCTTAAGGTAGATTCCTATCAGGGCTTTGTCTCTCAAGGAAAAGTGTCAGAATTTGCTCAGTGCATCTTTGTGCATCTGAGTGCACCCACACAGCCCCAGTCCCTCCTCCCGCCCCCGGTGCAGGCATTAACGTGCACCCAGCATAGCCTAAGAGCAAGGCATCTCATTTCCTAGAGGACTGGGTGATGATAGGAGCAGGTCTTGGTGGGAGAGCTGTCTCCTGGAGGCCAGGTCTTCACTCCAATTTCCTGCTGCTGTTGCTGCAGCCAGACCCATCCCTGGGTCTGATGGCTGTGGGGTTTCCTTTTACACATGATTCTAGGTAGCTGGCGAGAATGGAGCAGGAAGGGAGGACATAAAAGCCATTGGCTGAAGTCATTAAAAATGGAGGATTAGAAAGACCTTATTTTATATTCAGAGGAGGGGGAGAGTGCTGAAGCTGCTTTCTGCCCACAGCTGTAGGCCCTGATGGCAAATGATAAAGCTTTTGTTACCGCCTACAAAGAGGAAGACATGGAGAACCAGTGGCCCGGCACGTGAGATAGGAGGAGAGAGCCCCACTTGGATTGTGCTAGTGCATTGCTCTTACATCCCAGCCCCGGGGCTTTGCAAACTAGGTCCCACTGCTTCTCCATCTCTGACCCTGCTGCCCCTTCCTCTGCAGCCTCTCCTCCCACCCCCATTTGGTATTAGGCCTCTGCCTTCCATGACTCTGATAACTATCGATGTGACTGCATGTTTTTATAAGGCTGAATCATTTATAATCCATGTGGGCTTCAATATCTCAATGAATTTTTACAGTAATACAAGAAGTTGGTATCACTTTAGAAATTCTGATTTCAGAGATAAGAACGCAAGGTCTTAAGCCAGCTGTAAAGGGCAGAGTTGGAGCTTGAACACTTGTCACCTGACCGTGGAGCCTGTGCTATTTCTATGGCCCCACACTGCCTCTTCTGGTCAGCATCCTGCCCCAAACATGTTCTCACTCACCTACCTGCTGACTGGTTCAGTTAAATTCAACTGAATTTATTGATCATCTTCTTGGTGCCAGGTACTGTGCTAAATGTTGGAGATGGGGAGCTGAAAAATATATTTTTTACTTCTGCAATGTATGAAATACCTCAACCTGCTTCCCCATCTTCTCCCCTACAAACCCATCTACATTTACACACATCCTTCCTTCCTTCTCAGATGTGTCTGCTCAAGGAGAATCCTTCCTCCTGTGGCCTTGAACCCATCCTTTCCCACTTAGTGCGCTTTTTCAACTCCTTCCTCAGTCTTTTTTCTCTTCTGCCATGCTATTCAATTCTTACAAATAAAAAAGAAATTTCATTTTTTAAAAATTGACTTGGGCACCCTCCTTTTGTCAGCAAAGTTACCCGAAAGAATCTCTGACTCCTCTCTTTCCATCCCCTCCTCAGTCCTTCACACTTTGGCTTCCATCCCTCCCACATCCCTGAAACAGCGACCTTGATGAATCAGGAGATCCGGCTGAGGGTGTGTGAAGGATTGTGTGTGGTGCATGAGCCCTGGCTTTCTCTACACTCTGGCTTCCTGCCCATCAGCTGCTTTTGCAGAAGCCAGCTGGCCGCTGGGAAGCTAATTTGTAAAAGCTGAGTTCACTGCTTAGGGCTGAGGTTACAATGGGAACAGGGAGGGTTGCTCAGGTAAGAGAACAGGTTGTCATTTGTCTCCTCATCCAAGGTTGCCTTGTTGCCCTGGAATCTGGGTGGAGAGAAGGGCAGCTCATCTGTGGGAGGAAAGGATGTCACGGGATGCTGCCCCAGGGGCTCTGGGCGGGAGTCCTGGCTCTGCCTTTATGAAATGTGACCTTCGGCAAAGTCTTTAAAGTTTAGTTTCTGCAGGTGGTATCTAAGAGTCATCCCTCTCTAAACCTCTATGAATGTTAGCATCTGCTCCCTTGCAGTCAAATAATAGGTTATTCATGGGGGAAGCAACTTACAATGGAAATCAATTCCCGTTCAAGTTGTCCCCTTCTTCTATATTTCAGTGTCCTGCACTAATACTTTACATGTTGTATACTCCTTTTACTGAAGCACATATTGTCACTGGTTACACTATTTTAAAATAATTTATGCACAATTTTAAATATACACAAGTCAAAAGACTAGAACAGTGAGCTTCTATGTACTACCACCCACTTCAACATCCCTCACTCCACCCTGGAAGAAGCAAGTCCCAAATACCATATCATTTCTTTTGTAAATGTGTCTGAGTGTATATCTAAATAATAAGGTTGCTTAAGAAAAAAATAACCTTACTATCGATATCACACTAATATTGATGTCTAATCAGTGCTGGAATTTCTCCAATTGTCTCATAATATTTTTATGATTTTAAATTTGAATAAGGACCCAAAATAAACTCCATGAACTGCATTTGGTTGATATATATATATATATATATATATATATATATATATATATATATATCAGTGATGACCAATCCTGTAATCCTAAAATATCCACCCATTTTATGTCATTTTCCCCAGTGTTGGCATACCATTTAATTTTAGGATCCCTAAGGAACAATTGCAGTTTAGACACCAAAGCCTCCTAAATTTAATTTAAAAATCCTTCTAGACACTTAGAAGAAGTATAAAGACAGTGAATAAAGAAAAAAGGCAGGAAAGAAGAAAAGGTTGCATCGGGTATAAGGAGACAAATGAGGGCACGAGAGGAACAAGAGAAAATGAAAAAGGTAACAGAGACTATGAAACCCTCCTCTCCACCAAGAAGCTTAAAAATCCTTACAAATATGTTTTACACAGGTTTGTATCACCTCAGTGAGCAGGCAATAAAGCTGAACCTTGAAATAATAACATTCTGTTTATTTGGCACATTTTCCCAAACAGCATATCAAGTAGCTGAGCAGACATCCTCCAAGCAGTCCTCTAGGTAAAGTAGGAAAATAGTAGGAATTCTGAATCCTGTTTTGCAGAAGATGAAACAGTCAATAAAGCTACTAATAGTGGCTCCCACTACTCAGTCATTTGCCCTTAGTCAAGCATTGTGCTAGCACTCGATTACATGACATCACTTAATCCTTATTACAAGCCAAAGCGGTATTCATTTTGCTCATGATGAAAATGACACTCAGAGAGGGGGAGAGTCACTTGCCTACAGTTACAGCTCTGGAAACTCAGGGCTGTTTAACCCACTGTCTTTTTTTTTTTTTTTCAAGTCAGGCTACTCACCACGAAATCAACCATCTTTTTTTGCATTTTCTTGCTTACTGGCACAATTCCATTTAAAGGGAAGCTCAGAGTATCATCAGTTATAATAATAGTGCACCGTGTACTAGAATTTGCTAAGCATTTTTCTTCCCACTGCCTTTCTCATTTCTTTCTTATAACCACCTTGAAAAATAGACAGGGCAGGGGGTGTGAATTTAGGTTTTACAAAGCAGGAAATTGAAATTCAAAGCGCTTGGTTATACTGGTTGGTGATCACACAGCTAGTCAGGGTCGTCAGGGTCATGGAGCTGGTTAACGGCAGAGTTAGGCCCAGGGGTCCTTCCTTCTGATTCCAGATCCTGTGCTTCTTGGGTTCTCTTTGCGAACCTCCTGGGCCCACACCTTGAGCTGCTGACTTCTTTCCGTGTCCCCTCTGATGTTCCTGTGAGAAGTCGAGCAGGCTTATTACCAATTAAATATCCGGATGCCTGAACTGATGAACAGGAAATGAGGCTGCTAATGCTCAGAGGAATGAAATGGAGATGCCTTTTTTTTTTTTTTAGTAGAATTTTGGGTCAAGTGGCTTCTTTCTGTCCTTCCCTTCCCTGTGTCCTTCCAGTCTCCATGGAAACCCCAAATCAATGCTGCATATGTTGATTCATGTTTCTACTGTTACTAGGAAGCTACAAAGTGGAAATTGCTTTTAAAAGATTTGCGGAGAGCTTTAGCATGCTGACCAGAATTCGGGTCTAGTGTCCGAATGACTATTTTATCAAAAGCTCTTAACGTGGCACTATCCTAGGCGGCGTGTTGATTAAATAAAAACACGGGGCATTTGGCAAGAAATCTCCTTCTCCACTATCGTGGCTTTTAAAAACATTACACTGCAGCCTTTAATTCCCTTCATCTTCAATGTCATTACATTTTTGTGCGATGATGCCAGGTGCTCCTTTTGCTCTTGACTAATTGCACCCTCCTCGGCTGGGCTGTTGGGAGCGATGGTCTGCCAATGCCGGGCTGCTGCCCTTGAGTGTCATTAGCTCTAGGCTGGACTTCAGTCTTGACCTGGAGACTGCGGAAGTCTAATGTGTTTCTGCCTAAAGGAACTCTTCGTAATTTTTCAGATTTTTCATGAATGCAAAACCGAATTCAGCCGACATCTATTAAATACCTGCTCTGTACGAGGCAATGGGAATTGATAGCGAGGGGGCATAGTCCTGGAATCTGTCTTTGCGGAGCACGTAGTCATTTGGGAGGATCAGGAAACATAAGTCACAAGGATGAACTTCAGGCCGTGATGCGGGCTGTCAGGGAATCATAGCAGCGCCATGGCGTCGGGATGGAGAGGTTCCTTCTGATGGAGAAAGTTCTGGGAAAGCTTCGGAAAGGAGAATTTTTAGCTTGGAGGTGCTGGGTTTGGAGGAGGAGCTGGGAGGTATAAGGCAGATCCAGGGTGGGGACGGTCTGGGCGGAGGGAGCAGCTGAGGAATCGGGCATGTGTGTGTGTGTGTGTGTGCGCGCGCGTGCGTGTGTGTGTGTGTGTGTGTGCGCACACACACATGCATACACAATGGCATTGGATGGATAAATGGGGCAATATGATTGGACTGTCAGATAGACAAGGAGCTGCAATGGAGCCCATCAAAGATTATGAGGATGACCTGGTATCTGTTCAGTGGGTAACTCGGGGTCATGTATGTGTCAGAAGGCTTTGGGGGCTGATGAAATAGGCAGGAAAGTCAGTTACTTGGGAGGGTGGAAGGCCATGCACTGTGCTGTGTGCCCAATAACCTCTGACATGACAGTGTCCATGGATGGGAGGGGATGGAAGTCGAGAAATAGTTCACAGATGTGATGACAAGGTTTCAAAACCAATTCAGCAAGGGGACATGGAGGAAACGAAGCCAATACCTGTGCTTCTTACCCTGAGGAGCTAGGATGGAGCCCGCAGGAATGGAGGGTTAGGAGAGAGAGGTGGTCACATCAGAGGCAGGGGTGTCTGCAGAGTCTGAGAGGGGAGGGCTGTCTAGCAGACCTCTGGGAAGTTGGTCTGGAGCTCAAGAGAGGCAGGATTGAAACCCTGCTCCTGGAGAGAAGCAGTGGCCGGCGCCTGCGAGGTGTGGTTTCCCAGGAGGACAAGTGTAGACTGGGAAGAGCAGAGAGAGTCAGGGCGGCCTGAGAAGCCAGAGCAGGGCTTGTAATGGCTGTTTTCCTGGGGAAAACCATGCGGATCAGCACCCAGGAAAGGATCTGGAGCTCTGGATTCCTGAGCAGGGGCCCCCAGCCCATGGTGCATTGTCCAAGTAGGCGAATGCCTTTCTCGTTAGCACTCCAACCTGCTTGCCTTCTCTGTTTCTCTCCTTTAGGAGGAGAGACCATGCCAGAATGCTTACCCCTCGGTGCAGCTTAATTCCCCCCCAACCCCTGAATTCTCTATGCACCTGGCTCTGTAAGAAGGGCGATTCAGGGAGAGTCCTCCCCTGAAAGGGGGCCGTACTTGGTCTGTGTTTCTCAAACTAGGGTGCAGTGTGGTTACTCCTTGGTGTTTAGGAGTGTTTTGATTAAAAAAAAGAGTTTGTCTCAGGGGTGTGGCTTGGTGGTTGAGCGTTGACCTGTGAACCAGGAGGTCACGGTTCAATTCTAGTCAGGGCACATCCCGGGTTGCCGGCTCCAGGCTCCATCCCCCGTGTGGGGCGTGCAGGAGGCAGCCGATTAATGATTCTCTCTCATCATTGATGTTTCTCTTTCTTTCTCTCCCTCTCCTTCCCTCTCTGAAATCAATAAAAACATTTGGGGATAAAAAAGAGTTTGGACTAGTTTGAGTTTTCTCTTTTTACTCACGGCTGCTGCATGTCCACACACTACTGAACTTCTGCTCTTTATATTCTTGTTCTCCTTTACACTTTTATTAATTAACTTAATTAATTATTGTGTCTTTCTTTAAACATTTGGCTTGGCTTATTGACTTCCTGTGACTATTATTGCTCTAAGGTTAATTGAAGATTCTGGTGCCTGGTTAAGGTTGGTCAGCCTCTACTCGAGACTTGAGCCCACCTGCAGCCCTGGCCTGTCTCCTTGGTGCCTTTCAATTCCGGATGCCAGAATGGGAAGCCTGAGACCTGAAGGAAGCCTTTATCCCACCAGTTTAGATTTCTCATAGAGGAGAAGTCCCCTGGTGTCACTACCTTTGTGTTAAAGCAGTGGTTCTCAACCTTCTGGCCCTTTAAATACAGTTCCTCATGTTGTGACCCAACCATAAATTTATTTTCGTTGCTACTTCATAACTGTAATGTTGCTACTGTTATGAATCGTAATGTAAACATCTGATATGCAGGATGGTCTTAGGTGACCCCTGTGAAAGGGTCGTTTGACCGCCAAAGGGGCCGCGACCCACAGGTTGAGAACCGCTGTGTTAAAGCAAGGGGCAGAGCTGAGGCTGGAAGCACGAAGTTTGGTATTAGATACCAGCTCTGCCACTTATAATGGCTTGTCTCTGTTTTTCCATCTGTAATGTGGGGATGATAAAGGTGTCGTTGGCCTTGTAAGTTTGTTGTGAGAGTTACTAGTAAATAAGATAACACAAGTACAAATGTTTGGTACAGTGACTAACACATAAGTGCTCATTAAACATTAGGTATGTGTGTGGAACCCATGCATGGGTCCCCCTTATGCTATACACTTATCTGGGATTAGGGAAGTGCTGACCAATGGGCTTTTAATCACCAGTTCTATGTACCTCTTTCTTATGGTAGAGTACCAAGAACATGGCCAGAAGTGAAGGGATTCTCTTTATACTTAAATTCTGAATCCCAGCTAGCATCAGTACCAGGAACATGGCCAGAAGTGAAGGGATTCTCTTTATACTTAAATTCTGAATCCCAGCTAGCATCAGTACCAGGAACATGGCCAGAAGTGAAGGGATTCTCTTTGTACTTAAATTCTGAATCCCAGCTAGCATCAGGGTCCAAGGCAGGGGCTGTGAGGGATGGAAAACGTTTCTTTTGCATCTCACTTTATAACACCAAGTTCCCTTTACCTCACAGAGGGGCACTGTGGACATTTTCAGACAGAGACAATGAGTCACTGTGGAGGCAGCATCAGCATTTTGATTTCCTTCTATCATTTCACTGTGAGAAAACAGGTTATGCACCAACAGATCTGCTGGGAAGGACTGGGTCCCAGCATGACGTGGTGAAAAAAGCTCTGCCGAAGAGTCACAGAGAACAAGTCCTGGTCCTTGAGCTCCTCTTAGGTGTGTCACTGCGAAAAAGGCGTTCCGCTGTCTAGCTCAGTTTCCTCATCTGTAACTCCGGGCTAATGACCCCCTCTCTCACTACGACATGGGATTGCTAATACTTAGAAATGCTTTCTACATCGTAAAAGGCTAGGCAAACGGAATGGAATATCTTTATTAAAAAGCCATCTCTTTCTACAGAGATCTGGCTGCCTCCAGCAAATGCTACCTTCTGGGTTTCAGAAACAACTTGCAGCAAAGGCTGGGTGCATTTGGAGCGAGTTCCCGGGTGGGAGCAGGGGGCCCAGCTCTGGAGACCTCGAGCGGAATGAGGAGAATCTGAGCTTTATCCCAAGGCGGCGGTCCGAGAATGTTAGCATCAGAATCACTGGAAGGCTGGACCCCATCCCCAGCGTTTCTGAGTCTGTATGTGTCGGGTGGGGCCTGAAACGCGGCATTTCTAACACATACCCAGGTGATGCTGAGCGCTGCCGGTCAGGGGCCACACTCAGAGCACTGCTGCACTAGGGCAGGCAGGAAGAGGGAGTCCTCCTTCTGAACTGAACAGGCACTGTGAAGGTCCACGTGGGTGAGGTGGTCTGGAAGGAAAAAACGTAGAAGACAGAAAAATTGGAATAATGCGTAGAATGGGCAGAACAAAGGGAAAAGTCTCACTCCGTAACCTATGCAAGTAGGGGGAAGTTGCTAGGTGATGGATGAGGGAGAGAGGTGAATTTCCACTGTAGGAAAAACCAGGTGAGAGACAGGAGCACAGAGTTGGAAATAGACATGTTCAGGGAGATGGAAATTTCTCATTAAGAAGTGAGGGTTGGGGTGGTGGGCATTGGGGGGGGGGGCGGGGGAGGGGTGGGAGTGGAGAAATGCCTCTGTAGAGTAAGGGGACAGCTGAGAGGTGGCAGAGGGGGTAATTAATGCCGGGCTTGGTGGTTTGGCTCGGTACTGCAGCATAATAGAAACTGGGAGAAAGGAGGTGGAATTTAGATGTGTGACCTGCCCCGTAGCTTTCCTGCTCTCTGCATTTATCACATCACATCACACCCAGCAAGACAGCCCCCTCCTCCTGGCTCATTAGGAGATTTGGTTCGGCGTGGCTCCTGCTGTCAGCAGCTGTCTGGGGCGAGGTCTTTATGCTCCCTGCTCCCTGAGCGGCAACCAGCCTTCAGCGGGCAGCGGAGCTCATTAGAAGGGGGCCCCCTGGACACTGGATTTCATTGGCGGCAGGAAAGAGTTAATGCCTCCCTCCGGCTTCGCTGCCCCCTGCACAGCCTCTGGGTGCAGAGGGAGGCAGCTCTGGGCTGTGGGGACTTCTCCCTGAGCTTCAGCCAAAGAAGCAGGGGAGCAGCTTCGAGAAGCTGAGGAGGAAGGTGCGGGAGGAGTGCCAGGCGAGCTCCGCGCAGGGGCACCTCCAGCAGCCTGCCAATGAGGATGGGCGTGCAGACTGTGCCCCGGAGCTGAGCCGCCGCCCGCTGGGTGTAGGCTGCTCCAGTATTTATTGGATGTGACAAACAGGGAGAAGAGATTTCAGCGGGGCTGCTCGCTGCCCGGCTCAAGTGGTGGGAGGTGGATTGTGCATGCATGCATGTGGAGATGTGTGTGCGTGCCCGCGTGTGCCTGCGTGTGCATGCACACATGCCCTTCACCCGCCAAGGATTTGACTGCTAAACTGCTAAAAGACAGATCTGCTCTCTCCCCAGAGCTCCTTCACCCGCAGCCTCTCTGACCATCCCGTTGGCAGAGACCCGCAGGCCATGAGGACCGGTCAAAGACAGTGAGTATTGCTTTTGCTTTCTCCTCTCTGGGTGCCCGTGTGGGCTGATTGCATTATCCATATTTAATTAACCTGCCTCTCCATATTGATTGCTTTCTCTCCACCGAGGCTTAGTCTCTCTTCCCCTCTTTATAAATCTTTGCTCTTTGCTTTTAACCTTTTTTTTTTCCCACTGAGCATCCTCTGTTTCCATTTTGACCCATCCTGTAGAGTCACCTGTAACTTGATGTCCACCTCAGAGGGCACATGAACTGTGGGTGTAATCGCACTGCTGGTTTTCCTGGGCTCTGGGTAACCCCAAACTCTGTCCCCCAAAAGTCAAGGGCCAAATGGGATAAGAGCCTCGAGGTGCTGGGGTGAATGGGGAAGCTGGGGTCAGCGAACCTTGCAGGTCCTCATTCCATGGGCTCCAAGGCTGAGTTCATGGAAGGGGCGGAGGAGGGTCTGAGGCTGGTGGGCCCGGCTGGATTTGGAAGAGAGGGAGGCAGGCATGTAAGCAGCTCCAGCAAGCCGGTGTGGGCTAGCGGTGGGAATGGGAAGAGTGACAAGGCAGTGACAGGAGGCCTGGTGATACTTGCCCCAAACGACCTTGCCTCTGCTGTGTGTGTGTGGGGGGGGGGGGGGGGAGCCTGGGCCTGCTCAGCTCCAGGGTTGTGGAGGCCCCTGGCCTGGGCTTCCCCCTCCTCTGCGGCTATACCCCACAATCCAGAGAAAACGAGGCTTAGATGCCCGGAACAGTGATTTCTAGAGATCCTGACGGCTATGAAAGGCTTCGATCTCCTGACTTCTGAGCAAGCAGGTGTACGCACGGTGAGGACCAGGATTAAGGAACTGTTCCTGCTGTCAGGGAACACAGCCCCTGTCATATCCTGGGGATGAGCCTTACACAAAATCGAACTATTTTTTTTTATAGTTTTAATAAAGCAATCTCGTTATTTTATTAATTGTGGTATTATTCGAAAAGGTATTTTAAAAAGTCTTTGTGAAATGTTCCTGGTAGTAGCAAAAGAATTTAAGTGGGTCTCAGAAGGGCCTTATCTGTCTAAAGGTTTCTTTTAAAATGGATTCTATGTTTGGTGTCAGGGTTCCCCAGGGGATCCCTTTACGGATAGACTGCTGTCTTCACACGTTTCTTCCTACCAGTTCTCTTCCATGGGAACAAAGGGCTTGAAGCCCTGAGAATGGGACCCTCGGGAGAGCGAGATTATCCGTCAATCAGCCCTCAACCTCTGTCCCCTTTCCCTGATGTCCTCCTGCTTCAGGTCGAGGACGGGCCAGTCCGGGGGCTGAGGTGGGCCAGGCAGCTTCCATACGGGGGAGGAAGAGTGACTTGGGTATTCATTTCTTCAGTCTGTGTCTGGGATCCCTGCAAAGGAGCAAGCCTGTGCGGTGACAGTGCCTGGCAGGCTTCCCCTGGAGTTACCCAACCTTCCTCCTGCTCACGCCCGCCCAAGGCTCCCACACTCTCACCTCTGGGACAGGTTCCAACCTTGGAGGGAGGTGAGAATCAGAGCAGTAGCCAATGGAGTGTTTCTGGAGCAAGTGCTGTGCTCCCTCCCCGCACACCCCCCCCCCCCCCCGCCGTGATCCCCCCCACTTGGCTGGCTGGTCACAGGATCCCACTCAAGTAACACAAGAAAACAGTAACTTTTGGCTCGCCAGGCCCATGCCTTCCTCCCCGTGGGGCACATGCCCCACTTTACTGTTGATGGCCAATAGTTAGGGAGATAGAAACTCCTGACCAGCAGGCAGCAATGTGAACCCAGCCAACAATTTTTTCTTGTCCATCCTTGGTTCGTCTCCCTGTCTCGGGACTAGTAGAAGTTTGTGGGGAACGGGGTGTGAGTGGGGAGGTATTCAGTAGGCAGAAAGCTGTCAGAAAGGATTTCTAGCACAGTCAGAGAAGAGAGGGTGGCCCCCTCTTACAGCGGATTCTTTGATTTTAGGTGAGAGGACGTGAAAGGGTAAATCCCTGTGCCCCGCAGTCTTATCTCCCGCCCTGACGTCCCTGCACACCGGCCAGAGGGTTAACCATAAGCGGGTGCCTGTATGGCCGCCTTACTGATGCCACGCAGGTAACTGATGCCAACCTGTCTTTTTGCCCTTGCCCCTCTGCTCTTTCTCCACCTGCTCTGCTGTTTGAGCCTCCCAGGGGTAGGCCACTTGTATCCGTCCCCCAGGCCTCCTGTATAGACTGCGCTGTCCTTACCTGGGTGCTTCTTGCAAAGTTATGGCCTTGCAAGCAGAACCTGCTTTAGCACCAAGCTTTCCCATTGACCAGTGGGTTTCAATGTGCATGAGCTTGTATTGAACCATCAAGAGACTTCTATGAGTTACTGGGACAGGGGGAGAAGATGAGGGCTAGCCTAGATTTTTTTTTTTTTTAATCCTCACCCAAGGATATGCTTAGAGAGAGGAAGGGAGAGAGAGAAACATCGATGTGAAAGAGAAACATCGATCAGTTGCCCTCCACACCTGCCCTGACCAGGTATGTACCCTGATCGGGAATTGAACCGGCAACTTTTTGGTGCACAGGAGGATGCTCAACCGACTGAGCCACTTGGCCAGGCAAGATTTTTTTTGAAAGTAACCTTAACCTCTGATCCTTGCTTCTGCTCCTATTATTTCAGACTGAACTAAAAGATTAGAACTGAGCTCTCAGCTAGACAAGATGGAAAATCAAAACCATTTTGTTCCAAAGAATAAATCGTGGAAGACTTTTTGCAAACTATTGGGAGAATCATTGTTGCCTTGGTAACAAGTAGCACTCTTTACTCTGGCCCCTGCTAACCCTTGTTAGATGGCTTGCATGGATCTGACATTTTTTTGGAAATCCTCTTCATTGCTTTTCGGGGGCATGGCCTGGTGTCACAGCAGCCTGTGATTTGTAAGAGTGAGTGGACATGAGACGCTAGAGCAGATGTTTTGAATGCCGGGAAATCCGTGGCTTCACAGTGCACCTGGCTGATGAGAGGTGGAGCACAGGACGTGCAGGCTCAGTTTTCTGCAGAATAGTGACATTTCTGGGAACTTGGATGTCCCAGCCTTAAAAGACCCTTTCCTCAGAGATGGGCAGTGGAATACAAATGTTGTCCACACTCGTCAAGTGTAATAACATCCCAGTAGGTGTTTGTAAGGTTTCTGTGAATATTTGCCCAAGGGGTCAAATCCCACTTGAGGTGAAAGGAAGAGATGGAAATGGATGAGCTGTAACATTTCTGCTAAGGCCCAGGATTTGTGAAAAAGAGGGAAGAAACATCAGGCAGGAAGGACTTCCCTTCAACATGGAGAATAACATCTCCTAGGACCGTTTCCAGGGCACATTGTTACAGTGTGTGGTCCTGATCTGATTATACCAACCCCCGGCCACTTACCTTTGCCCTCCATGCAAGGAGTTGCCGGGGTTAAAGTTTGGACATCAGTAAACCTGTTTTGTCAAGGGCCAGAGAGTAAATATTTTCAGCTCTGGGGCCATATAGTCTGTGTTGCAACCACCCAACTCTGCCCTTGTGCTCAAAAGCAGCGTTCCACAATACTAGTATGTAAACAGATGGGAGTTGTTGTGTTCTAATAAAACTTTATTTACACAAGCAGGCATCTTCCAGGGCTGACCTCTGGTTGAAGGTAAAAGGGGCTAATGTTGGGGATCAGAAAGAGACATGAACATAATTTCTCATTGGATCCTTCACAATAGATAACTATAATGAAGTGTCTGGACCTTAGGAAAATAAAATGTATGAGAATTCTAAACATGTATGTTAAAATTTTAAGCCTGCTGATTGAGAGCTGCCAAAATACAAATAGGAATAGGAGAGCTTGGTTAAGCAGGTTCTTCATGGCTGAGTGTTCCAATATCCCTTCCTCTCACTGGCAGGCATGGTCCTTGCTGGTCTGTAGCCATTCGTGTATATCCCCAGGGTTGTGGGATGAGAGGGGGAACCCGAGCCACTCGACCTGCCTGGACACCCCAAGCTTTGTGCTCTGAGTCCCTGTGAGGTGCATTCCTGTATCACACGAGTGCTCAACCCTCCACTCTGTGTGGGAGCTGCTCTGGGGCCTTTGCAGTCGGGAGCTGTGGCGGCCACAGCTTCGCCCTCCTAATGGAGAGCAAAATGTGGCTTGTTATTTTGTCATCACTGTATTTCCTCTCCCTACAGAGAATCCCAATTTAGAAATTCTTCCAAGCTAACGACCTTCATTGACTTACCATCAGCTTGCATGTCAGCTTTAAAAAGCTAGGCCTCTCGGGGAGGGTACCTATTGCTATTTCTATAGTCGAGATAGGGAGTGAGTATATCCCTTGATCTTCTAGGTGTTTCTCCTCCAGATCGAGAAATCTTCAGCCCCCCTTCCCCCCCGGGGGGCAGGGTGGGGTCGGGGAGGTGGTGCTGGCTTCTGCAGCAACAACTCCAGGGGCCCTTTATGGAGCTGATAGCTCTTGTCATGACAGGCCAGGCCCTTCTTGTTGCAGGAACAAAGGGATGAGGACTCGACTGGGATGCCTGTCTCACAAGTCAGACTCGTGTAGTGATTTCACAGCGATTCTTCCTGACAAGCCCAACCGTGCTCTGAAGTGAGTAGTAATGGCCACGTGGTATCCCAGGTGCCCAGCGTGGGGCTCCCACCGTGTGGCCACAGAACCCGTTCTTCTCTAGTGAGCTGTTGGCCAGATGAACCAAGAGACAATACATTCCTGCCTCCTGGCAGCTCCTTTTAGACACCTGAATGTGAATGACAGAATGGTTATTATCCTTTCCTAATGTATCACTTAGCACACCTTTTCACTCTTTTCACTTTTAAGAAAATCATATTAACCACCACTTTTCTACAGCTGCGGTGGAGGACATTTCTTGGCCCTACTTTGTTGTCAATCTGAGCTCTCCATTTGGAAATGAACACTCCAATCTATTTGAAAAATCTGCTTAGGTTGAGATAATCAGGATTCAGCGCCTTTACCGTGCAGGCCCAGAGTTAAATGATGTCACAGATGTCACCTCATTGAACCCTCCCAGGGTTCCATGATGGGCGTCACTGTCCCCCTTACAGAGGCGAAGAAATTAAGGTGACAGAGAGGGAGTCGGGAGCTCAGCCTAACTTTCCTGACTCCAAGACCAGTTTCTCTCCATGGTGATCTTGACATTTTTAAATCACGAAATGGCTTAGCTTTGTTCTTTAGACTGAAAGCCGATATACTAAATTCCCAGAAGGCCAATCCCGAGATTTCCGCAACCGTTTCTTAGGAATGTAACACCATTCCAGTGACAGAATTTCAGGAATCCAGGTATGGTCTTCATTTGCCCTGCGTTGTTCCGATCTGTTCTGCTGGCAGATCTCAGTGGTGGCTAAAGGCGAGAAGGTCATTTCAAAAATAGTCAAGAGAGATGGTTTTTCTTTTCTAGGAGACTTTCCACAGAAGAAGCCACCAGGTGGGCCGATTCCTTTGACGTGCTTCTCTCCCATAAGTGTGAGTAGAATTCAGGTTTCGCGCTGTCTGGGCAAGTCACTCATTTATTAAAACACACTGTCTACCATGCACCAGGCAGGTGCCGTGCAGCTCCAGCCCCTGCCCGCAGAGCCTCCTGTCTGGAAGGGCATATGGATCGCAAAACATAATTTCCATGCAGTGGAAAAAGGGCCTTCTTTTCTGTTTTCTGGGTTGAAAGTTAGGTCCTAAGAAGCCTTTACGTTCTCAGCAGGATTAGCTAGAAAACTGTGAGCTTAGGGAGTTGGAATGATGGTCCAGCAGGAACGAGAGAGTCTCCGTTCCATCCCAGATCTCATTTATAGATGAAATGACCTTCCCCTCAGGTCACTGGAGAGCCTTGGGTTACTCTCGTCAAATGCATATCCTGTGCATTTTGTCATTCGCTGGAGTTGGCAGATTTTTTTCTTATTGTTTTTTATTTTGGGGGGTTTACTACCCCAGCTGCATTGTGCCCCTAGGTTTCTGACTGGGTGCCAGTCTAACTAGAACACACTTCTTTTTCCCCATTTCCTCATCTTTTAAGCCTTGTGTTTCTCACAAAGGCAGCCATAGTTGTGGGAAGGGAACCTTGATGCTGGCCCCACTTTTCAGTCCTGGCTCTTTTCTCACCGTAAACAAGTCCAAGTTCACTAGGCTTTAACATCCAGGTGGCCTTAAATACATGGGAGTGGGAGAGAGAAGGGTCTTTAGAAGAGAAATGGATTCCCACAGACAGCTGATGCTCCTCTTCAATGTGTCTTGTCACCATGAGAAGTCCCGGTGGATCTGGGAGCAGAAGGACTGCTTTTCGTTTAGAGAATTGATTCCAGTGAATTGGGGAACACAGTTTTGTATAGTGACGTGAAAAGCATTGGTTGATAGTCAAACCTATCTTCTCAGTTTTGACCCTGCTCAGCCACTAGATCAGTGGTTCTCAACCTGTGAGTCGCGACCCCTTTGGGGGTCGAACGACCCTTTCACAGGGGTCGCCTAAGACCATCAGAAAACACATATATAATTACATACTGTTTTTGTGATGAATCACTATGCTTTAATTAGGTTCAATTTATAACAATGAAAATACATCCTGCATATCAGGTATTTACATTATGATTCATAACAGTAGCAAAATTACAGTTATGAAGTAGCAATGAAAATAATTTTATGGTTGGGGGTCACCACAACATGAGGAACTGTGTTAAAGGGTCACAGCATTAGGGAGGTTGAGAACCACTGCACTAGATGGTTGAGTGGCCCTGATGGAGTCCCTCAGTCTTCAAAAGATGACTTTACAAGTGATTTTGCTTTCAAGTGGGTGAGCAGTTTCCTCTGCCTGTGTCCATGGTCCTAATGCTTATTAACAAACTAGAGGCCCAATGCACGAAATTCGTGCAAGGGGCTTGGCCCTCACAGCCACAGAGGCTTGCCGACTTCATCCGGAAGGTCATCTGGAAGGACATCTAGAAGGTCGTTCGGCTGTCCGGTCTAATTAGCATATTACATTTTTATTATTATAGATGCTTCTGAATAGATTTTAAAATGAAATGTGAAATCTCACTAGAAGCACATATTGTAGCAAGTAACTTCGTGAGATCGTCATTTTAGTGTTCTAGGGATTATACTTAGGAAGGAAAATAAAGCAGCATACTACAGCATATATAACATATGGCTGCAGCCCCAAACAGAAGCTTATGCGGTGAATTTGCCAAAGTAATGGCATATGTAGGATAATACTTAAGATTTGACAGTAACACTTGTTGTGTTTTTTTTATGGGGACATTCTGACTTACTTTCTGGAGGCGAATTGGGCTACATGAGTGTCACTATCAATTTACACCTTTTCGGGTTGGATTTGACTCAAGGTCATCTTGAGTCTCGCTTCTATTTCGGATTCATGACTGACTCACTCAGTTCAAGTCCCTGAGGCGCTTTCCTTGTTCTAAAATGGGGCTAGAAGTACCTGTGTGCCGCCCATCACCCAGATATGAGATTCTTCAGAGAATGACACCTTTGGATAATTTTGGGTTCTCAACTCCAAGGTGTTTTGTAAGAATATGGTGTTTTAAAACATGAGGCTTTTAATTATCAAATGCAAAATAAATGTGAGAATAAGGTTGCAAGGTTTCTGCCAATTGAGTCATTAGAGACAGAGTTTGGGTATAAAATGAGTGGCCGGAAGCTTCAGGTAATTGGGGGTTGCTGCAGTGGCAAGCGCTAGAGATGTAAGAGGTTTGGCTTTATTTGCTTGATTCGGGGACTCTTAGAACTGAAGACACTTGGTTCTGCTTTTGTCGGGATGCTTTTGGTTTCCAGGAATTCAATGACACTCTTCTGAGGTGAGGACTCCACTAAGGGGCTAGAGGCTGACGCCTGATTGCTTCTTTGGAAAACTACTACGGCAATAGGCTTTGGACTTTGAAGTTCTGTGATCCACCTTGGAGTCCGATGTTCTGTTGTTATTTCTGTGTCGTATGGGAATAAAAAGCCAATGGAGTGAATGTCTTTGAGAAGAAGGGGGTCTCTGTGCAGGGGTCACTGGCAGCACTTGAAGGTTTTAGAACTTGAACACTTACTCCCCGTGAAGGCGGTGGAGGAGTCGGAGCCCAGGTTGCCTTGAAGAGTACTGACAGCTTTCTAAAAGTCTGACTAATTTGGGTTAGTTTTGTGGCTCAATTAGGGCTGATTAGGCTTTTCCAAAGGGACTGTGTGTGTGCTGGTCCCTTAGGAGGGACAGCAGTTGATCAGAGGTATACAGGGCTTTCGATTAAGACAACAGAATGTCCTAAAAAAGTAAAGAAAGGAAAATCGCTGAATGACTGGGCTCTAGAAAAATGTGTGTTAATCTAGAACCTACTCTCTGGCAATTCTCCACATCTAAGCAGCTGTCCCTCCTAAGTTTTCTATTTCAGAAAAATTCAAATAATTATTGTTGTTCCCATGCTCCATCTACAGAGCGTCTCTGCCATCCCTGCTTTGCTGGGTATTTTGGGCAGTCATTTGTTTTACAAAAGGTGCATTTGAGTGTTCACTGTGTACAAAATCTATGCCACACAGCTGGTTGGCTGATGAATAGAACAGTCCCTCCCTGGTGGAGAATGCCACTTTCTGAGGAAACAGGCATGCATTCACTCAACACAAGAAATAATACAGTGTGCTGACTGCAGACGGGGGGCCCACAAGACTGCAGATAGGACCCCGACATTCAGTGCCCCTCTTAAAGTCCATCTTGTCCATAATAGAAGTCCTCACTTTTGGGAGCGAAGGGCTGCTTTTAGTTTAAAGCAGCGGTTCTCAACCTGTGAGTCGCGACCCCTTTGGCGGTCGAATGTCCCTTTCACAGGGGACATCCCTAAGACCATCCTGCATATCAGATATTTACATTATGATTCATAACAGTAGCAACATTACAGTTATGAATTAGCAACGAAAATAATTTTATGGTTGGGTCACAACATGAGGAACTGTATTTAAAGGGCCAGAAGGTTGAGAACCACTGGTTTAGAGCATTGCTTCCATTTAATCAGGGGACATACTTCCATACGGTTAGGAAGAACTTGGCTGGTAGTCAGATTTTGACCCAGCCCTGCTACACAACAGCTGGGCAGCCTTGGCAGAATCCCCGCCTCTTGGAAAACCTGTTTCCTCATCTCTACAGTGAAGGGTCTGGAGTAGGATGTCTCAGAGGCTGGATTCAGGTCTGCCCCCTGGATCTAGGATGCCGTCTGCAGTGACCATTGAGGCCCGGCAATAACCAGTCCCCTCGGCAGGTGGCTGGAGTCATTGCTGCCTGCAGGGTCATGTAAAACTGCTTCAAAGCTGAAATGGCTGGAGCAACCGGAAGAGGGTGACCGCACCTGTGTTAGGAAGTCTCCTCTCTCGGTCAGGGTCCCATTGTTCAAATCAACTAATTCCAATGGCAGGGGGTCAAAAAGCAAGTCCGCTAGTTCTTAAATCTGAGAATGAAAAAAAAAAATCTGGGAGGCAAATATTTGGAGCAGTTTTATTTCCAATCACATTTGCTGACAAATGCAGTATGAAGCTGAAGAAGAGGTTGGGGAGATAATCACTTGCTAAGTGCTCTCTCTCTCTTTTAACTAACAAATGAAAAATGAAATTAAAATTGCTGATGGCTTCATTAGATAGGGAAGGATTTATAATGTGTGTTAATTTGGCATCATTTTCCTGTTCATCCAGTGACAACTAGACTGGGTGTCTAAGTTGGGCACGTAGTCTGCCCCCCAGGGGTGTGTGTGTGTGTGTGTGTGTGTGTGTGTGTGCTCACGTGTGTGTGCACAGACACCCAGAATACTTTCTGCTTCTATAACTCATACCCTGAGTGTGAAGGCTCCCAGCTTGTGGGAGATCTTTTCTGACTGGCTGCTGGAGAGCAGGCCCAAAACTGGGCGTCTTCGGCTTTCATTCCTCATGACGTTCCGACACATGCTTGTAATTTGTCCAACTTTTAGTGCAGGGATGGGGAATGTCTGACCTGCGGGCCCTATGAGGCTCAAGAAATCATTTGGTTTGGCCCTGCCAAGGCAGTAGGGGTGAGTTAATTAAATGTTTGACCAAATATAGCAGGCTAATTTTTAAGCTGATAATTTTGTATGGCCAATGAATTATGTTATAAATATCCAAATAGCCCTTAGCAGAAAAAAGATCCCCCACCTCTGTTTTAGTGGGACATTCAGTCCTTATCTCCAAATCAGCCCTTCCTTCCTTCCTTCCTTCCTTCCTTCCTTCCTTCCTCTCACTCTCTTCTTCCTTCCTCCATCCCTAGCTCCCTACTTCCTTTGTTTCTTGGACATAAAAGTTGGGATCATTCCACTTAAGGTGAAGGTGTAGACAGGGTTCCTTCCCCTTTCCTCTCGCCTCTTTCAGCCTGATCCCACACCTGGATGACAGAGCCCCTCACCCTGAACATCTCTTTGGTCCTTAGTTTTGTTTTATTGTTTGCACAGAGCGTGAAGGGTCTATGCTGACCTGTCGCCACCAGGCCTAGGGAAGGGAAGGTTAATGGAATAGCACGATTGAAAGCTCTTTTACGTTTGCAGAGTTGGCACCCATCTCTGAGAAAGGGAGACCAATAAAGAAGCATTTTGTTTTTAAAAATTAGCCTCCTTAGGGATAACGGTTGAAATATAGAAAAATGTAATGACTTGATTGGGTCACACAGCAACTAAGCAGAAAACAAACAAACAAACCAAACAAACACTACTATTACCAACTCATAAAATTTCTTAATTATCCACCCAAATGGTCTTTAGCTCTAGAATCTATAGCTCAGCAATTAGGTTTCCATTTGCTGCACAGCCCTTCCCACATACCTCTCCAAATCAAAGGTTCTAAAACAAACGGTGTAACTCAAAGTGTGATCCAAGGAAGGCAGCCCCAGCAGCTGCCGGGAGCTGGGGAGAAACCAAAATTCTTGGGTTGTGTCTCAGCCCCACTGAATCAGAATCTCTGGCAGGGTGGGAGGGGTGGCAATCTCTTTCCCCTCAGGCCCTCCAGGAATGCCTGTGCCCACCAAAGCTTGAGAAGCACTGCTCTGAAATGCGAGTAGGTACAACCGTGAATCTGGCGCATCTTGGTGGGGCAGGTGGTCTGTGCTTTCCAAGAAACACACTACCCACTATATCGTAGCTTTCCCAAGTTCTCAGGCAGCACATCCTTTGATGGTATGTCATCTGTGCATTGCAGATTCCACATTTGTAGCAGGTATGGTGCAGGCTGTTCACAGTAACTAAACAAATATGGCAAGTGCACTTTCTGGGTAAATTGGGGATAAGGGTTAGAGATATGTGGAGAGAGGTGGAGGGGAGACTTCTCCTTCTCCTTGCCATCCTCTCTACATTGCTGTAACTTTGACTTGCATCCAGAGAGGTGGCTGCATTTAGCCTTTATAGGAGTGGCCGGCTTATATAAGCCACCTGTTCAAAGCTGGTTGAAAAAGTTCGAATGAAAGCAGTTGGACAGGCCTCCAACACCCATTCTGTCATTGACCAGCCATGTGACCTTTGGCAAATTATGTCACCTCTGTAAGCCTCCCTGTCCTCATCTGTCAACAGGGAATCATAAGACTTAGCTTGTAGATTTGTCGTGAGAATTCAATGTGATCATGATCGTGAAATGCTAAGCATGATGACTTTCACATAGAGGGGTTCCATAAGGGCTAACTATTTTTATTAGTTTTGTTATAACACATTAAACTCGTTGAGAAAGTGTGCATTTCGTGCCTCCTATATACTCGAGATGGTGTTAGCTTCTTGTTTCCACAGGCAGCTTGAGGTTGAGGTTGAGGTTGAGGTACAGGTGGCAGGGGGCTGTATTGGAATCACAGGTGGGCTTATTCAGATTCCATAACACTCCCCCCTCTTTGCCTCATGAAGTTTTGGCATCCCTTCCTCATCCCTCCTCAATTTCCCCTCAATGTATATGAGAGGGTCCCTCTAGGGATGTAGTTGTTAAAGGCCCAGTAGGTGAATCTGATGAATCCCTGTTGTTTTCCTACATATCAAACCAACAAGGCAAATATTCTTGGAAACTTCAGTTTTGAAATAGTTCAGGCTGCGGTGTACATGGGCTTTTAGAAAAGTTCTCTTGTATCAACAGTCACTTGTGGGTGCTAACCTTTCAATGTATCAGGGACATTTGTCTCCCCTTGCGTAGAAGACTCCTGGCATGTTTCTCATAATAGTTGGAGATACAGGCTCTGGCTTGTTATTTTGTCACTTGACTCAGCTTCTGGTTGATAAACGAGGAAAGAACTTTGGAATAGGAGTGGTAAGACCCAGGCTGTTTTTACTCTTCTGCTACTACGTCCTAGGAATAAGGGCCCATGTGACCTCAGAGCTTCGCCATCTCCTTGTGTCCAGCGTAAGGCTTGGTCTTAGAATCTCTCATGTCCTTTCTGGCTAAAGGTTCTAACAACCATCATGTCCTATTACTATTATAATATGTCATCTTGCTATATATACCCTAACAAAGTAGAGATCATTGAAGAAAATTATGTTACAAGACTGAAGTATAATTAGCATTGCTAATAAGTGGCAGTAACTGGAAATAGTTTGCCCTTGAAATAATGCCCTTACCTAAATCTTGTTTAGCCCTAGTTATTTGTTTAAAAACAAACACGTACAATGCTATTCTTATCACAAATTTCAAATTAGAGAACTTGGTTCGGAATGAAAGTGGTTTTGACTTCACCATTAGTACATGTATCTTGGGTTTTTATAAATAAATGTGTTTTCCTCTCCTGTTCTCTACCTGACCTTGGAACCCATTCATCGGTTTATTTTTTCCAATTGATCAGGGATGCGAGAGGACTCTGGTCTTTGGGACTGCACTTTGGTAAACAGAGAACTCAACCAAAAAATAAAAATAAAAATTGCTTGTGATCTTGTAATTTTCCAGGCCTGGGAACCGAGCTAGGCTTACGCCCACCCCCCGATGCCAACTCAGTCAGGGCTCCTGGACCTTGAACTGTTACCCAAGCCAACCTCTCTGCTGCACCGCTCATTCACAGTGACCCAGTTTCCCTTCTTATGTAAGCAGCCCGCACCAGAGAACCAGAGAGAGTAGGCCGGCAGCAGGCAGCGTGTGCGGCCACGGGACGTGTTCTTGGAGAGCCTGTGCCTGCTCCGGAGGATGCCAATATTCTGCTCAGTGTTCCAGGAATTCTGGATACAAGCCTTATACACCAACCTCAAACACTGTGTAATGTTCTTAGAGCCTGGGCTTCTTAGAAGACCCTACAAAGAAAACCAAAAGGAAGTGAGAAATGAAAAAAAAAATGGCAGATCCTCATGTTTCTCTCTCAGTTTTCTGAACTGTTCACCACTCAACACCTTTAAATGACCAGGATTATCTTTTGGTACTAGGCATGTTGTGTTCTGTGTGATGATGCCTTAAAGCAATGAAGTGTAGGCACAATGATCACAAACATGGCGGGAACATTTATGATCTGAGTGTCAGGCTCTGCGTGCTGTTTACATGTATTTTGTGATCATCCCCACAGCCCCCTGGGGCAGTGCTGTTAGGGTCTGCATTTCTTTTTTTAAAAATTTTATTTATTGATTTTTAGAGAGAGGAAGAGAGAGGGAGAGAGAAACATCGATGTGCTGCCTCCTGCAGGTCCCCTACCAGGGATCCAGTCTTCAACCCACACATGTGCCCTTGACTGGGAATCAAACTGGCAACCTCCTGGTGCACAGGACGATGCCCTACCAACTGAGCCACACCAGCCAGGGCTAGGGTCTGCATTTCACTGATGAAAGAACGAGGCACAGAGAGGCTAACATCTTGCCCAAAGTCACACAGCTAGTGTGTGTCCGGACACCATCCCAGGCAGTACAGCCTCAGAGATCAGAGAGAAGTCACTCTGCCCAGCTGCCTGGAATCTGTGGGGATGGAGGAGGCTCTGGTTCCTTGGATGTAGGGGAGGGAGCAGCATTTTACGTGCACAGAGCGGAGTGCGTGGAGCTCTTGCACAGCTAACACAATGCAGGTCACACTAAGAGGTGCCAGTAGATGCCCGTGAGCCTTTCAGAGATAAACCAGCATCCTGCATTTTAAACCAATTGCAGTGTCTGGGCAAGCAGAAGGGGAGGGTCCTGGTGGAGAGAAAGGGAATGATGGGGAAAAAAACAACAGTGAAAGGGACAGAGGACAGAAGGAAAAGAAATGGGACAGGAAAAGATGCTGAGGGGTCAGGGAGAAGACCAGAGAAAAGCCTTGCTGAGAAGTGATGGGAGGTGGTAGCGGGGAGGACAGGATGCAGATGGGAAGAAGAAACCCCACTGGCTCTGGTCCATGCAATTCCGTTGCTAGGTGACATAAGCAGGAAAGGTGGGCCAGGTGGGGGACCAGCGGTCTGTACTCAGAAGCCCTCTGAGGCCATCTGCTCTGGGGAAGGGGCCAGGGTCCCGCAGCCTCAGGGGCTTTCCACCCCTTCTCATTTCCATTGTTCAGTGCAGTTTCTCTCTGTACAAGCCAATTCTCTAGGCATCAGTTTCCTCACCCACAAGATGGGAAGAAGTAAAGCAACATCCCCGAGAGCGAGTTGCAGGTGTTATCTCTTTAATTCACACAAAGACCCAACAAAGCTGAGACTTAGATGAAAAGAGATAACATCTGTACCTCGGGTAGCACAAGGCCAGTTTCCTTAGCTGGGTTATCTTCACCAAATACTGTTGATGGAGGCAGAACGGTAATTTTCTTTCTTTCTCTGTAACTAGACTCGGCTTGCTCATAAAAAAAAAAAAAAAAAATGATGAAAAGCAAAACAAAATCTAACGCAAACAATAAACTTGAGCTTTCCCAACAGGCTCTTCCAAGTTCCTCCTCTAAGTCACTTTGCATTTGCTCTGTTAGATAAATGCATCGTGTTTTAGGGTCCTCCCCCCAATCTCTCCTTTCCTCTCCCCGACTACAGTGGAAAGGCAGCAGGTCCTCCTGAGAGTGTCCATGGCTCTTGTCATGTGTGGGCTGGTCCTACTCAGAGGCCACCTGGGCTGTCTCGGGCACTGTCTCCTCAGAGGCGTCCACAGCTCCAGCTGGGTTTCATCCAGCCTCTGCTTGTGGCCTCGGAGTGGTGGCCATCTCCTGGCAGGCGGTCTAGCTCTCGAGTTCGAGTTCTTTGGAGCCTGTGGATGCTTCTGGACCTCCCCTGTGAGAACTTAGAGGAGATGTGGGTAGCAAAGAGAGCATCACAAGGGCTCTTCTGGGCAGAGATTTTTAAATTTGTTTTCTGAGGTATCCCAAGACTTTGCACAGTATGTAGTTGTACATTAGTAGTTTGAAAAATTTTGTTGAATTGAATGAATGATTCTCAGGCCACCTCTCAGCCTAACCGCTGCCATGTCACGGTTTCACAGTCACTTTGACTCTCAATTTACCTGGGATTTCTACTCCCTCTTCTCAGGGTTTCAAATCCGATGAAGGAATGAGGTTGGGTGGGATCCAGAGCAGAGCTCTTATTTGAGTCTAGACCAGTGGTTCTCAACCTTCTGGCCATTTAAATACAGTTCCTCATGTTGTGACCCAACCATAAAATTATTTTCGTTGCTACTTCATAACTGTAATGTTGCTACTGTTATGAATCGTCATGTAAATATCTGATATGCAGGATGGTCTTAGGCGGCCCCTGGGAAAAGGGTCGTTCGACCGCCAAAGGGGCCGCGACCCACAGGTTGAGAACCGCTGGTCTAGACTATGTTACTCTTCTCCTCCTTCCCCTGCACAGGAACAAGCTTATTTCCATCTGTTCTAATGGGAAAGCAAGCTTACATAGTTTTCTGTTTTCTCCATTTTCTATGTCGTAGAGATAAGGTGACCAAATGTCCTCGTCTTTGCCTGTGGGGGTCATAGTTTAAGCCCAGTCTCCCCATGTGATTCACAGAAGTGCCCCCCTTCACTCTCAGAAGTGTCTCTCGTGATGAGCTCATGGCCACCTCTATCTTTGTTAGACACTTTCAGCTCATTCCTCCAAATATAGATTTATTTATGATTTCAAATTTAGCTTTGGGAGTCCCATCAAAACCCTTTTCTCTCTCAAGTTGGGGGCTCTTGCAATGAAAAGTCTTGGCTTTATGGCCATTGTTCTAGCACCAGTCTATATTGAAAGACAAATAGCGACTTTTTAATTAGGAGAAATAAAAATGTTTCAGAAAAGTAAAAGCAAACATTCAAGTACATCAACAGCGTAGCGCCGCCAATCCAGCAAATAACCCAGCGCGCTGTGCTGGCGCGTGTTGGTGGACCTCAGATCCTCGAGCAGGGCATCCCATCACCCAGAATTAAGAACTGCTCACATATTGTCCTCCTAATGAATTTTAGAAAGGAAGTAGCACACCATTATAGCGAGAGCCATTTTTAATAGTGCAGTGACTTTATTCTAGGTGGTGCCTACACTTCCCCTGAGGGAAGGTCTTTGGGCTGCCAGCGGCCAGGCAGCTGCAGGATAGCTCGCAGAAAGCTATCACTGTTATTCATTTAAAGGAGAGTGTGGGAAGGGTTGAAATAATTCATTAAAATGTTTTAAAAATAGAAACATTAACTGAGTGCATAGGCTATCGATGAATGCTATTTTCTTCTCCAAATCTATGTGGTGGTAACCCTGCACCTCTTCTTCTGATTGGAGGCTCTGTTTGAATAAAAGTGAAAGGGTATATTCATTCAGTCGTTTAGAACAAAAACTGTAATTAATCTTAATTAAAACACATAATTTGATAGGCAAGGTCTTTTGAAATAAATGAACTATGTTGTAAACCATTAAAATACAGGGCCTCAGAGGTTTTCTAAAGGAGGCTGGGAACCCCGTGCATGTACTAGAAGGGCATTACCAGCTGAATTTTAGTGTGTGTTCACCTTCAGATATGATTCTGGTTGCAGCAAAGGATTTGCCCTGAGGAATTCACATCTCCCTCTAGTTCATTTTATAATAGATTGGGTTTGTTGTTTTTTTCAAGCTTGTATTAGGGTAAGGAGTGGATTACACGCATTACTTTGGCCTCATTAGAAACAGGCTCACCAGTAGACCCAGGGGGCAGCCAACTCTGCATTAGGGGTCAGGCAGTGACCACTGACGGCTGATCAGAAGTGACCAGGCCCTCCCATAGTCATTATTACTGTGGTTTCCTAAGCATTTCTCCTTAATATCACTGTTGCCTCTGAGACTATCTGCATGTCTGAGAGCAGAAAGTCTTCAAGAGGTTATGGAGAAGCAGTGGGGGTTAGTCAAGGCCACTCTGACATTATTACTACCTTTCTTTCTTTCTTCTGCAGTTCTTGTTGCCTAAGCTTCTTCCTATCTCTCTTCCTTTCCACCTCCCTCCACATCCACAGATGGGGTGGCTGCATTCCTCGCCTTCTTGAAGACGGAGTTCAGCGAGGAGAACCTGGAATTCTGGTTGGCCTGTGAGGAGTTCAAGAAGACCAGGTCAACTGCAAAACTGGTCTCCAAGGCCCATAGGATTTTTGAGGAGTTTGTGGATGTGCAGGCTCCGAGGGAGGTGTGTTGGCAGTGGAAAGCTCTTGTCAGACCTCTATCCATAGCTCCTGGCTCACACTTCCCTCCTCATGGGGGTTTGAGCCAGGCATGATGGGGATTTTGTTTTGAACTGAGCTCACTGGCTCTTGATGAATGGGGGGATCCTTTTAAAAGCAGAGCCAAGGGCTTGTGCAAAGGAGCTCTAGTAGGAGTGCTTTAGCTGCCTGCCAGTTAAACATTGCCCGCAGGAACTGTGTTTCTCTAGAGATTCTACAAGGAGAAACACCACTGAATCCATGTGAGTTTTCCTAGTGGAAAGCAGCATGGCTTAATGGAACGAGCATCCACTTTGGAATCTTGTTCCAGTCTCAGCTCCACCACTTACTAGCTGTGTGATCTTGGTTAAGTTACCTAGCCTCTCTGAGTCACATTTTCTCGAATGTAAAAGGACCTAATATCACCTTCCTTTCAAGACTACTGTAGGTATTAGGGATAAAGCACCTACTGAGTATTTGTCAATGCTTATTAATTACAGTCATTTATATTATTTTACCAGAACTTCTTATAATTACTTAGAATAAGAAAATGAATTCAATGTACTGCTATTTTGATATATAAAAGATAAATTTACTTGGGAGGGTTTTATAGAAGAAAAGCATTTGCTGTCAATGAGTTTAGGTGCATTACACGCCTAGAACTCTTCAACTGTGCTTTGACTTGGGCTGCAGGAGGCCTTTGGCCAGTGGCCAGGATGCTGTAGGCTTCTTATAATGCTGCTTGGAACAGAGATGTGCATTCTAATCACAGTCTCTCTGCCTGGAGCATTTATTTTCATAGTAGTTAAGAAAGGACAAGAGGGCAAGCTTACTTTAGGGAACCGGCATTAATACTTGTCTCTAGTCTAACCCTTTGACATTGCAAAGGCCTCTGGATTAAGAGTTAAGTGAATTGGGGTTTTGCCTTGGCTTTGTTACTGACTTTCCATATTACTTTAGACCAGCTTTTTTAGTATCTCTATTATCTATAAATTGGGATGGGGAATATCTGGTCTCCAGGCCTCATAGGATTCTTTCTAGAATCAGAAGGGATGACCTCCGTGAAACCAGTTTGAAAAGCCTGTCTAGCCTTATATCTATCAGCTGCTGCCATTGATTATTACATAATTAGGACCAGCTGCCAGGCGCCTTGGCCCTTGAGAGCCGGTGACCATGCTGTCTGTTTGTGTCTCCAGGTAAACATAGACTTCCAGACTCGAGAGGCCACGAGGAAGAACATGCAAGAGCCATCCCTGACTTGCTTTGACCAAGCGCAGGGCAAAGTACACAGCCTCATGGAGAAAGACTCTTACCCCAGGTTCCTGAGGTCCAAGATGTACTTAGATTTGCTGTCCCAAAGCCAGAGGAGGCTCAGCTAGACCTCAGATGGGGACTCTTGGAGATCGCTGGCTTTCCCCGCCCCTTGCTGCCAAGACCATATTCTAATGTGAAATGTCAGGGGTGTTCTAAAGCACTGGTGTTTAGGTTGGGAGGCTGGGGTGAGAAGGGGATGAGGGGCCATTCCAAAGTGTAATTCAGTCACCAGAACTGGGATTCTATTTTATTTACCCATGTTTATGTTTTGGTTAGTGGTAGCACCTAGCTGCACTCATCTTTCTCTGGGTCAGCAACTTGCCCTCCATAATGCCTTGGGTCATCTCCGCTGAGAAGGCAGATTCACTAGGCCGGGCTAACCTGTAAATAATAGAAATGCAGTTTCCATACCTCCCATACCCTCCTCAGTTAGGATTCCTGACACTCTAACTTGTCCTATACCCCTGTGAGGAAGAGTTAGAAGACTGGCTCACACCTGTGATTTGCTATCACAGTGTAACAGCCAGTTCCCGGTGCTGGGGCCGCACAGTTTAGGCGAGAGGTCTCTGTGGAATCCCGGGTCTCTAGAACTATCATTGATAGGTGACCCCTGGGAGAAGGGGCAAACTCCACGGAGTTGGCTGTTTCTTCCATTTCCATAGGACCAATGCGCAAAGCTGTGCTCACTGCCCATCTTAGTCTAGGATATTCACAAGACTCCCCTACCCTTGCAAGACCCTTCCAGAAAGGGTCTTGGGAGATGTCCCTCACAGCTTCTGATGCGGAGCTGCTATTAAGAAAGATACAGCTTGCCTATCTTCCTACCTTCTACCAAGAAGTTTCCCAGAAGTTGAACAACCAGGAAATGTAGCACCAGTAGACCTTTCTGCAGTGGGGCACCATATAACCTTTCTGCTGCTTAATGTACTCTCTGCCCTCGCTTCCCTGTGGCATCGCACATCACCGATCTCTTAGAATGACAGACAGCTTGGCAAAGGGAGGCAAATTCCCATAGCATGGACAGCTCTCACGGTGCCTACTGCTCTCCCTGTCTCTCTCTGTCCCCCCTCCCATGCAGGTCATGTAGTTATGATGGGGGAGAATGGGAACTTAGGCCATAACTCTTTCCCAGCTTGCTTCCTGGGAGCGCGCTTTCTTAGAAAGGCCCTTCTCATGAGGGCCACCTTGGCTATTCAGCAGCTTCCTTTTCGATTTCTGACCTTTTGGGATTGAACATGAGGCTAAGAAGATCACTGTGAACATTTGCTTGTGGAGAACCTTCCTAAAATGCTTTCCTGGTACCCTGGGGCTGCTCTTGGAAATATATCAAGAAAGTCTTTCTTAGAGGAAGAACGAGGCACATGGAACCTGCTCTAGCTGCCCAGGAAAAAAGCTGACTCTGGCACAAGACTGCAGTGCCAAGGAGATGAATCCTCAGCAGAGAGACCAGAAACTGGAAGAGGGCCCTGGAAGAGACTGGCCTCTGGGTGAACTGAATCACAGAGAATGTGGCAAGGAACCACTGGGATCATTCAAAGTCAATGGATTGGGAGGCATGGCAGATCTCCAAAACGTTTAGTTTGACTAAATGGAACAGCATCCGACTAGATGTAAGCCCTAGAGTGCAGGTGATTGAGAACTGGGCTGAAGCATTCTCCTCCTGTGGGGTGATGGGCCTTTTTAGACATGCGGGGGTCCCAGTGTTTCCATTCCTGTCCAGAACTGTGCGAATCTCTTCCTTCCTGGGCTGCAGCTAGACAAGGCCAGGAAGGCTCTCGAGTCCCACTGGTGTTGGGCACACTGCCCTGCCATGGCTCATCGTATCCATGAGTGAGGATTGGCGTGCCGGTATGAACCACTGAGGAGAAAGAGAACTCATACCTATAGTTCTCACACGGGAGACACCAGTGGAATTTCATGTTCAAGAACTCTGAAGCCTCAAATGGTGTTTCTAGTTAGATCAGGAAGTATTCCCTTGCCCCCACTAGTAAAAAAAAAAAACCATCCGTAGCTAAAGCTGCCAGGATTAATGTAATGATCAAATTCTCAAACAGGGTATTTTAAACATTGTTTACATACGAAATGTGCATCTGCTGCCAACTCTACTGTCGAAAATGAGGTGCATAGAAATTGGAACAGCACGGAGTTATGGAAATCTGAAACGTTCTAAGAGGGGCCTTTTTACCACTTCCACTATCCCCAGGAGACAAGTCTGAACAAGAGTGTTGTGCGGTGGCCTCATTGGGGCCCTAGCGTTCTTGCCAACTATTAGTGGAATGAAGGCTTCAGATGGTGGTGTCGTGGCGCCTGGTGACTTCCTCCCACAATGGGGAGGCATGAAGGACCAAGCTTGGGTATCCTGAATGTTGCCACTAAGGGAGGGTATGTGGGCATGTGTGGAGGAACATGATCGCTATGTTTATGGTACTCCATGGAGTGTGTATGTGTGTGTGTGTGTGTGTGTGTGTGTGTGTGTGTGAGAGAGAGAGAGAGAGAGAAAGAGAGAGAGAGAAAGAGAGAGAGAGAAAGAGAGAACTGTGAGCATTAGACTAGTAACCACAGAGATGGTTTTCCCGTGGGGTGGAGCTGTCTGCACACGTGTATGTCCTGCTTCCCACAAAAGGCACAGAGCTCTGCGCTCTCATACCTACTTTCAGGCACTTTGGTGATGCCAACCCAGATTTTAGTCTGAGACAAAACAAAGAGAAATGTTTACAACATCTAGAGCAATATCCAAGCATACCTCATACCCGACCTTCCACCTCCCGGTCCTGCTTGTCCTATTTCCTCTTCCACAAGCCCTCATCGCCTCGCCTTCTTAGGTGGGCCCCCAAAAGGGACCACTTCTTCCATTTAAAGTCTTCCTTTTGCTTCTGCGGTCGGATTGTGCTGTGAACTGCCTTCTGGGCTCCAGGCGTGCTCTGTGCCTGGGACCTTTGAAGGCCCAGGGCAAGTCGGGGCAGGGGGCCAGGCAAATCTATGACTTTCAGGACTGTTCTCCAACGTGAGCAGCCTTTTGGTCCCATTTGAATGTCAAACTGTTTGGGGGCTGGTGAGGAATTTCCCGTTGCCCTTGGCAAACCAAACAGAGCCGTGATCAGTGACAGCCATTCACAGCCCCGGACACCACTAGGGTGAGGAAGGGCCCTCGAGCAATATTTATTATTAAACTGGAGCTTCAAGGAAACTGGCCACCCGGGAAAGCCTGTTACAAGTTCTAATTCCCAGGTTCCACGCTCAGAGATGCTGATCCAATAGACCTAGGGTGGGACCCAGAAGTCTGCATTTTTAATGAGCTCCTAGGTGCGTAGTGAACCACACTCTGAAGAGAGATGGTCTAAGATGGTGGCTCTCACCCTTGGCTGCTCATTGCAAATACCTGGGGGAGTTTTAAAAACCCGAATGTCCAGGTCCCATCCCAGAACAGCTTGGCCCTGGGACCCCAAGCATTAGTTTTTGAAGCTTCACAGGTGATTCCAATGTACAGGTGAGATTAAGAAGCATGGGCCTGAGGAGTGAGGAGGACACAGCTGAGCGGGAAACACCACTGTGCGGGCCAGAGGGCTGGAGCCTCCCCCCTCTCCCCCCCCCCCACCCCCCTAGACCCCGAGATGCACATAAGCATAGGAACCAGGAACCTGCCAGCCTTGAGTATGACTGTTGGGGTGGCAACCTCTGTGCCCTTTCAGTCTGCCTTGCTCCTTTGGGATACAAATACCATGTTTCTGCTCCAGCTCCATGCATTGCTGGGCAGCAGATATGCCAAAAGTGGGGGCTGAGGGGGATTTGGTTAAGAGGTTTTGTCACCCCCACCACTCCCAAGTCTTGTTCACAGTGCTTCCTCCAAGCTGGCCTCCTGGGCTGTTCCCCTGTTTGTTTCCATGCACTCTTATGTTTGGCCATTTTCCAGTGGTTCTCAACCTTCTGGCCCTTTAAATACAGTTCCTCATGTTGTGACCCAACCATAAAATTATTTTCGTTGCTACTTCATAGCTGTAATGTTGCTACTGTTATGAATCGTAATGTAAATATCTGATATGCAGGATGGTCTTAGGCGGCCCCTGTGAAAGGGTCGTTCGACAGCCAAAGGGGTCGCGACCCACAGGTTGAGAACCGCTGTGTTAGACTGTGCCTCTGTCTACCTAGTTGGAACTCAGGTAGTGGGTGAAGGTGTGTGGTAGTCATCATGGCGGTGGCACAGTAACTTGCAGATTCCTCCAAGGAGGGCGGCACATCCTGGGAATGTCAAGCTCTCTGAGGCTTTCTTTGCCAAGGCCCCAGTGGGGCTCCAGTTCCTGCTCTGGGCCCTCACCATTCCCTCTTTGGTCTCAGGCAGGATGGGCACCTAGAAACTTCCTAGTTGATTTTACCCTCTGGTGCTTGCTGCTCTGAATCAGCCGAAGCTGTGGGCGGTGTCCTGCCCAGGCTGCAGGCCCTGGGCACCACTCCTCCACAGGGCAGGGCCGGTGTCTGGGCTCTGCAGGCCCTGGGCTGTGAGGGGATGGCATGAACCCTTGGTGTTGAGAGCTGGGCGAGGGAGGAACTGGGAAGACAAGGGGGAGAGGGGAGAGGAATAGGGAAGTGGGGTCTGCTTCTCCATGAACCAGAAGGGAGAGGGGGTGAGAGGTACATTCTCAGAGGCAGGATGGGCTCCCACCCATATGAGTGCCCAGCACGCTCCTGACCCTGTCTGTGCTCATGTCCAAGCAAGGCCGAGGGTCTACGCTTTTCCACTCTTGGCTATCCTTGCATCGGCCCATGTCAATCCTCTGAAAATCTGGCCCTCTGGGTTGGAAGCAAGAGAGGTGGCAGAGTCACCCTGGCATCAAGATCCTGTGCCACGGGGCAGCAGACTTGGAGGAAGAACGCAGGAGCAGACATGTCTTCCTGTCCCCGGGGCCTCTCTGGACTCCAACCCGATGCTGTGGACCAAATGGGAGACTGCAGGATGGGGGCACTGGCCTTCCCGACTGGGGCCTGGGACCTCTCAGTAAACTGCCCCCCTTTTTTATCCTTATTCCCTTCCTGCTCCCTCCCCTCTGCCAGGTGCAGAAAAGGTGGCTGGTCTGGGTGTGTCCCCCAACCACGGTAGCATTAGCTGAGTCACGCGGCGTGCACGACATCGGTAGCAGCTCATCTGCCACATAGAGCACTTGGCTGATGGAGTCCTCATTGAGTTGTCTCATTACCGTGCAAAGTCGAATCATGTCACTCACCTTGACTATAAACAAGCCTTGGAGACATAATAAACAGAACCTGAACCTGCTGCCCTTTGCTGTCCGCCCACGTTTCTTTCTGAGGCCCCACTTCGCATAACACGTGGACGCCCCGGGGGAACATTGGCCCGGACCTCACCCAGCCCAGGCTGGCAGGGGGCCAGCCACCAGGAAAGTGGCGGTGGCGTGGGTGGAAATGGGATGGGGCTGGTCTGGGATGAATGTGGGGGTGGAAAGTGACTTCGGGTTACGAGAGTGCCTTTGAAACTGTAAAAGGCCGTACAAACAGGAGGTGGTATTTGTATTAGTGCCACCTACGGCTGGATAATGCAGGGAGAGAAAGGCTGAGGGATGGCTTGTGTGTTTGTGCAGCTGGGCAATCTGAAACGGAGTGGTTGGTCCTGTTTATGACTGTACTCACTTTATCCACTCGGCATGCCCCTGAAAAGTGTGCATTCGTCACCGAATCTTTGAATGTCTCTGGTGATCAGATTCCTTGGAGGGGAAAAAGGAGAATGAAGGGTAGTATCTGCTTGTAAAAGCTCATTTTTAGGTGTAGTGATGATAGAGATATACAAAACCTTAACAATCCAAATAATTAAAATGCACCAGAGAAAGGAACGCGGATATTTCTTCTAAGGTGAATGCTTTGTGTTACATGAAAAAGCCTTTTGTAATGCAGGTGATCACTCCTAAATTCTAATTTTGTGGCCTGGGCAAGGCACCGTGGTAGCCTGGGCTACTGCAGACCGGAGGCCCGCCCACTGGGGAGGGGCTGTGACTGGATCCTCTCCAGCTTAGCTTTTCTACTCCCTCTTACCCCATTGCTCCCCGGGGCTTCTGACCCCTCTGGGACCACTAAGAGCAGGGAAGGAGGAGAGGAGAGGGAGCAAGGGACACACACCTAACGCACATGCCACCTGGGACAGGCCTCGGGCTCTCTGGGCCTGGGAGGGAGACCCTGTCTCATTGAAGACCCTTTCTCTAGGGGACTCCTTTCGCCCTCCAGCTCTCCCAGCAAGGATGAGAGCTCTCCTATTCTGGCTGGTGGCTTGCTCCTTCCTGGGCGGTGCCCCAGCTTCTGTCTGTTTGCCCCTTCAGGGCATCCTCTTGGATAGCTCCTTGGATGACCCCATGCCAGTCTCTTTGTCTCAAGAGACCCACCATTGGCCCATTAGAAGCATTTGGGCCTTACTTGCCCCTAGAAGGTCAAGGCAGCAGCTGCTCTGCCCTCACTCTGCAGCCAGAGCCCCACGCCAGCCCGCTGCTGACATTTTTGATTTTTCAGGCCCATGTCAGGCTCTCCGAGGGACCCACTGCACACTCTCCCTGGGAGTGAGGTGAAAGCCAGGCACCCCACCCCTTCCCTTTTGACGGGGTGGCACTGACAGCTCACTGACAAACCCTCACCCATTCTTCCCAGCCCCTGGCCTTCTCTGTGGGCTGGTTTTGAGTGCCCTCTCCCTGGTCCTCCATGCCCTCCTTGCAGTGTCTGCTTGACCTGGAACCCCTTTGGTATCTGAGATCTATCTCTTAGGCCTTGACAGAGAAACCTCTTATGCAGGATGGGGGGGGGGGGGGCATCTCATTAACATAGTAAATGTGGAAAAGAACAAACAAAGTCCTTTCTGGTCCTACACCAAACGAAGTGGAAGCCATGGCCAGAGGGAGCAAAAGAGAGGTCATTGAGAGAACGCCCTCCTGGGGGTACCCATCTTCCTTGGGGCTGGTCCTGGTTCCCTGTCCAGCGGGTGTGGCACAAAGCCCTGGTGAAGGCTGGAGAGGGAGAGTGGGCATTCACCGTGGGTGCTGCCTCCCCATGCATGCCTCATTCACAGAAGACGGGAGTCTGAGCCCAGCACCCATGCCACCGTGGCTGCATGTGCCACCAGGGAGGGGGCAAGTCGCCAGCCTGAGGGAACTGTCCTTGCCAGGGTCTCCTCAGCACTCTTCTTCTTCTTCATTATTTGGGCTCTGACGCTAGACTCTCCGAGTCTGAATCCCAGCTTACAAGTTGTGTGATCCTAGGAAAGTTATCTCCCTGTGCCTCAGGCTTCTCCTCTGTAAAACGACGATAATCACAGAACTGACTGCTTGGGGCTGCTGTGAACATTAAGTTAACATGGAAGACGCTTAGCACGATGCCCGGACACAGTTAGGCAACGGCGTGTGCTAACTGGTATCTTCTTTCACACTGGGATCCCCAGGACTCAAGCCAGCACCTCTGTGCAGAGCCGAAAGCAAATGATGTGACGCGCTCCCGACTCCTCCTCCCCTTCCAAACCGTAACCTCCCTGCGGGCAGAGACTGTGTCTGCCTAGTTCCCGGCTCTACTCCCTAAATATTTATTGGAAGAATACTGTGTCTACAGAGGTGTTTTGAGCACCTCTCATAGATGAGGCACTTGGGTGGAATGAGGCAGAGGCAAGAATGCTACAAAGCGGGCCCACCCTTACCTCTTACAGGAGCTTAACCCTTCACAACCCTGCACACGGCCTAAAAGATACAGGTGGATCTCAGATCCCAAAGGACTTACCAAATGAGAGGTGAGGAAAGTAAGCGGCTGCCTATTCCGAAGTGGCAACACTAAAAGACAACTCTTAGGAGCCAGGAACTGTGCAGGGCAGTTTCTATGCTTCCTCTAGTTCAGCGGTTCTCAACCTGTGGGTTGCGACCCCTTTGGGGGTCGAACAGCCCTTTCACAGGGGTCGCCTAAGACCATCGGAAAACACATATATACTTACATATTGTTTTTGTGATTAATCACTATGCTTTAATTATGTTCAATTTGTAACAATGAAATTGGGGGTCAGGACAACATGAGGAACTGTATTAAAGGGTCGAGGCATTAGGAAGGTTGAGAACCACTGATCTAGTTGAATGCCTCAACAATTCTGTGAGGAAGTGTATGGGTTTGCTAGGGCTTCCATAACAAAACGCCACAGGCCCAGTGCCTTACAGAACCGAAGTTTATTTTCTCTCGGTTCTGGGGGCTGGAAGTTTAAGATAGAGTCAGGGTGAGGTTCTTCTTAGGCCTCTCTCGTTAACTGGTCAATGGCCACCTTCACCTGCTCCTCACATGGTCTTTCCTCTGTGACCACCCCCGTCCTGTCTTCTCTTCCTCTGAGGACGCAGTCAGGTTGGATCTGGGCCCACCCTGACCATCTTACTTTAGCTAAATCACCTCTCTGAAGGCCAGTCTCCAAGTACAGTCATATTCGGAGGTACTAGGAGTTAGAGCTTCCACAGATGAATTTCAGGGGTGAGGGTGTTGGGGGTGCAATTCAACCCATTTCAACAGGTAGATATTGTAAGTATCCCCATTTACACATGAGGAAGCTGAAGCGCACAGAACTTAACACACCTGAGGCCACACGGCCTGCAGATGGCAGAATCATATACCCAGAACAGTGCTCTTAACCCCAGCTGCACCTCGGAGTAGGAGGGAATGCGGGGTGGGGTGGGGAAGCACCTGGGTCGGGGGGAGAGAGGGGTGCTGGAGCTAAACTGCTGGTGGGATGGGAAGGTTCCAGCATGTGTACATACACCAAATGTGAGGGAGGTAGAGGTGAGAGTAGGGGTGAAATGGGAGTCAATTCCTGCCTTTGCTGGCTCAGAAGTCTGGGCTCCTGCGGGCCTGGTGAAAAATGACCGTGGCTGAAGCCGCTAGAAATTGAATTAGCCAATTATCTGCCCGAGTTCTTCCCTGGCGGCGCTCAGGCACAGTTATTCAGATTTGTTTTGTTTCAGTGCGATCAGTCCTCTGCCTTCTCCCAGCACAGCTCTGCCATCCTCCTCGCAGCCCAGCAGTTTTTCCAGGGAGTCCGAGTCACGCCCCTCTCCCTCAACCCAGGGACAAGTTTGACTCTATTGCCTACACCTGCCACTGGGCAGGCACGTGCATCCATTCGGCGCAGGCTCCAAGCAGCCCTTCCCGAGGCGGGAGAAACAGCCCCAACTCCCCAGGCACCGAGAGGGGCAGGGGAGGGGAATCTCCTCCCAGCCACATGGTGGAAAAGAACAAGGAATTTGGACGCACCAGCCTGAGACTGAGTCCTGACACTGTTGCTTACTCTGGGTGTGGCCCTGCGGGGAGGAACTGAGCCTCTGTTTTCTTCTTAGCAGGAGGGGGAATAATTAAACCTACATTTGCAGGCAGTGTGGCTGCCAGGATGAGAGATGGCCGGCGTAAATCTCCGGGGCAGGAACTAGTCTGTGCAGGTGCTCAAAAAGGAGTATATTAAGTATGAGAGATGCAGGCCCTGGTTTGCAGACATTTCTGGGCTGTCTCTAACCTTTCCTGGGGGTCATGGGGGTCAGAACCAATCACCGAGCTGTTGGCGGTCGAGTCTATAGGGCAGGTGAACGCAGGCTGTGCTTGCAGGAAACCAGGACCTCTGTCCGCTAGACACAAAACAAGGAGCCTTTCGTTCAGGAGGGCGCTCTGCCCCGGGCAGGGTATTAGGGCCACTCCACGGTGCCCTGTGAGCTCAGTGTAACAGGGACCACTCACTTGTCACACAGGCTTTTCCATGAGGCATTCAAAGGCAAACAAATTAACTGGCTTTTAAATTGGCAATTAAAAAAAAAAAAATCTCAAGAGTCTTTCCAAAACAAATCAACTCATCAGCTGCCTTCAGCATGCCCTTTTGTAATTGATCCCAGGACCCGAGTTATACTTTTGTAGCCTTTGGAGAAACAGAACTGATGTGGATGTAGTCAGTCAAGGTACATGGTATGTGAGTAACTGTGGATTAAATTAAAGTAGAACTTCCCCCCGCCCCCCTTTGCCCCCGACCTCCCCACCTCCTTGCTGCAGAATAGCTGTGTGTAGACTTCCTGGGATATTCAAGAAAATTATTTTAATCATATATTTTTAAAAAGAAATCAGGGTTTTCCAGTAATGCTTTGTCAGATCAATTGTAACCAATAAGGCAAGTATGATTTCAATCAGCAACTCCACGAGGGTCTAGAATGGCGGCATATCCCAAGCCGCAAGGAAGGGGGGAGCTGGGAGCTGGGAAGGGGGCTTCTAGGGCCTATGAATCATTATGCCTGGAGACAGTCAGTTGCCTGCTGGGTCAGGGCAAACAGCCCTGCATCACAGGGGTAAGGGGGGTTGGCTCCTAGGGGGAGAGTATGGGGCAATTAGGGCTGGGGGGCAAACGGTTTCCTTTCCCGACTCAGGGTCAGGCGGTTGCTAAGAGAAAGGGACTTGCAGGAGAAGAGAGGGGCTCTGTGGGACCCTCGCCCCTCCCACTGGCAAACGGCCCTTTCCTGGCAGCTCCGCGGAGGGACTTGTCTCAGCCAGGAGGAAACATTCTCACGCAGGAGGGCGGCATCTGGCCTGCTCTGCAGCCGCGGAGACAATCTTGCCCGCTGAGGGAGCAGCTGTCGGCCACCTGCTCACCAGCCTGGGTTAAGCCTTCTTTTGAGCAGAAGCAGGGGGAGCCTGGCCTCTGAGAATAAAGGCCTTCAGTGCCTCCTGCCCAAGCCATTAACTTCTGGAGTTGAGCCGTGAACGGGGTAGGGTGGCCTAGACGCCTATCACATTCCCATCCCACCCCATCCAACGCCCCATACACAGGGCCCCCTCGGCAGCTGGCAGCTGTCCCGTCTTTTTGTCTCAGGAGCACCTGCCCCTGCTCCCACTTCCCTGTCCCAAAGGAGGTGCCGGTCCCAGAGCCAGCATTTGTTTCAGAGCCAGACAGACTAGCAGCAGGCTGGGCAGAGGAGGGCTGTGCCAGGCCCCTGCGGGGATGGGGGCTTTGGCCTGTTGCCCTTGCCCTTCCACTAGGGCCCCAGCAGCCTACCCTGCAGGCCCCTCCCAGAGCAGAACCAACGGCCTTTGGGGTGTCTCTGCTGGTGGGAGGAGAGGAGCAGGGAGATACGCTCTTTAAAGCTGGAGGAGAAACGCCCTGTGTACACATCCACACCACCCAGGAAAGAGAGGAAAGAAACAGACGAGAGGTGAGGGAGGAACACATCCCATAATCGCTGAGTGTGAGCAGAGAACTTGGGGCCACTCAGTTCTTCATGCAGAGCCCACTGCACGCACGACATATCTGTGCTTGACTCAGCCTCACCCAGCCCCTCAGAGCCGGCCTCATCATCCCATTTTATAGATGCTCTCAAGGGCTACGTGCCTTTCCCCAGGTGAATGGCAGGATGGGATTGCAGCCACTAGCACCTGTGCCCTCAGCCCTGGCCTTCCCCCTCCTCTGCTGGCCCTTTCCCTTCCCAAAGAAAAGAACCTCTCTAGACGACTACCTCTTTTATGAGAGCTCGAATCCATTTACTTAACTTTTCACCAGTTGTTCATCGTCTCTTCTTAACAGAATATAAGCTCTCAAAGGCAAGCACTAAGCCTGATACTTCTTGGCAGGCAGCTCCTCCCGCCTTGGCCCCCGATACACAATGAACACCTGAGTGCTCCCTGCCGCTCCCAGGTAACACGGGGCTGTCCTTTCTGTGTGAGAGGACATCCCTGACCCGCTAGCTGCAGGGCTACCATATTACTTTTTCCAGTTGGGACCCACACTCTTTCGCCCAATTACCCTTAAAACCACCAGCAAATGCCATTAGAAGAAGGCCTGGAGAAGGCAGGTCTGTGGCCTTGGCAAGAGTGAGGCCTCTGTCCAGAGGAACAAAATCTGCACCCATCCTCCCCCATACCCCTCCCACCCCCCGGGGTTTTGTAGGCCCTGCCATTCTTTAAATACACACAGATCTGTGAATCCTGCAAGCCCGAGGCCAGTGAACAGCTGGTCTGCCAAGGGCATATTTGCCTGGTAATTCTAATTTTTATTTGAATGCCCATCTGCCCGTCACTGACATCACAGCGCAGCTGCACGTCTTGTTTTCCCTTCCTGGAGCCTGCGCCTGTGGCTGGCCTTGCACTCAGGATGATTAAATGGCTCTGTGGGTGGCCTCACCCAGGAGTGTGTGTGCCTGGGGTGGGGGTGGGGTGGGGCAGGTGGGACCAGGAACAAAAGGGGAGGCCCTGGCAGGGTGTGGGAGGGGGTGGTGGTAGGGCCCAGCAGGGGTAGAGTCTGGGAGTATCTCAGCTGGTGGGGGGAAGGGGTGCCCCTGGGAACAGGCTGCTCCTGAAGCCTAGAAAGGTTTGCCACTTCCATAACAAAGGAGTCAGTTCTGGGAATTACAGGGCCAAGTGGCTGCATGGAGAACCAGGGCCTGAGTCTCCCCCAACCTCTGGAGCCTCCCAGCATAGGCCAAAGGTCATGAGAACAGACATAGACACTGCTCAGCACATTCAGCAGATGGAAGTTCTTGTCTCGAGATAAAATGTTAAAATGTCATTTCCTCATTACTCTGAGGACCCCTCGCTACCCCCTAACCCCCACTTTTCACTCACCTTCTGTTCTTCATGGCAGGGCTGGGTTGAAATCATGGATCTGGTTATTTTACTAGCTGTGTGATCTCGAATAGTTTCCTTAACTGCTCTGAGCCTCAGTTTTCTCATCTGTCAAATGGGCCCAGCATTTGCCACTTGCATACAAGAGTGTTCTCAGTAGCACTGGTAGACCGGACACCACACCAAAGGCCCTCAGAAGAAGAATGGATAAACTGTGGCAGGTTCGCACAATGGAATCGCAAACAGCTGTGAAAATGAGTGGGCTGTCGTGACATTATAGTAACCACATGGGTGAATCTTAGCAAAATAATGCTGAGCTATAAACAAAAGCCAAGTCCTTTTTAAAAAATTTAAGTATAGCCAAAATAAACAATATAATTTGAGATTTCTGTGTATATGTAATAAAACTAAAAAAGAGCAAGGAAGTGATAGGGGAGGGGGTTGCCCTGGGTGAGGGGAGGTAGGGAGGAGCATATGAGTAGATGGAAGTCACCGTCAGTGTTCTTCTAGTTCTTGGGTTGAATTTAGGTTCATTATTCCACTAGAAACATGATTGAAAAATAAATAAGTAAGACTCAAGCGTGGACCAATACGGATCGTATGAAATGAAACAAGGATTATAAAGATTAATTCAATTTTGTGCACTGAGGTCCATTAAAAAATATGAGCACAGAGATGGCAAAATTGCATTAAATGAGATAATGTTCGTCACAGCCTCCTCATGCACGATCTGGCTTCCAGCACGTATTCAAGAAATAAGGTTAATGTCTCTGCTCTCCCAGCCACCCACAGACCTTATCTTGTTCCCCATAAATCAGGATTCTTAGCGCTTTGATTCTTTAGGGCTGAATTCTAAATCCTTCGCTGATTTCCTTTCTCTCCCTCCCTTTCGCCCTCCACTGTCCTCTCCCTCCCTAGAGCAAATAAAGCTTATCTCTCCTGTGTCACAGAGCCGTGGGGACAGTAAATATGAGAAGGCTCTGAGACTATGAAGTGCCCCCAGTAAGCGGTTGCTTTCCTTTCTCCCCTGCGTTCTATCTGTAGATGAGAAGGATAAGACAGGACTCCGAGCCTGGGCAGCTTCCAGGTGAAATGAACACCTGGCCCTACTGTCATATTCAGAGTGGAGAGAGACTGCTGGGACTGGAATATTCTAGGAGGATGCTGGAAGACATGGCCTGGGGTTGCACCTGGAATGACATCTGGGGTCCAATAGAAAGTACCCGGGGCCCTAGCTGGTTTGGCTCAGTGGATAGAGCGATGGCCTGCGGACTGAAGGGTCCTGGGTTCGATTCCAGTCAAGGGCACATGCCTGGGTTGTGGGCTGGATCCCCAGTAGGGGGAATGCAGGAGGCAGCCGATCAATGATTCTCTCATCATTGATGTTTCTATCTCTCTCTCTCTCCCTCTCCCTTCCTCTCTGAAATCAGTAAAAAAATATATTAAAAAAGCAAGTACCCTGGGCTTGGATTTAAAGCTGTGAAACCCAGGGTAGAATGATCCTGACCTTCCCATTCCTGGGCTGTAGGTGGACAAGTTACTGAGCCCTACTTTTCTCATCTGTAGGATTCATCTTGGAATGTAAATTAGACACACACACACACACACACACACACACACGGGCACCCACACCCACACAATACAATGCCTGCCTGACACAAGGTGGACATTCAAACACTGCTGAATCCGAACCCCATATCGCCTCCAGACTTTGAATTCCCTGCTGAGGGTTGATACACTCACTCTAGCTAGATTGACAATGGCTTTATCCAGATTTGACTGGAAAGTGTCCTTTTGAGATTCAACACTGATCGATTGGTGGGCTAGATGGGTGGCGTTTGTCACGGGGTGGGGAGCAGTTCCCCGATTCCCATCCTTGCTTCCTGAGCCTCATGTCCTCGGGAGCAGGATGCCCGGGAAAGATATGAAAGGTCCCAGGTGCTGCCCCCTCTTTTTGTAACTTTTGCGCCAGATAGAAGCCAGGGAGGAAGGCCACCAGAGCAGCCCTGGGAGGAAAAAGAAAGCACTGCTTCATGGTGATGGAAGTTGGAAGATTTGGGGATGCTGGTGGTTGCGTAACCCATGGGCCTTTAAAAAACTGTTAGGCTTGTCCTGAGAAAGTTACCTTCTTTTACCCTCAAAAACAGTGACTTACCCCAGCTCAGCACATAATTAGGTCTAGGTCTGTGGCATAGACTAGAAGCCTGGGGTAAACTTTTGTTACTTATTTTCAAAACAGGGATATACTGAACCCTCACAGGTGCTGGCATGGTGCTAAGCGTTTTTGTATACTTACAAAAAGTCTGTCTTCAGGGTATCTAACCACGACCAGTCTCCAAATGTTCATTTTCTAGGTGTGCAGTTGACCCGAGACAGTTTCTTAGATCCGGTGGGGGTTACCCTGAGATAAATAGTGAAAATGTTGGGGCAGACACCGGGCGTCGGGGCGGGGGTGGCTGCCACAGACAGGAAGTGCGGGCATCCTGTGTCTGAGGTCACACTTGTCTGTCTAACTCAGAGGCGGGGGTGGTGTCTGCAGATCATGACTGGGGCCCCGTTATGAGATGGGAGGGAGGCCCTGGAGGCTCCCGCTTCCCAGTTGGAAATACCTCCTGTCATTACTGACCTCATGTGGAAACCGGAGGGTGCCTAAGGGGGGCCTGTCACCCCAGCGTCATTGGCATTCAGCTGGGAAAAAAATCCTAAAGGGATAAAGCTTGGTGAGGTTTTGGATGTCCGTTGGAATTTGGGGGGAGGAAGGGCTTACAAGGACCCTTTGGGCAGCCTTCTCACTCCACAGGGGCAGGATTCAGTCCTATTTGGAAATGTGGTCACCTCCCAACTCCCCACCCTCCCAAGTCTTTGAAACTCTGGGCTATTTGCTTGTCTTTGTGAGTAGCGAAAGGCCTTTTTACATTTAGGGGCACTCTTGGGGAGGGAGATAAGGTATATGAAAGTGTTTTATAAATAGCAAAGGCTTACGTAAGTGTAAGGCGGCGCTTTCCTTGCTGCTTCCTATGGTGCCTGCTGCAGGCAGAGGCCTCTGATCTCGCCACTGGGAGCCCTTCTCCCTTCCTCGGAGCCTGGCCCAGATTCAAAGCCAGGAATACATCTTATGTAAGGTTTGGCTACATTGGACAGAGCCCCTCTTCCCTGTCCACATTTGTTTAGATTGACTTCAATGTAAAATTTTTATTAAGTGTTCAGACACTGTGTAGAGCTGAGGATACAAAGAAGAAGCTGTGGGGCGCAGTTACGGTGTTTTGGCCAGGATCAAGCCTCGGACTAATGAAAGGACAGGGTCCTCTCATTGACACGTGCAAGTCCCAGCTGGAGGGCAGGGCCCTCCCAGCACAATTATAGCCAACGGCTGTGGTTGTAAGCTTGAACCTATGGTCCGAACACGTAGCCCCACGTGCCTTGTGATAGAGTTCGGGTGCACGTAGTTAAGTGAGGTTGAAACTCACGAGAATGCTGTAAACAACTTGATAAGGCCCCTACTTTTGCCTCGTGGCATCTGCTATAAAATAAAGACACGGCTTGTGGGCGCTGGCGTTGTCTCCTCATCAGGGAGACCCAGCTATTATTCTCTTGTCTATCTTTTCTCAATCCTTTCACCACCCCACTCAGGGTCACTGAACCAGGCTGAGCTGGCATGGCACATAAGGTGCCCTGGGGCTGAGTATGCCATGGCCGTGCCGGCTCCCCACAAGAAGCCATGGGGATAGTTCCTGTACGTAAGGCATTTACAGTTCAGTGGAGTGGCTAAAAAAAATGTGGACTTTTTTTGTTAAAAGAAATTATAGTTGAAACCCCAATACACAAAATGAAGGGGAGGCTGCTTTGATTGCGGTGAAGATAGAGGAAGGAGGTAAAGGAGGCGGAAGGTCAGAGGTCATGTTAGCGAGGCCTCACCATTTCTCCTCGAGGCCCTTCACGGGTTCTCAGAGGCCGGTTCCAAAAGCAGTGAATTCCCATAAGGCTTCTAGAAGAAAACAGGAGAAAACTTTCATGGCGTGGAGATAGGCAAAGACTTCTTAGGACACAAAAAGCACTAAGCATCCAAGGAAAAGAATAAATTAGACTATGTCAAAATTTAAAACTTCTGCTCATCAAAATGACATTGTTGAAATAAATGGGAAAGCCAGACTGGGAGAAGACATGTGCAGTACACTTATCTGACAATAAACGTGCATCCAGAACATATAAGGAACTCCTACAACCCAATTTTAAAAAACACACAACAATTTAGCCTGGCAGATGTGGCTCAGTGGTTGAGCATCGACCGATGAACCAGGAGGCCATGGTCCAATTCTGGGCCAGGGCACATGCCTGGGTTGCAGGCTTGGTCCCAGTGTGGGCGTGCAGGAGAGAGCCAATCAATGCTCCTCCCTCATCATTGATGTTTCTATCTCTCTCTCCCTTTTCCTTCCTCTCTGAAATCAATAAAAAATATTTAAAAAACACAAACAAACAACAAAACAATTTAAAAAATTGGTCAAGAGACTTACACAGACCCTTCACAAAAGAATGTACATGAATGGTCTATGAATCAAATAAAAAAAACTGGTCAACCCCATCCATCATTAGGGAAATACAAATCAAATCGTTTGCCAGCAGCTTGCTTTTCGCACGGTGGTGCCAGCACTGGAAACAGCGCTGTGTCCTCAACGCTTCCACGGGTACCCAAGTGCTTTTTCTTATTTTAGGTAGAAAACTTTTCCTTATATCCCTTCTCTGACTCCAAATTATTTTTACCCACAGCACTGAAGCCATGAAGGCACAGCTACTAGATTACCCTCAGATGTCACTGGTTATGTAATCCTTCGCTTGCGGCCTCTGAGGCCTCTTCTCTCTCACAAGTGACATATTAATATTTCTCTTTGCCAGGCAGGGAGCTCTCTGTGGGCTGCAGTTACCACCCTCTGTACACACGCAGACCCACATTACTGTTAGTGTGGCATCAGATGACTCTCTCCCGACCACGAATAACCGCACTTGCGAAGTACAAATGACAACCCAAAGGAGTGCTCAGAGACCCCTGTGGGGAGCTCTAAGACACTCTTGCAGGGACTAGGGAACGTGTGGGAAAATTACACCAAAACCCACAGTGAGGTTCACTACATACTCACTAGGATGTAAAATGAAGATCCTGATTCGGGCAAGGATGGGGAGTAACTGGGATTCTTCTACCGTGCTGATGGGGATGGCAAATGGCACAAAGCGCTTTGGAAAGCGTGTTGACAGTTTCCTATGAAGCTAAAAATATATCCACCCTGTGGTCCAGCTATTCCACCCATGGGTCTGAAAACAAGTCCATAAGAGGATGTGCATAGAGATGTTCATAACAGCTGTATTCACAATAGGCACAAACTTTAAAAAGCCCAAGTAAGTAGGACAATGGGTAAGCAAATCAGGGGGAATTCCTACCGCGGAGAATGCCACTTAGGAATGAAATGGAACGCACTCCAGACCATCGTAACAACGTGGATGAATTTCAAAAACCTGCCGAGTTGCAGGAGCCAGACACAAAGCACTACATTCTGTATGATTTCATGTCTGTAAAGTATTTATGGGGAGAGAGGCCACAAGTATAACTTTACGGCTGTTCCTTCACATGAAAACACAAGGAATCAGAAATACGTATTTCCCCCAACAATCAAGTGGGATTCAGACACAGGTCCACATGGCCACACATTTACTGCATCAATGGGCTTCATTCTAGAAGTTGAGGGCAAACTAATTTCTGGGCCCTGAGCCTAAATTAAATGGACTAAGAGACATTTAATGGTGAACTTTCTGTTAGTGGGATACTTTCTATATTCTTTCATTCACTTAAATACTTTCTGTACACCTAACAGTGCATAGGCCTTGAGCTCATGACTAGGCAGAATAGGATCAATTCTTGACCTCAGGGAGCTCAGCGGACACTCCTAAGTTACAGCTCCGGCCTCAACTTACTTTTCCAGCATATCTTCTGCTGATCATTTTTGTGCCTCTATTACCAATAAATAGGATCACTACTTGTGGCCCCTATATATGTAACCCCTACCCTGTCTCATCTCTTGCCTTCATTTATGCTATTCCTTTTGCCTGGAATCCAATTCAATTAAGCAAAACTTTTGGAGCATCTGCTGTGGTAGGACTCTGGAGGCAACAAAGAGAAGTATTATCTGGTTACTGATATTGCAAAGCTTGGCCTTTAAATATCTATATGCTATTTATCCTTCAAGGTCCACTTCCTACATGCAGCCTTCCCAGATTTCCTATCAAGCTGGAATCTCTGATCTTTGCCTCTGGAGTACTCTAACTGTGGCTTTAAATGGTGTTTCAGCCTTCTGGTCAGTGATTCCTCAGCCAAACCTACCTGGGGGAACACAATGAAAAAACCCCACAATTTCTTGACTCATCTCCATAGCAGGGTCCCTGGAAGCTCATCTTTCATTCCCTCATCCCCAAATTTTGCTGCCCAGCATACAACAGCAGGAAAAGGTCATAGTCTATGAATGGTGAAGGCAACCACTTATTGGCCTGCCGGCATCTTGCTTGGCCATCTCCTCCTCCAGCTTACTTTTGCTTTGGTGGCTCTTGCCACTCCTTTGTCATCTTCCTGTTGCTACGCTATTGATCCTCTCCGCCTTTCCCTCTCACATCCTCCCACCTCAGTCCCTGCACTTCAAGCTGGAATGAGCCCCAGCCACTGATGACCTGCTTCTCCCCCTCTCCCCCCATAGCCCAGAACCTCAGATTTTTCTGTCTGTCCTTTCATTCCATCCAAGTCCAAATCCATCCCAGGAAGCCAGGGCTGCTCTGTCCTGGGCCGGAGCCAGATCACATCTCAGTGCAACCCTGGGGACTCCTCTGGGTTTTTCCAGCGGTAGACTTACCAAATATCTCACTGGGCCAGGGAATAGGAGCAGATCCTTTTTTTTCCTGCTGTCTGTCCTGGAGCAAGGAATGGGGAAGGCCCCCTCTATTTCTAAAGAAATTTTGGTTTGCAACGTAAGTTCAACTCAAACCAGCATGAATAAAAGGGGGGTTTGGCCAGAGACTGGGACATCCCATGGATGGAAACAAAACTAGGGAGCAGAGCCCCTGGGGACCCAGCAGCCCTGTCTCTCCTCCCCTCTCCCTTTCTCTCTGTGCACCTGTCCTCCCCTTTTTTCTTCCTGCAGACTGTTTTTTCTCTTTCCCAATTCCTGTGGCAAAAGAATGATCGGTAGCTCCCATGTTTACATGTGAGACCTAAGGCAAAGACATAGAGAGGGCGACCTCTCCATCTGTCAGTCTTGGGCCCCGGATTCCCGAGTAGGGGACTGAGTGTCCCAGCTTGATTTGGAGGTACTCTCAGGTCAAGGTTGCTTGATCAGGGCACAGCAACTTCTGCTGCATCTGCGTGGAGGCAGGAGGGGAAGAGAAATTCCTAGAGAAGCGGGTATTGGGGCCTCAATCCGGAAGGTGCCTTCCAGACCCTCCCACTGAGCGCATATTGACAGCTACTTCCTCTAGGAAACTAGTCCCCCAATGCCGCATCCTGGCCCCTGGACACTATTGTTGGTGAGATGCTTGTTTATGGGCGAGGCTTCAATCCCCTCCTGAAGCTCCTTGGAGGGTAGGGACAGGCTTGAGTTCTTTGTACCCCTCACAGCTTATCCAGCGCGGCACTCAGCAGGTTCTGCTGGAGGAATAGAAACATACATGTACCAAGAATTGTTCCGACCCCTTTACACATCAACTCATTGAATCCGTGAAATAGGATTCCTAAGAGGTAGGAACAATGGAGACAACCGAGGACGGTAAATAACTTGTACAAAATGATACAGCTAGTAGGTGGCAGAGCCAGGATTCAAACCCAGGGAGTAGTGCTCAGGCTGGGGCTCCTAACCAGCACACCTACCACCTCTCCAGGAGGGTTTGGTGGGTTTCTGCCTTGCTTCTCAGGGTTTTCAAGTGAGCCGCCGCTAGACTGCACACAGGCAGCGCTCAATGTGGAGGATAAGTGAGGAGTTTCTTGGCTCTCCTCTGTTAGGTGTCATTGGCTTCTCTCACCTGTGCATAGGGAACATCCATAATTCTTTCCCGTACCTGTCTGTCTGTGTCTGTTTCACATACATGACCAGTGGGGTTTGTGTTTGGTATTTGCTTAACACACTTTTATTTTAAATACAATGATTGATGGGAGATTAGTTGAAGTTATATATGTAGAAAAAAAAAACACACAATAAAAATTAGCTATGTCTTATCCCCTCCTCCCACCTCACCTCCTTTTCCATGGAGAAAACCACTGGCAACTCAACGTTAAGTTACTCACCTGGTATTTGCCCTTTATTTCTAACTCACAGTGTGCTGCTTGCTCTCGATTCAATTCTAGACATTAGTTATAGACTCCCTATTATGCTAAGGAGAATTTAAACTCATGTAATTTCCCCTCTTCTAGTCCTCCCTCATTTCTTGGGTAACAATTGCTTTTGTGATCATGATTGTACAAATATTGTTTACTATGAAGCCAATGAATGTGTGTTAATGACATATGCATTCTTGCATAATTTATTTTTGTTTTTCCTGGGGTTAATAATTGCCTCTAATTTTCACTTGTTTAGTTTTTCTTTCAACACCTAAGTCCTCCCACATGTTCCCACAGCTCTGTAAAGCACTGCTCAATAACATTTCCACATCAGCAAGCCTGTGAGATATTCCCCTTACCTCTAGGCCCAGGCCCCAGGACCCCAGATGTCCCTCCTCGAGTCCTCTGACCCCCTGACGAGGAATCGGAGGAATCCGTTGGTCTCTCGGTCTGCTGTCTAGCTCTTGTAACCCTTTCCTCTGCTGACCTCCCTGAGAATTTCTTCCACCCTTTTCTTGTCTCCTACTTTCTGTCTCCCACCTCATTCTCTTTCCTGTTCTGATTTCAGCAGAGCCTGTTCTCCAGTAGTAGCTTTCTATGGAAGGGCACATGGAAGATCAATCAGAAAAACTCAATCCCTGCTCACTCTTGATTTGGTTGGTTTAAAATGCCAGGTTGAAATAGTTTTCACTTAGAACTTGGAGGCGTTACTATTGTCTTTGATTTTCAATGTTGCCATGGAGAAGGCGGCTGTCATTCTGATTCCTGTTCATCGTTTGTGGCCTGTTCCCCATTCCCCCTCACCCTGGTCTCTAAACTTTTAGGCTCTCCTTTGTGTTCCAGCTTCTGCATTTGCAATGACATGGGCTTATAACTAGACGAGAGCGCTTGGGAGGCCTTGTCAATTTCGAGACCGATGCTTCACTTTGGGGGCCCTTTCTCTTCTTACCTTTCCCCACTTTGGGGGAGAGTTCTTCAACGCTGTCGTTGAACACTTCTATTGGTGTTTTTGTTTTTGCTCTCGTATTTTTCATTTACAGAGCTTGTCCTTTTTTAAAATTACTCTTTAGAAAACAAAATTTTGTTTTTTGTTTCATGGATGCAATATTCTCTCCCACTTCTCTGAGAATATTAATGATGGTTTTTGGTTGTTGTTTACTTTTTGTTGTTTGTTGTTTACTTTTACTGTTTCCAGCATTGTGTCTGTTTTTCTTTTTATTTTTTGACCTTTTTCTTTTGTGTTTGAGGTTTTGCTCTAAGGGCTGGTGATCCTTGCGTTCACTCTTACTTAAGAGCGAAGCACCAAAAACAGGACTGGAAGCTTCATGTGTATGAGCAGGGCTTTTATTTTTTAAATATATTTTTACTGATTTCAGAGAGGAGGGGGAAGGGAGAGAGATAGAAACATCAATGATGAGAGAGAATCATCGATCGGTTGCCTCCTGCACGCCCCCTACTGGGGATTGAGCTCACAACCCAGGTATGTGCCCCCAACCAGAATCGAACCCGGGACCCTTCAGTCCGCAGGCTGACGCTCTATCCACTGAGCCAGACCAGCCAGGGCATGAGCAGGGCTTTTAGAGAAACGGGTTTTTTCCATGGGGTCCCCCAAATGTCAGCATCGGCAAGTCCCCTCTCTGGAGTGGTTTAGCTTCTCCATTGGAAAGAGGTTCCTGGGGGCTGGGGGCAGGGAGGAATAAAGAGCTTCTGGATTATCAAAGCGGAACGGGTTTTCCAGGGGTGTCCTCAGGGAAGCAACAAGACCTACAAAGGATCGGTGGTGGGGGCCAGGGGGCCATAGGCAGGACTGCAAAGGGCTCTTGTTCAGCAAGAGAAGTAACCAAGCAACAGAGAGCTGCTGCGCCGAGGACCTTGTAGAGAGGAACTGTGCTGTCTCAGCAGGAACCTGAGTGGACAGAGGACCAGAGACCAGGGCCACTCCCCACACCCCTCAAGGCCTTGGCCTTCTACAAAGCCTCACACCCTGGTACCATGTCATGGGGAGGCACCTTGGGAAGGTCTGGCTTCTTGTTTTGTTTTGTTTTGTTTTGTGTTTTGCCTCTTTAGCAGTCTATAGAATAGGTGCTCCAATTGAGAAATTAGGATAGGATATAGGAAATAAAGAAACTTGCAGGGCTTGTGGACTGGAATCCAGACCCGGTGTGCGCACATTCTCATATAGGCTTTAATGCCAAAAGTGCCAAATAATGGTGACATCAAATCAATTCCTGGGCCCCCAATGCGGGCGTTCTGGGTGGGCTCCTGGCTGCTACCAGGCTTTCCATGGTGAGTCTTGCCTGCATCCTCCACCAGAGGAGGCTGAAGAGTGATCCCCCCATGTCACCCACTCGTACCCCACCAGGGATCACCAATCCTACGGCGGGGACGGCACATAAATGCAGCTGAAACTGCCGGCCTTTCTGGAGAGAATTTCAGTCCTATAGCTCAGGACTCACCCATGTGTGTGCACCCATGGACATGAGGACTGGCCTCCTAACCCAGGTAACCAGGAGAGAGATGGGGGAACCAGGCTCATTTCCGGTCTGATTCCTGCCCAGGGGTCCCCAGGCAGAACCCCAGTGCCTCTGCACATGAAATCACAGCCCCAAACAGTGCCTGGGTAGCTGGGGCCAGCTCTGCTTCCTAGAGTCCGTTAGTTCCAGAGAGGCAGGGTGGCGAAGAGAGACGGTGGCAGGGCCTGGAGGCACCCAGGAGGGTGGCCACAGGGACTGGACTCCTGGGCACTGGCCAGAAGCAGCCCTACCTCCCCTCTCCGTGCCCACGAGCCCGGGTGCTGAGGCAATCAGTGTGTCACCATATTTTCATCTGTTCAGCTAAGTGGTGTCTCAGAGAAGCAAAAGACAAATCTCCAGAGGTTTGCATGTTTGATTCACACCTAACACAGCAGCAGCGTGCTGCCGGGGAAATATTCCAGCCGCTGTAGCGCTGTAGCGTCTTCAGCCTTGCAGCTATTTTGCTTGTCCTGTTGGCCGGGCCTTGGGGAAAAGCGTGAGTGATGCAATGCCACCCTCCTCGCTCAGGGTGACTCAGGCACTGGCGCTCTGGGAAAACAGAAACATGGCCCAGGAGAGGCACTGAGCAAGCAGTGCCTCTCCCCCTTTCCCTTATACCCAGAGGTCCGATGCTTTTCTCCTGGCAGGCATATGCAGATGGCCTTCTAAAATGCTGGAGAACCTCATTAAAATCTCATGACTCCCTCATGAAAGATGCAAAGGAGACTCTGCTCTGTATTTCAAAGAGAGAAACTGAGTCCTGAATGGCTGACTGGGTGGCCCAGGATTAATCAGAAAGGCCCAGAAATCCATATTCATTCTCACTGCCTCTCTCCACCTGTCTATTCTTTTTGACCAAATGACCCACTTTATAGTACTGATTTATTATGAGACCACTAAGTAGAGACATGTCATCTGATGAAAAAAACAAAACAAAAAACAAGAAAAAAAATCCAATGCAAAATATGAATGTGTTAGGGGATGATCAAATCAAACAGCATTTTCCCCCCCCCCACTTTATGATGGACTCTTGGGAGTCCATTAATGGTGAGCTTCCCTGGTACATTTAAATATCGGCCTGTGGATCTTTGCTTGCCAAGTGAAGTAGGGAAGGCAGGGGGCGATGCACCTTGAAGCTGAGTAAAGTACCCCGATGTCAATGAGCGCTGAGCACGGTTGGAGTTAACAATGATTTCTGAAACAATGGTGTATATAGAATTGGTTCATAGAAATGCAACTCCCGCGCAGCTTGGGGCCTATACACATTTTATGAAAGCGAGCCCTGTCTTTAGGGGTGTAAACCCCGAAGTACAGAACTCCAGGGGGGCTTTCTGGAGGCCTGGTGGACTAAGCTCGGGGGATGGAGGGGTCTACCGTGGCAAGAAGGAACCAGAGAACCCTGCCAAATGGCCTCAGAGCCCAGCTCCCCGGGAGGCTGGGACAGCTTCAGTCCTAGGGTAGCACAGGTGATTGGCAGGTAAAGGGCTGTCGATGGAGTCCTACCCATTTAGGACTCCACCTGGTCCTAAATCCAGATGGTGTTCACTGCCTTCCCTCTGTATCATGGCCAGGATGTGGGAGCGGGGACCACTTCTATGCTGAACATTTGCCTAAATTCCAAGCCCCCTAGGAGCCAGCGTGCGCCTGAGAACATAACAGACCTGCTTTCAAATTTGAGCTCAGCGATTTCCTACTCTGGAGAGCCTGGACACGATCTATAATCTCTCTAAGCTTTAGCGTCAGCATTTGAAATGGAGAGTCATTAACGGCCTTGCAAGGAGGGAGTCAGTCTGAGAGATGATGTCTGTGAAGGATTTGTGTCTAAGAGGCATTCGGAATTAGTCGCTATTATTTTTATCGGAAAAGAGGCTGGAATCTCATCAAGGGGAAAGAGAAAGGCTGCAGCAGCCAAACTGGGTCGGGCGGGGGACACTTCAATAAGGAGTGGATGGAGAGTCAGGGCCCCTCCCCGCTCCCTTCCCTGCCTGAAGCTCAGGCCTGCATATTCATCAGTGCCAGCAAATGCCCATGTCGGCCCAGCACAGCTTGGAACTTTGCATCAGCAGCAGCGGGGCGCCAATGAGGTGCACCCATCTGGGACTTGAGTCAGGAGCTGGTGATGCAAAGAAATGGGTGGCGGAGAAGCCACTTTGAGGTTAGTGGTGGCGGCAGCATCCGGCTTCCAGGGCACCAGATGTCCGGGGAGTTCCAGCGTGGGCGCGGGGCAGGCAGGGGCGGCTAGCCGCAGCCCTGGCACCTGCTGGCTTCTCGGAGTGGTTTTGCGGAGGGATTTTTGGCTGCCGTGTCTCCCTTTGTTCTTGTCTGTGTTAAGACTTCCTGAAAATGCCATGGGCTACCCCAAACTCCCTTCAATGATTTTTTTTTTCCTCTTTAAGTCAGAAATAGCCCTTTTCTGCCGTTAGCAACAGGAAGTTGACTAGGACACCTTTCCAACCACGCTGCTCAAAGTAGTTGCCCTTTGACTCTCCGCTTCCTTCACTGTGTTAATCACTCCTGGCAATTATTTTAACAATACGATGATCCTTGTTCACGATCTGTCTGCCTCCCGAACGCGGAGAGTAACAGCTGCTTTTCAGGTTCTTAGGATTTTGGTTCCATCACTTCAGCCTTCACACTCCGGGAGGACCCTTCCTCCAGGGTCAGGCTGACCATCTACCAGATTGGAATTTGATTTGGGGTCCACTGGGTCCCAGACCCAGGACCCTGTCTTCCAGGTGGCTCTCTACTTCCCAGCACTTTACACCCCGCATTTTGCTACATAAGCAGCCCCGACTAAGCGCTCAGAGCCTGGGAAGTCATGCTTCTCTGAAACCATGGAGCCATGGACCCCCTCTCCCCTCTCACTGTCTTTCCCCAGCCCCTGGGGTCAGCGGGATGGTCACTGCTTCCAGGAAGAGCTGCTGCTCCAGGGAGCTCCAGGCCCGGGAGGCTCCAGGAACATCAGGGCTCACATCTCGCCCGGATGGGGCGCGGGGCAGGGCGGGGTGGGGCGGCCAGCCAAAACTCCACATTCCTCGATGACTGCTTTTCTCTGGAATCTTCGCGCTGCTTTTTCCACGGCCTCATCGGCTCCTCGGGGGCAGAGGCCTGAGAGCCACGTGAGCCGATGTTTCTGTGCGCCTGCTGCGTAAGCAGAATGGTGCAACAGAGCCCGGGGCTGGGAGTCCAGACGTTTGCTGCTCTATTTTAAGGTTCTCCACTCTGTTTCCCAGCAGCTGTCACTTGGTCAGAGGAAAGGGAAAGAGGGGGTGGGAGAAAATGAGGCCCAAGCCAGAGGCGCTCATCACTCCCGGCTGGGTGGAAATTCCCACCCTTTAAGGAGGCGAAGCACCGCCCCCTACCCCCACCCCAGCCTCAAACTGAGTGACTCAGAATTCTTCACTGGTCTTGAGGAGGACAAAATCTTGCTCATTTTCATAACAAAAATGAGGATAGCACTGCATTGTTTGTAGAAGTCTTAGACTTCTCAGAGCATACTCACACACTTTCCTCCCATTCGTTGGGCAAGACAGACTTGTTACTCCCTGCTTGCCAGTGAGAAAATTGAGGCACGGAGAGGTTGGTAATTGCCGGTGGTCACACAGCTGGTTAGTCATGGAACCAGCCACAGAGGCTAGATCTGATTTTTACTTATGCTCTGCCATTCAGTGAACAGCCACTTGTCGTCTTTCCCCCATTCCACGGTAGCTTTTCTGTGCTCATGGGCATCTGCCTTATGGGGAATGAGCATCTGTCTTTCAGAGAATGAAGCGTGGTGGTGAGTGTATGGTGACTCCTATGACTTCCTGTTCCTGTGGCTTATTGTTCATCAAGTTCAGCCTCACAGGAGAGGACATCCATTCATGCAGATAACCAGTTCCTGAGTGCCTACTGTGTGCAGCTACCATGCTTTTGCAGGTTCACAGTGTGTGGGAGAGAGAGTTGCTAAACACAAAATCACAATAAAAGGTGCTGTGTTGTTGGGAAGGGGTAATTCACTTTGTCAGGGGCAATGAGGAAGCTATCACAAATGAGGTGATCCCACCTCCCCCGCAACTTTTAATTGTGAACATTTTCAAGTACAGAAGAGTTAACAGATGACTACAACCACCACCTAGATTCAACCACTGTCAGCATTTGCAATATTATCTCTCTCTTTCTCAATATATAGATAGGTAGATATAGATGCATAGGTATATACACATTGATGTAGGCATATAGCTAAATCATTTGAAAGTAAGTGAGAGATTCATGACATTCACTCCTAAACATTTCAGCATGCATCTTCAAAGAATAAAGACATTCAAAGAGGTGAATTTTGAATTGGGTTTTGTCAGATAAATAGGAGTTCATCAGACAAAAGAGGAATGTCATTCCCTCTAATGGCAGTGACAATGCATGCAAAAGCGAATGCGTGAACAACATAGAATATTTGGGGTAAAGGTTGTTGAGCATGATCAGAGCTGAAGGGGTCGGGGAGCGGGTGGAAGAGGAGGTTGGAGTAACTGGTGAGAATGAGTCTGTGGGGGAAATGGAATGTCTGGTGCGGAGTGTCAGTGTGACCCCCGGGGGAGGTGGAGAGACTGAAGACTTTAAGAGGGTGATGCCATGGTCTGGCTCATCTTGGTCTGGCACCAGAGTGTGACAGAACAGAAGCAGGTGGTGGAGAAGATGGGCTAGGATGCAAGAGGGTGAGGACATGGTTGTGAGGATGAAGGGGGAAGAGTCCACAGAGCAGATTAGAGTAGACAGGACCTGGAGGCTATATGGGAATAGGAGGGATGGAAGTGAGGGTCATGAATGGTGAATGAGATTTCTTCTACAAGCAACTGAATAGATGCTTTACTGCCATTAATGACTGCCATTCATCTAGTGAAGTGTGGTTGTGTGTACAAGACACTGAATTCGTTTTGGACAAGTTAAGTATGAAGACACCTAATGGTGGAAAGATGGGTCTTGAACACAAGCAGGGGCCAGAGTGATAGGTTTGGAGGTCATCACCACACAGACAGTACTTGAAGCAACAGCACTTACTCTGGTAGAGGCTCTAGGACGAGAAGACAGGCGACAGGCAGGTCAAGGCCACAGCCCTGGGCAGCACCTACACGGACAAAAGATAAGAGGGGCAGCCGTGGAGGTGGGAGATGAGCCTGAGTGTGGTGGCCCACCTGGCAGGTTGGGAGTGAGCATTAAATGAGCTCCTGTGTGTGTGTGAAATTCCAAAGGACAGGCTGAAGTGGGTAGGTGCTGGGTAAGTGAAAGTACTGTTCTTAGAGTGGAGGGCCATTTCTCCATGAAGAAGGCAGGCCCCAAGGTCAAAAGCTGCTGAGAGAGAGTGGCCGGGCTGGCCACGCTGACAGCTGGCAGTCCTTTTCCTGTACACTCTGCCCCCCTCCCAGGAAGTGAAGCCCAGGCGGACCAATGAGAGGAGGTAGAGCTTCATCTCTGGAGTCCTCCTGGAGCGGGGATGTGAGCATGTTGGAACCCAGGGCGGGAAAGAGGTTTCTGCAGCTCTGAGGGAGTGGCTAACTGCACGGACGCTGCAGTCAGATGCCCAGTGTGAGATCATGGCTCTACCTTCCGTCCCTTCCTCCATTAACCTCTCCAGGCCTCAGTTTCCCCACGTGTAAAGCAGCAACAGGAAGAGTCCCTTCTCCAGAGGTTAGTGTGAGGATTGCATGGACGAGGACTGTAATACCATCCCTGCAGCACAGAACACGCCCGCTAAATGTAACATTGCTCTCAGTGCAGCCAGGGACCGGGAAGTCTGGGGATTGGGAACCAGCAGGCTCCCAGCGATCTCACTTGGAGCGGCACAGCCAGCGGGCGGGTGGGGAGGGAGTGCTCACCCGGCCCAGTCACACTGTTCCCCGCGTGTCTCCTCCTGCTCAGATGTGAGGGGCCCAGTGGGGAGAGCTCCTTTCTTTCTCTGCAACACATCACCCACCCCCCGCTGGCTCTTCTCTTTGTCCACAGGGCCCGGTTTCTAGGACAGATGCTGGGTCAGGGGCTGAAGGTCTGGAAGCCGGTGGGAGGACCACCTGTTCCAACGCTCTCCTGCCGCCTCCCTCCCACCCAGCTCTCCAGCCCAGCCTCCAGCTGCTCACACACCAAACCACGTTTCTCCCTCTGCTCGGGCGCTGAGCGCAGAGAGGCACGTTGCCGCACAGCTTGTCTCGGGGACTCACACCTAGTGTCGGTGCTGTGCGGAGCCTCCCGTTTTCCTACAGAACCGATTTTCCTCGGAGCCCTGCCTCGGCCCTCCCCACCCCTACACCCCCACACCCTACTCTCCCTGTTGGCGAGGGGCTTATGGTTGATGACTCAAAGGAGGGGGAGAGGGCTGCATGGAGGGCAGGTCCCTAACCTCCAGGAGCTGCAAAGGCCTCCTGTAGCTCTGACCTTACGTCTCTGCGTGTGTGTGTGTGTGTGTGTGTGTGTGTGTGTGTCTGTGTGTGTTTGTGTGTTTGTGTGTTTGTGTGTGTGTGTGTGTGTGTGTGATGGTCATATGCTGAGGCTGGTGCTCCTGTGGCCCTCAGATCTCACCCCTGGCCTGTGGAATCACCTAGAAACCCCTAACAAGGGCAGTGTGGAGAAAGGGCCTGGTGTAGCAGCCACGGTCCAGTGTGAGAGCCACTCAGAGGCCCAGGACGGGGCACTGAGCAGCCCTGGGTTTGGACCTACTGGACAGACCTGGTTTCAGTCCTAGCACCTTGGGTTTCTGGGTGTGGCGCTGTGGGAGGCTGCTTACCCCACTGCTGTCCGGCTCCCCGTCCGTAGCCATGGCGTCTGCAGGCAGCTGGGTGTAGGATCACCGTGGACCCTGCAAAGGCAGTTTCCCGTCCTCCGAGGCGGGGTCTCCAGCAGGGCCACGTGCGAGCCGGCTGCAGCCAGCTGAAGTCTGTTTCCACCACCAAACACAGAAACGGATCTGGCCCACAGCTTCTCCCGAGCACAGGCCTCTCTGTAATCAATAAGAGAGCGGGAGGGGCCCCAGGGACTTTTTCACTTTTCTTTTTTTTTGTTTAGCATTTTGTATCTATCCTAAATGTATTCACATTCACATAATTTTAAATTTCAATTTTACCCTTGTATAGAGTTGGGATTACAGTATTAAAGCTTGCTTGTAATATATATTATATTGTATGGATTTTTAAAAATCTTTATTGTTAAAAGTATTACCTAGGTCCTCTCTTCCCCCCCATTAACCTCTTCCAGCCAGCTCCCATCCCTGCACCGCCCCCCGCCCCCGGCCCTCACCACCCCATTGTCTGTGTCCAGGAGTTATGCATATATGCATACAAGTTCATTGCTTGATCTCTTCCCACCCACCCTCCCCTGCCTCCCCTCTGAGGTTCAACAATCTGTTCATGCTTCTATGTCTCTACCAGGGACTCTCTTTACTGAAGACCTTCTGAGAGGGAGGTGGAGGTGGCACAGGGTCCCTGGGAGTTTGGTGTCCTGTGTCCAACTGGAGCTGGGGGGCACTGGAGCCCCTAACATCTGCCGACCCCTCCCTGACTTTGTGCCAGTTTGCTGCTGGGGGGCACTCCGTGAGCCGCAGTGGGGGCGGGGGGGGGGGGGCTGTTCAGGAGGTGCATAATAAGTTCCACTGAGTCATCCAGCCTGTCTTCGACCCCTTTCCAGAAAGTCACCTGGTTGAAGTTCAGCCAGGAGTGTCTGTGATCCCAAGGCTCCTGGGGGGTGAAGTTGACCGTGACTCTCCCAAGACCGGCACCCTATGGAGTGGATGCATCCTCCATTCCGCACTCAGCCACTAGGCTCCGAGGGCCTGGTTCCGGGCCTGCCTGAGGCCACTTTAGACCTGCCCGAGTGAGCGCCCACATCTCAAAGGCAGCTTTCCAGGCCCTGGAGCCAGGGGCACTCTGATGCGCTGATGTTTCCCAAGAAATGAGGGTGTGTGGGCTGGGACATAAAGAGCTGCTTGCGCTCGAATGGCGTGGCTCAGTGGTTGAGCATCCACCTATGAACCAGGAGGTCACCGTTGGATCCCTGGTGGGGGCACATGCCTGGAATGCACTCAATTCCCAGTGGGGGCGCGTGCAGGAGGCAGCCAATCAATAATTCTCTCTGACGTTGATGTTCCTATCTTTCTCCCCTTCCCTTCCTCTCTAAAATCAATAAAAAATATATATTTTTTAAAAAAAATAAACTGCGGCCCTAACTGGTTTGGCTCAGTGGATGGAGTGTCAGCCTGCGGACTGAGGGGTCCCGAGTTCGATTCTGGTCAAGGGCATGTACCTCGGTTTCAGGTACATCCCCAGTGGGGGGTGTGCAGGAGGCGGCCGATCGATGTTTCTCTCTCATCGATGTTTCTCACTCTCTATGCCTCTCCCTTCCTCTCTGTAAAAAGTCAATAAAATATATTTTTAAAAAAATAAACTGCTGCTTGTGATGTTGCCCTCTGTGAGGGTCTTTCAGTTACACACACACACACACACACACACACACACAGTTTGAGAGTAAAATGATGCTTCCTCTCCACCTGTTCTAGATCCCTGTACCCCTTGCCACACCTATTGGGCTGTTCACAGAGTCTCCCCGAGAGCAACGTGCCTTCTCTTTGCTCCGCAACTCTGCCTATCAGCGCTGCTGGTGGGTGCCCTGTTGGAGAACGCGGTAGCCAGAGAGAGTTGGTCAGAATCCCCACCCCCCCACACACACACTTGGGGTGGCCTCCATTAGGCTCCCCTGGGCTTCTTTCCTGTGAGGAGAGGCACCCCGCCTGCAGCACCAGCCTGACTTTTTAGCTCTGGGCTGAAGAAATGCTCACTCCTCTGCTGGGAAGAACAGGAAACTGGAACTTTCAGTCACTTGCACATCCCAGGCCTCACCTGTTTCCCTCTCATCTTTCATTCTCAGCTGCTTCTCAGGGCCTCCCTCAACCCATTAAATGAGAACCATTCCCATTCCGATGTTGATCAACTTTGTTTCTAAGTCTTAGTGAGCAGAAGTGAGAGGCTCCCAGAAACTGACAGTCGTGACCAGTGAAGAAGGGGGTGGGGAGTGGAGGGAGGGTGAGGAGGAGGAAGAATGCCCAGGTAATTCTCCCATTTTGGAATGGCAGGATTAGGGGCTCATTTATTGCCTCTGATTTTGTCGGTACTTTAGGGGACACGTTGATATGACAGCAGAGTGTTTGCAGGGGCCCAGCTGGGGAGAGGCCCAGGACAGGCGTGCTGGGGGGACCCTGGGCACTGGCACCAGGGAGAACTCAGGCAGACAAGCCCACGTGGGTGTGGCAGGACACGAAACACCAAGCACAGAGCCAGCATGGGACACCCAGAAAGCAAAACACCAGAGGCTCCGTCTACCAGCACTCAGGCTCCAGGAGGGCGAGGAGGAGAAAGGTGCCCAGGGCCTCGCACATCCCAAAGGCTCTGGGAGCTGAAGATGGGCCTCCTTTAGCAGCTCCCTGGGCGGCTTCCATGTGGGTCTAGGTCTTCTGTGGGCTCAGAGGAATGGGGAAGAGGGTGGGGAATGGGTGGCAGTGCAAGCAGCAGAATTCAGACTCTTCCTGCAAAGATAAACCAAAGCCCAGATATTAACCGAGGGAATTCTGAAGACCAAGGGGCTCTCCGCAGCCATGTTCCGGAACTGTATCCACAAGGGACTGCAGAAGACAAAAAGTCCTGGGCCAGTGATGACACACAGCTAAGGGCAAACCGAATGTGGAAAATGTGACTGATGGGAGGGGAATGGGGTGAGCTGAGAAGGGGAGGGGGTTAGAGAGACAATCCAGCAAGGAGAACTTCGGAGGACAGAAGGATGAGTTGCCAACATTTCCCAAGCTATGCTTTATTCTTCTCATGGGCAGCAAATTCTGAGTTTTAGGAAATTCCACACAGCAAGCTGGCAGGGTGTACTAGTATGCTTAGGAACACAAGCTCTGGAGTTGAGCTATCTGAGCTCCAAACCCAGCTAGGCCTCCGACTCTCTGTGTGACCACAGGCAAGTTACTTAACCACTCTGTGCCCCAGCTTACTCTCATGTAGAAGGAGGACAAGAAGGGACCCATCCTATGGGGTCATCATGAGAATGGAAAGCTAATTCCAGGGAACTCAAAACAGAGCCTGGCACATAGTAAGTGTTCAATAAAGGTTAGTTAATATGATTTGTGTTGACACAGAAGACAGCCAGCCAGCCAGCCAGCATTTACAGCATATACACTAAACTGGGCCTGGTGCTAGGGGCTGAAGAGGGGACAAGAAAGCACGTTTGAGCTAGGCCTCAAAAATAAGCAGAAAAGTCAAGGACAGTCAACACTAGTCTTACGTCCTAGGACCCAGACCAGAGGTTGCCTGAGAAAGGGGATATCATGAAGGAGGTTTCTAGAGTGATGAACATGTTATATAGCTGACGGGGGATTGGTTCCATGGGCGTATACATTTGTCAGAAATGATTAAACTGAATGCTTGAGATCTTCGAATTTTGTTATATGTAAGTCATATGTCAATATCCTATCTAATAAAAGGGTGATATGCAAATTGACCCTAACAGCAGACTGACTGGGAATGACTGGTCACTATGACACACACTGACCACCAGGGGGCAAACACTCAATGCAGAAGATGCCCCCTGGTGGTCAGTGCGCTCCCACAGGGGGAGCTCTGCTTAGCCACAAGCCAGGCTGATGGCTGCCAGCACAGCGGTAGTGGCGGGAGCCTCTCCCGCCTCCTCAGCAGCACTAAGGATGTTCGACTGCAGCTTAGGCCTGCTCCCCGCTGGCAAGTGGACATCCCCCGAGGGCTCCTGGGCTGCCAGAGGGATGTCTGCCAGCTTAGGCCTGATCCCCCCGGGGAGCAGGCCTAAGCCAGCAGCTGGATATCCCCCGAGGGGTTCCAGACTGAGAGAGGGCACAGGCTGGGCTGAGGGACCCCCCCAAGTGCACAAATTTTTGTGCACCAGGCCTCTAGTAGAAATAATATTAGTTTATTGGAAAATGTCTTTTAAAATGAGTTGTGCAGGGAGGGGAGGGGCCTCGGGGGTTTGTGGTCCCAGGCAGGACGGACCTGTAGTGACCTGCTCACTGCCATGTTGGGCTGGGTTTTAGGGTATGAAGGGAAGGACCCGAGATCAGGTGGTTGCAGCCTGATATGCATACAGAGCAGTCCTAACATGTTCCTAGCACCCATGGGTACCGCTGGCTGAGACTGCCCTGCCTTGGAGGCTAGGGGTCCATTGGCCGGCTGGGTGGAGAGAAGCAGGTCTCCCACACTCCTACCCCATGAGGACTCTGCCAGGAGGGGAGGGGGAAGGGAGGGAAGAGGAGGAAAACCAGAGAGGAATCATCAAAGTGAGCTGCACCCAGTGCCCTAGAGGAGAATCAGGGGGAAACAGTCATTTCCTACACCCAGGCTGAACTCCATCAACTTCCCTCTCCGGGGAGGGGAGGGCACCATGGTTGTGTCACAGGCAGCTGGGAAATGGCCCCCAAGGACTATTTCACTCCTTAGGAGGTGATCCCTCCCTCCTCATCCAGCCACTTTTATGTTTCTAAATCTCGTAAGCCTGGGCACCTCTGCCTATGTGTCAGGAATTCCTAAATCTTCTTGCACCTTTCCTGTTCCCCCAAACTATGACATGCTCTTCCTAGCTGCTTCTCCCTCCTGAATCATGCTCCCTCCTGTGTGTCCAGTATGTTCCGTGGCTCTCAAACCCTCTCACTTCCCAAACCACCCACCCCTTTATTTAACACCATGACCCTATCTGATCCCTCCCTTCCCTGAACATCTGTTGCAAGGCCAGGCAAGGGTTTCTTTTCATCCCCAGTCCCTACCCGGCCCCCACAACGTTCCTTTCCTCAGCTCATTTACAAGGTCAGTGAAGGCAGGGAAGAGCCTTAAAGGCTGCTGTTTCTCCCACCGACTTGGGAACATAGTAAATTCTTAGTAAATATTTATTGGTAGGTTGATGGTTGGAATGAGGAGATCTAGACCAATGTAGGGATTGTCTGTGCCAAATCAGAAGTCCAGGAAGTATTTTCCTCTCCCCGAACTGTTTTCAACAAAGGTCCCATCTGGCCCTCGGCCTTGGTGGAAAGGGTGGAGCAGGGGGTCGGAGGGGCTGAAGGAGATGGAAGGCAACGTGGCTGTGAGATGTTTAATCCTGACCCCAGAGGGCCCAGGCTGCAGAGCTGTGTCCCCACACCCTCCTTCGGAGAAAATGCAGCTGTGCTGAGAGTGCTGGGCAAAGCAATGACGTCAGGTTCCATCACAGCCAGTGCGATTCATAGGTGAGCTCATCCTTCTGGATTTACAGCAACAGTCGAGTCATTACCGAAACTGCAGTTATGAACCGACCTACCTGCTGGGAAGAGAATTTGGGATAAATTATGAACTTCAAGGACTTTCTGCCAGGAAACCGAAGAGGTAACCATGGCCACCCAGAGGGCTCTTCATCTTGAGCAGGGAGCTCCATGCTCACGGATTGGATGTGCAGGCCTGCGCCCCGTACAACCTTCCCTTTGTCTCTTTTGCTTTCTTTGTCGAATGGGAGACAGAACTAGCTCAGGAATCTGGAGCTTCACGGGCCCAGGGTTCAGCTGTTTTCAGTTCCAGAGCAATTGACTGAGGGCGGCTTGGGCACAGCCGTTGGGTTGTCTGCAGAATGGAAAACAGAAACCTCCTCTGGCTCAGTGGCAGGGAAACAGAAAGGAAGGGAAGGTTTTCGGAGGGTCTCTGCACAATCCCCATGATTGTTATCATGTGGCCATGTCCCGGCTCCTTCCTACATGGTGCCGCTGAGGGCCAGGCTGGGGTTTCATCCATCCATACACTCATTTTTGTCCCTTGAAGAACGGCTGTCCCCACACCCACACGCCCACCTGGCAGCTGCCCTGGGGCTTGAGCAGCCCCAGGTGAAACAACAAGCCTCACCCCAGCTGAGAGCTCTCCAGACCAGAGAACCCCCGCTGATGGGCTGGGCGAGCGGCGTCCCACGGGGATGAAGGAGCATGCTGAGAAACAGATGTTCAGGAAGACATCCTTCCATTGTCTGGTTACACACCACTGCCCCTCCCAACCCTTGTCCATCTCCTGCCCCACACCGGTCCAGCCCTGGATGTGTGAGAAAGTTACATCAGAGCCTAAGTTGGTGAGACAGGGGTGAGGGTGGGTGCTGGGAGCTGAGGTGGTGCTGCCCACGTGTGAGCTGCCACTGTACCTGCCCCCCGAGCTCCACTAACCAACCCCCTAACCAACCGGGAGGCTGGGGAAGCCCTCTCCCCTCAGAGGGCACTGTGTTTTGACGAACTAGGTCAGACGCTGCAGGCCCTGGTTAGCGAGGGGATCAGCCTGGACAAACGAAGCCACACACTCTTCTGAGCTGGGCCTCTTGCTCTAGCCATGGCTCCAGGACGCCTTCCAGGCCTTCTCCTCCACCCCCCTCAGTGCTTTTTCCCTTTCCTTCCCCCAGGCGCTTTTCTGGGCCTTCTCACTGAGCTCTCTCAGGTGGGGAACCTTTTCTCCTCTTGTTTCTCTTTTTCCTGACCCTTTACTTCCAGGCCTTGCTGAGGAATAGCAACTCTTAGATGCCCCCTTATGAAATAAAAACCTATCTTCCAAAAGACACACAAAAAGACAGTACTTACTTTTCCTTACTGCCTAGCAATCCCTGTGCTAAGTGGAACTGAGCACTAACATTTACTGAGCGCTGGCCATGCTCGGAGCACTGATCGTAGAGCCTCACCTGCTATTGCAGGTGTGTGGCATGCCGCCCAAATCCCCGCTTTGGGACCGAGGCTCTCATCCCCAGTGCATTCTCTTTAGGTGTTTTCCCCTCGACGGAGAGAGAGAGTTGCCTTGTTTAATATAAGGCCGTCTCTTGGGGCAACAGCTTCCAATGCCAGGCCAATGTGGGGGTATCTGAACCCTTGCTTCAGTGGGGGACAGCTTCAAGGGACTGTTCCACCCGTGGCATTCACCTCCTCCCTCTGCCCCACCCAGCCTCCCTCACTCCCTCTGAGTTCTGAGAACTCTCTCCAGCAAGTCTCTGCCTCGGAGGAACTGAATTTCCTGTTTCCTGGGAAACGAAAACTAAGAATTAGCTTATTTACACCTCACACCCACCTTATGAAATACACATGTCACGTTCTCATCTTAGAGACGAGGGAAACGAGGCCTGGGAAGGTTGAGGCTTGCCCAAGGAAGGTCTTCCGTCGGTAAACGGTGGAGCCATGATTTGCAGCCAGGATCTGGCTCTAAACTCCACACTGGCAACCTCGCAAGCAACCTCTTCATGGCGACCCCAGAGGGAGCTGAGGGGCAAGGGGCGGAGGGGTTGTATCCCCTTTATGGGAAGGTGAGGAGAGAGGCAGGGGAAGCATTGATCACCTTTATCTCAGAGGCCAGGACACTGAATCAGCAGCTCTTATACCCAGGATCACTCATCAGTGACAGAGGTGGTGAGATTCCTTTTTTTTTTGAGGAGGAGGAGGAAGCAGTGGGAAAAGCATAGTAAATTCATTACTGTGCAGCTTGGAGTTATTTAACCTTAGTAAGGTGGCGAGTACATAGATGCTCCATCAGTCCTCACCTCCCTCCATCTGTCCGCTATTTCCAACTCTAGGATCTCAGGCAAGTCTCTTTAACTTTCTGACTCAGTTTCTTCATTTATAAAAAGGAGGTGATGATGAGATGTTGATAAAGGGCTTACTTAGCCCCGTGGCCATCCAGCTAGGAGCACAGTAAGTGGTAGTTACCAGTATAATCACGATGCTCTCTTGCCCGGGGTTGCATGTCAGGGCCCAACAGGCTCAGGCTGTGATCCACACCATGTGTGCCTCCCAGACCCGTCTCCCCACTGCGAGAATCCTCCACCTCTGCGTTGGTTTCCAGCTTTTACCAGAAACCAGCGGGTTTTTTCCCTCCTAACTGGGTGTGCGCGTCTCATCTTCCTGTGACTTCTGTGCCCGGAGGAAGGCCGCCCCGTGTGACCCCCCCACCCCCGTGTGAAGGTTGCACGCGGGTGGCGGAGTGCAGTCCTGGACCGGCGCCGCGGGGGTTCGGCTCCCGGCCCCCGCCCCGGCCTCGGCAGCGCTCAGTCCCGCTCTCGGATTGGTCGGCGGCGAGCAGTGCGCCCCGCCCCCTCCCCTCCGAGAGAATAAAAGCCTCCAGACCGCGGGCTCAGAACGTGCAGCCTGAAACACCCAACCTGAGCAAGCGAGTGTCAGCCGCAGCGGACCCTCTGCCTCTCGCGCTGCCGTGCCCACTGGAGCCCGCCGCCGATCTCCCCACGACGTGCTGCCCTGCGCCCGCAGCCATGTGCCGGACCCTGTCCGCCTTCCCCACCACCTGCCTGGAAAGGTAAGAGGGGCTTGTCCCGCCGCCCGGAGGAAGTGGGGCGCCGGCTTGGGGACCACGGCGGGCGGGATAATAGGATGCTGAGGACTGATGGGCGAGGCAGAGGTCACCTGGGTGCCGCTTGCTCAGCTGCTTCCCTTAGAACAGCGGTTCTCAACCTGTGGGTCGCGACCCTTTGGGGGGGTTGAACGACCCTTTCACAGGGGTCGCCTAAGACCATGGGAAAACACATGTATAATTACATATTGTTTTTGTGGCGAATCACTATGCTTTATGTTCAATTTGTAACAATGAAAATACATCCTGCATATCAGATATTTACATTACGATTCATAACAGTAGCAAAATTACAGTTATGAAGGAGCAACGAAAATAAATTTATGGTTGGGGGTCACCACAACATGAGGAACTGTCTTAAAGGGTCGCGGCGTTAGGAAGGTTGAGAACCACTGCCTTAGAATCTCAGAGAAGCAACGGAGCCAAGAGGAGAGAGGAGGGAAAACAGGGGCCGCTGCTTACTGTCCTTCTCTAGCCTCTGACAAAGGGCAGTCCTTCTCAGGTGACCTGCTGAAGACTACGTTGGCATCCCCAAGCCGGACTGACCATCTCCCTCAGTTTCTTAAGCACTTGGTTTTTATTGGCTAGCCCACACCTGGGGGCGTGGCCTCCTCTGGCCCTGGGAAGGCAGGGAGGTGGTTTTGGATCCGCAGGTGAGGGATGGGCCCACTTCCCAGGCGGCCACTCAGCTGCCCCAATCCTTGCTGGAGCTTGAAAAGATAAGATGATGAATTAGTTTCCACGCACTTCCAGAAATACTCAGCACAAACCCAGAGGGTGAGAGCAGTGTGACTTAACTGTCTGAGGTGCTGTAAGCTCAGACAGTTGTAAGACCTACGGAGGCCCGGCTCAAACATTCCTTCCATTGTTTGGGGGTTCTTGGTACTAAGGAGAGAAGCCAAGTTCCCAGGAACCCTTGAGGCTGGAATTCAGGGCGCGCCAGCCCGAGCTCTTAGGCCCCATAAACCTCTCTGCCCTGGCTGAGCACATGGAGAATCCTTATAGGTATGCTCCTGCTTTGTCTTCCAGAGCCAAAGAGTTCAAGACCCGGCTGGGGATCTTTCTTCACAAATCAGACCTCAGCTCCGATACTGGGAATGCTGGCAAGTCCGAGTGGAACAACAAACACAGCAAAGAACGGTGAGTCCTGCTGACCAGCCCAGGGCCCCTAGAGGAGACCGAGTCCGATTTAGGAAAGGAGTCATGAGAGGGAGAATCCAAGGAGAAACCAGGACATGCTGGGAGGGACCTGGGTGACCCCCTCCCTGGGCTTCCTGCTGGTCCGCTATGGCAACTTGGCTCCTGGGTGACTGGGGGGATGGCTCCAGGGTTCTAAGTCTGCCTACAGATGAGTGTACCCAGGACCCGAATGTCCAGTTACCATACTCTCCCACCTGGAGATGTCATTGCACGTGGAACCAGGGCTAGGACAGGGTCCAAGGCCCGCTTGAAGTTTTCAGTCGATGGCTCTGCTTCCACGAGTGTGCGCCTTACCTAAAAGCCCTTTCGTATTGAACATCAACTCTGCCAGGTGCTGTGCCAGGTTCTGGGTGACATACCCTTTATTCACAAGGCCCTATTTCCTTGGGGAAAAGTACAAAACAACACCCAAAGAGTCAGGGGAAAAGAAAGAATCTCGGACAGCAAGGAGACCGCCTTAGAAGATATTTACTGAGGGCCAAACGGGGCCTGGCTTTGGTTCCTGGTTACAGACTTGCCTTCTAGAAAATACTTCTGTTTCCCCTTCCCCCAACCAAGGGTTGGAGGAGTCGGTTCCAATAATCGCCGAGCAAGTCTTCGAGTGAATTAGGCAACTCCCATCAGAGTTCTGGCTAGGATTTGTGCTATGCATGAATTGGTTGGCCTTTTTCTTTAAGTTAAAATCTTGGCCTTTTTTTTTTTTTTTTTAAGCAGAAACTTCTCAGAAGATGTGCTGGGATGGAGAGAATCGTTTGACTTGCTGCTGAGCAGTAAAAGTGAGTAGGACCCTGTGGTGTCTGTCTGTGGACGGCACGTGTGCGCTCATGTGCTTGGGGAGCCAGCCTGAGAGATGCTGAAAGGGTGGGCAAGATAACAGTCGTAGTAATAATAATGATGATCCCCTAGTCTGCCAACCTCTGTTCAGAATACAAAGGCAGGTCCTTGTTCGAGAAAATTGCATCCTAAAAATAGAGCTGTTAACGGCAATGGCTGTCTTCGCTTCTTTTATTCCCTGCTGTTCCCTCAGTCTGACCGGTCTCTCCCTCTCTCCCTCCAACCCAGATGGCGTGGCTGCCTTCCATGCTTTCCTGAAGACGGAGTTCAGCCAGGAGAACCTGGAGTTCTGGCTGGCCTGTGAGGAGTTCAAGAAGATCCGGTCAGCTACCAAGCTGGCCTCCCGGGCGCACAGGATCTTTGAGGAGTTCATCTGCAGCGAAGCCCCGAAAGAGGTCAGAGCCCAGATATGTCCCAAGATCCTCCGGACCCTGCCTGCTCCTTCCCCACTGAGAACTGGGGGGCTTCGTGCCACCCTTGGGTGCCATTACCCTCAGACTCACTGACGGGGTTGAAGGGGTTGGCAGGTGCTTTGGCATCTGTCCATACCCACTCTTGCAGACTAAGCCATTTTTAGAAACCCCAAACACACAGCTGGGGAGCCAGGTCATTGTAGGGACCTTGTGTAACCTGCCTCGCTCCCCTGGCTGACCTGCCTCAGATGGGCAGCTCTGTGATCAGTGAACTTGCAACCTTCTCTCAGGCCTCCACCGCCTGTTGCCTGCATTTGATAAAGACCATGGGGCCACCTAGTGGAGAGATGAGAGTAATGCTTTGCTTTTAGTGCCACGGTTTCTATTTTATTTTCTGAGCACTTTTGTCTAGTCTACGTTATTCTGTAAAGGTGTATTGAGAATCAGTTCCATGCCAGGTCCTGTTATAGTCATTGGGAAGAGAGCAGTGAACAAACAGAGCCTCTATCCTAGTGGGAGAAGGTGCCAGCAACCAATCAAACAAATAAACATTTGCCAGGGGGTGCTCTAATCCTCTGATAACAGAACGCAGGTACAGGAGGGAGCACGGGGGGGGGGACGGAGGTGAGGTCTTCCCATTTTATAGAGGGAAGTGAGAGGTGAGCTATCAGATAAGGTGACACATGAACAGAGGCATGAGAGTTATGGGAGGACAGAACACCTAACAGGAAAAGGAAAGTGCAAAGGCCAGAGAGTGTTGTCATCATCACAAACCAGCACCTTGGCCTGTGTGGAGCAGGGAGAGTGGAGGAGAGAATAGCAGATGAGGTCACACAGGTGGCAGGTGGCCAGGGGTGGGTCCAGGTAGCTGTGGCCCAGCATGCACTTTGGCTTTTCCTCTGAGTGACGTGGGAAGACGAGAGTTGCCACTAGACTGACTTGGGGTTTGAAAGGTTCAGTCTGGCTGCCGAAAGGAGAATAGACTCAGGGGTGGGGGGCGGGGGGGGGGGGTAGAAGGCGGGAGGGGAGAGAAGGGAGGGGTGGGGGAGGACACGCTAGCAGGGGTTGCATCTGTGGACAGTCTTAACACATGCTTGAGGATTCTGAGAGATTGGAGAGCAAACACTGGATCAGATGTGGGGACAGGCCCAGAGTTGAAAGCCACTTAATAATGGACTCTGGAGACCCGGGTTCCTGGTTCAGAATCCAGGGCTCCTTCCACTGCCCCAGCTGCCAGTCCTCCCTCCCTCTGCCTGCTGGACCCTTCACCGTGCCCCGCAACCCCCACTCAGCCGTGCGCTTGCACTCCTTCCCACAGGTGAACATAGACCACGAGACCAGGGAGCTGACCAGGACCAACCTGCAGGCTGCCACGGCCACGTGCTTCGATGTGGCTCAGGGGAAGACGCGCACCCTGATGGAGAAGGACTCCTATCCGCGCTTCCTGAAGTCACCCGCTTACCAGGACCTGGCTGCCCAGGCCTCGGCCACCAACCCCTCTCCGTCCAGCGGCAGCTCAGCCGAGCCCTCACACACCTGAGCCTCCTGGCAGCGAGGAGCCAGCCGGGAAGAGAGGTTGAGTCACCCAGCCCTGAGGCAGCTGCCCCTGTGTGGGAGGCAGGTTCTGCAAAGCAAACAAGAGGACAGTGAAGGACAAAGCTGTGTGGTTTTTGTTTTTGGAAGCAACAGCCTCTCCTCCAGAAACGGTGGGACTGAACTTCATGCATGAGAGTGTCGTCCCCACTCCCAGGACTTGCGGATGAGGGCTGAAGGTCACGGCGGTGTGGTGCTCTCTGGGGAAAAGAATGGTGGTGCAGGAGGTATCACGGGCTCTTGTCATTCTCAACGGGGCAGGAAAGAGTCCAGGATGGTTTGGGAAATGTAAATAAAGGGAAACTCAAAAATGGGAGGGAAGATAGCCAGGTCAGCTGTTTTGCCTGTGGCACAGCGGACCGGTCACAGCCTGTGTGCCTCATTCCCAGGCTGTCCTGGGCACAGGAGGGAGCCCTGGATGCGGACCCTTCCCGTTCCATCCGCCCCACCTGCCTCGGCCGCCCAAGGGCCCTTCAGCTTGTACTTCTTAACACTCCCGTGTCCAGCCTCACAGTCTTTTCAAGGCCAGGGGACCAGCGTGACGCTGGCCCCAAGGGAGATTTTTATACCTCAAACACTGGCCTCTGGGCCCACTTCCAAGTCAGCGGAGAGCCCCCAAGAGAAGCCATCTTGCTCATGGGAAATGAACCTTGGTGTTCTCGGTGACCTTGCAGGTGGTCCCTGACCTTGTGTTTGCAGCAGGGTGCACACGTGAGCAGGGCCTCTTGCTGGGATACGCCCCCTCAGCTCGGTTCCACCCTTGAACCCAAGCCCTCGAGGAGAAAGGGGTGGCCCCTCTCGGGGAGTGGCTAGTTGGCTCTCAAGCCCAGCTGTGTGCAGGGAGGGAGAAAAGGACCCTAAGATAGAAATCTCTTGACAGTTCCTGAAAGTTCTGTTTAAGTCAAGCCAATATTTTTGTGTGAGGATGAGAACAGGGGAAAAGAGGCACCCAGGCTGGAAGGGGGGGAGCCTCTGTCTCCTTCCCGTGGGTGCGAGGGGCACTTACCGCAATGTTGAGGGACCACGATGACCCTTGGACAGATCCCAGGAGCTGGGAGTGGAGTTACAGAGAGAGGCTGTGTGGAAGAGCAGGACTGGGAAAATCAGAACCTGCCTGTCACCTCAGGGCATCGCTGAACAAACCTGCTGAGGTGGGGCCTGTGCAGGAGGCCAGGCTGGGGAGGTGATGGACCAGGCGGCCGCCCCCTGTGCCTGGGAAATCAGCCCTGTTCTCGCTGCACTGTGAGCTCCTCCAGGAGACAATTATTTAAGTTATAACGTCTTGTTGGTTCTGTGACGACTGCCAGAGCATGTTATTTTTGTTACTGTCTGTGTGTGTGATTGCTATTGTTATTTATTATTGTGACTATATTATTGTGACCAGAGTCTGCCTCGACCCGAGAATCTCAGCAGGACCTGGCAGCCTGTGTCCCTCCTGCCACCAGGCTCTACCTCGGGACGTGCTGGGAACCTCTTGGCGCCGGTCAGGGACTCCTCACTATTGAAATATTTATTTATTGTTGACAACTGGAGCTGGTTTCCGAGATACAGATGATGTACTCAATCCCTGTATTTCCTGTTGCAGCATGTTATATTCTTGTAAAATAAAAATAAAACCCCAACGTGAGATCCTGTCTCCATGGGCTGTGTGTGTGGTCAGGGGACGTGGGGCGAGAGAGTCCTGTGGAGGAACTGGCCTCTGCCAGTCCCACAAGGACAGAGGGATGAGCTTCCCTGTCACAGGTGATGAAAGACCAATGTTTGGCTGGGAACTGGTGGAAGAGAAGAGAGGGCGACAGGGACTAAGGGTGGAGCCCATCCATCATGGTGGACCCAACTTGTGTTGGGCTGTTAGGTCATGTCGGTGGGACTCAGCTCAGCCTGCTGTCATTTCAGAGCCCATACGACCTTGTCCTCTGAATAGAGACAGCACAGCCGTGACCAGTTCTGCCTGTACCAGCACAAGGGCTGCTCCCCTTGGTCCAGTAGCTAGACATTATCAGGTGATAGTCATTTTTACTTTTGCCCATTTCCTGCTTCATGAGTATTTTATAAGTTCATACACCTTCAAAGTCGTATTCTGGAGTCATTTCACTGACGTCTCTGTGATGAGCTAGGGCAGTGGTCGGCAAACTCATTAGTCAACCGAGCCAAATATCAACAGTACAACGATTGAAGTTTCTTTTGAGAGCCAATTTTTTTAAACGTAAACTACATAGGTACGTACATTGTTATTAACTTAATTAGGGTACTCCTAAGCTGGCCTTTGCTAAAAACATCCTCAATCTGATTGAGGTACGTTCGCTGAGGTCGACCCCTTCCAACTCTCCCATCCACACTCGTCTTGTATACTTGTTTCATCTATCTCCTTTTGTTCATCCTCTCTATATGTCCAAACCATCTCAACATACCTTTCTCAATCCTCGACATCTTCTTTCACTCCATAATGTTCCCTGTATGTGCGTGCCCACACGTGATATTTTGTGGAAGAGCCATACTCAAGGGGCCAAAGAGCCACATGTGGCTCGCGAGCCGCGGTTTCCCGACCACTGAGCTAGGGGAAGCCACTCTGTATGTGCGACTGCTCCACTCCAGGGCTGAGGGAATAATGGGTGAGTGGGGCTTGAGGACTTTGGGGGGAGGTTTACAGGGATCCAAATCTGTTCTCCTTTCTCACCCTATGGATCTCTAATTCTTTCTCTCATTACCACTATTTAAAAAAAAAAATTCTTCCCTATGTTGAATTATCTGTTTCTATACGGGTCTGGACCTTATGTTGACTTTTATTGTTCCCCTGCTGTTAGCCTGAGTAAAGTGACCAAACTTCAGGTACATTGGGTAGAAAACCCCAGGAACCACACGCTAAGCCCAGATCTAAGAGGCGATGGATTCTGTGGGTGATGCCTGAGGGATTCTGAGTGTAAGAGCCTGGGAAAGGAAGAAGGGAACAAACATTGTGGGGGATCCCTGGTCTCATTTAGTCCTCACAGCAGCTCCGTGAGGTTAAGTAGGATTACCCATCACACAGATGAGGAAATGAAATCTCCAGAGGGAGGAAACGTGCCCGGGCGGCTGGCCTGAGTGAGAGTAGAATTTGCAATAATATGGGTGCCCAGATGGGTGAGGGAGCTTGGACTCTGGGCTTACATTAGCTTCTCTAAGTCCCAGTTCCATCATCAGCAGGACGGTTAGGGAGTAACTGGGACAGTAGAGCAATGAGTGGCAGGCCCCCAAGTCAGTGTTCAATAAATGTTTATTTTCCACTCATTTCCCTTGAGAAGACAGGGGATTTGGAGTAAGGTGGTGAGGATCAAGCTGGAGGCTGTGACCTGAAAGGCTGAGAGGTGAGCAGCATGACCTTGGACATCAAATTGGTCACTGGCCGTCAGAGAAGAGCCACCACTTTTCTCTAGAGCAGCCGTTCTCAACCTGTGGGTCGTGACCCCTTTGGAGGTCGAACGACCCTTTCACAGGGGTCGCCTAAGACCATCGGAAAACACATATAATTACATATTGTTTTTGTGATGAATCACTATGCTTTAATTATGTTCAATTTGTAACAATGAAATTGGGGGTCACCACAACATGAGGAACTGTATTAAAGGGTCTCGGCATTAGGAAGGTTGAGAACCACTGCTCTAGAGGGTATAAAAGCTCTGGCTGCACAGGCTACGCCTTCCAGAGGGAGTGCCTGTGTGCCAGATTACCCTCCCTTCGCTCCCTGCTCACTCCTTTCTTGGCTCCGCCCCCCCTGGCTCAGTGACTGTGACCAGAGGAATTTTTTCTGCTGGCTACAGTATTTAAGATTAGGTGCTGACAGGGAGTAACAGAGGCGGCGGCGGAGTTTAGAAGGTAAGATGAGCAGAAGGGGGAGAGCTGGAAAAGACTGAGAAGTTCTTTTCTTTGAAGGATTCCCTGGGCTTTGGGGATTTGGAGGTGAAAGGGGTGTGGGACTTTGGGAGAGAAAGGAGAGGCAGCAAGAGGCACCCCAGGGCCCTTGAGTCCTGAGCCTTCCTGAGAATGCCAAGGTTCTGCCACAATCCACACATTATTTACTCAAGTCGGCTGTGTTTACCAGGCACCTCCGGTCAAATGGGGAAAATGAAACTGAAAGCAGGAAGTGCCCTCACCCTGCTTTTGTTGGGATGATCTATCCTCCACTCGGATATTTCACTCAGGGTTTCTTTCCTTCGCTGCTCCTTTCCTGAGACTGGCCCCTCTCAGCTGTAACAGACACACTTGGATCAATGGTTTCATTGCTGGATGTTGTGCTCAGGCAGCACCGTTGATTTGGACCTCAGAAGGTGGAGACTTGGAGACAGTGCTGAGATCGCTGAAAAACGGCAGCTGTGTGAATTTGGGAGCAGATGCAGTAAATGTCCAGATAACACTTCGGTGCAATCTGATGCTTAAATTGGATGTCACTTGCTCTGAACTGATTGAGGGCAGTTGGACTAAACTGACACTCCCAGGTCCGATTTGTGTAGTATGTTTGTGCAGATGGGTGGGGAGAATAGGATGCGTTGACATGTTCTAAAATATTGCCATTGTCTGTTTCTGGGTAATGGGATTATAGAGTAATAGTTTTCATTATTTGACTTTATATATGTATATTTATAATATTATGTAATACAACATCCTATATAATAAAAGGGTAATAGGCAAATTGTCCCCTGGACAGGGAGTTCAACCAGAGTTCAACCAGTGGGCAGGGCTGGCCCACCAACTGCCTGTGGGGGCCCCCCCACCCCTGTCAGCCCTGCCCCTAATTGCACCCCCCCTTGTGGGGGCGGAGCTGGCTGGCCAATCTCCCATGTCCCCTCCCCCTGGCTGGCCAGGCCTGAACCACCCCGATGGGGGCAGGGCGGCCAGACCCCACCCATGCACGAATCCGTGCCCTGGGCCTCTAGTTCTATAATAAATAAGTAGGTGTATTTTGAAAATGTTGCTAGTAAAATTCATTTTTTTTCTAATTCAAATGTTTTCTGACTATTATAAAATTACAAAATACCTCTTTTGTCTCCAGGTGTAATGTCAGAAGACTCCCAGGGTATTGTCCTTCCTCATACTGCTGATCTGTAGTCAGATAATCCTGATTTATCATTACAGGAGTTTCTAGAGCTCTATGTTTCTTTGATCAAGTCCCAAGGAGATAAGTTTTCATTTTCTCAAAGGCAAAAAGTTGTAGCCAGTGGTATTTATGATCATGGAGACCAAGAGCCATAACAACCCCCAGGACAGACCCACACACTCTGGCAATGGGGGGACTTCCGGGGACAACAATCATTTGTTGATAAAAGCTGTTAAACAAGAAGACATGGAGCTGGTCAAGCAATTGCTGGAAGGAGGGGCTGATGTCAATTTCCAGGAAGAGGAATGGGGCTGGTCCCCTCTGCATAACGCAGTGCAAATGGACAATGAGGACATTGTGGAACTGCTGCTTCGCTATGGTGCTAACCCTTGTCTGAGGAAGAGGAATGGGGCTACCCCCTTCATTGTCGCTGGGATTGTGGGAAATGTGAGGCTGCTCAAACTTTTCCTCTCAAAAGGTGCAGATATCAATGAGCGGGATCTTCACGGCTTTACGGCTTTCATGGAAGCCGCTGTGTATGGTAAGGTCGAAGCCTTAAGATTCCTGTATGAGAACGGAGCAGAAGTAAATTTGGGTCGAAAGACAATGGAGGACCAAGAGAGGCTTAAGAAAGGAGGGGCCACCGCTCTCATGGATGCTGCTAAGTACGGACGGGTAGATGTCTTGAGGATCCTTCTTGAAGAGATGGAGGCAGATGTCAGAGCTCGTGACAACATGGGCAGAAATGCTCTGATCCATGCTCTTGCGAGGTCTGATGACAGTAATGTGGTGGCCATCACTCGCCTTCTGTTGCACCATGGGGCCGATGTCAATGTGAGCGGAGAAGGAGGGAAGACGCCCCTGATCCTGGCAGTGGAAAAGAAGCACTTGACTTTGGTACAGATGTTTCTGGAACAAAAACATATCGAGATTGATGACACAGACAGGGAGGGCAAAACAGCACTGCTGTGGGCTGTCGAACTCAATCTGACAGAAATTGCCCAGCTGCTGTGTGGCAAAGGAGCCAGCACGGATTGTGGGAACCTTGTTATGTTAGCGAGGCGCCATTACAACAACTCCCTTGTAAAGCTTCTTCTCCATCATGGAGCCAGAGAAGATTATCACCCTCCAGCTGGAGACTGGGAGCCTCAGAGCTCACATTGGGGGCAGGCCCTGAAACATCTCCACAGGATATACCGCCCTATGATCGGCAGACTCAAGATCTTTAGGGATGAAGAATATAAAATCGCTGACAGTTCAGAAGGAGGCATCTACCTGGGGTTCTATGAGGAGCACGAGGTAGCTGTGAAGCGATTCTCTGAAGACAGCAGTCGTGGACAAAGGGAAATCTCCTGTCTACAGAGCATCCGAGGGAAGAGTAACTTGGTGACAATCTACGGGCATGAGATCCACAAGGGCTGTCTGTATGTGTGCACCTCCCTCTGCGAGCAGACACTAGAGGGGCATTTGGCCGAGCGCAGAGGGGAGGCTGTGGAAAATGATGAGTTTGGCCGAAACATCCTCTTATCTATATTTAAGGCCGTGGAGTGTATCCTGTCATGTGGATACACTCACCAGGATCTACAGCCACAAAACATCTTAATAGGTGAGTCCCTGGTGGTGTCTTAGAAATTGTGGGGTCCTTTTTGACAAAAGGAAAGCATTTTCATTGCAGATGGGAAAGGACTGGAGTCAATGTGGATTATTCAGTTTGAGGGTCAGTGCAACAAAGTCATAATTACAGCGCAGTCTCTCCTGCTCCCAGTTGTAACCCTTCCTCCGCATGGAGGTCATGGCTGCTAATGGAATACCAGCTAACCTCATATTGCCTTTGGCAAATACAAATATGAAGGTATATCTTAGATGGAGCCAGCTCCAGAAATTTGGATTCCCAGAATAGTCTTCAAGTCAGAGAATCCTGAAGGTGTATTCCTTCAGACAAGGTGGCAGTTACTGTGAAACTTAATGGCAAAACAGGTCAAAATTGGGGATGCCAGGACAAGATGCAATACCATGAAACAGATTCCAAGCAAGCACTCAAGTGGCTTAAACACATGAAGGAAATTTATGAGAAAAGTTCTCATAACTGAAAACCATCTGAGGTTTATAATCTGCCCCCATCTACCCCTTCAACCTCATCACAAGCCACTTTCTGACTTAATTCCTTCTCTCTGGGCCTTCTTTCTGTCACGGTGGAATTCTCCAGGTTCCTTTCTGTCTCAGGAATTCCTGTCTGGAGTTCTCTCTTCCTTCTCTTCTCCACTCTGCTCACCTACCCAGACTCTACTCACAAAGACGACTCCTCCCCACCCCAGCCATGTAGCTTTTTTAGGAAGACACTTCCAGAGCATCCTGCCCTTTTGGCTAGCATTTTCAAAACTGCAATTAATTTCATGTGTATCTGTAATTATTTGTCTCCTCAGCCTGAGACTCTATACTCCCTAGGCCGAGACTGTGTTCCCCCTTTCACGGGCCTTTTCCCTTCACCAAACACTTGTTGAATAATTTGATGGATTTCCACACAGGATGTCTAACTTTACAATAAAAGGGGCTCCAGAAGCACACAACTGCTCTGGCCATCATCTATATGGGGTTGCCCGGCCTTCCTTCTCAGACTCCTTGAAGCAAAAAGCAGGAGCCACCTCTTCGATGACCAATCACTGACTTGCCCTCCTGTCATCTTGTTCCTGACCATTCTCATCCCTGCATCCCTCTGTCTGAGGACTCAGTGGCTTCCTTCAAGGAAGAAAGATTCTGAAGAGGGCAAGGAGGCAGTGACTCATCACAAGCACAGGGTGGATCCATGGTAACTGATGACAGTGTCATTGTGGGCTGTGGCTAGCGGGCTAGATTTGTTATGCTATGTTATAGAGTAGTATGCTAAAGTGGCCTTGGGTTTGGAGCCTTGTGGGCTAGTTGTCGTTTAGCCATAGGATGTAACCTTAACTCTGCCAACAGCTCCTTTACAAATCTCTGCTCTTTACCCCCAGGAATTGCATGAATGGGGTGCTGGTTAAAGGTCTCTTCATCCTTCCCCACCCCCTGGCTTGGGAAAAATAAAATATAAGACTTGCTATTGGCAGATGCGTCATAGGTCAAATGACACAGGGCACATGAGTGTTTTGAGGAACAAACATAATAAGTTTTATTATGGCCTTCTTTAGAGATGATGGATTGCCTACTGGGTTACATATTTACTTAAATGAATTACTCACAGCATGGAGAATGAGGATTTTCAATGCACCACTCTCTACAAACTATTCCTTAGATTCCAAGAATGCTGTTCGTGTGGCAGATTTTGATAAAAGCATCAAGTGGGCTGGAGAGCCGGAGCAAGTCAAGAGCGATCTAGAGGTAATTTCTGTAGTTGGCTAACTTTTCCACCTCTCTGCTTCCTTATTCATTCATTACCTTATTTTCTATGGCCAATTAGAGGACATCCCTATTTTAACCAGGAAGGAAAGAACTTTCAAGGAATTCCCCCCGTGCTCACTGCTGTCACTCCCTTGCAGACAATGGCATTTCCCTAGGCTGGTGTGGATTGGTTGTCACTGTGGCTTCTTTCTGTGTCTTTTTGGATCTCTTTCTTTCTCAAATTACTTCCAGCAAGTATCTCCAAAACAGCTCCAGAATTCCAGTAGTAAATAAGATTTCTTTTCCCACTCCATTCAAACTCCAAAGAGGGCCAGATTCTAAGGCCCTTGAAAACACCTGGGTGGGATTCCCCAGCTCGAAAGAGACTAAGTTTGGTTAAAAAGGTGAAGATCCTGGAATATCTGGTTCTCTGAGACAGAGCCTGGCCTCTGAAGACCAAAGTTCCCCATTGATTCCAATTGGGTCAGGGCAGACCTCTCCTGGAGAGTCTCCAGGGTGTTGAACTTTCACCCCAATGGACCAGGGCTCTTCATCCCTGGGTCTGGCCTTGGTGGTTCAGTGGCTCCAGATTTCAGCTCCTTCCCTGATTGGTGTCTTGCCTGATGCAGGCATTCCGATGTTGGCCTCCTTCTTGACCTTTCCTCCCTGTTCTGGCCTAACCCCTGGGCCCATCACTATATCCGGCTGGACCTGGCCTGGCTCCTTTACCTGCTGACTGACATAGCCCCAACCCAAAGTCCCAGTTCCCAGCTCCTGGCATCCCCCTGGTTTAAAACCTTCTCTCTTCCTCATGTTTATCTAACTTTTACCCATACTTCGATGTCCAGCTCAAATTCCTCTTTCTCCAGGTAGTCTGTCTTGGCAACTCTAGCCCAGGATTCTCTTTTTCTCCTTATAGACCTGAACTGTGTGGCCTACATACTGCCTGGAAGAGTTCTCTATGCACCAACCTGTGTCTTCTCTCCCTAACCAGCCTGTGGACTCCTTGAGATATTCCTCCCATTTTCCATTTGCCCCTAGCCTGTACCACACGCTCCAAAGTTACCCAAATAGAGTGATCGTGCGTAAGCAGCTTTGGCTTGATTGCTGGTTCTGGTGCAGGCCCTTGGACGGCTGGTCCTATATGTGGTAAGGAAGGGAGACATCCCTTTTGAGACACTGAAGACTCAAAGCAACGAGGAAGTGATTACATTGTCTCCAAATGAAGAAATTCAGGACCTCCTTCAGCAGCTGTTCTGGCCTGGGGGAAATGTGGAGAACCTTCTGAGTGACCTGCTGGGTCATCCTTTCTTCTGGAGTTGGGAGAGGTAAGTAAAACTTACGTGTATGTCACAGGCCCCTGCATGGAGACAGTGAGTGCTGTAGTCAGGGTTCTCTAGAGAAACAGAACCAATAGGAAAGACATATAACACCGGAGAGGACAATCTGCTTTACTGAGCCCACTGATGTAAACGCCAATCTCATCTGGAAACACCCTCACAAACACAGCCAGAAAACTCTTCAGTCTGGGCACCCTGTGATCAGTCAAGTTAACATGTAAAATTAATCATCACCGTGAGGTGGTGTGGGTGGGAGTCCGGCTGAGAATCAGCAGATCCACCTGGGCATTTCCTGGCTGTGTGTCCTTGGAGTGGTGACTTAACCTCTCTGGGTTCTGTTTCTCTCTTCTGAAGAATAGGGAGAGAGAGAGAGAAACAGAGAGATGCCTGTCTCTCCCATCATGCAGAATTTTTAAAGACATAGTTTTATTACTTCTATTAAAAACCAAAATCTAACAGTTTCGTCTTTCTTGAAAGAGTGGGAAGGATGGAATGACCATGATAATTCTGTCATCCTCAGCCGCTATAGGACCCTTAGGGATGTGGGAAATGAATCCGACATCAAAACGAAAAGACAAAGCCAAGAACTCAGTATCCTCCAACTACTGCGACCTGGACCATCTGAACCTTCCAGAAGTTTTGATAAGTGGACCTCTGAGGTATGAACAATTCCTACAGTTTGGAGGTTATTTAAGGAATAAGAAGCTGTGTAATGTTTTATCATAGTTTTTCTTTTTTATATACTGTTGGCCTGGCCCAACCAAGAAGTGAAAGAAAGGATTTCCCTTTTCTTCCTCCCCATCCTAGTCCCCTCTATCTTTTGGGTCTCTGGCCATCCCCGCCCCCACCTTGTAGAGGCCAAGCCCTCCTGACAGACTCCCATCTAGACTCATCTTTAGGATAGTCTTGTCCCAGCCATGAGCCTTTGCCTTTTCTGTGGCTCTTTCCCTCAAGACTTATTTTCTGAGAAGGGCCTGGCTAATGATCCTATTGCCATGGTAACAAGAGCAGCTGACTAGATAGGGCTTAATCCAGAGGAAGTGCTCCACCATGAGGCCTTTCAGTCCAGGGCCTCTGCTGCCTGTGAACAGTCCAGCTCTGAGGATCCACACAACACACCTACATTCTGCCTGAGAAAGCAGACTATGAAGAGGAGATGATCTTTCAAATTCCTCCTCTTCAAGAAAAGGTCCACCTAACTTGAACTAAATATAGTGGAACATCAAAATAAATCACCATCTTGATCTAGTCAGTACTATCAGAACTTTCATTATTATTAACTAGCACACATCCAACAAGTACTAGGTATGTGCTAGGCCCATGTGAGGTCATGAGTATACAAAGGAGAGTATGGCCTGGCCAAGGTAGGGCCGAGAGACTCCCAGAAACAATGGCTGTATGATACATGCTAGGCACCCAGAGACAGGTACAAAGCACTATGAGAGAATCCAGAATCCGGAGGTCTTTGACGGAGACCAGCAGCTTCCCTATCTTAGGTCAATCTAGGACTCTGCTTCTCCCACACCTCTTTGTTTCTGGGTCTCATTTCGCTTTCCTTCCCTCACTTGACTCTAGATTACACATCACACTCATAAATGTCAGCTTATTGTTCATTTTTCCTGCTATCCTATAAGCTCCATGAGGGCAGAGACCATCCATTATCTTGTCTGTTATTCTATTCCTGGCATGAAGTGGGTGTGCCATGACTCTTTGCCAAATGAATATCTATAAAACTTCAGCTGAGACTTAAACTTGTAGAAACAGAGAAGTGAGGAACCAGAGCAGATGATAGTTATAGCTAAGGACTATGTCGTGCTGACTACATGGCAGCTACAGTTGAGGACTTCTGTGAGTCACCACAGTTAATCCTTATAACAACCTCTGAGGCAAATATCTCCATTTTGCAGGTGAGCAAACTGAGGCAGACAATTTTTCCAAAGGCACATAGCCAGTAAGGGGTACAGCGGGATTTGAAACTGGGCAGTTTGGCTACGGAACCTGTGCACTAAAGCCACTCACTGCATAACACTCTGATGCCATCAGGCCACCCAGCCATTTAGTTGTTGAGGAAATTGAGGCTCCCATAATACCCAGGACTGGAAAGGCAGAGATTGGCAGAGTTGGGAAGAGAACCCTATTATTTTGTTCCCTAATTCATTAGTTATTTCCCCTAAACTGCATTGACTTATATTTAATTTTGATGAACTTCAGGCCTTATCTTTTAATTTCCATTTTAGACTTTTTTTTTCCCTGTTGATTTTGGTGGCTTGCCCATGTTCATGGTCGTACAATCAGTTTTTGGCAGCTCAGGTCCACAGCCACGTTTCCCGGTGTATATTCCTGCCTTCCGTCCCCACCCCGCCACATACACGTGGCTCAGCATTTCCCACGTGTGCTTCCACCCATAGCACATGTGGGCCGTCTCAACAGGTCTTCTCTAGCCGTGGCCCAGGCACCACTCACTCTTCCTAAGGGACCTATGGCCTCATGGTTGTTGCGTCTTGTTCCCTTATTCCAAACTCTTTCTAAATATGAAGCCATCTACAAGGGTGCCAGCACAAAGAGGGAGGCATTACTATGACCGAAGTTGCCCTGGGACACCTCGAGGCAAGGAGAAATATGTAACCCCTTTGGAAATATAATTCAAAAGAAAAAAACAAACAAACAAAACAACCATGATCATATTGGAAGGGTGGCCACAAGGATAAAAGTATGGTATAGTATAATGAGCACATCTCCTAGCACAGTGGCCAAAGATTTTCTGAACCATGTGTTAATATATTTAATTTCTTTTGGAAACAGACAAATTTAGTTACCAAATCCCATATCCAAACACAACTATTGTTACCACTGCTTTTTTAATAGTAGGAATTTTGACACATATTCAAATTTGTATGTCACCAGGATTTATTTTGCATTGCTACCACATTTTTGTGAAATGTTTTGTTGTTTAGATTGACGAACGCATTATGGAAGACATGCAAAAGTTTTATAGAAACAAACCCCATTTAAAATATCAGGACACTGTGGGTGATTTGCTAAAGTTCATCCGGAATTTGGGGGAACACATTAATGAAGAAAAGAATAGAGAGTAAGTATTGTTTTCATTCCTGTAAGTCATATTTGAAATGAGAAGATCTAAAAATTCCAGTTCTGAATTTATACCTGCTATTTGATGGGAAGAGCACAGTTAAATTTGATGAAAGGAAAGTAACTCCTCCCCTGTGTTGGGAAAAGGGCCACTACATGGGTCTTACAATGAATGATGGACATGACCAGTAGGCTCCCATCTTTCTTCTATTTTTTGTAAAAAAATATTTTTATTGATTATCAGAGAAGAAGGGAGAGGGAGAGATAGAAACATCAATGATGAGAGAGAATCATTGATTGACTGCCTCCTGCACGCTCCCTACTGGAGATTGAGCCTGCAACCCAGGCATGTGCCCCTGACCGGTATTGAACTCTGCACCCTTCAGTCCACAGGCCAACATTCTATCCACTGAGTCAAACCGGTTAGGGCTCATCTTCCTTAACTTCTGCTGGGTCCCACTGAACACCAGGCTAGTGACTCCCTTGTGGAACCACAGTGAACTGGGCAGCTGGGTAAAGTGAATGTAACATTTAAAAAATCTAGGAAGTAGCCCCATGTTAGTTAAGTCAGCGTTTACTGTCAAAAATGTTAGCTGCAAACTCATTAAAAAACAACAACCAACAACAACTTTCCGCTTCTAGGGCTCTTCTGGATTTTGGAAATGTAGATAAAAAATTGTGGAATTGTATTATGTCCATTTCATGGATGATAAAACTGAGGTTCACAGACATCACATTGCCAAAGTTCACAGATAGTTGAAGAATCAGGCGATGACTCTTGCTCTGTCAGATTCCCAAGTCCTTATTCTCTCTTCTATAGAAACTAGAGGCTCGATGCACGAAATTTGTGCAAGGGGCTTGGGCCCCCACCACCTCAGCGGCTGCCTCTGCCCCAGCCTCCACCCACCCCAGTAGCTGTCTCAGCCCTCACAGCCCCGGCTTCGTCTGGAAGGTCCTCTAGAAGGATGTCTGGTCTAATTAGCATATTACGCTTTTATTATTATAGATCATGGGAGCACAGTGATCTCCAGGCCATGTGCTATAAAGGGGGAAGCATTGGGAGCATGCCTGCCAAAATATTTACATTTCATTTCAGGATGAAGTTGAAAATTCAAGACCCTTCCCGGTATTTTCAGGAGAAATTCCCCGATCTGATCATCTACGTCTATAAGAGACTACAGAACACAGAATATGCAAAGCATTTCCCCCAGATTCACAATGCACACAGGCCCCAGTGTGATGAGGGCAATGGTGGCCAGCAGGCTAGCCGGCCTTGAGTGCTGACTGAGCCTTCTGAGGTCCTTATTTAGCTGTGTGATCCAGGGCAAATCACAACTCTCTGGGCCTCTTAACCAACCTGGTTGCTTGTGAGGGATAAGCTGGATGGATAATGTCAGTTCCTGGTAATGTGTCAGGCAGTCCCTACATGTTTATATATATAAAAAAGTATATTCTCAAATTACCCTGGTGCTTTTTGGGGGGGTAAAGATTAGAAGCAAGAGCCAGAGGGCATCCTGCTGAAATTCCTCTTGTCTATTGCACGGAAGGAGTGAGTACCTAGACCTCTAGTACTGTATGCTTTACATCAACTATCTCGTGTAATTATCCCAAAGATCTTGTTTGCAGCATGGGTTAAAATCCCCATTTGAGAACTGATGAACTTGAGACTCAAAGAGTTTGAACTACTTGTCCCAGATCATACAACTTGTACAGAGCACTGAATAAATGGATTTGGTGTTGTTGCCTCTCACTTAAGCATCTTAGAACTTAATTACTAGTCCAGGGATCATTCGGATGAGACCTAAAAGAAATATATCAAAGGGGCTCCAGGTGGCTTGCCCATTCATTCATTCACTCACTCATTCATTCAGCACAGTATAAGTCAAGGCACTGATATTTTTTAAACTTTCATTCCTTCTAGAACCACCTGCACTGGTTCTATGACCTTAAGGTTTTTATGACCCGAAGGCAGTAGCACTAACCCACGGCCATTTTGCCTCTCTGGGGCCATTTGGTAGTGTCTGGAAAAGTTTTTGTTGTCAAAGCTGGGGGACAGGAAGTGTTACTGGCACCTAGTAGACAGAGGTCAGGGATACTGCCAAACATCCTACAAAGCACAGGAGAGCCCCCCCCCCCCAAAAGAATTATCCAGCCTAAAATATCAGTGGAACTGAGGCTGAGAAACTCGGCCTTAAGGGGCTAGGATACTTTCAAACTGGCTCAGGTTTTTAAAGATGCATATTCATGACATAATTATTGGGAGTTATATATATGTATGCTATTAATGATACTAAATGGAAAATTAGAAAAATAACAAATTAAATCCAAAGCAAGCAGAAAAATATAAATAATAAGAATCAGAGCAGAAATCAATGAAATTGAAAACAGAAAGTCAATAGGGAAAATCAATGAAACCAAAAACTGGTTCTTTGAAAAGATCCATAATATCAGTAAGCCTCTAGCCAAACTACTAAGAAAAACAGAGAGAGCGCACAAGTTATTAATACCAGAAATGAAAGAGGGGACATCAGAACAGATCCCATGGACATTAAAAGGATAATAAAGGAATACAATGGACAGCTCTATGCCACAAATTAGATAACCCAGATGAAATGGACCAATTTCTTGAAAGACACAATTTTCCAGTATTCACATAAGAGAAAACAATCTAAATAGGCCAAATCTGCTAAAGAAATTCAATCAATAAGTAACAACTCTACAAAGCAGAAAATCATCAGGCCCAGATGGGTCACCTGCTGAATTCAACAAAAACATTTAAGGAATGTAGTTTTCTTTTCTTACAATGTCTGTCTGGGTTTGGTGTTTGGGTAATGCTAGACACATAGAATGAGTTAAGAAGCATGACCTCTGCTTCTATCTTCTGAAAGAGATTATAGAGAACCAGTCTGATGGGTAGAATTCAACAGGGAACCCATCTGGGCCTGATGAGCTCTGTTTCTGAAGGTTATTAATTACTGGGAAAACCAGGAAGAGAAGAAAGGAACAAAAATGACAGCAATAATGACAGCATTTCCCCAAATTAATGCTAGTCACCAAACCACAGATCCAGGAAGCTTAGAGAACACCAAGAAGAATAACCACCACATCATACTCACACTGTGGAACATCAAAGATAAAGAAAAAAATCATGAAAGAAGCCAGAGGAATGAAATGCTTCATCTATAGAGGAGTGCAGATAAGAATTACACTGTACTGCTCAGAAACCACGCAAGCAAGAAGCAAGAAACCTGACCTCTCCACACCTCCATTAGCTCGCCTGTAAAACAAGTCTTGCAATTCCTCTCTCTTCTGTCGCATACTAAGTGCTCAATGGAGGTCACAAACATTTGAAAGCATCTGTTAGGGGTCAGGGAGTGCATGCTATGGCATAGGAGGAAATATATTTACCTCCCATTAATCTTAAATATACGACTCCGCCTACATACACATCAGGAATTAAATAGATTTGTGGGTATCCTGGCCACTCAACCCCCATGAATCATGTATCTTGTTGGAGGAAATGCATTCAGAATTTCCCCAGGAATTAACTGTTCAACTATACCCCTACTGGTCTAGTGCTTTCCTCATGCTCTGGGAAGGTTTAGAGTATAGGCGGGAAGAAGAGCAGCCACTAATGTCCCTGCTCTCATGCCATGCACGTGGCCTATGTTATTTCGTTAGTCTCCAAACAACCTGATGCAGTAGATATTCTCATCTCCATTTCACACACAAGGGTGTTGGGACTCAGGGAGGTTCAGTCATTTGCCGATGACCACCAAGTTACTAAGGATTAAAGATGGGATTGCACACCAATCTGCCTCATGGAAAACTTGGCTCCGAAGGAAAGGCAGCAGGGCCTCCTGGCCTGCACTCTGTGGGTCAGGAGAGGGCCCATGTGACAATGTCTCTGAATGAGACCGACTGGCCCTTGGTCTTGATCCAGGATGGGAAGTAAATGTTTCTGATCTCTTAAACTGAAAATGACCCGTGGATCCCAAGAAATTGCATACTGTTGCTTGTGCCCTTCTCTTAAAGAAGAGGACAGGAGGCCCCCGGACTGTGAATGTGGACATGCTTTATTCTGATTAATGATCTGCAGCCCCGGTTGAGGTGTGGAGTTGGGGACGAGCACCCCGAGCTGCACACGAGCTGCCCCCGCCTCTGGGGTGACACTTGGATCAGTTGGAGGCACTCAAAATGAGGGACAGACGTCTTTTCATACTTCTGTAGGAAGAGGGGCGATCTCGTGTCACTCCCGGACACATGAAACTGAAAAGGCTCCTGAAGGTGGAAGGCAGGTCTCGCTCAGTCTCTCTGGTTTTGTTTTCCTCTATCTCTTTCTGTCACTCTGGTCTGAATGGGTCGTATGAGCTTCCTGAAAAACCAGAAAGTTCTTCAAGCATCCAGAATGACTGGAACAAAAACAAATTGCATAAAGACAATTTGGTATTTCTTCTTTCTTGGGCTAGTCACAGCTGTCTTTGATGGCTGATTTGATTGTCTGGCAAACTACACTGTCCAATGACTGTGAAGCCAGCGTAACTGATGGTAAGGTCAGTGCAGATAGACATTGCAAATTCTGTTTTTTTCACTACACCCCCGGCATCTAGCACAGTTCATTTACTCATGCCTTCACTGTGTATTCATGGGGCGACTCTCATCTGCATGTCACTGTGGTCGGTGTTGGAGGTACAAAGAAAAATAGGACGTGGTCTCAGCCCTACAAAGTCTATAGGCTAGCACAGCGGTTCTCAACCTGTGGGTCGCGACCCCTTTGGTGGGCGAACGACCCTTTCACAGGGGTCACCTAAGACCATCCTGCATATCAGATATTTACATTACGATTCATAACAGTAGCAACATTACAGTTATGAAGTAGCAACGAAAATAATTTTATGGTTGGGTCACAACATGAGGAACTGTATTTAAAGGGCCAGAAGGTTGAGAACCACTGGTCTAGTAGGTGATGCTCATACACAAACAGGTGTCTCCAAAGAGGGGAAAAATACACTGCAAAGACAATGAGAAGATGATGAGAGGAGAGAGGGGACAACTAGGAGGTGTCACGGCTGTGATGTCCCTTCTCACCAGGCGGAGAGGAAAGGGCAGGGCATTCGGAGGATGGAATGCATGAGTGGGCGAGATAAAAGATGAATCTGGAAACCTAGACTGGACCACATTGTCAATGGTCTTTTAAATGCCACTAAGGAGTTGAGGCTTTTGCAAACAGGCAAAGAAAGGCCAGTAAGGAAACCAGACCTCAGCACTATAACTGTAAAGGCCAAATTCTGCCAATAACCTGAATGAGTAAGGAAAGGGAACCACCCTTAGAGCCCCCTAAAAGGAATGTAGTCCTGCCAATGACCTTGACATTATCCCCATGCATCCCAGGTTAGACTTCTGACCTGCAGAACTATAAGATAGTCCATTTGTGTTGTTTTAAGCCACTAAGATTTAAGCAATTGTTTGTGGCAGCAACAGAAAACGAATACAGGGCCCAGAGTAGGCCGGCTGCCTTCCCTCCGTCCATGGCCTGTTCTGTAGATGCCTGTGGCTCCTATGGGTCTATTATTGGGGTTCTCTTCTTCCCCTCCCATATTTTCCGTCTAAGGTAGACTTAGGACCTAAATATAATTTCAAGGGGAAAGAAAAAGCTTAAAGCAAAGGTTGCGAGTTTCGTTGAACCTGCTTAATATTACAAATTTTTAAACTTTCTCATTCTTTCTTTTCCCCATTTCATTCTCTCCCTCCATCCTTTCCTCCTCCCCCCTTTCTTTTCTTTTCCTTCCTTCTTTCACCTCCCTCCCTACCTTCCTCTGCCCCTTCTTCCCTTCCTCCCTTCCTCCCTTCCTTTTTCTTTCTAAGTAAGCAGCTCTGGCAACTGTGGCTTGGCTGGCTGGCTGGAGCTGTCACTGTCCCCTCTGAGATAGGTTCTCCAGTTCGCCAGTCTCTACCACTCTGTTCTCTCTCACGGGTTGCTTTTCTCATGTGTATTACCCGTCCGCATTTTAGAGGTGACTGGTTCTGTGACGCTAGCCTAAATCTGGTCTTAGAACATGCTAGACCTGGGATCGCTGAGGGGAGATGGTATAAGAAACCAAAGGAAGCAATCAGCCGGGCTCCAAGAGCAGAACGTCTTTCTATTCAGGGTGGTCCTGCTAAGTGTCGTGAGGCCTCCAGTCCTGTCTGCCTCTGGTCTTCCTGACCTGTCACCATCAATCACAGCCTCACCCACACGCTCTTACAGTCTCTCCCTGTGAGCCCTGTGTCAACACTGCAACATCTTTCATCCTTGGGAAAAGTCTAGGAGCTAAAGGACATCAGCCTGGCAGGAAATGTTGGCTGGAAGCCCAAACGGATTCCCAAATTAATGTTCTAGTCTTTCCTTGTCTTGCAACCCAGGGAGTCAACACGCCAACCTCTCCTTGGCCTCTGGTGGTAAGTAAGCCCTTCACAGCATGCTATCGTCTTCCCCCTGATTGTCTTCAAACAGCAGAACATGGGCCTCGTCACTCTAAACTATGATCATAAGTTAGGCCTTTAGGCCAACATTTATCCAAAGAGTCTCTTTATCTATCAATTGGCAAATGAACAGACCTCCAGGGAAGAACGATCCCTTTTGTGCATGGGAAGTTGCATCCATGGTGAGCACGGAGTGAGAAGCAGCAGTGGGTGCTCTAGTCCAGACTCTGCATTTACTGCCTCGAGATGTTGGGAGAAAGTCACTTACCTCCTGTGTGGGCCGGTTTCTCCAGCTGTTTAAAAATGAATGGTTTCTGGCACGGTTACCCACAGGGTTCTGAGGATTTGCTGAGACAGCGGACGGGAGTCACTGTCCAAATGGGAGATCCTAGCATTCAAAGACCCCCATCTGTCTAATAGAACAGCACCTTGCTTCCTGGGGTGCTTCACGTCATCTCCACACACTTGTCTCGGGATTCTTAAACAACCTGGAGTCAGGGATTCTCCAGGCCACGCGGCTGCAGAGCGAGACTAAAACCCCGGTCTCCTGACCCCAAGAGTAGGGTGTTCCGTCACACGTCCGTGGGGGAAAGACCGTCTCTGCCAGGCCCCCCCAGGATCAGAGGAGGCAGAGGTGCTTCTGCTCATGCTCTCTGCCCACATCTTACCCACTGACGTCACCCCACGGATCCTTCCAGGGCAGAGGGTGCCAGGGCATTTCTTTTCTGACCAGAAAAGGTTCTGTCGGTGTCAGGAAGCTTCTGAGAGACGATGCGCCTTTGTTGGGGGGCCCAACTGGATTATTTCTTCTCCTTTTTGATGACAGATGGTTTTTTTCTGAAGGAAGAGAGAAGAATGGCTGGTTAGCGCAATGGCGATAAGGTGTTAGCACTCTCTGCTATGGCAACAGCCTAAACCAAAACCCTTTGCCTTCAGGAGAGGGCCCCTCCCGTTCTTATTCTCACCATCCTCCCCAAGGGCTTGTAACCTCTGAAGACAGGCAATGCCTTTCTGAGCAAAGAGCTCCCAAGTACCTGGCTTGTCTTCCAGGCACCAGTGCTGGCCAATGATACCTGGGGAGCTCCAAGCCCCAACTGGCCTTGCAGCAGGTCTGAGAAGGTGGAATGGCTGGTGAGGAGGCAAGGCCCGCCCGCCATTCAGGGAGCCTGCTGTCTGTAACCTTGACTTTCAAGCAGTTCTTTGGCACTGGTTTCTATGATCCCCTGGGGATTCTCCCAGAGCCTTAATTTAACATCAGCCCCATGATGATTCTCTTACAGAAGTGAGGGTGAATCAGATTGTGACAGGCTCAAATCCTTTCTGCTCCTATCGCCAATCTCCTGCCAAGCAGAATAGCTCCTCTTTCTTTCCCATCTTAGGTCCTTATCCCGGAGCACTGGTATATTGGGGAAGCTAATAAAAGGCCACTTGGGTTGCTCTTCCTCCAGCAATAGTGTTCTACTGGAAGCTGGGTCAAGGCTTCAACTTCCTCGAGGGCCTGTCCTAATGGAGGTGGGTGAGGACACCCCAGGCCTCTCTGGAAGCAGCAAGCTCAACTTCTTGGTTCTATATGCCAAGGAGTGTCAGGAGGTGGAGCTAGGTCTCTGGGAAGTTTCTCCCCCGTTTCCCATGGTATACTTGGACAGAGAAGCTCAGCACCGAAGAAGAGGACTTCCAGCTGGTGCCTACCCTAAGACAGGAAACAGCTGCATGGAGGAGACGGTATGTCCTGTCTGGGTCAGGTTGCTCGTCGATGAAGCTAAAGACAAATGCAGAGAAAAACTGCATCAGAACTCAGGGCACAGGCCCTCCCTGGAAGCCAGCCAGCCAGTGAGGTGTCCCAGGACTAGGGAAGGAGTTGGGAACGTGATGAAACAGCAATGCTCCAGGGACAGTCAGGAGACCTGGGTTGGAGGCTACAGTATTTTTGTTTTTTGTCCTAGGAGACATTTCATCTGGGTGCACAGATCATGAGCTCAACCTCACTGACCCGGGGAAGTAAAATAAGCTGAGGCCAGATAAGCTCTAGAAACACCAAACTTCAGGACAGTTTGGGCCCTCTGGCTCCCGGGCAGTGTTTCATAATCACCTCCGCACTAAGCAATGAGGGGACATTTCCGAGAAGCGGAATCTCCAACATGGAAAGAGAAGCTGCCGATGGGCAGAAAGGAAAGGTTTGTTGGGAAAGGCCATGTGGGAACCAAGGCAGTTTTCCTGGGACTGACTCTGAGCAGTTGGAGGTGGGAAAGGGAAAGGATATGACATGGATCCAAGATGGGAGTCTAGGACCGGAGGGCCCATTACAGAGATAAGGGGATCAGTAGCAGAAGCCTCCAGGAAGCAGGCGGTATGGACTGAAGTTCCATTGAAGCAGCAGGTGCTCTCAGGGAGGGGAAAGTAGCAAGTGGGACATCATCACTGTTTCTTAATGAAGATGACACAGCATGCCTGGAAATGGGCAGAGGAGCCAGCAGAAATATCGAGACGCTTCAGCTACTGCCTTTAAAGGGCTATAAAAGATATGATTGTTCTAAAGAGAGCTGGCACGGGGCCCTGGAAGGATAGTCAGGAGACCCGCTTCTCACTCCATCCCCGCCACTCACAAGCTGTGTGATCCTGAGCAAGTCATTTCATAATTTGGGGACCTCAGTCTCCTCCTGGCCAATAAGGAGATGGGCCAAGCTGGCCTTAGGGTCACCCTCTCATTGAGTGGGCTTTTGGTATCCATGGGGTTCCAACTCCAACTCACAATTCTGGGCTGAACTTGCTATTGCTATTGCATCTCGCTGCTGAGGCCGCAACCACTCGATACCTCTGAGCAAGGAGAATCTTAAGATGGCATGTTCCCCTGGGGAGGCAAGAGGGGGAGCATTAAAAGCCTTTATAGCAATACCCAACAAAAGAAACCATTCCAAGTAAGCAAGAAAGCTCCTCTTGAACACTCCTGGGATTACAGGATGCTAGCGATAGAACATTTTCTAAATCCGAATGTCTGTATCTTAGATCAGGGGTCCGAGGCCTCAAGAGGGGAAGCGAGAGTCTCAAAATGCCTCAGCTCATACAGGATGAGTTTCCGGGCCTAGAACCCAAGTGGCCTGACCCCTTAATGCAGGGCGTCCTGCAGACCCTCTTCCGACTTCTGACATCAGAAAAGATGTAGGGATTTACTTCCGTGGAGCGCATTTCCTATGCCCTCGGAGCGAGCATCACTGGCCCACCCTGCCTGCCCACCTCCCTCTCCTTTTCCTTTTGCTGTCGCCTCCTCTCTCCCTACCCCCACCCTCATCCTACATAAGCCCTTGCACCTGCAGGAACATTGTCGCTCACACACTGAAAAGATAGCCGATGGCTGGCTGCGGATGTGGCCTCCCACAGGGCAGAGACCAGGGGGAGGCGCCGGGCTCCCGGACCACAGGGTGGCTGCAGCCAGGGACGAAGGTAATTTGTTTCCACCTGAGGTGAGGGCCCTCTCCAGGGGTCCGCGGGGCAGGACCAGGGCTCTGGAGCCAGAGTTGTTCCCCAGAGATGGAGTGAGGTCTCCAGGGCCCCAAAGAAAGGGGTGGCACGTTTGTGCGTGGGCTCTGGGGTCGGGGCAGGAGTGAGCATCTGGGGAAAGGAACACGAGCATCGGCAGGTAGGAGCTGAAACAGCATGCCCAGCTCCATCCTGGGAGGGCCGGCTGCTGTTTTTAAAACTCCTGTCCTAGCCCCACATGTTGTTCTGCAGCTGGTACTGTCCCCAGGTGCACAGAACTTTGGTTCCCAGAACTTTCCACCCAACCCTGCCTGCCCTCGCCAGGCACTGCCCTGTGCACCCTCCTCCCTCTCTCTAAAATGCCCCTTCGCTCAAGTACTGATCTCAGCGCACGTATTGGGAAAGGGACTGAGCTAAACTGCTCTGTGTAAAGAAAACATGTATGTGTGTGTCTTCAAACACATTCACCTATAAATACATGAATAACATAACATAAATACTATATGAATAATATGATGAACAATATATTAATAATATGTAAATCTCTCAAAATCACATCACCCAGAGATACTCTTATTAACACTCTATTTCTAAGTTGTTCCCCATGTTTTCATAAAAATCATACATATGCATAAAGATCTATATGCATATATGTGTGTGTGTGTGTATATATATATATATATATATATATATATATACTCACCACAATAAAATCATACTCTACATCCACATCTCCATTTTCTCACTTAACACTATAACCGTTTATGGAGCTCTATGTCCCCACCACGGAGGCTGTGGCCCACGTGCCCAGAGGCACCCTGGGAGGTAATGCCGGGGAGCCACCCATGGGGTGGGTGGGGGACCTATCTGACAGCACTGATTGCCACAGATAACATATACTTGAATGCTTCTCCGTGGGCCCAGTAATGAGATGCCCATCCCACCAGCAAACACCCTCTGTGAGGTCTCACCATTGGTCCTCCCAGCCCTCGCCTTTCCTTCATGATTCCCGTTTGCTAGCGAATGGGGCTGTGGGTCCTGGCGGGGCTTACCTCCACTCCAAATAGAGTACTTGGCCACAGACTTAGAAGGGGTTTTTGAGTCCCTGCTCTTCCTCTCCTTCTTCTGGAAGTAAGAGCGGGTTACCTTCCAGGAACAAAACCTGTGAGAAGAATGGCTTCTGGTCACAGGGAGAAAACCTCCCAGGGGACTGTGACACTGAGCACAGGGGACCCGGCCAGAGCCAGTCTTCACGGGGGGTGAGGGGCGGGGTAGGGGGGTGGCGGGGCACAAACAAGAGGACAGCTCCTGCCTCCTTGTGCTACCGGCTCAGCGAGGGGCCAGGACAGGCAGGATGCTGGGACTTCCTTCTGGAACCTCCAGTGAATGGAGTCTATAAAGGACCTGCTGTTCCCCTCCCTGGTGTACCCCACCCTGGTGTGCTCCCCTGAACATCAGACTCTCAGATCCCATCTAACTCCACCTGGTGCAGCCAGAGCATCTGGCTGGCCTCCCTCAGGTCCCAATGAACGATCCCTAGTTGGCATCCTGTCCCTTACTGAGGACCTGGACCCCCTCACCTCATTCCCACGGTCCTGCCCTGGAGGAAAGCCTGGCTCCTCTCAGGAGCTCAGACTCGCACACACACTACAACCTGAGAACGGCCGCTCCCTGGAAGCCCTCACAACGCTCCCCAGCTCTCCCTCCTTGGCCCTGAGCCCTGGCTCTCCCCAGCCTGTCCGGAGAGTGGAGCCGTTGGACGTGTCTTGGCTTTCTTTTCTATCCTGCTTTGGCTCTGGTGGTCTTGACTGCTGCCCTCCTTCCTCCTCCCCAAGGCACATTCCACCCAGTCACAGTGGGTTTCTCCCATTCCATTTGCTAAACTGGGTCTCCCTCCAGTCATGGGCCTCCCAATACGCCAAGGATGCATTCTTCTAAAAAAAATATTATTTTCTTGATTTCTCAGAGGAAGGGAGAGGGAGAGAGAGATAAACATCAATGATGAGAGAGAATGCTTGATTGGCTGCTTCCTGCACGCCCCATGCTGAGGTTTGAGCCCGCAACTGGGCATGTGCCCTGACCAGAATTGAACCGTGGCCTCCTGGTTCATAGGTCAACCCTCAACCAACTGAGCCCCAGTGGCTGGGCCGAGGATGTATTCTTGATGGTGCTTGAGAGACCAAGATTCCTGGTTTTTAACCCACTTACCAAGTGGTACCACTTACCAAGGCCCTGAACCACTCTGAACCTCAGTTCCCTCATCTATAAAATAGAGACAATAATACTTTGCATCACCCAGCTCATGGGGTTGTGAGAGGTTCACCTGAGATAACAGATGTGGACACAGTTGTATGATATAAAAATCTTCATAAATATATAGGAAAGCGGGTAATGAACCAGCTGCCCGAGGATCAGGACTCGATCCTCCCTGAGGCACCCCTGTACTTCCTTATCGGGATACGGAAATGCTGAGTCTGACTCCAGACGGAGCGGAGGGGCGAACATCCCCCAGGAAGCTTCGGGACCCATTTGCATTTAGTCCCGGTTAGCAGGCGGAGAATCAAGTCTAGACGTAAGTGCTAGATAACAATTGGTGCTCAGAAGGCTCAACTGGTTATCTTGACCTTAGATTTTAAAAAAAATTTATTTCAATCTTATATTGCATAATTTATCTTAGGAATTTAAAATGGAAGGTTGTTGGTTGGTAAGCAACCTTAACACTTCTATTTTAAGAAAGTAACTTGTGTGTGAGGGGGTTTGGCGGGGAGAGGGAAACCCCTAAGAGCTGGAATCATAATAATAATCTAAACATCCCAAACTAGCCTGGTCTGGGGCCACTTCAGCCAGTTGTCCTGTGGTCTCTATCAGCCAGGGCGCTGCCATTCACAACAGGGGAGGTGCACGCTAGAGCCACAGTGGACCACAGGCCGGGAGTAACCAGCTGGGAGAACTTAGGTGACAGGTTAGGAACCAGGGGGCCCTGGTCACATTTGTTCTGCGGATTTTGTCTTTCTTCCAGTTTCATTTCTGGCCTTCCCAGCTTCCTCCCAAGGTTTTAGGTTTGAGTTGGTAGCCACCTTTCCTACTTTAACCTGGGGAGATAGGACCTAAGAACTTGAATTTCTAGCTTCTCTAGAAAATGGAAATATCTAGCAACTGAGCCCCCACTGGTAATTATGGGATGTGGGCATAGCAGAGGCAAACTCTCCTGGCTCACTGCCCCCAGGAGGCTCCCTGATCATGGGGACAGTGTGTCAGCCTTGAAAGACTGCTCCCAAGTAGCTGTGGTCCATGTCACCCTTAGGTGAGGAACCCACGCCGGCCGAACACAACCTAAGAGCCTGCTATTACTTTCTACTCCCCATTCAACCCAGGGAATGCTGGGAGTCAGGTGTTCTGGTCCCCAGTCTTACTTGGCCTCCCGTCCTCTGACTCAGTGCTCAGTGTGAGCGAGTGAGGGATGAAGTGTAGTGAGCAGGAGGGGAACACACCATCTCGGTTCCTATGAATCTGGAAACTGGAGCAGAGAGCTATGGGAAGACAGGAGACGCTCTAGCACAGTGGTTCTCAACCTTCCTAATGCCACGACCCTTTAATATAGTTCCTCATGTTGTGGTGACCCCCAATTTCATTGTTACAAATTGAACATAATTAAAGCATAGTGAGTCATCACAAAAACAATATGTAATTATATATGTGTTTTCCGATGGTCTTAGGCGACCCCTGTAAAAGGGTCGTTCGACCCCCAAAGGGGTCGCGACCCATAGGTTGATAACCGCTGCTCTAGCAAGTCAAGTGTTTCCCTGACCTGGGGAGGGGAGGGGTGACAGTTTTACCTTTTCCAGAAGTACATAATGACGGGGAAGAGAGACACGATGGCCCCGTGGAAGATGCTCCGATCCAGGCGGCCCTCAGCAATGGCAGAGATGATGGCATCCCTCTGGGACTCAGTGATGTTCACCTGCCCGCAGAGTGGGAGCCCGTCACTGGCAGAAAACCGCTCTTGGGCCCCACAACCTTGAAGATGCCCCCTCCCCAGAGGGCAGAAGCTTTTCCGGGGGCTGCTAGGTTAAGGATATCCGGCCGACCCAAGACTCAGCCTTCAGGGTTTTTGTGGGAAAATGCTCCTTGGGACAAGGCCAGAGAGGAGTGCAAGTCCCCCTTACCCTCAGCCTCGGAGGGACCTCGGACTGCAGGTAGAGCTTTAGGATGATGTTAATCTTGGACTTCATTAGGATCACGTCGTTCTCGTTATAGGCCCAGCTGACTTGAAGCACTTGAGCTGAACTCACCAAATCGTTAAATCTAAAGAGAGGCAGTAAGTAGGAAATCAGCAAAGAGGGAAGCAGTGGCGACTGAGGGCAGCCAGCCCACACCTATTTTTGGTCTAAAAGAGAGGGGGCCAAATCCTGGCCAGGTTGTGACTTCATTCATTCAGTCGTAAGCCATCTATCGGCAAACACGAATTGAGTGCCTTCCACGTGTCAGATGACATGCTAAGTCCTTCCTCAAGTGCATTTCTTCATCACTAACTCCTTTATTAATCCCATCCTCCCGTCCTTACCCATCAGGCCCTCTGACTGCTTCGAGGGCTAAGTGCTGTCTTGCTCTTTCTTTCCCCTCCTGTGCTGACCCTCTCACAATTACCACCAGTCTCTGAAGCAACATATTCCTTTTATTAAATTTTTTTTTTCTATTGTAAGATATACACAACATAAAATGTACCAGTTTAACTGTTTTTGCAGTGGCATGAAGTACGTCCACATGGTTGTGTGATCCTCACCATCATCATCTCCAGAACTTTCTCATCTTCCCAAACTTAAACTCCATGCCCATTAAACACTGTCCCATTCGCCACCTCCCCCAACCCCTGGCAGCCACCACTCTACTTTCTGTCTCCTAGCAACATATGCTTTCAGTGACCCTCAAATTATTTGTCAGTTACACCTTATGTTGACGTAAGTACACAGCTGACTTCTCCCAGGCCATTTAAAATTGTAACAATTTAAAGTCTTCCTAATAGTAGAACATCAGGTTTTCCCATATCCATTCCATTCATGTATTCAGTCAAGGAGTATTTTAATTAAGGGTTTATGCTGTGCCAGACACAGTTCCAGGAGCAGGGACTCAGCAGGGACTTATCAGGGAATAAAATAAACAAAGGCCGGCTTTCCAGGAGCTCACAGTCAATGAGGGAAGAAGATGCACAAGTAAATAGGTGATTAATTAAATATCCAGAGCTTATGAAGACAGAAAAAAGGCATGATGTAATTGGGAAGGGAGCAGGCACTGAGACGGAACAATGAGAAAAAGACAGTCATGTGAAGCCAGCTTGGTGGGCGGGGAAGGGCAGAGGTGGGGGCGGAGCCTCTGAGCTGGAGCCTGGGGCAAGTGGTTGGTGAGGGGCAGGAGATGAGCTCTGAGATGCAAGCGGGTATATTCTGCTTGCATAGAGCCATTTAGGCCATGGGAGGAGGTTTGGACTTGATTCCCGTGGAAATGGGAAGCCGCAAAGCAACTTGAGCCTTCTGGGTCATTTTGGGCAGGAGAGTGCTCTAATCTGGTTGATGTTGTTCACAGGCTCTCTGGTTGCTGTGTAACCAACAAGTGAGAAAGGAGAGCGGGAATTGGAGAGGCAGTGGGAGGCTGTTCACCCTGACTGGTATTCCTTTCTGTGCCCCACTCACCTCTTCCTTACACAGATTTTTTAAAAAAAATTCTCACCAACCCCCTCCTCATTCTTCAAACTTCAGCTTAGGTGACTTGTCTGCCATGAAACCACACCTGAGGGCTCAGTTGTCTAAATGCACTTCCTGACTCTACCACAGCATCACACTTCCTAACTTTGTGTCCTTCCGGCCATCCCTATCTCTGTGGGATCGTGGAGGATGGAGAGCATGTCTTATTTGTACTTTTTGGGTCTCCACTGCCAAATCCAGAGCCAAGAATAATCAAGCAATCTATAAGTGTTCGTGGAACTGAGCCTGGTCCCTCACCGAAGTGCAGTGGAAAAGCTCTTAACCCTAATGGATGCGCGGGGTTACCAGCGCTCCGCACTTCCGAAAAACACAGCGGCAAGTTGACTCCATACGCTGCTGGTACCTTCCTTGTACAAGCTCACACTGTCCCCACTAGCTAAGACAGGCATTTACTGAAAGTTCTTTGTGCTTCTTCCCAAATATTTTTGCCTGTTGTACTTGTTACTATAATTCATAATTTATGAAAAGTAACAAAATACAAACGTGAAAATAAAGGTATTTGTTGTTTCTGTGAAAACAGATTGGAATACTTTGGAATATTCCAATAAAGGTTGAGTTGTTTTTTAAAAAATTGCTATAGAGTTAGGTATAGCAAGGGGATTACAAACATTTAAAAGATAAGTATAAAAATCAGGACGGCTTAAGTTGCTTTGCAGTAACCTTTAAGTTCTTGCTCCACTTTATTTATTTTTTTAAAATATATTTTATTTATTTTTTACAGAGAGGAAGGGAGAGGAGTAGAGAGTCAGAAACATCGATGAGAGAGAAACATCAATCAGCTGCCTCCTGCACCCCCGCCCCACTGGGGATGTGCCCGCAATCAAGGCACATACCCCTGACCAGAATTGAACCTGGGACCCCTTAGTCCGCAGTCCAATGCTCTATCCACTGAGCCAAATCGGTTAGGGCTCTTGCTCCACTTTAACAAGAGAACAATTTTTAGAATTAGTAGATAGCATTATAGGAATAGTATATACAAGAAAAACATGTGAACCCCCAATTAGTGGAATGGCTTTGGCTTTACATCAAAAGTTTGGCAGTTGAGTGAATGCACATTTATATGTTTTAACTTAAAAATATCTGTTTAATGCCATGCACACACATACACACACAACCTTAATTATTATAATTCCTTGCTTTGACTAAAGAACTACTGGTCCAGCCCTGGCCGGGTAGCTCAGTTGGTTAGAGCGCTGTCCCAATACTCCAAGGTTGTAGGTTCAATCTCTGGTCAGGGCATATACAAGAGTCATCCAATGAATGCATAACTAAGTGGAACAATAAATCAATGTTTTTTTCTCTCTCTCAAATCAATCAATTAAAAAAATAACTATTGGTCCAATACATAAGAGGATTTCTATCATATTAATAAATAATAGAACAAAAGGGCCCCACATTCAGGGTATAAGTGCATTTCAATATTTGGAATTCCAGAATATTGGAAGAGCTTTCAGGATGAAAAAGGAAAAAATGGTGGAAATTGATACAGTGACAGCATTCAGTGAGATTTTCACAGAAATCACTGTGCCAGTCTTTGCCAGGAGGCACTAAGCATGAAAAGCCACAAGGGGAAGGAGAGATGGGAAACTTACCTCTCCATTTCAGAAAAGAAATATAAATCACTGAGGGCAAAGTTGACAGTGATAACCCTGTGGCCAAATATACGGCGCTTCATAAAGATTACATCTCCATTCTCCTCTGCACTCCGGACATTTGAGTGATGTGGGGATGGGCGTGCTGGTACATTTGGTGATGCAGGGTAATCTGAAAAAGAAAGAGGAAGGAATGAACATCTAGCTTGAGCAAGTCCCTCTTAAGCCTGAAGCCTTCAATCTGGGCATAATTAAAGTGAAAGACGACGGACACACCTTTGGGCCTACTGAAATAGTGACTCCCTCCCATTGGGCTCGACCTTTCACTTGGACTTGAAGGACTGCTGGAAAAGCCATCTGCTCAGATGGTATGACAACATACATACCAAAAAGAAATCAACCAAGTATTGAAAGGTGTCTTCCTGATACTGGTCTAATAGAGACAGGAGCACACTGTAATTATGCCAATCCCTAACATGGCTGCAGAAACTGAACATGCAGAGGTGACCTTCAAAGAAGAGTGTGTGGTTCTGATGCTGCTTATTCGAGGTTTATCAGGGAAGTAGTTTAGAAGTAAACTGGGAAAGAAGCACAAAGAAAAAGCCAAAACAGGAAGGGTAAAGAGGTTAACTAAGAAGCAGAGGGTAGGAAGCTAGAGTAGAAACATGATAGGAATGAATAAAGGAGAAGATGCTTCAAGGTTTGGGTTGTGTGTCAGAAAACCAAGGCAGTTATTTTAGAAAGTCTCTTGATGAGGATATATTCAAAGAAACCCACTCATAGGGATTCAGGGCTTAGGAGAGAATAGTTTTGGGCTGGATCTGACAAGTAGGCCCTAGTTCATTGCCTGGCTGGGTTTACCAGTAAGAAACTGTCTAGTGGGATTCGTTCTGATGGGAGGGTGACTACAATATTCAGTAAATACCTCTCACTTTCCGTGTCCCAGACACTGTGCTAGGTCCTAGGGTTACAAAGCATAAGATCTCTCCCGACTTTCTTACAGTCTCTCTTTCTCTATCTCTGAGACTTGCATTTGAAGGGAAAAAGAGTTTGAATAATAGTGGAAATTGATATGATCATCAGGGATTTTAGGAAAGAGCGTGCCAAATCCACCCAAGAAATCTAGATGCAGGGTCAGGTTGACAAGGCTTCTCTGGTAGGGGTTGGGCAGATATGATCTGTATTATTTGCCTACTTCTATAGCAAATGCTCCCACCATGGTTGATTTCAATCTATCAATGGTTTGTCAACCAGCTCACAAAATACCTAAATGCTTAACAATTGGCTTTCAACTGGGCTAAGGTCATAACGGTGGATTTTTTTTTTTTTAAGCAAGAGCCAATTATATGCTGGCTACAGGAAAAACACTTTAAATGCAAGGCTTTAAATAGGTTATAAGGAAAGGAATGGAAAAAGTCACATAGGCTAACACTAATAAAAGCAACGTGATAGTGGCTATTTTAATATCAGGCAAAGTACATTTCAGAGAAAAGAATATCACCCAGGATAAAGAAGGTCCTTTCATGATGAGAAATGGGTCAATTAATTGGAGGACATAATTCTGGAAAAGACTATAGTGGTGGACCACTGGTCGGGCAGAGCTCCTTTGGAGTTGCAGGAGCTTCTTTTTCTTGGGCTCCCATACAATGCTGGGGATGTAGGAAGTGAAAAGAAGGTGAAATTGGACTTCTTACATCCTGGGCATAAGAGGTTGAATTGATTTTACTTAAAAGAAGAAACAAAAGAGCTAGAACTAATTTTTTTAAATATGTTTTTATTGATTTTTTAGAGAGAGAGGAAGGAAAAGGGGAGAGAGAGAAACATTGATGTGAGAGAGAAACACAGATCTGCTGCCTCCTGCATGCCCCCTATTGGGGATCAAGCCCAAAACCCAGGCATGTCCCCTAACAGGGAATTGAACTGGTGACCTTTCGGGGCATGGGTCGATGCTCATCCAACTGGGCCACACCAGCCAGGACTAGGACTATTCTTAAATCCTAAATGTTTGGTTGTGAAGCAGTCCATAAGACATACGTACAAAAAATTTTTGCAAGTTAGGAAATACAATAATAATACTACAATTCCAATAGAAAAATAGACAAAGGACATATAAACAGTTCAAAAAGAATACAAATGACCAATAAATTAAGGTGCTCAAATACTAAAAAAAATGTACATTAAGAATTGTACATTGGCCAAAACCGGTTTGGCTCAGTGGATAGAGCGTCGGCCTGCGGACTGAAAGGTCCCAGGTTCGATTCCGGTCAAGGGCATGTACCTGGGTTGCGGGCACATCCCCAGTAGAAGATGTGCAGGAGGCAGCTGATCGGTGTTTCTCTCTCATCGATGTTTCTAACTCTCTATCTCTCTCCCTTCCTCTCTGTAAAAAATCAATAAAATATATTAAAAAAAAAAAAAGAATTGTACATTGTTTTTCATCTACCAGACTGCCAATTTCTAAAAAATGTATAAGAGCCCATGTGGGTGATAATGTGGCCTTCATTTAGACTCTTGGTGAGAGTTTAATTAGTGCAGTGGTTTTAGAAGGCCACAACTGAACTACTTTTAACCATTTACCCATTACTTCCATTTTTAAAAATGTATTTCATAGAAACTGACAGTTGAAAAATAAGTTTTGCAGCATTGTTTGTTGAAGTGACAGCTGGAACAACGCAAAAGTCATCAAAAGAGACACAAGATTTGTGACTCTCAAACCCTCTAATCTCATCTCACTTTCCCCACCTCATTAATCTCCAGTCCAACTGGAGATTAATGGCCTCAAGTTCCTGATCTGCACCATCCCCTCTTTCCTGTTTTAGGATTATATGCAGACCTAGAAATCACTCCCTTCTATGTTGCCTGCCTAACTCGCTCATCTCTGAAACTCAACTTTATGTCATTTTTGGCACGTTTCTCTCCTGATCCTCCCCCTGGACTAATTAGGGTCTCCCTGCAATCATCAATAGGATCACTCATCACAATGTATAATAATAAAAGCGTAATATGCTAATTAGACTGGACAGCTGAACAACCTTCTGGATGTCATTCCAGATGTCCTTCCAGACAAAGCCGCAGTGGCGGGGGCTGAGGCAGAGGTGGTTAGGGGTGATCAGGCAGGCAGGCAAGCAGTTAGGAGCAATCAGGCAGGCAGGCAGGCGAGTGGTTAGGAGCCAGTGGTCCAGGGAGCAGGCTTAAATTGGCAGTCTGGCATCCCCCAAGGAGTCCCAGATTGCGAGAGGGTGCAGGCTGAGCTGAGGGGGCCCCCACCCTTCCGCCGTGCATGAATTTTGTACACTAGGCCTCTAGTGATATAATAATAGCAAGAATACTGGCTAACCCTTTCATAGCACTTACCATTGCCCAAAATAGTTCTAAGATTATATATATATATATATATATATATATATATATATACACACACACACACACACACACACACACTCGCTTAATCCTCACAACAATTCTCTGAGATAGGCACAATTATTTCCATTCTACAGATGAGGAAACTGAGGCACAAAGCCACTTTCACAAGGTCCTCCCGTTAGAAAGTGCCAGATTCAAACCCAGGAAATCTGGTTCCAACATCTGTGGCTCTTACTTGCTGCCTTGCCCTCAAAACTGGAGGTACCTTGAGGGCAGATACTATGCTGCACGCTCACTACTGTATCCCCAGCAAAGTGCCTGCCACATTCTCAAAAAGGGCGTTGAGTGAATGAACGAAACAATTTAATAAATCTCTTACTACTAACAAACAACATCAGCAAATAGTTTGGTAAAATGTGAGATCTCGCACTGCTTTAGCCTAGTCCTCCACCCTTTCGGGGTCCCTGAGCAGATGCCACTGGCCTCCCATCCTCTCTAGGCTGGCCTGGGCTTGGCTTTGCACCCAGAACCTGGACTTCTTGCTGGACCCCAGGCTAATGCAGACATGAATGACACAAAGCCGTACCCCTGCAGCTTCTTCTCTGAGCCAGCCCTGCTACTGAAATCAACAGGGAAGGACAGCAGGCAGACATGTGACTTACTTTCCTTGTTGTTAAGTTCCAGGTGGAGATATTTTTCAAATTCCTGGCGCAAGTTGACATTGTTCATGTATCGGCGGTACTTACAAAAGCTCTTGACAAAGCCGACCAATTTCGGCCAGATTCTTTTCTGGGGAAAGAGAGAGGGTAGGACATAGTTAGTACAGCTGCTGTCCACTGAGAGTTAACTATGCCCCCGAACTCGACATTCTTTACATGCAATCCTCACAACACCTCCTTTAAAAAGGAATAATCTTAAGCTCCAGTTAAAAGCCCAGGAAATTCAGGTCAGAGAACTTGTATAACCTTCCCCAGGTTAAGCAGCTGCTGAGAAGGTTCTGGCTTCAACCAGGCATGTCTGGGGCCATTGGCAAGTGAAGGTTGGAATTGCCGTAATTGAGAAAGGATTTGTCCGAGCTAAAAACAGGAAGAAACAGAGGGCAGAGATAAGTATGGCTCACAAGGCGGGAATAATGGCGCAGGCAGATTTTGAAATGTTGAAAAAAATAAGGAAATGAATAAAACTATTTCTAAGCATTTAAAAAAGAAAAACTAATAATTAGATGCAGACACTCGTACACCACACGCTCGTACACGCTCACACACAAATTCACTTGGTAAGTTTCTTCATCCATTTCTTCATAGAGACCTAGTGAACATTCTCTAGTTCATTTACCCCTTGAAAAATGGATGTTGAGGGCCAGGAAGCATCTGGCTGATCTAGTTTTGTTGTCTCGTTCTACAGGCAGGTAACCTCAGTAGAAACATGGCTTCAGAGAGCCGGAGGTAAAGTTAAAAAACCCATGGATTTAGCATCAGAAACTTTGAGTCTGGAACCTAGCTCACCCTAATTGTATACAGTTTGAGCCAACTTACTTAAACCATGAGTCCATGTCTCCACATGTAAGACAGAAACAAATGGTTGTGGTGAGGGTTAGTGATGATATATGAAAACCCTAATACAGTACTTAGCACAAAGAAGGCTTATGTACATGTTGGTTTTCCATTTATCTTTTCTTATCTAAGAGCAACAGGAAGACCTGAAAGTAAAACAAAGCATCGGGTTCTGAGGGCAGTATTCTTTCCAATGTCCTATGTGATCTTTCCTGGTACCCTGACATGGAGTTGATTCATGTATGGAGGAAATACAAAGAAGAAAGGCCAGGGAAGCTCATTTCCATACCTGGGGTATTGGGTCACTGGGCATAGGAATGATTTTCAGAAATATCTGGGCATTATCTTTCGAGTCAGAGGTCAAGTTTTTCTGATATAAACTAACTCTATAATACATTGAACCAAGATTATTTAAGAGATTATTTAGGATTCTTTTTATTCTTTTCTCCAACCCTATGAAGACTTTCCTGAATAGCATACCTGTCTTCTCTTTCTTCCCTTTTTATCTCCTCCAGTGGGAGAAGGAATGAGTTAGATGACTGATGAGTTTGGAAGAAGGAAGCAGGTATGGCCTGCTCTGGGCCCTTTGCACTCTCTCTGGGAAGTGTTTGTCTTCGGGACACGTGCTCAGGCCTGCCCTTTCTCATACAGGAAGGGGCTCACTCAGGTAAGTGGGGGCCTAAGTTGTGCCATTATGCTATCGTGACTGGACATGTGAATGTAAAAGAGAAAGGATGATCAAACCCTTTTGGCTTCCTGGTCAATTCATGTCCTTGAAAGTAGCTGTCAGCAATAAAAAACAAACAAAACCCAAACACAAAAAACAAAAACCTGACATTTTCATCTCCGTCAGTACCTGCTGCCTCTCACAAAGACAGTAGAGAGCGACCTCTTTAAATTCCCACTGAATTTCTATGAGACTCAGATTCCTCCTTCATAAAACGGGGTTTCAGAAACCTACCCCAGAGAGTAGTTGTTTTGGTGACTGAATAAGCTAACAGCGCAACTGTTTTGTATGGGTGACAATACCTAGGCAGTGGCTTTCTCGTCCCCAGTGTCTGGTCTGCCCTGGCTTCCTCACTCACCTGGGGTTCCTGTAATTGCGTTGATGAAGTCTTCGAGGGCTTCCTATACACAGTTCGTATTTGAGCTTGCACTTCCTGAGGAAAATCTGGGAACAGCTCTTGGTATTCTTTGAACCTACCAGGAGGAGGTCAGGAATGTCACAGAAGGCCAAAGCCTGGCACACCAACAGGAGCAGCCAAGGCAAACCTATCTCTGCCTTTGGAGGAAGTCAAAGTAAAAATTGGGGAACATCAAGATAGTCAAAAATAGTCTCCTTAATATTTCCATCCTTTGCTAATGTCAGCCTGCCCTTCCCATAGATGCTATATTGTTCCTGTTCAGACAAATGTACAGAAGTGTGTGTGTGTGTGTGTGTGTGTGCGCGCATGCCCGCACGTCCATGTAGGTAGGTAAGAAGGTTCAAGATAAGTTTGGCTTTTCTTTTGGAGGGAGGCTCTGACGAAGAACTCTGTGAGTGTATTTTGAGACTTGAATCATGTGGCTTGCAGCAGCCAATGGGCAGCTCCAGAAAGGCTCACTGCCTCCACTAAGCAATACTCACCACTTTTCTTCCAGAGATTTCATGACACAGCTCTGGAGGATTAACATTGAGTTTGTGCTGAGACGACCTTTCTGAGAGACTTCTCTGATGATAGGGTCATCACACTGCAGCACTTCTTCTAGAAAATTACATGGAGGGGGGGAGAGAGGAGGGGAGAGGGGGAGAGGAGGGGAGGGGAGGGGAGGCAGAGGGGGAGGGGAGAGAAGCCATCATCTCTCGTCTATCATTTCTGAAGTAGCTGGTGTTTTTTTCATCTCAGAGTCTTACAGTCCCTTATTCTCAATCTGGTTAGACTGATCTCTCCACAGATTGCTTGAAAATCTCAAACACATCTTCAGGTGTTACATGCAAGAGTATTTGTAGAGCAAATACTGTTCCTATTCTAGTTTAGTTCCACTCAAATCTCAGATAAGTGTGTAAAGGGAATAAATATTTAAAAGACTCATTTCTGCAGTTAGTTTGAAGTTTTTGGTTCAGGAAGAGAGCAGAAAGGTAAAGGATTAAAGTTAATTGCTGAGGCAAATGAGAAATCCAAGATTACAAGTAAGTATTGCAAGGGCAATACAATTTTTGTTGAAAGACTATGGTGTTCACTTCTGGCTCATTCAAAACAATGTACAGAACTTGATATCCTGACACTTAATAAATAAACATTTCTTACAAGATTTGCCAATTTTACCTCTTTTTTGACTTGTACAAGATCTATAACCTTTCTTGGTTGACCACAAGCAAAACACACACTCAGACACACACACACACACACACACACACACATACACACACACACACACACACAACCATCTCTGTCAAAACAGTAGGCTTCAGCTTTATTACTTGGCTTGTTTACCTCCAAGATGGAACCAAGCTCACCCCCTTTAGTTTGCCTTCAGACTTATAGGTCAATACTTTACATGCAACTTCTGCTTCTGGCCAAATGAATTTACAGGGTCAGATTTACCCTCCCACCTTAGGCAAGAAAACAAGGCAAAATTATGAGGATTTTCCAAGGGATAGCTCTGCTTCCTGGCACAATTACCTTTATAACCTATGAGTGGTGGACACGCTTGCTTTGCATAGAGCTTACTCTCGCTTTTGTATCTAACTCCAGTGTAGTTGATTTGAAGGTCAAACAACTTGAGTCTGAATTCAAGTTGCACCAATTGGATAAGTTAGTTAGCTCCTCTGTTTCACCTTCTGCATTAGTTAAGTAGAGCTATTTATCCCTACCTTTTAGGGATTAAATAAAATCCCATTTTCAGGGTAAAATTAACTGAGAGTATGTATTTCACATATAAATGCAAGTGTTTTGCACTTGGCTTCTTTTACTACCAATATTTCTAATTGATTGGTGTTCTCTGCTTTCATTATCCCCCTTAATCTTTGTTTCAATACTGTCCCATGTGGCCACTATTCTGTTATGCTCCCTTAGGAGACTCAAGACCAGCTCTTTTCCAGACTCTTCTATGAGACTAAAGGGAGAAGCAAACAGTATCAAGAGGAAGCTGCATACCAGCAGGGGCTATGTCAGAGAAATAAGTCTCCATTACATTTTCAACAAGAGACTTGGAGACCTGTTCATCTGTCTCAATACTAATCTTCTGTAATGCCATCAGGAATTGCAATGGGACCTCAGCCTTCCGTTCTTTGAGGAACTCCGTGAAGTACTCCAAGTGCTGTACATTTCGAAAGACTTCTGCCAGGTTTCTGGAAAGAAGAAAGCATCACTGGTTGAGAGAATGGATGGTGACCCTGAATTCTGTTCCACTTAAGGTATGGGGAAGGGCTTCTCCCGGGCTGCGGGGCCTTTAACTATGTGTGAAGATCAGGGTGAATGAATTGGTTACTCTTATTTCCTTGTAGATAAATTTTTATGTGTCCATCCTAAGCGTGGTTCAATCATTTGCCAACATCAATGGAAGAGGATGAGAGGTATTTTAAAGGGGCTAATTTTTATTTTCTAGAACCACCTTCTTTCTGCATTATGGATTCAAAACAACCCCTAACTGGCAATCATTTCAGTGGGTAGAGCAAGAGTGATCAGCAATTATTGATCAATATCTCTAAATTGCCTTTGCTGATTTCCTTTTCACTGTTCCTTAAATAAAGGTGCCCCTAATGTTTCATTCTCAATCCTCTTGAATTTTGCCTTATGACTCCTCCCTCTCCCCTCCCCGCCCCCAATCCTTACCTCCTCTGTGATCTCAATTTTCATTCATATGGTAAACCTATGTTTCTAGTATTTTTGTCATTCAATAGTTTGATTATGATGTGCCTAGGTGTGAATATTTTTAAGTTTACCCTACTTGGGATTCATTCAGCTTCTAGTATGTTTTGAGTAAGTACTCAACCATTGCATATTCAAATATTTTTCCTGCCCCTTTATCTCTCTCCCGATATTTCCATTATTTGTATGTTGGTGTTCTTTTTTTTTTTTTTTTAAATATATTTTATTGATTTTTTACAGAGAGGAAGGGAGAGAGATAGAGAGCCAGAAACATCGATGAGAGAAAAACATTGATCAGCTGCCTCCTGCACATCTCCCACTGGGGATGTGCCCACAACCCAGGTACATGCCCTTGACCGGAATCGAACCCGGGACCTTTCAGTCCAGAGGCTGACGCTCTATCCACTGAGCCAAACCGGTTTTGGCTATGTTGGTGTTCTTGATGGTGTCTCACAGTTCTCTTATTTTGTGATGTTTTCACACTGGATAATGTCTGCTGAGCTAATTTTAAGTTCACAAATTCTTCTGCCAACTCAAATCTGCTATTCTTTCTAGTGGTTTTTTCATTTCAATTATCATACTTTTCCAATGTTTTATTTGGTTCTATTTTATAATATTTCTTATTAGGTATTTTCATTTGATGAATCATTATCATAATACTTTCCTTTAATTTTTTAAAACATGCCATAACCTTTAATTCATTGAACATATTGCTTAGAAGTCATTAGAGTTCAATATCTGAATCACTTCAAACATAAAAGTTTCTAATGAGTGCTCTTTCCTCTCTGTGTACGAGCCATCCTTTCCTGTGTGTTGTTTTTTTTTGGGGGGGGGGGGGAATGGGGGTATGCATAATTTTTTAACTGAAAATTTAGATGACATAATTTATAGAGTTCTAAAATTTTTGACAGGTTTGTCCAGTTTTACCATTGGAGAGACAATTTTTTGAGGTTCTTACTCTACCATTGCAGAAGTCCAATTCCTCACCTTCAGTGTTTTGTTTTGTTTTTTAATCTGTATCTTCCCTTGTATATCTGCTAGAGGCCTAGTGCATGAAAATTTGTGCACTCGGGGTGGAGGGTCCCTCAGCCCGGCCTGTGCCCTCTTGCAGTCCGGGAGTCCTCAGGGGATATCCAACTGACGGCTTAGGCCCGCTCCCCCTGAGGAGTGGGCCTAAGCCACAGTTTGGCCTCCCTCTGTAGGAGGTGACCCCTGTGGGCTGATCTGGGGATGGCGAGTGGCCGGCCCCGCCCTGAATCACTTGGCTACTGCCGCTGCCCATGACCGGGCAGGTGATCAGAGGTTGACAGGAGCTCCCATCGCCCTGCCACTGGTTGCCGCAGCCCTCCACCCACTCCATCGCCATCCCCTCCCTCTGCCCGCTGGCACGTGCCTTGGCTGGCCTGGCACCACCTGCTCACCAACCAGTTGTTCTGCTGTTCGGTCGATTTGCATATTTACTTTTATTATATAGGATTCCACTTTTAACTTCAGGTTTTTAATATCACTTGCCCAAACAACTGCCACAACCTTCCAACTGTTATTTCTGCCTTTAGTATGAGTCTCTGACTCATCATACTATTATTATGTCTACCAGAGTAATATTTTTAAAATCCATATAATAGGGTGTGTTTTGTTTTGTTTTTGCTACTCCTGTTCCAACAAACCCCCATGAGTCCTTATTGCCACTTAATCAACACAAATTCCTTAATAATTCACTCAAAACCTTCTTTCAGTTATTTTAATCTCAATCTAGGTTTCTAATTTTATATTTTATGTCTAAATTCTCCCCAAGTATTCTGTGCTTTAACATCACTGGACTATTTTCAAATTCCACTTTCATACTTCTGAGTTTATTTCTTCGTGTCATCTCTTCAGTTTGGAAGATTTAGCTCTACCCACAAAACACTCCCCTTCTTTGCAACTGAATTGCTCCATGCAGATCAGGGCCTCTTTTAATATTCTAAGTTTTTCTAACCCTCATGCAAAATTTCCTCCTTCAATTATGCTCTTATAGCAATTAGTCAATATTTTATCATAACATTTAAAGGTCAGTATTGTAGTTTATTTCGGTATGTATTGGATTAAGGGCAAGGACTATGTCTTTATTTGTATCATTCAGTATCCACAGAATGTCTGGGACACTGTGTATGATAAAAAACTGTTTAGTACATTGAATTTTGGACTAAGGAAAAGGTTTAAGAGAGTTGCAACTGTGGTATACCTGCACCATTCTGCTGTGGTCCTAATGGAGTCGTGAAACTAGACTATATAACCCTGCATAGTCCCTCTAGAATTTAATGATCTTATAAATATATGATTTAGAAAAGACTTCTGTGATATTCATTTTCAACTAATTTGGAAAATACGAATCTCTGTAGATATAGTGAAAAGTAGCAAGTAGTACAAATTAGAATATCAAACAGAATAAAGATTAAACCTCAGGGATTAATTTCAGTTCCTTGAAAGGGAGGAAAAACCTCTCTAGAGTATTTAGAAGAGACAGAGGGCTTTTCAGACCCTGTGAAGGCTAACAGTAACTGAAAACATACTTCTGGGAACTTTTCTCTCCAAATACTCTGCTAGTGATGTTGACTACCAAACTTGTACATGCTAATCTATCTCTATCCTCTGTAAGAGAACTTTCCATGTCACTAGTCATTAATAGACAATGAATTGAAAAAATGAATGACTGGCCAGCTGACATGGCTCAGTGGTTGAACATTGACCTATGAACCAGGAGGTCACCATTCGATTCCCGGTCAGGGCACATGCTCAGGTTGCGGGCTTGATCCCCAGTGTGGGGCGTGCAGGAGGCAGCCGGTCAATAATTCTCTCTCATCATTAATGTTTGTCTCTCTCCCCCTCTCCCTTCCTCTCTGAAATCACCAAAAATATATTTAAAACAAACAAAAACAAAATTAATTAAATAACTAAATAACAAATGAATGACTGAACGAATATCCTGGCTTACAAGAAAATGTTAGTCAAGAAGGTAGTAAACATACCTAAAAAATAGAGAGCAGTACAAAATAGTACATGGTAAGTGCCTGGGGTTATATTTTAGGGGTTTAGTGTTTCAGAGGAGAGGGAGTCATACATTTGGATAACTTCTATGTAGAGGTGGCATTTGTAGTAAGAAAAGTGGATAAAGGTGAGGGGGCACTCCTGAAGGCACGGGCCACAGAGTCTTTGCCAGCAGTGGGATCTTACCAGAGGCCGGCTCTTGGATTGATTGTGAGGGGGAGAGACAAGAAGTAAGGACCCAGTTAGGAGGCTTCTACAGTCACACGCAATCCAGAAAACACAAATATGCGAGGACGCATGTACAAAGACGAATATTATGGCACTGCTGCTAGCAATAACAAACTGAAGATAACATAAATATCCATGAAAAACATACAGTTAAATAAATCATGCTACATCCATTCGATGGAAGAAAGTAGACCTGTGTACATACTGACATGGAAGGATGTCCATAATAGTTTGCTATGTTGAAACACTTACTGTATAATACATATTGCATGGTGCCAGGTTTCAAAAACATACAGTGATTTAAAATACTTAGTATGCTTGTGCATGTATATGCGATATATGGAAAAGAGTGTGGACATTTAACACAGAAAAATAGGCTCATGCTGAACGCCAGGGCTGTGCCTGGAGATATTGGTGTCACCAGATCCTATGTCTTACCTGGGTCTGTGTGAAGGCTTCCTTACAACAGGAATCTTTTTTAAGGACGCTTCCTTATGTGGGGGTGAATGTGTCCTTGATTCTCTGGTAATGATCTGACGATAGACTTTATACTGGTAATCTAATGAGAAGTCACAACATTGGGCAACACCGTGTTATAAAGAACATTGCAGGGAAGAAGAAGGGACAAAGTAGCAAGAGTGCATGTGGGAAAACCACAGTCCGCACAACTGCTGCCCTCTCAGGCCATTAGTGCTGGGAGTGCATGGGCCATTAGGGCATAAGAGACTTGGGGAGGAGTCTAACCCCTGACCCTAATATCAGTCCAGGCTGTGTTATTTACGTCTGCTGGCTATTAGGCCTAGAGCCCACCTTCCTTAGAAAACTGCTGAGACCTACTCCATCATACTTCTTATCATTTCAGCACCAAACAGCATCTCTCCCCCAATCAGTCATTTTTACTAGACTGTACTCCACTAGACTGTGTCTCCCCGGACACCTCTGCTGCCTCCTCCGAAACTCTTCCACTTGTCCTCTGGAACCCCTGCTTTATCATCACTAAACTCATGGATTCTTTTTTAAAAATATATATTTTATTGATTTTTTACAGAGAGGAAGGGAGAGGAATAGAGAGTTAGAAACATTGGATGAGAGAGAAACATTGATCAGCTGCCTCCTGCACACTCCCTACTGGGGATGTGCCCACAACCAAGGTATATGCCCTTGACTGTAATCAAACCTGAGACCTTTCAGTCCACAGGCCGACGTTCTATCCACTGAGGCAAACCAGTTAGGGCAAACTCACGGATTCTTGCTTGACCTCCTCATTAAGAGTTCCCCCCACCTTCTGGCTTTAACAGAAACCACTCCCTTTCCTGAGGACACTGCTTGCACAGGGAACTTCTCAAGTGGCATTCTGTCGCACCATAGTACACAATTTGGAGTGGGTGTCTGGTGCCCTATTGCCACTTAGAAACCATTATTTCAAAAATATGTTAAAAACATTACTTTTTAAGAATGACAGGCTCCAAGCATTTTAGTATTCAAAGAGCCTTTTGAGGTTGTTAATATCATAGAAAATAATGCAGACTTTTGCAAGGGCAGGGATGGCATATTACTCATCTTGCCCCTCCAGAAATTAGAACATGGCCTGGTTATAGTAAATCCTTTATAAACTGTTTATTAACTAGAATGTCCCCCTACCCCACACACACATAGGACATTTCTGTCTGGTTTGGTAATACGTTCAGTGACAGATAATATGCCAAAGGATCGGAAACAGTAGAAACATATACTGAGTCTAATACGCAATTGAATAGGCGAAAAAGTACAATCCAGACAATGGAAGACCAGATATTAAAAAACAAAACAAAGAACCCCAAGAAACCTCCCAATAAAAAACACCTAGAAATGCTGGCTAAAAGAGTAACATGCGTTCAAACTTGTAAGGTAGACTGTAAGACATTACTACAAACCAAAATAGAAATGTAGGGATCAGAGGCAAAGAGAAGGTTAGAAACTAGAGGGTAAGCTGACACCAACAGTGTATCTGCCCTGGAGGCATTTGCTGTGTTCAAGTTCAGAACAGGACCCAAGACAAAGCCGTGCGCCCTTAGAAAATGGGCAGAGAAACCCATTGGCCACTGCTTTTACGTTCAAGGCATTTGACAAGTATGAAAATTGTTACTGAGAAATACAGAACTTTTCTGGTGGGCTCTCAAGGTGGAAGACAGCAAAACTGCAAAACAGCAAAGGAGAAGAGGCCCTGAAGAGCACCCCAGGCTTTCAGTTGGGACCAACCCCTCAAAAGGAAGGAAAACCAGAACTTGCTCACCCATCAAAAGGCATGGAAGCTAGTTCTGAACCAGCTCTAACCCTCAGTGGGTGAAGTCATCTGGATGTGCCTGTTCAGTGTGTGTGAGAAGCAAAGCAAACCCTCTCCAGAGGACAGTAAGGTCACCCAGAGCCTCAAATCATCCCTACAAACTTGTACCAACAGCGCGTTCACAAATAAAGCAGAAAGAACAAGGCATTTCAAAAGATGACCAAAAACCAAGGAGAAAAACAACAACACATGACACTTGAAAAAAACATGGCAGGAAATCCAAATATGGACTTTAAAATTACTATTATTCCTTTAATGCAAGCAATTAAAAGAGAAAAAATATCAACACGGACCGAGTATCGCAAAAAGGAAAAAAAATAAATTCTAAAAATAAAAGGTTTAATGACTGAAATGTAGAAAATTGAGAGTTAAGAAATGGGTAGGATGACAAATTATAAATAGCTGAGTGAGGATTGTTGAACTAGGAGTAAGACCCAAAGAAAATATCTATACTGAAACACAGAGAGAAAAAAGAAATATGAAAAAAACAGAGTAAAGCATATGAGACATGGGGAATGTGGCTGAAATGTCAAAAATATGTGGCCTGGCCAGTGTGGCTCAGTGGTTGAGCATCGACCTAGAAATCAGGAGGTTACGGGTTCAATTCCCAGTTAGGGCACATGGCCAGGTTGCAGACTCGATCCCCAGTAGGGGGCATGCAGGAGGCGGCCGATCAATGATTCTCTCTCATCATTGATGTTTCTATCTCTCTTTCCCTCTCCTTTCCTCTCTCTCCTAAATCAATAAAAAAAAATATATATATATTAAAAAAAATATATGTGTAGTAAAATTATCAGAAGGAAATAGAATGAAGCAGTACAGATATTTGAAGAGATAATAACTGGAATTTTCCTAAAACTGACAAAGGACAAGTCAGAAATGCAGGAAGTCTTGAAACTCATTCTGGGAGCTGCCTCCAACAAGGGCCCTGCCTGACCCAAGGTCAGACCCTCCTGAGGGACAGCCACACCCCATGCGAGTTGATACAGACGTTATAAAAGCCCCTTGCGTCAGGGAGGGACCATGCTAAAGTGTCACCTGGCTCTCCAGCTTCTTACAAGGATCTGAGGAGGTCTACTGTAACCGCCTAACAGTCAGTGCCTACCTCTGCCCAGTGCTGCTTTCCTCCCATTCCCTTACAGGTGTTATTCCCAACAAACCTCCTTCTATAAATCTCTGACTCCAGGCAACTTCGCAGAAGATAAATCTGCATTATTTAAAAGCCCAGAGTAATAACTAGGCAAGAAGGCAGGAATGAACTATTTTCATCCTCATCCTCATTCACTTATCATCGCATCTCATTTTCATGATGCCCTTCTATGACTTTGTAGGAGGGGGCAGGAGCTGGGAGACAGTCAGACCATCCCTCATTTCAAACAAAGCACGGTTCCCCTTTTGGTTTTTGGCTCATTGCGTTGGGAGATTCTTTCGTACTGGGCTGTCTCCAATCTTTCTGTGGGTTTAAACACTTACCCATCTTACTAGTAGGTGCTTTTTCACAATATATTTTGTAGTCCTCACTTATCTTCTCTATGGCCACCTTCGGATACTTATAGCAGAGTTCCTCAAAGGACATTTTCTCTATATCTATCAAGTAGAGAAAAACAGGGGAGAGTCTAGTTTACCACTCTGGGGTCAAAGATTTATATGCTTTTGTTGAAAGTATTGCCTTTTACACATTATTTAAGTACGACAATAATGTTCTAATGGAATGTCCATACGCAAGGAACACAAGTTCTCTAAGCCAGATTAGAAGCAAGGAAAGACCGTGGGCCACCCCTCCAGCGTGGGAGGATTCTGTCCTTCTTGGAGACACCTGACCCGTGGGGACCTTCTGCCCAGTCACACCCAGTTGTCCTGGAACTCCCAGGGCAGTGTAGTGCTTTCTGATACTGGTGAAGTCCAGAAGGAATCCTAGCGTGTGGACTCACAGATGTCAGTTGTCCTTATGACAATTGCCACTGTTGTCAATAGCGCCTCTCAGCCAAGGGTGTCTGGCTGTAAGTTGCAAGAGCGGTGGCTAATTTCTGTAGAAGATCTAGGTTTCTAGTCCTCTCTTGCTGAGCATCCTCGGGCAACCTTTCCACCTCTCTGGGACCAATTTCCTCTGTATGAAAGCTGAGAGCACTCTAGTTCTGGTGCTCTGTGAGTTTCTGGAGCAGCCTGAGTAGAGGCATCAGCCTCCTGAGCAGACAGAGCTCCAAGATGGACAAATGCACAGGAGGTCCTTATCAGGTCAGACCCTTGTTCAAAAAATGCAGCGGTGGATGAAACCATCATGTGTGCTGCGGTGGGGGGGGGGGGGGGGGGGGGGCGTCTCCATGGAGGGTGGTTCCCTCTTCCTGGCTGCCCCTGACACTCCTGGCCACTAAAGAAATGCCTGTTGCCCTGTATGGTGTGATGATATTTACCAGCTACCCTTTCTCCCACTTCTCTCTACATTTCTGGGAGAGGTTCTGGAATGTTCAGGATTTAGAGAGAAGGTGAAACTCTAGGTAAAACAGAGGGCCTGATCACGGTAGATTTAAATAACTCGTGCTCAGGCACAGCTCTGAGGGGCCAGCGTCCAGGGCATCTTGTTTTGTATATAAAGTGCACTGTGCAAGGCAAAGATTTCAAGAGTTGAGTGTTATTTAAAAAAATTTTTTTTAATTGATTTTTAGAGAGAGGAAAGGAGAGGGAGAGTGAGAGTGAAGCATCGATCGGCTGCTTCCTGCATTGCACAGTCCTGACACACAGTAAATAATCACTAGATGTTAACGCTCCATAGTTCCCAGATGCCTATGTGTCAGGGGTCGAAAAAACTATGGTGACGGCCCTCACCTGTCAGAAACACTGGAGACTTCAGCTCCACCCGGAGAGACCCGTCATGTCTCAGGTCCTCAGTAGCTAGCTTTCTCCACTGCACAGAGTCCATTTCCTCCATGTTAGCCAGACCCTGGCTTAATGCCAGGGACTCCTCCAATCTCTTATAAAGAAGAATGTTCTCTTGTTTGCTTATAGCGTCTTTCTTATGCTTCCTCGTGTGGTTGACGCTGGTCTGAGTCTAAGAGAATGGGGAGGGAGAGACAATATTTGCTACAGGAACTAGACCAGAAGCAAGACTTTTGTAACAGCCCCATCCTCCTGCGTCTCCCTGTCAGGCGGACTGAGGCTGGTGGTTTTCAATTTGCTCAGATCCATTGCAAACCCGTTTCCTATAACGGAGACATTCGACGTGAATGTGACTCTTTTGAAGTCAGCTTAGGCACTTGAGTCTTTTGCCTTGAGAGCTTTATGTTTAAGCATCAGGGACCATGTCAAACCCCCCAGTAGCCTCTAGGGAAAAAAAGCATCAGACTTGCATTTACTTTAAAGAATAAGGCTTCTAAAAGAGCAGTTACTCTCTTTTCTTCCCTCAACCTTATGATTTGTCCCCAACTCAAAGCCCCTCCTACTGCATAAGTGAGAAACAAGGAGTCCTCTTCATTCAGGAATTCCTCATACCAGGAGCTGAGCATCTGCAATTCAAACACGACATAAGGACATAAGCGTTAGGAGGTGTGCTCGGCCTGCTGGTTGTTTACCTGGGAGAAGTGTAGGCTGCCGATTTCGGAGTCTCTAGCTTGGAGATACAATGGAACAGCAAACATTAGCCATGACCAACCAGGACGTTCCTCTGTCTTTCTAAATTTGCAGCTCACACAGCCTCTCTCTGAACCTCAGAAGATAGTAACCCATACTTACTTAAGAAGAGGTACAACAAATAGTTTACTGAAGGACAGTTATTTGACACCTCTTAAATCTTTGTTCCTTTCCAAAGTACTATCTCATCTGATTCTCAAAATTGTCCTGAAAACCAACCATCTTCTTTTGGAGTGTCTACTCTTAATATCTCCTCCTTGAAGACCTTGCCCACTTGTGAAAATTATTTCATTACATTAAAATAAATAAACAAACAAAGCCCAATAATAACAACAGAAAGCTATGCGTTAGTGCTTAGCTAGGTTTATCTATCTATACCCTCACGTTCATTCATTTATTTATCTGATGAGTACTTCCTCAGTGCCTCCCACGTCTCAGACACCGTGCCCACTGCTGAGAATATACAGATCAATATGCTACAAGCCTGGTTCTCGAGGAGCTCACCTTCTAGCATGACGGCACATGCCACCATAGAGGTGTGGACAAAGTTCCCTGGGAGTGGAGAGGTGGGAACACATTTCACAAGAGGTAGGGGGCCTCTAGACTTCCAGGACTGAAGAATTGTGCGCAGGAGAGCTGTGGCTGTGGATCCACTGGACTGATCTGGTCCTATACAACCCAGATGTGCAACCCTGGATAATTATTCTGTACTGGAAATTGTGCTGAACTTAGAGCCAAGAACTCCTGGGTTCTGCCCTCTGGTTCTTCTACCAGTCTGCTGTGTGCCTTGAGCTAATCCACTTACCCTCTCTGAGTCTCACTTTTCTCATTGTACAAATGTCAATACTACCCTGTATGCCTCTGAGAGGTGCTAGGAAGCCTCGAGGGGGTAATGTGTTTTATAAGGTAAATAAATTATAACGTACTAAAAAATTTGCTACTTATATCTATTTGCCCTTCCAGATCTACTCTCTACCCTTTCTTTACCGGGCTTATGCCTTGGGAAATTAACCTGTATGGACCACATCAACAAGCTCCCATGACCTCTGGTTGGGTTTATCCAGTCAGGAGTCCTGACAGGAGATGGGAAGGCAGGAGCCAATATCTATTCCCCTTGGTCCCTCCCAGCCAGATCACTATGGACTGGCTATATCCCTCTACTGACAATTACAGCTCCTGCCAAGCGCTCCATTCCATATAGCTCTTCTGGTAACCATTCTCTCTCCTCCACTCTTCTGGCCTAAGAGTGATAAAGGTGATCCACCATTACTGGCCCTGGGGCACTGCACTATCCTCTGTAGTTTCCCTGCTCTCGTGCCCACTACCTCATAATTAGTCCCTTTTATTGGATGCTCATCTGTTTCCCAGCTGACTGCCATTTGTTTTCTCCCAAGATCTTGATGATACAACAATCAAGCAATGGGCCTTACTTCCTGTGAGTCTTTAGGATGGTGTCCTGCTTTTTATCTCATGTTTTGGGATAAGAATAAATCCTTCTCCATTGGCCATTTTCTTGGTGGCTATTCTAGGAAAGAAAGACCTTGCATTCTAATACACGATGTTCAGAACAGAGTTATTAAAACTTCCCTCAGTGGAACACTCAGAGGTTCATGGTTTTGGGAGACTCTACATAAGGGGGAACTGAAGAAGGAATAAAAGGTGGATATTGACCACTCCCCCACCTCCATTCTACTTTGGCGTTTTGGCTGTTTCTTGGGAATTTGTACAGCCTGCTCCTAAAAAAGTAACAGACTCTTCAATAGGTGAAGGGTTATATGGGTAATTATATCATTAACTTAGTATAGATGAGCAGATAGGATTTTAGGTCAGTTTTGACCCAATCTTCCAGATCTTAACCCATGTCGATAAGGTGTGACCTACCTGGCAGATCTCCTCCTGGGCTTTGGGTATCCAGGGGTTCATATTCCCAGAAGGCAGCAGCTCCTTCAGACCTTCAATGGTTTGGGATTTGAGTGGTAAGCGTGGACCAATCTGTTCATTCAGGTAGAGCTCACAGATCCGGTTGCCCAGTATGTGCCAAAAGATGGCATTCCCAGTCTTCCTGTTATTCATCAGGACACTGAGGAAATGGTGCAGGTCCTGCCAGAGGTCCAGGAGTTGGATCTCCATTTTCAAATTCAGCTTCTTCAGGTGGTCCCGGAAGGGACTCCCTGCAAAGGCATCAGCACACAAGGCCCAGTGGGTGTACCCCAAGGAGAGTCTTTTCTTGATGGCCCCCTTGACTGTCAAATGGGGGGAGTGATGGATGATGGGGGTGGCTGTCCTCAGGTGGGTAGAGATCTTTGTCTCAAAGAGGCCCTCCATGTGGAGATGGCTCTTGGCTTTCTTCTTCATATTGGACTTCCTGGCACGGAGACTGTCCTTTTCCAGGGAACTGGTTATTCCCTCTGAAGAGGCCTTTTTCAGGGAAGGCATGTGTACAACCACTTTCTCCTGAGGACAGATCTCCTGGGAGGACGTGGAATTGTCGCCTGGCTTGGTATCCAATTCTAGAGACCATGAGGCATGATCTATCAACTGCCACATCTTCTGCTTGATCTTCCTGCTCGAGTACCGCCTCTGGGAGTGGCAGGACTTCTTGATGCTCATGTTCAGAGGGAGCTCTCCTAAATGGGAACAGCAAAGACTGCACTGGCGAGTCTCATACTCTTGCACCAGATGCTGGCATGACTCCTCCTTAGCTATGATGGTCTTGGCATGGGTGTGAAAGTTGGGAAGCCAATAGCTCTGGAGTTTGAACAACGCCACTTTCTGCATGTTGCTCAAGATCTCCCGCCTGGTGGTTGACTGGTTGGGATGCCAGATGGAAAGGTTCAAGAGAGATTCTGGAAAGAAGACAGAGAGATGGAAGATGAAAAACGATGTGGCGCCAGGGAGCTTTTGAAGTTTTTCCGAACGTTTTTTGATTAGAATTTCATTGGTTCCTCACGCAACCCTAGGATGTGAAGAGGTCAAATAGATGGTGGGTGCAAGTTTACGATTTGCTCAGCACAGTGACCCCTTTCTCTGATTACCTTCCTTTTTCCCCAGATAAATAAGTCATTCTAGGGGATTCTTCAAGTTATTTTTTAGACTATGGAATGTTATTGTAAAGAAAAGCAAACATCACATGAAAACTTGTGTAAGAACATGTACCTCTGAATGGGATTTCTCGGGATCAGATCTGACAGGAGGAAGGACTTTGGACAATAATTTGAAGGAGTCTTTATTAGCCCTGATTTTAATGCCATCAATTCTCAATTCTCCCTATGAATTCAGAGTAGAGTGACTAATCCCAAAGAGCAAATCTGGAACACATTTTGTTTGGGTTAGCAATGCCTCCTCACTGGCTGTTCTAGAGAAGAGGTTGGCGGCTTTGTCTGTGAAGGGCCAGCTAGTAAATAGTTCAGGCTTTGTGGGCCACCTACAGTCTTTGTTGCACACTTGTCTTCTTTAACCCTTTAAAAATATAAAAACACTCTTAGTTCACAGGCCACATGTACTTCACTTGACCCGTGGGCTGCAGTTATTCTAAAGAATCCCAATTGAAAAAAAAGAGAAAAAGAAAAAAAGACAAGCCCTGCAGGCTCAGAAGATGGAGGAGGTATGCAATGACCTTGTTCCAATTCCTCTTCACTCCATCCATCAAAACATCACTGGCAAGTAAAAGCTCAGGAAGAGGCCAGTATCAGCCTAAGGACAAATGGTCTCTCTCATCCCTCCCCTGTTATGGGTTGGGTCTCCCACTGGCATCCCTGATGCATAGAAGATGGAAAGGGTGGCAGTGTGCAAAGCAAGAGACTGAGGGCTATCAGACACTGGGTTGATTTCTTTGGTTACATCTCCCAGGGATTTTACTTCAGATACACTTTATAGTTCTTACTGATGTTCATGTTGCAGAGGGTCACTACCCGTGAGCCCTCCTGAAGATGGGTGGCCTTCAGCACAAGGAGGAGAGATAGGTAGTGGTCTCTCAATTCCAAGTCCATCTCATCTATGCCCAGGATCTTCTCAGCAAGGATCCAGAAATCCACCAGCTCTTCACCTACAGATCAGACAGGGGAGGCACAGAGCGACACCCAGATCTATCCCCTTCAGTGGTTGCATCTGGGTGTGGCAGCTGATACCCCCTCCACCCACCTGCTCTACTGCCTCCAACATCACCATTAGCCACTCCTCTGGGTCAAGGCACCATCTCCAGAAATATCCTAATATGGGGGCAGATGGGAGTCATGGGGGAAGGGAATTAATGGATAGGGATCTTTTGTGACTTTTTTGTTAGATAAACTGTCACTTTAAAAAATATGGCACGACTCTGAAGATGGATCATGAGACCTTTGAGTATGGTTCAAAAAATAAAGACAGAGGGAAAAGCAAATTCCCAAGATTATGAACCCAGAGTAGCTAGCAGAAGGACACAGGGGCCAAAATGTGCCAAACACTCTGGTCCCTGTTTTATAACTGTCAGGGCTGAAGTCCTTGTGACAAACTGAATGATAGTTCTTCCCTCCATGTTCCCTGGAGACCCAGGATTTCACCCTTAAACTAGGGCTTGTCCCTGAGTAAAACTTAACATTAGTGAACTGCCCAAGCTGTTGGCGTCCCAGTATCCACCAACTACTGGACCCAATAGAGCAGAAATCGATGCATCCCAACACGTTCGCCACAAGGATGTATTTATTTACTTGTTCCTTGTCTGTCTCCCCACCATCGTGGCAGCTTTATGACGTGGGGATTTAGTATAGCTCTCACTCACTGTTGTATCCCCACCTACCAGCACAGTGGCTGCCACAGAGTGGTGCTCAATCACCATTGTTGAATGAATGAACAAATGAGTGAGCGAAAGGGCCTCAGATTGTGTTTGCCCTAACCTACACTATGGATCCCAGTTTTAAAAGACTTTACTCAAACTGCATTATAAGTCATTTTTTATATTCACCATAGACGCACAGAACTGTCAGTAAGTGCTCTGGGGCATCCTAGAAACTGGTGAGAACTTGCAAAGGCCCCAGGAAGAACTCCAAGAACCCACCTGCACTGCCCTTGAGGTAGGTACAGAAGCGCCACATCCCTCTGACCCCGCCAATGCATTTCTGGAGTAGCCACTGGTCTGCCTTTTTCCATCTCATCATCTTGGCTGCCAGGAAAAGTCCATGGTGAGAGAGAGTGAGCTCTGTCCTCGGCTCCTCTCTCAGCCTCACGCACGGTCAGACCCCCATTCGCTCAGTGAGGAGAAATGGTGGATAGTTAGATGAGTTGGGTCCTGATTATGTGGTGCTTTTGAAACTAGGCACCAGACCCTCCACTGACATGCATCACGTGACATGTGAGAGACCCACAAGCACACGTACAATCCAAAATCAAAAACACCCTCCAATCAAGGCCCTTTGCCTTCTATAGTCCCCTCATGACAGTAATTCTACCAACCCAATTTCCCCAATACATATATCGCAGGAGAGAGAGAGCATAGCAGTGACTTGTTACAACATTTTACTCAATGGGATCTCCTGGATCTTAACCTTCCCTGGGTGGAGCATATCTGATTTCTTTTGGTTAGTTGAGCTGAAAGTAAAGTTACCAATTCAATCCTGGATGGAGATTTTATTCATTCATTCTTTCAACAAATATTTATTACATGTCTACTAAGTGCCAAGTACCATTCTAGGTGTTCGGGATACATTAGCAAACAACAAAAACCCCTGCCCTCAAGGAGCTTATAGTCTAGTGAATGAGACAGACAATGAACAATCAGTATAACAAGAACATTATCTGGAAAAGTTGAAGCACTACAGGAAAAAATGAGAAAGTAGAGAAGGGTTGCGAGTGTTAAGGCAGAGGTTGGACAAGTGGGCATTATGGTCTTCATGGAATAGGTGAGAACTTCACAGAGATTTGAGGAGATGAGAGTGGGAGCCAATGTGGATATGGAGAAAGAGCATTCCAGGAAGAGTAAACAGCCAGTGCAAAGCTTTGAAATAGAAATATGCCTAACATGTTTAAGGAACTGCAAGAGGGCCAATGTGGTGGAAATGGAGTGATTGAGGAGGGGCATAGGAGGAGATGAGGTCAGAAGGGAAATGAGGCCAGGGCTCTAGGACCTTGAAGGCCATTGTAGGGGTGTTGGATTTCACACTGAGAAAGCAGCCATTGGTGCAGGGGTGGTGGGTGGTGAGTAGAGGAATGACATGATCTGAATTAAATGCTGAAAGGCTCACCCTGACTGCTTTGAGCAGCAGAACAAGAGCAGAACGAAGAAGTCTAAGATGATTTCAGTGGCCAGGTGAGAAATGATGGTGGCTGAGACCAGGTGGTGGCAATGAAGGTGGTGAGATATGTTTGATTTTGCATAGAGTTCAGGCAATTTTGTCATGTTCTGTGGCCACCATTCATTCTCTCATTTATGAATGTAGTGAGACAACAGCCAGCCCATTTGACTCCTGCTTATTGATCTAGGTAACAATTTTCCAGCTCAAGATTTTACCTATTGTCACAACACAGACCGAGCCACCTGCATGTCTAAGGCTATAAAAGTAGCCACTATTTGTATGTTACCGTAGGACTAACACGCAGCCTGGCTTCCCATATTTCTCCATACTTATACCTTCATGCTTACCTCCTTCTGGGGAATTAATGAAACTGATGAGCTCTTGACAAAGAATGTAATGGAAACACAAGTTGGTTTTACAGAAGAAAGGTAACCGGTATTTTCCCAGCCAGGTCAATAATCCTTTGTACTTTGGAATCTAGAGTCCAAACAAAATAGGAACAGAAAAGAGAAATGGAACTGAACTGCAAAGAAATGCAGCTTAGAAAAGGGCAACAAATAACCTAACACTTGCTGAATCTGGCCCAGAGATTAAAAATAGAACCTAAAGAAACTGAAGACTTGAACTGAGGCTCCCAAAGGAGTGAATGGACTGGTACAAAAAAAAATATTCGTGGCTGAAGCTGTTTTAAAAAAAGATCTAAGTCACCCAGCTGATGTGGCTCAGTGGTTGAGCGTTGACCTATGAACCAGGAGGTCACGGTTCAATTCCTGGTCAGTGCACATGCCCAGATTTCAGGCTCAATCCCCAGTGGGGGTCATGCAGGAGGCAGCTGATCAATGATTCTCTCTCATTATTGATGTTTCTATCTCTTTCCCTCTCCCTCTCCCTTCCTCTCTGAAATCAATAAAAATATCCATTTTGAAATAAGATCTAAGTCTTGCTTGATAGAAGAGGAGCAAATGAGACTTTGGTGTGAGTCATAACTCTATTCAATGTGCTTCTTTATAAGCACATTTATAATATTTTGCAGGCTCCCAACCCATATCAACTGCACAGCGTGTACAAAAACACACAAAGACTCACACATAACATCATTTAGAGTACAGGATGGATCCCTGAGACACTGAGCCACCAGAGAAAGGAGGAAAAAACTAAAATGTTTACGTTTCTGAGTTCTAGGAATACTAAATGTAACAATCAGAGTGGGGTGTCTTTCTCAGCTCTCCAGATCCCAGGGGAAAACAAAACCTTGCTGTGAGCAGGGATTAAGATGATCTTTCTGAGACGATCTGCCGCCGGTAGAGTATGTGGAAGCCATTGGTATGTCTAACATTTATACGGTGGAAAAGGATACTAGTAACAGGAAGGGGGAGAAGGGAAAGAGAAAGACAATGGATGAGGACAAGGAAAAAGGATATAAAGAGGGAAAAGTGAGACAAATCTCTGGAGGAGAGTGGTGGAGTAGGTATTAGGAATTGCAGAGTGGCATCTGACCTTGAGCTACACCTTATCATGCAAATTACTATGTAGTAGCCCATGGACTGTGACTGCCTACCCCACACCCACGTCAGGCATTGCCAGTCAATTCCCAGACTCTTTCTGGCTTAGGTGTGGCCTCAGAGTTCTTTTCAACACAGTGCTTCAAGCATCTACTACCCAACCAGTCACAGTGAGCATGAGAGATGAAGTCCCATTTGCTAACCATTGATTGGAATATAAAAGAAGGAACTCACCAGCACCTCTTGGCCAAGCGATAAGAATGCACAAAGGAGAAATGTCTAACTGGCTTGATACTGTTTGCTCTACTCACCTGCTTTCCTTTTTCCCTCTCTCTCTCCTTCTCCCAATCACACGTCCGATTCAGCTCTCTCAGCCCCCCACCCCAAGACCGCCGCCACTGAAGTAAGGCCCTTACTCACCAAGTCATGAGGTACTTCTGGCCACAAGCTCCACTGTGCATTTTCAACTGTATAAAATGGCGTCTGACCGAAGACCTGCAAAAGGAAACTAGGAAACAGCCAAAGGGGTAGAGCTTCTCCTCACGAACATGTCACGGGGCATCGCAGCCACAGGGGAAGAGAGGTTCCACTGCTTTCCTATTTCAGGGGACATTCATTCTTAAATGTACTCCACTGAATCAACTTGCCTTGCCCCAAAACACCCAAAGTAGACGAAATGACAAGATTTGTTTATCTTTTGGCGCTGCCCTGCCTCAACCTGGGAGTTATCTTGCCTGTGTGCAAAGGCCAAAGCCCAAGCTATTAAAAGGTGTTGACTTTTGTGTATTTTGTGTATTAATTGGCTAAAGCCAAAGGTCTAAACTCTTTCGTAAAGGGAAACAGCTTTGGATTTGCCTGAACTCTTGAGCTGGAGAAAGTAGAAAGGACCAAGGATATGAAGATTAGGGGTACTGATTAGTTATGGGGGCATTAGGTATCCAAAACTGATAGATAATTCTAGCCTTTTGTCATGGAGCAGAGCCTGTGACCTAGGGAACCAGGTGGGAGGTGATAAGGATCTAAAGGCAAAAAGGATGGGATAGGAGAGATTTTTTACAAAGCAAAATGCCAGACCTCTCACTGTTTGAAGGTTGGGGAGAGGCGGTAACAAGAGGGAGGAGTTTTGGGGTAACAGGCTTGGCTGCCTGGATGGATGGTGGTGCCAGCAACATGGTAAAAAGAGGAAAGAGGAAGAGACCTCTAAGAGCAGGTCTTTGGGGTGATCCTCACGCATACCGTTACCTCTGCCAGTGTCCTGAAAGGTTTCAGAAGTAATACTAAGACATTTTATTAGTCGCAAAGTGCTAAGAGGCACAGAGGCAGGGAAAATAAGTCCCATTGGAAGGATACCTGGGAATTCCTTAAGGAGAACAGGACTTAAGCAGAGATTTGAAAAATGGTTAAGACTTTGGACGGTGGAACTACAGAAACTAAGAACACAGCTCAGCAGAGGGGCAGAGGAAGAAGAATGCCAGGGGGGCTCCTTTGGTAGACTACTGGGTACCGGCAGAGGGTGTGATGGGCAAGTAAAGGCAATTAAGGAGGTGGGGATTTAGGATTGGATTATGTCAATGATGGGAAGCTCCTAAATATTTAAAGGAAATTCTAATTCATATTTGCTTGCTCAAAGTGAAAAGTTTTTATTTGGTACGTTTATTTTTATTTTTTTTAAGGCACATGGCTCAGTGAGATTCACTACTTGTCTGCTGATGAAACATGTGGATTTAAGTCCGAGTGAGAAAACTTACCGGGAGAGAAAGAAACGTGTTGAAAAAATCAGCAAAGATTTCATCCTCCAGCAGAATTATGAGATTTGTAGAACAGATTATCTCTATATGGGGAGAAAAAATAAACACACTCACGAACCAGAATTGTACTCAGGATGAGAAAACGAAGCAACTGAATGGTTCATTTCACATCGCCAAATCTCAGCCGACCGTGGCCTCTGGGGTCATCTAACTCAATTCCCCCCCCCCCCCCGCCCCCCCCAGACTCTCCACTCCGCTTGAGCACCCCCAGCTGTGGGGAGCTCGCGGCCTCCCAGGGCTGCCATTCCATTTATGAAAAGAGGAACTGGTTAGGAAGATTCTTCCTATTGTGAACCGCCTTCCTTTATCTTCTTCCTACGTACAGAAATTCTACCCTCTGAAGCTTCACAGGATTCACTTAAGTCCTCTTAAGCGGGACAATGCTCTCACATTGATGAAGACATCACAACCGTCTGCTTATCTCCAACCCCTCTTGCTAGTCATTAAGTAATTCTTCAACCGCCTCCTTGCCATCTGGTTCCCCTTGTGTTGGTTGGAGTGTCTAGCACAACTCAAACCATCTGCACTCACCCCAGGGAAGGACACAGACAACTGCTGTCCATATCGCATGTTTTATCAGTGTGGCCGGAAGTAGGGTTAGCTGTGGGTGCTCTCTCATTTCACTGTTCACTCCACCATCCCTTATTTATTCAGTCACTTTTCAGAAACCAAGGGCAAGAATCTACATTTATTCCAGTCAAAGTGTAACTTATTGGGTTGGGCCCAACATTAAACCCAACGAGAGCTTTTCTAAATATTGATCTGGTCGTGCAAAAATATTGTCATTCTCCTCAGGCTTGATCACTGCACTGTCCAAGTTCATCTGAGGAGATAAATGTTGAACATTACAAAGCCAAGCATGGAGACCACAAGTGGACGAGGTGACCCCTGGAAGTTAACTCTAATTCACTATCTCTGCTCTTAGAGCACAATGCTCAACTAGTGAATAATAAGCTAATTGTTCTATCGATGTTCCTACATTTGCCCATCACACCTAAAGTTTATAATGGGAGACTTATAAAATGAGCAACCTATATACTATAACTAGTCCTATCCCTCAGTCTGAACAACTGGTGAGAATAGTAAGTACCATTCACCACCACTAGAGTGTAGTTATGATAATATAAGAAAACTAAACAAGACTTCCATAATTTTCCTGATGACACTTGATGATTATTGTCTTCATATAATAAAAATGGAAATAAAAGCTCAGACAATCAAACACTATTGTTACAGAGTATGCCAGTTCATGCCCTCTGTTCCACAGACCTATTCTTTCTGCCACCTACTGTTGTAATTAAAAAAACCCAACAACACAAAGATTATTTATTTAAATCAGCAAATTCAGATTCTTCAAGCCCATTCACAGGGGGAAGCCCTTCCTCCTCTCTCCCCTCACACCATCCCTTAGCCACAGCGAGGGGAATGGAAAATGGGGGGCCAGGAGGGCCTCTGCCAGGGCAGGCTTCCTTCAGTGTGTGGCGAGCCCCGTCCAACTGCGCAGGGGTGGCAGCTGCCACAGACCCCTCCCTATACATTAAGTCCCTGCAGCCACAGCTGTGAGCGAGGCATATTTGTGGAAGGAAGGCCCAAAGGCATTGCTGCTGACCCCCAGCCAAGGAATAAACTGAAGGCACAGAGATCCGGGAAGAAGAGGTCTGAAGGAGGAGGAAAAGGCCCTAAATTTTGGTCAGGGAAAAAGAAGAGGCCAGTTGGTCCAGTTGTTGTGGCTTTGGAGAAGGGAATGTATTAGTAAGCACAGGCGGAGAGGCTGCCATTGGGCACCCTCAGAGGAGACACGCCAGGCCGGCCCCCACCCTGGCAGAGGGGAGCTTGAGAGCTCCAGGGGCTCCTAGGGAATGTCACTGCTAAAAACAAACAAACAGACAAAAAAATAAAATAATACATTAAATAATAAATAATAAATACATAAAATAAAAATAAGCCATCCAAGGGAGGGCAGGAGCAGGGCTGAGGATGGATCAGAGGAACTGGCATGACATCCCATAGCCAGTCATGCCTGCCTGAGACGCCCTGTGGTTGGTGCCTATCTATAACCCAATCACGTTCTTGCCCTCTGCAGCTGGTTGTCCGATAAGTCCTGAGAGGCCTCCTTGGACTTCTTAAAAAACCAGGTGGGATCCCCAGAGAAAAACCCATCACCCAGGCTACTGCCAGTCCACCCAGTTTTATCAGTGTCCTCTGCACACAAGCCATTTCTTTCCTTCCCAGAGGTCTCTGGTCTGGAAGATGTCGGTGCTATAGATGCTGGAGCATTTGGCTGCTGACAGGAACTGCGACATCTGCTCCATCCACTTGAAGGCCACGGAGAAGGCCTGGATCTTCTTCACTGGGCCAGCCCCTCGGGGTACATACAGCCCGTTAATGCGCTCACACAGCACCGTGTGCCATCCCTGAGCCTATTCTGGATATTCTCACGCCTGGGCTGGGGCCGGCCCGCATCCTTGCCGCGCTGGGCAGTGATCCACAGGATCAGGATCTGCTCCAGGTCTGCATGGTACTGCTTCGCAATCTTCTGCTGCACCTCCTGGCTCAGGCCACAGGCGCGTGCCCTGTTGGCCATTCTGAAAGGTGGTGGTGGCTGTGGGTGGCGTCGGGTGGGCTGAGAGCCCACACTCCAGGTGGGGTTGCAGGGCAAGTGTTTGTATTGTAAATTCATATCCATGTTTTCTGTCTCCCTTCTCAGCCCTTTGCTCTTCCTTTTATAAGCATTCCCTGAGTTATTTATTCTGTGCCATGTGGATGATTCCAAAATCTGTGTGTTTGGTCCAAACTTCTTTCCCTATCTCTAGTTCTAAATGCCCAAAGAGCTTTGGGACATCTCTACATGAACATCCACCAACACTTTTATCTCAATATTTTCAACGCTGATCTGACATTTTTTTCTTTTCTTTCTTTCTTTTTTTCTTCATTCCAACCTGTTCCTTTTCCTGTATTCCCAATCTCTGTTACTGGAACCACAACTCATCCAATGATCTAAACCAGAAACCTGAAAATCACCTTAGATTCCATCCCTCCCCAACCCCTCTCTCTCTCTCCCTCCCACATGCAATAGAGGACCATGCCTTATGGTTTCTCCTACACATCCCTGGAACCTGTCCTCTCTTCTCCATCCATAAAGTAAGTCACTCCCTTATTTCAGGCCCCTGTCATCTCTCATCTAGACTACTGCATCAGTTTCTTAAAATCACTTCCCTAGCTCCAGGCTCTTTCCTTCCCAAGCACTCTCCACACACTGCCGCCATAATCTTCTGATGTTATTATTGTTAAAACCTTTCAAAGACTCTTCAATGTCCTAAAGTCAAACTCCTTAGTACAGTATCTGAACGTCACCAGATCTGGCTTGTGGGTTCCCTCCCAGCCTCATCTCCCACCACCCCTTAAAATCAAAGCCCCTGGACTTCCTCTCAATGATGGACTTTTCTGTGTAATTCCTCCCGCCACTTGTGTGTATCCTCATGTTTAATTAAACTTCCTCTCCTACAGATGTTATAAAAGAGGAAGTAAACAATATCTATATGGAAAGAAGCTATCAAAGGCTTTCAACAGTGCCACCTGTTGACCATACAAGACATTGCTCTTCCTTATGCATTGCTCTGTATTCTCACTTCCAACCTCCATGTCTTTGTTTTCGCATTCCCATTGCCTGAAATGTCATCTCAATCCCATCTGCCTCAGAAATTACTAGTCATCCAACAGGAACTGATCTACATATAATCTTTGTGGTGAACCAAGCATAGTAGAAGCTACTGCAATGGCACCGCCCCACACACATACCATCATGTACATCTCCCATCATTACAATGAACAAGTCATTGTTTTCATCCATTGGTGTATCTTGTCTTCCTCACTCGACTGAACTCTATGAGAGTAGGGACCTTGCCTTTTCATCCTTCTTTTCGTGGGCACTGAAAGGGTTTGCACAATGTCTAAGTTCTATAGATCTTCAATCTTTAGGACTTTTGTTTGTTTGTCATTCACAAGGCCTGCCATGGATTTGTTTAATAAGGTTATTAAGACAGTTGAGTAGAGGAAAGTGGGGTTGGGCAGAGATTTCCCAGTTGGTTGTGTTCCATAACTATACACATGGCTGGTGGCAAGGGGCTTGATCATGATAGGACAGTCTTATTGGGGTAGGGGAACAAAGCTCTCCACATCTTCCCCTTACTCATCCTGTAATTTCTTCATTCTTGTTTTCCCTTTCTCACCTCTTCTGCCTTCAAACTTCCTAACAATTAGGGCAGGCGTTCAACACTCATTCCACACAATAATTATATCAACTTGAGAACCAAGAAAATCACTGACTAATCCTAAACCTCATGCTAGCCTGGAGGAGGTATGACACAGGATGGCCTGATCGGCATTTTACTTAGTTGTCTTATGAATGGGGTCCTGTCCTGTCCTCAAATATATGGTGGCATAAGGTGGGGAAGGTGGGGTGGGGAAAACAAGAGCAGAGCGAAGGAAAACGGAGGGCGTGAAGAACTAAGAGCCACTCGTGGTGTCCCTGAATGACTCAGATCTATTAATGAGTGGAAAGGTGTGAGCGATTTGCCTTATTTGGGGACTCAAAGCCTCGGAGCCCGCCCCATCCATAAAGTAAGTCCTAAAGTCAAACTCTTCAATGTCCTAAAGTCACACTCCTTAGTACAGTATCTGAACTTCACCAGATCTGGCTTGTGGGTTCCCTCCCAGCCTCTTCTCCCACCACCTCTTAAAATTAAACCCCTTGGACTTCCTCTCAATGATGGACTTTTGTGTGGAATGAGTGTTGAACGCCTTCCCCTCAGGGACTCACCAGCATTGCTCATGTTGCCATGCTCTTCCTGCCACTGTGATTGATAGGGGCAGAATTAGCCCCATTAACAGAACCCAGCTCTTTGAGAATGTACAGTGACACCTGTTCCACAGGGTTCCAGATTCTACCAGTCTTTATGTGACCCAATCTCCCAGATCCCCTTAAATGTCTCAGACTCTTCCCACTCTAAGGCCTTTAGTCCATACTATTTTGTGTGCACTGACAGGTTCCTTGTCACTATTGTCCAGTGATAGTTTTAAGTCCTAAGTTTAAGTTCTGCCTCTTTAACTTGACTTTATGTTTTGGGAAAGCAGGGATCTGCTGTTTCTAATGTGTCTTTTGGATATAACATCCTTCTAGAAATTTAACAGGTAATCAATGTATATGTAATGACTTGTCTCTCATATAAGCTGGAAAATTCAACCTAAGATCCAAGTTTTGTTTTCCACCTCTTCCCCTCCTTCCCAGATAGTTTCCTCTGGTTGGCTGTGGGTTATCTCATTTTCCATTGGCTTTAAAAAGGGAGACAATAAACATTAGCTAAGTACCTTCCCTGAAGAAGAAATCAGACTAGGGGTTTATACTTTGTCCTCAATCAATTCTCAGCCCTGAAAAGCAAATTCTCAAGCTGTCCATAAAACAATTTTGTGTGGCTCTTCCTTAGTCACCCTTCCTAGGGGGCAGGAACTCAATATTTTTCTCTGGAACCATTGGGCCATGAAATCCCATCACTGGAACTGCAATGCCAAGTTAGGTGTCTGAGTACAGGAACTTACAAGACCTTAGAACGCCTGCCTGAACAACTCTAACAAATTCCCACTTATCCTTCAAAACCAAAATCAGAATTAAACTGACATTTCATCTATGCTACTGTACCAGACTCTTTGTTTACTACTTATTGCATGCCTATTATCTGACTAGAGGCCCGATGCATGAAATTGGTGCAAGAGTAAGCCTTCGCAGGCCAGGCTTCAGCCAGAAGGTCGTCTGAACGGTCGTTCCGCTGTTTAGCCATTTGGTCGATTTGCATATTATGCTTTTATTATTACAGATTATTATAGATAAGCTAAAAAGAGCATTTTGATGGTTTTTATAAGGTTGCTAAAAAGCAGCCATTTTAGCTCAAGGGATATTGACACTCTGTATTTTTGAGATACATACATATCTATAAATCAATATATGTGTAGATATCTATATATATATGTATCTGTTTATAGATCTAAAAATATAATCTGTAGCTATTGATTAAATATTATGCTTATCATATTCACACATCTAAGTTTAACAGGAAACACACAGACCTTCATTATATTAATGGATTCTTAGACAACCCTTGCTTCTGTATTTTGCTTCCCTCTTTCATTTCTGTTAAATGGATAGTTCAATACTAAATGGAGAGCAAATGCCTTAATGGGCACATGTAAAGATAGTGCCCTCTGGTGGATAGTGGTGAAGATGACACCTTTCTCTCCAAAACCATATTTATTTTTTTGGTTTTGTTCTTCCCAAAATGTATCTTCAGTTGGTTTTACATTTCAAAGTTTAGGATTACTGTCAGAGTGTGCATACATATTGTGATGTAGGAATAAAGAAATGTCCTTATCATCTAAACAGGAAGCCTGCCCATTCCACCATTATCTCAGGCCCCATTAATAAACTTTGGTGGCTCTGTAGGCCCCTATTAATATTTATTATTTTACTTGAAAGATACATGTTGTGAGACATAATATTTCTAGGCATTAATTTACTACAAGAATGAGCTCATCCATATCTAATAGGACCTCAAAAGTCCTCGGAAATGCAACAGCTCTGTCCACTTGTAGCTTTGGTATCTCTTCAATGTTTACCTTTGTAGAGTGAAAATACCTCAAAATATTAGTATGTGGGCTTTGCTTTTCTCTCCTTGTATAAAATATCCCTTAATTAGTGAAAGCTATTGCCTCAAGATGAGGTCTGATTATAACAGCACAAAAGTATCATTTTTTTTAGGTTAAAAAATCCAAAATATGCTCTAAATATCAAAAAGAGGAGGCCTGAGTGAAGTAGGAAACAGAGTTTTGTATATCACTAGGAAAGGATATAGCAGATTTCCTACCACCCCAATTGCAGGTCACTAGAGGAGGTTCAACTAGGCTACAGGAAGGGGGAGCTGCAAGGCTGGGCAAGGCTTGGAAAGATACCCAAGATTGTGGGGAGAAACCCAAGGAGATGAGACCAGAGGGGCCAACCAGGAACACAGCAGAACCTAAAGGGGAAATTGCTGAGTTCCAGTGGTCACCTGGATCCAGAAGCAGCACAGCAGCTGAATGAAGGGCCAGAATTCCACAGGCCCAGAAGCCTGGAGAAATCTGGACTACCTGCTGGGGCGGGGCCAGGAGGGCTGGCCGGGGAATCCTCCATTAAGAGACAACAGGGAGCCTTCATTGCTGGAGAATCCCAGGACGCTATCAGAAGTCCGAGTGGGGACTGATGCTCCCGTTTTAAAGCTGCAACCTTAGAACAATATTTGGTGGGTGGGTTTCCTTCACAGGGGAGGCTCTGCAGATGGTTGGGAACTTTAGGAATACCTGACAGATGCTCCATCTCCTGGGCGCAGCAGGGAGAGAAGCAGCATGGTGACACAGAGACACTGTTTTCCCAAGTCCCCAATAATTTACCTCTACTCTTCAGAATTCCAACCCTCCTTGACACCCAGCTATGGCATTATGTGGCATAGCAAAATGACTAGCCACCTTAAGCCACTTTCTTTGAATTTTAGATTATCATCTATAAACCGATCTGACAGGGTAGCTGTAGGAGTAAAAAGAAAAGGGTGTGAAATAAACAAGCCACTGAATTGTACTATACATGAAAACCAGGAAGGAGTGGGTCTACTACTTGGAAATTGATTGAGGTATGTACAGAGCAATGGACTGGTATACCCAGATAGAAGATCTTACAGAACACACTCAGGAAGAGAGAGACAGAACTTCTGGAAGCAGATGATCCCTCTGAGCCTCACTCATGTGGGGTGTCACTCTGTTCTACTAGACTCTGAGGAGGACATTGCCCCACGGTATCACATAGGTCCAAACTCACCAAAATATATACATGAAGTATGTACGATTTTTTTTGTATATTAAGTATACCTCAATAAAGCTGAAAAAAAAGATCTGACTTTCCTTTTGACAAATTATAAAGTAATCAAAACAAAGAACTCAGTAACAGTTCTAATGGTTCTATATATTCAAAATGGCAGTTCCAACTCAGTATGAGTATTGAAGAGATCCATAAAGAGGACGGATGTGGAGGTGGTTATTATGAGAGGTAAACTATTATGATGTAATACAGTATGTGAATTATGATGATGTACTAAATATGACTAGCTGGTATTCTATGTGGTGGGTGAAGGGTATTTATCGAGACCCAAAGGCAAGATGTAGTATATTATTTTTCCATTCTCCTGGAGGGGAGTGGAGAGTGCAGAGAGGAGCAGGGTGAGCAACTGCCTTGGCTGGAGTTGAAGAGAGTGAGGAGAGGTAGGGGAAATACTCGGGGAGCTGGGAGTGAAGGTCATAGTCACATGCCTAACACCTTTCCTCTGCACACGGCTCAGCAAATGAGACTGAGAGAAGCCAGAAGGGCTCGGGGGCGGGGCGGCGGGGGTGGGGGCTGCCCGTCCTAGCAGAGTCTCCTGCATCAGGTGGAACCTCTGAAGGAAGGGCACCTGGTCCTCCTCTCTGACAGCTCCACTTCCCTCAGTTTCTCCACCAGGTGCTCCAGAAGGTGCAGGTGACAGGAACCATTCTGGGCCCGCCCTGGTTCAGACATCAACCAACGTAACAATACCACCAAAACGAGAAGCCGTAGATCCAGGTCATCAAAATGGCAAGGAAAGCCACATGCCAGCAGAAGAAGGTGGTGACAAATATAATGTCGTTTTTGTCATCGTCCATCCACTTATGGCCTGAGATGGGTTTGTACAGCATAAAGCCTATCTGCATCAGCCAAGAGCCTAGCATCATATACAAAAAGGCCTTCATCACCCAGAGCTGCAGCACGTTGGGAGCCCAGAATTCTGCAATGACCACGAGCGTCAGCAGGAAGATGACCTGGATGAGCAGCATGTGCGACTGCAGCTCCACGCCTTCTGAGTCCTGTATGTGAGACACCATCAGGGACAGAAGCAGAAACATGCCCAGAACCTGGGCACTTTGCTCCAGAGCAGCGCACCTCTGGGGCAGCAGGTTCTGGCTCACCACATCTACACACCCGCTCAGAAAGAAGGTCATATACAGAGTGAGATGCTGCCACTGCTTGCGGTACAAAAAGTTCCTCTGATGATATATCTTGCTGATGAATACGAACTGTCCAGGAATGCTATGCAGCTCTTGGGCCACTAAAATGCAGGCGCTCAGTATCTTCACCAAGCCGACATAGTATATTTGCTGCAGCCTGGCCCATCTGCCTTTGCTCCAGGGACAGCGTGGGAGATACTGAACGGGCCTGTTGCGTATCAAGGCCCTGAAAACGAGTCGTGCGTGATAAAGTCCGTAGAGGAAGAGGGACAGCCCTGGGTACAGATGACCCTCAAAGCCTCCCATGGAACTGAAGACAGGTCTGACCAACTGCAGAGGCGAGAGGGTCGGCAAGGGCCTCCTCAGGCTCTAGGATGTGAAGAGAGTTTCCTGAAGTCGACTTATATCCTCTCTCCAGCTCACTGCATCCACGTTCAGAAGGGAAATGGTTTTGGAGGAGACCCAAAGTTATGGCGGGGTGGGTGTCATGGTTTCTGTCTGGTCTTCCGCTCTGGTTCATTGATAACTAACCAACCATTGCCACATAATGATATAAGCATGTTCTCCAGCACAAAGCCTGGGCCTCTGCCCTTCTCAGAGACTATGCTATGGGTCCCCCTTGCTTCTCCTCCCCGTTGTCCTTGATGCCAATGCTACCTTCCTTACTTCTCTCCAAATTCACAGAACGTAAGGAAGAACTCAGAGGAAGCACGGAGAACACACAACGTAGAGAACATCCCTTGGAGTCCTCACATAGAACCTCATACAAACACTAAGTACAACTGTGTTTCCCTGGGTATAAATAGTCTTTAAGAGCCACAAGTAAACACACTTAGTGCCTGATTACTTGAGAACTGCCAGGAAAATGTTCACTCCTGAGAAGCCCAGGTTAAACATTGTATCTGGGTGTACCTATGGGATTTGCTTTTGAATCAGTGGATTTATTAAAATAGCTTACCCGCATCAATATGGATGAGTTTCATCCAATCTGTTGGGGGCCCACATAGAAGAAAAAGCAGAGGAAGAAGGAATTTGCCCCTTTTGCTTCCGGCCTGTCTACTGAGCTGGGACATAGGTCTTCTCCTGCCTTTGCACTGGGATTTGTACCACCAGCACCCCTGGTTCTCAGGTCTTTAGACTCAGACTGCAATGACACCAGCAGGTCTCTAGATAGAGACAGCAGATGGTGGGACTTCTCTGTCTCTGTAATCACACAAACCATCTCCTCATAATAGGTCTCCTTTACATAGATCTTTCGGTTCTATTTCTCTGCAGAACTCTAATACAAACATGGAACCTCAAAAATATAACTCTAAGTGAAAGAAGAATGTCAAAGCTCAAAAACACACAAAACTGAACGATGTGAACACATATGTGAAACTATAAACAAAGTTCAGGCAAATGGTGACCCCCAAGAGGGGAAGGATAGGGTAGATTTAAGAGGGACACACAAGACACTGAAAATAATGACAATGCTTTCCTGTTCTTACAGTTGGCAGTGAGCACAGGAGTGCTGATTGTATCCCTGTATGCATTCCATAACTGTTATTTTGTATCTATTGGATATTAAGTAGTTTTTTTAAGGAAATAAGAAGACAGTAGAAGTGCTGTGTGGGTGCGTGAGACCGTGTCTAACAAGTCCACTGTAGGGTGAGAAAGTGGAAAAGCAGCTGTTTGCAAAGGGGCTCTTCATATGCCAAAATGAGTTTTCTTTCGGACGTCAATACTTGTACGTATCATTCTACAACTGGCTTTTTTTCAACTCAGTCACAGAATGTGTTGGAGATAGAACCATTTTGCTATAGAGAGGTGCTTCTCATTCCTTTTAATGTCATATTCTTTATCTAGTTCTTTACCAATGAACATGTTGGTCTGATTCTTTTAAACAAACAACGCTGAACAAATATTCTTCTTTAGGGTAGGTAACCACAATTGACATTTCTGAATCACAGACTATTCCCTTTTGGGGGGTTTTAATAGATAGTGATGAATCTCCCTTCAAAGTGGTGGTACCAATTTTTACTCACCCCCACATCCTCAACAAGTTCTCTGGATTCCCAAAACCCACCCACTATCCTCATCCAGGCATCACCAACTCTGCATTGTTGCAACATCTCTTAACCGGGCTCCAGTCCTCACCTGTTCGTATCCACATTGCAGTCAAAAGAGTTGATTATGCCACTGGCTAACTTAAATCCCCCAGTGGCATCACACTGCTTTATGGGTAAAATCCATGTCATTAGAATAAGCTTGAAGGCGCCTTTTGCTTTAGCCTGACCTCATTCCTAGTCCCTTCCCACCTGTACCATCTCCAGGAATATTGGAAGTTTTTCTGGAATGTTCTTCCTATTCCACATTCTTTCTTTACCTGGGAAACTCCTTTTCCCTTCAAGGCTCTGCTCAAGCACTGCCTCCTCCCAAATGGGAAAGATCCTCTCTGTGCAACTTATACTCATCTCTATTGTTATACCTGACACACTGTTCCACCATTCTTTACTTACTGGGAAGTCTTTCAAGTTGGAGACCATATCCTGCATTCTTTGTCCCTTTAGAATCTAGCCCCATGCCTAGAGGTGTTCAATGAATGTTTGATAGATGAATGGATAAATTAATGAACTGTCAAATGAGCACATGGTCTCTATCCAAAAATGTTTTATAATTAGTTATGAAGATGGAACAGATACATACAAATGATGCAAGGCCACTAATGCTCGGAGCTAAAGCTATATGAGTGGAACAAATGATCACAGCTATGCAGTTAGAGGAGAATTTTATCTCTGACTTCTTCGTCCTTGGACACAGGAGATGCAGAATGAAAGGATGTGGATGACTTGGCATAATTTTAACTTCTCAGCCACAGGCACAGACCCCTTTGCATAAATCAGTGTTTCTCAACCCTTTTCTAGTTTTTGTCCCCACTAAGAAACTTTTTCAACATGTGTTCCCTTATCACCTTCCCTGCATGAAAACATTTTTTGACTTCATTGTTGACACTATTACAAATGTCCCCATGAAAATTTAATATCATAGCTATATTGTATATTTTATTTCCTATAGCCTTCTGGAACCATTGTAATACCTAAAATCACAATATTTTTACCCTGTTGGGGGCGATATTGCCCCCATTGAGGGCACTTGGTGTAAACCAAGGGCAGAGTGTGACCCCAGCACAGAGCTTGGTGAGGATGCAGCACAGAGCTTATCTGCAAACATTGTTTATCTTTCGGCAATAGGCAGAGTGGATTCATTGGTACAGGTAGACTAGATGGCCTCAAAGATTCTACCAAGTTCTGCATGTGTGTCCCCCAGAGATCTCATGTGGGGAAGTCCTGGCATTTAATTAGGATCCTAATTTAATTAGGAATTTAATTTAATTAGGAAACTCATATTCAATTAGAGAGAATTGAGTGAAAATTGCTCTTCTCTTCTCATTTCCAGCCAATAACAGGGGTGACAACTGTATCAGAAAAGGAAGTGTCATCTAAAAGGGTGAAATGAATGGATACATCTCTGGTTTGGGGACTGATATCCAAAAATAGATGGAATGCAGATCAGAATACTCTGCTTGCACAAATATGGCAGAAGCAAGAGCTCCCCCTATTGTGCTGGAGGTATCACTGATGGGGCATCCACCTAGGTCCTGTGGAGGGAGCAGATGCCAGACTCACTAGCTGATGTTCCATGACCTACAAGAAAGACCTCTACCTTAGGCGACCCTCTTGGGACTCCTGTGGACACGTGGACACTCACTGGCTCACCACTAGGGGCAGGGCCTTGTAGGCACAAGTATGAACCTTGCCACTCATCATAATCACCTCAGGAGAGCTTTTTTAAAAAACGGAGTACCAAGTTTTCACCCTGACCCTAATGAATAAAGTCTCTGCATCTGGAATCATACATGTCTCCCACCCCTGGTGATTCCAATGTAGGCCAGCCATCCTTCAGCTGATGCTTGAAGCCACTGCACTAGACTAGGAAACACCACCCTGATCCTTAGGCTGCACCTGGACACCATCCTCCTGCCCTCACTGACCCACAGATTCACCCAGGAGTGTGGGGAGACATCTTTACCAAAGCAGAACTCAGCAATATTTACCAAGAGAGGTTGGCTGGCATACATGCGGAGAAAGGGGGCAGGGAGGGAGGGGAGGCTAAGAGAGGGATGAATAGGGGAGGGAGAAGGTGGAGGGGAGAAGGAGAGATGAAGACTGAAAGAGAACATGGGGAACTCAACAGAAAGAAGGCAAAGATGGTAAAATCAGCTCAGCTCCTGAAATGGGAGAGGCAAGGAAAAGAAAGCAAAGGAGCTGGATAAGTAAAAAAAAAAAAAATCCTCCTTGTCCAGGTCCCAGGAGACATTGCCAATCAGTGATTAAAAAAATGAAACGTTTGATCTGTGTTTGAGACCTAGTTTGCCTAGTTTGCTAGGCGGATGATTCAAGATGAAGTGCTTATCTTCTCCAAGATTCATTCTCCTCATAGATAAACATGGAATTGTGGTATTCCATAAAATGTTGTATTTTAAAGCAGGTTACAAATATAAATTACTTTAAATTGATCATCTTAGGGCCTATTTGAAACTAAAGTCCAGAGAGAAGTGACTCACAGGATGTCACATGGCTGGTGGCTTAGTTGGGACACTGAGAGTCACAAGCTGGCTGTCCACAAGAGGCACAAGAAAACCCCAGCTCAGTCAGCATAAGACAGACATGTAAGTGGACCAAGGCTGTGAGCCCCCTTCTCAGCCAGCTCCCAGGCTGACGGAGAGCCCAGCTTCCTGGTGGGCCCACTGACTAGCTCTCAATCTGTCCCACTCTGCCCAATGCCTCAGTGTTACTGTCAAGAGAGGAAGCCAAATAAGAGGTCCGCAGAATTGGGGGACAAGGAGAGTCAGCATCAAATAAATGGAATACTTTCTGCAGAAGCATCCCCACCCTAAGAGATTCTAGGTGCCACACACACGCTGCCTGGCATGAAAATGCCCACTGGCATGTGTCCTCAAGACTAGATGCTGCTAGAAAGAGCTGCGAGCGAACCAGTTATGTTGAAGCTGGGCTTCCTGGTGGAAGGATGTGTTGGCTGAAGGAGGAGTGGCTGGTCAACATGGAGTCTGGAAACACAGACTTTATCTGTCTTTATCCCAGCGGTTCTCAACCTGTGGGTCGCGACCCCTTTGGCGGTCGAACGACCCTTTCACAGGGGTCGCCTAAGACCATCCTGCGTATCAGATATTTACATGACGATTCATAAGAGTAGCAACATTACAGTTATGAAGTAGCAACAACAATAATTTGATGGTTGGGTCACAACATGAGGAACTGTATTTAAAGGGCCAGAAGGTTGAGAACCACTGCTTTATCCAGTGCCATCCAAGGAGAAAGACTATTTGGGAGAAAATGAGCACTCTGTTACAGGAGTGAAATCTTTTTGGAACAGGGACAACTTCTCAAGCTTTTCCTTTATCTGCTTTATTTTCCCCACACGTTCATTTAGTCATCTGTGTTCAGAGTCAATGTTCTGAGCTAAATTATCCCTAGCTACTTTGATCCCAGCAAAAGGGGCGGGGGTGGGGCGCTGGTGGGGGAGCGTGGATGGTTGGTAGGGGTATCTCATTAGCAGACATGAGCAACTCAGTCACTGGAAAGACATGGCCTCTAACATTAGTGAATAAATTGTCCTTCTGTTTTAGGTATTAGTGCCAATCAGTCCTTCAGAACCTAAAGAGACTGATAAAATTGAGTTTCTGGATCTGTATCGCTGAGGTCTTGGTTCAACTCAGGATTTATCCTGCCTTCCTGTGACCCCCAAGTTCTGCACCACCTCACTTTCTGCCATCCCAGCCACAACAGTTTTCTAACACTGCCCAGATCACATATTCACATTTAAAGGAAACAACAGTAACTTAGCCACTTCAACAAATGTGTGTTAACCACCTATAATCAGCCAGACATTATGCTATAAGGTGGTGTTAAAAAGATGAATAAGACATGGCACCTGCTCTCAGGCAAGTCAAAAGCAGTACCGATGCTGGAGGGGTGAGTCCCTAGGGGAGAATCCGGCCCTGAGCCAAGAGTGTTCTTGGCTTCAAGCAGGAGAGAATTCAAGATGTGAGCCAGACAGACAAGAGGTTCAAGTGGAAGCCAGTTTCTAGAGCAGAGAGGACAAGCAAGAAAAGCCACTCCACCGACAGAGTGGCCGACTCTCCTTACAAGAGAAGGAAGAGACACCTTAACTGTCTCTACAGGCTGAGCTTTTATATCTGCCTGTAGTTTCTATGGAAGATTGCTGGTATGGGGAAATAGAGATTGGACAAAACGTTGGGATTAACTTTAACCTTTACAAGGTATATTTTCTGGTCTGTTTCCCTTTATGGTATGGGTAAATAAAAAGTATGGATGAGCATATATATATATATATATATATTTATATTTATTATTTCAGAGAGGAGGGAGAGGGAGAGAGAGATAGAAACATCAATGATGAGAGAGAATCATTGACAGGCTGCCTCCTGCACACCCCACACTGGGGATTGAGCCTGCAACCTGGGCATGTGCCCTGACTGGGAATCGAACCGTGACCTCCTGGTTCATAGGTCGATGCTCAATCACTGAGTCACTCCAGCTGAACTGTTAATCAATCTTTACAGGAATTGTCTTTGTTCCGGAAGCTCCCTGTGGTCTGCTTGCATCTCTAGTCAGCCCCGGGCAGCACATAGCAGGCCCCTACTTAACTCTGTTTGACTTTAATTCATTTATATAGTACTTATGCCCTTCTCCAATTATATTAATATTTTGCTATTCAAAGTGTGGCCCATAGGCCAGCAGTGTCAGCATCACTGGGAAGCTTGTTAGAAATACAGACTCCCAGGTCCCAGGCTAGACCAATTAAATCTAAATCTCTGTTTTACCAAGATCCCTAGGTGATTAGTATGCATTTAAAGTTTGGGAAACACAGATCTAACAGAAAAGACCCTACTAAAGCCATCTTGGATTAAATTTTATGATGATGAAATAGACCAAGTATGGTGGGAATATAGAGGAGCGTGTGGTTAATTCTGATGGAGGAGTAAATATTTTCACTGAAATTTAAATTGCACTGGCCAACAACCTGGGGATGGGGAGCAGATGAAAATAGGTAGGAGCATCTAGGTATGGACAATGGTGTGAACAAAGCTATGAATGTGGTGGGTGGTTGGGTGAGGGTGAGGGTAGGCCATGTGCAGAGCCAGCCTAGAGCAGACTGGAAAAGTCTTTCAAGAGCTCCCTGGGATGGACAGCGCCACTCAGCCCACAGGTGCTGTGCTCTCCTTTGCACTGACCTGGATGGTAGCCTTTCACCAGCCCTGCACACTAGATAGCGGTCAGTGGTTAGACAGGGAGAGGCCTCTTCCCCACACCTGGCCCTTCGTGACCCTTCAGGGATGATGTTTGCAGTCAACAAAGGATGCCGAGTCTCAGATCTCATGCCAGGCCACCTGGTCCCTGGCAGCGACTCTGCAGGATGACCTTGGTAGGAAGTGGATTCCCACAAATTCTCATGGATTCCCGCACATTCCCATGGATTCCCGGCAGCCCAACCTCTGGGGAGAGGTTGGCAGGGAAGGTGACTGTGAAGAAAGTAATGGCAAAAGGGAAAGGGGTTGAAGCAGGCGTCGGAGGCTGTGCTCCAGGCCTGGCCTGGTCTCCGGCTGCCTGACCATGAGGCAGCCTCTGGGCTCAGCTGGGAAATGAAGATGATGATGGACCAGATGGTACCCAGGTCCTTCCAGCCCCGAGAGCCTGGGATTCTGGCGGCTTCCGGTTTTGGAAAGGTCTGCCATTGTTCCCTTTTTCAAACGATTTAGAGTACATTCTCTTGGAACTCACTTTCAGTGGCAAAATGAAACATTTTTCTTGGGTCACAGTCTCCAACCAACTCACAAGGGCTCTTGGGTTGGATCGTCCATCAGAGTTACACTTGGGGGAAATACATATATATATATATATATATATATATATATATATATATATACACTATGAAATAGATATTAAATACCTACTATGCATTTTTCTTGACAACTGAGTTGGGCACCAACGAAGCAGAAGCTTGCATTCTGGCCAAAAATGTTCTCATATGTATTTGGAGAAACATGATACATATTAGTAAAGAAGAAAGCCCTATATAATTCTATAATAAAGTATCCTATAAATGATAATTGTTAACATTTCACGGTGCTAAACCCTTTATAGGAATGTCTCATTTATTCCACACAAATCTATCAGGTAATAAGTCATTTTGGATGTTTTTGGCTGCAAATAGAAAACTCTGATTCCACTGGCTTAAGCATTAGGACATTTATTCTCTAACTTAAGAACTCCAGAGGTAGTGCAGCCCCATCAACAACAAGGGAACCAACCACCAGTGGGGTCAGCCTGCTTCGGTCCCTGCAAACATGGCCAGTGCCCAGTTCAACCTCCTCTGATACACAAAGGCGGGGCGGTAACTAGCAAAACAAAAAACGGGGTCCTTTAGGGAGAAAGAAGAGGCAGGTGGCTATTCAGAAGGCAAGCAAAAATTTCCATTTTGCAGTTTAAAAAACGGATTTTTCCAGATTGTCAGTAACTTGTTCAAGGCTACACAACTTATGGGAGTTGGGATTCAAAGCACAGTCCATGTCCTGGGCACATTCCAAGTTAGGTCAAAGTCACCTACTCCCTATCGCCTCTGCTCCCTTCCTGAGCCCCCTCCCCAAGCTCGCTTAGGGTCAGAGACTCCTTTCCCTCCATATCTGTTATTTGCTTTCACACCTGCTCCAGGACATGGACTAGTCAGTGGTCGGCAAACTGAGGCTTGAGAGCCACATGCGGCTCTTTGGCTCCTTGAGTGTGACTCTTCCACAAAATACCGACTTGTGCGCATGGGCCACGAAGTTTCAATCGCACTGTACGTGCGCGCCCGCATGCATGTGGTATTTTGTGGAAGAGCCACACTCAAGGGGCCAAAGAGCCGCATGTGGCTCGAGAGCCGCAGTTTGCCGACCACTGGACTAGGTTTTTATTCATATTTTTATTTCTCTTTTCCCCCCATCCTCTAACACCATGCTTACTTGCTTTTACACTAAATCTCCATCTACTGGGCTCAATAGATTGGTGTTTCCTCCTTAGTATAAAGCATAACCTCTTTCTTTTGCCGTTTCCTCAGCCTCACTACTGCCCAGAACTCAGCTCCAATACCAGTTAGAAATTCAGAAGAAGGCTCAGACTTTGGGCCTTGACAGACCAAAGTTTCAGTTCTAGCTTTGCCACTTATGAGCCCACCGGTCAAATGACTGAACCTATCTAATCTTTGTCTCCCTTCCCATCAAATGAGGATATTCACCACGTAGGGTTATGGTGAGAATGGAATGTGATAGAGTTTAGCACAGCCTTCAATAGATGGAAGTTACTTTTTTAATTAATGAAATAATGTAATAAAAATGAAAACTCATGTTTTTAGTTTCCTGAGCTTTCTCTACATTATCTCCTCTGACCCTCAAAACAGCCGTGTTAGGTGAAGGAGGCTCCTTCCCTGTGACAGCTGGGGAAATTGAGTGTGAGTGAGGTAAAGAGCCTTGTTTAGATTCCTCTATGGTACATTCTTGGGGTGCTTTTCTTTAAGCATGTGTGTCAGCGGACCCTGCTTGTGTGGATCGTCCTTGGTATGGGTTGAATTGTGCCGTCCATTTATATGTTAAGTCCTAACCTCCAGCACCTCACAATGGGACCTTATTTGAAATAGGGGCATTAGAGTTGTAACTATCTACGTTAAGATGAGGCATACTGGAGTAGGGTAGATTTCTAATCCAATCTGACTCACATCCTTCTACAAAGAGGAAATCTGGGCAGACACAGGGAGAACAGCACTTGAAGATGCAGAGATTCGGTGATGCTTCTGGAAGCCAAGGAATGCCAAGGATTAACAGCCAACCGCCAGAAGCTTGGGGAGAGGCAATGGAACAGATTCCCTTACAGCCACAGAAGGAACCAACTCTACTGACCCCTGGATCTCAGACTCCTCACCTCCAAACCTGGGAGACAATACATTTCTGCTCAAGCCACTCAGAAAGAAGACAGGCATGCGAGAGAGTGCTTGCTGTTGATACGGCAACGATGTCCCTCTCCTCTAGCTCCAAGTGGGGGGTGACGCTCCATCTCTGGTGCTGCAGCCCCGGGGGGTAAAAGGGCTGCCCCAGCCTAGTCCCTGCTCACACCAGCAGGGGCTGCAGGAGGAGGCTGCTCTAAGCCACCACCCTCATTGTTACTCCGTGAGACCTCAGACACGTGCTCCTTGCATGGCCCTGGGACCTTGTCTCTCCATTCAATCCTATCAGACCCCTGCTGTCCCCTCTTTAGTCCTGCTCAGGGGAGTAATTGCATCAGATAAACCCTGAGTCTCATGCTTGTCTCAATCCCTGGGATTTCATCTAAGGCCCCTGGCTCTTTCACTTTCTAAACAAAGGGTCCATCCTGACCCCTTCTGCTGCAATAGTTTGTGTACCACCAGGCAGGGTCTGCATTTTCGGAACAAAAAGAAAGCTGTCCACCCTCCTGAGAGATAAGGAAGATCCAAGTTTCTGGAACAAAAGGCTTATTTGCCACCCTGGCAGTGTGATTAGGACAATACCTTTCATTCCTGGTCAGGCCCACCCCCCTCACAGGCCATGTTGAATTTCTATGGCTGCCTAAGTATAGCTGGCCCAGAATCTTTTCCACAGTGGAATTGGGCAAGCAAGGCCCTGACACCCATAGCTGGTGTCTCCATCATCCCAGCCAGCAGTTGGTAACCTAATAGAAAGCTATAGTTCTGAGTGCAGATAGAGCCCAAAGTCACTGGTTAACATTTTCATTGCCTACTCACCCCCTCCAGCTATGTACTTGCCCAACTGCTCTGTGTAAATAGCCCTAGGATCAAAAAGGATATTGAGTCATAATCTAATAATCAAAAGAATTCAGAAATGGCTGCAATCTCCTGTTAAGAGTTTTCCTTATAAACTGGAATACGTAACCAGATCAGGATTGCCAAAGAGTGGACTATACTCTGGGGTGTACTGCTGCTTCTCCCCCATAGTTCTCCAATTACCCAGAATTTATTGACTAGCCAGAACTGGATGGCATTTACAGAATGAATGGCAATAATAGACATTCTTCTTATGCAACAAACTCCGGAGCTATCACCCCCATTTGCCAGGTAAGTAATCAAGGTTCAGGGACTTGTCAAAGGTCACATAGCCAGGAGGTGAAAGATGGGAATTCAAACCCAGGTCCCGCTGGGCCAAAGCCTGGTGCTTGCTCTCTCGGACACACACTCACCACTCATCTCCCTGGGTAACCAGACTGGTCAGAATCTCAATACTATACGTGACCAGATGAATCACCCGAACTCTAAAATATCCAGCCGGGTGACTATTTTGCCACCCTGATTTGTGGAAATGAGAGAGGCATTGTTCAGGCTTATAGGCCTGAGATGGGAAAGCCTGCTCCTAATAGCCAGCTGAGAGAGCGGTGCCTGGATTTCTGCAGGAACAGTTTGTTTTCAAGCCAGCATCCAATGACCTCACTCAGGAGACCTCCCTTTGCCCTACCTCTCCTTAAGTTCCTAACGTGAGTTCCAATTTCCTATCAATCTTTATCCTCAGAATTTTATTCCCAGGATTGTCCTAACTCAGGGAAGAAACTGAAGGTTGAAGTATAACAACATGTGCTTCTCATTAGATTGTCTGGAGCACGAGTTATAACCTGCTCAACTTCAACGCTTGGAATAGAAACACAGCACATAGTCTGAAAAATACAATGAATGCTATATTCCCGTTATGTCCCTGATGGCTCAAGATCTCTGGCTCCCTACTGAATTATCAGACCCAAAATAAATGCCACAGTCTAGCACTCAAGGTCTTCTGTCAGTCTTGTCGCCAGCTGTCTCTATTCAAGCCTGGTTTGCTCCCCCAAAGGCTCTGGGGCCTGGCAGGCATGCTGCCCTCCACCAAACTCCTCCCCATCATGGTGCCTTGGCTCATGCCTGAAACATCCTCTCACCCCTATGCTCCTCCTCTAACGCCATCATTTAGGACTCAAAAGGCTCCTAGAAGCCCTTCCTGACCAGTCCCTATGCCTATAGCTCTTCCTGTTCGCATGTATTCAGAAGGCCAACATTTACTGAGCACAACCCAGGAGTCATCAAGTCCTTCTTCAGCCAACACTTATTGAGCCCTTTCTATGTGCTTGGCACTGTGCTAAGTGCTCTGCATACTACCCTATTGCTCTGCTTCCCTTTACTAGAAATCTCCAAAAAAAGTTGTTTATACTCATGTCTCAATTCCTGTCCTCTCATGGTCTTTTGAGCAAACTGAGGTGACCTCCATGTCAGCAATGCCCCTCCTCCAGATGGCCACCTTTGACCCCTCCTCTCCACCCTTAGGTTCCTTCACCCCTCCAGGGGTTCTTCTGGGGGAAGAACCTTAGAAGAAGCTCTGTCCTGCTGGCTTCCACAGGGTTCGTATGCAGACGCTGGAGACAACCACCACTGTCCTCTGTCATGGGCCCGCACCTCCCCACCATGGGGCCACCTCTCGCTCCTCTGCACCAGGCAGGTGTAGCCCCATGATAGCCTCTTGCCACTAGATTCTCAGGTGAGAGCGAGACACAGCCTCTCCATCCCTCCAGAGAACACATGTCCTGCTTTCCACCTAGCGCCCTTGAAGCCATCTCACTTGGATCTAGGTGAGGGGAGTGTACCTTCATGCCTCCCTCAAGCCAGTGGGGATGGAGAACAGAGAGCACACAGGGCACTGACACTTCTCTTCAAAGAAATCCCCAGTTTCCAATCTCTTGTCAACCTCAGCCTCTTCCATGGGCTAGAGCTGGGTGACGAACCAAGGCTGGCAGCACAACTCCAGGCCTCCCCTTTGGAAGCCTTACACAGAGGCTCCAGCCACCGCCCCCCACCCCACAACCACCACCTTGGAATGACACTGGGGTTTGCCACTAACTGTTTTACTACTAGACTTGGAAGCCACTGTTGGCACTCAGAGACCAAAGGATGAATTACAGTTAAGATCCTGTTTCAAACATTTGTTGAATTCAATACCAAAAATGGAAAATGACAATATATGGCTCCAAAATGAGACCCAACACTCTTGAGACAAGTCCAGAAGACCAACTCTGCTAAGGAAAAGACCGTCTGATGAATTCTTAAGCTCCTGAGATCATAAGCTTTCTAGACAAGCTTCTTCTTCAATCAGAAAACTGGGGAAGCAATGAAAGCAATGTCTTTGAAAGAAGAGATCTTGGTGATGTAGATGGGACAGGACACTTGGGAAAGGTGACCATGGCATCCAGGAGTCTGTGACAAGGACAGGAACAATGTGACAATTAGTCCAGGACCAGTTCTATCAAGGATTAGGGCCCTTTTATGGCAGGAGAGAACTATATCTCTGCTGGGGCCTGACTGTGGCAATTCTAAACTTCCTTAATTAAACATCAGTATTGACATACAGCCCCCCCCCTTTTTTTTTTGCCCTCAAGTTCCTAAAGCTCTACTTCTCACCATTTAGGGACTACAGTAAGGTGAAGAAACAGAACCAGGCATGAGAGACCCAAACTACCATTATTCCAGCACGTACAACAATCTACACACTTCCCTATTACAAATCACTCATTCTTCACAATAATTCTGAGTAGACAGAACTAGCCCCAGGAGGAAACTGAACTCAAATTAAGAGATTTTTTTCATGAAAACACTGAAGACAGGGAGGTACAACTCACTATTTCCAGAACATTCCCCAGACTTCCCTGCCTTTGCTCATACTGTGCTCCATCTGAAAGATCACTGCTCACCTCTACCTGTCCAGATCCTACTATTCCTAAAAGGGCAGCTCCCATCTAACTTCCTGCGTACAGCAGCCTCAGTTCCCTCCAAGGTAGAAGCAACTGTTCCTGGAACTTTGTACCTCAGTTGTAACATTCAGTCCCCCCCGCTAATGTGCCTATTTGTGTCCATCTTATTTCCTCTAGCACAGCGGTTCTCAGCCTGTGGGTCTCGACCCCTTTGGCGGTCGAACGACCCTTTCACAGGGGTCGCCTAAGACCATCCTGCATATCAGATATTTACATTACGATTCATAACAGTAGCAACATTACAGTTATGAAGTAGCAACGAAAATAAGTTAATGGTTGGGTCACAACATGAGGAACTGTATTTAAAGGGCCAGAAGGTTGAGAACCACTGCTCTAGCAGAATATAAAGTCCTTGAGGGCACTAAAGGTGTCTTATTCACCTTGGGATTACTCAATGCACAGAAGAAAAGCATGAGAGCAAGTTTCTTGCTCACAGTAGGTACTCAACACGTTTGTTGAATGAGGAGCACAGGGGTGTTACAAAAGGTGAAGTCTCAGGTAGCTGGTACCAGAGCCCCTTGTTTGCTGCTCAGATGAACAAGATCTGAGAGTTCGCTGCAATCAAAAGCAAATGCTGGCCTGTCTCCAGAGGGCATCTATCCCATCCTGGCTTCTGCTTCAAAGTTCCCCCTAAGTCCCAGTCGCAGGTCTCTTGATCTTTCCCTGTTTGCTCATTAAAGTTAATTTGAAACATGAAAAGATTCAGGACTGAGTATTTCATTAAGGCCAGGTCTTCTTAATGCAGCAACTGCAGACGAAACATAAAAACAGGGCAGAGGTTGCCAGTACAAGGCCAGTACCTGGAGCACCCCTTTAAGGCCCTGGCCTCTGTTCACAAATGACATCTGCTGTCAGCTTTGGGGTTGCTAAGAATATCAACAGAAGTAGATTATGCCCCTTAGAGATATCATGTGTCTTCAAGGAGTTCCATGGCTCTCCCGGAAGCAACAATTTATGTGAAAACAGTCTTGTCTAGAGTCCTGGGTGTGGACTAAGATAATCGTTAACAATATCGGCTACCACTTCCTGACTTCTCCCTGTATACTGAGGATTATGCTGTTTTTACCGGGGCTATCTCTTCTAATCCTCATAGTAACCTTCTGAGGTGATACTATTATTGACCCCATATTACTTATGAGGGAAATGGGGCTTAGAGATGTTCAAGCCACATACTGACCCTAGAATCTCAGGAAGGTAAACTCATAATGATAAATGGGGCTCAATCAACTTTTCCATTTCATGCTAATGGTCAAACACTTTCTAATTCATTCACATCCATGCTCCCCACACTCTTGCCAATACTGATTGGTGAGGTCTTATAATTCTTTTGGTGCATGGACTTCCTCTCCCACCTCAGGTCTTGCACATCCTTGTCAAGGCTATTATTGGGATCTACTCTTGTTATGGATGTGGAGGTAATAGGGGTGGTGGGAGTGAGTCCTACAGACTGGTGGTGACAGAACTTTCCCAGGTGCAGTTATTGAAAGGTATTTCTACAGAGGAAGACTTTTCTCTCAGCTGGGAAGAGGGGTTTCTTCTGTCAGAAAGGGAGGTTCTATGGAACTAGGGAGTTCAGAGTTCTTAGCCTCACCTGTTTCCCCCATCCCAAATCTCAGGGTCCCACTCCTCCCACAAGTGCCCCTGTCTTAGCATTAGAGACTGGGGGTGGGGGTGGGGGTGAGGGGAAAGCATTTAATTAGTCCTGTCTCTCTACAATCCATACAACACAGCACTGGATTCTTAGCCATGTCTGTCTGTCCTGCAACAAAAAGAAATGAAAGATTCCTTTACAGTTGGTATAAAAGCTTTTGAAAAACCTTCCCTGAGTTACTGGCAGTCCAGGACATATCTGGGGATGTTTCTCACTAACACTGAATCTCCCCCAGGAACAACAACTGTCATTGAAAGCTTCTAAAATACAATCTACACGTGGCTCAGCATGACATTTTCTAATTCAAAATAATTCTCCAATTACCATACATTTCTATATTTCATGTGTGTGTCTGCATGTATATACTATGCTTTTAACTATATTATAAGCTTTTTGGGGACAAGATTATCTCACATTATTTAGTAAATTCATGTTTACTAAATTTCTGAAGACCTTCTTGCTCATTCTAACATTTGATTCCAGACAATGGGCAGTGGTTGTGCCTGGGGACCCTCAAGAATGTGGGGAGGCAGGTGTGGGGGGGGGGGGGTCTGCGGGAGCCTCACTGTGGAGCAGCCAGGCCATGAAGGGCCTCCAGGGGCTCCTGTGGTCAAGCTGAGTTTTCCTTAGGAAACAGCTTCCCGGGCACTCGGAGCCCACAGACTCAGGACTGCCTGCCAGCTCTGCTAATCATTCACCCCCTTGGCTTTCTTCTTGGCTACTTGTGGGCAGTGTCTGGTTTGGGGTGGGTGATTCCTACCTTCAAAATTGAGGTCAGGATGTCCATGTTTCAATGAGCAACATGTAGTGTTGGTGTGTGGCCAAGGTGGGGGCCTGAGCATCCTGGATGGGACCTTAATTGGGGCTACTTGTCCTCATCTGTGCCATTTTCAACTTCGCATCACTGTTGGATCAGCACTGCTGTTCTCTCTCCTCCTCTGGCCGCTGGCTCACAGATGCCAGGAATAATCAAAAGGTGGAGACAAATGGGGTGGTCAGGAAGTGAATGCACTTCCCTCAGTGTCCACTATGTCCCTTAGACCCACAGCTATGACATCCGGAAGTAACATAACTAGTGACTGAAAACAGCCACTTCTTTTTTTTTTAAATCATTCTCTCTCCCTCTCTCTCTCTCTCTCTCTCTCTCTCTCTCTCTCTCTATATATATATATATATATATATATATTGATTTTAGAGAAGAAGGGAGAGGGAGAGAGAGCTAGAAACATCAATGATGAGAGAGAATCATTGATCGGCTGCCTCCTACACATCTGCTACTGGGGATCAAGCCTGCAACCTGGGCATGTGCCCTTGACTGGAATCAAACCTAGGACCCTTCAGTCTGCAGGCCGAAGCTCTATCTACTGAGCCAAACCGGCGAGGGCTACAGCCACTTGACACCTTCAGTGCATTCTAGGTAGAACCGGGCTACTCAGAACATGCCTGGGCTCTTTGTGGAGCAATGGACTTTGCTGCCCAGAGGCCACCTCCTCTCAGAGCAGCTCAGCAATTTCCCAAAGGCAAGAACCAAAGAGTCCCAGAGCTTTCTCCATGGCCCACTCCATCACAGGGTCGTACTCACACTTCCCTTTGTACCTCCTCTCCCTAAGCATTCAGCTCTTTGATGTTTTCTGGGCGTTTTGACCACTAGCTAAAAAGGGAAAATTGGGGGTACCAGAGTCACTCCTTTCTATGCAATAACCCCCACATTTTCCTCTCTTCCTCCTACTCTCCCCCTTTCTTGTTCTCCTCTTTCTTCTTCTCCACTCCCCCCTCTCTTTAGAGAACACAGGTGCCAAAGCTCTTTCTTTTCTCTAATAGAGAAATCGAAGCTCTGCTAATTAGGGGGAGATTTGGACTGGAATCCTGGTCTCTCAATTGCCAGTCATTATTTTTTCCATTTCAAACCATGCCTTCCTAAAGCTGAGGTTCTACAACAGAATGTTAACAGCAATTATCGTCGGGTTTGGAATTGCAAGTGCTTGTTTTTCTCTATTTGCTTTTTTGCTTACGGATTTTTCTGCAAAAGGCTATGTATTACTTTTGCAATAGCTTGGGTAAACTAGATGCTATAATAAACAATTGTAAAAATTTCTATTGCTTAACCAAAAATGTTTATTGCTTGACCATATATAGTCCAAAAGTGCATAGGCCTCCTAGAAGAAGCAATTCAGGAAACCTGTTCCTTCCACCTTGGAGCTCCTCTATACTGAAGTGTGACTTTCAAATAAGCTATAATGTTCTGTATAAAGCAAGAGGAAAGGAAAGAACACACGAGGGACACTTTTGTGGGGGAGGTCAGAAAGTAATATATGTCTATCACTTCCATTCACACTCCATTGGCTAGAACTCAGTTGCAAGGCTGCATCGAACTGTGGGCATAGTGGGAAATGTAGTTTATCAGCATACAAAAGAAGAAAAGGAAATGAATACAGTGAATGTGTAGTCAATCTATGCCACACCTGTGTAAGGAAAAGAAAGTTGAAGTTAAAATGGAATAAGGAAGGCAAGTCCCTCTGTAAAGCTATCTTAAACTCTATCTCCCTTACAGCATTTTCACACTCAAATCCCCATTGTCCCACTGATAAGAAATGCCCTTCATCCTCAAGGGTATGAATAGATTGGTTTTTCTGACGTAAATGGGTGTAGAAGAGGGAGATCACTGGATAAGACTGAGGGCTCAGGCTGCTCTGTGACCTAGGGGTAAACCTCCTCCTCCTCACTGGGGGCACTATCAGCATATGGGTGTTGCCTCTCTACCCCATGGTACTGCTTTTCACCGTGAGGACAGGTGATTATGAAGACTGTGTGATGCCACCATGGTTCATGTTGAGTAATGAATTTCTTCTCCCCTCAGCACAATGATCAGGCCCAGAGAAACTCCTATTCCATGTACCTCCTGCAACGGATCCAGAACCATTTGTGTGCTCAGAGCAAGCACCTTGTTCTCTACCATCCCCTCTAAATGAAAACCTCTTGCCTTAGATACAGTCTTAACAGATGTGTAAATATTTGTGAGTAACCCAGACTTCATCTGGATAATCAGGCCATGGGAGAGAGGGACAGCTGCGACCAGAAACATCTCAAAGGCCCAAACTCAGAGCTCATGAGAACACACATTCCCACAGGTGCATACCAGGAAATAGTCATCTCCCTTCTTTGGCAGAAGTCAGTTAGTTCCCAGTGTACTAGAATGGAATGGAACAATGAGACCCACCTCACCAAAAGTGTAGGCTTCTGTCCAGAACTTTCCATTCTGTCTGGGAAGAGTGGGCAGAGAGAGATGATAAAAGTAGGTAGAAGTTAGCTCTTTATATACAGCCCAAAACTTGAGGTGGTCCTCAAAAGAGAGGAGAGCAGAGAGGCTCTGAGTTCCGCTCTTCATTCCTGAATCGGAAAGATCTGTAATTTCATGGGAAAGTTCAATGGTCATGTATACCCAGGGCTGTATCTTTTCTCTTATGGACTGTATCAGGCAGCAGTGGTCTTTAAGACCACCATAGTCAATGACTCTCTTCTGTATCCTTCATGTCCTCCCAGAAATAAGGGAATATGGGCCAGGCTGTGGGAAATATCCTACCAAGGTTTGCTGAAAATAGTGACCGGCTCTATCTTTACGATTTATGTGATCTTCTGCCTTGATGATGGGATGGTGCTGATGAACAGGGAAATGCCACCGAGATTTATGTACCCCAAAGAGTGGCAGCACCTCACCATGTTCATCCTCCTCACCCTCAATGGCTGTGTAGATGTCACGAGCAAGAACTTGCTGCCTCAGAGGTGTGTGCTCCTAGAAAAAGGTGCCCTGGTCCTGATCTTCTACGTGCTCCTGATGCTGTTGGTGTCACATGTTCAAGATTCGACAGGGGTGGAACTGCAGGTTCATTCTCTACTCATCTTGGTGGTGTTCCTGCTGATGCTGGTGTTGACTGCTGAGCTGTGGGCTCCCAATGCATTTCACCTCTCAATGATTGAGACCTTCCTGTTTCTGATGATGGGCTCCTGGCTGATGCAGGCAGGCTTTATTCTGTACCGACCAGTCACCGGCTACCCATGGCAGGATGATGACATCAGTGACATCATGTTTGTCACCACCTTCTTCTGCTGGCATGTGATGATCAATGCTTTGTGTCTACTGGGAACATATGGCATCTCTTCCTTTTGGCATCATTGTTACAGTCCCAGGTCGAAGCTGACAGGATCCAAAAAAGCTCTACATTCTGCCAACACTGAAGGACCCGCCTACCACTTGCTGCCAGAAGTGGAGCAGTCAGAGAAAGATGACCAGGCTCTTCTCCTCCCAGAGAGCTCACCCTGAGATAGGGCCCAGGATACCTGGCACATTGTCTATCCCTTCTTCCTTCTTGTAGGTTCTCTCAGACATGTGCATTGTATCCTCTTTGGTCTCCAATGAAGGTAATGGCCAAGGAGAGCATTTGGTCTCCATCTGCTGGTACATCTCCTGTCTTTGAACCTCAAATCACTGAGGAGGAGAGAGGGGGCTGAAAAAGGGATGCTGATAGGACTGATGTGTTGGGGGAAGAGGACCATAGGAATAGATAAATATGGGAGAAAAGCTATGAGAGTTAAAGAATGCAATCCAAGATCAGCCTCTGAATGGAAGAGAGTGGAATCCAGCAGTCATGCCGGCACCAGCTGTTTCTCCAGGTTTTTACTTGTGGAATAAAGACTACTTTCTCACAAATCAAAATTGCAATCGTAGGTGTTTCTGTTTGCCAACTAAAGTGAAACATTTATGGTATAATTCACTTCTCTAACCTGGTTACAGTAATAAGAACATCATACATACATTTTAAAATTTGGATAGATCAGGATTGTTTCAAATTTTCCACATAAAGAATCAGTACTTTCATATCACAGTTTTTCAAATTCCCATAAACCAAATTTCCATTAAATGGTAGCACATTTCTTATTCTTGATTTCTAATCCAGCCAAAGCAAGGCGTAGCTACTTGTTTTAACTACCATCAGCCCTACCAGGAATTTACTAGATCTTACTTTGCTTTATCCTACACTTGTGCCTTTGCCAAAGGACACTCTGTGCAATTTGGAAAAATCCATCGCCAGTCACATATTAACTATACAGTGTTACTTTATACCTGGCATTAAAACTTAACACTACTGCCACCAAGAATTACTTCTCCAGAAAATTCTCACATAATCTTTTGATCTGGAACTCTTCAGCACCTCATCTAAATCTGCCTTGTTTTTTCCATGCTGATGATACATTCTTTATCCTGTTTCTCACATTGTCTCTCACAGGGGAAGTTTTGCCTTACCCACTCAAGGCAGTCTCCTTAAGAGCAGAGATCTGTCATATCCTAGGCACCTCATTTGCTCAGCATGTTCCAGAGGAATATAATGTTGGCCTCTACACGTGAGGATTAAATTGCTTTACCAACTTTCATAATACATTATAAATATCCTATAATTAAAGCTGTGGTATAGGAGCAAGCAAGTACCATTGGACCGTCCATCAACATAGTATAATGTAATAGATGCTCCGGACACAGAAATGTGTGAGAATTAAATACATGCTAAGAAAGGGCTCCTCAATTAATGTGAGGAATAACTGACTCTCCATTTTGGGAGGAAAACCCTTAGTTTCTACCTCAGACAACACACAAGGAAAGAATTATAGGTGGATTGAAAAGTTAAACATCAGCAATAAGACTATCAAATTATTTTAAAGGAAATACAGGAAGATATTTTATTTTATTTTTATATATTTTATTGATTTTTTACAGAGAAGAAGGAAGAGGGACAGAGAGTTAGAAACATCGATGAGAGAGATCGATCAGCTGCCTCCTGCACGCCCCTCACTGGGGATGTGCCCGCAACCAAGGTACATGCCCTTGACCGGAATCGAACCCGGGACCCTTGAGTCCGAAGGCCGACGCTCTATCCACTGAGCCAAACCGGTCTGGCTACAGGAAGATATTTTATAATAAAAGATATGAAACTTTCTTGAGCAAGACAAATTCTAAAAAGATTACCCATTTTAATGAGCTTTCCCATAATTAAAAGACACAAGAAAAAGAAAAAAAGAAACGAGACAGCCCTAGTCAGTTTGGCTCAATGGATAGAGCACTGGCCTGCAGACTGAAGAATCCCGGGTTCCATTTCGGTCAAGGGCACATGCCCGGGTGGCGGGCTCGGTCCCCGGTGGGGGGCATGCAGGAGGCAGCGGATCAGTGGTTCTCTCGCATCATTGATGTTTTTATCTCTCTCTCCCTCTCCCTTCTTCTCTGAAATCAGTAAAAATATATTAAAGAAAATAAAAGGGACACTGGGAAGAACATTTTTAACACATGTAACAGACAAAAAAAAAATCAGTATCCAGAATATAGAGAGAGAGATATTCTAACACTGACAAACAAAATGCAACCTAATATAAAAATGGGCAGAAAATATAAGTGTCCATGGCTCAGAAAAAGAACAATCTCTGCCTCCACCTTCACAGTGTCTTCTTCTCTGTGTCTCGAATCTCCCTCTGCCTTTCTCTTTATAAAGCCACATGTCACTGGATTTAGAACCTACCTTAAAGCCAAAATGATCTCATCTCGAAATCCTTAACTTACTTATATCTGCAAAGACCCTTGTGCCAAATAAGGTCACTTTCATAGGTTCCAGGGTTAAGACTTGGAAATATCTTTTTAGAGGCCACCACGCACGCCACCACACTGTGCTTGCCCATACCAGGAACTTCTGTCCCATGTCCCTTGGGGCCTAAAGGCAGTTACAGCTCCATCTGTTACTCAACTATCCCTTGCGGTCACCTTCACCCAGCTCACATCTGTGTAAGAAGTACCCTTTTAAGCCCTCCTTGAACTATTCCAATTTGGGTTGCCATCTATTTCCTATTGGGATCCTCTCTGAGTCCCAATAGACACTAATAGAGTAATTGCAGATACCAGAGCTTTAAACAGAATTCATCCCCAGATATTTGGAATGATAAGAGAAAAACTTTTAAACTGATTTTCACTAAAGTGAACATACAATGAAGGAGACTAATTTGTAAACAGGTAGATAATAAATTAAGGGGATCTTCCAAATTCAATGAAGATGACCAAAGGATTAATTCATTCATTAAAAAAATTTTAAACAGCTACTTTTTCCCAGGTACTGTGTAGGGATTAGCAATACAATAATGAGAAAGACACAAACAGACATACACAATTATAGTGCAACTTATAGTAATGAATGAAAAGGAAGATTAGATGGTGTGGTCAGCAGAATTCTAAGATGGTCCCCAAGACTCCTGCCCCTGGTGTACACGCTCTGTATAATCCCTTCCTCTTGAGTGTGAATGGGACCAGTGAATGTAATGGAATTTCATTCCCAGGGTTCGTTTATAATAGCTGAATTTATTTCGTTGTTGTTGTTGTTGCTGTTACTTTAATATATCTTTATTAAATAGATATGACTTATTGAGCACTTACTGTGTGCGAGGATCTTTATATATTACTATTAACCCTCATAATAATATTTTTGAGGCAGCTTATTTTTATTTAATAATAATAATTTATGCCCACTTTGCTGAAGACACTGAACCTCAGAAATACAAATATATAGTAAACTAGTTGAAAAACAAGACAATTTCTGAATCCAAGCTCTTTCCTCATATTATAATAAGTTGCATTTAAATTAGTGAAAAGGGAGATTGCCCTAGGTGGGTCTGACCTAGTCAGGTGAGGTCTTTACAAGAACGTGAGCCATCAGGGAGATGCAACCTTGTTGGCCTGAAGGAAAGCAAACAGCCGTGTCAGGAACTTCCTATTGGGGGCAACATGGCAAGGAAATGCGAGCAAACTCTAGTTGCTGAGAGCAGTCCTTGACTCACAGGCAGCAAGAAAACGGAAGCCTGGGTCCTAGAGCTGCAAGGAGCTGCATTTTGTCAACATCCAGTGAGCTTGCAATAGGATCTTGAGCCTCCGATGGGAATCCCAGCCCCAGCCATCACCTCGGGGAGATCTGAGCAGAGGACTCAGCCAACCCATACTGGATTCCTGGCCATGGAAACCATGAGATAATACATTTGTGTTGCTTGAGCTCCTATATTTAAGTTAATTATTATGCAGCAATAGAAAACTAATGCAGGTCATATTCGTTTTGGGTGAAGGTTTATCCAGCACAGGTTAGGAATGAGAAACACCACAGTTCATTAAAGATGTATGGCTCTGCCCGGCTGGTGTGGCTCAGTGGTTGACCTCTGGACCAGGAGGTCACAGTTCGATTCTTGGTCAGGGCACATTCCCAGGTAGCCAGCTCAATCCCCAGCAAGGTGAGGGCGGGGGGAGGTGGGGGGGAGAAAGGCATGCAGGAGGCAGGTGATCAATGATTCTCTCTCATCATTGATGTCACTGGAAGATTGTATCCAAAATGAAGCTGAGATCCTAATGAGAATGAGGAGCTCCAGGCCCATCGAGTTCTTACGCTCTGTGTCTATAATCATAAGGTGGAATTTAGTTTCTTGGGCCCCAAAACAGTGGCTTGGACAGAGTACATGAGAATTCTAGATTGTGAGATACTGAAGGTAGAGGAGGAAGTTGGGTGGGAATAATAAACATAACCCTTTGGATGTCTGTCACATCAAAATTAAGGAATTTAATTTACTGAGCTTTCAGTGAGCCTCTTGGAGGCTTGGTAGACAACCTATATTAATTACCTGATTTAAAACCAGGCAAACCCTTAACTCCTACTGGCTTAACACAACAGAAGGGTATTTCTGCCACTTTCATAAAGTCAAATGCCAGCATGAACACACGTGCCGTCTCTGACCTTGTGCCTGGTTCTGCTGGAGCCCCCAGCCTCTGGCTTTCTCTCTTCCTCTGATGTATTTCTGCCTTGCAGCAAAGGTGAGCTGCAATCATTTTCTGATGATGATGATGATGATGATGATGATGACGACGACGAGAAAGGCCTTCCTAAACAGAAAGGAAGTAAATTAAAAGATGCTGGTAGATAGCACCATACTAAAATCCCCCAGCCACTGAAAAGCTTATACTGTGGCTCCCTAGATGCCATTTCTGACCAAACTTCTACGTCCTCTCCGAACTGTTCTTTTCACTAAAACTGAAATTCACTCAACATGTCATTCTCTCCTAAATCGGCACAATCCAATATGGCAGCCCTAACTATACACAACTATGGAGCACTTGTAATTTAGTTTGTCTGGATTGAGATGTGCTCTAAGTATAAAATATATGCCGGAGTTTAAAGGCTTAGTATGAAATAAGGAACAGAAAATACTTCATTTATAGTTTTGTTTTTTTAAAAAATGTATTTTATTGATTTTTTACAGAGAGGAAGGGAGAGGGATAGAGTTAGAAACATCGATGAGAGAGAAACATCGACCAGCTGCCTCCTGCACACCCCCCACTGGGGATGTGCCTGCAACCCAGCTACATGCCCTTGACCGGAATCGAACCTGGGACCCTTGCGTCCGCAGGCTGACGCTCTATCCACTGAGCCAAACGGGTTAGGGCTCATTTATAGTTTTTATAATAACATGTTGAAATAACATTTTAGACATGTTGGGTTAAATATCTCATTAAAATTAATTCCACTTTTATATGCTTTTTTTAAATGTTGCTGTGAGAAATTTTTAAATTACATGTGACACTTGATTTCTATAGGAGAGGTAGTCTAGTTTTCTCATGTCTTCAGTGTATGTGTGTGTGTATGTGTGTATGGAGCTGTGTGCCTTCAACTAAATATAAGCTCTTTGAGGATAAGAACTACGATATACTTTTTATATGCCCTGCGGCAACCAGAATTCACAGATTTTAGTAAGTTCACGTTTACTAAATTCCTGAGGACCTTCCTACTCATTCTAGCATATCAAACAAGATAAGTGGCAGTGGCTGTGCCTGGGGACCCTCGAGAATGGGGTGGGGGAGGCAGGTCTGAGGGGAGCCTCACCATGGAGCAGCCAGGCCATGAAAGACCTCCACGGGCTCCATGGTCAAGGTGAGTTTTCCTTAGGAAACAGCTTCCCAGGCACTCAATGCCCACAGGCTCAGGACTGTCTGCCAGCTCTGCTAATCATTCACTCCCTTTGGCTTTCTTCTCGGCTACCTGTGGGCAGTGTCCGGTTTGGGGTGGGAGATTCTTATCTTCAAAGCCGAGAGATCAGAGTGTTCATGTTTCAAAGAACATGCAGCGTTGTTTGGTGTGTGGCCAAGGTGGGGGCCCGAGCATCCAGGATGGGCTACTTGTCCTCATCCATGCCACTTGCAACTGCTGGGTCATCCCTACTGGGTCAGTGCTGCTGTTCTCTCTCCTCCTCTGGCCACTGGCAACAAGTTCATGGCTGCCAGGAACAACTGGGGAGACGAGTGTGGGAGCTGGAGTGAGCTCTGCTGCCCCCACCTCACTGGGACCCACAGCCTCAAAGTACTGGAGGCAATTAAGAGTGACCAAATGCAGCCCCTCTTGGGACCTACAGGCCACATGATCTCGAGCCCAGCACTGCTGATCCCTGGAGGAGCAATAGACCCTATGCTTCTCCCAGAGCAAATCTAAGAACCAAAGAGAATCCCTGGGGTCCTCTCCTTCCTGACTCATAAAACCTGTCACTTTGAATCAAGCACTGAGCTTTACAGTGTGCTCCAAGTATTTGGTGAAAATTCGGAAAAACCAGTCAGGAGATAAATAAGCTCATGTCTGTATAACAGTATCCATGCCCTTTTATTTTCACTTTAATAGAAAGTTCAACACTCAATTTTTATTTTTTTTTCAATTTTTTTTTTTCCAGTTAAGAAGTATGAAATTCAGTAAATCAAGGGAGAACTGGATTTAGAACCCAGATTTTTGGCTTCCAGTCAATGCATTTTTCCCACTTTCTCAGGCTGCCTTCATAAACTGTGTTTCTATACCTTAGTGGTGACAATGGTCACCTTCAGACTGTGGGGTTACAGATAATTTTTTAATATTCTTTTTGCTTAGATGTTTTAGCTGGGTTATTTTTCCCCCACAATGACTATATAATGAATAAAAACACCTAAAATTAAAATTTGAAATAAAGCAAATTCCTTCAGAAAGAAGAATTAAGCTTTGTTTTTCCTACTTGCCTTCACACTAAAATACCCAGCCCCACCAAATCTCCGAATAGCAAGAAGCAATCTAAATTATTGCTATCCTCGAGGGCAGAGAGAAATTTAATTTTTCTGGGATAAAGTGGACTTGAGGAAGAGTAGGTATTTGCTCAGAGGCAGTGCTGTGTGACCTGGGTGTGAATTCTCCTCCTCTCCACCAGAGGCGCCGTCAGCATGCAGGTGCCAACTCTCTGCTTACAGCATTGCTTGTACTGTGAGGGCAGATGATTTTGCAGGAGACTGTGATGTTAGCACGGCACAGCTCGTGTTAAGTGATAAACTTCCTTTCCCCTCAGAACTCCCAGAGAAATTCCTATTCCCTGTACTTCCTGTAATACAACCAGAACCATTTATGGGCCCAGTGCATGCCTTACATTCTCTGTACTTTATTCTCCACCATCCTCTGCCTTATACTCGTCTGGCTGTTACCCAATACCGAGGACACTGTCTTCCAAGGTACATCAGACATTAGTTATGGATAAATGAAGCTGATGGGCTAATTCATATTAAAATACAAAGGACCAACACCAGCTCATTGGAGTCATTCTTCTCGACAGTATCTGCATTTTAAGGATTATATCCTAAATCCCTTATATCGGTAGGGATGCATCATGGGAGAAGAATGATATGAAATATCAATGTCTTATAGTTATTAGACCTTAAACATTTGTGGTGAAGAAATCTTTGGAACTGCTGCCTCTCTGCTGTATGATGGGCCTGAGGTCTTTTCAGGTTAGAGTGGCAGCAGCCAGGGAGTATATGACGTGAAGCCAGGGAAGAGCAGGGACAAACCAAAACCCATGAGGACAAAATGGAGCCTATGTCTGCCTCTCACCACCTCCTACTTCAGTGGCAGGTGACCTGCAGAAGAAATTGGTGCCTTTCACACTAAGAGAAGGTAAGGGAGCTACAGACCTGGCTGTTGGTCATGCCAAGGAGGTGAGCCAGCAGATCAGTAACCAAATGCATGAGCTACAGTGGTCCCTACACCTTCAAAGTGTGCTTAGGTTGCTGCCTCGCTCCCACCTTCAGATTCTCAGGTAAATTTCTCCTGTCGCCAGCTCAACCTGGAACCATATAGGAAAGGGAATTCTGGGAAACATGACTCAAGCTTAGGTTTATACACTACAAAACCACCACTATCTCTAAAATCATATCAAAAGGTAGCTTTTTAGATCCAGTGGAGATGTTGAAGTGGGGGTAGGGGTGGGACAAATATGTGAAGAGGTAAGGGGAGGAGGTGAAGGGAGCTTTCTTGGTCATTTTCCAGAATGTGTCTATAAAAGAATAGAAAAGCCAGGTAGATGGTATGTATTAAATGGTTACATATCCAAATGTTTATACATATACGCATCTAGAAAGAAAACCTTACAATTGGACCCAAGTTATGTCTGAGGGGTATTGAATGATATTCAAGGGTTTGTGAGTGCCCCGGCTTCCTCTGGATATCATGGCAACCCCTACCCCATCTCATGGTCCTCTCTCTTTCTGCTCTAAGTGCTGGGCAGCACAAGAGGAAGGAATCCAGGGGAGAAAGGGACAAGTGTGACCTGAAGCACCCCAAAGGCCATAGAGGGGAGCCCCTAAAAACACATTCATCAACTTTCTTCTTTGGCAGAAGCCAGTTCCCAATGTACCAGAATGGAATGGAACAACGATGCTTTACACCACCGAAGGTGTAGGCTTGATTCAAGAAACACTTCCTCTCTGTAGGGGGGCAGTGGGAGGGGTGAGATGATAAAAGTTGGTGGAAGGCAATTCTTTCCAAAGTCCAGACCTTGGAGTGGCCCCAGAAGGTGTGGACGTGCCCAAGTTTTGTTCTTCTCTCTTTTGTGAAGAAGATCTGTAGTTCAATGGGAACCTTTATCGGTCATGTGTACCCGGGGCTGTTTCTATTTTCATACGGACTGTATCAGGCAATAGTGGTCTCCAAAGCTGTGATATTCAATGACTCTCGCCCGAATCCTTCATGTCCTCCAAGAAACAAGGGAAGATGGGCCAAGCTGTGGGAAATATCCTACCGAGGTTTGCTGAAAATAGTGACCGGCTCCATCTTGATAGCTTATGAGAACAGTTGTATTAAAGGAGGGTTGGTCCTGATGAACAGGGAAATGCCACCGAGATTTATGCTCCCCAAACAGTGGCAGCACCTCACCATGTTCATCCTCCTCACCCTCAATGGCTGTGTAGATGTCACGAGCAAGAACTTGCTGCCTCAGAGGTGTGTGCTCCTAGAAAAAGGTGCCCTGGTCCTGATCTTCTACGTGCTCCTGATGCTGTTGGTGTCACATGTTCAAGATTCGACAGGGGTGGAACTGCAGGTCCACTCCCTACTCATCTTGGTGGTGTTCCTGCTGATGCTGATGTTCACTGTTGAGCTGTGGACTCCCAATGCATTTCACCTCTCAATGATTGAGACCTTCCTGTTTCTGATGATGGGCTCCTGGCTGATGCAGGCAGGCTTTATTCTGTACCGACCAGTCACCGGCTACCCATGGCAGGATGATGACATCAGTGACATCATGTTTGTCACTACCTTCTTCTGCTGGCATGTGATGATCAATGCTTTGTGCCTGTTAGGAATCTATGGCGTTTTTTCCTTTTGGCATCATTGTTACAGTCCCAGGTTGAAGCTGACAGGATCCAAAAAAGCTCCACATTATGCCAACACTGAAGGACCCGCCTACCACTTGCTGCCAGAAATGGAGCAGTCAGAGAAAGATGAGCTTCTTCTCCCAGAGAGCTCACCCTGAGATAGGGCCCAGGATACCTGGCACATTGTCTATCCCTTCTTCCTCCTTGTAGGTTCTCTCAGACATGTGCATTGTATCCTCTTTGGTCTCCAATGAAGGTAATGGCCATGGAGAGCACTTGGTCTCCGTCTGCTGGTACATCTCCTGAACTTGTAATTGCTGAGGAAATGAGAGGGGGCTGAGAAAGGGATGCTGAATAGATTGGTGAGGTGGGGGAAAGAGGACCAAGTGAATAGATAAATGTGCAGGAAAAGCCATGGGGATTAAAAACGCAATAGAAGGGAAGCCTTTGAAGGGAAGAGAGGGGAGTCCAGCAGTCATTCCATCTACCAGCTACTTCTCTGGGTACAAGTGATTGCCTTTTACCTGAGGGAATAATGATTTCTTACAATTCAAAACTGGAATCATTCATGTCTCATCCTGATAAAGAATAGCGGGTATTTCTGTTTGCTCACCAAAATGGCTCTATCACGTGCAGCTAGCATCAACAGAACTTTTGTCTCCTCCCAAAGAAAGTCCTTTAAGGATTGGGTTAATTTCAAATTAATAAAGTGAAACTATACTAATGCTTTAATATAGTAACATTTCAAATTTGTACAACTGAAATTTTTATAGAATCCAAATGTTTCTATATTTTATTAGTCCTATTCCAGACAAAGCTTACCTAGTTCACCATTACCACCTTAGCACATGTAATTTACTAGATCCTATCCATGAGTGTTGGCAAAAGGTCAGTCCTTTCTATTTCACAGAAAGCCGTCCCGCAATCACATTTTTATCATGTTATCTGGTACCCAGCATAAGACCCACCTTCAACCTCACACCATGGAGCACCCCCAAAGAGGCCTTCTCCACTATGACTCCTTTGTTCTGGGACTCTTAGACACATTTACTAGACCCACCTTGTTCACTGGCTCATACAGCTGATACACTTTGCTTGCTCTGTTTCTGAAATCCTTCCCCTTGGGGAGGCCTTTCCTCATCATCTAGACTGTAGGCCATATCAAGTTACATACTTTCCTATGTATGAGCCAACTATGTAGCATAGGTGATGCTTAATAAAGGCTTGTTTGCTTTCAAAACTCTGCCTACACATTTCTTCAAAAAGTGTTGCCAGACAGGTCGGAAGGTCTGTGAAACTCTGAAGCCTAAAGCCTAAGTCATCTCCTTAGTCATGTGCCCACTCTCTTCCTCATTCTTGGGATAACAAAATCCACTATTCTGTTTCTGCATTGTTTACTGTGCTAATCTATACTAATAAAAGGGTAATATGATAATTAGACTGGATCAACCGGACATCTTCCGGATGTCTAAGTTCCTTCCAGACAAAGCCACAGTGGCAGGGGCCAAGGCATAGGCAGTTAGGGGTGATCAGGCCAACGGAGGAGGGCACTTAGGGGCGATCAGGCCAGCAGAGGAGCAAGCAGTTAGGGGTGATGAGGCCATGAGGGGGGCAAGCAATTAGGGGCGAGATCAGGCTAGCAGGGAAGGGCAGTTGGGGGTGATTAGACCAGCAGGGGAGGGCAGTTGGGAGTGATCAGGCTGGCAAGGGAGGGCAGTTGGGAGTGATCAGGCTGGCAGGCGAGTGGTTAGGAGCCAGTGGGATCAGGCCTAAACCAGCAGTCGGACATCCCCAAGGGGTCCCAGATTGGAGAGGGTGCAGGCCGGGCTGAGGGAACCCCCCCGCCCCCATGCACAAATTTTGTGCACCTGGCCTCTAGTTGTTTTATAATTCCCACAAGCATTTCTACAAGGAACCTCCAAAAAACGCTGAGACTCAACAGGTTGACTTGCCCAAGTCTTACAGCTAGCAAGACAGGAATTCAAGTGTAGGTGTGTCTGACTCAAGCCAATGACTATGTCCTCTGGGTCACTGTGATTTTGCTAATGGCAATGGTGAAGGGAGTGATCCTCCAAATGAAATTGTTAAAAGAGAAAAAAAAGCAAGCAGCAGTGCAAATACTCTAGACTCCCCTAAAAGATGTGTCTCTTGTCACACTTTCTGTTCATCACCGCCCCCCCCCCCCCCGTCTTGCCCCCTAGGGTGAGAGAGAGAGAGAGAGGGAGAGAGGGGGAGAGAGAGAGAGAGAGAGAGAGAGAATGAATCTAGCTGACTCTCAACTTCTAGATGGGTCTTAAATTTTGGGGCTCAGATCTATGTGAGGGCTGAGGATAAGATTCGTTTGTGACCAAGTTTCCTGATTCTTGCCATTTCCCCTTAACTGTTGGTTCCTAGACTTTTCTCAATGACCTTTTTTAGAGGGGACCTTCTTTCTCTTCATTTCCGGTATGCATTGATGGAGAAGGCAAAACACCACAGTGCTGCTTGCTGCCCATTTCTAGACATCTGGCTTAATTTTATAATCATAAACAAGCCTCTGGTAATCAATTGATAACCACAGGATAATACCTCTTCAGTATCCAGTATAGGCAATAAACTTACCTATTATTAATTTACTATATTAGAGATGCAACAGAGAGGCCCTCCCCTTGAAAGCCAGTCAAGAAAACAAGTTCCCACTCTTCAATTTGCAGGGAGACATGTAATTCTCACAAAATTCCACCAGAGGGCACTAGGTTCACACAAACCTCAGTTAAGCCTCTAGCTCTCCAACTTGGTAAACAAGTCTCTCAAGAAAAGGTTTAAAAAACAGGGGTCCGGAGAGGGAAGGTAAAGGAGATCAGGACAAATACAGAACCCGTCTAAGTATTGCCCAAGCATCCAGAAAACATACCCCAGGGCTATTTGTTTCCGATGAAAATTTGGCATGTGCATGTGAAATACACAGGGATTCAAATCAATTAAAGGGATAGGGATGGGGGAGAAGGACCTTGGACCCAGTTGAGGATATCTTTGGGAAAAGTACCAACTAAAAAAAGGCACACTCTGATCCTAGTAATGTTTTGACCGCAATGCTAAATCTCAACTTTTTCATAAACTTCAACAATGCTCCCATCATTCTAGAGAACAAAGATAGATCCATCCATACATTGAGAATAAAGAACCCATTTTATCGGTAAATATCCCAGATTCACAAAACAGTGAAACTGGGGGCCAATTATTGAATATGAAATATGATCTCCAAAGATCCCTTTAAGTGGAACCGTAAAACATTTTTGTTTCTGGTAATCCAGTTGTTCACAAGGAATATATTGAATGCCCACTATATGGAAGGCACTTAAACCCACAGCAGGAGTGTAGCACTTGGATTAGTCCCTGCACTTGGGTAGAGATTTCAGTGTTTTAGAGGTGGTAGTCCAGGAAGACATTGTCCACTGCAGAACAGCGGTTCTCAACCTGTGGGTCGCAACCCCTTTGGCGGTCAAATGACCCTTTCAGAGGGGTCGTCTAAGACCATCCTGCATATCAGATATTTACATTACAATTCAGAACAGGAGCAACATTACAGTTATGAAGTAATAACGAAAATAATTTGATGGTTGGGTCACAACATGAGGAACTGTATTTAAAGGGCCAGAAGGTTGAGAACCACTGCTGCAGAACGTGAAAGAGAGTAAGGCTCTCAAGGGAGTTACACACTGGAAGCACACCGGCTGTGAAATACTGCCCTAAGATGACATCAGCAAGCTACTGACTTATTGAGGCCTCCGTTTCCTCACCTTTAAGACAGAATGATATGAACATCTAATTCCAGAATTGCACGGCTTTAATTTTCTCAACGGTACTTATTTTCCCATGTTGTTAGCTAAGATGAACTTAATGCTTCCCAACTCTGCAGTTTCCTACTGGAAACAAGATTTGGGGTAGGGCTCCGAGAGACTCAAGCCTTCAGACATAACATGGAGTTTGAGAAACCAAGTCTTCACTGTATTCGAATGACTTCAAGGAGCCTTCAACAAAAATCAGGCTAAAGAAACACAGCTGAGGTTTGAACTTCTCATTTTCTAACCTGAGTTTAAGAATATCAAACAATCGACCTAGCTGGTGTTGCTCAGTGGTGAGAGTGCCAGCCCAAGGACTGAAATGTTGAGGGTTTGAGTCCGGTCAAGTGCATTACCTTGGTTGCAGGCTCCATCTGACCTGGTCCTGTTGGGGCATGTGTGGGAGGCAACCAATTGATGTGTCTCTCTCTCCCTCCCTTCCACTCCCTCTAAAAACCAATTGGGGGGGAAAAATATCCCGGGTTAAAAAATTAACAAAACAAAAAAGAATATCAAACAATCAGGAAGGATATAAAGAACAATTTCTCTGTGTTCAGTGTTAAGTACTGAATTACGGTAAAACCTGGTCTTCCCTCCTTTAATTGTGTAATGAAATTGGAAAGCTTGGCCACCTGCAGCTCCTTCCCTAAATCTGGTTTAAGAGTAATGACATTAACTCCCAGGACTGTTCCTTTCCTTCTTTTGGATTTTTGTTTTAAGATTATACAATGGTCTATTCTTTTGAAAAGAATTGGTATTGATTTATTTAAAAACAAAAATAGTTGACAATTTGGGGTTGGGTTTCCAGGGAGTTTCTGAAGCCGGGGTCTCAGCTGTGTGCCTTTAGCCTGATTAAAAGGTTTTGTCGAATGCCTATTGAAATCATTCAGATGTGGGGAAACCTCCATTTCTCAAACTGCATGTGATGGCTGGCTGATGGTTTGGGTCTGATTGAGCCCTACCCCAAATCTTGTCCCTCAGGAGTGCAAGGCAGCCATGCAAGCCCTGGGAAGGCACCTCAAACCACCAGATTAAGGGCTTCCTACCTGCAGAGTGAGAATGAGTCCTTCAAAAGAGATAGAAATTGAAAGGTGAACTCCCAGGTAAACTCACCCTAGACAAGGCCTTTATTTCAGGCAATAGAGCAACATTGAAGAAATGCTTTTAGTCCCCGGTCATCTTTGATATGAAACAAAATCTTTACCTGGCCCTAGCTGGTTGGGCTCAGTGGATAGAGCCTCGACCCAAGGACTGAAGGGTCTCGGGTTCGATTCCAGACAAGGGTATGTACCTCTGAGGCCCCAGGTGATCCCCAAGGCAACTAATCAATGTGACTCTCTCACATTGATGTTTCTCTCTTTCTGTCTTTCCTCCTCCCTTACACTATCTAAAAATCAATGGAAAAATATCCTCGGGTAAGGATTAACAAAAAAAATAAAAAATTGCTCTCCCACTCCACCCACCCCTTGGACATACGGACTCGACCTAAGAGACAAAAACCTGAATTTGAAGCACATGTAATAGAACCCCCTGTCGGCTCTGATACTGAGTGTACCAAGAGATAGGAGAGTACATAGGCTCAAGCATTCTAATGCCCTTTTTACCGAGGGGGTGGGGAATCGGGTGGGTGGCCATTTGGGGAAGAAGCGGAAGGAGAACAAAAGGGCAGCAGACACAGCAAAGCCAAACCAGATGAAACAGGCTGTTCTACTTTTAACTTCTCCAAAAGTACAGTCTGGGTTTCTGGGGGTGAACCAGTTAGTAACAGGGCTTTTTCTTCCCTCATACCTTTTTAAGATTCCCAGATCAGTCCTTGGACTCCTGTGAGCCCTACTTCGGTTGGCTTCAGTAAGTGTAGGGTGGGCCGAGGAGGACAAGGCCTCTTGCGCCCTCCTGAAAGACGCAGCTGTCATGTACTATGTTGCTAGCCCTGACAAAGTATGTCCCTGGTCACAGGAATGGCTCAAAGCAAATCTATTTCATTCTTGGAAAAGCAGCTCAAAACCACATGGTTTCTTGGTGCCGCTGTCCTATCTGTGTGGTCAACAAACACCACTTATTGAACACTTACCCTGGATACTATTGGGAATTACAAGATGAATAAACTGCTCAAAGATGTTAAGCTACCTAGCAAGCATTCACAGGACAAAATATCATATCATAAGCTACAAAAAAACTGCACTTGCTACTGTTCCATTTCCCTATGTTTGCCATTCCCACCCCAAGTGCTGGATAGAGGTGGTCAGTAGAGTAGAAGGCTCTGTTTTATGCTTAGGCAGTTTGGCATCTGGATATCAACACCTTTTTAAACAAGAACATCTTGTTTAAAAGGACCTTTTCACTTCCTCCCCTCCCCTCCTCAGCCAGCTTAAACTCAAGACTTAACAGAAAGAAATGGAATGAAGACGGTTCACTGTTACCAGGTCTAAGCCCACTCTCAGAAAACAAACAGTGGAGCATAAGAGAGTTAGAAAGTTGTACATAATGGGTTGTTATGAGGGAAGAAATAATCCAATCTCTCCAGATTACATTTTATCCTATAATAATCATAAACACTATGTTCCAGATACTATACTAATTTACTTGCAAATGCTGTCACAATTAATCCCTACAATATTTTGTAGGCAAGGAAACCGAGGCTTCATGTGGCTAAGTAACTAAGCCAACACAAAGCTGCTAAGAGGTAAAGCCCAGGTTGGTCTGACCTGAAGCCCCAGCTTTCAACAACCACATGATAAGATTCCAACAGGCAGCACTGAAACTTAACATGGAATCCCTTACCCTTGCCAGGCACTTTACTCAGTCCAGAATGTCACCTGTCCGAAACATACCAAAAGCTCTTTTGAGATGAAGGTTGCACCTGTAATTTTAAAGCACTGTAGTGTTAAACAAACTCTTAAAGAGGAGGGATGTTGACCAAGAAGCCACGTTGTGTGTTTGTGGTCACAGGCAACATTTTTTTTCCACATTTGTGGTACAAAAAATAACCAAAAGAGCAAACTTCTTCCCTTCCTCTTCTAAAGGCTCTGAAAACATGCCTTCTTGGTCTTCAAATAAAAATAAGTTTCCAACACTGGGGCTCCTGAAAGATGCAATAAAGGCCAGATACCTTCAGATGGATTTCAGAGAATAAAAATAGAGAATGATTAAGTAATAAAGCTGGTGCATATATATCTGTATATATATATATATATATATATATACACATTTGTGTGTATATATATGTACATACACATACACAATTACTGTGCATCTGTTGACAAGCATCCATTTCGCGATTGTGTTTGTCTATACATTTTCTCAACCATCGCTGCAAGGCTGAGACGGGGAAGGATACTGACTCTGACTCTCTTTCCAGATTTAAAAAAAAGGCGCAATAAATTACCTGAAAAGCAAAACCAGGGAGGATCTGTTTAAGGAATCCTAAATTTTCTAGCTACCCTAGGTCTATTCAAAGACCTCTCTTTCCTTTCAGCCGCTCTTGGGAAGTTTGCACAGAGAATTTCAATCCTGGTGGGCAACTCTGAAGGTCCTCTCTTGAAAACCTTTGCAGACAAGAAAACTTGGGCCCAGAGAGACTGACTTGCTTTCCGTGTAACAGAAGGAGAATCAGACAGGTCCCCAGCTTTGTTTCGCCTGCCCTCAGGTTCCTCTCTATGGATGGTACTATAAACACAGCACGTTGACTATTAACTGTGAGCTCGAAGACATCTGGTCATTCACCCAAACCCACCCAGGCCTACCCCGGGAGGCCCCTCTCTGTGCCGACCTCTCCGCCCGCAGGCCCAGGGCTCTCCGGCCCCTGCGCCCTGCGCCCCTCTTCATATGACACGAGCGCGGAGAACGCGGCTGGGAGGGGGGACAGAGGGTCTCTAACAACAAAAGGCAAATTTATGTTCCGCGGGGTCAGAATTTCATACGGGGTCTGCAGTAGGACCTCCTGAAAGACAGGACTCTTGCAACTTAATCCAACCTGACGGCTGCAGGGACGGAGGCAGCGGACGGCTGGCTGCGCGCTTCCAGAGCCCGGTGGGCGCGGCAGGGACGCCCCGCGGTGGCGGGCGGAAGGCAAGGGCACGCAGGGTCCTTCCCGCAGGAACTCGCCCCTCGTGACGCAGCCCGCCCTGCTTCCCGCCCCACCCCTCCCCTCCTCCCAAGTCCTGGCGCCCCCTCCCCTCTCCCGCGCTCCTCCCCCAGGGCCCTTTCCCTTTCTTTCTTTCCCGGCGCGCTCGCCCCCTCCCCGGCGGCGCCGCCGGTGGCCCAATGGCCGCGGTGCCCGGGCGCGCATCAGCCGGCCCGCCCCGGCTGCCGGCCGCTGGGAGCCAATCAGGGTGCCGGGGACGGCCCGGGCCGCCGATAAAGGGTGCGGGCAGCGCTCGGCCCCGCAGAGCCGAGGATGGGAGAAGAGCCGAGTGTCTGAGCAGCACTCCCAGCTTCCTCTCTTCTCCTCTCTGCACCTCGCTCTCACGGCCTGCCCGCCCTGCCCCCCTGCCGCCTGCTCGCCCCCCAGGTAAGCGGCGCGCGGGGCCCGGGGACTCGGTGGCGCGCGCCGCCCGGCCCCTTCCCGCTTCCCGCTTCCCGGCCTCAGTCTGCCCCGCGGCCGATGGGCCGCCTCGTGGGCTGGCGCCGCTCCGGCTTCGGTGGGCCTGGGTTGGCGACGGTGGGGCGCGCCGGTCGCCGGGCTTGGAGGAGGGCGGGGACTTGTTTTGACCGGCCTCTGGCTGCCGGCGGCCCCGAGCGCCGCCCCTGGAGGTCGCTCGGCGGGCGGTGCTGTGCGCGCGGTGGATGGAGTCGCCGGGTGGCCCCTGCGGGAGCGCGCCCCCCTCCCCCGCGGCGGCGGGCCTCGGCGATCGTCGTGGTCTTGATGCTCTTCTAGCGGCCTCCGTGGAGGCGAGTGGCCGTGTTAGTGCGGTCAGCGCCGGCTGCGGTCCGGTCCCGGGGACCTGCCACTGTGACTGAACAATGGGGACCCCGGGCTGCGGCGCGGCGGCGGGCCTGGCCAGTGGAGAGGCCTGGCCTGGCCGAGGAGAGGCGGCCGCGGCGCGCTGTCCCCCAGCCTTGGGCCTCGTAGGGGTATGGCCCCCACGGCCAGGCCCTGAGATCGGGCCGGGGGCCCGAGGGGCGGCGGGCACCAACTGTCCCGGACATTTCAGTAGGAAAGGGCTGCTCTCAAAGTGGATTATTCCAACTACCCCGGGGGTGGCCCAGGGGTATTCTCCCCGAGCCGCAGATCCTCGGTGAAGACAGCGAAGCAAGATGAAGATGACCAGAAGTCCATTTCCTCAGAGCAGTCCCCCAGCTGCTTCGGCTTTGTCGCCTACTCCATGAACAACCCAGGAGAGAAATCGCGAGTTACGATGAAGACCGCGAGCCACCACCAGCATGCGCATTCCGGCCCATCCTGGTATGATCGCTCTCTGACTCCCTCGTTCTCTCCCGCTGCCTCCCCGGGCTCCATTCCGTCGCCACATTCGACTCCCTCGCCCCGGAGCATGTTCCAGCCAGAGCCGGACAAGGAGGACAGGCGCGAACGCCACTCCAAAAAGAGAAGGTCCAAAGAGTGCAACTTCAACGATCCGCTTGACCTTCTGTGGCTGGGGTGAGTGAGGAGACCGGGAGGAGGCTCTCCAGCCACCGGCAGCTGCAGAAACAGCTCAAAACGGCAGGACCCTGTGTTCCTCCTCACCGGGTCAACTAGGCACGCGGTGGCACCAGGTGATACAGTAAACAACTAGGCTGTTGGCGACCAACTTGTGTCACGGAAAAGAGCAGAAGATCCAAGATCATCCCCTACCCAGGCTGATGGGAGGAAGTGGGCTTGGTGTCTGGGAGGAAAGCCGGAGACTGGGTTGTGTAGCTTTTATTGGGAGCTGTGAAGGGATTGGGGGATTTGTTCCTTCTGGACTTAAGAAGCGGGTGTGGGGGTGAGGGTGGGATTTGATCCACCGAGTCTTCTAAGACGGTAGGCAAAGGGCGACTTGAGGACTTGAGAGGCGAGTTCCTCTTCCCCAGGGGAAGGGCGAAGATTTTGGAAGAAGCTGATGTTTTCAGCTGGGTAAACATGGACAGTTGCCCATAGAAACTTTGTCATTGTACTTCGGAGTTGCCCAAGTCATAGGAGGAGAACAATATGTTCCCTTTTGAACCACCCGTGGCCACCGAGGCGGGTGGGGGGAGGAGGGAGTAGTAGAACCGATTCCTCTTAGGTTTTGTGGCTGCAGAGTGTCTTCTTTTCCGAGGTTTTGTGGTGTTGGCTTGCAGTTTCTAGCAGGCGTCGGCTTTTGAAACTGCACATCTTTTTCATTTATTAGTGGGAATCCCCTCATTCCTTGAAAAGCTCTCTAGTGGGAGTCTCAGCATGTCATTCTCAAACTTACCTTCTTGAAGTGAGAATTTTGGCTTTCACTGATGGAAATGATGGCTGCGTGCATCTTAGGATCCCACTTGGATCAGCTATTTTTTAATCTGGGTGACTGACTATAAGGACGGCAGCTCTTTTAGGAAGCCACCAGCCTTTTAAGCCTGGCTAACCCCCTTGTTTTATCCTACCTACTATCTAAATGTGAGGTTCCCGCCCCGCCCCCCTCCGGGTTTGGAGGAATCTTCAAAACGGGTTTTTTATTGACATGCCCACTAAGGATGCCAGGCAAAGGGAAGACTCACCCGGAGACCATGGCAGACAAGCCTTTCTGTGGCTGGATTTTGTTTGTATTAGAAGACCACGTCTGTTCTGTAAATTTGTGTTTCTGAACGTCTGTGTCTTTTGTTTTGGGTTCCCTCCCCTCCTCCCCAGTGTCTTAGTATAAAAATAAATAAATAAGTAAAACCATTTCCCTGCCATGGACACACTGAGAAAATAAAGCTTAGCCCTCAAGATTCTAGCTTGAGGAAGCTTATAAGGAGGTTTTTGTCTAACATAAATCTTTAATCCCCCCGAAAGCAGAGTAATAAATAGACCCTTGAAGTGTGTAACTTTCGAAGGGAGGGGGTCACCACTCCCTCTGTGACTTCTTGATTTCATTGTCCTTATAGAGGGATTCCTTTTGGAATTGGTGTTCTTCATTTATTTATTTTCTTTTTCTCACCAGAGCAACTTCCACCATGTCCACCTCAGCGAGTTCCCACTTGAACAAAGGCATCAAGCAGATGTACATGTCCCTGCCTCAGGGTGATAAAGTCCAAGCTATGTACATCTGGATTGACGGTACTGGAGAAGGACTGCGATGCAAGACCCGGACCCTGGACAGTGAGCCCAAGAGTATAGAAGGTGAGCAGAGTGGGGAGTCTGTGCTGGGTGGGCAGCCTGAGACCAAGCCACTAGATTGGGCCTCTTTATTCTGTTTGGAAAGCTTTTCTAAGGCAGGGCTTTTCAGACTTCAGTCACTCAACATTAAGCTCTTACACTGCCTCCAAGCATGGCCACAATGGACTCCTTTATTTCAATGAAATCTTGTGTGTAAGTCAGTATATATAAGACAAAAAATAAAGTCTGGTTGGGGGGGTAAAAGAGGGCTGGATTCTTTGCGGACTTGGGTAGCCTTTAGTTGGTTTAAAGCCCCCCCAGGAACCCAGTTTGTTAACCATTGCTCTAATCTGACTGAGACATCTATTTTACAAACTCTTTGAATACTGTTTTGAACTCATATCATTGAGGTTCTAGATGCGAAGTCAACACCCTAAAGTGCTTTCTTAAAAGGACCAGCCATTCATGTGTTTTTAACGGATGACACTTTGGGATTTTTTAAAAAATATATATATATATATAGTTTTATTGATTTCAGAGAGAAAGGGAGAGGGAGAGAGAGAAACATCAACGATGAGAGAGAATCATTGATCGGCTGCCTCCTGCACATCCCACACTGGGGACCAAGCCTGCAACCCAGACATGTGTCCCACCTGGGAATCAAACCATGACCTCCTGGTTCATAGGCCAACACTCAACCACTGAGCCACATCAGCTGAGCCACTTTTGGAAATTTTTAAATAATCTGATTACTTGTTCCACTAACAGTCATTATATTACTTGTAGCCTTTATTTTTTTTGGTCTAGACTAGGGAAGCCATCGCCCTCTTCCTTCTAAAAAAAGGGATCAGAAAACAGCTGTCACCTCTTACCTACTTTTAGGATAGCTGCCTCTTCTGATAACTTGACATTTGAGTGAATAAATGACCATAATATAAAACATACCTTGTGTATCTACTATGCGGCAGGTATTAGAAAGACATTGGGGATACAGATGAGAGTTTGGTTTGTGCCTTTAGAGAACTCAGTCCGCTGGAGAGAGGAAGAAACCGGCCTTTAAGCATAGTGGGAGAAGTGGATAAGTGTTGTGGGAGCATCCTTGAACAAGTCATCCTGCTTGGTCGTCTGTTTCCTCATCTATAAAATAAGGACAGACCATAGACCCAGTCAGGGAGGGGGTGATGAATCAGAGAAAGAAGAAACACAGATGGTCTAGTGGGGGAATTGAGAATCCTTGTTTCTCCTATTTCAATATTTAAAATGATGACTGACTGCTGATGTCAGAATATTTCCATTTGTCTCCTTGGTGTCCAGTGGTCTTATTAAGGGAAGAACCATCATTCTTAGGTTGTCCTTGTGACTGTTATTTCGTTAAGGAAGTGATGTAAGGGTCTCACTAGAACTCAGAATTGTAGGGCTATGTGCACACGTCACAGTGCGTATTAATAGTGGCAGATATGCATCACTCGCTTTCTGGAAATGAGAGTGTAGACGGGTGAGTGAAGGGCTGTGTTGCTGCCTAGAAAGCTGTGCATTTTTAACTTAATTTTCCTCTCTTTTTACCCCAGAGTTGCCCGAGTGGAATTTTGATGGCTCTAGTACTATGCAGTCTGAAGGCTCCAACAGTGACATGTATCTTGTTCCTGCTACCATGTTTCGGGACCCTTTCCGCAAGGACCCCAACAAGCTGGTGTTCTGTGAAGTCTTAAAATACAACCGCAAACCTGCAGGTGCGTATAGGATAGATATGGATACCCCCACCCCAATTCATGAATGGAAGAAAGGGGAGGGAGAGGCTATTGCCAAATTAGTAATGGACTGTCTCAATGTTTCAAGAGTCGAGGGGAGGGGGAGGAGTTGGGGGTTGAATGTGCATCTCTCCACCTTGAACTTCCTCATTCCAAGTGGTAAAGTGGGCCATCCTCCCATGGTCTCCTGTTGGTTGCATAAAATTGAATCCTTCTAAATCTGTTTGCTGGTGGAGTCCCCCGTGACACAGTCCGGCCTGCATGCCTGTAGATTTTAAGAACATGGTTCTGAAGTTAGAGCGTTGGGTTTGAATTTGGGATCTGCCACTTCATAGCTATGAACTTGGGCAAGTTACTTATCCCCTATCCTTCACTCCCCTATCCTGATTTTAAAATGAGTAATAAAATCCATCCCCTAAAGTTGTTTGAAGGATTAAATGAGTTAATATGTGCAAATAATCGAGAGCAGTTTGACATCAACTATCGGTGGCTGCTTCATTCCAGACATCTTGTTTTCCTCCTTGTCTGTCCACTGACTGAAGTATGGGCCTCTTGGTTCATTGATAACATACGTTTACCTCGAGGTTTGCTGTAACTGCACCTTTGGGTTTCGTCAGGCATGCCTATCCTTCCCAGTTCTCGGCCATTCATCTTTTTAAACTCAGCTGAAATCTCACTTCTGTGTAGTCTCTTGCTGCCCTTTGGCATTGAGACTTTTTGGCAAGTCACTTAGTTTTGTAATGCCTTTGTTTTGAGAGCCCGTATCATTGTGGTAAAGGGCATGAGCTCTGATGGCCAAGACAGTCATGGGTTTCCTGGCTCTGCTGCCTGCCTTGTAACCTGGACAGGCCACCGAACATCTCTGAGCCTCATTTTCTCACTTGTAAAGGTGGAGATGTCTAATACCCTTCTCAGGGTGGTTAGGAAGACTCGGTTGTGGATTTTCTTAATGTAGACCTCTTAAAATGGGTCCTGGGGCATAGTTAAGCAGTCAGTACGTCTGTATTTACTTATTTTAAAGTTCCCATCTTGCTTAGAAATTGTTTCCAGTTGAGCTCATCTCATTGTAACGTTTTTCTTTTGCACTATCCAATTCTTTATAACTCAGCACTAAATCTTCTCACCCGAAATGAATTCAAGGCTCCCAATACACAAGTGATTCAATAAAAATTGTAGGTTTGGTTCTAAATGCCCAAGAAACTAGAACTAGGTCTGGCTGTACAAGCGGCTGTCTGGTGAATGGACAGTGTAAGTGCCTGGCGTTGGGTATTTACGAGGCGGCCAGCATGCTGATAAGGTGAACACTTGCACTTTCCTGGAGCCACTGTCATGTGACTTGATTATAACAAATTTGGGGGGAACCTCCCTACAAGTGTTTAATTAGAGCATCTCCCATTTTCCTCTTTTACACCAATGGGACCCAGCAAGGTAAACAGGGCCAGTTTAGCTTTTTCTCAACACTTTGGCTGCGTGGATTCGCAAGAACTTCTTTTTTCCCCACCAGCACCGAGATTCAGTATATTTGCCCAGATGTCTCTAAAGCAGTGGTTCTCAACCTTCTGGCCCTTTAAATACAGTTCCTCATGTTGTAACCCAACCATAAAATTATTTTCGTTGCTACTTCATAACTGTAAGGTTGCTACTGTTATGAATCATAATGTAAATATCTGATATGCAGGATGGTCTTAGGCGACCCCTGTGAAAGGGTCGTTCGACTGCCAAAGGGGTCGCGACCCACAGGTTGAGGACCACTGCTCTAAAGGATTGTTGTCTCTTTTTTTTTTTCTAGAGACCAATTTAAGGTATACCTGCAAACGGATAATGGACATGGTGAGCAATCAGCATCCCTGGTTTGGAATGGAGCAGGAATATACTCTCATGGGCACAGATGGGCACCCTTTTGGCTGGCCTTCCAATGGCTTCCCTGGACCCCAAGGTAAGTCTCCTGGGTGAGAGGTGAACTTGGCTCCTCCCCGGTTGCTTAATTGGTGAGGAAAGTCTCTTTCCCCAGAGATGGCAGTGACTCCTTATGGATCAAAAAGCTATGGGAGCGTCCCTGAGACTGGCTGGAATGATACTGTGCCCTCACGTTACCCAGACTCAAACATAGATGTTTAGCCATTGATACTGGGGGGAAACCTTTGGCTCCACTGAGGAGCCCCCTGCCCCACTGCCCCACTGCCAGGTGAAGGCGGGGACAGTGATTCCGGAGAGCCAGTGTTAGAGCTTTCTGATTGCTGACCTTGGGCTGTGCATCTTAGGTGGAAAGGGGGCGTGTTCTGGATTTCCTCTCTCGACATTTCGTCTTGATGCCTCTACAGGTCCATACTACTGCGGCGTGGGAGCAGACAGAGCCTACGGCAGGGATATTGTGGAGGCTCACTACCGGGCCTGCTTGTACGCTGGCATCAAGATCGCAGGGACAAATGCCGAGGTCATGCCCGCCCAGGTAAATGGCTCTCATCCACCGCTTTCCCCGTCACTAGGCAAGTAGAGGCTTTTTGGTAGCAAGGGCTGCTGATGCTCCCCTCCTTAACCCAAAACCTAAAAGGTTGGATGGACTAGAGGAGGGAGAAGGGAGCGGGTTTCAGAGTGGGGTGAGTGGGGTGAGCAGTTGGCTTTATATTCAAGGCCAACCTTCTTGTTCTCTAGTGGGAATTCCAAATAGGACCCTGTGAAGGCATCGACATGGGAGATCATCTCTGGGTGGCCCGTTTCATCTTGCACCGAGTGTGTGAAGACTTCGGAGTGATCGCAACCTTTGATCCCAAGCCCATTCCCGGCAACTGGAATGGTGCAGGCTGCCACACCAACTTCAGCACCAAGGCCATGCGAGAGGAGAACGGTCTGAAGTGAGTGCCTTCTGCTGGGGCCGTCTTATTTCTGTGCGAGAAGACTTGCCAGGGGCGTGATGTATTGGGGATGAGTAAGCCAGACTTCTTAGTTTGGACCTTAGCTTTTGCCACTTGGCTTCAAAAACTGTCTTCTAATCCTGCGGTCCTGTTCCTATTTGAAAAGTGTCAAAATGACTCCAGGAATAGAACTCAAGGGTGGCAATAGGGAAAGTTGACAGAGCTTCATGGCATATGAAAATCTTTAATAAGAACTAAATTAGTAACAGTACAGGCATGTGAATGAACTTCATGCTTATGGGTGAGAGAAAGTCTGGGATCTTTTCATTCAACAAATGTCATGTACTGGGTGTCCGGCACTATTTCTGAGCACTGGGACAGGCCAGGAACAAGGGGAACATTTGCTCTGCTGGAGCGATGCGGAGGTGAATTGGAAACTGGGAAAAGTCTTTGATAGATAAGTCACTCCATTCTTGAATCCGTACCTGCTCCTGCCCCTGAAGGACAGGTTTCCTGGGGACAGGTGGACGGACCCTCATCTTCTCTGTTTCCTCTAGGTACATTGAGGAGTCCATCGAGAGGCTGAGCAAGCGGCACCAGTACCACATCCGAGCCTACGACCCCAAGGGGGGCCGGGACAATGCCCGGCGCCTCACCGGATTCAACGAAACCTCCAACATCAACGACTTCTCCGCCGGCGTGGCCAACCGTAGCGCCAGCATCCGCATTCCCCGGTCTGTGGGCCAGGAGAAGAAGGGGTACTTTGAAGACCGGCGCCCCTCTGCCAACTGCGACCCCTTTGCAGTGACAGAAGCCCTCATCCGCACGTGTCTTCTCAACGAAACTGGCGATGAGCCCTTCCAGTACAAAAACTAAGTGGACTAGACTTGCAGCCACCCAGCTCCTTCTAATTACTTCTTCATCCCGCTCCCACTCTCGCCCCTCGATTGTCATAACAAATGTAACTCAAAAGGGCAGAATATCAAGGTCTTTTTTTATTCCTCCTGCCCAGTTAATATCTCTTGCTTTCTTTGGCCAGGTTAGAGGGGTCAAGTTCTTAGTCTCTTCACACACACACACACACACACCCTTTTTTTCCCCTATCACTGAAGCTTTCTAGTGTGTTAGTGGGGAGGGGGGCGGGGAAACATAACCACTGCTTCACTTAATCAGGTGTTTGTCCAACAGGCGTAGCTATCTGGACAGTGAGCATAGTATTTGTGAAGGGAGGGGAAGGGCCTTTTTTTCTTGGGGTAGGAGTGCTGGGCTTGCTCTGTGACTAGGTTAGAAACTCCCTTTGGTTGGGAAGTTCCATAAAAGGTTATAAGCAGCTTTCTAATGAAAGTGAGAATTAGGAAGGGGGGCAGGGGCAGCAGGCAGGAAGCCCTCTTACCTGCCAACTGTGACCCCTTCACAGTGACCTGCTTCCCTGGCCTGGGGCTGAGTGCCCTCACTGGAAGGCAAGCTCAGCATAAAGGGATGGGTGGGTAGCCCTACCTTCGAAGAAAAAGTTCTCGTTGCTTGGTCCTCCGTTTATAACACAAATCAGAGTAGTATTTTTATATTTAAATGCAAAAACAAAAAAATTATATATATAGGTGTGCAGATCTGTGTGCTTTTTCTCAAGGACAAAAACCGTTCTGGTCGCTGGGAGCCAAAGTTGAGGCGAGAAGTCTGATTAGAAATAAGGCTCACCTTTTGAGGGGAGGGGGTGAGGGTGGCAGTGCTCGAGAAGTTGGCTCTTAGGGTTTGTTAAACCCTCACTACCATTTAAGGGTTTCTCTGTGCCCTGCCTGCCCTTCTGGACACGGGTCGGCTAACAGGAGCAAATAGCAGTCACCCGAGCCCCTTGGCTTTGGATTATAAAGACACATGTATGCACAGGGGTTTAGAATTATGAGTTGGCTGGTCAACTTGAGCATGTATGTTACTGACAAGGGGGGTATTGGGTTATTTTCTGGGGGACTAGCATGTCACTAAAGCAGGCCTTTTGATATATTAAAAAAAATTTTTTTTAAAGCAAAACCAGTTTAGATTTTAATCATATTTGTAGGGATTTGAAGTCTCTTACAGAATTGCTTGTTTGCTTCCACTGTCTCCTTCCTGTCTGCTCCTAGAGGGGAGGGGGACAAGACTGGGGTTAAACACTTGTAATTTTGTATCCTGGTGTCTGTTCTGAGTGTGAAATATTCTTTTTCGTTCGTTAAGATACTGAGGAGTTATTTTTTTCTTTTATAATAAAAAGCAAACAAACCCCACTTTCATCCCTACTGTTCCTGGCTGTTTTTGTGTTGGCTGGAGCAGCAAGCTGGCTGTGGTTTTTTTTTTTTGCCATGACGACTTCTCATTACCATGTACAGTATGTTCAGGGTTAGATAACTCCTCGTTGTAAACAAACTGTTAACTGCCCAGAGCAGCTCTAAATCAAGCTAACATTTATATCTTCTGACTTGCTTCTTTTAAATCCCTGTGTGCCATTTTATTCCCTCTCCTACCAAAAAGGGGGAGGGAGGGGCATGAGTATTTAAGAGGCCAAATAAGTTCAAGTTTACCTGTTCTTGGAATTAAAAATCGAGTCATATTGCTGAACAACTCTTCCTTGTACTTTGGGTATTTGGCATCTCTGGATGAAGGCATATCTCAGCCCTAGAGACATAATAGGGTACAACCCTCCACTCCAACCCCTTGGCCTCAGAGCTGGGCTCTGACCTACCACACTGAAACATTGTTTTGAACCACTCCTCTGCCATAATTTTATAGCAGCCTGAAGTATTTGTGTTGTTAACTGGTCTCGATTTCATCCTCTGCCCAGCTGCCAGTGATTCATCTAAATGGCAAATATTGACCGCGTTGCTATCCTGGTTAAAGCCTTCCGAGGCTGGGTGTGCTCAGGGTCAGCCAGCCCACATATGCCCTGGATGGGCCTTCCCTTGCACTAGACCAGTGGTCGGCAAACTGCAGCTCGCAAACCACATGCGGCTCTTCGGTCCCTTGAGTGTGGCCACGAAGTTTCAATCGCACTGTATGTGCGCACCTGTACGTGGTATTTTGTGGAAGAGCCACACTCAAGGGGCCGCAGTTTGCCGCCCACTGCTCTAGACCAGCGAGCTGCCTATGATTCCCCAAAAGCTCATGTTACACCTCCGTGCCCTTGCTCTTGGTCCCTTTACCTGGAAGTTCTTCCTCCTTATCCTGGCTCATTCCTGCCTTCGTTCATGTATACATCAGGCTGGGTAGGAGCTCCCTCCTGCTCCATAGTGTTGTACACATTTCTAGCAAAACCACCTATTCATCCAACACTTGAACCTAAGGTGTCAGGTATTGTGGCCAGTAGTAATCACCACACTTTGTTCATATTACTGTTTTTAAAGGTGATGTCCTCAGTCAGTTCGGAGTTAACTGGGGCCTGTTACAGCGAACAAATGAGTTTTCTTTGGGCAGGTGACTAGTTTGCTCCAGTCTTCGGTATTTTTTTTAGATTTTTCTAGGATGGTTAGCTCCAGGCACAATTTGATTTTCAAAGTAGGATGGATGATCTTACCTATGAGTTTGCTGGGTCTAGTCCCAGTTTGCACCTACTGTTTCAGCATGATTATTAAGAGTGCCCCCCTATCAGTGTCTTCCTGGTTTCACTGATAAATTACGTGGTGGTTCTTATTTCAACTGAAGCTCTTGGTCTTCTCGGCTTCTCTTCGCTGGGTCAGCCTTGCAGTGCTTGGGGTAGAGTCTGCTCAGCGCAAGGCCTAGATTGAGTCAGTGACTTGAGCACTTTGATTTTTTGCTCATTGAAACCAATTCCCTGACGAAGATTACGTGACAAAGAATTCTAGAGTAATTTGATCAGAATTTAGGTGGAAGCAACGAGGGTATTTCCTTCTCTACCCTCCTGCCTAGAATTCGATGTGACCTGCAGGTCACAATGCACTTCTCTTGTATTTCAAAGGTGTTTTTTATAGCTCATTTAACAGACACTGGGTTACATGATAACTTTATCAGTGAGATTAAACAATGACAGCCAAGCCTTCAGCCTTAAAGAGACAGAGGCCAACATTCACAAAAGGAACTCTCCATGTTAAACATAAGTTCCCTTCATTTCATCCTGCCAGTCATAGGAGAAGAGCTAAGGGATGACGGCACAAGCTAACAGGAATGCCAGGGAGCTAAGAGAAGATTCCTAGGAGTTACTTGGATGTCACTGCTGGGTGCTCCCAGGTAGAATGGCACACTGAGTGGATGAAAGAAGTTTCTAAGCAAATGTTTGATTCTGGGGCTTCACCAATCTCATCAAAGGCTGCTTTTAGGTAATTCCTGCTACTGCTCCGCCCTTATACCAATAAGGCGCAAAGTCTGCCAAGTAACTTGCTGTCCCAAAGAAAGCTCATCACTCAATAGAACTTTCTGACAACTCCGTGAAGGCAGGAATCCTCCTTTTCTTTCTCAGGACTGTATCCCCAGACCTGTCACATTGCCGGCAGTTCTTGCTTAGTAAATTACTGTTCGGTATCAGATTTGTGAGCTCTATGCCTGCAACTAACTCTATCGGGTGGTATCAAACCCTCCAACAAGAGGTCTTAGTGCTTTGGCTGTGTTTTAACCCCAGTCATGGCACTAAGCAAAGTTCTGTTTCCCTGGGCTTTTAATGACTGCTGTCTTGGTTAATTCTGGTTGAAGGTGTGCTGCCAGGAGCCTCTTGTTGCTTTCTGAGTTATAACTAATATAAAGTGGCAATTCATCATATAATTCCGGAGGCTTCAGGTACATTGCTACTGTAAATGGTTGGAGCTGATCAGAGCCCTGGCATTTTATAGCTTGTAGTTAAATCACCGGCACTCATTTTTTAAAATGTCATATTTGAGCCCAGCCGGCATGGTTCAGTGGTTGAGCATTAACCTATGAGCCAAGTCACAGTTCGATTCCCGGTCAGGGCGCATGCCCAGGTTGCAGGCTCCAATCCCCAGTGTGGGGCGTGCAGGAGGCAGCCGATCAATGATTCTCTCTCATCATTTCTATCTCTCCCTTCCTCTCTGGAATCAATAACAATATATTTTTTTAAAAATATATTTTATTGATTTTTTACAGAGAGGAGGGAAGAGGGATAGAGAGTTAGAAACATCGATCAGCTGCCTCTTGCACGCCCCCTACTGGGGATGTGCCCGCAACCAAGGTACATGCCCTTGACCGGAATCGAACCTGGGACCCTTGAGTCCGCAGGCCGACGCTCTATCCACTGAGCCAAACCGGTTAGGGCAATATATTTTTAAGTCATGTTTGATTTTATAATATTCAGATAAATGCTCATACACATATGTACAATATAAACATACTATATTTAGGTATACACACACACACACACACATACACGCAATAGGTACATAACACAGGTATCCTACATGAACGTTTTGCCAAGGTTATAGTATCTTATAAAGGAGAAAGGAACCTAGGACTATCTCTTCCAGAAGCTATACACAAAAACAAATTCATTGGGTTGGGAACCTGTCACTAGGAACAAGGAGGCGGAGCATAGAAGTTACGATAATTGTTAAAGCATGGCTCTACTGCCAACCCTTTCTAATTCTGCCCTTTCCAGGGCTTTATAGACAGAAGGTTCTTGGGCACTGTCAACTATTTGTCTATAATTCATTCCTCAGAGCCCCTCTGATATGAAGGGGTAGATGATATCCTAGTCCCATGTTACAGAGGAAGTGTTCGTGCACTTCCTGTTATCATTTGATTAATTGCTTTTATAAGTGGCTAGGACCTCAGCAAGTTGTCCTCTTTCTCATGGGTCTCAGATGGTCTTATTTGCATTGTCTTGAGATTGTAACTCGCCTCAGCTTGCTCAGCTCCTCCACCACATGGCCTAGTCAGCAGACCTACTGACTTCAATAAAAATTCAGAATAACTGCTCCCTTGTGACCACATTATACTGCTCTATAGACATTAAATGGAAAAGGCATTCAAGATACTCCAAATTTAATAAATAAAACGGGGGCCAGCTGAGCACTATTGTTGGTATTTTCATGCAAGCCTATGGATGAAGAGGTCAAGTGAATGGAAATTCTTTTCTTCCTCGTCATGTCTCTACTCCTCCTATTGCTGCTGGAGGGGTACACACGTGGGAATCCTCCATTGTTTGTGGGGTTCTTGGGGCACTGCTGAAATCAGCATTTTCAGAAGCCCCCCACGGGAGGATGAGAGGCGATAGAAGATTTTATTGGCATGATTGTAATGTCCCATTTCCCCTAAGCCAGTCCTGAAGAGGGGCATTGGGTGTTCAATAGAGTCAGCAACTAGGCCAGCATCCAGAGTTTCTGTTCCATGTTGCAGCCAGGTGTGGTTTAGCATTCAGGCCAGATTCAAGTCCATTGATCCATGTGTGAAATCCAACATGGTGGGGTGCCACGTGTGCACAGGGGCGCACTGCCCCCTGCAGCAGGAGTCTCAAGAGGGCCCAGGGCCCTGGAGCCAAGAGAAAGAAGAAGGGCTGAACTTCCTTTGTTGGGGAGCTTACATATTTAGATTTTGAGCGCTTGCAGTGGCCATCTGTCCAATTACCTGTTTCCAGGTGTGATTGATGGGCAATTAGCCTCCCGAAGATTTCTATATTCTTGCCACAGCAATCCCAGGAGGGAACCCAAGGGGGCCACATTAATATTTCTGCCTTAATCAGGATCTGGACCCAGGGACATCACCCTGGGGACAATGTTAAAATAAGTCACTTCTAGAAGTATGAAAATGTTTGTATGTCCCTGCCCTTTTGTCTACACAACTATTGAAAAACCAATAAACATTTCCAGGGGCTACTAAATGAATGGGGATATTGCAAAGTTTTTAGGAGAGTGTTGACTGAGAATTTCAGAGGTAGTGACAGAGGGTGGAAGGAATGGAAGATTCTTCCTCTAGTCCTCACATTATGTAACCATTGAGTTTCTCTCTACCAACACCCACTCCCTCCCTTGTCTCTGACATGGTTTTTTTTCTCCCCGGACTGAGTTGGTCTCTAGAGAGACTTAGGTACACTTGGTGCACTTGGAACATGTAAGCCCTCTCCTGCTGATCCGCCTTGCAAAGAGTCCAAGAAGCCGAGAGGTGCCAAGCACCAGGTGTTTTCTTTTCACTCTGGTTTTGTCCAGCCTGGCATGGCAGGCAGCAGAGTTATTTTGCTTTTATAAGCCATATTATATAACTAAGATCTTGAACAGCGATGCTGAGCCAACTTAGAGGTCATAACAGAGTGGGGGGGGGGGGGCGGGGAGAACAATCAAAGAAATGGAGAGGGAATGGGAAAGAGAGCAAGGAAGGAGAAGGAGAAGGGAGAGAAGAAAAAATAGAGGGGAGAGTGGAGACTGAGGGAGACCATTTCATTTATTCTTGCTCATATGTTCTTGGTCTCCTGTGACGGGCTATGCAACCTGAAGAGTTCTTTAGCCCTCCTTTTAACTGGCGAGAGGGCAGCCTTTATTTCACAGTCTGTGGAGGAGGTCCCTGAGTGCCAGCTGCCTGCAGGCATCACCCCAGGGCCCATTGGTGTCCCTGTTGGAGACTGCAGCAGCCTGGTGTGGTGCAGTACTCAGTGTTCCTTGTGGAAAACAAACAAGCAAGACATTGTCTCCATTCACCCAGCCTCCGTGCTGACTACATGAGCTGGTGAGTGAGGAAGCCCCAGTGGGAAGCCTTTATTTCTTTTTCTTTTGAATTTCAGAAGATGATATAGCCCACTACAGCCCGCTTCCAAGAAGTTGGATAGACATCAGGAGCAGAGGTCAAAGACAGGTGTTTTGTTTTTATTTTGTTTGGGGGAGGCAGCAAAAGTTATGCTCAGTAACTGAGTTTGTATTTGCCAGTAATTCATCTAGCCCAGGTCCGCTGTAGGACTTTCACAAGCCACTAGCGTGCAGGATAATATTTCTGAATAAGCAAAATAAAGAAATAACATATTCCCAACAAATGACAGATTAATCACACTATAGTTCGAGGCAAGGGGAGGTGAAGAAATAGAGTCCACATTTAATATGATGTGTACCTTTATATACTTGGAGGCACTCAGGGGAGCCACTGTCCAACCAAGAGCTGATTTCCAGCTGCCAGCGCAGAAGTAAAAGTACTCTGTTGCTAGAGCACGTTGCTAGGGAACAGAGACGCCAGTGCTGGTAGGCAGGCTGGTCGCTTTCTAGCGGTTTCAGATGAGGCATATCACCACCATCCAGAAGAAATGTCTCGCCAAGACGCGAAAGAATGCCCCAAAGGTATTTGGAAGAGTTTTTAGGTTAGGGAAGGGTGACCTGGCCCAAATGGAAAGTCTCAAATATCCCTCACAAACTCTCAGTGTTTATAGCCTTAATGTCCCCTTGCCATAGTTGTTTCTCCATGTGTTCATTATAGATAAGACCCCAGTGGACCCACAGATGGGCTGCTGACTGCTTATCAATGACAGCAGATGTAGAATGATGACATCATGACATGACTTACTTCATTCTTACATAACAGCGATGTGGGATAATGACATCCTGACACAACTCACTTCACACTTATATCAAAGCAACACTGGTTCTTCGTTCCCTAGCAACGTGCTGTAGCAACAGAGGACTTTCGCTTTTTGACGCTGGCAGCTGGACATCAGCTCTTGGTTGGACTCTGAGTCTTCCTGGTATGAAAAGTATGGATCCAGAGAAGAAAGAATCATTTGATGTGAGCCCCAGGTAGAAACTTATCTGCTGAGATGAACGCTTCATGGTCAACCGAGGGCCCATTTGCTGACAAGGACTCCTCCTGTACTCTGCATACAGGGAAGAATTTCAGACTGAAGTCTTCCTCCCTTCCCCCCCTCCCCCCTCCCCTCCCCCGCCACCCCCCCCTCACACACGGCCTCCACACACACACACACACACACACACACACACACACAGGCCTCCCCACTGTGCCCTGATACTCTGAGTTAACCACTGCAGGGAAGCCCTAGTTTTGTCTTTTGACCAATGGGCTGAGACCTGCCCCATCCAATCAGAACTGCACAGCTAGATCCTCATTTGCATCGAAACCGACCAATCAGAGCTACTCCATAACAACCAACCAGAATGGCATGATTCCGACCAATCAGAACTGGACGAATTTTGAAACTATATTTGCATAAAATTGGACCAATTGGAAACTTGGGTGGGAGGGAACTTCCTCTATAAGAGGCGGTGTCCCGTCACGTGTGTCTCAGTAGAGTTCGCTTTCGGTGTTTAGGGTAAGCCCGGTTCGCGAACTGTGTCACCTGCTAGGGTCTCCCTTTTCTGTACGAGTGACAGGGGTAACAGAGGCCGTTCTTTTGTTTTACCTTCTTTTTTGTGGCGTGGCCTCAGCTTTACTCTAGAACCCGTGTTCTTGCTGCCTGCGCTTTTGCTTCCACCTCAGATTTCTCCCTCCGGGGAGCCGTCTTGGCCTCCGGGAGGCTGTTTCTACCTCAGAAAAGCGCTTTCTTTGTTCCTCACTCAGGGAAGCTGTTTGTTTTCTCCCTCTCAGGCAAGCTATGTTTCACCCCAGAAAAGCCTCTTTTTTCCTTCCTTGTTCAGGGAAGTGATTTCTACCTACCTCGCTCAGTGCAGCTTCTCGGCGCCTTGGTTTTCTCTCTTTACGAAGTGGAATCTTCCAGTGGGCATTTCTCACTGAAACGGATTGGGGCGGGGCCCTCTGCGGGGCGGGCCGGGAGAAAAGGGAGGAAGGTCTCCAAGGGAGGGTGTCATATCCAGATGGCTTCCCTTTCTGATCTGAAAAGACTTAAATGGAAGGGTGATGAGTGGCTCACATTCTGAAGGAGCTGCCATCGGGGCTAAAATAACCAGACGGATTAAGCCGGAAAACAAACAGCTTGAGTTTTCCATGATGGTTCTCAGCTTCCCGGGCCTCCCACTTCCAGCTTCTAATCTAGTAGGAGCTAGAAGGCAGCCCAGGGCATCTTCTAGATGAAAGGCAGGGGGGAAAGAGGTGCAAACAACGAAAGGAATATGGAGGAAAAGTATGTTGTCCCTCAGAAAAATGCCTTCTAGAACTGGCCCTGCAGAGCACGCCTCCCAGCTGCTAATGTATTCCTTGGACGTGTAAGTTTTGCTTTTCAAAAGGCAGAGGACTTATTTGTATGCTATTTGTTTTTCATTGGTGGGGAGCCACTAGACTGAGAACTACCTTTCACCACCCCCCCCCCCCAACACACACACACACACACACACACACACTCACACACTTTCTACTCAAACATTACAACCATGGAAGAGATGGTCCTCTAATATTCCAAGCCAACCCGAGAGTTCTGTGTTCCTGGCGCCACCATCACATTCCTACTTCAAGTCACTATCCTCTCTCACTTCTGCTTTAGCCTTGCAAATGGTCGTTCTCCTTCCACTCTAAGCTCTACATAATGTATTCCCCGCAGCAAGGAAAGTAGTCTTTTAAAAACCTAAATCAGATTGTGTTCCATCGCTTCTAAAACTTAAGTAAATATATATATGGTTGATTTCAGAGAGGAAGGGAGAGGGAGAGAGAGAAACATCAATGATGAGAGAGAATCATTGATCGGCTACCTCCTGCACGCCCCCTACTGGGGTGTGCAACCCAGGCATGTGCCCTTGACCAGAATCGAACCTGGGACTCTTCAATCCACAGGCTGACGCTCTGTCCACTGAGCCAAACCAGCTAGGGCTCCCCTACCATTTTCATGGCATGAATCAAATAAGTGCTCTAAGCTCTTTCATCTTGCAAACCAGTTGAGTGGACGGACACAGGGCCCCTCACTCTAGGAAAATAGACTTTAGGGAAGGCAGGCAAAGCTTTCTGAATCTACACAGGGAACTATTGACAGCCAGACAAGCCCAGTGAGGCCCAGGGAGGGCATTCAAGAGATCTGATGGAGACAAGGTAACTTTTTAAAAAAAATATATACTTTATTGATTTTTTACAGAGAGGAAGGGAGAGAGATAGAGAGTTAGAAACATCGATGAACGAGAAACATTGATCAGCTGCCTCCCGCACACCCCCTACTGGGGATGTGCCCCAGTAACCAAGGCACGTGCCCTTGACCGGGATCGAACCCGGGACCCTTTGGTCCGCAGGCCGACGCTCTATCCACTGAGCCAAACCAGTCAGGGCGACAAGGTAACTTTTTAAAGTAGCTCCATGCAAGCATTGGACTTAATGAGACTCAGAAATGGGGCTGGCCTTTGGCCCTCAGGTTGTTTAGTGATTTGTTCATAAGTTTGTATTGCTTTATTTACTTGTAGGAGCTAACCTATAAAGATGGTGACATTATCCTTTCAAATTTCATTTAAAATTTGACTTTCTTCCACCTCCTTTAGACCATGTCTATATGGAAAGTAACTTTTGCATAAAAGGGAAAATAAACACTAGACTTAAAAACAGAAGTCCTGGGTCTGGGCACTGGTTCACTCAGACACAGCATAGAAAGATGTTCCGAACCTTTCTGGCAGGTTGAAATCACTGGCAGTCTCTCAGGTAATGTTAGAGGAAGTGAAAATTGGGAATCCTCCTGGGAGGGCAATTTGCAGATCATTATTTGCCAAGCACATATCCCTTTGACCCAGCAAGTCTTCTTCTAGGAATGGATATGCTTGCATATGTGCATAAAAACGTGTACAGGAAAGATCATTGCCTCATTGTTTATATTAGCAAACTAATGGAACCAATGGTTTACATAAATATGGCTTATTCATATGAATTATGCAGCTGCTAACAATAATGAAGATCTATGTGTACTGATAGAGAAATTGGAGTTGTATTGTTAAGTTAAAAAAGCAAGGTGCAAAAGAGCATATTGTATTTTACTGTGTGTGTGTGTGTGTGTAAGAACACACACTCAGAGACACACATTCTTATCTGGTTGTATTCATAGACTATTCTTGGAAAGGTTTACAAGTACTGATGGTCGTGACTTGGTCGAGACAAGACTAGGAGACATTGTGACTGTTTTTATCTACAGTTTATTGTTTGTTTTTTAAATCATGCATTTATGATATTTCTAAAAGAACAAACATCTACACTTTTTAGCACCATAGCACTACATCTATGATAGCACTGAGTCAGGGAAGGAGAAATGTCTAATACCATTACCTTTGGGCAAGTCACTTAATCTTGCTGAGTTTTTTCATCACCTATAACATGATTATAATGATGTACAGCCCTCAGGACTAAGTAAGGCCACTATGTGGACGTGCAAAAGCACATGAGTAGGGAGCACAGAAGATGTCTAACAAATGCTTTAGTCTCCCTTTTTGTCGCCCAACCATAGGTAGCAATAGCTGCACGTCATCCTTCATGGCTTGGGTTTTATTTCTCAGGCCAGGAAAGTTGCTGTGGGTGCCACAGCTATTTAAGTCAACTGACCTTTCCTGCTAAGGCCACCTCTATCTTAGGGGATGGGGATGACTAAGGTTGCTGATGACACGTGTTGGGAGGTGGGGCAGGGGTGGGGCTGTGCCTTCGTCAGATCCATGTGACCTACTGGCTCTTCTGCTCTGCAAATTTTTCTTGATAGAGATGCCCTGCCAGCCTGGCTGTAATCCCAGAGAAGATAGAAATAGCAGAGCTCATGGCTCCAACTTCCATCCTCTCTTTGGCCTGAAGTCTTTCTCCACCGTTGCCGGAGTTTTAATTTCCTTTATTGCCTTGGCCACCTCAAGCCCCCTTCTGGGATGATGGAACTTTGTCAGAGCATCAGGATTGGGCTGGCATGCTTTCCAGAGGTCGTGGTCTAGAGAAACACGAGAACATTTCATTATCTCCTTAGGAGGCACAGTCAGAATGTCATCGTCCCTCCTGTTTCCTTCAAGCCAAGTGACCCCACCAAAGGAAGTCATGTGATTTAACCCCTCACCACAATCTCCATCAACTCTACTTGCCCCCAACCCCATCATATAACCTAAGGAAAAGCAGTGTGCTTGCTAACTCCAGAGAGTAAACCCTTTCCACACACACTGCTACAGCCTACTAGAAAACTCCTGGAGTTAAGCTGAACTTGCTCAAGGATGAACACCTGAAATAGTTTCCACGAATGCTGCTAATATGTAGGAAACGACTTATATAATACAGAGTTCCTTTGAACCTCATAGTTTTCATTTCTAAAAGGTTTTTACAAAGTGTTAATTTTATGTATCACCTAGGCTGGTCCATGGTGCCCAGGCACTTATTAAACATTATTCTGGATGATCCTGGAAGATGTTTTTGGATGCGATTAACGTTTACATTGGTGGACTTGGAGTAAAGCAATTTACCCTTAATAATGGAGGTTGGCTTCATCCAATCTGTTGAAGGCCTTAATGAAACAGATTGATGTCCCTTGAGCAAGACTCAACTTGCAGTTCTTCCCTGAATCTCCAGCTGCTGGCCTAACCCATCAGATTCTGGGCTCACCCAGCTTCCACAATCACGTGAGTCAATTCCCTAAAATAAAAGTCTCTCTCTATATATTTATATCTATTTATATGACTTATATTTACAATTTTTCCCACGAGCAAACAAAACCTAATTAGTTTTTACCAACATCTTATCAGAGTCAAAACAAAGAAAAACATGCACTGGAAGCAGTGAAATATAGTAAATGTTAAAATTAAATGAGGGAATTATGGTTGATTTTCATAACATTTATAAATGTTTAATAATGAGAATGCATTTTATAATGAAAACATTTAAAATTAATTTCTCAACAAGGAGGTTTATGTTATGACAAAATAGAATTTTTAAGTAAAAACAAATTTCAAAGTGAAAAACAACGGTGTGCTTGCTATGGAAATATAGCTTCAACTCAAATAGCCCAGGCCTCTCTTTCAATCAGCTGCTGCCACTAATACCCTCTATCTCAGAGTCTTGCCATTGCTCAGGTATTCCCTGAATTTGTCTCCCCAAATTCAGATGTGATCAACAGTCTGAGGGCCTGCCAGCTACACGCCAAGCTCCAGCTGCGTGCACTCAATCACAGCTAGTTTTCATTTGATTCTCACGACTCCGACATGAGAGGTAGGTTACTGTCCCTTAACAGATGACGATACTAAGGCTTCAAGAGGTAATGTACCTGTATGTCACTGACTTACCATTTTCCGATTTTTCAACTTTATGATGTTGCAAAGCGATGCGTGTTCTTTAGAACCTGTACTTTGAATTTTGAATTGTGATCTTTTCCTGGGCTAATGATAATCAGTACCATCCTGTCTCTTAATGCTGGGTAGCAGCAACCAGCTGCAGCTCCCATGAACTACGTGATCACAAGAGTAAACAACCCACACTGTGTTGCTGTGCTTCCAATTTTTGTTTGGATGTTGTGTTTTGTGTTTTTGCATTCCATCATGTTTATAATATGCCATCTATGTCTCCTACTTCCTGGTGATAAGAAGAAGAGGAAGGCAATTCTTATTTTGCTTAAGTGCACACAGCAAGTTAAGAGGCAGAGCCAGCATTTGGACCCCGGTCTCCTAACTGCAGCCCCCTAGCTCTTGCCTCCATCCTGGCTATCTTTCCTGGGATCCCAGGAGGTGTGGGAGAGGGCAACAGCAAGAGTCTGGTTCATTCTAGATCAGCTTTTATATCGGAGGAAGTGGGATGTGAAAAAATGCTTATGAACATAATTTTTCATATCATTTCCTGGGGCTTATCACCCCCACCTCACCAAGTCTCCATGAATTCCACATTCATTGTAACTTCCTGCTCTAAACTACCAGACAGGAAGACAAGGCCAGTCCCTCCTGGAACACAGCAGAGGCTGAAGGCCCCGACCCTCTTGAGCTACCTCCTCCGCCCCTTCCTGTCCTCCAGGGCCGGCATCTCCCCTTTATTCTTCTGCTATTTTTTTTTTTTTTTTTTACACCAAAGAACCATCCTTCTTGCCTGCCTCCATCAGAGCAGGAGTGAGGTGAGGACATTCTGTTGACATTGAAGGGAGGTGGCAGGCAGGGGAAGTAGCTTGGGAGAGTTGAGAAAAAGCTGCTGAGTGGACCAAGGGAATGAAGAGTAGTGGTTAAAAGCAGACTCTCTGGAGCCAGATTATGCGGGTTCAGATCCAAGCTCTGCCCTTTTACTGTTTCTGTGTGGCCTCAAGTCAGTGGCTTTGCCTGTTAGATTATCTACCTTGTAGGGTTGATGTAAAAATTGAATTAAGGCATGTGAATGTGAAGTTCCTGGTATATGCCCTCTGCGTTTGCTTTTATGATCCCCAAACTAGCTGGGTGACTTGAGCAACTCACTGCCCCTCTCTGACCTTCAGTTTTCTCATTTCTAAAGTACAAGGTTTGGAATAGGTAACCCACATTTCTTTCTCATTTCCAAGTTCTAGATTTCTGATCTCTACTTAATTATTGGAAAATACTCTCAAGTTTCTGTCAAGATCTGGCTCTATGTAGTATCATTTAAATGATCCCTTGTCACTCAGTTCCTACTATTTAACTTTATGCCTTTGGACATTACAAATGTTTTGATTTTTAAGATTGTCTAGTTGAAGTTCAAATTCTCTGAAATATCCTAGCAGCAAAACAGGGACAGCAGGCACCCTGGGAAATGGACTGGCAGAGGGACATGACTGCAACCTGTCACAATCTAAAATTCCCACCTAGTTTGCTCCTTCAGTCCTACAGCTACTTTCTACTTCTTTTGCCTAGACAAGCGGTTCTCAACCTGTGGGTCGCGACCCCTTTGGGGGTCGAACGATCCTTTCACAGGGGTCGCCTAAGACCATTGGAAAACACATATATAATTACATATTGTTTTTGTGATTAATCACTATGCTTTAATTATGTTCAATGTGTAACAATGAAAATCATCCTGCATATCAGATATTTATATTACGATTCATAACAGTAGCAAAATTACAGTTATGAAGTAGCAACGAAAATAATTTTATGGTTGGGGGTCACCACAACATGAGGAACTGTATTAAAGGGTCGCGGCATTAGCAAGGTTGAGAACCACTGGCCTAGACAGACCCACCTTCCACTTTTCCTCCACAATATTGTTAAGTTGCCACCTTAGTTGTTCCTTCCTTTCACTGCCAGACTTTAGGAAGGGATGGCCCACCCGGCCACATCCCAGTTCTCCCTGGCCTCTCTGAGGTGCTCCACCCAGTTAAGTCCTTCTCACAATGCTCCATCCTCCCCTTTAGTGTCAGTGGCTGCCACTCTTATATCTTCTTCAGTCTCCTTTTGACTTTGAAACAGCCTCTAATCCAGTCTAGCTGACCTTTAAGGAGTGATCAGGCTCGGGGAGTCTCATTAGGAGAGATTTGGCCCATCTGACAAGTCCAAGATTGGCTTGGGAAATATCACCTGCAGAGAGTTGAGACATCAGTAGTCCATTTCCAGAGTGTGTACCATTGTTTCCCCTTCTCCTAAACTCCTTTCCACCCCACAAAATATCCCCTTCTCTTGCCTGTTTTTGAAACAAATGTTTAGGGAGCTGCCCAGGCAGGTTCAAAACACAGCTGCCAGAGCCCCACTCCTCCCCCTGCTGCACTTGCACTTGCTGCTGCTATAAGTAGAATGGGATCTATACCCCCCCAGCACTGGAATCAAATTGCAGATACTCAACCCTGCCCTGTGTTTTTGCTTAAGGGAGATTTTAAGCTCCGTGGATTTCCTGGCTCCCTTCCGAGTTTCTCTGTGTCTTTGAGGGCTCTGTCTGATGGCCAGGTGTAGGCTGATACATGCCTTTGGCCTGGTGGTCCCAGGGGAACTTGGAGTAGAGCAGCAATTCTTTTACATTTTCAAAGCCAGGATAGGCTAAGACCTTTCGGGCATCTCTGTTCTTTCCTAAGGATGAGCCTCTCAAGGCCCCACGGTGCTCGTTAAACTGCCTTTGTCAGCATGGATGTGACTGTGGGCTTAACCGCAAAGAGGTTTGTTTTTCTCACATAAGAAATCAGAGGTAACCACCAGGGCTACACAGCAGTGTCAGGGTGTACCAAACACCTTAAAAGCTTGTGCTTCATCTTTAGTAAGTGGCTCTTCTCGTGGCCTAAAGATGGCATCTCCCAGCATTATATCTTTGTTCTAGGCAAGAAAGGGGGATGAATGGTGAAGGGCAAAGGGCCAAAGTGACACTTACCCAGCTGCGATGTCTCCTTTAGCAAGCTTTCCTGCAAACATCCTCTGCTAGCATCTCATTGGCCATCACCATGTCACCTGGCGGTCTCTATATGCAAAGGAAGCTGTGAGAATTTTAACTGAGGGACTTTAACACCCAACATCAAGTCAGGGTTCTCTCTCTCTCTCTTTTTTTTTAATCCTCACCCGAAGATATTTTTCCCGTTGATTTTTACGGGGAGTGGGAGGTAGAGGGAGCAACAGAGAGAAACACTGATGTGAGAGAGACACATTGATTGGTTGCCTCCCTCATGCAACCGAGGTATATGCCCTTGACCAGTATTGAACCCGGGCCCCTTCAGTCTGTAGGCCAATCCACTGAGCCAAACCAGCTAAGGCAGTGGTTGGCAACTGTGGCTCGAGAGCCACATGTGGCTCTTTGGCCCCTTGAGTGTGGCTCTTCCACAAAATGCCACATGCGGGCGCGCACGTACAGTGCGATTGAAACTTCATGGCCCATGCGCAGAAGTCAGTTTTCGGCCTGGGCGAGTCTATTTTGAAGAAGTATTGTTGATATTTGGCTCTGTTGACTAATGAGTTTGCCGAACACTGAGCTAGGGCAAGTCAGGGTTCTCTTATTGGAAAAAGAAGGCGACATAGATATATTGTAGGTAAGTAGCCCTGTCTGCCATAATTGGGACTCCTCCCATAGTACCCCCTACCAAGTTCACATCTCCAAATCCCAACTCTACCACTGTAGATCATCTATGCTCTCTCTGTACTTGGACAGTACAGCAGAGTAGTTAAGTCTAGACTCCAGAGTCAGAAATATGTGTTCAAATCTCTGTTCCAAATTCACTAGCTTTCTGGGTTTGGTCCAGTCACTCCGGGCCTGTTTTCACACCTATAAAGTAGGGATAGTAATTGTCTCTACTTCTAGGGCTGTGGTCACGATTAAATGATTTAATAAACATATGGTCCATGGTACATAATAAGAACTCAATAAGTGTTCGCTGTTACTATTTGATTGTTATACAGATCATACTAAAATATATTCTAACACATCATTTAAAAGATTGAGCCCGCTGAGCAAAGATGATGCCTTCTCCACTGCTTTAAGTATAAAAGCAACCACCTTAACTAAACAAGTGATCCATAAATTCACTTGCCTTGCAAAAATTTAAAACATTACAGAGAAGGTATAAAGGCCCCTTTGACAACCCCATTCCTTCACCATCGCTTTTCCCCATCACTTTTGTTTTTCCTTCAAGCCTTTTTCTGTACAGTTCATATATGAACTCATTGAAAATAATGAAGTTTTTTAAAAATTACACTTGCTTGTAAAAAATTACACTTGTATTATATTGTATGGATCATCTTTCAACTTTCTTCCCCCTCCCCCCCCAACTCAATGACACATCTTGGCAATCTATTCTTTGATTAAATGTAGCTTTCCCAAGTTGTCCTTTATTTCCTTTTTCAAAATTGCTTTCTGGTATTTCCTAATATGGATTTATATATTTATTTAGATAATCCTCCATTCGTCAACACATCGGTCATTTCCAATTTAGGCTGTTGCAAAAACAGTGATGCAGTGGTTGTTCGTATACAGATGCCCCTTTTGTGCTCGTAGTTACCATAAAGTGCAGTTTCTGGGTTTTAGCACGCGAGCATTTAAAATTTTTAAAAATATTGCCAAGTAGCCCTCTACTCCCCCTCATAGCTGTATCTAAGAATGTGGTGGTGGGGGGGGGGGGGGGGATTTTTTTGGTTTTTATTTTTAATCTTTAATTCAGATCTACCTTTGAGCCTAGTCCAGTCTAAGCTAGAAAAATGTAAAGGTGCACACTCCACCAAGATTTACACAGGGAATTTGCTATACCCTGAGGCCTCCAAAGACTGTTTTCTCTGTTAGAAAATTCTTTCTGTTGAGTCTAATTAGGTTCTCTCTCTGCTGTTACACTTTGATCCTTTTCTACCCCTAAGAGCCAGGGAGAACAAACCTAATTCCTGTTCACAAGATGTGCCCAGCCGGCATCAGATTCAAAATTCCTGCTTCCTCCCCCACTGTGCCCATTAAAAATTTTTGAGGGTGTTTGTGAAGATAAATGAGATAATCTTTGTGAACGTAATATGAGTTTTTTTCAAGGTTGGAATGTAAGTATGGCAACAATGTGTTCTAAAATTTTTAGGACAGATTAGTTTTCTATCTGATGAACTTTTATTTTGTGTTAAGATTTTGAATATCTAAAACATTCACATGGCTTAAAACTTCAAAAGTACACACTGAGAAGTCTTGCTCTCACCCTTATCCCTCACCCTTTTAGCTCCTGACGCCTCTATTAATGCTCCCAAGGAACCACTTTAATGAATTTCTGAGTACCACTCAATGATTTCTTTATTCAAGTGCTTGCATATGTAAAAATTTGTGTGGTCTTCCACTATGTGGCCCCTCCCCCACTGTTCCCCACTTCTTTTAATGCACATTATATCTTGAAGGTATTTGCATATGAGAACAGAGTGCTTCCCAATGATTACTTTTGACTCTATTATGGAAAAGTACTTTAAAGAAAATCCCTGCCAGCATGTTTCTATACACGTTTTTTGCATGCTTGAAAAATATTTATTATTTTTAATGGACATAGGAACTGATATAAAAATATATACCATAACTCATTATAACATTCCTCCACTGATGGATATGTAAGTTGTTTACATAGCCTAATTATGTTAATAAAAAGGAATTTCTGTATACTAATATATATATATAGATATAGATATAGATATAAATATAGGTATAGATACACACATACATGCTTATACACATAAGTTGTATACTATTTTTACTATTTAAAAACTGTATAAAAATAAATCCACTAATTAAAGAAGGAAATCCTTTATCAGACCATAGTTTCAACTCGGAGTTCATAAAATATAATCACTGCAAGACCTGAGCAGTAACATGGAGAGGGCAGCTCTTCTCAAGTTGCTGTAGGAGCTTTAACTTTAAGTATTAATAATGTTCTTTATTAATAATGTTCTTCTCACATTTTCATGATTAAGAAAGCAATCAATTTCCTGAATCCTGTCTTTTCTGTTTTCTTTGCAAGACCTTTCTCAACTTACCCAGAATTCCATTCAGTGTTTCTCAGCCTCAGCTATATTGACAGTGTTTCTCACTCAGTCTCAGCTATGTATATCCATATTGGGCTGGATACCTTTTTGCTTGAGGGGCTGTACTGTGCATTGTAGGATATGTAGCATCATCCCTGGTCTCTACTCATTAGATGCCAGTAGCCCTCCCCACTTCCACTTTCATTCTGATAATCAGCAATGTCTCCAGGTATTGCCAAGTGTCCCCTGGGGAGCAACCTGCCCACCTTGAGAATTATTGCTTCTGCCTTTGAGCAAAAAAAGGAAAAAGAGATAAGATAGCAAGTAGAAAACATAGAAACATCTCATGGTCTACTAGCTAATATCCAAACAAGAAGAACAGTTATACTGAATTATGCTTCTGTTTCATTTACCATTCCACAGCCAACTGCTTGTTTGTTTAAGAAATTCAAATTAACTAAACAGGTTTGAGAATGGTAATAGAAGCAGAAAACTAATGAATTTTGCTAATTCCTCTTTCCAGCTAGTGACCTTGGTTGATATTTCTTAGCAGTGATATATCTTAAGTACTATTTATTTTTTTACCTCTGATAAGTCATATTGTGTGTATTTATTTTGTGATACACTGCCTTGTTTTCCATTGAATGTCTCAAAATGAACTCTATGAAATTGAAACATTTTTTATGTGCCTTGAATTTTTATCCAAGTATTGATTAATTTCTGCATCCAAGGGTATGTGTTTGTCTCTGTGGCTCTCAGAATGTCTATTCGATTAGCCACTGATGAGTAAGTGGAAGAGGAATCTGAAGGAGTTTCCTTTATCCTCGTTTCTGAGAAATAAGTAATCTTTTCTGGAGAGGGAAGAAGGGAACTGAATTTCCCCAGTCTGGAATATAAACTAAACATGCTGTCAGGTGCCTAGAAATCCTGCCTACCTATCAAGGATTGGTTGGTTCACTTGCCTACTCCCCCGAGAGGTTCCTGTATATACTTGCTAAGCAAAACTAGTTTTTCTCATCCTCTGCTCCAATAGTGCTTTTTACAACTCTGCCTGGCATGGTGAAGTGAGGATATATGTCCCCCTTTAATCTGTCCCCTCCATTTGGCGGTGAGCATCTTAAAGGCATGAATATATATATATATATATATATCCCTATAATCCAGCGGTTCTCAACCTGTGGGTCGTGACCCCTTTGGCAGTCGAACGACCCTTTCACAGGGGTCGCCTAAGACCATCCTGCATATCAGATATTTACATTATGATTCAGAACAGTAGCAACATTACAGTTATGAAGTAGCAACGAAAATAATTTGATGGTTGGGTCACAACATGAGGAACTGTATTTAAAGGGCCAGAAGGTTGAGAACCACTGCTATAATCCCTAGTATTTGTTATCTTACTTGGCTCATACTGGTTGCCAAATAAATCTGTTTAGTTTGAATTGGTTACATAATTGAACCTTTTCCTCTTAAACCTTCTGACTGCTTGAGAAATATGTATTGCTTATTCCTTTTGGAGTTTATACCTTTGGAATACTCTTTCTATGTCCAGAGAAAAACATTACTTTGTGTTACATTCAGTGAAAGATGACTTCACCACCACCATCACTTTTTTTTTAATCCTCACCCAAGGATATGCTTATTGATTTTAGAGAGAGGGGAAGGGGGGGGGGAGAGAGAGAGAGAGAGAGAGAGAGAGAGAAATTGATTGCCTTCTATACTTGCCCCAACCCGGGATCAAACCTGCAACCTTTCGGTATACATGATGATGCTCTGACCAACTGAGCCATACTGACCAGGACTCATCGTCACTCTTAATAAATGCTTGTCATGTGCCAGACATTTTACACATAATGTCATCTGATATTTTACAATTATGGTTCAAAATAGTCATTCTTATACCCATTTTTCAGATGAGTCAGAAAGCTGGAGCTCAGGGAGTTTGAGAAACTTACCCAAGGCAACTCAGCTAATAAGTGGGCAAGCTAGAATACAAACTCAGATCTCTGATTTCTAAATACCTGCTTTTTCCACTGTGTCCTTTGACTGCATGATAGAGGACATTTTCTGGGGAAGCTCCAATGTGGAGTAAAAGCTTTGGTCAAAGGCATTCTTATTTTCTTCCCTAGCAGGACATTTGAAACCTTGGTAGTCTCTCAGATTTCTTCTCCACAGGAGAGAATCTATTATCTGTTAGAGTTGGAAGGACATGGGTCTCCTGCCTGGAGAATGTTTGTTCTTAGTAACATGGGGGTCCACTGGAAAGATCATCTGGGGTAGTAAGAACTTTGTGGCATGTTCCAATCTCTTTCCCTCCTGTCCTGGAGGTCATGGTTCTGGCATTGTGCAAGGAACAGTTTGGAAGGGAGCATCTGAGGCAAAGTCGGTAGAAGTTAGGGTGGGGCAGGCCCTGAGAATGTCAAAACCCTAAGCCTTTTTCATGCTTACTGCTCAGTGATCTCTTGAGCAATTCTTTTTGTAGTTTTGTGTGTGTGTGTGTGTGTGTGTGTTTCACTCCTCTATTCCTGGTCTATCTTGGATAAGGTAACTATAGTTTGTTCAAATGGGATATCAGAATATCAGAACTCTTCTGTGAAAACAAGGATGCATGGTTTCCCTATTTTGGAAGTCCTATTTCCAAAACATTTCAGAAACCCAGAGGCAAATGTTTCTGACATCCTCAGGCACAAAGCCCACATCTGCACAGGCTGGCTGGACAATCTCATAAGGCAGTAAAAATGGATGGGGCCTTTTCAAAGCTGCTTGACCTTGTATAAGCCACTCAACATCACTGAAATCAGTTTTCTCAGGTATATAATGGGCACAGTGATGTTTCTAAGGGGTTTACATGGAATAAATATATGTACTATCCATGGTGCATAGTTGTCCATTTCTCAGCTGGGCTGGGGGGCCCTGGTGGCTAGTTGGGGTGGCAGGGACCACTGGATATTTGGTCCAAGTTCAAGAGAATGCTGGAAATCCTGGGAAATGATCTGAGTTACGGGTTCCTGTCATTTGAAGATTCTTAGCCTGCTCTTAGTAGATCAAAATGAAACCCACTCATTTTTATGGGTTAAGGAATATCCATCCACCAGCTGGGAATTAGGAGGAAAAAAAGAAAAGAAGAAAGGGCTATCAAACATGCTTCGTGTACTGCCCTGGGGGGAGAGGCACTGACCCAATCCTACCTTGTGACAATGTGGAGACAATATGGGATCTAATCTTGGTGTCTGTGTTTGAAGTTACCACCAGAATAATAAAGATCTGAAGGAAAGAGATAAACTTAGAGCTGGAAAAGGCCTCAATTTTGACCTTCTACCTATTTTCTTGGCCCTGGCATAGGTTTGCAATCTGCTAATTCAACAGTGGTCCTTCAGGCATCCAAGCTCAGAACATTTTCAAGACTAGTTTGAGTTTAGGAGAGGCTGGTGCAGGGTTTCCCTGCTAAAACGGGCCACCTTAGGCTTCCTTGTCTTGACAAAGGAGCGAGGGGGGCCCTGCTTGCCTGAAACGTGCCGGTTTGCTTAGAAGGTAAGACTGTTGAGCCCAATGCTCGCTTGGTCAGTCCTGACTTCTAACTATGCTGGAACAGCTAGAAGATAGGCAATGCGGCATTTGTTCCCTGAGACTAAGCTGAGAACACCATGTCAATAATAGTCATGGATTTCATACAAAGGGACAAGGACTCAACTGGACTCAGGTTATAGGCTTTTGGAACAGACAGGATGCTGGTGGGCCTTGGCTGGTGCCTAGGGGCAGGGAGATTATCACACACTTGCCTCTTCCTCCCCAGCTTTGAGCCCCTTTTCAAGACCTAGAGTGTCTCTCTGTTTTTAGCACTCTAGCCTCCTCTGCTCTTCTAGTGGGATGAGGAACACATGTCCTGAAATGCTAGAAGGCACATGGCTGGGATGCTATTTCTGGCTGGTGCTGAACTCAGAAGTCCTAGAAAGAATGCTTGTGATGCTGCTTGTCTTCTGAGAATCCATGAGGCGTAGGAACAGACTCTGCCTGGCTGTACTTAGTACTCACACAGTAGGCTTATGGACAACACATAAGAGAACAAAGCAGAGTTAACATTTTTTGCTTTCATGGATTTTATAGTCTAGCAAGGGGAAGATAATAAATTATAAGCATCATAAATAAGGAAAATGTTTAATGCCAGAAGATGTTAAATGCTATGGGAAAAAGAAACATCAGACAGAGTAAAGGGGGTCAGGATGCTGGTGGGAGGGTGCAGTATTGGACAACATGGTCAGGCTAGATGTCATTGAGAAGATTTCAAAGACTTGAAGAAAGAGGTTAACAAGTTTAACTTAGCTTATATCTGAGGGAAGAATGATCAAGGTAGAGGAAACTGCTACAGCAAAGATACAAAGGTGGGAAGATGTCTGGCATGTTCCAGAACAGTAAGAAGTCAGTGTAACTAGAGCAGAGGGAGCAAAGAAGTATGATAGAAGGGGCAGAGGTGGTGAGTATGGGGGAGGCACTGATCCTACATAGCCTTATAAGCCATAGTAAAGAACTTGGCTTTTACTTTGAGTGAAATAGGAAGTCATTTCGGGATTTTTTTAAAAAAAATTATTTTTGGTTAATCCTCACCCAAGGATAGTTTCCTATTGATTTTTAGAGAGAGTGGAAGGGAAGGGGAGAGATACAGAGAGAGAAACATCAAAGTGAGAGAGACGCATCAATTGTTTGCCTCCTGCATGTGGCCCTGGAGGCTGGGATGGAGCCTGCAACCAAAGTATGTGCCCTTGACCAGAATTGAATCCAGGACCCTTCAGTCCGCAGGCTGACACTCTATCCACTGAGCCAAACCGGCTAGGACTCAGGATTTTTTGAGAAGTGGCGTGATCTGATGTTTCGAGTCACTCTGAAACAGCAGCAGCGTGCTTTTCAAATATTTCTAAATCCCCACATAACAACAGACAGAGGAACTAGAATGAAAACTAAAAACCCTTGGCTGACATTTAACTCAAAACTAGGTGACAAAGTATCCTCACAGCCCCAAAATAAAAGGGGACAGAAACAAATCCTCAAAACCACAATACCTGTATGGCATCAGCTCAAACCCCCAAGCCTCTCGAGAACCCCACCCAGATCATAACTTCCGGGTAGCATTCCATGGCCCAGTTTATTCCCAGTTTGGACCTGTCCTGTTCCGTTTTCTTAAGCCCCTGTTTCCTGCTAAGCCTTTTTGATAGGCGACATTGAATCAGATAGTGTTGGTAATGGTTTAAGGAACTGTTTAGACATGATCAACATCAGTGGTTCTCAACCTTCTGGCCCTTTAAATACAGTTCCTCATGTTGTGACCCAACCATAAAATTATTTTCGTTGCTACTTCATAACTGTAATGTTGCTACTGTTCTGAATCGTAATGTAAATATCTGATATGCAGGATGGTCTTAGGCGACTCCTGTGAAAGGGTCGTTTGACCGCCAAAGGGGTCGCGACCCACAGGTTGAGAACCGCTGATCAACATACACATTTTCACAAATGCTTTTTAAGCCATGACTTAGAGAAGTGAATTGTGATGGAAACATTTGGCACTTAGCAGAAGCAATGGGACTACTTTGCCAATGGAGGAAGCTCAATTCTCTGCAAACAAAGGCCTCTCTTGAGTCTTGCTTGAAGAATAAGTTCCTGGTGAATGCTCTGCAAGCATCAGAAGTATTTGCTCCCGTAAGACACTTACCCAGACCCCTTCTCTTTCTCTCAGCCTTAGTACACTGAGCTCTTATTTCCTTGTGGAGCTATTGAGCATAGAGAAAGTAGCACAGAGTGATGAGGAAGGGACACCGAGTTCTGCTTCGGGAGGATTTTTCACGGTAGAGGCTCACAGTCTCATGATCTAGGATCTGGGGAGACTGGTCGCTGTCTCTCAGGGCCAGTCTGCACCCAGGGTTCAAAGTCATGGGCGTTTGAGGAGAATACACTGCTCCTTGTAATCTCTGCATCACCCACAGAGAGGGATAGCAGAAACATGTGGTGATGGGAAAATTGCTTGTGTTTTCTTCCACTCCCTCTTTAGCCCCCAACCTCAGTTCTCTTAGCCAGGTAGTGCATAAAGCTGGGCTCTTCAGCACCCACCCTGACAGACCCGCCAGGCAGTGGGCAAGGAGGTGTGTCCAGCCAGTGGATGAGTGAACACTCACATTCCAGCTCCAGCCCTACACCCTGCAAACAACCAATGTTCAGTTCCCAGAAGTCATCTTCCGCTTCTGAGACAAAAAAATCACTCAGGAGAAAAGGGTATTAGGGTATTTGTCCTCTAGAGGAGACAGTATTTCTGTGGTTGAAGATTTTTAGAGATGGTGTCTCCTTGCCCCCCTGTAGATTCCCAAGAGGCAGCTATGGGACTTGTGAGCACTAATCCTTTTATGTTACAGGGCTTTTATTTTGAGATTTATATTAGCCCTCAGAGTGTCCATAAACCTGAAATTGTATAAAATTTTGATAAACAGCCATAGCCGGTTTGGCTCAGTGGATAGAGTATTGGTGCATGGACTGAAGGGTCCAGGGTTTGATTCTGGCCAAGGACATGTACCTCGGTTGCAGGCTGGATCCCCAGCTCTGGTCGGGGCGCGTGTGGAAGGCAACCAATCAGATGTGTCTCTCTCACATTGATGTTTCTCTACCTCTCTCTGTCCCTTCCACTCTCTCTTAAAAAAAAAAAATCAATGGAAAAATATCTTAGGATGAGGGTCAATAACAAAAATTGTTTTTTCTAAATATGTGGTTGTTGTTTTTTCCTGTAGATTTAGGCTATAGTTTTTTTTTTTTAAATAAAATTCTTTGTGTGTGTATGAGTGAGACCAAAAATTGTTTCTAAAACACTAACACTGTCCTTTTGCTATCCCTTTTATTAACCCTACATGGTAAAATATGTCCTCATTTTCTGCTACTTTCTCTCATAATTTTCTAACCATAAAAAATACTAATAAAAGCCCGCCTGGAGTGGCTCAGTTGGTTGAGCATTGTCTCATGCACTGAGAGGCTGCCAGTTTGATTCCCAGTCAGGGCACATACCTGGGTTGCAGGTTTGATCCTCAGCCAGGGAGCATACAGAAGGCAACCAATTGATGTTTCTCTCTCTGTCTCTCTCTCTCCCTTCCTCTCTCTGAGCTTCTTTTTGGGTGAGGATTAAAAACCAAACCAAACAAACAAAAACCTAATAAAAAATACTAGCGAATATTTGCCCAGGGATTTAGAATATTAAAGCTCTCAATGTCCTATAAAAGGCTTCACAGAGACCCGTGAGGCTAAGTACTATTACCACTGTGTCTTACAGAAGAGGAAACTGAGCTTCAGAGAGGCAGGTAGATAATCCAGGGTGGATCTAGGATTCAACTCAATTCTTTCTCACTCTGAAGGTAACTCTTTCTCACGCTCCACAGAGCTGAACTACGACGTGATGCCACTCTGTAGCCAGACGCCAAGAAATAGTGTGCACATGGAAAAAAGTCCCACTAAAGCAACAGATACTTAGTTTTTGGTGGGAAAGGATGATTCGCTTCATTTGTAGACAACTTGCCTTTGACACATTTTACTATATGTGTGTGGGGGTGGGACGGGGGTACTGGAAGGCTGTGATTTCAGAAGCAATGGAAGGGCTAGGATGGAAAAATACTCCTATAAAGGAAAATATTCCCTTTCCACTGCTTCTCAGAAATGTCTCCTACCATTGCCAGTCTCCTAATTTTCATCTGCAAAGGGTTGAGACTGAAAGGAGCTGTGCAGTGAAGTTCAAACAGCTGCCCACTCACATTTTTCTAAGCCCACATGCTATTTCTCTACCCAACAAACATAGTCCTATGTCGCTGCAGCGCGGTCTCTTGCAGCTGTAACAATACCCTGGAGACATATCTCAGATAGTTCAGGAGTTCACGTTTTTATTGAGTTCCTCAGTTGCCACCTGTGTTCTTTATGGACAAGCTTAACATTCCCCAGGCCCCGGAGAATGGACTGCAGGGGAACTGTGCCACACAGAGTTAAAGCTCAGGTTCCATGTTGTTGTTCTCTTTCATCTGGATCTGTAAGCCCTAGGAATCCTGCCATTGTGTGCCCTCTCATAGTGCCCTGGGGCCACAGCAACCCCCGCGCACAGATAGACCCAGGGTTCCTAGGACTACAGGGGAGGGTAGTGAGGGAGAGCAGACACAGGACCAAAATCAGCCAGTCTCCCCGGCTTCGCCTCTTTCTTTCCTGTCCCTGGAGCTTGAGCCCACTGTACAAACACATAGAATCTGTCTCCTTATGTAAGTTTCCTGGTCCCTGAGCTGGATGACTCAGCATGAGGTGGTGCCCGGCTCTTTCCCAGCCTGGGGGAGCATGCTAGTTAGTGCCAGGTCAGAGGCGAACTGGAATGGAAAACAAGGCCTGCTAATGGGGTCCAGCTGAGCAGTCTTCATTCCCCATGGTGTCTGTCGAGACCGGGAAGCCCAGGGGAACCATCCAAGGGCTGTTGTGACCTAACCCATGGGTGGAATTCTACATCGCTTTGCTCACTTCCTGTTCCCTCCTCTTCTCACCTTTGACCAAGGATCAGAGAAGGTTCACATTTGGTTCTCCTTTGCCCTGAGGCTGCCACTTTGGGCCCCTGTTACGAACTGAATATTTGTCTTCTCCCCCTCCTCCTCCAACCCCCAAGTAATATGGTGAAGCCCTAACCCCACAATGTGATGGTGTTAGGAGATAGGAGCTTTGGGAAGTTTAGAAGAAGTCATGAAGGTAGAATCTCTATGATGGGATTAGTGTCCTTATAAGAAGAGGAAGAGACCAGAGGTTCCCCCCGTCCCCCCAAACTTTGCCATGTTGGCATACAGAAGAAGGTAAGCCAGGAAGAGAGTCCTCACTAGACCCCCACTGGGCTGGCACCCTGATCACAGACGTCAAGCCTCCAAAACTGTGAGAAAATAAATTTCTGTTGTTTAAGCCACAAAGTCTATGGTATTTGTTATAGCAGCCCACACTGACTAAGACAGTCCCACTGACCTGAGTCTCACCTCTGGGTTCCAGCAAGGCTCAGGCAGAAAGTGATGCTGGGGTAGGAAGATGTGTCCTTGGGTGTGGCTCAACCTAGACCCAAACACTCCCTCTCTCCTCTGCCCCAGGTTCCAAGCACGGAGTAAGAAATAAATCGGAAACACTGGCTATCGAGAGGACAGGCTTTGGCTGAGTTTGGTCTGTGGCAGGCTCTCTCTCATTTCCCTCCCTTGCAGGCAGGTCATTGAGTTTTCTTTCCTTCCCAGGACAGGCACAGGTGCTGGCATCCTGCTCATACTTGGACTAGGAGCCAGAGACCACAGATTCTAATACAGGTTTTGCCACTAACCAGGTGTTCAGGGTTAGGTCACTTCTTCTCTCTGTACCCTAGTGACACTTTCCTTAGAGTTGTTATTCATTAGTAAAACATGTGTTGCTCTTCCCAGTGTTGGGATATGGTGCTAAACAAAATGGTTGTGATCCTGCCCTAATGGGAACTGCATTCTAGAGTGAAGAGACAACACAGAAACAGGAAAATAAGACAGTTATTGATTGTGATCAGTGTTGTGAGGGAGATAAACAAAATGCTGAAATAGAGAATAACTTGGAGGGGGTGATATTTATTTAAAAGCCTCTACCCACAAGCTGCCAAAGAGCCCATCCTGTCAACCAGGGAAGAGCTTTCCAGGCAGAATTATGGGCGAAGGAAAGTACTTATTGCAACACAGATATCAAACTCAGTATCAGTTAAAGCGCGTTCATTCTCTATTGCTTCACCCCACATTCCTCGATCAGAGCCTGGAGTTGGCTCAACTGGTCAGTGTTGGGATAATTGAAGTCACACAGGAGGCCAGCACAGGGGCTCCCGGTGGGAGGGTGTGGTGGAAAGGCGAGTGGACTAAGAGTTCCCTTCTTTAGGACATAAAGACCCGATTTATACAGGAGGCCCTTCTCCTCCCACAGCCTCCCATCTCCAAATACTTCCTTTCTTTGTTACCCTTCTTTCAACACCCATCTCACGTTTATACAGCACCTGCTAAGAGTTGGGATCCTCCCCTCAGGAACTCAGGAAGTAACATCCTCTTCTGCTTGTCTTAGGCCTGTGGCGGCTACTTTTCCCAGCCTCACCATGTTTGGGTCCATGTTGGCCACAGTCCATTTTGCTTGTTATTTTGCTCGCCAGCTAGATCCCTTTGGGGCTCCAAGCATGCTGTGTTTGTAAATCAATGCCGTTTACCACCAAGAGGGGCCCTCTCGGGGTTGGAATGTTTCAGCAGGTGTGTTCTCTCTCTCTGGACAGAGGTCCGGAGGCATGGAGGGTGGTCATGCAGGCCAACTCCCTCAGGGAATCCTAGTAGCCAAGTTCATCAACTGACCAACTGAGCAAACTGCACAGTGGGCACCGAGAGGCTCACTGCTTCACATTCCCTCTGGGCATCCTTCCTTAGAGCCAAGAACCTGCTAAGCATGGGGCCTGATCTCCAGTTTTGTATCAATTATGCCCCTTTGGCTCTAACCTTTTTTTAAAAAAATATATTTTATTGATTTTTTACAGAGAGGAAGGGAGAGGGATAGAGAGTCAGAAACATCGATGAGAGAGAAGCATCGATCAGCTGCCTCCTGCACATGCCCTACTGGGGATGTGCCCTCAACCAAGGTACATGCCCTTGACCGGAATTGAACCTGGGACTCTTCAGTCCCCAGGCCAATGCTCTATCCAGTGAGCCAAACCGGCTAGGGCGGCTCTAACATTCTTTAGGGTGACTTTAGGCGGACAAACTTCAGCAGGGAATCAGAATTCTCTAAGATCTTGTGGAAGTGCAGATTCTTGGACCTGCTGAATCTGTAGGTCATTGACGTGGGGAATAGGAATCTGCATTTTTTAACAGGCATCGAAGAGAGCTTCTGATTGCAGGTAAATTGCAGTTTGGGAGACATGGCTGTTAAAATTGGTATTGCCAAAGTGTCATTTGGTTAATTCCTCTCTTAAAGGGCTAATTCCTCATGGAGGTTAGAAGCCAGGCTTCCAGACAGGGTTTCTGGAGGCACCACTCCTCCATGGTAGCCCTGACACTTCACACAGTGCCGGGGCCTGGATCATATGCTCAGTAATGCTGATTGAATGAATGAAGGGCCAGTGAGAGATAGGGAGGGGAATTGGGGTAAACTGTTAATGACTAGTTTGTGCCACTAGAATGCAAATTACAGAAAAGTACGGGGCTTGTTCTTAATTAATCCCTGGGCCTGATATATACTGAAAATGCTGAATGAAATAACGACATCACCTTCTCTGTCTCTCTTGAGTGAGAGAGAAGGTCTGAAACCCCATTGAAGCAGTCCTACCTTATCTGAAAAAGTTCCCTGTTTCCCCAAATATCTGATTCAAACTGACTCCCATAGGATCAGTAGTGTATGATTAGAAAACAAAGTCAGGTTAGGACTTTGAGGAATTTTGATACCCAGTGACATGGCAAAAACATCAACTCAACATAATAAAGCAAATCACTCAGTTTCTATTGTAATGAGAAAGGCTAGGGTCCTTTATTTCCCTTTCTTCACCTTAACCACCAGGGCCAGAACAGCTGGGCTATTAGGAAAACTTACTAAATAACAAACCTCATTTTAAAAAAAGAAACAGCAAATTAAATTGATAATAGGAAATCATTTTTTACCCACAAGATGGGCAAAAATTTTAAAAGTCTGACTATAGCAAGTGTTGACCAGGATGCAGTATAATAAAATCTCTAGTAGACTGCTTGCTAGTGGTTCAGCTACTTTGGAAAAAGAGTGGGCATCCTCAAACAAAGTTGCAAATGCGCCTGCAGCAATTTCACTTCTAGGGAGTTAATTCTTGTATATGTACAACAAGAGACATATATGAAAATGCTCATGGTGGCATTGTTTTATGTGGCAAAAACCTGAAATAAACAGCCCTAATGTACCTCAATGGTAGAAAGATAGATAAACCATTAAGTAGATAAAATGGCAAACTATATAGCAGTGGAAATGAATAAACTATAGTTGTGCATCACCATAGATGAAAATCAATGATATAATATTGATTAAAAAACCAACTCATAGAAGAATATGGCCGAAACCGGTTTGGCTCAGTGGATAGAGTGTCGGCCTGCAGACTGAAAGGTCCCAGGTTTGATTCCGGTCAAGGGCATGTACCTGGGTTGCGGGCACATCCCCACTGGGGGCGTGCAGGAGGCAGCTGATCGATGTTTCTCTCTCATAGATGTTTCTAAATCTCTATCTCTCTCCCTTCCTCTCTGTAAACAATCAATAAAATATATTTAAAAAAAAAAGAAGAATATGTACATTATAATTTCCCTTATTTGTTTAAAGGTCAATAACAACAGAAAGAGCAGGGTGTAAAATTTGAACAAAACTTTGTTTTACAATCTTTGTGGATTTTTTTCCTGGAATGATTTTCCTGTCACTTAAGAGGTTCTCATTCTTTCATCAAGATAACACTTAAGTCACTTCCTCTTTGGATCCACATGAAATTACGCCCCCTCCCCAATTTCTGACATGTCTTTCCTTTGCATACATCACAGCACTTGTCACACCATATTGCAAATATTGGCAATGTGTATAAGCCAGTTGTGTGCTGGTAAATGGTTACCAACTGGCTCTCAATGGAAACAAAGAATAGAGATCTGTCTGTCTGTCTGTCTATCTATCTACATTCATGTGAGTTTATTATCAATTTTACTGTTATAAAGAAGTGTATCACATAATTTCTAAAAAATAAAATATGCAATCTCCTTATGTGAATTCTATGTAGCCAAATTGATTCTCATGAAATATTTTCATTTTCAGCAAAATCTTGAATCCATAGCCAGTCTTACATTAATGAATAAGAAAAAGTAAAACAAAGACATATTGGAACTTCATTTGCTTATCAGTAATTTTGCTGAAATGGATAATAGCTTTTGAGTAGTGGAAGAATATTTCCTCAAATTTTTATGCCATTTACAATGTAGTAGCTTCAGACATGACATACTTTGAGTTTTTAATCTGCATTATTAACATTTTTTTCTTTCACTTAAGTCTGACAGTTAATAAAATAATAAGCCAAGCACTGATTTATAGTGTTTGCCAATTTCCATTATGTAAATTCTCTTACCCTGGAACATTCAGGGGTTTTAATGTAACATTATTAAATGAGGAGTCAGAAAAAGATGCACATTGCATAGCATTATACAGTTTTTGTATCATACACATAAGTAATCATAACTATAGATAATAGTAAAATGTGAATAAAATAAAGTGTTAATTGGGAAGCAATGAGTATTATTTTTATTTGTAATATAATTTACTTAATTGTAAGTGCATATAATTTTTAAATTAATGGCTGTTTTAACAACTCTCAAAATTCCTGAAAATACAGCGACCAGCATTTATATAAAGTTTGTCTTTACGAGTGAGTTCCAACACGTCACTGCATGTCTCCTAACTGTAGTGTAGCTCCTCTGTGGTAGGATATGCCTTGTTAGTTTTATGGAACATAAAAGGCACTTCATAAAGATTGGTTGAATGAATGAATAAATCCATGCATTGCAGGGCATTTTTCTAAAGTTCTGGGGGTGTAAGTAGCCTGGTTCTGGTCACACAGCATCTAAGACTTTAGCGTATGGGTCTGTACTAGGCCTAGGAACTGTTCTTATATGCTTACACCCAGAGAACAGTATGGGTGTACACCTAACGTACATGGCAGGGAGAAGGGTTTGTAACTGACAGCCAGAGGAATGAAGGAAGAGTCCAGGGCTCTTTACCTGCAAGAAAAGTTTGTAAGCCAGAAGTTCCAAGGCAGGCCATGTGCCATGTGCGGAAATGTGTAGGTGTGAGAGGCAGAGGTGAAGGGTTGTGGGAAGTGGGGGAGTGATCATTTGAATTTCCTCATGTGGCTTTGAAACACATCATATTAGGCTTCCCCCCTACTGATTTATCTTCCTCATGATCAAATTGCATGTTTGACTTTAGTGACTATTAAAACAGGTGTGTTTACCATCAGCTCACCAAATAAGAACTAAGGAAGTGGCCCTGGCCGGTGTGGCTCAGTTCTGTGTACCAAAGGGTTGTGGATTTGATTCCTGGTCCAGGTCCAGGTGCATGTGGGAGGCAACAGATTGATATTTTTTTCACATCGATGCTTCTCTCCTCTCCCTCTCTTCCTGTCTCCCTCTTCCCCTCTCCCCTCCCCTCTTCCCCTCTCCCTCCCCATCTCCTTCTCCTTCCCCCTCTCCTCTCCTCTCCTCTCCTCTCCTCTCCTCTCCTCTCCTCTCCTCCGCTCCCATCCCCCCTCCCTTCCTATTGCTCTAAAAAAACACACACACAGAAAAACAAAAAACCCTAAGGAAGATAGTTTCTTCCAAAAGAAACCAATCTGAAATTAAATGTTATGTTTTGGTTATTTTGTCTGTTTTAAACAGAAACCAGCCTACAAGTGTTGCTTCATGAGCTCCCATTGCTGTCAGAATAAAGTCTCACTACAATCTGTCTGCTGCCCACGGTGCCAATAACCCAATAGATTTCTACCTCTGGGCCCTCTTTCTCATCCTCTGATACCCCAGGCTCTTTCTCTCCTCAAAGGCTTTGACGGTCCATGTTGTCTGAATAGTCTTCTTCTGCTCCCTTAAAGGGTGACTCCTTTTCATTCTTCAGGTCTCAGCTCAGATGTCACCAATTCAGAAAAGTCTTTGTGGACCTAAGTTGTACCCCCTCATTTATTGTGCTCACCACCTATTTATTTCCTTCATCGCACTTACAACAGTCTTTAATTATTTTGTTTACTTGATTATTGCTGGCTCCCCCATTAATGTTAAGTTCCTTCTGGTTAAGGACCTTTTCTATTTTGACCCTACTTTAGCCTCATCCATCAGCAAATATTTGTAGAATGAATGAATGAAAATGTAAAAGAGGATTCCTCAAGACAGGAGTTCTTAAACTTCACCATGTAAGGGAATCAGCTGGAAGGCTTTTTAAATCAAGATGGTTCAATCTTCACTACCAGATTTCCTGATTTTGAATGTCTAGGCAGAGGCATTTGTAATAACTTTTCAAGTGCTGTTAATACTGCTAGCCCAGGGACCATAATTTAAGGGACACTGCACAAGATTTGTACCCCATTGAAGTACATTGTTGACCACTCACAGGGAGGAGGAGTCTGATAGGGGGATCAAGTTGAGAAAGAGCAGAAGTGAAGATGATATTGACCTTAAAGATACTGTGGAAAAGGTAAGGACTCTAGGACAATGGTCAGTTTTGTTTTGTTTTTATTCAGAGATCCTGGGCTTCTGAGATAAAAGGCTGCTTTTCCAATGAGGAAGCCACGGTGGACAAACAGATCTTTCCTTCCTCAACTGCCAGAATAAGCAGAGTTAAATAATGGTTCTTAGGCCCCAAATTGAACATCCATCATATTCATGAGCTGCAGTGGTGACCTGTGTTTTACATCAATTCTGGCTTCAACAATCCCCAAAGATCTAAACCAGAGGTTTAAAAAGTGGGGAAAAAGAAAAATATTATTATCTTTCTCCAAAGATAGTTTTTCCCAAAGTGTATTCTGAAGTCGCATCCCAACAAAGGAGTTCCATAGTCAGATGAAATGAGAGGATGCTGAAAGTAGCCACATCCCTTTGCGGAGACTCACAGCGCACATCTGAGAGATCTTGTAGTCCAGAAATCCATTTAAGATTAAGCTCAGTCTTTGGTAAAGAATGTTCTGCTTATAAATAGTCTGTGGCACCTATTTAGAAAAGCACTGCTTTTGGATGCTTTCTCTCTTCAAAGGGAGGAAATTTTTTTTCCAGGATGGAAACTTCATGCGGGCATATAAGAACAATCTGATTCACAGGCACACTAGCCTCGGGCCTCAATCTGAGATAGGCAGGAGAGGAGGTATCCAGACCTTTCAGTTCTCTTCCCTTTGAAGCTGCCCAGAGGTATGACCTTAGTTGCCGCCTGGGTGGGGTACGGGGGCTGCTCTTTAATGGGGCAGTTAGGGTGGGTGGAAGAGGAGGAGGAAGCGCTGGGGGCAGGTGATAGGCAGCCAGGAAAGTGCTGGCCTAGGGAATGTCCAGTGGAATTTTCCTCTGGAAATCCTTTTGAACTCGGTGGATGTGAATGTTGCGCCCCTGGTGGCCTAGATCCCATGGCTAAGTGATTTGGTCTTCATTTTCCAGTAATGATTAACACCGCTATAGTCACTGCAGTGTGGGGACAATTTGTGGAACTGTGGTGATGGCAACAAGTGGGAAACCCTTCCCCAAGCCCCTCAGCAAAACCTGCTTTCCATTTCTGACTGTTGGTGGAAGAGGGGGAACCCTAAAATATTCCTGTGTTTAACAAAACACCTATTTGGGGCTAATGAACGATATCATTCTAGCGAAACTCCAGTATGGTGGGTTTTTTTAAAATAAGGAAGCAGAGGCCGAGAGGAGCAGCAGCAGGGAAACTGGCGTCTTGAATCCCGACCCATTGGAGACTTCTGATGCCTCCTGGCAAGTTGTCTGGGTCCCACACTTCACTTTGAATAAAGTTGGATCTGATAACCAGGTGACTTCAGAGAGTCATGGCCCCGGGATGGAATGCCAGGTACACTAGTATATAATCACTGCATTGCAGAGGAGACACCAGCAACCAACCAACTCTAAAAAGCATGGCTTTGTTTTTTTATATTGTTTCCAAAAGCTTTGCTCTCTCCTCCCTCCCTCCCTTCTTTCCTTTCTCTCAATGAAAAGGGAAAGGCTGACAAAATATTACTCATTTGAGAGAGGTAACAATAGAAAGCCATCAGAATACATCTGGGAGTAAGGGGAGAGCTTCCTTTTCTATGACTCAGTACAAGTCATAGAATAAGGAGGGACCTCAGGGATTGTTCTGACCCGCCCACTTGAAGATGGCGGCCCAAAGGCTAAGCTCTTGGATAGGACTCTTAATCACAGCCCTGCCTCTTTCTGTGACTCCAGGCTAGAAGTGGGAGCAGTGTTCATGTAATTTCACAAGTCCCGCTGGAGCTCTCTCTGAAGCATAGCATGACATGATACTTTTTGGAACCTTTAAGCTAGTATCCTCTGGCTTGGTTATATTTGCGGGCCGACTGGGTGGGTTGAGGTAAGGATGAGATGGCCAGCCTGCAAAGAAAGGCTGCTTGTCCTAAAACTAAAAGTATTGACAACATGCTTGATGCCTTCTGGGCTCTCAGTCAAAATTAGTTTGCCAAAATTGTAATGTCTGAGGCCTTGAGGGAGAGGGAAACTGAGCAAGGTGTGGAATACTTCAGGCTCAGGGAAACCTACCAGGACTCTGACATCACCTGGGTAACTGCATCTTTCATGAGATGATGGCCGAGTTTAGATTCTGAGCCTCAGCCATGCTGTGAAAAGTTGTCTCCTACAAAGGATGTAAATCAGGGCTTGTAGCTGAATCAACTCTACTCAGCTCATTCTTCCTTCAAGGGGTATTTCTCTGTTCATAGTGCAATGTCACTTGATGCGATGGAGCCACTGATGCAGAGCGTGGCCATGTCTGTTCTAGATAATTTTTTCCTTATCCTTGTGTCAGAGGGATAATCTACTATATGGACTTGCTTTATGATTGGCAATGTTATCAAGTATCAGTTATTTGTTAACCACATTCTTAAAATTAAAAATGTAATGACAGGAACTGACTGTTGATTAAACCTGTGACTACACCAGTAAAAATAATTTTTAATGTAGAGTATAGAGACAGAGGATGGAGAGGATAAAAGCAAGAAAAGGGAAGGGATCCTAGAGACAGAGTTCTGCTAGTGATAGAGAGTTGCTGTTGGGGTCTCTAAAATCTTGGCCAGGTTCTCATCTGATCAGGTATGTTGTTTTCTCTGGATCCAGAGTAATACCCTGAGCTATGAATAAGAGTTAAAAAGCACGGGAAAGTGTATTTCCACAGTAGGGGTAAGAATATGCGGCTCACAGCCTCAGAGCGAATTCCCATGACTGCACGGACTCACACTGGATAGAACACAACTGGGCGCGTTTCTCAGTTCCAGCCACAAGCATCAGCGATCATCAGGACCCTGAGATTGCTAAGGACATAAAGGCCACCACATGCCAGGGTTGGGAGGACGGTGGAGGTCATCCAGTCCTTTCTCCTGCTTTTTTTGTTTTTTTGCTCTCAGACAAGGAGTGAATTAGGAAGAAGGGAGCTCCCGCCTCTGACTTTTTTCTATCCTGAAATGAGGATGGTGTCCCGGCCACCCAGATGCTATCAATCTATTCTAGTGTTCAGTTTTAAAGGAACCAATTATATGGGTAAGAGTGAGTCATATTATTGGTGGCACACGATACTGTGTTTGGCACAGTGCTGAGTACCTACAGTGCATCTTACCTCATTTAATGCAACAGCCCAAGTGAGGTGGGCACTTCATTTTACAGATCAAGAGACCAACACATAAAAAGAGTGAATAACTTATTCTAGCCCACAATTAGCAGGTAGCAGAGCTAGGGCTCAGACCACGTTTGCCTGATTTCAGATGTCAAACTCTTAACAGTACTATTCTACTCCCTATTGGCAAGAAAGTCCTACTATATGAAATTATTCTCTTTTATGTGCTAAATAATTGGTTTTTATTTAAGGATCAAAACACATTTAACTTACAAATAATAAGAGGTTCATTATTAGGGTTGCCATATTTAGCAAATAAAAATAGAGAGTGCCAAGTATTTTTGAATTTCAGATAAGTAATTTTAAGTTTAAATTCTTACAATAAAAGTACACCCCATATATTACATGGAACAATCTTAACACTAAAAATCTATTCTTTGCTTTATCTGAAATTCAGATTTACTGGATATCGCATCTTATCTGGCATCCGTATTCATAACGAATGAGAGCAAGTTGGTGAGTTTAGTCCCTCTGTAGGCCGTTTAGTGTTGCTCTGTTCTATGGCTGACTCCTCTCATCTGGGGACACCCCTCAGTCCCACAGTGTCTCAGTGTCTGTGATACATAGATCATAGATTATAGTATATTCTAATTTATTTTAAAATATTTTTATTAAATGATTGATACATTGATACGTATCCTAGTTATCAGTTGCTGAGTCAGAGATTATAGGCATGTTCAGCATGCAAGGTAAGTCCTATTGTTTTCCAAAGTGATGGTACAAATATTATTTTCATTGGTGTACACACGTTCCCTTTGTTCAATATCCTCGCTTCACATGGGGCATTGTCAGACTTTTTAACTTTGGCCTTTGTAGTGGTGTGAAGTGCTCTCTCACCATGATTTCAATTTGCATTTCCCTGATAGGTCATGAGGTTGAGCATCTCTTCCCAAATTCATTATCTCTTTGTTTTTTCAAATGTTTGGATTTTAAGGAGTGCTGGAGTCTAAAAGTCTGCTGTTTTAAGGAAGATACTCAAAGATAGTAACTCGGGGAAAAGATTAAGCAGAGACCTTCCAGATATGGAGTCCACCTTAGCCCTCAGTGAGCAGAATGAGCTTTGCATACAGCACTATCTGGAAACCCTTCAGTTGCCCAACCACCACTTCGTTTCTCCCCGGCCAGGTGTGTGAAAAATACTTCCAAGTCAGATAGACCTAGATTTAAATTCTACAACATTTCCTAGTTACGTGGCAGCAAGTTACTTTGTTTCTCTGTGTCAGTTGTCTTTATTATTATTATTTATATATTAAAATATTTTTTATTTTTAAATTACAGTTTATATTAGATTTATTGGGATGATCACTGCAAGTTATATAAATGTCTAATCACTGTGTCATATACATGAAACTAATATGTCTCAGTTTTCTTATCTATAAAATTGATATGAAAAAACATTCCTGCAGACTTCTCTAGGATTAAACAAGAGATGGCAATGGGAAGAACTGCCTGGTAGGTGCTTTTTCAGGCTTCTTTGTATTAAAGAGCTGACCAGAAAAAATAAAACACCTCAAGGGGACCAATATTCTGTTCCAAAGGATTAGAATAAATTGTCAGGAATCTTGGACTTAAGACCTTATTTGTGGCAAAGGTCATCCTAAGGTTTTTCCTAGCATGAAAATAGTGAGTGGATTTTGGAGGCAATCTGACTTGATGACTCCTTTTGAGGTAATACTGTGATTAAATCATATGAGAATCATATGAGAGCTGAATATCTGATACGCCTTCAGAGGGAGATGCCACCACCACCCATATTCCTGTGACCACCCCCTTTTAATCCTTTTATAGTTCAGAGTGCTTCCTGATATCTTGCTTAGAATATCTCTTGCTTCAGCATAAATTGTACTCTCTTCTCTCAATAAGTGAGCACCGCTATGAGACAGACTACACACATAAACTACACAGCAACATCCAGTTGCCTTTAAAGTTCTGCCAGTTGCTTTGCTGGCCTGGTTAAGTTATCTATTGTATTATGGAACATTCGGGCTAGGTCAGACCTCTTGATTCACAAAAGCCCGGCATCTGGCTGTGACACTACAACTAGGAAGAGGCAAGAGCTGGGTTCCAACTCAAGTTTTCTGAGTCACAAGTTGAGAGGGTCTTCTTTTACTGGGCATGTGTCCAAAGAAGAATCCTTCAGGCATTTCCAAGGGCTAAATTCAGACACCTTAGTCCGGGATCAGAAGACCCCAGTCCCAATCTTCAGAACTGCTCCTCTGGAGACTGCAATGACAGTAGAGATTTATGTGCTTTTGAGGGATACCAACTGTCACAGGTGAAGCATGAATATCCTTTGGATATCTTTTTTTAAATTTTTAAATAGAGGCTTTTTTTAACCCAATTTTTAAAAGGGCGTCCAGGACCTAAAATAATGACTAAATTATTCATTCCTTATTCACTCAAATATTCACAGCAAATATTTTTAAAATCCTCTACTAGGCCCAGAGAATATAGTAGAAATAAAATAGACATGATCCCCACCCTCACTTCCAAAGTGAAGAGGCAAATGATAAACAACACATGAAATCACCCCTATGACAGACTAAAAGAAGCAAAAGACAGGTTAAAAACTACTGGTTTAACTAGACTTTGCATTTCTTTGTGGACTTTATATTTGAACTTGCCCCTCCTGAGGAAGTCAAACCCCTTTAGAACCAGACTCAGTTTAACTCTCAATTGTAATTTGAAGATCTGTATTTAAGTCCCTAAATCCTGTGACCACCCCCTCCACTTTGATAGGGTTGTTTTTCACAGCCAGGTTGATTAGATTAACCCTTCCTCCCCACCTCTCAGGCAGGCCGGGTAGTTTGAGCTCTAGAAATAAAAGACAAGCCTGTTTGGCCAGGATCAGCAATGTACCTTCCCCCTTGTAGAATCTCCCCGCTGATTCCAGCTGCTTCTTGTGTCGACTGTATGATCTGAAAATCCCAGAAAGACAAACCACCAAAAAGCCCTGGTGAATTTTTAAAATCTGTGGGTTCTCATAATGAGGATATTGTTCAGAATTTTATCTCAGATCAGGTTTTTGTTCTTGCCGAGTGGACTTTTCATATGTGCACATCTATTATTTAAAAATGCTAGTGATTTACACCCTCCCTCCATCTCTAATCCTTAACAGACTCACAGAACAATGAGACATTGTACAACCGAATTGTTACTACTTCTGAGTTGGCGTTGTTCTAAATTTACCTATGGACGTGGGCAGTCCAAAGAAGGGGTGACCTGCTGAAAGTCTTACAACTCAGTGGCAAAGCTGAAATTTGAGTCTAGGACACCTGATTTCTGGGTCTCTGCCCTCCAGGCACTAGATTAGATCCACTGGCCTTGCTCAGATTACACATGCATGTGCACACAAAGTTATCAGAAGGCTGTGGGATCAGTTGATTAGAATTTTCAGTCCTTACTGATTCTAGAGAAAGTGGCACACCAACAGCTGAAAGGCCAGTTCCGACTTAAAGAAAACCAGACTGGCACGAGTGCATGGTTGCAACACTTTGAAGTGACAACACAAACACAAGTAAATTAAATAAATTTAAAAAAGATTTGGGACTATCGCATGGAGGGTGACTAATGAAAGGTTAATGATGATGTGCGATTAAGGTGCCAGGTCAGTATCTGAAGTTCTGTTGGTTGTTCAAGGGGGTCTCAATTAGTTTGAACTCAGCTGATGGCTTCTCTTTCCCGTTACCTTTCTTCTACCTTCATCTTCCCCTCCATCTCTCCCTTACATCCATTCACATCTGGGTCTGGTGGGGAGGTGACAGCCCCTTTCTCTGAGAGGCTTTTTAGGGATGCGCTTCAGGTCATGGTATTCTAGCCGTGGAAGTGAGTTAGTGTTTGGAGTCTCCTTTAGAGCATCTTGCCCTCTTCAGTCCCCCAGCAAGGGCATGGGAAAGTGTCAGAAAAGGAAATGGGCCTCAACTAGAGAGAAAGTCAGGCTTTTTTCCCTGAGAGCTACTATTTCTGGAGAGCCATGCCCACTGCCAAGAAGATTTCATGCACAGACCGAACTACACTAGGCACTGTGTCCTCACATCTCTTAAGCCCATGCAGCGTTGGTCCCTTGGCTGGGGGGCAGCAGGGAGGGGGCTGACTTGCAAAAAGTGAGACTGACAGCCAAACTGAATAGGGGACTCTTCCTTCACAGTTACTGTAACTCGGCCAATTCCAGGATGTAAGCTCAGGCCTGTTAGGCTCCAGGTTCAATTCTCCTGGGAAATGTCATCTGTTGGGGATACTTATTTCTGAACAGCAGAAATGTTACTAATTCTATTCTAGTGTAGTTGTTATGTAGCATGCCTTTTATCACCCTTGGCCCAGGAAGAAAGGGTAGGGGTCAGGCATTTGCTGTCACCCAGTTCACCCTGTTTTTGTATGTTCTGCCTGTTACCTGAGGTCACTGTCATACCCCTCACTCTCTTGACGCCCCCCCGCCGCCTTCCCCCCCAACCCCACACACAACCAAACCCTCCCTTAGTTTTCAAGTCATGACTTGATTTAAATGCTTATGTCACCTTTCATATACAACCTAGTCTTTGTATCAAGTGTGCTAAGGCTCCACCTTTGCCTAGAGTAAATAAGGAAGTGCTGTTAGAAAATTCATTCCTTAGGATCTTATTTATGTCTTAAATCAGACCAGTAACTTTGGTTATTACAGTTGTTTTTTAGTGTGGTGCACATAGACTTGCCTTTGTGACTTTTAATTTTGAATGCATTGTTGGTTGACACCCCTAGAATACATGTCTACCCTTTCTTTAATCAGTAAGACAAATGCACATGCCAATTTAGGCTGGCTGGACTGTGCTGTGCTGTGAGTGATTTGATCAAGGTTATCTTCTCAACACTTCTTTGACCCCAAAGTGTAGACACCGTCTACAGAATGGAGTCCTGATTTGGGAGCTGGTGAATTCCTCACAGATTTCAGGAGTGCATACGCACAGGTGAACAGAGAGGAGGGGCTCCTCTGCTGGCTTCAAACTCTGGAGACAAATTCCTGTCCAACGTCCAGGAAAGCTGGTTTTCTGGCTAAAGTTTCAGTTTCAGGGAGACTAGAGGTTCTTGGGATATGCTTTATTGAATTTGGGACTAGGTGGAGAGAACAGGGAAGGAAGCCATGTGCTCAAATCAAAATTGTGGGTGACATTCTTGATTCTTCTCTCCTCTGTACCCCCATTATTCAGTGTGTCAGGGCCACCTTCAAAGCATCTCTGAAGTCGCATCTGTTTACCTTCACTGTCATCACCCTAGACAAGCCTCTGCCATCCCTCACCTACTCGACTCAATTACCTCCTCCCACTAGGTTTTTGTGCATCTTCTCTTCCTGCTTTCTAATTCTTTCTCCATGCAAAAGATAGAGAAATCCTTTATAATTGTAAATTAGATTACATCTCATTTATGCTTAAATGCCTTCACCAGATCCCCTTGTTCCTAGAATTACATGGAGCTCTCTTGCAAGGCCTACAAGCCCCAGGTTCTATGGTTCCTGTTTGTTTCTTCAGTGTCTTCTCATTTCACTCCCCTCCATGGGCACTGTTCTCCAGTCACACAGGAGAACATTCTCAGCCAGGCATTTGGATGCCTCAGGGCCTCTGCTCTTCTGACTGCCTGGAAGTCTCTATCCTCTTCTTCACCCACCTGGTCCATTTTCATGTTGTAGGTGCGCACTCCGATGCTCTCTCCTGTGAGAGGCCCCACGTGCTTTTCTCATCTAAAGTAGTAACACTCCCCGTCCCTACCCCTCAGTTGCTGTCTCATCACTGTATTGCACTTCTAGCACTTATCATAATCTAGAATCATCTTCTTTATTCATCTCTTTACTTATTTATTTTCTAACTCTCCTGATAGTATGACGACGAGGCATTTATTTCTATCTAGATCTGTGCCGTCCAGTATGGTAGCCACTAGATCCACATATGGCTGTTGAGAACATGAAATGAAGCTTGTCTGAACTGAGATGTGCTTTAAGTATAAGATACATGCCGGATTTTGAAGATTTAGTATAAATATATGATATTCATAAATTTATATTGCTTACATGTTGAAATGATAATATTTTGGATGTATTTGGTTAAATAAAATGTGTTATAAAATGAATATCACATTTTTAAAATAACTTTTTTAATGTGGGTACTAGAACTTTTAGATTACATACATGGCTCACATTATATTTCTATTGGTCAGGACTAACCTGGATCACCATAACTTTGCTCAGTGCATTAAATGCTTTTTTACTGAATGGTTGTTTATTTGCTTCCACTTTCCCCTTGAAATTTACTGAAAATAAATGGTTTCTACAGTTGTCAACTGCTCTTCATTTCCTTGTTCAAATTAGGAGATAACGTCAAGAGAAGTCCCCTGAGCCATTAGTTCCTAGTAGGGAGCCAAGAATGGGAGGCTGGGGTTAGGCAAGGAGTGGTAATCCAGGATGCTGGCAGTTTCAGCAGCCAGAGATTGTGCCTTGGGCCTCGGAGGTGAGAGCAATTTTCCCAGGACCATCTTGACACAAGCAGTAAGTCAGTAAACAAGGCAGAAGTTTGCTGGAACCTGGTCTCAGTCAGTCGTAGTTGTGACTCCTGTGTCATGTGAGCCAAAGAACTGACAGGAAAGTCTCCTCATTCACCAGCCCACCTGAAAACCATGCCTTTCTGCTTGTATTGTGGGAGGAAATGGAGAATTTGGAGGGTCAAAGTGGGGTGGAGCAGGGAAATAACTGTAGGGATTGGGAAAGCCCTAATGCAGTGGTTCTCAACCTTCTGGCCCTTTAAATACAGTTCCTCACGTTGTGACCCAACCATAAAATTATTTTCGCTGCTACTTCATAACTGTAATGTTGCTACTGTTATGAATCGTAATGTAAATATCTGATATGCAGGATGGTCTTAGGCGACCCCTGTGAAAGGGTCGTTCGACTGCCAAAGGGGTCGCGACCCACAGGTTGAGAACCGCTGCCCTAATGGTTGTTTTTTTCCTTCTTTTTCCTGGAGGCAGAAGAGGATTAAAACTTTAAGTTAGAGACGAGTGAAAACTCTTAGGGAACTCATTAGCTGGGTTTATCCGATTAATCCTGGGAACAGTGGTCACAATTCAATCCAACAAAACACATGCACACATACTTCTTAGGTGTGCATGTTAAACTACTGTCAAGCAATATGTTAGTATCTAAAGGACAGACGTCTAACTATTGCCACTTCCGCAGGGCCCTGTCCTATGAATGTGGAGGTGGGTAATTCTCCTTGTAGGAATCGCGCCCCCCCCCCCCCCCCCCCCCCACACACACACACTTATGAGCCTGCTCTTTCCTCCCCTCTGCTTCCCCTTACTTTGAACTCAACACTAAGGGCAGCCCCGCAGTCAGACCACAGTAATAGTGTAACGGGGATGAGGGTAGCTTGGGGCTGGGCATTCTCAGAAGCCCTCTTTACACTTCTGAGTGTCTCCTCCAAGTGAAGTCTCCTCCATGCTTTTCTCCTCCACCCCCAGCCACCCTCTACTTCCTCCCTGACCTTTCATTCTCGTTCCGTCTGTAAGAACTGGGGTGGGACTGTCACCACCTGCAGCAGGACCTACAGGCCCTGGAGAAACAAGTTCAGATTGTTCAAGGATGATAGAATCAAGTTGGTGGTGGGGGGAGGTGTGGGAGCTAGAGAGATAACAGAACACAAAAGGGAATTTAAAAGATCTGGCAATGAGCAGACGAGGCTGGAGCCAGAGGGAGGAGGTGGGGGTGTCCTGAGCTGACTTGAACCTTGCCTCTTCTCCCTGGTTTTCTCCCAGCCCTTCTCTTCCCACCCTCAGAGGTCCTGGGCATTCTGCCAGCTCCTGAACAGGGTAGTTTCAGTTCTTTGTTAGAAATCCCCCTCTTGGCTCCTTTGCCTCATTCCTCTCCTACTCCTGACCTCCTCCCTTTCCATTTTGCTATTGAATCTTTTTGGAGCAAGTTTTGGGGGTGGGTTGGGGGTGCAGCTGTGGAGTCATTGGTGGCCTCTAAAACTACCTCTGAGTTTGATTCCTACAGACCTTGATGCCTGAGCTACCTCTGCTGTGGGGCTTTCAACTCACCCTTGCCCTCAGATAAAGGTAATGGCCTTCGCCGGACACAGTGCTGGACAACAGGAAGGAGGGCCAGGCCACAGGGGAGGAAGATCTGCAGGTCTTTGCACTCAGGTCACTCGGCTTTCATCCGGGCTTCTTGATGCGACAGAGGCAGGGCAAGGCAATCTATGCTTGAAAAACAAAACATTTATTTGCCATTACTAGAGTCACATTTGCTCATGGTGAAAAAAGTTGGCATTTTGATATATTTGTTTTTGCTCCCTGTTCAATGCTTAGCTTTGTCTCAATCTCTGCCTGTAATACATGGTATCTACCAATTGATAGCCTGCTTTTATTTTCCCTTATTCACATTCATACACACACACACACACACACACACACACCCCACATGATTCAATTGTTACCAAATTCAAAAACAGGCAAAGCTAACCTGTGGTGTTTTTTTTAAAATTAAATCTTTATTGTTGAAAGTATTACACATGTTCGTATCTCCCCCCCCCGCCACCACCATTGACCCTTCTAGCTCACCCCTATCCCCTGCCCTAGGCCTTCACCACCCTATTGTCTGTGTCATGGATTATGCATATATGCATACAAGTTCTTTGGTTGAGCTCTTCCTACCCACCCACCCTTCCCTACCTTCCCTCTGAGATTCTGCAGTCTGTTCCATGCTTCTGTGTTTCTGGATCTATTTTGCTCATCAGTTTATTTTGTTCATTAGACTCCACATATGAGTGAGATCTTGTGATGCTTGTGTTTCTCTGACTGGCTTGTTTTGTTGAGCCTGATACTCTCCAGGTCCCTTCATGCTGCCTCAAAGGGTTGGAGATCCTTCTTTTCTACTGATGCATGGTATAAATGTACTACATGGTATATTCCATGGTATAAATGTACTACAGCTTTTTTATCCACTCATCTACTGACATTTTTTTTAATATTGGTCCATTAAAAAAGTCTTCCAAATCAATTATTGACATTTAACGAATAGATATTTGCCTTCCAAGACTAAGACAGTGTATTTATCCAGGAATTGATTTTGAATTGCAAATGATGACATTAACAACCCTACTCAACACTATCCCCCTCTCCCCCCAGCCCCACGCCTGACTTCTGTCTGAAAGTTTATCAAGAAGGCAGGTGGATCAAACACCCCTCTCTGTGAGGGAGAGGCTCTCCACGTGGTATTTGTGGGCTTGGGTTGGGGTGGAAGGCTGGGAGAAAAAGGTGGCTACAAGGGGATTGTTTATAGCTGCTTATTCCCCCACTTAAAGTCCCCTTGACCAGAGAACTTACTTGGGAATGGAGTGTGAACCAGTTACCTGACAGCTGGGATCAGGGCTCAGAACTATGTGGGTGTATGTTTTGATGCTCAAGCAAGAAAAATGACTCAACGTGAACTCTGCCAAAATAAAGTTGGATCAGACAAGGGAGTTTTATCTGTGTTCATGGGAGTACCGATATGATTCTCCCACATCACAGTTGATTTTTCTGGTTTGCTGGGTTGCCCTTAATCTGGTGTGTATTCTAGAACTGATGCTCCCTTTCTGTAGAGATGGTGGCCAGCACAACCCAAAGGCCATGGTCAGAGCCTATGTGTCTAGTACCTCAGAGGCACAGCTCTTGACATTATTTTGGGTTCTTTGGGGCTAGCACAAGACAGAAGAGTGGAGTGTAGGTGGGAAGTACAGCCAACAGCAGCTGTGAGGCCACCTCAAAGAAACTAGACACGAGCTGCAAGGGAGAGTTCTTAGAAAAAGGCATTGGGGGCCAAGTTTGTCAGCTTTGAGGTTCAGCAGGTGGACTATGCAGGAACTGAGACCACTGGGAGGAGGAAAGAAGTGAGAGAAAAACTGAGGGTAAAGGTGAAGGGACAGAAGCAGGGATGATCACCCAAAAGACTGGCTATCAGGCTCAGGCATTTAGAAAACAAGGGAGTCATAGTAAGGGAAGAAAAATATTTTTCCTTCTACCCTTTTAAGTTCTTCTAGTTAGTCTTATCAAATTAACATGAGACAGATTAACAGGAGAAAATAACCAAATCTATTACACATCTACATCTGGAGGCTCCATAAAAATAGGGGACCCAAGGACAAATAGGACTGTTGAGGCTAATATGTCATCCTGGATGAAGGAGAGGGAGATGGGGGTCTTGGACTTTGAAGGGAAAGTAGGTAATTTGCAGGTTAGGTAATAGTCTGAGATGGCAAGCCCAGAGCCATTGAAAGGCTGTCCACAACTGATGAATGCATGAACATCCAGATAGTAAGTGCTGCACGTGAAATGCTGGTGGACACAGAGCAAGGGGAGGTCACCGAGGGCTGGGGGAGGGGCTGGAAAAGTGTCAAGGAACAGGAGACATGTGAACCAGACCTTGAACCTGGTTAGCGATTGGACAAGCAGAGAGGAAAGGAAGAACTGTGCTAAGCGGTAAAAACAAACAAACAAACACCCTCCCACCACACCCCCCATCCTCCACCCCCCAAAAACAAACAAACAAACCAGCCATGAAGCAAAGTGAGCTGAGAGTTCAGGTTGGTTTGATCACAGAGGAAGAGTCCTGGGAGGTAGGGCTGTAAGAGGCAGGTTGAAGCCAGATTATGGCAATCACTGGAAAGCGGGCTAGGAACTTCCATTTCCATGATAGGCAATGTCTTTTCCTTTTTGTGCTCTAGGCCACACTGATCTGTCCCCATCCACACCCTGCATTTTTTCAAAAATGCCACTTATTTAGTATTTATATATTGCCTTATATTACTAGTATTTTCTTTTTCTTTTTAAGTGGGTAAGCCATTTATTTATTTTTTTAAATTTTGTTTTATTGCTTAAAGTATTACAAAGAGTATTACATATGTCTGCTTTTTTTCCCCCCTTGACTTTCCCCCGGCCTCCCCTACCCCCCAGTGTCTTATGTCCATTGGTTATGCTTATATGCATGCATACAGGTCCTTCAGTTGATCTCTTACTCCCCCTCCCGCCCCCAACCCTCCCCAGCCTTCCTGCTGTAGTTTGACAGTCTGTTCGATGCTGCTCTGCCTCTTTATCTATTTTTGTTCATCAGTTTATAATGGTCTTTATTATCCGTAAATGAGTGAGATCATGTGGTATTTTCCCTTCATTGACTGGCTTATTTCATTTAGCATAATGCTCTCCAGTTCCATCCATGCTGCTGCAAATGGTAAGAGTTCCTTCTTTTTTACAGCAGCATAGTATTCCATTGTGTAGATATACCACAGTTTTCTAATCCATTCATCTGCTGATGGGCATTTAGGCTGTTTCCAGATCTTCCCTATGGTAAATTGTGCTGCTATGAACATAGGGATGCATATATCCTTTCTGATTGGTGTTTCTGTTTTCTTGGGATGTATTCCTAGAAGTGGGATCACTGGGTCAAATGGGAGTTCCATTTTTAACTTTTTGAGGAAACTCCATACTGTCTTCCATAGTGGCTGCACCAGTCTGCTTTCCCACCAGCAGTGCACGAGTGTTCCCTTTTCTCTGCATCCTCTCCAGCACTTGTCGTTTGTTGATTTGTTGATGATAGCCATTCTGACAGGTGTGAGATGATACCTCATTGTTGTTTTGATTTGCATCTCTCGGATGATTAGTGACTTTGAGCATGTTTTCATATGTCTTGGCTTTCTGAATGTCCTCTTTTGAAAAGTGTCTATTTAGGTCCTTTGCCCATTTTTTGATTGGATTATTTATCTTCCTTTGTTGGATATATGTATCACAGTGTGCCCTAAGCAAGATTGTAAATTTCAGGTTACATAAAGGTTTCCTAACTTGATATGGCTCATTGTGGTAGTATGTCTTAGAAGGTGAGAGGTAAAGAAAGCTTGGGGAGGTCCATGGAGAAGCTGGAGTCACACTGTGGTCACTGCAAGGCCCACCTCTGCACCGGCACCATAATCAGCACATTTGAAGTCTCTCTGATGTTGATTTTAAAGCTGTTGGAGTTGCCTTAATGGTTTGAGCAATTTCTCTATAGACCCCATTTGATGTGGTCCCATCCCTGAATACAAAATCCTCATGTGTAAGTGGAGAGGACACTTTTCTGGTAAAGGGTCTTAAACCTTCCAGAATCTTTTGGGTTTTGCCTGGTCAAGCTCTTTGACTTTCCTGGGGGAGGGGGAGAGGAGGGGAGAAAGTCAAGTACAAAACCAAAAAACAACCAGTCTCATTATCTAACAAGAGAACTGCTGTGTGCCCTTACCCCCTTGCCTCTAGAGATCCTTGTCCTTTGATAATCCCAGCTGCCCTTTGTCAGCTTCATCCTGAGGAAGAAACTAACCAGGAACTTTGGGAATCAGATGACCAAGGGCAAAAAGCAAGAACTGTGCAGAGCAAACATGGCCTGCCTGTATGTTTGCTTTGGTTTAAAGAGTTACTGGGGATAGTAACCTTTTGTTTTTCAGGGAGTTTTATTTTCTTAGTAAATACCTGTTTTTGAGTAGCAGTTTCTCTATGTGACCAATCAAACAGATTCTTAAAATAGACCTGACTTTCTTCTCTGTAGATCAGCCAGGATGGTAACAGTGAGCCCTGGGCCATTGGTCCCACTCACATGCCAGGACAATGGCCAATCAGGAGTGTGTGGGCTTCTTATCTACTCACAGCATAGCTGTTCATTCATCTCACTGCCTCTTGAACTATAGCCTTTGGTGGCCCTGACTACCACCTTGAGGTAGAGTCCTCACACAAGTGCCTCTGCTGCAGACACTGTTAGAGACCCTCACAGTGGGCCATATGCATAAACAGTCTCACAGACCTGGAGTAGATTATAGCCAGGGGTCCTCAAACTTTTTAAACAGGGGGCCAGTTCACTGTCCCTCAGACCGTTGGAGGGCCGGACTATAGTTTAAAAAAAAACTATGAACAAATTCCTATGCACACTGCACATATCTTATTTTGAAGTAAAAAAACAAAATGGGAACAAATACAATATTTGTATTTGCATGTGGCCCGCGGGCCGTAGTTTGAGGACCCCAGGTATAGACACTTTTTAACCCGATCTTCCTTGAAACAAGGGAAGCTAAATTGGGGTGGAGGTGAATATGGGACTGGAATAAGAACATACCTAGTAGGTACGTTCTAGTAGTTAAGGAACAAAGACAAAGTCTCCCCTTCCCAACTGGAGCCTGCTTGTGCTGTTGCGGGGCAGGGTGGTCTGTAGCTGGGTTGTTGATTGAGCCTCACCTTCAAGGCCCAGCAGATGCTGACTATCCTCAGCTTGTTCCCTCCTCCAATTACACATACTTTCACTGGAGTAAGATGAGCTGTTTACAGATATCCCCAGCCCCCCAACTCCGCCCCGAAGTCACACACACACACACACACACACACACACATAAAATCTGTGCTAGTTCTCTCCTCTCGTCTATGTGTCCTATGTTCACGCTCTCCTTTTCTCCTAAGTCCTTCCCTTTCCTCTGTAGCAATTAATCTTTCCCGTCCTTGAAGGTCAACACAAGGTCCTCCTCCCTATAGCCTGGCCAGAATGTTCCCTTGTCTTTCTCACAACTTGGCCCTGGTTCTTATCTCATGTTATTGGGTCAGTTTCGTATGCCCACGGAGTCTGTGAACTCCAGGAGGGCAGAGGCCATGTTGGATTTTTTTCATGTTTTGCCCACGTTACCTAAAATGCTCTTGTTCCTGGGTCACTTATCTTCCCTTTGTCATCACTTCTGAAATGCCCGTAGCCAGCTGCACAAAGTTGGTGGTTGATAAATGCTTGCTGATTGGTTGGTTTATCTATAGTCGATGTCAAGGTGCACTAAATAATCATTAGAATGATAACAGGCTCAGCATGATCCATGAGCCTTATTTGGGGTCCTTGAAAATGAGCATGTCTAAACACATAATAAACTTTCATTTAGATACTGAGCAAGGGGGTCTGACACTAGCCTCTCATGTTTAGTTAGAACAATCCAAGTGAGCAAGTATGAAAGAAGCCATCTTCTAAGTGTGCTTCACTGCGCTGGATCCTGGTAGTGGAATCGGAGGCTCTGTTCCTGGAGAAGAGAGTTAAGAAGCCTTATCAGTCACTGTCACGTATTTCCTTCTTAGTCCTAAGGGAAGTGACCATGATCACTATGTGTACCCACAGGCTGTTCAGCAGAAGGAAAAAATAGGGAAGGAGTTCCAAAGGGTCAGAAGCTAGAACGAAGGATTTCAGCTTCCAAGAGCACAAACTGGTTGATTCTGAAAGTAAATGCCATGGCGTGTGGTGACTCAAAGGACCAATTATGCAAGTGGCTCAGCAGTCACCAGAACCAGATGAGACCTCCAAGCGAGGGGAGGCAGCCCAAAACTCTTTCTGGGGAGCAGCCAAACCTTTAACAGTCAGGGAACAAAGTCAACAAAGGTTTCTGAGAAGAGCTAAATTTATCCAGGTTGCCTGAGGTGCTTGAGGGCATGAACTTCAGGGGAAAAAGTACCAGAGAGATTAGAAAAGACAGTACCCATGGCTGGTGAGTCACAAAAGGGAAAGAGGGAAATCTCATCAATGCTGATCAGTAGCAGTGCTTAATCACACTGTGTGTGTGTGTGTGTGTGTGTGTGTGTGTGTGTGTGTGTGTGTTGGGGAGGGAGGGTGATGAGGGGACAGGGCAAAGAGGGGATGGAACAGGTTGTCTTTAACTGAGGCACTTGAACCATCCGGGGATTTAGGGATAACAGAAGACCATGAACATGCAATGTCTAGGGTACAACAGCTTGGTGACATAATAATAGAATCCCACCTATTGATGGTCCAGAGGAAATTATGAGGACATGGTAATTTTGGACAGTGTATCTAATTTGCAAGGAGTTTGAGAAAGCCAAGACAAAGTGTTATTTTACTCCCTCAAGGGTGGCTCTCAAGGATGAGATGAGCAGGAGGAAGTAGAAGGTGAGGGAGCATTTGCTTGTTACCTATTGGTACCTTTTTAGAAATGCTGTCTTGTTCAATCCTTTGAGGTATGTATCATCCCCATTTTATAGATGAAGAAACTGAGACCCCTTGACTTTACATACTCTCAAAAGGTCACTCAATAGTAATTATTAAAGTCAGAGTTAAACAATCTGCCTAGCTCCAAAGCCTGTGCTCTTCCTTCACTGCATGTTTTCTAGCTCTCTCTCACCCCAGCCAGGAAGGGCCTCTAAGGAGGTCCTAGTGTATTTAGGCCTGGGGGGAGGGGAAGAGGGCAGGAGCTCCTTGCTTATAAAACTTTCTGGATCTTAGGCCAATCACAAGCTAATAGCCAGCACCCCTTCTAGGCCAGCTCAACACTTTCCTCTTTTGAATTTATTCCCTCTCCCTCCCAAAATGCCATTTCTTTGAGAAATTCACTTAACTGGGCGAGAGGTAGATGCCATTGCCTCCTTTCTTTTGTTTTTAGCATATGATAACCTTTCTGGTCATATCCTGGTCTCCTTGGTCTTTGCCCTCAGCGCAGAGAAAGTGCATGTTTGCCCAACCTTTATACCACGTGGCTCTGAGCAGCACAGGCTCTGATCTGGACTAAGTCCACTTAGCAGAGGGGTGGGTGGCCTTCTACTGACCCTTCCAGGAAACACCTGTTCTCCCCAGGTTCCGCCAGCACCTGTGCTAGTGGCAGCAGTGCTAGGGTGGGGGCGGAGTGGGCAGCAGCCTACATTTCTGCAGGAAGTCCAGAAACAAGCCCCGCCCAGCTTCTCCAAGATGAACTTCAGATGTCTTTGCTCACCCTTAAATTCTCCCCCTTCCTTCCTTCTATTACTCCAAGCATTGGTCACACATGCTGGAACACATGAGAGGAAAATAAGCAATGAGAATCTCATACCTCAGTTCAAAATAGTTATTCAGAGACAGGTATAGGCTCCAGGAGCTCCTTGTCTTCTCTTTTTCTTGTCCTAAGCCTGGCTTTCCTTAGGATTTTGTCATGGGTATCTTCTCAGTGTACTCATTCTCCGTGGGCAGTCTCATTCCTCAGTATGACAGCGAACACCACTTACATGTCGATGACTGAAATCTCTCTTCCCAGACCCCAGTACCCACCTGTCCACTAGACACCTCTACTTGGAAGTCCCTCAGGACACAGTGACTGCTTAGTAAGTCACTGTTGAATGCATGGACTGTCTAAACCAGGGGTCCTCAAACTACGGCCCGAGGGCCACATGCAAATACAAATATTGTATTTGTTCCCATTTTGTTTTTTTACTTCAAAATAAGATATGTGCAGTGTGCATAGGAATTTGTTCATAGTTTTTTTTTAAACTATAGTCCGGCCCTCCAACGGTCTGAGGGACAGTCAACTGGCCCCCTGTTTAAAAAGTTTGAGGACCCCTGGTAAACCCTTCGGGTTGGCAGTTCAGGCAGAGTAAGCCTCTGACTTGTTGGATTTCACAGCTCCCCTTTCATTGTTGCTTTGTGAGGCAGTGTGGAGTGGTGGAAGGAATCTCAAGTTTCAGACTTACCCCTGTGTTCAGACCTCACTATAACATCTATATCTCTGTTTACCTGAAGGCTACAGATTCAACTCTGAGGTCAGCAGTACAGAGTCCCATTCAGGATTCTAGATCTGGTTCTGAGGAGGTACATTGGGTAGCTTTGGACAAGTCTCCTTGCCTCTCTGTGTCTCATGAGATAGTTTGATTGGATGACTTTTGAGGTCCTTTCTACCACTTAACTTTTAGGATGAAGCATTCCAGTGCCTCCAGGTAGGACGTTTTATTCAGACTAACTAGCTGATAGTTTTTGCTGGGAGAATATACTGTAAATCTCAGCAACTTGGCAAATTTCATTCCGTTTTTCTATAGCTTTGTCTAGACCTCTCTAAATAAGTGTGAGAACTAGTTGTTAGTTTCAACATTGTCCAAAATTTAGACTCTGCCATAGTAGATGTTTACATAGTAGGCTTAAAGATGAGGGTAAAAATATCCCCAGCTCACACAAACACCTATTTTTGTCTAACTCGGTTACTGTCCTTTATCCTGAAACATGTACTGGCAGAAGCAGCTGTTGCCTGAGCACATGGGCAAGTGTTTGTGTGCACAGGTGACTGTGCAGAAAGGAGCTGAACTCCAGGTTGGTAACTGCTTAATAAAATCTCCGACGCACAAATGATGCATCCAAGTGAGTTGCTGTTTTTCCAACTATTCACCTTGGTAGGTGCATAGTTATTCTTAGGTTGTTTGGTGGCTACTATTTATTTCTGATAGTAAATTAATTTAAATTTTAGTCAAAGTGTCATAGGCTCTCTTGAAACACGTCAAGTGGGCTAAAAACACTTGTCAACACAGCAGTCCAGGGCCGCCTGCCCACCTCCCCACCTCCCCCACATTCTGCTCCCCAGGGGCAATTGCATCAGTCTGTCAGCTCTTTCTAGTGATATGCACTTCCATATTTTAAAATAATATGCTCTCTCACTGCTGTCAATAGATTAATAATTTGACAATACTTTTACCATTGATGAGGTTTAAGATCGCTTATATCCTCCTTTCTTTCTCTCATGCTTTCAATTCCTTCAACAGAGAATTAAAAACAATCATCGGTGTTTAGATTCTTATGACCACTGCAAGATTGTTCATGCTGACCCAAGTGGTGGATATCATTTCAACCTTTTGTTTTTTTCAGGTGGCTCATGATTGCCTGCTTCCTCCTCTTCCTCCTCCTCCTCCTCCTCTCCCTCCTCCTGCTCTTCTTTTGCCAATTACCTTTGTATCTATGGCTGAATCCCCCTATGCTAATTAACATCCTCACTGTACAAATTTTTCATGTGGTCAAACCAGCTGTGTGGGGGATGGAGGTAATTTCACATTCCTCTTGAAGCCTGTTAGGTATCCCTTTTCTGGAGCCCTTCCTCCAGGAGTCTGTCCTCCAGCGCCCCTTGCTCTCCTGACCAGCTGCAAACCTATCCACAGGGCAGGGGACCTCCCTTCACCGTCATCCAGGAATTTCCCTCCTCTTTCTCTTCTGTTGCATCTCCTATTTTCTGGATCTTCTATTTTTCTGGATCTCATGTCTTCCTCTTTCTTGATTTATACCTCATTTTGTTGGGGCATATTCTCTAAGAATTTCTGAGAAAAGGTACATAGGCATTAAGTATTTTGAAATCTTATATGAAAATATCTGTATTCTAAGCTCATATTTAAGGGGGACCTTTTGTTGGGAATACATGGAAATAATTTTGCTTCAAAAGAATTTTTTTTTGGTCTACTAGCTTCTAGAGCTGATGTTGGGAAGTCTACTGCTTTTCTACTCCTCATTTCTTTGCCAGCAACGTATTTTCCCTCCTGGAAGCTTTTGTTCATCCCTAGGATGTTAAATTTCCATGATTATATACTTTAGTGTGAGTCTTTTTTTAATTCATTATGTTGTGCAACTGATGGGCCTTTGTCTGAAACTTTGTGTTCTTTAATTTCTTGTATTATTCTTTTTTTGAAAATGTCTTCCCTATCATTTTTCCATTTTCTTTTTCTTTTTATAACTATTATCCATCAGAAAAATAACACCCTACATTGATTCTCTGACTTTTAAAATCTTCTTATCCATCACTTTGCACATTTTTTTGTACCTATTGGGAGATCCCTCCAACTTAATTTTTTACTCCCCCCACTGAGTTTATTGTATCTTTACAATAAACTTTTACAATAAAGCACTTCTTCTTATTCTCATGGTTCCTATTGTTGTCGTTGTTGCATTTTACTCTATTTTCATGGATATAATCTTTCCTCTATCTCTCCGAAGATACTAATGGTACTAATTATCTATTCTTGGTTGTTTTCTGCTTTCTGAATTGCCTCTGCTTCCCCTAGGTTGGGTTTTTTTTTTTTGTTTTTTTTGTTTTTACTGTTTCTTATTATCTCCGTATTTCATGTTGGTGGGTTTTCTTAAGTATGTGATGCTTCCTAGTTGTCCGTTCTTATTTCAGAGTGAGGTTTGTCAACTGGTGGGCCACATTTTAGGGGCTCGTCAGGTGGCAAGTGGGCTTTTACACACATGGCTGATCATATTCAGAAGACAGGAAATGTAATGCAATGGCCAGGTCATCGAAACAGGGGTCATTGAATTAGTATGGTAAAAGTTCAATGTTTTTTCTCTTGGTTTACAGTGACTTTTTGTTGTTGTTGTTTCATTCTTGAACTTTAAAAATCATCAAAGGGATTGATAAGTGATTGCCTCTTTGAGGTCATGTCAGGTGCTGTCTGAAACTTGGAGCTGGGTGAAAGATTGGAACTTCAACTCATTGAGCCGGAAGAGCACACCCTCTTTGGGGATAGACACAAACAACCAGCTGGAAAAGATAAAAGGAAAGATTACTTGGATATTATGACTACCCACAGAATTGATACAATTGTGCCAAGCAAGAATGGGACTATTGTATCGATACAAAAATCCCAATGTTATATGAACTTTCTATTTGAACGGGAGAAGCTTCTTGCAATATTACTATATGACTAATGCTGTTATCGGAAGGCTGTCTCAACCAGAAATTTTCAGATTTTTAATGAAAGATGCCAGATCTGTGCTCCCTCAATTCCAGTCGTGGCCTGCGACTCACATGCATCAAGTCCATCCCTGACCCCAAGGGTTATGCTTTTCATTCTTTGATCTATCCATTCATTTGTCCACCCACCACCTATTCTTATTCTACCTCTTTGTCAAGACCAATTCTAAGAACCTTTGCTCAACAATTTAATTCAATTGATTTCCCTAGCACGGAGTAATTCATCACTTAGGTTGTTCTGGGGTTTAGTCACAAACACAAGTGCCTCCCAAAGCCTAGGCATCTATAAATGAAGTCCTCTCTGTGCGTCAGCTAATAGAGAATTCTAGGGACTGGAATGGCTTGGAGAATGGATGCTCTCAGTAATGGGAAGCCTCACCTTCGCTCTAGTCCAGTGGTTCTCAACCTTCTGGCCCTTTAAATACAGTTCCTCATGTTGTGACCCAACCATAAAATTATTTTCGTTGCTACTTCATAACTGTAATGTTGCTACTGTTATGAATCATAATGTAAATATCTGATATGCAGGATGGTCTTAGGTGACCCCTGTGAAAGGGTCGTTAGATCGCCAAAGGGGTCGCGACCCACAGGTTGAGAACCGCTGCTCTAGTCAATTGCTTTCTGGTGGGAATGCAGGGCAAGGGCCACACGTTTCCTAGTTTTTTGAGAGAAGCCTGGCTTTTTTGTGATTTTTAAAAAGTGATGGTTCAGTTTTACTAAAGCCCTGTGTAGGGCCAACCACAATGGTGTGTCACACTGTAGTGGGCAGCCTCTGACACCAGTTTTCTCTTTCCATGAGGCGAGGAGCTCCTTTAGCTTGTTGTTTCTGAATTCCAGCAGCTCGTGCACTGACCAGTATGCACAGTAGGTACCTGATCAGTGCTTGTCCAACTTTCTAGAACGCCACATCCAAGCCGAACAAAACTATGACCTCAGCTGACTGTCGTCTGTAGGTGGTGCAAAGGAAAGTTTCCCCTCAAACTCATTTATGTATGGAAGCCTCCTCCTTGCTTCCAAGTCTGGTGGGTCTTATGCATTTGCCTGGCAGGTGCGAGTGAGATATTAATGTGTTCTCTGTCATCTTTATATGAAACGCCCCCTCCGCCTTCCTTGCTAGAGCTACCACTAGCAGTGTAAACTCATTGCCTCTATTTGGTCACTCATCCTTCCACATATACTTCTCCCCAGAAATCACTCTCAATAGTACGGCCACCAGTGGCCTCTCTGATGTTGCATGCAGTGGTGCCAACCAGCCCTGCACATCCTCTTACCTGACTTGAAGTAGTTTAGAGCATTTCACGCTGTTCATTATGTCCTCCTTTGTTTCTTAGTCTTTGGGGCTCTGCTCTCGCCTGAATTTTCCTCAGTTTTTCTGGATACTCCTCAACAGGTTTCTTTTCCTGACGAATCCCTCATATGCCAATTTTCTGCAGGTTTCACTCTGGGCCCTCCCCTTCACAGATTCACCCTGGTTGACCTTATGCTCCCCCCCACCCCCCCCGCCCTTTCCCCGCCCCGCATTTCATGAGTGCTGATGACTCCTAGGTCTGCCATCTCCGCTCCAGACTCATGTAATCAGCTGCCTTCTGGCAGTGTCTGTCTCCATTGATGCTTCAAACTCGCAGTCCCGTCCAAGGCTGAGCTCATCACCTTCTGATCCGCTTCCTGCTGTGCCTCTTCCTGCATCCCTGTCCTTTGTGAGAGGCGTGCTATCACCTAGTGGCCCACACATGAATTCCGAGACTCTTTCCCAGTATAGGACTGTCCAATAAGCACAAAAGGGCACCTGCTGGAAACACCAAGAAAACAAAATTAGGGAGCCAAAACATTTTGAAAGCATTCAGTGCTTAAAAATAGATCAAAGTAGCCATCCTAGAATAACACAGAAACTTTCCGGAATTCCTTATACTTGTTGTATGGCTAGATATCAACTTTATTTTGAATGTTGTATACAGAAGGGTGGGTGGGTGTAACCTTTTCCCAGGGATTAGAACCACTGAGTAAGTTCTTACGGTGGCCCTGGTCTTCCTTAGCTGCCGCTCGCCATGCCTAATTGCTTGCTGAGCCCTGTTGATATTGCCTCATTGATAGCAATGGAGCCGACTCTAATGCCACCTTAGGGGTTTTGCTGTCAGCTACCTGGATTGCTACAGCAGCCGCACAGAACTGTGTACCTGCTTCCTGTATGTCTCTCTCCTTCCTAAGATCTTTCCATTGTAACTTAGTAAATTCAAAGGAAGGGCCAGGCACTTAGCCTGGCTGACAGGGCCCTGCTTGCCCTCACTTGACCTCATCTCCATGCACTAGTTCACTTCTAGCCTTCACTCTGCCCTTCTCGGGCTTGTGCCACCCCCGTCCACTACCACAGACCCCCACCCAAGGAAAGGGTCTGCAGGAGAAGTGGGAGAAAAGGCAGAGGACTCTAAACTGGTGGTCCTCAGAAAAGAAATTAACCCCCATTCCCGGCTCTTCAAAGCTTCCAAGAGGCATCGTCAAGCGTGCAGAGCTAGACCTCAGCTAAGAAGTCTCTGGGTTGTCTCTTGGTGATGGCTTTTGCCCATCAAATGCAGGTAGATTCGTTTCTGGTCACATGTACAAGAGGGTCATTGTCTTCTTTCTCTCAATACTCCACTCAGTGTGAGCATCTTCGGGGCACCAGCCACGATCCAGCCTCTCAGCTGACAGAACCCGTGTCTGCTGTAAACAGGGCCAGGAGAACGCTCTGTGCGCCTCCGGCCCGGGCTCAGCCTTGGCGAGGGAGGGTGGCATTACTCACTGGAGCCCCATCCTCTCCTCTCCCCGACATTGCCCATTCTCACCAGGGGGCTAAAGTGGGGGGGTGGATGGGGAGGTGGAGGAACACAGAGGAGGGGGCTGTTTGTTTTCTTCTTTGTGTTAACAATACAACATCTGTTCCCCAGCCTGGCAGCTGGACCAACGTGAAATGATGTGAGCTTTCATTGCTCTCTGGATCAGGGGGTGGGAGTGGGAGAAGGAAGGAGGGAGGTGCAGCCAGGGCCAAAGTGTCCCTGAACAATAACAACAGCAACAATAATGAAAATACCTTCCACACTGCTGGCCAGGCTGGGAATCCACAGAGATGGGTAACTGGATATTCCAGCTGATCCACATATTGCAGGGAATGCACTGAGCAGCGATCTGTGTGCCTTTGTGGAAGAGTCACCCAATTAAAAGAATAGTGTTTACCTGGTAAATATCTATTTTGGCTCATGCACTTTGATAGGAAACTCCTTTATTTACCCAAAAGTGATGCCGAGAGAGGCAGAGTGAGCTGGAGCAGAAAAGAAAATGAGAGTTTGGAGAGAGCAGTGAGGGGAAAGCAGGACCTACATCCTCCTGGTTTTCCTCCCACGCCTTCCTTTACCTCTCTTCGCTGAGGTCTCAGGTTGGCCTGCTCCTGGACTTGGTCATTGGGCCTTGTCTCTCTTCTACCCATACTCAGTATCTGTGCTTTCATCCCGTGTAATGAGCATAAGTAAGTGCCGTCTAATTTTAGGGCCTTCCTATAAGGCCTCCTTTTAACCCTGACCTCTCACACTGTTAACTCCAGCTTTGCTGGCCTCTGTTTCTAGGATGTGCCAGGCACATTGCCCGGCTTCTTCCTGAACTGCTTTTCTCTCTGCTTGTTGCTTCTCTATACTTTCTCATCTTTAGGCCTGTGTCTAAGCATTTGGTAATCTCCTTTCTTAGCGTATTTTTCTCCACAACACATCCCACCTAACAAGTTATATCTGTTTAGCTCATTGCCTTCTCCCAACAATGATGCAAGCTATATGAGGGCAGGGATCTTTGTCTGTTTTGTAGTCACCTGGAACAGTGATTTGCAAATAGAAGGCGCTCAATAAATATATGATGAATTAATTAATTGATGAGTAAATAAATAAGTAGATGGGTGTGTGAGCTTTGCTGCTGTTTGTGGCAGGATGGCTAGAGTGCTAGGGCAGGGGTGGGCAAACTTTTTGTCTCAAGGGCCACAATGGGTTCTTAAACTGGACCGGAGGGCCGGAACAAAAGCATGGATGGAGTGTTTGTGTGAACTAATATAAATTCAAAGTAAACATCATTACATAAAAGGGTACGGTCTTTTTTTTTTTAGTTTTATTTATTTCAAATGGGCCGGATCCGGCCCACAGGCTGTAGTTTGCCCACGGCTGTGCTAGGGGCTCATTCCATACCCTCTGAATCAATGAGAAAGTGCTTGTTGAGTGTTTATTTTGGGTGTAATATCTTTCCTCCCCTGGGCCAGGAAGGCAAGGTAGACTCCTGGGGACCCATTGTGGCTCTCTGGAACGGGATTTGGGGCTGCCCCTAGTGAAGGACACAAACAAAGGCTTCCATTCCAGTTTATAGAGCCCTCCCCCTTCTTCTTACAGACTGGCTGATATTAAGGATTCCTGGACAAAGGCAGTAGATTACAGATAAGGGGACATGGGAACAACTGTCACTCAGACAGAAGAGGGGAAGGTGAAGGGTGCAGGCTGTCAGGTCAAGGCCTAACCCCTATCATCGGGAGCAGACCATAGCCCTCTCCTCTGCAACCTCCTTGGTGCCACCTGGGCCCATGGCTTTGCTTCTTGACTCGTCAGCCTTCCACCCAGGGCTGGAAAAAAATGCAACAAGAGTGGTAATTTCCCGTGTTAACCAGGGCGCCTTACATTTGCACGGTATGCTGAGAACCCATGCTCATTTCTTGTGCATTATTTGAGAGCCGATCACACGCAAAGAAACGGTGCTAAGCATTTTTAACACAGCACAGTGAATGCTATGAACTGCTATTGTAACCAAAGCAACAGGTAGTAGGCAGACATTATTCCCCTTTTCACAGATTAGAAAACGGATTTAGAATTTAACTTGCTCAAGAATACCTGGGGAATAGAAGAGCTCTGGGGATTGGACTTGAGCCCAGGGGTTCTGGTGCCCAATTCAATGCTCTGACCTTTATTTTACACTGTGTGTTATTCACACGTGCCTTCCTCAACATTTTCGAAGGCCACACAAATGCTCACACCAGCTTGTGGTCTCCATCTACCTGGTCCAGAAGCAGAAGCAACATGATGTGCGAGCTGTTTGTCTTTCTCGAAGTCTGCCTGCTAAGGTCGGCGGTAGGGCCCAGGTTCCTGTGATAATCCGTTTGAGTTCTGTCACTCATGACGTTGTCCCAGCTCTGCACTTACTAGTGAGTGACACTGATGAGGTTATTTAACCCCTTTAAGCCTCAGGTTATTCATTTGTAGTATGGGGATAATAATAGTTCCTACATCAAAAAGGTGGTTATAGGGATTGATGAATGTGTATTGTTAAAGCAATGCCTCGGTTTTCTACGGCTGCCATAACAAAGTACCACAGACTGCGTGGCTTAAATTCCTGTTGTTTAATCAATTTCTCCCAGTTCTGGAGGGCAGATGTCCAGCATCAAGGTGTCAGCAGAGTTGGCTTCTCCTCAGGCCTCTCTCCTCGGCTTGTAGATGCCACCTCGTGCTTTGCCCTCACGTGGTCTTTCCTCTGTGCACACATGCCCCTGGTGTCTTTTTCTCTGTTCTAATCTCTTTTTATAAGGACACCAGTCACACTGGACCAGGGCTCACCCTAACGGTTTCATTTGAACTTAATCACTCCTTTCAAAGGCCCTGTCTCCAAATGCAGTCATATTCTGAGGGTATGAGGCTTAGGGCTTCAACATGTAAAATGGGGGAGGCGGGCTTAATTCAACCCGAAACGAACACCTAGAACAGTGTTTAGCACATAGAATGTTAAATAGATAAATACAATCTAATGTCTTGTTTGGATCCTCATTCTCAGCCTCTACTGCTTGTTAGGGGCATTGAGTTCTGTGAGTTCACTGCCCTGTGTGCACAATTACACTTCCTTCTCTTGTTCTAAATCAGCCGTGGGCAAACTACGGCCCGTGGGCCGGATCCGGCCGTTTGAAATGAATAAAACTAAAAAAAAAAAAAGACCGTACCCTTTTATGTAATGATGTTTACTTTGAATTTATATTAGTTCACACAAACGCTCCATCCATGCTTTTGTTCCGGCCCTCCGGTCCAGTTTAAGAACCCATTGTGGCCCTCGAGTCAAAAAGTTTGCCCACCCCTGTTCTAAATGCATCTCTCAAGCTTCCAGAATGGTTTCAGGCCCTAGTATGTTTACACTATTGGGTATTGGAAGATTCTAAGTTTACTTTCTCCATTTCCTTTGTGATTTTCTAGAATTTATTGGTATAGTTCTATGCCATTCTATCTCTTTTTAGATATCCGCTCTCAGCTTTTATCCTTTATCCATGGCACAGCCGGAAGACCTGGCCTAGGAGTCAGGCAAACTTGGTTCAAGCCTCAGTTATGCTATAAGCATAACTTATGGGCAAGCTCCTCAATTTTCTGAACCTGTGATTCCCTAGATCAGAGGTTCTCAGCCTGTGGGTCGCGACCCCTTTGGCGGTCGAACGACCCTTTCACAGGGGTCGCCTAAGACCACCCTGCATATCAGATATTTACATTACGATTCATAACAGTAGCAACATTACAGTTACGAAGTAGCAACGAAAATAATTTTATGGTTGGGGGTCACAACATGAGGAACTGTATTTAAAGGGTCAGAAGGTTGAGAACCACTGCTCTAGATGAAGATGGGGAGAATGGACACTGTACTGATGCTTCATGTCCAGTAATCATTAAATAGAACATAGTAGTTAAATGTATGGTCTTTGGAATCAAAACAGATGTGGATTTAAATTCCACCTCTGTCACTTTCTAGTTGACTTTGCTACTCTCTTAATCTCTGTAAGCCTCAGTTTCCCCAGCTTTAAAATGGGAATAACAGTAGTATCACTTCACTTCATAAGGTGGCTGTGAGTCTTATCTATTTGAAATAATGCAAATAAAGCCCCCTTAACACAGTCCCCTTTAGTATAAAACCTGGCACGCCCTAGTGTGCAAACCCCCTTTTTGGCTTCATTCTGTTCTCGAGTTATTGTTTCTGGGTGTCTTTTCAGTCAGCTAGCATCCAGAACCACACACTGTCCCTTTCGGGTGGAGCAAGAGTTTGTTGTGTTTGAAGGAAGAATAATGTTCACTGTTGTGTTTCTGGTTCGTGATGTTCAGCATTTTTGTTTGCTTTTTTGGCCAAAGCAGCACACTCATCTCAGGCTCTCTGCTGGGTCATAAATAGAAAAATTCATCAGCCAACAGAATAGGCTCACAATCGTGAGACTGCTCGATCAAGGCCTCTGGCATGATCAGGATATGGAAATGAGTGTCTGCAAGATTCTTTTCATTGGGTTTTATCATCATACTTTTTGTAGCCTTTTATAATAGCAAAGTGTCAAATAATTTCTTTCTTTTTAAATTTTTGTCTAACCTTCACTTCAGTGTATAATGTAAATTAATAAATTGATAGCAATATTAACCTTGAAGCATGAAATCCATCCTATGTTTCCTCCACAGATAAAGAAAAATAGGAAAGGTGTACCCGCTTCCTTGTCAGTCAAGGTAGATATTTAGTATAAAACTTTTTGGTCCCATCTGAAAGGCTGAGACATTTGATCTCTAAGTATGAGTCACAGGTCTTATATCTTAATAACTCTTGACATAGTTGCAGGAAGAGATGGTTGAAGGTGGCGACAATAAAGTGGAGGCTCCTTAAACTAAGTGACACAGTTTCAAACAAGTGAAATAGCAATTAAGATTCATTTGGAAGAACATTTTGATATTCTAAGTTTATTCCGCTTCAGTTGTTTTAAAAGATGAGAAACTGTAATGCAGCTAAAATGAGTTCTCTGTGTTCTTTAAAAACACTTCATGTTTTGTGAAAAAGTGTAAGTTTATTGTAGCTAAAGGGATGTCAACGGCACCTGAATTTGATTACCAAATGACAGTCTATCAGGTTTTAGAAGACAGCAGCTATGTCTCTTGGAAGTCTGCAGTTTACATGGTTAAATATCTTTACTTCAGCTATATCGTATATGATAGGGCCGTCCAATTCTGGGTGTTTTGTCTAGCTGTCAGTGTGTTTCAGTCTGGAAGTTGAATTGCCATTTCAGATGCAGATTGATGTAAACAAAATAAAGTGGTACTTCTGGAGTCCTTCTTTAGAATTACAGTTTACATTCAATATTATTTTGTATTACTTTCAGGTATACAACATAGTGATTAGACAGTCATATACTTTATAAAGTGATCCCTTGGGTATTTCTAGTACCCACCTGGCACCATACAGTTATTACAATATTATTGACCATATCCCCTATGCTGTACTTTACATCCCTGTGACTATTTTGTAACTACCAATTTGTTCTTCTTAACCCCTTCACCTTTCACCCAGTCCCCCAACACTCTCCCCTCTGGCAACCGTCAGTCTCTTCTTTGTATCTATGAGACTTCCATTAATCCTAGCCAGATTCGTTTGTCAACCACATCACAGTATTGTAGTCAGTTAAAACCTTTAAAATATCTGCTATTTTTTTCTCCTAAACAAAAGCATTTTTCTTAAGCTTTTTATTGTGAAACTAGAGGCCCAGTACACAACATTCGTGCACTTGCAGGGGGGGGGGGGGGAGGGAGGGTGGGGGGGCGGGGGGGGCAGGAGGGTCCCCTCAGTCTGGCCTGTACCCTTTAGCAGTCTGGGAGCCCTCAGGGGATGTCTGACTGACAGCGACTGACAGCTAAGCCACAGTCCGACATCCTTAGCGCTGCCATGAAGGCGGGAGAGGCTCCTGCCACCACGTCTGCACTCGCCAGCAGCGCTCCCCCTGTGGGAGCACACTGACCACCAGGGGGCAGCTCCTGCGTTGAGCATCTGCCCCCTGGTGGTCAGTGCATGTCATAGCGACCGGTTGTTCCACCGTTCGGTTGATTTGCATTTTACCCTTTTTTTATATGGGATAATAATAGATTCTTGGGAAGTTGCAAAGATTGTACTGAATGGTCTCAAATACCCTTCCTCCAGGTTCCCCCAGAGGACATCTTAACTATAATACAATATCAAAATCAGCAAATTGACATTGGTACAATGTGTGGGTATAGTTCTATGCCATTTTATCTATTTCTTGACTTTAAAATATCTGAGTTCAGCCCTGGCCGGTGTGGCTCAGTTGGCTGAGCATCGGTCGTCCCATGCACCGAAAGATCACCAGTTTAATGTTATTCCTGGTCAGGGCGTGCAGCTAGTATGTGGAAGAGCCGGGATGAGACCTTGGGCAGGCCAGCTTGAGAGTGCACACTAGGGCCTTCCACCTTGTGCCTTTGGAAGGAAGTCACTTTGCACAGCCCATACTTAAGGGGAGGAAGTTAGGTTCCACCCCCTTCAGGGCGAATTAGCTACATAAATGATTGGGAATTCTTTTGCATGGGAGACTTGTATTTTCATTTATTTATTTACATCACATGGACACACAGATATTTATTTTTCACCTTGGATAATAATTTACTACTACTTTATTTAATTGCTCACATTATTCCAGTTTTGGCCTTTGGGAGCTCTGTCAGTTTGCTCCTGGGCCACTTCGACATACTCCCATGAGTGTGGGTTGTTTTTTGTTGTTGTTATTGTTTTTAAGCACTTCCTTACTTTCTGATACCAAAAATGTTTCAAGCTTATGTATATTTCCTATCCTCGCTCTAGAATCAGCTATTTCTCCAAAGAGCTTGCTCTATTTTTAAATGACACTTATCACTATTTGACATTATGTTATATATTTATTTGTATATTTGGTTTTTGTTCCTCTCTCCCCTGACTAAACTGTAAGTCCACAAAGACAGGAACTTTGCTTTATTCAATGCTGTATCCCTAGCCATAGAACAGTGCCTAGCATATACTATGTGCTTAGTCAATATTATTGAATCAGCTTCTGATCATGGGACCAGTGTTCTTTTTTCTAAGAATTTTAATTTGCCCTCCAGAAGTTCAGAGGACACAACTCAATATTTACTTGTTTGGCTGTCAGGAGTTTTGGATATCATAGATATTTTTCCCTAAAATTTTCTCATCACTATGATCCTGATGATTCCTTACTTGTTGATCAAATTTAAGTCTAAATTTAAGCAGTTGCTTTAAAGCTTCCTCAATTTTGTGTGCAACAATTTTAGAGAAGTTCTGTTTTTAGAAAAAAACAATGAGACTTGCAACGGATTTCCAGATAACTGAAAACAATTTCTCTTACATCCATATTTTCTGTGCTGTGTTAGGATAGCATCAGGCTCAGTCCAGCCATGTTGCTACTACTGGCTTTTCTTTCTTCAGATAACCCCTAAAGAGTCCCCTTTGGACTTACATCCTTGAGTTCTTGGGCATTTAAGACTTGCCATGTCCTGCAGGTCCAGCAAATCTGCAAAGGCACACCTTCGATAGTCATGTTGCAGTTGCCAGACACTGTCCACCAAGTCTCTAGAAATCCTCAAGATTGTATTTGCACTCTGACATGGAAATTTCCAGTTTATTTTGTTACTTAAACTCTGGTATTACTGCTGAACTCTATTACGTGTGCCCTCTCCTCTATGGTCTCTCTTTGCTACTCCTAGTAGCCTGCATAGAATCTGGTTTGTGTTTTTATCTAGGATTGTCTCCTCATTCTTCACATACTAGTAGAAAATCCCCTGTATACCTAAATGAGTAACTTTTCTGTCACCTCCTTTTTCGTTCTTGTTAGATTTACTCTAACTTCGGCTAGAATTTCATCCTCTCTTATTAATTATAGGTTAGAATGCTAAATCCTGTGGGGTGTTTTGTTTTTGTGCATTTTCTTGGGCCTCTTTTCTCTTTGTACATTCTGAGATGGACTTGAAAGGCTGATAGCAAGAAGGGCTAAGGAGGAACGATAAAGCAGGCAAACAATATGTGAAATGCCTGGGCAGGGGTGACGTTTTAGATAGCATGGCCAGGGCAGGCCCCACTGGGAAGGGAACGTTGAGTAAAATGCTGAAGGAAGTGAAGGACTGGGACGTGTTTTTTCTGGAGAATAGCATTATTGACACAGAGAACAGCATGTGCAAAGGTCCTGAGGCAGGAGTAAGCCTGGCAAAGTAACCGGTGTGACTGGAGCTAAATGAGGGAGAAGGAAATCAATAGGAGGTAAGATGAGAGAGCTAATGGGAAGGGGAGGAGGTTATATAGATCTCAGTAAGGACTTTTTGTTTTTATGTTGAATGAATGATAGGATTTCATTAGAAATTGTGTATTTGAGAGTGTTTGTGACTGTATGTGCATGAGTGTATGTGGGTGCACATGTCTAGGAGGCTTGTAGCTAGGATAACACTGAAAAGGTAAACTGGGGCTAAATCTTGCCAGACCAAGGATCACACTGGCTCTCCACCATGTACCAGCTTTGTGAATTGGGATCACTGGCCTCAGGTTCGTCATCTATAAAATGGAGATCATAATGGCATCTATTCTCTTGTATTTTGCAGGGAATAAAAGAGAACATTTATGTGAAATGCTTAGCACAGTGCTTAAATCATAGCTGAGCTTTAAATAAATGTTAACTCTTACCTTTTCTTCATAGATTCTGAGACACATCCCGAAACTGAGTCTTACAATTATAATTGCCAGCCTTTTTTCTTTCTTAGAGACAAACAGAGCATCTTAGAGTTGATGAAATTGGTGTTAATGCTTATTAGAATACACCCTAGTCAGTGACTTCAGCAAACAAATTTACACACAATAGTGTGAGTAACTTTTTAATGTTTTGTTTGAATAACTTGAATAAGTCCAAAAGATACCACTTGTATTAGCAATTGTGTCAATGAGTCTATTCAATAATAATAACAATAATAATACTTTAAAAAATATTCCAAAATGCCACCCTTTTATTCATTTATGGGGCTTCCTTCTAAATAATGTAAATTGATGGCATTTTTCACACCTACGAAATGAATATTTTTTTTAGGCATATGATGGCAGCCAACTATTATCTGGATCTATTGAGGGTGGTATAATGGCCTTTGGTTGCAACAAGAGGGATTGCAAGTTAGAGAGAAAGGAGGACAGGATGAAAGTGCAGATAGAACTACTACTGGTGGGTGCCCCTTGTCCCTACTCTGAGCTGACCTGATGCTAATTAAGAGTCCCGGGAGACTCCTAGCAGTGTCTGCTGTAAGGATGCTGCCAAGGATATATCCATCACATTACTCAGCATCCCTTTTATGAGGACTCTTCAGAAAAAGAATCCTGCTTTTGTTCAACTAATTATTCAACAAATATTCATTGAGGCTTCTCTGTCCTAGGAAGTACAAACCAGGTCCTTGCACCCATGGACCTTCTATAATGGGAGGACTACACAATAAAAAAATTTATTAAATAAGTCAATTACACTTTTTTTCTTATAGTGGTTAGGTGCTATGAAAAAAAGACTAGACCAGGCAAAGCCATCCCACATTGGGATTGGGGGGAGGGAGTTCACTTTCCATTAGGCAATCAGAGACTGCTGCTCCGAGGATGGGACGTAGAGCTGAGACCTGAATGACAAGAACAAGGTAGACATGGGAAGGTCTGAGAAAAGGGCATTCTGGGAAGAAGAAAGGGATGGTGCACAGGTTTTGAGTCAGGAATGACCTTGGTGTGCTCAAGGCACAATGATCAGTGTGCTGCTGTGGGGTGAGGAAGCAGGGAGGTGTGAGCTGCTGAGATTGAAGGCCCTGGAGGGACCTGGGGAGCAAGCTTTCTAGGTGGAGGGGAAGCTGCTAGAGCTTAGAAACTCACCTGGGCTGCTCTGCTACACTTACCTATGGACCCCACGAACTGGGTATCTTACCCCATTTCCCATTCTAATCCACTGCTCAAAAGTCTAGGGCCAACCTTGTAACCTTTGGTAAGTGCCTGGAATCCTGCGTTTTGTATTAACTTCATTCCTGGAACCATCTTGTGCTGAACTCTCTGTGCCCTTTTTCTTTCTCGCTAAGACTTCTCAGTGCACCTAGTCCTGCTTCATGTTCCCTTTCAGGCAAGTCACTTCAGATCTTTTTGATGAAGGTGGGTGTACAATAGGTACGTGCAGGAACAGGATAGATTTTTATCTACCCAGATGAACTCAGGTTGGCTCCTCTGTCTATGGCTTTCTGCTCCTTGGGTTTTAGTATGTGGCTGTGGGTTTGGAAGGGATACAGTTGGCTCTCATTATTTGCAGTAGTTATGTCCTGTGAAGTTGTAAACACTGAACTGATGAATATTGAACCATTGTTCCAAGGGAGAAACAGGGTTAAGTGGTGGAGCTTCTGGTCACAACGTTTTAATGAACCAAACAATACATCACACTGCTTTATGTGCATTTCTGTTTAAAGACACCTTTGCAGTATATATTGTTGAACTCACAGCCAACAGCACTGTGAGTCATGCCTGAACCTAGCTTATTGAACATGTGTATTTCCTCCCTAAGACACATCTCAGCCTTCTTGTGCTTGGGAACACAAGAAAGCACTCTAGTACTAGGTTGGGGACCATTTTAAACAGTGAGATTATTGAAAGAAAGCACAAAAGTGTTAAAAATCTGGCACCAAATAGACTGGGAAAAGGACCCTTGTTTACAGTATGAGAGCTGGAACAAAAGGGCAGAGCGTGCCTAATTCAGCCTTAGCTGGTAACAAGCATGTTCAGAGATTCAAATTTTTCTCCACTCAGCATGTGTCTGTGAATAACCAAGACCATGCCACTAGTATTGCTTTGGGGGGTTACAGATACATTTTAGTGAATAGGCAAATTTACTAATACAGAATTCATAAATAATAAGGATTGACTGTATTTTAAAAAAATCTTGTTACCTTCAAAGTAGACCAGTGTAATCCCAGGACTGTGACATATGCCAGCAAGACTGAGAGCTTTTTATTCATTCATTGGATTTATAAGACCCTCAAGTAGAGTCATCCTTGAGGCATATTCATCTCAATGTGAAAAGTTCGATTCATAGTTCAAGTTTCTGTATACCAAGGGGATAAGTGGTTCAGGCCCTGTAGGACTGGTGTGCAGAGATTATTTTCACTGTTTAAAACACTATTGGGAACATTTGGCAGATGAATTTGAAAACTTGTTTCTCACTGGCTTTTCCTAAGGAAGTTAAGGAAGCAGAAGGTGTGATCAAAGTGGTCTGTTGGATCAGAAATTCCTTGAAGCTCTGTGGTCAAGAGGAAAGTAAAAAACTCCAGCCTCTTATGCAGAAAGGACTCTCATTCTGCTGCAAGGCTGGACCTCATATGCAGGTGGTCTCAAGATGCCTGTCCAGATGGGGTGGAGAGGAGGAACAGGAAGCAAGAACTGAGCTCTTCAGACTGTTTCCTCTTCTTGATCTTCCCTTGGTCTGTGTTTGTGGTTCCCATTAGTTTCCTAGGTAACAGTCTCAGATCTTCAATCATCCTTGGTGCCCCTTTCCCTCTACCCCACAGATAGCCAAGTATAACTGTTCTTTCTCTTGAATCTGGATTCTGCTTTCTATGTCTACAGACACTATATTATTCCATGCCTTCATTAACACGCTCCAAACTTATTGCCACAGTTTACATAGGTATAGATGCCTAATGTTTTTCTCCACCTCTAGCCTCAGTTCCCTTCAAGCCCAATTTTTTCTCAAAATACCCCCTTACTCAAAAGCCTTTTGTGATTCTTCATATCTACTGATTTGATGGATATTTGATGAATATGAAACACCTTTGACTTCGAACTCATCTTCCTCCATTCATAGTTCTCCCCAAAGTGATTCCAGATGTGTGTCTAGTCTCATCTATCATGATTCTTCTACATGTGTTCATATACTCTAGGCAAACTATCTTCCTTGCTAGTTTCAAAACATGACTAAATATTCCAACCCCATTACTCATCTTGTGCTTTTCATCAGATATAACTTCTTTCTATATCTATTGTTTAAAACTAGAAACAGCATTAATGACATGTTTTTTAATTCTCCCCAGATAGGTGAAGTTTCTGCCTCCCAGATCCCCAGAGCAGTTTGCTTTTGTCTCTAGTGGAATTTTACGTTTTGCTTTATCTTAATTATTTTTGTTTATATATTTCTTACCATTAGTTCTCACTAATAAAACATCCCCTCTCTCATAATCCTTAAAGGAGACCTTGCACAGAATAGGTACTCAATAAATATTTATGGAACCTGGAGGATATTTTTAACTATTCTATGGTAATTTGGTAGCCGCCTCTCTAGGAAGGAAAGGAGAAAGAGGAAGAGGGATGCCATCAGGAGATTATACCTAAAGAGGTATAAGACAGCTCCAGATAAAAACTGGAATGGCCCTGGCGGGTGGCTTGGTTGGTTAGAGCATTATCCCATACACCAAAAGGTTGCGGGTTTGATTCCCAGTCAGGGCACATATCTAGTTAGGTTCGATCCCTGGTTGGGGTGCATACAGGAGGCAACTGATTGATGTTTCTCTCTCACATTGATGCTTACCTCTCTCCCTTCCTCTCTCTCTAAAACCAATAAAACACATCCTCAGGTGAGGATTAAAAAACAAAAAAAACGGGAGAATGTACTCCACATCCCATATTTGTAAGAGGCCACAGACACATCTTAGAATTCCAGAGAAATATGAATTAATTTCACAAACTCTGGAATGCAGTGTCAAAAAGAACTGGAAATATCAGGAATTTCCATCAAAACTTAGCTTGAACTGTTGTGGGCATCTCAGAGTTTGTGTTCTCCATAGACCTTGGCTCAGTTGTGATTCCAGGTGTGACTACAGTCCCCTGGTCATCTCTAGTCCTTGGCAGAACCAAACGGGAGGCTTTGAGGAAACACACAGGCTAGAAACCTTGTGGTGACCACTCTGTTCTTCCCTCTCCAAACTACCATCTTAAAAAAAAAAAAAGAACACTTAAGGTGAGTATGTGTTTAGGGGATGGACAGAGGAGGTTTGTTTATGGTTTCTCTCTAAGATAGTGGACAAAGATAAAGGCCAGAGATTATTCTATAGACAATAAAGTAGCATGTCTGTTTTACTGTAAGATAGCTATATTTCTCTAATTCTAATGTTCACCTGAGGCAAAAATGTTTCCATTTACTTACTCCATAAATAGTTATTGAGTGCCAGTTAGGTGCAGGCGCTTTTCTGGGCATCGAGACACACTATTGACATTACAAGAACCTTCTCTCTCCAAGATGATTTGGGCCATCTGCCTATGGTGACCACAAGCCTGTCAAGGTTCCCTACTGCCCTGAACTTGGTGGTTCCCTCTTACATATGAGACAGTCGTACTCAGTGAGCTGTTTGTCTGGATAGCTTCCTCTGCCCCCATAAGCGTTACCCAAATAGTTTATGGAATTGAAGGAAGTCTCCTGAGATATAAGACTTAACACCCTGGTAATACCCTTGCATGGATCCCAGGAGAGAGTGTGAACTTGCCAGTAGGATGGCTCCTAGAACAATTAAAAAAGTGATGGTCCACATAGAGAGAAGCCGGAATGCCAGAATTATGTAACTCTCACGTAATAAGATCGTGAGTACTGAAATCAATTATGCCAGTGGTAGACAGTGGATGAAGGGATCAAAGGCTATGGAATGGTCATGTGGCAGTCAATGTGCTAGGTATGGCCAGATGATCCACTGAATGCTTGTGTTTCAGAGCAGGAAAAGATTTGGATATTAGTTCTTGACTGGTGCAACACTGCTGTTTAAATGTCTGATAGAGCCCATCCGGTGTGACTCAGTGGTTGAGCATCGACCTATGAACCAGGAGATCACAGTTCAGTTCCCGGTTGGGGCACATGCCTAGGTTGCGGGCTCGATCCCCAGTGTGGGGTATGCGGGAGGTAGCCGATCAATGATTCTCTCTCATTATTGATGTTTCTATCTCCCTCTCTCCTTCTGCCTTCCTCTCTGCAATCAACGAAAATATATTTAAAAAAGAAAAAAACATAAATGTCTGATTGAGGGAGCTGCCTGTGGCTAATTCCACAACGGCTTGGGCCACTTCCAATCCACTGTGAGCCCTCATTGCAAACTTTACAGGAGCCCATGTGTACATTTTCTAAGTCCTCATGTCTGTCTTCTATACCCTCCTCCCCCACTAAAAAGTGGAGAGTGCATTTCTTCTTCATTATTTTGCCTTTTCACACTCCTCCTCACAGCTGCTTCTGCCACAACTGGCAACAGAAGTGCTGACCAGACATGGGAAAGGCTTTCTTGGGGACATGCAGCAGCAGGAAGTACAGGAAATCTCATGAGGTGGTCTGTTCTTGAACACTTGTCAGCCTTATTCTGCAGATTCATGAGGTATAGGGAAGCATTCAAGTTCCTGCAGAGGTAACTGGAACAGGGTCCCAGTTCTCAACTGTCTGAAGTTCACCCATAACCAGCAAAATGACCACAGGGCACACGTTAGACTCCAGCCTGTGACCACGGAGCTATAGGTTGAGATACTTACCATTCTAACGTCCAGGGAGCCCAGCAGTTAGCACCGGCAATGAAAGGCCTCAAGCGGGGCTTTCTCTGCAAGCACTGTCATGTGCTGGCTCCTGGCAAGACATTGCTGTGGCGTCCTGGGGGAAGGGATGGTGGCCTGCTTTTGTGAGGCAACAAAGTAGCTGCTTCTAAGGGGAACACAGGGCAGTCTGGGTCATAGATCAGAGCTGACTTCTGTAGAAGACTCAGGATGGAGCCTGTGACTGCTCTTTGCATTTCTGGACAATTTAGCTAACTGGTCACACACAAATGTAAACTCGGATGAAGAAGCTCGTCCCAAGCCAGCAAACTTCTGAAAGTTTCATCACTTATTGAGAGCAAGAACAAGAGAGAGAGAGAGAGAGAGAAAAGGAGGGAGGGAAGGAGGGAGGGAGGGAGGGAGGGAGGGAAGAGCCTTTCTTTGGCAAGTGTTTCCTGGTACAGCAAGCTCCATTCTTAGAAATGATTGGGCTTCCCTGCTGAAAGCATTGCCTTACCACCAATACAGAAAGACTAGCCCCGCCTGATCCTCTGGTGCACACCTGGAGAGCTGGAAATTCTGAGATGGTTGGCTCTTCTCACATATACCAAAACCACTGGGCCTGGCACAGCCCCTACCTTACAAAAAGCACCTGATGGATCCAGTGGCTGACTTTTTTTTTTTTTAAGCATGAATGGCAGGTAAACCCAATTGGAGGAAGGATGAGAAGCAGGTCAAAATATGGCCAGAGACCAGAGATGGGCCCTGGACCAACCATTACCCATCATGAGCCCAGGATTCCAAAAACTCCCTCTGCCACTTGTGTCTGAAGGGGAACCTTCTCCAGGCTGAAAACATGATGAGCAGAGCTGGGCATTATCAGAAGATGACAGCCTGGAACGGTGGTCCCAACAGTGTGCTCAGCTGAAGATTATCATCTGACTTACTCACTGAACATACCGATAAGGCCCTTGACCTTGTGGCAGGGGTACTTTGAAATGGACCACTGTATAATTAAGTTCTGAGGGTGTTTAATCAAGGGACCTAAAACAGATACATGGATACAGAAGGGTTTAGGGAATTGAAGGAAGTCTCCTGAGATGTAAGACTTAACACCCTGGTAATACCCTGACATGGGTCCCAGGAGAGAGGGTGAACTTGCTAGTAGGATGGCTCCTAGAACAATAAAAAAGGTGATGGTTCACACAGAGAGAAGCCGGAATGCCAGAATTATAGTGGTAGACAGTGGCTGAAGGCATCAAAGGCTATGGGAATGGTCATGTGGCAGTGAGTATGCTAGGTATGGCCAGATGATCCACTGAATGCTCGTGTTTCACAGGAGTGCCCAAAGGACAGTAGCAGAAATTGCTACAGACCTTGGCTTGCTTATAGCAATAGGGGTAGGACCCTGAAGTAATAAAGGCCAGGAGGCAGCCCTAAACTGCCAAGGTCAAGAGGTCATAATTATTGAAAAGACTGGTGAGGTCAGAGTGAGACCTAAGGAGGCCTGATCTGTAGAGTTATGGGAACACTTAATAGAACATCGGGTTCCCAGGAGAAAGTAGATGAGATGCTGATCACGGTATTACTCAGCTTGAATCAGCAGGAAGAAAGTGAAGATGGATGATGGGAGATGAAGTGTATTTGAGAGGAGGGTGGTCATCACAATACAATCACCATCCCTTGCACGGATTCTAGATGTGGGCCAATATTCACCCTGGGACACTGTCTGATGAGGTGGCTGGGTCTCCAGGCAACAGCCAGGGGGACCCTGTAACACCATGACAGGTGAACAGGCTATTTTTCTAGTTCTTTCCCAAAAGGAACTATGGCTATTTATTTGGGTCTCTATATACAGGGCAAAGGAAGATATCCAGATATTTTGAGGACTGTTGGGCACAGGGTCTGAACTGACATTGCTATCCAGAGGCCTGCAGTATACTGGGGCATATGAGGGTAATTTAGGAAACTACTTTTCATATTAAAATCTTCATGATTAATGCCTATTTATTTATTTATTTGTTTGGTTAGTATCATCTCAATAGCAAACAACAAAGAGAAGTGCAAATAGGTAACCTCAGCCTTCCAGATTATATACAGGTGGGGCAAAAGTAGGTTTACAGTTGTTTGCATAGAAAATAATACAATAATTAATAAGTCACATTATAAGAATAAATATGTTTCATGTACTCACAACGGTAAACCTACTTTTGCCCCACCCTGTACAGGGGTAGTAGTACTTTATATGACCAGTGTCAAATCTTATACTATGTGAAAATACCCATTTCAAAGCCCAGGAAAAAGCCAGTGATTTCAGTACTCACGATCCCAAAAGCAGAACTGTCCTCAGAGGGCTGTTGCTAGCATGGAATGAGAGAGTGAATATGAAAATACTTTGTAAACCATGAGGCCCTAGACATGGGTGGGTGCTGATGATGATAGTGGTAGTTACAGAGATGATGGTGATACAGACCAATTTGTTAACCTTGAATAACCATTTCCCTTGCATGCTTCTCTCTAGATAGTTTGCTAGAAGCTTTGTCATGCATGTCTCTTGTTCAACCAGGTCCCTCCTCCCTCACAATCTCAGTGGGTTCCACTCTGTGGACCATAGATGTCAACACTGGCCTGTCCCACATAATGTGTGTCAACATTAGTCAAAGGGTGGAGTACAGAAAAGAAGGGGCATGACAACAAGGAAGGCCTGTCTAATGATCCCTAGGAAAGCGTCATAAATCTCTTGTCCTTACACCACACGGACTGCTCACTTTCTAATGGCTAAACTCTCTTGAGACAGTTACGTAGAAGTTTCCACTTTGGTGGGGAAGGCAGACATAGTAAAACATTGTAAAAGTACACATAAGTATCCCAGGTTCTCAGAGCACACAGCTACAATTTCATTTTGGTTAGAAGATAAGAAGACTATGGAGGAATTAGGAGTGAGGACAAATTGAAAAAGAATAAAAGTTAGACAAATGGGAGAGGTTTATTAATCTTTCCAAGTGTTGTTGTTGTTGTTTGTTTTGTTTTGTTTTGTTTTGTTTTGTTTGTTTTTTAGAGGAGAAAAGTATTAGTATCCTTGTCTCAGTGCTTCTTCCGTATCTATTATAGCCCTTATTCTGGCAGTTGAAAACTTCTTCCTCTAACATTTGGGGATTTTTTTTTTCCTCCAGAGAGCCGTTCCATCTGCCTATTGATACTGGTTGGTACATCTTTGACCAAAACAACTGTGTATAGGAAAAAAAAATCTCAGTTCTTCAGGATCAGGGCAGGAAGTTAAAGGTAATAAATCTGACCCTTTCCCAAGCCATGGCCAGGAGGCATATCCATTGAGTCATCTCAGCCTTGTGGAACTCTATCAATGACAATACCTCTCTTTAGAAGGACAGGGGAGAGTTTGTGAGAACTCTTTTTTTTTTTTTTATTAAATTTTTATTGTTCAGATTACATTTGTTCCTCTTCCCCACCCCCCCATAACTCCCCTCCTTCCAATTCCCACCCCACCCTCCGCCCTCACTCCCCACCCACTGTCCTCATCCATAGGTGCACGATTTTTGTCCAGTCTCTTCCCGAATCTCCCATTCCCCTTTCCCCCCCAAGAATAGTCAGTCCATTCCCTTTCTATGTCCCTGATTCATTATAATCACCAGTTCATTCTGTACATCAGATTATTTATTCACTTGATTCTTAGATTCACTTGTTGATAGATGCATGTTTGTTGTTCACAATTTGTATCTTTACCTTTTTCTTCTTCCTCTTCTTAAAGGATACCTTTCAGTCTTTCGTGTAATAATGGTTTAGCGTTGATGAACTCCTTTAGCTTTTCCTTGTCTGTGAAGCTCTTTATCTGACCTTCAATTCTGAATGATAGCTTTGCTGGATAAAGTAATCTTGGTTGTAGGTTCTTGGTATTCAGCACTTTGAATATTTCTTGCCATTCCCTTCTGGCCTGCAAAGTTTCTGTTGAGAAATCAGCTGACAGTCGTATGGGTATTCCCTTGTAGGTAATTGAGTCTCTTTCTCTTGCTGCTTTTAAGATTCTCTCTTTGTCTTTTGCTCTTGGCATTTTAATGATGATGTGTCTTGGTGTGGTCCTCTTTGGATTCCTTTTGTTTGGGGTTCTCTGCGCTTCTTGGACCTGTAAGTCCATTTCTTTCACCAGGTGGGGGAAGTTTTCTGTCATTATTTCTTCAAATAGGTTTTCAATATCTTGCTGTCTCTCATCTTCTGGCACCCCAATTATTCTGATATTAGTGCGCTTGAAACTGTCCCAGAGGCTCCTTACACTATCTTCACACTTTCGGATTTTTTTTTTCATTTTGCTTTTCCAGTTGGGTGTTTTTTGTCAAATCTTTGGTTTGATTCTTGTGCTCCTCTGGTCTGCTATTGGGTATAATATTCTTTATTTCAGTCCGTGTATGCTTACTTTCTAATTTCTTTATCGTAGCATCGAGGGTCTCATTAGTTTTCGTGAGGCTCTGCTCAAGTTTATAGCAAGCCCTCAAAATTGCGATTCTTAGCTCCATATCCTCCATTTCTGTCATGTTTTTTTGTCTCCGCATCTTTTATGCTTTCTTGGTGCACCCCCTTGTGGTCTTTGTGCGCAGTCTTGTTCTAGCCAAGCCTTAATTGTTGTAGTTAACACTAGAGGGATTTGACCACCAGGCCGACTGGCTGTAGGAATCAGCTGTGTGGAAAACTTCAGTCCTCTGGGGAGGCGCTAGTCCAGCCTTTGCCTGAGGCGATCGGCAAATGGCTCTGCGCAGGGCTTGGGCGGGGCGGGCTCAACAGGGCGGGGGGAGGGAGCAGCTATGGCTGCTCTCAGTCCGTCTCCAGGGGCTCTGCCTCTCTGTCCCTGCAACCGCTGCAAACCTTGGAGGGACCGTAGCCAGACAGTCCCGCTTCTCCCGTTTGAGTCTGGGTCCCTAGAGACTCGCCCGGATCTGTAGCCCAGAGTCTGAGACTCACTCCTGATTGAAAACGACAACCGCGCCCTCAGCCACCAGCCCGCTTTGCGCGCGCACCGCCATACCACCGTACCTTTAAATTTTCCACACTGCGCCTCCTCTGAACCTCGTAATGCTGTTGTTTTTCCTTCTAGTTGAAGAGTCTCTCCTCAGCCAGCCTTCCTGTGGTTCTGGTTGATGTCCGTTCCGTCTTTTAGTTGTATTTTTGAAGTGGTTGTTCGAGGCAGCAAACTCCGGTGTTTACCTATGCCGCCATCTTGGTTTCTCCTTGTGAGAACTCTTACAACTCACTGTGGGACCATTATCTGCCCCATCTGTCCTCATCACAGCACTTGAACTTCAATCCTTTGAGGATGGCATGATCAGAGATTTTTGTTGTTGTTTGCTTTTAAACTCTGGAAACCTACCCAAATGCTATTGTGTTTCATCTTGCTGGCTTCATCCCACCCTGTGTGTTCTAGCCACTAGTGTCTGGTACTTCAGTCACAGCCAAGTTTCTCATGAGAGTTTTGGGGGACAAAAGTAGACATTCTTCATATTGACGCTTTTGATAGGAAGATCAAGCAGAAGTACAAGAGTGTAAATAGACAGGCTCAAGAGATAGCTCTGTGTGTGAGCAGATCCCAGAGTGTCATGGGCTGCACTGGGTGGAGGGTAGAGTTCGACCAGAAACCTGGTGAAGGCTTGTCCTCTCCCTGAGCCCCCCTGGCTCACAGCCGAACTAAACGATGGCTCCGTAGAGTCTGTCTCCCGTGTGGTCAGTGTGGCCTCTGGTGGCAGACTGCCTTGGCTTTGCAGAGAGTTCTTCATGTGAAGCCAAGACTGGGGGACTCACCTGAAATAAGTCAAAGACAAGTTCTCATTCTGTTATGGGCACTTGTGAAGGTAAAATGAGAAAGGAAGTGAGGGGATCAAGTGTGCATGGTTGGGGTCAGAGAGTGAGAGAGTAAAAAAGAGAATGTACAAGATATCTAGGGGGATTTGGGCCCCTTCACAAGAACGCTTGAAGTGAGGGGTGTCCTCATGATCCTAAAATGGGCTAAGACGGCCATTTGTTTATCCTATATAAAAATGTCTCCGTCCATACAGTGATCTTCCATAGGAGAGAGCTATACTTATATTGTGTATTTTTTAATGTACGTGTATTTTTAAGTTAAAGGTGTGTGTGCATTTTTTAAAAGGTGCTTTAAATCACCCAGCAAGGTAATATGCACCTTTGCTAAGTCAAAAGATACCTCCTGAGTGCTCTAAGGTAGACTAAATTTAGCAGCCTTTATTAATGCTGTAATGAATGTGAATAACTAAAAATTAATGCTATGCCCTATGGAAAGTTGGGTCCTCTCCTGAGCTTCTGGAACATTCCATGCCAAGAAACCACCTTGATTTCACCTTCCTAAGAGCCAGGATAAAGGAGTTGGGCTGTTTCATGTTAGGCAGACTGATTTAGGTGACCAGATTTCATGAAGAAATATAAAACAACGACACATTGCTTCAGATTTGCCCAGGACCAATCAAGAATAGATGAGATGAAACAGCAGCAGAGAGGAAAACTCACTGATGCAATAAACTTGTATCTTTTTACCCCACTGGGTGGATGAGGACCCTATGGGGAGACCTAGTATTAAATAGGGAAAACATCTGTTCCTAAAGGCATGGGGATAGTTAGGTGAACAGACTGAACGCCTTGTGGTCCTCCTAATGTTCTGTTCCTATCAGGCTGCACATTTTCTGCCCTTACTCTGCCCCAGGTGAGGTAACTCCTTTTTTGCAGTAAATGCTGGCAGAACTTCTTCTGACAGGGCCTTCCCAGAGGTGTACTCTGACACAGAATCCCCCACCACAAGCTCTGTCTGATTTAAGGCATCCTGGACTTTTCTCAGAGTAACAGGCACCAAGAAGACCCTTCCTTCCGGTAGGTAGCAGAAGCCTTCAGTGCCCTACACACATTTAAAAATGTCAGGAGTCCATCGAGCAACATGAGCTGGGTCTTGGGAGAACTATATCCTGCCCTGGCCTTGTTAACTGGCTGTGAAACAAGGGCAAGTAGCTTAACCTCCCTGGGCCTGGTTCTCATTACCTGTGTCAGGAGTGGTTTTTAACTAGATAACCTGTAAGGTCCTTCCCAATACTGACACTTACAGTTCTATGGTAATCTGTATTTTCCCATGCTACACCCAACTGTGGGCCCAAATAGGGTCCTATCAACACTGTAGTAGTCCCTCCTTATCTGTGGGCAATACATTCTAAGACCCCCAATGGATATTACCTAACTCTATGCATACCATGATTTTTCCTATTCCTTTCACTTAAAAGAAATACTTTAGTGCTTGTCTTTGGCAATCCAAATTGCCAGCATCACTATTCTTGTACTTAGGGACCATAATTAAGTGAAATAAAGGTTACTTGAACATACACACTGTGATACCACAACAGTTGATCTAATAACCAAGATGGCTAAGTGACTAATGGGCAAGGACAATATACAACATGAATATACTGGACAAAGGGATGATTCATATTCTGGGCAGCACGGAGTGGGATCACGCTACTCAGAATGGCATGCAATGTAAAACTTACAAACTATTTACTAGTATTTCTGCATTTTTTCATTTACTATTTTCAGACCATCGTTACTGCTATAGTAATTGCTGTTCCACTGGCTCCTCCTCCTGTTTCTCTGTGAGATCTCTCCCTCCAGTTGATTTCTGGGGATGCCCAGGGGTCTCGTGCTCCCACATGGCATGCGTTTCCTCCTCTGACATGTGCTCTGATGGATGCTTACTCTCTGAGAAGCCTCTGAGGACCACAGCTGCCAGGGCGCTCCATGGTAGTGCTGCCCTCCCCCCGCATGTCCCCAAAGCTCTGTGGAGCGATGCGCTGTTACAGTCTCAAGAAGCCCAAAACGCCACAGCGCGGACACAGAAACAGACGAATGTTCCTCCTTCCCACTTTCACTTGCCCCATGTTGTCCTGGCATCAGATTTCTCCTTTTCACATCTCCCCCAACTTTGAAAAACTGTTGCAGCTTCAGCATGCAGCTTCTCTTTCCCTGAGGCCAAGGCAGGGATCTGCTGCTGCCTGAGGTCCCCACTTCCACTCCTGCCACCTCAATCCCTTTCTGTCACACACACCCAGTCAGGCCTGAATCCCTGCCTTGGGCACTAGTTAGGCTGAAGTGGGGGCCCTGATATGTTCTTCAAAGGAAAAAAAATAAACAAGTTATAGGAATCCTGAGGCTATTCATCTTAAGGACTATTCGTGGAAGCAGGGAAATTAAACACAGCGTCCTTGAATATATACCCTCCACATCTCAGCTTGGCCTATTGTTTCCTTGATAATGACAAGACACCCATGGGAGTCGGAGAAGGGGCACTGACTGCCGTGCAGCACAATCGCATGGGGCTGTAGCTGGTATCGGGAGGAAATGAGGACAAAGCTATATTGTCAGGAAGCCTGAAGGGCTGACCCAAACACAGCAGGGCTCCAGAAATTATTGTGGCAAGTGCTTCCTGCATAGCTGCCTGTGGTCATTCAACCCAGTCCTCGGTCAGACTGGACTGGGAGAAGAAGACTACCTGTCACTGGGCAGAGAAGCCTGGGTGTTGCTATTCAATGAAGGGGAGGAACATACAGAGAAAAACAAGGATAGTGGAGTGAGTCACAGCTCCGGGAAACCCACTGTCTGCCCTCACTCTGTCTCCTCCTCAACGTCCCTTTCCAGGGCTCAAAGGTTCTTTGAGCTCTATAGGCCTTTGTCAGCAGGAGAAGACGTTGATTTGACTAAAAACATACATTTTTAGAGGAGCTTCTACTTCCTCATTTGATTCACTGGGGGCTCGATGAGGGTAAGAAATCCCAGAGGCAAGGGGGAGGTGAACCAAGATTCTTTAATAGTGAATTGTGGGGCTGGAAAAATTGTCAAAGTGGAATCTAAAATGGGCTCTGTCTTCCATAAGATCCTTGAGCCCTTCTGCTTCTCTTGATAATCACATGGCTACCTCCATGTAGATTTAAATGCCTTACCTCAGGACATGGAGGCCATTGGGTATGTGTGCTTAAGCCGCAGTTTGGGCAAAATTAAATTTCTTTGGAATCACAATCTATCAAGCCTTTCTGGTTGAAATGTTTGTGGTATTAGTAAATCAATTCCTTTTTGAAGAGTGTGGAAGCTGTGGAGATAACCTGCAAAGGGAGTAAAGATGAAACTGAATATGAAATGAGAAAAGGGAAAGAACTTCTGTTAATGAGCTAGTCAGTTCCTATAGGTGACAGCTGGCTTGGGGAATTCATTTATTCATTCATGTGTGTTTTTATTCATTTATCCATTCATTCAACACCCATTCACGGAACCCCGTTATGTGCTAAGCACTGTGGTGTTAGGAGTAGATGAGTGAACAAAATAAAAAAGGGTGCCGCTCTCTCAGAGCTTGAAACCTGGCAAGGGAGATGGACTAATAGGAGACAAATAAATTATGTAACTGTAATTATGGTAAGAATTAGGAAGGAGAAGCACAGGGTGCTATGAAATCAAATAGCAGGGGTGGTGATAGGTCAGAAAATTTCCATGTGGAAAGTTGAGCCCTGAAGGATTAGCCAGATGAAGAGGAGGAGGGTTGGGGTAAATTATCTAAACAGGAAATAACAGCATGAGTGAAGAGAGGCAGGTGAAAAGGGAAATCTCAAAAACAACAACAATGAAACCATCCGTAAAGGGCAAATGGGCAAAACTCATGAAGAGAAGGCAGAACAAAATAAGGACAAATCACAGTGGGACCAAAATCTGCTCCCAAACAGCTGCCAACCGTGGCAGGGGTGTGGGTGCAGAGCCCTCTCCATCCAGCCTGGCCTCCGTCCGTTCCACGTTGATAGCAAAAGGCCTTTTTTGCTCAAGTCCTTCATGGTCCAAGATGTTACCCTTAGCTGGATGGATGCCATGGATTATTTATGAAATTATAAAGAATGACAAATGACAGAGTGGCAGAGTTGGAGGTGGGGCTGAAGCCTCTGGTGGGCAGGCAGTGTCTAGGCCAGTGATGGCGAACCTATGACACGCGTGTCAGAGGTGACATGCGAACTCATTTTTTTGGTTGATTTTTCTTTGTTAAATGGCATTTAAATATATAAAATAAATATCACAAATATAAGTCTTTGTTTTACTATGGTTGCAAATATCAAAAAATTTCTATATGTGACACGGCACCAGAGTTAAGTTAGGGTTTTTCAAAATGCTGACACGCCGAGCTCAAAAGGTTCGCCATCACTGGCTAGGCACTTGGTGTGCATTATCTCATTTAGCATTCAAATAGCCCTGGGTGGTGGATCGCACACGTTTTAGCTCCTCAAGAGGAACTGCAGCTCAGAGAATGTAAATGACTTGCTCAGAGAGGTGAAGGCAGAGATGAACCAGCCTGTTGGTCTGACTCTCATGAATACTGTGCTCCCATAATGCTTTGCAACCTTAGAATAACCTATAGTTATCTGGTCCCTCTTACTGAGGGACTTAGGAGACTCATGTAAGGGCTGGGGGATTAGTAGTAAATGTAGAACTAGACTTCTGTTCCCAACTGCTAACCCATACATCTTCCCAGTTTCTTCCTGTTTTATAAATGTAGTAAAAACCCACACTCGTGAGTGATCAGGATGCCAAAACTACACCCAAATTCACCATCATTTTTCTTGAGTTACACCTTTTTTTCTCCTAAAAACTTTAGTGTTGAAAAATGTAGTGGAAACTTCCTATTTAAAAACAAACAAACAAAAACCAGACTGATACATTTTATAATGAGACAGACAGTTTATTTTTGAATTTGGGTTTTTGTATTTTGAACTCTTTTAAAGCAAGGCATGCTTATATTAAACAACTGATTTGTGCATTTTATATAATATTCTTTAATATTCATTTGATAAAAGGGAAAATCTTAAAGTATATTTAATTAATCAGCTTCTCTAATAATATCTCATATCCAGAATATATCTTAAAGTCATTGAGTCAGTGAGACAACACTGTGGAACAGGACGGTAGAGAGTGGAAACATTGCTCCATCACAGATGAGCTCTACATTTGTTATTGCAGAGTTGCTTCTAATCAGTTTTAACTTTGAACATACCATTCCACTCTCCTGGCCTTGGATTCTGCATCTGGGAAATGAAGGGATTATATCTGACGGTTTAATGCATGATCCCTTTCAGCTTTGAACTTCAGTAAGACAGTGGGTCTTGGAGGCATGCTCACAACTAGCCCACCCTCTCCTTCTGTTCAAAAGCCCCCAGTTATCATTCCCACCTGCAGCTCCCTTAACTTCAATTTCCAGCTCTTCCCCACTGGGTCTTAGAAATACCAAAGGGAAACACTGACATTTTCAATTCCTGGGCCTGAGCGCCCCCTGGGCACAAAGAGGCAAACTGTTGTAACTGTAAAAAACACGTGTAAACTTGTAACTACCCTGGGAAGCTGGTCTCTAAGGTCAGCACCAAATCCCTCAACTTCCCTGTGCGTACTCTGAGGCAAGAACGTGGGCTTTTCTGACTTGGGCAAGAAGGGATCTTGGAAGGACAAGGGGGAAAGGGTGGCAAGTTCTGTCACCAAACTGATACTGCAGGGGCTACCTGGGGCTGATCCCTAACAACAGGTCTATTGGGAATGGAAAGGGGTGAGCTGGAGGCCTAGCTGATGTGCCTGTGGAAGTAAATCAGTGGCTGTAGAGTGAGTGTGTGGGGGCTAAAGAGCAGTCACTTGAAATGTATTCTGTTCAACTAAATACATTCACAGAGGACAGTTTTTGAGATCATCAGACATCAATGATTTGTGTTGCTTCCTGTCCCTGTAAATACCATGCATGCTTTTCTACAGAGATTTTCATCTTGTGTACATATCAATTTTGCTGCTTTTCCCCACTTCTTTTACTGTTTTGTATACATACCTCCTACATGCATAGTCCATCATTGTTTTAAACCTGTATGACATGGTTATACCACACTGAGGCACTTTTTGAGAAGTAGTGTATGTGCATGAGCATGAGTACATATATGGTGTTGTGCACTGTGTATGTGTTTTTGTGTGTACTCCTCATGGTAGGTGTTTAAAAGCCTGCACAGTTACTGTGGGCCTGCGTGTGTGGCATGCCAGCAGCTCCTGCAGAGACGAGCGTCTGTGGTTATCAGCAGAGGCAGGGCACTCAGGAAGCCATTATCACAGGCACCAGTGTGCTTGTGTGTGCTTTTTTCTCTGAGATCATATTTTCATTTTCTATTAAAAAAGAAAGAGGAAGTAGAAAACATCTCTTGGGTGAATCAGTCAGTCATACTCATTAGGCCCATCCATATCCTCTAATCCTCTTCCAGAAGAGGGGGAGTCGACACCACCCAAATCCTCCGAATGGCCTTTCCCCCTGTATTCTGGCCCCAGTTCCCTGCTGGACTTGCACACACAGCTCTGCCTCACCCACCCACGTGGCCACACCTCCTCCATGTTCCTCATCATCAGCTTCCTGCCTTCCTGACTTGGATCAGACCCAGAAAGGGAAGACATTTTAGGCCACAGGATTCTCGGTTTAATTTTCTGTTTAAACCCATGATGAATGAACTCCTCTCACACTCACTGAATAGGCGTGGCCACGTGCTGGGTTAGGCATGCAAGATTCAGTGACGACTAGTATAATAGTGGTTAAGAGGATGGGCTCTAGCCCTGACCAGTTTGGCTCAGTGGATAGAGCGTCAGCCTGCGGACACAAGGGTCTCAGGTTCGATTCCAGTCAAGGGCATGTACCTTGGTTGCAGGCACATCCCCAGTGGGGGTTGTGCAGGAGGCAGCTGATCGATGTTTCTCTCTCATTGATGTTTCTAGCTCTCTATCCCTCTCCCTTCCTCTCTGTAAAAAATCAATAAAATATATATTTTTTTTAAAAAAGAGGATGGGCTCTAGAATAAGGTAAAACCTGGTCACCTCCCATCTCCGCTCCTACTCTGTGACCCAGGACATGGCAACTTCAGATGCTCTGGTGCCTCATCTGTAAAATGAGCACTTGCCCCCCTGGACTGCTGTGGGCGAGGTTGGCATGAAGTCCACTGCAGAGTCCCTGGCATGGGGTGGTCAGTACATGGGAGCCGTGTGCGCATGGACTCACTCAAGCTGCATTGCAGCCTCCTTCAGCGGGGGAGGTTGGAAAGTGGGGCACCATATTTCCCATACATCTTTGCACTCAGAATTTGAGACGTAAACTGTCTTCTACCAAGTAGATGAGCTCAGCATGAGAAGTGGAAGGCAGAATCTGCTCCCTTTTTTGTCATTTTTGCTGGTAAGCAAAGCTGTGGAAGTGTGAGGTTTTTCCACAGTGCTGCTCTAGCGTCCATTCTCCAGCTTCTCAGGCACTGAGAAACGGGTTGTAGCAGAGGTGGCCCCGGCTTCTCCATTCCAGCACAGCACCAGAGGGGCCCCGGGCGTCGGAACTGCCCTGGCCGGTCATTTCTGTATTGCTTTAGGAGCTGTTTCTGTAGCCCTGGTCTAGAATCTGTTCTTTCAGCCCTTCGACGAACTTGGCAAGCACTTTATTCAAATCCCTTCCTTCTTAATACAAATAAAGCAATTTCTATTTCCTGTACCAAATCCTGATGAATACAACTATTATTATTTGCTAATATATGGAAACATTAAAATAATAGTCATCACATATTGGTTACACCAGTTCAGATTTTCACAGATGTAATCTAATTCCATCCTCCCAGCAAAATGATAGTCACAAAGAGGCCTAATCAGGGTGTGAACCTAGGTCTTTCTGCTCAATGGCCAGGGGCCTACCTGCTATCCCTTGCTGTTCTTTCTCTGGAGGAGCTCACAGCACAGTGAGCATGGCTCCCATGAGTCTAAGACATGCTGAAAAGAGCTATGGGCCCAGGCCTGTGGAAGCCCAGAAAAGGAAATGGCTAATTATACCTAGGGCTTGGAAGTCCAAGGTGGTGTCTGCTTTCTACCTTGGTCAACAGTCATGACCTCTAGATTCCTTAATATATTCAGGGACCCTGCCTCAAATCTGCAGTGGCCTGGTTTTCAAATAATCATTTATTTAGGAACCCAAATCTGCATGTTTGCAAAGGCAACTTCTGTGTTTGTGTCCAGTTGAGTCATCGCACGCCCTGAGACATTCAGATTCCTTTATGGGATTCGTTCCTGCTGGCCGCTGGAGAAGCTCCCTGAGCCAAGGTTCCAGCCAGCCTGGGGCAAGTGCCTGCACTCATCCTCAGGCAGCTCTCTCCCTGTGTCCCACCAGACTTCTCAACGGCAACACCTCCTTGCTGAGAATGCCTCACGATCAGAGACCTTGCCTTATCCTGGTCTGATCCACTAGCACAGAGCTGATGCTCAGTGAATGACTGAATGAACAAATGAATGAATGAGTGAAGTGAGTGAGTGGAGCAGCTCCAGCCTGCAGCAGAGAGCTGGATCCTTTCCATCTCATTCTCAGCTTTTCCACCCCTGCTTCTGGTTGCCATCGTTCACACACATACCTGGCTTTGCACGGAATGCACTCTCTCCCCCTCTTCCCAGCAACTGAAAAACTGGGGTTTGCCTTTACTTGGTGCTTCCTTTAATGTCCATGAAGTGATCTGTCTTTTCATGGATTAAAATAATTTTCCTCCGCTACAATTTAAAAGTTTAGGTGCAAATACAAAAGGCTAGGACTCCCAGTATGTTTCTGAACGTCCTCTTGATGCTGAGACAAGACCTTTGTTCAGCTCAAGGACTCAGCAGAGTTCCTGTCTCTAAATGGGAAGTTGCTCTCATTAACTAGTTACTAGTATAGCTTGTCTTCCCTCACCGGGGACCAGGGATCCCTGGGCTACAGAAAAGAAATGTTATTTGCATTGGTCCGATTCACAGTTTACAACAGACTTTTTTTATTTTTGAAAACTCCAAAAAGCTCCCAACTGATCAAAATAGGCAGAGCAGATATTCCTGTTTCAAAGAAGTAGCTTGAAGCCAGAGTCCCCACAGCCAGTAAGTGGCTGAGTCAGTCTGTGACTCTGAATCAGTTCATTTTCCAACTTTCCTTGGAACGGAATCTTTCCCAGAGCTGCTGGAACAAAGGGCAGGGCATCTCTGTTTGCTCTTGCCCTGCCTACCGCAAGCCTGGAGGAGGAGCTGGCTCCGTTCCCCCAGCTGGACGCGGGAGCAGGAAGCACAAACCACCCGCAGCATCAGCCAGAGAGCGGTGGAAGCAGGGTTGTGTTGACGAGTGGGTGCCAGACCCAGGGACCCCGACTTCCTGGCTCTCAGCTCCCTCATTTCCAGGATTCATTCCCATCCCTTAATTTCCACGCGTTGGGACCTGTAAAATGTTATAAATTGGACAAACAGGAGCTTAATTATGGAGCAATTTTTCTAATTCCTAGCCGTTGGGTGATTGGCTCCTCTCCCTTCACAGTTAGCCCAGCGTCCATGATCACACCCTCAGCAGAGTTCTGGGCAGGCATGCAGGGAACTGTAGCAGATTCTGTTCCCAGGACAACTCTTAGGCGATGTCCGAGAGACAAAGACTACCGTAGATGTGTGCCTCAAACAGTCCTGGGTCACACCGGACCTGAAATACCACAGAAAGGGGGCACAGAAAGTCAGGCTTAGAACTTAGACAGCTTCTAGAACAGAGGTTCTCAACCTGTGGGTCGCAACCCCTTTGGCAGTCGAACGACCCTTTCACAGGGGTCGCCTAAGACCATCCTGCATATCAGATATTTACATTACAATTCAGAACAGTAGCAACATTACAGTTATGAAGTAGCAACGAAAATTATTTGATGGTTGGGTCACAACATGAGGAACTGTATTTAAAGGGCCAGAAGGTTGAGAACCACTGCTCTAGAAGATGAGATGATAGGAAGGAAGTTACAATGGCGATGATGAAGCACTCTTAAAATACTGATACCAAAAATTGCATGGGTATAGTATTTGACAATTTAAAAAGTTGTCCCATAGACATCATTTCATATAATTCTCAAAGTAGCAGCCTTGTAAAGTAAGCAGAGCAGACACGGTGATACCAGTTTAGGGTAATAAACCCGAAGCTTGGGGTTGAGGTTCTCTGATCCCAAAAGCAACTCCCTAGTGAAAAATCAGGACCCATGTGATATAAGGTTACACCAATTTAAGCAAAAATTTGTAGTCCAAGTTACCTGATTCTGGTTTTCACTTGTGTATGCAAGAGTTCAGATTCCTGACAATTCCCCCTTGACTAGTTCTGGGGTCATTAAGAGGTTTCTCACCTGTGTTCAAGAACAAGGCCACTCGAGGAAGTTTCGCAGCTGGTGAATGCCCAGTTTTGCTGGGCCCTATGAAGGTCATAAAACTGGGGGCCAATCCCCAGGACCCACCAACACTGTTCTTGTCTCTTGGAGCCGCTCTCTCCCCTGTGACTCCACCAGGCCCAGCAGTTTCTGTCGGTGCCTGTTTCAAGGCTATTTGGTGGTCTGTGGCAGCGTGGGGGACAGTGGCTCCCTCCTTGTGGAATTGCATTGTGTCAGAGGCACCCACAGCAGGGCGATTGTAGGGTCATACAGAGGTTAATTTAAAAACTGTGTCGGTTTTCATGTATCCCCTACCACCCCCATCCCTGATTCTTGGCAACCCCAAATTCCTTAATTACCTGGAGATTCACTGAAGTTGTTTTATCACGAGTTCATTCCTTTTCATCACTGCGTAGTATTTCACAGTATGGACGTGCCACAGTTTAACCACTTGCCTGTTGAAGGACATTTAGATTGTTTCCAAATTTTGACTATTATGAACAAACTGCTAATTTACAGGGTTGTTGGGGTTTTTTTTGTGAATATAAGTTTCATTTCACTGGGACAAATGCCCAGAGGTGCCATTGCTGGGTTGTGTGGTAGTTGCATGTTTACTGTGATAAGAAATTACCAAACTAGCCCTGACCGGTTTGGCTCAGTGGATAGAGCGTCAGCCTGCGGACTCAAGGGTCCCAGGTTCGATTCCGGTCAAGGGCATGTACCTTGGTTGCGGGCACATACCCGGTGGGGAGTGTGCAGGAGGCAGCTGATCGATGTTTCTCTCTCATCGATGTTTCTAACTCTCTATCCCTCTCCCTTCCTCTCTGTAAAAAAAAAAAAAAAAAAAATCAATAAAATATATTTAAAAAAGAAATTACTAAACTTTCCTAGAGTGGCTGTATCGTTATACATTGCTACCAGCATGTAGGAGTGATCCAGTTTCTTCATATCCTCACCCGCAAGTAAATTTTTGACTGACTGCCCCACTGAATCAGTAGGCATGCCCAGATAGGTCAGAAGTCCATCAAGGGGCGCAGCTTGAGGTTGTGGAATTTTTTTTTGCCCAGCAGGCTCTTTAATGTCCATGCAAATTTGACTTCTTCCCAGCCTGACCCACCATTTCTTTCCATGTGTCCAGACCTGCCTGAAGCCTCAGCAGTGGCCAGCAGAAACTTTTGGCTCAAGTTACAAGTCCCTCTGCATATAGTGAGATGTTTCATCCCCATGGGCTCTTCTAAACATCTGCCCTGCCCCATATCCCCTGCTGAAAGGTAGGCCCCAGAGATGAGTTGGGACCCATCCCCCTGACATGAGGGAAGTCCTCTGAATGTTGTGTTCAGACAATCCGCTCCTTTCCTCTTGGCATCTATTGTTGTGTCGGGCTCTGTTCTAGGTGCTGCAGATAAAACAGTGATCAGACCAGGCCCCTTCTCTTGTGAATCTTATAGTCTATGAAGGGGAAATTGACAGTAAAGAAGCAAGGGAATTTCAGATAGCAGTGAATACTACAAAGACAATACATAGGGCAACATGAAGAGAGTAAGAAGATGGACTCTCCAAGGAGCTGAGCCTTTTGGTATCAGAATTCCTTCAGGCTTCTTATTTTAACAAAGCTAGTAATTTTCATCTCTTCCACCAGTGTGTTTTCTGAACCCAATATACCATGGTTAACCTTTGCTATCAATAATTCCTTTTATTTGTTTAAGATCCTTTTATAATTTGTTCTTTGGATTAAAAACACATTTCTCCAAATATGGCATGTATACGACAGATACAGTAAAATACTTCCATTTTTTATTTGGACATCGTATTTCCATGAATACAGCCAAAGATTGTAGGCCTTTGGTAGGCCCCGTCTTTGTCCATTTCTTGTTGTGTGTGAGTCAATATTCCCGGGTCCTTTTCAAGTGAATACTGTAAAGTCAAACATCTCACATCGTGTACTAGTTTCAGTGATTTCTGACAGCAGGATTATTTACATAGATTTACATCAAACCCCATCTTGCTAGCCTCAGCCTGTCAGATTTCTGCCACTTGAGTCTATCATTTAACGTACATATCAGGCATCCATCCTGCTCAGCTTCGGGTCATCTGTGGATGTGATCATTTGAGTTCTCAGGCTAAATTTCATACTCAGGTGTTGAAGAGGACAGAACACAGGGCACGCCTGGCCTTCAGATAAGTGTAGTCCCTGAAGACCTGTGATGGGCTTAGTTGCTTAGGGAGTTAGGAAGCTACCTTGGTTTTCCTATCTTGCCCATGAGAGTATTAGGAGAGCTGCGGTAAAATGTTTTGCTCAGAGCAATTACCTTACATGACCTGTTGGGTAATACCATCAAAAAAGCAAATGAGAGTTTGATGAGACTTGTTCTAAATGATACCATGTTGGCATCCTGCTCTTTCGTCCTGTTTAGTCTTACACCATCTGCCTCAAGCAGTTAGCTTTCGTTTTTTTCTTGTTCTTCCTACTCTGAACACAACTAAAACAAAAATTTCTGTTGTCTTTAGGCTTTTTGCAAGTCTCAGCTTTTTCTTACACTGGTCTTTTGGGGCCTTTTGTTCCATCTTTTGTGCTCATCTTTTTAAAATCTGAGTGTCCTGAACAGCCAAATTGTTAGTTGCCATGTATTATTTTTGGCATGGCTATGCACACATGCACAGCAGGTTGGATGACTTATGACTATATTAATAAAAATGTGATTTAAAAAATAATCTTTCAAGTCCCTTGAGATGTCCTGCCTTTTGGAGTCCTTGGCCATAAGACTCAATCTCTCTTCTATTTATTTTATGACATCCACTTTCCTAAAGTTTAACACGTGTGATGGATTCTTCCTAGAATTCTCTTTCTTAACCATATGGTCTTTAAAATGGCATCGTTACCTTTCATCAATCTTAAGAGGCCTGGCTAAAAATATGGGCATGGGAGTCAGGTAGACCAGGGTTTTATTGCTAGCTAAGTAACTTTGCACTAGTTAACCTCTTTAACTGTCAGTTTCCTCCTTTGTAAAATGGGGATAGCTGCATAGGATTCTCAGAGGACTAAAGGAAGTGATGTTTGAGACACAGTGAGCACTCAATACATGTTAACTTTTATAAAGGTCTCAATAAATGTACACTATCATTTTTTCACTATCATTATTTTTATCACACTTGTACATTAGGATCAAATACAGAGCATCATTTCCTCAAGATACTTCTTTTGCTTTCTTCAAAAAGGAAAGAATTGACCAGATTATTATTTTTTTTGAAGTATTAGACTTCCTGGTGTTCAAATCTCTATTGCTATTAAGTATCTATTGTGTTAGTTTTCTAATCTGTATTTGCAAAATGTCCGCCATGTTCTTAAATGCTTCTATAGTTTTAGCATTGAATTAATCCTCACCCCAAAGTGTCTATTCTCTGCTTCACATATGTCTCTAAAGGTGCAGATAATTCTATTATACAGGGTGGGCAAAAGTAGGTTTACAGTTTTTTGTATGGAAAATTTATAATGCAATAATTAATAAATAATAATAATACAAGAATAAACTCTGTGTTTCATGTACTCACAACTATAAACCTCATTTTGCCCCACCCTATATACTACAAATTTTTAACCTTTGAATTAGTTGTACTTCTTTTGGGCACTGGATGCTCTCTTGGGTAATACCCGCCCCAACAATGACACAGAATATGTTCTAGCTTTGAGTCACTTTCCAAAAAGTCTAATTCTTCTTTATAAAAGCATGACTTTCTTTTTATAAGAATGATCACCTTCGCCCTAGCTGGTTTGGCTCAGTAGATAGAGCATTGGCCACGGACTAAATGGTCCGGGTTCGATTCTGGTCAAGGGCACTACCTCGTTGCAGGCTGGGTCCCTGTCCCTGGTTGGGCGTGTGTGGGAGGCAACCAATCGATGTGTCTCTCTCACATTGATGTATCTCGCTCTGTGTCTCTTCCCCTCCCTTCCATTCTCTCTAAAATTTAAAAATAAAAATCAACTGAAAAATCTCCTCGGGTGAGGATTAACAACAACAAAAAGGAATGATCATCTTCACTTTTATTATCTATGCTTAGCTCATATCTGAGGTCATATGTTTTGCTACCAAACCTTTCTCCTCTTGTTTTCTAGAGATCTTCACCACTGTTGTTCTTTCTGCTTAACTCCCGAGCTTCCCTTCATATTGAGTTATCAGTTTTATCTGAATCTTTTCTCCCTCCGCATCAAATATTAAGGTAAAGCTCCCTTGATCAGTTTATGAATTTCCTGCCAAATCTCTCTTCCTGTTCTGCCTATTGCCAAGAGCCTGTTGCTCTATTATTATAAGCCATGGTCCAGGAAAATCAAACTCGTTTTTCAACTTGTTTATGAAGCTAGCAGTTTCCTTCCAATATCTCCTATCCTCTTCCAAGGTCGTTAGTTTCAACTGGAATATGAGATGAAATGATCCTCAGTGACAACCAAATGCCCATTTCCTGTCCATGATTTCGCAACAGGAGAGGCACTATCAGATTTCTTTATGCTGCACTTTCCCTTTCCATGAAGACTGGTGAAAGCAGGTAGTGGTCAGCAGGTTCTCTTATGTTTTAGGAACCTGTGTCAAAAAACAACAGACACCCTGGGAATCCTTTTAGGTTCTCCTTCCTCAACACCAGTTTATTCACACAGGCCTCCTTGCTGAGCCTTAAACACACTGGGCATAGTTCTGCCTTAGGGTCTTTGCACCAGACATCCCCAAGGGATCCAGTGATGAATAAGACAGCAAAAGCTTTCCTTTCAAAAGCTTTTTATGCTCAATGGAGCTGATATTCTATGAGGAGAGAAACAAATGAGAAATAAACAATACAGTAGGATAGAGTGAGGAGTGGTGACGGAGCCATTTTAGAAGGAAGACCTCTCTGAGGAGGTGCCGTGCAGATGTCTGGGGGGAAAACCTCCCTCACCAAAGGACCAACAGTATAAGTCTCTGAGGTGCAAAGGGTCATTGGTGGACCAGGAATAGCAAGGGAGCTGGTGTGACTGCTGTGGAAGGAGCAAATGGGGGATATTAATGCACATAGCTTCACCTCTCTGGGTATCTTTGAAGATGCATCTTCTGTCTGCCCAAGTGCACGATTCATTTTTAGAGGACAGGCAGCCAATGCCACGGACACAGAACCATTGTTATAGAGTCAGAGCATCGCAAAGTTGAAAGAACTTTAGAGAGCTGAAGGTCAAATCCACCTACTACAGAAATTTCTGTCATCACAGGATTTTCCCACAATGTATTCATTCAAATTCCACCTATCTGACTTTTCTTAAATTTATTTTAAAATAAAATTTTATATTACTAACATAAATGGAAAACTAGTATATTTTAAATTAATGGTGAAGAAGTACTTAAATATTAAAAAGTTATCCCTTATGCCACCTAAAATCATCTTCTAGTTTAGAACATTTAGATCTAAACTTTTTTTATTTTTATAAAGTTGTGAGAAACAGCCTTATGTTATATCTTTATATTTATTGATTTCAGAGAGGGAGGAAGAGAGAGAGAGAGATAGAAGCATCAATGATAAGAGAGACTCATCGATCTGCTGCCTTCTGCATGCCCCCTACTGGGACATATGCCCTGACCGTGAAACAAACCAAGACCTCTGGTTCATAGGTTGAGGTTCTACCACTGAGCCACGCAGGCAGGGCACCTTATGCTAGATCTTTGTTTGTAGTTATGATGACCTATAGCAGTGATGGCGAACCTATGACACGCGTGTCAGAGGTGACATGCGAACTCATTTTTTTGGTTGATTTTTCTTTGTTAAATGGCATTTAAATATATAAAATAAATATCAAAGATATAAATCTTTGTTCTACTATGGTTGCAAATATCAAAAAATTTCTATATGTGACATGGCACCAGAGTTAAGTTAGGGTTTTTCAAAATGCTGACATGCCGAGCTCAAAAGGTTCGCCATCACTGACCTATATAGTATATATTCCCAGGAGTGAAATTGCTTAAGCATTAGCAATGCATATTTTTAAAGCTTTAGCTCTTTCCTTTCAAAAGCTTATATAGATTTATGCATCTACGGTCAGTGTAGGAGAGTATGTTTCCCCATGCACTTTTCAAACTGTGTTTTCATTCTAAATTATCCTTTTGACAGATTATCTCAACTAGAACTCAGATTATTTGTCCAAGTCCTGATCATTCTCCTCCTGTATATGCAGGACACACTTCACCTAACAAGAATGCTCAGATCCAACAATAGAAACTATAGAGGTTCTTTTGTTTGTTTCCTATAATCTTAAAATAAAAAGACTTAGGATAATTAATTATGAAATTCTAATTTTATTCAAATTAGTTTAGATTATCATCCTAAAGAAAGAAAACAAGAGGCAAATATTTCTATCTCAACCAGGTATTGATTAGCAAACTTGGGCTTTCAGTATGCAGATCTACTTGTACATATATAATTCTTTACAAATAGAGCAGGTTTATATTTTGTCTCCTTCAAAGAATCTAAGCTTGTTGAGGGCAGGGACCACTCTTCCATACCGGTAGTAGAAGAAGCTAGAGAGTCATAGGGAGTTAGAGCTGAAATGGACTCAGTATTTCTCTATCCAACTTTTTACTAGAGATGAAGAACCTGAGTTCCAGGAAGGGGTAGAGATCTACCCCCAGTTAATAGCTAGTTAGAGGCCACTAGGTGCTAGAATTCAAGGAACCTGACTCTTCCTCCCATGCTCTTAAAGGATAAATCTGTTAAGAAGAGAGAGCACGCCTGCCTTATTCAGAGCAGGTTCATTAGAAGTGGCTCTGAATCACACATAAATCAGCGATGACCAAGCCTTTCATCCTAACTTTCCATTTGACTGGCCTGTCCTCACTGCTCACCATCCAAAGCAGTTAAGTACCTGGGGACATAAGAAAAATATATTTAATTGAATTTAGGCATATTCTCCTATTTTTAAATGACATTTTTATGTAACAGAAACATTAAGATTACCAAAATAAGGAGGTAAGTAGGGATGTAGAATTAAGAAATAGAAACCCAATTTCCAGTCACCATAAGAAGTAAGGCAGAGGCTGAAATTAAATATAAAACTTGATCAAGACTTTCTGGAAACTATAGTGAAGGGTAAAGAAAAGAAAAAGAAACCAAAAGGATAAAAGGAAAAGAGAGAGGGAGAGAAGGAATAAAATGGGATCCTTCTTTTTATCTAAGAGGAGGTATTAAGTAATACAAGGTTCTCCTAAACAACTTCACACTGAATGAAAAGGTGGAATTTATAGTTTTCATGACAATTTTTGATAAAAGCAAAAAAATACCTATGCTGAAGCATAAATATAGTAAAAGTAGTTCTATGGTATGTTAAGAATACTTAGAACCTGGCCATCATGGCATAATGGTTCATTGTCAATCTGTGAACCAGGAGGTCATGGTTCAACTCCCGGTTAGGGCATATGCCCAGATTGCAGGCTCGATCCCCAGGGTGGGGTGTGCAGAAGGCAGCTGATCAATGATCCTCTCTCATCATTGATGTTTCAATATCTCTCTCCCTCTCCCTTCCTCTCTGAAATCAATTTTAAAAAAGAATACGTAGACATGTGGATAGATATCAAGCCTCTCAGACTCTCTTAACCAAATATCTGCATGATAACTATCAGCTAAGTTTTTAATAGCAGCTGATGTTTGAGATTAGACTTTCAGTAAGGTATTCTATCCTCCGAATTAACAGAATGCATATGTTTTAGAAACAGGATGAATGGGTAGGAAGGTCAGCATGTAGGCACTATTACTTGAATACTTCCTATGCTGGAGAACTCTCAATCTTATAAGTCATTAATTCAGTAATTAAATATTTTTCAATTCATTAGCTCTGCCAGACACTAAAAATGCAAGGTGACAAAAGCCTAGGCCCAGTACTTATGCATTTCATAGTTCAAAACAAATTTCTCTGTGGTTTTGCTGTTTTTGTTTGTTAAATAGGGTCACGTACTTGGCTTCTGCTGATGGTACTTGCCAGTGCTCTCCATTCCACAAGCCATCTGGGAGAATTGCAAGCACAATACCGTAGTCCTCTCTCAGACCCCACGCAACCTCACCCTAATTATTCCTAGAAAAGTCCATTCTCCCTCCCCTGGGGCATTTAGAAACTACCCGCACAGCATTTTCCATACCCTTCTCTCCCTGGAGGATTTTTTGCAGTCAGTCATTTGTTGCAAAATAGCTTCTCCTCAGCCTTTCCATTTAAGGTTTCTAAATTCTGCCCCTGGGTCCATTTCAAAACCTGTAATTGGATCATTCAGGGGCCGAGCCCGCTGTCCAGTGTCTCAGTGTCCTTCTCCATATTCATCTTGGAATGAACCCACACCAGACCTTGCTTTTCGTTGCAAAACTTGCCTATGCTTCTTATTTCGAAACCACTGCATCTGAGAAGTGGCCACTCATCTCAAAGCTGCCTTCCACTTGTGCTGCCAGTTCAAAATATAATTTGCGTCTAGAAACCAGGCTGCTTTCAAAATTGTTTTTGGAAGATATTATAGAGGGTCAGTTTAAAACCCTCAGGATCATCTTCCCTGACCTCTCCCTTAGCCTACCCCCAGCTGTCCTTCCTCACTGCCTCACTTTAGGGTTCTAAGTCGGCCCGCAAATAATCTTTCCAATGTTTGCTCTCGGCCTCACCAGAAGAAATGTTTTCCTGTTAGTGTGTCAGACGTTGCTGTAAAGTTGGCATTTGGGGATTGATAAGCAAAAGTTACTTCTAAATCGCCCTATTTCTACTTTTAGGCAAAGCCCATTGTGTTTTTGAGCTTCCCTCAGCACTCAGTTCCTCCTGCTGGGCTGCCCCTGTTCTAACCTGCCCTAGAATGTCCTAAGGATGTGAGGGGAAAGTGGATGACCAGTGCTCACTGAGTACCTGATGTACAATATCCTGCTTAGTCCTCCCACCATCCTGGGAGATCGGCTCTATCATCTCAATGCCGCAGATGAAATGAGGCAGAATCCAATCGAGTAACTTGTCTAAGTCCTCCTACCTGGCAAATGGAATGCAAATCTGCATTTGTCTGACTCCAGAGCCAAAGTTCTTTCTAGTGCTTTATCCAATTAACTTCCTTAGTTGAAGATTAGAACCTTGGGCAAACCAATGAACTTCGGCTGAAACTCAGGTTCCTCCCCAAATGAAAATGGTGGACCAGATGACTGCTAAGGTCCTTCTATCTCCAGCGTCTCTGTTTCTATTGCTCTTGGGCTAGTTGATTCTGGAGGAAGAACTTAACACCAATCCGGAGCAATAGCAACAGGAGCCATATAAATAACTAATTACTGAGTGCTAACCTCAGACGAGGTATAAGGTCCCACCACCCTTGGGGAAGTAGGTCCAAGGTTTTATAAAGGCAGATACATGACCTGGCGGAATGCAGGCATGGGCTCTGGGATCAGGTAGATCTGGGTCTGGACAGTACTAGTACTTGGTACATCCCCTTTCTGGCCTCAACTTACAGCCCCAGTCGGTAAAGTGAGGATGACTGAGGCTTTACAGGGTGGCTGTAAACATTAGACATAACATGCATGGTGCTTTAAGCACCCTGGAGAGACAGAAAGGAGGCCAGAACTGTTGTCATTATTATTAAGGAAATAGTGAGAGGAAGGCTTTTTTCCTGCCATGAGTACTCAAGCAATCATCATTTTTCATGCTGTTTTGCTTGTCCAAAAACTGGAGTGTGACCATTTGGTGAGTAAAATCTGACAGTACACGCTGGCCACCAAATTTCTGAATGGAGCAAGTCTCTGGAACTGAAAACCAGCTCCAGAGACTGTTGAAACACACTGCCCAGAGCTTAAATGAAGAAGTCATACAGCTTTTTATGTGGGAGATTTTTAAAACCTGCCTTCTCCCTGCTTCAAAATAAAGATGCAATTATTGCCTGAGGATCACTGTTAAACAAGGAAATAAATGAAGAGTAGGCCAAGTTCAGTAAAGGAAAGGGTCAAGTCAATCATAGCAGAGAAGGAAGTCAAGCAGTGTGGGACTGTAGAAGGTGGAGTGATATGCAGGGTGGGAAATGCACCCACTAGTCATGCAGGTGACCCTATGCTCTATTTAACGGCTTTATCCCAGAATGGTTTTCAATAGCACCCCCCCCCCTTTTTTTTTCTCAGAGATGTCCCAGTGTGGATGATAAATTCTTTAGTCACCTAGTCATATGGAATATAGAGCATCATTCACACATTTATGTGTTGGGAAGGAGAAACTATGCCATTTGGGCTACCAAGCCCTGAATTTCGCCAGGCGGATGGATACTCAGAGAAGGAACTTTCAGAACTTTGCTTTCTTCATATTTTCACTAAGCCCCTCTGACTACTACTTAGGCCCATCTGCTGGCTGGTGGAATAGAAATGGAGACAGGAGAAAATAGGAGGGTGTGGGGTGAGGCAGGGAGAGGAGCATGAGCCCGAGGAATCACAGGATCATCAGTCAGTTGTTTTATGCCGTGAAATCAAAGGGGGAAATGGACCGAGTGACTGTGCTGCTTGGCTGCCACTCTGTCTGTCCTTCTGGAAGGAGGAAGTATTGCTTAGAGAGTGGACCCATTCGTCAGTGGCCTGGCTCGGCCTGAGCTCAGTGTCTCCTGTGCACACTCTCCTGCTCTGGGCTCCTTGGGAAGTGCCCTAAAAGGAGATCACCAATTCCTGACCATTGTACCAGAGACCGTCTGAGTTTTGGGAATTCATCCAAGTCCCGCTGGAAGCGAGAATGTGTATATGTCTGTCAGTAGGAGGTGTGGGTGTGCCTCCCTGATCCAGGAAATGAAAAAAGGCAACTCCTGCAACTCTGGCCCCACCCAGCCAGCCCCCTGGGCTCTATTTTAAAAGCTCCAGGGTAGCCTGATCTGAGGTCTGTCCACCCCGTCCCCTCCTTGTTTACTGGAACATTGGGTCACGGCAGTGCAGCTGGAATGCAATCTCCAGGCGATTCAGCAAGGCCGAAGCGGGCCCTGCAAGGCGTCATGGCATTGCACTGTTTTTCCTCCCCTCCCACTGCGTTTTCTTGGAAGTTCTGAGCCAGGCGCAGTGTGCCTCTCCAAAGATGCATTCCAAATCGCCAGCTGCTTGCTACTCAGCAAGTCTCACTGCCTCTCCTTTTCAACCAGGTGCCCTGAAGGTGAGCGATGAATAAGAGGGATAACTGAGACCCTTGATGTGTTTGCTACTGCCCACTGTCACTCGTGGTTCAGCTAGTTTCCCCTCAAAAAGCGAAGAGGATAATAATGCCTGTGTAAGATGCCTCTGTGACCTGGCTGAAAAGAATGAGGAGCAAACTTGCCTTCAGTCTGTGCGTCTGTCCCAGCCAAGGGGGACTGGGTGGTTCCAGCAAAGGGAGACTTTGCTGCCCTTTCCCTTCCTGCGTACAGATGTCACGTGATCCTCTGTCCTATCACCGTCTTGCTCCCTATTTCCCTCCAGCCTTTCTGCCCCCTTCATTTCTTCCTTTCAGTCTTTTCTCATTATGATCACTTCATCCCTTCCTGGACTAGAGGAAATAATGGGGGGCAGGGGAAATTAACTAAACACATCAATTATGTACAAATCATATTTGTCTCATTAAAGGTGGAAAAGGAGCCTTTTCTTATATTTCTTTTTGCTGTTGGATCATATATTGATTCTTTAGGGTTGAGCCCTGGTTCTCGAAGTGTGGTCCTCGGACCTGCAGCCTCCTCATCACGGGGGACCTTGTTGGAAATGCACATCCCCTGGCCGTAGCCCAGACCTTCTGAATCAGAAAATCTTGGGGCGGGGGGGGGGGGGGCCAAGCAATCTTGAGTTTTAACAAGCTCTCCGGGGAATTCTGATGTGTGCAAAAATTTGAAAACTCCTTGGTGGAGGATTCTCCATGGGGGTGGGGAAGGGGAAGTCTGAGGTTTCTCTCTACTCTCCAGATGTCAGAATCAGTATGAGGAGGACAGCCTGTGCTGTGCTCCTCGGGGCTAGCTTATGCACTTTGCCGGTGTGAGAGTGAATGTCAGGAGAAGTGAGGCCGGGAGATGATGGTGGCCCTATGGGGTGCACTCAGTGAGCTGGCTTTATGGGCTACCCTCTGGCCAGGGATCTGGAGCTCCTTGATCTTGTGTCCAGCACCCCTCTAAAAGTATAAGGATACCTGATACAAGCTCTGCAATGATGGAGATTCCATCACTCAGCTTCTTACCTGATCTTAGGCAACTGAGCTAACCACTAGTTGCAGAAGGAAATTGTGGAGTTTATTTCTTTTATTTTTCCCTTGGACCGAATCAAGAAAATAACTAGAAACATGTTCTTCATCTAGCCAAATGTGGCTATTGAACAATTGAAATGTGGGTAATCTGAACTAAGATGCACTAAAAGTGTAAATGCACACCATATTTCAAAGGTTTAATCCACAAAAAGCTGTAAATGATTTCATTAATAATGTTATATTGATTTCATGTTGAAATCCTAACACGTTGTGTATACAGGGTGGGGCAAAAGTAGGTTTACAGTTGTGAGTATGCAAAACAGAGTTTTCTTATATCATTATTTATTAATTATATTATTTTCCATATGAACAATCGTAAACCTACTTTTGCTCCACACTGTACTGAATTAAATAAAATATATTATTAACATTAATTCTACCCATTTCTTTTTATTTTTTAAAGTGTGGCTAATTAGAAAATTAAAATGACAAGCATCACTCACATTATGTTTCCATCGCACAGGGTTGGTCTGGTTATTCTGGGGCTCTGGGCAAACAGAGGGTTTTGAGTAAGACTGGTGGATAGGCCAGAAGCAAATACAAGGAAACAGGTATAAACTATAGCATTATAGCATGTTCAGGTGAGGCAGTATAGCTTAAAGCATAGCAGATCATCTGAACCTTAGAGGTATAGACATACCAGAGTTGAATCTAGACTCTGCTACTTACTTGATTAAGTAACTTAATCTCTATGAACCTCAGTTTTCTCATCTGTAAAATGGATTGTTTTGATTCCTGACTCAAAAAGCTTTTGTAAGGACAATAAATATAAAAGGCTTACTACTATTCCCAGCTGTTAATATGTACTCGATTAACACTAACTGTCTTTAAGAAAAAAAAAATATTATTAGATGGTATTAGATACTGATCATGGAATCTTCATTTCTGAGTGTCCTTTACATTTCGATTGATTCTCCTCTATCTGGAATTGTTCATATGTCATCCTGACCCAAAGCAACTTAGAAATCTTCTACTATTATGTAATCATGCCCTGGGGACATCACTCCCCAATCTGAGCCGTTTATCACAGGCCCTCACATAATGGCCTCTTCTTTATGAGTTGTGATAATTCTGTTCTCTATGCCTTGCTGGATTTCTAGTAATGTGTTAGAAAGTCTTAGAGGTGGGCTCCCTGAGGTTCCCACCCTTAACGCCAGCTCCAAGAGTACCTGAAACAGAATTTAAGAGAGAATTGGCAAGAAATGTGGCTAGCTGGCCTAAGAGAAGGAAACAAGATTATGAAAATCTTTGAATTCCGAAAGTGGACATAGAGGACTAAAGGAAGATTAGGCTGTTGACTGAGCCACACTGATGAAGACTTGCTTATTCCTAATTACTCTAAGGTACAAGCTGTCCTCTCATCTTCTGAGGGAAAAAAATCCTGCCTAAAATTTTCTTGGTGTCTTCTCTAATTCCAAATACATGTTTGAGCACATAGGAAGTAGTAAAAAAAAAAAAATATCATCTATCTATCTATCTATCTATCTATCTATCTATCTATCTATCTATCTATCTTGCCTGGCCAGCACGGCTCAGTAGTTGAGTGTTGACCTATGAACTGGAAGGTCATGGTTTGATTCCCAGTCAGGGCACATGCCTGGGTTGTGGGCTCAGGAGGCAGCTTATCAATGATTCTCTCTCATCATTGATGTTTCTATCTCTCTATCCTTCTCCCTTTTCCTCTGAAATCAATAAAGGGAAAAAAAGTTGCTTGGTAGGTTTGAATGGGCTACCAAGAGAGGCTGAGTTTTAGAAAGAGATCCTTTGCATTGCAAAAAGTTAGATACTTCAAAGGCAGAAAAAATAGTTTATCTGGGGTCCAAGATCCTCTCCAATTTGTCCCGTCTATTCAAAGGCTGTTTCAATTTTCCACTCTCTCCCATTAGGAGGCAGCATCATTCCCATTGTCCTCTGGAACAGGGATCCTCTGTCCCATAGTACATAATATAAACAAATACGTAATACACACATAAGTATATATTCCACCTTAAATGTTGCCTGGTGTCTTAGCCAACTAGCCTCAAAACTCAAGACATAGGGTTCTGGAACATACAATTCTCTGACCTCTAACTATCCCTGAAGGAGCTGCCTCATACACCGGTAAAAACTATTTTCTGCAAAGCATCTGCATGGTAGATTGATTCTGTAAGCAACAATTGGCAAGTTCAAAGATTTCAGACTCCTGTGCTGGGTAAAGAGGGTTTAGATGGAGTTGGGCTGTCTTTTTCCGTTGAGTTTTATGCAACTCTGGATCCCTAAGGAGTTTCCACAGAAAATCAGTTCAGGGTGTGCTGGCCTCTTGTGGTGCAGCTGTTTATTTCATAGTGGTTGCAATATAGTGGCACTTGTCCTTATGCCTGCAGCTAGAAGCCTTTAATACATTAGAAATAGAATTCTTTTTTTAAAAAAATATTTTTTTTATTGATTTCAGAGAGGAAGGGAGAGGGAGAGATAGAAACATCAATGATGAGAGAGAATAATTTATTGGCTGCCTCCTGCACGTCCCCTACTGGGAATGGAGCCCGCAACCTAGGCATGTGCCCTTGACTGGAATCGAACCTGGGACCTTCAGTCCGCAGGCCAACACACTATCCACTGAGTCAAACTAGCCAGGGCAGAAATATAATTCTTTAGCAAGCAGCCAAAGTATACTCCAAGAAGGTTTTCCTCAACGCCCAGGTTTTCAGGATAAAAGTAAAACTCAAGGAAAGCTATTTATCTGATCCTGGCTGCCCATGTGTCAATTATATGTTGTCCGGGTGTCTCAGACTGTCTTGGAACGATTTGTCAATCAGTTCAACAGAGCCTCTCAGAGCTTGTTACGTCAGAGGAGTTCAGGTTATTTCTGAGTCACAAGATGGGACAGCCAAGGCCAAGGACGTGGTCAGCCTCACTCAGACACACAGCTTCTGTCAAAATAAAGTTTTAGGTGGGCCCCTGGTATAAGTCTCTTTAATCAATATTTGCTTTGACAGGTGGCTGGTGCAAAGACCAAGGTTATAAGCTACTACATGTCTGTGGGAGGGAGACCATGCAAAGTGTTAGGAGCATTTCCAGCTTTTCTTCCTTTGAGCTTTGCTGAAGTCCTTCCAGAATTTACAAAGGCAAAGTCAGCACTGTTCCTTCAATAGCATGTATTGAGCTGGAACTCTTGCCAGTGCTGAGGACACAAGGGGAGTAAGACTTGGAGTGCATGTTGGGCCATCCCACCTGTTGCAAATGGGCTTGCACTTAAGCAAGGATAAGTCCTTTCCATGTAACACATCATGAGAATAAATAATAAAAAGAAAGGAAATATTACTCTTACAAGGGAAATAAACATTAAAACAAACAAGAACATTGCCTTTGATTTTTGAAGCTATTATTATAGTGGAAGAGTCACACATGTATATAATAAAAAAAAGATTGATCATAATATAGATAATTGCCAACTATATAATATAGGTATTTTCTACATTATTGTGAAAATGCAGAAGAAGGCGTTATTGGGAGGAGTTTAACTCTTTTCCCATAGAGAATTTATAATACTAATGATAGAGAAAGCTTGGTAGAATCACCAACCAGAAAGACAGTGGTCTTGTTTCAGGGAAATCATACTCATTTACTCAACAAATATTTATTGAGCACCTACCATGTGTTGTTAGCTTCTTGGGATTCATCAATTAATAAAATGGAAGCATATTCCTGTCCTTATAGCAGAGAAAACAGGCACTGATCAATAAAGTACTTCTTAAATAACAGGTAGAAATCTAATTGTGGGTGTTTTTTTTGTTGTTGTTGATGGGTCTCCTAAAAGCCATAGGACATAATATCTCTTGATCCTGAAGGCTAACTAAAAATAATAATGTCAAGCAGTATGTTAGAATAATCATTGCCCCAAATATATCCTGACCATGATTTTAAAGCAATGTGGGCCAGTGGTATGCTAATAATAAAAATTAAGTCCTCATTTGTAGCATTTGCCATTTTTTTTGTGGTGAAAATACTCTCACTGTGACTATTTCAAATTACCAATGAAATGTCACTGAACACAAAGTTGGGAATAGATGTGTACAATGGCTCTTAAGAGCCAATGCAAGCTCCCTCCAGCTCACCACTGATAGAGGGCTCAGAGAATAATGGAACATTCTTGATGGAAGGCACCTTGGCAGTCCAAGGAATAGTATGTCTTGTTCATGGTGTGTGCGCAGGGAGCCTTTTCATTTTAAGGCTGGACTATGAGGTAATATTTTGGTAAAGCTTTACCCAAATTCAGGGAACCAGGCACCATATGTAATATAACTTTGGAAATATGAGGACATAATACAACAACCACAAAAATATAACTGTTGACTCTTAGAATCAAAGCAATATCCAGTAGGTTACGTATCAGCATTTAAAAGGGATGCAGTGTTGCTGGCTTTCAAGGGGCTACCAGCCAAGAAATGCGGGCAGCCTCTTGAAGCTGGAAATGGCAAGGGAACAGATGCGTTGATTTTAGCCCAGTGAGACTCAGATGAGGCGTCTATCCTGTAAGAGAATAAATTTATGTTGTTTTAAGCCACAAGTTTGTGGTAATTTGTTACAGTAGCAATAGAAAAGGAATGCACAGGTGCTTCTCTACGTTTCCCAGTATCTCTAATCTACAGTAACAGTGCAGGTGGGGCCATGAGACTAGCTCTGACTCATGCAATGTGGTGGATCTGATATGCACCCTATCCAGGCCTGGCTTCTGAACCTTTGTGCAAGGTCCCATGATCTCTCTCTCTCTCTCTGCTGGGTTAGACATCAGAAAGCAGAAGATCAGCAGAGGATCCCAAGGAAGCTCTAATGGGTGGCAGAGCCAATGCTTGCAAGGAGCCTGGATTCCTGAGTTACCATGTGGAGCAGAGTTGCCTGAAGGAGTTTCCCCAACCAAAATGCATAAAGGTTAATTCCCTGACTTTCCAGAATTCATTTCTCCTATTCTAATTAATACTCAAAATCAGAGGTTCTGGAACAATTTTTAAAAATATATTATATGTAAATATTTTTTAAAAATTAAACTATTCTGGAAGATCAAAGTCAGAACTTTGTAGGGCCTCCTTATCTTTGTTTTGTAATTTAGTGTTTTTAAAATGTTAGGTAGTGCTCTGACCGGTTTGGCTCACTGGATAGACCGTTGGCCTGCTACTGAAGGGTCCCAGGTTCGATTTGGGTGAAGGGCATGTACCTTAGTTGTGGGCACATCCCCAGTAGGGGGCGTGCAGGAGGCAGCTGATCGATGTTTCTCTCTCGTTGATGTTTCTAACTCTATCTCTCTCCCTTCCTCTCTGTAAAAGATCAATAAAACATATTTATTGATGTTTCTAACTCTTTATCTCTCTCCCTTCCTCTCTGTAAAAGATCAGTAAAATAAATTTTTTAAAAATTAAAATGTTAAGTAGCATTTGAGGAGCACTGTAATTAAATTTCTATGCTTAGTGCTTGTGGAGGTATTAACCCTGTTCTGCTTTTTTGGCCACTGAGGCACTCACAGCTGCACAGTGAAGATAGACAGCTCATTGGACTCTTTGAGTGTCATCTGGCCCTTTTCTAAATAGGCTCTCTAATCCCGTCGATTTCTACTTTTGTTCAGGAATTCACTTTCTTTAGAATATTTGCCCCTCCCCTTTCTTCAAGCTCAATTCAACTCTATTTCTTCCAAGAAGTCTTTCTAGATTCCCCTAAGGGGAATTTTCTTCCTCTGTGATTGCATGGAGTCTTTCATAATACTACTACATTTGTATCTGTCCCCTCCCACCAAGTACACACAGATGCACACACTAAAACGCAGCTGTAAGGCAGGTACTATTCCTTACTGTCATCTTCGCCATAACATCACGCACTGAATGCAGGAAAAGTTCATGCATTTGTAAATTTTAATAAAACTATCTTTGGCTGTTGGCAAAATTTGTTTGTTTGTTTGTTGCTTGGTTGGTTGATTTATTGGTTTGTTTTACCAGACAGGGTAATGCGGTGCCTTTTAAATGATCACATAAGCCACCTGGCACTATGCTGAATGCTGGGGCACTGTGTACCTAGTGTAACTATCATATGTCACCAAGCAGGACAGCTGCAAACCTCATATAGTGCGTACCTACTACGTGCCAGGCTTTCTGTAGATGCCTTACGTCAGCCTGAGCCTCTGGCCAAGCCTTCGTTTTGCAGAACTTCCTCCTTTTCAGGGAGATGAGCAGATTCCCAACATCTAGAGAGCAAATTGTTTACTTGTTAATGTTTGTTTGCACATCATGATTTTTTACTCTTAGGAACAGGCTGTTCATGTCTCTTTGGCTCAGATCTCTGTGTTCCCATACCACTATTTATGATGAATCTATCTTATGGAATTAAACTCAATTCAGTTTTGAAATTGTGCAAGTGATCTACTGCACCCATTTTCTTTCATTAAAATGCAAGAGGGGTGTGTAGGAGCCCTTTATTAAGGGGCTCTGGGGCTATTTCCAGCCCATTATTTTGCCATTTCCTTACAGCTCACTGAAAAGGGTGGGGGAGAGCAGGAAAAGGGAGACTTGTTCTTTCCTGAGTGATTGTTTGGCCAATCCACAGGGACCCTACCATCCTCTACCCATCAGGGAAGCAGCATTGATAGGGTCATCGCAGGGGCAGGGCCGGCTGTGTCAGGCTGTGGTGAATAGTCCAGCCTAGGAGGTGGAATTTGGGCAACAACCAGGAAAGTGTAATAGGAGATGGTAATTATTAGAACATTTGACTTTGAGAATAGGATCCAAGTCTGTTCTATGTAATCCTGGCTATTGATACGATGACTTGGCTTGGTGACTGATCTATAATATTTAAATAGATGCTAAATGAATGACTGACTGAATGAATGGTATATTCTTGTTTCCTCCTCCAAACATTCTTTATAAAAGCATCTCATTCATGTCTCGTCTATAAATCAGGGACTTGGGAAGGCATGCAGACCATTGCTCTACAGTGGTTCTCAACCTTCTGGCCCTTTAAATACAGTTCCTCATCTTGTGACCCCAACCATAAAATTATTTTCGTTGCTAGTTCATAACTGTAACTGTAATTTTGCTACTGCTGTGTAAATATCTGATATGCAGGATGGTCTTAGGCGACCCCTGTGAAAGGGTCGTTCGATCTCCAAAGGGGTTGCAACCCACAGGTTGAGAACCGCTGCTCTAGAATCATTATGCCTAAGCACAAAGGCCCCAGGGGCTTGATGTTGATTTAAAAAGCACAGGTTAGAGGGAGAGAGTAGAGTAATTTAGGGCTCTCCACAGTAAGGAGAATGGTTATATTTGCAGGGACGAGCTACAGTTTTAGGAAAGCTCTCTGAAGGGATGGTTTTCAGGAAAGCCATTCTCAGCTTAAAGTGCCTTAAAGAACTTGAAGGGCGTTGAAGAGCTATTCTTCATCTTCATTAAGGGCAAGGTAAGAGGAAATGGAACCCAATGGCAGCTGGAGCACTTCTTGCTAGATAGGAAGTAACGTTTTAAAATATCCTCCAGTAGTTGTATGCCAAGGATTCCAGCAAAGACAAAAACAGCCTTAAAACACCAAATGAGCTACTAATTTGTTTGCCAAGGCTTATTCGGTTAGTTAGGGCTGCACTTTCTTGCGGGGAGAATTCCTGATTGCAGCTTAATGGTAACAGTCACAGCACCAATAGGTTCATATTAGCTGCTCACCATCGAAATCAGCATGGACAAATGAGAGTGACCACTGGGCAAAATCTTTTCAACAGATTTACAGACATGCAGAAGGACCCAGAACCCTGAAGTTCTCGGCATTCCTGCCTGCCTCACTGAATCCACAGTCCTTACACTGTGTGCCTTCTCTTCTGCCTCAGTTCAACACTATCCCTTATTGCTGTCATTGTCAACAGGCTCAGAAATTCTCTCCAGCAAGAATGCTGATGTTTCTCCAACATGCAAATTTCCACAAATATTTAACGGGAGAAAAGCAGCCTTTCAAGAGATTGTGTGCATAGGGCAGAAGAAAGGCAGCTGCCCTGAGATAAGCAGGTCAGCTCCCCACTCTGGCGCACCATTCATTCACTCATTATATTTATCGAGCATCTACTCTGAACCAGGCGCTGTATTAGGTTATGTGGATGCCATGGAGAATAAGATAGACGACTCTTTTCTGAACAGTGCCATTTTGAAATACTCTGCCATTTTCTCCATGAAAATAAATTCATGTCTCTTAGACCTTTGTCTGAGATTGTAAGTTAGGAAAACAATGACATTTATTCCTATTTTCTCATGTCAAGGTACCCTCACATCCCCACCCTACTACAGGCTTTATCTAGCCTATCAGGTTAGAGAGCAGGGTCCTGTGCATCATTGCCTATATTCCCTAAAATTCATTGACTTTTAGAAAGACAAGACCAAGGGCAGCCGTATCCCCTGGTGGCAAAAAAATTCAGAAACATCGGTCAGAATGTCCTATGCCTGTAACCATATCATTTTTGCAGCCTCGGGTTGCAGACACCATCCATCTGTTGTTTTGTTTTGTTTTTTAAAGGAAAATAAAAACATTTCAACACAATTTGTAAAAAAGAATAGGTGTTTTTATGGTGCCAGGTACTTGTCACACATTATTTGTGCTTTTCTCCACATGATCTCAGTGAATGTCAATTGCTGGGGCCAAATTGAAGGTGCGAGCAAACCCCCACTCCCCCAGCAGGGCAGCCTTCCCTCCGAGCTCTCTGATGTGCACAGGAAACAATAACCAAATAGAAACCAGGAAGAAGTTGCAACATTCTGCTTCCCAGCTCCCTTGACAACACAGTAAGAAAGATGGAGTCAGAAGCAGGATGGTAACTGGGTTCCGGAGGCTCTGAAAAGTCCAGGTGACACCACACGGGTCCTCAAATACTGCCTGACTTTAATTTCCCTCTGAAAAAGTGTCGCGTAGGCCGTAAACTCTCTCCTTCCTAAACATTTAGCAAGACTTCAGAGTTTCCTGTTCTTACCATTTTCCTGATCTCCCAATTTTGATTTGATAATTCTCTGTGGTGGTATCCAAGAGTGGACTTTGCTGATAGCCATATTTACCGTTTCTCCCGAAGGTCCTTCCAGGACTTGGGCCTCTCCTGCCGAGTGAGCTGCCCTGGTGGCCCATGGCGCCTGCACACCCATTTTGCAATTAGTTCCTGTATTGCCTCAGCAGCCTCTTTCCCTCTGAGACTGAGAAATGGACCGGCCCAAGGATTCACTATCAGAGAATCTTGCCTGGGGCTAGCCCCTGGAGCAAGCAATTTAATGTTAGCGCAATGGCCGGAGCAGCAGACACATTGCAGTATTTTTCAAACTGCAGAACAAGACCCATTAGAGGGGTGTGGCCGGTGTGGCTGAGTGTTGACCTATGAACCAGGAAGTCATGGTTGATTCCCGGTCAGGGCACAGGTCCAGGTTGTGGGCTTGATCCCAATGTGGGGCGTGCAGGAGGCAGCAGATCAATGATTCTCTCTAATCATTGATGTTTCTATCTCTCTCTCCCTCTCCTTTCCTCTCTGAAATCAATAAAAATGTATTTTTTTAAAAGACCCATTAGAGGGTCCTAAAACAAATGTAATGGGCTAAAACCAGCATTTAAAAAATGCCATCGAGTACACTCAGGACTCAAGTGTACTAAGGTGTTATTTCATGACACTATTGTTTCAGTTATATACATTTATCAACATAAATGTAGACATTGTGATGTAAAATGAATGTCATTCTGTGAGGTTGCAATCCAAATAATTTGAAAGCTATTGAAACACTAAAGTTTGATTCCACTGTCTTTAAAACTCTTGTTGCTGGGGAGCAATAAATATATTGTTTATTTAGGGAACTGGAGAGAAATGCTTTTAGTTATACATTGCCTAAACGCAATGACTTCGAGAGCCTACACTTCTCTTAGGAAGCCTGCTGCCCTATGCTATTTAGAAAATGCTGCCTGCTGCAGCCACCTTCCCCCCTTCTGCTCCTTCCACTGCCTTAGGGACTGCTCAAGAGGAACAGGCATCAGAACTAGTGGGGCAAATTGCAAGGTCAGAGCAGATTCCAGGCCTCCGATGACCTCCACTGAAAAACGTACTGTAACACCCGCCTGTAAGGTTGGAACATGACGGCCATTACGTAATAGGGCTGGAGCAGAGCTGCTCGTGTTAAGAGGGGAGCAGAAAGTCCATCTGCTGCTTGGACGTCACTTTTCTTCATGCTTCCCATGGTGTCTTATTGTGGTAAAATGTACACAACATAAAATTTACCATTTTAACCCTTTTCAACTGTACAGTTCAGTGGCATGAAATGCATTTACCTTACTATGCAGCCATCACCACCTCCATCTCCAGAACTTTTTCATCATCTCAGAAACTCTATATTCATTAAACAGTTTCCATTCACCCCTCCCTCCAGCCTCTGCTAACCACTGCTCTACTTTCTGTCTCTATGAATTTGGCTATTCTAGGTGCTTCATACAAGTAGAATTATAATATTTATTCTTTTTGAGAGTGGCTTATTTCACCTAGTATGTTTTCAAGGTTTATCCAAGTTGTAGCATATGTCAGAATTTTATTCCTTTTTAAGGATGAATACTATTCCATTATATATATATATATATATATATATATATATATATATATATATATATTCCTGCCTGTAAAAAATATGTATGCTGCCTGGCTGGCATGACTCAGGGGCTCAGCGTTGACCTATGAACCAGGAGGTGACGGTTCAATTCCCAGTCAGGGCATATGCTTAGGTTGCAGGCTTGATCTCCAGTGTGGGGCATGCAGGAGGCAACCGATAATGATACTCTCTCAACATTGATATTTCTATCTCTCTAGCCTTCTCCCTCCCTCTCTGAAATCAATAAAAAAATATATTAAAAATATATGCTTTTCTTCTGGCATTCACTATATAATGTTCAATTTGGACCAGCATCAGAGGGAAGAATGCTTTGAAGCTATTATTGTCCATAAAAGACCCAAAGACAGTGGATCAAAGATTCCACAGCCCCTAGGATCCTATACAGGGTAATGTAAATAAAGTGTTTAGTTTTCCATTAGGTGGGCATCGGGCAGTAGATGGCCCATTGAGGGAAATCTCTATATGTTAACTTTTAATGCATGATGCCAGCACATTTTCCCCACAAGTTACTACTCATCTTTGTTTCTAGAGAAGAGATTCAATCACTTCCCACTTCTTTCTTAAAGTCAATCAATCACTTTAAAAATTAAAAGATACCTTTGGAAATGTCCTTAATTTCTTTGCCTTAAATGGTGGGATAATCAAGGGCCAGATAAAGCTCAAAGCAATATATAGTCACTGCACACAAAAGTAAAAACAACCCGCTTAAAACTAATTAATACCAAAGAGGAAAACAAGGTCAACACAAACATTTCCTCCGTCTCTGACATGAGAGAAATTTCTCATTTTTTGGTCATGTTCATTTCTGTTCATTTTCTGGTTCATTTCATGAGACTTCCCCTGGGTCTTATTGGGGTTACTAGAATCAGAAATGACAGCCAGTGAACCAGCTTTGACTTCAGCAAGCATCGCACGGACCTGCCCATTCTTAGAGATCTAGAGTCACTTTGGAAGAGGGAATGGAACACATATCTCACTAGGAAGAGAACAGAAACCTCCTTCTTTTGAACAGTTTTAGTGTCAGTGAAGAGTTGCCAAAGGATACTGGGCAGCTCCAAATGGCCCGAGGAGTCCATACCCCGTATAGCCTGAATCCTGGCTCAGATGCTTGGAAGTCTGTGTATCCCATGGTCTTGGCTACATTTCAATCGAGGTGACCCCTGAGAACAGTGTTTCCTCAGTGTGTGCCCTGCATTCACCAAAACCTGCATAAACGAGGGTGCTTGTGAAAAGTGCAGGTTTTGTGAGGGCTTAATGACTCCGAGTCTTGGAGGTGGGGCCAGGACTTGACTCTCTTTAACATTCCTAGGGTGCTTTTCCCTTCCCCTTAATCTGTCAGCCACTGAAAGGACAGAGGGACTTCAGCCAGCTCAGACTTGGGAACAATATCGGGCAGCAGAGCATCCCTTCAGCAGGCAGGAGTGATGGCTAGGGAAGGGCCAGGAGGAAGCGGTGACCAGTGGCCTTCGGCTGTAAAAAAGAGCCTCAGCAAATGCCAGCCCAAACTGGAAGCAAAGTCAGGCTAAAAAAAACCCAAAAAACACAACACCCTCCCACCCCCCCCCCCCGCCAATCCCCCCGCCAACCTCCCCCTCCTCACACACACACACACAAAACCAACAACACAGCCTGATTATAGGTCTGCCTAGAGATCCCCTGGCTTTTAATTCTCAGATTTAATAGGGAAAACCAAATTTCTTCTTCCTACACTCAACACCTCTTTAGATATCCACCGCCCCCTCTCCCCCCTCAGCACCTCTTATCCAACCTGTACTTTACCCAAAGTAATCAAATGGAAAATTTAGTCCAGAAAGAGAAAGGATGTGGAGCAGCAAGGGGGGAAAGGGAGTGGGAGAGCCACGGGGTTGCCATGGAAACCCTGCCTGCTGCAGGGTCTGAATGGTTTTCTGTTTGCTGACGTCCAGTTCTTTAGGGCAGACCCTGGCATCGGCAGGGGCCTGGACACCACATCCTGTTTCCAGCATCCGGCCCAGTGGCACCCACCCCAGGAGACCTCCTGGTTGCAGGCAGGGTGTCCGGGCTTGAATGCTTCCTCCTGACCCCTTGTCCTGCTGCCACTGCCCTCCCCAGCTGGGGAGTGACAGGCAGCAGAGGGTGTTCCCCAACTCTTTGAAGAGAGAGTCCTTGTTTTCTCTTGCATTTTATCCTTTCTTCCCTTGTCATCCAAACATGAACCTTTGGCCATTTGCCTGTCTCCGTGCTGGCCAGCTGGCCTCGCCATTCTCAGTTCTGAATTTCTTTTTAACTCACAGGGACTACAGAGTTTGTTTTCATCCAGTTTAACACACTGGGCGAGCTCCTGGCTCTAGTTGGTTCTCTGAAATTTTGCTTGTAGCGGCTGATTAGAAAAACTGGGATGACCAACATCCAAATGCTCCCAGGAGAAAGGTTTGCTAGTCTCAGGTTAGTTAAGATCAGGCCTCTGTGTGCCCAGCTCAGGCTGTGTATGGAGTTTATGTCTCCACACTGTAGGCGACCGTCTCACATACCATTTCCTCCAACTGCCAGCTACTTTCACATCTCTAGGCTTTCCACAGGCTACTCCTGCTTGGCAAGTCCTTGCTGCCCATTTTTACTTTGGCTTATCAAACCCTTACCAGAGATATACAGAAAATTACTACTTAGTTCCAGAGGAGAGAGATACATTTCAGAAGAAAGGTCTTGTACAATTTTGTTCACATGTTTCCTGGTATTTCACTATATCTGATTATATTTCAGTAATCTAGGCAAACAATGCCCCGATAAAGTCTTAAATTAAACCGCTGAGTCCCAAGTCCTTTACTACTGAAGTGATCCTATCGTTACAGGATCTTAGGATGCTCATTCCCAAATCCTGAAACACCTGGATGGGGTTGGGTTTCACACACCTCTTTGGGCCTCCGTTTTCTCATCTGTAATGCCAAGGATGGATAACATCGTCTCTGAAATACCTTCCAGCTTTAACATTTTGTGATTTTTAAAAAATCAAGATAACTGACATTGACCTTTGAGTGCTTTGAACAATTCCCGGTGTCTCTGGAGCTCATTGCGAGTGCTCTAGGGCCAAAGAGAATCCTGGCTGGGAACCCTAGCTTTGAGCATCTCAAGTTTGTGTTCCCTCTCAGAGCATACAGAGTCACCTTCTTCCCACGTCATCAAGTGAGATGTGGCTCAAAATACTGTGGAAAAAGAGCAGAATGTAGGACCAAGTACACGAAGAGGAGAAGAGAGACTTTCAGGACATGATGTGGCTCTTTGGTCCAGCAAGGAGTGATGCTGAGGGGGCCAGAGGCGGGCATGACTATTTCTAAGAGCACATGACTTGAGTGTGCCTGGTAGAGAGGGAATTAGGGGGTGAAGAAAATGTGGATTAAAGCTAAAATGAGTTAAGAGGAAGAAATGCTGAGATAAACAAAGGATGAAGATGGGAAGAACAGGCAGCCAGTAAAATGTAGCAGAAAGACCATGAGTCCAGCAGTTAGGAGACTATATATTTAGCTCAGGTTGACCACTAACTAGCTGTGTGAACCAGAGCAAATCTATTGACATCTCTGAGCCTCAGTTTCTGAATCTGTAAAAATGGAACTAATAGCACCTATAACAGTGGGACTAATTTTCAGAGTAAAATAAGCTTATGGACAAGGAAGTGCTTGAAAATAGTAATTAAGATGAACGGAAGTAGAAATGAGTGTGTCAAAAGGCTCATGAGCAGTTATGGAATAATATAGCAAAAAATGCTTCCACATTAAAGAAATACTACCTTGAATTTATAACTCATGAGGAAACGGATCAAAAAGGTCAGGAAAAGGTGTTTTTCCCCACCAAAGGCTTGGTCACATTTTTCCAATTGTTTAAAAGAAAAAAATTAATGAATGTTATCTTTATGTTACCGAAAGGTGACTTACAGGAACTGCCATGGTTGGGCCAGGACAAGGAGTTGATGGATCAAAACATGCCTTTGATAGAGATAAATCCCAGGTAATTACAGTTCTGGAAAGGTTCCCTAAACTCAAGGCCTTTGGCTGAAATATCCATCACCCACATATCCAGCCTGGGAAACAGAAAACCAAGGAACCAGCAAAACCTAAATCCAGAGAGAGGACAGCTTTGAAAGAGGTTGAATAAGCTCATCACCAGATAAGAACAGGACTTAGAGACAAAACACTGACAGAAAAAGAATAGGCAGCTGTTGTTGTGTGTCCTAATTTTAAGGCTCAAATCCAAACCCTTCCACAGGTAAATGGGTCAGGCTTCTAAACTTGACCAAGCCTATCTTCAGAGCCCCTTCTTTCATGAGGTGCCACCTCCAACCCTGGCCTTGGTCTAATATCCTGCCACCTTGTGTATCCCACTTTCCTCCAAGCCCCGTGCTGGGCCTGCCCGACTTTCCTTCTGCTATGGCATCTCCATCGGTACTCCATGTTGTTGGCCTCCCCCTTGAACCTCTACTGTCCAGCCCCCCGTCTCTCTGGATTGAAGTTTGCTAAGTTGTCCAAGCCACATGTTAGCCAAGCCCTGATTACATGCAAATGACCAAGGGCCGGAGGCAGCAGGCCCTCCAGGACCAGTTCTTATGCCTCCTCTCTGGGGTTTGTAGACTTTTTCTGGAATGAACCAGATAGCAAATATTTTGGCTCTACAAACCATATAGTCTTGGTCTCAACTACTGAACTCTGCTGTTGCACAAAAATAGCCATAGACAATATGTAAACAAAGGGCATGGCTATGTTCTAATAAAACTATTTTTGTGGTTCTGAAATTCAAATTTCATATAATTTTCATGTATCATGAAATATTCTCCTCCCCCCCCCCCCCCCGCCCCAATAGTTTCAACATGTAAAAACCATTCTCAGCTAGTGGGCTGTACAAAAACAGGCAGCAGAGCAGATTGAGCTCTGAGGCAGTTTGCAGACCCCAGCCGCACTGTCCAGATGGCTCTTGAGAACTTGAGATGTGGCTAGTCTGAATTGAGATGCGTGGAAGAATAAAATATAACCAGATTTCCAAGACTTAGTAGAGAAAAAAGAGAGTATAAAATCGTATTTTTGTGTTGATTACATTTTGTAATGATAGTATTTGTTAACGTAAAAAACCATTGAAACCTGTAAAGAATTTTTGTGAGTTTATTTGAGCCAAACTGTCGACGTATGCCGGGAAGCAGAACCTCAACGAATTGAGATAGTGCTCCGGAGAATGACGGAGTTACATTTGTATTTATACATTTCAATCAAAAGGAGGAACATAGGTGGGTTACATGAAATTCATTGGTGATAGATTAAGGAGGAGGGATAAGCAAAGCAGGGAAACCCCTGGGATTGGATAAAAAGTAAAATGATGGACACATACTTAGGTGGGTGCAGGAACAATTAACATGATGATGAAGGAATTTATGGTATCTGTCCTGGGACCCAGCACACCTGGTTGTGCCCCAGGGGCTCCAGATAAAGGGAAGTCACAAGTTACCCAGACATTTCAAGGGTATGTTATCATAGATGCAAAAAGACAGATAGGCTCAGTTAAGGTAAAGGTTGACCTTGTCAGTGAAGATACTGGCCCAGGACGTAACTGCCCACCATAACTGCTTTTAGTTAAAGTTTAATTTCAGACCATCCTTTGTGGTTACTTTATGTCTCCGAGTTTGCAAGACTGCCCTGCAGGCCTCCCCTGAGCTTGTCAGGTCAGCATGTGGCCCCTTTCATCCACACATTTCAAGTTTATTTTTTAATTTTATCTGTTTCTACTTCCTTCTTGAAATATGGCTATTAGAATATCCACTCTTCTGTATGTAGCTCGCAATATATTTTGCAGGAAAATGATGCTTTGGAGGCAATGCCTGGGCCTTTGCTGAGTTAATCCCTGGGTTAATAGAGCGTTGGTAGGGATAATGAGGCTCAGATCTCTCAACTCATGAAGGGTAATCTGAGAGGTGAAGTGCTTTCCCAAAATCTTATAGCTGGTTGGACAAACACCCTGTTCTTCTTGTTCTATCAGCCTATGTCATTTCCACTACACCACTTCGACCCAGGCAAGAGGTTCTGGTATTGAGCAGGGGGTAAACAGGGCCCTGTGTTGACCCCTGTAGTAAGCACCTTTCTATTCTGATATCCCCCAATATTGAGATACTTGCCTTATAATCTTTCTCACTCATGATTTCCAAATTCATCTTGAAAGGGCGAGGGCTACACCCTCCACCTTGCCCCAGGGTAAGGGCTACGTCCTCCATCTTACCTTGGCCACGTGCTTGGCAAGAAGGTTCTTCCCGGAAGTCTAAGACTCTGCTAGCCACACCCAGGAACAAGACATCGACTTGCGCCTGGCCAATCGGCAGAGCACAGTCCTTTCTCCTCCCCTTACTGCAACCCCCCCTTTAAAAACCCTCTCTAGGCGGGGTTCTGTCTCTTGGCCACTTGGTTAGCCGATGTGTCGGTGAGTCTGGTGGATGGAGAGCTCAAGCTAGCTTGAAATACAGATTCTTATGCTTTTGCATCGGATTGGCTGGCTCCCTGATGTGGTTTCTTGGGAATCTTGAAATCTGGGCATAACAATCTGAAAGTCCTGTCCCAGGGCTACTGATCAGAATCTGAGAAGGGCATTTGAAAAAATACAGATTACAGGCCTCACCCCACAGATGCTGCATTAGTGGGCCTGGGGTGAGACCTGTGAGTCAGCAATTTGCACAAGAAGCCCCACTGAAATTCCTTATGCACGTGAACCTTTGAGTTCTTCTGCTCCTAGAGTGGCTTTGGAATCCTGATCAACATGACACAGAAAAATTTCTTCTCTATGGTAGGAAAGTAGACTAGAAATTAAAAATGGGTTGAAAGCCTTATTTTGCAAGCATTATGATCTTGTTGAAAGAAAGTCCTCACATAGGTAACAATACGATTGCCACAGCAATAATTGGATAATCATGATTTCTTTTTCTTCTTTGCACACCCTCAGGTTTCTCTAAAAGGAACAATTTTTTTTTTTTTAACTGAAAGGAAGCTCTTAGGCCTTGGGTACATGATATATTTTGAATAATTTTTGTCAACATAGTCACGGTGTATGGGCAGGGAAGGAAGGCTTAGCCAGTATTCATCAGAGTCACTGCCATAGTTGACAGTTCTGCATACAGCCTTGGCCAGAAATTCAGGCCAGTTTCTTTTGCTATGAAAGTGTCTTTTGCCGAGACCGGTTTGGCTCAGTGGATAGAGCGTCGGCCTGCGGTCTGAAGGGTCGAAGGTTCGATTCCGGTCAAGGGCATGTACCTTGGTTGCGGGCACATCCCCAGCAGGAGATGTGCAGGAGGCAGCTGGTCGATGTTTCTCTCTCATCGATGTTTCTAACTCTCTATCTCTCTCCCTTCCTCTCTGTAAAAAATCAATAAAATATATTAAAAAAAAAAAAGAAAGTGTCTTTAACTTTGAGACTTTGCTTGTAGATATGGCACAAGAAACAAATGATAATATCTGCGTAAGATAGATAATTTGAAAGAGCGCCCAGGGCAGTCTTCACCTTGTATGTAAGATAGAGTGTTTTCAGGTTATAGTTAAGCAAAATTATGCATTTATGAGAGAAATAGCTACATTTCATTTTGTCATGACAAGCACAGAGCTCTCTGTTCTGGTCCAGGAAAGGACCTTTCCAAGAAGACTTCAATTCAGTGTGCTACTGCCATATTAAAAGACCAATAAAATGTTGGAGGTTGTCAGATAAAAACTGTAAAATGTTGTCTTAGCCTTGTATAACCCCACAGTAATCTATCACATGGAATGCTTCAAGAACTTAGAGTTATCTAATTCTGATAAAGAAGTAAAAATGTTCCAGAAAAGAAACAAGCAATGCCCGGCCAGTGTTGCTCAGTGGTTGAGTGTCAACCTATGAACCAGGAGGTCATGGTTTGATTCCCAGTCAGGGCACATGCCCAGAGTTGTGGACTCGATCCCCAGTGTGGGGCATGCAGGAGTCAGCTGATCAATGATTCTCTCTCATAATTGATGTTTCAATCTCTCTCTCCCTCTCCCTTCCTCTCTGAAAATTATATATATATATATATATATATATATATATATATATATATGCAAAACCATTGATTTATATATTTATATACAGGCTGTCCCCCCAAAATGTATACATACTTTAACAGATTATAGTTCAATTTTGAAAATGAAATGTATTTTAATAAACACTGCCTTTATAATTATTCAAAGTGTGTGTATACCTTTTTGGGGATACCCAAATGCATAATTTTTTATGCATTGACCAATATGCAAGTACCTAAAATAATATAAGTCCTTATGAAATAGATACATACTCTGCCCTCAAGTAGCTATACTCTAGGAGAAATATGAAATGTTTCGTATAGCTAAAATCTAATAGAGGAAGTGAAAAGTACCATATGAAGTATCCAAAGGCATATAGTCCTGTGGTCATTTCACATAAGAGTGAACTCACTTCCATCTGGGGTCATAAAAAATGGCTTCAAGGAGTGGGTAATGGGCCCATCTTTGTGCCAGTCAGAAAGTGTGGGGCCCTAGCTGGTTTGGCTCAGTGGATAGAGCATTGGCCTGCGGACTGAAGAGTTTCAGGTTTGATTGCGTTCAAGGGCACATGCCTGGGTTGCAGTAGGGGGTGTGCAGATCCTCAGTAGGGGGCATGCAGGAAGCAGCTGATCAATGATTCTTCGCATCATTGATATTCCTATCTCTCTTTCCCTTTCCCTTCCTCTCTAAAATCAATAATAATAATTTTTAAAAAAGGACATCCCTTAAAAAAAAAGAAGAAGAAGAAAGTGTAGGTTTTGGCCATGAGAAGATAAGGAACAGATGGAGAACAGGGAAGAGATTTCAGTTTGAAGGGAAACTGAAGGCATAGACAGGGATCATTTTAAAGCTATTGGTTTGCCTAGAATATGGGGTCAGGAATGGAGGTGTGAGATGGTTGCCTTACAGCAACTGAAAACATGACTTGTTGGCTTGGGAGGATGAGGCCTTAGAGCAGTGGTTCTCAACCTTCCTAATGCCGCGACCCTTTAATACAGTTGTTCATGTTGTGGTGACCCCCAACCATAAAATTGTTTTCGTTGCTACTTCCTAACTGTAATTTTGCTACTGTTATGAATCATAGTGTAAATATCTGATATGCAGGATGTATTTTATTGTTACAAATTGAACATAATTAAAGCATAGTGATTAATCACAAAAACAATATGTAATTATATATGTGTTTTCCGACGGTCTTAGGCGACCCCTGTGAAAGGGTCGTTCGACCCCCAAAGGGGTCGCGACCCACAGGTTGAAAACCGCTGCCATAGAGTTTCTATGAGGGGGAATTAGAATTTACAAATTTTGGAGATTTAGAATTAAGGATTTCTCTTTAAAGATAGAAGATAGTAGCATTAGCTCAAAATAAGAGGCAACACATAGTACATACTGATCTGATTAAAATAAAAATCATTTGTGCAAAAAGAAGATTTAGATTCAAGAAGAATTTAATTCTTACAAGACGTTATCTGTAAGTTAATTAAATGGTTGTTGAGAGAATAAAAGAGTGTTTGGAGAGCCCATCTTATGTGGGTAGTGCCTTGCAGAGAGTATGATTCGTCCCTAAAAGACTTGACCTTAGAATGTAACTGGTTGAAAGCTTGGGTTTGGGGTCAGGCATCTGGGTTCAAGTCCTTTCCAGTAACATGCAAGATATGTGAGCTTGGGCAAATTACTTGTGACTCTGAGTTTCAGATTCCTTTGTAAAATGGTGACAATGATGTCCATCCCTCAGTATTGCTATGTGAACAGTGAATTAAATAAGAAAATGCTTAAGACATGCTTAACGCAGTGCCAGTATTGCATAGTAGATGCTGGCTGTTACGGCTATTGCCTGAGTTGAATGGATCACGGGCCCAATTTAGGGTGACATTTCTAAGATATGAATTCAGGATTTGAAAGGAATCAGGGAACATGTCAGAGCTTGCTTTCATAAGGGGCTAGCAGGTATGTGTTTTTATGTAACATGCTCAGCAACATGTCGAATGTGTAATGTTGAGTGGCCTGGATAACACATTAATTGGATTTTTCGTACCTAAAGTCTTCAACTGTAGAGCTCAAAAAGTCCGCACAAGACTAATCCTGTCTTGTGCCCACGGCTGGGCTGAGACTCTGAGGATGTTGAGAACAAGAGCTGAATATGTCAGCTGTAAGGATGTCTGGGCCAGACTAACGCACATGGCCTGAGCAAATGTGATATTTAGCAGAGATTAAAATAACAGGGATCCATGGTTGGCCTGGGCGGAAAGAGAATGTTGAAATTGCTTGTCAGGGTGGGGGACACCAAAGGGCACAGCTCTCGGGAGTCAAGGAAAATGAACATGGGTCAGTGAGAGATGGTCACAACTGGAGGCCACAATGATCCTGTCTGGAAATGCTGGATTCAAAGCTGAATTCCAAAACCAAAAATGTACCCAGAGCTGGGCTGCGAGGAGCAGTCTGAGAATCTCTAAAGAAACGTGGTGGCCGAAACCGGTTTGGTTCATTGGATAGAGCATCAGCCTGCGGACTGAAAGGTCCCAGGTTCGATTCCGGTCAAGGGCATGTACCTGGGTTTCGGGCACATCCCCAGTAGGAGATGTGCAGGAGGCAGCTGGTCGATGTTTCTCTCTCATCGATGTTTCTAACTCTCTATCTCTCTCCCTTCCTCTCTGTAAAAAAATCAATAAAATATATTAAAAAAAAAAAAAAAAAAAGAAACGTGGTGGACAAAGAGCGAAGAAGTTCACTGCAGTGACTCCATAGAGCTGGGCCCAGCTCTTCCTGCCCCTCTAAGAGCTCTTTGTCACGGGTCTATGACGTCTGGGGAAATTGGTTATAATGAGACTCTCCCTGGCATCATGCAGTTGGGGCCCCTCAGGACTTCCCTGGGACTACTGTGAGTTCGCTTCTCAGAACACTATTCACTCTCCCAGGGGAGCTTCCCCATGAGGACTTCTGTCCCCAGTCCTTGGGGAACACCCCCCAAAGAGACCTCCTTCCCTCCCCAGGTGCTGCCACCAAAAATAGCTCCCTTCTTTCCCATTCTCCTGGCCCTCCTCAAGGCCATCCTCCCCAAGCTTCCCCTGAATTTACATATCTTGACAGTTTTGAAAAGAAACACCAGCATTCAGGCACAGTCAAGACTTGAAAGACATTAGATGGAGTCACAAAAAGTATGACCTTGGTAGTGACAATAATAATCACAATGTTTACCCTTCCTGGGCCCCATGTAGGACTAGGCCAGCATGAATCTACAGGGGGCAGACATCCCACCCTAGTCCCCCGCTCTGAAGCCTGATCTCATGGGAATGACTAAGGCAGACCTATAGTCTCAAATGATATTTTGGTCCACGCAGAGAAGCGTGGAGATGTAGAGCAGGCCCTGGGCACTGATGGACAGACCTGAATTCCAGTCTTAAACTCATCATAAATAGTATAATCTTAAGTCACTTAACTTTGATGAGCCTCAGTTTTTTCAGCTGCAAAATGGAGAAAGAGTATATAAGTTATTTGGTTACTATGAGAATTAAAAAAAAAAAAAAATCCTGGCCCTGGCTGGTGTGGCTCAGTTGGCTGGAGTGTTGTCCCGTGCACTGAAGGGTCACAGGTTTGATTCCTGGTTGGAGTACACGCAGGAGGCAACCGATCAATGTTTCTCCCTCACATTGATTTCTCTCTCTCTCTCTCTCTCTCTCTCTCTCTCTCTCTCTCTCTTCTCTTTCTCTCTCCTCTCTCCCCATCTCTATTCTTCTTTTTCTAAAATCAATGAAAACATATCCTCCAGTGAGGATTAAAAGAATATTAATCCCATATAGCACAGTTAATCCTCAGTAAGTGGTAGCTGACGTCAGAAGTCACCAAGGACCCAGGAATGTGTCTTCCAAGCTGCCCAAACCATGCAGCTAATTTCCAATATCATCAAATATTTTAATTATATGAACCATATGGTTATAAATTTATGTGGACAACTAACTAAAAATTATTTTGAATATTATATGGAGATCCTTTGGAAATGAAATAAAATATTTTTTGCGAGTGTTTTTCTAGACTGGGATGCAGAGGGGAGTAGATGAGAAACCTATTTCCATCACTTACCAGGTAACTCAACATATTCCAAGACTAGATTTTAGAGATTGCTTCAGTGACCTTATTGAAAAGAGAATTTTGTTGAGCAAAAGTCACTTTCATCATTTTAGTTAGGAACTGACTCTTTGTAACCAATCTTATGAGGGAAAATAGTTAAATCTTTCAATCTTGCTTTTCAGTCTTTCAGACTCTATACTCTAGTGTGTAGGAATTTAAAATCCACGAGTACAACTAAAGCTACTGCCATGACCGCTGATTATTATTACAGCTAACATTCGTTGAGAGCTTACTAAGTGCCGGCCTGGCACAGCCATAAGTGTTTTGCATGTATTAACTCATGCCATTGTCAGAATCTGATGGGCGCTAATATTAGCGCTATTTGATAAACAGGGAACTAAGGCGCACAGATGTGGAGGCACACAGCTCAGCCTCCCAGCTGCTGAGTGGGGAGCTGGGACTCACATGCAGGCAGTCTGGCTGCTGTGCCTGGTAACAGCCTCCAACAGATATGTGCCTCATCGTCCTTGCAAATTTAGTTACAGTCCCCCACTCAACCACTGATAACAACTTACTATTTTTTGGCTAATGATGGCTCAATTTATGATTTTTCAACTTTATCATGGTGCAAAAGTGACATGCATAATAAATTACATGAGATATTTAATGCTTTATTACAGAACAGGCTTTGTGCTAGATAATCTTGCCCTATTGCAGGCTAATGTAAGTGTCATGAGCTCATTGAAGGTCGGCGAAGCTAAGCTGTGATATTCCGTAGCTTAGGGGAATTAAATGCATTTTTGATTTTCAACTTATGATGGGTTTATTGGGACATAACTGCATCATAAGTGAAGGAGCAGCTGGACATTGAGCCAAATACCCCTGTTTTACTGGAAGATTATAAACTGTTCCCTTTTTCTCATTGAGAAGCTTATATTCATAAATTGTTTAGATTTATTGCTACGTGCAAAGTACCAAAAAATATTGTTTCCACAGTTTCATGTCATCATTTCTCTATTTTTATGCTTACTTTTTATTTACAAAAGTGATATTTATTTTACACTGACAGTGAAACTATAAACTTTTCTTCTGGAGCGAACTGGTTTAAGGCATTCAATGGCATGACTAGAGGGTCTGGACATGGTCAAAATGAGGCTGTGGACCAAGGCTGGTCCAGCAGCTCACAAGCTAAACAGCCATCTCTGGTCAGTGAGCCACTGTTTACCTAAACACGTCTAAGCAGCAGATGACATGAGGCTGAGGCTGGGGTACCCCAGGCAAGCTCACCCCCACCTGATCCCATGATGCAGAGGCCAGTCTCATGTCTGACATTCCTAGTCACCTTGCTACCGATTCCTGTGGAAATGTGATGCGGCCAGAAGAGACCCTAGTCCCCTTGTTGGGATACACATGCTCATGCTTTCCTTGTGAACTGTTTGTGTTTTTGTTGAAAATATTTATTTTAATACTGCTCTAGGAGGGTAGACATTTTTCAGGTGTTCCTCCACAGCTGATTTCTTACCTCATGTTGCCAAGAACAAGAAAGGAGAGAATAAAATTGAATCAGATGCCAGGATCAATAAACATTGGATTTAATTATTCTTTTCAACATTTCAACCCTGCCCTTATCACGGACATTACCACTTGTGTAGTTTTTTTAAAAAATTGCGTTTTGTAAGAGGGTTAGAGAACGAAGCAATAGTGGCCTGGGAAACAGGGTGTTTACTGCCTAAACTAGAGGAACCAGGAGGTCACACAGGGCTGGCTGGATTAAGAAATGACAGCTCAGCACGGAGAAAGAGGGGGCGGGGGCAGAAGATCAGCAGCAAGGAAGCAAGAACAAAACATTTTAAAAGAGATCTGGCCAGAACTAATCCTCGCAAATCACAAATTCCACCCAGCCTTCTTCCTCCACGCTTCTGGAAGCAGCCACGGGCTGGTCTCCCCCGCCTGCAGCTCCTTCTCCCAGCCAGCTGTGCACCCCGCTGAAGGCAGACCACGTGTGAGGGAGGGTGAGGAGTGGAAAGGGAAAGACAGCTCAGCTGGCCGGCCCTGGCCCTTGAAGAAAACAGAGGCTGGGAGGAAAACATACTGTTCCCTGAAATCTGATCACCTCCGTGCAAGCCTCTGCGTTACACACCCTGGGACACCCAGGCCCAGAGGCGAGCGGATTAGGCCAGGCAGGAAAACCCAGCGAGCCTGGTGACTGTTCCCGGGCAGACTAAAAACACATGGCTGGCGAAGGGGGTCCGAGGGGTGAGAGTGTATAGGCATGCGGCTGGAGGTGGGGTGTGGGGCTGGAGCAACTGGGCCAGGGAAGGGGCAGAGGAAGGACTGAGGATAATGCTTTGTTTGTGAGCTGAGAGTCCAGCTCCTGGGGTGGCCCCTGGCAGCAGCCTAGGCCTCACAGGGGGAAGTCTGCAGCCACAAAGGCTCTGGGACAAAAAGGTCTTTGGCCAGAGGGGCTGCGGGCTTTATGGGGCCAGGAGCACTTCAGCTCTGAGGGGCACAGATCAACCAGGTATGTGTGAGGCTGGAGGCAGACTGTCACACGGGCTTCTTGAGGAAAGAGAACAGCGATTCTTGGGCCTTTACTGGGGCAGGGTGGGCACTGTGCTAGGCCCTTCTTACATATTTAGAGTTTGGGATCACAGTGTGGAATTCTCGCTGAAGAGGAAAATGGGAAGCAGTTCCCCCAGGTTACTGACACCTAGAGTTGCCTAATATCCCATCGGTGCCTTTGGAAATGTTAGCTAGGGCCCAGCTGGGAATTTTGTCACTAGGAACCCAGTATCGTATGTGCCCCTTTAGTTTCCAGCCAGGGCAAGGCCATTGAGAGGTGTGAGGACCAAAGTAGGTCTTCTTGCCTACACCTCTGAGCTGTCACCCAGGGACCCCAGCCCCTCAAATTCACTTTTCCCCCAGAGCCCCTCCCACCTGCTGAGCCACCGCTAAAATTCTCCCGCAGCCTCTACTCTAGCGCCACCTGGTGGCTGTGCCTGCTATTCTCTGCTGACGAGGCTGGGAATCTCTCCTTTATAGCAGGCACTTTAATGCCACCTAACCCGGCTTTGTGAGGCGGCCTGGCCTTTTGCTCTGCCGTTTATCTCCACATTATTGTCACTCTCTCCATGTTTCCATAGCCTTTGTCGGTTCTCTGCTGCTTCATCCTCACTAAGTCGTCTCTGGTGTTCTTTTGCCGGCGGACCAACTTTTCCTTTTGAATCCTTTTCAGTTTCTAAAGGCTCCTTCTTTCCCTCTCCCCCACAGGTTTGGGACATGTTTCTGGTAGTTTGGTTTTACTCTGTTTGAGTGGCACAATGTTGTATCCCATCTCATGTGTCCACTCCATCAGTGTTCATGTTCAGGCACTGAGACCCAGGACAGCAGCTCTGCCCGGCCACAGGGGGAGTTCCGGGCCCACCTGGGGGCCCTCCCTGAGAACGCCTTTGCCTGTTTTTGTTTTTAATCTTTACTATTGAAAGTATTACATATGTCCTTTTTCCCCCATTGGCCCTTTCTAGCCTGCCCCCGCCCCCCCCCCCCCCACCCTAGGCCTTTACCACCTTATTATCTGTGTCCATGGGTTATGCATATATATAAACAGGTTCTTTCGTTAATCTCTTCCCACTCCCACAACCCTGCCTTCCCTCTGAGATTCGACAGTCTGTTTCACGCTTCTATGTCTCTGGAACTATTTTGTTCATTAGATTCCACATATGAGTGAGATCATGTGATACTTGTCTTTCTCTGACTGGCTTATTTAAAATGCCTTTGCCTGAGGGTGGACAGGTAAGAGATCAACCAAAAAACTTGTATGCATATAAGCATAACCAGTGGACACAGACAGTAGGGGGTGAAGGGTGGTATGGGGGCTGGGGCGGGCTGGGAGGGGACAATGGGGGGGGGGGAAAGGGGGCATATGGAATACTTTCAACAATAAAGAATTTAAAAAATAAATAAAAATAAGTCTATAGAAAAACAACGCCACCCCACCCCCCCCCACCCCCCAAAAAAATAATAATGCCTTTGCCTGGTTTTGATGTCTGATTGTTGGGATTGCGACCCATGGAGCATAGCCAAGCATAGTGGGAAAACCATTCTTAGGGGCTATGGATGTGGTGGCCAAGCTTGAGTGAGGAAGGAGTTTGTTCACGGTGGCAGCCGCAGATGCACTCTGAAGGGTAAAACGCTCGTTGCCAAACAGGAGGACAGCCAAGGTCGGAACCAGAGAGGCCCGGTCAGGCCGAGGACGCGGAGTACGAACCAAAGAAAGGAGGGGAAGCACAGGTTCAGGTCTGAGGAGGCCGGGTGAGAGCCAGGAGAGGTTGTAACGAAGCACGAGGCACGATGTTAGGGCCCTCATCGGGCCTGTTGCATGGCGTGTGTTCAGGTGGGCAAGTTCAAAGTTTGCAGAGCTGTGCTGACTCACAGGGCCAATCACACTCCCCAGAGGTCTGGTTACTGTTTCTTCAAGGAGGCCTAACGAGGCCTCATGTAAACAGAACCTCCAGTAAGCCACCTTATCGTACATAATGCCCACAGTGGATGGAAAGCACAGCTATCTCTGGGGCCCTGGTCATACTGATGTAGTAGGTTGATCAATAGTGCCTCCATTTATATGGGGCCTCATTGAAACATTAACTTGTTTTTAATCATATATTCATTTTCATTCAACCAGTGTTTTCTAGCATCTACTAATATGCTGGGTATAATGTTGGCTAATGGACCAGCAGGATAAATAAAATAGGGTCTTGACCAGCCGTCGGCAAACTACAACCCGCGGGCCGGATCCGGCCTGTTTGAAATTAATAAAACTAAAAAAAAAAAAAAAAGACCGTACCCTTTTATGTAATGATGTTTACTTTGAATTTATATTAGTTCACACAAGCACTCCATCCATGCTTTTGTTCTGGCCCTCCGGTCCAGTTTAAGAACCCATTGTGGCCCTCGAGTCAAAAAGTTTGCCCACCCCTGGTCTTGACTATAGTAACTTGCAGTTTTGGAGAGAGAAACATACACATAGTACAACTGTTGCATCATTCTCTTCCCAAAATTTCACAGTAACCCTGTGACGTACCCAGGGTAGGGTTTTTCTATGAGCTCTTAGCGAAAGTGGCTGACTTCCTGAGACCTAGTTTTCTCTTCTGTGGGAGGTTGTTTGGGAACATTAAAGCCAATGACATTGGTAACATCGTATGTTAGTTCTATGATGATTATGATAAATTTGAAAGTCAGAAGGGTGATGTAATCGGCCCAGGATTATCTAGCTAATAATAGAGAAAGTATGGACTCAAAGTCTGGACCTTCTGTTTCAAAATTCAGTGTTCTTCCCTTTACTCTTTACTGCCTCATAGTTAGGTGCTGTCATAGAGACAGACACAGCAGCTGGGTAGGAAATTAAATGTTTTTAACCACTTCTCTACTGTAAAGTTAACATTTAAAAACACACTATGATTTAGGAGATAGAAAGGCAAATGCCTGTTGGCTCCCAAAATACCAGTCATATCTATGATTCTTCATATGTACAAGATTCACACCTGAATCAGAGATCACATAACACATTTGTATCTGTGAAAGGTGGCTGTGAATTCAGTATACAAGATTCTCCTCTGTTCAGACTAATTGAGGCAGGTGTCCGTTTGGATGAGAAATACACCAAATCAGTGGGGTACAACCCCCAGAGATTCTTAGTCAGTCCCTCCTGAGGTACAGGAATCTGTGATTCTAAGACTCTGATGATAAGATTGGACAGACGCCTCTCAAGGGCTTCTGCTATTCCACTGCCTTGCCTCTCCAGGGAAGGAAGAGTTCGTTTAAGTCAAACAAGGCTGGGGATGAAAGGTGGCTGAACCATCGAGACAGAAGTCAGCAAGAAGCTGTGAACTCAGAGAAGCAAGTTGAACTCTGGCTGGGGAAAGAGCCTTGCCAGCCTGAGTCCTATTTGGTAGAGCTGGCCTTGGCCAGCTCACAGCTGCTGGTGAAAGACCAGTTTTCATGATAAAATAAGCAAAGAGGAGGTGTATATTTGGCTTCTAAGTTCTCAGCAAGGTCTGATGGAGCTGATCTAGGTAACTCTTATGAGCAGTTTACAAAGATCACTGCCTCAGGCACATGAAAGAACACATTGAGAGATAAGAGGTCTCCTGAGTCTTATTGGTGAATCTCCAAAATATTGCTTCAGGGTCCCTCATTCGCTCACACTGCCCTTTCCCACAGTTCTTTTGTGTGAAGGTGAGGCAGCACAAGGATAGCAGCACACAGGTGCCTTGAGCTCAGGCAAGTAAAGGAACAGCTGGGTCCAGACCAGACACATGGGGACCTCACCCAGCCCAAGGTCCCAGGCTTCCAGTCAACAGCATCTCCAGGTAGTGTCTCTACCCCCTGACCTCGCCTAAAAACCCTCTCCTCTCAGTGCTGTTGTTCTTAGCTCTCTATCTTGAATTCTCCTTGCCTAGGTCCTCTGTTTTCATGACTACTCCCTCAAATGTTCTCCCTGGGTTTAATTCTGTTTCTCCTTGAGCTCCTTCCCTTCCTTCCCCTCCCCTCCATGCACTGTATCCGTCTGTGGGATTCCTGGAGCCCCGGTACCACTGGCTTCTAGGACACAGCACCCTGGCTTGTGTCTAGTTCCCAGGGATCTAGCATGTCTAGAGCAGAGAGCAAGGGCCGGGTTCCACAGCTTGAGCAGGAACTGGGTGTTTCTACCCAAGACAGCACAGAAACTAAGAGCCAAGAGGTAGAAGGACATAGAAACAGGCAAGGAAGGCACTGATCCCTGGGTGTTTGCTCGTGGGCCAGCAGCCCAGAGTGCATTAGATGGCCTTAAAGGACTAGGTCAAAGGTGCTCAGCCCTTGTTGCCCCTGAGACTCACCAGGAGAGCTTTGAAAACAACAACAACAACAAACAAACACCAATGCCCAGCCCCCATCACAGAGGAATTAAGCCAGAATCTCTGGGAATGGTCCTGATGTGTGTGTGTGTGTGTGTGTGTTTTAAACCTTCCCAGAAGGTTTTGATGTATAGCCAGAGTTGAAAACCATGGAGTTGATAACAGAATCAGTTTCCTTTGCCTGGTCTTCAGTGTCACTTGTCTCTCTCCTTCCAGGTGTGGCTAGGTGCTCCCAGAAGCCGCTTGATGGGCTAGAGAGAGAGTCAATGCTTTGGAGTCATACGTGAATTCGGGTCTTGGCCATGTCACTTACTAGTTATGATCTTGGGCAGGTCTCAATGTTTCTGAGGCATTTTGAGAATTAAATGAGCCCAAGGCCGGCGGGTTTATGTCATATGTCAGTTCCCTTCCCTGTCACCACACATAGATCTTCCTGGTGCTGAGAAAATCCTAGAAGAGATGAGAGATGCATCAGAGCCATTCCACCACATTCTGTGGGAACTGAGTTCCCATGTTGTCCCAAAGTCTGTCTCACTGTCAACCCTTCCTAGAATCTGGTGTCAGGATCTGAATGCCCAGATTATCCCTAAGTGGTTTACATTTCTCCTTGTCTCTCCCTACTCCTCCCTCCACACATTGTCCCAGTCCTTACTGTGGGGATTTTGACCTGAGCTAACTGTTGCTAGGTTCTCCCGAGTCATTTCCTCCTTTAGGGAGAACAATGATGAGTGACTAGCCTGGAACCTCACTTAATTCTTGTTATCATTCTTCATGGGACCGGGACCGGGCCCTCGCTTCTCCACCCCAGTTGGGTTTCTAGACTATGTTGGCACATCTTCTAGCATGGATTTCTGCCTGCCTGGTACCCACAGGCACCTGGACTTTGACCTGCTCCACCACTGAACCAGAAATGGCCTTGCACCCAGCTGCCCTTCTCGGACCAGCCTCAAAACTGGATGAGACATTCCTGTTTCTCCCTCTATTCACAAGGGATAAAGCCTCTGCTTGGTCCAGTTAGACCTCTCCCCTCTTCCCAGCCCTGGACTTACCTATCATTCTTCATTCCTGAATTACCACAAGCCATCACACCATCTGTGCATTGTAAATACTTGGTGACAATTTTGTAGCTGTTGTGGAGTTTGGAGAGAGAGGGGAAAAACAGGTGGAGCTGTCTGCTTGGAAGGGCTCTATAAAATAAACACAGATACTTGACTTCTTACCACTTTGTATGGGATGACAAGGCGCCTTTAATGTTTTATAGGATATATCTAGGAATACATTAATCTTCTCCAAAATCCAAATCAACTCAAAGTCTTCAACAATACGTCTATTTTCTGCATTCATTCAAATAACCCAGATATGTGGAGCATGTAACATAAAGCCATACTCTCTTTCTGGAATCACCTCTGCAATTTTCTCACCATAGGTATTCTTTTTTTAAAATTTTATTTTATTGATTTTTTACAGAGAGGAAGGGAGAGAGATAGTTAGAAACATCGATGAGAGAGAAACATCGATCAGATGCCTCCTGCACACCTCCTACTGGAGCTGTGCCCGCAACCAAGGTACATGCCCTTGACCGGAATCGAACCTGGGACCTTTCAGTCCGCAGGCCGACGCTCTAGCCACTGAACCAAACCGGTTATGGCCCAAAGGTATTCTTTATAGGCAGCAAACTCATATTGACAGCTTACAGAGAGCCTGAATTCTTCCCTTTGTTTTTCCACACCAGCAAATTAACCAGTGTGGGTAAGCTGGGAAGAACAGTCTAGAGAGGTCTTCTAATGCGCACACTCTAAGTGAAGATGTTTAGAATACAATCTATGGTGGCAAATCAGCTTTTGGTGTTGCTCAGGCTTTCACAGCTGAATCCAAATCAGGCTGATAGTAGGGTGTAGGCCAAGTGCACAAGTTAGTCCTGTCTCATGTGCCAACTATGACCTATATATGGTGGCTTCCTAGGGAACTATACTCAAAGAAGTTGGGAGGCCCAGTCTGGGCTAATGAAAAAAAAGTGCAATAATCGCTTAGTGATATATGCCATGGGCAGCATGGCATAGTAGTTAACAGCATGGGTGTTACAGTCAGAGAGACACAGTTCAAGTTATGTCTTTGCCACTTATCAGCGGGGTGACCTTGAACAAGTTAATCACTTTAAGGCTTGTTTCTCATCAGTAAAATGCAGATAGATGATAACACCTGCTTCACGGGATCATTATGAAAATTAGTTGAGATAATTCAGGTCAAGTGCTTAGCAATGTATCTGGCACAGAGTACTTAATAAACATTAGCTACTATCATACATATTATAGGCCCAGGAATGCAGCTCAGTACATCTGCCATCTCAGGTTCAGGTTTATACAGGTCCTTGGAGAGACTTGTGATTAAGATACCCTTTAAAGGCACTTGTAAAGGTTTTTTGGAACTTCTTTGTTCCTGGAATATTAGCAAAAGGTTTTCAGTTAATGTTGGTGTTGTCTTATTCTATAGATACATTTCCCTCTGCATAAATACCAAGTGGTATCTCAGGATCATCTAATAGCAGAGACCCTCATTGTAGGTAAATGCAGATCGGATCTGACCTTCTAATTGGAAAGTAATTGTTTATAGGACAACATAAAATCCCTCTTCGTCCTCAGCATAGCTTTAAACGATTTGCTCCTACCTGACTTCCCAGCCCATCTTCTGCTTCTCACCAATAAGTCCCTGAGCTGCAGCTGTACTCAACCACTTATTTCCCAGATTCATGGTATTCTTCTCTACCTTTGTGCCTTTGCACCTGCTGTTCCTGCCTAGGATGCCTTTCCCCACATTATCTGTCTGTACATTACTCTCTGAAATGGTTTACGTAGGATTGGAATTATTTCATACTTGAGTATTTGGTAGAACTTTCCAATGAAGCATCTAGGATAAAGTTTTCTTTGTAGGAAGATTTTTTTTATTAGATATTTAATTTTTTATTGGCTAACAATTGCTTGTATTTGAACCAGCTTTGGTAAATTATAGTTTTTATCTTTTTTAATGAATCAACTTTACTATTTATGTTATGACCACAAAACTATCAAAACATCTGGGAGGAAATTTTCAAGAAATACTGGAAAATTACAAGTGCGATACAAATTTGTGTTTCACTTGGAAAGCTCTGGAAGAATGATTATTACTTAGGTTTCTCAGTGTAAAATTATGAGTGACTAGGTGTTGACAAGTTCAGAAAAGTTCAAGGTTTGTAAAAATTTTCGGCCTAGTAAGATTCTGTAGTGTGACAGATTGCTTATTTTTTTTTTAATGTATTTCATTATATACAGATTTGGCGCATAATTTAAAAAGGAGTAAAAATCTTACTCTCTAGAACAGTGGTCGGCAAACTGCGGCTTGTGAGCTACATGCGGCTCTTTGGCCTCTTGAGTGTGGCTCTTCCACAAAATACCGACTTCTGCACATGGGCCACGAAGTTTCAATTGCACTGTATGTGCGCACCCGCACGGGGTATTTTGTGGAAGAACCACACTCAAGGGGCCAAAGAGCCGCATGTGGCTCCTGAGCTGCAGTTTACCAACCACTGCTCTAGAACATGAGAAGACAATAAATAGAAGATAGGTGCTTGATTTTATAAATGGAACATATGAACATAAAGACTATGTATGTGATTTTCAACCATATTCATATTACACACAGTTTTAAAATGATCTCATGTCTTATAATTACCAATCACTTATTTGAAACTATAGAGCTGGTAGAGAATATATGCCATTTAAGTATTATTTCAAAAACATACACAATTTTATTGGTAGTACTTATATGTGTGGGGAGAACTGTTTACAGTATCATGACTTAACAATAATTTTTAATATTACAAAGCAAGTTTAAGTTTTAGAAATACCACTGAAACTAGAATGACATTTATTAACTATATTCAAGGAACATAGTAAACTAGTTGACAAAATTCACCTTAGACAAAATCTTTGTCTGTTGAGATAGACAATATGGGATTTAGCTTGCTGACACACAGACCACAACACCTGCTTAATGTGAATGTTAGTGAATACTTAGGTACTTGGCCAACTCCTGACCTACATACAAAAACCACAACAAACAACCAATACACCGCCATTCCTTTATTTCTCTGCTGTGGTTTTGATCTCCAAATACATCTGGCACAGAGCTGCATTAGGACAGCATATACAACCATTTCACCTCCCAACTCTGTTAACTGTTCCAGTGAAGACACACAAGAATAATGGTCTTGAACATATCTGGCAATTTAGCAGTCTTGTTTTAAAGAGGTTGAGAACATCTAACTGGTGTTAGAAACTTCAGCTCTTTAAATGTAGCATTCATTTCGTCAAACTGCCATCTTCTTCCTACACTTCGCAAGTATGCTGTAGTAGACACATTATATTTCATTAACAACCCTCCCTAGTTTCTGTATTGGGCTTTACCATCATCGGTTGGATCTTTTGTTTTGTCATCTTCCTCTTTTTCACAACCTTGAAATACCCACATTTCTATGATGTCTATGTTCTATTTTCGGTTTTCTTGACTCTTCGATGTTGACTTCTTGGATTTGTACCTTCAAAACCCCCTCAAAGTTTCCTCCAAGTTTACCTTTTTCTTGACTCTTCATTGTTAGAATATCTACAATTGCATGTTTCATCTCTTCAATAGGTGGAGTCACTGCCAGAATGGCCTTCTCATAGATCGAGCTAATGTCATACATGGACTTTGGAGCTCATCTTTAATTGGTAACCACTGCAGAGTTTGATTATTATTCTCCAAATTATGTGTCAATTGCTATAGTTGATTAATTAATTAGAAGGTTTAAAAGAATATAATTTTTCCATTATTATATTATTTTTGTTCCTGTAGGTCTACTGGCATTTTCTTTATCAGCCAATATTGTCTTAAGTTTCAGAACTTTAGTCTCTTCTTGGACCTGACCCTCAGATGTCATCACTCTCTGGTCTCTATAATCTGAATGCAAACTGAGAGAGAGTGAAGATGAGGGCTTTGGAGTCAGACTGACCTGGATCTACCCTGGCTCTGCCATTTACTTTCTCAGTGACCGTGGGAACACCTTTTTCTCATAAGTGAAACAGAGATGGGAACATCTGCCTTTCAGCATTGCTGTGAGGATTAGCAAGCATGTGTGGCAATCACCTTAACCCTATATCTATGCTAAGTACATAGAAGCTATTTGGGAAATAAAAGCCGTTCTTAAATCGATTTGGGGTTTGCAAGCTGCTAGGAACCTGGCATGCTTCTCCTTCTGTCCTACTTCCCTTTAAAAAAGAATTATACCTATACCAGGAAGAAAAGATTGACTGACATAAAACCCTTCATGTGCCCGCGGCTGTGATTTTCAGCAGAACTTACTTCAACTTCAGTATTCAGTTTTACTGTTACTAGCATTTTCTGACAATGCACTCACACTGCCTGTGAAAGTCTACTTTTATTTATTTATTTTTATTAGCTTTATTTTAGTAAAGAGAATCTCTTATTCCACAAAGAAGGTATCTTATGTCACAGGAATCAAGCATTCATTCACTGAGAGCGCCCTCTTGAGTCCTAAATGCCCTTCTAGCCCTTTCTCCAAACCCATGTTTACTATTCCTAAGTTTGCTATTATAGGAACCTCTGGCCCACAGCAGCACTCCTTAAGAGCACTCACTCACTCCCAAGACTTGGATTTTAAAACTTTGGGTCACCGGATCCACATTGGCAGAACTTGATATGCCTAAAATTAAGATGCTTCCTCGTGCCCACTGCTTCTTAGGGCATTTTCAGGTAGATTTCCCGAGTCTGCAGACCCACACATGATGCCGGCCTAGAGGTGGCTTTTAAAGCCAATAAACTTTATACGCTTCTGAGGTAGGCACATCATTCAAGCTACTGTGGTCAGAATGGCTTTAGTTGTTGCTAACCGAAAGGAAAAAATGTCCCAAATTTCACAATATCTCCACTGAATTAGAGCCCAGTGATTCAGCCACTCCGCTCTCCAATAATCTCCTTGTGAGAGTTAAATTCCTTAGACCAAGGAGGAGAGGTTGTGGTCTATACTGGCAGGAGTGCAGTGTGGGGGCTCAGCTCTTAGGATAACAACCCAAGTTCCGCTAAATAAAAGGCTCCAAGAGTCTTAAGCTATTCAACAGTCAGCTAATAATGAAAGTAGCAAAAGAAAATTGGGTTCAACTTTAAGGCAAACCAAGTAAAAAGCAACAAGCACATACAATAAGAAAATCTTATAACTGACGAGTTTCCAGGAACGAGGCAGCAGTTTGGAAACATTCTATCAAGGCCAAGGGTGGGGTTCAAGTCAGGCCTCCTCCGGGGTTACCTGGGAAGTGAGTTCTCTAGCCAGATAAGCTTATGCTTACGTCAGATTTCTCTCTTCACTTATGAGGCAGGAAATATGGTCAGACGCAACACACCTGGGGAACATAACTTTCCATATTTTATTGTAGTCCTTATTGAACATTAGATATCAGAGAAGGTCAACTAATTTTTTTTAAGTCAAGAATTTGTGTAATCTGCCCAAGGTTATTATCAACAATTAACCAATGAATATTTGGTAAGTATCTACTTAACCTATCAGTTCCAAAATGCCATCTCATGTACTAGCTCTGACCTATTGGAATGGTTCCTGGAATGTTTTGGGTTGAGAAAGATTCTAAGGTAGTGCCCATTCTCAGAAGGAAAGAAAGCCCACTCTCATTAGGGACAATTCCATGAGTACAGGAGGGAAGAAAAGCAACCTATACAAGGTCTTTGCCAACCTTGTATCAACCTTCCATTCCTCATAGTATTGTCAGTGAGAATAATCTCTACTTCCATGCCAATTCACTACTCCTAAAACTTGGGGACTTCATTTTGATGCCTGACTTTTTTTATTCTTCACCCCACTCAAATCTATGTTATTAACAAGGCCTTTTTGAAACCTCTCTCTCCTTTTCCATTCCTCCAGCCCTAACTTTGGTCCAAGTCAGCTTTTTAGACTTTCAAAGCTGTTGGCATTTAGAGGGATATAGTATATAGTCAGATGAGGTCAATCGGGTGCCCAGAAATAATCCAAGTTAGAAGATCCTTGAGAATCTTACCATATTGAGCTTTAGTCCTCCCTCAGCCTATAGGTCAAAAATCTCAATCATGGCTCCCAATTGGACTCAGAGGGAAATGACTTATATGAATCAAACTTATAGGAGACTGATGTATAAAAAATTACAGTAAAAAAAAAAATTGCACTCTGGCCCAGCCGGTGTGGCACGGTGGTTGAGTGTGGACCTATAAACCAGGAGATCATAGTTCAATTACCAGTCAGGGCACATGCCTGGGTTGCAGACTCGATCCCCAGTAGGGGGTGTGCAGGAGGCAGCCGATCAATGATTCTTTCTCATTGATGTTTCTATCCCTCTCCCTTCCTCTCTCCGAAATCAATAAAAACATATATTTTTAAAAAATGCACTTTGATCTGCACATTTGTCCCTGGTGAGAAATCTCCATGCAAGTCAGGAACTTACCAGAAGGGGGATTGGTGAGCATGAAGCCAGGTAGGGCACCAGCCTTGTGGTCTAAATAGAACAAAGCAATGAAGGCCCATCTCCACCTGGGAAGGACTCATTGCCATCTCCCCTGGACAGTTCTAGGGGCATGCTGCCATGCTCCACTCGTTGCTGCCTTTCATGCTGGCGATGTGCTTTTGCCAACATGGATATCGCTTTGGCTACTGTCCAGTTGCTTCATTCAGTGTGGCCTGAACAACCTTCCTTTTAATATCAAGTGTTGATTTTATTAACTTTAACCTCACAATTTAGGGGTTCCCTATCTTAAGCCTATTTAGCCCATTCCCAATTGCTTAGCTGACTTCACTACCTCCAGATGTCTAATGAATTCATTTGCCTAAAAAGACCTTTAATCATCGAACAATACCTCACATTTAACGGGCCCCTAGTTGACAAAGCCCTTTCACAGACAGTGTCTTACAAAGTCCCCACAACAGGCAGCAGTAAAGCACGTATTCCCATCCCCATTACACACCCCTGGGAACTGAGACTCAGAGAGAAACTTACATGCCTGCAGCTGACATGACCCAGCACCAGGCCTGGGACCATGTTTGTTCTGCTACACCCTCTCCCCTGTTCTTTTTCCACTAAAGATGCTGAGACAAGTTCTCAATCCCTGCTCAGAGTAGTGGAAATCCCAATGATGGGTTTTCAGGCCCCCGCCCTGGGTCTGACTGCCTGTTCCCTGTCCCCCAGATTTTTCATTCTGCTCAGTCATGAGAACCCTGCTCCCATTTTCACTTGACCTGCATTTCAGCCCTTGCTTTGGCAGCTGCTGAGCAGAGAAAACAAGTTCAGAGTGTGCTTCTGGGTCCTATTTGAGCCACATGGGGTATCAGTTTGGCAGGTCACCTTCTCCTGGCACCGGGCTGAGGACCCTGAGATGACAAGGGACAGGGAGGGACGATTGGCTGGGAACTGAATACTTTCAATGCATGTTTGATTCTCATTTCCATTCCGGGCTCCTCATTAGGCCACCGAGGCAGCACCAACCTGTTCCTCATTTTGAGTTGGCAGGGCCACAGCCCCATTAGTGGTAATATGAACCAGCGGGACTCCAGGGAGAGGAAGAAGGCTGAAAGGACTGGAGTTTCTGGTCCAATTTTTTTAAAGAAAAGAAGAGAATGAAAGACCCACAAAACTTAGAAACACTCTCTTCCCTTGGCTCGTTCACATGGAAATACAAGTCTGATGATCGTGGACAAGGAGGTGATGACCCCAGGAGCAGGGGTCAGCGTGACCTTCAGTTCCTCTGCTCTAAGCCCATGTGCCAGCAGCACTCAACTCTTGAGCCACCAGTGCCAAATGGGGAGACTTTAATGTCACGTCTTTGGACACTTGGCAGAAAGAGGCACAAGTGTCCCAATTACTAAACTCATAAGCACTCAAGACCCCAAACAGCCCTTCCTGGTGCACATACTCCCAAGGGTTGGGTGCTGGGAAAACTCAACAAGCACAAGAAGCCCCTTTGATTGCTGTGTTCATGATGTGGAGCAGAAAAAGGATAGCAGTAGTGATGTTGGCAGTGGCTGTCAAAGGTTTCTCAGAGGGCTGCATAAGCTAGGGTGGGTATGAGGTTCAGGCCTGGTGGGTGTCCAAGTAAAAGTAGGGAAAGGAAGCTGGGGATCCTGTTTCTTGAAACTTAAAGAAACAGGTATTGAAGCAAGATCAGTGTTTTGCAACCTGAGCTCTTGATGACAGAGGTAGACAGCAGCATCACCTCTGTTCTAATCCATTTGCTTGTTACGTAACCTGTAACCATGCCTGGCTTGAGCACCGCATGACAGACAATGCATGGGAAAACACATGGAAAAATTGGTTTCAATGGCACAACTTTCCCCTACATTCCATGGATTCTCAGCCCACCCTACAGCCACTTAGGAAGGCAGGCAGGGTGGTGTTAACCCTGACATCTTACAAATAAGGACATTCAGTCTCTGCAAGTAAATGATATGGCTATAATTAGTAGAGTTAAGACTCAAACTTATCAACTCTAGTACTTCTTCCAGGAATTTACTTTCTAGAAAGATTTCAAGCTAACCCAGGTGGTTAGGATTGGGAAGGGGCATCAACTTTGGGACTATGAAGATAACTTGCATGACAAAGGCTTCCTGAAGATCCACCAATTGGCAGACTTTCTTTAAGATACCTGAGCTGAGGCTCTCATCTCAAGAAACAGTCTAATATTAATCCAATCGAACATAACTGCACCTGCCTGCATGTGACCTCAGCCTCCTAGAGATTTGCCTAGGGCAGTAATGGTGAACCTATGACACGTGTGTCAGAGGTGACATGCGAACTCATTTTTTTGGTTGATTTTTCTTTGTTAAATGGCATTTAAATATATAAAATAAATATCAAAAATATAAATCTTTGTTTTACTATGGTTGCAAATATAAAAAAATTTATATATGTGACACGGCACCAGAATTAAGTTAGGGTTTTTAAAAATGCTGACACGCCGAGCTCAAAAGGTTCGCCATCACTGGCCTAGGGGATAGAGGGGTTTAGAAGATGGAGATCGACTCATTTTACAAATGTGGACCCCAAGAAGAAAGATTCATTTGATGTGAATCCTGAGAAGGAGTTTATTTACTGAGATGAACTCTCCATGGTCAATCAAGGGCCCAGATTTTATAAATAACTAGAAGCCCAAAGCGTGAAATCGAGCAGCCCTGCCCACCTGCACTATCATATAGATAAGAGTCTAGGGGACATTTGCTGACAGGGGCTTTCATGTATTTTGTCTACGGGGAAGAAACTCTGACTGAACTCTCAGCTTCCTGCACTATGTTTTCTCTGTCTGAATCAACCACTGCAGGAAAGCCCTGGTTTCCTCTTTCAACCAATGGACCGAGACCTGCCCTATCCAAGCAGAATTGCACAATTATATCCTCATTCACATCTCTACTGACCAATCAGACTGTATGAATTTGGAAACCTGATTTACATAAAATTGGATCAGTTGGGAACTTGGGTGGGGACTTGTTCTAAAAAAGGTGGCCCCCCCTTTGTCTCAGCTGAGTGCACTTTTGTTTTCTACTGGAGGCTGCCTTTCTCCCAGTTTGCAAATTACTTCACCTGAATAAAGTTTCTCCTTTCTGAATCTTTTTTGGAATTTTGGTTACACAAGTGAGAAGTGATTTCCCCAAAGTTACATGGATATTCAGTGGCAAAACAGAGGCTCATTTTACTTGTGTTATTCTCTTTTCCCCTTATCATATGTAAGGTTGAAGGATTGAGAGGAATATTCAACTTTTTTTTAGATGGGAAAACAAATCATACAAGTCCATATTGCCAGAACAAAAGTAAATGAAATCAAAACTGGCCCTAGCCAGTTTGGCTTAGTGGATAGAGTGTCAGTCAGTGGACTGAAGAGTCCCTGATTCGATTCCAGTCAAGGGCATATATCTGGGTTGCAGGCTCAATCTGTAGGGGCACTTGCAGGAGGCAACCAATCAATGTGTCTCTCTCACATCAATGTTTCTCTCTCTTTGTTTCTCCCATTCCTTTCCACTCTCTCTAAAAATCAATGGAAAAATATTTTCAGGTGAGGATTAACAACAAGAAGAAATCAAGATTGTCCCTACCAAAGCTTTTCATGGAGAGAATCATGAATTTCTAGAGGTTTTTTTCTTAAGTTTAACTTTTAATGGTATATTTGGTTACTTTTTAAAATAACTTTTTATTATAAAATTTAATATTCATTGTAGAATATTTAGAAAATACAGATACGCCAAAAGAGTAAAATTTTAAAACTTTATGATCTCATCCCTTCAAAATACTCAGTATAAGTAACTTGTTTCATTTCCTTTCCAGACCTATACACATGCTATACATACATAGACACAGCCCCTCCCCCACTGCATTATATTGTACAAACAGCTTCATATGTTTGCATTTAATATACCAGTAAATTTTTACCCATAACATTATTCTCACAACTGATTTGTATTCCTTTGTATGGTGTTCTATTAGATAATTAGCCCATCCCATATTGTTTGACTATTTTAAAGCTATAATAAACATTCCTAGAATGTTTATCGTAGTTAATTAACTACTCCAGAGATCTCTGAATGTCTGAAGCAGTGTTTTCCTAAAAAATGCTTATTTCTAACATGTTGATATTCAGTAGTAGTGAAGGTATAAAAACTGTCAAAGATCTTCATACCATCATGCTGAAAATAACTTAGGGGATGGCTGAGACAAGTCAGGTTGCTAGAAATTAAACTTTAATAATAAAGAGCAGCATGACCCATAAAAATGGTATTGCTTTAGGTATTCACTGCTAAGTGAGGGAGGAGGCAAGGTGGTGTTGTATGAAGAACTGGTGTGAGACCAACAACTCACCCTGCACACAATCAGCACCATTATATTTCCCTTATCTCCCCAAGGTGCCTTTTTAAAAATATATATATTTTATTGATTTTTCACAGAGAGGAAGGGAGAAGGATAGAGAGTTGGAAACATTGATGAGAGAGAAACATCGATCAGCTGCCTCCTGCACAACCCTGTGTTCTGAGATAAGAAGATACCTCTTCCCAAGTGTCACCTTGACCGGAATCGAACCCGGGACCTTTCAGTCCACAGGCCGACGCTCTGTCCACTGAGCCAAACCGGTCAGGGCCCAAGGTGCCCTTTTTACATTTATTTTTCTCTTCTATGTTGACCTTCATTAGAGAATAAAAATTATAGAGAGGTTAGGAATTATATGCATTTTTGTCCTGGGTTCCATGACCCACATCCTCCATCCTACCCCCATTCATCGGGGCTGGCCCCATGTGACACTAATAAACTGAGATAGACCCTGGTCAGACAGCTCAGTTGGTTAGAGGGTCATCCCAATGTGCCAAGGTTGTGGGTTCAATCCCTAATCAGAGCACATACAAGAATCAAACAGTGAATGCTTAAATAAGTGGAACAACACATTGATGTTTCCCCCCCTCTCTCTCTGTCTCCTCTTCTCTTATGAAAGGAAGAAAGGAAGGAAGAAAGGAAGGAAGGAAGGAAGGAAGGGAGGGAGGGAGGGAGGGAGGGACGGAGGGAGACTAGTATCAATAAACAGGGAAGAAGGCTGATGAAGACACGGTAGAGAAGATTTGAGCACAGCCCCTGGAAGACTGGCCAGAGATACAAGTCAGCAGAGGCACATTCCCTTTGTTGCCTGAGACGAGGTTAGCACTGTTGGTTTCTGCAACATTCATCAGTTGTCAAAAGTATGAGCATAATAACTTCCTTAAGTGACACACTTTGTAGCCCAAGTATGACAAAACTTCCTTTAGTACCCCAATCTAAATGAATACATTTATGAAAAGTGGTCACTTCACATTAGCTTCTTTAGGCTCCTTTGGAGCAATTTTAGTTTTCTACTGCAACCTTTTCAATTCATAAAATCCCTTGCTGAATGACTGGTTTAGGTGCCTGATTTGGGCTGCTGGTGAGAACTACCAAGGGATGCAGCCTGCCAGCCCCTCCACCTCTTCTCCCCGCAGGCCTGGAGTACGGGCCTCCTCCACTTGGGGTCTGCATTCCTTTCCCAGCACAGGGCCTGCCCCAGGGAGGGGACCTCCTTCCAGAGCACTCTTTCCCATGGTCCCTGATGTCTCTGTTCTGAGATAAGAGTAAGTCTTGTGCTCCATCCCCTTGGCGGAGCACCTGCTTATCACTAGGCAAGGCAAGTATCAGTGGAATGTTTCAAAGTGCTGCTAAACAAATTCCAACGCGGTCCAGATCACCTGGCTAAGCTAAGCGTCGGAGTGCCTGCCAGCCCTGGCATTGACAAGCTCCTGGAGCAGGTCACCAGCTTCAGTAGAGATAAATGTCAGCTTGTCCTTTTGCATTGAACCCGGCAAGCTGACCAGGAAGAATATAAGCACCACAAGGACCGGGATTTTTGCTTGTTGTGTCCTCTAACCTACCCCCAGGTACACCTGGAGTGCTACCAGAACAGTCCCCAAAAGAGTGCCAGGGACAGAGCTGATACTCAAGAAATGGTTTTTAGAAAATTGAGTTAAAGTTTTCTTAGAGTGAGCAATCTGTTCTTGAACTTCATTATAAATGGAACCATCTAGTATGTACTCTGTATCTGCCAGATTTTTAAACTCGAAATGTTATAGAGACTTATCCATGTATTAGTGGTTTGTTCCTTTTGATTATGTGTAATATTCCATGCGTGAATATTCCACAATTTGTTTATTGATTCTCCTGATGATATTTGGTTATTTCCAGTTTGGGGCTACAATGGATAAAGCTTCCCGAAACGTTCTTGTGCAAGTCTTTCTGTGGGCACATGTTTTTATTTCTCTTGGGTAAATACTTCAGAGTGAAATTGCTGGATCATAGGGTAGGGTTTACTTTGCAAGATTCTGCCAAACTAGCAATAAATATCTATTGAGCCCTTTGAGACATAGCCAAATAAGTTGTTCTTTCCATTTGAAATACCCTTTCCCTTTCTTCATCAATTATAGTAAACTTAATTTTCAGAAGTTTGCCAACTCCTACATAAAGACTTCCTTGATTGCCACAGATGTATTTAGCAATTTTAATGTTTAGCAGCTACATATTGCATATCTACTAGGTTCCTTGCATTTTATTATTTTCTGAGGCTCATAGAGGTGAGAATCAATCCTTGTCCCCAGGAAACTCACCGTCTAGTGGAGAAGACGTGATAATGGAGGCAAGTGAGGTGCGCACAGGAGGCTAAGGGGCTGCAAACACATAATTCAGTCTGAGCAGTTTTTCTAGGACTGGACACCTCAGTTGAATCTAATAGTTGGTGTGGAAAAAGAAGAGGACGTTCTAGGCAAAGAAAACTGCGGATGCAAAGAGAGGTGAAGGAGCAGGCTTCATTTAGGGACCAGTGGGTCCCCGAGGCTGGGGCGCTGGGTGTGAGTGCGGGCCAGGGGAGGTACGAGGGAGACAAGGTGGGGTACTGAACAGCCAAGACCCAGATCACAGAAGGCCTTGAATCAAGCCGTATTAAGGCATCTGGACTTTACCTCGAAAACAATGGTGAACCACTGAATGACCTTAAGCGGAGGGGGTGACATTAGAATTGATCTGTCCCCACCTCTTCCCCACTTCTCCACAGCAGTTGGCTTGACGTTGATCACACCACTTGTTTCAATCTGCCCCTTGCTGCTGTGGTCTGCACGCCTGCCTCCTCCCGATCTGGCCCGCAAGGTAAGCCTTGTGAATGTCTGTGGGTCTACCTGACACCAGGTTGCCCATTGGCAGGCGTGTATACTGTAGGCACTAGTGCTTTGTGGGTGTTCGATACATAGGACTGAACCATGACTTCCTAGACCATCATCACCCTCGGGGCTGCTAGACTGAGATTTAAGGAGGGTGTTATTTTCATTGAGTTGCAGGTTTCATTGAAACAGATCTCAGAGGAAAGTTCTGACTCTAAGATCAAAGAAAGGGGGAAAAATCACACACAACTAAGAGCCCTCCCACCCAGAGTCCCACAGAGGTATTTTGGGGGTGTTTTGCAGCAAAAACCTGGTTGCTCTTCTCTAGATGGAGTTTCCGTCTAGTGAACAGATGGCATTGTTTTCATATGAGGAGCAAATGAATGTCATGTACTCAAACACTGAAAGCCTAAGAAAACACACAGAGCAGGGGCAGTAATTCGAGTGGGGAAAGAACAGGATAAGTCAACAGAGAGCTAGACTCTGTGCGAAGCCAGAATCCAGCCAGCCATGTGGTCTCTGCAGGGGTGTCGAAGTTGGGGCTGCGTAGGCACTGAGGTGGCGGGTGCTGCTTAAGTGGGCCCTGGGCCGGGCTAGGGTCTCATTTACAAGCCAGCTAAGACATTCTCCCTCTCCTTAGAATGGTCCTGTTTTGCGGGTGGCCCTGAGAATTCAGAGGTGAATCGAGACAGTCCCTGCCCTCAGCGGGCTTTCAGCATGGTGGCAGGGACAGTCTCATAAAAGACCTGCACAGGAAATCAGCACAGTGCCCCTACCCCAGCCTGGAGGAATCAGAGAGGCTCTAGGACAGCGGTTCTCAACCTGTGGGTCGCGACCCCTTTGGGGGTTGAACGACCTTTTCACAGGGGGTCGCCTAAGACCATCGGAAAACACATACATAATTACATATTGTTTTTGTGATAAATCGCTATGCTTTAATTATGTTCAATTTGTAACAATGAAATTGGGGGTCACTACAACATGAGGAACTGTATCAAAGGGTCACGGCATTAGGAAGGTTGAGAACCACTGCTCTAGGGGAAGGTAACTTCTGAGCTGAGTCTTATGAGTTGACTGGAAGCTGGCCAGGAGGGTTGGTAAAAAGGCAAATAGAGGACAAGATTAAGGGCATTCAGGACCAAGGGGACAGTGTGTGCAAGGGCAGGGGTGTGCCAGAAGTAAGGTGAGTATAGGGACGTCATGCAAGCAGTTTGACATGGCTGAAGAGGGCCGGGAGTGGCAAAAATGAGGCCAGAGATGCAAGCTGAGGATTAGAAATATCTGAATATAGGGAAATATCTGAGCACAACATTACACAAGTTCATTACACAAATTACTTCTCAAACAAGGTGCACCCTATCAGTAAACCTGTGTACAAGGTTGAGACACGGCATATTTGGTGACAGAACCACAATACCAAGATCAACAGGCTGCACAAGGAAGAATTCGTCATCTATTTATTTAATCTAAACACATACATAGAGCACGTGCCAAGCGCAGGAAGCCCCATGATGAATGCCATATTCCTAACAAAATGACCAGCACTAGGCACTCTGCCCAAGGGGATGGCTCTGTAGACAGTTTGTTGAATGAATAAATGAATGGTCCATTTGGACCCTTGCCCAAAGACCTCCCAGTCCATTGGGAGAATCAGAGAGGTAAACCAGTGATTATGATATCAAATGATTACAATTAAGACAGAGCTAGAAATTCATCCTAAAAATGTCTCTAAGAATGAGCAAAGTGAAATAAGCAAATGAACAGATCTTCCGGGTTAAAGACAATAGGGACTAGTGGGGACTGCAGCCAGTGACTAGAATGTGTTCCTTCTAACGGGAACAGTTGCTTCTCAACTCCAGGCAAATAAGGATCAAACAATGCTGGAAACTGGTGAAATGTCACTGTCTAGCTTGGTTGCTCCCTCACACCCAGGGTTCCAGCATGATCATCCTGGTACCTACATGGAGGTGATGCCATAGAGAGAGGCAGTTGTTAGCATGACACAAGGCCTTTCTGGGTAGACATGGCATGGGACACCGTGACCTGCATTATCAGATGGGGACACCATAACCCTCACAGCCAAGAGGGCAAACAGTGCCAGGCACTGCCAGCAGCCAGGACCTTAGCCATCAGGCTCAGGTGCACTTGGTGAGGGCCTGACTTTAGCTCAATCCCAGGCGTTCTTGGTCCCGGACTGGGCTCCAGGGCAGCTCCTCCCCCGGAGAGGACCTGCGTTGCAGTTGCCAATTCCCTGGCCATAGGGATCTGTTTGGGGCTGTTTGCTCCGCAGAAGGAACAGGAGATTGTAGAGTGTCAGATTCCTGCACCCCTGCCTCCCCCACCACATAAAAGCTGCTGAGCAAACAGAGAAATCAAAGATGATTATAAGCTGCTGGAAACCCGCGTGCTTCCGCCTGGCTGCATCCCCTGCCAAGCTGTTATGTAAGCTACAGCCCCAACTCAGGCAGGGAACCAAACAGAGATGCCATTGACCGGCTCATGACCGTGCATGACCACTCATCACCCACAGCTTTCCTCAGATCCTGGCGCACCTGGAGCAGACCGGCCCCAGGGAGGGGAGGGCCACAGCACAAGCTTTCCCATCTGTGTTGGGATTTCCCTCCCATCCCAGCCAGCTCCAGGCCTGGGCGGGTCAGTACTAGGAATTTACGTTGGCCTGATTCCAAGTGACTAAGACTGTCAAGCTCTGACATTCCGGGGTAGGTGCATGTTTTTCACCCTCCGAAGTGAGTAACTCACTTAGGCTGAGCAAGTAATTCCTAGAGCCCAAAGTGACCTTCTGGCCAGAAAAGGCCTGGCCACACTGTTCTGATGACCGCTGTTTATTTCTATATAGGAAATATGGGCATCTCCTTCCGTCCTAAACCACCTACATGGACTTAGAAGAGATTTTCTTTGATATGCCAGTGACTTGGGTGAGTGAGCTGAATTCTTGGGCTTTATTTTCTCCTTTCTGCGTCATAGGATGCAGAGTGAGGAGCTGGACTGGAGTATTCCTCATACTCAATGGCCACTACAGCAAGTGCACCAGAGGTTTTCAATGTGAATTCCAACTTTTAGGCATGGCTATAATTATATCTGAAATGAGGGCCCGGCTATTTAGTGTCAGCAATGTTCAGGAGCTTATATGTTCACTAAAGGCCCGATGCACGAAATTCGTGCAAGGGGCTCAGCCCTCGCAGCCGCAGCGGCTGCCTCGGCCCTCGTAGCCCAGGCGTCATCCGGAAGGTCATTCAGCTGTCTGGTCTAATTAGCATATTATGCTTTTATTATTATAGATATCTATTCAACCTGGGGCTTCCTTTTTTCTCCCTTTTGCAGTCTTAACTGACCAAACTCTACACGAGAGGCTCAAATCTCATGTAGAAGAGGCCTGGACTTTGGAGTCAGAGAGAACTGTGGTGGAGATGTAGCTTGGTCACTCAGAGGCTGTGTGACCTGGTGCCATAGCCTAAACCTTGCTAAGTCCTTGGAATCTACCAGCTTCCCTTAATTTTCCTCCGTCCCATTAGAAAAGCACAAGGCTTCCAAAGAGGCTGGTTCTGGCTTTAGGGAATTGCTGATGGTGTCCACTCCCGTTTGTTTCGTCCCGGGAGGGGGAGTGAGTGGGCCCGGCGTGTAGCTCCTGTCCGTGGTTGGGAAGATTGCCCTAAGAGTGAGGAGCTGGACTGGGATCTTGGGCTCCAGGCCTTCATCTCTTTTCCCAGTAGCCCTGCAGGGAGCCCCTCGCAGGCTAGGGTCCTGGGTGGCTGTTCATCCCTTTCTCCCTCCTGATGATCTGGGTGCCAATCATGTAGTTGATGTAGATACCTCTTCCCAGGAAGATGGCTGGTAAATTCATATTCCTTCCAAAGGCATTTGAAAAAGCTCCTATCCAAGGAGTTGCCTTTTCTAGATCCCAATCCATAGAAGAACCAATCAGTAAGTCCCTGAAGCCTGATAAGAGAAAGGGTTTATGGGGGCACCCCAGGAGCTCCATTGCAGGGAGAGAACAGACTCATATCCTGAGAACAATTTTTACTAAGTATTGCACCGTGACTACACCATGAAAGTAATAAATCGCTCCCATTGAGCCATCCTCAGGCCTCAATCCTCTTCCTCAGGGAAGCTTTGCTTCCCACTGCATCAAGGTGACCTCTGGCTAGGAAATGAAATGTGGGTCTGAATTCAGGAAAGCTTGGCTCCTTTCCTATGGCACAACTATCCCCAACCGGGAGATAAAACTGCTGCTCCTAGAACCAGTGGCTTCTAGGAGTGAACTCAACCAGCCCCTGCTGGTTTATTGGATAATAAATTCATGTGGACCAGCCTAAAAAAGAGATTCAGTTATTAAACAAGGGGTGTGGCTGGGATGGGGCTCTGGGAAGCATCTTTCTCCTTCTACCCAGCTTCTGGCTTCCTGCCTAGCTATCCCACCTTGGACCAGAAGCCTCCACTATGAAGCATCTTGTTTTAAGTGGTTCACCTTGAAGGTATTTTAAAACAGTAGGGAATGAGCTGGTAAGGAGTGGGGGTTTTGGAATCAAACTCATAGAATCACACTTCTGCTATTTCTAAGCTGTTGCTTTATCAGGCCTTATTTTTCTCACCCATAAAATGGAAATAATAATAGTATCTACCTCACTGAGTTGCTGTGAGGATTGATTAAAAATATTTCAAAAGCACTTAGCACAGGGCCGGTCATATAATAATAGTCTAATAATGGTAGCTACCATTAAGTTTAAAAGGTGAGACAGGCACCTTTGAAAAGTAACTGTCATCAATAGATTAGTCATTGAATCCTAGCTGGTTTGGCTCAGTGGATGGAGCATTGGCCTGCGGACTGAGGGATCCCAGGTTCGATTCCAGCCAAGGGCACATGCCTGGGTTTCGGGCTCAATCTCCAGTGTGGGAGAGGGCATGCAGGAGGCAGCCAATCGATGATTCTCTCTCATCATTGATGTTCCTATCTCTCCTTCCCTCTCCCTTCCTCTCTGAAATCAATAAAAATAAAAAATTTAAAAAATGTTTAGATTAGTCATTGAGTGATCTAGACCAATGTGATGAAAAATAGCTTTTCCAACAAAGATCAGTTTCAAAGGTGAGTTGGAGAAGATAAATAGTTATGGACGCATAAACTTAATTGCCTGAAATATTCTTTTTAATTGGAAAGAAAATGGGTAATTAGAGGGACTGCTGATTTTGCCATTCTGCTTGAAGAATCAAAACATTAGTAGATGTTTAGAGCAGTAAATATCTCTATTAAAGGTGTTGTTTAGGGAGAAATGATGTCTAGGGGCTAGTTAGGAATATTGTGGCGATCTACCCCTGCCCCCCCATCTACATCTTCAGATCCTACTCACCACATCCCATCTCACCACTTCGCCCCACACTCCAGCCATGTGGAACTATTGCAATGTATGAAACACGCAGGCTCTCCTGCTTTGCATGCCCTTGCATGCTCTCCTCCTGCCTGGGAGCACCCATCCCTTCACCTGACTAGCCAGGTGCGCTTCAAGATTCAGCTCAGGTAGCACATCCCCTGGAAGGTCTTCCCCAGCCACTGCTATTGGGGTTAGACAGGCTCCCAGGCTCCATGCTCAAGGCCTTTAACACATTGTGTCACCTGAATTCCTCGTTCTGTTGTGAGTACCATGGTATCTGGGACATGATAAATGCCCAAAAAGGTTAGCTAATACTAAGGCTTTGGATTCTTCTGTCCCAGGCTGAAGTGGAACCCATTAGAGGAGACACATGAATTTGGTGAAAGGTGACTTTTTATACTTGGAGCATAAATCAGAAAACTTAAAAGGTTTCTCTTTCAAGGGCAGAATTAAAGACAGTGTGGGACTCGGTGGCAACATATTTTGTGCAGTGGCTTCCATCCCCAGGGCATGAAACAATGACAGTCTGCGGGCAGTTTTCCCGGGTCAATGTGGATTCTTCTAAAAAAATTGCTGCTTCCTTCCACTCTCCCAGGACAGCCTGGTCAGCTCTGCCATCTTCCTAATGCATAGAGTATCCATTGTGATGGACTCAATTGAGGAAATCAAATAAAGCAACTTCTTCGAGGTCACATAGTGACCAAGTTTTGACGTTAGGACCCAGGCCCACCTGTCAGATTCAGAGCATGTCAGCACTGTCTGTTCTTACCTGGCACCTGTAGGCTCTGTGACCAGAAGGACGGAGCCTCCCGGGATGAGGCTGAGCTGACAAACCCACATCTGTTTCACATGTACCCCAGACTGGATTGCATGGGTGCCCGTTGATCATTCGGGAAGCATTTTGCATCTCCTGCCTCTATTCTCTCTTTTATCCTGTGGTAGCCCCTGGGCCTGGGTAGGAAGACAGCCCTCCAGGGTGGATAAAGAGGGATCTTTATACCTTATAATGTTATAACCTACCCCATGGCAGGAACCACTCTGCACCAGAAGTTATAGTAGAATTTCTAATGGTAGGAAGAGTGCCGTGGGTCAACTCGTACCACAATGGACCCCAATAATCTCTTTAAATAGATAAGTTGGACAAGAGCTTTGAACCAAGTTCAATTGGTCTTTGCTGATTTTTTTTTTAAATAAACATCTAAGATTATTTGTTATAATTTTGGAATCCTCTTGGCATGAAATTTAGTCTATATAAAACATTCACAACAGGACACTCATCACTTTTTGGTTGAATTTTCAGCATTTCTGGTTCATAAGTCAAAGCAGCAGAATACATACAGTGGCAGCATAGAGTCCCATGCAAAGAACCCCTGGGCCCAGCAGCCAAAGTATTGTTTGGTTGTCACCCCAGAGCGATAGCTGCCCTGTCCTTGGGCTGAAGAGCACCCCGGGACAGGTGAGCTGGCTGGCTGTGTCCAGGAAGGTGCACCCCAGTTCTGCTTAGCATCCTGCACTTAGAAAAGGAGTTGTTATTTCTGCCTCCGGGTAATCATCTTGACTGACAGCATTCTTCCCATTCAAAACGGTGAGCCAGCACAGAGGTAAAACAGGAGCTGGTTCAGGGATGAAAACCCAGCCAGTGTTGATGAAAACAGACAGAAGCACAAGGCGGACCCGCAACAAGTTAGCCTTGCTGTTCCCTCACCGGGCGATCGTTTTGTGGATTTGGCACGAGACACCGATCTGGGGGAGAAGACGAAGTCTATGGCTATGGTTGCCTTTTCTCCTCCAAGCCAACCAGTGCCTTGTTTTCTGTTAGCCTGCCACTGTGGGAAAATTGCGAGAGGATAAAGTTTCCCTCTTTGTCCCCAGAGCCCTCCATTTACCAGGGAGCCAAGCTGGGAACAGAGCCGCCTCTCACCCAGCTCATGAATGACTCCGTTTTCTCAGGGCAGCCTCTGCCTGCCCATTGTCTAACTGTCATGCCCTCTTGTGTAGGTGCTCCCTGCCGTCTCCGCTGTTACGTAACGCCTGTGCAGGGAGCGTTGCGTGAGAGCGAGAGGAAAAACCCAGAGGACAACCAAGACCAACACGTCTTCCTAGAGGAGAAAAAAAAAAAAAAAAGCAAAACCCAGAACAAACGCTAGCCGTTTGTCTGCTCTTTGGCGTTGGCTTGTTTGCCTGAGGGATACACTCTGATCGCTGGCATACAAAGCCCTCGGCTGGCTCCAGTGAATGCTTCTGTTTATACCCATGAAATGAGACATGCTGTACCCTCGTGCCCACGCTGGTGCAGCTACCACCGCGGTCCTCCCACAACACACTGACAAGAAACCCTACTCTCTCTCTCAGGGCCTACAGCAGGGGTGGGGAACCTTTTATCTGTCAAGGGCCATTGGGATACTTATAACACCATTCGTGGGCCATACAGAATTATCGACTTAAACATTAGCCTGCTATATCTGGTCAGATATTTAATTAACTCACCCCTCGTGCCTGGCAGGGCCAGACCAAATGATTTCAAGGGCCTTACACGGCCTTGGGGCCGGACGTTCCACACCCCTGGCCTGGAGGCAAGAACTTTCTCCCGCCTCAGTCACCGTTTTCTATGCCTCCCTCTCCTGCTATATCACTGGCCCACTGAGTCCCTCAGTCCTGCTCAGAGAATCACAGATGTCCTTGGTCTTGTCTCTCTCTGGCAGTTTCCAGGGGGCCTTGACTCTTCATCAGAGTTCAGGTAGGAAGGCAGCCGTCACTCAGTGTCCATGAACCATGCTCCTGTCCCTCACACTTGCACCCTCTGGATACCTGGTTCTGGGCTTAAATGTTATCTCTCACCGCTTTGGTCACACTACCGATACTGTGGTGAATGAAGGAAGGTGGGGTTGTGCTTGCCATCCTTTCTCTCTCTGCCCCGGCATTTCCCCCAGGCTGGTGCTGCAGAATCCCAGCCCTGATGCCACAGGGAGCAATGTTATGGCAAATGGAATTGGATTCCGGGCTGTCACAGGTCATAGCGCAATGCACTACTCGGGTGGTTATGGTGATGCTGGTTTAGACAAACCTACTGCGCTGCCAGTTGTGTAAAGAATAGCAGTTACAATGGCACATACAGTTCACAGTACTTGATAATGATAATAAATGACTATGCTGTTATTTATGTATTTTCTATACCATACTTTTTATCGTTATTTTAGAGTGTGCGCTTTCCACTCATGAAAAAAGTTTGCCGTAAATAGTATGTCATGTTATGCTGGCAGCAGCCTCATATATCTCGTGTTTACTGTGTCTTTTGATTGCATCATTTTCTCTTGTGCTTGATTTAATCTCAGGTTGTTTTGTACAGTAATAGGCTGTGCAGGCTTGGAGCCTGGGAGCAGTAAGCTAGACCATGTAGCCTGGGTGTGTGGCGGGCTATACTATCCAGGTTTGTGTTAAGTGCACTCCATGATGTTTGCACAAAGGCGCAGTTGCCTAACGATGCATTTCTCAGAATTATCCCCATCACTAAGTATGCACGGCTGTGAAAAGAGAAGAACGAGAGCACAGGTGGACCCCAATGGAGACATTCTGGTCCTCACAGAAGAACAGGCTGCAGAATAATAAAAATATCACTGGGAGTCAGTCCAATTTGCATATTTTGTAAAGCTAGGTAAGACAAAAAAAATATGTTGACAGAGCCAGGCCGGTGTGGCTCAGTGGTTGGGCATTGACCCATGAACCAAAAGCACTGGTTCAATTCCCGGTAGGGAATTATTCAAGTCCTTGCTAAAGCCCTGTCTGCAGCCCTTTCTTCCCATGTGTCCAGCTCACCAGGAGCCATTCCACAGGGAGGATGGTGGATGCCTCTGTCCCCGCTGCTCACCCCGACCTTCTGACTTGTCCCTCCACCCACTCTGCTTGCTCACCCTCGTTGTTTGAGCCCTTGGCTTTGGGGACTAACTTACAGTAGGTTCTTCTGACTCTCCTCCTTGTTTTAAAAACCATTAAAACAAAACAGAATTTTATCTCTATCTTGCTTGCTGGGGCTTTGGATTTTGAAAAATCTAGATTTGAGTCTTGGGTTTTATTCCTTAGGCCATGAGAAAAAGAGCACTGAAGACTTTAAATAAGTGAGTGATGTGATTTCTGTTCATGTTCAATGAAAGCATTTCGGAACAGCATGAACCGAAAGGTAAGAGACAGATGCAGGCTGACCAGCAGGTGGCAGTGGTCTTCAGGGGGTCCAGTTTTTCTCCTCCCTATGCACCCTCCTATGTCAGTTCCCCCCTTTACACATGGTGCCAGAATAGAACAAAAAATACCATAAGTGCGATTGACCAGCTCAGGATGTCTTAAGAGTGGGTCGATGCTTAAGAGTGATATTGTAGATATCACTCTTCAGTCATGGCTGTGTGAGATGACAATAGCTTTTGGTAACATGTCACTTCTGCTTTATATGGGGCTATTATCAACATACACTGTGGGGTCACGTTCTCATGTACTGACTGTGTCCAGACACTGTTCCCTCATCTGATATTTACACATTCAGTTCTTGCTACCAAAGTGCAGGTATTCCCATTAAATGTCATTTTGCTAGCGCTGCCCATTTAGTTAGCCCTGTGAAATCCTGTGTTCTGTCAACATATTTCTATTTTTAAAATGTTTTTATTGATTTTAGAGAGCGAGGAAGGGAGAGGAATGGAGAGATAGAAACATTGATCGGCTGCTTCCTGCACCCCCCTCCCCCCTCCCTCCACACACACACCTGGGATTGAGCCTGCAACCCGGGAATGTGCCCTACCGGGAATTGAACCAGTGACTTCTTGGTTCATGGGTTGATGCTCAACCACTGAGCCACTCCAGCCTGGCTCTGTCAACATATTTATTTTGTCTTACCTAGCTCTGCAAAATCTACAAATTGGACTAACTGCCAGTGATATTTTTATTCAAGTCCTTGCTAAAATTTTTGAACAGGCCAAGAGGAGAGAGGGTAGAATATGCCATTTACAAATTCAAGTATACGACTGTTTCACAAGCCCCTATTTTGCTCTCATGTTCAAAAACACCAGAAGAATCTGTTTTTTTCAAACACCATGTTGAAATCTTGGCAAACTATTACCTTGGCCAGGAACACTTTCTAAATAGAAGAATGTGCTTCATCTTGCAAAACCTGTTCTTGGTGAACTAATCTTAAGTCCTAGTCATTACCACTTTCTTTTCCAAGGATCCACTGACAGTCCTCTTAACCAACTCTTCCAGTGGTCATTTTTCAGTCCTCATCTTAGCTGGCCTCTCAGCAGGAGCTGACACAGTTGATTCCTCCCTCCTCCTTAAAACCTTGTCTTCCTCCCCTGGCCCCAGGACACCACTGTCTCCTGGTTGTCCTCCCACCTTCTGGCTGCTCCTCTTCGGGCTCCCTGTGCTTCCTCCTCCTTTTCTCAACATCTCAACAATGGGAGCCAGCTCAGTCCTTGGGCTTCCTCTCTTTTCTAGTTATTTTAGTCCCTCGATAATTTCCACATTCTCTTGGACCTACCTCTCTAACCTTGGCCTCTCCCCCGATCGCCAGACTCATGAACCCAACTAGATAGCACATATCTCTTCTTGGATGCAAAATAAGCATCTCAAATGTAACATATCTAATGTCAAGCTCCTCATCTCCATCCATCATCCCGCCTCCACGGCAGTGCTAAGGATGCCTGACTGACAGCTTAGGAGAGCGGGCCTAAGCTGTCAGTTGGACATCCCCTGAGGGCTCCCATACTGCGAGAGGGTGCAGGCCAGGCTGAGGGGACCCCCCCAAAAAATGCACAAATTCCATGCACCGGGCCTCTAGTTATTAAATATCAAGCATAACTGGTGTTAACAACAATAATAATGATTTATTGAACCACGGTTCTAAGTGCTTTACAAATCAAATTAACTCAGTTCATCCCCAACTCTATGCGGTGGTGCTATTATAATCCCATTTCACAGAGAATGCGACCTCCTGCCACAGACACTTTCTCTCCCCCCGCTTTTGGAGGAGTCTCCAAGGGGCCGCATGACCACCTGAATCACTGGGGTGCTGTATGGAGCCTGAGCATTCATTCATTTACTCCAAAGATGTCCCCTGAGTGCAGGCGGCAAGCCTTGTGCCCACGGTCAGGGATGGGAATCCTGGGGCTCGCCGGTGGGGAAGACAGACTCCTAACCAAACTACATGCCTCAACATGAAGAACCAGATCCGAGATGCGGATGCAGAGTAGGGAGAGGGTAACACCCTGTGTGTGTGTGTTCAGGATGAGCCAGGAGGGCAGAGCTGCGGCCTGTTTACCAAAAAGGCACTGGCCAGCGTGATGGGCTCAACCCAGTTTTCCTGGAAGCCACCTGGCACCGTTCTGATCTCGGTATTTCTGCCCTTCCTGGTTCCTGCCCTCTGGAAGGGCACTCGGTGATGCTGACGTCAGAAATGACAGGTGGGGACCACACACTGAGGTCCAGGACTGCTGCCCCTTCCTGTTGCCCCAGGGACAGGCCTGGCTTGAATGGGTGGCAAGGAATGCTCAGCTTTACCAGGCCCTGGGCAGGGACGCCTGGCCGGGGCCACGGGGTGGTTGTTTTCCTCCTGTGGTGGCCTTCCTGGTTCCCTGAGTGACTCACGGGAGGCAGCAGGCCAGCCTGGGGCAGGGAGGAGGGTTGTGGCCCAGGGCCAGCCTGGGGCTCGAGCCTGGGCTGCCCCACATGCCAGATCTTATGGGACGCCCAGGGGGAGCCTGCTTCCACGTGGACGGACATGTCTGTTTTCCAGAGCACGGCAAGGTGCCCTGATTAAGGACGGGGTGCCCTCGGAGGAAGAAAGGAAGGGCAGGGAGATACATGTTTTTGGCCTGAGCTCCATCAGATAGCGGAGAAAAAGTACATTCTCCCCGGAATGCAAGGTACACTCTGTCCTTGAGGTGCCATTTTCCCCGACAACAGGGGTGAGGCTGTGGTGGGTGGAGTGCTGACTGTGCCATGGGCTCGGGGCTCCCCACCCTGTCCACGGCACGCACAGCCACGCTCAGGGCCGTGGCCGGTGGCTGAGAGCAGATGGCCTGGCGGAACCTTCCTTAACGTAGGCAGAAGGAAGCATACTGAGGGCAGGGAATGAGGTCAGGGTGGAGCCGAGAAGGCAGAGAACAAGGTTTCCCCCACCCACTAGGCCCTCTCCATTCTCCCCTTCAAGCACCATGACCTCATTAAGCAAAGGCCCCAAGCTTTTCACTGGAGATGAGAAGCTGGTCATGACCCAACTGTCTCCAACCTGTCCCGGGGGTGGGGGAGGAGACGGGAGGGAGGTGATGAGAGTACAGAAGTCCTCAGGGCCCCAGACAGTGCCTCTCTGTTCTCAGAGACCTGCACTGCACTCTCACCTGCGCCCTCTGATCCTAGATGCTGGGCTGGTGGCAGGCATGGCCACACCAGAGCCCTGCTTCACGCACAAGGACAGGGTTCGGGGTGCTGTGCCCACTCCGGCAGCATTTCTACCTCCAGCCAGCCCTCTCTCTCTGGCTTTGTGCATGATGATCCCTCCTTGGTGTGAACTGGGTCTGAGAGAAGCCAGGCCCTGCTGTCCACATAATCCTCACTCCCTGGTAGTTCACACACTGCACACAGCCCTCCTGGGGTCTGAGCAGGAGCACCAGGCACTGTTGCTCATGATTGGCGTGCCCCACCCATGGACCCTGTCATCCTCCCCAGAACACCCCAGCGTTGCCTAAAGAACAGAGCTCTGCTAACAGGCCAGGGACCTTTCTCCTGGTCACCCAATTCATCCTTCGGGGCCCAGATCAATCCCCACCTCCACGAGGAAGACCACCCTGTTGACTGCAGCTAGCCATGTCTTCCCTCCCCCTGTATGCATTTGCAATCTTTAACAACCGCACCTGTCTCCTTCACTTCCTGCGTGCCTCCTCCCGCCAGGCCTCCTAACACTCTGCCCCAGAAGCTGGGGCAGAGGTCACATGGTGCCCCCATCCCTCTGAGTTGCTTCCAATGCAGCCGGGGAGAGGTATGTACAGAAACAGCCACCTCACATGGTTCCATGGGAAAGAGTCACAGAAAATGTTACGGGGATAGAGGGGGCAAACACTGCATTGACCTGAGGGCACCTCACAGGTGGCATCAGAAAAATGACTTTCTTAACAGGATTTGGATGGCAGGGGTCAGGCGAGGAAGAGTTTCTGGCAGAAGAACAAAGACATGGAGACAGGAAAGAGTGGATGGATAAGTGAGGAGCCACCAGGATGGGTGCCCACCAGGCCAGCTCCTTCAGGTTGGCACCTGGGCTTCCCTCCTGTAGCCTGTGCTCATGTTGGCAGCGTTCTGCCCAAGGCCATCTGTGGGCAGTGACTTGGGGAGGCTGCAGGAAGAAGTGGAAACAGCAATGTGGTCCCTGATGATTAACACTCAGAGTCAGCCTCCCAGGCCCACATTTTCCATGCACGGATAGCCCTGCCCATTGATACCCCGGTCAACACCAGGGTGCCTTCCAGGGGTCCCCATTTCATGAGGCCTTGCAGAGGAGACAGCCTGCCTGCCAGGAGAGGGAGCTGAGCATTAAACCAACACTGCTCAGCTACCCCATCTGCGCCTGCAGGCTCGTCCGGGAGCCCTGCAGCTGGTGAAGGTCCAGCCAGCCACCGTGTAGCAACCCAAGTCGAGGCTGACGCAAGAACAGGGAAAAGAGGACTGTTCTTGGGCAGCTGGAGGCTGTGCCCGAAAGCACTGCTTGTCTCTGCCACCCAGCAGTCCTCTCCTGCTGGACACCAGGAGACGCCCTGCTGGCCTCCCAGCTGGGGTTCTGCGCGTGGGCGGAGGGGCGGGCTGGGGCCCAGCTGGGCCAGGTTTTCCTAATAGGCAAAGTCAATTTTGTGGCTGAAAGGCTGGCCTGTGGAATCTAAGCAACAAATGAGAATTTGGCCTGTCTACATGATGTGAGTCACCTGGGCATTCCCAGGAGCCACGGGGAGCTGCTGCTTCAGTGGCTCCAGGTGAGGCCTCTCTCGGGTTTTTTTCTGTTTTTCTTGTGTGTTTTTTTTCTTAAAGAAACTTACAAGAACCCCTAGAACAGCGGTTCTCAACCTGTGGGTCGCGACCCCTTTGGCGGTCGAATGACCCTTTCACAGGGGTCGCCTAAGACCATCAGAAAAACATATATAATTACATTACGATTCATACCAGTAGCAAAATTACAGTTATGAAGTAGCAACGAAAATAATTTTATGGTTGGGGGTCACCACAACATGAGGATCTGTATTAAAGGGTCACGGCATTAGGAAGGTTGAGAACCACTGCCCTAGAAAAAGGCTTGGCATTTGAGAGAATTGCACCCACACATGGCTACAGCAGCTCACTGTGTGTAGGGCAGCGGCACTCTGGCCTTGTCTGTGCCTCAAACCCCCTCAGAGATTGGCCTAGAAAAGGTCCTTTGCCTCCCCTGCAAAGGGAGACCCTCATTCGTGGGGCAATGCTGCCGCCTGCTGGCCTATACTAGAAACATCACCCATTCTCCCGGTGCCTGGAGTCATCCAGGCAGGAAGTCAGGTGTCATGCCTCTACCCTTGCTCTCTTTCAGTGCCCTATTCTGAGAACAACAGTGTCCCCCAGTCGTGTGCCTCTTCTGGGGCCTCTCATTTAAGCCCCTCTTCTCATTTAAGCCACAGTCCACAGGCAGATCCTGCTAGTCCACACCTCGTCCTGAATTTGGTTCTGTTTAGCACACATTTGATATGAACCAGGTGTGTGCTGGCTGTTGCAGAGGGGCGTGGGGCGTGGGGGCAGTCAGGCACGTGGATAGTTTCTGTCTGAGGTGACGGCAGGGCTGAATCCTAAAGGAGAAGCCACGTGAAAAAACGGGAAAGGAGATTCCAGGCAAAAGGACTGGGGAGACAGAATATTCTGGCGGTTTAAATATAGAAACAGAATTGTTTTCTTTTTAGTCCACTTCTTTGCTGCTGCCAAAGACAGAATGCAAACATTTCTTCTCAATTTATGGGCAGATTTAAAGGTTAGGAGAAAGAGAAAAAAAGCTTTTCAGTTGCTAAAATTCGACCCTGGGTATTAAGGGCCTCCTGGCCTCTTGGGGCAGAGGGGGAGAGAGGCCCGGGAAGAAGCTGTGTGACGGGGAAGCAGGAGGCAGAGAAGGCGTCTGTGCTCATGTCCTCCTGGCCAGTGCGGGGAGAGGGCTGTGGGTCGCCACTCCCAACCGGGCCCCTGCGGTGCCCAGAGAAGTGTCAGGGCCCCAGAGGGAAGTGGCCCTTTTATGGGTCTCTCAGCAGCCCCAACCCCATCCTCTTCCAATCTTGTAAAAAATGTCCAGGTCCTGAGAATGGCAGAGAGACATCCCAGAGCCAGAGTCCCAGAGCCAGCAGAGCTGTGCACCCCAAGCTGAAAGAACCCTGAAGTCTCCATGGTAACCCAAGGGGGCAGATGCCAAGGACCAGGCCCCTTGGTCCTGTGAAGGACTAGAGAACCGTGATGTGGCCCCAGAAGTGAAGAAAACAGGTCCAAACCACAGGAGGAAACAAAGGAGCTCAATGTTCTTGCACACCAGGGTCTACAGCAGGTTCACACTGGTCATAGGTACCAAGAAGGTCAGGACGTGGATCAGATCAAATGGGGCAGGTGCACCCATTGCACCGCTGGCTAACCAAGCTGTCGGGGTGGTGAGTGGGAGGCCAGGCGTCTAGGATATTCTGTGGCTCTGGAGGTTCCAGGGTCCTAGCCAAATGTTTCTACCGGACGGCCTGTTTTGTGCCCCCGACAATTATGGTCATTGGGCTCCTGCGAGTCAGTTCTTGCCTTTGTCTTGGGGCCAACCTCAAGTGGGGGCAAATTTTATAATGTTCTGCTTTTGCTCATCATCCTTCAGCAAAAGAATGATATGCCTTCTAAAGCCAAAAAAAATAATCATTCAGTGGCCACCCCCCTCACCCCATCCTCCTACTCATGATCCCAGTATGGAGCCCAAACTCCCACAGGCCCTGACTAGGCATGGTCATCTGCGTCACCTTTCCTCGCTCCCTCTAACTCCAGCCCTAGGAAGGGCTCCCGGCTCCCGGCAGTCTCCCACCTAACTCGTGCTGGTCCGTTAAGCATCGTGTTTCATCATTTCTGAATCCCCACCTGCACCACCATGGCTGAGTTCAGGGTCTCTCTCGTGCGCTCCCACATGCTCTGGGCTTGCCTTTAGCTCACTTTCAAACTACCTGCTCACTTCTTCATCTGCTTTACCAGACTGTGGGTGACTTGAGGGCAGAAACTGTGTGTGGCCCACTGTGGCTTCTATGGCCCCAGCACAGCACTCTGATTTAAAGAGGGGCTTCAGCAAGGTTTCTTAAAGGAAGTGACAGGCAACATGAGACCTAAAGGACTGGGGTGGAGACAGAGGTGTGATTTTAGGAAGAGAAATTGCACGTCAGCATGTGCCAAGGCCCTGTGGTTGGCAGGAACTGGGCACACCCAAGAAGCATGCTGCCGACACTGTGGCTGGAATGAAGAAGGAGTGAGCAGGTGGCATGGAATTTGGTCTCAGAGGTTTGTTTACGCGTGGCAGGAAGGCACTGAGGTGTGTTCAGCTGCTGAAAACATGATCCTAGATCCCCATGTCTCCTCTTCCTCCTTTTGCTCCCATTGAGCACTGACTTCTGAGAACAGTGCCCTGAAACCGGCTCAGGTGGACTCATTTGTCTCTTTCACATCCTCCTTCCACCGGGTGAGGCAGGCATCTTCCTCATTCCTTCTTGCTGTTTCAGGCCATTTTTCCTTAAAACTTCCTGGCTTTGAAGATCAAATCACCAGTCTGCCGCACCCACCACCCCTTGTTGGTGCTTTTTCCCAGAAACCCCAGATCCCTTCCCTCCATTCCTTTTATGGGTCTCTCAGCAACCCCATCCCATCATCACTATTCTCAGGACTACAACTCCATGGAGCTCAGTCCCCTGAGCTCCTACCCTCCAATAATCTCATCCTCTACCCTAAACTCTATCTCAAGTAGTCACTCAGGTGACTATTAGGCCAAAGAATAATGCCTGATGTCAGTGATAACTGCACCCCCCACCTCACTCCCCCCCCACACACACAATCTCAAGTTGGTGCCCTTCCCTCTGACCAGCACGTCCCAACTTCCCAGCTCACTGCTCCCGAAATCCCATCATCAACAACCCTTTGTTATCAGACTAAAGGGGTCCATTTGCCTGCGCACATCAAAGCCCAATAAGACACAAACAGTCGTTCGCAACAAAGAAAGTAAGAGTTTATTTCAGGACATGGCCCACACCTGAGACATAGCTGAGCTAATGCTGAAGACCTGGCTTCCCAGTGGCTTCCAGGGGATGGGCCATAGGGGGGAAGGTCATTAATCCTGGTGGCTGAGGGACTTAGGGTCGTGATCTCTACTGATTGGTCGGTGCTAGCGTAGGGGGTAGTTGATCATTGCATCTGATCCCCATGTCAGCCATGACCTCTCTGTCTGGTTTCACTGCTTTTCTGGGCCTGGAGCTGAAACACAACTGAGGCCTGGATGTTATCTCCAGTTTGACCTAAATTCTTTCTCTGAGGCCAACAGACCAGAGAGGCTTTTGTCCTAAGATTATGCACTCATGGTCCTGAGGGCTTAATAATTAAGGGGGTGGACGTGCAAGGGAGAAGGAGGCAGGTGAATCAGGGTGCTGGATGAGGTCAGTTTGAATCCAAGGGAAAGGAGGCAGGTGAATCAGGGTGCTGGATGAGGTCAGTTTGAATCCAAGGGAGATAAAGGAGAAGAAGTCATATTAAAGAAGTGAACTTTTACCCTGGCCGGTGTGGTAGTGGTAAGAGCACTGGCCTGCGCACCAGAGGGTCGCAGGTTCAATTCCTGGTCAAGGGCACTATCTGGTTTTCAGTTCCAATCCCTGTCCCGGGTTGGGGCGTGTGTGGGAGACAACCAATCGATGGGTCTCTATCTCTCATCCTATCCTCTCCCTTCCACTCTTTCTAAAAAACAAACAAACAAATCAATGGAAAAAATATCCTCACTCCTAGGGTGAGGATTAAAAACAAAAAGACAAAACAAAAAAGAAATGAAGTTTTTGTGTGGTCACACCTTCATCGCAGTGGGATCACTGACTCTTTAGCTTGTGTGTCCCCCCCCCCCGCCCCGCCCATGTCTTCTCACCCCACCTCCCTCGGCTTAAATTCCATGATTTATCACTTCAGCAGCTTCTCTTGTTATTGCACCCTCATCTTCATCTCCCCCCCCCCCCCTTTTTGTTGGCTTCACTGTGTTTGTTTGCCAAAACTCTAACCCTGGTGAGCTCCACTTTTGCGCCCACACCGCTGACCGCGGCTGGAGGAGGGCACACGGTCTTCTGGACTTTAGATCTTGGCGCTCACCTCAAATGGGCCTGTCTGGCAGTCATGGACCCATTCACTCTCCCACATGAATATTTTCTACCTTCTTTCTCTTCAGCCCTCCCCTGCCTCCCTCCCTCCCTCCCTCCAGCCTATGACCTTGCTTTTTTTTGAACTGAGGAGAAGCAGCCCTGGACAGAGCATGTCCTCAAACTCCCACCTCTGCATCTCCCCCACACCTGCATCTGTGTGCCTGTCCTTTCGCTTTTCTCCTGTTCCTGGGGGGGAACTGCTATGCAGAGACCAACCCTTGCTTGGACCCTGGACCTCGTCCTCTCTCACCTTCTCCAGGACATCGCCCCAGAAACTCCCTCCACTCCTACCTGGTCAATGTTTCCTCCTCTCCTGGGTAATTTCCCTCAGCATACAAACGTACTGTTCCCATTTCTCAGCTCCCTCTTACCGTGAAACTCCTAGAATGAGCTGTCTATGCTCACTGCCTTCAGTTCCTCTCCCCTCTTAAATCTACTCCAATCAGCTTTCAATGCCCATGCGGCTAAATCATATGGTCATTCCTCCATCCTCATTGAGCATGAGCTGTCGGCAGCTTTTCACAGAATGGATCACTTCCTTCTTCTTGAACGGTGTCTTCCCTTGATCTCCAGAATGTCACACCTTCTGATTTCCTTCAGATCTCTCTCTGTTCTCTTCTTTTGTTGAGTCCTCTCATCTCCCCTGCTTATTAGCCTCTTCACCATGTGCATTCTCCTGGTGACTCATACAATCATGCGGCTTCAATTGCAATTCATACATTGATAACTTTAAAATTTTATATCCTATCAAGACCTCCACCTTGAAATCCAGATGCTTATATCCAACCCGGTGTCAATATCCAATCGTCTCCTTGGTGTTTCCACTTGGTAACATTATCCCAACCTAAACTCCTGACCTTCTCCCCTCTCAAATCTGTTTCCCACAGTCTTCCCCGTTCAGTCAAGGCCAACTCCATCCCTCCAGTTGCTTGGGCCCAAAGTCTTGGAGTTGTCCCTGACCCTTTTATCACTTCTACATCCAATCTGTAACCAAATTATGTTAGCTCTCACTTCAAAATATACTCATCAGTTGGTCATTGCTCACCATTTGCAGCCATTCTGGTCCAAAACCACCCTCATCTCTCACCCAGACCACTACAAAGGCTCCAATGCATCCTTCCGATACTACCACGGCTCCCACCTGCTTTCTTAAAACAGCAGCCAGACTGACCTGGCTAAGACATTACTCACAGTAAGAGCCCCGCTTCTTAAAATGGCCTGCAAGACCCCAGATGATCTGGCTATGGCCTCTTCCTCTTCCCTCTCTCCCCAGCTCACTCTGTCCACCCACCAGGCCTCCTTGTCCCCCACATTGCAGGCACACTGCACCCCGAGCTTTGCACTGGGTTTCCCTCTCCTGGCTTCACCCAGATAATCTGCACATCACACTTTCTTGCCTCCTTCAAGCGTTCACATAAAAATCCTCTGAATGAGATCTAACTCACCCAGATGATTCAAACTGCAACACCACCGCCACACTTCAAGCCCCTCAACACTGTCCTGTTTTTCCCCCCATAGCATTTCTCAACATCTAACAGATTCTTTTATTTATTTTTATTTGTATTGAATTTATTGGGCGGCACTGGTTACTATATAGGTTTCAAGTATACATGTCTATGATACCTGATCTTCAGATTGCAGTGTATGCCTACCACCCAAAGTCAAATCATCTTCCTTCACCATATATTTGACCCCCTTTACCCTTCACTACCCTCGCCCCCCCCCCCCCCCTTCCTCTGGTAACCACCATACTGCTATCTGTGTCTACAAGTTTTTGTTTGTTTTTCTTATTTGTTCATTTGTTGCTTTCAGTTTTATATCCTACATATGAGTGAGATCATATGGTACTTAACTTTTTCTGTCTGACTTATTTCACTTAGCAGGATATTCTCCAGGTCCATCCATGTTGTCGCAAATGGCAGTATTTCATCTTATCTTATGGCCGAGGAGTATTCCATTGTGTATATGTAACCACATATTTACCTAATCATCTATCCAAGGATACTCAGTTATGTCCACGTCCTGGCCACTGTGAACAATGCTGCAATGTCTTTGCGAATAAATGTGACATAGAATAGATTCTATCATTTGCTTACTAATTATGTTTATTTTGGAGGTGGGAGACTTAAAATTAAAAGTTGACTCCTCTCCCATACTCCACGCTCTCTGCGGGTCTGCACAGAGGCTCTGCTCCTCATGGTGGTTCAGGAATCCAGGTCACTGGATGGTGTCGCCCTGTGAGAGGGCAGAGGGAGCTTGGAGTATCAGAGAGGCCAATACATGCTCTGTCTGAAAGACACTCCCATCTCATTGTCCAGAAGTAATCCCATGGTCCCCACTACCCACAGGGGGCCAGGGAAGAAAACCCTGCCATCTGCTGAGAAGGTGGGAAACTGCGCATATTTGATAGACAGCAAATGATTGCTAAACAGTCACTATTTATTAAATGAACAAATGAATCTATTTGAGGGAGTGAGTTAGAGGTTTTTGCATCTGATGAATCCTTGTCTAATGGAAATGGAGAACAGGGAAGGAATAGGATGCAGGAGTCAGCAACTAATATGATGTGCAGACTTGAGCAAGTCCAGATTTTCAGTCTACGTGAGTGGAGGCACAGTAGTGACTCAGAGAGAAAAAAAGACAGAGAAGGGAGAAATTTAGGTGTGTTCTGATGTACATGCTGGGTAGAATGCAGACAAGGCACCTGCAATTTGACCTCATTTGTTCCTAGAGAAAATATGACATTTTGGCATCAGGCCATTTGTTCAGTAGACTGTATCTACGTTGTGGCCAGGCACTAGGGACCTGGCTAAGAATCGGCTGGTCCCTGCTCTGAAGGCAGCTTACGACCTGTGATGGTTGCAGTTTGCACGTGTCATCTCACAACATCCCTTCAGTGATGTTCTTATATAATGTATCACTGACGGTACCTGCCTGGCCCAGGTCACACCCTCCCAGCTCCCTGCGTCTGGTGACAGGTGAAATGGGGGTAGAAAGACCAGGCCCTCTGGACCTGGAGCTTTGTTTGTGTGCTGGTTTTAACTACAAATTCAACTTCTGTAATAGATACAGAGCTATTAACATTATTGCTTCCTGAGTAAGCTTTGCTAGTATGTTTCTTTCAAGGAATTTTTCTATTCTAAGTTGTCAAGTTTATTGAGATAAGGTTGTTTATATTCTTTTAGTATCTATAAAAACTGTAGAAATGTTGTATCGCCCATTCCTGGTTTTACTAATGGTATTCTCTCATTCTCTCTCTCTCTCTCTCTCTCTCTCTCTCTCTCATCAGTCTGATGAGAGGATTACCTATTTTATTGGTCTCAAACAATCAGCTTTTGGTTCATTGGGGTTTTTTTCCTACTATATTTTCTTTATTTTTATAAACACATTATATATATTTCTATTATATATTATTAACTTATGTATATTTTATTCATTACTGTTCTAAGTTTAACATTTCCTTTAGTGTACTTACTTTGGATTTACTTCGATCCTCTTTTCTAGTTTCTTAAGGTGCAAACTGAGGTCATTATTTGGGACCTTTCTTCTTTTATCAAATAGATCGTTCGTGCTAAAGGCTTCTTGTGGCGGAATTTGTGTCTGTTCACTGATAAAATCCTCAAGTCTAAGACAGGAATCAGCACATAGTAAATACTTGTCAAATGAATTAATCAATGCCTCCTTTTTACCCCAAAGCCTCTGAAGAGTTCCTAATGCATTCCACATGCAGGCCATTCCTAACATAATCGTCAAGGCCCCACCCAACGGGCCCCTGCTGCTTCTCTCCCCCCTGTCCTTCCTCAGCTACACCAGCTTCTTTGCTGCCCCTCGGACATGCCAGGCAGGATCTCAACGCAGGGACCTTGCAGTTACTGTTCTTCTGCCTGAACAGCCACCCCACCCCATTTTTCCTGGGAAAGAAAGACTGTGCTCTGGGCAGAGAGCCTCTGCCATCTCTCCCTCCTCCCCTCCCCGGTTCCTCCCAGATGAACACACCTGGCTGAAGGCTGAAGGCTGAACCTGGACCCTCCGGTCCCCATCTCCAGAGCAACCCACCTGGAGCCATCACAGCTCTGCCCTGACCCCACTTGCCCCATTGCTGGGGTTCTTATTCTGGCATCAAGAAGGGTTCAGGAAATCTGGAGAAGGGTCTGTGTGTAGATTAAATAGTCCAGAGATGAAATATAATTTTGAAAGGCGTTTGGGGGTCAGAGGAGCCTATTTTAAAGGAAACTAAGATCTCATCTCAGGACCCCATGCTTTTTATTAACACAAATTGTCCTGAGGCGAGGCAGAGATATACACTTCAGAGGGTCAGGGTTTCCTATAGAGTCTGTTTTCAGATTGGGGAGAATTAGCCTATGGCTGTTCAGGTGTTTGGCCAGTAGGAGGCAATAACATGTAGATTAAGATGCCCTGAGCTGTCTGGCAGCAAACAATCAATTTAATGTATCCTATTCAGGTTTGGGGAAATGCCTTTAGCTATTCCCAGATGCAGCCCTGCTGTCATGCTGGAATTGGCTTCTGGCACCCCATCACCCTGGGATGCCCATCACAATCGGATGAGGACTGGAGTGGACCAAGGCAGGTGGCCCAGCCACTAGCCGATTGAAAAAAGGTACTTTCCTTTTATTCTTATTTGTTTTACATACAGGAATAACCTGTCTCCTTGTTATTTTCAAAATGTAGGGGCATAAAACGGTGCAAAGTATGCCATTATATGTTTTAGCCACTTACATTTTGTTTGTATCTCCATCCTCCACCCCCACCCCTCAATTTGATTTGTCCGAGGTTTCCATGGCCTTTCCAAGGAATGGGCAGGGCCAGTCCTCGGGTCACTGGCCAGCGGAGCCCACAGGGAGTGATACTGCACTCCAAGGGCCCTGAAGGGAGAACATTCTGGAGAGAGGCCTGCCCAGTTATGCTCAGTGCAGCATTTGGAAAGGGAATAGGGAGGCGCATTTTTATGGAAACCTCAAACACCTCTCCTCATCGCCTGTGAATTCCCTCTGTGTTCAGGCAGCTGAGCTAGACGGTTGTGAGGAATGGTGTGCGTGGTGGGGGCCTTGGAAAGAAAAGGTCCCTTGTACCCTGGCCAGGCCTGGAGGAGGGGCCCAGGAGGACAGGGAGCCAGGAGCTCTGCTCACTGCTTGGAACCTTCCTCTGTGGACAAGCTACGCCCATGGCACTGCCACCTACACCCCTATAGCCCCTCCTTCCAGTGGGTCACCGGCCATGGCCATGGGGGAATCCAGCCATAATGGAAAGTTTGGGTTGGCAGCTATTAATCACTCATTCCTTATAAAAACAGCCAATAAGGTGTCAGGGTAACCAACTACCATTCAGTGGTTCTCAACCTTCTGGCCCTTTAAATACAGTTCCTCATGTTGTGACCCAACCATAAAATTATTTTCGTTGCTACTTCATAACTGTAATGTTGCTACTGTTATGAATCGTAATGCAAATATCTGATATGCAGGATGGTCTTAGGCGACCCCTGTGAAAGGGTCGTTCGACCACCAAAGGGGTCGCGACCCACAGGTTGAGAACCGCTGCTAGATTGACAAAACTTTAAAAATCTGAGAACCACTTTATGGGTTTCACTGAGAAGAACACTACATCAGTCACATGGTATTCCTGCCAAAATGCATAACCCAATCTAATCCTGTGTAAGCCACCAGGCAAATCTAAATTAGGGACAGGAAACAAAATAACTGACCTGTACGCTTAGGTCAATGTCATGAAAAAGAAAGGACGTCTAAGGAACTGTTCAAGATTAAAAGTGACTGAAGATACATGATGACAACGACATGCAACGTGAGTCCTGGGTCAGGAAAAACATTGCTAGAAAGAGCTTAATTGGTGAAATTTTCTATATCTATGTTAAGTTTCCGGAATTTGATAATTATACCTTGGCTGCATAAGAAAAGATTTTTGTTCTTGGGAGTTACATGTGGGAATACTTATGATCAATGGCTCATACTGGCTGCAAATTACTTTCAAATGATTCAGGGGGAAAATATGTGAAAAAATATAAATACATATGAAGGAAAAGAGGGGAGGGAGGAGAGAGAGAGAAAAAAAAAAGCAAGTGTAGCAAAGTGTTAACAATTGGTGAATTTAGGCGAAGCTTACACAGGACCTCATTGTAGCCTTCTAGCATCTTTTCTGCTGGTTTGAAGTTTTTTTCCAAAAAATGTTTAAAGCATCTTTCATATGGTAAGGTTGTAGGGAAATGGAAATTTTTATTCTCTGCTAGAAGGAACGTAAATTAGTACAGTTTTGGGAAGAGGAATACAATAACATAGAATAATGATCTATGATAATATTAATAAAATAGAATATGACATAAGTAAATATAATATAATACATAATTATTATAATATATTATAATATAATAATATAACTATAGATGACCATGTCTATATCCTATAACCCAGCAATTAAAATGGGATGTGGGAAGAAAATAATAGAACTTTGTATTTATTTATTTTATCTTTTAAGAAAAATATTACATTTTATGTTAAACATTATGTATTAGTATAATAGGACATTTTCATAATTTATAAAGATACATAGAAATATTGGAGATAGGCAATTACATTTTTTATTGATAGGGCAGCCTGATGAACAAGAGCAGGAGAAATTCAACGTGCATGAGGAGACATATATAATATATGTAAGAATATTAACTGCAGCATGATTTATAATAGAAAAAAAAATTTGGTAATGTTCTGAATACCCCTCAGTGGGAAAAATATAAATAAATTGTGTTTTTTTCACATGATGGGATACTAAGTAGCAGTTATAATAAATGAAGTATCTACATGGATAGGTTAGAAAATGTTGGTAAAAAAGCAAGTTTTAGGGCAATAAAGATACTACTAAACACTGTGTATTGTCTTTGGGTATTTAAATCTGTCAGAAAACAAAAGCACTGACTAGACAACAAAGTCATGATCTTGTCGCCTCTGGGGAGGGATAGAGGAAATGAGCACTAGAGAAGGGAATATACAAAGTTGAAAATTAACATGTGGAGTCATTTCTTTACCACTCCATTCAATAAGGGATCTGAAGAAAATATTCCTAAATGTTAATGTTGGTTTATTCTGTGTGGCAGATACACAGATTTTGCTATGTTATTCTTTAAACTTTTCTGTATGTTTTTTCTGAAGTTTGTATTTCTCTGATGGATTACAGTTCTCATACATAAAGCACCTGACAGTTCCTACAACTTTCCATTTGTTTCAATTTATGGCCACACCAAAGCAACCTTAAATCAGAGTTTCCAAAAGAAATACTTGTCAACAGAAAACTCATGTTTCTTATTTTCTTTATTTTCATAATCTGTGTTCTTAATTTTATGGAAATGTCTGTCTGGTAAGGAGCATGTCTTCTTGAGCCCAAATATTCTGCAGTGGTAAGTCACTGGTTAGCATCCTGATTTATTCAAGGATAAAACTAAAAATTCTCTAAGAGCTTAGAAAGTAATTTAACAATACAAAAGTTGCATATTTATGAGTTATGTATGTTAAAGCCCATTGCAGCTTCTCTATGAAATTACCAAACTCTTGCTAATAGCTCCCTTAGTTCAATATTTCAAGGGATGCCCATATAATGAAAGAACTTTTTAGGGGACTAATTCCTTTAGAATTCACTCACATTTGGCTTCCTAAATGACATATGTTTTTAAAAACCTTATACCTATTCCACCTCTACTAGAGAGAAAGATGGTAAAGCTTAAAATTGGTCTATTTTACAGTTTGTTGGGAGAATTAATTACATTTTATTGAGCAAAAAGAACTGACATTACTATTTTTAAGGAGACTTGAGGATTACCCCCAAAATGTAATTGTAGGAACTTCCTGTGGCTCTCATTTGCATTAATAATTAGAAGATGGTTCCTATATTATTGCTGCCAGAAAAACAAAACAAAACAAAACACCTATAGTGTAAAGTTTTCTAAGGCCTATTCAATAATCCACTTATTTCAATAGTAATTTTGGCAGTCTTGCTAAGCTGGGGTGGGGGGAGAATAAGACAGGAAGAATTTTTGTTTGAAGAAGTTGCTTAGTTGATATATTTTTAATGTGTACAGGATCTGTAGTGTTGTCTCTTTTTTCAGTCCTTATTATGGACCTTTGTTTTCTCTTTTTCTTTTCTTAGAAAGTCTCACCAGAGGCTTGCCAATTTTATTAGTTCTTAAATTTTTTCTGCCTTTTGTTGATTCTCTACTGTATATGTGTTTTCTGTCTCATTAATTTCTGCTCCTGTCTTTATTTCATTTCTTTAGCTTTTCTTGTACTTATTTTTAGTCCTTTTCTAACTTCTCTAGGTGGACAGAATGCTTGTTTATTTTCAGTATTTCTTCTTTTCTACTAATATGCCTTTGTGGCTACATACATTTCCTTCTAAGGGTTTTTAGAGCTAAATTATAAATCTTAATATGGAATATTTTCATGTTGTTCAATTCAAAATATTTTATAATTCTGTTATGATTTCTTCTTTGACCATGGGTTATTATATTATGTGCTAAATTTCCAAATAGATGAGAATTTTCTGGTTACCTTAACTGTATTAGGATCAATAGTATATTCTATCTAGTCTATATGGTTTCATTCATTTGAACTTTGATGAGATTTGTTTTGTGGTCCAGTTTATAATCAGTTTCTTTAGATGTTTTATGAAAGTACTTTCTGAAGTACTTAGATAGAGTGATTTGTCCATTAGGTCAAGTTTCTTGATTATTCTTTCCTGGTATTTTATTCTTATTCAAGTTTTTGTCTGCTTGTTCTATAAATTACTAAAAGAGGTGTATATAAAAGCTCCCACTGTGATTCTGGACCTATTTCTCTCTTGTTTTGACCATTTTTTACTTTACATATTTTGAGACCATGTTATCTTCTCCACTTAACATGTGGGTGGGGGGGCGGGAATAAAGAAGGAAAATTAGTTGTAAAGATAACTCCAGCTCCTTTTAATCAATCAAAAGCATTGCTGGACAAGTAACTCCCACTGTAGGACATTTCCCTTGATGACATTTGTTGTGGGTTACATTGTGTTCCCCTGAAAGAGATAGTGTGGGCATTCTAACCTCCAGTCCCTCAGAATGTGATCTTTGAAGATGGAGCCTTTACAGAATGAGTCAAGTTAACAGGAAGTCACTAGGATGGGTCCTAATCCAATATGACTGGTGTTCTATTGAAAAGGAGAAATTTGGACACGTGTCAGACGTGTATAAGGGGAAGATGACCATGGACAGGCCAAGGAGAGAGACCTCGAGCAGATTCCCCTTCAGGTCCCTCAGAAGGACCAACCCTGCAGACACCTTGATCTCAGACTTCCAGCCTCCAGAACTGTGAGGAAATAAAGGTCTGTTGTTTAAGCCACCCAGCTTGTGATCTGACTATGGAAGCCTTAGCAAACTAATAGACCATTTATAACTCTCACGGCTATTTTGTTATTTAAAAAGTATGTTTTCAACAGAGGGTGGAAAACCTTTTCTTTCCCTAAACATGTAAAATAAGGAACCAGAAGTTAAGAGTGAAGTTGATCTGCTATTAACAGAATATCCTTTTACATTCTAACAGCAAAGTTAAATTTTTTTTTAAATCTGGCATCAAGAGAAAGTTTTGCTTAATCAACTCGGTGGGCCAGTCTTTACTGAGCAAAGGAAAACAATTTCCATGTTCTCAGAATTGCATTTTATTATTTCCTAATTAAGGATGAGAAAGACAATTCCCAAGCTTCCTTCGGAGAAGATTGGTGCAATAAGCATAATTACCTCTAAGAGGTTTAATAATAAATCACCCAATCTCCTGAGTATAATAAGTACAACCAGGGAATAATCACAAATTCAACTTCAGGGCAGCATGAATTAGAAATACAGTGCAGACACACTGAACTTTTCTGGAAGTCCAATTTTTAAAGAAGCTTAGTTTTCTTAGCATAGACCTTGTGACACACTTTTTTGAGGCCTTGTATTACTGGAAAGAGAAGGGTGTGCTGATGTATAGGTTGGGCTGTCCTAAGATGATGTCAACAAGGGTAACAATGTCCTTCTACAAACTCTTTACAGTGCCTTGTTAGAGAGAAAAGATGTGGCTGAATAAAGAACAGATTATGGATGAATATGGACCAAGACAGAACTTAAGAATACGGTAGACCTTTGCAATCATATACGCAGGTTTTCTTGTTAGTGATATGCTGATTTCTCTAATTCCCAAAAGTACCTGATATTGTGAGCACTTTTGAAGTTCTTGTCCCATGTTGGGACCAATGCCTGGAATATGCATTTGATAGATTTGATAGGTTGTCAACTGACGAATAAGATAAACAGATTGATGTGACTCCAACTTTATTAGAGCTCATAAATCCAGAGCAAGCTTACTGACGAAGGAATACGCTGATACCCAATCTGATACACTAGATATGGAAACAGTGGGCTGGATCAATGAAAGTCTGATTTAAAGTACTTGGGTTTAATTATCTCCAGGTTAAAATGTTGACAAAGGGCCACTTAACTCATTTTTATCTTTTTAGTTCATAGACTCTACAAAACAGAAGAATCTTGGAAGTCATCTTCTTCAATCCTCAAGTTAATATAGGACACTCATATAGATGATCACCTAACTCTTCCTAAACACTCCACGTGATTTGAGTGACCCAGAAAACAGAACATAGAGGGATTCAGCAGTGATTTATTCATTGGGGGTGGGAGGTTGTGAGGAGGGAGAGGTAGCAAAGAAAACCTCAGTAGCATTCTGCAGAGGCCACCACCCAGGGCAAGAGACAGGCGTGGTTTCCATGGTAATGGATAAGACCTCATTCTCTTCTAGGCCAGAAAACCTGATTTGATGATTTCACTCAAGCTGTGGAGTCAGAACCACTCAATCCTCTGTCAGCTCCGGGCACTGCCTCTAGAAAAATGCCTTTTATTTTAGCAGGTTGTTATTAATGATTCCTCTTTCTTGTCTCAGAAATGTTCCCTTACTCAGTGATGTGCTGGGTGAAGGAGTGTTTTTTGAAAATTTCCATCTCCTTCACAGCTTTCAGATTTGGCTCATGTGAAAAAGAGGTGAGAAAGTGGAAATTTTCCTTTACCCAGACCGAGAGCTTCATCACCAATTGTCTCCAGATATATGAATCTACACTGTGTTATTTTCCTGTTAACATCTGTAGCAGTTTTGATGTCTATAGTGGTTTGGGTTCAATTCACAGACCCATCCCTTTCTAGTTCTGTGACTTGAAGAAAGTTAATAAACCTCCCAAAAGTCTCAGTTTTCTTATTTATATTCTGGGATATGATGCTAGTACTTGCTTCATAATGGAAAAATGGATATAAAGTGCTTAACACACAGCCAAAAGCTGAATAAGTTATTATTAATCTCACATCTAGACTGTTTTTCTGGCTTTTCCATTACTTAATGGAGAACTTTAATTTCTTAGTAATTTTTAATACCTATTATTCAAAGGAGTTGGGAAATGTGGTATTTCAACTAATTGAATATTATGAGTAACAGAGTTGATACACACAAAATCAACATATGAGATCAAGAATATTTAGGGAATGAGATTCACAATTATATTCAAGAGACAATTTTATTGCAAAGCACTTAAAACTTAGAATTTGAATCTAGCTGGCTAATTCCAGAATCCCTACTTTAAGTTTCCAAAGATATGAACATAAGTAGGTTCTGTGTACAACTATCTTACAAATACATAAGCTGAAATAATTTCTTTTTATCTACAAGTTTATGGCACCTGAAAGTGCAGACCCTCATTGTATAACCATAAGAAAGTCATTTAAACTCCAAGCATACTTTTCCTTGTCTGTAAAATGGAGACAAGGTTAGTACCTTCTCCCTGGAGTTGCTGTGAAGTTTCAAAGTGACAGCCACTGAAAAAGAACGGAGCCCATGGGATGCACTCAGTCACGTTAGCTTACTGCAGCGGTTCGCAACCTGTGGGTCGCGGCCCCTTTGGCGGTCGAACGACCCTTTCACAGGGGTCGCATAAGACCATCCTGCATATCAGATATTTGCATTACGATTCATAACAGTAGCAACATTACAGTTATGAAGTAGCAACGAAAATAATTTTATGGTTGGGTCACAACATGAGGAACTGTATTTAAAGGGCCAGAAGGTTGAGAACCACTGGCTTAGTGGACTCTCTCAGTGCCCCACCTGGATCCTCTTTACAGGCAGTGAGCCTGGCCCTGGCTGCTGTTCCAGGTGACTGATAACAATTCACAGCTGCCTACAATCCTCAGCCAAACAGAAGTCTCCTTGCCCAGGAGGCAACGCCTCCCAGCCCGCAATCTCAGCCAATGGCAACAGATTTTCTTGGTACAAAAGGCCTCAAGTTGGGCTTAGTTGTGTGATGCTGCTGCAGCCCCCTTGTGGGATCGAGCGGACCCTGGTCTTCAGCAGGTACCACACTCTCATTTAAGCCTCTACTCCTGTCCCACTCTGCTTCTTTCCCTCCTGGTATCCTGGGGGCACTTCTTCCATCACTTATAAAAATTTCTTTTTTATCTTCGTTGTAGCTGCTCTGGAACCCAACCTGAGACAGCTGGCCTCAGACACGGCCTTAGGAAGCCTGAGGACGCGACTCTGGAGTTGGCTGGCTTGCTGGCTGGATGGCAGAGAGGACCCCACACTGAAGGTAGGTGAAGAGTTGATCCTCCCTGCTTTGCTACACACTGTGGGGTGGGGCGGGGGGGGGGGGGGGGGTGGCGGGTGGAGATTCAGATGGAAGGGCAATGTGCTATTGGGTGCAATGTCTCAGCCTTTGAGAGGTGTGGAAAAATGGTAACGATAAGGTCTCTGGAATTGGGTGGGTAGTTGAAGAGAGAAAATTACAGACTTTCACAGGGATTTATGGGTCAGAAATTGAAAGCAAAGTGTGAGAGGCAGAGGCCTTCACTCCTGCCTCTGGGATGAGGTGGGAGCAGAAACAGCTGAAGCTCGGGCACAGGCCTTAATTACGATCGTGCAGAGCTCTGAGAAGGCTGAGTTCTGAGCCGAGGCAAGTCTCTTAAGCCGGAGTTGGGGCCTTTTTGGGCAGAGTGTCACCCTGAGGCTCCTGATACAGATATTTTCTGCGCCCTGCACTTTGCGCTTTCCCCTGAATCCCCTATCCTGAAGAGGTGGCCTCTTTCTCATTGTTTGAAGGTGGAGCCTCCTACCCCAAGTTGCTGGAAGCCTATAAAGAGACTTCAACGAAGACCTCACAAAACAGTGCAGGGTTCTTTTCAGAATATGCTTCCATTTTTTTCCCTCCTGGCCACCAGACTCATAACTAGCATCACATCAGCCAAGGGGGAGGTGTTATATGTTGAAGGAGCCTTGGGACCTAGAGAGAATTTATTGGCAGAAGCTGGGAGAGTGTGTCTAAGAAGGACCCTGAGAGTGTTTTACTAAAAGGGGATTGAATATACAGTTGGTTACAGGAAAGTTTGTGGATGTGGGAGCACCCCACCACAGTGTAAGTTAATACCCTAGCAATGCCTAGGACAGGGGTGGGGAGCCTTTTTTCTGCCAAGGGCCATTTGGATATTTATGACATCATTCTCAAGCCATACAAAATTATTAACGTAAAAATTATATTGCTATGAGAAAAGCTCCTAGATTTATTGAATTTCGAATCCTGTCTACAGTTGCCTTGGCAGGGCTAGACCAAATGATACGGCCCGTGGGCAGGACATTCCCCCACCTCTGGCCTAGGAGGTGACTCTAAATTGTGGCTGGGATAGCTCTTAGAAGATTGGCGAAAGCAATGAGCTACACGAGGTGCAGTAAAAATGCACGAACTGCTGTAGCCACTGGTGGAGGAAGCAAGCTCAGAGAAGTGGGTATGCTGGTTTAGATCTGCCGTATACTAGTAAGACCAGAACACCCACTAGCTGAGCAAATTCTCAGGAGGGACCAGAGGTCGCCCCAGCTGGCAAGGCAGTAGGGTATGCACCGGTGAGGAGGACCTAGCATCACTGAGAATCTCAGCAGTCGCTGTGTTTTGTGGGCTAGAACTGATGGTTACACGGTTGGATCCCCTCAGGGATGATAATGGGATGATAGGATTCTGAAAAAGCAGAGGCCTCATGACAACAATTATCGGAAGCCAAGGCGGGTATGATTATGATAATAGGGGCAAGCCCAGAATGGCAGCCAGAGACTACAAGACACTTGCTTCAGATTTAAGATACTTGCTTCAGATTGTAACAGGTACGAGGTAACACGGTGCTGACAATTTGCATTTCGCTGATGATTAGTGATGTTGAGCACCATTTAATGGACCTGTTGACCGTTTGTTTTTGTTGTTTGGAAAAATGTTTATTCAGATCTTCTGCCCATTTTTTAATTGGATTTGGGGGTTGGTTTGTTTTGCCATTGAATTGTGTGAGTTCTATCTATTTTGAATATTAACTTATCAGTTATATGATGTGCAAATATTTTCTGCCATTTAGTCGGTTGCCTTTTCATTGTGTTGATGGTTTCCTTTGCTGCGCAGAAGCTTTTTAGCGTGTAGTTCCTCCACTTGTTATTTTTTCTTTTGTTGACTTTGCTTTGGTGTCAAATTCAAAAAATGTATTGCTGAGATCCATGTTAAGGAGCTTACCTCTTGGCTCCAGGGCTTACATTTAAGTCTTAAATCCATTTTTGAGTTTCTTTTTGTGTATGGTGTAAGATACTGGTCCAGCTTTATTCTTTAGAATGAAGCTGTCCAGTTTTGCCAACATTTATTGAGGAGGCTGTTCTTTCTCCATTGTATATTCTTGGCTCTTTCGTGGTAAATTAACTGACCAGGTGTGCGTGGGCTTATTTCTGGGTTCTTTTTTTCTATTCCATTGAGCTGTGTGTCTGTTTTTATGCCAATACCATACTTTGATTACCTTCTGGGATAGTTTGAAATCAGGAAGTACGATGTCTCTGTTTTTCATTCTCAAGATTGCTTTGGCTATTTGGGGTCTTTTGTGGTTTTATGTAAATAGAAGGAGTGTTCTATTTCTGTGAAAGATGGCATTGGAATTTTGATACAGAATATATTTACATATAAGATTTTGCGACGTATGCGACATCGATGAGGAAAGAAAGCATGCTGCACTGGGACGGTGCTGGGATGGGCTAACAATTTGTAGGAAGCATCAGTTATATAAACTCCTGGAGGGCAGGGACCTCTTTTACCCACCTTGACCTTCAGTGCCTGGAACATCGGCACTCATTAAATAAATATTGACCTTATTTTACAAGGGGCTTATAAAAAATTAATCGTAGTAAAACAAGAAATTAAATGGTTATCAATTTAACCACTTAGAAATATGTGTTTCTAAAGTAATACATCACTTCGTCAGTCAGTAACTGACACAGGGTTGATACAGAGAAGTTGTGTTAAGTAATAAGAAAAGCACTAAGCACTAAATGGATAAAGAAGCAGACTTATGAACAGACAATTAATGAAAATAAAATCAACATACAGAAAAATATATTAAAGATATTTCCTCCTCCTAAGTTAGCAATTTTTTTTTCAGTAAACATACAGAATTCTGGGGAATGTGTGGATAAATAAGCATGTGCATGTAAGCCTGGATGTTATTATGCATTAGCACAATTGTGGAATTTGATATTTTAATAATCTACCAATAATCATAAAAATATGAATCAGGTTTGCTCCCATATTTTACAGTTTTGGAAAGAATCTTTTTTTAAAATATATTTTATTGATTTTTTACAGAGAGGAAGGGAGAGAGATAGAGAGTTAGAAACATCGATGAGAGAGAAACATCGATCAGCTGCCTCCTGCACATCTCCTACTGGGGATGTGCCCGCAACCCAGGTACATGCCCTTGACCGGAATCGAACCTGGGACCCTTCAGTCCGCAGGCCGACGCTCTATCCACTGAGCCAAACCGGTTTCGGCTGGAAGGAATCTTAAGGAAATATCCCTTCTAGGGAAATTATCCCAAATTAAAATTAAAATGTAGACGTTAAGAAATTCAGGGCAGTCTTATTTATAACAACAAAGGATTGGAAACAACATTGAAGCCTAACCTAGTGGAAGGGTTACGTTAAAATATGGCCCACCTGTTCTGGGGAAGATCTGTGATCAGTCAATGTGTGTCAGGAGCGAGGCGGGAAAAGGAAAGTGAGGGTTTTATTGTTTAAAGTGCCATCTTTCCCTGAATTCCCGTTTCAGTGCCTGGTGTTTCTACGTCTCGAATGCCTCTTATTCAATTTCATGGGAGATTCAACTCTTGACCTTTTGCCAGGGGTTGGTCATCTGGCTGTGTAGTTTGAGAAAGAGGGTCCTTACATAGATTCCAACCAAGTCCCTATTTCCAGTCCCATCCCTCACCCTCCTTTTGGTAGTGCCTGGGTCTCCACATGCTAAGCCTTTCCAGGAAGCTGTTAAGCAAGTGACCTTTTCCTCCGAAGGCCTGTGGCCTGTCCTCTTCTGAGGTGCCTGTCCCGGCGTCTCCCTCTGGTATTTAACGAGATGTCCAAGTGAGATCTTCCCAAACTGCCAAATCTTATCTATGTTTTCCTTCTATGTTCTCGTGTTCCTTGTGGATTTATATATTTTTGTTCCTTCACTGTAATGGAGAAGAGAGTATTTTAAAGGATAAATGATAAGCCACCTCGTTTACCTAGAGATAGGATGCTTTTGTAATGGAAAAATCTGAAGAAAAAAAATAAAAATGACTCGGAAATGCCAACACTGCTCACTGTGGTTAACACAGATTGGCATCAGTTCAGTGGAAAGTGGCCAATGGACCTGATTTATTTGATCTTTCACTCCTCACCCCTCCAATAACAACAAAGGTTTCACAGTTATGTAGGTGCTTGCACAGTTCTTGGAATATCAAAGTTTAGGGATTCATATTTATAAATATTTATTGATGAAAAAAAATAACATTATCGAAATCTTTTTCCAAAATTGTTTTCTGCAAATCGGCACAAACGTTGCAAGCAGGAATTAATATTTCAGCTCTTTATTGCTTTGATCTTTGGTTATTTCTCCCAGCAAAACTGTAAACATGAAAAATTGACACTTTTTTGGAGAAGGGACTGGATATAAAAGTTTATCATTTGAATGGACTGTATTGTAACCGGTAACCTCAGATACATTTCCTAAATGTTTCTTTTTTTTATTGTATTTTTCCTCTATCAAATTTCTTATTTCATGAGGTTAATGTCCCCACTTCATATTTAAAGTGAGCCAGAAACTGCTTAGTCCCTTGATCCATCCGCCCTCCCTCCTCTCCCACCAACTATATTACCATGAAAACATAGTTTGCTCCCATTATGATACTTCTGAGGATTGTGGGAGAATACATAGCCCCTACTCTACTGGAGGCACACACACAGATACACAGATATAAATATACACACACACACACACATATCCATATATATGGATATCCACATATATGGAGATATATATATATATATATATATATATATATATATATATCATACTTTCTTCATTTGTTGATGGACACTCAGGTTGTTTCCATATCTTAGCTATTGTGAATAATACTGCAATGAACATAGGAATGCAGATATCTCTTTAAAATCTAGATTTTCTTTGGATATACATATATCAAGAAATGGGATTGCTGGATCTTATGGTAGTTCTATTTTTAAATTTTATAGTGGCTGTACCAATTTATATCCCTCTCCCCACCAAAGCACACAAGGATTCCCTTTTCTCCACATCCTCACCAACATCTATCTTTTTGACAAGAAGCATCCTAACAGGTGAGATGATGTCTCATTATGGCTTTAGTTGGCCTTTCCCTGATGATAGTGATGCTGAGCCCTTTGTATGTATCTGTCGTCCAGTCCTCTGTCTTCTTTTGAGAAATGTCCATTCAGATGTTTGTCTACTCTTTCAGTCAGGCTATTTGATTTTCTGCTCCGAGTCGTATGAGTTCTATATATTTTGGATATTAACTCCTCAAGGCAGATATTGGTAGGAGGCGCTGGGTGTCAGGCTGGGAGTGTGTGGGTATGGAGGCATGGGTGACTGGGTGCTGTCTTGCCTCCTGTCTGTGTCAGTTAGGAGGCCCCGGGTCGTAGTGCTGGTGCAGAGTTTAACCTCACCTCTCTTAGGAAGGGATGACCCTGTTTCAAAAGGGTGGGGCTCCCTTCTTTCCCCCTATTCGTGGGGTTGGGACTGTCTGGGGAAGTTAGGACTTAGTTCGAGTGTGCAGGACCCCCTTGACACCCCAGAGAGGTGTGTCCCAGTCTCCTTTGCATCCCTGATGAAGATCCTGGAACATAGCACTCCAATAAATGCTTGCTGGCAGGAAGAGGTAGGCTGTCAGGAAAAAATGGGTGTAGTGCTTAGGGGAGGAAGGAATTCTTGTTCAGAGCCATAATTATTTTAAAGTCGTAACGTATGAGCGATAGCTGAAGGGTTGGTGGTGAATAAGATTTCCCAGGACATTAATACGGAGTATAAACTTGTAAAGGCTGCAGTGGAACGCTGGGTGGGGAAGGAGGGCTCAACCTTTAGAAGCCATCAAAGAAAGACACTGAGAAGGAACAGAGTAGTGGCCTTGCAGCCGGAGGTGGGGGTGGTTCGTGCCTCAAAGAGAAGAGGGAGTGGCCTTAGTGGCACATGTCACTGAGAGGTCGAGTAAAAAGAGGCTGAACAGAGTCCTCTGGATCTGACCGTTTTGAGGGTCATTGGTGATTCAAGCGAGGAAGTTCTCAAGGAATCCTGGAGCAGAGCCAGTGGGCAGATAGTTGGGGACCGACTGGGTGTGGAGGAAGTAGAGGTGATTTTGTATCAAGACTTTTCCCTTGGAGAAGAGAAATAGGGCAGTAGGAAACCCAAGTCTTATAAGAGTAAGTTTTTAGCATATTTATGTGAGAGTATGGAGAGAATAAGAAGATACAGTAAAAGGAATGATTGGTGGAACAACCTCAAAGAGAAGATGAGGGAATAAGATAGAGATAGTAGATAGTGGAAAAAACTAATAGTTAATGAGCGCCTTCTGTGTGCCATGGATTGTGGAATTATTTGCATATAGATCAGGTCATTCTAACCTAACAACCCTACATGGGTTAGATTTATGCCTCTTTTACAGATGAAAAAGTTAACCTTGGCTCAGAGAGGTTAAGCAACTTGTTCAAAGCCACACAGCTGGTGAGGTTAGAATCAAGATCCAAAACCCAAATCTGTTTGACAGCTAAGTACCCTTTTTTCACAGTATGCCACACTGCCTCTACCTCTTCTTTGAAATAAATAAGACCAAGGTAGAATAGATAGAACAGGAGATATGCTTGTAGAATGGGGACAACAATTTTTTCTCTCTATCTAACTCACATATTCATTCACTGAGATCCTCTCTGCCGCTCTGAGTTGAGATACAATTGCCTCAATGTTATTCCAACCCTCATGGGAGTCTCAGAGCCTTCCAGGATTCCTACAGACCCCCAAGGCTGGCATCTCCACGGGCCCCTCTGCATCTCAGGCATGGTGGTCACTGCACTGGCTCAGTTGAGAAGTCGTCTTGGGTCCCGTGGGCACTCGGTGCCTATGCCTCATTCTACTAAACAACATTCTCACCCAGCAGTTGTATTTGTGGTGCTTTTGACTGAGACTTTTGATGGGGAGCAAAGGAGCGGTACTTATCCTAGCAACACACACAGCCTGCAACTGAACACAACTCATTCTTGTTCTTATAGCCTTTTAGTTTCCCCCACTGGGATTTCTCACTGGCTTCATCACCCATGGGGCTCAGGCTACTTCCGCCAACTTCTTCTTCTTCACTCCCTCTTCACTCTCCTCTCTCCGATGATTCCGTGGAAATGCTAAAATTTCCTCATTCTGTTAAGCAACTGTCCCTCTCCTTTACTCTACTCTGCTGGGCTGAGCCTTCCTTTATGTGTCTAAGTTCACCAAGGTACTCTGCTGACTGAAGGGCCCCTCTGTGTGCCAAGATCCTGGGCCTGGCTTTGATTTTATATACTAGGTCTGTGTGCAGGTAGAAGGCAGGCCACCAGCTGAGATGGAGAGCAGGATGGGGGAGAGCAGGGGCGAGAAGGGCTTCGAAAACAGTGATAGTTTCCATTAATATTTCACCACGAATCCACATACTTCTGAACTCACAAGTGAATGACAAACGTCTCAGGGTAAGTTCTTTATGCCAGTGAACTAGAAACAATCCTGACTCATGCGGCCTTCTGCTCACCCTGCACAGTGGCTCCTCAGCTACTTGGACATCCTGCTTTTCTATCACGTGGACCAAGACAGTCCGGGACTGTAAGTCGCTTGTGACAGGGCAGGTACTTAGCAAAAAGTGGGCCCTCCTGGCAGAAACGAGCTGAATCTGGGCTAGCAGGAGCCTATAGGGCCATCTACTTTAGGATTTACACAGATGGATTCCTTGAAACATCCCGGTCTAATGAGATAGAGGTTAAAAGTTTGAGGGAGGGAGGAGGAAGGAGTACAGGGGCTGTTTCATGGCCAAAGTAGTTTGGAAAATAATGAGGGGTCAGCCTGAGTCTTTAAAGTGCTTCTGAACCTTGTGAATGACCCAAAAAAGGGATACACGTGTGACTGTATTTCCTCTAGGGAGCGGTGTGTTGGTTTGGGAAAGGCTGAGTCAGCCCAATCCTCTCATTTTATAGATGAAAATGAGGATGAAAGAAACATTTGAGTAATTAGTAGCATATGTGCGATTAGAATCCAGGCCTCTCCTTACTCTGCATTTTCCACAGGGGGTCGCTGCACAGCCTCTTGCATCTGTACGAGGGAAGGAGCCCAGTGAACGAGCCAATAGCATGAATCTGATGTCAAGAGTCTGTTTTCAGCTTGACATTTCAGAGATGGATGCCTTGTGACTGTCAGAAATCACCCCAAACCTCCCCAGGCCCTTAGTGGAGGAATGCATTTTCCCTCGCGAACCCTACCGTTTCCAAGTTTCTGATTCGTGTGCAGAGATGTCACGCTGTGCTTTATACTTTATTCATGTTAGTCCAACATCACTTCACCAAAAAAAAAAAAAAGGGCAAATGATCCTTGCAGGGAGAACCTTTCCGGACAAATGCAAGGCCCTTTGCTGAAATGAGATAAAAGAAAAAAAATAAAATGCCAAGAAGACCAGCAAAGCGTGCACGGAACACTAGACAGAGATGTGCATGTGATGGAGTGGGGGTGACTTCTGAATCATTCCCCTAAATTTAGCAATGCAGTTTAAAAAAAATGAGCCTTTAAGATCTGCTTCCCAGAAGTTCTGCTATTTCTTTGCGAATGTCTTATGTAAGTCTGCGCCACAGGCCTGCAAGAATAATTAGATGGGAAGGGCACAGCCCAATTTCCAAAGAACCGAGTGAAATCCACAGAGTTGGAGAGGATGAGAAACGCAGGACAATCCAGCCTTTCTTTGCCTTTCTATCCAGACAGCCGTGAGGGGTGCCACCTATTGGAGGTGATGTGGTGGGCGATTCTAAGATGTATTCTTTTCTCCCTCCTCAGTGGAGCGGTCATTGTTGTGTTAATCCTTTCCCAAAGGCCTCCTCATTGTTCTTATTTAATTCCTAAAGGAGCATCTCTGCCACACCCTCCTTCCCTGGCCTGTCACTGTCCCTTCCCATTTTCCTTTCTCTCTAGCCTCACCTGTGAGTAGCTCCCGAAAGAGGCCTCCAGAGATCTTAGGAAACCATTTTTTGGTTGTCTCTCCCAGCTTTCATCTAGTAATGGCGTACATGGTTTCCTCTTGGCAAGCGGTACAGTGGTGAGAACCCTGGTGGTCAGGGCAGGGCTGTGTTGTATGCTACACAGGTGATACCACGGAAGGAAGGTGACATTTAGGTTGGAACAGATGTGTCGATGTTTTCCTGCCTCTCTGAATGCCGTGTGTGGGGTCAGCTTTGAGCTCACCGGTGAGGAGGGTGAAGTGGGCATGATGGCAATCTCTTCTCTCCAGAAGCCCCTGACTGGTCCTCTCTTGCCTGCACTCTCAGCCAGGCCACGCCTCCCACCTGAGCCTCTTCCCCCTCCTTCCCCATAATAGACCTCCTTCCCAAGCTGCCATCTTATTTAATTCCCTTTTGCTTCCCCACTGAGCTTCTAGAGATAGTTATGAATTCCTCTGGCTGGTGCTCTGGAAGGAAGCTGATAAACAAATTCACAGCAATCTATTAGTAGCTGATAATTACTTCATATATTACTTGCTTAGGATACTTCACATTTTTAATAGGCCAGAGCTAATTAATTCACAAGGTTCCTGAGATGCCTACCATGTGCCAGGCCTTGTTTTACGAATCAGTTCAGGCGAGGTTCTTGCTTATGGTGTGTGGCGGGGGGGGGGGGGGGGGGGGGGGGTGGGGGGGAGACAAAAACAAGGAAACAGACCAATCAGACCCTTTGAGATAGTGGGAAGTTGTATGAAGAAAATAAAGCAAGAGAGCAGGGCAGAGTGACTGGGTGAGCTGGAGTGAGCGGGGAAGCTTCCCTGAGCAAATGACACTTGAGCCTTCCCCTCCATGATCTGGGGGAGGGTGTTGCAGGCAGAGGGAGAGCCGGCATAGAGTTCCTGGGGTGGGACCCACTGGGCTGAGGAGAGAAAATAGGTCAGTGTCACTGGGGTGCGGTGAGTGAGGAGGAGGTGAGTCTGGGGAGGGAAGCGGGGGTCAGGTCATGGAGCCCCTTGTCACCCACAATAAGTTAGGATTTTATATACTTACAATGGGATGCCTTTGGGGAGAGTTTTAAGAAGGGAATCAGTGGGATCTAATTTAAATCTTGAAAGATTGGGCCCCTCACTGAATAGAATGACTGTCCTGGAGGAAGAACTTTAAAAAAACGCAATATTATCTCACTGGCTCCTCATAACAAACTATGAGGTGGGTGCCATTTCTACTTTTAAATGGTATGGAATTCTGGCTTAAAGATGACACATTGCCTCGTTCACATAGCTGGTAGGTAGCAGAGTTAAGAGGTTTTAAATCTCCTCCCTTCTGTGCTCAATCTCAGTGCTTATATCCATCCATCCTACAAATAAATATGGAGCACCTACATGTTACAGGCACAGAACTAGGTGCCTTGTTGGCTACAAAGATAAATGACATGTTCTTGCTGTCAAGAGTTAAAATCCGCCAAAACCGGTTTGGCTCAGTGGATAGAGCGTCGGCCTGCAGACTGAAAGGTCCCAGGTTCGATTCCGGTCAAGGGCATGTACCTGGGTTGCGGGCACATCCCCAGTAGGAGATGTGCAGGAGGCAGCTGATCGATGTTTCTCTCTCATCGATGTTTCTAACTCTCTATCTCTCTCCCTTCCTCTCTGTAAAAAATCAATAAAATATATTAAAAAAAAAAAGAGTTAAAATCCCCTACTTGGAGGAGTGAGTAGAACAGGATGAAGAAAAGGCAGAAAGAAGAATAGAAAAGGTAGAGAGATAAGCCATTTTACCTATAGATATCTATGTAGTGTTTCCAATGCAAATGACTTCTATTTCTCTCCTCCAATTAAGACTAATTAATCTAAGATTTAGCCCTTTGGTTCTTGAAGATCAAGAAGGTCTTCAAAAGATGCTAATAAAAATGTTCCCCTCACCCCCCAAAAATATGTCCCCCAACCTGGTCAAAGACAGAAAGGCCAAAACTGGGAGGGGCTCCCCTAGAGCAGTCACACCAGTGCCACCTCCTCCTACCAGCCATGTCACCAGGGAGAGTCACCAGCCTGTGACCAACTCTGGCAAAGTAGCCCCTGAAGTTACCATCTTTGCTTCCTGCCTGGACCTGTAGCAAACTTGGGACAGGGCAGACCAAGTTCGAGAATGAAAGACATGCTTCTCTGTGCTCAATCCAGAGGCTAGTATCATATACTCCATTAGTACTAGTATGATGTCCATTAGTATCATGTACTCTAGTGTTCTACCTCATCGTAGCTTTTCAAGGCTTCATAAATGTCTAATTCTGTAGTTACAATGACTTAGATTTGTGAACCATCTGTAGTGATAAAGATAAAGGATCATTAGAGGTCATTTGGAGGTCAGCAGAGTCATGCCCATTCAATTCTGTGGAGTGGAGTGGGCCTAGCAAAGCTCTCCTGACTGTCAGGGCACTAAGATCTTGTTCTGCCTGAAAGTGTGCTGAAAAGTGGTGCACAGACACCACTCTGGAAGTAGATAATACATGTGATAATAAATAAACGACGGCTTTCTGAGCGATTAATTCCTCCTACCAGATGAGTGACATTCCAAATGACACCCTTCCATTATCATATAACCCTTTCTCCTATTGCTTAAAAAACTGCAGACAACTATAACACCTGTCAACAATTTAAAAAATTTTCTAAGTGAAAACACATCATGGAGGTTCCCAAACTGACATTCACTTTATAAGCCCCAAACAAATACTTTTCTTTCTTCCGCCATCCACCCAGAATTGATTCCTGTGTTCATTCCCCCTGTGAAGTCCTCTCTGCTTCTCCCAGCATCTTCCCCATTCCTTCACCTAGTCCCCCTTTCTCCAAAGACTAGGAGCAGACAGACCTCTGATGCCCCAGACTCTTTAGAATTGAACTTGTTACTTCTCTAATAGTCAGTTTTCCCTTCTAAAAAATGGGGATAATGTTTGCGTTATAGTTATTGCATGTTTAAATAATATAATGCAGGTCAGGACTGTAACTCAGTATTCGGACCATGAGAACATAATACTTGCTAGCTGTTTTAGCCATTGCTGTCATGGCTACTGTTTTCATTTTCTTATTCCTTCATATTTCTTATTCTCCCTGTTTCCTTTCTAATTTTCCTACATCAGAAAGCCATTGCCGGACTGTTCCTCAATTTTCTATTTAAGGCGGCCCCATTTATAAAGTCCAGAGGTTTGCTCACGCGTCAAAATGTTGTCACCCAGACCTGGAAGTATGGATGATGAAATTGTAAATGTCATGAAGTTTACTCAGGCTGGGGGACCTGGGACTCCCTCTGCAGCTTATTCTAGTACAAGGTCTATGCACAGCAGTTTCCAGGAAAAATTGTTGTCTAAGGACCCCAAGGCATCCTACTCCCTCCGCCACCCCAGACTCTATGGGAATTTGGTCCAAGCTGTTACAAAGTTATTAGTTGACAAAAGCATTCTAGCCGGGGACTGGAAGGGCAGAGTCCACCCCCTTCCCACATCCTTCATGCTTACTCTCTCCTGGGCCCTGCTACCTCCTGGCTCTTGGGGCCATACCCAGAACAGGAGCGAGGAGGCCTTAGAAATCTTCCAGCCAAGGTAGGCGCCTACTGAAATATGCAGAACCCTAGTCACTTAGAAATACATCTCATTAAATGAAATGTTTTCTAAAGAGTGGGAAATAATTTATAAAGATAAAAATAACTCAGCCTTGCCACAAAAGTGGGAAAATAAATTCTGTCCCTTCTCTGCCTGGTTCAGGAAGGGAGGAAAGAGAAGGAGAGAAAGAGAACATGAGAAGGGAGGGGGAGGGGAGGGGAGGAAGACTACAAGAGAATATTTTCGGGCTGAAGCTAAGTAAGAACAGAAACTTGACTCACCAGCAGTGGTGCCCTGAGGCCCAGGGATCTTGAACAAGATAGTGGAGGGGAACTGAATTTTTAACAAAATCCATTCCTCAGTTCAGAGCTCATCAAGCCATGCCCAGCGCGGAGCTTCGTTGCTGGACAGTGGTGCAGTGCAGGGGTATGAGCACATGTGGCCCAATTTTCTCTCCCTCCCCAACACCTTTTAATCATAGGCCCCTGAAAGCAGAAAGTAACAGAGATGTCTCAGAAGGTTCTTCCTTGCAGTGGTTTTCAAATGCACCACTTGGAGTATGTTCTGCCTCTCAGGTGACCTCAGTTTCTGCCAGTTCCCCTCACCCCTACCCCACCAGCTGCCCCAGGCCCACTGTTTCCCATGCTGCTCCCGCCCCAGGACCTTTGCACTGGCTGGTCCCTCTGCCCTCCAGGATGTCCTTCCATCAGACACTGAGAGCTGCCCAGGCACCTGTGACTACACATGAGGTTGTTTCAGCTCGGGTTATACCAGATAACAGTGGCCACACTTGTGCTTTTAGAAACTGGAAATGGAATTACAGGGAATCACGAAGCGGTCTCAGAGTGGAGTCCCTCTACTGGTGTCCGTCCTGTGCCAGGAGCAGAGCCAGTGGCAGGGCTGGCAATGCAGGAAGTAGGGGGATCTCCTGCACGCCCTGTACAAAACCTGGTATTTCTCAGCCCTTGTGTTCTGGCTCATAATATACCAAGTCAGTCACTGTGAGTCACTATAGTAATGCATGGTCCAAGTAATGTGTGCACAGTTATAAATACATCTTGCTTTTTTTTTTTTTTTACCAGTTACTGTGAGAAATCCTGTCCAAAGTGCCCATGTGCTTCCTCTGATTGCCCGTCTGCCTTCCCCTTGCTGGCCTAGGCCCCCTGACCTGGAGAAGTCTCCCAGCACTGGGCTGGGAAGGCAGAAAGCATGTCCCGGTTCGCTGGGAAGCAGAGAGAGGGGGCTCCAGTCACTCGTAAAGGAGCACCAGGAGGCAAGGCAGTGGCATTTGTGCCCCAGATCCAGGGTCGGAGGGCAAGGCTCACACCCCAGCTCCTCCCCCTGGTCAGTTTGAGAGCTGGGGAGTGTGTTTGTGTGTGTGGTCAAGCCTCACCTCCGTCACCTCTAAGATAACATTGCTCGCTCTATTTACACCATGGGGTCTTAATAATGAAGATGGCTAATATTTATTGGCTGCTTACTATATACCAGACACTGTTAAAAGTATCTGTGTAGGTTTGTGCATTTAAATATGTACCTGTACATATACAAGTATGTATATGTAATAAGTGTGTAAATAAACATACATACTTACCATAAAGGGCACAAATTTTAAGTGTAAAAGCTTAGTGAACTTTTACATATCTCTTCATTCACAAAACCACTGTTCAGATCAAAACATAGAACCATGTCGGCACGCTTCCTCCCCATTAATCACCTCCAAAGGTAACTGCTATTTGACCTCTATCACGATATGTCAATAGTTATACCTGTTCTTGACCTTCATATAAATGGACTCATACAGGACCCATTCTTTTTCTCCGACTCTTTTTATGAAACACTAGGCCCATGAGATTCATCGATTACATCTCGTAGTAACGTTATATCCTTGGATCATTATATGAGTAAACTCTATCCATCTTGTGGTAGATGTACACTGGAATTCTTTCCAGATTTTGCAATTATGCATAAAGTTGCTATGAACATTCTTGTGACAGTCTTTAGGACATGTTTTTATTTCTTTTGAACATGGACCCAGGAGGGAAGGTGTTGGATCGTGGGTTTATAGATGTTAGCCTTTAGTAGAGACAACCCAGTGGTTTCCCGAGATGACTGTATCAACGCGCACGCCCACCAACAGGAAATGAGTGTCGGTTGCTCTGTACTCTCACCAACATTGGTGTTGCCAGTCTTCTTAGTTTTAGCCATTCTGTAGGGGAACAGTGGTATTTCATTGTGACTTCATTTTTGTTGTTGTTCTTGTTTTATTATTATTTTAAAATTTATCTTTATTGTTGAAAGTATTACAGATGTCTCCTTTTTTCCCCATTGACCCCCTTCACCTCACTGCCTTCACCAAACTATTGTCTATGTCCATGGATTATGTGTGTGTGTGTGTATGTGTGTGTGTGTGTGTGTATATCTACACTAATAAAAGAGAAACATGGTAATTGGCGTACGACCGCTACCCTTCCCATTGGCTAATCAGCGTATCCTTATGCAAATTAACTGTCAGCCAAGATTGCGGCCGGCAGCCATGCACTGAAGCGAGCAGGGAGGTTTGCTTCCTCCAGGAACTGCAGACTCCAACGTTCCCGGCCTCACTTGCCCGACTCTCAACTGCAACTCTAAGCAACTATTACTATGTTGCAAATAAGAAGCTAAACAAAACTGGCTTTCAGTCAGCCCCGGACCGCAACGTTGTATCCATGTTTTCAGCAGCGAGGCCTCAGAGCTAAAGCTGGCCCAGAATAAAAAAAAAAAAAAGGAAAACAAGGAGCGGTTGGGAGCTTTTAGTCAACTGCCAGCGGGAAAACAGCCCTCAGCCCCTCAGCCAGCCTGGCCAGGTACCCCAGTGGGGACCCCCACCCTGATCCAGGACACCCTTCAGGGCAAACCAGCCGGCCCCTACCCATGCACCAGGCCTCTATCCTATATAGTAAAAGGGTAATATGCCTCCCGGCACCGGGATCAGCGGAGCAGCGAGGCTCCCGGCACCGGGATCAGCATGACGGGGCAGTGCCCAAACCCCCTGATCAGCCCTGCTCTGTGCCTGATAGGGGGGAGCTCCCCAATCCCCCGATTGCCCTGCGGCTCTGTGTGTGACAGGGTGCAGCGCACCAACCCCCTGATCGGCCCTGCTCTGTGTGTGACAGGGTGCCGTGCCTCAACCCCCCGCCCCCACGGGCCCTGCTCTGTGTGTGACAGGGTAGATCCATAACCTCCCCATTGGCCCTGCCCTGAGTGTGACAGGGTGCAGCGCACCAACCCCCTGATCCACCCTGCTCTGTGTGTGACAGGGGGCGGTGCCCCAGCTCCCCTATTGGCCCTACTCTGTGAGTGACAGGGGGGAGCTCAACCCCCTGATGGGCCCTGCTCTGTGAGTGACAGGGGGCAGTGCCCCAACCCCCCTGATGGACCCTGCTCTGTTAGTGACAGGGGGCAGCGCCCCAACCCCCTGATCGGCCCTGCTCTGTGAGTGACAGGGGGCAGCGCCCCAACCCCCTGATTGGCCCTGCTCTGTGAGTGACAGGGGGCAGCGCCCCAACCCCCTGATCGGCCCTGCTCTGTGCGTGACAGGGGGTGGCACCACAACCTCCCCATCGACCCTGCCTTGAGTGTAACAGGGGGCGGTGCCCCAACCCCCCAATCGGCCCTACCCTGAGCGTGACTGAGGGTGGCATCACAACCTCCCGATCCGCCCTGCTCTGTGCATGATGGGGCGGCGCCCCAACTCCCCAATCGGCCCTGCTCTGAGCCTGACCAGGGGCTGCACCTAGGGATTGGGCCTGCCCTCTGCCACCCGGGAGCAGGCCTAAGCCAGCAGGTCGTTATCTCCCGAGGGGTCCCAGACTGTGAGAGGGCACAGGCCGGGCTGGGGGACACCCCCCCCCCCCCCCAGTGCACAAATTTTTGTGCACCGGGCCTCTAGTATATATATATATATATATATATATATATATATATATATATATATATTTTTTCCTTTGGTTAATCTCTCCCCACCTCATCCCTTTAATGACTTTAAATTACATTTCCTGGATGATGTATAATGCTGAGCAACTTTTCATTTAGTTGATTGGCCAGTTGGGTAACTTCTTTTTGAAGATCAGGCCATTTGCCTTTTAAATGTTGCTGCTTTGTATTGGCCTTTGGTTTATAGGAGTTTTTGATATATTCTAAATATAAATTCATTGTCAGAGAGAGAGATGGGTATATAGCAAATATCTTCTCCCTGTACCTTGAATTTTCACTCTGTTGAGAGTTCTTAATTTTAAAAAAGTCAATTACTATATCCATTCTTTTATGGTTATTGATTTTTATATCCTGTCTACAATATTTAACTACCCCAAGGTTTATGAAAATGTCCTTTCTTCTAGAAATTTTATTATTTTACATTTTATGTCTAGGCTTATGATCCATTTTAATTTTTATGTACAGTACAAGGTGAGGGGACACAGTTTTTTGCCTCTACTGACATGTACTTGATTCAACGCCATTCACTAAGGGGACCATCCTTTCCCCACTGACTTATAACAGCATCTTTGTCATAAATCAAGTGATGTTACTTGTGTGGGCCTATTCCTGTACTCTGTTATATTTTGTTGTATTTATTCTTCCACCAATAACACATAGTATTTATATTACTGTAGCTTTAAAATGGGTCCTAGAACTTCATTCTTCTTCAAGATTTTCTTTGCTATTCTAGGTTCTTTATAGTTCCATATAAGTTATAAGATTAGCTTATTAAGTTCTACAAAAATACCCTGACAATTTGATTGCAAGTACACTTAATGTGTAGTAGATGTTCTTTAATTTCTTTCAGCAATGTCTTGTCATTTTCAGTGCTAGTATATATATTTTATATCCTCACCCAAGGATATATTTTTATTGATTTTAGAGAGAAAGAGGGAGAGAGAGAAATGTGGATGTGAGAGAGAAACATCAATCAGTTGCTTCCCATATGTACCCCAACCAGGGATAGAACCTGCAACCTAGGTATGTGCCCTGACAGGGAATCGAACCCACAACCTCTGTGGTGTACAGGACAACACTCCAACCGACTGAGCCATTTGGCCAGGGCATCAGTGCCAGTATTTTAAGTGCTACACTTAATCTCCCGAACAACTCGAAGAGACAGGCACTGTTGTCGTTCTCATTCGTGCAACCAAGGAAACTAAGTCTCTTCGAGTTTAAATGACTTCCCAGGGTCATGTAGCTGGGTGCCACTGTGTGGACAAAATATAATGATGCAGGGACAAGAGCCTTATTGATTCATAGATTGTAGAGGGCTTCCCAAGTCTCAGCTATGATTATGGCTGTGTTTTCCTGAGCACATGGGCCCAGTGCTGCCATGTAAACATTCAGAGCCTGTTCCTCTCTGAACCCAGAGTCCTTAAGGTCTTGCCTTGGTTAGTTGTCTTCTAGTCTTGACTTTGGATTCCCCCTTCTGAGTAAGATTTGGTATCCAAAGCAAACTCTGTTGGTGCAAGGACCATGCTGGTCTCTCACTGTCTGGCACGATGTAGAATACATAATCATGCAGTAGATATTTGCTGACATGGTGGTTTAGTTGTGATACTGAATTTTGTTAACCCTCATACTTTCTCAAAATAAGTCCTTTGTGAGCAAAGATCACTATAGCACAGCAGAAACTCAGGGGCCAGTAGCTGAAATCCAAGACCGCATTGTCTGCGTCCAAGTTCAGGGAGGGTGAGAGCAGCGGGCATGGCCCGGTGACTCAGCTCTTCTTACGGGAGGTTCCTCTTCTCCAAACTGTTTTTTTTTTTAAATATATTTTTATTGATTTCAGAGAAGAAGAGAGAGGGAGAGAGAGATAGAAACATCAAGGAGGAGAGAGAATCATTAATCGGCTGCCTCCCGCACGCCCCACACTGGGGATTGAGCCTGCAACCCGGGAATCGAACCATGATCTCCTGGTTTATAGGTTGTCACTCAACCACTGAGCCACGCTGACCAGGCTCTCCGACCTATTTTTGAATGACTGCAATCCCGTTTCTGTTGTTGCCATCCTATTCATCAGCAGGGATGCAATTTAGTGACCACCAGGTCATAGATCAGGATGGAAATTATTCCAGGGCTTTCCACTAAAGACTATTTTCTATGTGGAAATGTCCTAAACATGCAATTATAGAAGCCAATTTGCTTCAGAAAAATGGGCCGCAGCACGCCATGCTAGTGGCTCATGGGATGGGCTATTTGTGTACATTTTCAAGAGGGGAGAGTGGTCAGGGTTTGAAATCAAAAAGAGAAATTTCCACCCAATCTCCATTACTATAAAATTGAAAGTACAAAGTGAAAACATGTGACCTTTTACAAGCCTGTCAAGCTCATGTCGTCTAAGCCAGGCAGTGATGTCACCGTGGGTTTCATTGCCACTTACCCTCGGGTTTACATAGAGCCTGAGCAAGGATACTTCTATGATTGTAAGGAAACAAGTCATCACGTGTGTGTGTGTGTGTGTGTGTGTGTGTGTGTGTGTGTGTTTTTCTGACCAGGTAGATACCCCCAAATCCCAGCTATAATTACCTCATACATTCTCACTGGCAATTTTGGGCATTGATGTTTGCTAAGATGGACAAAATAAAATCTAATAATTGGGTAGCAGAATCAAAGGGATGTAGGAAAACGATATAATTAAAAAGATAGCAAGGCAAAAATGTAAACATAAATAACAAGGTTCTTTCATTTACAAATTTTATTCATGAAAAACTTTTATTAAATATCAGCTTTTTATTTATTTAATAAATAAGTAGAAGGAAAATGTACCTATTTGTGTATAGCTTATCATCTGAAAATACAGCAATCCTCATAGATGTCTCTCTGTGAATTTTTCTCACCAGCCCTCTGAAGTTAATAACTATTGCCCGAGAGAAGCACAGAAAATAATAATAATAATGATAGTATAAATAATAGCATTGATAATTCACCATGAATTTATACAAGGACTTTATTATATCAAATGCAAGATGTTCCTTATATATCTTAACATTCATGTCACATAAAATTTAGGTGATTTCTGGTATTAGGTTCAAATACATCAACCGACTTAACATCATACATAGTTTCTCCGGATAAAATAGGTCAGATAATTCCCAATTCCCTCTTCAAACCTCTTTCAGATAGGTTCTGCTTTTCTCCACCAAGATACTCGTCTCCACTAATAGGCTTCTCTCCTCTTTTCTCCTCTAATATTACATGAAATTAGGATACATGTCCTTTCACACGGTGTTCCTCTATTATTACTGTAGGAAATTAGCAAATGTCTGGTGAACAAGTAATGGAAGCGAAAGTGCCCTGCTGGCATTTAAGGTACTTTTGAGTATTACAAATATTTAACAAGTGAAAATGGAGCTTTGGGTCCGTTTCCTTAGCTCCAAATTTTCTGATGGTGACCCTAAGCATTATTTATAAATCCCAGGATTCAAAGTATTTCTTCCCTATGTATGTCCATTTAAAATAGTTCCGCAAGTAGAAATTACAGGCATGCAAGTTTTGTGTCACTATAAAGAAACGATATCTAACCACATCTGGGAGACTCGAGGGATGAGCCTACATTTGAGAATGATCTATTGCAGGGTTAAGATTATTTCAAGAAACCGTTCAACAGCCTCAAAAAGGTGAAGGGTGTGAGCTCTAGAGATTAAAAGAAAAACGGTCGTAAAGGGAGAGACTAAGCTGAGATGAGAATCATAAAATGAGATCAAAGGTAGGTTTAAGAAAGTTTGCGGGGAAACATGACAAATTTACAGATTTAAAATTTGCCATGGTGGACATAAAGAGAAGAATTGAAATTGCAGAGAATTGAAAACGGTGGGGAAAACTGGGAAAATCTCAGAATGCAGACTAAACGGACAAATAGAGGAAAATTGCTGACTAAGATGATACATGTAGGTGGTAGAAATGTGGATATATCTATATATCTTGGACAAAAAATCAGAGTAAGTAAAACCAATACAATTGTCCAATTATTAAGGCTTGAATAAGAGGAAAGATTTTCCATTATCTAAAAACAAAACCTGTGTTGCTTTCAGGCCTTAGGCAACATTAATAACCTTAAGAGGAAAGCCATACCTAGAGGCAGCCTGATCCAATTGTTTTTAGTTTAAAATAACCCTATAGGCATCAACAACCAGACTTAGAGCGAATAATTTTTTTTTTAAATTAAATTAGCGAGGGCTACTTTTTCAGCAATGCTAGACTATGTTGTTTTCTCTCTTGGTACAAACAACAAGAAACTATTAAGTATTCCCCTGTTGGAAAGACCCGGAGAAGCTTCCAAAGCAGTGAGAATTTGCGGGGTTAAGATCTTGGGAGAAAAATGAAGCAAAGGAGGAGACCCTAGCCCAGCCGTGGGCAAACTACGGCCTGCGGGCCGGATCCCGCCCGTTTGAAATGAATAAAACTAAAAAAAAAGACCATACCCTTTTATGTAATGATGTTCACTTTGAATTTATATTAGTTCACACAAGCACTCCATCCATGCTTTTGTTCCGGCCCTCCGGTCCAGTTTAAGAACCCATTGTGGCCCTCGAGTCAAAAACTTTGCCCACTCCTGCCCTAGCCTTTCATGTACCTCTCAAGGCAGCTGTCAAGTTCAAAAGCAACTGCTAAGAGAAAAAAAGCTGAGCAAGGCTTTAGACCCAGGGGGCTTTGGGGACAAACATTGGATTTAGGAGCTCAACTAGAAGGAAGGGACCAGGTCTTCGGCTGGGGCTCTCAGGGTTATATCCTAGGAATAGATCTGCTCCCACAGGGACAGAAAGCTAGCTTGTCATCAGCTAACTCTCTGATGGCCGTAAGTGATCTGCTTTTAGCCGAGTGGCCCATGAGAAGAAAACCAATGGTCCCAGAAGGGAGAGAATATCTCCGAGGGCCTCACCGATCTAGACAATTTTCACTAACAACATCTAGCGCTCAGACACATATAACCAAGTATGTGGACACACAAGATGTGACTGAAAAATCAAGAGAAAATGGAAAACTCAGATAAGGAAGTTAAAAGGGAAGTTAGTATGGGCTTTATGAAGTTTTGATTGCTATGTTGAAGGAATTAAACAAGAGGGAGAATTTTGGCAGAAAACTAGTAACTTTTAATAATCAAATGGAAATTTGAGAGTGGAAGGACAACTGTGATTAAAACGATGAATGGGTATAGATACAGCTGAAATGGAAGATAGATAAAATGGATAAGAAGAAAAAGTAAGAATCAAAGGGAAAATGATGAAGTCATAGAAAGATTTAAGATACACACAGTTTATGGTGCAAAGGTCTAACATAGTTGTAATTTTAATCCCAAGAAGATGAAAGAAAGAATGAGAGCAGAAGCAATATTTGAAGAGATAATGTCTGATAATTTTCTAAAACTGAGGAAAGATTGTGAGCCACACATGGAGGAAGCATAGTCATCCCTCAGTATCCACCGGGGATTGGTCCCAAGACCCCCGTGGATATCAGAATCCACGGATGCTCAAGTCCCTAATATAAAAAGGCATAGTATTTGCATATAGCCTGCACACATCTTCCTGTATACTTTAAGACATCTCTAGATTACTTATAAACCTAATACAATGTAAATACTATGAAGATAGTTGTTATTCTGTATTGTTTAGGGAATAATGACAAGAAAGAAAAATCTGCACACATTTAGTACAGATGCAATCACCATAGGCCTAACTACATAGTACCTGTCAGCAACAAGGTAACTTTCCCCCCCCAAATATTTTTGATCCATGGTTGGTTGAATCCACTGATGGGGAACCAGTAAGTAGGGATGGATGACTGTGCTATAAAATTCAAGCAAGATAAATACAGAGATAATCCTTCCCCCAACCACCCGCCCCCTCGAACTTCAAAATAAATTTACCAAAAGTTGATAATAAAGAGAAAGTTTCCAAAGGAACCAGCATGGAGAAAAATCGGGCCGGATCACAGCAAAGGAAAAGAATAAATGGAAGGATTAATAGATTTCATTACGTTAAGATGAAAACTTGTGTGTGATCAGAACATCACAAGTAAATCAGAATGTAAATGGGAGACTGGGAATATATATTTTTAACACACAGGACAGATAAAGTATTAATAGTCTGCACATATAAAATAGTACTTCATATCAGTAGGAAACAGGGAACTTATGAAAAATGTTGCAATTTACTAGACATCAGAAATGCATATTAAAACAATAAAATTTCATTGTCACCCATCAGACCTACACTATAAAAAAATGATAACAACCAATTTTGGCAAGGACAGGGAGGAACACGCACTCCCATTTCTGGTCGGGACTGTAAATTCAGACACATTTTCTTGATGGCAGTTTGGCAACGTGTGCCAGGAGCTTTAAATATTCCTTGAACTGTTTGCTCAGCAATCTTTCAGGGTTTTTGTCTAAAGGAAATGTTTAGACAAGGACACATTGAATTGCAGCATTAAAAAATAGCTAACATTGTGAACAACATCAATATCCAACTGGTAGTTTATCGTGTGTTTCCTAAACGCGAAGACCTCCTATTTGTCCAAATTGGACGCATGCTGCAGTTGATATTAAAAGACTACCTACAGATGTCAGGCAGGCTAGTAAGTTATGATGGGCTTGTCATTGCTTTTGCACGTGTGAACTTCACTACAGACCGTAACTTTACATCAAGCTGTCAGGTTAGTTATTTGTGTGGGCACAGCACTGCCAAACCCCTTCTACTACTGACTTATGCGGCAGGCCTCTTTATTGTAACAGGGTCCATGACACAGAAGCCCAAACTATGCCACATGGTGTGTTTCCAGCTGAAGGAATGGGTGCAGGTGCAGGCAGGACTTTCTGACCTGCCTCTGGAACAGGTCATGAGACCCTCATGCGAGAGAAGCCCTCCTTATACCTGGAGGAGAGAGCATCCTGATTTCCAGGACGCAGGACAGAGAGAGCAATGGCCAGGCCTTGCTTCACTCAGTTCAGGTGCCCCCCCCCCCCCCCTCCTTTTTTGGTCCTATTACATTTTTCCACAAAATTCTAGTCTTCATCAAAACTAGCATAAGAACATTCAGGGTTAACCATATCTTTGGATCTTTATTTCCTTATGAAGATTCCCGTGTCACATAAAAGTTATATGAATATGTTTGTATGCTTTCTCTTGTTCACCAGGCTTTTGCCAGGGGACCCTAGCAGAGAACTTAGAAGGGTTAAAGAAAAGGATCCTTTTCCTCCCTCGTGGTTATATAAAATGTTCTGAGAAGATAGTTTTATTTCAATGCTTCCTCAGGCAGATATCTTGTAAATAGAAGACTGCATAGCCTATGAAGGCAATGCAATAAAAATAGGTACCGCCACATCCCCTGGGCTGAGTAGGATTTTCACAACCAGAAGATTCACGTGTCTGGAAGAACCATCACTCAGGCCCTGTCAAATATAATTTTTAAAATAATAAAAATTTTGCCCTGGCTGGGTGGCTTAGTTGGTTGGAGTGTCATCTCATACACTGAAAGGCTGTGGGTTCAATTCGCAGTCAGGGCACATACTAGGTTGTGGGTGTGATCCCTGGTAGCGGGGTATATGGGAGGCACACAATAGATGTTTCTCTGTCACATCAATGCCTCTCTCTTTCTCTCTCCCTTCCTTTTTTCTAAAATAAAATTTAAAAATATACTCAGGTAAAGATTGAAAATAATAATAAATTCCAAGTAAGAACTGTAGACAAAATCCTGACATTCCTCAATATGTTTTGAAATCATGTTATTAAATTATGTTAATTCTAATGGTATCAAAAAATCATTGTTAATGAACATAGACTTAAGAAACATAAAATTACTATAATTTTATATATGATTTCTATTGACCAACATGTTTTATTAATAATCTTTAAACTTTAGATGAGAAGACTTAGATTAAAACACTGGCTTTAATATTAAAATAAAATATTATATGGTTATCTATGTTTCATTGTCTGCTAGTAAAAATGAACAAATAAAAACAAATAATGTTTATATCCTTTAATGCCTTTTCCCCATAAAGCTGTTATTAAATTAATGGTACATATCAAGATTAATGTCATCTTAGAAATGGAATATCATAGGCATAAATTAATCTGAAGTTATTAATATCAAAGCATCAGGTATGTTTATTGCTGGATAGTGTTCGTGTTATTTTATTTTTGCCTAATAAAGCAAATTAACCATTATGCTTTTCCTTTGTAATCGTAAATTCCAGACAACAATGGAACACAATCTAGAACATTTTGTAACATGAGAAGTTTGTGCACAGCTAAGCTTTCTTTCCTTTATGTCCGCAACACAAAGATATTCTCAGATATTTAGAGATTCAGAAAAGGTCCTACTTATATGTATTTCTTACCCGGCATGACTAGGGGGTTGATCTTCAACCTACGGATCAGGAGGTGATGGTCCAGGTTGTGGGGCGTGTAAGAGGCAGCTGATCAGTGATTCTCTAATCATTGATGTTTCAATCTCTCCCTCTCCCTTCTTCTCTGAAATCAATAAAACTATATTTTTAAAAATACTATAGGACTTCTGAAACTTGATGTTCATCAGGATCCATAGGAAAAATACGATGCAGGAATATGGAGGAGCTGCTGCATTAAGCAAGATGGCCACTAGATGACACTGCTGTTCTACTCACAGGCCATCTGAGCTTCTGCATGAGGAAATGGCCCCTAGCTTTTGAAAGTCCAAATTCCCTGGAAAGCTGGAAGACTTGGGCAGTACTGTCTTTGTTTTAATTTTTAAAAAGAAAGCAGTGATTAAAAGTTGTCACAGAAAGCAATGTAAGCATTTCTTCTTAGTGCAAAGGACATTTTTCATCTCATGCAAACTGGGGCTTTCAGCTTATCAAAATCAAGTGAGGTTTGGGGAGCAGCTCCCAAGTTCATGACTCTGGGTTGGGAGTCTGAGGGTTTCATAAAGAGGAGATGACAGAGTCTGTGACCTAAGAGAGTTCACTTAGAATGTAGGAGAAACCAGAATGTTCTCAGCCAGCGCCCCCAAGACTGGTTAATGCTGATTCGATAGTCTAAGTTAGCTGGACCAGCTGGTCATGTCTGCATTGAGGGGTGGGGACATGTCTTGAAGGGCTAATGGCTCCATGGGGTGGGAGGCCCCTTACTGTGCCAGTAGGCTCTATGGGAAGCCATTCAAATGAAGGAAGGGCTCCATGGTAGGTTAGGGGTGACCTATGTCCTGGTCCTCAGCTCTGTATCCACACAGAGGGTGAGCCTGACTCTACTCCTCTTGGCTCTGTCCCTCCCCTCCAAGCTGCCTGGCTGTGACTGCAGTTCCGGCCAGAACATCGCTATTCAGAGGGTACTGGATGTCCCAGTGCAAAGTCTGGAGAAGGACAGTGCCTGAGATATTTGGCCACTGAAGGTTCACTTTGCAAGGCTGGGGTGTAGGATCTGAGGCGTGTCAAGGGAGGATAGAGGCTGGTGAGATAGTAAGCAGTCAGGTGGGGGGATTTGTTTTTTCCCTAGGGGGCAGTAGAGAGGCATCAAGAGGTTTTGGCAGGTGCCAAGTACTGTTGAGTGCTGCCATACAGGGATGCAAATTACAAGGTGGTCAATGGCTATTAAAAGGATATAAAAAGAACAACTAATACTATATTCTGGTCATTAATATTAACTCATTTAATCCTCTTAACTACCCTATAAGGTAGGAATAATTCTCTCTCTCTCTCTCTCTCTCTCTCTCTCTCTCTCTCAGAAAGTGAGCATGCAGAGGTTAAGGTACTTAACCAACATCTCAGCCACTGTTTAACTCATCATACTTTCTTACTCATAAAAGGAAGAAATAGCCTTAATATGTTCATAGACATCAGCTGGGTACAGTGGGAGCCCGAAAGAGAGGATGTTAAATTCCACTGGCATAGGGGTAGAAAGAGAGGTTGTAATGAAAAAGGAGTTTATAGGGGACTTGAACGGAGTCTGACAATTGAGTTTGTGTTGAATAAGCATAAATGGAGGAGGGGAAAGTGGGGAGACATTTCAAACAGAAGAAGCAAGTCCAGTTTGCAAAGATACAGAGGAGACACGTGTCCAAACTGCAATAGTTACCTTTGTCCAGAATCTACCAAACTTGTAGCTACAGGTAAAACCAGTGGGCAGGTGATGATGGGAATGTATATTCCATGCAGAGGAATTTGCCTTGTTCCTATTAAGCTTAGATTGTTAGATTCGGTCCACTGATCAAACATGTCAAGATCACGTAGGAGGCTGCCCTCTTCATCCCAGCTATTAACCTTCTCGGGGTCTGACATGCAGGAAGTTGATAAAAATGCCACCATCCAATTCATGGTAAAAAACATTGACTTGGGACAGAAATCACTTAGGACAAAGGTAACTTTTTGCAGTTTTGGCACAGGTCTCCTCAGCACCTTCGCAGACTGGCCTTGCTTTTCCTGAGTCCCTGAGCAAATGACATGCTCCGTTGCTTGTGGTCAGTCAGTCCTATAGTGGCCCCAGGGTACTGTCACTTGTCTTTGTCTTGTCCACGGGGACAGCAGGAAGCCAGATATTGACATTAAGAGACCCCTGTGCATAGCTTTTTCTTGGTTTCTCAACCTCATAACCATGCTGGATATCAATGAGAAATTATCCCAGTATGACTTCATGAACTCATATTGATTTCTTATTATCCTTTCTTCCTTAAAACCATCCATTTGAAAGTTCATGCTAGAATTTCAGCTAACCAATGAGCCATTATTCTGGAACAACAAACCGTTTCCCCTTTTTGCAAGTCAGACCAACATTTGTCCATTTTAAGGGCCCCAGCAGCTCTTCATTATCCACGGGTCAGCCTTCTAATTCCAGGTTTCTCCCCGCATCCTGGAAAGTGATCTGTGTTCATGGTCCTTCACGACCTGGATTCTGCTTACCTTCCCCATGTCTCCTGAGCCTCTTCTGTGCTCCAGGGCAGTTCTCAGGACACCACACTGCACCACGCTTCTGTGGATTTGTTCATACTGTTTCCTCCACCTTGAACACTGTTTCTCCCTTCTCTCCACCCAAGGAAATCTTACTTATTCTTTTTAAAAAATTCATCTAAGTTATACATAGTCTTTAAAGTGAAGTAGTTATAAACCTCATTATGAAAAATAGCAGTGCCCTGCCCTTTCCTTGCTCCCTCCTTCATTCCCACAGGCATCCCCTTTTATTGCTCTTTAGGCAATTCGCTTCCACATTTCTAAATAACACATGTCTACTACCAGTTTCTGGATTTTCAGTTTGGAGAATTACCAACTGAATTCTCATTCTGGAAGATAAGACTTCGTTCTCTTTAGCACCTTCCTCATCCACCTCCACAATTTTCCTCTCCCCAGTCTCCTAATAGATTTATACCATCATTTTTGGTTAGATCAGTATTTAGTGTTTGCATAATCATGACTATTCACAGCATGCTCATGTAAGAAACCATGTTTACGTTTCCTTTCTGGTACAACTTTTCATTTTCCTTGGAGTTAATTGTCTTATTCATTTGCGTAGTTGTCTGTTCACCTACCACTAATTCCTACCTAGGCATTCTTCCTTAAGTGTAAATTTCCTCTCCATATATTCACACACATCAGGTATTTTATTGAGTTCATCTTCTGGGATGTGTTTCCTCCCCCATCTGTACCACCTGCACTTTAGGACTACTGAGCAGCTGTCTTCTTCATATCTCTTCCTCATCATCCTGGAATTCTTTCCCTCTCACCTGTGCTAGATCCCTTGTTTCCTGCATCCAAAATCTCCTTGTCTTTCTTTACTCCTTCTCTTTTGCCAGAACATATCCTGAGATAGCTCCCTAAGAAAGTATGTATGAGAGGTTAATTTTTTAAAAACATGCATGCCTAGGAATGTGTTTGTTCTACTCTGATCAATCAACATATTTGATTGATAGTTTGGCTGTGTATAGAATTCTGGGTTGGAAATTATTTTCCTTTAGACATTTTCTAGCTTCCATTGCTATTGCCAATGGATGAATGGTAAGGGCAGAGAAGAAAACTAAGCAAGTCCGATGCCATTCTGGTTCTTGATCCTGTGTATATGGCCTCCTGGAAACATTTAGGCTCTTCTGTCCCTGGTGTTCTGAAGGTTTACAGTGATGTGCTTTGGAATGAGTCTGTGTTCTTCCATTATGCTGGCCACTGGATGTGCTCTTATTATCCAGAAGTTAATATCTTTGAAGTCTGGGTAATTTCCTTGAATTAGATATTTGATAACTTCTGTTTGTGTTTTGGGGATTTCTTAGTGTTTCTGGGCTGTTTTTCTAATTATTTTACTCTTTGTAAAAAAAAATATCTTTGTACTTTTGTTCTTTTCTCCAGGAGATTTCTTTCTTATCTTGCACACATTTGATTCTTCATGCTTTGTATTTCCAAGAGTTCTTTAATTTTTTTGGTTCTATGCAGAGTATCCTCTTTCTATTTCATCTATAAAATCCTTCCTCCTCTAAGGATATTGAAAATATATATAATGTTATGTGTTTTTTTCCTTGTGAATTTTCTTATTTTTCTTCTAAATTCCTTCTTTCCTTTTTGTTTTTGTTGTTTGTTTTTGCCTTTGGTATTCAAGGCTTTTCTCAAACATCTGGAAATTCTGGGCTGTTCTCTCTAGTTTAAGAGTGGTGTCCCATAAAGCTCCATGCTGGCAGCTGGGGTCCATTGGCTAGAAATAGCTTTGCTATTGGGTGACCTGGCTGAAACGTTTAAGTATTTTTTCTTGAACTAGTCAGTTGCATTTTCAGAGAAAAGGCTTTCATTTTTTCCCTGGAGGGAATGAGCCCAGTGCTGTGGTCCTGGCTGCAGAGTGTAGAAGGCTCTCTCGGTTCTGTGTGCACACTTTCATGGACTTCCCCTGTGTTCAGGCAGCTGCACCTCATGTTCCCAACCCAGCATCCCTCCAGCCCACCTTCCCAGTCTCCTGCTGCAGGGGAGCAGGGGAGCTATCAGCATGTAGAGGGTGGAGTGTGGGTGGAGGCACAAAGGTATATGAGGGTCTTATTGCTTTTTACACCAACTTTCAACCCTTCCTTCTGCTTTCAGTTGCACATTTACCTTCATTGTTGGAGGAATCTTGTACTTTTCTGGGGTTCAGCAGTGCAGTTACTTCCACTGGCTGCTAAGAGTTCAGCTTTCTCAGCTCTGTTGAGTCTGTTACCACAAGGCCCCTCTGTTCCACTTCAAAATAATGTCTTTAGTGTAATTTCCTTTCCTGTTCTTGTTGTCCTTAAAGGTTTATTAATTTTAAAATGTTCTGTATTGTCATTTTTAGTAGGTTCTCGGGAGTTAGTAGAGATCATATGTCTTCAGTCCACCAGCTTTCACAGGAGTCATGCATGATTTTTTCCAATCCTTGTGCATCACGATCTCCTGCTAGGACCTTCCCTGACACCCACACCTGCAGAACCAATGGCCTCCTTCCTTATAGTTCTTTTGTATCTGAGCCTTGTACACACTTCTCTTCTTGCATATGTAACATGATTATATAAGAAGTTTGGATCGTCTTACTGGATTGCAAACTGCTTGACTGAAGAAGCCCTGTTATCTAATTTTACATCCTCAAAATATAACACAAAACCAGGTACCTGGATGTTCAATGAATGCATGTTAAATTGAGTAGAAATTGGATGGTGTTTTGTATAAGTAACTCAACTGTGGAGAGAGGAATGGCCCAGTTGTCCTGGAAGCAGAAAGCCCCTAAAAGAGGGTGTTTTCTTAAATCCTATTTCTTCATCCCTGGGGATGGTGAGCAGTGGAACTGCAGACTTAATTTTTCCTAAGGAATTCCCTTCAACCCTGGGACCTCCCTCAAGGACAGGGAAGCAGGGTCTGGAACTAAGGATGGCTTTGGGCTGGGATAAGTTAGGTTGTTTTTGCCAAGGAATCAGGGTGACATGGTTTTGGCAGGATGGGTGTTTATGATCATCATCTCATGCATGGGGAATGGGGTATGATCAGGAGTGAGTATTGTATCCTCTCAAGCCTCCTGGTCTATTCCTTGGCCCTAGAACACACTGACCTAGCTTGTTCTAATGAAAGCAGAGACATCCAGAGCTGGGCTGAGTTGAAAAGCCTGCAGGCCCTTTAAATGACATAAACAGAGATCTGGGTTGGTGTCCCTGCTGGGAATCTAGCCCACAGTGATAGTGATAGTGTTGGATACCCTCCCTGTGCTAAGTTGATCAATAAGTCCTCCTCTTTCTATTAGGCAGAAAACCAAAAAGCACAGCTCACACGGGGGACCAGGAGGCCGCCTAGTATAGCAGCATTAATATGCTGGGACTGTGGTGTTTCAGTTGGAGAATCGAGACGTGGAAAATCAGCCTGGCATAGCAGCCTGAAGCTCTGAAGTTCCAGTAAGTCAGGAAGGCCTTCGGGAGCTAGTGCAGCTGGAAGGGGCCTGGAACCAGGCAGTGTGAGCAGGCAGTGTAAGCCAGGCTACTCGACAGAATCCGAGGTCAGAGGTACCAAAACCACACCTGGGGACTGATTATGTGCCTCTAATCTGATAGGTGAGGTAAGGATGGAATGAGATGGGGTGTGAAGAAGCTGGTCTGGGCCAGGCACCTAAGCTTAGCAGTATTTCTCTCAGCCTAACTCTTCTGGCTTTAGAAGGGTTATTTCTTAAGGTCTCAGGCTCCTGTTAGCAGCTCAAGGCCCCTGCAGTCTGACACTTTATTCCACATGACAGCTCTCCACTCACTGTGGTGACAGTGTTTAGGCAAGAGCTGTCCAGAAGAGAGATTGTAAGAGAGAACAAGCGAAGGGGGGGAAAGATACCATTTTCTTGGTAGTGGGTAGGGATTATACATCTGTCTGGGGGAAATAAACCTGTCAGGAATCTGTTGGCCTACTGAGGTCATAGACATGGGAAGTGCTGACACGGAATCCAGTAGACCCGTGAGCCTGGATGATTGACCATTTTGACACCATCAGATATGCACATGCCAGAAGGAAACAGACTCTTAGAGCCAGAACAGCAACGATGGGGGTGAAGGGAAGGACGGGGGGCGCGGGGGGAGGGGAGTTGTAGCTCTAGAATGGACAGGCATCAATCCTCCATTCCGTCCTTCTCCTGCCTGTTTTTCTTGTCATATATTTAAACAATAAATGAAATTTGGACATGAATCTGGATGTTACTGAATTGCAAATACATGAGCTGCCCTTAGAAAACCCAGAGACTCTTAGAGGAAAAGTCAAACAAGGCCAGGATTTTCCCAGTGGCCTCTGCGACATCTGAGCTTATAACGCTCCGTTGGCTGGAAAAGGCCCTCGAGTGTCATGAATGAGGACACGGGTGCAGAAGCCGGGCCCACGGCTCTCAAGGCCCAGCTCTGCCTCTTCGCTGTGATCCTGGGCAGGTGAATGGACCTCTTGAGGCTTCAGTTAACACTTAGAAGACAGGAACCAGGGTCATAGGCTGGTTATGAATGTTACTCAGGAACATGTGAATAACAAGGTCCGCAGAGAGCTTGGCACAGAAGTGCCAACCCTTGTGTCTGAAACAGCTAGAGCACTGCTCCTCTGAGTTGTTCTGAGTCCATATATTCTTCTAGATTCTTCCCGACTATGCCAGAATAGGTTCCTTCTCGAACCCGACTCGCTACACCAGTGGTCGGCAAACTCATTAGTCAACAGAGCCAAATATCAACAGTACAACGGTTGAAATTTCTTTTGAGAGCCAGATTTTTTAAACTTACACTATATAGGTAGGTACATTGTTATTAACTTAATTAGGGTACTCCTAAGGCTTAGGAAGAGCCACACTCAAGGGGCCAAAGAGCTGCATGTGGCTTGCGAGCCGCTACACTAACTGTTGGGTCCAAGCCCCTCTGCCTAGGGACTGGACCTTCTTGAGCACTGGGTCGTAGATGGAGAAGCCATGAGAAGTTGTGGGTGTATAAAAATGAGTCTTTATTGCAGAAGCCAGTGGCCATATAGCCATCAGACAAAACAGTTCTTTACAGCAAAGTCCTGTATACGTAGCCGCACAACAGCTAATAAACAGATATATCTTCCCACATAGCAGCAGTACTAGCCTCTGTGCCTACAGCAGCTACGAGCAGCCACAAGCTGCCTCTAGCCCTATGGCTTTACGTAGCAACAGTACCTGAAGTCTCTGCCTTAGCAGCTTCTCCCAGCCTCCCCGGCCCCTCCCCTCTCTCCAGCACACTCCTCTGCCCAGCACACTGGCTGGTTTCCGTAGCCTTACATCCTGTGTAGCACACTCCAGCACACTAGCTGGTCAGTAACTTATATGTTATGCCAGAGACAAGGCTTCGTGCCAATAGGTAAATTAATCATATTTTGGGCATAGAAGGGCACGCATGCACAGTATACTGTAGGACTGTTGCGCTTCTGTCCTTGCACCGGCTTATGGCATCTTAGCCTAGGCACAGAGTGGCCTTGGACATTCGGTGTATTGACAGCAAGGCCTCTGTGCTTTAATTGGCCTTGACTATCAGGGGTCTCTGGTGTGGTTCCCACCACATGCCACAGCGTGTTGGTTTCGTTATGGTGTTCATGGCTAGAGGCACTGAGGCCCGCCCATGTGACATTCTACCCTCCTTTGGTCACTCAGAGGAGATTAGGTAAATTTGGGCAAAGAAGTAAGTTTCCCTAAGAGAATGGGAAGTAGAAACTGGAAAGTTGTAAGAATCCAAACAGGAAACCGTAACAAAAGCATTTCACAAATGCTAATATTAGTTATTAGTAATATTTCCTGGGAATCAGTGCAGTGGTGTATACAGAACCAGAATGGGGACTTAAGATATCTGTTCAGGTGGTACCATCAATACTTACCTTGCGGGTTGCCACTAGGATTTAAGAGGGCAGAGCATATGAAAATATTTAGCCTAATATCTTGTGCGTAGAAGGCATTCCTCAGTGTGTGTTAGCTTCTTTCCTTCCCATAGTCTCTCTTCTAGTGCCCACTCAAGAATCTCTGATGCATAATTCATAACCCAGATGCCAGAGCAAAATTGAGAGATCACAGAATCAAGACGAAATAACATCTCAGTTGGTTGGGACACTGAGGCTGGAGAAATAAGCTACAATTCCACACAGGGGCGTGTCTGCATGAGCACAGCTTACAACTTGGGCTCCAGTGACAGTCGTACTGCACACCAGGTACTGGAATTCATGGTTCCGTTGTGGCCAGCAGTGGGCAGACCATTCCTAGAGCACTGAGTCCCGTCTGAGAGTCATGGTGTTCAAAAGGAGCCCTGATACCCCAGCACCTCTTCAAGGACATTGCCAGTGTGCCAAGCACCCTGAGGGATGGCTGGGGAATCAAGGAACTTTAGTATGAAAAATAGGAGACGAAGGGAAAGTATGACAGCTATTTATTTTGCTTAAATATTATTTTATAGAAGAGAGAATAGTTGGGCATCGTGCCCTACCAAAAAAAAAAAAAAACACAAACAAAACACACACACATAAAACAAAAAAACCCACAAAAAGTTGGAAATTTCAAGGAAACAGTTTTGACTCCTCAAATTTTTATTCTTGTACATTCATTCACTCACCCAACAAACACTGATGGAACCGAGCACGCACTGGGTGTCAGGCGTGTTTCTCTGTAGGCACTGTGTGCTGGTAAGTGTTTAGTAACCAGCTCTCCAGGAAAAAAGTCTGGATTTATAGCATTTGCCAATCTCTTTGCTCTAAACATTCCCACCATGGCGGATTACAAGCTATCAATGTAAATGTGGAATTGGGAAGAGAAGCGCCCGTCGGCTCTTGGAACTGGGGCAGTGGGCTTCAGCACACCCCTGGCTGTAGTTCTGAGGATGCAGAGCTCAAAGGCACAGTCCTGCATGGAACAGACCTACAGTTTATAGGAAAAAACCTCTCTAATTCAGCTGTGATCTAGAAGTGCAGTTGGTTCTGAAAGAGGACTCCAATGTGACTAACTGGGGTTGGCTAGGGAGTAAAGCAGGGAGGGTTGCCTTCTGACGGGGGAGCAGCAGTTACAAACATGTAATTGTGAGGGGAGATGGTAAGTCCTTATGCATGTTGTCTGGTTTGGTTGGAACAGAGAGGGTAAGGCTGGCTTGGGAAGGCTGACACTAGAGACATGGAGTAGCCAGAACACAGCACATTTGAGCCTATGGATGCAAGGTTTCTGCTGGGGAGTGATGTGGTGTTATTTGCATTTTAGCAAGTTCAACCTGAGGTCAGGATGGAACAATGGACTGCATTAGGCCAAGACTGGAGGTAGAGATAGCAGTTAGAAACATCCCTAGGTAGTTGACAAACAATGATAATGGTGTGACCGTAGTGACATTGGCAAATACAAAGAAAGGTACACAACTAAGTGATGTCAAAAACATTAAAACACACGGGAGAGAAATATGGGTGTGGTTATGACAAAGTAAGGGGGAGAGAGGAGTTAGGGAGGACATGCAGGTCTGTGGGTCAGTGGTAGACACATTCATTTGTTAGGAAATAGTTCTTACAAGAACTAGCTTGGAGAGCCTTTTACAATACTAATTCCTGGACTCCATTCTAGAGATTCCGACTTACTAGGGGGTGCTGGGTCTATTCACTTGCATTTTAAATTCCCCAGGGGATTCTATAGGCCTGAGCTTTCATTCATTCCTATGAGTCAGGCAGACTTCTAGGCCCTGGAGATGCTGCAGAGATTGAGACAGATTTCCTGCTTCTGTAGAGCCTTTAAGTGGGAGAGAATGGGAATGAACAAATAAAATAGTGTATACAATAAACAGTAATGTTTAGGTTACGGTACAGTCTAGGAAGGAAATCTAGGATAAGGGGATGGAATTTAATGGAAGATGAGATTGCTATTTTAGGTAAGGTTGTTGGAGAGCCTTCTCTGAAAAGGTGGCTTTCCTCCCAGGATGAAAAATGAATGAGAACTTGAGAGAAACACGGAGTTATCCAACATGGGGAAGTTACAGAATGTAATGTGGAAAGGGCAGGGGTGGGAGAGTGCTAAGTTCTGTTTTGGCCATGACTTCAAACTCTGTGTCAGGCCTCTGGATATATCAGAGCTCATGGAGCAGGTCTGGCTCAGGGTATAGATGGGAACACCAGGATATGGGTGGTGGTTGAAGCCAAGAAGCGCGTGGAATGAGAGTGAAACCCAGGGAGAGAAAGGATCTGGGAAGGAAAAAGGCAGCAGCCAGAGAAATGGGAAGAACACCCATTGGCCAGGGCAGAAGATGCAAACAGGTTCCAGAGCTGCCCACAGGCCTAGCGAGGGAGGGAGAGAAATGTGTCCATTGTGTTTGGCAATGGAAGGCAGTTTTCTATCTTGATAAGAGCAATTTGGGAAGGATACCTGGGGTGGGGAGGTGGAGGATAAGCAATAGAGGAGGTGAAAAGTGGAGGTAAAGGTAAGGGGGGAAGGGAAGAAAGGTGCTGGAGTGGGATAGAAGGGCTCAGGGTTGAGAGGGGATTTTTAAAGTGGAGAGACGTGGACATGTATGTGTATTAAGGGGAAAGAGCCACTGAAGAAAAGCTGAGAGAGACCAGAGAAGTTAAGACACCGATGAAGGAGAGTGACTGATCTCTTTCCTGCAGCCAGAGGGAAGGGCGGGGGCCATGCAGGTGCCATTCTAAGTAGGTTTGGGAGAAAATGTATTTCCCACCTAAGGACTTTTATTTTGCAGTGAAATGGAAGCTTAAGCTGTTTGCAAAGAACAGGTGGGCAGGGGTCTAGGCAGAGTTGGGGAAAGTGGCAAAGGGAGTAACACTTGTCCTTGGAAGTAGGTCAGGGAGGCGACAGGGCCTGGTGTGCCTGTTGGGGTCCTGCTGGCCCAGCTGCGGAGAGGCTTTGCCTTGGCGGCCCAGCAGTCACCGGGACTGGTGTTTAGCTGACAGCCCTGTGTCCCAGCCATAGAATCCAAGGTGGAGGGAACTGGGTGGATCCGGTGTTGGGGTTCTGCCCATGAGTTCAGAGACAAGGAAGAGAAAATCAGCAGCACCATCCAAGGAAGCTGTTGGTGCTGCTGGAAGGGGAACCTCTGGTCACAGATGAGCCTGTGTCATCCCTCTGGGAGTGTCCGAGCTGGTGACTCCTGCAGTGGGTCTGAGGGGCGGAGCCTGGGGTCGCATTTCCACAAGCTTCCTGGATGATTTTAATATATGCACAGGTTTAAAAACCCGCTCCTTCCTGAGGCCTAAAAACCCCTGGACAGCACCCTGATACACCTCTACTCCCATCAGAACACACCAGATGGCCGGACCAGGGGTCATGCCGTGCAGGGAAAGCCTGCTCACTTGTCTCTGAAAGGGCGAGGGTTATGCCCTCCATCTTGCCTGTATCCTCCATGTTGGGGCCACGTGCGGGCTTCTTCCCGGAAGCCCAGGCCTCTGCTGGCCACGCCCGGGATTTTAAACTAACCAATGACAATCAAGGGAAGTGCGCGCCATAGATATGACCACATCCTGTGTAACAGGACCCGGCTTGCGCCTGGCCAATCGGCAGAGCACAGTCCTTTCTCCTCCCCTTACTCCGACCCCCCTCCCCCCATATAACCGGTCTCTGGGCGGGGTTCGCTCTCTCGGCCACTCGGTTTGCCGTGGTGTCGGTGAGTCTGGTGGATGGAGAGCTCAAGCTAGCTTGAAATACAGATTCTTATGCTTTTGCATCGGATTGGCTGGCTCCCTGATGTGGTTTCTTGGGAATCTTGAAATCTGGGCATAACAGTCTCCCACTCCCAGTGTAGACATGCCAGGCCTTTGACTTCTGTGGATGTGGAATCAGTGGCCAGAGGGCAGCCCCCAGCCTCTGGCGTCTTCCCGCCGGACCCTCCACTTGTCTGTGCACCCAGGCCTCCCCAGCACCCGCTGCAGAAATGTGCGCTGGCCCCGCAGGTTCCCTGGGGAGCTGCCCACCCCTCTCGGGAGGAGCCCCTCCAGGGCTAACCCTCCTTTTCCTGGCTCGGCCACCCTTCCACCAGGAGTTCCTGGTGATTCCCCCACCCCCTACCCCGGCTCTCAGCCTGAGAGCTGGGATTTAAAAGCCAGAATTAATTAGGCAAATATCAGGCGGGAGTGAGTCACAGCAGCCCTGGGTATTTTTGTCCCTTATAAATGGGAGCCCTCACAGCAAGGCGGAGCCTGAGGCACTGTCAGCCACCCCCACAGGCACTGATTGAAAAGCAGAGCTAGGGGGCGTCTTTCATGGACCCAGCGGGCTCCAGCCAGGACTCTTGAGGATGTTGGTGTGGGTAGGGGGGATGTGGCCCTAACCCTCTTAGGAGAATCCTTGTCAGAATCTGTTGGAATAATTGGATGCTGAAATAAACAACCAAGCCAAACTCGAGGCTTGTGTAGGCTATAAATTGGAAGCATTCTCATCGACTAGAAGGGGCGCAGCCAAGGAGAAAATTCTCAACAACCTGCCCATTCTGAATGTCTTCTTGATTTTCCCCGCCAGACTCAGCGGACTAGATTCTCATCCGTAATTCTCTAAGCTGGGATTGGGGTGCGGGGGTGAGGGGGTGGTGGGGGAGCAGGCATCAGGGAAATAAATGGCTGGGATTTCTTGTGTGATGCCCTGGCTTGCAACAAGGGCTGAGTCCTTTGCCCCCAGAAATCTGCCTCCTACCTCTTCCCCTGCCTCCAGGGCTCATCCCCCAGACCAGTCAATGATTGTCAAATACATGTAAAAACTGGGAGGAGTCTCCAAGATCCATTTTCCCAACTTTCAATGAGTTTCATTCATTTATGCAGCAAAATTACTGAAAATGGTATTATGCGAAAAAAGAAAATGCTATTATGCGCCATACTGATAAATGAATCTGCCATGAATCCTGCTCATGGTAGTTTTAATCTATGAAAGGAATTAGGACATGCACATCCTGAAATATAATAAGAAGTGGAGAATGATTAAAGTTCCTTGAGAGTGTGGGGGTGAGTTAGGAAGGCTGTGATGATCGGAAGAAGCAGAGATTACATCAAATCGGGGAGTCAGAGAAGGCTTCCTGGAGGAGGTGGCGTTTGGTGCATTTGGACTTGCGAGCGTGGCTCCAGGCAGAGAGGTTGGACCACTTCTCAGAGCTCAGAGAGCAAGTAAGTGGCAGAGTAGGACCAGTGGGACAGCCCACTTCTCTTGAAATCTGCTCCAGTGATGTTTACCCATGAGATGGTGGGTTTTCCTCCATCCGGCAATGCAACAAAACTTCTAGAGTATTTATGACACCCGGTACCAGGCTGGGTCTGATAATGTATCTCTCCTCAAAGAACTAACAGTAGCCGCACTGAGCCCAGCCAAAGCGCCCCGTCTTTTCTTTACTAGTAATGGCACCTTCTCCGCAGCCTCACGAGCAAGACCTTCGGAGTCATTCTAGCCTCCCCGTCTCCTCCTCACTCCCCACATCTAATTGATCACCAATTCTTGTTGGTTCTGCCTCATTAAGACTTCAATCAATACGTATGTATTGGACATCTCTGTTAGGCTCTGGGAAACAAAGATGAATAAGGCACAGTCTCAAGAAACCCATGATTAATGATGGAAGCCGACTTGTAAATGAAAACGATGGTGGAATGTGTACGTGAGCAATATGCTATGCCAGGAGAGCTGTGGGAGCACAAAAGAGGACAGGCACTCAGCCAGGGGGAAGTGGGGGTGCAGGACGGGCACCAGCACAGTTTTCTAGTTCGTGCCTCCTCTCCATCCCCAATGCCACAGGTCCCACCAGGCTCTAAGCAGTGACAGCTGGACAATGGCAACTTCCCTAAATGGTCTCCTTGTCTCCAAGCCTCTACCCATGTATTTTCCATTCTGTTGCTGGATCTTAAAAAATGCAAGTCCATTTATGTACACACGTCACCTTCCTTAAAGCTCATCATTGGCTTCCTAGGGTTTAAAATAAAACTCGAACTCCAGGTCCAACATACAAGGCTGGTAACAACACAGCCCCTGCTTACCTTTTCAACCCTTTAGTGGACCACCCCACCCCCCAAATCCCTGTTTACTCACTAGGAATTACCTCTGCACATGTTATTCTCTTGGTCTAGAAGCCTCCCCCTTGGTGTCTCCCGAAGGAATCACTACTTTTCTTCCCAGATTCTGTAAAAGCTGGGCCCTGCCCTGGGGTCCTTGGGCACAATCACTGGCTCCATCTTGGTCTTTCCTTGGTATTTGGAGCAGCCCTATTACTCTCATCTCTGTTTTCTGCTGCAATGGCCTGTTAGACACCTTGCCCATCACCAGGCAGAAAGCGTCCTGCAGACACGGCAGTGTCCTCCACATCATCGGACCTGTGCTGCCCAGACGGTGTCTGACACATCATAGGCACTTGATAAATGTTTGTCACACAAATATAAGTGAGTAACCTGAAAACAGGTACATTCTCAGAAACCCCCTGGAGAAGGAAATTCTGTTGAAAGTACTAAGCATCTGAATGTATGTCAAGGTGACTGGGTGTTGACATTATCCTTTAATTTTTAAAGATGTTTCCTTCATCTACAATTAAGAGCAACTAACTTGAGATGCCCTGACAGCTCAAGCCAGGAGGTGGAAATGTTCAGGCCTCAGAACATCCCCAGAGATACGGTCTGTCGTGTCCTCTCTTCTCATTCTGGCATTTGCAGAAATAGCTTTGTGATTTGGGTAGTTTAATATCTGGAGCCTTGGTTTCCTTATCTAGGTAATAATAATAATAATAATAATAATAATAATAGTAGTAGTAGTAATGAGTTGAATAATGGCCCCTGAAATATAGGTCCACTTGGAACTTCAGAATGTGTCTTTATTTGGATTGGGGTTTGCATATGTAATGAAGGGTTTCAAGGTCATCCTGGAGTAGTATGGGTCGTAAGCTAATGGTGGTTGTGTAAGTGAGGGAAAAGGAGACAGACACAGAGGAGAAATCCAGGGAGAGAGGCCATGTGGACACAGAGGCAGAGATTGGAGTGATATGCATACCAGCCTAGGAATGCCAGGTGTTGCCAGCAGCCCTGGGAGCTGGGCGAAAATGCAAATCCATTTACAGGCACACATCACCCTCCTCAAAGCTCCTCCGCGGTTTCCTGTGGTTTAGAACTCCAGCATGGCTCCTGCTTTAGGAGCATCCGGAAGGGATTCCCCCTCAGTCTCTGAAGGAAGCAACCCTGCCAGCAGCTTGATCTCAGACTTCTGGCCTCCAGACTGTGAGAGAATACATTTCTGTTGTTGTTAGACACACAGCTTGTGGTAATTCACTATGGCAGCCATAGGGAACAAATGACAGCTTACCTGGCCCACTGGGGTTTGGAGAAGATCAGATGAGACTGTCCGTGGAGGTGCTCTATGAACCTCTGTAAAACACAGGGCCACAGAGCTGGGGGTGGAGGGCGGAGCTCCTTTGAATCGAAGGGGAACCCGGCCTCAGTCCCAGGGGACCCCTCCTCTGCAGACTCCACAGGAAGCATACCCAGCTGGGCCTCTGCTTTACCGGCCCCAGCCCATGGGTGCCACAGAGACAGGTCTGCAAACTCGAATCCATCAGGTTACTTGCTGAGGGTGTTTCTTACATAGTCAATTTCTGGCTGTTGAGTCTTAGTTAAATTTATTTCATTTAGACCATTTATTTTCCTGGTTGCTCAGCTGTGCCCCTGTGAGCACCTTGGCCCGAGATGGTCAGGGACCTGGCTGCCTCCATCCGCCCGGGCTGATGGAGGTTTTGTTGTTGTGGAGAGCATGCCAGACTCCTCTGCAAAGCAGCACGGTTATGATGCGGCCTCCCCGTACCCGCAGACGCCTGCCTCAGCGCCGGTCTGGGTCTGGCCTTGAGAATAAGACAGGGGAGAATCATTCCCAAAGCAACCACTGCCAGTGTCATCCTGGCAAGATGAGGGCCACCACCCAGCCCCAGAAGGGCTGGGAGAGGCCTCTGTCCATTCATTCTCTGAAGGGGAGACAGGGCCTGTCTCTGGAGCACACCAGAGGGCGGATTCACTTGGACAAGGGAGACAGCCCCACTGGAGAGATTTCCTGAGTGGTACCTCTACCAGGGAGCTGATCAGTTCCCTAGAGAGCATCCTCTCCTCCCTCCCCACCAGGGTTTTATGGGAGCCTTGAGGGTTCTTGAGGTACACTGTCTTCTCTTCCCCGTGCTGATGGAAACAGGAGCAGCAGCAGGACTGAGCTGCTCGAGGTGAGTAGCTCTGTGGCTCCTTCTCTCCGTGATTGGAGGCCAAAGAGCTCAGCCAGGGTCTGGAGGGCTCACAAAGAACAGGCACCCTGGCAGGGTCAGATGCCTCACTTCCCTCCTGGCATCGCTCTCAAACCCCCTCAGAAGCCGAGACGTGTCTCAAGGCTGGAGGGTAGGTCTCCAGGTCCCGCCAGAGTGGCAACTGCGGTAAAAACATACCTCCTGGCATCTGCCAGAGCCTCCACCAGTCTTTTGTTTTGACAGGGTGAAGGGAGTAGCAGGATTCTTTCAGCCTGGACTGGTGAGTCCATCAAGGCAGCCTAAGGGAAAGGCAGGTTTAGTCACTAGACACAGAAAGCAGCAGCCACTGAGTGTCTCTGACCAAGCTCTTGTAGGACAAGCACTCTGTCATGAAACCCAGCCGGTTCTACATGAACCCAGCTTGAATTGTACACCTTCCACTGGGTATTCACTGGCCATTCTAATGGCCTATGGTCAAGTTGTTTAATAGTCCAGTTAGTTATAGGACAGTGTTTTTCAATGCTGGCTGAACAATAGAATCACAGAGATTTTGGGAAATAAACTAGAGGCCCGGTGCACGAATTTGTGCACTGGTGGGGTCCAGCTGCCTGGCCTATTGAGGGCAGGCCTGGCTGGGGCAAGGGGCTGCAGGCAGTTTGCCAGCCAGCCCCACCCCCAATCAGGGTCAGGGCGACTGCTAGGGGGTGGGGCCAGCTGGGGCAAGGGGCTGTGGGCCTTCTGGTTATTCTGCCGTTTGGCCTATTTGCATATTACCCTTTTATTATATAGGATTATTATATAGGACTAGAGGCAAGAAATTCATGCAAGAGTAGGGCTTCCTTCCCCCGGCTGTCAGCACCGGCTTCGCTCTGGCACCCAGGACCCGGGATTCCCTCACAGCCCCGGCTTTGTCCAGAAGGTTGCCCAGGAGGACATCTGATCTAATTAACATATTACGCTCTTATTATTATAGATTGCTATCCAGGCCACACCTTCCAAGATTCTGATGTAATTGGTCTGCAGCAGGGCCCAAAGCTCCCCTGGTGCTTCTACTTCGCAGCTGGGGCTGAGCACTGCTGGTACCCAGCATACCTGGCCTTAGCCTCTGCCTGTGACTATTAAGGGACTGGCGTGCACTGGCTGCTGTTGGGTTTGATTGCTTTCCCAGCACTTGACCCACACTTGGTTTAACCACCTGGCCCTTCATCCGTGACCTAGGGATCCATAACCCCATTTTCAGCAGTTCAGAGAGACGTACAAATCCTTCTTAGAAAGAGAGTCATGTTTGATCCAGGGAAGCCAGCCTCACATACAGCGCTGTGTGAGTTCCAAATCTGCCGAATTTGCATATTTTAAATTTTAGATGCAAATGGAGTGTGTTCCCAGAATGAGTCAGAACACCTCAGTGTGTTAAAAGCCACGGAGGCCAAACCCTGCATGAGGTGGCAGAGCCCACTCCTGAGCTCCCTTCTGTAGAGTAACCACATTTCCTAGTTCCTGTATTTTATGTTTTGACATCTTGGGGCCTTACTGACTCTGGAGGGACTACCCTCCCCAGGATTAGCCAATTCCTAGAGACAGCCAAGGACTGGCCTACAAGCAGGGATTGCATATGCCAATCAGCCCATCTGAGCCCACCCTCCAACCACCTCCTCTGTCTGGCTCTCACACGCAGGGCCAGGATTCTGCTATCCTCATTACCCCAGGGTGAGGAACCAGACAACGAGGGACAGACTGTGCCCCAGAGCCTGCCAAACTTATTCAAACTGGGCAATACTAAGCCTGTTTTCCCCATGGAAACCTTGCTCATGTGTTACTGATTCCTCTGCCTCCTGACTGACCCTGGTGCTTCCCCATATACCCGCTACCCCCTTCCCCACTTCCCCCCATCCCCATGGCATGGTTTGCCTTCACCTTTGGGAGCTGTGAGTATAGCCAACTGTCTTTGCAATGGCAGTCATCTCCTGGTCTGTGGGCCGAACACACCTGAATAATAATAAAACCTATCTTTAACAATACAGTGGGGCCTTGACTTACAAGTTTAATTTGTTCCGTGACGGAGCTCGTAACTCAAATAACTCGTATGTCAAATCAAAAAGTGAACGAGTGAGACGTGATGCTGGGCTGATGTTGTGGCGTTCACTGTGACATTCGCTGCGCCAACTAGCGGTGGGGTATCTGAAGCTGGCTCGTAACCCGAATTTTAGATCGCAACTCAAAGCAAAAAATCAGCCGAGAGACGGCTCGTATCTCGAAAAACTCGTTATTCGGGACACTCGTAAGTCAAGGCCCCACTGTACCTTCCTGGGTCTGGAGAAAGGAGAAAACCAGGAATCAAGCCAAGGACAGCTAGGCAGGAATTGACATCCTTGTCTTGGAGTGGGTATGTGTATGTCTGGGAAGGATCCCACCAGTCCGACTTCGATCTGTGAGAGTTGACCTAGCAGAAGGCTGTCTCTCTTGTACAAGCGTTGCTTGCTTCCCTCTGGGTGGAAGTCAGTAAGCCAGTGGGCAATCCCATGGGTCAGGGGCCATCTGCTTGTACTGAAGGCAGAGCGGCCCGGGCAGGATGTCACATGAGTGCAAGGGCGTCTGGAGCAAATTGCTCTTTGCTGATTTCAGTGACCATTAAGGGAAACTGTGAAGGTATGAAAAAGGAGGACACTGTCCCAAGGACTGACATCCACACAGAGGGGTGTTTGTGGCAGGAGAGTGAGGTTACACTACTAGGAGTCTTCGCAGGCTCTCCTGAGGGGCAAGGGCAGGTAACGGGGGGCGTTGAGTGCTGATCAAATATAATGTCTTAGCATCTGAGACCTATATAACGTGGAAATGCTACTCTGTCCTTTGCTCATCTTCTCTCTGTGTTGCCACCTTTAGCTACTTGGTACCTGCAATGGTGGGAGTTTCACACACACAAGATTTGGAAATGAGGTTCTTTGTCCAAGTTTGGTGCATAGCTCTGATTCAAATGATGAGCCGAGAGGTTTCCCATCTTGATTTCTAGAGCTTCTCCTAACTTAACAAATCTCATTCTGGGTCTCAAACGGTGGGCCACCATAGCCTCCATACCAGGGTTCAGACCAGACCAACTTGTCTTTTCTGTGCCTCATTTTCATTGGCTATTCAGTGGGGAATATATTTAACTGCCTGCATATATTGTATATATGAACTACCTGCATATATGATTAAGAGTGATACTTGGTACTTAGTAAGCACTCAATAAATACTAGCTCTCATAATTTAACCACTAAGAAAACCACAGGGAGTTAAAGTAACATTTGATTTTGTAAGGAGTAAAGGATTCTTTTTAACAAAAAAATACATTTTTAAAAATTTATTTCAGAGAGGAAGGGAGAGAGAGAGAGGGGATAGAAACATCAATGATGAGTGATAATCATTGATCCCATTGATCGGCTGCCTCCTACACGCTCCCTACTGGGGATCAAGCCTCCTCTTCCCCCCCTGTATGCGCCCTGACTGGGAATTGAACCATGACCTCCTGGTTCATAGGTCAACGCTCAACCACTGAGCCATGCTGGCTGGGTGGAGTAAACTATTCTTGACCTTCCCATGAAGGTGAGAGTGGTCAGGGTTCTTGGTTTTCATTTTAGGAGTGCTTAGGGTCTGCCCCACAAGTCCCAGGGGCTCAGGATTAAATCGTGGAGTAGAGTCAGATGGGACCATCGGAACTAATCTTGCCTCCTGGAGGCCTGGGACTCTGCTCTGACGGGAGCCATTCCTGTTCCTTCCGAGGCACCTGGGTTTGGGAGCTCGGGAGTCTCCACAGCTGGTGGAACAGAGACAGACTCCCCCATCAGACAGAACCAGGCTCGGCATCTATTCTGAGGTGGAATAGCAGCTCAGGACTCTGTGGAAAGTGCTTTTCCTCCCTTGGCCTGGACAATCCTTTGCCTTTCATGCCAAGTTCACCACTCCTTTTACCAGCCCATCTTCTTTTATAACATAGCGCTGCCACTCAGGTGAGTGAACAGTTGAACTAAGTGTGTCACGGAGCTCTGTCTGGTAGTTTTGCTGCGGACATCTCCGTCTCCATGAATCGGGCTGCTTTGATCACAAGCTCCTCAAACTTGGGAACTAGGCCGTCTATCTGTGTATCGCCGGCGACTGTCAGAGCGCTGGCACATAGGAGCTGCTCAGTAAACATTAGGGTCCGTGAAGGAGTTAAGGTGCTCTGAGCATCAGTTCTAAGGTGGGGGAAGGAATGCCTACATTGCAGCAGCATTGTTGTTTGGATGAGGCAAGTGGCTGCCTGTAACTTGTGCAGATAATCAGAGCTCGGATTCCTCCCAGGGCTCCTTGCCTGGCATGTGTAGGCCTTCAACCAGTGCTTAGCCCCTGTATCCCCTCAGGACTCCCTCATGGGCGTGACTTCCCCACAATAGCCTCCAAGTCTTCCTTCCAGGGCACCTTGGGAGGCCTGCAGCCCAGGGATCCCACCTGGGCATCTTCCCGTTAGTCCTCCGCGTCTGCCGAGACTCCCTTCTCTCACCCAGAGCACCTTTCCTAGCCTCTTTCCCTAGAAATGCCTGGAAATTCCTGTCTTGTGGTTTCTCAGCATAGATTCTCTCAGGGCCTGCAAAACTGGTTCTTCCAAAAAGCAGGGTCCCCAAATTCAGTTAAGTATTGGGGGAAATCCTCAGAGGTCAGGAGGAAATTTACCAGAAATAGCATGACCCTGGGGAGCACCGTTTGGGCTCCAAAACTATTTTGGGACAGAAACAACAAAAAGTTGTTTGCTTCCACTAGAGCTATTTAGTCTGTCAGAAACATGGGTCTTACTCCTTCTTCCCTGCACCCCCCACTCACCCTCTTTCGACCAGATAACTTCCCTGACACATAACTTCCAGGAAGACAGAGGTGATGTAAACCCTGGCTGTGGGGTCTCCACCCCAGGGAGGAAAATAGGCTCCTGTAACAGGCGGTGGTCTGCAAACACAGGCACAGCTGTGCCCCTGGGCATTTCTACACAATCAAGCACAGAGCAGATGACTCCGAGACAGTCGCTTTAAGGCCTGCCCCACAATCCTGTTAGCCCCTGCCACGCCGTGGCCTTTGGGGAAACCCCAGGTCTCAGTGGCCCTGCAGGGAGACCCCAGCTGGGGAGCCCGTCCCCTGCAGTTTTATGCAGGCTGCCCGCCCCAGGGTTTGCAGCCACACCCCACACAGGAAGCTGCACATACTGCAAGATGCTGCAGAGCTCTGCTGAGTGTGCACAGAGCTTGTGAGTTTGCCTCCCGGCTCCAGAAGAGGGTGAGGGATTGACTGTAACGCCGCCAGACAGCTGTCGCACCTGCAGAGCACCTGGGTGCACCCCAGGCGGGGGCCGTGGTCAGGGGGTCATGTCGTCAGGATTCGGATGGAAACACCTCCCCCTGAGCCCCGGGTGTGGGTGCAGCACATGCGCTTGAGTCCTTGCCGCATTGTCCAGCGTTTGTGCAGTAACACGTGTGCTGACACCGTTAACTTCCTTGGTTCAACGAGGGCGCCCAGCTGCAGAGCATCTGTTCTGCTCCCCCAAGAGACCAGTCTGCCACCCTCCCAGCACGGCGAGCAGTGCTGCGACGGGCTGTCGGGGGATCAGTGACAGTTGTCAATGCAGAATTTAAGTCAGTCTTGGCTGTATGCTCCCAGGAATGCCACAAGGGCCATATTTTGGACATAAGTGCTCTGAATCCAAACTACCTCTTAAATATGTGTCAAGAAGAAAGCAGAGGATCTAAAATAATAAAGCCAACTGGATGTGACAACGCTGGACAGAAACATTGTTTGAAATATTTTTTTCTCTTCTGGAAAGTGCTTAAATAGCTGTGTGTGTGTGTGTGTGTGTGTGTGTCCCCGTGTGTGTGTGTCCGTCTCCCACAGAATAAAAGCATCGCAATAATCCCCTTACCATAAGGTTTGCTAGCTATAGCCAACTCACTGGCTAATTTTAGTAAATCCTTTCCCTCCCTTATTCCCCCTTCGCCCCATTCTCTCCAGTTTCTTGCTTTAAGTTACAAATTTCTAAAGGCTCAAAAAATGTCTCCCATCAAAAGCAAGACCCATGAAATAACAATGAGTTGAACTTCACCAAAATAATAATAGTGTCTTCCAAAGAGCAGTTTTTAAGACAATGAAAAAGGCACACATTGGGAAAATATGTTTGCAAAGCACATATCTGGTAAAGAACATGCACTTAGAATATCTAAAGAATTCTCAGAACTCAGTAAGAAAATAACTAAATATTAAAAAGGGCAAAGCATTTGTGCAGACACTTCACCAAAAAAGATCTACAGATGGCACTCTTAAGCACATGAAAAGATGCTCAACATTATTAGTCATTAGGGAAACACAAATTAAAACCAAGTGAAATACCACTGTACACCTTGTAGAGTGGTTAGAATGAAAAAGACCGAGCATACCAAGTATTGGCAAGGATGTGGCCAAACTGGAACTCTCATACACTGCTGCTGGGAATGCAAAATGGTATAGTTATCACTTTGGAAAACAATAGAGCAGTTTCTGAAAAAGTTAAACATATACCTACCATCTGCTGCTGCTAGGTATTTTCCTGAAAAAATAAAAGCTTATGTCCATACGACTACCTGTTCACTGCCCATATCAGACTAATCTTCAGCCCCAAACTGGAAACAACTCAAATGTAACATCAACAGGTGAATGGACAAACAAATTGTGGTACGCCCATTCAATGAAATGCTGCTCAGCAATAAAGAGGAATGAACCACTATCATACATAGCGACATGGATGAATCTCAGAATGACTATAATGAGTGATAGAAGCCAGGAAAAAAGGAGTATATACTGTGTGATTCCATTTGTATAAAATTCTACAAAATGTGAACTAAGTGATAGAAGAATATCCGTGCTTTCTTGAAGATAAGGATGGGGAGAGGGGCGTCAGGAGGAAACTTTCGGGAGTGAAACATGTTTACTGTCTCGAGTGTAGGGTTGGCTTGATGCAGGGATAATGTTGAAAATGTTAAACCATCGCCCTGACCGGTTTGGCTCAGTGGATCAAGCATTGGCCTGCGGACTGAAAGGTCCCAGGTTCGATTCCAGTCAAGGGCATGTACCTTGGTTGCGGGCACATCCCCAGTGGGAGGTGTGCAGGAGGCAGCTGATTGATCTCTCATCGATGTTTCTAACTCTCTATCCTTCTCCCTTCCTCTCTATAAAAAAATCAATAAAATATATATTAAAAAAAAAAGAAAATGTTAAACCATCAAACCATGCCCTGTAGATGTGTACAGTTTATAGTGTGTTACTTACACCAGAATAAAACGGTTACAAATGCCTGGGAGTGGCGTCCCTGCGGATGCGTTTTCTGTGCACAGTGAGGAATGGGGATGGTCAGCATGTTAGCCCTGCACACAGGTCCTGGGGCCCTGGATTCAGGGAGCATCGTGTGAGGCATCTCCAGATCATCCTAAACCTGCAGTGTGGGGTGGGGGGGGATGGGGTGGAGAGGACATCTTTGGGATCATCTTTTGACAGCTCTGGTCACCTCGCCACACATGCAATCTAGTCTGATGCCCACTGTTCATGGTTCACAGCCAAGGAGAGTCCAGTTTTTTTTTTTTTTATGTGCCTCAGGCATGAAACAGCTCTGGCCACCAACACAGGCATCAAGCTAGGATGAACTAAGGACTGTACATCTGCTTTGCCCCTGACTGATCTAAGAGCAACACCACCAATCAGGTGTCTCCTTGCCCATTGCCAGGGGGTGAGAGTTCAGTTCTTAGAGGAGCTTATGCATCTGGTGGAAATGGCAACTGAGCCTCAGCCTATAGCAGTGATGGTGAACCTTCTGAGCACAGCGTGTCAGCATTTTGAAAAACCCTAACTTAACTCTGGTGCCGTGTCACATATAGAAATGTTTTGATATTTGCAACCATAGTAAAACAAAGATTTATATTTTTGATATTTATTTTGTATATTTAAATGCCATTTAACAAAGAAAAATCAACCAAAAAAATGAGTTCGCGTGTCACCTCTGACACGCGTGTCATAGGTTCGCCATCACTGGCCTATAGTGATTCCACATCCAAACGCTGTCGTAGGCGAAGATCTCCGTTCCGTTCTGTGATCTGATCTGGAATTATTTCATCGTTGACAAAATGGGTGGTAATACTTCTCCTACCTCTTGTGGAGGTACTACCAGCACCAAGTAGATAACTGGGGGGAAATGTTTGGTAACCACTCTGTCTGAATTGGATTTATGTCATTGTTGGATGCACACAGGAAGGGAAGGAGGTGAAGACCGTATGGGTAAGGGTTGGTGGGCTTGTCAGGTAGACCCTCCTCCTGGGTTAAGAAGGGAGCCCAGGAGGAGAAAGGGGCTCTAGAAAGGCACGTCAGCTGAGGAATTGACCAGCGAGGAGCAGAAACCCCGGGCCTAACTTAGCAATGTGGAACATCATCACTTGAGATCAAATCAGTGGTAGATATTTGTCATCTCTTGACTGTCCGGAAACTGTGACCTTTCTTTCTAAAAAGCACTTGCATTTCCTTTAGGGACACTAGTTCTCCAAATGGTAGATATTCCTGGTGGAGAGGATTCAAGTGACTTGGACCCAGTCCAAGGGGCTGAGATTGTTGATGATCATGTTTATCCATCAGCCTTGCCTTCTCAGGAGACCAGCATCACGCCTTCTTGCGGACCCCCTGCCCGCCCTCCCCCCCGCCCCCGGCCCTTCTCCTTGGAGCCATTTCTTCTCCAGGTGCTCGTGTGGTTATAGGAAGCTGCCCCGTGTTCACATCATCCCCTTCCGCGGTCTTGGTGACTGCTTTAGAAGTGGGTGCTGGCCCGAGCCAAGCCTGGCAGCGTCTTCCTCTGGGCCTCTGAACAGGGTCTTATCTGGAGGTAAAAGCTATGAACCATGAGGCTTGGGCACTGTCCTGTGGAGGAAGCTGAACTGCAGGAAGCAAGAACAGAGGGAGAGAGGGAGAGAGCCCTGATGGCATTCCAGCCCTTCCCGCCTGATGCATCCCTACCCTACTATGGTTTGGTTCTTCAGTTCTTTTCTTGCCTATGTGATTCATTTTAGAAACAACAACAAACAACTCAGCTTTTTGCCTAGCCAGTTTGAATTTGATTTATGTCAATTGCAACAAAATTTTGTACTTAATTAAAAAAAAAAGGAAAAGAAAGAGAATATGAATTTTGAAGAAATTTAGTTTCAGTAGCTATTTATTGAGCACCTACTACCCGGCTACTGCTGACTATGTATCTAGTGAAATCTTCTTTGAGTGATGGAATTATTTCTCTCATTTAATAAAGGTTGAAACTGGAACTGAGAAAGCTGAATAGAGCCAGTAATAGGGACTAGAGCCCATAATCATATGCAGGACTCAGACCAAGTCTGTCAGTTCCCAAGACGCCCACACTCTTCCCACTATACTTGCACCCTCCTGGGGACAGAGCCCTTCCCGAATCTCATCCACTCTGGTATTTTCAGCACCTTGAAAATGGCATGTCACCTAATGGCCATCTTATACATGTCTGTTCAGTGAGTGAAGTGTTGAATTTAATTAGAATAGTCCTGAATTCAGAGCGCTAGGACAGGACCAAGCAAGACTGGGCAGTCTCTGCAAATAAGATCTTTTACATAATTGATGTGTTACTCACAATGAGTCTAGAATTAGGTTTCCCTGAACCTAGTAATATTTTAAATACAGGGAAGAACTTGTTCCCTAAAGGAACTTATGATAAATCATTTTAAGCAATGATTATGCCCCTTTTAACATCACATAAATCTAGATTTTTTTTTTCCATAATAGGGTTATTGAAAGCAGGAGTTGTGGACCTGTAGCCTCTGGGCTGCACTTGGACTTCGGATGTGTTTTGTTTAGTTGGCATAGTGTGAAAAGTGGAAACGGTCGCCAATATTTACAAGCGGGAGTTTTTACAAAAACATCTGAAGTTTGGGTTTCTTTTTAAAAAACGGAATAATGTGCTAACACTGGGCCTGCGTGGCAGTGATCAGAGTGAGGCCACAGCCCCCACCTGATTCCCTCCCTCTGGGGACCTTCCTGTGCACGTTTGCCTTAGCAACCCCGGGTTGAAGATGTGCTAAATGGCTCTCGGTCAGATGGGGCATGGGAAGAAGGATTCTGCTCCACTTTCTCCCCAAAGAACTCCAGACTTGGAGGCTAGCAGAAATACTTTCACAAAGCATTTGTGTTCCCGACTACCTGGACATTCCTGTGTGGTGCGTGCCAGTCCGTTCCTTCTCGCACTGACGCACTCGGGAAGTAGTCAGCTTGGCGTTCTCATCGGCATATGTACCAGCAGCGGCTCATCCTGCAAACTCTTTCTTTAGTAACCTTCCCTAATGGCACTGAAGTGCAAGTCAGAATGAATGGGAAAAACCAAGAGTTTGGTGCCCTGGCAATTAGCAAGCTCGTCTGATGACCTGGCAGAGGAGAACAGGCTGATGTGGAAGAAAAAAATTCTTGTCACTCTTGCAGTGTCTGCACTGTCCTTTTTGTTTGGTTTTGGTTTCCTGTGATGTCACCCGGATGGAATCAGTGAAGTGGGTGAGACAAAGGAAGACCTATTTAAATCCCCCTACATCCCACTTAGGAATTACCTCCTCGGACTGTGTAATGTCCATGGGATATACAGTAAAACACGGATGCTAAGCCCATGGCGTTAGAATCAGAATAACCAAGTTCTGATACTCACTAGTAAAGTTGTTTAACTCTTCTAATATCTCAGATTTCTTAGAAGGATATCCAGAAGTTAAATGTGTAAGTTCTGATACCACATTGCCTGGATTTGCATCCTGGCTCTATTTCTTGCTGTCTGTGTGTCCTTCAGCCCTGGGTTCAGCTGTTTGGGTCTAGGTTCTGCTCTTTGGGGCTGGGCTCCCCTTTTTTGGGCTACGCTCCACCCTGTTGGACTGGCTTCAGGTGTTTTGGTCTAGCCTCCGCCCTTTGAAGAGACTGTCCTTTCCCCATTGTATATTCTTAGCTTCTTTGTTGCAGATTAATTGACCATATATGCATGGGTTTATTTCTGGGCTCTGTTCTCTTGTCATTGATATATGTGTCTGGTTTTTATGCTGATACTGTACTGTTTTAATTATATATATAGTATATAAAAGCCTAAGTGACTGTTACGGTCAACCGGTCGCTTTGACATGCACTGACCACCAGGGAGCAGATGCTCAACACAGAAGCTGTCCTCTGGTGGTCAGTGTGCTCCCACAGCAGGAGCACCACTCAGTCAGAAGCCGGGCTCGTGGCAGCACTACTGGTGGCAGTGGCAGGTGCAGTGGGGCCAGGATGAGTTGGAGTGGTGCAGTGCCAGGCCCTGCTCGGGCTCCTCCCTGGTCGCCTGCCACTTCTTGCACTGCTACATCCCCCCAGGGGGTCCCAGATTGCAAGAGGGTACAGACCAGGCTGAGGGACCTCACCGGTGCTCGAATCTGTGCACCAGGCCTCTAGCTATTGCTTTATAATACAGTTTGCTCTTCCTCAAGACTGCTTTGGATATTCAAGGTTTTTTGTGGTTCCATAAAAACTTTAGGATTGCTTGTTCTATTTCTGTGAAAAGATGCCATTGAAATTTTGTTTGGGGGCACATTGAATCTGTAGATTGCTTTGGGTAGTGCAAACATTTTCACAATATTAATTCTTCCAATCCATGAGCATGTCTTTTCATTTGTTTGTGTCTTCTTCAATTTCTCGCATTAGTGCCTAATAGTTTTCAGTGTAGTTCCATCGTTCTAGTCACTTTCTCGTGTCCAGAGTGATCACAATGCCCCAAGTATGCTATAATTGGTGTGCATATAGGAAAGCCACCACCTCCATCTTTCACATGTGGTAACTCATGTCAGTGCTGTCCAAGTTGAATCAGTTCTTTGGCTGTCACAACTCAGAGTATTGATTCATCCTCAGCCTCTTGTCACATGATTCCTAGTCTCTCTCACATGTGCTATGTCAGCACCTCCTTCTCTACCTTTGCTTGTACAGATGCTTTTTTTGAATGAGAGCCAACTCTGGCACTCAGGTGTTCTTAGGTGTGGACCTTTTTATCTTGTTCGTTCACTCAGCATTTTTTATGTTCTTATGTTATCCTGCACCCATTTTTTTGGGAATATGAATTAATGAATATGGTGGACATAGTCCTTGGCCTCATGAATCTTTCAGTCCTATGAGGAACAGGAACAATCCATCTAATGAGTACAGTTCCGTAAGAGTTCTAACAGGAAATACAGAATTCTGTGGTAGAGTCTCTAGCCTTTGGGGAATCCAGACAGACATTTTGGAGGAAATTACATGTTATAAATGATATGTAATATATTACAAACTACATGTTAGCTCAGTAGTGACACGGATGTAGGGGTTGGCCAAGCAGAAAGGGAGGAATAATGATATGCTAAATAAAACAGCCTGAGCAAAGAAGAGAGAAGCTCTTCTCAGCTCGGGTTAGGAAGGTGGGATCAGGAAGTAGCAGGGGAGAACAAGGCAGGAGAGGTCAGCCACCTTCAAACTTTATTCTAAACGAAAGAGGGAGTCATTGCATGATATAAAGAGATGAATGGCATCAGACCTTTACTCTCGAAAGATCATTCTGGCTTCAAAGTGAGGAATGGACTGAAGAGAGAGACACTGTTGAAGGCAGGGAGACCAGCTAGTCGATGGCAGTGTTCTAGGTGGGAGGTGGCAGTGGTCTGAAACATGGTAGCAAAACTGGTGATGGAGAAAAGTGAGTAGGTGAAGTCAACATTGAAAGGGAGAAAGGACAGGGACCTGCTGAAAGATTAGCCCTAGGGGGCAAACGAGGAGGTGGTAAAAATGATACCTGGGGTTTTCTGCTTGAGCACTGGGATGAACACCTGGCCCATCCACTGAGAGAGAATCTAGGTAGAGGAGCGAGTGTTTTCTCGTTTTTGCTGTTTGATTCCTTGGGCACAGAGTGGGCAATAAGTTCTGTTTTGCACGTGCTGAGATGTCAAGTGTGCAGTAGACTATGTGAATGTCAGTCTGAATGGATTTAGAGATTTGGGATTCATCCGCCTAGTGATGGGACATGAACATAAGGGAGGGGTTGAGAGGTTCATGGGTAGGGAGAGACCAGAATGTAAGAAAGCCAAGCATTTTAATTTTGGAAGAGGCAGAGGATTCCACAGAGGAAGAAGAAAGGAAACTTCTAGAGTCACAGAAGGAAAACTAGCAAGGCCCCCTCAAGGAGGAGGAAGCTGCCAACTGTACCAAATACTGCGGAGAGGTCACCCAGCGTATTTCTTTCATTACAATTCTGTTGTCCAAACTTCAAGTATGTCATTCTCTTCATTCATTCCTTTAAAAAAAATGCTTATTGAGCCCTTACTATATGCCAGATACACTACACTTCTAGGTTCTGGAGCTACAGTAGGTAATAAAACAGAGACTGTGTGTAAGGCAGATTAAAATGTTCAGCCAGACTGAGAAGAAGACAGGGTCCTGTCCTATTTTCTGCAATTTGGAAATCAACATCCTTGGGTTTCAGCTAACTTTGATCGCCCGAATAACATCTAATTTATATTTTGTTTTCTTCCCCAAAATATGATGAGAGACCTTGTCAGATGGCATGTCAAATGCCATAGTGATATCCAGGTATAGTGTGCTTCAAGCATTTTCCCAATCTCCTGGGGCGGCAGTGTCTGTGATTAATTGCTTCTATTTCCTGGGAGATGAAATTGTCAGAAAATCAAGTTTTGAAACTTGTCAGACACTTGGGTGTAAGCCAACTAATTCAGTCCACAGGTTATTAAATATTATTGAATACCTGCTTCGTACAAGGCGCTGTTCTAGGTACTGGGATACCATGGCAGTCAAAACAGATGAGGTCCCCACCTGCTCACAGAAGGTGAGGTAGGGTAGAAATTATTACAGAGAAGGTTTCCTTGTGTGTCTGATAAGGGAGCATATACCCATATTATGCCTTTATAGGCTATTCCCTCTCCCCCACCACACACACAAAAACAGCCAGCTAGCAGCTTCACAATTCTGAATGTATTCCCATCTGTTGCACTGGGTATGCTGAGAGGATGGATGATGGCCAGATAAGTAAGCAACTGTTCTATAACAGATTCAAGTTGGGAGTTACAAGTGGGATCATATGAAACAGAGACTTTATGCTAAAAAAAAAAAAAAAAGTCAGCCTGGCTGGCATGGCTCAGTGGTTTAGCATTGATCTATGAACCAGGAAGTCACGGTTGCAGGCTCCATCCCCAGTGGGGAGCGTGCAGGAGGCAGCCAATCAATGATTCTCTCTCATCATTGATGTTTCTATCTCTCTCTTCCTCTCCTTTCCTCTCTGAAATCAACAAACATATTTTTTTAAAAGGGTCACAAGGTCAAAGAGCATTGCCAGTGGCTTCAGGCACAGGAGTGAAGTTGAACATCAGAGCTGCATTGGAGACAAGACATTTCAAGGCTGCCATTGTGAGTGGCTGTTAAGGGACCACACCTAAACTCTCTAGGAGAGAGTCATGATTTCTCTCCTCCCCCAACCTTTCCCATTGAAGTTGATGGTTCTTTCATTTATGTAGCATTTAAAAATATGCACACCCGGACCCCCATTCCAGAGATTCTCTTTTTCAACAAAACAGCTGATGTTTAATTGACACACAATGAGCTAAAACCAGCGATTTTCAACCTTTTTCATCTCACAGCACATGTAAACTAATCACCAAAATTCTGCAGTACACCAAAAAATATTTTTTTGCCCACCTGACAAAACATAGGTATAATTTTGATTCATCATACCAGACAGCTATTGTATTGGCTGTTGTCATTTTTTAATTTGACAAACTAAGGGAGAAGAGCTCAGTGCCCCTGATTAAATAGTCAGATACTGCATGTTTTACAAATCCTTGCAGCACACCAGTGTGCCCAGACATGCCGGTTAAAAATCACTGAGCTAAACCTACATAAAATGCACAATTTGGGAGTTTTGACATACAAATACGCCCATAAAACCATCAGCACAATCAAGAAAACGAACACATTCCTCACTCCCAAGAATTTCCTTCTGCCCTTTTGTGATTCTTCCCTTCCACACCTCCAGCCCCCACCCCCTGACAACTATGGACGTGCTTTCTGCCACAATATATAAAATTATCATTTCTTAAAATTTGGTGTAAATGAAATCAGTACGTACTCAGCAAACTGTTTATGAGTTCTAATCATGTCATTTGATCAATAATTCATTACTTCCTATTGCTGAGTAGTATTTCATTGTTGTGGCCGTATGGCAGTTTGTTGATAGGTATTTGGGTTGTTTCAAGTTTGGGACTATGATAGGTTAAACTGAAAATTCACATATAGTCATTGTACGGACGTGTGCTTGCCATTTCTCTTGTGTAAGTATCTAGAGTGGAATGGCTAGATCATACGGTAGTTATATTCTTAAGAAATGGCTAACCTGTTTTCCAAAGTGGTTGCACCATGTAGCATCCCACAGGCAGTTTATATGAGTCTGTTCCTTCACGTCCTTGCCAGTACTTACTACAGTCAATCTTTTTAAATTTTAAATAAATTTGTTTAGTCATTTAACACTTGGATTGCGGGAAACGAGTTAAGTCGGCTCGCGTGAATTGCGCGTACTCCGCGGGAGCCGTCTTAACTCGGTTCATAGATTTGCGGTGGAGTGCGGGAAACGTGTAAACTCGGGCCGATTGTAACTGCGTATTACCAAATATTTGTTTGTTTGCCGTTCACAAAGATACCTACCTGCGTATGCGAACCGTTTCATACCCATTGGGGTAATAGGTATCATAAAAATCCCTTGTAAGTAGAGAACACTTTATGGCGCTGGTCGAGTACAATACCGTTAGGGTACCAATGTATTGTTTTCTCATTTTATAACCGATATCCCTGGATATCTCACCATGCAAAGAGAATAGTTATTGAGAAATACTTCTTGTGTCCGGACTCTTTAGTTTTGAGTTTTGTGAATATTATTACGTGTTTAAATATTTAAATATATTGTGATAAAGACATTCATATAGAATTTTTTAACCAAATAAAATAAAATCGTTCCGCAAAGTGTTCGCATAATAATTATTTTTTTATATCAGATATCTATCGGAGTACCGCTATTTTCAGTTTGCGCGGGAAACCTAAATAATTGCCCGCGCCATCCTATATTTTGGCAGGGAAATTCACCCGACACCGTAGTGTTAAAAAGGCATGTAGCCCTTACCGGTTTGGCTCATGGATAGAGCATCTGCCTGCAGATTAAAGGATCCCAGGTTTGATTCCAGTGAAGGGCTCATGCTGGGGTTGCAGGCTCAATCCCCAGTAGAGGGCATGCAGGAGGCAGCCAATCAATGATTCTCTCCCATCATTGATGTTTCTCTCTCTCTTTCCCTTTACTTTCCTCTCTGAAATCAATAAAAAAATATATTTTTTGAAAAGGCATGTAATGGTATTTCATTGTGGATTTAATTTCCACTTCCCTAATGACTATGCGTCTTTTCATGTGCTTCTCTATATATCTTTCGTAAAATGTGCATATCTTTTGCCCATTTGTATTGGGTTATTTTTTTATTATTATTGAGTTGTGAGACTTTTTTATATATTTTAGATAAAAGTCTGTTTTCTCCCCATCTGTGGCCTGTTCATCCTCTTACCAGTATCTTTGAAAGAGAAGCTTAAATTTTTTTTTTTTTTGATGAATTCCACTCCTTTCCGATTCCCCACCTCCATTGCTGCTCTGGTGAACGGCAGGGTCGGGAAAGGGGACGGTGGGTCACAGGAGACAGGTTATCACTTCGCCCTTTCCTCCTGGTGCTGCTGTGCTAGGCAGTGATTTACAAAGACAAGTGCTTTCCCCCAGGGAAAAGAATGGTACTTGGCCACTGCTTGGGAAGATACACTTACAGACACTTCAGACCTGCACACTTTAAGCACTTAATCCCCAAGAAATAATGGTAGCTCACTCTGCTAAATCCATTACAAGCTGGCTAGATATACAGCGCTTTGTTATGTAGCGCTGTGTTATGTAGCCCAGAAACTTCTCAGGCTCCTGATTTCCTTTTTTTTCCTCTTTCCTTTCTTTCTCTTTTTCTTTTCTTCTCTCTCTTCCTCCCATCTACCTACCTACCATCCTTCACTAAAGACCACAAAAATGTACTCTCTGAGATCTGAAGGCTAGACATCTGAAATCGAGGCGTGTGCAGGGCCACCCTCCCTCTGAGGGCTCTACAGGAGAGCTGTCCCGGCTTGTCTAGATTCGGGTCGCTCCCATCCATCCTTGGCTTGTAGCTGCATCCATCATCACATGGCGTTCTTCCTGTGTGTCTTCTGTCTCTATATCCAAGTTCCCCTCTTCTTCATTTTTATTTTTTAATTCTGATAAAATATACCTAACGTAAAACTTATCATTTTAACCATTTTTAAGTGTACAGTTCAGGCATTAAGTACACTTACATACATCATTGCACAGCTATCACCACTTTGGCCTCCAGAACTTTTTTCATTTTCCCCAACTGAAACACTAAACCATGAAACACTAGCCATTCAACACTGACTCCCTCCCAGCCCTGGGCAGCCACCATTCTACTTTCTGTCTCTGTGAATTTGACCATCCTGGGTACCTCATATAAGTGGAGTCATACATATTTGCCTGTTGGTGACGGCCTTATTTCACTTACCATAACATCTTCAAGGTTCATCCATCTTATAGCATGTGTCAAAATTTCTTTCCTTTTTAAGGCTGAATAATATTGTATGGTGTTAGTTTTCTGGGCTGCCATAATAAAATGCCACAGATTAGATGGCACAAACAATGGACACTTTCTTGAAATTCTGGAAGTTAGATATCCAAGATCGAGGTGTCAGTGGGTTTGGGTTCTTCTTGAGGCCTCTCTCCCTGGCTTACAGACGGCTGCCTTCTCGCTGTGTCCTCACATGGTCACCTGCTAGTCTGTTTGTCAGTGTGCTAATCTCCTTTTATAAGGACACCAGACCTGTGGGATTAGGGCCTACCCATATGACCTCCTTTTTTTTTTTTTTAATATTTTAATAATTTTTATTTCTTAAAGTATTACAAAGAGTATTACATATGTCTCCTTTTTTCCCCCCCTTAACATTCCCCCGGCCCCTACCCCCCGCCCCCCCCCCCCCCCGCCCCATGTCTTGTGTCCATTGGTTAATCTTATATGCATGCATATAAGTCCTTCAGTTGGTCTCTTAATCCCCCCCGCCAACCCTCCCCAGGCTTCCCACTGTAGTTTAACATTCTGTTCAATGTTGCTCTGCTTCTGTATCTACCCCTGTTCATCAGTCCATACTGGTCCCCTTTATTTGTCCCAACCTCACTGGAGTAGTCTCAACCTCACCAGGGCCGTCTGAGCCTCACCAGGGCCGTTTCAACCTCACCGGGGCCGTCCCTCCCTCACGGGGGCTGTTTCAACCTCACCGGGGTCGTTCCTACCTCACGGGGGCCGTTTCAACCTAACCGGGGTCGTCCCTACCTCACAGGGGCCGTTTCAACCTCACCGGGGTCGTCCCTACCACACCGGGGCCATTTCAACCTGACCGGGGTTGTCCCTACCACACCGGGGCCGTTTCGACCTGACCGGGGCCGTCCCTACCACACCGGGGCCGTTTCAACCTGACCAGGGTTGTCCCTACCACACCGGGGCCGTTTCGACCTGACTGGGGTCGTCCCTACCTCACGGGGGCCGTTTCAACCTCACCGGGGTCGTCCCTACCTCACGGGGGCCGTTTCAACCTGACCGGGGTTGTCCCTACCACACCGGGGCCGTTTCGACGTGACCAGGGTCGTCCCTACCTCACAGGGGCCGTTTCAACCTCACCGGGGTCGTCCCTACCACACCGGGGCCGTTTCGACCTGACCGGGGTCGTCCCTACCTCACGGGGGCTGTTTCAACCTCACCGGGGTCGTCCCAACCACACCGGGGCCGTTTCGACCTGACTGGGGTCGTCCCTACCTCACGGGGGCCGTTTCAACCTCACCGGGGTCGTCCCTACCTCACGGGGGCCGTTTCAACCTCACCGGGGTTGTCCCTACCACACCGGGGCTGTTTCAACCTGACCGGGGTTGTCCCTACCACACCGGGGCCGTTTCGACCTGACTGGGGTCGTCCCTACCTCACGGGGGCCGTTTCAACCTCACCGGGGTCGTCCCTACCACACCGGGGCCGTTTCGACCTGACTGGGGTTGTCCCTACCTCACGGGGGCTGTTTCAACCTCACCGGGGTCATCCCTACCACACCGGGGCCGTTTCGACCTGACCAGGGTCGTCCCTACCTCACGGGGGCCGTTTCAACCTCACCGGGGTCGTCCCAACCACACCGGGGCCGTTTCGACCTGACCGGGGTCGCCATATGACCTCCTTAAAGGCCCTACATCCAGACTGCCACATGCTGAGGTCCCAGAGATGAGGACTTCAACACATGAATTTTCAGGAGACACAATTCAGCCCAAAGCACCCAAGGTATAGTTATCAAAGCCCAGAAATCAGCATTGATTCTATTCATTCTACAGATGTTCAGCTTTTGCCAGTTATCCCAGGCATGCCACTTCTCTGATTGAGGATTTGATCTAGGAACACATTGCGTTTAGTTGTCTCTTTAGTATCCTTTAGTCTGGAACAGTTCCTCCGTCTCTCTTTGTCTGTTGTGACCGAGACATTTAGGAGCATACTGTTCCGTTACTTCATACAACATCCCTCAATTTGTATAATGCTTCCTCATGATGAAATTCAGGTTATACTTTTTTTTTTCCAAGAATGAGTGTGGGGTGGGGAAAGCAATGGGGGGATAAGGACACATATGTAATACCTTAATCAATAAAGAAAAAAAACATGAATTAAAAAAGAATGCCACAGAAATGACATTGTGTGCTACTCTGTGCATCATATGCTGATTTGCCCCATACTGGCCAGGTTATCTCTGACCATGTCATAAAGGTGGTGTCTGCCAGGCTCCTCCATTGTATTGATTTTTCTTTGTAATGAATAAGTGTCTCATGGGATGATACTCTGAGACCATGGAGATATCTTGTTTCTCATACTTTCTCTACTCATTTTAGCTTCCATGGATGGCTCTTGCCTGAACAACTCTTACGGTGTGTTTGCTGAGTGGTGATTTTCCTCTCTTCTGTACTCCTTCTACACTTATTAATGGAAGTCGAATACAAGGAAGAGCTTTCCTTTCAATAGATTGGATAATCTATTCAAATTATTTATATCTGTGTGGACGCATGGATTTTATTTTATTCTCTAAGTTATAACTGTCCATTACTTATTTTGCTGCTCAAATGGAGCTGGATTTGGTCACGGGGAGCTTCCTCAGGTGGTTCCAGCATTGTTTGGTGTGGCCCTATCATGGCTTGAGCATGTTCTGATCTCTGACTCCACAAGATGGTCCAGGCTCATCTTGGATTTTTCTGGCCCAAGCCTTGAAATGTGCCCTGTCTTCAAGGAGTACTGGTTCCTTTGATTGAGCATCTTTGAGGGAAACAGTTCCTTTTACTAGAGAATACACCTTAGCTGTGCTCATTGATCCAGGGCTATTGCTTCTAGGCCTTCTCAGCAGGCAGAGCTATGAAATAGATGTCTGCATATACACACACACCTGGAGCTATTTGTATATCCACCATGTGTGTTTGTACTTGAACTTATACTGATGCCTCCAATTTCAGTCCAGCCCCACGAGGCTTATTCTAGCCTTCCCACTTTCCTGATTCTCCACGCCTTTCTCTGACAAACAGCAACCTAGCTTTTATTGCCCTTAGATTCATAGAGCACACATAAAACAGTTTCAGAATAGCTAACCCATAATGCTGTGGGGGGGAAAACCTGCTAGCTAAAGTACAATACCTGTTTACAGTTTGTTTTCTTTTTCTTTTCTATTTAGAGTAGGTCGTTAAACTACTGTTTTCCAAAGTTACGTTGGTTAGTTATTCACCACCATCCTCCCAGGTTATTGGGAATAGAGTTTGGTTCATCCTTCTCTGTTTATATTCCATTTGGAGTCTCCTTCCTACCATTCATTTCAATGATGTATCTGTTCTTTGAGTTTGTGAGATAGTCACATGGTTCTAAGTCACAACTATAAGAATTTTGTTTATTCAAGGAAGTGTCACTTCCCCAGTCTCTTCTACCAAATTCCTACTTTTCACCCTGTTTTACTCACCGTCTCTGGGTAACCAAGCTTAGTTTCTGGTTCATCCTTTTTATTTTCTTTTTTCAAAAATGAGCACATTCAGGTATATTGTCTTACTTTTCCCTTCTAACTCTCAAGGTAGCATATTCTAGACATTCTTGTGTAGGTTGCTTCTATTCACCTAACATTATACCCTAAAAATTACTCTCTATTAGTTCATAGATAACTTATTCTTTTGTACAGTTTCACAGTATTGCATCGTGTGGATGTATCACAGTTTATTCATTCACTTAGCTGCACTTAGTAGCTACATTAGCTACCATTCACTTAGCTCAGGTTGTTTCCAATACTGTGCAATTACAATTTGCAATGAATAATCTTGCACATGTTTATTCTCATATTGCTGAGGGGTATATCTTTAGGGGTATATCTAATAGCAATTGCTTTAACTCTTTTATTGGGTCAACAGATAAGTGCATATATACTTATTATTCTGTAATCCCAAATTATCCTCCAAAAGAATTGTACTAGCTTATATTCCCACCAGCAATATATGAGAGTGCCTGTTCCTGCATAGCATCCCCAACAAAATGATTGTTTTATTAGTTTTCACCTTTCTGATGGGTAAGAAATGGTATCTCATAGCCCATGCACACAGACAGCAGGGTGGTGAAGGTCAGGGGAGGGGTGGCGGGGGCTGGGTGGAAGTGGGTAAAGGGGGGAGAGAGGGGGACATCAGTAATCATGTCAACAATAAAAAAAAACAAATAAAATAAATGATACCTCAGTGTAATTTAATTCGCATTCACTTAATTTTCAGAAAATTAAATTGAGTGAGATTGAGCATCTTTTCATACGTTTGAAAGCCATTTTGTATATATTTTTGTGAATTGTCTATAGGGGTCTTACCTAACTTTTTATATTTTTGACATTCTCTTAATTTTATGAGTTAATTACATATTAAGGATGTTAGCTTTTATCTATGACATATGGTATAATGAAACAGAACCTGCTGCATTTCTAATATATTTTTCTATTTGGTTTTCCTTCATATGGAAGTCATAAATAATGTAAGTTAGTGAGAATAGATCTTAGAGATCATTTTGTTCATGCATGTATTTTAGAGTAGAGTGAAACAAGGCCTTGAAAAATTAGGTGATTTTGACTGTGGTCACATAGATAGCGGTAGATTTATGCAATTTGTCTCTCCCCTCAAAATGTTACCAGTGTGATATGTTTGTGTGTGTAGGAACATGCATAAATTTAGATATACAGAGAGACAAAATCATTTTAAAAATATTGTTTTGTATTAGTTTTAGGTGTACAGCATAGTACACTACATAAACACTATAAAGAGAGCCCCTGATATTTCCAGAACCCACTTGGCCCCATACGTGGTTATTACAGTATTATTGACTATATTCCCTATGCTGTACTTTACTCTGTAATATTTTGTAACTAGCAATTTTTACTTCTTAATCCCTTAACCTTTTTCACCCAATGCACGCAACCCCTTTCCCCTCTGGCAACCATCAGTCTGTTCTCTGTATCTGAGAGTCTGTTTCTAAAGAACAATTTAAGTTGTTCTTTAGATTCCACATATAAGTGAAATCATATAGTATTTGTCTTTCTCTGACTGAAATTATGCTCTAATTTCATTTGTGCTGTTGAAAATGGTAAGATTTCATTCTTTTTTAATGGCCAAGTAATTGTCCATTGTATATATGTACCACCAACATTCTTATTCACTTGTCTATTGATGGCACTTGAGTCACTTCCATATCTTGGCTACTGTAAATAATGGTGCAATGGACATAGGGGTGCATATAGTCTTTTGAATTTGTCTTTTGGTTTTCTTCAGATATATACCCAGAAGTGGAATCCCTGGGTCATAAGGCAGTTCCATTTTTACTTTTTGAGGACCCTCCATACTGTTTTCCATAGTGGCTGTACCCAACTACATTCCCACTAACAGTGCACAAGGGTTCCCTTTTCTTTAAGTCCTTGGTAACACTTACTGTTTGTTGATTTATTGATGATAGCCAATGTAACAGGTGTGAGGTGATCTCTCATTTTGGTTTTAATTTGCATTTCCCTGATGATTAGTGATGTTGAGCATTTTCTCATATGTCTATTGGCCATATCTATGCCCTTTGGGAGAAATGTCTATTCAGGTCTTCTGCATGCTTTTCTTCTTTTCTTGGAGCCAGTAATAATTTTGAGCATTGGAAAAAAACCCCATAGATATATATATATATATATTTTCAATCTATGATTTGCATTTATTTGCTCTCTCTGCCTGATTTTTAATCAAATTGTTTGATTTCTTTTTGGTGTTAAGTTGTATGAGTTCTTTGTATATTGTGGATAGTAACCTCTTATGGGATGTATCATTGCTGAATATCTTCTTCCAGTCAGTAGGTTGTCTTTTCATTTTGTTGATGGTTTCCTTTGCTATGCAAAAACATTTTAGTTGGATGTAGTACCATTTGTTTGCTTTTTCTCTTGTTTCCCTTGCCTGAGGAGACATATCTAAAAATTATTAAGAACAATGTCAAAGGGGTTACTGCCTATATTTAATTTTCTAGGAGTTTTATGGTTTGGGGGTCTGTAATTTGTTTTGAGTTTATTCTTGCATATGGTCTAAGAAAGTGATCCAGTTTCATTCTTTTGCATGTATCTGTCCAATTTTCCCAACACTATTTATTGAAGAGACTACCTTTACCCCATTGTATATTCTTGCCTCCCTTGTTATAGATAAATGGACCATATAGGCGTGGGTTTATTTCTGGGCTTTCTGTTCTATTCTAACGATCCATATGTCTGTTTTTATGCCAGTAATGTGCTGTTTTGATTACTATAGCCTTGTTTGATATCAGGTAGTGTAATATCTCCAACTTTATTCTTCTTTTTCAAGATTGCTGTGGCTATTTCAGGGTCTTTTGTGGTTCCATATACATTTTTGTGTTTTGTTTGTTTTTTATTTCCCATTGATTTCTAGAGAGAGTGGAAGGAAGAGAGAGAGAGACTTCAATGTGAGAGAGTCACATCAATTGGTTGCCTTTTGCACATGCCCCAGCCAGGGCTGGGGATTGAGCCTGCAACCGAGGTACATGCCCTTGACTGGACTGGAGTTGAACCTGAGACCCTTCACTCCACAGGCCAACACTCTATCCATTGAGCCAAACCAGCTAGGGCCATACAAATGTTTGGATTATTCTAGTTTTGTGAAAAACGCTTGTTGGTATTTTGATAAGAATTGCACTGAACCTATAGATTGTTTTGGGTAGTATAGACATTTTAATGATGTTAATTCTTCCTATCCATGAAAATGGTATATATGCTTCCATTTATTTATATAATTTTCAGCTTTTTTCTTCAGTGTCTTATCACTTTCTGAGTATAGTTCTTTTACCTCCTTAGTTAAATTTATTTCTAGGTTTTTTTTTTTCTTTAATGCAATTGTAATTGGGATTGCTTCCTTTGTTTCCCTAGAAAGGCAAAATCTTGCCGTAACTGGTTTGGCTCAGTGGATAGAGTGTCGGCCTGCGGACTGAAAGGTCCCAGGTTCGATTCCGGTCAAGGGCATGTACCTTGGTTGCGGGCGCATCCCCAGTAGGAGATGTAAAGGAGGCGGCTGATCGATGTTTCTCTCTCATCAATGTTTCTAACTATCTCTCTCCCTCTCTCCCTTCCTCTCTGTTATAGATAAATGGGGGTCTATGGAAAGGACCATGGGCTCTATGGAAAGGACCATGATACACTGGCAGTATACTATTTGAGTTTATTCTTGCATAAAAAATCAATAAAAATATATATTTAAAAAAAAAGAAAGGCAAAATCTTAAAATGGAAGGGGCATAACATTTAGATACATATAGGCACATATGCATACATGAAAACCAGACGACACCTGAGGTTCCAGACTAACATGGGACATTTGACCACATTAGACTCATGAGAGAGGAAGCTAATGTCCTAAATGATGCTTGTTGCCCATTAGATTATTTGAGGGAAATGTTCAAGAAACCAAACCCAGAAAGATAACATGTTCAGGTTGGAAATTGTGGTAGATTCTGTTTTCTGTGGGAAGAACACCCACTTCATATCCGTCTGAATATCTTTATAAAATACTCTGATGAACTCGGTTCTGTTGGGTTGGAGGTGGGAAGAATTTTGATGACTCCCACAGAGAATCATTCAGCCACACCGGCAGCCATTGACCCTAATCATAATTTAGATAATATTCAATACTTCCCAAAGCACTTTTGCAGGCATCCCAGGACTTCATTGATTAGGAATTTGTTTCCACACGCCCGGAGCTTTCCTTTTGATTTACAAGCTCCCCCTTCAAGCTCTCCGTTCAAGTGTGCTAATATGATTTCTGAGAGGATAATCAGTCTAAAAGTCAGGATAATCTGTTGGCTTATTTTTGTATCGCTTCGCAAATACCACAAGCAGATAAATGATGGAAACATTTTTTTACTGTTGAGGAGGATAACATTGTTATTAAAGCAGTAAATATTACTCCCTTTGTCCCCAACTCTCTGCTACAGGCATGAATAGGACTCCTCCACCCATTGGCCACTTACTTGTTTAACTAGAGACATCTATTATTTCCAATTGACACCTGAATCTATGAAATTTGTCCTATTAATTAAGAGTCAACATTCTCTGCACCATTTGGACTTTCTGAGCCTTCATCTCATTTAGGGAATGACTGCAAAGTTCACTGCAGAAGGGCTAGCCCAGCACTATTGAAAGGAACCTTCTGTGGTGAAGGAAATGTGTTTTATATCCACCACCCAGGAAGGTAGCCACTGGACATGTGGCGATTGAGCACTTGAAGTATAGTATGACTGAGAAGCTGAATGTTTATTATTTTTTTTAATTTTCATTTTGTGGCCACATTATCAGACAGTACATGGGCTGTGCATGATCACCTCTATCTACATCCCCATGGCCAGAACCCATTTTTATTGTTCCAATCTAACTGGCTAATATACTGGGGAATATAGTCTCTTACTGTGTGCTCAAAAAGAGGAAAGCAGGGTTGGTAAGCATCTGCAATAGACTGCCAGTGTATCATAGAGGACTTTTTCCCTCTGGCTTTCACACATAGGACATAGTCACCAAGGGGGACCCCCTAAGTCCAAGGTGTTATATAGTCCTTTCCATAGAGTCCAGATGTAGCTCTTCTTAAACATAAAAATCCTTGCCTTATATGACATCTCTAAATCCTGCCTAGCACTTAATACAGTTTCTAGATTCTAGAAAGATCTCAAGAAGTGATTTCCACTTGGAATCAACTTTTATTTATTAAAAACATTATTTTTTTAATCCTCACTAGAGGATATTTTTCCATTGATTTTTAGAGAGAGTAGAAAGACAGAGAGAAATATCTATGTGAGAGAAACACATCGATTGGTTGCCTCCTGCATGTGCCCAACCAGGGCCAGGGTCAGGGAGGAATCTACAACTGAGATACGTGCCCTTGACTGGAATTGGACCTGGGACCCTTCAGTCTGCAGACCGATGCTCTATGCACTGAGCCAAGGGCTGGGATCAACTTTTAAATACACACACGCATTTGTGCTTTGGACCCTATAGACCTCTGCCCTACTTGTGCATTCCTTATGTACTGCCTTGCAGCTTTCACACAGAAAACAATGCAGTTCTTCAAAGCCATCTGTTCTCAGCAGTAACATTTGCTGCTGTGCAAGTTTAATCAAAGCAGGGGAGGCCCTCCACCCCTGGCGCCGTGATTGTGCTGAATTTAGGAGGAAACGTGCTTTGTTTCTTATGGATATGAATACTTGCAGAGGAATATGCTTGGAGTGGTGATGCTGATCCTTCCTGTTAAGCGCCACCGCTCCAGGCTGAGCGATGGCCAGGGAAGTCCAGACAAATACAGATATGACTTGCCTTCCCCAATAGCTTTCAGCTCAGACTAAATGATCAGAAATGAGGACTTTAAAGGACAGTTTCAGGAGAGGTTATTTCCAGCTTTATTTACGAGCAGGCACTATTGACTTACCCATTTAGTTATTGTACACATTTACCAGGGCTGGGAATTGCTTTTCATTTCTGTCATTATCTCCTCCTCCTTGGTGCTCATCCAGGGCTGTATCCAAGGGTCTCTGCTGTCCTAATTTCTCAGGTTCACGGGGAAGGCTGATCAATCTCCAGGATGAAAGGGCTTTGGGGAACACCAGGATGGGTTTAGTGCTCGTCACTAATGTAGGGAGTTACAGGCCCATGTCAAAACCTACTTCAAGGCATAAAGCCCTATAGCTCACTTGTTCAGCCTAATTATTTTTAGCATCTGCAATATGTATCTAGAGGCCAATGAAAGGAAACTCTTGCTAACACATCTAAATAGTTCCTTTTTATATCTTCAAAGCAGTGCTAAAGGGGATCAAATCAGGCTGGGGTTAAAAGGTAAGGGGCCTAAACCTACAGTTTGTAAACTCACCCTTCCATCTCCTCTTTGTCTTTGCTTATTCTTTCTTCTCTATTTACACTGTACATGAACTTTATATGAATGAGTCAAGATTGAAACTTTAGTTTATATGTAGAAATGGGTTAAGCAAAAGTCATGGTGAAATAACAAGGACTAAGGCAAGCCTCTCATCATAAAACAACTGGAAAACTAGGCAAAACATGCGTCTGATTCCATTTAGGCTGCGGTAACAAATTGCCATAGACTAGGTGGCTTAGAACCAACAGCTCTGGAGGCCGGAGAGTCCAAGATCAAGGCGTCCACAGATTCAGTGTCTGGTGAGAACCCACTTCCTGGTTCCCAGGTAGCAGTGTTCTCAGTGTCCTCGCTTGGAGGAAGGCGCATGGGCTCTCTGTGAGGTCTCTTTTCTGAGAGCATTAATCCCATTTATGAGGGTCCACCCTCATGGCCTCATCATCACCTGAAGCCCCCACCTCCAAACACCATCACTCTGGCATTAGATTTCAACAAATGAATTTGGGGGGAACACAAATCTGCAGTCTACAGCGATTTGAAACAACTAGTTTCAGATACTGTACAATAGGTTGTATAGGACTGTGACCCCTAATAGCTCAGGAGAGAAATATTTAAGGGGAGCCCCATAATCACCTTGGAGTTCTGCCTGAAGGCAACGTCTGGGCTGTGGGCATATATGGAGTGGGGTCAACCTAAGCAGGGCCCCATGGCCTCAATGAAGTCAGGAGATAGAAAAGTAGAGCTCAAGGCAGTTAGGGTGGTTGGATGTTGTAGGGCAGCATTTCAGAAAAATGTGGTGTGAGCAGAAACCTGAAAAAAGATCCTCATGAATCTTTGCTGAGGGAGGCCTGGGCTGCACATTCACAGAGGAAGCTCTTCAAAGCCAGGCAAAGAACACCCAGGGAATCGTAATCAGAGTAATTCCTAGAGCTCACACAGGTTGCTGAGACGTGCAAGCTGTGAGGAGGGGTTCAAACTATGACCAGCCAGATTGGAGAGCCATTAGTGATTACACCAGGGGGTTGAGTGGAGACCCTAGGCTTTAGCAGAGGGGCTGTGCTATCCATCATACGATGAAGACTCCCCAAGATCTGCTTTAGAAAATTTTAAAGACAAAAGGCAGAAATCAGGTAAAAAGGAACAAAGAATATATAAGACAAATAGAAAGATTATAGATTTTCAACCATATAAAAAATTACATGGAGTATAAATGGTCCAAATACCCCAACTGAAACAGAAATCATCAGATTTGATTTTAAAAGAAAAAAACAAAAACAAAACAAGACCCAAGGTTATGTTAAGATACCTGTTTAAAATATAACGGCGTGGATATGTTAAGGAGGAGGTAATATAAATCCTACCTAAAGTTTTTTAGAAAATAGTGGGGGAGAAAATCTTCCCAATTCATTTTATAAAAAGCATTAATCTTATTCCAAAATATTACAAAAAAGGAAACTATAGACCAATATTTCTCATGAACATAAATGTAAAAACCATGATAAAATATTAGCAAATTGAACCCAGCAATTTGTAAAATCAGTCTAGCAATGTATAAAAGGAATCAATGCAACCCCCAGTGATAATTATAGTAGGCTATTGTTGAGGAAATTGACAATCTAATTCTTATATTTATATGGAAACACAAAGGACTTAGAACAGCCACAATGATTTTGAAAAAGATAAAGAAAAGATAAAGTACTAACAGCACTTAATTTCAAGATTTATTATAAAGCTACTGCAATCAAGGCAGTGTGCTAATGGTGTAAATATGCACATACCGAATAATGGAGTATTATAAATGTTCCAGAAACAGACCCACATATATATGGTCAATTGATTTTTTTTTCAAAGATTCAATATCATTTACTGGAGAAAGAATAGTTGATTTTGTTTTCGGGGGGCTTTTTTAAAAAAATGAGCGAAAAATGAACCTCAATCCTTAACTCAGTGCCATATAGAAACAAAATATACAAAATGTTTGTCCTACAAGTAAACAGACAATCATTTTGAGAGACAGGCAAGCTTCACCCATAGCCTTCTTGTATAGTAGGCAGCATAATGGTCCGTCAAACACGCCCACTTCTAGTTTCTGGAAATGTGTTACTAGGTGATAGGATATGACTTATAGTAAGAAATATGTATATATTTGGTCTCTGTCCCTGTTTCTGGCACAGAGCTACTAAAACCTTTGAAATGTCCTGAGTGAGGAGAGTCATAAAGGTGTCTTTTGTTAAGTTAATGAGGGGACCTTTGCAACTCCCCTAAGTAAACTAAGGACTGGGCTGCTTGCTGGTGAACCCACCAAGAATAAAGGTTTAGAACTTCCAGCTCCATTCCCTGGTTTCCAGGGAGAGAGAGGGACTGGAGGGTGAGTCCATCACTAATGGCCAGTGACTTAATCAAGCCTTCCTATGTCATGAGGCCTCCATATCCACCCTCCGCCCCCCAAGGGGAGTGTTTGGGAGCTTCGGATGATGAATACGCAGAGATTCAGGGAGAGTGGAGTGCTGGCGGAGGGCACGGGACCTCTGTACCTTCCCCCACACCTTGTCTGATGCATCTCTTCCATCGGGATGTTCCTACGTTCTATCCTTTTATAATAAACTGTAATAGTCTAGTAATCTTATACAATGTTTTTCTGAGTTCTGTGAATTGTTCTTGCAAATTAATTGAACCCAAGGTAGGGGGCCTTTGGAAAAGCCCATTTATGTAGCCCCTTGGATAGAAGCTCAGGTAACAACCCGAGACTTGCGATTGGTGTCTGAGGTAGGGAACGGGGGCAGTCTTGGAGGACTGAGCCCTTCCCTTGTGGCATCTGTCATCATCTCTGGGTAGATAGTTCTAGTATAAATTCCCTCTGGCATTAGGGTTAACCTCACTGAATATAGCTGTTCTTTGCAGGCAATGTAGCTTAACTATGTCTTGTGCAAAGGCTCTGAATGGCCAGCACCTTCCCAGGAATTGTCTAGAACAGAGGTTCTCAACCTGTGGGTCGCGACCCCTTTGGGGGTTGAACGACCCTTTCACAGGGGTCACCTAAGACCATCGAAAACACATATTTAATTACATATTGTTTTTGTGATTAATCACTATGCTTTAATTATGTTCAATTTGTAACAATGAAATTGGGGGTCACCACAACATGAGGAACTGTATTAAAGGGTCACGGCATTGGGAAGGTTGAGGACCACTGGTCTAGAATCTTTGTACTTAAAAAAATGTTTTTATTGATTTTTAGAGAGAGTGGAAGAGAGAGGGTTAGAGAGATAGAAACACCGATGAGAGGAAAACATCATAGATCAGCCACCTCCTGCACACTTCCTGCTAAACACAACCTGGACACATGTCCTGACCTGGAATCGAACCAGTGACCTCTTGGTTCATGAGTCGACACTCAACCACTGAGCCACTCCGGCCGGGCCCTTGTGTTTTGTTTTTTAATTTTAGTTAAGGAATGGCCTCAGCAGCTGTAACAAAGAGACCCCTAAAAAGAAGGACTCAAACGCGTTACAGGTTTATATATTCCTCACGCAACAGTCCAAAGTCAGGCAGCCGGTCTGAGGCAGGTCAGGCAGTTCTATCACACAAGGTCACCTGGGAACCTGGTTCCTTCTCTCTTGCTGCTTCACCATCCTTTGCCGTGTTTTCTGTCCCCGAAAGTTCTGATCTGGCTAACCCCCCCTCAACGGCCTTGCAGCCCAGTGAAAGAGGGAAGGAGAAAAAGTAGATGGCAAGCATTTCCTTTTAAGGAACTATGTACGCGTCACTTCAGCTTATATTCCCGTGGTAACCACTTAGTCACAGGCCACATCTGAAGATTGGTTGGGAAATATTTTCTCTGGTTTGGTGGTTAGGTGACCTCTAAAAATGTCAGTGTGAGGGTGGGGGGAATTCTAGTCTTGAAAGAATAAGCAGGAATGAATACTGGGAAACAAGCATCAACATCTTGCACAGTTTCTAACATCCATCTGAAAATACTATTACTATATGCTAGGTCCCCATTGTGCCCAAATAAACAATAATTAAAATATCACAGTTACTACCCTACGTGAGGGTAGCTTATATTCTGGCGGAGTGGCTGGACAAACTATAGTTTTGTGTGAATATCTGACGTTGTTACAATAGGGAAACCACCAGGTGCTATGGGAAGATAATGGGAGAGATGTTCAACGCAGACTTGTGTCCTCGGGGATGTGTCCTGCTTCCGTTCTTCCTAGAGGCTGAGTAGGAAGCTGGGCAAAATACAGTCGGGACAATTTTTTCCAGGTGAAGTAAAGTGTGTGTTTATGCCCTGAGGTGAGAAACGTAGCACATGCTGCAATCATGTGACCCTCTTAGATCACGCGAGGACATTCTAAGTGAACCCTTCATTGTTTTCAATAAAATATTTTTAGTGCCTGTTACGCACTGAGTGCCATTCTGGGCCCGGGCAAACGAGAATGAGGGTTAGGGGACCTTGTTTCTAAGCCAGGAAGTGCCATTCCATAGCTGTGTGTAAATTTGGGTATGTTACCTCTCCAGGCTTCTTTTCTTCTTTTTTTCTTTGTGTTCATTTAATAAGACTAGACTGTCTTGTTTTTCTTCCAAGTAAAATATTCAATCGCCAATAATTTAACAGGGACTTTAATTCTAGCCACAGACTCTCAACACATACTGACCTGCTAATAGATTAGATGTACAAAAAAACCCCCATGATTCATGTGATCATAGAGGGTTGTCCTGGTAGAAGGCCAGTATATATAAGACTAAATTATATAAACAATAATTAGACTAGCAAGCATTGATGCAGAGCCAGGTTCTGTTCTAAATGCTTTGTACATTAATCTATTTAATTCTTATAAGAATCATAGGAAGCAGGAACAATTATTGTGCCGGTTTTATAGAGGGAATTGACTCTCCTGAGGTCAGTACATGGTGGAGCCAGATGTGAGCCCCACCGATTTGCCGCCACAGCCCTTGTTCTTAGCTTCTATGCAGAACCACTGAAAGTGGAACTAACTCTTCCTAGGTAGGAAGAGAATGGTTACTGGAGGGTTCAGCTATCCTGGGCATGTTTTGTGGCCTCACAGAGCCCACACAGGTTTCTTATCAATAAAACGAGGGGCTGGTTCTTGAACATGAGTTCATGGAGAACTTGTAATGAAGGCCACCCACGGTGCTTATAAAAGTGCGGAATAGGGAGCTCTACCCAAAGCCTAGTGAGTCAGAATTTCTGGGGGTAGACCCCGGATTCTGCATGGTCAGTAAACAGTCCAGGGAATTCTGATGCACGCTGAAGTTTGAGAACTACCAGATCAGGGAGTTACTAACACCCTTTCATCTGGGACATGTTCTCATGTAATAGTTCTTCCACCATGGACAACCTGGAGTGTCCCTCAAGTACAGATTTGGTGCTGGATCTTACCCTTGGCCAAGAGGCCTAGGGTCACCAGCGGTTGGTTTGCCCAGGACCCAGGGATTGCCAAGATGCGGGCCTTTCAGGCAAAGGGAAAAAGTCGCCAGGAGCCAGTCATACTGGTTATTTATTCCCCTGCGGAAGCGATCAGTCTCCAGCCATGCCAGGCGCTCCTCTGTGCCAGCCACAAGTACGCAGTGAGTGAGCTGATCATTCCCTGGCATCCTGTTAGCAAGGGGTCAGAGAAACTGTGTGTCCCGCTGGCACGGGGATCAGTCGGGAGACCTCCGTGGCCCGCTGTGCTGGCGTCCACTCTGGGCGCCGTGAGTCAGTCCCGGGCGAGGCGGCAGGGGGCCTCCACCGGCCGCTCCAGCCATCTGTGCAGTGTGTGATAGTGAGCATGAGTCATCTCTTCCGCATCAGTGGCAACCCCCATGGGGAGCTCGACCTCCGCCTCCTTCTAGAGGAGCACTTAACGAAGACTAACCTAATTCTGACAAAAATAGGCCTCGATTAGTGTGTGACTAACCGCTGATTTTTCTAATTACAAAAGAACCTTTCTGTCCTGTTCGGTGGCTAGAGTGGGATGCTGCTTGGTAATGTTGCGCTTTAGATGTGTTAATCCTCCTCCTCCTCCTCCTCCTCCTCCTCCTCCTCCTCCTCCTCCTTTTCCTCTTCTTCCTCTTTTTTTCCTCCTCTATCTCTTCCTCCTCCTCCTCTTCCTCTTCTTCTCTTCTTCTTCCTCTTCTTTTTCCTCCTCCTCCTTTTCCTTTTCCTCTTCTTCCTCTTCCTCTCCTTCCGCCTTCTCCTCCTCCCTCTCCTCCTCCTCCTCTTCCTCTTCTTCCTCTTCCTCTTCTTCCTCTTCTTTCTCCTCCTCCTCCTCCTCCTCCTCCTCCTTCTCCTCTTTCTCCTCTTCCTCTTCCTTCTCTTTCTCTTCTTCCTCTTCCTCTTCTTCCTCTTCCTCTTCTTTCTCTTCCTCCTTCTCCTCCTCTTCCTCCTCCTCCTCCTTACTCTCCTTCCCTTCCCTTTCCCTCCTTTCCCTATCCCTCTCTCAAGGGAAAATATGCTGCTGGTGACCAATCAGTGCCTGGAAAGCTTCTATTATTCGTTCATTGTGGCAGAGTAACTGCCTTGCAGAACTTCATTGCCCCAAGTTCGCACCACCACCTCTCAGCTCAGATCCCAGTGGCAGCTCCATTAAGGATGCATCACGGGCTGTCTCCGTGGGGAGCCAAGTGGTCCTGGGACCCCTTGGTAATCATCCACCCTCCAGTACCTGCCTGGGAAGGTTTACTCGAGCCCATGCAAGATGACTTATTTTAAATTAATTATAAGCAGCAGCAGTTATTTAAAACTGCAGAGACTGTTCACAATGCATTTATGAAGACCCTCTCCTCCATTGTCCTCAATGTCTCACAGTCACAAGCAAAGCAAAGCAAAGGCAGATTCCCAGTACCGGGAAAATAGGAGAGAAAGGGGAGCTCATAGGTCTGGGGCAGAAATATAGCAGGGAAAGGGGATGCTAATACTCTCAGTGGGGACTTCAAGTACAACTGGTGAGCCAGTTTCTTCTCTGCCATTAGCTTGCTTCTTCTGAGACAAACGTTTGGGGCGTATTTCACCTTATGGGTGAGATGTGCTCCCGAAAGCTGTTGATGAATCAGGTTGTAGTAAACTCGAATTTTCAACACAGAAAGGGGCCACTATGGTATGAAGTTTCGATGAAGCAAAGATTGCTCTGCTGCCATACATGAAGCTTCTGCAATTTATCTCCACCCCTGGTTATTCTCAGAGGATTTGCTTCTTAGAAAATGAGACACTGGCCTGATTTCTTTTGGTCCTTGTCTCGCCCTATGAGACACGCTCTAAAGAAACAGTGTGACAGAGCTGTGTGTGCCATGGGGGGATCCGTGAAAGTCATCCTATTGAGGGTCCCTGGGGCCTCGTGGAGCAGGAGACAGCTGGGCGGGAAGGTTCCTCTGAGGCACAGATGTGCAGAGCTGCCGCTGCTCAGATGAATGACAGCTACCCTCTGGGGAGGGCTGAGAAATGACCCCTATGTTGTCTACACCTGATCCCTGGAACTGTGACCATCACCTTCCAGGGCAAAGGAGACTTTGCAGATGTGAGTTAATGACCTTGAGATGGAGACCGTCCTGGATTAAGAGCAGGCTGATGTGATCACAATGTTTTTTCTGTGGGGGATGAAGGACAAGCCCTCCGGGGAAGGCAGGGGGGATGCTGGAGTCCGAGGGTGGAGTGATGCCCTTGGAAGGGGGAGGACAGAGTCACCAGCGGAGGGATGCAGGCGGCCCCTAACAGCTGAAGAAGGCAAGGAAGCACATTCCCCTCAGACGCTCCAAAGGGAACCAGCCCTGCTGATACCGGGCTCCAGGCCAGGGAAGCTGATTTTTATGGTTTCAAGCCACGTGCCTGTACAATTTCTTTTTCTGCAGTAGCAAAATGAAAGGACGTCACCATTTCAAGCACCTGGCTTGCTCACTTGTCAGAAACCACAGATTTGACACATCAGCCGATCATCTTGTCTTTCCCTCCTCTGAACAGACTCCCCAGTCCTTTCCCCTTCTTTCTGTCTCCGCTGTCACCGTCCTCGCCCAGGCCCATCACCTCCACTGCAGTGGGCTTTCCCCTTTGTATCTCCTTCTCTCAGCCAAACTGTGTGTTTTGCAAGTCAGACCCCATCAATTTTTTGGGTCCAACCACCTCCCTGGCTGCTCCCTGACCTCAGGATGAAGCCTGGGGATAGAGTTACAGGGTAGAGGGTTCCCTGGAGACCAGCCGGTGTTGGGTTCTGCAGCACGAACCTCAGGGATTTCCACGAGCTGGACTGTGTTGGGCTGGGAGGCAGTGGGCTTGAGAGTGATAAATGGGAGCTGTTCCCAGCCTGCGGGTTCTGCCTGCACAAGCCCCATCACCACCATGTGATTTGAGATCGATGAGATGTGCCAGCTGAGATGCCCCTGGCACTTCTCCAGACTAACCTACGTGGAGGTTCCATGTTTATGAGTGGCACCTGGAGGAGACAGCGAAGCCTCCACAGGTCTGGCGTGACCCTTTTCACATGATCACCTGCAGCTCTGTACCCCGCGCGTGGGAATTTGGTGGCCAGAAGCTAGCATTGCCAGATGTCTTCGAGAATATTGCCATTTGTCTGTGGAGTACGCTATCTGGACTTTCTTCTTTATCCTCTCGGAGAGCACACATGGTTTGGCTTACTCATGTGATGCCTGGGTCTAGTCTTCTCATGATTTAATCCTTGCCATTTGCCAACAATGATTGTGTGAAGGCTCAACTCTGAACTTGGCTTATGAACTTTCCATTGACAGTCCAGCCTTACTCTCCATGTGCCCTTTTCCAGCTCTGCCCTTGAACTATAGGAAGCGACTTTCCCCCACACCTGTACCTGGCACTCTCTTTCCCATCCTTGTGGCCCAGCGAACCCCCGACATTCCTCAGGCCTCAGCTCAAATACCAGTTCTCTTGGCACACCATTTCTGATGCCTCAGGCCACTCGTAGGGGCTTCCATATCACCCCAAAAGAGCCCCACCTTCACAGGCATCACACTATGGTGCAATGGTTTGTTCCTTTTTTTTGTAATTGTCTTGTTTTAATTTTTTATTTTCCCATTACACTTGACATGTACAATAGTATATTAGTTTCAAGTATACAGCATAGTGACTAGGCATTTATACAGCTTAGGAAGTGAACACCCTGACATACATAGTTATTACAATATTATTGACTATATTCCCTACGCTGTACTTTACATCTGCGTGACTATTTTCAAAACTGCCAATCTGTACTTTTTAATTCCTTTACCTTTTCACTTATTCCTCCCACCCCTCCCATCTGGCAGCCATCAGTTTATTCTCTGTATCTATGAATTGGTTTCTGCTTAGTTTGTCCATATTTTTTGTTTAGATTTCACACATAAGTGGAATCATATGGTATTTGTCTTTCTCTATCTGGCTTATTTCACTGAGCATAATACCCTCTAGGTCCACCCATGTTGTCACAAATGGCAAGACTTCATTCTTTTTATGTCTGATTAATATTCCATTGCATATAGGTACCACATCTTCTTTATCCAGTTGTCTATTGATGGACACTTAGGTTGCTGTCATATCTTGGCTATTGTAAATAATGTGGCAGTGAACAAAGGGGTGCATGTATCTTTTGAAATTTGTGTTTTGAGTTTCTTCAGATAAATGGAATTGCTGGATTCTGTGGTGGTTCTATTTTTAATTTTTTGAGCCACCATACTGTTTTCCACTGGCTGCACCAATCTGCAATTGCACCAACAGTGCCCGAGGGTTCCCTTTTCTTCACATCCTCACCAACACTTGGTTTGTTGATTTATTGATGATAGCATTTGACAGGTGTGAGGTAGTATCTCATTGTGGTTTTAATTTGCATTTCACTGACAATTAGTGATGTTGAGCATTTTTTCATAAGTCTATTGGCCATCTGTATGCCTTCTTGGCAGAAGTGTCTGTTCAGGTCCTATGCCTGTTTTATGAGTGAATTGTTTTGGCTTGTTTGTTTGTTTTTGGTGTTAAGTTGTATGAGTTCCTTATATATTTTAGATAGTAACCCCTTATTGGATGTATCATTGGTGAATATGTTCTCCTAGTCTGTGGGTTGTCATTTCATTTTGTTGATGGTTTCCTTTGCTGTGCAAAACCATTTCAGTTTGATGTAGTCCCACTGTTTATTTTTTATTTTGTCTCCATTGCCTGAGGAGACATACTAGCATCTAAAAAATATTACTAAGAGCATTGTCAAAAGGCTTACTGCCTATGGTTTTTTTCTAGGATTTTTATGGTTTTGGGTCTTATATTTAAGTCTTTAATCTATTGTGAGTTTATTCTGTATATGGTTTAAGGAAGTGATCCAGTTTCATTCTTTCTCATGTATCTGTGCAATTTTCCCAACACCATTTATTGAAGAGACTATCCCTTGTCATAGAGAAATTGACCATATATGTGTGGGTTTGTTTTTGGGCTTTCTGTTCTATTCCATTGATCTGTGTGTCTATTTTTATGCCAATAATATGCTGTTTTGATCACTATAGCCCTATTGTATCATTTGCTATTAGGTAGCGTGATACCTCCAACTTTGTTCATCTTTCTCAAGATTGCTTTAGCTATTCAGGATCTTTAATTCCCATAAATGTTAGGATTATTGGTTCTAGTTATGTGGAGAATGCCATTGGTATTTTGACAGGGATTGCATTGAATCTGTAGATTGCTTTGGGTAGTATGGACATTTTAATGATGTTAATTCTCCCTTTCCCTGATCATGGTATATCCTTCCATTTATTTGTATCTTCTTTAATCTCCTTGGCTAAACTTCTTCCTAGGTATTTTGTTCTTCTTAATGCAATTATAAGTGGGATTGTTCTCTTAATCTTTCTTTCCAATAATTATAGGTGTATAAAAATACAACCAATTTCTGAATAGTAATTTTTTCTGCTACTTTACTGAGCTCATTTATTCTAATAATTTTTTGGTGGAATCTTTAGGGTTCTCTATAGTATTATGTTGTATGAAAATAAAAATTTTTACTTTTTTCTTTCCAATTTGGGTGCCTTTTATTTATTTTTCTTGTCTGATTGCTGTTGCTAGGACTTCCAATGCTATGTTGAATAAGAGGGGTGAAAGTGGACATCTCTGTGTTGTTCCTGATCATAAAGAAAAAAAGCTTTCAGCTTTTCACTGTTGAGTATGTTAGCTGTGGGTTTGTCACATATGACCTTTATTATATTGAGGTATAATCCTTCTATCCCCACTTTACTGAGAGTTTTTATCATAAATGGACATTTGCTTTTATCAAATGCTTTCTCTCTGAATCCTATCTATTAAAAGGGTAATATGCAAATTAACCATCACTCCATCACAAAGATGGTGGCACCCATAGCCACAAGATGGCAGTGCCCAGTCCTCATAGCCCCACTGGAGTACCCCAGTCCCGGGGCGGGGGTGGCTGCTGGGAGTGGGCAGCATGAGCGGCCTGGCGGAAGGCCTCTGGGCAGCAGGCACAGAGCTGCCAGTGGTGGGGGGAGGAACACTTGTGTCGTTGCCCTGGTGACGAGGCAAGTGTTCCATGCCCGGCCGCAGATGGGCCTCTGGCCAGGTGGGGGCATAGATGGGCCTCTGGGCCGCGGAGAGCCCCCGGGCAGCGGGCACAGAGCAACCAGGCCCCGCAGAGAGCTACTGGCACACAGACTCGTGCGCAGGGCTACTAGTCTATTGATAAGATCATATGATTTTTATTATTCATTTTATTCATGTGCTGCTTCATGTTAATTGATTTGTGGATATTAATCGACCTTGCATTCCAGGAATAAATTTAATTTGATCATGGTGTATAATCTTTTAAATATAATTACTGAATTTGGGTTGCTAATATTTTGTTGAGGATTTTTGCATCTATGTTCATCAGGGATATTGACATATAATTTTCTTTGATAGTGTCTTTGTCTGGTTTTGGTATCAGGGTAATGCTGGCCTTGTAAAATGAGTTTGGCAGATGTCCCTACTCTTTAATTTTTTGGAATAGTTTTGGAATAGTTTATATCTTTAGTTGCAGGACTTCTGTTCAAGTAGTCTTCAGGTGGTTCCCAATGATGCTTGTTCTGTAATTTAGTTGTAATTTGGACGTGATCATGGGTGAAGGTAAGTACAGCATTTACCTACGGCCATCTTGACTGGAGGTGCTGCAATGGTTTAGTTGTTGTCTGTAGCTTTCATTTAAGGCTACTACTCTACCATGTATGTAATCACATACATGGCACTGTGGTATGTGATTAATAAATACCTTTAATAAATAGGTGAATAGATTCATCATAGAAATCAGGTTTTATTAAATGTCTGCTACATGATAGGCACCATACCAGGTACTGTGTGTGTGTGTGTGTGTGTGTGTGTGTGTGTGTGTGTGAGAGAGAGAGAGAGAGAGAGAGAGAGAGAGAGAGAGAGAGAGAGATCTCATCCTAAATACAACTATGCAAGGTTGGTCTTGTTATCTGAATTCTATAGTTAAGAAAACCAAAGGTTAGAGGCTAAGTAAGGTGGCTGGGCTTATTATTCAATGCATAGCTGGAATTTGGACCCAGGTCTACCTATTGCTTATGTTAGTGTATTTACTGAGCTATATATATATGAAACATCCTTTTCCCCTTTCCACACCCCCCCCCCCCCCCCCCCCCAGCCATCCAATCTGTACGCCTACCCAAGTCAAGCCATCAGATCTGGAAACAGAGGAAACTAGTGTTTCCAATATACTGGAACTGGACCTGGATTCTGTCCCTCATTCCCAGGCCTGAAGAGTTTGATCTGCCACAGCTCTAACTTTTAAGTTCCTTTGATGCAGGTAGCTCTGTTTTGTGCCTGGTCTTTCCCTAATAGCTCTCAAGACTCTTGCACAGGCTATGCACAGGCTCTGGGGTGGTGCTGGGGATGTGAAGACTCAGCTTTGTTTGTGCCCCTTGAAGGCAGAGGGTCCAGTATCCATTAGATTCTCAAAGAAGTCTCTGGACATGGTGAGCAAAGAGGCCTCCTGGGTGTTGCTCTGTTGTTTTCTTCCACTCTTCTTTTTTAGGTTGTGCTAGGGTTGCTGGGACCACCTCAAGAACCCGCTATGGCTGTCCAGATTCACAGGAGTCCTCCTTGGAAATTCATTTTAGATTTTTTCTATATCTCAAATCCCTCCCCTATGAAATAGACTGGGCCATTCTGCTCTGTCATTCTGGATCCTACGGTTGCTGTGTGTTGTTGAATCATTTAAATATCAGCAGATGGAGGCTACAGTTATTTTTATGTATACCAGTACATATAGTCTTGCATGTAGAGGCGCGGGCCAGAGATCTGGGAGCAGTGAGGTATGGGAGTCCCTTCTCTGGATGGACTTACAGTGGTTGGTTTCAGTCTCATGGGGCTACTATGCCTTTGTGGTGTCCTGAATATTTTCCCAGCGGTCTCCTGCAAAGCATTGCACAATTGATTCATGTTCAGAGCTGATACCTTATGAATGAATAGTTCTTTATTAAACAGCTAGGAATGGTCTTTTAAAAGAAATATTCTTTTTTCTTTTAATGGAGCAACAATCAGGCCATTGATGCTGAATTTATGATTCACTTATGTGTGCCATTAATGTGTGAGTTGCTTGATATTTCAAATTGCCTTGAATATTGCTGTTCATATGTGTATAGTATTTTTGATGCCACCATTAACTTTATTGCTACTTTTACAATTACTATCTCTCACTAATGTTTCTTCCATTTTGTTAGTAAATGAATATGGAAATTAGAAGTAAAGAATAAGCACATTAGGGCTTATCTCTGAGACAAGAGCGGAGGCACTCTTTAAAAATAGATATATAATAACGATTTGGTTGCTTTTCAAAACTAATTTATTCTCTTTTCCTTAGAAACCTGTCTGAGGATCAAATTGTCCTCTGGGTTTCACTAACAGAAGGGGAACACCCACTCTTCTGGTTAGAACGTGTCTCTAAATGTTCATGTTCCGCGCGCTTGGGGAATGTACTTTGTGATGATGGTGGCATTGATGGCGGGACCTAACTTTTATTGAATGCCTATAATGGGCAGACACTGGCTGTTCTCTTCATATATGATAACCTGTTCACTCCATACAGCCACCCCATGAGGTAGTCGCTACCATTGTTCCCATTTTAGATGAAGAACATTTTAGGTTCAGTGGCTTGCTCAAGGCACACAGTTAATGAATTGTGGTGCAGAATTGAATTCAGTTGGGTCTAACCCCAGTGCTTGCATTTATAGCCTCACCTCTTCCTTCTCCTTGTTGCCTCTTATGTAGAGGCATATTCACTTGTGACTAGTCCCAATGTTTTGTGTTTAAGGAACTGAAATCTTGTTTTTAGGTTTGAGAATTTTCCTAGATAATTAACAAAAGAATGTGGTATACAAGTAAAGACAAGTTTGTAATACCTAGAGGCAAGATTTCTGGTTAAGGGGCATGTTTTAGGTAACCAATAGAGGCTCAGAATCATAATACAGAAACACCAGAGAAAAGATCATAGTGTTTATTTTTGTTTCCTAGTACCATTCCCCTGGGAAATACTATGGACCTAAGATCTAGATTAGAAGGAAACAAACAAAAACCCCATCAATCAATGTAAAAATTCCTTACAGACCAACCTTTGCTGAAACCAACCAATTAGTCATCCCATAAAAGTGTGAAGTTAGGCAAAACTGTTCAAGTTCTGCCTTTGCAACTCTAATGGTGATGGAAGGCATGGGAAAGAGAGTGTGATTGGGACATAACACAAAATCAGAACTGAACTAGATCTTAGAGATTTCCAATCCATAGTCTCCAAGAAATCTGACCATTTGACAACCCATTACTTTTTTTAGGTGGTTTTGATAAGAAAATTCTTACCCCCAAAAATCACATCTTAGGGCTTGTGAAGCCATCTTTGAAGTCACACTCCAGAAAAGAGGGAATTATCCTAAAATGCTGGTTTCTATTAATTTGATAAAATAATTATTCAGATTAAAATAAGAAACCCAACACTAGGACTAGAAGAAGACATTGTTTCCTCTGGGAGAATGAGACAGTAAATTTTTCTCAGAATAGAGAATCAAAGGGACCAATGGATCCTTCTTGCCTTTTATTAAGGAAGCTATTATGGTTAAATGAGGACTGACAGAGGCAGAAGGAAAGAATGGACAGTATCTCCTGGAAAAGTCTTGGGAAGTCCATTCCTTCCTGAACTTGGCAGCTAGGCCGGTGCCCCATATTCCTTCTTGCCCTCAAGCAAGGAGGCTGGGATAGTTCTAGTTATGAAGCCCATGATCTATAAAGAGGTCCTGTGCCTATTTTAAACTCCACACCCAGAGAGAATATTCTTCTGATCTGAAAATCTGTTCAACTTTTTCAAGGAATAAGTTTGTTTGGAACCTTTGTTTTTCCCCCCCTTTCCTTCAAAACAAGGACACTTTCAATTAAAGAAATCTTTCAGGGCTGGGATGTCCTTCGAACTTTGAGAAACTCTGGAATTCTTCAGAACTGGTTGGGCTGAGCAGATGTCAACCCACCCACCACACTGCAGTGCCTGCTGCCCACTGACCCCGAGTCCTGGCGAGCGCTCACCCTTTGTAGGGAGCAAACAAACCGAGTGAGTGAGGGCATCAGGTCAATTAATTCTTTACAACAAGGTTTTATTTATTCTCTTCTTTGACCCCCTCCCCAAATAACATTCAAGTTGTTCATCTTTCTTTTATTTTTAATGGTTTTCCTTTTGGATCCAAACGAGCATTTATATTACAGAATAGCCATCTGGTCAACATGCAGTGCTGAGCTCTGGCTGTAGGAGAGATGCACCGATTCTCTGGGTGGGCCAGCACTGGCTGCTGTTCAAACACTTATGAAGGGGCGCCAGGCTGGCTGCCCACGAGGACATGTCTCATGCACCTTGACTCACACGTGTTGCAATGCAGGTGGCAGCGTTTTAACAGCCTGAGGGAGTGCACCCATTCTCCCTCTTGATCCCACGTTACATGCTCATCCTTTACGAGCAAACCAAGGAGGGAATGGCCTGACCTCGGGTCCCAAAGGACAGAGCTTGGCCTGGACACCTGTCATCCACCCCCTTGCAATGTTGTCCTTCGAGGCTGTACTGGTGCACCTTGCAGAGTTAGAAATCTATTTTTTATAAAGCCCATCCCATGTCCCACTCACTGCCCCTCTCTTTTCCCATGGCGCTCACACCACTAGGAAGATCAATGACATCTCTCCGCTATTGGCACTACCATATTGAAGAGTTACTAAAGTCATAGAGATTGTCTTTGGGCTGCATTAAAGCAAAAATCTCTTTTCTCTCCACCTCCCAGATTTGGAATTCTTTTGAGGGGTTAAGCCTCTGAGGCCCTTAAATCCACTACTCTAGGTGAGTTCAACAGAAAGAACCCCTCTGAATCCAGTATCATGCTAACCAGTTGACTGACCTAATAAAACAGAGGATCCCAGGTCACACACCTCCATGTCTTGCTCTTCCGGGGACTAGCTGCTATTTTCCAGCCCAACCTTGTCTTTGGTCTACAGCTTGTCTTCCTAGCCTCTACCCCAGTTGTCTCAGCTATGAAATGCCACACACATTTAGTGCCATTTTTCTCCTCGATTTGTTTTTCTGGGCGAGTTCCAAACGTTGGATTCCATTTGCGTGGAGTTGGACTGCTCTCTGATGTCCTGCAAAGCATTGCATGATTTATTCCTGTTCAGAGCTGATACCTTATGAATGAATAGTTCTTTATTAACCACCTAGGAATGGTCTTTTAAGAGGGAGGTTCCTCTGCAATTGCAGCACTTAGGGTGGCTTTGTATAAATGTTGGCTTGGTCACAAAACTCCAGGATAGAAAAACACTAATTGACATTTGGCCTGTGGGCTGAGTAGATATCCCCATTGGTAGCCATTAAAATTCAATACCTATGTTTCTACTAAATCGGCTGGAGGCTGCTTAATGTTATGCAACTCTGTATCAGATGTAACAAAGAGCAGGACTACTGTATACTTCAATTGGCAGTTAGATTACATTGTTTAGCCCTCATTTCATATCACCTTTATTTTTAAAAATTAACGGCACTTTGAAATTTTCGAGTGTTTTTCCTGCTCATCCCTTGTGAAGGATTCTAATAGACTAGCTTTGAGTGGCAGTTTCCATGTAATACAGACCATCTCTATAAGAAATCAGAGGACTGGAAAGAAAAGTGAGTCACCCAATAAGGTCAGATCTGGATTCGGCAGTTTTGTCTGATTTAGTTTGCTTTAGGCCCCCCTCTGAGTGAACTGAGGTGGAAGTGGCACTACCTGGTAAACATTCTGGGACCTGGTTCCAGAAGAGAGAGCGATCCATTCCTATTTCTGACAAGCTGGCAGAATGAGGAGAGGCAGGCTTATTCGGATTTCCTCCGTTGAGTAGGTCTTGGTGAAGAGCCTTAGTGTTAGCTTGTGGCTATTTGATTTAAGATCAGCTTACGTGTCCACAAAGAGAAGATAGTGGGAAGCTCTGAGCATGAAAACTCAGCTTTCTTCCTGGACTCAGAAAGAAAAAATTCTGGATAGTTGTCCTGGTTAGAAAGCTAAGGAAAAAAGAGGGGAAATGGATAGAATGGGAAATTAAAGCAAATCCTAGATGTGGGTTCTCTTAACCATGAAGGTTCTTTAAAAAATTAAATGTTCATAGCAATGCCAAGAATTTTACAGGCTTTTTTCAAGTTGATTTCAAGTTGAGACTAAGAGCTTTAACTGATGAGTTATTAACTTAAAAATACTCGACACACCCATGAGCTAGCCACAAGTTAGGAAAATTTCAAGTTTCCTAACATGAGAAAGAAAGTAGAGATGGAATACCCCTGCTGGAGGCACAAGTGCCTATAGAAGGCTAGAATATAATGTTTTACTTTTGACTCCCAATAATTTTCACTTACCCAATTACTACACTGCTTTTAAATGGTTTGATCTTCTCCTAAAGACACAAGCTGTGTATTTATTGGTTAAAGGTGTCCTGAAAAATTCTGTATTCATTCTACTATTTCCTTGGAAGTTTTTCATTAATCTAGATTACATTTTAAGTCCATAGAAGGAGAAGAGACAAAGAGATAGGGATAGAGAAACAGAGAGAAAAGGAGAAAGACAAAAAGAAAGCCCGAGAGAGAAGAGGGGGTTGGTGGTGTATAACCTGGGATTTTGACTCAGTTGGTACATCATTCAATTGGACAAGAATTAATTCCTAGAAACACTGCAGAGCACACATTTATCCTTCTGGGACCTTGTAGAGCAGATCTATTATAAAAACCCAAATAAAAATAAACACACATCCCTTACCTCTTTTTACCTGATCTACTCAACTCCCAGAAATTAGAACTCAAACCTGAACAACGTATTTACATAGTAGCATGGCTTATTATAAAATCGGTTTCTGCATTTTGAAGGTCAAGATACCAGCCCCCCTATTATTAGCTTGGGGCCGAGAGCAGAAGGAAGCAAGACTACAAAAATAGAAGGGGCAGCTTGGGGCACCAGCCTCACCTGCCATGCGACTAGACTCTGCTGAGTCCACTCTCACTTCTCAACTGGCTTGAGTTCTGTGAGAGCAGCTTTCCAGGCCCTTTGGGTAGTTGGGACAACCTGCGAATCTATCATCTTTGGCTTAGAGTGATCTCTCTGGGATGCAGAAGCCACAGAGGGTCGGAGCAGAAAGGATTCAAGGGAAGAAAAAGGTAGCCATCAGAAACCAAAGATGGTTGTTTCTGTCCCTAGGCTTCTGTCCCCCCTAGTGGTACGTCCATATTCCATGACTGGGTGAGCAGCAGCTTGGGACCCCGGCAGTCTGTAGCCGAGCCTGTGACCGCAGCCAGCAGAGGAGCCATCGGCTGCTGCTCCGCTGGGTTAGGCCTCGCTACGGTGTACTAGGCAGTTCAGAGAGGAAAGATCAAAAATCAAAAAAGACAAAAGAGGCTAATCCAGGCCGTGCTTGTGAATGTGGGATCTCCTCATGGATCGGTTAGGTCCCAACTGCTGAGCTCATTTCCTTTGGTTTTTGTTGAGAGTCTCAGTGTGGATATATATAGTTATCTGAACCTGGACCTGATTCTTTATGGGGCTTTTGAATGGAGTTAAACTGTTTATGCCCTGACTGGCCACTTACAAGGGGCCCACTTTTTTCCATCTTTTCTGCATCTTAATGTCCTCAGTGTCCCAGAATCCAGGAGGGAAGAACAGGTAGGATGTGTGTGTAGCAAGTGAGAGAGAGTCTACCCCAAGACATGGCAGTGCCTCTCCTCACCACCATTCTTTACGCCAGGCCTTTGAGGATCTCAAAACACAGCAGATGTAAAGCTGATAAAAATAGCAAAGTTCCTTAACCTTCAAGTCTCACAGATCCCTGCAAGGTAGGTTAGGTTAACTATCTGCCCCCCCTGCCTTTTTTTTTTTTAATACAACCTTATAATATTTACATCTAATATATTGTAGGTAGGCTGAGAAATGGAAGCACCTCTCAACTTATCCCTGGCTCGACCCACTAAAGAAATACTCTGTCCAAAAACAAGACATCCAGAGCAGGCTTTAGAAATAGAATGTAATGAAAAATTGAGAACGTTCTTTAAAAAACCAAATTATTAAATTTTGTTCCATTATGCCCGGAGAGACCTAATTTCCCTGCCGAGGGCTTTCATTGCGTCTGTGGACATTTCACACACATTCCCCACTCCTCCGAACAATCCAGCACCTTACACTATTTCAGATCACCTGGCGAGTTCCCACCTACATTTCATGAGAATAAAGCATTGTCCAGTAGCAGTGAGGACAGCAGAGGCAGGTCAGCAAATAAGCTTGGATCGGGTAGATTTAGCCATCTTAGGAGCTGAGCCAGTGTTAGCATGCAGCAAAACAATGCTGGGATAGAGAACAGAGGGCACTATTTACCACACTTTGCAGGGGGTGGGAGGGAGTCAGGAAGGGAGATGCTGGTAGATTTATGGAATATGGGGGGTCTTTCTTTTGTGGCCTCAGAGTCAAGGGAGGGCAAAATTCAGAACATTTGGAGTTCAGCTTCGGAGAAACGTTCTCAGTGATCTCAGAACCCCACAAGGACACGAAGTAGGGAAGCCCAGGATAGAAATGGATTCTTCAGCTAGAACGATGGACAGACCACCACTCCTTTATGGTGCAATAAATGTTTCCTGATCTTGGCTAAGAGGAAGCCTGGATCTGGCATCTAGAGTTCATCCCGTGTCTGAAGGCCCTGCTGGGAGTCTGGGACACACACACCCCCCTCCTCTCTTTTTCTCATTCCCTCTCTCTTGTTTTGAGGAGATGCTAAGGACTAATATCACAATGGACATTTGGACATACAGCTGAAGATTCTCTTGAAGGGACCTACAGTGCTCAATGTTATCACGCTGTGTATCTCCAACAGCAGCACTCGTCCTCTGTTGCTTGCAATTTCTCAAGATGCTGCCCTAATTTCGAATCCAAATACAAGCATGGGTTTTGCGATCTGAAGGGGCCTCTTCCCAGGAAAGCGAAAAGGCAGAATCTGAGACCCTGAAATATCCTGGCCGATTATTTGAGGGACGGTTGGAGTATATGTTCTTTCAGAGGCGGAAGGAAACTTTTATAAGACGATTATGATCATGAGTCCCGTGACTTAGCCGAAAATTTTTTGATTTTCTGGTATGGATAGAAGGGCGAATGCAGGCTAAGGGATCAGAAACCTGATTTCTTGGTCAGGGGAAGGTGAATGGAAGCGTTCCTAAGTTCACTGGAACTAGAAAAACCCAGGTGGTTGGTCAGGGGACTGTATCTGCGGTGCTTTCTGCCTCTTTATTCAGGACTCACGTGCCGGTGTGCATTTAAGGTGCCCAGGAGGCTCCCTGGCCAGCACGTTTAGTGTTCGCAGTGCTGTTTGCAGGCAGGTTCCATTCCCAGCAACTGCTCTGCCCACCCGAGTTTCCCCTACTACTGAGACGGCTCAAGGTATCACTTCAGTTCCCTTTCGCCAAACAATGCAATAGACTCGTTGGCTCAGAATGGTAGTCCTGGTGTAGGCCTGGCCCACGGGAGAGCTGCATTTCCGAGGTGGAAGAAAGCGATTTTGTGCACACAAACCGCCCCTAGCAACACTTTGGCATGAAATGACGCTGAGCAGAGGAAACCTTTCGAACAACACAAGGCCCAGCATCAGAGTCTTATGTAACCAGCATGCCTGTAGAGTCCTGTTTGCATCCCCAACTCCTCCTGGTCTCACGGGAGGAGTGGGAGAGGGTCTGAGCTGGGAAGGCCTTTCTCTCTGCCTCACTGGTCTCCCACCCTGGGATTACTTTGGTTTGGGGGCAGACGGTGGGTCATGAGGCTCCCTTAATATCTAGATGAGAAGGCAAGGCCACGATAAAGGAATCTGCAGCCTCAGGGATGAATTTGGCTTCTCAGAGCTGATGTGGCAATGCCTTACTTCTATTTCAACCGAAAAAAGAAAGGAAACAGAGGCTCCTTCTAAGAGAAATAAGTCACTGGCTGCTCCTTACCCAAGAGGCGAGTCGTTTAGGGGTCGTGGAGTTTAGGGGTGCTTACCCACTGGATCTTGGTCCAGGGGCCTGCGCCTTCCTCTGGAGGGTTCTGAGAAGCAGGCTCCCTCTGCTCCTGGCTGAGAAAGGAGGGCCCTGCCTGCACCCCTCTGCAGGGGACCCTTCTACCCACTGTAAGGTGCTGGGGGACCTGGGAGGGCCTGAAGAGGACTGCATTTCCACCGGATCGAGACAGTGATGCGTAACGTCAAATGGACGATTACACAGATTTGCCAAGTAAGGGCTCTATTTTCCTTGATGCTTCTGAGTTTTGGGGGTTAGGAAGGAGAGCCTGAGGCTGTCTTCTGCTCAGCTCTTACTCTGGGAGGGAGGGGGTACAGCACAGTCCTGGCCCAGAGAAATAGGGCCCCGGTCTGTCACACTGGGTGACAAGGCCCCATTAGAGTTTGTTTCACTAGAAGTTGCAGCCCAGGTCTCAGCTGAGGTATATTAACTAATCACCTTGACGTACCCTGACACACGGGCCCTCCGCCACGAGGCAGACGCAGGAGATCCCGGTAAACTCTGACTCTTACCGATGCTTCTGTTTCAATGTGCTAGCCTTTCCCACCTCTATCGCAGTCCCTACTAGACGTACCGTCTCCTCGGGGGAGTGGCAGGGAAGGCTGGGCCCAAAGGCCCACGGCTGCCAGCCAGGATGGGCTGGTCCTGCCGCAGCACTGTCCCCCACTCGGAATTACTTCTATTCTGGGTGGAAAACAGACTCTGCCTTGAGGCCCTTGGTGCTCCTGCCACATGGCCCTGCCCTCAGGGCTCCCTCTGACCAGCCTAAGGCCAGACCCCGCTCTCATCAGCTGGGGCCCTGGCCACACCACCCTTACCAGCGCCGCAGGCATGTCTGTGGACCCTGGGGGACCTCCTTAGCCCCTCTTAACACTCAAAGCACCTACTGCGCGTGATAGGCCTGCCGCCCCAGCACCGCTGCTCTGACCGCTCCTCCACGTGGGCTGCTGGGCTATGGCTTTGCTGGTCCAGACCAGCCCTGGCTGCTGCTGCCACAGCACCCTGACCCCTCCACGCCACCCCTCCCTCCCCGCCCCACCCCTGGCATCCGATGCTCCTGAACTTAGTCTGTGCTTCTTTGGGGAAGCCAGCCCCAGGGTGACGCGTGAGATGCAGTGGCCCCAGCGGATGGTGCTGGTGGGGAGCTGGTGAGGGAGGGAGGAGACTCCCCTCCTAGGGTCGCCACAACCCCCCGCCCCCCCCTCCCCCCAATTATGGGCCAGAAAGGCTTCCGGGCGTCGCAGGGCAATGGACATGGACACAGGCCAGCTCACTTCCTCCACGGCTTTTAGAAAAGTGGGAAGGGGCAGTGGAAGCAGAGCGATCCCGGTGTCCCCTCTCCAGGGGCCACCCTCCATGTTCTCTCGTCTTCTTTCCCCAGCAAAGAGGCAGAACTATGGCAGTGCCCATCTTGCAAAGGGAAGTAAAGCAATTTGGTGGGTTCGACTGATTGCCATTGGTCCTTTCCTCCTCTGATAAGCACACGGTCCTTCCCTCCTCCTCCCCCCCGGGCCGCACTGGCTTCCCAATTCGGTCTTGGTTTTCTCCGTGTGAGAGAAGAGCATGCATCGGAGGGGGGGGAGCAGCCTCTAGCATTTGTCGTCTTCTTCCGTGTCACTCAGGAGGTCGCTGACTGCTCCACACATCATGCCCGGCCCCGGGCCCCCACGCCTCCGCCGCCGATAGTGCCCGTTGGGCATCTGCCAGCTGTGTCGCAGGGGCGGGGCTGAGCCGATGGTGTTGGCACGGCCCAGGCTGGTGGCCACAGCCGCTTCGAAGGTGAGCGTCTCCTCCTCGCCGCAGTCCGAGGCTTGGGCGTCTTCGTGCAGGGCCAGGTAGGGCTCGGAGATGTAGCGCTGCGGGGAGGGGTGGCCGTGCGGGGGCCTGGAAGACTCGGGCAGGCCGGCGTCGTTGCTCTCCGGAGCCTGGGAGGTCAGCGGGGAGCCGCCCTCGCTCCCATCCGCTGGGGGAGAGATACTTCCCGTGTGTCGAATCAGCGAGCTGTAGGACAGGAGGGGCCGAGGCTTCGGGGGGACAGGTGGGAGCTGCCGACGACTTCGTCTTGGGGTGCTGGTGTCAGAGATGGAGGGGATGGAGCTTTCACTCAAGGAGCCCGTGCCCTGTACAGCAGGAGAGACGTGGCAGGTGAGACTGGGCTGGGCATGCTCCCTGCTTGGGGCCCTGCTAAGGTCCCTAACCGTCTCCAGAAAGCCCTGGAGAAGGGGTCTGGGCTGGAGTCCCCTCTGCTCCAAGTCACATCGATGCAGGGATGACAGGAGAGCGAGACACCAATACCATTCAGATTGGGGCATGTCAGCTTGTGATACAGGTTGGGTTCGGTTTTCTGGGAGTCTTGCTAAACTACAGGTCCAGGCCCAGAAGATCTGGGGGGGCCTGAGACTGTGCATGTCTAACAGGCTCCCAGGCGCTGCTGTCCACGGCCCACACACACTGAGTAGCAAGGATCTGGAAGCTCTATGTACAGGCGTGGGCAAAGCAAACAGGTTTCCAGTTGTGAGTACGTGAAACTAATTTTCCATACGAACAACTGTAAACTTACTTTGCCCCCCCCACGCCCCCCCCCTATGTAACAAGTGGCCCATTGATAGACAGACTTGAAAGTGTTGAGAGGAGCACGAATGCTCGGGGGTTGCTCGCCTGGGAAGTGTGTCTGAGGGAAGGGCATGCCTCCCTGTCCTCATTGGCTTCCCGAGGTTAACATCAGCTTCTACACCAAGCATGTCAAACTCGCGGGCAACGGGCCGCATGCCTCATTTATTTACATCAGGAGTCCTCAAACTACGGTCCGTGGGCCACGTGCAAATACAAATATTGTATTTGTTCCCATTTTGTTTTTTTACTTCAAAATAAGATATGTGTAGTCTGCATAGGAATTTGTTCATAGTTTTTTTTTTAAACTATAGTCCGGCCCTCCAACGGTCTGAGGGACAGTGAACTGGCCCCCTGTTTAAAAAGTTTGAGGACCCCTGATTTACACCCTCATCTGCTGGTTCAGGCCTTACCTGACATGCTCAGGCATTCCCCAGGGTCCCTGGGCTCAGGTGTTAGTAAACGGACCTGCAGGACAGTTTCTCAAGGTGTGTGTGACCTAGGAGCCACCGGCTCCAAATCTCCCGGGGAAGGGTCCCTCCCGGTGCAGAATCCCGGGCGGCGGGCCTCACTACCGAAACAGCTTCCTCAAGGTGCCAGGCGTGTGCCGTTTTAATAAGCCACAGGGGATTCTCTTCTGCACGAAAAACTTGAAAACCACCGCTCTAGAAGCGCACTTCCCCAGGTCCTGACTGTCCCACTGCTGTCGAGCGGGCCTCCCATCCGGGCTCTGAGAACCTCGGGTGAAGTGGGGTGGGAGTGGGGGGTGGTCGTGAGGAGGAAAGCAGGCCAGAGAATGGCTCTGGTAGTTATTTCTTAGGCACAGGCTGGTGTTTCTACAACAGGCTGGAAGGAGGCTGACAGCCAGGGAAATGAACTTGAATCACTGTTCCAACTCGTACCAAGGCTCACGTGACTGATCCATGAACATTTTCTGGCTAACGGACCATCCTTCGCCTCTAAATCTGGCTGAGACATTTGTGAACTTACTTGTTGGGACTCTGTACCTCAAGATTCTGAGGAGTGGAATGATCCCTAGACACCATTGTCTTTCTTGGGGGGCGGTCTGGTTTTCTGTGAATTCGTATTAGAGCACACAGCATCTAGGTCTGTGTGGTTGCTGGGTGCCCCCCTTTTGGACCTAACGTCAATGACCACCACCCTTCCTGGTCTTTCTGCAGAGGCTTGGCTTCCTGTCCATGCTCACCTGTCTGCTGGGCGTCTGTGACCTGCCCTCACTGGGTGACCTGGACTGGCGACGCTCTGGGGACTCCCAGTCGGCCTGGGTCCCTCGCTCCTCTGAGTTGCAGCGGGAGACATCGGGGGAGAGAAGATGCTTTCGCTCTTTCGATCGTCCCCGCTCTCTGCCCCCTGAGCGGTGGGTGTCGGACTTGTGGCCTGGGAAAGATGACAAAAGCAACTGATCACAACTCTGAAAAGAAAGAGAAGTCTCGGAGCCTGGGACTGGGCACCCAAGGCCCTGGCTTCTCCGGGCGTGTCAGCAGGTGATCTGAAAGGGAGACGGGAGAGAAAGGCCAGAGAATCACCCCTGGGCTACCAGGTGAGTGTGCGAGTTGCCACGGGAAGCCGTGCATGTCCAAGGATGTAATCATTTCTCTCCTGCTGCTCCTGCTGTAGCATAAAGCTACAACACAGTTTAGAATCGTTGCCAACAAAAGGGTCCAGCTACCCTTTATGTCCTGAACATGGGTTTGTAACTTTAGGGGTGAAGATGACAGCAGCAGAAGGAAATTAAGAAGTTGCTATGAACTAAATACCCTGGCATGACCTCAGCTGTGCCATTTAGAATCCTTGGACTTCAGTTCTAGTCTCAAGCCTGCCGCTTACTGGCCCTATGATACAGGGAAGTCACTGCTTTTTAAATCTTGGTTCATCTAGCAAAATAAGAAAGCTCCAATACGCAAAACCATGCCGAGTAGCACTCTCTGGGTTGAAGTGGACTCGGTGCTTAAAGCCCAGCCCGTTAGGGGTCTCTAATACATTCCCAAGGAACCCCAAGCATTCTGCAGACCCTCTGAGAACCTCAATTCTAATGACGTCTGCAAGGAAGAACTTCCTGGGCCTGTTTCAGGGTGTGCGTCAGATACGGGACCCCTTGGGTAAGGAGCACCCTTCCTTAACCCTCATCGCAATTCTCTTCCAGAGACCTCCAGTCCTTGCCAGAACCTGCCCATCCAGGCAGGAGCCCGAAAGGCGAACAGGGGAGACCTCCTTACCCGAGTCCGAGTTCAGGCGGTGGGCTGACAGCCGCAGGGAGGAGTGGTAACTCCGGCGCCGGGACTTGTAGGTGTTTTCACTGCTTCGCTCCATGGAGAATTCCTCCAACCACGAGGAATTTGAACGCTTGTCCCGAATAGTGGAAAACGAACGTCTCATGGAGCTGGGGTCTGTTACTACCTGGAAACATGAGCCCCCCCGAGGAAAACAAGGTAGGGATTAATCACTGAATGGGTTTAAAAGAAAGAAGTGGGACGGAGGTGGCTGAAGACTGCAAACTGTGACCACCCTTGAATCCCTCTTGCTTAGACCTTAGATGGAGGAGGCTATGGCGGAAAGTGTCTTTATGTTAGGTCTTTACATCACTGGTCCAGGGTCTCCCCTTTATGCTCAGGAGAGCAAGCGCCCATCTGGAGGGAATGTGCAAGCTTCCCATAAAGCCACCTCCCACAGGGACTCAGCCAGGACCTGCTCTGAATCTTGAGCCACTTTGAATATGTGAGGGCAATTGTCAAAACGTCTGTGCCATGAAAGAAGCATGGCTTGGGCTTGGGCGTTCGCCAGAGAAGGCCTGTCCTACAGCACCAGAATGCAGAAGACCTTGTAATGGAGCAGCTACTAGGAACATGTTGCTCTCCATCATCCATCCCACCTCCAACCTTAACCTTGGGCATTTTGCTTTGCTACAGCTGCTAAAAACAGATCCATGTAAACTTCTTGTCTCTGTCAAAACTTAATGTAAGACAGACAGACAGAAAAAAGAAGCCAGGAAAACAGACAAAGAAATGAGGCGTGGCCTGCACTGGTTAGGACAGACAGTCCTGACATGGAGCTGTGTGTGTTTCAGTAACTGCCTACGTGCTTGAGGAGCCAGGAAAGGGAAAAGGAAGGAGAAATACACAGCAGAAATCCTGGGAAATATTTCTTGCATGGCTGGTTGAGTCTGGAGGATGTTGCGCCCATCTGGAGGGAATTTTGCTATCTAGGCTGTTGTGCTTAGGGGTCCATTGAAAGCACGTGTGGAGGAGCAGGTTGTAGAGAGAAGGCCCGTGAGCCAGGTTTTGCTCACAGGGAAGGGGTGAGGGCAAGTCCAAGTCTCACCTGAAAATATCAGATGTTTTTCCATAACCCACCAATTCAATACAGCCCAGGATGCCACTGCATATGGTAGGTGGTTGCTTTTTACCTGGGGATCCACAGTCAGGCGTGGCATAGAGGATGCCCTCCCCGATCCCGCATGCTCCTGGGTGTCCGGAGGAAGGTAGATGCCATGGTTAGAGGGCTGCACGCTTTTTAATTCACTAAACTCTGGCTCCTGGAAATAAACACAGCCAAGCTTGTGGGACTTGGTTCCATCTCATTGTTTCTCATTTCCAGTGGCTGATCCTGCCTCCTCCACACCAAGAATGGCTTTTAGAAGAGAGACTTGCATCTTTAAGGTCTGTTGTGTGTGTCTATATGTGCAGATATATGGTATACCAGATGTCTCAAACGGTAAAGATCACTAAGCAATGCCTCAGATTTTATAGCTTTATATAAAAACATTATACTTTTTGAGAGTTGGTACTGTTGGGTTTATTCTTTTAACCTAAGAAGCTATTTATCAACGATATGGAAACCAGTATTCTAAAGTCAGAAATATCTGATGTCAAATGTATTTTCTCAAACCTTAAAACACATGATCTTATTAGCAAAGAGTTTTCTTATGATTGGAATCATCTCAAAAAAATGTGGTGGGTGGACATCTGCCAGGGATGCTCTAGACTGGTACAGTATATAATAGAAATATAATGCAGACCAATTATGTAATTTTAAATTTCCTAGTAACTACATTTAAAAAACATGAAAATTAATATACTTATGTAACCCAATATATCCAAATATTCTCATGCCAATATATAATCAATGTAAAAAAATGAGACATTTGACACTTTTTGGGTATCAAAGTCTTTGACATTGGTATGCATTTTCCACTTGGAGCACACCTCAGGCCCTCAATCGTCACATGAGGGCAATGGCTATTGTACTGGACTGTGCCACTCTAGAGCATTAGGAGGTGGGAGTGACTATCTTTAAAGTCCTGTCCAACCCTGTTATGTTATTTTCCTGGTCAAAGAATGTCAGTTTGGCAAATGCACCTGCTCTAAAGAGATGGCTAGTGTCACTCCAGAGAGAGTGGAGCTGCTTCAGAAATTTTACTTGGCTCACCAAACAGAGCGACCTAGGAATATCTCAGACATCTGGAGATGATACCAGAAAAAAGCTATTTTTGGAAATGACACTCTAAAAACACCGGTGTCTGAGTAGGGCGCTGCTGAAAGTCAGCCTCCATGACCATTGGCTGAGCAGTGTCTGTGGGAGGACTGCATCCCAGGACCTGTGATGTGTGCACTTGAGGAAGTCAGTGTATGCAGGACATGCTTTATATAGTACACAAGTCTGACTCGAAACACATGTGGTAACAACACTGCAGTCTACGAGTGTCAGAGGTGGTGCAACACACACATACACACGTCATGGCCACGCCTCAGCACGTAGAGCAGGGCCCCCGAGGGATGGGCAGGAGTACACAGTGGTGAGTGTGGAGCACAGGCTGACACCTGAATCACAGACACCGGTACTGACAATGAGATGAACACATATCCAAAAGTCCTGGCACTACGGCTCAGCCCCGGGGGGAACCCGCAGAAATAAAGAAATCTCCCTGTGAAAAGAAAGGACACATTATTGAGATTTTCCCCACCAGACACATCACCAGGCAACCCTTAAGATGCTGAGAGGCCCTTTTAAGGATCAAGCTATCAGTACCAATTAGTCTCTGGGCCTTGGTGCTAATTTGCTCAGATAATTGCTCCAAGGCTTCCCACCCATCTTGCCAAGAATACCCTCAGGCACTCACATGCTGGGATCCCAGTCAGAGTGTGGTCTCGCTGTCTCCCCTACCCAACCATGTACACTCCCTGGACTCAGCAACCCCAGGAGAAGAATCACCCATTTGTTTGAGCTACTGAAATGTTCTGCTCCCTCTGACAGGTACCCATTCCATCAGACATGCAGGTCACTCTCCACCCACACCATCCCCTCAGGATAGCTCAGGGGTACACAGGAGCAGTGGGGAGGGGTCGGGGGAGAAAAACACAGATGAATTATAATCCAAGTGGCATGGAACTCAGTACAAGCTGTCTACCTGGACTTTTGCAAATGTTGGGTTTTGTCTTTTTCTCTCCAGGCAATAACCACTTGAGCTGTGATTCTAATCTCGGCGGGAATTTCACGGCTGCTGAGCTAAGAATAATGGTAAGTCAAGTCTGTTATCTTTGAGAATAGCAGTTTAGGGTTTGCTAATATCAAAGCTGAAGTTTAACCTGTCCTCTCTTCTTCAAGCTTAACTTGGACTCAGTAGGCTTCTTGGGAATTTCACCATTTATGCTAATGAAAATTTATGCTAATGAAAAACTTTGGGCTCAGGAAAGTGATTTTAGGGACTTCTCGGAATGCATTTGACCCTCTAAAATGGTGGCCAATTGGTCTGAACCTGCAGAGGCAAGAGATTCTCGCATCTCCTGGTGGACACTGTCCCTCTTGGACAGGCTACCCTGAATTCTCCAGGAGGCGGGGCATCCCTGACTATGCTAAGCTGCCCAGTGGGTGCCATTCATTCTATGATGATTTCTCCTAAAACTCCTTATCAAAGACAAGATTTTATAATGCTCCAAGGCATTAATGGATAGGGCTTGGCCTGAAGCAACATAAACTCCTCCAGCAGATAAGGGGCCCTTGAGATGGTAAAACCTAAGGAGGAAGCATTTGCAGGAAACATGAGAAATTCCGCCATGAAACATGTCTCCATGTTTCCTGGGAGACAGCAGGAAACTCCCAGGGTCCTTGGTTGAGAGAACAGAAAGGGTTTTCCTGGTGGACTGTGGCTATGAAATCAAATTTGAAAAAGAGTGGGAGGGATCAGCAAACTAGGGAACTGTTTGGAAGTCTTGTGACTCATTCACTCACCAGAGCCTGCTCCTCCTGGAACTGTCCGTCATCGGCTGAGTCCATACACGCGAGCTGGAATATTTCCTGGGGGGAGAGCGGACTCATCGAAGGGTACCCACTCCGGCCACTCCTGAAAAGCAACGCCACGTTCAGAGGTAATGAGTGCACGAGCGAGAAACAGACATGCCATCGCTGCCACTACCAAGTCCCAGCCAGGGCAACACCCTTTACCAATACTCTTGGTGGGCTTTTAGCTTATAGGTGCCTGGCCCTAGAATAGAAACTCTTAAAAAACAAACAAACTACAAACACACACTGGAAAAGAGAAAGCACTGTTTTCAACCTGCATTTGGAACCCTTCCTCACTCGGCTGGTGACTCACATATCTGTGATGAATGACATCATTTGTCACACTCAGCCATATGGAAGACCAATGCTGGATTGTAAACCAGTTTCGGCTCGGTTTCTCCATTAGGTGGAAAAATGCCATACTTTAAACAGTGAACAGTCTGTTTAAATATTAAGCAGTCGTGGTCTTTTAAAAAAATTCCTCCACGCTCAGTAAGAACATGGCTTTATTGTGCCAACATCCCTGGCCAAACCAAACAATTCAGTGCCAGACACTGTGTCTGTTGGTTCCTGAGCTCGGTGGAAGGATTCCAGAGGGTGGGGAGGAGGTGACCTTCCCTGGGTTGATGGCTCCGTGGAAGAACGCTTAAATGGTGATGTGAGAGAACACGACAAAGTCAGCCAAGTACTTAGAGGCCCTGAGTGAAGGGTATGGAAAGCTGCCTGTTACTAAACCATGTTTGGTCCCTGTAGATACTCTTAGCCAATGTGATCCACAGGGCTGGGTCAGGAGAGAGAGTCAGTCAATTGTCCTAAAATTTTGGCTGCTGCTGCCATAGATACACTTTGACCTGCTCAAGAGTGAACTTCCTGATCCTGGGAGGAGGGACAGCGAGCGGTCAGTGACTGGGCAGCTAGGAGAGAGAGATGAAGACCGTCATCTCGTAATTGTGTCTACTGTTAATGGCTCCGAGCCCTGAGCAAGGGCTGCCAGTTGCTTCAAAATATTCCATAGGTGCGACTTACTGGGGTCACAGGATAAGGGATGAAGAGCAGCATTTTCACAACTGCTACAGAGCATCTGCTATTCAATGACTTAATGTCCATCGTCTTCTCCTGAGAACCGCTGGGAACAAGGTGAGCACTGCTGTTATAAGAAATAGGTCCCCCTTTGCCCTACAGAAAATAAATAATTTACCCATAGAGAGAATCCCCAATAGGTAGAGAGGACCCTTGGAATCACTGAACGACCTCAGAGTTAAATCCTTTGACCTTCTACTTCAAAAGCATTGTCTGCTTCTCGTCGTTAGGATCGAGTCCAGAATCCTGAACATGGCCTCTCCCATGATCTGGTCCTTACCTCAAAAGCCTTTGCTTACACACTTTAGCCCTTGCTCCCTGAATTCCAGACACACAGGACTTCGTTCATTGACTGTGGCAGGCTTCTTTCTGCTACAAGGCCTAATACAGGCTGCCCCCTGAAAAACCTTTCCCTGGTATTTTTAATGCATCCTTCAAAATGCTTATCAAAAGTCACCCCTTAAGGAAATCTGTTCTCTCTCCCATGTAACTGATCAGATCTCCCTCTCACATGCACTCAGCTCACACTGCATTTGTTTCTTCCTATCACTTCCCAGAACTGTGATTAATCACTGAAAATAGTTTTTTCTTTCCAATAATTCTGTTTCATGTCTGGTTTTCCACCAGATGCATGCTTAATGAGGGAGGAGCCCTGTCTGTCAGAGTCACTGCTGTATCCTCTGAGCAGTCTCTACTTGAACAAGGCAAAGCTCTAGAAACACAGATGGTCCCGAGGAAGCAACCGGCTGCTCCCCCAGTGTCCCCATCTCAGGAAATGTACCAACATCCACCAGAATCCGGGGGCCATCCTTGACTCCTCCCTCTTCTTCCTCCACAGAGCACAGCAATCACCGAAGCCTCCATTACCTCTCAAGTCTGACCTTCTCTCCACAGTCATTACTAATTTACACCTTTGAAGTCACTTACTAAGTGGTGTCCTGTCTCTTGAACTGCTCTCCTCCAATCCTCTGAATCCATGCTGGAACCACGAATGATCTTTGTAAAGTGCAAATCGGATCATGTCACTCGGAGGCATTATCCTTGGATGAAACGGAACTTCTGGGTCCTGCTTGTGTGGCTCCTACATCCTGGCCCTTGTCGCTCTCCAAGCTCAAAACCTGCCACCTCCATGAACTGTGCTCCACCTAACAGGTTGCATTCTTTAAATTGACCACATCTCGCCTCTCCTCTCTTGAAGAGCTGGCCTTCGAGTCTCACTTACCTGTTGCTTCTCAGGGAAGCCTCCTCCACCCTCAGAGTAGGCAGCCACCTCCTTTATTTGCACAGCATCACAATAACTTGCCTTCTGCATTTTAACCGTTATCTTTCATTTCTTTCTCAGGATCTGTCTCTACAGGGACTGTGATTATATTGACTGCCACATCCCCAGTGCCTAAGCCAGATTTGGAGTCACATAAATATTGGTTAAATCAATGAGGAAGAGAAGACAGAGTGATCCTATGATGGGAGGTAATTTGTACAGTGAATTGGTGTGGATAAGACAGATCGAATTGTGTGTGCGGGGGGGGGGGGGGGGGTCCCCTCCATTTCTAAGCCAAGAACCCTTGGAAAACACTAAATCCTTCCAATGAGGTGGTCTCACTCTGCCATATTACCTCCTTCCTGCACAGATCAAAGAGCAACATCTGCTTGTTTTCTGCAGACAGGAGAATCCACACCCTGCTACCTCACCACATCAAATGTTTGCTAAAACGATTCATGGCCCTGGTCAGAATCTGGGCCTTTTCTTCCAAATGCGTTGAGTTGTGACCTCTGAAAATGATGCTTTTCAAAACCAGGTTCCCAATACCACAGGCAGAAAGAAATTAACGGCGTGAGAGGTCCTAAATGGCATTCTGACAGAGGTTGTGTAGTGATTACGGATTTCTTAAGAAGCAGGACTGGAGTAAATCCAATCACGAAAGCTCATTTACACTTCATGCCCTTTGCTACTTCAGTACATGCTTGATAGAAAGATAATGTTCCCATAAGATGTGTATGACCAAATTGGCGCCAAGGTTTACAACTCAAAAGAGCTGGCAGATTCCTTAATTGAGTTTTGTCTCCATTGCCAATACAGAAAATAAAGAATTTTTTTTTTTTGCCTGACCTAAGCTTCTTTTTGTTTATTTCGCATATAGTGTAGTGGGAAGATTCTAGAGTTAGAAGTAAATGACTTAATTCCTGTTTAGCTTTCTACTAGCCTATGGCGTTGGGCCACTTAATTAACCTCTCTGGTGATACTAACATATACCGCTCCTGCCCTTGTGCGGCCCCAGTACTAACCTGCTCTTCTCTCCCCCGTCTTCTCAACCTCAGAGAAAGGCCCATTCAGCTCAGAGTTAGCATTATTCCTTCCACATTCCCGGGCCTGCATACTGGCACGAGTGACAGACACAAACAGGAGAGCCGTGGCCCTCTGGCTTTACTCACAGGCCTGGAGCGGGGTCCTGCTGGAGGTAAGGCAGAGCTTTGGCATTGGCGATGATCTCCTGCGGCAGAGACGAGGGCTCCATGCGCTGGAACATGGGTGCATTTTTCTGTAGAAGAAGAAAGGAACTCAAATGATTATGGCAGAACATGCAATATACTTGGATAAAATAGGAACATGGCTGATATCTTAATTGACTATTTTAACCTTTGACTCACTGGGTTTCTAATCCCCTGACCCTAGAAAGTTCCTGGACCCTGAACCCTAGGGATACACAGGCCTGTCCCTCAGGAGCCCTCAGGTGACGCATGACCCACCCACCCTGCTACCGTTGCCCTTCACCTGTTCCTCCAGCTGCTGCCTCTGCTTCTTCACCTTACTCTGCTTATAGTAGTCCATGATCATCATTGCTGCATAGATTTTGCCCACAGTCAGGTCAGAGGCTGAAAAACACAAATGTGGCATGGGAGGACCAAAGAGGAGGCAGATGGGGGAGAGGGAGGACGCCTCAAGCTTTGTTCTCCACCCTCTGAAGCAGGTATGCGCCGGGCACTGAGCATGCAAAGTCAACAGGTCCCCACATGTCTTCTCAGGGAGCTTCCACAGCCGTCCAAGGAGGGAGATGACATTAGTGAGCATCACCGCTGCTGGTCTAGATTTCCATCTCCAATAGCACCCTTTTCCCAACAGTATGAGGGTTGGATGCATAGTATTATGGGAAGGAGAGAGCTACACACCAAAAACTTTCACCTGAAACCACAGTGACCCCATTTGAAAAAATGTTTTCAATTAATAATGACAAAGGGGACTTAAGAAGTGAGGGCTTTTCGTTTCCTAAGGATAAAAGAACACGTTTCCCTTATCCCTTCGATCACTCTCTGTTCCCCTCAAAGATAAGGCCTTGGCATGCTGGGACTAGGGCACCCAGGGGAGATGCCATACCTTTGGGCATGGGCACAAGCAGATCTAGCATCTTCTGGGACAGGTGAGGCCAGATGGCCAGGGTCTCTTTCTGTAGCTCCGAGTCTAGCTGCTGCCTGTCAGCACCACCTGAAAGAATAAGATAAACTATGAATAAACAGTGCAGAGACAGAACAAGGAGGGAGTGGAGCTGCACCGGCATGGCACCGTGTATTCTCTGGGGACATCCCGGCTCTTCGTGGCAGTGGATCTTGCAATGCTGGGTCTTCCTGCTGAAGCAGCAGAACACAATGGGACTCCCATTCTCAGTAACTCAGGGACATCCTGCCCCAGAGATCTGAGGCCCCGAGACCACGGTCAGCTTCCTCACTCACTGGAGCAGCCTCCCAGGTGCTCTGTGTATCAGAGGGGAAATGAAAAGAGCCACACGGCGACCTCTCCTGCCTCATTACAGGGACATCAATTCTTCCAGCGACTCTGGTCGGAGTGACCTGATTTTAAACAGGATTTGTATCAGGCAAGAGCAGGAGGGCTGGAGGCCCACTGGGAAACAGTAAACCTTTTCTCTCCTAAGTCACTGAGTTAAAAATCAGAGGAAGCAAGGCCCGCCATGACAGCACCTGCCATGGAAGCCTTCCAAGGCATTAAAGGTGCCACATAAGAAAAAAAGGCCACAATTAAAGTTCATTTGTTGAATAAACACGTACGTCTAAAATGCTTACTATGTGCCAGACACTGAGGCTCACATACTGTAAAAGCTGAAAGGAGCCTTAGCGATAAGCAACCGCTCATTCTGCCAGGAGGCAGTGGGCAACGTTGTAGTTATTGAACCTCAGGCGGACACTAGGACCCCAGTACTGGATTTCCCGGTCTCTGCATTGTTGGAGGGGGGGCAGTTCAGGCATCTCTGCACGAGCCCCTCCAGAATCGCTGCTTCCTCGCTGGGCTCACCTTTGGCGATCTTGATGTCCAGAGCAGTCCGGATCAGAGCCATCAGGGTGGAGGTGAAGTGCACTGTCATGTCCTCAGCCACGGGCATATTCATCAGGACCAACCTCTGTGGGTGAGAGAGAGACACAGCAGGGGGAAGACGTATCAAAAGAAACCTTGGTGAGAGGGGAAGACAAGTGCAGAGTCAAATGCAGAGACAAAAAAGAAGGGCAAGGATCCCCACCTCTCCCGACCCTACTCTCCCTACTTTGCATTGGAGGCTCATTGCTGCTGTTTTGTGCCCGCCCCCCACCCCCTAATGATGCCCAAATCCAAGGGAAGGGGACTGGTCATTCTGTAGGACTCCCACAGTCCTAAGAATGTCTTCCATAGGGACAGGAAGTGATTTCTAGGCTCAGGGAACGGAGCCAGCTCTGGGAGGGGGCTCCATTCCCTGTCAAGGTTGCTCTGTATTTCCGCGTGTCCTGTGAACACTCCCAAAGCTCCGACGGAAAGACAGGGACGGGGAGATTTTGCTTTGCTTATCTGACTTGAAGAGACATCCTGATGCCCCCTTTTTGAGTCTTTAAGAGATGGAATTTGCCAGCACATGACTGAACATGCAGAGGTCCAGCTTATCCAATGGATGAAGTGGAGCAGGATGGGAAAGGGCAGAGACAAACACGGTCAGGTGAGAGGGGTGGGGTGCAGCGGAGAGAGCATGAGAGGAGGGTGAACGAGGCAGGAGCAGAGTGGGCAGGCCGTGTTCCCCTCGCCCAAAGGAAGGGATCACACTGAAATGGCCAAATCCACTTTCCAGAGAGTATCTTGCTTTAGGAATTCTTTCAATGTTTCCTCCAGTCCCAACACGCCTTCTCTTACCAAGCTTCATCCCCAAACTTCGAAGAACTCAAGGCCACATTCTGCCATCTGGCATTTTGGAATGTGGCCATCAGGAGCTAGAAGGATGCCAGCCCCTTAGCTGTGCACGAGGAGCCATGCGCTGGGGTGGATGAGGGTCCCTAAGGGCTCCGTTCCAATGAGATCCTCTCTGGACCGCTACCACTTGGAGAAGCAGGAGAAGGTCCCCTGGAAGAACCACCAGCCTAGCAGGGAGGGATGTGTCTCTTCCCAAGGCGGGTTCTCTAAGACTCCATGGGGACATTTCATGTCATGTGATTCCACAGACATGGTGTCTCAGAGGCTCAGGCCAGTTTCTTGTTTGAATCTGAGTTTCATCTCTCTCCACTTCCTTAATCATCTAGAAAAGTGGCAACATCGCTGTGGAGCCCCAGGCACATGAAAGGGCTCAGTGTTCTGGGTCAGTCTCAACACCGAAGGGGAATTAGTAGTAACTATTCCTAATTGTGGAGGAAAAAAACTCAGGCCTCAAAGCTATGAGTTCCAGAAGGGCAGGTGATTCCCAATGGACAATGCTGCTCTATGCAAACCAGGGGGGATCCCCCCACAACTGCAGGGCCAGGCCCCCAAACTCAGTCATGCCCAGAAGGGAAATCTAATCCTGAAGGCAACTCGGCTCTCGGTCCCCCATCCCATTGTGTCGCCCAGAGAAGTGGGCGGCTGGGCTGGTGGGCAAAGGGAGCGGCATCCCGTGTCGGGGGTCCCGGGGTAGTCAGGGGCCTCCTTCATGTGACCTCGAAGGAACCAGGCCGCAGCCCCTTTCCACATCAGGGAGGAAGAACTTGGTTATAAGTTATTCTCTCTCCTGCAGCATTTCTCTTTGAACCATGTTGAGAGCCATTTCTGCACTATTTCCTTAGCTTCTCTGATGGAAGCTGCTCCTTTTCTATCTGCTCGGACAGCTGTGTGGGTAGGTGTCCTGTGGGCCACCACTCTGCCTCCTCTTAAAAGCAAACACACTACTCAACGCTCCCCTCGTAGGAAGCCACTCACAGGAAGCCACGCACTTGTCGTTAAACACAGATGACACGGAACAAAGCCCACGGTGAACAGCACTGCAAACCACCCGCTGTGTCATTTCGGGACGGCATCCTTCCGTGGACCTTCCTGACCCTTCTGTCTCATCACCTTTTTCCCTCCTCCGCCTCCCGAGCCCCGCTGCCTCCCCACGGCCTGGCCTCCCCACAGCTGGACCCCGTTGTCGGTTGGTCGCTAGCCCAGAACAAAGGAAGGGGTGGTCTACCTTATAGGCCACTTTGGAGGGACATCTCTTGCCGAGGCCTAGCGGTGGTGACATGAGAGTCAGCATTTCATACATCTCAGTGTAATGGATGCGGCCACTGCTCAGGGAGGGGCGGCAGGTGGCAGGGAAAGGAAGTGGGGGAAGGATGCAGACGGGGGGGCGGGGGGGGGGGGAGAACAGGCATTCCCAGAAGAGCCAACACAGACAGACAGATCATACGGAACACGAGAGGAAAACAAAACGGAACGGACAAACAGGAAAAGAATAGGAAACCTGTTAATCAAGGCAAATCGTACAGGTGACTCCATCCTGGTGCGGGTTTATATCAGCCCCACACAGACCCGGGAACGCTAGTGGCACCGCCACGGGACTCGCCTGTCCGCTCCTCCTGGCCTAGCATCACCCTACTCCCCTGGCCACGCCTTCGTCCCGTACAACACAAGCCTGTCTCCATTCCCAGGGCTGTGTGCGCGTGGTATAAACCGGATAGACGGCGCTCCGGCCGTGGGTCAGAATTTCCTGGCCTTCTCTCCTGCTCCGAACCCATGGGCGGGGCGCCGTGTATCCCTCTGTGCCGGGTGTGCAGCGGAGGTGGCGCCGTGGCAGTGGTGGGCTGTGGCTGCTGCCGGGGTCGCCGTGCTTCCACCTGGCCCCGTGGGGGGAGTGCCCTTGTCTTGCCAGCATGTCCAGGGCGATGGCACGCTAGAGGCAGTAGGACAAAGCCAGGTGGAGGAAGAGCACCTGCATGCCATGCTGCCCTCCCACTCTCCCATCATGCGGCAGCAGGCGGCACCAGGGTCAAGTTTAAAGAGTCTCAGCAGAGGCAGCTGTTGGGCCTCCCGAGTACGGGAATCACTGTGTCACCATCCCCAGCCAGCTCCTGCCCGTCGCCCGGGGCCTCACCTTCCTGGGCCTATGTCCTCTTCCAGCCTCCCCTCTGGGCTGTGCTGTGCCCCCGGGAGCCCTGCTCCCCTCTGCACCCAGCGAGGCTTCCTTATCTAGTGAGCTAGGCCTTGGATGCAGCTGGGCAGAGCCACTGGGATATGAGCTCCCAGGGTCTGGCAGAGGGAGTTCCTGGATGCCCCTGAACATGTATGTCCTTGGCTTCACAAACAACAGACCCCCTCTCCCCGCCCCTATGGCAGGACATGTGCTCAGGAGCCCACTGCCCTCTACTGTGACCTTCCTGGCCCTTCTGAGCTACTGAATTCTTCCACACGCCCCCAAAGCGATCCCTGTTGACCTCCTCTCACCTCTTGCCCTAATTCTTCATCGTTTCTCACCACCTCTCCTTCCTATAGCTTTTATAACTGTCCAGGTGCCAGAGGGCGGGCAGAGGTAGAGTGACTGGAATCACACCTGGGACATTATATATGGGACCATGATGCTACTCTGCTAAAAGGAGGCATGTCTGTCTCCAGTGAGGGGAGACCAGAACTCTCTGCTTTTTAAAAAAGGTTTCTGCATTCTCTGGTTAAATGTGCAGATTACAGGGGAGTGGGAAGGGTGTGTGTGTCCACCCACCAATGAGTGCATGGAGGTGAAGAAGAAAGTGCCTTCGTTATTAAGCCCTCAGCTCTTCCTTTTCCTGCTTCCCCTCCCCTCCAGCCGTGCCCTTTCCCCCAATGTAACAGCTGCTGGTTCTGGGAGGGTTGGACCTCTTTAAACTCAAAGGAAAGCAACATGAAGGTTCCCTGAGGTGGCGCGGTGGTGGGTGGGGGTGGAGCGGAACAGAGAGGGGTGTCCAGGTGGCACCCCATCGTCAGGCGTGGCTGGGGACTGGGAGGCAAACCTTGCAAGCCACCCTGTAGGGGCAGTTCTCTCCCAGGCCCAGAGGCGGCGAGATGACCCGCACTAATTTGTACATATCCTTATACGGGATCCTGCCACTGAAAAGGAAGCAGAAGTGGGTTAATAGGGCACTCAGAGAAGGCGGGAAAGAAATGACAGCTTAGCCACGGAGGGCGTGGCCGGAAGAGGAAGAGCAGCTCTCCTTTCCGGGCCGGGCACAGCCGGGCCAGGAGACTGAGCACGGTGAGCACCAGAGAGGCATCGCCTTGCAACCTGCACTGCCCCCAATTTCCCACGGCAATCAAGCCCGACCAGTGCCCAACGGGACTGCCTCCGGGCCAAGGGCACCCCGGGATACCTATTCATCCGGCCCACACCTGGCCAGATGCAGGAAATGGGCCCTGGCTCGAGCGAGGCCTGGAGGAACACAGCCTGCCGCTTCACCACTGCTCTGACCGCTGTCAAGCGCGTGAAGTGGACGGCAGAACTGTTTGTTTTTCACAGTCACGGCCAACAGCCAGCTCCTCAGGCCCACGTGTCGGGCGGCGAGGAAGTCCGCATCTGCGAGGCACACATTGCCCATTAGCTAATTAGCGAGGAGCACAGTTGGCACGAGGGACGCTGCAAAGGGCTGTGCTGCTCTCTCTGGCAGATTTGTCTTGAGCCGGGCAAGCTCCCTCCCCACCCCCCGCCCCTCAGGGAGCCTGTCCAGAGCGGTGCTCAGACAACAGCCCTGTCCCCTGCTCCACGCCACTGCCCAGCTCACAGGCAGCTCGGTCTGATCCAGACAGAATTCCAGGAACTACGAGACCTGTCTTACCAACCCCCATCCCCACGAGCCTGCTGCAGAGTTATGCTTCCTGTAAAAAGCACAGAATCAACAGTTGATTCGTTTTCAGTGGCTAAAGCATCTGATCCGTAGGCCAGGACAAGAAAGCAACAGCCAGGGGTCTGGACACATCCTGGTGTGATCAGCGGCTCCGCCTCCGAGCGCCAGGCCTCCCAGCAGCTGCGTGGAGAACGGGCCTTTGCCCCAGCTCCGCTCTTTCTGCCGGGTCTTGATTTTGGTATAGATTCATCCTCCTCTTCCAAAGAGCAGCTCATCAGTCCTTGAGAGGAGGTTAATCTGTCCATCTGTTTTTCTTACTGTGGATGGTTGGTTCTGCTATCTAGAGGCTGATGGTCTCTGGAACCCGTAGCAGCCTTCTCTTGGAAGACACTGACTCACTGTATCTTTGTCAGTCCCTCCGCCCCCATCTCATAGACAAGGCCAATGAAACTCTAACTAGAACACATCAACGCCATGAATCTCAAAGCAGACAGAAGAGGTTTTCTTTTTCCTGTTTGCTCTCTCACAGCTCATGCATCTAAGTCTCAGGAGTAGGCCCCATGGCATTGTTTCCTCCCAGCAGCTGGAATGAGCGGGGAGGGACAGGTTTAATGCACATGGCATCTGGGTCGCAAGATCATGTGAATCCACAGGGAGCTGGGGTTTCTGAGAGCCAAGGCCGGCTGAGGGAGGCCAGGTGGGCAGTGACTGCCTTTGCTAGTGGCTCAGGCTCCCAATCTGATGGCCATCCATGCTTTACAGACCGATAATCCATGCTTTCCAGTCACTTTCCTACATGGTTATTGCCAATGATAATAACAGTTACACACAACCAGCCTTCGAGGTTGGTATCGTTATCACCATTTTACAGGTGAGGACACTCTGAGTGGGTAAGGGCCTTGTCCAAGGCCACGGAGTTGACAGATGCAGGCCTGGCTGCATTCCCCTCCGACACCCTGCCCTGGGCTTTCTAATCAGCCGACTACTAGAAAGTAAGCCCAGAAGGTAAAAGCCACTGTTCAGCCACTGGAACAGGAATGGACTTAGAGAGAACGCTGTGCCCGAAGTCACTACTAATTGCTGAGGGAAAGAGGACTTCTGGTTCACAGTTCTAACCTGTAACACAGTGGCCCAAGTTCAACAGCCTCAGGGAAGGACAGATTTGGGGAAGAGTCTCAGATGGGGAAGGGGTTCCAGGTGGAAGCGACATGGCCCGTTCCTGCGAAGGATGACATTCCTTGTGGTATTTTCAGAGGGGGGCCCAGAGAGGATAGACTGGTGAGATTAAGTCCCCAAAGCGAAGATGACATGGGACAGGAAAGAGCCTGGGGAGTGAGCACTCACAGGACTCTCACCCGTCTTCAGCCACGAGGGCCCAAAGGTTGCCCTTGAACTCTAAAGCAGGGATGGGCAAACCTTTTCTGTAAAGGCTCACAGAGGAAATAGTATTGAATTTGAGGGCTATACAGTCTCTGTCACAACCACTCAAGCCTGCCTTGTAGTGCGACAGCAGCCTCGGGCAACCCACAAACGAGTGAGCATGGCTGGGCCCCATCTAGACCCTGGGTGGGCGTCACCAACCCTGCTCCAAAGCCAGAGGGCATGACATCGCCAAAGAACTCCTGGACAGTGAAAGAGAATGGGAGGTATCCCCACAAACTCCTGACATTTAACTCAGTTTCATGCAATAGAATCCACAAAGGATCAGTCGGAAGGGCAACCTGCTTGCTTTTGTGTACACCTTCAGTTTTCTCACACTGGACCTTTCGAGAGGGATGAGAGGCATGAATCACTCCTGTCACTGACCGTGGTGGCCAGACGTCCGATTGGCCCAGAAAACCCTGGTCAACCCTGGTGATGACTCAACCATTAGGCAGGAAAAGAAGCTCCTCTGGGGATTGAACCCAAACACTCTGAGGAACGGACAGTGTGATGAGATTGGCAAAGAAAGGGACAGCCTGTCACCAAAGGAACGAGAGGGAAAGGGACAGAGAAAAGCTACGTCTGATACCAGAGCCACGCTGAGGACCCGGCCTCTCCAACGGGCCACAGCCAAGAGGAATGCCCTCTCCTCCTGTAACAGGCAAGCATGTGGGTGGCTCTACTGCCAACCTCTTCCTTGAGAACTTGGCAACCTCTCATACAGGCCCCAGCGGGGTGGCCGAGCGGCCTACTCACCATGCAGCTCTGTCGTATTCTGCCCAGACGCGGACAAACTCATCCAAGTGGTGAGGCCCCAGGATGGACGAGTCCCGAGTCAGGTACTCGAAGTTGTCCATGATGACAGCCACGAACAGGTTGAGCATCTGGAGGGCACGAGGGGAGGGAAGAAAAGTTAGGGGAACCCCAACACAGAAAAACAGGCTTCAAGGCCAATCGACAATTCCCAAGTTTGTAAGGCTGAAGGCCCCGACCAAAGCCTGTTGATCTTGCTAAATGCGTTGCATTTGTGTTATCTGTGCCACACATTTCGTTGTGCGAACAGCATTATTTCAGTTTTCTATTTGAAAAGCATTGTTATCTGTTCCATTTATTTAATTGTTTACTGGAGCAGCGAGGGAGCAGCAGTGACAACATGCTCCAAGGCTGGAGAAAGCCAAGGCCTGACGCCCACTCTCCCTTCCAGCCCTTCCCCCACCCTTGCTCCACCAAAGAAGCCAACAGAACTGGTGAGACCGCTCAGAGCCCATACCATGGCTTACTGTGTGCCGACTTGAAGCTATCTTTGGCTCTTGAGTGGCTTCCAAGACCCTGTTCTCCCACTTGCTTGCTCAACATTTATTTTCCACCCCCTGTATTCCAAACAGACACCCAGGTGCAGGGGGTGGAGGTAAGGAAGTTCCCATCTAATAACTAGTCAGAGAGATTGCTGGCCCATCCTACTAACCAATCAGAGAGACTGCTGGCTCATCCTACTAACTAGTCAGAGAGAATGCTGGCCCATCTACTAACCAGTCAGAGAGACTGCTGGCCCATCTACTAACCAGTCAGAGAGACTGCTGGCCCATCCCACTAACCAGTCAGAGAGACTGCTGGCCCATCCCACTAACCAGTTAGAGAGACTGCTGGCCCATCTACTAACCAGTCAGAGAGAATGCTGGCCCATCTAATAACCAGTCAGAGAGACTGCCGGCCCATCCCACTAACCAGTCAGAGAGACTGCCGGCCCATCTACTAACCAGTCAGAGAGACTGCTGGCCCATCCCACTAACCAGTCAGAGAGAATGCTGGCCCATCTACTAACCAGTCAGAGAGACTGCTGGCCCATCTACTAACCAGTCAGAGAGACTGCTGGCCCATCTACTAACCAGTCAGAGAGACTGCTGGCCCATCTACTAACCAGTCAGAGAGAATGCCGGCCCATCTAATAACCAGTCAGAGAGACTGCCGGCCCATCCCACTAACCAGTCAGAGAGACTGCTGGCCCATCTAATAACCAGTCAGAGAGACTGCTGGCCCATCTACTAACCAGTCAGAGAGAATGCCGGCCCATCTAATAACCAGTCAGAGAGACTGCCGGCCCATCCCACTAACCAGTCAGAGAGACTGCTGGCCCATCTAATAACCAGTCAGAGAGACTGCTGGCCCATCCCACTAACCAGTCAGAGAGACTGCTGGCTCATCCTTCTAACCAGTCAGAGAGACTGCTGGCCCATCTACTAACCAATCAGAGAGACTGCTGGCTCATCCTTCTAACTAGTCAGAGAGACTGCTGGCCCATCTACTAACCAATCAGAGAGACTGCTGGCCCATCCTACAACCAGTCAGAGAGACTGCTGGCCCATCATACTAACCAGAGACTGCTGACGCATCCTACTAACCAGTCTTCCTTCCTCCCTCCCTCCCTCCCTCCCTCCCTCCCTCCCTCCCTCCCTCCCTCCACCTAGACTGTACTAGTAAGTAGATGACTGAAGGTTTAGCCTCAAGAGGATGAGGGACAGCCCTGGAGGTAAAGGAGCAGAAAGTCTGGAGTGCTTACCACTGTGGAGCCACCATCATGAGCCCGCACTGCCTCCCTTCAGACTTCGCTGGTGCGTGAGGGAAAGAAACAGCCCTCTGGGTTAAGCCACTGTTACTCAGTTGTCTCATGCAGCTGCACCTGATCCTAGCACGGCCTCTCTGCCTGCCTCTGAGACTGGAACCACAGTGAATATATATGCAATGGCTGCGTGGGTTACAGAGAGTTTTCCAGGTATCCACACATCTTGTACACTCCTTTCTTGGTACCCGTTATTCATGGTAACAAACACTCTTAGGTATTTATTATTGCTTTACGTGTGCCTATAGTCTTGTATAATGGTGTGCACATTCACACCTATTCTTTGTTTTAATGCTTGCCCTACGTTTTCATGTGGCAACTTTCATCGTATCAGCCCTTCCCGGACCCAGCGCTTCCCACACACACTGGCATTCTTGGCTCTAAGCGCTCGGCCCGGCACATCCCGCCCACCGTACATCCCTCTGGGTGGCTGCGTGGGGCTGAGAAGCTGTGCGACTCGCCCAAGGTCACAAAGTCACTCTCCTCCGGGGCTGAGATTGGAAAGCGGATCCTCTCAGACTGAATACAACGTGAATTTAAAAATAACAGTAGCGTGAATTATGCAGCACCCTCCATCTCAAAATTCTACCAGTGCCTTTAGAGTCGCTAATGAATTTTCCAGTTATATCTCTCGTTTCTTTTAAATATTATTAAACATTTACACCATGTAGGAGAAAACTGTGATGTCTACATGCCCTTCTACATGCCCCATTTCACCCCATCTAAGCGCTGAGACCCCTGTATGCCTTTCAGCCTTCGACGACAGGGGATGGAGGGACCATAACAGCTTTACCCCAGTGCCTAGCCTTTTAATGACACTCAGTACAAACGTGCTGACCATGTGAGTGAATCAACTTATAAAACACTGGAGGCACAGAAGAGAAAGGATTTACCAGGGCTTACAACAGATTCAACATGGAGTTCACTGCTCTATTCACCGAGCTCTACTCCACCCAGGAAACCACCCACCTTTCCAGGGCATTGCTTTAGTTTTCGGTTCTGGTACAGCCAGTGCCTCACCTTTTAATGACCACTCAGTACAAATGTGCTGAATATGTGAATGAATCAACTTAAAACTCCAATATCATTCAAAATTGCTTTTCAGTTATTTTCATTAGACGTTCCACTTCCAAATTTCTAAATGGGATACTGTTTTGTTTTTCTTTTTAAAATCTCCCGCAGGGAGTTTACTAAAACACATGCATCTGCTCACTAAATAACTCTCTCATTATCAAGTCCTTTTCCCTCCCGTCCCACAGAAGCTACAGTAGCAGCAAAGCCCAGAACTCAACGTGGGCTACTAACGTGGCAGTTAGTTCACTCTCTGTCTGTCCCCTCCCAGTCCCCCTTGGTCTAGCTGCAAGCCGCTTCCCCATACCCGAGAGATGGACAGGTGGCAAGTCCCCCGAGGATCACGTTAGAGGCAGAAATGGCTGGATGAGAGACAATTCATTCACTTTGGGTCCGACCATGAAACTGCCCACTTTCCCAGGGAATTGCTTGAGCTTTTGATTCTTGTACAGTCAGTGGCATTAGGACCGAAGCTGAGCTAAGGGATGTCAAGGTGGCCACAAACACAGGACTGGCCATCACTGATTTAGGAGGGGCATCTCAATCATCATCCTGTTTATCCCCACTGGTCAGATTATGCAGCACAGAGATTTCTGGATGAAAGAATGAAGGGGCACTTGAGCCCCTCACTATTTTGTAAGCAGGTGTGCTCCACAGATATCACTCAATGTTCACTAATACCTGAAGCAATTAGATCCTCTCATGTCAAGCTGGCCACTGTCACTAAACATCTATATATATATAAAAGTCAAGCAACCAGAACGATTGGAATGACCAGAATGACCGGTCGCTATGACATGCACTGCAGTGGCCAACTAGCTGGATCGGGGCCCCGATGGGCCCCCCAAATCTCCTGAGGCCCCTCCCCCTGGCCAGCCCCACCCCTGATCAGCCCCCCCACCCTAATCAGGGGTGGGGCCGGCGGGCAAACCTCCAGCGGCGCCCCCACCCCCTCCCAGCCGGCCCAGCCCCGACCGGCCCCCATTGGGGCAAGCCAGCCAAACCCTACCTGTGCACGAATTCGTGCACTGGGCCTCTAGTCATGACGTAAGAGAATTGCATCCATTATACTGTAGATTGTCACCACTCTCCTCTTATTAATGCTATTTTCAAGGTACCTTTTCTCAAACAGTTCAAAGGTCTCCAGAGAGAGAGAGAGAGATGTTGTTCTTGGCCTTATTTATAAAACATCCGAGGTACAGAAGAGAAAGGATTTACTGTGGGTTACAACAGATTCAACATGAAGTTTACTGTTCTATTCACTGACCTCTATACCACCCTTCAACCCTTCCCACAGCCATCCTTCCTGGGGAAGCAGCAAATGTCTTCTCAACCATGGATAGCCCCCCACCCAGGAGTCCGATAAGCACCGTCACCTCCAAGAGTTCTCTTGAGAAAACCCTGGCTCTCAGCGTAGGCTGGAGGTGTGTGACCATCCACCAAAGGAAACATCTCATGACTGTTTATCAGGGCTGGGCCACATTTCGGGTTAAGGGCACAAGGCTACTCACCAAGAAGGAGCAGAAGAAGATGAAGGAGACAAAGTAAACGTAGGCCAGATCGGTGCCGCAGCGTTCGTTCTCGTTCTGCCCGGAAGGCGCCGTGGTGTCGGGCTCACAGCCTTTCTCCCCGAGGCACGACAGCATTATCTCCTGCCAGGCCTCGCCTGTGGCACTCCTGAGCCCAGAAGACATTTTGGTGATTAGTGGCAGGTCTGCATGTCCGGTCCTCTCCTTGGCCTTCTCTCCCAATTCACCCACCCCTTCCTCTGGCCGTAGGCCCAACGGCTTTGCCTAGTACTCGTGGCTCTCACGCTTTCCATGCCGAGATGGAGAGTGCCAATGAGTCTCTCTCGGGTTCTGCCACCTCACCCACTGCTTCCCTGTTTTTGGAAGAATCTCTGCTGATCGTGATGGGACTTTCTGGGACCCCACACACCCGGCCATCCAAGGTTTCAGGCCTTAACTGGAATTTGACCTGCAGGAAACTGTCCTTGCCTTCCCCCTCTCAGAGTCCCAAAGGACAAGCTGAAGCTGCAATTTGCAAATTCACTACCGAGTTAGAGATGACCCCCCCTGCTGCCCCCACCCCACTGCCATCCTGCTAGGAGCGGAGCAAGGGCAGTGAAGAGGCAGAGGCAGTGGAAGAGAAGACCAACTCTGTCCCCTCGGTGGAGGGCTAGGCTACAATAGTTCCGCATCCAGGCACCTGAAGAGTAGCATGAGGGACCCAAAGAAACTCCGGAAGTTGTTGTGCCGGTTGATGTGACTCTCCTCATCCAACTTTATGTTTCCAAATACCTGGAGGAGAAAACAACAGAAAGCAATGAGCAGGGCGGAGCTGTGAGAGGCACCCAGCGCATGGACATGACATGCAGGGTTGGCACATCCACATGCGTGGCTCCTCCTGATGGCCTCGCCCTGAAGCAGACAACTCACACCCAGACAGGCTGGTGGGCCCCTTGCCCAAACCCGATAAGCAGGAGGGAAAAGAAGACCGTAGAAGGCAAGATCTGGGAAATCTTCCACCTGTCTGTCGTTCCTCCCACACCTAATTTGGTCTTTTTATTCCCATGGCACCTGTCACCATGGCACTCACCGTGTGCCTGCCACTGACATCACCCCATCACGGAGTCTCTGCCTGTCCGGGCAGTGCTGATGGGGGCATCCGTATCTGCAGATGTGACTATGGCTTGGGAAGATGCTGCCCTCAAGTGGACAAGCAGTTTAGGTCAGAGAGGGGCATCGCTGTCCTCCTTGGCTGTGTTCCTACCCAGAGAGTCCGTCTGTCTGTAAACTACCGTCCCCGAGGCTGGGCTCACACAAAGCAAGTCCAGGCCAGAGGGATGAAGAAAGTCAGGCCAACGGACGCTCGGAAGAGGAAGACGGCAACAGGCTTGGGCAGATCTGGCTACCGAGTGAGTTTACTAATCTGCCCTTGGTCGCTGGGCTTAGAACGTGGTCACCAGGCAAATTCACATGAAAAAAGAGGGAAAATCCAGAGAGTTTCATCTGCAGACACCGAATAAGGATGAGCTCTCCAACACACTGCTGCCCGGAGTCACGGTCACCCAAGGTCTCTTCAGATGAGAAGGTGCCCTTCCATAGGCACTTTCTTCCCAGCTGCGCTTCCGACATCAGGGTCTGGTCTCACAAATCACCGTTTGCACAACTGAAGGCTCACGGGTTGCTTTCCCAGTCATTTGAGACAAATTTCAGCCTATATCTAACATCTTTCCATTTATCTAATAGCTGCTGAATGCAACATATCCCCCCATAACAGTTTTCAGAATGTGCAATTGAGGAACAAGCTCTGCCCCCAGCTATTTTGCTCGGATAACTCCCACTGACACCTGCTTTGGGAATGTGTTCTGAACGTTGCTTTTCAAAACCCAAATACTACTTGTCTCTCGGGGAGAATGGAGGGGGCAGGCCAGGCAGGACTGGGGAAGTGGGAAGGAGGAAGATAAGAAGGTAGAGAACCCCCAAACAGACAAATAGCAGCCCTGAAAAAATCCCGAACAATCCAATCTAATTCTGGATGCCCCAGGAGGAAGCTGTCAGGACCCCTCGCCTGTATTCGCATCTCTCTCTCTCTCTCTCTCTCTCTCTCGCTCGCTCTCTCTCTCTCTCTTTCTCTCTCTCTCTCTCTCTCGTCCTCCTGGCTCAGAATCCACGGTTTATCCCTGATTCACCACATACACCAACCTTGTGTACTTTCTCCCTTCTCCAATCATGACCTGGTTAGAGGGCAGGCCGAGAATTTGCATGAGGTATGTCTATAAACTTATACCGAATGTTCTCCAAGAAAATTTTCAAGCCAAAAAACGTGTATTTATTGTGAAGGTGGCCTTTCAAATTGTTTCCACTTTATTTATTTTTTTTTGCTTTTCACTCAGTCCTTGTCAATAACCCAAATCTCGTACATCAAATGGGTACAGAGGAGAAAGAAGGGATGCTGAGACCCATCAGAAACTGACTGAACGTATAGGCTCATGTCCTTTCACTTGGACTCGCAGACCTGTAGAACCAGGCAGGACCTGTGAAGCTGTGTATCCAGCTCCTCTAAGGGACTGCTGAGGGTGTTAAGCCCAGAGAGGTTCGGTCACTTGACCAAGTTTGCACAGCTGGCCAGCGGTGGAGCTGAGGCTGAAAGCCTCGCCTCTAAGGACCTGCAGCCCAGAGCGCTTTTTCATACCCAGCAAGTTACTCCTTCCTTCCACGTTCAGATTCCTCTGCAAAGTTCTCTTCTCCCAAGATGACCTTGAAAGTTCAGAGTAACAGTCCTTCCCATACAGACATCTTGTTGCATTTACCTCTCTAATGCTCTATTGTCCTTCTGCCTTTGTTTGTAAGGATCCCTTTGCTTTGTTATGACAATATGAGATGCAATCTTTCTAGTTAAGAGCTTTGCATCTCTCTCTTGCTCTCTCTCGTGTATGTACATACGTGTGCACGCATACACACACACACACACACACACACACGCACGGAGAGAGAGGGTAAGGACATACATTTAGCACAGTGCCTGCCACACTCAGGGAGTTGAGTAATGGTAAACAGCATGATCACCATTTTCAGTAGTATTAATCACCAGTTAGTATGGGAGATGGTGTAATTCTAGTTTACTTTGTTTGAAAATGAAAAAGGCGGTAAGAACTATTTTTCAGCATAAGCCAAAAAGAATGTAATTTTATCAAGTTCCATTTGGCTGTTCAAGAAGATTTTAATTTGAGATCCAAATATTCGGAAGTTCCAAGGGACTTAATAGAAGTCGTCAAGGCAATCTTCAAGGTGGCTGGGAGTTAGCTTCTACCACGCCCCGGACTTCACCGTCAAACCCCTGCTGACGTATCGAAGGAGATCTCATTAATTCTCAGCCAAGTCTCACACTTTCTGACACTTGGCTTCTATCATATAAACTCTACAGTAATGGGGTTAGAAGGTGAATGAAATCCAGAAGCGCAGGCGCGAGAGAGGAGTAAAAGGGGAGAGCCTTTCAGAGGGGCTCTGGAGGGGGCTGCTGACTGGGCAGGCCTGGGAGACGTGGCCAGCGGCTCCAGATGGCAGGTGCTGTGGAGGGGACAGCTGGCAGGCCGTCCAAAGGTGGCCAGCCTGCCTGACTGTAGGGGACTGCCGCTTGGCTGCAGTTCTGTGCTGGGGCTTAGTCTCCCCACCTCCAAGTCAGAGAGTTAGTCTCCCCGAGACAAGCAGAGAGCCTGTGTCCCCAGCGGGTAGGTCCATGGGCTGCTGCTGTGTGTTTTCAGCAGGAGCCCACACACCCTAAATGACAGTTGCCTGTGAGAGACCTTTTGGCCTCTTCTGCTCAATGGGCCTTTGGCAACTGTAGGAATATCCAGGGTGGGAACCTGAGCTCCACTTCTCAATTCCCAAACCGGGAAGGATGTGTAACCAGCCAGCTGCACGGCCCTTTGAGAAGAACTAGCTGGAATGTGGCCCCTGGCTCTAGGGCAGTGGTTCTCAACCTTCTGGCCCTTTAAATACAGTTCCACATGATGTGACCCAACCATAAAATTATTTTCGTTGCTACTTCCTAACTGTAATGTTGCTACTGCTATGAATCGTAATGTAAATATCTGATATGCAGGATGGTCTTAGGCGACCCCTGTGAAAGGGTCGTTCGACCGCAAAGGGGGTCTCGACCCACAGGTTGAGAATGCTGGTCTAGGGTTTGGCATGCTGCCAAGAACCTGGCAAGCTGTTCCCCGGGGTGCGTTTCAGGTTGTAAATCTCAGACATTGAGGATTTTACTCAGCCCTGTTCTGTGTCACTGTATACAGGAGATCAGCCATTGACCTTTAAGGCCTGGCTCCAATACCTGAGACCCTGAGCAGTGGATCAACATGAGCCCTGCTCCCTCCTTAGTCTCCTGGGCACCCTCTGGCCAAGAACACTGGTGCCACCTTTGCTGTGGTTTTGTTGTTGGAAGTCCAGCTGCTGTAAGTCATCACTATGGTCTCACAACCTCAGATGAAACCCCTGTACCAGACCACCCTGCCTACCAGGGCAACCTGAGTGGGGAAGCTGGCAGCTGGGAAATTCCCAAGGTCACATGGCAACAAGACCTTGGGAGCGTGCCCCTTTAACGCACCCCCAGTCCTGAGTGCTCAGTAAGCCAGAGACAGTCTGGGCACCACCAACCTGACCAGGCCCCGTGCACGCCCCCACTCACCTGCATCCCAATGATGGCATAGATGAAGAACAGCATGGCAATCAAAAGGCAGACGTAGGGCAGGGCCTGGAAAGAAAGCAGAGATATGACCAGGAGTTCAAAGGCAGGCAGCTCCCAGGCTCAATGGCCTGCAGTCACTGGCAGTAAAGGAGTCTTGTCTGGAGGCTGACGTATGCAGACTCTCTGGGACTGTGTCCCTAGGGCTGTCCTGTTTCGGGGTGCCATACTTTGCCGATGTCCACATCCTCTGACAGAGATGGAAGCTGTTGGCCACAGGGAGGCTTGTAATTTACCTCCTGTCCAGAATATTCCCTCACCTGGAGTGTGGCCCGGATCTCCAAGGAGAGCTGGGAAAATTCCTGGGCCTGGGGCTCATCCCACTTTGCACAACAGAATATTAATAATGTGGGCCATTGTGATGCAAATTACACAGCAAGCATCCTGCCCTGGCTCCAATCCTAGTGTTACCCTTTCCCATTCCCCCACTCAATGTGAAGCCCATGAGAAGAATCTATAAACAAACTCAAATGCTGGGGTCTCGGTTGTTTGTCAGTTCCTGGAAGGCTCCTTCATCCTCTGAGAAAACATCTTTTCTCAAAGTTTTAGGTTCCTGATATTCCCATACGTGTCCTGTAAAATCCCCAAACGCCTTATAGGTGTCAGCCACCAGCAAGCCCTGTCCAAAATCAGGCGGCACCAAGTTCCACACTGGGCAAGCGAACTGCCGCTTAGAGATGATATCTCAGTTACGGGGGTGAAGGGGGCCAGGGGAGGAAATGTAAGGCAGGAGACTGCCCTGGGCGGCTGGGCGCATGCGCACAGGGCAGTTGGGTTCGGGGGCCAGGGTGGGCACTGTAATTCTGCGGTGATCTCAGTGCTGACGTGAAAATCCCTCTTCTTTATCATCCAGGAAGCTCCCCTAAAGGCGGAACAACTAACTGTGTGTCTCCACTCTATCTTGAGTGTGGACAGTGCAGATCCCAGGGGATCAATTCCAGGCTTTCAGCCGGCAGGAGCCGCAGGGCTCACCAACAGATCTCACCGCATGGAGAGCCCTGGGAGACTCTGGTAATGTGAGTAAAGGGTAAAAGTTGGTGGGAGAACCCCCTCTCCAATGAGTGCTGACTCCCGAGATCGGTGGGTTGCATTTCGAGGGGCTATGGGATACTCCCTCTGCTGAAAGGCGAGAGTAGGGAGGCAGCCTGCTTGCCACCTGGGTGTGCTACCTTCTACCAACTTCTATGTTCACCTCCTGCCCTTATTCTACCTTCTCTCCTCCAAGGGCTCCAGGCCCTAGTTCATCTCTCCCTTCCCACAGCTTTGGAGAGAGGACTGAAGATTCATTCTGATCTCTTCTTTATCACCTTATAAATGCCAACGCAGTGGTGCAGACCTGGGCTGGGCTCAGGGCTGGGAGGGTGGGGACAGGCAGTGCCATGCTGTTTTATATTGTGTGGCCCCTGCTGTGTATTTGCAGAGGCAGCCTTTGTTTGCCAACGGTGGGAAAACAACTTTTATGCCTGTCCCAGGACTGTTCCAAAAAGGAAACACCTACCTGTCACAGTGTCACCTGTCTTCACCAGTGTGTGTATTCACCGAAATAAGCCAACCATTTGGCCATCAATTTTTGACAGGCTTTTTCTTTGCCCTACATAGTGTGCAGTTTTAACAGAGAAATGGTGATCACGATAATATGACAGGCTGACACATAGTTCTTGAGAGACTCACGAACAAATGATAGCTTGTTGGGGTGGCTTCTAGAGAAAAAGGTTTTAAGAGCATCTGGTTTCAAATTCTGAATCTGAATTCACCTGAGACTCGTAGTAAATTCTCGCTAAGGTTTTAGATTTCCCCTCTGCCTGTTAGCTTTGGAAACGTGGTTTTCCAAAGGCCTCCGTGGGAGCTATCACATCAAACAGTTACTCTGGATAGTGAGAATGTCAAAGGTTGCTCTGAGGAGCCTGAGTGAACGTCCTTACGACTGGCCTCACATCTCACACCTCAAGCTTGTGGGTCCTGGATGGAGAAGTGAATCAATGATGAGAGTGAAGGATGAGAAACTGCAAACTCTTTATCACAACTTGGACTTAAAAGACAAGTGTGGGCAAAAGAGGGTTCACAGTTGCACTGTGACACCCTTTAGAGTTAATAAAGCTATTGTAAATAATCATAACCTGCGTGTCTTTTTCCGTACAAACAACTGTAAACCTAATTTTGCCCACCCCATATATAAATAATTAAAACAAAGAAGACAATTCTGTGATTTCTTATCTTTCAAGCATTGAATAGCATCAAATTCATTTTTAAAACACAGTCATGGAAAAGCTTGTTTTTGTATAAGAGGAATATAGTAGGCATTTGAATAATATTTAGGCCCCCTGAACCTTAAAAATAACTAATTATGGCCCTGGCTGGTTTGGCTCAGTGGATAGAGCGTCGGCCTGCAGACTGAAAGGTCCCAGGTTTGATTCCAATCAAGGGTACATGCCCAGGTTGTGGGCTCGATCCCCAGTATGGGGTGTGCAGGAGGCACCTGATCAGTGATTCTCGCATCATTGATGTTTCTATGTCTCTCTCCCTCTCTGAAATCAACAATATATTTTTTAAAAAAGCTTCCCTTTAAAAAACAACAACAGCTAATTATGGTATTTGCTAGAGCCTGAAGATATTTAAATAGGTTTGGGAACTTCTTTTACTGGAAGTCTCTGCCATTAAAGTGGGTCTCAGGTATTGGTATTCCACTTACACTTAATTACACATACACCTCTGTACGTTCCAAAGATGCTTCCCGTGTTACCCTTGCCAGGCATCCTGTCGGTATACAGGACACAGAGGCAATCGTGAGCATGCCACACACCCAGTGGCTCAGCAAACACACTGATGAAGACGTGCTGGGACTCGTCTTGCTATAAAACAGACCTCAAGGAGTCCTGTTTCGTGAGATAAAGCCACTGTCACGTCCCTGAAAATGCAGAGGGTAAGTGACTACAGGCTCTATACATGGACAAGGTTTTGGAATGCCTCCTCAGATAAGCTCCCTGCCTCGGTGGACAGAAGAGATAACGGAGTTACAAAGTTGAGGTGGTTTTCTAGAATGAGATGCTATCCGGTTAGACATAAGCTGCCCGCTGCGCGGCCGAGCCGTGCTGTGTGTATCTAGTGCTCCTGACACCCCCGTTCCACCAGCGGCAGAGGTGAAGGGACTTGTGTAATGACGCCGTGCTGCATGGCTGTGCTGTCGGCCCTGACAGGGCCACCCCGACCCTCGGAGAGGAGGAGCGGGTGCCACTCACCTTGAAGGACTGCACGAAGGTCCAGAGCAAAATCCGGATGGTGTAGCCCTGACGCAGAAGCTTGATGAGGCGGGCGGCGCGGAAGAGCTTCAGGAAGCTCATATTGAAGCCGCTGGTGTTCACCAGCTGGCAGACCGAAAGGAAACACAGAATTAGTGGCATTAGAGTCATTTCGAAAATAGGAGCACTAGTTAGTCTTTGCGTGTTTACCCCTCATTCAGGTAATAAAATCGGACATGGATTCTGTCTTTCGTGCTTAACCCATCTCTGGCTGATGGGCCAGTGAGGACCACCTCTCCCAGCCTCCCCAGGCCTGCCGTCTATTCCCAGGGAGAAGGGTGTGGAAGTCTGGAGGGTGCCCTGTGTTAGACAGAAACAACCTGCTCATCTTCTGTAAGTGGTCCTAACCCTGCACTTAGATGCCCAACGAACTGATCTACTCCAACATTCTAAGAGAGCTCCTATGAGCTCTCCAAGTCTTCTTTAGATGAACAGTTTAAGGAAACGATTCAGGTCTAACAACTTTGGGGGCAAAAATCCTAGACACGAGGTCTCTTCTGGCACTCTCTCTATCCGTTCCACTCTCTCCAGGAGATGTCTGCTGTGTGAGTCACGCAAATAAAACAAGGCTTCCGGGAGATCCGGGGCCCTCCGATGTTGGCATTTTCTGGCTAGAGCTCAGGAGTGAGGAAGTGAATTCCCCACACTCAGAGGGCTACAGGTTTGGTTTGATGCGTTTAAAACAGACTGAACGTGCGGAGGGCTTTTTTAGATGCTACTTCAGGGTCAAGCTTAAAGACCAGCTCTACGAGCCATGCACCTTGCTGTCCGTCAGAATGATTTCTGTGATGCTGCCGATCACGGTGATGAAGTCGAAGATATTCCAGGTGTCTCGGAAATAGTTCTGCCAAGAGAATTCAGTGATGGGGGCATCAGAAAAAGGAGGAACAGAAAACCAGGAAGAAAAGAAAAACTGGGGAAAAGATAACTTTCATTACATAACTTTGTCACTTGGAATGGAAACTTGTTAATTTATGTACAAGTTCATTCTATCATTGGCTTCAGTTTCCTATTTCTCACCAGAAATGCTATGTCTCCTTTACTAATTTGGGAATTTCTCATTTGGGAAGCAGTTTCATCACTATTTGAAGACCTTGTTATTGAAGGTGTCACTAAAAAGCTTATATGTAAGGAAGAGATTTGTGGCCAAGAACATCATCATAAATCCAAAAAAAGAAAGATCATTGTCACCTACAAGACAATCAAATTATTTACAATATTATTTCAAGGATTTCTACAACTATAACTCTATCCATCTTGTATCATGTGACCCTATAAATATACAGTTCTGACTTTCAATTATTAATAAAAGCCACAGAGATGTCCTAGGTGACTAAAGATGAAAGATGTGCCAAAATCCCCTCTAACTCCACTGAGCCTTTCAAACCAATGGCTGATTTGCAATAGGATGATCAGACTTGATTTCCCCTCTCTTCCTCTGCCCCGTTACTCCTTTCGAGGAGGTGTAATGAAATAAAGTACAAGGAAGCAGTAATAAAGTGAGTGAGTTGAAGGAGATGGAAGAGAAACAAAGGATCCAGAAAATCCACCAATCAGATAACACTCTGCCTAAAAGTGGATTATGCGGCCATTTCCAGGGCTCAGGTGAGCAAAGGCCGTGGACTGTGTTCCTTAAAAGACACAGGACACACAGGTCTCCCAATGTCACCTGCTTGCCCATAGCTCTCTCATAGCACTATAGAAGTGCACCCCCTCCCATCCTTATGGCTGGCATCTGTGAGTCCTTGCTGTGTGCGCCAGATACTGGGCCAGGCCCTTGGCAATCATTTGATTCATCTATTCCTCCTATGGAGTCTACAGGTAGATAGTGATACCTATGTTCATTCAACACTGAGTGGTAGGGTTGGTAAGAAGAGTGGGGAGAGACAAAGATAAGGAAGGAGTGTGGGGAGATGAGCTACGTATAATGAACACCTACTCAGGATTGGAAGCCTTAGATGCCTTGGGCATACTGCCTAATTGGATATACACAACAAATATCTGAGGCTGCAAGGTAGCTATTGTTATCCTCATTTTATGAATGAGCAAAGCGAGGCTTGTCTGATTCCCAAGTCCTATGTACCTGCCAGGCATACAGAGAAACTGGAGCACACAGCCTCACAATCACACTTTCCATGGCGAATACCTACTCCTTCATGACTGGAGCCAAGGTGAGTCTCCAAGTTCCTCCTATCTCCAACCTGGGGCAGCTGCCTAGTACTTGGATCTCCCCCCCACAGAGCAGAGAGAATACAAAGTCAGGTCTCAGAGGACAGAAGACCTGGATTCCAGGTGAGGATGCTTTCCGAAGGTATGGTAGAGCACCCACAGTGTAGTCAGAATAGTACATTATGGTGGACAGAGTGTGGGCTTCCAAGTCAGCCAGACCAGGGTCTGAATGCTGGCTCTGCCTTGTAGGAACCCTGGACAAAGCATTCGATCTGCCTGAGCCCTGGCCCATCCATAAGGAAGACCACTGCCCATTGACTACAGCTGCTATGAAGCTGAAATGAATAATATGTCAAGTATTTGGTACTTAATAGACAACCAGTGTATGTTCATTCACTCCCTCTTTTTTTTCCTTTTTTATCCCCATTACACTTTCCAATTCTACTGCCTTTTATTGTGTAATCCTCAAAAGAACTGCACTATTTTTCTGACCTTCCATTTTCTTATTTAAATGAACAACAATAATGCTAATGATGCTATCTGCCGTGGCTATTTCAGTCACTGAGAAGACCTGAGGCGGTGCATGTTAGGGTATCGAACACCTAGAGCCGTGGTCGGCAAACTGCGGCTCACGAGCCACATGCGGCTCTTTGGCCCCTTGAGTGTGGCTCTTCCTAAGCCTTATGAGTACCCTAATTAAGTTAATAACAATGTATCTACCTATATAGTTTAAGTTTAAAAAATTTGGCTCTCAAAAGAAATTTCAATTGTTGTACTGTTGATATTTGGCTCTGTTGACTAATGAGTTTGCTGACCACTGACCTAGAGCACTCTATCAAGGTAAAGATGTACCTGGAACTAGTGGTGCCTTTCATAGTGTGGAGAGGCCTCGAAAGTTTGAATGACAAAGTCTGTATCCAGCATTTACCGTAGACACGTAATTGGGGACTTAAGTCACAGGTGGCATCAACGCCACATGCAAGTAATCAAGATGCACAGGGAGACCTCCCTCGTTGCGGTACCACTTCTCCATCACCCCACTCACCCCGCACTCAGGGCTAGACTGTATTACCCAGGCATCTTTGTTGGTGGTGGTTTCTTTTCACTCTTTTATTTCTCCAAGTCTCAAGTCTCAAAACACTCAAAAGAAAGTGAGGCAAACAACAATGCGGCCACCTGCAATGGGTTTCCTTCCACTCTCCTCCCCAAGCCATCAAATTAATGACTTTTCAAAGGGCCATTAACAGAGCAAAGGCAACCCCACAATCAGCACTCGCAAGGGAAGTTTCCTTTCTTGCAGAGAAACCCGGACACACGTATCGTTTGGAATGGAAGCTCACATGAAATCAGGGGGAAACAGCTGTCGAGTGGGTTTCCCTGCAGCCCACTGGTCTCCCTGTAAACGCTGAAGCAAGGGGGTAGGGGCCGAGAGGACTCTCTTGTCTACAGGACACTGAGGCAATGGGCTAGGTTCGCTTAACGCTCTGGAGAGCAGATGCAAGAATGTGCCGATTATAATGAGTAGTTGAAAAGTCAGAGGAGGACTCAAGCCAGAAAAACTCATCCCAACCCTTCCCAAACCCAGTTCCAGAATACACACACCTCTCTCTCCCGCCCACACACATACACACTTCAAAGGTGATTAGCTTTTATAAGCTTAATAAACATTTTTGTTGGCAGAAATTACTCTTCGTGTGACTAAGGGGAGGAGGCACATTAGGTAAAACCTATTATCAACTATGTTTGAGGCTAAGAGGGACAGCTATTTTCCCATTTGAGTTATAAAATTTTATGCCTTTTACAGTAAATGAGCACTCCAGGTTTATTAGTTCAGTCCTTGCTTTGCTCCCTAGCAACAGATAAATCGCAGTGCTAGTGAGACCCACTGACTGTCACCCCTCGACCACTGACGGAATCGGACAGGACCAGAGCTGACGGCTGGATGAGCGTGGCGCTCTCCTATCCTTTGCCCTTCCTCCCAACCCACCATCGCCTTGTCTCCACGGCAGTTTACTGAGCAGTTAGTTGAAAGGAGCACGCCGTTAGGTGGGTAGGTACACGAACCGTGTTTGAGTAGTGGTACCCACCCTCCTTCCCACAAAGGCTGGGGAGCCAAATGGGATGAGGATACATTCCATCACATACCAAGAAGCCAAACGCGATGATCTTCAGGACACATTCCAAGGAAAACACCATGGTGAAGGCGATATTCAGGTACTTCAGGGCCAGCTCGTAAGTACAGGGCGCAGAGTAGTACTGCCAGGAAGAGAAAAGAGGAGAGAAAGAACCAACCCTTAAAGTGAGAGGGGTACTCTGTGTCCCCGAGGCTGGCCATCTCTCACCCCTGCCCTCGGGAGGCGTTCTGGCACGTGGTGCAGGAGAGACCGACATGGAGTTCTGCAGAGAAGACTTACATATTCCATAGGGAAGACTTACATATTCCATAGGGAAGACTTACATATTCCATAGGGAAGACTTACATATTCCACAGGGAAGAACGAAATAAAACCGAGGGAAACACAGACCCTCCCCCAAGGCTACTTATTAGCAAAAGCCAGTCTTCTCAAGATGAAGGTGGGCAGGACAGAAACTTTTCCAGAGTTAAAACTTGCCCATTTAGTATTAAACAAGGTCAAACCTCTTCCAACACTCCATTAGAACCCTGTGATCACCGACATCTCCGAAAATTTCCACCCTTGTCTGGAACTCATTGCCATCACAACCTCTGGTCTTGGGAACTACTGGGAAGCTGCTATGTTTCACTGTATTTTGCCCCAAAGACTCAGAGGCTGGGCTACTGATGGAGAGAAGATCAAAAGGAAAATCCGTGACGGAAAAGTAGGTAAGGACCCTCACACTGGGAAGGTGGGGTGTCTTGGGTGAACACGCCATTGCTCCGTGAGGGAAGAGTCCCCAAGGTTCGCCTGCCGCAGTGCCTCCGGCCACCACCCTCTCACCTTCATCATCAGCACGATGGTGTTCAAGGCGATCATGGCCATGATGGTGTACTCAAAGGATGGAGACACCACGAAGTGCCAGACGCGGTACTGGAAGGTGTGCCTGTTCTGCGGCATGTAGCGGGTGAGCGGCTTGGCGCTGATGGCGAAGTCGATACACGCCCTCTGCAGGGAAGTCATGATTGGTTATTGGCCCAAGCCCCAAGCCCCCAAGCCTTGCACATCCGTGGCTCTGTTAGGTGGTTAGAAGAAGAGGACAGCGTATAAAACGTAGGGTGGCACAAGCAGATGTAAAAATGGCAAGAGGGATTGTCTGGACAACACTGTAGGTGACATGTCACCTTAAATGAATACATAGAACTGTGGGGCCCTGTCACATGGGGTAAGGACTTATTGGTTATTAATAATGTCCTTTTCACATGGCATGTGGCAAAGATGTTTAGGCAGGAAGCCTTATCTGATGCCCTCAGTCAGAAAGCAAAATCTCTTTATGCATTCCCATAGCACTTGATGCACTTCTCTTATAGTTCCAGTTTCTAGTTCAGTTCCATTATAAAACAACAAACCCTACAATCTACCAGAACTATGCTTGTTACTAGAAAAGCAGTTGTAAATGAGCCATATCCCCTTCCTTTATAGCAAACATGCGTCACAGAGCAACACAGCCAGGTGACCAGGTGTCTTAATCATCCCCTACCATACACCACACTTCTGGTCTCTGCACTGCATCTTCCACAGAGCGGATGCTCAAAAAAAGTTTACTTAATGACAGAGTAATTTCCCCCACCTTCTCCCTATAAATATTAAGTGAAGGAAACTGCCTTCCTTCCCAACACTGCTGGTCTGAGTCCCTTTCTGGTGCCCTGCCTGCCCACGCTGCAGACCACCTGACCTACCTCGTTCTTCTCCAGGCTGCACTCCTCCATCATCTTGTCCCCTTGCTCCTGGAAGGTGATGATGATGAGAGCCACGAAGATGTTGACAAAGAAGAAAGGGAAGACCACAAAGTAGACCACGTAAAAGATGGACATCTCCATGCGGTTGCTGCGGCTCGGGCCTCGGTCTTCCTCCGTCACATCAACAGAATGCTGCAAAACCCTTTGGGGACAGGATGAGGGGCCACAGATGGTGGGTGGCCGTCTCGGCTGCTGCTCTGACTCAAGGCTTCAGTAGGAGATATGCCACCTGTTATATTTTCTTGTCTGGCCCCCTTGACTGTGCAGAAGCTCCATTAATATATTTGGGGTCCATAATAACCAAGTTGGTGGGGATTCAGTGACCCTCAACCCACTGCTTTTCTAGCCCACTCCATCAGGCATCTAACTTCTAAGCAACAGAGTGACATTATTTGATAGTTTAGGTTGTCATATTCAATACCAAGAGACTCCTGGATTTCCACTTGGCATTTTGCTGCCAACTAGAGCATGCTGCCTCCAGAAAGGTGCGTCTTAGTGATTGCCAAGTCTCTGAGAAGCCACTGTACAGCTATGGGTAGCATCAAAACTACATTCTTCCCTGGCCGGTGTGGCTCAGTTGGTTGGGCATCGACCCATGCACCAAAAAGTTGCCTGTTCAATTCCTGGTCATGGCACATACCTGGGTTGTGGACTGGACCCCTCGTAGGGGGGCATGTAGGAGGCAGCTAATTGATGTTTCACTCACATCCGCATTTCTCTCTCTCTCTCTCTCCCTCTCCCTTCCTCTCTTAAAAAAATAAAAAAATCTTTTGGAAAAAGAGAAACGACATTGTTGTCTTCTTTAGAAGAGGTGTGATCACAGAAAGTGTCTCTGGGTTCTGCCAGCTCATCCCTAAAACCCTCAATCCTCAGGTGTTGGGCGAGCTTGGAGGAGAAATCTGTTTAAAACAACTCCCAGGGACTCTTGTAAGGGATAGAAAGCTGTTCAAAACTTACTTGTTCTACAGGAGTGCAATGGGTGCACTCAACTCCTCAATACTTGGCTAAAACATTAAGAGTTTCAAATATTTCCCAGACATTGGCATCTCCCTCTTGATTTCTGCCTTAAGGATTCCCATTCTTCCTCTCTCCTGCCTCTCTCACCCACTCAGAGCCACTTCTCCCTGGTACAATAACTAAGGGTTACCCTGGTTCATCTTGAATCGGCTTCTCAAAGGCAACCACATGGTCCCACCCCAGCTCACAGACAAGCAAGCTCGTCACTCACTGAGGCCATCCTTCCCCTGTGGAGACGGTGAAGAGGGTCAGCAGAGCCCAGATGATGTTGTCGTAGTGGAATTCATGGCGCTTCCATTCCCGACCTTTCACCTCCATCTTGTTTTTCTCGTGATCTACATAGTTGCCTCTAAAATCAGTGCAGAAACGAAATAGAGCCCCTTCACTATAGCTCATAGGGAGTCAGGGAATTCTATGGACTTCAGTGACGCAGGGTAACTGATCAGCGTACAGATGCAATGAAAAGGAATTTTATTCAAGGCAGTGTATCACTGTGGAATAAAAATGGGATTTGGTGCCCAACAGACATAGAAGATTAACTCCTAATCCTTTCAGTAACTTAAACTTTCAGAGCCACAGCTCCACATCTAGAAGATGCAAATAAAACCTATCTCAAAAGGTGGTTATAAAGATTTAAGACTATATATATATATATATATATATATATATATATATATATAGTAGAATGCCAGGTACCATATCGGATACAAAAAAGATTCTATATACTCAATAAAAGTTTAGCAACCTCCCATTTTGCCTTTTTCTAAAAGAGGAATGTGAAGGGCATGAGAGAAAGAATAGAGCTACATATGGAGGTCGCATGGGCCTCCTGGGAACACACTTCAGCAGAAAGAGAGCGGTGGGGACGGGATGTGTGGTGGCACTTACATGCACTCCTTCTCTGTGTCCTTGGAACTGTCCGTGCAATAAAAGAACTTTCCCTTGAAGAGCTGAACGGCGATAACGGCAAAGATGAACATGAAGAGCTTGTAGACAATGAGGATGTTGAAGACGTTCTTCAATGAGGTCACCACGCAGTCAAAGACAGCCTGTGCATAGAAGAGCCTGGGGTGTGAGTCCCGGAAGGGCCTGCGCATTTGCCTAGAGCTGAGCCAGCCCACTGAGAAGGTGCCCCAGGAGACATCGCCTTGCTAAGCAGTGACACTCATGGGATTCAGAGCTGGCTTCCAAGCTGGTCACGACTACAAGGACCCACCACCTGAGAAGGGGACACATGCTCTGAATCTGACAGTGACCCCAGAGCAAGAGAGACAGATGCATCGGGCAATGGAGGAACTCTTTGAGGAACCCCATTAGGTGTACTCTGTCTGGTGGGAAGACAGAAATTTATTGCAGAAAGGGCTCTTTGGGTTCGGTCAGCCCATTTCAGCCATTAAATAGCTTGTTCCCTGATGGTGCATGTATTTGGTGACATTCTTAGATTTGATTCGTATACTGAATATGTCCTTTTCTCTTTACCTTTCTAAATGGGTTGGAATGAAATAAACTATCATCTTTGTCCATTTTAATGCAAGTTCATGCATTTGCTCTAATTACATTCAACCCTTCACGTAAATGTTCTCCAGTTGAACGCTGGGATAAAGATGTAATAGGTGGTATGGGAAGGGATGGACAGCTGCCCTGGGGTGGACATGGAAGACCAGGTGCGCCAACACAGGATATTTAGTTAAAGGGGCACTGGATTCCTCTTGGGAGAAGCCTCTCTAAGCCCGAAGCCATGAGAAGGAACATGGGACCTCAACACATTGCAAGCCGTTTTTAGGTTATTTTCTAGGTTTTTAGGTTTAGCTCACTGGAGAGTCTGGTGCACGGTGGCATCGCATCTCTGCAGTCGCTCTTCGCAGGGCGGGGTGAACACTGCTGGTGTAATTAGTTCAACACTGCAGGGACTGTGAGTGACACGCAGCCTTGTGGAACCGTCAGAGCCATCCACATCTCCCTCGGTGACCGAGCGACAGAGAGAGGAGCCAGCTCTTCTTCATTAAATGGAATTAACCGAGGGTGGGCTCGCCCTCCAGTCTGTTATCTAATTGCATCACGCCACCTGTACCCTCCCCAGGACCCCACATAGGGTGGAAGAGATGAGACACAAGATGGCAGCTACCAAGAGTGGTCAGGGTCCGGGTCTCCCGGCCAAATCTGGTTGGGGTGGGACAGAAGGGAACGAATACCTGTGGGCACTGACCCAGTCCAGGCCCAGTGCTGGGCCCTTCACCAGGTGGAGGGCTGTAACAAGCAGCACGTGGAAGACTGCCCGGCACCGTGGGAGGTGCCTCCTCCTGGCGGGAAGGCAGGGCCGGGGAAAGCAGGCAGTGAGGACACTTTCTGTGGGGCATGAGCCTCCTGGGAACCCGTGCAGGTGACCAGGGCCCTGGGCTCTAAGAGGAAGCCATGGCCCTGCCAGGTAGGGGGCTTTCAGAAGTGACTTCCCTGCCGTCCCAGCCTTTGATAAACCCAGCTGGTTTTGCTGCCTCTGCAGAGCCAGAGGGCGGAAAGGGAAACAGTTTGCTGAGGGCAGCATGGGGGAGGCAGAGAGGTTGGTGGGGAATATTCTAGAATATGTGAACCTAATGAGGAAGGGGAACTAGGAAGCAGGGCTGGCTGTCATTCACAGGAATTCAGGAGACAACTTTTCTCCCAGGACACTTCCGCTTCCATAGCAGCAATGGCTGTGTGGGGAGGAGGCAGGTTCAACCTGTAGCAAACAGGACTGGACTGGGGAAGCACACCCCGAGGGCAGGAAGAATCTGGGAGGGCACCTGTCAGGAGCAGGAGAACCAGATGACCTGCCCGTGCAGGCAAACACAGCTCCTGACAACAGGAAGACCCTAACTCACCCTAGCTCACTTCCCTGTTTCTTCTCTGCTTCTGCCCCAAATGCCTGTTCTTGGGCAAGCAACTGACCTATCTGTGCCTCAGAAGGGCCAGTGCCAGAGTCCGTCCTGCTCCAGAATCTCAAGGAGGGAAACACCCTGGTTACTTGGCCTGACCCTGCGTGGAGACCGCAGACAGCGGCCCCGCTGCTTCCATCTGGGGAGGCTCCGGGACAGTCACACGGTTTTTCCTGAATGACAGGCCACAGCCAGAGTGTATAAACTACCGCCTGAGGCCGAATGCCAGAGGCAAAAGCCCCTTCATAGATTTCCTGGGATGCTGCCAGGTAGATGAAAAGGACCTAAGTCCCCATGTGCGCAACAGGAATATTCCCAGATACAATTCTACAAGAGCAAGTCGACCGTGGCCGCAGAGACAGGATGGGCAAAGGGGACTTGTTGGGAAGAAACTCAGAAAGCATTACCTTGAGCTTGGGCAGGCGCTTGATGGTCTTCAGCGGCCTCAGCACGCGGAGCACCCGCAGGGACTTGATGGTCTTGATGTCCCGCCCCTTGTTGGTTCTGCAGGGGAAAAGCCCCCAGGGAAGGCCAGGATGGGGAGAAATGAAAGTGACATTCACATTTCTGCATTAACCACAGAGTAAAGGGGGAGAGGTAGGCCAAAGGCCAGGACTTGGGTCCTTCTGGGAGACGCCACAAAACATGCATTGGGAAACTTTTCAAGGCACTCCCCAGTGTGCACACTCATATGCACACACACATAAGTATCCTCACATAGAGGCGCACACACACACACACACACACACACACAGAGGCATCCATGCACACATGTTAATGACCACTTCCTCTCCCTATCAGCCAGTGGAATGTTGCTAAGTAGCTCACTGGCAAAATGAACAAGGAAGAGAACTTGACTAGGGAACATGATGGTCACACACTGTGGATCCCCGCGGTGCCCAGGCTACTGCTTCTGCAGTGGTAGACTCGCCGATGACATTGGTTAAAGGAATTAGTATCCCATGGTTGAGAGCAAGTCTCCTTAGGGGACTTGACCTCGCCCTGTCTTTGGCTCTAGGTTTGTCACCTCAGCAGAGCTTGTCAGCTCAGGGGAGAGCAGGGTGAGGAAGGCTGGTGGGGACCTGACACCCATGCTGTGCTGGGCTGCCTATTCCAGAGACGGCATGTCATGCAGGCTTCTTGCCAGGACCTTGGCTCACACCCCAGTGATCCGTATGGCTGGCTCTTCCCGCAGTCCCTCCCCATTTGAGATGCTGTGCGCCCAGCACAGACTGCAGAGAGCCCTGTGCTGGGAGAAGGCCCAGACTGCAGTGTCTGCCCACCTCCATCCTCCCCCACAGCCAATGGCCCACCCTCTGCAGCCTCTTGGCAACGTTTGCTCCTTACAGATACATTTCTTTTTAGTTTGAATGAAGTGAATAAATCAACCTGCAATTTCTCTCTCCACCCTGCTCATCCCCTGAGATCTTTGCATTCAATTCAAACAACTGCAGTTTGTAAAACACGCAGACGGTGCGGATGAGACTCTCAGCAGTGAGCTCAGGCTCTGGTTCTTCCCTCGTGTGGGCCCAGGCGACCATCACACCGACCACCTGAGCAATGGGGCCCAGAACATCCGATGGGCCCTTCCTGTCACACCCACCCCCGATAGGGAGGTACGTCCATCCCAGGTCGGAGACATCTAACGTAATTCAAGAAATGCTGGCTATGCTCAGATTGTAAATTTAAAGACCCTCTTAAAGGTTATAGGCCATGACTTACAAGTCACTTTTAGTCAACCCTGGAGGTGAACTTAGATAATCCAAACATGTCCCATCGATAAGGTCTTTTGCATGCAGGGGCTTTGTATATTTTATAAACTTTTTTACTGTATCAGGGTTATCTATCTACCTATCTAAAAAAGGCAAAGCCAAATCCATATTCAAACCAATCAGAAGGGTCACGTCCCAAGAAGGCTTGGCGACTCCTTTCAGTGGAAACTCACCGCTCACGTAAACGCACTGTGCCTTCCTTCACCAGCCACTCTTCCCTCCCAAGCATGCTTTCTCCCTCCTCCCACCCAGGTTCGAGTTTTTTCTTCAAAGAAAACTGAGAATAATATTTACCCCAAAGCGTTTCTATGGAGGATCCGAGCAGAAGGCAGTTTAAAAAAGAGAGAGAAGAGGGGATGGGGAGAAAGAAGATCAGACACTTCATGGACAAAGGGAACCTTACAAGACATGCATTTGGGAAACTGGAGGCTCACAGCCTCTCAGCCTTGGCACCCGCAGAGCCCACAGGCTTTGTGAAAGGCAGGCCAGCACCCACGCGCTCCCCACCCCCTCCCACTTGCAAAGGCAGAGGGTGCGGCTGCCTCCATTATCGTACTTCATTCCACTGAGCCTAGAGTAACTGAAGTTTTAAATGCGGGCTTTTATTTCCATCTCTTTAGTCATCTTCAGACAAACACTTACTGTTTCCAGTGAATTTATAAGAAACCAGCTGGAGGAATTACACCTGTTCTGGGCCAGAGTTCACCTCTCTCGAAGGGCATTCAAGTCATCTTGCCATATTTATGCTCATGAAGGACTTCATTCAAATAGGGGCCATGTGACCAAACTAGGAGGGGCACTCTGACATCTCTAAAAAGCACAGATGAGCGACACCATAAAACCGCCTCGAAATATGGGGAAGGCGTGGTCTATCAGGGTCCTGATGTCTCACGAAGGGATGCCTTTTGGTAAATTAAATGACCAATTGTCCATCGTGAGCTATTTACTGTACAACTTGGAAAAAAAATCATCTGAGCTCTACTGGTGAGGCGTAACAACAGCTTGGCACATACCCAGGTTGCAATAGATGTTTCACACACCAATGTTTCTCTCTCTCTCCCTTCTCCCGCTCTCTAAAATTAATTTTAAAAACATATCAAAAAAGGGTGAGAGCAGAAATGTAAAATATTTGAGATGAAATAAGGAGAGCTAGCTTTTTACATGTTTCTTCCTGGCTAGAGTCTGAGCTAAGCACTTGCAGTGCAACTCTTTATTTGGATGCCCTAATAACTTTAGGCGTAGGTGTTACTATCCCTGTTTTACAGAAGAGACTCAGAGAGGCTGAGTGAGTGCCTGGCCTTGGCAGGGCGAGCTGGGCTGTGGTGCTGGGAGCTCTTGCTCTGCACTAGCCCTCTGCACCAGCAGGCTCTGCTCTGGACTCCGTCAAACCGCGCACCGGATTCCAGGGCCAGAACAGATCCCCGAGGCACCGGCGGCCGGGAGATGGGCCTTGCATAAGAGGGCCCGGAGAGTGAGCTGCAGTACCTCATGACCCGGCCTGCTGCTATGAGGCAGTGCCTAGAATTCAGGCTTTGGTTCTTAGTTGCTGGTTGCAGTGAAGACAATTTCTCTTAAAAAATTTTTTTAATGTGCCACAAACCTATGTTATACCACCATATACCACAAAAACTTCTAAATACCATTTTACTCAGTAAATGGTCCCGTATTCAAAATTATATTAATTTCACTGCAAATGACAAATGGATACTAATTTGGGAAGTAAACCCAAGGCCCCCTAAACCTTAAATCCATCATGGGGTAATCTCCAAATGTTAAGCGGGCAGAGATAATACCTTCCCCTAAATGGCAACAGCATCTTCTCACCCAGGATACCAGGTTGGTCAGTCAAGTATCCCTTTATGCGTTCATATAACAGCATTGGTGGAGTCCTTGACATACGTCAGCGACTCTTTCTAGGTGCTGGATACACAGTTGTGAACAAAACAAACGAGATCCCTCCCCTCTTGAAACACCCAGTCTATCAGAAAAGACAGGCCTCAAGTCAACAAATCTAAGTGAAAATGTACGCTCAATGCTATGGAAAACCGGAATCATTTGATTGAAAAGTTTACGAAAACAACAACATAGGACATAGGTCACCCTCCCCACTGCCCCAGCTGGATTCGTCCTGAGCAAAAGCTAAGGGAGAACCTTCCCTATCCCCAAAATGAGAGAACAGGGTGGGGTCAATGGCCGGGCAGGTGGTCAAGGGTCCCACACTCCAGGCGCTCACTCTTGCTTGACCAGGTCCTTAACACCAAGACCTTTATATCCAGAAGCATCTGAGCAGGTCCTTGGAGGTTCATACTGACACCCATCTTAGGAAGAAAGGATCAAGCATTCTCGCTCCTCCCACACAGCTGGGTAAGGACAGAATTTTCTCTCTACAATAAATTATGCCCTAGAATCCCAATATAATATCATACTATGGAACCAAGGGGATCTCTGACCACCCTAGGGGGTGTCCCTTGTTTTGGAAAATGGGGCGCCATGATGGTACGCTCCGATCCTAGGGGTGGAGCGTAGCTGTCCATGTGCTGTGAGGAATGGGGCTCTTTGCCCCACTCTTGACTCCCACAGATTTGAGTCGGGGAGGGTAATCAGACATGGGTCAAAAGTAAACCATTTCCAAACAGGCCTCACAGTGCAGAGGAGCCGCTGAAAAGCTCTGATTTTGAGTGGCTGCAGAAAGGCTCGCTTGCATTCTCAGTTGTGTTAACATATGTTCAGCGCTGGTTTGAAAATTGCCATTTGAAGTGAAAGGAATGCTGGGTAACAAAGACAGAGAGTCAGGAATACAGGAATAGCCTCAACAACTTAGCCCCCATTCATTGAAACATACCCTAATTGACACATGGGCTAGGCCAGTGGTCGGCAAACTGTGGCTTGTGAGCCACATGCGGCTCTTTGGCCCCTTGAGTGTGGCTCTTCCTAAGCCTTAGGAGTACCCCAATTAAGTTAATAACAATGTACCTACCTATATTGTTTAAGTTTAAAAAATCTGGTTCTCAAAAGAAATTTCAATATTGTACTGTTGATATTTGGCTCTGTTGACTAATGAGTTTGCCGACCATGGGGCTAGGCTAAAGGACCTTCCCCAAACCCACGCATGTAAGAGCTATCCAGCTGATGTCCAAGTCGGCAAGACCGCACAGGAGAGGTCTTATCAAACTAGCAGCACAATCTCTTCCAGCACTTTGAGGCACTTTAATTCATGTGCTTTTTTTTTAAAAATATATTTTATTGATTTTTTACAGAGAGGAAGGGAGAGAGATAAAGAGTTAGAAACATCGATCAGCTGCCTCCTGCACATCTCCCACTGGGGATGTGCCCGCAACCCAGGTACACGCCCTTGACCGGAATCAAACCTGGGACCCTTCAGTCCGCAGGCCGACGCTCTATCCACTGAGCCAAACCGGTTTCAGCGATGTGCTTTTTCCTTATACATCATTTAAATATAACCATCCCATAATCCTTTGCTAGTTGTTGCTATTAAATATATAATCAGATTTATTATTATTTTTTTACACTGCCTAGCTAATGAGTGAAATTTTACCAGGTTTAAAAATGGACTCTAATGGTAAAGTCTGAGGATAATTTCACAGGCTAGGATACCCTGGTCCCACTTTAATTGGGACTTAATTGGGCCACACAATCTTCCATTTACTTCCCACTTACTTGGTAAGCTCCCGGCAGCTCTCCAGAAAATAACGCCATGTTTCTCTTATGTCTCATCAGTAAAAGATGAGACTTTTCTAGCTCAGTTGCCAAGTGGCCCTCCAGATCCTTCACGCGTAATCACTCATCACTCACTGCAATCTTGCCCTTCAGCTTCCAGTCCCCTGTCCTCGAAGAACATGTTCTCAAGTGGATTTCTGCTAGAACCCAAGTCTCCTTGCATGGGGGACAGAGTGGGGGTGTGCGTCCTGGAGAGCCTTCCCTCCTTAGGTGGCATGGCCCTCCGTCCCGTCTCCCCCCCCCCCCCCCCCCGCCTCCCAAATCCAGGACAGAACAGCAGGGGGTCTGAGGGCATGTCTTGCATTAGGAATAGACAGGTTTGCTGAGGGGAAAGCGAGGGCAGGGGCCGTGCTGGAAGGAGCCCTGAGCCTTGCTTTAAAAAGTGTCTGGGCTATTATTTGATAGGCAAAATAACTACCATAGATTACCCACTTTCTAAATGCTCGGCACCATATTGAACACTGAATGCATTTCACCTTATTTAATTCTCACAAGATCAAAAAACAGTTATTTTCAATTTCCACGTACAGATGAGCAAGTGGATGTCCAGAGAGTGAAGGCAGCTAACCGTGAAGTGGGCCGAGATTCAGAGACCTAAGGCTACCTGACTCTCAATCTTATGTTTTTATTTCTGATGTCACAATGCCTTTCCACGCGGAAACCACTGGAGGCTTTTAGCCAAAGAAGGAAACAGCCAAGGAACCAGCGGTTCCCGAGCTCAAACATTGAGCTGTCTGCTCTAGCATCCTTCATCAGTCCAGTGCCGATGAGGGCTCATGGAAGAACCAGGTACAGACAGAAAAGCAAGATGGACAAGGTCAGAGATGCCTTCTCCACCAGGCACACAGACCTTGTCCATCTCCGGGCAGAGGCAGAAGCAGCTGGAGGCCGAGGACAGAGCCACACCAAGCCACTGCTTGGAGCTGACAGGGGTAATGGCTTGGAACTAACTAGAATATCTGAGACAGAGGGGAGCGTCATGTCGTGGAGAAAGCCCTGAACTTGAAATAAAATTTAAAAACCAATTGTTTAAGAACTGGTTTTGCTATGCATAAGTCAAATAGTCGAACCTCAGGCGATCCATTTCTCAAGTGTAAAGCAGGCCTGTCCGGGACAAATGATCTACAGAGGTGAAAGCGCTCTAAACTCCAAGCCCCATGGAAACGAGGAGGCAGCTCTCACCTCTGCACTGGCAGCGCTCGTCTCTGGAGAGGGAGCTCCAAGGCCAGCACTTTGACCTCGTCACTGCATAGCTGTGGCCAAGTGGGAGCGTCCCTCTTCTTCCTGACCCATCCCTCAGCATTTAGGGGTCACCCATGAGCTCTACATCCTCTGCTTCTTTCTTTGCTCTGGGACCAGAGCACTGGCTCTATGCTAATTGGTTAGCGCAGAATTCTTTCCTTCTTGCATGTGGACCTCAACAAGCTCCCTGAACACACTCATGTTGGCCTTTGCACATTTCTCCTTGGCAAACACAGCACCATACTCTCACTGGAAGGCACTTTAGTCCAAGCTCGGAGCCGCGGCAGGAGACAGCAGAGCGGCGGACCGTCTCCTAGCAATTTTGTTATTCAGTCTGGTCAATCTAGTGACCTGATGTCTTGGCTCTTAGTCTTCACATTCTAAACACCCCAAACCCTCTCATCGGCTGATCTTTCTAAGAAGGTCTAGGTACTGGCTGAAGTCCAGCCAGATACACCCCCTCACACATACCAGCTGGAGACTAATTCATAATGCTAGGCTGTGCCTCTGCCAGTGTGGATTAAGCAGATGGCTGGCGGGTCACATGATCAGAGCTGACACTTCCCCTCATGACCTCCTCTGACCTGAATTATTCTAAAACTCCTTTCAAATGTGAGGACAGTGTGAGTGGTTTTTCCTAATCCCGCAGGACCTGGCTCTCCCATGGCTGGGAAGGTTCTGTGCGGGGGAGCTAACATCTGGGTCTCGGTATCCATATTGTCGGTTACCACATGGATGGGGCCGTGCTCCCTGATGGGTCCATTTCATTCTGCTTGGTTCTGGGTCTCTCAAAACAACATCTTTCTATCTGTTCACTGCTGAGATGCCATTTACGACCAACCATCTCCCAAATCTGGGCTTGTTAATCAAGAGAAAATGGGCATTCACATCCATGGCCTCCATACGATGGCGGTCTCCAAGCCCACTTTCCACAGAGGGTCCTCCAACAGCACATGTCACGGAGGACACATGCATACTGGGACTCAATGCCAAGAGCAGGTAGACTGGGAACTTGTGTCTTTCAGGCACTCGCTCCATGTGGCTCTCACTTTGTCCCTCCCTACACCCTCCCAAGGCAGCCAGAGTATAATATAGCCCTGGGCATCCCAAGAGTCCATGGGCATTAATCATCTGTGGTGTCCCTGCCTGGCGCAAAGTCAGGTAAAGTCTCTCTCGAGGGGACTCTTCAAGTTGGAGTCTCGCGGAACAGCATCTTCCTCTCCGCTCACTGCTGGAAATTTCCAATTCCAGCTCAGCCGGCAGCCTAAGTCCAGTTAATGGGCTACCTGAAGGCTAAATTTAATTTTAATCCTTCATTTGCTTCCCCAGAACAATGGAGCTGGACGACCTGTCTCGCTCAGTGGTAAATGGGTCTTCTTTGCATGAAGCAGAACTCTGTCCACTCTTTTGTCCCATCTACAAGATTAATGTGTACTCAGAGCTTCCTTTGGGAGACCCCCCCCTTCAGTTCTTTCTTGGGGTGCTGCCAAGAAAGAAGCCAAAAAGGCAAAGCTTGAGGTTTGAGGGGGACTGCCTTGGATGCAGCCAGGTGTCAGGTGAGATGATGGTTCTAATGTTCCTAGGCTCTGCTGACCCTGAGCATCGACTCTAATTTCAGTTCTAAATGGTTATTCCTTTCCCAGGTGCCCCCCTTCACGCCTTCCCAAACACAAGCTCCCAAAGCCACACCAGCACCCGAGTACCAGATCCTGGGGCTCCTCAAGGATCTCCCCTTCCAAATCTAAAATCGCCTGAGCCTGTGTAAGTCATTGAACAATGACAGAACCAGCTCTGCCGCTGCGGCGAGCTCTGCGTGCCTTCCACAGACCTTATCCATCTTCGGGCCCCGTGTCGGTGTCAGGAGAGTGACATACTTCAGTGAGAAGAATGTAATAAAAGCCAGTGTGGGAATTCCGGATCCTGCTGGCATCAAGAGGCAGACTGACTCATGCGCCTTCCCAGCCCAGGACTGAGGAAGGAAAGGCCAGATGCGGCTGCGATCCAGCTCCCCTGCGTGGCAGGAAGTCCTGACCTCCCCTCGTGCCCTGCGACGATGGCACACAGCAACGGGAAGCTCTGGCACCAGCTGCCACAGAGCCTGCGTGAGACTGACTGATGCCCAGGCTCAAGTCGGGGGAGGGGGAGGTGGGAGCAGAATCGCTACTTTTCTTTTAAACTATTTGCGCTGACAAGCCATTATAAGCGGCGAGTTTACGATTTAGCATCCAGCGCAGGACAGCTCACCTGGCAACCTGACTTGAGCTAGGCAAGCAGCATGTAGAGCAACGGGAATGAAGAGTGAGGGCCTGGGGTGGAGCATAGAGTCACACACAGGGTCCTGTCCTCTCCTGTGTCCCCTCCTGAGGCGCTGTCCCCGCCCCCTGACTGTCCAAAGCCTTTCACTGAACACTGAGGACCCGACACCCGAGGGCCAGGCAGCACCGCAGCTCTGTGCAGGAGCCCAAAAGGCTCACAAACTCAACCTGGCACAGTGGCCACATGACTTCCCTACCAGGCAGCTGAGTCTGGAGATGGGGGTGCCGCAGGGAGAGATGAAAGGTCCCAGCTGAGGAAATCTCCCAGAACTGCCTCTTTGTTCAAGAGAATCGAGCAATGGAAGGGTCCAGCAGCCATGCTGGGCTCCCTCCCTGAGCCCATGGAGGCACCGCCCACACAGATGAGCCCCTGCCCACGTTTAATTATCTCCAGGAAAGGAGCATCAGGCCTTGGACTGCTCCCTAGTGACTTTCCCTGCTCCTCCTCCACCAGCCCTGGCACTCAGGGCGCTCAGGGGCTCTGCAGGGCCCCAGGGCAGCATTCCGGGCACCACTCTGCAAGAACCATTTCTCAGGCTGTCCCTGGAGATGGCCTCCCCTGGGCCAGGGTCTCAGGAGGGAGGGAGGGAAGGTAATCCAACAGGAGAGAGAGTTACTTACGCCAAAGCAAAGGCCACCAGCGCACCAACCACCACCACGAAGTCCAGAATGTTCCACAGGTCTCGGAAGTAGGACCCGTCCTGCAGAATCAAGCCCTGGTCGATCATCTGCAGGAGAAGTGAACAGCCGCTGATGAGGCGGAGGGGCAGGCAATGTGTGCCCTGAGCTCTGGGCTCCCCAGGCAATGCCTCCACTGCCATCGCCCCTACAGCCAACCCCACATGGGGCCTGAGAGCAGAGGACTGGCTCTCTTCATGTAACTGAAGCCTGAGGTCCCGTCTCATAGCCACCAGGGCTCAACTAGGCCCCTCAGCTGGCACAGAGCCCTGACACGTCCCTCCTTTCCTTATGGCTCCCCCACTGGGCACTGCCACACATACACACAGATGGGGAAAATCCCAGATGGGTGAGGCTGGGAACGAGAGAAATGTGGGTGCCAGGGTGATGGGGAACAGACCAGAGGCAGTGAGTGCAGCTGGGACTAAACAGAATCCAGGAAAACTCGACCCTACCTAACCCTTTGCCTTGGCACATGCCCAGGCTCAAGCCAGTGAGCGCTGGGGAGGCGACTGCTGTTCCCCAGTGTCTGCACTCCCACTGCCTCCTGGGAGTGGGCCTGGCTCCCCCTCCGGCCACACCCACAGGGCTGCCCCCCCTGAACAGCCCTCCTCAGTCACATCCTGCCAGGAGGGGCTTCATCAGGATCCTGGGGCCAGAGGAGGGGTTTGCAGAGACCTGTACTAAGGTTCTGTCACTGGCCAGTAGGTGACAGCATTGGGGAAGGTCACTAAGCTAGAGGAGCAAACAGGTGACCTATTCCAACCCCACCAGGTTTCCTCTAGAGCAGTGGTTCTCAACCTTCCTAATGCCGCGACCCTTTAAAACAGTTCCTCATGTTGTGGTGACCCCCAACCATAAAATTATTTTCGTTGCTACTTCATAACTGTCATTTTGCTACTGTTATGAATTGTCATGTAAATATCTGATATGCAGGATGTATTTTCATTGCTACAAATTGAACATAATTAAAGCATAGTGATTCATCACAAAAACAATATGTAATTATATATGTTTTCCGATGGTCTTAGGCGACCCCTGTGAAAGGGAAGCTCGACCCCCAAAGGGGTTGCGACCCACAGGTTGAGAACCGCTGCTCTAGAGACTCTTACCTTTATAACCATCTCAAAGGTGAACACGCCAGTGAAAACATAGTCAAAATACCGCAGGACCTGGAAGACACATACCGCGCAGGGGAGGAGGTTATGCGTGGCCACCCAGCCACACACACTCCCGCCTGCCCACGGAGACATCCCTGCCCGCCCACCCAACGCCCACTCATTTCCACCGCAGAACAGAAGCTTGGAATTGCAACCACTAGCTGGGTGAAGAGAAAGGAGGAGCCGTGGGTCCGGTTGGAGCCACATGACGTGGGGGCCAGTCCTAGGCCCTTCCTTCCCTGTGGCCAGAACTAATCTTCTTGGGTCTCAACTGCCCCGAAAACCTTCCCCCCAATTCTGGCTCAGGATCTGAAATCCTTGTCAGTTCCCATCCTCCCTGCCTCCCTCCTACCTCCTGACATCCACCCTTGGAACCCCAGGCTGTGCTCCTCAACTTCACCCCCATGTCCTATGCCAGACTCCACATCCAAGCCCACGGGTGGCTGCAGGGACATCCTTCACAGCCCTGTGGGCTCCAGCGGGCCTCACTCCTTCCTCATTCCCCAGGAACCTTCCTCAGGCCACCTCTGATGCTGGGATGGGGCAGGTACCAGGGCTCTGGGGAGGTTGGCGAAGGGCCCCGTGCACCCACTCTGTTGCGCTCCGAGTTGGTCAGGACCGGGTCCTCGGCCGCCAGGGCGATGCTGCTGGCCGCGATCACCAGGAGAATGCACATCTCAAAGTAGCGCAAGTTCACGATGTAGTGACAGGCCCTGCGGATCCTGCGGGTGGATGAGCCTTGAGCCGCCGCCTCCCTCCGTCCCCACCCCCGCACACAGGCACAACGGCCTCTTCCAGACAGCCAGGGCCTGGCCAGAGGAAGCCTTGGGAAGAGCAATTTAATTTCTCAGGCACCACCCTTGATTTAAAGCCCCAGAGGGGAAAGGTAATCAGATTGGCTGGAGGCTGCTGTACACAAGCCAAGACGCATTATCTGCAAGCACGTCTGAGCCGTGGGGCGCAGCCAGCATCAGAAGACACACACTTGGGGTGCCCTCCACTGTATCTCAATGTATAGAAACTGGGGCAGAGCAAGCAGATCAGAAGAACCAAGGAACATAAAAATAGACCTTGATTCTAAGCTTCTGGATGAAAGTAGCAACAGGTTTTCATGAGTTCCAGGCATTCTGATTAGAGAGGCTATATCCCATGGACTGCATTCTGGCCCCGGGTGGCCTGACAGTCCTTAGCCCAGGTTCCTGTCTTCCCTGACCCCTGCCGGGACCCTGCCCACGTGGCCACGGGAAGCCTGCTTGTCTTGTCTTCTTGGCCTCAGAAGCTGGCCTACAGGTATACCTTGCTCAGGTAAAGGGCAGAAGAAAGCTTCCCTTTCAAAATCCCATTTTTCCTGAGTCCAACCTTCCAGACTTTTCTCTGCCAACCCCACCTCATGCCCCTAAACACACCCACTTCAAAATCCACAGGGATTCGGGATTAAGCAGTGGGATCAATACTGTAACTGCCAATGGGTGACCCAATCATTACAGGCACCATCATCTCAGCTATGGGCCATTTGGTAACACATCCCAAGTAGACTTCCTCCTCCCTACCCTCCACTGACCGAAGAAAAGGTGAGTGTCCTTTTTTCATGACATTTGCCATGCTTTCCTGTCTTAAATTACTCTCTAGACCAGTGATGGCGAACCTATGACACGCGTGTCAGAGGTGACACGCGAACTCATTTTTTTGGTTGATTTTTCTTTGTTAAATGGCATTTAAATATATAAAATAAATATCAAAAATATAAATCTTTGTTTTACTATGGTTGCAAAGATCAAGAAATTTCTATGTGACACGGCACTAGAGTTAAGTTAGGGTTTTTCAAAATGCTGACATGCTGAGCTCAAAAGGTTCGCCATCACTGCTCTAGACTATGGGCACAGAATTCAGAGGATGTTCGGTTCCATGACCCATCTCCACCCGTGAGCACCCTGGATGCTGCACGTGTCGGGCCGTACCCCACTGGGAAGGACCAGGAAGAGGACTGGGCCCTCATCCCTCCATCTCCCTATTGCCCTGCCCTGGCCCAAACTCTGCCTGTTCACCTGGATGGACGGGGGAGATGGGAGGGACTTACGGGTTGGTGGTGCTGAAGATAAACATGGAGCTGTGGGGCACCATGGCTTTGCCCGTCTGACGCTTCTCCTTCTTCTGCTTCTTCTCCTCTTCCTCCTCCTCCTCTTTGATCTCTGCCTCCTTCAAGGGACTGGCTTCGCCATCAGTCTTGTTGCTGACTGCAAGAGGAACATGTGGATGTCTTCAGAAACCTTGTCACGTGCGAGAATGGAGCCCTTGGTGATCCACCGGGGATGGGATGGAGGGGCTGGGAAGGGGCCCCGGAAAGGTGCCGAGGGAGGTGCCCTGCCCACGTGCGGTGTTTGTTAGTTACACCGAGTCCAGCGCTTGCTCTCCTCCTAGCTTTACCCTAATTTTATGTGGTATAGCCTTTGCCATATAAATCATTCATTCTTACCACATTTCCCTGGGTAACGGAAGGTTGGTTTACGTCAGAGGTCCTCAAACTACGGCCCGAGGGCCACATGCAAATACAAATATTGTATTTGTTCCCATTTTGTTTTTTTACTTCAAAATAAGATATGTGCAGTGTGCATAGGAATTTGTTCATAGTTTTTTTTTAAACTATAGTCCGGCCCTCCAACGGTCTGAGGGACAGTGAACTGGCCCCCTGTTTAAAAAGTTTGAGGACCCCTGGTTTATGTTGTAAAGTTTACAAAGTTTATCTAAAATCTGGATTCCTTGTATTTATTCACTTATTGAATTTTCACATCAATAGCTGCTGAGTGGCATGCATTATTGTTCCCATTATACAGATGGGAAAAGTGAAGTTGAGGGAAGTCAAGTACCTATCTTCAGGTCCTACAGCCAATATGGGTTCCGGTCTAAAATCCTATATCCTTTCAATGAAATCACACTGCAATGGAAGATTTTTAGAAACCATTCCTCTGTTTGTAGCTGCCTTCTTGGCTGTGCTTTTTCCAGTCATAATTAATGCATAGATGAGAATGCAATATTCATGCGAATATGGGTGCAAGACTACATTCAGGATAGAGAGGATGAAGGGACCAGGACTGAGTGGAGCTCTTGGGACCACTACTTCCTGTTTTATACTCGAGTCACAGTGGGGTTAGGGGCAGAGAGGTCAAGGCTATCAAGTAGGCCGAGGGGGTCCTGCCAATCTCCCCCATCAGTCCCTTCAGTGGGTGACTCTACCCTGGAACCTTATGTGAGCATCAAAGCTCTGAGGGTCCGCCCCTTCTGGGACCTTCTATGAAATAAGTCATCCAAACTATCCAAAAGCCCTCTGATAACATGCTCTTACCTATCACCAAGGCCAGGGACTGGAGCCAGAATGGGAACAAAGAGAGGGTCCAACTTTCTTACTGATTCTCATAGAAGAGAGGCCTACATACTTATTTATTGGAGCATAAAATTAAACAGACCCCAAAAGAGGTTGGGAGTCTGAGATCCTGAGACATGAACTGGGTGAGCCCAGGAGTCCCGGGCCTGGGAGATGTCACCTGCCCAAGCAGCACTGACACTGTCCATGTAGAGAAGGTTGAAGGGATAGAGATGTAACAGGGTAAGCAAGAAATGCCAGACTGTCCTATCAAGAGAGGAAATGGTGGAGCAAGTCGGGGAGGGACAAAAGCAAGGGTGGAATCCTGTGGTCACAATTCAGTGACCATGGGATTAGGTCTGGAATGGGGTTGGGGTTAGGGCAGGAAATGGAGGAGTTAGGGCAGGCTGGGGATGGGATGGGATAGGGTGCCGGTTTAGTGCTTTCTTGCCCTGTTTCCTTTGAAGGGCTCCTAGAGAACTGGAGAGAAAGTGACTAAAACCTTGGAGGAGAAAAACAGTAGATAAGAGTAATAGATTCATAAAATGTTAGTACAGAGGCCTCAGAATCACCAGTGGTCTCACTTCATAGGTGACAAACAGGCCTGAAGCGAGACAGAGGCATTCTGGAGGCCACGCGCTAGGCTGAGCCAGGCCACCGAGCCTTCCTGCCACCTCTGCCCCATCCGAGGCCCCCTATTTGTCCAGGTGGCAGAGCACCTTGGAAGTCCCGGAAACGCCCATCAAATGTTGATACAAGTCAAAGAGCTGAATCTAGATCTGGGTCCAGACTCACACGTGATCTTTCCAAAGACTCTAGGGTGGTCACAGGGCTTATGGACATCTTTTGGCCTAAAGTTAAGATTGAGAAAATTCTAACTTATTTTTCCTGCACATCGGGTGAAAACTGTCCTGTTTTTCACTTGTTGAAGAATGATTTTATCCTGCTGGTGGGGTTTTCCACGCAGCTTTCCTGGGGTAACTCTGGAGCCACGACTCCCCCCAACAGCTCCCCCCCAGACCAGGTGGCAGGGGTGACGGGGACAGGACTGTGTCCTCACTGTGCACCACGGTCGAGTCCACCAGGGGGTCCACGTCGGGGATGGCGACAGTGACGCTGGTGCTCTCGGTGGCGGCCTTGTCCGTGTTGGCCGTGACGCAGGAGAGGTCGGGCTCGCTCTGGCTGACCCGGCCCACGTTCAGCTGCACGTCCCCCAGCAGGGCTTGCTCGCTGCTGCCCTCAGGCTCCTGCTCCGGCAGCGCCTTCCCCACTTCCAGTTCTGTGTTCGGCGGGACGAGGGGGGTGTCAGCCTCATCGAGGGCTCCTGCCAGCCCAGAGCCTCGGGGCACCATCAGACTGTTGGTCCTGTCAAGACAGAGGAGGACACAGTTGGGGCTCAGATCTGAAGATGCTGTTTCAAAGTGGGGAGAGGTGAGGGGAGCCCGGGGAGCCCTGTTGGGGAGCATGGGGCCTCTGCTGCCTCCCACCCGACAGGCAGAAAGGAGCTAAGACCCAGGGGTCCTGCCACCGCCTCATTTCCATCCACCCTTCCATGACCCACTCCTGATGGGAGGTACCCTGGAACAGAGGCTGGTTTTCAGGGGACCAGAGCCCACTGCCCGTCAGAGTTGCACATACCCTGTACCAGGTGCACTAGCACCACCCCCACTGGACAAAATGAGGCTCAGAGGCTTATACTGAAAAGTCCCCAACACCAGCCATGCTACGTGCCTCCAGGTGCTCCTGGGACTTGTTACCTCCTCAAGTCCTGGGCTCTCTCTTCTTCCTGGATCGTGGGCTCCTTGCCACCATGGCCGCCCCTGGGCTCGCGGTCCTTCTCCCCCTCGGTGGGCGCGCCGTCATCCAGGCCCCGCTCCTGGCTGGCCGACCGGCTCTGGGAGGCGGAGGAGGGCTCCTTGCCTTCTGTCCTGACTCGGCGGTGCCGGCTGCGCCGCTGGCTCTGCCTGTGCCTGGCCCGGTCCTCAAAGGTCACCACCGCCTCCCCTCCCACAGCCTCCTGCTGGGTCGGGTCACAGTTCCCATGGCAGGGCCTGGCCAGCCACGGCGGCTCCCGTTTGCCCAGCGGCAAGGGGCTCCTCTGGTGGTCCAGGGCACTGGAGAGGTCCCCTCCGTCCCCCTTGAGGGACCCCCCGCGGCTGATGCGCTCCTCCTCACACTTCTCCAGGCCCAGGCCCAGGGTCAGCCCCTCCAGGGGCCGGGATCTCCGGTAGAGGCTGGGGTGGGCGTTGAGTGGGTTGAGGGGGCTCAGTGGGTTGAGGGGGTTGAGCGGGTTCATGGGCGGGGCCTCCTCCTTGTTGAGGGCCTCCTGGCTGGACATCTGCATGTGCCGCCTCAGCTGGCTGGTGCGCTGCTCCCACACCGACATGTGGTGGCGGCGCCTCCGCTCCCGCCTGGCGAAGGGGAGAGGGGGAAGGCCGCGGTCAGAACCCGACGGCTGCAGGCCAAAGAGGGAAGCCCTCAGCGGCCATGGGGAAAGGGCAGGACACACGGTGCGAGGGGCACACGGGAGAGCCCAGGACCTGCAGACGGGAAGCACAGAGAGACGCAAGGAGCAGAGGGGGCCACGCAGCAACGGTGGTTGGGCCACAGCCTCCCGGCTCATGGGCTTCCCACTTGGTTTCCCTGCTCTGCAGTAGTTGGGGGAGTGGGTGGGGGTGGGGTCAGCCCAGGACCCAGTTCCCCGTCCCCGGGGCCTGCAGGGCCGAAGTACAAAGGCGACTAGGTCTGCACTCCCTGCTCCAATTTGCTTTCAGGGCATCAACCCTCTCCTATTCTGTGCCCGCCACTGGCCCCTCGTTCCAGGCCAGAGACCCCCTTCCACCTGCTCCCCTCTCCTCTCCCTCAGATAAGCCTGGGGTTGCCAGGGCAGAGCAGTGCCGAGGTCAGAGTCCATCGAAGGGTGACCACGGGGATGAGCAGACCTATGTTACATAATGTCTTGGCGTCACCCTCGCCAAAGCAGAGTGTTGGGGTCTCTTCCAAACCTCGGAGGACTGTGTGTGCAAAGACCACCAGCAGCTCACCCTCAGAATGGCTGTGGAGCATTCCGGCTCCGGGCCGAGAGGAGCATACATGTGGCAGTGAGAACGCACCAACATGACACACAGGCGAGCACACGGGGCCCACACAGCGGAAGGGTAGCCACCTACGCCTTCCCCACACGTGCCTGTGCGTGCACAGCTACACACTGTTAAGGGGGCACTCGCAGGTGCCCACACACGCCCTCACTGAGGCCCCTGTGTGGCTGCACACAACTGCCTATGTGAAAGGTACAGCCACGCCAGCACAGGCCCACTCACAGGCCACACACAGAGCAAACAACGCGCAGGGGCACAGACCTGAGACACACAGAGACAAGCACGTGTCGAAAGGGGCAGCGGGGCATGTCCACAAACCATGTGCATGGAACACACACGCACACACCACTGACGTGCACACCCGGCGCCACTTTGTCCACGGCAAGGACAAAGACACGGTGTCCCCGCACCCGCACATGACCACTCACAAACACGCAAACCGGTCCACACATACAGGTGGCTGCTGCGTGGCTCCCACATCGACATGTGGTGTCTTCTCCTTCTGTCTCTTCTGGGGAAGAAAAACGAACAGGTTCAGTTCACCCCGACCTCTAGAGCAACCACACGCCCCACAGCCACCAGCGGGTTTCCAGGGAGAGGTATGGTCCCCAGTGCGCCCACACGCTCTCCGCACGCCCGCTGCCCTCTGCACACGCCCAACCACGCACTCTCCGAGGGAGTGAATTGATTCTTTGCTACGTGCAAACACGTGATCTGGGTTTTTGAAGCGTACGAACGGACGCAAAGGATCCATTTCCATTTCACGGAGCAGACTGCTTCAGATGCTCAACCGTCACGCCCACTGGCACTCACACCACAACCTAAAGATCCTTCAGAGACCTATTACGGAGACAGATCTCTGGATGAAGAGCTCTATTTCCCCCGTCATTTCTAGATGAGCCCAGCACAGTCACATGGGTGTGAGCCCCACTCATCACTCCAATCCCTCAAAACGTGCAGTGAGCAAGGGCTCTGCCACGCACACCATCGAGGCCACAGAAATAGCCCATGGCCGAAGGCAGGCCCACCCCTCCATGGCCGACATCCACATCCTCTAGGATGCGAGTGGTGACCCCGCATTTATGCAACGCAGTGGCCCTGGCCAGAGGCCTTGAAGGTTTGGTCTGTTTAGCTGGGTAAAGCCCAGTATTAACCTTCTTGGCCTTGCACAGGGAAAACTCTCTTCTACACACACACACACACACACACACACACACACACACTTGCTGTGCCCTTTCAATCGGGCAATGGAAGGTCAGAGAGGCCGGGTGTGGACACCCCCCTCCAGGGCAGACAGGACTCCTGGGAAAATGAGACCGCCAGCTCAGCTCAACGCTCAGTGGAGGAAGCACATCTGGGATACCTGTGGCGAGAGCCTGGCCGACAGGCCCAGTCTGGCCCAACGGACCCTGCCTGGACCTGGAGGTTGGCAAATGCTGCTCCTGTCCTGATAAAAGTGACACCCACACATGGAGAACATGCTGGACAAACTAGCCCCGCCCCACGGCCACCCCTGTGTCTGCTGAAGAGGCTGCTCCTCCGTGGGGCTGGGGAGCGGGCAGCTGGGCTGAGCCTCCCTCGGTGCCTGGCAGAGGAGAGACGCACATGCGCACCCACGGGATGGACGCAGTCATCACTGTGCAGGCACCGGCGAGCTCCCCAACTGAATGCACCCCTCGGCTTTGCCAGCTGCGATGCGAGGAGGCACACGTGGGGCGGCGGTGCCGAGGGCATGGGTGGCAGATAGAAATAAGGGCCCACACTTTACACAGGCCTCATGCAAACCCACCACGAAAAGCACATTCTAGCATCTAACTGCACATTCTCACATATTCAAATACTGGAGGCAGAGACACGTGTAAGAGTGTAAGTGCACGAAGAATCCCCTCTCTTGCGTAAGCATGCCTGAACACACTCAAGTGCACGCACGCACATGCACGCACCAGGCAAAGAGAAACCCAATTGCCGAATCCCACACAAATCAGACACACACTTCAAACCCCTCTTTACTTCTCACACATGAAAAGATCCACTTCCTGCCCCATCAGAATCATTAACGTACCTTCATTCCCCAAATCATACCGAGAAGCATCCACGTATCTCCAACCCATGCATCTGTGACCTCACACGCAGCCCACAATTATCCCATGGACCAGGAAGGCCAGTGAGCGTTCTTCCTCTTCCAGAAATGGGAAACGGGATCAGAGATCCTAGAGGATCTCACCACGGTCACAGAACACAGGAGTGGCAGGACTATAGCCAGCACCCAGGCCATTTGGTTTGTCACCATGCTCTTTCCCTGTTCCCCAGGGACAGCCACATTCTTGCTTTCACTCCCGAGGGGCGTGCACACACCTGACGGACGTAGCGCTGCCAGTGGCCCCCACCTCACACACCTGTCCCGCGTCCGGAGTCTGGAGCTCTGCCCGTCCTGGGCGGTCACAGCACTTTCTCCCACTGCACTGTGCCCGGTACACACGCGGCTCAACACCTACAGGCCCTGCTACTGGCAGTTCATTCATTCTTTCGTTCCATAAAGTGTAGGTTTCTACTCTGGGCTGAGCACCTTCCCAACTCAGGGCTCCAAACCCACTCTCCCCGCAGGCTTCCTCATCTCAGCAAACAGAACCACCCACTGACTTCTCTTCTAAGCTTCAAACTCATGGAACCAACTGCCTTACCCAGCGGCATGTTTGGATACCTGTGTATTTTTCACCCAAACTCATGCGTTCAGGGAAGGTGGATTAGAAACCACTCAAGATCCAGAGATAAGTTTTTGGATGGGGGTGGGGGGGCAGTTTTTTCCCCACTCACAGAGGAGGGGCCCAGAGCCAGACCTTCGTGGTTTTAAAACGTCAGGGCAAGATGATGGCCATGCAGGGAAGGGAGGGCTCCACGTGTAACCCTGGCATGCCCCTGCCAGGCGAGGCTCCTCATTCGAGAGCCTTGCGCATGAGCAGGGGCCAAAAAAGGGCCAAAAAGGGCTCCTTCCTCACTAGCTTCAAGGAGTCGATGATAGGGTCTGATGCCATGCCCTGGGGATCTCCGGCCCTCTCCCTAGATACCCCAGGGCTACTCACACAGTCCTCAGGCAACTAGCAGCTACAGGAGTGCCATGGTTCTGCAGTCACAGCTCGGCCTCTCCTCCAACAGCCTCCTCCAGCCCCACACAGGAAGTCAGCCCCACCCAGGGCCTAGCCCCCTGCCCCCAGCTCTACCAGCCGCCACAGGCCCAGGTTGGATCCTTAAAAGAGTCTCCTCACTGATTACTTCGTCACCTCTCATTCATTCTCTGGACTCAGTCCCCAGGGGCCACTCAGCTGGACTCAGTCCCCAGGGGCCACTCAAACTGCTCCTGCAAAGCTCACTTACAGCTTTCATGTTGCCAGTCCCTTTGCTGTCCTTATCTCCCGTGATCTTTCAACAGTATTTCACACCGCTGTTCACCCTCCTTCCTGAAGGGTGTCCTTCTCTAGTCTCCAGGGCACCATGCTTCCTGGTTCCTTCGCCCCCCTCCTGGGAGCTCCCCGTCAGGCACAGGTGGGCTCTGGGCCTCTGTCCTCAGCTTGTCCCTTCTCCATCTGGACTCTCCCAGGTCAGGTCACCCACACTGGCTGCTGCAGTACCATCCAACTGCAAATGGCTCGCCCCAGATCGTTACTGCTAACCCCGACTTCTCTCCTAAGCTTCAGATGCCTATTCAACATCTCGCCTTGGATGTCTTGTAAGGATCTCAAATTCAACGTGGCCCAAATGAGCCTGGGCTCTCCATCGGTCTCCAGAGAATCGTACACACAGCCGTCACCTCCCCACTTGCTGAAGCCTCACGCCTTAGAACTTGGGAGAAATGCTTCCTCTCCTCTTATTCATCCACCCCATCACATTTAACCCAGCATCAGTTCACCCTATTGGGTCGCCCTCCAAAACAGAGACTGAATGGGATGACCGCCCACCTTCTCCGTTGCCACCATCCTGCTTTGAGATCCTGTTATCTTTCACCTACTTTCAGAGTCAACTTTCTGTGTCCCTGCCTCCCCTCTTGGCCCCTACAATCCATTCTCCACAAAGCAGAGTGACCTTTGAAAAGTATGAATCATGTCCCATCCATCCTTCCACTTTGAACGTGCCCAGGGCTGCAACGAGAATACAAGCTGAAATCCTTCACCTGGGCCTTCGGGACCTGGCTCCTGCCCGCCACGCTGACCTTGTCTCATTCGATCCCTTCTCGTTCCCTCCACACCGGCCAACTGCTGGAGATGCTCTGCCCTCAAATGTCACATGACACTTTGTGCACATTTAGTTCTCTGCTTAAATGTCACCTCTTCTGAGAGCCCCTCCCAGACTGCCCGAAGGTACTCCACCTGGCTCCTGTTCCTCTGCCCGACTGCCCTGTTCATGTGTTTTACAGCAGTTACCACTATTGAAAAGTATCTGTGTGTTTATTATCAATCTGACCTCGCTCACTGCAATAAGAGCTCCACGAGAAGAGACTGTCGTGCTCACTACTGTGTTCACAGGGCACCTCCTTGCGTGGGGCAGGTGCCCTGGGATAACCAATGGGTTTTGAATGGAGTGCAGGGGACAGTGAGGTGAGGACTGCCGACTCACTCGATAGAAGGCATGTTGGGTGCGGACATCGGGCTGACCTCCTTGGCCTTCTGCAGCGCGTGCTTCTGGTTGAAAGCCTCCTCTTCTTCCTGCTCATCCTAGACACAAAGAAGACACGGCTGTGCCTGGGACCCCCATGAAGAAGAGGTGGCTCCCTGGGCTCTCCTGAGAAGCTCTGGAGAGCAGGAGGGGTGAGGAGCGCAAGGGAAGAGGTGAAACAAGGCAGAATGAGGTGAGACTGGCTGAAAGACCACAGATGGCCAAGCTGCCGGGTCTCCGTAGCCCTGGCATGGCCGCAGCTCTGGTCTCCTCCCTGCCCCATAGGCTGCCCAGGAGAGCCGTGGAAGTCAAGGCCATGGCTCAGCCCTCAGTGGAGCTGGCCACGCTGTAGAGGTCACAGGCCAGAGCTGACACTTGCCAGGTGTTCTGTCTGGAAGTGAGGGAACGAAGCCCTTCCAGGCAGAGGCCCTGAAGTGCAGCACCAAGGCTGTGCCTTCCACCGTGCCCTCTTCCCCGCAGAGCTAAGTGTTCCCAGGACTGAGTGTTTTCTTTATTCTTCATGTTACAATCCTGCTAAGGGCCTCCTTGAGGGTCCAAGTTCTAAGCTATTATTTTCTCTATCTCACGGGAGACCCAGCCTGGTCTGAGGCTCACCAAACTCAAAGAGAGTGAACCAGGCTTCCTTCAGGGCGTGTGGCTCTCCACCTGTCCAGGAGCTCCCGGGAGGGGCCAGACACGCAGGCTCCTGGAAGCACCCCAAAGGCATCCAATGGCACTAGAACCATCGCATCCCCAGAGAGCAATGCTTACCTTGGTCAGCTCCTGGGCGTTGGCCAGATTGTCCACAGCGATGGCCAAGAACACGTTCAGTAGCGTGTCTGGGGTGACGAGTTAAGGATGGACAAGTAAGAAAAGCAAGAGGCTTCAAAGCAAGGCTGAGAGGGCATCTCCACGTCTTTCCTGCTGGGGACACTAGGATCTACCGCAAAGAGTCACTTAAGCAGGGACTGTGGGAGGGGAGGACAGCGATACTATGCAACCCTGTTAGAAGGAGAATATGTCTTTCCTCCTTCCACATATCATCTCTTTGTTCAGGAAAAAGAAATACATGAATGGAGTGAGAAGGCCTTTAAGCAGCTGTGATGTCTATCACAGCAATATCAAACAGAGAGTCAATGAACAACAAAATGGGTAGGGAACTCAACGTAGGAGCTCATCTCCCCTTTCTGGGAGGCTGAAACTGAAGCCCACCTACACTAGCCATCCTAAACGATTCTTAAAGATGAAAAGAAATGAGAACCCACATCCCATCACTGACCAGCTCTCAGTAATGGGTGCTAACTTATTTCTCCTGTTCTTCTTGTCCTGCACAGCTTCTGTATTTCATTTAGCAAAATGTCACGGAGCTCACAAGATCATTATGGAAACCATTTTTAGTCTACACTCTAACCTCTCAAGTCCCAAATTTCCAACTGTGTTTGAGGTCCGTGTGTTCTCGGACAAAGAACTGTTCCAGAAAGTCCAGGTCTGACTGCCCTCAGAGTAAAAGGAAAAAAAATCACACCAAAAAAAAAAAAAAAAAAAAAAAAACAACAAAAAAAACACAAAACAAGGCCACTGTGACAAACTGGCCTTCCATTTCTGTGACTCATTGCACAGCTTTCTTCTTTGGTCTAGAGTTGGCTTTGGCCCTTATCAGTTTTCAGGGCAGAAAACCAAAATGGGGATCTTTTCTCTGTGAGATTATAGAAGATGCAGAACCACAGCTGTATCACAGCAGCTCCTCGTTTTTACTCTACCAACCCCAATTCAAGGCAAGTCACACTCCCCCAAAACAGCTAATGATGGTGTAGAAGTTTGTAGTTTACCAGGTGCATTCAAATAAATTACCTCATTTACTATTCACAAGGAACAAAGAAGACAGGCATTGGTATTCTAATTTCACATGTGGAAACTAGAAGCTCAGAAAGATGGAGTGCCTTTCTCAAGGCCACACAGCTGGATGCAGAGTTGCTGGGATTAAAACCGAATCTTCCTGGATCTAGATCCTGTGACCAGACCTGGGTTTTGGAATGCAATGAACTTGGTTTCTACTTTCCCTTTACAGTTGAGTAATTGTTTGATCTTTGTTATTTCTCCTATGTCTTACAAAGTAAGGATTAGATGAACTAGTGCCAGTAAAGCACTTAGTACACACAGAGACTCACAAATAGCACAGAAGCAGTCAATGTTAGATGTGCTTAGTTGTAGTAGCATTAATCATAATGCTAGTGTTTTAGAGATCTTACTATGGGGCAGGCTCTGTTTTATGGTAACATGAAATTAACTCATGAGTATTATAATCTGCCCACTGTTTCAGCCTACAACGATCTCTGCCCTCTCTTCTTTCCCCAGCTCATAGTAGCTCCAATCATTCAACACAATAGCCTCATTTGGATGCTATTCTTTTTCTTCATTTTTATCCCCTTTACCCAATTAGCGTACAAATTCCTTAAGATCAGGATCCTTGTTTCTCTTAGTATACGGCGCAATGTCTGGTTTCCTCTTAGTATACAGAGCAATGTCCCCCCCACCCACCCATCCCTGCCCACTCCAGTTCTACCACCATCACCACCCTCCTCCCCACCTCCTCCACACCATCACCACCACCACCATCACCATCACCTCCACCTCCACCTCCACCTCCACCTCCACCTCCAACCTCCTCCTCCTTCACCATCACTACCACAACCCCCCCACCACTTTCTTCCATCTCCCCCTCCCCCTCCTCAAATACCGGACTAGGCAGGCAGGCAGCACAAAGAGGAGCATCTTTAAAAAGGATACAGTTTCCAAATAAGGTGAGCACAATGAAATAGATGGCTGACCACATGCCTGAGCTGACCCCACCCTGGGAGCGGATCCCATTGTACATCACCTCATTCCAGTCCTCACCTGTCAGGATCTACACAAAGCAAACAACAGGCAGGTCAGAGACCTGGGCTGGTTGAGGAAATGGGGAAAAGTCTGGACCTGAGTCTTTTCCACCGACCCCCTTGCTTGGCCATCCTGCCAGGGAGGTGGAGTATGTCACTCCCATGGATAATCCTAAACTTTCTTCTGTTATGGAAGAGAATTTTAGGCATTGAAAATAGAGAAAGAGCATTAAAAGGGAAGATTCTATTTCTCAAACTACAGAGTCCCTCCCCCCACCCCCACTTTGCCAGGCCCATAGGAATCACTCAGTCCAGGCAGTCTGGTCATTCCCCACCTGTCCCCAGAGCTGCCAAGAGGCAGTTCCTGAGACAGCACCATTATGGGAAAGAGCTGCCTGGGCACCAGTTCCGGGAACCTGGATTCTGGTTCAGCCTCAGATTTTGGCTAAATAGCATTTTTCTTAGGTCTGAGACATTACTGATTATTAATTTCCCCCATTATTCCAAATTTATTTTGGTGGGGGCTAATCATACTTCATTAAATGATCACATGTGTTAGATGATGTTTCCGGTTTCAGAACACCATAAATGTGATAGCTTTTTTACTGTCTTTGACTTGAGATCTCATATGTAGGGAGGAAGCCAATGAAGCCATCATGAGGGGGCTCTTCTCTTATCGGTAAAAACAGAGTGACCGAAATCCTAGGAATTACTGTGGTGATGATTCCTCAACAAGCAAGGTACCCAGCTGCCTGGAAGGGGCCTGGAGGGCCAAGTGGGATTCTCCTAACCCTTTTCACCTTGCGGTATGCGCCCAGGAACCTGCCAGCTGGCCTCATACCTGGAATACAGTCATGATGGCTGCAGGGAAAGTGTCAAAGTTTGCCGAAGGAGTCCCATCATTAAAGTTAAACCTGAGAAGGAAATCCAGAGAGAATGGAATGAAAATTCTTACACACCAAGGTTTCCCTTCCCAAGATTATGCCATTTTCATCACTTCTTTCCCCTTTCTCCACGTCCCCCTCTTCCCTACGTTCCCCCACTCCATGTCCCTAGTAAAGATGGTATTAGAGACTATGGCTGAAGGACTGTGCTCTGTGAAGGGTGTGTATTTGAAGGGCGTGGGTACTGAGATGGAGTTTGGGCAGGTCCCGAGGTTCAGGGCCCTGGGCTGTACATTTCAGAGAGCTCCAGAGGAAGGGTCCCTGAAGCAAGAACCCTGAACAATGTGAAAAGGTTACAAGCAGAGACGCCTGTTCCACAACATGCACAGTGGTTGATTTGGGCCATGGACAGGAGCAAACAAGATGGGAACATGGTGATTGAATGAGTGACCCCGGCGCTCCGAGGCTGAGGTTTTAAGGCTCCGTTGGATGGAAAGCTAGTTGGTGCTTACCTGCCTCCAAACAGCTGCATCCCTAGGAGAGCAAAGACAACGATGAAGAGGAAGAGGAGGAAGAGCAAACTGATGATAGACTTCATGGAACTCATCAAGGAGACCACCAAATTCCGCAGGGATGCCCAGTACCTACAAAATGCAGACGACATGACAGCGGTGAGCAGTGCATACCACGTTATCCCCAAGTCCAGCTGGACATCTGCCTGGTGGTCTCTGAATGAGCTGAATTTTTAATCCTTGTAGGAAGGAGAGATGGTAGCCACAGTGTGGCTCCCCTTGGGAATGTAGCATGGGACTTGGCATCATAGATGTTTCTTCTGGTTCGATCTTTGGAGGAGGAGGAGGAGCTGAAGAATGGAGTGAGGGGATGAGATATGGAAGGGGAACATCTGGTAAAGGGGATGAGGAATGGGAGGACATACAATAAGGCAGAGAGAAGCTTCCACTCTCCAAGGTGGTTGGGAAGGGTCCAGATTCTGATCACTTACTTGGTTATTTTAAATATTCTTAGAAGCCGGAGAGCTCGCAAGACACTGATTCCAAAAGATGTTCCAGGTCTGAAGATGGCCCAGACCACCTCAAAGATACTGCCCACCGTGACCTAAAGAACCAAACCCAGCCACAGTACCAGGAGGAGGAAGAGAGGAGAGGAACATTCTGGTAGTCGGCAATCAACAGTACTCATTGGGCTGTGGTGAAATTAAAACTCTCCCCTCCCCACCCAGCCTGCCTCTAACAGGTCTATCAATTTCCAAAGGCCACTTCTTCCCTCTGCTCTCCACCCCCCTTGCTAACTTTAATCCCGCAGACTGTGGGCTGGTTTACTGACTGCTGTTGTCCTTGGTGAAAACTACAAGTGATCAATTCTGCACAAAATTGACAGCCGTAACTGTCTTACATTGTAACACTTTGAGCAGACAGACAAAAGAGTCGTCCTCAAAGCAAGGAACCAAACTTGAAGTAATACAGGTTGCATTCCAATATAAAAATCTCAGGGAGGGCCCACATTCTCTCATTGTTCTAGAATTTAGTGCTCACAAGAACGGTTTAGTCATGTGTAGAGTATCTGTCAGTCCCTCAGGCCCCACACAGCCTAATGTGATGGTGCTACTGCTACTGGGTGCAGAGAGTCTGACTGCTGTAGGAAGCAGCAATGTCAAATTAAAAACTGAACTTTGTTTTAATTATGCACCTAGTGATTGTCCACTATATAGTCTCTACATCGCATGAGGAGAAATAACCAATAAATTCATCCTCACAGCAATTCTGAAAATATGTAGATAAAGAAACCAAGATTATAATGGTCTTTCACTGGCTGGGATGCCTGAAAACTGCCCGTACCCAGAAACGTATGTTCCACGTTAAAATGCAGATTGGCAAGTGCGCAAAATCCTTAGCACGTAACTGAAAATTTGGCAGAAAAAAAAAGTAGGTTTGGCAGAAAGAGAAGTGGATCAGGAACCCAAAGTTTTGGGACCCAGCACTGCTGCTAACGGGCGATGTGAACTGGGGACACGTGTCCTCTAGGAACGGGCAGGCTAACTCCTGACACGCAATCTAGTGGACAGGGCTCCTGAAAGCCATGGAGGACCACAGTGTATGTGAAAGCACCTGAATCCTGTTAGGAACGTGCACAGTTATAAATCCATATTATCTAGCAAGTGGACAGTGGACGACATTTCTAACGTGTGTGTGCGCGTACGCGAATCCATGTGCATGTCTGTATGAGGGTATATTTAGATAATTTTCCCAACTGCAACTAAACTAAAAAAAACTCCAAATATATAAGCTCCTCTTTTTTATTGAACTACCTTCTGGAATCAAGTTTTTTCTCTCCCCTCTCAGGCATTCCCAGGATACTAAGTGATTTAAAACTCTAGCTTTGTCAAATTCACTGAGCTGTACACTTAAGGGTGCCCTCTATGGTGTGTGTTACACTGCCATGAAAACATTAAAAGTAAAGCTTAAAACCAACCAACCAACCTAGTGTGGCAAGGATTCACTCACTCCTGCCCCCGTTAGCTAACCTTATCTGGCCCCCTGGTATAATTTCTGATTTCAGTGCTTCATGCTGGGCAAGAGAGGAGCTCCTTGTCCCACCCGTGGCTTATCGACAGGAGGGCTCCCGAGCACTTACCCCAAAATCAAAGCAGTTGAAGGAAGAGTGAAAATAAAGGCGAGGCCCCATGCCGTACATCTTCAGGGACATCTCCAAGAGGAAGAGTCCCAGAAACAGAAATTCTGCATAGTCTGAAAGCATCAAAAGCAGGAGCATTTGTTCCCCAGATGGCAGGCTCCCACACCCCCAAACCCAAAAACTGCAGAGGTGCCCTCCACACGAGTAGGACCCACACATGTGAGGAGGGTCATGACCAGGGCAGGTCAGTACCAGGCAACACCTAATGATGTCAGAATTCGCTCTCACCCAGCAGCAGCCCCAGGTGCTCCCCAGGTCGGCTTTGCTCTCCATCAACAGGTGGGTTTGCCACTGCCCTTTAAATGGTAGGTGGCTCCCCGGAAAGACGGGGCTTTACCATGGCTTCGATGTGGGTCCCCCACACGCCCAGTCGTGGCAGCCTCCTGGGGCCCCACTCACACACAGTGGCAGCCTTACCCAGAGCTGACTAAGCCTTACGTCCCCTTTGTGGTCTATTCGAGGTACCCATTGCCCTAAGAGCTTCCTCCCTACACCACTGATCCTCTTTAAAATACGAAGTGAAGGCCTTACAGCATTCGAATTGCAATGCCATCTGTTGACTCCTCAGCAAAGATTTGTTTATCTGATTCAATAACGAATGACAGATTGGAATGGTCCCTTGGAGACAGCCCTGGCCTCCCTCACAAACGTGAAGGGGGAGAACTCTGGGCGGACAAAAGCACTGCCAGGCCCGGCACGATCCTGGCTCTCTGACACTTGCACCTGGAGAGCCCGCAGTCACGGGTCACTCACAGAGGAAGTGGGTGAGCCACTGGGGCTGGTTGTGATGGACGATGGCCACGCAGGCGGTGTTGAGAGCCACCAGGCTCAGCACAATCCAGTAAAACACCTGGGATTTCACCATGTGGCGGACAGAGATGCGCAGAAGCCTCTCTTTGTGCCGGAAATAGGAGGCCCCGTCCACCTTTGCGCTTTTGATGCTGGCTCGGGCGAGGGGTGTGCCTGTGGGGGAGAAGCAAGGAGGGAGAATGAGGCTGCAAAAACGATCACCCTCTGTGGCGAGGGGGGCAGTGTCGGTCCCCCAGCTGGGTCGCCACCATGCTGCGGGCCTAGGGATACCCGTGATAAGGTGTCTCCACAGTAGAGATCCCTGCTTTTCCTCTGGGCACGCTCAGTCCTAGAAAGGATTCCCTGGGTAGGAGGACACAAGGCATATATACCTGGTATCTTAAAGCGAATCAGATCATGTTTATGTTTGGGCTTCTCTCTGGCCCTTCCTTTTCAATATACTTCGGGGGCTGGAATCATTCTGCTGCTCTGTGATCTTTCTGCCACGGGCAGCCGAACACAGTAGTGAGCTCTGTACGCCTCTTCTGCTTTTAAGAATGAAGACCCCTCCCTTTTTCTTGAGGAGGAAATATCTGCCATCTGCCAGCATTTCTAAGAGAACCTGGGACTGAACACGTCATGCTGTAGGGTTCTCAGTAGGAATTTGTTTAAATATCACATGGACGATGGGATGGCAGGAGGTGGGTGCTACTGCGGTTAAGCAGGTTCTCAAATGGGGGTTCCTAGGAGCAACAGGCCCTCAGCTCCTTGGAACGTATCTGAGTGGGTTTTCATTATCCCGCAGGAGAGACCGGCTGATGGACACATGGGCACACGTGAAGAATCTGGGCTGGATTTTTCTAAGCCCATGTTTCATGTGAACAGGGTCCCCGCGTCCATTTTTTTCTAAGTCATTGTAGATTAGATCCCCACACCTTCTCTAATCACATCCCTGGGTTCTGGTTTCTTTGGGTTCCCTTCCTCTTCGTGGTGCTTCTCAAAAGACAGGCTCTTTGTTTTGATGGGAGATTCAGAGAGGGGAAGACCTAACTGGTCCCACTCACCCACGGAGGAGATATCCACACAGTGCTCGTCGCTGGAGTCTCGAGTCATGACCTCCGTGCGGCTGCGTTTGATGGTGGCCCTTCGAAGCACTGCGCCAGGACAGGGGAGGCAGGTGAGGACACGCACAACCGGGTCATTCTGCTCAAAACTGAGGATTGTGGGCCAGAGGCCTCTGGGACCCAGGCGACTGCCCTTAAACAGCTGAGCCAGGGTCACGGAAGTCGCAAACGTCTATAGAGACAAGACTCCCGTGCTCAGAGGCACCTATCTGCGCTGGCTCCTCCCCAGCGAGGCACTTCCTGGGAATGAAAGTGGTCCCAAGAGGATCTCCACTGATGTTCAAAGAAGATCCCTTATATGCCATGGATTGCATAATGTGCTTTTTATTGCACATTATCAACGACACACCCTGGAACCAAAGTAACTCTTGGATTTGGCTTTCATCGCGTTAAAAAGCATTTAAAAATTTGTGACTCAATTCCCTTCCTTTTAAAGCATGAAGGATTATATGACAGACTTCGGTTTCAAATCCCAGAGCGCCCCTCTTTTATTTCTCTCTCCTCTTTGGATCAAGAGAGACCACCACGCATAAGAGGGGGCGATGCCAGTGGAGTGAGGAGTTGGTTGGAGCCTTACCTTCCAAGGCTGACGTGCCAGCATTTTTATTTTCTTCAGCAAGCATGACTTCCTCTACATGGAAACAAATGGTTTAGTCAATTATCTGTAAATGGCAAATTATCTTGCAAAATGAAAATCCCTCAGGGAGGGCTTGGGCTCCAGGGCAACAGAGACGGAACAAAGGGTTCACAGTCCGTCACAGGCATCAGCAAGAGAAAGTCACCAAGGTCAGGGAGAGAGCTCCCCAGACACATCAGAACAGAAGGGCATTCTGGGTGCACAGGCACTTGGGGAAGATGGCAAAATCCAGCTCTGTGTCTGACACACCCCTTCAGGAGGATGCTCATGAGGGGCAGAGCTGACCTTTTTAACTAAAACCCCCTTAAACTGAGAGGAATGAAAACTTCCGTTTCTAGGTTTTCTTCTGCCCAGGTTCTTGTCTTTCCTAACCCCTTAAGCCTTCTCCAGCAACGGGTGCTTCCTCAGTTTCTCTTGTCTGCAACTTCACATCTACCAGCTCATTCAGGAGGCGAGGCCACGCTTTGGCCGTTGGCCTGTCTACTTCCTGAGGAGCAGCACTCAGGGAGAGGAACAGGGCTGGAGAGCTGGCTTCCTCCCACCCCACCACCCACCACTCCATCCTGCCTTCCTTGGGCAGAGCTTGAGCTGACCACGCTTGGGCCCATCATGAACGTGTCCTTGTGATATTGGATTTTGTTCACCATCTATTCCTGACACAGAACTCTTAAAACCCTGGGAATTTACTGTCTTCTGTACACTAATGAGATGACTCATTGTGGGGGAGGCCTAGTCACCAGAATGGGGGCTGGTAACTAGAAAAACCAACCCCAGGATTAGAGGGTTATAATTTATAGCCCTATCCCTCTCCCACCTCCTGGGAAGGGAGAGGGGCTAGAGATTACGGATAACAATGGCTGATGAATTAACCAGTCATGCCAATGGGATGGAACCTTCATAAAACCTACACATCAGGGAGCTCCTGGGCTGGTGGCCACGCCAAGATCCTAAGAGGATGGCATGTCTGGAGAGAGGACGGCAGTGCTGTACACCCCCAACCTCTGCCCCTCACCTTGGTCTATATGTATCTTCATTTTGGCTGTTCCTGAGTTGTATTCTTTAGAATAAGCTGGTAGTAATTATCATTTTTCCTGAGCTCCAGAAGTTGTTCTAGTGAATTATCAAACCCGGACCCCTCTGAATTTGTTGTCAGTGGAGCAGAAATGCAGGTCACTGGGGGCCTCTGCTTGTGGCTGGTCCCTAACCTGTGGGGTGTGCATGAACTTCAGGCAGTACTCAGTGTCAGAATGGAACTGAATTGTTGAGTATCCGACAGGTGTCGAAGAATGGCAGGACTGACTGGTGTTGGAACAATGTATTTGGTTGCTGGTGTTTGGAAAAGCACCACACAGTCCCTTGGCCTCCCCCAGGGCAGCCCTGTACTCCCCATTGGCAAGATCCTATTTTCTATACTTGTTAGAATAAGCCTCACCAGCATCCCTCCAAACTTGCCAACAAAATAGGCCCTGTCTGGTGGAACTCAGAGTCCCCTATGTGGCCCCACCCTCACTTGGCCTACAGTAGACCAGTTTGGAGACCTAAGCAACCATTGCCTAGGATTCCGGCTGCTGGGGGAAAGCTTGCAGCAGGCCCTATTAAAGGATGGTTTATAATTTAAGCTCCTGTAACAAGTTCAAGGACAAGCAGAAAAGGGTAAAGTCATTACCACAATTCCACCTGCATATAAAATTGAGAGCGTATAATGAATGTATTTCCCAGGGAGGGGGCATTTTGAAGCTCAGGAGGATGGCCATTCTACCAGGTCCTAATGTTTAACTTTCTGTTTTGAGTACAGCCTCCGGCGAAATTCTAAGTTAGCATTTTGAGTGTTATTGGTGGAATGCTCCTTGATGCAGACAAAGAGGGTTTTAAAGTCATTGGACTGTACAGTTTGAGAGCACCCTTTTAAAATAGGTACTTGTTAGCCCTAGCTGGTTTGGCTCAGTGGATAGAGCGTCGGCTTGAGGACTGAAGGGTCCCAGGTTCGATTCCGGTCAAGGTCACATGCCTAGGTTGCTGGCTCGATCCCCACTGCGGGGCATGCAGGAGGCGGCCGATCAATGATTCTCTCTCATCATTGATGTTTCTATCTCTGTCTCCCTCTTCCTTCCTCTCTGAAATCAACAGAAATATTAAAAATAAATAAATAAATAAAATAAAATAGGTGCTTGTTAAAACACCTCATAGCAACCTGAATGACCCAAGCCAGAGGCTTGGCTGTGTACAGTGCCTGGACCTTGGGGTGGGCAGATCTGAGGACCCCCAAACAGAGGGGGGCTGTGTGGAGCTGTGGAGCATCTCTGGGAAGCGCTGGAGGGCTCTGGATGTGCTGAAACCCCCCCTCCCCCAATGCCTTTTGCCAAGTTTGCTTTCGAACTTGAGAGTGCCTTTCCAGGGAAATGTAACCCATATGTCTCTGATTCACTGCCGCTCCATGTGTAAAGGGAAGGGCCAGGAAGCACAGGTTGACGTCGCAGTGCGTCTTTTTTCTTAGAAGGAGGAGAGAGCTGGCTGTGCTGTGCCAACTGGAAGAAAGTGCAGCCTTGCGATCCTGCATGGATTTGCAAAGCAGAGCCACAGAGAGCGGCATCCCGGGCGTGCACCTGACCCTGAGTGCGGCCAGGGCCAGGGCCGGAAGGTCCTTTCCCAGTTCTGCCGCCCACCCACTCGCTAGGGTGGTCTGTCAGATGGCAACTCCATCCAGGAAGCCAGTGGCAGTTGGGATTCAAGCTGCCTGCCTGGCCTGGCGGCAGATCTGCTCAGTAAAGCCGAGTTACCATTCTGGAAAGAGGGGAGGGTTACTCACGTTCACCCTCACACAAGGGTCTCCCAGGAGAAAGCAAAAGTGCAGTCCACACGCCTGGGCATGGCTCAGCTTCCAGAGGAGGCAAAGGGATGCAGAGAGTCCCAAAGAGGGTGGTGATTGCTGTCTGGCTTTGAAGTACAGTGGGGCCTTGACTTACGAGTTTAATTCGTTCCGTGACGGAGCTCGTAACTCAAATTACTCGTATGTCAAATCTTAAAGTGAACGAGTGAGACACGTGATGCTGGGCTGATGTTGTGACATTCGCTGCACCAACTAGCGGTGGGGTATCTGAAGCTGGCTTGTAACCCGAATTTTAGCTCGCAACTCAAAGCAAAAAATCGGCCGAGAGATGGCTTGTATCTCGAAAAACTCGTTAGTCGGGACACTCGTAAGTCAAGGCCCCACTGTAGCAGTTTCAGTCACACTCTCTCTCTCACCCCTGATCATCCAACATTGACTCCGGAGCAGAGAGAGAGCTTTGTGTGCTGGTGGCGGAGTGAGTGTCACGGCGCCATTCCAAAGCTCTTCTAGAAGAATAAGGCTCGGGCAACTAAGCAGCAAATCAGATTCCAATTTTTGCCCCGGGAGGCCTCACAGTTGTGCTATGCTTTCTACTGGGAATAGAGAAAAGGTGCTGACTGTCATGTATAATTTTCGATTAAAAAATGTCCTCTTTGCTCAGGAAGAGAATGAAGATAAATAGGACCAATGCAAGCCAGCCTTCAAAATAGCAAGGCAAGCACATGCAGCCTTTTTACTGACAGAGACGGGGTGACTGATGTCTCTCCCACACGGCTGAGCCACAGTCCAACTTGAATCTGGTGGCTCCGTGAGTGAAGGCACTCGTGGTGGGTTTGGGCCTACGCTCAGGGCGGGGCAAGAATCATCCCTGATGCAGAGCCAAGACGGGGGAACTGGTGACAGCTCGGGGAATAGGCAAAACCAGTTCTCACCATCACCTGTCCCCCCGCTGACTGTGATGGCCTCACAATTGCTCTCCCTGCTTCTGGCCTCCTATTATCTATTCTCAACGCAGCCACCAAGCGCTTCTTCAACAGCTTAAATCAGAGCACGTCCCTCCTCTGTTTAAAACCCTCCAGTGGTTCCTGCCTCACTCGCCCTGACAATGCCGGTCATGCCCGATCCACTGCCCTCTCCCCCTGTGATTGCCCTCATCCTGTCTCCTGAACCCCTCCCCTTACTCACCCCCTCCTGGCTGCTCCCACTTTACAGCCTTGGCATTGGAGTATTTCTCCCTCAGATGGTCCTGTGGCTCGCCCCCTCATCCCCTTCAAATGTCCCCCAAATAGATCTACCCTGACTGATACCTCTATTTAAAGCTGTGACTTCCCCTTCGCCCCATGGCCCTACCTGGATCTATTTTCACTGGTCTTATCACCTCCTGACAAGTTACTTATGTATAATTTTGTTCACTGCCGCCTTCCCCGACTAGAGGGTAGTGAGCTCCAGGAGAGGAGAGTGCTGGCGGATTGCTGTACCAGGAGCCTGGAACAGGACCTGGCACCAAGGAAGCAGCACTAACCATCCGTGGAATGAACGGATTATTATTGTTAGTGGTAGTAGCAGTACAAAATGTTACCGGCCCCAACTCAGCTCCAGGATTGGGTCATGTTACCATTTCCTCAGTGCACCGTGCTAACATGTCTGTCTCATGAAGGTGTTTAATAGAAGAACAGGGACTGTCAGATGCCAGATAAAGGAAAGCGGGACCTGCAGGGAACCTCGAAGCAAATGAGGCATCTAGAGCCTCTCTCTGCTCCGATCCAGGCTGCCCCTGGGCAGGGAGGTACTGGGAGGTCCCTGCCGCCCATGCAGCCCGCCACCAGCCGTCCCGTCCCGCCTGCCAGCCTTACCTGCTTTGTCGATCCAGGCGCGGTACCCGTTCAGCTCCCGCTCAATCTGCTGCTGGCGCCGCAGCTTCATGAAAGCCCTCCGGTTCTCCACTCTCTCTCTCTCTTTGGCAAATTCCCTGTGGACAAGGAGGATGAGATGCACTAAGTTCAGGCAGTGCCATGACTAAGAGAAAGGATGATGTGAGGAGAGTTTGAGCAGGTGCCTCTGGGCACTCCCTTTCCCCTTCCCTTGGTCCCAGCTGCATCCATGACATCCTTAAAAAGTTGTTCAGAAACTCACCTCATTCAGCCCCATGCAGGATCCGGTTTATACCAATCAGCACTAACACCCTCTGCTTGCTTGCTCAGAAAGGTGTTTTCTTAGCCACGTGACGAACCAGGCCTCAAAATGCTATACATGCCGCGTCCCCAGCTACAACAGAGGCCCTTAACCCTGCAAGGGGCATGGCTACTCTTTCTGCTTTTAAGTACAATAATGATTCATGTATATTGACCACTTATTAGGCCAGCCCTGTATGAAACTTTTCATACCCAGTAACTCCTTTAGTCCTCATAACCGCCCTCTGAGATAAACACTATTAAAATCCTTGTCTAACAGAGAAAGAAACAAGGCTTAGAGAAGAAAGTAACTTGCTGGGATCTGAACTCTAACCAGCGTGCTGTGCCTCCTCTGGGGTCCTGTATCCTGAGGCGCTCGATAATGGCTGTCCCTGAAGACCACTGACACCGACGCGCTGAAGGGCTGCCATGCTGTTTGAAGATGGCTGGCAGCGGGTAAGTGAGAAAAGGAACATGAGAAGGGCACCTGGACTCTAGGAGGAAGACAGGAGGGAGGTGGGGTGGAGCCGAGGGGAGATGATGGGACAGAGGGAAAGCCAAGGTGAGAAGACACAGCCCACTGCCAGGGGCCCACAGCCACTCTGTGGCACAAGACAACAAAGACTAAAGCCCCATGGGCAATGGAGAAAGAAGAGGAATGAGTGCTGCCTGGCAGACAGGGAGATGGTTTAATTCAATGGGGAGCAAATAGGGATCAAGAAAAATTCATGAGCTAGTGGGCCTGTCCAGAAACCACCTCCACCACTGTCCTACACATCACCAAACCCCTTCCAGGCGAGAATGCCCCTAGCTAGAACAGCACCTCCCAGTCACGGCTCAGGCACTCCCCCACTGTCCTGGATGCTGTCAAGGGCTCCCCATTAACAAAGAGGTGCCCCTTGAAGATGAAGAGGTCCAGCACCCATCGTGGGTCCTGTCAGCTTCTCCCTCCTGTCCAGGTACTAAAACATGAGCCAGGGGCTGAGGGTCATGCTCCTGGCCCTGTGCAGGGGAGTCGGAAGGGCCTCATCCGGTTCCTCCTATACAGATAGAGATGGATTCCTTGGCACCGACACCTTATAATGATCACAGTGAGGCTGAGGGCATGGGCATGTGGCACATACCCAGGGGAGGAGATATTCTCCTGGGCTTGGCTGCGGGTCCAGTGGGTTCTACCAAGGGTGTTGTGGGGAATGGAAAGGGAGGGGGTGAAAATGAAGAGTGCCAAGGCCAGTGAGTGACAAGGTAACAATTCAAGCCCTGGGGCACCCCCTTTCCCCACCTTCATTCATGGGTTTCAGCATGGGGCTGGCGTCGCCACCGATCAAAGTTCTTACCTTCGGCTCTTTTTCTTCTTTGTATCCCTCCTTCCCAATTAGTGCCGACTTCCAGTTGGTTCTGTCTTCAGAAGGACACCAGATCCACCTCCCTCTTCATCCTCACCGCCTTGGTCCAGGACCCCCTCCTCTCCTGCCTGGACCATTACAGTAGCACCTACCTGGTCTCTCCACCACCTGCCTCTCTCCCCTTCATTTCCTCCATCTCACAGCGATTGGTTATCTTTCTACAACATGATCACTTCCAAACCTAAAACAATAACTATAGGGAGGAATGTGTGTAGAACACTTTCTAATTTTCAAGCACCTCTGTATATTTTCCTCATTGAATCTTCACAACCCGTCTGAGAAGAAGGCAGAACATGTATTTTCATCCTCCAGGGAAAAGCTAAACCGCTTGTTCACGTTTAAGCAACAAAGCCAGGACTAGAGCCCAGCGCTGTCTGCTCTATGAGCCGGGGCTCCTCACGCCCCGCCTATCTGCCCGGTGGCGTATCTGTATGTCCCTTCTTTATTGTTTCATATGGATGTGTCCTAATTTTTCAGCTATGCTCTGGGAGAATTCAGGGAGGTTTCAAGCAAGACCTTGAAAAGGGGGACTTGAAGCAGGCTGTGACCAGAGGGACACACTAATCCTTGAGCATCTGGGGTGAGATCACCAACATCTCCACGTTCCAGCTCAGAAACGGAATCCAAGGAGGAGTTAAGTGGCCCTTGGAGGGGGCAAGTGTCCAAGGAACCATGACCCTCAGATCTTCTAAATTCCATCTTCTCTCTGTTCTAATCCCTTCCCCTCCACACCTCCTCCTCCTGCTGCTAAATGAGGTACACACAGCTAACATGGCCTTCAGTCTTTCACAGTCTCATCTGGACCTTTCTGTCCAAGCCTCACCTTCCATCATTCCTCTCTACCCCATGCGCTCCGGCTGTCCCTCTCAGTCATGCTCCCACTGCAGCAACTTCTCTCTCCTCCCGAAAAGGCAGTGCAGGCTTGTAAGGCTTGGTTCCCACTGCTTCTCTGCCTGGAACCCCTTCTTCTCTGCACCCGAGTCTGTCAAAATCCTTCCTCAAGGCCAGGCTGAAATGTCACCTCTTCTGTTTAGTGTTCTTCTCCCCTAACCTCTCCTTAGTCTTCTGGCCTCCCTTCTACCTTTCTTCTATGTCTTTACAGCCCATCACACAGCCGGAGCTTTACTGTGCTGGGCTGTACAGGAGACTCTCTACTTTACTAATATGTGAGCTTTTTGTGAAAATGTTATGTCTTTCTTAACTTTGTGGTGTCCTCTGGACTAGGCTAGACCTGGCACATAGTATATGTTCAATATATATCTATGTATATTTTTTAAATTAAAAATATCCATACAGACTTGGTGAGCATACTGATCACTCTGCCCTGGGTCCCAAAGGCCTAAATCAGCGGTTCTCAACCTGTAGGTTGCGACCCCTTTGGTGGTCAAACGACCCTTTCACAGGGGTCGCCTAAGACCATCCTGCATATCAGATATTTACATTATGAGTCATAACAGTAGCAACATTACAGTTATGAAGTAGCAACGAAAATAATTTTATGGTTGGGTCACAACATGAGGAACTGTATTTAAAGAGCCAGAAGGTTGAGAACCACTGGCCTAAACAAAGGCACACTCCCTCTCTGCACTGACCCAAAGCGAGCAGGTGAATCTGTGGGAACTCCCGGACACTGCCACTAAAATCTGTTTCTCTTTGGCTCCACTAAAATCTGTGGCATGAGTCCATCAACTATGCGGTGTGTCACCTCTCGCTGGCCCCCGGAGTGACCCTGCAGCTTGGTTTCCGGTGGGCTAGGCCAGCAAACCCAGGCTAAGCTCCCCGTGTACTTGGAAGTTTCCTGGCTCCGGGCCTCACCAGCTGGCTTCCCTGCTCTCCTCTGTCATCTTGTCATCGCAGGCCCCCGTTTCCTCCCACCCTCCCACCTGGCATCTTCGCTGGGCTCACAGGCCCGGAGCCCAACAAATCTGGCCTGGGCTTTTTAAGAATCCTCTTGCCTGAAGGAAGGAAACAAAGAATGCGCACCAGTGGGGACAGTTCCTCGCAGCTAGTGCACCTCAGTGGAGGAAGGACCGTGCTGGAGGGAGGGGTGTGTGCGCGCTCTATATTGTTTATGGAGTGGCCCTCTTCTGTTTTTTTCCAATGGGATCCTAGGATAGAAGTCTGGCACCAGTGTCTTTCGTGACATTTCTCCCTCCCTCCCTTGCTGTCATCACTGTTTGTGCCCATGGCTCATCGCCCGACTGGTCTGCGGGCTCCATGAGATCATGCAGAGCCTATATGGCATCAGATTGCAACAAAGACCTATGAAGATTAATCCAAGGTCTACTATTATAGCAGACTCCATAGCTTATGGAAATAACATGTTAAGAACTGCTAATCTCCATAGAACACATTTGTGAGTTTTTAAATTTACAAATCACTTTCATGTAAATTAGTGCACTTTTATTTACAAAAACCTTGAGAGATTCAAAAAGGTTCTTGTCCAAGATCAACCAATTAGCCAGAATTCAATCTAATGTGGACCAATCCATTTCAGGTTCAGTGCTGTTTTCACAAGGCCTCAGCTCTTCTATGCTATCTAGACATCAACCTTTAAAATCCACAAAAGGGATGTAGTTTCAGCCCAAGGTTGTGGAAAATAAGGATATAAAATCTAGAGTGTTTGTTTTTCTAAAAGACTGTCTTTTTAATAGAGAAGCAGTATGAGAATCCATTGCTCTGTGTTGGATTAATAAAGACCTAGTGTAAAAGCCCTAGCTTTGGTCAAGCTAGTGATGTACTGCTTGGTTTTTGTATCCCTACCACAGTCACCATTTATTTATACAGATACTGCATTCTAGGGAGAACAGGGATAAGCAGGATTCAGTGCCATTAACCTGCCAAAAATTACTGACCATTCGCCCTAAGCGGTTTGGCTCAGTGGCTAGAGCGTCGGCCTGTGGACTGAAGGGTCCCAGGTTTGATTCCGGTCAAGGGCATGTACCTTGGTTGCAGGCACATCCCCAGTAGGGGGTGTGCAGGAGGCAGCTGATCGATGTTTCTCTCTTATCGATGTTTCTAACTCTCTATCCCTCTTCCTTCCTCTCTGTAAAAAAAAATCAATAAAATGTATTTAAAAAAACACAACTGACCATCCTAACCTAGAGTCAACATACCCACCACTCTCATGAGTAGATACATGGCCCGACCCAAGAAAGGGAAGCATGTTCCCCCCACTGTTCCCTCCTCTCCCTCTTCCCAGAGGTCCTGAGTACTCTCTCCTCTTCCCAGAAGATCCTGCGGGTTATTCAGATGATAATGGTTTTGCAAAGATAAAGCCTATGACCGTTACTGTACTTAGTCATCCAGACGACCACTGCCAAACTTTCTACTGAAATGTACCTTGAAGAGAGGCCCTACACACATCTCAGTTTATCCAGCTCCCCTGGACCTAGCAACAGGAAATTTAATAGGAAACAGTGTGGCTGACAGTAGAAGAGCATTCATGTCCCCTAAGTCCTCTTGGCATTGGCCTATGGCTGAGGGTGAGAGGATGGTAATCTCAGCTCCTTTTTGTTGGCTCCATCCAGTGCTTCCACCCCCATGGATGTGACAGAACGCAAGGTGGGATGCACCTGGACTCCAGAATTCCAAACAAAGGGAACAGAAATAAGTCCCCACATGCTCAAGCAGAAATACTATCAGATCTAGTCTCAGAACTATGCATCCAGGTGACATTTGCTGTTAGTAACCTGGACAGTAATCTCAGGCCCTGTTTCCTCATCAGTCACTGTTGATGTTAGAAGGATGCAACAACCCCCTGCTCATAACCAGGGGCAGGAATAAATCTGATTTACTCCAAGAGTCCTGACTGCATGCTTGTAAGGCATTGTATAATGAAAAGGCAATGGGAGAAAATATTCATAAATCATATGTCTAAAGAAGGGGTTGATATCCAAAATGTATAAAGAACTCATATAACTCAACAGCAAAAAAAAAAAAAAAATCTATTCAAAAATGGGCAGAAGAACTGAATAGACGTTTTTCCAAAGAAGAATATAGTTGGTACATGAAAAATGCTACAGATCACTAATTATAAGGGAAATGCAAATCAAAACCACAATGAGATATCACTTCACACCTGTTAGAATGGCTACTATCACAAAGATGAGAGATAACAAGTACTGGTGAGGATGTGGAGAAAGGGAACCCTTGGTAGGAGTATAAATTGGTCCAGTCACCAATAGAAAATAGTATGAAGCTCCTCAAAAAATTAAAACAGAACTTCCATATGATCCAACAATCCCACTTCTGGGTATATATCTGAAGAAAACAAAGACACCAATTCAAAAAGAGATCTGCATCCCTATGTTCATTGCACCATTATTTAAATAGCCAAGACACAGAAACAACCTAAATGTCCATTGATGGGTAAACAGGTAAAGATGATACTATTCAGCCATAAAAAAAGGAAATCCTGCTATTTGCGACAAGGATGGACCTTGAAGCCATTATGAAATAAGTCGGATAGATAAAGAAAAGCACTGTATGCTGTTATTTATATATGGAATCTTAAAAACACACACACTGAACTCATTGAAACAGAGAACAGACTGGTGGCTGCCAGAGGTGATGGTGGGAAATGGGTAAAGATGGTCAAAAGGTACAAATTTCCAGTTATAATATGAATAAGGTCTGTGAATGTAATGTGGAACATGGTAACTATAGTTGATAGCACCATTAAATAGTATACATATATCAAAATCATCATGCTGTATACCTTAAATTAATACAAGCTATATGCTGATTATAAATCAATAAAACTGTGTGTGTGTTTTGGGGGGGGGGGGGGTACAAATTGTATTGCATTGTAGATACTTTCTACCCAATCTGTTATCCCTATTTTTGGCTGCTTCTTCCTGCCCGGGAAGATAGCCTGCAGTTCCCCTCATGACACTGCTCTCATACAGAGAAAAGGAAGAGGACTTGGAGTTGAGATAGAGGAGCCTCTATTCTGGTTGTCACATACGTATGCAAGGTTTGGGTTGTTAAATTTTAAATTCCAATTATGGAAACTTAGGACGTGACTGATCTCCATGTATTGCACGGTTAAGTTCAATTTTGTTCTATCATCCTAGTTAGTGAATTTACATTTGTGACCACTTTGGTTTTCCAGCAGTTTACATGAGAGGCGTAACTGGAAAAAAATCAACCACTGATACATAACCCATTCCGTGTTTTCCATAATTAGATGAAGTGTCAAAATTATATAGATACTCACAGACAAGGTATAACACCATGAGTGACTGTGGGTGTGCTTGCTGGGGGGTTGGAGAGGTGGAGTTGTTTTTTAAGTCATATTTACTTTAAGATTAAAGTTCATTGGTATTTACAGAACTAAGGGACCTGTAATAGAGCCACTGCCACAGCTGCATGCTGAGAAATTAACATGACTGGTTTTAGTCCACAGAGTGATGGGAGGATGTTGGTCATTCACATATTTAGAAGGTATCATGAGGTGACTAAATTTGGGGGGTTAGAAGTGAGGTCTGAAGCCTGAAGTTCCCGCCTTTGTTATGTCTCCGCAGTCACACCCCCTGCCCCCTCCCGGGGGTGCGGGGGGGCAGCTACCTCCTACAATGATGTAGTGAGGAAGGTGTACTGGTAGGTCTGCTTTGACAAGAGATGCTCTGTGGTAGGGCTATTTGGCTCCCTTTGGCCTCTAGCTCCTGACCCCTCCTCCTGATTCAATGCACAGGGGGGGAGCTCTGTTTACTGATGCAGAGGCCTTGCTGCTGTCATGGCAACCGAAAGGAAGACAAAGCCTGCCAGGATGGGTTGCCTGTGTGACTCAAAGATCTGTTTACTCACACTCCTGTACACACTTGTACGCTTCATCACACACACATTGGCGTGAATACACACATGCTTACACTGGCACCGGAGGCATATGTAGACAGACTTTGCCAGGCATACAAATGGCCACACTGTCACATCCCTCCCTATTAATCTTCACAGCCTGTATTTCCAAAGTGCTTCACTGTCCCTAGGGAGCCTTGCCACCAGTCTTCCTGTAAGATGCCTGCTTCAGGAAGGGGGAATTTGGGTTAGACATCAAGAAAAACCTCTCCAACCCTATAGGCTCTAAAACAGGGAGACTGGGGGAAGTCACTAGACGGTTGTGGGCTGCCGGTAGTTTAATTTCAGTCTCATTGGGAATCAGGCTGGAGGGTGGGGGGTAAAAGAGCTTTTCAGAGCTCGTATGAACCTGGGAAACATTTTCTCCCATTTTTTTTCAGAGGAGTAAACACAGCTCAGAGCAAACACCTTCCTGAAGGTCACACACTTCGGCTGTGTTACACTTATTTACCCCTCATCCCTTGACTTGTTCCAGAAAGGGTTTAAGGAGACTTAGGCTGTCAATAAAGCACCCAATCCTCTAAAGGCCACCCAGTATTGACTCTCTTAAGCAGGATATCGGGGCATCCAGGACGGCGAGAGGCGCATGAACTCAGGCACTGCATCCAACAGTCACTCTTCCCTAGAGGTCAGGGGCGTGAGAGGGTTCCTCCGGTGAGCAGAAATCCCTCCCCTGAGGCAGTGAAGGCCAGTGACTGCCATTCCACAGGGTGCTGTCTCCCATCCCACTCCTCCACCCTATACCCAGAGCAACAGAAGAGAGGCTATGGGTTCTCAGACTAGAGTATCAGGGGAGGAGGGCCTGGCAAATCACCTCTCCCAGCCTCACCTTTTACAGGCAAGGAAACCACGGCACAGAGAGGGTGTGTGGGCCCGAGGCCTAGGGCGTGGTGGCTGACCTGGAGCAGCACTTCATCTCGGGGTTCCAAAGCCAGTGCCATTGCCCATCCTCATGACATTTCAGTCAGGAGAACTCAGAGGCAGATTCTTTTAGGATCGGAAAGGGGGCGGGGGGAAATGCATGGTCTTTTTCTCCTTCTCACTCTTCTTGACATTGAGGTCTTGTTTATTTGTTTGAGTCGGTGCAGGGGAAGGCGTGGCAAGTAACATAAAGGGAATAATGAAGGAGCTGGACTACGTTTCCAGGTTTGCTTTTTAACCTTGAAGTTGGTGTAATCCAGACTGTTAGAGCACATGACTAAAAGCTCTGAAATGGGACTGAACTGGGTTCGAATCCTGGCTCTGTTAGGGTGGGATCTGGGGCAAGTTCTTAACCTCTCTGAGTCTCAGTTTCCTCATTTGTAAAACAGGCACGGACACCGGACAGTCTCAAAGTGTTGTGAGGCCTGAATCAAAGAATAGATAACAAGTGCAAAGTGTAGTCTTGAGCACAGAGTAGGTGTTCCAAGTGCCCATTTGAAATATCACTGACACGCCTGAGAATGTATAATAATACACACAACCTATGATCAAGGCCTTCATATGTACATATATGTTTATGCTGCCTCCAAAATACAACTTATTGAGTGCCTACTAGTACGATGTGGTTGGCATTGTTTGAGAACATGAGATGACAAGTAGCAAACAGAGTCATCCTAGACTCTCGCCAGCACCCACCCTTCCTTCTTCTCTCCTGCCGGCATGTGCTAGAAAGGTGTTAACAGATTTTCAGCAAAATATAATGAAGAAATTGCTGCAAATAAAATTCAAAACAAAAAAAGTCCTCATGTCATCTTAAATGTTGCCCTATTTCATTCCAACTACTCTACCTTTCCTTCCATTAGCGGGGACGGGCAAGGAAGAGCCTGTACTAGGAACACGAAGGGATCTGGGCTCAGCCGGTGTGGCTCAGTGGTTGAGCATCAACCCATGAACCAGGAGGTCATGGTTCAATTCCTGGTCAGAACACATGCCCAGACTGCTGGCTTGATCCCCAGTAGGGGGCGTGCAGGAGACAGCCATCTCTCTCCTTCTCACCACCCCCCGCCCCCCCGCCCTCTCTGAAATCAATTTTTTAAAAAAATTTTAAAAAGAAGAGAACCAGGACTGCCCTTTTATCTCTATTTGGCAGACTGGAAAAAATAAAATAAAGCCGAAAGAATCCATGTGACTATTGAAAGACACAGAGTTATAAAATGGAATTCAGACCAACCTACTGTTTAATGATCCCCCCCACCCTGTGCCACCTCACATGAGCGCACAGACACCATCAAGGCCCAAATTCCTGTGCACACGTCTCTTTCTCGCTCTTTATGTGAATAATAGTGTGCGTTTCGGTCACAATATTTCAGTGGGTTCAAAGCCCTGTGGTGCAGGAAGAATGAGCCATGGGGAGTAAGAGCATTTGGTATTCTTCCTTCTCCCCCAGCGCTGCCCCCACAGCACCCTAATTACAGCATGAAAGAGGCATCCTGACAGAGAACAAATGGCTGAGTTCTTTTAGGAGACACTTTCTGCGCTCCTCGGAGAAGCTGCTGCAAACGGTGCCCCCCCCCCCCAAAAAAAATTTGGAGGCGCCTGAGAAGTGGGTGTGGCTGTGTTCAAGGGAATGACTGAGAGTTTATTATCCACTTCCTACCACATAGGCACTTTTCTTTTGTATAAAGCTTTAAATTTCCCAGAAGCCTTTGTTCGACATCCCCAGATAATTTAAACATTAAAGATTCCTCTCAGGACGGTACTATAAAATCTTCCTGGTTGAGTATCAAAAAGATTCTCCTTAGTTAAAACAAGCCTCTTTTTCTCCTTCAGGACGGACAAGCAGAACCAAAGACCCAAAGCTGACCGATGGGAATGGTGGATAGTGAGGAGAGGAGCTGAGATCCGAAGGGAACATGGGCAGAGAGAAGCTGATGAGGAGTCCGGAGGGAATGAAGTGTGGAGACTTGGTGTGGGTTAAGGCACCATGTGTGAGCTCACCACACAGTAGGGCTAGCTGGGCCTTTCCACTCAGGACCCTTTGAAATGTCTCCTAGTGGGTCACATAGGGGTTGTCATTCACACACCCATTCATTCACATCTTCAGGGTAGAGCAGAAAGCCGTCAAACCTAGTTCCATTTCTCAGATGGAAAATCAAGGCTTAGCACAGCAACTCTGCTTGGCCCAAATGACGCAGGCCCCTACAAGCAGCAGCTGTACCTCCGCTACTCACGCTCCTTGTAACGGCCCACGTGTCAGTCACCCTGTTATACTGGAAAGTCTGCGAGGGCAGGGACTGTGTTGAATTGTCCTTGTTCAGTGCTGCACCCATAGTCCCAGCAGAGACTGCCCGCTCAACAAACGTTTAAGCTGCAGCCCACGGGACAGAGAGCAGTTTCGGGTTTGGGAATGAGAGAGTACAGGCTAGTGGGTGAGTGTGACTGCCATCGGCCCTGGGTCTCAGTCCTGAAGACGTGTGGATCTGGCTTGTACAGACTCAACGGAGGATGGGAGGTAGTGGATCTTTCGATTCTAGCTTATTCTTCCGGGGAGGCTTCTCCTGTTAGGATTCCCCAGTTTGCTTCTTCTCAATCTCCTTTGCTTCTCTAAACATCGGCTTTCCCAGAGCCCAGGTCTAGGGTCTCTCCTCTAGCCATTCTCCCTACAGGTAATCTACACAGGCCCGTGGACTCAACCTCACCTCTCCAAGAAAGGCCACCAAATTTACGTCTCCAGCCCCAACTCACCAATTAGCTCCAAACCCATTTACTACAACTGTCTACCTGATGTCAGCTACTTGGACACCAAACAGGCATCTCAAATGTAACATGGCTGAAACAGAATTTCTCCCCCACGCTGCTCTTCCTCTTGTCTCTCTCACCTCAGTCAATAATACCACCCACGCTAGGAGTCTGTGTCAAGTCTTCCTTTTTTTCTCACTGCAACTCCAATCCAACCCATAAGCAATTCATAGCAATCTTTGCTCCAACTCCACTGCTATCACCTGAGTCTCCTGCCTGGATGCTTCCTACCTTCGTGAGTCCCTATAACCTCCCTAACTCACTTTTTATTTTCACATTTGTCCCAGCCTCCCTATTCCCCTCATAGAAGGAAAACAAGGGGTGACTTTTAAAATATAAAATAAATGATATTATCCACCCCCCCTCTCTGCTTAAGACACTCCCCTGGCATCCCAAAGTTAAAATCCAAGCTCTTTATGGGAAGCTACAAGACCCTAGGTGGGTCTGGCCATGTTCTATCTTTCTGACTTCAGGGTGGTGGTGGTTCCTGATCCCAGAATCAAATCTAAGAATCCCCACTACCTGTCATACTCTATACTATAACCTATTCTATTTTATTAATAACTAGAGGCCTGATGCATGAAATTCGTACAAGAGTAGGCCTTTCTTTCCCTGGCTGCTGGCACCGGTTTCCCTCTGGCACTCAGGACCCGGGCTTCCCTCGCAGCCCCGGCTTTGTCCGGAAGGAAATCCAGTCTAATTAGCATATTATGCTTTTATTATTATAGATGTTTGTTGCTAAAAGATTATCTTATTCAACTACTTGGTTTTTTGACTTTTCACCATTACATCTTTGGTGCTCAGAATAGTGCCTGGTGCTTAAGAGGAACTCAACAAATATGTGTTGGATGAATGACTAAAGGTAACAGAATGCTCAGAACATGTATTCTTTTCTCTGGAGGTTACCCGAGTCATGACCACCGTAGACCCCGTCTACTGGTAGTTGGTCAATCTCTCTGCTGCCAAGAATTAATTCTCAACCAAGTCAACCTAAACACGAGCTCAGCATCTTTTTCTGGACACATGATATGAGCTTTCAAAACCACACCACGGCTGCAAAGCACCATCACAGCAGGGACTGCTTCAGGACAGTCAGCTTGACTATTTGCTGCTGCATTTGAGACCTTCTCCTGTTGGCTCCCTTCAGTTGATGGTTACCATCTTTTATCCAGAAGTCTTTCTTAAATGGAGGCTATTTAATAAATCAACAACTTGTTTACTCATTAACATGCAATTATTCCCTCATTGAAAATGTCAATGTCTATTAGAGACAAATACTACGAAAGTGGGTGATGTACAAGCAAAGATACCTTCCTGCAAGGCCGGCAGGTGGTGGCCAGGAGTGCACAGGACTCCTGTAGGCCACACACTTCCCAATGAAGACTCAGTAACAACAAATAGATAGCCAAAGTAACAGAATGTCAGGAAAGGTAACTACCCATGTGATATAGCAAAAAAAGAATGGTATTTGGACTCGATACACACAACGTTGCATCGCAGACCATGGGCAAGTCATTTAACCTCTCTGAGACTTGATTTCCTAATAAGTGACCTTGATTAAAACACCAACCTCAATGAGCTGTTGTGCCAATGGGCTCAGAAGGGCAAAGGCATGGATTACAGTACCTAGCATGCTAAATCTTAAACAGATACATGTTAATTCTGAACCTGAAGCCCCAAAGTGGCTGGTTCTCTTGAACTCCAAAGCACTGTGAGTGAATGCCTCTCCCTATTTTACCCCTTTGGGATATTAACTCAAAACAGCTATTTGGTTCAAAGATCATATAAATCAATAGCAGAAAGGGAGGAATACCGGTGACATTTAGAGAGGAGGAAAGTACATCTTTTGACAAAGTCTATGTTACCAAACATTTGAAGACTATTGGACTACTTCTTCATTCTGACTGCTCACCTCATGGATTTCTGAGTAACTCTGCCACCTATAGAAGAAACCATTTTTCCGCAGGGCTTTCTGATGAGGATTTACTTCAGAGAAGACTTTCTAGAGTGTGGAACGTTCTGGGACATGTGTGCAAATGAATGCATTAGGGAGGGGCCTGCCAGCTTGAACCATAACCCCCACTGCAACATAACTAAGACCTTCCCTCCCCAAGTCCACCCTTATGAATTTATAGCCATTGGTAGATATGTTCCTCACAGAGCAGTGGTAGTCAAAGTGTGGTCCATGGGCTGATGCCCATCTGCGTTGTTACTAGTTCATAAGATAAATTCAGGAATTGAAAGTGCAACTTTCAAGTTCTTTTAGTAACTTTTATAGCAATTTAATAGATGTTTTATATCTATGGAATATAGGAATAAAAACTGGGGCTTAGATTTTACATCTCTTTGTATTTATTTCATTTTTATGTTAACTCATATTTCTTGCGAGTGCATTTCATAAGTGTTTCACTCTAGGCACAGATAGTTGAAGGCGCAGTGTCTGAACAAAACCATTTCTTCGTGGCTAGATGTGGGACTGAGATCATCATACTAATTACCATTATTTCGTGTTTATGAAATGTCCCAGCAACTCTGCTAAATGTTTTATAAGCACTACCTCATTTAACTTCCATAAAAATACATAATGTCATTCTCATTTTTAAAATGAGGCCCGAGGATGCTAACCTGCCTGTCCAAGGTCATAAAATGAAGCAGTGACAGAACCAATATTCTTCTGACCACAAATTGGTCTAGAGAAGCAAATTAGAAGCCAGGAGACCTGAGCCAGTTTATTATATTGGTAGAACTCGGCTACATCTTCTCCATGTAATTTTCTCTTCTCAATTGCTGTGTCCTCCTGCTCTATCTTCGGCTTTCCTTCTTTTTCATCCTTTCCTTTTCCATCTTCCTTTCTGTCTCTCATCCCTGAGGATGGATTCAACCTAAAGAACAGGACCTGAGCCCTGGTCCGTGGTGCTCAGTGGTTAGAGTGTCAGCCCATGCACTAGGTCTCAAGTTTGATTCCGGTCAAGGGCACATACCAGGGTTGCAGGTTTGATCCCTGGGGAGCATTTGGGAAACAACCAATGGATGTGTCTCTCTTACATTGATGTTTTTTTCTCTCTCCTTCCCCCTCCCTTGCACCCTTCTACTTTCTCTAAAAGTCAATGGAATAAATATGCTCGAGCGAGATTAACAGGCGGGGTGGTGGGGGGGCGGGGGGGAGAGAATGAATGAATTGGAGAATAGGCCCTGAGGTCACAAAAGCCCCTGAACTCTGTGACAGGAGGTCCCCGCCCTGCCCTGCTCTGTGCAGTGGAGGAAAGGAAGTCATAGGAGGCATTAAATTCATATTATCATCGTGCGCCGAGAGTCGGAAATTTACATTGTCCTTTTATTAAGAGAAATGGATTCTCTTTAAAAGCACCAATTTTCAATAGCAGAAATAATAGCCATATCCTTTTGCAAGTCAACATGTTCTGCTGATAAACACTGATCATTTTGTACAGCCCTCGTGCACCCCAATATTCAATGAATTCTAAGTTTAAGTTAAAATATTATTCCTTCCTAAATTTTCATTCTTACCTGAAAATACTTTTTATCTGAAAACATTATTTGTACATGCACGTGGCTACATCCACAGACCTGAAAAGGTGCATGCACACATCCGAGTATACACATATGTACATGTAGAGCCAGAGCTCACTTATACTAGTAGGAAGGCTGACGCCTAAAGACATAAGCCATGCCCATATTCCACGCCCCCCCTCCACGTGTGAACTACTCCTGTGAGTGACTCTCACTATTTTATCCCCTTGGGATATTAACTCAAAACAGATATTTGGGTCAAAGATAATATAAATCAACAGCAAAAAGGAAGGAAAACTGGTGACATTAAGAGAGGAGGAAAGTACATCTTTTGAAAAAGTCTGTTACCAAACTATTTGTAGTAATAATGCTTCCTACCTGGACAACTAGTAAATACAGGCTTTATTTCTGAACGGGTCACTAGACAGGACTTGGCTAAATAATTCTACTAAAGTATAAAATGAGGTAGTCACTACAGTGCTATAACTGAATTTCCAGCAAATGCTGCTCAGAAAACTGAAAAGTTAAAGAACTGACTTCTACTCCTGGAAGAATGATGCACTAGTGTTCTGAAATCCCTTTTACAGAAAACTCCCAGATGCCTGATAAACCCAACAAGCTCCAGCTAACAGGAAGGCAACAAATCTCCACAGTTAACAAAACCATGAACACAGATATGTTTTATATAAACACCTTGTCCCAGTCTGTGGCTTATCTACATTTTATTAATGCTGTTTTCTGATGAACAGAATATTTTTAATTTTGACAAAGGGCAACTTATCAATTGTTTTGTTTTATTGTTGGTGCCCTTCTGTATCTTTCTGAGAAATGTTTGACTACCCCAAATCCTCAGAGATTCGGAAATTAATATTTATCTATAGAGAGACAGAAGTCTGGATTCATTTTTCCCCTATATCAATATCCAGTTGATTCGTATGATTAAAAAGGCACTCCTTTCTCCTTTGAACCAACTTTGTACCTTTGTCAAAATCAACCAACTGTCTTTCTGAGGGGCTAATTATTCTGTTCTACCCCCCTATTGTCCATCCTTACACCAATACCATATCATCTTAATTACAGTAGCTTTACAGAAACTCTTAAAATCAAGTAGTGAAAGTCCTATACCTTTGTTCTTCTTTTCTAGATTTGTTCTGGCTTCTTTGAAATTTTTGCATTTCTGTATCCATTTTTGAATCACCTTGCCTATTTCTTCAAATTAGTCTACTGGAATTTTTAAAGGGATTATATTGCACCTATATTTTGAGTTAGGAATAATAGATACATATTTTGTAAAATATATTTTTTATTGATTTCAGAGATGAAGGGGAAGGGATGAGATAGAAACATCAACGATGAGAGAGAATCATTGGTCAGCTGCCTCCTGCATGCCTCCTACTGGGGCTTGAGCCCACTACCTGGGCATGTGCCCTGACCAGAATTGAACTGTGACCTCCTGGTTCATAGGTCAATGCTTAGCCACTAAGCCGTACTGGCTGGGTGGGAAAATGGCTATCTTAATGATAGTAAGTCTTTCAATCCATAAAGATGGTATGTCCCTCCATTTTTTAAAGCACTTCTTTATTTCAGCAATACTCTGTAGTTTTTGGCATAGAGGTCTTATAGACCTTTTGTCAGATTTATTCCTAGACATTTGATTTTTTGTTACTTTTTATAATTTTAAAATTCATTTCACTTGAAACTGATCATTGCAAGTATATGTGACCCAATTAACTTTTTGTATATTACCCAGACAGCCTGGGACCTTGCTAACTGGCTTATTAGTGCTAGTAGTTTATAGATTCTATTGTTAGAGTTTCAAAATATATGATCATATTATCTGTGAAAAAAAAAATACAGTTTTACTTCTTCCTTTCCAATCTCTGTGCCTTTTATTTCTTTTTCTTGACTATTAAAATGGCTCAATCTACAGAAAAATGTTAAATAAAAATAAAAGTGGTAAAAGTAAAGGTTCTTTCCCATTTCCAGATCATAGGGGAACAGGGATATTTCACCATTAAGTATTACGTAAGCTTAGGTTTTTTTAGATGCCCTTTTATCATACTGAGAAAGTTCCCTCTATCATTAGTTTACTATTTTTATTAAAGGGAGTTTGGGATTATGTGAAATTCATTTTGTACATCTATGAAGCTGTCATATGCTTTTTCCCTTTTATATTCTTAACATGACATATTTCATTGATTGATTTTTCAAATGCTAAACCAACCTTGCATTCATGAATTAAACATCACTTGGTTGTGATGTATTACCCTTTATATTCTGCCAGATTTGATTGATATTTTGTTAAGGAATTTTGCATCTATGTTCATGATGGATATTGTTCTATAAATTTCTTTTCCTATGACATATTTGTCAGGATTAAGTATTGGGGTTATGCTTGTCACATCAAATGAGTTGGGAAGTGTTCTATGTGCCTCTATCGTCTAAAGGAGCTCATGAAGGATTGATATTAGGTTTGATAGAGTTGACTGGTGAAATCATGTAGCCTGGAGTTTTTTGTTTGTTGGTGGAAAGTTTTTAATTTTCCTTAGTAGATATGGGCTTTATTTAGATTTTCCATTTCTTGTATAAGTTTTGGCAATTCATGTTCTCAAGAAACTGGCCATTTATCTAACTTGAATTTACAGGCATAAAATTATTCATACTATACCCTTATTATCTAATTTCCGTAGGATCTGTAGTGATAATGCCCTTTTCATTCCTAATTTTGATAATTTGTGTTTTCTCTCTTCCTTTGAAATTTAAATTTCAAAGGTAAGTTACACAGCAGAGCAGATAGCATTGATGAAAATGTCAGTGAACTATGAAGTTTTCTGTATTTTTTTAATGCAGCACAATGAAATAAAAAGATGGAAAAAATGAAAGTGAGGTTAGTAGAAATGTTGGATAGGATGAAGGACTTAAATAAGTCAAGACATAGTTCCATAAAAGGAGAGGCAATTGAATGAGGAGAGGAAATATTTGAAAGATAATACCTAAATTTCCCAGAATTAAGGAAACAAATATATATATATATATATATATATATACACACACACACATACATATATATATATGAAGCCTGGTGCACGAATTTGTGCATGGGTGGGGTCCCTCGGCCTGGCTGCCAATTGGCGCTCACTAGCCAGGGGGAGGAACTGCAGGAGGTTGGCCAGCTGTGGGAGGTTGGCTGTGGGAGTGCACTGACCACCAGGGGGCAGCTCCTGAATTGAGTGTCTGCCCCCTGGTGGTCAGTGTGCGTCACAGCAACTGGTCGTTCAGTTGACCTGTTGTAACGATTGCTTAGGCTTTTATATATATATATATATATATATATATATATATATATATTAAGCATGGTACATCTAAGAAAGGATACATGAAAAGAAATCCATAACTAGAACCATTAGAGTAAAACTATATGACACCAAAGATAAAAGTCTTTAAAAGCGCCTAAGAAATAAGGAAAAATTGATTACTTCTGAAGGAATGACAATTAGATCTCATCAGCAACGACAAAAGCCAGGATATGGGAATTATATCTATAGAATGATGAAACAAAATAATTGCCACTTTGAATTATATACCCTGACAGACTAACTTTTAAGAATGTGGTCAAAATAAAGTTACTTTCAGATAAATAAAAACTGAAGGCATTTACATTGCCAAAGAAACCTTTGGAGAATGTACTTTAGAAGGAAGGAAAACAATCTAAAAAGACAAGTCTAAGATGTAAGAAAGAATGGCAAAGAAAATGTGGTAGACATATGAGTACATCTAATAAAATATATTTGTTTAAAATACTAAAGATTATGTATCAATTACAGGGTTCAAAATATAAATTAGAACTACAAAACAGGGTAGTATAAATTATATTTTATATTTCATGGTAGATGTATTATGTTTGTAAATTTCATTAATTTTAAAAATGTCTGGAAAAAAATTAAGAGAGAAAAATAGAATGCTAACTTCAAATGTGACAGAGGGCATAAGTAGAATAAGTGGGGAAAAAAAACACAACGAATAAAAAGCCATGATTCTCACCCTAGCCAGTTTGGCTCAGTGGATAGTGTGTCAGCCTTCGGACCGAAGGGTCCCAGGTTTGATTCCAGTCAAGGGCACATACCTCAGTTGCAGGCTCCTCCCTAGCCCGGGTCCTGGTCAGTGTGAATGCAGGAGGCAACCAATCAATGTATTTCTCTCACATCAATATTTCTGTCTTTCCCTCTCTCTCCCACTCTCTCTAAAAAATCAATGGAAAAATATCCTTGAGTGAGGAGAAAAAAAAAAGCCATGATTCTCTGATGATAAGACTGTCTGTGTGTTAAAAGCCCCAAAGAATCTACACATAATTTAATATAATTATCAGAGTATAATATCAATGAATAAAAACACCGATATACAGAAATCATTAGAAATTAGATACCAGAACAATTAATAGTAATAATAAAATAATAAATTATAATAAACATCATGAGGTCCCCAGAAATAAGTCTAACAAAAGGTGTGCAAGACCTTTCTGGAATTACGAAATTATACTGAAAGATATTAAAGAAGGTGCAAATACTTTGGGACATCCAGATGTTCATGGCTGGACTTAATATTGTAAATGTCAGTTCTCCCAAAATTGTGCTAACAGAATACAAAGCATTTAATACAGATCTCAAGAGAAGTTGTTTTGAAACCTGATAAGGATGTTATACTTCCCGCTCCATTCCATGATTTACTGTGTAGGGACACTTACACAGGTAGTAAAACTGATGAAAAGCAAAGCATTACCCTTGAGGGGCAGGGGTGACACGGTTGAGAAATGCCCACTGGGCTTCACGGCTCCAATGGGGCTTCACTGAGGGGCCCCAGAGACTCTTTTGATGTATGTGTGCACCACATACATCGTATATAAAATTAGATATTTTTTCTTTTGTACAAAGAAAATATTTCAGACACAAGGGTTTTTGCAAATCAATGAACCATGAGTCATGAAAAGACACTACTTTCTCATTATGAGGGAGTCTGGGTACCTTGAATATTAAGGAAAAACAGGATTGGACTGGAGGGAGAAGAGCTGTCTGGTCCCCACTCTGACCTGTCCTAGCCACGGGATTCCGGAGAAGTCACCGATCAGCCTTGGTTTCCCACTTTACAAAATAGGGACGATAATTTCTCTAGAACTTACGTTGGGGACACAAGAATAAAACCTGTGCAAAGGTGTTCTGGCAACAACACTAAGCCACAGAGTACTATCAGAAATGACTATAGAGACCCTAAAAACACAAGCAGGAGGTAATTTTTCTCCCAGTTCAAGAGACTCAGCTGCTTTCTTTTACAGTTGCCCCAACACCCCTTCTTTCAAAAATGTCTAAGAGCAGCCAGAAACCACCTCGGGGGGCTCAGACCTGCTGCCTTGGGTGCACATAACCACTTTCCCTACGGGCTAAGCTCCAGGCTGAGGAGTGGGCTTGAGGAGCCGGGGGAGCATGGGGAGGACCCGAAGCCATTTACCTAAAGTAACACCCCTGACCTCCCAGGGTATCTTGCCTTGAGCGACTCTCCAGAGCATAAGGAAACACAGATTCCAGAGCTCATGTAAGGAACCAGAAAGGGCAGGACAGAACAGAGGGGAATTCCAATAGAGGATGGTGAGGTTGGTGGGAAATGCCATCTGTCCTTTCCCCTGTCTTCAACCTAGTGCCCCAATATCTCCAGGGTCCCAGCGCCCATCTCACCACTGGGGGTTCGATGGTGTACTTGTCCCTTCACTGGGAGGTCTTCCATGCCCCACCAGCCAGCTCTCTTGAAATCTGTGAATTGAGAGGAGCCATTGAACCTCCCTCTCTGTCTTTGTTCCCGATCACATTCCTCTTGCCACCGAGACAACAAAAGACACACCTACAGCACCAGCACCACAAGTCACCCGGATCCCCACCTCCCTTTGAGGTGAGCTGGAAGAAATTTTAATGGAGAATCTCTGGAGAATTCTCTTTGCTCCTCACCCACGAGCCTGCTTCCAGAACACCTCCACACAGGGAAACTCATCATGTTCCATCAAAGTCCTGCTAGCATCGCCACCTTAGCCTGTCCTCCAAACACATCCTCCCATATGAGGAGGGCCTGGTAACTGCTACTAGTGGCAACCCAAGCTGCCGTGTCTGGGTCACAGTAAGTATTACAAGGGCTCATCATCTTGCTTCCAGCCATAGCCCATCAGCCATCGCTTGGAAACCTGGGGTCTTATTGACGTCCAAGGCTCAGTACTTGATCTAATCAGGGGACCAAAACTGTGGTCCTGGCACCAAATCAGGAGAGAGAGATAACTAGGATGGAAGTCAAATATCAAGTGGATCATCTGATAAGGGTGAGTAGTCTAAGAGCACTGAACAGGGGCCAAGGGTCCTGGATTCCAGCCCTACCTGCCACCCACTGCCTTGGAGGTCTCAGAAAAATTCGTGGGGTCGGGGTGGCTCTACCTTAGCTGTGAAAGGTTCCCTAAGGGCCGTGCTAGCCTGAGCACTCCAGGGTTCTAATGCAAAGAAGCCCTATGTTAGTCACAGGGAGCTCACTGCTCCCAGGAAGAGACATTTAGAGAACCTGGACGCAGGGGATGAAGAATATGAAGGAAAAAGCCATGTTATACAAAATGTGAAGCAATCAGGCTAGAGAATCGGTAAGCTTTGGGAAACCAGGGTAATGGAAACTATGGCATGTAGGTCAATTCTTCGAAAAAGTTTTGTAGACAGACTCTGAGTGGTTCTCTTAAACACAGGTTTATTCACGCTTCTGCCACAGAACGTACCACAGCCCTGGGCTCTAGGAGGGACCACGTGTTTATGGAATGACTACGACCGGGACTGAGGACATCTGCTAAAGACGGGTTTTCTGGCCAGACCGGTTTGGCTCAGTGGATAGAGCGTCGGCCTGCGGACTCAAGGGTCCCGGGTTCAATTCCGGTCAAGGGCATGTACCTTGGTTTCGGGCACATCCCCAGTGAGGGGCGTGCAGGAGGCAGCTGATCGATCTCTCTCATCGATGTTTCTAACTCTCTGTCCCTCTTCCTTCTTCTCTATAAAAAATCAAAGTATATTAAAAAAAAAAAATTTAAAGACGGGTTTTCTGATCTGAAATTTACAACTGGAAACACGTGCCCGAAACATGACCATGTGGAACATGATGAGAAAGAGCCGGGACCCTGTCAGAAGTCCAGGTCAGTGGGGAAGTGGTAACTGGCCTCCAGGAAGGAGGACGGTGCCGTGGGCTGCGGTTGGGAGCACACAGCCTGCACTGGGTTAGTATCCCCAGTCCAGCTCGTTCCCCTGGGACCTGCCCTAGGCCTTCAGAACACAGCACTGACTGACTGGAGGGGTGCAGTCTGTGGCTGCAAAACAGCTTGTCGTGGAGACGACATGAAATAACGGACGTAAACAATAAATTGAAAAGTCCCAAGTGGGCTATATGCCACCCAGCCAGGCAAAGAAACATTTTCTTTGTCAACACGCACCTGGGGGAGGGAGCAAGTCCTGGGTTGTTCACCAAATTCTCAAATTAGCATCTATTATGCACCAGACATGGTGTTAAGTGTAACATAACATTATTTGTTATAAGTGTAATACTTGCAATGCTTGTAAGGGTACGCCACTTTACAGTTTGCAGAACATTTACATACCGAGGATCTCAAGAGTAACTCAATCTTTACAATACATTCAATCCCAAAGCCATAGGGACCCCTTCTAAGTCAAAGTGTCAAATTGCAAATTAGAAATGACCTGTTTAGCATGATACTTAAAAGGCCCAAAACAAAACCAAACCCTTCTGTTTAGGGAGAAAAATCCATCTTGAATGGGCACGTGGTATTATCACCAAAGGAGGAAGAAATAAACCAAATCAGCAAACCTAGTGAAGAATAGAGGCAGAAAGTCTGATAAGAAACAGTCTGTTAAACCCAAGCATGGGACACCATTCTGCAATAGACCGAAAAATTACAAGCTGAAATTCAGTAGCAAGTGATGGGGAGTAAGAACTCAGGAGGCTGAGGTTTGGGTACCAACTCTGCCCCCGCCTGTTTGTGGGGCTGTGAGAACCGTGCCCCCCCAATCATTTCCACACAGAATCCTATCCAGTGCCACTGCATAAAGTGTCTCTTGCCAGATTGGAAAATACAAAGATGTGTAAGACCACTGTACTCATGTAAATCCAGTCTTCCCAGGGGACAGACAATAAATATGGCAGATAGGGGACATGGACGAAATAGGGAAAGAGACTCAGATTCTTTGGGAGGAGCCACGGAAGGTCCAGGAAGAGTCCATACTGTCTCAAAGGATGAGTGGAGAATCAATGGTGACACCAGCCGCTGGGACAACACAGGCTGGGTGGGGGGATTTGTTCCAAGGGATAATGAGGGCTCAGAAGTGGACATGCTGGGTCTATGATGCCAGGGAACACTATGGGAGGTGTCTTGCCCTCCTTGGCGCTTCAGTTTCCTCATCTGTGAGGAGTAGGACCAACTATAAGATGGTTTCTGAGAGTCTACTGTCTTGAAGCCCTTGACATGCTTAAAACTATTCTGTGTCACATCCTTTATTGAAGATGGCTAAAAAAAACAAACAAACAAACCCTGAGAAGGTTCACTACCTAATGATCACATGGAGTCCTGTGTCAGAATTTGATTACGGAAGCCATCCATCCAAAAGGCACAGTCTGAGCCCAGGCTGGGTGGCTCAGTTAGTTGGAGCATTGTCCCATGCACCAAAAAGGTTGCAGGTTCGATTCCCAGTCAGGGCACATACCTAGGCTGTGGGTTTGATCCCTAATTGGGGCACATATGGGAGGCAACTGATTAATGTTTCTCTTCCTCCCTCTCTCCCTCCCTTCCTCCCTCCTTCCCTCCCTCCCTCCCTCCCTCTCTCCCTCCTCCCTCCCTCCTTTCATCTCTCTCTAAAATCAATAAACCTATCCTCCGGTGAAGATAAAAAAAAAAAAAGGCAAGGTCTGCAGTAACTCTGTGGGATAATGGGGTAGCCATAATGCTGTTCACATTAGTTTGGGCTTTCTGCCTTCTCTGAGGTTGGATATGGTCACATGACTTTCAGAGCTCTGATTTGCCCCTGCCACAGCATGAGAAAGTGTGGCTGGTATACAGTGGGTGGTGAGCAGAGAGAGAGTAGGAGGTGATGAGGTCAGAGAGTGGTTGCTCCATCAGCCCCGGTTCCAGAAAAAGTACAATAATGACTTGGCATAGAGCCCCCAGCCAACTGGGTGATGGGCACATAACATGAGCAAAAAATAAAGCAACCCTGTTAGGTAGGTATTATTATATTCTTTTTTATAAACTGGAAAACTGAGTCAATGAGATGAAATAACTTACTCACAGCTAGTAGGTGGTAGACCAGGATTCAAATCCCTGTCTGGCTCTGTTCAAATACAACCCCATTCCCCAAGGACCTGATGTAATTCACTTTATTCTGTGGGTTGAAGGAAATGTTCAAAGGTTTTTACATAAGGGAACAACACGAATAGGTCTATTTTTAGGAAAATAGCTATGTTTGTACCAAAGAGGAAGATCAGAAGGGGACGTGTTTGTTAGGCTCTGGTAGGAATCCAGGCATGACAAGATCAAGGGCTTTGAGGAGGAGGATGGATAGGCCAACGGACATTCCACAGAATAAAAAGAAATTTGTAGACCAGAAAAGGAAGAGCCAGAAATTCCCAAGGCCCCCAAGATGGCTAAGTGGGCGTGTTAGTAGAGAGAGGAGGTGTTTGGTATCGGAAGTTCATTTGGGTTTGCAATGTGATGAGCTTCAAGTAATTCATTCAAATCTACCACATGGTGAAAACATGGCGTTGCAGCACAGGAGAGAGGTGAACCTTTGGGGATGTGGATACGAGGCTCTCATAAGGACGAGGAAGGCTTGAATGAGACCTTTCTGGGAAGAGCAGGACTATAACGCTTTGAAGGGTTCCTTGTGGGCAACCATTGTTTCACTGGGATCTAGGGACAAAGAAACCAACTAAGACAGTGAGGTAGACATTGCTGATATCCACTCCCACCCAATTCCCCTCAACTTCCAGGCCCTCGGAAGATGCTCTACTTCCCCCTGGACTTTAGGCAAGGACACGTGACTGTTCTGACCAATGAAATTCAAGCAGAATTGGTAGGTGACACTTTCATACCAAAGCACTGGTCAGCCAGTCTCTGAGCAGCATCTATGATAAGCAAATTTGACCTTGCAGCTTGAACAAACAAATAAACTTGTTTTAAGCTACTGAGATTTGGGGGTTGTTTGTTTCAGCAACATAGTCTAATGTACGCTAATTAATACTGAGGGGGAGTGGACAGGAAGTGAAAAAGAAAAAGAAACCGAATGGAAGAGGGGCAATCTTCAATGAAGTTGTTAACGTTTTCAAATTCTCTAAAGACATTAAAGAGCTTCGTGACCGAAGCGACTGTTGATTTGGCCACCTGTGTTCCCTGGGATAGCTGAGGACGGTACAGGGCTGCGGTGGAGTTTGCTATTTTGTGGACCTGTGTCTAGAAAAGCGTAGAAACCACGGTCAGGCGGCTTTCGTGTTTTGGCTCTTCATTCCTGGATGCAGGGAGCCTGAGAAGCAGGGTCAGCGGGGCTAGGGCTGGGGTGCATGGGAATTAGAGAGCGTGGCTGGTGGGACATGTGGTTTCTTGACTCTCCATGACCTTGCTGGTTGGCAGCCTACACATTTCTCACTGGGACAGTTTTCACTCCCTCAAGCCCATTGGGTTGTCATATCCTTGGCTTATGCACTCACCCCAGATCACGTCCTTAACCCGATGGTTGGAGGTTCATGCGTCACAGCACACCAAATCTGGCTCCCTGAACAATGCCCTGCCCACCTTCACAAGAAGGCCATAGAAACCACTCGAAACCCCACTCTGCCCTGGCAGTATCTCCAGGGCCATGTCTCAGTGCCCACTGGCTGCCCCCCTCCTACCCTCTGGTTTCTCCAGCTGTATTCTGACACCTATCTTCTGTCTAGCTAGCTACTTAGCACATCAGCCCTCTCTCTGACGTTGGTCCCCTCTGGGCATGGATTTGTCAATTTTACACACGGCTCGGGCAAGCAGTAGGTGGTCTGCCTATGCTAAGCTCCCCAGGCTGCTGCGCAGTCAGGCCTGCTCTTTGCCCAGCCACTGACAGGGGTTTGAGCAGCCCCTCTTAGAACCCCAACTCCTGATGGATGTTGTGCCATGAGAGAGTGGTCAAGGACTCAGTCTGTCTCCCCCAGACAAAGCCAGCCCCAAGGGACAGTGGGAGTTCTGCAAAAGTACACTTTCCCTCCCCTCCCCCCCATTTCCCTGTTAACATATTCACCTCCTTCCCACGTTTACATTGGGTTCTCTGGCATTACCCCTCAAGCCTCCCCTAGCTTTCCCAGGACACGTGGCCCCCTGAATTTTCCTTCCTCCAATAGGTGGCGTTGCTCTGTCCATTTCCCAAGGGCCAGCAGAGTATAGGACCAAGAACATCAGCTTTGAATTAAGAGACCTGGGTTCAAATCCTAGTCCCTCCATTTACTGGCTGGGGATCATTTAATCTCCTACAGTCCATATTTCCCTGCCTGTAACATGAGAAGAACACAGCCCAGCCCACCCTACTGAGTTGTGAGGATTAATGAGATAATACATGGAAACTTTCCTACTATCATGTGGTTAGTCAATGTGCTTTGTTAACTTCCCTCTCTTTCCCGCCCCCCGCCCCCCCCAGATTCCTTCATCTTTTACAACTTCATGCCCTAACTATTAAAATGAGTCTGTCCTACCTCTTACCTAGGGCTCTGTTATTCTAAGATGCTAATAAATGAATCATGCAAAGGGTGTTGAAGGAGCATGACAGGAAATGTGTCCCTTTCACCATATATCATATTTTTAGTCATTTCCAGGCTCTTACAAAGCCTCAATTCAAAGATATAATGAATAACAGGAAAATTATATTTCACAGGAGACTAGTTAAGGAGGTTCTTAATAATAGCTATATATTATTGAATATCTATTACATGCCAGGCACTGTGCTAAGTTCACTGCATTCATTATCTTATTTAACTGACACATGCAAAAAACCTCTATGAAATATTATGACCCTGTTTTACAGATTGGACAAATGAAGCTTAGAGAGGTTGTGAAATTGGCCCATGGTCAGACAACTAGTTATATGAAGAGCTAGGATTCAAGTTGGAGCCTTCTAATTCCCCAAACCACCATGCTAGACTGCCTCCCCCTTTAGGTGAGAGGCCCTTCTCCAGACTTCAAATCAAGTGTTGCCTTCTTAGTCTGTATTTACCCCCAACACAGTGAAACCCTCATGCCTGTCCAGTGTGTCACTGAACATACATGTTACAGATGTAACAACACACTCTAAGGAAATCCCTAACGTGCAGTAAACACTTTATAAACAGCAGCTGCTGCTATTACTATAATCATTACATAGAACCTGTTGCTACTGCTCCCAGATAGAGGTGTGCTTATAGGCGAATGGTGACTTTATTGTTTCTGATTTTTTCATTTTTCTAAAACACAAAAGGCCTTTCTTTTGAAGTCATGTATATCCTGATGCCAAATCTCAAAGCCATGGTCTGGGTGGAAGAAATGCTCTCTCAGTCCTCTTTCAGCATCAGCCTAACCTAACTGCCCTGCCAGGCCTGCCTGCCCACAGTTAAGAGTGGCTGACAGAGGGATGACAGCCTTGGTCCTCATGCAGAGGCAGCTCGGGACATGTCCACAATTTAACCTTCTAAAATACCGCCTCCTGCGTGGCCATCCTGTATCCTCTCTCCAGTACCCACAGTAACTCGCCTGCAGGATCAGCCCGAGTCCCCTCTCTTGTGAGACCCTCCATGATCTGGCCAGAAGGAACAAAGCCAACCGTGTTTGCACTGCTCTCAAATGCAATGCCCTCTCTACCCCCCCCTAATAAATTCAGGCTTGCCTCAAAGCTGCTCCTCCCGCCTAAAATGTCCTCCCCTGACCCCACTCCCAGACATCCCTTCCTTATCTAAATCCTAGCCACCTTTCACAGCCCAGATCAAATCCCACCTCCTCTGCAAAGCTGCTCTTACAACGGAAGCCACCGCAACATCCCCAAGTGGCAGAATGCTCACTGCAGTAATGGCCAACGTGAAAGAGTGGCAGGTTTTAGCTTCCTGGGGCGGACATAAGCCCCTGAGAGAAAGAACCAGTTCTCACACCTCTTTTGCAGTCTCCTATTTGAGGTGATGAGACAGTCACACAGGAATCAAGTGAGCTATAAAGATAATTTCTGCTTGCCACTACTCTTTTTTTTTTTTTTGCCACTACTCTTTCCCAACTGACCTTCAATATAAATGTCTAAGGTATATGTACTAGGATTTCTAGATTTCTTGGATGTGACAAAAATGACATCTGGTTTGATTGTACTGTATCACTTAGAATTTTAAAGGGAAAAATGACTTTCTCATCAAGCATAACAATGCCTTGGGGATCAAGGTATTTACCCACCTCCTGATTATGGAACCAACTGAGAGATAAACAAGATCTACTGGAGTCTGACAGATGAAGACAGAAACATCAGCTTCACTTCTGATGAAGCCCATTGGAGACCATGGCTTTCGCTTTAAGACAGAGTGGCATGTTGAGCCACCCTGTCATGGGTACAGCACGTGGCCCAGGCCTACCCCTTTACAGGGTACTGTCCCTGTAAGCTCAGAGCAAAAAGGAGGAGAGGATGCATACACCTGGAGGTCAGGCCGGTTCTAAACACGAGAAAGGCTGAGAGAGGCATCCCTAGCTCTAAGCTTCCCACTTAGGAGTCAGGAGGAGTGGGTGAAGGGTGAGGAGAGAAGCCTTGTGTTTTCCAGAGGAAGATCCCCCACATGGAAAAAGAGGTTCCCCTCACTAATACATGGTCCTAAAAATACTGTTATGCAAATAATATTAAAATATATTAAAAATTAAAATATGTTAAAATGTTATGCAAATAATAATTGAACTGGATAATAGCTGAAAGGGGCTAGAAAGTCAGTAGATTAGGCTTTGCTAAGCCAAAGAACTCGCGCAAAGATTTGCTTCTTTGAGTACAGCCGCTTGCTCCTCAGGGGTATTAGTTCGCCTGCACACCTGTAGGTCATCTGTTGACCTTGACATGGATTACTACCAAACAGCCCATTGGTGGCATCTAGCCAGAGTATCCTATATAAAAAGAGCCTAATATGCTAAGTGTTTGATCATTCGTTGGACTGTTCGACCAGTCGCTATGACATGCACTGGCCACCAGGGGGAAGATGCTCTGACCAGTAGGTTAGCTTGCTGCTGAGGTCCAGCGGATTAGGACTGGGCAAGATGGACAGGACACACCCTGGGGCCCTCTCGTGGCCCCTCCCAAGCCCCGACTGTGCACTGGTGGGGTCCCTTGGCCTGGCCTGCGCCCTCTCGCAATCCAGACTCCTCAGATAATGTCAGAAAGCTGGTTTCGGCCCGAGCCCCACAGGCACCGGGCCTCTGGTATATAATAAGGAGGGCCTGACACTTCCACCTGAGTCAAGCACTCTTTCATTCATTCAACAGACATCTATTGAGTCATGCCTGTGTACCAGCTCCTGTGCTTGGCAGTGGGGATATAACAGTGCATGAGCCCAGTGGGCACCAATATCAAGCAAGCACAAGGTGGCAGCAGGGACCCCAAATTCACCCAGTTCTACGAACAAGTGTGTGAACTCATGGATTGGTTCAAAATGCTGTAAGATAAATGCTGATTCTGTGAGAGAAGAATATGTATTGCAACGTTTACAGCTTTCTAATGAGGAGAAACACGAATGATCTCTGAACCAGGACAGGGAGCACTGAGGGATTTCTTCATTAAGGCACCTCCTGGAAGAGTGCACAATTCCGAGTTGCCTGGGGTGCATTTCCAATGTGCGTGTGGTAGACGAACCGACCATGACCGATGAATCCCCTGGGCCCACACATGCCTGCGTCTCAAGGCTGCCTTCTCTTGTCTGCAGCCCACACTGCTCCGGGCACTTACCCGCGGAGCCGAGCCTTGGAGTTCTGATCAGGGCCCTGTAACGGGGACTTTATGTTCTAAACTGTTGCTGTGCACACTGTCACTTGGTGAACAATGGAACCCACTGAAAGGGGTGACGCTGGTTACCAGCAAGGGGGACAGGTGCCAGGGAAGAAAGGAAGGAGGAACAGCAGGAAGGAAGCCTGGCTTCCGAGGCTTCTCCCCACACCAGGCTTCATGCTTCAACCAACGCAGTTCCTTTGTCAGAATCTCTTCGCTGCGCATTGTCCAGAGCCCAGGAGGTGGCAAGAAGGTTTCTGGCCCCGAACCGCAATCTCTGCCCAGGTCAGCCAGGAGCAAGCAGCTTCCACAGTCCGGTCCCCAGAGAGTGGCAAGAAGTGCTCACTGCCTCCTCACAGGTGTCCTTTGTTTCACGATCACCGTTTCATTATTTGTATTATTTTAATTCCTTCCTTCTGGGCTCCCCCTGCCTTCCCATGCGAAACTAGTTCAGAGATGCCACTTTTGGAGCTCATTACGTTGTCATGGCAACTGGAATTTTCAAAGTTTAATTCTCCTGCTCATCTCCCCTCCACGAACTCCCCTTTCCCAATTCCCGTCTCCTGCCACATGTATGTTTTTCTCAAGAAATAAAAACCTGGGAGAAAATAAGACCAACATCACCGCCAGGTAAATGTTTTGTCACATGCTCCCTATTTCAGCACAGCACGTCCCTACTGGGTATTTGAAATTGCGCCTATTCTCGCTGTTTCCAATTAATATTCTTAGACTCCAAATCGTGATGCTTGGGAGCAAGGCCTTGAGTAACTGCCCTCAGTGTGCCGCCTCCCCCTCCGAGAAGCAGATCCCTCCCTGCTTACATAAACCCCGCACATGCTGCGTCGGAGTTCTCATTTGTTAGCCCTGAACACAGCGTTTAGAACAGCGACGGTAGAGGGAGAGTGAAAACGCCTCAGATGCACTTCACAGGGGCTTTCTGGAGATCACAGGACCCAAAAGAAAATCCCCAAAGACAATTTGCTAAATTAATTTAATTATAACATTAACCTTTGTGATAAAAAACAAAAACAAAAAACAACAGATGGAGATAGAGAGGGAGAAGAGACCAAAACGGGAAAGAGAGAGCCTGGACTTCCACACTGAATGTCAGCCACCGCAGGAAGGCTGGCCCTGGCTCCCAGGGGCGTCGCTCACCCATGGGACAGAGGCTTGGGCCCCGGCACGCTGAGCGGGGATCTGCAGGCTGTTTGGTCCACGCAGCTCTAATGGGGTTGGCACCCTGGGACCCCTGCTCTGGGGTCCAGGTGACCCAAGAGAGCAGTCCTCCTCTCTCCTGAGGACAGCCTTGTGCCTCTACTGCTCTTCCCACTGGGGACAGGGAAGATGATGAGGGCCGAGGGGGATGTGAAACTGATAGATACGGCCTGACCCAGATTATGGAGACAGTATCCAGAGGCTCCAAGATACAATGACTCTTGGGCAACTGAGACCCAGTATATTTAATTCTCAGACCTACTGAGTTTGAGATTAGGCTCTTGTGACATCAAACATGAAGGATGATAATTTTAATTGGGACTCTGCTTACTTATTACATCCTTCATCGATGGGAAACACAAGGAGATCCCCAACTGCTTACGTCATACATGCCCAGACTCTCGCCTTGCTTACACTGGCCCTTAACAGGATTCGCTGTGTAGATGGGGGACTGCACAGCGGTAAGGGTATACTGTCCTTCACAGGGAGGAGGAGCAAAGGGCGGGAAGGCTGGGCAGTACAAGGGCACATGGATAAAATGGAATGGCGGGCATGCTGGGGAGAGGAGAAGGCAGAAAAGAAATGGGGAAGGACTTCGAGCTGGTAGGGCGGTACCACGTGTGGACTGCTGAATGGGGCAGGGAGGGGGAACCGGCTGCCGGGGAGGGTAAGGTTGTATTGACCGAAACTCTCAGGACTCTGGTTGGCCCTATGGAGTGTCCTGCCCAGCCCCTGGCTTCTAAGCATCACGCCTATGCCCGAGCACCTGTCTCCTGGCCCAAGAGGGAGCCCTCCTTCTGGGCAGTAGACCACCTGCCCTGCCAGTCCACTCCCTACCTGCCCTCACCCTGCTTCTTTCAACTTACCTGGACACTAACATCAGAAAAACCGTTCCTGGCACATAGTAGGTGCTCAACTAATATGCTCACCTCATATCCACTCACACCACCTCCGAGTTGACCTGACGGTGCAGGGGACAGGCCCTGGACCCTCTGCCAGGTGGGAAGCTCCCTCAAGTGCCCACATCATTCTGTTCCTCTGCCTCAGGGATTTCTCCGCTCCCCCAGGCGCTTGCTCAGTCCACAAGCGGGGCAGCCCCAGAGGGTCATCACCCAAGGAGGAACTGGACTTCGTGGAGATCACATATAGGTACAGACCCAGCTTCCCCAGTCTTCTGTGGAGCAACACCGGGGCACATCCTATATGGTTCCTGAGAGGGCTCCCAGTGGATGGAGCCTCAGGCATCCACAGGAACCCATCCATGGACACATACTCTCAGGCTTTTTCTCCTTCTCTGTTTCCCCTCTCTCCCTCTCACAGCTTGAGGTCACTTCCCAATTAAACTACCCACACATCCAATCCTTCCCTTAGGGCTCTGTTTCAGGGAAACCTAGATTAAAGCCCTAGATGTGAACTAGTTAGTCCCATCCAATCATCCCCCCACCCCTTTCCGGCAGAAGGATGGAGAAAAGAGAGGGGTGACCTTCAACTTGAGGAGAGCAAAGGTGTGTGGGCTCAAATACAAAATGCCTCCTACTTTTCAAATTTTGCCTGGAGCAAATCCTGACTATGTGGACAAGAAATTCCTAGAACGAGGGCTAAGTTATGGTTACCTTGTCTGTAAAAATGGCCAGCAGAGCCCAACCAGAGACAGCTACTTGCTACTGCTTCTGAGGCTCGTGCTGAGAAAAGGGGCCAAGAACGAGCGACTGAATGAGCACCACACTTCCTCTCGGGGGCAGACAATCTGGGACACAACTGGCCTGGAGGTTCCCTCTGACGGTTTTAGACTCTTTTCTTCCTATTCAGAGGTGAAGGCAGAGGGAATGTAGAAGGTGGAGATGCCAATGAAAGCAAAGTCCTGGATTCCAGCTCATTATCTCTGGAAAGAATATGAAGTTGCTTAATCCACCAGTGAACCTCTCACTGCTGGTCAACCCAGAGGCGCCCTTTCTAAGGTCACCAAGTGAAGAACAGGTGGTGTTCCACGCGGGTTCATCAACCCACTCGAGACGTCGTTGCTTGGTTACCTGTTGTAGCCCCATTGGTTGCGAAGTGACATTTTCAGAACAACGGACACTTTCCACTAGGGAAAAACACACAGCATTTCTCCTGTGGGAAACAGCTGTGTCAGCTGGGAAAAGGACATCCACGCACTTGACCCAGAGGTCAGGCCCGTGCAGACTGTCAGGGTCTGGTAGCTACTCCCTCTGTTATGATGTTTTCTATCCTAAGTCAAGAGTCAGAGCTACTATTCAAAGCCTGTTCATTTTCTTCCTGGCATTTACCATTAATGTTAATACTGTGTTATTTGCTTGCTTAATCGTGTGTTTTCTGTCTGAGCCATTAGCATATGAAGCTCGTGAGAACAGGGCGGGGGGGCCACATCCTCTCATTCACTTTCAAACTCAGAGTGTCCAACATACAGGTGTTTAGCAACCATCGGCTGACAAAATATTTTAATAAATGATCACAAGTATTTCTTCCACTTAACTTCCTCTACTTAAAAAAAAATTATCTTGTGTCTTCTCCCCTCAATTCTTGGTCCCAGAAAGCTGCTGGCTAAGGTATGGATGTCTGGTAGTAAGATCCTCACTCTCTCATATAATATTTGATCATTGGGTAGCTTGGTCTAAAGGAAGAGTAGTGTGATAAGATGGGACCAGGTGATGGCGGAGATACTTCTCCATATACAGCGCAGAAGGTCATGGGGAAGAGAGTGGGGAAGGATCACACCCCATTTTACTGACATTCCAGTCAACTCTGGTGAGGGCTAGGGGCCTCCTCTGGTTTGGTCAACTTCAGCTTATAGACCAGCGGTTCTCAACCTGTGAGTCGCGACCTCTTTGGGGGTCGAACGACCCTTTCACAGGGGTCGCCTAAGACCATCGGAGAACACATATATAATTACATACTGTTTTTGTGATGAATCACTATGCTTTAATTATGTTCAATTTGTAACAATGAAATTGGGGGTCACCACAACATGAGGAACTGTCTTAAAGGGTCGTGGCATTAGGAAGGTTGAGAACCACTGTTATAGACTGATCAGCTAGTACGTAGATTAGTGATCAAGTTCAGTTTAATATGGCTAAGAGTAAGGGGCCCTTTTAGCAGATTGTGGGGTTCCTCCTGTTCCCCCAAAGGCTCTCAGTAGCTGCGCATCTCTTGGGTTCTCTGTGGAGCACGGCTTCCCAGCGCTCTCCCTGCCTATCAGAGTTTGCTTCTTCGATAGGAAAGAGTAATTTCAATATTTTCACTAAATGAGGAATATTTTGGGATGCGATGATAATTAAGTTGAGAATGTAGTGATGCACTTGACATCGAGGGGGAAATAAAGAACTTTTAATTCCACGGCACCTCTAACAGCCTTGGAGCTGAACAGCTAGAGGTGCCACACACCAGTGTACAACCACGCTGTAAAGACTGTGATTATCAACCGGGGAAATTGGAAGGTATTATTTCAGCCACCTCAGAGTGCATGTGTCTGCAAGTGCACAGAAAACATGTCTAATTATAGGGGCTACAGGCTATAAGCTCGGAATGAAGTGAGGCTCTAACTATTATGAATTTCCATGTGGTGGAATCAATTGCTTTGAGATTCCATAGACCAGAAAGAGAAACACAGGTCCAAGCAAAAGAACTTTTCTCCTCATCTTGAAAAGCCTAGGACTGTGGTATAAGCACCAAAGTGAAATGAGCATATGGGATACATTACAACAGAAAAAGAAAGCCAAGTAAAGGCCCCTCAAATAGCAATGATTGATTACAGTGGGTCACATCTGTCCCACTGATAATGACAATGTGCCCTCTTTCTCCCTGTACTAGAGAAGGTCTGAGCATAGTTCCTAGACTCGACCCTTGACCCCAGCAAAAGAATGAACTTCTACTACAGTAACCTGTGCCCAGCTCTTCAGCCAGTATTAAACGTGGGCTTCGGGGGAATTATACCCATTGGAAACAATGCTCAAAATCTCAGGAAAATCTCTGATGAATAAAGACATCCCACATATTGAAAGACGGCCTTTGATTCGTTCAGTAGGAGGTTATCTACTGGGAGCCACTGTGGAGCTGTTAATCATGCTTGCTACGTCCTGGGAAAGGGAAGGTGAACTCACCATGGTACCTGCCTTCATCATCTATGAAAGGTGCAGTGAGCTCCACAAATAAATGAGACAAGTGCTCTAATGGACGATTATATACAGTGCGAGGAGAACGCAGATGAGGAAACGTAAGGAGGATTGGACCTTGAAAGATGAGGCAAGGTTCCTCTGTCGAATAGGCAGGTATGTAGAGGAGGTTAATGGGGTTATTTCCAGGCAATAGGAACCAAAAAAAGAGGAGATGTGTGTACCTGGGAAATCCAGGAATTGAGTGTGTGGTGGGCTAAAGGAGAGGCTACGTGGGGTTGAGGCTGGAAAGGTAGGCTGGGCTGAGCTTTGAGAGGTTATATAAGACAAGGACCACTAATTCAGATTCTTTAATAAAATGATGATGAGAGAAGGTAGCAGTTGAAGCTGTGTCTGTGATTATTCTGTTTGTTTTAAAGTCTTTAACTGTTAAAAATTTAATCTATATTCATCATTTCTACCCACCAAATGTTTTTTTGTTACTTTGCTTTTTCTGAGAATTTACTGGTCTATGATATTTAAAAGAATGTGATTCATTGAGTAACCACCAGTCTACATTACTTATAGTCTTAAAATTTCAACATAAATTTATGATACTTATTAATTTTCATTACACATTATTAATGTTTTAAGCTAGGATGTAGAAAAACCAAAACTCTTATATATTGCTGGCGTATTTGTAAAATGGTACAGCCGCTCTGGAAAATAGACGGCAGGGTCTTATAAGCCTAAACACACACATACCATATGACCCAGCAACTGTATTCTTGGCGTTTAGCTCAGAGGGGAAAAATACAAACAACTTACATTCACACAGAAACCTATACACAACTGTTGAGAGCAATTTTATCTGTAATAGCTCAAAAATGAAAACAACCCAAACGTCCTCCAAGGGGTGCCTGGTTAAACCAACTGTGGTCCATCCACACTACAGGATAGTACTCCGAAATAAAAAGCACATAGAAGTAAACAGGAATGACTTGGATGGATTTCAAGGGAATTATGCCGAGTGAAAAAGAAAAGTCCATTCTAAAAGGTTACATACCATATAATTCCATTTATATAAGATTCTTTTGGGGGAGGTTATTAATCTCACCCAAGGATATTTTTCCCATTGATTTTTAGAGAGAGTGGAGGGGGGGAGAGGGGGGGAGAGAGAGAGAGAGAGAGAGAGAGAGAGAGAGAGAGAGAGAGAGAGAAAGAGGGAAAGAAACATCGATGTGAGAGAGACACATTGATTGATTGCCTCCTGCATGTGCCCCGACTGGGGCTGGGGATCAAACCCTGCAACTCACGCACATGCCCTAGACTGGGAATCAAACCCGTGACCCTTCAGTGTGCCAGCTGATTCTCTAACCACTAAGCAACACCAGCCAGGGCTATATAAGATTCTTAAAATAACAAAACTAGAGAGACGTAGAACAGATGAGTGGTTACCCGGGACTGTGGGGTGTGGGTGGAGAAAAGTGGGTGTGACTTATAAAGAGGTAGCACAAGGGAGTCCTGTGATGGGCCAGTTCTGTATCTCTATTGTGGTGGTAGTTCCACAATTCTACAATAAAAATGCATGAAACCACACACACACACACGCATGCAAAACTGGTGAAATCTGAATAAGCTCTGTGGAGTGTACCAATGCCCATTTCCTAGCTGTAGTATTGCATTGTAGTTATGCAGAATGTGATCACCGAGGAAGCCAGGTGAAGAGTATATGAGATCACCCCAAACTTTTTTCTTTGGCAACTTCCTGCAACTCTATAGTTATTTCAAAATAAAAAAAAACTTTAAAAAAAGCCATCCATGTCCTTACACATTGTCAACTTCAACAGCTATTTTTTAGTCATCTTTGTATTGGGTCGCTATGACTCACTCAGCACTTGGGGTTTGCTCATTCCCTTTTGAAACCCTGTGCTTCTTTGTCCTGGAGACGTGATGCTTTCCCGATATCCTTTTGACCAGTCTAGATCTTCTAACTCTTTAGTGGTCAGTTTTCTAGAATTCTCTATCACTGTCTGTTTTTTCCACATGCCCTCCATGGACAACCTTACCTATTTTGGTCATTTTCTCTATCAGGTACTGACAGTGTCACTTCTTTTCTCCCTCTGTTCTTAAAACACAAATTGTTGGCTGATCCCATCTACTTCTTTGGCCCCCCTGAACCTCAGACTCTCTCTGTCTGAAATGGAACACATCTCTCTCCCAGAACAGGAGCTGTCTGTATTCCTTCATCTATTCCTCATCTCTGTAAATGGAACCAAAGATCTCCAAGACACTCACAACTGAATCTGGGATCTACTCGTATGCTAGAACGGTCCTCCCTCACCCATGACAGCCAGTCATTCATCACGTCCTATTTTACCACCTCAAGGATTCGCCCGTTTCCCCCTTACCTTTTAGCTATCGGTGCCTGACATCCTCATTCCCTGTCCACCAACTAAGGCTTTGTAATAGTCTCATTACAAATCAGTCCCATTTTATCACCTTTCCTAATCCTCTACGCGCTCAACTTGAAAGTCAAAACTAACTCTCGTAGTTTTCTATGTGACCCCCATGGTCACACAGCTCATCCAGGAAAGGGCAGGAACATCACCACACGTGTTTAACACGGAATCTGTCTGCGGGCTGGAAGCTCTACGTGTCTTGGCCGCCTCCAAGGTCCCTTCATCTCCATCAAGATCTGCTGTCCTAGATGCCAGGTAGTCTCTTTCCAAAAAAGGCACCGGGACGATATGGAAGCTGTGTTCAAGAGCACTGATATTTGGCCCTGGCAGACCTCAGTCCCCATTCGGAACCTGCTGCTTAATAGCTTTGTGAGCTTGGGCAAATTACCAAGCCTCCTGGTCACGGCGATCCTATTTATAACAACAAGACAGTAATACTCCTTATCGCCATCGTGAGGATTAAAGGAGCCCAGTATGTCATGGGATTGGCAGTGTTTGGTACACAGCACAGTTGTAAGTAAATTACACATTTAAAAAATTTTAACCTAAAACGAACCCTACTCTACACCTGTGAACTAGCCAAATGGTAGAAGTGTGTTTTGCTTTCTCAAACTCCATCCCAAACCTAAACGCCTTTGCTCAAAACCTTTGTCCTGTGTTCTTCCCTAGCCACCTAGTGGCTCGATTCAGCGATTTAGCAGGAGTCCAGGAGCCTTTTGTCTTCGTTCCACCCCCACTTCACTCTCAGACACACCCACTAGTCACCAAGTCATGCAGATCCCTTCCCACCAACACCGCCCGGATGCGATGCGGCCCATCCTCTCCACCACCACTCCGCGGTTCTCCTGCAGGCCTCACTGCTCCTCTGCCTCTCTCCTCAGCTGCTGCTCCTCAAGTTTCTCCCTGCCTCCAGCCTTGCCTCTCTTTATACTTTCTCCAGGGTGATCGCCTTCCAGTACAAACTGGTCATCTTCAGAGCTTAAACTTGAGCTCCCCCGACCCCCCAAGCTTCTGGGATCAGGTTCAAAGTCCTTAGCTTAGCCCAGCGGTTCTCAACCTGTGGGTCGCGAGCCCTTTGGGGGTCGAACGACCCTTTCACAGGGGTCCCCTAAGACCATCTGAAAACACATATTGAATATATAATTACATATTGTTTTTGTGATGAATCACTACGCTTTAATTATGTTCAATTTGTAACAGCGAAAATACATCCTGCATATCAAATATTTACATTACGATTCATAACAATAGCAAAATTACAGCTATGAAGTAGCAACGAAAATAATTTTATGGTTGGGAGTCACCACAACATGAGGAACTGTATTAAAGGGTAGCGGCATTAGGAAGGTTGAGGACCACTGGCTTAGCCCATATGAAGGGCCCTCTACTTCGTCTCCTCTACTTCCCCTAATGTGCTTCTCCCATTGCTCCCGGTGCATTTGTAAGCAGTCCCCTGGCCTGGCTGTCCCCGCCCCAGTTTGGGGACAGTGCTAATGCACCCAGGCCTACCTCCTTCTCTCCAGAAGCCCTGGGGACAGCAGGTCGAGGTGGGGGGACAGCTCAGGACCCTTTCTGTCTGTGTGAGCCTCCTGCCCGTAGCACCTGACCTCCTTCAGGAGGTGCCTGTGCAGCGCTGGTTTGTGTTCATGGAGACAGGAAGCTCTGCTTCTGCTCAAACCTAAGCTAATGGTTTTCATCAAATCGCACTTCCTCTGAGACACATAAAAATGCTGCAGTGCCCCATCCACACTTCCTCCTGAGATACACTGAAGCCGATGAACACACCTCACAGCCTTCCTTTACCTCCAGCCCTGGGGCTGGTGCCAGTGGGCCATGGCTGCCAATGCCTCCTCTCACCTGGACTCTTCTCTTCACCTGCCTAACACGGGGCGGGGGAAGGGGGGTGCACCTCCCTCCATTGTCATCCCTCTGCTTTAGGAAAACCGTGGTAGTGACATTCCAACGGCCCGCAGCTCCCTGGGAACATGTCCTCTGGAGACAAAACCTTCAGAGCTTGTCCCTGGCTTTCTAGTGCAACTCCCAACCACGCCCTCACTCCAAAGAGAGAGCCACATCCCCCCAGCGGCCTGTGAAACCAGACCAAGCGGAGAGCCCGTGCCCCTCCCACTCCTGTACACAGATCCTCCACAGACACCAGTAAAAACCCTCCCCATCTGTGTCGAGCATCAGAACGTGGAAAAGAAACCTGGACGGAAATATTTCAGTCCCCGCCTGTAAGGCGCCTATTGTTAACATTCCTGTAAATGTCAGCATTTACTCGCACCAGCTGCTGCCAGCTGCTGCCGTCGCTTCCTAGGCTTCCCCACAAGTGCTAAGGAGGCAAATGTCACTTCAGCTCTGCTTCCTCTCCCAACCTGAGGAGGCCACTCCCCGTCAGAGAGCTGACCGCCTCACGACTGGTTCAAGCCAAAATGACAGGCTGCTACCCAGCCGACAGCCACCAGACCTAAGAGGTGGAGGAAACCCAGGTCAGTATTCTCAAAGGGCATAAGAGCGAATGGCCGTTCCATGCCAGACCCTGGGTATGAGGGAGAATTGCTATCCCATTTCACAGAGGAGGAAGCAGGCTCAGAGCTAACAAGGGGGAGCGTTAGGTTCTCCATGACTGCCCAGCGCTTCTCCCAAGCTGCTATTCTTTCCCTCCGGAGAAGGATGTAGGAGGATGAAGAGATGCAATTCCACACCAAGCACATCCATCAGAGTGGATACGGTCAGGCTCAGGACTTGTCCTGCGGGGCAGAGCTCGGTCACATTTCCCAGCTCTGAGAACCCACCCTGGAATCTTATCTGGAACACCAAGGACGTGTTAGCACAGCACCTGTTTTCTCGCTCTCCAAATAGTAAGAATCTGACTTGAATTCTCTAAACTAAAACATGGACAGACTTAAGAAATGAGTAACGATCAAGAACAGAGGGCCCAGCCCTAGCTGGTTTGACTTAATGAATAGAGCGTTGGCCTGCGGACTGAAGAGTCCCGGGTTTGATTCCGGTCAAGGGCACATGCCCGGGTTGCAGCCCAGCCAGTGTGGGTCAGTTGGATGAGCATCAGTCCATGCACTAGGAAGTCACTGGTTTGATTCCAGGTCAGGGCACATGCATGTAGGCTGGATCCCCAGTAGGGGGCATGCAGGAGGCAGCCGATAGATGTTTTAGTCTCTCATTGATGTTTCTCTCTCTCCCTCTCCTTCCCTCTCTCTCTAAAATAAATAAAAACACATTTTTAAAAATAGAAAAAAGAATAGCAGATAAGATCACACCAACCAGAGATGATCTCCCCAGTAGAAATACAAAAAGAAGAAGTGTGTGGTCAGGCCCCTGCCATAAGCAGTCGCTGAGGGCAGTTTGGAGTTTGCGGTACAGGCTTGTGGAGAGAATTACCTAGAGCACGAAGAGTGTCAATAATGCTCAGGAAAAATAAATATCACACGATCTCACTCAATTTTGGAATATAATGAACAACATAAAGTGATGAACAAAAACAGATTCAGAGACAGAGAAGCATCGATCAGACCATCAAACCTCAGAGGGAAGGCAGGGGCGGGTGGGGGTGAGGGGGACAGATCAACCAAAGGACTTGTATGCATGCATATAAGCCTAATCAATTGACACAGACACCAGGGGGGTGAGGGGATGAGTGGGGGATGGAGAGGCAATGGGGGGATAAGGACACATATGTAAACCTTAATCAATAAAAAATATATATATAAAATAAATAATGCTCAGCGAATGAGTGAACACAAGAAATTCCGTAATGTCTTAGCACTATCCTCTCAAGATCACACTATAAAAAACTCCATCACACTGTCTCCCGTTTTTCCTTAACGACCATTTCATAAGTCACCACCAGCTCTTAGTTCCCAGAGTTGGACATGGTTGTTTCCTCCTTAATCCTACCGAGTCTGGTCTCTCCCTATGCCAATCCTTCCCCCGCAGACACCAGATCAATGATCCTACCTATTCCTCCAGTCCGATACCTTTTTGAGTGTGCAAGTTTTACTTCTAAGTTTAATTTCTATTTTCTCAAAGTCATATATGTTAAGTTTTAAATTCAAGTATTTTTTAAAGACTTCTAGTGAAAAAAACTGCAGTTCACTGCCTGCCTTCCTCCCTCCCCCTTCTCTGAATCTCACTCCCCTGAGGCAAGCGCTTAGAATTCTTTTACCTGTTTCTTCTGCTATTCATTTCCAGTTTTCAAAATATTATACTTACACGGCTGCTATTTCTTTCTCTCTCAATTTTAGGAATTGCTTAAAGACTTCCTCACTGTGGAACCTAAGATTTTAATCTTTGACATTCCCTTCCCCTCCCCACACTTGTCCTCCCCCATGCTCCTCTCTCGGCCATGATAGCACCATAGGGGTAATCTCAAAATCCAGTTTGACAATGTAAGTGTGGTTGGCCTCAGATCTGCCTCGAGGACTCACTAAGCTTCTGTTCCTTTAGAGGCAACACTTGTATTTTGTGAAACCAATTGCTTAGATCAGGGAGTGCATGTGTATACAAATATATACATTTATATATTCATACACATACATTCATAAGTACACAGTGTTGATAAAAACCATTAAACTCTTTTGAATACAATACTCATCAGGGGATATATTAGTTTTTTTTGTTTTTTTCTTAGAGAAATCATTTTTAGAGCCCTCTGTCCTCCTACGCAAATCTGGACCTGCTTCTCTCTAGGCCTCTGACTGCCTTCACCCTAGACTTCCCTTCGCCATCATGCTTGAGATCCCCTTTGCCTCTCTCCTCTGTTAAATCCCTTGCTTCCGTCAGTATCATGTCCTTCTCTCTCTTCAAGTTCTTCCTCATTTTAGTGACTCACATTCTCCAGGAACTTCTTCAGAAAGAATGTCTGGAAATATTGCTATTATCCTTGCAAATAATTGCTATTTTGGTGGGTATAGACTTCTGTCCTGGAAATTTTTTTTCCTTCAGAAAGCTTTAGGCACTTCTCTATTGGTTTCTAATTTTCAATGTCGTTTAGATATCCAAAGCCATCCCAATTCCTAATTATCTGTAGGCAAAAATCCATCCCCTTCTGAATCACTAGAAGCTTTTAGAATATTCTCTTGAACCAGATGCTCTGAAATTCCATGATGATTCCTTGGTGTGGTCTTTCTTTATTAGTTGTGCTGTGTGCTCAGCGGGCATTTTCATTACATATTTGTTCCCTTTTATCTCCATACCCACCTCCCATCTTCCTGCCATACAAACTGCCATCACAATCTATTTAATTTGAATACCTTTTATTTGAATGCATTTTTACCAACTGCATTGTGTGTATATTCCTATTTATATAAATGCCATATCACACTGTTTCCTTCTTATCTTCACTAAACTGTGTTTTTAAGATACCCTGTACCTCTGTGGTATTTGTTGCTCCTAAGTGCTGCATAGTACATCATGGAATACATCCAACCGTTTTCCTACCTACTCTCCCAGTCATTAATCCTCAGGCTTCTCCAATTCCCATCCACTAGAAAAACAACACTGGAAAGAGTATCCATGCTCATGTCTCAACCACTCTTTTAATCTGGTCATGTGAGTTTACTGCTGCTGGGAATGTTTTTTGGTATTTTTCTTTGTTAATATCTTCTTTTGCATTTTATGTAACCCTTATTAGTGTAACATCTGACCTACCCTGATTTTCTTATGTTCATTCAATTTTTATGATTTCACTTTTATATTCCAATCTTTATATTCTAATATTTACTGTTTTATTACACATTTTTACATCAATTCATTTTACATTAATGTGAATTTTACATTAATACCCAAGAACTCTTCTTAACTGCTAAATGTTTTCTCTTTATAGCAATCTGTTACTTTGTGGATAAAATTCTTTCTCATCTATTTCTGCAGGTATCAATTACATTTTTTAAAAGTTATCTTCCACCCCCTGCATTGTTCATATTCCCTCGTTTCTTTTTTCTATCTATTATTTTGTTTTTGTCCTTTGTGTGAGGCATTTTCTTTGAATGACAATGATCTCTCGCTGTGTGTTTATATTCACGAGCAAGGCACAAAAGGCTTGTTGGAAACTCTTAGTGCATGGTTGGGGCTTGTAGAATGGTGAGCATAGCACCCTCACCCCCTGCCAAAAACAAACAAAAGCTGTGTCTAGATCCTAATTCCTGGAACCTGGAACTGTTACCTTACTTGGAAAAGGGGCCTATGCAGATTTAATTAAGGCAAGAATCTTGAGATGAACAGGTCATCCTGATGACCAGGTAACCTTCAATCCAATGACAAGTGTCCTCATAAAAGAGAAGAGAAGGCACAGACCCTCATGGCAACACAGAGTATCTTAAAAGCATAGGGTTCAGTGAAAACGAGAAGGAAACAGGGTGATGTATCATTTATGCAAATAGAAATGCACAAGACAGTTCATAAAAATGTATTCAAGTAGAAAGTAGACATTAAATATATTGTGAGGGCAGTTTGTATGGCAGGAAGATGGGAGGTGGGTATGGAGATAAGCCACTGACCACAGATACAGAGACGAGTGACACAGCCACAAGCCAAGGAATGCCTGCAGCCACCAGAGGCTAGAAGAGGAAGGAAATAAATGCTCCCTTAGAGCCCTTGGAGGAAGTATGACCCTGCTTAAGTTTGGATCTCTAGCCTCCAGAATGTTGAAGAATTAATTTCTCTCACAGTTTAAGTAAGCCACCTAGTTTGTGGTCATTTGTTTCAGCAGCCATATCGTGGGCCTCGCTGAGGTGATAGGTGGGAAACATTTCTCTGGTCACCCTCAATTATCTGTATACGTAGGTCTTTCTTCAAGCTTAATGGTTTCCCACAAAGGAAATGAACTCCCCACCGACGCTCTGAGCTCCTGCCAGATGGCTCTAGTTCTGAGAGTCACACAGTCAGGTGGGCTGGAGGACTGAAACTCAATTTGTGGACTATCATTTAAACCCTCCTGCTCCAGCCGCAACATATCACCTCCACTCTCAGATGCACCAGATGTGACCATTCCCAGCTTCTCTCGTTCAGTCTCTATGGGGAGTAAGGCTTCTTTGTCTGGGGCGAAGGCTGGGTGTGGCAAATCCCTGTCAGCACTGTGTGTGGGGAGAGATCTAGGATGCTGGGGAGAGGACTGCCAAGTGTTCCTTACAAGGACCTTTGACCAGTCCTCTTATTTTTAGCACCACCCAGACTCCAGCTCTCAGACATACCTAGTCCCTCTAATTCCCGGGTCTCTCTAGGGCCCTGTAGGGTTACAAAGCAATCATTTTGCTTTATTAATTGGCATTCCTCATGCAAGAAATTTAAACCTTCGCTTCCCCACCACTGGGTCAGTTGCCCTTTACTCTCTATCTTCAAAAATTGTTGACATCTCTCATCTGTTCTTTTTGTCACTGTGACTGTCTTAAATTTTACTTCCTGTGTTAGTAGTTACAAGAGATGACCAAGTGGTTCAATCTGCCATGTTTAAACAGACCCATAACCTTAAATCTTTTCTCTTGATGAACTTATGCCACTCAGACAAGAAAGTTCAATTTATCTAGAAAAGTGTAAGACCCTCTAAAATCTACTGTGGTGTTTTCCTTCCTATCTTATACCTTTCATTTCCCCAAGTGAGATTTCCACTCTAATTAAGTTTGGTTGCATTACAGTCTCTTCACTTTCCATGACAAGTCCCCTTTCTTCATGTTCCATTATGGTATGGTGCTCCCATTCCTGGAATTTTTATGCCCATATTATCTTATCTTATTACATATGTAAGCACAGATTCAGCCCAAACAGGTCCTGTCTTGTTTCTAGCAAGACCCAGAACCAACGTTTAAACCTTGGATATAGCACTTCGAGAAACACTTGTAAGGCCTTAACTGCTCCCCACCAAGCAATCAAAGGACCAGAACCTGACCGAACCGACCACCAGAACACTTGCTGAAGAGAAGGGCCCGCTGTCCAGGAATATCTGGTGCTGAAATTCCTTAGATCTTGCTCCAAACCTCCAACTGGGGAGACAGATTTGAGCCTTGTCTCCTATTACCTTCCCGGTCAATCTTGTAATAATACCTTTTACTTTTCTCAAAAGCTGGTGTCATAGCATTGGCTTCTATGCACATCAGGCAGCAAGCCCTTGCTTGGTAACGCATCTTACATTCCAAACAAAATCCTGACACTTCACAAAACCATCTCTGATAACATCAGACGATACAGATTTGTCCCTTTCCCCACACAAATGACCTGCATCTTATACTAGTCGGTAAAAGAACTCCCATTCCCTAATAGTTTCAAGTATTTGTGTTGCCTTCTCCCCAAAACATAAGGTCCTTGAAGGTAGGAACCAGGCCTCATATTTGACATGCTCCTTACAATGCTTCCCATGGCCTTGAACACTGAGTACTGGATGAGTGATGTGCACTAATCCAAGCCTCAAATATGCTCTGATGTCCAATACATGATAAAGAATCTTTTGAGGGTAGAGCCTGTATCTTATTCAACTTTATATCCCTAACAACCAGCAAGAGTTTGACACAGACTGCTGAGTGACTAAATGAAAGGATGGATGGATAAATGAACTCTCAGTAGGTACTGTCTTCAATGTTGTACCTGATCCAAGGATTTTCTTACTTCCTAAGAATAATAAAGATGACTAGAAAGATAATTCACTACTGCATTCCCAACATCAGGAACACCACTCGGCACATAGGGGCTGCTCGGTCAATGTCTTCTAAATGAAGCTTCAATGAATGAATCTGCCCTGAGTCAGGAGCATCGGTTTACGGTTAGAAAGAGGTTAAAAGGAACATGTGGCTTACCCGGAAAGCACTCCCAGGACTAGGTTGAGAACAAAGAAGGATCCAATGATGATGAGGGGGATGAAGTACAGCCAATTCCAGGTGGCTCCTAAGGCATCATTGGTCTGAAAGAAAGAAACATGGTTCCTTAATAATTCATCCAAACCATGTGCCAGCGGAAGGCCTCTGTGCGTGCAGCTTCCCACATAGGATAATGTAATAAGCACAGCGCAATGCAGTTAGGCACTGCCTCGCTCCACTCCCAATCTGGCGTAACTGTGGGTTAACTCACTCTCCCATATGCGTAGAGAAGGACATTGCATCAGCCTCATGTCACATCCTGAGCTGCAATAGTCTTAACATCCTCACTTAACAGATGAAGAACAGAATGCAGAAAGGTCAACTGCTTTCCCAAGATCACGCAAACAATCCCTGGCTTTACAGTGTTGGATGCCGTGGCTTCTAAGTTTCTGCTTTCTGCATTGGACCAATTCTCAAAAAGATAGGGACAGGCTGTGCCCATCCCTCTATTCCACAGATGCTGGCCAAGGCCTTGACAGGGTTGCATTGGGAGATATGAAGGCCACCCACATTCTGCTCAGCCCTTGACCTGACCTGACCTCTGGCTCTCTGGGCTCAGGCTTGCTTTCTTCCATCATAGTCCCATATTACAGAGCTGGCCCAGGCCTGGCCCCCGCAAGGCTCTGGACAAAACAATGAATAAATCTAGATTTGAAGAGTGATCCTTGCTCTCTTTTGAATGCTAACACACAGTGACCTGAAAAATGTATGATATTCTAGATTTTTTAAAATTCTTTATTGTTGAAAGTATTACATGTCTCCTTTTTCCCCCATTGACCTCTCCCCACCTGCCCCCATCCCCCGATATTCTAGATTCTTATACCACAAGGTAAAGGCAAGGCCCCTGAATGGTGGGGGCTGAGGGAGCGTTACGCCACATGACGTAGCCAGCAGAAGCAACTCTTGCCAGGACATCACAGTAGGAGTTTGGAGCATTTTGAAAAGCCCTCTCTAACACTTGAGCCTCTCAACTAAGCTTCGCCTTGACTCTCCCTCCCCACGATATCAACCCCAAATCTTTTTTTTTTTTAATATATTTTATTGATTTTTTACAGAGAGGAAGGGAGAGAGATAGAGAGCCAGAAACATCGATGAGAGAAACATCGACCAGCCGCCTCCTGCACATCTCCCACTGGGGATGTGCCCGCAACCCAGGTACATGCCCTTGACTGGAATCGAACCTGGGACCTTTCAGTCCGCAGGCCGACGCTCTATCCACTGAGCCAAACCGGTTTCGGCATCCCCAAATCTTTTAAATAGTCTTCCTTCAATTGCATTTTACATAGGCAGGGCTTTGAAATTCCCTTCAAAACATTAATACCTGATTGAAACTCAATTTCTGGAAAGATATTTTATCCCCAATTCACTGGAGAAAAAGGCATCCAAGTCAAATGCCCTGCCTCAAACTCACATGCTCAATTAGCGAAATGAAGCTGTGAACTTGGTATTTCTATGGCAAGGTGTTTCTTGTCTCTGTGATTTACATTCCACTAAACTTTGCAAACATATGTTGATTCCTTGAACTCATGCTTCCTGTGGACTTCTATGACATTCTACCTTGCTTTCCTCCAAGTTATCTCATTTTATTTCTGCCTCCCATTCAAGTATGTCAGTCCACAGACGACAGCCTCCCACTGGTTATTATGGCAGCCATCGCCATACAGTAAATTTTCCCATTAAAAAAGAGCTTTTGAGGCAACCTCTTTCACCAAACTTGTACCTTTTGTTTTGCCCCTGCACTGTTCAGAGAGCTATGAGTGCTAATGAAGCAAAATAAAAGTTGTAAACAAACACTTCCTGATGGGACAAAGGCAGGGACTTGCCAATTTCAGCGCATAAGATGTAACTCTTTGGGTCGACCAGCCTGCCCAGGTTAGTGTAAGCAGGGAAGATGTGGGCCAGGCCTCTGAGAAAACTGCCTCTGATTCAACCATGAAGAACCAGATGTCAAGGGACTCAAGGGCTTTTAATAGACCTAGGAAACTGGTTTCTCTCTGAGATGGTTAAGATATGGGCCTTCCTGTAAGCTGCAGGATGGACCAATTATCTTAGTACAGCTAGCTCTGTCTTTATTCATGATTATAAAGGCAATACTTTGTAGAACTAATTAGCAAGGATGGTTCACCAATGATACTCAGGCCAAGGAGTTTTTTAAAAATATGTTTTATAGATTTTAGAGAGAGAGGAGAGAGAGACAGAAAGATAGAAACATTGATAAGAAACATTAATCGGCTGTCTCCTGCATGTCCCCTATTAGGGATGGAGCCCACAACCCAGGCATGTGCCCTGACTGGGAATCAAACAGGTGACCTCTTGGCTCATGGGTCAATGCTCAACCACTGAGCCACACCAGCGGAGAAGACCAACAGGTTTCATTCACTCTATGGCTTAGCCAGTACCCCTCAGTGTTCTTTGTCAGCAAGGACTGAGTCTGCTCCCAGCACCCAGATCAGAGTTCAGTTGCCAATAAACGTTAGTTGGTGTCAGCGATGGCGACGGTGACATTGTGACCTTTAAGGTGTCTTTGGGCCCAGGAGTGAATGAGCTACAGTGTGAAGAGAGCTAAAGCCATTTCAGTTGGGTGACTATTTGCCGGAGATGCTGTAGAGCAAGCATGTCAAACTCGCAGCCCGTGGGCCACATACCTTGTTTATTTGGCCCGTGTTAGCCTTTGAGTTTGACATGCTTGCTGCAGGGTGTTCCCCAAATTGTGTGGTTGTTGCCTGAAGTCGGCAGGCTATTCATGTGTTCTGCAGAAAATGGGCTTCTATAACCAAATAAACTTGGGAAACACAGCAAATTATATTTCCCCCCAAGCCTGTGAGACGACCCACACAAAACAAGGAGCATTAACTTTGTTTATTCCATCATTTTATACACTTCCTTGATTATAAAACACCCTTTCTCAAGGAAAATCCATAAACATCTCAGGAAGTAGAGCCTGTGAAATGCAGGGATAAAAGGACTCCCCTCACGGCCCCAGAGTCTGGAACCTGCTTCCTAATTCTTCTAGAAAATACCAGTGTTTTGTGAGAATGTTTTGGTTTTGCTATAACATACACTAAGGCAACAGCCTTAACTGTCTGCTCATTTCTGTACCTGGCACCTAACAAAGTGTTTGGCACATATAGTTGCTCAATTAATCAATAAACAACCATGATTTGAATAAGATGGTTCTCATGTTTGAAATATACCCAAAAAAAATCATTCTGATATCCCCCTCTCTCCATCTGTGCAGCTCTGTCTGAATTGCTTTAAAAAGGAAAAAAGTCATCCACTATGGCACTGGGGCCTGTTGCATGAACAAAAGAGAAGGAGGGGGAGATGGGGAGAAAAAGGAATCTGGGAGGAGCCCAGCACCAGCCAGCGGCATGACACCCAGGGAGGGTGTTAGAGATGACTGACAGCTTAAAAGGTTCTTCTGGAGAAAACAGCTCGACAGCCCAGAGATTACTCACAAACCTTTTTAACAGACTTGCCACCCCCTCTGAACACCTTTCTCCTCTCCCTCCCATCCTTCCTCCCCAGGTGGCCTCACCCTCCCATCACCTCGCCTGTCAATGGATCAATGACACACCCAGTCCCTGTGCTCCAAGTCACATGCCTCAGCAGGAGGGGGCAGGTGGAGGACTTCACACTTCCCTCCTCCAAAAAGGCAAGGTTCTTTCTGATGCTAATTAGAGCTTCAATCTCCTTCTGATTCATCGTTATTAAAACAACCATAAAGTTGTCCAGTGTAGGAGAGATGACTACTCAAGTGTCTTCTGAGATTCAACAAGAAGCACGAAACCGACAACTCCCAGGGCAGCAAGGGCCCTGGGACCACGTGAGGTCGAGTCAGGGCCGCCAAGCAGAAAACGCTGACAGCTGTGCCTATTCTCTCCGGGGCATGTATGTCTGTACCCCAAAGGGGGTGGGAGAATTTCTCCCTCTCCTTCCTTCTCCACGGCGCCCCCTGCCGCCGCCCTCTGCCTCTGTGACTCTGACAAGAGGCTGGCGCGCAGGATCATCACACTTTATTTTCCCTCAGGACTCGCTCTTCCTTCAAAAACAGGGGGCAGCCGTGCTAAGGTCTCTGACTGAGCGAGATCCTGGGGAAGGAGACCCACAGCTTTCCAAAGGCACCCCGCATGACTCTGGCCCCAGAGTGTCTCGCAGAGAACCTTTCCCAGATCTCTCCTGTGGAGCGCCCAAGTGTAAACCAGGCCCCTCCCTGCAAAGAAAGCTACACAGAGGGCCAGCCTCCTCCTTCCCGCCATCACAGAGCCCCTGCTGAGTGCCAGGCAGCACAGAAGCAGGCGACCTGCTATGCTTTGTGAGCAACGTCCTCTTCATCTAAGATGCTGCGTCCCCTCCCACCCAGCCCAGCGCAGCCCCTAGACTGGCAGGCCGGCTGTTTCCCGCCTTCTCACCTGCCGAGTCCCTGAGTGACACACACGTGCACACGTGCACACGACGGGGTGGTGACAGACAGAAGGCAGTTGCGGGTGGCAGCCCACCTGCACAGGAGTGCTCAGCGGGGCCCAGTCCTGACACAGAGGGAATGTGCTCCTCTGGGAAGCTGCCTGGTTGGGGGTGGTGAGCGCACCCACTCCCTGCGTACACAGGCGCACACGGCAATTATCACATTAATGTCGGGGGGACTGGGGAAGCTGGAGGAAGGTGGGGAGCAGGGTGGAAGAGGAACAGAGGGATGGCGACAGCAACAGGAAGGGGTCCCTGGTTGTCCGGCCTGAGGCTGCACGGGCAGGGCTGGGCTCTGCCCATGGAGACAGGGCTCTAGGAAGGTCCCACAGGGCTCTGCGGAGAACAGAAAATGTGAACTCGCCTCTCAGAGCAGCTTTGGCCGGAGGCTAAGTTAGGACTGAAATTAGGATACTGACTCCAGGGTCCCTCTTTAAAAAAAAAAAAAAAATGAAGGGTTTCTGGGGTACACCTGCTCCCCAGACTGAAGGCAGCACCTGCTGGCAAGCCCTGGACTGAGTGACAGCGGGTTGCTCAGCCTGGGCTGGAGAACTCTTCCTTGTGGGGTCTGTCCTGTGGGGTGCATTAACAGCATCCCTGGCCTCTACCAGGTAGGAGCCAGTGGCTCGCCCACCCCCTGTTGTGACAAACAAAAGTATCTCCAAAAACTCCAGTGTCCTGGGGCTGGGGGGGAGGGGCCCCAGCCTCTGGGCTCCACCTCAAAAGAGAGATCTCTGGGATTCCCAACCAACTCAGGTCCAGGGATGGCTGCCAAGAGGCCAGGCCATTCATCTTAGCAAACGCAACTGTGCAAGGCCTTTGCCAACCACCCCAGAGAGAAAACTCAGAGAGGGCAAGAGGGGGGGGGGGGGGGCGGGCATAGAAGCCGAAGATAGATTCAACTGCCGGACACCTTTCCTAAGGGCAACACACCCGGGCACTTGCTTCCCTGTGGCCCCCACATCATTCCAGCACCCAGTGCGACAACTCCTTCCCCACCCAAGGGACGTGGAGTCCGTGGCTCAGAGCGGAATGCCGCATTGTGCTCAACAAATCTGTGGACCACCCAGTGTGTGGCAGATACTCTTCTAGGCCTTAGAGATAAGTGAAGAGCAAATAGTCTCAGGTCATGACCCGTGTAAAACAGTATAGCGGACGGATCCACATTAAAGAGATGAGCACACAAGTATTTGCATGACTGAACTGGTGAGTGTGCTGATGTGCAGCTGTGTCTGATCACACCCAGGTGCTCAGGAAAGGATCTGTGAAGCTTTTGGAGAAAGGAATCACATGAGACTCCAAGAAACTACCTTCACTGAGACAGCAGAGGCCAGAAATGGAGAGAACAGGCTCATATGGAGGTGAAAGTGGAGGAAAAGGTTAAGTTTAAGAAGTGTCAAGAGGTGGGGGACATAGAAGAAAGAAAAAAAGAAGGGGAGGGTTTCTGGAATGAACCCCACCAGACCCATGTGGATGTTCTCCTGAACCATATGCCCAGGGCTGCCCGGAAGCCCCTTTCTAGGTACCATCTACCCTCAGCAAATGGGACATCATCCTGACTTAGGTCACCCAGATCAGGAAATCTCGCCTGTACATCTATCTCCCTGCGAGTGTACATCTATCTCCCCCGAGTCATCCACGTTCCCTCTTTGCTCAGGACTCCCATTCAGAATAGCCCTTTCCCTCCTCCCTCCTGCGCCTTCCCTGCCCAGCATTCACCTGCTGTGGCAGATTCTGGGCTGTACCCGCTCAGGTCCCCTTTACCAGTAGGTGCGCTCACCCCCTAGCAGTTATGCATGTTAGCTCCTAAGGGCTCTCACCTGCACATGACCAGAAGCCTGTCTCTGCCTCACCAGTGAGTTCATGCCAGCCTATGGGGTGGGGTGGGGGGGAGACCTGTCCCCAATAACTAAGTGATGCGGGGCTACTAATGGCCCAGCCCCTTTGCCTCTGAGTGGGACAACCTCTGGGGTGTAATCCACACTCCGGAGCTACCAGTGGGATCAGGTTGGAGGTTAGAACCACGGAAACTAAACTTCGCCTCGTATCCTTACCAGTCCCCTCTTAATGTTTCAATAAATCGTTGCCCCGAGAATCTCTGCCCCTGAATCAATGTATAAGAAACCTGACTGAAACTTAACTAAAGAGGTAAAAGACCTCTACTCAGAAAACTATAGGACATTGAAAAAAGAGATAGAGGAAGACATAAACAGATGGAAGAACATACCGTGTTCATGGATTGGTAGAATCAACATCATTAAAATGTCCATACTACCCAAAGCAATCTATAAATTCAATGCACTTCCCATTAAAATACCAACGGCATACTTCACAGATCTAGAACGAACTCTCCAAAAATTCATCTGGAATAAAAAAAGACCCCGAATAGCTGCAGCAATCCTGAGAAAGAACAAAGTAGGTGGGATCTCAATACCAGATATCAAGATGTATTACAAAGCCACTGTTCTCAAAACTGCCTGGTACTGGCACAAGAACAGGCATATAGATCAATGGAATAGAATAGAGAACCCAGAAATCGGCCCGAACCAATATGCTCAATTAATATATGACAAAGGAGGAAAGAACATTCAATGGAGCCAAGATAGTCTCTTCAATAAGTGGTGTTGGGAAAATTGGACAGATATATGCAAGAAAATGAAACTAGACCACCAACTTACACCATACACAAAAATAAACTCAAAATGGATAAAGGACTTAAATGTACGACAGGAAACCATAAAAATTCTAGAAGAATCCAAAGGCAACAAAATCTCAGACATATGCCAAAGCAATTTCTTCACAGATACAGCTCCTAGGGCACTTGAAAATAAAGAGAAACTGAACAAATAGGACTACATCAAAATCAAAAGCTTCTGCACAGCAAAAGAAACCATCAACAAAACAACGAGAAAACCCACTACGTGGGAAAACATATTTGCCAATGTCATATCTGATAAGGGCCTAATCTCCAAAATTTATAGGGAACTCATACAACTTCACAAAAGGAAGATAAACAATCCAATCAAAAAATGGGCAAAGGATCTAAATAGACACCTTTCAAAAGAGGACATTCAGAAAGCCAAGAGACATATGAAAACATGCTCAAAGTCACTAATCATCCGAGAGATGCAAATCAAAACAACGAGATACCATCTCACACCTGTCAGACTGGCTATCATCAACAAATCAACAAACGACAAATGCTGGAGAGGATGTGGAGAAAAAGGAACACTTGTGCACTGCTGGTGGGAATGCAGACTGGTGCAGCCACTATGGAAGACAGAATGGAGTTTCCTCAAAAAACAAAAAATGGAACTCCCATTTGACCCTGTGATCCCACTTCTAGGAATATATCCCAAGAAACCAGAAACACCAATCAGAAAGGATATATGCACCCATATGTTCATAGCAGCACAATTCACCATAGCTAAGATCTGGAAACAGCCTAAGTGCCCATCAGTAGATGAATGGATTAGAAAACTGTGGTACATCTACACGATGCAATACTATGCTGCTGTAAAAAAGAAGGAACTCTTACCATTTGCAACGGCATGGGTGGAACTGGAGAGCATTATGCTAAGTGAAATAAGCCAGTCAATGAAGGAAAAATACCACATGATCTCACACATTCATGGATAATAGAGACCATTATAAACTTTTGAACAATAATAGATACAGAGGCAGAGCTGCCTCAAACAGATTGTCAAACTGCAGCGGGAAGGCCTGGGAGGGTTGGGGGGCAGGAGGGAGGTGGGTAAGAGATCAACCGAAGGACTTGTATGCATGCATATGAGCATAACCAATGGACATAAGACACTGGGGGGTAGGGAAGGCCTGGGGATTGTCAAGGGGGAGGGGGGAAAGGACACATATGTAATACCCTTTGTAATACTTTAAGCAATAAAATAAAATAAAAAATAAAAAAAGAAACCTGACTGAACGTATGACATCCCTTTCTCATCAGGGTTTTGAACAACCTTCGAAGCAGCCAACACCCAGCCCCTGCGTTGCACAGTTGGATGGTGTTTCCAAGGGCGGAGCCACTTGAATGCCTCTGACCACGCCCACGTGTTAGGAAGGGGACATGACGTACAGGGCACCATACAACACGGGGCAAGTAAAGGCCCGGGAACGCCCAACCTGGCTTCCAGCACACCAGCCAGTCTGGCCATGATCGTGGAAGGTTATGAGAACACACTATACAACCCGTCACTTGGTAGAACGGGAAACTGAGGCCCAACCAAGGAAAGTGACCTGGAGCAGACCTGGGTCACCTTCCTGAGAACCCTGGACTCTCTCTGCATCGTTTAGTCCCAGGATCAGATTTGGGTCCACAACCTAGAACCACAATGAGTTAACTTCTTGAGAACTCTGGACTCTCCGTATTATCATTTAGTCCCAGGTCTCTTCAAAGCAATCCTCCCCAGACTATTACCAGATTCTAGGGGAGAACAAAAACAAACAGAAAGCCGACGCTAGGATGTGGCAGCCAGAAAATGAGAGCTGTCTTCCCAGCCCTCCAGCAAGCAAGAGGGTGGTGAAGGAGCCGTGGAGGGAAAATAGAGTGGAACTCAGCCACCTGCTGCCACCCAGCAAGGAGCTGAACCTGCCAGTCCTGAGGCAGAGCATTTCATCATGTCTCAGATCCCTGAGTGCGTGTAATAGAGCTGCTAACTCTCCCCACACAAACAAGCTTCACCCGGGGAGATAAGTAATCAGGAACCAGGGCCCTCCACACCTTCTGCAGAAAAGCTGCTTGTTCCAAGCCCCTGGACTTGATGGCCAGCAGCCGCCTATTCCCTGGACGTCAGTGACCGTCACTGAGGATGCACCAGTGTCTTCATCCAGATGCAAAAGCAACTCCAGGAGTGACTTCTCGTGAGACATTTAACCTTCGATTACCCCATTCTCCCCCTTAGCAGTGGGGAAAGGGAGCAGAACTAGTTTGACAAAGAGGAGAGCCAGAAGAAGACGGCTCTCCACCCTCACCCACAGGCAGCAGTCTGATGCCAGTGAGACCAGGGCAGGAGCTCCAGGCCAGGAGCTCAGCTCAGAATGAGAGGCAAGCACTGCCCCATCCTGGTCGTGGGGGTGATCCCACTGGTGCTGGGCATAGATGTAAGCGAAGACCTATCCACACTCCTGGCAAGATGACTCAAGAGCAAATATCACACAGAGAGGGTAGGCAAAGCCACATGGAACCAGAAAGGTCGCCATGACCGTGTCCACACAAGCCAGTACCTCAAAACCCACAGGAGTCAGGGCCCTGCTGTGCTCAGGATCTCTTTGGCTAAATCCTAATAAGTCCAAGATCATCATTATAAATGTTTATCCTGCTGCCTCCCTTTCTGAGCTCTGGCCCAACATGGAGATAAGAGATCCTTCAAAGGTCTTGTACCTGCTGAAGCTGGGTTTGGGTGACAGAGACTCAATATTCTGTTCTCTCTACATTTGTGTATGTTTGAACATTCTTGGTAATAAAAGATTCAAAAATTTCCCCAAAGAATAGTTTGTTTATATAGTTCAGGATCTTGTATGAATTTTAAGAGGAAAATCCTTTTTTAGTCAAAACAGTAAAAGATGTTAACAGTGATAATCATGGGGGTGGGGGCTGGGGGATTGAAATAAGTGATTAAAATTTTTTTATACTTTTCTGTATTTTGCAACGTTTCTGCAGTAACTGTTTTTTGTTCATTTGTTTTTATGGTCAGAGACAACAAAACAAAATGCTAGAAAAAAAAATCAAAGACCAAGTCCTCCTGCCCTTCAACTGCAGCCCAGGATGCGGAGGAGGCAGCAATTCCTGGGGCCACTGGGAAGCCAGGACAATTGACCTACAGCGAACCATCCAGGCTGGGAGGCTGCCTTGCTTTGGGGAATGGCAAGTGCATTGCTCTGACACCACCACAAATGCAGGTTGGCCAGAGTAGATGACTTAAAGAGGAAATTAAAGAGGATGCATCCTCTGATGATTGGCTAAAACGCCCTTCGCCCGTTCACAGGACTTGCTGATGAGAGACTTGACGTCCTCTTTCCAGAAAGTCAGTCACCAGAAGAGCGCAAAGAATTACAGGTGAGAGACCCTTCCTTTGAGATCCAGGGACAAAGGGTACATGAGGCTGACAGACCCTCTACACTAGGAGAGCTCTGTGTAGGGTTTGTTGTATTCTAGAAAAACTGCTTATGATGCTAGGGAACAAGTCTTCAACCAGTCCCTAACTGGTTCTCCACTCTATGCCATGGTCCTTACAGACCAATCCTTCTAGCTACCATCATCTACTGCTTTTCCATTGGTTCCTGCCCTTTCTAGTGAACCAGTCACTATTTTCTATTCAGTCTAATATGACTATTCTAACCTTCCTCATCTTGCAGATTATAGGGCCAGAAGAAATCACAGTATCTTGCACAAAACCTTCATTTTACAGATGAAGAACTGAGGATGAAAAGCTAAGCAATTGCAGAAAGGTACTCTACTAGTTGACTTCAGAAACAGAACTAGCATGCAGGACTCCTGGCCTCCATTCCACTCTGCACAGCCCCTCTATTCTGCACCGCTATTCCACACTTAGTTTGAGTACTAAATTGTATATAATTAGTCTAGCCCAGCCGTGGGCAAACTACGGCCCGCGGGCCGGATCCGGCCCGTTTGAAATGAATAAAACTAAAAAAAAAAAAAAGACCGTACCCTTTTATGTAATGATGTTTACTTTGAATTTATATTAGTTCACACAAACACTCCATCCATGCTTTTGTTCCGGCCCTCCAGTCCAGTTTAAGAACCCATTGTGGCCCTCGAGTCAAAAAGTTTGCCCACCCCTGGTCTAGCCTCATGATCTCATTGGGAACCTACCTCAAGTTGGAGACCTTTTTAATGAAGTATATCACTTCTTCTAAAGGTTCAGAGCATGGAGCTCAGACCTGTGAACACTGCCATCTGATTTAAGGAAGAAAGGAGGAAAGTTAGAAGTGTCATGGTTAGAGGTTTTCTGGGTTGTACCTCCACCTGGACTTTAAGTAGGAGGAGGGTTTAGATTGCCCATTCAAGAGAGGAAAAGAGTCCAAGGAGAGGGAAGGGGGTGAATGATGAGACTAAAGAGATTTGCTGTCAACAGAAGTAAGTAAGGCAAGACAAGGAGGAGCACCACCTGAATAGTGGCCTAAATGCCTGTTTGGACTTGTTCACTCTCTATGAGCTCTTCCTTCTTCCCTGTGTATCCCCCTCCCTTTGCCAAACCGTGAGCTCTCTCTTACTGGAAAACAATGCTCAGATCTATAAGGCTTCCCCTAAGCACAGCACTCCATTCTACTCAGAATTCCCTGGCACTTAGGCTCACCTCGCCGTAGCATACACATTCATTCAAAACTTTGAGTATATATTCTACACAAGATGAATAAGAAAGGAAAGCAGTCCTCAAGGGCCTTCGCATCCGTAAGAGGATGAAATTATGAGTATAAATACCCATAATAGAAAACAGAACATTAAGTGTTGCACTTGAGTTTTTATTTATGCTTATTTATACCCCTTCTTTATAGGTCTTCTGTCTCTCACATATTGGTCTTTCCTTCCCATTAGAGGTGAATGTTTCTCAAAGACAGAATTGCATATTTTATTTCTGTTCACTCTACTAATGCCTGGAGGAGCTCCAGGCCAGTTAGCTTCATTTATTTTGTGGCCACAAGAAGCACACTTACTCCTTCGAATGTTTTGAAAGCAAGAAACCGTGGCATGTAAGATTCTGTATCTTCAGAATCCAAGACAGATCTCTGGAAAGAATGCCCAGTAAATCTGCATCGGTATTGATGGTGATAATGAAATGCCCGGCCCTACATGCCTATTTATCACCCGACTGCCTGAAAGTGCGGTGGGGGAGGCTCTCCACTGGTCCTGCTGGATCAGTTTCTCAAAGCATGCTGGGCTCCAGGTGTGCCTGAGATACTGTTCCACTCACCCGTGACGGCCGCTGGCTGAGCCTGGCACAACCAGAGTCCCCAGGCTGCTCACCTCCATGTGTGAGCAGTCCTGTCCATTTACCCTAGTGTTATACAAATGTTATTTTCTATGTGTGCCATGATATGAGAAAGAATGAGAATCACTGTGCCAGATGACCATCTGTCAGGGACACTGAGGAGGGAATTCCTCACTTGGGTAGGTGCCTACATCAGACAACAGATGTGGGGTGCCTTCCCACTCAGACCCACATTCCTCACTGCTTCTCTCGGGACTCTGATGCTCAGACTCTGATTCGATCACTTCCCTAAACCCTCCTCTTCACTTGTATCACTTGATTTCTCCTGTCTTGTTCACTCTGCTTAGAAATACATCTTGGTCCTTCCTCTTTCCCCTAAGGTACACAATGTTCATTCTGACTGAGCATTCCCATCGGGTTGGGAGTATAATGAGGCTGAAATAGAATAGAGATAATAAAATAATGATCATTGTTTCTCCCTTCTGGGAACCATGGAAAGAATCCCTTTCAGGTTTTATCATTCTTTGCACCACTTTCTTTGCTGTGTATTCGGGTGGAAGTTACTGAGATCAATGATGGCAGGTGACTGACAAGAGGATGCATATAAGCTATTAGATGGCAGCTCCACCATGAACCCAGTTACACCTGTTTCAGGAAGCACTGAGAGAATCTGCTGAAAACATCCTTATCTAAATATTTTCCTGTGACTTGTATCCTAAGGTTCCAGTGTATCTGAGGAGGAAAAATTATCGTGGCTTCCACTTGTTAAAGCACTTCTTAGGCTGGCCACCAAACCAGCATGAACTCTAATCTTCACAACCATGTGTGAGAGAGATGAAATTGTAAGTTCATGTGTTGAACAATAAAATCCAGGCTCAGAAGAGCTAGGCAAACTTGCCCAAAGTCCCACGATCAGGATAGAGTAGACCCCAAATCCAAACCACGTTTGACTTTCTCAAGACACTACCTTGTGTCGCCCCTTGTATGGTGGGTGGGGGGATAGAAATAATGTTGTTTTAACGTGGGACATATTTGAAAACAGAGCTATGAATGCAGGTACAGTCAACCCTTGGTATCCAGGGGGGATTGGTTCCAGGACCCCTGTGGATACCAAGTTCCTCAGAAGCTCAAGTCCCTTCTATACAATGGCATAGTGTTTGCATATAACCTATACCTGCATACGGGCCACCGCAGGGCATGCCTACACATCACTCCATTCCCATGGATTCAGTGTGGTGCTCAGCGGGTAGCAAATTCAAGTTTTGCTCTTTAGAACTTGCTGGGATTTATTTTTCCTCAAAGATTTTTGATCCGAGGTCTGTTGACTCTGCAGATGCAAAACCCACAGATATGGAGGACTGACTGTATTTACAACAGCCAGTGGAGGAAATAGTTTCTGACCAAGCTCACAGGGTAACTCTCCAGATGTCACACTATTCCCATACGTTGATGTCTATAGCTTCACGCAGTGGCTTCTCCTCTGCCCTGGATATCTGATAAGGTTGAAAGACTGTCACAGCAAGTTCCCCCGGCCAGTAGTGCAACAGCCATTCCGTTGCCAGGGTGACCCGGTAAAGTGGGACAAGTGATTTCCACCCACCGCTAGCTTCCGTCTTCAGAGCAGGGGAAAGTTGTCCTTTCCAACCAATATATCTGCCCCTCTCCCCCCTGCTTAAACCCTTCAGTGGCTGCCCTGCCAAGTTTCCTACCAAGGCCAACCCCAGCTTAAACTCTCTAGCTCATCCACAGCCTCTGCCTCTCAGTGAACCAACTCACCCGGCCACACCCCACTTGTAATTTTCTCTTATGCCATGTTCTTTCATATCTCTGTGCCTCTGCTATGGTGTCGTATGAATGGATGAATGAGCTAATCAGATCATGTAGAACCAAAACATAAAGGAATACTCCAGCCATCACTGGTTCAGATTGGGCAAACATTGTCTAGAACAGTGGTTCTTAAAGAGCAGCCCTTGGCTTTGCAGCATCAGCACCGTTTGGGAAACAGGGTCTTGGATCCCAACGTCGAGCTTCAGATCAGAACTCTAGGGATGAAGGTCGGCACTCAGCAATCTGTGTTTTAACAAGCCCTTCAGGTGATGCTTGCTAAAACCTGAGAACTACTGGTCTAGGGAAAAACAAGAAGTCGCCATGGGTAGCCTCAGTTGCTGTGCTGCTGTATCCAGAAAAGAGAGAGAGATCTGAGGAAGGAGAAAGCCTGAGGTTGAGTGGGGAGGAGGAAGGATGACAGAAGGATGTGGGGAGAGATGGAGAGGGAGGAGAAGGGAGTGGGTGAGATTGATTCACCCCGAAATCTCCTGGGAGTGAAATGGGTTCAGAATCTCAGCTGGGTGCTGCCATGGCAACAGGTTCAGCCCTCCTCCCACCCCCTCCCCAAGATGACCAGGCATCAGACACGCCTACGCTGAGCCTGGCCCTGCAGAAGGATTTAAGCTTCAGTGCGTTGGAAAAACACAGTGAGGGGAAAGTTTTAGGAAGAAGCTGGGCTCCTGGAAAGGCGGCTTCTGCACCAGGGCAGATGGGAGTTATTAGTTTCTACAGTGGGAGGGGGGGGGGGGGGACAGTGGGGACCTTTATTCTGCCAATGGTCATTTGGATATTTATAACATCATTCGTGGGCCATACAAAATTACCAACTTAAAAATTAGCCTGCTATATTTGTTCAAATATTTAATTAACTCACCCTAATGCCTTGGCAGGGCCAGGCCAAGTGAATTCTCAGGCCTGATATGGCCCGCGGGCCGATGGTTCCCCACCCTGCCCTACAGACACACAGCAGTTCCTCGGCACCCAGCTCACACCGATCACAGTAGTGCTGGGATGGCTCCACGGGCCCTGAGGGGCTTACTGAGAGATGGATGAGTGGCTTAAGAGAAAGGTAGCCTGGCTGGTATAGTTCAGTGGTTGAGTATCAACCAACCTGTGAACCTGGAGGTCACAGTTAGATTCCTGGTCAGGGCACATGCCCGGGTTGTGGACTCGATCCCCAGTAGGGGCATGCAGGAGGCAGCCGATCAATGATTCTCTCTCATCATTGATGTTTCTATCTCTCCCTCTCCCTTCCTCTCTGAAGTCAATAAAAATATATTTTAAAAAAGAAAAGAAGAGGAAAGGGGAACAGCCCACCGAGCTGCAGGGTTAGAAGGCACCATCAAGCTCAGACTGATTACTCCAGAAGCCAGAAGAGGCCACGAAGCGGGGAAAGAGAATTAGAGCAGAACTCAGAGGAAGATTCAAGGCCAGAGACTCTGGTGGGAGAGGGGAGGGATACTGCGTAGCTGGCGGCTCACAGTATTGTCTCAGGCCTGTGCGGGGATGGCTGGAGCATCCAGGGCACCCACAAGGCCAGCACATGTAATTGGCTTCTTCCCTAATAAAGGCAGGATGCGGGCTGCAGAAGGACGCCGAGATAAGCAAAACGCACAATGCTCCACACGGTCTGTGGAAATAACTTAGTAAAAGCCAGTTTACAGCCAATTAGGCATTAAAAGTAAGATGTAACTGCTGTTGCTATGTTTGTTTCCAAGAAGAACTGTGTTATGATTAGACTAACAGGCCAGTGTTGGAATTCTCAGCAAACCGCCTGCAAGACTTCATCTCGCTTTCTCTCTCTCTGCATGAGAGAAGAAAGCAAATGAGGGAAATGTGGGATCAATAAGCCACCTCTATGTCCAGGGGATCTGCCCTCAGAAAATCCTGTGCAGCTTTGGACCCTTTTTTGGGGGTTCAGGGAGAATGCACTGAGATTTCTCCTATCTGATTTCTTTTCGTCCTCATAATGAGCCAATGAAGATGTCATTATCACCCCCATTTTATGGATGAGGAAACTGAGCTCATAGATGCTAAGCTGCATGCAAGTACTAGTCAAACAGAGCAAGGGTTCGAACCCACATCGCCTAACTTCAAACACCTCTACCCACAACCAGGGACATGATTCTGTTCGAGGTCAGGAGCAGGGTGGGAAGTGGTGGTCCATAAATCAGCCGAGGGCTGAGACTCCTATTCCAGCCAGAACTGGGTGGCTCCCACTGGAGACAGTATAGTCTAAGGGGAAAACCCTGGCCTCGCCTCTTCTTAGTTCTGTGATTTTTGGACAAGTCACTTCACTTCTCCGTGCCTCACTTTCTCAATCTGTATAATGGGAATGATAACCCCTGTCAGGGAGCAGTGCTCTGAAGGTTAAGTGAAAAGTGTAGACTGAGACTTAACCACCCACCCCACCCCTCTGCCCACCATGTATTAGCTGTGCGATCTTAGGTAAGTTACTTAGCTTTCCTGCCCTTCAATTTCCTCACCTCTAAAATGTCTGGCGTAGAAATAAGCAGCCAAGGTATGGCCGGCAGAAAGCACTGGATGAGGGGATGCCATGTGCTGTAGCCAGCTCCTCCTCGCAGGAAGGACACTCCCATCCCCCTGCTGCTGGGAACAGGTGCCTCTGGCAGCTCCCAGCCTCACCCCTCACTGGGAATTGCTCTTGAACCTATGAGGGGGCACCTCGCTCTGCTAGGGTGGGTCCGCCTTTCCTCTGCCCACCTCTGGCTTCCTCACTTCCGCAGGGGAAAGTAGAAATAGAAAGCTCACCCCAATACACATCCTGCATGCAAGGCTCCAGTGCAGAACTGACTTCCAGGGACCCCAATCTAAGAGGACAGGCACCCCTCGTTTCATGATAGTCCGATTTATTGGGACTCACAGGTGTTGTTTTTTACAAATGGAAGGTAAGACCCTCCGCCAGCAAAAAGTTTACAGTATTTATTGCGATACTCGCTTTATCCTTATGGTCTAGATTCGAACCCACAGTATCTCCGAGGTCTGCCTGAATCCGCATCTCAAGAGCTCTCATAAAGAGTAATTAACAGCAACCACGACAGCCTACACACTCAAAAGACTGACATTGTCTATGCAAGTCCTGGGATTGTTACCAAATTGTCGGCTGGACTAGACATCCTTTGAGGAGAGAGACTGTCTGGAATAACCTCACTTTCTCCGAGCCCCCTCTGGACAGCAGATCCTTTAGAAATGAATTTGATGTGTGCAGCTCTATTTCCACTCAGCCCAGAATCAAGTCAGTCTGCACCTGCACCGGTCCACGGGGTACGAATTTCATTTCCACAATGTTGACACACGTGGCTCATAACCGGGGCGCACGACCTCCGCAGCAAGGAACTTTATAAATGAAATCCCTCCGATGGAATAACTTTGAAAAAAAGTGGGCCATACAAATCAAACCAGGGAAGTAGGTTATATGGGCTGTTGTTATTCTTAGTTCTTTAAAAAATTAAATATTAAACAAAGCTCACATCTGTAAAGACAGGTGTTGCTGACCTGACCCTCTGGCATCCCCTGAGGGAGGCATATGCTCCTTGGGGGACAGCTGATCCCAGCAGAATCCTCCCTCCACTTTCCTCCTCCAAGGTGACACAGAGAGCCAGTGGTGGTGCCTGGAGTAGAAGCAGGCTCCTATTCCCGAACCTGTACTCTTGGGTAATGCTATACCCTCTGTAGCTGGCTCCTCTGGAGGTGCCAGGGCACGTGCAATCATGTTGCTCTTTTTATGCCACAAAGCAGGTTAGCTCATCGTGGGACCCACACCAGAGTCGCCAGACAGCCACGGCCACTCAGAGTGTGGAGGCCTTGTTGATAGTATGCCGAACGGCCAAGGCCACTCCGAACATGGGAACCTTAATCAAATGTTCAAAGCTAAGATACCATAAACAGCTGCAAGGCCACAGCGATCTCACGGTATACTGTGCCCTTCTATAGCCAAATGATTGATGTCATTGCTGGCAACTAGCCTTCTTTGTCTAAGGAGTATAATACACGTTGTTAACAAGCCAATGGGCTAGGAGGGAAAAGGCTAGAGAGCCGAGACGGAGCTGAGCGCTGGTACTGCTAAGAGCTCACAGAGAGCTCAGGTATAGCTACCACATTAACCAGCTAGGGTGCTGGGCAGGGGAGGCAGGGAAATCTGCTGAGCCAAGGAGGCTAGAGAGGCTACTAAGGCTGTATAGCTCTAAGGGAGAGCTCAGGTACTACTGCTATGCAAAGCTATAGGTCTAGAGGCAGCTTGGAGCTGCTCAGATAATAGCTGTGGGTACATAGATTAATGCTATTATGTAGGAAAGATATGTATTTATTAGCCAGTGTACAGCTCCCTGTATGGACTTTGCTGTGAAGAACTGTTTTGTCTAATGGCTTATGGCCACTGGCTTCTGCAATGAAGACTCATTCTTATACACCCACAACTCCGTCTAGGAGCCAGCATCCTAGGAGGTCCAGCCCCAGGCAGAGGGGCTCGGACCCGACACCTGTAACGAGTGAGCAGAAGATAGAGGAGGAACTTGGACTAAGTTCCCAACAGTTAGTGTAGTGAGTAGGGTTTGAGAAGGAGCCTACTCTGGCGTAGTCGGGAAGAATCTAGAAGAATATATGAACTCAGAGCAGCTGGCAACAGAGCTCTGGCTGTCTCTAACACTCACCCTGCTGATAACCCTCAGTCACACCCCGGGTTGGCTACGGGTGGAGAAAGGTTGAGAACAGACGTCTGGTGTGGAGAATGTGTGCTGCATCAGCTCACTCGGTTCAACGTGCATCTGTTCAGTCTACAGCCCTTGGGCTACACCAGATGAGCTCTTCCCTCTGGATGCCCAGACACAGCTACTGCCATTCACATCTGCCTCCTGCACTTTGCCCACTGACTCGGACCTCCTCAAAATTCTGAGTTCTGGTGGGGTCTTGAAATCCGCTGAGCAGTATTCCTATCACCACAGGAAACTCAAGCTGAGCTGAGCTGATCCCCCTGGGCTTATAAAGCCAGACCTAGGGAAGGTGGCCTGGACCAGGAGCCTTCCCCAGGGCCCAGCCTGGGCCACCAATCAGAAAAAGCGGTCCAACTGAGGGTTCTCAACTCTCTCCTTTCGGCTTGCAATGAGAAGGGATAACATGGGCATTTTAACAGGTGAACTTCCCGTGTGGTGATTGGAAGCTGAGGACCCGGCTTCTCCCTCCCCTCAGCTACTCCTGGGTTCACTTCACTCTGAGGGGCTGACAAAAGGCTTGTCCCCACTGCCCAGCCTCCTGCCACAGGCCCTGCTGTCTAGGAATACAGTTCAAGGCACAACCCAAATCCTCAAACACACCAGCTCTGCCCAAAATACTATGCTGTGGGGAGCATATTGTTAGAGGAACTCCCTGACCTCAGGTAGCCTACCATCCAGTCGGGGGGAATGGAAAGACATCACAAATAATATACCAAAACAAGCAGGTACTCAGAGAGGAAGGTAAGGTCTGAGGGCCCGCCCACCTGGTCCTACAAGACTTTCTCAAAAGACAAGTCCTTCTGAGACCTGAAGTATGAGAGTCCTTTGCAGAACAAGACCATTCTCAGCTAGAGGTCTCCAGTGTCAGTCCAGACTCATTAGCGCACAGCCCAGGTGGTAGGACCAAGGAGAGTCACCTAATTAGCTGAGGATCACCCTTCTGGCTGGCAGCTTGGCCACCGTGGGCACCATGCCCACGAAAATGCCCTATTAGGCAGTGTCAGGTCAGGTTGGTCTGTTCTTAGAGTATAGACTTCCAAGGAACACGTTCCAGTCAGGCCTTCTGGCTACCTGAGGGCAATTCCAGAAGGTGCCTGCCCGCCTGGCCTAGGATGAATCAGGTCAGAGTTGACAACAACGCTAACCCTTGGGGGATGAGCAGGACTCAAAGCCAGAATACACAGAAAGTACACCATTGAGCTATATAAATGGTCACTAAGGTAAGAAATTGATGAACCAACAGGTACAGCAGGTGGTGTCAATCTCAGGGCTTTGTTCTCTGCATGATGTCCTTGGGAGGAGGCAGAACAGTCACCCCACTGGGCAGCAGGGAACTGGTTTTCAGCAACAGTATGGCCAAACAAAAGCAGAAGGTGTCCTAATCAGTCCTTAATTCTCAAGGACTTTAAAAAAAAATAAAAAACATTTTATATATATATATATATTCCCAAATTTCACGCAATAAGTAATTTTAATAGAAAACACAGGTTTATAACTAAAAATTGTAAATTTTTTATTGATTCATAAAGTATACAGTATAGGGTTACGTATGGAATAGCACATCAGGTAAATGGCCTCCACGGCTTTGCTGGCACATACGCAAAGCCGTGGTCTTCATTGGTCTTCATTGTCCCTGCTCCTGGGCCATAATTGGTACTTGGTAATGCTTATCAAATTGAAGGGATTGAAATCAAAGGGCAACAGATATTAGAATCTGATTCAATAAACCAAGTAAAATTAGGCTTTTATTTTTTGTTGTTGTTAATGCTCATGCAAAATTCAAATCTTGTATGAATTTTGGGACCACCCTATATATATTATTGATTTCAGAAAGGAAGACAGAGAGAAAATCAATGATGAGAGATCGGCTGCCTCCTGCATGTTCCACCCTGGGGATTGAGCCCGCAACCCAGGCATGTGCTGAACAGGAATCAAACAGTGACCTCCTGGTTCATAGGTCGATATTCAACCACTGAGCCATGCCCGTCGGGCAATTTTCAAGGACTTTTTAAGTTTTACTTGTGAAATTTTAAATTACAAAAGCACTATGTGTTAGGAATAAGTAATAGTCAAGCAATACAAAGATGCATAAAGAAAAAGTTTCATTTTCCCCTCACCTGCATTCCCGTCCTGCCATGTTTACAGCCTATTATATATGCTTCCCACCATCCTCCTCGCACATTCAACTTACATAGAGTGTTCTGTTATTTGTTTTTGTACATGGGATCCTGCTCTACAGATTTCTCTGTAACTTGCTTTTCTTAATTAAAGCACATTAGGAATGTCCCTCCAGGACCAACACATAGATTTAATTCTTTCAAACACATACACAGAACCACGGCTATGGAACGCTGCACTGATCTCCCTCCTGCTGTTTGTTTGCTTTTGTTTTTGTTGCTGTGAACATAAGCTGAAATAAATACTCTCCCTTACAGGCTATATCCCTGCCAACTTGTCTGTCTATTTCAGTAGGTAACTGGGAATCAAACTGTGACCTCCTGGTTCATAGGTGATACTCAGCCACTAAGCCATGCCGGTCGGGCAATTTTCAAGGACTTTTTTAGTTTTACTTGCGAAATTTTAAATTACAAAATTATGTTTATTAAATTACGTTTTAGATGTCTCAACCATGGGCTTATAGGGTCAAGAGAATATGTACTAGTATTTCTCAGTATTGATTCCCCCAAAGGTTGTAGCAATCCACCAAATACCCCTTCAAAAATTCACAAAAACCTCTTCCTCCACATCCTCTCAGGTGGTGTGTGTTATGAGCTTTAAATGTTGGACAATCTGAAGGATGAAAAATGAGTCCTATTTATTGCTTTAATTTGCATTTTTTTCTGAGTATTAGCATCATTTCACATGTTTATTAGCCATATGTATTTACTTTCCTTGGAATTGCTTACTCATATCCTTTGTACACTTTCCTAGGTGGTTGGTTGTCTTTCTTATACATTTCTAGAGTCTTTTTGTATATCAGTTACATTGAAACTTTGTGTCATTTTTCTCAGCCTATAAATTGTTTTATGACATTACTTATGGTGTCCTTTACCGTAGAAAAATTTGTAATTTCTATGTAATAATTTCTTAAAGTTGCTGAGTCAAATATTTGAGTTTCCACTAGAGATTAAAATATTCATGTTCTCCTTCTCAACCTTATTCAAGGGTGCCCTGCTTCATGAATTCAATCTTATGGGCTGAATGTACAGACTCAAGTGAGACAATTCAAAAAACAAAACTCCACAAGTGTATTGGACAGAAAATTTGGGAGAAAAATATTAGAAAAATAACCCCTATGAACCATTTTGGAACAAAGGTTGAGAACAACTCTTCACTAATATTCACACTCTATGTAGAAGGCTAAGCAAAGGCCATGGACTGCCAGTCACATGTCCCAACACGAACTATTCAACACCAAAGTCCTTCCAGCCAGTGGATCCCAGCCATGCCTCTGATCCCCGTCATCCTTGGGTGGCCTTCAGCTCAAGCAACACCTGTTCCTCCCCTCACCTCCCTGGACAAAGGGACCCTGTGCTAGCCTCACCGTTGAAAGCAAGGGAGCAAAGAAAACGAACAAGAGATGAAAAAGAGAGGCACTAAAATCCAAAGCCGAATGTTCGCTGTTAACTGCCAACTCAAGATCGATCAGGAATGAATGTTAAACATTGCTGAAATTACAGGGTAAGTTAATGGGGGAGGGGGGGAAAGATTCCATTTACAAAAAGCTGATTGACACAAAATTTTGAGAGCATGCCTGGTTTGTAATGAAAGGCCCGCCTACACTTCAGGCTTGCTGAGCTGCCATTCTCCAGCTACCAGGCCTCCCTCGGGGACAAATGGGTTTGGGTCTCAATCTGCATTTTTCAGGCTCCTAACGAGTTTTGGGATGATCACTATCATTCAGCCCTAACTGCAGCCGATTTTCTCTGCATTAATCTTGACATCAACACCCCACCCAAAAGACTTCTCTATGATAAAAAAACAACAACAACATGATTCATGTGATGGCATTCACACTTTGAGCTCACATCTCCCAGAAGCAACAGATTTTTGAGCTGACTGCGAGACTACAATGGAGGCCACCGGCGGTGAGCTCCTGGAAGAAAGAATTTTAATGTTTTCACAGGAGAAAGATAGAGGGAGTCCTTCTTTTGAAATAAAGCCCCTGCTTCACTCTGTAAGTGTGATGGGAATTTACTGCCCAACATGGGCTCGTGTATTCCAGAGAGTAAATGTTCCCCTTGCCTGGGGTTGCTGAAGAATCTGAGGAAATGGAAGGTTCCAGAGACACCCCCCTTGAATACCAGTGTGCTAGCTCAGAACTGGACACATGAAAAGACAGTGGAGTTTTTCACCAGGGACAGGACCCAAAGATTACTGCCATTGTCCAGTCATTTGAGGGACACACAGCCCATCTCACACCTCATCACTCCATCTAACTTCTTAGTGATATTTTGTGGTTTGGTTTTTTAAAATATCTCCGGCCAGTGTGTATCAGTGGTTAAGCACTGACCCAAGAGATCACTAGTTCGATTCCCAGTCAGAGCAAATGCTCAGGTTGTCTGCTCAATCTGCCGTAGGGCACGTGTAGGAGGCAGCAGATCAATGTTTCTCTCTCATCAATGTTTCTCTCTCTCTCTCTCTCTCTCTCCTCCTTTCCTTTCTCTCTAAAAAAAATAAAAATGTATTTCAAAAATATGAGTTGGCCAGACCATGACCTGGCTTACAGCATTACAGAATAGTTTTCATGATCTCAGATGTGTATTTCATAACATAATAATTTAGAGAAATAATTTAGCTCACTTTCATCTAAGATGAATATGAACGAAATGCCAATAATGGGGTGGAAGGCAGCTAGACAGATAAAGCAGGGCTGGGTTGGCAAGCTGCCACACGAAAGCAATGAAATTATTGGAGCACAATTCCAAAAAAGTTTAGCAGCCATTCGTCTCACTCACTGAATACGCATGTTAGAGACACAACTGAAACCTCCCCGTCCCTAAACTCATAATAATCAAGGACACCGGGGAGAAGCCTGGTGCTCACAGAAGTAGCTGTCATCTTGAAAGGCCTTTTTCTAAACTCTAAGGTGCCCTGACAGCATTCCCTTGTGCCTGACCTACTGTGCTGGCCTGGCGAGTTCTCTGCACCCCACCCCACAGCCACTGTGAATGTTGCTGACATACTGCCCATTATGGCTGGGCTCCTCCGTTCACCAATTGGAGGCCGTGAGCACAATCTGGACCCAATCTGTCTGTTGAGCCTTATCTCCCCTCACTTTCAAATAGGATCACTCCCCAATACCCCCCATATACCGAAACTTGACCTTTCCCTTGATAACACATCACAATTTTTCAGATGCGGGTGCTGTTCCCTCTGCCTGAGATGCCTACCTTCCAGAATCTATCAGTTGCTAACTCCTCCCATGAGGCCTAGTTCAATAGCTTTCTTTTCTTCCTGTAAAATGTCTTATCCTGTGAACAGCTCTCCATCTTGAATTATAAATATTTGTAATCCTCACAGCACTTGTAATATTGTAAATGCTAAATAAGTATGTACTGAATGACACAAAATCTTTGTTGAAATGAACTGAACTGGATTTTGGTATTTCTCATTGGTCTTTTACCTTGCTGTGATGTTATTATTTTTAAATCCTCATGTAGACACAGAGAGAGAGAAAGGGGAAGGGGGAGAGAGAGAGAGAAACATTGATCTGTTGCCTCCCTTACGTGCCCCAACTGGGGATTGAACCTGCAACCCAGGCATGTACCCTGACCGGGAACCAAACCTGTAACCTTTTTGGTGTACAGCATGACACTCCAACCAACTGAGCCACCCATTTATCAGATTTTGTTCTCATGGTTATAAAAGTCATACATGAACATCAGAAAAGCATAATCAGAAAAAAATAACCTATAATCATCACCTAGAGAGAGCCATTCTCATTACCCTCGTAAGTGCACATTTTACATCAATGCAGTAAGTTTACTTGTGGAAGTCCTACGCCCTGTGCATACTTTCCTGAATTTAGATCAAGTCACACACTATGTACTCACCCAGCATTTGGTTAACCAGAAATCTCTGCCAATGAGCACTCCTACATTTTGACAGTACAATGCAAGTAAATGCTCTTAGTGAGACTGGGGGGCCCCTCAAATTTCTGCAGTGCTTTTTCTGAATCATAAATTCATAGAACTTTATAGCTCAGAGTGACCTCAGAGAACATCTCCACTAATGCCACCTCCCCTTCCTCCCATGGGTTTGGCAAACATGGCTAGTCACTCAAGATATTTTTCAAAGATGGTTTTGGACATGGTCTCAGAATCCTTCTCCAGGTAATCAAATCCATCAACTGAAAATTATTTACAGTGTGAAACCCCCCTGTCATCTGTGGCTCCTCCCCCTAGTTCTGCAGATGGTAAAATGCCCTAAGAGAGGCTGAGTCGCTTCCCAAGGTTCCAAGGCCCATGAAAAGCAGAGTAGGAAGCAGAACTCTAACTCTGCTCTAGCGGCCTTCCCTTTATGTCACACATCTAATAAAGATGGGATTAGTTTGATATTGTTTGAATTTAAAATGTGTTTTAAGGCAGTTTGATTTTTTCAAAATTCAGAAGCCAAACAAATCTATATAGCAATGTATTAAGTACTATATGTGATTAAACAGAAATTTCTAAATTCATGAACCCCAAGAAATACCCTGGCTTCAGATAAGTCTCCTGATCAAGTTAATTACTCAGTAAACATTTGAGAACTTACTTTGCCTCTACTCTCTGCTAAACTCTGGCAGAAAAAAATAATATAAGGTGTGGTTTTTTGTACTTGAGGAACTTGCTGCGTAGGGTGTTAATCACCCAATCCCATCTTTTTATCCTCTGGCTCCAGCCGGATGGACTCCCAGAAAACATGTTGGGGGGAGTGAAGACAGCAGAAGGAGGAAGGTGGAAGAAAAGAGCCCCCCACTATGATGGGGCTGCACTGTCTCTGTCCAGAGGTCATGCTGGAGTCCTAACTCCCAGTATCTCAGAAGGGACTGTACTTGGAGGGAAGGTAAAGAGGTGACTGCGCCAAAGTGAGGCTGTTAGAGTGGCCCTAATTCCACCTGACTGGTGTTTTTATAAGAAGGGGAATATGGACACACGAAGCAACAGCCGGCACATACACAGAGAGAAAGACCATGTGAGGACACAGCGAAAAGCTGACCATCTACAAGCCAATGAGAGAAGCCTCAGGAGAAACCAAATTTGCTGACACCTCCATCTTGAACTTCCAGCCTCCAGGACTGGGAGAAAACACATTCCTGTTGTTGAAGCCCCCAGCCTGAGTTATTTTTCTGGCTTCACTAGCAAACGGATACACCTATCTAATAATGACTCCATCATCAGAGCAGGTTCAATAACGGGAGAACCTTGAGAGTGAGTAGAGCCCTCTACTAAGCCAAGAGTTGGCTTTCTGAGAGTTCCAAGCGACTGTGGAAGACTCCCGGAGGACGAAAGTGGAGGCATCACCTTGGATATGCCAAGGAAAACCTGAGGATAGAAGCGGAAGTGAGGCAGCTCTGGTGGATCAGTGCCAAGGAGAGGTAGCAAAGTGCTTGTTGACGTAACACACCCAGGAGAAGGGAGTAGGGACTCTATTACTCCAGGGCACCATCATTAGGCCAGGGCACTCCGGGCAGTGAGAAAGGCCCCATATAGACATCTTAGCTCAGCAGGGTCTTGTATGTTTCCTGAAGAGGGCATATGCTCATGGTGGGGTTGACAGACTGGCTCCGTGGGTATACGATCCCCCACCTATGCACTGTAGAGACTAAGCTTGAGACAGGCAAGGACTCTGGCAAGAGTCAGGACTCCACTGCATGAAACACTGAGCTAGTAGTTAAGAATGTCTCCCTCCTATCCTCACACACACACAATCCTACTTATACTTCCTACAGGGTCTCCCTGGCTACAGAGAAGATACACAAAATGCAGCACAAAGCAGCATGGGAGAAGGAAAAAGCATCATGTCTAGACAGCAGTCAAGAGCTTGAGACATGCCCTGCTGCTTCCGGGCTGGGTGACATAACAGGATCTTCAGCCTCCCTGTGAGGTGGGGATGATCATATCAATCTCACGGCTCTAGTGAAAATCAAGTGTGATAAAATATGGTCATGTTTGAAGCCATTATGGAACTCCATAAGTGCTAGTGGCCTTGGCAATTATTAAATGTACTTACCATATCTCTTTCTGCTTATTAAGTTGTCCTATCTTACTGGCAGATTGACTTACAATGTAGACATGCATTTTATGACCAGTTAGACTTTGAGCAATTGAGGGAAACAGCCATATGTTCATTTTTTTCCTGTCTTCCCTTTACGTGTATTAGAGAACTGTGCATGCAATGAGCATTTAACAAGCACCTATTTCGCTAATGTCGAGTCCACCCTGTGGTTCTATGCTTGGAAATGGTTCCATGCCTTCCCACCAACCCTGACTGTAGTATTTTAACACTCTCAAATTTTCCCCTATCCTGTGATCTCCTTCATGTCTCTGCCACCAGTCATCTCATAACTCAAGCCAGCCTGCACACTGCCACCAAGATCTTTCTGGAACACTATTTTTAAAACATGCAATTTCTTATGCAAAAAACTTTTAGTCAGTGACTGACTGCTCACAGAGAAATGTTCTAACTCCCTAGCTTGGCATTCAAGGCCTCACATAATGTAGCACCAACCACACACCCATATGTCATGACCTTCCTAACAAATCTTCCACTATGGTCAATGTGGCCTGCTCGTTGATGCTATACAAGGAATATTTGCTGCAAAAGTAGATGGATGTTTGACCAGCACCACAGAACTGACCATATCATGCCCAATTCTACCTCCTTGTTTTTGTCCATGCCCTTCTTCCCACCTGGAGTGTCTCTCTGTCTTAGGGCCACTGATTACACATATGACTAAGATATAACTGTTGCTATTTAGAGTTTTGTATATACTACCCACACAGCCATACACAGGAGCCTTCCCTCTCTCTCTCTTGTACTTAAGTCCCTCCAGTGCTGAAACACCAGCTCAAGCCTCATCTCCTAAAGCAGAGGTGGGGAATGTCCGGCCCACGGGCCATGTAAGGCCAGAGAAATCATTTGATCTGTCCCTGCCAAGGCATTAGGGGTGAGTTAATTAAATGTTTGACCAAACATAGCAGGTTAATTTTTAAGTTGATTATTTTGTATGGCTCGCAAATGATTTTATACATATCCAAATGGCCCTTGGGAGAAAAAAGGTTCCCCACCCCTGTCCTAAGGGAACAAACCTTTTCTGACTCCATGGTGCTCAGGACTGTCTCTCTTCTTAGCATTTCTCATGACACATTGCCTACACCATGCCCTTGGCTTCTAGCACCCTCCCTCCTGCATTAAGACTTGAACGTCCATGTAAGCCCACCAGATAATAAGTCCCTTAAGGGAACACTCCATCTCTTCTACTTCAATGCATCCCCATACCCATCCCATTGCTACGAACGCAGGGCCATCCATTTGGGGCGCCTTGGAAGGGAGCAGTGTCTGACATGAATTCTCAGTTTCATGGGCAGTCAAGTGTTGACCAGCCCTAAGCATGCTTTGATCTGTGTTATCTCTGACCCATGTGTCAACTTTGCTCAAAGTCTCACCCTGAGATGAATGAACCCGAAGAAAAACAAGAAATGACTTCAACTGCACATGTCAGCACAGGTTTCAACACGTGGATGAGGGGAGTCAGCATGAAGTGACATTATCCAGAGGAGTTGTATCTGCATATCTGTCACAGCGATCAGGATGCACTCCCCTTCACAGCAAGAATGATGACACGCTGACTCACCACATGGGGCTGCCTTCCCAGTGGTGAAGCTGGTGTATGCTGACCCAGCCCCCCTCCCTCACTAGGCGCACCTGGAGAGTGAACAAGTACTTGTGCTGTGCAGCTCACTTGGCTAGTGACCTGAAACCGATCAATGGCTCCCCAAAGAGGAAAACCTACCCGGGACATATACTAATGGAACACATGAGAGCAACTTGGTTCTCATCTCGTTTTCATGGCCATCTATGTGCTACAATAATAAACACAATAATGTAAAATATGTGTAAAATAAAACAAGATAAAAATAAAACCATTTATAAGCTCTAATAACCGAGACATGTATCTGTTCACCGCAAATCTCTTCTCTGAACTCCAGAGTCATATGTCCGGCTGCCTATTCAAGTTCCGCTGTGGTTGTGCAATAGCCACCTCAAACTTGACATGTCGAAAACTGAGCTCCTGGTGGTCCCCTCACAAGCCTGTTTCTCCCACGATTTTCCCCATATTAGTAGTTACAATGCCATTTTACTAGGTTTTCGGGCCCCAAACCTTCAAGTTACCCGTCAAGTCCCCTCTCTCACACATCCTACTTCTGGTTCATCAATAAATGTGTCAGCCTTTCTTTCAAAACCTACCCAGAATTCCACTCCTTCTCAGCACCCTCACTTCTACCACCTGGTCTAAGCCACCACCAGCTCTTGGATCACTGCCATGGACTCCACACTGATCTCTCTATTCTCCCACCTTTGCCCTCATTCAGTCTATTCTCAACACAGCAGCCAGAGTGACCCTGTTGTCACTGCCATCTTCAAAGCTCTCTGAAGGCTTCCTATCTCACCCGAAGTGAAAAGTCAAAGCCTCACCATGACCTACAGGGCCAAAAATGACCTGTGTCCTACATCTGACCTCATCTCCTACTACTGCCCTCCTGTCGATAAGCTCTACCCACACTGTCCTCATAGCACTTCCTCGACCTCTCTGGGTCTTCTCCTACCTTACGGCTTTCAGACCTGCTATTCCTTCTCAGAAAGCTTGTTCCCCCAGATATCCATATGTCTTAATTCCTAGCTTTCTTTGGGTCTTTATTCAAAAGTCCACTTTCCTTGAGGCCTTTCGTAATTACCTTATATAATAAAAGGGTAATATGCAAATCAACCGAACAGCGGAATGACCTGTCGCTATGACATACAATGACCACCAAGGGGCAGACACTCAACGCAAGAGCTGCCCCCTGGTGGTCAGTGTGCTCTCACAGGGGGAGTGCCACTCAGCCACAAGACTGGCTGACAGCTGGTGAGTGCAGCAGTGGTGGCAGGAGCCTCTCCCACCTCCGTAGCAGCACTAAGGATGCCCAACTGTGGCTTAGGTAGGGAGCGGGCCTAAGCCGTCAGTCAGATATCTCCTGAGGGCTTCCAGACTGCTAAAGGGCACTGGCCGGGCTGAGGGACGCACCCCCCCTCCAGTGCACGAATGTCGTGCACTGGGCCTCTAGTCCTTTATAAAATAGCACCATTGGGTCCTCCTACCAAAGACCTCCCATGTCCCTTCAGATGGTATCCTCTTCTATCACACTATGTATATAACTTTGTTTGCTTGTACATTGTTCAGAATGTAAGTTCCATGAAGGCAGAGCTTTGAATCATTTTTGCTCCCTACTGTGCCTTGTACATAATAGATGCTCAATAAAAATTTGTTATATGAGTAAACTTTAATAAACTGAAAGCCACTGTATACCTATGACCCCTCCAAAAAAAATGTTTTTTATAATCTTGAAGTACTTTAGGACCAGATTAAGCAGACATTCTGAAAATTACCTTCAAGAATAACTAACTTTAAAGAAATTTTTATTGGCAGCAGCTATGTATTTGGTCTTCATTCAACAAACATTTATTGAGCACATAATATGAGCCAGGAACTGAAATAAGTGCTAGGGAGACAACAGGGACCAAGGAAAATATAGCTTCTGACCTTTTAAAATATACACTCTAGCAGAATTAGATCTTAACTTCACCAAGTAGTGAAGCATCTCTGGATATTAATTATGTTGTCTATAAAATATAGATGATGAAACTTCACCTACCCAAGGTCAAAGGACTCAACCAGATGATTTTCTGGTATCTCTTTTCTCACTATGGATCTTATCTGCCACGCCCATTGTGATCCCATCTCTGGCATCTTCCTATTCTCCCCAACAGCATTTCTATCTGGTTCACCTAGTCCCCCATCTCACATATCCACATAAATACAGATACACAATCGATTCATAGTTGGTTCATCTGTAACATTCAAGACATCTCTGCAAATTAAATGTCATGCAGGGCCTCAGTGTCTGCATCTTTGGGCCCAGGAGCAAGGCAGGGGGAAACGACATATCAAGTTCAGAGTCTAACAAAAAGGAGTTGCCATGCAGTCCCAAGAAGCTTTTCTTCCCACTGAAAATACATTCCCTCAGTTCTGGGCTCACCCAGCTAAATGTGGACAAAGCAGCAGTCACCGAGATGACATGAAAAGCCCTAATGGCACTTCCAAAGGAGTCATTGTGCTAATACCATATCACTCTGTCACTGTCACAACGTTGTTCCCCTTAAAATACCCAGAGTCATTTGGGCTCTTTTGTAATGGAGAGAGGTGTGGGAGGAAATCTGTCCTTGGGAGAACATGGAGAAGGAGGGGCCTTCGGCAGCGTGGCAAAGAACATGGTATACACTTAAGCCTGCAGCACCTCTCGCTGCTATAATTGGGTGTGATGGGGGAGTGGGAGAAGGGAAGCAGAAGTCCTTGATAAAGAGGATTAGCATGAAAGAGATAAGCATAAACGCTGCTAAATCATAGTCAGAGAGGCAACCAATCAGAACCAAGGTACCCAAGAAAGTTGCAACAATTCACTTTGTGACTGGACAATCTCAGATCTCAGACTGTCTGTGTCCCAATCTCCTGCTAATTTACTCATCCATTCTGTATTTTCTAGTGGAACATAACTCACCAGAATGAACAAAACAGGCACTCAAGACATCGATTAGGAGACACGAATTGCTTATAAAAAACACACCTTAGATATAAAGATGCACAGAAAGGTTGAAACAGAAGAGCACATTAAACCCCACCAAGTTAGAAGGAAATACTAAAGAACAGAAAATAAATAGAAAAAATTTACAATATAGAAAATCAACAGAACCAAGAATTATTTTTTGAGAAGACTAAATCAAATTGATAAACTTCTAGCAAGATTGATAAAAAATAAATAAAATAGAAGAAAGAAGCATAGATTATCAATATCAGAAATGAAACAAAAAACAGGACGTCACTACAGATCCAATGGATATTAAAAAAGATAATAATGGATGATTAACAACTTTATGTAACTACATTTGAAAATTAAGATTCAATGGATATATTATTTTAAGGCACAACTTAAAAGACGGACACAAGAGAGGTAGAAAAGCTCAACAGTCTGATGTCTAGCAAATAACAAAAAAACCCAAACTTTATTAAATTCTTTATATTGATCTTTGCATTGATCATGACTTTTCTCCTTCCTTCTTTTAATATAGTGAATTATATTGATTAATTTTCCACTATTAAACAAACTTGGAACTTGGATAAAGTCAAAATAAAATGGGGGGGGAGGCAACCCCATGGAGCCCAGATGGCTTCATGAATAAATTATAAGGAAACAACCTCAATTCCTCAATTTACAATTTTTTCCAAAGAACAGGAAAAAAAGAGGGGACATACCTTGCTTTGCAAGTGAAACCTACCCTTGATATCAAAACCTGCCTAGGACATTTCAAGAAAAGAAAAGTAACAGGTCAATCCCTGTTTTGAACATAGATAATGTAATCCTAAACCAGAATACAGCAAATCAAATCCAGTGACATAGAAAACCCACAGCACAACAAAGTTGGTGTTAGTCTAGGACTGAAAGTTTAACACTGGAAAATCAGTGTAATTCACTATATTAAAAGAATATACAGAAAATTTGTGATCAATGCAATTAATAGAGAAAAATAATTTAATGCAGTTCAACCTCTCTCTGTGTTCATGACTTTAAACACACACACACACAACTAGCAATTTAGGAATAGCAGAAAACTGTCTTGGCCTGAAAAATGTTATATATGAAAACCTACAGCAAACATCATATTTAATGAGAAAATACTGAAAGCTTTCCCACTGGGACTGTGAATAAGAAAAGAACATCCATTTTTACCATTTCCATTTAATTTGTACTGGAGGTCCCAGCCAGGGCAATAAGAAAGAGAAATAATGGTATGAAGATTGGGAAAGAAGAACTAAAACTCTCATTATTTGCAGATGTCATGATTATGTATGCAGAAAATCCAAAAGGTTCTTCAGATATAATATTAAAATAAATAAGTGAATTTAGCAAGACAGCTGGATACAAGTTCAATATACAAAATTCATTTTATGTTGATATACTGGCAAAAAGTATTAGAAAACGAACTTTAATACCAATGACAAGAGCATTAAAAAACCATTGTTTAATAAAAGATGCATCTGTATCAGACCTCTGCATAGAATCCTACAAAACATTACTGAGAAAAATTAAGGGAGATACAATAAATGGGGGAATGCACCAAGTTCATGAATAACCTATATAGTTCCAATAATCTACAGAATGCAGTTCCGGTCCTAACTCCAGCAGGATTTTTTTTTTTAGCAAAATTGACAATTCTAAAATATATTGTGCTAAGAGGAAAAAAAAAAGTAGCCAAGACAAACCTGAAAAAGAGGATAAATTTGGAGGAATTCTATTACTGCATATCAAAATTTATTATGAAGCTACAATTATTAAGAAACTGTGGTATTTGGTGCAAACAGAGACACAATGAAATGAGTCGAGAGTCCAGAAATGGACTCATACACATATTGCCAGTTGATTTAGGATAAAGGTGACAGAGAGAGTAATGAAGAATAGTCTTTCCAATAAATAGTGCTGGGTCAATTGGACATCCATATGGGAAAGAAAATGAATCTTAACTCCCACTTACAACATACATAGAAATCAATTCTGGGTGGATTGAAAACTAATTGTGAAAAATAAACCAATAAAACTTGTAGAAAATACGACAGGAGAATATCTCCATGACCTTGAAGTGGGAAAAGTTCCTGCACTAACCTGACAGTTTTGTGTATTCAAAAGGTGAATGAGGGGGTTTCTTGCTGGTTATTGTCGATTATTAGCTATTCAAGAAAGCATTTATAAATGTGGTGTGTATGTATGTGTGCACGTGTATGTGCATGTATGTGCGTGTGCGTGTGTGTATGTGTGTGCATCTTTACTCCATGGGAGTGTCCCTACCATCTGCTACTGAATATGGCCCAGAGAAGAGTGGCATCAAATGGAAAAGGGATAACACCAAAGGCTATTACCTGAAGGTCAGACAGAATTCTAGGAGGCCCCAGAGATACGCATCCCTGAATAAACTCCTCTACACTCCAAAATCTGGCCTCACACACGGGTCGCTCACACACCTGATTCTCAGCCCCAAGAACTGACTTGCTTCTCTGACCAAGCTTTCCAATAACAAGTAAAACCATGCAAGAACCAGGACCCGCATGTGCTCATGTTAACCCATCACCCTCTCTCAGGTAAAATGCCTGTGAGGCCAATTGTAATTTCAGTGTTTCCCAGAGCAAAAAGAGCCAGTCATGTGACTGGAAAGGTCTGTGGCTTTAGCCATCCCTCCAGGAGGGCAGCAGCCCAGGCGACCTGAAGTCCAGCCTAGACCAGAGCACCTCCTACCTTACAGGTGGGATGGGTCCTTCCTACACTTTCCTCTGGGGTTCTTCCTTCCCTTGCTCCCACAGGTGGCCAGCATCCCCTCTGAGGGTCACCTTCTGTTCACATATGCTAATGTCCCAACAGTATTTATTGTGATTGGTCCTGGGAGAGAGAAACTAGAAGGTAATCTAACAACCTCTGCTCTTAGCTTTGTGTATCGACACGCAGAGGGTTCAGAGGATCAGGATGATGCATTCTACACGCCAAACTGATGGGCTTTTCTCAACCGTTTCTGGACCAGCGCCCAGCACATGGAAGTGGATAGGGTAGGGCTGGGGATGTGCTCTGTGCTGGCAACTCTCTAACTGCATCAGGTGAGTTAGGAGTTCTCACTATGGAGCTACATGGAGATCCCTCTGCCATCCTGGTTCCACCCACCTGCGTGTGAGGTTCACCTGTGCCGCTTACCAGCTGCGTGATTTTAAAGCAAAATATACCAATAAAACTTGAAAATAAGATAGGAGGATATTTGTATTGTTTGACTCACTCGCAGCCTGTTTTGTCATCTACAAACTGAAGCTAATAAACAGTTCTCTCTCACAGAACTGTTGTGCACATTAAATAAGATAATGCATAAAGGAACTAAACAGTGCTTGATGCCACAATGACTGAATGGCTGTGATTTGCACTGGCTCATTAGTAATTTTCTTACAGCTTGCACGCAAGCACCCAAAGCCCTCCCCACCCACCCCGTACAGTCCCAGAGCCCCTTCCTCCGCACTGAGTTTGGGGTCCCCGCCCACCTGCCAATGTGCCTCTCTCGCTATTTTTATTCTGCCACACTTGGGACTATTATTCCTAAACACTTCCCCATCAGACCCAGCTGTTTCCTGTTTCAAATCCCCCATCAAAAATCATCCTTCCCTCACATCTTGCCTCCATTCCCTTACCATTGACAAACCACTACAACAACCAAGGAAATAAAAACAAACAAACAAACAAACAAACAAACATATCTCAAACAAAAGAAAAGGTTTTAAATGAAAGGGAGCGTGGAAGAGCGGAACAGTCAGGAAATAAGACGGCCCTATTGCAACGCTTTCTGCCAGGGCCCTCACCTCCAGGGGCGAGGCTTTATTTTCCTGTCTGTCTGATTTCAGGCCTAAGCCTGAAGGCAGCCCTAGCATTTTACTTTGTTTCTGAGGAGCCCTGATGCACCTTTTGTGCCTGGCGGATGATAAATAAGAATTGGCATTACAATAAAGGCATGGCACCAGATAGATGGGCAGGAGGTGGCCCTGCTGGGCAAAGCTAGGAAAAAAGCCAGGGAAGAAAAGTGCTCTGTCTTCATTTCCTTTTCCCAAGCTCAGTGCTCTCTGCAGACCCCAGAGGCTCCTCTCTGGCTGTGGTTGTCCTGAGTGGAAAGCTGCCTGCCTGCTCCAGGCTGCGGAAGGCGGAGGTCGCACTGCCCCAGCCCCGAAGGCTCAGAGCCCTTGGTCAGTCATTCCTGAGTTCTACAGTACCACGTGGGGCAGTGAGCAGAAATGTGGAAGAGGCCTCCCGACCCCAGGAAGCAGGCAGCTACAGCAGAGATGCACCAGGGCAGAGCACTGGCACCAAAGCCCCGGCATGGGACTAAAAAGGGGGGAGTGCAAGCAAAGGGGGTCCCGCCCAGAAATGCCAGCATTGGGGGCCTCTCTGTGAACACACCCAATGAATGAGAGCTGCATACCCAAGCCCCGTCCATGCCCAATGGTCCTCGAGTTCATCCAGCATTTTCCATTCTCACTTGGCTGTCACTCACCCCAGGCCCTTGTCTCCTCCCATCAGGCCCCATTACAACAGCCTTCCAGTCACACCTGGCTTCCCTCAACCCACGTACCTCTGCCTAAAACACTCCTCCAAACAGAGTTTTCATGATGGGTCTTCTCTGTGGAAACATCCTCTTTAAGGTCCCTTGTCGGCAGGATGAAACCCAAGGGTCCAGGCCTGGCAGCCACAGCCTCTGAGCTCGGTCGGCGCCCCCTCCTTCTTAAATCCTATTTCCCACTGATTTCAGCTGCTCCTTAAATCCATCCCAGCCGCTCTGCTTCTGCTCTCACATTAACCTCACCTGGGCATCCTCGTGGCTCAGGTCTGTGCGCCTTACTCTCCGCCCGTCTCCCCTCCCCCACCTATTCTCGGCCCTTCTCTGTGCCCTAGCCCTGCAGCTTGTCGGGGCGCAAGCCTTCCCCAACTGCCTCCAGCTTCAGTTTGGCAATTCTGGGTGGCCCAGGCCCCTCTGTGATCACTGTCCAGGAGCTCCTCGCCCCTCTTTCCTGCTCGCCGCTTTCACTGGGCTCATCACCCCATGTCCTCACCTTGCCCAGGGAGTGGGGGGTGGGGGGAAATAAAAGGCCCCGGTATCTGGTCCCTGGGGTCCCCTCAGGGCTTGTTGGCCCTGACCACATCTCTTCAATACTCCCTTCATGGAATCCTCTTTGAACCCAGCTGAAGTGCCTGCTGTTTCCTGCCAGAATCCAGGTTGAAACACCATCTTCCCAGCCTCATTCCAAACCCCACCTCCTCCAAGAACTTTCTTTCCCTCTGTAGCTGAGAGATGGCTCATCTCTCGTCACTCCCCAACATCCTTTCTTCATCTCAACCCTCGGTGGAGCTTTACTGTTTTCAAAGCGTTTGACATAAATGAACTCGTCTGTTCCTCACGACAACCCTGAAAGATAGACAAGGTGCTATTATCGTTAATAATCTCGTTCGCATTTTGCAGAGAGCTGAAGCTCCTCGCGAGCAAGAGTCGTGGCCAAGAACACGCAGCTGTTAGGTCGTCATAACGCAGGTGGTTTGGGCCACTGGATGTGGGGGTGCCGGAGATACACCAAAAAAACAGGGCCAGGTAAGAAGGAGCCTTCAGGCCCAGACTCTTCCCTACACCTTTCTCACTGCCCTCCCCACCCCTGCCTGGTGCTTGAATCCATGCCCCAGACACCGGACACCCTGGTGGTCCATACATTCATTCACTTGTTCAGTCTCTACAATGGGCCTCAGGGTGCCACCCCCGGCGGTGCCATGGTGAGCAAGACCCGCACTGCTCTGCTCTTATGGGGTTCACGTCAGCAGGAGGCATGCATTACATAAGACATTACACAAACCACTGCAATAGTACAACGGTGGTGAGTGCTCCTCCGAAGGAAAACAGAGAGTCTAAGTGTGCCTTGGTTTAGGGTGAATGCTCAGGGAAGATTTTCCTGGGAGGCTGTCCTTCAGACTGGGATCTAAGAGACGAGTAGGAGTTAATGAGAAAGGAGAGGGGTCCCAACGGGAGAAATGCCCATGCATGCAGAACAGTAGGTCCAAAGGTTCTGAGGTTGGTTTCTCGGGGAAGGGGGTGAGGGGTGCATCATTCTGACAGAGGCTACCATGTCCACAGTACAAACCCGAGGGCCTCCGAGGCAGAGGCCATGTGCCTTGCGGGCCGTGTTAAAGATTTCTGTCTATATTTCAAGTGCAGCAGGAATCCAATAAAGGGTTTGCGAAGGACAGTGGCCTGGGAGATGTGCGTAGTTTAGAAATCATTCTGGCTGCAGAGGAGAGGAGGGACTGAAGATGCACCAGCGGGAAGCCTGGGAAGACGGTCAGGAGGTGGCGCCATCACCGTCACCGGGGAAAGGAGGTGGTGGCTGATTGGCGTAGTCACAGTGGGTGGAGGCCTGGGGACGGGCTGGGATATACTTTGGAGGTGGCATCCTAAGACTTGGTGTTTGATGGGGACAGAAGGTGAAGGAGTGGGGGGATGACATGGAGGCTTGTGGCTCATGCACCCAAATAGATGGGGTGGGGAGACTGGGAAAAGGGGCCAGCAGGAGGGTCCAGACCTCAGGTTAAGGCTCGTTAATGCGGGGTATTTAGGAATGGTGCTCACAGGAAGCAATTAGCCATATTACCCTGGAGCTCAGAAGAGAGTTCTGGGCTAGAAATATAAACTCGAGTCATCAGCATATGGTCAAGGGACTTCCAACTATATCCCCAGAGAGAGTGTGTGAAAAGAAATGAGGGCCCGAAGGAGAAAAAGCAACCAGAGAGAGACGGAAGGACAAAGGACCTTGCATGCCACAAAAACCGTGAGCTTCAAGAGGAGGCGCGGAGCAACTGCTGCAGGTCAGTGAGACAAAGCATCACATACGAGTCTATGTCCATAGACCCCAGGTCACATGGCTAAGTTTCACAAGCTCAAAGGACCTCCAGTTCACATCCAGCCCACTGGCATGAAAGTCTGCCCTAAAATCGCCATCTGCATGAATACCCATGAGGTAGAGCCCGAACCCTCTGCTGAAGCTCCCCAAGACATAGCCCCTCTCCCCAGCCACATCAGAACCAGGACAGGGACACCCAGGTCCGCTTTTCGGACTCTGGGCAATGGCGAGTGCTGCTCTAGGGCCCCTGGGAGGCGACAGAAAGAGCCGCAGAGACAGACAGTGTGATCTGTGCTGGATCCCGAGCTGCTGGGAACACCGGGTGCTGATTAAATTTTCATGCCTCCTGACAGATTCTCCCGCTGCCTCTTTTTCCCTGTGTTTTCTTTTCCATTGTTATTCCTGTTTCAAATGCATAAAGAAGAGAAAACAATAAAAGGGATTCTCTTCTTGCATGTATTTTGGCTTGAGGTGTTAGTGCTGGCTTGGGCATCACTCTGGCTTCCAGGATAAGTGGTGCCATACCACCTGGAAAACGGAGTGTGTGCACATGCATGACCGCCCCCCCCCCCCACAACACATGCATGCATAGACACAAACATATGCACGTACCACACGCACACACATACACATGTACAAATGTGCACACAGATGCACACATTCACATATGTGCACACACTCACACATTTGCACACATGCAACACCACTCACGTATGCACACATGGATACAAACCTGCGCACACATGCACGCACCTATGCTCACAGAACTCTGGCCCCCCTGCCTTCTGCCCCTGTTCCTCACTCCCTCCCCTGCTTCTCTCTCTTCTTCAGGCAGCTCTGTCCTTCCTTTTGTCCGTGTTCTGCCTCCCTCTCCCCAGCTGCGTTTTCTTCCTCATTGTTCTAATTTCTCTCCCTGGTTAAGTGCATGAATGCCTGGGCATGCACACCCACTCAGAATTACTTTCTTTTCTCTCCTTCCTCCCTCGCTCACTCATTCTCTGGACAGTTCTTATTTCCATCTCAGAGAAGAGCTATCCACGGGCTCTGTGCAAAGACAAAGGCTAATGGCCCGGCCCGGTTCCCATGCTCAGAATGACAGTGGGCCCCTCTTGTCTCTCCCACACATGAGGGGTTTAGGGCCACTGTCCCCCCTTGTTCTAAATCAGACTGAGAAAGATCCAAGATTCCTTCTGACCTCCATTAGAAACGCCCTCTTGGGCTAAGAGACGCAGCCCTGGGCCGAGTCCCCACCCCGGGGAGAGTGGAGTAGCCCAGAGGGGCCTCCTGTCCTCCCTCCAGCTGGAATCTGGGCTCAGACCCAGGGCAAGGTGTGTAGTAAGCACAGTTCTAGCTCAGTCCCACAGGAAGCGTGACAGGCGACCCAATTTCGTAGCAAGTGACTTGGCAGCCGCTCGCCCTTGTCATTAGTATGTGGCACTGGGAGCCTAATTACAGCGTGAGGCCCGACACAGAGAAAAAAAACACATGCCACTGGCCCCGATGTAATGCTGCCTCCAGGGGCCAAGCCCAACCTCTCCACCTCTTCAGTTCCCAGACATTCCCCGAGGACAGTGCAGCCACTGGGCTCCTTCTCCCAAACGCCTCCACAGCCCCCCCCCACACAGCACTGTCAGGCCAGCCTGAAGGGCGCCGTGCTCTGTGCTGGACCCAGATCCATCTGGGGAAGGTAATGGGGTCTGAGGGTCCTTATTACGCCCCAGAAGGAAGGCTGGCAGAGATGCAGCGGGTTCCCCAAAGGCCCACACTCTGGCAGTGGATGGCACCCTGGTCTGAGGCAGGGCCAGGGTAAAACTATTCATCTGCTACAGGCTGCAGGTGGTGCAGGGGCTCGAAGCTGGACATATGGGTACCACTCCTGGGCCGCAACGAGGAGCTTCCTTTCTAATCAGGATGAGTCCAGCCAATGCTAGAAGCCCAGCCCCTCCCTTAAAATCTAAGGGTTGTGCATCTTCTACCACCGCTCTCTGCCTGGGCTGCCTTCGGAGGTCCTCAAGGCTGCTGCTGCCGACCTGATAGCCCTGCCCTGGGCACCTGGTGGTGATCCAACACATCACCAGAGATGGGAAGGCAGGCAATGGGCTCCTCCAATAACCACAGAACCCTCCTAGGGTCATTAAGAATGCCTCAGTACAGAGGATCAAAGGTGAAAAATGCTTAACAGAATCTGATTAGTCTTCAAGTGTCCCAAACCCTCCAGGACATTCATCAAAAGGACAGTCCTACGTTAACATTCTCTCTTATGAAAATACCAAAAAATAAAAATAAAAGTGTCATGAGCAAAGCCTCCAACGAGGAGCAGTGAGAGTGGCAGGGAGACCGGTTCTCTCTTGGAAATACTAATTACAGTGTTCACACACGCATGCCTTGTCAAACAGTTTTCACACACAGCTACTTCCTACAACAAGATCACAAATCAAAATACAACACGTAAGCATATCAAACAACTGCTCCCAATGGCCCTGTAGCAATACTCATTTTGAGACCATTGTTACACACGGTTACAAGAACAGACTCCAGGGACAGACTGCAGTGGTTTGCTCGGCTGTAAAACGGGGATATAACAGTCCTATCTCAAAGGGTTGTTGGGAAAATCAGTGCATTTCTATCTATAAAAGGGCTTAGAACACTCTGATTCCCCACCGTGGTCCTTTCACAACCCTGTAGAGCCCCAAGGATATAAATAAGAGGTCTCCCAATTCTAAGGCCAGTAGGTGCTCTTACCTCCAATTCATTCACAGATTCTAACTCTCCCCAGCAGTGTTTGAGGCGTGCTGTGGCTCCAGCTCAGAACCTGGATGAAGGTATCATGAGGACCCCTTAGGAATTCTGATCTCCTCCCTGTCCGTTGGAGACCCCATATTACCTTCATGCATAAATATGGGTCCTGTGCGCCCTCTAATGAATGACTGGTGCTTTTGTTAATAGCACTCAAACTGACCTGGGATGGTCGGTTACTAAGGACACCAGACACCCAGGTGAATGGCCCGAACACGGTGGCGGCCAGCTGGCTTCTCGCATGGCAATGCTGTTCTAAGAGCAAAGATTAGGTCCCTGCCCTAACCAGTTTGGCTCAGTGGATAGAGTGTCGGCCTGCAGACTGCAAGGTCCCAGGTTTGATTCCGGTCAAGGGCATGTATCTTGGTTGCAGGCACATCCCCAGTGGGAGGTGTGCAGGAAGCAGCTGATTAATGTTTCTCTCTCATCGATGTCTCTAACTCTCTATCCCTCTCCCTTCCTCTCTGTAAAAAAATCAATAAAATATTTTTTTTAAAAAGATTAGGTCCCTGATGGCAGCCACCCAGATCACAAATGCACTGGCCACCAGAGAACTGGGGGAGTAACAGTAACTGTAAGAGAAACAGTGCATTGACCTCCGTCTGACCCCATGAACTCTTACCATCAGTTAGTCATTCAGCAAACATTTCTTGAAAATGTACCTTGTGCCAAGTATTGATCTGAGCAGCAACTATTCATAGCAGCAAGTGTGACAAATTCCTGCCCTCTTGAGTTTTATACTCTAGTGGGCTAAGTTAGCCTTCAGGTAAAATAAATGGGTAAAATATACACTGTGGGAAACAGGTATGAATAACGATGTACAGGTGAATATATAACAAATGTACACAAATCAAGATCAGATGGGAGGGAGGAGGTAACTGAAAGCAGCAAAGGGATTATAAAAGGAGCTACAAGTTCGGAAAGGGAGCATTTCAGCCCTTAGCACGGTGTCTAGTTTATAGTCAGCCATCAATAAATTTTGTCGAATGAAAAGAAGTACAGTTATAGAAATAAAAACACGGCTTTATAAACAGCATCATCCTGGGGGGAAATGTAACTTTTATAGGAGAAGAGGAGCAGACCAAAGGAAAATAAACCAGACCAGAACAGATTCCGACCAAAGAGCGCCCTCCACACCTGAGAGTCTATCTGTCCTAAACAAGCTCATTGGCTGGTACAGGAACTCCTATTTTCCATCCCTATGGTGAAGTAGTCCCTGTCATAATCAAGAAACTAGCCCTACAGCATGTTATTATCCTGGTAACTTCCTCAGAGAAGTGATAATGCTAAATTTGGGCTAAATTCCCCGTAGAAATAGCTGTAAGAGAAAACCCCCAAGTTGTCACTGCCTTAGGAATAGCCCTACTGCTGTGCAAATGACATATGAGGTTGTAGTTTCTCAGGGCTCAGTCCTTGTCCTCTTCTCCATCTATGCCTTCTTCCTATGGGACCTCAGCCAGTCAACCCTATGACTCTAGAACCATGAATACATTGATGCTTCTCAAATAGCCATCTCCTGCCCTGCTCTCTCCTCTGTGCTCCAGGTTCATCAGACTCAAGTCCCCAAGCGCTAGCTCCTCATGACATCTCTAGCTTGGATAAACAATAGGCATCAAACAGGCATCTCCAATTTAACATATTTCCCAACTGAACCGCTGACCCTGCCCAACCAACCTATCCCTTCTCTAGGCCCCCGTGTTGGTAAATGGCACCACTGTTAACACATTAATGTAACCGAGGAGCCCTCATTGGTCCCTGCCTCTGTCTCTTATGCAACACTAAATCCATGAACAAGTCCTACCAGCTCTACCTTCAACATTCATCCCAATCTGACCACTGTTCACCGCCACTGGCATGACCATCCCAGACTCACCACCATTGCCTTCTAACCACATCCACTCCTCCTCCATTGGGGCTGGCTCTCCCTAGCAGCCAGAATAATCTTTCAGCGTAGATTGTGTCACTTATCTGCTCAAAATACTTCAAATATTTCCATTCAAATGCAAAACAAAACCCAAGGAGACCCACTGTGCTCCGGCCCTGACTCTCTCTCTGCCTTCCCTCTCCACACCCCTCTTGGAGTGCTTTTCGTTCCTTGAACCCACCAAGCAACCACTTTGCCAAATATGCCACTGGGAGGTTCCCTACGAAGCCCAGAATGAGTCCATTGTCACAGCACTCGAGCCACAACACGTTATCACGGCATCCAATGCACACAGTCCGTCTGCTCTCCTTGAGGGTGGGAACATCTCTTTCACCATCAGCACCGAGCACAGGTCCTGGCAGTCGGGAGGCACTCTACAGTTTGGGGGTAACTGGAGTGGAACTGAGTTGCCCAATCACCTACCAACTCCCATGCTGCTCTAACCGATGGCAGCAGGGAGTAATGGAAGAGCCTGGGCTTTTCTAGTTAGGTTCCGATCCAGGCTTTCCACCTTAATAGCTGTACAACCTTGGGCAGGTCACTTCACTTCTCTGTGCCTCAACCGTCTCATTTGTCAAACAAGGAACCACCAGAGCCCACCACAGGATTATTGAAGAATTAGAGCTCATACATGTAAAGGGCCCAACAGTGCCTGGCACACAGGAGGTATAAGATAAATAAATGGCAGCTAGTATTATTATTTATGTGCTCCTTGTCTCTCATCTCTCTTTTGGGCATTACTTAATCTTCAAAAAGGTCCCAACAAGGTGTGTTTTGTTCCAAGAGAGGAGAAGGAACACAATGAGAACGACATAAAGATGTATGAATGGGAGGAGTGACAGACTGAAGCCATGGGAAGCAAGATGACTGACAGCAGCAAGAGACGCCCTTTCTCCTCCCGAGCCAACCTCCGCTCAGCACCGCACTGCCCATGGCTGCAGATCCACAGAGGCGCCGAGTCCCCACAGAGGGCATAGCTGCTCTGAGTGCCAGGGTGGGTCTCATAGAAGAGATGGGTCACCACAGCAGAAAAGGATATGCAAGCTCTTCCAAATTAGAACAGGAATTTAATTAAACCGGGAGAGAAACGAGAGATGGGGAGATGATTAAAGCCCAGGATATTTCCTTCCTTGGAGGCGAGGGGAGGAGGCAGGGCAGAGCTAGAATTCACCCCCTCTCATGCCCTGCCCCTCCCGCCCTCTCCTCCACACCCCTCCTTCGCTCTCCTCTTTGGACACCTAGACCCCCAAGCCCCAAACTAGCCTATGCAAAGCTCCCCCTCAAGACATATGTGCTGCTGACTCATGCTCCCAGCTTGTGACAAAGCTTAAACCTTTGAATGTCTCAGTTATTACCTTTTCTCGCTCTTTCTACTTCATCTTGCTTCACGTTATGAATTATGTACAGTACTTCCGGTGCTCAAGAAAGACCCTTTATCAAATCTGTACAAAAGAGAATTTGTGAGTGATTCTGATCCACCAAGAGCTGCCGGAGATGACAAAAAGCTGCCCAGGCCTGCAGGGAGCTGAACTGGAATGTGCACGCATAGGCGCACGCCTGGGAGGATTAGACCCCCGAATCCGAGTCTGGGTCCAGTGACCACAGTAGGCCCTGAGGACCCCTTACCTGGCTGCCTCTGTTAGAGTGCACAGGCCCGGCACATTTGTGATCATGTCAGGCACCAAACCTGTGGGGTAGCTCCCTGCAGACTGTGAAAACTGCAGTGCTAGGCCAGGCCTTCATTTATTTATTTAGAAATTGTAAATCCAGATACATCCCCAGGTGGCTACTTCCCAAGTGCCAGAGACAGAGAAAGCTCTAGAAGATCCTTTAGCCCAGGAGCTCCAGGTATGAAAGCCCCACAGCACACCTGTGCCGGACCCTCCTGATGGGAGGACCCACATTGTTTCCTTGGGCCCCTTCCTCTGAGTCTCCTCATCCCAACCTCCCACTTTCCTCCCTCTTTACCGTGCACTCGTCCACTTCCCACCCCCCCCCCCCCTCCTTGCTGAAGACGCCTGCGATCCAGTTTAAATAACCTACTTTGCAATTTATTTAGCCCTAATGCAATAAATAACTTGGTACAAAAGAGAGGCATGCGCCCTCGCTCTCGCTGTCACACACGCACACACAGACTAAACACAGGCAATTACTCTGCGGTAACCTCTCCCAGGCCCCGTGTGCTGACAGACACAGCTGCTTCTAGGAGCTCAGGGTGGCAGGTAAGGTTCCCATTCCTGGGTAGATTGAGGTCCTGAGGGAAGACCAAGGCTGCTGGCTCAGTGAGGCAACAGACTCTGTAGTTCCAGGAGGTGCGTTAGACGCCCGCCTCTTTGGAGAGCATGATCTTTTTAAATATATATATTTTTATTGATTTCAGAGAGAATAGGAGAGGAAGAGAGAGATAGAAACATCAATGATGAGAGAGAATCATTGATTGGCTGCCTCCTGCATGCCCCCAACAGGGATTGAGCCCGCAACCCGGGCATGTGCCCTGACTGGGAATTGAACTGGTGACCTCCTGGTTCATAGGTCAATGCTCAACCACTGAGCCACACTGGCTGGGCCTACTGTTTTTATACAAATTACTCAGGGATGGTGACTCTAATTACTCAAGGAAATGGCTCAAAAAAGGTCATGGCATTATGATGCTCTGTGCACAGAGGAAAGAGGAAGATGCCAACAATGTTTTGAATATATATTCCAGTTTTCTTCCAAGGGACCCAGTTGGTTACATCTGTCAAAACACACTGAAGGACGATATGTAGAAAATGTGCATTGTGGACTCAATAATAGAAACCCTAACATAACTGTTCACAAGCTTCAAGTATTTTAAAGTTACCTTAGATGTCTAGAGCATATCTCAGTGCACAAAGCACTTTCACATGGGCATGCTTACTTAATTCTTACAGTCGTGATATGAACTTAGTACTGAAGCGGTGCTCTGATGTCACAGAAGAGGAAAATGCGTCTCATTGAGGTCACGTGACTTGCCCAAGATCACAGTGTGGGGGTGGGGGGTTGGTAAAAAACAAAGCCTGGACTCGAACCCAGTCTTCTGAGCACAATTCAATGTCCAACACTGCCTAGTCCTATGGTACTCACCGTACCAGCCTGATCGGTCTGCTAAGGTATTCATTCTTTGGTGACATGTCACATAAGCAACTAGTAATTCCTGTTGAAATTAATGTAAAAGTTCAACGTCGCCAGAATGAAAAAAAGAAAACTCAAGCACCAAGCTGACAGCCCAACTGTGCGTCCACAAGTAAGTTATTTATATCCATATAATTACATTAATGGATTAATCTATTAGCTAAATAAAATCCACATTACCACACGCTGTTTTAGCTTTCACAGATCAGAGACTTTTCACGAAATGAAAACGAAAGAATCCAGGCTGGCAATAGACTTGTTAACTTTGTATTTTGCCAAGAAAGACCAGTCATTTTTTTTTAAAATTCACCTTCAAGTTGAACAAATTTAGTCGTGAAAAACTATAGTGTCATTATTTTCTCATTAGGCCAACCTGGTGAAAACTTTATCAAGGGCTCCGTCCCAGCCACTCGGGAACACGCTGCAGATAAATGTCAGGTCTGCCCTGCCGAGTGTCAAGTGCAGTCCCGAGCCCACCTCAGAATTCGGCCGTGGCTGCGGCACCAGCACTGCACCAGCCAGTCCCAGGCTGCGCAAGTTAGCAAGAGCAGGGATGAATGCTAAATGGTATGCAATAGCCATTTTCATAGCAATACAGGTATGTTTTTCAACATGTACATAATAGAAACAACACTATTTCTAAGCCAAAGCACATGTTATGAGAACACCCAGGGCACGGAACAGGAAACATGATGGGAGAATTTGCCTTCTGTGTCCCTGAAGGAACCAGCCACTCTCTTTGAATAGGGAAAAAAACAACAACCAAAAAACCCTGCTCACTTAGCAGAACCAAGTCTTTCCCTGCACAGCTCACGGAAGCAAAAAGTCATAAAAAGATCACTCGCACAGGAGGGCTGAGTGTGTTTTGCAAAGCGCTTTCGTATGTTTTAGCTCATGTAATTGCTACAAGACTCTAGTGGTAGGAACAGCAGGCAGTATGACCCCTATTACTAATGACTACACGAATGCACGTTTATTTACTCAGCGAGTGGACACTTAAGAAGAGAGGTGTGTGTGTTGCCTGCAATCGAGGGGCTCATGGCAGAAGGGGATCTAGTGGCCATGTCCTGATCCTCACTGTAGGTACTAGATACCAAGCTGATATTCACAAAGGTAAAAATAGGAGCTTGTAAAAAGGTCCCAGTCAAAGGTGGATTCAGCAAGAGGGTGATTCAAGAAACAAACGTGTGTGTGTGTGCATGTGTGTGTGTGTGTGCGGGGGGGGGGGGGGGGGGGGGGGAGGGGCGGCGCAAGAGTCTTCAATTTGGGTGCTGTTTTGGTCATGTTTCATCACAGAGACAAGGCATTGCTTTTTCTTCCTTCTGCCCCAGATCCCTAACCATCTCCCAGATCACCTAGGTATGGGTCTCTTTAAGACTATTTCAGAGCCAGGTTCCAAGCCTGAGAGGCCAACTGTGTCACAGGAGCAAACTGCTAATTACACACCAACCCTCCGTAAACACTCAAATAAATCACCATCCCGCTGCTGGTTGGTTTTCTCCTTCTACCTGTCACAGGAGGCAGGGAGGTGGGCTGGAGTGGAGCAGGAAGAGCAGCCAGCAGCGATGGGGGCGACAGCCAGGGTTGGCGTGAGCGATGCCCCCTGCTGACAGCAGCTCACTCATCTGAACACAGAGCCCTGCTGCCCATGCCGAGGCCCCTCTGCCGGATCCTAAGGGCACTCGGTGCAGTCAGAGCATCGGTGGACACTCACTGAACACTTACTCAGCTCTGGGGAAACGTGCCTGATGCGGGAGGCGGAATGGCATTTCGATAGGGAAGAGGACAGAGGAACCTAACAGACAACAACCAGTGGGGGACCTTGGGAAAAGCCAGATGAGGGCTACTAACATTGGATCCGGGGGAGAGGGCTCAGCGGAAAGGTCTCCTCTCCTTTGAATTTCTCAGGGACAGTCAGGGAAGACTTGGTGGAGGAGGAGAAGCCAAAGTTTTAGAGGAAACACTGAGTTCAGGCAATTCAACGAGCATGGATACAAGACCGGGAACGATGCAAATGAAAGGTACAAAGTGGCCAGGCCGAGAGGCGGTCTGATCTGCACAGCGGGCAGCGGAAGAGGAAGCTTCGCCGGTCTGCAGCAGGTGAGTGGTTGTCACAAGATGGTCTGAATGATCATGTGACACCACAGTGCTTCCTATGTGCCATCTCATCTCAATTCTCACAACTCGATGAGGTGGGTGCCATCATCACCCTCATTTTACAGGTAGAGAAATGAAGGCTTCGAGGTGAAGTAAAGTCACACAGGGAGGAAAGGTGGGACCCGGATTCCTAACCCTTGGTATCGCACCTCTAGCACAGAAACCATTTTTTTCAAACAAGATCTTCCTCAGAACCGCTTACAAAATGCATATCACTTACAAACATGGACACCTTCTGGCATAAAAGTTTTTAACATAAATATGTTTATAATGATAATAGAAAACATTTATTTGATGTAGCATCAATCACTCCAAATATGAGGATGTTTTTAGGAAGGGAGAACATGTGAAGCCGGGGTGAGAGGTGACTGTTGCGAGTCCCGAATCAGCTTTGGCATCCGGTTTACTTCTGTATTTTGTTTTAGCTTCACGGTACTGAAAAAACCCTGAATCACACAAAAGAGCTAGAGTGTGCTCACTTATATCACTTGATGTGAGCAAACAAGCTCAGGCCTGACTTTTTTAAAAGACTAACACAGACTACACATTGTCTAATCAATAGCACATTGACACCAAGTTCAAATGAAGGCGGAGATAACAAAGAAGCTTTAGAACAAGGTCTGCACGGAACAGAATGAAGCCGCATGACCATGGGTGGTCTCCAGGGGCGAGAATTTGGTCTCTACCACATGGATTATGTGTGACTTTTTAAATTAGGGTGGCTTTCTTTTTGCAATGTTCTACTTCCTCAATTCTAAGGTATACCTTTCTTCACAGCGGAAGGTTTTAGAGCTCAAATATAGGCGTGTATAACATGCAGAATGTAGTAGGGTTTTTGTGCTGTTATTAAATTTGTAGTAGGTCTTATCAGGGCTGTCTATCTTGGATTCAAGGAAATGGGGCAGTAAAAAGATCTATTTCGAAAACAGAATTTGAGACAAATGTTGTAGAAGCCACAAAGCCATCTACGGATCTCAGCCGGCAAGTCCCCTGCTCAGGGCAAAGGGCAGTGACCTGGGGATGGGAGATGGGAGAAAGAGAGACCCAGAGGGCAAGGGATGATGGCAATGCCAGTGGGCCTTGGCCCTCTTCCCTGAGATACCCCTGCGCATCCGTCACTTTATATTAGACAAATACTGAATCCAGTTTGACCTCATGGAGACCCGTCCAGTGGGACAGGGGCCAGGGCGAAGGCTCTTTCTTCAGTATTTTCTCCACTTTGCTACCCAACTTGCCCTCCCCAAGCCTGGTAATGAAGGTCACGTGGAACAGTGGCTCTCAAACGTCAGTGGCCTCAGAATTACAGGGAGCTTGTTACAAACACAGGGTCCTTCTTCCTCCTGTGGGGCTGATGGTTCCTCAGATCCAGGAAAAGCCCAGGAATCTGCAATTACACTGATTGCTTCCAAGCGATTCTCAGATGGGCCACACGGAAAGGGCTCAATAAATACTTTTCCAGAGAATGATAAATTGAGGGGAAAATGAACAGAGACCTCTTAGCTTGCCCAGTGTGCCAGCGATAGGCACGGTGCCATCCCTGTCTGGCTGAGATTCTGTAAGGATTTGGGTTCCAGAGTGATCCAGTGGAAAGTGTCTGAAACAGCCACTGAGTCACCAACGCACCACTTCAGTCCATTTCTGCCCTTGAATCCTAAGGCCTGGTGTCGACTCAAAACAGAGAGATTATGGCCTGAGACCGCATGACACGTCAGGCACCCGAGGCCTCTGGTCTCAGATCAGAAATTAAACTGCATATTAGAGTGGGCCAAAGAAAGGAGCCCTGAGCCAGCCTGATGGCTCTGCTCAGACCCGACTTGGAGGCTGGCCTGGTGCGTGGTGTGAAATTCAGGCACCCGATCAGGAGGCAAACTTAGCATATTTGGAATAAGCCCCAAACACGACGGCCTCTCCGGTTTGAGGAATTATTAAGATGGATAGGAAAGAGTAGGAATAATTTCAGGGCGGAGGCAGCTATCCATGGAAAAACATGTGTGAAGGAGAAAAAGAAAACCACAGTTTCTTCCCGCGGGGGGAGGACTGTGGTCCAGGCTCCCGGCCCAGCAGGGTTGAGAGAGAGGACAAGTAATTAACATGGAGAACAGGCTGCCAGAGGCAGCAGCAGAAGCTGCAAACGTAAATGTGTTTAATAAAGATGTAGACAGACACCCCGAGGAGGAAGACACCATGACAGAGGACAATGCCTGCGAGGAACATGGGTGAGCCTGGTGGGCGTCAGCCCCCAAATGTTCCCCCAGGTTAGTGTTCGGAACCGGGCTGGAGCCAGGCGCCCAGGAGTGCCACCTTGGAGGGCTCGGGAGGTGTGCGGACCGTTCTGGGCACAGCTTACTCTGCACCTGGGCACACACTCACCTCGTTCATTCACTTTGCACACTCATTCTGCTTCTGCTGGAGGCAGTCTGAGCAGATTAGAAATCCGAACATTTGGTTTCAGAACTCACTTCCCACTTCCTCTGTGCAATAAGACAGGTTTCTCAACTTACTCCACAGATGGAATTTGTCCAGGAGATTCAAGAATAATATTTCCAAAAGGGCCTGCAATCCAGTTGATTCTACTCCCTTTCCACGTTCTCTGCCCCAAGCCCACTGCCATGCTAAGAGCCCAGCCTGGACCCTCTGGCACGTTGTTGCACTCCCCTGGCAAGAACATTCTGGTTAAAGCCAACTCTCCATCTACGTCCTGCCTGAACCTCAGTGGCCAAATGTGGCCGGAGGCAAACACATCGCAATCCCCGGTCTCACTGTAACCTCGTCACCCCTAACCCCCAGTGGGCCCTGAATACTGGACGGCATCATATCCCCCCTCCACTTACTCCCTCACTCTCCTAGAAAACGATTTCACACCTTCTCCTCAAACTTTCAACATCCTCCTCCTCTCACCCTCCACTAAAGTCCTTACTTCCTATTTCACTGAGAAAATAGAAGCACCAGGAGAATTTCCACAAGCTACCATCCCCAGGTCTGCATGCCAACGCCGCAACCCTGTGCCTTCCCTCCGGGCTGTGATAAAGTGTGGAGCTCTGCGCAAGCCCAGCCCTCCACGCGGGCTCTGACGGCTCAAGCCCATCCCTTGTCATCTGCTTTAGTAGGTGGCTCCACCAGCTGCCTATCCTCTCCTTCATCATCAGTGATTTTTGATCTTGAAGGATTTCTCAGTAAATGAATGGCATTTCCCCCTACCCCATTTTCTCTGCTTCCCTTTCAACCAAATTCAACACAAAGGTCTGTACTCGCTGTTTCCAAACCTTTTTAAAACCTTCTCCAATCAGGTATCAAGCCTTCAACTCCACTCAAACCGCTCCTGGTCCCTGAAGGCGGTTCCTCAGCTGTCATTGTGTGTGAGCCATTGGCAGCATTTGACTCCGGTATCACCTCTGTCTCCTCTTTCCTGAAGCCCTTTTTGCATTTGGCCTCCAGGTTGGCACACTCCCCAACTTTTGCCTCTCCTCCCTACTGTTCCTTCTCCACCTCCTCCCTGATAACTCCTCAACTCACCAACATATTAACCTTGAATTTCACTTCTGGACCCTCTTCTCTCCCAATAGTTACAGATTCACTTCCTTTCTGTCTTATCCAGTCTTGTGACTTTCAATACCATCTACACACTGAAAACTCCTGCCTAGACTTCTACCCTCGTCTCGTTTATTCAACTCCCTCCTGACACCACCACATCACGAGCATCGCAAATTCTTCATTCATGTCCAAACTCAGGTCTTAATCTTGCTCCCAACCTACATCACTTCTCAGCCTTCATGGGGAAAGGGGACAGACTAACTTCCAGGATCCACCTGTCAGCCCCTCTGTGTATAAGGCAAGTCACAGATGAACAGACACTAGTAGCAGATTCCAAGGGTCACCTGTATGGCAGGGTCCCAGACTCCTGCAGGGACACGGGAACAGGGCAGTGCAGACAGGAACGTGGGGAAAGAAAAGCCTATTCTAGAGCACGGCTGATCCTGGACACAGGAATCTACACATTTTTACGAACCATATTCCTGATCTGACGTCAGCTTGTGCACTTACTGCTCTAGCACCATAGGATGATGGGAGGCTCCGGCCCCCTATTTGTCAAGTGAGTTTTACATAAGTTCTGTTCCCGGGACATGTGGAGGAGGTGGGCAAGGGGGACTGAGCAAAGATGTGCAAACACACTCCCTGGTCTTATGGGCCCCAGAACCAGCGGCGTTCTCTGTAGATACCATAAAACCAGAGAAGCTTCCGAAGTTGGAGATGGCATTTTCTTCATCAATCTCGGACATAGTATTACTCTTAGGCATGCCACACATAAGCAAAATGTCAACGAGGCAAAAGTGAGTCGCTGTTCACCATTTAACAAATATTAACCATGTGCAGCTGGGAGAAGGCAACTTAAAGGAGAGCCATAGGCATGTTACAGACCAAAGGACTCCTGAGGACTCAGGAAGACTCTCGGAAAGCATCCAGACTACAGTTGCCTCTTCTTGCCAAAAGCCAGTAAAAGCTATAAAAATCTCTTCCACCCCAGCAGCATGGAGCGTCCCGGGCAGTCATAACAGATGCAGCTGGCATACCTGCATCGCTGGAGAAACAGCAGGTCTCCAAGAAATGTCTGTATCTGCATAAGTTTATCAACACCAAGTGAGGAGAGAAATAGCTCGAGCTACAGAAATACAGGTGAAAAACTACTGGACTTTAAGAGCCCAGATGAGAGGAAATGTGAACAGAGACTGGAAACCTCTGCAACCTGTACGTGTCCTCATAACACAAACAGCAGATGACACACACCCAGGATGACAACAGATAAATAAGACCAGAATCAGGAGAAAGCCAGTTCTCGAAGTCCCATCTGGCCCAGGTGATGAGGGTTAGAAGCCAATTCCTGAGCCATGGTCCCATCTGTAGAGGGAACAGCATAGATTGGAGAGAACATATTGTATTGGCGAAGGAACCCCTATCCAGATTAGGAGAAATACCTGAATTAAACTAGTAAGAAGAGGGGAGACTTTGCAAGTTGAGGAGACTTTTGTTTGGAGAGATAGTCAAAACAGGAAGAAGCAGCCAGCGGAACCACACACTGCTTTGCATTCTTCCTACCACAAGAGGAGAGGGAAGCCAAGAATACAGTTGGAGTTTGACCAAGCGGAGTGGAAATTTTGGTAGAGACTAGCTTGAGCATGGAGGACTCGGGTTGCCATGGCAATGAGAACCTTCCTGCCCCTTTTACAATAATGCATTATAAGGAGAAAGCTTCATGCAAATGAAGTTAAGAGTAATCACTGGCAGGGCACCACAAGGTCACGGGAGGCATTTAGGAAGTCTGTGCAGCAGATAAGCGATGCAAACACAGAAAAGCACTTAAGTTGTATATGAAAAGGTTAGGCTGAGTCCACATGCTTGCCAGAGCTTCTATGTACAGAGTAAACTTGAAGGCTCTCCTACTGGTCTGGGCATAATTGGCGCCAATAAATCTCCCATATTTGTTGCTGCCAGTGAATAGAAGAGGTGCTGGACCAGGAACTAGGGGCTCCCCTTTTCCTTGTGGCCGGTACGAGGAAATAGCAGCTGGATGCATTGAGTCTTCCTAGAAAGGGTGGCAGAAAAGAGACATCAAGCTACATTTGTACCTTACGGTGATGGTGGTGGTGATAATGGCACAGTGAGCAGTTTCTGGATCTGTAGAAACATACATATATAGGCATGTATTTATAATACTAAGTTGACGAGTTGTTCATTGTTCATTCCATGGTGTGCAACCAGTTCTAATACATATGCAAAATGTTGTCATTACAAAGCTCTTAGTTGATATTAAAAGAAGAAAACTACACAGGTAGTGTTGACATGGACTACCAGAATCTGCGATTTTCAGCCAAGATCCCAGGCATCTCTCATCTCACACTTTCTTTCAATGGGCAAGAGCTCACTGAAAGGACTGGTAGGTAAATTAGCCTGTACTATTTAAGTCATTTTTCTCCCACTCCCTGACCCTCTTTCCTGTCCAAGCTGAATAGATGAATTTGGGGAAATTAAAAGCTTGCATGATATAAATTAAAAGCCCTGTGCCCACCACTAGGAAGGGTCCAGTACGCTGAACCTGCTGCCCCAGGAGCAGACAACCTAACTCCAGAGCATGTGTCTGCTCCTAGCAGAACACACCTCCTGGGGCTGCTTCACACCCCAGTTCCCTGCTCAGATGAAGCCCAGCCTTTGCTGGCCCTCTCTTCCCAGGGAGCCCGACTTGGTCCTTTTACCACTGGCTGAAAACAGGTGCCCTTTCCATCCAACTTCTCCTGAATCAAGGTGTAGTCATCCCCCTCACTATGGCCATCGCCCCTGCTGTGGACTCCTGGCTCCGTGCCCTGCCCCTAGATCCAAGGCTTTGGAAAGTGATGTCATCTCAAAGTGGACATGAGGTCATTCTGCCCATGAGCAGCCAGCAGCTTTTTGGAAACTAGCCCTACAGCTCAACTAGCTCCCTCGACCCTGGATCTAGTCATGGGGTGGCAGGAGGCATTCAGTACAATGAAGTTCAACGGCTGATGGCTGGCTGGGAGCCCATGAGTGACAGGTTTCAGAGAATCTGCAGCTTGACCTCCTTCTCCCCACTTCCTTGGTGGCACAAAACTATAGATGAGAGCAGGGTTAGTCGGTCTGTGTGACCTCCATACATATGTTGGGTAGATAACTAGGGAGAAATGGGAATGTGAAGAGAGCACCATGAGAACAGGGATCATGGTACTCGTTTTCTCCCTGTTTTCCTAATTCCTCAGCATAGTGCTTGCAATGTAGTAGATGCTCACTTAATATGTGTTTAATGAATGAACAAAGAAACTAATAGAAGTGATGAGTGTTTCTTCATCTGTGTTCCTGCCTGTCTCAATATCCTCTGAGCCTTGGCTCTGGAGGACCAACAGGTCACGCCTGTATCTCCAAAAGCAACACTTCTCCTTTCAGGCTTTCCATGCATTTATCACATCACTTAGGTGAGTCTACACATATAATTGAATTACATCACTCCCAAAGCCCCACAAATGACACCCGCCACTGTGGGGCCAGTGCTGTCATTCCCAGAGGCGCCTGGCTGATCTGAGTGACATGGCCTCAAGACATCCTTCACATCTCCAATGAGGAGTGACAGCACTCATCCATCTTGCCTTCCTCCCCTCCTTCCTGCCACCCCACCCGAGCTGGCGAGAATCCCAGAGTGTCCTCAAGGTCTTTCTAGGTCACACGTAACCCCTGGGCTTGCTGGGCATAAGCTGGTCCCGGGGACTTCTTCACTGTCCTTTCGACCTCTAGCTCAACCGCCTGTGACTCCTTTTCTGCCAGCTCCATCCTGCCTTGCTCGGCCTGTATGGGGCTGGATCCGGGTGATGGATGGACATTCACTAAGCACCTACTTTACAGGCTTTATGCAAACCCCGGCTCCTCGGGCACTACAATCTGGTGGAGTCTCTCCTGAGATTGAACATTTCCTTTCCCTCCAGTACAGGTTATGCCCAGAGCACCTTCTAAAGGGGCTTTACATAAGCCACACTCTGCCCCACCTAAAACATTCTATGCAATGAAACTAGGTTAAAGGAAACAGAGGGCAGCTTAGGGTAAAGGCAGCTGTGGGAATGCAGGTAAGAGGAATGAGTGTTCCAAAGGTACCTGACTGCGGGTGGGCTGGCTGGCTGCATATGAGGGTACAGACCTTTGTAAGCACCTACTCACAAAGGCAACCTGCCCAAATGGCTTTGCCCACCCAGGCTCCTCGGGCATCAAATCGCACCCACCCCGGACCCTATCTTACTTTATTTTATTTTTTTTTAATATATTTTATTGATTTTTTACAGAGAGGAGGGGAGAAGGATAGAGAGTTAGAAACATCGATGAGAGAGAAACATCTATCAGCTGCCTCCTGCAGACCCCCTACTGGGGATATGCCCGCAACCAAGGTACATGCCCTTGACCGGAATCAAACCCGGGACCCTTCAGTCTGCAGGCCGACGCTCTATCCACTGAGCCAAACCGGCTAGGGCTCCCTGTCTTACTTTAGAACTCAGACCTGCACCGCGCCTTTCAGTGGTCACCTGCCTACCTTCTGGCCCCATGCAGGAATCCTAACATCCCTGACAGCCGGTCAGTTGTCTTGTGTGTCCACTCAGAACCTTCCCAACATGTCCGATCATATGACTCATGAGGGGCACTTGTAAAAAGCTCACCAACTATTCACACCCTGCATAGAAAGGGCCTGCGCATCTGAATATTTCACCAGCATCCCTAGTGAGTCTTACCGTGAGTCTTACAATTAAGTACGTTTCTTATGTGCCTGTAATGCAGCGGTTCTTGACGGTGGCTGAATGTTAGAATCAGCTAGGAAGCTTTAGAAAAAAAAAAATCAATGACAGGCCTTTACCCCTAGCTATTCTTATTTAATTTGTCTGGAGTGGAGCCCAGGGGGTGTAAATTTTTAAAGCTCCCAGCTGATTCCAAAGTGCAGCCAGGGTTAAGAACTACGGCAATATCTTTCCAGACCAATGGTAAGTTCTTGGAAGACAGTAACCAAGAAATATGTACCCCTTGGTACCCCTTACCGAACCCCACCACCACATCAAACCTGTTACAGAACATACTCCATAACTGCTGAGTTGATCTGATTTAACTAGCTGTTCATCCATCCAATACGCGTTGTAATTTCCTGTATTAAGAAACTGTGTACTTCCACTCAGCAAGGGGCCAGAAAATGGAGGCTAAGATTTCCCATGATTGAGTACACACACACACACACACACACACACACACACAGAGGCACACACGCTTGCACACATGCAGGCAGATCCCCAACCATCCCTTTCCCCAGACGAACCAGCCCAAACAATGCAGAAGCCTCATGCCCCAATTCTGTCCTCTGCCCCCACCCCTCGCCAGCTCTACTCACATTGTACAGCACGGTGGTCCACCCTTCCATGGTGATGCACTGGAAGACAGTCAGCACAGCAAAGAGGATGTTATCAAACTGGGTGATCCCGTCGTTGGGGCCGATCCAGTCCCTGCATTCATAACCAGCTGGGCAGCCCTGCACGCCACACGGGTGAGGGGGGTCGAATCCTTCTAGAATACCTGCACGCACATGTGGAGGGTGGGGAACAAACCACATGGGTATTTAGCATGAGCTGGAAATGACCTCAGGAAGCCACAAGCATGCAACTCGATCTCCCACAGAAAGGTGTGTCCTTCGTTGTCTCAGGCTCCCTCCCATCTCTGGCCTCTCTACACCTCACACTCCGCATACCACGTGTTCAACCCGGTGTTTCTCAACCTCCTCTGAAAATGGAGTCATTCCTGCACATGGCGCACCTACTCTTCGCGGGCCACAGTCTCTAACGTCACCTGCATACCAGAAATTTACAGGACGGGGTCACACAGAAAGGTCTGAAGTGAAGGCAGAATCTCACTGATTTTCTAAACCTCAGACTCTAGGATAGATCCTGAGTTCTTTCTGGGTCTCTTGGGGACCATCATAAGCTACAGTCCCCTTGGTGAGTCTTAACTCTTTTTATTTTTCTGGTCTAAATTCCTGGTCTTGAATAAAACACAAAAATCAGAAATCAAAATCCAAGTGTAAGGTGTCCTTTAAAGATTCTATTCATAAAAAAAACCAAAAAACAGTACCTAATTGGGCTCCTTCAACCTCTCCCCATCCTCTTTCCTCCTAGGGCACGCTACTCAACTTGCCAAGAACAATGAGATACAAAGAGATAAGAATTTGGAGTCTGGGTACCCCACCAGTCCCCAAGGCCCTCTGCCAAGCCAAGCTCAGAGCTGCCTCAGTCCCTCCACACTGTGTGTGGGTCACAGCAGAGAGGGAGGAAGGTCATGAGATGGACCACGAAGGAAACACATCTCCATGGAACTCCTAAGTCTCCCAGGCCTGTGGGCTGAAGAGGCCACTGGACACAGGGTCTTTCTTCAGACAGACAGTTTCTGACAGCCTCCCGATAGCCTTCTACCATGCATGGGGGAGCTGAGGCCTCCTGTTTGACCTCCTCCAACTGTAAACCTAGGAGGTTATTAGCTTTGCAATCTCAACAGGGATGTTTAGTCTGGGCTGGTTGGGCCTCAAAAGATCTGCTGACTAGGAAGTTTCTGGTTCTCTTTGTAGGGTTGGAATAGAACATACTTTTCCAAGCTGTCTCTCATTAAGGCCCTGAAATGACCAGTGACCCGAGGGGAGAAGAAGGGAAGAAGCAGGAGACAGTCTAGGAACGCACCTGAATTGTTCATGAAGCATGCGCGGTGCAGCTTCCCGCTGTAGAACTCCAAGCCGATGATAGCGAACATCAGGATGGCGAAGAAGAGCAGGAGTCCGATCTGCAGAAGGGGCACCATGGCCTTCATGATGGACTTCAACACGATCTGCAGGCCTGGAAGGAAGGAAAGAGGATGACAAATGGAGCCTCACTTGGCACCCCTGCCAGCGTGGGCTCAGTCTCCCCTCTCCCAGGAGGAGGAGGGCAAGTGGTGCAGGGAAAAGAACCATTGGTCCTGAAATGGCAAAGACCGTCTGCAAAGGGATAACCAGGACAAGTCAAGTCAAAACTGCCTTCCCGACTTCCCCCACGGATCAGTCCCTTCCTCCTCCTCACCCTGACCTTGTACACGCCTATCGCCCTTCATTTATTCCACCCGTGTTGTCTTTCAGGCTCCTCTTGTAGGTTACACTCATTATAATGTGCCTGTGGGTCCTCGCCCTGCTGGACTGTGAGTCTTGTGAGAGCAAGGTCAGAGTTCATCTTCCCCATCCTCCTATCTCAGCCCCGGCCATCCCAGCCGCTGCTGTGAGAGCAGACTTAGTGTAACCAGTATTCATCAAATATCTCTGACCCGGAAATTGTACTTCTAGGATTCTAGCCTAAGAAAATAACCAGAGGTGTGAATAAGATCGAAGCAAAAAGGTGTTTGCCCCAGCACTATTCCCAGTTGGGAGGAAAAACTGCAAATAGCCTAAATATCCAGCAACACAGCAATGGCTAAACAAGCCATGACCCCTATGGCAGACTATAACACGGGTTTTAAAATTATATTTTGGAAGAATTTTTAATGTCAGGAAAATTGAATACTTATGGCAGGATCTAAAACTATATGTACAGAAGGATCACAATTATATTTAAAATGTACAGAAAAAAATATACAGAAATGTTAAAAGTTCTTTCTGGCCCGGGATGGTGTGCTCAGCGGTTAGAACATCAGCCCTCGCACCCAAGGGTCTGGGGCAGTGATGGCGAACCTTTTGAGCTCGGCGTGTCAGCATTTTGAAAAACCCTAACTTAACTCTGGTGCCATGTCACATATAGAAATTTTTTTTATATTTGCAACCATAGTAAAACAAAGATTTATATTTTTGATATTTATTTTATATATTTAAATGCCATTTAACAAAGAAAAATCAACCCAAAAAAATGAGTTCGCGTGTCACCTCTGACACGTGTGTCATAGGTTCGCCATCACTGGTCTGGGGTTTGATTCCCAGTTAAGGGCATGTATCTGGGTTGCAGATTCGATTCCCAGCCCCAGTCAGGGCGTGTGTGGAAGGCAACCAATGGATGTTTGTTTTTTTTCTCTCTCTCTCTCTCTCCCTTGCCTGCTTCCCTCCCTTCCACTCTCCCTAAAAAAAAAAATAAGTCAATGGAAAAAAATATCCTCAGGAGAGGATTAACAAAAAAGAAAAAGTTATTTGCTTTTCATTTTCATGTTATATCACTTCATGTATTTTCCCAAGTTTCTATAAAGATCTTTCATTATGTTTAAATCTGAAAAAAAAAAGCTGCTAAGTTTCAAAAAGAAATGTTATGTCCGGTTGTTGCATCCACACTGTTTATTACCAGGGGAGCTAACTCCCAGGAGACACTGTCTCTTATTTACCCCACATTCTCTTAGACGCGGATCAGATGAGGACATGTCAGGGAGTCTATTAGCAGAGTAGAAGGAAGAAAGATGGTGCTTACTGGGTATCCCTGACACAAGCTTCAGGGGCCTCAGGACACGCACGGCCCGGAGGGTCCTCAGGTCCACATGTGTGTTGAAGTGGGTCCCCGCAGTGGCCAGGATGCTGCAGACGGAGACACAGAGGGTCAAGGTTAGCAGGGTCTGGCTCTCTTCCCTGTCCCTGGGGGGAAGCTGGGTTAAAGAAGGATCAGGCGGGAAAGCACACCGAGCTGACGCCAGCTGTGTGTGGGCGCACCTGTGCTGGGGTGAATCACCAGTGGTTCCAAGTGGGATTAAATTTAGCCCCATGGATTTCACTTTGCAAAGAAGGAAAACGTATCATCAGGTCAGAATCCTAGTTCCAAATCATGATCTCCAAATCAAGGTCTCCAGCACCTGCCCCATGCCTGTTCCCTGCACTGCTCTCTGCTCCTTGCAAACCTCCTTCCCTGCTTTCCAATCCACCAAAGCCCTCACATTTTTTATTTCAAAATTTTCTTAGACTCCCCTGTCTCCTATCTCCTTTAGAAAATTCCTCTGGATTAAGTACAATAAAGGAGTAACTCACCCTTCTCCACCTTGACACTTAAATTTAACTAGACAAATCAGTCACACGGATGGGATGCTTATAATTAAGGAATAACTCTACTGGTCCCCATATGGCATATTTATACTTGTTTAGAATCACTGTGTGACCTGGGTTTGGTTTCTTTGCTTCCATTTTTCCACATTTCACAGCCATAGCCTGAGAGAAGTGTGTGTGCGCGCGCACACACACACACACACACACACACACTATAAAAATCCTATTAAATTGTAGACACCAAGTTCCTTGTCTTGAGGAGACAATTTATTTCATATAACCTCATGACACTGCAGATACTTTGGAGAGACAAAGGCACTTAAGTATTAATGGAAAATTCAGCAAAAGGCCCAGAGTCAAGAGAACTGGGTATTAAGTCCTGAACTGGGCAACTTTAGGCAAGTCACTCAACCTCGATGAGGCTCACTAGCCTTGTCTACAGAACGGGGGAGTATCAAGGCCTAGGTATAAAAATAAAATGACAGGGTATTGAATATCAAGAGAGGCCTGTACACTATAATGTGCAAAACAGACATTGCATCCAACACAAACATTAATGAAATTGGTTTTGCAACTCTAATTTTAGCCTTCTCTCTGTGGGATAGTCCCTGACCTCCCTCAGAACCACTCTAGGACAATTTCAGCTATCTGGAACTGTTGGGGGATGAGTCATTTAGAAAAGTGAATTATCTACATAGTCAAAGGGTGCCAAGAATACTTCATTCCACTTAATTATTTTTGGTAGAACCCTCTGAAACATTTCAAGTATTGAAGAAGATACTTGAAGTGCCTTCAGTACTTGAAAGAGAATGTGAATGAAAGGCTTATGCTATACAGTATCTCTAAGAAGCAGATAGAGAGTCCACAGGAACAAAGCACAGAGATCCAGGACATCAGAACCCTGAACAATAACTTTGAAACAGGAAGAGCTGCCCAGCACCAAAGCAGTCTGCTTCCTAACATTAAAAGTACTCAACTATCTATTAGGAAGTTAAGAGGGTTCCCACTTGGGTTGAAGAATATTTTAAAGGACCAATGGAGATCTCTTTGAACTTTGAGATTCTGTAATTCTATACTAATCCAACCTCAAAATAAGAACCAGAAAGAAATCCTACTCTCATTAAGGATCTCGGGAGTAAGGCAAGGCTCCCAAGTCTTCTCCATGTCTCCCAAACTTCCACGCCCTCATCTGAGAAGGAGGGACTCAGGGAGCGGAGTCTCTGACTGCTTTTGACTCTGTCTTCCAAGGCCAACGAGAGGGGTTAAGGGGGAGGGGGGGAGTGATGTAATTTCTAATAAGTAAGGAAATTCTGAAGAGATGAGAGATCAAAGAGAAACATGGAAAATAGGACAGAATTTTAAAAAAAAAATAAAGGAAAGAGGCAAAGAGAAGCTTCAGAGATAGGTGGAGATAAGATACTGGAGAGGCAGAAATGGGGTCATTGTTTAGCTGATTCTGCTAACAGGGGAAGGAGCCTTAAACTTGGGGTCTCTGAGGTGCACATGGAGCCTCTCCTTCACTCTAGTTTGCTCCGTCTTAGTTCGCTCCTGGGTAGAATCTGCCCAGGTCAGGATCCAGAATTATGTTTCCTGGGACACACAGACACACAGGAAATGCTCTTTCATAGCATAAAAGGGGCTGTGGCACATGAAAATGTCCTCCCCAGCCCTTGAGTTGAACAAGATACATTTCAGAACAAGGAGATAGGGGCAGAAAGACAAAATTAAAAGGCAAAAAGGCACAAGTGTAGAGAGAGGGGGAAATGATAGAGGGAGAGGAGAAAGAGAGGAGAGGAAAGTGAGCAGTGAAAGAAAACATGGAAATGGAAACAAGATGGAAAATAAAAAGAAATCAAAGCTGGTGGAGAAGCAAATGTCAGAGATAAGAAAGCTCACGCGGGAAAGAGAACAAGAGTAAATAAAGCTAACCTACAGAGAGAAGAGGAAATACGGTATATGTCTGGAGGCCTTGGGTAGCCAGCCAGGAGATAAGTTCTTTTCATTAAATGCAGCCCTCGGCTGAACTACCTGCTCCCCAAGTCCTCCGAGTGCCACTTCAGCCAGGGCCATGTAGCCTGTGGCCCGTCTCCCCTGGCCCTTACACTTGATTTTCTTCCAGTGCAGGAGGGCTGTCTACTAGGCTGAGGCAGTCTGGCCACTCGCTGCTCCCTACCTCCCAGTGTTCAAATTGTCCTTAAGGGTGAGAACTATGACTTGGTTCCCCTGTCCGTCTGTTAGAAGCAGGAGCCATGGGATTCTTAGGGGGAGAAGATAATTGAGGAAAAGGACCCTGACTCTGTGGGTCCATAAATTTCTGTGCCCACTGCCATCGTGGTCCTTACCGACTGGGAGAGAAATTCTCTGTTTCCACATCTGTCTCCCCCACGAGACTGGAAGCACCTCAAGCAAAGAGACTGTCTTCCTCATCTCGATGTCCCCCACACCCAGCCCAGAGTGTGGCAAGTACAAGGCTCAAGGGATGACTGAGCAATTGGACTGCACCGATCAAAGTACTAAAGGTACACAATACCACAGAAATCCCGGAACTCGCCAATGAGAGGAGCGGGGAGCACAGTTGGGATGCTATTCGAACATAGATCTGTTTGGTCATGCAGGAGTGTGCTGGAAATCTGTCCTTGTGCATTTTAGGGCCTAATGATCACGGCCCAACATAGTCCTAAGACCCCTGCCGCCAAGCAGATGCACAGGATGGGCTCCGCCCATAGTCAGTGGAGAGTTAGAGAAAGAGAGAAATTGTTTATAAACAGCAAGACCAGGGGAGAGCAGGAGGAAGACACAAGATGTAAAGGCTCATCATCTTCGGGCAAAACCCAAGTCCTGAAGTGCATACAGCACAGGACAACTCCGGGCCTCGGAAGTAGCAGGCCCTAGGCATGCCGCCAAGGGAATGTGAACGGCAGGAAACGGCCCTGGCCCCGTCTAGTGGAAGTAGGCAGACACAGAAATGAAATAATTATAATTCACCATGAAGAGTGTCATAACAGAGGAGTTTCCAAGGTCCTATGAGCATGGGAAATGCTGCAGTGACAGACACAGTGCTATCTGCTAGCATTTTCAAATATTTTATCCCATGAAATCCTCAAAAATGTCCTCATATTACAATTGCCTCCATTTCATAGAAGAGGAAACTGAAGCTCAGAAAAAGTGACAATGTTTATAAACAGCAAGGCCTGGAGTTAAAGTGAGTTCTCTCTTGATATCAAAGCCCATCTCTTTCGGGCTCTGCCATGATGCCTCGCGAGGTCTTCTCAGCACTGGACAGCTCCCCTGGTTCCTGGTCCAGCCTGTTTCCCAAATAATACCAAGGGCACAATGTTTGGCCCCCAAATAAACCATGAACTTGGTTCCCTTCACTGCAAGGCCGCAAGCCAGGACCTCCCTTCCCTCCCCTCTCTCCAGAATTGCCAGGAATCACTCTCAAGACAGGAGGGTGGGGGGCTCCATGCACCTCGGGTGACGACTATGGCAATTATCTACACATACACCCAGGAAGAGACACGCGCCACACAAAGTCAGAGTGAGGCCACGGAGGATAACTCCAATTCTGAGTTAATAAAAGCCTAAGCTCTCTGCCGTCCCAACAGGCACATGTGAGGCTGTGTTTTCCATTTCTTTTGTCACCATGAGCACAGAGCCTGGTGGAGAGCTCTGTACACAGGAGTGGGTGCTTAATTACTACTTTACCCCCCTATGCAGAGGATAGATGGAGAACAAACATGAACCTCTAACCACCACCAGCACAGACGCAGTGTTCTGCACACGGTAAATGTTCAAAAGCGGCTTCCTGAAGGATGTGGTGGCTCAGCCCTACCTCCAAGGATTTTGCTTTTAGTCGTCAGCAGGTAAGAAGAGAATGGAGGCTGCTGTGATCCCAAGGGTGCGGCACGACCATCACTATTGTGGCCTGGCAGGGCAGGCGATAGCAGGGAGGCTCTGGGCAATTACAATCAAATGGTCTCCCCCCAAGACGGTCACCCAAAGAATTCTTCAACCCTGCGATCCTTTTGACCTTGGGTTCTGTCTTAGCCACCTTGTCAATCCAGGTCTAACAGTCTTTTTGCCACAGGCATATTTCACTGTACAAGTCCATGGCCGAAAATACCCTGAAGCATTATACAAACATTACACTACAATTATCCATTGTTTATCTGAAATTCAAATGTAACTAGGCATCCTGTATGTTTATTTAAATCTGGCAACTCTATTTAAGGGATGAGCAGGAACGACCAGGTAAAGAGCTTCCCCCTCAGTTGTTACTCCCGCCCTAAACACATGGGCAAGTCTCTGAGCAGAGACACAACCACAGGTCTGCTAACGTTAGGTCCAGGATTCCCTCCTGAGCCCCATAACAACCCGTTTTGTCTCTGTCCATATAGACTGCAAGGGAGAAAGAACCTCATTAGCATTCAAAAGGCAAGTTGCTGGCATCTGTGGAGAAGGGTTGATTAACACCAGCCAATTTCCAACACAGAGTTGAGTCATTTCCATGGGTCAACATAAGGGAGTTGCTGTGTCCACTTAAAAGTGCCCCATAGATGGTTGGTTCCTTCGTGTCTTCTTCTATTTTACCTTCAGTGAGGCACCAAAGTCTATCATCTCCTTCCTTTAACACATGTCTTGGATTCACCTCTTACTCACCTGAGCCTCCCTCTTGCCTGAGATGCCCCTGCCTTGCCTTCTCTCCCGGCCTAAATAACATGACCCAGACTCCAGAAACCAGAGGGCAACCTACCTGTCCCTGGAAAAGGTTTACAATCAAAAGAGACTTGCACTGGGATTCTGAGAAAGTAGGCAAACACACGCTCTCACTGGCTGGTTTCAAATCCCAGTTCCATCAGTCACACTAGCTGTCCAGCTTATGCAGTGGCCTCTCTGAGCAATCATGCTTTCATCTGTAAAATGGGAACAGTGCCTTCCAAAGAGAGTTGATGCAAGAAGTGATTTTCAAATACTTTGGGGCCATAGCCAACAGTAGGAAGTATATTTTACATCACAAGCCAGGGTGTATTTACATATACAATTACATAATGCTTTATAAAATAACCAGAGGCCCGGTGTACAAAATTCATGCACGGGTAGGGTCCCTAGGCTTGGCCAGCAATCAGGGATGGCTGAGGCCTTCCTTCGTTCTGCACCACCCCCTGGTGGTCAATGCACATCATAGTGGGTGGTCGAACTCCGGATAGGTCGAACTCCTGAGGGGACGATTTGCATATTAAGCCTTTTATTATATAGGATACTTTTTCTATGTGTGATAACGCTCATATTTTCTCTTAAATTCATCTTTTTCTATTTTTTTTAATGCTGCTTGCAACCAACTAAATGGTTTCCATGACTCTCTAATGGGGCTCACCCACAGTTTGAGAAACCCAGACATAGAGACCAGCCAATGTACTGCTCATGCTCTCTAGGGAGACTGTTCTAAAGAAGACAAAGTGGACCAACATGACCTGCTGCCTTAATAGCATCGTGCACCTCTTGGTGCTTTCTCAGACAATGAAACAGTTTGTCTTGAAAGATTTTGCACTTTTCCAAGAACCACAGACATATCCTAGGAGAGCCTGATCCAGCCAATGGTACCTGAGGTAGCACCAGCATCTTGCCCTCCTCCAGAATGGTCCTTCTTAAAGAGATCTCACATACCCCCACCAACTTCAAAACCATCATGAGACTGTGTGTGTATGTGTGTGTGTGTGTATGCGTGTGTGTTTGAGCTAATATATGGCCAAAGTAGAGCATGGATAGTCTTCTAAGCCCACAAACAATGCATAAAATATTTTTCTGACTATAGCAAATTATGTTTGATTTGGTTTAAGTTCTTATTTAAATAGGGTTTTTTATTACCTATTTTTTCCTCTTTCTTTTTGTCCTTCCACTATTTTTTTTTAATTATTGATTTCAGAGAGGAAGGGAGAGGGAGAGAGAGATGAAAACATTGATGATGAGAGAGAATCATTGATTGGCTGCCTACTGCATGCCCCTACTGGGGATCGAGCCCACAACCCTGGCATGTACCCTTGACCGGAATTGAACCTGGGACACTTTAGTCCACAGGCTGATGATCTATCCACTGAGCTAAACCAGTTAGGGCTATTTTTTTTATTCTCATACCTCCAGCCTTCTCCCCTTTGGCAACCATTTATACACACACACACACACACACACACACACACACACACACGCACACTAGATGTGGCCAGGAAGCCCTAATATTTCTTAGGAGGATGGGAAGCAGGGTAGGTCAAGTTGTCCTTTTCCAATAAAGGAGATCTGTGGCCTTTCCAGGAGGGAATAAGTGGTTCTGTATTTAACAAACGTGAGGCAACCCTTTCTGGAATTTTAAGTGGGGTTCCTAATTAAGTTTCATGAGAATCTTCGTGCATATGCAGTGGTCTCAAAATATGCCTTTTGAGGAACAGAAAAATCATGGTCTAAAAATCCCCTTTCCTTTCTCACCGAAAAAAAGTTCAGCCATCGGACCATGTCACACCAAGGAGAGGAGGTTGTATTGACATTTGAGACCAGATCTTTGTTGGCGGGGACGGGGGAGCTGTCCTGCGCACTGTAAGATGTTTAGCAGCATCCTTGGTCTCCACCTACTAGATGCCAGTAGTAACCCCTCTTCCAATCCCCCTCCCCCGGTTAGGACAATGAAAAATGTCTCTAGATATTGTCAAACGTCCTCCGCGCAGCACCCCTGGCTAAGAACCACTGCTGTGGGAGAACCTCTCAAATAGCAATTCCTCCGTACATTAAACGCCAGGCACCTGTTTCACACCTAGTCCCTACCCACTCTCAGCCCCTCTCAGGAAGAAATGAGGAGGTTGCCGAATGACCCCCGGCCACAAATCATGGTTTTGAGGGACTGTCAGCAATGATGAAGACGCCCTTCTGTTTTCTTCTTTAAACATCATTTGGAGTTGCATGAAGCTTAACCCAAGCGCATCTGCGAAGGAAGCCTCATTCCAAAAGAAAAGTTTCCCCGGATGATGGGAGGTCAAGAACAAGGAAACATACAGAGGGTTTTAGTTGCTTAACCTCAGTATAATGGAAACAAATATCGAGTTCCTACCAATGGTTCTGCGTTGCTTTCTTTTTTAATGAGAAAGTCTTGATTATTCCCTCACACACAGCAAAGAGAAATGCCAAGTGATGGGCAGACACTCTACCATTGCCATTCAGGTCCAGAAGATGATGACGACAATGATGATGATAAAAATAAAACTACCTCATTGTTGTTTCGGTTTCCATAGTTCCATTCCATACAGATACCATTACCTATTGTCTTATAAGTATGAGAATTCAACCTCAGAAAGAGAAATTGGCTAGCCCAAGGTCACTGAGGTAGTAAATGGTTAAGCTGAAAACTCAAACCCAGAAATTTAGTTTCCAAATTTGGAGCACTTTCAGTAGCTACTAAAGGTAATGGCTAGAAATCCATCCCAAAGGCACATGTATTTGACAAATGCCTTTCTACGAAGACCACAGAGCTGCCTCTCTGCAGAGCGTTATGGTGCCCTGTGATTGCAGCATCATTTGAGTGTTACCAAAACTGTGCTTCGGAGAGTCCAAAAAGATGGAGAATTGCTGGAGAGGGAAATCCCACGTTATAAGAACTCACCCACATAAATACATGTTCTTTGAGTTGTTTTGTTAGTAGTGGTGTGGGATTATCTGTTAATCTACCACCCACACACTTTCTCTCCCCAGGTCTCCCTCAGGTCCAATAATAAGCATTTGCGAGATGACAAGTCAGGGGTGGAGACCAGCTGAGGCAAGAACCCAGCTCACTATTCATTCACTCAGGCCCCTAATAGTGGCCTCTTGGAAGAATGCACTGGTGAACTCCGGTATCAGATCACAGAGACCCGCTGTAGAACCCAACACTGCCACACACAGCGGCCACTGATTGCACTGCCAGTTCCCCCTCTTCCTCTGATAACCACACTCCATCCCACTGTCCTTTTCATAAACTGCAATGGTCTTAAGTGCCATTGCTGGCCCGTTCACAGGGCAAAGGCAGGGGCAGGGGCAGGGAGCTCCTCCCCTAGATGTTTGCACAGAGTTTGGTTGATCTCTTCGGAAGCAGCCTAGGCCATGACACAAAAGGCATCAGGGGCTGTCATGGGTCATGTTCCTCTTACAGAATAAAGCTGGCTACAGTGAGAGAGGAGAAGAAAGCTGGTCCTGTGCAGGGAAGAGGAATGAAAGAAGGAAGGAATTCCGCTGGAGCCAGCACCCTGATCCTGTGGTTCCTGAAGCCTGACTGCTTCCTGACATTTCTGCAACGTGGTGGTTCTGGGAGACGCCCCTTCCTTGAAAGGCCTCTCTTTCCTAACGCTAGACCAGCTCAGTTTCGGTTCCTTGCAGTGACCTACTACTCACCCATCCTGTCCAGACAATACCATCTGGAGAAGAAACCAAAGTGAAAGTTGAGAGAACTGGCAAGGCCAGACAAGAGCTAAATAAAAGACAAGAAAATCAAGGAAAAGCTCAGAACCATGGCCCTGGCATGGAGCCGATATACCAATTAGAGAATGTGCGAGCTTTTTCCTTGATGTCACCTTAGCAAGTGGCCAAGACACTGAAACTCTGGGCTCTCTTGTCAGCTTCAGAAAGACTGAAAAATTATAAGCATCCCTGACCCTGGAGAGAGCCAGAGTCTTCTCCTCAAAACTTCAAACGCTGATGCCAGTGCCAGCAGGTTAACACAGGTGGAGGGTTACTCGGGGGGATCCTTCAAAGTAAGAAGTAAAGAAAACCCTAAGCAATAAAAGTCTACCTTCTCACAGTATGGGGAGGGGCAGTTGAGGGCTTTAAAAAATATCTGGGAAATATCTGGCTGAAAGAATATGAGTTTATCAAACCTTCTTAAATAAATGACTTTCAAACAAATCATGGGTCATTCATTTTTTTTATTAGTTAAGGTATTACAAATGTGTCCTCATCCCACCCATTAATGGGTCATTCATTTTAGAAAAAGTACATTCGCCCATCATTCCACTTCCCTGCCTACAATGTTCGAGAGATTGATCTGTGTGGCGAACCTATGCCATCTGTCTGCTAAGATGTCAAGTATTTTTTAAAATACCCAGATTATTTCCCATACAAACCTCCAGTTTCAGTGTATGACAAAGAAGCGGCCATAAACTTGCTCTAAAATGCCCACTGTCTACAGAGCAGCCAAATGGGCCAGAGCCATTGGTCAGAGAAAACAAAATGCTTTTTAACATTTTAGAGTCATGAAACCAAAATTCATTCTCGTGCATCTGAGTCATTTCGCATCTCATGCCACTTATTTGGAATACAATGAAATACATACCATTTTAATAATTAAAAAGAATGGTGTCTATGTACTGGAACTCTTTAACTATTACCCAAATCTATTTGACAAAGATAGGTAAACACGAGCAAAGTAGATGGTTTTCTTTGTTTTGTTTTAATATATTTTCATTGATTTCAGAGTGAGAGGGAGAGAGAGATAGAAACATGGATGATGAGAGAAAATCATTGATCGGCTGCCTCCTGCATGTGCCCTGACCAGGAATCAAACCGTGACCTCCTGATTCCTAGGTCAGTGGTAGGCAAATTCATTAGTCAACAGAGCCAAATACCAACAGTACAACGATTGAAATTTCTTTTGAGAGCCAAATTTTTTAAACTTAAACTATATAGGTAAGTACATTGTTATTAACTTAATTAGGGTACTCCTAAGCTGGCCTTTGCTTAAAACGTCCTCAATCTGATTGAGGTACGTTTGCTGAGGTTGACCCCTTCCAACTCTCCCATCCACACTCACCTTGTATACTTGTTTCATCTATCTCCTTTCATTCATCCTCTCTATATGTCCACCCCCCACTTCTTCTAACGCCACTTCTTCAAAATAGACTCGCCCAGGCTGAAAACCGACTTCTGCGCATGGGCCATGAAGTTTCAATCGCACTGTACGTGCGCACCCACACGTGGTATTTTGTGGAAGAGCCACACTCAAGGGGCCAAAGAACCGCATGTGGCTTGCGAGACGCGGTTAGCCAACCACTGTCCTAGGTCAACGCTCAACCACTGAACCATGTGGCCTGGGTCAAAGCAGGTGGTTTTAATTCTACTCTCATTGTGAATAAATAAGATGCTGAGCTGCTGGAGGAACCCAGAGGTTGCTCTCCCAGCAGAGGAGCTGAGTAGCATGGCCATTTTCTCCGAAAGGAATTTAAAAGAGCACCTTTTCTATTTATAAGGAACAATGGAGCGCGTTGATTAATAAAGGAGTCCAGACGAAGGGACCGCTGTCCTTGTAGAAGGACTGGCGCCCAGGGTCCCGTTTAACTTGACGGCAGCGATCTTTCTTTTCAGCTCTGAAGTTATTTTTACCTTGCCAGCTATGCAAATGAGCTCATGGCCTCCGAGCATGAAAGAAACCAGGCTGAGACCAGGTTAATATTTCATGAAAATATTGTAAACCACTGTTCCTGGCACTGAGCTTCGCATCCTCTGTAACTGACCCTGTCTAGGTACAGCCACGGCTAATGTCGGTGCCAATCTGGCATCAAAAAGAACAAGGTTATCGACAATTCACGAAAGAAGAAACACAGGCTGTTTAACGATTGTATGGAAAGGGTCAATGGCAAGAAATTCAAATGAAAAGGACACAATCACCTTTTCTGCTTATGAAATTGCTACCACTAGAAAGGCAGTAAATTGGTATGACCATTTTGGAAAAGCTATTGGACAATGTGTACATAGGACAATGCAGATGTTTACTCTCTTGGATGCAGGCGTTTTCAGAATTACTTTAAGAACACACTCACTGTGTCCTCACATGGCAGAAGGGACAAGGGAGCTCTCTGGCCCCTTCTTTAAACGGCACTAATACCATTAGCTAATCACGTTCCAAAGGCCCCGTCTCCAACTACCGTCACACATTGGGGATTAGGTTTCAACATATCAATTTGGGGGGCACAAGCATCCAGTCTATGGCAAGGCACGAGTAAGGGCTCAATAAATGTATGTTGCAGGAAAGAGTAGATCAACTTCAAGTTGGAAATGATCTTGGAAAATATCAAGCCCCAACTCCCAGCCCCTATTTAATGTTTTGGGGCTCACATCATCCCACCCTATTGAACCCTTGCAGGAATGGGCAGTTCTCAGCCTCCCGAGGCATCCCCTCCCCAAGCCTGGCGTTATACAAAGAGTGTAGGGTCCTGGACAAGATTCAGACTGGTTCTACTTTTAAACTCAATCCTGGTTTTTGAAACAGGCACTGCCTTTAAAGAGACAGAAAGGAGTGGTTCCAGATAAAATTGTCCAGAATAACTAGAGATTGGCTTAAAGAAACATTACAGGGAAAATGAGAGAAGAAACCAGGAGGTAAGCCTGGAAGATTAGAATAATTCCAGGAGCCTATGATGCTTATCTTTGAACATGGGAGGGACAGTCTTGCAGCTACATTAAGAGGCGCTTCCTTTGTATAACTCCAGCAGCGGGGGGGCAGCCCAAATGCTGGTCTCCATTCTAGTGACTAGGAATCTGAGCCCCTCAGACCTGGAAGTGTCCCTCCATATGACCATAGTGCCTGCTCATTCACCCCGCCCCCCCCATACACACACACACACCCCTGCTTGACTTCTTCCCATCAGCCCCAAACGTGGCCAGGCCATCCACCCTCCCAACCAATGCAGTATTGGAGGTGGATCTGCAGTTCAGGGTGACCCTCCTGGGGGAGAAGGTCCTAGTACTACCATTATGAAAAGCAGCGCACTCAAAAGAGCAGGGTACACAGGGGTTCTCTGAGGGCAGCTGTCCAGGGGGATGAGCCGGCTGCTCCCCCTCCTGCCTCCGCAGTTAAGGTCTGTTGTCCTGCTGTGGCCTTGCAGGGAGCCCGACTTTCTGCTTCTTCGGGATATCCTTGCTTTCGAGGTGGCTATTATGGGGACATGAGGAGTCAGGGGGATCTCTCAGGGGTATCATGAAATAAAAATGTATGGAAATTCACTGTCCAGCAAACCCTGCATGAAGGTGTACCGTACTCCTTCCCCCCAGAGGGATAAGGGGTGTCCATACCACACTGCAGGGCATCCGGTGAGAAGACGCCCTGGACCACTCCAGTCCATAACCATATTCGAGGCAGAAACCCATCCTGCATCCTTACACCTGCAGCGCCCTTCACTGGTGACAGTTCACAACCAAAATCATTCGCTAGTCTAGGCGCACGTTTCCACCAGTCTCAGAACATTCCCGTTCTTGCTGACAGATGTAAAGAGTAAAGATTGATGGAGCTTCCGATGAACTCTTTCTGGGAGTCCTCCTCACAACGCTTAAGGGCTGCATATTATCCAGATGGGGAGGGGCCACAGTTCTCTTGCAAAAGAACCCCCCCCCCATTCATTCCTTCATTCCTGCATGTATATCCGCTTACACTTCACATGCACCGAGTGCCAGACAATGTGAGCACCTAGGTAGGATGCAATGGTAACAAGAGGGCTGCGGTCCGGCCCTCCCAGACCTTACAATCCAATGGACTATGACTTTGAAGGGGTGGAACAGGGCAGCTCCTGGCTCTGCCCATGTCGTGGCACCATGAACGTCCTTGCCCATCCTTTTGTGCCTTAGTTTTCCCAATGAGGAAATAAGGCTGCTGATGCTGCAGAAGTCAAAAGCTAGTTGCTCCCTCCCACAGAAGAAACCTCAGTGGGCACCAGACCATCCTGCTGACACACAGACGGAGGGAGGAAGGAAAGAGAAGGGAATGAAAATCAATGCCTATGGCCCTTCCTTCCGGGATCGATGTGGCTTGCTTCTGGGAGGACTTCTGCTGAGGAGAGCAGGCAGGGAAGCTGTACTCTGGTCCAGAGAACTCTAACAAGAATACCCTCTCCCGCCATGAGTTTGCAACTCCCATCCTTCCAACCTTGAGCACATGCCAGTGGGGAAGGTGGCCGGTGGGTAGCCCTCTCTGGGTCTGATAACCAACATTCAGCCATACTTCCATGTGTCTTGTAAGAATATAAAATAACTTAAAAGGGGTAGGACATAGGACAGATTCTGTGCAAAGTGAAACCCAGATATGAGATTGTATGAGAGACAATACCTAACCATGTTAAATAATAATGGCCCAAACAGGTCTGGAACTTTGAAGTCTGGGGGCATTTTACATAAATATTCTCCCACAAGAGCACCTCCATATCCCTAGACATATTCAGTGAAGGGATGACTGTCCCCATTTGAAAGGGGAGGAGGAGACCACAGCTCCAGAAGGTTGAGAGATCTGCTGTGAGTCCCATACAGCAGCAGAACTGGTCTGGAAGCCAGTCTCCAGCTCCCAAGTTCAATGCTCATTTAGACTCAGCACTGAAAGGACATCCAAACGGGTAGCTTGTAAGAAATGGGAGATAAAATCAAAGACCTTAAAAACCTGAGCAAATATCTTGATTTCCAAAAAAAGAAAGAGAAAAGGATGATTCTAGAATAATAACCAGTGAGCTCACTGATAATCCCAAAAGAACTCGGTAATACTTTGGTAAATAGTTTGTGAGCAATGAGAAAGCAAGATGATCAAATCACGCATGGGAAGAGCTGAGCTCAGTGCCTGGAACAGGTGAGGGCTCAGTAAACGTGAAGACTATGACCATCACTATCAGTATTGTTTCGTATTTTTAGGAATCAGCATGGATTGCTTGGAACAAACCCATCTGAGCTAGTTTTGTTTCTTTTTTTTTTAAACAAAGTTATTAGAAGAACAGATCAGGAGAATGCTAAGGATGTGGGATCCCTGTATTTCAGGCAAGCCTTTTGACAAAATCACTTATTCGATCAAAATGGTGCTGAGTACCACTGGGTTAGTTTCTGACATTCGAAAAACCTTGCCTAAATTACAGTGATCAGTGAATGAAAGATGTAGTTCAAATACTCACATAGCTATTTAGAGCCTGTGAAATCTTGGGCAACTTATTTAACCCCTCTGTGGTTCTACTACCCCATCAGAAAAATAATGACAATAATAGCAAACATCTCAGAAGACTAGTGAGTACTGATTAGATAGATAGGTAGACAGATAGATAGAATGTAATTATGTTACTAATTTCAACCTATAGGGTGGTCTCTAGACATGTGTCATGGAATTCTATCATCATTTCTGTCCATTATCATTTCTGTCCATTCTGTCCATTTTAATGTATTTATCAATAGCTTAGATGACAACAGAAAAAGAAAAAAAAACACCTAGAGGACAATGACAATTCTTCATATGTAAAAGCTCTGGGATTGACCAGCAGGGGCCTCCTGTCTGCCAGCAGTGCGATGAGGGGGCTAACCAACAAGCTCAGACTATCCATAGACACGTAGTATCATCTGAAAGAATCTCCATGAGGCAGACCAGCTGGCACCCTATGTGCAGTATGAGTGCCATATTTCTCTACTGAGAAACTCGGGGAAAGGGGGCAGCACAGGAGGTCTTGATATGATGTCAGGTGCAAAGTATGAATGTTTTATATGCTAGTCTGTGGCTGTCACTTGAAGACTTACACTGACATTACTTGAGCTAGTAGATCACATTAAAAGGGGCCAGATTTTGTCCAGAAAGACAGATAGGGAAGGAGGAGGGGAAGATGGGAAGATGAGGAAAAGCAGATGGAGGGGAATGGGAGGGAAGGGGAAGGGCCTAGGACAGCCATGGGCAAACTACGGCCCGCGGCCGGATCTGGCCCGTTTGAAATGAATAAAACTAAAAAAAAAAAAAAAAAAAAAAAAAGACCGTACCCTTTTATGTAATGATGTTTACTTTGAATTTATATTAGTTCACACAAACACTCCATCCATGGTTTTGTTCTGGCCCTCCAGTCCAGTTTAAGAATCCATTGTGGCCCTCGAGTCAAAAAGTTTGCCCACCCCTGGCCTAGGAGCTACCCAACAATGGAATGGTGTGTCTTGCCCAGTAGTGAGCTCTCCATTATAGTGCAAGTCCAAGCAGCTGCTTGGCAACCAGCTGTCAGGGATGTTGTTGAAGAAACTGATGAACTAGATGCCCTTAAGTCCACTTTCAGTTGCCAGAGGCTATGGTCCCACCCTCTCTGCCCTGCACGGAGGTCTCCTCCACATACTCCTTCCCCAACAACGTCACTGTGAGGCTCCTAATCTCCTGAACACCGGTCCAAATGTGGCCTGTGAGATGCACACTCAACAATGGAGGACTCAGCTGGCTGAGCTGGCCAGGCTGTCTGAAGATTTCAACCCGGCAGCCAGTGACCTTCCGGAATCCTAAACAGTCCACAGCATCAGGAGCCTGGGCTCCTAGCATCCTGCATGGGGGACCTCAGCCACACCAGCCAAATGCTGCATCACCACCTCCCCCCACCCACCTACCATCACCATAGCAACCACTGGGCTGACTACCTCACAAGGCATTTCAATTCAGGCAGAGGGAGGCCCAGATTTTCCGGCAATTTCCCAAAGTAGTGAGCCTTAAGGGTGTGTGGGTAAGAAGGAGCGGTTCTCCCACCCTTCCCAACAGGCCTCCCTGAGGCCACTGAGACAAAGCCTGTCTTCCATAACTTGACCTTGGCATCATCTCACTCTAACCAAAAAAGAAAAAAAAAACAAAAAACAAAACAGAAGAAGGAAAGAGAACCACTGGGAAATTTCATTATTTTTAGAAGCACAATCACTTAGCAACCTAAATGTCCCATTCCTCCCCACCCCTCCAAAAGCCCCGGGAAATAAATACAGTATCGAGGACTTCAGTGTTTGGCTCTGAAACAGTGTGAGGATGTAATAATAATAATACTTGCTATTTACGTAGAAACAAAGCCTGCCTTCCAAGGAGCTCAGATTGTCTGGCTAAGATTAAGGCACGGATCCCTCCCACCGGGTCCCTCTGCCTCTTGGTGCAAACTGCCCCCAGGCTGATGGTTCTCTGCTCTTGACGGAAGCCTAAAACCGGACAGACGAACTTTAGGTAGGGAATCTAAGACAGAAGCAAAAACACTTGCATGCAGAGGGGCAGGAACCTGTACATCACCGCCTGCTGCACGGAAAAGGCACTGATTTCTGGCGAGAGAGCAGAAAAGGTCAGTTCCTCAAGCAAATGCCACCATCTGACCCCGTGAACCATTTCCCTCTGGAAACTCTTACTTCATTTCCCTGATAATGGTCTCCACTCATCTGCCTTCCCATCTGCCTGTTGCCTTGCAGCCTGGCTCCCAGGTCGCCTGTGTCTTCCCTACCTGTGTAGTGAAGGGGCCCCTGCATCTCTGCTGGGCCTCTTCTCTCTGCCCCTCTCCTGGGGCAGCGTGACCAGGTCTGACCCAGATCTACGATTTCAACCACCAAACACACCACAGATGTCCACACCGACCCCTGTGCTGGGCTCCACACCCACTGGTCCGACAACCATATCCCACCCAGTGAAGACAGGATCCTCCTCGCGCCCCTCTCCAGACTGCTCCCCATCCGGTGCTTCTCTCCCAGCTTGGTGGATCACCAAACTGAGATTCATCTTTGATTCTTCCTTCCGCTTCATCCCTCGATTTAAAGATCCCTAAACTGTATCCGTCTCCTCCTCTCTGGTCCCACTGACATAAGCCACATTCACACCTCCATCTTTTCCTAGACAGTAAGACATGGAAAGGGTAAGCCCTAACTGGTCCTTGAGCTCCAGTCTCCTCGATTCGTCTCTAATCATCACCCCACCCACACATGCACCACAATAGGAATCTAAGCCTCTGAGAGTCGGGAGGTCTCTCTATCCAGGGAGTCTACCACTCTCTTGCTTTTTTTTTTTTTTTTTAAATCATTTTTATTTTTTTATATATATATTTTATTGACTTTTTTACAGAGAGGAAGGGAGAGAGATAGAGAGTCAGAGACATCGATGAGAGAGAAACATCGATCAGCCGCCTCCTGCACATCCCCGACCGGGGATGTGCCTGCAACCCAGGTACATGCCCTTGACCAGAATCGAAATCGAACCTGGGACCTTTCAGTCCGCAGGCCAACGCTCTATCCACTGAGCCAAACTGGTTTCGGCAATTTTTTTTTTTTTTTTTTTTTGAGAGAGAGAGAGGGGAAGGGAAAGGGAGAGAGATAGAAAAGTCGATGAGAGAGAACATCGATTGGCTGCCTCCCCGAAACCCAGGCATGTGCCCCGACTGGGAATTGAACCAGCGACCTCTTGGTGCATGGGTTGATACTCAACCACTGAGCCACACTGGTTGGGCAAACACTCTCTTGCTTTAAACCCTCTATTGCTTTGTAATAAAATCCAAATATGTTTCTATGGTGCACAAGACTCTGATGTTCCCACTGGCCTGTACAGCTACCTCTGGAACCACTGGAACCACCCTCTCATAGGCTCCCTACACCCAGCCCTGCACACAACATACACGCCATTCTCCGAATGCAGCGCCTCTGCTCTGGCCTCTGTGCTTTGCCTGTGTTCCTTCTCTGTGGCTTTCATTTCCTGCCCAGGACACAGTCAGGAAAGCCCTCTGAACAAGTCTCTGTTCAAGCAGCAGGGAAAGTGGCCTCTTCCCGGACTCCTCTGCGGAATCCAGATGCCTCCTCCCTCACGCTCCCTGAGGACCTAGTACTGTCCTCCTTACAGTCTTTTCGCTCTGGTTGCAATGGCTGGATTCTTGTCTCATTTCAGACCCTGCATCCTACAGGAAGAGGCTGTGTCTTCCATCTTTGTGTCCCTGAACTTTTCACAGGGGACTTTTTGCTATCTATATATATAAAAGCCTAAGCAACCAAACAACCAAACGACGGGTCGACCGGTCGCTATGACATGCACTGACCACCAGCAGTCAGATGCTCAGATGCTCAACGCAGGAGCTGGCCCCTGGTGGTCAGTGTGCTCCCACAGTGGGAGCACCGCTCAGCTGACCAATGGGTGCCAGATGCCAGGCTCACGGCTGGCAAGCGCAGCTGCAGTGGCACGAGCCTCTCCTGCCTCCGCGGCAACACTAACAAGCAGCAGCAGCAGGGCTAGGATCCCTGCGCCGAAACCACAGTCCGAGGGGTCCCAGATTGCAAGAGGGCGCAGGCCAGGCTGAGGGACCCCATGGACCTCTAGTTTATTAATAAGCACTTAAAAACTCCTGTTAACAGAGCTCTGCACTGTTGTGCCACCTCCCCTGAGGGCATTCCAGATGGTCAGGATCCTCATACAGCCTGGCACCTCAATGAGCTGAGCACATCACTTACGTGGGGACTGAAGTCAAGAGAGCATGTGTACTATTACTGCCTTTCCACTGGTCTCCATCCTTCCACTATTGCGAATAACTGCAGTTAAAACATGAAAACACCTGTCCTTCCATCTGCATTGCTGGGAAGCCATAGCTCTGCCACCTGGCTCTTGAGTTATTCAATTATGAAGTCCTCATTCTGGACCTGACAACATATCATTTAATCGTTTATACAGAGATTTTGTGAACTAAGCATGGCTACTCTCTCCCTTCCCCCACCAGAAAACACATGTCCAGCCCCACAAGGCTCCAGCTACTATGATGGGAACCCAAGGGTCGTTCCCCCTTTTCCTTCCCCCCCCTTTGGAGAGTTCACTCCCAGAAATTTCCAGGAAGTTCTAAAACTGAGGTAATACCATTTTAAGGAAAAGAGATACGTGAATCTGGAAGCAGCCTGGAGGTAAGCTGCTGTATCTATATTTCCCCACCCTGACCTGACTCCTGACCCCTGACCCCTGATGACCTGTGGCATGATCCTGGCCGTCTCTTATTCTTACTTATTCCTCTGTCCAGAGAGGAGAAGCTTCCTGAAGCAGAAGCAAATACCCAGACTCCCCTCCCTCAGCCCTTCTTCCCCCTGTCTCTCTGGCCCCTCACTGATCCCTACATTCCTATTCGTATCCATTGACTTGTTCCTTTATTGGTGCCTCCACGGCCTGATAATCCAGTTGGGATATTTCTCCTAATGACCTGGCAGAGCTGTGGTGGGAAGGAAAGCCATGCCAGCCAGCCAGAGCGGTGGCCCCGCTCTCGGATCTCCTTCTGCTGTCCTCCACCTGACCCCTTCACTTCCTGAGACTGGCTTCGGGGTGCCCTAGGGTGTAGGTGGCCTTTCTTTTTTGGGCTTCCATTTCTTCGGTCATAAAATGAGATTGGACCTTCCAGCTCTTAAGAGTTGGAATCCCTCTTCTGTCTGCTTCCTTCAAAACACACCTCTCCTTCCCAGACCATTTCAGCTTGGGAGCCTGCAAAAATGCTGCCTGCGCCCAGTTACCTGGGAACGTGCCTCATTCTCTGTGCCACAGAGCAAACAATTAAAATGTCCTCTTTTCTATCTGGGCGGAAGGAGGGACAAAGAGACGAAGCCAACTAACCATGGTGGATGAAACCAAAGCAATTTATTGTCTATTTGACTTTGAGAGGCAGTTAGAGACACATTCAGGGACGTACAACTGACTCTGCCCATCTGGAAACCATCCCAAACCTCCCACCCTGGCCTTCATCCCAGCCTGGGGTTTGGCCCTGGGCTGTGCAGATAAACCACATGCGGATATGATGGTGTGAACCGTGTCATTATTTATAACATTCAATTCGACGACCATATATGGAGCACAACCCCATGCAAGAAACTGTGTGGCCAAAGAAACCCAGGGGCCATACAGAGAAAGACTATTGTCCCCAGAAGCTCAGAATCCAGGAGGAAGCAGGCTCTATTCATAATGAGCCACACGATCGAAGCAGCAATCAAGGCACTAATAAAGAGCCATGAGAACAGAGGGGGCACCTCATTCTAACCGCGAGGCTCTGAGCTCTAGACGGAGGCAAAGGCAGCACTAGTGTGCGTGGGCAAATCCCCTCACAACTAATAGCTCGGAGGTAAGCCTTGCCTGAACTGTCCTTGAAACTCAGGGAATCAACAAACAGGTAGTGAGCTCTGCTCCAGGCCCGGAACTGTGCAAGATGCAATGGACTATAAAAACTATTTAAGACAGTTTTGACTTCCATGCATAAAATAATTAGTGAGCAAGGCAGTGTTATATTCTGTTATAATAAAGGGCTCGATGCGTGGAAGTGACAATAAGAATGAGATCAGACCATGATAAAGCACTCATTGGGTGGCAAAGGCGATGAATAAGAAACCCTCCACGAACAGTTATTTACTTCCATTGTATTTCCACTGCTGCGGACAACTGCACCCCAGCTAGCTGTGGGGGAGAACACTGCCCCGTCTTTAGGCACCTGTGACAGAAGCAGCGCTGGACAGGGAATGAGAGGCCCGGCCCGGGAATTACCTGGTGTGTATCGCAGGCAGGTGACGTCCCCTCTTGGGGCCTCTGGGGAGAAGCTGGACTCAAGGATCTCCAAGGTGCCTTCCGGTTCAAGTGGAGTGTGGTTCTGATGCAGAAGCACCGGCTGGTGTCTGGAGGAAGGCTGAGAGCGGAGAGAGAGAGGCTGCACAGGGGAGGCCGCGAGCAGGAGTGTGAGAGTCAGTCATGAAGGTGTGTTTCAGAGAACAGAGGTGAGCGGGTGGGGGCAGCATCACCCCCTGAGGAAGGCAGAAGAGGTCAGACCTGAGACCGCAGGACACGCAGCATCCCAGGGCTGGGTCTTGCTGTGGAAGGGGCTTTAGGGAGATTCTCATGACAGTCAACAGACTGAAACCGGGGAGGAAATGAAGCCAAAGAAGCCAACCAATGAGCCATTAAATCACCCAGGTGACTGAGATGATGAGGGTGTGGGCCGGTGGCCAGGAGGATGACATTGGAGGGAAGAACAGTCGCTCATTTTAAAAGGACAGACAAGGCTTGAGAAACTTGGTATGGAGAACACAGGAAACCGAGGAGGCTGATACCTACACCTCGCCACTTCTGACCCCAGGCTAACACCCGACCCTCAACCCCCGAGTCTGAAATAATAGCCCAACACCGTTCCTCAGCATCTCATGCCCTCAGAGACAGGCGGTTGGCATGAAGAAGCAGAACAGGATTGCTGAGTGCGCTCTGGCCGCCAGACTCCTCTGAGTGGAGAAGAGGCGCCTGGAACATCGTATCTCCCACAGCAGCTGGCTCAGTGCTTGGCCCAGAAAGGATGTCCTCTGCATGATGTCCATCAACTCAGAGCCCCTTCTATGTTGAACCCCAAACAATCCCTCAGGGAACTTTAGAAACCTTGAAAGTCATCAACCCCTGCTGTGAGGGGAAGGGGACTATGTGAGGAAGAAAGCAGAGGGCACAGCCCCGCTGGGGACTGACGTGGAGAGATGGGGCAGCAGGAAGTTGGGAGGGAGGGAAGTTGATAGGCTAAGACCTGGGGCATCTATAGGGTTGCAGTCAGCAGTCTTCCGTGTGCTCTAACTTACCCTCCTCCCGCTGGGAGGTGGACGGAGGACACTGCCTGCGTTCAGACAGGAGGGCAGAGGTTCAGGGAGAGGAGGAGTTGGCAAGGGCCCGAGTCCCTTCCTTCTTGGCCAGCGCTCTCACCAGACCTCCCTCCCTCGGGGATGGCACTCACTGGCAGGCCTCCCAGTTGGCCCGAGACTGCTTTAAACTTGATGACTTGGCACACATCCCCTTTCAAACCCAGCTTTGCATCTGCCAGACGTGGAGTCTCCATTGACCCAACGATCAGAGGCCAGCCTGCTGCTTCCTGGTACTCCCTCGGCTCACCCCGTGCCCCAGGTCCCTACCACAGAGGTGGCCAGCCCAGCTCCCCAGCACCAGGCCCAGCCCTCTCCCCACCAGGGAGATGCTCACAGCTGAGAGCTTTTCATTCGTCCCCAACCCCAGCAGGCAGCCACCCTGGAATATATTTGGTGAGCTCCTCTGCACATCAGTGAGCGCACAGCCACGTCGGCGGGGACCAAGGGAAAACACACCTGAAGAAAACAGCAAAGAAAGAGACTGGATCCCTGAGGTAGCCTTTGGCCAAGAAACAAAAACCCTTCTCTCCCGGACACGGGAAGGGCAGGGTCTTGAAACTGATGAGGGAAAAGGAAGGAACGCGCTACTAGAGATGTCTCCTGGGACCCAGCAAGCAGGCTGTGGTTTGCTCCTGCCTCCTGTTCTGTCAGCAGAAATTCTATCCTGAGGCTCCAGCGTTCCTGCCTCCTGCCCTGTGCAGCGCAGCCGGGGTGGAGCCAGGAGCAGCCCTAGGGCACACTTGGCAGAGGCCAGTGGGAGGCACACAGAAGTGGGGCCGGGCCCAGGTGGCCCCCCAGCCGAGCGCTGCCAGCTCCCCAGCCCCACGGGAAACACAGAGCCTTCCATGTTTCGGATTGAGAAACTTCAGATATTCAGAAAATAACAGAAGGCACAACGTACACAGGAGTGCACAGTCCCGTATGCAATGGGGTGACCATTTCCTGGTATTGGCTTCAAATCGGGTTTTAAAAGATGTGAACATTTCAGGTACAGCTAAGCCTCCGCCCCAACTGTGTTCTCCCCACCGTCCTAGAGTAAGCAGTGTGCAGGGCTTGGCGGTATCAGTCGCATGCAGACTTATTTACTCTCCCAACACAATTGGATGCTATTCAAGCTCAAAGGTTTTCTACCGGGCCCATGAACCACCTGCATGAGAATTATCTGGGTGCCTGCTTAGCATGCAGATCTCTGACCCTCACAGGGTAAGGCCAAAATTCTGCTTTTTCAACTAGAACTCCAGAGGATTATCATGCACTCTACAGCCCCTGTTCTGACTTAGGACTTTAGGCCTTTTTAAAATGCAAACCAAGAACAACAATGACCAAAACAAACCAATTAACCTTGGGAAGGGTGACCCTTGAAATTGCTATCTGTCACTTACTGCCCTAAGTGAAGGACAGCTCAGACGTGGGCTTTGTACTCTCTTCAATGACTATAATGGCCAGGGTCAGCTGCTGCTTTGCCACCACTTCCACAGCTCACTCAGAGCCACAACAAAACAATACACCTATAAAACAATGCTGGCTATTATCTCCATGGGGGGAAGGAGGGAGAGGAGAGTTAAGGGCCCTTCATTCCTAAATGTCCTGTTTGCATCAGCCCAACCACTGCACCACGTAGCACGTTTCTATCACCTTGTAGATTATCATGGTTGCTCTGGTTGGATATTTTTGTTGCTATCCTGATTTATAAGATACGCATAGTTCTATATACCAGCTTTATTGAGTTTGTCTACAGTCACAAAATTCTCCCATTGAAAGTGTGCAATTCAACAATTCACCATAGCTAAGATCTGGAAACAGCCTAAGTGCCCATCAGTAGATGAATGGATTAGAAAACTGTGGTACATCTACACGATGGAATACTATGCTGCTGTTAAAAAGAAGGAACTCCTACCATTTGCAACATCATGGATGGAACTGGAGAGCATTATGCTAAGTGAAACAAGCCAGTCAATGAAGGAAAAATACCACATGATCTCACTCATTCATGGATAATAAAGACCATTACAAACTTTTGAACAATAATAGATACAGAGGCAGAGCTGCCTCAAACTGATTGTCAAACTGCAGTGGGAAGGCCAGAGAGAGTTGGGGGGCAGGAGGGAGGGGAATAAGAGATCAACCGAACGACTTGTATGCATGCATATAAGCATAACTAATGGACATAAGACACTGGGGGGTAAGGGAGGGTAGGGGTTTGTCAAGGGCGGGGGGGAAAAAAGGACACTTATGTAATACCCTTTGTAATACTTTAAGCGAAAAAAAAAAAAAAAAAAGAAAGTGTGCAATTCAGTGTGTTTTAGTATATTCACAGAGTTGTCCAGCCATTGCCACTATCTACTTCCAGAACATTGTCTTCACTCCAAAAAGAAATCCCGTATCAGTCAGTGCCCACTCAGCCTCCCCCGAGCCTTAGTAACCACTATTCCACTTTCTGTCTCTATGGATTTGCCGACTCTGAACTTTTGATGCAAGTGAATCAATCTTTCACTTATGATGTGTGCACGGTTCACCCATGTTATAGCATGAATCAGCACTGCATTCCTTTTCGTTGTCAAACAGTATCCCATTGTATAAGAAATCACATTTTGCTTATTAATTATGAATGGACACTTGGTTGGCTACCTTTTTGTTGCAATTATTAATAATGCTGTCATGGGCATTCGTGGGTTTTTTTGTATGGAGATATGTTTTCATTTCTCTTAACGATATATTTAGACGTGAAATAGCTCGGTTCCATGGTTAACTCTATGTTTAACAATTGAGGAACTGACAAACTGTTCTCCAAGGTGGTGGCTCCATTTGACATTCCTGCCAGCAATGTGTAAGGGTGTCCGTTTCTCCAGAACCCTGCCCCACACCTGTTGTTGTCTGCCTCTTTTATTATTACCATCCTAGTGGGTGTGAAGGGCCATCTCGTTGTGGTTTTCATTTGCATTTCTTTAATGGAATGTAAGGATGTCCAGTACCCCTTCCTGTGCTCATTGGCCATTCAGATACTCACTGTTTAAAGCTGGAACCCCATTAAACAGTGCTTCTCAAAGCGTGGTCCACTCCCCTTACACACAGGCACATACCAGCAGCAGCTCCGTCCCCCAAGATCTTATCAGAAATGCAAATCCCAGGCCCTACCCCCGCTCACCCGAATCAGAAATTCTGGGAGTGGGCCCCGCAATCTGTGTTTAAGAAGCTCTGCAAGGGACTCTGAGCCTCTTACAGGTGCCCACAGTATCTCACCAAGTGATACTTCACCAAAGAAACGTCTTGGTGACATAAGTTTTGGAAACACTGGGCTAACCCAGAATCCTTTGTTCGGGACTTCTCAGATCCCTGACTGTGTCTAAGGGGATTGTGACTCTCCGCAAAGGAGATCCGTGTGCAGCTCTTCCCAAAATGACCTAAGGATAGCACCCCTTTTCTACAGAGCATCTTGCAGGACTAGTGTTCCATGGAAGTTACTTTGGGAAACATTATTCTGCAGCAGAAATTGAAAGGGTATGTGACTATTTCTTTTATCAAATCAAGTCTGTTGTGAACTATATCCTTTATTTATTTATTTTATTCCTTACCCAAGGACATGATTTTTATTGATTTTAGAGAGAGAGAGAGAGAAGAAAAAACAACATTGATATGCGAGAGAAAACATCAATCGATTGCCTACCATGCACACACACCCAGGGATCGAACCTACAACCTAGGTATGTGCCCTGACCTAGAATTGAACCTGTACGCTTTTGGTATATGGGTCGATGCTCCAATCAGCCACCCGGACAGTGGTGTGAACAATATCCTTTAAACTAGATCTTTACAATGTCTTTTGTTCAGTTATCTATTGCTGCACAGCGAAACTTAGTGGCTTGAAACAGCAATAAGCATTTGTTATCTCACACAGTGGCCAGGGATCTGAGAGTGGCTTAGCTGCACGGTTCTTGCTCAGAATCTTGCTGTCAAGATGTCAGCGGGGACTTACTATCTGAAAACTTGACTATTCGGGATTTCCAAGACATCTCGCTCGCCGGCTTTGGCAGGAGTGCTCTGTACCTCACCACGTGACGTTCCCCAGGGTTCATTGCCTGTCCTCATGACATGGCAGCTGGCTCCCCCCAGAGCAAGTGATCCAAGAGAGCAAGGCAGAAGTGGCCAAGTCTTTTATGACCGCGGCTCAAAAGGCACACACTTGCACCGGCCTGGACACACGTACAGAGGGCTACGCAAGGACATGAAGACCAGGAGGTGAGGATGGCTCCGCTAGTACGTGGCTGGCCTGCAGCTTGACCCGGCAGTCCGGCTCCTGAGTGGCCTCTCAGGATGCAGTGGCCTCTCTGTTCTTCTTACTAAGTGCGCTCTCTGATGTTCCTTTAAGGACAGATAACTCAAAAAGACCAGCCTTCGCGGGTCAGAACTCAGCATGTGTTCCTCTTCGTGGTGTTAGCCTGTCCACACGCTTCTGCAGCTGCTGCCAAGCACTGCAGCTCGCCCAGAGCGCAGGACTGGAACTGCTCATTAGCTAATTAGGCTCTTCTCAGCTAATCTGGGAGATGAGCATCCATGTACGTCTGTGTGTGCTCTCAACAGTCCTGCGGCTGCTACCAGAAGTCCTGTCCCTTTCTCTGTTTCTCTCATTGTCCGCCTACCCTATGGGGAGACTCACAACTCCTAGCACCTCTGGCTCCTAAAACCCTGCTCCTTAGAAGTTCCCTCCAAAGGTGCAGCTTTAACCGCCATGATCACGGCAGTAGAACGTGGCGTAGAAAGCCCCAGCTCCTTTCCAAATGGAAAGCACGAGATTTTTCCCTGAAACCATGGTAAATCTTAGGACGTGTAAGACCTTAAAAACATTCTTGAAGTATCTGCCTGCCTTCCTAAATTCTTCCTCTTTTCACATCTGTTACACATCCATTGGCTTGCTGGGTGATCCTGAGTGCCAGGCACACAGGGCACAGAGCTACCGACATAAACAAAGTCAGACAATCAGCATTTGCCTTCAAGGATGGCGACTATGGCCATGAAGCCAGGAGAAATCAGGTGCAGGTACAGGAAGCTCCCGAGGATGAGGCACTTAATCAAAGGCCTCTATCTCTGTTGTATTGTATTCGAGGTGAAGGGAGTAAGAAGTACAAATTGGCAGTTATAAAAATAATCACCAGGATGTAAAGTACAGCATAGGGAACACAGCCAATAATATTGTATTAACTATGTCTGGTGTCAGATGGGCCCTAGGCCAGTGGTCGGCAAACTGCGGCTCTTTGGCCCCTTGAATGTGGCTCTTCCACAAAATACTGACTTCTGCGCATGGGCCACAAAGTTTCAATCGCACTGTATGTGGGTGCCCGCACGTGGTATTTTGTGGAAGAGCCACACTCAAGGGGCCAAAGAGCCGCATGTGGCTAGCGAGCTGCAGTTTGCTGACCCCACGGCCCTAGGCTAACCCAGGTGATCACATTATAAGTTATAAAAGGTCTAACCACTGTGCTTATACCTGAAAGTACTATAATACTGTATGTCAACGGTAATTGAAAAAAAATTTTTTTTGAAGATCCAACTTGACAAAGTATATAGGAAGCGTGGTTGCGCTGATGTGGGTTTTGTGAAAACAGATCCTCCTCCCTTGTTATCCACAGGCTCGACTTGTGCTCTGTCCCCCACCACACTGCAGGATGTCGCACCCAAATAGTAGTGTCCACTGACTATCTGCTGATGGTCATGATAGGGAGGATAGAGACCAAACAGGGACTAACTGGGAAACAGTTTTATTTGTTGTAAGAATGAGGACCTGAAATCAGACATCCTGGTTTCCAGTTTCACCTTTGTCCTAGTTTAACGTCAGGTCTCAGATCACATGACACAGCTTCACTGTACACCGCTTCTTACCTGCGGCCACCGAGAGCCAAGTCTAGACTCTGGGTCTATCCTCTGTGGTGAAAAGAAGTATTAACAGGAGTTTTATCCTATAAGTAATGTAATGGTTTTATATCTAATATTCAGAGGTTAAGCCTTCAGAGGAAGGATTTCTATTAACTAGGGAGAAAGCTTATCCGTTTTCTCAGGTTGCTTTTCCTCTGCTCAAGGGACGTGCTGGTGGGACGGAGACACTGTAGGATGCGTGGGATTGAAGGGGTCACGTGCAGCATTGGGAATGTTAAAGGGAACGTAAGGGAAAGGAGAAGGAGCCTGGGAGTGATCTATTCTTCCTCCCATGAAGGTGACCCTTGGAAGAAGACTGCCTCAACCTGGCTTTTCTGCACTGGACCTTAAGAACATCCTTGATGTATTTTGCCAGCCTTCTTCTATTCTTCCCCCTTTCATATCTGCCATTTATCAACGCCTTCATTAGCTTGCTCAGTCCTTCATCTTTTTGCAACAATATTTGCTACCAAGGGCCGGGCACACAAGGAGGTCAAATAAGAATAAGATATAACCCCTGCCCTCAGGGCCCCCAGCAAGCAACCCGTCTAGCGAAGGAGATACTAGGCAACGGTGGCTGTGAAGTTGGGAGTGAGCCTGGTCAGGGAGGAAGGAAAGGCGGAGGGAAATGAATTAGCCAAAGGGATGGCAAAGCTAAAAAGCATGTTTGAAAGGAAGGAGGCATGAAATAGCACAGAATTCAAAGAACAGTTAGAGAGCAGGCTACATGTGGTCAAGCAGGAAGGATCTTGGATGGCTCCTGCACTCTGCCGTAGACAACAGCCCAGGACAGGAGGGCTTTAAGCAAAGTGTTTTGTAATCATGTTGCATTTTGAACATCCCTGGTTACCATCTTCTGCAAGATCTTCTCTCAAAATTCAACAGAAGCCTTTTCAGATTAGCATGATATATCGCTGAGCACATTTCACTTCGTAGATTCTCGGGATTTTGCAATTCACTTTGCTTTATATTGGGGGACATCCTCCCCTTTCCCCGATTGAATGTCCTTTCTCACAGTCTCCATGGCAACCCCTTACCCATCTTCAAGACCCAGCTTAAACAAACATAATTTCCCCTGTGATATTTTCTCCCCCAAACATAGTCACCCTCTCCTTCCTCCATGCTCCCAGGATACAGACTATAGAATGTCACTGTGGAGCATTCCAATTACTTATTACAAGTCTCTGTCTCCCATTAGATTAGGGGTCCCATGAAGACAGACTTGCATTCTAATTTACATATATGTGTCTGCTCATGTACTCAGCAGGAACTTATCCAACGCCTGCTCTGTGCCACGCATTGTCCTGGATGCTGGTTTTCAACACAGCAGCACTGAATGAAGGAACTTTTTCTCATGCAGTCCATGTAAATGTGTCTGCAATGTATATGTACATGCATATGTATATGAAAATTACAGTGTAAGTTCCCTGGAAATCAATATCTTTTTTAGTCCTCTGAACGTAAAAATTACCAACCACTGATGTTTAAAAACTCATTAAGTTATTTGTAATCATACCACATGACAAAGCAGAAGTTAAAATGTTTTCAAGGACCAGAAACCCAATACCTAAACATCTGAAATGTTGAGCTGGCATAGAGGGAACCAAGTGGGTGATGTCCAGAAACCCACAGTTATTGTTATTACATAAGAAAACCTCCACCGACTTCTACATGACCTTCTGCAGACCACGTGTGTCTTTTCATTCACTCATCACAGACGTATTAGTGCCTGGTACCAGCCAGCCCTGTTGTTGGTTCTGAGAAGAATAAAAGCTGCCATTGTGTGTGTGTGTGTGTGTGTGTGTGTGTGTGTGTTTTAATATGTTCTTATTGATTTTAGAGAGAGAGGAGGAGAGAGGGAGACAGAAATATAGAAATATCCATGAAAGAGAAACATTGATTGGTTGCCTCCTGCATGCCTCCTACTGGGGAGCGAGCTCGCAACCCGGGCATGTGCCCTGACTGTATCGAACCCACAAGCTCTTGGTGCATGGGATGTCACTCAACCAACTGAGCTAGACTGGCCGGGCTTTTTGTGGTCTGAATACTTTTCAATGGTGATGTTAACTGTTTTACATATATTTATTCAACAATCCTCAAACTAACTCTTGAAATAGGTTGCCAATTATTTTAGTAAATTTCTTAACTTCTCTGTGCCTCAGTTTCTTCATCTACAAAATGGCAATAACAATAAATGTCACTGGGCTGTTGAGGAATTAGATGAGTTCACACAAATAAAGTGTGAACTTAGAGAATAATGCCTGACACATGCCATGCTTTCAAATATTAGCTAAGTATCACCACTACCGTCACTACCACCACCATCATCATCTCATTTTGAACATGAGAAAACTGAGGCTTAGTGAGTTTGGAAGCTGCCCCAACCTCTCCCTCAGACAGGCAGATATGCTGTGGCCTCTTCTCCTTCAAATGCCTAGAAACCACTTTACAAATACAAATACAATAACCACTCTGGGAAGCAAGAAGGAAACAAACCATAGATAGACTAGAGGTTGTGATGAATGCCTGCAGGACAGAAGGTGCATGCAATCTGTATTTTACATGGAAACCCCAGCTCCCAGCCCCCGTGGAGGATGCGACCGCCATGAATGTAAGGCCCCATGAGTGCTTCCATCTGCAGATGATGGACCTGGGATCCAGAGGGATCCAGGGGTGACCAACGGGGTGACAGCTTGGGTAACAGAAAGATCAAGCAAGCCCTTTACTCTCTCCTCCATATCTCCTTCCCCTTACCTCCTTGGACCAGGCAGCAATAAAGGACCATTTGCCTAGGAAATGGAGCCATGGGCCTGGGTGTTGGGTGAAAATGTGGGCAGTGCTCTTTGTGCCATTCTATGCCTGAGAGGGACAGGCAGCTGGCTGTCAAAATGACCCATCCAGCAGCTGGTCTCACTCCTCCTACGCTCTCACTAGATTGTTAAACTCAGAGTCTACTGTCCCTTCAAGCTGTTTGCACGGGCAGATATGACAGATGACGTTGCAATCAAGAATCGCCAAACCCTAGAGGGAATTCAATACCACAGAGAGGAAATAAACTCAACAAAGAACTTACACTCAAGGAAAATGAATACATGTAATTACTAGCTTAGGGGAGAGTGCGAGAATATTGCAAACATTTAGAAAAATTAGCTATAGATAGTGCAAATGAAAATTTCAATAACTGAGAATTTTAAAAATGACTGAGTAGACTGAACGGCGAAATAGCCGGCCGAATTAGAGAGCTAGGAAATGAAACTGAGCAAAGTTCCCAGAAGTCAACACAGAGCAATAAAGACCTTTAAAAAGCAAAGTTAAAAGACACAAAGGTTATATAGAAAAGTCCCAACATCATGGGTAATGAATGGTAGAAATAAAGAATACATAAAATGAGGAGAAAGCAGTATTGTTTTAAAAAGAGGAAGCAATTTGAAGGGAAGGAAAACAATTCAAAAGTACTCCCCAGAATAAAAGATATGAATCTTTGGATTGAAAAGATCTCCCAAATTGGCATGAAAATTTTAAAAAATAAATAAAAATTATTAGTGAAATATTACAACACCATAAGTAAGGGAAAATGCTAATTACCTATAAAGACATATTCAGGTTAACATTAGAATTGTCATCAAACACAAAGAATAAGAGACAATAATAGTAGGATGGGTTAAAATTTTAAAAATAATAGTGTTTGTGTGTGTGTGTGTGTGTGTGTGTGTATTGAAATGATATTGAACTTTCTTATAAAGAAGGAATTGCGGCTGCATTTTGTTTAAAACCAGCTGGAAATCTCTTTAGTAGTTATCCTTAAATATTTAAGACATTTATGCTGATATGACATAAAGAGGTATAACTTTTACATCTTCTTGAATGATTTTTTTATCAGAATAAAACAGTCATCATTGTTCCCCTTTAATGCTTTCACTTTAATTTTTTTTAAAACTGTTGTATTCACTTTCTTTTGGTTAGCAGTTGTCTAGCACCTTCTACTACCCTTTCTATTTTTAATTTTCCATTATCATTTTTATTTAGCTAAATCTTTTAAACATAAAAATTAAAGGTTAAATAAAATCACAGCTCTCTATCTTTTAAGAAGTAAGCTTAATCTATTTCCATGTGTTCTGATTGCTAATAAGTTAGGACTTAATTCTACATTCACATTATCCATTTGTCTTACTAATTGTTTCTTTTCTCTCCTTTCTTGCTTTTTGATACACTTTCTGACTTTGCTATCTTTTTCTTTATTGGTTCAATTTGCCTACAGCTTATATTTCAACTTATGGAATACCAAACCTTATTGGCTGTGATTAAAAATTGTATGTCCATCATAGCACCATAGATTTCCATTGCATAGGAGTCTTAATTTAGTAAACAATTTTGTTTACACAATAACACCATATTGTGCCAAAATGATATGCATATTATCACTCCAAAAATAAGTTTATTGCTAATGTTAAACTTTTAAACTGAAATTTCAATAGCATCCACAGTACTTTCAAGTTCAACCTTCTATAGAATAAACTTCCCAAACCGTTGAGTTTATAAATTAAATTAAAATATTGAGCTATTCATGAAATTTATTCTTTACTTACTTTATAAAGGGTATCCACCATAACACTATAACAAACACCCATTGTAATGGTGAAGCTTTAAAAAATATTCCCTTTAATATGAGAAACAAAATATAAAAGCCTCCATTAATGCAATTTTCAACATTTTCCTAAAAGATCTAGCTAGTGCAGTAAGAAGTATATATAATGGATGAATTGTAAATAAAGAAATATAATAACATTTATTTGTAGTTGACATAATCTTCTACATAGATAACTTAAGACAGTGGTTCTCAACCTTCCTAATGCCGCGACCCTTTAATACAGTTCCTCATGTTGTGGTGACCCCCAATTTCATTGTTACAAATTGAACATAATTAAAGCATAGTGATTACTCACAAAAACAATATGTAATTATATGTGTGTTTTCTGATGGTCTTAGGCAACCCCTGTAAAGGGTCGTTTGACTCCCAAAAGGGTCACAACCCACAGGTTGTGAACCGTTGACTTAAGAGAATCTATAAATAAATGATTTTAATTAATTAAAGGATTGACATAATTGCTGGATAAAATATCAACAAAAAATAGTAATATCGCCGAGGCCGGTTTGGCTCAGTGGGTGGAGAGTCGGCCTGCGGATTGGGGGGTCCCAGGTTCGATTCCAGTCAAGGGCATGTGCCTGGGTTGCGGGCACATCCCCAGTGGGAGGTGTGCAGGAGGCGGCTGATCGATGTTTCTCTCTCATCGATGTTTCTGGCTCTCTATCTCTCTCCCTTCCTCTCTGTAGAAAGTCAATAAAATATATATTTTTTTAAAAAAGTAATATCCCTATACACTAGCAGTGTCCGATTAGAAATGCAAAGAAAATTAATTCATTCACAAGAGCAATAAAATTATCTATATATATATAAAAGGCTAATATGCTAAGTGTCCGACCATCTGACCAATCGCTATGATCGGCACTGACCACCAGGGGGCAGACACTCAATGCAGGAGCTGCTGAGCTGCAGTGAGTTGGCAGTGGTGGTTCTTGGGTGACGCACCCCAAAACCAGAGAGGAGGGAACCCAATTCCTCATGGGGCCACACGATTCCACCTTCAGCCGTGGGTTATGTTGTTGCTGGGGCACTATCGACCCCGAATCTGGTTTACTGCACACTTGTGTTTACATTCCACACCCTGTACAAGAGCAACTTTGCAGAGTGCTCTCTCGTACTCCGGGACCCTTCGGGGCATGTCAGAGAGCCAGTTTCAGCCCAATCCCTGCAGGCCAGGCCGAGCCACCCCACCTGCCATAGGGACCCGCTCACTCCGCAGACAGCAGACACCGGGGAGGAGGGACAGCAGGAGGTTGGTTCCAGGGTGTGTCTGGCCCATTTCGCCCACTCCCACCCTGCCGGCCACCTTCTAATTAATTTCCATTGAATGTGCACGAAACCATGCACCGGGTCACTAGTTTCTTATAATTTTATTGCTCTTATGAATGAATTAATTTTACATGGAAATAACCCTAGTAAAAGATATGCATGACCTAAATGGAGAAATATCCCAAAACTCTTTTAAGACCTAAAATGTAACCCAAATTAAAGAAGAGATATTGGTAAACTCAACATTGTAAAATGTTAATTCTTTCCAAATTAGTCAATAAATATACCACACTTCCAAACTAAAATTTTGCAAGTTAATTCTAAATTCATATGAAACTATAATGCCCAAGATTAGCCAATTTTAAAGACAAATGGAGAGATGGTTAACACTATCAGTTATCAAAAAAAATTTATAAAAATACAGTCATTAATTGGATAAATAAATTATAATCAGTGAGATAGAACAGAGAGCCTAAGAGCAAACCATGCATATAGGGGATCTTGGCATATGAAAAGAAGTGACATTACATGTCAACAGAAAAAGATGTACCATTCAGTAAGTGCAGTTGTGAACCTATGGGAAAACACAGGTATATTCATACCTCAAATATACAAAAATTCAAGGATTAGGACCAAAACATGACAAACATAATTTTCAGGAAAAAACTGCCTATCACCATCAGTTTTGCATTTTACTCATCCACTGCCGCTGTCTCAACTCCCTATAACAACATGTGGAGTCTGATGGCCTAAAACACAATGAACTCTGTTCAGGTAACACAACTATTTCTTCTTAGCTTGCCTCTAAAACTTGGGGCATATTGAGGAGCTTTTCCCTTACAAAGTGACCAATTTTCCCTACAAAATGACTCACAGTGAGAAGGTTTGTACAAGTTAGGTATCAACTCCATGTCACATGCACACAAGTATTTAATAAGTTTTCAAAGACTGGAAAGAGCTATAAAATGACTAGTAACCAGGTGTGCTCCGTCTCCGGTGAAAGAGATAGACAAGGACATTAAATTAGTGTAGTATCGGGGAGTATCTAGGTTAAGACCCTAGGTCAGTGGTCGGCAAACTGCAGCTCGGCAAACTGCGGCTCTCGAGCCACATGCGGCTCTTTGGCCCCTTGAGTGTGGCTCTTCCACAAAATACCGACTTCTGCGCATGGGCCACGAAGTTCCAATCGCACTGTACGTGCGCACCGGCACGTGGTATTTTGTGGTATTTTGTGGAAGAGCCACACTCAAGGGGCCAAAGAGCCGCAGTTTGCCGACCACAGCCCTCGGTTAAGATTAAAATGTCCCCTGACTAGGAAGGTTTAAAATACTCTAATACAAAGGAATGTAAATATTTTGAGAATCAAGTTAGCCATCCATCTTGGGGAAGGCGAAGAGCTACTTTAAAGGGGATAAATTCCAATTCATTGATTAGTCTGACAAAAAACAGAACCACGGATCCAGAAGGACCGAAATGCAGACAACCCGAGAGAACCTTGCTTTCCTGGGAGAAATTTCAACCCTCTCACCCCCGAGAGAATCTGGAGAGAAAGGCCACGTGCCACCTGCTCTGCCCCTCCACCAGGTCAGGGAGAAGCTTCTGACCTTTTGTAGGAGGTGCTGGACTCTCTCTCACTCTCTCTCTCTCTCTCTCTCTCTCACACACACACACACACACACACACACACACACACACACGCACGCGTATCCTGTTGCCCCACCATATGGGCTATGAATCATTCACAAAGCTGCTGAATCAATTATTCATCCAAACCAAAGACCAAACACTTTGCTAATTGTCCAGGGAGGAGGGATGCAGAGGGAAGAGCAATTGATTGAAGGAAAAGGGATCCGTGCCAACCTGACAATTGGCAGTATTAATACTTCATTTATTTTAAACAAAACACAACAACAAGGAAGCACAAAGAGAAAGGAAATCGCCTCCTCTAAGTTATCTGGATAATTAATATGGGCTATGGGCTGCCTCTGATGCCCAACAAATGTGGGATGAATGAGGAGGTGAAAAGCAAGGGTGTGTGCATGCGTGCTCCTGGGGCCGGAGGAGAGGCAGGGGCGGGTCTGGGAATCAGGGACCCAGCTTAAGCGTGGTACTCCACTCTCACTCCTCCTCTGCCCAGGCGTTCCCCGGTCCTGAACCCATGTAGCAGGAATAACAATGTAGATCATGACTCAGTCTACAGTGTGTATGTGGGTACTGAGTTCCCAGGGCAGCGGAGACTGGCGAGGTTGAGGGTGGAGAAGGGGTGCGGTGAGTGGAGTGCCTTGATTAGGGCTGTGGGGGGAGGGCAGCGTGTTCCTCCTCTCCTGTCCCCCACATCCCACATTAGTTAGCCAAATAACTCAGAGGAGGCTATTTTCTTTCTCTCTGTGCTTCAGGATCAGGAGTAAAATAAGGGCTGACTTGCTGTCCTTGTGGCAAATTCATTTTCAAGTGTCCATCCAGGCCCAGGACTTGCATTTCAGGACTGATGACCTGGGGGAGTTTAGCCCCAGTAAAGTCGTAGGATTGGGTTAAGACGAGACCAAACTGGTCCGGGCTGAGTTTGGGGATGCTACTGGGGTGGGGAAAAGAATAGGGAGATGCCCTCCAAACAGTTTACAGGGAGGCAGGGGAATCCAGGCTTGAATCCAGTTCATAGAAACAAGCTCTGGTCTCTCCAAAGGCAGGCAGCAGCTTTTAAATCCTTTGAATGAAATCACTGACACAGAGAGAAAGCTGCTACGGGGACACAAATGCCATGCTGTTTGCATTGGAGAGTTCCCCTTGCGATAACGTCTGGTACGAAGGAGACGGATGAAAGTATAGGTGCAGCTGAACTGGGATGCAGCCTCGGGCAGGAACATATAAATGACCCCTTGGCAGGCACACACAGGGACAGAACATACTATGAGCCTGTGCCCCTCTTCTTCAAGAGTTGGAACATTTTTTATTCTTATTCTTATTTCTTATTCTCTCTCTTCTCTCCCACCTCCCCTGTGCAGCCCAGCAGCTCCCGGGTGCACCGTGAAACTTTCATGGCACCTTCTCTGCAGCCCCAGGGCCTGAATGCAGCCAACTTCCTCGCTGTCCCCATGATTCCTTCTCCTGGGAGTAGAAGGCACGGGGAAGGCAGACAGGGAAAGGTGCCAGCAGTGGGAAGGTACCAGACACTCACATATGCCATTCCACTCGGCCTCCTGAACCCTCTGGAAGGCTCCTACTGCTGTCTAGGAAGGTTAGGCGACTAGCCTACATCACGCCGCCAGTAAGGACCAGGCCTTGATCAATTCTGGTCTAGATGGGCTTGCTTCTACCACACACAACTTCTCAGCGGAAGTGACCGCGTCTAACTGTCAGTTATAAAATATGCATGAAAAACTCACTATAAATTCAGCGTCAAGTTTAGTGCTTCGTATGTATGCATGTTTACAAGCCTATAAGGGAGTGGGGAGGGTGTGGAAAATAAAACAGAGGAAAAGTACTGTCTTGACAGAATTTAATAATTTGGTTGGCTATTATAAGAATTTTATTTATAAGATTCTAATCAATACAGAAAAAAAGGAGGAAAAGAAAAATAAAGTAAGGTCTAATGAATAGCAAACATTATAGAAATGAAAGCAAAGATCCATTTATTACAATAAATAGTAACGTGTTATGCTCTCTCAAAAGAACAACATTCAGATGTGTAATTGAAAAGCAACACACACACACAAAACAGAAGTATCGTGAAATTTTGATTATATAAATATGAAGGGATGGGAAGTAAACAGAAACTAGAGAGGAAATAAAATGGACTGATTTCTTGAAATAGGTAAATTTAAAACCAGGACTGGAGAGAGAAAGTTTCAAAAAGGTATCAAGGGAAAAAGAAGGCCACACACATGAGCCTGGCACTGTTAGTGTTCATAGCCAATCACTGTGTGACTTACTAGGTACAGACCTGCTTTATGATTCTTAGGAGATTGTGATCATTACGTGAATATAGTTATTCAGCTATAATTTGAAACCTATATTCTAAGTAAAGCAAGAGCTATGAATACAGATCAAATATGAAGTGATTCCGGGACCCGGAAGCCCATCCAAGATTCAGTACATTCTAGAAACTAATATGACTCACAGCAAGTAACAACAGATAAAAAATACAGGAACAGGAACTTCATCCCGGTTATACCAAAAATCCCTGTGGAGCTTAGAGTAACTCAAAGAATATATTTGCTCATTCTTTACATTTTATTTTTCAATTACAGTTGACATGCAATATTTTGTCAGTTCAAGGTATGCAACAGTGCTCAGTCATGAAGCATGTATGTGACTTCTCAACCTTCTCTGTGCAAACTAAGGCTAAGACAGACATCTGTAAACCAAAAGGCTGGCTTTCCCTCAGAAACTGGCTCCTGATCCTCTGTGTGGAGTTGGACAGATGGTAACCAGCAGTGATACCCAGGCCAACATGGCTATTTTATAAACAGCAATCACCAAATCAAGGTCTCTATTCAAACTAAAAAAGCTTGAGAAAAAGATATCTTTTCTGTTGGGACAAGACAGGGTATATATATATACACCCAGGGTCAAGGAAAGAAGTTGCAAGCAACCCCTGGAAGAGAATTAGCCATCCAGGAAGCCATTTCTGGTCCATAAAGACAAAGATGGCAAAGGCTGACCCTGGCATACCTGACCTTGGTCAGAGATCCGGTGTCACTGGCCCAGTTCACATCCTTCCCTTCCAGCCACTCCTAGAGACCAGAGCATCCACCTCTGAACTAGACTATGTCCTGACCCATTGTGTCCAGCTGCCTTGTGTCCTATATACTACATTCTCCTCCAATCAGACCATTCCCTTCAAGAGTGTATGCACCACATCTAACTTCTCCTTTCCACCACACCTACCCAGACCAAATGCCAGAGACTGGCGAGCTAACTAAAATCAGGCTTAGCCACTGGCAGTGGCCTTCCAACCAGGGATGAGTACCAGGCTTACACTGGTGCTCAAGCCCCTGAACTCCTCACTGGGTCTCAGGCCCTCATCCATAACAATGGGCCAGCCTGGACCAGCGGTTCTTATATCTCCAAGTGTGAGGTTCCCTTTTTAATGTCAAAATCCAGGCTCCATTCTACCCCCTAAAGGAGTTATTTCATTAATGCAGTCGCATACAACTTGGCTAAATAGATGTTATCACCCACCACTAACCCCTACCCTGTTTTTTATGACAGGAGGAGATTGAGGCTTACAGAGGCTGGGTCACTTGCCTTGAACCACAGAGCTGGTAGACAGCAGAGGAGAAATATAAATGTGGGTCTGCTTGTCTACAAAGTTCAAATTATTAATTTAGTCAGTATGCTTGACTAAATGAAAAAAAAGCCACTATTTATTCAATGTTTTTAAGCGTATTTATATTTTATAAAACAAAATGGTACCCACACACTTTAGAAAAATGATACTGTGGCGCACATTTATGGGAAACATTATTCAGGAAACAGCAAATGCTGGGCGTGGCCACGGGTCTGCACACCCACTGCTCAGGGGGCTCCAGAGTCCTACGGCCCACACACTGCAAACCGCTGGAATATGCCGAGGTGACCCTTTAGGTACATTCCTGCTTTCACATTCTGTCTGTAGTCTTAAAATCTGAATGCCTGGGTGACGTCTTCGTGCTTAGCTTCAGTTTGCTTTCAGATCAGTCTATCAGATTGCCAATAGGAAGAACCCACCCCGAACAGATTTGTTTGCTGGAGAAGAGGGGCTGGATGTCAATGTCACTCTAATAGACAAAAGCCTACGGCTGGGGTGGGGAATGTCCGTAAGGCCTGCAAAATCATTTGGTCTGGCCCTGTCAAGGCATTCGGGTTGAGTTAATGAAATATCTGAGCAAATATAGCAGGCTAATTATTAAGCTGGTAATTCTGTATGGCCTGCGACTGATGTTGTAATTACCCAAATGGCCCGTGGCAGAACAAAGGTTCCCCACCCCTGCTCTATGTCCCTCTTTTCAAATGAAGAGTGGGTGGAGGGTGAATTTCAGAGCACTTGGAGCGCTCCTTGGGAGGGCACCCGAAATCACAAAATTCGATATCCATGGTGATTATTAGCCAGGGTTCAGTTAGCATCCAGGCTCATCACCATGACGTGCCATGGGCTTCGAGAGCAGAGAGACACAGCCCATAAACAAGCATGTGGGTGGGCTTGATCTTCTATCAGAAAAATAATCACCATAGAGCAGTGTTCTCAGCAAAGCATTTTTAAAATAATTCTCTGCTGAACATTAAAAAAAAAAAAAAAAGCCCACGCACTCATCAGATCTTACCCATTGTGTGACTCAGTAGGAGCTGCTCAGGGTGTGAACCCAGAAGGCAGGACCCTGTCTTGGCTCGGGGCAGCGTTAGCAGATCCTCAGCATATAATGGGCGAGATTATAAGGTCTACATACAGACTGGGGTCTGGCACAGCTCCAACTGGTTAAACAAAATTATAGTTGAGCGCCAATATTGGAAGGAGAAGGCAAGAGAGAAAAGATGGAAGCCTCGAGGACATTAACCCTATGTACCTAATTCTGAGCAGACTCAGAATCGTTCAGGGAAACTGTTCTAGCTTCTTTCAGTACACAGGACCCCATCCCCATTCATTTCTGCAAATCTGTCCACTTCCCTGTTTCAATGGCCTCCCAGGGACCATCCTGGGTGGTGGCAATGAGGCCCCAGTGATGTGGCCCCTCCTCCCTCTCCAAACTCCCCCAGTCACTACCTTCCGTGTGTTCCCCAGGCCTGCGGCGCCCTCTCTCATCGCCCCCCTTCACATGGGCCCTGCCCTCTGCCTCAACTCCCCTCACCCTGTCCCCTTCCCTCTTCTGTTTCTGTGTTTGTTTTTTAACCAGATGCTATTCAATCCCTAGGTCTCAATATCCATATATTGATCCTCCTCCCTCAGATTAGGCTAAGGCCCAATTTAAAATCCTCTAACACTTCTCCTTCGTGGTCCTTTATACACCAGTAAATTTAAGTTTCATTTAACATCTGTCTTCCGTGCTGGGCAGCAAGCGCCAAGACCACAGAAGCGCTACCGCTTTACAGGGCTGTATCCCTCATCCTCAGCACAAAGTGTGGTGCACAGGGGGTGCTCAGCTGTCATTGGCTGCCTCTATCCTCCCTTCTGCCTGTCCTCTCCTGATTCCTCCTATGTCTTCCCCATCCCATATTCAAAGTTTCACATATGGGTGCTAGGCAGGCTTGGCCCTGAGTGGACGGGGCTGCAAGCTACATCACTCTAGTCAACCCCACAACCAGAGTTTTGCAATAGCAAAGGCACCCCAAACCAGTTCCGATCCGGTTCAGGCCCCCATTGCTCATTCATTTGGTCCTGCACTAAGGAAGGACTCCCCAAGGACCAGCCTGGCCCCGGATGGACAGGTGGTGGGGAGGGGGGGGAGAGATGCGTGGGACCCCCGCAGTGACCTCGATCACAATTCTTAATTGCAAATGCCATCTGAAGTGGGAAGCAGCCACACCTGTCACTCTGCCTCCCAGTCACTGTCCCAGAGTTTGAGGCCAGGATGAAAAGCCACGACCTTGAGTCCCTCTCCTAACCATTCTGTTATCAAGGCCCAGGGACCTGACAGAAGAGTGGCAGCCGAGACGGAAGGAAATGACAAGGGTGAGGACATCAGAGCTCAGAGCCTCCTGTTAACTCTCCTCAGAGCGATGGCCAGAGAGCTCTGTGCAGGGCCTCTGATGCCTTTTCCTGAGGGAAAAGGGACAATCTCTCCAGCCTTCCTCTGTAACATGCCCACCCCTCCCAACCCGTGTGAAGTGGGGTCAGAAGACAAAGACAAAGAAAGGGGAGACCAAAAAAAAGGGGGGGAACCTGGGAAATGTATTATTTTCACTGTTGATGAGGTTAACAATGAAGGTCTTCATTTCAACTTTTCCTCTTGGAGTTTCTTTGCTGTTATTGATAACTGTAGAAGGATTTGACCAGTTTGGGTCAAATTAGATACACTACTAAAAAGAACTAAGACGTGTCCTATGCTCAATTTGTCGTAAACTTCTGTCTTGAAACAAAATGACAGCGAATGAAAATGTTTAAATTCACCGTAGTTCTGAGATTTGCAAAAGGCTGCAATGCAACTTGTCTAGGAGGTTTGCAGGTTTTATGGAGATAAATGACTATTCGGAACGAGGTCTACAGAACCTTACTTTCCATTTCTCTGCACCTTTTGTCGAAGGCACTCGGGTGCTTTACGTGTAGATTAACATTTATCTTCATAACATCCCTGTCGTGGGGGAAGCTCTGACTACGCCCGGATTGCGTATTTTGCCTCCTTGTCTTTCAAAGCACTTTTGCTGAGGTGGCTACACGGTGGATCCAGCATGGGCTTTAGAATTGTTGAGAACAGAATTAAAACGCTGATCCCCCCTTAGTAACTGCTTGGCCTTGAGCGTGTGGCTGAGCCTCTGAGCTCTGGTTTCCCCCGTGTAAAATGGAGACGCCTCGCCCTTTGTTTCTACATTAAAAACGATACACAGAAGTGCTGAGATGGCATGTGAAGGCTTCCACCTACAGAAGGACATGCGGGATCCTGGAGAACTGGGAGCCGTCGCCAGCAGTGTCTGCATCGTCATCATTCTATTTTCTTATCACAGGACCCGGTGAGGCAGCTAGCGCAGGTGCTGCCTTCATTTCCTAGGTGAGCTGCGTAAGGGAAACCGAGGCTGAGATGGTGTAGGTGTCACAGAGAGAATGTATGGTAGGCTCGGGCCTGGGACCCAGGACCCCGAATCCATTTATTCCACGAGATGAAACTGTTTCGTACAAGCTGTGCATATATATTGCGGCCACCTGATCAAAAACAACCTCATTTCTTAACGCCGCCAGCTTGGTGGCCTGAACTCCATCAAGCAGCAAGTAGTGCCACAGGTAATGGGACATAACCACAGCTGAGTCCTGGATTTGGAGTGACACAAACCAGGATCCCAGCCCCTGCCCACCACCCCAGACAAGTGGCTTAGCCACTCGGGCCTCAGTTTTCTCCTCTGTGAAAACTAATTAATAAGAAAAAGGTAGACAAATTCATCCGTCTCTCAGGTCTAAAATTCAGTGATTAAGCCTTAGTAAGCCCAGCCTAAACCTTCCTTTACCTGCTCTTCTCCCTGCTCACACCTGCCTGCTCCGCTCTGCACTGGCCACCTCTGCCATTTCCTGCCTTCAGTGACCTGTGCATTAATTACACAGAGCTGCTGCGGTTCCCACTTTCATGACACCGTTACGCTGAACTGTGGGCTGTATTTACCACGCAGACAGTACACAAACCTCTCCCACGTGAGGAGCCCTATGTCACCCACACAACAGAAATGGAAACACTCCTTTTCATATTCACTTCTACTTGTGAGTCCATGGATGGGCATGTCTGCTGTGTCCAGCTCTGCTTTACAAGCAGAGCCCCGACTGTCCAGCCGGCTCCCTCTTCCCCACACTCAGCACAGTGCTGAGCAGCCTTCAGAGGGGAGGTCTGTCCCAGGACTGTGGTCTGACTCAGCACCTGGCTGCAGTCTCTTTCCCATGTGGCCCTGAAGGAAGGTAGAGGCAGAAACTAGTCCCAAACCAAACACCCGGGGAGTCTGAAGCTCCCTCCAGCCCTTCTGGCTTCATTCCCCTTTGCTGACACCACGGCCCATTCAGGCCCCCACTCGGTTCTCTCTGGTTTGAGCTCCTGTCAATCAATGAGGTGGCAAGAAGAAGCCTCTCAGCAGAGAAACTACCCAACACCAGTGTTTTATACCCAGAAACGAATAGGCACACAAGGTATATCTGCTGAATGAATCAATGACGAATTTCAGTATAGAAGAGAGACAGAGCACATACAAGAGAAAACTTGTCGATCATCCGCGGAGCTATCCCAGCTCAGCCGCCTGTCACCTACCACCAGGGGCTCTCACAAGGACTCTCCCTGAAGAAGCAGGTGTGTCACTTGCGCAGAGCTAACGGGAGACCTGGCAGCTCCACATTCTGCCTTTTGCCCACCTCTCCCCTGAATCAAAATCCCATATTCGAACTGGATCTTTCCCATCATTCACCCATCTGGAGGGCAAGGCAATGAAAAGAGGAATGTTCTGATGGAAGGAGAGGCTGCAAGCAGCAGCCTGCTCCCCGGGGAGGAGCCTGTGAGGGGGTGGAGGTCCATCAGGCACGCAGCCACCAGCGCTGCGGGGAGAGAGAACTGGAGGGGCAGCCTGGCCTAAGGGCTGGCATAGCACCCCAACATCAGCAGGAAGGCGTGGGACACCTCATCTCCTTCTACTGACACAGCTCCTCTGAGTAGCTCCAAGCCCCTTACGTTACCTCAGCCTCAGTTTCTCCATCTGCAACTGACAAGCTCTCATACCTCCTCCCTCCACTCCATCCTTGCCTTGCTCCCACCTCCCCACTTCGCCCACTGAGAGCAAAGAAGACGAGTAGAAAACGGGTCTGCAGAATCTTGCCCGGCTCCCCGCACAGAGATGCGATATAAATACCAAGTGCTAGCATACTATCACCGCGGAGATTTAAATTGGGCCGGGGGCCCCAGGGCTGCGATGGCAACACCTCCCCCACATTCTGAGCACCCCAGAGACTGTGCTCCGAGAGGAAAAGTGTGCTTTCCTCGATCGTTAGCTGCTCAGGAAACTCGTATATTAGGGCGGCCTCCTTACAGAAACCCTCCAAAAATACCTACGGGAGTATATTTAGCTCCAGAGAGCGTCCTCCTACCCACAGGCTTCGGGCTGCACGTCTCTGCACGTGCCACTGGCGGCAAACCGGGCGGGCCACGGCAGCTCCCCGCAATTCTGCAGCATTTCCTCGGGCCTTTTCTCTTCCCTGTTCCCTTGTCTTCCCTCCCTGCCGGGTGATGCATCCTCTCCAAGGGCAGCTGAGGATATGGCCATGGCTTCCTTCTCCCTTCCATGCCCTGTCCTTGGAGTTGAGTTCAGTTAAAGAAGCCCATACAGCACTAATCATTCTACGCCTGCTCAAAGCCCCACTGCCCTCGGCCAAAGTACCAGCTCCCCGGCTCGGGCCACCCTGGCCCCTGCTGACCTCTCCAGGCTCACCTCCCACCCTTTCACCAGCCAAGTCCCAAAAGCATCCTGCTCGCTGGCTCTCATCCTCAAGGATTTGCACGTCGCATTCTTTCTCCCAGAAAGGCTCCTCTCCTTCACTGTCTAGCTCAGTGCTACCTGCCCATCCTGACATCCCAGGGTAAATGCTGCTTCCTTCAGGGCGTTTCCCCAAGTCCCCCAAAGTGAGGCTGCTGGCCCTCTGGGTTTTCATGACGCAGCGTCCTGGTGGGTGGCACTCAGCCCAGCCCACCCACCCCCACCCTCACCCCCACCCCCGCACAGTGCCTGGCGCGTTCTGGGTACTCGATCATGTCTCTTGAAGGACTTGAAGGAAGACAGTGGGAAGGTGATCACCGGGCCCTGGGGTGATGGCCTCAGTAGAGGAAGGGGGACAAGCCCAGCTCAGACACACCTGCCCAGTCTCCAGCGATGTGGCCACGGACTCACAGCTCAGGGTCCAGCAAAGCTGGGAAAACTGGTGGCAGAGCATGTCCTGCGCTGATTTTGTTTTTTGGGTTTTTTTTTGGTGGAAAAATAAACAACATCACCCACATTCAGATGCAGCTGTGTAATATCGCCACCACTTCAACATACAACTGAGAATAAAGGGTTCCGAGAGGGAAGGGCAGCACACTTCTCACCATGTGGCCTGAACCCGAAGGTTCACAAGGATGCAAGGGGACAGCATAACATCCCTAGGGTAGCACAGGTGACATCACTGAGCTTGGGAGGCAACGGGGCTGAGGGAGGGCACCCCGAACTGAAGGCAGACAGGCCTGGGTTCAAATTCTGGCTTTGCCATATCAACCATTTGATTCTGGGCAAGTTATTGAAAGTGTCTGTGTCTCAGCTTCCCCATCTATAAAAATGGGCATGGGTGACACCCAGGCCTGATAACTCTTACCTGGCAGTATGATTTTTAGGATTAGATATAACACATATATATGTCCACAGAGAGATATAAAGTGTTATCTCCTGCATGTAGTTCCATAAATGGCAGCTGTCATGCTAGGCCAATGCCAGGTGATGTGATAGTGCTTTCTCCTTACCCCCCCCCCCCCCCACCCATAGCCACCTCTCGGAGTCTGGGCCTTCATATTTAGCCCTGATTCCCTCCTAACCCACCACCCAGGGGATCATCCCCCTGAGAAAAAATCCCATAAATAGCCCAATGACTGGAGCGAATATTCTTCCTGGGCTAGAGATTGAGCTCCCAGCTCTGATTCCCTAACAGTGTGATCAGAACGTGAGCAAATGGGGCCGAGTCACAGGTTCGGGAGATGGGTGTAGACACTGCCTGGCTCAGCCAGACCAGGGCTGCGAATAGACAACCCGCAGTACCTCCCCAGGCTCCCCTCAGCACCCTCCTGTGTATCCCAGAGGTGAAAGGAGAATCTGGGATGAAGCAACTAATAATTCATTAGCATTTATTAAGTAGCTACTAGAACCCAGGCCCTGGGCTACAGAGATGAGCAGGGTTGAAAGGCACAGTCCTCATCCTCATTCTCCTGTCTTACCCCTGGCTTAGCAGTGCCTTTGAGCTCCTCCCTTCCTCTATCACTTTCCCATCTATTCCAGGTACTGAGACTTATTACCCAGACTAATATATAATAATGACTTAAAATTATTTTGAATTCTCCAGGTGGCCTCACACACGTTTAGAAATAGCATCTTCTGAACTGTTCCCAATACAGGAAAAGATCGCCAAGTGATGTAAGCTCACAGTTTGTAAAAAGACACAGCAAATTCCACGGTTTTTAAGAAGAAATGAAGATACATTAACTTTGGTGTGCCTCGGTCCCAGCAGTTGCTTGAGTACTCAACAATACAAGTTTTGTTAAATGGATGGATGGATGGATGGATGGATGGATAGATGGATGGATGGATAAATGAGTGAATGAACAAGACAGTTCATGAAGAAACAAGCTACAACTTCTGATCCAGTCTTTATGCATCAAGCCACAGGCCAGAAAGCTGTATTCCTAGACCACAGAGAGATATCTGGGGCCCTGGTCCCCTTCAAGTCACCATGAGCCTCAGCTTTGGGTCAGGGGCAACTGTCTGATTTCGCCCCTCCTAAGCCCACCCCACATGCTCCAAGGGGAGGAAGGAATGTGCATTCAAGGAGCTATAGACCACGAAGCCCATAAAACTGTGAGATGACTGCTGGTGGGAACATGAGTGTCGAAGAAGGAGCTTGGAGCCAGAGCCAGTACCCACCTCCCAGTGGGTCACAGGTCCTCTCTGAACCTCAGTTTCTTCATCTATAAAATAACAAGATCTCATGGGGGGGATTATGAGGACTGGATGAATAATGTACACAAATTAACTTTCACACCGTGAACTCCCCACAACTTCCAGACCTGAGAATACTAAAGGTTAAAAGGTCAGAGGTGAAGGCAGAATGTGGCGGCCCGGGTGCCTGGATAGGCAGGAACCGACAAGGAACCTGCCCTGTGCTTGGCGTAGTAACATGGGAGAATTTAGAAGAAGACATGGACTCAAACCCAGTCAGCCCAGCAGAGCTGTGCGGTGCTCCTGCGTGCTCTGACAGTGCCCCACCTCTTAGCATCTTAGCAAAGGTCAGCGACAGAGGCTTTCACTGAGCCAGCTGTGTGACACCTCAGCACCTTGCCCTCCTTCCGCTCCAGTCACACACCGAGAGCTGAGAAGCCGTGCGGCCGGAGCCCGAGGCGCTGTGTCGCACTCAGGCACCTGTCACTCCTCTTGTGCACTGGAGGAAAATGGGAGGTGACGCCTGATGCTGAGGTGGGAAGGCAGAGCTGCCAGCAGGGACAGCTGTGCGGGTGGTGTCAGGCAGCCTGGAGGGGGGCTGCACGGGGCAGGGGTGAATGCACCAGCCCTGGGTCATGAGGCACAATGGCAACCCCTGGACCTGCTGTCAAGAGGCACGTGGTCTTGGGCTGCGCACTTCACCTCTCCGAGCACCAGGTGACTCGATTCCCAAGCCTGCTCTGCTACCTCCCCGGGTCAGTATCACAACGCATTTCACGCATCTCAGACCCCAACGGCTGTATGATGCCCCATGATTTTATGTACCACGAAGAAGGAAAGAGAAATGCCGTCAGTTAAACTCCATCATGCCATCACTGTGCAACAGGGTGGTTTCAGAGATGTTGCAGCACGAGAAATGTGAGCCTGAGAGGCACTGTGGTGGACAGCAGCACCGTGTACACTAAGACCGGATCCGATCACCCGGCCCCGTGGGATAGAACCATGGCCTCAGCGCCCATCTCTAGATGCCAAGCCCTTCCCCTGGAGCACGTTCACATGTGAGTTAAGGAGACAGACGTCAGTAGGTGTAGGAAGAACGGGGCGAAGTGCCACTGGCTCAGGTGAACAGCAGTGGCCTTTCAGCAACGTCTGAAGAGCCACTAAGAATGAGACGCGAGGTCTGGGTGGAGAGGGAACAGAGGGGACAAGTGACTTGGCCGGGGGCTCAGCACCTGTGCCCCAGGCATGCAGGTGAGGACACAGAGGACCTTTTTGGCCAAGCTAACGGAAGGACCCTGCTGACCCCCCAAATCTGCTCCTCCGGCCACACGGCAACCCTTATTCAAAGGCAGTGTTGGGCTCCCGCCTGTCTGCCCTCCACCTTGTCTCACACACCCTAGTCCCAGACCCTGTGCAGAAAACAGGCTCGCCTTTAGAAGCACTTCAACCTGTCACAATGCCTCTTAAAGCGTGACATCCAAACCACGTACGTTGGAGCATCCGGAATAATTATCTGTAATACCAATCTAAGTGTCAAATAACTGCAAAAATGGAGAAATACGCTGTGTCTATCTACTTAACAAAATGCTGATCACTCAGTACAGATTTTAATGACAATAAGGAGTAACATATAAGATGCTCTTACTATATTGAGAACAGGCAGCAAAAGTGCAAGCATTGAAAAGGGAGCTTGCTTAGCATTCAAGAGCTGGAAGGAAATACCACAAAACAATCAGGAATTTTTTCTTAAACGGTGAATTGTTTTTTCCTTCTTTTGACTTTTCTGTATTTTCTTTAATGAACATGTAATAGTTTAAAATACAAGTAAATAGATAAGATGGGAAATTTCACATGGCATCTGACACATGCTTCTTGGGGAGACCAAGGCTTCACACGATCTTAACGTATAATACATACACGTCTCAGTACTTTTCTTCTACACAGAATCACTCTTCTTCGTAACTGAGATTCTCATCTATGCCTTTCACTTATATAGCATATATTATTGGTTTTAGGAACATTTATCACCCAGCTATTATCAAAAAGTAAAAAAAAAAATAAGTGTTGGCGAGGTTATGGAGAAAGGGGAACCCTTGTGCACTATGTGGATGGAAATGGAAATTAGTGCAGCCGCTGTGGAAAACAGTATGGAGGCTCCTCACTGAATAGAACTACCATATGACCAGCAACTCCACTTCTGAGTACATATCTGAGGGCAATAAAATCACTGTCTTGAAAAGACCCATCTGCACTCTCATATTCATTTCAGCATTATGCACAGTAACCAAGATGCTGGAATAGTCTAGGTGTCTGTGAACAGAAGAACGGATAAAGAATGTGGTGTGTGTGTGTGTGTGTGTGTGTACAGTACACACACCATGGAATATTATTCAGTCCTAAAAAAGAAGGAAGTCCTGCCATTGGTGACAACATGGATAAACCCGGAGGACATTATACTAAGAAAGAAGCCAGACACAGAAAGACAAAGTCCAATACGATCTCACTTGTATGTGAAGTTGAAAAAAAAAATCAAACTTAGAGTACCTGGGAGAAGAATGGTGGTCAGCAGGGGCTGGAGCGTGGGAAAAGGGGAGATACCGATTAAAGGGTGCAAACTTTCACCTATAGATGAGTACATTCTGGAGAGCTAATGTACAGCATGGTGACATAGTTAATAATCATGTATTTTATACTTGAGATTTGCCAAGAGAGCGATATCAAGTGTTCTCACCACCCTGCCCCCCCCCACACACACAAAAGGTAATGAGGTAAGGAGATGGATATGTTAATTAGTTGGATTGTGGTAATCATTTCACAATGCATTCGTATATCAAAACATCACATGGTACATCTTAACTATATACAATTTTTGTTTGTCAATCACATCCCAACAAAGCTGGAAAAACTAAATAATAAAACATCGCCCAGGAATGCTGCATTTTCTATGACCATGTACTTCTGAAACACTGTGTATAAATTGTATCTTTATACACCAACGTATCTTAAATGCAGCAGAATTTTCTTTTAGAAAAATAACCTTCAGAAAATCCTTTTGTAAGGCAACAGGTGTTTTCCCAACATAAATAATCATCTCTGTCTATGTATCTGTCCCCTGTATTGAGCTGGCTGCCTACGAGCTTCCATTTGTAAATTCCAGTCCATTGCACCTTCAACCTGATCATTTTATCGCAATTGGTGTGAAGGTTAAAAATAGGAGTATTATGTCTATTCCGGGGGAAAATGTATACATGCAAACATTTCCAAGGTCTTACCTCTCTCAGGCTTTGCCTCCCACCCCCCACGCCCCTGGCTATTCCCTGGAAGAAATTTCTACTCTGCTCCCCTCCCCTTTTGGTTTATCATAATGGGGGCTCCTATTTCTCCCCTCCACGTTTCTACTCCATCTTCTTCTTTCCCTCACAGGTGTGAACTATCGTCTGCTAGACCCTGGATAAGAGGACTTCTATGCCCCATCTCTAGCTGCCACACCCGCAGGGGACATGGCTCCCCCAAGGGCCGGGCTTGCCCCACCCCTGCAGGCACCAAGAACCACCTGTCACAAAGACCAACAGGAAAAAACAGAAGCCAAATAAGGCACAGCCCTCACCCCACAACCCAAGCCCATCACCTAAGCTGCCAATGGGGTTGGATCGGCCCCAGTGCAGGCATGCTCTATTCATTTCCCACAGGAAAGATGATCTGTCAGATACTTAAATAAATGTGCCGCCCATGACTCTGGGTCAGCTGCAGTGTGGCAGTGCTATATTAATTTCCAAAGGAATGATTTATCAAACATTAGTGGGACTCAATGTTATGCCTCCTTCTGTTGAAAAATCTGCAAATCATAAAAAACTGTCGTCAGAACATGCGTCTCATTGATCAGTTCGGAAGATATGGTTGGGGTCTTCTCCAACCTCTGAAAGAAAACTGCACCTGATGCATCTTTTGGCGCATCTTTTGGGGGTGCCCTTCAGGCTAAGACCAGTCGGGACATGTGCTCAGCACTAGCCGAGCACAGGTGGGAAGTCAGAAGCAGCGGCAGCCTGACCTTGACTCCATGGCTCCGTAGCTCCTCGGACTGCCACCTGCACCTGAGCAGAGGCACGCACTCCCCTGCAGGTGGTCGTCTGTGGCCCATGGGAGAATGTTACCCTCAAACTTCTCCCTCTGCACTTCCTGTCCCACCCACCCCCACCCCGGGGTTCGCTGCATCAGCCACTTCAGGACACCGCAGCCCCCAACACCAAGAAGAGACCAGAGGACTCACCCGCTGAGAACCACGATGAAGTCCATGACGTTCCAGCCGTTGCGGAGGTATGAGCCCTTGTGGAAGATGAACCCCAGGGCCACGATCTTGATCCCAGCTTCAAAGCAAAAGATCCCAATGAAATAGGGTTCCGTCTTCTCCTGTGGGATGAGGAGCAGAGGTGCCGGTCAGCGGAGGACTGTGCTTTGAGAGGAGAGGGAGGCGGGTGAAGGCCTCTGCCCAGCTCTGCTCTGGCCTCTCCTCTCTCCTATGGGACACCTGCACAGGTGGGATTGAGGGGGCTAGAGGACAGGGGCTGTGAGCATCCTTCATCTTCTCCCCTTAACCTCCCTTGCTCACGTCACTTCACAATCCCTTAGGAAGGGAAGAAAGGGACTGGATCCTGTCCCCGCCCTTTCTTCTTGTCTGGCCGCCGTGGGGTGTGCACACGGCGTCTGCAATGCCCTCAGAACCTGCTGGGAGCAGGAGTCTGAAAGGGCAGTCATTTTGCCCTAATGTATCCCAATGGGGCTCCTCCTAGCCCTGGAGGTCAGCGAGGAAGGAAAGGGCCGGGTGACGGAGCAAAGGAGAAGGGAACCGGAGAAGAGGAGGGGGAAAGAGATGCGAGAGGAGGCAGGCACATACCAGTCTGCGGGACATCGGGGTCTTGTCATCCTCAGGAAGATGCTGCTCCAGGGCCAAGACGATGCAGTTGGCAATGATGGTGGCCAGGATCATGTACTCAAACGGCGTGGGAAGGAGGAGTTAAGGAGCAGACTCACCAAAGAGAGAGCGGCGCAGCCTCCTCGATGGCTGTGCACATAAACACACTAACCTGGTCAACCCCCAGGGTGTCTGTGCCGTCTGCGTGCTCCACTCTAGCGCACAAGACAGCGGGTGGTCCTCAGCCCAGGAAACTAAAACCATTTCTGATCGGGTGCTGAACACAAAGCATCTTCTCCAAGAAAAAAAAAAAGTGGAGCCAATAAAATAATACAGTTGGACATAAGGTGCTCTCCAGTTCCGTAGTGGATTCGAGAACACATCCCGGAATTAACTAGAACTGAACACGGAAGGAAAGAGGGAGGAAGAGTCACTGACGCCATGCAGACCCCTTTTCTTCCAGCTCTGCAAACCGCTGGCCTGTGTGGTGCCTGGGCGAGGACACAGCTGTGGCCGCCGCTGCCTCTGGGAGTCACAATGGACCCTCCTCTAGGACCTCTGTGCGCCTGAGTAGGAGGGCTCTTGGAAGAGGAACTCCCTCCATGTGAGCGCTCTTCTGTGTTAATAGCCAATCCAGAAGCACATGTAAAGGGGCCAGGAGAAGCTTGCTTTGCCCCCCGCCCCCTATTCTCCCCACAGAAAACAGACAGATCATAAGTCTGAATCCAGGACAGCAAAGCTGGGGCCTCGAGGAACACAACGGCCAATGAATGGTCAGCAGAGTTTTTTCCTGCTGCATTTTCCTAAAGACAGGTGAGGGGGCCGCCTGGGCCTTTTAGAAAAAGCAGCACTATGAGTCTGGTGCCAGCATCCTGACTCCTGCAGAAAGGTTGTGCCACAAGCCCAAGGGGAGGGAGCGGAGACTGTTAGCAAAGCGGGAGCGAGGGGTCACCGGCTCCGAGTTGAGTCACCCTGCATGTTGGATTTTATTCTTTAACTGTTGTTGTGACAAACACAAGCCAGCTGTTGCCACTGGCCGTGCCGAGCAACCTATGCTCTGGCAGATTCTCTTCTGGCAGGAGAGAGGAGTCGTCGATCTGGCAAAGTGGAGGGAAGGGAAGGGACTGCTCTCCTTGTCCCCTGACACGTCCAAGGTGGCTATGTAAGGGGTAGGGCCCAGAGCCCTTTCTGGGGAGCCAGAAGGAGGGCCAATCCTAACATGATGCCTCCCTGTCCCTGCCATGACCTTGGTGCCAATGAACGTCAATGGCAATGAGCACTCAGGGTGTTGACAAAATGTGGGGCCCAGCTGGCTGCTCACCACGGCTGGCGGCTGGCGAGGCCCCACGCAGACTCGGAAAGCTGCTCCACACGAGCAAGGAGCCCAGGCCAGGGGCTGGGAAATGGGACAGGGAGCGGGCACGGTCTCACTCGAGCTGCAGAGGTCACGGGCTCTCACTGGTCTGACTGAAGTCCCCTGAAAACCTTAAAGTGATAACCAGAGACTTACCTGTCAATGAGCTCTTAGTTGCTGACCTGTAGGCGAGACGGGTCCTGGCACCTGCCCACCTCCAAGGCCTCCACCCAGCAGTGCCCACCTGGATTGGTGCGGCTCCTCTGCGGCCTCCACTCCTCGCTCCCACTCACACACCTGCATTTTCCTAGTCAGATCAGATGAGTGTACAGCTCCCTGCTGGGATCTTTCAACTCACTTAGCTCCAAGTCCAAGTGAAGATGCATGAGGCTAAACATGGGGCTAGACTCAGGAAGGTGTGGCATCACCACTGCAGGTGCTCAGGGCGCTCAGGGCAGGAGGACGGCTCTGGGCCCCGCTGCTCCTGCCAGGCGCCCTGTGACTGGCCCGGTGTCGGGATGGCTGAGAATTCAAGAGGTCTCAATGAATGGCGCTACCTAAGGCCTGGAGGCTAGAATCTAAGGGTGAGAGTTTGGTAATTCAGAGTTTCTGATAAGACCTCATTTCCGTGTCCCTTCCCCATTCCCACAATCCTCTTTCTCTGTCTATGGTCTGATATCTAAAGACCCATTCAGAGCAGTGATTCTTTGGCTAACAATTTTGAAAACTGTCCAAATACACATACCTTTGATCCCTCCCTTTAGGCCTCATAGATCATCTACAGCTCAGGATAAATTCATGTCTGGGGCAATTAAAAGGTGAGATACTGATGCAGAAGGAAAGATCAGGCTCTGGGCGTGGCATATGTCTGTGGACTAGATGAAAAGACGGCGAAGGAGAAATCTTAGGTGAGGACAGCAGGAGAGGATATCAGGTTCTGGCTGCCCCACCCCTCTCTCTGACAGCCCTTCCTCCATCCTCCTGTCCACTTCTCTTTCTGAAAAAAGCACAGAGAGAGAGGGCACTTGGTGCTTTTGCTTCCTCCTACAATGGCTTTTCTCCTTCTCTCCGGTCATATGTCAAGATCAAGCTGAAATGTTACCTTATCTGTGAAGGTTTCTCCCTCTGCCCGTAGCTCTTTGATTGTGCAATTTTATTATTTCTCCTCATATTTATCTCCCCCCCCCCCCAAAAAAAACACACATAAAAACACACAACAATTATCTCTTGAAACAGGGACAGTGTTTTGGCCATCTCTCCATTGTCAGTGCTTATAGGACTCCTGGTACACAGTAGGAGCTCACTCAATGTTAAAGGCAGACATAAATGAATGGGAGCAGCAAACTCCGTTGAGGAGCCATCAGAAGTCAGGGTTGTAGCTGCTCATCGCTCAGGCCAGGGTTTCCTGCTCACCCCCACCCCTGGGACTGACTCAGAGGCACCACTCCCCTTTCTCCTGCTGGTAGAACCTCAAGCCCAATAGAACCTCTACTACATTTCCAAAGGGAAGAGCCTGGACTCAAATAATGGCCCACAGGTCAAGTGAATGCACTTCACAGGTTAAGGTATGACTTGGGAAGATCAAAGGAAACTCCAAATTGTCAAGGCCTCAAAGAACCGGCCCTTCCTGGGACAGACGGATAGAAATCTGTCTGGGACCCTGACTTCTTCTGCCCAGGGGTTCAGTGATTCCCATCCCATTCTGTGCCTGACACTAAACACAATTTGGACAATCTCTCTCCCTGGTGTCCGCAGTGATTTGAGGTTTGAAATCTTGAACAAACAGAGCTAACGAAGCAACGAGGTGTGGAAGCCTTAGGACTGGGGCTTTGCCTGTTTTATTCACCTCTGTGCCACTGGGGACCAGCACACAGGGGGCACTCAGCAATAGCACAGGAAAACCAGAGCCTGAGGTATGTCTACAAAAGGTACCCTGCACGTTCTCCACACTTTTACCCATTTGAACACACACACACACACACGCACACACACACACACACAATCTATGTTAAAAAATTTTTTAAAGATCTGTTTTGCTAGAAGGAGAATGAGTTTTCTTGGGGTAGTGGAGTTATTTTCACTTTCTTTACTCCTTTATGCATTGACTGAGTGTTAAAATGAGCATGCATTAATTTCTGATTATAAAATCAATTAGAGTGATATGTATTCTGAAAAAGAAAACAATGAATACAAAAAACCCACCCCACCCTGAGGGTCATGGAAATCAGTACAGGATTCCTCAGAGGATCAAACACGGTAGAACAAGGGACCAGACCAATGAGGGAATGGCCTTGAAAGTGCTTTGAAACTTGCAAAAATACCTCCTCTCCCTTATCTGTCTCTGTCTGCTGCTCCCGCCTCATTTCATAAACTTTCCTGGCAACCTCCCCCCAACACCCCTTCACTCCTCTCTCCCCCTGAGCCTGCTAATGAGGACCTGTGTTGCTCCAACTTTCTTTCCTGTCTAGCAGCTCTAAGACAATCATTAGGGAAATGATAAAAATAGGTTCACTTATTGATTTATCTCCTTTACCCAAAGCTCCTTCCTTCCAATGGTTGACTTGTTTCCTTAGCAACACAGCTAATTTGAGCAGCCCTACTTGGCCTGCACACCTGCCATTTGTTCATTTCCTTCCTGAAGCACAGAAAGCTGGGGAGAGGGGAGGGCTGCCCCTCAGACTACAGTGGTGGTGGTGGTCCTGCTTGTCAACAGAGCTGAGCCCTCCCTTTGTTTGGCCCAGCAAAGCCTTCCTATCCCCACCTCTCAGGGACCGGACTGGGAAGAACTTAGCCTCAAGCAGCAAACCTGGGTGCCCCAGGGGGAACATGGAACACGCAGCCCTAAACCCCCTGGGTCCCCTGTGCTCCCAGCTGCCAGCTCTCAGACTGTGGCATTAGAACACCACGGAGAATGAACGTGCTCAGAGGGGCTGAGGGCCACCAGGGACGGCAGGCAGACAGAACGCTGTGCTCTCTCCCGGACTCCAGGCCTAATGGAGATGGCACTTTTGTGGGGAGCAGCCTGTGGCCACTCAGGCATTTTCTGCGAACTCCTGGGGAGTCTAGAGTAGCCCACAGTCTCAGGGGAAGCATGCCTCAGCCTCCTGTACCCACATCTGCCCCTCGAAGGATGTCTCCCTTCCATCCCAGCCCCCTGCGTCTGGATGGGGTCTGGAGCAGAGTGACACAGTCAGCCTTCACTGCGGACACCAGGGAGAGAGATTGTCCCTTCCATCCCAGCCCCCTGCGTCTGGATGTCTAATGCTAAGAGTCTAAGAGTCTCAGAAGGCGGCCCAGGTGCTTTTGTGCATATCTTTCCGCTCTTCCCTCACCTGCACATAAATATCATTCTTACAAGTGGGATGTTGACTGGAAGACTGTTACAGGGAAGGGCCCTGTCTAGTGTGCTACTCCCACAAGCACTCCTCCTAAGAGAACATCTTAAATATGAACAGTAGTGAAAGGCAGCTACCCAAGGCTGGCATGCTACTGTTCTCCTGTGAGGAGCCTCGGCATTTCCCCAAGACCTGCCATGCAGTGGGGAGAATGAGGTTTGGCAATGGAACACCGGAGCCAGGGTTCTCACTGAAAAAACCACTCAACATGGTACTCAGGTCAGGGAAAGCCCCCCCGGCCACTCCCGTAGAACCAAACAAGACATACAAACGGATCAGATGATGAAGGCTTTTTGGAAACCGTAAGGTGCTACACAAATGCACGTTTTTTATTATCCGACTAACTCAATCTTTAAGCGTCTGCTATGGCTGAAAGAGCTTTGGGGTCCGCATCTGTGCGTGGTCGCAGCCTCTGGGAGCGGCCTGGCTGGCTGCAGCCGGGGCGGACGCTCAAGAGGCCCACCGCAATGAGGGATTTAAAAGAAAATTATGGTAATGGGCCTCCGGGAAGAGCGCAGAGACATTTGGCCCAGAACCCCCCCGGGACTGTGGAAAGCACATCCAAACACCAGTCCCGGAGGAGGATTTATGAAGCCGATGGCTCCGACGTAATTTCTCCTGGTGATTAGAGGGGACATTAATCACACCAAGGCCAGGGCTAAGCACAGGAGGGTTGAGCCACCACAGAAGCCCGGCTCCAGCTCCTGCGGACCCTGATGGGAGCGCAGTGAGATCATGCTGGTGAGATCATCCTCCCCTCGCGTGGGCTGCGAGAACCACACATTTGTCCTGGAAGGACCGACCAGCAGAGACAGGACCTTGTGCCTAAAATGCAGACACAGCACGAGCCACCACCAGCATTTCCAGAGTGTGTCTGCTCCCTCCTGGTCATCCTCGCCATGCTTAGAGGCTGGTGTGCCTGGCCTGTCTGTCCGCACAGGCCGTGAGTGCGGTCCTCAACCCTCCACAGCCTGCAGAGGAAGTTAAAGCCAGCCCTGTTCCAACGGGCCTGGGCCAGCGGTCCTTCCAGAAGGCTGACTGTGTCACTCTGCTCCAGACCCCACTATGAAGCAGGAGTGAGTATGCGATTCCAACAGGGTCTCTCCTCAAGCCTTCTCTTCCCCGCCTTGCCCCCCCCCACCCCCCGCCATGGTGAGACACCAGGTACACCAGGTAAAGGTAAGCAGAGGTCCAAGGAGCCTAGACCCAGAGCCTAATGTGCGTCCGGATGGGCTTCTTCTGGACTTCCTTGCACTCATGCCTGGGACTGACCTAGCAGGACATTGAGGCCCCAAGGAGACTGACCCAGGAGAGGGAATCAGCATGGGAGCTGCACTCCTTGAGGTTCTGAGGGGCCACAGATGAATTTTTCAATCGTCGGAACTTATCAATGTGTGGCCACCCTCATATCTGGAGCAAGTCACACCCTGGACTCCATTTCCATGTCTTTTCTCAGTCCTTAATTTCAGGTTTCCAGTCTCTGTCCTGGGCTGATGGACAAAGGGTGATTGTCACCTAACCACAAGGGCGAAACCCCTGCGACAGTCATCAGTACACAACTCTGGCCCCACACCTGGAAATCCGCACTGCATTCCCCGCCGTGCCCACCCCCGAAAAATGAGGTGCAAGCCCTGCCTACTTGGTGTTGGCCCATTTCACGATCTCATCACTTTCCTCATTGCAATTTTTGTCACCACCCAATCTTGCCTTTAAAAAAATGAAAAATAAAAAAAAGATCAGACTGAAAAGCAAAAATCCTTTTCTTTTGTTTAAAAAAAGAAAACAAAACAAAAATGTATCATGTGACTTCCAGCCTTAACATCAGTTTTTTAACTTTGGTTTCCATGGTGGTGGGATGCAACCTGCCATCACCATGACAACAGCTGCCTCTGTTCAAATTCACCATCTGACAGGCAGTCCTGAACAAACACACACTCACATTTCTCCTCTCTCTTTCTTTCTCTCTCTGTAGCTGTCAAGAAGATGGTAATGCCATTACACCTACTCCTAAAGACTTAAATCCTAATGAATGAAAGACAAAGAAAAGCAATGATGAGAACACAGCAAAGAGGCAGAGGCCCAAGAGCCTTTTGTTGGCCAGCACCATCCACTGCTCTTAGGGAGGTCAGTGGATTCAGTCATTCAAAACAAAAGATCGTGAGCATTAATACTGATGTAAAGGTGCATTTAAACTTTACGTCATGCTTTTACAAATGCTTTTAGACCAAAGAATTCCCATCTGACTCCCATGCCTCTGCTCTCTGTATAAAACGACTGAAATTCACAGTACTGCTACTTTGCTTAACCAATACTGAGGTCAATTCCAGAATCATCTGACTCCAACTGCAAAGGCAGGGTGGGCAGTGGCGGCTCTAGGGCATGAAGACAGTACCCGCTTGTCTCGTCTTCTGCCCCAGTTACCGTCAGCCAGATGAATCTTAACAAATTCACTGTTTATGTGTCTGACTGAATCCTGGACTCAAAACGCTGTCATGCGATGCACGGTTTCAGCGAGCAGGAGACAGAAGATTGAACCGTGCAGAAAAGGGAAGAAAGCAAAGGGGAATATCAAAGGCCTCTGGAAGGGAACAAAACAGCGGTGGGAAAATTACCTGTTTTAGAAACCACACTGTGCTTTGATGACACTCTGAGGAGTTGGAGCCCATCAAGAGTTCTGGCAGGAACGCGGGAAAGAAGAGTGTGGGCTGCAATCAGCAACCACACCCAGGACTACACCCTAGTTCCTACTGACACTCACTTCGCAGGGCGTCAGACTATACAAAGAAAATGAAAAGGCTTTTGTGAAAGAGCCCACGGGTCGTCTAGAGAATTTTGTTTGCCTTTGAAAACCCTGCAATGTACCCCAGAGTTCAAGGATACCTAGTGAGCCCCCAGGTCACATGAGAAAACACAGAAGGCACGAAGGATGCTCAGCTTGGAAAGGGAAGACTTGAGAGGGACCCCATAGGTGTCTGCAAATATCTGCAGGCCTAGCTTGTAATCAGGGGTCAGATGTTGCCTAAGTTATTCCGGAGGGTAGGACTCGGATCAAAGGGTAGGATACCCACCCAGAGGCAGACTGGGGCAATGCACAGAAGTCTCACTGTCCCACAGGTGAATGGACTATGTATTTTGTTAAGTAGTAAACTAAGTGTTATACTAACAAGTGTTTACTGACGAGACAAAAGCCCTGATGTGTAGCACTTGGCAGTTTCTGGAGTGTAAATGGTTCTCCGTGGCCACTTTGAAACTACCACTTTGACATCAGTGTGCATAGAATTGGGAAGAGACACACATGATGGATACCCAGGATGTGGGATGAGCCCGTTCCAGAACACCACTTACTGTAAGTTCTGTATCTCTGGGAACCCTTGAAGGATACTGAGGAAGAAATCCCTGTGTCTGATAGCAGTCGAGCTGGATCAACCTTCAGATGCACACGGGTTAACAAATGGATAGGAAGCAAGGCCAGCGAGTCTTCAGTCACGTGCTCAAGGGCCTCTGGGTTAGCATGGCTCACTCTGGCTCTGTCCCTCAGCCTCCAGTTGTCCCCTTAGCTAGACCTGAGTTCATAATGTCTGCAGCATCACCCTTATCACAGAAGGCTGGTACCTGTGCAGCTGGGTGTATGCCAGAAGCAGCCATAGGTGAATGGTTTGCTGGTGCCATGAAACATAAGAATTAACCACCCCATTCTCTTAGGCTGAATTCGTGAATGCCCAGGGGGCTCCTGCTATTTTACCATAGCCTGCAAGGGACTGAGACAAATCAGCCAGGACACGTGATGAAAGCATAGCCGAAGAAGCAAATTGGGTAAAGCTCACACCTCAATCAATGGATCTCAGGCACGGCTGCACAGCCTATTGAATAGACTGTCCTTACCCTCTTTGTATGTTCTTGCCAACTTTATTAAATATTAATTGACCATAAAGGCATGGGTTTATTTCTGGGCTCTCTATTCTGTTCCACCGATCTATATGTCTGTTTTTATGCCAATACTACACTGTCTTGATTACAATGGCCTTGTAGTATAGGTTGATATCAGGTAGCATGATTCCTCCAACTTTGTTCTTCTTTCTCAAGATTGCTGTGGCTATTCATGGTCTTACTTGGTTCTACGTAAGTATTTGAAATATTTGTGTGTGTTTTTTATAGGAACTTCACTGAATCTATAGATTGCTTTGGGTAGTATGGTCACTTGAATGATGTCAATTCTTTCTATCCCAGAACACAAGATGTGCTTCCGCTTATTTGTATCTTCCTCTATTTCTTTCTTCAGTATCCTATAATTTTTCCGAATACAGGTCCTTTACCTTCTTGGGTAAATTTATTTTTAGGTATTTTTTATGCAATTGTAAATAGGATTGTTTTCTCAGTTTCTCTTTTTGATAGTTCATTACTGGTGTATAAAAATGCCACCCATTTCTAAATGTTAATTTTGTATCCTGCTACTTTACTGAATTCATTTATCAATTCTGCTAGGTTTTTAGTGGAATCTTTAGAGTTCTCTATTGTACAAGATCATGTCACCTGCATATAATGACAGTTTTACATCCTCCCTTTCCCATTTAGATGCCTTTTATTTCTTATCATGATTTCTGTGGCTAGAATTGTCATTATTTTGTTGAATAAGAGTGGTAAAAGTGTACATCTCTGTTTTCTTCCTGATCTTAAGGGAAACACTTGTTGATTTTGCCCATTGAGTTGGCTGTGGGTTTGCCATATATGGCCTTTATTACGTTGAAGTATGTTCCCTCTATTCCCACTTTGCTGAGAGCTTTTATCGCAAATGGATGCTGGATTTTTATCACAAGCTTTTCCTACATCTATTGATATGAACATGTGGCTTCTATCCTTCATTTTGTTTATGCAGTGTACCATGTTTATTGATTTGCAAATACTGTATTAATAAACTTTCATCCCCAGAATAAATTCCACTTGATAATAGTGTATTATCTCTTTAATGTATTGCTGGATCTGGTTTGCTAATATTTTGTTGAGGATTTTAGCATCTATGTTCATCAGGGTTATCAGCCTATAATTTTCTTTTCTTGTAATGTCTTTACTTGATTTTGAAATTAGGATAATGCTGGTCTTGTAAAATGAACATGGGAGTCTTCCTTCCTCTTGCATTTTTTAGAAGAGTCTGAGAAAAATAGGTGTCATTTTTTTCTTTGAATGTTTGGTAGAATTCAACTGTGAAGCCATCTGGTCCAGGACTTTTGTTTGTTGGGAGTTTTTTAATTACTGCTTTGATTTCATTAGTTGTAATCTGTCTATTCAAATTTTCTGATTCTTCCTGATTCAGTTTTGAAAGACTGTATTTTTCTAGGAATTTATCCATTTCATTCAGATTGTCCAATTTGTTGGCATACAGTTTTTCGTAATATTTTCTTATAGTCCTTTGTATTCTTTGGTTACTTCTCCTCTTTCATTTTTTATATTTATTTGGATCCTCTCTCTTTTTTTCTTGATGAGTCTGATTAAAGTTTGTCAATCTTTTTTATATTTTCAAAGAACCAGCTCTTGGTTTCACTGATGTTTTGTATTGTTTTTTTCAGACTTGATTTTATTTACTTCTCTGATCTTTATTTCCTTTCTTCTACTTATTCTGGGCTTTTGTTTGTTGTTCTTTTTCTAGTTCCTTTAAAGTGTAAAGTGAAATTGTTTGAGATTTTTCTTGTTTCTGGAAATAGGCATGCATTGCTATGAATTTCCCTCTGAGTTCTGCTTTTGCTTTGTCCCATAGATTTTTTTGGTTGTTGTGTTCTCATTTTCATTTGTTTTAAGGTATCTCTTGATTTCTTCTCATTGTTAACCAGGTCAGTGTTTAGTAACATGTTATTTAGCCTCCATATCTTTCTGTGTCCTTCAGTTTTTTGTGTGTGATTGATTTCTAGTTTCATACCAATATGGCCAAAGAAGATGTTTGATATGATTTCAATCTTTTCAAATTTATTTAGACTTGTTTTGTGTCCTAACAAATGGTCTATCCTGGTAAATGTTCCATGTGCACTTGAAAAAAAAAATGTATAGCCTACTGTTTTGGAGTGACAGTCCTACTTTCACTTAGGTCTTTTCTTATTAATCATAATCCCTATATCCAGCCTCCTATGCCCTGACCTAAGAGAAACACCAAAAATATATACTTGCTAACTAATAAAAGGAAGAGAAAGCCCCAGGCAAGGATGAGGGGCTAGAAGAAAGGTGATTGTGCAAAGAAAGGATACTGAGGAAAGAAAAGAGGAAATGTAATCAAAAGTAGCTCTGGACTTAGAATCAGGAGCCCTGGGTTCCAGGACCTGCTTTGTACTGTAAGACCTGTGGTCAGTCATTTAACCTCTCTGGCTCTCAGCTTTCTTACAGATAATTGAGGGTTTAATTAGAGTTTCTCTTAGGTCCCTGTAACTCTAATATTCTATTATTCTGTGGTGCTGATAGGTAACAGGATGGGAAGGGAAATCAGGGAGAAAGAAGGAGCACCCATTATTACAATTGAGATAAACCATTTTTGGTGAAGTTACTAATGAGGACATCCAACAATAACATTCAAAATTGAAATCCTGCCACACCTAGGAATACCTTTAAAATATATAAGTCAATGGCAATATTACTAAATTTTCAAGAATAGGAGCTCCATGGCAAGCTGTACTGGTTAGAAATATCTCTAAGAGATGGTTAATGATAGCTTAGAATCCTCAGAATGGTAGCCTGGGGGTGAACATAAGGCTGCTTTTCCATAAACCTATTGCAAGCCTTTTCTATTCTCTCTATTTGGATATTAAAGTTTTTTTTCTGCAGCCACCTGTGCCCTCAACACCTATTTCCTTAACAAGCTGCAAAAGCAGAAGCATTCAATAAGGTGCAAGTTCAAGAAAAAGTCATTAAATTGCCTCCTCCACACCACACTATGGGTGCCCTGCAAGGGAGGACTGATTAAGAAAATATTCACAAATTTTAATGAAAATCGAGGTCCTTTGCCGAGTGACAAAGGAAGTGTGACAGTGGAGCTTTTGGTGAAGGGAAGACAACACAGCAAAGGGCCCCAATTCCAACTCAAGCTCACGTCCCAATGACACCCAGCACAATGTCTCAGACCCATTTCATGATGACTATGATGATGGGTAAGAGATCTCTGTTCTTCTCTCACCTATTGATCCTTTACTCCTCCATGGCTTTAGTCTCATAGGCGATGGGTCCTACAGGTGCAGGCAGGCAGTTCACAGTGTCATTCTAAAAAGGGAACAGCACCTGCTAGTCTCCTGGCCTGACCTGAGGCAGTGCTGTACAAAGAATGGGAAGAGAACATCCAATGGAATCTGTCAGACCACATCGACCAGTGGCCTTGGGCCAACCACCAATAAAATGAGAACACAGGACTGGGTTAAATGCTCTATGTATCTAAAGCACACTGTAGAGTGTCAGCCAAACAACAGGCACTTATTATGTCCTTCCCAGGGATACACACTGAGGAATGGATGACTCTCCAGGCCTGCACCATAACCCTAAAAAACATTGGTGAAATACCCTGGCAAAAATACATGAAGGTAAAAGAGAAATAAGAAACCTCATCATTGTGCAGGGTTGTTCCAAACCCAGCCTCTTTCACAGTGGAAATGTGGGCAGCTGTTGGACAGTTCTCATTTCCCCAAATCTATTCCTTCGTTTTGCTCTTTGAGCCTGTCTACTGATGTTTGCAACAGAAATGAGCTCAGTCTTTCTGAGCCTGTACATTCAAGGTGGGCATTTGTCTGTTACTCCCTAGTCATCACCATGGAAAGAAGTTACTCAGAGGAGATGTAACATCCTTATCCATAGAACTTTGTGGGAGGAAGGGCAGATGGTGATCTCAAAAATAAATAAATACACACATACACAACTATCTATGAGAAGGGAGCATTATCTTGCCAAAATGCCCAGATCCTCTGAGTTTCATCGACCCATGTTCCCCAGAACTGCCCCTTCCTCATGTTACCACCCACCCCACCTCCAGACAAGCCCACACCCTTCAACTGCTCCTCAGATTAACAGGCCAGAACACATGCATCCTTGAGCATCCATATGGCTGTTATTTCATAAACACAAAATCCCATGCAAATACAATCCAAAGTTAGCAGAAAGAAGAGGCAGCTTTTCTTTCTTTCTTTCTTTCTTTCTTTCTTTCTTTCTTTCTTTCTCTTTCTTTCTTTCTCTTTCTTTCTTCCTTCCTTCCTTCCTTCCTTCCTTCCTTCCTTCCTTCCTTCCTTCCTTTTTTTTGAGGTCCACTCCCTAATTTCTTTTGGGTCTTCTGCCTGGTCTTCAGAAACCAAGGGGCACATCCTAGAACTCTATTCACATCCACACCACTCTCCAGTTTCCTCAGGTAAAATGTCCTCTATTGTCCTGGTCAGATGACCTTGAACAGGTTTATCAGGCAAGTGTCCAAGGTCTCCAAGACATGGAGAGTTGATACCTCCCTATCACATCCCTCCAATCTTTTCAGAATCTTCCTCCATAGTTCATTGGGGTCCAATCCATGGCAGGGACACTAAATACCCACCAACCTGCACAGACAGGGAGTAGTCAGCTAGGAGCCTGGCAAGCCCTGAACAGAAAACTGCCCAGAGGCCAAGGTGGGACTTCAGGAGGGATCCTTTTATATGCCACCAACAAGCCATCTGAAACTTCTGCTGACCACTTATGCACCAACAAAGACAAAATTGAGTGAGCTTGTTTCAGGTTGATGGTTTTAAATATCTGATCCATTTTTATCAAAAAGTTGCTGGAAAAATTCTGTACCATTATTGTGCCTGAAGATATTTTTCCTAGGTTATAAACCCAGTGTGTCCTTAGGGATGATATTGGTAAAAATCAGCAGTAGAAACATACACAGAAGGGCAGGTTCTGAGGTAGATGTTTAAAAACTTATCTTACAAAATGTAAACCCGGTAACTTTGAGAAGAGACAGAAAGACTCATGGGAAGACCCCCTAGCTATAGTGGTTGAGAGCTGGGGTTCTGACCAAGGCCTCCAGCTCTCACTCCCTGAGTAAACGGGCCAATTTGCTAACCTATCCAGGCCTTAATCTCCCAACTGTGAGATATAAAAAAAAAAAATACAGAATGCTTATCTCTATAGGAATAAATGCAATAGCACATGCAGAGCAGTAATCTGGCACCTCATAAATAATGAATGTTAGATATCTACGATCTTTGTGAACATCAACATTAGCACTAATATCTAACATGTTCATGAAGGCCTTTCATACACATCAGCTGAGGCTACCGCAAACATTCTTTGGGAAAGTGGCCTCACCAAGGTCACAACTGAAGACTCCGAGGCTCAGAGAGGTTACGAGACCAACGTGAGGTCACGTAAACAGTATCTGGCAGTGCTCGTGTTGGGAACCCGACAAGACTCAGGAGAAAGTAGATGGTATTGTCAGGAGAAAACTTAGCTGCACAGGCTTAACATTGACTCATCCAGAACTAACCAGATACTAACAGCTAAGATTGATGCACAGCTTACTTCGTTCCAGACATGGTTCTAACATTTGACATGTGTTATCTCATCTGATCCTCACAAAAATCCTAGGAGAAACACCCTATTCCCATTTTGTTTGAGGAGGCGGGGGCAGAGCAAGGTTAAGAAGCTCCCCTAGGCACACAGCTAGGAGGTGGTGGAGATAGTACCAAAATTTGAATCCAAGGGCCATGTTTTGAACCATGATGCTCTAATGCTCCCAAAGCTGGGATGGTAAATCCTAAACTCTAGGGCAAAGCCTTTATCCGCTGGGTCCAGGGCTAGATGATGTCTAATATTCATTAAACTCCTGAGATTCTAGGGTTTGACATTTATATTGTCGTGTAAAGAGATAAAATATTGTCTCAATGAGTCTCTGGAAATGATATCCACAGTGGACTTTGGAGAAAGCAAGTTGCTATATTCCAGCCTAAAATAGACATGAAATAGTCATAAAAGTGTGTATTGATTTCAGCAAAGCATGTGACAAGGCTATCGCCCACAGTATTCTTACAGACAAAAACAGAGAAATGTCAGCCACTGAAGCCCAGTTCAGAACATCTGAGAAAAGCTGAACAGTCGATGAGCACTGACCAATGCACTGATGAGGAGCAGAAGAAAGGCCCCCAATTCTAACCATAATTTTTATCAATTATTTGAATGAAAGCATAAAGCACATGCTGTCTGCTGATGGCACAGAGCTCAGGGTGGAGAGCTCACTCATTAAACAGCTGCAGGTCTACAGTCCATGCGTAACGGAAATCACTTGAACTTTGGACTCAGACCACCTTGGGCAAATGCCTTAATCTTCTTCAGCTTCAGTTTTCCCACCATTAAAATGTGGATAACAATGATCTCATTAGACTGTCTTGTTAAAATGCAGAGAGTCTGATGTTTGGTGGACACTCAATGAATGTTAGTTCCCAGTCCCCACTCCAAAAAGATTTCTACAGGATGGATTGTTGGACCAAAAGCAAGAAGATTAAATGTATTTGAAATAAACAAAGAGTCCTGAATTTAGATTCAAAAATTAAATTGAATGAGAACAGTCAGGGAAAACTAACTCTCTCATCAATTCATATTAAAAGATCCAGAGTTTTTAGCTGACTACAACCTCAGTCAAGTCAGAACCAGAATGCTATTTCTTAAAAAACAAAATTAAACTAAAAAAATTATCTGAATTCAAACAAATACATTAAATGCCAATGTTAATTACTGTTCTATGTTCTGGTAATTAAAAAAGCAAATAGATAATGCCCTCTCCCTTGCTAGGATTTTAAACCAATACTAAAGCTGCATGGTTAGTGTTCTAATCTATAATAATAAAAGCAAAATATGCAAATCGACCAAATGACCAAACAACAGAATGACCGTCTGGACGACCTTCCAGATGATCATGCTATGACATGCACTGGCGCCAGGCCAGCTAAAGTGGATGCAATGTGATTGGTTGGGGGGGCCCCGCCATTGGCCCATGATGGCCCTGCAAAAGGAGACCCAGGCCACCAGCTGGCAGGGCAATCGATGAGGGGGTTGGGAGGGGCCTCTGTGATCATGCAGCCCCTGCAGGGTGGGCAGGGCCTCCCTCTGTGAGATGATCGATCACAGAGCCTCATGATCAATCAATCGCCCCCTCCCCCTCCCCTACAGAGGGAGAGGCCCAGGCTACCTGGCAGGAAGCACTAGAGTGAGTGGGCGGGGCCTCCCTCTGCAGGGTGACCAATCGCGGGGCTCCTGGACTGCAAGAGGGCGCAGGCTGGGCTGAGGGACCCCCAGGCCCCCTGAGTGCATGAATTTCATGCACCGGGCCTCTAGTAAAGTAATAAACCAGGTGCCATGAAGGAGCCCAGAGAAGGGAGTTGACTTACTTTGCTGAGAGACATCAAGGAAGGCTTCCTGGAGGAAATAATCTCTGAGTTTTAAAGCCCAGAAGTCAGGGTGAGAGAAGACATTCCAGACAGAGGAAGTAGCAAGTGCACAGTCACAGAGGTCTGGGAGAGGATGGTGCCTTCAGGCATTGGTGCCCCTGAGATGGCTGGAGAGAAGGTGATTATGGTGGCTGAGGCAGGCTGTGGCTGGAGAGAAGGTGATTATGGTGGCTGAGGCAGGCTGTGCCAAGTGCAGAGTGGATCCTGAGGAGCCCTGCAAGCCAGGCTGGGAAACCATGCCCAGTTCCCAAGCAAACAAATGACAGAACCCAGACAGGAACTTAGCTTTTTGACTCATTAGCTAGCCTCGCTACCTCTGCTGTCCTATACTATAGCCACTAGCCATGTGTGGCTATTTAAATTATTTAAAATGAAATAAAACTTAAAATTTAGCATTCAGCCACAATAGCCATATATCAAGTGTTCAAGAGCCACATGTGGCTGGTGGCTCCCTCACTGAGCAGCACAGATAAAAACATCATATCCATCCTAACAGACGCCTCTAGCCAACAGCACTGCTCAGTGCCACACACGACTAAGTGAACAAAAAGTAGGTTCAGTCTGTATTGCTTATAGGACAAGAAGATGAAAAAACAAGCAGGTAGAAACTACATAAGGAATAGTTCAACTTCCTACACCTGAAGTATTTTAGTAAGAGAAGGGCACCCTGTCCCTGGAAGCTTGACGGCCATCTCTCAGGGTGATGTAGGAAGAGTTCCTGCATTGAGCTCATGCTCATTGGCTAGAAGGCTTGTGTTGCATCATGACCTTCTGCTGACACACTAGCACACACATGTCTCTGTGGAATTCCTGCCGAACTGGTACCTAAAGGGTATGATGATGTTGGGTTAGGAATCACTATTCCTGTCATTCCAATATACCAGAATGTGGGAATTTTCTAGCATCCGTTTTTAAACTGTAATCCTTGGACCACACCCCCCAAAAAGTGTATGCGTTATTTTTTCAGGAAAAAGGAGTCCATTGCATCGATCAGATTTCTATAGGATTTGTGCTCCTAATACAGAAAGCAAATAAACACTGTACTGGAGAGACCTAGAAATTTCTATTCCCCAAAAAGATTCATCTAGATGTCATCTAGACAGCCACTCAGGTCGTTCCCAACTCTCAAATTCCATTGTCTAACCCAACTAAAGACCATCACCCTGCAACTGAACAGTTTCAAATCAACACATCCCCTGACTTTGATCAAGGAGAAAGGAGATGGGGGTATCAATGAGCATGGAAACAGTTCAAGGCACAAAAGTTGGGTAATTCAGTCAAGCTTGGGAAGGATGCCAACCTCTAGCTAAGATGCCCATTAGAAGCTCTCAGAAATTTTGATGGTTCATTTTCAATGTCAGCTTACAGGAACACAGCTCACCCAATTAGATGCAATACAGTTAGCAGCTGGAGAACCTACCCAGAAAATCTAAGGCCTACTGAGCTATCCATCCACTTAAAAATAATGGTTTTGTTCCAACCACCACCTGGCAATATGACAACTGTACCAGGATTCATCTCCAAGTCCTACAGTATTACTAGAGTTGAAGAAAGGATTATGTCTGCAACAAGGCAGAGATTCCTGTTATCTGGTGTAGCTAATGAAGAATACTTTGGTTAATTTAACAACAAAAAAAGTGCTAAAGAGCTACTTTATATAATCAATATGGATTATAATTTGCAAAAGCTGTGAATACAATAAAGTGCATACACCACTCAAACAATGTTGAACATAATGCAGTGAATGCTTTATTGGCAGTATTCAGAAAGCACTAGGTGGTGCCTGGGGGCCATCGGTACACATCTCATTTGTTATTATACTACAGATCTCTGGGTGCCAAATAATAAAGAGTTCTGTATAACAAATTGCCAGATAGCAACAAACACTGTGTACTTTTTGCACAGCTTGTGTTGGGTAATGCAGAACCTGGACTGGTCCCTAGCAAGACTGTGAAGTAGGAAAAGCTTGTCTCCAGATTCCCGTGAAATGACCCTGCAATCCTCTACCAGCCAGCTAGTGTCCTCACTGCCTTCTAGCCATCTTTTCTCCCCCCACTAGAGCCACACCTGGTCCTATAGGTCCAGGTTAGTGCAACACTAGACACATAATAGGTAAAAGGAAGGAAATAATAAATACTAGAGAGAAAAAAAAGACATAGAGACTTAAAAAAAAGTACAAAAGATCAATGAAAACAAGAGCTGGTTCTTTGAAAAGATAAATGAGATTGACAAACCTTTAACCAGATTCATCAAGAAAAAAAGAGAGAGGACCCAAATAAATAAAGTCAGAAATGAAAAAAGACAAATAACAACTGACACCAAAGAACTACAAAAGATTGGAAGAAAACATTTATGAACAACTATAAGCCAAAGAATTAAACAACCTGGGAGAAATGGATAAACTCCTAGAAACATACCATCTTTCAAAACTGAATTGAAGAGTCAGAAATCTGAAGGACAGATTACAACTAATAAAATCGAAGCAGTAATTAAATAAGTAAATAAATAAATAAATAAATAAATAAAACTCCCAGCAAACAAAGTCCTGGACCAGATGGCTTCACAGGTGAATTTTGCCAAACATTCAAGAAGAACTGACACCTATTCTTCTCAAACTATTCCAAAACATTCAAGAGGAAGGAAGACTCCCAAGCTCATTTCACCAGGTCAGCATTATCCTAAGTCGAAAACCAGATAGAGACACTACAAAGCAAGAAAATTATAGGCTAATATCCCTCATGAATATAAAACGCAGGATCCTCAACAAAATATTAGCAAACTGGGTCCTGAAATATATTAAAAAGATCACACACCATGATCAACTGGGATTTATCCCAGTTGTGCAAGATGGGTACAATATTTGCAAATCAATAAACATGATACTCCACATAAACAAAATGAGGTAGAAAAATCACATGATCATATCAATAGATGCAGAAAAAGCATTTGATAAAATCCAGCACCCATTTATGATAAAAACTCTCAGCAAAGTAGGAATAGAGGGAACATACCTCAACATAGTAAAGGTCATGTATGACAAACCCGTAGCCAATATCATACAATGGGATAAAGACAGTTTATTCAATAAATGGTGTTGGGAATATTGGACGGATACATGGGGGAAAAAGGAAACCTTTTAGACCACCTCTTTACACCGTATACAAGAATAAATTCAAAATGGATTAAAGACTTAAATGTAAGTCGTGAGACCATAAAAATCCTAGAAGAAAACATAGGCAGTAAAATCTCAGACATTTCTTGAAGCAATATTTTTTTCTGATTTATCTCCTCAGGCAAGGGAAACAACAGAAAAAATAAACAAATTCGGCTACATCAAACTAAAAAGGTTTTGCACAGCAAAGGAAACCACGGACAACTCACTGAATGGAAAAACAGATTTGCCAATGATACAACTGATGAGGGGTTAATATCCAAATTTATAGAGAACTTATACAACTCAACACAAAGAAAACAAACAATCCAATTTAAAAATGGGCAAAGGACCTGAATAGATACTTCTCCAAAGAACACATACAGATGGTTAATAGACATATGAAAAGATGCTCAGTGTCACTAATCATCAGAGATGCAAAGTAAAACCACAATGAGGTATCATCTCACGCCTGTCAGGATGGCTATTATCAATAAAGTAACAAGCAACAAGTGCTGATGTAGAGAAAGGGGAACCTTAGTACACTGCAGGTGGGAATGCAGACTGGTGCAGCCACTGTGGAAAACAATATGGTGTTTCCTCAAAAAATTAAAAATGCAACTGCCTTATGACCCAGCGATCCCACTTCTGGGAATATAGTTGAAGAAAATTGAAACGTTACTTAAAAAATATATGCACCCCAATGTTTATTGCAGCATTATTTATAATAGCCAAGATCTGGAAGCAACCCAAGTGCCCATCCAGCAGTAGAGTGGATAAAAAGAAGCTGTGGTACATTTACACAATGAAATACTACTTGGTCATTAAAAAAAAGAAGGAAATCTTACCTTATAGGACAGCATGGATGGATCTAGAGCAGCAGTTCTCAACTATGGGTCACGACCCCTTTGGGGGTCGAACGACCCTTTCACAGGGGTCGCCTAAGACCATTGGAAAACACACATATAATTACATATTGTTTTTGTGATTAATCACTATGCTTTAATTATGGTCAATTTTTAACAATGAAATTGGGAGTCACGACAACATGAGGAACTGTACTAAAGGGTCGCGGCATTAGGAAGGTTGAGAACCAATTCTAGAGAGTATTATGCTAAGTGAAAAAAACAGTTAGAGTAAGACAAATATCACATGATCTCACTTACATGTGAAATCCAATGCACAAAATAAACTAAGAAAACAAAATAGATACAAAGAACAGACTGACAGCTCTCAGAGGGGAGAGGTGTTGGAGGGCTGGGTGAAAAAGCTGAAGGGATTAAGCAAAAAACAAACAAACAAAAAACACCAGACACAGACCACAGTATGGTGAGTGCCAGAGGGAAAAGGCAGTGGGGGAAGAGGGCATGGAAGGATAAATGGTGCCAGAAAGTGACTTGACCTGGGGTGCTGAGTGCATGATGCAATATGCAAATGATGTGTCAGAGAGCTGGACACTTGAAACCTGTATGATTTTATTAACCTCTGTCACCCCAATCAATTCAATAAAAAAAGAAATCACCTGTTCCAAAGAGAAGCCGCTGACAGAACAGTGGCAAAAGCGTTCCCAATAGCACACAGCTGGAAATGGTGGGGACATTAGAGAGTGACTGTTGAAAATCCATTTCATGCTTTTTGACTCTGACCGGCCCCATGAGAAAATGGTGTGGAAATCGAGAAAGTTTGAAAAACTTCAAGCCTCCTGCTAAGCTAAAGGCTGGGAAGGATTTGTGAGGACTAGTTTCTGCCTCGTGCTGGTTTTCAGCGTCTCTTCTCTGGGCCCGGGAGGCGACTGGCAAAACCTTGTGCCTCAGCCACGGAAATGACACCAGCGCCTGGCCCAACAGGCCTCGTTCCGGTTCCCCGCTGTGACTCTAACCTGTTACCCACTGCTCAGCCCAGTCCCTTTCAACCCTCTCTGAAAGGGGAGGGGTAATAATGACACTCCACCCCATCCCCACCCCCTGGTTTTAATGATACACCCTTCCAGAAAGCCAATGAATACAAGTAAAGCAGGCTTTCCAAATTCTCCAGAGGCAGGGAACTAAATGCAATGCAGCAGGGCCAAATGCAGCAAAAAAAAAAAAAAAAAAAAAAGCCTCAAAATTATGCAGTTGCAACAGCCATGCAAATCAACCACCCACAGGCACCAGGCAGGGCCTCTCCCTGCAGCCCCTCACGTGGCTGGACCACTGGAGTCTGTAGCTAGAGTTTAGCCAGCAGTTATAATCCCAAACCCTGCCTATCTGCCTCCAGATGAACTACTTTAGAAATGGTTCTTTCTTCTTTTATTTAATAGTCAAGAAGGCTAAGAGCGGAACTGTTCAGTCCTACAAACTTGGAACTCAAAATACAGTAAGAAAAGAAGCTCCTAAGAAGTGCCTGCTGGATGTGAGGGCGATCTGGCTGCGACATCTGTCACCCCATTGATCGCCAGGGTTGATTGGGCTGGTCTGGCTGGCTAGGCGGGTGTCCCCCTCCTCCCTCACCGATCCATGTTCGTCCCTCCCGAAGCTGCGCGCTCCGGTGGAAGAGGACGACCTTCCTCCCCCGCTCCCCCGCCCCAGGAGAGGACCGGTCTTCGGTCAAGGGTATACGAGTAGCTGCGTTCCCCTGCTAGAACCTCCAAACAAGCTCTCAAGAAGTTCCTGCTGCTCCATCCTGCGCAAGGAGAGGGGTGGGAGTGGGGGTGGGGCTGTCTTAAGTAACTGATGCATTTTCAAGGCATTCCGGGCTCTTTTTCTGGATCTGGGCCATTGTGGGTCAAAAGTTCATAGCCAGAGATTGGCCAAAGATGCAGGAAATGGAAAATTAGGTAAACATTCTTCGGGCACTCAGTCGGCACAAATACACCACAGACATCTCCTTGGAGTGGCTTAAAATATGAGAGGACACTGGGCCGGAGGAACCTAAAACCTCTGTGCTGCACTTTCTGTCTTTAATTAAAAGCGATGCTGGCCCTGGCTGGTGTGCACCAAAGCATTGCAGGTTCGATTCCCAGTCAGGGCACTTATCTAGGTTGAGGGTTCAATCCCCGGCTCCAGTCAGGGCACATGTGGGAGGCACCCGATCGATGTCTCTCTCTCACGTGGATGTTTCTCTCTCTGAACGACTGGTGACCGTACACAAGTAGGTTCCGAATGCTCAGGAAGAGAGGCTTTGGCACGGGGCCCTGGCACCTTTATCCCCCTTCCGAACCGTCTGTGTTAGAAGCCACGTGGTGCTGGTGGTAGTGATGGTGTTGGTGGAGGGTTGCTACACACTAATTTCGGTACCTGTTTCCCCTCCAAATTCCTATGTGAATCGACTGGGATTTGAAAAGAAATGGTTACAGAGCCTGCGTCTTGGCTCACTGGCTCAGCATCTACCAACATGAAAACCCAGGATGACCAGAGAATTCTGAGTGACAAGTACTTGGGGACATAAATATCTTCTTGTTAACCGTGTTCTCTGAATAGAGGAGGAGGAGGAGCTGCATATTGATGGGCACCCACATGTACCGGGACTGGGTAGAGGCAGTCCTTATAGGAACAGCCAGACACTGTTTCCCCCCAGCCACCTTCCTCATGCCCCAGTCCCTCTGCACAAAAAGAGACCTTGATCATATCCAAGAGGAAGACGAATAACCTTCCTTTTCTAAAAATCCTAGGAAAAACTCACACATGTGATGAATTATTCACAAAGCCCAACCCTAAAAATGAGAGGAAGAAATACTAGTACAGAAAGATGAAAAGGGCGGAGGACCAGGCAGAAGGGGAATATAAAGGGAAGGGCCTGGCCTCTCTCTCCTTGAACAGAAAGGTGTTCATTACAGTCAGAGTCGCTGGAGGGGCTGGATGGCAAGGCTGGGCTCTGGCTGGGGAGCTGCCCTTTCTTTCCCAGGCAGCCCAGCGAATGACAAAGAGAGGCTACTGATCTGCTGAGGGAGCACGGGCGTCAGAGGGTCTGCAAGAGTTCTGACAGCTTAGCAAATCTTGACTTTGTTTTATTTTAACGAATAACATGAAGACGGGCAGAAACCAGCTGTTCCTGTGGAGAGGGGGGAAGCAGCAGAGTTTGAGGCGGGGAAACACCTACATTTTGCACAGCGACAGCTAAAAAGAGATAAGCAACCTTGGATGGAACTAATAATTCTAGAGTCTGGATCTTTCAGAAGAGAAGAAGCAGGCCTGTTCTTGGCATTTCCCTCCTCCTCCTTTAATGCGCAGTGCGCCCTGCACCCACTGCAGGGAGAACGTGTTGGGAAATGGTGGTAGGCAAGCCAACAGACAGAACTGTCGCATCCAAGATACTTCTGCCACCATCTTCGAGTCATTCATTCCTGTCAACCTCCTTCACACTCCAGGTCCATTGCCAGGTTGCATGACACTTAACAGCTGCCCTGCAACAAGTCGTAGCCTGGTTTCCAGAGGAAACATGACCCACACCGTGTTTCAATGGCAGAGCCAGTGGGCCAGTTGGAGGGTCTCTGGGAGCCTTAGAAAACGAAGGCTTTCGTCCTGCAGCCTCGGTGCCAGTTACAGCGGCTGTCTGTCCCGCTGTCTGCTTCTGTGCCCAGGGACACGGCTGATGGGAAGCCTTTCTGCTTCTCTGACCATAGGATATAATCACAGGCTCCATCCTTGTTAGTTGCCACCCTCTGCCCCAATCAAGGCACTCTGACTCCTGATCCATTAGTTACATCCACCCTGAGATCCCTGCCAGGATTAGTCTACCATCCTGCAAGGTGGTGGGTATTTTTAGGCAACCAAGGCGAGAGAAAAGCAAACGCCAAAATGGGAGGTGTGGGAACGAAAGTTTTCAGTAATCTTCACCAAAATCCTCCAAAACAAGTGGACAATTTTCAATGAGAAATTCACCATAACACAGCACATAAATTCTGACCCAAAGCCAGCGTTCTTTGGGGCCACAGTGAAATTCTCTGCCATAAGAAATCATGGGTGAATGTCCACAGGTTCATGGTAATGAGCTTCATCATCTCAGGGATTGTCCTACTTTAAACCATGTTCACTTCCACAGGAAACATGTGCTCTCCTGCTGAGTGACTCACACCACCAGTAAAAAAAAATAAAAATAAAAATTCCCCCTGCCCATCAATGGCACAGAGTCTCTGAGTCAGAAGATTCATCTCTTCCCTCCGATCTCTCACCTGGCAAAGTGCAAATCAGTGTGAGACAGCTTACAGACCACCAGGGAGACCCTGGATGTCCACAGGGGAACTGGGCCTGGGCACAGAAGGGCTAGAGCTGGTGGGCACATGCTATAGAGAATGTGGAATGACATTCAGAGCAGCCAATTCCTTGAGGAAAAAGAGAACCCTTTTGTGAGATCTATTAGATGAGTGAGACAGAAAAGGAGGAATCGCATAAAATGTAATACCACATTTGAAATCAGATTAGCATTTTCAAAAAGGTTATGGTCTCCACAGCAGAAGAGAGTGCCATGAGAAAATAAAATTATCTCCCGATGCAGATGTCGCTTCCAAGAAAAATGAAACACATTCAGAGTGGGCTGCTGACATGCCGCCATCTTTCATGCCAAATCTGGGCTATCTTAGGCAATTCTTCCCATAAGAACTAGACCTTGCCTATTAGGAACCAGATAACATTACCCCCAGAAAGTTAGAGAGTCCTACGAGTAGAAATTAAATCATCCCTTTTATTTAACTCATCTGTCTAGCCCAATCTGATTAAAGACCAGTAACATGCAGTGTTAAGAGACTACTAACAGCACATAAGGGTGCACATTACCTTCCAAGTCCAGCCTATGAAGGGTGTCTAAGTCTCAAAAAGCACAGCACGCCAAGTCTTCCAAACCCTCAAGCATCCTGCAAGGGCATGCGTCAGTTGGAAGCAGGTCTTGACACGTCTTCTGAACCTTCCTTTTCTCAAAATGCGCTCCTTACAGTGAGCAGAGAAGTCCTTCCCAAACTTTTCATGTGCATACGAATCACCTGGGGACCTTATTCAAATGCAGATTATGGTTTAGAAAATCCAAGTGGGGCTTTGGAATTCTGAATGTCTATCAAGAGGTGATAGGAATGCTGCTCCTGGCTGTCTTTGAGAAGTAAAAATCTAGAAGACTTAGTTCACCTGGAACTACGACCCCTCCCTTAAGGTATGCTGGAATATCTGAAGGACTTCACTAATAATAATAGCCAGTGTTTAGTGGGTATCGGGCAATATTCTAGGAACTTGGTACATATTAACTCATGGAGTTCTACGGGTAAATCATGATCGTCTTCCTCATTTTACCAATAAGGAAACCGAGTCGCAAAGTAATGAAGTGACTTTTCAAGGTCACAGAGCTCCTGAAGGAATGGGACTAGAACCCAGACAGCCTGGCTCTAAAGCTTGACTGGTAACTGAAGCTCATGCTAACTCCCATTGGATAAAAGCAAGGTATTGCTGGGAGCTGAGTGTTGCTAGAGGAAGGGAAGTGAGACTATGAACTTGGATGCAGGTGGTAATAGAGAGAGCGCAGACCGTGCTTAAGCACAATGTTCCCACGTGGTCACCACCAGAGGGAAGGTATGTCAGTTACGTTGTACAGTCAGGAGAAAAAAGCAAACATGGTGTATTTTAAATTGGCCAACCAGGCTCCTCTACACACCTTAGCAGATGTTGTCTGAACACTGCTACAACCGCCTACATGCTGTAGAACCACTGGGAAACTCCCAGCCATGAGGCTGGAAGAGACCATTGGGACAGGCTCTCAGCCAAGGCACTGAGCATGATGCTGAAACCTGCTCTCTGGCTGCCCTCTGACTCCTAGCCACTCGTCCTGGCCAGAGACAAGAAAACGGAGGAGTAAAACCCGCAGTTCCACCTGGCGCTCTCAGCCTAGCAGATAGGCGGTGTCTTTGTGGTGGAAGAGGAGACGTGAGCAGCAGCAACCGCGTGGTGTAGGAAACGTGCAGGAGATCCCAGCCTGGGAAGCGCCCCAGGTGCTGAACCTGGGTGACTGTGGTGCCCAGCCTCCTGGGGATTTCCATGGCGCTGTCCGAGGTGCCAACAATGCCTGCGGGCACTTTGCCACCCTCAGCTGTGTGGCTTTGTCTACCCCAAGGAAACAGAGGGCACCTGAATAAATGCGCCCCTAAGAGAGGTGCACGTTGAAGCAGCACCTAGTGGGTAGGAAATTTTAGGGAACTGTTGAAGGCGGAAGGGAGAGGGGGCCCTGTTGGGAAATCAGAGACCTGACTGGAGGAGTGTTTGCAGCCGCAGCATGCAACACAATGAGATCTGTCTGCTTTGTGCAGCGCACTGGCGGGCGGGGCTGCAGAGACCTGATCCTTTCCCTCCCCAAATCCCCCCACCCTAGATACGGTTAACTCGGGCACCGCATGGCCCCATCACTCTGCGTGGGAGGGAGGGGAAGAGGGAGGGGAGTACAGGGAGGAGGAGAGAGGAAGCCCAGCCCAGCCCGGGTGGCTGTAGGAGGATGCGTGTAGCAGCAGGAATAATATCTGCTTAGAGATGCTCCTTCATTTCTAATGAGGGGTGCTGCCTGGAAGTACCATGCGCCAGCCAATCACAGAGTCGCTGAGGCAGGAACTAGGGAGGAAGGAGGGGAAGACTAGAGACATGGGGTGGGGGGAGCAGGAAGAGGCCCTTAGGGGAGAGACAGCGTGCCTAGCTGACACTAGGGACCCAGCAGGGCTCCAGCTGTCTGTGATGCACACCTGGAGGGTGGGGGTGTGGAGGAGGGAGGGAAGGGGGAAAGGGCAGGGCCTCCTTTGCAGGTGCATCCTTCCCAAGAAATCTCTCTCCACAAGCATCCAAGTCCCATGTCTCCAAGCTACCCCCATAATTACCACCACCCCACTGACTGGCTTCCTACTAATCCCCCGCACCACCCACCAACGCCCAATTCCTAAAGATCTTGCCAGACGGACGCCCAAATTCTTAGTGAAGAACAAGGCAGTGAGATGCCTAATCAGCAGCCTGCATTTGGTGCACTTGCTTAAACCTGCAAAGACGCTCCTTCTCTGCCGTTCACCCTGGCCCTGCACCATCAGCCGCCCCACCAGCCCACTGTGGAGAGCAGTTCCTTTGGAGCCAGGGGGAGACCAATTGTGGGCACACCTCTGGGCTCTGCGGATGCAGCCTTCAGCAGATGAATTCAGGCCCAGCAGATCCACCTGGATCCTGGGCGCTGGGAGAGCACTCGGTGGGGTCCCCAGCTCAGGACCACGGAAAGCAGGGACCCTGGTGAGCTGCTCTTCCCTGGCTCAGAAGAGAACTCCAGCTGAGCTCTTTGGGCTGTGCCATTAGAGACTGCCTCCCCTGATGCACTCCTTCACTTTACTCCCAGTGCAACTTCCACCCAGAGTTAGCTGGGTCCCCAGGCAAAGCCTGTCTTATTTCACCTATGGGTCCATATGGGGCTTAGCCCAGAGCTCTTGAAGTTGCTGAGCTGGACCTCCCCTGTGGGCAGATAACGCAGGTGTCCCTCCAGCTAGTGGGGATGGGGGTGACTCTGAGGTAGGAAAAGGGGGACAGGGTATGAAAGGAAGCCCTGAGTTTAGGGCAACCCATTTGATGTGAAAGGACTGGGGGGGGAGGGGGCTCGAAATCACACAAAACCTCAACACCCTGCACCCAGGGATGCTAGAAACCACCACACAGGAAAAATCAGAACCCAAAAGTCTTACCTTGAAAACCACTAGTGCCCACACTGGTCTCTATGGCACCAAGCTTGCCCCTTAGATGCATCGAAGTAACGAGTGCACATCAGCAAAGGGGCAAAGGGGCATCAGGAAGGAAATAGGGGGGCAGATTCCAAGCTTGGTCTCCCCTCTCACCCAAGAAATGCAAAGGGGGAGAGGGGAGTTACGGCGGGCAAGAAAGGATATGGCCAATCGATGAGCTTCTTGGCGTATTTCCTGACAATGTTATCTTCTCCGAAGATGAACAGGGATCTGTTGACGGTGAAACAGTTCTGCCGGACAGGAATGGGGTTGTACAAAGCCATAGTCCGCGCCCTCTGCGCTTTCGACTGCTTGTAGGCGGCCGCCTGCCCGGCGGCAGGCACCGGGGTTCCTTGCCGGTTCCTGCTCTGGTCCGAGTCTCCATCGCCAGACCCCGGCCTGCCGACCACTGCCTCTCCGAAGCGAGCCATCCTGAAGTTTAAACAGACAGAAGACACACAAAGGTGATCGCGGCCGAACACCTGCACCCAGCAACAAGCAGAGAGACACGCGGAGACTCAGAGCCGCATCCAGACCGGCGGGCGGGGGGACCGCCGCCTCCCGGGAGCCTTTTGAGCTCTTTGGAGAGGCAGCAGCAGCAGCAGCAGCAGCAGCAGCAGCAGCGACCCGCTGCTCCGAACTGTTGAATCTAAATACAACCTCTGCAAAGCTCCATTCCTCAAGGAGTTAAAAAAGGGGGAGGAGAAGGCTGGCAAGGGGGTGGGGGTGCTCAGTTTCTGGAGGCAATTTTTTTTTTCAAAATGCCAGTGTGTGGTGGCGTTCCAGGGCTGGAGAGGAGAGGGGTGGAGCAGGCTGCTCTTCAAACACAGCTCCGCTCTGGCAGACCACCACCTGGTCCTGGGAGCGGCGGGCACCGGCCTGCTAGGTAACAGTTTGGTGATTTATTAATGGGGGAAGGAAAAAAATTAAAACAAAAGAACTTTAACAACAACAAAAAGACAAGGACAGGGTTGTGGTTGACAGGCTTTAGAACACCAGCCCCTGCAAGTCCATCCAAGATATTCCACGGCCAAGACTTGGGTCTTTAAATCTGCCAGCACAGAGGCATCCAAAAAGGTTGAAAGAGAGAGAGAGGAAGGGGGGAGAGCGGTACAGAGGTTCCTGCGTAAACCGCAACGCCCAAAATCTCAAAATAAGTCGATCCAACCGGAAAGAGACCAGTGACTTCCAAGCTCCTGCGCCTGGGAGAGAAGTTGAGCGGCGTCCAGAGAGCAGCGAAGCCCGGGTGCCAGCATCCGCCCGGAGCGCAGCGCTGGCCGCGGCCGCCTCCCGGATCAGCATGCAACAGCGATCCGCGGCTGCGCGGGAGAGGGCGGGAGCCGCGCGGGCGGTGGCGGCGGCGAGCGCTGGGGCGAGGGAGGAACAGGTTGCAGCAGAGCTGAGCGGTGGCCTGCCCGCCGCGGGAGCTGTCCAAGGACCAAACTTGCTCACTGTGGACTCGTCTTCCTCTTCCACTCCGACAGCGGGCTCCGCGGGGCAGGGGAGAAGGGGCGGGCGGAGAGGCGGAGAGAGCAGAGCGCGCCGAGGCTGGCGCGGCCTTCGCGGGGGCTCCCAGGGAAGCGGGGGCGGGGCTGGCGAGGCCGGGAGGAGCGGGGATGGAGCGGGAAGGACCCTAGCCAATGGCCTGGAGGTCCCTGGGATGCAGGACTGGTTTGGCTGACTGAGCCAGAGGGTAGAGGACCAACACCTCTGCAAAGGTCCGGGAAGAGTGGCCGTTTCCCAAGTGAGGCCAAGAGGAGAGGGGCGGGTGCCGCGGGCGGCCTCTCTGCAGGAGCCGAGGCCTGGCGGAGGCTCATAGGCACGCTTGCATGCACCGACGCCTGCTGTGCAGGGGCCAGGACCATGCGCTGCCTGGCCTGCTGCCCTAACCCGGAGTCCACGCCTTTGCGCCCTGCACAGGCTGTACCGGCCGAGTCCGCGCTCCTACGGAGCTCCCAAACTCCACAAATGCTGCCCAGGGATTTCCACAGAGGAAGCATCCAATCTAACTCCCCGCTTAGCAGCCTGGAGGTCCCCTGAAGGACCCTAGGACTTCTGGGGGCGCCACACTCTGGTGTGGGTACCAGTTCCCAGCATGAGTATCTGCCCTCCCTCTCCAAACAGGACGATCTGGGGCAGCCTCTTGGATTTGGCTGTAGCTCCTGGAAGGGTGGTCCAGACGTTGGGGCCCTAGATGGCGAGTTCTGGACTAAAACTGCCCTCCTCGAAATCTCCTTAACAATCAGGAGGATCCTCCCGTTTCTATTTTTACCCCCACACCGACTTCCTCAACCCCACTACATTAATGAAGATAAAAACAGAATTAGTATGTGAGTTGCAGAAGTGGGTAAGGTGGACTCTAAGCCCTAGAGAAAGGCCCCCTAGGTTTAGCAACCAAGCCCTTCACCACAAGTGACTCAGTGGTTTTCGGATCAAGGACAGATACCAATTGTCCCTTTCCATGTCCACTAGCTAGAACACACCTTCCCCTTTTCCTGCCTTGGCCTCAACAACACAGTCCTATCCAAACATTCCCTACCCAGGCAATGGAAGAGGAGTTTCTCCCCTCCCCCCTTCTCTTGGAAATCTGGGTGAATCTGGCTTCCCTCCTCTGAAAGGCAGTGTCTCTGTGTGAGGTGACCTGGTGGGAGGGGAGGTGGGTCTGAGTGAGGGCCATGTGTGTTCCTACGTGTATGTTTCTGTGTGAGAACAAGGCCATGTGAGCACCGACAAGGGTCTTCTGTGTGCGAATGTATGTGCATGTGTGAAGGGAGATTCTCTGAGTTCTGGAAAACCAAAGGACTGGTCTCAACACGTCCACCCCGCCAGGCACTGCTGCTCTTGGGGACAGCATGCTGACCTTTTGATTCAGGGGAGCCCATTTCAGGGCAAATTACAATTAAAGGTGAGTCAGTCCTGATTAGTATTGGGTTTTCACATGGCTGCCTCACCCTGTTCTTCTGCCTACCTTAACGGGAGGGTCCTTTTCTGTCTGAATCCCTAGTCAGAAGGAAAGGGAAGATGATGCCATGAACCATGAAGCCCTCTCATCCTGTTAGCCATTGAGAGCCAGTCCCCAGGGGCTGTCTCAGGAACCCCGTAATATATAGAATCCGAAAGGGCGTTCAGAAAGGACCATGATCCATGGCATAAAATGCATTCAAATCATTCATTTGGCAAATATTTTTGAGTACCAGGCACTGTTTTAGTCACTACAGATACAATAATGAACAAAACAGATGACAAAAATAATGTGTCCTCTCCTTGGATGAAATCAGTTGCCTCAACCTGACTGGCTAGAATGCTTGATGGGCCTCCTTCTCACACGGCGACTTCACCCCTGCCCTTCGTGTCCCGGCCCTAGCACGCTGGACAGTGGCAGGCCCGTCTGTTCCTACTCAGAGGAAGCAGGGCTCACCAAAGTTTTTCCTCCCAGAAGAGGTTCTTGGGTGATCAGGAACCCTTGGCTTGTGTCTTCAATGTTCCCCACTCAGCAGAGACCCAGCACTCGTGCGGCCCTCCTCTCTCTACAGTGTCCTGTGTCCTCTGTGGCTGCAGGACAGGGTTTTACACACAGAAATGTGAGGACACACTGGAGCTAAGACTTGCCTTCCTGCCTTCTGAGGAGACACGGATCGCAAATGCACGGGTTGGTGTAAGTACTGAAGACCCTTAGGAGGAGGAGCACCTCCACAGGGGTTATAAATGGGAATTCTTGCAGCCCAGGGGGACAGAGGCAAACATGACGGCACAAATGGCTTTGGGAGTGGACTTGGCCTAAGGGAGAAAGGCACACGCTCACATTCTCCCAACCTGGCATTCACAGCCCTTAAAACTTCGGAGATCTATGAACCGCTTTCATGTTCTCCAATGCTTCCATTCTCCCAGCCCCCAGAGGACTAACATCTTAACAGCTAAACGGTACCTTATGTGTGTTTAATAGTTTTCAGTTTACACAGACCTCATTCTAAACCTCTGAGCACAGCCTGGCCACCCATGTTTTATGACTCTGATTTGGTGGACAAACCAGCAGTTTCAGGAACGTTAAGCAGTTGGCCCACATCCGGTAAGAGGCAGAGTTTGGACTTCTTACTGCTCCTCTGACTTCCATTTCATGGCTTTCGGATATCCATACGAACCTCTTCTGTGCAGTAATAGTATTAATTCCAAACTGTTCATCATCCAAAGAAGAAATTGTACGATCATGCTAAGCCTATGGGAACGCCATGCTTACCATCCTCAAGCTACATTGGATCTGTGCCCAAAGCTCCTAGGACCATACTGGGAAGATGCATAACCAGGAGCACATCCACTGTCCTCCAGACCCAGGAGGATCCTGAGAAAACACCTGAGAGCAGGTCGTTGCCATACTGCTCTTCCTAGGGGAACCTGGTGTGCCTTCTGCCTCTGGGGTCCCCAGCTCCACTGTCCACGTAAAGACCCACAGGTGGAGATGCAGAGAATCAGCAGTTGTTCATAACAGATTGGAAACCCTGGTTTCCAAAGGCCCCTTTCCAGCCCAGGAGGCAGAAGCCATATTTTCCTGTTGTTAGAGCACCATCTACTGGTCACTTGTGAGCACATCACTGTGAGCTCAGGTAGCACTCAGGCGCCACACCTCACACAGAGCCTAGACATTCCTAAAGAAGTGACCTCTTGTCATCTGCCCTCTACCCCCGTTTGAGACGGCTGAGGCCCAAACCCAAAATTTCCCCACAATGCAACCAGCACATCTCACAGTACTTGGAAAGTGCAGCCCCACACACTGTGCACAAGGTCAAAACACACACACACACACACACACACACACACACACACTTAATATAGTACAGTCAAATGCTCTACATCAGTGGTTCTCAACCTTCCTAATGCCGTGACCCTTTAACACAGTTCCTCATGTTGTGGTGACCCCCAACCATAAAATTATTTTCGTTGCTACTTCATAACTGTAATTTTGCTACTGTTAGGAATCATAATGTAAATATCTGATATGCAGGATGTACTTTCATTGTTACAAATTGAACATAATTAAAGCATAGTGATTAATTACAAAAACAATATGTAATTATATGTGCGTTTTCCGATGGTCTTAGGCGACCCCTGTGAAAGGGTCGTTCGACCCCCAAAAGGGTCGCGACCCACAGGTTGGCGACCCACAGGTTGAGAACCGCTGCTCTACCTGCTATCTTTGCAAGCAGTTACCTACAAACTAGAAACCCCAAAGGATCTGAGGAAGCAAGTGGAAAACTTTTCTACGGTCATCAAAGCTTTCACCCCTGATCCCCTCCACATCATGTCCCATGCAAAGTGCAAGCGGGAAGGGAATGGGAAAAGGAGGGAGACTAAGGTGGCTACACTCCCTCAGACCAGGTAGGCCACGGGAGCTTGTACTGATAGACAGATGTGAGTGGCAAGGTTGGAGAAGCACGTAGCCTATGTCTAGCTCTTCCCAGATCTGTCAGGCTGTGGGCCATCTCCACAGGAGATTTTCAGCCCATCTCTGAGGAGTCTGCAAATCTAACCTCACCCAAAAGGCGTGGGCCCCTCCCACTGGCCCCACTCCCTCATCTCTCTATACCCTTTGTGCCAAAGCTGTCAGAACCCCTTTTGTTCTCTTTTTCCGCTGTTGAGCTTTTCTGAGAAATAGACTCTGATGCAAAGCCGTGCTCTATGACACATGATGCAGAGAGGACTTGGGAGCGGGTTCTCGAGACAAAGGTTGGCAGGAGACCATGTGCAGGTTCAGAGAGAGCAAGGAGCATTACGGCAGCACAGACATCTGGGGAGTCTGGTGGCTCCTGCGATACCTGACAGCCCTCACTTGGCTGAAAACATGACTTCACCGCCTTATGTAATGCCCAGCTCTGGAACCAGCACTTCTCAAACCTGTGCCTGCGAAACCCCACAGCTCCAACACCCTATCAGCTAAGTATAGATCTGCAATTTTTGTCTTAAATGTTTTAAAAACCATTCATTTATGACAACTCAGTATTTCCTGGGTGCCAACCGTGGTAATGGCATCGCCTTGCATCTCGGTTGCAGGACTGTGAGGCATCTTGCGTTATCTGAGGCCGAGAGGGTCAAGGACTTGTCCAAGTGCACAGAGGTAGGCAATAGCAGAGCTCGGAATCCTGATAATAAGGGCAGGATTCTTTATGATGTGTGGCCACTATTTACATACTGCATATCAACATAATGTTCTCCTTGCTCAAGAGTCCCATCATAGGCATGATCTTGGACCTTGGAGAGGTAAAGAGGTAAAGAATGACCTTGAGACAGTCTCCCCACGAGTACAATATCTATGAATGCATACCACCTGTCCCAAAGGGATGTTGTGAATGTTAAGTTAGTATGTATCGCGCTCTTAGGACAGTACCTGGCACATAGTACATGCCATGTACGTGTTTGTGAGATGCATTCCAGCTGTGGTAGCTGTGTGCATACAAGCACCCAGCAAACACTGCACATCTGGCGGCTTTCTGTTTCTGAAAGCAGACTCCAGAGGTGCAGCCAGGATGGCTTCAGTGTGTGTGGAGTGGATGGAGAAGCAGAGAAGTGTAAGGGTCTGAGACTTGGTCAGAAAGACAAGTGGGCAAAAGGAAAAGAAAAAAAATATTAGAGACCAGTGTCAGGAGAGCCCAACGACCTTGGTACCTGGGAGAGACGATGTTTGTTTACTTACTCATTAATTCATAAGCCCAGTTACTGAATAATGTGCCAGGCATTGTTCTCAAGGATTGTGAGGCTTGAGGACAAATTAGACACACAGTCACAGCCTCTAAGAACGTGCAGTTAAAGAGAGGAGAAGGGGAAAAACGCATGCGTGAAGGGCTCTAATCCAAGGCAGAATGTAGTGTGCACGGTAAGAGCCCTGGGCAGAAAGGGAGGGAGGCCTCCCTCCGCTGGAGGCACCCAGGAGAAGGGAAGTCGCAGTGAGGTCCCTTTAAAACAGAGGACACTGCAGGCGAGGGAAGCAGTGTGGGACCTGCGCCCCTGGGCCCTGGAGGTGGGCAAGATGCATGAGATTGATGAACCAGTCAGCAGTTTTGTTTCCTTTCCGTGCATCTGGGATCACAAAGATTCTAGGATTGCCCCTTCAACCCTTTCTTCTCCAAAAGATGAGGTCACTTTTCAGCCTGCACAGAAGTCAAACATGCAAACCCTAGCAGACATGAACCCTTATTGGGAAAGTCAGCCTGGAGGCTCAATGTTTTGCCCTGTCCCTGTGCACCTCAGTTCCCGCCCTCCGGGTCCAGCCTTGCTTCCCAGCCAAAGTGAGAAGTGGCAGGACCACTCTGCAGAGCTCCAGCTCCCACTGACTACGGCGGTGAGTGGAGGGTACATTGGCATCTAAGGTGAGAACCACTGGCGGAAGCACGCCCCCTTGGCCTCTTGACTCAGAAAGCAAAATGCAGCTCACACATCGCCAGGCGTGCTTGGCCTGAGTGGGCTCTGGCTGATTCATTCATTCAGGAACCAAAATGAGCCCCTTCCACATGTCAGGGGTGGTGTCAGGTGCCGGAGCCAAGACGCAGAGCCCAGGGGGAGAAGGTGCCCGGCTGCAGCCTGAACCTGCTGGGCTTGATCCACTCCCCACATTTCACTCTTGAAAACACATTCCTAATCGCAGGAAAGACAGCTCACAGCTGAACAAGAGCCCAGAAGATCCCTAAAGGCCCAGAGAAGAGAACTGGATTTCACCACACCCACCAGTCTTGCCTCTGACAGGACTCTCAGGCTTGGAATCATCAGCAGACGAAGCCACCACCTGTCGATCACCACACCCTTTCTCTCCCACTCTCTCCTACACTGAGCAGCTGGTGACACCCACCTGGTATAAAATAATCAGAGTGAATAAGGCATTCCCATATGATACGGACTTAAGGCCAGTTTTGAAATGTGCACCCAGCCAGACCATGTGCTGGCTCCCTACTTCCCCTCCCCAGACATTAAACTGAGGCACCCCCCCACTTCCTATGGTCCCAGCTCTACCCTCCTTTTCCTTGCCCACTCTGCAGCATTCAGTACCACTTACCCCTTGTTCCCAGAGTTACCCCGCCCCATCGTGTCCCCATCTCCATTCCTCACAGTTTCTTACTGTTCCCTTCTCTTGTTCCTCCTACTTTACTGTGGGAACACCCCCTGGGTCTGTCCCCAACCTTTTAACCTTCTCTCCATGACTCCTTTCCCTTTGGGATCCTACCCCCTCTCCAACCACATCTAGTCTCTAACCCTTACCTTTCATCTCATTTCTAGATCCAAATGCCCAAGAAGTACTAGGTAGCTCCACATGGACTGTCGTCATCACCTCAAACTCAGTGTGTTTAAAAGTGAAGGCATTATGATTTGTTCAAAGCAAGCTCCCTCTCCTAAAATTACAGTTTCTACTCAGGTGATATCATTCTCCCTGTCGGCCCCTCAACTTCAGTGGCTCCTCTTCACCTTAAAAAAATGGCCCAACTCCTTAGCCTGACAATTCAAGACAAATCAATCTCCCTTCCCAGCACCATCTCCCCACATAGCATGGTATTAACATAGACACAGCTACCATGCCCACTCTGACCTCAACACTCTTGCTCAGAGTGGAGCACCTAATACAGACTGACCCAAGAATATCCTTCCTCCTTTCTGCTTCCCCAGATCCATGGCATATTTCAAAGGGTGGTTCGGTTCAATTCCACCTCCTCCATGAAGCCTTCTGTAACTTCTTCAAATCTATGATCACTACCTCCTATAAATTCAGAGCTTCAGCATCATTCCTGTAGTTCCTTGTTTACTCACTATCGTTGTCATGAATCTGACTTCACCAGTTCATTCTTGTTTTAACTTTTTCAATTGTGTGTACCTTGTCTCAACTACAGTGTAAGCTTCTCAGGAGCAGAGGACATATCTTCCCCTTCATATAATTACAGAGAGTGCCTGCATTATGTTGTCCCCACGGCAGGCCTTGCTTAAATACACAGCCAACAAATGAATGAATGTCTCCTGTAACCCTTGTTGGTGAAATAAAGTTTTGGCATCAACCGGGCAGCTGGTCCCCATCTGAGGGGCAGCCCTCCCCGGAGTACATTCTGGCTCTGATTCGGAGCCTTTGCTGTTACAGGTGTTTCCAGCTGTTCCTTCTGGGGTGAGTGTTCATCCTCCCCTTTGTATCAAGAAAGGATGGTGACGTCTCTCGTGGGAGAGCAGATGATTCTAACTTGGGGAACTTTTCTAGTACCATAACCGCCCCACCCTCATTTTATCAGCCACTACATTAGTGGGTTCATAGTTCAATCTCTTATGGGGAGTATCTCTTGCTGTGGTTGAAATAAGATTTGGGGACTCAGTTAGTAAAAAGAGATATTCAGGCCCCACTTAAAGAATGTTTTCAGATCCCTTTCCACAGAAAATTAAACAAAGAAGAATGAAATTCTGCTTCACAAAAATCTCCTACAGTCTTCATCAGTTCTCTCTCTTCTTTCTACAAAACAATCAACATCCTCTTACCTCTTTCCCCCAGGAAAAATTACATGTGAGAGGGACACATCCTTTGCCTGTATGCAAAGACACACTGGATTCTGATCGGATCTCAAGTTCTGCAGCCAAGTGTACAAACATGTGCAACTAATCCTCCTGGGCTGCTGGGAGCTCTCAGCTAGATTTAACATGGTACATATTCCGACATGAAGAACCACACGCTCTTTCGAAGATTTCCAAATATTCCTAATGAGCCATTTAAACATGGGAATGGTAAGAATGTAATTTTCAATCAAAACAATTTCTTTTTTTTTTAAATATATTCTATTGATTTTTTACAGAGAGGAAGGGAGACAGATAGAGAGTTAGAAACATAGATGAGAGAGAAACATCGACCAGCTGCCTCCTGCACATCTCCCACTGGGAATGTGCCCGCAACCCAGGTACATGCCCTTGACCGGAATCGAACCTGGGACCCCCCCAGTCTGCAGGCCGACGCTCTATCCACCGAGCCAAACCGGCTTCGGCCAAAACAATTTCTGAAACACTCAACCCCTTGGAAACACACACACACACACACACACACACACACACACACACTACATGTGAGTGTGTTCCTTATAGACTTGTTGTTTTGTTTCTGTTTTGGGGGTGTTTTTTGTTTTTTCCATAATCATTCTTATCGTTTAGTCACATTCTCCAAAACAATCCTGCCGGATGTAAAGTGGCCAAGTATTAATATAATAGCCCAAAGCTTCCTGTGATGCTATTTTCCCTCTGTGGAAATAATCAGGACTATGAAAACAAAGAGAAAAATGGTCAGGCATCAAACAAGAATAATTACACAGAAACGTACAAGCAACTGGGTTAATAATATTAACTGTAATAGGTATTAAATACTATTACCTGCAAGGCACTGTGCTAAGCCCTTTCCTTATTTCTCAGAATAATCCTATGTGGTAGGTACCATTATAATCTCTGTTTTACAGATGAGAAGAGGAAAACTGAGAGAGACTAGATCAATCCCTTAAAGTCGGAGCGGCGGTGGATGACAGCAGGAAGTTAACCTTAGGTCTGTCTATTTCACTCCAAAACCCTCTCTTCACCACCACACTGTCGGCCTCTCACTGACATCGTTACCAGAGATTGGTGCTAATCACTGTATTTCATGATGATCCTACAATTCCAATTCCAAGAGGCAAGAAAATGTCCAGGCACTAATGGCAGGTCAGCAAGGGCCTCAGAACGGTGAGTCATTTGAGCAGGGGTGGGGGTGGGAGGGGGGGGACAGGGTGGGGAACCTTTTTCCTGCCAAGGGCCATTTGGATATTTACAACATCATTCGAGGGCCATACAAAATCAGCAACTTAAAAATTAGCCTGCTGTATTTGGTCAAACATTTAATGAACTCACCCCTCATGCCTTGGCAGGGCCAGACCAAATGATGTTTCGGGACTTATACGGCCCACGGGCCAGATGTGCCCCACCCCTGCACTAGAGTGTGAGACAAGACAGGAGACTCGCACCCCAGTCCTGGCTGGGTTTATTACCCCAGGTGCAAAAATGACAACAGTGATGCCTGTCCTCCGAGTGGCAGCCTTCTGAGAGAGCAGCAGTGACAGCAGTCTCCAGCTTGCTCACTGTCTTCAGGTGCATGTGGTGTGAGTCCTGCCCGGGCAGCCTGTGCTGCGACTGGCCTGCAGGCGCCGCCCCACAGCAGTGGGAGCCGGGCCAAGAGAGCCCAGTCCAACTCCAAACACCCGTGAAGCTCTTCAAAACGTTTCCAATCCCAGAGGGTATCCTCTGGCTCACAATTTACTCACGACGAACTTGGTTTTACACACCATTCCACTCGGTTTCCAGTGAATGGCCAGATCTGCCCCAAATGTCCCGCTCCCTGAGCGGGTGGCTCAGTCTCAGGGGCTGTCTGGGAGAGCTGTCAGCCAAACACTGGAGGGGTCAGCAGGGGGGAAGGGAGGAGGGGACACAGGTGATGGTCAGTGGCAGACAAGGAGGGCCCGAGCAGATCCAAGGTGGCGCTGTTCCTGCCAGTCAGGAAGATCGATCCTGGCCGTTAGGTCTGGCTTTAATTCCCGCCCCCCACCCCACCCCACGAAACTTTCTACTGCCAACGCGCACCATTAAAGGATCCGGCAAATGTAAATCCTCCTGCCTCTCCACTTGTTTTCCTGCCTGCACTCCAGCAGGTAAGACACCCACAGACTCCCAGTGCTCCGGGCTGTAGAATTCACAGGAGTCTCTAATGTTCAGGTTATTTTTACACTTCCCGGCCACTCTGCCTCCCCACGAACAGCAGGCCTGCCATTTAGAACAGTGTTTAACCCACACTCCACCTGCTTTCAAACTTTGGCTTTTTGTGTTAAGAGAAAAGAAGCTATACTTCAAGTGTGTGCAGGGGGGCGCGCGCGCGGACACACACGTCTAAAAACTGAAGACAGTCACCGGCTCCCTGGGGTGAAAGACCAGCCTCCAGAACAATGCTGAGACTGCTGAGACCGTGTGTGTGCAAATGCTGTGTAAACGCTGGGTGTCACCCCACGTGGGGGGTGTCGCTGTCATACTGGCAGGGAGAGACACCAGCCACGGTAGGTGACGTCGAAAGACAGCGTTCTAGTTCCAAAAGGGAGTGACCATCACGGCCTGCAGAGCCCTTCCCTTGCCCAGGGCACCAGACGGCAGCTGGCTAAGGGGTGTTAGGTTATAATTTCCTTCAAATTAATGACTTTTTTTTTTTTAAGTGGAAAACACTGGAAAGAAATTCTGAAAACAATTCAAAGGAAAGCGACTGAACAGAAGAATGATAGAAGTTTTAAAGCAGAAACAATAACTAACATGTGTTGAGGGTCTAACTTATAAGCCCTGCGTCAGCATTACCTCGTTTGATCTGCACAAGAATCCTCTGAGGTTGGATTATTTCGCACCTGAGACCAGAGAAACGCAGTCCCTATACTGAGATCGCACCGCTAGTAAGCGGCAGGGCTATACGGGACACCCGGGCCTGTCTGATGGCAGAAGCTACCTGCTACCACCACACCTCAGTGCAAGGGACAAGCCGAAGAAGCGAGGGGCCTGGACCCCGCGGCTGGACAGGGATGGATTCCAGGGCCCACGGTGCAAGAGCTGAGGGCCACACTCAGGAGCCAAGCAGTGGGCACAAAGCCTGCTTCCCGGCCAATAGGGCAGAGATGAAAAGTGTGTTTACTTGGAAACTACTCTATGGGTTTTTCATGAGCCCCAGATGCCCACACGGCCACTCAACCATCCAGGCTACGGAGAACAGGAAGGCACAGACAAAATCACAGGCAGTCCCCACACATCTTCCCTTGGTGGTCCACCTCTCAGGGGCACAGACTAGATGGCTCCTATAATGCTGTTGCTGCCCCAGTGCCCCAGGAAGCCATTGTAAAATAAACCACGCAGCGTTCTCTCGCAGCAAACCTTTTAACCACAACTCCTAACACACGAGGGATGACTCACGCCTCCTCCTCCCTCTCCCCCTCTCCCTCTCCCTCTGGCTGAGGCACCAAGAAGTGATAAAATGATCAGGTGGCTCACCACTTTTGTGGCTAAATACATTCCAAGGGATTTTTAAAACCCGAGTCTGTTTCCCTGGAGGCTATTAGGGTGTGTACACATTCTGTTGCATGGGGAACTCAGCAGGAATTGGCTTTTCGCCCCCACCCAACCCCCTCAGGAGCGTTTCCAGTCTAGTGTTCTCCCACCCCCCTAACCGCTCCTTCATCTTCGCCTTTTCTCCTCCCACCTCCTAAACGTGAATTCCTCAGAGCCTGTTTCCTACCTTCTCTATGGACACACCCTCTCTCGGTGATCTCATCCATCTGATGGCTTCACCTAAAGCTAAAATCTGGAAGACGCCCAAATCTTTGTCTTCGGCCCTGTTCTTTTTAAAGTCTGGTACCGCATTCACAATGGCTACTGGTTACCCGCCACCTGGACAGCCAGAAAGCACTGTGCATCATCAGCTGGTGTAAGAACACACTGCTTTCCCTCCACGCCAGTCTCCTCCAGGTCTGTAGCTCGGCAGCATCACAGACTCCCCTAACTCACGGGCAAAACTCTGGGGGCATCTTTGATTCTTCCTCCTGCGCGCCTCCTACACCAACCATTCCCCAAGTCCTGTCACTTTTTCCTCTCTCTCTGGTCCGCTTTCACAGTCTCTCTCCTTCCCATTTACACCACCATCTCTCAAGTTCAGAACTTCATACCTCCTCCTCAGAGGACGAGAAGAGCCTTCTACGCCATCTTCCTCTTCCAGGTTCTAGCACAACAACTCATTATACAACCCAACAGTGACCCTATCCCCACCCTCCGTGCAATTAACTTCAAGAGCGTGTTCGATGTTGTATCCCCAAGCCTGTCTGGTGTCTGGTAAAAAGTCACTAAACAACTTTATTTCTTGAATGAATGAACAAATGAGTTTTCTAGTGCCTATCAAGCATGACTATGGGATCCTGAGCACTTACAATCTTAGGGTTGAAAACAAACTTAAATGTCATCCAATCTAAGTCCATATCTAAAGGAGCAAGACTAATGCTCCCACCACCCATCTGTGTCATCAGCAATACCTCCTACTATTCTGCAGCACACACTGTCTGCTCCAGCGAAGCAGACCTGCTCACCACTCCACACATACACCTGGAACTACCCCTCCTGCAGATCATATCTCATTTTCTTTCGCCCTTCCCGCCCCCTTTTTCCATATCCACTGTCAAAAAGTTAGACTTACATGCCCAGTTCATACGGTATCTCATCTATGAAGTATTTTGTGCTGATAGAACAAACACGATCTCTGGCTTCTCTGACAACCTCTGGCACCTCATGTCCCCTGCCTCAGATGCTATGGGGTGTGGATCACTTCTCCCCAACTACACTGCAAGGGGCTTGACGTAGTCACCCTTGCCTTCTCCATAGCAATTAATGACTGCCTTATGCATTATAGGTACTGAACACGTGTTTATTGAATGAATTAATTAGTGCATTAATAAATGAATGGTAACTATATGAAAAGCCACGTGGACACAAACAGGACAAGGACTTCTTAGAATCTGTGCCATGTTGGGAAGGTTGTATGAAAAGGCTAGAAGTGCCTGGTCTAGAGACAGTCTGATCAGCTCAAGGAACATCATCCTCAACTCTCGCCTCACAGGTACCAGTGCAACTTGCAGACATGACATGACAGAATAAGTGACGTGGTGTGGAGAGGCAAACACTGTGGTCACTGTGAGCCTGCCAAGCGCACAGCATTTGGGGTTCAAGGTTTTGTTCTTGGGTAGGAAACGGGGCAGGGAATGTTTTTACTTCATTTCATTTGCTTCTCTTTCTATAGACATGAAGTGGGTTGACGTGGTCCTTGTTAGATGGTAATTTGAGTATAGAGCTCACTTAATCTATCTACACACATATCAACCTCCTCTTCTAACCCCTTCATTTTATAAAGGAGGAAAGACACATAGAGCAGCGTGTCCCACCTCAGCACTATTGAAATTTTTGAGTCAGATATTCCTGTGTCCTGGGGAACTGTCCTGGGCATTAGTTAGCAGCGTTCCTGGCCTCTTAACAACACTTGATACCAAAGGCACACCCCCACCGCCAGTTATAACAATCACAAATGTTTCCAGACGTTGCCAAATATCCCTTGGGGGGCAAAACTGTCCCTGGTTGAGACCACCAGTGTAGAGTAGTTGAGTTGTTCAGGATCACCCTACCCATCCATCATCGCCTGAGATGCAGCAGCTCCCAGAGGAATGCCCCTGCCACCGGGCACTTTCTCTCCCTCCCATTCTGTGAGTCACAGCCTCTGGGGCCTGAAGTGAACTCAGGGCTGTGCCTCTGGGTTCCTGGCGGCCTTACAGCCCTACAGGGGCTCCACACCTCAGTATAAGAAAAGACATATTCTTAGCAGAGACTGAAGGGCGAACTCCAGCTGAAAACACGAGTGATCACAGTCCAACACCATCTACTGAAGGCTTAGAACTGAATCTCCAACAATTAGCATTTCTTCTGATAATCTGGGGACTAAGAAATATGGATACAAGGCCCCGTGAGAATTGGGTTTTTCCCTCAAATTGGCTTTGTCTTCAGTAAACATCTCTACACTCATGTTCGCAACTCAACCCTTTACACCCTCACCCCTGCTGCTCCTTTCGTTTGCTGCCCCTTCTAATTTTTAGAGCTTCAGACCTCCAACTTCTCCTGTCACCAACACCCTGAGTGGCCCCCACTTGGGTTCACTTCACTAGAGCTTGAGAATCATCTCACAGCTTCCAGATTCTTGTCCTGCATCTCCTTTTTAAAAAGACTCAATCATGTCTAACAAGATATTTTTAGAAGTTGCCAGTAAAGACGTATCCATGATCGCTTTTCTAAGTGAACTGCCATTAGCTAAGCGCTCGTGTACCATCTGAGGAGGCAGAAAGTAATTGCCCATTAATGCACTTGTGTTTCTCCCCCACTTCCTTTCTGAAACTTCCCCCTACGCTCAGTCCGGCACCCTGACTAACCTCTTCATTAGGAACATCACTCTATAAAGTCTTGGGGGACTCTGGGTATCCCCCCAGGAAATATCTTATGCTTTCCTTGTTTAGAGTATTCTCTTGGTAAAAGTCATTTAAGGACCCAGCACTAGCAAGATGACAAAATGAGAGAAACCACTTGCTACAAATTTCTAGAACACTAAAGTACAAGAATATATTTTTCCACATATTTTAAGATGTGTTGCTGAACTTGCAAAATAAAAAAAGGAAATTCCTAGGAGGAAATGAGAGGCATGGAACTGAGCATGTGAACCAAAACCGCAGCTGTCCCAGGGGCAGCGATCAGACCTGGTAACAAGAGGATGCATTGGGTGGTTCTAATCCCCGTTCAGGATCAAGGGGGAAGGTTTTAAGAGCAGGTGAGAACAGAAGCAGAGACTAAAACTCTGCATTAACCTGGGCACTTGAAGAAGTACACCTCAGTTAGCAATGAACTGCAGAAAAGGAGAGAATGAGGAAACCCCTATCTCTGCGGGCAGGAGAACAGCCAGACCCTGAGAAATCAAAACCCCAGATTGTATGTGACATGGATTTAGGAGCTATATTAACACTACATCTGCAGGAGGGTTCAGGAATCCTTAGGCCAAATAATAATTAATAAATAAATAAATAAATAAATAAATGTCTTAGTAACTATCCTGGGTCAAGAAAGAGAACCAAACAAAACCACTCTATGAAGCTACTCTCACAACCCAGACTATACTGTATTTCCATAGGAAAAACAAAGCTATGAAAACTGAATTAGTGAAACATGGGTGAAGGGTCTACTAGTATACCTCAGACCAGTGGAATAAAATAAGATGCCCAGAAACACTAGAAACAAATCAACTAGTCACTAAATGCTGCTAGGGCAAAGGAGTAATTGGTGGGGGTTGGGAGGCGTGGGGAGAGGTAAAATTAGAGCCTACCTCACACAAGTCACAAAAATTAATTCCAGATGGACTGAAAGAGCCAAATGTTATAAACAGACTGTAAAATTTTTAGGTTAAGACAATGCAAATGAATTCTTTTTTTTTTTTTTTGTCTTAGTATGTGGAAGGAATTTTTAAACAAGGCAAAATAAACAAAAATCATTTTTTAAAAAAGCAAATAAATTTTACCACACTAATATTAATCATACTGTATGACAAAAAGCACCACAAGCAAAGGGACAAGGACAAGTGATGTGAGGGAAAAGATATTTACAACCCACAAATCATATCTTGAATATATATAAGAATCCTTACAAATCATAAGAAAAAAACAGAAACTACCTGGTAGAAATACAGGAAAGGGACATGAACCCACAATTTACATTAGGAGAAATCCAAATGGGCAATAAACATACGTAAAATGCTCAATTTCATTAGTAATCAGGGAAAGTACAATTAACGCAATAATTGGATTTCATTTCACACTCAGAAGATGGTCAAAGTGTAATAATTCTGATCTTCTTAAGTGTTGTGGAAGATACAGAGAAAGAACCCTGCATACATTGGGAATTACTATGGAAAGAAATGTGGTAATACCCATCAACGTTAGAAGGGCACATTCCAAAACTCAGTAATTCCACTTTTAGGCATCTATCCCAGGGAAAATCTCACGCATGTGCCCAACGAGACAAGGGCGAGGATGATAAACTTAACACTGCTTATAATAGCAAAAGAATTGGAGCAACCCAGCTCCCCTCAGAAGAGGAATCAATTAACAACCTGCAATTTATTCATACAGTGTAGTTCTAGGCAGAAAGAAATAATGAACTAAGTGTGCGTGTGATACCACTGGTAAATCTTAAAAATAAATGTCCGCTTTGCAGCAAAAGGACACATTCCATATATCACTTATATAAAACGTTAGAATTCCCTAAAAATTCACATACATATTTTACCAATACATACATATGCAATAAAGTTACAAAAATACATGGTAATGAAATACCAATTTCAGAGGAGAGGTGACTTCTGGAGCGAGGAATAAGGGATGAGGGTACATAAATAAATGAATCTGTAATATTTTCTTTCTTTAAAGTGGAAGCGAAATGAAGCAACTATGGCAAATATTATGATCCCTTTCATAATAATAGGTATATGGATGTTTTTTTGTTCTCTGTACTAAATGTTTGGAATATACCATAATTCGAAGACATGTGTAACAGAGGTTTAGCAGATCGTCTTACTAATCAAAATACACAGAGTTGGCAAAAAACGTGGGCGATCTCATCCCGACGGGCAGGGCGTATGTAGCACAAGTCTCCTGAGGAGACAGCCAGTGCTTCTCAAACGCCATAGCTGCCTGCACAGCCCGGGCCCCAACAATCCCAGTTCCAAGACGCTGTCCTTATGATAGCACCCAACTAGCACACAAAGGTGTGTTTGTAAAACTGTCCATCGAATTGTTGATTCTAACGTTAAGAAAAAAGTGCAACCCAAATAAACAGTAAGGAACCGGTTAATAACACTATCACGTAGTCATAGAATGGACTATTTTTTCATTAATAAAAATCCTATGCTGAAATAAATCAGATGGTAAAGTAACATTTAATGACAGAATATTGCTCACAGTATATTATTAATCAGTAAAGCAGGTAACAATAGCAGTGTGTGCACCCTAATATCCTCATTTAGTAGAATAAAGTGTATATGGGTACTGGTATATGTATGTGAGTATACATACTTATGTGCAGGGGACAGAGAGAAACCCTAGAATAAATATTTATCTAATGGCTGAAACCGGTTTGGCTCAGTGGATAGAGCATCGGCCTGTGGACTGAAGGGTCCCAGGTTCGATTCCGGTCAGGGGCATGTACCTGGGTTGCGGGCACATCCCCAGTGGGAGATGTGCAGGAGGCAGCTGATCGATGTTTCTCTCCCATCGATGTTTCTGACTATCTATCTCTCTCCCTTCCTCTCTGTGAAAAATCAATAAAATATATTTAAAAAAAAAAAAAAAAAAGAACCAAATCTTTAAAAAAAAAAAAAAATATTTATCTAATGTTAGTGATTAATTGTACATGATGGGACTGTGGATAACTTAAATTTTCTTCTGTGTACTTTTCCATATTTTCTAAAATAAATGTAAAATAATTTTGCAATTTCAAAACACCCCACATTATTACATCTAAGATGGGCCTATGGCTCATGGGAGTTGTGCACATCAGCCACCATTAGTGATTAGTGATTTATTCTGCAGGAGGCAGTATCATTTCCAGGTGACAAAGGGAAGAAGAGAGCATGAAGGAGAAAATGCCTCAGAGTTGGCCTGCAAAGTGGGAAGATACAACTGTCAGAAGTATTAGAATCTTCCATCTATAAGAAAGATTGAACAACACTTGTCTCAAACAACACCTGGGCACCATCATAGTAATTCATAGACAGATGATGCTTTGAGCCTCTCAAAAGAAAGGGCCAGCCTCCAGCCTCCTGAATATGTATCTCCAGAGGAATGTTGTATAAGGATCTATCACCTCCCTTCATGGCACGAACTCCAGACTCTCCCGGCTAAACAGTAAGCTAGCTGTTCCCTGTGCTGGGAGTCTTCTTCCTGTAGAAGCTACTTCCCGGTGCTCCTACCTCAGCTTACACGCTACCTTCTCACAGGCCTTCCTGGGCCACCCACCTCGCACCCTCCATGACATCACTGTACATTCCTCCTCCACTTTTTACTAGATGTATTTTCTTGGTACTTGTTGTTGATTTGCCTCCGAGGAATCTAAACTACTTGAGAGCAGAGATTGTCAAACATGTCCACTGCTGCATCCCCACGGTTGGAACGCATAGTTGTAGAAGATACTCAATAACTATCTCTTGACTAGATGGATGGATGGGTGGGGATGGATGCATAAATGGATAGATAGATGGATGAGTAAATAAATGATTTAAACGATACCTTGTGAAAAACAGCCAGGAAGTGTGACAGAAAACCAAAGTGAAAAAGAAAAGGTTACACCCTGTGGTGATGCAGCACACCCCAAAATACGGGACTCTCAAAAGCGAAGTCAAGAGTCCATAGGAAACTTCTGTAGTCCTTGGCTCAGAGATTTCCAGCGAGGGGCTGCTTAGCCCACAAATTCAAGGGCCCATTAGATTATACATGTTCCTTAGAACTATCTTTTCACAGGCTAAATCCCGACTGCCTCTCTACTGCCTCCTTTTCTCTTCCTAGTTGTGGACAGACAAGTAGGCCCAACTTGTTCCCCTGGGGTTCTTCCCCAAACAGCCGTCCCCATCAGCTCTTCCATAGCTCTGCCCGGAAAGAGGCGGCCATGCCTCACCAGGCTGCTTCTGAAATGTGCAGAAAAGAAACTATTGTTTCCCTCCCTGCCTTTGCCTTTTGGCGAGTATAGATCGTAGGAACTGCAGGGAAGTTGCGGGGAGTGGGGGTAGCACAAAGGGGGCTTAGGGCACGAGGAGTTTCAGAAAGGCCAGCCCAGGGCCACCTGTGTCTTCTGCCTCCATGCCCTGCCTGCAGGACGGCCCCAGCCAGCTGGAGACCCCTAGCCGCTACCATGGCAACAAGAGGACAAATTGGGGCAAGAGAAAAATCATGATGCACAAGTTAAAAGCACAGTTTGAAGAATAGAAACAGGCTTTCTGACAAATGGCTGGAAAGGTAGGAAAAGTCAGCTAGTGGGGTGAGTGGAGAAGGGGCACCTGGCTCGCTGTGCGGAGCCAGCTCTCAGACACAGACAGACCCCACCACGTCCAGAATCTACATGTGGTGACATCGCACGGAGGCTCCTCTTCCCATCCCTATCCTGTCTCCCCTGCATGTCCCCTCCTCCAGCATCCCTGGGAGACCTTTCTCATGGTGGGGATGTAACAAGGTCTTAGAACCTCACCGGTGACTCCTCTGTCACACACCACATTGAGCTGAGACATTTCTCCTATTCCTAGCTTCAGACAGTTGTTCAACTTCCTATACAACTTCACCTCCTGACAGGTGAGCAGGCGGCTACTCAAGCTGGATCACACCAGGCAGTGAGCTTGACGGGAACTTGCCCTTTATACATCTGCCCGGGGGTTGGGCGCAGGTAGGTTCCTCGCCGTGTGAAACCCACTCGGCCTCCCCTCTACAGGTTGCCCGAGCTGGCCAGCACCAAGTGATGCCAGTCCCAGGAATGCCTCATTCTATCACCGTGCTGTCTAGTCCCCAATGCTGGCTCACCCCACCTGTAAGGAACAGTGTCCCTTGGCTGGTTCCCTCCCCGGGATGCCCAGTGGCTGGCCGGATCTCTAGGGCATCTCCCAAAAGCCATTTGCCCACCAAACTCATCTTCCTGCCTTGCCACAAGACCCCCTCACTCTTGCCAGCAATCTCTGAGTCCTCAGCCAGGCAGTCTGGAAGATTAGTTATAATTTTCCCCTTTTCAAACCTCTAGGGAAAGACAGGTGGAGGAGGAAGGGAGAAAGTCTCCACCTCCAGCTGTCACATCCCACGGCCCACAGCTGATGCTGCAGGTAAATATTCGCTCCCATTGGAGCTGAAGAATCCAGAGAGGGGGAGAGGGGGGAAGAGAGAGGGGAGAGGGGGAATATGGAATTCTGCTGCTTAGCACCTTCCTGGCAGCATGGGATGCTGGTTAAATAGGCAAAACATGGGCTCTCAACTCCAGGCACATAAATAAGCTCAGAGATCCGAAGGATGCCTTGGCTCCTACCCTCTGTACTTGCAGCCACTCAGCTCCTGGAAGCCAGGACTTCTTCCCCCTGAGGAGGAGGAGGAGGAGAAGGAGGAGGAGGAAAGGAGGCAGAGGTTTGTGCCAAAGAAAGACCTCAGATCACGCAGAGGCTCACAGAACCAATCCTTGGGCTTCCAGTCCAGAAAGTGAGGGTGCCGGCCAAGACCCAAGTGTATGGCCTCTAGGTGAGTGGTTTCTCTCATCTTGTTCCCCCACGGACTCCCCAGCCTCGTGTCCACCTGTCTGGTCCCTCCTGCACTAATTTCCAGCCTTCACAGGAGGCTACACTCTCTTCAGTTTTCCCCTCCCCTGTGCTCACTCAGACCTGCAGCAACGAGGCCTTCTCTCTCCAAAAGTCCTTCATCATGACGCCTGCCTGCCCGCCTCCAACAGACCTGGCCCTTCTGCTTCGGGCTTCCTTCCCATTCCTGGGCTCAGCAACTCTGAAACAGATTTTTTTCCTCTTCTAAACAAACTCTCTTCCCATCTGAGTCAACGGTAACCATCCCAGTCCCAGACACCTAGATGCAGGCCCCCAGTCCCAGACACCCAGGCGCAGGCCCCAGTTCCTCTCTCTCCACCAGTCACATGTCCTGTGGAGTCTCCATCCATTCTCTCAGCCTCGCCTGCAATGCATCCTGCACAACACTGTTCACTGGGCCTTTCTCGGGAGCTGGGACTAACTCAGTGTGGGCTCTGTGCTCAAGGGCATGGCCCCGGGTATACATCTCAGGTCAAGGCCAGAATGAACCAGGTCAGTCTAACCCAGCAATGAGTCCAAATTGTGGTCAAGGATGGAAGCAAGAGGTCAGAACTGAAAATGAATGACTGCTCGCCAAATGTAAGTGTTAAGGCAAGGTCAGAAATTGGCAAGTGACAGGGGAGGCCAGAATTGGATACAACGTAGACGGGGTCTTGACTCAGTGACCAGACAAGTAGTTCAAGACAGAGACTTGGTTAATTGAGGATCCAGAGACCTGTTTTCACTGTGCTAAAAGCTGGGTGAATTTTTTATGGGCAAAACAGGTAAATGGACAAGGCTTCCAAGCCTCTCTCCCTACTCCCCTAAGTTAACCCTCCAGTCTTATTCCCAAAGCTCTTCTCACATTACTTCTTCAAGGAGACAGCTCCCTTTATCAAATCCTCCCATTGATCCAACTCCTTACGGGTGTTTGTCCCTGTCCAGGGAGCTGTCCCCGAACACCCACTAACTGCTTCACTCCTGGACCCCAGACTTTCTTGCACGCCTGTGGTTTCCTTGCTTTTGGGGTTTCAAAGATGTGCAAATATTTCAAAGGGAACCAGTATGATGTGGCCGATATTTTATTTTTCTAAGCATGGACTTGCAAAAACAACCACCCAAAATTTCTACCCTGTCATTTTATAAAAGGAAGGGCATTTTAGCACTAAAATGATGGAAACTCCTATAAAACATGTAAGTTTAACCTTATGCAATCATCACTACTGGCCCTATTTTTCGCATTTCACAGCAAATGGTTAGAAATGTTGTCATCAACAGGCACCAAACCATAAATCAGCATTTGAGAACCACAGTTTTAGATTTCCCATTTGACACTTAATCATATAGTGCCTTGCATTATTGTTTAGTTTTATTTTCCCTCATATTGTTCATCCAACCTTTCAACTATGCATGTCTTCAGGACATGCTAGTTTATAAGACCTTTCAGGCCAAGCTCTGTCTTATATTTCTTTGTATCCCCCATAGTACTCTAAGCCTTGTACACAGGGAATAAATACTGAGTGAGTGAAAGTCAGGTCAGAGCAGAAATACCTAAGGAACAAGGCAAGGAGGGAGGTAAGCCCATTGCTACCACCAGTTGATGCTATCTTTATGCTATGAATCCTTCAATGATACTCATGGAAACAGATCTGTCTATAAGAAATGTGACAATTTTGTGTTGTCCATCCACAACATTTGGTACTCCAGCCCAAGGATCATTAGTTCATGATGCATGAGTTAATCCTTCCCAACCCCCAAGTTGTCGCCAATTTTGGGTGCAACTATGTAGATGAGGAGCATTATAGTGGGAGTCAAGAGTGGGCTATGTTCTCTGCTTTGCCTTTGGGGTGTCATTTCACCTCTTCGGGGACTTAGCTACCCCTCCTGTTACATACCCTTAGATTGCATTAGAAGAGCCCTTCCAACTCAGAATGTTGTGATTTTTTCTACTCCCATTTTATCAGTGTATGAAAAGGTATAGCATACAGAGATGGTTAGGAAGTTTATCCAAGATCCCCAAAAGGCTCTGGGAGGAGCCTGATCTCTAGAACCTCACTCACCATACAGCACGGCTGTCCTGTGCACTGTTGAGTACAGTGAAACACCTGTGCTAGGCCACCCTGGTCTGTGGTCCTTGATCCCATCATGAAGTCCTTCCACTCATAGTTTTACTGTTAGTACTGAGCTACTACTTACTGAATGCCTACTACACACCAAGTATTTTCCCTATGCTACCTCCCATCTTGTCAACAACCCAGCAAGGTAGGCCTTATTTCCCTGTGCGCTGTAAAGAAACTGAGGCAACAGAAGTTTAACAACCAATACATCAGAGGGGAAAGAAGAGCAGAGACTTGAACCCGGGTCTCTGACTCCAGAGCCTGTGTTCTCCCATTGGTGGGTCTGATGGGTGAGCTGTTCCAGAGCATGGTCTCCAGTCTGTCAGGGGCTAAGAGATCAGGAGCTACTGGTGATTAAGTTGATTTTCAAAAACACCCCATTGAAATATCCTGAGTTTGTCCCAGCATGAGGATTTCATCTGAGTCCAGAACTCTCCACCATCCGCCACACCAGCAGTTGGGCATTGATTTATCAGTGTCAGCTGTCCTCTGCTGGACCTTTCCTGCCCTCTGTCCCCAGTGGAACTCTTCCATCAACCCCTGCAATTCTGGAGTAGGATATTGAAAGGTCACCTGTCATAAAACCAATGTTCTAATTCAGAACCTTGAAATAGATTGATTACTTCCATTTTGAGGCCACCCTCAACACTTACTCCATCCACCCTTCCCTGCCTCCTCTTTGTATTATTTAAGTACATGCTGGGGCCATGAACAACCCCTGAGGGCAGAAACCATTTCTTAAAAACTTTAGCTGCTCTACAGAGTCTAAAACTAAGCTTTGCACCTGTACTACAGGTGCTCAAAAAGTATTTGAGAAGAAGATAAACATTTAGGCTTGTGTTTCATAATTGTGAATCAGGAAATTGCCACTAAATGCTAGGCAAGTCTCAGAAATGGAAGATTCAGAAATATTAATTCCTCATTTTCCTATAAAATTAGGAAGTAACATTATTTTCTCTGATTCTAGGCCCTTTCTCTTTACTCTCTAACTCATACCTACTCGGGCATCAAGCAAACTGTAGCCTTTGAGAGAATGTTTTCATGGGAAAGGGATTGTTTTCATTAAGGTATAATTCCTGAAGACAAGGCAATTGGTAAATTGAAATGCTTGCGATGCAGTGGTTTCAGGAAAACACTACCACTAAGTGTCCAAATACAAATCCATCCAGATTTGAAGATAATGGAGCTGTTCAGGGCCAGCAACAATGCATGCCTGGGAAAGAATCCAAGATGGTAAGTTTTTATATTCCTTCTTCCAGCATCTGGAGTGCCAGGAATCTACAAGAGGGGGAGGGAGGCCACAAAGCAAACACGTCCTGCTTAGAAGAACCTTCACCAAGAGCTCGGGCCCAGAGGGAAGGGGCTGGAGCTGGAGTCGAAGGGTTAGGATGAGAACAAAGGAAGTGGCTTGCTGGGTCTTGTGTGTGGTAAACAAAGGAACCAACACCAGCATTGGGGGCTGGTTTACAGACAGGCCTGCCTAGAGAAGTCTTGAAGACAGGATGGTGCAGGTTCTCCACACTGGGAAATACTCCCCTGGGAGAAGGCTTCCATGGAAAACTGACAGAGAAAACTGACAGATGCTGATGGCACTGGCTGAGGGGGGCTGGGAGCCGAGCCCTGCTTCCTAGACCACTGCCAGCATCTACGACTCAACACAGTCCCTTCAGGGCTCCAAGGCACACAATTAGCAAACCACTGGAAAACTGTGAAAGAGCCAACCCTTGGACCTAAAGACCCAGGTTTGAAGGCTCCATGGCTTATTAGCTAACTTCAAACTTCTCCAAGCCTCAGTTCCTTACCTGTGCAGCATCCTCTAACTACCTGCTGAAAGTATGAAACGAGGTCATATACATCAAGGGCTTTTGTAAATGGCAAAGTGCCATACAAAAGCATTGCTTTTATTAAGAGCCCATCTTACTTATTGAAGAATCTAGGCTTTGAAAAGGGGACACAGAAGTCATTTCATCCGAAGGAGCTACCTTTACTATTAAGGACGCCGAGAAAGGCAAACTGATTGACTAAGGCCTCCAGGGACGCTCACCATCAGGCTGGGAAAGATACTCCCCACTGGGGGCACTGGGCTATGTTGTGGGACAGAAGTACTTACTGTTGGACAGTACCACTCGCTGGCTACTTACTCATCACATGTGGCAAGTCCGTGCCTTTCCAAGGGGCAGGATTTATCTTGCTACCCCCATGAGATCTTTAGTTCCTTGAAGACAGCTGTCTTTGTTAGACTTCTCTGCCACTCTTCTTAGTCCTGAGAGTTCCACTGGTTGCCTCATGCCCCTGTTTAAAATACTTTATTGGCTCTTCGCTTTCGGTGGGGCCAAGTTTAAATTCCTTAGCCCTGGGCCTTCTCCCTTTACTCTGCACACACTTCCTGAAGACTCTCATCCACTCCAAGGCTTCAACCTTTAGGTTGACGACCTCAAATAGAGTATTCCTAGCCATGAACTCTTTCTCCTAAGCTCTTAACTTTTTACCACCCACTGTCTACAGGACACTTAGCTGTCTCCAGGGGAAATGTTAAACATTGAACTGGTACGGCAAGGGCACTAATCAGTCAGAATAGGAGACCTCCTTCTATGCCGCACATTATTTGCATTATCTATTTAGTTTCTAGATCTCGGTTCCTAGGGAATGGGTGAGTACGGCAAGCAAGGCGGTGGAAGGAGAACATGGAAGCGGGGCTGCTCGGGGCATTGGCTCTTTATCAACAAAATAGAACTATTTTCTATTTCAATAACCAACCCAGCCGCATGAGTCAGTACCAACTAAAACTCAGTCCTGGCTCTCCCACACCCTGTCACATTCAACATGCCCATCATTTCCACCCCAGCCTCCCACCTGCTCTGACTTTTATGTCCCTGTGGCAAGAATGGCTCTTCCATCATCCAGTTGCCTAAGACAGAATTCTGGGTAAATTCTTATTGCCGCCTCCTTCCCCTGAACCCTACGGAATCAATCATCGAGTCCCATCCTTTGCAATTCGTAAGTGTTTCTCAAATTCACCCACTTTCTCCATCCTAGAATGTAAGACTAACGTTTTCGTCATTCAAAACAACTACAATGAGTCTCCCTGATTCTGACGCTCCTCCTCCAAGCCATTCTCCACAACCTGGCTAACCTAATCTTCTTCAAAGCCAAATTTGGTCTTGTAACTACTCTTCCTAATCATTCAGTAGCTCTCCATTTCTCTGAAGTTAGAGCACAAATGTCTTCACTTGGCCTATGGATGATGATCTTGTCTTTTAGTTCCCACTAATCTAATCTCTCTCCACCTCCCATCCTAATCCTACTGCACTCTAAGTCCCACCCATAATCTCTGCTTCTAATTCTCTCATTCGTCTGATTCTTTCCAGCCTCCGAGATTTTGTCCCTGACATTTATTCTACCTGGTCTAGCTTGTATGTCAATTGCTGCCCCTCCACTGGCAAGACTGAGTTGGACACCTTCCCATGTGTCCCCATAATACCTTATCCTCCCCTGCCTCCCACAGCATTTATAACACTACTAGAGGCCTGGTGCATGAAAATTCGTGCACTCAGGGTGTCCGTCAGCCTGGCCTGCACCCGCTCCAGTCTGGGAGTCTAAGCCACAGTCTGGCCTCCCTCTGTGGGAGGTGACCTGGGTGGGCCTATCAGGGGCCGGCACTGGCCAGCGAGCAGCCGGCCCCACCCCACCCCCCATCGCCACCGCTGATCGCTGCTGCTCCCCATCGCCATCCCCTCCCTCTGCCCGCTGGCATGCGCCTTGGCTGACCTGGTGCCACTGGCTCGCTAGCCTCGCCCCCCTGCCGACCAATCATTCTGCCGTTCGGTTGATTTCCATATTATGCTTTTATTATATAGGATTATACTTGCTTTTTTAATTGAGGGAGAGAGTTTTTAAAACAATTTTTTTGTCTTTGAATATCCAAAGTAGATATTTAGTCAGTGTTTGCTGAGAGGAAACAAAGGAGCCCACAGCCAGCACCTTCACGCAGGTGGCCTGTGGGTAGGATCTGTGGTCAACAGAAAGAGGCCCAGGTGTCGGCCACGTGGGCTCCACCCAGGGCCTCCCACCCTCCCAAATGCTTCACACAACACTTCTGTCTCTCGATGCAGGAGCTAAGAGGGAGGAGAGATTAGGATTGACATTATAAAGTCTTTAGCATCAGAGCCTAAAAGCAAGTTAGCAACTTGCAACCCGTGTCTGGCAGAATCACTTTAATCAACAGGCAAAGCCAGAATGCCGGTGTCCTGCCAGCCGGTCAGAGCAGCACTGAGAATGGAAGGAAGGGGCAAGATCCTGAAGCTGCTCACATCATTGCAAGTGTGTACGTGAGTGTGCATATGTGTGTATGGGAGACTGAGATAACTGAGCTTCTCTGAGTTGTTACTGTGGCAGGCACCCTAGGGATGGGACTGCCCCTGAGGATCTTCCTAATTGAGCTACAAACCGAATATCTTTGGTTTAAACTGTGAGCTTCCAAAGGGCCCCAGCATCGACAGATCTAAACCAACTGCATGAGCAGGAAATCAACTATCACACCACTGGGTACAGAACAGGCGGCTTCCAGATGTGGCCCTGCCAACAGCCACACCAAACTTGGCACGCCCTTCTGCCTCAGCCTGTCTCCTTTGTCCCTGCAATTCCTGGAAGGATTTTCCTGCTGATCTCATCCTCACACAGCTGGCAGGACCACCCCGGACCCCTCAGTCCAGGCAACTGGGAGAGCAGGCGTTGCTGGCCCAAGACCACCCCTGCAGAGCCCCACGCAGCTGAGATGAGCAGAACTGAGGAGGGCTTCAACCAGCTTTCCAACCCCCAGGGGAGGGCGCAATCAGACATGATGTCTGTTTCCACGCTAAGCCGCTCTGAAGAGCGGGGTGCAGTCTAAGACCCCAAGACAGAGTTTGCTCACTTCCTTCATGATCTTTTTTGTCCACGTTCAATTAATGTAAAATTGGCCCTGCCGCAAGCAGGGAGTATGGGTAGTCTGCACTCCACGGAAGGTCAGGCCCCAAGCAAGCAAGTGAACCTCGGGAAAACAACTGGATTTAAACAAGCCATTATCCTGTGGCTCTGGATCGAGATCCCAGGAGAAACATAGAAAATGGTGGGAAGAGCAATGTGCAGACTTTGAAGTCTTACCCTATTCAGCTCAAACCCTCGCTCTGTCATTTACTAGCTTTTAGGTTTTAGGCAAGTTACTTAAACTCTCCAAATCTCTGGTTTACTCAGCAGCAAATTGAGGACAGTACTTACCTAGTACACACAAAGCATATGCGTGTCTAGCATGGTGCTTGGCATACACTGGGCACTCAATAAATGTTAGTCTCCCTCCTCCCCATTGTATCTCTAAAATTAAATGCACTGGGCACTTTGTGAAGTAAGATGTGTGGTAAGCAGAATCATGCCCCCATCTGCACCCCACAAGGCGTCTCCATCCTAATCCCCAGAACCTGTAAATTAAGAGAATTAAAGTTGCAGATGGCTTTAAAGGTGCTAATCAGCTGAGCGGAAAATGGAGAGATCATCCAGGATTATCAGGGTCTCACTTATCTAATTACCTGACCCCTGATCTGATCATGTGAGCTCTTAAAAGCAGAAGAGGAAGGCAAAAATGTGGGTCAGGGAGATGTGACAAGAGAAAGACTCAACCGCTATCGCTGGCTTTGAAGATGGAGGAGGGAGGTGGCAAGCCAGGGACTGCGGCAGTCACCAGGAGGGGGAGGAGACAGCCGTCAGGTTACCGCTGGCAAGAGAATGGGGACCAAGAGCCACACTGCAAAGAAGTGAATTCTGCCAGCAAGCAGAGCAAGCAGGACACAGTGTCCCCTGGAGCCTCCAGGAGGAACAGTCTGCTGACACCGTGATTTCTGCCCGGGAAGACCCAGGCACAGAACTGAAAGGTAATAAACTTGTAGTCACTTGTTATGGCATCAAGAGACAAGTTAACACACCATACTGTGAATACATAGATTTAACTTTTTAACAGAGTTCTATTTGGATAGGAAGAAGGATCCCCAATGGAATAACAACCAGGTGTTCTCTAGCTCGGGTAACCAGTCCTCAGAGGAGCCTGGATAGTCTTGATATTTGAACCCTGAGACAGCCCTTTCCTCCTGGCACCAGCCAGCAACAGGAGACACAACATCTGGGAAGAACTAGCTCTGCCGAACTACCCTACAACACGGGATAACACCTCAAGCTTAGAAGGCAGTGGCCCAGATTCTGCTGGAATTGAGAGAGGCTACCCCAGATCCAGTTCTCAAGAACGTTTGGAAGAGGGGTGTGAGTTGGAGAGGGGAAGCACCAGACGCCATTGATTCCAACACAGGCAACTGAAAGTAACACGATGACCCAGTAGGAGCCACAGCCCCACCAGCCACTCAGAAGCGTTTCCCGGGGACACATCTGGCACATGTCATGGTGTCACTCATCCTCTGAGAATGTGTTCCCAATCAAATGACAGGATGCAAGAGTCCCCAAGGGCACAGGTGCCAACGAAGAATGGGGTGAGCAAAGAGAGAAGTTGGACCGAGGCAAATTCATAATTTTTATTTCTGTGCACGTCTCGATTTAGGGAGCCAAGCCAAGGTGCTGTGAACATGAACTGAACATGGCATTGATCATCTTACTAATGCCTCGGAATCCTCAGAGTGCATCAGCCACCCAAACACCAAGAGCAAAAAGAAGCTGACAGCAGTAAGTCCAAGAATATTGTAGGCGTGTAGCCCCTACAATGAAACAGGGGTCTGCTGTATTAATTAGATCAACTCTAGTAGCTTTACCATTAGGCCCAGAAGCTCAGAATGCAACACTTGGCGTCAAGCAAGCACAGATCCTGTGGCTGGGATCCACTTCGTCCTCCGTTTCCGGCAAAGGCAAAACTCTAGGCTGTGATACAAGGACAGGGTGGCACCTGTGTGGTGACCTCACAGATGCTGAACCAGACTGGCTCCGGCCATACCCCTCTACCATCCTGGAAGTACCCCAAAGACCGGTGCAGTCTAGCGAGGTACATAAAACTGCCCCGTGCCCCAGACTCTGAGCAGTCAGCCCTGCTGGGAGCATATAAGGAGACAGTCTGAAAAAGGATGCGATCTTACCTTGAGAGCCAGCTGCCAGGTGGGCTCCAAGGTGACTGAGTGGCAGTCATTTGCAGAAAGAAGAATATGCAAGCATCCTTACCTCCCTCTTCTGCCTGGGAGTGCTGGGGGTGCTCCATGTGGGCGGCCAGGAGCGGTATCATCTCCCAAGTTGCTGAGGATTCTCTTTGAACCAATGGGAATTCAGGAGCCAATGCAAAGATGCTTCCCCTACACAGATGTCTCCTTTGCGGAACTTGGATGGTCGTTACTACGTGAACCACTAATCCAACAAGTGAGGTGCGGCCGGAGCCAGGTTTGTCAAGTGGGACAGTGTTTAACTTTCTAACTTGGCATATTCCCCAACTCTTCCCTGTGTGTGTCAGGCTTACCCCCCTGCTTCCTTGAGGGCCCACTGTTCCAAGAAAATTCATCGGCCACCCTGGCCAGCGGACACCAGGTGGCCCAGCAGAACATCTGCAGTGAGTTGAGCTGACTTCCTGTGGTGGCAATCCAGCGAGCGTCTGCAGTTACTCCACCATGTCCCCGAGTGGCTTATCAAAGTACTCACCCAACAGAGCTGGTGTCCTCCAGGGCAAGGGAGGACTATGATATTAAAAAGTAGGGTTTTTCCCTGTAGGGTTTCATGTGGGAGAGCATGAGGAAGGAGAGTCGAAGAGAGGGCTTCCGTTGCGGCAAGGCCCGTGGGGAAGGACAGGAGGAGATTGCCAAGGGGCATTGCAGGTTGAATGAATGACGTGGGGGCTGCCTGGAGAGGCAGAGAAAGGGAAGGGGAGGATTGTTCCTAGGATTTCGGCTATAGCAACAGGGAAGAATGAGATGGAGAATGTGGGAAGGGAACCAGATTTGAGGTGGGATGGGAGGAAGAATGGCTTAAGGAAGATCATATATTTTCTTTTTCTTTTTTAAAATATGTTTTTATTGATCATAAGACACATGCTCTCATGTGGGGTGAAATGCCACTATTTGAGCCAACTGGTTCACCACATTTGCCACCTCTTGTGGGGAGATGGGGGTAGAAGAAAGGGGACAGAAGGATGTGGGAAGATGAGAATCAAGGACATCTGAGTTTATCTGAAGACTAAGAACCAGGACATGGCCATGTCCTTACATTCCTTCTGGGATATTACAGAGCCAGGGCGTCCTGAAGCTGGAACAGGCCTCTGGGTCCCCTGCCATCTGGTGACAGGGGCTGGCCCGCTCCCCACAGAGGAAGGAGGGAGGCAGGCCACTGGGAGGCTCTTTGGGGGCAGCTGGAAAGAGAAGGTTCAAGAACAAGATGGGGCCAAGACCGGTTTGGCTCAGTGGATAGAGCATCGGCCTGCAGACTGAAGGGTCCCAGGTTCGATTCCGATCAAGGGCATGTACCTTGGTTGCGGGCACATCCCCAGTGGGAGGTGTGCAGGAGGCAGCTGGTCGATGTTTCTCTCTCATCGATGTTTCTGGCTCTCTATCTCTCTCCCTTCCTCTCTGTAAAAAAATCAATAAAAATATATTTAAAAAAAAAAAAAAAGAACAAGATGGGGAACAAAGAGGAAGTCCTATGCCCTTCACACCTGTGCCCTTCTCCTCTAAAGCAACCCCCTCTCCCTGTGCCACCCTCCAAAAAACAGGAAGCAGAGCTGCTATTCTACAGCCCCTACAGCGCAGGCCAGAGCCCAGGTCCACGCGGCTCTCATGCTGCGACTGCCTCGCCAGCACAACTGCGAACAAGTAGACATGGCAGTTCTGTTTCTGAGCGTGGGACGAGACGAAACAGGCTTCCCTGACTCTCCCCTCCTCCTTTCTTCCATCCCAGGCTGCTTCGCGCTCCCAAAACAGAGGCTCTCCTACTGCCAGCCACTGTCTCTGGCCCCTTTCCTACTGTGCTGCGGAGAATCAGGCAAAGAACACACAGGAGTTTGCCTCCAGCCCAAACACACTTGCAGCTGCCCACAGCTCCCACGTCCATGCAAGCCCAGCAGGGCAGGAGGAGGAAGACAGAATCGGCACTCGGCACATGTGGATCCCTTCCAGGCCCAGCCAGTGGTGAGCTCCTCCATCCAAGGCGATGCCTTGTAAGTTCTGAGCCCAGACCGCAATGTGACCCACGCGCCTGCCTTCACCACGCGCTCCGGCAGGCAAGCCTGGCGCGCTAGTTTAGGGAGGGAAGGAAAAGAATGGCCACCCCCATGTGTTCTTTGACTGAGCAGGTATCAACAAACAAATGTCAAGGGCAGTGAATCAATAACTTAACCAGTTAATAGTAAAGTGAGGCCTCACCACCCACTGTGAACACAGATTTGGCAGCCTCCCTGGGGGCTGGGGAGCCTGCTTTTCCAGACTCGGGGACCAGCTGGGCAGCTTAACATCTGTGGTCCCAGACAGGGCACCTTCTGTGGAGAGCACGGAGTCACCCTGGCCACCAACAAGCGGTATCAACTTTTTAGGAACCGACCCCGCTCCCTTTTGTCTCTCGCTACCCTGCAGGCATGAGCTCAGACCAATCACTCCCCCGAATTTGGGGGTGTTTCAGTTCCTACTGTTCTCTGGCTGACTGACAGCTTCTTTGACACACATACAACTTCCAGTCCACCTCCTCTGGGCCACCCCTGCCCGGAAGCATTGTGCTGCGCGGCACGTATGGGTATTTGAAAAATTGAAGTAAATTACAATTAATTTCCTTTGAAGAATTTCAAGACACCCATGGGGAAGCAGGAAGCAGGGCTGGGAATCAGTAATGTAAGGTTTCACTCCTAGGGACGGAAGCTTCTCAGTCTTGGCTCTATCACCTCCTCCTGTGGACACGCACGACATTGTCCCCATCCCGTCCCCTCCTCCTCCGCACACTCACGCAAACCCCAAAATAGGAAGCCCCGCGCTGGAGGCCGTTTTCCAAAGAAAGCTTCTACCTGGTCACAGGTAACTGCCTGAGACTGTGGTCACCAAATCACGCTGAGATAACTGACGTAAAGAACTTCTGAAAAGTATAAAGCGTTCTGTAACTGTAAGTCCTGATTGTTTCCTGTTGTTCCTATTGTTGCATAAAGACTTGAACGCCATGTACCACAATCTGTTTACCACGCAGTCTAGAGTGAGCGTTCTGGGCATCTCGCTGGAACAGCCCCTACCTCTGTCCCCTTGCACTTAGTAGGCATGCAACCTATATTTGGGAGACCGGGTGAACTTGAACAGAACTCCACAGAGGTGCTTCTTAAATGGAAAAGATGCTGTCTCCTCGAGAGGATGGGTTTGGCCTTCTTTCAGGAAAGTCTGTTTTAATGCTTTGCACCTGTGACCAGATGGTAGCTAGTACCAGACTGTCTCGCTGGGCTAGACCTGCCTTTTGGGGGGAAAGATGCCTTGATACGCCTCTTGCCAGGGCAAGCATATCTACGAGGAAAGCTGCCAAGGAAGTGATGTGATTAAAAGCATCCAGCAAGCGCCGAGAGCCTGTCACTGCCCATCACGGCGCTAGGTGCGGGGGACACTGAGGTGAGTGCATGCAGCCTGGTCATTAGGGGCTCAGCCTCTAGACCGGAGAGTGACTGATGGTGCCGAGTGGTTTCACATCATCTGCAATGTGGAGCAATCTGGGAGCAGGCAGGACACAACGTCCAGCCCTAAAGGCCATCTCAAAGGCATGGCCTCCACACACTGGTCAGACACAAAAAACAAAGACACCACATTGGGAAAATATACTCTAGTCTTCTGAAATTCATGGGGGAAATAGTTCCAATCTGAACCTTCTTTGATTTTATCATGTGATTCTCTGGCCAGGAAATCCCCTGGGAAGAGAGGAGACATGAGCCCTGACCTGAAGGGTGAAAAGGAATCACCTGCACAGAGAACAGAATAGGAAGTTCCAGGTAAAAGGAACAGACTGTGCCAAGTGGTAAAATGAAGAGCTTAGCATGTGGGAGAAGGAGATGGCCAGGGCCCAGGGGACAGAGGCACAGAGGTGAGGAGCTGGAGCTGGAGGGACAGACAGTGCCCAAAGCAGAGCTTTACGGACCCTGGATGTTCGAATTTTGATGTGACACCAATAGATGTTCAACATACGTGTACAAAATGTTATAGCATGTCCAGAACTCAGAGAAACAATTTACTTTGTAGATTACTGATAACATGTTGGAAAAAAATTCTTGTTCATATTAGAAATAAAAAACTATATCTGGGTGGAAAAATCCCTTAACAAGATACATGGAAATAGGATTTGTATAAAGGAAGGAAATTATAATATTTTACTACAGAAGGTAAGAGAAGTCTTGAATAAATACCATGCTCCAAGATGGAAAAAATAAGTTTAAAAATGTTCTTTTTACCCAAACCAATTAAAGGCTGTTGCAATTCCCAACAAAATCCTCATTTTTTCTATTATTACAAAGTGATTCTAAAGTGTACTAAATGGGACTTTGCCTTAGCAGATATTCTAATACATTATAAAGCTAAAAATTAAAACAGCGTGGTAATGAGGAAATAATAGATCAATGGAACTAAACAGAGACAGGAAAAGACCCTAATATAGAAATTGTAGATGACAATACAGATACCATTAAAAAACAGTGAAGAAAGAAATACTTGTTCAATATATAGGGTACACAAAAGTAGGTTTACAACTGTTCATGTGGAAAATAATACAATAATTAATAAATAATAATATAAGAATAAATCCTGTTTCACATACTCACAACTGTAAACCTACATTTGCCCCACCCTGTATAGTGTTGGGAAAGTTGGTTAACCATTTAGAATAAAGTGGTCAATTATTACCTAAGATCTTAAACCAAAATAAATTCCAGGTGGATTAGGATGTATTTTTTTTAATGTATGTAAAACGTAAATGAATATTCCTCTGGCCTTAAGATGGAGAAGTGTTTTTTAAACATGAAGGCACTGGAATAAACAATATAGATCTTATTCCTTACAAATGTAACACTCCTATATATTAAAAAAAAAAAGGTTAAAAGAGTAAAAAATAAATTAAGGAAAAATATTTGCAATAACAAAAACTTAATACTTTTAATGTGTAAAGAGTTCTGACAAATCAATAAGAAAAACATTGATTAAAACACCCATTTTAAAAATGGAGCACAGGACATGAATAAATAATTCAATAAAGAAGATACACAAATGATCAACAAACATCCAATCGTTAATAATCAAATAGGATACTAAGTTTATCTAACAATTTTTGTTTTTTCTTTTTCTTTTCTCCTTGCTAATAATCACTATTAGTAAGGGTACAGGAAAATTGTCTCTCACTGCTATTGGAAGTATAAATTGGTGAAAACTTTCAGTAGGGAGCAATGAGATAATTTTATGCAGTCATATCACTTCTAATAATTCCTCCCAAAGAAATACTCAGAACTACAGTCAAAACAGTATGTTCAAGAATGCTCACTGCGGTATCATCCCCCTATAATTCATTCTCCACAGAGCAGCTAAAGAAGTGTTTTTAAAACCTAGAAGGCTTGTCCCCGTGCTGAGCTGGTAAAGGTACCTGTAGCACCTGCTACACATTCCTGTGGTGCAAATACTCTCACTGTGGCAGTTTCAAACCACCAATGTGATGTCACTCAACAGTTAGCTGGGAAGGGACAGGCATAATTGGCTCTCAGGAGCCCATGTGAGGCAAGTGACCACTGACTGCGTGTCACTCCAAACAGGAAACCCTCCAGTGGGTGTCATTTCCACTTTGCCATAAAGTCCACACTCCTTGCCCTGCCCACCAAAAAGCTATGACAGGTGGCCCCTGCCCACCTCCCAGACCCTCCCCACCCGCTCTTTGCTCACTCACTGCTTCTGAATTTTGACTGAACTCTACCAAATTCACACCCACTTCAGAGTCTTCCAACTCACCCTTTCCCAGATCTCCTTGTCATTCAGGTCGCTATTCAGAAAGGTCCTCCCTGACCACCCTACCTGAAGTGGCCACCCCTTCCTTGGTTCAGTATATTATCTGGTTTAATTTTACTCATAGCCCTTGGCATTGCCTGAACTTACCGTGTCTATTTATCTTGTCTCTCCACCAAAATTTAAACTCCATGAGCTCAGACACCTGTCTAAGCATGGCTACCCTGGCACTTAATAAGTACTCAACAAGTACTTGTTGAATATTGATAAATTAGTTTATAATAGTGAAAAGTTTTTAAACCATGTAAATGCCCAACGATAAGAAAATGGTATAACTAACGCTTATTGATCATTTACTATCTTAGGTACATTGATAAGCACATTATATGCTCACCTCATTTAATCTGTGCAAAACGCTAAGGGGTGAGCATGTTTGTGATCCCCATTACACAGATGAGGAAATACCCAGAGAGGTTAACTCGTCTGCCCAAAGCCACACAAAGCCATGTAAGTAAATCACACCCAGGTCCATCAAGGTCCTCTAAGGTTCAAGGGTGGGGAGTGGAGGCTTCCCTTAGACCAATGGGGATAGGAACGTGGACATGCTGGTTGCAGGTGCTTGGGCTGAGCTAAAATATAATACAACTATAAGCCCAGTGCACAAAATTTGTGCACAGGTAGGGTCCGCGTAGCAGCTGCCAGCTGCTTGCCAGGGCCTTCCTTCATTTCATACTGCCCGTTGGTGGTCAGCGCATGTCATAGCGAGTGATCAAACTCCCAAGGGGACACTTTGCATATTAGGCTTTTATATAGATAGGTAGATGATATAGATATAGATATAGATATAGATATAGGTATAGATATAGATACTTCCTACTTGTAGTTCCCTTGGTCAAGAGCTCTGTGGGGAGGAAGACTGAGAAGCAGGACAGGAACTAAGTCTACCTGTATCCCTCGCTTAACAACAGCATCATCACACCAAACTCTCCCCTGAATGTCAACCGTCAGCCATTACAAATGGTATTCAAACAACATTGGACAATGTTGTTCTACTGCTCCCAGTATAATGACAAGTTTAAAAAAAAGCAGGATAGAAAACTATGTATTAAAAACAATTTGAGGGGGGGGGGGGGGGAGAGAGGGAAGAAATTAATAACATGTCTCTATGTCACATACAATGCTAAAAAGACCAGAGGGAAAACACACCGAATGTTAGCAGTGTTTGGACTGGAGTAAGTGGATGCTGAGTGATTTTTACTTTCTTCTTTAAACTCTTCCATACTCTCCGATTGTTTCCCAAGGAGGGTGTCTTTGTAATGAGAGAAAAATATGTACCATTACATGTTTGTAAATGGTTGACGATTTTACAGGCAATGGAAGCAAGACTGAGAGAACATTAAACTGCCCAGATCAAACGGGACTGGGAGGCAGCACCCAGGGCTTCCCCAGGGCCAGGCAAAGGCCAGACGCGAGGGACCAGGCTTCACACGCTTCATCTGGGGAAAAGCACGGAGGAAACAGATGAAGGCGAAGAATAATGACGGGCGGGTTACACGTCAAGGGTCATTCCCTCCCTCCACCTCGGAAGGGAGGTCAATTCCAGGGTAGGATCATTTTTTAGGTCCCGGGACCCAATTCCAATGTGTGTGTGGGAAGAACAATCCTCAGGCCACCAGCTGGATGGCCTAAAGTCAATGCAGTTCTGACACTTTCAACCAGGAGACAGCATCCGATTCCACAGGTTAGGGGTTCAGTCCCACAAGACACCCCCTCAGCCCCTCCCACTTCAGATGCCGGTGACAAATCCAGGCTGTTGCCTGTGCTTCTGACCATCAGAGGTTCCCATGGCCCCCTCCTCGGGTTGGATTGATCTGCAACAGCAACTCACAAACTTGGAGAAACAATTTACTTCCTAGATGCCAGGCTATGAGCAACACACCAGGTCTGCCTAATTCCAAGGACTTTCAGCTTTCACTATGCTGGGAGCACCTGCAGGGAGCCGGCGGGCAGAGATCCTCACAGGCCAAGGTGAGGAGAGACTCAGACCCCCACGGAGAGACTCCAACCAAGAGGCGCCAACCGTCTGCACAGGTGTGGGGAGAGCTCTGAGCGGAGAGGCAAGCACTCAAGGCAGGAGCGCCCTCAGGGGAGCAAGTCCCTGCTGGTGTTCCAGAAGGTTCTGGCCAGGCCCTGTGCCTCTGCACCTCTGCTCCGGGACGAGGCTGGGCTGCAGGGATGGAGGGACTCGACGCCCTCCCTCTGCGTGGTGCCTCAGCAACCAGGCCAGCAGCCCCACCACAGCAGAGTGGATGCTGTGACGTGCCCGTCTCCCCCAGGACAGCAGGGCCTATGCCCCAGCCGCCGGCACGCTGTTGGCACAGAGGCCATGGCTGTCAGCCACCTGGGAACTGCCCTGGCTGAAGCTGGCCACCTGCACCAAGGCCATGACACCTGGTGGGACAGTCTGCACACAATGACTGGCAATAAGGGAACAGAAAGGCCTGGCCTCTTTGATGCAACTGAGGATGACTCTGAAAAGGCATTTAAGCTTCGGAGTCCGCAACTGCCAGACAATGAGGTCACCTGAGGTCTTCGTTGAGATGCATCACAGCCCAACTTCTCCCTCTGCCCAACCCTGCTTCCTCCCTTCCTCTCTCCATGCGTTGATCCTGAGAGCCCCCCAGTACACATCTGCCATGCTCACCCCTGTCTCCCAGCCTGTGTCCGGGAGTCCAGTCTGTGAGAAGCAGGCTCGCCCTCCCTGCGGGGGTGTGGGGGGAAGGCAGGTGTCCTGGGCATGGAGGACAGAGGAGAGTCTGACAGAGCCTGGCCCTCGGCGCCCATGGCCCAGTGGAGGAGGAAGCGGCACCTGCACCCCGGCCCAGAGGAGGTGGCTCTGCGTTTGGACTCATGGCCCCAAAGTGGCTCCACGGCCCACGTGGGGAGCACGGGGAGGAGGCTGAGTCCCAGCCAGGTGGCCTGAAAGGTTTCATCTGGGGTCCATCTGTCAATAAGCTTGCAAACAAGGAAAAGGGTGATTTTTTATTTGACGGGTGTTTGCCTCCATTACAAACTAAGATGAGCTCTAGATAAGGAGGGATGACGGAACTGAGGCCCAGAGAGGTGAGGTGAGTGACCCAACACCACCCAGCCTGCAGGGGCCAGAGTTGGGATGGAAACAGCAGCTGGCCCTACAACCTGTGCCCTTGACCACAGCAGTGGGGGTGCCACCTCCAACCCACAGTGCAAGCAGCGCCCAGAGAGGTGAAGAGGCGTGGCGAGGCCCAATGGTGGCAGCTTCCCTACAGAACCTCCCTAGAGCAACCCCCCCGTGAGCCGGCGCCGTGCACCGCCAGGCCTCACGTTACACACCCTGGAGTGTGTGCTGGGAAGGAGGGCCGCGGGGTGGGAACGGTACTTGTGTGCAGTGATCTTCCTGGGCCTCCTCCCCCGAGAGGGAGCCTGTGGCTTGAAGGCTCCTCCCTGAGACAACTCCACCCAACACAGCTGGGCACGTACCATTCCCCTGCGGCAGAACCGGGATCACTAACCTGCCCTGTGAGCCGGAGAACAGCACGTGCCATCGGCACCACCTGGACACTGACCCCCATGCCAGCCCCACCCCGCCCGTTCCCATGGGCTCCCTCCACCAGGCAGCACACAGGGTTCCTTGGAGGAACTTCTGAACTCAGCAAGCCTCTGGCCAGGCCGCCCCCAGCCCACCCAGGGAGGCTCTGGGGCTCTCCCCTCGGTGCCGGATGCCACAAGCTGGGCCACACGCGTCCCCGAAGCGTGGCTCTGGCTCGGGATGAAACGGAAGCTGCCAGCGTGCTCATTAGCGAGCCTGAGAGGCGAGGCACACAGGCTGACAATTAATGACTCCATCGCTCTGTTTCCTGCTGGCAGATTATTAATTCATGGGGCCTCTCAGAGGGGCCAGAGAGAGAACACAGGCTGCGAAAGTTCACATTTCAATCTGAGGCCGAGATGACAGGAGGGGTGTTGGGTAGAGGCGCCAGTCCTCAGGGGCGAGGGCACGGTGTGGGCAAGCCTCCTCCGCAGCAGCCGCTTCCAGGACTCTGTCCTACAGAACTAAAGGCACAAGGGGGCGGGCCCGGTGGAATGACAAAGCCAGCAGAAGCTCCCTGGGGAGCGGCGGCATGAATAACGGCAGGTCAGTGCTAAGGAACACTGCGCAGCATTAAAGAGACGGGTGGACATCTTTCCAGAGCTGCCAAGGAGAGGTGCCCAGGACACAGTGCTAATTTTTTAAAAGCAAAAGAATAAAAGAAAAATGCAGACTTATATGTCTAATATGATTGTCACGACAGATGGAAAAGGAGGCACGAGTCTTTTTCCAGCTTAAGTAAGAAATGTGAGAAAGAGAGCAACCACCACAGATGACGTGGACTTGACCTCAGTGTACCCAGGTCAGGTATGTCAGGCCGCCTCCAGGAGCACTGGCCCCGAGTACCAAGTATCTCTGCTCTCTATGAACAGAAAGGGAATTTACCTAACTCCTCCCTGTACGCTCCATAAACTTGGGAAGGGACATAGGCTTCCTGTCTCTAAGGTCAGCAGGCAGTGAGGTGACAGTCTGACAGGAGCAGTGGGCTGGGTACCGGGATGTGTGCAGCACTAAAGAGGGTCTGCACAGAGGTCCCAGGTAACGGACAGAGGGAGGGAGGGAGGGAGGGGCGGAGGGAGAGAGGGAGGGGGGGAAGGGGCCAAACGTTCCCAGCTCTGAATTTATTCATTCCTTCTCCACTTAGGGCTTTGAAGAGAAAAAGAAGAAGGGGGGGGGGGGGAGGGAGAGAGAGAGAGAGAGAGACCAACAACAGAAGAGGAAAAAGACGGGCAGGTCGGCTAGGAGTGGGCCCGGAGCAGTCCTCCCCAGGGTGCCGGGCTGAGAGGAGGCACAGCCACGGAAACAGCAGAGTCTAAAGAGCACAGCAGACTGGCCGCATGGCCTGGGCAATGCACTTCTTTCTCTGTGCCTCACTTTCTCACCTGAACATTCAACGAAAAATTATGTGAGATGGTGTTTTTAAAGATCTTGTTTATCACAGTGTCTGAAATAATGCAGTACATTGTGTGTGTGTGTGTGTGTGTGTGTGTGTGTGTTCTTCAGCACTGAGTATTTCTTTTTCTACACGTGTCTTCATCCATCCAGTGACATCTGAAGAAAACCACCCTAGGCTCATCTCCAACCATGCGTCCAAGTGAGCTCTTGGGAAGCCCTGGATGAGACTGGAATCCCCGGTTCTCACCCTGCTCTGCAAGGCCTTCCACCTTCTGGCTTCTGTGTCCTTACCTCGGACATGATGGGTGACCACTAGGCTACTCCTGGGTTCCAGCTAGGTAACGGTCTGTGAAAAGCTTCCATGTGAGACACGGTGGGAGTAGTTTGCAGAAATGGCCACTTGGGGGCACCATGAAACAAGAAAAAATTTATTGAGAAAAAGAGGGAAAGTGGGACAAATTGTGCAGCTCACACTAGAGGGCGCCACTTTTTCCATTTTCTTCTACATTACAAGGTGGCTTAGGGAGAAGAATCTCTTCATATCTTGACATGCTGGGGAAGCTGAACAGTCTCCTTCTGAAGATACTCAGGCATGGCCCATGCCAGCTGAATGGAGGTGGCAGTGGTGGGGAGGAGGAGAGACTGGCTCACCAGCCCCTCAAAACAGGGATAGGACTCTAATGGTGCCATAAAAGCAAAGCACAGACATGGACTGGACACCTGGGCCCATCAGGACTGAGCGCCAGGCTGCAGTCACAAACTCTTCTCCCCTGCCCCTCGTCCTTGGTGTGACCTTGAAGGTAAAAACCAGGAGAACAGAGAAACACTTGACCCTGCTGAGCCCTGGCTCCGGGCACCATGCTCTGGAGAAAATGGAGACACTTCTGCTTTCTCTAGGGCCATCCAGTGGGAAGGAGCACAGGTGAGAGTCACCAGGCAGCAAGCGAGCGAGCGAGCGAGCGAGAAAGCGAGGAGCTGGGCACCGGCCCAGGAAGCACACTGTTCATCTCCCCACCACACATATCCTATTCTCTAGGGGAAGCTTTTATACAACTGCCAGGAGGTTTGAAGGAGGGAAAGGGGTAGAGAAAGGACAATCACTGGGGACCAGACCTAGAAAAAGACCCTGTTTTCAAATCCAGGAAAAGGACAGAAGAAGAAATTCAAAGATGTGTGGTGACGTTCCCCTCAAAGGCCCATCATAAAGCCAGTCTCCAGGAGTCACCTGAACTGTGTCACTTGCCAGGGGGAAGCCCAGTTGTCTGGATTCTCGGTGGCTTCCTGTTCTGCTCAGAATCCTAAGACGGCAGGGCATACGCTCCAGGTCCCTACTTGGCTCTGTTCTCAAACGTGGAGTTGGCTGGGGATAACCACGTTGCAGGTGCACGATTCCTGCGTTCCCGGGGCAAATGTTCAGGTTTCTGCAAGTTTGTCCTCCTACACCCCGGAGAGCCTGAAACGCCTCATCACTGAGCCGGGGACTGGACCTTCCAGGGCTGCAAACTCGGGTGCCTAAGTCACACTTAGATGCTGGTCCTCAGTGAACGAGCCCTGTCTAAGGCAGTGGGGAGTGGTGGGGACTGCAGTGATGTGGAGGTTTCTGCCCCCCTAAAAGCACTGACTCTTTACCATGTGCCGGTCACTGTGTGTTTCCTCATTTGATCCCAAGAGCAGCTGGGACCCCCATACAGCTGATCCCAGCCCCGACTGCTCCCTCTGCACCATGGGCTTCTGCGCCCCCTGAGGCCCTGCCGTAGAGACAGCGATGGCAAGTGGCAGGGTCCCAAATGTGAGGAGGGAGACATCAGGAGAAAACAACCAAACACAGGACTACATATTTGACATGCTCTTCAAAGCAATTCAAAAGGCTCGCTGGGGTCGCTCACAGAGGAGGAAAAACGAGGTCAGAGAGTTTGAATATTCTTCCCAAGGCTGAATAATATGGTTCAGTGGTGATCAAACAAAGGTGTGAAGGAGGACGGAGCCCAAACAACCTGGTTTTCACAGCCCAGGGGCTGACCTGCTCTAGACCTAGGCCCCTGGTGTCCTGAGCTCCCTGGAGAGACCTGGCAGTATGTCTTGGGGCTGTCATAGGTGGGGTGAGCATCTATATCGTATTCATAACCACCCCAACTGCTTGTTTAGCATTCACTCACTCACTCATTCACTCATTCATTCACTCATTCATTCATTCACAAGTACTCACAGACAGTCAATTGCACAGGGCAATGTGACCCAGAGTTACCAGCTGCCCATTTTGGACTATGTGGTGAAGGGCAACTTCTCTGAGGGGGTAGCGTTTAAGCTGAGGTCTCAGTGACAAGAATGAAACAACCTTGTTAAGAGCTGGAGAAAGAACATTCCAGGCAGAGGGAGGAGCCAGGGCAGAGACACAGCAGGCTAGGCCTGGCTGGGAAGAAGGTCAGTAAGCAGAAGTATAGGGAGCAAGGGCGAGAGCCATAGCAGTGAGGTCAGGAGCCACACAAAGACCACATGGTATAGGCTTGTGAGCCAGGCAGGGAAGGGGGCTGGGATTTTTCTCTGAGTGCAAAGAAAATTACATCACAGATACTAGATTTATATTGTTCTCAAATGTCCCTGTCTATTGTGTGAACAGACACATTCCTGGTTACAGAGAAGCAAAGATGTAAGGAGAGATGCCAATTAGGAGGCCACTGCAATGGCTTAGAAGAGAAGGCAGCCGTGCGGATGAGAAGTGTCCAGATTTGGAATATGTTTGGGAGATGTGTTGACAGGGCTTGCTGGCTGATCAGAAGTGGGGGGAAGGGAAAGAGAGAAATAAAGGATAATGAGAATCTTTGGCCTGAGCACCTGGGTAGATGGGGAGGTCTGAGGGGGCCAGGTTGGGTCAGTAGAGGACCAAGAGCTTTGCTTTAGCCAAGCTAAGCTTTAGATGCTGATGGGACCACAGCGTGAAGATGCCAGGCTAGCATCTGGCTACCAAAGTCAGGGTTCTTAAGAAATCCACCTTTGGGGATCATCTGCAGATACGTGGACCTGCTTGAGGTCACCCAGGAAGATGGGGCAGGAAGAGCAGGGGCCCTGGATAACCCCGAGGTTCACCAGCATTTTGAGGACCCACGCCAGCATAGGTGATCGAATGAATGTGGTCACAGTTTGCAGCACACCTGCAAGGTAACTACTATTGCCCATCTCCACTCTAAACAGGGAGAGAGGTCCCACGGTTTACAGGGAGCACTGCTAGAATCAAGCCCAACTACTTACTATGAACAGGGTTCCCACCATTTGCTGAGCGCTGTGTCGTCACACAGGGGCTACTGACCTGGGCAGAAAGTCCCAGGGGAACGAGATAGGCGTTGACGTCAGAGGTTCCTGGTGTGAATCCTCTCTAAGGTGTGTGATACTGCGTGAGGACTGCAACTCATCAAGTCTGAGTTTCCTAGTGTGTAAGATCACGTTGTGTGTTTTCATCTTGCAAATACCTATTAAGTGTCTATTGTGTGCTGGGCAGTGCTGTCAGTGACAGAGACACAATGGGGAGCAGGCGGGCTTCTCTGCTTCGCAGTCTGGTGGAGGATACAGATGTGTAAACAGGCAATTACAAGAGTGTGATAAGTACTGATTACCGAGCCACCGCTTCCTTCTTGATAGAGTAAGTTTTGCCAACCTACGCAGCCTTGCAAGTTGCACAGAATTTCCTTCCTTCCAAATCCATACGCAGTAAGGGTCCCAGGTGAGATGTTTCTAGTCTTTATAATTTCCATTATAATATGCCATGCATGCAAAGCCCCTAGCACATAGCCAGTAGATGGTGGCAGTCGTCATGACGACCTGGGTCTTTCAACCTAGCACCCCCTGTCACGTTGAGGCCTACTTTTCCTTCCTGTAAATGAGGAAGGATAACAGCTAGTTCACAGGGTCATTGAAAGGGCCAGGTGAGGAAGTACATATGAAAACATTTTGCAAGCTGAACGGAATTATGTTAAAATACCAATAACACATGGTTTCATGCCCACTTGCTAAAACTAAAAACGTAGCACACAAGGGATACTTACTGCTAGCCGAGAGGTCTGTAACCTGCACACGGGGCCAGAGGAAACCTATTAAAAAGGTTCTTTGGCCCGGCCAGTGTGGCTCAGCAGCTGAGCTTCGACCTATGAAGCAGGAGGTCACCGGTTCGATTCCCACTCAAGGCACATGCCCGGGTTGTGGGCTTGATCCCCAGTAGGAGGCATGCAGGAAGCAGCCCATCAATGATTCTCTCTCATCATTCTTTCTCTCTCTCTCTCCCCCTTCCTCTCTGAAATCAATAAAAAACTTACTGGGTTGTTGTTGGGCTTTTGAAGGTTCTTTGGGAAATCCCAGCCTGCACAAGGAAGCCTGCTTTGCCTGAGTTACCTCCAGGAAAAAAACACCCTTCCCGTGAGGCTCCTCCTCCCCTCTCACCTCCTCCCACTACCAGCTTTGGCTCCCCCCCACCCCGCCCCGCCCCCCTGCCCAAGGCACCAAATGCTGGAAACCTCCCAGGCTGGGTCCTCGTCTGCTTTGTGCATCACCAGAGTCCCGAGTTGGTGCTAGGGAGGCAGGATTTGTAAAGCTGCCGGGTGTGCTGTGGGCTGTCAGCTGTGTGGGCGGTGAGTGGGCCCTGGGGTTGGGGGGCAGGGACACTGACAGAGAATCCTTCCTGATTTCCTACTGTGGCTGCCCCATCCCCGTGCAGAAGATCTGTCCATAGAACAAAAGTCAGAGAAGCCAGAGGCAGGAGACAGAAGAGAGAAGGCTCCGTGGTATGCAGTAGGCACAGGGTCCTGAGCAGCGCTGAAGGGGGCAGAGGACAGGCGCCCCACGCCCCCTGCTGACTGTTCAGGTGAAGGGCCCTGTGCAGTCACAACCTGCACGCCACATGGCTGGCCCAGGACACTCAGCTGCCTCTTTCCCTGGAAGCCAGCTGGCTGGAGCAGCTCTCAACCCCGCTCGGAGCACTTATTTCCTCGTTCTTAAAACAAGTGTTTATTGTGAGCCAACTACATACGAGGCATTGTTCTGTACGCTGCTTTCAAGAAGCTTACACTTCAGCCCTGGCCCGGCCACCTCGCATTTTCTTTTTACCCCACTGCACTGGCCCTGGCCCGTCACCCTATGACACTGCTCCCATGGTCGCCTCCGTGTTGCCAGACCAGCCTTCCTTCCCCACCCTCATGGTATCTTCCCTCTCAGCAGCATCCCACATGCATGGCTGTGATGAGCATGCTCCTCTTTCACGTCTTTGTCCCTGTGCTCTCGGGCTTTCCTCTGACCTCCCGGCCACTCCTTCTTAACCTCTACAAGGCTCCTTCACCAGGGCCACTGGTCTCCATGGCTACACTGAGGGAGGTTGATCTGGTCATTGGTCTGTCTGCCCTGCTCCACCTTCTCATGGACTTACCCAGGTGAAAACACAGTCTCCCAACCATCCCCACCACCACCCCATGTAGGCGGCTGCTGTTAGACTACATATCTGTCAACTAGCAAACGTTTAACGTAGAGAAAGGCGTCAGAGCTATTCACATAGTGCCAGTGGTGGTGAAGCTAGTTTTTCAGGGAGGACTGTAGGCATTCTCGAGTTAGGCCATATGACACATGGAGTGACAGGAAGAATGTGCAAGACAGTCTCTGGCCTCGAGTTGTCTTCCTGAGAGTCCTCGACAAGACGTAGGTGTATACAAATATAGTGCTTCTGAATATAAAGAAATCCCAACCATCAGAGCTGCATGGGATTCAAATGATCATCCACTTCCTCCTATTCGTTTTCAAAGCCACGATGAGGTGACTTACTTGAGGTCACACGACTGAATGGTCCTGGGCCTGAGAACTCCAGCCAGTGCTCTTGCCATGGCATCTCAATGGGTGGTTGAGATAAGAAGTTAAGGGCTGTGGGAACTGGAATAAAAGGCCCTATGTCATTGTGGTTAAAAGCATGGATTCTAGAACCAGACTGCCAGGGTTCAAATCATGAATCAATGACAAATCACAGCAACAATGCAGCAAGTCCTGGAGTGACCTGGGAAAGTCACTGAACTCCTCTGTGCCTCACTGTTTAAATGTGGACCATCGTTATACTACCTCACAGGAATGGTGAGGATTAACATCTATATATATAAAAGCCAAGCAACCGGAACGACAGAATGATTGAAACGACCGGAACGACCAGAATGACCCATCATTATTATGTGCACTGTGGCAGCCAACCAATCCAATCGGGGTCCCGATTGGCACCTCCCAACCTCCCGTGGCCCCTCCCCGAGGCCAGCTCCATCCCCGATTGGCCACCCCACACCCTGATCAGCCCCCTCACCCTGATGGGGGCAGGGCCAGCAGGCCAACTGCCTGTGTCCCCTCCCCCTGGCCAGCCCGGCCCTATCGGTCACCATCGGGGCAGGCTGGCTGGATCCCACCCATGCATGAATTCGTGCAACGGGCCTCTAGTGAGTTAATAATATAGGTAAGGGGCTTAGAATGCTGTTGGCACTTAGAGAGAGCTGGTAAGGTTTTATAGACTAACGGCACTGGGAAATAAACAACAGGAGAGAAGGTTTGTTGAGATCGGTGTGGGTGCCCAGTGACTCTCTGAATCCCAGGATTCGGGCATGCATCCGGGCTCAGTGAATGAACGAATGAACTAACACATAGCACAGACTAATACCCACAGGGAAAGACCACCAGAGGCCAGCTCATTGCCTCCTGTCCACTGGAACCATGTAGGTGGGTTCCAGCATGACCACCATGATCAAAAAGCACCTGTTGCTAGTTTCTTTGCCCTTGATGGCATCTCACAGCTCAACAATCTAAGGCAGGAGGCGATAAACACATACAGACCACAGGACACGCAAACACGCAGAATAAACACTGGCACCCAAAGGACAAAACAAAGCCCTGAGGTGTGGGATAAACCTGGGGAGGCTGGGAATTAAAGGAAATATTATCTCCCTTCAATGTACGACTCCTGGGAATAAAAGCCCAAGTTCTCAACAGGCACAAATTAGGTGAAAGGCGGCCAAAGACAGAACATAGATCCTTTTGCTCTGTACAAAAAGATCAGAGGTAAAGTTACAGGCGCGGATCTTGGTCAATCTTTTCCATCCACTGAAGACTGGCCCCAAAATGTAATCGTTCACCCAAGGATGACATCAAAAAGAGCAGGGTCAGCCGCAGCTCCAGAGGAAAGACGAGATAGATGACTCTCATTTTGGTGGCTTCTCCGAGGTTTACAGAGCTCCTCTTTTCAGGGAAGTCAGTGTGAAACAGACCCCCGTCCTTTCTCCATGGCTCTTAGTAAACTAGGTGTGTTTTGGGGAGCAAGTCTAACTCACCCCATCTGACAGGCGTTGACCTACAGCTGGTTAGTGACATGGGGACTGCGCGCAGGGGCCTCTTTAGAGACACAGGCATCTGTCTTGCTGGGCCCTTTTCCGAGGGAACCCCCCCCCTGCCCCGCACCCACTGCCGCTCCTCCCTGGCTGGCCAGCTGGGCAGCTCCCGACCCCCGCGCCCCCAGAGTACTCACTCCCACTCCTTGCGCCGGGCCTGCGGGGTGCTCTGCATCTTGTGCGCCTCGTGGGCCTTGATGATGTCGCGCTGCTCGATGAGACCCCCACGCCTCCGCTTTATCACGTCCGGGCTCACGGGGAGGAAGGGGCTGGAGCCGCCCTCCCAGCCTGGGCCCTCGCCCTCCTGCACCGGGAAGAAGTTGTCGAAGCCGGAGGCGGCGGTGTGCGGGGAGGCCGGCAGTATGCCCACTTCCTCCGAGGCGTCGGCCTCGAGCAGGGCGCACTGCTGGGGTCGCCATGCCTCCTCCTCGGGCAGAGCCAGCACGTGGCGATGGCGGCCCGCGGACCCTGGCTCAGGGCTCCCGCCTGCAGCTGGGTAGGGGGTGGGCTCGGGCAGCCTGCGGCCTGGACTCAGTCCACGCATCTCGGGCACCATCACAGAACATTGCTCTGCGGGAGGGGGGCAGGGGAGTGATGAAGGAGAGGCGTGGGGGAGGGGGGGGGAGGGAAGGGTTGGGCACAAGGGAAATAGAGAAGAGAAAAGGGTTAATGCCATTGTCCTCCAGAACAAGACCCAGACATGTTCACAGGAATCGATCAATGATGGCTGAACACAGGAGCATCCAGTGCACCAGCCAGGCTGGCTGCCAGAGGCTGGGCACCAAGAGCTGAACACAATCGACTTGATTTCTGCCCCATAAACGTCACAGTCTAGTGCAGAATTCAGGGGTTAAAGGAATAATCAGATGCAACAGACACACATCTAGGGTGCTGTTCTCCGAGTGGAGAATGAGCACCGAAGGCTTCCCTCGCAGCCCCGCCCCCGAGGCCTAGCTGAGGTGTCCCTCCCGCTGGTGGGGAGACTTTCTCCCATGCCCTGGCTCCTCTGGGGAGCCCCTCACCCTGCTGCCCTCACTCTCACTCTCTCCGTACCAGGCCCTGGGCACACCCAGATAAGCTGGATTGAGCCCACGGCCTCTCTGGGGAGAAGCAGGGAGAACTATTCTGACCACACAATATAACAGGTTATGACTGAGGTGGGCCTGTGCCTACCTGAGCTCACAGGGACGCCTCAGCCCATCGGGGGTGGTCGGGAGGGCTTGGTGGAGGAGAGGACCCCTAGGCTGGGTTTCAACAGAACTTGCCGGGTGAGGGACAGGAGAGGATCACGGGCGAAAGGAAGAGTGTGTGCCGAGAGGGTGTAGGGAACCCAAAGGATTCGGAAACAGTTCCCACAGCAAGCCTGAGGTCGGGGACAGTCCTTCTGGCTGGAGAGGCTCTGAACTTGCCAAGTTTCAAAGATACCTGCTTACTGTCTCCCTCCATGCCCAGAGCCCAACACCTCAATTCCCAGCCTTTTCCCCACCCACATTCCAAACCAGGCTCCCAGTGACCACACATGGCATACACATGCCCTTGCCTCTAAGAAGTGCCCTGTACTCTACATACTCGGAGAAGCCCTGGCGTCCAGCTCACTCACCCAGTGCTTCGTGAGCACCCACTCTGCACTGGGGAGGGGAGGGGCCCTCCCGAATGCTGTCCTCCAGGCCCTGACCCTGCCTCCCCTGGTGACACGTCCTCCATGGGGACGTGCTGGTCAGCACCTCATACTCGGCCACCAGGGCTGGGCCAAGCGAGCAAGGGGAGAGGAGAGGGTCCCGGGTGAGCTCGGAGGGGAGCAGGAATGCAGGAGCATATACATTACGAATCCTGCAAACAGTTGGGTGGGTCCCTAGAAAGAGTGATTCATGCTCCTCACGTTGTCATTCTGTCTCAACTGCGCTTGATGGATTTTAAATTTATCCTTCATTCCTACGATGTTTAAATGTCTCTCCCCCACCACACACATGCACGCAGCCCTCCCTGGGTGGCTCCCACTCCCTCCCAAGCTTTAGCACCACCAGAAACTCGAGCGGCCTCCTTTCCCTCCTGGCCCTCCACGGCGAAGGCTTCTGGGCCACCCTCCCGGCTCTCACCAGGCCCCCGGGGACCTGGCCCCGTGCCTCTGCCTCCTGGCCCATCGCACCCTCTCTTTCCTTCTTGGATCCCCCTTCCCAGACACTGTGCCAATTTGAATTACATCTTTGCCAAAATTATAGCAGCAATAATATGCACGGCAGAGCTCCCGTTTCAACGGAATCAATTTTACGAATATCAAAACATGAAATTATCTCATCTTTCCTTTAAGAATTCCTGTTAAACAACCCTTCTATTATTGATATAAATGCTCATCAGGGAAATCTGTCGCCCCTGCCGCCTGCCAAGCCGGCCAGTCCCCAGGTCTAATGATCATGTAGCTGAGAGAGCAACTTTTCTCTCAGGCAATTTAGACAAGACAGAGCTAGGTATTCCAGGGAAGGACACGTGAATCTACCCTACACTTAGCCTATCCCCACCACCGGCCCCTAAATCCTAGCATTCCTTGAGTTCGTTGAGATCAGGGATTTGGTGTTATCTTTCTATATTCAGCACCCGGTATTGAGTCCAACACATACTAGGCTGTTGTGGTGATCATTAGTACCAAATATTCTGGCTATCCGCCTCCTGGGCACATAGTAGGATGTACTTCCTGGCCCAGGATGGAGGGGCAGGATCATGTGATCATTCTGGCCCCTGAGTTGGGAGTAGAGTGATGTGAGTCACTTCGAGGCTAAGCATTTAAATGCCAACGAGAGCCCTCAAGACCTAGAGGACGGCAAAGTCTTTCCATGAAGGACCAGATAGTAAATATCTGAGACTTTGCAGGCCGTGCCATTTCTGTTGCAACTACTCGAATTCTGCTGTTGTAGCATGAAAGCAACCAGACAGTACGTACATGAATGTGTGGGACTGTGTTCTGATAGAACTTTATTCATGAACTCATGTATACGTCTCACTTTCAACTGCGTCTCTTGGGCTCCATCGCTGTCCCGCCGCCTGTGCCCAGCGGAGCAGGTTCTACAGAGCACCAGGAAAAGGAGGGCACGGAGACCCACAAAACAGAGTCTGGGTGCCCACACCACATCACATGAGGAGCTTGCTGAGGGCAGAGTGGCTGCTGTGGCCCCACCCCCAGGCCCTAACCCAAGGAAAGCAAGCCCTGCTGCTTTGAGATACTGGCCCAGGCGCTCACGAATGCCCCAAGGGCACCTGTCTTTCTCCCCTAACTCTCGCTTTCCACCCACCTCTCTCCTCATTCTTTTTTGCTATATTTGGCTAATGAGCAGGGGATGGCACTTTAAATGATGGGGGCCTGAGCGGGGAAAAGGGCCCAGTGACACAATAGCAATGCAGCAGCCCCATCAACTCTTCCCATGCTTGTCCTTCTCCTGGGGTAGCAGGGAAGGGCTCTCCTCCACCACCCAATCCCTAGCACCCTGCACGGCCAAAGGCACATAAGCCAGTAGTGAGAGTCCCTCCTGCGCTACATCTTCTCCTCTCTCATCCTCCCACAAAGGAAGATTTTCCGTCTTTGAGCCACATTTCCTTTGATATCCACTCAAAAACTTTCATTTTTGTTCACCTCATTTGGGTGGCTTAAGAAATAACGGCCTATGTGTCCCCTTGGCCAGTCTGTGCCTCTCAGACCCAGTAGGTGAGTCCGCCATGTCCAGGACACGCATTTGCCTCTCTCTCTGGGTGCATGCCAACCCCACTCCTACCCCTCAATGCTCACTTTCCGATTCCTCCAGAACATGTACATCCTCCAGCCACCTTATGAGAAATCGATACACAAGGGAGTCAACGAAGTTTATGCTCCTGTGAATGTACCGTCTTCAGACTCTGAAAGTTTTGGGTCCAGCAAGGAGGAAGGTGTCTCCACTGTTTATCAAGGGGCCTGGGTTGGGAGACAGTGGGCGGAAATGGCACTGGTGGTCACTCGCAGATGAGTGGTGGGCACACAAGTGTCCCCTGAGCTAAATCCTGAGCAATCTGTTGCCCTGTCTGCCCTGGGCAGGAAGAAGGCAGAGGGTCCCCATTTCCAACTGGGAAAGATGAAAAACCACAAGAGGAGAGCAATTTTTGAGACAGGATACTACACAGCTAAGATACCATGCTGAGTTCCTATCTACAAGTGATTCTCTGGAGAAGAGAGCTGGCAGAGTAAGTGGGCTTCCTGCTCAGAGAGGAAATACTCCTGTGCAGAAATAAATGCCATGTGGGGATTTTTCTTACCTGAGCTAGCTTGCTGCCCCACCACAAAGGAGGAGTAAAAGTGGGACTGGCTTTTCATTTGCTGTGACCTCCTAAGACTATGGTTCTTGAGTGCACCGCAGAGTCACCTACATTGCTTATTTAAAAAAGCAGCCTCGCCCTAGCGGGTTTGGCTCGGTGGATAGAGTGTCAGCCTGCTGACTGAAAGGTCCCATGTTCAATTCCGGTCAAGGGCACATACCGTGGTTGTGGCTCAATCCCCAGTAGGGGGTGTGCAGGAGGCAGCCAATCAGTGATTCTCTTTCATCATTGATGTTTCTGTCTCTCCCTCTCCCTCTCCCTTCCTCTCTGAAATCAATTAAAACATATTTAAAATAATAAATACATAATAAATAAAAAGCAGCTGCATGGGACTTCCTTCCAGAGAGTCTCACGCAGTCGCTCTTGGGTGGGCTTAGGAATCTACATCCTATATAACAAAACTCTAATATGCAAATCAACCAAACAGAAGAACAACCGGTCGCTATGACACTCACTGACCACCAGGGGGCAGACGCCAATGCAGGAGCTGCCTCCTGGTGGTCAATGGGCTCCCACGGGGGTGCGCTGCTCAGCCAAAAGCCGGGCTAGTGAGCACAATAGCAGTGGTAGGAGCCTCCGCAGCAGTGCTAAGGACCCCTTGGGGGATATCCACCTGCGGGCTTAGGCCCACTCCCGAGGAGGCGCAGGCCAGGCTGACAGACCCCACCACCACCATCCAGTGCACGAATGCTGTGCACTGGGCCTCTAGTGTTTAATAAGCACCCGTTTCCCCTAGGAATCACATCTTGATAAACATTGTCCCCAAAGCAGCATATAGTCCTGAGAGGTTGTGCTAAGTTTGTAAGAGGTGTCATCTTGGGTGAATTAGGATGTTAAAGGCCCCAGGACAGTGGCCCTCTTACCCATTTTCAGTCTAGATCATGAAGTTACCCAAAATATCCCGGATAAGTCCTAGACACTCCCTCCTCCCCCCCATACACACACATCCTGCAAAATTCTCCTCCCCTAGACTAGCGTCCGTTTTTGCCCACCCCACATTCTTCTCTATATATCTGTGTTGTTATGGTGACTGTTCAGGGATGGGCTAATGCCCAAAAGCAATTCGACAGGCTGGTGCATTTTGAATGCAAACCAAGAACCAAGGAAAACATTCTGCTTCAATTTAGTGGAGTGATCACTAAAACCACCAGAGTCCCTGTGGGGGTGGGAAGAGCCCATGATCTGGTGTCAGTCATGCTACTTGCTAATCAAGTCACCTTTGGTAAGTCACTTCTCTCTGGGTCGGTTTCCTCACCTGAACAATGAGAATATTTTACCACCTACAGAAGTCTGCAGTGAGAATCAATTAAGACAACATCTGGGAAAGAACTTGGAGATTGTATATGTTACTATGGAGGAAAGAGTAGAGATTGGGAGCCTACATACTGGAACAAAGGGATGATTCACGCCCGGACAGGATGGAGGAGGATGGTGCAAGATTTCACCATGCCACTCAGAGCAATGTGCAATTTAAAACTTATGAATGCTTTGCTTCTGGGATTTTCCTTCTAACATCTTTGGACTGTGGTTGAATGCAGGTAAGGGGAACCACAGAAAGCGAAACCATGGCTAAGTGGGAACCACTGGACTCGACTCTGCCTTTGAAAGGAAAAGCAACCACAGACAATACATGAACAAAGGGGTGTGGCTGTGTTTCCATGAAACTTTATGAGCAAAAACAGGCAGCGAACACCTGAGCCTAGAGCTTCAGAGCTCTCGACTAGCCTTTTTCTCTCCAGCCCAGAGACAAAGAAAAAAGAAAAGAGCATGGCAGCCTGTGCAAGAGGCCTGGAAGCCAGACCTAGAAGTGGTGTCTATCACTCCCCTGCATTCCACTGGTCAGAACTCTGCCACCAGGTCCTGCTTAGCTGAAGGAGAGCAGAAATGCAGCCCACCTGCATGCCAAGGAAGACGGAGAAAACCACACTCCAGAGTCCCAGCAATCTCCATTCCACTAGTACTGCTGGTATCATGATGGAATCACCCAAGGAAGTACAGAGGACATATTTACAAATATGTCAAATCCACTGAATATTGGCCAACCTACGGGGGTATTAACCAAATGCTAAAAATTAGCCACATCATAATGTGTACAGAGATTAACAGATATATTTTATGCAAAAGAAAGGGGAGGAAGCCTAAATGTTGTGGTAAACATCAGCTCGCCAAAGCATTCTGCTGATTTGGAAAACAAGACCTCAGAAATGTAAAATGTTGGGTCCTAATCAATTACACAGCAGGCTCCCATCACAGACGTATCTGTCTCAACCGTCCTTCGATTAAGGACTACGTCCTCACTCACCAGCCTGTCGGCTACAAGAAGGCAGAGACCACACCTGCCTTCTTCACCACTGAATCCCTCCCAGCCTGTCGCCACAGGCATTCAATACATATCCATAAAAGGAAGGGATGCAGGGAGGGGAGCTAGGGAGGGGACAGGACAGAGAGGAAGGAAGATGCTCAGCAGTTGCCCATAATTTTGCTATTGTTGCAAAGGAGGCCACTTTAAGAGTTAGCTTCTGCAGAAATCCTTACAACTATACTTGAGTGGGTACAAGTGGTTTTAAGGGCCTTTTGCTTGCAACTTTCAAATTTGCTTAAATAGTCATATTTACTACCCAGGACTTCCTGACTTAGAGAAGGGAAGGAAGGCTCTAGTAAGGGAGAGGAGCCTTAATATACCACTGTGCAGAGATCACCACTGGACGAGATTCATCAATGGGCACTTCTGAGCACCTCCACTGTGTTGGGGATGGAGCAAGTCACTGGAAACCCTTCATGGTCCCCAAAGCAAGAGTCCAGAAAGAAACCCCAGGGGTTCGGCCAGCCGTGGGCAAACTACGGCCCGAGGGCTGGATCCGGCCCGTTTGAAATGAATAAAACTAAAAAAAAAAGACCGTACCCTTTTATGTAATGATGTTTACTTTGAATTTATATTAGTTCACACAAACACTCCATCCATGCTTTTGTTTCGGCCCTCCGGTCCAGTTTAAGAACCCATTGTGGCCCTCGAGTCAAAAAGTTTGCCCACCCCTGGGTTAGGCCCAGCAAGGTGGCTTTAAAAAATAAAACCAGTGGTTACTTTTTAATCTAGACCAATAATTACTTCTACAAGAGCAGCTCGAGATTCCCTGAGCATTTGTCACTTCTCCGGGATTTGTCACTTCTTGTAGTCTCTCTACTTCCCTAAAGCACCGAGACATAAATAGACAGACAGACAAAGATAAAAAGGGGCCTGTACTTTTCCTGAGGACCTTATAGGAAGTAGAAAACTAAGAACAGAATAGTATTCCTCAGAGAGTCTCAGGCAGGAAAAGTCACCAGGTGTCAGTAATGGTTAGAGCTGGCCTTGCAGAAACAGAGTGGAGGTGCACAGTTGCCTGGCTGGCACAGAGGAGGGCTGGGGGCCAATGTCCGGGAGACCACACGTGTTCCCTGGAAGGTGTTTGCCAGCAGCAGGCTCAGACGGCCGAATCCTCAGGGTTTGCAAAACTTATCCAAGAGCCTCTCTTCTACCAAAATGCTTCTCAAGTGTCAGTCCCTGGAGCACTGAGAGCCCAGCTGGTGCCTGCTGACACCCTGCCCGCCCACAACGACCAAGAGTACTTGAGCTGACTTCCTTGGAAGTCATTTTTTAAACAGAAGTCGGTTATTGCCACAGTGGAGCTGGGGCGGGAGACGGCACTGTTTATGCAGCCAGATGGAATCTTCTCGCTAATCCTAATACCAGTGCAGCTGTCAAAGGCCCTCGCCTGGTAGCAGCCCTCACTCTGGGCTCTGAGTAGGGAAGGTGGTTTACTCTGAGCCCTGGTCTGATCCGCCACCTAGAGAAACAAGTGCAAAGCCCCACGCCTGGCATTCCAGGTCTTCATGATGTGGCTACAGCCCTCAGGGGCCTTCCATTTCAGCCCATTGTGAGCCCCTGTGGGGGTGGCAGTCCCTCTAGATCCTGGGCTCTGCCCGTGTCTGCCAGCGCTCGCCGATCCGCCTGGGCAGCGCCAGATGCCAGACCTGTCTCAGAACCCGGCCTTTGTCCAGCCCCCTTCTCAGTTGTGATCAAACCCGTGGGAAGTTACAAAGAAGCCTGCCAATGAGGGGAAAGATCACGGCAATGAGCTGGATACTCGGGCGCCCATGGAAATGGAAAGGGGGAGATAGGCCCCTCCAAAGCTGTTCTGGTCTCTGACAGCTTTCAGACTCTTTCCTGCATCCCGCCCCCAGGATTGGGCACTGACTGTTCATTGTTATGCCTTTTCTCCTGGTTGCTTATTGTGTATTTTACCACAGAATTACTAATCATGATATTATAATTAACCTGCTTTTTAAGCCAATGAATTCACTGAGAACAAAATACACATTTTCCGGGATAATATGACCTGAAGGATTTTTTTTGACTCAGTAAATATACATAGTGGACAATGCTGGTAAGTCCAGCTTTGCCACTCGGGCCAGCGTGCCCCAGAGTTGTGCAAAATGACACAGGCCACTTGTAACATTAGACCAACAATTCGACCAAACTGAAAATGCCTGCTTCCCTCCAGCAAGCTAAAAAGAGCATCTGTAGCCAGCAGTATGGTTACCGCCACAAGATCCTTCCCTGCCCGCCCCGTGCAATGGCTCCATCTCCGGGTGGGTCCTGGTTGGCCTAAGCCACTCCACGTAACCCCATCCCTTCGCCAGCGGTTAGTTAGGAAAGTGCACATGACCCATGAAGGCCAATGAAGTAAGAGGCAAAGCTGACTGGGGCTGTGGGGGAAAGTCTCCCAACTTTTGAGGGAAACTTTTAAGGGAATTCCCACTGGACACAGATGAGAACCTGGGAACTGCTACCACCACCTCACTGCCAACCTGAGAATGAAGCTGCCCCCTGGAGGAAAGCTGGGCCAAGACAGTCACAGGCAATGAAGATGGCACCACCAGGTCCGGTCCACCTGGAAGCCACCCCACTCCGGACCACCAGCAACCCGAGGCAGTACAGCTCCTGGTGGCTGCAGCCCCTTAATTCGAGTTAGATTCTCTGTGACTTGCACCCCAAAGCATATGAACTGAAGGATTCCCCATAGCCACCCACACCATGATGAGATTTAACTACTCCACCACCTGCAAGCCATTTAATTGTTTTGGTCACAACAAGGGGAACGTGCCCTCACACTCCTCTACGTGGTTTTTGGATGTGATTCACCTTTTATACACAGATACCAGTCTGCACCAAATTCTTAAGACTCGGATTCTAATTCTAAGAATCCTTGGTATAATGGGGCAATGACTCAACCCAAAATGAATAAAGCTGAATTCTACAGAGCCAGCAGGGAGGTTTCGGTGGGGAAAGGAACATTACAATTGGATTATGCGGGGCGGGGGGGGGGGGGGGGGGGGAGGGGAACTGGTTGCAATTTAATGAGCACAGTGGACACCCCCACCATCATCACTATCAGCATCAATAAATATGATGGTTAACATTAACTTTTTATTTTATGCTAGGTACTATATCAAAGGTCTGTCATACATTAGATCCTTTATGGTTTCACTGAATTCTTTTTAAAAATCTTACAAAGCAACTATAATTCACTGAGTTTTACAAATGAAGAAACGGAGCCCTAACCGGTTTGGCTCAGTGGATAGAGCATCGGCCTGCGGACTGAAGGGTCCCAGGTTCAATTCCGGTCAAGGGCATGTACCTTGGTTGCGGGCACATCCCCAGTAGGAGGTGTGCAGGAGGCAGCTGATCAATGTTTCTCTTTCATCGATGTTTCTAACTCTCTATCCCTCTCCCTTCCTCTCTGTAAAAAATCAATAAAATATATTTTTTAAAAAAAACAAATGAAGAAAACGGGGACGTCAAAGGGGGAAGTGGCTCCCCGGGGTTGGGGTCGCAGTCAGGGAGCAGCGGAGCCGCTACCCCAGGGCTGATGGACTCCAGGGTCCTGCCGCCTGTCACCCCTGCACTGCTGGGCTCTAAAGGAGCAACCGCAATGGCAGTCATAGCTGTCCCAGATCGAACACTCACTCAGGGCCAGAAATTCATGCCTATTAACCCCTATAAGGTAAGTATTACTACGCTCATTTAATAATGGAAACTTCCCCAAGGCCACACAGCTGTAACACTGAATCTGAACTACAGTATCTAACTGCTCACCTAAGGTCTCTCTGGGCAGCTGCACTTTGAAAGTGGATGGGATCTCAAGTGGTCCTGTCCCGTGGGTACAAGTCCGACTGCGTGTTTCAGTGACCGCATGCACGTGTGTGTGTAGGGGGTAAATACGTCCATGCATGTGTGTGCCAGCTTCTCCCTGCTCCCGTCGCAGGCCTGGCACCACGCCTTCCTGCAGGTCTGTGCAGAGCAGAGTGATGGCCAGCGCCACTTTCTAACTAAGCCCAGCACCGCGTGGGGGCAGAGAATGCTCTTGACTTGACAACAGTTCCCTTGCCTCCCCAGGCAGCACCATGCAGGTCATCACAGAGCAGGTGCTGGGACTGCTCAGACGGGTGGGAAAGGGGGTGGGCACCACCTCATCTTGTCATCATCTGACTCAGCGGCTCTGCTCTGGGATGAAACAAGGAGGAAATAGGCAAAGTGAGTCTTGGGATCCTTCCGCCTCCTGTCCTAGGCTGGCATTCTCTCTTTCTCTTTCTCTCTCTCTCTCTCTCTCTCTCTCTCTCTCTCTCTCTCTCTCTCTCTCTCCACCTTACACCCACACCCTCCAGCCACTGTCCTGACACCGCTTTCCAACTGTTACCAAATTCCTCCATGATTAAGGCAGCCCGACTATTCAGTTCAAAAGTTAAAGCAATTCTTTGCTGATTTACAAACTTACGTATAAGAAACGTCTCATATAGTTGCCTATATTGTAAAACCATAATTGCATGAAACTGGGCAGCCCCAGAAGGGCTGGGCCCTGCAGTTATCGCACAGTAGTCCATCCTGCCTTTCTCCCATTTCCCGCACCAGGCTCCTAGTTAGAGATGAAGTAAGTCATTTACATAAACTAGCACCTCCTAAGGTGCTAGGACCCAGGGAGCTGGGCTGCTGTCAGCCAGGCAGTGATAACAAGAGGTGAGATAAGAAGTGGGGGGCCCTCCGCTCATCCGTGTGTAAGAAAAACTCAGGACGCCCCTTCCATCCAACACACATTGTCCAAGCATGTTAATCTGATTTCTTCTGTATAAAAATCAGTGCCATTTTCGCTGGGACTAAATTATAGGCATCTGGATGCTCTGTGGTAAGAAGTCCTCCCCTGCCAATCACACAAATTATAAACATAAATTACCTGTTTTTGAGCAACCACCATACTAAAAGCTTCACAAGCCTTCTTGCTAATCTTCTCAATAATCTTTAAGTTTTTTAATGAATGGACTTATTCTCATTCATCCAACCATTTATTTACGCAACCCATTGATAATGAGCACCTGCCACAAGCCAAGCATTGTGCTGGGCATCCCGGTGAAAAGCAGACTAGTAAACAGACTCTGATATGACCCCGAGGTCAGTGCTCACATGAGAAACAGAATAAGAGGCTTGGGGAGTCCACAGCGGGCCCTGGGAAGCTGGGGAGGCTGCCTGGAGGATGGGCATTTAAGCGGAGAACTGGGCATTAGGGAAGAGTCAGCCAGGCAGAGAGGGTGGGCATTGGGTGGGTCACATTTTAAATAGCAGGGTCAGGGTAGGCCTCACTGAGAGGGGACACGTGAGCAAACTAGAGAAGGGAAGGGGGGGGGCAATTCAGAGAGCTGGGGAGACAAGAAGGCGGTGCAAAGCCCTCAGGGGGGAGCCTGCCTCGCACGTTCCAACAGCAGCGAGAGGACCAGAGGGGCCAGAGCAGGAGCAGCAGGACATCACGCGGAGGGCCTGCCATGCAGGGCCTTTGCCTCTTGCTCTGAGTGAAATGAGCAGCCATCGGAGGGTTGTAAGAAGTCATGACACTATCCTCCTTGGCTGGTGCTGAGCACAGACGGGCAGGGAGCAGGGGCAAAGGCTAAGAGACCGACTGGAAGCTATTACAGCAACAACATAGTAAGGGTGTCTGCTTCCTCTCTGGAACCCTGGGCAGAGAGCGCCATCCACAGGAACTCAGCCCACCGTGAGGAATAATGGAGGCAGAGAGAGAGGGCCTAAGAGAGCCGTGGGCCTCCTAAAGTTATGACTCAGGAGGGTCTCTGAAGATTTCCCACCTTCAGCCCACAGCCCTGCGTGCAGACCGGAGCCGGGGACCTCGCCACAGGCCTGAACTGACCAGTGCCCCACTCCAATGTCAGGCCAGGAAAGCTCCAGGAAAGAAGGGGTAGAAGACAGACTGTTAGTTAACTACATACTTAATAATAATAAATAACAAAACAAAAAGTCCAACCGTGAATTAACTAGAAAATCTCAGGCTAGACCCAAGGAAAAACATGTTGTTTTCCATTACAATGGCTGGTGACTCAGAAAGCAAACAAGGTTCTGGAAATAATGTGAGCTACATTTTTTTTAAATATGTTTTTATTGATTTTAGAGAGAAAGAGAAAGGGAGAGGGAGAGAGAGGCAGACTCACTGATGAGAGAGAAATATTGATCGGCTGCCTCCTGCACGCCCAACCATCAGGGATCGAGCCCACAACCCAGGCACGTGCCCTGACCAGGAATGGAAACAACCAGCAACCTTTTGGGGTGCAGGAGGACACTCGGCCAACTGAGCACACTGGCCTGGGCTGAAAGCTGCATTTTTATAACCAAGTTCTGTGGCTGTACAAACTCAAATCTGCTTCAAACTATACCATTGAAAAGAGCACTGCGATAGAGCATAGAACACAGAAGACAGGAGTCCATATTATTTATCTCTAGCTCATCTGTACTACTCATTTTTTGGGAACAGTTAGGGCTAAAATTCAGCAATGAAGGTTTTAAATGTTCAAGGTCATGTCTTAGGACCCCAGGTGTAATTCGTGCGGTCTTAATGTGGGTTGCCATGGCAATGATTGTCTTAGCTTCATCCTAGGTAATGATATCCATTAAAATCATGATTTGATGTGCTAATTATATTTTTACTTTTTTCTTCATTTTTTAAGACTATTTTTTTAGAGCAGTTGTAGGTTCCGAGCAAAACTGATAGGAAGGTACAGAGAGTTCCCATATACCTGCTGCTCCTACACTGACATAGCTTCCCCCACTGTCAACATTCCCCCCAGAGCGGTGCATTTGCTACAACGGATGAAACTACATGGACACATCCTTATCATTCAGAGCCCAGAGTTTGCATTAGGGTTTACTCTCGGCTTCTGTAGGTTTGGACAAATGTATCCAGCATTACAGTATCATGCAGTGTATTTTCACTGCCTTAAAAACCCTCTGTGCCCCGCCTTGTCATCCCTGCCTTCCCCCAATTCCTTCCAACCACCCATCCCTTTTTTACTGTCTCCCTCCGTTTGCACTTTCCAGAATGCCCTGAAGGTGGAACCATACAGTATGCAGCCTTCTCAGATGGGCTTCTTTCACTTAGTACTGTGCCTCCAAGGCCCCGCCTTGTCTTTTCATGGATTGATGGCTCATTTCCTTTTCGCTGAATAATCTTCCATTGTTGGGATGTAGCACAGTTCACCTATTTATTCTTCACCTACTGAAGGACATCTGGCTTCCACGTTTTGGGGATTATGAATAAAACTGCTAGAAATTTGGGCGCGTAGGTTTTTGTATGGACACAGTCTTCAGCTCCTTTGGATAAATCCTAACGAGCGTGATTGCTGAATCGATGGTTAACAGTATGTTTATTTAATGTTAGGAACTGCCGAACTACCTTCCAAAGCGGCTGCAACATTTTGCACTGCCACCTGCAACGAATGAGAGTTCCTGTTGCTCCACATCCTCACCGGCACTTGGTGATGTCACTGTTCTGATTTTCAGCTATTCTACTAGGTGTGTAGTGGTCTCTTGTTGCTGTTTTACATTTTTCTGTTTTGAAGAATAAATTCCTCGCCAATGAAAAGCATCTAGCGTACCACCGTGTGGGAGACACTGTCCTTGTTGACAGGTAGGCTCTTCCTAAAGTGAGGAAGTCATCCCAGATTTTAATGCTGAACATGAGACAGAGGATGTTAAAGATGGCCCAAGCCATCATCCCCGTCATTGCTTGACTCAGCTGTAAATATTCCCCGCACAGTCAGCCTATGTTTGAGCCTCCATCGACAGGAAGCTCTCTGCCCCCGATAGCTCTATTAGGATAGTCTTTTGTATTCTGAGCTGAAATCGATGAGTGTCAACACAGAAATCAATGGACTGTGAGAAAAACTAATTCATTCACCTCTGCCCACTGCTGACCATCTAGAAAAAAGAGGATGTAATCAGCAATGAAAACAATGAAGAGAAGCCAAAAATCAATGTGTCTCACGTAGGAACAGGGCTCCACTGAAATAATTCGGTATTTTCTCAACTGACTCAGAAGACTATGAGATTTTGCAGTTGCTTCTTTTCCTTCTTCCACCCTTTTTCCTTAAAAAAAAAAAAAATCCCTTTGAGCTGTCTTCCCAGTGAAAGTTAATTGTAACTTTGCTGCAAACCATCACTTTGTGAATCCCGTTATTTTGGGAAGAGTCAACTCCCACAACTCCAGAAGAAGGGCAGGAAGGTCACAACACTGGGACAATCTTTAAGGGATTTTGGGGGAGGTGGTGAGGGGACTCACTGAAGGATCCAGGTTTGAGGCAGGATAGTAAGAAGGTAGAAAAATTCCTTGGCAAGTGGGATGGGGAAACTGAGGCAGCTGGGTGACTCAAACTGGCCCCATCTAGCACCTTGACTCACCTGCCTCCTTCTCCCTTGCAGGACCTTTCTCTTAAGCATTAAGATAATGAGGTTCCAAAGAGCAAATCAAATAATCTTAGGAACAAAGCCTCAGAGACAGATTTTTGGTCAAACTAGAGGTAACATCTAGGCCTCAGTTGTGTTTCAGCTCCAGGCCCAGAAAAGGAGCAAAACCAGATGAAGCAAAGCCATGGCTGACATCAGGACCAGATGTGATGACAAATGACCCCCAACCACCAACCAGTCAGTAAAGACCAGGAGCCTGAAAGGACACGCCTGGAGAGCTGATGAATATTCTGAGAGCCTCCCCTGAGATTTCCCCCAAAATGCCAGCCTTTAGAAAACAGATAAGAACCCCTTAAGGCAAAGGACCCAGTGCACATGTGCTCTCTTGTGCTCTCACACACTCTCTCTCTAGCATGCTTGCACCTCCTCCTCCCACCCGCTTCTTTCCTCAGTCATGTATCTTTGCTTTCCTTCTCCAAGGACCCTGCTTTTGCCTCAGTAACATGTTTCCTGAGTCCACCCAGCCCACCTGGCTCACTTCTGCCTCTGGAACTTTCTAAAAGGCCAAGGCAGCTCTCTGAGCAGCCCACTCTGTTCTTCCTTTTGAGAGTGCTCTCGCTGTGCTAAATAAACTTCCTCTAGAGTTCTTGGCTCTGAATTCTTTCTTTGCTGAACTCAAGAACAGAGGCTGCTAAACCAAGAGCCCACATTGCTGCTATGAATTCCATGGACCACCTAAAACCCATAGAGAAGAGTCTCCCTAATACTTATGTCATCATAGTGTAGAGTTTCTGAAGTGACATTCTACACAGCAGGACCCCCTGGAAGGGAGGAAGGGGTCCTATTTCTAGTTGGCTCTCCACTGCTTTTTGTCCTTTGATCAAAAGAAAAGGCTGATTTTTAGGGGTGGGCTGCAATTTTCAAAGAGGTGCTCAGTTAGGGGTGGGAGGGGGTGTTGATAATGAAAGCCCTTAGAAACTAATACTGGATCAGGTCCTGCAGCACTGCAGACAGAATGGAAAGCTGTCACTGTGAAAGGTGACTCAGGCTGGGAGTGGGGGAGGCAGGGAGGTGCTGGTGCTCCAGGGATGGTCTCCCTCGGCGAGGCCCCAGGAGGGAGAGCTCCTCACACGCCCAGCTCCAGCTGCTGAGAATTTCCCTCCAGAATCACCTTTGCCTTGAATTGCCCTCGCTGGCCCTTCTTCCCCTTCCTCTAGCCCTAGTTTTGTCACTTACCAGCTTAATGTGCTTGAACAAGTCAGTGGGCCTCTCTGGGTCTCTGTTTTCTCATCTGTAAAATGGAGATGACAGTCCTTACCTCCAGTAGCTTTATTATGAGGATTAAATAAAGTGTGAGAAAGCACTTTCTAAGCTCTAAAGCTTATGGAGAAAAGTGTTATTAATAATATCTGATTTAAAGTTCTATCACATGTTTTACCTATTTTTCATGAAGTAGGGAGGAAGAGAGTTGCTATTCCTCACACTCCAAGGACTATATGAGGAATGGGGATTAAGCTGCCCATCCTCAGTTCAAATACCTGAGCCACTGGTCTTCATCAATGTTGAGATGGCAGCAGTTTCATTTTACAACTGACCTCAGAAAAGTTGAAGGTCGAGTCAGCCCACTGCAGAAATTCCATGGCCTGTGGAGCCTCCCCGCTTCCCTACCGCCCCCCCCCCCCCCCCCCCCCAGCTACATCCCCCCAGCCTGGGGTTGAAGCAACAATGGAAAACTGAGCCTCAGAGCAGGGATGGGAGGAGGGGGTGGTGCTCTGGGCCAAGCACCAGCTTGACAAGGTGACATTGGCACATTCGCATCAGGCTGGCTAATTGACCTATTACAGGAGCATCTGCCTCTGCAAAAGTGAGGTGGCCACCAGCTCTGGCACGTTTGCTAGGAGAGAGTCCAGGATCTCCAGGGCTGCATTCTGTCTTGGGCAATGGAGCAGGGCTTTTGAGAAGGAGAGCTCCTGTGGGAACAGCCTGCAGGACAAGACAGCCAAGGGTTGATCCAAGTTGAGGCCTGTACCTGGATGCCCCAGGGCTGCAGAGCCGGCACGGGAAAGGGAGAATGAGGAGAAGGCAGAGGGAGAGATGCTGGGTCCTGAAGCTGGACTCTAGTCATCAGATGTGGCGCATTCAGAAGCGTCTGTCACTGTCCTCCTTCTGCTAGAACCTTCCTGTGGGCTCAGTAGACTGTCACCTGGTTAGGCAGGAGGCTGGACTGCTTAGGGGTTCAGGGCAGAGTCCTAATTGCTAGTTATTCCACTGAGATCTAATCAGAGGAGAGGATTTGATCATGTAAGACCTACTGGGAGCCTGGGAGGCGTAGGGATGGGGCTGATGATGCTCTTGCCTGTTCCAGAGACATTCTGACAGCTCCCGCAGGGCCCTGCACTTTTTCACTGCTGGCTGTCAAACATGCCCCACTCCCGAAATACAAAGACTCCAGTCTCCTCCCAATTCCCAGAAGGAAAATTAGTTAATGAAAAGAATTTCTCGATATTAAGATTTCTCTCCTGTAATTGGTTTTTCTTAAACTCTTGAGATCTGTCATCTCTTGTCTATTTACGGTGATTTTATCCATTTTAGCAGAAGGTATTTATTCGGGGTTAAAGAGATCTGTGTCTATGCTATTCCACCGAGTATCGTGACTTTGCAGATGCTCAGCCATCTGGACAAGTGATGAAGATAAAAATCCTACCTTTTGACCAAACGCAAGAGGAATTGTGGGGAAGGTGCCTTAACTGCAGCCATAGTTACCCACCATCATCAAAGTCATCAAAGATATCAAAACCACAAGTTTTTAAAAATATATACCATCCAACAAGCCCAGTTGATGACTTGCTTCCCAGATTGCTGAGAAAATTGAAGCAAACAGAAGATAACTTCACAAACTCCTATAACCATATCTGCCCACCTACCACATCGTTTGTCTTCCTGGTTCTTACTATAGATGAACCAAGTAGGCCTCTATCTGAAGTCAGCCTCTCCTTCTTGACACAAGTTCTTATCTCTCTCTCCTACTCAAGAACAATGCTCCAGCAATTCTCTTTCTCTTGAACATCACCAATTTTTCACTCCCTGCTGGGCTATTCCCATCAGCATACATAGTATTCTCTTTCTCATTTTTAGGAAAAAACGCTTCCGTCACCACTTATTACCCCATTTCTTTACTCTCTTCTGCATTAAACGCTCAAAAGAACTGTCTATACTCATCGTCTCCACTTCTGTCCTCCCATCCTTTCTTACACCAAATTTCTTCATGGCTTTTGTTAAGGTCACCAACGACCTCCACATTGCTAAATCCAATGATCAATTCTTTTTGTCATACTCCATCTGCTCGCTAACTTCCAACATGCCCCGACCTCCCGGTATTCATACCCTTGTGCAGTCTCCTCTGACACTGTGCCTGGGTTGGACCAAGAGCATCTAGATGGTATGACCCTTCCAAAACTAGGCTACGAAAGACGGTGATAACCATCTCGGGCGCTCTCTCGTGCTCTTTCTCTCTTTCTTTCGGATCCTTTCTCTGGGAGAAGTTGCTGCATGAGATGAGGCCACTCAGACAGCCTACAGAAAAACTCACTTGCCGGGGAACTGAGGTATCTGGCCAACAACCCGTGAGGAACTGAGGACCATCAAGAACTGCAAGAATGATCCTGGAGCAGGATTCTCCAGCCACAGTCAAGCCTAGAGGTGACTGCAGCCCTAGCTAACAACTACAGCTGGACTACAACCTCACAGGAGACCTTTGGCCAGAACCACCCAGCGTAGCCACTCCGATTCCTGACCCTCTGTGTGTTGTTTTAAGCTACTACGTTGTGGAGGAATTCCCTCCCCAACATTAGATAATTAATACACTTGACCCTGCTCATTATTTGACACAGTTGATCACTCCTTCCTCCTTGAAACACTTTCTTCATTCGGCTTCCATTATACCATTCTCTCCGTTTTCCTTCTACTTCCTGAATCACCTCCTCTCAATCTCCTTTGTTAGTTCTCCTACTTCTGCCCAATTTCTTTAAATTGGAGACCTTAAGACTGGGTCCTTGGCCCTCTTCTCTCCCATTACTACACTCACTCCCTTGGTGACCTCTCAGGGTTTTAGTTCCTACCATCTATCTCTATGTCATCAACTCCCAAATTTACATCTCAGCGAGATCTCTCTCCCAAACTTCTGACTCTCCTAGTCAACTGACTCCATGACTTCTCCACCTGGATATTTAATAGGCAGCTCAAATTCAAACCGCTCAAAAGTGCACTCCTAATTATTCCCACTCAAACCCGTTCCACATTCTTCTGAATTGATGGCAGCTCCATCCTCCTTGCTGCTCAGACTATCGCTGATTCCCGTCTTCCTTATACCCTGCATCCGATCATCAGTAAGTCCTATTGACTGTAAATTCTTCTTCCAGTCTTTGCTGAAACACCACCTTATCGGTGATGCCTGTGTCCTGGCCCTCCTCTTAAATGTGCACACCGCCCCACCCCGGGCCCTCCCAGGCCTCCTCATCCTGTGTCCATCCGCTCACCCCCACATAACGCTTAACATCTTTTGTTACACTAGAAACTTTGTTTTTTAGTTTATTGTCTATCTTCCCTTGCTAAAATTTAAACTACAAAAGGGCAGGTATCTTGTCTGTTTTATTTGCTATCGGCCCTAAGCCATTAAGACAGTGTTTGGAATATAGTCAACACCAAAAAAACAACAACTCTGTTGAATGAATGAATGAATAACTATTATCCATAATTATTACAAAAGCCTGGCAAGCTTTTCTTTTTAATTTTCCACATTTTACAGATGACGAAACCAAAGAAAAGGGAATTAACATTTCTCAGTCTTTCTAGGTGCCAGACACTTTATATACATTATCTTACTTACTCTTCCCCTGTTCCAAGACTCAGAGAAGTTAAGTGGCTTCCAACGTCACATCAGTGAGGGGAAGCCAAGTCCTGATTTGAATCCAGGCCCCGAGGGTACCCCACCATGCGTCCCACTCTTCCACCACACACCCGCCATACCCTGGATGGGTCAGGGATCAATGGTCACCTGAGACAACTGTCTTTGGCCCACAAAACCCACCACGTCATGCTCTCCTGGTCCCTTCAGGGTCCTGCTTGAAGACCAGCAGACAATCCCTACCTTTCCTCCTGGCCATAGGTACAGGCACCAGTCCCCTCAAACCCACAGACCCAGGAAAAGGTTCTTGATGTTCACTTTTTGAAAGTGGCTAACATTTTTCCAAATATTTGCCACATAAGGGTTTTTGAAGCCTTTGAGGCCAGAAGAGCACATGTTGGCCCACGAAAACAGCGCCTTCCCACAGTCCCATCCTCAAAGCCTTGAAGTCAGCGAGAAGTCGGAGGAGACACTGAGCACCAATGGCAATAATGGCTGACATTATGTTGGCTCTCACAACATGCCAGATGCCAGACCTTCCCGAATGCTGTAGATATGTTACACCTCATCAATCCTCACAACAACCCTGTAAGTCTATAAGGAAGGGACTGTTATTAACCCCATTTTGCAGATGAGACAAACTGAGGCACGGAGAGTAACATTCCGTGGGAAGGAGTGGAGTCGGAATTTGAACCCAGGCAGCCTACCCCGCCAAGCCTGTATTTAGCTGATACGCCACACTTCAGCCAGAAAGCGTGTGGGGTGGGGAAACAACGCCTGCAGCTGTTTAAGGCTCTAGAACACCACAGGGCAAATCCATTCATACTCGCAGACAGCATCCGCATTGGTAAACAAGTTGACACCCTAGCCTCCAATACAGCTACCCACATTTAACTCTATTATCACCTCACACACCCCATTCTTACCTTCCAAAAGAGCCAGCCCTCCACTTTCCACTAGATCAGTCATCCATTATTCATTGCTAAACATAACATTTCAACATTGCCAGCACCACACAAGATCTCACGCGCAGCTTCTCAGCCTGCTCTCCATCTCAGCCTCTCTCACCATGTCTTTTCCCAGCTACCCATTAATTAAGGGCAGCCTCTTTCTCCCCGGGAGCTACAATTTCATATTTGCTTCCAGTGATTGCATTGCTGTCTTATTCCTAAAGCACGCTCCTTGCGGGTGGGGCTCATTAATCATTAATCACACACATTTCTACCTGCTTAGCTTTTTCTTCTTTTTTTTTAAACACTGACCGCTTGGTCTTCAAGATTGCATAAATTTCCACTCACCAGATGTTGCTCAGGCGTCCACTCTGTGCCTGGACATAGTGGTGACATTTCTGAAATAGCTCTCTTTGGAAAACCTATGACTTAACCAAGTAGGAAAAGCAACTTTAAACCTTTTAGGAATTCTGAAAAGGATAAAAAGATCCCTGTGGGCCGGAGGAAACCAGGAAGGCTTCATGGAGGAGGTGAGGTTTGAGCTATTCTTCAAGAATGGATAGGATTGGCCAAAGGGAATCTTATATACAAATGCAAGGAGGGTGAAGTTATGAAGGCTTGGTCCATTATCAGGGAAAAGATTCCAGCTGGGGAAACATGGGAAGTAAGATTGGAGAAAAGACAGAAGTTTGCAACCAGCAGCACAAGTCCGTCAGACTTTCCCAGGCACCTCTGGCAGAAGTGGCTCAGAGAGAGAGGCTCTCAGTAGCCACCCTGGTGGCTACTGGGCCACAAAGCAATTGTCATCACAGCGGCCAGCTTGCCAAGTCCCACTGTGACCAGGCCTTGGCCCACCCCCATGAGCATACTGGACCCCAGGTTAGGTGGGAATAAATCTACCTGTTCCACAATCCCAACCCTGCCTTCCTCCACTTCTCCATACAGATGGACAGACTGCGCTTTGAAGCAGGTCAGTACCAGGCCCGGCCACAAACGTCCCACCTCTCCCATCCCCGGTGCCTCCTCCAGAGGAAGCGGGGAGGCTGCAAAAGACAGAACAGAACCACCAGGCTATGTCATCATCCCTGATGACAATTTTTGGTATTGTTTTCGTTGTGGTAAAATACACATAACATAAAGTTCACCCTTTCAAAGTCTACAATTCAAATGAAATTGTCTACCCATTAAGCACTCTCTCGCCGGTTCCCCTGCCCACGCCCCTGGCAACCACTAATCCGCTTCCCGTCTCTATGCATTTGCCTGTTCCAGCTACTCCACATAAACAGAATCAACAATACGTGTCCTTTGTCTGCGGCTTCCCTGATGATGTCTGAATCCATCCCACATGTGTCGAGGACCCTGAGGGGCGAGGCTCTAATGACCGATGGACCCAGAACACCAACCACATACATACAACCTTAGGAAGCATGGCCCGCCTGCCTCTAGACCAGCGGTTCTCAACCTGTGGGTCTCGACCCCTTTGGCGGTCGAACGACCCTTTCACAGGGGTCGCCTAAGACCATCCTGCATATCAGATATTTACATTACGATTCATAACAGTAGCAACATTACAGTTATGAAGTAGCAACGAAAATAATTTTATGGTTGGGTCACAACATGAGGAACTGTATTTAAAGGGCCAATAGGTTGAGAACCACTGCTCTAATGTGGCTGCACATTAGAATCACCTGGGAATCTTTTTAAAATCCTGATTTCTGGGCCTCATCCTCCGAAAATTCTGTTTCTTTGTTACTAATGTTGTGGCCCCACCTCATAACAAAGAAACAGAATTTCCGGAGGATGAGGCCCAGAAATCAGAATTTTAAAAAGATTCCCAGGTGATTCTAATGTGCAGCCAAGGTTGAGAACCACTGCTCTAGACCAGGGGTCCTCAAACTACGGCCCGAGGGCCACATGCGGCCCGCCGAAAACATTTATGCGGTCCGCCGGGTGTTTTTGCTGCCGCTGCCTGTCCTGCTTAGCAGCCGACTCGTCCCGGGCCCGCAGTTCGCATGTGTGGAATGTCTGAGGGACAGTGAACTGGCCCCCTGTTTAAAAAGTTTGAGGACCTCTGCTAGACAAAGAAGGTCAGAGCCCACTCTAAGGAGAGCCAGGCCCACCTGCCCAGACAAGCGCTCAGAGGACCCGAGAGATTTCATTCACCGGAGGCAGAGCCACAGCTCCCCTGGGCCACCCAGAGGCAGGCCTCAGCTTGCAGGGAAGGACGGGAGGTGGAGGAAGTCATGGGGCAGTCAGGAAGGCCTCGCAGAGGAGCAGCTCTGACTCTGGTCTGGAAGAGATGGTGGGGACTCACAGAGGCGGCATTTAACTGCCATCTATATGCGGACACCCCCAAATGTCCACCTCACCTTTGACCTCACCCCTGAACTTCAGACCTGTGCATGCAGATGCCCACATGGCACCTCCACTCAGGTGCCTGATAGGCTTCTCTGAATTAACTCTGATTTCCCTACTCTCCATGCCCTTACGGATCTGCTTTTCTGTCGCAGTAAATGGCACCACTGTCCACCCAGGTGCTCCCGTCAAAGCCCTTGGAAACCATCGCTGACTTCTCTCTTTCCCTAACACCCCACACTCGACAAATCAGCAAATCTTACTGGCTCCACGGTCAAATGCATCTAGAATCTGATCATTTCCCACCCACAGCGCTGCTGCTGCTACACAGCACCAGCACTCGCCTCTCACCTGCACTCCTGCGTCTCCGCACCTGCTCTCGCTTTCGCCTGCCCCGTCAGGGGCTGTTGCTCAGATTGTGTGCACGATTGTTTATTATAATGGAAGCCACATTACATCAATATGTGGTAGCTAATGAACAAAATAAACAAGCAAAATAGAAACAGATTCATTGATACAGAAAACAGACTGGTCAGAGGGGAGAGGGGTTGGAGGACTGGGTAAAAAAGGTGAAAAGATTAAGCAAAAAACAAACCAAACAACAAAAAAGAAAAGAAAACTCATAGACACAGACAGCCAACAGTATGATGAGTATGAGGGGGGTTGGGGAGAAGGTAGAAGAGGATTAAAGGGGAGATAAATGGGACTGAAAGAGACTTGATTTTGGGTGGTGAACACACAAAACAAGATACAGATGAAGTATTAAGAACTGTACACCTGAAACCTAGATAATTTTATTACCCAATGTCACCCCAATAAATTCAATAAAAAAATTTTAAACCCTCCCATGACTTCTCATCACATTGAAAATAAAACCCATAACCTTGTCCACAGCCTACAAGCCCACAGGATGGGGCCCCTGCCTCCTCCATCCCTCTCCTCTCCCTTCACTCGCCGTCCTCAGCTTTACTGTCCTCCATCCTCTTCCTAGAATGTCTCCCGCCTCAGGGCCTTTGCACTGGCTGTTCCCTCTGCCTAAACACTCTTCCCCATGATATTCACATGACTGGCTCCTCAATTCAGGTCTTTTTTCAAATGTCACCTCCACAGAACAGAAAGACCTTCCATGGCCTCCCAAGCTAAATTATACCCTTCTCTCATCACATTTTATTTCCTTACACAGTTTTGTTTTCCATAGAATGAATCATTAATTTGGCAAAAAAAATAAATACACACCCATAGTACATACATATATATGCATGCATCTTCCCTACTAGACTATAAACTGCATGGGGGTGGCTGTTTACCTTATTCACCACCAGATTTGCAATGGGCAGAACGGTGTGTGGCATATAATAGAAACTTATTAAGTATTTTGGGGGGACAATGAATGAATGAGTGCAAATTGGTGTGTCAGAGCCACAAAGAAACTGATTCTTCTAGGAGCAAAAGTCAGGGAATGACAGGAAACACTCCTCTTAAACTCCTTACCTTACCAGGCATAGAAAGGTCTTCATCACCCAACCCTCCCATCTTTCTGGCTTCTCATATTTCTTCATGTCCATGGTCCCCTGCCCCGCCCCCCTTCCCACAGAGCTAGCTGCTTCCTGTTCTCCAGAAGGCCACGCTCCTGTACCCTCTGGATTTCATGCTGTCCTTCTGCTTTCATTCCCTTCACCCTTTGGTTCACCCACCTGCGCCCGCTCACCTTCCAAGCTTGGCTTCAGATGTGAGCAACCTTCCTGGCACCCTGGGAAGAGCTGGCTGCGCCCCCTGCTCTGGCCCCAGACGTCGGCGCCCAGTTCTGTTAGCACGGATCACGTGGCAGGGAAATGATCTGTTTACAGGTTCATCTCCCTTGCTAGACAGTGAGCCTGTTCTTCCATTTACGTGAACACCCTGTTTAACATGTAAATGTCTCTCCTTTTACACTGACAGAACCCGGTTCTTACCAGGCACTCTAATCCTTGACGAATAAATGATTCAATCAATTACCCAAACTAGAGTTCCTCTGGAGTTCACCAGTCTCTGCTAATGGCATCCCTGTGTCGAAACCAATTATGACTGCAGGATGACTAAAAAATCACCACAAGTATCACAAATGCAGTCAACCGTTAGACACGTTCTGTGCATCTTTCAGACTACAGTTCTGATAAGTCATGACCCTGCTCGAATACTCTCCATGGCTCCCAACCACCTAACTCCGTGGTCGGCAAACTGTGGCTCGAAAGCCACATACGGCTCTTTGGCCCCTTGAGTGTGGCTCTTCCACAAAATACCACGTGTGGGCGCGCACGTACAGTGCGATTGAAACTTCGTGGCCCATGCTCAGAAGTCGGTTTTCGGCCTAGGCGAGTCTATTTTGAAGAAGTACTGTTGATATTTGGCTCTGTTGACTAATGAGTTTGCTGACCACTGACCTAACTGAATAATCTTAACAGCCTCAACCTGCCTCCCTGGACTTAACTCACCATCCGGCACGTCCTTTACACGCCAACAAGCCAACGGTCTCATCTTTCCCCAAATGTACCCTCGCCAACATCTCTGCTTGCATTTTCGTTACTCCACTGTTGGAGAACATTCTTTCCTCTCTCCCATCACTGCTTACTAAGGGTCTACTGCACTTCAGCGCTATTTATTGAGCCACCCCACAGGTATGCGCCAGGTGCACATCCGCCTGGCGTCACCCCCAGGGCTGGGAGTGTTCACGGGAGTCCACGCTGCTGAGGGGGATACACGGGCCCTGCTCCATAGAGATAAACAAGCGGCTTTCATGGAGCTTAGAGTCTAGTGGGGAAGGCAAATACGCATAATAATAAAGCTGTGTAGCCCTAGCCGGTTTGGCTCAGTGGGCTGAGCATCGGCCTCTGGACTGAAGGATCCTAGGTTCGATTCCGGTCAAGGGTACGTACCTCAGTTGCAGGTTCCTCCCTGGCCTGGGCCCTGGTCAGGGCTGGTGCAGGAGGCAACCAATTGATGTGTTTCTCTCTATCTTTCCCTCTCTTTTCCACTCTCGCTAAAAATCAATAGAAAAATATTCTCGGGTGAGGATTAAAATAATAGTAATAATAATAATAATAATAAAGCTGTGTACTGAAATAGGGTGTGGTGGGAGGGGGCACAACTTAGCTTGGGGGATCACGAAGGCTTTACTGTGGAGACCACATTTGACCCAAGACCTGAATGAAGTGAGGGGAGACAGATAGGAAACAACAAACAGATAAAATAATTTTGATTAGAGTAAGTGCCACGGTGATATGACAGAGTAGCCATCATTGAGGCGGGATGGGTGGTCGGAGAAGGCCCCTCTGGGGAGGTGCCATGTGGGCTAAGACCGAGGATGTGAAGCAGCAGCCAGCCATGAGGGCATATTCCAGAAAGAGCGGGTGCTGTCCAGAGGGGTGGGGAAGGATGGGGACTGGAGGAGCAGGCCTGCCAGGAGGAAGGGCAGGCCCGTCCAGGGCGATGGGACGGGCAGCCAGGGGCAAATCGTGTGCTGCCCGGCAGGCAGTGCGAGGGCTGGGATGTTTTCCTATGTGATTTCCCAGGCTCCCTTGACAATGGCTTCTGGCAAAGTTCAGCCAAGAGACTGGAAGACGGGATGAAGGGAGAGGCCAGCATAGTCCTCCCTCTCTCTCCCCCTCAGCTCTAGCTGCATTTTATGGCAACACCGGTCTCCTCTGGCCTTGCAGCTTCCCACCAGACAGCCCCTCCCTTGGAGGGGGTCCCCCCAGCCTGGGGGTGGAAGTGGCTTCCTGCTCTGGTTTGCCTCCCACCTCTACATGGATCTACGCAACAAACCCTCAGGTGAAGATCCCGTGGTGCAAACACCTAACGCGCCGCTGACTAATCCAGGAAGCCACAAGGCTTTGAGCAGGGCGTGGCAGGATCTTGCATTACCTTTTGGAAGGATTGCTCTGGGTCTGTAAAAGCTACTGACAGGGAGGAAGATGGGTAGGGTTTTAACCCACCCAGGCGACTCTTCCAACAGGCCCAGCAACAGGTGGTTGTGTCCAGGGCTTTGGGGGCATCACTGAATAAAGAGAAAAACGGACAGAGCCGAGCTCTGTGCTGGAGACAGATGCTAAGCACATGAGGATGAGGGACAGGGAAGAGTCAGTAATGACTCCTCCAGATTTTTGGCTCGACCAACTGGGTGGAAAGTGTAGGGATGGGAAGGGCAGGGCAGGAGCAGTTTGGGGGTCAAAGAGCATGTCAAGCCTCCTTCTTCATGAAGCCTCCAGCCGCCCTTCCGCTAGGAAGCAATTTCTCCCTCTTGATAATCACCCAGCAGTGTGAAATATTATAATTATACAGCTATCTGTCTGTCTGACCTGCCTGCCCTGCTGGACTGTAATTAGGGTCTTACTCACCTTTGTGGTCCCCATGACACCCAGGGGTCTCAGATGTGGAACCGGAGGGCAAAGCACTGCACTGGCAGCCGAAGAGAATAGAACCCATGGCCTCTAGGCAGCAGACCCTGAGTTCCAGCCTCTCACTGCACACAGGCATACGGCTGTCAGCAGCCACGGGGAGCCCTTGCTGCCCTTCCCCCCAGTCTCAGCTCAAACTCACACACCTGCCGATGGGCAGGTGTCTACACGCTCAGACCCCTTCTCTGCCCAGCCCACGATTCCCTTCTTTCCAGCAGGAAGGACACACAGAGGCTCAACACGTGTCTAGTTGAACTGAATCAAACTGACATCGTCAAATAGCACGCAAGACATGTCCTCTTTTATAAGCTCTCTCTACTTCTTCCACTTCCCCAACCTCTCATTAAAAAAAAAACAAACAAAAAAAAACGGTGTCCTCTCTCTGGCCATCACCAAACTCACTGAAGCCATCCCCCGGGTCAAGTTGATGAGGGGGGAGCCCTGGGCCCATCACTGATCCTGTTCCCTGGGGCAGTGGCTTACCCGCTGGCCCTTTGTGCATCTGCACAGTGGGCACCGCGCCCTGCCCAGCCTCGGGGGCTGTAAGAGCAGCCATCCTGCCACAGAGGGGAGGCCTCATGTTCTCAGGAGGAAAAGTCATCCCGGGAAATGGAAAACTACTGCCTCCTGCCTCTCACGGTCCCATCCCCACACACAGCCTGCCTCTCCTCACATCCTCTTTCTGTAGCTGCGGCCACTTCAGGCTCCTCCTCCACGTCCGTCCACTGCCTCCTCACTTAATTTTTGAATTAATCTCGAGCTCGGTGTCCTCGCTGTAAGAGCTCCTCAGGTCCCATGTACATCCCTTCGCATTCGCTTCTCTCCCTCGGTCCCTCTGCCCTGAACCAGCAGAGACCATCCCCCCGGCCCCAAGTGCCCAACAGCACATGCTCACCAGGTGCCCACCTGGGCGAGACGCCGTGCCAGACGGTGCCCACGCAGACGAGAGGCGTGTCCTCCCGGAGCTGGGACCCTCGGAGGATGCGGGACAACTCGGAACAACACTCGCTGTGGGGGCAGGACACGGCTCTGGCCCGCCCTGTGATAAGGGCGCCCACAGGGTTTCATACCATTTCTGGCCACGGCACTCCCTCCCTACGTCTCTGCATAAAGCTGACCCCCCGTTTTCTGCTTCCTCCTCGTGCTCATGATACAACTGATCCTCATTATTCACAGATTCCACATTTACAAAATCACCTACTCACTAAAATGTAACCCCAAAATCAACACTCCAGGCGCTTTCACGCTCATCCACGGGTGTGCAGAGTGGCAAAGCACCTGAGTCCCCGACGTACCAGGTGACATGGAACAGGTGACGCTCTGCCTCCTCCTCTCAGCTCTCGCCGTAAACGAGTGTCCTTTGTACTGCCCGGTCAGTGCCACGGGTTTTGCACATTTGTGCTTTCTTTTGGTGATGTCACCGTTTGAAATGGTCCCCAAGCCTAGTGCTGAAGTGCTGCCTGGTGTCCCCAAGCACAAGAAGGCAGCAATGTGTCTTACAGAGAACACATGTGTGAGGTAAACTTGGTTCAGGCATGAGTCACAGTGCCGTTGGCTGTGAGTTCAATGTTAATGAATCAGCAATACATGCTGCAGAGGTGTCTTCAAACAGAAATGCACATAACACAAGGCCACGTGCTGACTGGCACAGAGGCTCACAGGAACCTGACCCGTATTTCCCCAGGAGCAGAGGCTCAGTGTTCGCTAATGCAGTGTTCATAGCGACTCCCCAGGACGCAATACTGCACAGGCATGGACTGTGCTTGGAGCTCTCCAGGCCCCTCGGTTCTGCTGGGCCGTGTGAGCGAAGGTGAGCATCGCTTACAACGAGCGTGGAGGTGGCTCTGCCGAGGCCACTGGTGATCAGTGAAGTGTCAGCTCTGGGTGCTCCACGCGGGAGAAGCTAAAGACTGTGGCCAAGATGACCATGGGGTCTGATACCTTAGCCTCCAAGGGGTTCTGGGAGCCCGTCTGGAGAAGGAAAGAGTTGGCTACCATCAAGCACCCAGGCTGGGTTTACAGGTTCCCAAGGAGAGGGTCAGGATCCCAGAGTGGAAGGGACAGAGAGATAGATCTGAGCTCAGGGAGGTGTGTCTGACAGTCAGCAGGGCCTGGAGATGGGAGGGCAGCCTCAGGTGGTAATGAGTGCCTGTCACCACAGGTGACAACCACCAAAGGGGACATGAGAAAACACAAGTGCTGATATTTGAGAATCCGTTATTCTAGAAAGATAAATTCCCCAAGTGGAAACCGAGACTCTGCCAGGGCAAGATCCCTGCTCCCTCCCTACAGGTCCACGTCTCCCATCTCTGCTCTGGAAATGGGGCGATGCCATCTGCACTTCCAGAGAGAGGATGTCCAGCCCTGGGCACCGTGTCCATGTGCTTTTGCCACCACCTCGGAGACCTGTGCCCAGGAACGGCCCTCCCCCAGCACACGCGCTTCACCGCCTGTGGCTCTGATAGTAGAGAGAAGCTAGAAGGTGGCGGATCACCGATTATCCCCAGATCAATTGAGAGCAATTACCATAAGAACATTTCCTTTTATGCCTCAAGCTGAGCCAAATACATAAGCGTGGAAATAAGTCCCCTTTCCAATCATTTTTAAACTGTAAGTCTCACTGGGAAAGCGACTTGGCTGTCAGGAGAAAATACAGGCCTGGAAAGGGAGCTCTGTGTCATCAGAAGGCTTTCAGAAGAGCGGCCAAGCCGTTTTTCAGGAGGGTGACAAGGTCCATGAGGTGACACCTGCCTTCTCCATGGGCAAGCAGAGAGCCCCTCCACCTCACTTCATTCGCTGCACTGGCGTGTTCCAGGGATGGGCGAGAAGAGAGTCTGGGAGGGTTCCCACTGGCCATGTGGTTTGGCTTCTCACGGGCTTATTATGTCCCCTGTGCATGTGGAGGGGGCTGGGGCTCAGAGGCCAGTGTCCACGCTGGTACCTGCATCCTTGAGCTTCTACCATCAGCTCATGAAGGAAAACAGGAGTCAATCAATGAAAAAATAACTGTCCAGTGAACACAGGCGACGGAGCCTGCCGTGGGATGAAAACAAAAGCCAAGCGCAGCTCCCACCTGCAGAGTGTGAAGACTCATTGAGGAGGGAGGAGAGCACACATAAAAACTGGTAAGAAATTGCCCTGGCCAAGCGGCTCAGCTGGTTGGAGTGTCGTCCTGTACCCCGAAAGGCTGCAGGTTCGATTCCCAGTCTGGGCACATACCTAGGTTGTGGGTCGATCCCTGGTTGGGACATGGACAGGAGACAACCCATCAATGTTTCTCTCTCTCCCTCTCCCCCTCCACCAGGCACCATGGTTAGGAAGGTGTAAGAGGAACAGAAGGGCCCTCAGAAATCTCATTTTCTCTGTGCCAGAGAGATTAGATTTCCAGATATGAGCAGCAGCCAGTGCAGATGTGCAGTGTCCAGCGTGGCAGCCTCTAGCCACATGCGGCTATTTACATTTAAATTAAATTAAATTTAAAACTCAGTTTCTCAGTCACACTAGTCACATTGCAAGTGTGCAATCCTTACTGGCTAGTTGCTACCATATGGGCCAGAGTAGAATTTCCATCATCACAGAAAGTTCTACTGAACAGCTTGGACCAAACTGTCCTTACTCCCTTCAATGTGCTTACAATGCCCTAGAACAGTGATGGCGAACCTATGACATGCGTGTCAGAGGTGACACGCGAACTCATTTTTTTGGCTGATTTTTCTTTGTTAAATGGCATTTAAATATATAAAATAAATATCAAAAATATAAGTCTTTGTTTTACTATCGTTGCAAATATCAAAAAATGTCTATATGTGACACGGCACCAGAGTTAAGTTAGGGTTTTTCAAAATGCTGACACACCGAGCTCAAAAGGTTCTCCATCACTGCCCTAGAATGAACCCCAAACTCACTACCATGGCATAGATGGCCCGGCCTGGCTCTCAGGACTCCTTTTTGCCACTGTGACCTCACACGCCATACGCACCTCACCAGCCACACTGACCGGGCCTCTTTCTGTCCTTCCTCGACGGCTAGCTGAACCGCTTCCCCGGCCCTTCTGCCAACCTGATTTCTCCTCACCTTGTGGGGTTCAATCAAAGCGCCCCTTCTCTGGGGTCCCTCCTGACACCTTAGATGAGACAAGGTCTCCTACTTTGCAATCTCAGTGAAGTCTGCATTTTGCCCATCAGAGCCCACTACACCTGCTCACTGATGTATCCCAAGTGCTCCAAACACTGCCTGGCTCATGGTAAGCTCTCTGTAACTATTTGCTGAATGAATGAATGAATGAATGAATGCTTGAACAAACAAATAACTCTTCGTTAGAATTCCATGTATCATTGTTTGTCGACCATCATGGTTTGCAGAGTTCATGAGGACGGGGATCTTGTTTATCTCATTCACCACCTTATCTCCAGTCTGTTTGGTATATTAGATGATCAAAGTTTTTGAGGAAAAATGAGGAATAAAAGAAAGGAAGGGAGAAAAATGGGAGGGAGGGAGAGAAAGTACGAGAGAAGAGAGAGAGAGAGATGAGAAAAGGAGGAAGGGAGGGAGGAAGACAAGAGTAAAGAAAACCAAAGGAAGCTGTAGGTGAGTAAATGATGGATGCAGTTTCCGCCTTAGGAGGCAGGAACACGATGGTGTTGTTGAGTAACAGAATAGCTCGGAGCTAACGCACCCAGCAGTCAGGCTTTGACTATTCAACACTAGAACAGTCATCTTTCCATCACCAGCTCAAGGACAGGCTTACAGAGCCTCCCTGAATAGCCTCCCGCTGCCGCCCCCCACTCCCAGCCCAGTGCAGTGAGAAACAGACAGACGTGCAAATTAAGCTTTTTATTACAATTAACAGCCTAACGCAGGCATCGCCTGTCTTGCGGAAATGTGATATTTCATCTGAGATGCTCATAATCAAAGCCCAATGGTTGAGGCTGTGAATCAATTCGCTGCCTATTTTTCCGACAGCTTTATGTAAAATGATTTTTATGCTATACCCTTGCTAGTTCTCCCCAAGGAACTCAAGGCAATTTACAAACTTGTCATCCTCCTGACACCCTGGGAGTAAAAGAGGTAAGTGTTTAGAACTTATAGGCGGGGGGCGAAGAGCCATGTGACAGGATTAAGTGTCTATTTGCCCAGGCAGGAGAGACTCATCCTGTCCCCGGAGCCGCCCCCCCCCCCTCTTTTGAAGCTGAATAGAGTAATAATCGTTATAGTAATAACCCTAAAAGCCATCTCTGCAGAGAAGTAAGAGCAGAGGCTGAGCTGGAGAGGCTGAAGGCGAGTAAGGTGTGAGGCAGTAGTGCCAGCAGGTATGAGCACAGTCACTGGTAAAGAGGAAAGAGGCCGGAAACCAGGAAAGGTTGCTAACGGTGAAGACAGAGGCACAGAGAGAGCTTGGAAGGGGCTGGGAGGGCTTGAGCCAGGAGCCCTGGGTGTGAGGATCGTCTCTTCAAAGGAGAGGAAACAGAGGCTGCAGGAGAGAGGCAGGTATTTGAAAGATGCATTTTAGAAAGACAGGCAAACCCAAAAATCACTATTTTAAAGATAAGGAATCCCCTCACCAGAGAAGCCTAAGCCCAAACGGTGAGCCCAAAAGCTAGAGGCAGGAAGCACTCCCCTCCCGCTCCTACCCCAAGCTGTGAGGGACATTCCCAAAAGGAAGGCAAGTCACCAGCCACCTCCCAGCATGAGGTCCTCTCTGCCTCTGTCTCCTACAGAACAGGGAGGAAAAGAAAATTGAGATACAAAGACCTGGCTCAGGAAACCTCTGGTAGGTCAATGCCATCATAGGATGGAGGGGAAGCCAGAACCCTGGGCAGTTTCTGCTGCCCCGGGCAGGCAAAGGAGGTGGTGCTTGCTTCATGGCTCCCCCGTCCTTAGCAGAACTAGGATTAACACCGTTGCCCAAAGTTTCCATTCCATATTTGCACAGTCCAGCCCAGCACCAAGTTTAGCATGTGTTTCCAGCTGCAGTCCATCAGACCATGGTGTGTGGGGTCCGCATGGCCCTGGGCCACACAGCCTCTAGGAACATGGGAGAATGCAAGGAAGCAGGAACAAACAGAGGAACCAAAAAGGAGAGAGAATGTCTTTGGGGATTTTAACTAGGAACATAACCAATTAAGCCTTTCACTTGCAGTGGCTCTGTCCCCCCCACCACCCCCACCACCCCCCACAACCAATTATCTTTGTTTCCAGGTTAGACTGACAGGCACCTTCACTACATCCCCCAAACTTTACTGCACATGTGTCCATCCCCCAGTGATCTGCAGGGAATGGACTGGTGGTTCCCTGGGGAGAGTAAAGTTGCAGCTTCTGGGTGAAGCTGCCCAGATGGCCATGCTCATAATGTCTGGCCTCCTTTTTGCTCCTTTTCTATTTAATAATAACTAGTTAATTACAATGGTAACACTAGTAGGCACTCAATAAACATCTACTCAATGGACAAATAAATTAATTTGACTCAGAAGACTAATGGGGACATTCAAAGCAAAAAACACACAGTGAGTTCTTTCCTTAGCCAGTTCTTCCTGTGAGAAGCCGAGCTCCGCATATGCAAACGGCAGGAAGAACTGAGCCCCAAGCAGCCACCGTATCCCTGGCAGCCTCAGGGCTACAGAAGTAGCAAAGGCCATGAAACTCCACTTGCCAGTTTCCAGGCTCTTGAACTTGTCTAATTAACGCAGCCTCCCTGAGTCAAATGTGCCAAAGAGAAGCAGAACATCCCACCAAATATAGACTCAGCCACCATCCTCCCTGGAAATAGAAAGTGGGAGGCAGCAGACGCTCGGGACGCAGAGGAAGAGTGACATGGTGTCACAGGACAGGACCTGAGCCCAGGAACTGAGCCGGTTCCTGCCAGCCGGGCAGCCACCCAGAGAAAAGCTAGAGGCAGGAAGCACTCCCCTCCCGCTCCTACCCCAAGCTGTGAGGGACATTCCCAAAAGGAAGGCAAGTCACCAGCCACCTCCCAGCATGAGGTCCTCTCTGCCTCTGTCTCCTACAGAACAGGGAGGAAAAGAAAATTGAGATACAAAGACCTGGCTCAGGAAACCTCTGGTAGGTCAATGCCATCAAAGAATGCAAACGGTCACTGTCCACCTCCTTCCCTGTTTCTTGTCTCTGACCCGAAAACTAAACAGCTTACCTTCTGGTGGGCAACCCTGGCAGAGGTTTATTTTATTTTATTAAATATGTTCTTACTGATTTTTTTTTTTTTTTTTTTAGAGAAAGAGGAAAGGAGAGGGAAACACATGGATTAGCTGCCCCCTGCACACCCCTTACTGGAGATGGAGCCCACAACTCGGGCATGTGCCCTGACAGGAATTGAACCAGCGACCTCTTGGTGCATGGGACACACTCAACCAACTCAGCCACACACACAACAACAAAAGAGGCAGCCACGCAGATGGCCTGATTTGTAAGTATGTCCCAAGTATCTCCAAACCCCACCACCCTGATACCTTAGGCTTCTACCACACAGTCATCATATAGCTCAGGCCCTTTCCTGGCTCCACTCACTCAATGGAAATTTGTTGAGAGCCTTGTGTGTGCCAAACTCTTGCATTAGGGATCAAATAGTATGAAAATGCACACACAGTTTCTGCCCCAATGGAGACTGCAGTCTACAGGGAGAAACAAACAATAAATAAATGATTGCACAGATGAGCATATAAATACATGTCCTAAGTTCTAAGAGGGAAAAGTACAGGCCACTAGATCGCACAGCCAGGAAACCCAGCCTCATTGGGGGCCTCAGGGGAGGCTCCCCAAAGGAGACAAAAAGAATGAGGAGCTCTACTGCCTGACATCACTTACCAGCAAGGTGATCCAGGAACACTACGTAACTCCCCCGTGCCTCAGTTTCCTCCTCTTTAAAATGGAGCCATAATATACCTCCTTCACAGAGCTATTGTGAGGACTACAATCCTATATAATAAAAGGCTAATATGCAAATCGAAGGAACGGTGGAACAACCGGTCGCTATGATACACACTGACCACCAGAGGGCAGACACTCAACGCAGGAGCTGCTACCTGTGGTCAGTGCACCAGAAGCCGGGCTCACGACTGGCGAGCGCAGCTAAGGATGTCTGACTGCCGGCTTAGGCCCGCTCCCGCTGGCAGCCGGACATCCCCCGAGGGCTCCGGGATTTCGAGAAGGCACAGGCCAGGTTGAGGGACCCCCCTTCCCCCGCCCCCAGTGCACAAATTTTGTGCACTGGGCCTCTAGTGAATTATAATGACACATAGTACAGGCATCAGGGTTTAGGATCATCCCTGGTTGTTGCTGATCCTTCAGGAACCAGCTCAAGTTTCTCCTCCTGACTGCCCCCTCCTTGTCTCCCTCTGGAAGTCTCCTTCCACCCCTCTGTAATTGCCCTGACATGGTCCACTCTGACTGACTTGCCTGTGTGTGTCACCTTCACTGCCATGTGAGATTCTAGAAAGCCTTGACAACCTCTGATACTCATCTCAGTGTTTCCCACAGTCGCTGGCACAAGTAAGCACTAATAAATATGGAAGGAACCAATGAATGAATTCCTTCCCAGTTTCATAGAGGCTCCTATCAAAACGTCAGTACCAGACAAGACTGGTGATGAGCTACAACGCCAACCAGCATGCTTTCAACCCCAAGTAAAACCTCTTTTGCCAGAACTGCTGGTAAGGTTTACGCCCCCAGCTGGCGTTGACCAACCTGCAGGGCACGGGTACCTGCAAGGCAATGGGGCTGGAAGCTCTGTGAGGGCAGGACTGAGCCACATTCATTGTTTCATCCCCTGCCCCTGGCAGAGAACCAGACTGTGCACAGTCTGGAAATGCCTGTTGAATGGACTAACACCACTGTTTTGCTTTTCGTCCACTACATCGCTCAGCACCTTCTGGTCTCTCCATCTTCAGCGTTTAGAAACCTTCTCCGGAGCAACTATTTTCTTCCCACCTCATGAAAATGTGGCACCTGGGCCTGCCTGTGCTTCGCTTTCCATTCTGGCTGCAGAGAAGCTCGGGGCCACATGTGAAGACCATTTTCTAGCTGCGAAGGCATTTATGGTGCTCAGTGTACAGTCTCTTTGCTATTAACAACATTGTGGTACTTTCCCCTTTGCTCTAGTCATCCTTTTCTTTTATCTTCACTGATTGATATTTGTAGAGATGTAAAAATTATACATGCACACCACTCAACTGTGTCAAAAATATGCCTTTATTTTTTTTAATTCATTTTAATTTTAAAATTCATTTTTATTATTAACCCTAATCCCTTGGGTAGTGGGGTGAGCAATTTAACCCTGCTGTTTAAAGTTATTTAGACTCTACTGACTTAAAACAGTTTATTTTAAGGTATCTCAGGCTTTTAAGGGCAAAAATTAAATTAACGCAGAGTTGAAATTTCCTACCAAGGCTGTTGCTATGTATCCAATGACGTTCGCGGTTCAGGAGGCACTTGGGCATCTGGGTGGCAACGGACAGGGGCCCGGGATCTGCGCATGTCTGCAGGGCAGTGTGGCTGGCCGAGCCTGGCCCTGGGCCCTGGAACTCCCCAGCCCTTTGGGGTGTCCTGTTTCACGCTGGCCCCAGCTGCTGAGGAAGCGCCTCTTTCCTGTGAAATGAGGTCCCCATCTTTGAGGCCCTTACATTGGAAGATAGGATGACTTTCACTCACCGAATTCACTTGAGAGGAAGGTTCTGTAATGTGCCTTTTGAGCTCACAAGTCTGATTGACAGTCTGGGCCAGGCTTATGACCCAACAGGCACTGCTCTCTCCTGTGGCCCCAGAGCAGGAAGCAGAGACTGAGGAAGGCTGCCCTCAGAGGGATTTGGTAGCAAGCCAGGTAATTTCTCCAGCTGTCAGCCCCCACACTGCATCCGTGCAAGGCTTGAATTAGTGGAAATTTCCAAGCTAGAAATACCTTGGAGCCAGCTTAGCTTTGAAATGTTGACATGCCACTGTTTGCTGGTGTACTGCAGGCCTGCAGGATGAAGCGAGGAGTGCCCCAGCCTGCACTGGGGAGCCACTGAGACAAAAGAAGCCATGGGTCTGATTATGCTTCTTATACAGAGTCACCATCCTGATACATCAGCATCGACACAAAGCCTGGCATTCATTTAAAAAGAACCTACTGTGTGCTGGGTGCTTTATGTCATCTTTACTCCTTTCTGAACCTAGGGGGAGGGTATTGTAAGATCCATCCACAAATGTGGAACTGAGCTTTCTGACTCCAAAACCCATTGCTTGTTCACACAGGCTGCCTCGAAGATGTTTTATTTCTCTCCTTGGAAAGCTGGAAACAAATTCAGTGTAAATCAAGACCCCAGAAAAAAAATCTTTTTCTTTTCTTTTTTTTTCTTTTGCTTTCTTTATACAAAATTTTTTTCCAGATTGGTTCCACACCACCTGCTGACGGTGATCACAACACAGCCATCCTCCTCGGTGGTCCTGTCCTCCACACCTCCCCCTACTCCCCTCTGTCCCGCCCCCCCCACCCCCCCCACCCCCGCCCCGCCAGGGCAGGAGGGACAGTGTCAGATGTAAACTTTGAAAAGCAGCTTTTACTAAAAGCTCCATAAGGATGTCTGAATTGTTTCTGTTACACAACCGAACAACCTTTTTCTCGCTCAGACTGATCCTCTAGTTTCAGGCTAATTTTGCTTTTCAGCTGCTTCCATTACTTCTAACGTAGATGTCTTTTAATAACTTTTCAGAAATCTTTTCAACAATACAATTTTGCACCACGGATTCTCTGTGGAAGTCGTTTCACTTGTCACCTGTGTGCTTTTCAGTTGTTCTGGCCGATCTGGGATCACTTTCTCTTTGCCAAATACTTCGCACGGCTATCCATCCAAAGCACTGGTCAGGTTATTCTGAACTACATGACAAATAAAGCTTTTTTCCAATTAAAGCAGAGGATATGACAAATAAGTTGGCATATTTCTCATGGTTCTGGAACAGAATTATATTGGTTGCACTTGAAAATTATGAAAATTAAAAAGCTAATTTACCATATCCTGCCCTTCCCTTATAAGAAAATCTTTTAAGTAATCATCTAGTCACTCTCCCTTAGCTTCCCTTCTAACTAAAGCAGCGGTTCTCGACCTGTGGGCCACGACCCCTTTGGCGGTCAAAAAACCCTTTCACAGGAGTCGCCTAAGACCATCCTGCATATCAGATATTTACATTACGATTCATAACAGTAGCAACATTACAGTTATGAAGTAGCAACAAAAATAATTTTATGGTTGGGTCACAACATGAGAAACTGTATTAAAGGGCCAGAAGGTTGAGAACCACTGAACTAAAGTATAAGCTTAATGATGAATCCAAATCAAATCCATCTGGAATGCTTCAAACTTTGATTTATTTTTTAATTAATTCTTAAGCTTCCTAAATGTTTCTCAAGATTGTGGTGCACAAGAAAAATAAATGTCCAGGTGGCCCTGGTACAAACTGAGAAAAAAGTCTTGAGGCCCAAGCTGGGAGAAAGAAAACGTAGGAGAGATGAGACATGCCACTCAACTCAGAAACGATTTCATGAGCAGCGCTTTGGGTCAGGCACCAGGCCAAAGACCTTTGACAAACTCTAAATCTTGCTAAGAGTCCACATTGATCCTGAGGAGGATCATTCCGTGAATGCAGAAGGTGCTACCACAATGCTCTCTGGCATGGTAGCTCTGGGGGGCGAGGGGGGAGTGAGAGGAGGCAGGAGATGCTGATCTGTCCCAGGAAGGTGGGCGTCCAGGGCCCAGCTGTGCCCCTCTCCAAGGTAGCCTCAAAAAGAGCTAACGGGCCTGACCTGTGTGGCTCAGTGGTTGAGCATCGACCCATGAACCAGGAGGTCATGGTTGAATTCCCAGTCAGGGCACATGCCCTGGTTACAGGCTCGATCCCCAGTAGGGGGCATGCAGGAGGCAGCCAAGCAATGATTCTCTCTCATCACTGATGTTTCTATCTCTCTCTCCCTCTCCCTTCCTCTCTGAAATCAATTTTAAAAAAATATATTAAAAAAGAAAAAGAAAAGACACTTGTTTTAAAATAAAACAAAAAACAAGACTACAATGAAGTGTGCTGCATCCATTGGCCCTTCCTGACCCGAATCCCTTCTCTGTAGCACGTGCTGCTATTTGATAGCATTTTACCCAGAGAGTGAAGGCCCTGCTCTCGGTTAGGCTTAGGCTTAAGGGGATGTGTGGCTGGTCTGACCCTCCATCCAGGCCACTAGAACTTCTCCACATGGGCACTAAGGCTGCGTCACTGTCTTATCGCTGCTTTCTTATCGCCGTGTGTCCACTGCAGGGGCACTGTCCATTTCCTGCGGGACTTCTCCTTTGCATCCACAATGTGGGTAAGTGTTTGGCGCCAGAGGCCTGTGATATTCCACACACACCTGCTGCGTGAACTAATGGGGCCCAGCCTCTATCTTACAGGTAAGAAACCAGGGCCAGGAGAGTAAGGGGCTCACCAAGGGTTCTAACCGTGAGGGGGTGGCTGGGCTGCAACACACCCCAGCACGTCCATCACAGGGGGCTTTCCAGGGCATGTCCCCTGGGGTCATTTGCATGCTGCCCACGTCCTGGTTAAATCTCCAGAACTAGCTCCTGGTGGGAACCAGGGGTGGTGGGTAGAACTGGCCCATTCAAACAAAAGAAAGGCTACCTCCACCCGGTCCCTGGAAATCTGAGGAGAGTGACAGCCCGGGTCACTACCTTGGCGCAGACATGGCACCCTCCATACGAGGGCCGCTGCAGACAGAGGAGCCCAGGCTGTTCTGACAGCAGCCCCGACCTCTCACAGGGTATGGGGAGCCCTTCTGCTCACCTCCCCTTCCTCAGCAGAGGAGCAGACCTCCAGAGTGTGGAGACGGGACCCTGCCCCAGCCCACCTTTCCCTCCTCCCTCCCGTGGCAGATGCCTGCAGTCCTCCCGCCTCTCCTCTGCTCACCACGAGGGAGCAGCGGGAACGTCGCCCTTGCTGGGGTGGACCTGACCTCCCTGCTGCCCTCACTCACAGGCCAAGAGGCAGAGATTCCAGGGATGCTGTCCAGCCAGGGTGGGCACCCCAGGCGACCTCGGGGGACCGGGCGTTCATAGCATCTGGGTTCCAAACGCCATTCAGCTGTGTGGGGTTATCTCCACGGCCTGGAAACCCTTCTCTTTGTCTCAGACTGAACCGTGATGGGCTGGGAGGGCTGCATCGCCCGCAGCGCAGGGAGATGTCCTTGGGAAAGAGACGGCAATCCTGTCTACGAATGATTGGCAGCGGCCCACGCTAGCGGAGCTCACACAGGGCACCTGGCAGCGTCCTTCATTTCAAAACGAGAAACAAATGAAAATAGGGAAATAAGCACAGAGTCTGTCCCACTGCAGGGGTTAGCAGCTCAGGACAGCGACCACGGGACTGGCTCTTCGCCAGGTGGTCTGACAAGAGTAGGAATTATGCCTGCGTCTTGGTTTTCTCAGACGGAGATGGGAATAAATAGTGGCTGGCTGTTTAAACCCCCAAAGCGCCTCACTGGGACTGCTGAGCAAGGCAATGTGAGGTCTTGCCCATTCCTGGGGGCTTTGAACCAAAAAAAAAAGGAGGAGTAGGCACCCGCTCTTGCCAGCCAGGGCCCCCAAAGCTTTGCCCAGCCCACTTTCTGCTCAGCCAGCTGTTGGGGTTAATGCAAGAACAAGAGTAAAGACTCCTTTCAAATAGGGGGCGGGCGAAAGGGAGAGGGGGGACCAATTACATTTGCTGCTAGAAACGAGGTGGACAGGAAGCCTGGGAGAGGGCAGCTCCGATTATTGGTAAAATAATCAGAAATAAAGAGTCATTTACCCGAGTACAACTTCTCCAAATCCTCTAGCTGAGCCTCTTTGCTGAGCTGGTTATATTTAGAACAGATTTGAACAACCAGTTATTTTGTCCACTGGAGCTAAAGAATGAGGGCTCCTACCAGGGCTTGGGAAGGGGTGGGGGAGACACGGGGCGGAGAAGTAGCCTCCCCCACCTCAGGCCCCAGGACCAGGAAACCCCCGGATGCAGCAGGAGCCCGGCCAGGTAGGAACAGCACAGCGGTGGAGCCTGGAACAGCCTCTGAAACGGCTCTGACTCTGAAGCCAGTGGCAGAGAAGTTACTAGTAAACAAGGCTGAGGGAGGCCTGCAGGGCCTGGGCCTCGTATCCCAGCAAGGACGGCGGCAGCGGGTGCAAGGCCAGAGCTTGCACATGTAGGGACCGTCAGACCAGGAGTCTACCATCCATCTTTGTGTCCCGAGCGCCACACACAGAGTCGTATGTTAAACGAGGGGAAGGTGAGATGGTCTGGGTTAGATACAGAGCAAACAGATGATGCAGGAACCGCATTCTATGATGTCACAATCAACCTGGACGCACACACAGAAACAACTGGAAAGGAGCAGCCAGGGAACAGGGCGGCAGGAGCGAGTCCTGCCACCGTCTCCATCCTGCATCCTCATGCTCCCTTCCCAACGGTTCCAGGAAAAGTAACTCGACCGCAAGCACCTCCAAGTCATCTAGCACATTCTCGAGAAATCTGCGCCCAGAAGCACACCCGCATGAGTCAAGGACATCACCTGCTGACCAGTGGGCCAAGAGCAACCGAGCATTTTCAACACGCCTGCCCCCACTAGGCACCAGGCATCGAGGCAGCACTGGGATGCAAAGGGGGGAAGACCTACCTGGGCCTTCTCTGACGGGGCTCACAGATGGGCAGGTTGTGCTGAAAGCATTATCTTAGACCTCTGCAGAGTATGGTCCACTCAGGTTCTAGGGACACTTCTCACAAGTAACACCCACAAGCCCTCACGACTGCCTGGATCATGGAATAGAGCCCCACCACAGCTGGGGACCCTCCGGACCAGCTGCCCACCAGACGCCTCAGTTCATCAATCAAGGTGTTCCTGAAAAGTGGGCTATGGGAGGTATTATCACAGCAGGAAAGCAAGATGCAGAACAATGTACATACGATGATCTCATTTTTATAAGAGATCCATTCCTAATCTATACATCTGTTTTTAAATGACAGCAGGGGAGAGAGAAAGGCACAAAACGATGCATGTCAGGCTGTGAACACGGGAGGGGGTGTCCCCACGGTGCCAATGAAAAGGTACAAGAGGGGCATTGCAGAAAAGGAAACGGATAAATGAACAACGTAGAACAACTCGGCATATGTTATACAGCAACATATATGATGAATGTGATGGAATCATCTCTTCTCACTCAGCGATTCCTGGAAGCTCTCCCCCCTTCCCTTGGCTTCAGTTATGATCTACGTGCTGAGGGTCCAGTTCTGTGACATCTGCCCTGCTCTGTCTCATGCATTCCAGGCCAGTGTCACCTCCCCTCAACTATCCAACAAGCATCCAGTGTTTTCTCTGAAAAGTCTGCTGTGCCTCTTATATTTCCCATCCGAGCAAAGGAGACCATCATCACTCACCCGGCTGCTCAAAAAATGAAGCCTGGTGTCACCCTCTAATCTTCCTTCTCCCTCCCCCTCCACAGCCTCCAAGTCCTATCACTTCTACTCCTTTAATATTTCAAATACCTTCTCCCAATCCCCACTGCTGAGATCTTAGTCCATCTCACCAATAATATCTTTTATCCAGATGACAACAACAGCCTCTAAACTGGTGTCCCTATTAGAGAATCCTAAAACCTCCCCAAACCATTTTCCACACCACAGCCAGAGCAATGTTTCTAAAACAATAGTAACTGCAGATGTGATCATGTCATTCCCATGTTTAAAGCCATTCATAACCCACTGCCCTAATGTCCCACCCACAGGGTCTATCTACACTTGGTTCACTCCCATCTCTTCCCACCCCCATCCCTCACCCAACACTACATTCATGCCCAAATGTTGGTGGTTCCCCACATGCATCATGCTCTCTCTCTCTTTCCAGAGCTTGTCTGTATATTATTCCTTCTGTCTGGAATGTTCTCTTCCACCTTTTACTTGGTTTATCCCAAATTATCTTTCAGACTTCAGAGTAGATATGTCTTCCTCCAGAAAGCCACCCTTGACTCTCAAGACCGGGTTTTGTGCTCTCAGATGACCCTACAGTCAGGCCTGGAGCAGCCTATATCTCACTCTAGTATGACTGCCTATTAGTTGTCTGTTTCTCCCACTAGACTAAAGCAACTTAGGGCCAAACCTGTAGCACACCGTGTGGTATCCCCAGAGCTTGACCATTAGCAGGCTCCCATGAAACGCTGGTGGGATATATACATGAAGGCCTCTCACAGGACCCCAGAGAGATGATGCCCCTCTAGGTGAGTGGAAGAAGCCATTGGTTCATCAGAAGCCAAATACTAGCCCTCCCATCAGTCCCAATATATGTAGCTGGCAATGATCTACACAACACAGAGAGACAGTGGCACAGCCAAAAACCAGCATTTGTCCAGAAGCCAGGCCAGCATGACTGACCCCAGACACCACTCTGAAAGGGCACTGAGGGTTGATCCAAGTCCCTGTCCTGCCCGCCCACAGTGAGAGTAGTGCTCGCTAGTCCTCCTGGGGATGACCCACCTGCTCCTCTCTCCCAGCCTGCACTTACCCCACTCCCCACCCTAATCAGAAAAGATGCCTTAGTTTAAAGGGCTCACCAACCTGTGTCCTGCATTGAGGCAGATCAGTGAGAGCAGACATTGGCATGTCCCCCAAGAACTTACAGCCAAGGACTCCACGGCCCTCAACCCTCCACTCACAACCACCACCTTGCCCACAGCCAAGCGAGCAATTCAGCTGGTGTCTACACGTTGCACTGCCACGCCACTGATCTGTTTCTTTCTTCTCGGCACCTTAAGATGATATAGACGCTAACAAGTGGCAGAGGAGGCGGTGAAGAGAGAGACCAATGCATTAATTATGCAAATTAGTCTTGTTTAACCTCGGAAATAATACAAAGAAATTCAATATTTCTGGAAAGACTGTCTGGGTAGGAGACTGTAATGTTTCCTTGACAGGTCTAGGGAATACAGTATTTTCTTTTTCACTTCTTATCTCATGCAATTATTTAATTTCATGAATTCTTAAAACCTAACAATAAAGAACTCAGAACTGATGTCAGCCAAAGGATGCTGTTAATGGCAATGGAAGTCGCCACCCTCTGCCACCCTTTGCCACCCTCCTCACCCACACCCGCTTGGACACTGGCATTCACTACTGTTCTGTGCCCTTCTATTCGGTTTCAGGGGCTTTTTATTAAAAACACAAAAAGTTGATGCGACTGAAAGGCTTAGGGCTTCTGCCAATGCAAACTTCCCACCCCTCTTTCCTCCGGGTCAAATCCTTCTCCTGGGGATGACAGGAATAAGATATAATAAAAATTAAAATGTCACAGCTACAGATATAATCACGTATTTTGACTAGTGTTTATTGACCTGGGCTCTAACCAGGCACCCAGCAAATCTACTGCAGAAGATGGTGCATGGACCCTGCCCTCCCTCCTCCCGCTCCTCCTTCTTTACAGTCATGTGTGTGGTGGCCTCAATAATGAAGCCCAACATGGCCACATTCTCATATCCCAGGAACCTGAGAATATTACCTTATATGGCAAAGGGACTTGGCAGATGTGATTAAGGATCTTGAGATGGAGAGATTGTCCTGGATTATCTGGGTCAGCCTAAATGCAGTGACAGTGTCCTTATTAGAGAGGCAGAGGAAGATTTGACACAGAAGAAGGCAATGTGACCAGGAGACAGAGATGGGATGGGATGAGGCTACAAGCCAAGGACTGCCAGTAGCTGCCAAAATCTGGGAAAGGTAAGGAACAGATTCTCCCTTGCAGTCTCCAGAGTAAGCTCAGCCCTGCCGACCCCTTGATTTCAGCTCAGATACAGATTTCTCCCTTCTGGCCTCCCGAACTGTAACAGAATACATTTCAGCTGCTTTAAGTCACCACGTATGTGAGGAATTTGCTACAACCATGGCAAAAAACTGACACAACATCTCAATCACTTTTTCTCCATGGTAAAAACCCCAATTCTGCAGTTCCAGCCTCAGTCATGTGATTCTGATGTACCTACCTGACCTTCCATCACAGGGTTGGACATGCGATGGAGGCCCAGCCAAAGTAGCTCATTCTCATAATTTGATTGGTCAGTGGGTGAATGTCTGACTCAAACTGGACCAATCAGAGTCCTTCCCTGAGATTTTATTTATGGATACTGAAAGAAAGAAGCTCTCCCTTTTGCCACACTAGGATTAGGAGGCCTCCTCATCACTCAAAGTGTATTTGTAATACTGAGAGGTAAAGTCAAGCCTCAAAAAGAAACAGAAGAGAAAACATGAGTAAGGGTGAGCGATCAAGAGAAAAGTCGAGGGCAGCGTTGTTCGAACTCTGGGGTTAGTTGAACCTGATGCTAAGATCCACCCCTGCTCTTCCCAGTTACATGGACGAAAACCTGCCTTTTTTACTTTCAGCGAGCTTGAGTTGAATTTCTGTCTCTCTTAACTGAAAAAAAAACAACAACACTCTAATACTTCACTGCCAGGTTCACATTGATCTCCCTCAACCAAGCTCTTTCCATATGTACTTTCAGGGCAACTTAATGCCACACTTTCCCTTCATATTGGCTCACTGCTTCTTGATGACCCCTGCTTCCTCCCCCACTGACTGGAAATGCCTCTATGCAGAGGGGTTCCTAGAGCTACTCTGACACCCATATTTTCTCAGTCCTGGGTGAGGTGAGGTCCACCCGTCTTCAGCTTAGTCCATGGGGTTAGACCAGAGATAGGGAGCCACACCTGAGTCCTCCCACCCTTAACCATGAAAGGAAGGAGGGGAGAGGAAGGAGAAAAAGGGAGAAAGAAAGGAGAGGCGCTCAAAGCCCCAGAGAGCAGGGGTCCCCTCTGTCTCTTCTTCACAGGGGACCCATTCTTGGGGAGCCGCTGCCAGGACCCGCTCCCTCTCTAGAAGACAGAGGCCCCGGCACCAGGAGCCATCACTCGTCCTCCACTGCGCTCCAGGGCAGTGCTTCAGCCTAACCACAGATAAAGGAAAGAATATCACATGCCCGGGTTTCCCAAAATTAAAATGGAGAATGGGGCCTCGGGGAAGGCAGCCTGGATAATTAAAACATTAATTCAGACTCTGGTTTGCCCGAGAGCAACGGGCTCCTGAAAGCACCACTCAATTTCTCCCACTAAATACTAGTGGCTCCAAGGCAGTCGCCAGGCCAGGGCGCAGGGTCTTAAAAGACCCCGTTCCTCTCGGCCCCCTCCCGTCATCCTCAGGGAAGTACTCAGAGGCAGCAATGTCGGGGGCTTGAGGGTCTTCACTCAGAATGTCCCTCCTATGAGTGATGGCTGGATAAGGAATGGAAAGACCAGGCACACCAGGAACGTGCGGTACAGAGAAGGCAAGGGGCTTGCTTGAGCTCACACAGCTGTTGGTACGTTAAAAGGGAAGACTGGAATCCCAAAGTCCTGATGTCAGGATAACACCTTTTCTGACTTCCTTCCATCACGTTTGTGGGAGCCTCATCTGCTACACCCTGATGCACACACATGCACGCACACATGTGTATCCCTTTACACAGCCTGTCTCCTGGTTGTCACACAGCTCCTCTGCACTTTTGCTCAAGATGCTCCCCCACCTAGCAGCCCTCACACCTTCACTGCCTCTCCATTGTCACCTCTCTTCAAGGCCTTGGCTCAAGGCCTCTATCATCATTCCACCTTTAAAATTTTTTTAATTTTTATTTTTTCCAATTACAACTTACATTCAATATTATGTTGTATTAGTTTCAGGTATACAGTATAGTAGTTAGACAATCATACAATTTACAAAATGGTCCCCCTATTTCCGGTACCCACCTGGCACTGTATATAGTTGTTACGATATTTTTTTAAATATATTTTTATTGATTTCAGAAAGGAAGGGAGAGGGAGAGAGAGATAGTAAAATCAATGATGAGAGAGAATCATTGATCTGATTGGCTGCCTCCTGCACCCCTCCTACTCGGGGTCAAGCCTACAATCGGGGCATGTGCCCTGACCGTGACCTCCTGGTTCACAGGTCGACACTCAACCACTGAGCCATGCCATCTGGGCTGTTATGATGTTATTGACTGTTTTCCCTATGCTGTAATTTACATTCCCGTGACTGTTTTGTAACTACCAATTTGTACTTCTTAATCCCTTCACCTTTTCACCCATTCTCCCACACCCCCTTCCCTCTGGTAACCTTCAGTCTGTTCTCTGTATCTATGAGTCTGTTTCCATTGTGTTTGCTTACTTTGTTCTTTAGATTGCACATATCAGTGAAATCATACGGTATTTGTCTTGCTCTGTCTGACTTACTTAGCATAATACCTTCTAGGTCTATCCCTGCTGTTGCAAATGGTAAGATTTCATTCTTTTTTATGGCCACGTAATATTACATTGTATGTATGTACCACAGCTTTTTCATTCATTCATCTATTGATGGGTGCTTGGGCTGCTTCCCTATCTTGGCTATTGTAAATAATGCTGCAATGAACATGAGGCTGCGTACATTCTTTTGAATTCGGATTTTTGTTTCTTCAGATATCTACCCAGGAGTGGAATCACTGGATCATAAGGCAATTCCATTTTAAATTTGTTGAGGAACCTCAGCACTGTTTTCTGCAGTGGTTGCGCCAATCTGCATTCTCAGGTGGGCTTCTTCATCTGTCCAAGTGGCAACTACTTCCTCCTTAAAAAGGACATAAATACCCTCTTTGTTAACATCTAAGGATCAAATGAAATAGCATCTATGGAAGAGTCTTTTAGAAAATGTAAGATGATAAGAAAGGGCCTGAAACAAACCCATTATTCAGGAAGAAGTAAAAACAGATAGTGCATCATTGGCCAAGTTTGGAATGAGTGGCAATGCTTAGGAGGGTTTGTTTGTTTTCTCTCTAGGGACACTGTAGCACCCAGGCCAGGAAGATGGGGAGCGTGCAGTGGCTATTTCTAAGGGCATAATGAGATCCCTAGTAGTTAAGAGTATGGATCCTTACAATAACAAATGAAAACTAAACTAAAGCCATAGGAATGACTTTAATAAAAAATATAATGAAAGAGATTAGACAGCCCAGAAATAAATTACCACATATATGGTCAAATGATTTCTTATAAGAGGCCAAAACTATTCAATGGAGAAAGGACAGTATGTTCAACAAATGATGCTGAGAAAACTGGATATACACCTACAAAACAATTCATTTAGACCTGTACCTTATACCATATACAAAAAATTACCTCAAAATAGATCAAAGCACTAAATGTAAGAGATAAAGCTGTAAAACTCTTAGAAGAAAATAGAATAAAAAAGCTTTCTAACATTAAATTTGGCAATGATTTCTTGGATATGACACCAAATATACAGGAAACAACAATCAAAAAATATAAATTGGACTTCATTAAAATTTAAAATTATTCCGCATTAAGGGACACTGTCAACACAGTGAAAAGGCAGCCTACAAAATGGTAGAAAATATTTACATATTTTATAAAGCTTTATTATAAAGAATTTCTACAACTCAAAACAAAACAAACAACCCAATTTTAAAATGGGCAAAGTACTTGAATAACAGACATTTTTCCAAAGAAGATATACAAGTGATCAATAAGCACATGAAAAGATGCTCAAATCACTAATCATTAGGGAAGTGTTCATCAAAACCACAATGAGATACCAATTTATGCCCATTAGGGTGGATATTATTTTTATAAATAATAACAGACGTTGGTGAGGATGTGGAGCAATTGGAACCCTTTGTACATTGCTGGTGGGAATGTAAGTGGTACAGCCACTGTGGAAAACAGTATGGCAGTTCCTCAAAAATATTAAACCTAGAATTACCGTATGATGTAGTAATCCCACTTCTGGCTACATACGCAGAGGAACTGAAAGCAGGGGCTCAAACAGAGATTTGTAGTCCCATGTTCAGAGCAGCCAAACGGTGGAAGCAATCCACGTACCCACCGATGGCTGAACGTATAAACAAAACATGCTACATATGCAGCCTTAAAAAGGAAAAGAACCCCGATACATGCTACAACATAGATGAAACTTGCAGCAATTATTCTAAGTGAAATAAGCCAGTACAAATGGACAAACATTGTCTGACTTTAATTATATTAGGGACCTTGAGGAGACAAATTCAGAGACAGACAGTAGAATGGTAGTTTCCAAGGGTGAGGAGGGGTGGGCAATGGGGAGTTATTTTTTAATGGGTGTGGAGTTCCAGTTTGAGAAGAAAGAAAAGCTCTAGAGATGAAAGGTGATTATGGCCTTAATGTGAATGTATTTAACAACCCTAAAATGAACACTTAAAAATGATTAACATGGTACATTTTACGTTATATTTTACCACAATAAAAAATAAAGAGCCCTAGCCGGTTTGGCTCAGTGTTAGAGTGTTGGCCCACAGACTTAAGAGTCCCAGATCCCATTCCAGTCAAGGGCATGTACCTCGGTTACAGGCTCGAACCCCAAGCCTGGTCGGGGCCGTGTGGGAGGCAACCAATCAATGCATTTCTCACGTTGATGTTTCTCTCTCTCTCTCTCCCTAATTCCACCCTCTTTAAAAATCAATGGAGAAAATATCCTTGGGTGAGGATTAACAAAAAAAAAATAAGGATAAAAATAAACAAACCTTAAGTAGTATACAAAGAAGAGTATAAATCTTAGAGTCCACCCTCCTGAGTTTGAATCCTTCCTACTCCATTTCATAATTATGTCACCTTAGGCAAGGTGCTTAACATTTCTAAGTCTCAGTTTCCTCATCCATCACATTGTCAGTGCTTAATGAGTAGTAGCAGTTCCTCATTTATTATTGTCCTTACCAGACATTCACTGAGCACCTATTACATCCTGGCAGTAGGCCAAGTGCTGGGAACATAGTGACAAATAGGATGGGATCCTGCTTTTAAGAACTTCACCCCCTTAGTAAAGGGGACCCTAAATTATTACTAGTATAGCCTCATTGAAGCCCTCACTTTTGAAGTGTTTTGAAAGTCAAAATGGAAGCACCTCATCAATAAGAAAAACAAGAGACTCAATTATTGAGCATGTAACGTGTTTCCTAATGGTGAGACCTGTCTGTGAATAGAAGGGGCTGTCTTCAATGCACTGAGGTGGTCTGCACAGCTGCTTGTCAGACATGTTGCAGAAGAGCAGAGGGTGAGTCCAGGTGATCGTAAGCCCCGTACAGCTCTGAGAGTCTGTGATGCTCTAAGGTGAGGGCCCAGGACTGGACCATGAGCAGCTTGGCTGGGGAGAGGTTCCACGGTGTCGGCTTTGCAGACATCTCTGCTTCGTGACATCATCCCAGTTCCCCCCAGCAGGAGCCACACGTCTCCATATGTCAGGTGTGGATTCAAATCCAAAAGGACAGACAGGATTTTCACAGCTGAATGGACAGGAACCAAGGCACGGTCACCCCTGGACGAGAGACAGAAAGGGGAGGAAGGCCCAAAGAGGCGGCCACCACGGCCTTTTCTGGGCCAGTGCGAGCTGCAGGCTCCGGGCCTTGGAATGAAACACGGAAGCAGATTCATGAGTGAACACCTAGAAGACAGCACCCCAAGGCTGGCTGTGAACCCAGAGAGGGAACCCCAGCTAGTCCAGCAACCCAGAGGAGTCCGAGACCTTATCTTTTAAGGAAGAGAAAAGAGGTCTCTTTCTAGGGGGTTTGCGGGCATCCTGCATGGAGAAAGAGGGTGTCCCCTCTCGGTCTTGACATGTCATCGGCAGTCCAGACTTCAAGTGCAGGGCCGAGTCGGGGCTGAGGAAAAGGAAGGGGAGGGTCTCAGCCAGTCAGCTTCCCTCAGGGTCTCAGGGGAAAGACAGCCCAGCTTCCCTTTGCTGAGTTCCTGACTTTCTGCTTTCCTGGGGTGCAGGGTGGAGGGAACAGTAATGTGGTCGGGGAGGCCTCACTGATAAGGTGATGTTTCAGCAGACACCTGCAGCGGGTGAAGGGCAAGCCATGCAAATACCTGCAGAAGAGCATCCCGGGCCCCGGGAACAGCAAGTGCCGAGAGCCAGAGTCTAAGCGGGTGCCAAGCGCATTAGGTACCGCAAGGATCTGTGTGACTAGATCAGGGAGAGACAGCGGAAGAGTTACAGGATATGAGGTCAGAGAGGTAAGAGACGGGGAGGGATTCAGAGCCTGTAGGGCTTGTAGGCCACAGTAAGGATCTGGCTTCTCCTCTTGATGAGCTGGAAAGCTGTGGAAGGGTTTTCAGCAGAGGAGTGAGATATACTGGCTTAACGTTGTCAAAAGGTCCCTGGGGCTGCTGGGTCAAGAATTCACTCCAATAGGGAATCGTGACCACCTGCTTCAGACAGCAGTAGGCGCTTGCGACAATCCTGGAGAGAGGTGACAATAGCTTGCACCGGGTGGTGGCAGCGGAGGTGGTGAGACGTGGAGGCATTCTGAAGACAGAGCCAAGAGGATTTGCTGACAGACTGGATGTGGGGAGTGAGAGGAAAAGGAGGTGTCAAGGATGACGCTAAGATGTTTTTGGTCTAAGCTACCAGAAAGATGAAGTTTTCATTAACGGAGATAGCAAAATTGAAGAAAAAGCGGGTTTTAAGCTGAAGATCAAGAAATCACATTTGGACATGTAAGGTTTGACATGTCTCTTGGACATCCATGTGGAAATGTCTCATGGGCAGCTGGAGAGACACACGTAGTGTTCAGGGAAAAGACCTGGCTAGAGCTACGTGTTTAATATCATATTAAGCGTAATATGTGATATCCACATGCACTTCGCTACATATTTAATATTTAGAAGTCTTCCGTGTGTAGGGCTCTGGATAAGTGATTGTAGATAAAGAAGAGAAGAGGCCTGAGGACTGCGCCTAGGGAATCCAAAATTCACAGGTTGATTGTTGAGGAAAAATGAACAAAAGCCCCCAAGGGTTACGTATGGCGTGGGAAGAACCCCAGAAGAGGGTGCTGTGTCCCGAAAGGCATTTCAAGGAGGAAGGCGTGATCAGCTGTGAAGTGTTGCTGATAAGTCAGGTATCTCAGGGAAAGAACTGAAAATTGACCACTGGGTTTGACAACAGGATGGTCATTGATGATCTTAGAAAGAATAAATGTTGGGCGTGGGGGCAAAGGGTAGCCTCGTTAAAAACATTCAAGCCCGGCTGGTGTTACTCAGTGGTTGAGCATCGACCTATGAACCGGGAGGTCACAGTCCGATTCCTGGTCAGGGCACATGCCTAAGTCGCAGGCTCAATCCCCTGTATGGGGTGTGTAGGAAGCAGCTAATCGATGATTCTCTCTCTCATCATTGATGTTTCTATCTCTCTCTCCCTCTCTTCCTCTCTAAAAATCAATTAAAAAAACAGTATTTTTTAAAAAAGAAAGACAGTTCAAAAAGAATGGGGGTAGCCAAATAGTGCAGGGAAAATCTCTCTTTATAAATTATTCTAACTAACAAGTGAGGAAGGAATGGAGAGGATTACAATATCCACATTTTATAAGGCCCAATGAAACAGACAATCCAGGCAGGGGTGAGCACACTGTGGCTCTTGGGCTCTATCTGGCCTGCTTGGTTGTGTAAATAAAGTTTTACTGGCACTCACCCATGCCCGGCCATGTATGTATTGGTCATGGCTGCTTCCCCACTGCAGTGGCAATGTTGAGTAGTTGAGATAGAAACGGCATGGCCCACAGACTAAAGTATTTACTGTCCAGCCCTTTATAGAAAAGGTTTGCCAACTCTGATCCAGGCAATGATTTTCAGTGGCTGCTAATGTCACAAGAAGAGAAAAAAAAAAACAGACATTAAGTGCCTCTGATGGAAATACATATTCCCCCAGGAAGTCATCTTGCAAAATAATAAAAAAAAAATCTAATCCAAATCAAATAGAACTAAGTACCAGTTCACAGGGAACAAAATATTCAACAACACAAAGGGGGTGCAACCAGGAACATCTACAATGTGGAAAAATCTACAGAAAAAAAGACCAAGTTTCTTCAACAAATAAACTGTAAGGCTAAAAGCAAAGTGGGGAAAGAAACCTACAGAATAAGATGTTTTTAAAACCTCTCAGCTACGTATAATGTGTAACCCTTATTTGGATTCGGATTCACACAAACAAATTGCTAAAAAAAAAAATTATACAATTGGGGAAATCTGAACACCAACTAGATATCTGAAGGTATTATGACATTACTGTTAATTTGAGCAAGTGTGGTAATGCTATTATGGTTATTTTTCTAATCTATTATCTGTTAGTGACTGGTACTTAAATATTTATGAATGGAATGATATGATGGCTGGATTTGTTTCAAAATAAGCCAGTGGGAAGGTAGAGAAGGGAGATTTAGGTGGGAAAAGAACTGGTTGATAATTATTGAAGCTGGGTGGTAGTACTTGAGGGTTCATTATACTATTCTGCTATGTTAGTATATGTTTGAAATTTTCCACAATAAAAAGCTAATTCAGAAAGAGAGAGAGAGAGAATAAAAGGAGAGAATTTGGACCCAACAGCTACAAACAACTCTTTGAGGAACTGCACTGCATTGAAAAAAGGAGAAATGGAATGATTTCTGGAGGAGGAAAAAAACGTTTTAAAAACATGGTGACCTCCACCAGACTGTTCCTTCCCAGGCCCCGGGCTCTCAGTGGAGTTTCACTGCTCCTTGGGCTGCTCTCCTGACCCTCCCCCTCTGAGCCTGGGGCAGAAGGTGCAGCTTCGACCTTTCCAAGCTGCCCTCTAACTGCACTCAGTCCTACAGCCGAAAGGTTAACCAAAAAGACAAGGAGCATGAGAACACAGGTCAGAGGATGCGCTGGCCACAAGGACACTCTGGTTCAGGGAAGCAGTGGTGGGGTGGGCGGGGAGAGGTGTCGAGGGCTTCCTGGAGGAGGAGACCCTGGAATTCAGCTGGAGAGGAGAAAGCAGGGAATGCTGGGAGGGAAGAAATGTGAGCTGAGTCTGAGGCCTGAGGGGAAGCCCTTCCACAGAATTGCACCGAATTCCTGTTGGAAGGGGCTGCAAATGACCCTCTGCTGTGTCGCTACGGACCGCTTCCTGTGGCCAGGCTGACCCACGCCCAGCTTCCTGGATGGCGCCTGTGCCTACAGCTGCGGAAGGGACGCTTCAGCCAGGGCCGCCCCAGGCCTGCCTCTCGACCTGGCAGTCCTCCTGTGACTCACAATGCTGAAAATATTATTGACATGGGTGATCCAACCAGGCTCCAAGTACAATGGGCCTCGCAAGGCCCGGGCTTCCCTAAGATTGTATGAATATGTGGGGTGTGCATTTTACCAGGTAAATTTTCAAAAACTTCTTCGACTCCAAAGGATTGCTGTACTAGAGGTTTAATAATTTTTTTTATATACTGGACTTTGGGTGAGGCCTTGGTTATAATTATACGTTAGGGCCCCTCCTAACCCCCCTTCCCAAATAGAAGATTGCTTCTGGACCAATGGCTGTGAGAATTAACATTCTTCTATGGCAAGCTAATGGCAATGCAGACCTCGAGCATCCTCTATCTTTATGGGCCAAACAAAACAGCACACCTACAGGAGCTATTCCCCACATACTGACATTATCTGCATTTTCCAAGCCCTGATTAAAGCAAATTATTCACTGGTACTTCATATCTGGGCATTGAGAATTTTGCTATGAAAACATTAAAAAGCAGAGTAAAGCAATAAAATGGGCTGTAATTTGTATTTTTTAATTGAATTCTGTTTGCCTCTAAAAATCAGCACACACACACCCCCAAACCCTCACAACTTTACATCCCCACCAAAGCCATGCCTAAGAGGATGTGGGATCCGAGGCAACCTGCACTGCCTGCCTCCCTCAAATGTTCCCCTCCCCTGAGAGCCCAGCACCATCCCCAATCCTAAAGGAGTCTCATCACCTCTATGTTTGCTGATTGTTTATACTGATCCAAACTCCACACACATCCTGTGAGGTAGGTCCTACTCCTGCATACATTTAAGGAAGCTGAGATTCAGAGACAATGAGTGTGCAGAGCTACTTAGCAATGAATGGGAGAGCCATGACCCTATCTGAAAGCTGCCTGATCCCAGGGCTGGGGCTCTAGGCCCTGCTCCCCAGAACTGAGTCCCCATCTGCCTGGTAAGATCAGTTAGGAGGCTGACTCCTCTGACACCCCTCTGGACTCCCCACCCACAAGGGACCCTGTCACAGGGACCTGGGCAGCTTTATGTTCCAGCAACAGAGTTCCAACAATTCCAGGATGCCAGCAAGCCTGCCCCGCCCTCCTGGGGAGAGTGTGCAGGGGCCGGGAACAGCGGCTGCAGCCACACCAAGCACCCAGTTCCCAAGCACCTTCCTCCGCTGGCCTGACCAGGTGCTTTGCTCTGTTCACCCTAGGCAGCCAGCCTCCCCGGGATGACTAATGTTCGCTTTGACATTTCTGAGATGCTTCTGCCTTTGGTTTCAGTCATAATGAACTAGAGGCGGGCAGAGAACAGGGGAAGAGAGGGGGCTTGGAGGAGGTGGCCATGGTAGGGAGAGGTGGTGGGCAAAAGCCAGAGGAAGCTGTAGGCAGAATGCAGTCCTGGGACCAGGAGACCCTCACAGGTCAGGGGGTGAGCTGAGGAAGGGGCCCCAGCTTCCCTGGCCCATCCCAGAACAGCTGATCAGCACTATCTCTTTAGGGGTTGGTTTGCTCAGTATGGAGGCATCACCCCAGCCTGGTAGTGAAGGGAGGGGGAAGGGGAAAACAAGGAGTACGCAGGGAGGAACAGTGCTGAGTCCTGACTCAATTTCCCCTAAAGGGCTTCACATTCTCAGAAGCAGAGCAGCTTCAATTCCTCTTGGGTGTCCCTCGTCCTTCCCTGTCCAGAGCCAGGGACTAGGAGGCACCAGATCCAGTTTCCTACCCCGCCCCCCCTCACTCCCTTGGACCTTTATGTATCCCCCCAATAGTTATGGCACCACTGCTATGTGCTGGGATGGTGCTGAGCTCTATGACACAGCAATGAACAACAGGCACATGGTTCCAATCCTCCAGAAATGTTCTGCCTGGGGGACAGATATTAAATATACACACAAACTAGGCGAGTGCAGGACACTTCAAGAATGCAAGAATTTGGAAGGGCCCAAATGAAATGGACTGTGGGAGGGGGTAGTTGTCTAGGAAGATCTCGCTGAAGAATAGCATTTAAATGGAGACTTGAACAAGGAGTATGCATTAACCAGGTAACTGGACAGTTAGAGGATGAAAGAATTAAAGAGAGAGGGAACAGCACATACAAAGGCCCTGTGATAAGAGGAGCTAAGCACATTCTACGGGAGTCAGTGTGGCTAGAAGGTGGTGGAGGTTGGTGGGTGAAGGGGATAGCCATAGGAGTAGAAGCTGGAGAGAGCAGGGGATGGGAACATGCAGGGCACATAGGCCATGGCCAACACGTTGGACTTCAAGCTGAGAAGTGGCATGACCATGTTGATTTTTCAGGATTGTGTGAGCGACCATGTGGAGCATGGATCTGTGAAGGGGACAGAAAGGAAGTGGAGAGATCAGTTAGGAGGCTGTTGGGGTCATCTACATAGGAGACGATGATGACTTGGTCAACGTGGCAGCCATGGAGCACAGAGAAGAATACAGGACTAAGGAGTAGTCAAGCAGTTAGAGTGAAAGGGTTGGACTGCCTAAGGTCATGGAGAGGTGCAAGCACCAACAGTGACCCTGGACTTCTAAGTGGATGAAGGTGCCACTCACCAAGAGAGAAAAAGCTGGAGAAGCAGATTGGGTGGTAGAGATGAAGACTTTAGTCTGAACACATTAAATCTGAGATGCCTCTGGGACAGCCAAGGGGAGGCATTAAGAAAGCTTTCAGATTATAATAGAGTTCCAGATCTTAAAAGAGAGATCTGAGCTAGAAGTATAACTTGGGGATACTTTGGGATAAATTGCTTGAGTAATGGCCATGGAATGGCCATGAGAATGTACCTGGCAGTATTCTAACTACAAGCTGCTTAACTGACCAAGAACCCCAGCTGCTGGGCCCTGAGACCCATCACTGCATTTGCACAGAAGGAGCAGGGCAGGGACACTAAGGCAGGTCCCCTCCTAGGAAGCAAAGACCGCCCTTCCCCCCACCACCACCCACCCTCCCACCCCACCCCCACCCCCGCCAATAGCTGAGTTTGGCTAGAGGGTTTCCCAAAGGCCTTGCTGAGCAGCCTTAGATTGCACAGCAGGTCAGGACCCTTGCTTCCAACCATCCATCACTCAGGGTCACACTTGCATGGTGCTCAGAGAGTTCTGCCAGCCTTTCTCATCGCCCTCCTCCTCACCTTTCATAGGAGCTTCGCCTAATTAAATCTTTGCACATTTAATCTGATCTTTATGTCTGCTTCTTGGAGGACCTTCCCACGTTGAGTCTCACCTTGACCCTGTGACTTGCTTTAGGAATGGAACACTAGCAAATGTGACACAAGCGAAGGATTAAAAAAGGCTTGTGCAACCCTTCTGCAATCACTGAGGCTAGCCTGGGCTAGCCTTTCTGAGCATGAGAGATCAAGAGGAGAGAGATGCCAGCTATGCCAGCTGTCCACCTGCCTCAGCTGATGACCCACACCTATAAGTGAGGCCAGCCTAGACCATCCAGGTCCAGCCACACCAGCCCAAGACAGAGGAACCACCCAACCAACCCAGAGATCTATGAGAAATACTAAATGTTTGGGGTTTTATACTACTGGTTTTGGGGACGACTTATTATGCAGAAAAAGTTAACTGATGGAGGAGTTTGGGGCATAAAGATGGCATTCAAAGCCATGGAGCCATGGGAATGAGTTGGTCGTATCATGGATTCATGGGCCCTGCCTTTAGTCTTTCAACACAACACCTTACCTAGAGCACTTGCCATTAACCCCAGCCCTTCTGAAAATGTATTGAGAACTTACTATGTAACAGACAACATAGAAAGTGTATGTAGTCATAACTAAAACACGCTCTGTATCCTAAAGGGGAAAAATAAGGGAATCAGAGAAAACCTTTCTTCAACTTTCTATAATTAAAAAGTATTGGATACAAAGTTGGCAGGAATATAGAATCTGCCTGGATTCTTCCACTCCAGGCTTCATGGGATATCTCTCCCTCTCTCTCTCTCTCTCTCTCTCTCTCTCTCTCTCTCTCCTACCAAAGCCTTCAGTCTCTGAGAGATCTTGCTGTCACTTCAAAATCAACAAATGATAAGTACGATGTTAAAGTCACAGGTGATGAATAAATGCCCCAATCTAAGAGACGATGGTACTGCAACAAAGGAAAGGTAATCAGGATTTGCTGAAGGTTCCAAATGGCTTCTCTACTTGTTTATTCAATAAACTTACAGATCACCTGCTAAGTACAAAGCACTGAGGAAACATCGATCAGAGACACCATCCCTGCTGCCCAAGATTTCACTCTCTAGGCAAGCAGCTGACAGTGACACCAATACAGAGCAAGACACAAGGGAATAGGAGGGTAGGGGTTTGTCAAGGGCGGGGGGGGAAAAAGGACACTTATGTAATACCCTTTGTAATACTTTAAGCGAAAAATAAAAAAATAATAATAATAAAATAAAAAATAAAAAATAAAAATAAAAAAAATTAAATTAAATTAAAAAAAAAAAAAAGACACAAGGGAATACAAAGCAAGAGGATCTAGTGCAGCTTAAAGGGAATCAAGGAAGTCTTTGTGGAAGAGGTGACTGAGTTTGGGAAGATAAGCAACTGTGAGCCAGGCCCTTGAGGGGAAGGGCTAAGACAGGTCAAGCTGAACTAGCATGGATAAAGGTATCAAGACACAAGAGGGAAAGGCATGTCTAGGTAACTGTAGTAGTTCAGTGGGACGGAGCATGGGGATAAGTTGAGTGGAAATTTCCAGAAATTAAACTGGAGAGACAGGCAAGGGGTAAATCATGAAAGGCTTTGTACATCATGTCATGTGTACTTTATTCTGAAAGAAAGAAATGGTGGAGTGGTGTCAAGAAGAATAGCATCCTCACATGTGCACTTCAGAAAGAGGCTGTGGCCACAGCATAGAATATGACTCTGAGGAAGACAAGACATGTGCAGCAGACCGAGATGATGAGTGCAGTGATAGTAAGGGTAAGAAGGGACAGAATTCTGTGGCATTAAGGAGGAACTATCAGCAGAACATTCTCACTAACAGGATGTAGATGAGAGGACCAGGCAAGAGGGAGGAAGAGGAGTCACAGGTGACTCTCAGGTTCCTGGGTTGGACAACTGGATGGACGGTGATGCCACCTGCTGAACAAGACTCTATGAGAAGAGGACAAAATTGGGTAAGTGATGATGGGTTCAGTGTGGAATAAGGCAAGCAGGAGGTACTAGGAAGTGTTGGAATAGAAATGTCCAGTCGTCAGTTGGAGAGAAATTCTGAAACTCAAAAAAGAATCCTGGGTTGGAAAACAAACGTGGAAGTCATCAGCAGATGGATGATGGCCAAAGCAAAGGGAAGGGAAGAAATCCCTTGGGAGAGTGTGTAGCATAAGAAGTGAAAAGGGCCAGGGCTGGGACCAGGAAGCACCTACATTTAAGGATCAGTGGCTTAGTTCCCATCTGGAGGAGGAGCCCAGCCAGAGCTAACCAGAGGAAAGATGGCCAAGATGCCATGAGATACCGCTCCATCTGGGCTGCTCCCACAGTCTACTCAAAAGTCTATTGTAAATGACCAAGAAAGCAATTAGCACTAAGGTGCTCATGGTTGGTAACAGATGCGTCCAGAAATACCTGAATTTTCCTTGGGGTCTAAACCTCACAGTAGGGCTTTAAAGCCAAGACTTGAGTCAAATCCTGGCTCCACCACCTATTGTGGTCTTGAATTCTAGAAGCCTTTGTTTGTTTGTATAAAACAAGAATAACAATGTGTACTTCTTAATCCCATCACCTTTTTCACCCATTCCCCCTTCCCTATCTGGCAACCGTCAAAATGTTCTCTGTATATGTGAGTCTGTTTCTGATCTGCCTGTTTATTTTGTTTTTTAGATTCCACATTTAAGTGAAATCGTATGGCATTTGTCTTTCTCTGTCTGACTTTTTTCACTCAGCACAGTACCCTCTAGGTCTATCCAAGTTTTTGCAGATGGCAAGATTTCATTCTTTTTATAGCCGAGTCATATCCCATTGTATATATATACACCATAAGGAATATAGTAGGTAATATTGTAATAACTATGTATGGTGTCATATGGGTACTAGATTTATCAGGGTGATCACTTCAAATAAATTATATAAATGTCTAATCATTATGTTGTACACCTAAAACTAATATAATATTGGTGTCAAATGTAATTGAAAAATAAAAATAATATTTAAAAAAAACAGGAGTAACAATTCCTATATCTCAAAGAGGTGTTAGAGATACCAAGTTTCTGGCACATGTTTTCATCTATGCCTCTCTCGATGGTTCTAAACCATGGAGAGTTTGGCCAGCCCATTTCTGATTCAGGATATCTAAGATGATGATCCTGCTGCTGGTCCAGGAACCACCCTTTGGGACAGGATGTTCCCCTAAAGGACCCCACCATGTGAGTGAATACCTATTCCATGTACCTCCAACTAGTCTTGTGACCCTAGAGAAGGGCTGTGGGGTCAGAGCTCTAGGCGCTAAGTGCAGGAAGCAGGACAAAGCAATGGGAAGGTGAAGGACAGGGACAGGCACATAGTCTTCTCCCTCAGCTGTCACCCAAGACATCTCAAGGGCTACACGTTGAGTGATTCACACCTGCAAGTTTGAAAAGCCATGACTCACTGGAATCAGTAGGTGGGCTGCATTGACTCAACCCTCAGAGAGGGTGGCAGGGAGGGGAGCAGGTCTGCAAAGTCACAGCCAACAGCCAGCAGAATGGACTGAGGTCTCCTGGGCACCTGATGAGCCAGGCCCAGGCCTGGAGAGAAGCGGGAGAGGGCAGCAAAGCTGGAGGAAGGCAGGGACCCAGAGGGTGCAGAAACATGGGAAATGAAACCTTCTCCCCAGTTGTGGAGGACAAGAGGGAGCCTGTGGCATCGCCTACCAATTTCAGATAAGTTAGCCTCTTCTCTGGGTTAAGAAGACCTTGAAAAGCCCGAAAAGCAATTTGGAGCTTCCTTGGGAAGTCTACTCCCTCAGAATTGTCCACCCCTCTCCATCCCTCTGCTCTGGTGATGCCCAAGGAACCTTTTCTACTCTCCCCAAGACATCATGGATACAAATCATCAGGAAAGCCCATTAGTGGCAAGAGTGGAAGGAACAAAGGTGAGTCACAGACATCATCCTATTTTCTTTCTTCCTTACATTTTTTTTTACAGTTTACATTCAGTATTATTTTGTATGGTTTCAAGTGTACAGTATAGTGGTTAGACAATCATATGCTTTACAAAGTACATGATACTGCCAGTTCCCACCTGGCACCATACGTAGTTATCACAGAATAACTGACTAGACTCCTTATTCTGTACTTCACATCCCGTAACTATTTTGTAACTACAAATCTGTACTTCTTAAACCCTTACCCTCTTCCACGCAGTCCTCCACCCCACCCCAACCCTCTGGCAAGCATCAGTCTGTTCCCTGTACCTATGAGTCTGTTTCTGTTTTGCTTGTTCTTTAGATTCCACATGTAAGTGAAATCATATGGAATTTCTCTCTGACTGCCTTATTTCACTTAGCATAATACCCTCTAGGTCCATCCATGCTGTTGCAGATGGTAAGATTTTATCCTTTTTATGGCTGAGTAATATTTCATTTTATGTACCACAGCTTTTTATCTGTTCATCTATTGATAGACATTTGGGTTTATTTTATTTCTTAAAAATCCTTCTAAACTCCCAATTATATATACATAATTTTTAACCAGCATTTACTACCATGCTAGGTACTGAGATTGCAACTATTAATTAATCAAAATGCTTACCCCTCGAGAAATTTTGCCTAATGAGATATAATATGTGGGGCACTTATTTTATAGTCCACAAAACACTTTCATGTACCATTGCACTTATTCCTCACAATGGCCACGGAGAGTGGGTTATGTGGATCCTATCTCATTTCTGCCATTCCGATCGGCTGAGATATTACCTCCTCAGAAGCCTTGCCTGACATTCCCAGTCAGTGCCACGTCACCCTAGATTAATATTCTGAGTGAAATTTATCACTGTCTGATTTTTTTCTACAAATTTACTTGTATATTTATTGTCTCTCTCTTCCTGCAATTCAATATAAAAGTAGGAAACTTGTCTGCTTTATTCACTGCAGTATTCCAAGGAGCCAAATCGTGCCTGGCTCAGAACGGGCACGTAGGATACATCTGCAGAAGGAAGGAGGGTGGGGGGACGGTGGGAGAGGAGGAGCAGGACACAGGGAGAGGCTGCGATTCTTCCAAGTGGCAGAGCTGAGGCTCACAGCTCGGGCTTTGCCCCCAGCCCAGTTCTTTCCCCTGCACCCAACCTGGGGGCCACTCTGGGCCAGCACCAGGTTCTGAGGTTGGCTGGCTAGTTCCCAGGACTCTCAACTCATTAACCCTGAGCCTGAGATCCAACAAAAAGAGGAGCAGGTATGTGTACATCGGTCATTACAAATCCCTTCCCTTAAAGAAGGCATGAAAATCTGCTTGTATGTAGGATCATCACACTCAAGACATCAACCAAGGACCAAATAAGTCAAGAGAGATTACATATACTTTTTTTAAGAGGAAGAAATATAAAGTATTCTTTTTAAATTAAGAACAAAGAATAAAATTCCTATTCAGTAAATGAAACAAAAAATTGGGGAGGGGGGGGTTTGTGAGATAAAATCATAGAATGGCATTGCTCTATGAGAGGGCTTCAAGCGACCAGTGGACCAAGGCACCTTCTCTGAAAGCTGGGTCCTGGGCCCGCGGATCGATAATGCAGCGGAGGCCAGGGAGTTACCTGACTTGCCCGAGGTCTGTGGCCAGTAAAGACTAGAGCAAGACCAGGCCCCTCATGCCACTGGTAAAAGAAATGAAGACTTCTTCAAAGCACTGTACTTAGAAACAGAAACCATTTATTTGAGAGTGAAAACCATGTCATTTTCATCTGAAAACCATGTCATTTTCATCTTTATTTCCCCATTCCTCCTAGCAAAAAGCTGTGTACACATCTGTTCATGAGAAAGTGGGGATGCCCCAAAAAATACACATGAGAGGCATAAACCAGACTCATCTGCAGTACAGAAAACATAGAGAGCTACTTTGACCTCAAGTTGCATTTTTGCAACTACAATGGCATTTCCATCGTTAAAAGGCGTGCCCATCGGTGTGGCCCTAGATGTTGCTACCCAGGTTAGAAATCCCCAGGTTAGAAACCCAGGTTATAAAAAGCCGCAGGGTGCTGCCCTGCCCCAGGCCGCAGTGTCTGGCCTGTAACCAAGACAGATCACACCTTCCTGCTGGTGCTCCCAGCTCTGTGCCCTCCCCAACACCCAGTCAGGGGCTCCTGCTGCTGCCGCCACTAACCCTATTCAGCTTCTGGAGTCTTCTCTCTTAACCCCAATCCCAGACTTGCACTTACAGGGGGAAATATTTTTCCCAACTGTGTATTTTATAAAATGTACTTTTATAAAGGCTCGGTGATTCCAGAATACCACCATATTCCGTCCTTGAATCTCATTTATTGCAAGTGGCCCAAGTCCACGCACGTGCAGCAGACACCAGCAGCCTTCAGAATCCTCGTGTCAGAGATGAGGGTTACGCCCCTAACACAAGTTTTACAGGTCACCGTGAAAGGGTGCCACACATCTTTGTTTCTGCCAGTCAAGATTTACCCACAGTCAAGTCTGTACTATCACAAATGGGTTTTGTAATGGGACTTTTCGTTCCAAACAGCTTTATAGTTTGTCACATGTATACTTTGTCCAATGGCCTAGGTGCATGCTCCCCAACACACTGTAAGTACCACCAGGACACACGTTCTCCCACTGTTCTACCGCCCGCCCCTTCCCTTCCACGAGCGCTGCAGCTGGGCCTATTATAGATGTTGGTTAGTAGAGTGCTGTTTTCCTGCCCTTCCAATTCTCTATCACTTATTAGGGATGCAAGGTGACACGGGGCAGACAGGAGAAAAGGCTCTCCCCTGGCCGGATAAACAGACCCACTTCTCCAGACCAGAACTGGACTGAGGCCTGCCCACAGGAGACCTGGAGCAGTCACTGCTCCTCCCCAGGATGGGTCTTGCAGGCCCCCTCCATCTATGCCTATCCATCAGCCCCATCTGCTCCCCTACCCACCACTGAGAGAGGGGAGCAGCTCTGCCTAGGATTTGCAGATCACAGACTGCGAAGCCCCCACCACCACCACCACCACCACCAAACCGTGGCTTCTTAGATAGTTGGAACTGGGCAATACCTGCAGAGCATCTACCCAACCTTAATTTCCAGGCAAGATGAGACCCAGAGAGGTCAGGGGCTTATCCAAGGGTCACATGGCTACTTCATGGGGCTGAGTCAGGGCTAGAAGTCAAGTCTCCCAGGACAATGCTCTTTTCTCTACCCCACCCGCCGTCGTTCATACCTTCTTTCCCCCAATGTTGTTCTTGGCCTGGCTGATGATGGGGCTACAGGGTAAGTAGGAATGATGAATAGATGGAAACAATGTCTAGAATTACCCATTTAAGGCTCTCTTTTTGCCTTCATGACAGAGAGAGGCTTTGGGGAATCTAACCACGGTACTGTCAGCTGGGTGTGGTCAGGTCCCCTTGATCATCTATAGAATTACTTCTGGGCAAACCAAGGGGTGGGGAGGCTCTCTCCAAATCTAGACCCTGGTCGGCCTTTGAGAAAACTGGAGTCACTCAGCTGTGACCCTTACAGAGACAGGCTTCAATGACTAAGGCACAAACCAGGTGGTGACAGAGGCTCTGCCTTTCCTGAGACAATCCCACCACCCAGGCAACTGAGCACAGTGGAGTGGAGAGACCCCTCCAATGATGGTGCAGACAGCAGGGCAGGGAGGAGGGGCACAAACTTCAGACACCAAGAAAGGACAACACTGACAGAAAGGACAGGGGCAGCATGAAGCAAGGTCCAGGCAGGATGGCCGAGTGGACTGCCAAACCCCCCCTCCCCCCGACTCTGGAATCATCCATCATCCCAGCACCCCAAACAGGTGGGACTACATCTGTGAGCCAAACACTGACCACATCAGCCTCAACACAAAGAGGCCCTGTTGCAGGGAGGGTCGGCCAGCCTTGGGTTTGAATTCCAGCTCTGCCCCTACTGTCTGGGTGCACTTGAGCACGTTATTTAATGTTTCTGAGCTGCAGTTTCCTTACCTATAAAATGAAGATAGCTACTTAATAGGGTTGGATAGGATTAATTATGGTAAAGTCTAGAAACGGGTTGGCATGCTGGCTGAAAAACAATAAGTACTCAATAAGCGGTAGCTAAACTTTCTGAAGCTCTGCAGGGACTTGGCTGTCTGGCAGAGCCATGGGCTCCCAGGGGGATGGAGCTGTGACTGACACAACCTCTCAAAATCCTCATCACTCCCTCTCACAAGCCAGGAAGTAAAAGCTGGGCATTTCCCTGCCACCGGATGCTTCTTCAACAAGATACTCCCCACCCCCAGCCTCGGGAGAGCCCAGGAGATCTGACAACAGTGATCCAATAGCTCAGCCGTGTGACTTGAGGGTCACTGTACATCATGCAGTGAAGTACACCAACATAATACTCACAATTCCTGGCAGACACACGGTCTCCTGGGAGCCCCAGACTCATAAATACCACAAAGAAGCAGACAGAGAGAGAGAAAGAGCTCCATGTAAATCACTCTCTATTTGTAATCCCTGTAGTCAGAGCATGAAGTTCCATCCTGGGGATGGGATTTTTGTCAAAGGAAAGAGGTTTGCATTCAGAGCTGGGTTCTCAGAGGGAACTGAAATAAAGTCCATCAAAGATCTGAGTCAGGAAGAACCATGCCAGGAAGGAAGATACAAGATACAGATGATGTGGAAGCACCAGACGCTGCCTCTCCAGCGATCCCTCTCGCTAACCACGCAGTCGCTCTTAGGTTAATCATCTGTCCCTATCCAACAGTCTCTATTGTCCACGTGTAATTATTACTAATGTCTCTGTCCACTCTCAGAAGCGTCCTGGCTTGGACAATAAATTACATGATTACCCAAACTCCAAAGTGGTAAGAACATCTTAGCTGGCCAGAGACGGAGTATGTGAGAGACAGTAGGATGGACTCAAACAGGAAAAGGTCATCTTCTAGGCTCTAGGGGCGGCTGCACAATCTACAAGACCCACATACTTGCAGAAGAGAAAGTCTTATATTTTCCATTCGTAATTTCTCTGGAAACTGTCAATGGGAAGTTTCCCCACAGTGTCCATCCTAGCTCCCGGGCCCAGGAAAGACAGCCCCTTTCCTCTGGCTCTGATGTCAGCCAAGACAGTGATGCTCTTATTTAAGCACGGAGACATCCTTTAGTTCCACGGAAACACTTCGCTGTACTAAGCCCAACCGACTCCTGTCCTCTAATGGCGATGTCTCTATGTCATGGCGCTGCTCTAGGCCCCCACCGTAGGTAAGAATCAGTGTTCCAACACCATGGCCTCCAAAGGGAAGAGCAGGTGAATCATTAAAAGCCCCAGATGTCGGTCATCCACCCACCCACCCACTCGGCCTGAACCACCTGTTCTGAGCAGCCAGAGTCACAGCCCAAGGAGAGGGAGGACATCCTGGCTTGAGTAAGTGGCTAAACTGCCCCTCACTCCCCAGAGCAAGGAGGAAGACTCCATCTCAGGGGGATGCGGATGGAGCCTCCCATCATCCTCTCCTGGGCAGGAGCACAAGGCAAAGACGGGCAGAGGGCTTGGGGCTAGAAAAGCACACAACCACTCTCGCGCAGGGGGGCCGGACTGCGGTGGAAAGCAAGTCACTAGGGAGTCTGGCTTCCCCACATCCCCCTTCCTCCGCCTGAATTACCAGCCTTCTCCCAAGATGGGGTTCACTCGCTGCTCGACCATCCGCGGCTGCAGGGACACCCAGTGTACCAATCCCGGGATGCCTCCAAGGGCGCACGCAGCTTCCTTCACACAAACTTCGCTGGAAGCGAGCCTTACCCTGGAGTGGTCTCCCCACAAAACTTCCCGGTGCCCCGGACTGGACTGGGGCGAAAGGCCCCAGGCTCGCGGAGACCTGCGGTGGCACCTGCTCCGAGCCTGGCTGCGCTCCAGGCGGCACGAGCCTCCCTCACTGCGGGCTGAGCAAACGCACGACCACCACGGACGAGATGCCAGCCCTGGGCGCCGGGCAAGGGGCGCACCGCTCACGCCCAAAAACGCCACCGGCGCGGAGCTTTCCCACGCCCGGGGAATTGCCACCGAAGTTGCAAAGGAAGGGGTAGCGCGTGGGGAAGAAGAAGCGGCTTGGAGAAGGTTCGGGCCAACTAGGATTCTCCGCGATCCATGCCTCCCCAACAGGTAGCTGCCGGGGAACGAGCGGCCCGAGCGGCCCGGGGAGGGCAGCGCAGCCCCCAGGCAGCCGGTGCCGGGCGCAGACCACCGTTTCCTCAGCAGCAAAACCCCAAGCCCGGGCTTACCTTGAATTAATGCAGAGTCCCGCGCTCGGCTGAATGAGGAGTGTGCTAGTATTCCCGAGACATCCTTGAATTATTTTAAAAGAGCAAACACGTGGGGGGAGGGGCCCGGGGAGAGAGGACGGGCGAGACTGAATTGGAGAAGGAGCGATCAAAAGAAAGCAGGGGGCGGGAAGGCAGGAGGAGGTAAGGGAGTGACACAGAAAATAAAGAGAAGGGAGACCTTTTTTTAAAGAAACCTGTCTCCTGCCCACAGAGTGGAAAGGAAATTTCTGACAATTCCAAAGAGAACTGGCACCACATGGCCCCCCGAGGGGCACACGGCGGGGAGGGGGGGCGGGCAGTTACGGAATGAGCTGTATCCAAACCGAGGAAGGAAGAGGGAAGAGCTGTCCAGGCGCTGGCAGCACCCGCGAGTGGGCGCGGGCGGGCGCGGGCGGGCGGGCCCGGGGCGGCACGCGGCGTGAGCGTGCACACCGGCTGGGGCGGGGCGGGGCGGGGCGGGGCGCACGGGCCGCCGGGCGGGGGCTGCGGGTGGAATTGCGGGCGGGCGGGGCTCTGTGTAGTAAACAGCCTGGGGCTAGAAATTTAAGTCAGGGCTTCAGTGCAAAAGTTCTGCGGCCTCAAACTTGCACAGGCCATTTCCACCCGAAAACACCGTCCGTGTTTGCGGGCAGGAGTGGGTGCCCAAGTCCTGCTCGTGGACCTCACCCGCTGCGGGGTCCTGGCGCCTGCCTGGCAGGCAGGAGGACCAGTGGCGGGGAGAGCATGATTACACCTAAATAGAAACAGGTGTGGGGTGGGAGCTTCCAGCGTCCAGTTGGGAAAGGGAGCTTTAAGCATCCAGTTAAGAGAGGGGGAAGAGCCAGACACCGCCCAAAGATAGGGAGCCCAGCCACAGAGGGGGGTACCTTTGCTGCCTCTCTAGAGGGACAGAGAGGCTCTCTGAGAGTCACCAGGGGCCCTCTGAGGACACTAAGGGATACCCTGTTCCCAGGCAGGGGAGGGGGGCGGGGACAGTTAAAGAACACAAAAATAATAAAATAGCCCTAAAAAAGCAGTCAGACTGGCATCTCCAAGGCTTTCTAGATCTGAATCCCTTAGAGTGTCCTCTCTCCCAGCATTCCTCTGATTCTTTGCACATCTTTCCCTCAAGGATAGCAGGAATGCCTCCCTGAGCCCTTGCAGGTGAAAACCCCACAGCTCATCTCTTCAGTCCAGCTTTGCCAGGTGGCCATACACAGCTGCCCACTCTCCAGCAAAAGCTCAGAATCAGAGCACAGAAGGGAGGGAGGGAGGGAGGGAGGAAAGGAGGGAGAGGGAAGGAGAAGGGGAAGGGGAAGGGGAAGGGGAAGGAGAAGGAGAAGAATTGAAAGGGGCAAGAAGAGAAACAAAGGAAGAAGCAGGGGAGGGGGAGGAAAAAGAGAAAAGGGGTGCCAGGGTGGGGACTTCTCTCCCTGGCAGTTATTTTTTTTAATTTTTTTTATTGATTTCAGGGAGGAAGGGAGAGGGAGAGATAGAAACATCAATGATGAGAAAGAATCATTGATCGGCTGCCTCCTGCATGCCCCCTGTAGGGGATCAAACCCGCAACCCGGCATGTGCCCTTGACCGGAATCGAACCCAGGACCCTTCAGTCCGCAGGCCAAGGCTCTATCCACTGAGCCAAACCAGCTAGGGCATCCCTGGCAGTTCTTGTTCCATGGGACCTTGGCACAGATGGGGCAAGTCCTCTGAAGGCTTACTTTGAGGTTTTCCAGAATTGAGTGAGGACAGTCAGACTTTCTTATTCAGCAGCGAGCTCCCTGTGGCTGAAAGCAGGGATTCTAGTCAAGCTTGTACCCTGTGCACCCACTGCCCCCGCCGGGCACGTGTCAGAGAACATGTGCTGAAGGGAACTAAGCAGCCACAGGACCCAGGGCTCCTCTCCCCTTCCCCTTCGTCTGGGATGAAGGGAGGGAAGCCAAGACCAAGGGCTGTGCAGCCTCCTTGGCTGGTTCCCATTCACCCCCAGAGAGTCTGGTTAGGAGGGTCAGTCTTGTGAGGACCCAGCACTTCCACCTCCGACCCAGGTAAGTGCTGAAAATGATCACCCTGAAATGAGGTGAATGTAGGTCTCTCTGAATTAGACTTTTGGAAAGCCAGGCCTTTAGCCCTGACATTAAAAACTGCTCCATCTGGGCATTAGAGAAAAAGAATCAGGGCCATACATCAGTTGTTCAGAGGCGGACAGATTTTTGGAAGCCTTGCAGACCTGGTTTTCCTTATTAAGATTTTTTTTTTTTTTTCCAGTTCAAGCATCAGAAATCGATGGGACTCCCTTGTGGCAATCTTGGGCCCTGCCCAAAGGAAGGTCAATCCTAGGGAATCCCGGGAACCAGAACCCCTCCTCTCAAGGAAAAAGAACCACAAAGGAGGGGGAGGGAGAGATTTTCCCACTTTAGGAAATCACCTGCAGAATCTACAGGGAAGGGGGATGACTCCGTTAACCCCAGGATGGACTCTTCATGTCCCCACCCACCCCAACATATGGACACACAGACACGGTGCCGTCACCAGCCACTGGGCCCCTTTTCCATCAGCCCGCAAGCAGGAGCATTCACACTACAATGTTTGGGTTTCTTTTTGCAATGAAAAAGTTTAAGGAGCTGGGGTACCAGAAGGCTGGTGGTTTTCCTGGCTTGGAATCTCCTGAAGAGAAGAGCATCCATACTCTCCCCCCTCCATCACCAAAACAAACAACAATTGTGCCCACAAACAGGACTTCTAGGCCCATTCATACTCCTGAGAGAGGGCCATGCCCGCCAACCGATGGTTCCAGGACAGATGGCCTTGACCTACCCAGGAAGGCGTCAACCACCCCAGATGTCCAAGTACGATGAGCTCTCAGACCCACCTGCCACTTTATTGTTTGCCTCTCTGGTTACAAGTAACAACTAATTAGAACAAATGGTGTCCTTTCAGACATAACAAAAATACTGGTTTTGGTTCTTGTCCCACTTGGATGAGTTGTGGCTGCTGCCCAGTGCCTTTTGCTCCAGGCAGAGGAGGTGGGAGGTAGGCTGGGATACAGGGCTTTGGTTCAGCACGCCTGGCCTGGCTCCCTCCACCTCTTCACCCCAGCAGATGACTGCTCTCCCCACTCCTCGGCCTCTTCTATACACAGCATGGGGGAAAGGCTCAGGGCTCGAGACACGCTCTCCTCTCTTGAGCCGGACCAACAAGGGAGCACCCTGAACAGCCCCGGTGCAGACCTGTGCCCCATGCCGCGCCCCCTCACGGGGCTTCATTCTGGGGCCCTGGCTTCAAAGAAAAGCCCCTGGTTTAATAATTCAGCCGATTTGAATGCCATTTAGTAGCCATGGAAACCGGTTTCCTGACTTCTAGTTGTTACGTAGGATGTGGTTGGAAGGGGAAAGAGAGGGAGAGAAAGAGGAAGGTGAAGGAGAAAGGAAAAGAAAGAGACCCAGCTGAGATTTCATCTCAACTTTCCTGCTTTCGTTCGTTCGTTCCGCAGGGTGTGACAGTCCTGACGGTGTGATGCCAGCACATCTCAGCTACACGCCTCTCCCTACCTCTCATCCTCCTCTGGCTTCCCTCTTCCCCATCTCATCCCTCTCTGTAGCTTCCTCTCTCAGACCTACTGGACGGCAGGAGAGCTGACTCAGCATTCCAACTAAATACCTTTCTGGCTGGCAGGTGCCTTTTTGCCTCAGTTTCCTTATCTGTATCAGGGGAGGCTTGTGGATGTTCACCATGGTTCTTCCAGCTCTAACAATCCATGATTGTGTGGGCCTGTCTCTGTGTCTGTCCAGCCTTTCATCTCTGTCCAGCTGTCTCTGTCTCTACCTCTCTCTGCCTCTTTGTTAGTTTCCTATGTTTCTCCATATGTACACATTTCTCTCTCTCTTTCTCTCTCTCTCTCTCATTTTTTCTCTTTCATGAATATCATCTGCCATAAGATTTTACCTGTAAAGCAGCTATTTTTTAAATAAACATCCCATTCCTCCTCGCCAGAAAGTGTGCTGTCACCTCCCTTCACCTGGCTAATCCCCTCTCCTTCAGGTTACAGACCAGACATCAGTTGCTCTAAGAAGCCTTCCTGCCACCGTATCTGCTCCCAGTGCCCTGACGGCCCCTACTGTGCCCGCCTCACTGTGTTGTGGCTACCTCACCTGGTGAGTGAGTTCACTAAGAGCAAAAACCGTGCCTTCTCCGTTGCTGTGTCCCCAGTGGCTGTCATGTGGGAGGCACTTAGCAGGTAGTGGTTAAATGAAAGGGTAAATCGCCTTGAACCACAGATTTCTGAACCACTGCTTGTTAAAGACTCAGGACACTCCCAGGAACGCACACAGCATGAGGGAGCCGGACAAAAGCCCACCAGAGCCTCAGCCGCCCCTGGACCACCCTGGACGGGGAGAGAGCGCCTCCCAAACTGTCTTGATAACGCAGTGTGCCAAGATCAAGGGACCCCTTCAGACATGTTGGCGGGACACTCCAGAATGGAAATAACTCCTGGGGGATTGAGAATGGGCTCCACCAGGAATGGGGACAGTGGATCGTGCCAAGTGGTGGCTCCCATCAGCCCATCACTGGGGTTGCCCTGGGACCATGTGGGCAAACTCAAAAGGCAGCAATGGGCGTTCCCGCCAAGGTGTCAGCTTCCAGCAGGTGCCTCACACCAAGTAACTTGCAGCCGTTTCGGCCGACTGTCTTCTGGGAGCAGGGCCATCAGGAAAGCAGATGGAGGCCAGAAGCACAGGGGCTGTCAGCCCAGGGCCAGGGAACACGTGGGCAGTGAGTCTGGCCCCTGCTGGGAGCCACCAATGTGGATTCTGTCATCCAGGAAGCAGCTGCTTTAAACAAAGAAAATAGTGTTTTGATCGCCATCTTTTGATGGGCCAACAAGACCTATCCATTTTAGAAACCTTGGCTGTAAATGTGAATGAAAGGCAAGAATTTGGAAGACAAGGGTTTCTTCCCAATGCTCCCTAATGCATTCTCTTCCATTCATGTTACATAAAGGGGCCGGGGCAGCTGATGAACACACAGCCGCTGTGTGCACTGAGCTCCCATGAGGTCGGGACAGCCTCCAGCACAGGTCAGACTTTGCAGGGTGCACAGTCCACGTTCATGACTCAGGAACCCAGGTATGTCTCCCTGCAGCCCCGGCCTGCACATAGCACCTCCCCGCCCCCCCCCCCCCCCAAATAATCCCTAATCCAGATGGAGCTGCCTTACCCTCGAAGATCTGCCAAGTGACACAATCTTCCTGATGTCACGCACAGACCGAATGTCACATTTCATCAGCAGACTCCCATGAGCTGTCCCCACCACCCTCTCCCCAAGGGCCACATTCTCATAACCCTCGAGCCATAGGCAGGCTGACCAAGCTTCAGAAGAAGGGAAAGATTTAAAGCAGAAAGCTAGAGGGGAGAGAGGGAGAGGGAGAAAGGGAGAGAGAGATGAGAGAGAGAGAGAGAGAGAGAGAGAGGAAAAGACCAGCATATACCTTGAAAAAAAGACACTGCTCTGAAAAATGACACCCAAACTTGAATTTGCATTCACACTATATTGTTCGAGAAGCTCAAGATGTTCCATGCTGAGTTTCCCCATCCCAGGGGAATAGTACCTCCCAGCTGGTGAGGAAAAAAAAAAAAACATACACAACAGGTCCTTTTGTATAATAGAAACCTGAAATGGAAAACAAGTCAGCTAAAAACCTTCCTGGATGCCCAAACCGTGCCACCACATCACCCTCTCCTACAGGAAAAGACTCGTCCTCTCCCACATGCTCTAAGCAGTTCCGAGTGCAGCACCCAAACATTAGGACAAACCCACGCTCTTTCACCACTCCTAGAGCAGAACCAGAAAGCCCGCGGCAGCGAACGCCCATGCCAATTTCACTTCATACACACACACACACACACACACACACACACACACACACACAGGCTGTCAGGGCATTACACGCCACATACACAATAAGTGAGACATGGCACACACACACATACACACTGTCTTCCTGGGACATGTGTGCACGTGTGTGTGTGTGTGTGTGTGTGTGTGTGTTTTGCTTGGAGACTGGTGATACTTTGGATTATGAGGTTTCCATGGTTACCTTCTGTGGAGGGATCTGGGGTAATTGAACTCTTGGGGTCCACCATTCAACAGCTGCAGCTCGCTCACTCCTGCACGCTCACGGGCTCACGGGCTTGCTCTGTCTGCATTTTACCCCCATCAGTGTTTAGTTACAGTTTCAAGTCAAGTACACGGTAATGGAGTTGAACCTGCCTAGGGCTCTGGCTTTACCTTGGAGAAGGGTATTGAAAACTCTGATTCCAACATTCCAGTGGCTTTGGAAGAGGCTCAGACTAATGAGGGTCTAACAGCAGCCAAGATCATGCAGACCCACCCTTTCTCCTCTATGCAAGAAAGACCATCATCCCAGAAGGAGTGAAGAAGATTATATCACTAATTCATAGGAAGCTTTAAGACAGCGGTTCTCAACCTGTGGGTCGCGACCCTTTGGGGGTCGAGCGACCCTTTTACAGGGGTCGCCTAAGACCATCGGAAAACACACATTATAATTACATACTGTTTTTGTGATTAATCACTATGCTTTAATTATGTTCAATTTGTAACAATGAAAATACATCCTGCATATCAGATATTTACATTACGATTCATAACAGTAGCAAAATTACAGTTATGAAGGAGCAACAAACAAAATTTTATGGTTGGGGGTCACCACAACATGAGGAACTGTATTAAAGGGTCATGGCATTAGGAAGGTTGAGAACCACTGCTCTAGGAGAATAAAAATCAAAAGACCCAGGTTGGCATAAACCACAGGAATGGGAACTGGGTTTCAACAACAGCATCCCCCCAGCCCCCCGCTTCCCAGGAGGCCTCTCTAATTGGTTATCTTACATCAATTTGGAGCAAAGTAATTTCTCGGGATCGTGTTAGCCTCGGACACGGTCCCCTCTGTACATATGAGAAACTGTCCAGCTTGGCTTGTCCAATAAATATTTCAGTCCCCTTCACTGCTAATGTCTCATTTCCTCCAGTGAGTCCAACAAGACAGACAGACCTCGGAGCCTATTGGAAAGCAATGGCCAGCCTCTTCTTCAGACTTCGATGACCGAAAGGAGTAAAGAAAGGAAATAATTTCACTTCACCAGTGAGCAGAATGGCCGGGCTCAGGTTGCTGGTGGGAAGAGGGACACTTGATGTACTGGGTGGTTAATGGGAGCCTAGAGTCCCGTCTCAGTTCAGCCCTAAGCCAGCCTGGAGGCCTCAAGCAGGGCTCTTAGCTTCCCTCCACCTCAGCATCTTATGTGTCTATGGCTCTTGGTTTCTGGGAGCCCCAATGTTGTCCACGTACCAGAATAGCAGAAGCCCTCTGGCCTGGTAACTTGACCTGTGGTATAGGACAAGGACCCAAGGATGGTAAGTTAAGAGAGAAATCAGAATTGTTTTCCAAATGTCCATACTCTTGTATGTTCTTTCACATCCTCCATCTCTATTCTACATGTCCTCCTCCAACCCAGAATGAGCAATATCTAGGAATCAGTAGGAGGAAAGGGGAAAATCAGATGTAAATTAATAGAGTATGCTTTCAATTTTGATCCAACTACTTACAAAGCAGAACTCGAAGGGAAACACACCCATGGAGAAAAGAACAATGTAGGTAATTAGCCAATTGAAAAAAGAAGAGCTGGAAGGCAAACAGCAGGGGTGTGACTATCCCCCACACAGAGGAGCAGAACAAGAGGCAATTTAATCATTATGAGCCACAATGAGACCCACATTCTCCATGGGTGGTGTGTGCCCTTCCAAAATTCACAAACTGAAGTCCTAACCCCCAGCGCCTCAGAATTTGACTGTATTTGGAGACAGGGCCTCTGAGGAGGTAATTAAGATTAAAGGAGCCATTGGGGTGAGCCCTGATCCAACCAGACAAGTGTCCCAATAAAAGGAGGCTAGGACGCAGCCACACAGAGCAGAGACCATGTGCAGACGGAGGAAGAAGATGGCCATCCATCAGCCACGGAGAGAGGCCTCAGGAGGAAACGACCCAGCCATCACCTTGATCTCAGATTTCCAGCCTCCGGAACTGTGAAAAGATAAATTGTTGAAGCCACCCAGTCCGAGTACTTTGTTATCACACTGACTACTACAGCCTGAGACCAAACTGTAGGAGGTGCATTGAAATGAGACAGTGAAAAACAGCTCGCACTGCGGCTCGCACTGTGGGCCAGAGGGTGGGCTCTGGAGTCAGACCGACCGGGGTGCACCGCCTGCTCAGCCACTGAGTGAATAACATGGGAGCCTGGGCAAGTTATTAACCTCTCTGTGTCTCAGTTTCCTCATCTACATAATGTGGATAACAACACCTTTCTCCTAGGGCAATTAACGCCTGTCAATTATACTCAAACCTCAGTTCTCAAACATCTTCCCTCTTGAACAGCAGTTCTTAACCTGTGGGTCGCGACCCAAATTGGGGGTCACCACAACATGAGGAACTGTATTAAAGGGTCGCGGCATTAGGAAGGTTGAGAACCACTGCTCTTGAATAATTCAGTTCTTGACCAAGTCGTTCAAGGAAAATGTCTCAGTGGTCGAACAAAACTTCGGTTCTCAACCACACAACCCTTTCATGCTGATAACTGTATGATCAGTCACACATCCCCTGGGTGACAAACAAAAGAGAGAATGCAGGAGTATAAGTCAGTTTACTGCTAAACCTAGCGTCGATCACATCACAGGAAATTGTGCTGTGAATATTTTCGTGTTATTGCTTTTTGGTTTTGTTCCTGCTTATTTTTATTAAATACATACAGTAAGTCACCATGGGTCCTAAGGAGGTTAGTGATAGCAGCAAAGGAAAGTTGTGAGAACAACGATGGAGCTTAGAAAAGAAATCATTGCAGTGTGATAGAGGTGTTTGCCTGTCTGATCTGGCTACCAAGATGGCATGGCTAAATCAATGATTAGCACAATTTTAAAACATACAGAAGCTATCAAGAGTGCTGATGCTGCTAAGGGTGTGAAAGTGCTCATGAAACAATAATCATAGACAACTGAGAAAAGTTAAAACAGAATCATTTGGGGGTCTAGAACAGATTAATTCAATTTACATTATTTCTAATTGGGGGGGGGGGGATTATTCCATTTTCAAACAAATCACTTCTCCAACAGAATGAATTAAGTTCAAGAACCAAGTTTCCACTGTACTTCTAACAATGCCTGGCACTTAGAAAATACTCAATAAATATTATTACCAAGACAGCCAAGCAATTTTTGTTGTTGTTGTTAATCCTCATGGGAGGATACTTTTTCCATTGATTTTTAGAGAAAGTGGAAGAGAGGAGAGATGGGGAGACAGAGAAAGAGGAAAGAAAGAAAACATCTATGTGAGAGAGACACATCGATTGGTTGCCTCCCATACGAGCCCAACGGGGGCCAGAGGTCAAACCTGCAACCCAAGTACATGTCCTTGACTGGGAATTGAACCCATGACCTTTGGTGTGCGGGCCAAAGCTCTAACCACTGAACACACCAGCCAGGACGCCAAGCAATTTTTTACATTGGAATTTAAAAACAAAACAAAACAAAAACATGGGATTGAGTCAGCTATCTGGGTTCGTCCTGGCTGAAGACAAGGAAATGGGTAAGGAAGCTTACCATGCACCCTCGTGGCACTGAAATTACAGAGCCCAACAATCGCCTTGCTACCCTTCAGAGAAGGCTGTAAATTTAAATCCTTAGATCGCTGATTACTTTAGAAAAGAAATCATAATTTTTCAAAACCATCAGTCTGTGAACTCCTCTCCACAGAAGCTCTCACTCCTCCCCCATAAGCCACTGGAGACATCCCTGTGAACACGTCATCCCTAACAGATCTTTGAAGGAAGCCACCCCCTTCACTCCTCAGGTCTCCGCTCCAAGGAAAACTGATCTGATTCAGCCTCTACTCTGCCCCTGTGGGATGTTTAGAACCAGAGGAGAGGGAGCCGGAATTTAACCTAATGACATCGGAACGGCACAAGCAGGAATCCATTTCCATTGATCGGGACAGATGGTGGCCGCAGGGTCCTGGAAACAGCAGGCAGTGCTCCCAGAAGCCTCTGCCTCAGCCTCAGGGACACTCACCAAATGCCCCCCCACTTTCCACCACCTGGACCAGAGGCCACTCAGTCACGTGTCCACCTTGGGGGCCTGTGATTTGGTTGCTGCTGGCTCTGCTCTGCAGCATCTCCAGCCTCTGTTGCCCTCAGGAACCCTGGCAGGAAACCCAGACCTACACGCAGTTCTTGAGCCTGTCTGACAGCAGGTGCAGCTGTTAGTCAATGGATGCCCTGTCCCCCAGCGTGTGCCAACCCTGCCTTCCAGGTAGACACTCTTAAAACGTGGTGACATGCAAAGATGACAATTTAGACTCGATGGCTTTCCTAGTCCATGGAGGTGGGGGCAGGAGAGAGAGGAGGAAAAGAGGAAACAATAAAGACACAAAATCCTTGTGCAAGGAAGGACCTCCCCGGTTGCTAATGTACAAGACAAACACCGCCTTGCTTCTCTACTGTGCTGAGGTATCGATGGCTGTGGCATATTTTTGAAGCGCTGTTTGCGGGGAGAATAAAACGGAAAACACAAATATTTTGACGGGTGAATCTAGCTTCTTGTCCACTAAAAATTGGTAGTTTCTGAGTCACTCGTTAGCTTTTTCTTTCCAGAAAATGTATTAATAACTCAATCCTCTTAATAGGAAGGTTTGGGCATCGTTCCATCAAGTCTTTATCTCGCATCTTTCCCAGACAAGCTCTGCGAGTGCTGGAAAGCACCAGTTGGGGGCTTCGGTGTCACTTCACTGGCTTTGCTGGTCTAGAATCCGCCCACTTGCATCCGTTGGCTCTGTTATGTAATTCACTTAATAAAAAGTGAGAAAAGAGACCCACGTTCTCACCAGCCCCCAAATTACCCTAATCTTTACTTCCCCTGATCCAAATCTTTCTATTTCTCATGGCTTTTTGTAAGTAATAATGAGCCAATTTCCAAAAAGTGAGCAACCTTCTAGATTGGCCAAATGAATTTAATTCTGCAAATAAAATGCTGTGAGGATATTGAGACATGGAGGCCTCCCCACCAGGGTCAATAGTAGGGTTTGAATGTTATCTCTGCACCTACCCATGCCCCCAGGTCTCTCTAAAGATCTGGTGACCAAGCCCAGAACCCATATACATTCATTATGCATTCTCTCTCTCTCTCTCTCTCTCTCTCTCTCTCTCACACACACACACACACACACACACACACTCACCACCATGAATCAAGAGAACCTGCCCTGATTGGCCCCTGGTCCCAGGAGGAACAGGAGTGACATGTGACACAGAGCTAGCCCAGCGACTGAAACCTGAAACAACGCCCCCCAGCTGACTTACTGCTCCTTGAGAAAAGTGATTACTGTTTTTTTGTGTGTTTTTTAAAAATATATTTTATTGATTTTTTACAGAGAGGAAGGGAGAGGGATAGAGAGTTAGAAACATCGATGAGAGAGAAACATCGATCAGCTGCCTCCTGCACACTCCCCACTGGGGATGTGCCTGCAACCAAGGTACATGCCCTTGACCGGAATCGAACCTGGGACCCTTGAGTCCGAAGGCCGACGCTCTATCCACTGAGGCAAACTGGCTAGGGCATGATTACTGTTTTAAGCCTCCGAATTTTGGGGTGGCTTATGAGAGAGTGTTATTGTGGCAATAGTTGGAAGTATAGGTACAGGCCCATTTATTGTTTATCCTAAATATGGGTGAAAATGCAATTTCTGAAAAATTGGTAAAAATATAAGAATCTAAAAAAAAAAAAGAATCTCACTAACTCCAGGATTTTTTTTTAAATCCACCCTATCCTGAATTAAATCCAAGCATCCTCTCTGTCTCACAGTTCTCTAGGACTGTCTGGGGCAGGGGGCGGGGGGGGACGGAGGAGGCTCTTAGTCTGTTCTCTCTCTGACCTTATCACCAGCCTTATTAATAACAAACCCCGCCTGCAAAAGACTCTTAGCTCTGCATAAAATGGGATGTTCCAAACCGAAAGCATCAATTCAGTGATTCTCCCGAAGGCTGTGACTATTCGGAGGTGTTGCTGTCTAAGAAATCTTCATCAATGGCCAAGAGGGAGGCCGGCCGCTGTCTGAGAAAGGCCCCGCGGGGCAGTCTCGGCTCAGCCCGGGGCTCTCCGATCAGAGTCAGACCTCAGCTGGGCGGCCTCAGGAACTCAGTTGTGTTAGTTCCCTCGCAATTAAGCAGTCTCAGGGGGAAAGTCACATAAACCCAAGTTTGCAGGAGCTGAAAAACTGGAATGCCAGTTTGTTAATTTATACAGGGGTTGTCCTTTCTGGGGCCTGGAGTAATGGACTCAAATTCTGCAGCCACATACCTCCTCCTTGCTATCAGCATAGCAGCAAAACCAAATTAGTCATCAGAGGCTGCTTAGTGAGCACAAAGTCATAACAAAGGAAGGAGGACAGTGTCGGTACATTGTATCCAGGTCATGGAAAATCGTAATAAGTATTCCCATCCAAAAATAGAGCTCAATTCTATGTTGGGGGGGAGGGGGGGCGGGGGGGGGGGCGTAGTGTTACTCATCTTAGGGGCTAGCCTTCTAATCAAATCAGTATTACATTGATCAAAGTTTTCCTTTTTTTAAATTGATTTTTAGAGAGAAGAAGGGAAAGAGAGAGAGAGAAGAACGAACAAACATCGATTTGTTGTCCCACTGGTTTATGCATTCACTGGTTGTTTCTTGTATTGGCCCTGTCTGGGGATTGAACCTACAATCTTGGTGTATCAGGACAACACTTTCACCAACTGAGCTACCCAGCCAGGGCCTTGATCAAAGTTTTTAAAAGGTAATTTAATAAGTAAAGCATAAAGGCCTGAGCCACACGCCCCCCCCCCCCCCCCCCGCCCCCCGCCACCACTTCCCCAACCCAGTTTTCTAAAGTTGAAACAAATATCTTGTCACCTTTATCAAATCCAGCCAATTCCACTACTGGACTGTCCCTGGAATCCAAACCCACGGCCATGCCTGAGGCCCGACCACCATCATCCGCCTGGACGGCTGCCCCAGCCCCTCCCTCGGCTCCTTGCTGCCACTTTGTCCCCTCCACTTCTTTCTAAAACCACGCTGACCCCCCCAGAGAGACTGTTCTAATTACAGATCAGTTAGGCCCTTGCTTAAAATCCTTCAAGTTATGAATGGGTAGAGAACATGTGGTGCATACATACAACGGAACATTGCTCAGCCTGTAAAGACAGAAGTGAAGCATGACACAGAAGTGTCACATTATTATGGCTCCTGCATGTTGGCAGTAAGTGTGGGCAGCGCCAAGTAGGTCGGAGCATACTGAACTGTTAGTGAAGACTCAGGTTCTCAGCACAGCTTTGCCATCAAGTCACTGTGTGGCATTGGAAAACTGAATACAGTATTCTGGGCCTTGGTTTTCGCATGTGTAACATGAGCGAGTAGAATTGGGTAAGCGTCAAAGACGGGACGCCTTAAGCCTACGGGCGGTGTGGACAATAAGTGCAGAAAATTTAGAGGAAGCAGAAAGCAACGAGGTTTATTTACAAGATGGATCAGGAGAAAAAACACAGGGTGCAAAGCAAAGCCAGAAGCAGTCCTGGCAAAACAATTTCAAGAGTATATCCTGGTGGGTCAGGAAGCAAACTGATGGATGCAGACCGTTCAAAACCCGCTTGTGGCTAGAATGAGAATAATGTAACTACAGGGACTGATCTGAAGACATCCTGCTCAGAAAATTCCTTGGGCTTACAGAGCCTTTTGGGGGGCGGGGGAAGAAAAGTCAAGTTGACATTTAGTGTAAAGGTGAGAGTCAGTACTGCTCTTATTCAGTGCTGTGTCCTTATTTTATTGGTGTTAAATTTTAATTTCAATTAAAGTGTCAGGATCATGCCCCAAGCTTTAACAGGTTAAGTCGCTAAGCTGTTGAAATAGCCATGTTTACTTTCTTGATAATTCTCATCTTGGCTTTAAGCTCCTGGACTTAAGTTGAAATCTCCAGATACACAGGTATTTACTTCCTTCTTTTAAAGCTCACCTCCTAATATCCCGCACTGCATTCTGGGAGCCCTGAGTTGGTGAGATTGGCCTTCCCTTCTTGGTGTGTTTCAGCATAGTTTCAAGACCACCTACTGTGAAATTTGCAGAGATTTCTTTCTGAGGCAAACCCAGAGCTCTGAGCTGTCAAAATTGTTTCCTTCTTTCCAGCTCAACTCAACTCTAATAGCATGTCCTATGCTAGACACTGCTGGGTAGATAAATTGTTTAAGAAATGGAACCCAGCTCTCAACATGACTATAGGCTGGTAGGAAAGACAGGACATGTGCCTATGAAATTATTAGAAGACAACATACGGGGCAATACAGTTCCCAGACACTCCGTTCTTTGAGAGATTTTTAAACAAATGAGATTAGTGACAATTGGAAAAGGCTTAATGCAAGAAGTGGGACTTGAGAAAGATCATAAACTATGAACATCATTCAAAAGGCAGAATGTGTGCTGGATCCAGTGACTGCAAATCTCAGGGCTTAAGAAACAAAGCTTGTCCTTGATCCCCTTTCTGTGTGCTTTTGTAGACACAGTGTTCCCCTGATGGAGATGAGTGGTCATCTCACTGTCAGACTGAGGGACAGCCTCATCCACAGGAGATTTAAAGAGATTTTGCTCCTATTGCCCCTACACCTGCTCTGAAAATTGTGATGCTTTTCAGCACGAGGCCTGCCCTCTCAGAGGTGGAAGATGTGACCTCTGCCCCTGCCCGATTCTGTCCAGCTCCATGGCTAGCAAAAGCCACATGGAGGCTCAGACCACAATGGGCAGGAAATGCCCCTTCAGAGACGCAGCAAGCCCCACCATCAGCCTCAACCCAGAAAGGCAGGCTTTGTTGTAGATGAAGTTGAGAAATTATTGTTGAAAGACTCTTCGGACCAAAAATAATCTGTACTGGGCCTGCCCTAGGCTGGATTCCTTCATGAATTTCACATTCTTGGGCCCTTTTTTTTTTTTTTAATATAAAAGAAGTTCTGCTTCTGCTATGTAGGAGCGAACACCAAACAAAATAACAGCTATAAACCCTAGGGGAAAGGACAACAAAAATTACCTGGGAACTCTGAAGGCTGAACAGAGGCAGGCTTATTTTGAGAGGAGTAAAACTTAAGAGCAAGTGACAGTATGGAATGAGTGTCCTGTTTATTGTGACTTTGCCCTGAGGGAGACCACAGTTGCAGCAACACTGGGGTGGGAAGTCCACCATCTTTCTGACCACAGAAACCACACAAAGGATCCAAGATAATCGAGGCCTCTAGAATGTAAAGGGGGACTCCGGAAAGGAGAAAGCAAGAAAAGGAGAATCTCAATCTCTATATACAATCCTAGCTGAAGTCTCAGGTTTGCCTTTGAACCATGCATATGTGGAACAGAATAAAAGCAGATTATAGTTATTGCTGAACTAAGATCTGAATCACCACCTAACAGAGGCTTGATAGTTGGCAATCTGCATCTAAATGAAGTTAATCCTCTGGCAAAAAATAAATAAAAACAAACATAAAGCATTCCTTGGAGAAAGAAATATAACAGAATGCAGAGTTTCTACAATATAACATTCACACTGTCCAGAGTACAATTAAAAATTATTCGATAAAAGAAGATTTAGTAAAATGTTACCCATTCTCAAGGGAAAAGATAATCAACATATGCCAACCCTCATGTTCGAGATGTTAGAATTCTCAGACAAGGACTTTAAAACAACTATTATAACTATGCTTAGTGCGGTAAAGGAAAATACACTTGTAATGAATTAAAAAGTAGGCAATATGTATAATTAAATAGACATAATTTTTATGTATAAAGTCTTCAGTAAACCACAAAACACTTCCTAGAATTAATAAATGAATTTTGCTAAGGCTGTAGTCTTAGAAGGTCAATATGCCAAATTAATACTCCATCATAAACTAGTAGCAATTAAACAATGAAAAATTTTAAAACATTAAGTGTATATTTACTGATAAATATAAGACTAATTATAGTTACAAAGAAGAGTATGTACGAGTACGTGAAGAAATACATAGAGATATATGTTCTGACAATTCCCATGCTGTACAACCATTAAAAACAGAGGGCAGCTGGAAAGAATATGTGAAAAAGTAATATGAGCTCACTGATTGCCATATAGGAATTAATTGGGAGTAAAAGGGTGTTATTTCAAAATAGATTCGATGGAAGGAAAAGGGGGGAAGAGATGATTAGCTAATTTCACTTTAGAACCAATAGACAGAAAAAGAAAACAAGAGACAAAAATCCTAATCCAGCATCTTGCAAGTGAGGAAACATCAAAGGCTCACACTCTTCTAGCAAACCTGCTCCACAAGCAAAGTTGCTCAGAGAGTGAAACCCAGAATTTATAAAGTCCAGGATCTGGCACATCGTCTCTGAACTTTACAAAGACCCAGGAAATTACAAAGAAAACCCAGTTCCTCCTAAAGGTGGGGAAGCCCATTGTTTTCCTGGGATGCAAAATTGAAGCTCGGGGAACCACCATTGAAGGTCAAGCATTAGGGAAGGGAAGAAGCAAAGTGAAAAGTAGTAGAGAGCAAGGAAGTCGGGGAGACCCTCGGAAGAAGGAAGAGGCTCCCAACCAGAGCTAGGCACTGATGCCGTAAATCCATTCTCCTACGCAAATCTGTCTTGCTCTGGAGGACTAGCTGACAAATAATTTTCCTATTAAATTTCACAGTTGGCTGCTCAATGATCAGAAATATGAGTGGGTTGGTGGTTTCGTTTAGACGAACTTATGTAGCTCTTTCATTATGCTCTGATTCAGAGCAAGCGAGTTCATCTCTTCTTCGGCTGCCTCATTCTCATCACCAGGCGCTGCAGGAGCAGACAGTGACGCCCAGGTGAAGTCAGGCCTGGCCCAGCGGGCCACACGCATTGCCAGGAGCAGCACAGCTCCCGGGCCTCCTCCGTGTCTCAAGTAGGGGAGTCACTCTCATGGCTCTAGTAGACAGCCTCTGCCTCTCAGAGCTGAGAGGGTGAGAAGTCAGAGCCATCCTTGGGTTCATAATGATTCCCTGTAAAGAGCTGTTTGAGGGCATGACAAGCGCTACCAACAGAACAGATCAATGTGTGGAAAATTAAGTCTAACCGGATCTCACTGCAGTCCTTTCTGCTACATAGACGTCTCTCTCCCATTCCCAGTCTCCTCTCGGAAACTAGTTCCCATTGTAATTAGCTCCCATGAGCCTTGAGCTTCCCCTCCGGAGGTCTCTGCATTTGTCTCCTACCCCACTTCATTGTACTCTCTTCACTGCATCACGCCAAACCTATACATCAAGTTAAATGTGCAACATGGACTGCAAAAAAAAAATTAAATTTTTATTGACTATAACAGAACTTAACTCGTGTGCCCTCATTTCTTTCTCCCTAGCAAAAATCAATCTTTCCAATTCAAGGTCACTCAGCCTCTTTTGGATTTAAATATGGTTAATCTGAGATGCACAATCTTCTCCTTCCCTTCTGGTTCTAATAATTCCTATTTTGGAGAGGGGCAGGTGTTGTCCTGGCTTCTGGGGAGAGACACCTGGTCTTCGAGCTGTCCTCTGTACTGACCGACTCCACAGAGGCGTGCCTCAACTTCTCTGGTGCTCACCATTCATCGTCTGGCTAGAGCTCCTCACCGGCAGGTAATGCATTCTGCATCTTCCTCGTAGAATCCAAGCCCAGGCTCCTTAGGACCTGCCAGCTTGTTCCCAGCCGCTTCTGCAGCCATTGTGGGCGCCAGGGAAACTCTTTGGCTGTCCTCTGCCACCACCTTGGAGAGGACAGAACTGTGTGGGGTTCCATGAAGCTGTGCTCGTACTGGCATCCTGTTCTACAGCCCAGGGCCATGTTGGAGGCAGGGCCACTTGGTCTTTGGGCTGCAGTCCAGGAAGAGAGAGGCACAGTGTCTTCAGCTCCTGGAGTTCTTTCAACCCATTAACAGTTTGAATGCCTACCTCACCCCACCCATAACTCAGCCCAGGGAATAGTTTGCGGAGCCCCTTCACAAAAGCTCTTAGATTTGAGCCTCTACGTGCTAGCAATACCCACTTTGCTTTGGTTCTCCCCCTCCCCCCAGCCGGTCACACTTTTATCTCCTTTTGAGTGGGAAATGCATTATGTCATCCTGCTTTCACAAATCTCAGCTCTCTAGACTTTGGCTCTTGATATTTAAAGCTGAGCTTTTCAGAATTTAAAAAAGCAAAGCCTGAGCTTTTAAGATCATTGTTAATGCGAGGCCAAGTAAGAAGATTCGATCAGAAATCCAATGGACGTGTTTGTTCTAGCTCCATCCATCTGCCCCGAGAGCAGTCTGATAAAAAGCTATGGGTGTATTCTGGATGGGAGGGAAAAGGAAAGAGAAAAGGTGGTGTGCGGATGAAAACAGGGACTCAAATTCTAAAGATCTGAATTATGATCATCATCCTAGAGTACCTTCTCACCCCCTCCCATCTCGTGCTCAAGTCCGGCTGGATTCTGCTCTCTCCAAGGTTCTGTCTCTATGCCCCTGGCCCCCAAGGACAACGCTCACCACCTTCAGAACACTGCTGGCAGCCCACCTCCACCAGGGTGCCTTCCCTGACTACATACCCATCCTGGTCACCATGTCACATCAGCGGGCCTCACCACAACTAACTTGTCTGCAGTTGTTACTGTCTGGATGGGGTGTCCAGGCAGGTCTACTCTACAAAACCATCTCCGCCTCTGGACTGTTTAGGGCTGCTGCAGCGTGGCCTGTTCACCTGAGGGCCCCCTAGGCCAGCAGAGAGAAAGAGGAAAGAAGACTTTGGGACTAACAGACCCTCCAACTTGCCTTAGAAACAAGGAACTGGAAAGGAAGAAAAAAAACCGAGAGACAGAAGGCTGTCCCTGGCCCGTTGTTGCTCAAACCCTACCCCTGGCCAGCTTCTCACATGCTCATGATCTTTCTGTTCTTATTTTCTATCGTGACATTTAAAAATTGATTTTTTTCTTTAAAAAAAAAAAAAATATTTTTTTTTTATTTCTGTAGAGAAAGTGAAGCCATGTTTCTGTGTCCCAGTTTTTATAGCTCTTTTCATGGACTTTTAACACTTGCCATCATATGCCAACTATTTCAATTTCTATTCTTCTGGGAAGTTGACAATGAGCGCGCCTTGAAGTCAGGGAGCTCGTGCGAGTTCTCCTGCGTTTCCGACACACTCCCTGCTGAGGGAGCGCTCAGGGAGTGTCACCCGCTCACTAAATTCAGCAGGAGGCATTTGGGTGTGGCAAAATGAAGCACTTCAGACATTGGCTAGGAACTGGGGCAAAATATGGAATTATTCTTTGGAGATCTTTCAAAAGGAGGATCATCTTGCCCTCACTGAAGCAAGTTTAGCACCCTCCTTCTCCTCTGCCCTCTCATTCTCCCTTCCTCAGGCCAGACCCTGCCAAGGGCATGGACTATTGCTGCTGAATTTCCCTGGGAGCCGAGAAAAGAGGCACCACTGCTTGCTGTCGGTTGCCATTTCCGATAATCCTATAATAGCAACACGCCGAGAAACCAGCTGTGCACCTTGGAATGTACTCAGCTGCTCCGTGGGGCCCCACAAATTAGACCGTGAATCAGCCACTTAGCACCCCAGGTTTCCAGTCCCCCCTGCTGCTTCTTCCCAGATGATCTCAGCCAAGGTTAGAAAAAGATCATTCCAGGCCCGTAAGAAGCAGAGAGGTCTTGGAGGTGGCGATCTGAAGTTACTGCTCCAGGACAGGAATTCTGGGAAGGGTTTGAAGACGAGTGCAGCGTCCTCAGACTGACCATCGCAACAGATGAGGCAGCAGGTATGTGTTTCCTCACACATCTGTAGTTTGGGGACTGTGTGCGTGTTTGCAAACTTAATGAAAAGCTTAGGATATAAAGTTAGACATACTTAATAGTTTCATGACTTTAAATAAATCATTTAGCATATCCTATTTTCATATCTGATTGAAAAATAGTATTGGTGATAATAATGATTAAAATACTACTACTATTGATGATGATAATAATAATAATAATAGGTTACCTATCTCACAGTGCTGTTAAATTAGGTAGGAAAAGTACTTTTATAACTGTAAAACACTATAAAGATGTAAAAATATTAGTATTCCAATTTCTGACATGCTATTAAAATATTTTTATTGCAATTGAAGAAAAATCCAATTTCCATCAGTGATGTGCTCTCAAAGCACATACATGACAGTCCTTTAAGTATTGGAAAATCATTCCAATGCCATTCCCAAGGCTTCTCATTTCCAGGTTCAAGTTGTTTAGTATTCTTTGTTTCCCCAGATATATCTCACAGGTCATGTAGTACCACGTGTTTGGTCGTGGCCTTTTTGGGCCTCTGTGAAGGTTCCTTTGACTTCTCCAAGTCTCTGGATTGCTAAGAGCCCCTCGGACAACTTTGGTCCCTCAGTGAGGAAAGCAAGCTCCATCTGTAGCTTGTGCCCAATGCCAGGCTACTGTCCCACCCTGGCGCCATACCCACATCCCTAGACCAGCTTAGGCCCTTGCTTGATCCTTCTTGTTGTAGCCCAATTAAAATAGGCCGTGAGCAGCACAAAAAAAAGGGGTATAAGAAATCTAGACCTCAAGCTTAGACACTACTGAGATCTCATTTTAGCCTATGGAAAGTATATGACTTAGAATGAGAGAAGAATCGTATATGTATTGGATTTACATAGCTTCTTTCCTCTAAAATGCTCAGGGCATTGTACCAGGACATATTCATGAATTCACATATTATCTCTTCTGTGCTGCAGGGCTCAGCTTCTCGGGACTTTGCAAATGCCATTTCACTCACTGGGGCTGAGCCCTCCCTCCCTTGAAATGCAACCATTTGTGCGTGTTGCACACCCATGGGACCCTGTGGTATGGAGCAGGAGTGGAGAATGCTGAGCTACAGCAGAATCACAGGTCGTGGAACCAAAGGTCTCTGTAGAGAGAATCCAATCCGTGCCCTCATCCTGAAGATGAGAAATCATGACCCTGAGAAACAGCTTCCTCAAGGTCACAGCTAGAGATAGCACTGGACACTTTTTTTACTTCCCCTCATCTGAAAAACAAGAAAAATGACGCAAGGCTGCTCAGCACTCTGGAGAGAGCTGGAACTGAGAGGAACAGGACACTTCTGCACAGCTATCTTAGCTTCTGCCATAAACCCCTGCAAGTTCCCGTAGAACAACCCTCATGACCAGGTGAACACAAGGAGTGGGTGAAGCCAGCATCACCTAGCACAGCCAGCTAGGTCAGCTCTGTCAGTCATGATTTAAAAGGATGGGAGAAAACAATGGTTTGGTGTCTCACAGTTAAGTATCAAGGAGGAAAAATCATTTGAGTGGAACAAGGGAAAATACTTGGGCACCAGGGATGAAGAAGCTGAATGGAGAAAGGAGAAGTTAAGGCTGAGCCTATGAGAATGCCTCCCCAGCACAGACTCCCTTGGGGACCCAGGGCACTTGACTGCTAACAGGTCTTTGTGTGGACAGTAAAATGAGTTTGTCATGCTTCTTCATCTACTTCACTTTCGTACTGATTTACAGGATATATATATACACATACACACACAAAGCTAATGTTCAAACACTCCTACAGTCATGAAAATCCCTCCCTGAAAGCCTGTTCTCTTTTTTAATTAATACCCAAAGCAATTAAACCAGGGTGTGCTCCCATTACCTGCCAAGTTTTGTTATTTTTAAAATACAACAGCACGGTGTCGGATTCTATTATTTGGTCCATGTGCAGCCTTTCAAATGTGGTTTCCTTGGTTTCCCCACACATGAACTTTCAGCCAGGCTGTAAAAACAGCCCCGCTTTGAGATGGCTTGCTTTTGCTTCAAAAAAAAATTATCCTTTAACAGGTACCAAGCTGCCTGCCCTGTCCCTGAAGCCTTCTCCAGAGGGAAAAATAAAAGGGATATGGTGTATAAGCTCACCATCATACTGCAACCTACACGTAGCCAGCACTAGCTAACCTCCTCTAGACTTCTCTTCCTTTTGGACAGATAGGAACTTAATAGGCATGTGTGGCTTCTTGAAAATCTTTCTATCTGTTCTGGGGGTGGGTAGTGTATTGTTGACTTTGAGTAAATGCATGTCATCAGCTGCAGAATCTCCAACATACACTGTAACACACAGGGTCAAACAGACCTCAAAGGCAATCTCCAAAGCCTATGCCAGGAGAGCACGCAAGATGCCCAACACCTACTGCAGCTGCGGGAATTTCCAAATGATGTAAGCCAGTCAGTACACCTGAAGGGCTTTATAAAAAGAAAAGACCCAGTGTTCAATGATTAGTGTTCATGATGAAGAGTCCACATCTTCCCTAAATAAAAGCTAGCCAGTATCACCTCCTTTCCCCCCAAAATCTACTTTGACAAATTGGCATTTATCCTTAAAACTTGAACAAGCACCTTCATTATGCAAGAGCGCTGGGCTAGGTGCTATGGGAGACACACAAGGGTATAAGCCAACTCCCAACTCAGGATTTTACAATATATTGAAGGTATAAGACAAGTACTTGTAAAAAGAGATCCCAAAGGCAGTGAATGAAGAATGCATTGATTTCAAGTGAGAGAAGGCACCACCAGCAAACTCGGAAATGCTCACATGTACGGGGGGGGATAAGGCCCATACATTCTAGAGACTGGGGAAGCCCGACAAGCTGAAGGGAGGAAGGACAGCTGAGACTCTATCCCGGTGCCAGGAAATATCAAATACAGCCTCCGAGTTGGTGTAAGCTCTGTCTCCTGTTAGTGACAACAGTCCTACACTCACTTCACCCACCACCCCAGATGGAGAGTAAAGTTTGTCTAAGATCAGCCTCCCACCTTGGAAAGTACAGACAGAGGGGCCAATGTACCAGCAGCCAACCTCCCCCCGTAGGGCTGCATAAGACTGGTGGTGCGATTTCAAACGTTCGCCAAGAGCAACAGAAGGTGTTTTCCCTCTTGGAATTTTTTATTTTCCTTCCTCCACCCTGCCTCTAAGGGTAGCCAGAACAGGGGCCTCTGGCTGTCACCCTCTTTATCTCCTCATCAGTTTCTCTGAGCTCTATCTCTGGCCTCTCAGAGGGCACTGAGGCGTGACAGGATTCATCATAGAGTAAAAAGTCATAGAATCAAACAGTCCTAATGTCTTTCAGATATTGGAACCTTCCACATATTTCCCCCAGGTGCTCACCAAATCTCTCCAGTGAGGGGGAACTTACCACCCCAATGGACAAGCTCATCCATTTTGGGACAGTTTTGATTGTGAAGAAGTTCTCCATTATTTGGACTTCCCTGATGTTTTCTCTTCTTTTCTTTAATATGTTTTTATTGATTTTAGAGAGAGAGGGAATGGAGAGGGAGACAGAGAGAAACATTGATGTGAGAGAGAAATATCAATATGAGCTGCCTCCTGCATGCTCCCTACTGGGATCGAGCCTGTAATCCGGGCTTGTGCCCTGACCAAGAATTGAATCAGGGACCTCTTGGTGCATGGGATGATGCTCAACCAACTGAGCCACAACGGCCAGGACTCCCTAATACTTTCTTGAGATGTTCCTAATTCCATTTCTTGGGTCCACTCAGATCTACTCTAATTCCTGTTCCAAAGGACTGCCTGTTGGATATTAGGAAGTACTCAAGTCCTTTGAGTCTTCTTCTGCAAGAGCAACATCTAGATTTCCTTCAGCCATTTCAAACCCTTTCATTTTCCCAGTTGGTTTCTTAATGCTTTAAGAGATCAATTTGCTATGTCTCTCTTAAAAACGGTACCTAAAAACGAATGAAAATGTTCTAGACATATACTGGCCATTGTAAAGTAAAGTGAAAACTCTTCATTTGAGATACTTAGATACCATATCTTTACAAATATAACCTAAAACTGTATTTAACTCTAAGTTGTGGTCACATGGCATGGCATGTGCTTGCTATAGACGAAAATTCTTTAGCTGCAAATGCTTCCTACCTGCTGGTGAAATAACTGATTTTTATATATCGTGCCTCCCTCACACAGCTGAGCATTATCCCCAAAACTAAGTAAGGACGTGACATCTTTCACGCTCTTTCCATCCCTTCTCCTTGAGCCCCTGTGATAGATTCAAATGACTGTTTCCACAATCTAGGAAAAGAAACATCGTGCCTGGCCAAGAAGACTCCCTGGGGAGATGTCACCTTGGGGTTCTGTGTTTGAGAAGAAAGGCTCTGTAGCCCCAGAGGACCCAACACAGCGCGCCTGATTCCCACGCTGAGCCCTCGCTTCCAATGTCTCTAAACCAATCAGAAAGGCCTGGAGAGAGACCCTGAGGAGTGAGTGGACCTCTCCAAAGACTGAGGGAGAAGAAAAGAGACCTGTAAAAATCGTTTTTCTAATATTTTAACTTTTTAAAAGAATTGTTTTAAAAAACTAACAATTTGTTGTGGAGTTTATCACATACTTGGAAATAAAGTGTGTGACAAGAATGACACAAAGGACAAGAAAGGGAAACACAGGCCGGCTGGTGTGGCTCAGATGGTTGAGCATCAACCTATGTATGGATCAGGAGGTCAATGTTTGCTTCCCGGTCAGGGCACATGCCCAGTTTGTGGGCTTAATCCCCAATAGGGAGCATGTAAGGAGGCAGCCGATCAATGCATCTCTCTCATCATTGATGTTTCTAACTCTCTCTTCCTCTCTGAAATCAATCAAAATATTTTTTTTAAAAAAAGAAAGGGGCCGAACCAGTTTGGCTCAGTGGATAGAGCATTGGCCTGTGGACTCAAGGGTCCCGGGTTCGATTCCGGGCAGGGGCATGTACCTTGGTTGCGGGCACATCCCCACTGAGGGGCGTGCAGGAGGCAGCTGATCGATGATGTTTCTAACTCTCTATCCCTCTCCCTTCTTCTCTGTAAAAAATCAATAAAATATATTTTTTTTTAAAAAAGGGAAACACATATTATCTTAAAGTTTTCATATTGTATATGAAGTAGTATAATGTTATTTAAAGGTAGACTATGCTAATTTAAAGATGCATGTCACACCCTGGCGGGGTGGCTCTGTTGTTTGATGCGGGTTCTATTCCCGGTCAGGGCACATACCTAGATTGCGAGTCCAATCCCCAGTTGGGGCACATACCAGAGCAAATGATCTCCCTTCCTCTCTCTAAAAAAAATGGGGGGAAAGTCAATAAACATATCTTTGGATGAGATTTTTTTTTAAAAAAGATACATATTGCAAACCCTAGAGCAACCTTTCCTCCCCCGCCCACACACACACGTACATATAAACACACAAGAGGTGTAGCTGGCAAGCCAATAGTGGAGAGAAAATAGAATAATATAGAATGCTTGATCTAAAAGAGTAGATAAAGAGGAAAATATAAACAAGAACAGATGAAAACAAACCTGAGAAAACAAAAAGAAAGATGTAGATTTAAACCCAGCGATATCAATAGTTACATTAAAAGCAAGTGATCTAAACAGTTCAATTAAAAGTCAGAGGCAGGCGAAATAAGAAAACAGAACACAAAAGAATATGCTGGCCCTGGCTGGTTTGGCTCAGTGGATAGAGCGTTGGCCTGCGGACTGAAGGGTCCCAGGTTCAATTCCGGTCAAGGGCATGTACCTTGGTTGTGGGCACATCCCCAGTAGGAGGTGTGCAGGAAGCAGCTGATCGATGTTTCTCTCTCATCAATGTTTCTAGTTCTCTATCCCTCTCTCTTCCTCTCTGTAAAAAACATCAATAAAATATATATATAAAAAAAAGAATATGCTGTTTACAAGAAACCAACATTAAATAGAAAGCCAAAGATAAGTTAAAACTAAAAAGATGTTTAAAAGGTATATGATGTAACACTAACCGCAAGATAACTGGGTGCCTGTGTTAATGTCCAAATAAGGAATATGGCCAAGGATAAAGAGCCACATCTAATAATGATAAAAGGGTCACTTCCTCAAGAAAACATAATAACCCTAAATGGTATATACCTGACAACGGAGTTTCCGATACAAGAGGCAAAAATGTATACAACTGAAAGGAGAAGTAGATAAGTACATCATTATAGTTAAAGATTTCAATATGCCTCTCAGTAATTGATAAAACCAGTAAAACAAAAACTCAATAAAAATACAGAAGACTTGAACAACTTTTGAATCAACTCGAACTAATTTAGAGTTATGGAACACTGTCAGCACCACGCACTCGGAGAACTTATAATGATCTCTCTGACAACAGGATGAAGAAATCAATATCCAAAACTCATCTGGTAAATCTCAAAATTATCTACTCTTTTAGACCAAGCATTTTATATTATTCTGTTGAAATTAGACAGAATGCTTTCCAATAATCCATGGGTCAAATAAAAATCATTAAAATATCTTGTTCTGGCCCGTGTGACTTGGTTGGGTATTGTCCTGTCCCATGCACTGAAAGGTTGCCATTTCGGTTCCTAATCAGGGCTTATGCCCAGGTTGCAGGCTCAGTCTCCATTAGGAGATGTGCAGGAGGCAGCCAATCAATGTTTGCTCTCACCTTGATGTTTCTCTCTCTCCCTCTCCCTTCATCTCTCTATAAAAAAAATTTTTTTCAAACTGACCATATTAGGTATGAGGATATGGAGCAACTGGGATTTTCATTGATGGCTTGGGCTATAGAAAATGTTTTAACCACTTAGGAAATAGTTTGGCAGTTTTTGAAAAAGTTAAACTTACACTTATCATACAACCCAGGAGTTCCACTCAGGTTTTTGTCCAAGAAAAATAAGAACGTATTTGCATAAAAAGAGTTGTTCACAAATGGCCACAGAAATTTTATTTATAATAGCTCAAAACTGGAAACAACCTAAGTGTCTAACAATGGGTGAACTGAGAAGCAAATTTGGGTACATCTATAAAATGGAATATGATTCAGCCTTTAAAAAAACTATATATTACACACAAAATAGATAAATCTTGAAAACATGCTGAACAAAAGAAGCCAGTCTCATAGGAGTACTTACTATTTGACTTCATTTATATAAAATCCTATAAGAACAAATTGATCTATATTTCAAGTATTATGCGTAGTAGGGGTATTGATTGCAAAGGTATATTTATATCTTGACTGTGGTGGTGTTTACTTGAGTGTACACATTTGTCAAAGTTCATCAAACTGTACACTTAAAATGGGTGCATTTTACTTTATGCAAATTATATCTCAATAGAATTGTTTTGTGTGTGTGAGTTTTTAAATGGCTTAGAGAACAAACCCAGACCCTTTCAGACATTCATTCAGGACACTCCATAACCTCTACCTGCACTATTTTTCCAAAGTTATTTTTCATATGCCCCAGGTTTAAAAACAACAACAACAACAAAAAAAAAAACATCAAATTCAAACAAATTGACTTACAACCTCTCCTCCCCAAACAAGACTATTCCTCATTGCTATGCTTAGCTGCTGGGCTACATAAAACATCTTCATTCTGCAGGACCCAGGTCATGACCACTCCTCACTCCTCCCTCTAGCTCGCCCCGATTTTCCTATCCTCTCTTATTCATACCACTTTTATTGTTTCGGGTATGCATTGCTTGTTTTATGCGCTTTTCTCTCATCTCCCCAGGTAAACTGCTCCCCTTTGATGTACAGTCAGTTCTCGCTCTCTCTGGTATTTATGTTCCATAGCGTTACTGTGGTCACTGAATTAGCCAATTCTGAACCATTGCTCCGAGGGGGAAACGCAGGGTTGGATTCCTGGGAGACTGTGGTCGCCACATTTCATCAACTAATCATACGTGACCTTGTTTTACGTGTGTTTCTGTGTAAAGACGCCTTGTTTAATATATATTGTTGATTCATTGAACTCGTGGCCAACAACAGCACTGGAACTCATGCCTGAATGAGGCTTTCTCTAACTCACGTATTTTCTCCCTGAGGCACAGCACAGCCTTCTTGTGCTTGGGAACACCAGGCAGCACTTCAGCACAGGGCTTGAGGCTATTTTAAATAAAGAAATCACCAAGAAAAATGCACTAACCACATCACAAAAAGGATACTTCTGTGGAGCATGAGAGAGAAAACAAGAAGGCAGAGCGACGCCTTGTCCCAGCTGGAAAAGCGCATGGCGAGCACCTCACGCCTTCCCCGTACTACACGTGTCCACAAATGACCACGAAAGAGCCACAAGTACTGATGTGGGGGTTACAATAAATTTTGGCAAGCAAGCGAAATCAGGAATCTATGGTCATCAGCTGTACTTCGCATGTAGCAGGCATTCAGTAATGTATGCAGACAATCAGAAGTACAAACAAAAGAAGGAACCGACTCCAGACTTCACCGAAATCTCCATCAAGAGCCCTTGTTTAAAATTCATTTTAGGAGGCACATTCAGGCTGGAAGACAAGCTCTCCAAGATCGTTTTTGAGACTCTCACAGAGACAAGTTTGAGGCCATTGCCAGGGATAGGCTAAGGAGAAAATCTCACACAACCATCTGCTACTTTAATATCCACTGAGAAGGGGTTTCCTGTTTTTATTAGCAACCTCATCTACTTCTGATTGGGGAGAATGGATAAAAGAAACAAATTAATTGTCATCTTCCTAAAGCGAGGCGATATTTGCCATTTTATTTTTTTTAAGAGAAAATACACTAAAGAGAGAGAATACAAATGATTCAATTTAGCCCATTACAGATTTCTTCCTAAGAAATCAGTTACATTTCTATTCACTAACAACAAAATATCTGAAAAAGAAATAAACAATTCCATTCACGAGCGCCTCAAAAACAATAAAATACTTCGGAGGCAGGATTTGAACTCTGGCCTGTCTGACTGTAATCCGTGTATCCTGGGCTGCAGAGCCTTTGTCCTGCGTCTGGCTTCCTGTCCCCACCTGCTTCCCTCCTTTAATGAAGATTGACTTGTTTCTAGAGACTTCTGGTCACAAAGGGATGAGGTTCTCTCAAGCCAAGGTTTTGAGGGCAAAGAGTACCATTTCCAAAAGGTAGGGAAAGAGGGTTACACTTCATGGGCCTGACAATAGTTCCACCAGAGAATAACAATCACAGCAGTAATAGCCAGCATTTATTAAGCACTTACTGCAGCCAGGCACAGGCCACATCCTTCATGTATATTCTCTTATGAGAATTCTAGCAGAAGCAGCTCTCAGATTGGGTCTCACCCTTGGAGCCAGTTCCTATGGAATCACACTACTCCTGTGCTTATCTCTCTGCGTGCCTCAGTTTGCTCATCTGCAAAGTGGGACAGTGTCAGTTCCTACCTTATGGAAGTATTATGAGGATTAAACGAATTTATATTAGTAAAGCCCTTAGCACAGTGCCTGGAAAGAATCAAATGCTATGATTCTGCTTTTGTTATTTGGATTCCAAGAAAATGATCAGTTCATCTCAGGGACAAGGAAGGTGGGGGCTGGGACCGGGTGTGAGAGGAGAGTGTCTGTCCTTTGTACAGCAGCAGTCCCTCTGGCTTCCGGGGTACGGTCCCCATCCATCTTCACATCCTAGTTCCCAGCCCAGTGCCTGGCTCACAGCAGGCTCTCCAAAAAGGGCTGTTGGATGCTGGATTTCTGCCCATGGCTTCCTTCTCCACCCCCATTCAATCCTGGCCCATAACTTCACATATGGAACCTGGGTTTTCAGAAGGACAAACAGGCCACGGAACATCCATTGGCTGGCGTTCTTCTGCCCAGTCCTGATATGCCCTGCCCTGCCCTCTCCAGCTGGCCTGGCCCCCTTGTCCAGACTGGCACGAAGATCACTCTCACCTTCTGGGCCTGCTCTTTTCACTGTCCCTGCAGAGGACTGAGTTGGGGCATAGGAAGTAAACTCCTGTGGGTGAATAGGTCTCAAGCGCTGGCCCAGCCTTAGAGATGGGGTCTTCAGGCCTCATGGAAGGAGATCAAGTTGCTGAAATAGGATGCAGACTGTGATTTTCCCATTTTACAGATGAGGAAACTGAGGCAGGGGGTTAAGTGGTCCAATGTTAAATAGGAATGCCAAGATTTGAGCCCTGTTCTGTCTGATTACAAACCAGAATTCTTTCCACTGCAATATGGCCCCTCTCCACCTCTCCTACTTTGTTCTTCTTTTAACTTTCCATTTGGAAATCTCCAGGAATTTGCCCTTCCTGGATTGGTTGTAAGAAATAACCATCTTCACTAACTTGTATCCTGTGAAAATCCAGTCCAACCACAAATCTTCTCCTGCTCCCCCCATCTCCAAAGTCCTCTCTACACACACACACACACACACACACACACACACACACACACACACACCACAACATGGTACTGCAGTTTGTGGGTCTTTTTGTCACAATTTTTAAGAAATTCTGGAAGTGGGGAAGTCAAATAGTTACTATATTTATGCTGTGAATGGATTTAGTTGATAATAAAGGCAGATGTTGCTATAGCAACTAACGTTCTAGGATCCCATACACATCTCTGCCTTTGTGCAAGGTGCACTGGATGGTAGCTGACACCTCCCCGAATGGTCTGTGCAGAGCAGGGCACGCTGACCATGTGGGCAGGTGAGGGCCAGGCCACACAGGTGGGGCTCCTCAGAGACCAAAGCACTGGCTGCAGCTGCGGTTCCAGGGGGGGCTGGGAGCCAGCAACCCTGAAGGGGAGCCATCTGGAGGCTGCCCTCTCCTCCCAGCTGAACTCTGTCTTTTGCTCCCCTTTTCTTTCCCTCTTTCATCCTGGTTTTAAATCATGCCAACTGGCTAAGGACAGCCTGGCTATTTTCTGAATACTATGGGCGGGGGGTACAAGGGTAGGGTATTCACTCTGACAGTAACCTGCCTTGGTGTGAGGGAGCCAGCCCCAGGGGCCCCCTGTGTGCTGTGCAGCTGACACAGCCCAGGCCCCTTTCCCTGGGACCCCTCCCCTCCTTTCGGGGAGTCTGGCACCCACCCAATCAAATCACACGGGAAAGATTCGGCAGGAATTTCAAAGGGCCTGCTCCAGCCCCAACTCTGCCACCTCGGAGCTGCCTCCCAGTTGCTGGGTGACCTACCTGAGTCTGTCCCCTGCCCTGGAGAGAGGGCCGCATGCCCCCCAGAAAGTGCAAAACCTAGCAGGACTCACTCATTAAGTAGGTGAGAATGATAACATGTGGCAGATGCAGTTCCCACCAGTGTCTGCCTTTTTTCACAAAATAGGAGACTTAAACCAAAAGGAAAAAAAAATCCAAATTGTAGAAATCAGCCATCAGCTAACAGCCTGACCATCTACACATGCAGCCACCAGCCAGTGACATGAACTACACCCACCACCATGAGACGGCTGGGCGCTCCAGAGCTCAGCCTGTAGGGGAGGCAGGCAGGTGAGTGACAGTGGATGCCCAGTGGGATGGATGCCGCGGTGGGCGTGCTCTGAGGAGGGAGGCAGTAGCTGTGTGAACTTGGGCAAGCTCCCAGCCTCTCTGAGCCTCAGTCTCCGCATCTGTGAGCGGGAGACAATGTCTGACTCGGGGCTGTTTCGGATTATCTATCACTCCGTGCTGTGGGCTGCCACCTATTTCTAACGGCTCCCAAACATCTAATTCCCAAGTGCCCACCCCAGACCTCTCCCTTGGGTCCTGCTTCATATGTGCAGCTGGCAGCCACGTTTCTCAGACGCCTCGAACACACGCACAGGACCAACCACCCACCCAGTTCTATGGTCTCCACCTCCCAAGTAGTTCTGGGTGCCTTCTCTCCAACCCCGAAATCATTGCCCTGGTCCTGACCTTCAGCATCTCTAGCTCTAATGGGAGAGACTATCTCCTCCGGTTCTGTTTCTCTGGTAGAGTCTGACTTACACACGAGCCTCAAAGTGCTGTCAGACCCCTGGACGGAGCAGGCCCTTGTGTCTGCACCAGAGAAGAGAGTATTGAAGAGCTGCTCAGATGGCCCCCGGCATCCAGGAGGAGCGGGTGGGTGGTGAAGACCGTGCGACGTTTGCCGCAGGACAACCTCAGCACCGGGTGACTCAACCGCATTTCACGATGGCACAGTGGGACCGCTCGTCAGATCCCCTGCCTCCCAGGCCAGGGCTCCCAGCAGACCTAGTCTGAAGCATCAGTCATTTGTATGAGTGAGAAGAAAAGGCTGCTGTAGGCTATGGAACTTGGCTCATTAACAAGTAAACAAACACGCAGTTGCAAGCCAGAGCCCGGGCTAACCTAATGTACCCCGCTCCTTCCATGTGACAGGAGCCGTTTAGGTTTAATTAGGACGATGCTTCGAGGCGTGTTGGTAGGAGTCCGGTAGCACACGCGGTAGAAATTATAAAGGCTTAGCAGCGAGACCTGTTTCAGCGCTCTGCTATTAAACCTTCACTGAGAAGGCAGGGGAGGCTGCCAGGCCTTTTGTGGAGATGATTGGGTTTGGAAATTAGCGCTGTTAGGAAGAGCGAGGTGAGACAGAGTCTGGCAACGCCCCAGCCTCGAGCAAACCCAGAACACTCTGCTCAGCGGTCTGAGGAGCAAGCCCACTGCCGGATCTCAGCTTCTTAGATCTCAGCAAAGCCTGGCACACGCCCTCCCCATGGCCAGCGGGCAGGCTGGGTGCTCCCTCCCACTGCAGCAGTCACCAGAAGGGGAACGTCCCAACTGGATCCTACCTGGTCACACTCGAACCCCACCACCCTGAGCTTCCTCCGCGGGCCATTGGCCACCTCATAGGAGCAGCACCAAGTTCATGCCACACTCTCTCCCTTCCCTCTGTCTCTCAGGTGTGACCGGTCGAGTAGCTCCATCATGAGATGGTTCAGAAGACGGAGAGCTAGATTTGCTTCCCTCCCACTCCCCCACCTGGTTTCAACTTGAATTCCACACTTCCGGCCTTGCCTGCCCTTCCCACCTGTCCCCTTAGGAACTACCATCATTTATTCCTTAATAGGAAAGCACCCAGCACTGCTTCCTCTCCATCGTCTGCGGTTTTAGCCTTTCTGTTCTCATTTGAGGAACCAAAGGTTGTCTTTTAAAAGAGTTCCAGGTATCACTGAATAAGTAGAAGATGCATGCCTGAGGATGGAGACAGCTATTCCTGTCCTCAAAGTCGCCACCGTGTTACAGAAAATGCACTGAACTGAGAGACAGGAATATGGTCCAGGCCAGCTCTGCCCCACCACCAACTCTAAAATCTTGGGTAAGTCACTCACTTCTCAGCCTCAGTTTCCCTTTTGTAAGATGTAAGCAAAACCATTTATTTCTGAGATGCCACAGAAGAGGAAGCTCATTTCTCCAAGACCACCTATTTCATGCTCACTGTGCCGCTACCCCATCTCTCTTCTTCTCCCTGCCTTACTCCTTCCCTCCAGCCTGCCTCCCTCCTTCTCTCTCTCCCTCTTCCTCTCACCTCCTACCTCCTTTGTCTCTCCCTCATATTTCAACGTGTCCCCACCAGGGCAGGCAATCTACAAACCTATATCTCCATGTTTCTGCAGCCCCATCCTGTGGTACCCAGATTGCTCAACCGGTGGAAATTATCCCAGAAGCTCTCAGCAACGTAAGGAAGAGGACTACGGGTGGGGGCACAGCTACTATCATGGGAATGCTTGAAAGGCCCCTGGAAAGTGAAACAAGTAGGGGGCTTCCACACTTGGGAATAAAATTGGAGCCTTGGACAGTGAGGGTTTGTGGGAGAGGTGGGAATGGGTGTGTACAGCACATTGATTGACGGATGTATTTTGTGCACTAATGTGAACTTAACACTATTAAGTGCATGGCATTGAGCTTGAAGTCATTAATGAGAAAGACACCATCCCTGCCCTCAAGGTGCCCAGGGGACAGTGGGGGAGATGCCATGACAAAAGATAATTACGGTACAGAGACGCAGCGGTGGTCGGTGAGGGCACTTCGGAAAGCGACTGAGCCCGCCCTGTGGGGTTGGAATAGAATTGTTGGGGGAGAGGCCAGTCAAGCTAAGGCCTGAAGGTGTCTTCATCTGACTCAGTCTCTCAGCAGCTCTGATGCCAATGATACTCTCTCCTCCTTGAAACAATCTCTTCACTTAATGTTCCTCCCCTCCGGCCACTCCTTCCTAATGGTCCTTTGCTGGAGGACTTCTTATTCGGCATTTTCAGATGCTAGAGTGCCCAGCACTTGCTCAGACCTCTTCTCTTCTCTGAGTCATGGATATCTTTACCTACTGGATCAGGAGTCCTCACCGATGGAACACTCAGCTCCGGTCTTTGAGGAGATCTTTTCATTAAGGTGCTATTCATTGAGGAAACCAACAACAAGAGGTTTGGAGGTCCCCAAGGCCTAGCAACACTGGGAGACTGACACCATCCTTAGTCATCCTTAGTCCTGAAGGAACAAGACGAGGACGTGGTGTTACCAGAGCCCGTCTGAGAGCTGGAACCACGGTTGCTGGTGCTGGGTGGAGCTGTGGCTGTGGGAATACACCCACCGCAGAACGGAGGCTGATGCGCCCTTTGGGTCAACAAATCTTTTCAGTCGAATCCAACCTGGAGCCAGAGGGCAAGGGAGCCACTCCATGGAGCTCAAGTGTAAGAAAGCAGAGCAGGACAGAGAACAGATCTGGGCCAACGAAGATTCCTCAGCACATCAATATTTCTGGTTCCTCTCCTTCCAGCTATAAGGCAGGTCCCACATTCCCTGACCCCACCCTGAAGTCAAGTACAGAATGTGCAACTTGCTTTAGCTGATGTCCCTTCCAGGCAGAAGTCATCACGTGCCCCCTTCCACCTGCTATAATAACCAGTAACAGTCCAGAGGACGAAGACTCAGTCAGCTGGGTCCCAAAGTGATAAAGATGTGGAATAAAATCCCGTGGTACCCCACAGGGGACATGTCCCATGAGCAAACATGTGCCCCTGAGATTTGGGAATTGTTTGTTACTAAGATTGTACCTACTTTATCCTGACTGATACATTGCAACCTTCCTCACCCTTATTCCTCACTAATCCTTCTTTTCTTTAACAGACTTACCACCACCTGATAAACTTCAATGCTTGTTGATTGACTGTCTCCCTCCTCTGAATGTAAATCGTAGGGGTAGAACTGATTGGTGACTACCGATTTCCAGCACCCGGAAGAGCGCCTGGTTAATAGCAGATGCCACAATACTTGGTTAAATAGACGAAAGAATAAATGAGCTCATAATGACTAACCTGTGTTAGTAAATATGGCTGAGGCACATTCTCGGGAAGTATGTCTAAGCAATTCTAAGGGAGTGAAAGATTAAACAAGTCACTAAGGCCACCCGGCTTAAGTCATGGAGTGAGTCATGAAGGCATTTTGACTCCAGTGCCCAAGCGCTTGCCCACTCTGCCCTGCTGCTTCCTACAAAGGGGGCTTGGTGGGGGCATGCAGGAGGGACCATTCGGGCACCGGCCAGAGGCTGCAGAGAGCCGTGTGGCTTACATACTGCATGTGTTAGTTATCATAGGAGCAAAGAGTGACACCCAATAAACTCTACAGGGTAACCAGGAAAATTAAAAACTTTGTTTGGCTATGTAAAAAATAATGCTAATTACAGTCATTTATTGAATTGCTTACAATTTCTGCCTAATTACCAGGCAGCAGAACAATTATGTAGATGTTCAACTAATGTCAACCTAACTTTGATTATAACTGTAAAATCTAAAAACAAGAGTTTGGCCAAACAATGAGTTGGTTGCTCACAGAGACTGGTTCTCTGCCCAGAATTTAAAATTAGAGAGAAACTACCTTGTCCTTAACAGTTGCTGCCTGTACTAGTAGTGATCTTCCAGGTATAAGGGTTTCATCTGGACTAGAAGATCCTTGAGGCAGGTGCTATCTAATTTTCCTGGGATCATTATCTCCACCCCACCCTGAGCCTAGCTCAGCCCTAAATAGAGGGGGCCCCTACACTAGGGTTCATCTGTTGGTGCTCTCTCTATAAGGGGTGGTCCTGACCCATGTGCCTCAATCCCCTCTTGCTTTGCAGGCACCACTTGCCCGGCTTTCCTCCTGGAGGCTGAGGATGTGAGGTTGGCTGAAAGACATGTCTATATCGATGTCTATGGACAGCAGCAAGAGCCTTCTCAGGAACCTGGTAACAGGCTTTCAGAAGAGGTGAGGTGAGGGGAGAATAGGGCATTTGAACAAGCTAAGAAGAACCCTTGAAATGTTATAACACAGAATGCCAGCTGTCCCCCCAATATTCAATTACTTATAACATAGCAGAGTTTTAGCAGGGCACATGGCAGCCCAGAGAAAGACCATATTCCCAGACTCTTTTGCAGCTAGGATTTGGCCAATGAAATGTCAGCAGAAGTAATGCATGCAAATTCAAGACCAAACATTGAAAAGGAAAGGCGTGAACCTCGCTCTCCTCTTTCCCCTCTTTCCTCTGGCTGGAGTACAGGAAGAATGTTAGAGCTTACACAAGCCTCCTTGGACCCAGAATGAAATAAATGTAGGTGTTGAGATGCCAGAGCAGCAAGGTCAAAGGAGCCTGGTGATCAGAACTGTGGGGCTACAGTGTTGCACCATTACAGATCCTTACATCCCCTCACACCACAGCTCCCAGTTCAGAGGTGCCTCCTGCTGGCCCCTGGACAGCACATCTCCCTCTGTCCAGTGGTGACACTGCTGATTACTCATCACATTAGTCCTGGGCTTTGCAGGCACCACTTGCCCGGCTTTCCTCCTGCTTCACTCTCCTGCCTGGGCAGCTCCTTCTCTACCCATGTGGCACTTTGTGTGGCTTTGGGGAACTCTGCTCTTCCTTGTGGCTCTGGAAAGCTAGGTGAGGCCAGGGTGGGGGCCTAAAGCGAGCACTTGGACAAGTCGGCTTACATCATCACCAAAATAGAAAAGGCTCCAATGATAGTAGGACATGTACTGTGTGTCAAACGGCATTCTTTGCCTGCCTGCATCGTTTCACTGAATCCTCTGAATAATCTTACGAGAGAGACTTGACTATCATTCCTTCTTCACAGATGAGAAAACTGCCACCAGAAAAGTTAGAGAACTAGCCCAAGGTCACACAGAGAATAAGTGGCGGAGCCAGGATTTGAACTCCTGAGGCCAAGACGTACCTGCTCAGTGCTGCCTCTTTAAACAGGGTGTTTAGCATATCCACTGGGCTGTGGCCTCTCGGCAACAGTGACAGGCCTCAGTCTGACACAAACCTACAAGATGGGGAAAAAATAAATCTACTCGCATATTTACCTTTTTGCGTTAACATCCAAGTTCAAGTTGTTTGTGGCCCACACCCTGTGTAGTTGGGTCTAGAGTCTACAATCATCTTCCCAACTCCTTCCTTCTTGTTTTCACTTGAAAATTATTAATCAACCACTTCTATGTTGCCCATGTGCCACTTATTATATTGAGCTTTCCATTTTTTCCAGGCATTTTCTTCCACAGTCTCAAATGCCCCTTTAAAGTCTTCGAGATGGGTTTGGCAAGTATCTCAGCCGAAACCCCACACTTCCTGGGTTTTCACTCCGTCCCTGACAGCAACCCATCACTCTCGTGTGTTAAGTCCTCACAGGCTTCGAAACCCTCTCCAGAGCCAGCTGCTCCCATCCATCCCACAGCCTCCTGTCCCTTCCAAAGTCACAACCTTCAACGGGAAGGAGGGATAGAATGCATCATGAGCCCTCGAGTTCCTCTGTTCTGTACCAAAAATGTTAAAGTTGTGAGACACAGTCAAGGTTTGTCTTTATCCTGTCTAGATTATTTCTCCTGTGTGAGTCAGCAGAAATGGGCAGTCATGGGGGACTTGAACAAGCAGGCTAAACCCTTCTTGTCCAGAATTAAAAGAGATGATGAGAAATGAGAGCACCAGGCCGATGGTAGATGGTGGCAGTTATTTGAGATGAGCCGTCTAGGACAGTGGCATGTCTCCTTTTCAGTCCTGACCAGACACAGCTGACCGCATTCCTCAAGGGGAGGGGTCACGAATCCCCACAACCCTCCCTCCAGGGAGCCCACCAGGATACCTGCCACCTTCCAGATAATACCTGCGGACATCATTCTGTTGGGGGAGCGTCTGGTCAGCCGGGTAGATGAAACTGCTCTTGGATGTGCCTTTGTTTGCTCTGATTTGCCTCTCTGAGGCCCCTGAGTTCCTGCCATGTCACCAAAGACCTGCCCCTCCCATCACTGGTTAAACAACGAAGACCTTCCCGCACAAGGGCTTCTCACTTCTTGCCCAATGACTTTGCTTCCCGTGTTTGCAAAACAACAAATGCAGTTAACATTTATTAAGCAATGTACATGTCTGATCTCATTTCACCGTGATACCTATGTTGTGATATCATTAGTACTTTACGTTTTGGAAAACTGAAGCTGATATGTGGTAGAGCTGAGATTTGAACCTGTATCATGCAAAAGCCCATTCTCTCAACCATTTTGTTAACCCCACTTCATCCTGAAGTGCTAAGACCACACATGGTTTACAACTTACTAAAAAACAAGCATTGCACTTTATTCTAGGAAGACTGGGTAGGGGGGCAAGCTGCCCTGCTCAAGCTACAAGACCCGCTCAGGTAGCTCAGACTTTCAAGCGCATAGGAATCACCTAGGGATCTGGTCCGGGTGCAGATCCTGACTCTAGGTACAGGGGAGCCTGAGAGTCACATTTCTACCAAGTGACGCCATGCTTCTGGTCTGAGGACCATGCTCTGGGTAGAGGGCTCTAAAAGTCTGGTGCTCTGACTCACCTGACTGTGAATGACTGACCAGACCACCCTCTAAGGCAGGGATGGGGAACCTTTTTTCTGCCACGGGCCATTTGGATATTTATAACATCATTCTCAGGCCATTCAAAATTATCATTTAAAAATCAGCCTGCTATATTTGGTCAAACATTAACTCACCCCTGATGCCTTGGCAGGGCCAGACCTAATGATTCTGAGAGCCTCATATGGCCCGTGGGCCAGACGTTCCCCACCCCTGCTAAAGCCTGCTGGAGAGGGGCTTTCTGGGCTGGAGAAACAGCAGGAGCAAAGGCACAGAGTCCTGAGTATCTAAATATGTCAGGCATTCACCAGGGCGCGTGGGAGAATGCAGAGGACACGAGTCTTAGCAAACGAGTCTGGAAGGAAGATTTGAGTCTGACTGTGAAGAGTCTTGAATATAATGCTAACACATTAAGAGTCCAAAGTCTTTATCTTTTCAACCATGCCTCCTTTATGGTGCAATTATCCTCTTCTTGCTTCTTAATACCTATCCTCCCTATTAAAAATAAGCTGTGAAGTCTCTGAATCATCTTTTTATCCCCTAAAATGCCTCGCTCCTGGCCACCTTCAGTGAAGAGTGGAGACTGGGGAGAGTCCTGTGAAAGGAGAGTGATGGGACCAGTCTGTGTCGCAGGCCATCGGAATGAACGGTGGCCTGGAGGTAGGGAGATGCGTTAGGAGGTTGTCCCAATAGGCCGGGGGTGGGACAGTGAGGCGGGCACAAAGATGACGTATTCTGCAGGCAGTCAATCACACCGGGGACTAGTTAATTTCCACGACCACCCCTCTCCCCGAACCTCCTGGCTCTCTTTGCCCTGTGCTGTTCTCCAGAAGACTCACCCCTGTGGACACAGTATCCGGGAAACCTTTCCCCTGCTTCCAGGTGAGTTCAGCAATGAGAGGCACCGGTAGCAGACTGGAGAAGGAAGAAATGGAGGAGAGAGGTAAGAGTATTTCTTGCCATACTCCCTATCCCCTCACTTCGTTGCGACCTCACCAAGGTTTGGACAGTGGCTGCATTCATCTATGGCCACAGCTTCTGTAGGGCCGTTCCCTTCCATGGTGCTGGCTGGGTGCCCACACGCTGTAAGGTTGGGAAGCTATCCTACAGGATGAGGGACAGTGGCCAACATGGGGTATTATTTCCCCTACGTCAGAAAACCCAGGTCCTGGAGCCAAGAGGCAACGGTGAGACTGACTCCTCTTAGTACCTAACAACCCACTTTAAGGCTTTGTTTGCTTCTCCTGGGCTCAGAGCATGGTCCCTAGACCAGAAGCATGGTGTCACCTGGTAGAAATGTGACTCTCAGGCTCCCCTGTACCTACAGTCAGAATCTGCACCCGGACCAGATCCCTAGGTGATTCCTACGCACTTGAAAGTCTGAGCTACCTGAGAGGGGCTTGTAGCTTGATTAGGGCAGCTTCCCGCCCCCCCCCCCGCCCCCTCCCACCCAGTCTTTCTGGGATAAAGTGCAGGGCTTGTTTGTTAGTCAGTTGTAAACTGCTTGTGGTCCTAGCACTTCCGAAGGTGCTGATACCACCCTCTGCTCATGCCATGCTCCTCCCCCCTCGGCCCACCTGAGTTCCCCGTGCAGCAGGCAGGTCCCAGCAGGCTGTAAGCTTCTGAGGCTGCACCTGTCTTCTCTGCCAGTGGTGTTTCTCCACCACAGACACACCTAGAAGACAAGGAAAGGTCACACCCCAGGTGAAACCCTCCACTAGTGAGGGAGGGGTCCCAGGGTCTAGCAGCTTCCCGCTGTGCTGGGCCTGGTTCCCCACCCTGTTTATCTCCTCAGCCCTTCCACTGCCATGTTACTAAACACCCTCTATTGCAGGGGTCCTCAAACTACGGCCCGCGGGCCACATGTGGCCCACCAAAAACATTTATCCGGCCCGCCGGGTGTTTTTGCTGCCACTGTGTGCATAGGAATTTGTTCATAGTTTTTTTTAAACTATAGTCCAGCCTTCCAACGGTCTGAGGGACGTGAACTGGGCCCCTGTTTAAAAAGTTTGAGGACCCCTGCTCTATTGAGAGACTAAGCGTGACTTCTGTTTCCCTGACGGGACCCTGACTGGTGACTTGTCCAAGGTTGCATGGCGACTGGTAGCGGTGGGGCAGAATCAAGCCAGTTCTGCTGCCCCCGCGGCCACCCTGCCAACCCCAACTGCCTCGGGGCGCCCGGCCTTGGTATCTCGCTGCAGCTCTGCTTCCTGGAACCGCGTACCTGTCCTGGGAGTTGGTGTCCGTTGGAGTTAAAAGGGATGGGCTGGTGACCTGATTTGCCTGGATCAGAGCTCACTCGGGACCTAAAACAGCAGTCACCAGGCCTGGAAGGAAGGCCTCTCTGCTTCTGTTTGTTTTCTTGTTTTGTTTATCAAGTCCATTTAGGGGTCACCCCAACCACATACCAATGCACCTCAAACCTCTGGGTTTGAAAGAGAACTTACTACCCAGCACTTCCCCAGTAAGGAAGAGGCACCATCTTGGTTGGCGGCCACTGGAACGGGAGGCCTGCCCGCTCCCCTGTCCCTGAAGGTTACACAACAGCCCGGAGGACCCACCGTAATTGGCCTGGGCGTAGCTCTCCTCCGATTCTCCTGCTGCGCGAGCAAATGATGAGAAACAGCACACTCTTGGCTCCTCTCAGTAGCTCAACGGTGAACCGGGGCCCGATGTGCACCACACAGTAGAATAATGAGATTTCACCTAGTGGAGAAGAGGTTAGGTAACTGGAAGTCAGCCCATTAGCCACAGCAAAAACAATCAGGGAGGGTCAGCCAGACAGAGCTCCATTCTGAGCTGTCCATCCCGGGTCTAAGGACTGAGGGTGGAGATGAACAGAGAGCCCACTAGAGAATCGCCTATTATTCAACTCGACCACCCCCTTCTTAGCCGCCCCAGGAGGCCTCGGGGTCTGAGGGGGGAGGGGCTTCTTTCTCCAGGTCTCAGGCCTTGTCTTTCTGCCTCCCTCTGACCTGTGAGAACAACTATGGTTGGTACTGCTGGCCCTCAAATACTTGTACCTGACTCAGAAGGATGTAGGAAATGGCGAGAACAGGTGGGCACTCATTTTGAATAGCCACTGGAGGGAGGGAGGGAGGAAGGGAGAGAAGGAAAGAGAGACAGAGAAAGACAGAGAGAGAGAGAGAAAGAGAGAGAGGGAGAGAACAAGATATCTCTACATCGTGACAGTAGCACAGAAACACATCATGAGCTTTATTCACCGACCTGACAATGGAATGAGCTCTGGTACAAAAGCCCTCATCCAACCAGTCGTTACCATAACTCCGTCAGAGCAGGTGGATGACAAAGGGTTACCTCACACACACGCACACTCACTCTCCACCGGCAAAAGCAAGCATTGAACACAGGCAGAGCAGACAAGTCAATACTAGCAGTGAGTTCCATAGCTACTTCGATATCCAGATCTCCCAGGAACATTTGAAAGCTCATTCCCAGCTCCCATCCCCCAAAACTGGGCCCCAGTGGACTGGGGTGGAGCGGGAAGGCTGAGTGCAGGCCCCCCAGGAAGGCTTGCCTGGGCCTCCTTCCATTCACCCAAAAGGTGTGGCCCTTCAGTCCCACTCACACCCAGCACAAGGCGGTCCCAAGGACTGAGAAAAGAACTTCACAAGATGAGGAGACAGCATTTGAGAGTCAAGCTTCACACTTTCTATGTGGCTCAAACATCTGTACTCTCGGCATTGTTCTAGACCCGTGGTCGGCAAACTGCGGCTCGCGAGCCACATGTGGCTCTTTGGACCCTTGAGTGTGGCTCTTCCACAAAATACTACGTGCGGGCGCGCACGTACAGTGCGATTGAAACTTCGTGGCCCATACACATAAGTCGGTATTTTGTGGAAGAGCCACACTCAAGGGACCAAAGAGCCACATGTGGCTCGAGAGCCGCAGTTTGCCGAGCCGCAGTTTGCCGACCACTGTTCTAGACACTTTTCCCGTGTTCATTCATGCCATTCAGGCCGCCCTCACCCCAGTTCTCAGAGGCAGCTACTGTCATTATGACCCTGTCTACAAGGAGGAGACCGAAGCACAGAGAGTTCAGTGACTTGCACAATGTCACCCAGTCGAGGCCCGAGCCAGGATCTCAATCAGACAGTAGAGAGAACGCACACGTGTACTGCAGCCACACGGGCTATTGGAAACGCACGTTCAGCAAAACTGTGAGCTCCTTGAGGCCAGATGGAGCGTTAGCACCGGCATGCGGAGCGGGACTCATCATGGGCCGGAGGGCCGGCTCTGTGCCAGGCATTTTCACATCCAGTTCCACGTTAGCTCACCAACCCTGCCTCACACATGGTCCTCATTCCCTCCCTCTCTCTCCCTCGTGGACGGGTGAAGAGTCTCAGAGACAGAAGAGGAGGAGTCACAGGTACACCCCTGCTCTGCTTTTCTGCTGCTTTTGCCACCAAACCTGGAGCCACGCGGCCTCCCATTCTGCGGGAGCCTGTGACTCATCTTTCCTGAGAGGGAAAGAAGGGGTGACAGGAGGTGCTAAGACGAGGGCAGAGGACGATGGCCTATTCTGAGTCCCGAGTCCCCTCGCAGGCTGTACCCTCAGGGGTGGAGAGCCTGTGTCTGCAGGACAGGGCTGGCTCCAGGGAGACCTCCTTCACATGTAGGGTGGACCACTGGCCGGCCTTGGACAGCATGTCTCTTCATCCCAGAGAGGCTGCCCTGGGTTGCATTCATGCCCCAGCTTCCTTCTCTTTATCCAGGCCCTTCACCAGGCCACTTTATGGATTTTATGTCCTTATTTCTTGAATCTGGGAGTCATCGTGTGACATGCTTTGGCCAATAGAATAAGGGGAAGTGACAGTGTATAATTTCCAACCTGGATCTCAAGAGACTTGGTGTGTTTCCGCTTCCCCCCTGCTCTGCCCCAAATGCCACAGTCTCTGGGTCTCCAGGTGTGATAGCTCATCTGCTGGGTCAGTAATGCATGAAAGCAGAACCCGCCCAAGCTTGGACCCTCTGAGACTTCTGGGGACCTGAGATGATTGGAAATGAGGAGGAGGGCCCAAAAAGGGAAGGTGGGCATCATCCTCAGGGGACGGCAAAGCTGACAAAACACAGCAGCTTTAGTGGAATCAGCAAGACTGGACCTGAGCATCTGAGAACCCACCTTCCACTCACCAGCCAGAAGCCCCTGTCACTTATTCAGTCTTCCCAGGGCCTGTTTTCATACCTAGGAATCGGAGGTGGTAATATGTTCTTCACAGGCTAGAATTAGGCGGCTTCGCCAAGTGCCACCAAATGTCCTCTGAGGTTGTGGGACACCCACCACCCGCAGCCCCAGGCACCACTGCCCACCCTGCTCTGGGGTGGGGGTGACACGTTCCAACCCCTCCCCAGACACTGCTGGCCCTTCCGCCCGCACAGCTATCAGGCCTGGCGTGGTGCCCCTGTTTCAAGCTGCCACGAAACCCCTGCACCCCTGGTTCCGTTTTGAACATCTGGTTGCTGGTTTCGGTTTCCAGCGAGACCGGGCCCTGGCTGCTCCGGGGCTGGGCAGATGTGCCATCAGCACCTCTTGGCTTGATTCTTCTGGTCTGTCCCAGCAGGCTGGCCTCACACGCCCACATTAAAGGTCAGCTCTTGGATGGTGCTCTGGCTGAGCAGCTGGCAAAGCCTCTGAGACTGACTTCCCTTTCTCTAGCCACCAAGGCATTCTTTACCCATCAACCCCCAGGTGAGGTCCAGACCCGCCAATGGGCTGTTCCCTGTCACCTCAGACAGCGGCATCTTTCAAAATCTCATGTGGACTTATCTCCCTGAGTGACACCCACCTGCCCTGAGATAACAAACCACCAAATCCATCCTGTCCGCCTGGCTGAGTGGCGATGCTCACAACTGGGGGCCTCAGGAAAAGACGGGGATGTGAGGGGCAGGGGGTCTCCCAAACCCCACTTTCCCAGCCATACAAGCAGCGCCTGGCGCTCACCAGCTCCCTCTGGCCTTCTCAGACCTGGTGAGTGGGGCCAGGACGAAGGGTAAGTGTCTAGACAGGGGCCAGAGCAGAGAGAGGGAAGGAGGCCCCTGCCTATCAGCCAGACCAGCTGACTGACCTGATCCAGGCACCTGTCACCTGGTGGTCTCTCGGCCAAGACCCCTCAGACTCAGCTGAGCCTCTTAAGACCAAATTCTAAGGGTGGGCCCTAAGCTCTCCCTTACCCCAAGATCAACACATTAAATACTTCTGTTCTCCAGCTGACAAATACGTATTGAGCCCCTACCATGTGATAATAGCGGTGGGACTAGGGATGATGCAACAGAGAATAGAACAGACACACATTTCCAGGAAGACCGTTATAAACAGCTGAAGCTACCAGTAATTACGATTATTTTAGACTGTGAAAAATTCTGCCCAGGAAATAAATGCAGTGCTGTAATAGAGTCCAGCAGAACAGTGGCCTCCTCATGATGGGTGGTCAAAAGGCCCAGTGGAGAAGGTGATGTTTAAGCAGAGTCCCAAGGGTAAAGAACAGCAGGCTGCATGTGCAAAGGCCCTGAGGCAGGAAGTACTCTGTGTGCCCTGAGAAGTATAAAAAGGGCCACGTGACCAGCGCAGAGTGTGAGAAGAGGAGGCAGGAAGAGCTGGGGAGTGGGCAGGGCCAGCTTGCGCAGGTGAGAAATCACGGAAGATACTGGGTTTTGTTCAACTGGTTGGAGGATTTTAAGCAGGAGGCTGACATGATTAGTATTTTGTCAAGATCTCTCCAGTGGTGTGGGGCAAATGCAAATAAACTTGAAATCAGAGCAGAGTGGGTTAGGTTAGCCGGAAGAGAAGGTGTTGCCATAAACAGAGCCATCTAGGAAGCGACTTGCTAGAAATGTCTACTTTCTTGCAAGAAAAAAAAATACAAAGCAAGAAAAAAATACGTCTCCCTAAAATGGGTTATAATTATCTTACCTTGGAACAATGGTCTAATTCTGATTCCTACATGAGCTGTACCTCAGCTGCATTTTTCAACTACAGAAAGCAGAGAAAATATGTACCTCTTCTGTGGCAATTCTCAAGATCATACCATTGGCCTCTAAAAACCACTGACCACCACCACCACTTTGGCAGGCAAGACACAGGCCTCCACACTCACCGGCCCCTGCCAGCCCCTCTCTCCCAGGAAGGCTCACTCTGACCCCACACTCTCTCCGGTCCTCCAGCACTACCCACCTCCAAACAAAACTGAGGTTGGGGGAGATTGGTCCTCCCTGTACTTGCCATTTTTGTCCTGAAACTCAAATGCGGTTAACAAACCCCTAGATCTAGAAGGCTAGGACTCCAAAAGGGAAAATTGGATTCCCTTCTTCGGGTGATGGGAGAAAAACACTCACCTCATTCTTTGGAGTCTCTCATGACAGCCAGAGCAAAGCATGAAGTACTAGATTAATTAATATATCAACAGAAAAAGCAGGGCTTTTCTGGCCAAAAGGGCCAGTATCCTATGCCCCTATTATCCATCCCTATGACCCCTGAGGGTCAGCGATGTGAACACTGAATGCTATACCACCCACCCCCACTCACACCGTTTGGTTTCACAGGTGAGGAAATTTGAGTGCTCTGCCCACGGTCAGCCAGCTCATCAGACCCTGAGACAACCAAGAGGCTGCCTTCAGCACTAACAGGATCAGCAGAAGGCCCTCCCTTCTCAGCAGGTCCCCGGTACCTCCTCAGGGACTCCTCTTAAGGGGGCAAGGAAAAAGAAGGGACGGGACCCAGGAGCTGTTCCTCAGCAGCTACCACGAAGAAGAGCCTCCTCTACCCCTAAAGGACTGTTGGGCTTTGTTGGCTCTTATCTGCTCAGGCTCTGAGCCTTTCAATGCTGAGCCTGCTGAATAACGGGAGGAGACCAGGACCCCGCATGCTCTCTGCCCCAGCTCACCTGGGAGAGGTTTGACTGAATGGTGTGCAAGACATTCTGGGAATCTGCTGAGCAGAACCCCTCTTCTATAAGCTGTCAAAAATGCCGCCAGGGGCCGGGGAGACATTTACTTACATGAAACATTGTTCCTGGAGAAGGGGAAGGAAACTGCGTCAAGAGACCAGTACAACCAAATGTTGGCAGGAGCTACGGTGTCTGAAAATCACTGGTGAGATGCCTGGAATTCTTAATACAAATTCCAAAAAGTCTGAAGCCATCTGGTAGCGGGTATGAATTTAAAAGGAAATAAATATTTTGCTTTTAAGATAAACTGAATTATGAAAAAGCTTGGATCTGGTGAAAGAGTATTAGTCAGGACAGTCTACGATATGCCGTGGTAACAAACAAGTCCTGAAATTGTAATAAAATTCATCTTAGAGGTTTGATATAACAAAGATTTCTTTCTTTCACAAGAAGTCTAGTGCATGTCAAGAGACCCTTCTTTATCTTGCAACGATGTCCTATGGCCTTCAAGGGGGGGGGGGGAGGAGAGATGGGGAAAAGGTACATGCGTCTTATCTGCCACTGTGTAAAAATGACTCCCAGTACTGCCATTGGAAAGAAACAGGTGCATGGCTCCAAAGTAATGATGAAAGACGTCAGCTTATGAAGGGAGCACATGGATATTTGATGAGCATCTCAGCCACATCAGAGTTAAACTCCCAGCTGTTTGCCCAAATGTGTGGTCTTGTTCTCAGGGTAGTAAGCTCCCTACCTCAAGAGATTCTGCTCGTTTCCCCTTTGCCCAAAGCTGTGGCCAAACATGGATTAAAACACTCTCCTAACAGGCTTGTCTAGCCCACATTTAACAAAGGCACAAACCACAAAGCTCTCAAAGGAGAGTGTGGCTTCTGCTTACCGGAGGTCCCTCCCAGCAACAACACATCCAAAAAGGGTGAGGCACTGTGAGCCACGGTGGTGTGTTCATCTAACAAATGTTCATGGAGCACTCACTACGTACCAGGCACTGTGCCCCGAGTTGAAGATGCAACAATGACTCAGACACGGCTGCTGCTCTTGGAGAACTGAGCCTCGTGGGGAGTCAGGCACCGATCGAAATACTTCACAAATATGTAACAGCAAGCTAAAGCGAGGGCCGTGAAGGAGAGACTAGGGAGCTATAGAGGAGGACTCAACCTCGTTGGGCGGGTCAACTAGGTTTCTCTGAATAAAAGTGATGTGTAAATTGAGCCAAGAAGGATGAGTAAGGGGAAACTAGTAAGTGAGGTGCCCACAATGTGAAGGGCGAATCCAAGGGCAGGCACAGCATGTGCAAAGGCCCCGGGGAGGAAGGGAACATGTCATGTTTGAGGAGCTTTAAGGCGGCCAGCCTGCCTGAAGCTTAGCAGGTGGAGTGCCCCTGGGTGCCACCACCCCCGGAAATGCCACTCAGGTGGTAAGCCATCTGTTTTCTTTTGAACTGAGATTTCTGTTTTCAATATTGCTGAATGGCAGAGTGGTTAGAGTTTGGTGTTGACTCTTTATTTAAAAGAGGGGACATGTCTATGGGTCCTCTTGGCATTGGTACTTAGTGATGGTTTGTGATCAGTCTCCCCAATCCACCTCTCATATGGCCTTGTCGCCAAAGTTAAGGTCCCAGGCAAACCCTCAGCAAGGCTTCCAAAGGAAATGTGCAGGAAAAAAAAATACAAACTTACTGAAAAAAAAAAGACTGTACAGTTATAAAAGGCCTCCTTAATATTGCCCAATGCGTCAGATGCCTCAATTCCATAAACATCTCTTCAGAAAACAAGAAATGGTTAAAAGGAGGAATTTCTGGGTGAGCGGGTTATCAGGGAGACCAAATGTAAAGGGGGTCCCAATGGCCCAGAAGACACTGAGGGCCAGGGTGCAAGCTAAGGGGAACAGGGCTGGCTGAAGAGGACCTGAACTTGGGGGTGCCCCCCCAGGCTAGAGTCTGCCCCTAGGGGCACCTCACTCTCTGGGAAACTGTCCCTGTCTAAACTCCAGCTTCCTCCTGCCCGACTGCCCCTCACTTTCCCAGCTCAGCCACCTCGGACCTTTCCCGGTTCTGCATGGTTTCTCAACGGTTCTTCCCTGACCCAGAGCACCCCTCTTTCCCCTCTTCTTCTCCCTTCCTCTCAGCTCAGCTTTCTTCCTCCCAGGAGACCCTCCCTGGCCCTCAGACAGGGGCAGGCCCCCCGCCCTGTGCCCCTCTAGCATCCTAGCCTCCTACTCGTCACCTCATCCTAACACAATAAGGACCTTTGGTTATCACCTAGTCCCTCTCAGCCTGCAAGCTCCCCCAAAGCAGCACCCACTCCCACATGGCCCCCCAGTTTGCCCAGCGCCCAGCACAGGGCCGTCTCTGTCAGCAAAGCACTGAAATGAGTGACTCACAGGAACAGAGCAGATGTGGGAGACTTGGGTTTTGCTGAAGGACTTGGCATATTGTCTCAAGGAACTGAATTTGCAAAATTCTTGCGTAAGAACAGTGTCACATGTGGTAAAGATCTGGCTGCGGGACCACAGATGGCGGCGATGCTGACAGCCAAGCCCATCAAGTGATGTCGTGGTCATTGACACAAACCTCCCCCTCGTCGGCCAGGGGCAGCGGAGGGCACCTGGAGGCACTGCAGCCACAGGAACAACAACAATACACCGTATATTTCTACATAGCAGTTCATTTCTAACGCCATTTCAGCCACACCATCTTATCGGAACCTTGCTGTCAAAAGTAGAGGCTCAAAAAAGCTAGGTGACCTCCCAGTTTCATGGAGCACATTGCGAGTGGGGAAGGGTATGTAATGAGAATAGAGCCACTGTTGTCTAACAATTATTCACCTTACTAACTACAGGTAAGTTTTCTCACAGACCCTGGGACACTGGAGGATGAAACACGGGTGTGAAAAAGATAAGATGCCTTGATGGGGCCCTAGCTGGTTTGGCTCAGTGGATGGAGCATCGGCCTGTGGACTGGAGGGTCCCGGGTTCGATTCCAGTCAAGGGCATGTACCTTGGTTGCAGGCACATCCCCAGTAGGGGGTGTGCAGAAGGCAGCTGATCAATGTTTCTCTTTCATCGTTGTTTCTAACTCTCTATCCCTCTCCCTTCCTCTCTGTAAAAAATTAATAAAATATAGTAATAAGAAAAAAAGAAACACATGGACATGCCGGGTGAAGAAGGCCATGCGTAATGGAGGCAGACTGGATGACGCATTGCAAGCCAAGAAGCACCGGATGGCCGGCGACCACCGGGAGCTGGGAAGAGGCGGGGAAGGATTCTCTCCCAGAGTTTTCGGAGGGAGCGTGGCCCTGCCGACCCCTGGATTTCAGACCCTGGCCTCCAGAACTGTGAAGGAATACGTTTCTGTTGCTCTAAGCCACTCCGTGTAGAGTAATTAGCCCACATGCCTAGAGGACCAAATGCAGAGAGCCGCTGAGTGAACTGGCCTGGTGTCAGGAGTCCAGCCGATTGCTGCCAAGAGGCAGCGACGTGGCCAAATATGCCCATTTGTCTAGAAATCCATACTTTTAGATGAAACCTCTGACTTACAAATGTTAGCTCAAAGGGTTTTTTTTACTTGTTTTGTTCTTGGTTTTTTTGGTTGTTGTTGTTTTTTTCTTTTCTTTTTGAATCTGTGTGGGCCCAATAAGGGAAGACCGTTTTTGCAGAGATGCCTGAGATGAGGAGATTTATGTCTCACAACCCGTGAGGGCCAGGACGGAAACCCACACCGCCATCTACCACTGCACCCCTTCCCTCGCTGCCCACAGCCTTCTCTGCCCTGGGGATGCAGGTGTCTGCTCACCCCGCTCCAGGGACACACTCCCAAGGAGAGGGGTGGACTCGTGGGCTGGAGGGAACAGGCACAGGCCACGCTGTGTCCTCCAGGTCAGGCTGCCATTGTGTCCAATGGTTCCTGCCAGGCTGGGTTCCCAGGGAAGCTACCTGGGGGCGCAGCAGAGACGTCCTCGGCCACAGAGAGAGGAGGTGCTGGCTCAGGCTGGAGGGGCATGGGACCAGGGGACAGGGGTGTGTTAAGAGTGTGGGATCTATAGGAAGCGATACAAAGAGCCTCCCCTGGTGTCATCGGTGAGTGCTCAGCAGCGGGCGGTTCCCTCAGGCTCCGGGGCAGGCGGGCTCCGTAGGGGAGCCCTTTCTCAGCAGTGAGCACAGACCTGCTTGAGCAGCCAGCACAGCAGCGAGCTGCACAGCCAGTGATCACAGGAGACGGGGCGTGGCCACAAAACAGGGCTGGTGAGATGCCACGGCAGGCGGGCCCAGGAGCGCATTGCAAGTGGGGTGCCCACTCTCCCCAGAATGCCATGCCTGTTTGGAGAGGTGTTTGCTTTTTTATATACATATATTTCCAAGAGCTCTTGGAAATGAGGAGAGAGGCCTACTCAGTGCTGTGGATGGTGCCTGGTACGGAACCTAATGTCAGCAGCCCCTGCAAGATGCCCCTTAGTGACAATGAAGAAGGTGGTGCCAATGCCACAGCCACACACTCAAGGACCTCGCCTGTCACTCTGAGCACCCTCTTCTCTTGCATGATTGGATGCTGCTGGCAGCACGGGAGAGAAAGAAAGACAACAATTTTTTTTGTTCTCTGACAAGATGCAAGGAACCTTTGCGAAAGCTTTTCCTGGAGATCAGAAATTACATTCCCAGCACAGCGTGGCTCTAGCAGCAGCTCAGCAGCCCCGTCCAGCAGCTCACTGGTCCTCACAGCACTGTGAGGCCAGACGCAAGGCAGATGTGGGCAGGGGGAGGTCTGTGACTCTCACCAGGACCTCTGGCTAATGGTGATGCTCTCCTGGCTGGTGAGGCCCCCAGACATGCACACGCACACGCACTTAGGCACGCACAAACACCCCACCAGCACGGCAGCCATTAATGGTGAAAAACCTGGGTAGGTCCACAAAGATAGCAGCTCCTGTATTCAAACATGAGTGATATGCAGAAGCAGGCCTCTCGGCGAAGCCTAATCCCCTGGCATCTGTGCCCTGCTATTTGCATAAGTAAATGGCAGCTCATTAAGAACACATTAGTAGCTCTGTAACCATGTAAGGGAACCAACCTAGTGAACCCGAGCCACAGGAGAGCTCTCTAATGCAGTTGTGCAGCCTTGCAGGCACAGAGCAGAGTCCATCACGTGCCATCTGCCTGTCCAGCAAGGAGAGAGAAAATAGGCCCTTATGGAAACACCGAAGAGACTTAATAAATATTTGTTGAAGAATGAATGATGGTAGGCCAGGTTTGCACAGGGTAACTCACACTAAAAATAGAGAAATGTTTGCATCACACTGGTTTGGGGCGGCATTTCTCCCGTGTCTAGCCATCCACTGACGGCTCGAGGAGAGTGGTTGCAAGTCCAAGTCACGCATCCAGTCCCCAGAGAGCTTTTCCCACCTGCTGCCATCTGGTGGCTCTGACTCAGGAGCTCACAGAAGGGGCCCAGGGTTTTGGAATTTGAAAACGCCTCTTGGGATACAGAAACAACCGAGCGTTCATCAGTAGACAGGTGGATAAAGAAGATGTGGTACCTATATACAATGGAATATTACTCGGCCATAAAAATGAATGAAATCTTGCCATTTGTGACAGCATGGGTGGGCCTATTATGCTCAGTGAAATAAGTCAGACTGAGAAAGACAAATGCCATATGATTTCACTTATATGTGGAATCTAAAAACACAAAACAAGCTAACAAACTCATAGATACAGAGGACAAACTGATGGTTGCCAGAGGGGAGGGGATTAGGAGGCTAGCTGAAAAAAGGCGAAAGGAATTAAGTACTAATTGGTAGTTATAAGTACAGCATGGAGAATATAGTCAATAATCTATCGATATATATATAAAAGGCTAATATACAAAGTGTCCCCACAGGAGTTCGACTGGGAGTTCTATTGCTTGCTATGATGTGCACTGACCACCAGGGGGCGCTGCGCAGAATGAAGGAAGGCCCCGGGCCGGCAGCCGCTAGGGACCCTATTCATGCACGAATTTCGTGCACTGGGCCTCTAGTAATCTAATAATTATGTGCGATGCCAGGTGGGTACTAGACTTATTGAGGTGATCCCTTCGTAAGGTATAGAAATGTCTAATCACTATATGGTACACCTGAAATGAATATAATATTGTATGTCAACTGTAATTTAAAAATAAATTTTAAAAAGTCTACACTAAAAACAAAATAAAATGCCTCCTGAAGATTCTCATTGGCTCCCCTGTTTGAGAACCATTGCCCAGACCATTGGAACACTGCTGGGGTGTGAGACACAAGGCAGGGGCCCCCGAAACCCTGCAAGTGCCCGTTGTGGGGTATTTTTAGCCCAGATCCCTCTGGAGAGGCAGCTCACGAATCCTACTCTGACAGCACTGCCTTCCTCCCTGTCCCAGGAGGAGTGGGTGTTGCCTTGGTAACACACAGTGGAGCCACTGCTTTGGGGATACCTGTAACCCACCCACAGGTACCAGGCAGAGGGATCCAGGGCACCCTCACCATCAGGCACCAACGTCCATTCCCCGTGCGGACTCCCAGCAAACGGGGCCCACACGGCTTGGGAGTCCAGGAAACCCAGTCACACGGCACAGGGGCCTCCGTGGGAGACCCTGATGCCTTGGGCTTTCAAAGGGGTCTAAGCCACCGTTAGAACAGCACGTGGTGCCTGCTTCAGCTCAGGTCTTTAAATTTTCATGAAATCTCTGCTTGCTGAAGATGGGCTCCTCAGCCTGTTGGAAGGTTAATTATTCATTCGAGGAGATTCTGCAGGGAAGCAGGGGTCAGAGGGGAGGCCCCGCCCGCCTCCTCCTGGCTTTTTTCCTTGAAAGGGGCCGGGGCGAGGGGCCAAGTGTTGCTCTGAGGCCCAGAATTTCTGGGGGGTGGCAGCTGCTTCCTTTATTGTCCCTTCCCTTTTGATCCTGTTGAGGATCAAAACCCCCAATGCATTCCCTTACTCAGCGCTGCACCTCTCCATGGCCATGAACGTGGAGTGATGCTGACGGGGGTTAGTGAACTCGGAGCACAGACAGGAGGGGCTCTGAGGCTGTGTGCTCCCCCCAACCCGAACAAACCTCGTGCATCCTGCTGGAGCTGAGCCAGCGCGAACTGAGCTGCTCGACCAACCGAAGAAGAATCGTCCCCATCCCAGTCAGTCCGTTACATCCCATGATGGAGGTTGGTAGCTTAGGGTCCTGAGGACATAAAATGCACGCACAGAACTAACCACAGAGTCTTGAGTAATCTCATTGATTCCCTTTTATTATTCCACAATGAAAACAGCTCTATTGGATTTTCTCGTGGTTATATAAACAGTACCTGCTTATTATAAAAATGTTTAACAGCATAGAAATGTATCGGGGGACTGTGTCCGGATGTCCTGCCACTCAGACGTGACCACTGCCTGCCCTGATGGCCAGTTTGCACACACTGCACACTGCTTCCGTGCATACATGTGCAGTTTCACACAGATGGACTTGCATGAGCACCCTGCAGTTTTCTTTCTTTATTCTTCTCACAGGGTGTTTGTGAATTTATCTCGTTTCCTCACCCAACCTCCCTGCCAGGTACCTAACATGAACAGCCTGTCATATTGGACAGTTTCAGCTTTAAGTCCCCCTGCTCACATCTTCTCCTGCTCCTGGGAACTGTCTCACCTCCCTCCCATAGCAGGGGCCAAACACTGTGTCAGGCTCCTTCAACACCCCAGGGAAAGTGATCTGTAAAACCAGAAGTCACTTCTCGCCAGAAGCCATTCAACAGCCTCCCTTCTCTCATCAGGATGAAAACAAAGCCTTAGGAGTGACTCACAAAGTCCTACACGATCCTCCCCGCTCTCTGTATCACCTCCAACCAGTCTCCCTGTGTACCCTCTGCTCTCACCCTACTGGCCTTCCCTACCCCAGGGCCTTTGCACCTGCCATTTCCTCTGCCTGAAACAGTCTTTCTCTAGATACCCACAAGGCTCGTTCCCTCGCCTCCTTCAGATCTTCATTTTAGTATCACCTTCTCAGGGAGACCTTCATATGCCACTCCTTTAAAATTGTACAATCTTCCCACCAACATTCCTTCCTTGTCCCTTGTTTTACTCCAGACACCTATCTCCAGCCAACATGCCATCCATTGAACTTATTTATGATCTGTATCACCCACCAGGAAGCAGACTCGGTAGTGACAGGATTATCGATTCTGTGCACTGCGGTATCTCCAGCACCCAGACAGCACTTGCCACAGGATTTGCTGAGTGAATCATGAGACCTTTGGGGTTAATCAGGAGGCCTGCACAATCAACAAGTGCTTGCCCAGTAGTTGCAAGTTCCTTCCACAGCTGCACCTTCAAGGTCAAATGGTTCCAAGGTCAAAAGGTTCACAGTGCAAACACATGATTCATTCCTACCCTACACACTCTGCTCCTCACATTCCAGAAGCAACAGGCTGCTCCTCCCCAGCTGAGTTAATAGTCCGGATGCTCAACATGGACTCCACACAGAATCTGGGGAGACCCCTGCCTCTCAGTCCCTGGCAGGGTCCCTTCATCGAGCCCCGCCACACACACCCTGCCATGGGCTTCCACCCAGGCTTTCTGGGAAGGCCAGCCAATTTCCCACCCAGGCTCGGCTGTGGGCTGCAGGCTGGGGTCCCCACGATGGGCATCCTGGAGGCAACCAACACTGTAGCTCACTATGCCCCCTCCGGTTCCCTGACTGCAGATGATCCAGAAACGTCCACCTCCTTCCCAAGCCACTGGGAGGAGCCTGCACAGACATCTTAAGCCTGAGGATGGTTTGTCTGTCTTATGTTTGGGTTTGCCTTTACCATTGATGATTATAAAATACTAGAGGCTCGGTGCACAAAATTCGTGCAAGAGTAGGCCTTCCTTCCCCCGGCTGCCGGCACCAGCTTCCCTCGGGCACCCGGGACCCGGGCTTCCCTCACAGCCCCAGCTTCGTCCAGAAGGACGGGAGGACATCCGGTCTAATTAGCATATTATGCTTTTATTATTATAGATGGTCTGCCTTTTAAAAGCTTATTACCTGGATCATAGCTATAAGGCAACAAACTTCTTTTTATGGTAATTATAATCTGTTCTACATTGAACTTGTAGAAAGTGGCAGGATGGGTGTAGTTGGGGGACAGTTGATCAAGATCTCCCATGCCCCTGCTCGGAGACCTTCTGACACCGAGCCAGAGAGTCTGTCTATGGAAACACACACACACACACACACACACACACACACACACACAGCACTCACAACCCAGATGGCAGGAGCCTGAGTGCCAAGCTCTCTCTGGCAAAAGGCCGTCTGTGCCACTCCCCACCACATTCAGGATCAGAAGCAAAAGAGACTAGAAGCTGGCCCTGCTGTGGGAACCCTCTCTAGAAACCAACACGTAGTCCAGCTGCCACCAGGGCCAGTCCAACCCGTCTTCCCCATGCCCGCCCCTCCTTTGAGAAGGAAGAGCCAGCCCCTTCCAGACCTTCCTCCCTCTTCTTCCAGGGAGAAGCCGCCCAGGCTGTTAACAGCGAGCTCAGGAAGGGCAGGAGCCAAGGCCGTCCCCTGTGCCCGAGTCCCTGCCAGCTGACAGGCAGATGCTCCCTCCAGCACAGGGGGCTGGTGGCCAAGGTGGACATTGGCTCCTTAGTCAGTGCAATGTCTGAAGGACAATCTTCTCCCAGGTGCAGCACAATTACATCTTTTAAATGAAAATATCACTGATTTAGAAGAAATGTGAAGGGGGGACACTAGTAAAGTCTGTAGTTCTACCAGTTAGAGATTTTTATTTCAACGCAATTATTTCTCTTTCAACTTCACAGAGTAATGTGAGCTCCAGGCTAGACATTACACACAAAACAGCTCCTTTCATACTGGTGAGTGAACTGATGTTCAGAGAGGTTAGAAGCCAATAGCTGGCAAGTGGTACACCTCTAACTATTTATACTGCATTGATCTCGGATGGGTAGATGGATGGGTGGGTGGATGGGCTGATAGGCACTGCACAGACATAGCTGGGTCTCGGTGTGCCCTGTGTCAGGAAGGAATGAAAGGATGAGCATGTGAGCAGATTTATGCTGAAGAACGTACTTGAGCATAGAGGAGACAGGAGGCCCTGTTAGGAATTCACAGCCAAAGTCCAGGTATGAACCGATGGAGAAATGAGTGGTGATGGGCGAGAAGAGGAGAGGACACAGCCAATCAACAGTGATGGTAGGCTCCGTAGGACTTGTCACTCAAGTGGGATATGGTCTACGGAGGCCCGCAGGCCCAGACACCAGCTAGAGGCCTGGTGAAGAGGGAGAAAGGGGAGAGGGCTCTTCTCCGGTGACTGCTTGGGAGAAGAAACGTCTGGGCTCAGAGCTGTGACATACTCGGGGCCATGCTGAGGAACGGTATTTGCACGCTCCACTGAGCAGCTGTGTGGGTGCTGTCAGAGCTGGTGAGCACAGTTCACAGTGGCCTCAGGGAGAGCAGAGGCCAAAGCCTCCTGCGGAGATCAGTCTCCCTGTGGCTCTGCCCTGCGCACCGTGCTGTCCAGCCCCTCACCGCAGGACCATCCCCTAGAGATGGAAGCAGGAAGGGAAGCAGGAATGGGAGAGCTGCAGGCTTGTGGGCGGCAGTGGGTACTGCCAAGCTGGAGACTGCTGGCAGCAGGGAGGTGCCAGGGAACACAGGAGCCTCGGGGAGGGCCCATCTCACACCAAGGACGTTCAAGGCAGCCTTTCCAGCCACAGTGGAGCTGGAGCGGGCGGCATGGCGATGAGAGGTCCGATTCTCCGCTGGGAGAGAGCCGAGTGGCTCCTTTTCCTTGTATAGGCATGATTCTTAGGTCTGGGGTGGCGACATCATTACCTTGGCGTTCCCTCCACCCTGTTCCGGAAACTCGGAAACTCGGAGAGAGCTGGGGAGGAGCCAGGGCACCTTCTGGGAGGAGCTCCTCATGACTGTGTCCAGCCCCCACCCCCACCCCCACCAGCTTCCAAGTCCAGGGACCTGGGCACAGGGCTCCAGGTGGCCCAAGGGAGACGCACAGGGTGGTCCCTCCGATAACCAGCCCTCAGATGGCACATGGTGCACAGACTTTGGAAATCTGACCACAGATTTCTGATGGCTCTTCCAGAAAGATCCCCACAGGGGTCAGTGGGTCAACCCTCCCAGGCTCACAGAGGAAGCTGAGGCTGAGGAGTGGGTGACTCACCCAGAGTCACAGAAAAAGCCAAGGAGCCCCAAGGAAGGACCCTCCCTAGGAGTGGCTGTTGTTCCAGAACATCCCCAACACATGATTGGTTCTCACAGGACCATACCTGAAGGCTGGGAAGGGACATGCCTACTGAGCACTTACCTTGCACCCTATACTGGACACTGGGGACACAAAGATGAGTGTGACATGGTCCCTGCTTTTAAGGAATTCACAGTTAATTGGAGAAAGGGACACGGAGTCCATTAGAATGAGAAAGTCCGCTCTAAGGAGTCAGTGAGCTAGGGACCCCAGAAAGTCATTTAATCCTCACACCAACGCCGTAGGGCCGTGTTGTCAGCCCACTGGACCCATAAGGAAACTGGTGTTACGATCACTTGCCTCGGTTCGCACACAGACACCGCCACGGGAGCACGCTTGCACAGGCTGTGGAGGCTCGGGCTCCACATTCAGGGGCATCCCACTGGGAACTTGAAATCCACCAACAGAGGGGCCACAGAAATCGGTGAACACTCCACACATGGGGCAACAGTCTGGATTCAAACCCAAGTCCAAAACCAAAGACTTTTTCCAGGCTCACTGAGAATCTCTTCTGGATTGAAGCATCCTCTCTGAAAAGCCTGCCTCCCTGGAGAATCGAGCCAGCCCGTCCTGGGCATGGCCAGGCAAGGCGATGGCTGCCATCTGCCCTCAGTCACCAAGGGCTGTGCCCCTCAGTGAAGTCACCGCCCCTCTAATTCACTCTGAGCTGGCGTCTTAGCTGACACATCAGGGCTCGGACATGCCACATAGGCCTGGGGGTGGGAGGGGATGGAGTGGGAGCCTGAGAAAGAGCTGAGGAGGGAGAGTGATGCTCCTTTCTCTGGAGCAGTGACCTTGGGACCGTCACTAGTGTGACTGGTTAACCTCTGTCTCCCCCACTAGTTCCACAAGGACAAGGACTGTGGCTGCCTTTGCTGACCATTGCAGCCCAATTTCCAAGCCCCATGCATGTAAGCAGGAAGCCCTACATTGTTTGGTGAGTGAGTAAGTGAGTGAGTGAGTGAATGAATGAATGAATGAATGAAGCAGGAGGACATGGAAGCTAAACCGCACAGAGTTGCCACGCCCAGGCCCGCCCCCCTCGCAGCACACCTCCCTCACAGCCTCCCACCCTATAAGGAGGAGGGGGGCTGACACCCAAGCCTGGAGGAGGCTACGGAGCCAGACTGCCTGGTGGAACCCCCTTCTGCCGCTTACTAGCTGGGTAAGCTGTGCCTCAGTGTCCTCAACTGTAACTGTGGGCCTGGGTTGCTGTGCAGATTAAATGAGGCAACATCTGTGAAGTGTCTGGCAGTGAGTGCTTTGCGATTGTTACATAGAGAAAGGCACCCCCCCCACACACACTCCTCTCTTCAAATGCTATTTTCCAGCCCCTTGGACTCCAGAGAGGACTTCCCTGGAGAAAAAGAGTTTCCAAAATCCTCTCCATCTCACCATCCCTCCTCCGCCTCCCCTGCTCCACCCCCAGCATTTGGACCCACCCTGGTCTTCCTTTTAATGACCCTGGGCTTTGTTCAGTCTCCTTGGACCCCATAACCCGGGAGCCGCCTCCAGACTCCCGGAAGGTACCCCCTTTCCTCCGCCTCCTCTCCCCAGGAGCCTCGCTCCCCATTGGGAGGGGGGAGGGTGCTGGCGGAGGCTGCAGGCACCGCCCTGAACATTAGCTAGGACCAGAGCCGCACACTATGGACGGCTGCGCCACCTAGTGACAACCAGAGGAATCGGCAGCGAACACTCCCCTCTCCCTCCCCCTAACCCTCCCCACCCCGCCTCTGCAGGGACAAAGGGAAGGCTAAAGAAGGGAAGGTTGGCAGGCGGAGAGAATATCACCATAAGAACGGGTACGCTCTAGGTCACAGGGAATAAGTAATTCTGTCGTAAAAGCAGTGATGCCTGGGCAGGGCCGTCTCTGAGAACATAGCCCCTCCCGCCAAAGGCTTCTCCTCTCACGGAAGAATGTTTGGTTGGGGGCTCAGGCTCCTGTCCCCTGATATCCCTGGCTTCCTTGTACTGAACAAACTACACCCCACTGCTCTGAGCCGATGAGGAGACAGACAGAGGGTCTCCACAGACCTGAGGCCAAGAGCAGAGCTCCCCTCCCTATAGGAGAGAACAGGACCCAGAAAAGTCCAGATTCAGGCCCACCTGTAAACCTGATGATAAAAATAAATGCCTGATGATAAAAATAAATGCCTATCACAGCGAGGTTGTGAGACTCAAGGGAGTTGATGCTTTTCTCAGATGCAAGGGATGATGGAAGAACAAAATCCATCACTATTCAATATTTCTGATCCGTAATGACTTCGGTGATCCTGTGACTATAGGCAAATACAAATACACTTGCTTAATGAGTATGACTCTCAAGTCCTGATGATTAAAACTCCTCAAATGAGACGTTTTTATTTAGGGGGGGAAGATAGGAACATGCAGTTAAGATCCAGCCAAACAGTGTGCTTGTGGGTGGGGAATTGGTTGTAACATCAGCTCCTACAGTCTCAGGCCCTCAGTGCAAACCCATTTGGGAGGTATCCTGACATGAGACTGTGCGCTAACCACTAGCTTCTAAACAAACAAAAATCAAGGCTGGTGCTTTTTCCCTCCTTCTCCCATTCACCAGCTCCTCCCCACTCACCATGCTTTAAAACAATGACTTGGGAACCCAAATAGCACCCCCTGGGTCTCCCTCCTCATACCACAATAGCCACCTCCAGGGGCTGGAAATGGGAGCCATTGTTCTCCCAGCTGCACGTTTGGTGGCGGGATTGCACCAGCCCGAAGCCCAGATGTGCATGTTGCTAGGAGAACCTGAACTTGAGCTAAACCAACACCCTTTCTTCACTGCCACCGCTTTTTCTCAACTGCAACAGCAGGGCTCACCGCACCGGGCCCCCCAGGAAATCCCCAGCTCAGGTAATTCCACTCTGCCTTTTCCCCCTCTCGCTCGCTCTCTCTGGTTTTTTTCTTCTTCTTTCCGGCTTGATTTTCAGACTGAGCCAACAACCACAGAAATAAACAAGGATTGTGAAGAACCCTCCATTAGGCAATGCTGACTGCTTACCTGCTATTGCCAGGCACTGTTCTGGGCCCTGGGGACACAGCCAGGAAGAACACAGGTCAGACCCTGTCCTCTGGAGCTTGCGCACTTACCAGGTTCTCCAGACAAACCAGTGGGAGACATATATGTGGGTACAGTGTGTGTGTGTGTGTGTGTGTGTGTGTGTGTGTGTGTATGTGTTTATTTCAAGGAATTGGCTTATGTGATCGTGGGCACTGGCAAGTCTGAAATCTGTAGGGCAGCCTGACAGGCTAGAAACTCAGGCAGGAGTTGAGGCTACAGTCTTGAGGCAGAGTTTCTTCTGTAGGGAAACTTCAGTTTTAAAGTTAAGGTCTTTCAACTGATTAGACGAGGCCCACCCAAGCTATCCAGTAATCTTTACTTAAAGTAAACTGACTGTAGATGCTTCCCATGTCTACAAAATACTTTCACAGCAGCACTAGGTCAGTGTTTGACTGAATAACAGGTCCTAGAGCAGTGATGGCAAACCTTTTGAGCTCGGCGTGTCAGCATTTTGAAAAACCCTAACTTAACTCTGGTGCCCTGCCACATATAGAAATTTTTTGATATTTGCAACCATAGTAAAACAAAGATTTATATTTTTGATATTTATTTTATATATTTAAATGCCATTTAACAAAGAAAAATCAACCAAAAAAATGAGTTCGCATGTCACCTCTGACACGCGTGTCATAGGTTCGCCATCACTGTCCTAGAGCCTAGCCAAGCTGACCCAGAAATGAAGCATGACAGTTGCATATGCCTGGGAGGGGTGGTGAGAAGGACAGTGGGGGAAAGGAAAGAGGGGTGAAGAGCAGCCCTGGCAGGGGGACAACAGGGGACCTACCGGTATGAAATACAATATTCCACTCAGTACACACCCACAGGAAAACTGAATAAATAAACATTCCTTGGCCCTACACTCAGAAAGCACAGCAACAACCCTCCCTTATTACACCTCTGCTCAATCATGACTGCACACATGGTAAGTAAGATAGGAGTGACCCCATTTGCATAACTCTCTTTAGTGTACTTGGCAATGAAAGCGAGCCTCCCAGTCTCCTAACCCTGTTCATGCTGCAGAATTTTAGAGAGTGGAGGGGAGAGAGGGAGGGAGCGGGAGGCGGGGAGAGGGGGCAGAGAGAGAGATCGCCTCCCGCATGTACCCCAACCAAGGTGAGGATCAAACCTGCAACCCAGGTACATAGCCTCGACCAGGAATCGAACCCATGACCCTTCAGTGCACAGGCCGGGGTTCTAACCACTGGGAACACCAGCCAGAGCTGAAGGGAATGTTTTGATCACTCTGTCTCCCTGGTCCATGAGCAGGTCTACACAGGGAAAGGCTTGATAATTAATAGCTGTGATCAGCTTCATGCTCAGACAAATAAATAAAAGGCTTGGGCATCTAACGTCCTCAGGCTTCAAGCCCCCTTGCTCCCCCATCTCTGTCAGGCCCAGGACTGACACCCCTGAGTCTTCCCTTCCCAAACCCACACTCTCAGTGTCCTGGAGCCAAACCCCACGCAGCAGTGGGGCAGGGGGCCTGGGCTCCTCCCAGCTGCCCCTCCCCGAAGGTAAGCATGTCTGAGCCCTCTGAATGCTCTTGCAGCCACACATGCTGGAGCTGGTGAATTCCTTCTGGTAGAGAAGGGGAAAGTGGGGAGAGAGAGAAAGCCTCCTTTCCCACTCACAGCTGTCTGACTGTAGGTATAACTGCTCAGCAGCTAATCCTCAGGTTGGTTGGGGAGAGTGGGGTCCTGAGATAAAGTGAGGAAAGCACCTATGAGCCCTCAGTCACTGCTGTTCTCACCCCACATTCTGCCTTGTGGGTCACCTTGTACAAGTCCCCTCAAGTGTCTGAGCCTCGGCCTGGGGTAAATGAACTGTCTGGTTATTCCAGATGACAGGCGGTGGGGGCTGGGCGTCTAGAGGCCCGAGAGGCCGAGCTGGTGGGGAACAGAAATGGGTGGGGCATGGAGGGAGGGCTTTGTTATTGCCCCCCCATACACACACACACGCACACACACACACACACGCACACGCACACATGCACACGCACACGCACACGCACGCGCACACGCGCGCACACGCGTACACACATGCACGCACGCACACGCGCACACACACACGCACACACACGCACACGCACACGCACGCACACACGCACGCACACAAAAGCAGCCACGATAGGACCTTTTCTCTGAGTTAACCGAAGGCTCTATGAATTGTGTTAAACAAATTAATTAATACATATTCAAGGAATCCGTTCACCAGGACTGTAAAGAAATAAAAACAGAAACAAGGTCAGGGTTAACTAATAGCTAGCTGCTAATCGTGCTTGTTTAGCTGCACCATAAAATGTCACCGTTATTGGCCCCGCGTCTTCACACCTCATTGAAAACCCATTAAAACAATGGCTGGGCCATTAACCCTGACTTTCAAGCAGAACCTGCCCCTGGGCGTCGTTTTTGACGAGGGTCCCACATTAATACTCCATGTAATTGCTTGCTGCACACTTCTGATTACTTACCACGATTCTAACATGGAGGGGGAGCGCTGCAGACGCTATCTTTTCTTTGCATCTTTTTTTTTTTTTTTTTTTTGCTTTTTAATATGAGTGAACTCATCCCCCTCTGGCAAGATAATATATTAAAGTTTGAATTTTTTTAAAAACAGATAGAGGGCTGGTGACTCAATTTACAAAAGAATTTGACATAGGATTTCCTACGTCTTAGGTCCCGGAGCAATCACAGTGATTTGATTTACAAAATTTCAATTTGCTAATATATTTCCCATATTATGACTCGAACATAAAGGTTATATTTCAAAAATAAACAACTGCTAATGAGTACCCTGGTGACTGGCTGAGCGGAGAGCTGAAGACTTGCATTGTAAACAGGGTGGCCAGAAGGCTTATGTTAAAGGCTTGTTGAAGATCAGCCTGGGATAGGCTGTGACCTGCCGGGACACACACAGGGCAGACAGGTGAGTCAAAGGGGGACTTCAATCAGAGAAGAGGGAACGCAGAGATCAGCAGTTTAAAGCTACTTCAAATAGACACTCCGTGTGTGTGTGTGTGTGTGTGTGTGTGTGTGTGTGTGGCAGGCCCACCCTGTACCACTGCAGATAAAGACCAGGAGGATATTAAACACATTTTCTATAAAACAGTGGCTTCTCTCTGGGTGGTCCATCAGCTGCCATTACTCTGCATTTAAAACCAGCCACGTGAAACTGCAATGCCATCTTCCAAGTAAGTGTATGGCAACCAAGTCTAGGCTCGATTGAGTAGGAATTTATTACTAATGATTGATAAAATTATATTCACGTATATCTTATATATTTGGCATTGAAACATCAAGTAAGTAGAACCTGAATTTATGTTTCCGTGCAGGGAAGTTATGACTATGGGAAGCTTAATGTGTTCAAGACAAATGGTCTTGGGCGACTTTACTTGCTGTTCCATACTATGTCCACTAGAGGGCAGTGGTATGTATAAAATGTGAGCTTTCACACACCCATTAAGTGAGAAGACCCCACTGGCACAGCACTGCATGGCAGGCACTCAGCAATTATTAGAGCTGATCCACTTTCTCTCCCTCTTAAGTGCCATCTGCCTCTGGGGAGGGAGAGCCCAGAGAGGACTGGGTGGAGCCTGAGCTGAGGCTGCGACAGAGGAAAGCCTTTGAGAGAAATCAAGGCGTTCGGAGACCCAGGCTGCAAAGTCTAGTTTGCCTTCCTGGTTCTTCTACTGACAAGATGCATGGCCCCAAGCAAGTCACGGGGCCTCAGTTTCTTCCTCTGTGAAATGAGGCGGAGTGAGGTGAGCTTTAGTGCGTTCTCCAACCTCAGCCTCCTCAATTTTCAAGAGTAAACCCTGCAGGTCTGGTATTACCATAGGTTTGATAGGGAGTCAAAAAGAGTAGTAATTACAGGCCTGAGAGGCACAACAGTACTATACATTCATGCTTTAAGGCTTCTTCTGCTCCAAACACTTAACAACAACAGAGAAAATACAAAAATTAAAAGTCAAAACCTTGCTCAAAACGATCAACATCCCCACGAATGAGAACAGCAGAGACCCAGGCTGTAAGCTGGGTGACGCCGTGGGGTTGTGAGGCTCCAGGCCAGGAAGCAGACAGAAGTGGGGAAGGGCTTCTCTCCCACGCTGAGATGGGGAATAACACAAGGCAAGGTGTCTCCAAACCAGGGACTGTGTGGGACTCCTATAATCAAGAACCAGGGGTATGAAACGCATAACAAACTGCTTCTTATACCAAGCTCTTGGGGGCTTACACAAAGTTTTTTACCCCCTAATGAGGAGGAATGGTCCCAGGCCCAATGACAGGATCAGGAATATCCCCAAATCATGACAGCATGGACACCTGAGCTGATGACAGAAAATCCGGTTCTGATCTGGGGGTTGTGGAAGCCGAGAGGAAGCAACTGCAAAACCACTAGGTTGGGCGGCAGTGAGCACAAGAAAGATGAAAGTTACTAATAATAACGCCCCAAAGAGAAAGGCTAAGAAAGTCTGTTAAAAATTGCAATTAAGCCCTAGCCAGCTTTGCTCAATGGATAGAGCATTGGCCTGTGGAGTGAAGGGTCGCGGGTTAGATTCCAGTCAAGGGCATATGCCTGGGTTGCAGGCTCAATCCCCAGTAGGGGGTGTGCAGGAGGCAGCTGATCAATGATTCTCTCCCATCATTGATGTTTCTATCCCTCTCCTTTCCTCTCTGAAATCAATAAAAATATATTTAAAAATTGCAGCTAAAAAAGTGCAATGGCAGGAAGTGAATTCACTGCAGAGGAAGTGGAAATAGTAGGGCAATATGATATTGAGTTTTAAAGTAAAAATTCATTATTGATTCAGCAAATATTTTAAGCACCTATGATAGTCCTAGGTACTGTTTACTATTTTAAGTGCTGAAGTTATCATGATAAACAAAACAAAGTGACTGTCCTCATTGGCTTTCTAGTGGAATGAGACAAACAGTTGAACTTTCGACTCTAACTTCCATTGGAATGAACTTATATTCTAGTGGAAGAGACAGATAATTTTTTTATTATATAATATGACAAGTAGTAACAAGTACTGTGAAGAAATATGTAGGATCCTCAAAGATGTAAAGGAATAATAACAACCATATATAAAAGCATAAATTAGACAATAAATAGGCACATTAAACAAAAGCGAGTTACGAAAAAGATCCAATTGAAATGAAAAATATAGGCATTGAAATATATAAACTTAGTAGCATCATATAAATGATATGAAGTCACAGTGGGAAAGAGATTCATTAATTAGAAGGCAGTGCTAAAGAAATCACCCACAATGCAGCACAGAGGAAATGTATTTTTTAAAATATAAAAGAGCAGTTAAGAGACATAGAAAGTAGACTGGCAGGCACCAACATACAGCTAGGAATTCCAGAAGAAAAAAAATAGAAGGAATGACAGAGAAGTGATGCTCAAAGAGATAATACCTGAAGTTTTCCAATATTAAAGTTAGATTTCACTAAGAACTCTAGATATGGATATATAGAAACTTGTATTTTCACTATGATGTAGCTAGGTGCCCATATATCATAGTGAGACTGAAAAATGTGTAAGGATAAAGAAAAAAATAATATCTAAGAAAGTAAAACTACATACAAAAGGAAGAAAAACTGATGGTGGCAACAACATCAGCAACAAATGCCAGCAAATAGGGGGGGAACTTTTGCAAAGTGCTGAGAGAAAGTTACTAATCAACACATAATTCTATACCCACCTAAACTATTATTCATTCTCAAGTGAGAAAGGGATACACACACACACACACACACACACACACACACACACACACATTGTAGGCCTTGGGTCCAGGTAAAATCATTACTAAGAAGTAAAATCACAATGCCAATTTCAAAAATTTAGAACTAACAAAAACACATCATATCTGAACAGTAACAATACTGGGTGTGATATGTTGCTTCCAGCTATGAGCCAGGAATTATATGAGGCATTTCCCAAGCCATATATCTCTCAGCCCTCAAAGTCGGTTTATGAACTAGGTATTGTTAATTCCTTTGTAAGGATGAGAAAACATTTTGGTAGGACAAGATAATCATGCTGCTATGGACTGAATGTTTGTGTCCCCGCCAAATTCATAGGTTGAAACCCTAATCCCACTGTGATGGTATTAGAGGTGGGACATTTGAGGTATAATTAGGTTTAGATGAAGTTATGAGGTAGAGCCCCCAGGATGAGATTAGAGCCTTTATAAGAAGAGGAAGAGACACCAGAGCTCCCTCGCTCCACCATGTGAAGATATAGTAAGAAGGTGGCCATCCGCAAGCCAGTACAAGGGCTCTCACCAGAGCCCCATGCCGGAACCCTGATCTTGAACTTCTCAGCCTTCAGAACTGTGAGAAGTAAATATCCATTGTTTAAGCCACCCGCCCCATGGTATTTTGTTACAGCAGCACAAGCTGACTAAGACCCATGCATAGGAGTCTGGGTCTATACCAAGATAGGGAGTCAATGAAGCAAGAAGAGGGGTGCAGGTAGGATTTTACTGACCTCTGGGAACAAGAATAGGGGGCCTATGCCAGGTACAAGCAGCTGTTCAAGGGGAGGAGGTGGATGGCAATCTAATTCAGAAGTGTTTCATGCTGGTGACTGCCCTTTGCCCTACTCGCCTTTTCCTGAGGCCCAGCTGACTTTGCCTCATTTTAAACCCTGTACTATCAGGAATCTTCGGGGGATGGGGAGGGAAGCTTTCAAATACATGGATGCCCACCCAGAAAGCTTGTATTCAGCTGACCTCAGATGCTACCTGGGCAATAGGATTTTTTAAAGCTCCCAGGGCCACTTAGCTCAACCACAGCTAAGAAGCGCTGTCCTAGAATTAGGTAAGATGAAGGAGAGCATGCTTGCCGTGCCAAGCGGCTGAAGCTGGGGACGGGTCTGTCAGCCCCTCTCAACAGCCAGAACAAGCACTTTGGCAAACCTCAGCGGCTGCTGTTCTGACAGCTTCGGGAACTGGTTCCCGTTTCCTTGAAGGAAAAGTGCAGCTTTTCTCTGAAGTCAGAAAAGAGGAAGCATACGTGTCAGCAAAATTCTCTGGGCACGGAGGAGAGCTTTCCCTTCCCTCGACGGGGACAGAACTAAAGGCACTGTGAGGGGACACTTGTCTTTCCTCCCCTCTCTCTGTCTACCTGTCCCCACCCCATCTCTCTGTGCCCAGACACCCCACCTGCAGAACAAAGTACTTCCCTCATAGGACAGGGTGAGGTTTAAGAACACGTATCCGCTCTCACTATAACGGATGTTCTTTTCTTCCTCGTTTTACAGAAATGATAGCACCCTCTTCTGCACCATATTCAGGTGTATCTGGGAGCTCACTGCCCCGTCAGTACAGAGGAGATGCCTTCATCTGAGATGGTGTTCCATCGCCTATGCACCATCAATTATCCAGACAGTCCTTTTCTGCTGGATATTTTGGTGGCTTCTAATCCTTTACTCTTACAAACAATGCTGCGATGAATAACCTGTGCAAACTTCACTTTGCCCAAAAGTGATAAATTCCTAGAAGTAGGGTGCTAGTCAACAGATATGTGACTTGTTACGTTTTGCCATCCATAGAGTTTCTACAAATTCAATGTCCCATCGGCAACACGTAAGCGTTTCTGTTCCCCATACTTTTACCAACCGTGTGTACAGTTGTCCCCCCTTATCTGTAGTTTCACTTTCCATGGTTTCAGTTACCCTTGGCCAACTGCAGCCTGAAAACATTAAATGGAAAATCCCAGAGATAAATGATTCATAACTTTTAAATCGCACCCCATTTGGGTAACGTGATGAAATCTCAAGACATCCCACTCCATTCCACCCTAGACGTGAATCCGCCCTGGTTTGTCCAGCATCTCCGTGCTGTGTACGCCCACCCATTCATCACTTAGTAGCCCTCTCTGTTATCAGATTGACTGTCATGGCATTGAAGTGCTGGTTTTCAAGTAATCCTTTTTTTAAATCCTGAGAGAGAGGGAAGAGAGAGAGAGAGAGAGAGAGATCTGCTGTCTCCCACATGTGCCCTGACCAGGGATCGAACCTGCAACCTTTTGGTGTGTGGGATGATGCTCCAACTAACTGAGCCACCTGGCCAGGGCCAAGTAATCCTGATTTTACTTAATAATGGCCCCAAAGCACAAGGCTAGTAATGTTGACAATTCAGATATGCCAAAGAGAAGCGGTAAAGTGCTTCTTTTAAGTAAAAATGTATGTATGTATGTATGTATGTATGTATGTATAGGAAAAAGACATAATAAGGTTCAGTACTACCCTCAATTTCAGGCATCCACTGGGAGTCTTGGAAACATATCCCTCGTGGATAAGGTATAAACAGATGTTTATTTGCTTTTGTCTTTGTTGACTTGATAAGTAAAAATGATCAATGCTCCCTTTCTGTAGTTTTAGTTTACTAATTTCCTTATTATGAGTAATGTGAAGCATCTTTTTATATATTTATAAATTATTTGTGTTTCCTTTTCTGTGAACTCTCTGTTGATATCTTTTTGCCCATTTTCCTATCATATAGTCATTTTTGTTATTGATTAGTGAAAGGTCTTTACTTATTAGGAATACTACCATATTTTTTTCTAGTTTAACATTACTCTTTAGAATTTGCTTTGCTGGTTTTTCCATATATAATTTTTAATGCAATAGAGGTTACTTTCTCTTTTATCGCTTCTGTATTTTGTGTCATACTTTGAAAGTTCTCCCCCTTTCTAAAATAGTCATTACATTACTTTTTAACCACCCATAGTTTCTTCTAGCAGTTTTAAAAATTTAAATCGCTTATTTCTCCTGGTATATCTCCTGCTATAAAAAAAAATGAGGTATAGATCCAACTTAATTTTTTTCCAGATGACTACTCAGTTTTCTCAACACCACTTATTGAATAATTCATCTTCTGAACCAATGATTTAAAACGTCATCATTATCATAAGCTAAATTCCCAATAAATGTTGGTCTATTTCTGGACTTCCTATTTTATTCCAACTGCAAGATGTCCTGCACTATTTTAATTATTGTAGTTTTATAATATACATTATATCTTACAGGGATGGTTTCCCATTCATTTTCAGCTTCTTTTTCTATATGAACTGTTTTACTGGGATTTCTTTTAACTTATGGGTCAACTAAGGCAAAACTGACATTGAATATGTCGTTGAATATGATATTGAGTCCGTTTGGGGGGATTATATTTTCCCAGAAAAGTATCTAATATATATCAGGTTTCACAAAGTTAGGGGGTTCTCAAGACCACCCTCAAGTCCAATAATTTTCTAGAGGACTCACAGGCCTCACTGAAAGCTGTTGTACTTGTGGTTACAGTTTACTTCAGTGAGAGGACATGGATTAACACCTGCCAAGGAAAGAGGTGACCAGGCAGAGTCCAGGAAACTTCCAGCACAGACTCCCAGTGGAGCCGCCGCGAACACTGCTTTCTCCAGCTCCGATAGGCAACAATACTAACAGCGCTGCCAGCCAGGGGAGCTCACCTGAGCCCTGGTGTCCAGCACACAGACTGACCTTCATGTGGCTGACCTTCAGTCTCCAGACCCTCCAGAGATAGAGCAGACAGTGCGTGGCTCAAAGCTCCCATCCTCAGCCACGCGGTTAGACTGCCTGCTGTGGTCTGGGACCCCCATAAACAAAGACACCTTTCTCAGGCAGGTTCCCTCCCAGGGACCAAGGACAACAGCCAGATCTCTTTCCGGGTAAGGTTAATTTTTTTACTATGCAAGTTTTATAAAATGTATTTACATGGAGTTCAGCAAAACAGTCCCTAAGGAGGCTTTTGTTATTTCCCCCTTCGCGCTTCTTCTCTGCGCCTTTTTCCTTCTTCACTCTTGAAAAGGTTGGCTGACAATTTCTAAATCGCAGTTTTTTCAAAGATTTAACGTTGAGTTTATCACATTATAATTCACGAAATAGAAAACTTTTTGTCTTCTAATTCATCGATTTCTGCTTTAAAATGTATTACTTCCTTTCTTCCGCTTTCCTTCGGTTTATTTCCTTTTTTTCTAGCTACTTCAGTTGGAGGCTTATTTCATTTTGTCAATTCCTGTTTAACCTTTTACTAAGTCAGTATAAGACTATGTGTATTAGTCTGGGTTCTCCAGAAACACAGAATCTATAGGCTATACAAAGAAATTGATTCTAAGAAGTTGACACCCAAGATTATGGAGGCTGAGAAATCCAGGTCTGCCGACAGCAAGCTAGAGGCCCAGGATGGCCAGTGGTGTAAGTACTGGTCCAAGTGTAAATCCAAAGGCAGAAGAAGACACTGTCCCAGCTCAAAGACAGTTAGAAAGAAGGGATTCTTTCTTACTTAGTCTTTTATTCTCTTCAAGTCTTCACCAGATTGGATGAGGCCCACCCACACGGGGGAGGGCAATCTGCTTTGTTCAGTCTGCCAACCCAAACGTGAATGTCATCCAGAAACAGCCTCCCAGACATATCAGAATAATGTTTGATCAAATATCTGGGCACCCTGGGGCCCAATCAAGTTGGTACATAAAATCCCACTATGCATTTTCCTCTGGGCACTGCTTTGGCTGTAGCTCCTAACTGCTGATGAGTCATGTCTTCATTATTGTTATTTTATATATAATAATTCCACCTTGCAGTCTTGTGGCTCATGGCAGGAAGGCTTTGCTACTGGATTTTGACTGAACAGTAAGTGTAAGGACTGGCCTTTTTTTAAAAAATATATATTTTATTGATTTTTTACAGAGAGGAAGGGAGAGGGACGGAGAGTCAGAAATATCGATGAGAGAGAAACATCGACCAGCTGCCCCCTGCACACCCCCCATTGGGGATGTGCCCGCAACCAAGGCACACGCCCTTGACCAGAATCGAACCTGGGACCCTTCAGTCCGCAGGCTGACGCTCTATCCACTGAGCCAAACCGGCTACGGCAGGACTGACCTTTTTGTATGAGGCTGATTTGGTTTTCATGAAGCCAATACACAGGTGAAGCACGACCTCCTCAGAGCCCGGCTGTGTCTTTGGAAGGATTTTCTCAGAACTAGAAACCCGCACTGAAACATCAACGGAAACACGCATCTACTTGCCTAGATGAATTTCTTAACAAGATCAAGATTCCCATGTCCAATCTGGAATCTAAGAGGGAAAGAAGAATCCACCACCTCTCCCCCATCCAAATGGCCATAAATAATATTATTAATAAAAATCATGATAAGCACCACAATACTATCTAATATATGTGTTCAGTCTTTATTTATATATGTCATCTTATTTAATTTTTGCAGGAGTTCTAAGACAGGGATGTACTCTGCATTTCTAAAGAGGAGTAAACAAAGTCTCGAAGGGTTACATAACTTGCTTACACTGACACCTCTGTTTAAGTGGGGGAGCCAGGCCTTCCCGCCAGCTCTGTCTGAATGAAGCCTGGGCATGTTTTCAGGAGGCCTCGCTTGCCTCTGCTCTGCCCCAACCTGCAGCAGTGAGATGGTTCTGCCTCTCTTGGCGAAATTTATGTTCCAAGCAGAGAGAGTGCGTCTGCTCTGGTCCACACTCCGTTAGGGAAAAGTCCAGCCTGGAGTTCTGGAACTGTGAGGCAGCAGGCCCCAGCCATGAAGGCCTTTGCCTGCAGAAGCCATATGGACAAAGCAGATTCTGAGCCAAGAGCTAATGAAGAGAAAGGGGAGGGAAATCAGGGTGGCGGGAGCAGACACAGCTACTTCAGGCGGGGAACACTGACGGTGGAGCCAGCATGCGCCCGACACACCCGTCACCCGTGCCAAGCCCATCAAGTTCAGCTCGGCTCTCTGGCAATTGCCCTCTCATGAAACGAGCAAATGACTTCCGGTATTGAAGGTTTCAGTCAGCATCATTGGCCAAGTCTCAGCAGGGACCAGAGAAGCTGATCACATGGGGGCTGGAAGCCCTGACAGCAGCAGCCAGAGCCCACGGGCACATCTCAGAGCGCCTGCCAACAGGGCAGCTGACCAGAACCCTGCTGCACACAGATAAGGAACGTCCTGCTCCGGCCCCCAGAAGGGCAGGGCTTTATATAGCAGCCTGAGTAGCTGCAGGGGAATGTCCTGGCTAAGGCCGCCCTCTTGCCCGGGCAGAGAGGAGAACGGGTGTGTGAGGAGGAGGAGCTTACAAATAACCTCAGGTGCCCTGATCCGAGGGGCAGCCTGGTCTTAGCCAGGCCTGCGATCTCAGGGAGGCGGTGTCATTTGTAGATAATTTTTATCTTCTTTATACTTCTCTCTATAGTCCAAGTTTTCTACAGTGAGCTTGAACTCCTTTTATAGTCAGCAAACATGAACACAAGGTTAAGAGAGTAAAAAAGAGAGGGACAAAAGGAATGCCTTCGGTTGGGAATTCTAGTGACCGTGCTCACTCGGCTCATGCGTCCCCAGGGGTGGGCCAGTCCTCTCCCGCCTTCCCTGGGGTCTCCCGGAAGAGCCTTTGGCAGGAACAGACCAGTTTTCTCAGCTACTCGGGGTCCCTGCATTCCCCATGCCCTCGCTGCTCCCACCAGTTCCAATGTCATCCTTCTTGACTTTGTTGTCTTTAGATGCAGTGGCCACGCCCCTCACCTCTGATGAGGTGCAGGAGGGTCAGGAATGTCTGTCCTCCCTGCTTCCTGGCCCCCCAGCGCTAGCTTAGTAATGGACAAAAATAATAATAGCACCTGCCTCATAGAGATGATACCAAGATTAAAATAAGAGTGCATGCAAAGTGCCTGACACATTGGAAAGGCCAAATTAAATATTAACTGATTAGCAGTCCACGTGGCTTCCTGCTCCACACCCACCCGCCTGAATGGCCCTATCCTATTGACCAAACTTGGCCCAGATGACTTTCATTGTTTCCGAAAATAACTCCTCCCAGCAGGGGTGAGGATTCACCAGCCCGGCTGGCACCCACTCAGCGCAGCAGTTCCAAAAACAACTCGCTGAGAGGTGCCAGGCTCCTTGGAGGGAGCGCCTCGCAGCGCCTCCTTGTAAGGCAGCTGTCCTCACTGCGCGTGTGAGTCACGCTCGGGCTGCTAGATAAACAGATAAATGAATAAACATGTTACTCTGTGGTGATGGCCTCACGGAGGCTGAGGTCAGCTCATGACTTTGGGGTGATTCTTAGGAGACAAAAGAAGGTGAAATGTTAAGCGATCACTGTTTTTCGAGCGTGGGCTATATGCAAAGACTCAGAAATGGCACCTAAAAAAAGAAGAAAGTGTCGGCTCGGAAAGAGAGAACAGTCTCGTTGAGGAAGGAAGACTCAGGTACAGGAATAGAAAGCTCACCCAGCAAAGCAGGAGTGATCCAGGAAGGTGACAAGGTGGAGAGTTTGGACCAGAGTTTCCTCTGGGTTCGGGGATCAGAGAAAATGAACATCCTCAGTAGGTGGGCGCCGGGCCTGCACCTGGGACAGGCCGGGGAGTCTGAGAGAAAGGGTCTCACATGTCCACGTCAAGGGACACGGTCTAGCACACACGGCCGTACACCATCTCCTTTGATCCGAACAACAGTATTGAGTTTCCATTTTACGGATAAGAAAATAGCGGCTCAGAGAAGCTCAGCGGGGTTAAGTTATAGACCAGTGATGGCAAACCTATGACATGCGTGTCAGAGGTGACACGCGAACTCATTTTTTTTTTGGTTGATTTTTCGTTGTTAAATTGCATTTAAATATATAAAATAAATATCAAAAATATAAGTCTTTGTTTTACTATGGTTGCAAATATCAACAAATTTCTATATGTGACACGGCACCAGAGTTCAGTTAGGGTTTTTCAAAATGCTGACATGCCAAGCTCAAAAGGTTCGCCATCACTGTTATAGACCCACCGTCACACACAGCAGAGGCAGAATTCAAACCCAGCTCTGCCTGCTCCACAGTCCATGTTCTTGCTCCTAATACCAGGCACTGCTAATGCCTCCCTCAATGCTGGGTCCCAGAACAGACCCGGATGTGTGACAAGCAATGAAGTTCTCGCTCCATGGCCGTGGCCTTCTTCTAAGAGAGAGGATGCTGCCCAGAGTGGCTGGCGAATATTTTGAGGCCTGTACTCAACTATGAATCCTCCTTTGAACATGTCTTTGGCCCTATCACTGCAATTTTATGTTTCCCACCCGCCCCCACCTGCAAGGTTTTATGGCATTTGTGAAGAAAGGGACTTTGACAAGGTATTCTACTTTAAACATGAAATAATGGGATGATTTATTAAAACAATATTCATTAGGAATTCACACATGCGTGTGCATCTATCTGTATTTTCTAATGATCAATACTTGAAGAAGCATTCACAGGTTAAGTAAAATGGAATCTTCCTTCTCTTCCCTCAGCTTTAAGTTAAAACCATCTGCACAACCTTCTTCTTTCTCCCTTTCCTCTTCTGTTTCTTTCTTGTTCCCTTCCCTTCCCTGCATGGAAGAGTCAGCCTGAGGCCCCCGCAGGGCACAGACAGGGAGAAAAGGCTGCCATGTGGTGGTGCTTTGCTGGGTACCTGTTGGCGCCCAAGAACAGGGCACTGGAGGGTGGGGTCAGAGAGTAGAGGCAAAGGCACAGCTGGTATGATTGGGAGATTGGCCACATTAAGCAAATGCGTAACCCTATTGAGCAAATAGGTACACGTATTGAGGAAAATGAAAGCCAGGTTGGAGAAGGCAGTGATAAACACGGAGGGGGGAAAGCTATAAAGAACCTTGAAGGTGGGTTGGAATTGGAGGTATAGGTATCGAATTATGGTCTTTAACTATATAAGCACATGTGCATAGAGAAATCGTTATAGATTTACGAGTGTGTACATACATGTGTGTGCAAACGCATACATGCTTTCCTAGCTCTCTCCACTGAAAGGACCTAGGAGCAATGACACCCCAGTTACAATAAACACACCAAGTGCCCAGATCTTGATTTCTAAGACCATCCCCCACTGAAAGGAAGCGGAGCTCTTTGGATAAAGGGCTAATTGCAGGCAGAAACAGGAAAAGTACAGGGGGGTCTTGACTTACGAGTTTAATTCGTTCCGAGACCGAGCTCGTTAAGGAGCTCGTTAACTCAAATTACTCTATCAACTCAATGCAAAAAATCAGCCGAGAGACAGCTGGTATCTCAAAAAACTCGTTAGTCAGGACACTGTACAAGCTGAACCTGGGACAAGTCGTTGTGCCAGAAAATGCTGAGAATGAGGGCACAGGTCAGACAAATGCAGGCGCCACCGTGAAGGGACCACTGGCCACAGCTGGGGCAATCTGGACATAAAAATAAATAAGGATATGCCGAAACCGGTTTGGCTCAGTGGATAGAGCGTCGGCCTGCGGACTGAAAGGTCCCAGGTTCGATTCCGGTCAAGGGCATGTACCTGGGTTGTGGGCACATTCCCAGTAGGTGTGCAGGAGGCAGCTGATCGATGTTTCTCTCTCATCGATGTTTCTAACTCTCTATCCCTCTCCCTTCCTCTCTGTAAGAAATCAATAAAATATATTTAAATAAATAAATAAATAAATAAGGATAGCAATGGAATACAGCTATCCTGTATTTGATGAATAAAATAAGAGAACTTACTAAAATAAATACATCAGCACGGAAAGTGGGAAAGCTCTTTATTCCAGTAGCCTGCCAACCAATAAAAGGAGAAGGAGTTGGCTGGTGTGGCTCAGTGGCTAAGCATCCACCCATGAACCAGGAGGTCATGGTTCTATTCCCGGTCAGGGCACATGTCCAGGTTTCGGGCTGGATCCCCAGCAGTGGCGTAGGCTAACACCATGTCTCCCAGCAGAGCCAGCACAGAGGCATTTCTGTGGCATTCTTATTAAGGAAGCATGACCCAAACCTGGTCATGAGAAGACACCAGACAGACCCATTCTGTAGGGACATCTTACAGAATGAGGCCTGAGGACATGAATGACAAGGAAAGACTGAGGGACTGCTCCAGGTTGAAGAAGACGAAGGAGGCATGAGAACAATGCACGTGTGCTCCTGATATGATCTTGGAGCAGAGAGAGACCTTGTTGGCACAGCGTGAAATGTTGACGTGGGAAGGGGCAGGGGTACTCAGTGGACTGGAGCGTAGTGATGTATCCAAGCTCATTCCCCGACTGAGGGCTGTGACAGAATGACAGGGAAGGTCCTTCTCTGCAGGTTAGGGAGAGCTGGAAGAGCAGTTCTAGTGCGTGACAACGGTTAACACTGCCACCGCCCAAGGGGCCAGTTTCCTCCAGCCCTAAACACTGTGTGATATTCCATCACTTCGCACATGGGATTCTCTCCTCATGTTCTTTAATGTAATTTACGTTTGAAACATCTTCCTCTGTTTATTTTCTGGTAATGGGAGTTCCAACATCACCTCGGGCCTCCAACATCCTCTTTCCCCTTTGTCTTGTCATCCATCACTAAGAATTGATCTTCTTCCTGACCTGCTCTTCCTGTTTTATTGACTTCAGGGCCTTTTTGCCCCTCTCAGGGTATGCAAGGTTGATTCTTCCTCGAAGCACTCTTCCCATTTGTTAGAGGATTTTTTGACAAGAAAGGTGTCTCTCAGCCCATTTTCTATAAAAATCTGTCACTGCCTAAGTGGTACCCTGCTGCTTGAGTCCTCCTTCATCTCCATGGCGATGTTCTGAAACTATTCTGCTTGTGTAAGTTCAAGGCCCATCAAATTATTTATCATAGCAGAGCCAGCACATCCCACCAATGCGCGCACACACATTCCATGCATTGTAGCAGCATTCACAAATGCAGCCACCGTTTGGTTTGCATTCATTGCCAAACAGCAGCATATCCTTCGAAAGGAATATGCTCATCAGCTGACTTCATTCATTCATCCAGGCACAGTGAGGGAAACAGACCTCCTCCTTGAGGTACGGGCGTGGGAACCAGGGATGGCTTCCCCAGAGTTCCTAAGAGGATGGCTTACCTTCTACTTGGGAGTGGCCAGCTGACCATGGAAGGGGAAGGGCTTTTCTAACAAAAACATCAAATCTCAGAGGGAAGGCGGGGGTGGGTGGGAGGGAAGAGATCAATCAAAGAACTGTATGCATATAAGCATAACCCATGGACACAGACAATAGGGAGGTAAAGGCCCGGGGGGGGGGGGGGGCAGGCTAGAAGGGGACATTGGGGGGGGGGAGGAACATATATAATACTTTCAACAATAAAGACTTTATTTTAAAAGCATAGACAAAGACATGGAGAGGTGAAAGAACATCCAATATAAGAAAGGGAAAATGTCAGATAATAAGGCTGAAAAATGAGACGGAGGAGGCAGGTAGAGAAAAGTGGAGCTGGAGAGAGAAGGGGGACAGCAATGAGACCTTGCGGGGGCGGGGGGCTGGGTAAAATATCAAGGAGTTTGCACTCCTGACGCACTAGGAAGGATTTGAGAGGAGATGCAGCGTCATGGGATTTACATTCCAGAAAGCACTTTTGCACTGCTGCCCTGGGGCTTGACTAAATAATAAAGGCCCAGAACAAGAAAGAGGCCAGGGACAAGCGGAGGGACCCGAGAGGACCAGAGGTGTGCTCTGGGGTTCAAGCACCACTGCACAGGCAGCCGGGTAGGACTTCCTGACCAATTCCACGGAGGCCAGAAAGATAACTGAAGATTTCCGGGCCCTTTGGATGTCAAAGAGAGGAGCAGGTGAGGGGAGAAGCTGAAGGAAGCATTTAGTTTGTGACTTTTTCAGTTTGAGGAGTTTCTGGGACATCCAGTAACAAAATCAAGACACCCCTGCTTTCAGTTAACGAGAGAGTCGCGCCTAGCCAATGTGCACCAAAGGAAGGACCCCGACAGTGAAACTCTGGGCAATGTGATGGGCAACTTGGGGAGATGTTTTCAGGTGGGAAGATCTGCCCGGCACCCCGAAAATCACATCACAGGGCCACTGGCTAAAACTCTCTTAGTGAGGAGACTGCTGTTGAAATTGCACCTTCATTTCAAGAGCGCAGTCCACACCATAGATAACGGGATCTTCCTTCTGGGCAGGGTCTGCACCCTCAGCATGGGGGCGGGGGCGGGGGAGGGGGGGGACCAGACGGCTCGGCGCTCTGAGGTCACTGAGCTCAAATCCCGGCTCCACCACTTACTGGCCGGACAACCTTGGGCACGTTAATTAACCTTTCTAGGACTGGATTCCATCATTCATTAAATAGGGGGCCCCTGAGCCTTGATTTAAGTGAGATGGTCCCAGTCCACACGGGTTCCCTCTTCCACCCCCCACACCATGTCATTGCAGATTTAAATCCCCATTAGTCATTCTCGGTGTCGCTACCATTTATCTCAGTGTCTTTCAACACCCAGTTCACTTGGAGAAGCCTAATTTTCTCCACATTCATGGGCTATTAGCTGCTCTGACAACTTTAGGTGATGAAATGCCACCATTCCGGGCGGCACAGGCGCAGGGCCTGCGAGCTCGGCGGTGAGGCTGTGCCCTCCATCCTCCTGCAGGGGGCGGCGTCGGGCAGCGTCAGGCAGCGTCGGGCTCCCCAGAGAAGGCAGGTCTGGGAAAGACCGCGTAGGAGACGGTTGAATTCAGGCTCCAGCTGACAAAGGACCCATTTTCCTCCACGTGGGTCTGACACGCGCCTCCCAGGGAGTCGGTCTTTGGTGAACAAGGGAGCAGGGAGTGGTTTTCTGAAAGCATTCCTGGCCCAACAAGTCCAGCCAGGTTTTCCCCAAACCCACACCTGGGCTGACTACTGTTACCTTTCACTACAGCTGCGGGTCTGCCAGAAGCCAAAGGCATCCCTTCCTCCCTGGGGATCCCAGGGCCCCAGGATGCCTCCTCCCCTGGGCAGGAATGGGAGAATGGGAGAGCACCTCCCGGGGCCAGATGAGGAGCTTACCCCCTCCCTCCTCCGCCCTTCTCTCCCTTCCCCTCCCTCGGCCCTCCCCCACCAAGGGCTTTTAGTTTCTCACACTCTCAGCCCCATGGGGAAGTCACGGAGGAGACAAAAGAGAAAAAAAGGGACACAGCTCTCCACTCTGCCTGAATCTAGAGAGAGACACAAGGATACACGTTGTCACATGGTGGCTACGTGTTCCCAAAGCCCCAGGAGGCAAGGTCAGAGCTGGGATGATTTTCTGTGATTTGTGAACTTGATTATACAGAAAAACAAGAGGCAAAATGTTTAAAAATCCATCAAGATTGCCCAGGATATGGGGGCCCTGTAGGGACAGGTGCCAGCTGTGAGAATCTGGAGAAGGGAGATAGTAATGTAGGCGGCATTACGTGGCCTGAGGGATCCAGGGGACCTGGCCGCTCCTACGGGAGCCTCTGGGGGCCTCAGTGCCAGGGAGACACACGGGGCACTCACTCTTCTGTTGACTCTGGCTGGGAGGGAACCGCTATGTCACTGTGACATCAGCAACTTCCAGGAATCACTGAGTCAGTGTGAGGCCTGAGGCAGGACCCACTCACTTCCTCTAACCCGGCAGAGGGGGAGCACTCCCCCACCCCAGGCAAAGCTTTGGGTCTGTTTCTCCACCACTGTCCACAGGGCTCCAGACAGTCGGGACCTGGCCCAGAACAGGGCAGGCTGGCAGAGAGACACGGCTGTGGTGCCAGCTGTGCCCACCCTCCCACGCTCTCACCCAGGGAAGAGAGGCCCCCAGGGGAAGTCACACCTGGCTTGGAGTGGAGGTGCCAGTGTCCCTGGGAGAGGTAGCTTTGTCAGTCACCCCTACCCCCATGTGAACAAGCTCAGCTGTTTCTAAGGGGGAAACTGTGCCAGAGGAATTAGGGAGGATTAAGTGAGAGGGAGTTGGGGGTGGGGAAGAAGTTCAGGAAGAAACCCTGTGCCACTTCACACCTGAAGCTGCTCCAGGGACAGGCTGTAGGACAAGACAGTTCGAGGGCAGGGCGGGAGGGGAGGGGGGTGGGGGGTGGAGAGGAGTTGGCCCACTCCTTTCTCAAAAAAGGGTAGACACCCACATGGCCAGACTCATCCCATAGCCAGGAAGCCAGGACAACAATCAAGAGTAGGTTTGTAGCTCTCGGAGGATGACTTTCTCTCGGCCCTTCCCCAGCTCCTCAAGTAGGACCCTTCCTTCTCTCTTATGAAGATTGAAGGTGGAATCTTGAATTTGTAACAGGCTCTGCAGCAGTCTGCTATATGATTAGGGCTGATGCTCTGTAAGCTGGTCTTATGAAGAAGAAAATTAACCAGCGGGCACAATTTTACAGCCCTGCAAAGTCCTGTACTCTCCCCGCGCGCCTCTCTCTCTCCTGTGTTTTGATCTTTTATTATATTGTCTCACTTAATACCAACAAAACCCTGCCAGGTAGGTATTACTCTCTTATAGAGCAGAACACAGATTCAGACAGGTGAAGGCCGTTCTCTAGGGACACACCGCTAGTCTTGAAAGCCAGGTCTGACTCCAAGGAGGCTCGGCCTCGAGAGCCTCCTCTGAGTCGGAAATTGTAAAACTAGAACTTCATTCGGCACCTCACAAAGCCTTCGGGCTGGGAGAAATTCTGAAGGTTGTTCAGGCCCATGACCCAGGCGGGCGTGTGCGTCTCCTGCGCGGTGTCCTGGCTTCTGCTCGAGCACACCCACTCCACTAAGTGCATTCTCTCCGGACTCAGCCCGGGCCAGCCTAGAATTGTTAGTTCCTTGGACTTTAGAGCTGACATCTCTCCCTGTACCATCCACAGACTGGGTCTGCCCTCGGGAGCATGGAGAGCGCAAGCACTGTGGCACTCCTGAATTGTCCTGCTGTAGCCACATGTCCTCGATTCCTCCCAACCTACTCTCATGTGGCAGCTTCTCCCCACTCTCCTCTGCATCAGGAATAGTGTGTCTGTTCTGTCTCAGTGTGAGACCCAGCGTGAGCACAGTGCTCCAGACGTGAGCTGACTGGCGCGAGAAGAACGGAGCCAGACTACCACCCCTCCGTTTTCCGCGAACGTTGTAACATGCTGGGGACTCGTTTTGATCTTATCACAAATGAAAACCCTGAAGTGCCTTTCCCGTGTGCTGTCCCTCAGCCACATACACCCTCTCCTGCCCCTTGTCCAGCTGGGTCTGGGATTGCCAGGACCTGTTTTCTCTGCGTAGGCCATGCCCAACAAGTGCTCCTGGGCAACCTGGTCACCCCCTGACACGAGGGCCCCACCTCAGTATATCTGGCACCACTGACTCACTAGGGCTCAGCCACATCCTCCCTCGGGCTCCAGCTCAGGATGTCTACTCTGCAACTGCCAAGGGTCACCCTGACCCAGTCACCCCCACCAGGCATGTTGACTCTTAATTTTGAGTTTCCTATGCACCCCCAGGGGTCACCTGGGAAGTTCTGGACACACCCTCAGGCAGGCCATGTGGAAGCCAGTGGCACTGCCTCAGGCCCTCCCTCTGCTGAAAACATCTTGCAGCATTTCTACCCTGTGGCCCATGGGTACCGGATCTGGGCTGTTTCCACCACCTTGCCCACCCCCAGCCTGAGTCCAAGGATGCTGGATGGGGCACACAGCCTCTCACCCGCCTCCTCATTCCTTCCTTCTGAGTCTTGCTCAAGCGTCTCCCAGCATCAGGTGGGTTTGCCTTCCTTCCTGCAGGGCAGGCACTTCCTTTGTGTTGGACCCTTCGTTTTCAACACAATGGCTAGCACATCGCTCTACCTCAGATCCCCAGGCTTCACTCCAGACACTGAAAAGGCACCTTCTGGGAAAGTAGAAAACCTCCCTCTCAGCAGTGGGCTCTCAAGATTACTGGTTATTAGCTTGCTTCAAAGATCTGGTGTGAAATGCGAAGCTGAGCAAGGCGTCTTTGTTGTAGATTGGGGAGGCGGGGGCGGGGGGCGGGGGGAGCTCCCCTGAAGCCGCAAACCCAGTGAGTCAGTGAGCTGGAGCATATTGGTTACTGAGAGTGAAAACGCACCATTCTATCTCAAAAGTAATATCTCAGTTCTTTCTCAGTTCAAGACAAACATCTAAAAGAGGACTTACCTCTTTTGCCTCCATCCCCGTACTTTCTTCTCTCCTCACCACCAAATCCTGCACCCTGAACGCTGTTCTCCTTGACTCTTCATAAACACATCCCTCAGTTACCTTTGGGGGTCTGCCTCTCTCCCACCCTGTGGCATGAAGGTCACACCCACAAGTGTGTGCCGCATTCCTGTGTTTTCAACACAGGCATGAGCATATTTGAAATCAATGACACTGATTTCTCCCACCCCAGCAATATCACTCCTGACCCACTTGATATGCATGGGAAAGTGGGGCTTGTTGTGGGTGTTTAAACCACAAAGCCCAGTTTGCCATGAGCAGAGATGCAACAAGGTGTAAGCCGGTGGCTGCGATCCCTCTCCTGAGAGTCAGTTGGAAGCATCAGCTGTGACACCAATCCTGGCCAGCACTGACCCCGGGTCTGTGGTTCTAGACCTCATCTTCACCTAACCCTCCGCTGCCCTCCAACCACTAAGGACTTGTACAACTCTGCCTTGACCTCGACTTTGGACCAGTCCCCAGTCCCCAGGATTCTGTGGGTCTCTGCCACGTCCACTTCCTCACACTCCGCAACATTTCCATATTGTGGGCACATTTGTTCACTCGCTGTCTCTAATGCATTTGGATTCATTCATTCAGCAAACCTGTGAACACATTCACTGTCAGGCGCAGCTCTGGGCAGTGCAGCTACAGTGATCAACAGGCTGGACAAAGCCGGGCTTCGGTTCGGAATTCCATTTTGGTGGAGAAGATGCGAAATACACAAACAAGATACTGCAGACTGCGACTGCATTCTTTGCTCTTCGGAGGAAGTAAACAGGGTTGTGTGAGAGGGCACAGAAGGAAGCCTTTTAGAAAGGGAGATCAAAGAAGACTTCTCTGAGGAGGAGGCTAATATTTACCTTGACACCTGCCAGATGAGAAGAGGCGACAAGGAGGAAGCAAGAGCTGAGGCCAGAGGCAGGGTTATGGGGACTGAGGAGAGGAAGGAGGCAAGAGGCAGAAGACCACATGGGCCTGCAGGGTCGGGGTAAGAGCTGGGTTTCATTCTGCGTGCTGGGAGGTGACGTGAACTGGTGAAAATTTTCAAAGATCCCTCTGGCTACTGTGTGGAAAATGGACCAGGCGGTTGGGGCAGGGGAGTGGTTGAGTAGAGAAGCCAGCTAGGCAATCGCCCTTGTTTCCACCAGAAATGATGACCAGGGTGTTGGTCATGAGGTTGGAAGGCAATGGAAGGATGGAGAAACAATTTGGAGGGAGGTATATTTGGGAGGTAGAACTGACCTTTGTCATATTGTCATCTGATATTAGGGAAGTGCATGAAGGACCATCTCCAACGAGAAGTCACAGAGACAGACAGGTGAGGAGTGGGGCATGTGAGGAACCGAGAGAGGTGTCCTGCTGAGTGTGTGTGTGCGCGCGAGCGCGCGCGCGTGTGTGTGTGTGTGTGTGTGTGTGTATGTTTGCACGCACTAGTGTGCACACACATGCAAATGATTTGGGGGAGAGCTGAAAGCCTTCTAGAAAGATCCAATGGGGTGGGGGAAGGAAGAGGCAGAGGGGTGCCAAATACTAACAACCTGCAAATTGAAAGAAGCTGTGCTCCTGGCCAGCACATCGTGGCTCCCCCCACAAAGCACCAATGGGCATTTCCTGGTCATCACAAAGGAATGGTGAAAATTAACGGCACATCACAGCTAAGCTGCTTTCTCCTATGGTTTCCTCGTAAAGAGGAGGTTTGGCGCTCTAGGTGGACATTTCTGGGCCAGCCACTGAACTTTGCCTCCTCTGTAACAACAACTCTGTGAAGGAAGGGGTTCCAAGTTCCTAACAGGCCACCTATAAATCAACCCCTGGGGCCCAGGTCACAGAGAAGTTACCGTGCCCCCCCCCCACCACCACCACACGGAGCGGGGGGGGGGGGGGGGGCTGCCTCCCTTCCACACGCACCGCCCCAAGTCAGCATCTCCCTGGGAATCGGTGCCTCTGCTGCTGACTCGTCCGCCAGCTCTGACACTCCAGATTTATTTTCCTCTGTAGTTCAGCTGTTGGGTTTTGTGCCAATTCATAGTAGACTGGCCCAGAGCAGTCATAGCAGGAAGCATTCTTAAAAGAGTCTTTTAAAGAGAACCATACCTCCTCATGAGCAAAGGCTAAAGAAATTACATTATTTTAGAGTCAAGGGTGAAAACAGTTTGGATTTTAATATTTTTTTATTAGTTTCAGAGAGGAAGGGAGAGGGAGAGAGAGAGAAACATCAATGATGAGAGAGAACCATGAATCAACTGTGATGTGCCCTGACAGGGAATCGAACCCTCACCTCCTGGTTCATAGGTCGATGCTCAACCACTGAGCCACGCCTGCTGGGCCAAAGTGGATTTTAAAGACTTATAAAGGCAACCCAAGATTTCCCAGACCCCACCAGTCTGAGACACAGAACAATAGGAGCCCCATGTTGGCTGCTTTTGAGTCATACCTGCTCTAGGCTCCCCCACCCCATGCCAGAGACACCCCCTACCCCCAGGATTTCTGGATGTCTCCAGAAGGGCTCTTGAGAAGGTCTCCAGAGAGGACAGTGGTCAGGAGTTCAGATGGGGACTGACTGACAGCCGAAGGTATGAGCCTCAGTTTCCCCATCTGTAAATTACAAAATGTAAACTCTGACAGTAGGATTAAGTCTCACCTCAAGGTATTATCCTGAGGATAAAATGACCTAATCTATACATATAAAAGCCTAATATGCAAATTGTCCCCTTGGGAGTTCCACTGGGAGACCAGGAGTTCGATCGCTCACTATGATGTGCACTGACCACCAGGGGGCAACGTGGAACAAAGGAAGGCCCCAGCTGGCAGCCAGCAGCTGGGGAAGGAGGGCCCTGATAGGCCCCCCGATCACCAGCCAGGCCTAGGGACCCTACCCGTGCAAGAATTTTGTGCACCGAGCCTCTAATACCTACTAAGGACCTCAGCACAGTGCCTGGCATCTAAGAAGTGCCGAATCCTTGATCCCCACATCACATCATCATCATTAATGCCCTCCCTGCTCCCCAGAGCCATGGCTCCTGCCTCCCCTGACCAGGTTTCCTTCCAGGCCTTGTCAGGCCTGAGTCTATTCGCAGCTCCCAAGGATCTCTTCGGTTTTCATGCAAATGTGCTCCTGGCCAGCCTGCCCCACCAGACACAGACATGCCCAGGCACGTCTCCCTCGCCCTCAGCCTCAGGCTGGCTCTGATGCAGATTCAGAGAAAGGTCCAGGGACATGCAGGCTGAAATGCACCACTAGCAGCCCCACGGCTGCCTGCCCCCTCCTGCAAGGTGTGCCACCCCCAGGCCCCAGGCCAGGAGACCAAGGCTCAGAAGAAACTGGCTCCTACCAGCAATGACTAACACGGCATGAGCCTTCCTGAGAGTCTCAGAAACCGTCCGAGAGGTCAATGGTGAAAACCAAAAATGAATCGCCTATGATAACATCAGGCGAATGGCAGACAACAGCTGGGGTTGCGAGGACACTTGGGGTGGCAGGCAGAGGAGAGGTGGGGAGAACATAGCGGCTTCCCCAACTCCTCCCCACGAAAGTCCAGCATGGTCAACACAAAGCCAGAAAAACAGCGGAGGCAGCATTCCTGAAACGGAGACTGAAATGCCGCTCTGTCCTTTGGAGAGTGACCTTTGACAAGCCTCTCATCTTCTGGGGGAACCACAGTTTCCTCATTTAAAACCGGAAGAGCAGCCTCACTTGCGTGTCCATCAGCGATGAGGCCATCACCATCACCTTCACCTTCACCTTGGCTACACTCTACAGACTCATCTTCACCTTCTCTGAGCACCTGCTCTGTGCCGGCGGTGTTAGGCCTGGGGAGTGAACGGTAGCGAGTACTTCCCCGCACCCAACCCCCCGCAATATATGCCACTTTGGCATAAGGATTATTTTGAGCTGAAGGCAATTGAGAAGAAAATACAAAAAAGCTCTCTGCCCACCCCCTATTTGCCTAAAAGCAGAACATAAATTTGTAAACATGTTCCCTCTCCTCTCTCTACCAAAGAGCTCAGAAGTTAATTATCAGAGAAAACTTAAGACCCTTATCAACCCAGAAAAGGCACCAGAGGAGTCTACACCATAAGCTCTACCAACTAGCCCTTACCTTCCATTAGTTTGGCCCATATGTTTACCATCCCACAGTTTGTGCCCTTAGAAACCTACAACCCTTCCCCTTTGTCTTGTCGCTTTCCTATAAATGCATTTGTTCTTTTGTTAAAATGCTACATCAGCCCAAGTTCTAGCCACCCGTTTCAGTTACTCTTCCCTGAGTATTCCCATGTGTATGTGCCATGTGTAACACATTTCTATGTGTTTTTCTCTTGTTATCTGTCTTTTGTCAGTCTGATTTACAGGGCCCCAGGCAATGCACCTCAAGTGGGTGGAGAAAAGAGAACTATTTTTCCTTCCCTACAGCAGCTGAAAGGCCAGTGGTTGCTAGAGGAGTGGGGGAGGGGAGGTGGCATCATTCCCAGTGGTGGGTCGGGGCCCTCAGCCCAGACTACAAGTTAGAATCACCTGGAGGGTTTAGCAATGCCAGTGCCGGAGCCATTCCCCAGGCCCATGAATCAGAATCTCTGGGGCCCTCCTACTGTTCCCATTTCAGAGAACAGTTTCCCACTTACCTCCCATTAGCTGAAACCTGCTTCCTCTGTGAGGACATCCTCATTCCCCGAACCTGGGTTACAGCCCCTCCGATGTCCTGGCCCATTCATGCATCTGTAACCCCCAACTCTTACTCTTTGGCTTATCTATCCTTCATCTGACCCAGAGTAGGTAGACACTAGATACGTACTTATTGGATGGACAAAAAAATGAATGAATGGATCTTATTTATATGATAATTTGTCTCTTCCTAGAGCTCAACCTTCTGACTAATAATTGGGAGTTAACCAAAATCCAAAATTTGGGTTCAGAAGGTATTTTTCCTGCACAGGTGGAGCATTGGAGAAGAGGCCGAGAATTGCTGAACTGAGGGGACCATGGCCAACACTCAGGACGGCTGCTCCTTCCCCCTCACTGGGAGGTAAAGGCAACAAAAGGAAGTGGTCTCTTCCCTCCTCCATTGCCAGGGCCCCTTGAGCCAAAACCCACCCCCTGCCGTCAGTAGTGTCCAGGCAGGGCTGGTCTGGCTCCAACCAGGCCTGGAGCTGTGCAGGGGAGGATGGTGACTTCCCTGGGGAAAACAGATGGAGGGGCCTTGCAGGAACAGCCCTCTAGGGAAATTCTTCATCTGTGACGTCCCTGGAGGTCTCAGGAGCCGACATCAGGAGCAGGGGCTGTATGGTTCTGGGGCCCACAGCCCCAAGCCTCCAAGATTCTGGGCCACTGGGAAGCACAAAATGTAAGGCCAAGAATTCTAAGCAGTGAGCTCAGCACCGCAGGGCAGAATGAAGTGGCCATTCCAGATGAGATGTTCGGGTTGATTATCTACGGCAGGGGTGGGGAACGTCCGGCCCCCGGGCCATGTAAGCCCAGGACATCATTTGGTCTGGCCCTGCCAAGGCTTTAGGGATGAGTTAATTAAATGTTTGACCAAATATAGCAGGCCAATTTTTAAGTTGATAACTTTGTGTGGCCCGTGAATGATGTTATAAATCTCCAAATGGCCCTTGGCAGAAAAAAGGCTCCCCACCCCTGCTCTATGGCCACCTGGAAGTCCAGCCAACAACTGACCTCACCAGGTTCAAAATCAAATCTTCCCATCCTTCCCCCACCCAGAGAACCTCCTCTCTGCAACTTCTCATTTCTATAAATAACCCCACCATCCTCCTAGTCAACATTTCAGTCATTTTTTTTTATCCTCCCCCCCAGGCCTCCAGCTTCTGGCCCACTCATCACTCTTCCCCTGACCCAGTGTCCCTGCAGATGCAGCTCCTCAGGCCTGCAAACCTGTCCTTCTGTGCCTTCCCGGCTCATGGTGGTGACCTTCGGCCTCAGCCTCTGCCATGACATCTTCTCCTTCCATTCCCCCTCAGACCACTGCCAGGACAGCCCTGACCCTGAGATTCCATCAGACCCCACCCCTTGCTGAAGAAAGCATAGCACCCTGCACCCCACAGCAGCATCAAGACCCCACAAAATGGCTCCAACTGGCCTCCCCCGCCCATCTCCATTGAATGCTCTCTGCCCAAATCCCCAAGTGGGCTCTGGGGTTCTGTGCCTGCTATCCTGTCCCTTCCAAATGTCCAAGTCCTGCTGGTTCTTCAGGGCCATTTCAAAAGCTCCTCCCTGGAGCCATTCCTGAGCACTCCCTCATGGCTCTGAGAACGGCCTTTGCAGTCCCCTGGCCACAGTTTGAAAAGCAGCCCTGCCCTTCACTGGCCAAGGGAGGGCCATGGACTCCCTGTCAGGGCTGCTGTGAGGACGAACTGTGGCAGCACCTTATACATGCTCAGTAACCAGCAGTTGATAGAAGTCTATGCCTTCAGGTGTCTCGGACCCACATGAACAGCTGTCCGTCAGCCCTGCTCATTTTCAGCTGTCCCTCTGCTACAGCTGGTGACCTCCTCTCTGGGGTGTTTCTGAGCCACAGCCTGACCTTCCTCAAGGTGCTGCCCCCATCGCCATCCTGCTTCTCACTGAGCAGGGCCAGCCCCCATCCCCCACAGCCCCCTCATATGCACATCCACTCTGGGGCACCCACCACCACCAGAGCTGCAAAGTGCTTCCCAGAGCCACCAACCCATGATCTTCAGGTGACTTTAAAGGGGGGAGAAAAAACAACCCATGTTGGTTGCTGCTAAATGGACCCATTTGCACTAAATCAATCACACTTAGCTTTGAATTGGGTCTCAGTGCAGATTTCCCACTTCAAGGAAGGGAACAGACCGCCTGGGGATTAGGCCCACCTTGCAGATGGGGTCGGAAGACAGACGCTGATAAGGTCTCACACAGATGACGGGGCAGATTTCTGGGAGACCAGGAGGGGCAGCATCTCAGGGGTGGCACCCCAGGAGGGAGGCAGCTTAACTCTGAGAGGGCACCCGGGAACCGTCAGACGGGAGAAGGGCCAGTTCGTATTATCCGTAGCAGAGAAAATAGACACGACTTCGCCAGATGCAGAACGTGAGCCCGAAGGTAGACCAGAGAAACACAAAGCAGCACACGCCTCGTTATTTTTGTGTCTGCTTTGCTCATGAAGCCCCGCCCGGAGGCCTGCGTGGAGGAGGAGGGAGCTTCCGCCACCTGACAGGGGACAGCTCCCTCAAAGCCACTGCCAACTCCCAAATATGAAATCTTTAAAGTCACCTTCCTAATGGCCTCAGGAATGCACACTTTTACTCCCCAAGTGAATTACATCAAAGGGCATATTTGTCAACACACCTTCTCCCCACTCCTAGAGACCAACCATTACAGTCTTTTCCAAAAGTCTGTGGTCAGGACCCAACCTTCACAGCTGCGGGGCAGGGCTGGGCTGGACACCACCACCACCACCCCCCACCACCACCACCTCCCTGGGTTGCTCTGGCCGGAAACCCAGCTGCTCTCTCAGCCACCCCCTCCCTGCACCTACAGCCCACATGATCTCACTTCCTCTTTCCCAGAACAGAAATACAGCAACCACTTCACACACCGGACTTGGAGATATTTCCTACTCCTGGACTTGTTCTTGTCTACATGCTTGTATTCCCTGCATACACGGTTTCCTCTCCACAAGGCTTTCTCTTTCTTGCTCTTTCTCTTTTATCTTTTTTACCACTAGAGCGTCCATTCCTTCTGAGCTTTCTTCCTCCCCCATCCCCTTTCAGGGCTGGGCTCTCTGTCCCTTCTTCCCCAGGCCTGCGTCTAGAGTGCCCTCCTCCTCATTCCCAGGCCCTGGGCCACTCTATCTCAAGCTCCTCCTTCTCCTTAGCTGGAAAGAAAGCTGGCCAGAGAAATGTGTCTCCTCCCCGCTGCCTCCCCCTCTCCTCTCAGGCACACAAAAGGGGACAGAGGCACCAGATGGCCTGGTGCTAGCTGAGGGGCTCAGGGAGGCTGCCGCACACAGAGGCCCCTGCTGGGCCTTCGAGCTAGTCCAAGCTGCTGCCCGGCCCAGCCGCCCAGCTGGCAGAGGAGTAGGGCCTGGGGCCAACCTCCTGAGCACCAGGCCAGCTCCCCCTGCCAACTCCCCCTGCCCCGCCTGCCCCCGGCCAGCTGAAAAGCAGAGTGTCACTGCATGTCTGAGCCTTAAGCACCAGGGGCGGGGCCAATGGCCTGTGGGGACACTGGGCTTTCCCAGGAAGGAGAAAGAATGGCTGGCAGTGAGCTCTTTCCATGAGACAGACGTGCCAAGGAGGGGCCTCACCAATGGGTGACTGAGCCACAGAGGAGCGAACTGTCCCCCAACCCTCCCCCCAAAGGAAGTTTGATGATATAACATACAATGGTAACGCTACCATTTATTCAGTGTGAGCTGGGTGAGGCATTATGCAAAGTCATTTCGGTAATATCTCTCACCCTTCAACAATCCTGCAGGGTAAGTATTTGGATTCCCATTTTACAGTCAAGGAAACTGAGGCTCAGAGAAGTTCAATGACTCCCCACAAGCATCATAGCCAGAAAGCCAGTTAACACAGATTAAAGGGTTTCTTTTCAAGTTAGGATCCTGTAAGTCTGGCTAGGATGATGCTCCAAATGTGGGTACCTAATCTCTCCTCTTGCCGCCAAATGCCCCACTAAGGCCTTCAAGAAAGCCACACGGTAGCTGGTTTGGCTCAGTGGATAGAGCGTCAGCCTGCAGACTGAAGGGTCCCAGGTTCGATTCCAGTCAAGGGCACATGCCCGAGCTATGGGCTTGATCTCCAGTAGAGGGCATGCAGAAAGCAGCCAATTGATGAGTCTCTCTCATCATTGATGTTTCTATCTCTCCCTCTCCTACTCTCACAAATCAGTAAAAATAAAAAAAAAATAAAAAAGCCACATGGTGCAGGGCAGAAGCTGCCAATCCTGCTGGCTTTTTAGCCATCAAGACCCCCAGACCCTCCTCTGGAGGTTCTAGTGTGTCCCCCTCTCCGGGAGACGCTGTGAAGGAACTGGAGCTGAGCAGCAGGTAGACTTGGCTTCCCATTGCCAGTCACATGACTGGGAACAGATACTTGCATCCCTCAGAACCTCGGTTTCCTGGTATAAATAACACGGAGATATGTTTACCTCACCAACAAGTCATGATTAGTGCATGGTGCTTGGCATGGTGCCAGGCATACGGTCCGTGAACAGATGACGTCAATGCACCTCCGCTTCCCTTCAGAAACCTGTGGTTCCAGAGCCCAGACCTCAGAGAGCTACAGAGAAAGGGGCGTAGCTCATGAAAGTTGCTCACGTTACACTGACCTTTGATTCATGCCTTACAGAGCCCCAGCGTCCTGTCCCGGGTCAGCTGGCACCCAGGGCTGCAGGACAGACTTGACAACAAGCCAGCGTGGGACAGGTGGTTTCCAGGGCGGGGCCTCTCCTCATAACTTCGTGGAAAGGGCAAGAAACTGACCTACTCCATCCACAGAAGGTCAAAACCAGCCTTGCTGAGTTTGTGGAAACTTGTGAGTCCATCCAGGGCTCCCTGGCCTGCCCTCCCTCGCCCAGCCAAGCGCATATGTCCACAGCCACCATCACCAGCTGCCCCTCTGGACGGGGACAGGCTCGTCCCCACGTCCAAGCCCTCCTGCCTGTCCAGCCACTTTCTCCCAGCAGCCCCACGCATCTTTCAGGCCCGAAACCTCTGTCCCTACTTTGAAAGGTGCTGATGCCCAAGCACACCCTACACTGAGTAACCTTCGAGGTCCCTACTCCCAGCAGCCTTTCGCCCTTTGGCTGAGGAGAAGGGAGTTCTAGGAAGTCCCTGGAACGGGGAGCCACCGGTCTAGAACACTCAACCCAACACTCATCACCACAAGCAATGTGGGTGAGGCCCTGTGGCATGGGCACCTGCTGGGCACGGGCAGACTCCTCTCCCCACTCGAGAAATGGGGAGGCAGGCCCTTCTCAGAGTTTCCTGGAAGGGCGGACGGAGAAGGGAGGACTGTCATACAGGCCGCCACAGCAGGTGGGTGGGGGGCTGAGGATTCAGTCCCAGGACTCTGAGTCCCAGATTAGAGAATGAAATCTAACACCTCACGTGGCATCTAAGGCCCTAGGGCCTAGGTCAGTGATGGCGAACCTTTTGAGCTCAGCGTGTCAGCATTTTGAAAAACCCTAAGTTAATTCTGGTGCCGTGTCACATATAGAAATTTTTTGATATTTGCAACCATAGTAAAACAAAGACTTATATTTTTGATATTTATTTTATATATTTAAATGCAATTTAACAACGAAAAATCAACCAAAAAAATGAGTTCGCGTGTCACCTCTGACACGCGTGTCATAGGTTTGCCATCACTGGCCTAGGTGATCATACCTGCCTCACTGTCCCTCCGAGGGACCTCACTTCCCTTCTGGCCACCTCACTGGCCACCTGCCTCCTTTCCCCTCCTCCAGCTCAGACCCACCTGGGGACTGTGCGCTGGGCAGCTCTTCTCTCTCCCTGTCACTCTCTGAACTACCTTATTTTATTTTTTTCATAACACAACTACTTGAAAGCAGATTATTTATTTATTTCTTGGGATTGTTTGCTTCTTTGGCTTGTTTATTTGTATCTGTCTCTACTGCCCAATCCCTCCCCACAGTGTCAGCTTTGCGAGAAGTCGAGTCTCGCTCCTGGAACAACTCCTGACTCACAGAGGTACTCAGTCGTTATCTGTTGGGTGAATAAATGAATGAATGAATGAGTGAATGAATGGTAGGAGACCTGAGAAGAGAGGGAAGCTGGGGCTTTCCCCCGACCCCCACCCACACACACTGTAGAAATGGCCCCACAGAGCTCCCCAATAGGCCATGTGAGAAAGCACAGGCAGGGCTGGAACATAAACAAGACAAGTGTTTGGTCAAGGAGGGAGAGCTATTGGGAAATTGGGAAGTAAAGAAAGGAGACTAGAAATGTTGGGTTTGTGCTGGTTGCTGTGATTTTTAAAGGCCACGCAAGGGGGTTTCCGTAATGTCTCAACATGAGCCAACATGAAAACTTCTAGAAAACGGAGGAATGGGGATGGGGGTGGGGGGTGGAGAGAACTAAATGTTGTGAGCCGAAATGGAAGAGGCTCCCAGAGCTTGTCCTCATGTGTGTGGGCTCATAAGAACTTCAGGGTGGCCTCCTCTAGAAGGAAAAAAAAAAAAGGAGGAGGAGGAGCAGGAGAGGAGGGGGAGGGGGAAGAGGAAGAGCAATCATAAACAAGGCAGCCCAGTGACCTCAAAGTGGGCGTAGCCAGTTTCCAGATAACCTTCACAGTGAGGTCACGTGGGGAAGTCACAGGGTGCTTGTGTACTGACTTCAGAGAGTTGCCAGGGCAGGCAGGTGCGAGGTGGAGGTTGGAAAGCGACTTAGCACCCCTGTGCGATGCTCAAGTCGCTCCTGGTCCAGCTGCTCCAGCCGCTCTTCCTGCTCTGACCTGTGCTTGGCTTTACCTGCTACTCAGGCACATCTCTTCGGCGATGGCTAAAACACACAGTCCAGAAAGAAAGACCAACTGAGCAAGTGTGCAGGTGGGGGAGCGGAGCGTAGGATACACGGAACATCAAAGAGGTCCTGTGCCTGGGGCACTGGAGTGTGTGTGAAGATCTGAGAGGAGACATGACACTACAAATAACCAAGGTCCAGTTCAAACGGTCTTTTATTCAAAATAGTGGGTTTTTCATTTATCCTGAAGGTCGCAGAGAGGCACTGTCCAGCACAAGGTGGGTGGAAGGGGTGGGGAAACTCCAGGCAGAGGCCACTGGGATGAGCAGAGCCTGGATTAGAACAGTGGCCCAGAATGGAAAGAGGAAATGGATGCCTGAGCTGTTTGAGCAGTCAGAAAAACAAACATGAACATGGGGATGAGAGAAAGGGAGGCTCCACACTTCAGAGCTAGACCAGTGCCATTTACCTAGGGGACTGAGGAGGAGTCAATGACGGTGAACTTGGTTTTAGATAAAATGAGTTTGCAATACTTGAAGGACAGCTAAGTGGTACCCATAGAACTTGCAAGCAGCACCGAGTTCAGCCCTGGCCATTAAAAGAATGGAGACTAGCCAAAACCGGTTTGGCTCAGTGGATAGAGCGTCGGCCTGCGGACTGAAGGGTCCCAGGTTCGATCCCGGTCAAGGGCATGTACCTGGGTTGTGGGCACATCCCAGTGGGAGATGTGCAGGAGGCAGCTGATCGATGTTTCTCTCATCAATGTTTCTAACTCTCTATCTCTCTCCCTTCCTCTCTGTAAAAAAATCAATAAATATATTTTAAAAAAAAAAAAAAAAGAAAGAAAGGAGACTAAATAAGATAGCGTGGGAAAGCACCAAGCCCTGGGCCAGCACACAGTGGGAACACCAGGGATATGTGTGGAACCTGAAGGTGATCATGATCATCGACGTGTCTTTGTTTATATACTGTGACCAGGAGTGTGTGGGCAGCTCCTTCTTTTCATCATGGTCCCCTCAGGGCAGCACTGGCTAAGAGGAGAGGACTGTGGCCGCTGAGAAGGGATCTTGTGGTGTCCACCTCCTCAGCTCCCACGCTGGGGATGTGCCTGCCTCTTCCCGCTCCCCCACAGTCCGCCAGCCCAACAGGATTCCAGAGCCTAGGAGGTGTCCCCCAGCCTGACTCAGGCAAACTGAGAGACTGTTTCTGACATGCAGGCCCTGAGGCAAGTCTTGCTCTGGGAAGATAAACAGGTTTTTTATTACCTCCACCTTTGGACAAAGCTCAATCCCTGGCTTCAGTAGTGCTCGTGACACCTCCCTGGGAGGCGAGAGGCGAGAGCTCCTTGAGGGCAGGACCTGGGTCCCTCAGGTCCCCATTTTCTCCTGGCACCTAGCACCTTGCCAATGACCTGGTCAAGTACATGGTCCAGGAAGGAGTGTGGAATTTTGACTCCTTTGTGTTTGGTTTCTGCTTCTGAGCCAGATGGACCAAGGAAGCAGAGTAAGACTCAAAACTCAACAGAAAAATGTCATTCATGCTGGGTGGCGGGTAACAGTGTCCAGAGCCAAGAATTCCTGCGGCCTCCTCCTCCTCCAGCTCTGCACCTGCCCCGGCCTCTGAGGCTGAGGCTCTCAGGCACAGATTTACAAGTCACTTCTGAGATAATACATTAGGTTCTTTAATAAGTGGAGTTCACCAGCCCCCAAATGACATCACCTATCACCTTTAGCAGGAAATTGAGGCAGCTCCACAAGCTTCTCCTGCCCCAGGGCCTCCAACACTGGTCTACAGGAGCCTTGGAGTGGGAGCCAAAGACATGGGGGCCTGCCCCCTAACACCCCACAGGGGCTTGCCACTAAAAACAAGCCAACTAACATGAACTCCCCCTCCCCTCCACATCTTCTGTTCTGTTGGCACACCTCTGTAACCTCTCTGGCTAGTACAAGGCAGACACCCTGGGGCTGCTTCTCACTCCAACCAGCTATGGCCATACACATGCTAACTCAACCCTATGCCCCAAACAGCAGTTATGGCCTTTCAGCAAAAGGGTTGCTCCCAGACCAGCCCCACTCCCTCTTGATCCCCTGGGCAGCCTTGGCCCCTGATTTGGTGACCAGCCCAGCCTATCTTTGCATTTTGGCCAGCCCCTGACCCTCCCTGGTGAGCTGTCAGTCATCCAACGACTCCACTTAGAGAACAATCAATTTAGGTTTCAGAGATTTGGGAGACCTGGGGAGATTTTCCTAAATGAGATCCCCACTTTCAGCACAAACTCCCAGTTGCCTAGCAACTGTAGGAAGGGATCTGGGAAATCCAGAGCATACTCTACAGCCCTGTATATAGTGATGAGCTGGCTTGGTGTGGCTCACCTACAGGGGAATGCACTGTAGCTGATAATTATCAGGGGTGACAACCAGAACCCAGACCTGCTATTACTGTGTTTACGGAGAAGCAATTGCTACAGAAGCTCACACCACTGGCCTTTCCCAGGCCCTCACCCTTCCCACCCCATGCTGACTAAGGGAGTAGAAATAGCCTCAGGCTGTTCCCAGGAGTAGAAGCTATAGCCTCAGAGTGCCCCAGGGTGCTGTGACACCGGTTCTGCCACTTAAGCTGCTCCCCAAAGCTGTGAGTGGCCCCCACAGAGGCAGAAGGAAGGGTGTGAGCGCGGCTCAGGGCACATACCCTTGACCTGGGTAGAGGCAGGGTGCATCCAGGGCCAACAGAACCAGAAATTATGTTCGGGATGCGGGATAGGGGTGGGAGGGGAAGGAATGATCCTGTTAAAGGGATACAGGGCTTTCTTTTTCTTTCCTGAAGCCAGTGGCCTGCTCTCTGCCTTCTGAGTGGGCCACTCAAGGGCAGGCTAAGGATGAGGAGTTGAGAATGTTAGCCCCACTCTCCACCCACCCTCAATTCCAGCCTCTTCCGGTCTCTGTGGCTCTCCAGCTGTGTGAATATGAGATTTCATCCACTGTCATGAAGCCAACAAGGAAAGAGGGAAAAAGACATTGATAAAGCCAGCCCACTTGCATCTCTCTTGGGAGCTCCCTTCTTTATGAACTGCTGACCTAAGGTTCACGGGTAAAAACAAACACCCAGACTTCCAGCAAATTCTCTGAGAATGATATATCACCCTTTCAGAAAGCTTCCCAGCTCTGCCTTCTGTGTGCATCCTCCATGCTCTGGTCCCAAATCCTGGCTCTAGCAACAATATTCCGATGTGCCCCACCTCTTTTCTTTGGTATCTCTGCCTCCATGAGGCACAGGACCGTGGTGGAGCCTACCTAGAATCAAGACCATGAGGACAACTAATCAAAATCATGGACTCAGACTGCTAAATTTTGGCATGACATTACATATAATCTCATCTAATGTCCCCATTTTACAGATGAGGAAACTGAAGCCCAGAGAGAGAAAGTGGCTGACCCTCAACCACACTGCTGGTTAGTGGCAAAATTGAAACTGATTTCCAGTCAATGTTCTCTCTGACACACCAGCCTGCCCTTTGATTCTGCTTGCACTTCCGGTTCAGATCACAGAAACAGAGTGGTTGGTGTACTGTTTTAACCCAGCATTGTAGGTTTAGATACCAAACACTCTAAACTTATCCAAAAAAAATTTACAAGGCTCTTATTCTATCCTCAAAGCTTTGATTTCAGGGAAATGAAGTTGATATTCTTCTCGTATAGGATGGGAAACTGAGACCAGAAAGAGTTGCCTTGAGTCACAAAAAAGATGTGTCAAAGAAGAAGCGTTCATGTTTCCTGACCCTTTGTCCAGGGCTCCTTCTATGGCACTCCATGCCTCCATACACAGGAAGTACCCAAGTGCCACCTGTCACAGGTGGGGCCCCTTCCAGAGAAGAGAACTGGACACATAGCCAGACATCACAGCACTTTAATTCTGAGCTAACCTGCTTCCTCATACAAGTCACTGGTCTCCTGAACATCATCCTTGAGGAGAAGCCATTCTCCCCTTTCTTGTCTCACTGCCCCCTCCCAGGGTCACCATGCCCTTGGGGAAAGAGCACCTCTGCTCCTCTGTCGAGTCCCGCTCCTGGTGGGAAAAGGGCCTCTGGTGGTGGTGTCCATGGGTGTCAGCACCTTTTGCAAGCTGTAGGGTGTTCACCAGGAAGCCTGGCCTGTTAGAGCAGTTAGCGCTCCAGCCTCGGCCTCCCTGCTCTGGACAAGGGTTTCTCTGCTCAGACTCCTGCAGACACTGTGGGAAGGTCGTGGCCCTTGAAGAGAGCATCAGAATCACTGGGGAGGCTTGATAACCACAGATTGCTGAGCCCCAGAGTTTCTGGTTCAGTAGGTCTGGGGTGAGTCTGTGAATTTGCATTCAAGCTCCCAAGTGACGCCGATGCGGCTGGTCCTCCTGGACTTTGAGAACCACACTTTGAGAACCACTGTGATAAAGGCCACAACTCACCCAATCTGTGATCACCTGCATAGGTCTGGAGTCTGGGGAGGATCAGAGAGTGTGCAGAGGAGGGCTGGGGCTGAGAAGGAGTTTGACTGAGGACCAGCCACCTACAGGGAAATTTGGCATGTGCTAGTGGTGCACACACATGTGACTATTGAATGCTCATCGCCGGATGAGTGTAGCAATTTGGGAATTGGGAGCCTGGAGATGAAAGGCCCTGGCTGTTTTCACTCTCCCTGACCCCTTCACTCTCGGCTGCTTCCCTCCAGGGAAATTTCTCTGAGTTTTGGCTTGCTGGAGCTGCAAGAGCAGCAGGGTGGTGGGGTGGGGCAGCAGAGTGAGCCATGCCACGGGTCTCTGTGCGCACCTGACTGCAAGGCAGAGACTTCAGGAAGGGCACAGTAAGGAGCTCAGAGAGCGGAACTCGCTGGCCAGTGGACAAAGGGCCCAGATAAATCGCTGAAGAGGGAGGCATTGGGCATGACAGGGAGGAAGCGGGGACAGGGCAGCCCCAGCCACTGTTGTCTTCTGTTGGCAACTGTCCCTCCCCTCCTGGGCTCCTTCAGAGGCCCAGGCAGGGCCAGATGTCTGCCAGATTTTCAAGAGGGCAAGAATCTAGTCCAGGGGTGGGCAAACTTTTTGACTCGAGGGCCACAACGGGTTCTTAAACTGGACCGGAGGGCCGGAACAAAAGCATGGATGGAGTGTTTGTGTGAACTAATATAAATTCAAAGTAAACATCATTACATAAAAGGGTACGGTCTTTTCTTTTTTAGTTTTATTCATTTCAAATGGGCCGGATCCGGCCCGCAGGCCGTAGTTTGCCAACGGCTGATCTAGTCCCTTGGGAGGTGGAGGAATGGCATCCAGCCATTCACCTCCCCCCTCTCCTTGCTGGTCCCTTGGGGAAGGAAGGCGGGAGGAGAGAGAAAGACAGTCCCTCTGCAAATCAGTGAGCATAGCTTCTTAATCAGTCAGAGCGTAAGGCTGCCCAGGAGGGTGAGAAGCCCAGGCTTTACAGCTGAGAAACATGATGACTAAATGCCAAGAAAGCTGACCCAACCCTCCTGAGTCATTTCCCAAAGGGCTTCCCAGTGGCCAATGGGCTCAATGTGCCCAGAACCTGCCTTACCTGTAGGCAGAGGAGGCGTACAGTGTAATTTAAGGGGAAGCCAAGCAGATCTGCCCCCAAATCCCTCTTCTGTATCCTAAACTAGAGTAGGGCCAGAAATGAGTTTTCATTGCTGTGGGACTTTAACTACTTGGGAAGAGAAGCATGCTCATGCCAGAGGAGCATCCCAGGCATGCCACCCCGGCCCCTGTGAGCAACACGTTTGGCCTCCCTGCCTCCACAGCCTCGCCTCTTCCCGCCTCCCCCCAGTCAGGCATGTTGCAAGACTCCATTGACCAATGTTTATAGAATGCTCCCAAGAATGATCCAGTTGCCAAATGCTTGAGTCACCTGACCTAGTCACCCTTTGCTTCCCACCAGAGTGGAGATCAGGCTCAGCAACATTTCGTCACAAGGCCTCACGGGCTTAGAGGCCAAGCACGCCTCCTAGACCTGCTTTTCCAAAACCAGGCAGGAGGGAAAGAAAGACACCTTTAGCAAGTGCCTGATATACGCAGGGATGGAAACAGCTGCTTTCACAAGGTTTACATTATCAAACGTTACAACCTTGTATGGCTTCATGACACCCATTTTCAGCTGAGGCAACAGGAGCAGAGAGGTTAAGTGGTTTGACCCAAAGACAGAGCTTGAAAATAGTAAATTCAAGAGTGGAACCCCATTGTCTTCACCTGGGTTCCCCCAAAACCAGAGCCTCAGGCAAAGGCTGATATGTGAGCAGTAAATTTGGGGATGTGACCCAAGGGAGCAGAAGCAGGGAAGAGAAAGCCAATATGGTGATGCACTGACTGTCCATAAGGGTCGAGCGGTTGACCAGTACCATGGGACCATCTGAGGACACTTGGATGTATCTCAGGATCATCCATTGGGAAGAAAAGGGGAAAGCACTGATCCACTGGCTGTGGTCCCCTGTTGCCCCCAGGTATTACTTCCTCTGTATTTCTCATTTGCATGTGCACAGGGCTGGGAATCCTGCACAGAACCGGCCATGGTAACAGAGGCTGGAATAAGTTTCCAGGCTGCAAAGACTTGAAGTTGCACCTGGTCCCACCATGTTATTCCTGTAACTTACACACAGTCCATTGGACTGTCCATTGGACACTCAGGGGAAGAATCAAACTGCGAATTACAACCCACTACTTCCATCCATTCATTCAACAAGTAGTCATTGCAGGCCCACTATGTGCCAGACACTGGGGTTTAGCAGTAAACAAGGAAGGCAAGATTCTTGCTCTTACGGAGCTTAAGTTCTAGCGGGAAGGGTGGGGACAAGGACGATTAGCATCTAAACAAACAAGTGCTGACTGTACACCAGGCACTGTACTGAGCACAAGGAAACCCCAAAGAAGTTGTTTCCTTGTTGGGGAGATGCAAAAGCAATGTACCACCATCTCTTATGGTAACTCCCATGTTAGGGAATACACACCCTTCTCTGGAGCATGCAGCAGGGGCCCTGGGGGTATCAGGAAGAGCTCTCTGGAAAAGACAAGGCACAGGCTCCTTTGAAAGTCAGGCATCTCTGGAGCGGGAAAGAGAAGGGTGTGCTCCAGGAGAGGGAACAGCATGGGCAAAGACAGAGAGGAATGTGAGTCTGCCATGCTCTGGAAAACTACAAAGAATCCAGTGTGAGTAAAGGGTGCTCTATGTGCAAGATGGCGTCAAAAGATGAGGCAGGAAAGGCAAGCAGGGAACAGACCACAAAGACGTGAGTACCTAATACTGAAGCATTTGGAAGTAATTTTGAAAGTGAAAGTGAGCCTGTTTTAGTCCTTTAAACCCAATGAGCTCTTGAATATCTCAGCCAAACAGGCACAGACAGGCTCCAGTGGTCTTGGGGGATCTGAAAATGCCAACTCTGAGTTGCCTGGGTTACATGTCAACAACTCCGCTCTCACACTTGATGGGCCACAGTGGACAGAGGGCTCCCTCTTGGTCACTCTGCTCAGTGCACCACCCTCAAGTCAGTTCCTTTGAGGCTAAAGAGTCCACCTTCTACCCCATGTCTTTCACCTTCCAACTCAGTCTCTCCCCTCCTCAGCCTTCCCCTTTGCAGGCAGAATTTCAAGGGCTGTAACCCAGGTCTGTGACATTGAGGACTCTGAGTTCTGGTGAGGTGCCTCCTTGGTTTGCATGGAATATTAACCAGGAGTTGGCAGCTGAACCCCACCACCGAGAGCTAAAACCAGAGAAGCAACTGGCGTCTGGCTGCATCCCTCACAGAGGCCCATCACATCCATCATCTGGGCAGAAGAGCTTCCTGCAGCCCACAACGCATCCATCCCACAATTCCCCTGTAGAGCCCTTGTCAACTGAGCCCCTGGCTTCTGTGCATTCTTTAAAGCAAAGAGCCCTGCGATGATCTGAATGCAGATGAGAGCAAAACTCAGCAGCAGCCTTCTTGTTCTCCAGTTGAGCAGAGAATGAAATCCTATTCCAGCACCCTCCTATCCCAGAGAGACTCTGAGATGACCCAAGCCACAGTCGTGGGTCCACAGGCCCTGTAGTTCCGAGCTGTTTGAGCACCTTGAGCATGCAGCCAGTGCCTGGGGTCAGCTCAGAGTCCTTCAGCTCACAGGGAAGACATGAAGACGACTAGGCTCCTAACCCTAGCCCTGTTGTTTGGAATTTTTCTTCCTTGATCTGTCCCTATCCCCAGCAAAAGTTCCTGGTCCTACATCCCATTCCTCCAGGCTCCTGGCCTGCGCTGGGTGGCCCTTTTCTATGCCTGCCTGCTGGTCTGCTCCTCACAGCAGATGGTCATGTGAGTGCGCGTGCGCGCGCGCGCACATACACACACACACACACACACACACACACACACACACACACATACACGGCCCTTCAATCACACACCCGATCCTTCTGGAGCTATAGGACTTGAGCCCCTGAAGGACATTCTGGGCCTGAGATCCTGAGTGTCCACAGCTGTCCTGGGAGGCTATTCCAGGACACACACAAACATAAATCAACAAGGCAGCAGTTTCCATCCCAAATATGCCAAGGATCTAATTAAACTGACTCCTGGGTTGCTCCCCTGAATAGATAAGCAAATCAGAATCCTTGTGTGGGGCCCTCTCGTTTCCCAGACATTCACTATCCTGCAGTTCACCTCCACTCCCACCCGGAGGCTCTCCCTGGCTTACAGGTCCTCAGAGCCCTACAGATGCTGGGACTCTTCTTGAGGGGGCGCTGAAGGGAGATGTGTGGTGCTGAGCACTGGCCAGGAAAGGAATTCCTGGGGTTTAGCAGGACTTGTCTTGTCAAAGATGGGGGGAAAGATGGCCTCAGAGCTGATTCCCGGCTCCCAAGTGCTGGGATGCAATCTTTCACAGCAACCATGACAAGCCCCCACCCGCTCCATCCCCAGGCTCCCAGTAAGAGCCAACAAAACAGATCTGTCTTCATAAATCCAGGCCCTCTAACTGACACAGCTCATCTTTTAAAAAGACCAAGAGAGACTACCCCTCCCGGTCTCTTCCTGAATCTCAGTGACAGATTTTTCTGTTTCACCTCATTACCTCCTCCTTTCTACAGGGGCCCATTCATTTCCACCTCATTTTCCTCGAGGTTCTTATTCCTGTCCCCATCCCACCCCAGCATATCCCAGCAGGGTGGACTCTATCTTCACTCGTCTTTCACCCTTGCAGACCCAACCCCACTCCCTCGGCACTTCTCTCTGGATTAATACAGTTTCTCTTTTCTGTCCCTCTCCTACTGATCAAAGCCCTACACGTCTTTTAATCCAGTATCTCAGGAAGAAACAAATCACAGGGCAGTGGTGTAAGAAGATACTGACCTCTGGGCTTTGACTGAGAGTGATGGGGGACAGGACCCCTCACTCTGGCCTGGAACCCTCCCGGCCTCCGTTTGCTCTGAGTATCAGTAACCTCTGCAAAGATCTTAAACACCAGCATTCACACCTCTGACTCTCCCACGGCATCTAGCAGAGCAGCAGTATAAAGTACACACTCACTAAATAATTGATGAATGGAATCCCTATATAACTGGAGCCATTCATTGAATGCTGCCTCGGATCATCAGTATATTTCAAAATTGCAGGCTCTTGGAGTTAGAAGGGACCGTGGAGGTCATCAGTTCCTCCCCCTCCCAGCACAGGAACCTGCACTGCAGGATTTCTGACAGGTGGACATCTAGCCTGGACTCCTTGCCCATCTCCATGACTATGAGTGTCTCAGGAAGCCCAGCCCTTCATAGTTGAGATCTCTGATTATGGGAAAACCCTTATATTCTGGCAGAAATCTCTCCCCATGGCTGTGCCCCACACCCCTCCACACAAAAGCCACAGAAATGGTTGCAGGACTTGTGTTTGCTGTGAAACAGTGAGCTCTCAGTGCCCCGGTAAGGGCCCAACAAATGGGTTTGCTAAGTGAAGGTGATGGCAACTTCCCTCTAGAGCAGCGGTTCTCAACCTGTGGGTCGCAACCCCTTTGGCGGTCGAACGACCCTTTCACAGGCGTCGCCTAAGACCATCCTGCATATCAGATATTTACATTACGATTCATAACAGTAGCAACATTACAGTTATGAAGTAGCAACGAAAATAATTTTATGGTTGGGTCACAACATGAGGAACTGTTTTAAAGGGCCAGAAGGTTGATAACCACTGCTCTAGAGCACTAGGTAAGCAGAACAGCAGGAAAGGAAGCCCAACCCCATGGCTCTGCCCATACTTGTCCCAGGTCCCCGCCCCTTCATACTTTCCTCTGCTAAGGAAACAACAATGTAAAACCAAAAAAATAAAATAAAAAAATCCTAGAGTTGTTGGGCTCCCATCCTGACTCTCAGCCCCAGAGCATCAAAATGTTGTCGATAACACTTCCCCACCAGAAGAACATGCTTACAGAGAAAGTGAGGATGACTTTCCAGACTGAGAAACACAAAAACCTACTCCCTCTGCTCAGTGTTCGTGACTCTGTTAATAACTCAGAAGATGGGAAGACAAACAGCAGTTAACGTTGGACCAGGTTTCAGGCCAGCTCTTCCAAAACACAAATCAATCTTTTTCATTCTGAGGCTTTCAAAGAACAAGATGTTGCCTGGAGAGCCATAAACCTGGCTGGCAGTTTTCTAGCCATTTGGATATTAAGTGAATGGAGATGCAAAGATACACTATGCAAATAATAGTCACATAACTGAGCACCCTTTGGTACTGGACCACGGGCCTAGAATAGACGAAAGCACGTCCTTGCCTGTGTTCCTGGGGCCTGGAATTGGGCCTAAGTTAGAAAAAAAAGAGTGGAAGGAATGGCAGAGAGCAATACTCATGAATATTTATTCCCTGAAAGGCTGAGTTTTAAAGTAGTGGGGGGAAAGAGCCAAGTAGGGGGGTGATGATAATGGTTGAGATGAGGTAGTGTTAAGTGACAGACCTTTATAAACTATAACACCCTTTGTAAATGTGAAGTTACAGACCAGGAGTCCTCAAACTTTTTAAACAGGGGGCCAGTTCACCGTCCCTCAGACCGTTGGAGAGCCGGACTATAGTTTAAAAAAAAACTATGAACAAATTCCTATGCACACTGCACATATCTTATTTTGAAGTAAAAAAAACAAAACGAGAACAAATACAATATTTGTATTTGCATGTGGCCCGCGGGCCATAGTTTGAGGACCCCTGTTACAGACTATAAGAGTAGATTCACACAGAGAATGTCCTCAGAAAATGTTTAGAATCCTTTTTCTTACCTGGGGCATAGTTCTACCCTGGGGCTTTTTATGGGGAAAAAAGGCAAAATAAAAGCTGACTGTGTTGGCCAGAAAAGAAGCAAAAGGAAAGGGAAACATTAATGAAGCAAGTGCTTCGAGTCTGCAGCACACATTGAACTCTGCCCACCTCCCTTAAACATGCCCACCAAAACCTGCATCCCCTCCAGGCTCAGGCAGGCAGTCCCAGAATGGGTTCTGGGAGAGGGCAGCAGAACCTTGGTTCTGGGATGGCCTTGGGCTTGACTTTGCAGAGCTGAAGAGGAAAGAAGTTCAAACAATGCAGCGCCCTCCCACCGGATTCCACCTTCTTCTGTTGGCCACTTCCTTCCTTCCCTCCTTTTTCCTTCCCTTCCTGCAGGAGCTGCTCTGCCCCACCTTCCTTCCTGGGGAGGAGGACCTGCCCTTTCCTCTTCTAGGGCTGGTGCCAAAGGGATGAACAATGTGATGCTGAGGGGGGCAGGGGCAGAGGTGAAGGGACTCTAGAGGGGGGAAGAGACAGATGGTGGATGCGCTAAAGCAAAGAGTGGCCAAGAGGAGGTGGAATAAGAGAGATGTTTTACTCCTCGAGTTGCACCAAGGTTTTCTGGTTACTTCCCAGTGTCCTTTAGTACGTTCCCAAGCAAAGAGACCGCTAATGGCAGCAGCAGAACCCCCTCACTCCCACCTACAGGCCCACCCATGATACCCGAATAATGTGATTTCAGGGTCACAGGAAAGGGGTAGTGTCAGGGAGACAGGAAGGGGGCTCAGTCTAGGTAGGCAATTGCCATTCTCTCCCGCTGTCCACAGCTCTCTGAGAGAAAAAAAGTGGGAAGGGAACCAGGAAAGAGGCAGAATGTCAAGATGGTTTCTGGAGGTCTGGAAAGGCTGAGGGCAGAAAGTAGGGTTAGTAGGCAGGGGAGCAGACAATAGAAAAAGCCACTCAGAGCTGCGAAGTATACGGAGAGGGAAGCAGTCGCCCTTATAATAAATGTATTAAGGAGAGGACAGCATGGGGGAGGGACAAGGTCCAACGGAGTCGTGTTTTAAGGCAAAGCTTTGGAGTGAGGGCCAAACTGGAGGTGGCAGCACAAAAGAGAAAGCACCCCAGGCGGCAGCTGTGCGGGTGGACCGAGTGAGAGATGAAAAGGAGAGTGGGAAGAAATCAAAGGGTCGGTGGAGTGAAGGGGGGCGCCCGGGAGAGTCCCGCTTTGTTTGTCAAGGGCGGCGGGGGCAGCACGTGCAGCCAGCGCGCACAGGGCCACCAGGCTCCCCGCGGAGGACCCGAGAGAAAGCAGAAAGCGCGATGAGCTGGGGGCATCCTCCGCCCCTCCGATTAGCCGGCCTCTCGCCGGAGGCCCGCGCCGCAGAAGGGGCGCATTGTTAGGTCCCAGGCCGCAGCAGATTGCCGCTGTCCTGCAATACCCTCGCGCCCTGGCACCGCGCCACTGGCACACCCGCGGCTTGGAAATAGCTGCGCCGTTCCCATGGTGACGAGGCAGCGACTCCCGCCCCCGCCCGCCCGCGGAGCTGGCCCGTCCACCGGGTTGCAGCGGCCTACCCCCCACCTGGGCTCCCCCCACCCTTTGTTACCCCCAGCAACCGTGGCCGCGGCTGCGGGAGGCAACTCTGAACCGGCCCCGCCCCCGCCCGACCGGCTCTCAGGCCGGGCGCCCGGGGAGCAGCACAGGAAGCCGCCCGCCCCTCCCCGGATCCCGCCGGAAAGGCGGGCGCAGGGAGGAAACTCCCCAGCGGCGGAGGCTGCCTGGAGCGCCGGTGCTGGGCTCCCAGTCTCCTCACCCCTGGCACCGCCTGACCTCCCTGCCCCTGGAAATCTTCTCGGGATCACCCGCCCTTCCGCCAGGGCTGGGAGGAGACCTTGGTGGAGGCCAGATGAAAGAGGGGCCTGCAAAATAGAGCCCTCTCTTACCCCAGGGCCTGAGAAACCGGGAGTTGTGGGCCCAGGGAGCACTGGGCTGGAGGAGGATCGCCCTGGGGTGTCCCCCTCCCTCAAGTGCACTGCACCCCATGAAAAAGGTCCCTATTGCTCCGTGCTGGGATTACCACTTCCAAAAGATTTTGATGGTGCATGACCCGCCCACCCCACCCCGTGCGTGCGTTTTGTTTGTTGGTGTGCTGAAGAGGGAAGATTGCAGATCCCCCAAAGAGTGTCTCCAGCATCCAAGTTGATCAGATCAGAATTGAGGCTTTCTGACCGACCAAATGGGGAAGGGTGGGGAGAAAAGGGGCAGACCAAAGAGGGTCCCATCTATGCTGTCCCTCTTAAGGGATAGTCTACCCCTAACTTACTTGGAATGTAAGTTCCTTCAGGACAAAGCCCATGGCACATAGAAGGTTCTGAACTAAATTAATGGTTAGCGAATGGATATGGCTAAAACCAGGTAGTGCCTTCCACATTCATTTGTCCTGGGTGGGCAAGCATCCTAAGGAAGTACAGTCAGAAATAATTCAGGGTCACTTGCTATTTGGTCCCAAATTAAAGAAACATAATAAAATAATACATTGCATTGATAAAGTCCTTTCCTCTAAAAATGTCACCTCATTTCCTATATTTTTCTACTTGAGATTCCATAAACTACCAGAGCAAAAAAAAAAAGATTCATATGTGGTGAATAAAACAAGGGTGGCAGCTATGTATGGTCATAGTGGAGGAACATAACGAGTTCGACTTTGCTCATTTTTAGAGTCCTATGTCTTCTTGGACGTGGTGCAGTGAGATTACCTTGGTATGGAGGAAAGAATTTGGGGGTGTACAGTCAGAGGACCTAGGCATGAGACTTGCTGGGCCATTTACGCCTAAGTCTCCTCATCTGTGAGATGGTGGTTGTAAAGATGAGATGAGTTAATGTATGAAAAATTCTCCATAAGCCATAGGATATGCCACACATTGCTTTCGTGATTGGGACATCTATAAATAGATACATAAGTTATGATTCATATACTGTAGCTGCAAAATGCTTCCCTGTCACTGCTGGTTACTTCTCCAGATATCCTCGTAAGATACAGACCACCTCTGCCAGTCTCCTCTGAATCAGGGAAGAAATCCCATCAAAGAGAAATTGAGCTGTTTTTCCAGGGCCACTCCTGTATCCTTGACTCAGGTTGGCATTTAAAAAAAAAAAAAAACAAGCAGTAACAGACTTCCTTTTTACTTCTCAGCCTAAAAGATAGCTTCAACTACTACACACCCCAAGTGAAGGCACCCAAATCCAAGCCCAGAAGAGCAGTCCCAATAACAGACAGGCAGGGAGTTATAAAAGAATAGATGTTGACATAGGACCAGAAAGACAATCTGTTGTCCAGAGAGCAAGACAAGAGGGTGCTTGGACTCAGGATTTGCAAGTTGGGGGTCTTGGGGGAGGACTGAAGGGTTCTATGTACTGTTGAATCTCATTTAATATTTACTAGGGACTGAATTATGCTCTCCTCATTCATATGTTGAAGCCCTAACTCCCAATGTGATTGTATCTGGAGATAGGGTCTTTAGGAAATAAGTAAAGTTAAGTGAGGTCATAAGGACTGTGGCCTCCCCACCACCACCTTGAGAAGATCTGATGAGAAGGCAGCTGTCTGCAAGCAAGGAAGAGAGCTCTCACTAGAACCTAACCATGCTGGCACCCTGATCTCAGACTTCCACCCTCCAAAACTGTGAGAAAACAAATTTCTGTTGTTTAAGCCACCCAGTCTTTTGTTATGGCAGCCCGAAGAGACTGAGACAGGTGTGTCTTTGCTTGGAGCTGAGTGGCCCTCCTACCACCTCCACCACCTGGCATTTTGTTCAGCACTTCCACCGTTGTTTCATTTTTAATTTGTAACTGTGAGTTGGAATTGGCAGAATTTAAAATGAAGAATTTAAAACTCAGAACGATTAAGTGACTTGCTGAAAGTCATACTGATTGCGAATGGCCAAACCAAGACGCAAGTCTCCCCAGACAACATCTCGCCAACTAATGCTAAGTACGCACCACGTGCTAGGTTCCAATCTAGATTATGGGGATAGAAAGATGAATGTGATTTAGAGGACGGGAGGGCACAGTCTGGTCAGGAAAAGAAACATGTGAACAAATAGTTACAGCAAGAAATGTCTGCAAGGAGTGACTGGTCCAGCAGGCATGTGGGGAAAGTGGTCCAGGCATGGGAATCCTGGGAAAACATGGCTTTAAGGGGAGTCACAAGGGCTGCTGAGAGCAGGGGACAGTGGAGGAAAAGAAGAGGCAGAGATGCCCCAGATGCCATTGGAGATACTGCAATTTTTCCTCCCAGTCAAGTACTCTGGGTGCCTCCTCAGGGCCCTGGCCAAAGGGGAGAACTGAACTTGAACAGAGACCAAGGCTGAGACCTTAAGGACCTAATCTCCCTAAGGAGAAGCAAGAGTAAACTCATCAATTAGGTTCATGTTGATAGTCTACAGTAAATTATCTTTGTTTGACCCAGGGCCTCCTATTGGTTAGTTATTGCAGCCCTAACTATTTGTAAATAAGCGATAATGTGCTTTAATTAGGAGATGATTGCATAGCGATAGCTTTAGGAGCAAGGTGTCAATGTTTTCACAGAATCTCAGGCCCCTAGTCACAGGAAGTCTCACGTAAAGGAATACTTGACCACCCCTCACCATTGAAATGCAGAATGCAGAGACCGGACTTAGTTAAGGTCCACCCGTTCCCTTTGGGGGGCATTAGTCCAGGTTCTTGCCAGTTATAGTCACACACATGAGGATCAGCTTATCTTCTACTGTTTTCTTTGAGTACAAGTTGCATACTTGTGTTTATCACATCTTTAATCCATTCTAGCTTTCAGGGGTTCATTACATGCTGCACTCAAATGCCCTCCTGGGGGGAGGGGGACTGTGGGTTGGGGAAGAAATGAGCCCAGTAGCACTACTTGCACTCCAAACCCCTCTCCCAGAAATCTACTCCAGAGGCCCAAGTTGCCCACCCCACCCCCACCCTGCCCCCCCGAAGGGTAGCCAATTTAAGAGCTGTTCTGGGATTTCAGCATCTCTCTGTCTGGGAGGAATGAAGACTATCACTTCTCCCTCACTGGAGACCTCATTAGAACTTGAACTCTGGTCTTTGTTTCTTCCCAGTGGGTTCAATACAGTGGAGAAGGTGAGGGGAGAAGGGGGGTTAGTAAGCCCACAACTCCCAGAACAGCAGGAGTCCAACAGCCTCTGAGAACTGGAAGTGAGTAAACAGGCAATTACCTACAAGACAGCAGGGTAACCAGAGAAGTGGCTTAAATGATTAGATTCTGCTCACTGCCTCAGAGGCGGCTGCCTTCCCCGCAGCCCCCCTCCCTCCCAGCTCCTCAGGGCGACTGGTCCCCACCCTCTGCCTATTTCCCAAGTGCAACGCCATCCTCCTTAGCAGCAGGTCCCAGGGCTGAGAGGCAGACGGCTCTGTTCTGCCGAATTCTTCTTGGCTTGGCCATTGTCAACATCGCTGCTCTTTGTCTATATCATGAGAAGGGGAAAGAATCAGAGGGTGCTGCTTCCCTTCCTACTCAACACCCCTACGACCGTCAAATCCTTTTGGGGAAGACAATTTAGGAAGAAAGAGGAATGGGAACCCAGCTGGGCAGGAGGAATTGTGGGGTTGGAGTGAAAGAAACCTTACATTCCTTTCTCTCTCTTGGCTGTGGGCTCCCTCCTAAGACTTGTAGGCTAGTCCCCATTTTTTTTACTTTCTATCTCTCAACTGACATCAGTGTAGATCCTGGCACAGGAAGGCCTTTACATAGATAAGATTAAGGTCCAGCACTTACCTTCAAAGAATTTGCAATTGGGTGGGGAAGAAAGAGGTAAGGAATTTCAGGAAATTAAAACACATGGACATAAATAACAATACAAGGCAATGTTGAATAGGTGCCTGAGAAGTGTCACTGTTGCTAATGGCCCCAGTCATTTCTCACCTGGATTTTTAAAAAAACATGTTCTTATTGATTTTTTAGAGGGAGAGGGAGGAAAGGGAGATGGAAAATTCAATGCCTCCCACGTGCTCCCTACATCTGGGCATGTGCCCTGACTGGGAACCGAACCAGTGACCTTTTGGTGCATTAGATGACACTCAACCAACTGAGCCACACCAGCTGGGCTCACCTGGATGATTGAACAGCCTTCTGACTGGCCCCTGCCTCACTCTGCCTCCAGTCTTTCCTCTTCTTCCATTCCCAGTCCTGTCACAAGATAGCCAGTGATGGATCTAAATGCAAATCTGATTGGGTCCCACCCCCGCTTAAAAGCCTTCATATTTCAAAATGAGCAACCCCCCTAGCATGGCATGCCTGGCCTTTGTAGTCTGACCTCTCCTAATCCTTGGGGCCATGTCCACTCTCACACCCATGTTCCAACCATAATGAAGCATTTATGATGTCCAGACACTATCAGCTCTCTGGCCTCAGGGCCTTTGCACATGCAGCTCTAGCTGCCTGGAATGCTTTTCCTCTTGACTTTGCCTTTTGAGACTCAGCACAGAAATGACCTCCTCTTCCAGGAACCCTTTCCTGACATTCTGTCTGGGTTAAGCACCCCTCATCAGTATTCCTTGATCACCATAGTTCTAAGCCTGAACTATAATGAGTTTTCCATCCCTCTTGCCCCCCAGGCACCCAGTTCCTCACTCATTGTGTACTCAGTGCTTGGCACAGAGTGGATGATAACTAATGATTGAATGAAAGGCTGAATGCCAGGCAGAGGCATTAGAGGCAATAGAGGCTTTGAGTCAGAGACTGACAACATCACCAAAACAATATTTGTAAGATGCATAATCTATTAGTTCTAAAGTGGGGCTAGGAGAAAGGGAGCGTTGAGGGAAAGGGGAGAACAGACTAAAGTAATAAGGGCCTGAAGTAAAGAATGAAAGAGGTGACAGTGGGAACTGGGAACAGGAGTGGAAATGAGCTTCATTGTCAATGAAGGTAAAGCTATAAGCTTTAGCAAGTGTCTGGATGTGTTGGCAAAAAGGGAGGCGAGGGGGGGGAGGGGGGGGGAGGGATGGGTGAGGCCAAGGTCTGCAGCCCTGGCACCTGAGAAGGAGCTTGAGTGGAAGAAGCAGACAGAAGTCAGGAGAAGGCACTGGGTGCGCATAGCAGTGGGGAAAGGGCTGCAAGGATCTGTGAGAGGAGATGGTCTGTTTTTAGAAATAGCGTCAGCTAATTAGGACAGGGCGCAAACAGACTGCAGGAATTTTGAGCTCTGGGTTGAGTTTTGTCTCTGGGTGGTCTAGGCATGCAAAGACTCCTGTTATCCTTGCAGAAAGTTGTGGTGAAGGTCCAGTAATGATGTTGCTTTGTAAATCTCTTACAGCTTTAGCACCAAATGCTCCCACACCAAGGAGAGCTATTAATTCTTTTGCACACACACTCCCCGCTTCAGCCCCCGTTTCCAGAAGACTTTGCTGGGGGATGAGGCTCTTTCTCCATCTGGTCGGGGCTCCGTTTCATCAAATGCACTGCAGTTCTCATCCACTCGCTACCTTTTCCTTTTCTCACATTCTTCCTGTTTTCTGACTCTGAGTTTATTTTAGTCTAGTGCTTCTCTTGAAACCATCACAGACATCTGTCTCTCTTGTTTCCCCACCTACCCACCCCTCTTCCCTCTCCCACTCCTGCTCTCATCTCCTTAGCCACTCAGCAGTTGCCTTCGGAGACCTACAACTGCTGTTTCCTCCTCTTCTCTCAGTATCCGGAGCCTCTGTTGGACAAGTCTTCGCCTGTCCTCAGCCGCAGACTAAGCCTCCTTAGCACTGAAAAGGACAGATGAGGTCAGACTTGCTTGGGAGGAGAGGAAGAGATCATTTCTTACCCAGGAAACCACGCTCATTCATAACTGGCTTTCTGAATGGGAACAGGCTATGAGAGAGAAGGAGTGTGTGAGAGTGAGTGAGTGTGTGTGTGTGTGTGTGTGTGTGTGTGTTCTGATGAGAAGAACCCCAAATCCTGATTTCCTCATAGCACACGCCTGCATCCCAATATGTTTTAAACTCCTAATTAGTGTAAAAAGGATGAAGCATCAGAAATATATATGTTTAGATGAGTGGCTGGTGGCACTGGGTTTGGGGAGTGGTCCTTTATCCTCCAGGGACCTCTCCTAGTTTGTTTACCTTGCCAACTGGTATGCCAGAGTTTAAGCTGCAAGAGTCAGGGCTGGAGTGAGGAAGAGAAAGCGGCTGCTGATACTAACAAGATCCCTGGAGTGATTCATTGGTCTCTCCAGTCTCCTTTCATTTGACAGGAGAAGGAAAAGAACGTGCTGATTCCTTCTGATAAGAGACCCATACTTAGCAGTTTATATATTCAGGCCCCGTTCACCTCAATATCGCTGTTTCTGCAGCCACGCTTCTGTCTTAGACATTCGCAGGCCCTTTGAATTGACCCAACGTCCTCTCTAGCCATCACCCTGGTTCTCTTCTTTTGCTTTTTATGTGAAATTTCTTGGGGAGGGGGATACAGCCAGAGTTTCCACATCCTGTCATCCACTCCCTTCATAATTGGGGTTTCTCTACCTTCTTCTACCAGAACCGCTCCCCAAATTCACCAATGACAAGCTTTAGTTCAATGGCATTTTCATTGTTGTCATTTTCCTTTTCTGCTGCCCATCTCCTCTGGTTCTACTCCCGCCTCTCCACAAACTGTGTTGCTGCTGACAGCACCCTCTCCCCACTTCATTCCCTACCTCAGGCTTCCCCCTCACCAGATCCTTAGTCTCTGCCCTCCTATCTCACCTGGAGAGTTTATGCTCTCACTTTAAGGACCATCTCTAAATGCTTCCCCCTAAAGAGCAGCATTTGAAAGGCCCAGAGGCCTGCAGGTAGTATCTTGTGGCTGGAGGCAGCATGCGAGGGAAGGAATGGCCAGAGGGAGCTAAGCCTTGAGTGACCTCAAGCTGAGAAGTTCACACTTGACCTTGAGGTCAGTGGACATAGCCGCTTTTTAAACTTTAGAGTGCATGCACACCACCTGGGGATCTTGTAAAAATGCCAGAGTCCGCTATCAGGGGTGGGGCCTGAGCTCCTGCACTTCTGGCAGACTCCTCATGAAACCCACGCTGCTGGCCCCTGCACCTTACTTTGAGAACCTACTGTCAGATTTGGGTTCTCTGTTGTTTTTGCATCTCATCTGGAATGTAATCTGACTCGAGGGCCAGATCCTGCGGTTTGCATCTTTGTATTCCCCCTTGATGAGTTCCTTCTGGGTGTTCCTGTAAATACTTAATAGATGGGACCCAGGGCTGAGTTGTTTATAGCTTCTATCTTTGCTTTACAAACACTGATTTATCTCCAAGTCACAATTGTGAGGCAAGTGGATACTTTTTCCCCCCCTTTGGACTATAAATAGAAACCAAAAAAAGTGGAGTGACTCTCCAAGTAGTGAGTCACATTTTCAGATTCTGGTCCACAGGTCCCTTGCTCAGAGGGGTCCCGGAAACCAGTCCATGGTGGGTTCTATCACTGCCCCTGCTTAGGGGGATGGGGGGCTCACTTGACCATTCAAGTTCACTTCCTCACTCACTCTTCTGGGCTGTTTACTCTTTCCTGACTGTTACTGTAGACCCTCCCTCTCTCTCCCCCTCCCCCCTCTCAAAGGGGGGAGTTCAGGGGCCTCAAGGAGCTGCTTGTTCCATGTCAGGAAGCCCGATGCCTGGTGCTGAGGTGTCTAAAGGTCAGGAAGCCGACGGCTGGGCTAGCCCACAGGCCAGAATCGCCCCCACAGCATCTTTACAACTGCTCTCCCCAGTGCAGACCAGGAGAGACTCTTCAAATACATTTTGAACAGGGAGTAGGGTGGGGGAGAAAACCGCAGAAATCCGAGTAATAACCACCTGAGCGAAACGTCCCAGGTACCTGCAGTTCAGCCTCTGAAACGGAACCTTTGCTTTCAGGGATTTCTCCCAAGGCCATAAAAAGAAAAGCAACTCCAGTCTCCAAAGTAGGTCACACAGTCAGAGAGAGAGAGAGAGAGAGAGAGAGAGAGCTGATAAATGCAGATGCCAAGGCGCTCTCACCCTTTTCCAAACCAAAAATAAAACTGGGAAGTTGTTAGAAGAAATGGGAGATGGTGGTGCAGCTTGGAACAAGCCAAGGGGAAAGAAAAGCGGTGAGTGGGAGGAAGGTGGGGGCGGGGAGGGATCCTCCCGGGGTTCACGGCCCACAGCGACCTTCTTGAGCAGAACTTGACTCAGTGGCAATTCCTCCTGGTGACTGCTCTCCACCCCACAATCTCTCTTCAGACTCTCTGAGACTCTAGCTCACTTCCTGCTGGTCAGCCCTGATGCATGCGTCCAGTGAGTTAGAGCCAGGCCCCACTCCCGCTTCTCGAACTCACAGTTAAAAGTTTCTATTAGTCAATCAAAGCCTCGAGGGGGAAGACAAGGCACAAGGGTGCTTCTGGATCTTCTTCACAGAGCAGCTCTGTGATTCATTCTCTGTTCTAGAAAGCGGCGCACGCAGCCCCAGGAAAGGGAAAAGGGTGGGAAGTGCTGTGTAGCCGGTATCTGGGCTGCCCTGCCTTTGCCTCTCCTTCCCTCCATCTGGCCGCCAGCCAAGCTGGTTTTCAGAGCTGCTGCTGTTTCTAGGATGGCTACTCCCACCCCCACCCCCAGCTATTGTGATGGAATTGGGGGTCTGGTGAGGCTCCAGGGTTAGATGACCAGCTACCACAGCTGTATAGAGTCTCAGGAAACTCTGCAAGTGTCAAGGTCATTAAGTCCAACTCTGCTCCTTCTTAGGGGGTGGTGGCATTCCCGGTCACAGCTCTTCCCTGAGCACCCAGACTCTTCCCCAGGCAAACAATGAACGCCAGTGTCTTCAGGAGGGGAGGGCGGGAGGAGAGACTTAGACCCAGTCAGAGGACAAGCAACGCAGCACCGCACCGAAGGAAGTATCTGTGCCACAGAGGGCAGGAGGATGCTCAACTGGCTAGAAAGAAAAAGCCAAGCAGGTGTGGATCAAGGTGGAGAAAAATTCCAGTGGGTGGTATCCTGGGTGCAGGAAAGTGTGGGGAGCAGCCGTGGGAAATCCTGCACCACAGGGACAACTTCAGTGCTTTGAGCAGAGGAGATAGGTTTTCCTTTACCACAGAGACACACGTTCCTAGCAGCTGCCCTTCTCCAAGACTCGAGAGGTGGAGCAGGTCAAAGAATGAACAGATGGGAACACATGGCTTTTGGCACCTCCCTGAGTTCTAGAAAAACTGAACGGAGCCGTGCCTTGGCATCTACTGGAATGACTGGGCTGGGACAGCCGGTCAGAGGCCCAGTTCATAGGGGAAAAGTGGAGAGCTGGGGCCAGGGCTGACTTGGTGCTAAATGGGTAGAAAAGGGGAAGGTGAGTCTCACCTTCATCCTATAAGTTAGGGGTGTGGCTTATCACACAGACACAGGGTCTTCTTGTGACCAGAAAGCTATTAATAAGTGTATTTAGCTCGGCTGGTGTGGCTCAGTGGTTGACCGTCGACCTATGAACCAGGAGGTCATGGTTTGATTCTTGGTCTGGGTATATGCCCAGGTTGCGGGCTCAATCCCCAGTGGGGGGCATGCAGGAGGCAGCAGATCCATGATTCTCTCTCATCATTGATGTCTCTCTCTCCCTCTCCTTTCCACTCTGAAATCAATAAAAATATACTTTGAAAAATAAGTAGATTTACCAACAAATATCACAGGCCTACTTTATACTAATCCCCTAAAAGAATCATGTTTCGGGGCCAGCCTTCCTTCCAGCAGCTTTTAAAAGCTGACAGCAAATATTCTTTGTCACCCGCCCATTGGTGGGCAGCATCTTTCCCCATAAGTGGGCAGGGTCCAGTGGTGGAGTATGCAGCTGGTCAGAAGAGCAGGGGAGAGAGAGAGGCCCTTTCAGGAATGCAGTCCCCGGAGGCTTCTCCCGCCCTGCATGTAAGATTCCAAAAGTCTGAGCTAAACCCCAGGATATAGTCCAGCAAAGATGCTTTGGGCTATATTCCTCTGGGAGAGAGCAATTGCTAGAGAGGGATTTTATTTTTACAACCCTCTTTCCCCGCTGGGGTTGGGGGTGGGGGTGGATGGCAGGCAATGGGAAAAAACTGTGTTTGGATGAGGAAGGAAGCATTCTACTAGCTGTGTGTATCCTTTTACACGTTCTGCTCTCACATATTCCCTTCTCTATTGTGCCTTCAATAATTGTCTGAAAAACTCCGAGGGCATGAGTTAAGATCACAATGAATCCTAACATAACTCTGCTTCTACTATATTTTTGCTCCCAAAGCTTTCCACTGGGTAGAATTTTAAATTCGAACAATGGTTCAAAGGCTCAGAGACAAACTGCTCATTACTGGAAAGAGTGCCAGGAATCCTGGGAAGCAGCCCTCACTCTCCACTGGAGTTCTGCACCTAATAGTAATGGCTTCTTTCATGGTCACGGGAGGGTTGGATCAGCGTTTCTTTTCATTCTCGTTTTCTTTCAGTAACTGCTGGGATGAAAGCAAGTCTAGGAGAATAAAAATTTCACAAACAGGACAAGAATAAAATATTTAGGGCAAGAGATCAGAAGTTCTTTGGTTATTCAGTGAACTGAACTAACTCTACTTTTAAAAAGTATAAGGAAATAAATGTCCATCAAACTCCATGTCACAGTGGGTATTAGCCTTTCGACCCCATCTCACAGGCTCTAAGCTGCGTTGTCATGCCTAGCAAGTTGCAGTAAGAAACTCAGACTAATCCAGTGACAAAATGGAGTTTTGTTGTTATTAATTCTGTTCCCAATATTTACTACATCTTTATTCTGAGAAGCATTCTACCAACGTTGTTAAATGGCCCATTCTCTGTCACTTCCCACCCCAAAACCCAATCAGTGATGAATGGTAGGAACGGGTTTATTATTACTGCTTTACGTCCCTTAGAGCAAACCTGATCACTGCAGAGGAGCAGTTCAAGCTGTCCATCAATTAGTGCCTTTCCCCAAGTTCAATCTGAGTGGGAAACAGTTGGAAAGAGACATGCTTGAGAAGTACTGTACTAAAACTTAACACCTTTACTCATTATTAAAGTGATCTTCTTGGAGTGCTTGTCACAAAGCACTCCCCGCCCCCGCCCCCTCCCCCTGAAAATAAGGTGGTTGTTTTTTAAAATTTATCTTTATTTTTTAAAGAATTACAGATGGCCAAAACCGGTTTGGCTCAGTGGATAGAGCGTCGGCCTGCGGACTGAAGGGTCCCGGGTTCGATTCCGGTCAAGGGCATGTACTTGGGTTGCGGGCACACCCCCAGTGGGAGCTGTGCAGGAGGCAGCTGATCGATGTTTCTCTCTCATCGATGTTTCTAACTCTCTATTTCTCTCCCTTCCTCTCTGTAAAAAATCAATAAAAATATATTTAAAAAAAAAAAGAATTACAGATGACCCCCATTTCCCCTCCCCATTGATCTTCTCCACTCCGATACTGCCTTTTCCTCAGGCCTTCACCAAACTATAGCCTGTCCATAGGTTATACATATGTGCATATAAATTCTGTTAATTTCTTCCCACCCCCACCCCCAGCCCAGAGCTAAGGTTAATTTGATCAAGAGAACAGGTCCCTCCCAGAGTGGTGAAGAAGCAGTTAGGTACTATCAGTATTGCTTCATTTCTAGCCACACCGAATCTGATTTAGTTGTGGGTGATAACCCTATCCTGGCACTGGGAAGCTCTTTTCCAAGACCCATCAATTAACACAGCTTAAGAAACATTCTATGCCCAAGCAATTCAGGCTAAAAATAACTCTGTGGGCTATTTTTTCCCCTTTGCTCATCCACAGAAAGCATGTCAACAGGATCTTTGCTCCTTGAGTGTTTTCACTCCTGCTTACTCCTCCCTGAAAATCGAGTTGTTTGATTACAATCAGGAAAGTTGCTAGGTTGGTGTGAGACTTACCAACCAGCAAAACTACCAGTATGCTGATGGAACTAAGCTTTGGGACTGGCAAGTGTCCAGAGAAAAATAGAATAAAAGAACCCAGCATTCACAGACAGGATAATTAAAAAATAGATTCTCCTTTCCCCTCCTTTCTTATAAATTACACAATTCTTTGATCATATCTGATTTATACACAGAATTCACTTCTACCTTTACAATATTAACTTAACAATTGAAAGCTTGTTATGTATAAGGTACTTTTCTAAGAACTTTAGGGGCATTCACTCATTAATTTGCACAACTCTATGAGGTAGATATGGTTATTTCAATTATACATTTGAAAAAACTGAGGCAGAGAGAGATGAAGTGACTTGTCCAAGGGCCCTCAAGCTAATAAATGGCAGAGCCAAGATACAAGCCCAGGAAGTCTGGCTCCAGAGCCCATGTTCTAACCATTACACACACTGCTTCTGCAACAAAAAAGATGACCTTTTCTGAATTCCTACAAAGCTGTATCTCCCTAACTATCAAATATGTCAATTTACATTCTCTAAATTAAGCAGACACTTGGTCCTCTGGTTCATCTTAATGTGAAAACAAGGACCAACAGGAACTTTCATCTCATCTCAAACCTATCAACTCTCTTGTACAAAACAAATGCTACCCCCTCTCAAATATGAAAATGCAGTGAGATAGCTGTTCAAGCATCAGAATTACTTTCTAGCAACAGGAAATGTTTGCAAAATTAAGGCCCTGGACACCTCTTTCAGTTTAAGCAGTCAGCACTCAATATATCTCTTGTGGCTCTAACAGAACTTAAGTAGCTATCTCTGAAAGACAAGTCAATTTTAACAAGACCCTGATTAGAGAATGTTCAATTCTATGAATATATTATGGTGATGGGGCATAAAGTAGAAAGTTCCTTATGCTTAATGTCTCACCAATAGGTTCACAAAGATATCAAAGCACTGGCCTACTCAGCTGTGACAGTTCATATAATCAGGAGTTCAGGAAGGCCAAAGCGCTATTCATATGCTCCTTTTGCTCAAAGGCCCTAACTTTACTTAAAACTTTGTCTAATCTTTCCTCAATTTCTCCCATCTCTCAAACACTCTCTGTATTCATAAGCTTCATAGGCCAATGCCATATGTCAAAGTACTAACAACCATATTTTAAGACACTGTTCTTCAATTGGTTTGCTTCTGAAATAGATTATTGAATAACTTTCAAATATTGAATATTTTGCCTTGGGCAAAAAGCTCTCTCAAATGCAATAACTGTAGTAAAATGAACTGATGACCTGACTGTGTTGTAAATACCTATGTGTTTACAACCACCCAAACACTGATGTCACCATTTGGATGACAAAACAAATCAGGAAGTTTTGCTAAATAAGTTGAATTTGCTTAGTCCTCCTAGGCCTCCTCCCCTATCTGATTTGACACAAGCAATTTCCTTTCACTTTCTACAGATATAACAACAAACGGGAAAAAGCATTGAAAATGCTACCCTGACAGTCACTTAATGCAGAGGTGGGCCGGAGCAGCTGGACAAATCAGTACCATCGGCTTCCTTCATATGTGTTATTTTCAATAACAAATCTGAGAGATGTTATATAGCTTAACAGGAGACAAAAAGGTGTTAGTGAAAAACATTTTTGTGGGTGGGAAAACCTTCAAAAATTGGTACTTAGGTTATTTAATATTAAGACACCATCAGACTGAGCTGTAAAAAGTAAAACTGTCCTAAACTGACTTTTGAACAAGGCAGTTGCAGTGGCGAGTTTAAAGAAACTGGCAGGCCACTGATACTAGTATCTACTAGCAGGCCTCTGATGGGGGAGAAACTTAAACGGGTCTCTTGATACTTAGTGAGGTCAGCAAACAATATCCCCAGCCTGTGCCGGCCTGATATTAAGGGCCACACCTTCCATTTCCCAGCCGGGACCATAGTTCCCCGCCTCGCCTCCCTCCCAACCCACACAGGTGATTACAGACAAGGAGGCAGTGATGTTGCTTCAAAATATTTAATACGTGTCAGACACGTGAAGTTACATTTTTATACAAAAATCCATACAACGAAGGAGAAAATACTGTACAAAAAACCAGCTCCCCCAACCTTTATACAACAAAGACTGGAGTCACCATATCTACAAAACCGTAAGGTCTTTTCACTTAGGGGTTCTGTCTGTAAACTTTGTTTCATTAAACACTTTTTAAAAGCACTGTGTAGTCGTTTTGAGCTAGAGCTTTTAAAAATAGATCTTTTCTCTAGAACTCCGTATTTCCAAGCCCGAACTCTTCTGTGAAGTCCATCAAGCTTTTTTCCCTGTGGGGTCCCCTTTCCCAGGATAATCAGGGGGTTGAAACGTTTCTTCGGCGAGAGAAAGGCGGGGAGGGAGAAGTCACACGAGTCTCTACTCCAGACTGAATCGCTCTCGTCTGATGAAATCTGCGAGGAAACGCCGCTCTGGGCCCGAGCGAGCGGGTGTGAAGTCCCTTCCTGCCGCGGGCGCATAGGGGAACTCCCGCCCGGTGAGCCGCTTCCTCCTCGCGGGGCCGGTGGAGGAAAGTCCCCGTCGGCCCCCCTCTCCTCAGCCCGGGGGCAGGGCGAGCATTCCAGGAGGACAGAATAGTCTTAATTCACGAAACACACGGACAGACACAGACACACAGACACACACATGAACGGCCCTCCTCTTCCGATAAGCCTCACGCTCCCCAGTCTCAAGAGAGGTCCCCAGAGAGGCCGACCCGCAGCACCCCGTCTCCCCGGGCGCTCGGCGCCGGCGGTCTCCGGGGCGCCCCCGGGGCTGGCAGGAGCCCAGCCCTCCCGTCGGGACGCCCGATGCTCAATCTCCAGCCGCGCGGGGCCGGGGGCTCAGAAGGCCTCGATGGCTGTGCTCCACGGGCTCATGTCTCTCAGCACCGCCGTATCGCAGCAGATCTGCCCGGGCTCGGCAGCTTCCGGACCCCGCTCCTCGCCCTCGGCTTCCTCCCCGCCGCCCCGCGGGCTTTTCCGTAGGAGTCCCGAGAAGCTGGAGCCGAAGATGCTAATGAGGTTCGCCACGTTCCCGGTCTCCATCTCCTCCTCCCCTTCCTCCGCCCGGCCCGGCCGCTCCTCCGAGTCCCGGCGGGGCTTCTTCACCGGGGTCGAGCCGGGCGCCGGGCGGCCCGAGGGGCCACAGCCGCCCGCCCCCGCCGCGGGGCGCTTCCTGGGGCCGAGCGGGGGCGGCGCAGGGGGCTCGTCCTCCGCGCAGCAGTCACCGTGGGGAGCCGCGCCCGGCTGGTCCTCCACACCCGGGGGGCAGCGACAGTCGCGGCGAGCCTCCCGGGGCCCCTCCGGGAAGGCGTCCGAGCCTCTGGCTTGGTCCCCGGCTGCCCCCGCCGCCGCCTCTCCGCCCTGAAGAGTGTCCCTGGCGCAGGTCACGGTAGTCGCGGGCTCCGCGTCACCCGCCCGCAGCGCGCCTGGGGCCGCGGGGTGTGCTGGCTGCGGCTCGGTCCCCAGCCCGGCGGCGGGGGGCGGGCGGCGGGGGCGGCTCTCCCCCTCCCCAGCCCGCCGAGGGCCCGGCCGCCGGCTCCGCGGGCAGCTGCAGGGGGGTCCCCGAGGGGCCGGCCAGGTAGAGACCGGGGCACGGGTCGCTCAGGTAGACCTGGCGGGCGCTGCGCAGCACCAGGGAGACCAGCAGGTTCTTGTGCAGCTTGATGCCGCCCCGCTGGACCCGCGAGTTGTAGATCTTGCCCAGCGAGATGCTGACGATGCGGTGCGCCTCCAGCTTGAACTCCATCCCGCCTGCCGACCCTTTTCCGGGGGACGGGCGCGGGGGTGACGGCTGAGCCCGGGCTCCCGGTCACACGCGGGGAGAGGAGTCGGAGGCCTCAGGAAGTCGGCCTCAGGGGTGGACCCTCGGTAACTGAAGACGACGCGGAGAGACCAATTTCGATGACGCGCTCACTGACTCCTACGTCCCCTCCAGTGCAGACAAACTCCCAGCCTCCGGTCCGGTCGCTAACTGAGGGCAGCCCTACCGCCCGGCGCTTTATATAAGCTCCCCGCCCGCCAATCGCGAAGGGCCGCCACGCCCTCACGAGCTGCGCGCGGCCAATCGGAGCCCGGGGAGGGGCGCCAGAGCCATTCGAACGTTAGTCCCGCGGAGCAGGCTCTTAAAGGGGACGCAGTGTGCAGGCGGCCAGCGACAGGCGGGTGGGGGGCCTGGGCTCAGAAAGTAGGTGATAGGGGAGGGGGCTTAGCCCCTGTATTGTTTGTAGGAAAAGGTTCTGGCTTGGGCGCTGGCTTGCCAGAACCAAAGCAAAACAAACCATTCGAACTTGCATCGTGCAGGTGGACTTTGCTCTGCAATCAAGTCCGGATCCTTGCCTCATCACCCCACGCCCCACCTCCATTTCCAAGGCGGCGCACACCTGAAAGGCTCTGGTCACCCCTGGCAGAAGTGGAGATGACAGCAAAACGTGGCAAGAGATACCCCCGGATAACAACATAGTATTACTGCACGGTATTTAGCAGATACTAATTTTGTGTGAGTCCCTTGCTCCCTAGAAAATACTCACTCTCTCTCTCTCTCTCTCTCTCTCTCATCTGTTAATTGTAAACCCGAAAAAAAGAAAAAGGAGGTTCTACAAGTGCCTACATTTTTGGTTACTTATCAAGAAATTGTGACTAGGCACAAAGACCAGCACCTATCACTTTGTTCTCTAGATTTAACAACAAGCACAGTTGTCACATAGGTTGCCATGGAAGGTGGTACAGATTCCCCACAATGATTTCTCTCCAGCAGGAGGGCTGACCAGCCACCCTTGGAAAAATCTAGCCAGTTCTAAGAATATAAATAGAGAAGTCCTGTGTTCTCATCATGATGTCATAATTTTATTTTGTGCCAAGGTAAAAACATTGGGGAAGGGTGTTCCAGAATTTTCTGGTCAGTCAACCATCTACTGACCCTCAGTACATGACATTAGGGCAGAACCACCACAGGGTTGTCCAGGGTCCTAGACTGGGTTCCTAGAGAGTCAGTTCCCGTCAGTCCCACTTAAACCCCAGCACAGACCTGCCTGATAACTCTGGGTGCGTAACCTCCAGACACTTGAGTCTCTCCAACTCTAAAAGGGAGAATTCACATACACATCTGCTCTAGTATGCAGAACATGAATGACAGCTCAGCCACGATCTGAATCATGAAACTATGCACAGTTTTCTGGAAGTCTATGTGGAACAGTTAGCCTGACTAGGATTTGGCCAAGTGGTGTATAGAGTGGTGTATAGTAAGTCCTCACGTAATGTCATTGACAGGTTTTGTGACTTTAAGTGAAATGATGTATAATGAAACCAATTTTTACCATAGGCTAATAGACATAAACAAGAGTAAAGTTCCTATGACATCTCATTGTTATAAGGAAATGACGTTGAACAAAATGACATTATTTGAGGACTCGCTGTATTTAGTTAGGAGAAACACTAGTGAGAGGTGGGCTTGATTATGGCCAATTCACAATCAGAGGCCTCCACAGGATGCGATGGCTCAGTAACATTACCTATGCCCACAACTGGTTGATGGCAACGGAGACACCCGTCCATGAGGCCCAGAGCTCCTCCCCTCTAGGAATTTTCAGCTCGCATAAAGAAGGGCATAAAATAATAACACAAATAATTTCCAAAGCAACCTGTATATTTTGAGCAATAACATGAGAAATACTTTCTTCTATTCTCTCTTTCTTGGAGAGTTATCAGTCACTATAAAACACTGATTAAGAGCACAGGTTCTGAAGACAAGCTTCCTGAGTTGGAATCCCAGCTCCACTTTTTACTTGCTGTGTAACCTTCGGAAAGTTATTTCACCTTTCTGTGCCTTGGTCTTTTTTCATCTTAAAAGAAGATAATAATAGTGCCTACCTCTTAAGAGTTTTTGTAAGGCTAAAACAAGGTAACATGCAAAGCTCTTGGAATAGCCTGGCACATAATAAGCGACCAACGTACAATAGTTATCAGAACACATCACCCCCAACACCACGTTGGGGCGGGAGAAGAGACATAAGGGGTGGGGAGGGACTTAGATGGGAGAAAGAAGTTGTATTTAAGGAGGGTATTGAAAAATCCTGAAGTAGGATCCACAAGTTCCAAGCAGCAGGAGCAACAGAGTCCCACATAGGGAACTTCCCACCTGAGAGGTATGCCAGGCACCATAGTAAGTGGAAAAGGCTAGAAAGAGAGTCTGGGCCTCCGTGGTAGTGGGTCATAGATGGCTCAATGAAGAGATGGGCCACTGGGAGCTACTAAAGGCTGTTGAGTAAGAGAACCACAGAATGGGTCCTAGAACAGTCAGTACACTTAATTATAGAGAGGACCACTTAAAGCTCTTGTGGGAGTTCAGGCAAAGGATCACGAGGCCTGAACTAGGTAGAGAGAGCAAAAATGAAAAAACAGAGACAGAGTGAACCTTAGTGATGATCTAGGAAGCCACTACCCACCCAAACAGGTCATTTATGGAGCCAGACTTCACGAAGCCTTCCTGACCCACCTGAGCAGGGCATTCCGCCATCCTGCATCGTATGAAGCATTCTTCATCATTGCCCTCATCACTTTCCCCTCTCATGCCCAGCGCCCCTCCCTAGCTGTGCTTTCAATGAAGGCAAAAGCCCATCTATACCAGGAGATAGTGAAAATATTTAACAACTGGGTGACACAGACACTAACCATCAGAAGAGTCCCAGAGGCCCTTAGAGTGCCTGCGGTTGGCAGGGGGTCGTGGGGGGGGGGGGAGGGCCTTCTGCAGGAAGGACTGAATGTCCAGAAAGGGAGGTACACAAGGTGCCTAGGGCAGAGATCCTGCCAGCTGGCATGGAAGCATTTCCGTATTTCAACAACTGGCCATGGCAGCGCATACTGAGTGATTGATTATGCACTTGGATGAAGGAGCCCCTAATAAATGATATTGTCTGCCAGGCACTGTGCTAGTCACTTTGCAGGCCTTATTTATCATCCTTATAAAGTTCTTAAAGCACATGTCATTTTCTCCATTTACAGAAGAGGAAACTAGGACTCTGAAAGGTTAAGTAATTTCCCAAAGTCATACAATTGTAGGCGGAGAGGTGGGATTCAACTCCAAATCTATTTAACTCTAAAGTGTGAGGGTGGGGCTCTGAGGTTCAAACCTTGTTTCACCTCTTACTTGCCGTGTGACTTTTGAAAAGTTATTTCACATCTAGGTGAAATGAGAAAGCCATGTCCTAGTTTAATTATTTAACCTTTCTGTGCCTCTGTCACCTATTATGTAAAATGGGAATAAGAAAAAATACCTACAGTGCTCAGTACAGTCTAGCAGCACACAAGCACTTTCTAAGTCTAGGTGTTGTTATTGTTACAGCAGTGCCTAGCTCAGTACTGAGCACATGGCAGGTACCCTGTCAGTGCTTGTTGGATTTTGAATGCGTTTTTCTACTACACCACATAATAGGTGCTCAATAAATGTCTGCTGCCTTGAGATTGAGCATGATCACTACTATTATTATCAGAATTTCCTCTAATCCTGAGATAGCAAAATGGTAACTTGAGAACTTATTTCTGCAGGGCCTGGGCTCTTACGATCAGCAAGCTTCACCTCCATTTCCCAAAAAAGGTGGGAAAGTATATAACAAATTCTTCTAAGTTTTAAGAAGCAAGTAATTGAATTTGCTGTCATCAATCTTTGGGATTTTCTCAGTTAAAAAAAACACACAAAACCACACAACTGGTAGCACTATGAGAAACATGAGGGCTATCAGAAAGACAGAAGCCCTGCTCTGGAAGAAGTGGCCAAGCATATGCAGTGGGTCTGTGCTGTCCTTCCACCCCCCCCCCCCCCCCAACCATCTTCTCAGTTTGGCACGAGCAGATTAGCGTGCTGAGTACTGGCCACAGCTGTTCCCACTCGGGCACTATCTGGCTCTGGCCTGGGAATTCCTCTCATACAGGGTCTGTCTGCCCACTGCTGTTGACTTTATTTCTTGTTTGCTTGACTAATGAAGGCAAAGTATTATTATCAGGTGATTACAGAGCTTATATGCCTTAAACTGAGTCTAGTCTGTATAAGAACAGTGCAAACTCACTATGGGTTATGCACACAATCTCCCTGTAAGAAGTGCCAATGAGTGAGAAGTGGGTGGGTGAAATAAAAATAAGTTCACTGAGGACAGAAAGAGACTTGACTTTCGGTGATGAGCGCACAATGCAGTGTGCACATGATGTTTTATTGAGTTGTACACTTGATAACCAATATGGTTTTTATTAATCAGTGTCACCCCAATAAATTAAATTCTAGAATCCTAAAAGTTTGATACTAAAAATAAATAAATAAATAAACTACCCGCACTGTGCCTGCCTTTCAATGTTAGGACTTTTGACATTTTCTTGGCCAAAGTTGCTTATGTGAGTGAATCATTATTTGTATGACATCCTGAATTCTTTTTTTTAAAATATATTTTTATTGATTTCAGAGAGGAAGGGAGAGGGAGAGAGAGATAGAAACATCAATGATGAGAGAGAATCAGTGATCGGCTGCCTCCTGCACGCCCCCTACTGGGAATCGAACCCACAATTCGGGCATGTGCCCTGATGGGGAATCCATCCATGATCTCCCGGTTCATTGGTTGATGCTCAACCACTGAGCCATGTTGGCCGGGTCTGAATTCTTTAGGTAAAAAGCTCTATAAAAGTACAATATTAGCACTTTATGTAAGCGATACTCCTCTTGCTCTTCTGAGAACAGACAAATCCACTTTTTAATCCAACTTTCTCTCTCTCACGATTCTGGCATATTTTACAGCCTTTTTTCTCTTGGCTGCTTGACTACTGTAGAATGTCTTTATCTCCAAATAGCATTTGACTAGGGGTGAGCACCAAAGCCTGTTGTCTTTCCTCACCCCCATTTCCTATTACAGCCCCACCCTTTTCTTGTCCTGAATTTCCTTTGGTTGTTTTTATGATCATCCTTGTCATACCTTGCTTTCTGTAATACTCCTAAGGAAAGCAAATCAATAAGGAGAGCACTTAAGACTCATTAAAATGAACCTAGTACCCTCTCAAGGCACAGAATGAGGAAACAGCACCATATAAAACCCATACTGCTCAATACAGTAGCCACTAGGCCAATGTGGCCCATGCAACTGAGGAACCGAATTTTAAATTCCATTGAATTCTAACCTAAAAATTGAAACATGATCAATAAAACCCTTGTCCCAAAAACCAACTTTATCCTGTATAATAAAAGTCTAACATGCAAATCGACCAAAGGGCGAACAACTGGTCACTATGATGTGCACTGACCACCAGGGGGAAAACGCTCAAAGCAGGAGCTGCCCTCAGCCTGCAGGCCCCAGGCCAGCCAAGGCAGGTGCCAACTGGGGGGCCCCCTGATCGCCCTGCTGGTCACCCCACAGATCAGCCCTGACCAATGGCCAGGTCTAAGGACCCTACCCTTGCATGAATTTCATGCACTGGGCCTCTAGTTGTGTCATATTTCTGAAGTTTGAAAATTTAGAGTGGAAGCTAAGTTGTAAAACACAGCATATTTCAGTCTCAGTACCAAAAAGAGAATGCAAAATATCTCATTAATATTTTTAGAATGACTACATGTTGAAAGGATAAAATTTCATATTTATTGGGTTAAATAAAATATATTAAATTTAATTTAACCTGTTTCTTTTTAGATATGTGGCTCAAATTATATTTCTATCAGACAACATTGTCCTAGGGATAATAGAGGAATAGGGAGGTATAGACATATAAATATGCACGAGCATATTGTGAGCAATTAACAAAGGTGCTTGATTGGAGAAGAGGAAAAGGAAAGATAAAGTCAAAAGGAAATGAAACAAAAAACAGTTGCGGAGCTGAGGAGAAAAATCAAAGGAAAATGTAGAAAACCGAGCTAACTGGCCAGCAGAGAATTCTTTTTAGAACTGAGAAGTCGCCACAGAAGTTGAGAAACACAAGTCTACGTATCTGAATATGATGACCCAGCGATTATCACAATATTATTTTTTAATTCAACATACGCACATGCAAACTTAAATTTCAGAGAGAGTACTCACTTGGGTAGCATCATTCTCGTGTGTTGTTAGGGTGCATTCATTCTTTTCATCTTGAAGTTACAGGCCCATTTGTTTTCAACGTGCCACTTTCCTGCACAAAAGCTTTCAGTGGTCTCCATGACATTTATGGCAAAAATCCACTCCTTGGGCCAGGTCTCCAGAGTGGTGCGCAGTACTCTGTCAAAGACAAACAGCCTGGAATGGTGAACAGAGCCCGCTATGCGTGGGCAGAGTTGCAGATGGTCCTTACCTGGTAAAAGTGGGGAGTTGGACTAAATTATTGTTCCTCAAACTGTGGCTGCACATTAGAATCACCTGGGGAGCCTATAAATATGGAGATGCCCAGGTCTCAGCCCAAATGATTTCATCAGAATCAGGCACTGGAATTTTTTAAAGCTGGGTAGGTGATTGCAATGTGCAGCCATGTGTGAGAGCCAGTGGACTAGCTGATTATTTCAGGATCATTTCAGGTCTAGAATTCCATGATTCTATAAATCTAGGCAAACCTTTCCAACCTCTCTACCATCCTGAGCAACATAAATGCCCCCACCTCTTCCCCAGCTAGTCAGGTCTAATCAAAAGCATATGTCACCCTGGCCAGTGTGGCTCAGTTGGAGTGTCATCCAATATACCACTGAAAGGTTGCAGGTTTGATTCCTGGCCAGGGCACATACCTAGTTGTGGTTCAATAGCCTGGTCTGGGTGTGTACCAAAGGCAACTGGTCAATGTTCTCTCTCATATCGATGTTTCTCTCTCTCTCCCTTCCCCTCTAAAATCAATGAGTCTATCCTCTGATAACAATTTTTTAAAAAAGTATATGTCTCCTCAACTTCCTCACAAAATGCCCTCTCCCTGGTGCCCAAGTTCTGTACTACCACCTCCTCCAGGAAGCCTTCCATGCCCATTGGTGTTTCTAGTGCTCACTTGGACACACACAGTCATTTGTTGCTTAAAACCACAATATCACTTATCTTGTGATACCCTTATTTTGGTTTTGTATTTTGTTTACTCACAAGTTATTTATTTAACTTGTATGTAGATATATTTCTCAGTTCCCAGGAACATTATAAAGTCCCAGGAGATACTGCATTATACTTTTTTGCATCCTGCCTCATCTACACCAGAACCATGAATATTGGTATATGCATATCAAGGGATCAATAACTATTTGAAAAATTAATTAATGGGTTACCAAAAGTTGAAGCTAAAATATGCAAACAGCCAACTCAAGGGAAAGAAAAAAAAGGAATACTTAACATAAATTATTCTAGTGGCATATTAGCCAAATTATCACTGCAAATACATTTCAACTTAGCCTAGCTTATAATTTAATTATTTATGACCATAAGCTCCACTATTTTCCTATAAAAGCTATTTTTTCACATATAACAAGTTGATTTTTGATACAGTTTGCTTTTTCTGCCATGCTATTTACAAATGTGTGATTCTATCACTGAGAAAGTAATTGCTTACCTACTCTGTTCTGATTAAACATTTATTATGGGTTAGTGATGTACTGAAAACCCTACTGGGTATCATCACCTCATTTAGGGGCAACTTATACTAATATATCTTTCAGCCAATACAAAAGTCTTTCCTCTTCTTCCCATTCCCATCCTAATAAAACGAATTCTAATTTGTTCAAAAGTCAAGTTCATTTTAGATCAACACAGCTTATCTAAATGTTACCATAAAGACTCATTCAGTTTGAAAACCAAAAATCACTACCTCTTTTCATGCTCATTTTGACTAAGTGAACTCCAACTACTCATACAGACACATCCTCCAGCGTAAAAAGAAATTTAAGACCTGCTGTCTGACCAGGAGCTGGGGTGTGGATTAGCAGATTTATGTTTACAAGGCAGTCCGAGCTCTTTTGAGGAAAATGACAGTAACATGGGCAGCATTCTCACATCCTTCCCTGCATCATCATTGTATAAAGTTATCTGAGTCCAACTCCTCCCCTAATAAGCAACAATTCCTTTAGTAATTCCCTGAAATACCAAAAAACCAGTTTGGGGAGAAAAAATGTCCTTTAAAAGTTAAGGTGGACTAGACATCTTTCCATAGGAGAATTAGTCAAGAAAGAAAAACAACCTACAGGTAGTTATAAAATATTCTTTTAAGAATAATAAGATTTGATTCCCTGTCTCTCCTCCCCCCTTTCCCCTCTCCCCCACACCCCTTCCCCCAAGACTGAGTAATGCTTGGGAAGTTTCAGAGGCATGTGGTTGGTGAGGTCAACACCGCAAGGAGCCCGTTTTCAGTCTGGCTCTTTCTGTTTGATTTTGAACTTGCCCACGCGTGATGGCGTGAGCGCATGTCACCACGGCTGTTCCGATCAGCGTGTCTGGGTAAATTGTTTTCTAGTGTGTCAGTGGTGTGTGTCAATGGGTGTTAGTGGGAGGGGGATCTGCTTCGTTAGTTTGGCCTCAAGGGGCTGAATAAAAGCTCTGGTCTGAATGAATGGGAGGGCTTTTGATGTCTCTTTTCTGTTATGAAGGGGACTTATGGTTTGTTTATTTGTTTTGAGGCTTATAAGTGATTTTGAAACTATTGCACTTTGCTTGGTTGGGGGGGAGGCGTCAATATTGTGTTTTAAAATGTGTTTCCAATTGGTTAGAAGAATTGGGTTTATTTAAAAAAACAAAACAAAACAGTCTGGTGCCTGTGCTTGAGGAGGAAAAGGAGCCCTTTATCCTCCTCCCCCTCTTACGGATGGGAGAGTAAAATAGAATGAAGAAGCTCCTCTCTCTCTCTCTCTCTCTCTCTCTCTCTCTCTCTGCCATGAAATCTAACTAGACTGGAAGGGTTTGACAAACAATTAACAATCCTTCCCACTCAGCCGCTGTTTCCCAAAATAGCATCTCCTTGGCTGCCAGGGTAGATGGGGGCCTTCAGGGGAGGAAGACACAAAGGTGCCCTCTTTCTGAAGCCTGCGTCTCTGCGATCTTGAAGGCAGAGGGGGAAACCCAGGGGATTAAATTAGCAGGCAGCCCAGGCTCCACCTGGAAGGGAAATAGATGATAGGCTTTAAAGACAGGAAACTGCTTCGTACTCCAAAATAGTAATTTTCAAAAGCAACACATGATGGATGCTGGGGGCGGGGTTCTCTCCCCTCTGTTCATAATTTGGAAGGAAATCACCCTTTAAGGTGCAGCTCACGGAACGAGCTAGGTGCTCTGACATTCCTGCAATTCTGCTCACCTCGCCCCCTACTTGGGAGGACTATTCCAGCCAGCCCTTCCTTACACCTGACCCCCAGTCACAGAAATTGCTCAACGCCAGGTCTAGAGAGATCTGATTAGGGCTGGGGTTGCCTTTTCTTCTTCTTTCTCTGCCTTGTCGTCTTTCTTTTTTGCTTCCCTTTCCCCTGCTCTGCATACGCAGCAGCCTGCCATGTTTACCTCTTCCTCTTCTCTGAAAAACTGCCTCTCACACTCCCACATGTCAATTTGCTCTGCCAGCCCAGGCTCTCTGAGATGTCTCCTGTCATGATTGGGGGTGTGGATGGGAAGGGAAAGCACACAATGCATTAAACAAAGGGAACAGACCAGCAGCACGTCGTCCAGAAGGTCGGGAGCCTGAAGATAGAGGAGGAAGGCGGAGGAACGGAAGGGCCAAACATGCCCCCAGAGGATTAACAGATTACACATATCAAATTGGAGTCCAGATTTTGCCGTTTTTAAATTGCCCTGAAAATATACCCAGTGGGTATTGAAACAGCTATCAAAAACAGAGATCTGTTCCACAATTTAATTCACAACCCAGCTTCTAGAAGCTGTGGGCTTGGTTCCATTTGCATTGTGTATATGCTTCCCCTGCAACAGTGGCATTCTAGCTCATGGTCTGATCATACGGCCACATCCCTCTGGGGCTGGGACTTCCCGAGAGCAGCTGCAGGTCTCCTGTGTGTATCCTCAGTGCCTTGCATAGCACTTGGTCCAAAACACCCACTCAAATATTAGAAGGACTCAGAGTATTGGGGTGGATGGATGGATAGATAGATAGATAGATAGATAGACAGATAGATAGATGGATGGGAGACTAAATAGTAGAGGAAGACATTTGGAATACTCATACATTATCTCTGTTTCTCCTGATATTCTAGAAAAGGAAATATATAACCGGCAAACTTTCTTCTGACAGGCAGGCGCCACAGAGAAGTGATATGATTGACTCTGATGTTCCAACAAGACTTGCTCCCCATGTATCCTCTTCAGCACCTAGCACTGCACAGAGTTACACTCAGCACGCAGTTGTTAATAATTTAGAGGAGAGCTATTTTCCTTGAAGAAAGGGTTTTCAGGAAAGAGGAGTGATACAAATACAGGATACATTATCTTTCCTACCCTTGACTCCCTGAAACAATCTCAGGGTGAAAGAAGACCATGGACAGCCTTGTAACGTAAAGAGAGAAGAAGGGGAGTGTATGCATGTGGTGTGATATTTCCAAAGGACCCTCCTTCCAAGGCATTTGCAGCTGACTCAAATGTTAGACTTTCAGATCCAGAGATGCTTACATCCAAGGACTCTGCATGATCGAGGGACATTAGTTACGGAGCAAGGTTAGCGCCAGAACAGTAGGCAAAATTGAATGCTTGCAGCTCAGAGAGCACACTTCTTCTCTGCCCCAGCCGGAGTGGGGGAAAGGCTGTGTGAATCCATAAAGGGCTGGAATGATGCTAAGCAACTACGTGACTATGCAGGTATATAACCAAAATTGAGTATAAGGACAAGATAGCTCAATCTGGATTTGTCACTCAGTTAGCTTTAAGGCCATTCATGTATTCAATTCCTCCCCCACTGCCCAAGCGCCACAAAAACAAACAAACAAACAAAAAAAACAGAAACCTTGGAGAGTTGAGATTTACATAGGCCAGGAGCTTTACCAAATTCTGAACACAGAATGTGCCTGGGAGGTATTAGAAAGGGCAGTTAATTGGTTGGCTCCTGAATGTGTTAATCCTGAGCAAAGCGGTGTTACTGCCTCATTAGCACACTAATTCTACGGACTATTCTCTGCAGTCCTGTATCACTTAATATCCTGGGCATTTCTGGAGGTTGTTTAACAAAATCAGGTTGCATTGACAAGAATTGCAAACTAAGATTCTTGGCTCAAAAGCCCTTGTTCAGGAACATTTTAGATTAAGAAAAGATAAGGTTGTAGATACGTGCCTGAAATACTGAGCCTGGTTCTTCCTTCTCTGCTCAGAAAACCTGTGGTTGGTTGGGGCACGGTCAAGGTCCCTTGCCTCTACTGAAGCACACAGTGAGAGGTGAGCGGTGTTGCCACCTCACCAGCTGTGCTGAAAATAGTCTCTGGGACCAGAGAAGGCCTTGGTGTCCCCAGCTCTACACTCCCAGAACCACTCTCCCAAATGAGAAGAGGGGCTCAGTTACTCCAAAGCCAGTCCTTCCAGTTGGAGTTCATTGCCACATTAATTTTTCATGCACCTTATTTTTGCATACATTTTCTACAGCCTTCTGCATGCATGTCTTTCTGCTTACTAGATTATAAAATGGTTCATGGTAGGGACCTTTTTTCAACTTCTGTTTCTCCAGTAGAACCCAGTCTACTGTCTTATATCTAATTAGTACCCCATAAATATCGGCTGCTTTGAATTTTTGAGAGAGAGAGAGAGAGCAGGGGATCATGGAAAGAACACTGGGTAAGGAATCAGATCTTCCCGTGGGTTCTGTCCCCTAGCCAGCCAGTGACCTTGTGCAAGTCAAGGCACTTCAGTCCTCAGGATCCTAATCTGTGACATGATTAGGTTCATGTAAGGTCCCTCTAGTTCCAACACACTAGAAAAAGAGGAATGAGAAGGATTTTTGAGTAGCCTAACTTTATTTGCTAAATTAGTGGCTGTGGAAGAATATTTAAAGGAAAAAGGAAATGAGATGTGTCCTAAATGTTTCTGGGATTTATTAAAATCCCTGCAGTTTGGGTTCTAAATGGACAAAATGTAAGAAGTCAGAAATAACCATCATAATATTTGAGTTAATCAACTTAAAAAATAAATTCTTCCACTTCATTCATCAGATGAAGATTCACTGATTGTCTACTATGGCCCAGGCACAGCTAGGGCCCCGGAAACACCAGGATGGGTATGGCCCCCTCCAGCGGTGCCTCCACACAGCTCACCTCCTTGTCGGGGAGACAGGCTGGTGGGAGTATAGAAATTCATTGTGATCAGTCCTACAAGAGGACTATGTGCAAAGACAAGGGTGGGATCAGAGGGCAAAGGTAACTCCTCTGTGATGCAGGGCAGGGGGCAAAGGGAGAGCCGGGGGGCAAGGCTCATGGTGCTGGAGAAAGAGGTTTGAGCCACTTATTCTTCTACTAGTTGCAGATGAGGATAATGAACAGAAAGATGGGGGTGGGTAGGAGAGCTCCAGCCACTGTCCAACCTTAATCTTCCTTCAAAGCACCTAGGACACCCCCTTTCCTGTGTTGTTCCCTGTAGTATCTCTAATATCTAGGGCAGTAACTGGCACATACTGTGTTCAAGCGATTGTTGAATGAGTGAACAAAAAGAATACAATAAACATCTCCTCTGTCACCTTATCCCTAACTACCTTTTGACCAGTTCAGGATGGTACACGGTGGCATCAGAAGCCAAGGAAGATGCCAACAAAGGAAGTCTATTCAGTGATGTTAGTTCATGTCATGCATTGCAGAAAGGACAAGTGAAATTAGACTGAGACGTAGATTGGACAGTTGGGAGTGTCCCGGTGACTTCCCCAGCAACAGTGTAACTGGAGTGCTGGTGACATACAGCAGTCCTTTTGCACAGCTTTGGAGCAGAAGTGAGGAGTGGAGACAGCTAGCAGACAGCCTGCTCTTAACTCGGTGCCATGAAGAAAGTAGAGAGAGAAACCCAGGAACTTGGGAGGGGTTCTGAAAGTTGAGAACGATTTGCTGAAAGGCAAGGAAACTTCATCCAGGGGAAGGCCATAGGGAATAAGAGGAAAGGGGACCAACCAATATTGAAGTTCCCATCTTACTTAATCCTCCCAACACTCTTGGGAAGGTGTGGGGCTGACGGGTGAGGAAAGGGGCTTGGAGATGGTTTTTAAAACTCGCTCAAGACATGCCACAACATGGATAAACCTCCAGGGCATTATGCTAAGTGAAATAAGCCAGTCACAAAGACAAACATATGAGGTACCTAAAGTAGTCAAACCCATAGGACAGAAAACAGAATGGAGGTTGCCAGGGGCTGGAAGAGGGGGAACAGAGTGGTGTTTATTGAGTCTAGAGTTTCAGTTTGGGAGGATGAAAAGTGCTGGACAACAATGCGAATGTACTTAATACTACTGGACTGTATACTATAAATGGCTTAAATGGTGAGTTTATGTTATGTTCCTTTACTACAATTTTAAAAAGTTCTTAGATCACACAGTTAGTAAATGGAGGAGGTGGGATTCAAACCCTTGTCTGGCTGTCTGGGAAATCTCTGCCCTTTCCTATATCTATCACACGAGTCTATGAAGTTGAAGCTACAGCAGGGAGAGGAATAACTGGTGGGGAAAGGTCTTGGGGGAGTCAGTAAAGGGTGGAATCTAGAGCCTAAGAAGAGGGACCAGCCCAGAGCAAAAAATAGAACACCTCTGCTGAGGCTGAAGCAAAGGAGGTGAAGGGAGGTGGGTTGCAGGTCCCTTTGTGGCGGGGAGATAAGGAACTTCTGAGAACCCCCGCTTTCTTTGTGAAGTTGGAGGCAAAGGGGGTGGGACCAAGCAGGGAGCCTGAGGGAATGAAGAGCGTTTGGATAGCTGTTATGGACAAAACCGACCAGGGTTATATATATAAATAAATGCCAAGCAGAGTTGAGATTATGGCCATCATGCCTAACTACATACGTGGATAAATTCCATGGGGAACTCCCTCTGAGGAAAAAGGCAGTTATCAGAAGTTCATTCATTAGGTTGACAAGTACAGGCACAATGGGAAGCATTAGTTATACCGCTGAGTCACTAGGAGCCCCAGAAAATAGGTGATTTCCTTATAGACTCAAGGTGCAGCTGTGAACAGCTAGAAAACAGCTGCTGCAAAGGAACCAGTTCGAGAACCAATAATCAAAATGGTTCAAGTGTAATCAGTCTCAAGTGGTAGCCCCCCTGCCTGTGCAGAAAGAGGCTTAAACTTCACATCATCTTGAGCTGCCACCATCAAGCAATGAGAATTTTCAGTCACACAGGTAGATGATGCTCACCCTAGGGCTAGTAGGCAGGGGCATCTTCAAATTATGAAAGACAGCAGCAAGATCCAGGCACCAAATACCTTTTGCCTTTCATTCTATGGGGTTTGAAAACAGTGGAAATGCTCCCAATACTTCCCAAACAAATTACTTTTAATGTTATAACAGGGGATGACCAAATTCTAATAATACAGCCTTTTCAGATCATTCTACTGCTAATGGGTCCCCTTACGTATCTAATTTACAACCTATTGACTGCAAACTAAATGGGATTTTTCCAAAGAAGAGTTTTTGGGTTAGCTGTAATAACAGGCACAGATTACTTTAATGAGCTCAACTGTCATTCACTTTTATTATTTGGCCAATTTTTTACATGAAACTAGTTTCATGTGAGCCAGATAATTACAAGTTATCCTAACAGAAATGCGTTGCTGCATTGTCCTTCAAATTAAAAAAAATGTATTTGGAAATAATTAGAGTCACAGGAAAGCATAAAGATAGTCCAGAGAGGTGCCATGTACCCTTTGCCAAGTTTCCTCCATGGTTACATTTTATAATTACGGTACAATATTGAAAGCAAGAAACTGATACTGATTCAAGATGTGTGCATAGTTCTATGTCATTGTCACAGGTGTAGATTCGTGTGACCACCACTGCAATCAAGGTCTAGGACTCTGGTCACTAAAAGGTCTCTCTCATGCTACCTTTATAGTCACGCCCACCCCTTTCCCCCCACCATCCCTAACCCTGGCAACCACTTATCTGTTTTTCATCTCTATAATTCTGTCATTTTTGAAAATGTTGCAGAAATGGAATTATATAGTATGTGACCTTTTGAGATTGGCTCCCCTCTCCCCCACTCAGCATAATGCCCCTGAAATTCATTAAACTTATTGCATATATAAATAGTTTATTCCTTTTTGTTGCTGAGTAGTATTCCATAGCATAGAGGTAGCATTGTAAACCATTTTTCTATGGAGGTATATTTTGGTTGTTTCCAGTTGCAGGCTATTACTGGTACAAATAAAGCTATGAAGAATTGTGTACAGGTTTCAATGTATACACACTTTAATGTGTACACCCTTAAATTGCCAGAAGTGTAACTGCTAGTAAGTACATATCTAGTTTTTAAAGAAATATCCAAGCTATTTTCCAGAATGTTGGTGCCACTCTCTTTTCCCACCCACAATGAATAAGTGATCCAGTTTCTCCACATCCTTATCAGAGTTCAGTGTTGTTACTACTTTTAATTTTAGCTGTTCGTATAGGTGTGGTGATAGCTCACTGTGGTCTTAATTGGCATTTCCCTAATGACTAGTGATGTTGAACATATTTTTGTAAAGACATGAAGTTTATAATTGGTTTCAGGGTTCCTTTTGGCAAATCATTTCACTCTCTCCAACCCTCAATTTTTTTTTCATCTGTAAAATGAGAAAATTTAACTATATCACCCCTAAACAACCCTCCAGCTATAACCACTAGATCCACCCTAGGTGAGTTTGTTTGCAAGGTGAGGAGCTTTTAATTTTCCCTTTGGGCACCAGCTATTCCCATCTGCCAAGCATTGACAAGTAATGAATCTTAGCCATGGCCTTCATTGACATTTCCATGAAATGTGTGACAACTCCCTACGGGCTTCATTTGGCCCGGAGGCCTTATTCAGCATTTAAGTCACATCATCAAAGGCTGAGCAAAAAGACTCGGGCTTTCAGGAATTTATAAGGGGCTTTATTGATTTTCTGATTCATTGTAAAATTCTTATTCCTTTGTTCTCAAGGTTCACTACAGAGCAGGGTTTTGAGTAAGTGATACTTTACAATTTTCATCAAGCATCCACCGAGTGCCTACTGTGTGCTGATAGAGTGGTGCACTGGAAAGAGCACAAGCCATATATGGAGAGGGACTTGGGTTTGAATCATGCCTCTGCTACTTAGTAAGTAAATGTGACCTTGGCAAGAAACACAACTTATCTGAACTTCAGCAACGTGAAGGTAACACCTGCTGACCAAGTGTTATCAGGAATAGAGATAACCTATGTAAATGCCCAGTTCATAGTAAGCACTCAATAAATGGTAGCTATGATTACGTGGGACACAGGGAGTACATCCTGGAGAAAACCTAGAGGACAAGAGACATGACCTGTGCCACACCCGGTGCAATGTGCCTACACGCACGCACACACACACCTCAGTTAATTTCTACATTAACTAATGCTGGGAGACAGATAGTTGCAAACCTGGTTTTATAAAACGGAGGCTGAGAAGTTAAATAATTTAAGATCACCCTGATACTAAGTGAAGGAGATGGAATTCAAACTGTGTCCTTAAGGGGTTTATAGTCTAGCCAGAGAGATAAGCTGGGCAGAAATAGATAAGTACCAATGCAGAATGGCCAAATGCCAGTTGAATAGCAGAGCCAAAAAGCATTTACCAGTTTAGAGAGGGAGTTCATTCTGAGGATTGGCCAACTGGGGAAAGCAAAAGGAAACAGGATTAGAACTTGCTCTGTCTCCCTGAATACCCTTGAGTTCCTAGATGTCACCATCACAACTGCTTGTGGGTCCTGGAAGCCCAGCCCAGCTGCTGCGGGGACAGAGGCAGCCCTAAGCTCTCCCAGTCCCCCCTTCTCTCCCTCCTCCGTTCATTAATGGAATATTCATATGCAGGCTGTCCCATTTCACTCTGAAGTTTTATCCAACCTGTGTTTTTCAGCATTATCACAAAAGGTCACTGTCAGAGTGGTAATTCTGTTAACACAAAACCCAGCTCTATTTTATAGAAATATGTTCTAGATTATCTTTCTTGAAATCCTTTTCTATGATGTGAGCTTGAATTGCTTATAAGTGTATGTCTGGGCCATTTCTGCACTTGGTAATTTTCAAAACATCTCTTTTGGGCTCTATTGCCTATGTAGTCTGGCTCACAGTGGGTACTGCTGAAATTCATTTGGCCAATATACTGTGTATTGAGCGGTTCCTATGTGCCAGGCACTGGAACATAGAATGTATGTTCTATGAATGGCTGATTAACTAGTGAAGGCCATAAGAATCTAATTTGAATATCAATATCCATGGCAGATTATTAGTAAATAAACTCTGCAGCATTAATGAAAATATAGCGTATACAGTGACATACAGAAAAACTCCCAATTCCTTGTGGCAGGAAACAATTCTTGACAATTTCATCATTGGGCGTATAAACACGTCATCATGTAGATGGACTTTGAGTCAGCAAAGCTGGACAAATTCACACATCTTTGAAATTTGATCTTAATTTCTATTGCAAAGGCCTAAATTGGGTTAGAGCAGCTTGCCTTCTGTCTTCACGGCTCCTGGATCCTCAGGGATCAATGACTAATTCATTCTTTAAAAGTAAGGTAGAGGGCAGCCCAAAGACTCAGCCTCAGGGATTCCATCTGGTTTGCAACTTCCTGTGTGTAACGCACAGACCATGTATTTGTAGCTGTTTTGTGAGTAATAGAGTACAGGCTTTAAGATCTTTTAAAGCATGTCAAAGGGTTCTATTCAGCAGCTGATGAGACTCCAAATGTTTTCCTTTTTATTATTCCCAGCCCTCCAAGTTTCTCCAGAATTGTCACCGTTTAGAGTTAGTGTCTTTTCACGTTGTTCCCAAAATTCCCTATTTATGCTACTGTCATGTTGCTCAGGAAAAAAAATAGAGCTTTTATTCAGTTCGGGTAACACCTTAGATCCACACTGGTACACCTCAAAAAGGAAAAAAAAGCAAAGACTGCTTTAGCTAGAAGTTGAATCTCTCATTTCTTTCTTGGTTTCACTTCCTTTTCCATTCTGGTGGCTTCCCATTTTGGTCTGTGGCCTCCTGTTCCCTCAATTTATTTTCCGTTTGAGAAGCTGTTTTCTCTAAAGCTGTTTTTCTTCTTGATTGTTCTCTCTGGCCCTGTTTTGCTTCTTCAGAGGTCTGGCTGCTGCCACAGCACTGGCCTCAGACCCAGCCTCTGCTTGCCAGGGATCCAGGCCAACCTGGCCTTCCACTCAGTCCCTCAGCTCCACTGTCCAGCTCTAACCGGCTCGGCTCAGAACCTTCTGGTCCCTAACATTCTCTCACACAAAACCCTGCCAAGGGACAAATGCAGAAGCTCCTGCCTAATGGGCTCAGCGAACATGGAATTCAGGGAAGGAGGGGGAGAGGAAAAAGTATACATGATCAGCCCTTAGAAGGAGCAGTTTCACATGTTCCTTAGGTCATTAATAAGAACTGATGAAATTTGTATTTCTGTAATGAATTAAAGACCCAAATGACAATAGAAAAAAAAAGATCCAGATTATATAACAGCTCTACAGACCTTACGAATGAAAAGATATCTGTTAGGTATCAGATTTGGGGCCCCCAAGGTGACTTAGAACTCATACCTCAGCACCTCTTCTCATAGCCTTTAAGAAAAATGGTGCTTTGAGTAAGAACCTTTGAATTCTATCCTTATCCCTAATGTGTGTGTGGGGGGTAGGGGGAGGGAGGAGTGTGGTTAGAATGTTTGGGATCCCTAATGTCACAGGCAAGGCAACGACAAGATAAAGTATTAAATAATGTTAATGCTGTAGAAACCTTGGAGGAGTTCAGACTAGTCTTTGGGGCATTGATCCTGAGCTCTGAAATGTCTTATGATCCTGAGTGGGATATTTCCCCTCTATGATTTCAGTTGTAAGATGACACTGTTCTTTTGCACCAGTACATGAGGCCTAGCTAATTAAAATACTATACTGGTTCATTCAAGAAGTATTTACTGGGTTCCTACTACATTCAAGGCATCGTGCAGAGAGACTGTGTAATATGACAAAAATTTAAAAATAGATAGCCATAAATAAACTCCATGATAGGATTATGTAAAACCTTTCAGATAATTTTAGCTCTTTGGATATACAAACAGGGCTTCCAGTTCCACTGTTTTGAATAAACTGACCTTTTTTTTCAACTACTACCCCTCTCTTCTAAATCAATTCATTCATCTTAGTCTACCACCAATTCCCATCTATTCTCTAATGGTATGACCAGAGCTGCCATGTAATGTTGTGCCCTGCACACCAAGGGGGAAAACAGGGCAGAAATCCATTCTATGTTTTGCTGATTAAGCCATGTCACCCAGCCTGGGTCAGTGTCCACCCAAAGGAACAATTCTCTAATTTGAACAAATGCCCCCTGTATGTATTAGCTGTGGCCCTGCTCATGTCCTCAGTTGGCTTACAAGCCAGATATAGAATAAATGGGCAGAGCTGTGTTGTGATCAAACAAGATTCATAACAAAGACACATTGGTTTTTGTTTGTTTTTAATATATTTTTATTGTTGATAGTATTACAGATATCTCCCATCCCCCCCTTTCCCTCACTCCTCCAATCCCTTACCGCCGCTCCCCCCCCCCCCCCCCCAGGTATAAAGACACATTTAATGGCATATATGGTGCTTATCTTCACTTATTTCTGTAAGTGGCCATATTTGGTGTCCTTTTTACTCAGCCAAGCCTACTGTGGGGAAGCAAAAAGAAAACTTGTTGGGGAAGGAGGCCACAGTGAAAGCCTTGGGGAGGTCCCCTGGAGCCACAATATGGGTTCCTCGTGGTCTGAGTGTTTCCAGAAATCTTATGTCCAGGAGAGTCCAAGGTCCTGGGACCTGAACTCATACTTAACTCACTGAAAACATCAGCATCTTCCCTCTGGTAGATTTTGACCTTCTTACTGAGAATCAAAGATGACAGGTGAACAAGAGGTAAACAACAGTGAAGATTTTAGGGGTACAATAAGGCGGATCAAGGGGTGTTAATTCTCACAGTGGGGCTTTTATTTACTCTCAGTGGGTGGGGAATAAGCATGGAGAATAAGCATATTTATAAAGGTGAGTCGGGCCCATCTACAATAAGCCAGTAGAAAAAAGACAGAAATTGGATTGAACCCTATTCTGATAAACATACTATCATTTTTATATTAAAAGGTTGCACTTGGGTCTAGATCTTTGTAGTTCCACTGAAGGTGATAATATGTCTGATAATTATTGTCCTTACTCTCCCACAGAAGACAGAAAGAATGAGATCACTTCCATAATCGGACCATGCATATTTCCAAGATTCCAAGCTACCAGGCAGAGATGCCAGAAGAATGGGACACTTTGGCTTTCTCTCGGGCCAGGAAATATGTGAAGTGATCCGGCTATTCACAGGGCACTGTAGAAACTCGCTGGCTGCTCTCAGGGGTGGTCCAAGGCTGTCTGTAGGGTCACAGTCATGGCACCCACGGTTCAAAGCTCTTGCCTAATACATTCTCATGATGGAAGAAAAAGGCCACTTCATGATGTAGTGAGGTGCTCTTCACTGGTGGTATTCAAGTGGAGCCTGGATGCTCAAGTCAAAGGCACTGGAGAAGACATTGCTGGCCTTCATATGGAAGGATCTCTCCAGCTCTGAGATTCTCTAATTCACTTGTAAATCATCGTTGACAGATGGGATGTAGGGTAGTGTTGTATCATGAGACAAAGCAAAAGTTAGAGCCAAATGTGATAAAGGAGTCCATCAAAAGAGCTTGAAAGCTGACAGTTTTTTGGGAGCCAAAGAACGAAGAAACCTTTGTGGCTCCTGTCTTTCTGCCATAAATGCTCAGTCCTGTAATATCCATGTCTGTGGTGGGTGTGGTCAAGAGCTTTGAGCACCGGACTTGAGTCCATAGGGGGCAGAGGTGACCGTGGTTCCCAGGGGAGAGACAACTGGAAAAGAGCTGTCCCAATTATTGATCTGGTGCAGGAAGGTAGATGACTTCATTTTTCTCTGAAAGAAAGACTTTTTAGTCAGATACGTGCATTTTTCCTTATAGCTCAAAAAAAGATTATGCAATGTTCAGCAAAATCTGAGAAGCTGCCATTGACATTTTTAGCCTGCTTTGTCAAGATTCTCTCAGTACTTGACAAATTTTAACTCAAATTCACACACTCCACAAGATAAAAAGCAGGAACTCACAGTGTCTTGTTCTTGAGACAGGTGTGTTATTGTAAAACTTTTTTAAAATTTTCTTTTTTGTGTTGTTTTTTTGTTTGTTTATTTCTTTTTTCTTTTTGCTTCAGCCATTCTTATTTCTTAGATTGAGATTAGTGCTGTACTTTGTAAAGAGAACAGAATGATCCACTAACTCTGAGCTGATTTTCTAATAAAAGGGGTTGTTTTTTACTTTGATCTAATAATATGCTTTATACCACAGCACTTGAATTGGGGTTGAAATCTGTGGTTATGAAGCAATACCAAAGTCCTGGCCCACACTGGGTTCAAACCGAAAATCCGGGTCTCATCAATATTATGCTGTGATCAACCTGAGCATCTACTGAAATCGGGGGTGGGAGTAGTGTGGGGGGAGATGACCTTAAATACAGCAGAAATCATGTCTGTCTTTTGCATTCCTATATCCCAGCATCCAGTACAGTGCCTGGAACATAGTAGGTATTTAATACATATATATGGAATGAACGATTTCCCCAAGGTATCAAGAACCGATATCCCTCCCATTTCTCCTTCCCCTTTGCCTTACCCCAATTCCCATTTTCCAAAGGTATCTACTTTTCAACATTTTATGTGTTGAAAGATGAATTTAGAAGGAAAAGGAATTTCATATGATTGGGTCAGAAAATGTTTGTCAAAATGGGAAAACTTACTGATGTCTTGAAACAAAGGACAAAATAAAAAGTCAATAGTAATTAATAATAAGGATATAGTTTAGAAAAAGACAAATCAAGATCACTCTATCTTCTCTAACCCAACTTCTGGGAGGACAGTTCACCTGGACAGAAGTTGTCCTACTCTGTTGATGTCAGGCATCACCTAAGAAACAGACCACTCTCCTTGCAAACATTATCCACGTGCGTGTTCCCAATATGGTGGGAGAGGTGTTCCTTCTGTGATCACAAAGTGTGGACCAACTCACATCTAAATGGAGGGTAGAGTGGTAAGTGCAGAAAATAAAGTTTGTGGGGCTGTGGGAGTGATAATCTGCAGCCCCTTGGACCCTTCCACATGCCTCTCACCTTGGGGCCTCCTTCTCCAGGCCAGGAAGCCAATTCCAGCCAGGACCATGGCGAGGACAATGGACCCAGAGACAGCTTTGATCACCAGAAGGGTAGTTTCTGACCCTAAAAGCAAGCATATGGGGGGAAATCCACAAGTCCTTCTCCCGCTCTGTATTAACTTTTGGGCACTTTTGTCCCTGTGATCATCGGGAAGCCCAACCCCATTTTTCTTACTCCTGCTTCTCACTTCACGGATCCATGCAGGGCAGTCATCTAAAACAGGGGGACCGTAGCTCTCAAAGTGGGGTCTGAATGCCCCAGGGGTCTTCAAGCAAGACCCTTCAGAGAGTCCACGAGGTCTAAGTCATGACTTCCCTTTCCTTATCTCTCACTTGTGCACAGTGGGGCTTTCCAGAGGCTACATCACATGTGAGGACACCATCGCTCTGATAGCTCATGAAATGTGTACTCGTATTTTCTTGAGTTTAAATGTTGAAATTTTTAATATAGTAAGTAGCAATAGAGAAAACCCACATAAATAAAAGCTCGTTGGGATCCTCAATTTTTAAGAACACAAGGAATCCCTGAGACCAAAAGGTGAGAGAGCCTCTGATTTAAAAGACGCATTCTAAAGCAACCAGTGATCCCCCTTGCTGCTTGCCCCCCTTCCTCGTCTCACTTCCCAGACAGCACACCCTGTCCTTACCCTGAGGGACCTGAAGAACCATTTGGATGTCACAATGCTCCACATGACAGGAGTAAAGGTCGCTGCTCTCAGAATCCATTTCCACAGATACCCATGTCTGATAGGTCCCGTCCCCACTGGGAAGAACACCTCCATAATCCATTTCTTGGATCATTTCTTCCCCATTTTTCATCCAAATCATGGAAATTTCAGGGGGGTAAAAGCCATAAGCTCTGCAGACAAGAGTTGTAATCCCTGGAAAAGTTTCTTTGCGACTTACTTTGACCAGTGGGGGCTCTAGGAAAAAGAAGATAAAGTGAAATAGAAATATCTTATGTACTGAGCATACACTATCAGAACTTCGTGACTGGGTTTCCCAATTAATTTTCTTCATTGCAGGAAACATCTAAAACCAAGAATGACCCGGAACCCGGTTTCATCAACAACAAATTTATTGTGCACTTCCTGCTAGGGCAGTGTGCTCAAGAATAATGAATGTGTTGTTGAGCCATGTAACTGAGCTACAGAATTTGTATGTAACTGTGACAAGTAATTCAGCAAAAGTCTGGAGATTAGAACTCAGCACTCCTTTTTCTCAATTCTGTGCTTATGCAAAGATATCACAGCCATCTCCGCTCAGCTTTGGCTCAAGTTGGTACTTTGGTGATTGCTGTGGTTTGAATGTTTGTGTCCCCCCCACCCCCAAATTCATATGTTGAAATCCCAGCCCCCAAAGATGATGGTATTAGGAGGTGAGGCCTTTGGGAGGTGCTTAAGTCATGAGGGTAAAACCTTCAAAAATGAGATTAGTGCCTTATAAATGAAGTTCCAGAGAAATCCCTTGTCCCCAGCCACCATGTGAAAACACAGCAAGAAGTCAGCAGGCTGCAACCTGAAACGGTGTCCTCATCTGACCACGCAGGCACTCTGACCCCGGACTTCCAGCCTCCCTAACTGTGGGAATACATTTCTGTTGTTTGTAGGTTACCCAGCCTGTGGTATTTTCTATGGCCGCCCGAATAGACTATGACAGTGACTGTCATCAGATACAAACATATGTAACAGGTCACGTCACAGTTATGCCCTCCAAGGGGCTATGGACATTCATGTCCTGGAGGAGCTCCAGCAGTGACAGCAAAGAAACCGTCCATTTGTGGTCTTGCTTCCTCTGAACCATTCTGCTCATTTTCCATACGGTGCTGTCCTTAGTGTTTCCTGTTGACACTGGGTCACATCTAGACATGAGCCACCCAGAGCCCAACGCCATCCCTGGAGGGGCTGCTTCCTGTTTGTCTCTACTCACTTCCTCGCCCCACTGTGCTACCTGCCACCGAGATATAGGAGGAGCCCTCCGTCTCAACAATACCTTCCAGTTCTGTTTTCTGTGGCATATAGTTTAGAAGGAGAAAAGGCTTTCCAACATTAACAAGAAAATATAAACGCCTCCGAGAGGAACTCTGCTTGTTGCCTGTAAGAAATGATCACAGATCCTTTCCTAGGAGTGGGTTTTGACCAATGGGTTGAGACACCTTTAGGACACTCGTGGTAGAGAGAGAGAGTAGGCTTGGAGGGGGAGCAGCTATACTGAAGTTAGACTTCCCACACTGCTCACGCACACCCCAGGTATGCAAGCTTCCCCCATTTTCCCAAAGAGTACTCGCCCTCAAATCCCAGTTAAACTCTGTCTTCCTTCTCCTAGTGCTGGTTTCACTGAGAACGGCAGGCCTGGCAACTGGGTTCTCTGTTCAAAAAGGCTATGCCATTAATCACGCTGAGGAAGTAGAGACTCTCACAGCTTCTCTTCAGACCTGGCTGGCCTCGGCCTAAAAAAATGCCTCATGATTAAGGATCCCATGCAACCCCAAGTTGGCCCTAGACTTCAACCAGATCCTGAGCGGTCAGACGTTTTTCAATCTGGCAACAATACCATTTAATGGGTAAACAGAGACCTATGGTATACAAAGAGCTTTCATATACATTATTTCACAGCAATTTCTGTGAGGTAGGCATATCATTTACTTAATTTACTCACGGTTATTGCTTTGCTGGCCTAGCCTCTATTAGCCCCATTTTTTCTCATAACAAGAACCCCGACTCCTGACAAGCACACTCCCTATATTGAAAAATTAGTCCACCCCACCCCAATATGTTGCTTCTTTTAAGAGGTATCATTCTTGCATATGCCCTGGCAGGAACTCGAACTGTGACCTCCTGGTTCATAAGTCAACGTTTAACCACTGAGCCATGCCCGCCGGGCAAGAGGTACCATTCTTAACCCTGACACTGAAACATAACCCAAGCTGTGTGTCCTGGCTGCTCTCTCTTTGCTAGCTCCCAGATCTAGTATCAGACCGTCTGTGCCCTGCTCTGTGCCCCAGGAGGCTGTGCTCACCAGACTGCACTCCAGGGCTCCCTTGCCCCCAGCTACCCGTTGGGTGTGGCCTCTGGGAGGAGAACCCTTAGCAAAAGATCAGAAAACTAGAAGAGAGAGTGGCTAGGAATTTGTCCACCAGTTGCCCAGCCATTGCAGTCTGCCATTGACCATGGTCCTCCATAGCCACAGCTCTTGCTAGAAGGTTCTTCCAGGGTACCAGCCCTTGCGGGGTTCTGGTAACAATAGTCCCTTCCCTTTCGCCTTCAGATCCAAGGGGGAGTAATGGCTTCCCTCTGCTCCAAGTCCCTAAGTATTTCACTATCCCTTGCCCGTGTCCTCAACCCTGATTGTACCTATGTAAATAATCTTGTTACTGACTTCCCAGTTAAACCATCCTGAGTGTGCCATTTGGTTCTTGTCAGGACTCTGTAACCCATGGTCAGTCTTAGAAACTTCTCCTGATGGGCACAGTGATTAGTGCAAGAGGTGGCACATAATCCAACTGAGGCCAACCAGAGTCCTCCTATAATTTAAAAAAAAAATTTTTTGTAGCTAGAGCTAGGAGAGAGAAGCCCATTCTTCCAGAATGGTGAAACTACAAGGACATGAGCTTTGTGTTGGCTACCACCACCTCCCCTCAGAGAAAACCATGCAAGTCTTGGTTTTAATTCCTTGGGTCCCCACACTGCCCTGATTTCTGCCTGATAAATAACCTCCCCCCTTATGCTTAGGCCACTTAGAGTAGGTTTCTGTTAACTGCAACCATCAAAATTGAGATTGTTACTTAGCTAGTGAGTAGGAGAGTTGAAGCTCAAACTTTAGCTACCTGCCTCCATAGGCAGGCTCTTAGATAGTCCACACTCATATCTGGGGCCCGGATGCCTCCCGAGGGCTGGCCACAGCTCTGGAAAGCCCACCATTAAAGACCACCCCTGTGGGAAGAGGCACATTGTGTCTAGGAGTGTCCTATAGCATGATACAGGCACAATTCACTTTGAATAAGATGATAAGGGGAAAGTTCTATATTAACTAAAAGTTAACTGATTAAATCCTTATCGTTAATGTGTAAGGAGCTTTTCACCGAAAGAAATCTTATCATAAATCCTTTAGTAAAGCAAAGACCCTCTTTCTCTCTTCTTTGTAAGTCCAGATTTCACTCACACTGGTGTTATGGGAGCCCTTAGTTACCACACAACTTGTAAGAACTGCTCCACTGCCCAAAGTGTTTCCCAGCTTATCATTGTCAGGAGATGGAAGGATTCGTCTCACTGGATCCCCACAAAAGGAGGTGACCCCAGGGGTACTCCACTCTCTCAAGTGGGATTGCTGAATCTCGTCAAGATGCTGATAAAAGCAACTGGGGAAAGTTTTCACAGGGAGTCATAGACCATGATGGTCTGACTAACAAGGTGGGTTTCAGAGAAAGGTGAATATAACCTAGATTAGAGGAAGTTATAAAACCAGGGTTCTGGGGGCGTGGGGACAAGGTGTTCTCCCTTCTTTTTACCTGTTCTTTGTAGAGTGTCTTTCCCATACTCCAGGAATCTCTTTAACCAGGCGATACATTCTTTTTCCAGCCAATTCTTCTGATATTGTAACTCATGCCAATTGGCCTCCCACGCCCTCTTGGTGATGTGAGCCACATTATCTACAGCTGTCCAGGAGAGCGTGTCTTTATCAAAGATAAGGAAATCCTGTCCGTCATATGCATATTGCAAAAATCCTGTGGTGCTTCCATCCTCCAGCAACTCACAGCCAATCATCCTCTGGTAAGTGTGAAACCCTGGAACACACATACAGGCCAGGAAAGGGTTTACACAGGGTGTGGAGGTGAATGCCCTGGTGACGGGAGTGGGGGTGTGGCTGGGAGCATCCCAGGACAGAGCACTCCACAGGCCCACCACGGCATCACTGTCTCCAGAAGGTTCCTGTGACATGATCCCATCTAGCAACAGATATTCGTGGCATACTTACTGTGTGCCAAAGGAATGTGATCATTCCTGCCTTGGGGAACTATAGGATAACTCCTATAATAGCAATGATTAATGGGTAAACTTTATAGTGCAGTGGAGCGAGAGATATGCAGGAGCCAGAAATATCCCTGGAAAAGTTAATGTCATAAGTCACTATGCACACGTGAGCAACTCACTAAGCCTGGCCACCAGGAAATGAGACACAGAATGGCCACATTTAGATGGGAAAGGAGAAGATACAGGTCATAAGCCTGAATGATATTGGGATCAGGACACAGGGGGCAAAGGACAAAGGGCTCCTAGGGACGACAGACAATTTGTAAGATGCACAGGGCAGATGGCAGGCACGGAACCCCATCCGCCAAATTGTCCAGGCTTTGCCAAAAGCCACAGAAAAGGCAACTCGGCAAAAGCTTTCACGCGCTGTCGGCCCAGGGACCGGTCTTGGCCGGGGTGGGCCCCAGGGAGGGGAAGCAATCTGCTGTGCTCACACCTGAGTGATTGTAGTGTCTCTGCAGGCGCTCCAGTTCCACCTTGAACGTCTGCTGCCAGCCCCGCAGCAGCTGCGTGTACCTCTCCCAGTGATCCGGCGCCAGGTGCTCTGCCATCCACGGTGCCCGCGGCTCCTTCAGCCGAGAGACACTGTCGTATGTGGTGATGGGATGAGAGTCCACGTACCCCACTGAGAGAAATTCAGGGATCCCATGGCCAGGTTCTGAAACGCCCAGGCGGAAATATCTAAGAGAGTGAGTCCCTGGGAGGGAGGCAAAGAAGGAAGATATTTAGAGTCACAGACCATCCAGGCCCATAAGCTGCCGTTTCTTTAATCCCTACGCACTGCTCCATGTTCAGCGGTGCCCACTCCTCCCTGGACCGGCTGCTGCCTCCTCTTACAGAACCATTGCCCCAGGAACTGGGGCTGCAAAGGGCTTGAGAACTTTAGCCCAAGACCTGGAGCCTTTTTCATAAAGGGGAGCAGAGCTGAAATCTAATTTATTTGGAATCTGCAAAAGTATGCTTGAATCTGTCACTGACTTTGAAACCGTGCTATTTCTCCACATCTGGAAAAGTTCTATGGCTTTGCAGATATGCAACTGTTTAAAGATGGAGGCAAAAAGAAGAACAGATTGTGAACATTAGTTCTCACACCTCCCTGATATCCGTCTGTGTATTCAGCAGACATCTGAGTGCCTCCTCTGTGCCAGGCTCTGCACTAGGCCCTGCACACACAACAGACAAGACAGATGCAAGTGTCTGCCCTTATGGGGGGAAGGGAGGAGACAGACAATACAAAATAAATGAAATATATAACATGCCTTTAAAAAAGTGCAATGGAAAAAAATAAAGCTGCAAAGAGGACTAAGCAATACAATTTTAAACAGCAATGGTTAGGGAAGGCCTCCCCAAGAAGGTGACTTCTGTAGGGAATGAGGGGGTCAGGCAGATATCTGGGGACAGCAGTCCAGGCAGGGGGGGGGGCTGTGCAAAGGTCCTGCGGAAAGGACCTGCCTGACATGTTACAAGAGCAGCAAGAAGGCCTGTTGCTGGAGAAATTGGTAGGAATTGCATCCACAGTTACTCATAGAAAAAAAAAAAACACCTCACAGAAATCAAATTCTCGGCATAGAATGAGAGAGGAGAAGGAATAAGGAATTGGAAAAAAAGATGGTGTTACTGAGCTAAGTTGGATTGGTATAGAAGTGCCCTTGGAATATGGGGTTCCATGTATGACAGCTGGGTCTACATGCATAGAACATGCCACCAAGTTAAAAGAAAATAAAGGTATTAACATCGTGGGGCATTTCTGCTCAACAGGAGAATCTTTTCTAAATGAACATCACTGACATTACCACACACAATATTTATAATTCTTGTAATGTCACTTTCTTCTTAAGAAGATCACTTCATAAAAATCTGCATTACTAGAGTTTATAAGAGGTAAGTAAAGAGAAATATGGTCTGTCAACAATGCTGTCCAAGTCCAGTGTTCTGCCCTTTTCTCCAACCTCAATCTCAGTCTAATTCCTGGTTGCGGAGCAGCTCTCTGCTAGCCAGCCCTGACTTCAAAGGCTGCTCCGCCCCTAGAGGCTGGCCTCCATCTGTCCATCATCTGCCTGTCCACCCCTCCTGCAGCTGCAGCCTGGCCCCACTCCAGGACATCTCAGCCCTCTCCCCTTTCTTCACTGTGGGCCTAGTTATCCATCTGGTGTGTCCATAGGTACGGGTCACGCTTGCTCCTTAGTTGGGCTTCCAAAATGCGACCTCAGTTGTGATGGGAGATTGGTGGACAGATGTTAAATCAGTGACTCAACAGAAGAGAGAGTGGAAAGCCCATCATCCCCTCTCTCATGGTACCTTAGACCCTGTGATCATTTATATCCTATGGATATATTACCCGGATGATCAGATGAAGTAGAATCACGAAGGTTGAGTCACTTGAAAAGACCTATATTTGATCATTTTTTATCTCCTAAAATGGCAATTTCATATGATCCCATCTAAAAAAATCTTCCGATTCTTTCTTGTTGCTCCAGTAATTATGAAATTGGGTTTCTCTCTTCCTTTCCACGAATAGACTATCAGTATCAACTCACTTATTGAACTGAAATCTACAATTTTGAATTTGGTCTGTTCAGGCCAGTAAAACTGCTTCTCAAAGGGCCTCCGCTGCCTGTCCCAAGAGCCTCTGATAGACATTGCTGGAAAGCCTGAACAACACAACCAAACAACTCTTACACCACAGTGGTTACTTAGTATCCTAAATTATGTTCCTTTAACTTATAGATTCACTGACTAGGCCACTTTTACAAAAGGCTGTAAAAATCACTGGTTATAAAATAATTGGTAGTGTTTTCAGATATGCATCCATGGGGGCAATTTTTACTTATTGGGTATGTACCACATACATGGAATTGTGAGCAATGTTAGGAAGAGAGAAAAACAAATCAGATACTAGTTCTTCCCTCCAGAAATGTACATTACTATAGGAGAACTTGTAACATAAATAAATACAGTGCAATGACACATAGCAGCAAGTAGTTAAGTGACATGATCCAGTGCTCAGAGGAGAGAGAGCTGCTCTCTCGTGAAGCAATCCAGAAATGCTCCAAGAAGGAGGTGATGATCCTTCCACCAAATTGGGCCTTCAAAGAGCTATGGAGGGCCGCAGCATCTGAGTCATAACCATGAGAATTGCACTTATTTATTGAGCATGTACCATGTGCTAGGTACCAGGCTAAGCCTTTGGTAATGCGTTTCATTTACTCTTCATAGCAACCTAATGAGATAGGTTCTAAAATTCCCATTTCAATAGGTTCAGAGAGGTGAAGCAATGGCCCAAGATCATCCTTAGAATCCATACGTGGAGGAGCCAGGATTCACTCCCCTCTGTCTTGACACCCAACTGGTCCTAAGGCAGGGGCACTTCTCCAGCCCAGACTATTATAGGCTCCCCTCTCCACCACCATTGCTCTCTCCTGCCCCCTTGTGTCTAGAATGATTCACTGTCACTGATTCCCCTAGTGCCTAGTCCCTAGGCTCAGGCTTTAGAACCTTCCTACAAGAAGCTGTGGGCCCTGATTGGATAACCAGGTCAACAAAGTCCCTATTATTTGCTGACCCTCCCAAGTAGCCTGATGCCTTATAATACAGTCAGAATGATTATGATTTCTGGGAACTGCTGTTTGGAATTTCAGGCATCTTGGGAATGAGGGGGAGAAGTGGATGGTGATATTTTTAGTTAAGAGAACCATTGGACACTTCTCAAACCAAGCATTCAGTGAATGTGGACGGTTCTGTAAGCAGCCAGAACCCATCTAACTGCAGGAACTTACTTAGGGCATGAAAGTGCTGAATGGGACAGTTTGACATTTTAGCTACTCTTTGGAGGCCACCCTTTGGGAGGTTACCAATGTCTCCTTTTGTATAAGTTTTATTCTTTTCTGAATTTGCAGTAGGCATAGTCCTAGAGCTAGGGATGCAGCAACAAACTCGTCAAAGCCCCAGCCCTATAAGCTAATTTCTAGAAGGTAGTGATGAAAATTGTGAAGAAAAATAAAAGCAGATAAAAAGTGTGAAGAAGGCTGATCTTTTAGACAGAAGGATCAGGAAAGTCCTCTCTGAGCAGGTGGCAGTTGAGCAGAGATGTGAATGAAGTGAGGAAGTGAGTCATGGGAGAAGAACCTTCCAGAAAGAACAGCAAGCCCAAGTCCTTGAGGAGGCTGTGTTTAAGGAATAGCAAGGACACCACTGTAGGACCATGTAGAGCATTAGAGAAGAAATGAATGAATGAGCTCTGGTGGGGTTTTTTTCTTCTCTCTATATACAATGATGGCCATATGTCTCATATTTCCCAGGGAAATTCCAATTTTGTGAATTTTATTGAAGTCATAACAAAACCTGATTTGATACTTATATTCTTGAAAGGGTTTTGATAATAAATATAAATTTGGACATCAGAAATAATGTCCCTTGTCATCTATCTCAATCTGGGTTTCATAAAGCAAGTGGGGTAAGAGGAGGGCTAAGGTCAATGGATTTTAGTGAAAATAGATATTCCAACTAGTCAGAAAAAATATCTACAAATTACTTGAATTTCTCCAATTTAGACAGATTCCATGTCAACCAAGAAGAAGAGAGCCTTAGGGGAGTAAAACGTTGTCTTGGAGAAATTTCTACTGCATGTACCTTGGTAACAGCTCCATGGAAACAGACTGAAGTCTAATAAAGTCTATAGCAAATGCCCATATTTCCCCACATAAACCCTTTGAACTCAAGGTCATTTCTAAACAGGTAATCTGTAAGTCTGTGTTTTTATACTAGCTCAGTTGTCAATTTAGGGGGCTTAGACACCATTAGTCTTTATCTGTGAAGGATTCCATCGTTTGTGAGGCAAATTGATACAGCAGATTGATATGCATCCATAAAATTATGAGTAATATCAAGAGTCTGACCTTGGTTATTTCAAGATTAAGCATACAAATCACATATGGCTATGCAAGAGAGATCCTATGCAGGGCCCTAGCTAACTGCACCCACCAGGGACAGTTTCACACAGGTTGAAATGAAGAACAGGATGAGTTGTAAAGCATGAAACAACATTTTTTGGTTTTTGTTTTCATATACGTTCTGCAACTACAGTAAACCACAGTTGCAATTTTACAGTCGTAATTACTGCTCAAGTTCTCTCTGGCTCACAGTCAGATCATTTCAATTTCTTAGGGACATTACCTTTGAACATAAATTCACTCAGGAGGCATTTATTAAGTGTCTACTGGTCACTAGGTAGTGCTGCGGAAATAAAGAAAAGAAAAATGAAGAGATCTCTCCCTGGCTTTAAGGAGAGCCTTGAAGGAAAGATTTTTGCAAATAGGAAATTGAAAAACTGTGAACAGGAGCTATGGGAGCACACAGGAAGGAGCAGTCTACTGCAGGCTATGGAGCCAATGAAAGCAACACACTGGAAGCGAAATTGGAGTTATCTTGACACTTCCTAGAGCTGTGCTCCCAAGCACTCCCTGCATTTCCACCTAGAAGCTCCTACGCAGGGCCAGCATTAGGCTCATATACCAATTAGACCAAGTCTTTTTTAATAACCCTGGCTCTCTTCCCTATCAGCATCCCTCAGTGCTCAAGAACTCTCAGTCAGGGTCGTGGCAGGGAATAGCCTTCACTCCAGATGAGTAACATGAAGAGACCTTGAGAAGGGACTCCTTGTATGGGAGGTATGAGCAAGGTTAAGAAAAAAAAAAACAGAAGGATAAGAGGTCCAGACGCTAGCAATGATGGGAAGCCTTTACCACCCCTAGAGTTGCAGAGATAAGAATAGCAAATTGTGTTCCCCAAGCCCAGTGGGAGCTGGACCCGTATGAAGAGGGGCTAGTCAGGGGAAATTATACTGCAGAGGGACACCGCTACCACTGGAGACATTACAGAAATGGGAAAGGGGAAGACAAAATACCCTGACCTGTCTTTCCTCCTAGCTCTCTGACCTCTCTCCCGTCAGTGTCTCCCATTGGGTGGAAATCAACCTGCAATAGAGCGACTGGGTGATGCCGCCTGTAGGCATCATCCTCCAGGGCACAAGATAGGACCGAGAAGGATGACGTCTAGGAGTGAAAAGGAGAATAACCAGAACAAAGTGAGCCTGCCTTCCCTTTACAGAGGACTGGCTCTGTTTCACATCCACCATGATCCAAGTGCCAGGTGTCCGCATCCAGAGGCGCTGTGACAACGCGAGAACCCCTGACCTGTGGGCCAGAACACCTGACTGCTCATGACGTGGGCTGGGTTTCTTGGCCTGACACAGGGGTTAGTGCGACCACAGCATGAAAGATTATGTTTGGCGGGTATTGTGGTCACATTATTGGACAACTCTTTACGGATCAAATGTAGCAACATATATGCCTTTTACCTTCCGGAAATATCACCCTTTTCTCCCTTCTTCTGTCCATAATTTCTTTCTGTCCCTCATCCCCCAATCTTTCCCATTTCTGATTTAAAGGGTGGGATTTTTCTGGGTTAAATTTCTGTAGAAGTAGGACCGATGTCTGTCTTGTTCACGGTCGCAACTCCAAAAGTTGCTGGCACGTGGTGGGCCATCAACCAACATTTGTGTGGTTAATACACAGATGATTTGGAAGAGCTCCTTCCCCTCATCTCAGGAGTCACCGCCTACTGCGGCGCTGATGCAGGTGGAGGCACCGCCAGCTGCCGCCCAGCTTCCGGCCGGAGCAGGAAGAGAAGTTGCTGAGGGCACAGAGCCTGGGGCTTCCAGCCATGGACCCTGTCGGGTTTTGGGGGTAACGGTAGGCACCTGCTTCCCCAGTGACACGGGCCCTAAACCATGGAAAACTCCTCCTGGGCTCAGTTGATATCGCTCACACCCAGGAAGCAAGTCCAGAACCAGGGTTCTCTCTTTCTGGGACCTTTTGTCACAGGTGGAGCTTGTGGGGAGGAAGAAAAACAAACCGGCACGACGACTCTGCTCCACTGTTCAAAGCCCCTGAAACTCTGACCACATCCCAGGAGACTCGGGAAGCCAGTGAAGAGGAGAAACAGACGTAAGAGAAAGGGTCTGAGCAGAAAACAGGGAGCAATGCTCAGAGGAAAGTGAGGCAGCTCCCCGGAAGGTCCTTCCAGAATGGCTTCCGCCCCGTCGGAAGCGGTGACACTGAAATCCTGCACGCGTGAGCTGGGAACTGTTCACTAGTCCAGCCTCTGACACGTCCCGGGTATTAAACACGCTTTTTCGCCGGGCTTTGTCCACATTCCGCCGCGAGTTCTAGGAAGGCAAGCTGTTCCCCCTCGGCGGCCTCAGCTCCGGAGTTCGGAGCGGAGCAGAGAGAACTTGGGATACTCACGGGCAACGCTGCGCTTCACTGTAAATACAATAAGGAGGGGTAACAGGAGCACCATCAGCCCTTCTAAAATGCTTTCTCTCAGATTCTTTTAACCAAAACACCGGCAGGTCCCAGCGGATCTTTCAGGAACCTAAACTCCACCCACTCCTCTGGGTTTAGAAACTGCTGGAAGCTCAGGGCCCTCTCCCAATAAAAACGGCGGATATATGCATTGTCATCAGTTGCTAGGCAGAATAGAGAAAGAAAAAAAAAAAAAACCCCGAGCGGTTCCAGATTCACTTTTAACCCTTTGGTGGCTTCAGGCGCCGCTTGATCCTTTTGGTATGCCTGTCTCAAACCTGTTCCCAACCTTTTAAAATTATTATTATTATCATTATTATTTTTCAATTACAGTTGGCATACAATATCATATTATTTTCAAGTGCCCTATTCCCAACGTTTAAAATATTTACAGAGCGCAGCTATGTGTAAGGCACAGGGAACACAAAGATTAGTCATTCCTTGTCCCCCCAGGGAGCACAAAAGAAAAAAAGCCTTTATTTCTTCACTGGAGCATAGATTTCACCATAGAAGAATGTGCAAGATTCACACAAGGTCCCAGTACTTGCAACTCCCTGCCCCGGCTTCCTACAATGCAATAGTCCATACAGCTGATAGAGCACATATCACTTAGCTAGTCTTATCATTTTTAGCTTAGGTCTATTTTCCCTGATGCTCACACCCAGTACAATAAACTGAAAAAAATAAAAAAATGTAATGCTTTAATAAAGGAGAGCAAGTAAAAGGCCTAAAAGTAGATTCTGAGGGGCAGCCACTTGGCTTGTTTGATTAGCAATCTTCAGGATTAAGCTCTGACTACATTGTGATCAGGAGAGTGTGACAAGTTGAGAAGCAGCAGTTTAAGCTTTTCCAGGGAACTGGAGGACAGGCCTAGGCAGGAAGTAGAGGTGACTGGGAGAGATGAGTGGAGTCAAGGCTACGAGGGACCCAGGTTTGCATCATAGCTACTTGACCTTCAACAGAACCCCAAATTGAGCTGAGGCTCAGTTTCTTCAACTGAAAAAGCAAATCCTGGCATATATTTCATGAAGTTGTTGAAGTATAAATGAAGTTATGTTTATGATGTACCTGGTAGGTATTAGAACTGTAAAAATTGATTTCCTTCTGTGGTAGGTAAATACCGCTCCCTCCCCCGCCTCCCCCTCCCCCCACACACACATCTTAAAGATATGCACATCCTAATCTCCAGAACCTGTGACTGTTACTTTATGTGGCAAAAGGGACTTAGTCTATATGGTTGAATTAGTAATCTCGAGATGAGCAGATTATCCTAATTAGCTGATGGGCCCAATGTAATCACAAGGTCCATGTAAGAGGGAGGCAAAAGGGTCAGAGTCCGAGACGTGTCAGTAGAAGCAAGGTTGAAGTAATGCCAATGCTGGAAGGGAGACATGGCCAAGGAAAGCAGACGGCCTCTAGAAACTGGTGGGAGAGGGAACAGATTCTCCCATGGTGCTTCCAGGAAGAATGGAAGCCTGCCAACACTTTGATTTTAGCCCAGGAGACCCAGTTTCAGACTTCTGACCTTCAGAACTGCAAGAGAATAAATTTGTGTTGTTTAGGCCACTAAATCCATGGTAATCTGTTATAGCATCATTAGGAGACATTGGGACTTTAGAGTTATACACACACTAGAGGCCCGATGCACGAAATTCGGCCCTCACAGCCCCAGCTTTGTCCAGAAGGTCATATTAGCATATTAGCTCTTTGTTATATAGGATAATCACCATCAGCCCTCTTGAGCCATCCCAAATAAACCGCTAATTTAAGAGAGTAGGCCTGCCATGTATCCTCAGTTCAAGCCTCCTAGCCCTGCGGTCCAAATTTTTAAGCTACATTCTAAAACTGCCCTATGTAGAAATTCTGGAGCTGCTTCTGAAAATTATGCATGTATATCACCTAGCACAATGGCTGCTCCATAGTAAGGAAATGTTAGCAATTATTAGTACTCTGCTGTTATTCACTAGTTTACCAAGAGAGATTGTGGTTTCCCTTCCCCATGCACTGACAAGTTCATAGAGATGGTAAAGGGCATATCTGCTCTCTACAACGGTTCAAATTCACTGTTTCATCAAGAAGTTCACTGAATTCGAATAATGAATTTTAACTTTTAATACTTGCCAAAATCCATTCATTCATACATTCCTAACTTGCCTTACTCTCAAAAATATTTAAAACTGCTAAATTTTGATGTTCTTTTGCATGTGTTACTTGGCTTTCTCACTTCTCTTTAAAAAAAATTTTTTTTTTAGTAATAATGGGCTTTTTTATTAGATCAAATTAACAGATATCCCATAATTCCAATTAGTGACAAACATGAGCAGTATTTCATGATGCCCGTAACAACCCTGCCTTAAAAATGAACTGATTTACTGCTAGAATTCATATTTGGGGATAAGGCTAAATTTCAGTTATATTAGTGAAAATAAAAATGTACTATTTTCCTCCATCAAATTCATGGATACCCCTAGGAAAATCTCAGTCAAAAACCCTTCCGCAGTTCAAATGAACATTCCCTGATGTTTCTTTCCTGGCTGTTTATGGCGGTCATTGCAAGTTCTCCCTCGAAGCTTGTGTTCAGGACTCACTGATGAGAACTTGTTTGAAAAGCAAGTTCACTGATGCAAGTTCTGGTTCTCCTGATAGCAAACAGCTGCCGAGTTGTCACAGATGTGTTAAGGTGAACAATTCATTTTACTGGCGTCCACCTCAGAGGCCATCAGGGTGTGGCTGTGGGGCAGCCAGGGGCTGGGGCAATGTGTCCACTGTGTTGATGGCGCAGTCCTGGGAATGGATCTCCCTGGCCAGCTGCCCCTTCTTCTTCAATGTGCAGGCCTGCTGGCACAGAGGCGAGATGGGGGGCGGTGTGGGGAGGCGTGTCCTTGGGCTCTGAGCCGTCCTCTAGGTCCAGTGGGTAACTCAGGTCCGAATCATAGGAGCTCAGGTCCCCACAGGTCACAAATGGCACAATGCTGCGGGTGGGACCATCTAATTGGTTGAGGCCTCGATTGTAAGAGGGGTCCAGCAAGGGTTTGGTCAGGTCCGGCAGGAAGCCCTCAGGGGGGTCATAACCCTGACAGACAGCAAAGGCCTCGCTGCTGGCCTTCCGGCTGCTCCTGGGCTTGGCACAGAGCACGCTGGAGAAGAAGACACACAGCTGGCTGTAGATCAGCGTCACGTCCTGGCCTCGGAAGATCTTGGCTACAAAGCAGCCCCCGGGCTTCAGGACGTGTGCAGCGATGTTCAGAGCGGCGAGGAGAAGCTGGGCCTGCAGATACTCATCAACCTCATGGAGGCCAGTTACATCGGGAGCCCCGTCGCACACCACCAGGTCCGCCGGGCAGCCCTCAAAGTGCCGGATGATGTCCTCGGCAGTGGACAGCTGGGTGATGTCCCCCTGGATCTGTAACACACCTGGGAGCGGAGCCATAGCTTGAAGGTCCACAGCCACCACGTGGCCGGACCCCTGTGGACTCCCGATCTTCTGGCTCAGCACCTGGCTCCAGCTGCCCGGGGCTGCACACAGATCGACTGCCCGTGTCACACCTTCAAAGAGTCGGAATTCCTCATTGAGCTGTAGCAGCTTGAAGGCACTGCGGGCGCGCCAGCCATTCTCCTTGGCCAGGCGGTAGTACACATCCCGCTTGTCCTTCGACGTCCGTCCCATCTCGCACACCGTTTGCCCAGGGACTTTGGGTCTGAAGCCTCGCGGGTGTCAGCCGGCCAGACTACTAGCTGCAGCGACGAGGGTGAACTTCTCTCCTTCCCTCGCTGGCGGGACAGCGCAGTGGTGCCTCAACCGTATAGGCCTGGGCCCACGGGAGGAGTGGGACGGAGGAGTCCGGTCCGCCCGCAGCCCCCGTCAAACCTGTGAGAAATCGTAGGGCTTCAGTTTCTGTTCTTAGTTGATCCGAATGCCTATGGCGCAGGCCTGCGGGCCACTGTAGGTAGGCAAGGCTGTCACGGTGATGCGAAAGCTGCGGGAGGCGCGGACCAACCGAACTTACCGCGCATGTCCTGTCACTTTGCGTCACCTTGCGTCACCTGCGTCACCTTGCGTCACCTTGCGTGGATGATGTAGCTGAAAGGAGAACTGCGGTTCCCAGCATGCAAAGGGCACGATCAAAGCTGCTGAACGCTTCCAGTGGTTCTCAACCTGTGGGTCGCGATCCCTTTGGGGGTCGAACGACCCTTTCACAGGGGTCACCTAAGACCTTCAGAAAACACACATATAATTACATATTGTTTTTGTGATTAATCACTATGCTTTAATTATGTTCAAATTGTAACAATGAAATTGGGGGTCACCACAACAGGAGGAACTATATTAAAGGGTCGTGGCATTAGGAAGGTTGAGAACCACTGGAAACATTTTTAAATGTTTTTTTGTGTTCCTGATGATCGAAGTAAAGATTTCATAGTGCCAAACTTTAAATGCATTTCCTTTTTACTATGTATACATTTCTTCTATGTATTAAAAGATTGTTTCTTTATAAAAATGAACAGAGTTGAAATCATATATATACAATTTTGCTATCTTTCATACATGTCATTATACACTTTTAAATCACATTTCCCATGACCAACAAATGGGTATTAAATTCTTAAGGGCTTGCTAGTGTTGGATATGTAAGTTGAGTAGAATTCCTCCGTGTTTACTTTAAACTAGTGTGTAGAGAGTAAGGGTGCAGGTGTTGGTCACAACCTAGGAGAAGGAAGGCAACATACCCAGTGTGTGGCTATGGGTGTGGCCATTTCCTGCAGATGGGGCTGAGATATGCAGACAGCTGTGGCGGGACCAGTGAAAGCCAACAGGAGTAAATGTTCCCTGCAGTGTGCCAGGGCATGCATCTGTACATCAGGGTTTTTAAAAAATTGGGATAATGATGAAGAGTGTAACACCTAACACCTATGCAACATGGTCTCCCTTACTTGGTGTTGTTTCGGAAAGGATTTAGGGGGAATTCAATAACAAACAAGCAACCCAATTAAAAATGTGCAAAAAACTTGAGTAGACATTTCTCCACAGGAGACATATAAATGGTTTATAAGCACATGAAAAGATGCTTGCATTTTAATCATAGTTTTCCTTTCCCCACGGCAGTGGAAGCCAAGATCTTGTCTGGTTTGAGAGAAGGTGAAGAAGGGTAACATATTAAAGAAAGAGACACCCCATACTCCACACATACATATTATATCCCCACCCCCCCCATTCTCTTCATTGTTGGTACCTTTTCCAAACCCCTAATTATGGGAATTCTCCAAGCCTCTGTCTTCTATCCTCTATGTCTCTGACCTCTTACTTGTGATTTAGTTAATAAATTCATGGAATAGATAATAAGAGGCTATTCTAGGCTTTAAGGTGATAATACCATTAACATCGTCTCCCCCCTCCCTCCAGGAGTTTCCTGGTTAGTGGAGAAAACCAGCATGCTAATTTCTATCCACCTTACATCTAATCCTCCTCCTGTGTTCTCTTTGCTGGTGACTGGAACTAACAACTACCCACTTCCAATTCCAGAACCCTGCAAGCCTTCCTCCTTCTGCTTTCACCAACCCCAGAACACCCTGAACCAGTCAGTCACCAAGTCCACTGATGTTGCCTCTAAACTATTTCTCAAATGTATTCCTACTCCCCATCCTATTTGCCATGAGCCTATCTCAGGACACACTCATCCCTCCTCTGGACCATGACTTCCCAGCTGACTCCCAGCTGACTTCCCAGCCACCACAGTATCTGTCTCAAATGCCAGTCTGACCCTATCAATTTCCTCGACTGCCATGATCTACAGGAGAGTAGCCACAGTTCTTAACATCACAGTCAAGGGCCCTGATATCCTCACCCTGTCCATCTCTAGCCCTAGCTCCTCCTGCCACCATCCATCCCTTCCACTCTGCAAGGCCCTCTGCCGTGGCTCCCCCACAGGCTGCCATGCTGTCTCCTGGCTGCCTCTAGTCACTGTTTAGGAACACCACCCTCCACCCTCTTCCCACACACTCACACACAATCAACTGGTATGGCCTCTGTGTTTCTATGGCAACCTGTGCCCTTCTCTCATTGTATGCAACTACCTGTCTCTCCTGCTGGTCTGAGAGTTCCTTGAAGACAAAGACCAAGCCTGTTCTCTGTGTTCTCAGGGCCTAGCATATAGTAAGACCACAACACGTGTCAGGCACTGTTCTAAGCACTTTGCACACATCAGTTAACTTAATCCTCATGACGTTCTATGAGGAAAATGTTCTTATGGTGTCCATTACACAGTTGAGGACAGTGAGAGATTAATCAATTGGCCCAATACACAATAGGAAGTAGCAGAATTGGTATGGGAACTCAGGCAATCTGGCTCTAAATCACTTCTCATCTGCCCCTCAACTTACTACATGTGTTTGTTGAATGAATGAAAGATGATCCCTTTTCACCTCCCCATCACAATATGTCCACAACCAAATAAACAGTTCTCTCCCAATAGCTTCTTTTCTCCACGTGTGACCATTGCTCCTTCAGTCTCAGAGAAGCCTTTAGTCTATGACTTCCAACTCTCTCCTCCCTGACCCCATCCAATCTCTCATCATTCATTTCCAGGAGTTTTGCTTTGTTTTTCCTTGGAAACATGTGTCAGATTCATCTCAGTCTGGTCCTCATCCCTTCAGGCCAGATGTCCACAGCAGCTTCCTGACTGGTTCCCTGGCTTCACTACCTCACTCCATTGGAACCTTGGGGTTTACATGCATTTTTTAAAAATATTTCATTGATTTTTTTACAGAGAGGAAGGGAGAGAGACAGAGAGCTAGAAACATCGATGAGAGAGAAACATTGATCAGCTGCCTCCTGCACATCTCCCACTGGGGATGTGCCTGCAACCAAGGCACATGCCCTTGACCGGAATCGAACCCGGGACCCCTCAGTCCGCAGGCCGACGCTCCATCCACTGAGCCAAACCGGCCTTGGCTACATGCATTTTATTAACACTTCACAACAGCTCATGAGCTCACCTTTGATAGATGAGAAACTGAATAAGAGAACCCAGGTTCAAACAGGGTTTGTCTGGCTCCAGAGACTCTTTCATTTCCAAAAAGACTGCTGATCTTGGTCAAGTCACTTAATCTCCTATAGGCTCAGATTTCTTAATGGTAAAATGGGGATAATAACAGTAATTACCTCATTGTGAGAGCAACTGAGATAGCGCAGTGCCTGACACACAGTAGCTGCTCAAAGATCATCGGTGATTAAAGTTCACAACGCGCAACGCATAGCTAACATATGAGGCTATTCTAGGCTCATATGTTCTGACCAAAATGCTTTCTTGAACCATAGCTGAGAGGAAGCTGCCATACCTGGCCCCCGCTTTGTCCCTCAAATGTGCTCCCTCCTGGGACGCATTATACTATTGCATGAAAAAATTACCTTCCCGGTGACTTGCAGAATGCGCAGCAAGAGAGAATACACCCCGGTCCGGTGGAAAGTGCACAGAATCGGTGAGTCTGTTCTGTCCAGGCTGTGTGACCACAGGAAATCTTGATAGCTCTTTGACTTCTCTCATCTACAAAATGGGAATAATAAATAATAATACACTCCTCCCCTAACTAATATCGAGATAATGCATCAATAGCTTTTAGTGCGTGTCTGGACACAGAGTAAGACCTAAAGGAGTTGTGCAACATTGTCGTAGTCAGAGCATCTATATGGGCACGCTTTACTGTAAGTCGAGGACGAGATAGATTTATAAATCACGTTATCCAAATCAAGTATGAAAAGTGCATAGAGGAAAGGTAACAGGACTGTGCACTTCAGGTACCTGCCTGTCTTGAGAGAGACGAAGCAGCCCCGCCCCCTGAATCCTGAGAGGTGGGTCGAGAGAAGACCCGCCCTCCTCCGTCGCCGCCAGAGCCCGGCCTCCAGGCCCAGTGACGCGAGCCCAGGCCCCGCCCATTAAGGGGGCGGGGCATCCTCTGGTCACGTGAGCGCGGGTGCGGAAGTGGTGCAGCAGGCGGCGTTGGTGGTTGGTCCGGGCCGTGCGTCCCGGGGGCGGAGTCAGGCAGGCCGGACCCGCCCGGGGGAGCTGGGGGAGGAGGCAGCCGCGGGGGCCGGCACCAGGTCTGGGATTCGGTCTGCGGTCCCATCGAGTGCTGGACCAGCGGCCGTCCCGGGCACCCTGGCCTGCGCGCGCCCGCTGCTCTGGGTCACCCCGGCCCCAGGCGCCGGCGGCTGCGGGACTGGGGGAGGGAGGATCGGAGGGCGCGGGCGCCCTGTGTGCTGAGCAGGCGGGAGGCGGCCGGGGGCCGGGACGCCATGTCCATGGAGGACCCCTTCTTTGTGGTGAAAGGGTGAGTGTGGCCGAGGGCTCCACTGGAGGAGGAGGTGGCGATGCTGTCTGCCCGCTCTTCCCCGCTCTCCTTGCTGGAGGGGGAGGGGAGACAAGTTGAGGCTGGGGAGGGGACAGTGGGGACGGCTTAGCCTTCAGGGCCGTGACCAAGCGTCCAGAGACACCCCCTCCTGGATCTACCTGGACTGCGGAGTCCCAGCCCCTGGGGAGGGGGTCCCCTTCGGCCTGTGCGCTGCCGTGTGTGTAACTTCTGTGGGGGTCGAGTTGTTCAGCAGCTCTGCAGGTGAGGCGGGGGAGACACGGGCCTCAGCCCAAACTGGGGCTCTAGTGGAGCACGGGTCTCTGCTTCGAAGGAGGGAAAACAGCATCTGGGCAGGAAAAGGGAAATGGCCCTCCTGAGCTTTGTAGTTGGCTCGGACGGGGGTGAGCTCCCATTGTCCATTGAGATCGGAGCGCCGGCCCGCAGGCTGGTGGGACCACGACCAGCCCAGAGGCGTCCCGGCACGTTTGCAGGCTGGAGGCGGGGGCGGGGGCAGGGCTCAGGAAGGCAGCTTAATTCAGTGGGGGAGTTTTCACTGAGGAATGGGCCGGGAGGAAAGCAGTCGTTCATGCTCGGTGATGTTGGAAGGAAAACAAAATGAAATCGGCCAAACTAAACTTTCCTAGGCTTTCTGTTAGCACCGGGATTTTCCCACAGTGGTAAAGGAAACGAGTGCTTTCTTTCCAGCTCCCTGCTTTCACCCCGACTGTTGGACAGGTTTGCTCACTTGTTTTTCCCTTTGAGCTGTCCTGACTCCATCTTTGATTGCTGCTGGATTGTATGGAGATAGAAACTTTAATTGCATTTTATTTCTGTATCAGCTTTGTAGCCATTAAATAAATGCAAGAAAGATGGATTCTGAGGTTGTTACAACCTGTCAGCTTTATGTTTTAAATGTCAAAACAAACAAATCTGAGAACTGTCAAGTTCCCAGAAGGTTAGTACTAATAACCATCCAGTGTCCCTTTGCTTTCAACTAGTTGCTACTGGCTTCCTGTTTCTGTAGTGGAGCAAGCTGACCTGGTGCCTGAGTGTTAAATTTTTTTAAGGGTTCTTAGAAAAATGTAAATGGTACTTTAAGTGAAATACTTCATTAACCAAGATACAGTAAAATATACAGTTATTGACAATTCCCTAAAAAGGGTTTTCTTCACCTTACTCTAATTTAGATGGGAAAATGTTAAGTTGTAGATTTGTTTTTTAGTAATATGTCACTATCTGGAAAATGTGTTATTTATTAAAAGGATTGATTTAGGGATTAATTTTTAAATGTTAAAGCTGTGTGTTTCCCCCCTGAATGAAAGTTCTTAAATGCTCAGGTTGCAATGGTAATCTCTGGCACTGGGGATCAGAGAAAATCAGAATTTTTTGTTTGATTTTTAATGGAATTTGTGAAAATGTTAAATTGCTCTACCATCTTGACATTTGTTATTTCCTGAGAGTATCCAATACAGTTTCCTGATGTTTGCTCACTGATTAGATATCACTGCTTTATTGGCCTGGAGTTTTGGTTGATTTTGACATCATTTTATTGTCTGTAATGTGCCTGAAGGAAATGAGATTTTCAATATCTTCTGCTGTGCATAGGTAAAGTTAGCCACATGGGTGCCTCCGGACTGTATATGTGACAGAGTATTTGAGAAGCCATGTACTTCTGCTCATTAAAAGTACTGAAAATGCATCACACAATGTGGAAAAATTAAAGATGCCTAGATTGTGGCTCTTACCCTAGGAGCTGATAGTCTAATTTGAGAAACAACTGACCGTAAAACTTAAGTAGAAATGACAGGTGGCAAGTGCTGAAGTGAATACTACAGATGATAAATGCCCCAGGAGTTTGGAGAAAGGTGACTCATGAGGGATGGCTATGACTGGAAAAGCTTTCGGAGGCAGTATTAAGTCTTGCATTAGGTTTTGAAGGTGGGCAGAATTTAGGTAAGTCAGGCCTGTCTCATCTGGACTCTTACCGAGGAGTCTCTCATTGTTCTTCCTGCTGCCACTCTCTTTCCTCTTCCATACACCCCTGGCTGTATCGGATCAGTTCTATCCAAAATACAATGGGAGCCACAGATGCCATTTCACGTTTCCTAGTAGCCACATTAAAAAGCAAAAATAAGCAGGTGAAATTAGTTTTAATGTCATCATCAATCGAATAGGTTCAAAATATTTCAATATGTGATTGATCAGTAAAGATTATTAATGAGATTGTTAACTTTTTTTGAACTAAGTTTTCAAAGTCTAGTGTGTATTTTACACTTACAGCACATCTTAATTTAAATGCTCAATTTTTTTTTCATGAGAAATACTTATCTGCGCTTAGGGTTATTAAACTTAGCGTTGAGAAAGTAGAGTCACATACCCAAATTATTCCAAGCATACTTAAAATTTTTCCAGCAACCGAATTACATATTAGTTTCTCAATTTAAATTAATTTAAATTAGAAATTTAGTTCCTCAGTCACACTAGGGCATTTTAAGCATTCAGTAGTCATGTGGCTTCCGTATTGGGCAGCACAGAACCAAGCAGGGCTTCTGACTTAGTATCACTTAGCAGCTGCCTGTTGCCTGCAGAATAAAACCCAAGCACTTCATGACCTTCATGACACAGCCTTATCTCCCCTCCTCTCACTCTCCCTGCCCCCATGCCTGGCCCAGTACTGTGACCATGACCCCAGTACTAGATGCTCCTACTCCACATGCTCCTCCTCTGGCTGATTCACCCACGCGGCTTCCAGCATCTGGTGTCAGCATCTCCACTGTCTCCAGGAAGTGCTTGCTTCCCTTGGCACCTGTAATACCTTATGGTACCTCTTCCTCTGTCTTGCATTATTAGAATATGAGCTCTGAGGGTTGGGACTGTTTACTTTTCCTGTATTTCCAGCCCAGCACCTTGGATATGTTAGCATAAATGTTGAATGAATACCCTTTGGTGGTGGTGGTGGTTCATGGGTGGGAACGCCAGCAGCAAAGGCCCTGAGATGAGCATTGTTTGTTTAGAAATCATCAAGGCAAACATCGCAGGTGGAGTAGGAAGTTTATTTGGGGAGTAATAATAATAATGGCTAACATTTAAAGGATGCCACTCCTATGCCAGGCATTGTGTGCTAAGTAAGCACTTTATAAGGATTTTCACTTCATAAGAACAGTTCTCTGATGTGGATATGGGCCACGTTTTAGAGATGAGGAGCTGAGGGGGCAAAGAGGGGTTAAGTCATTTGCCCAGGGTTACACAGCTAATAAGTGGTAGACCCAGGATTCAAATGTGAACTGCCGAACTCTTATACTGTTAACACTTCACAGGAAGTACAAGGTAGGTTAGGGTCAAGGAGAGTCTTATCTTGAGGCCACCAGAGACTTTTAAAGCAGAGAAATTATATGAAATCAGGGTTTCAGGAAGGTTGATTTGGTAATAGTGTTGGATAAATCAATGTGAGGAAAGATGAAAAAGGAGACCAGTTAGAAAGCTGCCTTAGAAGACAACCCGCTTGGGTCCCCTCCCTGTAGTAGGGAGCTTTTCTGTAATATACCTTTACTTTCGCTAAAAAAGAAAAAAAGCTGTCTTAAATATGCCATGATGACTGGGTGTTTGAGGCTCATTTTTTACACTGTTGAAGTCTTGTCCGGAGTACAGAGGAGAAAAGCCCACAGCTGGAAGCCGTTTGAGGGATGGGGTGGGATGCCTCTTAGGGCGAGGGTGGGGTGCCGACAATTCACCGTGGTTTACACACATGGTCATTGGTGTAATTCATGCTCCATGCCTGAACCTCCTGGCTCTGCCTATCACCTTTGGCTGTGTCCTCTCCCCATCCATCAGGGTAGCCTCACTGGTTGATCCTCCGTGTTTTCTCAGGTACTTGCTGTGTGTCTGTGCACCTTCCACATCCCGGTCACTCTGGTACAACTCTCTCCTGAGAGCTTTTCTCTTTTCTACTAATTACTGCACGTCCCCCATGCACATCCAAGGTGCTGGGCGGGTATCTTCTCTTTATCTTCTCCTTCCTCCTGCCTATAAGCGCCTGGCTGGTCCATCCTCTTCTCATCCCTCTTCACTCCTGACTCCACACTCTCCTTCAGTCCTGTGTCCACTTGGTCATCATGTCCTATTGGTGCCATCACAAGGATATCTCTGGAATCTTCTCTAACGCTCTGGTTTTGGTTTAGTTCCTCTACCCTAGTTCATGTCCATGTCCTCTCCCACCATACTTTTATTTCCAGGTTCTCAGCTGTGGATCAGTGTTGAAATAATGGCATAAGTAAGCAGAAAAGCAAGATAGTAGGGGTTATGTTGTATTATCCTCTCACCATATCTTATCTATATACTAGAGGCCTGATGCATGAAATTTGTGCAGGGGGCTTGGCCCTCGCAGCCCCGGCTTCGTCCGGTAGGTCATCCGGCTGTCCGGTCTAATTAGCATATTACGCTTTTATTATTATAGATAGAACCTTTTAGAGTATGAGCTCCTTGAAGGCAAGCATTGTGCATCCTGTTCACAATGCTGAGAAAACTCTGTTTATCGGTATAGTCTCTGTGGAAAAAAAAGAATTCTTGTTGGCAGAGGAGCTTTAGTCCAGTACAATTGGATGTAAGTCATATCTGATTTCCTACTTTTAAAAAATCAGACTCAGATGTTTCATTGTAAAAACAACGTTACAAACATTGGTTATAAATGTATTGAATGCCTAATACTATATTTGGCTCCTGAGATTGTAGTCTAGTTTGGAGAACACTATGCAGAATGGGAAGAGTGTAGGGGAAGACAATGTGCATTGTGTACAATTTTGGAATGGAGTTGAGATGCTGTGGAGATTGAATAAAGGAAAGACCCTGAGTGGGAATGTTGGTCAAGGACACTTTAGTGACGCAAGTAGGGTCTCAATCTTTGCTTAAAGGAAACGTCTGTTTTTCATTTGCAGAGGTGTAGGGACTCTCCCCGGCTAGGGAAACGCGCACAAAAGTCCAGAGCCAGGAATGAGAAAAGGGAGGGTGGGAAGATGGCCTCCCAACTGAAACCAAATTTGTGTTAATGAAAAATCAGGTTGGATATTAAAGTCGGCCAGCTTAGGGGAAGGGGAGGCATGGAATACCCAGCTGAGGAGTTTAAATTTAATATGTTTCCTATCATCAATTCTTAACCAGGAGGCGGTTTTCACTCCCAGTTACTATTCACTTGCCTGTGGTCAAACAGCTTTTCAGGGCTCAAACCCAGGTGTTCTGAGTCCAGAAAGAAAATCCACTTGTCTGGAGGCTTAACAAAGATGGAATTGACTAGGTCTTGGTAGTGAAAGGTGCCTCGTACTCAGAGTCAGAAGAGCTCGGGGCAGGCAGCCAAGATGGCTGAGCCCCAGTTCTCTTATTTGCTCAATGAGTGCAGACTAGTTATCTTGAAAGTTCCTTCCAGATCTCAACTCCAGTGATTGGGCTTAAGTAGAGGTTGTGCAAGGTGAGAAGTGAGAGGAAGAGTCAGAGAGGACACTTGTCTAGACAAGTTTTGAATCTTGGAAAACAGTGGCACTATTTACTCAAACAGGAAGTTAGAGAAGGAAGCAGATTTTTAACCCCAGTTTTACCTTTTTGTTTGAATACTTGCCTTTTTGTGTGTGTAGGGAGGACATGGTTTGTTTGGTTTTATGCAGCTAAAATATAGGAGTGGATCCTGGGTGAGTGGTTGGGGTTGGAAGCGCAGTTGGGGAGTCCTAAAGGGGTCTTTTGAACCTGTGAATGTTGACGCGAACCTAGAAGCTGTAAAAAGACTGCTGAGGGAGAAACACTGGGACCAGGTGGAGGAGGAGCAGAGAGAAAACTGGTAGAAACTAGACGAGCACAGTGGCACAAAACCAAAGGAAGTGAGAGTTGCAAGAAAATCAATATGAAGGCTGTTGTGTCTAGTGACGGAAAATGAGAACGAGCTAAGGCACTCACGACTCGGACCTGCAGGCAGTGGTGGCGGTAGCCCCATCCCAGGGGAGCCGTGGAAGCAGCAGCAGGTTGAGGTCAAAACTGTAGGTAACTAAGTCAAGACAACTTTTCTTTTAACCCACAAGAGTAACTGCAAAATTACTGTTGACCCACCCGGGGTGGGATTGTGGGTCATGTGCTGAGTGTACACTTCATTTTAAGAAACAACCAAACTGTTTTCCAAAGGGCCTGTACCATTTTGCATTCCCGCCACGAACACATGAGAGTTCCAGGTTCTCTGCCACCTTGTCAGCACTCGGCACGATCAGTGTTGTTTTCTTCTTAAAGCCATTCTAGGTATGTAGTGGCATCTCCTGGTGGATTTAATTTGCTTTTCCTGATGACTAATGGTATTGAGCATCTTGTCATCTCTGTCTTCTGTGGTGAAGGAGGGACTGTTCAACTTTTTTTGCCCCTTTTTAAATTAAGTTTTTTTTCTGTTAAATTTGAGTTTTTAAAATGTACATAAAAAAGATATGTCATTAGTTCGATGTGTAAAAGTTTTCTCCCTGCCGTGGTGCCCGTTTCCGTATTCTATGGACAACATAAGCGCGTGCACGAAGCACTTTTGCTGTCTTATGAAATAAGCTGGCTGTCTCCAAGAAAAGCACTTCCCCCCACACAGAATCTCATTTTTACTTGAAAGAATGACTGACAAACTGGTTGCTGAGACTTGCATATGTTCTCAGATCTCAAAATTACCTAAAAAATACTTGAGACATTTTCTTTAAAATGAATGGGGCAAACCTGTCACTTCATGGAAAACACCTGAAAATATTTTTGCAGATGATACAATTAGAGCCCACCTCCCTTTTAAAAAGAATTTTGGAAAGTTTTTATCAACTATTATTATCTTACAAATTCCCAATGCTTAAGTTTTTTCTGATGAGATTGGTGGTGATATTACATGATTTGAATACTGTGTAATAAAATGAGTCAGCATTTGAAAGATCTGTGATACCCAGGAAAGTAATACTTTCCAAATGACCATTACATGATGTTATAAAATCACACATGGGTAAAAGATCCATTCCACATACAAGATAGAGCCATAGATTGTAATGTATGATAGTTCAAAAAGTCTTTGATACAGTTCCAGGCTCCACATTGCAACGTTTGAGAAACTGCCATTTGCCCTGTTTTGGTCCACAATTACCTGCAAAAACTATTAAAATACTCCCTTTCCCAACTATATATGTACATGTGGCTGGATTTTATCATCTACTCAACCAAAATGTATGCCAAGAGACTGAATGTAAAAACAGACATGAGAATCCCATATTTTTGTGTGAAACCAGATATTAAAGAAATTTGAAAAAATAAAAATGTTAAACAGTGCCATTCTTCTCATTATTTTTTTAGAAGTCAGTTTTTACGAAAATGTGCTAACATGTAGTAAGTTCATTGTGATTTTTAATGAGTTGATACATATTTTTTAAAATGTCTGTTTGAATTTCTATAGCAACTTAAGTTCTTTGGAGTCTTCAGTCATTTTGAAGAGAACAAAGGAGTCCTCAGACCAAACACACACACACATGGTTGCTGCTTAAGTAATTCTGACCCTGCATGGGAGTTGTGTACCGGTGGTAGAGAACGTGGTATACCCTCGCCTGGGGCTTCTTGGGTTTGAAGTTCTTAGTTCTCAAAAAGGAATTTGTATTTACTGTACAGAATTGGTCAATTTTACATCCTTTAAAATGAGATATTGGTCCAGATCCCGCTCTTTCTTCCCATTATCGTAGATGATGTCCCACACTTACAAATAAACCCAGTGCCTCGTGGTATGGGGAGAGTGTACCTCTTTCTCCACCAAATCAGCCGGAAACCTCGGTAAAGAGCAAAGATACTGGATTTACATCTCACTTCCTTAGGCCTTCCCCTGCTTGTCTCAAATGGAATTTCTCATTAGGACTGAAAGCAAAGGCCGATGGGAGAGGAACTATGAAGCACTTGCCCAGCACGTAAACTGGGTATGAACGTACCTTGGTAGATGCTTTGCGAGCCGTGGAGCTCAGTGATGTGTTCAGCTTGGGCCCAGCAGCTATATGATTCTCTACTGAACACTTATCCTTTTTGCTCATCAGTATTCCACAGACAAAATATTGTCAGACACTTTTCTTCATTTTTGTTAGTGTTCTCTCTTCTGGCACTTGAAATGCCAGCGGGAATCGGATGCATACAAATATGGATTTAAAGCTACAGACAACAAACACCCTGATTGAACACAGAAGAATTGGTTAAGAAATGATAGAACAATCAGAACCGATCTCTTAGTTTGGGAGCAGTCAAGTCATTATCTTTGTACACAAGAGGCCATCTATAATAATAAAAGTGTAATATGCTAATTAGACCAGACGGTCGGGCCGAACATCGGAACGACCGTCCAGACGAAGCCGGGGCTGCGAGGGCTGAGCCCCTTGCACAAATTTCGTGCATCAGGCCTCTACTACAATTATAAAATGACACCTTTTTTGGCTTTTATATGTGGTAGTGTTAGATTATAACATTTATCTAGTGGATTTTGACCCAACGGTGGGGGAAAAGTTTTTAAAACCTTCTGACATTATCTAAGGTAAAAGAATACTCGGTCACAGCACTTATGACCTAGTCTCTCTCTGACCCAGAAACACACGAATCTGCTTGACAGCATTGCTAAGTCCAGGAACTAATACTATTGGGAATCTTCTAATGAGGTTTGGGGTTTTTAAATGTCCCAAATAAAAATCCTTTATCTCTAAAAGATTAACTGAGTAGCCCTTTTTACCTCCCCCTCACCTCCATCCCCAAGAAAATAAATGTTAATGGCTCTTTAGTTAATTTGTAGTATTGCTTCTAATACTGTGTTAAGCTTAGTGTGTTCGAAGCATAATAACTTTTTGTCCTTCTCAAACAAACTTGATATTAGAGCTGCTTAAATAATGTCTATTTTATTCTGGACCTCAGCTGAGAATATAATACTTAGACTGTTACTTTAGAGTTTTGAACTTTGATATTTGCCCTTGAAGAGCCTTCTATAAAGACTTTAAGACACTTTGGGGAATGGTGGTTGCTGCTGAGGATGGTGTGTGACCATAATGTTCAGGTAAGTCATGCAGGAACTTGTTTATGGGACATGTCGTCTGTGACACTTCTACTTTCTACCTGATTACAGAGAGGTACAGAAAGCTGTCAACACTGCCCAGGGGTTGTTTCAGAGATGGACAGAGCTCCTCCAGGACCCTTCCACGGCCACGAGGGAGGAAATCGACTGGACCACCAACGAGCTGAGAAACAACCTCCGGAGCATAGAGTGGGACCTAGAGGACCTGGACGAAACCATCAATATCCTTTCCATGCTGTCTGTGCCGTTTGGGGCAGACAGACAGATGAACACGTTTTTACCCAGATGTCTTAACACGTTCATTGGGCATTTCCTTTTATAATTGATTGATCTTGTTTTTATTTATATGCCAAGATCTTCTCTAGTGCATGGCGATCCTGCAACACAGCAGCATAGCGCAGTGGTCATGCGTTCGGACCTTGGAGTCAGCCTGCGTGTTAAGTCCTGGCTCCGTCAGTTACTGTGTGACTTTGAACACCCTGCTCTGTGCTTTAATTTCCTTTCCAGTAGAAAGTTAGGATAATAATAGTACCTAGTTCATAGGGTTGTTGAAAGTTTAACAGGCAGAGAGCTTAGAATGGTGCCTGACACACAGTGAGCTTCTATAAAAGTGTTAGTAGTCATTACTACATAGAGGTACATACAGACCGATGTTACACATTGGTAATTGGAGCTCAAAAGAAATTCCTTTTGTAGACTGCCTTTTTCCTGTTGAGGAAGTGATGTGACAATGTCCATTGGAGAAATATCTTTTTTCACGAAACAGCATTTAGTAAAACAACTATTATGCTAAGTGAGGCTATTGATGTTAAGTAAGTCCACTGATCTGACCGACAAACCAGAGCCCTGTAGAAGCTGAAATGACGTGGCCTTTTCCACTGGAAAAATCCCATTTAATAACAACTTTAGATTGAAGATACACCAGGTGTATGTTCTGGGTTCTGTTTTGTTTGTTTAAGTGTGATAAAGCATCAAGGAAACCAGACCTTGTCAGGAACACTCCGTAGTCAGCACAGGTTCACATGCAGCCATTGTGTGAAATGCATCATTTCTAGTCATCATAATGACCCCAGACACCTTTTAAATTATGAAAAGACAAGTGTGTTCTCTAAAATGTGTGGGACAAAATATGTGAGATGGTGGGATCAAGATAAGTCTTCCCTTGAAACGGGGCAAGATAAAAAGATTGGGGGAGATAGTATGAAAGAAAGAGGACAAAAGTTTTAATAAGTAGTCACCAACCAGCGAATAGTTATTGACTGTACCATGTGCTGGACATTTTGTTAGTTACTGAGATTGGATTAATAAGCAAAACAGCGTACCAGCCCTCATGGAATGACAGTGAGGGGTAGAGAAGGACTCGGGGACAGACATTAATAAGACAATAGCACAGATGTGTCCTGCAGACCACGAGAGACAAGTCCAGGGAGTCATGCCAGTGTCTGATGTGGGCAGCAGGATCAGACCGGGCGTGAGGAGATTGGGGGAAGCCCTGCTGAAGAGGCCTCCATCTCCAGATGAAGAAGGGTTAGCACCTTGAAATAAGTGGGAAGGTTTAATGGCAAATGGAAATGGCTTGCAGAAGCTGTCATGGGAGACCTGGCTGGTGTGGCTCAGAGGTTGAGCGTCAACCCACAAACCAGGAGATCATTGTTGGATTCCCAGTCAGGGCACATGCCCTGGTTTCGGGCTTGATCCGCAGTACAGAATGTGTAGGAGGCAGCTGATCGATGATTCTCTCATCATTGATGTTTCTCTCTTCCTATTCCTTCCTCTCTCTGAAATTAATAAAAAACTTTTTTAAAAAAAGCTGTCCTGAGAAAGGTGATCTGGGGTCAAGAAAGAATAGATACAAGTGCTGGTCAACATCTGGAAGAGCCCAGCCCAGCTGTGGTCAGCCAGCAGGGCTTTATTGTGGACCCAGTCAGGCCTGTGGGTCTTCCCCTGGCAGGCGTCTCCACCCTGAGGCACAGGATCCTCCCACAGTTGTGGGCAGAGCAAGTCTGAGGACAATGAGTGTCAAGTTGACTGTCTTTCCAGAAGCCTTGGGCAGACTTGACTGCTTGCCTGTGACAGAGTCTGTGGTCTAAGGGAATGTGTTTGTGAGGCTTGTGGTAATGACATGGCTTTCCCTTGACTTTTTGACCCACGCATAGTTGAAGCAAATCCTAGAAAATTCAATCTCGACGCAACTGAATTGAGTATAAGAAAATCCTTCATCACGAGTACTCGGCAAGTTGTCAGGGTAAGGAAGATGATCCTATCATGTTATTTGTGTGAGAAATAGCCAAACTTCTCAGAACTCTTTCCCTTAATTGTAAACTAATACGTTGACTCTGAAACCACTTCTTCATATGAATTGAATGCCAGTTTCCCACATAGACTTTCTCTAGTTGAAAGAGAGAAATCTGTCTTTAGTATCATCAGGCATATTTCTTAGAGCAGAAATGAGAGTTGACTGCTGGCTTTGGGAAGTTACTTCAGTGGTATCTACTTGTCCATACCTCTCACTCCTCCAAACCAGTTATCTTTTTCCTCTTTAGTTCTTACTGTACTATGTATCTGGACTAAAGGAAGAATTACTATTGTAGAAACCATTTGGTTTCTTGATGGATTGGTGATCACTGCATTGTGAAGAGGGACTCTTCTAGGTATGGATGGCGGCCTCTCACCATCTGAGTTTCAGCTTTGGGAACTCTTGCCACCGTTACCGACATTTCCAGATACACTGCCTGACAGGCTTTCGAGAGTTACCCAGAGCAAGCAGGCATCTCTCAGAGCGCAAAACCCAACACAAGTGAACAAATATTTAGTCTTCAATTATTTAGGAAAGAACCCATTGTTTAAAAACCTAAGAGAAAATAGCATTTAAGTCAAATCTTGTATCATTAAGATTTGTTTGTATTTTGAAACTGTATGGCTAAGCCATTTGATTAGCATAACTAGATGTAAGAGAACCAGCTGTCTTGAACATATGTACTAGAAAGCAGCTTCCTGGAGTAAAAAAACTTGGGATCATATCAGTGCTAACATATGGCTTTTTAAGAGTCATCTTAGGCAAGAACCTTGGTACATGTTTGCCAAAAACTTTATGTCATGTGATTTCCTTTTGAAATTATTTCAAATGGTAGATTATCCCTGAGCTTGAAATATTCTTGCTTCTCATTTTATTCATTAGTTGCCTCTTTATATACATATATCTAAACTGTTTATACACAAACATTTTAATGGGGCGGTAACCTCTTTGGACCTCTGGTGTGCCCCATCTATATAATGGGCATTTGGATTAGACAATCCTAATTTCTGGCCAGTTCAGAAAGCTATTCTGATAAGGAAGCCCTGTTGTTTGATGATGTGTGTTTTGGTAAGGTAAATAATTCTCCCTTATTAATCTTATAAATACAGTTTGCTTCTTTATTTTTGGTAGATTTTCTGAAGGACACCGCTGTAAATGTTGGTATTTAAATGGTGTCTTGCAGTAAAACATGTATTTCTTGACCTTATTTATTAAAGTTGTTCTTTCTGAAAGGTTGTATTGTAAATCTTGCAAATTGAAATTCAGAGGTTAATATATTGAAAGTTAAGTTAGTTCTTACTCCAAATTGTAATTTGAAGTAGAATCCAAAGTTTGTTTTCTGATATCAGAAAAGGTGTTTAAAGTGCAGTCCTTAAAAGAAGTGTTGTAAATCAAGTCCGCGCATCATAATGTTGTAGCTTCTAGAGCTGAGATCTAAATCATCCTCAGCTATATGTGATCCGACTGAATACTTAGGGTTGTTCATCATCCTTGTTTTAAATTAAATAAAGTCTAGCTGAAGTCCTGTAGAAGAGAAGGAAGCAGTGGGTACTTTGAAAGTTGAAGCAACGTGGTTATCACTCAGACTTTCCACAGTGGGACTTAGGAAAGCTGTGGCACTGTCTGCTGTCCCATTCACTTGTCATGGGTCTTAGAAGAAGTTTCCAAAAGCCTAAAATCTCAACATTTGCATCTATAAAATAGGCTCCCGGCCAACAGAAAATTATAAAGCATTTTGGCAGCCTTAACAAAATTGTATTATAGTAATTAGTACTCAGTTCAAATCATTATAAAGTATATTGGATTGTGGTTACAGTTGATAAGCAAAATGGCTCATATTTAGCAAAGTGATTTTTCTTCATTGTAAGTGATGGGTCTATTCATTTTTCTTTCCATACAAAATTATTTCTAATGCCACTCTGGTTAGAAATAGTCTACACTTCACATGAATTCAACTCAAAAATGAAAATAAGTGACCTGTTTGTAATATCACTATTTGGAAGTTTTTGCAGGTGTTTAGTGGTAATTATCCTAAAGCGCATGGGTGTTCATTATACTTGATGATGCTAGCCCTTGAGCACAGGCCTTTGTGTTTGAGCCCCAACGTTGCTATTTTCTGACTATGTGACCTTGAGAAAGTACCTTAAGCCTTTTTAGATGTCAGTCTCTTCAGCTGTAAAATAGAGACAATGCCAGCTTCATAGGGTCGTTGTGAGAATTCAGAGATAATGTCCAAAAGCATTTAACAGTGTTTCTGGCTTATAGTAGGCTCCCAGGAAATACAAGTTCCTTTTCTATTTCTCCTAATTAAATTTAGTTCCCAGGTTACCTCTTTTTAAAGGGAGGTTCTCTTTATTTCCTTTATTCATGAGACTAAAAAAAAAAAAAAAAAAAAAAAAAGCCAAAGAATGTTATCTTTTTGTTTTAAAAGAATTAATAAGTTATGTGTATTTTGCTAGTGTACAAAATGTTAACTGTGACTCTGTTTCATCTAAGGATATTCATTTGTTTTCTGGTCTCCTCCTTACCTCATTAGGACATGAAAGATCAGATGTCAACTTCATCTGTGCAGGCATTAGCTGAAAGAAAAAACAGACAGGTGAGTAAACCTGAATATAGAGTATCAAATCAAGGAAAACGCAGAGTTAGATGCTGACATCTGTTTATCATGTGACCCAGCAGAAGCCCTGTGCCTGCTGAGCCTGGAGGGAGGCTGGCAGGTTTTGTGAAAGGCCAGTCATCAGCCTGCCCTGCAGCATGGTCAGCTGTCCTGCCCTGCCCTCCTCCCTCCCACCCTCTGCTTCTCTCCTCTGGGGTTCAGAGTGCCCTTACCACACAGCCATTTATTCTGCACCTGCTGGGCACATTCTGTGTGCCAGGTTCTGTTAAGGACTGTAATTGCTTAGTTACTTGTCTTTTTCTCTGCTGGACCCCAGGCCCCTTGAGAGTGAGGAGGGATTGTATCATTTTTTTTTGTTGGTGGGGTTTTTTTTTTTTTTGGTTTTCTTTTCCATTTCCAGCTGCTATTGCATTGCATACCTCATAGAATTCACTAGATAGTTAACGACTGAAATTTTATGAAATTTAGAATAAAATGAAAGACATTTGAAGAATCTTAAATGTGTGTGAATTTAATGTGTTAAATTTAAATCTTTCATCCTTTTAAATATATTTTCTTTGAGATGAGATCCAGTTTTTATTAGTTATTACAAATGAATCATGAAACTTAATAAATTTCCGAAACTAAAGCACCAATATTAACACATCTAAAATAAAAGTTACAAGAAACCAGCTCTTGAATTTTAGGTATCTTTTTAAAATTAGACACTTTTATGTATGATAGAAATTCCTTTCCAACTGATAAAATACAGTCCTTTTAAAAAAAATATACATCACCTAAAATATAGACTTGATTTAGATTTCATTCAAACTCCATAAAGTTACCAATAGTCCATTTATTAGACTCTTAACTCAAGAATTCAGCTCACCATATCTAACTGACTAGGAATCAGCAATTCCCTACTTTATACCTGGAGGTGTGTCTTGACCCACTTAATTTTGAAAAATAAATACAAAAGCTCAGCAAAGGGGAGGGGGCTCTCCAAGTATCTCCTCACTTAATTTTTCTGTTTCCTTTCCCTGTATTTAATTTTTCAAGTTATTGTTTTTATTCTTCCTGTCTCCCTACCTTGTGACAGTGAAGTAGGTAACACCTACTCTCCATTACTCCTAATCTCAGATAGTATAGTTGAGCATATAATATGTGCATTTATGCATTGCCTTTCCAAGTATGGCTTGGGATTTTGTTTTTGGGGGATAGTGAAATGTCTTGGAGTCACAGATTGTGAAGGAATAGCAGGTACAGGGTCCTCTAAGCACTCAAGCGGGCAGAGTCCCCCTTGCTGCTCCACCAATACCTGGTGCTGTGCTGCTTGCTGCCTAGCCAGGTCCTCCTGCTCTGGCACCCACACAGAGGCTGGTCTTCCAGTGCCCTGGTCCCTCTCTCCATCTTCTTTCCCAGTAGAACAGACTCTTAGAGGCCAGACTGATGAAATCTAAGCTACTACACAATAAAGCATAAACAACTCTTAACAGTGTGTCCTATGTCCACCTAACCGTAGCCCATGGATAAGCTAGAAAAAATAGCCTTTACTCGGCCCAGGAACACACAAGGCCCTAGGGGAGTCCCAGTTCTCTGTCCACAGCCTAATGATGCACTAGAGCCTTTTTCTGACCTGGAAGAAATTAACTATGGGCCTCAGTGTCCTCCACAGAGCGCCTTAGAATCTGTATCAGACCAGCAGATGTTTTAAATATTGACTGACAGCCCTAAGACCAGGCTGGGGCAGAGCCATCCAAAAAAATCCTTGGTCTGCTTTATACCTGAGACAGTCACTGTCCAGCCTTTTGATTGGACTGAGGCGCTGGTCTGCTGGGAGCTCTCAGCCATCCTGATCCTCTCCTCATAACCATCTGGAATTACGCTCTGCATCCCAGGCTTCCCCGAGCCTTGCCCTTGACTGTGGCCATTTGACTGAATTCACCCCTGAAAGTCAAGGGAGGTCAGTGTCGGTATTGAGGGGCTGTTGGAGGGCTTTTCAGACAGAGAACCAAGTAATCAGTGAGGCTTTTAACCGTCCCAGAGATAAACAGTAGCTGGTAAGAAGATCTGGCAACTCTGTAAGGAAAAAGAATCGTGGTCACCCCAGGAGCTGGTCCACGTGCAGGGCTGGGCGAGCAGTTACTTTACCAGCTTGTCAGAAAGGCTTGCGGGGATCCTGGTCAGCCTAGACCGAGCTCACATCCCTGCCCACCTCTTCATGTACGGAAGACAGTCCCAAACTTCTCCTCTCCTTGCTACAAACTTCCTCACATTCCTACTGGGGAACCTGCCCCTGGCATCTGAGGGCCCTGGTGGTGATACTGACTCGGGTCAGGCACTCATTGTGGCCATACCTGTCTGGTGATGCAACGCCCAGTTCCCATCTGTGAGGCTTGTAGCCTTTTAGTTCAACTGAGGGGCATTGGGATTTATTCATGGGTTAAATTGAACAGACACTGATGGTTCTTATACCTTCTGTGTGTGAGACTATGACTTAGCTTCTTATCATTCTAGGACTCTCTCTCCCCCCTTAAAAAAACACACAAACAAACTAAAAACCTCTTGGGTCACAGGACTCTAGGTCTCCGGAATCCGTTGGACTGGAACATGGGTCTCTGGTGAACTTCGGAGGGTGCTAGGCAGCGCTGGCCTGGAGGCTGGGTGCTCTCAGATTGTAAAGCTGTGTACAGGTGGGCGTTTGTCAATCTAAAGTTGACATTTGCATTTTAATGGGACAAATCCCATTGGTGAGTCCCACTGGGAGAGTGTGGAGACAGTGCCCTTCCTGGCATCCCTTAAATCGGACCACGCAGGCACCAACCTGTACCACTGGGAAGGCGGACCTGGGGAAGTCGATGGTGAGCAGTAGAACGCTTTATGTCGGTGATGGAGCACTTGCTCAGAAAGTAACCGCTTGTTTCCCCTTCCCTCTCGCAGGCGCTGCTGGGAGACAGCGGTGGCCAGAAGTGGAGCACAGGAACCCCGGATAAATACGGGCGCCTGGACCGTGAGCTCCAATTAGCCAACTCCCACTTCATCGAGGAGCAGCAGGCACAGCAACAGGTACTGGGAACCTGCTGCCGAGGACTGAGATGTGGAGGCGGGCACCTCCCTGGGTCCTCGGCCAGCCAGGGGGCTCTGTTGTTATGACAGGCAGGTTGGACCAGAGCTTGCCCTGCGGCTGCCTGTGTCTACCTGTGCAATGATTGCATATATCAAGGGTTTCTGAAGCCTCCTCTACAGCACGGCTCTTTCACGAGAACCAAGCTTGATTAGGTCTCTGAGGAAAAGCAGAGCAGACCTCCAGCACTGACAGACAAGGCCACTGGTTTAAAAACAAACAAAAGAACCCGTCTTCCCCCACCTCCACTCATATATTCAGTTTCTTGTTCATTTCAACAAAGGCACACTTTCAGAAGAATTGAGTCCTGTTTTTTTTCATCAAAAATTATTACTGGTTCCATTATACATGAATATGGTTGCTTGAGTGGAGGTGAAGGGTAGAAGGAAAGGGAGGTTGATTATTTCTGTGTTGTTGCTTTTGATGTGTAGTTGGAATAAAAGGAAACTAATAATAATATACCTGAGGATTTGAAGATTATCTACCCATTGAAGCTCTTGGTTCTTAAATGTTGTGTTATATATATATTTTATATAGGCTATATGTTCTTTGGCCATTGGCATGTTTGCTTAACCAGCTGTCTGCTTAAATTGCTATTAACCAAGCAAATTTAAAAAAATAAAAATAAAAAGTAAGGAAGCTACCACACATTAAATGAAACATCATCCAGCAATTATCCTTGAGGTAACTTACTGTCACAGGCCGCCTCTGTGTGTCCTTGAGGAGGAAAGGACTCTGTGTGTGGTTTTCCCACGTCCAGAGCTTTGCCAGACGCTCTGTGTTTAAGTCGGCTGTGGATTGAGACCCTGACCCCGGCACTGGGCTTCCTCTGCCCAGCATCCCCGTGTCTCAGTGATCACTGCACAGGTGCTCTTGGCCATTGTCTGGTCCCTTGTTGGACTCCAGCCAACCAGAATCAATCTCTCTTGGTGGCTTTAAGCCCCGCTGACCGTTCACAAGTCGGATCAGCAGGAGATATCAGAAGCTTGACAATCCACTTTGGAGCAGTGTGTTCTTAGAGGCGCCGGTCTGGTCCTTTGATTTCTGGGCTTTGCTTCTGAATGAGAATTGTCCCAAGTTGGCAGAGAAGGTAGCAGCTGCTGGAGTGCTGGGCTTGGAACCAGGTAAGACGGCTTTTAATTGCTTGTTTCCCATTTCTCTGGCACCAGCTGATCGTGGAGCAGCAGGATGAGCAGTTGGAGCTGGTCTCTGGCAGCATCGGGGTGCTGAAGAACATGTCCCAGCGCATCGGAGGGGAGCTGGAGGAACAGGCAGTGTGAGCACGAGATGCCCCTCTCGGGGCCATGAAATTGAGGGGAAGGGCCATCTTACAGGACCCCTAAGAAGCCTGACAGTTACGTGACTAGTAAAGCCCAAAACTATTTTATTTATAGCTATATCTTTATTGTTTTATAGACTTGCCCCTCCAAAAGAAGCAAATTGTCAGTTAAAATATTCAGCAGGGTTTGGGCAAAGTTATGATGATTATTATTTTTCAACACCTGCAGAAACACACAAATTCCTCTGAGCAGGTACTTGAAGTGTGATTGGGACTGGGACTGGGACTGGGAAACAGACATGTAATCTCTGGAGATTTGTGTCCTGCAGAGGATCGGACCTGAGCTACTGTTATCATCCCACGATTCTCCCACTACATCTTACATTTCAACTTCATGAGAAAAGCTTAAAAATTTAACTCCAATTAATACAAAATTTTCCCCTTCAAACATCAAAAGTAAAAATACACCAGGAAATATAGCTGGAGCTATTTGTTTTTTCCTTCAGTACAATCTTTTTTAACTCTGAACTATGACATCAAAATCAGCATTCTTAAATGCTACTACATAATACCTTTACCATTTTATAATATTTTTCTGAAAAAAAAAAGATAATCTACTAGAATATATCAGAAAGTCTTCTATCTCAATTTTGTGTTCAGTGTTATACATTCATTTATTATAAATTCAAACCGGGCACTTGTTCAGGGAGGCCCTGGGTATCGTAGAGGAGCGAACAGAACAGTCAGTGTCTCTGCCATCAGAGAGCCTACCATTTACTGGGTAGACTGGCTATTATGTAAATGAATGCAAGTCATGCATTGGTGACAGAGGAGGGGGACCTGGGGTGAGGGGGAAGTGCATGGTGCCTTGAGAGCCCTGGTTTAGCCCAAGCTCAGAGTTCTCTGCAGAAATATTCACATGTGTGATTATGGGGACTGCCCCAGGCCCTGCTGAAGCCCTGTTTAAATTCCAAAAATTCTGAATTAAGAAACATATCTGTCCCAGATAATAGATTGGGGGCTTGAATCCCCGTGTTGCTGGCTGATGTTTGCTAAAACTAAGGCCTGGGCCCTGACCGAATCCCATGGCCCATGTATCACCCAGGCTGTGTGTTTACCCGCTGCCTTCCCCACACCTGCTTCTCTCTCTAGTATGCTGGATGATTTCTCCCACGAGTTGGAGAGCACTCATTCTCGGCTGGACAATGTGATGAAGAAACTTGCAAAAGTATCGCACATGACCAGTGGTAAGTATGGTGCTTAATTGTAGGAACAGCCTCGGGGGTTCTTTCACGGCGTGCCCATTCAGATCCCTTTCCTGTGGCACATTTTCCCACAGCTGGTTGGTGGTTGGTGGCCTTTCTCCGGGTGGAGCCACTTGCTTTCCAATTACAAAATCCTTTTTTCTTTTCTTTTTTTTCCTATTTCCTTGCCAAAAAGGGGAACTTATTTTAAAATAGTAATTAAGGAGCCAGTTACTGTTTTTCCTGGACTGACTTCATTGAAAGGAAAACCCTACCATTTCAGAATAAGATGCCCTTGCAGATCTAATTTACATAGTTTATATTTAACTCCACCCTGAAACATTCCAGCAAATTTGCACCAGGATGGGGATGAAAAAGTAACATCTTTCAAATTAGTTACTATATAGGAAGATGTGTTCCAGTGACTGTATTTTATTACTGCAACTGATGTCCCCTATTACAGAAGAAATAACATTTTTTAAATCAAAGAAAATCCAGTATTTCTTTTTTTTCTCTTTACTTGATGGGGGTTGGGTGGTGAAAGGAGGAACTGAGATATGCCTTGAGGTAATTTAAGTGTTCTTGAACCAGAACACCGCCTCCCCCATGAGAACTTCCTGTTTCTTGACACCTCGTTTTCCTATTGGTTTCCTGGTCAGGTACCTGTCAGAGAGTCTAATAGTTTAGCCTTTTGAGGCAAAATTTAAATATATGTGTATATTTGCTTTTCAGCAGTTTAACTCATAGTCAAGTTACATTAACAGTTCTCTGGGCCTCAGTTTCTTATTGATTAAAAATTAGGGTGATGCCTGGCTCTTAAGGTCATTGTGAGGATTAAATGAGATAGTAATAATTAATGTTTAGCAGTGTCTCCCATGTATTTTAGTACTTAGTAAATGTTTATTTAAAAAAATCATAAGACAGGAAGAAGATGGCCCCAAGGGGCAATGACCTGGTATGTCCAAAACCAAGGGAAGCTCATAGCTAGGCTTATTTCCTTCTTTCTTCCCAGGATCAAGTGTGTTTGTGCTTCTAGGAGGCTCGCCATTGCCTGAAGCAGGCACAATTTAGTTCATCTTTGACACTTTGAGAGAGAGGTTTGCAAAGTGGTTTTTTTCTGATTCCCTCTGCTCTCTCCTCTTCCACCCTCACCCCTCTGTTTAAAAAAAAAAAGCGTTAATGAAGTATTATATAATCAGTTTAAACACCAGCCCTCTCACTAGTGTATGTATTAGTCACAGTCAAGTAGCTACTTCAGCACCAGTTTTGTTTGGGGAAGAGCAAACGAACAAAGATGCTCTGTATCTGTGCTTCCCGGCGTTCCGGGTATGAATAATTTAGAAAAGTACTTGCATTGTGATAAGCCGTCCAGTGTGTATAAATAGCACCGAAACTCGTTTATGTTTTATTCTACTTTCTCCCGAACGAAAGGTTTGGGAGCAGAGTAAGAGCTTTACTTAGATTTGTCTAGGAAAGGGAGCCAGGGAACAGCATTGGCCCGAAAGGCCCTGCAGTTTGGACAGCTCGCCTGTGGTTTTCATTCCCATCCTTGCTTGCTGCCCGGGAAAGATTGTTCAGGGCCACCTGCTTGGTGGTGTCTGTTTCAGTTTGAGGACACGGCAATTTGTATTTGTCTCTGTCCTCCATAACTTTTGGGAAAGTTTACTGCTTTTTCATCAAACCTGTACATACAGAAAGTATATTAAGACACACTGAAGTTTGATTAGGCAGTAACTGAACACACGTCCCACGGTTCTGGAGAGCCCGAACATCTGGGCTCCCATGGCCCGTTGCTTACCCAAGAGAGACACCATCTTGTCATTTTCCTACCCGATGTCCATTCTTTTAGGTAGATTCCAGGGTTTTCTTCCCCCCACTTTCTGAATTCTACTCTTCATCTTTTCTCTTTAGGGGAGGAAAATATTTTGGGAGGAAAAAAAAACTACCACTGGTGTTCCCTTTGTTCCCTGTGCTCTTTGAGGCAAGTGGTTAGGACTTGTCACTTGAGGTCCCAAAAGCCCTGTGGTTAGTCCCACCCCTTCTCTGGAGAAGTCAGCTCAGGTAACAGCACCCTGAGGTTACCTAGTTCATGCTTCATAGAAGCAATTTACCACTTCAAAGGAACATGGCTTTAAAGAGCATTTCTGGGCTGTGCTAGTTTGCGTGATGGATGCTCTCCTTGATGAAAACTCCTACTTAATGCAATCACAGAAGAGAAAGAGATTGGGGGGCGGGGGGGGGGGGGGGGTTGGTAGAAGCTAATGGGAAGCCAGAAGGTGGAAAGCTGGTCGAATGTTGGAAATCTGGTTTTGAAAGTAGCAGGATGCCTGGGGTGGGGGATGAGTGCAGGAATTGGGTGTGAGATGGGGGTGGGGTGGTTAGGAAGCAATCACCTGGACTGTTTTGTCCTGGAAGAATATGGACTATTTTCAATGACAGTGGTTTTAAATTATTGTAAACATTTAAAAATAGATGAAAGAATGTTAAGTTACTGTAGTGTTCTTCACCATTGAAGTGATCATTAAACAGACTAAAAATAGCTTCTGGAGTAGGCCAGCTGCCTACTTTGGAGCAGTTCTGCTTCAGAAAAGGACTTAGTGTTGCCTGTGGAAAGTCATACAATCTAGATTCAGATCTTTTTATAATGTGATTCTCAGTAGCCATGGTGTGCTAAAATGTGCAGGCTTTCAAACAGCCTTCTGATGGATCAGTATTCGTTGATAGTTCTAGTTAAACAGAATTCTTATTTGTAGCAGTTGACCTACATTTTCACAGGCTAGTGAAACTTTCCTATCAGACCCCTGTAGGAAATGGCAGGGCTCACCAGTGGAAAGACTGCTTGCTTTCTACCTCTTCCCAAGTTAGCCAACCATCTAGACGAGGACAGCATCCTGTGCTGTGGGCCCTAAGACTGTGCGGAGGGTGTTCTCGTCCAGCTCTCACAGCGGCCCCGTGAGGCAGCTGTTGTGGAGTCAGGACTTGGGCTGCAGCTGGGATTCCCCCCGGGCCTGCATGGGCCCCTCTGTCCCTCAGGGCCTCCTTGCTCTCAGCCATTTAATGGACTCTAGCCACCTTGTTGCCTGTGCCTTTTCTAAATTGTTGGTAGGGTAGAAAGTTTCAGAAAAGACAGTTCACTGTCATTCACAGAGAAGCCGTGTGTTACTTTAACACAGTCACTGGCTAAGTAATCTTCTTTGTTCACTAGATGTGGTGTCATTAATCATGCTCGTGATCCCTGGAGCTTGCTTTTTCAGCTCTTCGTTTCCTGAAGTGACCAGCAGAAGCTTTCATTCCCTTTCCATCCTCCCATAGTGCTTTGAGAACAGGACAGGATTTATTGCTTCTTTAAATGATTTTACTTTGGTGGGAGATGAAAGCAGATGGGCTTTGATCTGCAGTGCCAGGGCGAACACCTTTTCCAAGGATGTGGCAACCACCGGCAGAAAGCTAAGAGCCGCAGGCTTTAATTAAAGTCAGAAACACAGGTTTTAATTAAAGACTTGAGATAGGAAGCACATACTTATCACAGGGCAGCTCTTGGGGACGGTAGAGCTGCAAACGCAGGTGCAGTGCAGGCCAGGAGCAGAGCAGCATCAGAGGAGGGCACCTGGGCAGTTCAAGAGCCTCCCTGCCCCTGTCATGTGCACATTCTGTCGCTTTTCTGCTTCCGAGTGTGGCCTTGGGTTTCTTGTTGTAACTGGACAATGGGTCCGCGCTGCCTGTCACTCCTTGTGCCAGTTCAGCAGAGACAGGGTTGAATCACGTCTGAGCGGTTAACAGAGCATGATTAATATTTCTTACAATTCTGGCTGGCTCCCCAACATTCTGTTTCTGCCCCTATCCATGTGACTGTCTCGGGGAATGCCCAGTCCTGAGAGCTAACCCTCGTGTCCTGCCTCGCAGATCGGCGCCAGTGGTGTGCCATAGCCGTCCTCTTTGCCATCCTGCTGGTCGTGCTGCTCCTCTTCTTAGTGCTGTGACGCACAGGAACCGGGGAGGAGGACAAGCAGTCCGCGGTGTCGGCTCCCACCTGCCACTCCTGGGAACACAGCCCGCGCTGACTTTTCTCTGGGTGACCCCACCATTGAGGCAGCTCCTCCGTCCAGTGCTGGACGGGCCGGTGGGAAGAGGACCTAACAGCTTCACACTCCCGGCGCCACCTGTCCTGTCCTGAGGACAGCTCGCCTCTGCTTTGCCTCCTTGGACCTCGTTCCCCGTGGAGGGCCTCTGAGGAATCCAGAACAATTCGCAGACTCAGCTAGTGTTCAGTGTTGCTCATTGCATCCGTCCGTCTCTGGCGGCTCTTTTCTCCTGCTCAGACCCTCTCCCTGCCCAGCCGGCAGCCAGAAGGACCCCGTCGGGAATGGGGCTCCTGGGTCCTCTCCGCTGCCCCTCGTGGGAGTGTTCTTTAGCTCCTGAGAGCTGGTCATTCTGGGGACAGAAGGCCCAGAAGCAGTTTGGGACAGAAAATGCAGTGGTTCTTTTTGCAGGGATGATTGCTTTTCCAGGCACATCTTTTTGTGGTAAGAACTAATGGGAAATAATGAAAAGCACTGGGCTCTGGGAGTGCTAACAACTTGTGTCTTGAATTGAAGGGAGGGGGGGAGCAGGACCCTGAGTGTGCACAGCTGAGGGAAGGGGGCAAGGTCATGGGAGGTCACAGCCTGGCTGAATTCAGGTGGCTGTCCTGCAGGCTCCTCCCCAGGGGTGCAATGCTTATTTTTAGGATGACCCTTAAACATATGGCTGCTGAGCAGCACACAAATGGATTTAGATCCTGTGGCTCTCTCTTTCCCTTGGCAGATGGGGTTGGGAATGGTTAGCACATTTATTACATTTAGTCAGAAACTGTAATGACAAAAAGGCTAGTTCTGGACCAGGCTTTTCTAGCCCTGTGAGAAATGGCAAAAAGGGGTAGGTGAACTGGTTGTTTTTTCCCTTCAGATGACAACTTGATTTTTATCCATTCAAATCACTGAGCCAATCCAAATTTAAACAACAGAAGCTTCCATTGAGTTTTAGCTGCTGAGACACTAAACTTCAAACTTCTGGTGACTCTGCGTCCAACGTGCCCATGTACATAGGATATTTTTATAACCTCCCTGACGAATAACCTAATATTGAAGCAGCAGCTGAGCAAGGCAGCCTGGCGGCCGAGGCTGCATCTTCACCGTCCTCTTTTGCACGTGGGAAGCGCAGTGACATCAGATAGAGTTCTAGCTTTGACTTCTCATTTCCTAATCTTTTGGGGTCCATTCCTAACTTTTTCAATTTTTTTTTCCTCCTTTTGTTTGTATTTCTTGGTTTTTGTTTTGTTTGGGGCTTTTATTCCTCCTATTTTTTTTTTTTGTGTGATTTGCAATGATGTATTTGCCCAGCTAACTTTTGAATTGCACTTTTTAATAAATATTTGTAACAATTTTTTAAAGAAGGGTATTTTCTCATGTGTAGGATGCTGGTAGATAAGGCAGTCTGCATGTTGATGAAAGCTAAAAATAGATTTACAAAACTTAAAGGGTGATTGACACCCATGTTTACACTCAATTCTATTTGATATATAAATGTTAATTTCTTTTCAAATGAGTAAAAAAAAAGGTAATTGTTACAAAGGGCTTGAGATGTAGGGTACTAGATTATTTGTTTTACAAAGTTTTGAGACATTCAAATAGTCTTCTATAAACTTAGAAGAGGGATGGTCCTTAGATTTGCATTAAGATATACAAGTCTTTGTTAAAACTTTTTAAAAATGTGGGCCTTGTCTTAGTGCTCTCATCCACACTCTCCACCTTCCATAAAGGAACCAGAGTCTGAATTACGTGACTGCCCTACTTAGGGGCCATGCTGTTGTCCAGATTTACTGTGTCGCGTGTGTCAGGAGGGCCTGCTGGGAACACGCCTGATCATTAATGAGCAAGACATTCCCCTGACTTCAGGGACTAAGTTTTGAGATCCTGAGGCTTAATGACTCAATGTTTGGATATATTTAGAATTGGCATGCTGACCTCACCCATTTCAGGTGTCAGCTAAACAGTGGTTATTGTAAAGCAGACTCACGGGCCGAAGCTGAATAGAGAAATATTTAGAAAGAACATTTACTGAAAATATAAGCACTATGTATGTTCTCCCTGTAGGCCACTGCCCTCCACCCGCAACGGAGCTGTTCCTGGGCAGCCGGCCTCATAGTGTGGCCTCAAAGCTGGCTCTGCCCCAGGCATCACTCTGGCCTCACTAGCTTGATCCTGGGTCTGAGCCTGTTGTGCCCAGACTGGGCGGTCCCTACAGATGAGTGGTCAGGCCCCCCACCCAGATTCCAAACTAGCACTCCAAGAGAGCAAGCCAGGCCCTAGCTGGTTTGGCTCAGTAGATAGAGCGTTAGCCTGTGGACTGAAGGGTCCTGGATTCAATTCCAGTCAAGGGCACGTGCCCAGGTTGTGGGCTTGATCCTCAGTAGTGGGCATGCAAGAGGCAGCTGATCAATGATTCTCTCTCATCATTGATGTTTCTATCTCTCCCTCTCCCTTCCTCTCTGAAATCAATAAAAATTATACAGTATATGTGCCCTGAATGGGAATCGAACCCGAGACCTTTCAGTCTGCAGGCTGATGCTCTGTCTGTCCACTGAGCCAAACCAGCTAGGGCTGAAATCAATAAACATTTATTTTAAAAAGAGAGAGAGAGAACAAGCCAGGGCTTAAGTTATGGTTAGGCCAGACTCCCATCCTGAGGCAGAGGTGGGCTCTCCCCCTCAGTCTTCACGCTTCACCCCATGCCCATCATCTAGAGAACTGGCAGAATGCGATAGGTCACAGAGAAGGCTCAGTTTACGTTTATGGGAAGAACATCTTACTAATCAGCTGGCTTGGGAGTGAACCCCTGAGACAGTCCGCTGTCGTAGGAACCCAACTGCAAACTCAAGTCACGGTTAGTTTTCAGTCTAACCTTTGATCTCGTCTTCGTGGGGACTGTGAACAGTCGCCGTGTTCCCTGTGTGCCGCTGCGTGCTGCAGTTGTGTGTTACATGAGCATCTTCATGCCAGAGCCCGAGGGGGAGAAACTTGGTAACTTGCCCATCATTCTCTGCTTTTAGCCAGAGTTAAACAGACTGATGGGTCTGGGAGCCAACAGCTTGGCAACTTCCCCCCTTTCTCACCTCGTGAGATTAAGGGCTGTGAAGAGAAATCCGGTCTAACTCCAACCGAAATCTGTCTGTTAAGTGCTGTACCTTCTGTATGGGAAGGTAGCAGAGCCAGGATTTTTCTTCTGGTAATTTTCCTGGCTGTAAAGTGAGCCCGGTACCTTTCCAGAGAATTCATAGCTGGAAGATCTAAGTGCTGAATGATAGATATGAGTTGCTTTCCAACTGCAGATTTTGAACTGTTCAGCTTTCCCTTATAAACTGCAGGACGAATTTGTTAACAATACAACATTCGGACCATCTAGAAAGCTGAGGTTCTAACTACCTTTAATTCTCCCTCTGTCTTCCTCTCGCTGGCATTTCTTTTCCTCCCAGATATTTTTAAGAATTTTTTTTCCCTTAAAGAGTGTTCTTTGTCCATCAAGAACAGAGAGGAGAAAGCAAAGGATTCTCACAGCCCCTCAGTCCCTCTGCGCCTTCCCTAACCAAGGTCAGTTCTGCTCGCTGGGAGACTGCTGTCAGGGTCCAGTCCAGAAATCGAAAGAGTAGAGAACAGCCCTTCAGACTGGAACAGATGAGGCCAGCCCTGCTGTGACCCTCTGGGACTGAAGCCTGGTGCTGGGGTGGAAACTTCAAACCAGCTGACTTCTGGGGTTAGTGTCTCTAAGAGGCTCAGTGGACTTGACCACTTAGTTCAGTCTCCTTGTTTCAAAGTTGAAACAGTTACAGCTCCCCCAACAGACACATGAGGGTCATTTGGTGCGGTGCATCTTGGACGTGGCCCAGGGGCCACACACCTGGGACGAGCTGACCTCGGGGATGTGACTTAAGGTAGGCTGGTAGTAACTTGCCGTGTCACCCCAGCTGTTTGATGTCGTTTGCCGTTGGACAAACACCGAAGCACCTCCGTCATGTTGTGCCACCTCCATATACATTATACGGGAGCTCTCCATGTCGTGGTGTCTTTACTGATACAGATATTTGGGGAGGTGAGGAAGAAAGAAAAAGAACTTGTTTCCTTCTGAGATAAACTCACACGTTGGTGCTGTTTTCCTTCTGATGTGACCTTTGCCCTTGCCCGAGGCTGTGCCATGGAGCTCTGCCTAGATGGCCCCGTGACCTGCCCCACTGCTTGGCTTTCACATGGACATTTCATGGACCGGGTTTGCCAATTGCAGCCAGACCCTCGTGAGAAAGTGTATTTTACTGTTTCTTCTAGGTTGAGTTTTCAAACCTAGAAGCCACTTGATTATTCAGGGGGTTTTGGATTAAGACCACCCAGCATCCGTATTCTCTGACCAAAGCTCCCCCGGCCCCGGCAGCAGCCAGTGCTGCGCTCCAGTTAAGCTTCCTGTCACCCCTGGGGTTGGGCCAAGTTCGAGGTGGCTCTTTCCTGCTCTGTAGAAAGTAGGGTTAGCTGAGACCCACTACTGAGTGGCAGTTTCGACTCTGCAATTAGGGTCTGTTCTGGGAGAGGCAGATGTCCTCATCCTCAGGAAAACGGAGTGCCCTGTCGTCTGTGCGGGGTGAGGAGAGGCCAGCCAAGTGTCCTCGGAAAGGTGTCGCTAATAAGTTACTGGAACTGCTCGTAAATGCCATGTGATTGTGCCCTAACTGACCAGGCTGGGAGATTGCCCAGGGTAATAGTCTGGAAACAGGGAAGGGCCAGAGAAAGCGAGCTGTAGGTGATTATGGATTCATTTTCTGTAAGTGGAAATATGCCTTCCCCAGCTCACTTGTTATTAGAAATTCGTGTAATTTAAAAATAGAATGTAATCCATGGCAGTGCTCAGCAGGACTAACCGTCTATTTTTCTCGCAAGGATAAATAACCTGATAGCATTTTAATGTTAACTAGAAGGTACAAACTAAAGTGAGATCAAGGATTAAAACTGAGAACACCTGGGTGACTTCCTCTGTCCCTGACCCCCACGGAGAGCACCGGCTGGAGCCCTGGTGCCAGATGTTTACAGCCCTCGCCACAGGGGGAGAGAGCGCTCGCTTCTCTCTCTACACAGTGTGTCCCCAGGTGTGCTGTGGGACCAAGGATGTAGCATCTTCCGGAACTTGCTAGAAATACAGGTGCGCAGGCCCCACCTGACCTGCTGAATCCCAGCCTGGGTGGGGCCAGCAGCCGCATTTAGCAAGCCCCCCAGGAGGCTTGGAGCCCCACTCCTGCGTGAGAACCACCACTGCTGCACTGGGAGGTCGGGCTACAGTGAATGCTCCCTGCAAAACAAAATACCTTCCACAGCCTTCGTTGTAATCCTAACATTAAAAAAGATTTGACGACACTATAAACTTGAAAATTTTTTTTAAATACTTGTGTCAAATAAAACCTCAACTAGCCATCTTTTAAAGTGATACTTTTACACCCCAAAGTCTATCAGTAATGTTTCTTTCTCCTGCACTTGATATCATGTACAACTGTATAAAGAATGCTATTCAGTATTAAAAGGAAATGGGGAGAACGTGAGCTTTGTCCTGGGTTGTTTTTCTAAAAGTTTGGTTGGTTTTTGTTTTTATTCTTTTCATACCTAAGCATGGCTTCTTCCCTTCCTTCTGCCCCCGATAATAAACATGGACATGTGCATACGCCCAGGGCAGGAAAGGTCTAGCTGCTGGAAGATCTGAATTTCTGGGCCAGAGAAAGCTAAGTTGTGCTCTGTCTGGTTGAACTAGTTATATGGATTCTCAAGTCCCAAAATAACTATACTATGTATTCAGAATATTTACAGCACAAGAGTTTCAGTTGGGACTAGGAATCGGGTGGGGGAGAGGGGGGCAGAGAGACTAGAACACAAAAGGAAGTTAGTTCTTTACTTCTCCCCTCAGTGAATATCGGCGAACAATACTGGCCATCGGATCTGCAGATGGAGGAGCCTGTCCTGAGGAGGAGGCTGCATAAGCTCGCTGAGGGCAGGGATCTTCAACCCACTTGCTCTCATCACCCTCGTTCTTTAAATGAGCACCTATGGTGTGCCAGGCACTCTTCCAAGGACTTTGCCCGTATTAACATATAATACTTAAAATGGCTGCGTGAAACTATGAAGTTTACACATCTAATATTATCTCAAATCTGAAGGCAAGGAAACGGAGAGACAAGTAATTTCTCAAGGTCACACAGCTGGTGAGAGGCAGAGCCACTTACTGTGCCCCTGTGCCTGGCACAAAAATTGGCTCCTCCGTACTTCCCAAGTCCTGGCTTGATTTCCCCTAACACTGTAACAGCCAGCTTAGGGGAGGAAAGGCAAGTCAACACACTAACCGGCCTTGCTGAAGAAGTGAGTGCTGATTCTAAGAGTTATGGTTCACATTTGAGGAGGAAGAGATTTAGAAAGGAAATGGTATATGTATTCCCTAAAGAAAGCAGATCACCCGCCCACCATGAGGAAATGTGGACTGTGGCGTGGACAAGGGAAGTGAATCTACTCATGGATCTGCTGTGCAGCTGTCATTCAAAAGGTCCCCACTGGCCAGTCTTACATAAAACTAATGTTGGAAATGTTAAAAGGCAAGACCTGAGGCAAAAAATGGCGCACACAGGAAAGGGAGGCTTGTCCAGGTGAAAGCGATACACCTTCATCCTTGGCATCTCCGGGGTGTCAGTTGTCGGGGAACAGGACCCCCGCCCCCTCCCCAAGGTGCCGGCACCCAGAACCTTAGCGGTGGCTCCTGTTTGGTGCAGACACAGGCAGAATCTAAGCGAAACGTCCCCACCAATGCACCTCTCAGAGTGGGGGTGACGGGCTCTAGAAGCCTCCCTGGACTTGGGCGTGTCCTCCCAAACCTGCCCTCTGCGGCGGTGTTTCCTCTTTCCCTCTTTCCTTCCTCCCAAACCCTCTCTGCTTTCTGTCTCCACTCACAGAAGTTCACATGAAGACTGGTCGGCCTTTGGGAAAGGGTCATCAACTATCCTAGGGGCAGATTTCTAAAATGTATGTCATTACAAAAATATCAATTATTTCTATAGCCAACATTTGATCTGATGTGCCAGGCAGGTCTTTGACCAAGGCATTAAGGACCCAATGGGGAGCAAAATACCATTGAGGCCCATCTTACACCTGAAGGCAGAGCCATGGAGCAATGAAAAGAAATTTGCCCGAGGACACAACTAGTAAGTGCTACAGCTGGAACCCATTACATAGCCTCCCTTAAAAGAAAAAAGACGCCATTTCAGTGGTGGCAAGCAGATGTTTCACTAAGCTGTCTTTCTAACCAGAGAAATGGTGGAGGATGGCTAAGGAGTGGAAGAGAGAGCAAAAGAGCTGTGGTACAAGTCTGCGGTAAATTAAAGCACTGAACTCCCAAGATAAAGCATGGCATCCTTGCCATGGATTTGACCACATCTCAAACCCTATAAGCCCACAGTGGAGTTTAAGAAACCTGGTCAAGGCAGGTCAGCCTTGACAAAATACAGGGTTAGGCAAAAGTAGGTTTACAGTTCATATGGAAAAAGACATGCAGAATATGAGTATTACAATAGCTTTATTAACTAAAAAGAATGTTATAATGCAACTGTAAACCTACCTTTGCCCACCCCTGTATTTTGGAGCTTTTATGTGTCTGGAAATGTGTGCAAGAAGTGAGTGAGTCGATCTCATTGTATAAACTCAGAAAAGCCTGGAGACTCAGTCTGAGGAGCCCAGGATGAGAATCAAAGTTGTGGCATCTGGATGCTGCTGTGAGCTCCCGTGCCTGCCAACATTCCTTGTTCCTGAGATAACACCAGAGCTGATGGAGGCTGGTGAGCCTGGGGCTGGCTTTTCTGGGAAGAGTTTCTGCTCACCAGGTGGAGCGGGGCTCCTGCCTGGCGCTTCCATTGTAGCCCTTGGCACACTGGTCTGTCTCTTTCCACAGCTGTAGCTGACTCCCCCTGGGGATATGGGCTTCCCAAGGGCAGGGCAGGTCTCTCCCCAGTGCCCGGCACCCAGCCAGACCCCTAAGGGCAGCTCCACACTGCGAGGAGCCCCTGCCTAAGCCCAGATGCAGCAGGGCAAGACAAAGGCAGGCCCGGCAGGCGGCCCGGCATCCACAGGAGAGCCCAGGAGACCCTCCAGGCCTGGCAGGGCAGATTTGAAGGCCTGTCTCCACAGGCAGATGTCAGAGCCAATCCCAGCAGCCCCTCCTGGGGGCCCAGCACTCCGACCGGGTCAGACCTGCAGCCTGAGAGAGCTGGGCACAGCTTCTTGCCAAGGAAGGCTGCCGCCATTTCTAAGCAGGTGCTCTGGCTCTACAGGGAAAGATGGAAACTTCACAGAGGATGGGAAGGGGGAGGAGAGGGTGTCCAGCGAATATCTCCGGAACCAGCCTGGGGATTTGGGTAGGAAATGGGTTGGGCAGATGGACCAGGGATGTCCAGTTGTTGCCAGGTAAGTTTGGCAGGATAAACAAGCAAGTCTATGTTAAAAGAGCCACAACAAAGAGCCTTGGTACCAGATTCTATGGGAGCTCGGAGGAAGGGCCAAGGCCAGCACCCCGGTGTCAGGGAATGCTTCTCAGGGCAGCACCTTTGAAGGCTGCCAGGAAGTCCATGGGTGGACAAGGGGAAGGGCATTCCAGCAAAGACACAGATAAGCGAAGCAATGGGGTGGGTGAAAGAATATGTGGAGTTGGCGCATGCCTGGATCGGGGAACCAATAGCCCAAACTCCTGCCAATAAATACTCACATGGGAATCGGGGATCCCGCTGCCCAGAGGCCAGTTTGGAGAACAGGAAGTCCAGTCATATTGCACTCCAGCCCTGGGATAGGGGCCTCCTCTGGGCCACAGGGATGTACGATCAAGGATGCCTCCTTCCCAGGGCCAAGCACCCTCGACCAGCACCCGGCCCGGAAGGCTTGGGTAGCCGCCAGCAGGCAGCTCACAACTCCAGGAAGCACAGGGCCAGACGGAGGGACCAGACTGCCTCGACGCCATCCCACCTCCCACCTCCAGAGCAGGGCCAGTACCAACACTAAATTACAACTCAGGGCGCACACCTGGAAGAACCGCTTCCCAAACAAAACCTACTCTTGCCTGTGGGAGGCACTTTTTTCTAAAATGCTGGTGTCCACCCACAAGACAGCTTTTGTGCCTCCCAAGTGAACTGTCCGTCCTTCCTTACCCCAGCGGTGGACAGGTGGGGACGCCAACCCCATTTCCCTGCAGGAAAAGCGCAGCCAAGCCCCTACACTGACCTTCTCAAAGGCCGGCGGCGGCAGCAGAGCGGCGAGACCAGGGCCATCAGAGCCAGTCGTGTCCGCTGCTCTCCCCACAGCCTGTGCGGCCCAGGAGGATCCTGGTTGGGGCTCCCCGTGCGGCGAATTCCGGGAGGGCGGATGGACGCAGGCTGGGAGTTAGAGGACCGGATTCAAGTCCTGCCTCTGCTAATTATTTGCTAATTTAACCTCTGAGTTTCCAGCTCCTAGTTGTAGCCTGGAGATAAGGGGTCCCTCCTCACAAAACTGTCCTAAGGTTTCAGCACTGTGTTTGTAATGTCCGCAGCAGAGCTCTGGACTACTTGCGGAGGGCACAGCGCAGCGACTGCACAGCCTGAATTCCCAGGTTAACCTTGATTCTCCAAATTCCAGCCGCACCTGCAGTTCCTCCCTCGTGCGTGAGACCTCGGGACGCCGCCCGCACCAGGCCCCCATTCCCGCACCCCACGTCACCACCAGCTTTTAGTGGGACTCAGTCACCATGAAATTCCCAGACTCTGGCCCTTTGGCCCTCCTTCCCCATGAGATCCTTGAGGGCAAAATCAGGGTGCCTTCCTCCCAGCAAAGTGTATTGCACGTAGGGAATGGGGTGCACCGGACTTCGGGCTCTGTCTGTACCCGGGGCCCATCTCTGCCCCCGCGGAGACGAGGGACGGGGACTGGAAGCAGCAGCGGGGGGTGGCAGGGCGCCAGGACCAAGGCTGCAGGGCCAGCGAGGCCCATACCTCCCGGGCCAAGTGCCTGGGATGGCGCAGAGCCTGGACCCGCAGGACCACGGAGGCCGCTGTCCTGACTTTGCAGGGACACCCGCATGGGAGCCAAGTAGCCTCTTGTGGAGGATGCGGGTGACAGGAGCGAGGGCAGGTGGGACGTTGCAGTCACTGGCCCGAGACAGACCTTGGTCCCCACCTCCCAGGGCACCTACCTGGTGCAGGCCTTGCCAGCCTAGGGAAGATGCCCCCCAAAAGCAAGTTAAAACAGGCGTCAGTGGGGGCGCAGCCTGCCCAGGACCGCCAGGCTTCTTGCTAGTGGCGTCTGAACTTGCTCTAAGGATATTGACTTGTATGAGGCCAAAGTTGGTGCCACTTTCGGTGCCTGGTGTGAATCGAGGTCTGGACACACAGAGTACCACTGACCTGCCTCGTGGTGGGGTGGGGAATAGGTGAGGCACAGGAAACAGCCACACCGGTGCATGTCATTCATTTTCGGTGCCACACCATCCTTTCCCTTCCCCTTCTTGTTAGTTCCCACTCATTTTACAGAACCTTGTGTGGCGCACCTCCTCATAGGCCTCCCTCCCCCCGGTGATCCCTGACCACTCCCAGGCTCCTTACCCCACGTCCCCAGGTGCCAGCTTCCCTTGCTGCACACACCTGGCCTTGTGGTAAGGGTTGAGCGTCTTTCCTAGATTCTGGCAGCTTGAGGTAGAGCCCGTCTTTCTCATCAACCTGAGCTCCTGCCTGCACATGGCCGGGCTCCTAGTTAGTTCTAAGTGTGGGTTCTGGTGGTCCTGTGGGCGATACCAGGCCGGACCCTAGGCAGCAGAGATGGGAAAGGTCAGAACGACACCTGGAGGAGCCAAAGTCCCCTCCCACCTAGACAAGACATGGCCCTGGCACGCTGTACCTTCTTGGAGTTAGAGCAAGGCACGGCGACTTCACACAGTCCCAAGTGCCTCTCCCGTTCTTCCTCCTCTTTACTTCTTCCCCCTTCCCCTCATTTCTATGCAAATGAGGAATCTAAGTTTGCACAGCCTGATTGGTCCAAATAGCACTGTCCTGATTGGTCAGAATTATGTGTTCTGATTGGTCAACAAATATACAAATGAGGCTACAAATGTGCAGTTCTGATTGGACAGGACAAGTCTCAGTCCATTGGTTGAAATAGGATTCCAGATTTGGCTCAGACTGCAAGACCACAATGCAGGAAGCTTGGCTCCTCACTCTGTGGCTTTTCTCTGACATGCAGTGTGCAAGACTGGCCTCGTTAAACAATGGCTGCTAGGTTCGATTATGAATTTGGGCCCTGATAACCACGAGGAGTCCTTTTTGAAAGGTATACTTCTTGGGTCAACATGTAAAGGCCAGGAATTGGCGTATAGGAGCCACCAGGGTTTCCCCATGCCTGTGGTTCCTGTTATGTGGGGCCATTTCTATATTTTGGGGGCCCCAGGTTGGTCTGTGAGGTGTTCCAGTCCCTCTTCACACCCCAAAGACCAAGTATTTGTTCCTTTGGCCCCTCTGCTCACCTGCTAGAGCCTTCCCATTCTTCATCTACTGCAGGTCAGCCCAGCCTCCCCATCCTGCCCTGTGTGAGGCTCTGGGAGCCCCCCTCACCCCCAAACCTCCAGGGGCAGTAAGGAGGGGTTTTAACTGGCTCCTGTGCATAATACCCGAGAATGGGAGAATACTCACACTCCACAGGATTGCTGCCCCCTCTCCTCATCACCTTCCTCTTAGGCCCCATGCCTCCTTCAGTGACTTTGCTCCCTGAAAGCTGCTTAACACTCATTTTAACTGTGTTTGTTTTTAACCACAGTCTGCACCCGGCCAAGTTCTAAAACAGCCAGTTGCACCGATTCAAGGCCCCTTAGCTTCATTCCATCTCCTGCTCATAAACGTACTTTGCCAGGGATCCTCTCCCAGCCCTAGGACTGACCCTGGAGGTTTCTGCATCTACACTGTCACCCCAACCCCAGGTGCCTCCCCAGCCTTCCGCTCTGGCATGCCCAACACAGGCCACCACGGTGCCCTTGTCCTCCCTTCTCCTCCCCCACCCAAACCTCTGCTGACGGCTATTAAAGGTCAAGCGAGCGAGCGAGTGTGCAGCCCAAAAGATAGCAACTCAGGATAGAAGCTTCAGCTTTGGCTTTTAATAAATTAAAACGGACACATGGCCACCCACCAACCCTTTGGGCAGTGTTCAGTCCTAGAGGAGGGGAGTGGCCAGGTGGGACAGCCCATCCTCCGGGCCTGTGCCCGGCCTTCTCCCTGTGGGTTGGCCTATCCAGAGCTGCTGTCAGGGAGTCTGGACAGAGAGCTTGTGGCTGAGGATTGCGTGGCCCTAGCTGCGGCCCAGTGTCCAAGCTCAACAGAAGGGAGGCAGAGGCCTTCCTGGCCAGGTGGCTCCGGTAGCTCCAGCCTTGCTCTGGGCAGAGGCAGGGGCAGAGGAAGGGCAGTGGGGATGGGGCTGATCTGGCCAGTCTCACTGGCCACAGCTGCACCTCCCTGAAACTGGTCTCAGGTTCCTTTTTTCCCTCCTCAATCTTAGATATTACAAAAAATTCGTAATATTCAGGCTACCAGATCACATCTCCTAGATGTTTTCACACCAGACCACATGTTCCAATTTTTGATTCGGGGTCAATGGCTACAAGGCTGTTACTCGAGGACACTTTTCCCATTTCTGGAAAAAGAGCAAAGATGTGAAATGGGAGCTGGGGGAAACGAGATGGGAAGAGGCAGGCTCCAGGCCGATATGGCCCAGCACTGTCTTTGGTTCGGGAGTGTTGGAAGCTGCAGGAGCCCTTGACAAGGAGTGCGATGGGACCTGAAGGTGAGGCGATGCTCGGGGACCAACTGAGTGATTCAATGAATCTCTTTCCTCCCCCTGCCAACAAAGGTGCAGGAAGCTGTTGACATCACCCCAGGCCCGGGCACCCATATTTTCTTCTCCTTGCTTTGCACAAATTACATCCTTAAACAAAATATCCAAGTAGGCTCCTTCCCTCTCCCAAGTAGCTTTGTGCAGCGCATTCCCAGTCACCCCTCCCCCCAGGGCTCTTCATGGCTTCTGAGGGAGTGACATTGAGGTCCAGAGCATCTCAGTCACCGTGGGATGGGCCTCTGCCTCAGCACACGGAGTGACAAGCTCTCTGCATGGGTCAGGAGCTCCTCAATGTGAGCCAATCCCAGCCCTGCAACCTTGGCCCCGTTCACCTCCAGGATCTCATCCCCCACCCCCAGCAGCCCCGAGTACAGCTTGGCCGTACTTGCATCAGCCATCTCCTGCACGTAGAAGCCTGCAAAGGAAAACAGGAGAACTTAACAAGTGAAATGAAAGACATGCATCTCTGGCATGCTGACCAGGTGGGTGCTGTTTTGGGGGGGCGGGGGGGGGGGAAGTGGGGCAGGGGCAGGTGCTCATATAGGGCACTTCCGAGCGTGCGCGCGCACACACACACACACACACACACCCTCATTATTCCCACTCAAAATCACAACTACTTCATATATAGATATGGTATAACTTCATTTCTCCATCTCCTCTTTTAAAATGCCCTAGTGCAAATAATGCTTTCAGCTGTAATGGTTCACATATACCCCAGTGTGAATGAGCTAATCTTAGCTTTTTCTGAGATGAGCTTTGATTGTAGAATAGGAAAATAATGTTTAAAAATTAGGAAAATGACCTACGACGTGTCCGGCACAGTGCTAAATGGCACTCACAAACAAACTCCGTTGCTGCCCTCAAGTCGCCCGAGTGGGGGGAAGGCATCGCTGAAGTAGCTGAGGTCCAGTCCAGCCTGGCTTGCTTCCTGGTATTGTCTAGGGCTAGCCCTGGCCTCAGTCTTCCTCGGGTATGGTCCTCACTTGGAACTCGGAGGCCTCTGGACAAAGGCCCAGAAACATAAAAATCCTACCCCCATATTTAAAGACATGGTGGCTCCCTTTTCCCTTCTTCACCCCCCCCCCCCCCCACCTCCCACCGCCCCCGAGAGGCCCTGCCTGGCCAGTGTGACCATTCCGAGGTCTCCAAAGTGCATCGGAGGCCCTGGGAGAACCCACTCCTCCCCTGAGTCTGACTCAGGGAACCCACGTTGGTGGGACAGGCTCTGTGGGGCCTCAGGGCTGGATAGGCCGGTGACACTCACCTCTCCTGGCCACACAGGAGAGGGTTCCCCCCTCACCAAAACTTCCGCTGAAAACCTTTCAAACCCCTTCAGCTGCTTCCACCTAAGAGGTTAGAGGAGGAGCAGGCTCTTCCAGGGAAATCTGGTGAACACAGGTGCCTGAGAGCACCAGCCCAGGTCACTGGGGGGCCGCAGGGGATGATTGACACCGGCAGAATTCATAGGGGGGGTGTTGGGGGGGACTTTGCGAGGCCTCAGCGCCCTCCCTGATGCCAGCCCAGGCTCAGCTGGCTCCCTCTACACTGAACAGCTGCCTGTGCATCACTCCCCACCTCCTCTTCCTGGAACCAGCTTCCTTAGAAGGGACAGGAAAGGGCAACTTGCCTGTTTCTCAGTCTCTGACCTAAAGCCATTTAACACATCTCGGACCAGTGGGAACTCATCTCTCTGATCCATGCAGCCCAACTCTGGCCCCAACAGTCAAGCTTTCCAGAGCCCACCCTGTGGAATTTGGGTTTGAATGTACATTGAAATCTCCTCTGAGGCACCTGAGGATTTGTAGCTCTGGGTTTAGCAAATCCAATCTTTTGTCAAGTTCCCTGTCCCTGGGCTGAGGTGGGGAGTCCCTTTCGGCGCTTCTCAGTCACCCCTAGCCTTTCCTGAGAGGCTGTCTCCCCCCAGCAAGGTACATCTGTCATCTTGATCGCACAGGCTTCTCTCTCACAGGCCCTGTCTTCTACCTCTGCCATCTGGGTGTTTGAACTGCTTGCTGGCCTGTCTGCATGTTGGAAAAAGGCAGGTAAAATGGGGAGGGTGGGGCCTGTAGAAATGGTTGCTATACAGCAGGATGTGAGGTGGGAAGTGTTGAGAAAACCCAAAAGAATGCAGCCAGAGACAGACCAGACACTGATGTCACGCCAGCCATTTGGGGGAGACTCTGGGGTAGGTTTTACAACTGAAAGTCATGACAAAAATATGACAGAGAGACTGCTTTGTAGGCATTTATTGGCTGCTGGACACGGCCTTTGCTAAGGATGTATGCTCCTTATGTTGCATTAGAAGCAGAAGACAAAGCCTGCTATTCTCTCATGCTTGTATAGAATCGATGTGGTAGGCAGCAAGTTAGCACCAGCATCTTGACTCTTTAGGAAGGATTGCAAACCAACCCCAGCCCACAGAGCCGCTGAGGCCCAGGAAAAAGGACTCTTGGCTGCGGGAGGACGGCGTGTGGCCAGGAGGCCCTGTTCCGCATACATGGGGATCTCTGTGACATCCGACGGCTAGCTGCAGTAGAGGCAGGACACCACCTGGGCAGGACAGGGAAGAGCTCTCACCATGCAGGTGAGGGAGCCTGGGAGAGTGGGCCAGGGCAGAGCCCGAGGAGCCCTTGGTGATTACAGACCCCTGCCCATCAGAACTCCATGACAGGTGATGGGGGAGGGGATCCCACTGCCTGCAGAGGATCCTAAAAGGACTTTTGGAGAGTATGGGGGGCCGAGTACATGCTTGGTTGTGTATGATCTCACACTGACAGATGATGCCAGTCCCCATCTGGAATTCTGCTCCCCAAATACATTCTCTTTCTGAGGAGGAAAGTGAAGAAAAGCGCCAGGCACTTTTCTCCGTACGCCACCGAATGCTCCTTCTGACTCCGCCAGGGTCTGGGAGCCAGGATGCCTGAGAACCTAACCCTCGGGAGCCAGCTCTGAGGGAGGGGCCTGGATGCACAGACAGGCAGGCACATTCCGAGTGCCCAGACACACTCAGCAGCTGGAGGAGGGAACCATTTAAACACATCGGCCACATCAAAGGACTGCCTCTGAGAACTGGCAAGCACAAACAGTCTCCCTCTGGCTCCCCAGGGAACAGTTGGCCTTCAAGACTCTGATTTTAAGAATGTCATCAGACAGCAGAGGGGCAGTGGGGTCAGGCCTGCCAATAGCTACTTCCCCCCGCCCCCAGCAGCCCATACCTTGACTCTTCAGAAAGAGCCCCTGTGGGGAGAACTCTAGTCCTTTTGATAAGAGGTTCTCTGAGGCCAGAGCTCCACTGCTCAGCCAAAGACCAGAAAAAAACTCTGATCACCAGTGCGGTTTGCTAAGGTCCCAGGGCTGTGGGGCCCAGAAAGCGGAGGGAGCGTACCTGAGTCCCGGCGCCCATTCCCGGAGGCCACACAGAAGCCAAACGTGCCCTCTGGGGAGCGTTGCAGCTGCAGCTGGCTGGTGCCGTCTGGGAACACCTCCACCACGTGGCCCACTGTGCGGGCCAGGCTGGGGGCACCCACATCCTCCACGCTGAGCGCACGCCGGGGCGGGGCCTTGGCTAACCTGCATGGAGACCGGAGACAGAGTGAGGGCAACGAGGGCTGGCACTGGGCTCCAGCCCCTTGGCTTAAAGAAGACTTGCCTCTCCACTGACGGCTGGGGCTCCAGCATGAAGAGCCTGCTAGGGCCGAGACTGGCACCCCGTCTGAAGCTCCCCAGCCTGCTGCTGCACCAGAAGCCCCAGCCTATGAGCAAAGTTTTTAACCTTTTCAGGTGCAGAGACTTCTCTGAGAACCTGATGAAAGCTGTAATTTTATATAAAATTTCCAGGAGTTAACAGACATCCTGAAGTCCCTCCATGGAACTCTAGGTAAGAGCAACTAACCTAGAGGGTCACAGGTCAAGGGCCTCTTTTGAGGTCTCTGTCTCTGGATCTTTAATTTGATCTTTAGCTGAGCTAAGGAAGGTCTCTGGACATTCTGACTTCAAGACGTCATCAGACAGCAGAGAGATGGAGGAACCAAACCTCCCAACTCCACCCCTTTCAGCACCCCACACCTTCTCAAGGCTCAACTGCACATGAGGTGCGGGTTCCAAGACTCCTGTGGCACCTGAGGCTCAGAGAACTGGCCTCCCTTTCTCTTAATGGGATCCCATTCAGGGCCATGCTGCTGAGGCAAGAAGTTAAGCTTATTGTTCCATTGTCCATTCTTAGTTTGTCCTCCAGACCACTTGCCCACTTGCCCACTTGCCCACTCTTACCTGCCAGGTTCACTGTGGTCCCCTGGCTCCCCTACCAGGTACAGGCTGGACCGGTCCACCTTGCCACTCAGCAGAGAATAGAGGTTCTGAAAGGAGGCAGCTTTCCGATGTTGGTGAGAGGGTGACACCTAGAGGTAAAGGTCCAATATTGCAGGTGAGAAAAGCCGCCTGGCCAGGGGATGACAGAGACTTGACCCCAACCATGAACCTGAGGGCCTCTTTCAAAGTAACAGGAGAAGTTTTTGTCACTACTTCAAGCTGCTGCACCATAATTTACTCAAGTAGGTGGGTCTACACAGGTGATACGATCTGAAGCTTCCAGGTTTTGGGTTTTCTTGGCTGAAGTAACAATTTAGTACTAAGACACTAATTACCACACCACTTATTAAGAAAATCTAATTTTCTTGTTAAGAAAAAAAAAGTAAAATCAAATTAATTATAGAATAGCAAACACAACTTTAGAGTTAAAATGTTAAATAGTGTTTTTGCAATTCTTTTTTTTCTTTCACTGCTTTTATTTATTTATTTATTTTTGCAATTCTTTAGTATATCCCTTTTATGATCAGTTACATTCAAAATTTTTAATCTAAGTGTGCACCTTAAACCATCGTGAACAAAAAGATGGGAAAGACAAAGTCCCTTGAGGACTTCCCCCAGTGGTGGGTGTGGGGTGGGCACAGGTCAGTTAAAGGCCCTAAATGCAGTAGGAAGTGCTCGGTTGAAAGTGCAGACGATGTGCAGGGGAGCAGAAAGAGACTTCGTTTGGCTTAGGAGGCCTGGGGACACTTAGAGGAGCTGATCCCTGAGTGAGGCTTGAGGCAGGAACTCGTGAGGTGAATACAGGGGTAGCGTGCTCCAGGCAGAAGAAACAGCAGGTACGAAGACATGGAGGGACGAGGGAAAACATGGTCGGTTATGGGTCATACTCATGGACTGGTGGCGAGGCTGCAGAGGTGATGGGTGGACTGGAGCAAGGGGCCAGCCCTGGAAGGACCTCGTATGGCCTGCTAGAGAGCCCCTGAGTGATGCTCATCTGAAGAGTTACAAAATCTGATCTGTGTTCTAGAAATCGACCCAGTGAGGAGCCCATTCAGAAGGGGGGGGGGGGGGGCGGGGAATGGTAGGGAGGAGAAGACTTTAAAACAAATGTTACAGACATGTATTACATTTGGAATCCATGCTCTAGAGAAATAAGGCATATCATCAAGAAATTGAAGGCGGGGGGATTTGGAGCTGATTTATATCAGAGTTCAACGAGGCTTCCTGGGAGAAGTCATGTTAACTCAGACCTGAAGGACAAGCAGGAGTTTCCTGAGGAGAGCCTTCCAGATGCAGGTGTAAAGGGAAAGAGCCACAGCCAGTGGAGGCTGTGGGAGCATCAGGAGGGGGCGGGTGGATGCTGCAGCATCCACCCGCCCTCTCACCCCACACCTGGCAGCACAACAGTCTAACAGGAAGTCGCTCGCCCTGAGCTATGTCATGAACAGTTCTGGGTGAGAGATGGGTTCTTCTTTTATCCTTTTTCCAGTTCTTGTACATTTCTTTCTACTCTTCAGTCCACCCTTTCTCACCAGCTTGCTCTCTCCCTTCCCACTTGGCTTAGATTGCTGACAACACCTCTATTACACTAACATCACTGTCACTTCCCTAGAGGGCTTTACAGAGGCCAGAGCTCTGAGGGCAACACACCAGGTGCCCTGGCTCAGATATACAGGGGACAGATCTAACTTCCTGGGGAAAGTGAATTCCTGGAGCATGGTGTCACTCTCGGGTCCTCTTCCCAGCTTATATAAGGCTGTTTTGTTTCTGTTTTTGCCTTCCATTCATTCATCCAGCAAATACTTACTGAATGCCAACCACGTACCAGGTAGTGTTCCTGGAGCCAGACTGAAATGCAATTTTCATTCAGTCTGAAAATAAAAGGCTCCAGTATGGCAAACCACAATCACCTGCTTCCTTCCGCCCAGGGAGGGGAGCAGAGACTAGAAGAACAAACATAATACTGGAAACACCTGGAACAAAACAGGGTTTTCAGAAACATAGCTGACTCAGTGAGTTGCCGTTGGTTTACCCTCCAGCACACGGGGAGGGACAATTCAGCAGCCTGCCCTGCATCCACTCACTCACTCACTGTGTATTATGTCTACTATATTCACCACTGTACTGAATATTGGGAATATCAAGATCAATGGTGTTCCCTCAAAGAAGTCACATTCCAGTGAGGGGAGACAAACAAAAATCAATTAAAATACTATGTGCAAGTTCCACCAAGGAGGGTAGCCCAGAATGAGATAAAGACACAGAGCAAGGAAGGGTAGGAAGATGCAATGGCTGAAGTATCCTTGGATGAGGAGACATTAGCAGGTAGAGAAGGTGGGAGAACAGAAACATGAGGGCTGAAAGTCAGACAGTGTGTGGCCTTCATGACAGAATTTCAAGGTCAAGGACAACTGGGATGAGTGTTAGAAGGAGAGTGATGAGAGATGAAAGCAGTCAGATCACAGAAACCCTCTGGCATTGTCAAGTGACCTGAGCTTTATCCTGAGAGTGGTAAGGGACCAATGGTCTGTATGAAGTGAGGGCATGGCAAGCCAGATTTGCATAGCAGAAGGACCACTCTGGAAGCCAGTGGAGAAAGACAGGCAGGAATGCCAGTCTGGAGGTCCTGGAGGTATCCAGGAAGTGATTTGTGCTAGACTAAGGGTCACTGTGGCCATGAAGAAGGTTCTAGAATGACCAGGCAGTAGACTCCAGGTCTTGGCAGCAGTGAGAGTTGAAGGAGAGGGAGAGGAAGGCATCTAGGATGAGTCCATACTGGAAAGCCGGTGCAGGGCGGGGGGGGGGCGGGGGGGGGGGCGGGGGCGTGCTGCTACCATACTGTGTCCTGGGGACCCAAGTCTCAGAGATCAACTGTGGGGAGGCAAGAGCCTCCTCTTCTCCACCTTTGCCTCCTCAGCACTTCATTTCTCCTTTCACCTTTTGTTCCAATGGTGCCTACACCACCACCTGCCTCACACAGGCCCTGTCTGGGCCCTTCGGACTCACCCGATGCAGGGATTGTAACGATGGGGCTCTCTTCACTTTGGGGGTGCTGGTGTGTGAGGCCGGACCAGGTGCAGGGGGCTGCAGCTGCTCCACACTGCAGCTGCGGGACTTGCCCAACTTGGGCCGTGTGCCCTGACCCAAGGCCAAGAAGAACTTTTTCAGCCCCAGGGTGGTGATGCTGCTGCTGGCTTTCTTGTTCCTGTCAGAAGGGGCAGCTGAGGGCGGGCCAGGTCCTGCACTGACCCCTGGTAGGTCTCTGAAATGCAAGGGTGGACATGAGGTTGGGGGGAGAGGGCTGTGGAAGCGAGGGTGGGCTTCTCCTTAGGGTTCTGTGGGCCCCAGATGAGCCAGCACCACGCCTTGTGGAGGAAGGACAGCCAGGCTGCAGAAAGAAAGCTGAGTGGAATCCTGCACGGTAGCTTTTAGAAAGGGCAGTTCAGACAAGACCCTTGGCATCACACTCAACAGTGGGTTTACCCGATCATTCGTTCATTCATTTGCTCATTCACTATTTCCTAAGAACCTCTTCTAGGCCTCTCGTAGGCACTGGGACATGTGGCAAATGGCCTGGGTAAGTGAGAGTGATAAGCAGACAGATAAGGTTCTGACTCTTGGGAGCTTATAAACAGCAGACTAGGAAACAAAGGAGAGACACCATCAGCGACTGCTGAGTAGGGTGAAGCAGAGAGAGACAGGGTGGCTAGGGAAGGCCTCTCTGAGGAGATGACCTTTAAACTGAAAGTTGAATGAAGTCGGTCCCACCAAGCCCAGAAATGAGAGCTCCAGGGAGAAAAATTCTGACAACAAAGCTCGAGGGCAGGAAAGGGGTCAGTGCATTCAAGAACAGCGGGGCCAGGCCATTAGGACGTGGATATCATCATGAGCAAGGGACAAGAAGCAGGTGAGGTCAGATGGGCAGATTCCACTGAACACATAAACCAAGGTAAGAGGTTTGAATTCTACTCCAAGCTAAAGGAAAAACATGATGGGTTTTAAGTAAGAGAAATGACATCACTGAATTAAAATTTTCAAAAGCTACCTTTGACTCTTGTGTGGAGAAGGAACTAGAGGGGGCAAGAGGGAAGGCAGAGAGCAGCAGGGCTGTTAGAGTTGCGCAGAAAGAAGTAAGGCAGCTTAGACCAGGAGAAATGCAACACGGGTAGGCCTGGGGCTGGAGAGCACCGGCCAGTGGGTTGGAGTCGGAAAGAAGGAAAATGGCGCAGCTAAGAGGATGCCCAGATCTGGGTGTGAGCACTGTGGAGTGGTTCTGTGTTCGCGGGGAAGAGGCCCTGGGGGAAGCGGTTTTGGTCGGAGCGATCAACAATTCAGCGAGGCTCTCGGACACCCTGGTGGACATGGCAGGGGAAACTGGATGCACAGGTGTGGCGTTGGGGAGCACACAGGGCTGGAGATGGAGACCTGGCTTTCAGTGGTATGTGAAGCCTTGGGTCATATGTCACCATGAATGATGCGTAGCAGAGAAGAGGTGGCCCTGGCTAGAGGATGGCTCCCCAGAACAAGGACTCAGACATCATGCTAAAGAGAGAATGGCAATGTGAATGCTGAGCTCTTTCCTCAGCATCTGGTTGTCTCTAAGCCCAGAGCAAGGAACAAGTCCTCTCAGACAGGCTGTCCCAACCTGGGGCACCTTGAGGGCTGAGACTGGCTGGCCAGCTGTGCCTAACACAGCACCTGGAGCTTGAGGCCATTCAATGAATGTTTGGTGAATAAATAATCAAGCACATTAGGTTGGAAATGTTTGGGAGAGAAGCATTGGGGTGCCATGGTTAGATGTAAGTCTGGGAACCCTCCAAGGACTTGGGAGCAGTGAGGTCAGTCATGCTACCACTCCAGGGGGGCTCTTTCTTCACTTAGCACCTCCCACCCCCCACCTCCTACAGGCAGGGCTCACTCTTGCTCCTGTCACTCACTGGGATGACACAAGTCCTTCAGAACTTGACTCTGTCCTCTGCAGGCCTTCCTCTGGTTCCTGGCTGGACTCTGGCTCCTCTAAGGCCAGGGAGAAGGTGACACCCATGGAGCTGATGGTGCCAACACCTGCGGAGGTGAGAAAGTCATGGATTCCTCCTGCAACAACCACAGCATCCCTCCCATGTCACTGACCCATCCCACAAGGGAGGGGACAGTCCCAACCCAGAGGCAGGAGAGCCGGAGAAAGCTGGAAAGAGGCAGTGGTGAGACCCACAAAACAGGGACAGGGCCTTACTTACTGCTGTTACCCCATTTCCCCCAGCACAATACTGGTGCACAGTAGCTGATTAATAAATGCCTGTTAAATGAAGGGACTGCTTGTGGTAAATCATGTCCCTCCTATATCAAGAGACATAGTTGAGGGCAGGGGAATATTTTGTATTCCTGAGGCATCTGGAATGTGCTGGGCAATGAGTTAAACCCTCCCCAGAGATTATTTCATGGGTTCCTAGGAGACAGGCTCTGTTATTGCCCTCCGATTACAGTGGAGGAGCCTGGAGTGAAAAGGGGTTCAGTGACATGCCCAGGACCTCCTGGCTAATGAGAAGAGGAGCCTCACCTGGGCCTCTGCTCCAGGCCCCAAGGAGGTGAAGGTCGGCTGCCCAAAAAGGTCAGCAGCTCTCAGAATAGAAGACCCACAGGAAGTGGTTAAGGGCAGCCAGCCTAGAGCCCACCAGGGAAGGAAACCACACCTTAGTTCAAGGAGGGGCCTGCTTCCTCCAGGTTCATGTGAGCAAGGGAGGGAGAGGGAAAGTGTATGTCTGTGTGCAGGGGCGGGGTGGCCAGCACACAGGGTGGGGAGAGCCTTGGCATCCACTTCCTCAGTAAGGTCAGTATGGCCCGTCGTCTGTCTGCCCTCTCCTCCTCCACTGTGTCCAAGCCCTCGATCCCTCCTGAGTCAGCCCAGCCGCAGGGCTGCCAGAGCTGTGGGCACATTAAAGCAGGCTGTGTGGGGTGGGCGTGTGACTCCTGCCTAAAAGTAAGTGGCTGAGGTGCTCACCTTAGCTCACAACATCAGGGATCAGAGCTAAGGCTGCTGATGCCCAGGTTTGCCCACATTATGTGGACCCCTTCCAAGGGCAGAGGTGATATCCTACATCCTTTGCCTGCTGAAACACACCAGTCTGCCCAGCAGGGCTGGGGGTCTGGGGGGGCTCAGGTGCCAGAGAGCAACCCCAGCATTCCTTGTAAGAGATTTTGCCTGCTGGTCACTGTGTCCTCTGGACCAGCGGTTGCCAACCTTTCAGACCTCACAGACCTCCAGTGGTCTGCGGACCACCGGTTGGCGATCGCTGCTCCAAAGGTTTCCTTAAACCAGCGGTCACCAACCTTCCAAACTTCATGGACCACCAGTTGGCAGCTGCTGCTCTGGACAGCATGTCTGTGCCTGGCCATGGAAGGTCTCAAGGGCAGGACTGCTGCTGAATTAATTCACTTATTGCATTTATTCCCCTGTGTCTAGAACAGTGCCTGGCATGTAACAGGTGCTCAAACAATACTGAATGAATGAAATGAAGACAACGAAGGGGCATTTTAGCACTTACGACTCTAAGCAAATGGTAAATCCTAGAGCTGCTGCCTCTCCTAGCTCTGCTGATGGTAAAATTCCTTGCAGCCCAGGCCACCAGCAGCCACTTAGCTTGGACCTTCTATACACCCTTCAGGATTCCCAGAGGTCAGAGGCTTCAGCACCACTTTCCCATGCTCTGCCTCCTGAGGGGAGTTGTTAACCCGCCTCCAGGCTGACGTTGAACCCTGCACCCAGCCCACAGACCCCGCTAGCTTCCCTGACACCTGCCATTGATCAGGGGGTTCCACGGGGCTGCTAGGAATGGTGTGTGGCCATGTAACCTATGAAGACGAGCAGTAAGAGAAGGATGTGTGAGACCACAGACTTGGCCTCAGCTCTAGGACTGCCCCAGACTGGGGCCACCTTACCACCTCTGCAGTTCTCCAGGGGTGCCTCAGGCTCCTGGCTGCTGGTGCCCTTCTCCACCCTGCCCTCGAGGACGGCGCCCCCCGAGGACCCAGGCACACTGTTGTTGCAGTTGTTGGTGGGGAGGCCCAGCAGTGGGTGCCTGCCGTGGTGGCTGCAGGGCTGTGTCTGTGGGGCGCTGAGCTCACAGGTCCTGGGAACTACACTTCCTGAAGGAGACCGGGGGGTGCCAGCAGATTCTCCCCGGTCACTGGGCCTGCGGGGTGCCTTCCTGTGAGGCCCAGGTGAAGTGGTTTTCCTGGAAGAAGGAGGAGTTGGCACCCAGCCTTCTGAGGAAAGGGAAGCCGTTGGCTGCTGGGCCTGGTGTGGGGCAGAGGGCTCTGCATGGCCCTGTTGCAGGGGGATGGTTTCCAGAGACTGGTGGCTTCCTATAACCTGGTCTTGTCTGCCTGGCCCAGAGGGTGCCAGCTTCACGGAGGCCGGGGCACAGGCCTTCTGGCACAGGGCCGAGGAATCCACAGAGGGAGCCCAGTGGTTTCCTGGTTGCAACTCCCCCTGGGAATCCAGGGGGGCCCCCTCAGGTTCCTGCCCAGGAGGCTTGGAGTAAGGGTTTTCTCTGGGGAACAGAGTCCCCTCGGGTGTGTGTCCTCTGCCTTCTTTCACTGCATCTGAAACCTCCAGGAGATCAACCCCAGGCAGGTCGTGCGGGGCCGGAGGGCTCTCAGGCGGCTCCCTTTCCGCCTTCCGGCACCACCTGTGGCCTCCACGAGGCCGGGAGCCCCGCAGTCGGGGGCCGCGGGCTCTGGGGGGCTGAGAGGTCCCGGCCTCTTCGCTGTCGGTCCGGCAGCTGTCGGAGGTGTCGGTGCTGTCCAGGGCGGAGTCCACCTCCTCGGGGTGCACAGGGTCTCCCATACGTGTCTCCCGGATCCGGTCGGTGCGGGGCCCTTGCTCGGCGGGGAGCAGCCTGAAGGGGGCGCTCAAGCCCCAAGAGCTAAGGGGCTCTGCCAACACTCCCTCCAGCCCACAGGCAGCCCCGTGCTCCTGGAGGGCCTCGGGGTCCCGGGCTGCCTTCCCAAGGGCAGGGCGTAGGTCCTCGATGCAACTGCCGCAGGCTCGGCAGGTCCTCCCGATGCGCCGTGTGGGCGGCCGCTCCGGGAAGGCTCTCCGGTCCAGGTGGCCCGCAAGCCTGTGCGGAGTCCGTTCGCTTGCGTCCCTGCGCAGGAGGCCCCCGGCGATGTAGTCTGCGAGCTCTGGCTTGGAGCGCAGGGGGCCCTGCTCTGCCATCTGCAGCGCAGGGCCCAGCGCCTGGCGCTGGCGCTGCTGCAGCCGCTCCAGGTAGCGGGACTCGGCCTCCCGGGCAGACTCATCCTCAAAGCGGACGTGGGACGGGGAGGGGCCCCGCTTCGGCCACTGCCCGCTGCTGGACTCCCCGCTGGAGGAGTCGCTCGTGCTCCCGTTGTGGCGGTTGTCTCTGCAGGCAAAGGGCATCCTCCGGTCCAGGGCTGGGTTCCTCCTAACATCCCTGATGGGGAGACAGAAACGAGGTCACAGAAGTGAGGAGGAAGGTAGCCTGGGGTGCTCCGTGCTAACCACAACCCCAAAGTTACCCCAAATCAGGTTCCTGGGGAGTCAGGCAGCAAACCAGAGTAGCTCACAAGCCCATCCAGAGCCGGAGACAGAGCGCTAAACAGCATCAACAGGACCTTCTTTATTGTGCATTTCCCTCTGTCGCCAGCTCAGCCTGAGTTTAGATGAAACTTTAATAAACTCAGGATTGTACAGGAAGATGACACCACAGTCCTCCAGCGTGGCATGCGTGATGTGCGTGTGTGTGTGCGCACACACACGTGTGTGCACACAGGAGTACATGAGCCTGGCCACCATGGCATCTGGCAGTGATGACTTGTGGCAGTACTGTATTTGCTATAAAGGTTTAATGGGAAGAGTACATTTTAAGTCTCTACAGAGACTGTGTGGGACCAGAAGTTAGGGTTTCTTGCTCTCCCTCTGGGTTCCCAATCATCTTGCTTAGATGAAATTTAGACAGAGCAACACTGATGCTCCAGATGCTCCCTCTGTCTGTTCCCACACCCCTTCCCTGTACCTGTCCCACCTCAACCCCTCAAGCACACTCATCCTGAAAAGCTGTGATGAGAATTACTGTGCTAGGAAAAGTCTCCGCATTCTGTCACCAACCTGTGCTCTGGGAGACACTGTGCCTGGTGGTCAAGTCAGATCTCACACCAGGGCGCCCTGGAGCAGGTTACCTGACTTTCAGACCACTATGCGAATGGACCCATTTTTCTGTCAGAGGCCAGGTAAGTACCATACTTCTCCCTCCCTGAGGACCCACCTACACCTGGATCACTTTAGGCTGTCAGGACCTGAGGAAGGGGCTGTGGGACAATCACATCTAAAAAGGGATCCAGGTCCTGCCAGCCACATCACTGACCTTAACTTTTATTTTTTAAAATAAATTTTATTGATTTCAGAGGGAGAGAGAAATAGAAACATCAATAATGCGAATCATTCATCAGCTGCCTCCTACATGCCCCACACTGGGGATCGAGCCTGCACCCTGGGCATGTACCCTGACTGGGAATTGAACCTTAACCTCCTGGTTCATGGGTTGATGCTCAACCACTGAGCCATGCCGGTTGGGCTGACCTTAACTTTTAATACAAGATGGTGAACTGAGTCACCCTGGAATTTATGCCAAAGGTAGAAATACTATTTTTGTTCCCAAAGGAGAACTGAAGGAGAGCTTAATCACATGAGGCACCTTCAACTCAAGTATTAAAACCCAGAGGCCTCCGCCAGCAGTGCTGGGACAGTGCAGAAAGGTGCCAGGAGGATTTGGGAGACAAGTGCAGAGCTAACAAGGCACTTCGGCAGTGAGCAAATCCCACCCCGCTAAGCTTCTCAGCCAGCAGATACCTCAGTATGCATCCTCAGAGAGGACTCTGTCAGGCTCAGAACCTGGGCTGAATGGCCTATGGGAAGGATGGGAAGGCCACCTTCTGGAGCCCACTTCCTGTAACAATGCTGTCCTAACCACACAATACATCCCACTCAAGCTCTACAGTTAGAACACAGCCACTTTCTGACACAGGACAAATGGCACTTATGGTGTCACCTCCCAGGTCCTGCATCTTGCTGACATGTTTACCCTCCTGAGATTAGACCAACAGGCTAGGTGTATCTGTCCCCCAAAAGGCAAGAGCGTGTATTTCCAGGAGCTGCTTTGTATCAACGCTGATGTGTTTCCAGGGAATGCAGCTACTGCTACCTCTTCACCTCCTGGCAAAGCCTGTCTGTCTGTTCCGGCTGCCCCAGCCGCCTCCACCAGACCTAGGATACAAAGGCCCTCTGAAGATGGCTCTGCTTGCCCCCACGCTTCCATCATCCTTCACTGCTCTTTGGAAGGAGTGATGCCTCTGGGCTGGCTGGGGTGTAGGGAGGCTCCTGCATCTAACCAAGGCCCAGGGCCTACGTGGCATCTCCATGTTAACTCAGCACGGCTCTCCAGGATGATCTGACCAGCGTAACCTTTAAGAGCATCTGTAGCAAGCCATCTGGCGTTGATTTTCAGCTCAACCCTCTGAGGATTCACCAGTGCTGCCAAGTCAAAGTAATTCCTTTCTGGACACAGCAGCTGCTAAAGTGGGTCGCCTTGCTTTCAGATAGCATTTCTACAGCCAGGGGACAGGCTGGCAGAGGGGAACCTACTTTAAGGTCAGTGAATGGGTTGTTGTGAGCTGCTGACATGATTCAGGGAAGAGGAAGCATATAAGAGTACATTTACGTGGTCAAGTATATTTTGCCAATAGACTTGCCTATGTGAGCCTTCCCAATCCAACCTATATACTTGTGGAAAGTGAAACAGGAGGGTTCCATGGAAGTCAAAGGCTCTGGGCCCCATATACATGCAGAGAATAGTTAGGTTGCTTCAGAGAAGTCATGCCCATTCATAACTAGTGCTCTCCAGCCAGAGGAAGACAAGGCACAAAATGTGGAAATAAAAGGGTAGCCTGTTTGGCTCCTGTTGCCAGGGTATGGGGTCTCCTGAGCCCCTCTCCTAAGGGCCACACTGACACTGAGCAGAGGCAGGCCACAGCCCTCTGCTCATGCTGGAGTCATCTCAATGGTGCTGTGAAGGTCCTCACCCTTTCATGATTGGGCTCAACATCCTCCATCAAAGAGCATGTGGTCCAGTTCCACTGAGAAGCCTCATTTCCTCTAGTGCCACGTGGTGATGAAAACTGGCAGGCCCAGCACACCCACCATGCCATGGAAGCCACAGGCCTTATCGACCACAGAGTGGGTCCTGCTCAGGCCTGGTGCAATCTGCCATGGGCTGGCCATCTCATCTCAGGCCCAGAACTCCACATGTAAGTGGTTCCTTACAGTGCACCGTACATGGAACAGTCCCAATGATGGTGATAGGGTGTGACTCAGGGAGCAGCCACATATGTGAAGTGCTGGTCTGAATGTCCTTGAACTTGTTTCTTTCCCATCTCTCCATCCTTGATGCACCCAGGCTCACCCACAGCTCCAGCATCATGAAAACAGGGTAATACCCCAAACTGCAGTTCTGACCTCTCTCCTCCTCTACAGATCCCATATCCAACTGCCTGATGAGGGTCTCCAGTGGGTGTTCCGAGGGTAACTCCCTTCCAAGCCTGACCCTGCAGCTAGGCCTCACCCCTTGCATAAGGTCCCATCGAACCTTCAGACACCAAGTCAGAACCCTGGGCTCCATCCTGGTTGACTCCCCTCTCCTACTTCCTACATCTAGTTAATTACTAGATGTAATTAAAAGGGGTAGTCCCCCCTTTTCCGTGGATTCGCCTTCTGTGGTCTCAGTTACCTGCGGTCAACAGCTGTCAGAAAATATTAAGTGGAAAATTCCAGAAATAAAGAATTCATAAGTTTTCAATTGCATGCCATTCTCAAGTTATGTGATGAAATCTTGCACTGTCCCACACCGTCCCACCAGGGACATGAACCATCCCTTTGTTTAGTGTGTCTCCACACTGTATATGCTCTCTGCCCATTTGTCACTTAGTAGCTCTCTGTTACCAGATCAACTGTGTGGTATCGCAGTGCTTGTGTTCAAGTAGCCCTTGTTTTACCTAATAATGGCCCCAAAGAGCAATAGTAGTGATGTTGACAATTCGGATATGCCAAAGCGAAGCTATAATGTGCTTCCTTTAAGTGAAAAGGTATGAATGTAGAGGAAAAACATAGGATATATAGGGTTCAGTACTATCTCTAGTTTCAGGCATCCATTGGGGGTCTTGGAACATATCCCCAGTGGAGAAGTGGAGACCACTCTAAGTTACTTTCAAGAGGTAACACTCACAGAGTACTCACTATGTCAGTGATGGCGAACCTTTTGAGCTCGGCGTGTCAGCATTTTGAAAAACCCTAACTGAACTCTGGTGCCGTGTCACATATAGAAATTTGTTGATATTTGCAACCATAGTAAAACAAAGACTTATATTTTTGATATTTATTTTATATATTTAAATGCCATTTAACAAAGAAAAATCAACCAAAAAAATGAGTTTGCGTGTCACCTCTGACACGCGTGTCATAGGTTCGCCATCACTGCACTATGTGCTAGGAGCTATTCTAAACACTTTACATGTGTTTATTAACTCATATAACCCTCACAACAACTCTGTAACATAGGCACTACTATAATCCCCATTTTGCAGATGAGGAAACCGAGGCACTGAGACTTCCCCAAAGACACACAGCTAAAAAGTGACAGAGCCAAAATTCAACCCAATGGTCTGGTTCCAGAGTCTTTTAACCACTTTCTCTGCCGCCTCATTAAAGCTGCTTCCTCCTGGCTCTCAGTAATCTCTTGTCTCCAAACCCTCCTCCCTATCACATTGCACCAGGAGCGTGGTGCATCTCCTCACTGCCCCCGGAACCCCAGATCCAACATATCTTTGCAGCCAGGACCGCTTTATTGAGTCACAAACGTGACCATGCTACCCACCTGCTTAAAACCCTTTGTGATGCCTCGCTGTTATGAGAGACATGCAAACTGTTCAGCAGGCCTGGGGGCCTCCACGACTGGCCTCACGGAGCTCTCTGGCCTTCACACCGTGCACCCAGCAGGTCCTCAGGCTCCAGCCTGGCCAAACTCCTGAGCACGGGGCTTCTGCTCATGGTTTCTGCCCTGGGATGCTCACCCCTGCCTCCCTCATCTGTCCAGTGAATAGTCACGTCCCCTTCAAGCCCCAACTTAGAAACCACCTCCTCTTGAGCCTCCCAGTCCTTCCCAGGTGAAGTTACAGATTTCCTGCCCTGCACGCCCATCTTTCCTACACCACGATCCACAGAATTGTATTGATCCCTTTGCCTGCCTTTCTCCCTGGAGACAATGACTTTTGTCCTTTCAGGGAGCTTGGATTATGTTTCATTCATCTTCAAATCCTCAATGCTTAACATTCTAGGCCAGGGGTGGGCAAACTTTTTGACTCGAGGGCCACAATGGGTTCTTAAACTGGACCGGAGGGCCGGAACAAAAGCATGGATGGAGTGTTTGTGTGAACTAATATAAATTCAAAGTAAACATCATTACATAAAAGGGTACGGTCTTTTTTTTTTTTTAGTTTTATTCATTTCAAACGGGCCGGATCCGGCCCGTGGGCCGTAGTTTGCCCATGGCTGGTCTAGGCCCTTAGTAAAAGTATATTGACCAACTAAATGAATTAAAGCGAACACCCGGTATGGGAAACACACACACACACACACACACACACACACACACACACACACATGGAGTGAGCAGAGGCATTTTGGCGAGGTCCCATCTCTTTTCCCTGGCCCAGGACCCACTCACCGGCCACCCTGGTCAATGGTGGGCATGATATCATGGCTGGCACGGAGGGGCCGGGTCCTGGCCTTCATGCGGGCTCGCTGCAGCAGGTGCTTGGCTTCCTCATTCCTGGGGCTCCTCAGCACAGGCTCCGGCTTGGGGCCAAAGGTCCTGTAGGGTGGCACACAGGCAGGAGCAAGCGGGGGAGGGATTAGAAGAAAATAACACGGATTAGGAGGGCTTTAACAGTATCTGGCGCGGCAATGCCAGGAAAACCCTGCATGGGCCGCCTTCCTTGTCCAACTCCCACAGAAGGCCCTGAGCTACTCCAGACAGGGCTGTAGAGCTGGCCCGCCTTGGACATCTGCTCAGGGACCAGAGGCAGAGACCCCAGGAGGATCTAGAAAAGGGTAGAGGAGTCTCCAGATTATTTTATTGTTCCTTCCCCTGCAGACAGCAGGAGTTACATGGCTGGGGGAGGGAGAGAAAAGGGCCTCGGTTGTTGGGTTGGGCCTGTGCCCAGCCAGATGGTCTTTACACGCATCAGCTCCCCCTCTCCTTCTGTCTCTTTGCACCCACACATACCCTCTCAAGCTCCCGAGCACCACCATGAGCTCCCCCCACAGGCACAAGGACTCAGGGCTCTGCCCATTGCAGCTCTGCTCTTCGGAGAAGTGACATTTTTATAGGTCCTGCTGTTTTTCTGCCTCAGTCCCAATCCAGGCCCATCAGGCATCCGTTGAGGGCTGGGAGAAATTAAGCTGGACCCATACCAAGTTGGCAAATGGCTTGATTTTCCTAATTATAAGGGTCCTCACCAGCCCTTATCACCTACACATTGTGCTGCCTCCCCAGCCAGTCCAGAGCTGCAGAAAATGACAGCAGCCCTTTTTCAACGCTGTCTTGCAGACAGTGACATACAGCTGGCACCGGGTTACAGCAGTAACAGCACCCCCACAGCCTCCCACTGATAAGATGTTTCTCTCCACAGAGCTCACGCTCCCAGCCAGGCTGGCCGAAGGCAGGTGTTCACTCCGTTTGACAGATGAGGGTGTTCTGGAGCAGAGAGGCACACTTGGCACATTGCTCAAGGTCGAACATCAGTTGAGATGAGAGCAGAGCAGACGATAGCCAGCCCCACTGCCTCCAGCATCCTTCCCATATCCTCTGTCCCCTCTCCTTCCTGGGTCCCAGGACAGGCTGAGGGTGTTTGTGGCTAGAGTCAGACATGCTCTTTGATGTGACTTCAGCATCCCCCGTGGCTGCCCCTGTCCTCACCAGGGAGGTCCGCAGGAGGAGGCTCAGACAGGCAGAGGCTCAGCAGAGCCTAGTCCTCTGTCTACCCCATTCTTTCCCACCCAAATGTAACCTGGAGAAACGGGCCTTGCGCTGATAGGGAAGAAGGTGCCAAGTAGATTCCTAGATGACAGGTGACAGATCTGTGAGTGGCATAACTCTGAAGCCTTCTTGGGACATCCTTAGATAAGCTCTGGACAGTCTAGGATTTTTTTCTTCCTCCCTCCTCCCCTCCCTCCCTCCTCCCTCCCTCCCTCCCTCCCTCCCTCCCTCCCTCCCTCTCTCCCTCCCTCCCTCCCTTCCTTCCTTCCTTCCTTCCTTCCTTCCTTCCTTCCTTCCTTGCTTCTTTCTTTTTTCCTTTCTTTTTCTTATTATTTGTGCCTAACCCTGCTTTGAGGCCCAAGAAAACAAAAAGTGCTGCTAGTATAAAGGCACCATCTGTGCCTGTGAACCCTGGCAGGGCCCAGGCACAGTTTTGGAACCAGAAGGGTTGACTAGAGTGATGTGCAAGTGAGTCTCCAGGCCTGCTGCCCTGCGCAGCCTCTTTTGGCAGGAGAGGCCTCCCTTTGCACAGCTTCCCGAGCAGGCAGCTCCTCCAACACACTGCTGAGAGCAGCTCTGCTCCCTGGGGCTCCTGCTCCGACAGCAGAGATAATGAGGTTACCAGCCCGGAGAGCCGCCCCTGCAGCTGCGGGCCTCTGGCTGCCAGCCTGCGCACTCGGAGCCTTCCGGTGACAGCTGCGGTTCCCTGGCTGTCGGGGGGCATTTGTCACAAGACCCGGTGGGCAGGCAGGAGGGCCCCAGGCAGCTGGCCAGATGCTGCCAAGATCGGCCTTGCCCCAGGTTTCTAAGCCATTTCCCAGCTTTGCTATTTCCTTTCTGTCCCTCAAACTGGAGCGGTTGATTTTTCCCCCCCATCAGCTGCCCTGCTTCGGTTCCTGACACACAAAGCTGTTTTTCCCACTGATTAGAAAAACAGGGCTTTTGGGGCACCTGGAGGCATCCATGCAGTTACAAACTGAGAAGGGGAAGAGTGGCAGTCACCTTCACAGATGGCAGCCAATGTTAGTGGGGGAGGCAGTTCCTAGTCATGGTACACCCTGGAGAGGGCAGGCACTGCCCAGCCCTTGGAGGGAAGGTGGCCTTTCTCCCATGACAGGGGGCAAGCAGGTGTGGTCCTGAGGGATGGTGAGCCTGCCCCAGTCTAACTGCCCACCTCCTATGGCCACATCATACTGGTCCACTGCAGGGGTGCCAACCCCGGCAGACAGGCAGGCTCAGACTCTTCCATCTGAGGAAGCCTTTCCAGTCTACTCTGACCTTGGCTTCTGCCAAGGGCACACAGCCCTGGAGCCAAACCCATCCCATCATGGACTATCACCCACAACCCCAGCTCTCACAATTCTGGGAAGTGTCCTGAAAGGGTTGGGCAGCTAGAACACGGCTAGGTAAAGGCAATTCCACCTGAGAATAGACGGCTTTGGCCACTTTCCTGAACGCCTGCACATCGGGGCTCGTTTGCTCAGGGGGTAGGGCACAGGGATCAAGTGGCTGAGTGCTTTTCCTCCGTGGGCCTCAGTTTCCCCATCTGTAAACAGCAGGCATATAATAGGGGAGAGGACTCACGACCCTGTGAGTCTGGGTCTTTGGCTAGGAAGTCTAGTGCACCCCAAAGTGGGGTGGGGAGACTCCCTGTGGGGTTCACACCACAGATGTTTGGCTCTCAAGGAGCAGCAAACCCTACAAAGACAAGGGGAATTCCATGTGAGTATTCTGGCCCTTTCCTTGGCCCCTCCAACCACCAGGGTCCTAAGCTGCTTCCCAAGGACAAAGGGCAGCATGTGGCCCCCTCCCCTCTGGTTTTTCCATCTACGCCAGTTTCATGTTGAAGGCACAGGCAGGTCGAGATCTCGAGTCCTCTCCTAGCCAGGACAGAGTGGCCTCTTTCTGCAGCCATCATAATCCTGGATTAAAACAATAAGCTCCAACAAGTCTGGGTTTAACCCTGTCATCCCAGGAACACGATTTAGGGAAATAATTTGGCAAGTAATGCCAACTGCCATTTCCCAGTTTATAGGATGAGGCGGGTAGAGAGAAAATATATAGTGTACAGAACATACATAAACTTTCTGCCCAGCATTTGTTCCGTTTTTGTATATTATCTAGCCCTTTGATGACCAAGGAGAGAGCGCTCCTGCTGTCACACTGTGTGTAGTTTCCTGAGTGAGGGGAAGAGGTAAGGAAGGCCTGGTGCTCTGGACTGTGTGCTTCACGAGGCAGGGGCCTTATCTTGGTGCCTTCTTCTCTGGGCTGCAGGATGCTGACAGGCCAGAGCCAAGAGCGGTGGTTCTGGGCAGCCTGCCTAGGCTCCTGTTCTGGACTGCCACTTCCTAGCTGTGTCACCCTGATAGGTTGCTTAGGGGTTAAGTCTCAGTTTCCCCATCTGCTAACCAAGGACTCAGTTGTTAAGTGAGACCTGAGTCTCTTTCAAGGGGTTAGCACAGGGCTGTTCACATTTACGATGATTATTGCTGTTATTAGTAGCATCGTTATTTGTTAAATTACTCTCACCCCCTCACTGAGTAAAGAATGCAATCCCTCAACAGGAGCTGAAACCGCCTACCAAAGAGATGGCCCAGTGGTAGTCTGAAAGGGAAGTCGTGTTTGGAAGTGACACACCATCTCGAAGCTAGAGAGGGCGAGGTGGTGCTTGGTCTTTAGACTTTCAAAAACCTTTGACAGGGCTTCACACAAATCATCTTCCACAGAGGACGCTGTTGGGTAGCAGAGGGAACCAGCTGTCTAGACCATAAACAGGAGCTTCTCTCAGCAGAGAAGGAAGAGAGGGCATCCTTAAACAGGACTGCTTTGAACATACTTCATTTAACACCTCTCAAAGGATCTGGGTGGAGCCGCACATAGCTTTCCTAAGACATCAAAGTGTCTCCATCCTTGCCTTCTTGAAGAAGGCTAACAAGTTCCCCACTGGGCTGGCCGTCTGGTGTGTGGGGACAGGTGTCCAAGACACCCCAGGTGGGGGGACAATGGCCTGCTCAGCTCTGGTGGCCAGGAATTCCTCTTCCTGAATTTCAGCCTGACTCCCCAAAGATGACTTATTAAATTGGCTTTCTTGAGCCCCTCTATTCATAAAAGTTGGGACCTGAAAGAGATTTTAGTGTGAGGTGTGTGTGAGTGTGATAATGACATCGCATGGAAGTCCCAGGTGGCACTAGCTGTGTGGTAGGACTTCAAGTGTTAGTTAGCATCCTTCCCTCTCCATCTAGGATTTAGAACACTAGATGCATCAGGAGCACGGTATTTGAAAAGACTGATGAATGGTTAAATTACTTTTTCTTTCTAGTTTTGGTCTTGGTGGTTTGGGGAGTGGTAAGAGGGCTTCCCTCTAGCTTTCCTTTGAGTCTATATCTGAATCAGCAGGCAGGACTGGGAATAGCAAGGATAAGCAGGGTGGGCAGGGCTCGGTCATTCTTCCTTACATTCTTGCCTCGGGTGTCCTCAGGTACCTACAGTCCCGAGAATCCTGGGAAGTGCAGGAGTGTCTCTCCCCCTATGCTCACCCCAAGGACTCATCATGACCTCCTGATCCTAGGGGCCCAGAAGATCCAGAACCTGACTCCTGAGCAAAAATGACTCCAAACACTGGGCTACATGACACATGTACCAGGCCAGGGTTGAGGCCAATCTCTGAGCAGACAGCAGTGGGCAGCAGCTCAGACTCACAGATGCGCCCCGCACCCCCACTGTGAGTGTACTCTGACCATCCTTCCCAGTCAGGACACTGCCCACGCCCCTAATCACCTGGTGTGCCCACTTTCCCCAAGACACTGGCCGAGTGGCTAGAGCAAACTCTGTGGGATAGCAGGGTGGGACTGGAGGAGGAGAGATCCTTACATGATCCCAGCACACCACCTCGATTGGGAAAGGAATCGGTGCAGTAAGTGCTTTGCATTTGTACACTTTCCCTAAGGGTTTTTACAACCGTTATTTCCTTTTAGACTCACACAGTCCTATGAAATCAACCACACACGTACGAGTTGTCCCACTTTAAAGATGAAGAAACAGAGGCCAGGCAGGGGAACCGAATCCCACAAAGCAAGAGCACGTCGTTTGCAATGCTCTGCACAGTGCCTCATGCCCACTGAGTGGTTTTGCTGAAGTAGCAGGCAGGCCCAGCCTGGGACATGGGGTGACTGGCACCTTCTACTCTGTCTCAGAGTTGACAATCCATAGTGGCCCACTGTCCCCTGATCTGCCCTTGTGCTTTCTCAAGGTCTCCTACTCTCCCGTTGATCGGTAAATGGAGGGACAATGGTGAAGAGGGAGAGAGAGAAAGGGTGCGCTCTGAGCTCTTACCTGTTCTGGTCTGAGTCCTGCAGGGAGATGCCTGAGTCCCAGTCCATGTCCCCAGATGGTTGCTCTAGGACCCAGAACAGAAGCAGAGATCAGGGCAGAGCCAGCAACGGGGCTCTCCACTGCCACTTGAGGAATGTCAAGGAGAAACGTGTCTCCAGAAGCCATTTGCTTCCCAGATAAACCCACTCCTCTCCTCTGCCTGTGTCTCCGCCTGAGAGGTGGAGGCATGGCCTGTCACGGTGGCTGTGGGAGGCCCTGCCGTGGGCTAAGGGGCCCACACGGGTCCTCTCGGGAGTGGGTGAGGAGTGAGCTCTTGGAATGGGAAAGAAAGAAGGGACAGAGGTGTCTTCTCAGGCTTGAACACTTGCACAGCCCAGTGGTGCTACTGCCTGAGTTCAGTCCACCTGACGAGATGCTCAGCCACTTTGTGGTGAGGGCACGTCATTGGAGGGCGATGCAAAGAGCCTCTAGAAAAGGCTACTTGCCACAGGAAAGAAGCTATGATAGCCGCCATCCCCAAGCACAGAGGGTGGCCTCCCATTGGCCTGGGGAGTCATGGGGGTACTCAGCAGATGGGGCTGGTTGTGGGGTGGTAAACACTCTATGTCAAGGCCAAGAACAAGAGGACATCCTGATGATTTTGGTGACAGGCAGCTCTCCTCCCTGTCCTGCCCCAGCCCCTGTGCAGTACCCGCTTCTGCTTTTCCTTCTGGACTCCCTTCTGCTGTCCCTACCACCCAGACCTGCAGAGTGAGCCTCACCTGATACAGCTCTGTCCCAGGATAGAGTCCGGGCTGGGATTCCCACCTTGGGGGGGCCCTGCCCCCCAACAATGAGCATCTCCTGCAGAAGAAGGCGGTTCCTCTCCACCTGTTCAGACAGGGGCAAGGCGCTGCGCCCCGTGCCCAGAGCCCCCAGGTCTCCGGCTCTCCAGAGGCCCCCCAGCAGGGCCGGCCTGGGGACAAAGTCCTCCTCGGAGGTTAGAGACAAGCTATCCAGGTCTTCGCCTGCAACTAGAGCATCCTGCAGAGGGCATGACCTTCCTTTCCTCAGGTTGGGCACGTGGGTAATTTTGTTACAAGGTCTAGGGCCCCTAGATTGTCCTGAAGTAACTCTGTGGAGGGGGCTGTCTTGCGAAGAGCTGGACCCTGGCAGCAGACTCCTCTCATGGTCAGGCAGTATCCTTACTGCTTCTGGAGCCCACAGGCTCCTCCCACTGCAGCACTCTAGCCCAGGGGCGGGCGGCCTGGGAGGTCTGGGGCCCCCATTCATGGCAGGCTCCTTCTCATTGACACTGTTGTCCTGCGGTCCCTCGTTCGGGTTCTGAGCATGGAGAACCACAACTGTATCCAGCAAGGGAGACCCTGATGATGGAGTTCTGGCTCCACCCACTTTGACTCGTCGGCATTTGGGTTTCTTGGGGGACGGTCTTTCATGGGTCGTGAGGCAGGGGCTTGCCCCCTGTTTGCCTGCTGTCATACTTTCCTTCAAGGCTCTGACCTTGGACTCCAGCACAGAGGGTCCTTGGGACTGTATCCCCCATGCCCTGGGAGGGTGGGGGACCATCTGGCTGGGTGTTCTGTCTTCCTGAGGGCAGAACCAGGGTCTTGGGAGGTGTCCATTATTGGGCTGTGGCTCAGTGCCACTTCTCACCATAGCTGAGGTCACTTCCATGGAGTTGGCTATTCTGCTCCCTATGTTGGACTCTCTGGAAAATAAAATAGACAGAGCTCCTTAGACCCAGCGCCTGGCTAGCTCCAGCAACTTCCTGGGTCCCCAAAGCGCCTTCATATTGAGCCCTATCCAGACAAGAGTAATCTGGGGCAGAGCAGGGAATAAATACCCTGTAGATAATGTGAAAGCACTTTGAAAATCAAAAATCACTGAATGATACAAAAAGGTATTATTAAATTTAGGTTTTCTAACTCCGTTTTACAGAGGGGGCACAAACATCAAACAACTAATCCTAAGCCAGATGTGGACCAGAGTGAAAAGCCAGGTCAGATCTCCCAATGCCTGGCCTCTTGTTTTCCTGGCAGGTGATCTCAGTGAAGATGTGATATCACACAGGACCTCAGGGTCTGACTGTTGGGTGGAAGGTGTCCCATGCGCCCTCCCTGCCCCCACACACACTCCCACCCTCCAAACCACAGGATTACAGCATGGTGCTGTGCTCAAAGGGTGGCCATGATCAGTCACTAGCTCCTACCAGCATCTGCTCCAGGCAGGCCTGCAAGTGCTTTCAAACACACTCTCTCAAATAATCCTCACATCCTTCAGCCACACAGCATTATTATCCTCATTTTCAGACTGTGAACCTGAGGTACGGCAAGATTATGTCACAGAGGTGCTAAAGGGAAGCCGGTTTGGAATGCAAAGCTTTTTGTTTCAAAGCCATGGCTCTTCCAAAGCACTCAGAGGTCACTTAACCTCACTCCCCTTATTCTGTAATGAGAATAATCCAGACTAGAGGGCTTCGGTGACTTGCCAGGATGACACAGCTCCTTGGTGGCATAGTTTGCTGTCAGTCTCTTTGTAGGGAATGCAAGTGAGCAGGGGATTTTATTCACCAAGCCGTTCTGTGCACACATACAGGCCACAAGGTCTTAATATTCACCCTGCTCTCTGAGAAAATGTTCCCTCGATATCATACATCTAGATATGTCCCACTTGAAATAAACTGCATGTACAAAAATCCATATTTACATATATTACAAATTAGGAGTTAATTATTTACTTCATATGTTGACTAAAGAGTCACCATAGAATTACCTTAATTGGCAAGTCCCTCTACTTGTTTATTACAATTTAATTTATACATGTCTCAGGCATGTACATATTTCATAAAGCAAAGTACACACGGTGCAAACTGTCACATCAGCTTTCAGCCAGTGTAGTTTAAGGACCATCTTTAGAAGGCCGAGATCATCTACAGCTAAACTAGGATTTACCAACCTTCTCCTTGCAGCCTAGTCACGGGTTTCTCCCTTCTAAGGTTCAATCCAGAGAACAGGGGATTAGAATATAATGGGAGTGGTTTTGGTTAAATAAAAAGAAACTTTCTGACGGGGAAACTCTAGACCTGTATTCCAGAGCTAATCCATCTAGAGAGACTTTCCAATGGGGCACTGCAGGCGGCCTAGGGAGACAGAAGGTGCTGCTCGGAGTGATTCTGTGGCCCAAGTGCTGCATTAGCTCAAACTCAGAAAGGCTAAAATGAAGATGGACATGGAGGGCAGGCCTCCCCCAACCCTTACAGCTCCGCGACTCCACCGCCCCGCCATCCCGCCACCCCGCAGCGGGCCGGCTCCTTGCCTCCTCCGTACTCACAGAAGGCCCCCACTGGCAGGTCTGGCCTCTGGCTCCTCCATCCCCTCCATCCTTGGACCAGCGAGCCCTCCGCTGATCCCCTCTCTTTCCCAGGCCGCCGGGCCAGGCTCCGCTCCCTGCTCCGCAGTCAGCCCTGGGCCCGGGTGGGGTCCAGCCGCGGCCTCCCTCCGGGTCGCAGGAGGGAAGCAGGTCCGGCAGGGATGGCTGTGGCATCGGCTGCTAGTTCGTGGCTGTGCCACGAAGGGGAAAAAGCCAAGCCCGGCGCCTTCCAGGGCCGGGACTGGGAGAGCGGAGCGGAGCGCAGACTGGAGGGGAGCGGAAGGGGCTGGAGCAGCGGGGCCTGCCCCGCCCGGCCTCGCCCCCTCGGCACCGGCTGCAGCAGCCCGAGCCCCAGGGAGCGAGCGCCTCGCAGACGTCAGCGGGGCGGGAGGGCAGGCGAGGCCCGGGCTGAGTTCGGGAACACGCCTGAGCCCTGTGGGGACACAGGGACGCGGGGTGCTTAGCCCGACTGACCCCTCGTGGCCCGTGGCGGACCCTGGGTCGGCTGTGGCAGCGCAGCTGTGGGATGAGGCTCAACGGGAGCAAAAGCTAAGAAAACAGCACGTCTTCCCGAACTTCGTGGGAATGCGTGTAACTCTACACCCCAGGCTGGGAGTGAGGCTCCGCTAGCTATCCGGGTGGAAGCTACGGAATGCCCTTTGTTTAGACAGCCTGTCCAGAGGAGTTCGGAGCCCTCTTCCGCAGGATGTCCCTGCCGTCCCCATCAGCCTGGGGCACCATTTGCTTCGAGGTCAAGGTCATTAGTTTCTGTTTTGCAGAGGCGGGAGGGTAACCAGAGTAGAGGTGGGTTCCCCCATCCTGTCTTGCCAAAGGGAGAGCCTGGAGCCTGCCTTGCCAGCCCCCTGGGGTCGGCGCCTGGGTAGGTTTCCCCTGAAGACACCTTGTCACTTTTTCCAGACCTGGAAGTAGCAGTAAAGGGCTTCACCTGCATCTGTGGCCCAAGCCAACCGGAGCTTTCTCTCTTGCTACCGGGAGAGAGGTGCGGAGCCTTGCCTATTTCCAAACCCATTTTTTCACCAACGATGGGAAACAAGAGAGTCAGAACCAGTGAGAGTCTGGGAATCTCTACAAAGGGAAAGTGCCATTCATCTTCCTTGCAGCCAGCAAGCTCTCTCTGAAGCATGTGAAGCTCTTCTATTTGCACATGTGTTCTACAGTCACCATCTAGATGACAGGCATAGCAACAACAAGGACCACACAGTGAGGGTGCGGTGGTGGCGGAGAGAGGCCAAGGTCATTTCCAGAGGAGGCCTCTTTAATGAGGAATTCCCCTGTAGAAGGTGGGGCAGGTGGGCAGAGCCAAAGCACCCAGTCCTGAGAGCAGCTGTCTGGGGAGCTGTGGTAAAATAGCCTTGAGCTAATTTAGGAACCCGGGGCAACCCCTCCTTGTTACAGAACAGGCCCAAGGCCCCACAGCTCTCCTGACAGGTGGTTTCCAGCGTCCGGGCCCAGTGCTCTAGCAGTTAGCTCCCTTCCCTCTGCATTTTCCTAGAGCCAGTGGTTTCTCCAACAGGGCACACTGTTCTTTAGTACTGATCACCTCATGACAGAGTACCATCGATGATGGCATACTGTGCACCTGCATTGGGCTAAGCACAATGCATTCCTTAGCTCATATGGCAACCTTAAAAGATGGGTACTGTGTATTATCTCCTTTCTGCAGATGGGGAAACTGAGTTACTAGCTCTGTGACCTTAGGTGATCTGTGCCAGGTCACAGAGCTAGTAAGTGGCAAGCCTTCTGGAGTACGAGGCCCTCACATCAAACACACTGTATGAGCTGCCAGTATTCTGCACATTCAGCATGGAAAGCTTTAGTTTAAAAAAAATTTCGGAGGTGCTATAATAGTCAAAATACGCAGCCCAGCCATAATGGTCTGGCCTTTTCTTTCTGGGTCCTTTCTGCCTTCCTTAATCCTGCCATTCAAGGTGAAATCATTCCTCTCCTCCAAATGCCATGCCAAACCTAACAACAACAATGCCATTATTATCATCAGGACCTCCTACGAACTCAGGTACTCCTATAGGATCTTTACAACAACCCTGCAAAGTGGGCATAGGGTCCCCCCACCTTAGTAATAAAGAAAACAGGGTACAGAGAGATTAAGGGGCTTGCTCAGGGCCACACAGCAAGCAGAAAAGAAGCTGACCTAATCCTGTCCAGCTCCAAGATCTTCTTCCTTGCTTCCCTTTTCAGAGACATCTCAGGACTCAAACTCTTAGAGGTAACTTCTCCATGACGCCTGTCCCCACCCCTCCCCCAGAAGTTAATGATCTCTAAGGCAAGTTTCTGAAAGTTCCAGCAGAGGCTTAATGTTTAAAAGAAACCTGCCCCCCAACCTTTTGAGATGCAAATAAACACCTACAGTTTACTTATTAAATGTATTTTACACTTAAGATAGGGGAACAGAGAGTCACATCTATACAGAGGCTTTAAAAGATCACGTATTTAAAAGCACCCATAAGCAAATCCTCCGAATGTGATCAAATTACCAAGACACGTGAATCTGAGGTACTTCTCATTCATTTGGATTCTGTTTGGTTCAGTAAATATCTGTTGAGCTCCTACTATGTGCCGGGCACTGGGGAGACAAAATGTAATACCATTAAGCCTGTCCTTGAGATGTTTCTGGTCAAGTGGGGCATGGAAGGGGCAGGCCGTAAACTTTCTGTATAAGCGCTCCCATTGAGGGTAGCATAGGGTAGTGGAGCTGGTCGCTTCACAGGAACGCACTGAGGTGTGTGTGGGGTGGGAGGGGATACCACAGAGAGCTAGGTCTTGCAGAATCAGCAGGAATTAGCCAGACAGAGGGTGGGTGGAAGGCATTTCAAGTGGAGAGATTAGCATAAACACAGGCATTGAGGTGTGAAACTGCCTGGTTTCAGTATTACTAAGCATAAAAGTGAAACTGGGAAAGGCCACGGGAGACCTGAAGCTGCAGCGTAGGGTGGTGTGGCCTGGGTTAGGGCCTCTGGGGCTAGGTGAGGAATTTACACTCCTGTGAAGTGGAAATCTCTCAAAGGTGGTCTACCTTGGGCCTACCCCCTTCAGCATAGCATGTTTCTGGGCTGGGGAACTACCTTATATCCTTATGCATCAGGCTCTTGCATTTCATTACCATCTTTTGGAGAGAAATCTAGGAAGAACACAAATACATGGTAAGTAGCAATCACATAGCCCTCTTCCTCCGTTTGAACAACTAGGGAAGCCCACCTTCCACTCAGCCTGGATAAAACATCAAGCCTCACTCTTCCTCATGCTCTCAACACTCAGCCTGAATGAAGAGCCATGTGGATTGTGGAAACTGGGTTCCACTTAGGATGAAGGCATAGGTGAGAAACAGTCCTTCAAGGTCACACTGTTAGAGTCAGGTGTGTGGGGGGGAGTGGGATGGGAGAGACATCTCTGCCATCCCCCTGCTGTACTACCTGATGGAGCCTGTCCAACTGGAAACCTGAATTTTCTGGTGGCTCCTGTCTTGGTCATGGGGCATGTGGTTTGAGGAGCGCCCAATGGGGACACTGCTCTCTGTCCTGGGTCTGTACTCAGTATAGACCCAAGAGAGTGTTGGGGCTGTCTCCCATGCACCTGCCTACCCCCCTGCTTAGAGCCCTCCACGACTTCCCAAGGCCTGATTTGACCTGTGCCTGTGTAGAGAGTCTCCTGGGACACTGGCCTCACCCAAGGCGATTGTGATTCCTTAGGTTGGAGGAAGGCCCAGGAGTCTGCTTTCTAATGTATTGCCCAGGTGAGGCTGAGGCCCAGTCAGTTTTGAGAAGCACAAGTCCTGGGGTTAAAACACAAACTCCTTTACACAGTGCATGGTCCCTCCTGCCTCAGCTCTCAACACCCCAGCAGCCTAACCTGTGTGCCCTCCACATGGAATTCCCTCAGTTCCCTCGACTGCCACACGGATTCATGGCTCCTTGCCTTTATCCAGGCTTTCCTTCAGCCTGAAACACCCTGCTTCACTCCACACACACATACCAATTTCTCCTCCTCAGGGAAGCCTTCCCCAATACCTTCCACAGTCCTCCTGACCTGGGTTAGAGTACCCTGGGCTCGCTCCTGCCAGCCCTCAGTTGTCAATATCTAATACTTCACAGAGAGCTTCCTGTTCCTTATCTTTGTCCCTGGTCCCTAACATGTGCCCGACCACGTGGAAGGTATTGATTAAATGCCAGATGGTTACATGGAAGTGAGAAAAAAAATCCCTGTCAGGTTAGAATGCCTAAGAGGAGAAGAAGGGGGCATTGCTTGCTAAGAGGATCTAGGCCATTTCCAAAGGATTTGGCTCATTCACTCACTATGACTGGTCCTGCACAAGGGCCTGTGAGAAGTCAGTCACTGTCAGGGCCTGGACAGCACTCAGGCTTCCTGACTGACTCCTATTTACACCTGGTGCCCAGGCCTCTTTGCCCCTGACACTCTTCCTTCTTCCCAAAACTGATCACAGATAGCAGTGTGGACTGTCACTTCAATTTTGAATGAGACTGGAAATTTGGAGATAAAATAGCTTTCAGAAGAAGAAATGGATGGGGGCATGGAGAGGATAAGATAATGAGAGAGAAGCATGCAAAACAGGCTGGGAGAGGACACCTGAGATAATACAGTCAGGTAACATGACAACGGGCACATCCAGAGAGCAGTCACCTTAGTTCCTTGTTATGCCTCTCTGCACACTCCAACACACATGTATAAACACACGTATGCCATGCTCTCTTATGCCACACCAACCTGAATTGACTAAGTCCCAAGGAAAACAGAAATGGGGTTCTTACCTGGTCAGAGTCGGCCTGCACTGCTCCCCCAGGCTGGCAGGCAGAGAGCCCACTAGGATGGGACAGGGACCTTCCCTGGAGATATGGCCTCCAGACTTCAATGATGCCCACTTACCCCGTATCCACCCTGACTTTCCTAGACATTTGGTCCCAAACTGCAGCTTTTCAGTTCATAATCCTAACCATAGGGAAATGACTGATATTAGGGAAATATTTTAATACTGTCCCTCCTACTCCACCATGCCTGCCATGTGGGAGGCTGTCATCAACAGGACATCTGACTTTGACCTGTCTATAATCACTGTATCTTGGCCAAGTCAATTTTCTCATCCACAAAATGAGAACTGATTCAGGGAGAAAGATATTGAAGGGTGACTGAACCCTAAAGTCATGTTTGTGACAATTTTTGATCTCGAGAAAAAACAGAAAGTGCTTGATACTATATTAATGATTTGCTTAAGACATATGAGAAACTATGAAGAAATATATTACTATAGTCCTCATACCAATTGTTCCATTAAAAATGACTTCGCCCAGCCGGTGTGGCTCAGTGGTTGAGCATTGACCCATGAACAAGAGATCACGATTTGATTCCCTATCAGAGCACATGCCCTGGTTGTGGGCTCTGTCCCCAGTAGGGGGCATACAGGAGGCAGCAGATTGATGTTTATCACCTATGTTTTATTTCTCTATCCCTCTCCTTTTCTCTCTAAAAAATCAATAAAAACATATTTTTTTAAAAATTACAACGATTTCAATGGAAGCTAAAAAGGTATTTAACAAAATTCAACAATGCACACAGAAGTAGAGGCTGATGAAACCTCAGGGTGGTCCTACCAAAATTAGGGACTGAATAAGAATGCTTTGCATAACCACATTCATTTAACAATGGCCTGTAAGTTCTGTAATGTATAACTATTTAAAATGAGTATAATTATAATATATAGTTATTTTAAAGGAATATAAAGTCATTGTAGATCATATGATTGTTTACTATGAAAAACCCAAGCATTTAATTTGGTTGAGTTCTGGGTATAAGCTTGATTAAGTGAGAGACTGGTAATGAGGACAGTGGAAATGCATTTTACTTGTTGAAGAAACTCTCTAAGGAGGTTTTCACTCAGGATGGATGTGCTGGGATCCTGGGTTGTGAACATGCCTTCCCATAGCTCTCCTCTCCTACATCCGCAGGGACAGGAGTTAAATACTGCCATCTGCCTCACACTGTCCTTCTTTTTGTGAAAGGCAGATACCAGCATGTGCGTTAGAGCAGCAGCTCCTATTCTTTAATGCCCCCAACAGCCCTGCAAGTCAGATTGTGCAGAGGAAGGAGTTAAGTAAGACTCAGGGAGGCCTAGGAATCTGCCCACAGTTACAAGGCTGGTGAGTGACCCAGCCCCCAGCCCTGCTCCAGGCCAAGCAACCACATTTCTGGCTGAGTTATAGCAGGGACTAACCTTCCAGAGAAAGTCCCACACATGGCCTCACCAGACCACGGATCTCAGATGGGTGCCCTCTAGGAATGCTTCCCTCCCAAGTCAGAGCCTCTCCAACCCCACTAACGCCCAAAGGGAAACAAGGCTTGCACCTGGGGGGTGAGGGGAGGGGCGCGGGGAGGGTGAATGGGCCACCTCAGGCATGGAGGACAGTTGCTCACTGTCACACACACACACACACACACACACACACACACACACACACACACTTCTGGTGGCAGGCAGGGAGGGAGGGAGGAAGTTCTGACGGTGTGAGTGGAGGTCTAACCTGGCCAAGTGGAATGGCTCAGTGTTGGATGGGGGAGGGTCTCCCCAGAGCCTCAGAAGCTGCTTTGAGCAGAGGGGAAAGGCAGTACATCTTGGCCACCTGCAAGGTAATGCTATTGCATTGGAAAGCCCAAGCTCTTCATTTTCTATCTTTTTTGTGTCCTTTCTCTGGACAGAGTAGCTGAGACTACTCTGGAAAGGGAGTCCAGTGTCAGTTTATCTCGCTGCCTTTGAACACACAGCCTCAAGCAAGTGGGGAAGTCAGCGTGGAGCCCTGCAGACTCCTGGCTTCTGGCTGGGGATGAGCTTGACAAGCTCTGAAGAGCAGTTGCATCCTCTTTCTCCTGGAGACATCGTCCCAGGCCACAGAGGGGACAGACACCTGAGAGCCCTCGCCAGCAGTCTCCAGCTAGCTTACACCACAAGGTGTGGGCTTGCAGGGACACCAAGAAGGCCAGTCTTCAGGGTCTAGGGGAGTCTGCTTTTGCCTATGTGGAAGCTGCCCTCAGGCTTTCCTGCTGCAGACTAGCTCCTCAGATCGACTACTCTCTGGGCCTTTCGGAGCTAAGCCCTCTCTAAACACCATGCTGTGCAATGCCTTGTCCTGTGGGGGTCCCAGTCTCCCTGCTCCCTCCTGCCCCCACCACCTGGGAGGCTTTGCTGAGGACACAAATGAACCTCAGAAGCAGCCTCTCTGAGCAGAATTCCTTCCACTTCTGCAGTGCATGGAACGTTTTTTCCTGGATTAAGTTAAGGTACATGGTGGGCGAGGTATGCAGGGAAAGATCCAAATTCGAAAAGTCCAGGATTAGACTCTGGCAGCTGGGATTCAGCTCTGGGTAGGCTCCATCTACTTGTAGGACCAAGTGCTGGCCAGTTCCTCACCTGGAAATGCTGGACTGGAAAACAGATCCCAAACTAAATTCCTCAGAACCTCAGGGTCCATGATGTATTAATAGGTCTCCTATGAAAAGAGAATTCAGGTCCAGTAAGTTTGGGCAGATAATGTATGTCATCTCGTCCTCCTGGCAGATCTTTAGGCTCAAGGACATTTCAAAGGCTCATGGAAGTCCTGAAGTGAAAACAAGATAAAACCAACCCAGTTTACTTTTGTTTAACCCTGCCTTTCTCAGAGGAAACTGGCCGCAGAAGCCGTTTCCCTTTGGAATACACTTTAGGATAACCTGGTCCTAATAACCTCTCAGGTTTATTCCTGCTTGGATAGCCTAGGTTTCTCAACCCAGCAGAGAGGAGCAGGCAGCTGCTGTACCCCAAATTCCAAGATCCCACGAAAGGTCCAGGCTATACGCAGAAAAGGCTCCCTCGGGACAAGTGGCAGCCAATCTCAGCTTTATTTTATTTTAGGAAATCTAGTGCTATGAGACCAAAAAAGGGGAAGACTTATAAAAATATCAGTTCCCACTCTGATTCCTTGTCAATTGGATTAAGCCAATTCACCTTAAGAACTAGCAGCCTCGTTTGCCCATCTGTAAAAAGGGAAAACTAAAAGGACTTGGTTGGCATTCACTCAACATTAGCCCTTAGAATAGAAGTTTCCCAACTTGTGGTCCCCAGACACATAATGAGGAGGGGAGCATAAACTATTTCAAATATTTAAAGAAGGCTAATGGAAATTATACATTTACCAGGAGAAATGTCTTTGCTTTTGACTGGTATTATTATCAACTCAGTTTGACATCAGTTGCCATGGGGACAAGGATTATTATGCAATAAATATGGTTGGTTTGTTAGACAATATTTTTACAAACTTAGGGGACATGGAACTAATAAAAGGATCAGCCAGTAATAAAAAGATAAGCAGCTACTGACTCAAGAGGTTGGGTCCAAAACCAGTTTCAAAGTATGATAGTGGAGCGTGGAGAGGTGGACTGGAACCAGGCGGGGTTAGAGTGTTCCATGGGAAGATGCTGCCCCAAGTAGCCTCTGGGGTACATCCAGGGTTGTGTGGAGAAGCATGTGTTTAACGGTGAAGTGGCTGTGACAAAGTGGCTCTTTTCAGAGCATACTGGGGAAGGGTTTCAGCTGGCTGAGGCAGAGTGTAGAGCACCACCTCTACTGAGCTAAGAACGCCTTCTGGGAGCGCCAATGTCTGAGGATTTTCAACCACTTGAGCTCTGATTTTATAGTGAAAAGTCCCACCCCGTTGGGCCCCATGTCACTCCTTCACGAGCAGCCACATCTGGAAAGGTCCTGTGCAGTTCATGGCTGTTTACCTCTAAGATGTTGCTCACCCAAAACCACCTCTCTAGTTTCCTACTCCCTTTTTGCCCCTTCTCTCCCCCAATGTTCAGTTCCATTTTGCAGTAATCTTGGGAGCTGAGCCAAGACTTGTCTCTGCCTCCAGGACAGCAATCGTGAAAATCATGGCTGGTAGATCCCTACAGGTAATCAAAAAGGGGGTTAGATTTTTCTTTATTCTGTATCTAAGACAAAAAGATATTGCTAACATCGATACTGCTAACATCTCTTGCTAAGAGTTGGGCCATTTCTGTGAAGATTTAGAAGTAACAAGAGAAATGAGGTGGGTTCCATCTGCCTCAGGAGCTAAACCAGGCTGCTGACATTAGCTGACTAGAGCTGAAAATGATTTTCTTCTCTAGGATAGAGAACAAAAGCATTTCACTGTGTTTTTAAAAAATTATGTGCTTTGATAAATAAATGAATTTTCGGGTGGAGGAGTTAGCCATTAAAATGCAGGGAGAAACATGAAAGACTTGGATATGGACCAAAAAGATTATTAGGTGTATTGTCTCTAGTGCATCCTTCCAGACTAGTATCTGAGTATTTCACAATTCTATAAGTTGTAGAATAAGTGTTAGTAATTAAAATCATTTTTGTTCATAGAATTACCAATTATTTATTTGATGGAACTGCCCCATGAATATTGACCAGTTTTGATGATTTTGCATTTTGTAAATTTTTCTCAGCATTCCAGACGTCTTATATATGTGTGTTAATGATTCTCTTTTGAACAATTTGCAACATTTTACTGATTGTCTCAATTAATGAAAAATAGAATTTCTGATATGTGTTCATTTTATAGCTATATGAGAGGCATGATTAACATGCCCTCTTTTAAAAGTTATCTTTTGATGCATCCACACAGAAGGGGTCATGCAAGGACACAGAGAGAGGCAGCCTACTGCAAGTCAAAGAGAGGCTCCAATCCTCTGGAACACACATCTTATAAAGGTCTCTATTGTGCTAGCCACCTGTTACTCACCAAATCAATGGCTAAATACCATATACTTGAGGTGGCATTGATCTGGTCTAATGAAGATACCACATTTGGCACTGTGCCTGAGACTGGGGTTATACTTGATTGAGCATGTGATGGTCTGCAGTGACTCTTCCTAATCCCTCCAGTTTCTCCAGGAATCAGCTTGGTTAAACAAACAAGGATAAAGAGGAGGATAGATAAAATGTGGCAATAATCTATTCCCATTTAGTATGTCTACAGGGAGGGTTAATTTTAGACTTCCATTGGCTTTTCTTATTTTGCAGACAAAGCATGCAATATGGAGTTTGGTCAGCTGCCAAATAGGTCATAATATATATTTGAGGACTGGGTAACTGACCACTGGGCAGGTCCATGGATACTATGACTTTCTGTAAACTAGATATTGGTCAGGACATTTATTATCTGGCTCCCATAGGACCCAAATCTAGCATGGGAGCCAAGATGACTCAGGTCTTTGGCATCAATGACAACTCAAGCCCTATGTCCAACAGTCCTCAAAATATCTAGGCATTCCCTTCTTTCAGGTGCATAGTTACCTGAGTAAATAACCGTAAGTACTTGTGGGGAAGATCTAGGAGAATTATTACTGTGTATACTTGCCATTATTGCAATGCTCTTCCTCCTACAGTCCCAGCCACTTCTCTTGTCAATAGCTCTGGGTCTAAAAACTGGCTTAGGTTTCAACATTGGACAAGGGATAGCAACTTTTTATTGGGGCAACTGCCCTCAGCCTCCTGGCAACCCATATATATATATATATATATATATATATATATATTTTTTCCTTCTACTAGTATAATCTGAGAAGTACAACTTGGGTCATTGCCATCATTTTTATCCATGTTTCTAGGAGCCATGCTAGTAGCAAGTTTCTCCAACTCCTGGAATCCTTACTAGGGAGTTAAACTCTATATCTTGGGGAGCACTTTCAAGTAAAAAATTCTTCTCTATTCAGGCCTCTTTCTTGAAGCATCCTCAGGATCTCCTCCAGCTCTTTTTTATTTAAAAAAAATATATTTTATTGACTTTTTACAGAGAGGAAGGGAGAGGGATAGAGAGTTAGAAACATCAACGAGAGAGAAACATCGATCAGCTACCTCTTGCACACCTCCCACTGGGGATGTGCCTGCAACCAAGGTACATGCCCTTGACTGGAATCAAACCTGGGACCTTTCAGTCAGCAGGCCGACGCTCTATCCACTGAGCCAAACCAGTTAGGGCTCTCCTCCAGCTCCTATCAGTACATGCTGACTCTTACCTCATGGCTCCTTTAGAGTACAGTCCCTATCCTCCCTTCGCAGGTCAAGCAGGTCCCCAGCTGAGACATGGAGGATCCTGACTGGTGCACATGTCGTCTTGCACAAGAGAAGCCTCTTTAAAGTCTGCCATCATGGATGGAAGAGGATGGGGAGTCAAATCTTTGGGGCAAGGGATCCAACCAGATGTTATATTTGATGTGTCAGGTTTTCCCAATTAAGGGATCTAACCTTGCATAACAGACCTGCCTCAGTTGGGTGTTTAACTATCTTTGAAGTTCTGCTACTCTATTAAGTCCTGGGCTTGGTCCTCACGTTCTCCTCCTTCCTATACTAGGAGATGAGAGCTTCTTTGTACGCAATCAGAGGCCCTCTGTTTCCACATCTGGCTTTCAACTGCCTGATACTTGTCCTCAGCTGTTCATTATTCTGTCGCCCTCGGCATCAATGGCACTGAGCAATAGCCATCCAATCTCATTGTTCTATAGCTGCTCTCCTCTTTAAATCTCAAATGCCTGATACATTGCAAGTACATGTCTTCCTCTACTATACCACCCCAATTCATCACCAATGAGGACCTTTACAATTGGAAGGAAGGGAAGGGAGGTGGTTGGCTCAAGAGAGAGGACTCCTGTGAAAAGCAGTCAATTAGGGAGCTAATTTGTTGTTACTATTTAGTTTTCAAAAAACCCTAAGAGTTGTCTTCCCTGGAGGGGCAGAGGACAAATTCCCAGAAAGCAGCAATCAGTGGGACCCAGCTTGCTGAGGAAAATATGATTGTGTGTGTCTGTGTTTTGTGTGTGTGTTGGGGGGGCGGGGGGAGGTTGGGGGGTGGAGGGTGTTCTTTGATTTTCTTGAAAATGGTTGTATTCTGATCTTGATCAAACATAGCTTTCAAAAGAAGCAATAATTCATAAGCCACTTTCTAGTTTTGACTGCCAAGTAGGTAAAATCCCCTTTGGCCCGTTTTTCTTTAAGGAGAGTGAATGTGGGCTAGAGTAGCCTGAACTCAGTACTAATCCTAGGTTCAGTAATTACTGCAGCATCCAAGGCCAATCAACACTGTTTTTCTTCTCTATAAATGGAACTAACGCTACACAATGTACTCTGACATGAGAACTGCCTTGCCTATGGTAGGGAATGAGAGTAAGCTGTGACTACTCTACCCTGGAGGGACCTGCTCTTGTGAGATAGAACAGAAAGTCCACAGGATGAAGAAGCATCAGCTAATTATCAGGGGGAGCATCAGAATAAAGTTTCCACACAGGATCAAAGTGAGGAGATTGACCAGTAAGCCAGTGAGCAAGCATTCTTAAAGGGCACAGCCTCTATAGCAATCAAAAAAGCCAATTACCCCCCGACATTTACTTGGCAGCTCACCTGATATAGGCTCTAGAAGTTACTTTCAATTGAACAAATATTTATTAAGCCCCTATTACTATATGCTCAAATATTTTTAGCAAATATGATTTTTGTGACTTCCTGATGACAACAAAGCACATTTGGAAAAAAAAGTCTCTTCTTCCCTGAATTATACTACTACTAGAGTTCCAGACTAGTAGAGATTGGGGCATTGCCACATAAGGAAACAAGGGTATGTCTTCATGAACACAATAATTGGCAGCAGGGCATACACCCTACTCAGCAAATCTTTTGACTAGTGCTGCCATGGAAGGACTTAAAAGTTTTTGAGGCCCTGGCTGGGTAGCTCAGTTTAGAGTGCCATCCCACTATACCAAGGTTGTGGGTTTGATCCCCATTCAGGGCACATATAAGAATCAACCAATGAAGTGGAACAACAAATCAATGTTTCTCTCTCTGCCTTCCTCTCTCTTAAATAAATAAATAAATAAATAAATCTATGGAAGTACAGAAAAATGTCTAAATTTAATAGTTGACAGGAATAATCTTTGGTGAACTGATATTTCTGATCTATCTTTGATACTTCCTCAAAGGGATACAAAAGCCCTGATTAACTGAATTTTTTAATTTTACTGACTGATCTAGTCAGAAGGCAGTGTTTAAGAAGCCATAAATAAGCAAATTTCTGTTTACTTCACACAATCTATACTAATTTTTAAATTTAATGAATGGCAAAGAATTTGGGAGTTAATATTAATACACTTCTTCTGGATTCTCTTATTACCTGCTTGTTTCTCTTGAGTTAGTTGGTTTTCTCCTTACCTTATAAACTTATCATAACAAAGTAGAAAAGCATAGTAAATCTACTACCAAACATCATATATTAACATTGGTTGTTCTATGAACTTGTGCAGAAAAGCAGCTACGGGGCTGCCGTAGTTGGAGCAAGGCAAAACGATATATCATTCTCATTGTCACTCAGCTATCCAGTCAATACAAATATGTTAATATTTGGGGGGAAACTTTGTTTTATAAAGGTAAACAATAGTTGAACTTTGATGCTAATGTATTGCTTAGTTATATAATTTAAATGTTTCCTATGTGGGAAGCTGTTCCCAGTTGTTAAAAAAGAAGTATATCCATTCAGATAAAACATATCTAACAAGTAAATTATAAGATGAATTGTAAGTACAGTTTTTTGGCACTAGAAAGTTCTGAAGAAATGAATCTTGACAGATTTAATAGTTTTATTTTAAAAAGGAATTAAAAAAACAGAATAATATCTATCTGGGAAGTGGTGAAGAGGAGTCTCTAACTTGAGATAGAAATTTCAGCTTACCCTAGTAACAAGACAGTCTGGCTTTTTTGGCATGTGGTTTTAGATAAGTTGTTTAGAAATAATTTTATCAACTTTCCCTGCTTGTCTTCATAAAACTATGATGATAGGAATTCAATAAACACATACTAAATTAATTTTTAAAAATTCAAAATGCCTTAATTTCCTTAGGACATGGTGAGAAACTAGAAAAAGAAGTAAATCAGAAAGTATAAAATTAAGTCATTATTATTCTCATAAACTTAAATGATCTAATCAAAATTGTCCATATGAAGGCAAAGGTCACTAAACACAGTTCAAGGATTCTGGATATGTCTAAGATAGATAAATGGAGAGTGGTCTCTGCAAATAATCTGGGATTGTACTCTCAGCCGGTCTAGGTCTTTATTCATCTACAAATTGAGATGCCTTGTTAATCCACATATCCAAGATGCTTAGTTTGAAAAATGTAAAACACTATGCACACAAATGTTGAGCATGTATTCTTGTCATCAGATTGTAGAAAGGGGTATTAAGCATCCAGTGATTCATATACATTTACAATTTATCTTGAATTTAATCTGAAAACTCCACATAAGCACATTCTGGTTTAGCCTACACAGAAATATAGTAATAGAGCTTGTGGTATAAAAGGCTTTTATGCTTTAGTCAATAAAATATTTTTCTTTTTGCATTTTGAGTATATTCATCTTAGGGTTAATTTCAGAATTTTTCCTAGACAGATATAAAAACTGATAAGTAATCCAGGAATTATTTAGAAAGTTCTATGTTCCCACACAGGGCATAGATATATAGTGATAATAGGTGTCCAGCTCTCCAACATACAATTGAACATATTATTTCACCTAATAATTCAGATTCTTTGAATGAACCCCATTAGTTTAATGTCACACTTCATATATAACCTAAAGAAAAAAGTTCATTTACGATTATTAAGAGTCAAAATGTTTGAGCTAAACCCTTTTACAAGTTAGTCCAAAGAGGAATCATGTTCAGGAATCCAAGAAACTCAGAGAGAAAACACAATCACACAAACCATTCGCCAGTGACAAAGGAGTCAGAAAACTGTTGGAAAACAGAGAGAGCTTGTAATAATGAAAAAAAGGGACAGAGTTTTGTAACCAATCACTTATTTTCTTTTAAAAACACATAACCACAATAACTTTTTGCTTTATACAACCATCTAGAAACTATAAAACAGTACCACATTGTGCATTTTACCTACTTATCAAGAAGGGAACTCCACACTTCATAAGGATTCTATCCATTTAAGAAGGAAAAAGGAGACAGCTAATACCATAGTCACAGATACAACATGAGTCCAAGCAAGCATCAATTCTTTGACGTCACCTTTTCCATTTACCAGAGTGGAGAGAATAAGAAAGAAAGGGGAAAAAAAGGGAAGCACCACCCACAGAGGACTAATCACATTTCATAGTTACTTTTGACAACTATAGCTCAGGGTTTTATAGAATAGCATCATTTGACCAACACAATGTGGTAGGGGGTGAAAGGAAACATGAGTAGAGCGAGAGGATTTGAAAAAAACATACATTTCATCCTATTCCCCTCCTAAATACTCTTCATTGACACAAACTTCTATGCTAATCTGGAAAATAGCAAGAAATTAATCTTCACAATGTGATAAAGCTTATGAGTTCTGCTCTTTTTTGCAAATGTGAGTGGCTCACAATTTTACAGTTCAAAAGAATAACAATGTCATGATCAATTACTCTTTCTAGATTCCCCACAATCTTTCTGATTATTCTCACCATGCTAGTGTTGCTATACAACAATCAGGGAAGTATGGGTAAGGACTTCAGAGATTATGATAAAGGGATAGTGAGATGGAATCTTGCTCTTTCTTAGAAGTCTACATCTTTCTGTTTGTAAGTCGTCCCTCTGATTGGTGGTGGTTCAGAGGAAAGGGCATAGGAAGAACTAAGATAATATGGTAGAAGTTTAATCGAGTAACTGGTTTGAAGGTATACAGATGAGATTGTGTAATTAGCAGACACACTAAATCCAAGGCAAACAGTTGGTTATTTGATTGTCCTTAGGTTCAATGGCACCATTAAAAAAAAAAAAAAAGTCAAACCCCGCTCCCGCCCCCCAAACCTGAAGGTGGCTTTAATAAAATAAACCGGAGGTCTGCTACAAGGAAACATACATTAGATGAAAATTGCTATAATGATTCTCCTCAAGGAAACTCTCATCTTGTCCCTCTCCCTACCTCTTTCCTGGTTTTAAATAAGCCAATACATCCTGGAAGGTTGTTTTTAAGGGGCAACTCAGTATCAAGAATTTTGCCAATTCATACAAGAAAGGCATTATGAGCCATACCAATCAGCAGGCTCCTCTCCATTCCCAGGCAAAATTCTCACAGAGCTTATATTAGCTCTTCCAAATCTAACGAGATACTTTTTTCATATTTGTTGGATGGAATGTGGTTTTGTGCTGGTAAAATTATGTGTTGTAGCACAGATCAGCACAAATTTCTTATGCTCTAATATAATCAACTCTATCCTATATTACCACTGTGCTCTGACATTGTTTAGATTGAAATTCAATGCAGACACTTAGATTTTAAAATTTACTATCAAGACTGATACCTCAAATGCAGACATGTATGCTTAATTTATAAAATCTCACCTAACCTTTCCTTGCTTCAGTTAATTATCACAAGCAAAAAACAAAATTTAGATACATCATAAAAAGAAAATGAACTAAGCTGATAAATTGGATTTATTCTTTACCTAACTTTTCCCCAAAGTTCTACCAAAACTTTTGTTGTCTTAACCTAGTGACTATAGACCTTATGTGTAATGATATTGGCTTTTTTATTAGATTTGAGAAAAGCATGATTTTGTAGTTGAGAAAGCCAGAAATTCAACATGATTATTTCTGAAATCTGAGCAGCTATCTTAATTTAAAAAATTGTAATGTTATATAGCAAGAAAGGCAAATATTATGCAAATGATAAAAAAACAGTAATTTGAAATTTGTTTACCAAATAAAGTGCAATAATTTCAGAGAATTCTAAGTTTTTGAATAAAATAATGCCATGGATAGAGTTATTTTCTAAATTATTTGCCTTAGCCTAAGATATTTTTCTAGTCATTGCTTGAAAAATGACATTTGGGCATGAAGAACTATTTCTTGAATAATGCAAAGTAATGGACAAAGATGACAGGAAAATAAAGGCAGGTCTCTGGCAGCAACATAACCACTGAGAGGAGAGACAGCATCATCTCTGTGCCATGGAGTTCACCTACCTTCCTAACCGCCCTGCATCTGCTTCCAAGTTCCAATATCTTCTTGCTCTTTTCTGCTATCTCCACAATTATTTGATTTCTCTTCAACTATGTCTGTTAATCTGATGCCTGCAGGACTCAGTAATAAATTACTTTCTTCTTTTACCTGGTAAGAAAGGATGAACTTTCTCTAGTGATCATGAATGTACTTCAGTCAAACCATGGTGGATTTTACCTCTAGTAAAATCTCAGTTAATTTCTTAGAACTCTCATGTTGAGAATATTGGGAAGTCATAGATCCTAGGGGCTAAGTCCCACTTTCCTTCTTTAAGGGTCCATATAGGTTACTGCTGAGGTGACTGGCGTTCTCCTCACATCACTGCTTTTGAATCTGAAGTTAAACAGCTTTCTTAGGGAGAAAAATGGCAGATGCTGGAAAAGAAAGTTGCACATGGGTTTTCAACTTCTTTCCAATCTTAAAAATAACCATTTTAACCTAATTAATAATGACTTAACCTTTGATTATTTTGTTGTCGCTCTGTATGATATGAAATCAATTACTCCATTGTAATGGTATAGGCAGCCTTAAAGGTGCATAGAAAATAAGCCACTTTTGTCTTCTACTTTCTCTATACTCATCAATGCTTTCCGTACTATCTATCACAAAATAAAAAATGAATTTCATTCTTTTATTTATACTTCCTTTACAGTCCTTTGGGGAGTATTTTAATTGATATCATAAATTGCACACTTTCCAAATAAAATAAAACTAGAATTTTTAAACCTAAAATCAGATGAAAGTTTACCTTTGGTTAGATTGCTGTTCCTTTCATACGACTCTGTAATATTCATTTCCTAAGAGTCCTACTGAGAGTTTCAGTGCACAGGAGTCTCCATTAAAATTTTAGGTTGCACAGAGCATTCCCAACTGCTAGAACATATAAAACTTAGGAGAAAAAAAATACACTGTCTTTTTTGGAGAAAAAAATTGAAATGTATATTCTGTCTCCCTAACTGCTTCCTCTTGATAAGGAAAAGCCCTCTTTTCTCTTTACAGCTTTAGGAGAAACATAAAGCTGTGCATATGTTTAAATATACATTTAAGCATCTGTCATGGTAAGCTGAAAGTTATATAAGCCTTATCATTTTTGAATAGACTATGCTAATAAGACAAATACACCAGAAAAGGAATACATTCTAACATTATATTATCTATGAATAAATAATACTGATTAGGGCCTAAAATCATAACAGTTGAATAAACACCAAATTGGCCATAGGACACACTGAGGAGTTCATATGCCAGAAGTCACCTGTAAGATTTTATGTGTGTCATTATACAGAGAATGGAGTTGATAATTCAAATTGCTCTGGATACACATTAGTACCACCAATTTTATTTGTACAAGAAATGACTGGTCCACTGGACTTATCTATATAATGCAGTATTAATTACTGCTATTTCTTGACAGACCAGTGGTATTTCCCCCATACTTTTAAAGTACAAAAACAATAGTTAGGAAAAAATAATGCAACCTTTAATCTTTTATGGGGCACTAACTCGTTATCACTGATTACCATAAATGATTCAATTTATTTAAACTAAAAAAAAATCAGTTATTAAACTTTTCTTCTTCAGTTTTGGGACAAGAAATATGCTTGGCAAAACACACACACAAAAAGCAATAAAAACCACAAAGCTGTATGATTTTTCAGAAGAAAAAAGTATTTTGATTCAGAAAGGGAACATTTTCAGAATCAAGATGGAAGAAAGTACTTTAAAAAGAAACTATTGTCAGTTAATTGATAGAATTTTCCTAGTAAGAATAATATTAATATAATCTTTGAAATTATGACAGGGATGAGTGAAGACTTGTGATGCATGGGAGAAGAGCTGATGATAAAAGGGGTATATCAAGGGGCAGTAAACATGTTTTTTAGACTAAGTAAGCAATAATAGCTGCCCTTCCACTCATTTGTTCTTTTGTCTAAAATTAGGCTGAAAACAACTTAAGTAATTTAATTTCACAAATCCAATGATGTTGAATCTTCACCTGGATCTGGAAAGACAGGAGGATTAAAAAACATTTTACTTTTCCTGGTATTTATGTTAATTGTGTTAGATAATGAAATGCTATATTTAATGCTAACCACATTCAAGAGTAAAATCCTTTATAGTTTTTGGGCTTATTTGGGTTAAGTTTAGGAACATAGGAAAGCAATTAGACAAAATGCAAATGGACATTGTAAACAGACCATGACAGTCTGAATTGTCTAGTAATATACTTTTTGTGTATGACCAAGCTTAGACCCTCAAAATTTTACAAGTGAGTTTTCTATCAAGGAGGGCAGACAACCCAATGTTCATCCTTTAAAACTGCTGGGAGAAATGGCTGCCAAGGTCTGTTTTATCAGCATAATGTGAAAGAGGAAGGATAATTTGTTCTATGCTCTCAAAAATATGGCCTCCCCAAGACAGACTTACTTTGATCACATTCAGGCTAATGGAAGTGAGCCCAGAAGCAAAGCTATCCAATGAGGGTGTAGAGACCCTGAAATAGCTTTGTCTTCTAATTCAGAGTTAGTAAAGGCTATACAAGGCTATCCTTCAATTACCTTACATGCTGAAGCTTAATTAGGCATAACTTTAGTTGTTATGGTTGGAATATGGGCAAATGTATTCCACATCTGCTCTTTAAAGAAAAAAAAAAGTTATCAGACCTCTTAAATTTTAACCGGTTGTGTGAAAGTGTGTGGATGTTTTGTTATGAGAGACATGCTCAGAATTCTAAAGCAGCAGCGACTTAAGAAAATCAGTAATGAAGCTTTGGCTTAAAATTAAAAAGAAAGAAAAGAAAGTCAAAGGGGTGCAAGTTATCTCATGAAAGAGGTATTGTGGACTAAACCCTCATAAATGCTGTCCAACATTAGTTTCCCCCGTCTTATTTCACTGTTATCACCTTCATTGCACAGGAGTTAGATCATTCTTTTATGATTAAGTTTCATAAATAATGAGAAAACTATATGTAACAAATACATCATATTTCCCACCCACCCAGCAACCCTCCCCAAAATAAGAAAAGTTACATCAAATTAAAAAGTAGCTTCATGAATGAAGGTACTGCTCTAAGTTGCACTTTCCCTGCAAGTGCGGCCAGTGCTTTTGCGCTGGGTATGAAGGAAAGGAAAAAATTCTCCACATAAACTGACGAAAAATTTAAAAACTAATGTCCGGTTTCAACCAGTCAAAACCGGGCCAAGCAGAAGCCAAGGTAACTCAGTACCGTCCCATCACAGGGTCCTTGCAGTGCCTGTTCTTCATCCTGATAGGTATCTGTGTCCTTGTGATTGTAAACAACCCATTTGATACTATGTTTTTGTTCCTTAAAATGTCCTCTGATTGGCAAAATGAAGTAAATATTTGTTTTAAAAATAGAAAATGAAAATTAACCCAGAATAAAAGAAAAGAAACACAGTGAGCTTGTTTGGAGTCCATAGGATCCGATCTGGAAGAGCTCAGAAAATGTGTTATGTATCTTCTCCTGTTTTCGGCTGGAAAGGTACTAGAGGTTGCGTTGGTCGAGGAAAGAATTGTAGAGTAGGAAAACCAAGGATGTTCATCTAGACTTCAGAGGATTCAAGTGTTAGCTTCATCATCTGTGTCTTCTATCAGTACCTTAGTGTCACGAGTCTTGGTTCTAGTGGAAATAAGGGGAAAAAGAAGACTTAGTCCATTACTAAAATACAAACACATCCACAGTATCAGATCCACTTCCAAAATACCACCATTGAGAATAGATCCTCAACAGGCACTATCTACTGTACCAGAGAAACTATTCCTGAAGTTTTATCTTCAATTGCAGGTATTATTGGAAAAATACTAGGAAACTAGATTGCAACCAGAGGAAGGTAATAAGAACAATGGCAGGTCATGTGCAACAGAGAGTAGTATTCTGTAATAAGAAGATCTGAGTTTGATTTTATTATGTATCTCTTTAACCTCTTGGAGTGCCAATTTTCATCTGTAAAGAAGTAATAATAATGCATGTTACCCACACTACTACTCTCAACCTCATGGAGATAATGTGAATATCAAGTAAGAAAATGGATATAAAAAGCACCAGTAAAGCATTCAACAAATATTAAGAATTATGATGAGGATGGCAGAAATAATACTATTTGAGGTATTTATGAAAAACCAGGAGAGTTAGCCTACAGAAGACAAAACCTAAAGAGAGGCATGACAGTTGTTTTCAGTTGACAAATGATCCTAATTGGGCTCTCTCAGATAACAGTGTCTTTGGAAAAGAAACACAGTGAGCTTGTTTGGAGTCCATAGGATCTGATCTGGAAAAGCTCAGAAAATGTGTTATTGGCTAGAAAGTTACTAGAGGTTGCGTTGGTCGAGGAAAGAATTGTAGAGGAAAGAATTGTAGGAAAACCAAGGATGTTCATCTAGACTTCAGAGGATTCAAGTGTTAGCTTCATCATCTGTGTCTTCTATCAATACCTTAAGTTGTGTTGTTAGAGGTTGCAACTGTCACAAAGCACTCAAATTCAGATCTTATTTTAGATCCACTGCTCTCTCCTTCAACAGAACCTACTCCATTGTTCTAAAAATCTTCCTCTGGTTGCAATCTAGTATTCCAGTATTTTCCCATGAACACCTGAAGTTGAACATAATCTATTGCCAAAGAGCTTCCTTATTTTTGAGACAGAAATAGTGTATGTTTAGATTGCCCTCTGCTGGCAACTAACAAGGATTAGATTTTCAAATTTAGGAACTCAATGAGATAATCCCTACAGCATTGTCTTCCAGTCCTTTGTGGCATTTATCTAGGAGACCCCACCAACCCTATACCTCCTTCTCCTGCTTCTTCAAAAGTCTGCTTCCTTGATCATGCTTTGTTTTGAAGTTCTTCCTACTGACCCTGACCATTCCTTTTCTGCCCTTTTCACTTATTTTTTTCTCTTGCCTGCATTTGTCCCCTAAGACTCAGTTCTTTGCTCTATTCTTTTCTCTACATTTTTTCTCTTCAGAGTTTTCAAATTCTATCTAAAACTTGGGCAATTTCTACTCTTCTCCCCACTATTTATAGGTTATCACTATGACCTCCTATTTTTATTTATTTTTGCTGCCTTTTAAAACATCTCCTGCCCTAGCCAGTTTGACCCAGTGAATAGAGTGTCGGCCTGTGGACTGAAGGGTCCCAGGTTCGATTCTGGTCAAGGGCACATGCCCGACTTGTGGGCTCAATCTTTCTCTCTCCCTTCCTCTCTGAAATCAATAAAAAAATATTTTTGAAAAATAGTTCTAGTCACATGGTTTTTCCTCCCCCTCATTTCCAGCCTTATGTCTTTACTGTGCCTCTGCCCTATTCAAACATTCCCTTATCCTTTAGAAAATTGGTTATGCTCAACTTTAAGTCCCCTCTTTCATTCCAATCCATTGCAATATGTACTACCTCTAAATTTCAAACGTAGCCAAATTATATCCTACATTTATTGTTATTTTTAACAACACACTGATAAAATATACTATTGTATATACTACTGTAGGAAAATAAAATAGCTTTTATTTATTAAGCTCTTTCCGTGAGGAAACTGGTCAAAATCCCATGTCACAACAAATTTAATCCACTCAGCAACCCTATGAGGGGGGACCATATTATTCCCAATTTACAAATAGGAGTTAGTATAGATAAATTCAGTAATTTGGCCAAGGTTACATAGATGGCAAGAGCAAAACCAGGATTCCTAGTTTGTAACTTGAAAATTATTTGTACACAAAACATACTGAAGAGTCATAAATTATTCTCCAACAAATTTTCTCCCGTGTAATTTTAACACCAAATTAGTGGGCATTAATTAATGTATTAATGCCATTTTATTCTATGCACTCATTAAGACATGCTATAGGTTAGATCCTATGAAATTGTTATGATTGCTGTTTTTTGCAGGTAAAAATGGTTGAATGCCAGCAATTTCATTTGATTCACCCTGATAACTTATTAATTTAAATATTAACCAGTGCTTAAAACCTGAAGGAAATTCGTCTCACAGAAGCAGAAGCCATACGTACTGAGAAGCGAGGCGAGGCCGGCGCAGGGTTATGCTCTGGCTGTTCTTCCACGACCGGTTCTTCTGGCGGTTTCGTACTCCATCATCCTGGTCCATCATCTGCTCTAGAAGTGTCTGATCATCTGCATTCAGAGGGGCCACAGAGATGTCCCGCACAGCACGGAATTCACCACAGTTATTCAGATGTTCATTCTCCAGACGGAAGAAGTTCCACACAAATCGCCTTAGCAAAATAGAGTAGGCAAATTGAAATGTAAACACACTGCTATAACCTGTAAACCTTCCAGTATATCAAGTGTCTATTCATAGAAGCAAAAAACAAGGAACTAAGGGCTAGAACATTAAAATAAAATAGAAAAAGATGTCATGATAAGGGGGGTAGGAGAGTAAGAATGAAATAGGCAAAGGGAAGGGACATGGAATCCAGTTTCAGAGTACTCATTCTTCCACTTTATTGAACATATATTTATTGGGTGCCTACAACATGACAGGAAAAGGCAGTGAACGTGACAGACTAAGCCTCTGCCCTTGTGGGGTGTGACTTCTAGTGGCAGAGACATCATAATCAGCTAATGGTAAGTGCGCTAAAGAAACTAAAGCTGGCAAGGAGATAGAGCACGCTTCTCTGAAGAGATGGCATCTAGCAGAAACTGGAATGATGCAAGGAAGCAAGTCAGGAAAATCCTGAAGAAAAGTGTCCTAGACAGAGGAAATGGAAAGTAAAAGGCTCCAAGTTAGAAAGGCCTTTGGTGTGCTGGAACAGAAAGTGGTCAGCGAGGCTGGAGTGGAATAGGGGGGGTAAAATGGCAGGAGATGAAATTGGCAAGGTAGAAAAGGGCCTGACCCACAGAGGGTCTTATATATCATAGTAAAGAGTTTAGATTTTAAGGGGAATAGAAAACAAGGAGAGTTCTGAGCAGAAGAATGATGTGATTTGTGTGTTTGTTTGTTTTTTAAAATATCATTCTATTTGCTACACTGTGAACAGATCAGAGAGAGGTAAGAACAGCTGAAGGAAGACCAGTTAGAAGCTATTGCAGTAGTCCAGGAGAGATGGAGACTTGGACTAAAGCGATGAGAAGCAGGCAGTAGGATTTATGAAGATGGAGCTACAAAACTTACTGGGATGTGAGGGTTTCATTTTTTTGGTCTCAGGAAATGGTAACACCATTTATAAGAGATCCAGATTGTCCCTATTAGGCTAGAACAGCAGTCGCAAACCTTTCGGACCTCAGAGACCACCAGTAGCCCGTGGATCACCGATTGGCTACTGCTGGGCTAGAGCCATTAGGTGTCCAAGGGGGAAATTCAGTACCTGGTGGACATAAGTCTGCAGTTCAAGGGAGAGTCAGGGCTGGAGATAACAAAAGGAGAGTATTTCCTTTTGTAAATACTTAGGAATGGGCTTAGGAATAATATAAGTGGAGGAGAGACAAGGGCAGAGGATTAAACCCTGGAGCACTCCAGCATTTATAATTCAGGAAGGGGAAGAACCAGTAAAGGAGTTGAGAGGGAATAGCTAGTGAGACAGAAGAGTGTATTTTCTGAGAAATCAAGTGAAGAAAGTACTTTGCTGAGATGTAAAATAAGTAGAGTACTGACCATCTCTCCTGGACTTTTGGATTTAGCAAAGTAGAAAGGCCGTATGTTCCAGGAGCATAGGTTCTGGGAGACGGCCTAGATTCTAATCATGGCTCCACCACTTCCTAGGCATAATGTTTGCATGAGTTATTTAACCTATGCTTCAATGTTGCCAGTAAAATGGACAGTAACAATACTTACTTCATAAAATTATTGTGAGGATTCAGTAAGTTAACATATGTAAAGGGCTTGGAACAGTGCCAGGTACATAATAGGCAATACTTAAGTGCTTGCTATTATTATAGACTAGAGGCCTGGTGCACAAATTCATGCATGGGTGGGGTCCCTTGGCCTGGCCAGCAATTGAAGCCTATCGGGGGCTGGTCGGCCGGGGGGAGGGACCCTGGGAGGTTGGCCGGCCAGCCCTTCGATCGGGGCCTATTGGGGGGAGGGGGCTAGCCAGCCGGGGGGAGGGACTGCGGGTGGTTGGCCTGCCAGCAGGGATGGGATGGGCCACAGGAGGTTGGCTGTGGGAGCACACTGACCACCAGGGAGCAGCTCCTGCATTGAGCATCTTCCCCCTGGTGGTCAGTGCACATCATAGCGACTGGTCGACAGGTTGTTTTGGTCGTTCCGTTGTAACAGAACGACCTGTTGACCAGTCACGATGATGTGCTTAGGCTTTTATATATATTGATTATTTTAAAAAGTGATTCAGTATGAGTACTGGGGGGAAAAGAATTGAGTTGAATTAAAGGGCGTCTAGGGGAGGAGTGAAAGAAACAGCAAGCACAGACATCTCTTATTTTGGTCTAAAGGAGAGCAAAAAATGGGCAGTTGGAGGAGGAAAGTAGATTCAAAGGAGGTTTTTTGCTTTTGCTTTAAATGGTTGATAGAACAATCTGATTGTATTAAGCAAAAAATCTTTTAAAAAAATAAAATAGTCAAGAATGAAAAAGTGAGCTTTTTTTTTTTAACTAAAAAATTTAATTTATAAAGCCGCATACATGAAAGAGAAAGAAGTGGGTGGGGGAGATCTTGGTAGTGATGAACACCTAGACATTTAGGAAGGTGAAGAAATGCTGACAAATGGTTTAGAGAAAGCACTGACAGCAGCAAATACACTGTTTCCAGATTCAATCTTTATCTTTCAGGTTTACCTTTGTTTCTAGGTTCTATCTTATTTTATCAGGCCATCCTGACTCAGAGGAATATTATATACCTGGTCTAAAAATGCCTTTATTTCACCTCCATTTATGCAAGGTATTTTCACTAGGTAGAGTTCTAGATAGGCAGTATTTTCTTTCAGCATATTTGACTGTATTTGTATATAGTCTGCTGTAGGAGTTGAGATTCATTCCCCCCGTCCCATATGGATCTAGTTGACTCGATATCATTATTACAAAAGCTGTTTTTTCCCACTGTTATTTAGCCACCTTTATCATAAATTAGGTAGTGTCAATGCATGTGTGGATGTTCCTGGGACTTTCTATTCTGTTCCAGTGGACACTGTCTATTCTTTCACCAACACCAGACATTGTCTCAATTACTGTAACTATATAATAAGTCTTGATGTTTGAGAGTATAAGTCCTTTAACTTCATTCTTTTCAGGATGTTCTTGGATATTCTTGATTCTTAGTATTTCCATATAAATTATAGAACTGGCTTTTCCATTTTCACACACATATATCTTTCATTACATTTATTCCTAGATATTTGATATATTCTGATGCTATTCAAATTGTATGGTTTTTAAATTTTTCATTTTCTAGTTGTTTGTGACCGTTTTTATAGAACACCACTAATTTACATTTATATCAACCTTGTATTCAGGGACACCGCTATATTAATTTTAATAGCATATTTATACATTTTTTTGGATTTTCTACATATGCAATCATGTCACTGGTAAATAATTATAGTTATATTTTTCCCTTTCTAATCCTTATACCTCTCAGCCTCACTGCACTAGCTATATACTTATATGTATAATGTTAAATGGTGACAATAGGCATACTCATTTCTGATCTCAAGGGAGAGCTTACAGTGTTTTACCATTAAATATGGTTTTGTTTGTTTTTTATAATCTGTTTTTCTCATAAACAGGTATTGACTTATTTCAATGACACTTTCTACATATATTGAGGGTTTTCCCTCTTTACTCTGTTAGTGTGGTGTTACACAGACTGATTTTTAAATGTTAAATGATTCTAAATATTAAGTCTTACATTCTTAGAATGAACCTAACTTGGTTGTGATGTATTATCCTTTGTATATATTGTTGGATTCATTAGGTAATATTCAGGATTTCTGAATCTCTGTATATGAGATAGATTGGTCTTTCTTGAAAATGTCCTTGTAGGTTTAGATATCAAAGTCATCATGGCTGCATAAAGTGAACTTGGAAGTGCTCCTTTTATTGCCTCTTTTCCATGGAAGAATTTCCTGTAAAACTGATAATATTTCCTACTCATATATTTGGAAGAATTTACTGGGCCTGTAGTTTTCTTTGTGGGGAAGATTTTAATATGAATTTAATTTCTATAATAGATATAAGCCTATCTAATTTTCTATTTCTTTTTAAATTGGTTTTGGTAAATTGTGCTTTTTGAGGAATTTGTCTATTTCATTTATATTTTAAAGTCCATTGGTATAAAATTACTCAATATCGTTTTGTGCTTTTAAAAAAATCTTTAGTATTTTTGACATTTGTAATTTGTGCTTGCTTTTTTTTGCTTGATCAGTCACGTTTAGACACTTTGTCAATTTTATTAGTCTTTTTTTATTACATATTTTTTATTGATTAGAGAGGAAGGGAGCAGGAGAGATAGAAACATCAATGATGAGAGTGAATCATTGATTGGCTGCCTCCTGCACGCCCTCTACTGGAGATTGAGCCCACAATCTGGGCATGTGCCCTTGAATGGCATCGAACCTGGGACCCCCTTCAGTCTGCAGGCCAATGCTCTATCCACCGAGCCAAACCAGTTCTTTTTAAAGAACTCTGGCTTTCTTAATTTTTTTCTATTGAATGTTTATTTTCTACTTTTTATACTTCCTTCTACTTTCTTTTGGGTTTGATTTTCTGTTTTTAAATTTTTCTAAGTTTTTGAGCTGTATGCTTTTCTAATACATACATTTAAGGCTACACATGAGCTTCTAAGCATGGCTTTAGCTGCAGTCCACATTTTCTTTTGTCATATTTTCAACTTCATTCTGTTCAAGATATTTTTCTAAATTTCCACTGCAATTTCCACTTTGACCCATTAAACATGTACTGCTTAATTTCTAAATATTTGGGAATTTTCAATTATCTTTTGTGACTTTACTCCTTTAAAATTTCCTTTATGCCCCAGCATATGGTTAATTTTGTTAAATGTTCTACATGCATGTAAAATAATGTATATTTAGTATTTGTTATATGCAGTGTTCTGCATATGTCAATTAGGTTAAGTTGGTTAACTGACTACTTGTTTATTACTGAGAAAAGTATGTTAAAATCTTCCTCTACAATGATAAATTCACCTATTTCTACTTTTTAAAAATGTCATATTTTTAAGCTATGTTTTTAGGCATATACACATTTGAACTGGCTATCTATATCACAACTGAATCTCAAATCTCTAATTCGGCAAATTTCTTTAATGCAAAATTGGCTTTGGTGCTCTGCTTATACTGGGGTGCCTGTTTTCACTTAGATTTGGGGCTATCTTGTTAGATCATTGATGTTTTTAGGAAGATTTAATATATTATCCAGCATTTTTTGTTTCCAATGAGAAAATTGGGCTGAATAACCAAGACTGACAAATTGCAAAAACTGATTCTCAAAGGATTTTCATTTTAATTTCTAAGGCTTTTTACTTTCCAAATGTTACTCATGACTCTTCCAGTAGAGCCCAATTCTAAAAAAGCTTGTATGTCATCATCAATAGTTATTTAACTTTGTAAAAATTAATCTTAGTCCTATAGAATTTTCCAACTTGGAGGCTGATAACATTGAGAAAATTTGTAAAATTTAAGCTTTTCAAGTATAAGTTTTAATAAATGTTAATTCGGACATCTCTTACATACAAAGAATCCTTGATAAACTTTTCAGTAGTTTGCTTACCGGAATACCTCAAGGGGAGCAAAGACAGTAGCTATGATGTCCCCAATATGAGGCAATGTAGTCATGGAGGTAACTGAGAGTTGAATAGTCCAAGCAAAGCGCAGTATCACATCCTCTATGATGGCACAGTAGTAATAGGCCTGAGAAATAATAAGCAAATTGAGTATACCTACCATCATGTTTCTCACAAATAAGCACACCTATCACATACACCTTACCAACAAGCACAGGTTCAAGAAGAAAAAGAGTTTTATTCTATTTTATATTTTTAAAAGATTTCACAAATTTAATTTCTTTTCTTAAAGGGTGCAATATCCAAAATGAAATTTAACTGAATTTCAGTAATCATTTAACAAATATATTTTCATTCCCATATTGTATACCAGGCTCTCTTCTGGACCCCAGGAATAGAAGCCAGATGAGATCCTCAATCTGAATGAGATGACATTCTAATATGTACTTGATATGCTAATGACACAATAGCTATTCGAAAAGATTTAAATTTGTTAACTGTGCTATTTGTACTTTCTTCTTCTTATTTTTTTTTTAATTGATTTTAGAGAAAAGAAGGGAGGGAGAGGGAGAGACAGAGAAACATCTATGAGAGAAACCGGCTGGTTGTCTCCTACAGGGGCCCACAATCTGGGTATGTGCCCTGACTGGGACTCAAACCTGCCAATTTTTGGTGTATGGGATGATGCTCCAACCAACCAAGTCACACCAGCCAGGGTATGCACTTTCATTTTCAAATTGCTTTACCCTATATTTGAAAAAGATGAAAGTAGGCTTGGATTTCACAAACATGGCTGAAGTTAAATAATGTTCCATTTTTACATGAGGAAAACAGCACTCGACTAACCAACTGTTCCAGGTACTAGTACCCAGTAATAAGGAGTCCAGTTTTAGCTACAGAAGTCTGCACACACTGCCAAAAGACCAGAACCATAATTCATGGATTCACTCATTATTCACTATCTGAATAATTAGCTCTTTAAAGAACAAAGTGCTTCCTGGGACTGGGTGTGGTGCTCAATATTATTCACTATTAATCCCTAGGAACTGATTTTAAGGTTCAGAGCCATGTTCTTAATTTTTAAATGAAGCTCCACTGGTCTCCACAAATAGTTTCTTCCCTTTTCAAGTAGAATGAATAAATTCAAAATTTACCGTTTTAAAATTGAAAGAGATGTGGCAAATTTGCAAATTATTATGTAGGAAAGCATATATTTTATTTTCTAGGGTCATGAAAATATGTAATAATAAACTGATTGAAAGATTCTATTAACTAATTTTATTACATAGAAACCAGTAAGTTATAACTATTTAAAAGGAGGAATGGATTAACATTTACATAAAGAGACAAACAGTTCATCTATGCAATCAGCATAATAAATAAATGTATTATTCTATCTCTCAGTAAGGTAAGAACAATAGAAGGAGCAATAAGGCCACATTCATTTGGTGGGCAACATAGGACCATTTTTACCTGAGCTCATGTCTGCTCTCTGACTTGTGCTTACCATTACTGATTTTCTTTTCAAAGGAGATTTATGGAGATATGTCTAACATCTTGGTCCTATAGTCTAAGTTTGCACCTTGGAATTATTGCTACAGCTTACATAAAAAAAAGATCAGTGTCAACAAATATTTCCTCTTCTGCCTTCATTTGCTTATCTGGTTACACTACATATCATCATTTTTATAGCCACTCTCCTAACATTTATCTTAAATTCTCACACTTGAAAACAGCCTTCCCTATTCCCAACTGAATATTACACATTCACACACTTTTCAAAGTACCATTTTGAGGTACTGGTGACATTTTGACATAGTATAAAGTATTAGTGACCTAATCTATACTTCCCTCCTCATCACAGAATTTTAGAATTAGGAAAAGATCAAGAGATAACCTGCAGTGGTCGGCAAACTGCAGCTCACGAGCCACATGTGGCTCTTTGGCCCCTTGAGTGTGGCTCTTTCACAAAATACCGACTTCTGCACATGGGCCACGAAGTTTCAATCGCACTGTACATGCGCACCTGCATGTGATATTTTGTGGAAGAGCCACACTCAAGACGCCAAAGAGCTGCGTGTGGCTCGAGAGTCGCAGTTTGCCGACCACTGACCTAGAGCAGTGATGGCGAACCTATGACACGCGTGTCAGAGGTGACACGTGAACTCATTTTTTTGATTTTTCTTTGTTAAATGGCATTTAAATATATAAAATAAATATCAAAAATATAAATCTTTGTTTTACTATGGTTGCAAATATCAAAAAATTTCTATATGTGACACGGCACCAGAGTTAAGTTAGGGTTTTTCAAAATGCTGACACGCCGAGCTCAAAAGGTTCGCCATCACTGACCTAGAATAACACTCTGCCTTACAGAAGATAATACACTGCAGTCTGGTTGCCTAAAAGTTATATAGCTAGTTAGAGAGTGAGCTTGGATTAGAATTCACTTATAAGAATTCCCAGTTCATTGTTTAATTCCTTTTCAATATCTGAGTAAAGATACTCTTGATCTTTTGATTTTTTAATTCAGCCTCTCACATTTTCATTCATACACAGGTAAACCCTAAAATAATTCCTGAGGAATTATCCATATATTTCAGGTTGAATTGGCACCTTAACAAAGGTTGGTTGAAATAAATAAAAGAAACTTTCTTGATGCACCAAGCACTCAGGCACTCCCTTTCCTGTGCTTTCACAGTACTGTCAGTCAAGTATTTATACATTCATTCCACAAACATTAAGTCTACTATATACCAGGAACTATGCAGAGCAGTGAGGGATATGGATACTTAACCAAAAATACAATGTGATAACTGCTACAGTGAAGTTTGTATAGCATAAAGTGGGATTAGGATGAATAGCTAAATATGCTTAGAGAAGTAAAGAAAGGCTTCTTAGAGAAAATAAAACTAAAACTGACTTTTAAAAGGGAGGAACAGGAGTTTGGTAGGCAGACAAAGGGGAGAGAGGGCATTTGAGTGGAGGGAATTGCATGCTCAAAAATAAATCATAAATTATAGTAAGCTATTTGTTCCTCTATTTTAGTCTTTATTACATGGTATTGCAATCTGTTTACTTATTTGTTTATAATATAGTCCATGGCCTCTTTGAAAACCAGAATTTTACTGTTTTCATTTTTTTACAGTGCTTAGCATATAGTAAACACCTTGATACATTTTTGATAACCAAATCAGTATTTTTTAGTCAACAGCTTTTTTTATAATTACATTAGGTTGGGATTTGGTATATATTGCATGGGATTTAGCTGGTGGTACACCTGAGGTTTTGTTTGTTTGTTTTCTTAAACAAACACAAACATTGTACATACTTTTTGGGGGTATACAATCTCTTCCCGAAGAAAGGTGTTTTCTCCTGCATTCTTATCAAAGAGACCCCAGTCCATCTTCAGATCCCAGATGAGAGTATAGCAGGAACTGATGATATAAAAGACAATCCACAGGTAAAAGAATACCCTGGTGTCTGAGTGACCTTGTTCTGAAGAAAGAAAAGGGAAAGGAAAAATTACTCGATTCAAGTAAATTCTTCATTAAATAAAACTAAAGAATGGATTCTTTATACAGCTCCATAAAGGATGTAAGATTTTAAACAAATCCTCCTAGTAGGATTATTGTTGCACAAAGGTTAAATTAAAAAATCTGATTTTCCTGAAGTCCAAAAAGTAATCATCAAAGACTTGTAAGAGTCATAAACTTTGTACAAACGTGCATTTGGAATTTTGGAGGTTCTATGTCAAATACATAAAAATCTAAATAATTGCAATGGAGGTTTCTAATATTACAAAAGATGTTATTTTAATTTTTGCCATCAGGTGGCAGCTTAGGGTCAAAGATGAAAAAATTTATGACATACCACTTAACAAGGAATGCACTGCATTTGCGTCAAAAAATTTCTTGGATTGTTTTTAGAATAATATTAGAATAATATTACCTTCATACACTTAGATCTTGTCCATACTTATTGTGATAACAATGAGATAATTTTCTAGATAAAATACCAGAAAGTAACCAACTGATGAGAAATTTATTCTTAACATGTATACAAGCAAATTTCTTTCAAGCCACAAAGCAAATCATATTTTGCTTCTTACAGAGGTATTTACTGATACAAAGGCCCAATGTGACTTTATGCTGGGAATACCATAAAGTAACTTTTGGCTTTATGCTGAAAATAATATAAAGTGCACTAAATCCGAATAATAAAAATAATTTGCAAAAATAGTTATACAATTTAGTCTTTTTTTAGTCTTAAGTGCTTCATATGTTCTCTAATGAAATTATCTGTTAAGTTCGAGAGTCATCATGGTATTATTTGTGTTCTTTAGGTGCAGGATATAGGCATATAACTAGTAGTATGGTCCTGAATCATCAGGGGAAAAGAGACAAAGCATCAAATTCAAAAAGTTTAAATTTTGGTTAGTTTCGCAAAGGCATAGAAAGTAAATAATGTATAATGCACTATCTACAATCCTTTCTATTAAAGTAAATAAATGTTTATTAATCATTTTTAGGTATTAAAGTGTTAAGTACAATATGATTCAAAGACACTCTTTGGCCATTTATAATCTAGTAAGTGAAACAACCATTTGTTACTGATGATAAATTTGAGCTCAAAATGAATTATAAACAAAGTACTATGAGAACATCAAGGAGAATTGGAATGTTTCCAACCGTAGGAAATCAGAGGAAGTAGCATTTGAGTTATTTCTAGAAGGATAAATAAATAGTACTGCAAAAGTCAGGCAGATGAGGCAAGGCCATTCAAGGCTAAAGGAAGATAATGAAAGTGCAAGGTGTGTTTGAGAAGCTGCAAATAATCTAAACCTAGTGTGGGTGAAACACAGAAGGTGTAGGGCAGCGGTTCTCAATCTGTGGGTCGCGACTCCTTTGGCGGTCGAACGACCCTTTCACAGGGGTCGCCTAAGACCATCCTGCATATTAGATATTTACATTACGATTCAGAACAGTAGCAACATTATAGTTATGAAGTAGCAATGAAAATAATTTTATGGTTGGGTCACAACATGAGAACTGTATTTAAAGGGCCGGAAGGTTGAGAACCACTGGTGTAGAAGATGGGTATGACTTGAAATGAGGCAGGAAAAGATATTTTGTATCTAACTATGGAATGCCTTTTTGGACCTTAGGATCAGAACTATATTTTAGAAAAATAGCTGTTTGGCAGGATGCTTGCATCAGAATTCGTTAGTTGGTTAAAACACACACACACAGATATCTCAGAGCTCCAGTGTTGTATAGTCAGTTTGTACCAGCTCATGAGAACCAATTGTTAATTTTCAAAAACTTTCTAAGTTTGGTTGGTAAACACAGTCATTATTAAAAATTAAATTACATAAACTTGCAATTAGTTATATTAAAAACAAAGGTAATAAAAACTCAAAGTTCGTCACTTCCTAATCATCTTACTAAATTTTGCTATTATTATTTTTAGGTTATATATTTAGTTTATCTATATGATGGGAACACTATACAACGTTATATATCTTTTCTCAACATTCAATGTTATCATCTTAATAGCTTGAAACTGGCTATGGTGGAAGTATTTATACCATGGAAATTAGCAAGCACTGCATATAAGTGGCGCCTCCACCCACTCCCACCAGAGAGCTGCTTTACTAAATATACAGCAGCACAAACTATCAGTTTCTCCTGGGAAGTCAGTGGTAGGAAAAAGAAACAAATATTTTTTAAAATAGCCCACAAGTGATTCTAGTGAACAAACTTGGATTAAAAAAAAATACATTTTCAGGTTTAAATTACTTCCACAAAAACTTTTTTCACCAAAAGCAAATTGGGTTGAATATTTATACTACAACATTGTGTAATATTAATCATCAACTTAAAGGCCTAACAAAACTTTTTTATTATTATTATTATTTAGGTGTAGTTGGATGTGTTCTGACATACCTGTTTACCTCATTCTATTGATAGAGAGGTCTAGCTTAGTAATGTAATTCAATTATTAGCATCATGGTTGCATTTTTAAAAAATCCTATAACTCATCTACTATGGTTTGCAAAGAATAAAGCAAACTTAGCAATGTAACAAAATTCACGCTCTTCTCATATTTTCAAAACCAGATCAATACAAAGAGATTAAGACAAGCAATTTAGTTGTAAATTATAATACAGTATTTGCAACTTTTTTTAATTGAACGCTTACCATGTGCCAAGTGTTTTACATATAATATCTCATTTACTTTACACAACAATTTTGTTTGCTAGAAAAAGTAATGAATTGAGAATACAGTAAAAGATACATGCATCAAGGAGTAACAAAATGAGCATTTCTCAAATAAGTATAAGTAATATCAAGTCTTATTCATGAAAGCTGATTTTCTTTCCTAATTACTGAAATCACTGAGTTCAAATTATTGTATAAAAGGAGATTATTGGGGAAATGTAAAAGCAATGTGCTAATTTTCTTTAATTTCTCTTAGATTTTTAAATATAAGCCCTATCCTTAGAGTATAATCCTTAAAATGGTACAGTGAGTCAAATGCCTCCCTCCTTTCTAAGACTATATTATTTCTATAAAATTTCTATGAAATATACACAAGGACTTACTTTAAAAAAACACAAATATTTTAACAAAGTATTTTGTAATAAGTAATGTTTTATCTTATGAACTTCTTCAAACAATGATTAACATACACCTGATCTACATATGCTAGGATAAGAACTGGTCTCTTTTTAATTATTACCCTTATTTGATCTTTCCCATCTCCCAAATGAGGAGTGCGTCCCCCCTGAAATCATCTGCCTTCATTGGTATTCAGGAGATGTACTGGAAAAATATTATCACTTTAGGCAAGCAATTATATCTAATTCTCTCTTGGCTAACTTTGGTAGCCTACTTTAATGATGTTCAGAATCACAGAAAATCAAGTCATTGCTATTCTACCCCTGAGCTTCTATTACACACCTGCCATGTTAGAAGCATAATTCACACTAGACATATTTATGGTAATGACATCTACTGAATCTAAAACAAAGAAAAATAAGGTTCTTAGAGTTTTGTACCCACAGCCATCATAGGAAGGGTAAAGCAAAATAATCTGCCAGGAAAAGTGCTAAGATAGAAATCAGAAAAATTACACATGGAAGTCACCCTAAACCATACTTCAGGGTGGATATTTTAAAAGTAAAAAAATTGGCAATGTGTGAAGAGAAAGTGAATAGTATTATTTTCAACCCAAACCTTTCTACTTTGGTAATAGCTTATTAGTTTGTAATTTGAAATTAAATAAGAAAACGAACACCATTTTCAAAGCCCAAAGATATATAGGTAAGCTGAGTTATGAATGAGCTTGACATCCAACAAATCTTAGTTCTATTCTTATTGCCCAACTAATCAAACCACTAAATTATGAAAATAATATGGCTCTCTGAAAATTAATGGATATAGATACTTCCCTAATCTTCAGGTGATCTTAGTTAATACATATGGTCATATGTATTACCCCTTCTCAGGTGACCATTATATTTATTGTCAGGGCAGGCCAGACAGACATTAAAAATTTGAGATACTTTCAGTAATAAGCCAAAAATAAGAACATTTACCCAAATGATTTGTATGTCTTTTAAAAAATAGAATAAAAGTTTCCCTAGAGAATATTTTTAAAATGAGTGTTTCTATTTTATGTATAATAAGACTAAAATTTGGAAACTCAGGCATAGTGGCCCATTATTCAAGGTAGAAATAGAGTAACCAACTGGCCATACCCAGAGAGGAAGCACTTCAGGACTATTTGTGCTCACTCAAACAATGAAACGACTATTTGCACTGAAGGCACTGAACTACTGCTGAGGAATCCTTATTAGGGAGCACAGCTCCCCTTCCAGAATATTAAACATGAAGGGATCTAGAAGGGACCTGGGCACTAGAAAACAACAAGCAAACATAAATGAACTCAGCTGTTAAGTCGGCAAAGACTGTTTTCCCCAAGTATTTGTAAAGTGTAATAGCAAATGCTTGTTAGCATACTCTTCCAATAAAATTTAAAGTAAAATATGAAGTATTTTTAAAAGAAGCTTTTTCTTCTTCATATTTGGAGAACAAAGAGTAAAATACACTACGAATGTATGAATACTTTAGAATATCAGAAACTGTAAATGAAAAGCAGAAAATCTAATGAAGCACTCTCTCCCCATCAACGGGGTAGAAATGACAACACAATGGCCTTTTCTATTATTGTACCTCCCACAGGCTTTTCCTTGCCAAAGCCAAAAAACCTCAAGGACACACAAAAACCATTTAAAACACTCTTCCAATCCCAAATCCAACAAGAACTTGTAGGAGTTGGCATCAGATTTAGGCTTGTAATAAAATGTGAATTCTTAAAATATGGAGATTGGCTGCTAACTAAATCTTTGCTTGGCTAAACCTTTGCTTCTAAAATCAATGATGGAAAAGAAAATATACTGAAATGTTTAAAATGTGTTTCCTTCTTACTGCAACAAGTGAGGGCTACCTGCAATATTATCATACACAGACTCCCTAAAATGGGCCTAAACCACCTTCCTCAAGTTTTAAAAAATTATTCTAGGTACAGAGTTCATGTTTGTGCCTCTGCTTTTACAAATTATGCAGATAAACTAAGACATATCTTTTTTGGTGCTGTAGTCCATCTTCACCTGAGGATATTTTCCTATTGATTTTTAGAGAGAGTGGAAGGGAGGAGAAGAAATAGAGAGAAAGAAAAACATCGATGTGAGAGAGACACATCGACTGATTGTTCCCACATGTGCCCTGACTGGGGCTGGGGATCGACCTACAAATTTACATGACCTTGACTGGAATCAAACCCACGACCTATCCACTGAGCCAAACAGGCTAGGGCAAACTAAGACATGTCTTTGAAAAATATCTTAAAAACTCCCTGATGCTGTTACTATGGTGCCTCCTGTGGGCTAGTTCTCTGAAAAGACTCACAGTTTGAACAAGGTTACTTCACCATCTTCTACCCTTTCCTCATCATAAAACTTATCCTTTGCAATAATAGCGCATACACAATAGAAAAAAGATCTACCTCATTAACCATTCAGATTCTATTCGTTTGGCCCAGTAATTATTTCCAAAATTTATGTTTTCTCATGCCTTTTCTCTTAGAATACTGCCCAAAAAAACAACAGAATTCAAATGCTACTTTTGATCATCACTCAATGTTAAATTTTCTGTCATTGGTCCCTCTGAGTTGTCTTTTCAAATTTCCCCCCTCTGTTTTAGGCTTTTTTGGGGGAGGAAAAAAAAGTAGTGATATAAATATTTAATATGTAGCAACTACAAAAAGTGTTTTTCTTTAAATTTAGGGATATGATTAAGATATGTAACCAATGGCCTGTCTAAAAAATGCTTGTGTTTAAAAAAAAATTTGACTGGGGCATGTGAATCAAGTTCAGTGAGTAAACATGTGTTACTTGTACAAAAAGCCAAATACATTCCTAATTGATACTTGCCCCATACAAGCCCCCCACCCAAGGTGATCATAAGGGTTTCTTTTAGAAAGACTTGACACACATATGCCAGCTTTATACAACAAAGATAACTGTATTTCATTTAATGATAAATTCCAATTATGTAGCAACTTAGAGTACATAAAGTGATTTCAAGTGAATTACCACCTTATTTAATCCTTACAAATGGTTAAGTACACCAAACCAGGGGTCCTCAAACTACGGCCTGCAGGCCACATGAAAATACAAGTATTGTATTTGGTCCCGTTTTGTTTTTTTTTACTTCAAAATAAGATATGTGCAGTGTGCATAGGAATTTGTTCATAGTTTTTTTTTTAAACTATAGTCCGGCCCTCCAATGGTCTGAGGGACAGTGAACTGGCCCCCTGTTTAAAAAGTTTGAGGACCCCTGAAATAGACATTATTATTTATACTTTAAAGGTGTGGTTTTGTCTGGGGAGAGAAAAAAACAAACAGCCTTAGGCCAAAGATGAACAGAAATACTTCCAACACTCACAAATTACATGGCCTTGGGCAAAACACATAATGGAATAACTGAAATCCTCCTTAATTCAATATAAACAAAAGGATATAGCTTAACCTCTGGGAAGTCGGCTCTGTACTTCCCATCCTGAAGCCTAAAGGCTGGGTTAGGGACTTGTGCTGTATTGTAGGCTGTTCAGTTACCTTGCTTATCTCTTTACCCTTTATTTTAATGTCTTTTAAAAAATTATTGTTATCATGGTAAAAAATACATAAGCATAAAATTTACCATCTTAACCATTTCTAAGGTGTGCAGTTCAGAAGTTTTACGTACAATCACATTGTCGTGCAACCAATTTATCCTTTCACTTCATTATTTCTCCTACTAGATTATAAATTCTTAAGGGCAAGAATTTGTTTTGTTTGTAGCTCTATTTTTAGTGCCTAGCACAACCTGACTCATAGCATATTCTCAATAATATTAAATGGTGCTTGCTCAACCTCTCTCTCTATGCACCACCTACCCACCCAACTTAGAACTGAGAAGTGAGATGTTTACACAGGAGTATATCTAAATATGCTCATTTTAAGTCAGAACTTTTTCTGATAGGGCCAACTGGTTTTCTAATTAGGGTAGTAGTATATGGCAGATATTCTCCATAAATTGGATGAGTAGAACCTGCAATTCCAAGGCTTGTTTTCAAAAATACATTTAAAAGTAATTAATAAAAAAATGCTGCATTGACAAACATTACTGAAATTAATAATATTTTTATTTTCCTAATTGATCTTGAGTATGTCTGGCTAACCAGGGAGCCTCTAAAATTAAATATCATATGACTGATCCTACTCAAACTTTTTAGTATACTGTCCAGAAACAGAAAGTGAATGACTCTAGTGACTAGTTAGAAAATCCTTTTTTATTCAGTTTATGTTCAATTCCTTACTTTATTCAGTTTATTTTCAACAAAAAATCTTTGAGAGATCACTAAAAATAGTTATTGATGATATACCTAATATGCAATTTTTTTGGTCATAAAACTCAGGATTTGTTAAAAAACACTGATATTGTAACAACAAAACTTTCATTCTCATGTGTATACCTATGTTAACAAAGTTTCTCAGAGTTTACTTATATAAAAACTGAAAAATGCAATAGTAATAAGTAATATAAATTTCTCTCATAGAGATTTTATGTGTAACAATCCTTAAAATTTGTAATACATTTATAATGTTATTTTGATCAACTATAGATAATAATCAGGGCAATGAAAATTATAAAAGAGGAAGAAAAAAATTTAACTTCTATATACATGTCAGACAAAATTCATTAAAACATAAAAATATATTACATTAAAGTTCAGTGGGAAACAGATATAAAATTTCTAACTATTTAAAGAGTTGCTTCATTTAAAAAAAGAAGTCATGGTAAGTATTATGCTTCTATATTTAAAATACTTGGATACATTTAATAGAAACACTTAGCAGTTTTGTTTTAAAAGTACACTGGAAACTACATTTTTTTTGTTATTATTTAAACTTAAGATAAAAAATTTCAGGTGTAAACTTAAAAATATCCAAGAAGTAATATAGTTTAAATAATAATTATTTAAAATAATAAAATAAAATTATAGTTTAAAAAATTATTTGAAGGGGTACATGAGCAAAGAAAGTCTGAAGACCATCATACTATCCAAACTACTGTTTCTAGCCTTAGGTTTTTAGATTTAGAGTGTTTGCAAATTTAAGGAATTCAGTTTTTCAGTTTCTTAATAAATGGTATCAGGACTATTTTTATCCAGAATGGGAGAAAAGTAAAGGGTTCTTGAGTTATACAGTACTACTTATCAAATTAGTTGCCTGATTTACAAATTCTCTAGTAATAACCTCTAGTAAAAACTAAATCATGATGCATGCCTGAACTGAGTAATAGCATTCCTCATCAAGAGCTAAAATTTAAGATTCTCATCTAACAAGAGAGCCTACACAGTAGTAAAGGTTATTGGCTGCATTATCAATAGGACTGTAATCACAGAATCTACTGCAAAAACTGGAAGTATGTTACTCGACTGGTGTGGCTCAGTGGTTGAATGTTGGCCCATGAACCAGGAGGTCACAGGTTCGATTCCCAGTTAGGGCACATGCCTGGGTTGCAGGCTCAATTCCCAATAGGGGGCATGCAGGAGGCAGCAGATGGAATCAAAGTTTCTATATCTCAATCCCTCTTCCTTCCTTTCTCTAAAATCAATAAAAATATATTTTTTTAAAAACTTTTTTTTAAGTGTAACTATGACATAAAGTGTTCTAGGGACCAAATTGCAAGCCTTACAAAAAACAAAAAACACCACTCTAATCTTTCATTACCATAAGACACACTTTAGATAAGTAGCAATTCTAAAACACTAAGGCTCCTAAAATACAGTGTCTCAAAAAAAAAAAAAATCACTGAAAAAATTTTACCAAAAAAATTTATCAAACTATTTAAAAAGAATGGTAATAATTTCAATTAGTAACATTTCTTTACCATCAATTGATGAGAGAATGCAGGCTCTAAGGGTGGGCTGATACTTATTTAAATAGACAAAGGAAGAATACATTTTAGTAAAAGGAAGCAAGATCTTTGATAGACTGTTCTTCAAAAAAGGTTAAAAATTCAAAAGCCGTGACTGCATGTGGCTCAGAACTAAAAGTTTTTTTCTCCTCCCAACAGAAGAGCAGTCTCAAGTAATAACTGGTTGCCATGGAGATAGGAAACTAGAGAGATCAGAGAACTCAATTTGCAGTTAAATGGGCTGGAAACACTCCTTACAACTTGGTGAAGGAAAGTGATTAAAAATATACATGATTGCCAGAGGGACTCTTTTCCACCTAGCATTTCCCAACCTCAGTAATGAACAAGCCTAAAAAAACAAATGAAAACCAAAGGTGTTCATATAGACTGAACCCATTAAACATAATTCAGGATTTCAAATGTTATCACAAATCCTTCTATTCCAGATGACTTTGATCCTTTTTAATGGTACTTGTTAGTAAATATTGGAATGAGACTAAAATTATGTTCAAGAACAAATTTGTATAGCTGTGGGGACTAGAACTTCAGTGTAAAAAAACACAACTGGAAAAGCATGCAGAGGAAGGAACAGATTCAAGTAGTAAAAATAAGGTTTTTTAAAAATCTCTTCAGAGTCAGTCATACAATACCTTTGTGAGTGCTGTAAAGAGCTGCAAATGTCACCATGAAGAAGGTTGTAGAGTATTTCCCAGCATTAACTAAATGAGGAAAGGCCCTTTTTGTGTCTCGGTATCGGCGTAGGCACTGGATGAAGCGAAGCCAAGCAGGAATGCACTGAACAATGGCCCGAACACCATATGTATATTTGTGGCAAATTACTAGGTCTGTGAAGATTTCAAAGAAGAAAAGATTACAATAAAAAAAATAACCTGTTCACATCACTTAGTCATATGCTATAACCACTAGCAAGTCCATGAAAGCAAAGAGCCTGGGTTTCAGAATCACTTTCTTCTTTGCAACTACTTTAGTATCAAACTTTTTAGTGGTAAGGAATCCTAGGAGAGAAGGTAAAATACTTAGGAAGGACCTAGTGGGAAAACCCACCCTCACAGGTTTCTGACTATCTCTTCTGGAATCACTTTCTTTGGAGTGTGGTAAAACCATAATAAAATTAGAAGTTGATTATATTAGTCAAAGAGAAAAAAAAATTAGCTCTGTATCTCAAACACCTGGAAAACATACAAATATCACTGATGACTCCAGTTAATTTCATGAACTCCAAACCATTATAATATATCTACTATAGGTTATTCATGCACCTGTACTCTTTTTTTAAAACTAAGAGCAAAGTTTGTATTAGTAAATGAGAAGGAATTGATAAATCAATTTTTCTTCAAATTCTGGGGATGTGATCAACCTACAATACAGTTGTCATCTACTGGCAATCAATGAAAATGTGTTGGCACTGGCTTCATTAATTTTTGTTAGTCAGATGGTACATAAGCTATCTAAATTTGGTGTTTGTTATTAAGGCAAAATTCCTTAATAACTTGAACTCTTGGTATAAACTAAGAGTGGGAAAAAGAGCCAGAAGAAAAACAAGATTCCCAGTAAAAAAAAAAAAAAAAAAATAGACTAATGACTATCTCAAAGCACTCGATCCAATTCTAAATAATAAATTTTTTTTTATTATTAAAAAAAGCAATACCATGATGGCAATTGTTGACACTAAAGCATCTGTGATATAAGTACCAACGTACTAGGACTTTTTTTTTTTAAGTTTTAGAATTCTTTAAGTGTAAGTTGTAAATCTCTTGGCAAATGAATGGCTAAAATCATAACATAATTTAAGAGCCAAAGTATATCAGATAAAGAGATTGCTAAAAAAGTGCCAAGTACATTTCATTAAGTTTGTAACATTATTGGATGAGTTTTCACAATGATCTTAAATGTCTTCGTTATCATTCCCAATATTTCTTGGTGTACTCTGGCAGTTCAGTAGTGTGGATGTGCATTCATACTCTACCTTTTGAATTATTTGGCAATAGGCCCCCACTTTCATCCCATTTGAGCTCAAAACTGTAGAAGCAGATCATATATTCCAGGTCCATCAGTATCACTGACAGGCTGTTCAGCTGATCAGCCAGCCAGAAATCAGCAAAGCCTACCTTATGGAAGGGGGCTGTAAATACTCGAAACTGGGAGAAAGGGGAAAAAAAATTGAAACACAGAGAAATAAGAAAATTCATATTAAATTTCTCTAATTCAGGTGTGACCACCCAACATGATTACTTTAGCTCAGCGGTTCTCAACCTGTGGGTCGCGACCCCTTTGGGGGTTGAACGACCCTTTCACAGGGCTCGCCTAAGACCATTGGAAAACACATATATAATTACATATTGCTTTTGTGATTAATCACTATGCTTTAATTATGTTCAATTTGTAACAATGAAAATACATCCTGCATATCAGATATTTACATTACGATTCATAACAGTAGTAAAATTACAGTTATGAAGTAGCAACGAAAATAATTTTATGGTTGGGGGTCACCACAATATGAGGAACTGTATTAAAGGGTCGTGGCATTAGGAAGGTTGAGAACCACTGCTTTAGCTGATAAAATGGAAACCAATGAACCAATCACAAACACAGGGACCTGGCAACAGTGGCAAGGTTGAGAATTAGAAGTGAAGGGAATGAGTTGAATGCATAACAAAGAAAGGAAATAAAGCTGGGAGGGCAAGAATAGCTACAGTTAGAAAATAGAGAGCAGAGAGATAGTGAAGAGTTGAAGTCGAAAGCAGAGAGTGGCAGAAGGTAGAAGCACTGATAGAATGTCTAACATTAGGCTCTAAGGTAAATTTTGCAGGAGATCCATGTGTTATGATTATTTCTGGAATATTCTCCCATCTTAGCTGGAATGGGAACTTTGCTAAATGAACACGAAGCTCTCCTTTGCCTATGAAGTATCGATAGAAAGGGAAAGATGGTGCATCTCATTGTTTGAAGCATGCCTTCTTCTCTAACCAAAGTCACTTTCATTTCACTAATGTCATGGTGATGACTGTAATTTTATGTTAGGATGAGGCTTTAAAAATAGCTATATCAGAGAAATATAACTAGGGTGGAAACATTCTTGTAAATCTGCTAGAAATAAGTCTAAGAGTAAGTTTTCTCAGATTTGAATTTAAGTAAGTTGACAGGTCAATTAATATTAAAATTATCTATAAAAATTTTCTTGGTAACAATTATTACAAATATAACAAATCACAATGCTTCCTTCTGTATTTTAATGCTTCTGATAGTACATTTTATTCTATTATTTCTTCTTATTATATTACCATTGCCAACCTATTCCATCAACAAGTCCTCATTTATTAGTACATAGCAGATGTATAGATAAATGACTACTCAATGGGGAATCATTCTGCTAATAAGAGTAACTTGTCATGCATGAATCACAGCTTACTATTTAAACAAACAATGATGCACTAGGGGAAATGCTCACTTAACACAATGTACACAACTATATTACTTCGTTATTGCAATGAGACAGTCATATTAATACCTGAGTTTTCTGAGTCTTTCAAACTTCATTTCAAAATAATTATATAGAGATTTCACAATAATTGAGGCAGGGAATAATAGATGTTTATAATCTCAAAGTTATATCCTTATAACCAGAAGAATACTACATTTTTTAATGCAAATAACAGTTATAAAACTCCACAAAATTTAGTAATAAAATGACAATCTCAAAATAAGAAAGGTAATCCTATATAATAAAAGGCTAATATGCAAATAGACCGAACGGCAGAACTACCAGTCGCTATGACGCACACTGACCACCAGCGGGCAGATGTTCAATGCAGGAGCTGCCCCCTGGTGGCGAGTTCCCACAGGGGGAGTGCTGCTTAGCCAGAAGCAGGGCTCACAGCTGGTGAGTGCAGCAGTAGTGGCAGGAGTCTCTCCCACCTCCACAGCAGTCAGACATCCCCCGAGGGCTCCCGGACTGCAAGAGGGTGCAGGCCAGGCTCAGGGACCGCCCCCTATGCGAATTTCATGCACCAGGCCTCTAACTGGAAATTATTTTAGTATAGATTTCAAGAGGGAGGAAAATGGCTCATATTTTCCCCCTTTATTGTTGAAAGTATTACAGATATCCCCCTTTGTTTGTTTGTTTTCCCCACTGACCCCCTCCACCACACATCCTCAAATATTTATCTTTTAAAAAATATTCTAGATCAGTGGTCACCAACCAGTGGTCCGCAGACTACTGGTGGTCCATGAAGTCTGAAAGGTTGGCGACCGCTAGTTTAAGGAAACCTTTGGAGTAGCGGTCGTCAACCGGTGGTTTGCGGACCACTGCTGGTCTGAGGCCCGAAAGGTTGGCGACCACTGTTCTAGATGATGATAAAACCTATTAATGGTAATGGCATACTTATAACTTATCAAAATACTCTTATACATCTAAGTTCCATACTCAGAATTCAAACCCAAAATTAAGCCTAATGGTGCTATACTTAAAGAAAATTATTTGCTCTTTTATTTACATTTAATAAAATTGGAGAAAAAGAGGGAGGTTCTCAATTTGTGATAAAAATTCAATTCTAGTTGGAAAAGAAATAAGAAATACAAATAAAAAACAATCAGATCCAGGTGCCTCCTCCTCCAAAACAAAAAAAATCAACTAATTTTGGGAGGAAAAATCAAGGAGATTTAGCCATTTTCTTTTCCTGATTGCTATTAATACTCATCTATATTCAAACACAGGTTGCTTTTTATTTGTTGAATGCTTATTATACATTTTAAATAGGAAGGCCATACTTTATGTCTTTAGATTTAAAAAATTTAGTTAATGCTATATGTAGGAAAGTTTATTGCTACGAATAAAAACAAAAAAATCTAACCCTAAGGGGCATACAAAAAAAAAAAACACACACAAAAAGTACAGTTTTCAAGCAAGTATAGTTTATCAAGTGAAAAAAAAAAGTGAGGCAATAATTATGGGACTTCTGAAAGTATGTATGGAGAATGGTCAATTTAATTATTAATCTTTATTCTTCTGTTAGTTGTAATTCATAATCTAAGAAATAATTATATGAAAGCATCCCCAATTGATTTTCAGTATAGAGCTGGTTTAATTTAGGAGTAAGCATAAGTACCTTCCCAGAGCTAACTTTACACTATCACCAAAAAAATATAGCTACCATTTCTGCATATCCTAATACTATATTCTCTATCCTAATACTGAGACTACATGATTTTGCAATCATTAAGAAATACATAAAGTGGAAGAAGAAATGAAATTTATTTAAACAAAAATTAAAGTCAGCTTCTCAAATTAAACTTGGTGGCCGGCAAGATATTTCTATTGCTTTTAGAGAACCAATCTTTCATAAAATAAAAACGGTAGACTACTTACATCAATTTAACAGGAAAATAAGAATTTTATCACTTTTTATAAAAAGGAAATTTATAGCATTCTACATATTACCAGAGCTGATTAAATAATGAAGTAACTAAATTAATCATGAACTATTATTAATTAGCAAAATCATTTCAATATCTGGACACTTCATATTCCATTTTCAGAAGGAAAAATGCACTTGTGCTTTTGCCAAGAGGCTGCACTGTATAACATCAGGTGTACCAGTCATATTGCATTCTTTGACTCTGGAGCTGGGGCGCCACTCACACAGATTACAATGTGAACTGTGCTTATGGAGCTGTGCAATAAAGCAGCCTGGGTTTCATCCTGGAGGAAGCCAATGACAAATACAGTATACGTCTCTAAAAATGATACACAAATTTTTGGACTTACCAGCAGTTTAAGCAGCCAAAACCGGGATTTATAGTAGAAAGTTTTGGTGGGGTTGATAAGAAAGAAAAACATAAATCCATAAAGGGCAAGTGGGTACACATATGTGGGGATGACACTAATTGGAGCAAAGAAGCATGCCAGAAGGCTCAGGCACCACAATATCCCAAGGAATCCAGCAATCTGATAAAAAATGGAAGAGACAAAAATTTTATTTTTGTCATTACTCAGAATCTCTTAAATAAAACAAATGGAAGAAAAATGTTTAGTTATTAAGTCAGTAGTCCTCTTTAAGAAGGTGGATTTCAGTGCCCACTAAACCAACTATACAGCTAATGCAAATTATATTTGTAGGACTTTATATCTTGCTTTGATTACCTCAAAGAGATGCTGATGAGACAAATTGCTTCTTGGATTAAGTTCAAAGATGAGCACATGATTTACTCCAGCCTGTCTCCAACCGTACGTGTTGATGCCCAGTAGGAAAAGGAATTCAATGAGAAGGAAGCCACCCCGATAGATTCTTATCAAGGGCCATATACTTCTATCTGCTTCAAGTTTAAATATAGCTGAAAGAATATAAATTAATTAGTTAGAATATTCATAATGTCCCCTTTATTGTCTTTTTTCTTAATTCTCAATGATATTGCTCTGGCATATAAATTTTTATAAACAAACATAAATCTAGATTATCTCAAGAGCCTGTAAATTTGCTTCTAGGTTCTTTCCCATCTTCATTTCACTCTGCAAAATCCCACCAGAATAATTTTCCTAAAATTTGACTATTAGCATGTTAGTTCACTATTCCATTAGTTTCTTAGATTAGAGAACCAAGGTAAAATAGTTTAGAACTACTATAACATCAGTTCTGTCAGCTGGAGATTTCTGACATGACACAACTTCTTTGGTTTGGTTTTGTCCATCATTAAAGTGGATTTGTAATACCTACCTCACAGAATTGCTGTGAAAATTAAAGGAAATAGTACACAGGATGGTAATGTGAAAATTGAAGTGATATAAATGACAGCAGTTAATACTTATAGAATGATTATAATGTGCTAAGGATTGTTCCCAGTATCTTTACATATAATAACTTATCTAATCCTCAATGGCTCTGTGAGTTAAAAACTATTATTACTATTTGATTGATGAGAAAACTAGAGCAGTGACAGGTTAGGTAATTTTCTAAGGGTTAATAATCTAGTATAGGGCAGAGTCAGGATTTTAACTCAGTTTTGCTTCAAAGCCCACACTCTTAACCACTACATTCTATTGTCCATATAAATGTTTGGTATCACTATTATTCTATAGCTCTTTAATAACATTCAAATACTTTAGCCTCCCAATTCAAGTTCTCCACAATCTGATCTCCAATTCATTTTTCCCAAACTTATCTCATAGTACCCCTAAACATTTTAATTCTTATCATTTTATTATCCTTTTAACAAGTTCATGTTTCACATTCGCTTATGTTGCTCCTTATACATAAAATGGCCTTGCTCTTTCTAAAAATTCAAATTCTACTTATTATTTAAGAGCCAGATCCTCATCTGTTCAGAAATTCATTGAACGAATGTTTCATTTTGAGCCTACTATGTGCCAAACATTTCAATTTGGCTAATAATTTCTCAATTTTTCCAAATAACTATAAAATGTACTAGTAGTACCATACATTTAATATTTAATTATATACTACCTTATACACTTAATATAAATAATCATTCATTATTTAACTTTGAATTCTCTATAGTACATAGCACATGTGATAATTTAAAAATACAGAGAGAATAAAGCTTTGCTTCGGAGTCAAGTACAATAAACCAGATTTCAAATCCTAGCTACACTAGGGCAAATAATTTAATTTTTCTAAATCCCAGTTTCCTTGTCAATGGGGGTAATATCTATTCTTAAAAGTTTAAGATGATTATTTGTGAACGACATATATTAAATGACTAAAACAAAGTTTGGCCAATTTTGAGTATTCAGTATACATCAGTTTCTTTTTCCTTTTACTTGAGAAAACTTCATTTTTTCCTTAATTTGACAAATATTTATTAGGTGTTTTATAGCACCTCCTCCTATGCCAAATCTAAGAGCTGGGGATTCAGTAATGAACAACAGACAAAATACCTGTCTCCAGAAACTTCTATTCTGTATAATATCAGATAGTGATTTTTTTTTTTGGAAAAAAAAAATGTAGGGTAAGGAGATAAAGAATGATGTTAGGTGATATTTTAGGTAGGGCGGTCAAGAAAACCTCTCAGGATGTGACATTTGTAGGCCATTTGCATTTCCTTAAGGAAACAGGGAATGAATAATGTGAATATCTGAAGAGATAGAGCTCCAAGTGAAAGGAAAGTAAGAGTCCTACAACAGGTGTGAGCCTGGCATGCTCCAGGAACAGGAAGAAGACCGAGGCCACTATGATTGGAATAAATGAAAGTTAAAGTGGTAAAAAGATAGCCAGGGAAAGATCAGGTCGGACTTTGAAGTACTTTGTCAAGATTTAGGCTTTTACTCTGATGTATGAAGTCAATGAATTTTACACATAAGTGACATGACCAGATTGATAATTTCAATGGGCTACTCTAACTGTTATGTGAAAAATAGACTGCAAAGAAACAAGTATGTTGTTACCATATCAAATTAAGGTTATTAGGAATCTATAAGAGAAGTTAAAAAAAATCTAAACAGGTAATTTTTCATCTTCATGAAAGTAAAAATACATAAATTTCAGAAAAATTATTACATATCAGGTCATGTCCCTTTGAGAAACTACAGAAATTATGCACACAGTTTTTTTGATGTAAATGTTTGAAAAAAGAATCATGCTTGTACATGCATTACTACTGTTGTGTTTCTCTTTCAACACTGTTATCTTTTAAGCACCCGCTGGGAGATAAATAAGGATAGACAGCTGGCTTTAACTATATTTACCTTGCCTCTCCCCATACAAACACAAAGATCAAACAAAGAAGGGCTCTGAGGTGAGAGAACATAATACACAACACTAAATGCATAAACCACACAGTAAAAACAACTCCGAGTGTCTCACAAAAACTTAATCTATATTTACGAAAGAAAGAAAAAGCCCTCAACTTGTTCCTGAATTTTAAAAAACTTCTTTTCAATTCATTCACATAAAATGAATAAAGACATTTATTTATTCTTATGTCTTATTTAATGATGATGATAATACCATGTACAACTTGGGAATAAAAGAAAAAATTCCACATACAAATGACTAAGGTTTACCCTATAGAAAAAACAACTCCCAACACATACACCATGTATACTGATGTAGTGCTTCACATCCAAAAACATGTTTTACTTACATTTCTTAGCTGAATTCTATGAACTGACCTCAAGCTATATTTTCATTCTTATCACCTAATAATACTCTTCTTTACCCTAGCTGAATATATCACTTCTCTCCTTCATAACTCCCTCCCTCCTTCCGACACCCCATCCTCTACCCTGGCCAACTAAAATTAAAATCTCTGCTTATCTGTCTCCTCTTGAAATGTCTCCCATTCCATCAATGTCCAGTATAAATTTCATTTCTAAATGAAAGAATGTATGTATGCTTATATATCATTTAATTTCATCTTGGTCCTTTCTCTTCCATCCAAACTTCCACCAACATTTTTTAATATTGTCCCTACTATGTCTCAGGCAGTGTTCTAGGTGCTGGAGATACAACAGTGAACAGGAGAAATAAATGGCCAAGCATCAAGGAACTTACATTCCAGTGGGAAAACAGATATCAAGAAACATAAATATGAAATATTACGCCATGTACTTACAAGTGCTCTGAAGAAAACTAATGTAGGCTAAAGGGACAGAACAAGCTATTTTAGAGGTGATCAGGAAAGGCCTTCCTGGGGGAGGTGGCATTTGACTAGCGAGTATATGAATGAAGTGAGGAAGTAAGCATAGACAATTCGGGGAAGAGCCTTTTAGGCAATTGCAAGGGTCTGTAGATGGGAATGAGCTCGGAGTGTTCAAAGAATAGTGACAACACAAGAGTGACTGAAAACAGAGTGAAACTGGATGTGGGAAGGATGACAGGATGTAAAGCCAGAAAGGCCCAGAGGGGCGAGATCCTGTAGGGTTTTATAGACCATAATATGAAATTTCAATTATGTTGTGAGAAGCCATTACTGGGTTTTGAAGAGGAGACTGATATGATCTAACTTATTTTTTTAAAAAAAGACCATGGTGGCTACAAGGAGGCAAAAGTGGCTGAAGGGAGACAAGTTTAGAAGGCCACTGCAATATATTAAGGATGGCACTGGTAGAGGTGGCCAGATTCAGAATATATTTTGAATACAGAGCAATACAGAGAAATGACGAGGGAAAAGAAAGGCTAAAGGTTTTTGGCCTGAGAAACTGATGAAAGGTATTGATATATAGAAGAGAAAGTATATTTGGGGGGTAAAAAGAAATTTGTCCATGTAATTTTGAGATGCCTATTTGACATCCAAGTAACCAATTAGCGTTCAGAGAAAAGAGTATATCTACTTGGGAGTCACTAGTATATACATGATATTTATGCCCATAGGTTTGAATAAGATTGCCTTATTCAAATACATGTAGACAGAGAAAGAGATGTGAGGATTGAGCCCAGTAGTATTTCCCAACATTTAGATGTCACAAGGAAAAAGAAAAAAATAGCTAGCAAAGGAAACTGGGAAAGAACTGCCAGCTAAGTATAATAGAAAAACCAGCAGAGTATGGTTTCTCAGCAAAATCAATTGAAGAAAAAGTTTTAAGAAGGAGTGATTGACAATGTCAAGTGCTTCTGTTGGGAGGTTTAGTAAGATTGTGCCTCTGTTGCTGTTATATCATTTCTTGATGTTGGGAATGCACTTGCTTCTAGCAATTCCTTCTACTTCTTTCTAAGTTCTAACTTCTATAGAATAGGAAATTATACAACCACGCTTCTTAAAATTCTATGTAAAGTAATTGTAAATTGATTCTGGAAAAGATGTGAAAGAGTGTCCAAAAAGCAAAGTAAATAAATCAGTACATAATTTGTAATATCTTATTTATTCTCATCTGTGATCAAGGTAGCTGAGGTTCTTGATGACTGAACACTGAAAAAGTGTGAAGAAATTGTACATAAACACTGAAAAATAATGGAGAATAAGAAGTCATCAACTAGTAATCTTTTAAAGGATAATATAACGAAGGGAAAAACAAACCAAAACAAACGACTTTCTCCACCCCCACTTATTTATAAGAACAAGAAATTTAGCCTTAACAGATTTCTCTTTCAGTAGCTTTAGTAGTTTGGTAGTAGCTTTGACAGAAGTACAGAATATGACATATGTACTTGTAAAAATAATTTAATTCAATATTTAAACTACTTACCGGCAAGCACAAGGGTAACATTCAGTACAATGAATATTCCACAAAATAAGCCAACTCTAAAAGTAGTCCATGCTGGTGCAGGCTGTGGACAGAAAAACAGAATTTGGGGTGTAGGGCAAAATATTAAGTACATTTAGTGTATGCTGTCATAAATCAGTAACATGAACCTCAAAGTTCTATCAGGAAAATAAAAATATTTTATGATTTGAATTTTTAGAAATCTGAACCAGAGAATCATCCCTCATCATTCTATAATACCAGTACAGAGATGCCAATTATCTGAATTCTTTTACAGAAATCTGAGTCACTAAATAAACAATATTATAATTTTAGGTATCAGATTATATATACTCTGATTTTCTTATAGAAGAGATTTAGTGTAATTTAGAAGTCTTGAACATCTTTTTGTCATACTTACACCTAAATATTTCATATTTTAATTATAAATAGCATTATTTTTAAAATTTGAATTTCCAATTGTACATGATGGTATGTAGAAATATAATTGATTTTTATATATTGATCTTGGATTCAGCAACTTTGCTAAAGTCACTTACTAGTTCTAGTAGTTAATCTATACTCATTAGATTTTGAGGTCATCATGTCATGAGCAATAAAAATACCCCATCAGTTTTACTTCTTTCTTTCTAATCTGAATGTCTCTTATTTCTTTTTCTTATATGACTGTACTGGCTATAAGCTCCAGTATAATGTTGAAGAGAAATGAATATCTTTTTTTGTTCTTAGTTAGGAAGAAAGCATTCAGTGTTTTACCATTAAGTATGATATTAGCTGTAGGTTTTTCATAAATGTCTTTTATTAGAATGAAATAAGAAAGCTCTGTTATTGATTTCTATTACATTGTGGTCAGAGAACATACTTACTATGATTTAAATCCTTTTTAGTTTATTGAAACTTGTTTTATGACACAGAAGATAATTTTTTTTGCTATAATGAATATAATTTAATAAATGCTTTTTTTAGGTGTAACTATTACATTTTGGATGAAGTTGTATAGTAGCCCAGCACATCTGACACCCCAATCATCAAATACACATCTCATCTTTTGGTAAGATCACAAAGTTAGCAGGTCAATAAAAATAAACAAGAGAAATATAGGATAAGAAGAGGTAGGTGGGAAGACATTATAATTCATTATGAAGGGAGATCTGGTATCTAATTTTTAAATTTAAAAAAAAGTATTAACTACTTAAACATTTTGAAACATTTTTAAAAGTAATGAAATAGGTATATTTTATCAGCTAAACAGATTGTATTAATTATTCAATTGGCAAAACCAAATAACTGGGAAAAATACTAACCTGAGCAGCTCCCAAAGGGGGAACACGTAAACGCTTCATAGCTTTTTGTCTGTCACCATCTTCAAGTTCATTGGTCACTACAGCCTAGAAAGACACATTATTAAAATTTTTTAATCCTTCCCCCAACAATATGTTTATTGATTTTAGAGAGAGTAAGGGGGGAGGAAGAGAGAGAAGGAGAGAGAAACACTATTGTGAGAGAGAAACATTGATCAGCTGCCTCCTGTTTGAACCCTAACAGGGGATTGAACCTGCAACCAGGCATGTGTCCTGACCAGGAATCGATCAGGCGACCTCTTGGTTCCTAGGTCAATGCTCAACTGCTGAGCCACTTTGACTAGGCAAAAGGAAGAATTATTTCATTAAAAGTAAAACATGTAACATACTGAAAATATTTGGTATATGAGTGAGATTACTGTACCTCAGTTTCAGAGATGAGCTGATTGATTTTCTTGCATGTATAAAATGGGGCCACTTCCACATGAGCTACTCTCCAATCTGCTCCACGAGATGTTTCCAGGATCTTGTCATGCTTTTTAAGGATTTTTCGAAACCCTGTAAAATTCAGATTCTACAGAAAGAAGTGAGAAACACTACTATAATTTCCAGCACCATAAAAGATGAAAAGTAATAAGCACTATGTGTAGACAGAGCTTACCAAGGGAAATGGCAATGTTTTCATAAAAGCATTTACTGAAAGGATAAGACTCTTCTTTATTTTATTTATTCATTTCAAGATAGTATGTGATCAGTAATAAAAAGAAACCCTAAATATAAACCCTATTATTTCTATTCCAAGTAAATTAATGGAAGTTCTAAACTCAAAACATTTTTATTTCCATTTTCTTATGAACAATTGTTCTCAAAATAGCTACTTTATATTATTTTGATTCTTTGATTAAAAGAATATTTTCAGAAAATATTTCAGATTTATCATGCACTGAATACATTTATAAGTTCTCTGCTGTTTGAAGGACTGGTATAGGTATGCATTTCTCCCCTACTCCTATGCAAGCATGTACAAACCAGCATGGAAAATCAAAGGTTACCTATTTCTCTTAACTTTCATTTTGCTTTCATACATTCTCAATTAAGGGAAGGGAATGCAAAGAAGAATCAGTAGTAATGAAGTGATCACTCTTATAGGGTTTAGCTGATAATGGATGGAAGCTGGTATTTTTCCTCCATTTCTACTTTTCTACATTCTCAAATTCTGTTGTTTGATCAACATGCAACAAAAGCAGGAAACCATGGGTTTGCAAGGTTCTTTAAACTAGAGGTCTCCCAAATTTTCTGAACAGATATCCCCATTAGTAAAAAAAAAAAAAGAACACTCACTCCAAACTAAGTCTTTGCTTGTTTGCTTATAATTTTTTTCATACTTTAATGAATCATCTTAAATTTTTCTTGGGGTGCATACACCATGACTTGAAGACTGCATTCCATCAATTTTTCTTTCTCCTGATTCTCAAAATAAATGTCTTCTCATAGAATAAACAACCCTCAAAGAATAGAGGATAAATCAAAACTTTTATAATTTACAACTAGTTTTCTTTTCCCAAGGAGCTTTTTATAATGACCCCAAACAAAAGCTTCTAGGAAAGTTAAAAAATTTAACAAGGGTATTTCTCTGGAACACACAAGCATAAATAATAAATTATGAGATATAAGAAAGAAAAAATACATTTTTAAAAACCTTCCCCTAAGGATATTTTTATTGGTTTTAGAGAGAGAAGAAGGGAGAAAGAGGGAGAGGGGCCATGGATCGTTTGCCTCCTGTACATGCCCTGACAGGGGATTGAACCTGCAACCTTTTTGGAGTATAGGACAATGCTCCAACCAACTGAGCCACCCAGGCAGGGCCATTTTTTTTTTTCTTTTTAAAAATAAATTATAAAGCCTATGAATAAATTGCAAGGGAAAGTAATTTCCTATCAGATATATCTTATATAATTATTTTCTATTCCTCTAAAATTATTTCCCAACTGGATGGTTCTTTCAGTGATAAAAAAATTAAACCACCAAAGAAGAAAGCAGAATTATAAAAGGGAAAGACAGAAATAAATACATGCATTAACAACTTAGATCACTGCAGATATGAGACTACATTGACTTTTTATATTAAAACTAGAGGCCTGGTGCACAAAATTCGTGCATGGGGGAGGGAGGATCCCTTCAGCCCAGCTTGCACCCTCTCCAACCCAGGACCCCTTGGGGGATGTCTGACTGCCGGTTTAGGCCCAATCCTAGAAATCAGGCCTAAACCGGCAGTCAGGCATCCCTCTCACAATCCTGGACTGCTGGCTCCTAATCGCTCACCTACTGCCTGCCTTATCGCCCCTAACTGCCCCACCCCCTGCCAGCCTGATCATCCCTAACCGCCTCTGCCTGATCACCCCTCACTGCCCCCCCCCCCCTCCAGCCTGATCACCCCTAACTGCCTTTGCCTACCGGCCTGATTGTCCCCAACTGCCCCCCACCCGCCTGGTTGCCCCCAACTACGCCCCCCCCCCCCGCCCCCCGCTGTCCTGGTTGCCCCACGCAGCCTGCTGCTCAGTCGTTTGGTCGCCCTTCACTAACCCCCCTGCCAGCCTGGTCACCCCACACAGCCTGTTCGGTCGTCCGTTCGGTTGCGATGGTTGCTTAGGCTTTTATATAGATAGATACCAGTATTTATACCTAGTAATACTTTTATTATATAACCTTTAGTTCTTATCTATAATAAAAGGGTAATATGCTAATTAGACCGGACGTCATTCCGGACGCCCTTCCTGACAAAGCTGGGGCCAGAGGGAAGCCAGCCTGGGTCCCAGGTGCCTGCAGGCAGCCGGAGAAGAGAAGCAGCCCGGGTCCCAGGTGCCTGTGGGCGGCCGAAGGAGGGAAGCAGCCCGGGTCCCGGGTGCCAGAGGGAATCTGGTGCCAGCAGCCGGGGGAAGGAAAGCCTACTCTTGCACAAATTTTCATGCATTGGGCCTCTAGTATATATATGATCCTATAATGATCGTAACCACTGATTAGAAGTAATAATCACAAGAATAAAATGAAAAAAGTACAGTGCATAAGATCTCTCTAAAAATGAGGGGGGGAAAGATGAGGGAGATGCTTTGCCTAATTTAAATGTTTAATATTAAATGAATCATCTGTTTTTCAGTAAATTCCTTATAGATTTAACTATATAAACAAATCTATAATTACAAATGAATAAATGCCCTGTATTTCCAAAATTTCACATAGATGGTAGCTCGATTTTTCAGATTGGATTTTTAAAATATTAAGTGATATAGTAGCTTAGATGTTCAGTCTGTATACACATTTGCTGTGACAATTTCTTTTTTCACCAGATTAAAAAAAAAGTTATATCGCAGCCTGTGGATAATAAAACTGAAAGGATTCTTAGTGGCAAGTTAAAAAGTCAGTATCTTTTATATTGTTAGTGTTAATTGGAAAGTTAACTGTCTAATTGCAGTTATGAAAACTTTGCTATAGTTTTGCAGGAATATAGAAGCTCTTACATAGCCAGCAGTGGTTGGGTAGACATACATTATTTCTGATTTCTACTCATTAGGGCTGGAAATACCTCTAAATATAGGAAGCAAACTATTAGTCCTTGAGTCAAGGGCTACTCCTGAATATTGTACAAAAAGGTTTTAAAAAACTGATCTTCGAAAATAGAAGTTTTATTAACACTACTTTACAACCTCTGGTAACATGGTTTTAGCCAGTAAGAACATCAGAAATCTCAGTAAGCACCTAAAGAATAATGGCATGCTAAAGGTTTCCCTTTTTGGATTGGCCCATTAGTATAGTTCAAGGTAATTCCATTTATTATAATTTCTCAATTATTTAAAAGTTTCATTCTCCAGGGTAAGAATCTAAGTACCTGATAGTTCTGCAGCAGGATAAGACTGAGGTAGAACTCGCTGAAGGCCAGTTTAAGGTCTTTAATATTCCTATGTTGCACACGTTCTTCATGGGACAGATGGAAGACTGGCTTTCTGCGCTGTCGCAGCGTAGTAACACCAGTGCTTTCTTTCTGCGCATCCAGTGATGACTGAAGCTCATTCTGAAGTGTAGCAAACCTGCGCTGAGCCTCTGCGAGCTTTTCTATAAGAAATAAAAAACAGAATTGTCCAAGCATCAAGATCAAAATGGTGGTGAAAGTTCTTACTGACTTGTCTGGATTTTTACTAATCATTCTAATTTGTTTCCCTAAAATTTCTAGAGAAAAAGTTACATGTAATATTTAGAACTGGATAGGAAAAAAATGTTTTGGTACAACACCCTCTTTTCATCTACCCTACATTTCCCTTCCTACAAAATCTCAAATATACCCTTACTTTTGACAAATGAAGATAGAGAATTTAAAAAGCCACTATAAGTAAGAATGCAAAACGGTACAACCACATTGTAATTTGGAAAACAGTTTGGAAGATCTCAAAAGTTACACATAAGCTACCTTAAGGTCCAGCAATTCCACTCCTACATATATACCCAAGAGAACTGAAAACACATGTTCACACAAAAACGTATGCACATACACAAACTAGTATTCAGAATAGTGAAAAAGTAGCCCTAGTTGGTTTTGCTCAGTGGTTAGAATGTTCAGCACGTGGAGTGAAGGGTCTCGGGTTCAATTCTGGTCAAGGGCACGTACCTCAGTTGCAGGCTTGATCCCTGGCCCCAGTCGAGCTGCATGCAAGAGGCAACCAATCAATGTGTCTCTCTCACATCGATGTTTCTTTCTCTCTCTCTCCCCTCCCTTCCAGTCTCTCTAAAAAATATCCTCAGGTGAGGATTAACAAAAAAAAAAAAAAAAAAAAAAAGAGAGAGAGAGAGAGAGAGAGAGAGAGAGATAACCCAAATATCCATTAATTGATGGATAGGCAAAGATGGTATACTAGAGGCCGGGTGCAAGAATTCATGCACCAGTGGGGTCCCTCGGCCTGGCCTACGGGATCGGGCTGAAACCAGCTCTCCAACATCCCCCGAGGGGTTCTGGATTATGAGAGGGCGCAGGCCAGGCCGAGGGACCCCACTGTTGTATGATCGGGGTCTGGGAGGAATGCGGGAGGTTGGCCAGCGGGGGAGGGACCACGCGAGGGCTTCAGGGCGTTTCTGGCCCGTCTCGTTCAGTCCCGATCAGCCAGACCCCAGCAGCAAACTAACCGACCAGTTGGAGTATCTGCCCCCTGGTGGTCAGTGCACATCATAGCAACTGGTCAACCGGTCAACTGTCTGCCCCTTGGTGGTCAGTGCACGTCATAGCGAGCAGGTGAGTGACCTTAGCATATCATTAGCATATTATGCTTTGATTGGTTGAATGGACAACCGGACACTTAGCATATTAGGCTTTTATTATATAGGATATGTACAATGGAATATTATTTAGCAATAAAAAGGAATGAAGTATTGATTTATGCTACAACATGGATGAATCTTGAAGACATCATGGTAAGTGAAAGAAGCCAGACAGAAAATGCCATATTCTTCATTCCATTTATAAGAAATGAACATTTTTATCTCTCAGGTAAATCCATAGAGATAGAAAGTAGATTAGTGGTTGCCAGGATCTGGGGGGAAGGAGCAACAAGGCAGAGAGAAGAAAAAAGAGAGGGAGGGGGTAAGCAAAAAGAATAAATGAAGTTGGTTTCACATGGCTTGACTTTAATAGAAAGTGATCAATCACTTTTTTTAACAAAATGGAGAAAGCATAATATATTGTGGACAGTATATAAATAATTCTAATTTTTATCAGATGCATTAATAAGAAAGCAAGTCAGGCTGACTGCTTTAACTAACTTTCTCTCTACCCCCATCTTTTAAAAGCTCTTAAGTAGCTGATTCTGCTGTAATGAACTCAAGATTCAAGATATACATGATGTAGGAAGAAATGGGAATTTTATCGTAATTAATTAAAAATAGATTTAATCGACATTTTTAACACATATAAAAGCAAAGAACAAAACCTGCCATATGTGGGGTACTAGATACATATAATCATTTGTAAAAGAACATTTAGTATTTCAGTGAAAGAGATTCTTACGTTTCATTACACACAGTTAGTGGTAAAACAATATACAGTATCTCAAATTCAATAAGAATAAAGAAAAGTAAACACTGCATGACAGGATTATAGGAATAACTGTATAATAGGAATAGTTCTGAGTAACTATTATCCAATTGGTCTTGCATTTATATGAAGCCTGAAAATATTTAACAGACAAGAAATAAATCTGGTCCTAGCTGGTTTGGCTCAGTGGATAGAATGTCGGCCTGTGGACTGAAGGGTCCTAGGTTTGATTCCAGTCAAGGGCACATGCCGGGTTTGCAGGCTCGATCCTCAGTAGGGGGCATGCAGGAGACAGACAATCAATGATTCTCTCCTCTCATCATTGATGTTTCTATCTCTCTCTCCTTCTTCCTTCCTCTCTGAAATCAATAAAGATGGAAGAAAGGGAGGGAGGGAGAGAAGGAGGGAAGAAGAAAGGAAAGAAGGAATCTGGCCAGGCTGGCGTGACTCAGTGGTTGAGTGTCAACTATGAACCAGGAGGTCATAGTTTGATTCCCGGTCAGGGCATATGCCCGGGTTGTGGGCTTGGTCCCCAGTGTGGGGCCTACAGAAGGCAGCCGATCAATGATTCTCTCTCATCATTGATGTTTCTATCTCTCTCTCCCTTCCTCTCTGAAATCAATAAAAATATATTTTAAAAAAAGAAAAGAAATAAATGTTTCTACTGCCATAATTTTCCTACTGCAATCTCCTAAATTCCCTCCTTCTATCCCTCCTTTTTGATAAAGAAAAGGAAAATACATAACACTGCTATGAGTTCCTAATATAATAATTGAAGCCAAAAATTAGAACAGGTTAGAAAAAAACTGAAATTGTTTAGAAACAAAGGAAAAAGCTCTTAGCTATTAAAGATATTCAAACAAGAAAAAGAAAGGGTTTTCCTGTTTTAATTGTGGAATATTAAAAGCAACAGATTGATATTGTACGATTTTTAATTTAGGCACATAAAAACACTGCTGAAAAGCTAAGTATTTTGAATAGAACGAGAAAGCAAACTGGTTCAAGAAAAGAGGAACATGTAACATGAAGTGTTCAGAATTATCAATGGAAAAGGACATAACTAGTCACCATGAAAAAGGTTTCTAACATTATAGCCTTCAAGACTAATACCACTTTTAGTGTTAGAAGAGACCGGGGAGACTTCTAGGCCAGTGATTAGCAATGGTATCACCAAAAAGGACCACTTCTTTAAAAAAATTACCCTCTCCTCCCAAAGTCTTCAAATATTAAAAGATGTTTACCTATAAATCTAAATAAATGCCCATATCTTATTAATTAAATATATGTAGTAAAAAATAAAGATCGATAAAATAACTTACATCAGGTTTTCTGAAACTGAAAATAGCTTCTGATTCCTCACATGTGGAACCCTAGAAGGCTGGGAATCAATTTGCTCATTTTATAAGCAAGTATATATGGAGGCTTAGGAAAGTTAAATGGTAAACTTCTTATAAAAAAATAATAAGGGTCAAAAATCCAAAATATAATTGGTATATAATAGAATTGGTGTGAAAATAAATATCTACATTTTAGTATATTTATTCTGTTTTGTTTGCTTGGCTTTTATAGTATTTGTTTTGAGTACTAAGTTTCAGTCAAGATTAAATCTCACTTAAAAATGACCATTTTAGCTAGCCATTAAATATCTCTATGAGATGTGAGTGGAGGAGATAGGTGTATAAGCTGAACTCACCCCTGTATTATTTATAGTTTCTCATGTGTCCTAGTGTCTGAAGACTGCAGTTACAAGACAATCTGCCATGAAAAAGGCAGCTAACTAAAGAGAAAAATGATACTGTCTAGGACAAATGCCAAATTTTATTTCTGTCAATCATGTTTTCATATTACCCATCACTTCCTGACCTGGCAAAAAGTCAGTCTGAAGACTATGAATTTGTATCTACTCTGTGATGACATCAAGAGACATGCCTTGATGGCCCTGCCACATAGAAAAAGGCAGTTGTTAAATCACAGCCCCCAAGTTTTTAGTAGTTGAAAGCCTACAATTGTTTTTGAAAAGTAACCAAGTTTAAGATATCATTTTTCAAACTGAGGGTTTATTCCAATACGGGGTTATAAAAGCAATTCAGTGTATCATAAACCAGGATTTTAAAAATCAAATCAAATAGAAATAATTAAATATGAAAAATAGAATAAATCACAAGTAGTATGAATAAGTATTGTTCCATGAAAAAATTATTTAAATATATTACATATACACACATTTACAGATGCACGTAAGCATACACAAAACACACATATCTATGTGTAACTCAAAAAACATAAAAGGTATTTATCTATTGTTAAGAGTAGATATTTATTTTTCTTTGTGAGCTAAGAACCATTAACTCTTCTTTGTGATCTAAATTATCCATTTAGAGTTGGGCTTAGAAATCCTCCCCCAAAAAATAATAGTAAAAGAAAATGCTATCAATTTTGACCTCATTTGTTTTTCATTTACAGCTTTAGATCATATACAATGGCCTTTTCTCAATCTCAACACTCTTTCCACTGCAAATCCTTCCTCTTTTAGTCTCCTCTTCCTCAGTCTATATAATATGGCTGTCTACAATGCTGGGTTCTTCTTTATCCTCCTACCTCCTGATTATGGAAATGATCTTTGTCCTTGAAAATTGTCATTCCTTCTGTACATTTTCCCCTTGATTAAAATTTATCCATTTGCATGGTTTCAAATAATATTTCCTTTTTAAAAAACAATATGCATCGTTGAGTTTTAGAGAGAGAGGAAGGGAGAGGGATAGAGAAATAGAAATATTGATGAGAGAGGAACATCATCGACTAGCTGCCTCTGGCACACCCCTACTAGGGATCGAGCCACAACCCGGGCATGTGCCCTGTCCAGAATTCAAATGGGTGAACTTTTGGTTTTTGGGTCAACACTCAACTACTGAGCCACATTGGCCAGGCAATAATATTTCTATTTTGTCTCTGCCTTCTAGGTGCTTATAATAAGGGCATGTATATATGCCATGTCCTTTAATGACTCTGTCCCTTTGCATAAACTATTCCCTCTGCCTAGAAAGAAGTCCAGCCATCAATGAAAGATAAGGAGGAGGACACAGAGTTAAGATATTTGCTTTCCTTACTGTTTATTCTTTGTTTGAAGGGAGTGACTTGTTAAGGAGACTAAACCAGCAAAAAGGAAAATTATCAATGCATTTATCCAATAATTCTTACAGGAGATAATCTAGAGCAGCCGTGGGCAAACTACGGCCCGCGGGCCAGATTCGGCCCGTTTGAAATGAATAAAACTAAAAAAAAAAAAAAAAAAAAAAAAAAGACCGTACCCTTTTATGTAATGATGTTTACTTTGAATTTATATTAGTTCACACAAACACTCCATCCATGCTTTTGTTCCGGACCTCCGGTCCAGTTTAAGAACCCATTGTGGCCCTCGAGTCAAAAAGTTTGCCCACCCCTGATCTAGAGCAAGGTCTTGAGAAACTGAAATTCAATCAGTTGTTGTAGAGATTTGCCATAGACTGAAGAGATGATTGGAGGAAAATTAATAAGGGTAAGAATGTCTATAGGTATTTGGGGGGAGTAAGTGGCATAGATCTACCTAAGTATTATACATCAATAGGAATTGAAGGCCTTTATTTTTATTTGTAAAATCAGAGGTTAATCAGCATGATGGGGAAGATGGTGGGCTCAGAGAACTAAAAAGAATGGTGTAGGGTTTAAAAGAGCACTTTGGAGCATAGAAAGGACATTGATTAGGACCTACCGGCAGCTTTGAGGACACAGTTAAGAATCCAAAAATGAATTTATAGTGGTTCAAATTTGTTCTGCTATATGATTTTTTTCCCAGCCATCCTAAGCAGCTGCCTCTGGCACACCCCTACTAGGGATCAAGCCACAACCCGGCAAATGGCTTATTGGTTCACAATTGGGAGTTTTGCTAGGCAGAAGCATTACAAGGCATTAAGGGTAAAGGGAGTAAAAGTACAAGGGACAAAGTGGTTAAAATGACTGAAGAAGAAGGAAGTATTGTGGGAGGGGCTGAGGGAGTCAAGGAACTTGAGCTCTGGGAAACAGCAAAACAGATATTAAAAAGGGGGAAGTAAACATATACTAAAAACAAAATTTAAAAGAGTAAGATATAAATAAACGTAAGTTCTAATATTTTCTTCTCAACTTCAATAGCATCTTGTAAAAGCCACTCTGTAAACTGTGAGTTCTAGAGAGATACATGAGTGTTGCACAATGCAAGGAGGGGAGGGGAAGGGGTTATAAAACTGTCATAATTGAAAAGCTGAAACTGTAATTCAGCTCGTAAAGAAATGATAAAATTAAGTTTCTGACTCTTCAAAGCTTAGAATGGGCTATAGTGAAGCTCTATCAAGATATTGTTTCACAACAAGGTCCCAAATCCTTGCAACTACAAGAACATATAGGCCAGCGGTCGCCAACCGGTGGTCTGTGAGGTCCGAAAGGTTGGCGACCACTGATCTAGGCAACAACCATATAAGACTTAAACACTGAGGTACCAGATGTGTCCCCACCTCAGTTAAAGAAAATATCCCTTAACTGCAGTGTAACAAGGAAAACAAATCCGTTTTAAAATGATGACTAAAAGTTTAAACAATGACATGGTAGTTTCTCCTTCCTTAGCAGCAGAAATTGTCTTTTGTATATGTTGCACCAAGAAACCACTCACCTGAATAAAATGTGTTGATTTTGGCAAGTTCCTTTTCACAGGTTTGGAAAAATTTTTCTTCAAACTTGGCAAAATACCTCTTAACTGTGTCCTCATCTGTAACTGAAAGCAAGAAAAACATTATTTAAATTTAATGTCTAAAGGCCAATTTGAAAACTAGGGAAATAAAATTTAAAGTTACTTTTCTTAGTCTTCAAGATGACAATAATATGCGGATTTATTTGAAAAAAAACTGTGAACTGTATTAAGAAAAAAATTAAATAACTCTGCATGGGAAAAGTCTTTTTAAACACTATACAAAAAGGAGGTCATAAAGGGAATGACTGGCATTCTCACAAAAATGAAGTATCTTCATTCCACATGATACCATAAGCTAAGTTAAAAGACAAAACTAGACAAGGGAAAACAAATCTGAAACATTTAAAATAAAGGATTCACATGCAAAATACATTTTTTTAAAAAATTCGTAAAGATATCCCTTAAGACAACTAGGTCAATTAGAGTAATTCATTAAAAAACTACCAATGGTCAATGAACAAATAAAGAAACCTTCAACATCCCAGACATCAAATAAATGTAACTTTAAAATAATCTATATAATAAAAGCCTAAGCGACTGCTATGGTGGAATGACTGGAATGACCGGTCGCTATGATGCGCACTGACCACCAGGGGCACATGCTCAACGCAGGAGCTGCCCCATGGTGGTCAGTGTGCTCCCACAGGGGGAGTGGCCGTTCAGCCAGAAGCCGGGCTCATAGCTGGCGAGCACAGTGGCAATGGCGGGAGCCTTTCCCGCCTCTGTGGCAGTGCTAAAAAGAAGCGAGCTGAGCTGTAAGGAGCCTGCTGCTAAGGAGCAGCATGCCGAGTGGTAAGGAGCAAGGGATCCTCGGGGATTGGGCCTAAGCCAGCAGTCGGACATTCCCCGAGGGCTCCTGAACTGTGAGAGGGCACAGGCTGGCTGAGGGGACCCCCCCACACACACACCAGTGCATGAATTTCGTGCACCAGGCCTCTAATGAAATATAATTTCTCAACCATCATATTGAAAGCAATTTTAAAATACTGACATTATTTTAGCAATGGTGAAGGTAAATAAACACTCTCAGTCCCTGTTGGTGGACATGTAAATTTGTAAAGCCTTTTAAGAAGACAATCAGACAACAGCTATAAAAATGTTCAGTGTGTTCAATCTCACATGGGAAGTATATTCTAAAGGAATCTCTGTACAAATGGATGTATGTGCAATAATATTCATGCACCATTATTTTTAATAGTAATAAAGAAAACAAAGCAACGTCCAACAAAAAGAGAATAGTTAAATAAATTCCAATAATACTATATAACACTACGTAGCCATTTAAAAAATAATATACATACATTCTGGTATGTATGGAAATCCCAAAACACACTGTTGAGGAAAAAATTTAAATAACAGAATATATACAGCATGATCTCATTTATGGAAAATAACTGCATAAATTAATATTCTTATGTTCATTCACAGAAAGAAGATTGCAAAGACACACACCAAACTACTAATTGTGGCAATCTCCTTTGAAAGAGGAGTCGATATGAGAGGGATTCTCACATTTTGCTATCTATACTTACTGAATTCATTCCAATGAAACTTATTCATTAAGGATAAATAAATTATATTATATAAATAAAGGGTATTATTAACAAAAGGGAACAAAAAGAGAAACATGTCATGCCCAAATCTTTAAATTATACATAATAAAACCTAACCAGCATAGCTAATTGAAAAGAGTATCCATATCAAAATTTAGAGGTACATAGAACAACTAGTGGCCCGGTTCACGGATTCGTGCACATTGAAAGGAAATTAATTAGAAGATTCATGTGGTAATTATGTTACTGCAAAAAATTACATGTCAAAATAGTATATATAATATAGTATTATAAAATTCAAATATTTTATTATTGTTATTCACCCTTTCTCTATCATAGAAGTGTCAGAAATGAAAGAAAATAGTAAAATGTATATGAAAATAATATATAAATTGAGTAATAAACAATAACATGATATAAAAACAACAAAGACATGATATAAAAACAATATTGATAAAAATAATGATTGATAAATTGATTAATAAACATGATACAACAAAGACATGATATAAAAACAAAAACATGATATAAAAACATTGATAAAAACAATGACTGATGAATTGATTAAACTTATTATAATATCTCCCTGTACACCACATTAAGAGTAAATACATTTGTTTAAAAAAAAAAGAGTAAAAACACTTTCAGAGTGCTTGACTAATTTCCCTTGTGATGAAGTATTTACAACTAACTTTAATGTCACATGCTCTTTGAACTCGAGAAAAAGCAACATATACTAGTAACTGACCATGTGCAAAAACGGGTCCAGGTAGAAATATTCTTACTCTGTCTAGAGTTTGTCTTTGTGATTTATTAATAGTCATCGAAAATGCTGGCATCATGGGAAACTGTCTTCGAATTAATTTAAATGGGAGGCCAGTGTCAGATGGCGACAAATCAATTCTTGGAATCAGAACAACCTCAAATTCCACAGATCCTGTTAACATTTCAGCTTCGATTATGTTAGGTCACAATCTTTTGATAATAAATCTAGTACCATTACAAAGACCCCATTTACTATTAAGATTTTTCAGTAGCATGATGATTGCACCTACTTTCAATTTTAATTTATGACATGGCATTCCCGAAGGAGTAATACTGTTAAGAAATTCGATGGAAACATTTTCCTTTTCAGCATCATCCGCTGAATTGATGGAATCATCACTCAAATAGGTGTGAAAATCCCTTTGAACATTTTCCATACATAGACTATTTGGATTTTGTATTCCACATGGTCATGTACCATATTTGATTTTACAATTTGAAAAAGTTAAGGACACTGGTCTTTATCCGGAATTTCTGCCTTAACTATACGGTCAATGTCATCTTCCATTCATAATTTGGATTCGCTATCTAATATCAATAATATGTGAGCGTGAGGCAGTCCACATTTCTGAAATTTGAAGACATGAATTTTAGCTGTTACTTTGCCAAATAAATCGATTTTACATATATCATTTAAAAGAGCATTCAGCTTAATATTAAAAGCCGTGGTACGTTGTGGCAATAGTTGGCCTTCAGATACATTCTGGCATCGCATATGATTGGCACCAGCGAGAGCTTTATATGTATTGTGCATGCAAGAGTCAACATTTATTTTTAAATTGCCAGTATGCGTCATATGTACTGGCCCTTCAGTCGGACGGTCGAACAAACAGTAGGTTGGTCACTTAGCCTTTTATATACATAGATTATGCCTTTTACTTTAAGTTTTGAGAAATTGGTAGAATGATGATTTACACAATATCAATTTCTACAGAATATACCTTATCTGCTGAATAATATTAGAAATCAGTAACTCCAAATTGGAGTATCAAGAATTTCAGCATTCAGAAACAAACTAGCCCAATACCCTTGTTTTATAGGTGAGGAAGATTATGTGCTGAGAATCTAAATAATATGAGTTTTTTCTGCCCTCCAGTAAGAATGAAAGTATTATAGAGGCTCGCTGTATTTTCTTAATATAAAATAAAGAATATCAAAATGACTACTATGTGTTACATGAGTGTATAGGCTGAATTGTGCACTACCATCCCCAATTTATATGTTGAATTCCTAATCCCCAGTGTGACTTTATTTGGAGACAGGTCCTTTGAGGAGTTAATTAACATTAAACGAAGTCATAATAATAGGGCTTATTCCAAATAGGAAGAGACACACCTCTCTCCCTCCCTCTCTAGATGTGCACACTGACAATAGGCCATGTGAGAAACAGCAAGAAAGCCCTCTGCAAGCCAGGAAGAGGGGCTTTACCAGAAAAGCCAGCACCTTGTTCTTGCACTTCAAGTCTCTAGAATTGTGAGAACATAAATTTCTGTTGTTTAAGGTACCCAGACTATGGTATTATTATGGCAGCCCTAGCTGACTATGAAAATGAACTTCACATGAATTCAATAATTAGTTACAAAAGACTAAGCCTAGTTAAAAGAAAGCCAGCATAAATAAGTGCAAATTTCAGCAGGAATGTAATATCAACAATTATAAGATTAGCATCAACAGGAAAAAAAAGGAAGACAAATGGGTGAAAAAATCTAGAATTTGTTAAGTATGACTCACAGAACACTTTGCTCTGAGTTAAATATTAATTGAGTCAGTCATACTAAGGAGAGAGAGAAAATGAGGCAAAGATTTTTGTCATTTCTATTATGGTCTTATCTTTACTTCGCATTTGTGGATGACAGGCAATTTTTTTCTCATCTTCCCCCAAAATTACTAAGTTAACAGCAAATAACCCTAAGAGTACTAATCAAGGTAAAAATAGTCCTACTGCATAGCAGCCATCATCAACTGCTTTTTACAGCAATTTTCAGGAATACTTTTATTTTTATACCATCAGTGTCATCTTCCACATATAATCTCTCAAAAATCAATTCTTTAAAACCATTATTAGCTTCTTCAAATACTTTACATGTGGGAATCTCATCTCTGAAGAAGTGATGAAATCTGAAGGATAAATAGGCATTGGCTAGAGCTTCTGCGCTCCAAGCGACAGAAACAATATATTACCAGATGCCGTAGACCAGCGGTCGCCAACATTTCGGACCTCACGGACCACCGATTAGTGACTGCTGCTCCAAAGCTGTCCTTACAGTGTAGAAGATACAGACAACAAATTGATGGTTGCCAGAGGAGAGGAAGGGTGAAAAGGCGGAAAGAAGGGGATTAAGAAATCCAAACTTTCAGTTATAAGTCATGCTAATGTAATGTACAGCATAGGGATTAGAGTTTATAACATCGTAATAACTATGTATGGTGACAGGTGATTAATAGACTTACTCTGGTAATCATTTTGTAAGGTATATAAATGTTGAATCACTATGCTGTATACCTGAAACTAATATAATACTGGATGTCAATTTAAATGAAAAATAAATAAGTACCAGAGGCAGGGAAACATGGAACAGACTGATGAATCTCACAGGGATGCATTGTCCATAGACACAGACAATAGTGTGGTGAAGGCCTGGGACAGGGCGGGAACTGGGTGGAGAGTAGCAATAGAGGGAAAAAGAGAGGGACATATGTAGCACTCTCAACAATAAAGATAGGAAAGGAAGGGAAGGAAGGCAAGGAAGGGAAAGAGGGAGGGAGGAAGGGAAGGGGAAGAGGGAGGGAGGGAGGGAGGGAGGGAGAGGAGGGAGGGAGGGAGGGAGGGAGGGAGGAAGGAAGGAAGGAAGGAAGGAAGGAAGGAAGGAAGGAAGGAAGGAAGGAAGGAAGGGAAAGGAAAGGAAAGGAAAGGAAAGAAGGGAGGAAGGAAGGGAGGAAGGAAAAGGCATGGTACATGTGAGAAACTGAAGAGACCTATGTGACTGGAATCGAGAGAGAAAGGGGGACAATGGTGTCATTTAAACATAGACAGGCAAGCAGCGGTCTGATCACTTAGGGTCTTCCAGAACAAAGACTAGCCTATTTTCTATGACCAAGGAAACATTTTTGAAGGATTTTAAGTGGAGGAATAATTATGATCAGATATACTACTCTGTAAATGAGGAGCTATGGGGAGACCAATCAGATGTAGTACAGATATCATGAGAGATCGTAATAGCCTGAACTAGGGTGAGGGCACTGAGGATAAAGAAGCGGAGAAAGTCAAGAGATATTCTGGTGGCAAAAAATCAATAGGTTTTAGTGACAGATTGGATATGGTTCTGTTGCCAACTACCTGTATTAACTTGAGTAAGTGACGGTCTGGCTCTGTGCTTTTCTCTTTGACAAACAAGGGCATTTGAATAGGCAATCTCTATGTTCTCACCTAACTCCAAATTTTATATTCCATAATTAAAGCTGTTAATTTCTGCAAAATATGCTGAATCCAACTAGACTGAAGTGGTCCTAAATAAGATTTTTTAAATCTATCTTGAGATTTCATCATATGAGATTTAACTAAATGTGCTTTTAAAATAAGTTCTGGTAGAACTACAATTAATTGACATTAGAAATATATAATTGAGATAAAATTATTCTCACCGGCACTAGCTGATACAATTGAAACTATCACACCAATGAATATTTACCAATGTCTGCTAGGCAAAAAACCACCAATAAATGAAATAATAAAAGAATTCCAACAAGGGCATAATTCAACAGTAAAGCAAGTAGCATACGCCAGTGTTTTCAATTGTGTTTTGTTCTTGTAACCTCTAAAAAATTTCTGAAAAACCATCCTGCATATTTTTAAGTTATAACAAAAGATTTCAACATTTTAAACAGTTATAAATAAATTTCTGATGCATTGTAATTATTTGCATTTACTAAAGTGACTTTGTTTTAAATGTAGCTAGAATTTAAATGTCATAGTAATATGATAACCACCATCATTCATTATCAAATACATAAAAATAAATTAACAGTTGGGAATTTTATTTTATTTTGTTTTCTTCTTGAACTTGTATTTCCATTATACTAACATTACAGAATTTATTCTAACATATTTTTAGGTTTGAAAGTTATTTATTGATGATACTATCATACTTCCTAGCCATTAAGTATAAATTAAAATTTACATACAAAAACCTTCCTAATTATAAAGCCCTAAATATTAAATTTTCTTTTACACTGAGCTATCATTACAATTATTAGAACACACTACATCAGCACAACATAAATATGTAATAAACTTTGATAATTACTAAATATAACAAGTAAAATTTTATTGGGAATTTGAAAATAAATCTCATATTTAAATGGATAGAGCTTTCTCTCCCAATTAGTTCATATACCCAGTGATAAATATTACATTACTGCTAGAATAATAAATATTGCATTATTTGCTCAAATGATAAATATTACATTATTTGCTAGAATATTATGAATACTGTAGAATAAGACCATTAGCAAGCACTGCTATTCTTATTTTTCATCCTAGAGATGTAAGTGCTGAGAAAACTTGCTCACATAAATGAGTGAGTAGATAAGAATGAGAGTTTGTTGTAGCAATGTCAATTCTCCAAGTGTTTTGCAAAAATTGCATAGGGATCTATTGTTAAAACTTAGTTTTAATAATATATAAACTTACAATTAAGTTTTCCTTCAATTTCATTGAAAACAAACAACTGAAAATAATTTGACTGCAAAAGGATGTTACCCTGTTACTCACTTACTTTCTCAACACCTATACTAAGTATTGAGTATTTCAGACTACAGGTGCTCCTTGACTTACAATAGGGTTACATCCCAATAAACCATTGTAGGTTGAAAATATCTAAGTTGAAAATATATTTAATACACCTAACCTATCAAACATCATAGCTTAGCCTACCCTACCTTAAATGTGCTTAGAACACTTATATTAGCCTACAGCTAGGCAAAGTCATCTTTGTCACTGCCACTGCCAGTGTCACAAGAGAGTATTCACTTGCCCAGGAGAGGATCAAAATTTAAAGTACGGTTTCCACTGAGTGAGTATTGCTTTTGTACCATCGTAAAGTCGAACCATCCTAGGTTGGGACTATCTCTATTCCTTTGTTGAGAGCCAGAGAGCCAAGCATCATAACAAAATTCAGACTTAGTAAGAGACAAGGTTTTTACTTTATAAAATCAGGGAAAGGCATTTGAAAAGGGACTCCTTAACTGCTGGCGATAACTCAGGCAAAACAATTTCAAGAATTAATATATACTAGTATAAGAGATCTGGAAATTAATTCCCCTAAAGGACAGTAAAAAAGGACTTTTTTTTTTTTCAGCACTGTTCTTTATTTAACCAACATGACAAAATACTAATCTAATTACAGATGACTATATTTTCAAGAGAATTACCTACTCTTCAAATAAGGTCTTCCATTTGCTAATTCTGTTAGCCTAATTAATTATTTCATATACTGGAAAGTATATGCCATTATTTAAAGCTACTTTGTTAATCAAATCTATCTAGTTAAATCTACCATTAGCTAAATTATTATTAATCATAGTTCTTTTTTCACTTCTGCAAAACAACAGGTTATACATATTATCAAGACTGGAGTTACTATCAACCAAACAAATACAATATATTTGATGATTACCCAAAATAATGAATAATATTTATTTAACTGAATGTTCAGTCCTTTTTTTTTTGTTAAGATGAGTACAAAAATGAACCATAAGAATTAAAAGGACTCTGGTTACTTATTCAGGAATAAAGCTTTCAGGTAACTATGGCTATGTAACTATTTCATTTCTCTCTAAAGTAACAGGCATATAACTAAGGACAGAAAGCATTTTTAATAAACATAACATCAATATTCCAGTCAGATATAAACCAAAGTATGTTTCGTTCTTTGTTAATTCTTAAGATCCAGAAACTACATCTTTGTTGAGAATTTTCCCCAATATTTCCAAATTTTATTCTAATTTCATAGCAACATACCAACTAAAAAAAAAGTTCTTAGCTTAAATTCTCTCAAAGCCAGGGTTTTATACGCATCCCTCCTCCTTTATATTCTGGACCATTCAGTATCTTCAAAATAGACATGAAAAGCAGCCACTGATAAAGAGATTCTTCCAATGACTGACTGAAAATTAAAATCATTCAGTTCCACATCTTCCCGTGTTTAACTCTGAACATGCTTTAGTACCTCAATGACTCTTTCATAAGAAAATTAGATCTTTTGGTTTAACATTAAAAAAGCATCAAATTAAGAAAAAAGCCATTAAAATATAAATTAATATAATATTTCTAGGGTGGGAATTCTTTAGAAAAGGACAAACATTATTCAAAATGAGTTCCCAAGACAAAAATAAAGACACGAAGGAAATCAGAAACCCCTACAACTGGCCTTCTTAACTAGAAGTTTAGAAACTATAAGAAATTCCTTCTGAAACTAAATGTAAAATGTTATAGATCCCAGGAGACATCTCTATTTTCCTTAAGATACTTTGTGACTTATTTACCTTAAAGAAAGTTAAGACATACTGCTTCAGAATGTAAAGTCTCTGACATAAAAAGAAAGGATACAATAGCAATTCTGCCCGGTTCCAGAATGTCGGGAACAAATTAGCCCAAGCAGACTGCAGCTGACTGAACTTAATGAATGTTAGCCAGTGAAAAGCATTTTTTTTCTGAACTTATTGAAATCTTTAGTCATAGAATGTTTTTTCACATAAAGGGAAGTTTTTTTTAATTGGGCAAGATTCTGAGAATCATTATAAGCAACTATAGCTTAGAGTCTTAAGGACATTGAGAAATGACTCTAGTTACTAAAGGAAGGGATCTAAAATGTCTAAGAAGCTGAAATATATTCAGTGGAATAAGGAGCCTTTGATTCTTATAGAAAAGTTTATGTGCTCCTCAGACTCACATTAATATTTTCTAATTAAGTTGTTTAACCACAGCGCACAGTTGAGCAACGGGGAAATTCCTAAAAAATCTCCAAAGAAAAGTGATAGGAATAAAGAAGATAAAAAATCAGAGAAGTTTCTTGTGCCAAAACTCAAGCATATAAGACTTTTGGTAAAAAGTTGCTATTGTTAAAGCTCTCAGAAAAGATAAAGATAAGAAAAGGGAGATACCAATATTGTTTAATTTTATGGTAAACTCTCAGATCCAAGTAATTTTAATTATTCATATCTACAACAAAACTGTACCAAAGAGAATAAATAAACTTAACCATACAATTCCCCCCAAAAAGGAAAAGAATATTCCTTTTTAAAATTTAGTCATCTATGCTAACTACTATGCTTTATTTTGCCACAGTTCTTCTGTTCTTTTTTTAATAACCGAAGTTCCTTTTCCATCCCATTGCATCTTCTACCAGCCATGGTTAGCATTCAAGTCTGAAAGTAAATGTTAATTAGCTTCAATCTTATTTTCACTCATACTCATACTATCTCCTTTCTCTTTTTCCATTACCAAGTGTCATAGATGATACTATCATTACATTGCTTTCTGTATTTATAAGGGTCCAAGCTCATATCACCAGACTTAGGGGCGACATATTTATTCCCCTTAGACATTAACTCTTCCTTTCTTCTTCCTTTTTGATGGAAACAATTTTCAATAGTCTATATGAAAGATGAGCTCACCATTCTTTACACACTTAAAATTATAGACATGCTGGTGAGATTTATTTTAATGATTACTGCCATTTGCTCTTTCTATTTTATAGGATAGAGGGTCTGCCACTGCAAACTGAACAATTGGTTCATTGAAATTATTCTATCTCTGAAAGTGACCTCTATTTAATTTTCCAGGAAATGTATAAAACAGTAATTCACTGTGACAATAATAATATTCTGGAAGAACACAAAGAAAATTTTAAAATGCTACAGCAAGTTTGACTTCCCTTTTATTGCTATTTAATTTATAAAGCTAATGTTAATGCTCACAAAGTAAACCTACTAACATAAAATAACTGTCCTAAATTTTTAAACAGTAGCAGGTAAAAGATACAGCTTAAAAGAAGCTTAAAAGAGATGGCTTCAGTTTTTTGTAAAAATTGGAAACTTCTATTTTCTAATAAATTCATTCCAAGTACTATTTATTAGATACTGATGTGAAACTCAAGCTTTGAATGACTGGCCTTCTTAGAAAAGCTATATTAAAGTATTCCTCTATTTACTAATAACAGAAAATTGATCATTATGATATCAAATTAAGGAAGTTACTAATAATTAAGACAAAAGATACATAAATAAGGAATGCCTCATAGCTTGTGGATTAACAATTATAAAATACTAGAGCCCCGGTGCACGGATTTGTGCACCAGTGGGGCCCTCAGCCTGGCCTGTTCTCCTCAGGGGATGTCGGACTGCCAGTTTAGGCCCGATCCCAGCAGTCCAACATCCCCCGAGGAATGTAGTAGTGCGCAAAGCTGCAGGCGACCAGGGAGGAGCCCGAGCCTAGGCGGGGTGCCACTCCCACTCATCCCACCCTGCTGAGCCTGCTGCCGCTCAGTAGCACTGTCTCGGAGGCGGGAGAGGCTCGGGCTGCCGCAGCTGTGCTTGCCAGCCATGAACCCAGTGTCTGACGCCCGATGGTCAGCTGAGCCCGATGGTCAGCTGAGCCGCACTCCCACTGTGGGAGCGTACTGACCACCAGGGGGCAGCTCCTGAGTTGAGTGTCTGCCCCCTGGTGCTCAGTGCGCATCACAGCTCAACACAGGAGCTGCCCCCTGGTGGTCAGTGCACTCTCACAGACAACCTCCCGTGGTCCCTCCCAGGTGGGCTCCTGATCACTGGCCAGGCTGAGGGACCCCACCCGTGCACGAATTCATGCACCGGGTCTCTAGTATATAGATAAAGCATATGGATCAGAACTGAAAAAAATTAAATTTTAATTCACAGGCAATATAATATGTATGTACCATATCCTTAGTAACCTATAAAAGCATCACTAGGACTATTAGATGAGCTTAGCGAGGTTTTACATAAAGGCAATATATAAAAAAATTCAGTGGTATTTCTATATACTAGCAACAAGTAATTAGAAAGTAAAATTTAAAATCATTACCATCTATGACAGCTTAAAAATATAAAATACTTAGGGATAAATTTAGCAAAATATGTACAAAGTCTTTACATAAAAATATGAAAAATCAAAATTACAGGGAAAATTTTAAATGTTGCAAAGACAAAGTAAATAATACCTAAATAGAGAAATATAACATGTTCATGGATTACAATATTTAATATTGTTAATATGTCTATCCTTACCAAAACAAGCTATGGATTCAATGCAACCCCAATCAAAATCACCTTACTGGCAGACTTCTTTTTGCAAAACTTGAGAAGCAGATTTTAAAGTTTACTTGGAAATGCAAAAAACCTAAAATAGCTAAGTAATTTTGAAAACGAATATTTATATTGTCCAATTTCAAAATTTACTACGAAGCTCTTGCAGAGCTTTTCAACCTTTTTCATCTCATGACACACACACTCATTACTAAAATATTTTTTTTGCCTATCTTACAAAAAAAAAGGTTTTATTTTGATTTATTCATACCAGACAACTATTGTGTTGGCTGTTATAATTTTTTATTTGACAATCCAAGGGGAAAGAGGTCAGTTTCCCTGACTAAGAAGTCAAGTAATGCTTTTAAAAAATTTTGCAGCGCACAGGTTAGAAATGAAGACAAGTGTTATAATGTACAATAGAAAACCCAGAAACAGACCGCATATGTTTGGCAATTGGTTTCCTACAAAGATGCTAATATAATTCAATTATTCCTTTATATATTTTCAAACATTCATGAGGAGGAAACACTATTAGCCCATATTATTCTTTGGGAAATAATAGGATTAAAACGTGTAAAGGCTTACGTTTCCCTCATTAGTAACATTAAATCCACACAGAAAGGTATCTCAATGTTTCATCTTTTCTCTATGTTCAAAAATTGATTCCTCTCCTATGGGAGTTGGGAAGCAATCAACTATGCACTACAGAAATACAGCTGCTTTTATTTAAACTAGACAAAGGTAAACTAGAAGTGAGAAGAGTGACTATATGATTCCTAATATATATCCTGAATGTGTAAGAAAATAACAACCATCCAACAGAAGCTCTAGAAAATGTTTTATTTCAGATTAAAAATGGAAAGAAAAATCAATCATAATAATGGAAAACCTAATGTTGTCAAAGAATCTATAATATATCTTTGTAGTAACTGAAAAAGAAAATCAGCCCATTGATGAAATGCTTTTTATAAAATCAATGTCCTTGGATAAGGACAAAAAAGATTGAAAATTAAAACCAAAATTTAAATTGCTCCCATTTATCAGAAAAATATTTTCAAGAAAATGTTGATAATTGCTATGATTCATAACTGTTTTTTCAATATTCAATAAATATTATATTCTTTAAACTTCTAATGTCCCTCTTTGAAATGTAATGAAGTATTGGTATTTTTAGACCTGAAAGTTCCCAGAAATTCAAAAGAAAACCATACTCCCTCACCCCTTCATTTGTCCTTTTTAACTAAAGTAGCTTTTAATACTGGTGAAAGTGGTAATACTAGAGGATATAATAGCCTTGAAGTTAAAGTCAGTGTTAAGATTTTCTTTCACCAACCTTGATTATATTACATATAACAGATATTTTGATTCTGTTTGAAAAGGCCAAAGGGGAGTAAAGGATAGAAAAAAGCAGTACTTAATAAATGCCTGCTCTGTGCTAGACACAGTGGTGTGCTAATAAATGAACAATCAGCTCTTGGTATGTACGAGTGTGTGTGTGTGTGTGTGTGTGTGTGTGTGTGTGAAAAGTATATGTGTTTATTATATATTTTTCTGATATAAAGGATGTATAGGACAAATTTTTAAAAGTACAATAAAATATATAAGTCTCTTTATTGTAAATTTCATAGACCAAATTGATTCTCACAGAATGCTCTTGATTTTGCCAACTGATAAATGAGTGTAGTCACAACCTCTATGTTGTTTGATATTTTCATTTACATTAAAAAATAAGAAAAAGAGTGAAACAACGAAGATATATGTCATAACCTGACATGTTCATCAATGACATGAGCAACATTTTGCTGAATTAGTTAATAATTTAGAATATTTCCTCAATTTTTTTGGTGCCACTCACAGTAACAGGCAACAGACTCAATAAACTTTCAAGTTTAAACCACCTTACTGGCACTTTCTTAAATAGAGACAATCAACAAAACAATAAATCAAGCTCTGGTTTATAGTATTTACTATTTCCTGGTACGAGAGCTTTCAAGCTACCAATGAATGAGATAGCATTGAACACAGAGTTGGGAAGAGATGTACAAAAGCATATCATTATATAGTATTTCACCATAGATACAATAGACATAAATACTAATAAAATGTAGTAAAATAATTAGGAAGTGATGAGTTTTGAGCATTTATTGCCTTTCCTTTTAATGTAACTTAATTATAAATTTATGTAATTTAATTTTTAATGATGGCTGTCTAACAGTCAGCTCATAAGATTTCTAAAAATTTAACAATCAGCTCCCGTACACTACTGGCTGGATAGCATATAAATGTTTCACAAACATGGGAACTAAAACTCAGCCATGATTTGTTCAAGATCACATAATTGAGCCCTAGCCAATTTGGTTCAGTGAATAGAGCATCGGCCCACAGACTGATGGGTTCGGGTTCAATTCCCGTCAAAGGTATGTACCTCAGCGGCAGGCTTGATCCCAGGCTGTGGTCAGGGGCGTGCGGGAGGCAACCAATCAATGTGTCTCTCTCACATTGATGTTTCTTTCTCTCCGTCTCTCCCCCTCCCTTTCACCCTCTCCCCCAAAAAATCAATGGAAAAATATCCTTGGGTAAGGATTAACAACAACAAAAAGATAACATAGTTAATAAATGGTAACACTGTGATTCAAGCTGGGTTATGACCGCCTAATCTGTGATCTATTATAGCAGGTAATCGAGGATATAATGTACATAAACTTTAATATGAAAATTTATATAAGAATGTTTTTCTTTGCAAATGTTTAAATGGAAAGCTAATTTCATTATATTCTTTTAAATTCAAAGAGCAGATAATCTAATCACTTTAAATATGAGAAGGTTTGCCACAGGGACTAAGTTTGGTTGGAAAGCTAGGGACCCACCCACACAAATACTGATGGAGGTGTGTCTCACGGGAATTGGAAAGCCATGGCAACTAAGAGACTCTTATTTTTCTGTGTACATGTGCTCTGTTTATTCTCTACAGACATCTGCATTATCTCACTTTTTTTCTGTCTTTCAGAGTTCAATTAAAAATCAAAATATTTCTGTATCTTCCCACATTTAATTAGTAATAAATGCTTCCCTATTAACTTATTAAAAAATTTTTCACTAATCTGAACTCCAAATAACTTACTCACTGAATATCTATTGAGTGGGAAATGGTAAATATTGAAAAAACAATAATGCCTATATTTAAGAACTTTAAAATCTAACAATTAAGGCAAATTACAAACAAAATAATGCATTCATCTATGAACTTTTATGAGCTAAAGTACAAATAAGCAATTCACTATGAAATGAATGGATAAGAAAGAGCTTTGAACATAAGTGTCTTAAAGTTTCTGTTTCCCCCCATAATCGTAACATCTTCTGAAAGCCAGTGCATATCCTGATAGCCAGTAAAGATAAAAACTAAGATAAAAGCTGTTTTTAGGCAACTACAATAACACCATGAGGCTAAATTGCTAACATTACTTGCATTCTTTTTTTTTTAAGTATTCCAATTTCTAAGTTTTGGATTCAAGGAAATGAAATTATATAACACTTATAGACATGCATTTAAGCATAACCAATGAACATAGACACTAGGGGGGTGAGGGCATGTGCCGGAGGGTGGGAGGGGGGCGGGGGGAGGTTAAAGGGGGAAAAAGGAGACATATGTACTACTATGTGTAATACTTTAAACAATTAAAAAAAAACTATTTTGAGGGGAAAAAAAGAAAAGAAATTATATAACACTTAGATCCCTTGACCAAAAATACTAAACAGGTTGTGAGTGAAGTAGTTGTTGCAAACATTAAATAAACATGTATTAATTACTAATGATTAGAATAAAAGTCCACTTGTCATAAAAACAATACTATTATTAGGCTTTAATATGAAATATGAACTATAAACCATGATGCATAAAATAAATATATTTTAGAGCTAGTTAGATAGATGGGTATTTTATATATAGAACAACAAACTGACCAGCTCTCATCATTTGACTGATCAATAAAATACTTAATGACTCTATACAATTCAAATATTTCAAGTTCTGATGTGACAGAGTATTAGTCACTAAATGTACTTAAAATGTGCTTCAAATAAAAATTCTGAACAATACCTAATTTAAAAATAAAAGGATCAAGCTCAATCCTGTCTTCCCAACTGAATTAACAGATGTTGCCTGTTTCTGTTTGTAATACATGTCATTTCATGGAATTAATTATTTAGCTAATATTTTCTTTCTTATGAAATCTGGTGTTAATTGGAAATCAATTTTTCCCAAGTCTAAACAAGTTAAATGTCTAGAGAGCCATAATGTAATACCCAAATCTGTTTAAAAACATTTAAAAAGACATTATTTGATTAGTTTTCAAATAGACTTGGGTTATTAAAAACCAAACAGAAACACTCTGTTTGACAATATGTACTTTGGAATTTAAGTGTGTTTCTGCTTTTCAACAGGCATTATTCAATGAAGCACAATAAAACTTTATTAAAGATCAGTTCTCCCTCTAAATTGTACTGTTTTTCCTCACTGGCTCATTATAGACAAGGATCTCAGGATCCTTAACTAATTACATCTGCAAAGACCCTATTTCCAAATGAGGTCACATTCTGAGTTAATCTTTTTCTGCTCCAACATCCCCTCTAATACAGAGAGGCAATGCTGATTAAATAAAACCTTAACTTTTGCCACAGACATCAATGATATCATTGTTGCTAAGGCAATGAGGAAAAAATATAGCTTATATATTACCTAGTATAGAATTTTCTAAAAAAACATGATTTGGCTTAAACTTATTTTCAGTTATCTTTTGAGATTCCCTCTTCCATACTGACTTATAGTTCATGAGGTGAACTTATAGTTTGTATCCCTCCATCTTGGTTTCCAAGATATCAATCTTCAACGGTAGGTTCTTCCTACTAAAGTCCACCTCTACATGAGGAGGACACCTGGCCCATATCACTACTACTGAGCTCCGGACTCACACAACACACTGAACATTTGCCATCGGCTGTCCCACAAACACATTAAACTCAACATATCCAAACCTGAATTTAGTAACTTGGCAGTGTAAGGGTTAGAAACAAAGGCTCTGCAATCAAGACTACCTGACTTAAAATACAGGCCCTTGCCTTAACTGGTTTGGCTCAGTGGATAGAGCGTCGGCCTGTGGACTGAAAGGTCCCGGGTTCGATTCCAGTCAAGGGCATGTACCTTGGTTGCGGGCACATCTCCAGTAGGGGGTGTGCAGGAGGCAGCTGATCGGTGTTTCTCTCTCATCAATGTTTCTGGCTCTCTATCCCTCTCCTTTCCTCTCTGTGGAAAATCAATAAAACATATATTTTTTAAAAAGTTAAAATACTGGCCCTGCCTCTTTCTTATTAAATATCTGACCCTGGAAAAGATACTCCAATCTTTTATTTTTTTACTCTTTCTCTAATCTGTAAAATAGGAATAATTGTTATAACTATCCCAGTTAGTGTATCATAGTGCCTAAAATCAAGATCTGAAAAGGTCAATCCCTGTTTCACCACAGAGATTTATTCTATGTTGAAATGTGAGTCTTATGGCAATGGATTTCTGGATCCCAAAAAACTACAGGGCTTATTAGTATCAAAGATGTACTTTCCACTTCACCACATTTTAACCACATTTCTGTTATCAATGATGTGTACATCTTATAATAGTTTTTTTCTGATGATAACTGAGGAAATATTAAAATAGATACTGCCTCTCAACATAATGATTAATTCATTGACTAGGAATGGCATCTTTATTTGGGGTTTAGAATATCAAGTGGTGTTTATTCTACCTAAGTACTCAGTTTATTTTTCAGTCATCATTGAGCTTCAACTAGCAGCAGCCTGTGTAAGAGAAACCATATTTATTTAAGTTCCTTAAAGGAATCTATGATTTAATTATAAATTTATTAAATGTGTTTTTATTGATTTTAGAGAGAGAGGAAGGGAGCGGGATAGAGGGAGACATCAATGAGAAAGACACATCAATCAGCTGCCTCCTGCACACAGACTCGCCCCCACCCCCGCCCCCCAGGGGATCGAGTCCAAAACACAGACATGTGCCCTTACAGGGAATTGAACCTGGACCTATTGGTTCATGGATTGACGCTCAACCACTGAGCAACACTGGCTGGGCTAATTATCAATTTTTTTACTCAAGATTTTGCCAATCTCGGTCCCCAGCCCCCACAAACCCTTACTTACCCTTCAACAATGCAGGCCACATTATGACTTTTACAAGTCCCAGGCACTTTTGCCTTGGAAGCCACTACCTCAATTTTAAAAAACATTGAAAATTATATTTTACAATTGTATTAGTATAAAGATTAATATAATCCAGGTCAGATTCATTATATATTCATTACTTTATACTCATTTCTCTTCTGATTTTAAAATAAATTAAAATTGAAACAGGTTTTATGGGTTCCTAAGAGAATCATGGGCCCTAGGAACTAAACTTACAGTACCTAATGGATAAGTTAGCCCTGCTTCAAGATGAGCACTAATGGTCACACAATATCCAGATAGAAAGAGGTTTCTAACTATGTGATACAGGTCATTAACTAGCCAAATGTTTCAAGAGGTAAGCTAACTACTTCTAGTAGGTGAAGTATCTGGATGATCCTACAATGAGTTGTCAATTCAGTATAATAAAGAAAAGAGAAACCTTGAAATGGCTTTGGATGACCAGGGCTTAATGGATATACCAGTAGAACAAAGAGGAGGTTCCAGAAGGAGATGAAGACAGATAAGGGAAAGAAAAAAAGGAGGAAACTATTTTACTCTCAATATCTTTTGGAATGGCACTATATGATATCAGTCAGTTTCTAACCATATGGGAACAGGTTCTCAAAAGGCAGGGCTCTCAAAAAGGAATAAGACCAAAGTACTTCCTGCCTATTGCAAAGAAGTAAGTAAAAGCAGGTCCATATGTGAACTCCTCTTCACTGGAGAAGACAGTGGCTAGTACAATAAAAGGTTACTTACATAATTAATATAACAATGATTTCAGAACTGAAAAATATGTGCAAATGTTAAACTTCAGGAGTTTTTATTGTAGTATTGCCAGTAGTTACTTTCTGACTTTACTATAATTTTGGAATTATAGTATGTGTAAAGCTTCAATAATTTATGAATACTTTAGAGTTATACAAAACTCCCTAAAAAAAACTCCTGTCAAATAAAAAGCAGAAACCTGGAATGGAAGAATATGCTTATAATTTCTACACTCCTTTTTTTACAATATTTTTATTGATTTCAGAGAAGAAGGAAGAGGGAGAGAGAGATAGAAACATCAATGACAAGAGAGAATCATTGATCAGTTGCCTCCTGCACCCTCCCTACTAGGGATCAAACCCGCAACCTAGGCATGTGCCCTTGACTGGAATCGAACCCGGGACCCTTCAGTCCACAGGCCGACACTCTATCCACTGAGCAAAACCAGCCAGGGCTCTACACTCTTTAAGAAGACACAAACACAACCTTTAAATTTTTTTTCAAATTTCAAAGCTATATGGCTTACCAGTAACTATTATTCCAAAACTCTGGAAAATTCCTACTATATTAAGGACACCTTCTGTGTTAAAATATAAAATTAAAGAGAGTGTTCTCCATTCACCCAACATAATTACTTCATTCTTTTAAATACAAAAAGTGATAAAACAAAATGTATTCATATTAAAGATCTTGTGAAACATTGATAATTCCCCTGATCTGTGTAAACACACCACCTGTCCCAAACACACTAGCCTATAAATAATCAAGAGCTCTTCCCATCCCAAAAATGGAAACATCGTATCAGGAGGAAAGGAAAGCAAGAGAGACAACTGTGTCAAGTTGAAAAACAGTCTAAACTCTATTTTGGGACCAGTGTTGTGATGGTCAAGCATTTAGCTGTCTTAGGTAAGATTTTTTCAAAAGACCATTCAAACTTCAGGTTAATAATTATAAATTAACTTATCACTTAAAAACAAAATAAAATTACATGTCTATTCAACTAAGTTACTTATACATCAGATCATTTCACACCATAGGCTAATTTCTCAACTAATTTCTAGTTTCATTTAGTCTTTTCTTAAAATGAGAGTTCTAAATAAAATGAAAATATATAATTGAATGTATAAATTAATTTAAAGTAACACTGTAAATGCTTCTAGTTTAAGGTTTAACTCTCTCCTTTAAACATGTGTTTAAATGCTCATTGTGTATAACAATCTAAACCCTAATACTGTGTCTGAGAAAGACACATTTTACCTATATTAGGACAATGACTTTCAAACTGAGACCCACAAAAACAATGAAAAAATGGTTTTAATTCCTGTCCAAATCTAAGATACGCACAAAATCTTTCCTCGCCTCTATCAGAGACCTATTTTGATACTATTCCAAGTGACATTCCAAACCAATTACTAACAACTACCTAAGTTTATCCTTAGCAGGTCAAACTCAACATTCTCAGACTTGTTGACTAAATGTTAATAAATGGTACCACCCCCCACCCCCCACCCCAAAAAAGGAAAGATAAATTTATCTAGACCATTGAAACCTTACAACCTGGATTTCTCCAGTGTCAACACAGAACGGAGAACTACCCTTTTAAATTTTAATGACATCTAACCACCACATGCTCTGATTTTACTTTTATCAATTCTACCTTTTAAAAATTATGATATGAATAATTTAACTGAGTAAGGCACTCTATAAGGGCACAATTCTTGAACAGAATAACATATATAGGATTTTATTTACTGGCTGGTACAAGAAAGGACAGTAACATTCTAAGTTTGTTTTTAAACTTTAGCATGCATCAGAATCCCCTGAAGAGCTTGTTAAAACACAAATGGCCTAGGCCAGTGGTCGGCAAACTCATTAGTCAACAGAGCCAAATATCAACAGTACAATGATAGAAATTTCTTTTGAGAGTCAAATTTTTTAAACTTAAAACTGTATAGGTAGGTACATTGTTATTAACTTAATTAGGGTACTCCTAAGGCTTAGGAAGAGCCACACTCAAGGGGCCAAACAGCTGCATGTGGCTCGCGAGCCGCAGTTTGCCGACCACAGGCCTAGGCCTATTCCCTGATTCAGTATGTCTGAGCTGAGTTCAAAAATTTACATTTCTAATAAGTACCTAGGTGATACTGATGAGTATAGGTCAAAAAACCACACTTTGAAAATAACTGATCTAATGTTAAATTATAATATGCAATTTCATTTCCTACACATAAAATCATACATCAGATTGCTCTAACTCATCAATTTATAAATGTTACTTTATGCTAACAGTTTCTAATTATCTTTTATTGTACAGCAGATAATTAATGTGGCCTATTTCTTCAAGTTGTTTATTATCCTATATAATAAAAGCCTAATATGCTAAGTGTCCGGTCGTCCATTCAACCAATCAAAGGGTAATATGCTAATGATATGCTAAGGCCACTCAACCCCTCACTATGACATGCACTGACCACCAGGGGGCAGACGCTCTGACCGGTAGGTTAGCTTGCTGTTGGGGTCTGGCTGATCGGGACTGAGCTGATCAGGACCCTCCCGCGGTCCCTCCCGCGGTCCCTCCCTGGCGGGCCAACCAATCGTGCACCAGTGGGGTCCCTCGGCCTGGCCTGAGCCCACTCGCAATCTGGGACCCCTCGGGGGATATTGGAGAGCCAGTTTTGGCCCGATCCTGCAGCCAGGCCGAGGGACCCCACTGGTGCACAAATTCGTGCACTGGGCCTCTAGTACTTCCATGAAGAACGAAAACCTTCCATAAGGCTTTAAGACAATGGAAACTGCAAGTCTTTGGAAATTCTCCTCTATGTCCCTACATAATTATATTTACCATTCCTCATTAATCAGCTTTATTCTCTAAGACACATGGTTTAGTTTGGTTTGGATAACTAAGTTTGTCTTCCTTTTAATATTTCTTAAAAGAAAACCTAATAAGCTTTATTACCATATTAAAAGGCAGCTCCTTCTCCTATCTCCTAGCACTTTCTCTGTTCTTTTCTTCTGTCAGAACCACTTACCTTTTCATAAACCATACTTTAGCTTTATTAATCTCTAAGAAATAGAATATTAGAAAGATGCTAAAATGCACCAATTTATTAAGTCTAATTCAAACATTTTGATTCACCTGACAGAACCCAAGCATGCCTCTCCAAGCTTATCTTTCAGATTCACCAAATCCCTATTTCTGCAAGTCTATCTGCAAACTTTTCACCAGGTTTCATTCTTCTCAACTGTAAATAAAGTTCTATGCTCTCCTCTTTTAATTAACATTGCCATTAAAACCAATTTTCCTTGACAGTATGCAATTCATTCCAATCGTTTTTGATCTGCAAACTTATACAGGCATGCCTCGGAGATATTGTGGGTCTGGCTCCAAACTACCACAATAAAGCAAAGATTGCAATAAAGCAAGTCACACCAATGTTTTTGTTTCCCAGTGCATATAAAAGCTATGTTTACACTATGCAGCAGTCTATTAAGTGTGCAATAGCATTATGTCTTAAAAAAATGACCATACCTTCATTAAAAAATAATTTATTGCTAAAAATTGCTAACTATCATCTGAGCTTTCAGTGATTTGTAATCTTTGCTGGGGGAGGGTTTTGCCTCAGTGTTGATGGTTGCTGACTGATGAGGGTTGTGGTTGCTGAAGATTGGGATGGCTGTTTTCTTCAAATAAGACTCTTCCTTTCACAAATGATTTCTCTGTATCATGCGATTCAGTTTCATAGGACTTGTGACTGGTGTCTACAGTGTGCAGGAGGCAGCTGATCTATGTTTCTCTCTCATCTATGTTTCTACCTCTCTATCCCTCTCCCTTCCTCTCTGTAAAAAATCAATAAAATATATTTTAAAATAATAATAATAATAAATCTTACTATATAAATTACCTTATTCTGTCTCATCCTTTGTAAAAGGAATGCACAAATTTCGCTATTTCATTTTCTAACTGTACAACCAAAAGATTCCTTTGTGAATAGCCTAATAACATATTGTTTGGACTTATACGGCAATTGTAGAACAACAGCAACTCTTAAATATATTTAATCACACTAGATTTGCAATGCCCTGATTCAAATCACAGCTATTTTAACTTCAAATAAGATGTGCTTTCGGTGTATATGCAAAATTAATTGCATGTGGTAACACACTAAAGTAAATTCTATTTCCTTTTCCAAGCTCACTAACTATAACTCTTATAACAAACAGATAGCTGATCAATTTCTCATCAGGAACCATAAATTGGCACTCAGTCTCGTAGGTGATAAACTATGTTTCACTTTCAACCTTCAATGAAGAAAATGGAATTTTAATCAGTATTGGTATTCACTACCCCTCAACACTCTAATCCTAAAGAGATCAACCTGTGGTTACCAGGCCTAAGAATATTATTCAATCCTAAAAATCATCACACTTCATCTTTTCAAATAGAATAGAACTTTCAAGTTCAAAATATAACAATCTATGCTTTAAAGAATGAGATATTTTATCTTTTAAAAATATACACACATATATTTACAAGTGTGTGCATGTGCATGCATGTGCGGATATATATGTATGTACTTCTGCTGAAAAATAAAGCCTAAAACAATGAATGACTCAGTAGCAATGACACTTTGAAAGAGTTGCCAGTATGTGGCTTTTAAAGAAATTAACACTCCCTGGTTATCACTAAAAGAACCTTGACTCCTTGCCAGAATGTCTGATCCCATGTCCTAGGCTGGAAATACATGAGCCTGGAAAATTTTATCATATCAGGTATAAAAAAGGAGCTACCAAAGACTATGAGGGTCATATCAAAAGCAATGAGGAAATTAGATGCAGAGGTTCCCACTGGGCCAAAGATGAAAATCTGATCGTTAGCAAGGATAAAAACTACACTGTACCAAAACATACCAAGTATGTTTAAATATATTAATTCATTAAGACACTTTTAAAAAGTTTCATTGGTCAACTTTGGAAAATGTTAGAGAACCAATATTATTTTGAAAACTAGCAACAAAGGGAAAGAATTAGGCAATTATCCTACCTTTCCTATACAATTTGTATAGCTAAGGGTAACTAAAGGGAAGTTTCTCTTTACAAAATTCTGGTGATAAACACAGGAGAATTAGAACATCACTATTTTGTAAACCTTACTGAATTCATGAATCTAGGGTTAGGCAATAATTGTCAATAGCTAGTAACATTACAAAGAGAGAAACAATCTGCTATTATACATTCCTCCTAATAGAAATACACATCAGCACCTATAAAGTGTTCTTAGGGGAATAAATACATGTACATAGTATTTAATCTGAATTACATCAAGTCCCTAGATTTAACTAAAAATTTACAGGAACTACAGAAAACAGAAACCATGTTAAGGTATAGTACACCACAGAAGTGCAATCAGTAAAGTCCAGAATCTGAAAGACCAAAAGAAGCAAAAAAGTCTTTTTGTTCTAACAAATAATGATAAATTGTGAAGGAAAATGGAAGAGAAATAAAGTAAGTTAGAGGGAAAACCTATAGATGAGCTCTGACCAACAGAACTGTCTTCAATGAGAGAAATATTCTATGCTGTTCAATATAGTAGCCCCTAACCTCATGTGGCTACTAAGCACTCTCTCTCTCTCTCTCTCTCTCTCTCTCTATCTCTCTCTCTCTCTCTCTCTATATATATATATATATAGGTAGTATGATTGAGGGTCAGAATATTTCATTTCAATTAATTTAAATAGCTACATCTGGCTGCTGGGTACCAGAATGAATGGTGTTACTATAGATCAAATGAGAACTAAGAGATTTTTAATTAATCACAATATATCAAAAAATGAATGTTATTTGGGTCCTATTCAAACTAATAAATCTTTTTTTAAAGTATAAAATAATAAAATAATTAGGAAAATGTGAGTCCTGACAGGTATTTAATAATATAGAAATTACTATTAATATTTTTATGTGTGATGGGGCAGAGACTATCCTTTAGAAATATTTACAGATAAAATGATACGATTTCTGAAATTTGCTTCAAAACAATCGAAGGGGGATTAAGTAAGATTAGGCATTGTATTGATAAGGTACTTCATAAATTTTAGAAATGTAATTCTAAAATTAGTCTCCCATCGTCTAGAACTAAAAAGCAAGCTCACATCTGTTAAAACAACAAAGACCTGGGGACAGAGGTGAGGTGGAAGAAGATGCCTAAAGTGAAGTCAAGCATATAATCAGAATGAATAATTTACAAGCATACTTTCATCTTCAATGCTACTAAGAGCTGAATTCTAAGGAGCTTAGGGAGACTGTAACACATCTGCTAACCAAGTTGAATAAGCAGAGGGAACATAAGCAAAAAAGATCCAACAAAACCTGTTCATAAGATTGGGGACTAAAAAAGAAATGGCAGAAAAGCAGAGGCCACCGTAGTAGTGTTCAGTGGCTTATGTCCTTAACTACATCTATTCATTTCATTTCAGAAAGTCAGAGAACTGTATTAAGCTAACACTAGCTAAGTACACTCCCCATCAAAAGGAATACTTAACATATGTAGTATTCTCAACAATAAAGATTTTAAAATATAAAAAATAAAGGAATACTTTGTAATGAGAGGCCAAATGTGAAAAGAAAACAACTAAAGCATCTGGAGGTCTTTCTATTTTAATTCAAACAATCTGAAAAATATATTCCACTGAGTAGACATTTAAAAAAAAAATTCTCCAACAATTCATATATTTTTCAAATCTATGCCTATTACATGTATCTTTGAAGGGAGGCATATCACATATGTAAAAACATGAAGTGGTTTAATATCTTACAAAAAATATGCAGCCAACCCAGTAGCTTATAAAATATGATTCCTCAGCAATCAAAGGGAATTCTATGCTTGGCATCAAGACAACATAAATGCACAAAAACACAAAATCTTTAAATTAGGACTTTATATCATCTGTTTCTCCACTGGTTTTAAAGAAATGTTACATGTGTCAGTTCAGACTATAACTTATAAAATTATAGTATCAACATTATAAAACAACAAAAAATACAATTAGCCATCTACCCAGCAAGGAAAATCTGCATCTCTTTAGAAAAGTTTAAAAATTTTTAAAAAGACACAAGCTAGGTTAATTTACTCCCTTTTTTCATAAACAGTACTTTGATTTTAAGGAAGCTTGAGGAAAATAATTATTTTTATTCCGACGCACTGATGCGCTCTGTAAATATATAAGGTATGTGACTATTTTAGATAGTAGGACAAAATCTCTGGTCACAAGGGACTTCCATTGGTCTCAAGAGAATAGGTCAATGAAAAAACACAGATATCAGAAAGTGACAAATGCTATGCAAAGAAATAAATTAGAGTGATGTAATATAAAGTGACTAAATAGCTATATATATGAATGGGCATTCAAAGGCCACTTGAGGGGCACAGCCATGTGCCCTTCAAGAATGATCCAATGATTCTCAACAGACGGCAAGAGCTAAGGACCTATTATAAGAGCAAGCTTGGCCTGATTTAGGGACATAAGAAAGGCAATGTGTCTGGAGTCTAGTGAGCAAGAAAGAAAATGGCAGAAGGTGAAGTCATGGACGAAGGACTAGATTATTTAGGGCCTTCTAGGTCAGAGTAAAAAATTTTTATATTATGCCCTCAGACTGTAAAAGAAATAGCCTTATGAAACTCACTGTCTCTGGGCAGTGAGGTAAAGAAAAAGTTCTTAACTCTAAATAATGTTCATTTTAGCAGACTTTCACAGAATTCCATTTTCCTATAAGAGCTAGAAATGTATGAAAATTACAGCATGATCCAGCATAAAGGGCTGAAGAAAGATCATCATAATTTCCAACATATCTCAAAGTATCTTTGTTAGAAACCAGATGGTAAAACTTAAAAAGAAAAAAAATTAAAGTAGCACAACCTTGAAAATAAAATTAAAAGAATCACTATTTAAAGCAAGTTACACAAGGTGAGAAAATCAGTTTAACTTCCATGTAATTTCATTTTTCTTACATTACTAAAATATTTTGAGGAGGTGCTCTTTAGGACACATTAAATATGAGATAATAACCAAAAAAAAGAACTATACATTTTGATAAATCTTAAATGTCTTCAGTGAAATATTAGAGAATTAAATATATTATAAACCAAAATTCAGTGACATAACACTAGTATCTAAGTGCCAATATCCTGGTAAAGATTTTGAAGTATTGAAGGAAGCACATTTTCAATTCAAAATGATTAGAAATAAAAGATGTAAGATAACAAAATTTTAGATTATAGATCTATAGTTTTATTAAACAACTTCAACATCTATGTCATAAAAATAAGCCTGAAAAAGCTTGTCATTAGAATGACTTCATAGAATACCAGTATGGTATTTCATAAAGATATTAATCTGTATTAATCTAGAATATTCTTGGCAAATACTTTTTCACATTCTTCTCTCCTAAAAAAAAAAAAAAAAGTGATGGAAAAAATTTAAAATACCCAGCCTCAGAAAGAATACTCCCTCAAAAAATAGTTGTTGAATTAGCTAATTAATTACTGACACAAGAACCCATACTACTTTAACTTAGAACTCTCCAAACCTATCAAAGGTTAAACCCATAAATAATGAGCTGTGAGCAGAAGCTGAGGTAACAGAAAAAGAAGGATCAATAAAGATAATTAGAGAGATAACCACTGTCCTTAGGTTGTTTTATGACTGCCAAACTGTACTTGCATACATATAAATGCTTCTCTCTCTCTCTCTCTCTCTCTCTCTCTCTCTTTCTCTCTCTCTCTCTCTCTCACATACACACACACACAGAAAATGTGCTTTGTTGTTTTAGTCCCAGTTTAAAGACATGGCATAAATAGAAAGAAAAAGGTGTGTTGTCCAGACTAATTATGGATTAAGGATCCACTGAAGGTTGATGGATAAAGAGAAAGGTATGAAAATACATTTGGAGGTTTCAACAATAAAGAATTTTTAAAAAGAAAAAGAAAATACATTTGGAGGGGTTGAAAATGACACAGGTAAGAAATTTGACTCTAAGCCAGTATATGATTCACAATGCTAAGGTTGATTTAAGGATATATGAAAGATCCATCATAGGGAAAATGTTAACTAAACAAAAAATAATCTGATTGAAATATAATGTAATTATGATACATATTATGAAAACTAAAAAAGATCTACATAATAGGACAGGTTATATTGGTTTTGTACTGTGCAGTTTAAAATATCGTTCCTTAAAAAGAGATTTTATGTGACTACATGTAGGAAGGAGTTAATGCATCTTACCTTCCACAGAAGGTGCCTGGTCCTGAGCTGAATACAGCATATCCTTGAAAGCCTATTAGGAAGAAACAAAAGGAATACATGAATTGAATAATATTTACATTGAAAGCATTTGAAGCTAAACAATTACTTCTTTTTCAATATCCACACAATGACTATATACTGTTCCCTAAATTAATTTAGTGAATTTTTTCCTTTGTTTCTCTTGCCTTAAGAGATGTATCAGCAAAAAATCTGTTATATGAGATGTCTGCATTTTACTGCCTATGTTTTCTTCTAGGGTTTTTATGGGTTCATGACTTAAATGTAAGTCTTTTTTCTATTTTGAGTTTATTCTTGTGTATGGTTTAAGTTGGTGGTCTAGTTTCATTGCATGTATTTGTTCAATTTTCCCAACACCATTTATTGAAGAGACTGTCTTTACTCCATTGATTGCTCTTGCCTCCTTTGTCAAATACCATTTGACCATAATGGCGAGGGTCAATTTCTGGGGTCTCTGTTCTGTTCCACCGATCTATAAGCCTGTTCTTGTGCAAGTACCAGACTGCTTTTATTATAATGGCTCTGTAGTATAGTTTGATATCTGGTATTGTGATCCCTCCAACTTTGTTCTTCTTTCTCAAGATTGCTGTGGCTATTCATCATCACTATTCATCAGAGAGATGCAAATTAAAACTACAATGAGGTATTACAGAATGGCTACCATCAGTAAATCAACAAACAACAAGTGCTGTTGAGGATGTAGAGAAAAGGGAACCCTAGTACACTGCTGGTGGGAACACAGACGGGCGCCGCCACTGTGGAAACAGTAAGGAGTTACCTCAAAAATTTAAAAATGAAACTGCCCTTTGACCAAGCAATCCCACTTCTGGGAATATATCCTAAGAATCCTGAAAGAATATATGAAACCCTATGTTCATAGCAGCATTATTTACAATAGCTAAGATCTGGAAACAGCCCAAGTGCCCGTGTAGATGAGTGGATTAAAAAGCTGCAGTACATTCACACAATGGAATTCTATGCAGCTGTAAAAGAGAAGTTCTTACCCTTTGCAACAGTATGGATTGACCTAGAGATTATTATGCTAAGCGAAATAAGCCAGCCAGAGAAAGGCAAATATCCATGATCTCACTTATATGTGTAATCTAATGAACAAAACAAACCGATGAACAGAATAGGTCCAGAGGCATGAATACATAGAACAGATTGACAGATCTCAGGAAGAGATTAACCAAAAAACTTATATGCATATATGCATAGCTCATGTCACAGACAATAGTGCAATGAAGGCTTGAAGTGAGACAGTGGCTGGGTGAAGGGGGGCAAAAGAGGGAGGGGAATGGGGGACATCTCTAATATTGTCAACAATAAAAAATAAATTAAGAAAAAAAGGAATTTAGTGAAATACGTCAATTAACTGTAATAAGCTAAAACAAAAATACTTTATTTTCATACCAATCCAGTACTGTCTAATTTTTAAGACAAGGGATAATTTGTACACTTTAAAAATTAAAGGGCATTTGAAAAATGCCCCTGAAAAATCATCTGAGAGAACATAAACTCTCTGACTAAAAGAAAGAAGTTATAGAAACTGAGAACAAGAGTCCCAGAGGAATACAATGGAACACCACATAAGAAAATATGAAACACTAGATAAAAATTTTTTAAATCGTGTTATATACATAACATAAAATTTACCATCTTAACTTTGTTCAATTGTACAGTTCAATAGAATTAAGTACATTCACACTGTGTGTACATAATTTACAGAATTCTTTTCATCTTGGGTAGAAATACTTTTCAATGGAGGTCTGGAAAGTCCTCCCTAACAGTTCAGGACTATAAAGATAGTAAAGGTTTTATTGTTTTTTTTTCCAAACCAGGAAATCAACTAACAACCATATTTAGGTACTCTAAATGATTGCCCTTTGGTCTCTTTAAGTGGTTTGTGGGACAGGAATAAAAAGCATTTATTCATATCTATCAAAATGGTAGAATTAATTAAATGGATAAGGCTCCAGAGCTAAAGAGCTGGTCATCAGCTGAGGTGACTGTATCCAGTTCCACAGCTTCAAAGTTTAAAATACCACCTATTAGTGATTCCTAAATTGGCCACCAGCATTCCTCAACTTATGTACAATTGACATTTAGGGCCAGATAACTCTTCTTCGTTGTGAGGGGCTGTTCTGCACATAAGAGGATTTTTTTTGTAGCACCCCTGGCATCTAGGGACCCATTAGATAGCAGTAGCAACCAATCCATCAAAGTTGTGACAACCAAAAATGTCTCCAGACACTGCCAAATGTCTGGAGGAACAAAATCACCCCTCCCCAAAACCACTGGCCTAAAGTCATTCAAGCATATAAACCGCCCCCCCCCCCACCAAAAAAAAAATCACAAAGAATATACCTCCAGGGTAACCCATTCTGTATTGAAGTCTAGTAAATGATATTCTTCCCAAATGAATTACCATTGCTTTAGATTAGTGACCAACCTGTTAGTTCCATGACTAAATAAGCTTGACAATATATAGTAAAAAAGACTTCCAAAGATTCACTATTTATGTAGAATTTGAGGCAATACAGTATTTTATTACAAAAATACAAGTAATACAAGTATTTTATTACAAAAAAATACTTGCTCCTTGTTTCAGGTTCCAGACACCAAGCTCTGAAAACCCTTCAAATTTACTATCTTTTGCATACGAATGGTGGAGGAGTGGTGGGGAAGGCCCCAGATAGCTTCAGGATAGGGGTTGGTCCCCAGAAAAACCATCAACCTGATTAGAAGGTTAAAGCTTTTAACCCCATCCAAGACCTCTGAGGACAGGAGAGTGGCTGAACATTGGGTTCAATCACTAATAGCCAAAGATTTAATCATCATGCCCATATAATAAAACCTCCACAAAACATAAGTCACATCCAATTTATAGTCAGCCAGGCAGAAGTAGTGGGTACGTTGGGTACCCCATTTGCAGCTGGCATCTTAAGTAGGAGTAGTCTTGTGGGAGTTAGCCCTTAACCAATGGTGTCTGTGCTAACTCCAGACAGTGTCAGAATTGAACACACAGTTCAATTAGACACACAGCTGGTATAGAAGAAATGGCTGTCTGTGTCAGAAAAAAGTACATTTGGTGTCAGAAAATACCCAAACAGAAATCTTTTTGGAAAAAAAACCTTTATTAGTGGGACACAGCTTTTGTAAGATTACATTTGAAGCTCAGCCTCATGTTTACTGACTACTAATTCTTACACTTACTTGTGTACAAAAGCTCTAAGTCAGCGGTTCTCAACCTGTGGGTCGCGACCCCTTTGGGGGTCGAATGACCCTTGCACAGGGGTCGCCTAAGACCATCGGAAAACACATATATAATTACATATTGTTTTTGTAATCAATCACTATGCTTTAATTATGTTCAATTTGTAACAATGAAAATACATCCTGCATATCAGATATTTACATTACAATTCGTAACAGTAGCAAAATTACAGTTATGAAGTAGCAACGAAAATAATTTTATGGTTGGGGGTCACCACAACATGAGGAACTGTATTAAAGAGTCGCAGCATTAGGAAGGTTGAAACCACTGCTCTAAGTGAATATGTCAAAGATATGGGACTTCTTTTAAGAAAAATGTATGTAGACACACTCACTATTTTTCTTTACAATTTCAGATGTCTCAGAGACCACTAACTTCATCTAAAGAAAAGTTAGTCCATAAGATCTTACCAAACATCAGAAAGTCTTTATTTCACCTTAGAGATGAGTATTTTATATTAAAGTCCTGTATAGCTGTAGAGTGGTGGTTATGTTACGTGGCTCGTACACAGTAGGAGCTCAATAAATAATTCTTATATTCAAAAGTTTCTTCTTTGGAGAAAATTACTTTAAAGATGACTGAAAAAGCAAAATCTCTGACATATAATGAAAATGAATTGAATTTGCAAAAGGAAAGCTGACAAAATTAAGTTTTTTTAAATGATTAAAATTCATTTTTTATTATAAAACTGAATCATAATTTCATTTAAATCAAGACAACCCTCAGCAAAATCATGGACAATTCTCCTTCTTACTACTTCAGTTTTCCTCTAAATAAGACTTTTTTTTTTACGGTAACAGACTCTAAAGAACTCCATAAATAGGATATCATTCTATACCTGTGACAAAAGAATAGCCCCCATTTGGGAAACAGGGGTGGGACAAGCCACAAAGTATTGTCTTAGTACCTAAGAATTGTCTGTAAGTCACCCAGATCACTTGCCTGGGTTAGGATGGAATACATCCAAATATACAAAACAACAAATTAAAAGAGTTTCCTAGATGCTTGCTCTTTTATTTTAAGGAAATCCAATACTTTATATAAAACTCTGAACTTGTATAAAAAATAAAATAAATACATACACATGTCCGTTACAGAAGATTGATTTCTAAAGGATTCAAAACAATCTTGTTCATCAGCATCTCAGAGTGTTATTTTTGTTAGAATGTTACTGAAATATATGTAAACTAGGACAAAACTCTTAGTGTTTATTAAGAAGCCATAAAACAGTAAAATCTTACAAATTAAATCCAAATACAACCACAAAACCAATACTAATCAACAACATTAACATAACAGGACAACAGATGTTGTTTGCAGAGACAAAAATCTCAACTGATAATATGAATACCATGCTGACTGCCAATATACCTGTTCTTCTGAGTTTGGAATGCCTATGTAACTGTGTCAGATGTGACATAATTCCCTAATCTCTCTTCATGAGGCAGCATAATAGAGTGGCTAAGAACTACAGAATTAGACAATATGTATGAAAACCAATTCTATCATTTATTAGCTTGGGAAAATTAACTGTTCTGTACTTCAGTACCCTTATCTGTAAAACAGGAATAGTGACTGCACATATCCCACAGGCTTATAGTGAAAATTAAAAAACTCTTAAAACACAAATGCTTATATTAATTACTAGAGGCCCGATGCACGAAATTCATGCAAGGGGCTTGGCCCTCGCAGCCATGGTGGCTGCCGCAGCCCTCTCAGCCCTGCCTTCATCCAGAAGGTCGTCGGTCTGTCCCCAGCTGTCTGATCTAATTAGCATATTATGCTTTTATTATTACAGATGATTCATGATTATTCATGAAGAGCACTTAGAACTGCTTAGAACACAGAAGATACTCAAAGAATGTTAGTTAATAGAATGTGAACTAACACAAAGCTTATGTTATACAGCAGGTCTGGCATCATCTGGCCCTCTACTGGCCATTTATGCATTAGATATGCTTCAGTTCTTAATGAACTCTTCACAAAGTAGTATAGTACTATCTGAAGCCAACATGACTAAACAAGCATAAACATAGGCACTATAATCTCCTGGCATTATTAGTTTATAAAATAGTCATCTAGATGATATAGAATATGCTTCTATAATATTTTCAGATGATTGCTGACATGAACACACTATCTTTTTAATTCTCATAGGAAACCGACAGACTCCTAAGATAATAAATGCATATTCCAATTTGCATATGCTTTAAACAACAAGGTCTCCTAAATACATTACTTGAACTGTCTACAATATATTGTACAAAATAGGTTATAGTTCAAATTTAATATGTATGCAATAATACTACCAATACAAATTTCTTATATTGTTAATTCTAATAACCCATAGCACTTCATCTCTAATCTCCTCTCCAAAGCATAGATAGATTTCACAGACCATTTCACAGATAAAGGAGGTCAAAAGCTAGAAAAACTCCTATTTCCTATCAACTCGTTCCATTAGTCTCATATATAACATACTAAAAATATTATCACCTTTATCAATAAAATATCTAACCTATGTGGTTCTTATTGTTTCAACATTCATTCAAAGTCAACACACTGCATGCAATCTAATTATTGGATTAACAAACAATAACATAAAACACAGGCATTTGAAGAGAAAGGGCAAGGAATATTTGTTATATACCTTTAAATGAGTCATAATCCCTGTTAACAGGGCTTTATAATTGGGCACAACTAATATCAGACTTTTACCTGAAAACTTTTGCAATTGGAACTCCTAAATAATAAAAATTTGATATATTCTTTAAAAATATGTACATTGGGTGTTGATCTATAGCACCATAGAAACATTCTCCAATTATTTATTTAGTTTCTACTTCCTCTTTTTGCATTCCCTGTTTTAATTTTTTTCCACCAGAAATATTGGGAAACCGTGAATAATTTGCAAGTCAGTTACATCTGACCTGGTTTCTTTGTCTCATCACCCAGAAATCAGTCACGTTTCCTAATACTAAAGTGCTAAGGACAGGTCTGTAAATCAACTGATAAACCTCAAAAGAGGACATTCTAGTATTCTCAAGTGTCCTGTACAAAGAATCCTCATTTAATTAATTTTCACTTTTATCCCCAAATAGAAATAAACTAACCTGGCTGGTTTTGTTTTTTTAAATTTAAATTCTTTATTGTTTAAAGTATTACATAAGTCTCCTTTTCCCCCCACTGACCTCTTCCCGGCTGCTCCCACCCCCCAGCACATGCCCTCACCCCTCTACTGTTGGTGTCCATTGGTTATGCTCATATGCATGCATACAAGTCATTTGGTTGATCTCTTACACCCTCACCCTCCGCCTTCCCTCATAGGTTGGACAGTCTGTTCGATGCTTCTATGTCTCTGGTTCTATTTTTGTTCACCAGTTTATGTTGTTCATTATATTCCATGTGGTATTTATCTTTCTCTGACTGGCTTATTTCACTTAGCATAATGCTCTCCAGTTCCATCCATGCTGTTGTAAATGGTAAGAATTCCTTCTTTTTTACAGCAGTGTAGTATTCCATTGTGTAGATGAACCACAGTTTTATAATCCACTCATCTGCTGATGGGCACTGTAGTAAGTTTTTAACTCAGGAGTGTATGTCCTCCAAATTTGTTCTTTTTCAAGATTGTTTGGCTATTTGGGGCCCCTTGATTGCCATATGAATATGAGAATCAGAATTTCCATTTCCAGCTGGCGTGGCTCAGTGGTTGAGCATCAACCTATGAACCAGGAGGTCACGGTTTGATTCCCGGTCAGGGCACATGACCAGGTTGTGGGCTCAACCCCCAGTGTGGGGTATACAGAAGGCAGCCAATGATTCTCTCTCATCATTGAGGTTTCTATCTCTCTCTCCTCCTTTCCTCTCTTCATTTTGAGACGTTCTTCTTCACTCATTGCAGCGTTTTCCTGCCAGCCCTGGAAAGGCTCTTGCGGCGGTTTCATTGGGTATCCAGAGTTGGAAGCATCCTAACCTGGCTGTGTTTTATGATAAAAATAATCTATAAAGTCAATAAAAACTCATATAAATTCCTACAATCTAATACATTACAACAAAATTAATATACTCTTGCACCTACTTAATAATTCTGAGCCTACAATATATTAGAAGTAGTATACATTGACTCCTTTCATGGAATTCAAAAGTACCCCATCGTTAACTTTTGCAATTCAATCTGCAAAAGTTGTTTGAACATCCTGGGCCCAGTGGCTCAGTTGGTTAAACAACATTTCCTAACCCAAAAAGTCGTGAGGGTTCAATTCCTGATCAGGGCACATAGTTGGGGCAAGTATTGGAGGCAATCAATTGATGTTTCTCTCTCTCTCTAAAATCAATAAAACATATCCTCGGGTGAGGATTTTAAAAAAATAATTGTTGCATTATATTATTGAATCTATTAAATGTATACTAAATGTGTAAAATATATATAATTTAAAATAGGAAGAAGTAATTTGGAATATATATTGTTATATTCACATTTATGTATTTCCATACTAATTCTGACCTTCACTGACATGGCTTTTACTATTTCTATGTGAATAAATCCCAAACCTATATCCTCAGCTATGTCTGCTAACAAAAACTCAGAATGCCCAAAATTCAATTTGTTTTCTCCCCAAAGCCTAGTCTTCTCGTGTTCTTTATTTCTGTTAATATCATTGCTGTTCTTTATTTCTGTTAATATCATTGCCAATATCCGAATCACACAAATTCACAATCTCGGTTATTATGGTCTCACACATTCAACAAATAGTTAACTGAATATTTGCTATGTGCCAGGCACTGCCCTAGGTACCTGGGATACATCAAGAGGAAAATAAAAGTCCCTGTCCCAGTGGAATTAACATTCTTCATTCTCCTTTCCATCCCTGAGTTTAGTGATCGGGTTCAATCAATGCCACTATCACAATCTCTTCATTCATTCTCTCCTTTTCTTTTATTTGAACTATTTCAACAGACTCTTAACTGATTTACCAATCTATAAGTTTTCATCTCTCTAATACATCTCACAAACTGTTGTCAGATCAATGTTCCCAAAGCACCAATCTGATTCTCCTGCTCAAAACTTATAAGGATTTCCCAATGGCCATAAAATAAAGCCCATACTCCTCTGCTGGCCTCTAAGGCATCCAGAATGGTCTAATCTACCTTTGTAGGCTTATCTTCCAAACTGGAGAAAACCAATTTCATTTTCACAACCTAAACCTAACACCAAAATGAATAATCTATTACTCATTTTAGCAACCTCATCTTTACCTTTGTTTACAACTATTGCCTCTACCAGGAATCCCCCACCTCTACCACTATCTTTTATATCTAACCTCCAAATCTTAACTATCCTTTAAGATGTAAATTGAATTTAATCTCTTTTATGCTTTGTTTTGATTTCTCCAGCTGGAGGTCATTACTCCCTCCTATGAAATACTATAGTACTCCATTTGAAATCATTTATAGCACTTAATATTTCTACCTTATGTTTTAATTACCTATCTGTTATTTGATCCTCATTTGACTGGAAAGTCAGGTTTTTAGCCACCTTGCTTATACTTGTATTTTAATATTATTATTAAGAAAGTTACTAAGGTTAATTCATTCAATGAACATTATTGGAAATCTATTCTGTGCACTATGCCAGGCTCTAAAGAAATACAGTTGACTCTTGAATAACATGGGTTGAACTGCATGGGTCCACTTATACATGGATTTCTTTCAATAAATACTATAAATGTATTAATTCTTCCTTATGACTTTATTCCCTCTAGCTTACTTTATTGTAAGAATACTGTACATAATACATATAACATACAAAATATGTGCTGACTGTGTTATTGGTAAGGCTTCTGGTCAACAATAAGTTATTTAGTAGTTAAGTTTTGGGGAGTCAAAAGTTATAGCCTCACTTTCTACTGTGTGGGGGGTTGGCACCCCTAACTTCAAGTTGTTCAAGGGTCAACTGCAATGATGAATCAAACAAGGAGATGACAAACATATAAATAAATAAATTAAAATATAATGTTAAATACTAAAAAGAAATACGAATAAAATTTCAAAGTCTAAGGCAAAAGCAATCCTATATAATAAAAGGCTAATACGAAAATCAACCAAACAGTGGAATGACTGGTCACTATGACTCACACTGACCACCAGGGGGAAGACGCTCAACGCAGGAGCTGCCCTCCTGGCCCGAGCAGCAGCGGTGGTGGGAGCCTCTCCTGCCTCTGTGGCAGCACTAAGGATATCCAACTGCCAGAGGGAGAGGGCCTAAGCCAGCGGTGGGCAACCCTTGGCACGCGTGCCAAAGATGGCACGCCAGTAACTTTTGCTGGCACACGAAACCCTCTCTTAAAATCTTCCATTTACAAATTTTTTCTTAATACCAACATTTTTTTTTTTTAATATATTTCTTTATTGATTTCAGAGAGGAAGGGAGAGGAGAGGGAGAGAGAGAAGGAAACATCAATGATGAGTGAGAATCATTGATCAGCTGCCTCCTGCACACCCCCCACTGGGGATGGAGCCTGCAACCCAGGCATGTGCCCTTGGCCGGGATCGAACCTGGGGCCCTTCAGTCCACAGGCTGACGCTCTATCCACTGAGCCAAGCCGGCAAGGGATCATTTTTATTTTTCAGATAAATTCAGTGTAGATGCATCTTAGATAAATAAATAATTTTACATAACAAGTTATCTTAAAGACCATAGACATGGATTGATGAGAGAGGAGAAGAGCAATTTCTATGCCTCTGCCTTAACTCTCCCTGCCTTCCTAGATCTGACCAGTGTTTTGGTTTCATCCACATATGCTTGTGAATCTTTATTCTCAGTGATGAATTTTGTTAAGTCTCGTAATAGGAGTAGCCGGATGGATGATAGTAGTAGCTCGTGCATATCTCTGAAGGTCACGAAATATAAACCTGATGTAAAATCTCTGTCATTAGTGATGCAGCAGCAAAAGTCCCACTGATAATATCAAACAAAGTCATAAAGTTTTCTGTTGGACTATCAGTGTATATGTATACATTAAAAAATAAATGTATTTTTCATCATCATATGCTGTGTTTTTGTCGCTCGAATGAATTTTATTATTTCTTCAAGGTTCTTCACATACGTACACCTTAAGAGATATCAAGTAGGCGTAACATGTTCTCAAAAAATTAGGGTTGGCACACAGAAGAATTTTGAGACAGAGATTTTGCTGGTTTTGGCACACACTCACAAAAATGTTGTCCACTCCTGGCCTAAGCCGTCAGTTGGACAGCCCCCAAGGGTTCCCAACTGCAAGAGGGCACAGGCCGGGTGAGGGACCCTCCCCCTCCCAAAGTGCAAAAATTTTGTGCACTGAGCCTCTAGTGAAAAAATAAAAGTAGATGAAATATAGGAAAAGAAAGATACCATGAAGCAAAACAGGAAAATTAGGCAAACAACTAAACAAGAACAAAGGGAAATTAATATCTCCAAGATTTTGAGCCCAGGTAAAAAGAAAGTTGATTATTGATCACATTAACTAAGTTGGAAAAAATCAAAGAAAAAAATGTGGGCAAAGAAAAGATAAACGTTTGGGTTGACAAACCACTTTAGGTATCCACAGGACAACTGAGATGATCAACAAACAAATGAAAAAAGAGATCAACAGTTTGAAAGATAGGTCATAGCTAGTGGCTAAGAGTTGACAATCATCTATATAAAGGTGATTTGAAATTGCCTAGGGTCTGGATAAATGAAATTTCTCAGAAAGTGAGGAGTGGGCCATCAACAGAATCTTTTGGAATATACAGTAGCAATAAGGAAAAAATCAGATGTATATGGTGCCATAAAAACTAAAGTGTTTTAAGAAGGAAGAGAGATTTAAAATTATCAAAAGCTGTTTGGAGAAGAGATATCTGTATCCCCTTGTTCACTGCAGCATTAATAACAACTAGAGGCCCGATGCACGAATTCATGCACAGGTGGGTTCCGGGCTGGCAATCGGGGCCGATCAGAGCCAGCGGGCTAGGGAAGAGACCATGGGAGGTTGGCCAGCCGAGGAGGTTGGCTGTGGGAGCTCACTGAACACCTCGCCGGCCAGGGGGAGGGACCTTGGGAGGTTGGCTGGCCACTGGAGGTTCGCTGTGAGAGCGCAACTGACCACCAGGGGGAAGCTCCTGCATTGAGCATCTGCCCCCTGGTGGTCAGTGAGTGTCATAGCCACCAGTCAACCGGTCGTTCAGTCGACTGGTCATAAGGGTTGCTTAGGCTTTTATATATATAGATAGCCATAACGTGGAAATAACCTAAGTGTCTATGAACAAATGAATGGATAAAGAAGATATAGTATGTATGTATGTATGTGTACACACACAGAGGAATATTCAGCTATGAGAAAGAAGGAAACGCTGCCATTTGTAACAAACTGGATAAATCTTGAGGGCATTATGTTAAATGAAGACAAATCATTTACATGTAGAATCTAAAAAATCTGAACTCAGAAAGTAGAGAGACTTGGTTACCAAGGGCTGGAATAAGGGGAGGGGAGGAGGTAAAGGAATGGGGAGATATTGGTCAAAGTACAAACTTCCAGTATAAGATTAACAAGTTCTGAGTATCTAAAGTATAACACGATGATTATCATTAATAATACTGTATTCTATACTTGAAAGTTGAAAAGAGTGTATCTTAAATGTCACAAAAAAGAAATGATAATTATGTAATGGGCTGGAGGTGTTAACTAATGCTATGGTGATGATCATTTTGCAATATATAAATACATCAATTAACACGTTGTACACCTTAAATTTATACAATGTTATATGTTAATTATATCTCAATAGAGCTGGACAAATAATTTAAAGATAAATGAGAATATCTGAGTTAAAAAAAAACAACCAAGAAAAGGTTCATTATACTAATAGTAGTTCTGTTTCTTTTAAAATATATATATATTTGTATTGATTTCAGAGAGGAAGAGAGAGGGAGAGAGAGATAGAAACATCAATTATGAGAATCATTTATTGGCCGCCTTCTTGTGTGCCCCCTACTAGGGATTGAGCCAGTAAGCCAAACCATGACCTCCTGGTTCATAGGTCAACGCTCAACCACTGAGCTATACCAGCCAGGCAATAATTATTCTGTTTCTTGAGCTGGATGGTGACCATAGATGCCTCGTCTACATATGTATCTATCTATTTATTTAATTGCAATGCTGCAACTAAATTATAGAGAAAAATAGCTGAATTAGAATGCCTAGACTCTGACTTTCTACTTTAGAGCCTCTAATGTAAACTATCCATATTAAGATTAATAAAGAAAAGCAAGCTAAAAGTTAAAGAAAATTTTTTTTAAAAACTGTTTATAAGTCAAGAAGGAAGAGACTAAGAGGAGGTAATTAGAACTGAGGATCAGGATCTCACTGGTGACCTTCACAAAATGGTTTCAGCAGAGTGATGAGACAGAAGCTAGATTAGATTGAATTGAATACACATGAGAGCTAAGGATATGATGGCAATAAATACTAATCAATAATAAAAGTAGGTAACATTTATTGACTGCCTACTATCAGATGTTGTTTTGAGTATTTTAAACATTTTATGTTAACAGAGGCTCACAACTTTTAAATGTAAATATGATTCTTGTTTTACCACTGAGGATCTAAACTAAGTTATTAAAGCATCTTCCCAAGTATTGCTCATTCTATAATCTGTACTTCTTTGAGAAAAGGATATGTACCCCACTATACGGAGTGAAATCTTCTTTTCTGAGACTTACTTCTGATTTTGGCCTCTGAATTTCCTTTTATTTTCAAAACTTTTCTAAACCATTAGATATTTACATCAGGTATAGTAACTAGCCTCTGAGAGGGCCCCAGTGATTCTTGCCTCCCAGGAAGTAATGCTCTTGTGCAATCTCCTCCCATACTAAATAGGGCTGACATGTATAACCTATAGAATATTGCATAAATGACCGAGTACTACTACCAAGGCTACACCATAAAAGAGATTGCGGTTTTCATCTTGCTCTACTAGGTGTACCAGTTAATAATGCGGATTTTTTTTAACGCTGGAGTTACACATATGTTGATATACATGCGATTTGATATGTATGCTATTTTGTTGTTTTGACAGCAAGCTTCAAAACTTCATGTCAAATTTTCTGAAGGTGTTAACATCATAGATATTTTTACACTTAAAAATGTCAAATTTCGTGCCAAAAAAAGAGCATTTGAGGGAAATTTTAATTCATTACTTTATTTTGAAGAAAAGTGCTGCTGAAAAGTATCATACACTTCGGGAAGCTTATGGTAAACATGCTCCATCTCAAGATGCTTGTGAACGCTGGTTTAAACACTTTAAAAGTGGTGATTTCGATGTGAAAGACAAAGAACATCCAGGTCAACCAAAAAAGTTTAAAGACCAACAAGTACAGGCATTATTGGATGAAGACGCATGTCAAACTCAAAAACAACTTGCAGAAAGATTAAATGTTGCTCAGCAAACAATTTCCAATTGTTTACAAGCAGTGAGAAAGATTCTAAAGGAAGGAAAATGGGTGCCACATCAACTGAACAAAAGACAAATGGAAAACTGAAAAGTCATCAGTAAAATGTTGCTTCAACGGCACAACAGAAAGTCTTTTTTGCATGGAATTGTGACTGGCAATGAAAAGTGGATTTATTTTGAGAATCCTAAACACACAATATCATGGGTTAATCCAGGTCAACCATCAACATTGACTGCAAGGCCAAACTGCTTCAGAAAGAAGACAATGCTCTGTGTTCGGTGGGATCAGGAAGGTGTGGCGTATTACGAGCGTCTAAAACCAGGTGAAACCGTTAATACTGATTGCTACGGACAACAAATAATCAATTTGAACCACGCTTTGATTGTGAAATGACAAGAATGGGCCAGAAGACATGGCAAAGTAATTTTGCTTCATGATAATGCACCATCACACACTTCAAAACCAGTTAAAGACATGTTAAAAGATCTTGCCTGGGAAGTATTATCCCACCACCATATTTTCCAAAACTTGCTCCTTCAGATTACCACTTGTTCCAATCGATGGCACACACACTTTCTGAGCAGCACTTCAAAACGTACGAAGAAGTGGAAAATTGGGTCTCTGAATGGTTTGCCTCAAAACTAGAGGCCCGAAGCATGAAATTCGTGCACAGGGGTGTATGTCCCTCAGGCCAGCCTGAACCCTCTCCAATCTGGGATCCCTCTCACAATCCGGGACTGCTGGCTCCCAACTGCTCGCCTGCCTGCCAGCCTGATCACCCCCTAACCACTCCCCTACCAGCCTGACCGTCGCCTAACTGCTCCCCTGTCAGCCCAGTCACCCCCAACTGCCCTCTCCTGCAGGCCTGGTCACCCCTAACTGTCCTCCCCTGCCAGCCTGGTCGCCCCCAAATGCCCTACCCTGCAGGCCTGGTTGCCCCTAACTTCCCTCCCCTGCTGGCCTGGTCGCCCCTAACTGCCCTCCTCTGCCAACCAGGTCACCCCTAACTGCCCTTCCCTGCAGGCCCGATCCCCCTCAACTGCCCTCCCCTGCAGGCCATCTTTGGCCATTATGGGGGTGGCCATCTTGTGTGTTGGAGTGATGGTCAATTTGCATATTATCTCTTTATTTGATAGGATATCTAACCTTCACAATATTCTTGAAAGGTAAATACCTACATTTTACATACACACAAAAAAACTGAAGTTCAGAGAAATAAAATAACTTTTTAAAGGTATCAGCCAATAAGTGAAATAAATGCAATTAAAGCAAAAATTTATATAAAAGTAAAGCTACTTTCTCTACTAGCTTCAAATCTGAACAGATCTCATATCCTGAAGGAACCCTTTCCTTTATCCTATTCATTCCTAAAGGTTCTATCCTATTTTCATGTTAATAGAGAAATTTCTCAAATGAAAAGTACACACATGTTGCCTCAATTACTTTAACCTCTTAAAATCCAGAATAAAGCTAGCACAAGACAATTAATGTTAAAAATTCACAATGGGCTCCTTTTGTCATATCCAAAGTCCTATCCTTAATCGTCATTCTCATTGACCTGTTTACAATGTCAATTCTGATAATCCATTTACCCTTAAGACCCCTGACTCTTGTGGCAATATATTTTCCAAGATTTCCTCTACTGTGTCTCTATTTTTCTGCCTTAATACTACTTTCTCTTAGTAAATTGTTTCTTTAATTTCTATCTCAATTAAAACTACCTTATCTTTTGATACAGTTTTTTAAATTCCAGCTACTTATTTATACTTATAGACATTTCACACATGAAATCAGCATATTTAAGAACTAATTTCAAGAGTTTACCATCCCCCAAAGTAGCTACTTTACCAGTTTCCCTAGATTTAAAGCATATTGAATTCTTCCCCCTTCACTCCCTATACCTATACTAGTAAGTGTTACACTTATTGTCCTAAGTGCTTTCCAATAATTAATTCATTTCATTTTACATGATCCTCAGAAGTAGGCATTATTATTATTATCCCCAGTTTAAATTGTGGCACAGAAAGGCTAAATGGCTTCCCCAAGCTCACAGAGTTATCACAATTTCAATTCTAATTTCTCAATCAAGAACTGAATTTTTTTAAAGTCCATGATACTAAGCAAAAAAAAAAAAAAAAAAAAAAATCCTATAGAAAACATTTTGCAACCCTTTCTTTTTAGCAAATATCTAATAGCAACATATTTTGAAATACTCATATTTCAAAAGCTTACTCTACTCAAAAAGAAATATTTATAAAAAATGTATAAACCTGTCAGACTGGTGCAGCTCAGTGGTTGAGCAACAACCCATGAACCAGTTCAATTCCTAGTCAGGGCACATGCCTGGGTTGCGGGCTCCATACCCAGTAAGGGCCGTGCAGGAGGCCAATCGATGATTTTCTCTCTCCATTCCTCTTCCTTCCTCTCTCTCTCAAATCAATAAAAACTTTTTGAAAATATATAAACTCTGTCATTAGAAGTGGTGACTCAAGTTGATTACCAACAGTTTTATTACCTATCAAATATATTTGAAAAACGAGAAAGACTATCTCAGTTTCATTATCACTGATCACATTTGAGTTTGTTAAATAAAACTAAGTAAAAATGGCTAAATCAACATTCACTAAATAAGCAAACTAAAAAAATAGGAAACTTCTCTAAATTGATACCAAAGCAATTCATTTCCAGAGTTCTAGCCACACTTTGTAGGGGACAGACATGAACTTTAATTTTCTTCATATACTGTCTTCAATCATGCTCTTCTGAAGCTCTATTTCTCATCTTTTAATGACATCTCAGGCAGATCTCATGGCCTTTCAGTCATTTTCCGTTGTTTAAAAAAAAAAAAGTTGCTAAATATGCCAGAAACCGACAGATTCTGGATGCTGACAGTTATCTACTACTCTGCCTAACACATAGTAGGCTCTCGATAAATACTATATATTATTTCTATTATACTTCATCAAATGTAATATGCCACTAATAGTAATATACTCCATAACTGTATGTGCCTCTAAGCATGAAAGTCTGCCAATTAACCTATGAGACAGCATTGATTATAAGATGTATATTGATGTCAGATGTTAAAATGTGGGAAAAATATATATTAAAATTAATTAAATAAGGGAATTATTCAAGGTTTCATTATTTTTGGCTAAACTATTTGGCTTTTTTGTCTTTGGTGTTTTCTCTCCAATGAACCCTCTAAGATCTAAATTACACATCTCACTTTGCACTGATCCCTGCCCTCAATCTCTTCTTTAAAATCCATGATGGTTCACACCCAGGAAACATTTAAACTCCTCAGCAAGGTATCTGAGGCCTTCACCCTTTGATCCCTTCTAGTCCACCTTTCCAACCTCACCCTATCAGCTCTCCAACATCTATTAAACCAGGTATCATTAATATGCTTGGACACTTCCACCTATCTATGCCTTTATACAGTATTACCTTTCCTACCTTGATTGCCCCCAGTGCCCTTTCCCTCTTCACCATGTGATCAAACCCTATTCAACCTCTAGTAGCCAGGTCAAATACCATCTCTGTGATACTTCCAAGACAAATACTTTTGATTTCCAGGGCAAGATAAATTTGTCATCCCTCCGGAACATAATACTATGATTAGGAGGCCACACAAGTTATGAGCTCTTCTTAGAGCAGGGTTTTACTTATCTTTACATCTCTGGTCCTTGCATGATCCTGACAATGTCACACCATGTGAAGAATCCAGGCTCTGAAATAAGACACACCTGTGTCTGAATTTTGGGTTGTTGTTTTTTCACTCACTAGCTCTGTGACCTTGGGTAACCTACTCAATCTAAGACTCAATGTCTTCTTAAAACAGAAATTACAAAACCTACCTTAGAGGTAAGGATTAAATGTAAAATGCCTGGCACACCAGAAACACTCAATTAACATTAGCTGCTGTTATTATCATCATAATTGTTTAACTAGAGGCCCGATGCATGAAATTCATGCAAGAGTAGACCTTCCTTCCCCTAGCTGCCAGCACCAGCTTCCCTCTGGCACCTGGGACCCGGGCTTCCCTTACAGCCTCAACTTCGTCTGGAAGGTCATCCGGAAGGACTTCTGGTCTAATTAGCATATTACACCATTATTATTATAGATTACTTTAAAAAAAAAAAAAAAAAAGGAAGGTGCCCTAACCGGTGTGGTTCAGTTGGTTGGAATGGTGTCCCATGCACTGAAAGGTGGCAGGTTCGATTCCCAGTCTGGTACATGCCTAGGTTTCGGGTTTGATCCCCAATTGGGGCACTTACAGGAGGCAACCAATTGATGTTCCTCTCTTACATGGTTATTTCTTTCCCTCACTCTTCCTCTCTCTAAAATCAGTAAGAAGCATATCCTCAGTGAGGGGAAAAAACTAAAAAGATTTAAAAAGTAAAGTGGCACTCAAGAATACTTAATGGACTGGTTTAATACATATGCTGATCTTCTCTAGTCATACTGTATATGCCCCAACTTTGGCTTCATAATGTGTCATAAGAAATGGGAGTGTATTCTTCATGTACAGGTAACACACATAACCTGTGTTAACATTCAAACATAGATTATGTTACAGGGAAATGGCTAAATGATTCTTCAACTTTCCTAAGTCTTGCTTTCTACCTAACCCCTCAAGTTTGACCATAATTCTTTAGTCCTGTCTCCTTGCATAAGATAGGTTCCTAACCAGACAGAGCAATGGCTAATTTTCTGTAGTCGAGTGAACAATAATATTAATGTTTGAGTTTCATAATTTACAAAAGTCTTTTAATTGATACACATAAGAACTATTTTAGGTAGTTAATGTGATCTAAAGGATTAGATTCAGATTAAATATATTAAAGTAGAGTATTTGAGTAATCATTAACAAGAACATTTAAATTCATATTAATTCTTACAAAGAAAATTCATTCTTAAAATTTAAAAGCAAAGAAATATTTGTATGGCAGTGATAAGATTCAGCAAAGTCCAGCAATGAGCAGGAGGTCAATATTCTTTACGCAGCTTCTGTTATCAGCTAGTTCTGAGACTGAACACATTTATTCACCTATAAAATAGAGGTGCTGAAAAGTTCATTTTCAACTCTAAAATCAATTCTAGTATTAAAAATTAAATTATATTAGAAAATTGAGAAGAGCTAAAATTAGACAGCCATTAAAAACTCAAATAACTCACTTAAGCTATTTAACATACTTAAGAATACACATGTGCATTTCACCCCAATTTAAAAAAAAAAATACACAGATATAGTATAGAACCGAAATGAATAGAAGTTACAAGTAACCAGAGTGAACTAATTTTTCAAAATCCCTAATGTTTCCTATCTGGTTTTCTTACTATATATAAAAAGGTTAAGGACAATTTATTAACATAAATATTACAGATAACAGTAATAATAGCTAAAATCAACAAAGTCATTTTCCAAGAAAACCTGAACTGGTCAAACCCAGAGGGACAAGTTTTGAGGCTCGGTTTCCCTCACAAAGATACTGCTAACCTAATATCAACACTATTTAGCTCTGTAGGAAAAGTTATTTTAAATATATATATATATGTGTGTGTGTGTGTGTGTGTGTACACACACACACACACACACACACACACACACACACACTAGAGGCCCGGTGCATGAAATTCATGCACGGGTATGGTCTCTAGGCCTGGCTGACGATAACGACCGATCTGTGGGACAATCAGCACCGGGGTGACCAGGGAGCCCTTGCTGGCCCCCTGCCTTGGCTGGCCTGAGGCCTGTCAGCTGGGCGCAGCTCCTGTATTGAGTGTCTACTCCCTGGTGGTTAATGTGCGTGATAGTGACTGGTCATTCCACTGGTCATTCTGCTGTTCAGTCAATTTGCATATTAGGCTTTTATCTCTCTCTCTCTCTCTCTCTCTCTCACACACACACACACACACACACACACATACACACACACACACACACACACACACGGTTCTTACTATGCGCCAGGCATTCATTGTTCTAGGCACTTTTCCTTTTTTAACTCATTTAATTCTTGCAAAACTCCTATAAAGCTAATATTATTACCCCCATACTACAGACGAGGAAACTGAAGCACAGAGAGGCTAATAAATTTTAGAGCTGGAATATGAACCTAGGCAGTCTGGCTTCAGAGTTTGCTCTCTGTATGCATTATTAACATACTAGCATATGATGTTAAAAAAAAAAAAGTAATAAAATGAATCAGGGTGATTGTGTTAACTCAGCCACGAACCAAGTCATGTGACCTTGAATCACTTAACCTCTCTGGACTTCATTTCCCAATCTATAAAGAGAAAAGGTTTTTAAAGTACTTACCATAGTGCCCAATACAGTAAGCACTCAAAAGATAAGTTATTATTGTCACTGCCACCACCAGTCTATTATTTACAATTCCCATATAAAAGCTAGAGCTCCAAAATATGACAGATTTGATTTCAAATTCTGGCTCCACTAAGCCTAGGTTTTCTCATCAGTAAAATGGAGATAATAAATCATCTACCTTGCAAAACTGTTGTAAACCTGGTTCCTAACTGCTGAATAAATGTTAACTCCTTTTTCCTTAATGACAAACTAACCACATTTCCACTAATTCAATTCAAAGACGGGAGAATGAAGTCCCAGGGAGCCAACTGTCCTTTGCAGTGGGGGGTATGAAGGGAAAGAGATACCAAAGAATTCTCACCCATTCATCACCCATGGGGTTCCCTTATCCTCTTATGTGCTTCCTAACACTAGAGCTTTTTCTCAGGCCATTTCCTTACTTTCTGATAGGAGTCTTACCTGGTAGCAACAAACAGAAAATTTTCAGGAAATCCAAAAGGTCAAAACTATTTTCATAATAATACTACAACTTCATTCATTTTTCTTCATTTTTTTTCCACTCTCATTCTTCCAAGAGTATACAGTGGAGTTTTCCAGAGGCTACATGAAGTGTGATGTCATGTCTCTGATGACTAATAAGTGTGCTTGTATACTTTTATATTTTTAAGATTTCTCAGTTTTAATTTCTAATACAGCATGTATCAATAGACACTGGAATCCTCAATAATTTTTAAGAATTTCAATTTGGTCCCGAGACCAAAAAGTTTAAAAACACTGCTCTAAGGTATAGAAAAAGCCCTCAAAGCACATGGTTTATTCTGTGAATTACAACTTCACCAATTTAGCCCAAATAAATAACTCACACAATCATCTAAAAACTCCCTACATTCCTGTCTGATTACATTTCAGCCCTTTAATCTTCAAAAAAAAAATCACTTGCTCACTAATTATTTATGAATAGTCAGTGACAGAACTGGGTCTAAGGACTTATATCTCCTTATTCCTGGTGTATAGTTTGTCTAAATACTGCAAGTCAACCTCAATAAAAAAGAAATGACTAGGTTCTCAATCAACATATTGTCCCCCTTGTTACAGAGATAACAAAATTGTAAGTTATGCTAACAGCAGGTAAATTATACTTTCCTCTGACTTCTAATAAATAAACAACATTTAAAGAATTTTCTGATTAGTTCCTATAAATACCATATACCTGCTTGGTGATGGGAAGAAATAGGTAATTATTTCCTCCTATAAACAAATTAGATTTAAAGGTGTATAACATAAAGAGTTTGAAAAATTAAGGTGAAAGTCTTCCATATCATTTACACAAGTGATCCAAATTTATAACTATGTCCCAGGACCTCGATCTGCAATCTTCCCTTTTAACACAATTTTTAATTTTGAAAACAGTATGTTTACTAAAATATAAAAGGTAAAACACACACAAAAACAAAAAATACTGGTTTTTTTCTATTTTTAAGATAATGAAACAGCCAAAATTTCATAACAAATCATCCTATAGCAAAGTAAAACCCCTCTAAATATTGGTTGAGTGAATTAATAATTTTTAAGTTATTTGTGTTCATGAGCTTTGTCTACTTGGCTTATTTTAGCATTTACTAGGTAAGGGGAAGACCTGAAAAGGCAAGAGCCTTAGTGAATTCTGACACTCTCTCAATCCTAAAAAGCCAATTCAATATCAAGCAACCCATAACCCAGGTTTGGTTAAGCTGTGCAACTTGAGCAGTCTTCCAAGCATTTTTTATGTCAAATCCATCTCCTATGAATATCTATATAATAAGAGCCTAAGCGACCGTTACAGCAGAACGACCAGACGACCAGTCACTATGATGTGCACTGACCAGAAGCCGGGCTCATGGCTAGTGAGTGCAGTGGTGGTAGTGGGAGCCTCTCCCTCCTCTGCTGCAGGTGGGAGGTAAGGAGCGAGGGGTCCCAGAATGCAAGAGGGCGCAGGCCAGGCTGAGGGACCCCCCCTACCCCAGTGCACAAATTTCATGCATCGGGCCTCTAGTTTACTTATAAATTATATCCTTCTAAAACTGTATACATTATAAAACACAGAATTTTTTATTTCTTGATTTCAGAGAGAGAGAAAGAGAAAGAGATAAAAACATAGATTTGTTGTTCCACTTATTTATGCATTCATTGGTTGATTCTTCTATGTGCCCTAAAAGGGGATGGAACCCATAACCTTGGCGTATTGGGACAATGCCCTAACCAACTAAGCTACCCGGCTGGGGCCAAAACATACAATTTTTAAAATAGAAGTTATTAAAAGATGAGACAATGATAAAATAATTCTTACCTTTCATTTGTGAATACTACAAAAATATTTTTAGTCTAAGAAAGTATCAATAATAACACTTTTAGAGAACATAACTGAAAAGCTTCATTATTTTTTAACATCTTAATAATTTTGTAATATAGCATTCTAGTTCAAATTTCAGGATTCAGTTGATTGTGAAACTTGATTATAACTATCCACTGAAAATTCCCTAAGAATACCTACTAAACAAGGTCGTATCAATCCATTTTTAGTAAAATGTTATTTCTCCTTCTCTTATGCATAAAAATAAATATAGCTACTACTATCTAATACTACCTTCTCTTACTTCATGGAAATTAGGAGTACTCTCCTTTGGGGTCTATGATGCAAATATACTTGAAACCCCTAACCAGCACAACTTAATCAGTCTCTCAAATGCTTTCCAGATTAGGGCTAGATTTGAAGCTAGAACTAATTTTCCATGGTCATCGCAGGTCAAATAAGATTCTTAGGTTCTTATGATCTGGGCCTTCACCCAAAAGCTGTTCCAAAACCAAAACTGCAGGTTTGGATGGACAAGTATAATCTTCCCAGGATACTTACCCTAACATATTTCATTATAGGAAGATAATAATGAACAGTAATACCTTCCTGTCTTATACAACATTCATTCACTCAATTCATTCACTCAACATTCATTCATTAACATTACTCATGTTAAGAAACATTTGTAAATGCTAGGCATCTTACTGACACAATCATGTACAAGTGTTATCTTAAATATGCTATACTGTACTTTCATTTACAGAAGCACTGAAAGAAAAAGTGTGATTTGTGCCCCATCGGGTGGCCAAACTGGAAATTTCAAACAAGTTCCAGCAAGGCAAGTTAACCCTAACTAATCAACACAATACCTTTGGGAAATTGAAGCCTACAACACAAGTGTTCTCATGGGAGAGTTCTATAAATGAAAAGCACAATTGTGTTGTGGCAATGTTTCCTTACATTTGAAAATAAGGGATGTGCAGTTATGCAGAATCTCTCCTTTCCCAAATCCTGCAACAAAATATTAATCCATGACTATCATTGCTTATTTAATTAAACAAAAGAGTTTGAGTCAGTTTTCCATTCACAGATTAAAATACAAAATTTTTTGAAAGAACACTATTAATTTAAAAGGATGTTATTAATAATGTTCCTTTAAATTATTTCCTCTTCATATATCAAACAATTAAACCATAAAAACATACAGAAATTTAGAGCCAGATGGGTCCTTAGAAAATACAGAGCTGTGACTTAGAAACCATCAAATCTAGTTGGCTCTGGTTACAAATGAAGAACCTAAAGCCCAGAAAGAGAAAGTGAATTAATCAGGGTCACAGAGCTAGGCTAGGGTGAACTGACTCCTAATGCTTAAACATCTGTGCTCAAGAGACTAGCTATCTATATCTGATCCTGGACAAGTGACTTAACGTCTCTAGACCTTAGTTTCCTTGCCTGAAAAAACAAGGAGATAGATAATCTCTAAATTCCTTTAAGTCTAAAATCATAAAATTTAGGAGCCTCATTATTTTAGTATCTTACAAAACTAAAGTATACACTGACAAAAACCATTTCTGGTTCCTGAGAAACCAAACCACAGGACCCTAGGGAAGAAAATACAAGTCAGCAGCCTAAGGCACCAAATATATTTGCTTCTTTTGTTAATATTCTGTAAAATATTAACATAGCCAGACTAGTCTATTTGGTTGAAAGTGGTCTAAGTTAATTTTGATTAATCAATTACAGAACTCTATACAATCACTGATCCTAAATTTTTAAAAAATATTCTTACAAAAATTTATTAATGTTCTATTTTACATGCCAAGATTTACACTCAAATAGATTACTGGAAACAGGAATAGTCTATGCTCATTTTTTTTTATTCCTTGTAAAAACTATTCAGAAGTGGATGGAATAGATTTTCTTCATACGGTTCTCCATATTGCTCTATTCTTTTGTGCTTTATTATTCTGTCTATGAAGACCTAGTTTAGGAACTCTACAATTTACTTTTAAATTAGAAACTCCAATAATTTTCAGGATATTGATGGGTCACTATCAAATAATTTTAACAATCCAAGGAAGAAAAACAAAAGTTAAATCAAAAACCTATGAACTACAACGAACCTTAAAAAGCTCTGGGCCTATAGTCTTACTTTATGGAGGAGGAGAGTCCTGGAAAGGCAAAAAGACTGTCCCCAAGGTCTTATGGCTAACATATACGAGAACTAGCACTATTGTGTGACCAGGTATATCCAATGATACACATAATTACAGATATAAAACAAAATTGTCAGTGTCTATGTAATGCTCTGCTTAAAATAAAATTTAATATAGCAAAATGACATAAAAACCAAAGATAAAGCATAGTGGTTTACAGCACTAGAAACCACCCTAGGCAAGAAATCAGGGGTAATATACCAAAATTTCACTACCAGTGCTTGAATAACAAATGCAAGTGTCCGTTCTGCTAAGCGTGTTCCAAGAGCATCACCTTCATACATGAGAAACTACATTTTATTGCATTACAAGAAGGTTCTTTTCTCTAGCAAAGACTAACATCTTTTATGATGTTCTTCCTCCTACCCTCCTAAGTTTTAAAGCTGCCAAAATTTCTGAACGCAAAACACGCTTAGGTATTTCTCTTTATTTTCAAAGGACCAGCACCAGCTCTTGAGAAACAATATACCGCACATAAATCCTAGCCCTATTTTTTAAAATGTCTTTAATTGCTCCAATGCACAAAGAAAAGTGCCCCTTATTTAATTTTGCCTACCAAACAATGAGCTTATCCAGGGCAGGAGTCACATAGTAGGGACTCTCTGCAAAATAAAATTTCCATTATCCACAGTAAATGAATTTTCCCCAAAATGATTTATAATTGGCCTGGGAAAGATAATACAATCACAAATGTGCTCAGGAATTTTGTCCCTCTTGTAACCAACCTTGAGTAACCATTTAAGACTAGTGCCCGAATGGAGTAAGTGAATGAAGAGTCCCAGAATTACTGTGGTTACTCCAGCCACAAAGCTGACATTACAAATCAGAAGGTAATTGCACTTTCAAACGAAACTGTATGCTTCCACTTCCATCCCCAGATATTCCAAATTAATACAGTTCTATGAAACAGTTAAGTGTTGTAATACTTAAAATGAATCATAGCAAACAGCTACTATTACTTCTGCCCAAATCAAGCATGCCATACTATACAGCAAGTGCAAGATGTTGCCTCAGCATGCTATGTCCTATGCCTCTCTGAAGAACTGGCAGTGGTGCTGAAAATTACTACTACTGGAAAGATGAAAGACCAATACCCTCCTTTCAATAAAAACCATCGGCTGGACTCTAGCCAAGGTTTAAAACTGCCTGAATGTTATTAGGAACAATAAATCAAAAACTCTCCAGGCTGAAAAGCTATCCCCTTATTTCATTCTTACAAATGCAGCCACAAAACACTATAAGAAAATTAAGTGACAAGAAAAGCATTACTAATTTTAGGCCTCTCGTTTCTGGCAATAATAAAATGCTGTATGTTACAAGGTGGATTTATTTTACAATCTTCCAAGGTTCTGTTTAACCGACCTCCTACAGCCCTTTCCCCGTCTTCTTCAATTATTACAACTGCTATATGATTAAATAAACTCACACTATTGCTGAAACACCCTATCCCTGAACTTAAATAGAAATGAAACAGAGTACCAAAATATTTTATTTCACAAAATCCAGCTGGTATATCTGTGTTCCTACTGATTTTGTACTCTTTGTTCTTGCACATAACATAGATGTGAATTCCTGGAGTCTTTCTCTATCCAGGAGCTGAACTGCCAGCTACGGAGAATAACCTATTGCAATGCTTAAAGCCCTTCAGGTTATCTCACCTTCTGAATATATACATGGGTTCATTATCTTCACTTTCCCCCTGTATTACTGTAAGGTTCCTTACCACTATCGATTAAGTACCCTACAGGTTATCACAGAAATTAGGGGGGAGGGGGACCATGATTTCTGTAATAGGCAGGTATGGCTTTAAAAAAAAGTACATTGTTTACAATATAGTACTTTTCTCCCTAGTTAACAAAAATTTTAGGGGGGAAAAAAAAACCCTGAAAATTTTAATAATTCTCTTCTTTCCTCCTTCCTCTTGCCCCTTCACTCCTTTCCAAAACAACAGAAGAGTCAAAACCTAAGACGTGATTACTTTGCATACTCCCTGCAGCCAGCCAAACGAGTCTTCCTATGCAAACGGAGTAGTTGATGACAATACGTTGGTTTAACACCGCATGTGTGATACACATTTCAATCAAGTTTCAGCGCAGTTACGAAGCCTTTGTCAACAGTGGCAAGTGGGCAAAGGCAGAAGGGCTCTACGGGGCGAAGGAACCCGCCAGAGGGGCTGATCCGAGAGGAGGATTCCTCCGGGAGAGAAACGCGAGCAAACCTGGCCACGGGGGCGCCCGCCCGGGGTGGGGACGAGAGGTCAGGGGAGAGGGGAGGGGAGGAGGGAAGGAGCGCGGAGCGGCCGAGACCCGGCTGCCTTCGCACCCCGAGCCCCCCACCTGCGGCTGGCCCTCCACCCCCGCGCCCCAGCTCCGGCGGGGCAGTGCCCTCCCTCCCGGCCCGCCGCCTGCATATCCGTTACCCCAGCGGCAGCGGGGCGGCGGGGGAGGGGAAGGTCAGCGGGCCCGGAGGGGCCGGCGCGGCGGGGATGCCGCAGTGGCTCCCCGCGGCACCGGGTCAAAGTCTGCCCCGGCGCGGGGAGACAGCAAGAGCGGAAGGCGGCCGGGGAGGTCGGGCTGGCGAGACGGTGGCCCCTCCGAGTCCCCCCACAGCCCGGCCGCCGCCGGTACCTCATACTGGATGTATTGCTTCCTCCACTCCGGAGTGATGTGCGCGGAGAGGTGCTCAGCGAACTTCATCCTGGCGTTCCCCCCTCACCCCCACTCGGGTCCAGCAGTTCCAGGCGGCGGCAACGACGGCGGCGGCGGCAACAGCGATTCCGACTCCTCCCCACATGGGCCCCGGCGCGGCGCGGCGCTGAGCTTCTCTCCTCCTCCGCCGCCGCCGAGGTCTCCTCAGAGCCGCCCTCCCGCCATCTTCCTCCTCCTCTCCATAGCCCCGCCCCGCTCCGCCCACTCTACGTCATCGCCATGGTAACCGCCTACGCCGCCCCGACGGAAGGGGCTGAGTAAGGGGCGGGACTTGGGTACATTCCTCAAGGCCCCGCCTCTTCGGGGCCGGACGTGCTGGAGGCACCTCCCCTGACCTCTTCCTTCTGGCTCCTTTGGGCCTTACAGCTGCTCCCTACCGCCTGCCTGGGAAGCTGCAGTGTTGTTATTACAATTAATATTAATACTGTAGCGATAATCATTCATAAGAGACGTTTATATTTGCAAAGAATTGTGCAAATATTTTCCACTTTAATACTTATTCTTCATAAAACCCTTAAGGATGGATCAGAATTAATCCGAATGGAGTTAAGAGCCAAATGTATTTAAAGGAGCCAGATTTTACACGCTTTAGGTACTCAGTAAATGCTTGTTGAATTTAGTGAAAGGCATCAGTGCCAAAAATTGCATGCTGCTTCTGAATTTCAATGTAATTATCCAGTCCCAGGTCTACCAGAAAGGCCAATAACAACACCTGGACTCCAACCAGAACTGGTGCAGTACCAACTGGACTTGTGAGTAAGCTTTCTGGGGTAGGGAAAGGGAAACCAATATTGGGAGGAAAGAGAATCCCTTAGGTGTACCAGAAGTGGGTCCAGCATGCAGCTGAACTGTCCTCCAGGAGCATGGGGTATAGATCACTCACACAGTGTGGCACTACTATGAGGGTAAGAGTAATTGTCTTGTCCTGGAAGACCTGACTTGGGACAGAGACCCAGGTCCTTCCCTGAGTGGAGAGGTCCTAGATAATAATAGCTAACATCTATTAAGCACTCACTGTCCGTGTACCAAACACAATTCCAAATTCCTTACATATACTTTAATTTTTAATTCTTACAATTTTGACGAGACCCAGAGACTAGAGGACTACTAAGACCAGGACAGTATTCTGAGGTACCAGTCTCTACTTTGGGCTTCTTTTTTTTTTTTCTTCCATGTATTTTTCCCCTTTCCCTTCCTCTTAATTCATGCCAATAGGGGTTCTGCAATCGTTTTCTCAAGAGAGGGATGAGGCAAATGGAAAATAGGCATAGGCTATGTGTCTTTCTGACTTTTGTGACACAAAAGCCTCAACCCCTGGTGGAAGGCTAATCAAGGTCAAAAAAAAAGAGGAGGAGCAGCAGCGAGGACTCCTCTCACCTCAGCACCTTAAGTACCGTCTGCCCACCATAACAATGCCTCTCTATGGGAGAAAGAGATAGGCAAAAAAGAGAGAGCAATGCTCTCAGGAAGAAGGCACAACCACAGAGAGGAAATAACTGCTCGGTGTGTCTAAGAAGACAGAACCAGAAGCAGCTGCAAACAAGATTGCTAGGCCTTTAGCCAGAATGGACTAGAATGGTAGATTCTTGGCAGCAACTCCTGTAGACTATGGTATCCTGCTCCCAACAGCACCATATCTTGGTGCCTCAACTGTGCACAAGATTCTGGAACCATGGCCCACACCAAAGAAGAAAAGAAATCCTCAATATGAGCTCTATAACCAACAATTCTTAATTTTTCTCATGCCTGATCCAGAGTCCTGATACTCAGTTGGACATAAAAAGCCTAATTTATCTGAAGAAGTAGATTTAATAACAAGTTTCCTTATTCCTAGCATTACTTCAGATATTTCACTGACAGAACCATCCAATACTTGGCATTTATTGAAAGTAGGTACTTTCTGTAGAGCACTGGGCTAGGTACTATGAGTGATATTCTGAATAGTTTTACTCTGAATCAGAAGGGTCCCAGGCCTTACACTTTCTTTTGTAAATATGCAAATAACTCTTCACTTAACAAAACTTTATTAAGCACTATGATATGCCAGTCACACCACTTTGACAATGAAAGATAGTTCAAAACTAGAACGACTATTTTTCCTTGGAGGACATCACAATTCAGTCAGAAAGACAGGCAGGTAGACCAATATCTAGACCACAATGTGATATGTGCTGTAACTGAGGTATGTACAAGGAAGCACACATCCAACTGGATGGTGACCCAGAGAAGGTGACTTTGAAACACAGTATTAAACAACAGTCTGACCTGGAGAAAGACACCTAACAATCTCAAAGGTAAAAAGCAAGAAGTCAGGGTTGTTAAAGAATGGCAAGAAATTGTCTGACCAGAATATCCTCTAAGGCAATTAAATGTTCCCTCCTCAAAGAAACTCTTTCTATCCCCTCCTCTCCCTTCCTCAGTCTGGCCCCTCAGCCACCTGGTGCACACCCTTCATTGCACTGCCAACAATAATTTGTGTCCAATTGAGCTCCTTGAAGACAAATTGCTCATTTCTCTTGTTTTCTCCAATTTAGCGTGGTGCCTGGCTGCCACTCAAGCATTCAATAAATGTTGAAGGAACAAAGGAAAGAAAGAAGGGAAAAGAGAAGGAGGATAGAAAAGACAGTTCACATGGAGGGAAGTTGCAGGAAAAAAAATTAAATTGGAACGAGATTGTGAAGGAATAGATCATGTCAGCACAGGCGGTGTGGGGTCTTTAAAAAGGTTTAAGCGGTAAGTGACTTACTCAGCCTTGGGAAAGTGGTATAGAGAAGCTTCCTGGTTTTGAACACTAGGCTCAGGGAATACACAGGCCTGACTTAAAACTCGAACTCAGGCATTTATAATTTTGAACAAAGTACATTAGCTCTTAAGACCTCAGTTTCTTTATCTCTCGAATGAGGATAGTGACACCCCCCTCCCCCAAACAGGTTGTTATGAGGATTAAATGAGATTCTACATACAAAGCACTTAGCACAATGACTGGCCTCTCCTTGACAACTCAAAAATTGGCAATCCCTCCGACACCTCTGTTAGCAGTGTGAGAAATGGACTACAGTGGGTGTGAACCAGAGACCAATTAATTAACACGCACCTATGTAGCACTTACGCTCTGCCAGATGCTGTTTTAAGTGCTTTACAAATATAAAATTATTTAATCCTCACAAGGACTCTAGGAGATTGCTACTATCATTATCCTCATTTTAGAGATGAGTCACTGAGGCAGAACAGTTAAGAATCTTGCCTGGCTGGTTAGCTAAGTGGTTAGAGCACTGGCCCACAGACCAAAGGGTCATGGGTAAAATTCCAATCAAGGGCATGTATCTCGGTTGTGGGTTCACTCCCAGCCCCGAGCTGGGACATGTGCAAGAGACTACTAGTTGATGTGCCTCTCTCACATCAATGTTTCTCTCTTCCTCTCTCTTTCTCTTCCTCCCTCCCTCCTTTTCACTCTCTCTAAAAATCAATGGAAAAAATATCCTCGGATGAGGATTAAAAAAAAAAGAAGAAGAATCTTGCTCATGGTCACCTACCTAGTAAGTGGTCAAGCTGGGTTTGAATGCTGGCAATCCAGCTCCAGAGTCCTTGCTTTTGACCACTACATTATGCTGACTGTTAATACAACCCACACCAGTCATAGTGATGGAGAGAAGGAGGTTTGACATGGGACTCTAACTCTAGTGACTGGATAGATGCTGCTGCCATGAACAGAGATAAGGAATGGAAGTGGAGGGCAGGTTTGGGGCATTATTGCATGTGTTAAATGGCTGGCAATTTATGAGACCTACAGTACTCCAATGAAAGATACAAAACTAGAGCTTGGGAAAGAGATGTTATTGCTGAAGACAGAGGAGCCATTCACATTTAGGGGATAATTAAGTACTGGTAAGTCTGCCCAGAGAGCATACGCTGAAATGGAAAAGGGCCCAAGGGAGCATCCTGGCGTGAGCCTGATAATGAAGATGGGACAAGGAAGGAGACTTGGGTACGGCCAGGGTGGGCCTAGCAAGACAACTAGGAGAGAGTAGTGTCAAGAAGGCCATTAAAAGATGGAATTTTCATAAAGGAGGCAGTGATCCAAAAAATGTCAGATTCTACAGAGAAGTTGAGTAGGGTAACTTGGGTTTAGCAAGTAAAGAGTCATTAGTAACCTCAGAGACAGTGGCTTTGATAGCATGAAGGGTTACAGAAGGCTGAGCAGTGAACAGCGTTTTTTGTGTATCCTAAATTATATTTATTCTGTGTACAAGTTGTAGAACCACCAGGAGTGAAAATTTAATAGCATACTAAGCTATTTATCTAGAAATTTGTAAGTGCAGAGTCTGAACACTTTATATTTATCACACGTAATTCTAAGTTTGGGAATAGTTATACTTACCACAAAATAACTGTTCTAAAACTTAGAATTATGTGTGATAAATATAAATATTGCCCTGTTGCTTGAGCAAATGAGACTAGCGATCATGCTGAAGGGCGAGGAACTGACCTGCAAAAGGATTCAATCTTATGCTGTCCCTCTCACTGAAGCTGAATAAGAAGAATACTCAGCATGCTTATCTCTAGTTAGAGATTTCAAGTGATTTTTACTCCTTGTATTTTTCCATGTTGCTTTCAATTTTTACAAGGTGCATTTGTCAAATCTACAAAAAACAATAGTGTTAGCTGTTTAAATAACCCAGAACCAGGGATGCCCCATGAGTGTGAAAGAGAGTCTGCAGTATTAGACACTGCAAGCCACCGGTAAGAAACCAGTGGACTAAGAGATACAGAAAATTAAGGAGACGGAAGCTCAAGCAAGGGCCCAGGAAAGGCAGAAGAGTACAGACAAAGGGAGAGATTAGCCTTTGCCATCATTTGAGGAGAGACATCACTTGAGACTCAGGGGTAAGGGGGAGAGTAATGATTGGGGCAGATGTACATGCGTTTGTATTTGGAGGGGAGGGAATTTGGGGGGTACATATGAACTCCCTCTTTCCTCTCTGTAGGAGACAAGTGCATCCATCTGCTTGGGGAAATGGGAGCAGAATTAGGGAAGAGGTATGCAAGTAGTACCTTGAGTTTGGAAACTATTTATTTGTAATGGAATCAACTGGGATGATTTTATCAATCTTTCCAGATGTACTCAGCAGTCCAGGAGCAGGAGATGAGGGACAGAATAGTGGGATTGCTCCAAGATCAGGAATTGTAGGAATTGCCTCAGGACAAGGAGATAAAGACATGGAGGTACTAATGGAAACAAAATAATAATTTTTTTCACATGCATTATTAAATTTAACCTTCATAGCAATGGATAAGGATTGAAAGGACATGAGGTTAAAGTATTATAGCAAAGGATAAGAATTTTAAAAGGATATTATAATCTCCATTGTACAGATGAGAAAACTGAGGCTTAGAGGATATGGTGGGCATTTGCCAGATTTTGGAGCTGCCTTCCTAGATAGAAGGATCCTCTTATCTCTTAGGTCTTGTTGGGAGGCAAGCTCTGAGCTCCAACTAGGCCTAAAGTGAGCAGATAGTCCTATCTCACCTCCTTGGCAGGAAGCAGATTTGGCCAGGTACTTCTGCCACAGATCTTGCCTCATATGGAAGTACTCAAAGACACAGCCATAAGTAGATTACATTGTTCGAGGCTGCAACAGACTTAAGAGTCCAGCAGAGAAAATGGCAGTGAGTGTCCAAAGTTGGGCTGCCAACAACAGTGTCCTAACCTGATTGTTTCTCTGGCACGACCTCTGCTGTGTTCTTGGCTATGAGTTTTTCTTGGCTTCTGGATTTTTCTTAGGTTTTGTTTAGAGGTCTTCACATTGATATTGTGAGCAACCCAAAGCCATCCCATAAAATCTATTTCTGTTTAAGTTAACCAGTGTCATATTGTCTTGTTTGTAGCCAACTATGGCTTCTACCCAAGAGCTGAGAGAAAGGGAAAATGTCTATGGATTGCCCTGATCCCACCATGTATCTCATCAGCTACAAACACACGCCATTACAGAATGACATTATAACTTACTGAAGACTCAGTCACGGTAACCGCCAGGAGACACCACTCTGAGTAGTCAGAGTGCTGTGCTATGGAATGAGATAGCGCTCTAACCAGTAGCCAATCTACAGCGATGCTTCTCCCAGTCAGACTACATGAATCTAGAAATCAAGGAGTAGAATCTTTATTCCATGTAAGGACCAAATCACAAAGTTTTTATATCTGTTTTCATGATGCTTGGCTCTCTCCTGGTTTAGGAAGCTTAAAACCCAGAGAAAGATTGCTCCCACCTAAAGACTCAACAACACTTCCATTAAAGGGGAAGTTGAGACAGCCATTTGGCCAATGTGGGCTCTTCCTAATGTTAAATCCACAAGTAAAGGGGGGTTCCTATATTGCTGGAGTGATTGGTCCTGATTTTCAAGGGGAAACGGAATTTCTACAACAAATGAAATAATGGGTATGAGTGGTTTTAAAACCAAGAGGAATCTTTAGGGCACCCTCCAGTGGCAGAAGTTAAAGATATAGCAACCCAATACAGACAGATCACCAAGGGTTCAGACCCCTTAGAATGAAGGCTTGAGTTACCTCATCAGATAAAGTAGCATGACTAGCTGAGGTGCTGGCTGAAGGTACAAAAAGGAATATGAGATGTGTAGCGGTCAAGCGGAAAGAAGTTAACTAGAAGGGGACGCTCTGCTGGGAGAAGGCGTGAGCCTGCACGCAGGCCGCGTCAGAACAAAGTCTTGCACGCGAGACTTATTGTTCCGAGGCAGAACTTTCCTTGACGTGATGACTAGTCCATGAGGGCATAGAAAGTTCTGGGGAGGGTGCACTGCTGCAGGTGGAAAGAGTCTTTGTATAATATAGGAAATTAATAGTGTAATGTATAACTTAGCTTTGATGATTTCATAAAGCATGTTTGTTAATCATTGTCACTTGCTGTACCCCATTGTTATTTGCTGTGCTCACCCCTAATAAAAGCCATAAAGGATCAGAGGATCTTTGCTATTCGCCTGAGCGAGCGGTAGCCCTCTGCTTCTCCGTATCCTGTCGTCCGACTCATCTCTGCGCCTCCGTTCACCAAGAACATCAATAAGATGGGAGTGGAAGAAAGTTATAAATACTAGCTATGGGCTTGGGGTCAGATGCAGAAATAAGGTCTGTATTAGCTACCCCATTTTCTCCCTTGCTCTGTTATACATAGAGTAACACATTTCCTTTGCTTGCCTTTTCGTTTTCCTCTACTATTTTATACTACTGTGTTGGAGGTGGTGAGCTTTGTAAGTTAGATCTCAGGTTACAATATATGAAGATGGTACTGTGACCAAACTAGTGAGGCATGGACATCCCCTTGGAGCCAGGAGTTCCTCTTAGGCCTCTCTGGATTCTCAGGCAGCAGTCCATTCCTACAGCCCCTCCAATGACCTTGTAAGCACCTAGCTCCCTGTCTCCAGCCTTTCCCGCTTAAAATTGCTAACGTGGTTTTCTGTATCTGTACCTAAGCCCTGACCAAAGAGCAAAACAAACAAAACAATGCTGCAAACAATGTAAGACATGTTTATTTTTTTTTTTATTGAATCAAAATGATTGGGTGATAGTGGTTTCGATTATTTGTTTGGGTTACTGTAAAGAGTTTTTGCTTTTTATTCAGACTCTAAAAATTGCTGCAGGCCATTATGTAGCTCACTTTGACGTGCCTTTGTCTTTTGTGAGCCTCACAGATATTTTGATCAAAGACGAATCGCTGTTTTCTGCCAACACTTACATCTTTAAAGTTGGAGAAAGAATCTTTCCCAAATTGTAGCTAGGTCCTTAGGGACAGGAACCATTTCTTACTCGCTCTTAAAGCACTTATCACAGTAGACTCCACATAGCAATGTAAATGGATCCTTTAATGTGTGCTTTTTTCACCCCAGGAGTGATAAGCATGACAATTTTGGAATCCATGCAGATCCATTCTTATAAAAACATGTCTTCAGGATCTGGACTTTTCACCAGTACATGGGATGGCTGGAAACTAGAGCTAGAGTGAGAGACCTGTATGCAAGGGGTAAGACAGATACCCAGGAAAGTCAGAAATCTGAAGCCTTCTGGGAGCGGGGCTTTGTTAGCAAATGTGTTAAAAGTCCCACTGAGATACATAAGCCTTTTGGTATTCTATTTAGTTGCTAGTACATGCAATGAAAAAAATTCCTGACTTCAGGGAGGTTTGATTTTAATTTTAGTATTTTTTCTTAATTATCAGATTAATACACATCAATTGTAGAGAATTTAGAAACCACAGAAAAGTGTAAAGAGCAGAAAAAATAGACCCTCATCTTATCACCTAGGTTGGAGGAACTACTACCAACCTTTGGGCCTATCTGTTTTGTCTTATTAAGTTAATATAATTGAGGAGTTAGAGAAAATGAGAGGTTGGAGCAGAAATGTATCCCCCTCTTCTAAGTGTTAAGTGTTCCTGACATCAGGGTACAGGTTTCTGAGGAAAGAACCCCCTCCCCCAATTCACAAGACACCTCCAAAGCTACCCCAAACCTCTGACTCGGCCCTTAAAACAAAGAGATGTTTTGTCTTGACTCCAAGGGAAGGAGTTCCTCCACTTTGCGTGACAGATTCTAATAAGAAAAACCAGTTAGGGAGGCCTGTCACATCCTTCCCACCAGTTTACAGTGCATTCCATCTCACCTCTTCCCAGCTGGCTTTTGAGAGCCAGGATCTGGCTAGAGGAGGGGGAAGTCAGCAAAGAAAAGAATCAGAAATAGGGAGAAGGGGGTGTGTGTGTGCGTGCGTGTGTGTGTGTGTGTGTGTGTGTGTGTGTGTGTGTCTGTGTAGAAAGCAGAGTGTGTTGGTTTGCCTGGGAGTGTGTAAGGAGTGTAGATTGGTCAAGTGTAATTTGAAGATAACTCTAATGGGCCCTTGCTAACGTGTGCCAAGGCAGAAGCAAAGAATGGGGGAGGAGACTCCAAGCAGGAGACTATCTACTTAATTAAGAAAAACATGCATCATTTCCTGCTGCTGCTCTCTGTACACCTCTAAAAACTGTTTTCTGATGACAGCCAAAAAAAAAACAAAAAAAAAAACCCCACACATTTTATTTGTTCACTTCCTGAAATCCTGAAGTGAGCCACACAGCCCCAGGCAAAGCATGCACTAAAATTCAAATAGATTCTTCTGTCTGCATGTGAATTGGAGGTTTGGGTCTTGCTCAATGCTGTATTGCCTGAAACACAATGGGACAGACTCTCACCAAGGGACTTCAGTGATTAACTTCCGGTGATTAACTTCCGGATTATTTGGATTAGAGATTAAAATAATTCAGTAGTGTATTGGTTAATGCTTTCTTTTTATACTCCTCTAAAAAGAAACATGTTGACTCTGTCTCCAAAATATCTCTTGAATCTCTTCACTTCTTCCTGTCTCCAAAGCACCAGTCACTGTATCCTCTATCTCCACAGTTTCCTAGCTGGTGTCCCCCTCTTGGCCCTACATCATTGACCACACAACACTCAGAGCATCTTTTAAAACATAAATATCATTATGCCTTTCTCCTTAAAAATCCTTCAGTGCGTCCCCTGGCACATATGCTGGAATCCGGAATTAAATGGCCATTTTGGATCAAGTCCTCACCTTCTTCCTCCTTCATCTTGATTCACCTTCCTCCTCATTCACTGTGCTCCAGCTTCACTAGTCTTTTTCCAGTTTCTTTGAGGCATCATCAAGCTCTTTTGAACCTCAGAGCCTTTCCATATGCGATTCTTCTGCATAGATATTCTCTTCCCTTCTTATTCACCCTTTGAACTTCGGCGGAAATATCATTGACCATCCACGCCAATCTCACTTAGGTTCTCCCTATTATACATAGCACTCTGTACATTTCTTTTACCATTTCTATTAACATTGGTGAATATATATTTATCTGTAAGACTATTAAGATCCAGGTTCCCCAATAGATGGCAGATTCTAAGAAGATAGTGGTTGTGTCTGTTTTGCTTCTGCTGTATCCCCTAGTGCCTGACACAGTACCTGATATATAGTAGGTGCTCAGTACTTATTTAATGGATGATTTAAATTATTTAAGTGTGAAGAGTTAAAAAATATAATTACCAGCCCTAGCTGATTTGGCTCAGTGGATAGAGCATCGGCCTACGGACTGAAAGGTCCCAGGTTAGATTCCAGGTCAGGGCCCATGCCTGGGTTGCGGGCTCAATCCCCAGTAGGGATGTGCAGGAGGCAGCCAATCAATGATTCTCTTATCATTGATGTTTCTATCTCCCCCTCCCTCTCCCTTCCCCTCTGAAACCAATAAAAATATATTTTTAAATAACAATAATAACAATAATTACCAAAAAGGCAATTTTCTTGTGTCTGTTTTCTAATACAGGACACATAAAAAACACACTCATTAAATACTATTGATTGGTTAACTTTAGATTGATGTTTTGGGTGGGAATAAAGGTATCACACCTGGAGGCAGGTTAGGATCAAAGGTATGTCATGTCAACTTTATTTAAATAAAAAGCAAAGAGAAACACATGTGTACGCACTCACAACACCCAGGCATAATTACAGTCAACCCTTTTCTTACTGTGGTGAAAGTGAAACTGCTACAGTGAGAATTAGGTACAAACATTTCTAATTACTTTAATAATAGGGCCTCTTATAAGAAGAAGAAATCAAGACGTACTATAGCTGAATATTACTAGGCATGGTTGTGTTATATGCAGTGAGAGACTATGATTGACTAGAAGGGGCTGTGGACTGAAGTCAAATCTCACTGGATTCAGTAGGCTTAGAAAGAGGAGAAGAGTAAATGTGAGATATATGTGAAAAGCCCTTTCTATGAGGCCAGAAGATATTTCAAATCTTGAGCATTAGATTCAGTAGACAGCCCAATGATTGGTATCATACTGTGGATTAATTTTTGCATAAAATCATATCACAGGAAGCTGTAGACTTAACTTGAGAAGCTAAACTGCATTCACCCTAGTATTCCTGTTGATGTTTCTGGGTATGTCAGGTATAGCAGAGGTTTTATTAGTGCCAAGAAGTATGATAACAGCCATTGGACTGGGGCAAAGAGAGGCAAGGCTCATAAGATTGGTTCAAAGACTCTGTTTCGAGGTCATTGTCAGTGGAAGGGGTGATTAAGTCCCAAACAGCATCTGTCCTTGTGATTGTCTTCCAGCCCAGCTGAACTGAGGGAACAGGACTTGCCTATGGTGGAGAAAAACAAAGTATAATGTAGATCTGTCTACAAACAGGTTACATTGTTGGACACAGTAGACCAACCTATAACTGGATCAGAGAAGGTGTGGAAGAGGACATTGGGTGCTAGAGGCATTAAGGAGAAAAGCATATGGAAACAAAAAGTACTAGTTCATGACCACCCAGGACTTTCAGAGCCACTTGGAAAGAATTTATTATGGGTTGAATTGTGTCCTCCAGAAAGAGATGTTGGAGTACTAATCCCCAGTACCTCAGAATGTGACCTTTGTGGAAATAGGGTCATTGCAGATGCAATCAAGTTAAGATGTGGTCCTTAGGGTGGGCTCTAACCCAATATTCCTGGTGTCCTTATAAGAAGTGGAAAATACCATGTGAAAGTGGAGACACACCAACAGAAGAGCAAGTGATGACAGAAGTAGACATTGGAGTGACGCAGCTGTAATCCAAGAAATGCCAAGGATTGAGGAGCACCACAGAAGCTAGAAAGAAGCAAGGAAGCATGGCCCTGCAGTCACCTTGATTTGGGTAGTTTCTGTTGTTTTAAGCCACTCCATTTGTGGTACTTTGTTACAGCCACTCTAGGAAACTAATACAGAATTTGAGGCAAGATTTTCAGAGTAGGACAGAGCCAAAGAGACGACATTTCACTGCTGTTATTTTGACCGTAATTTTCCCCATAGATTAGTGAGGCCAGAGAAACACAATTTTTATATAACATCATATAAATAAAATGCCAGGCTGCTAAGCTTTAATTTGCTGTGCACTCTCTAGTACATTTCATGCAACTTTAAGACCTGCCTGTGTCTAATTAAATAAGAGAATGTATGGAAAGCTCTTAAAACAGTACCTGCCACCTGGTAAACCCGTAAACCTATTAATGTTAGATTCAATCATTATTATCATCATCTCATTATTCTGATCCTAGAGCTAGCTCTCAGCAGCTCATCCCTCTTCTGCATCTGAGAGCTGCCGGGAGCTGCTGAGAAAAACCTCACACCTAGGCAGTCAGGTGCCACTAAAAATTAAACATCACCATCCTCACCAAAGTCCTCCACCCTGCCTGGGTTTCCCTAGTAAATATTCTCCCCACTTTCTACAACCAGCATTTCAAAGTATGCCTCTTTAAACCTCCACCCTCTCCTTTTCTCCACTTACTCCCAGCAGGTGAGCTCAATTTCCAGCACTGAGAAAAGAGGAACCCTTAGAAAAATAATGCCAACTCCCTTCATCAAACCTATTACCCCAAATGTGTCCACAGCTACCCTGCTATTTGGGCATTTGAGATGCCCTGGCTTCATATATATTTTACTGACTTCAGAGAGGGAGGGAGAGGGAGAGAGAGATAGAAACATCAATGATGAGAGAGAATCATTGATTGGCTGTCTCCTGCACGCCCCCCACTAGGGACCAAGCCCACCCCAGACATGTGCCCTTGACCGGAATTGAACCCGGGACCTTCAGTCTGCAAACCGACGCTCTATCCATGAGCCAAAATGGCGAAGCCTGCCCTGGCTTCTTTTGAGTTTACTGATTCTGTCTTCATTGGTCCCTCTTCCTCATTCACACTTTCAGTCTATAACCAAGGGTTGTTCTTTCTACTTCCTAGATATCTCGCCAATCCACACATACTTTTGGGTTGTCTCCATGGCCACCAGCTTGGCTCATACAAACCTGATTGTGTCACCATCCTGCTCAAATCCCTTCAGTGATTCCCTACAGTTCTACAGATCCAGCAAGTCCTTCACATGCTTACAAGACCTTCCCCTTCTCCAGCCCCCCATAATCTAAGCTCTATAGATTTTTCTAACCTCACTACTTTCTCTGTATTTTTTACACGTTATACTCTAGGCTAGAAAGTAACTCAAATTACCTCCACTTCCTTGTTAAAATAACTAACACGTAAATAATTCATATTATGTGCTGGGCACATAGCAACTCATTTGTAAGGACAGCAAACCTATCAGCTTAGTACTGTGATAAGGAAATAAAGGCACAGACATTAAGTGACTGGCCCAAAGTTTTAAGGAAAGTAAGTGATAAGCCAGGGTTTGAACCAGGAATACTGGCTGTGCAGTGCACATCCCTGTGCCACTCTGACCTTGTTCTCAATCTTCTCCCCTCAGCCCCAGCATACATCCCCATCCTCTTAATTTAGCTGATTCCATTGGCTCCTTGATGTCTCATCCCTTCCTCGGAGTCACACCTCCTTGCTTAATGTCTTCATGCCTTCCTATTCTTCCCTCGTTGTTATTATTTAACATCTATCTCCTCTGCTAGATTGTAAGCTCATGTCTGCTTTATTGACGTCCATATCCTCACTTCTTAGCACATGCCTGACATATAGTAGGTGCTCATGAAGTATTTCTTGATTGAATAAAAGAATGCAAAGAGCTTCATGTATATAGAACACATAACACAGTGCCTAGCACATAGCAAAGACTTGATAAATACATATTTGATACTGTGTTCAGGAAATGGCAAGGAAGCCGGTTTGACTAGTGTCAAGGGTGTGAAGGGAGGTTTGGCAAATGGTTCAAGTCTTTTTAATGTGCCCAAGGAAGAGAGACTTGCATGATGGAAGGGGTTATCAGCAGTATGTAATCTTGCAAAGGCAAATATTAGCATTTCAAAATTCTTCCTACCCAGCCCAAGATGGTTTGGGATTTTTCTTTTAACCGCATCACCCAAGTTTCTTAGAGCAGACTTCAGCAAAGTGTAATTGGTATGCCCAGGGACCTTGGCCTAGTCAGAAGCATGCACTAATGACCCAGGTGAAAACAAAGATCTGCTGTGGGTGTGTTCTGTGTAACACAGACAGCTACCTTCTCCCTACTCAAAAAGGCCTATCTGAAATTCTAATCTCCCCGAGCACAGCTGAAGATTTCCTATTCCTATCTCCTTTGGAAAAAGTAAATAATTTATTACCCTCCAAAGGCTTCTGGGACCACTGGGTTAATCCCTTCAAAAAGCGTACATCTGGACACCCTCACTTCATTACAATTCTAGACTTGAATGCTACCAGGTATGTTTTTTTCTACCCTACACTGAGCGGTGCCAGGGAGTCTAGAGACAGCAGTCAGCAAGGCAGGTTCGAATCATTGTCTCTTTGTGGCTGCGTGTTGGCAGCCACAGCAACAGCAGGCTCAGCCTTCAAGGCGCAGTCTACTTCTCGTCACCCTTGAGTGACCCTCGACAGGAAAACTGGAAAGAGAAAGGAATGACTTCCAGGGAAAACAGCTGATCCACCACCTGTACAAACACGCACCTAACTGGCCTGACACGAGCGTCCTTGGGGAAGGGCTCTGGGAAACGAGAGGAATTGCCAACATGTGCAGTCAAGCCGCTGCGCTCGGCACGTGCCAGCCCGACAAAAGGTTGCGCTATCTGTCAGACAGCACCAGCGTCGCCAAGCTGCTTTATTCCTGGCCATTTTGTTAAGTCAGATCCCCACCAACTACAGGGTAGTGATTGTGCAGGGCTCCTGTCACCGGATCAGCATCTTTGGCCCTGTTTGCACACCACAGGAGACACCTATTCTTTTCCCACTTTCTGGTCTATGGCTAGCTCTTAATTATATTTGCCGCCAAGAACCAGTTAATGAAGGGATATTTCGTGGCCTTTGGCAGAAACCTCAGACTCAGCAACCAAGGAGCTGAAAGCCCTGACCTCAAGGCAATCTCCACACCAGCCTCCCGCCTGATGCATATTTCAAAGGTTTCCAGGTTTTAAAGCATGGATTACTTTTGCAAATGAAAAATTGAACAAGCAAAAGCATTTAGTGGCATGTTATTACAGTTGCAACGATTTTGAAAAGGCTGCCTGGTTTAACCAGAGGCGGAATTTTAAATGAACATAGACACACATATCCATTGCTTTTCCCCCACCCCCATTATTTCCTGTTTATTCTACCTTGATTTAAAATATAGTATATATTGATCCCCATCTAAGGTTTCTTACCATTATAACATGCATATGTCAACCTACTGAAAAAAATATGTATAGTAATAAAATATTGAATAGTTTTAGAGGCATTCAATACCCAGCCACCCCCCAAATAGGTTGTTTGTTTGTTTTATCTAAATGGGATTTTGCATGGTAATGAAAATTTAAAATCTGCTCAAAAGGTAGTATCATATTCTTTCAAATATTTCAAACCTTTCATTTATAAGGAAAATAATTAAAGCAGAAAGTAAAAGAAATCAGTGTCTTCACCACAAGGTAGCATTTAGTCCTTGCCGGCCAGGTATGTGGCATTTTACTGAATGCCATTCATCTAAATACATTCATTGTACACCTACTATGTACCAGGCACTTTCTGAAATGAAAATATTACAAACCCACACTTTTTGCCCTCAGACAGTTCAAATCTAGAAAGCAAAAGAGAAAATTACAATATAGTGTGGTGAATATTATGGGAGTACAATGTATGATAACTGTACTAGATGTATAAATGAAAGAATTAATGAAGGAATGAATTAGCATGGATAGGTGCAGAGTATAATAAATTCAGCATAGATGGCAGGCAATAAATATAGAGTATTCAGCAAAAATGGAACATGGAGTATTTTTAAGTGAAGAAAGTTTCATGAGAACTCTAAAGGTTACCAATTTTAGCTGTAGGGTTAAAAGAGAAATGAGAAGTCCTACATTAAATTTATGTACAATGCATTGGCAAAGCTAGACGTAAACACAAAACATATATGATAGTGAAGGACTAAACTGCGTAACCTAGGACAAATAAGAGAGCTAGGAATCAGATTGTTATAAAACAGTGTTATACTCAAACTCTGATTTTGGATTTATGAGTGTCCTTGTCCAATGATCATGACATACCTATTTTAATTCCTCCATTCTTACTGTAATTAACCACAGTATAAGCTACTCCAAGTAGAAGGTATTAGAAAGGGATATAAGATAAAATAGAGCCAATTCTTCCCTTTTGGTCCTTCAAAACACAACGTAATATCCACTTTCACCACAAAGGGAACAAAACCCACATTTGTCACACTCTCAGAAGAAAGATAAAAATTTTATACATCAAACAAAAACTCATCAAGGACTTCTATGGGCACAAACTCAGTCCCAGAAAAGAAAAAAAAAAGTGAAGGTAAGTATATGTCCAAAAATATGGTAAGTTTTGGCTATTAAGAGGCAGTATGTTGTAGTAGATTTGATGCTAAGGAAGTGGGTTCCAACTTTATTATTATTTTGCTATATAACCTTGGTCATCATTGCCTCATCAATAAAACAGGAATAATAATGCATGCCCTACCTATTGGATAAGAGCACATGCTTCTCTTTTTTCTCTAAGAATTCATGCTTCTTAAATAAAATAACATGTGACATTTTTTGAAACATTGTGAAATATAAAAATCCCTTATTAGATTTGTTGCACATTTGAATGATATAGTTCTGATAGGATGGTATTTTTCATTTCTAAAGGATGAATACTTTTATTACAGGGAAAAGCATATTACACTATATGAAATCTTCTCTAACAATCTATGCAATAATAGGAATGAACTAAAAGAAATACTATAATTTATCTATTTCAGGTGGAACTATTTCTAGTTCCAGTGCAGTTTCTCCATCCTTCCTTCCTTCTTTCCTTCCTTCCTTCCTTCCTTCCTCCCTCCCTCCCTCCCTCCCTCCCTCCCTCCCTTCCTTCCTTCCTTCCTTCCTTCCTTCCTTCCTTCCTTCCTTCCTTCTTTTCTGTCCTTCTCTTTCCCTTGCTAATGCTTTCATCACATCTTCATAACATTTTCTAAGGCTATTTCTTGGCTTTTCTCTTAAAATATTATTTTGATTATCAAATCTTTATTGAAAACCTAAATAAAAAATATTCTAAACCTGTTCTTTCCCCTAACAAAATCTAGCCTAGGTTCTGCCAAGAACATCTAGAAGTTGATAAAAATAGCACATTTCTTTATTTAGACTCAAATGACTTATACTTCTGTGGACCTGTCCAAATGTTAAATAATAAATTGTTGCCTCTGAATAGAGTCTTCTTCGCCCAGGACGCAGTAGGGAAAAAAACGTGTTTTAGATGAGTCATTTATCCGGAATAATTTCCCTTTGGATCAGTAGACTCATTAGGCGAAAAAAATATATAAAGGCATGTGAGTAATTTTCCATGTCTCTGGAGTTCAATACCTGAAATGTCTCATAAGCCTTCTGCATCACAAGACGGTTTATTTAAAAATGCAGGCACATCCTCCTCTCTGCTGTGTATGTCCCTTCCTCTTGAGCAGCGGAAGGCAGGCTCATCAACCATGAACAGCGCCAGCCAGTGCCCCTTGTGCTTGTGTGTCATCGTTCTGAACTAGCATGTCTGAAAGAGCCAGGCAGAGAGCCTTTCCTCCTCCTCGCCTTCTAGCAACGAGGACAATAACCAGAGTTATTAATAATCTAAACCCCACGTGCACAATGCAAAGGTACAACTTCCGTAATTACAGCGAGCTACGGCCGAATCGCCACCTACGCATTTGCTGCTGTTATTGGGGGGGGAAAGGGAAATATTGCTTTGGCTCAAAGAAGGGGGAGGGAGAGGTGGAGGCAAGGGAGAGGAGGAGGCAGACCCTGTCTTTGACAGGAGTGTTCCAGCTGAGAAAATCATTTCTCACCCTCAGTCAAGAGCAGGTGAACCACAGAAACAGGGAGCGTGTTGTTCATGACCCCTGCCAGAAACTGCAAGGAGATTAGGACACTCATCAGGAGAGACAGTGCCCTGCATGGTGATCTCAAGCTTTGATTTTTTTTTTTTGGTTAAAAGAGACATTTCAAATAATTGTATAGCCAACACTCCTCCATTAGTCTGTCTTGCTATTGTATATTGCATGGACGCTCTGCTAGAGAAATTTGATCAATATATTAGATTCCTGGCAGAAAGATGCTATCAGACAATGCATGTATGCCTTGACATAGCTCAATTTCAATTCATCCAAGAAGGTATTGATTTTCCTCTCACAGGAGTGCACACACACATACTAAGAGCGCTTACAGAGGATGGGGGTTGGGCAGCCATTTATTTAAGAACAGACAGCTCTGCCATTCCCCAAATGCATTCGAAATACCCTCTGGCTTGGTGACTTAATATTTGGATGATCTATACAAACCCCTCACATCATGATTAAATCAATGGCTAAAGAGGAAAAAAAAACAAAAAAACCCACACACAGTTTTTCTATGCTCACTCTTTGAATACTAAGATCTCAATCAACTTCGTCAGAAAATGTAGCCCTTTTAAACTCCTATTCCAGGCTTACTTCGTATGAAACAGCTTCTTAAAGCCATATCTCCCTAATTCAACTGGAATGAATTCTGTATTATTTGATCACAGTCTTCTTGCCCAATACCTGGAGGCATATTAACACTTCCTTAATCACTCTATTGTTCTCCCCTTGTTTCTGGTGGTCTCTTTCTGACATAGACCATCGTGGCAGATATTCAAGCTGCTCTCTGAATATTTCCAGTTCTTCACCTTCTGGAATTGGGCTAGGATTATACTTCCTGGTCCCTCTGTAGTTAGGTAGGGCTTTGTGATCAGTTCTGACCACTGAGTTATGCGTAAAAGTAATCTGTGACACTCCCACGTTAAGCTTTTGATCGTCTATGGGAGAGCTTCCAGAGAAAAATATTGATATATTAGACTTCATAAAAATTAAGAACTTTGACATGACAAAAGGCACCATTAACAAAATTAAAACACGAGAACCAAACTGAGAGAAAATATTTTCGAAACATATAACAAAAAGTTGCAAATCGATAGAAATGTGTGCCTCAAATGTAAAATTTGCAGGAGAAATATAAGTAACTGATAAACATATTAAAATACACTTAATCTCAGTTGCAATTAGGGAAATACAAATTATAGCAAAATATGCCATTCTTGTCTATTCAATAGACAAAATTTAAATGAAAAAAGCTTAATAGTTTCCAGAATTGGCAAGAGTGTGAGGAAATAGGCATTCTCATTCCTGCTAGTATAACCTTACTGAAGGGCAATAAGCAGTATCTTTCAAAATTACAAAAATGAATTTTTTACCCCCGAATTTTATTTCTAGGAACCTAACCTATAGAAGTATTTGCATATAATATTAACATTTATTGAACACATACCATGTGTCAAGCCCTAGCTGCTTTATTTATATTAATCAGTTACCTTGTAAATTAAGTTCTATTCTTATCCCATTTTACAAATGAGGAAATAGAGGCAGAGAGACTAAGCAACTTGCTTAAGTTAACACAACTATGAAGTGCAGGGATTCAGACCTAGAGATCTCGCTTCCGTGTGACACAGCAGACACTATGCTGTCTTTCTCATATGCATATGCATAGAGATATATATTGCACCATTATTTGTAATTTGCAAAAGATGAATAAAACATAAATGGTCATCAATAGGAGAAATGGTTATGTGGTAAGTTCAAATTACAGAATATAATGCAGTAATTAAAAAAACGAGCCCAAGAGCATTGAAAACATATAGTCGCACAAAAACATGTAGAATGTTCACAGTAGCATTAGCCAAAAGGTGGAAACAACCCAAAAGGCCATCAACTGATGAATGCGCAAACCAAATGTAGTCTATCTGTGCAATGGAATATTATTCAGCCATAAAAAGGAAGTACTGACACCTGTTACAACATGAATGTATCTTGAAAACGTTATGCTAAGTAAAAGAAGCCAGATACAAAAGGCCACATATTATATGATCCCTTTTATATGAAACTAGAGGCCCAGTGCACAGATTCATGTTCTGGTGGGGTCCCTCGGCATAGCCTGAGGGGATTGGGCCAAAACTGACAATCCAAAGCTGCCTACCGCGCCTGCGTGCTGCTCTTGCTCATCCCAGCCCCACTGTGTCTACCGCCATAGCCCCCCCAGTTGGCTCGCTGCCACTCTGCAGTGGTCTCTGGGCTGTGGTGGCCAGCTGTGAGCCCTGCGTCTGGCACCCGTTGGTCAGCTGAGCGGCACTCCCGCTGTGGGAGCACACTGACCACCAGGGGGTAGCTCCTGCGTTAAGCATCTGCCCCCTGGTGGTCAGTGCACGTCATAGCGACCAGTCATCCAGTTGTTCAGTTGTTCGGTTGCTTAGGCTTTTATATATATACTAGAGACCCGGTGCACAACATTCGTGCACTTGGGAGGTGGGGGGGTCCCGCAGCCCAGCTTGCGCCCTTTCACAGTCCAGGAGCCCTCAGGGGATGTCCGACTGATGGCTTAGACCCGCTCCCCACAGGGATGCTTCTGCATTGAGCGTCTGCCCCCTGGTGGTCAGTGCACATCATAGCGACCAGTCGTTCCACCGCTTGGTTGATTTGCATATTACCCTTTTATTATATAGGACAGATGGTCAGAATAGGCAAATCTAGAGAGATAGAAAGTATATTAGTGATTTCCAGGAAATTGAGGAGACAGGGGAATTGGGACTAAGGTAAAGGGCTTCTCTTTGGATGATGGAAATGTTCTAGCATTGGGAGTGGTAATGGTTTCACAATATGGTGAGTATACTAAAAACCTTTGAATAGCATATTTTTAAATGATGAAATTTTATGTTATGTGAATTGTATCTTAATTTAGAAAAAGAATGAGGTAGGTACCACCACAAGAAAATGTTAAATGAAAAAAGCAAACCTCAAAACAATATGAATAGTATGTTTCCATTTATGAAAAAGGAAACTATATATGTGTTTGTAAATGCATAGAAAAAAATCAGGAAGAATACATACTAGTCCATTAACAGAGGGTTTCTCTAGAGAGAAAATATATTTGGGAGAGAGAAGTAAAAGAAAGACTCACTTTTTACTCAGTATACTTCTGTTTTGAATTTCTTTACAATAAGCATATATTACTTTTATAATTTTAAAAACAACAAAAAAAGAAAATAAAAAATTGAAACATAATTAAGCAACAAAAATAACCTCCATAAATAAACCACAGGCAAAATAATAGGACGTAATGGGAAAGGCCTGGGCTTGTAGCCTTAATGACTTAGGTGGCTTTAGAAAGTTCATCAAGCATCTCTCAGCCTCAGTTTCCTTATTTGTCAAACAAGGCAACTGGACTAGATGAGCACCATGAAACTTTCAGCTCTAGAATCTCTGGATTCCACAACAGGCCATCTCCCTTATTGCTTTGTTACCAAGGTTACTTGCAGCTCCAGCTTTTCAGACCAGGTTTTACACAAAGCATCAAATACACTCATGAATTGATGCATATTCCAAGATCGCAACCTTATGGAAACAGGATCATCAACCCCATGGCCCAGCTTCCACTTAATTATGACCCTTTCTGTTTGATCTGATTGCCATTAGTTATTCAGACCTACGGCTGAATCGAGTAATAAAATAATTCTTGGACAAACAAGATAATTGGCCGAACAGTTCTTTTTTCTTTTTTTGTTTAATACATTGAAATCTCATTTCAGAAATGCTACTCTGAAATAATTTATTTTCTTTTCATCATGTACTGTTGATTTTGCTGGCCCTGGACAAACAAAGAGGAGGTTAAAAGAAAGAGAGGCACAATTACCCTGGGAGCTCAGGGGTGCAAAGGAGGAGGGCTCAATTAAACACTATACATGAATGAACAAACAGATACATGAGAAAATGAGAGAGATTCCTGTTCTCTTCACCTCCAGCATCCCAACTCCTTTTCTTGGTGTCCAGGCCACTGCAGTGAACAGTGGAGATGATGTATGGACCTGAAGGGCCTGGAAGAGAATCCTCCAGAAGCTGAAGCTCATCCTCAAAAAGCTGGACCAACTCCATCAAGCACAGTGATGCCCCCAAAAGTACCAGCATTCTACCCTCTCCCATTTTCCATGGGAGATAGTGAAGTACAGTACAAAGAGCCCGGACTTCGGGGCCTGTAAAGCCCGGGCCCATCTGCTGTCTCTGCCACGGACTGTATCTGTGACCTTGGACACTGTAAAAACTACAGCATTGCCATGAAGGTTAACAAGATAACCGATATAAAATGCCTGCAGTTTCTGGACACACCGTGGGTAATTAATGAAAAACATAATTGTTTTTCCACTTTTAATTCCTGAAAGTTTTGGGTGATGGCCTCGAGTTTTGCCCAAAGTAAGCCTGGAGGCCTGCTTCAACAGGATTTGTTTCTAAGAGCAAGAGGACAGCCCACATTAAATCCACTCTTGTGGATTTTAAATAGACAGTTTGGGTGCTAACTTCCAAATCTAGAACTTGGTTCCCATCTCTCTCCAGGCCATCAGACTCACAGCTGGACTGTTGGGCTCTGGGGTCCCTCAAATATTACCTGTGTCAACATTGCTGGTAGAAGAGTCATGTGGGAAATGAAAGCATGGGAAAGGCTGCAGGATAAGGAAGAAAAAGTCATGAGTGGCTTCCACAAACTAGCCATCAGATCAAGTTATTTTTAAAGAATGGAGATTTTAACCAATGTCACTCCAATACATTTAATTAATCAGAAAATAAATTAGATAAATAAATAATAAATAAAAGAGCAGAGCTGTTTCCACTTCTCTCTGAGGTGCTTACACTCTCCCAAGCCACCTGTTAGGATAACTAAGGCAGAATACCCCTGCGTATGTGCCTGACTTCACCTCTGTCCTGACTGTGGGACCAAGAGTAGATTCAGGCCCTAGAACTGTCACTTTGGGGCACTTTCGTTGAGGGGACTCACACTGTATGTGGGCTTCTTCTCTCCGACTAGCAAATTCTTTTGATTCTGTTCATTTTAATTCCTCTGAAAGAGGATCTCCTTGGCACACTTAATCTTGTCGTGCCAGGCCCTCACTGGGAGGGAGCTTCTACCTCTGTCTGGGAAATCAGGAAAGGCCTCGAAAAGGCTGTGACATGTGAGATAGCCTTAAAGGATGATAGGTGCTGCGTGTAGTGTGTGTGTGTGTACGTGTGTGTGGCAACTGCAGGATATTCTAAATCTAGGGCCTTCATGAAACTGTTGTTTACTTTTCTCCTTTTCTAAGTCATAAGAGTCACATTCATTCTTGAGAAACTCCCTACCTGAAAGAACTAGAATGCATCTGTCTCTAAGTCTCTCTCTCTCTCTCTCTCTCTCTCTCTCTCTCCCCGCACCCCCTCTTTCTCTCATTTTGATATGGACACTTAAGAAAATCTAGAATAATCTCTCATTCATTCATTCACTCAATATTCAGTGTCTGCTCTATGCAGAGCATTTTACAGGTAATAAAGTACATTTTACAGATCATGCTATACAATAGTTATTGTTACAAAATACACTTAACTCTTAAAAACAAGGCTCAAGGGGGTTAAATAACTTATTCAAGATCAAATAGCAAGTATAGGAGAAAGGAAAGTTTTTAATCCAGGCTGACTCTCCAAAACCTATGTACTTTCCACTACACCACACTGGGATGCCACAAAATAGTATGTTAAATCTGATATAATTGACTTACATATCAATAATTTGCCATTAGGCACTACAACCAACATCTGACACACTCTAGCTAAATATTTTCCTAAACTGAGAATTCAGATTATGTACCCAAAATGAATACCCATAAAATAATTCTATGAGTTTGAAAAAGTTCTCTAAGCAGATTTTTAAAAACAAGTTTATTTTTAATGTGTAATACCTATAAAAAATTCTGTCTCTCTGGCATTTGTCCTTTTCCTCTGTCCTGAAAGCATATCTATTTATTCATTTACTAGAGGTCCAGTGCATGAAATTTGTGCACAGGTAGGGTCCCTAGGCCTGGCTGGTGATCAGGGCCGATCAGGGCTTTCTGGCTGCTGGCCGGCCAGGGCCTCCCTTCATTCCACACCGCCCCCTGGTGGTCAGCACACATCATAGCGAGCGATAGAACTCCTGGTCTCCCGTCTCCCGGATGAACTCCCGCAGGGACACTTTGCATATTAGCCTTTTACATATAGATAATTATGCTGCCTTCTACATCATGCACTGTTCATTCTCCCCTAAGCTCTTTATATTTGCTTTTGGTTAGCTCAGCATAATTTATTGTAGGACTAAGAAATCAATTCAATTCTTCTGAGTAACTTTATTTTTGCACCCAATCTTTAGGATTGTAAAAGTAACAGATGCTTATTGTATAAAAGACAAATCATACAGATGTCTTAGGAAGTAAAAAACCCTGACAATTTCACCACCAGACATAACAACTATTAACAATGTAGTACATAGACTGTCAAATTTCCTCTATTCATATAACCAACACATATTATATTTATACATATTTTTACATAAATGGGATCTGCCATACATACTGTTTGATGATTTTGTTTCCTTTTGACAAACATCTTAGTTATCTTTCTTTGTCAGTATCTATAGCTTGATCTCAGCCTTTGGGTAGCTTTTGACAAAAGAGAAAACAACCCTTTCACAGAAATAGAATGAATTACAAATGTTTTGCTATGCTCACCTTAATCAAAACAAAGTCTAGGTGAGAAAGTTGGGATAATGCTATATATTGAAAAAAAGTCAAAGTAGGTTAATAGTTGCTGCTAATAAACAGTATGTTGTTGTAACTAACTCAGCCTTTTAAAAAAAGCGGAGTGGGGGTGGGGGGCTGTTCCATCCACTTTTTGAATGAGCAGCCAATGGACAAGAGGGGAAATGAGGAACGTTTTGGAAAATACCCTTTCATGGGAGTTGCCTTCAGGTAGTGGATTGTAAACTCTGAGGCATTTTCAACAGCTTGACATTAGCTAGAAACACACTTCGCAACACCTCAGTGCTGATCTGTTAAAGCCTCTCATTTAGTGCGAAACACAAGACAGATGATTCAGTGTGGTGTGCAATTCATTAACCCATCAAGGGCTTTCTTCCTGAGCCCAGGATAACAGGCAGAAAAAGAAATGTAATCCTTAATGAATAACAAAGGGCGCTGCTGGAGGGATGGGAACACACACATTCAAGGCATGCGATGGGCTCTCCTTTTTCTTCTGGAGCAACCCGTTTTCTCCTGAACAAACAGATTTTCACCATAGATTGATCCTGCCTGGGAGCGAGATGGGTTTTTCCCCCCAACTGTCTTAGAAATGGGAAGTGACACACGTGATAGATCACACTCACAGGAGGCTGTATGTCTAGTAATCCAGGTCTTGCATTGTGTGTGGAGTGGACCAAAAAAAGTGGTCAGAGCCTTGTCAGCATTTTCTAGGACACCAACGAGAATATATGTGCTCAGGTCAAGACGTAAAAGTTAATATTAGTCCAGGGATTACCTGAAATTTGCCCTTCTGGAACCCAAGTAACAGTCTTCAGAACACTGAATATGCTATGTTCTTTTTCATGTTTTTTTACATGGCTTTTGGGCTTATCAGGGATCGCTGAGGCTAGATTTACAGAAAGCAAATGTTTTGTGATAATATTTTTATTTCTTAATCCTCACCCAAGGATATGTTTTTACTGATATTTTTAGAGAGAGAGGAAGGGGGAGAGAGAGAGAAACATTGATGTGAGAGAGATACATCGATCAGTTGCCTTTCACACGCACCGGACCAGGAATTTAATCTGCAACCTACATATGTGCCCTAACTAGGAATCAAACCTGCAACCACCTAGTGTATGGGACGACGCTCCAACCAACTGAACTACCCGGCCAGGGCTTGTGAAAATATTTTATTAATTTTTTTCAAAACACTTTTTTTCTTTTCTCCACAGTATTTCTTTACTCGATGAGATATTTTGATATCCAACTAAGATTCCTGGCTTGGGAATCTTCCTTTTTCAAATGAAGAGTTTAAAAGTGCAAAATATTTAGAAGCTAATCCTTCTGTCTTTTCCCTAAATCTTTTGGTTTGCTGTTATTAAGACGAGATCCAACAGGTAGGTTACTGGAAAATTCGTGTCCTTTCTCAGTGTGGTACTGTGGGAGTTAGAAAGTAGGTTTGGGAAGGATAAAAGGAGGATAATTGAAATATCTTAAGCTATTTGCAGGGCTGTCTTACATTTTCTCCAATATTATTCTCATTAATAATGTTTATGTTAATCATTATTAGGGTGACCAAATGTTCCAGTTTGCCCAGGAGAATCCTGGTGTGTGCCTGTAGACCAGTATAATAATTAATAGCATCCACTTCCTCTTTCAAAAGTGTTCTGGCTTGGGCACAAAATTATATGATCACTCAATTAATTATGTAAGACAGTGTTCTGCCATTACAATGGAAGTAAGGTCATGGAACAACTGTACATTGAACTGTACATTAAACAATGACAGTTTTCTGTCAACATATTAAGTGCACATATTTTTCACGCTAGAAATTTTTCTTCTATGAATTTATTCTCATACAGAAATAGAAATTCTATTGCTATGAGCAGATTATATGTGCGCACACACACATATACACACACAAGAATGCTTAGTGAACACCAGAAAAAATTTAAATGTTTATCAAGAGTCTAGTTAGATACAATGGAATCCTAGGTAACTATTATAAAAGAAGATGGTATGTCTCTGTGTGTTGAAGATGTGGTGAAATGTCCAAGACACTTTTTCAAATTATAAAGCAAGCTGTGGAGGGATCTATACAGCACAGCTTGTTATGCTGGACCTGAGAAGACTTCACATTCTCCCATAATCTCCAGCTCCCACCCCCACAACCCACAACAAATCGAAATCAACCTAAATACTAACTGGTTACTATGCAAATGAAATTTCCTGTCTAACCAGATTGCCCCTCCCAAGGCTTTCTAATATAGAAATTTTTGGAGGTGCCAAAACCTACAATATAATCCTGTTGTAATATGTATATTGGACCAAGATTCTCAAAGCTCTTGACTGACTTACTTCTGGGGAGTGACTGTTATTCCCTTCTGTACTTTTATTTTAACCCATAATCATATATTGCTTATAATTTTTAAAAATCTGTTTAAAAGAAATACATGTCAAATCAGTTTGCCACGTAAGATCAGAAGTGCCTGTGGGGGCATCTAGGACTCTTTTATTTACAGAGAAAGATTAGAGAGCCAGATCTTTGGGGCCTTTCCTGTAAATATACTTGGGAGCGCATGCTATAGTTATCTCCCAATTATCAGGATAATTGAGGAAATAAAAGTTGAAATGTAGCTTTATGTTTCCAACCTTTTCACAATCATTTTAATCGGATCAGTTAAACAAATACATTAGTTGCTTCCTCTGAATCTCTTGTGGAAATAGATTATAAAATATAAACCAACTGTTTTTTTAAAAAAAATGGAGTTTCACTTCTTTTTCCCCTTTCATTTCTCTGCTCTATCTTCCAGGACAAGTGTGACTCCAAAGGCTCACAGAAAACGCATGAAGGTTTGAAGAAACTTCACTGTGAAACTAACAGATCAAATTGTGCCATTCAATTTTCAAGGGTTACAGAATGTTCCCACTCAGTTTTAATTTTGGAGTGAAACAAGGAACTAAAGAAAAATGAGCTAATATAAAAATCTAGAGTTGGAACTATCTTTCGTAGATAAACATGCTCTAATCTTCATTTCTCCCTCCTCACTTGCACCTCCCCACCTTCTTGGTTAACAATCATCCTCGGAGTGAAGGTTTCCCTCCAGGGTCACCTGCTCTTCCCTGCCTCCCAGCTCCCCTCCCACCCACTAATCCCATATCAACCTCCTCCTCCTCCTTCCTGGCAGGAAGACTAAAATTAAGCACGTTCTCTCTGTTCTCCTGTACTCTCTTATAGGGCCACATTTCTTTTATTTCTGTTTGTTTCATCATTTGCTCCAACCCCCTCTGGGGCTTCCTTCGGAGCAGAAGCTGATTAATACTCATATTTGAAACATCAGTGCCTGACACAATACTTGGCACGTAGTAGGTACTTTAAAATGCTTTTTAATGAATAAAACCTTGACATAAATACAGAAAAGAAAAAAAAAAAAGTCCCATCTCTACTCCACAGAAAGAAGCTACAGAAAACACTCCAAAGCATTTCAAGGTCCCCCAGGGAGGGATTCTCTTGGGCAGGTACAGCCTTGTTTTCAGTTGGCTCTTTGGCTGGTGTCGGAAGCTTGTCTGCATTTCTTCCCTATTGGTTTGAAATGCTTTAATAACTACGCCTTTTGCAGTTTTCCTAACCTTTTTTTTTTTTTTTTTCCTGGGGAATCAGAGTTCCATCCTTGGAACTAACCAGGTGAGACGACAAGCATTCTGCATATACCTGTTATTATTGGTTGTCCTAGCTGTACACAATGTTCTGATGAACTGACTCAGGAGACAAGTGACTCATGCCATTTTCCCTGCAACCAGCAGTGACCTAGAGCACTTTAGGCTGGGGAGAAATTAGTTCCTCGCACTCTCTAGCTCTGTAGCTCTGACTGTAGATGGAGTCTGGGCACCATCTCGGCATCCATCAACATGACTGAATTAGTGGCTGCTCTATCTGATAGTAATGGTGATGGCGCCTGGCTACAGGAAACCTTCCCGGCTTGGCTAAAAGAGATTGTGACCTGCTTCCACATGGTATAACGGGAGCATGAAAATCTGCACTCAACTGAAGCTTTAGATTAGAGACAATTAGAGACACAGCAGCATTAACAGGGCAACCTCTTTTAAAACCCAGGGAGTATGAAGCTATTAGCTATTCAAATGACGTGAATTAGTTTAACATTTATTGACTGTTTCTAACATCTAACAGAGCTACCTGGGAAGGAGGCACTTGGATGGGAAAGTACAGGAAATGCCAGACAGAGAAGTGATTGGGGAGCACAGACATTGGTTACCGAAGACCACAGATGGGGCACTGTTGAGAAGATTGGGGGTGGGAGGGCTGTCCCGAGCAATCAGAGAACAGAGTGGGTGTTACAGAGGGTTTAGAAAAGAATTCTGAGAGGGAGAATCAAAAGGCTCCTAAACATTATGTGTAAAGTAGGCTCTTGTTGTATTTGTGATCTCCTACTCTAGTAAGCTAAAGAATAGGAGGTGATCGAAGGTGGAACCAGGAGGAAACATTAGTACTGATAAGAATGGGCAAAATGGATGAAATTGTGAGGGCCTGATGATTTTTAACAGAACAGTTGCTTTGTTCACTTTCAGAGGTAACATACATGCAAGAAACTTGGAAAACATAAAAAAGCCCAAAGGACCCAGCAAACAAACCAAACCAGAATTAATCCCACCCCTCAGAGACAACCTTACCATTTTCGCATGTATGCTTCTGATCTCTTGTCTATGAACATATTCACTCTTGTGCATATCTTTTCTAGAATGTAAACTATACCTTACTGCACATACTGTTCTACAGGCTGTGAGAAAATTTTCTCTATCTTCCTTTTGTTTTGCACACTCCGTCTTTCCCACCCTGCCTCATTGCCCTGTTGCAGGGAGGTTGAATGCTGTAGATCAGTGGCCCTCAACCTTCCTAATGCCGCGACCCTTTAATACAGTTCCTCATGTTGTGGTAACCCCCAATTTCATTGTTACAAATTGAACATAATTAAAGCATAGTGATTAATCACAAAACAATATGTAATTATATATGTGTTTTCCGATGGTCTTAGGCGACCCCTGTGAAAGGGTCGTTTGACACCCAAAGGGGTCGCGACCCACAGGTTGAGAACCGCTGCTGTAGATGGACCCTGCCCACCCAGGGGACTCTTTGTTCACTGACACGGTACATTGGCTCTGCTTAAGATGACAAGGCTCTGCTGACTTGTACATATCTTTGCATATATTTTCTTTCTAAGAATAAGAGGCTTTTAAGTGAGCATGTAAGATAAAACAAAATAGATTGATTAATGTAATCTATAGCCTAGCATTCAGGGCCTCCCATTTGTGGAACTAAACCATGTAATCTCAGCCTGGGGTAAGCTGACTCTGCACACAGAGAAAAAAGCTGGGATATGCCGAAGGAGACATACACGCACAGCACAGGGTACCTCCCCTGCGCCTTCTTCTCCCGTCTCTTAGGCTTCAGACTCCTGATGCTGGCCAGTGGGGCACAGTGTTGAGCCCTGTCTCTCCTCCCTGCTACTGCCGCCTTAACTGAACACTTTTTCCGCTCGTGGATGACTGCAAAAGCCTGTACGTTTTCTTTCTGCCCCTAATCTTGCCCTCTGCGACTCCATCCTTACCCTGTGAAGATAAATGAGCTTTCTAACATGAGGTGAAGCTTCATGGCCCTTTGGGGCCGAGCCTCCCAAGTCACATAGCTTCGTTTCCACTGTATTCCATTGGTCACAAGTCACAAGCCTGCCTCCCTCCATTCAAGGGAAGGCACAGAAATTCCACCTCTAGAGGGGAACAATGTCAACAATTTTGGAGTTATGTTTTAAATCATCTACCTATCTATCTTCTAGATTTGTATACGCACAAATTAAAGAAGACACACCAAACTGTTAAAGCTTAGAGGAGGGGAGGAGACTTTCACTCTTCATTCTCCACACTTCCAAAGGAGGAACAACTAGTGAGATTACGGGGGATTTTTATTTTTTACAGAAAATCGCTTCCCCTATTATTGCAAGCCCCACAAAGGCTAAACACATGATGGTAGGTCCTAAGTGAACACATTCTAAAAGCAAGTGCCAGACCTCCTAGCTCTGCAGGGCACACAAAGACAGTGTCAGCGTGTTATCCACCTTCGGGTCAGGGAAGAGAAGCTAGAAGCAGCCTGTGGGGGCTGTCAGAGACCAGATCAGGACTTTGTAGAGCGTGGTCCTGGTGCTGTGTGCCACAACTCACCTCATCCCCCGCTCTGCCATTGGATACAGCCCCTCATCTTAAACCAAGTGAGAGGGGTTCACAAAAACCATTTGGAGATCTTGACCTGTGTCTCCTGGAGTTTGAGGGACACAGGGACTGGAGACTGACTTTCACCAGAGAAGCCTAAAGGTGAAAGGCCGGCTGGGGAGGCCTGCCTTGCAGCAGAATGAAGAAAGAGGACTCAGTGGTAGGGAGCTGTACTTTCACTGATGGGTGGGCCACGGAATGGAGGAAGTCCATGGGCCACTGAATGGCATGAAGGATGCCACCCAAGAGAACCACCTGGGAGGTGAAGAGACCTGGTGGAAGTGCACTATAGCCAGGGGTTCCTGGTAGATGGATCTGCACAGGTGCAGGTGCCACACCAGATGACAACTGGATCAGTACCACAAGTCTGGGCCATTTGTCCCTAATCCTTCCTCAAGGGCCCAAGGAAAGAGCAGCCAGTGATTACAAAAAGAAAAGATTAACCAAAGAACTTAAATGCACATATGCATAGCCCATGGACACAAACAATAGTGCGGTGAAGGCCTGGGGGTGGGGTGAAGGGGTCAGTGGAGGGAAAAATGGGGATATCTGTAATATTTTCAACAATAAAAATGTTTTTTTAAAAAAAAAAAAAAAAAAGGAAAGGGAAAGAAAAGATTGACCATGCACTCCTCTTCCACTCCAAGCTTCCCAGATTGAAGCAAGCCTAGCTGGAGGAATGAGAGGAATTTTAAAATAAATAAAAGATTGAAGATGTAATACTGGATTTGACATGACTTTTACAGTATTCAAATGAGAGTATTCTCATGATGGAATAGGATCAGAAAAAATTACGCATGGGTTTTCTAGAGCAGCAGGAGAAAGAGTAAAAAGTTGCTTCTTTCTAGAGCTATATCTCTATATTGAGTGTCCAGTACATCCAATAAATCTACTATGTGTTTTTTGTGCTTTTCTGATTTTCCAATTTTTATTTGGAACACATACTGCTTGCTATTATTTAAATGCACATCTAGTCATATCACTTCTATGCTTAAAAACCCTCAATGCCTTTGCATTGCCCTCGTGATGAAGGTTACTTTTAAAACATGGCTTCCCAGGCTTTTCAGGATCTAGCCCCTGCCTACCTCTCCAGCCTCCTCTCCTAGCCTCCTCTCAGCCACACACAACCTATAGTCCCACCATATGGACATAAAAGTTCCAAATGCATCATGGTCTCCTGTGTCTTTCCTCAGATCACATTGTTCATTTGGCCCAGATCATCCCTCACCATCACCCTTGTCTGAAGGGCTGGCTCCGATCCACCCTTCAGCTCAGCTACCACCTCTGCAGGTTCCAAAAAATTTCAGTTGGAGAGTTCATTTAGGTCAGAAACTTTAGGGCTTTCCGGTTGGTATTTCTACTGCCTGAGACCAAGTAACACAGCAGGCACTTGGTTTCCAATCCTATAAATAAACCGTCATAAACAAATGATGGCTAGTGACCAGTCCAAGTTTCATAAGTGAGGGCAGTCAGGAGAGGCCAAGAAACATAGTCATTGATCATCTTTCTGAGATGATGAAAGGATGTCAGTTCTATGTGCCTCGCTGACATGAGGCAGAGGAGACCATGGAAGGCTTTGGAAAGATGATGGCTCCCCAGTGTTGATGAAGTTCATCCTCTGCCCAGCTGCAGGTCTGGCCACTGACCTGCCCAAACAGTGACCACTTTTCCTTGAACTATACCTTGAAATCTGCAAGATTCTGTCCTTGGTGTAAGCTGCTGCTCTGTTCTAATTTGGTCTTGCTAATCTACTCTTTAGGTTTCTGACTTATGGGTCTTTCTCCTGAACCCTGCTAAGGGGATTTGATCATATTTGGGGTGATGGACTTGGGGTGCTAAGGCTCCTGTGGGACCTCTTGGATGAGAGTGAAAGCTCTAGAAGTTATGTGCAGACAAAATTGAATCATACCTAGTTCAAGTAACTGCTAATTTTGCTTCAGAACTTCTATCACTTTTTTTTTTTTGCATTTCAATCTAATGAAACACATTTGTGGGTTTTGTTTACTTTTGTTTTGTTTTGCTGAAAGCCATGTGTCCTTATGAAACAGGTGGTTATTGTCCTTCCAGAACCAGCCACTGGAGCTGCAGACTTCATTTCTAACTTGATGTAGACCTGCCTGCTTCTTGGCACTCTCCACTGTTAATATGAACAGGTAGCCATGAGGTCCTCAGATTCTTAGATCAAAAGGACAATAATCCTTCATATTTGTGAAAGGTTTAAAGGTTTGCAGATAGTCTGGAATTTTAAAATACATTATATCATCTGAATTTCACAAAAAACCTCTGAAATAAGTGCTGTCATCATTTTAAAGGTTTTGTAGATGAAGAACGTGAGAAGCAGCAAGGTCAGGCGATTTGTCTGAGGTCACAGAGTTAATTAGTGCCAGAGTCAGGACTCTGTTAACTCTCAATCGAGTGTTCCATCCTGCAGTGAACACCATGGTTTTCTCTATCTTACTTAGTACATGGCCCTGTGTCAGTATGATAAGGCCATTAATAACAGACTTTATAGCCACTTGTGGTTGAGAGTTCAGCACAAAATCAACAATGACCGTGCCTCTTGGATGACTGTTTCAAAATCCTTCCAGGAGGCAGCTGAGCCATCTGAAGTATCTAAGCAAGTAAAAATTATATCAAGAATTCACTTCACATGTTGATTTTCTTGAAGCAAGCAGAGTTTTTGGTTCAAGTCATTCTGATGACATCAGAAACGTGTCCTGTACCTTTAATAATGGCCACACCCCTTTCCTTCCTGGGCAGTAGAACTTGGCCAATGGCATATTGGAAAAAGAGTTATGCCTCCTTAGAGAGCTTCTAGCCTGCCCCCTGGGATAAATTTGCAGGATAAGTTGGGCATAATTTTCATTATGGAAAATTTGCCATTGATTCATTTACTCTAGTTACGCACTCTTGTTTTTATTTCTTTAAAGAGTAAACACATTTCTTCTGAATAAGTGGAACAACAAATATGGCTTGTTAAGTATGACAGACAGGATTCAAGTCTCTGCTCTGCCAATTCCTAGCAGTGACCCTGGGCAGGTTACTTAAACCTTCGAGCCTCAGTTTCCTCATCGATTAAACTGGAATGACCCCGGAGAGACGCTCTGTGACCTCAGCTATGAGACCTATTTATGCTGAGCATGTGGTCCCATCAAATTAGAGTGCATCTGAGCACGCAGGAGAAAGATCCCGATGTCCTGCTGAGAATAGAGACACTGGAAGACTGTCTGGGGCCGCTCCAGCCACCTGCCCCCACACTGAACCTGAGAATAAAGCCAAAATGCACAAAGGAAGATGGAGCCATCCCAGGAGATGGAGGGAGACAAGATTCTGATAACATTGTATGAGTCCCGTCATGTCCGAAGCCAGCCCTATACCTGGACTTCCCAGTCTGGTATAAAAACCCTTTGCATTTATACCTACTTGATTCAGGTAAATCAAGAACATCCTAAATGATAGTCTACCTAAATTTGAGAAGAAGGTAATGTAAGCAACATACCTGGTACATAGTAAGTGCTCAATGAAAGTGAACTTGGCTGTGCATCTTCTGGAGTTCAGTTCAGAAAAGAAGAGACTTCATAACTTATTTTGAATACCAAGCGACTTATACCAGGAGAGCAGTTGTGTCAATGAGTTCCTTAACTCCATTCCCGAGGACAGGTTTTGAGTGGCCCATAGAGATAATGGAGACCACTGGATACCCTGAGGGAGCACGGGGACACGGCTGCAGCCAAAGGAGACTGCAGGACTGCAAGTCCAGCTATTGCCCTGCGCAGTTTTGCTTTGGTTTCCTTGCTGGGCACCCTCAAGAAACTCCCATCTAAGATTTTTAGAATCGTGTCCTTTTTCAGAACTTAAAGAAGAACATTTGGCTAAAATGGCTAGACAAACCATCATTAAACAGGAAGCATCGCATGTAACCCAGTCCTCCTCTTCTGCCCATGGAGCCCCCAGAGCCGAGCCCTCAGCTACAGACGTTCCAAGGGAACCAAGGACCACAGAGGACGAGGCAGATGAAAGACCGTGGAAGCAGCCCACGCTGGTGGGGCTGAGGAAGGGCGGCGTAATGAGAGGATTAAAACTTTGCCCCTGTCAGGTGTGCATGCGGCAGGTATCTTGATCATCTGTGATTCTTGCCACAAGGGAGATGGCTGGGTACGAATAATGGAGAGGCTGCTGGACAGAGTATGGAGTAAACAGTTTAAAGTTCTGTCAGAACAAGAACAGACATGCCCCGAGGGAAGAACCTGAGTCACATTTCAAAAAAATTAGGCAGAGATTCCAGGAAGTGACAATCTAAACAACTTAGACATCTTATTTAACTCTCAAAGCTTCAATCCTTCTTGCTCCCATCCTTCCTCCCTCTCTTCCCTTCTTCACTTTCTTTCCTTCCTTTCCTTCCTTCATTTCTTCCTTTCTTCCCTCCTTCCTCCCTCCCTTCATTCCTTCCCTTTTTGTTTCCTTCCTTCCTTCTTTCCTTCCTTCTGTTATGGGTTGGCTCAATGAGATAGACCACCGATTCAGAATTTAAATTTGAAAGCCGTTTATTAAGCTGGCCAGCTGACCACAGCCCGCACCTTCCCCCTCTGGAGGTTTGCAGCATGTGGCAAAGAGCAAGTGTGCATTATGATTTTTATAGCAAAACAGTGTTACCTTAGAAGTTCACAGAAAGTTCATAAGCACAAAAGGGGGGGTAAACAGAGTCACACCTGACTGGTCTAAGACAATCTAGCAATTTTTCTTCCATGGTTCCTAACCCTAATACAATCCTTCTCCATATCCTGACACAATCCCTCTCCATACGTCAGTCCCCCCTCTCAGCACATTCAATTTCTCATGTCTCATTTCCTCCCCTTAGCACATTCTGTAACATTCTGTAACCCTTCCATGGCGCAGTCCCTCACCCTAGCACACTTCCTTTCTTCATTCCATTTTTATTTTTCCTTACACTCTTTAACTTAGAACCTGTTTTCTTCCTGCTTTGGAGGATCAGGAAAGATGCAACAAAGCTGGCAACATTTCAGTTGAATTTTCTGAGAAGAATGAGGATTCAAAAAATTATCAAGGGGAGAAGGATATTCCAAGCAGGGGGAACAGCAAATGTAAAGTCATGGAGGACTGTTCTGGGAACATATGGCTAGAGTGAAAGGCAGAATAAAGGAGAATGGCAGAAGATGAAGCTAACCAGGTAGGTCAGTGGTTGGCGAACTCATTAGTCAACAGAGCCAAATATCAACAGTACAACGATTGAAATTTCTTTTGAGAGCCAAATTTTTTAAACTTAAACTATATAGGTAGGTACATTGTTATTAACTTAATTAGGGTACTCCTAAGGCTTAGGAAGAGCCACACTCAAGGGGCCAAAGAGCCGCATGTGGCTTGCGAACCGCAGTTTGCCGACCACGGGGGTAGGTGGAGACTAGCTCATAAAGGCCTTAGGGGTTGGGATTGCACATTGTAAGTGTGCCATTCTTTTTCCTTGCTAATAGAATTTTAGTTTTGTTCCAGTGGTAAAATGCCTAGGGCCAGAACATAAATCACAATTAGCCTAAGCCAAAGACAGCAGTCCTTCTTATATTTGATAATAACACTTGGTCTAGGACTGGGTATGGCACTCAGTAGCCAGAAAAACAGAAGAAATCTGGTGGAAGGTAGTGAGGAAAGAGTTGTATCCCTGATTTTAATTTATTTTTGTTAATCCTCATCTGAGAATATTTTTTCATTGATTTTTAGAGATAATGGAAGGGAGGGGGAGAGACACAGAGAGAGAAACATTGATGTGAGAGAAACACAATTGGTTGCCTCCTGCATGCACCCTGACCAGGGCCGGGGACAGAGCTTGCAACCCAAGTATGTGCCCTTGACTGGAATCGAACTGAGACCATTCAGTCTGAAGACCGATGCTCTAGCCACTGAGCCAAACCAGCTAGGGCTATCCCTGATTTTAAGAAAGAAAGAAAGAAAACTAATTCTGTACCAGGAAGAGTTTTCTTTTCCCTCCCTCCCACTCTGTGTGATTTGGATGTGGTCGTAGGAGGATGTGATATCTAGAGTTGCCATCTGTGACCTTAGTGAGAAGCCTGAGGGTGGACACCACACACGGAGGATGGAAGAGAATGGACAGAAAGTCAGAAATTGGCCAAACCAATTGTAAGACTGCTTGCCTTAGGACTTTTGCAGGAGTAGGGAATCTTTTTCTGCATGGGCCATTTGGATATGTATCACATCATTCATGGACCATACAAAAGTATCAACTTAAAAATTAGCCTGCTGTATTTGTTCAAACATTTAATTAACTCACTCCTAATGCCTTGGCAGGGCCAGACCAAATGATTTCGAGGGCCTTATACGGCCCACGGGCCAGACTTTCCCCATCCCTGAGCTAAGGGAACACAGATATCCTGTGGTTAAAGCCACCATTAATTGTGCTTACCATCACATTTGTCATAACTGCTGTCATGCCAAGGATGACATTTGTAGGTATGGCTAAGGAGTTTGGACCTTATCATGAAGACGAATGGGAGCTACAGAAAGCTTTAGGCAAGGAATGAGTTGTTGGCTCTGTGCTTGTATAAACCAAGACTCTGGCTGCGCTGTGTAGAATGAGCTGCTAAGGAAGAAACCAGGCAGAGACGGGTTAGGAAGCTACTGCAATTGTCCAAGAGATTAGGGAGGACCTAAGCAAAAGAAGTAGCAATGACAACTAGGGAAAAGGGGATACGTCTGAGAGCTATTTTTAAGTCAAACCAACATAACTTAGTGACTAAGTGGATGTGAGAGGTGGGGAAGGCAGGAGAATCAAGGCTAGCTCGAGGTTTCTGGCTCAGTTGACTTGAGAGAAAGGAGATCTGACTCTAATTCTGGCTTTGCCGCAAGTCAGTCCTAGGCTAGTTTCTGCATTTCAAGGAGGTCAGATTGAAAACATGAAAGCAGATAGGACTCATGTCTCCTGACAGCTCTGACTTCCAGGAGCTCATTTGCTGAGAGGACTAAAAGGGGCCAGGAGGACCACCTCGGGGAAGGAAAAACCTCTCTTTTCCTAGTGGATCCTCAGATTTATTTGCCAAGAGCTGGGTGGTGGGCGGCTTTGAGCTTTTGTCTGCCTTTTCGGGTTTAGACTGACAACAATGTGAGAAGTGGGGTGGAGAGCTCGGTGGTGCATGAATGATGCGCCAGCATGTAAATTAAAAACAGCAAAACATCATTTCCCGCACACCCTCAAGACTTATTCTTTATTAAAGTTCTCACAAAAAGCCTTGTCCGCATCCCCTAGGATTCAGGGAAGTCTTTCCCTGCTGCAGTTTCTTTAGCATCCAGACCTGCCAGGTGCAAGGGGTAGCCATTTGCTTCAGGGGGAAAAAAATGGAACGGGTAACAGTGATGTCTTCACCCCAGTGGGGAATGATGCAAACCAGGCATAAAGCCCAGAGACTGTTGCCAGGATACATAGCTGCTAAGGTTGCAGAGGTCACAGAACCATGGAAAGGGTTTCGCAGTTGACTAATTAGTTTTGTTTTATTTCTCCTTATAAAATGACTAGTTTTGTTTTATTCTCCTTATAGAAGGATTGCCTTGGGCTCATCAAGACTTACTACAGTTCAAATACTTAATCTCACTCACTCCTATACCACATTTTAAATTTCACACATTACCTCATTTGATGGGGGAAGGGTTGAGGGGCGCAAGGGTCCAGATTTTTCCCTGTACTCGGGGCCATTCTGAAGGGCCACCCCAGTTCCAGAGCTCCCCCTGGGATTAGCTGAGGCCTCTGTGGCAACTGCATCACAATTCAATGTCTCCCTCTGCTTGTTTCACTCCCCTCTTAGAGGTGTTGGTTCTGGTAGACACCCCCCCCCCCCTCCCCAAACCCAATAAAATCCCTGTATGTGTCAAAGAAAAAAACAGAGCTGGACAGTAGATAAAGGGGTATTCAGGATTATTGCAGTAGGAGAAAAGAGATCGCTGTATAAAACTGGGCTCAGCTCTGAATATAAAAATAGGACAAGTGGGGTTTTATAGCCAAATAGCAGAGGGTTGGGGGTTAAAGCATGGAAAATTACTAATAGGAAACATCAGAGGTAAGAGGGAATTCTAACTAAACCAACCTAACAGAATTCTTTCTGAAGACAGGCTAGGATGGTCACACATCACAAGGGAGATGCTAGGGGATGAAGAATTTGATCAGATATTAAGGGGGATCGGGTATTGGAGGGGGGGTCTCTAAATTAACTTATCAGGATTCTTGCTAAAACTAAGTGATGCCAACCTGACAAGGACAGACTGAAGTCAAAGGTCAACACCCAGTTGAGAAGGGACCTTGGAGCAGACTCAGCAGGATTTGGTCAAGGAGATCTGTCACATGCAAATTTATGTCTGTCTCCTGGGGAACCAGACCTATGACACCAACATAATATCATTAATCAACTGTATTTTTCTAGACGCGCGCGTGCGCGCGCACACACACACACACTTCTATCTATTCTTATTGTCATCATTTTATTATAGTATTTTTAAAAAGATACTTTCATTTCAACAGAGAAGCAAAATCTCAGAATAAATTTAAAATGCCTTGAGTTAAATAAGTTTAGTGTAAACAAAAACTAAAACAACTGGTTGACAAACATTTCTAAGAAAGGATACAAAAAGCATAAACCATAAAAAATTGGTAGATTAGACTTTATCAAAATTTAAAACTCTGCCCTTTGAATGTCAATAAAAGACAGGCACAGATTAGGAGTATTTGCCAAAAACATATGTGATATATGGCTTGTTTCCAGATTATATAAAGTACTCCCACAAAGCAATAAGAACATAAACAACTCAATTTTTAAGTGGGAAAAAGATCTTTTAATTAAAAAATATATAAATGGCAAATAAGCCAACAAAAAGATGCTCAACAACATTAATTATTAAAGATAAGCAAATTAAAACTGCAATGAAATATCACTACAAACCCATTAGAATGGCAAAAAGCTAGCACACAAGCAGCCAACCAACCAAACAAAAAAAGCACAAACAAACCCTGATGATATGAAGTATTGACAAGAATGTAGAATAACTTGAACTCTCATACATGCTGGTAGTAATGCAAAATAATGTTTCCATTTTGGAAAAACAGTTTTTTTATAACATGAAGCATCCATTTGCCAAATGATGCAGCAATCCTTCTCCTGAATATTTACTCAAGAGAAATAAAATCATAGATTCACACAAAGACCTTTACCCAAATGTTTAAGCAGCTTATTTATAACTAGAGGCCTGGTGCACAAAAATTTGTGCACTGGCGGGGGAGGGGGGGAGGTTGGGGTGTGAGGGGGTAGGGGGTGTCCCTCAGCTGGACCTGTGCCCTCTCACAGTCTGGGGCCCCTCGGGAGATAACCACCTGCTGGCTTAGGCCATCTCCCTGGGTCACAGATGGCAGGCCCTCTGCTGCGCCGCCCCGCCCCGCTGCCCACTGCACACGGCAGGCTCGGCGGGTGGTGGGATGGGGCGGGCGGATCTCGATTGGCCTGGCGGGGGGCGTGGTGGGGCGGGGCGCGGGGCAGGCAGAACGTGATCCACCACACCCCGCCCCGCCGGCCGCCCGGCCCCGCACACGGACTGCAGGCCAGGCGGGCGGTGGGGTGGGGAGGGGCACGGGGCAGGCGGATCGCGATCCACTGTGCCCCGCTGTGCGGCGGGCCGCGCTATTTATAATTGCCAAGAACAGAAAACAATCTAAATGTCCATCAACTGATGAATGAATAAACAAATTGTGGTACCACCATATGATGGAATACTACTCAGCAATTAAAAGAATGAACTAATGACAGCAATTCTACTCCTAGGAATATACTCAAGAGAAATGAAAGCATATTTCCACACAAGAACTTTTACGAAAATGTTTATAGTTATTTATAATAGCCAAGAAGTAGGGGGGAAAAGCCAAGTGCCTACCAACTGATGAATGGATAAATAAAATGTGATATATCCATACAATGGAATATCATCCAGTAATAAAAAGGACTGAGGTGCTGATACAGGCTATAACATGGATAAACTTTAAAAATAGTAGGCTGGAAAGAAGTGAAAGAGGCCAGCCACAAAGGACCACATATTGTATGTTTCATTTATATGAAATGTCCATGAGACAGTTTGGTACTTGTCTAGGGGCGGGGTTTGGGGAGGATGGAAAGTGGCTGCTTTAGGATTTCTTTTTGGGGTGATAAAAATGTTCTAAAATTGATTGTGATATTGGTTGCATAATTCTGTAAATATACAAAAATAACCCCACTGAATTATATACTTTAAATGGGTGAATTATATGGTATGTGGATAGCTATTTTAAAAAAGGAATAAATGGGGAAATAAGTAAAGCATACGAAATACAGTCAATACTACTGTGATAACTATGTATGGTGCCTATTGGGGTACTGGAAATATCGAGGGGAACACTATGTAAAGTATATGATTGTCTAACCACTAAGCTGTATGCTCAAAACCAGTGCATAATAAATTAATATTTAATTTAATTAATTAATTAATTAATAAAGGAATAAAAATTATTCTACTATTCACCAGCCTATATTAAAAATAAAAAATCACAGAGTAAAAAAAAATGAATAAATGAAACACACAATAACATGAATGAATGTCAAAATTACAATCTACACTAATAAAAGAGAAACATGGTAATTCGCGTACAACCGCTACCCTTCCCATTGGCTAATCAGCATATCCTTATGCAAATTAACTGTCAGCCAAGATGGCAGCCTGCAGCCAGGCAGCTGGAAGCGAGCATGAGGCTTGCTTGCTCCAGTGACTGCAGACTGCCTGACTTGCCGGCCTCTGAGCTACAACTCTAAGAAACTGTTGCAAATGTAGAAGCTAAACAAAACCCCAGAAAAAAGCTTTCAGCCAGCTGGGATCTCAGAGCTAGAGTTATACATTGTTTCGATTATAGCAGCGGAAGCCTCAGAGCTAGAGCCAGAGCTAAACCTGGCCCAGAATAAAAAAAAAAGAAAAAAAGAAAAAAAGGAGTGGTTGGGAGCTTCAGTCAATTGCCAGCCTGAAAGCAGCCCTCAGCTCCTCACCCAGACTGGCCAGGCACCCCAGTGGGGATCCCCACCCTGATCCAGGACACCCTTCAGGGCAAACCAGCCACCCTCCAGGCCTCTATCCTATATAGTAAAAGGGTAATATGCCTCCCAGCACCGGGATCAGCGGAGCCGTGAGGCCTCCTGGCACCAGATCAGCGTGACAGGGGGCAGCGCCCAAACACCCTGATCGCCCTGCTGCTCTGTGTGTGACAGGGGCTGGGGCCACAACCCCCCCCCCCCCCCCCCGCCACAGACCCTGCTCTATGTGTGACAGGGTAGAGCCATAACCTCCCCATCGGCCCTGCCCTGAGTGTGAGAGTGGCGGTGCCCAAACCCCCTGATTAGCCCTGCTCTGTGTGTGACAGGGTGCGGCGCCCCAACACCCCCCCCCCCCCACTGGTCCTGCTGTGTGTGTGACGGGATAGAGCCATAACCTCCCCATCAGCCCTGCTCTGAGTGTGACAGTGGCGGCACCCCACCCCCTGATCCGCCCTGCTGTGTGTGTGACAGGGGGCAGTGCCCTAACTCCCCTCTCGGCCCTACTCTGTGAGTGACAGAGGGGAGCTCCTCAACCCCCTGATGGGCCCTGCTTTGTGCATGACAGGGGGCAGCTCCCCAACCCCCCTGATGGGCCCTGCTCTGTGCGTCACAGGGGGTGGCGCCGCAACCTCCCCATCGACCCTGCCTTGAGTGTGACAGGGGGTGGTGCCCCAACCCCCCAATCAGCCCTACCCTGAGCGTGACTGAGGGTGGCATCGCAACCTCCCAATCTGCCCTGCTCTGTGCATGACAGGGGGCGGCACCCCAACTCCCCAATCAGCCCTGCTCTGAGCCCTACCAGGGGCTGCACCTAGGGATTGGGCCTGCCCTCTGCCACCCAGGAGCAGGCCTAAGCCAGCAGGTCGTTATCTCCCGAGGGGTCCCAGACTGTGAGAGGGCACAGGCCGGGCTGAGGGACCACTCCCCCCCCCCCCCCCCCAGTGCACAAATTTTTGTGCACCGGGCCTCTAGTACTAAATAAAAAAGCCAGATGCAAAAGATAAATTACAGTCTGATTCCATTTATATGACATTCTGAAAAAGAAAACTGTAAGGACAGAAGTTAGATGAGTGTTTGCCAGGGCCTGGGGGAGAGGTTTACTTTAAAGAGGCAACAGAGAATTTGGGGGGTGGAAGTAATGACAATCCTATATAATAAAAGGCTAATATGCAAATCAACCGAACAGCGGAATGACCAGTCACTATGATGGGCACTGACCACCAGGGGGCAGACGCTCAACACAGGAGCTGCCTCCTGGTGGTCAGTGCGCTCCCACAGGGGGAGTGCCGCTCAGCCAGAAGCCAGGCTTATCAGGGGGCTCACGGCTGGTAAGCACAGAAGCAGTGGCGGGAGCCTCTCTTGCTTCTGTGGCAGCACTAAGAACCTCTTGGGGGGATGTCCGACTGCGGGGAGTGGGCCTAAGCTGGCAGTCAGACATCCCCCAAGGGGTCCAGGACTGCAAGAGGATGCAGGCCAGACTGAGGGACCCCCCCCCCCCAACTCCCGCCCCCAGTGCACAAATGTCGTGCACCAGGCCTCTAGTACACTATATTTAGATCATAGTGGTGGTTATACAACTGTTTGTATTTCTCAATATTCATAAAGGTGAATTTTAAAAAATTAAATTTATTGGTAAAAGGGCGAATTTTATTGTATTAAATTGTACCCCAGTAAACCAAACTTAAACCTCATAGCATTGTCCCTTTTTTGTTGTTGTTTTGCCACAGACTAGTGACAACTTTGTCACCTGCCACGCCTGGCTTGTGGACATGAAGGGAAGCAGGAAGAGCAGGCAGTGGCTGTAGGATCCAAAGAGAATGTTCCTGGGCAGGTGGAGTCTGCAGCATGTATATAGGCTGAGGTAAGGAATTTGTTTTGAAGGGAGAGACCAGAGTTACTGGAGGCTGGAGAAAGAAGACTACTTTCATCAGAATTCTTGATAGTAAACAACAGAAACCCAATTCAAACAACCTTAAGCAAAAAGGAAAGTATTTGGCTCGCATAACTGAAAAATCCAAAAATTTCAAAGCAATGTTGTCAGTACTTGTCTTCGCTCAGGCTGTTACAACAAAATAGCATAATCTGGGTGGCTTAAACAACAGACATTTGTTTCTCAATAGTCTGGAGGCTGGGAAGTCTGCGTTCAGGATGCCAGCATGGTCATGGGCAAGTTCTGGTGAGAGCCCTCTTCACGGTTTGCAGATGGCTGCCTGCTCCCTGTATCCTCACAGGAGAGAGAGGGGGCAAGGACTTTGGTCTCTGCTCTTCTTATAAAGAACACTAATCCCATCATGAAGAACCTACCATGACCTCATTTAAACATAATTACCTCCCAAAGGCCCCATCTTCAAACATCATCAAATTGGGGGTTCAGGCTTTAACATATGAATTTTTGGGGACACCAACATTCATCCATAGCAGTAGTCTAGCTCTGTATTTCCTGGCGTCTTTTGCCTCCCTCAGCCTTGTTCTTAGTCTGGCTCCCTCCAAATGAGATAGGTAGACTCACACTGGTCTCAGAGCTGGCAATTCCAGAGAAAAGAGTCCAGCCAACTGTCTTCCAGTTCCCCTATCCATCCTTGAGACAAACTCTAATTGGCCTCATTTGGGTCGTGCCTCACCTTGTGCTAAGGAAAGCAGAGTCACATTATTGACAGCACAGAGCACATGGAAAGCGGGGAGGGGAGTTAAAAAAAGAAGGAATGCCTGGCTGGTGTGGCTCCGTGGTTGAGTGACAACGCATGAACCAGGAGTTCACGGTTCGATTCCCAATCTGGCCACATGCCCAGGTTGTGAGCTTGATCTCCTGTATGGGGTGTGCAGGAGGCAGCCGATCAATGATTCTCTGTCATCATTGATGTTTCTATCTCTTTCTCCCTCTGCTTTCCTCTCTCTGAAATCAATTAAAATTTTATAAATAAGGAAGGAAGGAAGGAAGGAAGGGCAGACAAGGGGGAAAAACAAAACTGTGCTAGATGCTTATGATGGACCCACAGACTTGGGAGGGGATGGATTTAAAGGACAAATGATGAGGTCACTCTGCTAGGGGATTTCTTCCTTTGAAATGGATGGGACTAAGATCCAGACGGATGGAACACAGAAAGGGTGGGTGGATGGTTTTTATTGGACAAGGAAAAAAACGGTCAGGAAAATGAAGTCCTTTGCATCTGAAAGCCCCTGTCTTCTCTATGAAGTAAGAAGTAAGGTCAATTGCTGGAAGTGAATGGGGGGTGGGGGGGGGAGTAGCGGTAGAGACCTTGAAAGGTTTAGAAGAACTGGTAGGGAGGTTTGGAGAGGGAGTATGTAGGGGCAAGTAAAAGGATTGCCAAGTGGCACTGAGGTTGGAGATAAGAAATTCTACCCACCTTTCAGGACTCGATAAAAATGTGTTCTCGACAAAAATGTACTCCTGTTGGAAGATAGCACACACTCCTCCAAGCTTCCTGCTATTTGGGGCCATTCTTACAGCCCTTTTTATGTTTCCACAGTACCAAGTATTCTGCGAGCTACATGGAACCGTTTCCTGAATTTGGAGACTGACCTTTTGCATAGGGAGGTTAAATACTGATTGCCTGAGGTTTTTGAGTTTTGGAAAGTGAGCAGTAAAGTTTGGAAAGATAAGAATTTATTTTAAAATGGGTCTGAATCTATTCAGTTCCTGAATTTGGTTAGCAAAGAGTTTGAATACTGAGGATAATATAAGCGCGTGCATACATGTGTACATGCATGCACCAGTGTGTGTGTGTGTGTGTGTGTGTGTGTGTGTGTTCGCCTGTTAATTTGCCTGCTGTATTGTACTCTCTTGGAGGCAAAAACCTTGTGTGACTAATTTTCATGTTTGCACAGGTCCTAATGTGGTGGGTCCCGAACATTTGTTAAATCAATCAATAAAAGCCAGCTTTCCTTTCCCACTTTTCCTTGTTCCTATTAAACCTGATTGCTCCGTTAAGATCATTTAGGTGAGACTAAAGGGACAACTTTAAAAAACTGCTCTTCTAATTGGCACTGCTTCCAACTGCAATTATAAGCACGTGCCTTTCTTTTTCTTTACCCCTCCCTCCCTCCCCCTGCCCTCCGCCCCACCATTGGGTAAAACTTGAATCAATTCCAGGAGATGGATTTTGCTGCCTGTGTAAAATGTTCCGGCTTCTAATCAAATGGACATTGCAGGAGTCTATAAAAATAGTTCTGTTCTCCACACAAATGAATTCATTTAAGCAGCACACAGTTTCGATTTCTTATTACCTTTTGGGAGGGTAGAGCATTAGGAAATTTAAAGGTATCATTATTGTATGAAAACTGCTGAGTAAGGAGTATCTAAGTGGTAAACAACTGGCTGAACTGCCCGGGTACATCTGAGATAAGGGAGCACATTCTTTATTGTGCCTGAAACCTGTTTCCTATACAAGGGCGGTCCACGCCTTGCTTACAGAGGAACAATAACATGTAACCTTGAGCCCACAGCACAGCTCTGCTGCTTGCTCTTCGTTTGCAGCTGTATCCTTAGACAAGGCCGATTCTCAGGGACTCCAACCAAAGGATTAAAAGATTCTGATGGCTGAAACGTCTTTGTTTCTGTGTGTTTGCATGCGAATGAGACTAACATTAACACATAGTCGTTGGTGTTGAATAGTCACTGGAAGAGTGGATGAATAAAGAAGCAAACTCCCCTGCTAGAGAGCTGGCATTTTCCCAGAAGGAGGCAAAGAAACTGAGTCTCTAGGCTCTGTGTTTTGTAAGTACCCTGGAATTGTGTTCAGGGACCCAGGGATTTGGGAGGAAGAGAAGAAATAGACATTTCTGACAGTGGACTCAGGAAGGAGGTCAACCCACTCTAAAGTGGTTGCTTCCATATTTGAGTTCATAACAGCCACAAGGGTGATTTGTCTAAATAGGAGCATGGGGAGGCAAGACATTGGACTTAATCTCCATTTGCTCTTCTTACTAGCTCTGTGGCCTTTGCCATGTCTTGCTATTCTGCTCAGCCTCATGTCCCATTTGTAAAATGAATACATTATAGGGCATTATGAGAATTAAAATACTGTATATAAAGATGTGTATTCATGTGCCAGGCACTAGGGATGTACTGGTAAAGGCAAAAGAGGCAAGATATCATCCCTTAACGAGTTTATAGTCTAGTGGGAAAGATATACAAATAATGGAGATACTTATGGATGGTGCATTATGGGAGCAAGAGGAAGAACGTCTAAATCAGATTGGGGAACCTAGGAACACTTCCTGGGGAGGCAGTGCTCCAGCTGAGTTTTGAAGAAATAGGAGTTACACAGACAAAAATGGGAAGGTCTTTCCAGACAGAGTGGACCGTATGCTCACAGGCAGGGTGGTGTGAAACCGCTGACTGTTTAGGGAACAACAGATAGTTCAGTAAGACTGGAGCAAAGGTATGTGTGTGGGGGAGAGGCAGCAGATGGGGTGAGGCAGGCAGAGGTCAGATCGTGAAGAACCTTGGGTGCCCTGTGTAAAGAAAGTGAACTTTACCACCAAAGGTATGGGCAGTGGAGGGGTGGGGCAACCATGAATGTTTATGCTGAGAAAGAGAACCCTGAATGTAATGTGGGGAACAGATTGTAGGGGTGCAGCTTGAAGGCATGGGGTTCAGTTTGAGATCCCTATAGTAATCCAGACCAGAAAAAAAATGAGAGTCTGAGTTGAAGTAATGGGAATGGGGAGGAGGAGATGGATATAAGCCAGTTAGGAGGTAGAGCTTGCAGGGCAGGAATACAGGGAAGGCAGTGAAGGAAATGAAAGTGTCTACGATGATTCACATCCAACCAGGTGGATGACATGGCCATTCATGGAGACGGAGATCACAGGAGAAGGAGCAGGTCTGAGAGGGGGGTGGAGTGGGTAAACACGGTGCTTTCCATTTAGGGCATGTTCAGTTTTACTGTCTGTGAGTCATCCGGGTAGAGGTGTCCAAGAGACAATCAGCTATATGCATCTGGATTAAAAGCATGAATTGGAAAGAACGACCAAGTCTGCTAGTTGCTCCGGTGGTTATTTATTACTTATTATTCTTTGGTACTAGAATTCCTCACCTTTCCCTCCCTCCCTTCCTTCCTTCCTTCCTTCCTTCCTTCCTTCCTTCCTTCCTTCCTTCCTTCTGAACATTGTTGCTGATTACATGACCACCTAGAATAAAAACTACACTTCCCAGCATCTTTTGCAACTGGGTGTGATCATATGACTAAGATCTAGACCAGTGGTTCTCAACCTTCCTAATGCTGACCCTTTATTACAGTTCCTCATGTTGTGGTGACCCCCAATTTCATTGTTACATATTGAACATAATTAAAGCATAGTGATTAATCACAAAAACAATATGTAATTATATATGTGTTTTCCGATGGTCTTAGGCGACCCCTGTGAAAGGGTCGTTCGACCCCCCAAAGGGGTCGCGACCCGCAGGTTGAGAACCGCTGGTCTAGACAAAGAAATTTAAGTGAAGTTTCATGTGAGAAGTTCTGAAAACCTTACTTTAGATTCAGCCAATGTGTACGCTGTGCCCCTCCTTTTGCATCCGTCCCTTCCTCCTTTTTCCTGCCTGGAAGATGATAGATGTTGCAATCTTGGACAATAAGGTTGAGGCCATTTAAAGGCGAAAACAAGAGAGAAGGATCCTGGGCAGGGCCGTCACTTTGCCCTCCTTTAGAAGGGAGCCTTCATACTGGGTGTGTGCATAATGCTTCCTGAAAGGCTGTAAATGGAGACCCAGGGCCTGGGTCTCTGATATCACGGAGCTTCCTAACAGCTCTGGACTATTTACTCGACATTTATAGGAGAAAGAAGAAAATCCGAAACTCTTTGGTTTAAGCTTTTAAACCAGTCGTATTTGAGTTTTCTCTCGCTTGCTGCAGCATCTAATCCTAAATCGCACAGAGTCAGTAATCTATGGGAGAGAGTTGAAGCCACAGACATGGATCCTGTCACTCAGGGGCTGTGCACAGAGTGAGAAGAACAGATATAAGGACAGAGCCTGAAAGGCAGGCATTTGGGGGTCCCTGGGACTGTGCCTTCTGAAAGATTCCTTTGCTGCTTGTTCTATCCTTCCTGCCTCTGGGAGAAGAGTAAGTCTTCTCTACTCATCCAGGTATTAAACCATCACCAACGGCATAGGCGTGCCACTCTAGCCATAGAGTCACGGCTGGGAGTGGGGTGAGAAAGGAGCAGCAACGATTTTAACAGCTTTACTGAGAATTCACATATCACATAGTTCAGCCATTCAAAGTGCACAATTCAGTGTTTTTCATTATAGTCACAGGGTTAGTCAACCATCACCACATTCTCATTTTAGAACATTTTCACCCTGAAAAAAAGAAATGGTATTTGAGCCCTGGCTGGTGTTGCTCCATGGTTAGAGCATCGAAGGATCTCAGGTTCGATTCTGGGACAAGGGCACATACCTGGGTTGCAGGTTTGATTCCTGGCCTGGTTGGGCCATGTGCAAAGGCAACCGATCAATGTGTCTCTCTCAGATCGATGGTTCTCTCTCTCTTCCTCTCTCTCCTCCTCCCTCCCTCCCTTCCACTCTCTCTGAAATTGAAAAAATATACTAGGGTGAGGATTAACAAAAAGGAGGAGGAGGAGGAGGAGGAGGAGGAGGAGGAGGAGGAGGAGGAGAAAGAAATGGAATTTGATGCCCTTTAGCAGCTGCTCTCATTCCAAGGCAATGATTTTTTAACTGTGCCATTGGTTGTCTCTTTTAAACCCATTAGTGATACCAATGCCGTAGAGAGGGAGAGAATGGTAAGCTGAGGACACTGAGGTTCACAGGTGACACACAGTGGCTGGACCAGATCTGCTGCCTTTCCCTCCATTGCCCATTCACTTCTGTGAATGATGCTGTGGACATAAAGACTCTTTGCACGGAAGTGACAAGGTAACATGAAAGAACAATGACCTTTTTTCTTCAGAAGTAATTTCAAATTTACAAAAATGGTGCAAGAACACTAGAGAACTCCTAGATGACCTTCACCCGGACTCCCCAATTGTTAACACTTTACGACAATGGTCTTGCATTCTCTCTGAATATTTATATAGTTTATTTTTTATTTTTCCTGAAAATTTTAAAAGAAAGTTGAAGACATAATGCCCCAGTATAACTTAATCCTTTAGTATGCATTTTCTAAAAACAAGGACGTTTTCTGACATAACTACAGTACAAACATTGATACAGTGTTACCATCTCATCCACAAACAATATTCAAATTTTACCATCTGTCCCAACAATATCCTTTATGGGTCTAGAATCCCTTCCAGGATGATGCATTGCTTTTTATTGTCGTGTGTCTTTGGTCTCCTTTAATTTGGAATACTTTCTCAGCCTTTCTTTGTCCTGCATATATTTGATATTTTCAGGAAGTACAGCCAGTTATTATGTAGAATATTCCTCAATTTGGGTATGTCTGATATTTTCTCATGAAATATTTTTTAAAATATTTTAAAAATTGATTTTTAAAGAGAGAGGAAGGGAGAGGGAGAGAGAGCGAGAAACATTGATGTGATGGCAAAACATCTATCCGCTTCCTCCTGCACATGCCAGGGAGCCTGCAACCCTGACATGTGCCCTGACCAGGAATCGAACCAGAAACCCGTCAGTGCTTGGGACAACACTCAGCCAACTAAGCCACACCAGCCAGGGCAGCTATGCATTTCTGACAGGGCTACCACAGAGTAATGCTTTGTTCTTCTCAGTGTATCATATCAGGGCACATGATGTCGATCGGTTTCATTACTGGTGCTGCTAAATTTGGTCACTTAGTTAAGCTGGCTTTTGCCAAATTTCTCTACTGTAAACTCAATTAATAAGTATTTTGTACTTAATAAGGAATTAATCAGTATTTTATTGGGAGATACTATGAGATGCTGTAAAAATTCTGTTTCTCATTAAATTTTCATCCACTAGTTTCAACATCCATTGATGATTCTTGCCTACATCAATTTCTATTATGATGGTTGACGAATGGTTTTATAATGTCATTATTCTATATTTATTAGTTGGCATTGTATTATGAGGTAGAGTTTTCTCTTATTTACTTATTTATATCATTTTATATGGATTAATATGGACTCATTTTATTAAGAGTGGGTTGTAATAATTAGTCTTGTCATTTATTTTGCTTCTTAATTTTTATTTCTTTTGATTCTTAATTGCCTGCAATTTGGCCAGTTGGGTACCCTTCAAGTTGGGTCCTTTGATATGTCCTCATCATTCCTCAGCATTAACTCACTTTCTGGCACAACAAGATGTTCTGGATCCATTCCCTGTCTTGGCCTTATCTATATATATAAAAGCCTAAGCTACCGGCCAACAGGCTGACCAGCCATCTGGTAGCTATGATGCGCAATGACCACCAGGGGGCAGACACTCAACGCATAGGCATGAAAACATGGAACAGACTGATGAATCTCAGAGGGAAGGGAGAGAGGGGAGGGCAGGAAGAGATTAACCAAAGATCTTATATGCATACTAGAGGCCCGGTGCATGGATTGGTGTACTGGTGGGGTCCCTCAGCCTGGCCTGTAGAGATTGGGCCAAAACTGGCTCTCTGACATCCTCCAAGGGGTCCCAGATTGCACGAGGGTGCATGATCCGTGCATCAGACCTCTAGTATACTATAAGTTCCTGTGGCTGCTGTAACAAATTATCACTGACTTTGTGGCTTCATACAACAGAAATTTATTCTCTCACCATTTGGAAGCCAGAAGACGAGAATCAGGTCATTGGACTAAAATCTAGATGTCAGCAAGACCACACTTCCTTTGGAGACTCTAGGGAGAATCTTTTCCTTGTCTCCTCTAACTTTGGGTGGTTCTCAGCATTCCTTGACAAATGGCCGCATCACTTCAGTCTCTGCCCCTGTGGTCACACTGTCTCCTCCTCCTCTGGCGGCAATCTTTTTGCCTCTCCTATAAGCATGCTTGTGATAGCATTAGGGCCCACCCAGATAACCCAGGATAATCTCGTCTTGAGGAGAAACATAGTCACATATGCAAACATCCCTTTTCCAAAACAAAGAGTAACATTTACAGATTCTAGAGATTAGGATGTGAATATCAATTACTGGACTATTTTTTAGCCTTCCATACTCTGGAATGAAGGCCTGCTATTCCTATTAATAGAGAATGATATTTAGTAGCCCACATGTGGATGCTAAGTATGCTCATTGCTACTTGAGTGCACTCTGTGCACCAACAACCAAGAAGTTACACAGGCAGAAAGACAGTGTGTATGTCTGTATATATGCCTACCTATGTAAGTAAGTGTATATCTATTTATAGACACACATAAATGCACATAAATCTAATTAACCTATTTACATCAAACCCAGGGGATCACACAGATACCTTCAATTCCAATCCAGCACCACCGTTTATCCTAGCCTCTTCCTTTCTGTATCTGTAACTCAAATATAAATGTCTAACCCTGAGACCTGGCTCCCATTTTTCTCAATATGCTTACTTATTTGGTCAATTTCCCTGTAAACAATCTCCTGACCATGTCCATTAAATCCATATCGCCAACCACACTGGCTATTGGAGATGAATCCCATCAGCCTAGGGATGGGAAAGATGGATAGGACTGTCTAATGAAAATAGGCACACTACGATTTTATTACAGAAATAGAATTGTCTTTGTTAAGGATAAATCTTTCTTTCATTAGTCAAAGCACCTTTAGTTGTGATCTTGCATTTGTTATGCTCAGAGAGAGATCCTCAAATCCCAGAAGTGAGAGAATGATTTTTATAATCCAACATCCTCAAGAGCTTCTCTCCTAAAGACTTTAAGATGACAGTGAAGGGTTCAGAAGTTCCCTTACATAGCATACATATTCACATTTAGGACTGCATTTTCTCATCCTTTAAAAAAAAAAAAAAGTGAATTGCCAGACATGCTGAAGCTTAAATTGCTTATAGACATAAAATGTTTTCAGTTGGATGAACACCTTCATATTTTAAAACCCTAGAAGACCCTGGGGGGAAGCAATTTTAAAATCCACTCAGAGACACTTAACAGCTGGTTTTGCCCCTCACTAACTCCTCTTCCGATGTTGTTCACGGGAGGAAGGGTGGAGTTCTGCAGTGCCATTTAAATTCTAGACAAACACTGGATTTATAGTTCTATTGTGTAATATCATTGTCTAACACCTAAATGGTTTTCCTATCGGGAAACAGAGACTGAGTGTGTGTGTGTGGGGGGGGGGGGGGGGCGGGGGGTGCCAAGCAAGGGGAAATTAGTAGATTAGAATGCATTGGGGTGACTCTTTCAAAGTTCTTCAGCCACAATTTTGCTCTTTACTCTCTGGATTAAAAGAGAAAAAAGCGGGTGGGGGAGTGCTATCTTAGCTGTTGCAATTCCTGGATTGCTTACACATTAATAATGTTCCAAAAATGCAACAGACTTTGTTTTTGCTGCTATCGCGTATGCCAGGCATCTGGGGTGAGACGAGGAAAATGGGACCTGAAATGAAAGCCTTCTGAAATTGTGGAATGATGACAGTAGCTTCTGATAGCAGGACTGAGTCTGATATCCCTTTCCAGTTACAAAGGTTCAGAAATTAAAAGGAGAACATTAGAAAAGGGGGTGGGGGCGGGGGGACTGGTTACTACACACCATAGTTTTAAAAAAGGAAGAACGCATGTCAGGACCTAGAGGAAATGACAAAGCAGATTTGCAATAATTCAGCCTTTTTCTTTTTCTTTTCTTTTTTTTTTTTTAACAGGGTCCAGCTATGTGGTGTGCTTTACTTAAATGTTCAAAGGACTTGTATCCACTTCAAAGTGGCCACCCAGGGAGCCCATGCACAGCTCCAAGGTGCCTGTGGGCTTTCGGAGCATTTTGGAAGCATGTTTTGGAATTAACTTCAGAGTCACTTAATAAGCCACATCAAATTTTGGGCTTGTGACTATAGCAACAACCATTCCCACCCTCACCCCCAAAACTAGGATTTCCAGTCCCATTTTTTTTATCCACTTTTATTTTACTAATTTAACTTTAAGGACTTGGAAATTCCCCCAAAATATCAGACTCAGAGGCCTTTTGATGCCATTCAAAAGCACATTAGTGCTAATTCTGATATTAATACCTATTGGGCTTCCTGGGATGTGCAAACACTTTACATACATTTTTTCTTATCCTTCTTCCCATTTTACCAACGAGGAAACTGAGGCTCAGAGAGAGAGAGAGGTTAAGCAACTTGGTCAAGGTCCCACAGTTAAAAAGTGGCAGAACTTGATCTGCAGCCAGTCACCTGCCGCCAAAGCCCATGCTCTTGGCCCCGTGCTCCGCATAAATGAGGACGCCACAATTTATTTATTTTTTTAAGCAATGGCTTTAGCCCTAGAAACAGGTATTAACCCACAAAGGGGGGCCATTTCAGAAGCACAATGCTCCTTGGGCTGTACACATTCCTACTTATGTGTCTAACGTCTGTCACATTGTGTTCCTGGTCACGTCTCATCTTTTATGTTGCAGAGAAAATGTTTACAACTGAAAATGCCAATGGGATGTCACCCGTACACAAATGTAGTAATTGTTAATATTACCATTTAGAACAATGATGCTTAGGAACTGGTGGGGGCCGGGGTGGGGGGTGGGGGGGAGGAGTTCAGACTCCCACGGGCGCCCCCATCAGCATCCAGCATCTCAAAGGGGCCGGGTTATGGGCCTGGTTCAGAAACAAAGCAGTGCTTTGTTCTAGCACATTTGTTCCCCCCGGAAATTTACGACTAATTTCAGAAAATGAAAGGAGAGCACGCGGTGTTTTCAAGTTTATCACAGGGCTTTTAAAAACGCAGGGATTTTAAAATAAGTTTGGAAAATACTCAAAGAAGGGAAGGCATAGTCTGTTGCAGTGTTCCAGAAATCTTTGCCTCGGCACAAAGAAAACGCTGACGGGTAAAAGTCAGAGGTAAGGAGGTCAAAGAAAACACACCTTCCGTGCCCATTGTTTAATAATTCAATGCAAACCCTCCTTCGTAAGCCTCTAAAAATCATTATTGTTCTGAGACCGGAGCCCAGCAGCAGCCTCTGGGCACAGACGAAGACAGAACGTGTGAAGTTTCCAGTAGCTGGGATGCTCAAACCTGCTCCCTCCTCCTCACTGAAACCTGGGTGGTGAGAGACAATTGCTCTTGAGCATCCGTTCGATAGACAGTTGTAAATGGCAGGGGTTCTTTTTCAACAGATTTGTAGCCTCCGTGTAAACAGTTAGTTGGGTTTAAGAAATAGCTCCGTGGGCAGGAGCCTATTGTTTGATGAGAGAATTTGAGTGCCGTGGCTTTGGCGGCTGAAAAGCCAGGGTGGTCCATTGTTTGCTGGGTGAAATGCTACATTTAAAAGCACTGCGTGTTCAGGCACTTCATTTCCACCCTCATTCCGCTCCAGGATTTCCATCCCAGTTTTTCTCCATATTCATCTTATTTTCCATTTATCCTTGACTAGATCAACAAATTCATGGGCTCCGAGGGCCGTGTCTGTTTTATTCACCAGTGTATACTCGGCCTATACCATGGTATTTGGCACATGGTAGGAACTTAGTGAATGAATAATCCAAAAGTCTTGCTGTATCCTGCATGGGGCTTTGAGTTGGTCATTACCCAAAGATCATCTGAGTTCCTGGGGTCAAATTCCAGAGAGATTGGGAGAGTCTATTTCCAATGCTGCACGGGCCCTGTGCCACTGCCAGGCCCTCCTTGCTACCGTTTGGAAAAGCACCACTGCTCACCCTGACAGCTTGTTGGAAGGAAATGGCGCTTTGAGGGGTCCACCAATTCTTGTTAGGAAACACAAAATCTGGGTTTTCTCTACAGCTCAATCTGGGACGTGGCCCCGTGAGGCAGAAGCCAGAGAGGGGGTGGCAGCCTGGACAGCAGCCAGTGCCATCAACGTGGTCTGCAGGGATAGTTCCCAGATGGGGTTCTTGGTCCGAGTCAAAGAGGCCAGCCCTTAGGGGGACCCCCGAGAAAAGGAGACCAGCTGCAAAGTGGGAAATGATGTGTTGTGAGTAGAGGAGCATGAAAGACGGGATGCCAAAGCTAAAGAGAAGCAGGAGCAGGTGTGAGGCCTGGACAGAGCCAGGAGTCAGCCCGAGGCAGGTCCTGCAGGGGCCAAGAACCCTTCTGTGAGTCTCATCTCTGCCCCCATTCTGACATGGAACACGTGTTCTAGTCCTATTTTCTGGACCACAAAATAGCTGACAGAGAGAGTATTCAAAAAAAGAGAAACCAAGTAAGCAGAACAGAGGCCACTGGGATCAGAGTGAGGGCATAGGACAGGGGTTCTCATTAGAACATTAAAATCACCTGGGGAGCTTTTGAAACCCATGGATGCTGGACTCCACCCCTGGAGGTTCTTATTTAATTGGTTGGAAGTGGGGCCCGAGCATCAGTGGGTTATAAAAGCTCCCAAGGTGATTCTCAAGCACACCAGCCTAGTTCGAGCAAAAGTGAGCAGGAAGCAGGGAGAATGTGCTTACCCACTTACCTTCTGGTCCTGCAGTGGGGCACGCTCGCCCCAACTCATCCCAGGCACTGCGACCTCGACCTCGTCCCAGCCTATTCCTCGTCCAGAGATCGAAGGAAGCTGATTTCAGTAGCTCAGGTGACTGGGGTAATTGGGATGGTCCCTTCTACTTTCTCTTTTTTTTGGCAACCAGACTATGCCCTAAATCAGTCAGAGACTAAAAGGTTTACATCATAATCAGTATAATGAAATTAGCATATCACACAGTAGTAGCAAATAATAATACAGTGGGGCCTTGACTTACGAGTTTAATTCCTTCCGAGACCAAGCTCGTTAAGGAGCTCATTAACTCAAATTACTCTATCAACTCAATGCAAAAATTCGGCCGAGAGAGCTGGTATCTCAAAAAACTCCTTAGTCGGGACACTCGTAAGTCAAGGCCCCACTGTATAGAACCCCCGATTTAGCTGTAGTTTCAAATAAACAAGGAACAGTTTTAGTGGGCTAAGTGTGTAATATTTGGAACATATTTATGTTAAATAAATTATTTGTTTATCTTAAATTCAAATTTAACAGAGCATCCGGTCTTTGACCTGGCAGTCCTATTTTAGACTCAAATGTTATGTTTGAATTTAAGAGTGTGACTAGCTTTTTATAATAAAATTGAAAAGATTGGGTTACTGTGTATGCGTTGGGTAGCTTTAGGTCTTGATTTGCCAGAGATATCCAACAGAAGGACTAGGCCCCCTTTCATCCTAAAAGATATCTAGTTTAAATGATACATTTTGTGGTCATCTATGCATGGTGACCCAAATGGAGATACCTGGCTGTATGCAGTAAGACAATGATTATACTTGGTTAGTCCTATAGAGGAGATCATCTCTGCTTTTCCTTCTGGAAGCCTGGGATTGTAATAGAACATGAACCCATCTGGGTTGCTCCTGTTAAAGCCCTGGTACCTTGCTGTCTCACTGTTGCCCTTCTCTGACTGGGGGAGATGGGTCTAGGCCAGGGGTGGGCAAACTTTTTGACTCAAGGGCCACAATGGGTTCTTAAACTGGACCGGAGGGCCGGAACAAAAGCATGGATGGAGTGTTTGTGTGAACTAATATAAATTCAAAGTAAACATCATTACATAAAAGGGTACGGTCTTTTTTTTTTTTTTTTTTTTTAGTTTTATTCATTTCAAACAGCCCGGATCCGGCCCGCAGGCCGTAGTTTGCCCACGGCTGGTCTAGGCTGTGTGGAGGCCTGCAGGAAGCAGAGATGATAAATTCTTCTGCTACCAGCATGCCCTGCACCTGTGGGGAGTGGCAAGGGCTTCACACCTTACTCTTCCCCAGGCTAGAGAACTCCTCTTACTTGCCCACCAGATCCAGAGACCAAGGGAAGTAGCCGTAAAGTTGCTTTTGTAGTTATCTTTCACTTGTGTCTTTATCTGTCTGGAGAGGATCACTGGTCTAGAAGAAAAAGAATATATTCTCAATTCCCTGTTTAGAACTAGGAAATTAGTCTTTAACCAGATGGAAACACTCAGTACTAAACTGACTGCTGTTTATGTCATTCTGCCCCTCTGTCCCTGTCCCTCTAACTATAATGGACTGGCCATCATCACATTGTTGACCCCTCGGAATAATCAGCCACGGCCATGGCCCTGATTCAGATGTTCTCGGCCTGCCTCCCTGTGCGCACCCCGTCCATTACGGGATGGCGTGTGTTCCCAGAACACCTCAGCTTCAGTGCCCAATATTAGCCTCACTTTGGCCTCTTGCTTGGATCACCAGCCTTTTTTCTCTGGTTTATCAGACTTGCCCCTCCTTCCACCTGTACCTCTGCTTGGCTTAAGGCTGTCTAGATCCCTAAGTTCTTAAAGCTCTAAGATGCACAGGAGATATACCCTCTTTTATCTTTGGTCTCCTGGGACCCCTCAGCACATTATACCTGAGACTCTGGATTACCTATTCCCTGCCTGTCACCTAATTGGGAGCAACATTCTGTCTGGTGACAGCGTTCACAGCACAACCATATTCCTCAGTGTCCCAGACCTCACTAGCCTGGGAGGACCGTTCATAGTCCTATTTCTTCTCAGCCAAAATACCAGCCAGTCAGTCTTGTCTCCACTTTCTCTCTCTCTCCCCAAGAATGCCTGGGTTGCTTACCTGGTCCACACGTCAGCCTCCTTACAGCTGCCTCCTGGAAAGAAGTAAGAACTTTGATGAGTCCTTGCAGGCCACCCTCCACACCCGCCTCGCTGCCATGACTAGCGTGGATGGCTGGCCTCCCTGCAGACACCTGGACAGGCGAAGAAGGCCAAAGAGGGAAAAAGGGAACCCTAATTTGCAAAATCATTTTACGTATATGACTGTACCCAGTTGCTGGACTTGGATTTGCTGAAGCAACTTGTTTGGGTGCCATCCTCCCATGGAGCCTTTGGGGGCACTTACAGCGTCTCACATCTCAGAATGGACAATGACAGGGAGGGTCCTCCGGACACACCCCAGCCAGGCCGAGCACCCAACTACTTCATATGGCTGGCCCGTGCAAAACACCGGCTCGAGCTGCCAGACAATCCGATACAGAGAGCTAGCTGCATGTGTGGGTCTCCATGGAGCCCCTGTTCTCTAAATCCCTGCTGTGTACTCCGCCCACCTTCTGCAACACCACCTGTTACCATGGCTGGCTTGTCCTGACAGTGGATAACAGGTCCTTGTGCCACCCCAACGGATTCACAGAGATTCCCTTGGCCCCACTTCTTGCCATCCATGTCACTTGGTCGCCACTTAGCATCTGGCCACCACTGTGGTTTAGCTTTTGGCCTTTCCAATAACCCTCAGCTGAATGACTTCTGAGCTTCCATTCCAAAGGCATGATGGGGTGAGGGAGGCAGATGGAGAAGAGGAGTGTGTTCAGGCAAGAGTAACCACTGAGGAGTGCCAGGAGAGAGCAGAACAAATATACCAGATAACCCTGCTTCCTGATAACCTTTTTGTTTTCTTTCCTCTTATCGCTAATTCTTTGGGCCTGGAACATGGTGACTCAAATCCCACGGTGGAACTGAAAATAGAAAGGCCCATACAGACTTTTCCCACCTTAAGATGACTGATAATATGAAACCTTAAAAAATGTAAGCATAATGTTTTTGATATTCCCAAAGAACTAAAAAGTTAGATGAAACAGATATTTAAAACAATTTAATTTACCAAAAACATTCATTTGTATACTGTTTACATTTTTTCTTGATTCACTCCTTTTATTTACCACTTTTCAAAATAATGCAATGCTTTATTTTATTTTTCAATTTCAGTTTATAGTCAATATTATTTTGCATTATTTTCAGGTGTATAATGTATACACTTTTTTAAAAAGGAGCTTTACTACCATGTAAGGCTAGATACTAACCTAACTTGTTGGAGGACACGGTTACAAGATCTTATAAAATAAGTAAATGCTACTGAACATTTAGTGAACTGAGTGTTCGCCATGTTAACTTAGTCAGCAAACGCATAGGTTAGACAACGTCATTTCTGACGTATATCAATCATGTAAAACTATGACACAATTTCAGTAGTTGCTGGCCCAGAGAAGAAACATTTCTTTATTTCTTAGGGAATCTGAGGTGTAGCCCCAAATCCAAATCCCAAGTATCTCTAAATGCAGCTTCTAGTATTTCTTTTGTAACTGAGACCCCCTAGGAGGCCATTATTATTATTTCATTGCATAAGTATCACCAAAAATAATTTCATTGTAAAAAAGAGGGAAGTGTTGGGCATCAGATGATTTGATTATGTGTATCGAGGCTCAGTGACAGGTACTGGGTTTTATTATACGACCTCCTTTCTCTGTTTCTTTCCATCTCTCCCTGTCTGTCTCTCTGTCTGTCTCTATTTATACACCTATCTATACATGTATATAAAATTTTCCAGAATAAAAAGTTTTTTTAAAAAAATTCTAGAGTCCAAATGTAAGATATCAAGTGCCTGAACCTTGGAGGGATTAGCGAGTTAGGATAATAGCCAGCAGTGGAATCAAACGGTAAACAGAGATTGGACCAGAATAAATTCCTGACGTCCCTTCATGTGCCTGCTTCAGTATAGTGAGTGAGATGGTACTTACAGTCAAAGGTTCAGAGGTAGAGCAGACTCGGGAAAATAATTGTCAATATAACTTTGAAAACGACAAAAGTAGCTCTCAGATCTTTATTACTACTGTTCCAGGGATTCTGGAGACCCCAGGATGAAAGAATTTACAATAGACAATATATTGTTCTGTTCCTTCATGGACTATACCCAAAAAGCTAATTAGGATAAAGGGAGTAGCAATAAGTGAGGCCCACCAATAACATCGGGAACTAAAGAGTTCTGCTGGCAAATGGTCTTCAATGAGCAAGATCTTTTATAGTGTAGTATTCTTGGATCCTTAAAATTCTGAGCAATGGACCCAGGGCTGTAGAGCCCAGAGTCAAGGCCAGCCCAACAGCAGTGATGATTTCTGCTTCCTCACTTCCTCTCTGAAAAGTCATGTCATGTGTAGTGATTTCCAAGAACTTGCATTTGTAAGGCTGCTTGCTAAATTCAGGGTTTGCCACAGAGCTACAGGAGTGCAGTTGTTTTGTTTGTTGAGAAAATGAGCTATTTGTAAATGGATTTCAATGCAATGACTTTCGAGTTGGTTCTTTGAACCAACTGCGAAACGTTATATTTTTTTTTACTTCGTGGTAATCTTTCTTCCACATCACCCCCAATGGAAGGCTGTTGGGTAGCACTTTTACTGAGTTAGGGTGATGTGGGAGAGAAGTAAAATTACACCATAGCCCAGCCAACTCCTTAGAACTGAACAGTAGCTATTAACACTCATGATGGAATCACAGAACTATAGAGGCTAAAAGGGTCTACACCTACTTTAATCCAACCCTCTCATTTAACAGATGAAGGAACAGAAATCCTATAAGGTAGGGCAATTGGCTTGCGATCTATCAGCCAGGCCAAGGCAGAGCCACGCCTAACAATGAGGTTTGCCTCCTCATCGGGCACTCTTGCACAAAACTATACTGTTGCCATGGTTCTGAAGCTAACAAGTCAGAGCGATTAGAGGTGCTTAGGGATGGATGAATGCACAGCATCAAACAATAGCTCTCTCTGGATGAAAAGAAAACCTGGCAGTAATTGAGACCTCGGAACCACAGCGAAGAAAGGAGTAAAAGGCTCGGCAGGCTGCTGCCCTGCCTGGGGGCGGGTGGGTGCAGAAGATGTGGAGAGGGGGTGGACAGAGACTTAGGTGAGGCCCTGGCTCCACTGTGTCCCAGATGGGTCATGTGGGACGTCCTTCAGTTGCACGACACTGTTGTAGGCACCCTGTGGATTTTACATCACCCAAAGCTATAAATGGCTTTGCATTATAAAAAAAAAAAAAAAAAATTACAGGTCTTCCACAGCCCACAAAAATATGCTCCACCCAAAAAAGAAGCCCATAATTTGGCTGCATCCAGCTGGGTTCAACAAAATCGGAGCCAAGGTTGCCCTGTATTGTCCTGAGAGATGGCCTAGCATTAGCAAGAGGAAAGAAATGTAAAATTACTCACAATGGGCTAGATTTTCTCCGTAGGGAAAGCTCTCAGAGTTACACAGCAAGACCTTGGCATCAGCCAGGTAAGGTCTGCGTAGAAGCTGCAGGAAAATCACTTCCAAGCTATTATTTATAATTGTATAGCCTCGCACATTTGCAAATTGCCTAGCCATGAATTGAGGCAATTTCTTATAACAATTCTGAGTGGGAGGTTGGGGATGTTAACCCTTCTTTTACTAAAACACCAAGATATTGAGACAAATACGCATCCACCATAAAAATACCTGAACAGTCTGAACACTCTATTTATTTTGACCAGGGCTTGTGGTCTATGACGTGGCTCCCATTAGGATGACCAATGTTCCAGTGTGTCTGGGATGGAGGGGTTTCCTGGGATGTGGGGCTTTTAGAACTAAAACCAGGACAGTCCCAGGCAAACTAAGACTGTTAGTCACCCTCTACACTGAGTGATGTTGCTGGTGCCTGGTGCTGATTCCTGGCCATTTCCGTCTGCATTTCTTAAATGAATATGGCTCTATTTTTTTTTTTTTCTTCAACCTAATCTGTTTTATCTTGCTGTATCTCAGAAGGCAGAACCTGAAATTGAATTTTTGTTGCCTTCTCCTGTTGGAAACCCTTACCAAAGCAGGTTTGTTTCCTTTTTTTTACCAGCTGATTGTTCATGAGTGTTCATTCAGGGCGTCCACATGCCTACCACTGACCTCTGCCATGTTTTTGTGTGTCCTATAGAGGGCTTAAAGCAAAACGCACGTGGGAGAATGTGATTTTATTTTTATATTAAGTAATCTGATTTGAACACCATTCTCTGTCTCCCTGGACACACAGGTCACACTTTCTATCTGGGATATTTTCTTTGACGGGAGAACCTTTAAAGTTATAACATTCAGATGGCCCACCAGCTGGAGCCACGGCCCGTTTTTATCACCAGTCAGGAGGATAGCAAAGGGGCATGCATGCCAACATTTTTAATAGTAGGGTGTCATAAATTGGATGAAGTTTTCACTAGCATTACAACATTAAAAATCCAGGAAGGTCTAAGTGAGGCCATATAGCCACTGGCAGGGCCTGCTGATGTGAGGCCTCAGGAGACAGGTTGGCGGGACAGTGGGCCCCAAACACTTTGTGAGTTACAGGGACAACCACAGATTAGCCTTTATCGGCAGAGCTCTGTTACTAATACATTCCATTGCCCAGAGTGGGAGATAGCACGACCTCTTTAAAGAAGGTCAGAGAAGCATAGAGGGTGCAAAAAAGGAACCACAGACACCGAACTGGATTGAGGGGCAGGTCAGACAGACAGCTGGCTTAGGTACCAATTTCTAATGAAGACTTTCAAGAATAAAGCAGAAACAGGGAGCCAGGTAAGTTCTAACACCAGATTCCACCTATAACTGGTAGAATGTCAACGGGACCTTACTCCAGGGAAGTAGACCATGTCCTCCAGTGAAAATAAAACACCACTCTTCCCCTGTGTCAGCCCCCACCGGCATAAGTCAATTTAAAGGCGCTAAATTCTTAACCCACCTGGGATCCCTGCATTTCTTGGTTTGCCATATAGAAAGGCCTAGAGTATTTCTCATGCCAAGTACATGCTGGTCCACAGAAGGCCCTGCTTCCACCTCTTGGGTGCCAGGTTGTCTCTGGACAACTTATTCTCCAAAGCATTCAGGTGTAAATGGTACGGATTAACACCATGGGCCTTGAGGAAGGTACTTAAAAGTTACAACAGTCTATTCTATGTCTGAGGTGACTTCAGATCACCTTGGAGTATTTTTTTTTTTCCTCTCTTGCCTGGTCCTGGCATGGTCCCTGCCTTGTTAGCCAGGTGTAATTGTATGCAGACATCTGTTACCCTGGGGAAAAGAACAAAATGGATCTTTCTGTGATCTGCAAAAGCCCATGAAGATGCTCCTTTATCTAAAGGGCATTTAGGTCTTGGCACAGAACCCAGGTCACCAGTCCCAAGTCCTCCTTTTGTCCTGGTGAGTTTCTCTTTGGGGGCATCTGTCCTCTGGTGGATTGGTTCACCCTTATCTCAACAGGTCCAAAAGTAATGTTTGAGGCCTGGCTTTGACAACCACAGGAGCTTCTGTGGCCCTGGAACCTTGACTATGCTCTAGTCAGCCTACAGCCTACACAGGAGGGGCCTCAGGATGTACCTACCCTGGCTGGGCACCAAGAGCGTTACCTTACCATAGAACCAGGGACCATTGCATCAAACCAATAAGGATATCACTGCAGAGCAGACAAGTTCTGTTGGACTGTGTGGTGCCAGTCAATTTGACAACCTCTATTGGCCTGCACAGGCCATTTGTCTACCTCCAAATTAATGACAATGGTTGGAATGATGCTATCCTTAGATTGGTCAACTTGGGTCAGCATACTCCCCAGGACAGCTAGGAGAGGGATGGGGCACTGTGGTTGTGCAATTGACAGCCTCCCTAGGACCTCAGGGGATGGGGAAGGGTAAATCCCCAAAGAAATGAAGGACTGAGTTATCAGAACATAAGGGGAACCATTTCTGGGTGAACTATTCTCTCAGTGCTCTCTCACAAGCCCAGTGTTTTAAAATAAGAAGCTGGGGTCTTGTAAGAGAGATAGACAAAGAGATAATATATTCCCCTTGCTCCATGTAAAAGATTAACATGATTTTACTACAACTCACTTGGGACATTATTCTATTGACCTGCTAGTGGGAACACAACCTAGCTTTTCTTTAAAAATATAGTTGAGTCAGATAATAATATAGTGAAACTAAATTCCTTTAAACTTCTCAAAATCAGGCGATTAATGGAAAGCACACCTGAAGAAATAAGTAAAGAAAACGGCACCATTTCCACTACACATAAAGGTATCTTTCACCAGGGGGCCAGATGCAGTCACTATTTTATGAATTTTTATAAAATCCCAGAGTGGGAAGAGGCAACTATAGAAGCATGGTATTCTCTTTCTCCCTCTCTCTGTCTCCATTTCAGAAATTCAAACGATGAAGCCATGGTGACACACAAGGAATGTCCCTGGTTGCTATGTATATGCCCAGCATCCTGAAGAGTCAGACAACTGTGAGTTGGAAGAGGAAGAGTATGAGGTAGGTTGGCTCTTTGAAGAAGTTCATAGTTCGAGTTCTAAGGAAAGGTCTTATCCGTGAGGCAGGCAGGACAACTAGGTTGTCAGAGAGCTCTCTCTATCCCGACTTGTCTGGTCCCGCAGCAATAAGAACAACGACAATAATAAGGATGTTGAATAGGAGAACATCCCTCGGATTAGCGTGTTGATGAGAGAGAAGGACTGTGAACTCATTTATAGCAAGGTCAGAACAGAACATATCGTGGCCAAGCAGGAGGACTTGGAGTCCATGAGAGCATCTCAGGAATCCATGGAATGGAATGAAATGCATTGCTGAGTTCCAGCTACAAACCAGAGCTAGATGTTGCATCATCACGATGGGCTAGAACATGTGATTGCTTGATTTGAACGAATAAAGCATACCAACAACGAAGTTAAGCCTAAGTTGTAAAAGTAAATAAATTGAACTGCATGTGAAAAAAAAATTGTTTTTGTTCTGAACAGGGCTTGGGAGAGAAGAGGCCTCATGGTTGCCTGAGTCACTCATAAAATACATGTCCTCTCACACAGCCCCCTTTAGCCTGTATCATTGGTGTTTTCTGAGAACAGGTAAGGCTGCGCACTGTCCATCCACTTCCATTTGTCCAGCGGATTTAGGTAAACAGTGCTCAGCAATGCTGTGAAGCAGGTCCTTTAAGTTTGTCTTCATCCTCTGACGGCCCAGGGCCCTGCTGTGTGCTGGTTTCTACCAGCCTGGGAGCGAAGGACGAGATCTTGGTCCTTTCACTTTAGCGTGAATGAGCTACAGTCATAACCTAAGAAGGTCAACACTGTAAACTGCACTCTAAATAGCAAATGAAAGACCTTGCCCCTTTAAAATAGAATTCTAGGTAAAGAGGAGCAGAGACAGCCCTTCCCAAGCCTCCCAGAAGCACATCATACCTAATCCTAAATGCACTCTTCAGAGAATCTTGTCATTTTAGGGCATGTGGACTCCAGGGAAAGTGGTAATTCCTATTTTTTACTCCCTCCAAGTTTCCACTGTTCCCAGAGGAAAGAACAGCCAAGGACTAGACTATAGAAAGAGGGTAGCTCACTAGAAGGAAAGGCTGGAGGAAAAATGGCCTGAATGCCACCCCATAAACAGAGGTGGTTTCCCTGGGGTCACTCTGTGTTGGATCTCTCTCCTCTTCCTCAATCCTTGCCATGGTGCTGGTCTCAGTTTACTATGCTTCTCTGTCCCCCAGACTCCAAGGATCCAGAATTCAAAGTCACCTAAAGCTCTCACCACCCACACACCACCCTGGTACCGTCCCCTCTGGTCCAGCACCCCTCAGCGTCCATTATTATCAGCTGCTTAATTACTTGGTCATAGCGCCACAGTATTGAAAACTTAAAGCTAAAGATTACTGACCAGCAACATTTTTTGCATAAGTAGAGAAATATCATTGATATTCAATAATTATTAAAGGTTTGCCATGTTTACTTGATTTATCCCCATTTTTGTTTATTTTTTCATTTGCTGAAATACTTTAAAGCAAATCCCAGACATCACATTATTTCACCTCTGACTCTCAAAATAGTGACTTTTGAAAACATAACCACAATGTCATTACCACACCTACCAAAATTAACAACAGTGCTTAGGTATCACGAATACCCACTCTGTAATTAACTTTCTCTTACTGTCTCTAAAGTGTTTTTTTTACAGTTTATTTGTTCAAGTCAGGACCCAAACAAGGTCTCCACATCACATTTGGCTATTATTTATGCATCTAAAATTAATTTCCCCATCCTTGGGTGGTTTCGCTTTAAGCCCAGTTTGAAAAGGCAACCTAAGTAGTAGACTGTGGCATATATGATTATAATGCTTAGGGCTGTTGTTCCTGTCGCTATTATGGTTGTTTGTTTTTTTCATTGAGATGAACCCTGGTGGTGTGTGTGGTGGTGGGAGGGGGCAGCTGGAGAGGAGCATTAAGATATTGGCATCTGAGGAGGCAAATGGCACGGGATTATCTGCAGAAGAGAGACAAAAATAATAATTACAGCCAGCACCTACTCAATGCTTAGTACGTGCCAGCCATTGTTCTAAATGCTTCAGATGTAATTACCTCATTTTTTAAAAAGGTAACTGCATTGGGAGATTTGAGGATGTTGGCGAAGCAGGAAGAAAGGGCTGTCTGTCTGTTTTGGTTGGGTGAAGGGCTGTCTAAATGGGTTGCCGAGCTAGTGAGTGTGTCAGGTGAGGGAGCATGGGTAGCTGCAAAAGACTCTGAAGACTGGCTGAATTTGTCTCTCCACTCCCAAATATAAAATAATATAAAGGGAATGTTTTTTGCTGCCAAAACGTATTCTTGGGAGGTCAGGGGAGAGGGAGGAGTAGGTTGTTAGTGGCCTTTAATCCTTTGTTCTGGACAAGTCTCATTCTTTCTCTCCCCCATCCCTGTCTTGTGTCTGAAGTCATATGTGCATGGTCCCGAAATGTCACGTCCCAGGCGGCCGCCTCGGTGATTCATTGCCGGTGGTGGTGGCAGAGGCTGGCTGGAATTACGTAGCCTGTGAGTAAGTGGGATTGTTATTCATCAATATAATAATTTTGGTTTCTTAGCCCTGCAATGGCCATATTGCAAAACTTGGAGGCCATGTGCTGTCTAAATACTGCTTTCTACGCTTTAAGGTGCTCCAAAGTTTGACCTTGAAAAGTGAGGATCAAGGCAGCTGAAGGTGGCACGAAGGACTCAAGGTAGAAGTGCTATGGGAGATGGGCCGACGAAGCATAGGGAAACCGCTGGACTTGAGGTAAGTCAGGGGTAAGGGTGTCTAGTGGACACTGTGGAGATAAAGTCAGGAACAGGCTGAGTTTGGTGCTGGGGAAAGTTGGGGCTAGACACTAGAATCTAGTCCATGAGATCAATGTAAAGTTGAGGCAGTCCAAGGTCAGGTACCTGCTTACATTAGACTCCCAGGTAATAACCCCAGGACTAATCTAGCAGAAGTTGTTAAAATGAGGCATAAAACTAGGGTGACACTAAGCAACATAGAACAGTTCCTTTGGGTAAAACTGTCTGCCATCTGGCCTCCGTTGAAGATCAGAGAACCTGATAATGACGGCGGGACTCAAAGGCATTGCTCTCTGAACCGAGTGTTGTCCCCTCGGGACTGTCCTTGTGGGCAGACGGCCCTGCACCTTCCCCAGCCCACCTCCTCTTGCTGTAAGTGTCCACACAGAGCTGAGCCCAGCTATGTGGCAGGGGGGCAAATACAAGGGAAGAATTGCTTCTCGTGGGCAGTTCCTGCTCATCTTTATTAACTGGGAAATAAAACAAGAAATCATTGTTGATGCTACTATTTAGGTGTAAGCTTCCACCATTGATTGCAGTCTTATTTACACTATGCATTGGGCCTTTGAGAAAATACATGTTTAAGATGCATAAACGTCACTCTCTTATTTTCTGCCTTAGGGCCACAAATCTATATAGAGATCCACCACCCAAATAAGTAGGAATTTAAATCAAATGGGTTTGCACAGCTAATGGCCCCCTTCGGTGGTAGAAATGTTTAATGATAGTTTAGCTTATGGAGGCCCCAGCGACCAGGTTCCAAACAGTCTCAGCGGGGAAACTCAAGTCTTTTTCTTTTGGAAATTCTCAATGATATGTTTCCAAAGCAGCTGATAAAACAGTTAATTATAGTGAGGTGTTTGGGCTCCTCTGTAACATACACTTTCTCCTACTCTATGATTGGAGCTTCTTGTCACGTACCCTGAGCAGGATTAGCTAATGCTACCATGTATTTTCCCCCCCTTGGGAGAAAACCTCCTTAAATTACCACATAGGTAGAACTTCAGATAAATAGGCAAAATCTAGCATGAGAGCATTCAGTTGATTTTCATCAGAAGTCTGGAGAGCTGTGCACCCCACTGCCTCCATTTTTCCAAAGCCAGGATCTTTCTATAGTGGAAGTTGCTTGGACTGAGCGTGGAGAGCTCTTAGCGAGTCAAGAAAGGAAACCCCCCTTTTGGAAAGGTGGGCCATAAAGAAATAAGCAGTGAAAGGACTAAGAACTCTGACATCACCCTTGATTTGAAATGCGCAGAATCAGTTCTTAGTGGCCTTGGTGGGAATTGGCTCTCCATCTAACGGAGAATGATGAAAAGTTGATTCAATTCAATACAGGCTCATATATCCAACTGCTTACTCAACACCAACATTGGGAGGTTAAATGGATAGCTCAAACATGTCCCAAACTAAACTTCCAGTCTCTGGGCCACCCATTTCCCTGCTTCTCACCACCAACCTGCTTCCACTGCACTTTTCCCCATCTCACTTGATGGCAACTTAATTTTCCAGTGGGTCAGGCCAGAAACACCGTTGCTATCTCCAGGGCAGTGAATCTTACTGGCTCCTGCCTGACTCCCCTGCTCCCTTTGGCTTCTACATATATAGGAAGTTAAAGCTGAAAAGGAACTTACAAGTCATGAGTCTTACCCTTTGTTTCCCGAATAAGAAAACTAAGGTCCAAAGAAGATAAGCGACTTGCTTAAAGCCAAGCTAGGGGCAGGGTGAAACCAAGGTATGTTCTGCTCTCTGTGAAGACCTTTCTTTCGCAGACTGACTTTCTGAAAGGCTTTGTGACAAGCTGGATAGACCTCTGGGTCCTTGTATGTGTGTGAAGCTGGTGGGCAATGCTGGGATTGTCAGGTGGCGCCTTTAGTAGGCCGGCCTTTTTCTTCTAGCGGCTGTCATCATCGCTGCATGATGCTGCAGAGATCCGGATTTACATCATGTGGCAAAATTCACATGTGGAGAAAGGATGGATAGAAGCAGCCGCAGCACACACTGGTGTAGCACCCAAAGGTTCCAGCGTAGACGACCTGACCAGCTCCCAGCTGGTTTTTGCAGAGTGTGAGGTCATGGACACAAGTTTCCAGGCTCCAAACTATTTGCATATAAAAGGGAGATTCCCAAGACCCTTTAAAATGCCCAAAGAGCAATTGCTGCTGCCATTCACTGGGAGCGGACAAGGACATGGAATCTACAGCCACAGTGCTGAGGTCATTTCTGTGAAGACAGTCACACGACGCTGACTATGCTTAAGGTTCATATTTGTAAGAGACATTGAAACGAAGGGGGAAGAGGTCTCTCAGAGCAAGTCTTGGTGTTGGGAACAGGGCAAAGGCCTGACTGGCCTAAATTTGATGGGCGTTTGCCCTTCTGCCCACTCCTTTTAAAAAATCCTGGAAAGGCTTCTAGCCAATTCCTCAAACTGCTTTCTGGTTGATTCACACTTTAACATGGAGTCGTTTTAAAAGCAATCCTACTCTGCACTTCTGCATGACATTGGCCACATCAATAAAGTGGACTCTAGAGCTGCTTTTCTACATTAGAATGCAGCAACATTTCAATTTGGACCCTTGAGGCTGGTCAGATACCCCCAACTGCACAGAGTAGCTGCTCAATAGACATTTGTTAAATAACTTCTTGAGAAAACTACTTCCTCATCTGAACTGGAAGCTTATCAAAAGCATAGGCATTGTTGTTGTTGTTGTTATTAATCCTTTACAAGTTCATCTCTTGTGCTTACTTGTGCAAAACACTTAGCTCAGTGCTGTGCATGCAAGAGATACTCAGTACATATGTTGGCAGGAGCAGAGGCAGCAGGAATGATCTACAGTCTTACTCTCATGGGGCTCTCAGTATTCCTCTGCTGTGTCCTCCTCCCCCCACCTCAGGCTCTCACACATCACACACACATTCAGGGCATACCCTCTGCCATCCCCCCGCCCCCTGGCCCTGGCACCAGGGAGGGCCACCTGAGCACTTTTCCTATACGGATGCACCCAAAGCCAGAGCCTGCCAAACAGCTACTTTCCAGGAACCATACGACTCTGCTCTGCTTTTGTAATGCAGCCAGAGTGCGGTGCCAACAAGCTCCATGCAAGGATGGATCTTACTCTTCATGCCGCTCAATCAGAAAACTCTGCCACCGAGCCATTTGCCATTAATTAAATTGCCTCGTGTGGATGGAAGGGTGGGGAAAGGGGCTGGACAGGCCGTCTGTTCCATGTTTAAGTGAATTTATATTAAATTTTGAAGGGGATTGTGATTTTCTTTTTCTTTCTTGAGGTTGAAACCATTTTGTAAGTAGACACCGGAAAAGAAATGTGATTATGTGCTTTTCTTTTTCTATTGTGTTATTCCTACTGCTGTTTATTATTCTGATGTCTTCATTTTAAAAAAATTTATCATCCTCAAAATAAATGTTGGATCTTATTCCAGAATGATCCCTGGAGGAAACATCCCTGGCTTTTCAGAACGACTCAAGGTTTCAACATTAACCTAACCTCCCCAAGCCATGGTGTCTGGTCCAAAACCTGTGAACATAAGACCTGCCCCGCCTCCCTCAGGAGGGCCCTTTGAATAATAGTCCTCTTGAATGCTCCTTGAAATGCTGCGTGCGTGGAATGTCTTATTTTCCAACATGTTAAGAATGTGACCCTTTGATTCTTTTTAAGAAATTGCTGATGCCCTAACCGGTTTGGCTCAGTGGATAGAGCGTCGGCCTGGGAACTGAAGGGTCCCAGGTTCGATTCCGGTCAAGTGTAGGTACCTTGGTTGCGGGCACATCCCCAGGAAGGGGTGTGCAGGAGGCAGCTGATTGATGTTTCAAACTCTCTATCCCTCTCCCTTCCTCTCTGTAAAAAAATCAATAAAATATATTTTTTTAAAAAAGAAACTGCTCAGATTGGTAATGACCATTATATTATAAACCGCCCAGAAACCAGGTCAAGGACCTCAGAATCCTGGGTAGAGAAGACAAGTGGGAAAATGGCGATGGGAAGGGACGGAGGCATGAGACTGCCCCCAAGTGGCAATTTGGACATGAGGCCTGGAAGGCAGAGCTGAGGGATGACCCTGCTAGTGTGACCTGTAGTGAAAAAAGGAAACAATCTAGTACTCATCTCTCCTAGGAACATTTAAGTGCCATAAAGAAAAACAAGAAACTAACGTATTTCATGCGGTCAAATTGTGCTCCAACTTGCTGGCTTCCTTTCTCAGGCCGGCCACTTTGTATTCAATGCGCTGCTCTGGGTAACACAATGAAGTGTTTAGATTCCATTAAGGAACCTCAAAAAAAAAAAAAAAAAAAAAAAAACCCAAGCAAACCTTGGACCTTCAGAGTTGGCAGGAAAGCTTTTAAAAGCGTCTCACAAGCTATCATTTGTGCATTCAGAAAACCATTAGGACTTCCTCCTTTGAAAATACATGTGATTTTTTTTTTTTTAGCTTCTGATTTTAAAAATTAATGTTTTCTTACAGTGACCCTTATGCTCAAGAGCACATTTCCCATGCCTCACCAGACCATGCAGCTCCTTTCTGAGATGCTGAGATGTGGACTGGATTTTTAACAGTAACGTGGCTTCTTTCTATATGGATGATATGCAGTGATGGGAGGAAATTTGGAGGCAGGAGCTGGATGAGCGAAAAACTGGGACACATGAGCATCTTGAATACTTGGAAATGCAGTAGGAATCAGGAGGGCTTTGGGAGAGCGTCGTGCCAGAGAAGGGTGCTTGCCAGTTGGGTGGTGGAGATACCAGGGGACCAGATGGAATCGCAGGTGGAAAACATCTCTTCACTCCTAATGCTCTCAAGAAATGGGGACTTGGGCAGACACCCCCAGAGGCATCGTGCAGTGGCTGGCAAAGGCATGCAAACGCCGGGTCAAGCTCCTTGGCTTGGCCCCAGCTCTGTCACTAGCTGTATGAGCTTGGGCAGCCGCTGTTTTCAGTAGCCTTAAAGCAAAATTCCAGGTAATTCATATAAAATTCTGTGATCTCCTACTGAACAAGACTACTACCCCCTTCTCCACACCACAAGCCTGATTTTCCTAAATTTATTAATTGGATGGGCCTTCCAACTACTTTGCAAAGGAGAAAGAATATATGTGCAGATGTAAAAAGTATAGGCTTTAGAGCCAGACTGCCAGGGTTCAAATGGCAGCCTCACCTACTAGCCAGATGGCCTCTTATTGTCTCTTTAAACCTCAGTTTCTTCAGCTATAAGCTGGGAATAATAATAATTTCTATCCCAAGAGGTACTTATGAGGATTAAATGCAATGATACATGTAAATGGTAGCTACAGTATAATAATAATAATTTTCACCTTGTTACTTGAGACATGATATTATGATGCCTGGTCAAGTTGAGGGAGACAGGGACATCAAAGACATCCCCTGTATAAAGGTTTAAATCAGGAGATCTTTCACAGAGTGTTTGACCTTCATCTCTCTCTTTTTTTAAAGTGTAATTAGTTGCTTTTATTCCTAATCACTAAAGTGTACATGAACACAGTATAAAACTTGAATATTTTATAAAAGCACAGAAATAACCACTGTTAATTATTTGATACATAACAATACTTAAATATAGAAGTAATATATTTTATTTTATTTTTTTAATATGTTTTATTGATTTTTTACAGAGAGGAAGGGAGAGAGACAGAGAGCTAGAAACATCGATGAGAGAGAAACACCGATCAGCTGTTCCCTGCACATCCCCCATTGGGGATGTGCCCGCAACCAAGGCACACGCCCCCGACCGGAATCGAACCCGGGACCCCTCAGTCCGCAAGCCAATGCTCTATCCACTGAGCCAAATCGGTTTCGGCTAGAAGTAATATATTTTAAACAAAACTGAACTCATTCTATGCACAGTCCTATAATCAGCTTTTTTTCCACTCAACAATATGTTGTGAACATTGTGAAACTTGTACTTTGGAAACATGATGTTTCATTTCTGTACACATTTTATTGATGAATATGCAATCATTTAATGCTGTATTGTCCAACAGTTAGATTCTTTCTAGTTTTTTTCCTTTTGTAAATTATAACGCTTATTTCTTAAAGGTAAAAATTCCAGTAGAGAAAGATAGGAATCGTTTAAGGCTTTTGATTCATATTGCCAGGTTTCCAATTAGAGACACAGTACTAATTTATATTCCCCTAGTGGTTTTTGAATGCCACTTCTCTGGGTATTATAAAAACGTTTGCCAATTTGATAGGTGAAAAGGAGATGTCTTTAGTTATTTTGCATTTTTTTCTTCTAGGGAGTTTGAATATTTAAAATATAGACATATATATACATACATATATATTTATAGTCAATCACATATTTCTTTTTTGGTGACTTATCTATTTGTGAGTTCTCTGTCTACTTTTTTTAAAAAATATATTTTATTTATTTTTTACAGAGAGGAAGGGAGAGGGATAGAGAGCTAGAAACATCGATGAGAGAGAAACATCGATCAGCTGCCTCCTGCACACTCCCCACTGGGTATGTGCCCGCAGCCAAGGTACATGCCCTTGACTGGAATCGAACCTGGGACCCTTGAGTCCGCAGGCCGACGCTCTATCCACTGAGCCAAACCGGTCAGGGCTCTGTCTACTTTATTGAAGGGTTTAATTTTCCTCTTAATATCTAAGAGCCCTTATCTATATGATATGAACCCTTCATCACATATGTTGTACAGGTGAAGAGAGGGGGTTAAAACCTTCCTTTTCCAGTTCTCATAAGTGAAAATATGTGGAAGAAACAGAATACAAAACCGTATGCATAGTCTGATAGCAGTTTTATTTTGTTTAAAGCACATAAAAATGAAGTAAAATACTACAAGGAACCCCTTTAAAAAGTTAACAATGTCCTTTTTTATACTTTTAAACATTTCCAACTTTTTTTCAGTCAACATATTTAAGTTGCAATGATTGTGTACTTTTTCTCCGAATTAGATTGTAAGTTCCTAGGGAACAGAGAGACCTATGCCTCATTTGTTCCCTGCAGTGTTTGACAAGTATCTGTCAAATAAATAAATCAGTGAATGAATATATTTGTTTTATTTGATCATAAAAGCTTTATCCTCATTGATATATTCCTATGTTACTTCCACTGTGGTCGTGGTTAGCTGACCTGGGAAGCAGAGGAACTAATTTGTTTAAGAAACTAATTTTAGAAGAGGCAGTTGGTGGTGCTCAGGTTATATCCACAGGAAGCAATCTTGGAAGCTTTCAGTAAACATCATCAATTAACTCCCTCCCCCTCAGGCCTTATCTGAGGCTTGCTCCTGGGGTGTAGGACTCCATTGTCACCAACAAGATACAGGAAGGTGTCATAATCTCGCTCATATCCCATTGCGAGACCAAATCCCACTCATAAAAATTTTCTTATCTGCCCCCTAATAAAAAATCAGTCTCAGAGCTGTCACTGTGGTCCCTAAGGATGAAAAAGAGTCAGGACTTTAGACCCGTGGATATGAGATCCCAGCAGCTGGAGAGGAGAGGGCGGTAGGTGGAGAAAGTGGTACTTGGGTAGAACACTGCCCTCCTGGCATCACATTGCAACATGGCACTTCCTTCACAATATGCAGCAGAAAGGGAATTTCTGGGATTACTTTGAATCCAGGCTTGTTAGCAGTGCAGCAAACAGGATCCCATCACTGTGTGAAAGAGGCCCCGAGAGCTAGCATAGGGTGTGATCAGTGCTGGTTGCAATTGAGTCTCCTGCCAATGGGCAAAGGCAACTGTTAAGGAATATTGAAAAGTATCCGAGACCTGGCTGGGTAGCTCGCTTAGTTAGAGTGTCATCCCCATGCACCAAGGTTGTGGGTTCAATTCCCAGTCAGAGCACATACAAGAATCAACCAATGGATGCATAGATAAGTGAAACAGCAAATCTCTGTTTCTCGAGAAGCATCGATCAGATGCTCAAAACTCAGAGGGAAGATAGGGGAAGGTGGGGGGGAGGGGGAGAGATCAACCAAAGGACTTGTATGCATGCATATAAGCATAAGCGATGGATGTGGACAACAGGGGGTGAGGGTGAGGGCAGGATTCGGGGGATGAGAGGACATTGGGGGGATAAGGACACATTTGTAATATCTTAATCAATAAAGGGGAAAAAAAGAAAAATGAATGTAGCCATGAAAAAAAATCTCTGTCTCTCTCTCCTTCCCTCCCTTACCCTCTCCCTAAAATCAATCAATACATTTTAAAAATTAGCTGAAAAAGGATATTTCACTCAGTAAAGTTGGGGTCACAGTTGCCTTGCCTCAAGTGAAAACGAGTTAGAAGTTCAGCTCTTTGAAGATCAGCTCCAGGTGGGGACAGAGAACGGCTGGGTGTTTAGTGCCGTCCTGCTTTAGGCAGCAAGGCCAGGCCTCAGGAGATTGGTGCATGGATTTCGCCTGAAGGGCTGTCTCTCCTGAACAGCAAGGCCCTCTTAGGAAAGTGCTCTGTGCCATTCTTATTGAGCAGCCTCCAGAAAAGAGCGGAGTGGTGGGGAGGAGAGGTGGGACCAGCGGAAGCCCAGACACCTGCACGGGCAGATAGATGGAGGCTTGCCGAAGCGCTCCCTTCGCCAGGAGGGGCCTTGGCCATCCCACTACAATTCTGAAGATGCCCAGGATGGTTGCCTGATACTTCTCCTGGGCAACTCCCCTCAATATTCTTTTCTCCTCCTTCACCTACACCAGTGATGGCGAACCTATGACACGCGTGTCAGAGGTGACACGCGAACTCATTTTTTGGGTTGATTTTTCTTTGTTAAATGGCATTTAAATATATAAAATAAATATCAAAAATATAAATCTTTGTTTTACGATGGTTGCAAATATCAAAAAATTTCTATATGTGACACGGCACCAGAGTTAAGTTAGGGTTTTTCAAAATGCTGACACGCCGAGCTCAAAAGGTTCGCCATCACTGACCTACACCCTCTTCTCAACACCTCCCTTCATGTGACTTGCTGGAACACCCTCTATTTCTTTACTCTATTTGAAAACAATATGTTATATGGTCAAATAAATCAGTGTGCACTGGAGGTACAGCAGGAAAGGCCTGTGTCTCTGAACAAAAGAACTTAGAAAAATCTCACCCCGTTGTTTTCCAGGTAATTTGTCTTGCAAATTCTTTTCTTCCACGGAGAAAATTCCAATGACAGTAAGAAGAGAAATGGTTCATTTAGAAAATACAGTATTAGTATAACAGTATTTTCTTAGGGTGCTAACTAATGATCCTCTAATTGCTACATTTAAATCACATACAATGATAGATATTAAAATCACTTTTTAAAAAGGAAGCTTTGCACATACCTCATCCTCCCCAAAGAGCCACTTCTACGATTCCTTTAAGTGTTCTAGAAAAAAATCTGGTTTACAAAGTGCTTTTGCATATATTTTCTCGTTTGGTCATTAAGTGGTAAGGCACAATGGCTTTTCCCCTTCTTCTCCCCCCGCCCCCATTTTTTAAACGAGGATGCCCAGACAGGTGAGCTGCCCTGCTCAAGGTCACCCAGCTCCCTGCTGCTCAGGTTTGATCACCACTAGTTCCCTGCATGTTCTTAGCAGCTCCGTGCTGCCTTCTGATGTTTAAAACAAAATGGAAAACAACGTATTACCCTTGGCACTATTTTGTGACTAGATTACACTTGACTTAGCTTTGCACGTAGGCACCCTTTGAAATGTGATTCTGAGCTGGAAAAAGGGGCTATTTTAATACACCCAAGTGGTGGCTTAGCTGGGTTTTTCCTAGTATGTGCCTATGACTAAGAGAACACAACGCCTCAAGTAGTTGTTCCTTCTGCACTCTGGTAACCTTTGCTTTGCTATAATCGTGAAGTGAGAATTAATTTCCTTTCTAAATACACTGGAAATGTATGGTAACCATTCGGGAGAGATAGGTGGGTGCAAAATTATTTTTAAAAGATGATCAATCGAGGAGAATGTCCCATCAGTTTGGCATTACAGGCAGCTAATATTCCTCCATAGAAAATACTAGGAAAACAAAAACATCTCCTAAAGAAAAGGCCAAAAAAGCAAAAAATCATCCTGCTTATATCTTAGAGGTGGACATGCCTCAGTTTGCCTGGGGAGCCTATCTGACCCCCCCCCCCCTCCACTACCCCCCACCATTAATCCATACCCGGCAATTCAGAAACACAGGCTAGCATCCATGAGAAACAGCACTCCAAATCCTCAGGAAATGCACCTTAGAGCACACACACCTCCCCCACAACAACTGCTGACAGGACAGCACTCAGACGTCTGTGTAGGTAATGTTACCGGGATTAGTTTCCTCACGGAGACATTTCCTGGCTCCCGTAGCTTTCAGGCACTTTAACACGGCGGAAAAGTTTGTGATCAATTCATGACAAAGCCAAAATAATTGCCCGGCACTGCGCTTAGGAATAAAGGTAAGGTGCGACCAGGTTATGTTTCAGGTTTCCCAAAGAACAGACTCCTGTCCAACAACATGAAATAGGAGTTTCCAGCAAAACAAGGGTGAGACTTTTGCCGGGGGGTTCAAATTCCTAGGGGGCTCAGGCATTCTCACCTCCTCGGTGTCACTGGGCAGGGACGTCACAGGCATATACTTTCTATATTGAGAGTTTGGATCTCGCTTTATTGGTGCGGCGTTGAAAAAAGGGGGAAAAAAAAATGATAACCTGTTATGGGCCCGCTCTGATGTGGCAACTGTGAAGAAAGCCCAGGAGTGACTCATTGTCCTTTGAACACATCATTCGCATGCCTGCCCCCGCATCTTGGCTCATGCCCTTCTCCTCGAGATGCCCTTACCCTTTCTGGCCTGCCGAGAAAGCCCACATGCCTGCCAGCCTCATCTCCAGCCAAACCACTCATCCTCCTCCCCCTGGTCAGCGCCGTCGCCCTCCCCTGAACTCCTGTAGCCCTCACAGTCTGCCTACCACAGTTACAACCTGACATATCCTCTCTAATGTGGATAATTATCTTTTATATCCTGTCTCCGGAAATAGGCTGTGAGTCCCATCCGTCCAGGCGTACCTTTCCTCCTTTCTTTAAAAATGAAATGTCGCCCTAGCCGGCTTGGCTCAGTGGATAGAGCATCACATCAGCCTGCGGACTGAAGGGTCCCAGGTTCGATTCGGGCCAGGGTCACATGCCTGGGTTGCGGGCTCAATCCCCGGCAGGGAGGTGTGCAGGAGGCAGCCGATCAATGATTCTCTCTCATCATTGATGTTTCTGTCTCTCCTTCTCTCTTCCTGTCTGAAATCAATAAAGAAAGATTTTTTTTTTTTAAATGAAATGTCCCTGATCGAGTGCCTCAGTCCAAATAGGTCCTCAAAACCATCCCTTGATGGGTTCATGAATCCCAGTCTCTTGGTGCTTGGGGACAGGACCGTCTGTTAGTTTGGGTAGCAGAGCTGTCATGTCTCAGCACTCCCCGGTTTACGGAGGCCGTGGACTGCGGACTCGTGCTGTTACAGTGCCTCAAGGCAAGGTCAGGGAGGAGAAGCACATGTTTACTTTAGAACTCCATTCGGATGTGCGCTCTCTCCGCTATGGCTGTCAGCGCAACTGGTGGCAGGAACATAATTAAGAATTATGAGGATTCAGGAGGGCTGTGTCCTGGCTTAGTGGAGTGCCAAGCTCAGCTCAGCTCCAAGAAGGCCAAGGAGTTGGAAGGAGGAAAAGACAGCTTCAGGTTGGGGAGGGTCCCTCCTGCACGCCGCCCGCCCACACACACCTGCCTTCACCCATCCCGCTCCTGGAGAAGACACTTGGGAGATTCCCCCCCTTTCCCCCCTCCGCCCCGCCTGCAGGGACTCAAACATCCTGTTGCCTTTTCTATGGGGCTCGATTCACCTGCTATAAGAAGGAAGGGGCAAATGGATCCAAGTTCCTGGGATTCACTGAGGCCTTTTCCACAGAAGAGCTGGCAAAGCAGAGGCATTGGGAGGAGGGGAGCAGAGACAGCAGACAGTTATCTCTGGGAGCAAGTGAGCAGAAACAATCCCGTGGAAATATCAGAGCAGATATGACAATTACCCCGGGAGAGGGAGGGTCGTTTTTGAGTAAGAGGTCTTGGGGGAAAGATTCAGTTGCATGGAAGAAAGGTTTTTACCTGACTCTACAGAAAACTTTGCTGAGTTAAGGGATGAGTAATAGAGTTGAATTCTGATGACCTAAGGGGTATGTGAAGAATTTAACTACGCAAGGAGGCAGCAACTGTAGCAGTAAGAACATGAACCCGGAGCCGGGTTCAAATCTTAGCTGTGTGTCCTTGGTCAAGTTACTAGTTCTGAGTCTCAGTTTTCTCAGGTGTAAAATAAGTGTGTCTACCACGGTGCTGTCGAGAGGATTAAGTGAGATAATACAAGCAGGTAGTGCAGTCTCTGGCCCTGAATAAAAGGTTGCTTCATCCATATGGAAGGATGGGGTATTTCTTGGTCTCTTGGGGCTACTCGAGTTTTGGGGTGCCCTGAGAGTACCAAGGAGGGACACAGACAGAGAGAAATGCCTCGTGGGGGGAAGGGCAATGCCCTTCTAGGACTGATGGTGTCCGATGTTGCATTTGAAAGAATTTCCTGCAGCAGGCTCTAATAGCACTGTCTGCTCCCATTAGCCACATCTTCAGGAAAGTCTGTTTTGTGCAACTGCTTTGTGTCAGTGGTGTTTTGCAAGAGAAAGGAGACAGGCGGGTCTGTGCAGAGGCCTGTGGTGGGAGAGCAGAGAGCAGACAACAAGGACTGGTCAGGAGACCGGACTCCGGACCTGGAGCCGCTGGGTGGGGGATTAAGAAAGGCAAAAACGTTTTCACAGGGAATGTCACAGGCAAGACGGGCGGTGCACTTGGTAACAGCCAGGTTACACTAACACATGCACTGTCCCAGGTCAAAGAAATAGGGAAATGCCCTAGCTGGGTTTGGCTCAGTGGGTAGAGGGTCGGCCTACAGCAGTGGTTCTCAACCTTCCTAATGCTGCGACCCTTTAATACAGTTCCTCATGTTGTGGTGACCCCCAACCATAACATTATTTTCGTTGCTACTTCATAACTGTAGTTTTGCTACTGTTATGAATCGTAATGTAAATATCTGATATGCAGGATGTATTTTCATTGTTATAAATTGAACATAATTAAGGCATAGTGATTAATCACAAAACCAATATGTGATTATATATGTGTTTTCCAATGGTCTTAGGGGTCGCGACCCACAGGTTGAGAACCGCTGGCCTACAGACTGAAAGGTCCCAGGTTCGATTCCAGTCAAGGGCACATGTCTGGGTTGCAGGCTCAATCCCTAGTAGGGGATGTGCAGGAGGCAGCTAATCAATGATTCTCTCTCATCATTGATGTTTCTATCTCTCCCTTCCTCTCTGCAATCAATAAAAATATATTTTTTTAAAAAAAGAAATAGGGAAATAACCTCTAGTTATTGAACTAACCAACGCAGAGCCCAGAGTCAATAGAAAGGCTCTCCTGGGCCCTCGGCCCAGAGGCAGTTTATCACTTACTGATTCAATTAGGTGGAACTGACTCATCTGGAGCAGCTCTAGCACATTCTACGGAGCGGGCACCGCTAAGTTTACAAAGCCAGCTTCTCTGCACGTCAGCTGTGGCTCTGTGCACACAGCCTTCTCCTCTGGGCGTCAGGAAGCTTCCCCCGGGTCTCCAGCCTCAGGGACAGGCAGAATGAAAATTCATACTAGCACCAAAATGACTTGCTCGAAATGGGGAAGGATTTCTAGGATGGCTTCCAACTGCTGTCGTGTGTGTGTGTGTGTGTGTGTGTGTGTGTGTGTGTGTGCAGGGCTGCAGTGACTCTCCACATCTACCTAAGAAATAATCCATGAAACCCCTCGGATAATGCACCAGCCGCCGCCACTACCCCCATCACTGGCTTGCCTCTAAGGCAGGTCTCTCACCTGCACAAGCTTCCTTCTTCTTTCCTTTTAAGAAAATATTTTGATTGATTTTAGAGAGGAAAAGAGAGGGAGAGAGAGATAGAAACATCAATGATGAGAGAGAATCATTGATCGGCTGCCTCCTGCACACCCCATACTGGGGATGGAGCCCGCAACCCGAGGATGTGCTCTGACCTGGAATCGCAGGGTGACCTCCTGGTGCATAGGTCGATGCTCAACCATTGAGCCACACCGGCCGGGCCAAGCTGCCTTCTGAAGGCCGGGAGCAGGGCCCACCCTCCTCACCAGGCTCCCACTTCCTCGCAGGTGCAGCTGAGTCTTTGAGAAGGTCAGCAGCTCATCAAGGGCACGAGCTAAACTGCTGTCATTCATTTCCTATCTCATTTGCTCACACAAGTGGCTGGAAAGCCCTTTGCAGCATCTGGCCTAAATCTCCAGAATTTCTCCAGACCACCCCCTACGTGCTCATTGGCTACTCATGTGTTATTCTTAGCTTTCCCATCAGTGACCTCTCCCTTCCTACTCACTGCCTGCATCTCCCCAATTTCCATTCCACCCCTGAGCTTCCGTCCTTCATGTTGGAACAGATCCCCAGCTCCCACCCCGGAACTCCTTTGGACAGCGTCCCAGCTTTCTTCCATCTCGAACACCTGGGGCGGGACTAAAACCTTTAAAACTCCAAGCAATAAAACAAAAAAAAAAACCCTATCAATGACCATTTTAAAATTATAAATCATAAAATAAACATAAACTTCAATACATTAAATGATGACCATTCAAGTGCTTTTATCTTTCTAACTGTCAAATGCTCCTCCCGCCCGCATATTTGGGAGGCCTGATTTGCTAGTGCTCAAAGCCTGCGGTGAGTCTGCCTAATTGTGAAGCAAGTATGCTCCCCCTACCCCCACCTCTACCCTCCCAGCTCCACCCCCATGCTCTGCTGACCTTAAGGGCCTGTAAGGACTGACCAGCACAGCTGCCGGGCTCAACCCCTGCTTCTAGCGCTTTCCTTTCAGTAAAGCTGCCTCTAACCTCCCCATCCATCCGAGACAGTGTGTACCAATATGTCTGTTTTGTCTCTTTGACTCACTCTCATTGAATTGATGGCTATCCGTTGCTATTTCAACCAAGATGACTAGAACACCAAGAGATAAGCATTACACTAGAGATGTGTGTGGACTCTTTGTTTAATAGTCTTTTCTTCCTCTAGCCAGGCCGGTCCTCCTGGGTGGTAATTGGGATCGGGAGAACAATTTAAGCAACAGGCTTCGACAATTGCTCTGACCTCAAGCGAATTTACCCGGGTCACCAGAACATCCATCATTTCCCACTGCAAGTGTTTTAATGCCAGTGGAGGTGGTTATGCATAATTTATTATCTAATTGACTTGACCAAAAGGCCATGAGAGAAATAACAGGCATGCTCAGAAGAACCCCCTCTCTTTCCTTCCCTCCCTCCCTGCCACTGCTTCTCTTCATCTATTTTTTAAATCAAAGTGCATGCGAACATGAGTTTACTTTTTATGCGTAGCTCAAATATTTATCTCATGCCTTCACTCTTTGTGGCACAACCTCCCCTCCCCTGCTCTCCTACCCCCCGCCCCCCCCCCCCCCCCGATCTTTCTCAGACCATCCTTGAATCAAGTGGAACTATTGGACCGTATCTAGCTCTGCCTTTAACGATTAGTTATTTCAATTGCAAGCAGTTTTCTCTAATAGTGTGTCATTAGCAAGGGGAAGAGGCCTCTTTGCCAGGGAAACCAGGACTTGTGTCTGCTCACCTGGGCAGTGCAGCACTGCCTAGAGCAGTGGTTCTCAACTTGGCTGCACATTAGAATCACCTGGGAATCTTTTTAAAATCCTGATGTCTGCGCCTCGTCCTCCGGAAATTCTGTTTCTTTGTTACTAATGTTGTGGCCCCACCCCATAACAAAGAAACAGAATTTCCGGAGGATGAGGCCCAGACATCAGGATTTTAAAAAGATTCCCAGGTGATTCTAATGTACAGCCAAGGTTGAGAACCACTGGCCTAGAGCCTCAACTCTGCCTTCAAAAAAATAGTTTTTGAATAAGCTCTTTTTGTATTCCTGGCCTCCGCCTTTATTTTCCTCCCAGGTTTAATGAGCAATATGCTTCTCCCCCTAATTTACTTACTCATTTTATTTCTTCTAACTAACCCTGATGCCTTTAGAGTCCTCTGTTCAGAATTCCCCACCTGCTCATCACTGTCTGGCCCACAATAGACATAGATGCTACAGGAGGGAAGAAGAGTCAGCTGGTCTCATATTTTGGAGGTGATTTAGACATTCTACCCAAGAAGAGATATTAAAGATGAGCCACGCGGTGAAGACCAGATAGAGGAGGCAAAGCTGATAGGCATGAGGAGTGTGTGAGTTTCCCGGGGTAGCTGTAGCAAAGGGCCACAAACTGGGCCCTTTGAGCACCACGTACCAGGATCCATCCCAGGCGATGGGGATTCCGTGGCAAACAAAACAGACCTGACTCCTGCCCTTCTGGGAAAACAACTCAAGTGTATTCTTACCAGTCTTTATCCGTGACCTTCCGCATCAACATGTAACAATGTTTAGAAGGAATTCCAAAGTAGAGAAACTTGAAACCAACAGGTGGCAAAATGAAAAACAAATCAGGAAGTCATTTTAACAGCAGGAAGTAAGTAAACATACATGGGTGGCAAGCCTGTGCAAAGCTCTTTCTATGTCAAGGCCAGTGCCCTTGACATACCATAAAGTATCGGATAACTAACTCCTCCCGACTGTGAAGACATGCTCCTCATCCCCATAATGAAAACAGAAAACCCTCAAGTGACCCTGCAGGAAGATGACAACATAACGAATTGCCCAAGGACTCAGCCAGCCGCCGAAGTTCAAGATGCGCAGTGGGAAATACAAAGCTATTTCTTCCACGCATTAGGGATAATTGGACCATGCCTGGACAAGCACAGCGAGCTGGAAGCAAGCCTTCAACTCTCATCTGGCAGCACACTTGTTGATAAATTGCAAAATGTCTCCTGGTTTCCATGGCAAAGAGGAAGATGTTGCTGACGTGTGACTCAGTGCCATTATGTTCACTACCGTTAATATTTTCCATAAACTACAGATGGTCTCTGAATTGGCCGCTATTTGCAGAAATTATATTCTAGTCCTGTAAAATACTGTGTAGAATTACCTTTCAAAGGAGGCAGCCCATCTCTTATCATTCAGCAAGTGACCTACCTGGCAGGGAGTTTTCCATTAGACGATAGAATATGTTTTCACAAAAGGTAGGGAAGAAGGGAGGAAAAAAGAGTCAGATAGTGAATGTCATTGCAGCTGTTCACAAGGAGCCTGCTTGTCTCTCCTTCCAGGGACATAGTAGACTGCATTTCTCTGGCCTTTTGCAGTTGGGTTTGTCCATGTGATTTACTCTGGCTGATGAAATGTGTGCAGACGTGACTTACATCACTCCTGAGTGAAAGCTTTAAGACCCAGTGCACAATTTTGCGACATTCTCCTCTATTGTGCTGCTTTTAGAAATTGTGGAAGCAGGGATCAAGACTGGCTCTGTCAGCATGGGTCCCTGATGACTCCGGCGAGCCAAGAACACAGAGTGGGTGAAATCAAAGATTTGTGGTGTTAAGTCATTGAAGCTTCGGGGTTTTGTTACTGATATATAACCTGTCCTGTTGTGGCCGACATCAGCAGTTTAAGTTCTTCCTGTCAACTCGTACTAACCAACTAATCAACACCCTTAATGTTAATGGGGCAGAATTCTCAGATGGGTGGATGGTGTCCTGTTAAAGGGGGTTGATTCTCCTAGGTGTGCACTTGCCAGGAAAGATCTGCCAGGGAGGTCAAGGTTGGCATTTTTAGATAGATTGTAAAGGCTTTAGGAGGAAGCTACTAGAATATATTTATTTTTGCCACTCAGTTGTAATATCTGCTTTGGATATAACTAGGAGATACTTCAATATGATAAAGGCTAATATAAATTTTTCCGGTCAATATTCACAAGAATATTGTGAAGAATAAAGGAAAGGGATAGAGGATTAATATGAAGAACAATGGGATAAAGGAAAAAGGAAGAAGGAACACCAAGTCAACCAAATGCTAATTTAATAGGTGGATTGTAGCCATTGAGTTAATATTATTTGTTAATTTAAAAATACTCAAGAAAAGAATAAACAAAAACAAGAATCAAAAGGGGGTGGTGATGTAAATGCAAAGCTAAGTTTATCTCATCCTACATTGTATGACCTCTCTTTCTTACTGTGACATTCAGAATAGTAAGTGGATAGTCAGAACATTTTTTAAAAATAAGCACATCTTAACAAAGCCGGTTTCCCTCTTCATTCTCAGCCCTTGGGTTCCAAGTTTAAAGAAGAAACAGAATTAGGGCTTGGCTGCTGTTATTATTTTTTTTTTTAAGATATAATTGTCCCATTCACTGTGCCATACGACGGGCAAGGTCTATACTCCCTGAGCATAAAAACCTAAAGGACAAAGATAATCCTGCAAGTCTGGCTCGCTGATGAAAAACAAACCCGGCTCTATGCCGCCATCATGTGGTCAATATGTATATTACGCTTCCACTCGGCGGGTGCCCTGCAAGATGATGGGCATCTGGAATCTTGAGCCACCCAGAGAGGAGACTCAATCTCACAGGACTTACTTTTCATAGAAAGAAATTATATTTTACAAAGAAACAATATGTCAGTTATGTTTTTATTTTCTGGCTCCTTTATTCTGCAAACCAGTAACTGTACCCCTCTCCCAAAAGATTACAGAGATGGATAAGAAAATGTTTAGTTTCTTACTTTCAAGTTCAAAGATACTTTCCTTAAACATCTTGACTTCTAATGCATATGCAAGCAGTTCATTTTAGCTTCTGCCAATCGACTAATAGCTCTCTTGCCAGTTAATGAATTCTGAGCACAGTGTGTTTTAGTAGATATAAAAGGCCCCGACTGCTTAGGAGACTGGGGTGTTAGATGCCCTTGGTCACTCGCCTAAATGAAAAGCCCACAGCAAATCACGTAATGCTTGAAGGATTTTTATGGGGAAGACAGCTAGCTAAAAACACCTAGCATTCTTTCACTTCAATGTGCATCACAAGATTTAGCATTTAATTTTACTTCTTATTTGTTTCATGAATCCTAACATTATTTCTCCAACTAAAATGTAAGTTACTTGATGACAAGGATGATATCTGTCTCCCCAGCCTGAGTACTTTATACTGTGTTACAGTACCTGAAAGATTAATGTCAGCATTTTTTGGATTAATTTTTAGCAAGTCAAAAGAACAATATGACATTTTAAAAATACATTTACAGCCGAAACCAGTTTGGCTCAGTGGATAGAGGGTCGGCTTGCGGACTGAAAGGTCCCAGGTTCGATTCCGGTCAAGGGCATGTACTTGGGTTGCGGGCACATCCCCAGTAGGAGATGTGCAGGAGGCAGCTGATCCAGTAGGAGATGTGCAGGAGGCAGCTGATCAATGTTCCTCTCTCATCGATGTTTCTAACTCTCTATCTCTCTCCCTTCCTCTCTGTAGAAAATCAATAAAATATATATTTTTTAAAAAATACATTTACAAATAAAGAATACTCACTAAGCTCCATGAATGTACTAGCTACTATATTAACAACCACCACCAAAATGTTCCAAATTTGGGCCAGATGTCACCCAGAACTAAGCTCTTAATTGAGTCACTGATTTTCTGTACTGCTTTGTGATCCAGATTTATCAAGCAAAATGGAACCTCTTTGGGACTAATATCTAAGAGTATGCTAAGATTTGCTTATTTAATGCTGTCGTGTTTTGTGGCATGTGATTTGCCCTTATAATTGTATCCATTACACAAGACTCTACTAGAGGGTTAGTTTCCAAACCCACCAACCCATCCCCCAGAACTTTCTGTTATTCGTGTTGGATCAAGGTCACCTATTATCAAACCACCTCTCTGAGATGGTCTCAAAATTAATCACAGTTTTTCTTAATTTTTACTAAGAAATATCTCACTATTCCTGAGAACTTGAGGATGTGATTTTTAAAAATTAAACTTTGCTGATTATATAGATTGCACAAAGACTCCAAGATCAAGAGTCTGATTTTCATGTTGTGATTCTTCCCCCCTCTTTTTTGCACTTAGTAAAATCCTGCTGGTTATTTATTTGAAGGTGCTCAAATGAACTTCAACATTATGCAAATTAGATAATACGGTCTAATATCTCTCTCTACCTGCTTATCTGTCTATATGCTTGAGTCTCCCTAATGTGCTTAAAGCATTGGATTAAAGGCCATGGGTTTTTCTAGAAGATTATGTCCTAGATATAAATACTGTCAATTTGATTTAGTGACAAAATAAGTCACTGACCTATAAGAACGTTATTCTTTTAATATCTGCAGAAAGAATGCAGTCTTTGTTAAACAAGGTTTTTCCTCTTAGGGGAAGGTTACATATATTCCAATTTTTAGTTTATGCTGGGTGAGATAGAAAAACAGCTAACTATATTACTGCTGTTTGCTTATTGAATCTTCCTTATTGTTAAGTGACAACCAACAACATCGCCTGCTATTTTTATGCCACTGTGCCTTTCTTTGCCCATGCTACTTCTTCTGTCTGGTGTGCCTTTTCCACATCACTTGTTATATTTTATTGCCGATATTCATTTTCCATTTGTAAGCCCTTAAAGAATGATTACTGTGTCTTTTATATACATTCACCCATTTATTGATTCAGTAAAGATTTAGCTATGTGTCAGGTCTGGGGGATACAGCAATGCTGAAAACAGGCAAAAATCCCTGCCTTCATGGAACTTATATAAAAATCACATAATAACTGAGTAAAATATATTGTAGTTAGGTGGAGATAAATGTTAAAGAAGTGGGATAGACAGTGTTAGTGAGGATGAGGTTGCAATTTTTAATAGGGCAGCCAAATGAGATTTGACTAATGTGATATTTGAGCAAGACATGACGGAGTTGAGGATAAACCGTGTAAATATCTGAGGATAGGGTGTTCCAGAAAGAGGGGCTAGCAAGTGTAAAGGCACTAAGACAGGAGTGTGCTGGATTGTGCCTGGTTTGTAGAACCATAAGAAGGCCCACGTGGTTGGAGTAGAGGGAGAGAGAGGAAGAAAAATCTTGTTCATCCTGCTATCCTTAGGGCTTATCAATACAATCAACATAGTATTGATAAATTAATGACTATTTTGATCATAATGTAAAAAGTGTCAATAACTCACAAACCCAGAATCATACTAAATCCAGTCCAGTTAGTTTTCAATGAAAATATTTTCTCTGCTTGCCCAAACTTGGTTTTGCACCGAAACAGATACATCTTTTGTTCATCCAGATTTCAGGTTAGTTCAGGATGTGGTGTTGGAGTATTTCACATGGCCATTCACAGCTTCTTCTCTTCCCACGTCTCCTGTTAAAGTATTTACAAAGAACTGTAGCCGATAGTGAATGTAAGCATTGGAAATGCTGGCAAACATTGTGGATAGTAAGTAGTCTTTGTAACCTAACATTCAGATCGCTCAGCAAATTTGAACAGCACTATGCAGAATCACTTACAGAAATTGCCAGTTTAAGGACTTGTTTTGTCTCCAAAACTTATTTCTCAGAACATCACTCCTGGAATTTATATAAAGTATACTATACATATAATATTTATTTTATTTGCAGGAATGACTCACTGGTAGCAGCAGATGGGGCTCTGAACATACATGCAACCTGGCAACCCTTAGAAGTAAGACTGATGAGACCCTGACTGCTTTTCTCCTGCCTGCTCTCTCCGCTGGCTCACTTTGGACTCCCAAGTGTTATTTCCCCCTATTGCTTTCAATTTGTTAGTGGATCCCTTTGCGTTGTAACCCCTCTAGGTTGATTGTTAAACTTTAATTCCAGCAGAATGGTAATACTTTCTCCTTTCTGATTTCTCGGGTGATTTTTCCTGAGACTCAGAAAAACATATACAATTCCCCACAGTTCCCAAGAAATGCTTCAATGGGAACACTAATTGTAAGAGATCTATTTCCTCAAAGTCACCTGATCCTGATAGTTTGGGAGTCTTAATGGAATCTTCAACAAGTCAAAGGTTCTTAAGTGTCAACGCTCCCTCTCCCCCCACCCCCCACTGGAGACCCCCAGGAAGGCACCTGTAGTAAACCAAGTTGTACTTATGACTTGTTGCAGTGAGGAAGAACACACCATAGGGAACCATGGGCGGTCACAGTAAGAAGGTGCTCAGGAGGAAGCCGTTATAGGATTTGGGCTTTGGTTGGTGACAAAGGGGATTTGCTCTTGATTGGATGCTGTCAGAAAGCTGGGACAACACTATGATTGGGCATCTTAATAGATCTTATCTATAGGGAGAGAAGTCCAGGAGGAGAATAAACCTGGAATAGTAAAGAGTTAGTAATCACCCGTTTTGGCCAAGATAAGGGTTGTTTGGTATTTTATGGTTGGCAGAGTGATTTTGTTTTTGCCTGTGCTTAGACAAACTTGTGGAGTGCTCCGTTTTGTCTTATTATTATTTTTTTTAAAGACTAGTTTATTTATTTTTAGAGAGAGAGGAAGGGAGAGAGAAACACCGATGTGAGAGTGCGTATCGATCTGCATGTTTTCAGAATGGCCTTGTTTGAACTTGGTATTTCATGAAATTATCTCCATCTGATAGGAGAATAACATGGCTTAGCTGTGAGAGCCGGGGCAGCTTCTGAATATCAGAAGCTTCTCTTATTGGTTTTTTTCTACTTATTAGCCTCTCTCATTAGTTGTGCAGCCTTGGGCAAGTTACTTTACCATTCTGTGCTGATTTCCTACATCTAAGTGGAAATTACTCTACTTAGCTAAAGTAGTAGGAATGAAGTCCCCTAAACAGTAGAGGATTCAGTAAGTTATCACTTTTTAATTGCAAGAATTTGTTCATCAGTCATTCCTAGTCTGGATTGTGAGTGCCTTGAGGACAGGGACTAAGAGTGGTACACCTGGATACTGTTCAAATCAACCTCAAATGGAGACCAGACTTGAAAATTCCCTGAGCAGACAAAACCAGTTTAGTCATACAAGCAAAGCTAATTTAGCTTATTTTGAAAGGCAAATGAGGCTAACTTGACCTGATTCACTCTTTGCTCACACCTTTGAAAATCATAAGCAAAACTTAAATTGTTCCCCCAAATTGATGAGGTAGCCACTAAGCAATTCTCTTTCATTTAAGAAAATTTTAATTATGACCAATCACTGTGACAAATAAGCAGTTGCTGCCTCCACACTATGTAGACTAATTTATAACAATACTAGAGGCCTGGTGCACGGACTCATGCACCGGTGGGGTCCCTGGCCCTGGCCTGCGCCCTCTCGAAATCTGGGACCCCTCAGGCGATGTCAGGCTGCCAGTTTCGGCCCAATTCCTGCAGGCCAGACCAAGGGACCCCATGGGTGCACTGGGCCTCTAGTATGCATACAAGATCTTTGGTTAATCTCTTCCTGTCCTCCCCGCTTCCCTCTGAGATTCATCAGTCTGTCCCATGTTTCCATGCCTGTGCATTGAGCATCTGCCCCTGGCGGTCAGTGTGTGTCATAGCTACCAGTCAAAGGGTTGAACGGGTCAGTCGCTTAGGCTTTTATATATATAGAAGCCTCTGAATCTCACTGTGTTTGAGAGCTCCAGGTTTGAAAACCGTCTTTTTGGTGGGTGCATAATAAACTTTTATTGACTATTGCTTACGTGATTCATTGGTTTTACTCGTGTGTGTATTTAATGAACTTTGACAATACTTAAGCAATGTTTGTTGAATCCTGATCCAAACTTTCTTATCTGCCTGCCTTTTCTCATTGTTCTCTCATCCTGTCTACCCTTCCCCCTTGCCCACCTGTCTAAAGCCTAACCCCAAAGGATAACCAGTCGTTGGGGCACTTTCTCTGTACCATTCTGATGGTGCTTATTACAGTGTTCTGTTTAGGACATAATAACTACTCAGTAATGTTAACTATTATAATCATGTTATAGCTTTTGTAGTTTTGTAAGTTCCTTTAGGACAGAACTCTATTTTACTTTATTTTTTGTTTCACTTTACAGTGTCAGCAAATCACAGTGGCAAAGTGCTGAGGGGTTCTGAGAGCTGGGGGGCTCTGCAGACACGCAGTGGAGACAAAGAGAGGAGCTGACTCAACCCATCACCCACACAGCGTGGGCCAGCGAAGACTCCATCTCCCAACTTTCCATTCATTGCTCAAGCGAGAGCCTGTCGGCTAAGTGTAAATGAAATGAGGAGGCTTTGGCTAGATAGAAAATATAAAGATTTATTCAAGGTTTCAACCAGCAATACACCTGGGCGGGAGAAAACAGGAAAGCTGAGGGTTCTTACAGTAAAAAGTACATTTTTGAGAAGAATCAGCCCTGCATTCTTAGCCTCTGGCTTGGTTCCAGAGGGTGTCCCTCGAACCTTCTTTCGTTTGCTCTCCAGGGCGTTATCAGACGTGTATCTGCGAGTCTGATGTGTATGCAGGCGTTTTCGCAGGACTGGGAAGCTCCAAAGTTTCCGTTTGCAGGCCAGTTAAAAACAACAGAATCCTTTCCCCATAACGCAGCCTACTTGATTTCGGTAGTTTAGCAGCTTGACTCTAGGCGCTCCATTTTATTTCTTCAAGCCAAACTCTCCGACACAACAACCGAAGCAGGGATGAGGCGGGCGCGCGGGCGGAACCTTAGTCCTCACCTCTGTTTCCCGCGACGCCGCCCCTATGGCTACACTACCAAACGGAAGGCCTCCTTCCCCTACCCACGCTGGCCTATTCTGAGTAGGTTCCGGAGTTTGCGACTAACTTCAGCTAAATGATTAAGGACAATTTTCCCAAGCGGCGTCTCCCCAGCGCGGTCCCGCGAGCCCCCCAGAGTGGGCGGCGCCGAGCTTGGAGCCACGCACGTGACCCCCAGCGGCGCCGAGCGTAGCCGGGCGCGTGCTCGTGCGCGTGCTCAGCGTGCACGCCGCCCGCGCTCACGTCGCCCCGCCCCCGCCCCCGCCCCCGCCCCCGCCGCACGCCGCCTCCACTTCAGGACCGGCCGGCTGCGCCCGGGCCCCAGCGCGGCTGGAGGGGCCCCAGCCGCCCCAGCCCACAGTTAGTCCCGGGAAGCGGGAGGAGACGGGGTCTGCAGGGGAGAGCTTCCTGAGAGTGGCGGAACCTGCCCCGAACGCCCCGGGAGAGAAGGGGAAGGAGGCAGAGTGAGGGGCGGGAGCGCGGAGGAAGTGAGCTGGGGTCCGACGCCAGCGCGGGCTCCGGACGCGGACTGGGCGGCCAGGCCCCCCGAGCCGGGCGTGACTCCCGACCGAGAGAGGACCGAGCGGACACATGGCCTCTCCATTCCTGTCCGCGGGGACCACCACGGGCGACAGCGGCGGAGAGCTGAGCTCGGGGGACGACTCCGGTGACGTGGAGTCCGTCCCGAGCCCTGAGCGCGGGGCGTCGCGGAGCCTGGCCGAGCTGTTTGAGGAGGCGGCCGCGCACCTGCAGAGCGTGGTTCACGTGGCCAGCAGGGAGCAGCTCCTGTACCTGTACGCCAGGTACAAGCAGGTAAAGTCGCGGCGAAGGGGAGGATGCGGGAGAGCGACGAGAGGCCTTCCCTTTCCAACAAAAACTAATAGCAAGCGAGCTTGGTAAATGGCTAGCATTGAAGTGTGTGTGTGTTGTTTGTTGTTTGTTTTTTTCATCATCCCTTAAAGATTAGCATCGTTACGGACATGGAAAGGACTTGTCTGCTCTCCTGGGAGTGATGTTTAGCGGGACACTAACAGTTTTCCTATGTCTTCTCTGACTTGCTCGATGACTTTGCTGCACTTAAGCTTTTACCAGCTTTAGAACCGTTACAGAATGAGGATGACAAAATCAGATTTGTCAGTCACTCTTGCCAAAGGGCCATATGGATGTAAGGATAAAAAAAAAATATTGTGAGATCCTAGAGAAGAATATGATTGTAATAAAAAGTGCAATGCAATACAAAACAACGTATTATTACTTTCTCTTATTGTGATTTTTTAAAACCCTAAATGCCATAGACGTGTTTTGGCTGCATATGCTGAGAGTAGGTAACTTGCCTAGAGTCATACAGATAAGTCAGTCAGAACTAGAACTAGCTTGTAGCGCCTGATCCTAAGACTCTGAACTTTATTTGGAAATAAAAATAATATCACTTCAGACATTTTTAATATGTCATTCAAAGAGATATTGAGTTAGGTACCAGAAGGAAAAAATAATGCTTTATTATAATCCACAAATACTTACTCAGCATCTTTTTTATGTGCAAAACACCTGGGTATTATGCCTACAGGGAATGCAAAGAAGCAAGAGCATCATGCTACTTACCTTTAAGAGACTTACTAATTTACTTGAGTCTAGGTTTAAACTTGCTGACAAGCATTGAATAACAATTCATGAAAACTCCAGTTTTTTAGAACACTGGAAGCAATGAAGTGCTGTGTAATAGCCCATTTTATTTTATTGAAGTTTTAAAAACTTGTCCTTTGCCTCTTGGTATCTATTTTTCCCTGTATTTTTTTTTTAAATACCTGGTGGGGTCCCTCTGTATTCTTCAGCTGAATATACTGAATAGAGATGAGCCTTTTTTTTGAAGACTGATGAATATTAGTTAAATTGACCTGAGAGATACAATTGTAGACACAGGTGGTATAAATCATAGTGTTGAATGAAAATTGTCCCTGAATTGGCCTTGGAATTTTCTTTCTTGTAAAAAGTTCTGGATATCTATTTTCTCTTTGGTCACTTACATTAAAGTAACATTAAAAGGAGACTTCCGATTATTTAACAAGAATTTATTGAATATTGTGCTAGGATTGTATGTAATGTTTAACTGATGATTCTCTGGGCAGTATAAGACTAATTTTCTCCAAATTCCCTAGAAAACATTCTTTCTAGGACATACCTTTATTATTGATATTAGTGTCATCATTATTGAAGATTTGATTTCTAAGTCATCCGTGAGCTGCAGTCACCTGTCTCAGGTGTGCTCACTTCATCCAGATAGCCTGGAAGAGGTGTGTCCCTCGCCCTTTCAAGAGTTTGATGGTAGGGTGTCTAGAGATATTCTATATCTGGAAAATAAAAGTCTTCATTATTAGAGAATAAGATTATGCTTACTTAGATATGACATTGGGATACAGTTTTCCTCAATATCCTCTAAATAACTTATTTTTAACAGAATTCTGAGACTGTTAAAAGTAGCATCTTTGCTAGAACAACAAAGTTGAAAGTCTACAGTATAATTCCTGCATGGTGGAAAATTTCTCGTAAAATAATTACATTTTGTACTTTGGGCTGAATGAGGTAAGGTTGTCAGCAGGAAGGTAATAAAAATGAGCAAAGATATGAACCTTTTTTTCTCAGGTATAGCTTTAAACTTACCTAATAGCTCTTAGGGTTTCAAATACGCTTATGGCTCCAAAGTCATCTTTTAGTGACATTCCAAAAAGGTCACACCAATTAACAGGGTGTTTTGGTTTTTTTGTGTGTGCACTAGCCTACATTCTCCCAGGAAAAGATAACTAATTGACACCTATAAAAACAATAGGACAATAAAAATTTCAAATTCCTTTTAGCTTCATTGTTCAGGAGCCTTCAGCACTAGTACAATTTAGACTACTCATGTCCTCCTACTTTAACCTGGGTACACTTGATTCACTGGCATTCACCATTGGCAACCTTTGTTGAAATATTCTGTTTCAAGGGCACTGGATATGTCATATATATCAGAGAAAACAGTTTAGATGCTCTGTTAAAGTGGTATGTTTTATAACTCTATAGTTTATGATTCATTATCTAATGATTTGGAAACTGCTGCTCATGGTGTCCTAAAATCCTATAGTTTTATTTTCTCAGTCTTTTCTGGATCCAGAACTGAATTTTGGGATACAAAAGCTCTGTGTCAGTTGGGATACAGGACAGCTGCTGGACTTTTCTTTTCAGCTCACATAATGGTCTGGAGGTAGTTGATCTAGGACTGGTAGGGTGGTTCTGCCTCATGAGATCATCCAGGGGCTTGGTCTTTTTCTATCTTGTAGCTCAGCCATTCCCCAAGGCAGCAGTTCTCAAATTATGGTCTGTAGACCCCAGAGAATGCCTGAGATTTTCTCAGGGGATCTGTAAGATCATACTATTTTCATAATAATACTAAGACACTATTTGCCTTCTTTCTGTGCTGTCATGGTGGATAAAACTGCTGATGCATTAGAATTAATGAAGACACTGGCAGTAAATAGTACTAGTACTCATATTTCTTTGCCACCGTGCACTCAGTAAAAAAGAAGAAAAAGCCAGTTTCACTTAAAAATGTCTTTGTTGAAGCGGTAAAAATTATGGGTTTTTATTAAATATGAACTTGAGCATAAGTCTCTTTAATATCGTGTGTGATGAAAGGGGGTACACACAAAGCTCTCTTGCTGCAGACTGAATTATGTTGGCTATTTCGAGGAAAACCACTTATGTAATTTTTGAGTTGCAAACTGAGCTATCCACTTTTTAATTAAACATCACTTTTACTTAATAGAACACTCACAGATAAACTATGCTTATTCAGATGGGAGCATTTAGCACAGTGGTTCTCAGCCTTGGCTGCACATTAGAATCACCTGGGAATCTTTTTTAAAATCCTGATTTCTGGGCCTCATCCTCCGGAAATTCTGTTTCTTTGTTATGGAGTGGGGCCACAACATTAGTAACAAAGAAACAATTTCTGGAGGATGAGGCCCAGAAATCAGGATTTTAAAAAGATTCCCAGGTGATTCTAATGTGCAGCCAAGGTTGAGAACCACTGATTTAGCAGAAAATTTCTTGAAAATGATTCAAGTGAGCCTATCACTTTATGGAAAACAACTGACGGTATTTGTTGCCAATGCGAACATCTGAGCCTTCAAGTGAAAATTAGGAATTTGGAAAATCTGCCACAGGAGCTTGACAGCTTCCTAATACTGAAACACTTTTATGATATTAGTGGTGATTTTAATGATTGTGAACTTTTGCTGTTGTATAGGGAAATGTGTCAACATTTGGAAGGTCTACATAACTTAGTAACCATATTTCCTAAATATTGCATGGAGTAATGTTACAAGTTATGTGTAAATATAAAAACCTTTCAAAGTGCAAGTCAGAACAATGGATTTTAATGTAACTGAAAAATTCATTCATATGACTTCAGATTCCAGATTGCAACTAACCTTAAAGAAACTGTCACTGAGTTTTGGTGTGGCATCTAAGAAGAATATTCACAATTATCTGAAAATGCTGCTAAAATACCTTTCTTTTCTAGGAGCATATCTGTGGGAAGCTGAATTTTCTTCATATACATCAACGAAAGCAACATGTTGCAGTATATTGAATGCAGAAGTAGATTTTTGAGAATATATTAAGGCAGACATTAAAGAGATTTGCAAAATGTAAAACAGTGTCACCTTTTTTATTAAATTTTTTTTTTGCTTTATACTGATGGTTATTTTTTATAAAATTTTGTTATGTTAACATGGGTTTATTATTTTTAAGTGAATTAATACATATTTTTTATTTTATTTTATTTTATTTTATTTTTTTAAATATATATTTTTTAAATGTGTTTTAAGCAGGTGTTCAACAAAACACCTACTTTCCCTAATGCTAAATATCCAATCTGACCCCAGTCCACTTCTCAGGGATCTTCTAAATATCAGTAGCTATAACCCACATAAACAAAAGCTCTTTGGGATCCTCAGTTTCTAAGAGTGTAAAGGGATCATGAGATCGAAAAGTTTGAGAACTGCTGCCCTAAGATCCTCTGTCCATGGCCCGAGATAGCTCACCATCAGCACATGCATGATTAACCCCGGGCAAAGGGAAAGGGAAGGACAAGCCTTTTTTTCTTTTTTAAGAAAGATATTTATATAATTTTTACACACATTCAGTTCCCTGTGCCTGGGCAAGAGTTGCATGGCTATGTGGATGACCACGTGTCTGGCTGAGACTTGTATTAATGTTGGAGAAATGGAGAATAGATTTAGCCTTTGTTTCTGCCTCTGGCTGATGTCTGGTTAAAAACAACAATAATAATAATAACTATCCTTATAATGTCCAATAGTTCATCTCATTTCATATTTCTATCATTTCAGTAGTTCAGGTGATTTTAGAGATGCCAGAACTGAAGCCTAGATTCTGTGTAACATATATAACAATGTTACAGTAAAGGAATACAGTGGGGCCTTGACTTACGAGTGTCCCGACTAACGAGTTTTTTGAGATACCAGCTGTCTCTCGGCCGATTTTTTGCATTGAGTTGATAGAGTAATTTGAGTTAACGAGCTCCTTAACGAGCTCGGTCTCGGACCGAATTAAACTCATAAGTCAAGGCCCCACTGTATTGGACTGTGGAGTCAAACAGTCCTGGATTCAAACACTGACTAATGATTAGGATTTACTAATGTGTAAACCGCAACAACCCACCTCAGCTGCTCTGTGCTCATTTATAAAAGGTGTTTGTAATGGCAGACCTAAAGGGATTGTTGTGTGGCTTGTTTGATATAACATGGGTGGAGCTTTCGCACACCAAATGCAGCTGCTTCTCTCTCACCTGTGTCCCTTCATAACGGCTGCTGCTGTGTAAGTGTACATTTTAATAATCAGATTGTGACAAATTGCTAAGCAAATGATAGGGATGATAATTGTTATGATTTCAGAGATGGATGGGATCATTGTGGACTGAAAGTGTTCTTAGAATCTGAATCTTGAGTAGGAGGTGTAGCATTTTGGAAAGCTCAGGGAAGGCATTTGTGGTGAGGGGAATTACTACATTGAGCAAAACTCAATAAAAATCCATAGGGCGCAGTGAGTTAGCAGTCTGGTTAGCAAGTAGACCACCATTTTGATTTTAGCAAAATTCAAGTGTGGAAGAGTAATAGGAGTTAGTGAGAAGATCCCTGAGAAGTGGATTGGGATCAGATTGGATATTTAGCATTAGGGAAAGTAGGTGTTTTGTTGAACACCTGCTTAATACTATTCATTCTATAGTCAACAAGCATGTTTACCTTAAGTTAGGCACTATATTAGTGCAATGATTGAGTTAAATCACTTACACACATTCAGTCCCCTGTGCCTGAGTTTCTTGCAGGCTGTATTCTAATAGAAGGATGAGACTTTACACAAAACTTTCTAACACAAAAAGCGAAAAATACTGTCATAGATTGTATCATACAGAATAAGTGCTATGAGAGTTTATCAGAAAGGGAGATCACTTCTGGCGGTAGGAATCAGGGGCCAGATAGTGAATTCTGCACTTGTGTGAATTTCATTTATGTTTATTCACAATGAAGCTAATTACTGTATAGTTTAATTGGATTAAAAGTAAGTATTGACCACAAACAGAAAAGATTATTATGGAATAGATAGAATTTATATTGTTGAGAAACACTTGAAATTTTTTGCACAGCCTCCAAAATAAATTTATATTGATTAGTTTCATAATAGGGCACTTTAAAAATAGTGTGTTTTATCCTGGAATTTGGGAGAGATAAAATGTTATAGTGTTATGAGCATCAGTATAAATGAACAATATTATGAATTGTGGTAATTGTACTTTAAAGTTTGTTTATTGCAAACTTTAAAATTGTTCTGTATTATAAGTAGTAATTAGGATTGCATAATCTATATTTATAATTTGTCATATATAATTTGTCTATTAACTTAGGAATGTAACTGTTTTTCACCCATATTTTTAAAAATATATTTTTATTGATTTCAGAGAGGAAGGGGGAGAGAGAGAGAGAAGCATCAATGATGAAAGAGAATAGATTGGCTGCCTCTGCATGCCCCCTACTAGGGATTGAGCCTGCAACCCAGGCATGTGCCCTTGACCGAAATTGAACCCAGTACCCTTCAGTCTGCAGGCTGATGCTCTATCCACTGAGCCAACCAGCTAGGGCTTTCATCCAGATTTTTAAATGTATTATAGTATTAGATAAATTGTTTTATGCAGTGAGCAAAACCAGCCTATATTTAAAGTTTTTTTGTTTGCTTTTGCAAAAAAATGTTAAATTTTGTTATCCTATATAGGTGCAAATATTTTCTAACCAGTAGTTACTAAATACACATAATAGCTTTGAAAATAAAAAAGTTTCTCTGGCATTTCTTTGAAAAATAAGTTCTTAATTTCCTCCCTCTTCATTTAGGTCAAAGTTGGAAATTGCAATACTCCGAAACCAGGCTTCTTTGATTTTGAAGGAAAGCAAAAATGGTAAGAAATTATTGGACTCTATTGGGGTTGTTGGAAATGGTTTAGGTGTTTAGGAATTAGAAATGGATGAGCAGATTAAAGAATTATTTTTATATTAATCTCCCTGCCGTAGACTGATAAGGGCAGGCAGTTGAGAGAGAGATTAAAAGAATCCGATTTTAGCTAAGTCTCCTAAAGGATTCATATGCCATAATGTTGGTATGTAAGTAGTTCACAGCAGAAATACATTCCTTACGTAAGAATAGCTTTTTAGAGAGTGACCATGTGAGCTATTGCTGGAGATTTCCCTTTCCTGTCATACAGTCCCCACTTCTTCCTCTGAGAAGAGCAGGTGAATCCCCAGTCCTTACTCTTCTCCCCGACCCTGTTTTATCTCATCTCTAGTGCTCTTCTGTTCCTTGCCCCACCCAACACAGGAAGGAAGTGCTGACCATAACCTTTTGTGAAGAAGGGGAAAAAAACCCAGATGCTTACTTAATTCACTTCTTTACTGAATATGTAAAAGGATTATACCCTCCCCAGTTTTTTTGCTTGTAATTCAGAGGTTCCCTCTTAGCGTATGAAGCCTTATTTCCTCTTACCTTGTCTAAATGAAAAAAGAATTGCATACAATAGGGAACCTTAGTTATAGCAGGAAGAACTTTGAAGCATTAGCCCTGGAATTAAATGTATAGAGGGTAGGGTTTTTTAAAAAATGAAATATGGTTGTAGAGAGAAGTGCTAAACATGAATTGTAATTTTACTTTCTAGAGCAGTGCTGCTCAAAATGTGGTCTCCTGGACAGGTTGCCTGTCTGAACTGTCCATTACCCAGCCATTAGGAGAGGCCGAGCTTGAAGCCAAATGTAAATCAGTTATGGCAGCGGTTCTCAACCTGTGGGTCGCAACCCCTTTGGCTGTCGAACGACCCTTTCACAGGGGTCACCTAAGACCATCCTGCATATCAGATATTTACATTACGATTCAGAACAGTAGCAACATTACAGTTATGAAGTAGCAACAAAAATAATTTTATGGTTAGGTTACAACATGAGGAACTGTATTTAAAGGGCCAGAAGGTTGAGAACCACTGAGTTACGGCATCAAGCACACTGCTTGGTTCTGCTGACCTGTTTGTGTGTGTACTGTAGGACATCTCAGTGAAGGACGCGCATGCTTTGATTTTCATTCCGGCCCAAGGTTGCTTTGCTGGTGATAACAAGTAGTTCTCCGACTGCGCTGTCTTACTGTTGTAGAGAATACCTGACATAATTTTTAATTGTGAGGTGTGCTTTTTAAAAAATTTATGACAATTTATAACTTCATTATTTTTCTGTTTTAATTTTTTAAACAATTTTACAAAGTTTAGATTTTACAACCACTCTAATATAATTCAGGCAAGAATCTAAATTGGATGCTAAAACCAGGAGATGAAAAACTATTGGGGAGCAATTTTTATTCATACTTACCCACAATTTACTTATTAATTACAAAGAAGAAAATGGGAGATACTGCTTTTACCAAGTCCTCAGTCTTATCACCGATGATGGGACAATCTGATATCGTGCCCTCTGATGGAATGCACTGTAAAGGACATGTCACCCATGTATTGCTCTTGACAAAATATTTAACCTGATTCTAATCATGATTAATTGCTTTTGCTATGAACACTCTTTGGTGAGGGGACAATCATTTAAGTCCAAATGGAGGGACATTTTATAAAACAGCATGTTGGGATTCTTAAAAATATCAATATCATGGAAGATAGAAAAGGCTAAAGATACATGAAACTCAATGCTGTGTATGAATCTTGATTGGCTCCTGGTCTAGGAGAAGAAAGATATGAAGGAAATTATTGGCAAATCACGGAAATTTTATTGTATTGATGTTAAATTTCCTCAGTTTGATATATATTGATATATTTATGAGTAAAGTGTTAGGATATATACAAGGAACTCTCAAGAGATTCAGTTAAAATAAATTTAGGAATCTCCGAAAGGTGTTCTGTTCCTCAGAGGAGCAGGAAGGTGGTTAAGAAAATGTGTGTCTGAGTTCTGGTTCACAGTGGATCAGTAGGTTTACTTCCTGGTGGAAGTAGAATTGGCAGGGAAAAACCAAGAAGGAGCCTGTTGTGGCAGCTTGCAGAAAAGAAAGCGAAAATATTACTCTGGGCTTAAATATACATCTCAAATAAGAAGTTTGAGGCATTTTTCCAGGGAATGTTGTTTTGTGTGATGACTAGTTTCCATGTTACCGAAATGTAAGCACAGTTATGTTATAAGATGGCAACTACTTGTATTGGTCTATATACAGATCAGACATTTTCAACAGGGGTGTGAAAGTTGGTTTTGGGGAGTTATAAAATCTTAGATATTACAATGGTTTGTGGTCTTACAAAATTCAACAGATATGCAATATATCTGGACTACTAAGATTTCATGGGAGAAGGTGATTAGAAAAAATTGTGTAAAGGTTCCTTAGGTGTGAGAAGATCTGTATAGACCAGTGGTTCTCAACCTTCCTAATGCCGCGACCCTTTAATACAGTTCCTCATGTTGTGGTGACCCCCAATCATAAAATTATTTTCGTTGCTACTTCATAACTGTAATTTTGCTAGTTATGAATCGTAATGTAAATATCTGATATGCAGGATGTATTTTCATTGTTACAAATTGAACATAATTAAAGCATAGTGATTAATCACAAAAACAGTATGTAATTATATATGTGTTTTCCGATGGTCTTAGGCGACCCCTGTGAAAGGGTCATTCGACCCCAAAGGGGTCACGACCCATAGGTTGAGAACCCCTGGTGTAGACCAAAGTAAATACAAAAAGAGAGGCTCGTCTATGGCTTATTATATCTGTATCCCCAGACCTGTAAAATGTGTATGCCAATTTTTTAAGAAACATGCTGTTTGTGTTACTTATATACTTAATGATGGGTTGTTTGGGATATTCTAGGGAAGCATGGAAAGCACTTGGTGATTCCAGCCCGAGCCAAGCAATGCAGGAGTATATTGCAGCAGTTAAAAAATTAGATCCAGGTTGGAATACTCAGGTAAGACTTAATGATTATAAATAATGCTTTCCAAAAACATATCATCTTTCTCTCAAATAACTGTTTAAATCTAAACTTACGTTTAAGTAACATTCTTAAAGTTTACTTTCTCAAATCAAAAGATTCTAAATTTATTGCAATATTTATCTATCTAAAAATACGATTGCTTAAACATTAATATAACCAGCTACTGATACTGAGAACATCTCTGAATTGTAGAGACTTTTAAAAAAGCATAGCAATAATTTCAGCCATGTAAAAACTCAATTTATTTCAGAATTTGAAAGAGTTTAACATTAATTCATCACTATTAAGAAATGGTAGGTATCTCTTGGGGTTTGTTTTTTTTTTTGAGCCCCTACTGTGCAAGTACAAAATGATTATTGATAGGAATAAACTATGAATAACATGCTTCTGCCTTTATGTGGTTTAAAGTATATTAGAGAAGATGAAACATACCGAAATATGATTAATCGTATAAAACAATAACATCCAAGTGCTAGGGAATCCAGTGGAAGCAGAAATTACTTTGGACTTTGGGGGCATTGGATATTGTTCACTTAAAACACTCTTTTTCTAGTGTACTTATTGGAGAACATTTATAAAGAATTTATTAAAGGTGGAGTTGCTACTTTATTTAAAAATTTTTAAAGCCATGGTTGGCAGGTGTTTCAGTGGGATAAAGGCTGGATCATTGCCATGTCAAAAATACAAATTGAATGTATTTCTTTTCAATAGAAATATTTAGGCCAAACTTTTCAGCAGTGAATGAATTCAGCAATTTTCAGTGTTTCTGATAAGTTATTTCATGGGTACATATTAATTACTAGTATGAAGGAATTTTGTTCCATCACAAATCACAAATTCTTAAAATGTCAGAGTTATGAGGAACCTTAAAGATGATATATTATGACATGTAAAAGTATATCGTAACTGTGAGTTCAAAGTGGGACAGATATCTTTGATAATGTGATTTGGGTGCCATTGAAACATTTCCTGATGTTTTCGATGTACATGAGTATTCTCAGAAATATACCATTTTATTAATATCTTTTATAAAACAAGTTTGCACACAAATATCCTATATAATAAAGAGTTAATATGCTAACTAGACCAGACAGCAGAACGACCTTCTGGGATGACCTTCCGGAACGACGCTCGGGCGGGGGGGGGGGGGGGGGGGGGGGGGCGGGTGGCCGTGAGGCTGCCAGGGCTGCGAGGGCCTACTCTTGCACGAATTTTGTGCACCAGGCCTCTAGTATAGCATAAAGGTCCTAAGAACTTAAAACCTGAAATTCAGTGATCAAAACAGGTGCTCTCTGAGCTGAACTCAGCCTAAACACATATGGCACGATGTTTAAAACAAAAAGAAACAAAACTTAAATGTCTTCAGATGGGCTCTTCAGGTCCTGCCACTGTGGTCTCAGTTCTTCCCTATTGATTTAGCTTGACTTTTTCCATTGCCTGGCCTGTGTAGACATTTGAGTTTATAACTCCTAATTAATGATAGAATTTATGATTTCTTACCTTCAGTATGTTAATTCTAAATAAAATTCTGTTAACTATGACTCTTAAAAATGTTTGCAGAATCCATGTGTTTAGGTAGTTCTTATGGAAATCCAGGCAGGCATTAAGGATGCTTTTAAAAAATATCTGAATCTCACCTATTGAACATAAACTTAATTTGTAAACCAAGCATAATCAAAGGTACTTTCATATAAAGAGCATTCTTTAGTACATTGTTCTAAATATATTTTGACATCATAATCTACTTGTAAAAGGGAATTTTGTTTCATTTACATTTAAATTTTTAGTTTAAGCACTCTGAGTTGGTCCCCTTTGTCTCAGTTTTTCTCCTTGTTTTTTATTGTTAGGGGACAGAGCATGACCTCAGTCTCAAGAGATTTGGTATTCAGTTCATAATCTTTTAGGTTAAAGACTCATTTTCTTTTGATGTTCATCTCTAAAAACAGTGGAATAATAACTCATATGCTAAATGTGCTGAGCTATTTACACATGTATTCACCTTTGAAATCTTCACAAGAATCTTAAGAATTAGAAACTATTATTGTCTGCATTTTAAAAATGAGGAAATTAAGGTACAGAGAAGTTTAGTACCTTGTCTAAGATTAGGCAGCTAATAAATGATGGTGCTGGAATTTGGGTTTATGCTGTGAGTGTAGAGCCCCACTCAAAATCACTCTGCTCCCTGTTCTATAGCTTTATATATATGTGTCTCTCTCTCTCTTTTTCTCTCTCTCTCTTTCTCTCTCTCTCTCTCTCTCTATATATATACATACACACACACACACACACACACACACACACACACACACACACTAGACCAGACAGCAGAACGACCTTCTGGGATGATCTTCCGGAACGACCAGGGGGGCAGGATTTCCTTTTTTCTCATTTCTGAATAATATTTCATTATATATATAAACTACATCTTATCCATTCATAGATGGACACTTAAATTGTTTTCATATCGTGGCTATTGCAAACCATGCTGCAGTGAACATGGTAGTGCAGATATTTCTTTGAGATCCTGATTATATTTCCTTTAGATATATACCCAGAAGGGGTGTTGCTGAATCATACAGGAGCTATGTTTTTAATGTTTTGAGGAACCTACATACTGTTTCCTGTCATGGTTATACCAATTTACATTCCCACCAACAGTGTGCAACAGTTCTTTCTCAAAGTCAGGAATGTTAACATTGATTAGGTATTATTGGCAAACTCATAGTTCATACTCAAATTTATCATCTATCTAAAAATGTCCTTTGTAATTATTTTTTAAAATTCTGATTCATCATACAATCCAGAATCATGCATATCATCCAGTGGTCCTGTATCTTTAATCTCCTTTGACTAGAGCAGTGATGGCGAACCTATGACACGTGTGTCAGAGGTGACACGCGAACTCATTTTTTTGGTTGATTTTTCTTTGTTAAATGGCATTTAAATATATAAAATAAATATCAAAAATATAAGTCTTTGTTTTACTATGGTTGCAAATATCAAAAAATTTCTATATGTGACACAGCACCAGAGTTAAGTTAGGGTTTTTCAAAATGCTGACACGCCGAGCTCAAAAGGTTCGCCATCACTGATCTAGAGCAATTTCTCAACTTTTCCTTTTTGACTGATATTTTTGAGGAGTATAAGCCAGTCATTTTGTAGAATGTCTGTTTTGGATTTGTCTGATGTTTCTTCATAATTAGGTTCAGATCATACATTTTTAGGGGGAATACCACAGAATTGTGTCTCTCTCAGTACATTCTACCAAGAGAAACATGATGTCTCTTTGTCCCAATGTTGGTTATGTTAACTTTGACCACTTGCCTAAGGTGGTGTCTGCCAGATTTCTCAACTGTAAAGTCCCTATTTTCTCTTTGTAATTAGTAAGTAATTTGTGGGGAGATTACTTTTAGACTACTATGAAAGTATCCTTTTCCTAATTTCACCCGCTTCACCCGCTAGGTTTTCAAAATATATATATATATATATATATATATATATATATATATATATATATTTTTTTTTTTAATTGGTTTCAGAGAGGAAGTGAGAGGGAGAGAGAGAAACATCAATGATGAGAGAGAATCATTGATTGGCTACCTCCTTCACGCCCCCTACTGGGGATTAAGCCCGCAACCCAGGCATGTGCCCTTGACTAGAATCGAACCCAGGACCTTTCAGTCTGTAGGCCAGTGCTCTATCCACTGAGCCAAACCAGCTAGGGCTCACCCACTAGTTTTAATATCCATTAATGATGTTCTAACTCCATCATTTCTTCTACGTTTATTATTTGATATTCCACTGTAAGGATGGGCTTTCCCTCTCCCCCATTTATTTATTTATTCATTGTCAAGAACTGTGAAAGTCTAGGATTGTACCCTACTTGCAAGCTAATAAGTTAGCCTGTTACTGTTTCTTAGATGATGGCAGAGGTACAAGACTCTTGGGTCTGAGCCAAAGGACTTTATTATTCATGGCATGGCAAATGGCATGAGCTTCATTTGGTTTGCATCGGTTTCTCAAGTCCTCCAATTCCCCTGGGATGACGCAGGTAGGCCTAGATAGATTCCTGCATATGCAGTGGGTTGTGCTCTAGGGAAGGAGCACTGAGCTTTGGGAATTCACCACTTTTATGGCAGGTGGAAGCAAGCCTGTTCTTTGTCAGAGGTTGGGAAGACATTACCTCATCCTTGAAGGTGGCTCACTGCATACAGTCCTGAGAAATGGCTCAGGTAAAGAGTGGTCAGAGCCTGGCATACTAAACAAGAGTGCATAGGGACACTTAGGGTCCATGGTTTATTGCCTCTCCCAACACTCAATGTAGTATTTATATCAGTATGTATTCATGGATTTTTATTTTATTCAGTGGGTTATTTATAACCACCATTATTTATTTGGCCTCTAGGAACCCCTTCACAATGGCTCCTGTGTCCTTTTGATATATCCCCATCATTCTTTGGGCATTTTCTTTCTGGCACAAGATGTTTCAAGATGTATTAGTTTCCTACAGTTGCCATAGGAAAGAGTTACAAACTGGTACTTTGTAGTTTAAAACAACAGAAATGTACTCTTTCACAGTTCTGGAGGCTAGAGGTCTGAAATCAAGGTCTAGCAGAGCCAGGCTTTCTTTGAGGGCTCTAGGGAAGAGTCCTTCCTTGCCTTGACCAGCTTCTGGTGACCTCCAGTATTCCTTAGCTTGTGGCAGTGTAACTCCAATCTCTGTCACTGTCTTCACATGGCCTTCTTCCCTGTGTCTCTGTATTTAATCTCCCTCTCCTGTCTCTCCTGTAGACACCAGTCATTGGATTTAGGGCCCCCCCTTAGACCACATCTTAACTTTTTCCCCTCCAGCTGTATTGAGATATGATGTTTCATATTGAACCAAATATAAAATGAGGCCTTTGTCCTTTTTTTGGTCATTTGTTAAGGTATTATTGATCTTATTTATTCATTCATTCTATTCATTAATTGTACACTTGCGTGTGCAATTTATATCTCTAAGAGTTAGGGATACAGCAGTGAACAAAAGAGAATCTTCCCTGCTCTTAGGGAGCTTGTAGTCTGGCAGGCATGAGCAATTAAATAAGTAAGTAGGTGTTATAATATATTAGAAGGTGATTAGTGCTATGGAAATAAAGAGAAGGTTAGGGTGTACAAGAGGTGGGGTTACAGTTTTAAATTAGATGGTCAAAGAAGGCTCGTTGAAAAGATGACATTGAGCATACATTTGAGATAGTGAAAGAGTGAGCCACACAGTTATCTGGGGAAGAGCATTGCATATAGAAAAAAACAGCCAATGCAAGTCACTCAGGCAGGCTCATGCCTGGTGTGCTCTGGAAACTGCAAGGTGGACTGAATGGTATGTGGTGATGGGGCAGTGGGGCAGAGAAATAGGAAATGAGGTAGGATGGGGCATGTGGAATAGCCTATTATAAGGATTATGGCTTTTACTCTCAATGACAAGGGAAATACTCTGATTGTAAAGTTATAAAAGATACGGTATTCTACATTGTCCAGTAAATATTTTAATGAAAGTATTATAGGCATGTGGAAATAATTCCAACAGGATGAAAGAGTATAAAATGAAGCTTTATAAAGTTTCTTGCACCATACGTTATTATATACTCTTTTTAGAACTCTCTCCCCACTTGTGACTGTTTCTGTAATTCTGCATTGCTACTTCTGTAACACTAAACTCTTAAATTCTTTCTGTACAGAAATGCTTTTTGTAAATTGAACATTTGTCTGACATATGAGGGGTAATTTGGATAGTTCCTGCAGTTTCGTTTCTGTTTACCCTCTTCCTCAACGATTTTCAACTGGTGTCCCGCAAGAATTTTTAAAACATGCAATACCTGGCTAGTCAGGGGCACTTGGACCTCTTTTTTCTTTTATTGTGACATTAAAAAATGATAGCCAACATAACAATAGCCGTCTGGTGTGGATGCTGTGTCTTGAACCATAAATATATGTCATATAATAGAATTGCCTCTTGGTCATGTTGTATAAGTTTGTGTCTGATTGGTTAATTCCAGGTATCAGAAATTCTTGTGTACAAGTATAGGCACCTGCTTTTTTAACAAGTCACTTTGGAGCCAAAAGAGTGGGTAATTACTATTATCTTTTTTGGTAAATGAATCAACATTATACCTATTATTTTGTGTCAGATTATCAAAAAAAGTATGATATATTTTTTGATGTGCCACGGAATTTGAGTAATTCGTTTATGTGTGCCATGAGATGAAAAAGGTTGGAAATCACTGCTCTTACCTCCATTTCTACTCACATCTGTAAAACCTCTTGTGACCACCAGAGGGAGCAAAGTTCATTATAAAAAAGAATGATTTTATTCTCAGGAATTCTAGGGCTGTGTGTTTCAGTAGTATTGTTAATACCTTGGTTCTCACTGACTAGTCTCTTGCCTTTTTTTTTTTTTAATCTTTTAGATCTTTGAAACTTGTATATTTACATGGGATCTTATTAGTAACTTTATTTCTCTTCATCTTACTGATCGGATAACTCTTAGACCAGCATCATTGTATTATATTTGTGTATTGTTAGTGAAGATAAATAGTATAGATGGGAGAACTCACACTTTTGTTCTGATAGCCAAATAAGTGGTTATACAGCTATCCAGTAGCCATCTGGCCTTTTTGTAAAACTTGCGCTATTCATCTGGGGTTTTTTATAGCATTGTCAAGTTATCTTTTACCTATAAAAATTCACTGAATATCAGAGTAGATAAATTCATACATGTAGTGTACTTACCTATAAAGCTAGTCAAAACTTTTGAAATTTCTATTTTAAAAATAAAATATGTGTTGATACGTGTTTTTTTGGCCCAGAAAATGATCTTCTTTGATATTGTTCTCATCATTCAGATTTAATTTTTGTCAACTATCAGGTATTAGTATTGAATTGGGTTTCTTTTCACTAGCTGCTTTATGCTAGAGAATTATTCTTTAATGTATACATTTTTTCATGTATTGAACCTCTCATCTCAGAAAGAACCTCATGTAACCTTTATACTTGCTAGTACCACATGTAGCCTATAGGCTCCTCAAAGCCTAAGACCATGTTGGATTCACCTTTCGTGTCCTGGCCGTACTGCTTACAAGGTATAGCACAGGGCACAGGTGCCTGTTAAATCATTCTTAGATTATTCTGTTCTTTTCAAATAACACTAACCCCTTTACATTTTTCTCTTACCACCTATTTCTAACCATCTCCTGGCTCCTTTCTTGTTTCTTCGAGTTCCAGGGCATAGCTTATGTTCAGTATTAGGGGGATTGCTCTGTTTAATTCAACTAGCATTTATAGAGCATATGCAGGATGCTTTTAATTTCTAAAAAAGACCTACCTGGAAGTATAAAATTCAGCATTTATGGTTAAAAGAGATTAAAATATACACACATAGAGAAAGTGAATTTTGAATTAAGATTTGAATGTTCATCACTTTTAAGGTGATAGGAATATTATGAAGTAGAAGCCTGGTTAAATATTGTTTTTCCCAGGATTTAGCCTGTGTTGATGTTTCTCCCTACCATTCTTACAGTTTTAACTATAGCCTATGTTGATTCTAAATTTCCTTTTTAGCCCTGACCTTTTTCTGTGTGATCAGGGCTCAGAGTTTTTAGACCAGGGCCACACAAAAAATATTTTTTAAAAAGTAAAATGCCTGCAGGGACCAGGCCATTAAGATAAGATAAATGAGTGAAGTGGGCTGGAGTTTGTACACAGTCATAGCAGTTGTGGCTTACAGGGGAGTGTGTGCCCTACTTAAACAGGGGGATTCAACGTTAGCTCCAGCCGGTTACTACTGTGAGTGCCCAGTAGCGCCAGATTGGATATGAAATCTAGTTTTTATGTGAAATCTCTTGGTTCTTAAATGTGAGCCATATCTACAGGCTACGTTCAACTTGAGGAATTGCCTGTTTTACTTTTAGTTTAACGTGCCTAAATACTTCCTGTGCATTTCTACATTATTTGCAAGTGGACTTCAAACTCAAGTTCAAGATAGAACTCATCAACTCTTTATTCCCTCATCTGCCTTCAACTGTTTTCTTCTCTTTTATTCCCTATTTTTTTTAAAATGCTACTACCATAGCCGAAACCGGTTTGGCTCAGTGGATAGAGCGTCGGCCTGCGGACTGAAGGGTCCCGGGTTCGATTCCGGTCAAGGGCATGTACCTGGGTTGCGGGTACATCTCCAGTGGGAGATGTGCAGGAGGCGGCTGGTCGATGTTTCTCTCTCATCGATGTTTCTGACTCTCTATCTCTCTCCCTTCCTCTCTGTAAAAAATCAATAAAAAATATAAAAAATAATAAAAAATAAAAATAATAATAATAAAATGCTACTACCATATACCTATTTAGTTCAAGTGAGAAACCTAGGAGTAATCCCTTAACTTTCCTTATTACTTTTTAGTGGCCTAGTTAGTTACCAAGTCTCACTAGTTTTACCTTTTAAATATTTTACATTCACCAGTTTCTTTCCCTCCCTATTACTTTAATCTTCATATGTCATCATCTCTTGGCTAGATGTTGCAATACCTCCTACTTGTTATCCCTATTTTGTATCGGTCCCACTCAATCCTGTCTTCAACATTGCTTATAAGTGGCTTATTTTAAATACACATGGAATCTTGGGTGAGCCAGAGGGAAGGAGATACTTTAGAAGAGGTTGAAGAATATTTGCAATAGACATTTCTCCAGAATAAATCTGTTTTTGAAAAAGAGCTTTATGGAGCAGAAGGATTTTGAACAAAAACAAGGCAGGAAAATCCAAAATTCCTAGTCTGGATTAATATTGTTGAGATTTAGGTAAATTGAATTGTCTATAGAGGGCAGTGTTTCTCAGTTTAAAGTTACTGTAATTTCCTGTGAAGATAAAATACACTTATACTGTGTTTATTTTGTGTTTTTGTTTCCTTTATAGATACACATTATAGTAGGGTTAGAAATTAAAATTTTTAGCTGTAAGTAATAAATCAAGATATAATGTTTTAATGAAAGTTAACTATATAGTCTCAATAAAGAACATTATTTTTCTATCCAAAAATCTCTGGTCTTGGAATAATAGATGAGAACTAAAATGAGGAAATATTTTGTTTTAGTCAGGTCATAAAAGTTAAGAAAAATAAGCAACATAAATTTCATTTGGTAATCCAAGTTTATTAGAAACTTTAAAGAAAATCGGTATCTTGTATAACTAAAATTTTCTTTTATAAAAGAAATCTTAAGACTTTCTTATTTGTGCAGAAAACAAGATATATATTTTTGTAAGTAAAGCAGTTACACATTTGAGTAGACTAACTGAATTATGTTAGTAAAGCCAGAGACAGAAGAGTAATCTTTTTGAAATGGGTTATTATTTCAGATTTGTTTTAGTTAAAAAACATTTTGGGTTGAATGTGTTAGCTTCTTTATACAAGTAATGTCTGATACAGAAAAGCATGATGAGTTAGTAAAAACATAAAGTGGTTTTATGACTTTATAAGGGTTGCCCAGTATGGAACTATAGAACTTTGAATGGTTGTGTATATGTATGTGTTTGCCAATTTAATCCAGTGGCCCCTATTTAAAACCACCGGTTTGGCTCAGTGGATAGAGCGTCAGCCTGCGGACTGAAGGGTCCCAGGTTCGATTCCGGTCAAGGGCATGCATGTACCTTGGTTGTGAGCACACCCCCAATGGGAAGTGTGCAGGAGGCAGCTGATCGATGTTTCTCTCCCATCGATGTTTCTAGCTCTCTATCCCTCTCCCTTCCTCTCTGTGGAAAATCAATAAAATACATTTTTTAAAAATGTGTAATGTTTTGGTTAGCTTCAGAGGGGAATTGACAAATCGATATTCATCTGATAGATAGTATTTTCACATTTCTTCCATGCATTTATTTATTTATTTTGTTATATTTGTCACTTTATGAAAGGAAGCAGTATGTGCCTGTATGTGTGTTTATGCAAAAACTTTGAGTGACAACTTCATTCTTCATAAAAAAGAAATAACTTAGTGGCATAACTTAGCAAAACTTGTGAATGCTTTTAGGGCTCACATTTTATCTTTAAAATAACACCATAGTTTTGCATCACAAATCTCATATAAAGTTAGTTTGGAATAAACTTCATGTTTTCATTGATATTAGTGGGATTAGGTTGTGCTGGAACCAGATTCTGAAATATGATAGGTGTTAGTTTTGATGTTTCTTCTAGCATTACCTAAGACATAATAAGTGTTGTCAATCTTCTAGTTTTATAGTTTCTCTTCAGGTTAAACATTTCATGTATTTCAAAAAAATTTGGTGAAACTCTTAGTAATCTATAATATTAAGTAAAAGGGAAATATACTTAGGAAAGATCTTTTTTTTTTTTCATCAAGATGTGTCCTGCCATGCTGGGTGTGACTCAGTGGTTGAGTGTCCACCCAGGAACCAAGAGGCCATCAGTTCAATTCCCTGTCAAAGCATATGCCCGGGTTATGGGCTCAATCCCCAGTGTGGGGCGTGAAGGAGGCAGCCAATCAATGATTCTCATCATTGATGTTTCTCCCTCTCCCTCTCTGAAATCAATAAAAATATATTAAAGAAGGGAAAAAAGATGTGTCCCACCTACTCTTTATAAACATATAATTAGGTTTTATTATAGCATTTATCATATAACAGCTATAACACTGGGCCTTTTTAAATGTAGGGCCTGGCCGAAACCGGTTTGGCTCAGTGGATAGAGCGTCGGCCTGCGGAATGAAAGGTCCCAGGTTCGATTACGGTCAAGGGCATGTACCTGGGTTGCGGGCACATCCCCAGTAGATGTGCAGGAGGCAGCTGATTGATGTTTCTCTCTCATTGATGTTTCTGACTCTCTGTCTCTCTCCCTTCCTCTCTGTAAAAAATCAATAAAATATATATTTTTTTAAAAAGAAATTAAATAACATTTAAAACCTAAAAAATAGCAAAGTTGTGCCTGCATTTGGTATTAACATTGCATCTCAGATAATCCTATCTCTTTAACCAAAAAATGTTTGGACAATTTAGTATATCACCATTTTAAAGTTTTAAAAATGTTTAACATTTTGGAATACTACAATTTTATATTATAAACCTAGATAGATAAGTTTTAAGTTTGATCTCCCTTCCCATCCCCCAAATTTGTATCATATACAATAGTTTTATATATTGAGAGATTGAATTTTTTAAATGTCTAGTATTTTGTACAATAGTTAACTAAATAATTTTTGTTACTATTTTAATCCTTGTGTCCTTTCTACATGTTGATTTTTATTCTGTAGGATTACTCTATATTTTTGTTCTTTACTCAGTACTGCACTAGATTTCTATACTTCCAAGTGGTATAGTCTTTGTTTTCTTTTCAGATCTATTTGTGTTGTAAAACTAGAGGTGACTATGTTAATTTGTCCTTTGAGATTCACTTGAGCTAAGATTTATTGAGCCTTTCAGGTTGCATTACTTAGCATAAAGTAATGCTGTAATCCTGCTGAAATCTTACAATAATAATGATTAATTATATGTCACCTAAAAATTTTAAAGAATTTATGCACTTTGAATGTGATTTTCCCAGTAAATTCAAGATTCCAAATCACTTAGTTTTTACTTCTTTTCTCTAGCATTTCTGCTGATCAATGTGAAATAATGAAATCGTGCAGTATTGTTATTGTTATTGGGCTGTGACTTAAAAAAAATACTGAATTAGAAGATTTTGTGATTTTCAAAAATAATTATTGGTGATATATTTACACACATCTATACCTTTGTGGTATCTTCCAAAAATATTTAAATTGGGAACGTTTTCCTTTAGACCAGTGGTCGGCAAACTCATTAGTCAACAGAGCCAAATATCAACAGTACAACAATTGAAATTTCTTTTGAGAGCCAAATTTTTTAAACTTAGACTATATAGGTAGGAACATTGTTATTACCTTAATTAGGGTACTCCTAAGGCTTAGGAAGAGCCACACTCAAGGGGCCAAAGAGCCGCATGTGGCTCACGAGCCGCAGTTTGCAGACCACAGCTTTAGACCAACAACTAACCTCCTTTGGCTTTATCCGTTGTTTCCGGGATGCCTGATGGGGTGCTTCAGCTGACTCTCCCCTAAGTCATGATGATGTTTTGTCACTTTCGGCTACTCTGAGTCATTCTTGTCTATTAGTAAGGTGTGCAGCATTCTTTCACAGTCTAGCTTTTTGCCAGTTGGCATCTAAGCATGTAAATCAACTCTGAGTAATGAAGTAATGGAAGAATTAACATTTGGTACAGAAATATGTTATGTTATAGGATATGTTAACTTAAAGAACTGTTTGACATTGTCCTTGGAACCCTCTCAGGTCAGGCCTTGCTACATGTATGTGTAAATTCCTAAAGTTTCAGCATGAAAAGCATAACTTTAGAATTAGAGATGTAAACAGGTTTCTGTGTTTGAGAGTGTGTACGTGGCTCTGTATGTGTGCATCTTTGAGAGGTTTTTAAGGAAACACATTGGTATTAACCTCTACTAAGGCTAAAAACCATGTATTTTTAATAATTAGTTTTCATTTTTGTGCTGTAGTCTTTTTACTACCTTATGCTTGTTGGAAAGAGTGAAGTGTCACTTACCTTCTTTTTTCTAAGATGACATTAATTTTAGATTATTTAAATAATTTAGGCTCAAGAAAATACACAGTTGCAAAGTGAACAAGACAGCAATTCTTAAGTTGCAAGTTTCTATTAAGTTATTTTGACAGGTTAATGCAAAATGCTCTAAAATTTAGGAAAACTTAGAATATACTTCTATTCAAATAACACATTTTTAAGAAATTGGTTTATTTTAACCAAAAAATGGTTAAGTATTTTAACCCACCTCCACACAATGGCATTTGGCTTAAATGCCATTTCAATCACATACTTTAAAAATCTATTCACCATAACTTTACATAGTCTTTTAAAATATTTTTTATAGTAAGCACAAGCAAAGTGGCCTTTTAATGCCTGGATGTTATAAGATGCTTTGGATATAGCATTTGTTTGTATGAAAATAGTAAACGCTGTGCTGCTCCCTTTTCTAGGCCACTTTTTTTTTTTTTTTCTGTGTACTGGAGTTCCTCGTCAACTGTGTAAATATAGAATCATGGAGGCTTGAGATTTTTCTAGGTATTTGAAATGTAATATATAACCTCGAATAAGTGTGTTTCATAGATAGCCCTCATTTCATGCAGAGGCCTGTATTTAAATAACTCATATCATTGCTATTCTAAGTAGTGCTTTTGCAGTCAAACATCTGAAAGGTGATTGACTTTTTCCCCCGTAGCTCCATAATTTATAAGAAAACATAAAATGAAAAGAATAAACCAAGATGATTTTGGTGCATGGTTATAATCTTAATATCAGTACAGAGAATAAAGACTAAGTCTGTTCAAAATAGACTGGTTAACTAACTGATCAACTTAAATTTCATATCATAACTCCTTTTTATTGTTTAGTTTGTGTTTTTTGTGTTTTTGTTTTGCATTTAATTTGTAGGTGTTTGGTGTCTTTGATTTTATGTCCTTTGAGAAATTTATGATCAGGTACTTTATTTATGACATCGTAGCCTCAGCTTAGGCAATTGATTGAAATACAATGTAGGGCAATTTAGTATGTGTTTTTCTAAAAGCTTAAATTGGGAAAATGAACCAACAGTGCAAATGTGAGTTGTTTTGGAGCAAGGTAAGAAGGCATTGGCAGGTTAATTTCTTTATACTTTGGGTTTTTTATTATTAGAATCTTATTTACAATATTTGATATAATTTGCTTTTAGAAATTTGTAGTGTATTGTCATATTTTAAAGTTGTTAAGGAAGATTATAATTCACTGAGATTACATATCTAGAAAAGAGTTTGTAAACTATAGAGTGTAATGCCAATATAAGTTATTTTTATTATTATACCAACTATAATATTTAACAGGGGCAAGAACTTTATATGCTACCAAAAATAAATGGGATATAATGTTAGTGTAACTGGGGAAGTTAGTGATAACATAGGACATGATAGACTATGTTGGATAAATGACTAGGTTGAAATTATAGAGAAATTATTCAGAGGGAAAAGTTAATACATTTCCCCTTTTTGTGGCTGCAAACCCTGAATCATAAAGAACTGATTTAGTTAAGTCTTAATTCATATTCCTTTAATTTAGTGTTGGAAAATACAGCTTTTCTCCATATATATCGAATCTGTCAGCTGTATGAGTTAGATTTTGTTAACTAAGTTGAAAATAAATATGTTCATTTAAAAGAAATATATTACAAAGGTTTGGGTTTGAAACACTGAATGCTACAATGTTTTCAGTCTCTCTGTAGAGTAATTATCTTGTGGACGCAATGCAGTTATTCCCATCACAATGCATGTGAAGTAAGACTCTCAGCTATTTGACACAATTTATAATTCGAGACCAAAAATATTAGTAACTTTGCAGCTTTACAGTTAGAGCTACTAGATGTTTATTGGTCTTTCAGTATTTAGAGTATGGCAGAGGTGAAAAAGAGAAAGAGTAGGTTGACCCTTGGGTACAATTAAAATACCAAACTTTAAAAAATACATGTTCAGGGTAATTGAAAGGAAAAAAGAGCGTAAGAAGAAAAAGATTTTTATAACAAATTGGGGGTTGACTTTCTAGGTGCCTGTCCATGTATGGAAAGGTTCTGTGTTGGAGATGGCTATTTATTGATTGATTGATGACAGTATTACAGATGACCCCCTTTCCCCCTCCACCTAGCCCCTGACCCACCCCAGACCTTCCCTGCACATTGTCTATGTCCATGGGTTATGCATATATGCTCTTTGGTTGGAGGTGGTTATCTTAATGGTAAAAGACAATTTAAACTGGACACTGGCAGTGAGGCTAGATTGGCTTGGAGACAGGGGTCAGTGTTCTGACCGATACTGAAGCATTCTGGATGGAAATGCCAACTTTTCTCATATGCCAAAGTATATTTCTCATATATTCCCTAACCGTGTGAAATATAATGATGGAAACCTGGTATAAGGAAATTGTCATGTTCTTGCCTTGTCCTTTTCTGTAACAGCCGTGGACAGAATAACCAGTGAAGATGTTATGATGCTGTATTTAAGCTCACTAACAGTTTAAGTATATTGACTCATAGGTAACTTCAAGAAATAGGGCAGACCTGAAAGTAACAGAATCCTGTAGTTTATTAATTAAAACTCCTAAAGGAAGGGTGAGAAATTACACCTGAAGCTTATAAGAATAAGCCAGGCCCATAAGAAATACAAATGCCAATGACTGGTGAAAGATGCACATTCTCACTACTAATCAAGAAATTTAAGATAGAACAGGGTATACTTTCTTTTCAGCTGATAGGTTGACTTAGTAGGCTGCTGGCGAAGCATGAGGAAATCACAGGCATGTACGTTTATTGGAGTGTCAATTGACAGCAGGCGTGTAGGAGATGGTTTCTTTGCCTCCTAAAACCACCTATACATTTAGCCTCCTTTGGTGTGCGGACCGGCTTCAGCAGGACCTCCTAACCGAGCAGACTCATGTAAGCTCTGATTCCTATCCCTTCCAGGCTGGTGATGGGACGGGTGTGTGTGGTAGAAGCTCTGTCTCCAGCAGCTGCTTGGAGGTGTTAGGTAGCAAGCCTGGTTGGGGTGGGGGTGGGTGGGCAAACTTTGACCATGGAAAGGCAGGAAATGGGAAGGAACTAGCAGTGAAATTGCTTTTCCTTTCTTCCTTTTTTGCCTCTTCTGAGACATTGTGGTTCATTTATCCTGTGTGACCTAGCTCAGTGAAGCCAGCTCAGTAACCGTACTGTCTTTTACTTGCTTTTCCTCCTTACCTGCCTTACCTCTCATTCTTCATATCCTGGTATTTCACCTTCAAAGATTTCCTGAGCTTGCAAGCTTTGCCTCAGGTTCTTTTCTTTAAGGAATATAGGCTAAGCAACTAACAATCCCACTTCTGAGTCTCTATTCCACAAAAGTATTTGGAAATTCTAGAAGATAGATGTATGTGGATATACACTGCAGTTTACCTTACTGAAAGGTTGGAAACCATCTAAATGGTCATCAATAGGGAAATGGTTAGATAATGATGTATAATAGAATACTTTCTAGCAATAAGAAGAATGGTATAGAAAGTTGTCCATGATACAGCATGTGAGATAACGTGCAGTTCATTATGCTTAGTTTGACCCCATTTTGACAAATTAAGTCACCAGACAAATCAGGTGTGTTTGTGCCCATATGTGATTTTCAGAAGTTACCTCTGGGTAAAACTGTGACTACAAACTGAACCAGAGTTGCTTCATAATAAAGGATGGAAACAAAATATGAGACTATTACTCCATGGGATTTGGAGGGAAATAATGAAATATAACTTTAAAATCTATGTAGATTATACTTTTCCTGTAATAGTATTTACTGACATTATAATTGACTGTAAATACTTTCCTCTTCCTTCCTCTAAACTCGAAGCTCTAAAAGTTTAAGAAAACATGTCTGTCTAGGTCACCATTGTACTCCTAGTTAGGAGGCAGTGACTGTAAATTGAAGGAATAGATAAATGAGAAATAATACATGTGTATACAGTGAAGTATAATATCTATTTCCTAGGTGATTTGTAGAACTATTGCTACTGAGCTTTTGGACATATGTTATGATGTTGCTAAAAATGCTTCAAAGCTATATAAGTAGAACCAACATTCTCAATTCATTTAATCAAACAATTTCATTTTATATGTTCGTACCATTCCATAAAGTGAGATAGTAAACCACCATTCTGTTTCCACATTATGCAGCTTAATTATAAACTCAGGGTCAGACCTATCCTGGGAGGCAGCAAACCAATAAATCAGTATTACAAATGATATGCCCCAAAGGAGTGTTTACCGGTTACTTTAGCCAACTTATAAATGTGTAGCTTAAGACCATTAGATGGGGTCTGGAATAAAGTGAATGGCCAGTTTTTTGGTATTTGTGAGTTGTTACCTCCGTTTTGCTGATTCTCAGTCTTAAGTTGTCACTGATAGTCTCTGTATAGGTGTTTCAGGTTTCACTTTTCAATAGTAAAAGCTACATAAACTTGATTATAACAACTAGGAAATAAAAATAAATCACTTAGAAGCAGCAAGTTTTCTGGATCATTAGAAAGAATTTCTTAAGCTTTTGGAATCTTAAGCTTTTCTATTATTTTTGGCATAAGTAAACTACTAATAAAGGTACATCTTAATGAAGATTTCTCATAATTGTTTTAATAATAAAACAAAGTATTTTATTTAAATTTAAGTACACCCAAAAATACATCCTTAATTTCTTTCTCCACCAAGTCAAGAAAACCGCAGATGTTGGGAAAGTGCCAGGTTCTTGTTCAATGATCATTTATTTCACTATAATCAAACTGTGAAACCACTTACAGATCTCTTGATAGACTGCCAGTGACCACCAAAGCCTGTGAACTTAAAAACATTTAATTTAGGATACTAAAATACTGTTAATATTCATCCACATTAGGTAGTAGAACTATCTATAACTAGACTTAGATAAAAGGATAGTAGGATAATTATTTTGATGTACTTGATATTTTGTTTACTGTAAAAAATATGCCTCATTTTTGAAATATTTGAAAATGGTTAGCCGGAAAGACATGGTTTAAACTGTGTATTGATCATTGTTGCACTTTTATTATTTATTTTTTATTCATTATGTTAATAGTTTATTTCCTTTTTAAATGTTTTTAATGTTCTTCCCAATCATGAGATTCTGTAATTTAGTAGATGTTAAGGTAGCGTGCAAAATATTGAATTCCTGTGACTTGCATTATTTAAAGTGGTCATTTCAGTGGAGTGTGAAGAATACTAATAACATTGTGAACAAAGGTCTGTGGAATCACAGGAATCACTATCTGCTTGTTTATAGCCATGGAGGAAACCTTTATGCTGGGTCTTACAGTTTGAGTAAACTTATTAGTGGAAGAAGAGGATGGAACAGCATTTTGTATAGAGGCAGCAGATAGAAGTATAAGGGAATCTATATATATAAAGCCTAAGTGATTGAATGACCGACCGTTTGACCGGTCACTATGATGTGCACTGACCACCAGGGGGCAGACGCTCAATGCAGGAGCTGCCCCCTGGTGGTCAGTGCGCTCCCACAGTGAGAGCACTGCCACTCAGTTGACTGATGGCTCAGGGTGAGTGCAGTTGTGGCAGTGCAAGCCTCTCCCTCCATGGCAGTAGGCGCAATGGGCTGGGATGAGCAGGAGTGGCGCAGCGCCCTGCTGGGGCTCAGGCTCCTCCCCGGCTGCCTGCCGCTTCACGCACTACTACATCCCCCGAGGGGTCCTGGATTGCCAGAGGGCACAGGTCAGGCTGAGAGACCCCACTGGTGCATGAAGCCGTGCACCAGGTCTCTAGTAGAAGTATAAAAAAAATTGGCATAAAGAAAATAGAGAGGAGCTTAATGTGTATCAGTCATTGGTTAGGAAAACATGGATGGGTAGGTTAGGGCTACACTGTTATTTTAGCAGCATTATGAAGTTCTGTGTGAAGTGAAGAGACACTACCCTTTATAGTTCTTCTAAAAGAAAAACATTTTGCTTTTAAATTTTATAATTCATTCATATATTAAAAAATATTTAAATGCCCACTACTTGGCAGACCTTATATTATTACTTGGGAATTATTAATGTAATGATTTATACTTAAATGTAAGAAGTTTAGCTATTGATCTAGAAAAATTCATCTATAGAAGAACTATGTCATGACATTATTTGAAAGAATAAAGAGAGTATAAATGGTGATGGAAGAGACTTGACTTGGGTGGTGAACACACAATATAGTATACAGATGATGTATTATACAATTGTATATCTGAAACCTGTATAATCTTATTAACCAATGTCACCCCAATAAATTCAATAAAAAAAAGAAAACTTATGTACACACACACACACACACGCGCGCGCGCGATAGCTTAGAAAAGTGTGAATGTATCTATAGTGCTTAAATTTTTTTATGGTAGATTGTTACAGGAAAATTACAGAGTGATAGGTAGGTAATATCCTTAAAGAAAAACTGTTAAATCTTTTTTGGAATTCTGAAAGTGATATGTTAACATACACTTATAATAACAGTGTAAATAAAAGTGCATTCTTAAATAATCATAAAATATGTAAATGTTCATTTTCCTTCCTATTGATTTTAGTGTGCTCATACTTAACAACATAGAGAAATAGAAAAAATTGTGTCAAGGATATTTTCTCTTTTAAACTTGTAATGCCAACTGTGATATTTTTGTTTTACCAAGGTCTGAAAGATTCTCTTTCATAAACTTTTGGTATCCAATACAGTCTGTCTATTGGCTCAGCTCTATTGTAAGATACACCTTATTTACTAGATTCTATCATAATTCATCTTAGCCTAAATGGCATGTCAGAAGGAATAACTACCACTCTCATCTGTAAGGGAACAAGCAGCAGATCCAGGGAAAAGGAAAATCTAAGGGTAAAGATATTATGGAGTGGCTGGCAGTTCAAGTTACCAGTTGTAGCTCACGCCTTGAGTATTGACTATACTACACACAATTCTTTCAGATGTGTGTGTGTGTGTGTGTGTGTGTGTGTTTAGGATTACAGAACTCTTAGACATTATTCAACATAGGCTGGAAGTATCCTTCCTTCTGGCAGTTTTGGAAGTGATAAAATAGATCCAGGTTAGGCTATCAATTAATAATAACTTATGAAATAACTTCATGAGTTTCCCTTTGGAATTTTGATGTTTTGGCCAATGTAGTTTAAAAGTCACATACTACAGTGCTTATTGTTTATATTTAATTTTATAGTCTATGAAACTTTATTTTAACTCACAAGATGTTATGGGTGTTTTGAAAATAAATGACTTCATATTTATTAATTGTTATAGAGGTTACAACCTCATTGCAAGGGACTGCTTCTAAATCACATGTGTAGTAAATATTTTTATAGAAATATGGTCATAAATAGTCCCAGGAAATCCCTCTTGAATATGCTGTATTTATATTTCAATTTTATGTTGTTGGTTTGCTGTTTTAAAATTGAATATAATTAGAATAAATAATATGCTAATGCCTTCATTTTGCACTTTGAGTCAAAGCTTACTAAATTAAATCTTTACTCCCAGAGTAACATCTTGATGAAAAATATGCTGTTTACTGGGTTTAAATCTTTTCTTGAGATCACGTGTGTCTGATTTTTCCATTTGTAAAATTTAAGAACATTGCATAATACAACTAGATGCGTAACAGTCTTTTCCTTGTACAAGCATCCCTCATTTAATAGAATCCTGAGTAAGAGTAGTTTATGAATTAAATAACTAATTCACTTAAACTTTTCCGCTTCCCCCTGGAACTTGATATCTTGGCATTGTTTATATATCCCCAGATGGGGAGTCAGAGTCCTTTCACTGTGAATGTTATAGTTGAATTAAAATGAATGTGTAAGAACACCTTTAAGTGTACTAACAGCTATTAGTGAGCTCCCTAGTCCCCAGTAAACAGACCTTTATATTGGGACTAGAATAGTCACAAAGGACTAGTCTTCTCATTTGCCTGTCATCATCAGGATATTCATCTGCTATGAGTCCTAGTTATTATGAGCTGAGTCTCCTTAGCTAAGCTAAGATTGAATACTTGAATCTCTGGCTTGATGAACTGCTGTTTCCTCACATCCAAAGATGGAAACAAACTGTAGAGATATAATTGTGGGGGGGGGGGGGGGATTTTAGGAAAGAGAATAATAAATTATAATTATAGAAAAGTGCAAAAAAAGTTAAATTATTGAACATGCCTTCAAAATTGGAAATGTTAAGGTAGACTGGGGCCAAATTACTAAAATATTAGATATTTCTCTTGAATAGCTGGACTATCTTAAGCATTCTGGTATACTACCAAATTGCCTGATGAGTTTGTCACTTTCAGTATCTTAATGTTTTAAATAATTTTAAAATTTTATAATATGAATTGTTGTTAGTGCTTTTTACTACTGTGATCTTGAAAAATATCATTACTTTTATTAGAACATTTGAAACTATGTATTTTAAAATTTAGTACATTCGAAGTGTGATCATATTAGGTATGGAGAGGAACAGTTTTATACTGGAACATTTGTTTCTCTTTATAAAGAAGTTTAACAGGAAAATGACAGTAATTAGTTTTATACTAAACTTCTTAGGAATCATTAACTCAAATGTAAGTGTTTAATTCTTACTTTCAAGTACTTTTTAGCCGGTATCTCTATCCTCAACATTGTAACTCTAAACTTACCTCTAACTTTACATACCATAAATGGACTCCTATTTGACACGCCTCCTCCTTACTCCTCAAATACAATGGATCTCATGCTGCTTACTGAAATGCCTTCTCTGCTGTTTCTACCTGTTTTTATTTAGACCTGGTCAATTCCTGTTCATTCCATGAAGCCCCCAGTCCACACTAATTTCTCCTTCTTATAAATCTACCCCATTTATTGTTTCTAGTATGCATTTTAATATTTGATCTTATATATTGTTTCTTATCTGTTTTTACATGTTAACATCCTAAGTCCCTGGTTATATTAAATGTCTTGATAACAGGTACCTTGATTTATACATCTTTCAGTGATAAGCTCAGTGTTTATTACTGTGTTGAATTGAGTGGAACTGAAAAATGTTAGGGATATTTGTTAACATAAATTATGCCTCATTATGTGGACATATGCTCTTTGAATGTGGTTCTAACAATTATATTGTCTTTATAAAAACATTTCCAGTTTCTGAATCATGCTTATTCACTGGGCTATCTTGAGCCATGCTGTAGGAGAGAAATATTAAACTAGGATGTATATTTTCAACATTGATAAGAAGCTAATGTTTATAGTACAGCAGATTTTTATGGAATAATATATTTAGTGTTTGTGTATGTCTATATATCTTTACATTTTATTGTATGAAAATTCTCTTGTTTTTTCCATTAATTTTTGCTTCCGTCAAGAGAAGCCACTAATCTGAATCATCTTAGCCTCCCCCATTTCTTTAAGTGATTATAATTTTTCTCTGACTACTGATTGTAAGTTTTCTTAGCACTGATCTGATTATTGAAGTCTTTTAAGCAATAATCAACTGGCAAAAGTAAATGTAATTTTTTCCTAATCTAGTGGGCCAATGAACTAGTAACCTTTTATCTCACTGAGACAAGGTGAGATGGAATAAGAGACTTTTCTTTCCTTAGGAGTCTCTAGGGCAGTGGTTCTCAACCTTCCTAATGCCTCGACCCTTTAATACAGTTCCTCATGTTGTGGTGACCCCCAACCATAAAATTATTTTCGTTGCTACTTCATAACTGTAATTTTGCTACTGTTATGAATCGTAATGTAAATATCTGATATGCAGGATGTATTTTCATTGTTACAAATTGAACATAATTAAAGCATAGTGATTAATCACAAAAACAATATGTAATTATATATGTGTGTTACGTTGGTCTTAGGCGACCCCTGTGAAAGGGTCATTCGACTCCCAAAGGGGTCGCAACCTACAGGTTGAGAACCGCTGCTCTAGGGTGATGCTAAGAAAAGGTAGGGAACTTTGTTCCCTTTTGAACAAAGAGATTGGGGACAATTCAGCCTACCAGGATGGTTTAGGACTGAAAGAGCAAGCAGGATTCAACATGTAAAGGACCTGCAAGTGGCTCTAGTTGGTGCGACTCAGTTAGTTGAGTGTGTCCTCCAGTGCACCAAGAGGTCGCCTGTTTGATTCCTGGTCAAAGGCAGATTCTCTCTCACCAATGTTTCTATCTCTCACCCTCTCCCATCCTCTCTCTCTAAAATCAATAAAAACATTTTAAATAATAATAATAAATAAATAAAGGACCTGCATGTGGCAGGTGTGACTCCTCTCTACTTGCTAAGGGAATATATCTTCAGAATTAGGCCCCAACCATCCTCTCTAGGTGTACTCATAATTTCTTCCAGGCTTATTTTAGTTGTTGAATTATTCTGTGTGCTGTGTGTAGGAGGAGGGAGCCAAAGATCTGTGTTTAGTCTGCTATCTTCCTATTGTTTTATGCTGTTTATGCTGGGTTTTTTTTATGTTTCCAGAGTTTTCAGGTTTTCTATTTAATGTAATTTTCACATACTCATTAAGCTTTTGTTATAGTGTGATGTTATGAAAGATAATTTATTTGATCTCTAAGTAAAGGTCAGCATTTGATCATACACATGGCCCCCTACTTACGATATTTTGATTTTATGATGGTGCAAAAGTGATATACATTCAATAGAAACCATACTTCAAATTATGAACTTTTTTCTTTCTTTGGCTAGTTGGAACAATACTGTCTCTTGTGATGCTGGACAGCAGTAGTGAGCCGCAGTCCCCCGTCAGCCACCAATCACGAGGGGTGGGTAAACAAACAATACTCTTTGGTGTATTGTTGCCAGAGTTTATTGGATATTGTGTTTTCACGTCCCATCATGTCTTCAAAATGCTCATCTGTTTCCCCTGCTTCTGGTGAGAAGAAGAGGAAGGCAATTACTCTTGAGATGAAACAAGATAATTGCCCAACTGTAGGCAGTTGTAAGTGTTCTGGGCATGTTTAAGGTAGGGTAGGCTAAGCTATTATGTTTGGTATGTTAGGTGTATTAAATGCATTTTCAACTGGTGATATTTTCAACTTGTGATGGGTTTATCAGGACATTAACCCCATCATAATTTGAGGAGCCTGGTGTATTCATTGTGTGAATTTTTCTGATACTCTTCACAAATAATTGAAAGGTATAATGGGAATACCTTTTAATGTTGCAATTTAGTAGTTTCTATTTCATGCTTTATCAGTCTCTTATCAAAGAAATGTTCTGCATGCCTGCTGTTCCTATAACCAGTGTTTTCACATGTTCTTGGACCAACTGCATCCAAAGTGAAGTTTGCCATGAATTCTCTTAAGTAGTAACAGAAAATACCAGACCAATTACTGCCCACACATTAATGGTGTTCTCATCTCCAACCTTGCATGTAATTGCTGCTGTCAAATACAATTATTGTCTACACAAGTTTCTTACCCTGGGAGCAATCATGCGTGCCATGGCTTGATGTAGAGTTAGAAAATGAGAAGAGCAGTTTTGAAACTTTTTGAAGGTTTTGCTTATAAACTTATCTATTCTGAAAATTTCAAACTATAAACTTACCATAGCCTTTTTGTTTTTATTTTTATTTTTTTATTTTTTTGCTTTTTATTTTTATTTATTTTTTTAATTAAATCTTTATTGTTCAGATTATTACATTGGTTCCTCTTTTTTCCCACCATAACTCCCCTCCACCAAGTTCCCACCCCACCCTCCGCCCTCACTCCCCACGCACTGTCCTCATCCATAGGTGCACGATTATTGTCCAATCTCTTCCCGCACCTCCCACATCCCTTTCCCCCCCTAAGAATAGTCAGTCCATTCCCTTCTTATGTCCCTGATTCTATTATAATCACCAGTTCATACTGTTCATCAGATTATTTATTCACTTGATTTTTAGATTCACTTGTTGATAGATGTGTATTTGTTGTTCATAATTTGTATCTTTACCTTTTTCTTCTTCTTCCTCTTCTTAAAGGATTCCTTTCAGCATTTCATATAATACTGGTTTAGTGGTGATGAACTCCTTTAGCTTTTTCTTATCTGTGAAGCTCTTTAGATAAAGATGACCTTCACTTCTGAATGATAGCTTTGCTGGGTAAAGTAATCTTGGTTGTAGATTCTTGGTATTCATCACTTTGAATATTTCTTGCCACTCCCTTCTGGCCTGCAAAGTTTCTGTTGAGAAATCAGCTGACAGTCATATGGGTACTCCCTTGTAGGTAACTAACTTTCTTTCTCTTGCTGCTTTTAGGATACTCTCTTTGTCTTTTGCTCTTGGCATTTTAATGATGATGTGTCTTGGTGTGGTCCTCTTTGGATTCCTTTTGTTTGGGGTTCTCTGCGCTTCCTGGACTTGTAGGTCTATTTCTTTCACCAGGTAGGGGAAGTTTTCTGTCATTATTTCTTCAAATAGGTTTTCAATATCTTGCTCTCTCTCTTCTTCTGGCATCCCTATAATTCGGATGTTGGTATGCTTGAAGCTGTGCCAGAGGCTCCTTACACTATTTTCGTATTTTTGGATTCTTTTTTCATTTTGCTTTTCCAGTTGGGTGTTCTTTGCTTCTTCGTATTTCAGATCTTTGACTTGATTCTTGCGATCCTCTGGTCTGCTGTTGGGAGTCTGTATAATATTCTTTATTTCAGTCAGTGTATGCTTAATTTCTAGTTGGTCCTTTATCACAACATCGAGGGTCTCACTAGATTTCTTGAGGATCTCACTACATTTATCGGCGGTTTCTAGAAAATTCTTGAAAAACCTAAAAAGTGTGGTTTTGGACTCTATATCCAGTAGTTTGCTTTCCTCCATTTCTGTCATTTGTGTCCTGTTTGTTTGTCTCGGCATTTTTTATGCTTCGCTGTGTCGATAGAGTGGCTTTCTGTGCTAAGTGTCCCAATTACCTGAGGTAGACACTCTTGGTGCACCCCCTTGTGGGCTTTGTGCACAGTCTTGTTGTAGTTAAGCCTTGATTGTTGTAGGTAAAACTGGGAGGATTTGACCTCCAGGCCAATTGGCTGTGAGAATCAGCTGTGTCTTTGGTGGGAGAACTTCTGTGCTGAAGACACCCTTATGGGGCAAGACTTGCTTCGGGGGGGCTTTGGTGCTCACTGAGTCTGCCCCCTGAGTGTGTCCCTTATAGATCTGAGGAGTTGTAATTGGATGGTCCCACTCTGACCACTAGGTACACTGGCTCTAGGGTCTAAGGAGGTACTAATCTAGCCTTTGCATGAGGGTACCCATCAGAAGCCAGCTGTAAAGCAATGCAAGTTGCCCTGGGGCCTTGGGGCAGCTGCAGTTTGTTAAGTTATTTTCAGATTACAAAGGGCCGGGCCTTTCATATGCAAAAGCCTCCGTGCAAGGCTTGGGCGGGGCGGGGTCCCAGGGGATCAACAGGGTGCGGAGCGAGCAGTATGGCTGCTCTCAGTCCTGCCTTCAGAGGTCCTGGCAGTTGCCGCGAGTGCCTCCGAGAGAAAGCTGCCCTCGAGTTCCGACCGATGCCAGACAGTCCCGTTTCTCCCTTATGAGTCTGGGTCCCCAGAGACTCACCCGGAACTGGAGCACAGAGCCTGAGACTCCCTCCCGATTGAAAAAGACAATCGTGTCCTCAGCCGCCAGCCCTCTCCGCATGCACCTCCGTACCTTTATATTTACTTCAGCACCGCACCTCCTCTGAGTCTTGGTATGCTTTTCTCTTTCCTTCTAGTTGTAGAAATTCCACTCAGCCAGCCTTCCTGTGGTTCTGGATGATGTCCGTTATGTCTTTTAGTTGTATTTTTGAAGTGGTTGTGCGAAGCAGCAATCTCCGGTGTTTACCTATGCCGCCATCTTGGTTTCTCGCCTTTTTGTTTTTAGAAGACTGACCTGAATAAGTCTGACGATGACAAGAGAATAACAAAAAAAATTTGAAGGTTCATTGATTAGAATTATATTTCTGAATAATTAATTACGAATACATTTCCTTTATGGATTAGTACCATATTGGCTGCAGTTCAGGAAACTTAATTCTAAGCCGGTGTAAAGTATATATAGTAGTTAAATTCAGATTTAATTTGATTTTGTGATTATAGTGATAGAGCAAGATCATAATCGATCCAGTGGCTCTAGATTGGAGATTGCTTATTATAGTAATACCTCCTTGATTCCAGATCTGGAGAATGACTTTACAGTCTACAGCAGGGACTGACTTTGCCACTAGAAACTTAATTGGATAACTTTGATTTACTTGAAATTTGGTATGACATTAATTAATACTCTCCTATGTACTTAAAATAAGAATTCATATGATGTTTTATTTAATTGCTTGAATTTTGCTTACAGTTGACCCTTGAACAACACAGGGGTTAGAGGTTCTGACCCCTTGCACAGTTGAAAACCCATGTACAACTTAGGACTCCGCAAAAACTTAACTACTAATAGCCTACTGTTGACTGGAAGCTTTACTGCTAACATAAACAGCTGATTAACATATAATTTGTATGTTATATTAGTGCTGTATTCTTACAATAAACTAAGCTAGAGAAAAGAAAATGTTATTGAGAAAATATAAGAGAAAATATGTTTATAGTATTTACTGGAAAAAATCCACATGTAAGCGGATCTGTGCAGTTCAAACTGTGCTCAAGGGTCAACTGCTTTTGTTAGTGAGATTATTTCAACCAAATTTTGAGCCGTGAGTCAAGACGTGTGATTTGCCATAAGTCAGTGATATACCCAAGTGGCTTGTTTGTGCATCTGATTGATGGAATTTAGGTCATTGGCCTGCATATTCCAGCTGCAAGGGAATTTGAGAAATGTGGTTTTGAGGATTTTCTTATAAAGTTGGGACGCAAAATATGGAAACCTATTAAAACATTAAGATAGTGTTCCAAAGACTTTGATAAGCCACACATAAGATGTCCGTTAGACTTGTTTTTCTTTATCAATCTCTGAACCTCTCTTTCATGAACTCATCCATCTTAAGATGGTTGAATAGAGGCAAATGTAATGGAAAAGGCAATAGAATGAAAATACATCTAGTTTAGCAATATTAATTGATTCCTTTGTGTATTCCCATTTATGCATTTCATCAAAAATCATAGTTACTGGAATTTATTTTAATTTTAAAAGTTTCTTTTTGAACTAATGAAGTACTTTACTTAAAGTTAAAAAATGTACACCTAAGAAACAGAACAAAATTTGAATTCAAAATATTGTAAATATGTGATAATGGTCCCTAAAGTAGCTTGGAGAGGTAGCATAATTTAATAAAAACACCACAGGCTTTAGATATCAGAAGATCTCAATTCTGCCAATTACTGTGTGGCATTGGGTACTTCTCTTATCTTTATAATCTGTAAAATAGAGATATATTTTATCAAATATAAGGTAGTTACTCAGTTTTTAACATTTATAAAATTCTGGATATGTCTTAAAATAGATGATGTATATATTATATTTAATTGGCTATATTTTTTCTTAGCATAAAATAATGCTGCTCTTTATAATTTGATGTCTTAATTAAATGAAATACAGTATAAATGCCAACTTTATAGAAATGTTTTGAAGTTGGAATTGGAAAATATATGTAAAGTGTGAAGCATATGGAAGATATTCATTAAGTCCTAGTTTGCTTTCCTTTTTTTCTAGTAATAGTTATTTTGTTAGGTTTTCTGCGTGGTTTGGAGGTTTGTTTTATCAGGAGAATATTAGATAAAGACTCGTGGTTCAATATTGTAATTTTATACCTCAAAACATTTTGTATCTGTCTTGCTGAGACACTTTATCTTTGGAGAAATGGCCATATTTTGGAAAAATTGCTGAATACTTATATAGTGTTCACTTTATGCTGAGCAATGTCATATATATATACTTTATTTAAAATACTTTAAACACTCAGATGAGATAGTGATGAATCCTATTTTTACAAATGAGGAATCTAAAGCAGAGAGATTTATTTACCCAGTCGTACAGCTAAACCTATAAACAAAGTAAGCAAACAAACCAATAAAACAGAAGCCAAAAAGGTAGTAGTATGTGGAAACAAGAAACTCAACCCCCTCCTTGCATATATTAGCCTGATAACATTTAGAGTAGGTATTTTTCAGATGGAAAGAAAGTTTCACAAGGTTTTAAGTCTTGACCCTGCAACTGACTAATGTGGAATCTGAATCCAAATGGTAAAGATTCAGCCAACAACTTATCCTTTCCCCTCTGAGTGAAGGAACATTTCAGTGTCTCAAATAATATAGGCTGAGGCAATGTAAGAATTGGCAAATTTTATCCTATTGGCTGCCAAACTGTAGTCTCTTTCTTTAACTGCTGATGCAACATAAAAATAACTTAATGGATTTTGAGTAGAGAGAAATGGAATAAACTTCTTAAGCCTCTGTGAGAAACATTTCATTGGAGTGGAAATCTAGAGGCTATGTAGCCAAAGTTTACCCCTTCTTGTAGATGAAGTGGATGGAGACGAAAACTAATGCATCTTTGGCAGCTTTATTCTGAATTCATTCTGATAATGGCAGATTATTTTTGAAATATTATTTCTGCTTAAGATATAATCTTCCCTTCTCCTCACCCTCCAGGAATAAAAAAGTTATCAGCAGCGTTCTAACATGCTTTGTGCTATTGCTTCAGAATGAGAAATTAATCCTAGGAAGAAGAAACATATTTAGAATACACTATATTCAAATTATAGAGTCATATTTTTCCCCAAAATTTTTATTACAACTGTATTATGCTTTATGTACAGAGATATCCATCATATATTTATGAGGGGAAAAGTGAAAATAACCTAAGTAGGTAACTATCAGATAATGGTTAAGTAAGTTATAGTACATTGGTACATGGAATATTAAGCTGGTTTTTAAATTAATGTTTGTAGGACTCCTGTTCCTGGGCATGGAGTAATAGGAATGAGATTTACCCTTTGCCAAAACAAGAAGAAAACTAGACATAATAGATAAAACAATAGTTTTTAGAAATGACACTAAAAGTTGTATACAACTAGGAGAGAAGGGAAACAGGAGCTATACAATCGCCTCAGCTTATTGCCTGGAAGCAATTTTCAGGGTACAGTGAAGGGAGGGCGGACCCAGTTGAGCTAGAAAATGCGGGACCAAATACTAGAGAAGATGTTCCTGCAGAGGGGGAGAGAGCTCCAAAGATCTGCAGAGGTGTCCCTTTGACTGAATACTAATCTGTGTGTGTGTGAAAGGGAACTAACAGGCTGGGAAAAGAATTACAAGAAAGCAGTAGGCCAAACCATTCTTGGAGCTGACATAGGACTGAGAATGTTTCATTTCCTACTAGTAAGAGTGGAAAGAAAATGTAATATATGGGGTATATGGTAGAGGCCTCAAAAGGATTTCATCTCAGTGGTGAGGCTAAATTAAGCTCTAGATTGAAGGCTGCTCTGCCCCACCTTAACACGGCTTTAAAGTAAGCCTTGAAAGGATCAAATTGATTCCACATAATTGAATTCATGCCAAAACAAAGTCTAACATATTTTAAAGGCACACAACAAAACCAGCAAACAAGAGTGTAAAATTTACAATGTCTGGTTTACAGTAAGTCTCTCAAGCATTTGAGGACAGCAGCAAAATAGCACCCTTAACTAAGAAAAATACCTGTCAATGAAAGCAGAAATGGTAGAGATGAAAACAGCTATTAGAAATATATTCTATATATTCACGAACGTAGAGGAAAACATGAACACAATAGACAGAGAAATGGAAGATACAAAAAGCCCAAATGGAACTTCTAGAGAAGAAAATAATATCTGATATAACATACTGGATACGATTAACAGAAGCTTAGATATTGCATAAGAAAAGATTAGTGAACTTGAAGATGTAGCAATTGAAACTAATAAAAATCAAGCACAGAGAATAAAAAGACGAAACAAAAATGAACAGAAGCCTAATGAGCTATGGGAAAATACCAAGCAATGTGTAGCATATTGGAGTCCCAGAAAGAAGACAAAAAGCAAGCGAGAAAAAAAGAAACAGTTTAATGAATGATAGCTGATATTTTAAACATTTTAGAAAATTATAAATCAGAGTCTTTCATCCTTTGCAGCATTAACATTTGAGGCTGGCTAATTCTTTGTTGCAGAAGGCTGAACTATGTATTGCAGGATGTTTAGCAGCAACTCCAGTCTCTACTTAATAGATGCCAATAGGACCATTCACTTACAACAATCAAAAATTGCCCTAAACATTGCTAGATATCCTTGGAGGAAAAGGGGGCGCAAAAAAAAAAAACTCCCCTAGTTGAGAATCACTGCCATAAACCCATAGATGTAAGAAGCTCAGTGAACCCCAAGCAGATGAAGCACCAAGACACATCATAATTGAATTGGTGAAAACCAGTGAAAAAAATCTTAAAAGCATCCAGATCCAAAAAAAGAAAGAAAAGAAAAGGATACAGAGGAACAAAGGTAAGAACTACAGCAAACTTCTTTTCAGAAATATGAAATCAGTAGGGGCAACATTGAAAGGAAAAAACTATCAACTCATAATTCTATACCATTTAAGACAGCTTTAAAAATGAAGGTGGAATTTACTTAACATGACAATAGGCATTTATGAGAAAGCCACAGGTAACATTACATTCAATGGTGAAAGACAGAAAGTTTTCCCCTTAAAATCAAAAATAAGACAAGGATACCTGCTTATACCACTGCTATTCAACATTGTACTGTAAATTCTAGCCAGAGCAATAAAACAAGTAAAAGAAATAGCATTCATAATGGAAAGGAAGAAGCAGAACTAGCTCTGTTGACAGGTAACATGATTCTTACAGAAAATCCAAAGAATCTCCCAAAAAACTACTGGAGCTAATAAATTAATTCAACAAATTTGTGAGATACGAGAGCAACATACACAACATACAAAAATCAGTTGTGTTTCTATACACCAGCAATGAAAACCCCAAAATGGAAACTAAAAAAATAAATTCATTTACAATAACATCCAAAAGAATAAAATTCCTAGGAATAATTTTAACCAAGGAGGTGAAAGGTTTTACACTGAAAACTATAAACCATTGTTGAAACAAATTAAAGAAGACCGAGATAAATGGAAAGATTCATAGATAGGCAGGTTTTATATTGTTAAGATGATAGTACTACCCAAGTGACCTACAGATTCAATGCAACCTCTTACCAAAATTCTAAATGCCATTTTTGCAGAAATGAAAAAGTCAGTTCTCAGATTTAGATGGATTTGCAAAGAACCCAAATAGTAAAACAATATTGAAAAAGAACAAAATTGGAGGATTCACACTTGCTATTTCAAACACACTATAAAGCTGAAGTAATTAGAACATTGGTACTGGTATAAGGATAGACTAGTACAGTGGTTGGCAAACTGCAGCTCGCGAGCCACATGCGGCTCTTTGGCCCCTTCAGTGTGGCTCTTCCACAAAATACTGACTTCTGTGCATGGGCCACAAAGTTTCAATCGCACTGTACGTGCGTGCCCGCATGTGGTATTTTGTGGAAGAGCCACACTCCGGGCCAAAGAGCCGCATGTGGCTCATGAGCCGCAGTTTACCGACCACTGGACTAGTAGAATAGAATCGAGTCTAAAAATAAAACCTCATTTTTATGGCCAATTGATTTTAAATAAGGGTGTCAAGACTCAATATTGCAGAAGTTGCAATTTAAGCCTTCCAGACAGTTCACTGCTTCCACATTACATTTTTGGAAGAATCTTATTTCTAAATTTAATCTTCATCTTGTGCTTTTTAAGAATATCAAGGGACCGAGTATTGAATACTTGATTTTGGAACGTGCTTCCATAAGAGTTTATTTGGCTCTTTTTATTTTAGATTTCCTTTCCTCTCTCCCACCTTCTTCCTTTCCGCCACCTAAAAATATTTTTTTTATGGTTGAATTTTAGGTTTTACTATGTAGTTTAGGTAGTTTACTATGTAGTTTGGGGGGGGGAGAGGGATTTTAATTTTGTTAATGTAGATATGATTTTCCTGATAACCTTTATTTCATATTTTTTTAATATTCACCTGAGGATATTTTTTCCATTAATTTTCTTAGAGAGTGGAAAGAAGGGAGGGAAAAAGAGAGAGAAACAGAGAGAGAAACATCGATGTGAGAGAGACACATCAATTGGTTGCCTCCCACACAAACCCCAACTGGGGCCAGGGATCAAACCCAAGACCCTTCAGTCTGGGGACCCAATGCTCTAACCACTAAGCCAAGCTGGCCAGGGCCTCATTTTTCCACATGGAACATCCATATTTTCTACCTTGAACTTAGCTAACATCTTATAATCAGTTAGGGCAGTGGTCGGCAAACTGAGGCCCCTTGAGTGTGGCTCTTCCACAAAATACCACGTGCGGCGCACACGTAAGTGTGATTGAAACTTCGTGGCCACACTCAAGGAGCCAAAGAGCCGCATGTGGCTCGTGAGCCGCAGTTTGCCGACCACTGAGTTAGGGGAATGGCTTTTAGGTGACTCCACAGGCACTAATGGAATGAACATAGCTTGCTAGTGGGTACTCATTCCACTGCTGTGATGACCTGAGAGTACTCTTGCCTTTTTGATACCATCTTGAAATTGTTAACTAGTACCTTCAAGAAATGGTGGACTGTCAAACTTTTAGTAATCCTTTGCAAAGTAGTGTTTTGTAACTAGTTTAAATACACATTGCTTTAACCCTTGTGTCTTTTTTTCTACCTTTTATCCCTCCCACAGTCACCAGAGAAGAAAGGAAAAGAAGCAAATACTGGTTTTGGCGGACCAGTTGTTAGTTCTCTGTATCATGAAGAAATCATCAGGTAATTTTCTCTTCCGGTCTTTGATAGTAGGGATATCTTTCTCTATCTGGATATATATATATTGTGTGTGTATTTATATATTTTTGATCCTGAAAACTTTCATTTATGAAGAACTTTTTCTTAACCTGAAACTGATTTGGTGGTATATCTAGAAAGATCATAAATGGCAGGGAAGGATTTTTAAGGTGTATAATCATTAAAATCATTGTGTCTGAATCAGTGCCAGATAGTAACCCTTCCCACCATATAAATATTTGGTAGGACAAGGGTTTGTGTCTCAGAGAATCTAAAGCTTTGGATTTTTGTTGTTAGTTTTCCTCAAAATACCATTATTGTAAAGATTTTCATTTTTATAGTTCATTCATTCTAGCTGCAAATTAAAGATCACTTTGGAATATAAAACGGTACACTAAGGAAAACGTTGTGGAGGTTCCTCAAAAAATTAAGCAGACAATTACTATGTGACCCAGCAGTTCTAATTCTAGTTCTGTATCCCAAAAATTGAAAGAGAATCTGACAGACATATTTGGCACACTCATGTTCATAATAGCCAAGAGGTAGAACCACCCAAGTGTCCATTGATGGGTGAATAAACAAAATATGGTATGTATAATGGAATATTATTCAGCTTTGAAAAGGAAGGAAAATTCTGGAACATAGCTAGAACATGGGTGAACTTTCAGGACATTATGTTAAGTGAAATGAGCCAGTCACAAAAAAATAAATACTATATGATTCCACTTATATGAGATGTCAAGAGTATTCAGATTACAGATATAGAAAGTAGAATAGTGGTTGTCGGAGCTGGAGGAAGGGAAAAGTTATTATAAAAGTTTCAGTTTTGCAAGATGGAAAAGTTCTGGAGATTGGTTGCACAACAATGTGAATTTACTTAGCTCTACTGAACTGTACACTTAGAAATGGTTAAGATAGTAAATTTTTAAAAAATATACATTTTATTGATTTTTTACAGAGAGGAAGGGAGAGGGATAGAGAGTTAGAAACATCGATCAGCTGCCTCCTGCACACCCCCTACTGGGGATGTGCCCACAACCAAAGTACATGCCCCTGACCGGAATCGAACCTGGGAACCTTCAGGCCATAGGCCGACACTCTATCCACTGAGCCAAACTGGTTAGGGCAAGATAGTAAAATTTTATGGGTTTGTTGTTTTTTTAAACACAAAATTTTTAAAGGTCATTTTGTATTTAATAAAGGTCTTAAATTTTATGTTATGTATAAAATTTATTGGATAATCTTTTTCTTTCAGCACTGTTTGTATAAGTCAGGAATTCTGTCCTGCTTTAAAATCATGTGACACATTCATCTAAGATTGCTCCTTTATAGATAAAAACAAAATAGAAATCTCTGATGTCCTTACTCTTTTTGAGTTATCTGAACTTTACTTTTCCTATTAGTTAACATGAAGTAAATGAGCTCTAATCTTTAAGTGGAAAATTGGGATTACCTAAATTTATTGAAGGGAAATACCTAGCTTCATAGAGTGAAGAGGAATTGTACCAAAATGTTATGCTCACTCTTGCAAAAGAGTTTGATGACATTATCCATCACATAAGGAAGTGATGATGACAACTCCCAGGTAGCATTCTGGGAGGGAAGTTACTGATAACACTATGAATCAAAAACTTTAAATGCTCATAGTTTCCAGTTAATGATCAGTCAGTTAATACTAGGAGTCCTCTCTTGAATCTACTAGTATTTGCATAGCAAGCATACCATTTTTTGTTAAGATTAAATATTTATTTGGGTTATGAAAGGGAAAGGCTGATGGAGAATTAAGGAGAATAAAGATACCCTTTAAGGCTGCTACTGGCCTGGAGTACATTTGCCACCCTGATGCCTTTTTGGGTCTCTGAGAACTCCTGAGGAGCCCATACAGTTTTGAGGAAGCATAGTTTAAAAAACATTTTCAGAACTTAATCCCCCTGCCCCTTAACTCTTATATATTCAGAAAATGTTTTGGGGTTCTTAATTTATATATTCCATCTTTAGAGTCTACTTAAAAATGGCATCTTAGAACCCTCACCCTACCAATCAAAGTTTATTAAATGTTCAAATCAAGTCACTTTCCTACATGATAGAAGGAGAGGTTAGTCATTCCTTCTCTGTTTTCCCATAGTCCTTTGTTCACACTGCTGTTATAGCACTTATCATGTTATACACATTGAATTATAATTTCTAAGAACACTCTATTCTTCCACTAATCTTAGGTTTTGGAGATCAGGGATCATATTTTATTCATCTCTGTACTCTCACTATTCTGAGGAAGTTCCCAGAAGTTAGTAAGTATCTAGCGAAAGTGCCAACCGTTGGGAGGTACCCCCAGCTACTTCCCCAAGGAACTGATAGTTTAGTTAGGGAAATGAATTGAGATAGTTTCTTGACTTTGCTTTTTTTATATATATTTTTATTGATTTTTCATAGAGAGGAAGGGAGAGGGATAGAGAGTTGAAACATCAATGAGAGAGAAACTTCGATCAGCTGCCTCCTGCACACCTCCGACTGGGGATGTGCCCGCAACCAAGGTACATGCCCTTGGCCAGAATCAAACCTGGGACCTTTCAGTCCACAGGCCGACGCTCTATCCACTGAGCCAAACCGGTTAGGGCTTGACTTTGCTTTTTAAAAATCACCATACATACTTTCTAATAATAGCAATTGCTTATCTATAAGTAATAATGATCCTTATTTTGAGTGCTGATTTCTTTAAGGGCTCCAAGACTCTAGTATTTTTGAAAATGACATGCTGAGCACTATTCTTTTGGAATGTCCAGTGACTTGACTAATTTCAGTACCTCTACAGAACAGAAAGCAAATCACATGTTCTCCAATTGAAGTGAGAGTAAATGTCTGGATACTTGGAGTATTCCTAATATAGAGCTAAATTATACTGGAAGAATTAACCTACCTGATTACCCTCCATCCAATTCCTAAAGAAGTGACTCTTACATTTAAATCAATATTTAGAATTTGATCATAAGAAACATAAAATAATATCACTTATTTTAATATAAAGTAGAGATTTTAATTCAACTCACATTTATTATGAATCTATGAGACAAAACATTTGGATATTTGTGCTTCTAAGCTTCTTCACCTTTTAATAGTATGTTCTCTGTATTTTTTTTACATCTACATGCATGTTTAATAAACATTATTGGTTAATGGAATGAATTATGAACCTCTGCTATGGCAAAACTGGTTAGTCTTGGCCTTATTTCATTAAGTCATTGAACTATTAGTCTTCTTATGATGTGATCTAAGTTTTTGTGTTCTGGAACATATTATTAAGATATGAAACAATAAGAAACATAAATATGAGAGCCACAGAAAGCCTTCTAGTTATTACAAACAGTAATTTCATTACTACTACTAGGGGCCCAGTGCACGAATTTGTGCACCTTGAAAAGAAATTGCAGGCTGCAAGGCTGTGGTGGGCACAGGGGCAGGTCTCAGTCCATCCTCCGCGGCCCCTCCCACCGTGGCCCCCGGTCCCCTGTCTGCCAGCAGCCCTGCTCCCGCCGCTTTCACGTGCTGACTGAGCCGGCCCCGCTTGCACCCACTGATGGTACTGAGCGATTGGGGCCAGCACCAGCAGCAGGTGAGAGTGAGGCCGGCACTGGCGGCGGGTGCAAGCAGGGCCATTGCTGGCAGCAGGTGCAAGAGGCAGCTGTTGGCCTCGATCGCCCCTCAGGAGCAAGGGGAGGTGGAGAAGCCCTGGGGGGTGATTGGGGCCGGCACTGGGCACCCGCAGTGGGTGCGAGCAACGGCTCCAGTGCCCACAGCGGGTGCGAGCGGGACCGGCACCAGCAGCAGGTGCAAGCGCCCGGCGGGACCGCGGCATGAGGGAGCAAAGAATTTTCAGTAATCACCAGAGGCTCACCCCGATGACAGCAACCAGTGCCCCACCTTGATCTAGTGCCCCCACTCACCTGCTCCACCATCCTACCACGGCTGATGCCACCATGTTCTGCGCGCACACCCTGGTGGTCAGCATACGTCATAGCGACTGGTTGGTTGGTTGTTCCACTGTTCAGTCTGTTTGCATATTAAGGTTTTATATACTAGTATATAGATAGCACATCAGAAATTACAGCAACTACTGATTTTCTTATATTAGAGAATTCATTTTATAATTGAACAGAATTCCAGCATAACAAACTAGATCACAATAAAAATTATTCTACATTGAAATGTTGGGTTACTCCAGTGAAGGACCAGATGTAATCCTTATTGTTTCTTAAAACACATTGCAGACCAGTAGTTTTATTGCTAGCTTTACCCAGTGGCCAAATAAGTTTCTATTGAACGACTACAAAAAACGTTTTACATAAATGTTAAAGGCACGCTTTAAAATTAAAAACCCATTGCATTTTGAAGTTATTTATTTATTTATTTATTTATTTATTTTTTAAATATATTTTATTGATTTTTTACAGAGAGGAAGGGAGAGGGATAGAGAGTTAGAAATATCGATGAGAGAGAAACATCAATCAGCTGCCTCCTGCACACCCCCTACTGGGGATGTGCCTGCAACCAAGGTACATGCCCTTGACTGGAATCGAACCCGGGACCCTTCAGTCCGCAGGCCGACGCTCTATCCACTGAGCCAAACCAGTCAGGCTTTGAAGTTATTTATTACATGTTCTTACAAGCTATTATCTTTTTAAAGTATGATACTTTGTAAAACACTGTGTAATATGAAGCAAGAATTCTCGTGATCTGTCTGCAATGTGTTAAGTATAAGACTATAGTTGCAACATTGAAAACAGGGTATTGTTAGCTTTTATGTAATCAAGTATTGCTTGTATTTTGATGAAATATAGTAGCTGGTGTTGTTTTTTTGCCAAGAAAACGTGGTTTTTTAACTGAAGTTAATTGCAGTCTTGGTAGTGTTATGTTCAACCAAGGTGAAAGTGACAGTAGGATCTAGAGTTTTAGAAACAGTTAAAATGTTAAACTTGAAGGGAAGGAAAGGTTTTCCTCTACAGAACCATTATTCTTTAAAAGAACATTAAAAATGTATTTCTAAGGTCTTAACTATATAAACCTCTACATTTTTTCACATTATTAAAGATCAGGAAAACCAGTTTCTAATAAACCCATTTCTTAGGGCTCCATTGTCCTGGCAGCTTTCCTGATGAATGTGCACTGTAGCTGATAAGTTAAGGGCCCACTTGAGTTTTATTGTAAATGTTTTTGAGCCATGGACTACTGGGGCCAATTCTGAGCTTGTTCCTGCCTGTTTTGGTTCTGGCCTTTATTTCCATTCTGTCAGAGAAAGTGATAATTTCATAGGTACAGATCTCTGTTAACATTCCAGAGCCCTGACCCAGTTCCTCCTGAAGCTAGTTAATGGTTCTGTAGTATAACGGAGGGAATATAGTGTGAGGCTAATGAAGTAAAAAAATTACGGAGCCAAACTGCCAGCATTCAAATGTTGGTTCCACCACTTATTAGTTCTGTGACCTTGGACAAGTTATCTGTAAAGTGAGGGTAAATAACTACAGTACTTTTCTCAGGTAGTACTTATGTGGATTATAGGAATACACACATACAGGCATCCTAGAACAGTATCTGGCACAAAATAAGTTACTATGTCACTGTTAGCTTTAATAGTATTGTTACTCAGAGTCTCCACAGTTAACACCCAGGACATATGACTTATGTAGGAGCTAAGAATCACATGTCAGTCTGGTTATAGAATGTGGTACAGGTTGTTTGCTTTTACAGAAGAAATTAGAAAACAGGGAAGGGAGAGTCAATGCTATTAGATTTGTGTTTGGAACTATAGAAGCAAGAGAGTCAGAAATCTTGTCCCTCACAGTTACTCTAGTCTTGAGATCTGTTGTGTTTCATTTATACTGAGGACTGGCAGAAAAAGCTCTGGTAAATAAGCTTAGGACTTTGCAAAGAGTCAGTTGGTTCTGTACTACATATAGTGACTTAATAAACACTTGGGTGAGTTGTATACATGGAAGGTTTTATCTAGAAGTTGGCACATAAAGTTTTATCTAGAATTAGAACAAGAATTAAAAATACAATACATGAAGCCTATAAGTATCCATCTCACCCTGCAGTAAGAGTTGATCTTCCCTGTTATATTTTGTAGTTTGGTGCTATGTAATCTATCAGAATTTTATTAATCCCACTTACACAGGCAGCCATCTGGACCTTCTTTAAGCAAGACCAGAGCAGTATACAGCTAAGATGATTGATGGGCTCTAGAATTGATTAGTTGTTCTGTGAGACAAATGAACTGTTTTGGCAGAAAATACCAGAGGTCACTGCTGTGGTCAGACACAAAAGCCTGTAGAATTTTAAAGAGATTCTTTCATTATTGACTTATAAAGTTAAAAATTTTAAACAATAATGGATTTTGAAAATATTTTAGAAATATCTCTTCATTGGCTGCTCTTTAGTTCTGATTATAAAATGGAGGATATAAGTATTAAAAACAAAAATGAATGTGATTATTTTATGCTTTAATTTTATAATTTTTGGTGAAAATACGAACTGAATAAAAGTAGTTTAAAAGCCTGTCACTTATATAATATTGTACTCTAAAAGAGTATGATTGGAGAAAAAGCTATTGTAAGTGACTTATAAAATGAAATGGTATAAAATTCCATGTAGTTATTTATTCAGAGCCTTATAGCAATCTCTTTGTGGGGTTTTCTTTCTGTTTTTAACAAATCTATAAGATTCATAGGCTTCATTAGTATTTTTTTTAATTGAAAATTTGGATTTTTATGCTTCCAATAAGTTAAATCACTCTGGGATACCACTGTCCCATTAACACTACTGCCCTTAGCACCAAAAAGATTATCTTGCTTCCTTTCATCTGTTTAGCTGGTAATAGTGAAATCCTTCCCTATTTCACTGTGTTGCCCATGACCAACATTGTGTTAAGACTTTGGTGATAGGTGATAAATTGGATGACATATGTCTTGTTACATTCTGGTTATTCTTTGAGGACTACACAAGTGTGGATAGGCAAGTGGAAAACGCCCCCTTGAGAATCTGACTGCTTAGAATGAACTTGAGTTATGGATTTATTCAGCCTGTAAAACCTCAGCTGGCATAAATAATTGAGAAAGCAAAGGTTTGTCTGTGGTGCATACCTCAGGGACTCATGGCTCCCTTCCTCGTCTCTACCTCCCTTTCTTATGAAAATGATCCCAGTTGCACTCCTAGATAATAACACACCAAGCAATTAAAAGCCATGGGTGGCTGGAGAGAGGAGAAAAGGTTTAGTTAATGAGCTTTTCCTCTTCCAGTGCCCATGAGAGCCTCAGGAATGACAAGGCGATTAAAGCGAAGAGATAATTATAGATTATGTGAAAATGGGTCCCTTGAGACAAATGGGTCTTGACATAAACAGTAACTGTTGTAAAAGTCTCCTGGCTCTCATATTCACCCTTTTCTTATGCGCTTTATTTAGCTCCTGTGTCATGATGTCAACCAAGCATATAGGCACATCTACCTGTTTGCAGATCAACAGCCTTTTCTGAGGAAGAGAATCATTCAACAACTGAAACCAATCCGTAACTTTCTCTTCCTCTCTCCTTTCTTTTTTCTTCCCCCTTTTCCTTTTCTCTACTTTGTTCTCTCTTTTCTGTCTACCCTTTCTTCTAATATTTTTCTTCTTTTTCTATAAGTGGTACCTGTGAAATACTAAGCACTTAGACTTGTTTACATAATTTAGTGTATGTATGTGTGTGTACACATATCAAGATGTGTATACTACGGGTATGTTGTTTCTAAGTCTGTCATATTGTTCTACTCTCTCATCCCCTAACATATTAGAAATTCTGTTTCTTCAGGTTCAAAAATAATGCACATTCTTCTACTTTTTTTTTTTAATATATTTTATTGATCTTTTACAGAGAGGAAGGGAGAGAGAGAGAGAATTAGAAACATCGATGAGAGAGAAACATCGATCAGCTGCCTCCCGCACATCTCCCACTGGGGATGTGCCCGCAACCCAGGTACATGCCCTTGACCGGAATCGAACCCGGGACCCCTCAGTCCGCAGGCCGACGCTCTATCCACTGAGCCAAACCGGTTTCGGCTCTTCTACTTTTTATTACTGCCACTATCATGCCCTTTGCATGATCATCGCTACTCTTAAACAATCATTGTCTCTTGGCCAGGACACTACAGAACGGTTTGAAACTGGATTTCTCTCTTCCTGTGCTGTCTCTTCCCCGGATTTATAACTCAGATCTCATCATATCACTCTCCCGCTTAAAACCTTTTAATGATTTCCTATAGCACTTGGGATAAAATTTTAAATCCTTAGCATGTCTTATAGGGCCCTCATCATCTTCATCTAATGCCAATTTTCCCCTCTGCACCACCTCTTTGTTCACTCTACTCCAACTACATTGGCTTATTTTTATTTCCTTGAAAGTCAATAGATGAATTGATTGATAGTGTTATATAAGGATATATGATACATAACCCCAGCTTACAGTATATGCTAAAAACTTTTGGTAAAATTGCTAACATTTATTGACTACTTCTTGTAAGCTAGTAACCAGAATGATCCTATGAGCTGTAGGTATTATTAATACTGTACAGTGGGGCCTTGACTTACGAGTTTAATTCGTTCCGTGACGGAGCTCATGACTCAAATTACTTGTATGTCAAAACATAAAGTGAACGAGTGAGACACGTGATGCTGGGCTGATGTTGTGGCGTTCACTGTGACGTTCGCTGCGCCAACTAGCAGTGGGGTATCTGAAGCTGGCTCGTAACCCGAATTTTAGCTCGCAACTCAAAGCAAAAAATCAGCCGAGAGACGGCTCATATCTCGAAAAACTCGTTAGTCGGGACACTCATAAGTCAAGGCCCCACTATATCTGTATTTTATAGATGAGGAAACTGAGACTCAGAGAAGTTAGGTTACTTGCCCAAGGTCACGTGGTTGTAACTCTGCTCTTAACTGCTACAGTTGTAATCTCCAACTGATGAAATCGAATTTGACAGTTGTTATTATATTAATGTACTAAATATCTTCAGTTTAAATTTTGAATTAAATCTCATTCTACTTAGTGTTTTTAAAAATGTGCTTTACTGGTAAAATTAGAGAGTATAGTCTTTCATTTATCAGTGTCCTGATGATGATGATGATGATGATGTTTTCTTTGGATTAATTGTTTCTATTGATTTTAGACTTACCTTAATGGTTGAGAATATAACTCAGCTCTGCAGAGCCTGTTAGTCAAGGGATTCTATAGATTTTTCTATAGATGTGGCCACTGGTTTTGCAAGAATTGATCAGAATTGAACTGTTTTTTCTTATAGGCATTAAAAGTATCAAATTTTCAACCAACTTTTTTAGAGTTAAGCAGATTTTAAGAGGTGAAAATTTATTTTCGGTAACTGGTGTGTTTATGAATCATGGCTAAATAACTTTTCTAGTATAATGTGTTATTTACAAGAAGTATACATTGGTCTTCCCTTTGTCATTGCTTGCTTGAGAAAAATATGTTAATTACAGATTAACAATATAAATAAAATAATAAACAGAACTTTGTATTTGAGGCTTTTCGAGTTTTCTAGTCCTTTAGGTACACTGCTTATATATCGCAGTCTGAAAATAGTTATTACTTGGTGAAAGAAGATGTTGCCATGTCACGTAGCAGGAGGGGAGGAACTAACTGGTTATTTCCCATAACTGATCCCAATTGCAGTTCGAGTAGCAAGCATTCTGAGTTGGAGGATTGTGATTCAGTATACCCTGTATGAATTCTTTCAGTCATAGTTCACTTGTCCATTTGGCACTGTGTAGTTTGAACCTATCCTATTACTTCTTTGACTCTAAAGCACCATTGGTTTTAGAACACCATTTTTTAAAAGCCACTAATCAATTATAAGATGTCACACATTGTAAGATCTACCAGAAACATTAAAATATAAAAAAAAATGTATTTTAGAATCAATGAAATCTGGCAACTTAAGAACAATTTCTAAGTGACTATTTGTTATCCAGGATTTTAAGAACAACAAAAAAACAGTTTCTTAAATGCCTTGGTCTGAATTCTAGGCTTCTTGAACATAGTTACTGCTCAAGTGTTTTGCCTCCTTCAGGACTTAGGATCAAGGTATTTCAGAAAGAATACTGTACTATTTGCAAGTTTTACCTGGGGATCATAGTATAGGCTCTCATTTATGGTCTTTGGTAAGATTGAATGTTTTACAAAGGTGAAATTAACATCTAAAATTTGAATTAAATGTTAATTAAAAATTGGGACTTTTCATGTGCTAAATATGACAGCTATGACTACTGTTCAATCCCTGAGTTAGGAATTGACTTTATCTCTTTTGCTCCTCCCATATAAGCCTTACACACCAGCTTCACCAAGGTTCTAATGAGGCCTCCTGAGCAAACCATCTCCCAGCAGAGAAATACTTCAGAATGCTCTTTTCCTTAGATTGTTTCTTTTGGTCTGTGTTTAAATTGGCATCACTAACTTTTCCCCCATTAGTTGTCTCTTTGTTTTTTTAGATGTCTGAATCAAGTAGCTCTTCATGTCTACCTGGGAAACATTCCTTTTTCCTCTCATTAGTAGCTTATTTAGTTTAGTTTAACTTTAAGAGGGCAATTTTGTTTCCCTTTATTCCAGGTTTTGGAAGGTGAATAACTATTTTGTTCTCCTGCTAACTCATTACCTACATTAGTTTCTTACCTTATATGCAGTGAGTGTGCCAAGGCTCTTTGTGATCTATGTTCAGCATATCCCTCTAACCTTATCTCCCAATACCCGACCATAACCAAGTGCTTGAGGTTCCCCTGAACACTTCATTTTGGTGATACTTTCCTTTCATTTCTTCAGAATCCTTCAGTTACCCACCTGCGTTGTCATCTCATCCTTCAAAGCTAGGCTGTCATGTCAAGTCTCCTATACAGCTTTCTTTGATCATCCTTGATTAGCCTGCTCCTTGCTTTGGGCCTCTTCTGCTTTCTAAAATATTGGGTTAGTGACGTGGTACTCAAAAAATCTTCTTGCTGATGTAGTCCCTAAGATAATTTTGAAAGACTATGTTCCCTTTTACATTTTTTAAGATATCTAAAAAAATTACTTAAAAACTTAAATAATTTTCAAGGGCATAATCTCTGGCATTTTGTAAATAATGAAAATGTAAAATAAACATCATTTTTTAGATATATCCAAAGGAATCTAAGTGCTGTAATGATACCCTTTAAAAAAAAAAAAATACAAGAACATGCTACCATTGAGAGAAACTGGGAAAATGGTCCAAAAGATCTATTCTTTCTTACAACTGCATGCAAATCTTCAACGGTCTCAAAATAAAGTTTAATTAAATAAAATTCTGATCTTGACTTAAAAATACATGAACAAGTTCTTTAACAGAAATTTTACGTCATTTTTCTACTTCTCCCACATAATTTTATTTCAAAGTAATATATTTCGTGTAACCTTATCACACTCATAATTCTCTGCAACAAAAATATGTATATGAGTTAGTCTTTTAAAAAATTTTAAATTTTTGTTACCCCAAAGCTTTAAAGCATTAACTTTTTTTCTCATTTGAGTTACAATTATTTCTATACAGTTGATATACAAATAAATTTTGTTAAATAATTATTAAACATAAGGTAATTTTTATTGAAAATGTGTCAGTGAGCTAAGTTTTTAAAAATACGTAGTTTAACAGATGAATATTTCTATTAGAATGAGACAGGGTTTAACATCAAGTCTGCTTTTTGTTTTGTTCATTTCACTTCTTTCATCCTCTAACGTTAGTTATAGAGGGCTTCCCAACACCAAAGTTTTACCCAAATTGTCCCTTTATTTGGTACCATGGAAGACTTTATATCCTGAGGCAGTACAAACCGTTCCTAGTATGTTAAACAGTATTTTCATGCAAAGAGTAACAAGTTTAATTAATAGTAGTTTGCTAATTCTTAGTACAGTCTTTTGGGTTTACTTCCTAGAACAGCGGTTCTCAACCTGTGGGTCGCCTGCCATGAAACTTGACTACAGTATTTGAAATATTCTTTTGATAGGGAAATGTAGTCTTTGTAGAAAGTGGTACATCGCATATCTAGGAATGGGCAAGATTCTAGTCTTCCTGGTGTAGATGAAAGATGACCATACTTAAACACCATCCCTCTTTCTCATAAGGGTGTGCCTTTATTTTTCAAAGAGAGCCGGTGATTTTTTTCCTTCAAATATACAAATATATTTTCTGTCATTTTCGGGAAATTGGGAGTAATCTAAAGAGAGACATCTGTCTTGTGCTAGGAATAATGTGGGGAGGGACTACATCCTTGAAAGTAGTCACAAACATAACTCATACTCATCCATAAAGAACAGATATGATAATTTTACCTCTTATATTGAGGAAAGAGGGAGAACAATAACTGGGTAAGAATTATAAGAGAAAGGGAGATAAGTTGAGAACATGTAAAAGGGCACTAACATGTATTAAGGCTCTCCTGTATTTGGTAATGGTTGGAATCACTTGCACATGTTTCCTTTAAGTATGGATCCAGAAGGGGAGTTTGCCTCTGGGAGACTGTATTGACAGGGAAATGTAGAGGGGAAAGAGAGAATTTGATTTGTATATTGTACATAATCTTGTTAGGGGCAAGAAAGGAGATATGGAAAGATAGTGCTCCCGATGTTTCTCCATTTTGGCCACTAGGTGGTGACATTGTATTGACAGCTTGGTTGCTGGCAAGTAAGATAAGTCAGACTTGGAGTGAGGATAGAGAACTACTCAACAACTAAGCCCAAGCATTATCACTTAATTTTTTTAATATTAGTCATTCAACTTTGTATCATATTGTTGGTGATTTTATTGAATTTCTTCTTGATATTTAATTTACATTGTATACTCTACCCTGAAGTATTTTCTAAATACTTCTGTGTGCCTGACATATTTAGCAATGATAAAGTACAGACAATAAGCAGGTATTCAGATGAAAAACTGCCTCTGCCCTCCAAAAACTCTTATACCAAATCAGAATATTTGATGCACATAAGGAACATTGACAATATATTAAGCAAAATAAAAATTTGAATATGTTTGTACTATATTTACTCTTGTACACTGTTTAAGACATAGGTGTACATGCACATTTGAGATTCAGGAAAAGAGACCACGCAGAAGGTTTTCTTATCTATGAATAGCCGTTCCATGTTATTGGGTATGAGTAACTGACATCCCAAGGGTCCTCCTTACTTTCCTTTCTGTGCCCCACCATGAACTCCCCATTATTTTCAAATTCAAAACAATTGGTAAGTAGTATATTTTATATGATGACTTAAAATGACACAGCTCTTTCTCTCACAGTTGAAGTTGCTGCCTCTTGAATTAGAGGGGTCTCTGTTACTGTACTGGAGGAAAATAGGTCCCTATTATTACCAAGTTGGTATTCTGAATACATGTTTTCATAGAAACTGTGTTTTTTGGTTGTAGCTAAATATAGCTAAAGTGGTACTATTGGCAACCTTAATTTTTAAAATCAGACTTCTCCTTTCTGGGGTTTTAGCCTCAGACTTCTCTAATTTCTTTCAGAGTAGGTAATCTAGAAAAGCATTTTTCTCTTCTACAAAATGGACATTTTCAAGAGACCATAAAAGTAGGTTTGCAGTTGTGAATATGTGAAACACAAGTGTATTCTTGCATTATTTATTATTGTGTTATTTTCCATATGAGCAACTATAAACCTACTTTTGCTCACCTCTGTTTTGCTTTTAAACATGATTTCTTCCTGCACATGTACCTCATTTTCTCCAGCTTGAGGCAGACTGTTTCTCCTCTGTACTTTTTTAGGCCTTTCTAAAGATCCAGTTATACCCTATGTTACTGGTGTATCGATAATATCATCCCAACTCTACTGTGCATATATTGAATGCAAAGCTTTTTGCTTATCCTAGTTACCTATTACCAACAGAATCTTGCCCAGTGCCTTGCATGTAGTAAGTGCTCAACTGAATACATCAAATGCATAAGGAAAACTTAGATGAATAAGGCCAAAGTAGTGTATTTTAATGTAATTACCTCTGACTGAAAATATTTTTTATAGGGTATAAAGTATTTAAATTGGCTTTTAAAATAGGAGGACTCCTATGGCTAGATGCCTTAATTTCTGATGAATGGAAGCATGGTCTTGAGATTATAAAACACTAGTTTTTAGAGCTCAAATTGCATTTTTTAAGCCTGACCAGAAAATGCAGTCCACATAGGAAACAGTTTCATTTTAATATTCCAAAGGATTTATCCTTTTGAGAATCTCATTGAAGCTACCTTCCCCTCAACACCGCCCCCCCCACACACACACACAGAGAAACACACAACACACACATTCAGAAAAATGCACATGCATTTACATAGATAGTTCTGTATCCTATTTTAGGGAACTCAAAGACCTCATGTTAGGAACTGCTTTTGTGTGTAGAATAGATTACAGTTGACTAGTCGAGATGTAGCTAGATATAATAGAAAAATGTACTATATATAAAATCAATTGATCTGAGTGAGTTCTAGCTCTCTTGTTCTACCTTTGGTAAATTCGATGCCATTTGGAGGATCATGTAATCTCTCCTTGTTCTTTCTGAAGTTGTTGGATAAGTGTACATTAATTCTAAGTACATGTACTTAGAATGGTGTTGGATACCTAGTATGCTTCTCAGAGTTTGTTCCCAGTCTTTGTTTCTATTATCTCATGTAGGATTTCTGAATTTTGTGATGCTCTAATTATCTTTCCTTTAGGAAAATTACTTGTGTGTGTGTGTGTGTGTGTGTGTATATAAAATTTGAGTAACAATCAACTTGTCATTCTATTGTTCTTTAAGACAAGCAGTAAGCTGTATTCTGATCTTTTGATGCCTCTGTGTAGACATTACAGTGCTTCTTATCTCAGTGCTACAATGGAAAATTCTAACACAAAGGAAGTATGTGCCTGTCAGTGTGTGAAAGTAACTGGGGGAGGAAAAGAGCACTGAGATCATCTACTAAAGTTGTTATGTTATTGTGCTGGTGTGACTTGTTAAAGCAGTGAAGCATTTCCTTACAATTATAGTTGACTAGAGGCCTGGTGCATGGATTCATGCACCGGTGGGGTCACTCATCCTGGCCTGCGCCCTCTTGCAATCTGGGACCCTTCAGGGGATGTAGTAGTGCATGAAGTGGCAGGCGACCAGGGAGGAGCCCAAACCCAGGCAGGGCGCTGCGCTGCTCCCACTCATCCGGGCCACGCTGCACCTGTTGCTACTGGCACTTGGTAAGCTCACTGAGCATCATTCCCACTGTGGGAGTACACTGACCACGAGGGGGCAGCTCCTGCGTTGAGCGTCTGCCCCTTGGTGGTCAGTGCACGTCATAGTGACTTGTCGAACGGTTGACCGGTTGCTTAGGGTTTTATATATATACTAGAGGCCCAGTGCACAAAAATTTGTGCACTCGGGGGGTGTCCCTCAGCCCGACCTATGCCCTCTTGCTGTCTGGGACCCCTCGGAGGATGTCCACCTGCTGGCTTAGGCCCGCTCCCTGGGGGATTGGGCCTAAGCTGGCAGTCAGACATCCCTCTGGCAGCCGGGAGCCCTCGGGTGATGTCCACTTGCCAGTGGGGAGCAGGCCTAAGCTGCAGTTGGACATCCTTAGCGCTGCTGAGGAAGCTGGAGAGGCTCCCACCACCACCTCTGTACTGGCAGCTGTCAGCCTGGCTTGTGGCTGAGCAGAGCTCCCCCTGTGGGAGCGCACAGACCACCAGGGGCCAGCTCCTGCATGAGCGTCTGCCCCTTGGTGGTCAGTGTGTGTCATAGTGACCAGTCATTCCCAGTCTTTCTGCTGTTAGGGTCAGTTTGCATATTACCTTTTTATTATATAGGATAGAGGCCTGGTGCATGGGTGGGGGCCGGCTGGTTTGCCCTGAAGGATGTCCCGGATCAGGGTGGGTGTCCCGCTGGGGTGCCTGGCCAGCCTGGGTGAGGGGCTGATGGCTGTTTGCAGGCTGGTCACACCCCCTTCAGGGTGGGGGTTCCCACTGGGGTGCCTGTCCAGCCTGGGTGAGGGGTTAATGGCTGTTTGCAGGCTGGTCAAGCTTCCCCCCCCCCTCCAATGGGGACCCTCACCCCACGGAGGTTTGGCCAGCCTGGGTGAGGGGCTGATGGCTGTTTTCAGGCTGGCCCCCTTTAGGGTGGGGGTCCTTCTGGGGTGCCTGGCCAGTCTGGGTGACGGGCTGAGTGCCGTTTTCAGGCTGGCCAAGCCCCCCGGCGACGGAAGCTCCCAGCCTCTCCTTTTTTTCTTTTTTTTTTCTTTTTATTCTGGGATAAAAAGAAACTTTTTGAAACTTTGTAGCCTTGAGAGGAGCTCAGAGCAGGCCAGGGCAGGCGGGAGGGAAGCCTCCTGCTCGCTTCAGCTCCATGGCCACAGCAGGCTGAAAGCAGGTATCTGGGATTTATTTACCTTCTATAATTGAAACTTGGTTGCTTTGAGTGGAGCTCAGAGCCCGCTGTGGCAAGCGGGAAGCTTGGCTTCCTCCATCATTGGGGCAGCCAAGCCTCCTGCTTGCTCCAGCTCCATGGCTGCCAGCCGCCATCTTGGTTGGGTTAATTTGCATATAGTTGCTCTGATTGGCTGGTGGGCATGGCTTAAGGCATAGCAAAAGGTGCAGTCAATTTGCATGTTTATCTTTTATTAGTGTAGATAGATAAGAACTTTCGTCTTTTTCAGAGGTTGGATGTATTATGTCTTATTGAAAATCCATTATTGTTCATGTAAAATCCTTTATAAAAACAGATTTTATTAATGTTTGTCAGCAGCAATCAGGTTGTATTAAAAATATGTGACTTTTTATTTTTACTCTCATTAGGGAAGAAGACAAAAACATATTTGATTACTGCAGAGAAAACAACATTGACCATATATCCAAAGTCATCAAATCAAAAAATGTGGATGTGAATATGAAAGATGAAGAGGTATGAAAAACATGCCCTGTAATTATATTCTTATGCTTTCTTGTTCTGCCCCAGTGCTTTTTTCTAAATGGCAGGCCTGTGAACTACAATTCAAAGAACAGTATGGTTAAGAGAATGTCAGAATATCTAAATGAGATGGTGTCAGCCAGTGAAGATACTTCCTGTGTATGTAGCCATCATATTTCTGTCATGGCACAGAAGCTACTATGTGAAACTTGCACTCAAATAATTCATATTTGTTTATGATAAAGGGAGAGACAGTTAACACAAGTAAGATCTATAGAAAATCTGTAATAATAAAAGCATAATGTGCTAATTCAGCCGGACATCCTTCTGGACGACCTTCTGGATGAAGCTGGGGCTGCGAGGGAAGCCCTGGGTCCTGGGTGCCTGCTGGCAGCTGGAGGAAAGCCTGGGTCCGGGGTGCCTGTCGGCAGCTGGAGGGAAGCCCCAGCCGGTCCTGGGTGCCTGCCGGCGGCCGGAGGAAAGCTTGGGTCCGGGGTGCCTGCTGGCAGCTGGAGGGAAGCTTGGGTCCGGGGTGCCTGCTGGCAGCTGGAGGGAAGCCCCAGCCGGTCCTGGGTGCCTGCTGGCAGCTGGAGGAAAGCTTGGGTCCGGGGTGCCTGCTGGCAGCTGGAGGGAAGCCCCAGCCGGTCCTGGGTGCCTGCCGGCGGCTGGAGGGAAGCCCCAGCCGGTCCTGGGTGCCTGCCGGCGGCCGGAGAGAAGCCTGGGTCCTGGGTGCCAGAGGGAAGCCAGTGCCAGCAGCTGGGGGAAGGAAGGCCTACTCTTGTATGAATTTCATGCATCAGGCCTCCAGTATAAAAATATTTAGCCCAGCTGGCGTTGCTCAGTGGTTGAGCGTCAACCTATGAACATAGAGGTCAGGGTTCAATTCTCAGTCGGGGCACATGCAGATTGCATGCTCAATCCCTGGTGTGGGGTGTTTAGGAGGCGGCCAATCAATGACTCTCATTGATGTTTCTGTCTGTCTCTCCCTCTTGCTCCTTTCTAAAATCAATAAAAAATATATATATATAAAGAAATATTATAAATAGCTTTAGTGTTCTCTATCATTATATCTTAAATGGTATATTGTCCTTTACTCAATAAGTATATTTCTAGAAAACTCAGAATTTTGGTAAATCCAATCATTTAAATGTGGACCCACTATTTAAATATATTTTGTAAAATATATTATTTCTTAAGTTTATTTGTTTTGTGAATAATACTATTTATTGAGCTTAAATTGTCCCTGAATTTTAGTTTTTAAAAAAGATGCAAACTTTAATTCACTTTTAATTATTTTTCTCATTCTTTGGTAATACAGTGAAAGCTGATTGAAATGACCAGCAGGTGGCAATTGTTAGGAAAAGGGCATGCAGTGATCATAGATGATGTGTAGAGTAGATAAATGATCAACTTATGTATTAATTGAGAGCTCTCTGTATAGGATAGCCCTTTGTGATTATGCAAAACAGTTTATTCTTTATTAATTATTATTTTCCATATGAACAACTGTAAACCTACTTTTGTCCCACTCGGTATTATCTCACTTAAGGCAACATCTTTCCTGTAACATATTGTCAATGACATCTAGAACTGAAAATGTAAGGCTGTAATTCTATAGTAAAGGGGAACCAGTAATACTGTTTGTTTTCTCCTAAGTATTGAAACAAACCATCAAGAAAAATGTAGCTAGAGAAAAGTAGATGCCAGATTGTGAAATAATAAAACTAGGTCATGATTCCAGCTAAGGGTCTTTGCCTTTCAGGATCAGAATACTTTTTCTTAGGGAATCAGGCATGATTATTTCCTTTGATTTTATTGTCTTTTCTTATTTTTGTGCTCCTGAGTTAAGATTTTTTATAAAATTAATACATGTGAATAGTTCAAAGAATATCAAATTATGTCTTAAAACAAAAAAGTACTCCCTTACCTGCATCCTTCTCACATTTGATTCTAGCTCCCTTGAGGCAAAAATTTTCCATTCTTTTAGTTGTTTCTTTTGCAGTTTACCTACATAATCCTATATAATAAAGGGGTAAAATGCAAATTGACCCTAACAGCGGAACGACCCAGGAACGACTGGTCACTATGACACGCACTGCTCAACACAGGAGCTGGCCCCTGGTCATCAGTGTGCTCCCACAGGGGGAGCTCTGCTCAGCCATAAGCCGGGCTGACGGCTGCAAGCACAGCAGTAGTGGTGGTAGCCTCTCCCGTCTCCTTAGCAGTGCTAAGGATGTCTGACTGTGGCTTAGGCCCGCTCCCCACTGCCAGGGGCTCCCGGGCTACCAGAGGGATGTTTGACTGCCAGCTTAGGCCCGATCTCCTGGGGAGCGGGCCTAAGCCGGCAGGTGGACATCCCCTAAGAACTCCCAGGCTGCCAGAGGGATGTCTATGACTGCCAGCTTAGGCCCAGTCCCCCTGGGAGCGGGCCTAAGCTGGCAGGTGGACATACCCCGAGGGGTCTCAGACTGCAAGAGGGTGCAGGTCAGGCTGAGGGACCTCCCAGAGTGTACGAATTTTTGTACACCAGGCCTCTAGTGTAATATAATTAGTTATATTATGACTACATAAATATTGTCCATTGTTGAGCTATGGATTGTACTATATGTGTTAGCTTTTGCTGTAGCAAAAACAACCCCAAATTTCATTGGCTAACAAAAACATTTTTTTTTCTCTCTCATATTTCAAAAGGGTTTTGGGGTCACTTGAGGCTCTGCTGGGTTCTGCTAGCCTTGTTTGGGATCAGTTCATCTTGATTTTGTGTATTTTCTCATTCTGAGATCCTATCTCAATAGATAGGGGCAGAAACTAAAGGCAGAAAGACCAGATCCACAAATACATTTAAAGATTTTGCTTGGATGAGGCATGTGTCACATCTACTCAGAGTCCTTTGGCCAAAACAAGTTACAAGGGCAAGTCCCAGGGCAGTAATGGTAGGAAGTCTGCTTTGATTATAGAGAAGAAAGGCGAGGGTGGGAAGAGAATGAATAATTACATAGTTATGAAAAATACAGTCTGCATACCGGGGACAACATTTTGTTTTACTCAAGGTTAATAATTGCCTCTTTTCTTTGTTTTTATATTTTCTATGTTTCTGCCATTAATTTTTTCCTCAGATTGCCCAACAGAGGTCTTTTCTGTACAAACACATTAGGTATTCAATGCCATATATTTTTTAGCAATGTTCCTTCTGAAAACCTCTTTCCTTCATCTATAATGCAGACTGGCTACTCTCCAGACCTGTTGCATAGATGTCATCCTGTCCTGGGAATTCTCTTCCCCTTTCTTCTGGATTCTTCTGTTTTCTGATCCTAGGTCTTCATCTCTTACTGTTTATTTTCCTGTTTTGATGGAGTATCTCCCTCCCTTACTCATTTCCTGGCTTTGATGCAGTATTTCCTTCAATAACTGCCTGAGAAAGTAAATGTTTTGAGATCTTCCTTGTTGAAAATGTTTCCATTAGAGTTTTAGCATATTCCAAATGCTCAAAAAAAAAAAAAAGATGAATTGCCCTGGCCGGTGACACAATGCACCTAAGAGTCTTGGGTTCGATTTCAGTCAAGGGCACATGCCTAGGTTGCAGGTTTGATCCCTGGCCCTGGTTGGGGTGTTTGCAGGAGGCAACCAATCGATGTGTTTCTCTCACATTTATGTTTCTGTATCTTTCTCTTCCTCCCTTTCCCTCTGCCTTCCTCCCCCACTGACTATCTCTCCCCCTCCCTCCCTCCCTCCCTCTAAAAGTCAATGGAAAAATATCCTCAGGTGAAGATTAACAAAAATAAAATAAAAGTTAGGAGGGAACAAGGAATAAAACTTTAAAAAAAGATGAATTAATGGATGATTGAAAGAATGAATAACTAGAAGCAGTATAATATAATGGTGATGAGCTGGACTACATAGGTTCAAGTCTTAGCGCTGTTACTTTCTAGCTGTATATCCTTTCTGTGATTTCGTTTTTCTGTGATTTAGTTTCCTAATGTGTAAAATGGTAATAATAATAGCACCTGTGTCTGAGGGTTAAATGAGTTAATATATATAAAGCAAGTAAATAGTATCTGACACATAAATAGTAAGCACTCAATAAATTTTAGTTACCTTGATTATTCTTAATGAATAATATGAATAAAGAATGAGACTATAATGAAAAGATGAATGAAGAAGCCACTCACCTCTTTTTTTTTAACTTAATTTTTTAGAGCAGTTTTAGGTTTACAATAAAATCGAGAAGAAGGTACAAAGATTTCCCACGTACCTCCATACCCCACACATGTAGAGCCTCCTCCTTTATTAATATCACTCATCAGAATGGTAATTTTTCTTTTTTTACCAAGGATGAACCTACATTGAGATATCAGAACCACCCAAGTTCCTAGTTTACCTCAGGGTTGATTCTTGGTGTTGTACCTTCTCTGGGTTTGGATAAATGTAAAAATAGTACTGAAAATCAGATTCACACATGACCTTTGCAAAGATTATTGGACAGCAGTGAAAGGGATAACATAAATGTTTAGAACACAAACAGCTTACACTAATAACACCCTTTTTTGGTGAAAAGAAAAGGAAAACTTGTAAATGCATTGCTTCTGTATCATTCAGTTACTTTGATATAGTAGCTTCCCAGGTTTTCCAGTTTGTTACCCATGCAGCTACCTTTACCCCAGCCTGCCAGAACATTCGATGAAGTGCTTACACATTCATAGACTGAGACGCCAAGAATTCAGTTGGGTTCTCTCATTGCTCCAAGCAGATTTCTGCCCTCTCAGCCATGACAGCACAGGCTGGGCTTTGAATACTGATGGCAAGCCCTTCTATTATTAATCAGGGATTTGTATGAATTAATTTAAGAACATGAGGGAGATGAGAGCTTAAAATGAGAATTAAACTTAACGTCCTAAATAAGATAAATGATACTGCTTAATGATATTTCAAGCTCTAGCAAATAAAACAACAACTTGGTAAGCGTTGGTGGTGGACTAAAAGTATATAACTTCAAAGTTAAGTTGCTAACTAAATACTTTTAACCCCTTTATCAGAAAAATGGCATTTCTCTATAATAGGTTGGGGAACAATTACATTTTTGAGAAGATATCCCATTCTTTGTGTTTATCTATGTGATATATGAACTTGAGATATTTCACTACTGATTGCCTAAGATTTTTTGGGATGGTGTAAGACTGTATTTAAAGTGTTTATCCTGCAGATTCAACTCAATTTTAGTCTTGCCCTTAGATGACTAAAAATTATTACACTTAAAATTTGCTATGAGCACATAAATAAATTTAATTATAGTCATGAAATATGCTACATTTGCATCCCCACATATTTGAAATAAGCACAATTATTATATTGCCTGAAATGAATATTTGGATCTGTAACTATTATAGCACATGAACATATGTAAGTTGCCTTTTAAATAAAATATTAATATTTCATAATTAAGTTATTTTATTATGTATAAGTATAGTTCCTGATATATATCTTTTATTTATTCAGGTTGTAATTATAACTACTAGAGTAAGGCATATACTTCTAATTTGAGAAAGTTACATGGTGTTGCCTACTGATACAGTAATTAGGAGATTGTGTATTATGATATATAGTGGAAAAAGTTTTGTAGTTATATTTATTCGGGAAGCTATCCTCATATCAAATGTTTAAGGTCTGAGCTTATAGCATCATGGTGCTGTGTGTACTCATTTCTTATTTAAATTGTAACTTTTATTACATTTTTTAACCATTTGCAGAAATATGTGGAAATTGAGGTAGGCAATATGAAAAGAAATGTAGAGAAGTATATCTGAAAGCATAATAATTTTTTAATGGTTATTCAGTTTGTATCATCGAGCCAAATATTTACAGTTTTTCAAAAATATATTTCTTTTAAGAGTAACGAATTATTTAAATAATTTGTAAAGTATGTGTGATGTGAGCAGAATATTTATTATCAGTCATCAGATACAAATTACATCTGCATAATTCTTGTCACGCACATTATTTCTCAGATCAGTACCATAGAGAATATACATTAAATGCGTGCTTATTGATTATATTTAAATAATATTTTAAATCTTTACATTAATTTAAATTTTTAGGATCAATGTAGCAATATACCAACACTTGAACAAAATAGATTACAGTATTTCAATGCTAGCTACCATTGGTTCCCCCAAAAGCATTCATACAATTCATTGGCTTTCCGTAGATTCTTATCTAATGCACCCCCAATATCCCCTTTATTGAGCTATTTTTTAAGTTAAATTCTTTCCTTTCTATCCTTTTGAAGGTATAATTGTTATACCATTTTCCATATATGTTTATTGATCCTTTCAAATATTTTGAGGGAAATCATCTTTCTCTTGACTCCATTTCTTTTTTTTCTCGCTTTGTTTTAAAGCTGTGGCACATATCTAACACTTAATTATGAAACATTTTAAACATACAGAAAAGTTGAAAGAATTTTACAGTGAATGTCTATATTGCAACTACCTAGATTCTACCACTAATGTGCTTGTTTTATCAATATTTACCTATCTCGCTATTCAGCCATCAATCATATTTTGCTGCATTTTTATCAGAGTATTTTGCAGACAGTATACTTCCTTCTAAATCAGCGGTTCTCAACCTGTCGGTCGCAACCCCTTTGGGGGTCAAACGACCCTTTCACAGGGGTCGCCTAAGACCATTGAAAAACACATATATAATTACATACTGTTTTTGTGATTAATCACTATGCTTTAATTATGTTCAATTTGTAACAATGAATTTGGGGGTCACCACAACATGAGGAAATGTATTAAAGGGTCGCAGCATTAGGAAGGTTGAGAACCACTGTTCTAAATGCTTCTGCATACATATCATTAATTAGAGTTCAGTATTTAGTTTTTCTTTAACGATAACATTTATATACGATGAAATGCACAATTCTTAAGTGTACATTCCATTATTTTTGACAAATGCATGTACCTGTATAACTGAAACTCCCATCAAGATAAGACCCTTAGTGTCACCCCAGAAAATTCCCTCATGCTCTTTCCCAGATGGTTCTATCTCCTTATTCCTCAAAGGTAACAGCTGTTCTGATAATTGTTCTATAGATTGGTTCTGCTCTTCTCAAACTTTATATAAATGGAATTCTAATGTACTTTTTTTATGAGTCTACTTTTATTTATCATAATATTTTTGGGATTCATCCATATTGTTGTATAGATCAGTACTTCCTTTATATTGCTGAGTAATACTCCATCATATGAATATATTATAATTTATCTGTTGTTTTATAATGGACATCTGAGCTGTTTTCATGGCAACTTATTTTTGCTGTTATTACTTATTTTACACAGGATGAAGTCATATCTCCCTTGCTTATTCCTTCACTCTTACATCACTAACATTATGGTGGTTTAGGTTGGAGTTCTCACTGTAGCCACTTATATACAGTAATAGCAGAAAAGGGGAGAAGTTAGGGATGGGGTAGAGGACACAGAGTCATTACATGTTATTGGTACTAAAGTCAATCTCTACTACAATTGTACATTGAAATTCAGTTTTTCAAGTTGACCTGTTTGCAGTATTTCATTTGCTAATTAGACAGTACCCTATTATACCATCTTTGATACAGTGGCAAGGTGACACGTCTTATAAATTTAAACATGTTTTTGTCTACTGTATGTATGGTGTACATGCTTTGTATCTATTCTCCAAATACCATAAAAGCATCAAGACGTGTTTTATAATAGTCTCTTCATTTAATTTGTGATATCCCAAAGAAAATATAATTTTTTAAAAATTACGTGGTTTGAGGACAAGTAACTGAGGATATCAAAGAAGCATTTAAAATATTAAAACCCACTCAGTATTTTCCAGAAGATGTGAAAGTAATACCACTTAATAGGTTAGCTGCCACCCTGCACTTTTGAAGCACTTTGAGTCATTCATCTGTCTGAGGTAGGACAGTATTAGTACCTTTGCTTGGTTAATAAATGAGAACTCCCTGCCACCACCCTCCCTGGGTTTTACTATATTTGAAATCCAGAATTTATCCAGTGCGCTCCAAACAGTGCTTGTGTGGTCTTCTGGTGTCCTAACAAGGGTTCCTTTTAAAAATGGCCTTCCTCCCTTATCTCCTGAATACTTGTGGGATGTTTTTGTGCAGAAGAGTTGTTAAAACTAGATACAAAGAATTGTTCTTTTTGTAGTAGCAGTAAATTGTTTTTGTGGTAGCAGTAAAAATAAACTTAACTTGAAAATTTGTAAGAGATTATATCATTCATAGAAGATAAAAGTTATATATAAAAATAGGTGAAATGCTTCATAAATGTGGATAAAGTCTTTAAACAGAACTTTATTGTGCACCTAATTCATGTTTTTCTTGAGAAAAGGGAAAGAAACCATGGGTGTTGAGTTTCTGATTTTGTCATAAATGGCTATGAGGATGGTATCTCTGCAGATTATTGCTTATCTTATTATTTGAACCGATAATCTTAAATTAGAGCATGTTTATAGGAACTTATTATTTGAATAAGTAAAGTGTCATCCCATTCAGACACCTGGCTGTGCTAGTCTTTGTTCATTTAAATACAAAACATTTTTAAAGCAAAAGTTCCAAAGCCTGGTTATTTTATCTATGCTTATTTACAAGTATATTTGATCCAGTTCTTGTTTTTGAGCTTCTTAATACTGCATAAAAATATTAATCATTAGTAGTCTTAATGTAGATAATCTTCAACACTTCTACAGAAAGTCATTGTCAGAATTCATTCCAATTCAAGGTTAATTAGTGTACCATTAAAATAATGTGTTACCAAAATTAATTACATTGCAGGTCAAGCAATGTGTTAAAAAGCATAGTGTAAGTGTCTGAGAGCACATCCTCCTCCTTAAAACATTGCTGTACAGTGCCACCCTGCTGGAAAATATATCCAAAGTGGATATCACTACTGAGGTCCAGTCATAGGTGTTCCCCCTAAAGTAAATTTTTGGCACCACATATGGGAAATTTAAAATATAACTCCCATTAACAGTGAAATGTGTTCCTTGTCTGCTTTCCCATCGGAACAGCTAAGGACTTGTATTTTATTATTAATCAATGTAACCCTACTGGGTTAATTCTAAGGAGAAATTAGGAACCTAGTGGAGAGTAGAAATTATCTTGTGGTAAAAATACTAGATATATTAATATTATGTTTTCTTGCTTAACTGGTAGGTAGTTGTGGTAGGTGCCCTGTGAAAGTGTATCACACATCATTTTAACTATGTAGTAATTCTTGTTAATAGTTTAACTTAATAGCCATAAAATGTACACTTACAGTTAGAACTAAATATGATAGAGACTTTGAAATTTTATATGATTCTTTTAATGTAAAAGCTGTAAAACAATTACATTAGACTAAAGGGTATTTTCTATATTGGTATTTGTTCTGAGAGTCTTATTAGGGTATCTAATTATTCATACGGAGAGTTTTGAAATTAGTGCCTTGCTAACAGCAGGTCATTAGAGTTACAGAAATTTTAACATAGGAAACTGTTCTCTACTTAACAGAACATTTTTTTACTTGGCTTGCAGAATTGTCTCCATTTAAAAAAAATTCTCAGTGGGCTCTGAACAAAATAGTTTTGCTGCTACAACAAATTTTGAGTGATTTTCCCATATGTTTTAATTTTCTGCTTCCCTTCCTGTTTGGATTTTGAGTAAGCCTATTGGAAAACATATTGACAGGTAAATAAAAATAAGTTGAGCAAAAGAAAGAAAAGGCAAAGAACGATTTGTAGAGAAGAAGTTGTCTTTATTTTTTTGGTGTTTTTTCAAGAATGGATCCTAGTTTAATTAGTTGAACTAATAGGTGCTTGAATAGGTGCTGGAAGATAAAGAGAGTAAGAGGGTTTAGAAAAGCTTTCTTGAAAGGTGCTTTTTCCTTTAAAGCCATCTTTATCCCACTTTGTCCTACTTAAATCTTTTCTAAAATGACATAAAGCAGGGATTTCAACTTAATGTGGAAACACATTCCAGTTCTTAAAAATGACAACATCACTACCACCCTCAGAAGGTAGTGTTAAGCCATACATCACTCACTGCTTCCAAGAAGCCCTTAGTTGTTGGGGTTTTGTTTATTCATTGGACCAAGTAGCTTCTTTCATTAACTAAACCAAGATTTTCTGATGGTGCAGAATAGAATTAACACATTGGTAGTAACCCTGAGTCTTTGGTAGACAACAGTTAAAGTAGTGTTTTATACTTTCTCTCCTAACAGTTAATCATCTGTTCTCTTTTACAAGTGAGTTTCACAGTCAACGTTTGAAGCTAGAGAACCAAGTAAACAATACTAGTGTTTTTGAGATATTTAAGAGTGTAAATTTGGACTATTAAGAGGAAATGCTTACTTTCAAACTGATTAAATTTTCTTACATTTTTAAGTAATAAACTAGCATATTTAGATATACTACACTTAGATTATATTTTCTGCCTACGTTTTAGTACTCATTTTTTTATCCAATAGACTTCTTTCACCAGAAATGGTGAATGTGATAATTTAAGAAAACTATCTTACATTTATAAAGTAGTACTTTAAAATTTTCAAAGAATTATCTTGCAGCTCACTCATTCAACAAATATTACCCTTATTTTCATTCTATTGGGAGGAAATTGATCAGGCTGACATAAGTCATTGGGCTAGAAGTACAACTCAGGATTGCCCATTGATTCCAAAAAGATTACTGCTTTTCCCATAGAGCATTTTATATCATCATTCTTAGAATAATTAACCCAGTTTTACTTATTACTTTGTCTTTCTTAAAACATTATATTTTTTATATGGCCTCACAGCTGTATTAACAAATTTATTTCTCTTTTTCTGTGTTTTAGGGCAGAGCTCTACTCCATTGGGCATGTGATCGAGGACATAAGGAACTAGTCACAGTCTTGCTACAATACAGAGCTGATATTAACTCTCAGGTAAGAGTGATTGATGAAGGGGGAGCTTGTTTAAAAAATCGAGGTCAAATCCACTTAACATAAAATTTATCATTAACTATTGTACAGTGTACAGTTCAGTGGCATTAGTTAATTTAACAGTGTTATAAAACCATCACTACTCTCTTATTCCACATTTTCATCACCCAAAAGGAAACCTTGTGCCCATTAAACAGTCACTACCTACATCCTGTCAGTGTAATTCTGGGCTGTTCAGTACCATTGCTCTGTTTTTCTGTTCATGTACTTATGCTGTGCTTTTTAGAGCATTATAGCTTCGAAATATGTTTTCATATCTTTTAGGGTAAATTCCTTCCCTACTTGTTCAGAATTTTTCCTGGTATTTTTGCTTTATTTTTCTGTGAACTGTGAAATCATCTTTCAAACCCTTGCTTCTTCCCCCAAGCAACACCACTATCACTAAGTTTTAAAAAACAAAAGAAATAAATAATTGGTGCACTCATGTCTTTTATTTGGTTTGGATTGTTAGGGTATATTTTTAAAATTATTTTCGTTTTTCAATTACAGTTGACATTCAATATTTTATATTTGTTTCAGATGTACAGCATAGTAGTTAAAACAAGTATATAATTTATGAAGTGATCTTCCTGATAACTCTACTTCCCACCTGGCACCATAGGTGCTAATTACAATATTATTGACTATTTTCCCTATGCTATACTTTGCATCCTGTGACTATTTTGTAACTTCTTACTCCCTTTACCTTTTTCACCCATCCCCACACCTCCCTCCCATCTGGCAACCTTCAGTTTGTTCTGTTTTGTTTGTTCATTTATTTTATTCTTTAGATTCCACTTACAAATGAAATTATATGGTATTTTGTCTTCCTCTGTCTGACTTATTTCACTTAGCACAATACCCTGTAAGGTTCATCCGTATTGTTGCAAATGGCAAGATTTCATTCTTTTTTATGGCTGAGTAATATTCCATTGTATATATGTACCACATTTTCTTTATCCAATCGTCTGTTGATAGACACTTGGGTTGCTTCCGTATCTTAGCTATTGTAAATAACGCTACAAAATGAGGATAGTGGTGCATTTACCTTTTGACTTAGTATTTTTAATTTCTTCAGAGTATTTGGAGGGAAATGTCCCCAAGTTAGGCAGAGCCTGAGGTTTTTGCTTGTGGGTTTCCTGTATTCTATTTGGTTGGGTAATATAAGGCAGACAAGCCAAAAACTACCTTATGTGGCTTTATAGAACACTCTTTACTGAATATCAATTTTAATGTAAAGTAAAAGTTTCATGTAGGTTTTTAGAATGGATCAGTTAGGACTATATACCTGGCCAATGTTTTCTTTTTTTCTCTTTGTATTCACATGACCACATTATATTGATCCTAGTTTTGATTTTCCTTTGTTATTGACAATCCTAAGTCATGTGACCTAGTTTCAGTTAGGGAATGTTCTGCTTTTGTCATTTTTGGTTGCTAACATGCTTCCAAGTCATGGGGGACTTTTGGAAATTAGCTCTCAGAATAGCTTTTTCCCCTTGTAATTTCTTCTTTGGTTTCAATTTTGAAAATATAGATAATACAAACATAATAAATGGAAGTAAAGGTTCATCTCTCTCATGACTCAGTCTTTCTTAAACAACATTATTATTGACTGGCCTACTGGCTGCCAAAAAAGAAAATCAATTTTATTAGAAATACTTGCTTGACCACAGATCTTGGTTACTAACCACCTGAGACAGGCTGATGTTATCAACTATCTGAAGACTAATTTTTACTATTTGCCTGAAACCGAGTAATAATTAGAGATATGTCACAGTCTACTCTATGTTTTCCTGTCACTTTTACCCTTCAGTATATCTCATATACTTTATTGCCCTGCAGTTTCTATATTCTGATGGAGTTGGAACTTTTAATTTTATTTCTAAGAAAGATCCTTTATAGATTTCAATTTTTATCCGGCAATATTGTGAACATTGTCTTTTCCATTGCTTGGTACTGATTTTTAGTTCAACTCTGGAAGCTAAGTTCTTAACCACATTTGAGATTAAGACAGAAGTTAAATACACACACATACACCCAAAGACCTCTTGAGTAACTTTGATCTTTCAAGCCTTGGAGAAAGACTGAAGCTACTCCCAAAGCACATTAAAAAGTATTTGAATGTTGAAGACTTCTTGCTACGTTTTCTCAGATTTACTGTAAAGTAACATTAAGGAAATAAGCAGGATAGAGGGAGGAGTAGGAGCATTGGTCATGAGGTGTCTACATTATGCACTGGGTGTTAGGAAATTCAAAAGGAAGTTATTTTGTTTGAGTGGTACTGAAACATTTAAGTACTCTGTGATTTATAAATTATACTAGAGGCCCAGTACACAAAAATTTGTGCACTTGGGGGGGGCCCTCAGCCTGGCCTGTGCCCTCTCGCAGTCTGGGACCCCATGGGGGATGACCACCTGCTGGCTTAGGCCTGTTCCTCAGGGGATTGGGCCTAAGCTGGCAATCAGACATCCCTCTGGCAGGCCGGCAGCCCTCGGGGGATGTCCACTTGCCAGTGGGGAGCAGACCTAAGCTGCAGTTGGACATCCTTAGCACTGCTGAGGAGGCGGGAGAGGCTCCCACCACCACCGCTGTACTGGAAGCCATTAGCCTGTCTTGTGGCTGAGCAGAGCTCCTCCATGTGGGAGCTCACTGACCACCAGAGGGCAGCTCCTGCATTGAGTGTCTTCCCCCTGGTGGTCAGTGTGTGTCATAGTGACTAGTCATTCCCAGTCTTTCTGCTATTAGGGTCAGTTTGCATATTACCCTTTTACTATATAGGATAGAGGCCTGGTGCATGGGTGGGGGCCGACTGGTTTGCCCTGAAGGGTGTCCCGGATCAGGGTGGGGGCCCTGTTTGGGTGCCTGGCCAGCCTGGGTGAGAGGCTGATGGCTGTTTGCAGCTGGTCACACCCCATTCAGGGTGGGGGTCCCCACTGGGATGCCTGGCCAGTCTGGATGAGGGGCTGAGGGCTGTTTTCAGGCTGGCCAAGCTGGCAACGGAAGCTCCCAGCCTCTCCTTTTTTTCTTTTTTCTTTTTTTATTCTGGGATTTATTTACCTTCTATAATTGAAACTTTGTTGCTGCTCCAGCTCTGAGGCCAGGGCTTACTGAAAGCAGGTATCTGGGGTTTGTTTAGCTTCTATAATTGAAACTTTGTTGCTTTTGGAGCTGTTGCTTTCGGAGCTCAGAGCCGGGCCGCAGCAGGCGGGGAACCTTGGCTTCCTCCATCACTGGAGCAAGCAAGCCTCCTGCTCGCTTCAGATGCGTGGCTGCCGGCCGCCATCTTGGTTGGGTTAATTTGCATATCCTGATTAGCCAATGGGAAGCGTAGCAGAGATATGGTCAATTATGATGTTTGTCTATTATTAGATTAGATAAACTTATGGTTAGTATAATGGCATAGAGCAACACAGCCTCTCTGTGAATACCTTGGTGACCATCTGTGTGTTGTAAAAGATTTCAAAACATGAGATGTTAGCTAGATTTATTGTAGTGTTTATTTCGTAATATATACAAATATCATTATGTTGTACACCTGAAACTAATATAATGTTATATGTCAATTATCTAATCTAATAAAAGACAAACATGCAAATTGACTATATCTTCGCTACTCCTTAAGCCACGCCCACCAGCCAATCAGAGCGACTATATGCAAATTAACCCAACCAAGATGGTGGCCGGCAGCCACGGAGCTGAAGTGAGCAGGAGGCTTGGTTGCTCCAGTGATGGAGGAAGCCAAGCTTCCCGGCCGGCTCTGAGCCACTGCAGGCAACAAAGTTTCAATTATAGAAGATAAATAAACTCCAGATACCTGCTTTCAGCCAGCTGTGGCCACGGAGCTGGAGTGAGCAGGAGCCGGCTCTGAGCTCCACTGAAGGCAACAAAGTTTCAATTATAGATGGTAAATAAATCCCAGAATAAAAGAAAAAAAGGAGAGGCTGGGAGCTTCCGTCACCGGGGGGCTTGGCCAGCCTGAAAATGGCCCTCAGCCCCTCACCCAGGCTGGCCAGGCACCCCAGTGGACCCCCCACCCTAAAGGGGGTGTGGCCAGCCTGAAAACAGCCACCAGCCCCTCACCCAGGCTGGCCAAACCTCCGTGGGGTGAGGTCCCCACTGGGGGGGGGGGGGGGCTTGACCAGCCTGCAAACAGCCATTAACCCCTCACCCAGGCTGGCCAGGCATTCCAGTGGGGATCCCCACCCTGAAGAGGGTGTGAGCAGCTGCAAACAGCCATCAGCCCCTCACCCAGGCTGGCCAGGCACCCAAACAGGGCCCCCACCCTGATCCGGGACACCCTTCAGGGCAAACCAGCCGGCCCCCACCCATGCACCAGGCCTCTATCCTATATAGTAAAAGGGTAATATGCAAACTGACCCTAATAGCAGAAAGACTGGGAATGACTGGTCACTATGACACACATTGACCACCAGGGGGCAGACGCTCAATGTAGGAGCTGCCCTCTGGTGGTCTGCGCTCCCACAAGGGAAGCTCTGCTCAACCACAAGCCAGGCTGATGGCTGCCAGTACAGTGGTGGTGGTAGGAGCCTCTCCCGCCTCAGCAGCGCTAAGGATGTCCGACTGCAGCTTAGGTCTGCTCCCTGCTGGCAAGTGGACATCCCTTGAGGGCTCCTGGGCTGCCAGAGGGATGTCTGACTGCCAGCTTAGGCCCAATTCCCCTGGGAGCGGGCCTAAACCAGCAGGTGGTCATCGCCCAAGGGGTCCCAGACTGCAAGAGGGCACAGGCCAGGCTGAGGGACCCCCCTGAGTACACAAATTTTTGTGCACTGGGCCTCTAGTCCTATATAATAAACGGCTAATATGCAAATCAACCGACCGGCAGAATGACAAGTTGCTATGGCACCCACTGACCACCAGGGGCAGATGCTTAACGCAGGAGCTGCCCCCTGGTGGTCAGTGTGCTCCCACAGGGGGAGCATCACTCAGCCAGAAGCCGGGCTCACAGCTGGAGATGACAGCTTAAGCCGTCAGTCAGACATCCCCCAAGGGCTCCCGGACTGCTAGAGGGTACAGGCCAGGCTGAGAGACACCCCCCAGTGCATGAATTTCATGCACTGGGCCTCTAGTACCTCTAAAAAAAGAATACTTGTGGAATGAAAGAATAAATGAATGAATTTGAAAAAAAAATAAATTCCATATAGTTTTATGAAATGAATAGAAAATATTTTAAAAATTGGGATAATGACAATTCTAGATTTTACCTAGCTATTGCAGGGCTTAAAATGATGACATTAGATCCTCACTTTAAGGCTGTCCTGCTGTTCCTGCCAAATCTACTCCCCAAGTCCACCAAGCACTTGGGGAGTTGCTGCCAACAGCCTTCCCAAGACTGCTGTTACTGTGTCACTGACCTTGTCAAAACTCTCTAATGACTGCACAGCCTGTAGGATAACTTGCAAATTCTATGGATTTAGATTCAGAGTTCTCCATCATCTGAAGAAAACAAATCACAAGAATGGTATGAAGTAGTAAACAAAACCATCTGTAACCCATTACGTGAGGGGGTTGTTGACATAAAACAGTTCTTTAATATTTACTAGGTATCAAGTATTTTATGTGTACTAGTGTTATCTCTTTTAGCCATCACATCCATCCAACTTAGGTATATTATTTTCTGTGTTTCACTGATGAAGAAACAGGAGCTTTGAGAAGTCATGGAGCTATTAAGTGACAAAATCTAAATTTGAACATGCCGTTCTGATTCCAAAGCCCAAGCTGTTAACCTCTCCACTGTGAAATTTTAGTACATTTTGTCTCATTTTTATCTTTTCTGCTTACACATATATAACATTTTAAAGATATTTGGTACAATATTGTATATAGAGTAGTTTTCCTTCATTACTTAAAACTAGAGGCCCGGTGCACTAATTCATGCATGGGTGGGGCCCCTTGGCCTGGCCGGCAATCAGGGCCATTGGCGCCATCTCACCCAGTCTCGATCGGGGCCAGCTGGCCAGGGGGAGGGACCGTGGGAGGTTGGCTGTGGTAGCGCACTAACTACCAGGGGGCAGCTCCTGTGTTGCGTGTCTGCCCCTTGGTGATCAGTGCGCATCATAGCGACCGGTTGTAATGGTCGCTTAGGCTTTTATATCCTATATTATAAAAGGGTAATATGCAAATGGACCAAACAGCAGAACAACCGGTCACTGTGATGCGCACTGACCACCAGGGGGCAGACATTCAATGCAGGAGCTGTCCCCTGGTGGTCAGTGCGCTCCCACAGGGGGAGTGCCGCTCAGCCAGAAGCTGGGCTCATGGCTGGCCAGCACAGCTGCTGTGGCAGGAACCTCTCCTTCCTCCGCAGCAGCACTAAGGACCCCTCAGGGGTGTCTGATTGCCAGCGGGGAGTGGGCCGAAGTTGGCTGTTGGACATCTCCCAAGGGGTCCCGGACTGAGAGAGGACGCAGGCCGGGCTGAGGGATTCCTGCCCCGCCGCGCGCTGCCTCCCCCCCCCCCCCCCCCCCCCAGTGCACTAATGTCGTGCACCGTGCCTCTAGTATATAGATAATGGAGATATAATTCATTGAGGTACATATAGTACAAAAATCTTAAGGACATGGCAATGCATTTATATATATATATATAAAATTTTATTTGCCACAGCTTTAATGCAAAGTAATATATACATGGGACCATTTTATGTATATGTATATGCAACTACCACACATATCAAATTAGAATATTTCCAGAACACCGACAATGTTTGTCTTCTTAACCTACTTCCTATCAACATCAATCCTTCCACCACCCACTTTGAGATGACTATTATTCTGATTTCTCTTACCACCAATTAGTTAGTTCTGCCTCCTCTTAAAATTCAAATATTTGCAATCATATAATGCATATTCTTTTGGATCAGGCTTATTATGCTCAATATAACATTTGTGACAGTCATCCATGTTGTTACATATATTATTTGTTCCTTTATTTTTGACTGCTGTGTAACATTTCATTGCAAGCATATACCACAGCTTATCCATTCTCCTGTTGATAGACATTTAGTTTTTAAGGTTTTTTCCCTTTGGCTATAATGAATAAAGTACCTGTGAACATTCTTCAGGACGGACATATACACATATATATATTTCATTTCTCTTGCGTCTTGCTCAGTAGTAGAATTGCTGGGTCATATGGTAACTGTGTGTTTAACCTTTTGAGAACCTGCTCATGGCTTTTCAAAGAGACAGCTCAATTTTACATCCTCACCGGCAATATATGAGAGTTCCTGTTACTCCACATCCTTATCAACACTATTATTTGTCTTTTGATTATAGTCATGCCAGTGTATCACATGGTATCTCATTGTGTTTTGATTTTCATTTCCCTGATGGTCGATGACGTTGAACGTCTTTTATGTGCTTATTGGCCATTTTTACATGTTCTTTGGGGAAATGTCTATTCAGATCCTGAGCCCTTTTTTTTTTTAATTGGGGTTAGGGGGACAAAGAACATTGTACATTTGGTGTATGTTGTTGATTTCTGCTCTTTATTATTTCCCTCTACTTTCCTTGGATGTAATTTGCTGTTCTTTTTCTGGCTTCTTGAGATGGAAGCTTAGATCATTGATTTTCAACTATTCTTTTCTAATAGGTGTACTCAGAGGTATAAATTTCTTTTTATGCACTACTTTAAATGCATTAAGCAGATTTTGATGTATTTTTATTATCCTCTAGTCAAAATATTTTTAAATTTTTACTGTGATTTCTTTCTTTGAATCATGGGTTATCCAGATGTATGTTATTTAATTGCTGACATTTGGGGATTTTACAGTTCTCTTTTCTATATTCATTTTTAGTTTGATTCCATTATGATGAGAGAACCTACTCTGGAGAGTTTCAATATTTTTTAAATTAACACTTGCTTTTTGGCCCATTATATGATGTATTTGGGGGAATGTTGCATGTTCTCTTGAAAAGACTATATTTTGCAATTGTTTGGTGTAGTCTTCCACAAATATCATTTAGGTGAAGTTAGTTAATACTATTAGTCAGGTGTTCTATATTTATTGATTTGTCTATTTGTTTATCAATTACTGAGAGAATTGTGTTAAAATCTCTTATGATTTATCTGCTTTTCCCTTTAGTTATGTTCATTTTTTATATCTTGAAACTACGACATTAGATACAAATTTAAAATTGTTTTATCTTCCTGTTGAATTGATCCTTTTTACCACTGAGAGGTAGCCATTTAAAAATTCTATTAATCTTCTTGCCTTAAAGTGTACTTTGTTCAGAGTTATGTAGCCACATGAGCTTTCCTTTGTGTAGTGTTTACCTTGTATATTTTTCTATCTTTTCACTGTTATCTCTCTATCTTAGTTTGCTTGGGCTGCCATAACAAAATACACAGACTGGGTGGCTTACACACATTCTATTTTCTCAAGCTCTGGGGGCTTCTAGTCCATGAGCAAGGTGCTGGTAGGGTTGGTTTCTGATGAGTGGCTTGCAGACAGCTGCCTTCTCACTTTCCTCACATGCCTGTGCACTTGGGGAGAGAGTGCTCTGGTATCTCTTCCTCCTCTTATGGGACACCAGGCCTGTCAGATCAGAACCACACCATTATGTCCTTATTTAACCTTAATTACCTCCTTTAAGACCCTGTCTCCACATACAGTTCATATGTGGGGTTAGGGCTTCCACATATGAATTTGAGTTTGCGAGGGGCGCAATTCAATTTGCTAACACTATGTCTTTATACTTAAAAGTGCACTTTTTGTAAATAGCATGTAGTTGGGTCTTGGTTTTTATCCAGTCTAGTCTTTGTCTTATAATTGTAGTGTTTCATTTATTTAATTCATTTGATGTAATTACTGGTACAGATCTGTTTAATTTTACCATCTTTCTGCTTCTTTTCTGTTTGTCCCACCTGCTTTTTGTTTCTTTGTTTTTCCTTTGCCATCTTATTTTGTCTTTATAAAATATTTTTATTCCATTTTACCTTCTTTATTGGGTATTTGCTATTCCTTTTAGAATTACTCTTTTAATGGTTGTGATAAAAATTACAAAATAGTCCCTTAACTTATTACAGTCTACCTTAAATTAATACTTTTGTCATATCCTGAACAGTGTAAAAATCTTAAGTGCTATAATTTTGTTTTCTTGCTTCTATTGCTATAATTGTGATATATTTTTACTTAACATATTTTCTAAATACCTCACAAGGTACTGTTTTTGCATTAAGCAGTCAATAGTCTTTTATCTTTATTTATATATTTACCCTTTCTGATGTTTTCATTGCTTGTACTTTCCTGATTCTGATATCATTTTTCTTTTCCCTAAGGAACTTACTTTGATATTTCCTATGGAATTGGTTTCTAGTGATGAATCATCTCAACTTTTAATTATTCGAGTATATCTGTTTCACTTATAGTATAGAAAGATAATTTTGCTTAATAGAAAATTCTATGTTGGTCAATTTATTCTTTCTGCTCTGTAAAACTATCATTCTATTGTCTTCTAGCTCTTATATTTCCTTTTGAGAAGTTAGCTGTTATTCTTACTATTCTTCCTCTGAAGATCATGTATCTTATTTGCTCTGACTGCATTTAAGATTTTTCCCTCTATTTTTCAGCAGTGGCTAGGTGTTTTTGTTTTAAAAATGTGCTTCAGGTTTGCTGAACCTTTTCACATAGCTTTTGTTGGTTTTGCAAAAATTTTAGTTCTATTTTCTCAGATATTGCTTCTGCTCCATTTTCTTCTGTCATCTAGAATTACAGTTTTTCATATATTAGACCATAACAGTATTCTACATGTCATATACTCTGTCTTATTTGTTTTGTTATTTATCTCTTTTGATTACTGTTTAGTTCTTTTCTCTATACTTAAGTTTGGATAATTTTTGTTGACCTGCCTTTGTCTTTGTTAGTCTTATCTTCTGTTAAGACTCTGCATTGAGTTCTTAATTACAGACATTGTAATTTTTCAGTTCTAGAATAACTGTTTGATTAACTTTTACCTCATCCTTTTTCTATTGAAATTTCAGTCTTTTCCTCTATTTTGTTTCACAGATTTGTAATGATTACTTTATAGTTCTTGTCTCTTAATTGAAATAGCTGAATTATTTCTGAGTTGCTTCTTTTGGCTGTTTTCTCTTGCTCATCTGTCACAATTTCCTATTGGTTCACATGTCTCAATTTAAAATTTTTTATTTTGAAATAGTTTAGCGGTAAGAGTATATTTGAACCTTAAATCTTGAACTAGAAGAATATTTTGTCAACGTTTTATCCTCTTACCCCGTACAGCCCCTATATGACCACAATTCAATCACCACGTTCAGGATATTATTACAGATATTTACTACTATATAACCTTTATACATCATTTAAGTTTTCCCAGTTGTCCTTCAAATGCCTTTTATAACAAAAGGATTCAGTTTAGAATCACACATTGGATTTAGTTACCATGTCTAAAAGAACTTAAAGAGCAAACTAAAAATCTTCAGTTTGCAGCAGTTATAGTTTATCCTTGACCTTTATAACTTTGATACCTTTAAAGATTACAGGCCAATTATTTTATAGAATGTTTCTCAATTTGAGTTTGATGTTTCCTTCTGATTATGTTTATGTTACACATATTTAGAAGGGATATCATAGAAATGATACTATATTTTCATTGGAACCTATCTGATGGCAAAAACCTTCAGTTTGCTCCATTACTGATATTGTTAACTTTTATCACTTGGTTAAGTTTGTGTCTGCCAGGATCTTCACAGTAAAATTACTTTTGTCCCTTTGTAATTCATAACTATTTTGCAAGGAGATACTTGGAAATTATGTAAATAACCTTTGTCAAAATTTCAGTTTATTCATGCTCTTATTTACATTAATTTGGATTCATAGTTCCCTATTTTTATTCAGTGTTATAATGCATAATTAACATTATTTAATTGTGTGCTCAGATTATTTCAGATATGACCAATGGGCACCACTTTAATCTGACTCCTGTTTCCTTTTGACATATGCCCATAATTCTTTGAGAATTTTCATTCTTTCTGGCATAACAGTAATTTCCAGGTTCATCTTGAACTTTTCTCTTTCCCAGCCCTGGAAACAGTGGTTTCTCCAAAGAGTTCTGGTTCAATTTAATAGAGAAGGGTATTTAGAGACCAATATCTGAGCACTATGTGTGCTCATTGCTATTGGGCTATCACTCTTCCCAGATCCTCTCACATATATACATACACACAAACACACACACACATGTGTGTGTGCGTGCAAACGCCATAAGTTCACACAATACCTCTACTTTCAGTTCAATACCACAGGATTCATTTAGTTTTCTCTTTCTATATTTATAACTCCCTTCTCTGATGACAGTGAGAAATGTGGCTCCCATTATCTTATCATATTTATTTATTTGATCAATCTCCCAGTGTGTAACCATCTTTCATGTTGCTATCACCCCTTCTCCTTCATGGAAGCTCTGACAGTTTGCCCAGACCACTTTTCTGGAGGGTGACCTCCTCACTCCTCTTGGTCTCTGACATCTTGAGTCAAGTCGCTTTCCCATGTGAGTGCCTTCCTTACTCAGCTTAGGCTTCAGCATCCAGTACAATGCCAACCTTTTGTGGGGATATCTTCTTTACCCCAGTTGGTCTCTGACACTTTGTACTGGTCCATCTTTCTGTGTGGACATTCTCCTCCTCACCCTGCATGAGCTCAGACACCTCACACTAGGCTGCCACCACTCCAGATGGATACCTTCCTCATCCCAGTTAGGCTCTATTACCTTCTCTGACCTTTACAGCTCTCCTCCGTCCTTCCACTCCCACAAGGACGCCTACCTAATTCAGCATTAGCTAATGGGTTTAAAATTGAGATGTTCAAGAAAGGAAGAGGAAGAGCTGTAGCTCATAATTTCTTATGTTATATTACACATTATGTATAAAGGGCCAGAAACTGAAGTGAGTGTTATTTCCCCCAAAAGAGGGCACCTCTTATTCTATCAGATAGATAGGTTGAGGGGCTGGCACCTCAGGCCAATGAGGAATTGAGCTGGTTGGTTTTGGGTTGTAGCTTTAGTTGGACCTAGTCTACATCTGCTTTCCTACATATCTTGGGGGAGATTCATTAGGGCTTTTGTTTGTGAGCCTATCGGGTCTCTGCTTCCCTGTCCAGAAAGACTGGTGAAGATTCAGTCTGATTTTTTCTGCTTTGAGCTTTGTTCTCCCATTTCCTGCCTCATTTTGGCAAATGTGTTCAGGCTGAGATTTGTTGTTTGAGGATGGCCCTCTTCCTCAGGTAGGACTTTGTCTTTGAAACATTGCAAAACAACAGGAGAGTTTTGTGTGGGCTTTTCCTTCCTCCCTCCCTCCCTCCCTCCCTCCCTCTCTTCCTTCCTCCCTTCCTCCCTCCCTTCCTTCCTTCCTTTCTTCCTTCCTTCCTTCCTTCCTTCCTTTTCCTCACCCGAGGATATGTTTTTCATTTATATTAAAGAGATGGAAAGGGAGAGAAAGCGACAGATGAATGTGAGAGAGAAGCATTGATCAGTTGCCCCTCATATGTGCCCCAAACTAGGATCGAGCCCACAATCTAGGTATGTGCCCTGACCGGGAATGGAACCCACCACCTTCTGGTATATAGGATAATGGTCTAACCAACTGAGCCATACCAGCCAGGGCTTGTGTGCTTTTTCAGAAACTCTGGCTTCCCACACAGACCCTGGCTCATAAAATAAATCATGCAGCAAAGCAGGACTTTGTGTTTGGAACTTCTAAAATTTTTGTATTGCTGAGCCGACCCCCACACAACCTCCGAAAGTTTTGCTGATTTTATTTCCCCCAGTATCATTCATTTGAGCCACTCTCAGTCCTCAGCCTGTGTACAGAAACAGCAAATGCCCCAGCTACAAAAGCAGCAGTAGAAAGCCTGACTATTCTTGAGTGTATGTTTGTTTTATGTGAACTTTAATATCAGTTTGTGTAACTCCATAAAATAGCTTGTTGGTATTTTGGAGGGGAGTGCATTGAATTTATAAATTAAGGCGAAATGACATATTCATAATATTGAGTCATCCTATCCAAGTATAGGCGATATCTTTCCTTTTGATCAAGTCTACTTTTGTGACTTTCAGTATTTAAATTTTTTTTCCTCATATAAGTTTTGCACATTTCTTGTTAAATTTGTTTTTAAATACTTAATCTTTGTTGCTATAAACTCTTTGCTATTTATTAGTTTTATTAGTTGCAATTTTAGATATATAATTTCTCTAATATAGTTCTCATATTTATATGATGTTAAGTCATTGTCTACATTTCAGATATTTCAATTGTAAGTGAAGGTGTAAATATGTTAAATTTTACTCACATCTTGTCCTTGTGACTCTAATTAAAGGGTCATTTGGAAGGTCTTGGCTAATGTGTTAAATCACCTGTGTGATTTGCTGGATAATTGCTTTAATTCCACTTAAGAATATGCAATAATGAAAGTCAGGTGTGAAAACAGACACACTTTGCCAAAACACAATACATTTTGTCATTTGATCTTTTTTCCTCCTGAGTGGATCATTATGAAAATAGCCTTAAAATTATTTCTTTAATCCTTAATTCTCTCACACATTGTAAAATCCAGCCTTCATACAGTTTTACTTTCTTCCTAGATTACTAATATGGTTTGGGTACTGAGAAAGAAATGTTTACTAGTACTTGAGCTTAGAACCTTCCCATGGGAAGAAATAAAACAACTCTTTAAAACAAATGAAGAGTTACATAATCTACAGAACTCAAGTGAGTGTGCATGTGGTAGTAAGGGGGATGTGGGAGAATGGAGATTAAATCCAGTAGCTATACTTTTAAAATATATAATTTTATTTTTATCATATGCCTTTCAAATATATTTCAGTTCTTGGTATTTTGAAGGCGACTTGATTTTGCATTGCTTTTAATATTGAAATTCTGCGCTTAGGCATGCTACTTAAATATTTTCTTAATAGTTCCTAGAGCCAATCAAAACTCAAAATTTTAATAATCAAAGAAATAAAAGGGTTTTTACTTTGTCAAAAACATCAGTTGGTACAGCAAATAGTTTTTAGGATTCTCTTTATACATTCTTAAAATCTTACCATTTTAGTATCAAATACCAAGTACTACATCCCAGAATGTGAGCATTCTTACATAATATTCTTTGTTGTTGTTGCTGCTGCTGTTGTTAATCCTCACCCAAGGATATTTTCCATTGATTTTTAGGGAGAGTTGAAAAGAGAGGGAAAGACAGAGAGAAACATCGATGTGAGAGAGACACATCGATTGGTTGCCTCCTGCACAAGCCCTGACCAGGGCCCGGGCCTGGCAGGAGCCTGCAGCCAAAGTATGTGCCCTTGACCAGAATCAAACCCGGGACCCTTTGGTCTGCTCTATCTACTGAGCAAAATTGGCTAGGGCAATAATATTCTTTGCATTTTAAAATAATTTTTATATTTAGGGGGTAAATCATAGAGTTAGAACAGTGTATATTTAGCAAATCCTGATCCCACCATTTATTCTTGATATCAACAAGATTTAGAATTCTCATTGGCCAATATATAATCTGTCCAAATGGGTTATGAATTAGAAACAAATATATTTGCACATTTTTATGCTTTGCAAGCTTGGATATTGCCTTCTCAGTGACATTCTGATTTGTCTGTCTTCAGCGCATTAATCAGCTATAGGGAAAGTGCATTTAGCTAAAGACTGCTATTTTTCCTAAATAATGGTATTTCTTTTTTGATGCTCTGAGATTATTAAATGTTTTAAGTTACATTTTTGCAAATGCTTGTTTTGATAAGTTACTCTCTAATGAAACCCTAAAATAGCAGCAAAGTGCAAATATGACAAGTAGAACTTTGATTTCTCTGTGCAAAGAGCATGTTTAGAAAGCTGAAATAAAGGGAAATTCCAAAGAAGGAAGAGAAATAAAAAGTAAATGAGGTAATCAAAGTCAGAGAAATTGATATTGGCAGGTCCTGAATGATGTTTCTAGATGAGCAATCTTTCAAAATACTCTTGTACATTGCTGCTATTCCTTTATTTATTATTAAAATAACATGATCCATGAGGAGCTTGGGGTGACTCTTGGCCTAGCTAATTCTAATTAATCCAGTCAGGGAGAGCAGTAGGGTAAGTGGAGCAGTCTATTGGATTGAAATTCATAACTTAATTGAGGTCAAAGTCCCGGTCTGGGAGAACAAAAGTCTTTTGCTAGGACCAGGCAGATCAATAGCAATAAATATCTGGCTTGGATACAAGTAGCTTATAGTGACAGATTATCTGACAGTGGCCAGAGGTCTTGGTTCTGTTAAGGGCAGTCTTGAGCATGCCATGGTTCTTGCTGATGTTCAATCCATACCCATGACACTTGGAAAGAAGTAAGTAGTACTCTCAAGAACTCTTAAAAGTCTTATGGAAACACTATGTATGAAACTCCAGTGACTTCTGTGTTGTTATTGTCAGATGAACATTTCCTAAGGACACATTTTTAAGGGATAAAGGAGATTCTATCATATTGCCAGTAAGATCCAAAGGATTTGCAAAGTTGATTAATCTTTTTTTAATATATTTTTATTGACTTCAGAGAGGGATAGAGAGATAGAAATGGTGGGATCGGGGCTAAATGGGCAGTCGGACATCCCTCTCACAATCCAGGACAGCTGGCTCCCAACCACTCACCTACCTGCCTACCTTTCTGATTGCCCTTAACTGTTTCTGCCTGCCAGCCTGATCACCCCCTAACCACTCCCCTGCCAGCCTGATTGACGCCTAACTGCTCCCCTGCCGGCCCACATCTTGTGTCCACATGGGGTGGCCATATTGTGTGTTGGAGTGATGGTCATTTTGCATATTATTCTTTTACTAGATAGGATTATTATTATGGGCCCAATTGCCCCTAACTGCCCTCCCCTGCAGGCCTGGGTCCCCCCCAAATGCCCTCCCCTGCAGGCCCAGTCACACCTAACTGCCCTCCCCTGCCGGCCATCTTGTGTCCACATGGGGTGACCATCTTGTGTGTTGGAGTGATGGTCAATTTGCATATTACTCTTTTATTAGATAGGATTATTGTTTATCCATAATAGTACTTAATTAGTATAAAACTTTGCATTCTCCTCATCATTTAATAATACTATTGCAACTGAGTATCAATTACCTTCTGACTATTTCTATCTCTCTATCCCTCTCTGAAGATTTGTGGTCGTTGGTCTTGTAAGGTATGGAGAGCTTCATAGTATGTATTCCATCTCCACTGACACTTCTCTGATCCAAACTGTCATTCCTTCATTCATACATGGAAACTTATTAACGTGACTTTTTTGTCCTCTGTAATTATGACATATTAGTCTTCCTTAAATGTCACGATCTAAATGCTACTTTAATGTCTACATGATTCTATTATCAAAAACCTTTAGTAGTTTCTTATTTACAATTCAATTCTCAACTTTTATGATTGACTCTCAAGTCCCATCTCCATGGCCAAACTGTTTTACCTAGTGTTCCTCACTTCATGAAGTTGGTGAGCTCACTTTGTATATCCCAAAAGTTTCCAAATCTCGATTACCAGCATTAACTATAGATCTTTTTAAAAATAAGCTTCAGCTCCAGAAATTATGACTCAGTAGATAAGTCAGGTTTGGAGGGTGTTGGGAAGATGAGAATCTCAAAATTATAAAACATCTATACGTAATTCTATAGTGCCAAGCTTGTAATTCTGAACCCTGTATTCATCTGCTAGTCTTTCAGTGCTGCCTACCTTAAGTAGGAGTTAGGCTAAAAACAGTCAGATGAAATTAATTCATTCCTATCTGAATCACTAACAACTGTTTAGAATTATCAGATAATGGTTTTACTTTTAAAGGAGGGATACAAATTTTATGTAATCCTATTGGCTGAGCACTTGTTATTTTTCTAATAATTGTGCAAGATGGTCTCTCTTTTTCCTTATAATAACCTTGTGAAATGAATTTTTCCACATAATAATCCAAAGTCTCACAGCTGCTGCAATGTTAAAATTCAAATCCAAGTTTTCCAAAAACAAATGACCTCTAATTGGTAAGTTTTCAGTTAGTTTATCAAAATAAAGTGGAAGCATCAAGAGTTTTTTGAGAAGATATTTTTAAGCAGAAAAAATAAATAAGGCAATCCATGCTTTGCAGATGCCATTGCCCCAGAGAGCCGTCATCCACAAGAGATAGCAGAAAACTTCATGCTCTGAGCACTGGGGGGAAAGGGTTTGGTTATAAAGCTTCCAGCTTTCACAGAATTATTCTGGGATTTATGTGCCAGGGTGATAACTTCACACGCCATAATGGCACAGGTGATAAGTCCATCTATGGGGAGAAATTTGATGATAATTTCATCCTGAAGCACACAGGTCCTGGCATCTTGTCCATGGCAAATGCTGGACCCAACATAAACCATTTCCAGTTTTTCATCTGCACTGCCCAGACTGAGTGGTTAGATGGTGAGACTGTGGTCTTCAGATACATGAAAGATGGCATGGATATTGTGTTAGCCATGGAGCGCTTTGGGTTTAAGAATGGCAAGACCAGCAAGATCACCATTGCTGGCTGTGGACAGCTCTAATAAATTTGACTTGTGTTTTATCTTAACCTCCAAACCATTCCTTCTGTAGCTCAAAAGAACACCCCTTCACCTCCATTTGCTTGGAATGTTCTGTAATCATGTTCTCGCTGCAGTTCACTGGGTTCCATATTTTTCTCACCCCTTCCAAGTCTAGCTGGATTACAGAGTTAAGTTTATGATTATGAGATAAAAACTAAACAATGACAAAAAACAAGGCAATCCAACATGAGGTCCTTTTCCAGCATGTTTCTTTAGGTTGTGACCTTTGTTCATTTGGAACTCACCTATCCTATATAATAAAAGCCTAATATGCTAAATGTCTGGTTGTCCGTTCAACCAATCAAAGGGTAATATGCTAATGATATGCTAAGGCTGCTCAACAACTTGCTATGACATGCACTGACCACCGGGGGGGGAGGGGGCAGACGCTCTGACTGGTAGGTTAGCTTACTACTGGCGTCCGGCCGATTGGGACTGAGCAAGACAGGCCAGACATGCCCTGGAACACTCCTGCGGTCCCTCTTTGGCTGGCCAACCTCCCGTGTCCCTCCCCAGCCCCGATCATGTACCGGTGGGGTCCCTCAGCCTGGCTTGCACCCTCTCGCAATCCAGGACTCCCCCCCGCTCAGGATGTCAGAGACCCCCCTCGGGATGTCGGGGTCCCTCAGCCCAATCCTGCAGACCAGGCTGAGGGACCCCACTGGTGCACGAATTGGTGCACTGGGCCTCCAGTTTTCTATAAGTTCATGTACACACCAAAATAATAAAACAACAACTTCTTTCTGATGGCAAATTGGTAGTTTTTTTTAATGGGTCACTTGGAATCTAAATGTAGTCAGAGACTACCCTGAGTTCAGGAAAGCATGGTAGAAAAATTCCTATCCAAGAAAGATAAAATTAAAGAAGAGGAACTGAGGTTCCTCAAGAAAACTCCACTAAATTTATAGACTGTTCTCCAACAGTTTTATTTAGTGTTACTGTATTATTTGTATTTACTTTATTGTCTACCTTGTGGTTTCTCTCCAGTTGGATTGTGAGTTCTTTAAGTGCAGAAACTATGTTTTCTATTTCTTTAATATTCCTACTGGTCTCTTGCATAATGTTTGAGGTAAAGTATACATTCAGTAAATATTATAAAATATTGAAAAATTACTGTTCCTTTGTAGATAAATACTCCTCCAGCCTGAAACACAGATATACATACACACAAAATCTTTTTCCCTGTATTTTCTTTATTAAAGCATCACCTCTTCTGGGAGGACCCTGACCTAGTCCTGACCTTTTCTTCCAACTACAGCCTCCCTTTGGATACCCTCTTTTGCACTCCTATAATATACTTTGTTCACATCTTTTCATAGAATTATTCTCTATTATAAATATTGCCATTCATGAGACTCTAGGCTCCTTGAGAGTAGGAACTTGGATATTTTTCTATTCCCAAATTTTAATGCATTACAGGTCATATCAATAATATGTGTTTGATATGAACAAAGGTTAAGATTTAGAATAGAAATAATAATGCCTCCATAAAACTGTTTTATAGAAGGAAAAAAAGGAAAGAAATTAGATTAGTAAAACTTGATCTTAACAAGGTTATCTGAATACTTCATGACTTTGTTGACATCTGGTCAATATGCTTATTTATTCTGTAGAGAATTGTTTGAGAGGGGCAGGCCTAAACAAATATGCTTTGGCACATATATCAGATAGACATTGTTAAGCAGTGGATGCTAAAGACTTTTTTCTAAAGATAAATTAGTTGTACTCTTAAATGAAGGTCATGCATTATGAGACCACAATGCCCATGTTCAAGTGACTTACTGCTCTGGACAAATATGGCAATGGACTGGCTTTGTTTCGTGTGTCTTATTTATTTTTTCAAGCAGTTCTTTATTAGAAGTGCAGTTTCTTATTTAGCATACTTTTTAAACTATGAATGGTTGAAAGAAATACAGAGAATCTTGTAAAACTGGTAGAAGATAATCATTTATGACGAGAATAGAAAAAAGAACGAGCGGGGGTGTAAGATAATCATGTCTCTTTTATTTTTCCCTTCTAAGATATAAAATTTATACCCACTTTGTGCTTTTTTTCTTTTTTAAATTTTATTTTATTGATTTTTAGAGAGAGAGGAAGGGAGAGGGAGAAAGAGAAACATCAGTTGGCTGCCTCCCCCGACCAAGGGATCAAACCCAAAACCTGAGTATGTGTCCTGACCAGGAATCAAACTGCAGCCCTTCAGTGCACGTGAGGACACTCCAACCAACTGAGCCACACCCGCCAGGGCTCCACTTTGTACTTTTAAACCACATCTTGACCAGGAATTTAGTTGGCTAGTATAGAGACCAGTCCAAATGGCCCAATGCACTTCCAGTATCCACTTTGAGGGTAGATCATGCTGCTGGGGCAAGTGAATGGCAATTGCGGGAATTGATTGAGCTTGGACATGGGAGCTAAGGTGTCTGTGCTCATGTATGTGAGGCCATTTGTGATGCAGATGGGTCTAGAGCAGTGGTTCTCAACCTTCTGGCCCTTTAAATACAGTTCCTCATGTTGTGACCCCAACCATAAAGTTATTTTTGTTGCTACTTCATAACTGTAATTTTGCTACTGTTATGAATCGTAATGTAAATATCTGGTATGCATGATGGTCTTAGGCGACTCCTGTGAAAGGGTCATTCGACCACCAAAGGGGTCGCGACCCACAGGTTGAGAACCGCTGGTCTAGAAAGTGGGGAAAAGAAGGTTCTGGAGATATGCATTTGTACTCTTGTCCTGGGGACATAGAATTTTCATAGTGCTCTTTGAATCCCCACAGAGGTACCTAGAAGTTCCCCTCCCCACTTCAACTTTTACCTCTTTAGATTAGGCTTCTGAATAAGATTTTGTTTTAAGAAAAAGTCCTCCTATAATGGATTATGAAGGTAGAGATTAAGTCTAGTCCTCACTGTGTACCAAGCTTTTAGTATTATTTAATACTAAATTAAATATCTAGCATTTTGTAAATATTTATTGATTAATAAAACAAATGAATTCAGCCCCTTACTCAAAGAAATCTCTGCATCTCTAAAAAATGTAGGCAGTTTTCCAGTTAACAGAGAGACAAATGTCAATGCAAAGGAAGTCTAAAAATTGTTGACAAAGATTATGAAATCAGTATTTAAAGATAAAATATTTTTATCATTTTTTTCTGTGCCATAAAATAAATTTATATATATTCACTCATTTTATCCTTATAGGAGTCCGTGTGGTGGTATATCCTCATTTCACAATTGAGGAAACTAAAGCTCAGAATGGTTATGTGAATTGCTTGAGGACACAAAGCTAGTAAGTAGGAAACAGAGTTCACATCTCAGTGTTTTGATGGCAGATCCCATGCTTTTTCCTGCACCGTGCTGCCATCACACTCTGTCACACAGACTCCTGCTTTTAGAATTCACAGCCATCTGATGCATTTTATGAGGGTTACAGTAAGAAGTTCTGCATGTCCTTAATAGTTTTCTTATTTATATATATGAAAGCCTGAGCAACCTTTATGACCCAAAAGACCGGTACAGCTGTGACATGCACTAACCACCAGGGGTAGACACTCAATGCAGGAGCTCCCTGATGGTCAGTGCGCTCCCACAGCGGGAGTACCACTCAGCTGACAGACCCTTTCTGGCCCATCAGCCTGGCAGCAGCCACTCACCCCCTAAGTAGTCCTGCAGGTCCAATCTCCGTAGAGCTGGAGAACTGGCCAGGCACCGTTAGACTAGCGCCACCGGCACGATCCCAACAGTGCCGCTGGCCTCCTGGAAGTCGGCCTTGGGCACCGCAACCGCTTCCCCTCCCTAGAGGCTTCGCAAGGAAGAAGTTTATATATATTAACTCATTTTATCCTTATAGGAGCCCTGTGTGGTGGTATATCCTCATTTCAAAAGTGGCCGGCCACCAGGTGGCTCCCGACAACCGGCACGAATGTCGGGGACAGATCCAGATCCCGGGCCAACAAGGGCATCTCACCACCCTCCCAGAGGGCCAATCACATCCTGGCACCCCACCCCCACCTCCTGGGGACCCCATTCGTGCACGAATTCATGCACCGGGCCTCTAGTTTATAATTAAATTCTTCTACGTAGACAATATTTTGTTTACCAGGTTTTCCCCTTCAGTGTGACTTTTAATACATGTTCCTATTCTCATAGCTTTCTTTAATACGTTATGTTTTTCTGTCATTTTTATATTGAATACTCCTTTTGCTAAGTTTGTATCTGAGAATGAACAACTAGCTCACAGTGCAGTGTGAATCAAGTTCAAATTACTTTGAGTTCACAGAACACCCAGTGTCATCTTATTTTTACATCTAACTGAATTATAGGACACTGTCAAAGTGTTATGTCCTGGTATGGTAAATTGCTCCTCCTTAATGGTCCCCTGGCTACATTCTCTCTTGCTATTGCTATAAACCAGAAATTGTTGACATCTTACATTATTGTAAGCTTGAAAACAAAAGAACTGTTCTTTATCCCCAAGCAATCCCCCTTCTTCACCATAAAGGTTTCTGAACATCTTAGCTACCTCATAATATTTATATACTTGAAAGTTGACTGTGCCTTCAGAAATGGATTAATTCTATAATTCTTTAACATTTTAAAAAGGCAGGCAATTCTTTCTCATTGACTCAAGGAATGGATCATCTTCTTAAAACTTGTTTGAATGTTGAAGTGGTGGTTCATTGATGATTTCTGAGATTTATTATTTAAATGTATGCATGTTATAAAGTATGTTTGGCTGTGCTTAGTGTTGCTGAGTCTAAAATGTTCTTCTAAATGTCACATTATGAGGATTAATTAAAGATGAAAGAATTACACAAAGTAACAAATGAGTTGACAGAGTAAGGTCTAGAAATGGTCAAGCTTGCTTTTTTGATCAAACTGATATACTCATAGAGTGGTTAATAGTGTCTGGAAGATGGGAATAAGATAACTCAGGAAAAAATGATTCTTCAAAGAAAAGGTGATTTTTCTATAAAACAAGTGCTATAGAATATTTATGGACCATGTTCATATGCACATATATTGAGATTGATTATACACAAATGTCATCTGTAGAAAATTTTATGTTTTTTGTGGACCATCAGTGAACAATGAGACTACAGTGTAGTGTTGATCTTACAAAAAGCCAACTTAATTCTGCCACTAAGTAACAAATATAATCTGTAAAAGCCAGAGCAACATACTATTATATACATAGAAAATTGTAACTAATATAAAGCATAAAGTTTAGATTTTTATATTTTTAAAAGGATGTTGATAAATTTGAAGACCTTAGAGAGGATTTTTTAAAATCAGTAGTTTGGAAATGGAGTTTTTTAGGAAAATGTCATGATCACAAACTGATATGGGTCATATGTAGCCCAGAGATCTATTTTTGTTCGGCATTCATAGTGTTACCCACTGTTTATTTGTAATTTACTGCCAGTTAATTTCTCATAAAAATACAGATTTTAGGATTCTCTTGAGAAATCTGAAAATCTGGCAGTCCTGGGCACATTCCCATGTGGCAGCAGTCAGATGGAGCCTAGTAGCTACTGCCCTCTATTGACAGACAGTCCCAGAGCTTTCTAGTTCCCCATGACCCACTATTGCTTCCTGACCCAATTAACCTCATCCTTTGATATTTACTGTCTGAAGTCATTTGAAGGGATCATAACCTTGTGTGTAGAAAGACTAGGCTTTGAGTCAAGTTGCCTAGATTCCAGTTTCTATTCTACCAATGAGTGTGTGACCTTGACTAAAGCGTAATTGTAAAATCTTAATAGTAGAAAGGAATTCAAGGATCATCTGGTCAACTTCCCACCTAAGGCAGGAATTCTCTCTATTAAACTTCCAAAATAGGGGTAAGCCAGCTAGCCTCTGTTAGGACATTTGTCTTTACTTCACAAAGTAGTCTGTTCCCTTTTAGAAAGCTCTCATTATTAGAAATTTCTCTTACATGTTGAGTATATGTCTGTCTACATTTAATACTAAAACTGTACAATTATATAAGGTATCTTCTCCTTATTACAGAACAGAGGAGAACTTAATAGTTGTAACATGAAAGACAAGGTATCTACCTTCATATTTTCTTTTATTTAAAAGTGTAACCTGTGTGTACAATGTGCTAAGCCATCAAATGAGTGAATGCTTTTATGGCAAAGTACTGTAGAGTTACAAATATTATAATACTAGTCAGATTTTAATCAGACCAGTTAGAGCTTTATTGTAGACTTAGTAACCAGTCTTTGTTGTATCATTATTTTAAATATTTGCCACCTCAATGGGGGAAAAAAGGGGGAGAAAGGAAAGATTTAAAGATATATTGTGTTCTTGTTGATTTAATGGCATTTGTCAGTGTGTTCATACTTTTTAATTTTCCAGGACTTGCAGACTTAATCCCATGAGCTCACTTCTAATATCAGTAAAGGGTGTGAGCTGTCTTTGTGGTTCAAGCTGCCACTTGAGGTTTCTCCTTCCCGTGGAGCTTTCTAATGGAATTCAAGGTTCTCTCTAAGGGTGAGCATTACGAAGCCTTCTCAGGCTGCTTGAGAGCAAGAAGTGCAGCATAGGTTCAAGGACACACAAAGCTTAATGTGCAAAACATGCTTCTGCTCCTGCTCCTGCTCCTTCTTCCTTTGATTGGCAAGGTTAACTCTGAGAGGCCGAGCTCTTTAAATGATTTGATTAGACCCACCACTTTATTCCTTTCACTTTGCCCCCTCCCCTTCAAGCACCAGTCTGCCACCTTCTTTGTCTTTGTAGTCTTTGCTTTGCCATTACCTTTTCTCTCCTCCTTTTTCCTGATTTCGTGTCAAATTTTGACATTTTGTGAAACAGAATAAGGAATTCAAAAGTAAAGTAACTTGCATCAAAATATTTTGTGCGAAAGATTTCCATACTTGTGAATGGTTTCTATGCTTATGATTTATAAAACTCCAAATCCCTTATCTTCATTTTGACTTACCTTACGAGATAAGGAAAGATAGAATTGTCACCTACATTAGCAATTCACTTAGATTGACATTTATAATTCTACAGTTCTCTATCAGGAATTGGTTTGTACGTAATGAATTCCTTTTTCAGCAGTTTTTAAAAAATAACCTTTTAATTACAAAAACTTCAACCACATGCAAAATTAGAATAACAAGTATAATGAACGTCCATGTACTCATCACCCAGTTTCAGCAATTACCAGTTGGTGGCCAATCGTGTTTAATCTATACTGGTACCCCACAACTGGTTTGTAATCTTTTTAGGAAGGATAGAGGAAAGCTATGCACACAGGAGAAAAAGGACATGCATGTAGAATTTTTGCAAATAATTTTAATAGGTTAATACACTTGCTGAAGCCCTTCTATGTATCTCCTAGGAATCTAAGAATCTAGAATCAGAATCCCTGCATTCCAGCAGAGAATGCTACGTATTCTCACCTTTTCTGTTCACCTGAATGTCAGGATTTGGAATCAGCTTAAGTTCTCCTACGAAAACAGCGTCGTTAAGCTAATGGCAGGATCTTTTAATGATGATTAAGTTTTCATTATGGAATCTCTTAATATGCTCCCTTTCTCCCTTGTTCAGCTTCTTTTCCCTTTAGTGCTTATTAGTTTGTTATAATTGATATATCTTTTACCAATGTTGACAGATTAAGAAGGCTTTCAGTGATTCAACTTTCAAGGCCTAACAACTTAGAATTTCATCTAGAACTTCTGAGTTGTTGCTAACAGCTAAAAGAGGAAAACAGCCTCTCCAGAGAGAGAGCGAGAGAGAGCAGAATGACTGGTAATGAAATGCATTAGTTGTTAGGAACTTAAGTAATAAAGCTGAAATTTCCATTAAAAGAGGATACTAGTTTTTAAACACTAATTTTAATTAACAAAGCATATTTCTTGAAAGTATAGGGATAGCTGAATGTATATGACAAAAGGGTGATTTTTCCTTTTCCCAACCTGTTTCATGTCTTCCTTTCTCAGCTGGCATTTCACTAAGCCTCCCTCTGGACCAGCAGTGGTCACAAGGTATACACAGGACACAAGCAGTTAGTAAAGGGACACTAGCAGCCAGCAGGACTCGCCTATAGAACTATCTCATTGTTGAACCCCATCTGCCAGCATCTGCCCTGATGTGAGCTAAAACTATTTTTAAAAGGCAAATAAAAAAGAGGAGTAATTGGCAAAATTTAATTATTTCATTTCAGAATGCTAGGATTATTATCATGTATGTTTAGCATAGTTTCCTCTATCTACGTATCTCAGTGTGGGGAGATAGGGCATAGAATAAGGTACACAATTCTCATTTGAGTATGGTTAAAAATACTTCTATTAAGATGATAATTCAGGAAAGGAACCATCCTCATTTATAGCTAGCCATTAAAAAAAAAAAAAAAAGTCCTCAGCCCTGGCCAGTGTGGCTCAGTTGGTAGGATGTCATCCCATGCACTGAAGGGTTACTGGTTCAATTCTGGGTCAGGGCACATGCCTGGGTTGCAGGCTTGATCCCTGCTGGGCAGAGGGGGTGGGGCCGGGGGGCGGGGGTATGCAGGAGGCAGACGGTTGATGTATGTTTCTCAAAAAATCAGTTTAAAAAAATAAAGTGCCCCATTCTTGTATTCCCCCTATAACATTTTATTTTGTTTGGAAGTACTTTTTTAGTATTCTATTGAAAAGGGGAAAATTCAACAACAACAAAAACCCAGAATGTTTAATAGTGATATCTACTCAACAAATATACCAAAATAAATATATGATCTTAGAAAGTAAATATATACCAATTTATTGTATGTTTCTAAAGATATATGAAATCCATATAACATAAAATCGCCTTGTTTTTGTTAATTGGTGTTTCCATAGTATTCAAGAAGTTGTAAAATGGGGGAACACACAGTGTCTATCTTTGCTGTGTGGTGCCTCTTTCTATGGGAAGACTGTTAATTGAGCTCCCCTTTGAGGTTAGCTTTCTTTAAGGCCAAATTCTTTTTAAGAAAATTTTCAAGAAGCTCAGTACAAAAATACACTTATAAAAAGATTAACCATCACTTTAAATATGTTTTAAAATATTTTCTTTTTTAAAAGTGTCCTTAAAATTTGTTTCAGCTATATTACAGATTTCATTTATGGTTCATTTGTTTGTTTGGATTGAAGTTGTACTGCTGTTTGAGTTAGTGCCCTGACCTCTCTGAATAGAGAGAAGACTAAGCATGTTTAAGCACCTGTTTAAAAAAAAAAAAAAGTTGCCTGCAATGAAAACTATCCCCACCTACAATTTATTAAACCTTGACATTCTGCATTACTTACAGAGTTCTCAGAGAAAATTAAAACCCTTTTGACTGGGTTTTGCAATGCAGGGAAAATTTTAGTGACATTTAAAAGGTTTCTCTTGTGTTCCTCTAATAGGATAAATAAAAAAGGCTTGTTTTAGCCCAGCAAATGGGGGGACAATCCAATTTCCTTGATTCCATCAAGACACTCTTAAAGCATTAGCCTGTGCAGTAAAAAAATTCAACTGACCCCCTTTGCCTGATGGCTTTGAAAAGTGTCCTGATGTGTAGGTATTTGCCCAACACAGCATACTTGGTTATTGCTCTTCCAACACATCCGTTGATGGAAAGATCTTATGTGAAGCTCCAATAAATGTCAGTTTGTGTTACAGAACTATAAAAACAGTCCACCAGACCGTAATGGTCTCTCTGGTGGGCAGCCTTTCACTGGAAGATGAAGAGAAATCCTGTCAAGAATGTTTAATAGTAAGGAAAATACAAATCATTTAATATTTTAGAGAACTTTTTATTACATTTAATTATTTTGCTGTCATTGATATTTCTATTTGTCCAAAAGATCGTGCTCATTTATCGAGAGTATACTAGCATAGGGCAGTAGTCCTCAAATGTTCACTTGTTAAAACACGTTGCTGGACCCACCCCCAGAGTCTCTAGTTCAGTAGGTCTGAGGTGGAGCCTAATATTTGCGTTTTTAACAAGTTTTCAGATGAAACTGATGCTGTTGCCTTAGGGCCCACACTTGGAGAACCACTGGCCTAAGGGATCTTTGAAAAGAGATACTGACCTCTGGATCAGTGATTCCAAATTTAAATCATTTCATCTGCAAGTTATTAATATCTGAGAGCATGCTAATGTGTGAAAAATGTCTTGATGCATATCAGTCTAGTCAAATGGACAGGCATGTCTTTGACATTTGGCTTTCTCATTGGCAATCTTTAAAAACCATTCTGAAGGTGGGGCAGGGGGGACATGAAGACAGAGCTTTCATTTTAGAGAGAAAAGTCTGGGTGTCTGTGTGTTATTTAAAAGAATAGAAATTGATCATATGTTTCCTATGACCTGCTGAATAATAGTAGAATGAAGCTGTCTTTTATGGTATCCTGATGTTTAAAATTTTCTTTTTAACAAGATCTTCAGCCCTTTAATTATGTAAAAACCCAAAGCACCTTCTTACTTATTAAGAAAGAATCCTATATAATAAAAGGCTAATATGCAAATAGACCAAATGGCTGAACAACTGGTCACTATGATGCACACGGACCACCAGGGAGGCAGACACTCTATGCAGTAGCTGCCCTCTGGTGGTCAGTGTGCTCCCACAGGGGGAGCATCGCTCAGCCAGAAGCCAGGCTCACTGGCAAGCATAGTGGCAGTGGCAGGAGCCTCTCCCGCCTCCACAGCAGCGCTAAGGATATTCGACTGTCCAACATCCCCCAAGGACTCCCAGACTGCGAGAGGGCAGGCCGGGCTGAGGGACCCCTCCCCCCCACCCCCAGTGCACGAATTTTGTGCACCAGGCCTCTAGTAAATTATATTTGATATTCTGATTCCCATTTTGTTTAAGAATTATGTTATCCAGAATATTTCACTCTAGCTACATCAGAAATATTTCCTTTGAAATATTTGGGATTGTTGTAATAGCCCACTTTTATTTTAGAGTCTGGAAGTTAGATACTATTTATTTACTTGTCCTTAAAATGAACCTGTGTAGTAAAGAGGAGACCCCCAAAAAATCTATTTTTGACAAGGAATTGTCACAGTGAGAGGTTTGTTGACATCCAAAAATCATAGAAGCAAAATTAGAATAAAAGAGGCTCAGGAACCTTGGATAGATACTATTTAAAGAAGGTGGTCTAGTGCCCAGTCTCATTTTCTTCTGGTGGAAGAATACATATGATAAGTACATTATATATGTTCTTACAGTGTTTGAATACTTTGTAGTCATAATGTTCTTCTGTTCTACATTTCTTTTTTCTTCATTTTTTTTTTAATATATTTTATTGATTTTTTACAGAGAGGAAGGGAGAGAGATAGAGAGTTAGAAACATCGATGAGAGAGAAACATCGATCAGCTGCCTCCTGCACATCTCCCACTGGGGATGTGCCCACAACCCAGGTACATGCCCTTGACCGGAATCGAACCTGGGACCTTTCAGTCCGCAGGCCGATGCTCTATCCACTGAGCCAAACCGGTATTGGCTTCCTTTTTCTTCTTAAGGATATTTTTGAATCATAGCTAACTTTGAAACAACATAAATGTTACTGTTTTTAATGAGTTATCAGTTGCTTGTGCTTCCTTTGGGAGTAAGGGTACTATCTTCATTATTTAAAACTCAGTTTGAAAATAATTAAAGGTGACTTTGAAATTGCCATGAATTAAATGAATGGATTCGGGTAATCAGCACTTTTCTGAAGTCCTCCTGCATGTCCCTAAAGTTCTCTGAGCCCTACATTTTGTGATTCCCTTCTGGCACCAACTTTCTTGTTTTGGTTTGGTGGTTTTCCTCAGCTAAGGATAGGTAATCAGTCAAATGGTAATGCTCCACCTTGTCCCAGGCATTATTCTGCTGACCTTTCCCTGTGGGGCAGTGGATATTGCAGGTGAAGCCCAGTGAAGACTGTGTAGAGGAGGTCAGGGCAGAAATGATAGCCGTTCATCTCTGCTGCTCTGATGTCCGACAGCTGGTCTCATGTGGCCTGCTGCCAGCAGTGTCTTTACAGGCTTTGTGGCAGAGATTATTTAAAGGAGATTAACCCCTTTAAACCCCTTATATTTTAATTATTTCTGTATGTATTTATAAAACCTGCAGTCTGCTTGTTTCAGGGCACAACTGTCCAACGCCTTGTCTTTAACCTGGTTTCTACAGTCAGACAAGTATATCTCTGTTACCACAAAGGAGGCACCATTGATTTTTATCTTCCTTGTTATTAAAATTGTTTGAGTTTGTGATGTTTTGGGGTTTGGATTTCTGCTTGATGTTGTTGTCCTTACTGTTTTTTGAAAGGATAACTAAAATTAATGTGATTTATTTTAGAATACTGTTAAAATTTTATTTTTGTATTATATGATAGAAATCTAAACCTGTAGACATGTAGAATGTGAAAACTTTAGGGTGCCATTAAAAACAATAGGCCTTTCAGGGTATTATTTTTATTTTTTATTTTTTTAATTAAGTCTTTATTGTGCAGATTATTACATTTGTTCCTCTTTTTTTTCCCCCCATAACTCCCCTCCTCCCAGTTCCCACCCCACCCTCCGCCCTCACTCCCCACCCACTGTCCTCATCCATAGGTGCACGATTTTTGTCCAGTCTCTTCCCGCATCTCCCACTCCCCTTTCCCCCCCAAGAATAGTCAGTCCACTCCCTTTCTATGTCCCTGATTCTATTATAATCAACAGTTCATTCTGTACATCAGATTATTTATTCACTTGATTCTTAGATTCACTTGTTGATAGATGCATGTTTGTTGTTCATAGTTTGTATCTTTACCTTTTTCTTCTTCTTCCTCTTCTTAAAGGTATAATACTGGTTTGGTGGTGATGAACTCCTTTAGCTTTTCCTTATCTGTGAAGCTCTTTATCTGACCTTCAATTCTTTTTTTTTTTTTTTTAATATATTTTATTGATTTTTTACAGAGAAGAAGGGAGACAGAGAGTTAGAAACATCAATGAGAGAGATCGATCAGCTGCTTCCTGCACACCCCCCACTGGGGACGTGCCCGCAACCAAGGTACATGCCCTTGACCGGAATCGAACCTGGGACCCTTGAGTCCGCAGGCTGACGCGCTATCCACTGAGCCAAACCGGTTCGGCTGACCTTCAATTCTGAATGATAGCTTTGCTGGATAAAGTAATCTTGGTTGTAGGTTCTTGGTATTCATCACTTTGAATATTTCTTGCCACTCCCTTCTGGCCTGCAAAGTTTCTGTTGAGAAATCAGCTGACAGACATATGGGTATTCCCTTGTAGGTAATTGAGTCTCTTTCTCTTGCTGCTTTTAAGATTCTCTCTTTGTCTTTTGCTCTTGGCATTTTAATTATGATGTGTCTTGGTGTGGTCCTCTTTGGATTCCTTTTGTTTGGGGTTCTCTGCGCTTCTTGAACCTGTAAGTCCATTTCTTTCACCAGGTGGGGAAAGTTTTCTGTCATTATTTCTTCAAATAGGTTTTCAATATCTTGCTGTCTCTCATCTTCTGGTACCCCTATAATTCTGATGTTGGTACGTTTGAAACTGTCCCAGAGGCTCCTTACACTATCTTCGTATTTTCGGATTCTTTTTTCATTTTGCTTTTCCGGTTGGGTGTTTTTTGCTTCTTCGCATTTCAAATCTTTGACTTGATTCTTGCGCTCCTCTGGTCTGCTGTTGGGTGTCTGTATTATATTCTTTATTTCGGTCAGTGTATGCTTAATTTCTAGTTGGTTCTTTATCACAACATCGAGGGTCTCATTAGATTTCTTGAGGATCATATCAAGTTTATCGACAGTTTCTAGAAGATTATTGAAAGACCTTAAAAGTGCGTTTTTTAGCTCTATATCCTCCATTTCTGTCATGTTTCTTTGTCTCCGCATTTTTTATGCTTTCTTGGTGCACCCCCTTGTGGTCTTTGTGCGCAGTCTTGTTCTAGTTAAGCCTTGATTGTTGTCGGCAGTACTGGGGGTGAATCGAACTCCAGGCTAACTGGCTATGAGAGTCAGCTGTGTCTGCAGTGGGAGAGCTGTGCTGGATCTCTAGGGCGGTGCTAGTCTAGCGTTTGCCTTAGGCTATCCGGCAAATGCCTCTGTGCAGGGCTTGGGCGGGGCGGGTCCCTGGGGATCTACAGGGCGGGCAGAGCGAGCAGTTATGGCTGCTCTCAGTTCCGTCCCCAGGGGCTCTGCCTCTCAGAGTCCCGGGAGAGAAAACTGCATTCGAGTTCCGACCAAAGCCAGACAGTCCCGCTTCTCCCGTTTGAGTCTGGGTCCCTAGAGACTCGCCCGGATCTGGAGTTCAGAGTCTGAAACTCCCTCCCGATTGAAAACAACAACCGCGCCCTCCGCCGCCGGCCTGCTCCACATGTACTCCGCACCTTAGTATTTCACTTCCGCACTGCGCCTCCTCTGAGTCTCGGTATGGATTTCTCTTTCCTTCTAGTTGTAGAATCTCTCCTCAGCCAGCCTTCCTGTGGTTCTGGGTGATGTCCGTTCCGTCTTTTAGTTGTATTTTTGAAGTGGTTGTTCGAGGCAGCAAACTCCAGCGTTAACCTATGCCGCCATCTTGGTTCCTCCAGGGTATTATTTTTAATAATGGGTTAGTAGGCATGCTTCCTATGGTTTCCAGCATTGTCTGGTAACTGTATGCCTGATCAGGGCATTCAGAACAAAGATTTCTACCTCCCCAATTTATGTAATTGAGGGCTATAAAAAATTTCCTCAGAATTTAAGAGATCACACATATGAAGGAACCAAAAAAATACCACAAGAGCTTAGGAACTGTCCTCTGCCATTAGAGCATCTCATCTCAGCCACCATGGAGGTGCTTCTAACACAGGAAGCAGTTCTGTCTCTTCATGCACTCACTGCCCCTCCTCCAGATGCTGAGGAAGGGATCATTCTCTTGAGGGTCTTCCAGTTTCTGGGGAACCTCATGGGACCTGTCTTGATTCAAAATCTGTTCATGATATTTGTTTCTTCTAAAATCTTGTCTTAGATTGTTTCATGTTAGTATAAAGTTACCACTTCTAGTTACTGAGACTATCCTTTTTCCTCTTAGTTTGATTGCTTCATGCTTAACTGAGTGAATATTGGTAGTATTTGGGGGATGGAGGAGGAATGTTGGTTAGCCAAAATGTTAGTAACTAATGTTTTATTATCTGAATTCAACGGTAACTGTTGCTTATGTTCTAGAAATGGGAATTAGACATTGAAATTACAAAACTTGCCATTTCTTTGCTTCATTTGTGTAGAGGACATAAGTTTAAGTTCTAGGTCAGTTGTTTGGCTTACTATATCACTCTGGGCAAGTCATTTAACATGATGAATTTCAGTTTTCTTATTTATAAAATGGAGCTGCTACCTACTCCAGGATGTTAGTTTCAGATAAGTTGGTATCTGCGAGTGTTCTGTAAGATGGTATACAAGTGTAAATTTTTATTTTCTTAAAAAAAGAATAGCATGTCTAAATTAAGAAAAACTTGGTGCAGTTAGGTAGTATAGTTAAAGATCTTTACGCCATCCATGTTTCGTGAAGGGTTTTTTCATTGGTGTTAGTTGAGCTCTTTCCTTGTTTCTTCCCAAAACAAAATGTTTTCTTTTTCCTATAACTATTATTTTTCAAAAATGTCCTTTAATGTAATGGCTATTATGGAAGCACATATTACAATGAAGAATTATATTGTAACCTAATGTAATATTACAACATAAACAGTAATATATTCATTATATAATATGTTCTCATATTTTATCTAAACTTCCTATATGTACAATGTCAGTTTTTAAAACCGTAACCAATATGCCAAATTCTATTCAAAGCTAGGGAAATTCTGAGTTAGAAATACTTATCTGGCTTTAAGACAATTAGAATATGCTTCAAAGTTTTAAATAAAAGAATAGCAGGCTTAGGACAATTCTTACGAAAGAGACTGGAGACTAGATTAATTATAAAGGAGGCTCTTATAGGAATTACTAGATTAGGATGTTAGGACCTGGATAGGGACCATTACTGTGGAAAAGAAAGAATTAGGGATACAGGACAGAGGAAAATTCAATCAACCTTACTTAATGGGAGATAAGAGATAAAGAAAAGGGTATAAGTTGAATATGACTCCAAAGCCTTAGACAAAAATGATTTTTATTTTTGACATGGCTAATTTAGGAACAATGACCTAAAGAAAAAGAAAAGCCAATAGAGGACATTCATACACATAGAGATGTTTCCAAAAAGAATAATAACAAATTCTGAGAGAAGGCTGAATCTTAATTTTAACACTTCAGAATACTGAAAAATCTCCCATGAAGATATACAGGAAAAAAACAACAACACAAATCACAGTAGTGTTTAAGAGCATAAGCTTTGGAGCCAGATTCTGAAAGTTCTGGCTCTGCCGCTTGTAAATTAAACTTCAGTTTCTTCATTTGTGAAATGAGATTATTTAATGCCTACTTCATAAGGTTATTGGGTGCTTAAGTAAGAGAACTTGATTGGTGCAGTGATCAGATTAGCCACTACCATCAGTTTTTACTCACAACCTACTAAAATCAGTCTTTCTTGTTACATTAACAGGTTATAGGCAGAATGATATAGAAAATTAAGTATCATGAAAGTTGCCTGGAATGCTCATCTTTGTCTCTTTTACTACTCATAGAAAACTTGCTTTTATCTTTATTATGGAATTCTAATGGATAGGTGACTGGATGAAGTCTTTTGTTCTTATTTCTAAACTTGTATCAGAAGTAAGACCTTTTTATTTGATTCTCAGTTGTATAGCCATATACAAGTTATTAAATTATAGTAGGACTAGGAGGAAGAGATGGAGCAGGGGAATGAACTAAAGCTAACATTTATTGAGACTCTATTCCCCTTAATACAATCATTCATTCCCCTTAATAAAATCAGTCCCTTATGCCAGAAAAATAGCTCAAAAATAGTGTTACCTTTGAATATATGGATTTTTTTTTTTTTTTACTTCCCATAGGCTATGTCCTATTTTATTGGGTCCCCAAAGAAAGCAGTTTATTAAATATTTCTTTGGGAAACCCAGGAAAGAATTTTACAGTGGGACTAATGTGGACAGTAAAAACTGAAGTAAAAATCTTTCCCTGTATTTAAACATTTTTTATAATTACCATAAAAGAGGATGAAAGAATGTGGACCACCATTTGATAACATCTATAGCCAAATAGTTCTGAAGAAATTACAGTACTAAAAATCTGAAATTGTAGCTTCAGGGCATATAGAGGGTTAAATCTCTGAGCTGTAGAAGCAGATTGTGTTTTCCTTTTGTGATCTGGGTTGACAAGACATCAGTATTCTATTCATCTGCTGGGAATTAGGCTGTTAATCCAATCAATGACTCTTGAGTGAGCTGTGGCCTGCCTCCCCCACTGGGGAACAATCGGATCAAACTGCAGATTGTTTAAGAGCACAGTGCTGTCCTCGTGTCAGGTGGAATTCTCAAACGTTCCCTGGTGAATTGGGGATAGGAAAAGCTGTCTTGGCCCATTTATCCTTCTCCTTAAATAACCAGGTATCTGTCTCATCCATAGGAAAGCATTTGGCAATAGTGACAACAGGAATGTGATAGAAATCCATTAACTTGAACTCACAAAAGTATGGGTGAAAAGAAGAAATGTTTTCAAACACCCCACAAAACAACTTATATAAAAGTTTTTATACTTTATTCATATTTTTTTCCTATTCCTTAAACCCTAAGTCATTTTTTCTGCTGGGCTTTTTTGGGGAGGTTGTTGTTAACTGTTTTATGTCATGAGTTTTGTTAACCACTATGAGCTCTTTCTGTAAATCTACCCAGCCCTGCCTATATTTTTATAAGTCAGCAGGATACAAATAAATTTCAATGTAGATTATGAGAACACTAATTAAATAAAATTTTAATTTTAAAATATCTTTCTCTGAGGAATGCTAATTAAATAAAATTTTAATTTTAAAATATCTCAGTCTGAGCATACATAATTTTGACATCTTTTGCAGCGTAGCAAAATTAGATTTCTAATTACTGATTTAATAGTCCATTAAGTACATTTGGAAATTATTATTGAATTGATTACAAAGATGTTCAGAGTTGCAGTTCTCTTCTATAAAATGCTGTCCCAAATTTTTCCTTTGAACAATAAGGTGGCATGAGCTATCATAAAGTGAAATATCCAAAATGACAAAGAGAAATTCTCAAAGAAGATACTTACTATTCCAATCTTAGTGGAGACAAGCTTAAAGGATAATTTTATTGTTTTCTATCTACATTACATAAGAGTGGTCCAAAAAGGATTTCCTAAATTTGCCAAATTTATCCATTCATTCTGTGACTATTTTGGCATACCTTTTATATACCCAGGCCCCTGCTAAGCTTTGGAATTATCAAAGTGAATAAGACAGACAAGCTCCGCACTTTGGGGGAGCATAAATTCTAGAGAGGAAGACATAACAAAAACAAGTAAATAAACAAGTAAAACAATATCAGATGAGTGCTAAGAAATAAAGCAGATTGGTTCCTATGAACAGAGTGATCAAATAAGTCGTTACCAAGAAGGTAATAGTTAAACTGAGGCTTCAATGGAGAAAAGTTGCTGTAAATCATGCCCCGAATTCCTGAAACAGGAAGAACGAGCTTGACATACGAAGAACAGACTACATACATGCACACTATACTCCAGGCCAGGGAGTTTGAAACTTGGCAAAGCATCTGAATGTCCTTAGGAACTTTGTGAAAATAGAGATTGCTGAGCCTGTCCCTGGAAATGCTGATTCAGCAGGGCCGAGGAGGTAGATAGGACCTGTGTGTGCAGTCCCGTGAACAGTACTAGAAACCTATCTCTAGCTGGTATCATTCCTTTCCTGAACACATCACATACTTAGCTACTTATATCTATGCCTTTGCTCATGTTTTTTTTAGCTTATAATGTTCACAGAGTACTACTTGTGAAATATTCTTACCAAAAAAAAGTTGAACCCAAATTTAATAGAGTCTATAAATAAATACATGTGATAACAATGTAAATGACATCAATATAAAGTAGGTGGCATATCTGGTCTCTGATACATTCTGCTGAAGAGCTGACTCTATAATAAGTCTGCGACATTAAAGTACGGGGGTTGTTGGCTCTAGATAGAAAATCACCTAAGAGATCTACCAATGAAATGTAACATGTAAACCTTGTTTGGATCCTCAGACATACAAGTCAAGTATAAGAAGACATTTTAAAAACAATCAGGAAAATTTGGTGCTGTGGTTATATAAGTAAATTTCCATGTTTTTTAAAGTTTCATACAGAGATTGGGGTGGGAGGGGAATGACATAATGCCTGGAATTGGCTTTAAATTATTTCAGTAAGAAAAAAAAGGAATAAATGAAGAAAAAGACAGCAAGATTATTATAGTGTTGAATCTGGGAAATGGGTATATGGAAGTTCATATTTTCTATTTTTGTGCATGTGTGAAATTTTCCATATAAGATGTTTAAAGAGCATGAAGTTTTTTATGTTTATCTGAAGGGAGCATGAATATTTAAAGTTGAGAAATATAGTACTGCACCATTTTGCCTTACCAAACTGATAAAGTTAAGGATACTTGGTCATGGTATAAGAAAAGACTGCTATTGCCGCTTGACCTTTTGGCAAAGATCAGGTGTAAGATGATACTGCTTAAAAGGATTTATCAATGAGTGCTGAAATTCCCTATTGGGTTCAGAGTATGATTTGATATGTGCCTGACTTTTCAGGAATAAATCTTTTGCATGAAAGGAGGCAAATCTCTAATCACCAAGGCACCTTCTCACGGTTTTAAATGTTGTGCTCCATTGAAGGAAGTCTTTGCTTAATCATTAGGATTCTTCTAGCACAGAGAATATTCACATTTTTAGAAAAGTACTGATTATCTGGTCTCTTAATACAGTGAAGTTTAAAGCAGCCTTTACCTTAATGTTTAGTAGAACAGGGAATGGTAGGGGTGTGTGTGTGTGTGTGTGTGTGTGTGTGTGTGTGTGTAGAAGTTCTCTGTGGAAAAAACTTTGGCCTGCCATGAAGTCTAGAAACGTAATAGCTACTGTATAGTTAAATATGAATAATTTAAAATGGAAATATCCATAGTATTATCTATACTAATACAAGGGTAATTTGCAAATGGTTGGGATGCCCGCGTAACAACCGATCAGGCTGCGTGCACAGCAGGTGTGGGTGGACAGGGACTTGGAGCGTCGGGGACTTGCATCACACCGTCACAATCCATCACCAGGAGGCCTGGGGCCCAGTGAAGGCCTCTGCACACCTCCACAGGGGGTCCCACGGCTCCACGTGGCCAGGCCTGGGGGTCCCACGGCTGAGGTGGGACCCCCGGCTCCAGCCTACCTCTTTGGGGCAATCCATCAAGGAGCCCTGGATGGGTGGGCGGGGCCTCCCTCTCTTGGGCAATGGGTTGCAGGGCTCTCGCACTGTGACAGGGCACAGGCCAGGCTGAGGGGACACCCACCCCTCACCCCCGAGTGCATGAATTTCGTGCACCAGGCCACTAGTGTTTATAATGAAAATCATTAGGGCTCAATAAAGCTGGGTTTTATTACCAAGCACATATTACATATAATGTACATGTATACATGGGGGAAAGGGGCAGTATCGTTCTGGTAAAATAAATAAGGCCCTCTTATCACAGTTACAGTAATATTTGCTGTCATTTTCACAATGACTTGTTTTCTGTTAATAGAATTTTAGCAGCACCCAATATTAATCTTGGAGTGTTTAGCACTTCTATGTAACATTCAAAACTGCAGGTAAAATAGGGTAATCCTGGCCATGAAGGCTAAACCCAGGAAGTCAGCTAGGAAGAAATGTTTCTCTCAGGTAACTGACATTCAGGAAGACAAAGAGTTAACTAAAGCAGAGCCTCACACTCAGGAATATGGACTGTCAACCAGAGTAATAACTTCAGAGCTGGGACTCTGCTTCTATCCTGTTACCACACAGGATTAAATAGCCCTGGGCTCATTCATTGAGTGAGCACTTGCGCATTTGCTATGGCTAGGCTGTGTTCTAGGCCAGGTAGACAGAACAGGTAAGACTGAGCTCTTCCCAAGGTGTAACTTCACCTCATCCAAGAATGATAGACATGCATCATGCTGACTCAGTGGGATGGCTGCTTTGATGGAAATGCATATGAAATCATTGAGCTGTCATCCATATTGCTGGTGGGAATGTGAAATGATTGTTTCTGGCTTGGGCTTCACAGAGGAGGTGGACTTTGCCTTGACTACTTGACCTTTTTACAGGACTGGCCACTCTTTCCTTGACACTCTTCCCTCAGTTTCAGGTTTGGTTCTTTCCCCACTTTTTTGGATTATTCCTTACCAGGCTTGCTTTCTTCTGTTCTCTTTTTCCACAACAGATTCCACCTTGACCCCACCTATCTCCATATACTTTCTCTAGATTACCTCACACCAATTATTTCAATTATTTCCTCTGGCCTAATATTTTTCAAATTTTTATCTCTAGTTCAGACCTCTCTCTAAGCTATAGACCAGTGTTGGCGAACCTATGACACATGTGTCAGAGGTGACACGCAAACTCATTTTTTTTGGTTGATTTTTCTTTGTTAAATGGCATTTAAATATATAAAATAAATATCAAAAATATAAGTCTTTGTTTTACTATGGTTGCAAATATCAAAAAACTTCTATATGTGACACGGCACCAGAGTGAAGTTAGGGTTTTTCAAAATGCTGACACTCCGAGCTCAAAAGGTTCGCCATCACTGCTATAGACCCATATTTCTAATAGACTGGATGTTTTCACATGTGTTTGGGGGTCAGAAAGATGCAGGTTCAAATGAGGATTGTACTGCTTACTAATTGTGTGACTCAGCCAAATTACATGACCTCTCTGAGTCTCATTTCCACTTGTAAAATTAGGATAATAATACCAACTTCAAATGGCTTCTGTGAGAATTTAATTATATGTGAAAATGCCTAGCATAGTTCCTGGTACATATAAAAGGTATAAAAATATGTTTTTGTTTCATACATCTATCCTCCTAGCCCCTGGCAAGCCATCCCACTTTCTGTCTCTGTGAATTTGACAACTCTCAAGTACGTCATATAAGTAGGATCATTCCATATTTGTCCTCTTTTATGCCTGGCTTATGTCATTTAGCATTATATCTTCAGGGTTAATTCATGATGTTGCATGCGTCAGAATTTCATTCTTTTTAAGGCTGAATAGTAGTTCATTGTATGTACATACCACATTTTGTTTATTCTTTCATTTGTTGATGGACATTTAGGTTATTTCTGCCTAAATGGACAATTGTGAATAATGCTGCTATGAATACTTGCTTTCATTTCTTTGGGGTATTTACTCAGAAGTGGAATTGCTGGATCATACAGTAATTCTATGTTTAATTTTTTTAGGAAATGCCATATTGTTTTCTACAGCAGCTTCACCATTTTACATTCCCACCAGCAATTCAAAAATGTTCCAATTTGTCCACATCATCGCCAGCACTTATTATTTTCAGTATTCTTGATAATAACCATCTTAATGGATATGAAATGATGTCTCATTGCATTTTCAGGAAATTTTAATATATAGCTCATAACTGACAGGGCATTCAGATTAAAAGAATGCCTAACAAATAATTTAAGCCATAAAATTATATAAAGATGTCTTGATTGAGATTAAACCTATTCATTATTTTCAGTTTTATATGGGTATATACATTTCTTGGAATTGTTTATCATGGCTAAGATAGTAATTATTAGATACTAGAGTCCCAAAATTCGTGCAAGAGTAGGCCTTCCTTCCCCCGGTTGCCGGCACCGGCTTCCCTCTGGCACCGGGACCTTGGCTTCCCTCACAGCCCTGGCTTCATCTGGAAGGTCATCCGGCGGGACATCCGGTCTAATTAGCATATTATGCTTTTATTATTATAGATAACACACAGGCTACCATAGGAATAAAATCAGCAGTACAAGTGTAAGTAAACTAACAACCCTGAAGTTATTAAATTCATCTCACATATTTTTATTAAATACTTACTACTCCATGACCTATATGCTATAAGACACTAAGGGACACAAAAGAAGTGTCAGCCATGGTCCTCTGCCCTCAGGTTGCTTACTGTTGAGGCAATAGGAAACTCATTGAATAACAAGAACAGTTGTGAGATAGAATGTAATCAAGTGCCATGATGAGATATACTGTGAAAGTGCTTTGGGAGAGGTAATGGGGGGAAAGGGAGGGGTTACTATGAGCCACAGTAGTCAAGAGACATCTTCAGCAGAATATTGTGGCCTATCATGAACTGTAAAGACTAAGTCAGCGGTTCTCAACCTTTGGGTCACGACCCCTCTGGGGGTCAAACGATCCTTTCACAGGGGTCACCCAAGACCATCAGAAAACACATATATATAATTACATATTGTTTTTGTGATTAATCACTATGCTTTAATTATGTTCAATTTGTAATAATGAAATTGGGGGTCACCACAACATGAGAAACTGTATTAAAGGGTCGGGGCATTAGGAAGGTTGAGAACCACTGGACTAAGTGATCTTTGGTGACCTCTGTGGTGGAGATAGGAATAGGTAACAGAAACAGCTCAGTCTAAGATATGTGTTTGTAATGAAGAATAGTTGAATAAAGTGAAATCAAACCATGGAAGCTATGATCCTCAGAGTAAGGAGTAGACTACTGTGTGTGTGTGTTAAAAAGGAGTACATAATAGATTTTTTTTAGTGTTTAATCTACATATGTAGTAGGTTTTTAAAATCTTTTCAATGTACAATTTGTTTGTTTCTTTGCTTGTTTTACGTAGTTGAGATCTTACAAAAACACTAGAGGCCCAGTGCATGAATTTGTGCACTGGTGGGGTCCAGCTGGCCCACCCTGATGGGGGCCATTGGGGGCAGGCCTGTTGGGGCGAGGGGCCATGGGTGGGGCCGGCCAGAGAGAGGGGCCACAGGCGGTTTGCCGGCCGGCCCTGCCCCCGATCAGGGGTGGGCCCGCTCAGGGGAGGGGCTGGCTGTGACAGGGGGCTGCAGGCATTCCGGTTGTTTTGCTGTTCGGTTGATTTGCATATTACCTTTTTATTATATAGAATTCCGATTATTTTTTATTACACTAACAATATTGTGATTTTTCTATGTTATAAATACTTTATGACCATTGTTTTAATTTGCTGCATGCTAATCTGCTCAACTGACATATTAACTTTTCCTGTATTGTATTGTTGGACTTTAAATTGTTTCCAATTTCTTACTAATCTAGATAATGCTGGAATGAACTCAAATTTTTCATAAGTTTTTTAAAATATATGAAGTATTTTGAAAAATAGATGCTAGGCCTGGCCGGTGTAGCTCAGTGGTTGAGCATTAACCTATGAACCAGGAGGTCATGGTTTGATTACCGGTCAGGGCACATCCAATTTGCGGGCTCCATCCCCGATAGGGGTCATGCAGGAGGCAGCCGATCAATGATATACTCTCTCATCATTGATGGTTCTATCTCTCTCTCCCTCCCTCTCTGAAATCAATACAAATATATTTTTAAAATATATACATATATATTTAAAAAATAGATTCTAGAAATGCAAAACAATAGGCAATAAACATTTCCTAGATATTATGCTAATTTATGTTCCTACCAACAACAAATAAAAGTGTCTATTTCATAGCACCCTTTGTGGTTGGGGAACTGTTGTGTGGACCTAGCACACTCTGAAAATTTTCATTGTGAAAATAAAGAGTGTATGAGTATGAATGGAAAGAATCATTTCTTGGATTTCTCCACTAGATGTCTGACTTTTTACCATACAAAGGACATAGAATAGAGTACATTGAGATACATTGAATTTTTGCTGCACAATATTATAGAAACAGTAATGCAGTAAGCAAAACACCCTTCAGAAGAGAAAACAGTTTGGCTGTTTTCTTATGTACCTAACTTTGAATGCTAGACCAGCTTAGCAAGTTAATTTTTAAAAATTTATAGATTTACCTTCAGCTTTTTGATATAAGCATACTTGGAAAAGTACAGCAATCAGCCAAGGAGAAGTAAAGATGAGTACATGGTCCTAAAGAGTAAGATTATTCACTCTCTGAATGTGACATATCAATTTGGAGATTATGATTAATAATCTGATGTGAGATTATAGTTTAGGCCAGCGGTCGCCAAACTTTCGGACCTCACGGACCACCAGTTATCGACTATTGTCTTTATCCTGCAAAATTGAAAGTTTGACCACATTTTCCTTACTTTGTATTTATTTGTCCTGATTCCCCTGGCTTCTTTTCAGCACCATAGTACAGTTGAGAAAGCATGTTTTTGGATGATGAAAGGCCTAGGACCTTGCGCAAGTTATATATAATCTCTCTGAGCCTCATTTTACCCCACTCAAAAATGGTAATAATGTTTATGTAATAAGGTTGTTGTGAGGATTAAAGAAACAATGTTTGTAAAACTTTCAGCACACGATAGGAATTAGCCAATGTTTGTTCCTTTTACTTCCCTTACTCTAATACATTCTCAACTATTCAGTTCCCTTTGGAAAATTAAACATTCTAGACTAGTGTTGGTTTCAAATAGCTAAACAGTTACTTTCTGCTTTTTATTTTTTAAATGTTTTTCTATAAAATACTTTTTCTAAAATATATCCAGTACTTCATTGCTTCCTTCTTAAATCATTGTACTTATACCATGGGTATTTATAGACGGTGTGAAGCATGGGGCCAGAGCTTCTCTTTCTCTCTTGAGATTGCTAAAATCTGCTGGTTGGCATGCAGCCCAGCCCTCTTTATGGCTGGCTGTTCTCTGTGGTCTAAAATGTCTGCAACTTGCCACTGCTGTCACAGCTTTTAATTTCTGCTGGCTGCTACTATTGCTGCCTCTATTCTTTCTTCTAACTGCCATTAGGCTCTGCTGGCCGTCTTACCAAATCTGCTCTACTTCTTGCTTTCCTTCACTTTTCCCTTTCCATGTCTTCTGCCTCCTGTAGCATCTCATATTTCATTGGCAAAGACTGGCCTTGCTTTGCTTTCTCAAACCAGCAAGAAAAATCCTTCTCTGCAGTGAGCCAACTAATCACAACATGTTTAATATGATCCTTATCAGCATTTCCCCCCAGAATCTGGGCCCTATTCCAGGTACTTGAGAATGCCAGAAATCAAGTCCCTGGATTAGTGAGGTATAACTCTGCAAGTAGTTTATTTATTTATTTATTTATTTATTTTTTTGGTCTTATTTAACTTTTATTTTTATGCAAAGTTTTGTGCTAGATGCAAGGGATAAAGGAAATGGGGGTCTATAAAGTTAAACTATGCCATGGTCCTTACCTTCAGAACAGCAGGAAAACACAGGCATATTCATATGATACAAGGTAAAGGATGAAGGTGGGTGAGAGAAAGCTTAAGTAAGGGTTGTGAAGGCTCATGGTTCTCTAACCAGTCGATGTTTCTCTCTCACATCGATGCTTCTCTCTCTCCTTTCCTCTCTCCCTAAAAAGCAGTGAAAACATCCTTAGGTGAGATTTAAAAATTTTTTGTTAAGTTATAAAGAAGAGTGGCTGCTTTTAAACCAATCTCAGAGAAGTGGGTGGTAGTTGCATTTGTAAGTTAAATGGAATTTGTATTAAAGAAGGGAGGATCAGGCCAGGTAGAGAGGAGCTGCCATGGCTCTCTGCCTGTTTTAAATGTAATGGGTATGCATGCATATAAGCATAACCAATGGATGCAAGACGATGGGGGTGGGGGGGGGGGGGGCGGGGAGGGCATGTGGGGGGGTAGGAGAGGCTGGGGGAAGGTTAATGGGGAAAAAAGGAGACATATGTACTACTATTTGTAATACTTCAAACAAGAAAATAAAATTTAAAAAAATAAATGTAATGGGAGAAAAAATAAACTTGAAAAAATAAATGTAATAGGAAAGGATCACGTAGGGGGGTCATGGGTGCATTTTTCCTTTTCTTACTTGAGAGTCTGAGTTTAAATTTTCTATATTATTTTGTCATTTGTGTTTCTTATGAACTTTTATGTACTTGGACAGAAAGGATATGGAGGTATAGTGTAGGGATTGCACATTTATTTCTTTTGTAGTTTGAATTGTTTTTATTGTTGTCTCTATTACAGTTGTTCCCCCATTTCTCCTCCCTTTGCCTTCCCCCAACCTGCCCCCAGCGCCCCTAGGCCTTCACCACATTGTCGTCTATGTCCATGGGCTATGCATATATGCATATATATATATTCTTTGGTTGATCTCTTTCCATCCTCCTCACTCCCCTTTCCTCCAAGATCTGTTTGTACTTTGAATTTTAAGCACGGTTGAATTTGTCTACGTTTTAACTTTATTATGTGATTTTGTTTATTTTTAATTCAACTGAGTATTTTTATTTTACCCTAGTGTATAATCCCTTGCAAAGATTTCAAATGTATGACCGATTTTAATTTATTGGAATTGTTTTTGCTGCTGTTTATAACAACTCCATACTTATTAAATTTGAACATTTCTTTTAAGCTAAAACAGAAAGAAAAAGCATAAATAACCATGACAAACAACCCTCTTCTGGTGTGGTCATTTGAAATGAAACAACCAAAAAAATTAATCTACTTAAATTTAGAAAAATTAGCTGATATAAGTTGTAAACCAGATGAGTAAAAGCTTTCACTTACTCATTCTTGACATTCAATTCCATTTATTCTTTGTAATATATTTTAAAACAGAATATTTATAAAGACTAAGGTTTGGGTTTCTATATCCTATTTTGAGGTTACTGAGAAAAAATGTTTGGAATCATATTCCTTCTTTAGTACAAATTCCATTTAACATACAAAGAGGAATAACAGGTGAAGATTTTGTAGATACAAAATGATGTGTTTTATTAAAGCTCATAATCGTAATAATAAGAGTATTGTAATGTTGCTTTAAAATAATTATTAATAATGATTAAAAACTAAACAGGATTTATATTAGTTACAATCATCTAGTTCATTGATCAAACATTTCGTGAGTACTTATTATGTACTAGGCATACAAAAGATGAATGAAAAAAAGAATTTAAATTTAGGTCTCTAAAGACTACAATTTGATTAGAGAGTAATTTAAAATAATCATCCTTTCTCTGTTTCTCTCAAATATCTATTTAGATATATCAAGGTAGTTAGATATATAAATAGTTCAGAACTGAGGAAAATTCTTGATGTCTTTTTAAAGTACTCCCTTTCTCTAGTACTCTTGGAAGACAGAAAAGATAATAAAATTAGAAGACAACTTGGTTGTCTTTCTGTCTTTCTATTCTCGGCTTGCCAATCAAATCTGTGATTGGAGTCATGGTTCTTATGTTCATATCCCTGCTCTAATTGATTTCTAGGTGGACATGCTCTGAGTTGAAAGATCAAAAATCTCAGTGTTTCACATTAAATACTATAACACTTCAGCTCCCAGCATCTGATCTCAAAAGCCACAAATTAGGCATGGTGATCTGAAGAACATAGCAAACAAGAAGTGGATGGTGCCAGGTGGGATAACCCTGTCATGCTTGTAACTGTAAAGAGCCATTTATAAGTAACCATGATTTTAATTGGTTTGATAAATTTTTATTGGAAATAGGTAATAATTGTACTCGCTGAAAAATGTTTATAAACATATAGATGGTATTCCAATTCAGGGAGAGTACAAGTGAATAGTAATTTTTTCCTATTACATGCATGCTCAAAGGGTAATGTTCCAATTATTTGAAAAATTGCAGGTTTTTCACGCTCCTAAGATGCCAGTTAAATGAGGTGGTACTATACTGCCTTTTTTGTTGTGGTGGTTGTTGTTCAAATAAGGAGTATGCCTGTAACCTTCAACTGAAGGCTTACTCATATGTCTAGAAAAATTCTTTAAAAAATAATCACAAAATACATTTGCAAATTTCCAAATTGTCAATTTAGTGTAATTTATTAGAGTCACAGATCTCATAGAGAAAGAGACAGTACATTCTAAGCTTAGAAATAATATTAAAAATTATCCCAAATCATATTACTAACTCATCATTTTTATCACTACTTCTAATACCTCATAACCAGTTTTCTTCAGTGCCACTTGTATACTCACTTGAAATACTATTTTTAAAATAAAATTTAAAATCAAATAACTTATCAAATTATTGGGTAAGAACAAAACCTCTCTTTGGGCACATGAGAAAATTCATTTCCTCTGTGCAGCTCTGCTATTACTCTTTTAATGGTTCATGCTGCCTTACTACTGTACTTTTAGAACTAACATTGGCAGAGATGGTAGGTCAAGTCTGAACTAAATTAGAGTATCAATATCACTATGGTCACACAAAAAGAAATCCAGTAACACTCAGCAGAATTTTCTGCTCATAGAGAACATCTAGGAAGCATGTTATTCCCATGACTGCAGTATATATATGAAATCTTGACTTGGAAATACGGCTTTTGATTCAGATTGATAAAATGTAGTTAGCAGGGAAAAAATCAGGACTTCGCTATAGTGTTTTACGCACAGAAAACAGCAGTGTTATTAGTGGCTTAATGTTAAAAGGATAAAATAGTGTTTCCTCTGTATCTGTTCTGATCAAAATATTAATATTTTCATCAGTGCTTCATATGGTAGAATAAAAAAACAAACTTCTTGTATTTGATAGGGTGCCCAATCTGGAGATAGAAGAAAGCTAAGCCCTTAAAAAAATAAATTATGAATAAAATGTGGACATGATAAAAATAATAAAAGTACAAAAGGGTCAGTGCAGAAGACATGTGGGGAGAGAATCTCTCAAGAGTGACCAACTTGTTCTGTGCACATAGAGAAGAAAAAAGGACTAGAAGTCAACCTGAATATAATAGTGATTTTGCACCTAGTTAACTATAAACTACATCTCCTGTTCATTATTGTTTAGGCCCCCATTGGATCATCACAGCTAGCATTATACTCCACACTATAGGAAATATGTGGGACTTAAAAAAAAAAAAAAAGTTCAAGTAAATGAAAAAAAGTAGTCAAGAGATTAAGTAGTAAACCAATGGGGAAAGATTAATATATTCATTGTTTCATTTCATGAAAGCACACACTGTATGCAAGACACTGTGATAGGCCCTAGCCATAATACTTGCCTATAGGAAGCTTACAGCCTCAATAGAAAAGAGAGACTAGTACACAGAGTGTATGCTATGCACAGTGCTAGAAAGCAGGGCCACCTAACTCCGCCGGAGGACTCGGAAGGGTTCCTGAAGAAGATGAACTGAGTCATAAAGGTTATAAAATAAACCCAAAGCTTTAAAAAAAAAAAAAAAAAGTAGTAAGTTTAAACCCTCATTGGGCTGCCCTGCAAGAATTGGCCAGTCTCAATACCCATGGGGTAGAGATCTCAACACCAACCACCATCAGGAAAAAAGTAGACTAAAAATAATCTGCCCAGCAAAACGCATTTGACAAGGGGAGTTTGTCTTGGTCTGTGCTCCAAGCCAAATAGTGGGAAGGGAGAGAGATTTGCCCTTTTAAAATTTGTGCTACTTAAGTGTTCAAAAATCCATAAGCTAAAAAGTCAACACAAGGATCTCAGATTGATAATATCTCTAAGGAGGATGACAAATACAGAAGCAAAATCATTGTGGAGGGAAAGACTTTCAATCCAGAATTTTTCAGATAAAACCCCATTTAAAATGAAGTTACAGCCCACAATTATAAAGCACACAGGAAACTGTCAAAAAGAGAACCTCAGGCAGCCCAACAAGCATCACAGGTATTGTCACCCAGCCTCCTCCTCTTCCTGAACTCAAAGAACTAGCAGGGGTGGGCAAACTTTTTGACTCGAGGGCCACAGTGGGTTCTTAAACTGGACCGGAGGGCCGGAACAAAAGCATGGATGGAGTGTTTGTGTGAACTCATATAAATTCAAAGTAAACATCATTACATAAAAGGGTACGGTCTTTTTTTTGTGTTTTTTTAGTTTTATTCATTTCAAACGGGGATCCGCCCGAGGGCCGTAGTTTGCCCACGGCTGAACTAGAGGGACTGTTAGAGACTACAAAATAAGTCTACTTAAAATGCTCCAATATATCAAAGACAAACTTTAAAACAGGAGAAAAGAGCAAGACACCATCTTTAAAGACTGCAGGATAGCTTTCCAGCAGAGTGAAGAGCAGTTACAGATGTGGGAGTCCCAATTGATTAGTACTTGGCAGTCACAAAATTGGGAGGAAGATGACCAACGTTTGTGTCATCACGTGTCTTGCATACTGTATTAGTGAGGACACTTGTTTGCAACTGACAAAACTATCACATTTGTCTAGGGCAGCAGTTCTCAACCTGTGGGTCGAGACCCCTTTGGGGGTCGAACGACCCTTTCACAGTTGTCACCTAAGACCAACGGAAAACACATATATAATTACGTATTGTTTTTGTGATTAATCACTATGCTTTAATTATGTTCAATTTGTAACAATGAAATTGGGGGTCACCACAACATGAGGAACTGTATTAAAGGGTCACGGTATTAGGAAGGTTGAGAACCACTGGTCTAGGGAGTATTTTGTTGTTGGCTCATCTAACCAAGAAAGGCAAAGGTATAGTCAGAATGACAAGAACTAGAGACTCTCAATCCTTCTCCATCTTTCACTGCTATTTTTTTCTTTGTCGGTACTTCTTCCTTCTTTTCTCCTACTGTGGACTTTTCTCCAAGAAGTGGAGAACATTGCCTCTTGCAGTTTTTGGCTCACACCTTTTACTTTTTCTTTTCTATTTTTTAAATGGTTGTGAAATATCCATTTTTAAGTGTGCAGGTTATTGGCATTAAGAACATCCACATTGTCATGCATCCATCACCACTATTCATCACCAGAACTTTTTCACCATCCCAACCTGAAATGCTATACCCATTACCCAATAATTCCCCATTCCTCTCTTCCTACAGCCTCTGGTAACCACAGAAGTTACTATGAGGCTCAAAGAACTGACTTCTTCATTTTATGTATCTGATAAACCTATAGAACTTTGTAATATCAGATAGTTGCTATAGCTTATGTACTTCCATACTTTTGCAATAACTTAGACTTCTAAATGTATTGTTTCTTTTATAGGACAATGAAGGTCAAACAGCTCTACATTATGGTAAGATGTTTCTTAACTATTAATAATCATTTGAAACTTTTCTCTATATGTTTATCTCAACTTTGTCCAGCACTATTTAGTGCTTAGAAAAATGCCTGGCTACTAGCAAAGATACAGTAACTTTTTTGTTTAAAAAATAGATAAATAACCTCTAATGTTGAAGATATATTAAAATTATTTCTTTTCTTTTCATCTTTATTGTTGAGAGTATTACATAGGTCCTCCTTTCCCCCCCATTAACCTCTTCCAGCCCTCTCCTATCATGTGTCCCTACCCCCCCCCCCCCCCCCCGCAGGTCCTCACCACCCCATTGTCTGTGTCCACAGTATATTAAAATTCATATGGGCACATTCATAGTGAATTGAGCATTTTAACTCATTTCCCCTACTAACTTATTAGCATTGTTAAGTAATCTTTATTTAAGTCACCTATAAAATAGAGGATAATGGCTTTAAAGAGCTACTGGGTAAATTCAATGAGGTAAAAGATATTGCAGTATTTTGTAAAGTGTAAAGTAACTAGTAAAAGTATTCTTTTTTTTTTTTTGGATGTGAATATTGTTGAATAAGAGACAACCATCAATATTTAAATCAGATAAAGGATCAACCACCTTCAGACCTTTTGGGAGGGAATATATTAGGCTATTTTACTAATTTTGGCAATCCCAGATCACCCTTCAGTGGTAAGTAGCCTGGGTGCCCCTGGGCACTTTTGTCCACTGCTTAGTATTTGCTTGGATGTCAAGCACCTTATTGGGTTGTTGAGGAGTCTAACTTATTGGGCTAGCTGTTATGGTAACTTGACCTGGTAAAAAAAAAAGATTGAAATGTCACCAAATGCATGCCCCAACTCATTTATGACTGTAGCTAGTAACACCTGGGTATCAAAAACCAGCAGGAAGTCTGCTTCTAGATATATACCCTAGAAATACTGCTGGACATGTATATAAGGAGACATGATTAAGAACATTTTTTGCAGCATTATTTATAATAACCAAAATTTTTTATTAACCTTTATAGTCCTCTCTGTACTGTACTTAAAATATTTGTTAATTAAAATTACATATATATAATATACATACACACATTTCCTACATTTGCAAATGAAAATCTAAAGTCCAGAAAGGGGAAGTGACCTTGACAGGGTAAAACAAGCTGTAGTTAGCAGAGACCAGACACTTGTCCAGGTCTCCTGGTTAAACTTCCAGTGCTCTTTTCATAATTCCATAAATAATTACAGTCCTAGTATCCTTTTAAAACAGACATTATTTTGTGGAAGATGATCTCTCCTAGAAATAAAGTAAATGAAAATCCTTTACCATTGGTCACCTCAGTCAGTGAATCAAGGCTATTTTTCAAAATCGTATTTGTGAGTAAACATATATTTCAATATCTGTGTCTGTCTTCGCACTTTTATAGTCTTATTTCTGTTCACTGAGAGTTTAAACATTAATAAAAATTATCCCTGATTCAGGAATCCTGCCCAAAATTGATAATTGATCTTGTAAAACAACCTCTATTTCTATCTCTCATTACATTATTTATTATAGAAGGAACAAAATAAATATCATATATGTTACAATCAAGATAATTAAACATAAAAATAATACCATTAGTTAGAGGTTTTTGGCATTACAAATATATAAAACTAAAATATTCTGACAACCAGGAATGTTTCATGAAATTGATATTTTAAGTTAATAATCACTTATAGGAGTGATTCATTTTTAATTTAGATTTCTTTTTTAACCAGGTCACTAGACTTTTGCCAGTTTTTAAGTTCATCCAAACGAAGTCTGGCATACAATAATAATAATAATTATCATTTATTAAGTACCTACCAAATGCCAGGGAATCTGCTGGGCATAGTTTATCTTTTTAGTCACTTAATGTTATTTAACCTTTTTTTATTTAATAGGTACACAATAGCTATTTGTTGATTTTATTTTATTTTAGGACCCTTAACCTATTCTTGGGACTTTCATAAAACTAAAAATATAGTTAAATCCAGGGAGTGCAAAGACTATGTTGGGGATGTCTTGGGGGCTTAGCTACTATTTTTTATGAATTACAGTTTGGCTTGACAGCTGTCCTTGTGTTGACAGCTCTTCTGATTATAGCAGTTGTCAAACTCCATCCTTAAGCAGGTTGTAAATCCTGGCTTCTTCTGATTAAAACTGGGTCAGAGCCAATGGCAGGTTAACTAAAGGCCAGTATTCTACTGTACGGCCATACTGGTTCTTTTCAAATGGGCTTTGCATAGCAGCATACTAAAATCCTTATTTGCCTCAATTTTACTTCGGTGTTTTTGAATCTTCAGATATTGGTCCTCCTGTTATTTTGTAATTAAACATGATCCTTGCTGAAGAGTATATTAGTATAAGTGTGGTCTTCCTTGTAAATGGCCTGTTAGCCTTCCCCTCCTCTCCCTCCACTGGGAATACTAACATCATTGCATCTGTGTCTCCCAGGGGAAATCAAGGCTTTTCCTTGCACGTGTAGTCATGTGATTTCAGAGTGGGCAGGCTTTGTATCCTCATGAGCCCTCAGTCTTCCACGTAAAGCACCATCTGTTCTGTTCCTTCCACGCTGTTACAGGGCAGTGGGAGGAGGCATTCGAGTGAAAATAAATAAAATAAAAAAAGAAAGAAATTCATCATCAAAACCCGGAGGATTAATGGAGTCAGAAGGCTCACTGCTCTGAATGAAAATTCATCTTCACCTGTGCCAGTGTCAGGGCTGCCTCTGTGGCACTTGACAAATAGAGGTTCCCAGGGTACCATAAATTCAGCAACTGTTCTTCTCCCTGTGGACCTGCTCAAGCTTTTCTGAGATGGGCTTATGACTGTTTTTGTATTTCCCAGCACATTGTGGACACCAATATATCCCCTCATTAATTGGGTAAAATGTTAGCCCCCTTTCCTTCTCGCCCCTCTCTCATCTTCTTTGCCTTTGTCCATTTTGAGGGGGTGGGCAGCTCACACGTCTCTAAAAGAGGACTCTGACTCATGAATAGTGCTTCACTGAAGATGCCAAAGGCAGAGAAATCAATTAACTAATGAATTTTGAGCAAACACTAGGTTCCCAGCACAGTGCTAGATGGAGGAGAGAGAATAAAAAAGCATGAAATCAAGTAGCTCACCATCTAATTGGGGGTTCAATGCCTATTTTTTTAAAAAAAGGCAAAACTATTTGTTGGGCATTTATCTGTGCCAGGAGACTCTGCTAACCATAAACATAGTTTATGCCTATCAACAGTGAATCTCCAAGAGGTGGTGCCGCAGTGCCCACCTTATACTGGGTATGATTCACCTGTGTGGTTTCCCTGTCCTGTAAATCAGTCTTTCTCTTCACTTCCTTTTTGTCTCTACTACAGCTTCCTGATTCCTTATGCTCTCATGTCAATCTGCCTTTGCATAAACCCCTGGCACTTGTTAATCAAACTCCTTTCTTTATGGATACCATATCTCTTACTCACAAGTACTATTTTGTAATCCTTAAATTCCAAACTTAAATCTCACTTTATAGTTAGACTTGAGCTAAAATTGTATTCACATTTGTGAGGTTAAGGGGATTGTTATACAGCCTCGTTAGCCTTTTCTCAACTGGTTAGCTCTAGTGCTCTAGCTGTGGAACTTAAAATTTTAAGCTCCACTCCTGGGTTAGTACTCACAGATTATATCATCTCTCCCTTACTCTTACAGCATCTATGAAATCAGTGCCCCTTTGTCTGAGATGGCCAGCTTAGTGTTTTCAGCCAGAGTGCACATGTACTTACCCTGGATCTTCATGCTTAGTATCTCAAGTATTGGGTTAGATTTGAGCCAATAGTGGTCTGACAGATCATTCTAGTTATTATCCTGTGTTACAGATTTATACACTGGGAAATTTATTACTCTGATACTGCTTTAAAAGTTCCAGTCTTAAAACCTAACCAAGTGTTTCTCACAATAAGTTGAGACTGATAGCTACAGCAAAAAGGTTAAATGATTATTTCTCAAAATATAAATGTCATGCATCTAGTTCTATGCAGGAGAAATATCATCCTCTCACAGCTACTTAATATTAGGCAATGTGTCCTTAACTTTGTTATATTTTGTAAGAAACTGTCTTCCATTGGAATCTAATTTGGTGTACAGTGATTCATGGTATAATGTTCATTATATTATTTTGGGAGATAATTTTAAATTCTCAATGGGATGTTATAATTCTAAACACTTTCTGTTGAATCCTGGGCCTTGGTAAATATATCCAGTCTTCACCTTCTTCCCCATCTGCGCCAAATCCCAAAATATGATCTCAACCCACCAATACCTGCCCCAAGTATAGAATTTGCAATTCTTGCCTTTCTCTGCTTTGCTCCTCTTCTGTTTATTCAGTCATCAAATATATAGTTTTAGTGGCCGTCTAAGAAACCATAACCCACTGAAGGCCTCTAGAGATAGGGTTCCCAATTGGTCTGATTTTAGTTCAGAAAAATTTCTGCCCTCTACCTCTGTTCACTTAGAACCATCTCTGACCCTGTGCTATTATGGATTAGAGTTTGGTGCCTAAGTTCGTCCCAAGTTCACAACTCATCCCAACCTGGTTTGGGCTGTGGACTCTATGCCCACTTCACCTCGTATAGCCAGGAAGCCCTGAGCTCCACTAGCGGAGTGAGCAGTTAAGGGAACCAGAGAAATTATTTTACTTGAGTACCAACAGAGAGCAAAAGAAGAAATGTCATACTAAGTCATTTAAAACCAAACTCCCAGAGAGTTCTGCTTCCATGTAAGATCCAGCAAAGAGTGACAAGCCCCTACAAGACACACAGACTATTTCACTTTGATGGAGCAACTGAGGAAGAGGCAACCACCATAAAACAGATAAGAAAAAAACCACTAAAATTAACAAATTCTTCAAGTGAGCTAAAATGACATTTTAGAGTAATTCAGACCCAAGAAGAGTCCTCACTCCGGTGCTCTTTATCGTTAACTGATGCTCTTAAGAGAAATTGAGAACAGAGAGAGCTGTCCTCTGTGGCATACAGTCGTGAAACTCTGCCATTTCCCTGGACCCTTATTTCATATGAAGCAAAATCCTTAAACCACTGGCAGTAAATCAGAAAACTTTTCTCTCCTCCTGTCCCTGGGCCCAGGCAGATATCCACTGCTTTTGGAGGAGGAATAAAAGCAAAATCTGCTGCCAAGGAGGAACAGGGAACCCCTGGGCTCTGAACCTTGCACCAACACAAAGCAGAGCTCTCTCACCACTGGGGCAAGGCAGGAAACTCTCTCCCACTCATGACATGTTCTCCCTCATACAAGGCAGAGTTGGGTTGACATTTCTGGGAGGGGGTATAAGAACACTAAGAAATCACCACCCCTGAGGGTCTGCCTGAGACGGAGACCAGGCCAAGAGGACAAAGAACTCCATCCCACTCCCACCATGAGCTTTATCCTGAATAATAAGCAATGGCAGTCTTAGAGCTGGAGTAGAAAGAGAGAGACTCTCTTTGTGGTAGACATGGAGAGACTACTGAAAGCTGAAGGTGGAGAGACTACTGATTGGGACTGGGTGAGACGGCCCCAATCAGCCCTGATCACTGGCCAGGCCCAGGGACCCCACCCATGTACACCTCTAGTATAATAATAAAGATCAGAGAATAAATCATTAAAATGGAGAGACTACTGAAACTGAAAGCTGAAGAATACTGAAAAAGCCCTCTGGCACCCTGGACTGCACACGAAGGTAGCAGCAGCCCACACCTGGAGGAATTCAAATTGGTGATCTACTGAAGTTATCTATTGGACCCACAAACCTCAAATCCAGTTCAACTGCTGACTAGATTTAATCAACACCCATACTAATGGCATGAGAGAAGAAGAGGAATCATTTCTTGGGGTAAATAGTATTATTTACTGCAGCCTCCACTGTCCTTCTAAACACTGTTCTGCATTCAATCAAAAATTATGAGACACAAAAAAGCAAGGGGAAAAAACAACCCTTTGTCAAGCAATAAATCAGTAATTGATAGAGCAAGTAGATAATAATTCAGCAAGGATATGAAAGATTTGAACAGTACTGTCAATCAATTTGACTTAATTGATATCTATAGACCTTTCCATCTAATAAATAGAATAAACATTATTTCAAGTACACATGGACTACTTTGCCAAGATCGACCATATTCTAGGCAATATAACAAATTTCAACAAATGTAAAAGAAATTGTACAAAGTTTGCTCTATGACCACCTCAGAATTAAATTAGAAATTAATAACACACACACATCTGGAAAATCCCCAATTGTAAAAAATTTAAATATACTGCTAAATAATTCAGAGGTCAAAGAAGAAATATCAAGGGAAATTAGAAAATATTTTGAACTAAATGAAAATATCCTATCAAAATGTGTGGAATGCAGCTAAAAGCAGTGTTTAGACCAGGGGTGGGCAAACTTTTTGACTCGAGGGCCACAGTGGGTTCTTAAACTGGACCGGAGGGCTGGAACAAAAGCATGGATGGAGTGTTTGTGTGAACTAATATAAATTCAAAGTAAACATCATTCCATAAAAGGGTACGGTCTTTTTTTTTTTTTTTTTTTTTTTTTTTTTTTTTTTTTTTTAGTTTTATTCATTTCAAACGGGCCGGATCCGGCCCGCGGGCCGTAGTTTGCCCACGGCTGGTTTAGACGGAAATTAAATACTTTACTGAAAAGAATAAAGGTCTCAAAGCAATGATCTAAGATTCTACCTTTTAAAAAAATTAGAAAAAGAACAAATTAAGTCCAAGATAAGCATAGGAATCTTCTATATATATATAAAAGCCTAATATGCTAAGTGTCCGACCAATCAGTCGACCTCTCGACCAGTCGCTATGACGCACACTGACCACCAGGGGGCAGATGCTCCGACCAGTAGGTTAGCTTGCTGCTGGGGTCTGGCTGATCAGGACTGGGGGAGACGGGCCAGACACAACCTGGAACCCTCTTGCAGTCCCTCCCCGGCTGGCCAACCTCCCTCGGTCCCTCCCCGGCCAGCCGCCCCCATCGGGCCTGATTGGGACTGGGTGAGACTGCCCCAATCAGCCCTGATCACTGGCCAGGCCCAGGGACCCCACCCATGTACACCTCTAGTATAATAATAAAGATCAGAGAATAAATCATTAAAATAGAAAACCAAAAAAAATCCATGAGAAAAATCAATGAAACCTTTAAAAAGTTCAATAAAACTGAAAGGTCTTAAAAAGAAAATACCAATTTGAGGTATGAAAGGAAAATATCAACATAGATTCTACAGATATTATGAAGCAAATAAGGGAACATTATGAACAATTTTATGCCAATAAATTAGATAACGTAAATGGACAAATTTCTGAAAAGACCCAAACTACCAAAAGATATAAACTATTTCTCTCAAAAAAAAATAGGTACCCTAGATAGCCCTACATTTATTAAAGAGATTGGTTTGTAGCCAGAAACTTTCCCACATCAAGATCTTCAGAACCTGATTGCTTCATTGATGAATTTCTACTAAATGTTTACGGAAGAAATAATACCAATTCTACACACAAACTGTCCAGAAAATAAAAGGTGAGGGAACAGTGCCCAGCTCATTCTACAAGGCCGACACTACCCTAATACCAAGACCAGAAAAGACCCTAGGAAAAGAAGACTATAGGCCAGTATCACTCATGAATATAGATGCAAAAATCTTTAATAAAATGTTAGCAAATCAAACCCAGCAATATACAAAAAGAATAATCTATATCTATAAAACCCTAATATGCAAATAGTCCAAACGGCGGAACAACTGGTTGCTATGACGTGCACTGACAACCAGGGGGCGTACACGGAACATGGTGGGCGTCAGCAGCAGGCGGCAGAGTACAGAACATGGCGGGCATTGGCCACGGCGGGATGGTGGAGCAGGTGAGCGGGATCACCAGACCAAGGCAGGGTGCCAGTCGCTGTCATCGGGGCAAGCCTCTGGTGGTTACTGAAAATTATTTGCTCCCACGCGCCGTGGTCCCACCCGGCGCTCAGACCTGCTGCCAGCACCGGCCCCACTCGCAGCCAGTGCCAGAGCCACCACTCACACCCGCTGCCAGTGCTCCGCATCATCAGCGGGTGCGAGTGGGGCTGCCAGCCTCCCTCTGCTCCTGAGGGCAATTGGGGCAGCAGCCACCCCTTGCACCCGCTGAAGGCACTAACCCCACTCACATCTGCTGCTGGTGCTGGCCCCTCAAGCAGGGCCAGCGCTGTCAGTGCGTGGGAGCAGTGGCGATGGGAGCGGGGCTGCGGGCAGATGGGACTGGGGGCCGTGGCAGGAGGGGCCGGGCAGAGGAATGGAGGATGAGCCAAGACCTGCCACTGTGCCCACCGCAGCCTCGCAGCCCACAGTTCCTTTCAAGGTGCACAAATTTGTATACTGGGCCCGTAGTAAATTATAATAAAACTAGAGACCCGGTGCACAGATTCATGCACAGGTGGGGTCCCTCGGCCTGGCCTGCCGGGATGGGCTGAAACCAGCTCTCCGACATCTCCAGAGGGGTCCCGGATTTCAAGAGGGTGGTTCTCAGGTGACATACCCTGGAATCTGGCTCCAGGTGCGTCACCCAAGAACTGCAGCTGCCAAGTTACCACAGCTTGGCAGCTCCTGCTTTGAGCGTCTGCCCCCTGGTGGTCAGTGTGCATCATAGCTATCAGTCAGAACGTCTGCCCCCTGATGGTCATCGTGCGTCATCGCTACCAGTCAGACAGTCGCTTAGGCTTTTATATATATAAACTAGAGGCCCGGTACACAAAAATTTGTGCACTCGGGTGTAGGGGGTCCCTCAGCCCGGCCTGTGCCCTCTCACAGTCTGGGACCCCCTCGGGGCTGACCACTTGCTGGCTTAGGCCTGCTCCCCGGGGGATTGGGCCTAAGCTGGCAATCAGACATCCCTCTGGCAGCCAGGCAGCCCTCGGGGGATGCCCACTTGCCAGCAGGGAGCGGACCTAAGCTGCAGTCGGACATCCTTAGCGCTGCTGAGAAGGCAGGAGAGGTTCCCACCACCACCGCTGTACTGGCAGCCATCAGCCTGGCTTGTGGCTGAGCAGAGCTCCCGCTGTGAGAGCACACTGACCACCAGAGGGCAGCTCCTGCATTGAGCATCTGCCCCCTGGTGGTCAGTGTGTGTCATAGTGACCAGTCATTCCCAGTCTTTCTGCTGTTAGGGTCAGTTTGCATATTACCCTTTTACTATATAGGATAGAGGCCTGGTGCACGGGTGGGGGCCGGCTGGTTTGCCCTGAAGGGTGTCCCGGATCAGGGTGGGGGTCCCGCTTGGGTGCCTGGCCAGCCTGGATGACGGGCTGATGGCTGTTTGCAGCTGGTCACACCCCCTTCAGGGTGGGGGTCCCCACTGGGGTGCCTGGCCAGTCCTGGTGAGGGGCTTAGGGCCGTTTTTAGGCTGGCGGGCGACTGAAGCTCCCAGCCTCTTTTTTTTTCTTTTTTTTTTTATTCTGGGATTTATTTACCTTCTATAGCTGTCACTGGAGCTGAGAGCCGGCTCCAGCTCTGAGGCTGTGGCTGGCTGAAAGCAGGTACCTGGGTTTGTTTAGCTTCTATAATTGAAACTCTGTTGCCATCACTGGCGCTCTAAGCTCTGAGCCCGCTGGCGGCTGAAAGCAGGTTTCTGGGTTTGTTTAGCTTCTATAATTGCAACATTGTTGCATCTGGAGCTCAGAGCTGGGCTGCGGCAGGCGGGGAACCTTGGCTTCCTCCGTCACTGGAGCAAGCAAGCCTCATGTTCGCTTCAGCTGCGTGGCTGCAGGCCGCCATCTTGGTTGGCAGTTAATTTGCATATCTCGCTGATTAGCCAATGGGAAGGGTAGCGAAGTTACGGTTAATTACCATGTTTCTCTATTATTAGATAGGATTGTGATCCTATATCATAAAAGCCTTATATACTATATGTCCGACTGTTCATTTGACCAGTCGTTATGACATGCACTGATCACCAGGGGGCAGATGCTCCCACTGGTAGGTTAGCTTGCTGCTAGGGTCCGGCGGATTGGGACTGGCAAGACAGGCCAGACACCCCCTGGAGCGTGTCTCCCACAGTCCCTCCCCAGTTTATGTATATGTATAGTGTTTTTGTGTGTATGGTATAGCTGTTTTAAATTTTTATGTGTTCAAATTTATCAATTTTAGGTTTCCATGCGTTCAGATTTAACATTTTCTTTATTGTGTCTGGGTTTCATATCAAATGTAGAAATACTTGGGCCATTTTATTCAGTAAACATTGTAATCATAGGCCTTGAGCCTATGAGCATTTCAAAAACCTATAAACATATTAGAAATAAAATGTTTTTTGTCCCACAAAAAAAGAAAATTACAAAATATAAATAATGTTTAAGGGTCTATAAACATAACATCAGCTTCGTTAATTATTAAATTTAGTGTACACTGACATTTTTTAACTACTTTGCTATGTCCTTCTCCTTGACTTTCATTGGCTCTCTTTTTCAGTCCCTTCTTATATTTCTGCTAACACTGGCTAATGTCAAGCCCCTTAAAAGAACTACCACAATCTCCTAATAGGTCTGCTGCCACAAATTTCTAGACTTTCAGGTCACTCTTTATAGAATGATCATCCTAATGCAGAAGCCAAATTATGCCACTCCCCAGCTTATTAACTCCAAACTTCTTAGTGTGGCTTTCCAGGCACCCTGTCCAGTGCGATTGAAACCCAGCCTCTGCGTTTGACCCTCTGTTGTTTCTGTGAGACAGCAGCCATTCCTCAGCGTTCCTGGGTTTGCGAGCTCAATCCCCAGTAGGGGGCATGCAAGAGGCAGCTGATCAGTTTCTCTCTCTCATCTATCTTTGTCTATCTCCCTTCCCCCTTACTCTTCTCTCTTAAAAAATCAAAAGATTTTTTTTTAATCGTAATAAAATTTAAAGTGTATTTCTTTGTTTGCTTTTGGGTAACTAAAAAAGTAAATTTGATTTTCCTAACATTCACAAGTCCACTGTACCGGCACAGTTCTGCTTCTAAGGCCAGATCCCCCTACAGCCACTGTAAGGGTTCTCGTCGTTCTGGATTCCTCACAGCCCAGCACGTGACCCTCCTGCTGAAGTCGTCTATCTGGCTCTGAGTAACCTTGTTTTCATGTCTGTCACTTTTCCCTGTCAGCTGCTGCCTGTGAGTTTCTGGACATCGTGGAGCTGCTGCTCCAGTCTGGCGCGGACCCCACTCTGCGAGACCAGGATGGCTGCCTGCCGGAAGAGGTGACAGGTTGCAAAGCTGTGTCTCTGGTGTTGCAGCAGCACATGGCTGGCAAGGCTTAAGCAGAGACTGGAAAGCTACAGTCTAACAGCATAGGGCTTCAGTGATGCAAGAAAACCATACTTCTTTTACCACCCATCTTTGGTGTACATTGGCTAATAAAATCAATTCTGAGGAACGGGGATTTTGAAGTCTCAGCAATTCATTCTGCTTGCACACATTCCGGCGAGTATAGTTTTGGCGATGAACATGTGTACTGTGCATAATGCAGTCCAGTTCTGCTGAGCGTGCTCTGAAATTTATCACTGTTCTTGAGGGTGGGGAGAGGAGTCACATCATAGTTCACAATATTAAACATGGCTGCTCTTTTAAGAAACATACAGAAACAAAATGTGACTGACAGTGAGGGAAACTTGCATGAAATCCCAGTGTGGTGGGGATCACACAACCTTGTGGCATTTTGTACAGCGGGTCTGAATAGGGAGCTAAAATGTCTAGCCTCTTGGCAGACTGAATTGGGAAGATAAGAAAGAAAAGGGATGTTAAGAAAAAGAAAAGGCAAAAAGGCAGCATTTCCTGGGATATAGAAGTCACAGGAAGTACCAGAATAAGATTTAGTGACCTCACTCTAAGATTGAGAGACAGGTTCTGGAGAATTCACTGGTTAGATTAGGATATCTTCAACTCACCTTCACATAATAGGGAGCAATTCCCTAGGGCCCTCTTAATTGACTATACTGTCCCTGTCACATATGGCAGCAGCGTCTGCATACGGGCTCAGGCCTGAACTGTTAGGCCTGTTTGGGAATGTGAAATAGCCATACTGCCTCAGTACTTAGTGTGATTAAAGTTATTTCAAGGTACCAGGAGAGTATCTGCTTTTTGTTAAAAATACAAGTATGCCACAGTTTTAATGTAAAGGATAGATAAGTATGACACTGCTGAAACTGGCTTCCTACATTTTCCCCTTTAAGCCTAAAGAACTCCATCTGGGGAATTCCTTGACATTTCTTATTATGTAAGGAAAGTAGACAGTTGTAATATGAAGAGAAATGAAGTAAGAAACAGGTTGAGGTGCAAAGGTGACCATTTAAAAATAATGTTTCTAATGTGTTATTATTTAGATAACAAGCAATAAACGTGCTTTGTGGAGCCCTCGACAATGGACAGGATTTCCAGTAGTGCCGGAAGCCAGTCCATCCTTGCTGCTTGACACAGTCGCTGCAGGAAAGAAACATCTGCACAGCATATGTTTCAATGGACCTGGCATATATAGCATACTGTTCTTAATATGTTTGCTCCCTTTAGCGCCATGTGTTTTAACCAAGGTCACCTCTCCGAGAAAGGTTGTTTCCCCAGGTGGGGATCTTTCCCTGAGGTTAGGGAGGGGATACAACCCCTTAATTAAGTGCCAGGCAGGTAGTTAAGCTACATAATCTTTACTCCCTGGAATGGAGATAAGAAACGCCCTAACCTTTGTAATAGAAATTGACAGGATTAAAATCGGCTGGTATAAATACGGATGTAACAAGACAATAAACATCAGAACCTCATCAGTTCCTAACCAGAGCTCCGACCAGAACTTTGGCTGGAAATCCTGGCTATAGGTCCTGACTAGGCTGCTGATCAACTGAAGGCTGTCTTCGTGTCATTCCTTCTTCGCCGACTCTGTCCACACCTTTGGGGACCCCTGGACCCGCTGGGATTGGACCCCAGCACAGTAGCTTAGGCTAACCTGTCCTGAAACAAGCCCCTTCGGAAATGGGACGTTATTAATGCTGTTCACTTTTTTCTAAGCTAACTTATTTTCTGAGATGTAAGCCAAGCCATTCCCAAGGCTATTCAGTTTTCAATTATCTGTGGAAGAAATATGCATGTTAGTACGTGCTGAAATGGTACTATCATTCTAGTAAAGCTTTCTCTTCATTCTCTGCGCTTTTCCCACAATCCAACTACATTGCAACCTACTGTTTATCTAAATACTCTCATGTTCCATATTAATTGAATGTGTTTTAAGAGACATTATGCATTAGTTAGAGCAAACGCAACCAAGATGTATGCAGCTTTTATTTTAGTGTTTTTTTATTAAAACAAATTTTAGTGTTGACATAATTTCAGGAGTCCCCATTCCCCCTCACTTTTGTCCACCTCCTCCCTTCCCCACCTACCCCTTTCTTGGCCTTTACCAAATTACTGTTTGTATCCATGGAGTATGCATATATGTTGTTTAACTATTTCTTTCACCTTCTTTATCCAGTCATACCCACTCCCCTCCCCTTGGGCACTGGCCAGTCTGTTCCATGTATTCATGCGTCTGGTTCCATTTTGTTCATTTTATTTTGTTCATTATATTCCACGTATTAGTGAGATTATATGGTATCTGTCTTTTTCTAACTGGCTTATTTCACTTAGCATAATACTTTCCAAGTTCATCCATGCTGTCAAAAACGGTAAGACTTCCTTATTTTTTACAGCCCTATAGTATCCCATTGTGTAAATGTACCACAGCTTTTTTATTCACTCATCTGCTGATGGGCACTTGGGCTATTTCCAGGTCTTAGCTATTATAAAAAATGCTGCTGTAAACATAGGGTTACATATATTCTGATTGGTATTTCAGAATTCTTAGGGTGTATTCTCAGAAATGGGGTCACTGGGTCAAAGGCAGTTCCACTTTTAATTTTTTGAGGAAACTTCATACTGTTTTCCCCAGTGGCTGCACCAGACTGCATTCCCACCAGCAGTGCACGAGGGTTCTCTTTCTCCACATCCTCACCAGCATTTGTTGTTTATTGATTTATTGATAGTAGTCATTCTGGCAGATGTTAGGTCTAGTTTTTATTTGCATCTCTCTGATAATTAGTGACCTTGAGCATTTTTGCATGTCTGTTGACCATTTGTATGTCCTGTATGGAGAAGCATCTATTCAGGTCCTTCGCCCGTTTTTTTTAATGGGATTGTTTGTATTCCTGGTGTTGAATTGTATATTTATATATTTTGGAAATTAACCCCTTATCGTATATATCATTGGCGAATATGTTCTCCCATTCAGTGAGTTCTCTTTTCATTTTGTTGATTTTATTTTTGCTGTGCAGAAGCTTTTTAACTTGATGTCGTTGCATTTGTGTATGTTTCAGAGTTTCTCTTGCCCTCAGAGACATATCAGTAAAAATGTTGCTACAAGAGATGTCTGTTTTACTGCCTATGTTTTCTTCTAGAATTTTTATGTTTTTGCAACATATATTTAAGTCTTTTGTCCATTTTGAATTCAGTCTTGTGTAGTGTAAGTTGGTGGTCTGGTTTCATTTTTTTTGCATGTGCCTGTCTAGTTTTCCCAGCACCATTTATTGAAGAGACTATCTTTACTCCATTGTAGTCTCTTGCCTCCTTTGTTAGATATTAATTGACCATAGAAGCATGGGTTGATTTCTGAGCTCTCTGTTGTGTCCCATTGATATATGCCTGTTCTTATGCCCATAGCAGGCTGTTTTGATTACAATGGCCTTGAAGTATAGTTCACAGGGGTCTGTGGGTCCCATCTAGAGTCCTTTTTCCTGGCTCCTTGTTAGAGTATTTAAAAAATGAGAATTCTTGTGTTGACTGGCCCAATTTCCATGGTTTTAAGTGCTCTTACTAGATAATATCTGAGGTGTTGTCATGCCTATTTGAAAGAATAGGAGACGTGCTTTTTTAAAACAATTGATCAAGATTTTTAACAATATAGACTATAGTTTTATCACTGACTACCACACTGGGAAATTTTTAAAGAGAACTGGCCAAAAAGTTGGCCCTTGACTTCATTCTGCTACAGCGCAGAAATGAGCCCACCTGTTAATTCTGTGTCACTCACTAATGATGCCTGTTTATATGTTTAGCTTTTGCGACTTTTCAACATGCTTAAACCGCCCCTCCACAGTAGCCCTATAAATTAGGTAGTGCAGCTGCTATTAAGGCCACTTAAACAAGGATGAATCTGGGACATAAACAGATTACTTCAGTTGCCCAGGGTTAGAGAATAGCAGTAGAGCCACAATTAGAACCAAGTCTGCTGAATTGCAGTCCTTTCTATTAGAGCACAAAACTCCTGTGAAGTGTTCAAGCTCTGCCACCAATACGTCTTGAGAGTTTACTAAACGGCAGGTACTGTCATTCCCTCCTCTCATTATCGTGTACATTTACAATTACTCATGTTATTTCAAGGTATTGCATGAGATATCTTGAAAAGCCTCATAGAATTTCATAAATTGCTAATCAAAAACTCACTAAATCTTTTAAACCTACTTTAACTGTGTCTCTAATAAAGATGTAAGAAGTCAGCCAGCTGGCCACGTATTGTTATCTCTTATGCTTGTCAGGTAGAAGGGTAACAACCAAAGTATAATATCTGGAAGCATATCTATTATATCTTTTTTTAATGTTTCAGCATTTTCCAGCTAAAAGGTTGCTATAATCCAGTGAACCTTTCTATTAAATAGGTATTTCTTAGCTTCCTGCCAGGTTTAACTACTTGGCTATGGGTTATTATTCCGTGTACATGGCATCTCTGAGGATTAATGAACAAGGCGTGTGACTATAGCAAAGCTGAGTTTGGATTGCAGGAGGGATTAGTGCCCAGGCTAATATATGCTTCAGTTGAACATGAAGACTTTTAAATGTTTATTTAATGTTTATCAGTTGAAACATGAAGGCTTTTTATCAAACTTCAAGTCCCTAACAGATCCCTTTATAAATAAATGTTTATCACAGAATAAACGTGTAACCCACCAGCCACAATTTAGTAATGAAAATATTGCATTTAAATATTTATAAGTGAATTTCAAATTCCAATTCCTATGGTGTTTTGGGTCAAATGCTTTAATAGAATTTATAATACTATATCTGATCAATTCTTTCTCTTTTTTTTTGTATTTTAACGTATCCAAAATTGGTTCTTTTACAAACAATGGCATGTCAAAGTTGAATTGGCAGCATTTTTTCCTAGTGATTCATACATAAGCTAACGGACCTTACAATCAATACATCTGAACTTCAATGACATGACAGTAATTACACCTTAATTGTTTTTTGTCTAAAGTTTTACTTATGTCTCTTTTTTTTCCAATTGACCCCCACCACCCCTGTGTTCGTGTCCATTGGTTATGCTAATATGCATGCATACAAGTCCTTTGGTTGCTCTCTAACCCTCCTCCCCCCAACCCCCCCATCATTTGTCTCTGGATCTATTCTTGTTCATCAAATAATGTTGATCAGTATATCCCACATATGAGTGAGATCATGTGATATTTATCTTTCGCCGATTGGCTTATTTTGCTTAGCATAATGCTCTCCAGTTCCATCCATGCTGTTGCAAATGGTAAAAGTTCCTTCTTTTTTATAGTGGCATAGTATTCCATTGTGTAGATGTACCACAGTTTTTTAATCCACTCATCTGCTGATGGGCACTTAGGCTGTTTCCAAATCTTAGCTATTGTAAATTGTGCCGCTATGAACATAGGGGTGCATATATCCTTTCTGATTGGTGTTTCTGGTTTCTTGGGATATAGTCCTAGAAGTGGGATTACTGGGTCAAATGGGAGTTCCATTTTTAACTACACCTTACTTTTATACTGGACTTTATAGGCAAGCATGTTAATTGAACCTCACAATAATTATAAAAGCAGAAATAATTGGTATTTTCTCTATTTTACAATGGCAAAGAAAAACTCAGAACTGATAGGAAAATGCCCATCTTTATATAGACTTTTACACAGAATTGAAATGATCTCCCAAGCCTAGTGATACCAAGTTCAAAAGTTTTACACCATGTTTCAGGATAAGCTAAAGTGCAAACAAAAGCAACCACACTCAAAGGTGCATTGTTAAGCCTCTTAATGGATTTTATGTATGCACATTGGATTTTCTCCTTAAAACATAAAAAGCCTTCAATGCAGTCTTCTGTAATCATGTGATTTGAAAAATTATGACAGTCGTTACTGGGGCTTTACCTTGAGCAGCTTTAATTATTTTAATAACCATTCACAGTTCCTTCATCAGAGAGATTTTGGACCACAGTATAGTGATTATCAGACTGATGGGGAAAAGCTCCCTTGTTATACTTATCACCTAACGTTTAGTATGTGCCGAGTGTGATCAATTTTTTACATATGCGTTAATTGCATTAAAGCACTGAACAGGAAAAGCTATTTAACCTCATCTTTATTCACTTATCCTTGAGGTAGTCCTGTCATGCTCCTCCTCGAAAAGCAGGACGTAGTGGCTTGAACCTTGTATGGATCACCATAGTTACTGGGCATTCGTGACATTTTATTCCTTACTATTTTTACTTTTACATATAAATTCTTCAAAACTTTCTTTCCTGTGTTTTATTATATCGTTTTTTCCCTTGGCACAGTTATAAAATGAATGTCATTATTTTACATCTTTTACTCTCCTTTTGGGACCTGTGGACTGGAGTCATTTCCGAGGGTGCTATTCCTTCCTGTGGCAATAGGAAGCTTCCAGCCCTGGGAGCCAGAGCAGGGCGTTCACAAGGTACGTGCCAGTGTATACCCAGCACAGACGCTTCCTTGCTGATATTCTTCCGACACATTTAGAAGGAATGAACATGAGTTTGCAGTAGAACACTGAGGTTAAAAACCCAGTGGAACTATTCAGTGATGGCCCCATTAACTCGTTTGCCTCATGGTGGAACTCCGGGCACTAAGGGTGGGTTTCTCTCACATGTGGGAAAAGGACCATTTGAACCTGACACTATGAAGGCCGAGGCTGAACATAGGGGCAGTGAGGCCTGAAGGAACAGAGGGGTGACTTTCAGTGGGCTGCCCTGGGCTGCAACAGCCAATTCATCACCCACACTGCAGTCAGGATTTATTTTTCCTCTCGTTTGTGTAGCAGTGCCGGTTTCCATTTTAATACTTAGAAGGTAAGTTCAGTTGATGGACACTTTGTGTAATAAAATACTCTTTTAAAGTACGTGCCCACATACACACACGGGATAAAAAGTGGCACCACCAGGGCCGGTGGCTTTCACGGAGTACATTTGTAGAGCCCAAAGCTTAGACCTGGATATGTTTATAGCACTTTAGCTCCGTTTGTGAGTTTGGAACCCTTCCAAAAAAAGAAGAGAAAGACATATATTATTGTTTATAATCTGCTTTATTCCGCCAAACCTTGACTGAACAGACCTGTGGATTGCTGTTTAAATCCCTCAGTGCCTTTAACTACCGATGGGGAAAGTGGTTAATGCGCATTCTAAACGAAGCTTGGCATCCACTCAGGGAAACCACTTTAATTGAGAAGCATTAAATGTTAAAATGATTCTAAAAAAAATAATAGAGACAGCACACATATTGAGTATAAAAGTCCAGGCCCATCAGTAATATAGCTCTTGGTTCTCATATTCCTCTAGCCTGAGTGAGCTTAAGCCCTGCAGTTGACAGGTGTCGAAAAAGCAACTCTCGATTCCCGAGGTGGCTGTCTGCGGGCGGCTACCCATCCGCTGGCAGTGAGCGGACAGTGGTCAAGGGCTCCACGTTAGAGGAGGGGAGCTGGCAACTTGACAGATGTTTGTTTTTCTGGAATAATAAGCTAGTCCCAGGTGACTAAAATATGAGATTTAACCTCAGAGTCCTTGCCTGGACTTTCCATTGCTGTGCTGGAGCCATCTGTTGAAACCTATTTACCATTTTAATGGCCTTTTTTTCCCCCCTTTTTTAACTGCTTTATTTCCAACTCCAAGTGTGTGTGCCAAGACTACTCTTTGGGGTCTGTATTTTATCTTTCAGGAAGCAATTCCCAGCCTTTCCAAAATCCCCAAACCCCTCCCAGGCAACAGGAGATCCTGGTCCAGGGTTGGCAAGCAAGTGAGAGAAAGATAAATCTTTTAAAAACAGAGAACAAAACCTCTCCCCCAGCTTCAGCAATAGCAGTTCCTGGAAGTTCTGGCCGATGCGGTGGTTACTAATAACCCAAGGTGTGCGTCAGTCACGTGGCAACGTTTCTGCCCTGGGAGCCCCTTCTGTGGGAGCAAGTGCACTGTCGGGGACAGCCTGTGACTGGTCCATTTAATTACAGAATAACATCCCAGTTAATAACATGCCTACATTCAATGTCTGTGTTTAATGGGGGAGAGGCCAAAGGAAAGGGTTCTAAAGGAAAATCCTGAAATCACATTGGACAAAAAGGAGAGAAGAAAAGGAAAGAAAAATTTATAAAGAAGTGTTACAGTCATTAGCCCACTCCCTCCGAAAGGGGGTGATGTACTCTCCCAGGGCAGGTGCAGATGATTTGAAGACCTCTGTTTAATAGTTTGGATGGATTCTTTTTATTACTCCTTTTAGAAAGATGGTAATAAGTTTCCTCTTTCTAGTGATTTGGCCCCATTTTATAAACATTGGGTTTTTTCTCCCTCCTAACACAGTATTTCCTCAGCAGCAGTGGTAACCATTGCTTGCTTCTCTGGGGCAGCCGTGACCCACACCAGCACCCAACCGAGCGCCACTGCTCGCTGCTCGCTGCACATCCAGCAGAGGACCAGAGGGAAGGCGAGGATTTATTTCCAAATGACCAAACTGAAATAGCATCGTCTAAAGAGGTATGGCAAAGGGATGCAACCATTTTCTGTTTAGACTGTAAAGGACAATTTTTAAACTATGTCTCAAATAGCACATCTAAGGAAATACATTCAGAAACGTTGAGGATCACCTTTTAGGATTTTTACTTCTAGTTTGACAATTGGTTAAAATTTACAACATACTGACTTCCCTTTGATCTTCTTTTCCTCCTTTTCTGACTTTGGCTGAGTGGAATCCTGGCCCCAAGGAGAAAGAAGGTAGGGCAAGCAGTGCAAACACTGACTGTTGTGCCTTCCTCAGTTCTCCTGAGTTTGAGTTTTATTTCATTCTTTCTGGCTGGTGATTTCTTTCCTTTATTCTTCTTTAAGCAGCTGTTGTTCTGAAAAGGCTCTGTCAGAGAATCGTGCTCAGGAGCTGGTTTCCAGTGACCGAGCCAGAAAGAAGGACCCGATCCTCCCTCCCTCTGTGAGCTGAGAACTTATTTGATAATTCCAAAACGTTGCTACTAGATTACTGTGGTGGGATCAGGGTGCACTAGAACACCAAGTGGAAACATTCCAATGAACCGTCAGCCTGATACACTCAAAGCAACTGACAGAGTTTGGAAAACAAAGACTCAGTAGAGACAGCTTGTGACGAGGGTTTGAGAATAGACTACAGACATCGTGTACAGTGTTAGAATCAATAGCCCACTGCATGCACTGGCAGAACTCTCAAGCCCCATTATGAGTTCTCGGGAATACCCAGATAAGTAATCAAATTTAGTAGCAACAGAGGCCTTCATAGCCACTTGGCAAATTTCCCTAACAACCACCCAAGCGACTGAGCAAGGGAAGAAACAAAAGTCCTCATGTGCAGCACCTCCTTATTGCTCTACCCAAACTCCCCGCTCCCATTGGGTGCTCTCGTCTTCGCCCTTGCTTGCACCCAGTAAGGTCCTTCTGAACCTCAGCCTTCCTTGGCACATACCCAGTAAGGCCTTTGCCTTTCTCACCCTTGTAAAGTATTTACCACAGGAGATGACTCGGCCAGGGACCAGAGCAGAGATTTGGGTCTCCACAAAAGACCTTTAAGCCCTCCAAGAAGCTCAGTGGAGGTCCTGCCTGGGAAGGTACTGCCTTTCCTGTTTAACTGGGTTGACTGTGGGGCACAAAGTAAGTCTAAAACGTAGGAACTGAGTCCCGACAACCTGGTGGCATCCTTAGACTGAGAACTGAGGCCCAGAGCCCAGCCTCATGCTTTGTACCTAAACAAGCCACACAAGATGTGACAGTTGTCACTACCACTGTCTGAGGAGTCTCAGAATACGTCCCCAAGTGCTCCAGGTTAACTAGTAACTAAAGAGGTGATGGATGAGTTTTCTCTGTCGCTGCTGAGCCAGATGCCATCAGCACTAACCAGTAGAACTTTCTGCAGGGATAGAAATGTTCGATATTTGTGTCCAAATACCATAGCCACATGTAGCTCTTGAGTGCTGGAAATATGGCTAGTGTGAGGGACTGAAATGAACTTCGTTTCACTTCATACTAAGCAGTTTAAATGTAAATAGCCGTGCGTGATTAGTAACTACCATATTGGACAATACACCTCTGCTTGGATCTTCTCTTCAGCCAAACAAAACTACTAATCACTAATGGAAAAGGCATTCTCTAGTTTTTCCTAGTTGGGACCCCAGCTCTAAAGAAAGGCTATGACTCTTTTTTTTTTTTTTTTAAAGAATCTCTGTTGCTCTTTCCATCCTCACTATACTTCAGGTCTGGCACACTAATAAAGCCTCCTGCGGAGAAAAAGTCTGAATGGAGATTTTCCTAGAAAAGCTTGTTTAAGAGCCCTGATGACTCTGATGAGGTGTTTCTATCCCTCTGTCCACCTCTCACCCAAATGTAGACATTTGCACATACTTTCTCAAGGGAGAAAATGTGTGAAGTGTGAAGGACAAACTAACTAAAAAGTATGTAGTCAACAGGTTTCTCTGCCCATTCCCTAAGTCTAGGAGCAGAGGATTGGGCCCTAGAACATTGCTGTAAGAGAAATCGGAGAACTCTAACCAAGCCTTCACCGAGCAGTTCTGGTATTTATGGATGTAAGTAGTTCTGGCATTCGGAGTTGTACTTCGGGTTTTCTTCTGGTGATAAAAGGGTCCCATGTCAGCACAGCTTTGCATTTGATTTAGGTCAAGAGAGAAAACTAAATGAAAACCAAGACACACCAGCTTCTAAAGAACATCCATATTTATTTAACATAGTTTTACCATACACATCTCATGCCAACACACAGGAGGCATATACAAACAAACGCACCAGCTTCTGTTCCAAAGTCACATGGCAATAAATAAGGATGGGTGGGTCCTTTTTTTTTCTTTTTTCCTTTTTTTCCAGCAAATGAGACTTCATTTCTTTTCACTGTACAAAATGTACACTGGGAAGGGTGAGGGCAACAATCCAGAGCTTAGGGGAGCAGGTGCTTTGAGGTCTGAATGCAAGTTCAGAGCAGCATCTGGGATCCTGCAGCCCCGAACCTGCCCATTTGGCTGCACACAGTCCTCGAGTGAGGGAGTACAAATGATTTTGTCTCTCGGTGGGCAGCAGTGAGAGTGAGGGTGTCCTTCTCTGTCCACCTGAGCTCTGCCTCCCTAAGCAAAGGAACGCTTGGCACACCTCCAGACCTGCAGCTGTCTCCTCCCAGAGCTAGCAGCATGAAACTGTGCTTTCGTGGGCCTACCAAGCAGAGTGTGGGTGGGATGACTTTGCTGAGCTCTCTCTTTTTGGCTCCTGTCACTGTGGGAGACAGTTGGAGCAACTACTGCAAAAAGGGCCAATTGACCAATCCAAGAAAGAGAGAGCCAGTGATGTGCTTTTTATTTCGCTTTCAGCGTGCCCAGAGCCCTTCAGCAGCAGGCAATAAAACAGAACTCATTTCCGCTTAATTGGATTTTTCTTCATCTCACGGGTTCCAATTTTTAAAGTGCAATGTTTAAAAATGAGCCTCCTCAGTCCTTCCAGACCCTGCTGGCTGAAGAGGTATGGTCATCATTTCCACAGTTAGAACCAAGTTGTCAGTAGTGGCATGTGGGAGAGGTTGGAAGGGAGAGTGGGTGCTGGACGCACTGTCGCCCATAACACAGCTTTTGCTCAGCTGAAGCCTTCAACCCACTCCAGCAAGGAGGCAGTTGTTTCAAAATAACCAGCTTGAGCCTCAAGAGGTGGTCATATCTTTCATATCTACAGATTACTTCTTGCAAAGTGAACTTAATTATGAAGATTGAATGGCCCTCAATTATCTTATTAGATTTCGTGTTTTGCATTGGCAAAAAAAAAAAAGAAAAACTTAAAAACACGGCTAAATGCTTTTCTTTTTGTTGTTTTTTGTTGTTAATCCTCACCCAAGAATATTTTTTCCATTGATTTTTAGACAGTGGAAAGGAGGGGGAGAAACAAAGAGAAACATCAATGTGAGAGAGAGACATCCTGCATGCGACCAAGCCTGCAACCAAGGTACGTGCCCTTGACCGGAATCAAACCCGGACCCTTCAGTCCGCAGGTCAGCACTCTATCCACTGAGCCAAACTGGCTAGGGCTAAATGCTTTTCTTATGTCTTAATTTTGTCCTCTTTCTCTGACATTTCACTGTATTAATTTGCAGGAATAATATTATCAATATGGTAGTTGATTTGCACTTTCTATTATATTCTTTAACTATTAGCTGAGGCGAGAAAAAGAAAGCACAGAGACAGAAAGGAGTTTGCCTCAGGTGGCACAGCAAGTCCCTGAAAGGTCCAGGACCAGTCTTCCCAATAATGTGATTTAACAGGTGGGCTGGCTTAGCTTTGCATCGGGATTTCTTCTGTGGTTTTATTTCTCTTTAAAAATAGAGATTCTTCCATAGCCCCGTGTGTCCCATTTTTCTTATACCAGCTACTACTGGAAGCTTAGGTGTTGCTGGGTTTTTAATTGTTATTTTGCTCCTGAATTCAGAAACCTCCTATCCCAAGGTCTATCAGCCAGGTGCTCAGATGAATGTTGCTACTTGTAATTGCTCTCTTAGAGCCACAGACAGATTCAAATGATGTAAATTGCTCTAGAAGGTCTTGTTTCATTTTTCAGATGTGTCCATGTCACTTTAGCAAGGGAGAAAGCAGCTCCCAGGAGGCACCTTATACCTCAGTCACAGACCGCTGAGCAATGGAGGAAGCTCTCAAGGTACAGTGTGTGCTCACCATCTCCAGCCACAGAAGAGCCAAGCAACAATCTTGGCACGCAATGGCTCACTGGTGGCACCAGTCCTCTAGAATGCTAACTGCACTTGCAAGGAGAGCCACTTAGAATCTGAGGCCTGGCCTGGCTGTGCTTCTACACGGAGCGCCAGTGTTTGCTGCTCTCTGGGAGGAGGCTCTGGGGAACTCAGCTCTCCCAGCTTTGAGGCCAGTATAGCTAGCCAGCCCCACCAACACCAAAGCAGCCCACCAACACCAGCTGCCCCGCTCACTGAGTTCTCAAGAGACTGTTACTAGCACGTTCTCCAACCATTGAATAAGGCATGAGCTTGATTAACTTGCATACAAAACAAAAACTGCTCAACTGATCTTAAACAGTGCTACCCAGAGGGCCATGTTCCTTGAGTCTGCTGCCCCTGGTAACCACCAAAAGCAGGCAGTACCTTGAGATCCCAGGAGCTCCTACGCCAAGTAACCGAGCTGCGACAGTGGTCTGGGTGGGACAGTCTTTAACTGGTTCATTGCCCAACACAGTCCTCCTGTGCACTGAGAGCTGCCTGCTGAGAACAGTATGTTCAAGAACCTGTCCTCCCAGAAGACTGCGGCACATGCCTTTCTTGTGAGTCTTTATTGCCATCCCCACTGTTCACTGTATTGGGAATTGTCTGGGCTTCACCCTCTGGCATCCCTAATCCTGGAGCCTCAAGAAGAAATCCTGCATCTGCAGGACTCCCCAAGCAAAAATCACGACAATTGCAGCCTGTCGGAAAATAAGGGTCCACTACAGAACTGATCAGGGAAAGGTGGCCTGAAGGCTGACCCCAGGAATTTACTGATTATACAGTTTGAAGAAGCTTAACTGCCCGTAGTTTAGTCCTCAGAAGGCATTTGCAGAAGATGCAGGAGCCAAGGAGGAAGGTTTATTTCTTCCTTGAGTCTACCTAGCACACTCTTATATCTTTGCAGCCTTCAAAACGTGACAGACATGAAAGAAAGGGTGGTTAGGGTCTTGGGCCCCATCACTTCACGTGAAAAAGGTAATGCCTTTCTTACCCTTCCCTACTCTGCTGATCTTAAGAAAACAGGAGGCCAGAGAAGTAAACCACCATTTCCCAGGGGACACATAAATTCCCCTGGCTAATTTCCAGTGTGCACATGGAGAACCTCCTGCAAGGTTGAGGGGTGGTGCATTAAGTAGGAGCCACGGCACCTTCACCACGGTATGTCCCACCGAAGTGCAGTCTGTCGCAGGGCTGGCAGCTCACAAAGCAGGGGTTGGCCTTGCCCTTGCCTCGGGCTTGGTGATGTGCTATTGAAACCCATAAGCTGAGTCTGCACTGCCACTGGCTGGAGAGCTCCCCTTTCTGAGCAAGTGCAGGGCTGGAGCACCACAGGGCCTGGTGTGAGGCCAGCCAGCAACCCAGGGAGATGCAGCCCAAGGACCACTTGGAACTCTGACAACTTTAGGGCTGCTCCCTAAATGATTGCTCCCAGCCAAAAAGCATTGCTAGTACTTGGAAGAGGCCAAGACTGTCCTCCAACTGAGTCAGCTAGCACAGCAGAGAAAGCTCTCCTTTTTAAAGGGCTAGGGAGGGTTGGCTGTAGGTGGGTGTGCACTTGCAAACTCATCTAAACCAACCACCTCAAAACAAACTCACAATATCATTTCCCCTGCAGGAGCGGGGACTCTGGGAGACTGGCATCTGCTGATTTGGCTAAATGGACTGCACGCTTGGAATCCAAATGGGTCTACAAATGTTCTCACTGATTGTCTTTCTGGTCTCTCCATATTTTAGCTTTGATCGTTGTGTAAGCCACAGCCTGTCTAGTGGAATAAGTGATATGAGCAAATTAAAAAGGCACATTGTGCTCCAAGGGGACTCGTCGGGCAGTCGCTGTGATGGTCCAGGGCCACTCAGCTCCAGCCTCAGAGTCACCTGCAACGAAAACCACTTCTTGCCATCAGGGATGGATTCAGTGATGGTGATGGGACTGCTCACAAACCCAAACTGACAGATACTCTCTGGAGAGGGAAGAGGTCATTCTTCACAGCAGAAGAGAAAGGAGGGGCATGTCTCTATATCAAACTGTGGCCATCAGAGTTTCTACTGACCTTTAGTAAGTGACCTTTTTTATTTTGAAAATTAGGGTTTGATAAGGGTGGTTCAGAAATCACTTTTCTTATATTTAAGGGCTGTGACGTCACCAGAATCTCAGTTCTGGCGAGAGCACTGGTGTGGGAAGCATCTCATGAGACATACCAGTTGGAGCAGAGTTCCCTAAGGCCAGGGTGGCCTCACAGTCGCCTCCTGCTGCCAAGCGCTGAGCAGCCAAAGCCTGTAAGCAGGGTCGGGGAGGGAGCATAAGCCAGCACCCTAGCGCTCTAGGCTCTGTGCCCTGTGCTGTTCTGAGAGGAGGCTGCTCCCCCACCATTTCCCCAGGAGAACAGCACCGTAGTGCGGTGACCTCCTAGGGATCAGCAGAGGACTTCCATTGAAAATAATGGAAATTCACATTGGTGCGCATTTGATCCTAAAAAGGTAAGTCTCTTTTGATCCTTGAAGATATTCTCTCAAGCCAGAAGGACAGGTAGGGTGGGGAGGACAGATGTTTAAAACGGAGGATGATCCATTTCATCGAGCCAAGAGGCTGGGCTAGTTGGAAAGTCGGGATAGCCTACACTGCTTCCTGTGGAGATGTCAGAGGTGGGTCCCCCAGCCATGGCTCTCAGCGTCTGGCTCACTCCCTGCCCTGCATGCGCAATGATGCCCAAATTACTGTCCACTGTGTAATCCAGCCCATTGAGCAGAGGAGCGTGGGACGGCAGGGACGATATGGAGGATGGAGACTGGGGGATTCCATAGGGGCTCCCATCCCTCAAGTCCTGATAGGATTGTCCTGTCCCGTCCATGGAGAAGCTCCCATTCATTAACTGTCCGCCTGTAACGTCCCCCACGTTGCCATAAATCCTATTGGTGTGGCCAAGTTCTGAGAGAATTTGATCCTCTGTGGACAAAAGAACGGAGATTTATTGTCAGCCAACAGGATTCCAATGTTCCTGTTCTTTACAACCTAGGTAGGAATACACGACCAGGAAAGAAGCCCGAGGATGACAGACAGCTGCCAAGCAGGGATCAAACACCATCATGTCAGCCCGAGACTGACCCACATCAAGGGAGGGAAATAGAAGAAACACCTGCAGAGACTAAATTCCTGGGACCAAAAGTCTGGATAGTGTTTGGTGAGTGTGTTGGTCCCATGTCACTCACGAACTAAGATACTCTGGCTACACTGAGGACTATGAATGCCTCACATCACGGTGGAAACTCTGTGCTGACAAGATTTAATCTGAACGCTTTCAGGCTAAGTAATGTGCTTGGGTTGGCTGGTTGGGAAACAAGCAGGCCCATATGGTAAGGGTAGCTGAGGACCACTCTTAGACATGTGTACACTGTTCTTCTGGTCTACTTGGGAGAGATTCAATAGCAAATGACTTGGTTTGTCTAATACAGTCTTCACTGGGGACAGTGTTGACTTGATTAAGACACATGGACCTTGTTTCTGAGAGAATTTCACTAAGGGGATCTAACAGGATCTTTGCCACCTGGAAGAAGTCACCTCTCCAACAGAGGTGGCCGTTTTAATCTTAAGAAATACATAATTACTCGGAGAGAGCAATGATATGTCACCCTGGGAGCCCACCTGCACCCAAAAGAAAGGAGCTACAAAATGAGACCTGGCAATCCTGTATGTTTCCGACATGGATTCCAGCAGCTCAAATGAGATCAAGTGGCTTTCCTAACCCTGCCAAGAGGGCTAGGAGAGGTGAGCATGAAGCCCTTGAGCCATCCCGGGGCCCCAGTACAGACCTCTAGGCTGAGCTACCATCCCCTCAGGTGAGCAGCTTGTTCTATCCTCTGCCCCAGAGACTTTTCTATTCCCCACCTGGGCCTGTGCATCAGTTCCTATCCAGGCTCTTTAAAGGGGCAGGAAGGTGAAGGCTCAGCTTCACCGTAAAATGGCCAGTGTTTGGCCTTTTGCGTATACCTGTCATCCCAGAGAACCAGGGCCCTCTGAGGGAGCCACAGGCTCCCCGTGGGGACAATCGTCCCTTCCAAGGCTAAACATCTGCTGGGCTTTTCCCAAACACATCCAGAGTCATTTGTGTTCATTGACTCCCCACAACACCACTGTGAGATGGGCAAGGATGTGGTTATTCCCTACTTATAGGTGGGGAAACTGAGGCTCAAGAAGTGATCCATGTGACAGAGCCACAACTGGAAACCCAATTTCTGACCCCAGCTCTGAGGACTCAGGCTAGGAGAATAGTTACGGCTATTTGCAAACAACATAAGGACTCAAAACACAGTCATTTGCAATGTTGCTGATGCACCAATTTGAACTTAGCGCATGCTCCAAAGCATTTGTGGGTGGGGGCAGGATAAAGTGCGCAGAGGGGAAGGGATTCAGAAGTGAGGCTGCTCCCCATCTCACATGCACTCACAGTAGTGATTTCCCAGGGCACAGGGCCTGAGGAGCATGTCCTCCCCATCAGGAGTGGAGAAAGGGGTCACTAGGGAATCCTGGGAGGGAGCCAGGGCCCCTGCACAGGGGCTGAGGGCACAGACTGAGACCCGGCTCTGTTCACAGGTGCACGGGGTGGTGAGGGAGCCCCAGTCAGCAGGAGGGGAGGCCTTGGGGCTCACGGTGCTAGGGAACCAGCTTGCACATCTCAGCAGCAGAGCTCTCTTGTTTTCTTACAGGGCCACTCCATGTTCCCCCACCCATTACTGCCAGGGGCAGCGGGGAGCCTGTGTCCAGGAGGGAGTTGTCCAGGCCTCAAGAAAATCCCTCCTGGATGTCAAGGATCACTGCGCCTCGCCCCTCCAGCCCTGCTCACCTCGGAAGCTCAGCTCACTGTCACTAACCCCACAGTCCTCTGCAGAGCTCTCCTTCTCCTGCTTGCTGCCGCCCCGGCTCCTCTTGACACTCTTATAGAACTGTCCCCAGCGGTGCCGTCCTGCGTCCTTCTTCAGGCGCTTCTCCTTGGCCCTTCTGTTCTGAAACCAAACCTGCCACACAAGCACAAGGCACACATTCGGAGGATGCCCACCCCAACCCCACAGCCCCCAGGTGGCTGGAGACAGGGACTGGAGTTCAAGGCCAGGAGTACACTGTGCCCATGGCTCCCTCTGCCTGAGCCTCAGACACCTCCAATTTGGCAAGTTCCCCAGAATCATGGCCCCGAGCCCCAAGTCCCCAAAAGGATCAGTGACATGGTATGTATACCACTCCCATGCCTTCCCATGTAGAGGGCACAGACTGGCCCTGGGCCTCCCAGGAGTGTCACTGGGCCCCGGATCCCTAGGCGGCAAATGAGTACTGGGCCAGGTAGCTGGTGTCTCACCTGTACGACCCTCATGTCCAGGCCCGTCTCTGAGGACAGCTGCTCCCTCACGTGCCGGGCAGGCTTGGGAGAGTTCTTGTAGGCATTCTTCAAGGTCTCCAGCTGCTTGGCTGTGATGGTGGTCCGGGGCCGCTTAGCTCCTGCCTCTGAGTCATCTGCAATAAAAACCTTACTGGTTGAGTTCAGCCCACCTGAAGCTCCTGAGTCTCGTCCACCTCCTTTCCTCACATGTGATCTTGCCTGCTATGGGCAGAACAGTGGGGAGGCAGAGTGGCGTGGCCCACTCTTGCACCACAGGCTTTCCGAAGTGACTTAAAAGTAAGGACACCATCGTCCCCCGTCCAGCCTCCCTGTCCCCTCCCATCAGACTGGAAGTGTTCTATTCCACGCATCTCCTGTCATGCCCAACACCCTGGTGGACTTCCTTGTGAGTATGACCGATGCTGTGAAGGTGAAGGAGCTAAAGTCTGGGTTCAGGGCTGTCCCACATGCCCCTGTCCCTCCTTCTAGGGCCCCTCGCAGGGGTGGCCCACGCATTCACCAGTCATCTACAAATGTTCATAAATTATGGGCCAGAGCCCACCACCCAATCGCCTCTCTGCAGTCCTAAACCCAGAGTGGAAGGATTCCAGAGCCACTGTGGCACAGGAAAACCTCCAAAACTCTACTTAATTCTGTTTTAGGGAATCAAGCCTTCTGCCCATATTTATAGAGATGCCAGCATGATAGCAGATATCAAATAGTGCACTTTTAAAATACCTATACAGCCTTTATATATAAAATCTGAAATAGTGAAACCACCAAAAAATTTTAATTCATTGAGAATTGCTTACTGTCAAAGTAGGCTGCCCTAGTGAATTAGAAATTGCTCTCACCACAACCAGATGGCAGTGCCCCTGGGATACGCCCTGTCATCCTGGCTGGTGGGCATGGCTTCCGCACTGCTGTCCACCTGCACAGGACCTTCTTCTTGCAATTATGGGGGCTATTATGCTGTTATTTTAACATTCACTGTTATTATAATTTAAAATCTTCTTTATATCCTATAATAATGTCATCCAAGTATTCATTAAGTAGTGGTGGCCGTGCTCATGCTGAAAAATGCACCCAAAAATCAATAACTTTGGTACGGAAGTTAAATGTGATAAAAGGCTATGAAGAAGGCCAAGCAAGACCATGATACCCTGGGCTGTTAATTTAGGAGAGAGCATTCTTCGAGGTATTAGAGACAGTGCTGAGAAAATAAAAAGTAGCATTAAGGCAAAGATACATCTCACCGGTTATGGATTTATGTGCTCCCAGAATACATCCCTCCCTTACTTCTTACATTAATTCCTATGGGAAAATTAGCCTTAAAATAGGTTAGTTTTGAATTATTCAGGGTCTCTTAGCACTTGTCCCTGGCACAAAACACAACCTCATCATAGTGAAAATGCAGATATCCAGGGTGGCAAAACAAATGAACAAAATCATTCACACTCAAGTACAAACAGCTGATATCAGATCCTTTGTGTAGCACAAGGGAGGGAACTAAGCCTGAAAGAGGGTGTAGCTTAGCAAGGAGGAATTAAAACATAAAAAGAGCCAAATGTCCCAGAGCAGACAAAGGTCCCTGCTGCCCTCAGCATCACCCCGAATTCACAGGATGAAGCGGCGTGGCCCCAGCTTCACTGCCGGTGGAGACAGGAACCCGTCAGAACTATGTAGCCTGCAGCTCCTTGAGAACCTAAGCGGGTCGCACCTCCCTGTTCGCATTTCTCCTCCATGCTGGTCTCACCCTCACTTAACATCCCATTCCGCATGCTTTCTCCTATTTAAGCTCAGGAAACAGCCCTATGTGGCAGGTGCTATTGTCCCCCCTGGAGAGCTGAGAAGGGACCCTGATTTGAGAGTGGCCCAGCAGTGAGGCCCCCAGGTTCTGAGGCTAAATCGCATGTCTCTCCATGGTCCTGCGGGTCTGCTTAGTGTTAGCCCCTCCCTGCACCACCGGCAGTGGATGACGCCAGGCCAGGTGTGCTCGGGGCCCGAACGAGGCCTCTGACAACAAGCCGGCCCCAGGGGAGGCCGTGCAGTCTCGGTATCTGCTGAAGGGCATCAGCGCTCCAACGGCAGCTTGGGACCCGCAGTCCATCTGCTCTGATGGTTTAGCCCTGACAAGACGCCCTAATCTTCTGTGACATCATAATTGACTTCAAAGCAACAGCATCGAGTGAGTTTTAAGGAACCAGAGCAGATAAATCCATTAAAGCAAAGAGCCTAGAATGGGGTTACAGAGGCCCCAGAAAGAGAAAGAGACTGAAGGCCTGTACACCCCAAAAGGCCGAGCTGGGGGTGGTGGGAGGAGAGAGAGACAGGAGGCCCCTGACTCAGCACCCCTTCCCACCTTCCACCAAAGCCAGGCTCGGCTCCAGCCGGCTAGCCCCAAGATTACCTCTGCCTCCTCACCACCGCGCACCCTTCATTTCAAACTGCATATACAGAGCAGAAAACTAATTTCCCCATGTAGTGATCAGATCTCTATGACATGTGGGGGCCCAGGAAAGCTCTAGAAGGAGATACTGACACTGTTGTTGCTATTTTTTTTTTCCATCAAGCCCAGAGCTGTCAACAAGAGCTGCTTTCCACAGCGATACCCTGAGCTGATAGAAATCCTAGTCAAAGGCAAACAACCTTGGTGTTTTGTGAGTTTGTGCATCTGAGATGCCCAGGTTGGGTTTGGCCAGATGCCATATTTGGAGCCAGTGGAGGGCACACCCCCTGTGGACACAGCCGTGTGTGAGGAGCCCAAGGAGGGCTGCAGGAGGGGAGTGTTGGGCTTGGCCTTCCTGAGGGGAGGTCGGAGGAATGGGGGTCCAAGCCCAGTCTAGGCCCTGGAAAGGCTCAGGGCTGCCCAAGAACATGGCATTGGAGGGCAGGAGCAGCTGCTGCCCATCTGCCCACGTGAAGGCAGGTTTTCCAGGTGTGAAATGCTGGGCCTGACATCAATGTCAGCCTGGGCTTCTGCTGCAGACCCTGGACAATGACTCTGAGGAGGCTGGGGAAGGTGGGGGGCGGGGGAGAGTTCCGCAGCTGAGTGTGGACACTGGCTCAGTAAGCACTTGGCTCCTGCATCGGGGCTTTAGGGGACATGAGGAGTCCACACCCCTAAGTCCTTACCTCATGAGGGGAAATGGAGCACAGCTGACTGGAGTCCAAAGTGATAGGCCAATAGGTGCTGAGGTAAGTATGCCCCCCAATATACAAGACCAAGGAGTATGCCCAAGTGTCCACTGTAGGCGGAACACCCTCCCAGCCCTGCCCCAGGCAGGAGCCACCCAGATAATGACATGCGGCCCCTGGCTGCTCCTGAGCCCAGTGTGGACGACCGGTGCGCTCACTAACCATACTTGCTTAAAGCTGCCATGAGCCAGCAAGCACTAAAGCAGTGGTTCTCAACCTTCCTAATGCCGCGGCCCTTTAATACAGTTCCTCATGTTGTGGTGACCCCCAACCATAAAATTATTTTTGTTGCTACTTCATAACTGTAATTTTGCTACTGTTATGAATCATAATGTAAATATCTGATATGCCATATGTGTTTTCTAATAGTCGCGACCCACAGGTTGAGAACCGCTGCGCTACAGGACTGGGGATGTTGAGAATTAACTCCCTGTCAAGATGTGGGGCGGATCTCAGGAGGCAGGTGTGAGCAGGGCTCTGAGGGACTCAGAGGGCCCGGCCTGAACAAATGCCTGGGGGGGACTGCAGGGCTGTGCCACCTACCGTTCTGCTTGGCCGTCTCGTAGTCTTCCTTGCACACCAGCCGCCCATCCTCCATGAGGTAGAACTCATCCCCCGTGGCCAGCTGCCGGTTACAGATGATGCAGGCAAAGCAGTGCAGGTGGTAGACGAAGTCCTGCGCCTTGCGGACCACCTGGGTCGGGGGGATGCCCTGCTGGCAGGCCGTGCATTTTGTGCCGAAGCGCCTGTCAGGACAGCATGAAAGGATTAGGGCATAGGGGGCTAATGGTTTCCTCCCATTTCCCATCAGCCCCTCTCCTGGACCACCCAGTGCTTACCATCTGGTCCCCCAGCCTCTAACTGACCTCACTGCTTTGTGTCTGAGCTCTTTAACCACAAAATAAAGGGGCTGGATCAGAACTAGTCTCTCCTGTGCCTTTCAAAGGCTGACATGACACCCCAGGGCTCCAAACTGTCCACCCGTCAATTCACCCAACGGAGGAGTGTCTATGTCCCCTGCGGGCAGGCCATTTCACCCTCCGCCTCCTGGTTTCTCCAACTCTGTGGTGAGGCCTAGAAGACCAGCCCAGGGGCCACTGCTGTGCTCATACTGGTGAGCATCAGGCAGCTGGAAAAGTTCCTCTTCCCGCGCTCCCGCAGGAGGAGCCCGTGTGGCAGGGAGAGAGCACGTGGATGTCCACCCTGGAGTGCCAGGCACTGCACTTGGGCAGCAGAGCAGGGCCCTCCCCTCCCTCTCCTGCCTCGCCCCTCCATCCTGCACAACCATACCTCCTCGCCCCCGTGCCAGCCTCCATCCCCTTCCCATGCACAGCCCCTGGGATGTGGTCCAGGGTGGGCCCAGAAGCTGCATGTTCATATCCCTGTGCCATTCAGGGCAGGGAGTCTGCAGACCTGGCTGGAAAATGCCACTTCTGACCCCTCCCTGGTCTACCCCTCTCCGGACCAGCACTGAGGCAGGAGGAAAGCATCTGCAGCCACTCTGGGCCCAGTTAGGAAGGGAGGAGATGTATACATCTCGCAAACAGCTCATCACGGTCCTTTAAGCTCCTTTCCCCATTCTAGCCACAGACAGACAGGCCACATGAGCAGCCACAGAGGTCAGCAGGGACTTGGGGGCCAGTATAGACATGGGCGATGGAGGGGGCCACTCCGCTGCAGGTGAGCCTCCCCCGCTTCAGGAGGGAGGCGGGAGGGGTGGGGAGGCAGGGGCAGAGTTTAAAACAGCAATCAACCTAATTATTCATGACATTTCACACAGCACAACTTTATCTTCTTCAGGATGAAAGACTTCGCCTAATGGATCTGGGGAAGGTTTGATTTTAATGGTCCTTTTAACTAATGCTTATAGGCAGCCTGATTTCCCCTGAAAGGACAGTACATATTTCATCCACATTAATACCAAATAAATTAATTATGGTCATGGCTATCATGATGAATCCCAGATTAATGCAGAATGATGGGTCTCTTATGCAGTAATGATACCTGCTGGGGGCTGAGGGCCTGGAGCAGGCGAGCCAGCTGTGGCTTCAGAAATCCCCCTCCCAGGACATGTCACAGAATTGGGGGGGTCTCTAAATCTAGATGGGTAACCCTGAGAGAGCCAGGAGTGTGGCCCAGGGGACTGCTCTTCTGAGACGAGGTCTGGGAAGGGTGCTGGGGTGTGAGGGGCTGAGGCGTTTGGCTTGGGAGGACTGCAGAGTTCTGAGCTCCTGGGATGGCTCAGGGTTTTCTTGGGGGCAGGAAGGGGGTACATGGAGGTCTCTACAGCGGGCAGGATGGGGCTCTTCAAACCATCCTCAAGTTTTTCAACACTGTGCATCCAGAGGGGGACTTGGGCTTCCAACAGATTCTCAAAGGGGTCCAATCCCGAAAAATAGAGTTAGCATTTGTTGAATCATAAATCTGAGAACAAGCATGTTTTCAGAGGATATGCACAGAAATGGCTAAATGTGAGCATGGAGAACAAAGTATACTATCAGTTCTAGACAGTTCTATACCTTCCAGGACACAGGTGAAAACCAGGCTTCTCAACACCTGCCATCTAACCACATTGCCTGCATTCAAAAGGAAAGCAGGCAGGCACCGGCTCTACCCTGTGAGTGTGTGTGTGTGTGAGTGTGACAGAGAGAGAGAGAGAGAGAGAGAGAGAGAGAGAGAGAGAGAGAGAGAGAGAGATTGAGATTGGGGGAACAGAGAGGAAGGAAGCCCATATAGTATGTGTTCTCAGAGCATGTTTTCAAAATGCCTATCATGTTTTATCCAGTCCAGGCCAATTCTCAAAGCAGGTGTTCAAAATAACAGGAGCCCTTGCGCCATGCTCACTGCAAACCCTAAGTAAAGCACCCAAATCCAGGTGCGAGCGCCGCAGCAGAGCAGCTCCTGAGGAGAACCGGACTTTCCAAAAGCAAGTCTTCCCTTGCGGCCAAAAGATGGAGGGGCAGGGGCTGAAGGGAGCCTGTGGGGAGACTCCAGGAGGGAGGAGACCACCCCCCGCCCAGTGGCCACCCATGGACAGAGCGGGCCACTCTCGCCACCACAAGGCAGACAGTGGCTTTCGGTAACCAGGAACCCAGTTGACACCAGCGCCCCAGCGACGTGAAAGATAACGGGGTATAAATTTAATCTACAAACCGACAGTGATTCATGCGTGAGGGTGGCAAGTGCACAAGAAAAATGAAAAATAAATGGACTTTTCCACCAGCGTTTTTAGCAATTGAAGCAATTTTCCTGATTGTGGGATTTATACCGACGGTAAGTGGAAGTTGCTCCTTATTACCTTGCTCCTCTGGAGCACAGCCAATGGGACCCTCGGCGAGGGGACTGCGTGCTCTCCCTCGGCCCACAGGGCTCCCCGCACAGCCCACCCTGAGGGGCACCCGCCCCCACTCAGCCACTGGGCCCGGAATAAGGTGCCGTCCTGTGGGGCTGTGCGCGATGAAGACACTGCCTCTGTCTCCAGCTCTCGGACCAGCCAGTCAGCCACAGCCCGGAGAGGCTACACAACTTCTGGGATGGGCATGAGGCGGCCATGGTTAAACGCCCTGGGCTAACTGTGAACTTGGCTGCTTCACAGAAGCAATAGTCTAAGGACGGAAGGAAGCTGAGGTGGGGGCGGAGCTGGACACTGGCCAGGTAAGAGGCTTCCGGGGATTTCCCAGGCAGTCTCCCTGTGTCCTGTCACTGAGCACCTACTGTGTGCAGCGCCCTGCCTACTCGGGTGCAAACCACACTGGCCTCGCTCAGCAGGACCAGCACCCTGGTCAGCCCTGCCTGGCCAGGTGTCAGGGAGCCCAGGGGAAGCCGCTGGAGCTGCTGCGTCACTTCCCTCCTCCGACCAGCATCACTGGCCATTCTAATGGCCCTGCCCAGCGTGGAGTCGGCAGCAAAGACCCACTGACCAGGAGAATGGATGCACGTATGTGTGAATGAATGCCTGAACTGCTCAGAAAACACATCCGACGCACTCAGAAGGATCGACACTCAACATAACCGTAGCTCCTAGCAAAAGCTTTCCTAAGAAGGGACTTGAACCCCGGGTTGAAACGGGGCCTACGGCGCCCTAACACACAAACTTTCCCAGGCGCTTCGCTGTCATCCACGTTTCCGGGTGCTCTGCCTGGAAGGTGATGCCTTCCAACAGCTGAGGAACAGGCTCGGGGGGCGGTGCCGGCCGCAGCTCACACGGGCAATAAGGGTCTGAACTTGGTGCTTCTAACAGGATGGCTAGCACACGGCAGGCAGCAAAGGCAGCAAGCATCCACTGAAGACGGCTGTGGCACCCGAGTGGAGGGGCCCTGTTCCCCTCATGTGTCCCCAGCTGCTCAGAGCCACTGAGCAGGAAGTTCCCAGGCCTGAAATTTAGGGGCTGCCCTGGGAGCCTTCACCTCTGGGGTGTCTATCCCAACACCCCCGGTCACACCCCACTCACCACCTTCATGCTCCTACCACCCAGTCAGGAGTGAGGGACCTGGGCCTGCTGGCGCAGGGAACGCACCAGACATCACTGTGACATTCAGGGGCTGCTCGTGACCCCAGGACAGGACAGGCCCGTGTCCTTGTGCTCGGCCCAAACTCCCATCTGCCCATTTGTCCCCTCCCCCGCTTCCTGCTCTTGAGAAGCCTGGTGGGACCACACCCGAGAGCAGGGTGTCTGGGTCCTGCAGAAAGAGACTAAGCAGGCCCTGCCGGCACCACACCTGCTAGAAACGAGCGTGTAAATCCTGCCCCACATGTTCTGGCACATTCCTGGTTTTAGGTTCTGTCCTGTGACCAGGCCAGGAACCATGTGAACATCATCGTAACTGGATTAATGAAAGCAGCTCCCATTCGCTAAGTACCTACTGTGTGCCCCTGTAGGTACATAATATCACTTAATCCTCACCACCAGCCCTCAGACCACACCCCACTGCCCACCTTGTGATGGTCACTGCCCCCTCATCCCTCAGCGGGTTTAGCACCACCACCATCACTGTCACTGTCCTTCCTGCCCCTGCCCTCTCAATTATTTGACCTCTTCTCCTGAAGGTCATGGCCTTCTCACTCCCATGGTCAATCGCAGACCACGTTGCTACCAGAAACTGCAGCATCTCCAAGAGTACCCTCCAACCACCCCAGGTCCAGCTGTCACCTCCTGTCACTCCCTGCAGCACCCTGACGCCCAGGATTCTGCAACCTGCGGGACTAGTCCATCTCTTCACATCCCTCACTCCCCTCCTGGCCTCGCTTACCTCCTCCAGCAAAGATGCAGAGGTCCCTCTTACCAACCCCTCCCTTACACACACTCTCAACTCCCTACCCTGCTGCAACCCTCCACTTTCTCCCCCGAGCTCGGGGGTCTGCACGGAGCTGAAGGACACATGCCACGTCTCTGACTGGCTCACTTTAAATCTACACTCTGCTCCGGACCTCGGGAGCCTGGGAAACCACAAACACTTCCCTGTCCCTTCGCTGTCCCTCCCTCCCACCCTCTCTCTCAAGCCCCCCATCCTCCATCTCATCTGGTGGCCCACTTCCTATTTCCCTGAAAAAAGAGAACTCTCAGCCAAGACCTGCCACCTGCTCCCACTATCACGGCCACACCCCCGCCTGCCCTCTGCTTCCTGCAGCTGGGCCATCCATGCTCCTGTGCAAGGCCGGCCACCCACCTTGGCACAGAGTCCATCCCTCTGCGCCTAATAAGATGATTCTTCCAGCAACGGTCCCCTTTGGCTCCCACATCATTAATTTTCCTCTTTACTAGATCCTACCCAGCAGCGTACAGCGTGCTATAATTTCTGCCACTTTAAAAAATCTCCCTTCTGACCCCCATCTCCCTCATCTACCATCCAGATCTCTACTCTCTAGAGCAGTGGTTCTCAACCTTCCTAATGCCGCGCCCCTCTAATACCGTTCCTCATGTTGTGGTGACCCCCAACCATAAAATTATTTTCGTTGCTACTTCATAACTGTAATTTTGCTACTGTTATGAATCGTAATGTAAATATATGATATGCAGGATGTATTTTCATTGTTACAAATTGAACATAATTAAAGCACAGTGATTAATCACAAAAGCAATATGTAATTATATATGTGTTTTCCGATGATCTTAGGTGACCCCTGTGAAAGGGTCGCGACCCACAGGTTGAGAACCGCTGCTCTAGAGTAACGCTCTTCAAAAGAGGGGTCTACAGGCAGGGTATCTAACACCCCTGCTCCTGCTCTTCTCTTGAATCCACTCTAGTGGTTAATTTTACGTGTCAAGTTGACGGCCACGGGGTACCCAAATATTTGGTCAAACAGGATCCTGAGTGTGTCTGCGAGGGTGTTTCTGGATGAGACTCACGTTTGAATAGGTGACTGAGGAAAGCAGATTGCCCTCCCCAGTGCAGTGGGCCTCGTCCAATCAGGTGAGGAACGAAATAGAACAGAAAGGCAGACCCTCCAAGAGGAAGAGTAACTGCGCCTGCCTGGCTGCCCTGAGCTGGCACATTGGTCTTTTCCTGTCTTTAGACTCAAATGGAAACATCAGCTCTTGGGGCTCAAGCTGCTGGCTTTTGGACTGGAACTTATACCCTCAGCTCTGCTGGGTCTTGCTGACTGCAGATCTTGGGCTTCTCAGCCTCCCGAATCACATGGGCCGATCCTTACAATAAATATCTTCACACACACACACACACACACACACACACACACACACACACCTCCCCTGACCTCTCAACAGCACTGGCTCCCTGCCTGCCTTCCCCTGAGAACACCGCACTCCCTTGGCCTCAGCACTGGCGCTCCTGGCTCTGCTCTTCCCCGCTGGCAGCCTCTCCACCGTCTCCCACACCCCATCTCCGCCCGACTCTGCTCCCCTGGGGATTTCACATCCACCTCCAGTCAGACCTCTCACCTCCAGAACGGTGTGTCCCACCGCCTGCTCAGCATCCCTACTTGGAGGTCCAAAACCAGACTCCTGATCTCCCCCAGTATCCGCTCCCGGGGTCTTCCCCATCTCCCAGGAGGGTGACTTCACTCTCCCAATCACTCAGGCCGAAAGCTTTGGACGCCCTCATCTGATTTGTCAGCAAATCCTGTTGGCTGTACCCAAAATTACATCAAGAATTGGACTACTTCTCACCATCTCCACGGCTGCCTCCCTAGTTCAGGCCCATCACCCCTCACCCGGAACTGCCTCTGCACGGTCTCCTGCTTTAGGACTTGCCCCACGTCCATTCTCCACACAACAGCCACCAGGAGCCTGAGTCAGACCATCTCACTCCCCTGCTCAAAACCTTCCAGTGGCTGCCACCTCACCTGGAGTCAAAGGTCAAGGTTCCTAAGACCCAAAGCAGGGAGGCAGGGAACAGGCTGATATGCCTCGATGTGAGTGGGGTTGGGGGAACGAGAAGAGAGAAACCAGAGAACATCTATACTTACATGCATAGCCCATGGTCGCAGGCAATAGGGTAGTGAAGACCTGGGGTGGGAGGGTAGGGGCTGGGAGGAGGGGGACAAGAGGAAGGGGGAATGGGAGATCTCTGTAACACTATCAACAACAACAAATATATTTTTAAAAAAGGTCAAGGTCCCATCAACCTTCCAGCCTCTACTCGGCCACGCTGCCTGCTCACTCGCCCAGCCACCCTGGTTCTTCAGGCCCTGTCCTGCTTCCTCGGCCTGGAGCACGCTTCCCAAACACCTGCGTGGTCCCTCCTGTGTGGCTCCCTCCAATGTGGCCCTCCCTGGGGCATTCCTGGCCATCTCCCCAGCCAGCACTTCCTTTCCTCTCTCCAAAGCACTCATCGCCAACGGACATGCTGTGCATTTCTTGTTTCCTATCTTTCTCCTTCTCCAGACGGCCAGCGGGGACCGTTTTGTTCCAGGGCCTAGAGAAGTGCCTGGCCCAAGCTATGTGTTTGGTGGCTATTTGGTAAATAAATACTGAATGGCCCACGACTGTGGCATGTGCTGGTATAGCTTCCCCTGTTTGCAGATGAGGAAACAAGTTCAGAGAAGGTAGGTAACGTGCCACAGGCCTCACGGCCATGAACGGTGGAGCTGGGATTTGAACCCAATGCTCTCCCTTGCTCTTGGCCGTTGGGAGCCGTGGGGGTCAGGCCAGGCCCACGCCGGCCTCCGTGTGTGGGAGCTGCCACAGCCCAGCGCGCTGTCCCCAGGAAACAAAGTAGCGCATAACTTAATTTTATGCTTTAATTGCCTGGAGGTGATTTACTGCAGGCCGTATATTTTTTCCCCGGCTGACACTTCCCTACATGTATTTCTTTTCGCTATCAGCACACTTGACAGGTAAGTTGCTGATATTTACTGTTACTGTATGGACTAATACTTCCAGCATATATCAGCACCTCAGCCATGTCACGGGCACGTAAAGTTCTGCCCGAGAATGGTCAGCCTTCGCCAGATATGGACAGGGGCCATATTTGGAGAAGGCCTGGCGCCAGAGAACGTGAGAGCCTTGGGGTGTGGGAACATATCCCCCAGCCCCACCTCCCATGCACACACTCACTCGCATACCTCCCAGGCTCACCAGATCTGCCCCACACGGCGCTGCTTTGTATTTGGGGTTTTAAATATGTTTTTCTTTTTCACGAGCGTTCAGTATTATTTTGAGATAAATGCTATTGGAAAGGCTTTAGAACCAGTGGCCTAGTCCAGGCCCCTCATTTAACACAGAAGGGAACTCGGGCTCAGAGAGAGGCAGTGACTTGCCCAAGATCACACAGCTCCGTTCGTAGCAGAAAAGAAGCTACAGCCCCTCTCCTTTTCCCTCAGCCACGCTTCCCTCCTCTCCCGCTTGGGGCAGGTAGGAGCCAACCCTCTTCTAGAAGAGTCCAGCTCCCTCCCTTAACTTCTGTAAGCACGCAGTCAGCCTGCAGCCCGCAGTCAGCATGCAGCACGCAGTAAACATGCAGCACCCAGTCAGCCTGCAGCACGCCCCAGGCAGTGCCAGGTGAGCTCTCCTCTTAACCACACAGCAGCCCTTACAGGAGGCGTCAGTATCCCCTCTCACAGCGGGACAGGCTGGGAGCTGTGGCCTAACTGGCCACAACACTGACCCTCCTCCTGTGCTTGCCTCCAGGCACCCAACCTGCCCTCCTTACTTCAGGCTCCATTCTCTGCCAAGGCCTTCATTTACTGGTTACCAGATTACCCGCCTCCTCTCCCAGCAGAAGAGCCACCTGGGAGGTTTGCTTAAAATCAGAATGCACACTTTTAACAAGCCTCCCACAGTGCCCCTGATGTGGGGGTTCCAAGGACCACTCTTTGAGAAACACTGTGTGACAGATGCTCTTGGCCCTCCTGTGGCATCTGCAGATTCTGGGTCCCTCGGGACCAAAGGTCTGTCTGTCTGTCTCTCTCTCTCTCTCTCTCTCTCTCTCTCAGTGGTCATGTGGCAGGCGCTGTGACAGGCAGTGGCAAGGATATGTAGGGGCAGAGGCCCTATCCGACCCTTCACACCACCCCCCAGGCTCACCCACTGTGCTGACCCATCTGCCCACCACAGAGCTCAGCCTCCTCAAGTGGGGCTTTCTGGGGGACAGACAGATCCCAGGATGCTCAGCGACAAGCCAGAGACTGGCTCTCACAGTCCAAACCCCTGCCGCCCCCATCTGCCCCATGTGACCTTGACCAGAGAGTCAGAAGGAAATGGGGTCAGGCCGGATCACTGCGGGCCCTTTAGTGCTGAGCTCGGAAGTCTCAGGAGGCCGTGGGGGCCACGTGGCCAGGCCTGGCAGGAAGCACAGCGGGCTGAGGGGGAACAGGGGCAGCCGCCTGGGGAAGATTCCAGTGGAGCAGAGGTTTGGTGACGGGGGGCCTGCCTCAGAGGGGACAGAGACAGCAGGGATGGAAAGAGAGGGCATTTTAGCCCTGGCTGGTTTGGCTCAGTGGATTGAGCGTCGGCCTGCGGACTGAAGGGTTCCAGGTTCGATTCTAGGCAAGGGCACATGCCCGGGTTGCGGGCTCGATCCCCAGTGGGGGGTGTGCAGGAGGTGGCTGATCAATGATTCTCTCTCATCGATGTTTCTAGCTCTCTCTCCCTCTCCCTTCCTCTCTGAAATCAATAAAAATATGTTTTTAAAAAGAAAGAGAGACAGGCATTTTGGAGTTGGGCCCCATGACTTGGTACCTGAACGGTGCGGGTGGGAGGTGAAGGAGAGAAAAGGAGGTTGAGCCTCAGCGATGAGGAGAACGGGACTGCACCTCCACGCCCACCTCACCTGGATCCCTCTCTGCTTGGGGACCCCATGTCCACAGCCCAGCTGCCAGCTGACTCGCAGGTTGGTTTGCAACTCTTTGGTTCCAGACAGATTCCCCCAAGCAGCAAAGTCTCTGGGATGCAGGTTGCACAGATGTCACGAGGATGGGCTCTGGGCGGGCGGGCGGACAGATAATCCTCGGACTCATCACCCCTGATATACAGCCTCGGGTCCCAGGGGGAGCCGCTCTGCTAAGTAATTGCTTCTGCCTTGATTACAGGCCTTCGCAAATGACTGTGGGCCTGGTCCCACCAGTGTATTTGAATCTTACAAATGTCCACACGCACAGCCACCCTGCACCGTCTGATCATTACCTTAAAAGGTTTAATTTGCTTAGTGAGGAAATTAGACTATAAACTATTCGGAAATTATGGAAAGTCACACGTCAAAGAGACCCGCCCCTTAAGCACATTTTGCTAGCGGGTGTGTGTGTGTGTGTGTGTGTGTGTGTGTGGCCTCGCAGGTGCGTAGTTAACAGAAATTAGTGGCTGGGCAAGAACCTGGACCCAGATTAGACCCACAAACAACCCCAGAACTACAGGGGCCTCTTCCTGGAGCAAAAGGGTACCAGGTAGAGGCCCCTCCAGCCAGAGCGGGGAACCCCACCCTGGGAAGGAAGGTGAGGACTGCAGTTACTGCCACCGAGCTCTGGACCCGCAGGGAGAGATGGCTCCCCCACACTGAAACGGGCGGTGCTGCCTGCTGTTGCCACTGGACACAGGCCACCTCCCACCCCAGGACCCCTCTCTGGCCTGAGGCCTTTTGTAGCCTGAGCCCCTCCTTCTCTCTTTTTTTCTCTTCCTACCTGGATACAGCATCACGACCTTAATCAGAACAGTTACTAATAGAACAAAGTATTTGCGTCCTTCATCATACTCAGTCCTCACAGTGACTCAGAAAAGGAGCTATTTCTATTCCCATCCCTTTTCCGAGATGGGAAGGTGAGGCTCAGAGAGCTCTACACTGATTCAAACCTTGTTCTCACTTCCTCTGTGAAATCCACCCTCACAGAGGTTTTAGCCCAGATCCTGTGAGCATCTGCCCAGCTGAGCCATGGAGGCCCAGGTCTCCGGAGCGATGGGGCCAAGGTCACCAGTGAAGACTTGACAGAAGCCAGAGAAACCACCCTGTGGCCGGGCCAAAGGCAGAGTGTGCCGGAGCGGAAACAGGCTGTTCTGAACCCGGGGATAAATCAGCGCCCAGGCTCCCAAGGACGCCGCTCACCTGCCCTTGGCGGACAGCCCTGCTTGCGGCCGGAGAGTGACTGGCGGGGGGAGGAGTGGAACTGCTGGGCTGGTGAGCAGCTGGCACAGCTCCCCCCTGACAAGCGACACAGAGGCCCTCTGTCCCTCCAGGTCCCCGACAGGGCCTGTCTCTGCCCGCCAGGCAGGTGAAGGCCCCGGGGCAGGGGGACACCCCCAGAGAAGCATGCCATTTTAGACAGGAGCCCCTTGGAGGGGCAGTCACCCCCAGAATGCCTCCAACTCTTCCCCATGACCCCACAGGCAGGCAGAGTGGCCAGGGGTGCAGCCTGGAACGCTCTTGAAGGCTTCACTTTAAATATTTGTATGACTGTTACCCTCTCTGATTCTATAGCCGTTTGCATTATCATCACTGCTGGTCTGTTTCCCAAGCCTTCATGCAAATCCACATGGTATCTTTACCCCATGGTTTACCCCAGCACACAGCTGTTGCCCTCCCCACTCTGCCAGGCTACCCCCACCTCTGTCTGAGGGCTTCTAGGTCATTAAAGGTCACCTGAATGGGAAGGTCTCAAGCCTGGGGTAGGAGGAAGAGGTCAGAAGCCAGCGCAGGCCCAGCACTGCAGGCAGATTCCAACAGCCGGGCCTTCCAGGGCTGTGGGTCAAGCGGCCACTCAGGGCCAGAAACCCAGAGACACAGATACAGCACCTAGCCTGTGCTGGGCACGTTTTACCCACTATCCTCTCACTTCACGGCAACTCTGTGGGTGAGAATGAGTGCCTCTTAACAGATAAGGGAATAGGTTCAGAAGGGCCTACGCACTTGTTTATTGACAAACAGCTAGTAAAAGTCAGGACAGGGATTCAGCAAACAGAGTGGTTCCCCAAACTATTCTGCTCGTAAAACACCTCCCTTTTGAGAAGTGCTCCAGCTGCCAGGTTTCCCAAAGCACCCGCCATGAGCATCCCCACTTTTCCTGAAGACGACACCGCTCAGAGATGTCAAGGAAGTTGCCTAAGGGCACCCAGCACTTGAACCAGTTCCTGCAGCACAGAACCTGTCCTGTCTTCACTGCACTTCAGAGCAAGGGAGCTGCCAGGAGGGGGCCCAGAAGCCCTACTCTCAGACCCCTGCCCTCTTCAGACCCTGGGTTCCTTTGCAAGGAGACAGGGGACCCACGACATGCTGGGCACACAGTCCAGAAAGGACCTGCTCAGCAAATGCAGTTCAAGGAGTTGGCGCTTCGGATTGCGACTGAAATTGCATGGCCTTGAAACCACACTGCTCTTCTCTCAGGCTCCGAATCTTATTTCCTTTGGAGAAAGAGGAGCCAAGAACCCGAGGAGTAAAAACAACAAACAACAGCACAAAGGAGCCAATGTTATTGAACAAGAGAGAGTTCAACACCCCTCACCCCCCAAAGAAAAATGCAACAACCACAGAGTACAACCTTCCACAATACTGTACTTGTCTGTGACACAGCAACATCGCCCTCTGCTGCCAGTCGTCAGTATTACCCCATCTCCCAGAGGTGAAAGCTAATCTCCAACTTCCCCTTACCCCGCCCACCCGCCCCCCCACCACCCCACGTGTCTGAGCTATGACACACATCCAGGGGCCACTCTGCACATTACAGCCGTGATTCTCTTTGACTTTAAGGAGCACAGAGAAGGAATTCTCCCTGGCTCTCACCAGGCATCTTCCAAACCCACAGCTGAAAGCTGCCTGAGTTGCAAGGTGCAGAGTTTGGGTTCCCCAAACCACTCTGATGATAAAAAAAAAAACCTCCCTTGAGTGAGATGCTCCAGTGTGCCAAGTCTTCTAAAGCAGCCACCATTAGCGTTTCCTTTTTTCCTGAAGAAGGCAGTGGAGCTCAGAGATGTCAAGGAAGTTGCCTAAGGGCGCCCAGCACTTGAACCAGTTCCTGCAGCCAGTGTGAGGTGAGGGAGGATCTGAGGTTCCAGAGACTGCCCTGCTCCTCCTCCCCACCTCACGTTCTCTCTGCTCACAGAGTCCCACTGCACATGTGCCCCAGTGTGCCATGGGAAAGCAGGGGCCAGGGGACACTGTCATGAGGAGCAGAGCACCCAGCTCTGTGGCCAAGTCACAGCCTGAGCCCCAAGTGGGAAGTGGGTCCCAAGACCCCTGGTGGGAGGTGAAGCCACTCTGACCCTGAGCAGCTCCTTTCCTCCGTCCTCACCTGGGACTGGGACTCTGCCTGCAGCTGTGGCTCCCTGTACCAAACAGCCACGGTCCCAAAGAACGGGGGGGGGGGGGGGGGCGACTGCCTATTAATCCACGTGTCCTCCCTGGGGGGCCTCAGAGCTGCCCGATCTTCGCATCTGATTGACCCTCCATTGGCAGTAGGGAGGACCACTTCCCTCCACATAGCACCCCATCACAGGGTTAATGACCTGGAATCAGCACCCACTCTGTGGACAGCTCCCCCACTTTACAAAAGGCTCCGCCCCTGAGACTGGGTCATTTCATGAAGCAGGGCAGTCCCATGGGACAAGGACAATAACTGTGCTAAATAAAGGGGTCTGTGCATCTCCCAGGCAGCCTGGGCCTCCAAGACTCGCAGGACACCATGCAGTGGTTGTAAATTCACTGTGCGATCTACTCTTTGACAGCCTATGGGCAAGGTTTGGGGCCAGGAGCCTATATGGGGGACAGAAAAATGATCGACTAACAAGCCTTCCCTCAAGTCCACAGGAAGCTCAAACAGGTGCATGAGGAATGAGCAAAACAAGGCAGTTCCCACTGAGTCACCAGGAGGGAGGAGGGACAGGGTGGCCATGCCTCCCAGGGGCTCCCACACACTGAGGAGCTGACTCTGGGCCATGGAAGATGGGCAGACCTTGAAAGGGTGAACATCGTCCCCGGATGATGAGACAGCAGAGCCAGGGCGTGGAGGTGGGGAAATGCAGAGCGTGCCTGGGCAAGGGGGCATCCTGGGGGGGGGAGGGGTCTCGTACCTAGGAAAGCAGTGAGCTAAGGACTGGAAGGGAGGGTGGGCACAGGGCAGAAGGCTCTGATGGTGCAATGCATCTGGAATGCTCTGTAGGCAGAGGGGGCCCTGAGGAGCTGGGGGAGAGGGGTCAGGACCTGAGCTGTGTGGTAGGACGCTAGTCTGTGGGGTAGAGGGGGTGGGGGTCAGTCAGGAGGTTGCTGCTGAGCAAGGCCTGGGAAGACTCCAAATGAGGGCCATGGCCAGGGGAGGCCAGGGAGGCAGGGAGGCAGGGCACCAGCTGGGTGTCATTGTTACTTTTGGTCAAGAGCTTGTGGCCCGTAAACTGGTGCTAATCCCTCCCCAGCCTTCACTCTGAGCCTCTCCTGGGTCTAGGGGGACCCTCTCTCCTCATCACTACTTCTCCCAAACCCAAAACTGCCCCCAGCTGCTACCGCCCTTTCCCAGACCCGGAACCAGCCAGTCAAGGTCGAAACATCAGATGGTGCCCCAGGGTGATTCTGGGGCTCAAAAGAGCTTCTCTATGGACAGAGCCCTGGTTCTGTGTCCCTGGCAGGCTTTGCCTGCACCCCACGGGCTGCCCTGCCATGCCCTGCCCAGCTGGACCGGCCAGAGGTCTGAGCCAGGGCACCTCAGTGCCAACCCTGTCCCCAGATGAACAGGGAGGTGGCGGGGCCTCTTGCCTCCCTCAGCTCACTGGGCTTTCCGCAGGGAAAGGGAAAAACTGGAGGATGCCCTGGCTATAGGAGCGGGGACAACTCACCCATCCCCTGCTCCCTCAATTAGATCCTCCCTCACACACGTTCTTGTTCACTGGTGCTCACAGGTACATGACACACATGCACACACCACATGATGAAATCCACCCCATCAGGCATCTGCAAGAACAGCCGTGTGCTTGGCCAGGACATCGCTGAGGGAAGAAGACGGGCAGATGCTTGCTGCCCACTGAGACAGGGTGCGGGTAGAGGGGAAGGAACGGCGTAAATGCCAGAACAAAGGAAGCAAGGCGAGGGCCACAGGCGGGGAAGGAGAAGGAAGACAAGGTTGGGGACTGGAAGGACACACGAAAGGCTTAGATGAAGAAACAGAGGCCCATCTCTAAGCTGGAGGATCTGTAGGGTGTGCCAGATACTGCCCCCACACTCAGACACACACACACACACACACACACACACACACACACGCACGGAGACAGCAGTGCGTATCTGACTACAGTGTGATGCTAATGGACAAGGAGAGCTGCCTTCTGAACACAGGCCATGCAGGCAGCCCCAGTAGTTAACAAGCGGATCTTTAATGTACTTTCCAACTCATATTGCACAAAAATCATTGGGACCCTCAGAAATTCAAATGACTCACTCCCCACAGTTAAAGCTTTGGGAGGATTTGGGAGAAATCGTGTTCTGTTCCCGGGACCGGCGTTTCCCTCCCTGTCCCCAGAACACACAATCTCTGAAGGATGCACACCACCCCTCCGGGGTTCGCTCGCCTGGCGAGCCTCCTCACAGTCCCAGTCCCGTCCACGGGCCCCCCACACTGGGCCCCCCCTGACACTGGGCCCAATGTCACTGATGGACAATCCCCGCCTCCTGTTCTTGTTTGCTGTTATCAGCTGGTCCATATCCGCTGAGGCACCAGCCTAATGCCTCAGGTACTAGATCCTGGGGCAGAAGTTCCTGCCTAAATGCCACGGAAATAAATTCTAGGAGGTCCCCTCCACCCTGACCCAAAGCTCCAACAGGAATTTTCCTGATGGACCCAACATCAGAATGAAAAACCAAGGCAGTCTTAAGAGCTCACACACAGGGGCCAGACACTGTCCCAACCCAAGGCTTCACCCAGACGGACTCATCCAAAGCTGAAGAACAACTCTAAGAGGCAGGACTATTAGCATCAGCCCCACTTTCCCGGTAAGCAAACTGAGGCACAGAGAAGTGAAGCAACTTGCCCGAAAGCACACAACTAATAAGTGGGTTCAAACCCAGGCAGGGTCTGGGCTCTTAACCATCACATGAAACTGCCTCTTCCAAAGGAGCCCAGCGGGGACCCTGCCAGAGACAACTCCTCTAGGCCTCCGAGGCCCGTGAAGCAGCCTCATCTAGAATCGGGGCTCTCAACGAACCTGCTCTGAAAGCTGCAGGAATGATACAGCCAAGAGCCCTGAAGCACCAACTCCCCGGACAGAGAAAGCGTCTGAGGATCTGCAGGAGCCCTCTGTCAGCCACCCTGGTGCACGCTCCCCGGGCAGCTCAAGTGAGCTGGGGACCCTGGGGTTTCTGGCAGCGATGGGGCTGGTGACCCAAAGGGGGACCGTGGAGGAACAGCCTCTCACCAGAAGGGTTCACACATCCCCAGGATGGACCCACTGCCCCCCTGCCAGCTCCTGCCTCCCTCCACCGACTGCACAGCGCGACGCAGAGACAGACCAGGCCAGCTCAGGGAGGCTGCGCCCCAGTTCTGACTTACTTGAAGAAGTCCTCCTTGCAGTAGACGCTCCCGGCCCTGGAGAAGCACCTGTCAGCCAGCTGCATCTGGCAGTCTGCACACTTGAGGCAGGAGCTGTGCCAATGTCTGTCCAGGACCTTCAGGATGAACTTGTCCAGGATGTGCTGGTTGCAGCCAGCGCACTGGGGGATCTCTGTGGGGAGAGGAAAGAGAGGCAGCGTGAGCCCTCCGCACAGCACCGCTCACCAGAAGGGCCCGTGTGGACGCCTTCCCATTCCCCCATCTCCCCACCCCTCCCCCCCACCCCCCGTGGTTGGGGAGGACAGAACCCAGCCTCTAGGGCTGCCGCGTGCACAGTGCAGGCCGTACACCGCACAGAGACCTCTGGTCAAGGGGGCTGAAATGCAACCCATGCTTTGCTGGTCTTGCTTTGGGTGTCTTTGGCCCAAAGGTGCCTTCTGTGTTTCTAAGGGCACCACAAGGCTAGCAGCACCGGCTCCCCCCATTTACGCCAGCTGCAATTCCACAGCCCACGGGCCAGGAAGACCCAGCAACCTTCTCCTCTATGTCCATGACACTTTCACTACTGGGTGGAATCTGGGCTAAAAACATCGTCGCCAAAGCAAGCCCTAGGCATGGACTGAGAGACCACCTGGCGGAAAAACCAGATGACTTGTGCAGGGGGTGAGTAGAGATCGAGGCCCAGGTCTGAGGGTGTCTGTGGAAGGAGAATCTCAGTGTCTTGAGAGGATCTCCTGGGAGTGCTTTAATGAGCTGCAATGGATACCAGGGACTGGCTCCAACAACATCCCTCCTAACGTGCCTTCCTGGGCTGCAGACCACAAACCAGAAACTGCGTTTCCAGGCTCCCTTGCAGCTCAGGTTCCACCTGTGATTTAGAGTCTGCCAATCAGATGTACTTAAAAGGGACCTGGCCCTCGCTGGTTGGGCTCAGTGGATAGAGCATCGGCCCATGGACTGAAGGGTCCCGGGTTCGATTCCGGTCAAGGCACAAAAGAGAAGCAACCGATCGATGTCTCTGTCTCTCCCCCTCCCTTCCGCTCTTTCTAAAATGCAATGGAGCCCTAACCGGTTTGGCTCAGTGGATAGAGCGTCGACCTGCGGACTCAAGGGTCCCGGGTTCGATTCCGGTCAAGGGCATGTACCTTGGTTGCGGGCACATCCCCAGTAGGAGGTGTGCATGTACCTTGGTTGCAGGCACATCCCTAGTGGGAGTGTGCAGGAGGCAGCTGATCGGTGTTTCTCTCTCATCGATGTTTCTAACTCTCTATCCCTCTCCCTTCCTCTCGGTAAAAAATCAATAAAATATTTTTTAAAAAATAAAATAAAATGCAATGGAAAAATATCCTTGGGTGAGGATTAACAAAAAAAAAAGGGGGGGGTGGGGCCTGAATTGAGAACTAAGTTAAATGGAGGCACAGCCTTCGGGCAGGCTGCCCTGTGCGGGTGTGGAGCACGCAGAGGCTCTGGGGGTGGGGGGCTGTGATGTCCTGCTCAGTCATGGCAGAGGCGAGGAAATCCCGGGGGCTGGGAGTTACTCCCGGAAGCCTGGCCCACACATGGCTCCACTGAGTTGAAGCGACCTAATATCAGGTAACTGACTACTTTCCACTTAGATAGTGAAAGTGGATTCTGTTGTCTGCAACTCAACCCCAACCACTGCCCAACCACTGTTCTTCCCGCCCCGGGTGGCTTTCTATCCAAGGTCTGTTTTTCTTCCGTTTCACCTTTGCCAAGGGATTTTGAGTCAGTGAAGCAGTTTCAAAATAGACAAGATGGTCAGGCTTCCATGAGTGGATGAGTAAATAGGCCCTCCCTCCCCCCTCCAACCCCAAAGGGAAGGCAATAAATTAACAATAACAAAAACACATAGAAGTGCAAGCATTTGGCTGGTATTTCTCACCTCTATTGTAAATAGGACCTTTGCTAATTATCTGTTTACACGGTGTCTTTCCCATTAGAAGGTGGGATTCTCAAGGGGCAGCACCAGTGTTTCTCGGCCTTGTAAACTCACAGCCTAGCACGGTGCCTGGCACACAGGACACCACCACAGATGTTAATCGAGGGATAAATAATTGATCAAATCCTCTCTCAGAAGCTCACCTTGAAACACTTCTCCTCTAGTTTCTCCTGCACATCCCCAAACGTCAACAAACGTCAAAAAACCAAATCTCTCATGAATCATACGGGTTTCTCAATTCATATCATGTTTGTTGGTTGTGACATAATTTTAAAGTGTTAACATATGGGAATTAGCCTCAATGCACTGGGAGAAAATTGAAAACATCTAAACTATGGAAGGAGAACGCTTTCTCAAGTAGAAAGTCATTTGTATCTAAAACTTATACCCAGGCTGTGGGACAGTCACTAAGTTGCCATCACTAGCCCTGTACACACGTGTCAGTCTTGGACCCCATTAAACCCCGACCCCAGCCTGTTCCCTTCAAGGCTTTGGCAGCCACCAACATTTGCCTGAAAGTCAGACCCCTTCGATGCCGTGCCCTTTGACCCCATTCTCAGACCAAGTACACCATGAAAACTACCAGGGGTCACACTTGGTGAAACAAGTGAAAACTGGACACTTGCTACTGGTCCCAGGTTGTATGGGGATTTTTTTTTTCTATCTCAAAAGGTTTCCTCTGTAACAAAGAAACTGTTCAACCAACAATTGCTCACCAAGGAGTTCCGATGTGCCCAGCAAAGTGCTAAGCACATGATGACTACAGAAATCTCCATCGGAGAAGGGGAATAGAGAGCACGCAGGGTAAGACCACGGATTCTGGAGTTGGACGGCCTGCGTTCAAATCCTGGCCCTGCTTTATAACCTTCAACAAATTACTTTGCCTCCGTTTTCTCGCCTGTTAAAAGCGGTGGGGGTGGGAGGGTGGGGTGTGATGATGACATAGTACCTCATAGGATTGTTGTGAAGACTGAACAAATCACCGTGTATACAGCTGGTGCTCAGTAAGGGCTTGCTATCATTAGGAGAGAACTGCAGTAATTGGGTGTTAGATGAGGTGCCGCTGGGGCCGAGGGGAAAGGAAAGTTAGAAACCACATTCGCTGGCTTGATCTCATTGAATCTTCCCAGGGACTGCTGCTTGGAGGTCATGACCCTCACCTGGAGGCTCAGAGAGTACCCACATCACACAGCAGCTCTGCAAAGCTGGGGGCTGCTCTCTCCACCACACCCCTGCCTCCCTCCAGGAATTACCAGGATCCCCAGGGTGGCCAGGGAGGCTGTGGCTGGGCGAGGCCTTGGGAGCAGAGAGATTTGGATACACACAGGTGAGACTATGAGGAGTGACAGGTGCATAACCAGCAGCTCCTGTGGTGCAGCACGTCCTGGCGGTGGGGGGGAGACAGACATCCCAGGCGAAGAGCATCTGAAAGGTTTGGGCCAAGGGGCGGGGTCTCTCCTGCAGCTGCTGGGCCTGGGGCTTGAGGAAGGGAGTGTCAGGGAGACGGCTCTGGCCTGTTTTGCAGGAGAGGGGAGGGAAATTCTAACCAAGAAGCCCTCAGGGCTCAGGGAAGTGGTTTGGGGACAAACGGGTACAGAGCGCAGGAACCTGTGAGCACCAGCACCTTGTGCCTGGCAGTCACCCCGGGGCACACCGCCTGCTGCTGGATCTGGGGAGCCAGGGACTGGGCCATCGGAGGCAAATTCACCCTTGGAGAACCAGACAGAGAACAGCCCTCCGGGTGCTGGGTGAGCCCCAGCGGGGGGCGGGGGGGAGAAGGGGGGAAACTGCTCCCTCCCCGCACCTCCTGGGTCTGGGGCCAGAGGCCGCCGATTCCCACCTAATTGTTGTTTGGCCTTGCCTGGGAGGAAAGATGCGGCTATATTTCTCCTCCCGGCTGCAAATGCACGGGGATGAGGGCGAGGATGTATGCCCATAAAATTTATTTCGACCAAGGTATCTAGCGGGACCCTTAATATGATGAGTATTCAAGAGAGAATACATTAAGGCTAATGTATGCAGGGAGGGCGGGCCAGGAGTTTTAGAGGCTTGCAAGCCCAGACAACAGCACGTTTAGGAACAGCACTAAGAGCAGACCGGCCATTGCAGCTGCCAGCTTGCAGGGAGGCGTCCCCGCCGGGCGGGGCGGGGCTGCCCAAACTTGGGTTCTCGGAGGGAGGCAGGCCTTGGGACCAAACCGGGGTCCTCGGTCGGGGCTTGGCAAAAAAAAATGTAAGGGACATACTAAGGGTGCTTTTTTTAAATGAAAAAAAATAAAACCTTCCCCACTGTAGATTTTAAGAGGAGAATTTTAAAAAAACAAAGATAATGTAGAAATGCTTTAATAAATCCATAATGTACAATAATAATAGTAAAACCAGGCGTCGAGAGCCTGTTATGAGCTGTGCCGGGTCCCGAATGCATATTAATTACCTCAATAATCCACACCACAGGGGAGGAAGGTACCATTATCCCCATTTTGCAGGTGAGGAAACAGCCTGGGAGAGGGTAAGCCAAGTGCCCAAGGCCCCGCGGTGGGGGAGCCAGGATTTGAACCGAGCCTGCGTAGGGCGGGCTAAGCTGACCCGAGAGCTGGAGTCTGGGGCATCACCTCGCCCGCCTGGCTCTACCCTATCATTTTATGGAGAGAAGGAGGCAAAGAGAGAGCCTCCAAGCTGCTCGGTGCACAGTGACGGGGCAAGTGGGAACATTGAACATCTCCTTAGCAACCACGCTCCCTAACAACTGGGGAAAGGGAAACAGGGGGATGTTTGAAGCACAGATTTGGGCCCTTTGGACGGAGTATGCAGGTGTGTATGGGACCACCCAGTGCCCTGGGGAGGCCTGGCAAAGCACCCCTGTGGGGCGGATCCCCTCCACCCCGGTGGCCAGCTTGTTGAAGGCATCTGTCAAGTTCAGATTCATCCCTGTGCGTGAGGGGGTGCCGCCCTGTGAACTCAGAGCCCACACTTCTGGTGACAGCGCTCCAAGTAATTCTTTAGTTTGCTGTGAAATGCAAGCTTTCTAGAAAAATTTCAAAGGGCAACAACACTAGCCTTTTCAAAAACTTGCAATAAATTATGTTTTGTTTTGTTTTTTTTACAGTTCAGAGAGAATGAGCAGGACGGCGGTTATAGGGGTCTCCTACCAAAGTAAAGTTGTAGCCAACGTTTCTAAGGAGCAAGAGGCTTCCCCAATCCCCAGGAAAGTCAGCTTATTTCCTGCAGTATTTACTGTCCCCAAACCCACCGTACAAACCGGAATAGAAGCAGACCCCGGGAGTCACTAAGGCAGAATTTCATCTATAAACTCAGTTCCTGATATAAGGCATCATTTCATTTCAAATGAAAATTTTTATCTTATCTGCACGCAAGTGTGTGGTGATGCTCTTTCCTGGGACTCTGGGGAGGGAAACTCAGGCATGAAGAGACAGGACGCCCCTGGAACAGCCAGCAAATCTGCAGAGATGCTGGGCCACACAGTCCAACGCCCTCCCCACTGGCAGGTCCCTCCACCAGCCGCCTGTGTCCTGCAGAGTGACACGGCTGAAGGCACAGACCTAACCTCCCACAGTGAGAGCTGTGTGTGTGCATGCAGACACCCTCCCAGGCACATATTCACACATACAATTCACACACGAGCACGCCGTATGGAGAAACACACACAATCCCAAAGGTTACCCTATACACCAGACACACACACATATCCACATATACTCAGCACACTTAGCACACATACACGCGCATATCCATATGTGCACAAACATCTATTACAGACACGTACACACATTCACACATGCACACAAACACATGCATGCACACATCCTCACACACAGGCCAGGCATGGCCTTTCTGGAAACAAAGCTCTCTCTGTGGCTGGGAAGCCATCACTGAGTGAGGGAGTGTCCCACCTGGAGCAGCGGGGAGAGGGGGCAGCGAGCGAAGCAGAAAGCCAGGCGCAGGTAGGAACATTCTGTCCAAATACTCTTTTGGAAAACGACTGGGGGAATTTGAAAGTTTTCCGTTCTGTGAGTTCAGACCTTCAAATCTTTAGGTTTGCCGAACTGTTTATAATGTAAATCCCAGATCAGACTGTCTGCCAGACCTGGGATCAGATCCTGTTTCTGCCACGGATGTGATCAAATAAACAGCGTCACCTCTTTGAGCCTCCGTTTTCTTATCTGTAAAATGGAGATAACACCACCAGCCCCTCAGATAACAAGACACCTGGCCCCATAATCCCACTGTCCGAGCTCCATGGTCAGTTCCTTTCTCCACTCTCGTGGCCACTCTCCAACAAGGTGAATTTATATATTCAAAATTTGTCCAAATCATTCCATGCTTTACTGTTTGCCAATATACTATCTCTCCCTCTCTCACCCTCTCAAAACTCCCCTCTATCCCTTTAGTTCTAAAGCATCTGGGAGGAAGGGGCACACCCTTTCTAACCAGCATGAAGTCCAGAGTATGAACTGATCATGCAACATCACAAGGGCTCAGGTGTTTTTAGGATGAAGAAGTCTGGCAGGTTCTTTCCGCCACAAAAGGGCAAATTCGCGGGACCTTGGTCCCCTCCCCACCTGTGAATGGTGAGAACAGGGGTGTTGGGGCCACCAACCGCCTGGCCTCACTTCCCTTTTGCTGTAATATATTCAAGTAAGAACGGGTTGAGTTCAAATTGCCATGTAAGGCTTCTAGAGTTTTTCTTGGAACATCTCAGTGCCCAGTGAAAAAGTGGCTGTTTTTACTGGATGAGAAATGGCTAGAAGCCCTTTGCCTGTAGCTGGAATCCACTTCATCAGGAAGCTTATGAAACCCACAACAGAATGCCCAGCCCCTGAGGCACCCAAAGTGCTGCTGTGGGGGCACAGAGGGCCTATTTTTTTCTGAGTGGCCCATCAGAAAGTGGGTTCCATTTTAGAAATCCCCAGATTCCTCCATTAGTGGAGTTTCAGGAAGCTGGTAAGTTGGAGAGATAAAAAGGTTGATGTGGTCCATGGGAGACCAGATTGCCCATACCCCTCCGGTGAAACGTAATAAATGCTGCGCATCTTTATTCCCCACTCTTCATTTCCAAGGAACGGCTCTCCAGGCACCGGGGGCCCCCGGGAAACATTTCAGAAATGGTCTGTGTGTTCCTGTGATCGATTTTAATTCTTTGAAAAATAGTGTTTTCTATCTCTCTGGTCACAGAAGATCAACAAGGGGAGGGGGGGAAATTTTCTTTTTTCACTAAAGAGACTAAAATTAGGATCAGCACACTTGACCAGAACTTCTGAAAAATAATTAAGACAGTGCACCTTTCTGGGAAAACAGAATTTCAGATATTTCCGTTGGAATTATAACACTGATGAATATTGTAATGTCTGTAAAATGGGTTTTTCTGTACTGATAGGAACAATGTCCATTTAACCGTGCTGTGAGATCAGATTAATATTTTGTCCAATTTGGCCCAAACCGGTTTGGCTCAGTGGGTAGAGCGTCGGCCTGCGGACTGAAAGGTCCCAGGTTCGATTCCGGTCAAGGGCATGTATCTGGGTTGCGGGCACATCCCCCGTAGGAGATGTGCAGGAGGCAGCTGATCGATGGTTCTCTCTCATTGATGTTTCTAACTCTCTATCTCTCTCCCTTCCTCTCTGTAAAAAATCAATAAAATATATTTTTTAAAAAATATTTTGTCCAATTTGGACTGTCATGGGCCATTTGGGAGTCCTGCAGGGCATCGCTTTTTAAACTGCCTTTTGGGTGAACAGAATTCCTTTTTGTTTCACAAACAGTTTCACTTGGCAGCCTCATGCCCAGGACAAGGTTGTCCTTGCTTCTCTCGGGGTGTGAGGTCTGCTTCAGGCCTCCCTCTTCGCGGAACTCACAACACTCCGTGTCAGCGGGGCCACCGGGAGCACTTCAGCCCACTGAGGGTGGCTCCAGATGCAAGAAGGGAACCCTGACTCCGGCCTGTGAGATTGCCAGCACCCCGAACTCCGAATTCGTCAAGTACTTGTAAACCTGCAAGCTCATTGACTCTTCCCAGGGAACCTGTGAAGAGTCAACCTCTCCATTTAAAAGGGCTTCCCTAAGGGCACACAGCTGGGGGCCAAGCTGGGGCTGGAACCTTCTTTTTCTCTGGGACGGATTGTGGGGCTGAGGGAAGACCAAGACTTCCCAACAGTGCTCACCAAAGTCACCTCTATCTGGTGGCTTTCGCCCCAAATCCTTTTGATGGTGACTTCACTCCAGGAATATGTCGTTGTTTTTTTAGCTGTCTCAAATAACATTTGGTTCCAAAAATACATAATTTTATTTATTTTTTAAGTTTCTTGACTGACTAAAAATTGGAAGGAGAGGCCAAATGGGGCTTTATGGAAACACATATGCAACTGAAATATTATGCAAATGTTGTTCTTGGAATTCTCCATGCCTTCCCCAATTATGAGGAAACAACAGTCCATGGCAGACTTCCTTGCTCCCATACCCGAGGTTCCCGAGTCCTAAAGAAGGAAAACCATCTTTAAAAGGCAGGCTGGAGAACACTCAGGGCGGCTGATTGATTTAGTCTGGGAATGACTAATTCTAAGGTGTATCAGCGGAAGGCCACAGGGACATACCTTGCATGGCACCTGCCTATTCTCAAATATCCCAGTCAAAGGATTATAACAGAGGTATAGCTAAGTTGACATTCAATTCATTGAAAGTTCTACTGGATATATATTTCAAAAATAAAACTTTCCAATTCAAAGTTGCCACCTCCACTACAGACAATAAAATCCTGTTGTCTGATCACAATATCCCTTTCAGATCACCTGGTAATTGTGCCGGAAGGAACCCAGGACTAATCCGTCCATGCAGTCCACATACGGTGTAAACCTGAGGCGGAGGATGCAGTTTTACCTGGCAAATCATGACTCGCTGTGTGTGTCCTCCCCACACCCACTCCTGGCTCTTTATCTGCCATTTCCCTATTAAAGACTATTCATTTTTCTTGAACAATTTGTAACTTCCTTTTTTATATTTCCCTTATTCTAAACCAATGTATCTTGAAGAAACCAAAATGTTTTATACATTTTCTTTTAAGGGATCTTCACGACCTAGTAAGCATAATCCCATAAACATCACAGCTGAAGCACAAAATTCCAAAGTTAATTCTTTAAAACTTAAGGCGAAAATGTGCATTGAACATCGTGGTATTTTTGGGGACAGGGACAACAGAATTAAACAGAGATCTGGGCCAGCCACAAAAACAATGGGAAAGTCTAATAAAAAAAAATCAGCATTCCACTTAGGGTAAATCATATTCTCTATTATAATCATACTCACTCACATACTTTAAAAACACACCATTCTACACGTCTTATCTAATTCCTAGTGCTATTTGTCTTGACAAAGGATTAACAACCAGAAACAAAGTCAAAAAAATCCTCCTCTTATCAGAAGTGATCACCCGAACATTGTCTTTCCCTCAGCTTCTCCGGAATCCTTCTCACCACCGTCCTATTTGTTTCACTCGGTAGTTTGGGGCCCCTTGGAAACTCTCCTTTGTTCTTTTTCTGCTGAGCCAGCTCAAAAACAGTAACCTCTTCCGTAAAAGATCAGATTCACAAGTATCCTGGGACAATTTCAATGTGACCATTTTAAGAATGAATCTGGATAATGAATCTTGCAGTAAATAAAATACACACTGTAAACACGGATTGCAGGTGTAGGGTTATCTTCTAGGTTACATATTGACACAAAATTCGTCATCTTCAGTGGGCTAGATATTCTCGGTAATTGCAGGTAAAACAGAAAACCACATCACACAAATCCAGGATCATCTATGGAAATGTCCGAGACACATCTCTATTTCCACGGCATCGACACGTTTAGTCACTGCTACGTCCCCGCAGCGCCCTTTCCTGATGCCTCATTCTGTAGCTACAGTCCATATGTTTGGCAACCTCCCCCTCATAGGAAGAAACTTTCAATTAATTTGGCTGCAAGTTTTGTCTCTATGAAGCTATTCCCAGAACCAATCCCCTCGCCCCCTAACATTATAATTAAAGCAAATTATACTTTAAAGACAGTTGAGGGTGAGATACCGCAGTAAAACATCTGTGGCTAGACCCAGACTGACAGAGCGAAGCCGGTGGGGAGAGCTGAGAAAATAAATCCACCTAAATAACAGGAGTTAGGACCTGCCTCCCAAGACGATTCTCCAGTCCTCCACGGTCACAGTGAACCCAACGTACATTTTCCAAGGGTGAATCCATCTAATTTGCCAATTAAACCCAACCCGTCCGCCTACCCCCAACAGCGGTGCCTCAAAATGGTTGATTTGTGCTCCATTTTGATCAGGGCTCCCTGTAAGAAATGTTTAGCTTATTCTGTCTTGAACCCACAAATTGCCTCATCCTCCCAGGCCTCCCAGAAAGAGGGCGGGAGATGGACCTCACCACCCTGCAGCCTGCTGGGTGCTCAGCCCCCAGGGAAACCTCTTTGCTGTGAATTCAGTCACAAACACAGGTTCCTCCCTGCACAGATTTCATGGAGGAAAGAAGGTACGAAGGGAGGGAGAGAAGGAAGACATTCAAGCCACCACGGAATTGTACTAAAAGCAGTAGACCCCGTTTGCTCACATCTGTGTCATGGCATTGTTCACACTCACCCAGAGAAAAGGCAAAAAATACCACAAAACCCCACTCCCCAGCGCTCCCCCCCAACCCAGCAGCTCCTCATGCAAACAGCTGCTCCGGTCTGTCTCCAGCCTGGGTTTCCCCCTTCCTTCCTCCCATCAGCTAAAGTGGTTCCAAGCCCCCGTGCGTGCCAGAGTTCTTCAGCTCTAACCCTGATAAATTCCCCTGATTGAAAGAAATGACAGAGGCCCTCCATCCAACTCCACCCGCCTCCCCCTCCCTGCACACCTCCCATTTGGAGGAGGAAATTAATTTCCCCGGCCGGAGAGAGCCACCAGAGAGCCACCTCTCCTGAGTCAAACAGGAGGCTCGAAGGAGCTTTCTGCACAATGTGAGGGACGAGAGGTTAGTCCCTGGTGACTAATTTCCCCTCCCCGGCCCAGCCCGCAGGTGCAACTCGCAAGGCCCCCTCCCGGCCGGTGTCTCCCTGAGTTCTGTCTGCTAATTCGGCGCTAAGTAGTCGCTAATTGACTGCGGCGCTGAGTCAAAGGGCACTGCAATCCGAGGCCATGGGAAGTTACAACAATAGAAATATTTAGGACTTCAGGGCTGTCTACACCTGGTCAGCGGGGTCACCGGGTCACTGTTCAATACACAAGCCGGTCCTGTGGGCCGAGTTCGTCTACTCAGTGGAAAGAAATTGCTTGGCGGGTTCCCTCCTGCCTCCTCCCCCACCTCACCTCCAGGAGGGCAGGGTTTTTAAAAAATTCACCCTGGAATTTGCAGGCGTGGAGGCGGGACTCACGTCGCTCTAATCCCCGGAGCAGCCAGCGCACATTCCTGCCTTAACTCCGCTTTGTATCTGGCGTGTCTGGGGGCAGGTACACCTGGCTTTGGTCCTCCTGCCGCTAATTTCCTGCTGCTCTGGGTGTCATCCTGCCCAGGCCTTGCTAGTAATTCCTGATTAGTTTCACCTGGCAGATCCTTGTAAAGACATTCGCCCTGCCTATTCAAAAAGGAGTAGTAGTAATAGCAACTTAAATAATAATAATAATGATGATGATGATGATGATGATGATGATGTCCCATCCTGGATGAAGCCAAGCTCTGAGCCCGGAGAGGAGCCGGCGCTGGGTCCCAGGTCAGCCGCGGCCTGGCCTCCGCTGGGACCCTCGGTGCAAGCACCTGCGGCCGCGCCATTTCGCCCTCCCCGGCGCACTGTCACCAACTCCCCTCCAGGTCGACTTCAGTTCACACCACCGGCTGCCCGGGTCGAGACCCCGCTAAGCGCGAGGAGCAGGGCGGGAGCCCATGCTCGAACTCGGGCAGGGCGCTCGCGCCCCGCGTCCCGGTTGGCCACCTCCGGGCTCTGTGCAGGAGGAGCCGCTCCCAACCGAGGAGAACCGCTTCCCAAGGGTTAAAAAGTGACCGAAAGACTCGCGCGGCTGGCGACGGAGTTTAGTTCCAGTTGGTGTGAAATGGGTACGAGCAAGAGAGGGTTCCACCGGCTCCCCTCGCTGGAGCGCTGCCGGGCCACCTAATTCCTCCAAATTCCTCCTAAGTTTCTGCCGCCCAAAGCGGCTGGACACGCGCCCCTGGCGGGGCCAATCCCCACCCGCTCGGGGCCAGCCCGAGAGTAAGACAGGAAAACGAATGGGCGAGGCGCCTCGGCTGGAGAGAAAGGGCCGGGGCGCGGGGATGCCGAATGCGGCCGCGGTGGGGACAGCCTCTCGCCCCATCCGCAGCCGCGACCTCTCATCTACCCCGAGCTGCGGGACACGGCGCCCGCAAAACAGGCTCCTCCCGAGGAGCACCCCGTCTGCACCCACCTCTCCTGGCGGACCTGCCAAAGCTCTGGGCGCAGGTGGTCACAGCGCTCGGGACCGGGCGCCACGCGCCGCGCAGCAGATACCTGGAGCGGGAATCCAGCGTCGGTCCCCGGGCCACCCCGGCGGCACCTGCCCTCGGGGCGGAGGCCTTCGGCCCCGGTCGCGGCGAGGCCGCTCAGGTCGCGCTCCCAGACCCGAGGACGCCGCTCCGCTCAGCCCCGCCGGGCTCTGGCTGTCCGCGAGCCTGCGCCCAGCGAGGGAACACCTGGCGGCTTTTCTCCGCTCGGCCCCGACCTCGCCTTCCCCGGGGCCGCTCAGGGCGGACCTTCGCCGCTCACCCGCCCCACCTGCGGGCCCCGGGCCCAGGTTGAATCGTTAACGCGTCTCCGGGGAGCGCTGGGACGGCGGCCTCCAGGGCGGGCTCCCTGCACCCTCGCGCCCTCTCTGATGGAGGCAGAGGACCGGAGGAGGCCGGAGCCTCTACCCCTCCGACGCCCCCTGCCATCCTCCGCCTCAAGCCGCGTCACCTCGTTTCTCCAGATCCCCTCCGGGTGGTGCGCAGCTCCGTCCCGAGGCTGGTGCGGGACCCGCGGGGTGAGAGAACCCGAACCCGTTACCCGCGAGGCCCGAACCTGCCGGCGGGGACGCCTCGTGGGCTCGCACCTGGAAATGTTTGTGGCGGGAAGGAGGTTTGTGGTGCCGGAGGCAGCTATCTGAGTATCTGTACCGGAATCTGATGGAACATCTAATGGTGTTGTCTCCCCCCTCCGTCCCTGCACCACGAGAAAGGCGGGGACGGGAAAAGGAGCGCATCGGGGCTCGGAGTGCGAGAGCGCGCCCGGCGGTAACGGAGCCCGTTCCACCCCTTCCCAAAGGGCCTGCGAGGTGCTGGGTTTACCGCCCGCAGGAGAAGAAGGGGAGTGGGGCACCCAGAGAAGTCCTTCGCCCAGATCCTCCCGAACACAAAATCAAATGCCCTTTCCCCGCAGCTTCGGGTTCATTAGAGCTTCAAGGAGGAGAGATTTTAGGAGACGAGGAAGAACCGAAGACGCACCGGGCCTGCTCCCCATTTACCGCCCCGGCCTGGACCAGCGGGCGCTCCTTCCCCGGGCTGCCCCGCTCCCGGCGGGCAATGCGGGCAGCAGGTGCCCGATGTCCTTTCGCTTGGTGCCCCGGAGACAACGTGGGCAAGGGGTCGACAGGACGCCCACCTCCACACCTGTGCCAGCAAGAGGGGCCCGCGGGACGCAGGTGCTGGGGGCGGGGGGCGGACTGTTTTATTCGGGAGGTGAGAGGTGCGAGGAGGCGCGGGAGCGCTCACAGCAACCAATGCTGCGGGGCAGGCGGGCTCGGTGAGGACTCCGACCTTGACGCTCCCACCCTCCGAGGGAGGCAGAGGGGACCTCTGGATAGAGGCAGGATGTGCCTGGACCCAGAGGGACCTGCGACTTTAAATCGTAGTCCAAGGGCCCGAGAAAGAAAAAAACCATGAACCCTTTCAAACGGGCAAAAGGGCCTTGGACTCTTACTGGACGTGACCCCACGGTGCCCTCTCCCGCACACAGAGCGCTCCTGCTACCAGGAGCCAGGATGGGGGTTCTGAGCTCCTTGGGAAACACTAATGGGAGGCGGGATGGGGCTGGGATTTAGGGGGCTGGGGCTCTGCTTCTCCACCCCAGGCTGCTCCTGGGTGATTCCCAGCTGCCTCTGCCTGATTCTTCCCGAGCTTCTTGTCCCAGGCCACCCCCCCTCCCAGTTAGGCAAAGACCCAGACCTGTGGGGCCTGATCTGGAGCCCCAACACCCAGCCACCTCTGCGCCTGGAAGCAGGAGTAGGGCCACCTCATCAACCAGATCCTCCAGGAGCCAGCAGCGTGGGAGGCGAGCACAGTGTAAGGAAGAGGACCGCGTGGAGAGGAGAAATTATTACATTACTTGGCAAGGGAACGTGCATGCACCTCACCCATCCCCAAAGAAGCCAAAGAACATTCTGGAGTCCAGAGCCCCAGAGGCACCAAGGTTGGGAATCCCTAAGCCTGTGCCCCCAAGTGCTTCAAGTGTGGTGGCTCAGGGTGAAGGAGTAGGGCATGTGTATGTATGTGTGTGGAGGGGGGGCAACCCCAACCTTCCAGTGGGTGGGATGGAGGGACCCTATTGGAGAGCCTATCTTGGGTCTCCTCTCCCCAGAACCACAGGTTTAAACACCCACAGGCTGGGGTCACCCTTCCTCCCTGAGGCCCAAGAACCTCACCCCCACATGAAGTTCTTAGGCCACAGGCCCCTGTCCCGGAAAAGAGAACTGTTGTGTAGGTGTGTGAGGGGACCCTGCCCCATCCATGCCCAGTTCCCCGCACCAACAGCTTAACTAACAGGCAGCGGCCAGATTTGCTGCAATGGGGTTGGGTATAATCCACACACATCCTAAAAGAAAAAAGAGAAAAAAGCTGCATCCCAAAGTCTCCCAGGCCACAGCCACAGGCCCTGGGCAAGACAAAAGGAGAGAAAGACCACCCCCTCCTGGTTGGGCATTGCCTCCCTGGGCGGCCCTGGAGGAGTCCCCTTTTTCTACCCCATGGTTTCCCACACTTCCAACCCAGACGAGGAGCCCTGGCTAACTGTAGCTTTGAAGGCAAGTTCTAGGCATTTTAGGAAATCGAGTTCCTGACGTGGAAATCAAAGCTGTCTCTGGATAAGAGACACAAAAAGTGAGACCATCTGAGAAAGGCTGTCAGGGCCTCGCCTACCCATCCTGCGCTCCAGTCCTAACCTACAGGCCACCTACGGGCCACAACTGTTAGAGCACAGAGCGCTGGGGAATGGGGTCAGGCGCGCACATGCCCCTCACTGGCACAGAGCTTAAGATCTTGCAATCAGGGGATTGTGTGTGTGTGTGGGGGGGACACATATGTAATACCCTTTGTAATGCTTTATGCAATAAAGAAAAAAGAAAGAAAGAAAATAAATAAAATAAAATTACATGGAAAAAAAAAAAAAAAAGATCTTGCAATCAGTTTAGGCGCAGTGGTTCTCAACCTTCCTAATGCCGGGACCCTTTAATACAGTTCCTCATATTGTAGTGACCCCCAATTTCATTGTGACAAATTGAACATAATTAAAACATAGTGATTAACCACAAAAACAATATGTAATTATATATGTGTTTTCCGATGGTCTTAGGCGACCCCTGTGAAAGGGTCGTTCGACCGCCGAAGGGGTCGCGACCCACAGGTTGAGAACCGCTGGTTTAGGGACTTGGAGCACTTTTGCCAGGGCTTGTGATTGTGCAGGGTCTGAGAACCCGCTCCTTCTCTGCCGGTGGTGGGGTGGGGGCAGTAAGGGGGCAGTGAACCCCCAAAACCTACAGACACACCTTGGTCAGCAAACTCCGCAAGGCACCGCGCAGACGTGAAGCTGTCCACACATGACAAGATTAGGCACAAAGGATAACTGTAGAATATTAGTGAAGAAACAACCTAAGTAGGTTTGGGAGAAACTATGCTCTTCTAGTCCTTTCTCAGAAACTTGCGGGAAGCCCAGAACACACGCTAGTCAGCCTGCCTTTGAAGGTTTGGCCGGGACAGAAACCCTGCCCTGGTGACCCGGGGCGCAGGAGGGCGCGCTCGCGCGCCCTAGTTCATCGGTGGGCAGCATCCTTGGATGAACCGGTCCTTAACTTAAAAGAAATCTACACGAAAGAAGTCGGGGCGGAAGCACAGCCCCATTGGCAAGCAGAGTGAAAGGACCTTTCGTCTCTCCGCGGTGCCCAGGGCCGTCCCGAAAAGCCCGCCAGGACTCGCGCTGCCCCCACTAGGAGCTCGACGCTTCAGGACCTGCTCGGGGTTCCACACAGATTCTCTACCGCAGATTCTCGGTCCCGGAGTGGGGGACGGAGACAGATTCCCTCCGGGAAAATCCCTGCGCGCGCACACACACCTACACACACACACACCCCGGAGGTAAACACGCCCGGAGCCCCCGCCGCCTTGCTAATTTCGGGCGCGGGAAAGAAAGCAGAGGGCGAGGAGCAAAGCGCGTATACACCCTGATCTCTCCCCCTCCGAGCCCAAGACCTCCTGAGAGCCCACCCTCGCCTGCACACAAGCGGTTTCCTGAGTTCACAACTTCGCCTCGGTGCTTCTCCCTCTTCGCACTCCTTGGCTAGATGGAACATGGCGAGCGGATTTCCCCTCTAGGAGCAGGCGGCCTGGGCGGCGCAGGCGGCGCAGGAGGCACCGGCGGCGCAGGCGGCACCAGCGGCACCAGCGGCGGGCGCCGCGAGCGGCAGCGGCAGGGACGCACCAGGCGCCCGTGCTCTGCGCGCGGGGACAGAACGTGCGACCTGGGCTTCGGCGCTGCCATCCCGCGGGGCGGGGAGGTGGGGGGCGAGGGACGCGCTCTCCAGCGTCCCGCCAGCGAGGGTGAAGTTGCTATCGCTATGCTGGGAGCTTTGGCAGTAGCCCCCGGCGGGGTGGGAGCGAGGGTGATTTGGGGAGACCACCCAGCCCTCAGGCCTGCCCTGCAGCTTGTTTCCCTGGTGTCCCCAAACAGCAGTCTGTCCCCAATAGTCCTAGAAAAGCCATGGGCTGGGGATGCCGGGTTCGGTACTCTCGGATCTGGAAGGCTTTCACTTTCTGCCCCCAAAGCCAAGAGCCAGGCCCTTCGCCCCTGCCCTGTGACCGCCTCTGCGCCCGGGCTGCCCCTCGCCCCGCCCGGCCCCTTCGGTCCAGGCTGCGCGCAGCGTCCGGCCCGCCCCGCACCAGCCGGGGCTGCCGGCTGTCTTGTTATTCAATTAAATCAGCGAGAAAGGGGGGTGTCTTACGTTGCATCGGCACACCAAGCATCTCCGGGAGCCCCTTGACAGCCCCCTCCGCGGGGACAGCTGCGCTCTGCATCATCTTGGAGCGAGAGCCAGCGAGTCGCAGTCTACGAAGATCTCTCGCTCTCTCTCTCAAGCTGGATTCAGGAATTTGAAAATAATAATAAAAAGCCCAACCAGGCCGCCGAAGTCACGGCGGAAGCAAGACCCTCCGCCTCTCCAGGAGGATTCCACAGGCTGGCTGCCCCCCTCCCCCCGCCAGTCCTCAGTCTGTTTCAAATCCCTTTGATCTCGCTCTCCCGGGTTGGTGCACATCCCGGTCGAGACGCTGTTGCTGCAGCCCTGGCTTTTTTCCCCTCCTCCCTCCCCCGCCCGCCTCTCTCCCCCTCCCCCTCCACCCTTCGCGTGCCGGACGCCGGGGAGGCCGCGGTCACCCAGGCAGTTTGATTCATTCACACTGCAGGAACGGCCATGACGTCGCTTTCCGCAGGGAGGCCCGCCCTCCAGCCAATTCCCCCACCGGGCAGGGAGCGGCGGACACCGGTCAGAGTGGGGGGTCCTGGAGCCCCAAGTGGGGCCGACGGTGCGGGAGGGCGGGGCGGCAGGGAGTGGGGAGGGGCCTCTCGGGCAGTCCCCCACCCCCACCCCGGCCCCGGCCGTGCGGCTCGCTCCGGGTGTATAAATACTGCGGCGGTCTGGACAGCGGCAGCAGGTGGTCCGGACAGCGGCGCTCAGGGCTGGCGGGTTCCCGCGGGTCCTCCGGGGGTTCTCGCTCCGGCCGGCGGCTCGCGTCCTCCCAGCGCCTCCATTCCAGCTGAGGGGCGAGAAGGGGCGGGGCAGACCCTCCGGTGGCCCGGGCTGCACCGCGACGTCTTCCCCCTCGCGCGCTCTCGGTCCCAGGCTTCCCTCCGCCGGACTGAGCGCACTCCGTGATCAGCGGGCTCCATCCCCCTCTTCCTTTCTCTTCCCTGGCCAATTCCTTTCCCTCCGGCACTCCCCAGGCTTTGCTCTCTCTCCCCCGCGTCTGGTTGAGGCTGGGCCAGGGACAGCCGGTCCTCCGCCCGGCACGCGCGTCACGCAGCCGGCGGCGGCGGGCCGGGGAAGGGGGCCGGGGGCTGTGCGCGGAGGTCGCGGGGGAGCGCAGGCCACAGTGCGCGCCCCCCCTCGTGCCGCGGCCTGCAGTCCGCTCTACCCTCTTTCTCCACCCGTCGGGGCCCCTTGCTTTGGGGCGACAGGGCCTCCCGGGCCGCTCAGCCCTGGTCCGCTCAGCGTGGTCCTGCCCTCGGTCCCTAGAGCCCGTTGTGCGCAGCCCGCTGCAACCGCGGGCGCTTTGAAAAAAACCTCCACCTCTCGCCTGCAAGCACGACACCCGGGCTCAGCAGCGAGGGGACGTGTGCTGCTGATTGTACTGACAAGACACACATCCACGCTCACATTCTCCACGCAGGTTCCTGGAGGAGACCAAGCGGAGGCCCGCTGCCGGAGCCGGTCTCCGTGGAGGTTCTCTGAGGCTTCATCAGACACTCGACGCCGCCTGACTGCAGGCTCGGGAACCCCAGCTCCGATGCCGCAGGGAACTAGCGGCTCTCCGGGTCCCAGCCCGTGCGTCAGCCCCTTCTGCGTTTTTCGTTCTAGAGATGCAGGCACACGTGTCCTCCCAGCACCGTGAGGTCCAGCTCGCGTGGGAAGAGGAACTGTGCACCCTCTCCAGCCTTCCCGCGCGTCCCGTTTGTTGTTGTTGTTGTTTGTTTGTTTTTGTTGTTGTTTCCTGGTGTTGTCCCCAGACAGGGGACACTAGGGTTGGGGAGGGACGAGCGTGATGGCGCGTTCACCTGCACTTAGCATTTGTCTTCAGTGTCACAATGACACGTCTATGGCTACTGGCACGGGGTTGGCACACTTTCTTCCTGGTTTACCTGCCAGGTGACTCCAGCCCGTGACATTTTCAGTGTTTTCCACAAAAATATAACTAGTAAACAAACACGAGGAAGTGCCAGCCTCTGTTAGCAATCAAAGACAAGCAAAATAGAAGATCACAGTACATACCTCCCTTCATCTGTTAAATGGCCATCTGCTACCCTCACAAATATTGCTGGTGTGCGTTATAAACTCTTAAGTCCATGTGGGAGGCAAGCTGGCAATTTGTATCAAATCCATAAAACTTTCATACCCTTTAGCTCATGCACTTCCACTAGTACACACAATAACATAGAAAAAAATAGCTTCATACATGAAGATGTTATTATAGCGTTATGTTTTGGAGAAAAATAACCTGAATACCCCACAAAATAAAAGATGTTTAGTGAAATAAGTTAAATTTGTTTGGTACTATGTTATACAATTATTAAAACTAATTATGAAATCTAGCAACATGGAAATGAAGACTGATTTTTAAAAAATCAGGATGCAATATTGTATGATTTTAAGTATAGAAAAATGTTAGCAGTGATAATACCCACTGTTGATGAGGATGTTCAGAAATTAGAAAACAATATTCTGATGGGAATTCAAAAAGGGGCAGTGTCTTCTGAGGGCATTTTGGCGATATGCTTTGTAGCCTAAAAATCTGACCCAATTCATGTAGAAAATTATCTGCAGAAAATAATCGAGAATATTTACAAGGATATAGTTACAAGGAAGTTCATAACATTTAAAAAAGAGAATAACCTACATATCCAACAATAGGGAATTATTAAATAAATTTGAGTAAATAAAATGGAATGCCATGTAATCGTTAGAAAATATATCAGAAGGATATTAGCAATGTAGAAAAGTGTCTGAGATTTATTAGGAGGGAAAAAAGAGAATATGAAACAATATGAATTTTGAGATATTTTAAAAAGAGAAGCATAGATGAAAATATGCTGAAAAATAAAAGTGATTATCTGTACAGTGGATATTTTTCTTTGTTTTTGTTTTTTCAGTTTCCTCAAGAGCACATTATTTTATCAAACAGAAAAAAAATGATAAAATACTGTTTTCAAAAACATTGGGGGGGGGGACTGAAAGGAAAGATATCCAAATACTATTCAAAACTACGTTAGGGTAAAAAGTATACTATATTACGGAGCTTTTCTTTTTTCTCTTTCCCAGATTTCCTGTGAAGTGGTTATATTTTTTCAGCACTATTATTAAAAGATAAAATATTTATATGCAGTGAAATGTGGAGCCTGTGTGGCGATTACTTTTATAATTTAGAATTATAGTTTTCAAATGTTCTCTGCTGCTCCTGCTCCCCTGGTATGAAGCTGCACAGGTCCTCCCCTCTCCTCATTACATGCCACTAGCCCGTCCCTGGGGGAGGGGCAGCATTACTGTGGTGGGGCCCTCCTGTGCCCAGCCCTGGTACAGGGGAGGCCATTGTCACTTCTCCTGGATGCAGAAGAGCCTTAGGAGGTCCACGGGGCCCTCAGTCCTGGAACCTGTGGTCGGCAGCTCAGCCAACAGATGCCTGTTCCACATTATAAGACTTTTCCAGAGGCATCTGCCTCCTGGTGAGAACTGGGTCCCATTCCCACAGTCTTCTACTAACATCTGCATCTGCCAAGGCATTTTACCCCTCTCCTGGTCCCCACTTCCCTAGCTAATGATGAAACCCCAATAAAAAACTTCCTTAAATGGATTTTTAGTGCCCACTGCTGCTGACAGTAATAACAACAACATAATGGTATACCATGGTCATAAAAACAACCAACACTTACTGAAAGTTTAAAACTGTGCCAGGCCCCAAGGTAAGTGCTTCTACCTGCATAGCTTTACTCCTCACAACAATTCACTAGTGGTTTGATTACACCTACTTGGTGGAGGGGAAAACTGAGGCTAGCTAAGCTAGTCTCTGTCCCCAGAGAATGGGGAATAGCTGAGTCCCACAGATAGACACTCAGGTGGTGGTTATCACTGCTAACGTTTTCCTATACTTAACATCACACAATATTGCATCCTGTTGTTTGGACTTAAACCTCTGAGCTGACTCAAGGGGGCTTTTCTCACGAAAAGATGCCCAGGGCTGGCAGGTGACCTCCAAGGAGCAGCAACCCTCAGAGCTCCCCTCAGACCTGTGCCTTTGGGAGGTGGCTCCCCCAGGTCTCCGTTCCGTCAGGGCGGCGGTCAGTCAACACGTCAGTAAGAGTATCCGGCACCTGCTGGACATTTACACGTTACATTTCTGGGAACCAAACCCAACATGTCAGTGGTTCCAATTCTGAGGGAAGGATTTCCAGAAACAACTTAGGAAAATGATTGTAGCGTGCATTTGTCCAGCACTTCACATTTTTTCAAATTTCTTCCACATATTTTAGGTCATTTGATCTTTATGATCAGGCCTGGGCTTGGGTATGAGGGTCAGGAAACAGAAAGGTTAAGTGGTTTGCCTAAAGTCACTCTACTAATAAGTTGCAAAGCCCACTGCAAATTAAATCCAGCCTTTGACTCCCAATCTGGTGCTCTTTCCACTCTGCACAGCTGACTGGGGAGTCTTCTAACCTTTACATTTTAGGGGCTTCACCGAGGGGGGAGCGCACCCTCAGATGCTAGCAATCCTGAGCCCCGGCCTCTTTCTCCACTGGGGAGCGAACTCACCCGCCCCTGCTCCCCAGCACCCTATCTCCATCATCTCCTCCTTGTCCTCATTCCTCCTAAACCCTCTTTTATCATTTACATTTTGAAACTGTTTCCTTAATTATTCTCCTGCTGTTGGAAACCTGCTCTCCCAGTCTCTGTGGCATCCTTTGATTTATCTTTGTCTGGATAACAGCTCCCCGATTCTCCTTGGGGAATTCAATTTTCATTCATTTTTCTGCTGGGTTAGATTGATATAGACCCTCTGCCCTGGTCCATATTACTCATCCCAGCATAGAGAGCCAGGGAGACCAACCCTCAGCCCAGCCCCGGGGGAGCCACTGTCTTGTTCAGGGAGCCACAAGGAGTTCTCCAATAAAAGGACAGGGGCCTTTGCTCCTCTCCATCTGTCCACCCAGTCCTTCCAGTCATTTGTCACAGGTCCCTTTCGTGAGCCCACCACTTTGTCATTTGTCTCCTTCTCTTCCCAGAACCTTGCAGGGGTCTCTCCCCCCTACGATGCTGATCAGAAGGCAGTTGCTGCTCATCTTAAACCTGCCCTGTGTCCTTGACACAGAATTGAAGGGACATGGGGAAGAGATGGTCCTACACTTGGGCATCTAACTCTCAAGATGAGATTCTGAGTCTGTAAGTGACTGAGAGACAGAATCAGAAAAGGGCCCTGGAATTCTCAGAAAAGAAGGAAAGTGACAATAGCTGACACAGATGGCCAGCGCTGCTCTAAGTGCTCCCTCTGTATTAACTCATTTGATCCTCCCAAAGCCTTCGAGACAGGGACTATCACTATCCCCATTTTACAGATGAGGAAACCGAGGCACAGAGAGGCTGAGTGATACGCCCAAGTTCGCACAGGTAGTCAGCAGTGGAACCAGGATATGGTTACAGGTGGTCTGGCTCTATCTTTGTCAGCACCACCAGCATCACCAAATGACTCTTATTTGAAGGTTCCTGGGCATGAGCAAGGGGTGGGTCCATGCCGAGTACATTACCGGGCAAGGCCAAGTCCTTCAAGAGCCATCTGTGCAGCCATCCCACCCCGTGGCCTGTGTGCATGGGGAGCTGGAGCATGAATTTGGTCTTGTTCTAATCTCAGGTTTATTCTCTTTATTTCCCATTTAAAATCTAGTGTGGTTTAGATCATGCCTGAATTCATACATTTATCGAGCATCTATTGTATGCCAGCTCCTTGCTAGACCTTGGAAGACAATGACCTGGAGGGCCACATACAGACTGTCCACAGCTCGCTTGCTCCAGGACTCCCAGCATACCTGTGAATAGTGTCAGCAAAACGCCCCACGAGCATCTGCCTTCCTTGTGCTGATGGGCGAATGGGTTCTGGGCTCAGAGTACCTGCATTTAAATCTCACCTTGGGCCCGGCCGGCATGGCTCAGTGGTTGAGTGTCCACCTATGAGCCAGGAGGTCATGGTTCGATTCCTGCTCAGGACACATGCCCGGGTTCTGGGCTTGATCCCCAGTGTGGGGCGTGCAGGAGGCAACCAATCAATGATTCTCTCATCATTGACGTTTCTATCTCTCCCTTCCTCTCTGAAATCAATAATATATATATATATATATATATATAATTTTTTTAAAAAAAACCTCAATTTGGATACATCCTAATTGGGGTAACCTTTGGTAGGTTCTTTACTGTGCCTTCTCGCTGGCTAAATAGGGTCAAAATAGTAAGTCCTCTCCTCACAGATGTCAGCAGAAGCACCTAGAAGCTTTTCCCTAGAAATGGTGACTGGCATAATTATTGTTCACACATACCACCTCCCCCTCGGTAATATTTTGCCTGTTTTCTTTTTTCTGGTCTTGTTTTTATGGAAGAAACCAGGGACAAGAAAGTCTCTTGAATGTTTTCAAGCAAAGACTAGAACTTGGGAGCTCTTCGCTCCTAAAAACGTTCACTGGGAAAGAGAAGCCTGTGATCCTGGGGCCATTGTGGTGTTTTTCCCTTTGGGGGGGGGGGGCGGGCGGTGGAGGAGACCTGCTCTTGGTCACAAGCTGAGGTCAAGGTGCCAACATTGTTCCTTGGGTAAAAGTTTAGCTCTCTTGTGAGAAACTCCGGTTCTATCTCGGAAACAGGCACCTTTTGTGCCAGGCCAAGGGGGCAGAAAGGTCCCTGAGAGATGGCTGGGAGAGGGTTTCCCTGGAGAGAGCCTTCTGGTGTATTGAATCAGACCCCCAGGGCTCAACCCTGATCCCTAGTGCAAGTTACTTAATCTCACCAACTTCGTTTTTCTCATCTGTAAAATGGGGATAACCCCCTTCATTGTAGGGTGCTTGTCGGATTAGAGATAATGTGCATAAGCCCCAGAGCCCAGTGTTCAACCCCCAGAAGGCACTCACATGCCCTAGTGTTCAACCCCCAGAAGACACTCACATGTCCCAGTGTTCAACCCCCAGAAGACACTCACATGTCCCAGTGTTCAACCCCCAGAAGGCACTCACATACCCTAGTGTTCAACCCCCAGAAGGCACTCACATGTCCCAGTGTTCAACCCCCAGAAGGCACTCACATGTCCCAGTGTTCAACCCCCAGAAGACACTCACATGTCCCAGTGTTCAACCCCCAGAAGACACTCACATGTCCCAGTGTTCAACCCCCAGAAGGCACTCACATGTCCCAGTGTTCAACCCACGGACGGCACTGGAGTATCGCTCTGGCTGTGGTTAATGAGTGACCGCAGTAGTAACGAGATGACCTGGTTCCTTCCCCTGCTTCCCCCACAGCTTCCGCCTCACACCAAGGTGTTCGATTCGGTCTTTAGAAGCTGCTCTGCCCACACACCTGCAATTACGCTCTTTGTTTTCATTTGTTTTTAAAGTTGACTTGATACACGTTTACTTAACGAAAGAACTCACTCGGATCCCAGAGGCTGTCAATCGCCAAGGCTCAGAGGCATCCTCTGTCCAAGAACAATCTTGGTGCCGAAACCGGTTTGGCTCAGTGGATAGAGCGTCAGCCTGAGGACTGAAAGGTCCCAGGTTCGATTCCGGTCAAGGGCATGTACCTGGGTTGCGGGCACATCCCCAGTAGATGCGCAGGAGGCGGCTGATTGATGTTTCTCTCTCATCGATGTTTCTAACTCTCTATCCCTCTCCCTTCCTCTCTGTAAAAAATCAATAAAATATATTTTTTTTAAAAAATGATCTTGGTGACCAACGTTTCATGGTGCTCTACAGTCTGTAAGGGCCTTTACCTGCCTTGGCTCACCCACGCCTCACGAGGTAGGTAGGCAGGCACATCATTTGAGGCCCACGTTACAGATGAGGAAATAAGGCAGGACAGCGGAGCTCAGTCCCAGAGCCGCTAAAGAGGAGGCTATAGCCCAGCTGGCATGGCTCAGTGGTTGAGTGTCAACCTATGAACCAGGAGGTCACGGTTCGATTCCTGGGTTGGGGGCTTGATCCCCACTAGGGGGTGTGCACAAGGCAGCTGATCAATGATTCTCTCTCATCATTGATGTTTCTCTCACTCCCTCTCCCTTCCTCTCTGAAATAAATTTAAAAAAAAAATTTTTTTTTTAAAAGATGAGGCTCTAAGTGTGCAGAAGCAGGGGTGGAAAGTCAGCCTGGCTCCATTTTAAAATAGCTGCAGGTGTCAAGGTTAATCTATTAAAAACCCCATCATCCTTTGTGGAAAGATTTTTACTAGAGGAGCTTAACTCAGCAATTTCCTCGCAGGAAGTGGCTTACAACCCAAGATGTTGGTGTGTTAGATGTGGGCAGAGGTGACAGGAGAAAGGGAGGATCGTGTGAGGAGAAAAGGATCAGGGAGGCAGGTCTGACTCTGGGGCCAGATGGGCTTCTGTGCTCGGGGAGAGTGTGAGCACTGTGAGCGTTCAATGACCGATGTGCACAGCGTGCTGAGTAACAGTACTGCCTGGGAGTATGTCGCAGGAGGGCTACCGCTGTTAGCACAGGCCTGGCACAGAGAAGACCCCCTAAATGTCAACTTGCTTTGGTGGGGAAGGACAGGAACCCAGCACCTTTTACATCCCTTCCCACCCTGGCTCGCAATGAAGGGGCTTGCCCTTGTTCACCAGGTCTTCTGCTTGAAAACATTGGCCCACTGAGAAGGGACCGGGGCACTGTGACTATGGCCACTTTTGTTGTTGTTAATCCTCACCCGAGGATATTTTTCCATTGGTTTTTAGAGAGAGAATGGAAGGGAAGGAGGGAGGGGTAGGGAGAGAGAGAAAGAGAGAGAGAGAAACATCGATGTGAGAGAGACATATAGAGCTGTTGCTTCCAGCGCGTGCCCCAACGGGGCCCTGGGATCAAACCTGCAACCCAAATACATGCCCTTGACCAGGGAATCGAACTCTCAACCCTTCAGTCTGTGGGCCAACACTCTAACCATTGAACAACACCGGCCAGGGCAACTATGGCCCCTTTTGATGATCAAGGAAGAAATACTTGAAGATCTTTGGGGGGCAAAGACACAAATCCTGGGTCTCTCTACATCCTATTTGTGTGGCTGTGAGAATTTAGACTCTGTGCAGGCAGTTCTAGAGGGAATCAGAGAGTGCCTGTCCCATCTAGGGGGGAAGCTGGGGAAGGGGTGCGGTGGGTAGGGTGGGGGCTGTTCCAAGGAAGAGGACTGGGGCAGACTGTTCTGTGTTGCTTGGGGATGGTGACACCCGGATGGTTCCCCTAACAAGGCGCTGTGTGAGAGCCACGGTGAGAAGCCGCTGGGGCAAGCACTCTGCCTGCTCATTCAACCCCCCACCCCGCCCCCCACACCGGCCCTGCACACAGCGCCCCTCAGACTTACTGTGCACCTGGGCCTGCAGTTAAAATACAGATTCGGATCCAGGGGGCCTGGGGCCTAAGCGTCTGCCTTTCTAACAAGTTGCCAGGCGATGCTGCTGGCCTGTGGCCACACTGTGTGTAGCACATGCTCGGCCTTCGCTGCCCCATACAGTAGCCCCTAGTCACAGGTGGCTGCTGAGGACGGAGCGTGGCCACTCAGAAATGAGATGTGTTACAAAAGTCAGTCACGTATTAGGTTTTAAAGACTTGGTCCAAAGGAAAGAAGGTAATGTATCTCATTAAGGTTTTTCTAACTTCTTCTACATGTTGGAACGATAATATTTTGGATATATTGGGTTAAATAAAATCCATTATTAATTTCACTTCTTTCTTCTGTTAGCGTGGCTACCAGAAAATTTTAAATTATGCACATGGCCGGCATCGTGCTTCTATTGGGTGGTGCTGTTCTGGGCGCTCTGCATTGTATGCTCTGAGCACCCGCACACCCGTGCACACAACAGTCCCTTTCCCCCCAGCACCCAGCACCCAGCACCCAGCACCATTTCTGGCACCAAGGAAAGGACCGATAAGCGTTTGCGGAATGACTGAGGGGGAGGATGCTCCCCAGTGGAGCCCCAGGAGAGATGGGCCTCACACGCTGATGAGTAGACCTCAGCTGCACATACAGCCCCAGACACAGAGCAGGTGGCTGTGCCTGAAGAATGACCATCTCCCCCTTGCTGTTGACCCTGACCTGCCACCCATCCATTCTCCTTCCCGCTCAGCCCCGCCCTCTGCTCTTTTCAAAGCTGTGATGGCCAAGAAAATAGAAATTCTGGTGCTCCTTCCCCAGGGGCAGATAAAGAGCCTAGCGGGACACTGTCTGAAGCCCAGGAGGGTCCCTGTGCCCCGCAGGCTTCCTGCCTTCCCTGAGGCCACCTCAGCGACCGCAGGGGTGCCACCCTTTTCCTCTGCTCCCCTCCCCCCGCTCTCTGTGTGGTCCTCACCCCATTCCTGCTGGGGGTGGGTAGGGATGGGGGGAAGCCCATGACCAGGCGCACAGGCCGGCCATGAACCTGCACTGACCTCCCTGAGCCCCTGTCACCGCCAGAGGGGTTCTCAGAGAATAAGACGGAAAGCGGTTCCTGAGATGCTCCCCCTCTCCACCTAGAAGTTGCCAGGGAGACAGAAAGGGCCACCCGGAGCCAGGGCCTCACACCCTCCGACACTCCCAGGGACCAGTCAGGTCTCAGGGCACCGCAGCCTGGGGTCTGGGAGCACCGGGCTGTGGAGGGAGGGCCAGCAGCAGCAGCGGCTCTGGTGAGCCAGGGGGGTCCCTGGGCTGCTCGGGAGCTGGGCTCTGGGCTGAGTGCTGCCCCTGCCCTGGGGCCTGAGTGTGTGCACACCTGGACCCATCCCTCCCATTTCAGCATCTCCCTCACTCTCCTCCTGTCTCCCCTCCCAGCCTCGGACACTGAGCAGGACAAAGAGAATTCTTGAAGCATAGGAACTTACCAGAGGCCCAGGGAGGACTCTGCCTTCATGGTGAGGACGCGGAGGCTGGGACGCTGCGGTTGGGACCCTGCGGTGGCTGCGTGCTGGTGGCTCTAGAGGAAAGTCAGAGTGTCTGTCCCCTGTGTGGGGGGCGCTGGGGAAGGGGTGTGGTGGGCGGGGGGGGGGGGGCTGTTCCAAGGAGGAGGACTGGGCAGAACCAGAGGAGGGCCTCTCCTCTGTCCTAGGAAACTGGGGAAATGAGGGTCTGTCTGGGGGAGGGTAGCAGAGGGGCTGGAGGCCGCCTCCGAGAAAATTAAATTGCACTTGAGGGCAAATTCTATTAGGGAATAGAGCCTGTCTCTCAACAGCCTGCGTCCATTTAGGCGATTAGCTCAGCCCGGCACCTCCACCCAGAGCCGGGCGAGCTCTGTCCCTCAGCTGGGGAGCCAGGCTCCTGGCCTCTGGGCCCCTGCTCCCCTCTCCTGCCCCCCGGCTCCCCTCTCCTGCCCCCCAGCTGCCCTGGGAGGACCCTCATCTGACCACTCACAGCCCCCAGGCTCTTTGGAAGTGGCCAGGAGGGCATGAGGACCCGGCGGCTCACAGAGATGGGGGTCTGCCCTGCTTAACTCCGGAGCAGGGCCAGGGAGGTCAGGGGTCAGATGCGGGAGAGACCAATGGGCACGGGTGGTCAGCGGGCTGGAAGACAGGAAGGATCTAGACAGGGGAGAAGGGAGAGGAGAGAAGGTGACCCTGTGAGTACAGAGCTGGACAAGAGGCAGGGTTTGAATCAGCACCATTTGGAACTGGGGGTGGGGGGGGGAGGTACAGAAAAATCGGAGTGGCTGCGTTGGGAGAATGCCCAATGTAATGATAAACCCACACAATGTAATGGTCGGTGGTAACACCGTCATGGTCGGACATTCACGCTGCAACCAGGCTTTGGCAGAAGCATCTAGATCTGGGGCCCACTCACCAGCCCCAATGGCACCCAAGTCCCTGATTGACAGGCCCGTCTCAACCCCTAGCTTCTCCTCTGGACCCTGCCACTCATTTCAACCAGGGAAAGAGTTTGTTTTATTCCTTCAGTTTCTGGCTGTAAAATGATTTCATTTGCTTAACAAAACATCTTAAACACCGGAAACGGATCCTGAAGCGCGCAGTTCCCAGAACAAGGAGAAATCCCAGAGCACATGCAGCATAAAGTGAGCTCTGTATACAGTTGTCACTGACCCAGGACATGAATATTCTAGAGTAAGTGGCCCTCCTCTCGCAGGCCCCCCTCAGGCCCTGGGGACACGGAATTTCAGCCCCTGGTGAGCTTAACCCTTAAGCCAAGGGTTTAACGGGGTGTTTACACGGCTCGCGTGGTTGCCCTGGTCCACGTGGCAAGGGATTTGTGTTGTGGGGCAGGCAGAAGGCCCGAGGAAGGAAAGAGTGTGGGGTGCTGGGGACCGGGATGTTCCCGTCTCCCGGCTGCCTGCCAGGTGGTCGTGTGGCTTGTTGTGGCGGAGGGAGAAGCCCAGCCCCTCTGCCCACATCGCCTCGCCCAGGTCTCTCTCAGCAGGGCTGCTCCTGCTCGGAGTGGGCTCCAGGGAGTCTCTGCCCACCCCCGGGCCCCCGCCTAATTGTCAGGGCGCGGGTTCAGCATCTGAAGATGCCTGGTGAGTCCTGGGATCTGCCTGGATGGCCGGCCCCACCCCTCCAGTCTGCCAGGGTCCAGGCTTCCAGGCCTCAGACACACCAAACAGCATTGGCAAGAACACCCTGCCCCCACCGGCCCCCTTGCTAACTAAGGGGAGGCCCTCCTTGGGGTTCCAGCGTCTTCATGACAAGAACACCCCGGGTAGCACATGCTCCTGCTCTTGACAGGACTGGGTGCGCCCGCCTTGTTGCAGCCACCCCGTGCCGGGCCTCTCGGGTGCGTCTGAGAGGCCCAAGGTCAATCGAGGAGGGTTGACTTTCGTTAGCTTCACTGTCCAAACGCATCCTGCTTCTAGGAGGCCTGGGCCGGAAACCTTGGGCAGAGAGCACTCAACCACAGGCAGGAGGAGCAGCACCCGCCTCCCAGGACGACACGGGAAGGACACGTTGTGCCCTTGAGCAGCGCCCCGTCGACGGGGATAAATGTGGTTCTGAGTCCTGGCTCCTCTATTCGCACACCGCTCTCCTGGCAGTAAAGAAGCTGTCTTGCTCACGGTGACATTGCCAGCTCCAAGGACGAGGCCCGGCATGATGGCGTCTGATAGTTATTTGCTCCATGAACGGATGGAGGAGGGAGGGAGTTTCTGATGAATCCACTGCTGCAGCCCCGGGAATGGGGAGGAGCCCGAGCGCATCCTCCCTGGGCAGCGGAGTGGCCGTCGGTGGCCTGTCAGGCCTGGTTAGGCTGTGGGCCCCGTTATTGGTGTGGTCGCGGGCTAGAGACTCAGGGTTATGGCTGTCAGGACCCTGCTTCCCGCTCACCCCTAATGGTCCCTGGCTTTTTATGTACTTCCTGCTCTCCCGGGGCGATCTGCAGACTTTATTACACGAGCCACGTGGTCCCTGTGATGAGAGCTGAGGAAGAAAGGGAAAGCCTGGGATAATGACCCAGACCTGAGGCACAGGAAACGCCACACGGGCCTCCTGCTTCGGCCGCTGTGGCTGGAATGAGTCTGGGGGTCCCTGCCTGTGAGCCCCCAGTGCGCTGGCCCAGGCCTCGGATGCCGCTTCTTCCCTGTTCCCAAGGGCTGGCCCTCCTAACCCGCCTCCGGCACCCCTGGAATCTCAGGCCCAGATCTTCAGACTGGAAGCATCTGAGAGGACTTCTAGCCCGGCCCCTCCCTGCAGATGCACATCTGTGCACCCCGCACAGCAAGCCCCTGGCCTGTGTGTGAAACAGCAGCTCACCACAAAGGGTCACCAAGGCACAAGTCCTATGGGGCTTCTGAGGAACTGTATGTTTTTAACACTTTTTAGTATCTCTTCTCTCCCTGGGATGCTGCGTGCATCCGGGCAGAGAGAGCCCGTCAGCCTGGGACAGAGGAGGTGGGTGAGTCTGGCAAAAGTCAGGAGGTGCTTTACTTACTGGTGAGCGTGGAGGCCATTCACGCATTCGTCAGCCACCAAGTGAGCAGCCAGGGTGGCACACAGAGAGATTCAGGGATGGACAGGATGCAGCCTTCCAGAGCTCACAGTCTGATGGGGGAGGCCGAGTGGTCAGCACACACCTTCAGCTTGTGATGGGAGCAGCAAGAGGGGGAAAGGAGGGGGCTTGCTGTGGCCTACAGAGCGGGGAGGAGCCTGACCGCAGGGGAGGGGGGAGGAGGGTCAGGGAAGTTTTCTCAGAGGAGGTGACATTTAACCCAGACAGGAGTTGGGTGGGGAGAAGGGCACCCACAAAGGCCCATGGAGTGGGAGACCCTGAGACCCGGGGGACCCCCAAGTCCTACTTACATTTTACTGGCCGAGGAGAACTTGCCCCTCAAGCCTGAACCTCTCACACCAGGAATATCTTTTTAAAAAATACCTAAGTCCTGGACAGCATTGTTGAGTGGTTAGAGCAGTGGTTCTCAACCTTCCTAATGCCTCGACCCTTTAATACAGTTCCTCATGTTGTGGTAACCCCCAATTTCATTGTTACAAATTGAACATAATTAAAGCATAGTGATTAATCACAAAAACAATATGTAATTATATATGTGTTTTCCGATGGTCTTAGGCGACCCCTGTGAAAGGGTCATTCGACCCCCAAAAGGTCACAACCCACAGGTTGAGAACCGCTGGGTTAGAGCATCAAGGATGCACCAAAGGGTCACAGGTTCAATCCTAGCCCAGGCCAGGATGCATGGGGGAGGCAACTAATTAATGGGTCTCTCTCTCTCTCTCTCTCTCTCTCTCTCTCTTTCTCTCTCTCTTCCTCCATCTTCCCTCTCTTCCACTCTCTCTAAAAATCAATGGAAAAAAATATCCTCAGGTGAGGATTAACACCAAAAACAAAGCTGAGATTGTGTCCTCTGTTAAAACCCCCACCAGCCCTCCTGCCTGCAGGATCCAGGCTGGACTTCCAGGCTGTTCCTCGGGTCCCTGTTCAGGCCTTGTCAGGGCTTTTCCCCACCCGTTTCCTTCCCCCCATCCCTCCCCTCATGCTGATCCTGGTGAACCCCTGCTCCTCTTGCATGTCCCCCACCTTCCCCGCCTGAAGAGGAGGTGCCTGCTGGGGGCCCACAGCACCTCGGCCGTTCGGGGGCATCCATCCACAGGCTGAACTGTGATGGAGCTCCTTACAGGGGGGTCCCCCTCTCTAGGCCCACCCTCCTTGAGGGCAGGACACAGAACTCTGCTCCGAGTGTTACTGCCCCTCAGGACAGACCCACCCAAGCTCTCCTCTGGAGGGCGACGAAGAGTGAGGACAGGCACTCCCATAGATGTCCCCAGTCTGGTCATCTGTGACTGTGGCCTGCTGTAGCTAGTCCCTGCCCACCCTCCCGCCCCCCCCCCCCAAAAAAAAAACAACAAAAAAACAACATACACACAGTGGTGACAGCGAGCATTGCTCAGGCCATGGCCCAGGGACAAACAGAGCGGGCCCCCCTCTCTCCAGCGCCTGGAGCTGACAGCTTCCTTCGGCCAGTAATTCACCGTGAAGGCCACATTTCACACTTGTCGCTCTGGACCAGGCCCCGGGGAATTGCTCCTGGAGGGTGGAAATTGGAACTTGTCACGGTCATTTGCCCGTTTTACCACACACACTTCAGGGCTGATGCGCACGGTCTGACCTGTGACGGCCGTGGAGGAAACTGGTCTCAGAGCCATCGAGGGCTGGACCCCGCCCCCTTGGCTGGGGGACGCCTGGCTTCGGGCCTGACACAGCCATTTGTCGGCGTGTCATCCGATTTATTCACCTGACAGCCCTGCCCCTCCCTGACCCTGCGAGGACACTCGCCTGCCAGGCCTCCCCACAGGGTTGTTGTTGAGTCTTCGCCGGATGAGGACACGGGCAGCTTCGGGCATAGCGGATATGTCCTCCCGGCCTGTATCTCCCTGCTCACTGGCCCATGGAATTCTCCCGAACAGAAGCTCTTCATTCGGATGCTTGAGCGCTCGGGGTCCTGTGTGAGAAGTGCTATCCCACTGCTGGGCTGCAATGACAGTCTCCCACATTTTACTGTATCGGCTTTATAGTTTTTATCTTTCATGTTTAGGTTTCACATCCATCTCGAGTCCATCTCTGGTATAGGGCAGAGGTCCAGTTTTTGTTTTTTTTCTCTGTATAGTGAGCCAATGTCCTATCACTATCGACTGTCCCATTGATGTTTGGTGCCACCTTTATCAGAGCTCACATTTCCACATATTCATGGCTCTTCCTCTGAACTTTTCTAGGATCCATTGGTCCATTTATTTGTTCCTATGGTAAAATCACACTTAAAAGAAATTCTTGCCTGGCCGGTGTGGCCTAGTGGTTGAGTGTTGACCTATGAACCAGGAGGTTACAGTTTGATTGCCTGTCAGGGCACATGCCCAAGTTCCGGGCTCGATCCCTAGTAGGCGCTGTGCAGGAGGCAGCCAATCAATGATTCCCTCTCATCATTGATGTTTCTCTCTCTCCCTCTCTGAAATAATATATATATATAATTTTAAAAATTCTTATAGTACAAGCCCCCTACTTTGCTCTTTTCCCCCCGAAAACTGACTTAGCCATTGATGAAAGGGTCTTCAAGGTGTAGCATTAAGTGTAGAAAACACCGTGGAGAACGGTGTTGAGAGTATGTGTCTTTCTTTGTATTTGCATAGAATAGGTCTGAAAGGACACACAGGCAGCTAGCGGTACCCAGGCTACCAGGGAGGGGACTGGAATGGCTGGGGGCCAGAGCAAGGAGAAAGACATTTCACTCTCTGTCCTTTTGAATTTTTTAAATACTTAAGCATGTGTTGCCTCTTGGAAACAATAAGCAGAATTAATTTTTTAAAAAGAGCCAAGTAGGCAAAAGGACTTTGAGACGAATAGAGGTCTTTGAAAGCACGGTGGTTTTGCCTTTGAGGGATGGAACGACGTCCCTCCATGGAAAGGCACCCTCTCTCCCGGGGACACCAGGCCACTTCCACTGCGGCTCACACCACTCCAGGGGTGTCGGCTGCCTGGGTGTCCTTGCTGCTTGCGTCTCTGAAGTCCATCCCTATCCCAGTCCCTGGCCCTGGGGAACAACAACAGAGGGTGAACTCCTGTTACGTGCTGGTGCCATTAGCCACACCTCACCTTCTTTACAGACAAACTCAGGCTCCGAGAAGCTCTGGCCCAGGTCACGTGACCGTCCCTGTCCTCCAGGAGCTCCGACGAGCTGGGGGAGGAGACAACAGCCAGGGCGCCATGCTGCCACGTGCTCAAGTTGCAAGAGGAATGACTGTGGTCGTTTCAAACGCAGCAGCAAACAGCATACAGCTCAGGTCCCCTCACTCCAGCTAATACTGTCTTGTTTCCTTTCGTTTTTGCCAGCAGGACAGACAAAAGGTGCCATTTCTCACTTGGTTTTCCTGCGTTGGCCCATTCTTTTCAATAGGGCTTTAGTCCTTGTCTTATGCACAATGGAACTTTAAAGTCCTATTTCTTTTCCTTGTTACTTTTTTTCAAAAAGAAATATTTGTTGCAAAGATTCAAAAATGTGCCTAAGTACTTAGGTCAGAGCCAGGCCTGAGGTATCCGGGCACCGAGTTCACTCTCCGGTGCTGCCCCTGAGGGTGTCTCCTTCAATTTTGCGCCCTCGGCACCTCCCTTGCCTCATTCTAGTCCCAGCCCTGATTAAGCCCACCCCAACCTCACAGTGTAGACATCCCTCTGGGCATAGTTTAGGGTCTATTCCAGACTTCTTCTAGACAAGCATTAACCTATACATACAGTTGGCCCTTAGACGACATGGGTTGGAACTGCACGGTGCACTTATATATGGATTTTTTTTTTCAATAAATACCGTAAATATATTTTTTCTTCCTTATGATTTTCTTAACATTTTGTTTTCTCTAGCTTACTTTATGGTGAAAATACAGTATATAATACATATAAGATACAAAATATGTGTTAATCATCTGTGTTATCGGTGAGGCTTCTTGTCAGCAGTAGGCTATGAGTCGTTATGTTTTGGGGGGGGCATCAAAAGTTATACGTGGATTTTCAACTGTGTGGGGGTTTGGCTCCCCAACCCCTGTGTTGTTCAAGGGTCAACCATATAACAATGCTATAAATTACATTATTTAGATATTAATATATTACATTTATATTTGCGTACATTAATATATTACATTTTATAACGTACACTTTAATAGGGCCCTTGGAACTGCCTCTTGCTTCAACAGTGTTCGGACGAACAGACCCAGGGACGTCCCTTCTCGCAGCCTCTGGCCACCCTCCTGCGTCTTATCCAGTCACCACCGTCAGCACCACCCCGGGGACCAGCCAACACACTGGCTTCTTTTCTACCTTAACCCCTTATCGCCGAACAACCATGAGCTCCCAGATCCGTCAGAATTATCCCCCTGAGGTAGAGGCTGCGGTCAACCGCCTGGCCCCCTGCCTCTGCGGGCCGCCCACACCTACCTCTCGCTGGGCTTCTATGTCCACTGAGGATGTGGCTCTCCAGGGCGTGGGCCGCTTCTTCTCTGAGTTGGCGGAGAAGCTCGAGGGCTCCTAGTGTTTCTTAAAGTTGCAAACCCAGTGCGGTGACCGCACTCTCCCCCAAGACGCGCTGAGGCCTCCCCAGATGAGTGGGCAGAACTGGGGGCGCCATGGAGGCCGCCTGGCCTCGGGGAGGAACCTGACCAGGCCCCTGTGGACCTGCAGGCCCTGGTTCTGCCCCCGCAGACGCTCAGCTCTGACTTCCTGCAGAGCCACTTCCGGGTGAGGAGGGGAAGCTCATCGAGAAGATGGGCCACACCTGGCTCCCTCCGCAGGCTGCGGCCCCAGGCTGGGCGGGCGAGTGGCTCTAGGAAAGGCTCAGCCTCCAGCACCACTAGGAGCCTGTGGAGCCCCGAGGCCTGTGAGGGGCTCCTCTGCCTCCCCTGGTGTCTGCCTTGTGCCTGAGCGTCTCCCCGAAACCCCAGCCATTCTTTTAACCACCCTGAAGCCCTCTCCCATGCATTGGACCAAATAGAAACAATAAAGCTTTTTGCAGGAAAAAAAAAAAGCAAAAAGCACACTTAAAGCATTGTAAATTACATTTAATAATTACATTATTAAAATATATTTAGTAATAAATATTGTAATAAAAATAGATTTTTGTTTATAGAAATGTATCCTTGGATATCTTATATCAATAGTTGCAAACTAATCTCATTTTAAGATTGCATCTTTTGTAATAGTCATATCCCTTTGTCATATTTATGGCATATACATATATATTTTCCCAGTTTTTAAATGTAGCTTGATTTTATTTTTAACTTATTTTTGAAAGTTGGCATTAAGTAGATCAAACTCTCACCTGAGCTAGACTTTCCATTGTTTTTAATACTTACAAAAAGAGTAAAATACTCAGTTATATTTTTCTATGCCTTATTTTTTTTACATCACTGGGATTTATTTGGGTGAAGGCAGGATCCTAGCTGAAATTTCCCGAAATAATCAATATTCCCAGCATCCACTGCTCAGCAATTCCTCCTGCTCCGAAGCAGAACTCTGACCAGTAGAAGCAAGGAGGTTTGAGACCTTGATGGGGACCCGGCAGAGCAGATCCAGGCCAGACAAGGTGGTCCCCCCGCCACAGCGGCAGAAGCTTCCAGGCCCACCCGGTGAGAGGCAAGCCATGCTGCCAGGTGATGGAGGACGGCTGAACAGAGCATCGAGGGCCGCTTTCTCCTGGCGGGTCCACAGCCCCGAGAAGGCCTGGGCTCTCTCACCATGGAAGCACCTGGCCCCTGGCCAGCCCTGCCAGGGAGGTCTCACCCCAGAGTCGTCCCCAATGACCCCCAGTGCCCCATGGCCTGTCCCCTGAGCTTTATCTCCTCATGTTGACAGAGGTCCCCTGCCTTTGCCTGGTGACTTTCAGTCACTCTCCTCCCTGCCTGTGACCCTTGCCTGCCCGCCCGCCCCCCGCCACCGCCGCCGCTGGGATGGAGGTGAAATCTGGAGGGAAGGGATAGAGAGCCTGGACCATCCGCCTGTCACTCAGTGACCCTCCTGAGTGACCACACCCCTCCCTGAGGTGCTCTCCTCCAGGGCAGAGACAGAGCTTTGAAAGGAGTCCTCCTCTGCCATGACCAGCCACCTGGGTTCTAGGAACTGGGGTCTGGAGTGAGTGCAGGGAGCCTCTCTCTATTGAGGAGACCGCACTGCCGCACTGCCGGGGCCCAATCAGAAGGCCCAGGGTGGGAGTTGGGGGAATGAGAGGGCAGTTGTGTTTTCTCTCTGGGTGTGAGTGACCACCCCGCTCCAGGCTGGACAAGTGGGGGGGAGGAGAGAAGCCAGGGCCTGCACTGCTCCTGCTGTGTGTGTGTGTGTGTGTGCGCGTGCGTGTGTGTGTAGAGGGGGTACAGACACAGGACAGAAGAGGGGGCAAGCCACAAGAAGGCCAGGGGTAAAAACTAAACTATTCTTTTTGGAGTCCTATTTAGTTCTTACAGTGGGAGGGGCTGTGAATGTGTGTGGGTAGAGATGAGCCTCTGTCCTCATAGGAGGCTGGCCCTGAAGTGGGAGGGGCAGAGGAGGGGAGGTGCTAGGGCAGGGATGGGTTGCCCTGCAGCTTCCCTGGAACCTGTAAGCTCAGAGGGGCCATCTGGGGGCCGGGGAGGGGGGGGGGGGAATGAGGCCGTGCAGGGGCAGAGGCCTCTGGGGTGCTCTTCCTGGTGCAGCCAAGCGAGCCTTCCCCTTCATAGCTGTTCTGTGGGGACAGCAGGGGTCACCCTGAAGGCACAGCCCCTCGCTGAGCTGATGGCAAAGCAGCTGGCATCACCGTGAGAGGAAAAGGCACCGTAGGGACCATGGAGCCCGGCCTGTGGCCTTCGTCTTACAGATGAGGAAACTGAGGCTCCAGAGGTTCATGGTTCACCCAGGATTAGAACCAGCTGGTCAGTGGGCAGCCAGGGGCACGAGCCAGGTGTCCTCCTCCTCCTCCAACTGCTGGGACTTCCCTCCAGGGCCAAGGCGGTGTGGGTCCCCTGGAGCCCACTCCTCACCCCCAACTCGGTGCCAAGGCTGCTGGGGGAAGAGCCAGGCCAAAGGTGGGACACCTCTCTGGGACCTCATCAGTCTGATGGTGGCTTCTGAATGAAGGGGCCCCTCAGGACTGGTCCCTCCTCCCCTCCCCATGACACCCCTACACCCCTCCCACGCCTCAGAGAGCCCCCCAGCCCCCCGCTGCTCTCTATGCTTCAGAGCACTTACCACAGCATCCTTTTCCCTCTCCCTTTCCCTAGAGAGTAAGCTCCACACAGCAGGGGAACCGCGTCTCTCTCCTGTCTATTCCCAGCTTCTAGGCCAGTACAACTTTGAAAATCTCCTTTCAGCCCTTTTTAGTGTTTTGCTTAGAAAGTCCTGTATTCACTACTCCCCTTTGCTGGCCGCGGCGGCGAGTGCTTTCTCCTCTGCCTGTGATGCCCTTTTCCTCCTGATTTTCTTTGCTAACACATCTCTCGAAGCCCAGCTCCGCTGCCTCCTCCAGGAAACCCGGCCTGAACGCTCAGTGGGAACATCCCGGGCAGGGCCTGTCCGCCCTGGGCCATGGCGCCCTTGCTGTGCTGGTCCCCAGGACGCTCTCCCGAGCGGGCGCTCTCGCAGGGTGCAGAGAACGGCCTGGAACGGAGGCAGGCGAGGCAACAGGCGGTGTTCCAGTCACAGAAGCCCCAGCTCGGGGCCTGGCAGGCCGGGGAGGGGAGGGGACCAGCTGGCGGGAGGAGCCGGTTATCGATGCTGGATGCAGCCGAGAGCCCTGGGGAAATCAAGGTGAAAGGCAGCCGTCCTGCTGAGGAGGAGGCCGGGCGTTGTTTATCAATCAGAGGGGCTGGGACAGGGCAAAAACATGCCGGGCGCGGTTCTCAATACCTGAGCTTGGTTTAGAAACGCGGTCCCTGGAGCCTTATCTAAGAGCTGGCAAATGGGAGCCGATGCCTTGGCACTGCGGCAGCACCAGGTGGTGGTGGGAACAGGTGTGTGCTCAAGTAGTCCGGCCCGTGCCAGCCTCTTTCACCCCGGGGCCAGGGCCACCTTGCTGACACTGTGCTGGCCGGGCAGGCTCTCGGCCTGCCAGCCAGGGCCTGTGGCAGGGGGAGGTGAGCAAGCTGGCCCAGGAGGAGGGAGCGGGCCGGGGGATGCCTAGAGCAGGGACACAGACAGGGAACCTCGGACAGAGGAGTAGCTCCAGGCTGGGATCCACCAGAGGTAACACAGGGTGGACACAGCAGGGGATGGGGGGTGACCCCAACTGTCCCCCAACCCCCACCCCAGCTGCCCTAGCAGAAGGGGCACGCTTGGAACCCCACCCCCTCCATCTGACCAAAGTGATGTCAAAGAGAAAACCCCAAATCCGATTGAGGCTCCTGCTCCCTCTTAATGAGGTTCATTATCAGCTGCTCTGATCCTTGTAAAACCTGGCAGGACGGATTAGGGGCAGGCCCTCTAATCCGGCTGACTCCTCCGGGCTGAACCGCCAGCCCAGGGCCCCCCTGCTTCTGAGGGAGCTGGAGAGCAGGGTGCCGGAGAGCCAGGCAGGTGCAGACGAAGGTGCCTCCAGCAGAACTGAGAGCACCTGGGCAGGTGTTCCGGGGATGATGGGGGTGCAGGGGGTGGGACTGCACCTCCGCTGGGGCCTGCCTGGCTCTGGGAGACGCTGGGCCGGGAGCACCCAGATCTCTGTGGGCAGTCGGGGAGGGCCCCTCGAGGAGGAAGGGGCTGTGATGGGCACCAGGTCCCCTGCAGGCCGGCAGCTCTGTGAGCCAGGGGGACTCACGTCTTGCTGAATCTCTCAGGACAGAGTTTTGCACAGTCTGTCCAGACCTGGACACTAGGCCTCCAAGTAGCAAGTTACAGGACACAGGGGTGCTTGCCTTAACAAAAATAATTTATTCCACAGCCCTCGCCAGCAGTGGGCAGAGTGAGAATCAAGCAGGTGTATGTACAGCGCCACCCGCCCCTCTGACCCGCTCACCTCTACAAGACGGGAGGTGGCCCCCGAGAGGCGATACTCCTCTCACTCCAGCACCCTCCACGCTCAAAGATTAGCATCTATTTTGAGAATTGAAATCAAGCAAGGTCCAGCTCCCAGATAGGTGCGCCGAAGGGGGAAGAGCCAGAGCACATGTGAAGCAACGTTTTCCTGCTTCTTCACTCCACCTCTCCCAGCTCGGCCCCGAGTAAGGCACGGTAGGTCCCAACATCCCCAACCTCAGTCCCACGCTGCCCTTCGTGCAGGTCCTGCTAAGCCAGCCACTCACCCAGCCCAGCGGCCATCACCCACCCAGCGGAGGAAGCCCACACCAGCCCCAGCCTGTGCGCTCCCCGTAGCAGAGGTTTGGGAAGGACCAGTCCCAGGCATCCTCCTGACAAATGTCACCTGGGAGGTCAGCATGACCTCAAGCTTCCAGTCCCTACGCTAAAGCCGCCCCCCAGCCAGGAGGTCTGAGGGGCCGGAGGCTGGGCAGGCCACCAGGGCCAGAGGCGGTCCTTCCTTCTCTGGTACGAAGGCCTCTGTATCCGGAAGGGAGCGGGATGGGCGGGACCCTGGGGTGTGGGGAGGAGTTCTGCTCCAGCCCACGGAGCCCCCCGGGGACCCTCCTCCGATGGGAAGCCTTGGAAGCTGTGGCTCACTTGCCCCAATTTAGGGCCAAGACCAAGCAGGAGACATTGGAGCGTCAGCAAGAAGGAGGCGGGGCTTCAGATAAGCTGCAAGAGAGGAATTGGGTGCTGAGAAGCCATGGACGGAGCTCCCACCCTCCCTGCCCGGGGCTGCCCTGCCCCTGCGCTGTCTGAGGAGCCTGGACCCGTGCATGTCTTCATGTCTCTGGAACATCCTTTCCCACAAGGACCAAGGAGGGTTCACTGGAGCAACTGGTTTTCCTGGGTTTCCCCGGACAAAGAGCAAGGCGGGGAGGGGGGCAGGGGGCTGGGAGAGCCCATGGGTCGCAGCAGCTCCCTTTCCTGCCACCCTCCCCAGCTGGACGGTTCAGGCTGCGGGGTGGCTGGCGTGGCCCTTCAGGGCCCTCATCCTGGCCCGGAAGTAGGTGTACATGGCCAGCAGGCCCATGAAGGACAGGGAGTAGAGCACCACACAGAGGCTGATGTCCAGGTGCGAGAAGTCGCCTTCCAGCACCTGCAGCCACTGGCCTCGGCCCCGCAGGGCCCCAGCCTCGGGCTCCCCCTCGGGGACACTGGCCAGCTGCTTGGAGCTGCGGCCCACGCGTCTCCGCTCTGAAGGGCCTGTGGGGAGGTCCTCAGCCGGGAGCTCAGCTAGCAAGCCGGCTCCCAAGTCTCGCTCGCTCGAGGGTTCCTGCCCTTCTGGCTGCTCCCACCTCTCCCTCTGAAGCTCTGCTATGTGCTCAGGAGGTCCCTGCTCTAGCTCAGCTCTGGTCACACTGAGGCCAGCCTGCATCTCCGGGGGGCCACTTGCCCCAAGTCTGTCCGCTAAAGCACCCAGGACGAGAGTCCCGGGGAACCTGGCCCCTGGGCCCACCATGCTCTCAGCCTCCGCGGGGCCCAGAGTGGAGTTTCCGGTCGCCAGTTCCGGCTCTGCGGAGGCGGCCATCCTCTGTGCCCCCCGCCGCGGGGGCTCCGCCGCAGGAAGGTCCCTGATGATGTTGCTCCAGGAGAAGTGGGTTTTGAAGAAGCTGAGGGTGTTGCCCAGGTCCCACACGGGCGTCCCCCGGAGTTCGTTGTGGCAGGGAGAACAGAGTTCACGGGGCGGCCACTGCACCTTGGGGAACTGGGGGTCCTCGCTGGGGGCCCCTGGGGAGAGAAGTACACACAGGTTGGCTGGGACACTGGGCCCACCCAGAAGCCCAGACCTCATTCTTCCATTCAGAATGCCAGCTCCCTCATCTGCAAAGAAGGGCTCACCTTGAAAAGGTCGGGTGGAGAGGAGGCAGACCAAACACTAGCTAGCACTGGGCCTGGACTCCCCTGGGTGACTCCTGACCCGCACCCCAGCACTCCAGTTTCCCTTCCAGTCCTCCCCCATATTTTTTAAAAAATATATTTCTATTGATTTCAGAGAGGAAGGGAAAGGGAGAGATAGAAACATCAATGATGAGAGAGAATCATTAATCGGCTGCCTCCTGCATGCCCCCTACTGGGGATCGACCTGCAACCTGGGCATGTGCCCCTGACCAGGAATTGAACCTGGGACCCTTCAGTCTGCAGGCTGATGCTCTATCCACTGAGCCAACCAGCTAGGGCTCCTCCCCCATATTAACCCACTGTCTTCCTTTGTCGGCGTCTCTGCTGGTTTCTACCCCCTCCCCCAGACGGGACACGGGAAAGGGTGACTCAGAAGGACCTGGCCTGCAGGCTTTGGTTGGTCTGCTAGTATTTGTCTTGCCATTTTCTGAAATTTTCCAAGTTTTATACAGTGGTGATATGCTACTTTTGTAATTAAGTGGAAAACTTTTTTAAAAGAAGAGTTGGTAGCACATAATAATTCCACTGCAGCCCTTTGGGGCGGGTGGGAGTTAGGGGAGTCCCCTCCCCAGTGGGCCCCGAAGGGTGGGTGTGGGGAGGCCTGGGCCCTGGACGGGAAGAGAGAGAGGAGCTGCCCTGCCCACCAGGCAGCTGGGACCCCAAGCAGGGCCGGGCTATGGGCAGAACCCAGGCTGAGCCCCTCGCTCAGCGTCGCCAGGGAATGCCCATCTGCCTATCTCTCGTGAAGGAGGCACCGCTCCCAAAGGGTTTAATAGGAGAAAAGAAGTTGCTGGTCAGAATGAAGCCGCGGAGGAGACGTAGAAGCAGATGGTTGTATTGGGGAGGGGGCGGCAAGTAGATTCCAAGGGTTCGGTGAGAAGTGGGGAGCGGACCTTGCAAAGTGAGGGCTCAGTCTGTGCCTCCCCTCCCGCCACTGGGATTAGTTGTAACGGAAGGGACCCACCCTCCCTCCCCCAGAGAGGGTAGGGAACGGCCTTCCTTAGGTCCCTCAGAGAGAGGCCTGGCTCCTGGCCCACCAGCAGCAGCTGGGCCCCGAGGGAAGCTGGGAGCCTGCAGAGGTCATAGGGCTAGAAGGTCAGATGGAGCATTTGGTGGCAGGGGTGGGAGGAGAGACAGGCACGTGTCTTCCTTTCAAAGTCCACCAGGAAGCCCCAGGAGACCAAGACCAAGTGCAGCTGCCTGTACCACCACCTGCTCCATGCAGCTCCTCTACCCGCCCCTGCCCTAGGCCTTGTCCCCACCCCCCACCCCTGGGCGGTCTGTGGTCTGTCCCAGGCACGCATACTCCTCTCTCCCCACAGACAAGCCCAGGCTCCCGCCCACAGATGGCTCCCTCCCACCTGCCAGTCGGTCACCCCGGAGATGAATGCTTTTGCCTATGGACCCATCGGACTCCTGTGCCCAGGGAACAGAAGCACTGCCAACGAGGGAACTCAGCAGGCCAGGCCCCCCGGTGAAATCAGTCCTTCTTACTTCTAGAAAGAACCTGGTCTTTCTTTTCCAGCCCATTTTATCATTAGACCCCTCCCGGGGCGGGGGTGGGGTGGGGTGGTAGAAAAGCCCAGCTCCCACTTTCCTGTTGGTCTGAGTAAGGGGCCAATAGCCAGAAAGCAGGATGGGGAGACAGGAAAGGGACCCCACCAGGCCAGAGGGAGGGGCCCTGGTGCAGGGGAAAAGGAGCAAGGGCATCAGAAGAGCAGGTCTTAGAGCAGCGGTTCTCAACCTGTGGGTCGCGACCCCTTTGGGGGTCGAACGACCCTTTCACAGGGGTCGCCTAAGACCATCAAAAACCACATATATAATTACATAATGTTTTTGTGATTAATCACTATACTTTAATTATGTTCAATTTGTAACAATGAAATTGGGGGTCACCACAACACGAGGAACTGTATTAAAGGGTCCCGGCATTAGGAAGGTTGAGAACCACTGTCTTAGAGGGTCAAAGCCTTGATTTCCTCATCTGGAAAATGGGTGTAATGGTGCTGATACACATAAATGGGTCTAGTCTCACCCCTCCATCCACTGGGACATGTGAAAGGCTCTGAGCGCTGTGAAACGCTATGACACACGGGGTGTTGTTACTTGGGGGACGACGAGTGTCCTGTCTCCTAACTCTGGTCTAGGACTCCAAAGTCCCCCCCTCATCCTCCCTCCGCAGGTGACTCTGGCCTTGGAGGTGGCCCTTCCTTACCTGCGAGGCGAGCATTGACCTTGTTGTGGCTGGACCACAGCCAGAGAACAGCGCTGTCTCGACTGCCCACCCGGTGCATGGAGGCAGCAGCCATCTTCTCAAAGTGGCCAGCACAGTCTCGACAGCCGAAGAAGAAGCGGACGTAGCCCCGGATGGCCTGGAGGACCTCCTGGGCCTTGGCTGTGGGGAGAGGAGACGCCATTCACAGGGGCCCTTCAGACTGTCTGCCCCTGCCAGCCCACCCCCTTCCCTCCACCGGCCCACATGGCCGCCTCTGCACGGGGACCCCACACCCCGGCCCATCACATGAGGCGCCTAGGGTCTCCTTGCCTACTGGTCTCCACCTCCCAAGGGTCACTTTAGAGCTGACTCCATCTCCTCCCAAACTCCTAACCCCCCGTGTCTCACTTCTGCCACTGACGCAGGCCCTGTCACTTATTAAAGTCCAAACTTGTCTGCAGGACACTCAGGCTCCTTGAGAAGTGGCTAGAGAGGGAGGCAGGGCCAGAGCACCCACCCCTCAACCCCTCTGCCTGCCCCCTCCACCCCCCAGCCCCCGTGGCCCCACTGCTTTAGGCTTCCTGTTCCAACTTGCTCCCCATTGCACCTCATCCCTTGGGCTTAGGACCAGGAGTCCATCCTGATCTGGCCTGCACACCCTCTAATGTATCTCCACCTCCCGTACCCCCCACCCCATTCCCTCCTATGGGCCCTGTGGACTGGCATCAGCACAGGCTTGATGATTCCCCCCACCTTCCTGCTCTGAAACTGGGCTCCTCCCTGAAGATACCAATGCCTCTGGCCCGCCCCCCCGCCCCCCGCCCCCCGCCACTCCATATACCTGAGGGCTGGAGGCAGGGAAGTGGCCTCAGGCTGTTCCTTCCTGCTGCAAAACCCCCAGCCCTTCAAAAGGCGATCTAGTCTCACCCCTCCATCCACTGGGTCATCAGCACGTTGACCCCCACGGCCAGGCCATTGTTCCTGGCAGCTTCAGCGCCCACACCCAGCCATGCCTTGCCGCTCTCCTCCTCCTGCATCCACCCCAGTAGCCCACCACCCTCTACCTGCGCTGCAACGGCCTTCACCTCCTCCGCCTGCCTGTCTCCGGACCTCCTCCCTTCTCACCTCCTTTAAGATTTACTCCTGCAAATATCTTATTTTGTTATTGCATCATCACTTCTCCCTTAATATGACATCATTCCAATTTCAGTAACGAAATCCCTTCTCTGACCCGTTACACCCCAGTGACTCCCCCATTATCTCCAATTTCTTCCCTGCTCTTCGTCTTCTCCAGCTCAATCCAACCAGGCCCTTCTCGCCACTAAACCACAGACAACTCCTGCCAGAAAGGTCCCCAGCCCAGCGGCACAGGGCACCCACATGGCTGACTATGTCTCCTTGAATCGCTCTATTGGGGACGCCCTCTTGAGACCTCAGGGGCTGCTCCTTCTTCGTCTCCTTTGCTGGCCCTGCTCTGTGAGCCGAGGCCCAGATGCTGCAGAGCCCAGAGCTCAGGCCTCCGCCCTCTTCTCTGCCCACCCCCCATGGGCTCACCCAGTCCTCGGCTTTAACTGTCCCCTGTGTGCTAATGACCACGAGATGTGCATCTGCATCCTGGACCTCTCCCCAGAACCCCAGACTCAACTGTCTACCTCTCCATTCAGATGTCTCATGGGCACTTCCCTGTCCCTCCCTCCCCGTCCACTCCCCATTCCCCACCCCCGCCTCGAGTCTTCCCATTTCTCGGCTCATAGGACCATCATCTGCCATATGTTCACCAACTCCGGGGTCCACCCTGAGTCCTAGATCATGCATATGCTTCACCCAATCCATCGCTGAGTCCCATCAGCTCCACCTCCAAAATATCCCCATGTCCGACCCACTTCCTCCACGTGCACACCTCCAGCTCTGGTCTGGGCCTCCACTGCCTCTCCTGGACTAACCAGAGCCACAGCTTCGGAATCGGCTGCCCTGCCGCCACCTCCCCCACTGCAGCCCACCCTCCACCCGGGAATCCTTCTCAGGCATTGATCATTTGCATCGTGCCCTGCTTACACTCACCCACCAAGGGTTCTCGAAATGCGCCAAGGGTTCTTGAAATGCGACCCTAGGCGCCTCATGGCCACACCCCCCACGCCCACCTCCTCTCCTGTCTCTCCCTGCAGGCTGCACCACACTGGCCGCCCTCTGGCCTCCCTCCATGCCAGACTTGTGCTCTGCACCCTAGTCCTCGGCCGGTGTGACAGGCTGACTAAAACCCCTGTGCTGAAGTCCTAACTCCCGTCCTAACCCCGTGGCTGTATCTGGACACAGGGTCTTTAAAGAGGTGATTACGTTAAATGAGACCATTAGGGTGTGTTGTGTCCTGACTGGTGTCCTTGTAAGAGAGGAAACCTGGACGCAGCCACACACACAGTGAAGACACAGGGAGGGGATGGCCACCTGCAAACCCAGAAGAGGCCTCAACAGAAACCGACCCTGCCAACACCTTCACCTTGGACTTCCAGCCTCCAGAACCGTGAGCAATAAACTTCTGTTGGTTAAGCGGCCCCCCACCCCCACTCTGCCCCGTGTGTGGCATTTGGTCATGGCGGCCTAGCAAACCAATTTGGTCTAAAAGGCTCTCTTCCCAGGTGTCTCACAGCTGCTTCCTGCCCCCATGCAGGTCTCAGCACAGGTCATCTCCCCAGAACAGCCTCCCCCAGGCCCCTCTAAACACAGCAGCCCCTCCCTGGGCCCTCGCGCACCCCACTTGGCTCTGTCCTCTTCACAGCACTCATCATCGTCATAACTGAATGGTCTGTTGTGCGTTTACTGTCGTTTCCTGCCACTGGAATACTGTCCCCTTGGGACAGGGACTTCCACTCGTACCGCTGTGCCCACCGCTGTGGCAGGGCCCGGCACGTGGGAGACATTCCGTAAACACTGGCTGACACAGTGATGGCTGGCTGTCCCCGCACCCGGGAGCTCCCCTAGTTCCCTCTGTCTCTTCTGTAAAACACAGTATAAACGGAGCCACTGGAAAAGGGAGTTGGAGCTGCCATCCCAGAGGAGCTGCCGTGCCCGTCTTAGGCCTCAAATCTCTGGAATGGGCTTAAAGCAACATTATGTCTCAAGGAACTGCTTGCAAATATGACAAAAAACAAAGCAAAGATATGACTACTGTGCCGATGGCTCCCAGACTGGAAATTAAAAACCTTTAGAATTAGCATCTCTATGTTGGCTGATCTGCACCAACAGAAATGCCTCCTTCCCGGATGTAACTGTTCCCCTTCCCGTCCTCAAAAATGCTCCCTAATCAGCACATACTTGGGTTTCTACCCGAATCAGTGCTTCCCAAATAGGTATTCTTTTCATCCTTTTTAAAAAATCTCAAGTAAGTGCTTGTTGCCTCTCCCTTTGGCCTGTTATTTTTAGGTTAACACCGCTTACCCTTCCTGACAGGGGGAGCACCTCCTTTCTCTCCGAACATCCTTCACCGCCCCCCCACCCTTGGCTCCTGGCCCTGGCCCACTCCACCTCCCACCTGTCCCACCGTCCACCCAGAGCAGGGACTGTCTCTTTTCCACCTCCGCCTCCTCCAGGCTGAGCCAGGGCCTGACATAACCCTGGTCCCCAGTAAACGTGGTCTGGACTGGACTTAGCCACCCTTTTGGTCGCTAGGCGGAGGGGTGAGGCAGGCGGGCCGTGGAGCGCAGCTGCAGCTGCACAGTTTGGGGAGGGATCAGGACGGGAGGGGCGAGGTGTCCCCCAGCTTCCCCTAGGAAATGATTTTTCAGTGGGAAGCCATAAAACTGTTCAAAGCACACGGTATCAGCCATGTAAACTGTGAAACAGACACAGTTCTTTTCTTTATAGGAGTATAGAAGATGGAACCACTCGTTCTTCATGAAGACTGAAAACGAAGCAAGCTTATGGCTCCACGGAAGCCAGGGAGAAGCCTGAGGCCCGAGTTTGTGGGGCACCGTCCAGAGCAGGGGCAGGACGGGGTGGCTCCTCCAGGTCCCCCCATGGTCCCATGCTGGTTGTGTCAGAATCCCCTAAAGAGGGGCTTGCAGCGGGGAGCCAGTGGAGGCAGGACAGGGCCAGGCTGAGACCTGGGAGTGCACAGGCCCCGGACTCACCTGTTTCTTGAGAGCGATCGACACTTTGCCGCGTTGCCTGCACGGTCAGGAAGTGGAAGAGGACCCACAGGGAGCAGGGAAAGCCCCGAAAATGGGGCTCGCTCCCCTGGCAGCCGACCCAGTTCACCTTCTTGGCAATCACAACGCCCTAAGGGACACAGATGAACGTGAGTGCACACACGGAGAAGAGAAAGGATGGAGATGGGAAGGGAAGCTTCCAGGAGACCGGAAGGTCTGCTCACAGCCCTAAGACGAATGAGCTCCCTCTCTCAGGCCACCACCGCGAGGGGGGCATTTCCCTTCCTCTGGCCACACCCCCCAAAGCAGCATCAGAGCTGAAAAGCTGTGACGCAGATCAAGTCACATGTTTATTCTAGTTTCAACTTCTCCATCTGTAAAACGAGGGGCTGGTCTTGGAGGTTTACTGTCCAGCTTTGACATCCTCCAAGTCTGTATGGCTCTGCCCTCTGCTGGCTGCCCTGGCCCACCTTCACCAACACCGGCGTGAGCGGCGCCCCTGGAGAGGCACAGAGGAGCCGTGCTGAGCAAGCAGCCCCGGGTGCTTGGAGGCCACAGGGGGCAGCTGTTAAAAATGGTCACAACCGGTGTCTCCCAATCGCTTTTAAATCCCAACCCAACCACGTATGGGCTTAGAAAGTGACTTTGCCTCAGTTTCTTCATCTGCTAAATGGGGACAATACCCACCTTCAATTAATGTTGGGGGGTTAAGATATGCATGTAAAGAGCTCGATAGTAACTTACTAATGATCAATGGAAAGACCCAACCAAGATCACTGATTCCTTCCTGAATGCAAATGGTAGAGGTCAGAGGTCAGCGCTACCCCTCCACTCCCAGTCACAGCGATGGGAGAGGATCTTCCACTGCTGCCCCGTCTCACCTCCTTCCTGTTTTCCAGGGCAGTCTGAAAGAAACCGTAGGGAATTTTCTTCCTCTGCTGCTTCTGGAGCCAGTCGTTGACGGAGTGCAGGAAGTTCTGGACCAAGGGCTGGCCGGGGAAGTACTAGGGGAGAAACAAGTGCAAGATGGAGGTGAGACACCATCCCCCACGGGCCCCCAGCCCCGGGGTGGGGGGCAAAGTGGGCCAAGGCGGGAAAACTTTCTGCCTAAGACACAGATGTGGCTCCTCACCACCCTGGCTCTGGGCACCTGGCGAGGGGCGGAGGAAGGGTGGGGGGAGGAGACAGGCTGGCAGTGGGGCTGCGCCCTGAAGGCCTCCTCCTCCCGAGGCTGGGGCTCCTGTGTGGACCCCCGACCGCACGCTGCCACGGGGCAGAGGGCTGCTGGGACCCTGGGGACCTTGCACAGGGCAGCTGACTGGCTGACTGACCGACCGGCTGGGCGAGGCTGGCAAACAGCCTTTCATCTGTATTCCACGCTGCCAGTGGGGCCGAGGCAGCCCACGGGCTCATAGCCAAGATCCCAATCTTGATGGCAACTCCCAGTAGTCTCTGAGGAACACGAAAAGCTGCTCTGACAAAGTCAGCTCAAATCTGATTAGTATCAGCACTTTAAAGCCACAGGGACCCCGGGGAGGAGGACAGATATGTGTGTGCGTGCGAGTGCCTGTGCACAAATGCACGGGGCCGGGGCAGGAGTGAGGGGCACAGCTGAGCAGGTCAGGAGGACACCACCGAGAAGCCTGCAGAGGACAATTCAAGCAAAGAGGACCATGTGAGAGAGGAAAGGTTCTGGAGATCGGAAACGATCACGAAACAGAAAAACCTGCCAACCGGCCAGTCTTCTGGGAAAACCATTCCCTAATCTTATCAGCCCTCCTGGTCCGGACACGTCCCCCGAGGGAGGAGAACCGGGAAGAACCCTGGGCTCGGACACGCTGCCTCTCGCTCAGCTCACACAGCTCTGGCTCTCAGCACAGATTTACAGCTTCAAGTCAGCATCCCTCCCTGACCTTCGCCCGACATCCGGACTTGGAACCTTCCGCCTGCTAAGGCCAGGGTGTCAGGAGGGAGGATGAATTAAGAGGCTCTGGGTGACAGGGAGGCACTTTCTCTGCTGAGAGCAGGGAAACCCTGGTGACCACATGCCACCCAGTGGCCAGTCCTGCCAGACACTCATGTGAGAAAGCAGGGAGCGCCCCAGCTCAGGCGGGCAGGGGCAGGGGCAGGGGCAGGGGCAGCGGCAGGGCAGCGGCAGGGGCAGGGGCAGGCAGGGGCGATGAGTGCCTCCCACCAGGCACAGCGGGGCTGAGGCAGAGGGAGCACTGCGGCCCTCCATGCTCTCAGTGCCCCAAGAACGTGGGGGGTGAGGGCTTGGGTTGGATGACATGTGGGTGCAAGTCTCAGCTCGGCCGCCCACTGGCTGGAGGGCCTGGGACAAGGTGCTTTCCTCCCGGGACCTTCCTCCCCTCCCTGAGATGGGATCCCCACCCTGTGGTTTGCTATGAGAATTACAAACGAGCTAATACACAAAGAGCACTTTGCAGAGACGGGCACCCTGTCCGAGCTCACGAAACGGTAGCTGCTGCTATTGTCACTGCGCAGGACGCAGCTGCCCACAGAAGGGCAGGGCCGAAATAGTCCGCAGTCTCCACGGATGTCTCCAGGGATGTGGGCCGGCTCAAACGGGCCCTCTGCTCTCAGTCCTGCACAGCTGGGCTCCCCTCTGTGCCGAGGCCAGCCCTGTAGTCTCTGAGCCCTGGCTTTGGGCAGGGGGTGGGTCCTTCATCCCAAACTCATTCCCAGCTCCTGCTGAGGGCGGGGGCTCAGCTGGTGCCATCGAGAGGGTGCTGTTTAAGCCTCTGCCCGGCTCCAGCATTTCCTGGGACCCATTCTTCCCCTCTGGCTGCAAACAGTCCCTCTGGGGCCAAACAAGACATAATTTCCCTGGTCGGTCCTTTGTGGAGGACCAGGCTGGAGTGGGGGGTGCTCTTCTCTTTCTGAGCGATGCCTGCGAAACACCCTGGGTGTCAGGTGGGTAGCACACAGAGCCACCCAGGACGTTCTGCCTGACTCTCTGGGCCAGCCACCCCAGGCCTCAGCGACTTGGGGACCCAGCAGCTCACAGGGCCTCAGGGGAAAGGCCTCTATTATCAGAATGGGCTGGAGAACAGGGCTCCGCGTGGGGGGGACCTCAGGCAGGGCCAAGGGTTGTCTTCCCTGGGACGGTAACAGCACTATGATGAGCGCTGGCGACCTCAGGGGCCCTCCGTGTAATCACATGGGCGCGACTAAGCCCAGTGAGCGGAAGGCCAGGCCGGCCAGGTGGGCAGAGGGACCAGACCGGCCGGCAGTTCCCGAGGGAGAAGTGCAGTCACTCCCAGAGGTGACAGCCCCAGCTGCCCGCAGACCTGCCCCCAGAAGCTCAGACCTGACGCCCGGGGCTGAGAGTGCTGAGTCAGCGGTCAGGCTCTGAAGGGGACCGGAGCGCGGATCTGACTCAGCAGCCCTCAGCGGCCAGAGCCAGGGGTTGAAGTAGGGCACACGGCACATACGGAACCAGAGAGGACACAGGGAGGGAGCAGCAGGCAGGTGCAGAGGGAAGAGGCAGCCCACATCCCACCTGCAGAGGAGCAAGGAGCATGGCAGAAGGCACAGGCTCTGGAGCCCGACTGCTCAGTTCACATCCCGTCACACCTCCTGCCCGGGAGGTGGGGAGGCCTCGGGCAAGGCTCCTGAGCACCCTGGGCCCCTTAGCTGGGGGCGACACTCTCCACCCTGCAGCCATGTGTGCCTGGCACATATCAGGTCCTCCGTTTGTAGCAGCTGCATTTCAGGGCGTGGCCTCGTGGGCAGACAGAAGGAAGGCCCGGCTCGGGCTTGGCACCTGGGTCTGGCTCTGCTCAGTGTCTGGGAGGGCACAGGCGATTCAGAGGCGGCTTCATTCCCTCACTGCGGCGCCCACGGGTCCCGCTTCCCAGTGACCACGGCAGGCAGTGAGGCCACGCTCCAGGGTTACACCTGAAGCCGCTGGGAAATCCCCGGACATCTGGCCCATCCCACCCACACCCCTGCCCCTGCACAGGGTTGTCCCTGGCAGTGCGGGCTGACGGGCATGGCTGAGGCTGCAGGGCAGCAGCCCATGGTGGCCTAGAACAGCCGTGGGGTCAGATGTCCAGCCAGACCATGCGCTCCCGAGGGAGGGGCCGGGCTGCGTGCGCACTGACCCTCGGGGAGCTGCACAGACGTCGGCCAGGGCCCGCTCACCTGCGCCAGGACTGCCACAAACTTTTTCAGGGCCACCAGGCGCTGCCCCTCCAGGAGGGAAAACTTGCCCACTTCCACCCGCAGAATGTAGTGCAGTGCGGATTCCAGGTCAGCCATGTAGATCTTGGAGCTGAGGACCCAGACGGGGCAGAGAGAGAAAGGGGTGTTAGCCACGGGGCAGGCGGGGAGGAGGCCCAGGGCTAAAGGGAGAGACCAGGAAGGCCACCACTGATGGTCCCAGAGTCCTGAAAGTTGGCTCTGGCCTCTGCCAGTAACTGTGGCCTTGGGTGTTTTATTTAATGTCTGTGAGCCTCAATTCCTCATCTGTACGATGGGATAATAAACTGCTCACAGGTAGGCAGCTGCGGGGATAAAATAAAAACACAAATATGTGCCCCCAGCAGCTCCGGGCATGGAGCAGGGGTTCCCCTCTGCAGCCCAGGGCCACCCCTCCCATGACTCACTAAAGGTGTCTCACCCCGGCCACTCGAGGAAAGTAGAGTTTTATTCTCAGTTCTGAACAAAGACCCCAAGGGACAGATGGACAGTCCCACACAATGTGGCTCTGAAAGGGCTGGGCATGGCGGGGCGGGCAGGGCTCCATTCACATCTCCTGGCTGATTCAGCCGGGGAGGCTGCAGGCTCCAAGCTGGCTGCTCTACCCTGGGGCCCAGACACTCACTGGGGTCTGGGCTCAGGGCGCTGACGGGCAGAGGTCCTCGAGTGCTGGCTGCTTCTCCAGCCGCCTCCTGAGACCTGAGTCCTGGCCTCAGTTCTACAGGGAGCTACCTCTGGGAGCTGGGCCGCCTCACTCTACCCCCTGGGCCTCAGGGTCACCCTACCCCCTAGGGTTGTAAGGAGCCAACAAGGTCAGCTCACGGGGGGCGGGGGGCACTGTGACCACCTGCACTTGACTCTGATGGAAAGTCTCCTGTCTGCTCCACGTGGTGTCCCTGGCCTCAGTTTACCTCTCCAGCCTTACGTTCTGCCTGAGGAGTGGCCTCATGACTGAGAGGGAGAAGGCACGGAAGGTGCCCGGCACAAAGCGTGGCACACGAGGCCAGTGAGTGTCACCTAGGACCACCACAATGCTCTGAGTAATCACAATGTGAACGGTCATGACGACCATTCCCACCTGTTCGTGTCTCTTTCCTTCTCCCGATTTACTAAATCGGCACTTTCCACCCTTGAAGTCCCCGAGGCTGGGGTGCCAATTCCTCCTGCAAGTCAGATGGCCTTTCCCGTTCCCTCACGCAGCCCCCTTCCTAATGCGCTTGGGTTTGCCGCTGGGTGTCGGCACAAGAGGTTAACGGCCTTGTCCCCCTGCCCCAAAAGCAGGAATTCTACCACAAGAGCGGAGTCTTTCTAAAAATAAAACCATCGTGACTGACTCGGTATGTTTTTCTGACTTGGAATATAGCTAGAAAACCTTATGAAAATAAGCGTAAAATGAGCCCACGTTCTATTTTGCCTTTTACGAATTGCTTTCACTAGGAAGAAAATGATGTTAAATTGGGACTGTCCTGGAAGATTCTGGATGTGTGGCACTCGAGGTTCCAGGCCCCTCCCTTGGGCAGTATTTGGCTCTTGTTACCTCTGGGGTGCAGAGAGAAGAGTAGCTTTCTCCTGCTTACAACTGTACGCAAAGACACAGGCCACCGCCACGTGCACTGAGCTCCCCGCCTGGCCGTGTGGCTCAGGTGGCTGGGCGTCATCTGTGCACCGAAAGGTTGCGGGTTTGATTCTCGGTTGCAGGCTTAATCCTCGGTGGGAGGGCGTGCAGGAGGCAGCCAATCAATTTCTCTCTCACATTGATGTTTCTCTCCCTCTCCCTCTCCCTCTCCCTCTCCCTTCCTCTCTTTCTAAAAGTCAATTTAAAAATCTTTTTTTTTTTTAAGTAGTGAGCTCCCGACACCAGAACATTCAAGTGAAGCTGGTGCCTTCTAGAAGGAAGCTGGGGAGGGACTGCGTGGGCCGGACTCCAGCTGCCGGTGCATCTGCAGTCACACTGCCTCGCACGCAGCAGCCCTCAAAACGACTTGCTGAAGAAACCACTGCCTGGGTGGGGGGCTGGTTTGGAGGCCACGGACGATCTTTCCAAGCCGATTCTACTTGTTTTTAGAGAGAGTTAAGCTTCAGAAATGTGGGTATTGGGAAGTATTCATTCCATCGCAGGATACAAGGAAATGCTGCTGCTCACACATCCAGGGCTCTCCTGGGAGCCCCCAAAGGCCACGGGGGTTGGGGCTAGGACAGCATGTGCTCATCCCATGACAAGGAACAGGGTGTGGTATGAAGGGGCGTCTGTGAGCAGAGGGAAGGCTGGGGTGGGGAAGGCTGAGGGAAACGGAGTGGCCTTACCGGTCTGCAACTTTCCACGCGGTGGGAGCGACCGTATTCGCAGTGATGGGCGGAACCGTGGTCCGGGCAGCCTCCCGGGTGGCCCCAGCGAACCTCTGCAGGTAATTGGTATAGAAGGACCTGGATTCCATAAGCCTGCGAGGGGAGAGCGCCACGGAGGAGAGGCGGTGAGTACAGAGACACAGGACCCAGAGCCAACTCAGTCTCAGCCACAGTGAGGTCAAAACCCGGCACCTATGCCTCACTTCCACCTTCCTATTCACTGTTCACACTGATGACAAATCCTATGTGCAAACGCGGCTCGCCTGCCCTGAGAGGCGGTGGGCCCAGCACCTCGGGCCAGTGGTCCTGCCCAAGGACAGGACGACACCTTCCCGAGACCAAAGGTGCAAAGTGGCGCTGACCGCAAGGAAGCTGCCGCTCACACACTTGCTCTGAGGAGCCAGAGGGGACACTGCTCCCCAAGGAAGTCACGGAAGTTTCAGAGGTGATTTTTAAAAGCAAGCAACAGATAAACCAGGAACATGCTCAAATCCTTTAGATTTCTTTCTCTCTCCTGATAGAGAGGGGTTCACAGGGGAGGCGGTGTCCCCTGGCCCGGGCCCGGGGAGGGTGGCTGAGAGGACAGTGGCAGTGTGAGGGGACCCCAGGGGAGCTGGCATCGGGAAGCATCGCTTTCCACTCCGCCGACCTGGCCCGATGTTTATCAATGAGCAGATGGCTCGGAAGCAGCGTCGTCACAAACAATTTTCCCCTCCACCAGCTCCCAGTGAGGAAACAATGCCATCTCCCCGGCCCCCCCCTCCGCCGGTACGGGAGCTTTCTGGGCCTGCGCAGAAAAGGCGTCCCTCCCGCCCCCCTGCCCCATCAGAGCGCTCTGACACCCTCTGGCCCAGGCTGACTGGTGATTAGGCCAGCGGGGCAAGTGGCCGCCCTGCCCAGCCTCAGCGCAGGGTGGCACTAATGGCCCAGAGGGACAGCTCACTGGGCACCTCCAGCGAGCCTTGATCTCCCGGCCCTCGAGCTCCTGCTGGCAGGGCCAGGCCGACATCAATCATCTGCCCAGGGAGGGCACCGAGGCACCATCTGGCGCCATTTAACGGGCCATTCAGCAGCGGCAGCCTGACAGGGGCTGAGGGTGGCCTGATTGTTTCTCTTGGCATTTTGGAACTGGCTATTGTCTGGCTCCTAATGAACTTTTCTGCAATTAGGAAACCAAAGGGAGGGAGGGTCAGGCATACTTGAGTGCCTGCCAGGCCTGCAGCCTGCCAACGCGTCTGTCTGGACAGAGGCAGGAGGACAGGGGCAGGGCTGCGGTGGGGACTGTGCCGAAGCACCAGGCTGGGTGTGCCTGGAGCCTGCGGCCCGACGCCTGGGCTGGGGTCTGAAGCAGCCTCTGGGCCCAACACGGTCCCACTCCCACAGGCAGACGTCGGCTTCTCCTGCAGAGGGTGCTCCTGGCTTGGCCATGGGCTCCTCGGAAGGTTCCAGGGGAAGAACTGTCAGCCCCTGAAAAAGGCCCGCAGGCTCTCCGAGCAGGAAGAAGGGATGGGCACAGAGAGGGAGGAGACTGGGAGGAAAGACCACACTCACACAGGAACCCGGGAGGCAGAGCCGTTCCGAAACAGCAGGTAGCAAGACGGGAAGTCGGTGACGCCAAACTTGCTCACCACGTCGCCCTCCGTGTTGAGGACCCTGCGCACCGCAATGCCTTCGCGCTGGGACAGGTCCAGAATCACCTGCAGAGACAGTCAGACAGCTGGGCTACGCCACGGGGCAGAGGGGGCCCTGACGCGCACCTGGGTGGCAGCGCCATCCACTCTACACCTTTCAAATGACAGACTATTGTGATGAGCCAGAGTCTCCGGCCACCAACCAAATGCACCCCAGAGGTAACAAGAGCCAAACACTGCCCAAGGGAGGGCCTGGAACCGCGCGTGCCACACATCCTGAATCTCCCAGGACAGCCCCAATTTAACATCATCTTCTTCCCAGTGAAAGCAATTCGTAAAAGGCAAAATAGAACGTGGGCTCATTTTACGCTTATTTTCATAAGGTTTTCTAGCTATATTCCAAGTCAGAAAAACATACCGAGTCAGTAATGATGGTTTTATTTTTAGAAAGAAATAGGAAGGGGAACAAGGATATTAGCTAACATCTATTGAGCATGTGTTATGTGCTGTATATAGGGCTGCTTCATTTAATCTTCAAAATAACACTATGCAACAGGAACGATCAGCAAACCAGGCTGCCTGGATTGGAAACCTGGTCCCACTGGCTTCAACCTCTCCCTGACTCAATTTCCTGACTTGCAGAATTATAACAACAATACCAACTTTAGGGGATTGAATAGGTTAATTTTATAAACGTGCTCATGACAATGACTAGCAAATAGTAGGTACTGTAAGCATTCATTTAAAAATAAAGAAAGAAAGAAACTATTGTAGATGAAGAAACGGAGGCTTAGAGGTGAACCGTGTTTCCAGGTCACACAGCCAGGGAGCGCCATCGGGCTGCAAAGCCTGGGCCTGCCCCCTCCTGCCGCTCAGACGAATCCCCATCCCTGAGCACCTCTCCATGGACAGGCTGCAGGGGCTCTGTTCCTGGTTACTCTGGGGACTAGGGGGAGAGGGAGAAGAGCTGATCCCGATGAACATTTATCCATCACTTGCATGTGACAGGCAGGACCCCCGGCCTGGACTGGGAGCCCGGGAGGATCAGGCATGTCTCCACAAGCTCCCCGTGCTTCCCTTCTCAGGGCGAAGGGCCTGGAGACAACGCAGAGCTCTCAGCTGAGCGTGATGAGTGTCAGGAGGAAAGCCACTCACAGCCAACAGCGGTGCTGACCTGCGCCCCAGCCCCCTCACATCTCTTCCGTCCCTGGGAGCTGCCCTAGCACCTCTCCCATGCACTGGCCCGTCCCACCTTTGCATCTGGAGGACCCGCACGTGGCCTCGTCCATGAGCCGGTGGCGGCGGGAAGGACAGGTTTCTGCGTTAGGCCAGGGGACTGGATCTTCACCCCGTACCCACTCCGTGCCAGCCACGCATCCGGGCCCTTTTCCTAAACTGCCTCAGTTGACTTTCCCAACAATCCTCTGAAGAAAGGCAATTATCACTGCTTCACAGACAGGGAAATGCGGCTCAGAGCAGCTGAGCAACTTGATCACGATGTATCATGTACGTGATGGAGTGGAACTGCAAACCTGCCTGGTTCTGTAACTGCCTCCCCTGTGAGGGACCCCACTTCCTCATGGACTGCGTGATCTCTGATGTTATCCGCCCCCCCGCCCCCCCAATATATTTCACTCCCATTCTACAGGGATGAGAGGAGGGCCAGTGTGGAGACGACACGGGCTCTGGAGGCAGGCAGAGCTGGTTTAAAAAGCCTGCGCTGCAGTCAATGGCTGTGTGATCTTCGACATGGTACATGCTCGCCATTGTCGTGAAGATTAGCGACTCTGTGTGCCAGCATCCAATCCAACGCTCAATAAACTGCAGGTCTTATCGAGGTTGGTTTCGATGAAGGAGATAAACACAGACGCAGGGCACGTGACATACAGGATGGTCAGTGACAGTGAATTAACTTGGTACGGTGACAGAGGTAACTAGACTTATTGTGATTATTTAAAAATGTATACAAATGTCAACTCACTGTGTTGTATACCTGAAGCTAATAGAATATTGCATGTCGATTACACTTTGATTAAAAAAGAAAAAGAAAAATATATACAAAGGTTTTAAAACAGAAAGACCCAGCTGCTGCACTTCCCGTTTCTCCCAGCAGGGGTCAGGCCCGTGCTGGGTTCATAAGAGAGACATGAATGAGACCCCAGAATTTGGGGGACAGCCCTGCTCCTGAACTCACTGGGCTCTCCCCCAAGGGCTATCCAGGAGTTACAAGGACCCTGAGGGCAGCTCACCTCTCTACCCAGGTAGGAGCCTTTCTTTTCAAAGATCAGGGCCAGGCACTCCTCGTCGTTTCTGGCAAAGAACCCGTCGATCTCCTCCAGCCTGCAAGAGACAAGGCGGCAGTCACTCCACAGCTGGTGGGAAAGAAGCAGAAGTGCTGGTGACCAGCGGACACTGGGCGACAAACACAGCCACACCAACCTCCTCTACTCAAGGCTTCCTGGAGGTCACCCCCTGCCTGCGCTCCAGGGGGGTCGGGGGTAAACCAAACCCTTAGTCTCAAAGGACGGTGCCCCTTACCTAACCCTGGCTCTTCATCTCACCCACCTGGCGGGTTTGCTTTGCCATCCTGTCTCTTTAAGAGTCAGGAGGGAGTAGGGGTGGTCTGGGGAGGAGGACGGGAAGGGACACCTGGAGACCATTGTCTCTGTGTTCTGGGTAAGGCCCAGGCTCAGTGAATATGGATTCTGTTGGTTCCCTAGGAGACTGGCGATCAGTACCCACCAGAGACAAGCCTGGGTCGGTGGCAAGTCACTACCGACGGGGGGATGTGCTCCTTCCTCTCCTGGAGAAGCATAAGAAAGGAACCGCAGAACCAGAGAGTCCTCGGTACGGGAGCCCGCAGACGCTATCTAATCCAACCTCCTTACTTTAAGACGAGGAAACTGAGGCCCAGGGCATAGGCGGAAATTAATAAGGTGGCAAATTTTATTATGACCCCAAATCGGAGAAATAGCTACCGATTATTTTCCTAACTCAAAGTTCAACCGAAAAGAAATGCCACAAACAAAAATGATTTGTCTCCTAGCTCTACTGAAGGGCAGAACATCATCACACATGCCTAAGAGGCCGCAGGTGAGACGGCACGGGGAGGGGGGCTACATCTTCCTGTTACCCCCAACCTAGTTCCCGCCACTGGTGATGTGGTGGTGATCACCTCAAAACAGAAGGCACAGCGTGGGGCCAGCGCCGGCGCCCCGCCCAGCGACAGCACAAACGGGTATGCCAGAGTGGGGGGGCCAGAGTGTACCCCAGTCAGCAGGTGGAAAAAGGTGCGGCTCTGGCCCCGCCTCTCGGGCACATCCGTTCGTGCTGTCACTGGGCGGGGCGCCGGCGCTGGTCCCCGTGTTACAAGGGGTGTTGCCCTAACTGGCCACAGAGAGGAAGACATGTAGGCTGACAACTGCACCTACAAACCCAACGCACATGACTCCTCATTTTCCCTAAGTCCCCCTCCTCCGGGGGCCTCACGGACACCCTGGACCCAGCATGTGGTCTCGGTGTGGTTTGGGTCCCAGGAGGCACCCATGCCAAGCCGGGACCCTGCTCCTTACTTCTTCCATTTCTCAATGACCGTGTCTCCCATTTTCTCACATCCCCCGTGGTGCATTTTCAGCACCTCATTTTCTTAGAAAAGGGGCAATCCTGGAAGCCTGCCTGGAACGCAGATACAGGCCACCAGCCCCCAGGCCTGACCCTCGGCAGTACAGGGAGCAGAGTCTCACCCCACCCCAGTCATAGCCGCTACTCAGAAAAAACAATCACCTTCACTTTCCAGGCACCAGGAAGAACCAACCTGGGTCCCCTCCCTGCGATCCCCACCGCCCTCTCGCCCCTAGGCCTGTGGTCCTGGCCCACACGGCACCGAGCCCGCCCCGTCCCCAGTACCCGGTCGGCTCCAGCGGAGGACAGGCAGGGGGCCACGTGGCTCCATGGGTCTCCAGGGCGTCAATGAGCCTCTCCCGCAGCGTCTGCATGTCAGCTCCAGCCACTGTGAAGGAAGACGGACACGGGAGGAGAGCAGAGGGGATCCAGCGCCCCCGTCAGCTTCACCCCCAGCAACAAAGGGCCCAGGAAGAGCAGGGCGTGTCAGGCCTGCCCTGCACTCACAGCCCTGCGCTACGCAAGGGGACTCCTCCCTCAGACCTGAGTCCCTCCTGTCAGGCCCGCACTTCTGATGCCAGCCCCTGACCCTTAGGGAGATTCTGGGAACACGGGACCCTCCCCGCTCCCAGGACCCTGGATGGACCAATATGGAAGGGCTTGCCAGCCTCTCTGCTCAAAGACAGTTGGGAAACACATGCTGCTTTCCACCAGGGAACTCCTCACTCTGCAGACCTGGCTGCGCTTTTGTCCCAGCAGAAACCCCGGGATAGAGGGAGGCAGGAGAGGAAGACGCCACCAACGCCCACAGGCCAACGGCGGCCAGGACACCCACCTGCCAACGTCGCTCCAGGGCCACCCTTGGAAAAGGCCTTGAAGAACTGGAAACAAACACACAGACAGAGTCAGTGAGTGGCAGGTGCGGCTGAGGGCAAACGGGGTGCCTCCTGGAGCTGCGTTCAGACCCAGCTGCTCACGAAACCGGTGGCTCTGGGCAAAGAACCTAAGTTGGTGAGCGCCCGTTTCTTCACGTGGAAAAGCCGACGGAGCTGGACGCAGACTTCCTTCCCCACTGTCCTCGCACCCAACCCCTAACCCACAGCCGGAGGCACCGAGGGAGGCTGGAGGCAGCCGCCCACAGGCTTGACGGCAGGTGGACGGCTCACAAGGCCCCAGAGCCGGCACGAACTGCCGGGAAGATGTGCTGCATGAACGAATAGGAAGACCACTGCTACTCTCCCTTGCAGACCCATCTGACAACATGAAGTGAAGTGAGGTCAGACACGCCCTGGAATTGTCAGCCGCCCGCGGAGGCCATCTGTCCTTGTCCCTGATCTTGGAAAAGGGGGTGGAAGCTGCTGTCTCTGTCCACTCAACTCCCCCCCTGGCTCAGCCGACGCCCCACGTTCGGTCCTGCTGAAGGGTGGGCCGGAGCCTCTGAAGAAACAGGTCTTGTAACAGACAGACCAATTGGACTCACACCTTTGCCCTTTTCCCATTTACATGACACTCCAGGCCCAGTCTGTCACTCCTAGGTGAGAGGACAGACAGACAGATGGAAGTAAGCGAGCGGCCAGAGTTCAGTAGTCCTGCCAACAGCCACGGAACTGCTGGGAAAGAGCCCACAGGCCGGGAAGAGGACGTCTCCTGAGGTCTCTAACCTCGGGGCCACTTGTGAACACCTTTGGCCTCTGCCTCCAACAGAGTGGCCAGCTGGCCTTGCCCAGGCTGGTGGCGGAGCGCGGGCCCCTGCGGCACCCTGGCTGTGTAGGCAGTCATTAACCTCTAGGAACCGACTCATCTTTACAGCGAGGATGACACCATATACCGTGAAGAACTGCTGTGAGGAGTCAGTGATAATACCTCTAAAGAGCTCAGTACGGTGCCCGGGAAATACAGTAAAGGGGTCACGAGATGTCATCATCATCATCCCTCCCCTTGTTCCTGCCTCTTAAACACCAGGCGAGAACATGAATGGAAACTTTCACTCTGGGTGAGAACCACCCACTGCCATCTGCCACGCACAGCTCCGTGTTCCTCATGGAGTTCTTTGCAGCGACTGAACACGGTTGGAATTAACAAAATCGCACGCTAGCCTGACCCTGGTAAAAACGATCACGAGTGTCTTGGACTGTGACATGAGAGCAAATAGGAAAGCGTGTGCAGGCATTTAGGGCTGACGTGGTCTCTCACAAAATGCACCTCTCTGTGGTCCGGGTGCTCACACACAGGAACCCCGAGGCTGATCCTTACAGCTGTGGTTTCCATGGCGACGGCACCCCTCTATGTACAGACAGACCAGGCCCCGGCTTGCTGCACAGGCAGAAGACACTCCTGACATCGAGAAGCCTGACACCGCTGGCTTTCCCAGGGCTACCGCTGGCATTTTCACTGACAGCAAAGTAGCACAGTAACTTCCTCACCACCGGCAGGCTACCAGGTGCTCATGAGAAGAGGCGGGCATTACCTCCATCAAGAGGCAGCCTCCCGGACCTTCTGAAGGCCCAGCCACAGGCAGGCATGGAGTCAGACAGGAGCCGGGGTTAGCCAGAGTGACCCAGGGGGACGCAGGGACTCCAGGGAAGGGCTCACCTCCTTCCCGGCACCTCTGTGCTCCCGCCCCGCTTCCCCCCCGCCTTCCCTTCTGTCATCAGAGGCTCCCATCCACCTAGTCCTAGAACAGTGTCACCTTGAGCTCCTTAGGAACTTTTCCTGTTAATTAATCTTCCCTCTTTCCCCCTTTTCCGCCAGCTTCTCCCCTATGCCTAACAGATCCTCCTAATCAAAGCTGTTGTGGGCTTTTTTAAAGAGAAAGGACCAGAGGGGAAGGAGCACGGGAACAGAGAGCGGCCGCCTTCCTCCCCCAGTTCCGCACTGCCTGGTCCCCTGCAGCCAAAGCTCCAGCCCGAATCCGCTCCTCTCCTCCCACTTCCCTTCTCCCTTCGTGCCCAGGACCAGCCGCTGTGGTGCGCTCAGCGGACCGGACCGCCTCTGCCAGTCCAGCGGCCTTCCTGCACCCGCTGCAGTGTCAGAGCTATCACTGCCTACCACGCCCCCCCCCCCCCCCCCCCCATGGCCAGGGTTTGCCATTTTTGTGCCACGTTTTCCTGACACTCTCCTCCTTTGCCTTCAGGTCACCACCGTCCCTCGTTTGCCTGACACGGACCAGGCCTTCTTGGCCACCTTCACGACCTTCCCCTCGCCCTTGTCCCAGTCTCGCCCTTGACTCCTCTCAGGGGCCACAGCCCTCGCCATGCCCTGCCCACCGTCTCTCCCACGTCTCTCCCACAGCCACAGGTCAGATTAAGACGCTCTTTTGTTTACAAACCCAGGGAGGCATTGTCACAAATGCAGGGGACCAGGCATTGCGCTCCTGAATGAATGAGTGAACGAACCAACGAGTGAAGCAACAAACAAACCTGAGTGGCCCCCTCGCCAACGTCATCTCCTTTGTCTCAGTGATTTGCAATCTGACCCCTCTGTCTCAGGTCCTCGAGGTCCTAGACTTCTGCTACTTCCTGGTGCCCTCCACACAGGGGTCGGGGCAACACTCCCCTTTCTAAGACTGAGTCACCCCTCCCCCAACCTGTTTCTCCACCTCTGTTCCTACCTCACCCAGTGACCGTCCTCCTCACAGTGGCCCAGCCCAGCACTGGCCTCCCCCACAGCCCCTCATCCAGTCAGCTGACAAGTTCTGAGGACTTGACCCTCGTGAACCCTCCTCAACAGTCCTCTAGGCCAGCCGCCTTGTCCGGACCAGGGCCGGCCCCCGAGCTCCTGGCCTGCTGTGACAGTCCATCCCAGTCCTCACTTCCTTTGAAGTTTTAACATGCTCAGTCTTTTCATTCCCCAACCATCTTCCTCTGCCACTTCGCTAACTCCCCTCAGGCATAATTCTGGTCTGGCGCGTCACCCCTCCAATCTCTCCCGACTCCTCACTGCCAATGGATGATGCCCAGCTCACCACATCCTCGACCTTCCAGGGCCTGACCCCAGACTTAGCTCCCACTGCCCCCCATTCCCTACACTTCAGCGTCAATGGACTTCAACCTGAACTTCCCACCCACCCGCCTGCCCACCTCCATGACTGGGGGGGCGGGGGGGCGGGCAGGACTCCAATGGCTAGTTCATCTCTGCCAGCCCCGTTGGCCGGGCACAGTGTCCGGGACATGGAAGTTACTCGAAGACGCCTGTTCAGTTAAACTGAGAAGCTCTGCCCTTTGATCACCTTGGAGGCTCATGTAAAAGTCTCAGTAAAACCTAGTCCGGGCACATTTTTGCCCTCTTATTAAGTCAGCTGTGGGAGGCGTGTGCCCTGCCCAAGGGAAACCACCGCACGCTGGGAAACAGGCAATTAGGGCTCCAGCGGCGAGTTTTCTTTTCTCCAGGAGCACCCGGCCCCTCTCCTTCCGTCGCTTTACACGGGAGCGTCTGTGGTCCTCAACCTCGGAGCCCCTGGAAGACCCCTGCATCTCCCCGAAGGCAGGAGACCTGCTGGCCCTGGAGACCAGCTGGCATCGGGCTGACCTTTACCAACCTAACCAGGAGCAGCTGCCTTCTGAGGGCAAAACAGGGTGGGGAGAAAGCGCACTTTCTAGGGGTGACCATCAACGGCGTGGAATCCAAGCTTTTAGAACACGTTTTAAGAAATACAACTGAGTCCCCAAATACCTTAAGGCGAGCCCAGAGGCTCTGCAAGCATAACCATTCCTCCGTTGTGGGAGTCAGTGGAGGAGATGGCGGAAGGGCAGGTGACTGAGTGAGGGCCCCTCTCCTTTTTCCCGAGAGGGGCAGGTGACACCTTCCTGAGTCCTGTCCCCGCCGACATCACACCTCTAGCAAGAGCCACATAAGGTAACGGCCCAGACTCCATCCGACCGCATGTCCACACTCCCAGCCTTGAATGCAAGGACCCACCAAGACTGGGCTCCCCGCTTCCTGGCATGACCTCAGCCCTGCACGGGAGCCTCCGCTCCGGCCAGACCAGTCTTCTCAGCACAGCACATCCTTCCCACACGGGCCCTGGCCTTCCCCTCCCACCCTGCCCACACTCCTCTCTCCTAGCCCGATCCCACCCGTCCTTCCACACCAAGCAGAGCTCCCCTCTCGCAGAAAACCCTCTCTGCTACTCGAGGTAAAGAGCTCAGTGAGCCAGCACAGCCCCAGCATTCGCTGCCCACAGACCACCCACTGCCTGGCAACTTGATGGTGAGCTCTGTGTCCCTGTGGGCAGGACCTTCGTGTCCGGCCTCTCGGGTTCCTGGCCATGTCCACATGCCTGGCCTCTCCCACAACGGTGAGCACAGTGCTGTGCACCCGGCAAGCACTCACGCAACAGCTGCTGATGGGCAGACCGCCTCCAGTGCAGTGCCCACCGAGGAGCCACCACGAGGCCCAGGGGCAACGGGACGGAAGACAGCCAGCGTTTAGCGAACACCAAGTAACATTACAGTGTCCCAGCACCTTCACACGGAAGACCTCATTTCACACTTGGCAACAACCTGTTAGGTAGGTACTGTCATCCCACTTTTACCGACAGGGAAACCGAGACCTGTGGCTGGGGCACTCCCGTCACACACGGTAAGCATGGAGCCATGTCGGTTATCTCCTCGAATCTTGCAAAGGGGAGACTTTTGTCCTCTCCCACCCCCGTGCTGCTGGTCCCTGTCATCTTGATCCCACCAGGCCTTTGGCCACAAAGGGTCCTGGTCCATTACGTACTGAGGGGCAGCCCTGTAGCCCATGGCAAAGCCCTTCCCCCCCAGAAGTTCCAGCCTCCGTCCAGGTGCCAAGCACCACCCAGAACCTGCTGGGAACCAGTCCCTCCCTGCAGTTTTGTTTTCTTCCAGCTGGGCTCCAGCAGCGCCAGGTGTTTGCTAAACAGGCTGGGCTGGTGGAAGCTCAGTTTGCTCATGGTGACAAAGGGCAGGAGGCAGAGGAAAGAGACAATGACATGGGACAATGACCTGTCACTGGGGGTGGCCGGACTCTTGGGTCGGCCTGTCCCCGTCCCATCAGGAACTTGCTCTTCCCCTCTTCAACCCATGTCCTTCTCTTGGTGCCCTCACAGCCTTGGAGGGTAGGACTGAGGACAGCTCCAGTCCCAGGCAGCAGCAGACAGGGCGACCAGGCTATCTCTCGCTGTTCGCCAGCCGGGCCGACCGCTAGGGTCTGCCCGTCTTTCTAGGGCACACAGGCACACTGCCCACAGGCACACCGGGCTCTCACTGGCCAGAATCTCTGCAGATCGGGAATCGTTGTACTGTTTTCCAAACACTGAAAGCAAACTAGCCATCAGTTGTAAAGTCAATTTAGTGAGTCACAGTATTTTTAAAAAATAAGCAGAACAGCCCAGCCAGTGTGGCTCAGTGGTTGAGTGTCGACCACAAACCACAGTTCGACTCCCGGGCAGGGCACATGCCCAAGTTGCAGGCTCCATCCCCAATGGGGGGCATACAGGAAGCAGCCAATTGATGAGTCTCTCTCATCACTGATGCTTCTCTCTCTCTCTCTCCCTCTCCTTTCCTCTTTGAAATCAATAACAAATAAAAACATACAGAACAGAAAGGATCAGTGTGTACAGCACTTAGAATATTGTTTCATGAAACATGTGTTTCTGTGATAACAGAAACCACCTCTGGGTCTCTTAATGTGCACCCCTCACTGCAGGTCACACGAACAATGTCTGGACGCCTCTGCTCAGGGCCTTAGAGCAGAGACCCGCCAGGAGCTCGACCCATGGGCGCCCTGAACTAGAGCCCCAAGCTCGGGGCACCGAGCGCTCTCCTTGCCGAAACTGACCTGCGGGCTCCTCGGGAGAGGCAGGGAGGTCACACCACTGCCTCCGGGGCTCTTAAGAAATGGGCACGTGACTACCGGCCTGGCCACCCAGGTGCTGCCCGTGTGGAGGCAGGGGAAGGTCAGGGCCTTGGCTGGCACAGCCAGCTGGGTGGTTACGGAGATGATTAATCACTCGAGGCATTCGGGCTGCGTGTGCTGCGTGACCTGGGTAGGCAGCGAGGAGCTGTTAGATGTCCTGGCTGGCTGGCCGCCTCCTCCACACCCACTGAGCCCAGCCTCTCCCAGGCAGAAACAGAAAGCCCACGAGCCAGGCCCCACAGAACCCCCACAGGGTGTCTTGACCTGGCCACGGTGTCAAGGCCAGGCCCTTTCCCTGTGCCGAGGCCCCACACCCCATCCCGGGAGACTCCCTGCTGCCTCGCTGGCTCCCACAGGGCTGCGCACCCTGGCTCAGCAGGGAACAGAGTGGCCCGTCCTCTCCCTGGGAACAATCTTCACTATTTTCAGTTACATATCTTGGGGCCAAGGAGAGGGGACGGCCCTGCCAGGGAGGTCTTTTAACTGGAAAGGGATGATTTACGAACAATCTCTCTGCTGCCACGTGTAAATGAAAGGAGCTGCTGGCTCACCACGCTGTTCCCCGGACCAGCCTGGCCTCAGTGACCAGGGGCTCGGCCTTGACCCTAAGTGGTCACACCAGCGCGAAGAGAGCTCCATGGCCGTGGAAACCCTGAACCCCGGGGAACAGAAAGGTCGCATGGAGTCCGAGCTGGACATGGCTGGAGCCTGGGCCTGGCTTCCCAGATGAACGGAGTAATTAGGCTGAGCTGTGGCTCCCGGTTCTGCTGGGAACTCGAAGCCCGAGCACAGAGATAGCTGGTTCCGGGGTCAGAGTCCTTTTGTGATGATTGTTAGTGGCTTTAGAGGAAACTGCTTTTCTAGATGCCGTTGCGGTGGGAGGAGGCTGACTATTTAGAGCTGGAGCTAGAGCGACAGAGGTTCGGTTCCAGCCTCGGCCTGCGCCCTGGGGAGGGTGCTAAGTAGATCTGGACAGCCTTGCTGCTCTGGGCTCTCAGGCCTCCCGATGAGAGCCCTGGACGGTGTTCAGACGTTAGTGGCTGGCTGGTGGGCAAGGCCTTGGCTACTCTGAGCCAGAGCTGTGGTGACGGTGCCGGGCCCGTGTGCTGGGTGTGCCACCAGCCTCCTGTGACGTGGTGGAGATCTCTGCCACCTAAGGCACTCTGGCATTGTGACCGTGGGGTGAGGCTGCCCTGACAAGTCACTTCCGAGCTACTGGGGTTCAAGGCACTTGTCTGATGAAGATGAGGCTTGCCCATGTCTCTGGGGGACCATTGGGCCACCTGAGTCTGATCCTGCCACAGACGAGTCAGTGCCTGAACCCTGGTTTTCTAGGGTTAGATCAGACCTCCAAAGCTAGGCAGTCAGGAGGGAGAGGAACTGGGAGGAGGCCCCTGGGGGCTGGGAGCTCTCACCAGCCTGGGTGGTAATGTCTTCACAGCCGAAATCTGCCCACCCCCACGCCCCCCACCCAGCCCCCTTCCCTTATAAAGGGGACTTGCCAGACTGCGTGAACTTCTTTCTTTCCTGCCTCCTAACTCACATCCCTTTCTGCCTTTTACAGTGTCTCAGCGGCTGGGATTTAAACAGACCAGGAGCATCAGAGAAGCTCAGAGCTGGCAGCCACTCCCCCCACACACCCCCACCCGGCCCCCAGGCCCGCTCCCCGCTCCCCGTCACGCACCCTCACGGTCGGGAAGCCAGCGATGTTGAAGTCTCTGCAGACTGCGCTGTTGGTCTCGTCAGCACAGTCCAGGGCAGCGAGGTTCAGCGCAGGCCTCCAGTCTGCAAGGACAGAAACAGCCAGAGAAGGAAGAGGGGCTGGCACCTCTGCCTGCTCACCTCCCCCGTCCAACACCCACCCCCACCAACCCCCAAAGCCCTTACGAGAAAGGCCCCCCTTCCTCAGAAAAGATCCTCTGATACAGTCAGGTGATGCATTTAGCTTATGCTTAGGACACAGTTAAGCAGCACAAGCAATGCTGTCTTGTGATGGTATCTGTGTTCCCCCGAACTGGGGGAGGGGGCTGAAGGGAGATGGCCTCTATAGAGGACCAGTTCCAGAAGGGCGGAGAACACGCCTCAGGAAGTTTGAAATTTCCCAGAAGACCCTCAGAGACGTTTTTGACCAGAGGAACTGGCACTCAGCCCAGCTCGGGTGGGTGGGACGCAAGGTGCTGGGGACCGGCTCCCCAGCCAGAGAGGGAGGCAGGAAGTCCGGGGAGGAAGGGGGAGAGGCACAGGGAATCTAGGAACCACAGGGAAAGAGCCCTGAGGTCAGAGTCCGGAAGGAGATTAACAGCTGCCCAGCATCAGGCCCCAGGCTGCAAGTCCGCGTAACTTACTGGCAAAGAGAATGATGGCACCGTCCTGGGCCACAGCCCAGGATCTGGGAAACAGAAAACAAACTCATCTACCAGGCAGGCCTCCAGAGCTCCGATCAAGGTCAAGGTGCCCCTTAAACACCCACCGAAGTTCCCCGTTACTACGAGGCTGCTCCGCTGGAAGGCGAGATCCATGTGAAGCCACAGGAAGGACGAGGTGGCGACGGGCTGGCGCCATGCCGTGCCGTCTGTTAGATCCCTAAAGGAGTTTGGGCACAGGAGGCCCTGCCCGGGGGACTAAGCATGGGCCTGGCAGGAAAGGTGGAAACTGAGTGGAACCTCGACAGCCAGTCCAGCTGACGGAACTGAGCGAGCAACACGAGAAGCAGTGGGTTGGGACCCTCTGAGGGAGACCAGATGGCTGGAGAAGAGGCGCAGGGGTCCTGGGAGCGTTTGGGCGGGGGGGGGGGGCGGGGGGGGCTGACTCCCACAGCACCTAGAGCCCCAGCTCTCTGGGCAGATGCACGAAGGAGGAAGCTGCCTGGTGCCACATGTGCTCCCCACAGGGCCCTACCCCTACTGGAGTACAAGGTGGGGTGGGGGGTGGGGGGGTCGCCTAGTACCCATTAAGTGCAAATTCCTAATGTCTGAATAACACCCCCGAGAATCATGGCTTTGCCAGGATCTCTTACCTCACCCCGAACCCGTCCCTTACGATGTCTGAAAAAGCTATTTCAGAAGGCATCAGCGCTCCCAGGAACATGTTATGCCTACGGGAGGAGCGTTAGCCTCACTTCCATGAGACAGACCAGACGCAGGAAGAGGCAGGACTCCTCCCTGACAACCCTGACCCATCCCTCAAAGGGAAGACTGGTAGCAACTAAGCTGGTCCTTCTTGCGGGGACAAGAGGGAGGGGCCCGGGACCTGGAGGCAGGCCTGCAACAACACCCTCTCCCTCCCGGTCCCTCCTCCCCCCTCTTCCTTTCTTGCCTGGCAATCCACTCTTGGCACTGAAGCTTCTGGAATCCTGGCGGGAGGCAGTGAGCGGGGGCGGAGGGGAAAGAAGGACCGTGTTTAGTGTTTAGCGGAGACAGGTGGGCCACGTCCGGCCATGCCACTTCCCCAACCCCCACTGCTCTTTTGGGGAGCTCTCTCGGCTCCCCTGGCACATGAGGGCGGCAGTTTGCGTTCATCCAAATGTCTGCAAGCTGGTGTGCACCCTCTGGCTTTAAGTCACTTGCCGAGCAGCCTGCACAAACTGGCCGTGCTCAGGGCAGCATCTCTCCGGCCTCCCGGACACCCTGCCCCCCGGGCGTTGGCACCACTGGAAGGGGCAGAGTCGGGCAGTCGGCCACACAGATCCAGGAATCCCAGGCAGCCTCCGAATCCCGTCCACCCTCCCTCCCAAGTCTCTCCTCATCTCCTCCCCATCCTACGTTCTTTACTCGCCTCACCACTAACCCACCCTCCCTGGCTAGTGCGTTTCTCAGGGCAGCCCCTCTCCAGAAACTGCTCTCACCAGCCCACCAGCCACCAAGCGAGCCTTTCTACCTGCCCGTGTGGTTATGCCACTCTCTACTCAGGATTCTCCGGTGGAATTCTCCGATTGCCTTTAGAAGGAAACCTACAGCCCCAAGGCCGTTCTCCACGAGTCCCCTGCCCACCCAGCCCCCTCTCTCCACTTCCCCCAAAGGCTGAGCTTTTCTTCCATTTGTCGGGAGCACTCAGCCCCCCAGGAAGAGCTGCCCTACAGGCCCAAGGCTCTGCTTGTGTTTCTACCACATGCTTACAAGCCTGTCCATCCCCAAATGTCTTTTCATTTTTGCATCCTCACTGCCTAGCACAGAGTAGGTGCTTAGGGACGGCTGACTGGTTATTCAGTCGCCCTAGGCCAGGAATGGCTCCCAGCTGCCCTGTGCAGGAGCATCTGCTCTCAGCCTCAGTGTATCCCCAGGTCCAGAGAAGGGGTGAGGTTAACACCAGTCACCTGCAAATGCAGGAGGAAGAGCGGCCCAGGCACAGGGTTTTGCCCTGGATCACAGGGAAGAGCACCCAGGCTTGCATTCTGTAGCTCCCTCCTGCCCAAATGAGGCCCCGGGAGGGTGCTCACCCCCATGTCCACCTGGCATACAAGAGGCCTGGCTCCTTCTGTTCTGCATCTAAGGCTCTGTTCGCCTTGTGCGGGGAGACCCACAGAAGAGGCCTGGCTGTTTTCAAGAGAGTCAGCAAGTCAACTAAACATAAGGGCAGAGCTGAGAGGCAATTTCGCATCCTTCCACCAGGGAGGGCCGGGCAGGGTGACCGAGGACCACAGGCCTCGACTGCCCTGCTCCCCTCCAAGAACGCAAGTCACCATCCCTTGGGCCGGAGTCAGTGCCCGCTGCCCCCTGGGCACAAGGACTCTGAAGGGATGGGGAGGGGAGAGAAGAGAAGAGGAAGGTAGCGTTCAGTGAGCACCCAGGGGACACCAGGTGGTCCCACTCCACCCCGCCACTCGAGGTGCTGTCACGGCCCTGCTTTACAAGCAAGGACAGGGACTGAGAGGCCTCCAGCCGCCCCGGGGCTCCCAGGCTCGCCTCACCGGGGTCACGACACTACCTCTGTGTTTTCAGTTTGCTCACTCCCTTCCGGAGAGAGGGAAGAGTAGAACCAGCTCTGTCTTCCGGTTCCACGCCAGTCTCTGTAGCTCACATGGTCAATATCACAGACTCAGCTCTTACTTGGATGAGAATGATATTATGTGCCTGAGGGTTTACCATGGGCCTTATTGATCGAGTTTAATGGTCCTAACTACCCTTTGAGAAAAGTAAGGTGCTTATCTCGAGGCCTGCTTTCCTGGACTGTGAAACAGAGATTAGAATGCCATGTCCGAGGCACACAACCAGTCAACGGTGAATCTGGGATGTGAACCCAGAAAGTGAGCCCCTCTGCTGGTCTCGAGGGCCCAGGACCGAACAGAGAGCTGCTCTGTTGGCTTCCCTACCAGGAGGCTCAGGGCGGGTGGGGTTGGTGGTAAGGACAGGGATGCCTGGGCGTTCCCAGCCCCTTGCTCCTGGGCGGTCTTTGCCTCCTTCTCTTTAAGCCTGATTCCCTGCACCTCCAAGAAATGGATCCAGGGCCTCTTCTTACCTGCCCCAGACCCAGGGGGAGGGAGAGGCTGGGGCTGGTCAGGTGCTGGGAGAGTCCTGGCTGGGGAATGTTTCTCAGGAATATCAACGTCAATACCTTAATGAGCCATAATGACATAAAGATCTGGTCTGCACGAATCACCGTGGCCTGACTATGCATCACTCTAGTAACAGCGCAGGAGTGGAGAGGACCTCGTCTGGGTGCGCCACGTAAAGCAAAGGGCACCGCTGTCACGGGAAAGGGACCGGTGAGAGAGGCTTTTTAAAGTGGCAGGTGACTTAAATACCATCACCTGCAGGCCTAACACCACAAGATCAGCAGCAGCAGTCCAGCCCTGCTCCTGGGGAGGGAAAAACCTCCCGGTGCGATTACTGCCCTGGCAAAGCAAGTTCTCTACGAGCAAGAGAGTAAATGAGCCAATGCAGCGGGGATGCAGGGGAGGCAGGCGTGACCCAGACAGCTGTGACCTGGACTTGGGGTGGTGGCTGAAGGGACACTGTGGTAAGGGGATGATGGGCTACTTGTGAGATCCCAAGCAATGCCCCCACCCCACTCACAAGTCCAGGAAGGGGCACTGGACCCAGAGTCGACCGTGTAGATGCTACATGGCAAACACAAGGCGAGAAAAATGGCCGTGAGGCCTGTGGGTGGTAAGCAAGCCTGGGTCTCTACTGAGGCAGAGGCCAGACCACCAAGAGCCAGCCAGGTCCGGTGGTCAGAACCAGAGCCCCAACGAAGTGTCTAGGAATTGTCCTGACACAGGGAGTCAGCCAGTCCTATGAGGTCACCACCTCGTCCCTTCCTCCCCGTGGCAGGCTTATGGGCAGTGAGGTCACGAGATGAACAAAATACCTTCCCTACCCCTCACACCTGGCTGACACCCCAGGCCTGAGTCAGGAGGAACCACAGAACCAGCCGAAGGCCCGGTCACTCACATTCACATGAGTCCTGTGAGGCTCATGCCACTGGCCTGCATGAGTGTTCAGTGGGCCCCGGCCCCGGGCCAGGCTCTGCCTAGGCATCGCAGGGGTACATGGAGGAGGGCTGGTCTGTGCCCTGGAAGAGAAAGGGAGGCAAACCAACACTGCTCACCACCACTCAGACATCCGTGTCTCCTCTCCACAACCCTGCACAGGCCTGGTCCCACCTGGCACTTCCTTCCTCCTCCCCTCACCTCTCCACCGGCCCAGGCTCTGCAAAGTCGGAAAGGGCTGGGCTCAAGGACCTCCTCTAGCTTCTATGATAGAAGACAGCATCTATTGCTCAGATAGAGCTCATAAAGATTATACAGAACAGTGGCGGGGAGAGGCCCTTAGCAAAGTGCCTGGCATTAGGGGAGGGTGTAATTCCTAACTGCTTGAACGAAGGCCTCTGGTGACCAGATAGCCTCCTGTGACTTTCCCCTTCCCTGAATTCCTGCAACAAGAAATGACTCAGTGTCCTGGCCGGTGTGGCTCAGTTGGTTGGAGCATCGTCCCGTGCACTGACGGGTGGCAGGTTCGATTCCCAGTCAGGACACATACCCGGGTTACAGGTTTGATCTCCAGTCAGGGTATGTACAGGAAGCAACCCATCGATGTTTCTCCCTCTCTCTCTCCTTCCCTCTCTCTCTAAAACCAATAAAAAAGAAACAAACAGAAACCATAACGGATACAGACAACAGGGGGGTGAGGGCATGAGTGGAGGGTAGGGGTGGGGAAATGGGGGGATAAGGACACATATGTAATACCTTAATCAACAAAGAAAGAAAGAGAGAAAAAAAGGTACCAGCACTGGGTCTAGAGCCCACCCTAACTCAGAAAAAAAAAAAGAGAAAAAAAATACCTTCTTATTTCATTAAATAGTCCAAAATACTGTTTGTTTAAAACAATTAGAATATCTGATTCTAAAGTAAAACATTTTTTAAGTTGTGGCATTTAAGTCACTTGAATTTTACACATTATTTTGATAGTAATTAATTTTTCCTTATTGTTCAAAAGGTTATTGACAAGTATCTAATGTCATGTTAGTTCAATTTGTTGTGAAAATGTTACCTACATTAAAAGTTAAATACTTATAAAAATAAATAAATAAAAGGAAACCATGTCCTCAGATAAGAATTTTAAAAATCTTTTAAAAAGAAAAGGAAAAAGAAATGACTGCGCAGCTGTTGGCCCTTTTCAAACACCGCTTTTTCCTGGTGCCAGTTCTCCGGCCGTGTGTAGTTCATTTCCCGCAAATGCCATGCAAACTATGCTTTGTACACAGAGGTCATTCAACAAATATTTGCTGACTGATTAGCCGGTGAAGAGTAAGGAAGGTCTAAAATAACACAATCAATTTCCCAAACATACGTGAGGCAAATAAGAGATGCTCCGGACTAGAAAGAGGTGAGCCAGGTAGGTCCTCAGTGCTCTGCCCCTTGGCAACCACTGCCCCAGAGAACCTACCCCACAAGTCCCTGAAGAAATGAGCCCTAGCCAGTCAGATTAAATGCCTGAGGCCAGCTGGGCAGGGTTGCAAAATTCTTCTCTCCCCCCACAACCTTCCATAGTCTTGGTGCTCCTACCCAAGATACACACACCATGCAGCCCCCTAAGCAAGATCACTGGCCGCCTGCAATGGTGGAGAAGGCCCCCACTCCAAGCCAACAGGGTGTTTCCCGGTGAGGCCCTGCCGAGAAGCCAAGTTGCTCTCCCCTCATCTTTGTTCTGAGGTTCCTTGCGAAAGTTTGGTTGTGGGCCAGCAAAGGGCTGCCTCACTCCCACCACTCACAGGACACCCTCTGTCTGCCTACATCCCTCACCTCTACAGACTTCAACGCTCCCATTTTTCTTTCTGATGTTACATTTTGTTTTTGCTCCGCCCCCCCCCTTTTTTAGGGACTGTCATTCCATGAACTGGGGAACAGACCCCCTTCGGAAGTGGCAACCCTGATCCAGAAGTAGGTTGGGTCAGTACCTGCTGTGCAATCCACTGGAAAAGTCTGGGTTGCAAGAGGCCAAACACCTGAGTCAGCTGGAAGTTAAGCCTCTCAGGATATGAGACTCTTCAGGACACGAGACTCTTCTAGGTTGAGTCCATCTGCGGCCACTAAGGACCTATAGCCTCAAAGTGGACACTGATCTCGGGATTTTTCCGATGTTCAGGCCCACAAAGTCCCCTACACCCCTAATGGGTTCCAATTCCACGTTCAACATTCTTCCTCCCTCCTAATCAGATGTGCTGACATCACTGACATAGTGTGAAGAGCTGCTGAGAAATGGCACATTCAGGTGATGGGACCAGAGAGGCATGCAGACAAGTGGAGGTAAAACGGTTTATTGGTTTCGTTTAGAAATAACTTCCCTGGACCATATGGTTTCTTCGGTAACCGCTGTCCAAGCTACTCAAGGAAGAGGTGGCCTGAGTTTGAAAACCACCTCCAAAAGAGTTATTCGACCACAAACAGCTGAGTTTATATTTAAAAAAAAAAATACCAAGGGCACAGCAGGGGAACAGTGGTTCCAATTCTCCTCTTTCCAAGAAAGAGGCCTGTTTCTTAAGATGCCCACAGTCCTCATTCAATGACCATCAATGAGGAGGAGCCCTGCTAGGCCCTAGCCTACAGTCAGGAAGTAGCTCTATTCAGAGGCAGCAAATCAGAAGCAAATCACTACCACCAAGCCACTCCTGCCCCCCAAATACCACCGGCTAGGCAGATGTGTGACACCACAGCGGCCTTTAAGCTGTGGGAAGGAAACTCGGAGATATGTCTGGCAAGCGCTTAGGAAGATGTCTGACATGTACTCAGCACTCAGTAAATATGAATTACTATTATTCTCACCGTATTCCCTCGGCTCTAAGTCTTAAGTTTTCAAAAATGTTAACATTTCTACAGCAGAGCACCCCTTTCACTCCCTACACATAGGCGTCTTCTCATCGCTCTACCCCTCGGGCTGTTAGTAAATGAATGGGGTTTCCCACAATGGATGGGGCTTTTCGAATCAAAGCAATATGGTTAGATGGAGCAAGGGCCAGACACACGCTAACCCGCTGCCTTCAGTCAGGCCTCTGGGCTCACGAGGGTAAAGCAGAAGGGTGTGAGAGGGTGCCTGGACCGGGGAAGAAAGCAGGAGGTGGCCCAGGAGCTGAAGAGCTGGAGGCAGCAGGCCTGGAACGGGCACAGGAAAACGGCCTCAAAGGTAAAGCTGAGAAAGGACGTCTGCGTACCAGCTGGGTCAACCCCCATGAGGGGGGCCAAGAGGGAGGGAGGGGGCCCAAGAGGGAGGGGAGCCGAATGAGTGTCAACTCCTGTTCTCCCAGCACCGACCCACAGCAGCTGGGGAACCGGGCGAGCAGGCGACGGGCTCCCTACGCAAGAGGAGGACGGGAACCGACTGCCACGGGCTGGCCTAGAGGAAGCCCTAAGGGGTCAGCCGAGAAGGAACAAAAGAGACCCCGCCGCAGGGATGGGGCACCAGCGGGAAAGGGCGGACGGGAAAGCAGGGCCGGTCGGGGGGCCCAGGCCGCGAGGGGGGGAGAGAGAAGCTCAGACAGGGGCCAGGGGAAGACAGAGAAGGGAGGGCGCAACCAGGGAGTGGGGGGGGGGGATGTGAAACGGGAGGAGCGGGAGGGGCGGAGAGGAAGAGGTGGGCGGAGGTGCCCGGCCGGGGGAAGCGGGTCGAGGGGGAGGGCCCTCTGCGGGGCAGGTGGGTGGGGAGCGTCGGCCCCGTGGCGGCTGGGGTGCGGGCCTTCCCTCCGGCCCCGGCTTCTCACCTTTGACGTCGTTGGCCAGCGCCTTCCACGTTGGGGCGAAGGCAATGCAGTGGCCGCACCAGGAGGCAAAGAACTCCACGGCCCAGGCGCTGCGGGAGTCCTGCAGGGCGCCGCGCACCGAGTCCGCCTGCAGCAGCGTCAGCGGGTCGGACGGCGCGTAGAGCGCCGAGCGCGGGGCCGCGCCAGCGCCGGGCACCGCCGGCAGCACCAGCAGCAGCAGCAGCAGCGACGGCGGCGGCCCCGAGCCGCGGCCGCACCAACCCATCCTCCGCGCTGCGCCCACCACTGCGCGCAAGTTTCGGATGAGTTGGTGCTGGTTGGCGCCGCCGCACCTCCTGCCTCCGTCCCGTGGGAGGAGCTACTTGGCCCCGCCCCCGCGCCGCCCGGCCCCGCCCCCGCCGCCCCGGCCCCGCCCCGCGCTTCGTTGCCCTGCCGCTCCCGCCGCCAATGGGCGGGAGAGCGGGCGGGGCGGGACCTACGCACCCACGTGCCTGAGCCCAGGCTGGACCGCGAGCGCCCCCTTCGCGGTTTACCGAAGCCTCGGAGGGGCGCTAGCACCGTCCCGCCTTGGATCCAAGGAAGCGGGGAGCGCAGCCCAGGCCCTGGAGCTCCCACCCCCCCAAAATGGAAGGAGTGGGGCGTCCGCGGAGCTGCTAGGCCCTAGGGACTTGGGGAGGTCGTTTGGCTTCTCACAGGCCCTGTGTCCAACCGAAAATGAGTTGGAATAAGCGATCAGACGTAGTAAATTAAAAACAGGTGGGAGAGAAGACAGACCGGTGGTAGGACAGGCGCTGAGTCTCTGACCACCATGACTCCCACAGGGATCAGAAGTGTCCACACCGCCTGAGGCCCGTGACCGCTCAGCTCTTTCCCATACTTCAGGGGGCCTGTAACTTCCCTGTCTGCACAGCCCCTAGATCCTGTAACACCCCTGTCTGCAACCCATCCATACCTCCTGCACACAGCCACTCCTGGGCCCCTCAAGAGGATAGATAGACCTGGGCAAAGCTGGTGCAATCTCTATGGTAGAAGCTGGCCTGGCGCTACTGGGCCGGTGAGTTCTAGGGTCTCGGGAACCACAGTAAGATCTGAGAAGTGAGGAGCAGGAGCTTGGGTGGGCACATCCCCTCGGCCCATGAGTTTCTTGCTCTTTGGAAAGGGTCATGGTTGGAAGAGGGCCAGGATGCTCAGAACCCCGTTCGAATGTGGTCACATTCGAGCCAAAGACCCAAACGCAGTGTTGGAGGAAGCCTTGTGGCAATCTGGGATGAGGGAGCTCCCGGGAGAAATCTGGAAGCTGGGGCTTTTCTTGCCTTCCTGTGTTTCTCTTCTCTGTGCGCAGTCTCGAGCTACACAAAGAAATTGCATGTTGACCAGATGGAGTGTTAGTACCTCCCCAACTCCTCCAACCAACTCAGATACTGGCTCCCCACTTCCCGCACTTCTAGCAGCCACCGAGACCAGGCCTGGCCCAGGGTCATCAGGATAGATGGTCCTCTAGTAACCTTGGATTCCAGGGGCTGGATCAGGTGCCAGTAAAAGTCAAATGCCTCCCAATGTCTTCATTGTTAAGCAGTAGTTCTTCCCCCCAGGGGCCTGATAATTAAGGAGACAATGTCTGCTAAGCATGCCAGCCTGAGAAAGACACCCTGGGTGAGTACACAAAGATGTGCTTGTTCACATAACTGTTTCGGTGTCAGAAATGGAAAAGAATACAAACTGCTTGAATAGATTAGAGATCCTTTCTTGGCAATGGGGCCAAAGAAACTGAGAGTTATAAAATCTGGGGTTCCAATATCTTGGAACAGGGATTTTTGACTTTTTATTCTCAGAAGACTTTGTTTAAATGTAATCTTTTATATTTTTTAATTGATTTTAGAGAGGAAGGGAGAGGGAGAGGGATAGAAACATCAATGATAAGAGGGAATCACTGATTGGCTGCCTCCTGCACACCCCCTACTGGGGATCAAGCCTGCAACCTGGGCATGTGCCCTTGACCGGAATCGAACCTGGGACCCTTCAGTCCGCAGGCCGATGCTCTATCCACTGAGCCAAACTGGCTAGGGCTAAATAGAATCTTGAAGGGAAGCTTAAACCAGTGGTTCTCAACCTTCTGGCCCTTTAAATACAGTTCCTCATTGTTGTGACCCAACCATAAAATTATTCTCATTGCTACTTCATAACTGTAATGTTGCTACTGTTATGAATCGTCACGTAAATATCTGATATGCAGGATGGTCTTAGGCGACCCCTGTGAAAGGGTTGTTCGGCTGCCAAAGGGGTCGCGACCCACAGGTTGAGAACCGCTGGCTTAAACACACAAAAGCAAGCTGAAGGCGTGACCTAGAGTGAGTCCCTCTTTCTGTGGTCTTTGGGGCTTCTTGGGAACCTCAGGGCTCCCCATGTCACCATTTGAAAGCCACTGGTCTAGAACTGAGAGCAGAAAATATAAGAATCACAATTTGCCCTGCTTGCCCTTCCAGAAGCTTCTTGGGATGAAAAGGTGGCTGAGAAGGAAATCTACTCAGGAATGGGGTACAGAGAGGGAAAGAGCGCTGAGGAAAGCGTTGAAACTGGGGGCACTTAGGAGTACCTACCCAGGTCCACCGCTCCCCTTCCTACAAGCTGTAGGACAGTGGGCCAAGAGGAGCCCAATGAGAACAATAACAGCATTAGCTGAAACTTTGCACCTGCTGTTCTAAGCACGTACAGATATCACTCACGTAACCCTCACACCAGCTCCCTGAGGCTGGTGGCATTATCATCCCATGTTTACAGGGGAGGGGGCTGAGGTAGAAGGAGCCTGCTGACTTTGCCACTTGTGATTCATTCGTGCGTTATGCATGACATAAGAGAGGGAATTGGGGAGCCCGTCAACCAAAAATGAGGTAGACGTTGAGAGGAATGCAGCTTGTACACAAATACAGGTAATTATTATGAGCAACACCATCGTTTGGGGTGGAATATGTCACCCCCTAGCAGGGCATTACGTGACCTGCCACTTACTCATTTGCAACGAGGATCAGAGAGGCATGTAGCCGGGAGGCAAATGCCCAGCAACAGAGAAGGGACTTTTGCTTTGTCCCTTCACAACTCACCTCCAGGTCTTCCTGACGCACCTGCCCAAGCTGAGGTTGGCTAGAAAACCAGTCCTGAGAGCCACAAAAGAGGACCCGGAGTCTGTGTGGGTCGGGCACCGAGGAAAGTGAAGGCACATTCAAAGGGCTCATGGGTTAACGGTTAACTTACAGAGGTGGGGGGGGGGGGGGGGGGGCGGGGGGGGGGGTTAGGCTCCGGCAGTCTAAGAAAGCTGCTCCAGGTTATGTGTCTAGGAAGTAACATACTCCAGAGCCCACCCTGGACCCAACAGACCACTCACAGTCCCGGTGCTGGAAGGAGCTGGGGAGGGAAGGACACAGCAAAGGCCTGAAGCCATGCTGTTCTACCTCTGCAATCTGGTGGCTTCCCACGTTCCAAGATAAACCATTTCATATCTTTTTCTGTCTCTTTGAACCTCCAACACCCTCCTATCCTCACAAGAGACCTCCCTTCAGTCGTTTTGATGACAAAATAGAAGCCATCAGACAAGAGCTCCCTTTCCTCCCACCATCAACCTTGCACCTGTGCTCACCTTGGCTCCCAGCTCCTTCCTCCCATCAAGGCCAACTCTTCCCCCTGGGCCAGGGGTGGGCAAACTTTTTGACTCGAGGGCCACAATGGGTTCTTAAACTGGACCCGGAGGGCCGGAACAAAAGCATGGAGGGAGTGTTTGTGTGAACTAATATAAATTCAAAGTAAACATCATTACATAAAAGGGTACGTTTTGTTTTTTTTTTTTTAGTTTTATTCATTTCAAATGGGCCGGATTCGGCCCGTAGGCCATAGTTTGCCCACGGCTGCCCTGGGCTCTGGGTCAGGGCCCTCTCATCCCTCAGGGACTTTGCTCCTGATCCCCCTCCACCCGCCCTTGCAAAGCTAACTCCGGTCTCCACTAGATGGGTTTCTCCAGCGAACAAACGTGCCCGCTGGCTCCCCCTGAACACCGACAAAATGGAACTCCCGGATGAACATCCCCTTTCCGGCGATGGCCCCATTTCCTTCCCTCTCTCCACAGCCAAGCTTCACAACAGACTTGTCTGTGCTCCCGCCTCCACTTCCTCGCCCTGCCCTTCACTCCTCAGCCCACTCCTGTTTGGCTTCTGACCTCACCACTCGGCTGAAACTGCCCGCCAAGGTTCGCAACCTGCTCCCTGGCGCCCCACCCAGTGCTCACACCTCTTCCTCTTGCTCAACCTCACTCCGCCTTCGACACAGTGGATGGCTCCATCCTTGAAACACTTTCTTCTTTTGGCTTTTAGTTGAAGCCACATGAATCCATCTTCTGTTGCTGCAGCAACAAGTTATCCCAAACTTTGTGTCTGAAAAACGCAAGATTATTACCTTACAGTTCTGCAGGTCAGAAGTCCGACAAGGGTCTCACGTGCTAAAATCAAAGTGTTGGCAGTGCTGAGCTGGAGGGATGTGGTCCAGGTGGTCCCTGCCACTGGACCCGTGGGCTGTGGGGAGCCAGTGCCGTCCTGGGTTCTGGAACATGGCAGACCAAGCCTCCACTTGCAGAATTCTCCACTACCCTCTAAAATTCTCCCTGCGAGCTGTGCCTGACTGTGGCCTTCCCCTTTGCTCATAGTGATGGCACCACACACACAAATCCATAGATATGCAAATTGGTTTAGGTAGGTAATTTTGGGGGGCTAAATAGAGACCATTATTTGATAAGCGTTTAATGTCCTTATTGAGAAACAAAGGCTGCCTTTCAACTCAAAGGCTGCCGTGGTGGGACTGAGGAGGAAAGTACCAGGGATTTCTAAACAGGATGTTGAAGCTGCCATTCCTTCCGTTGCCCTCTGAGAGCAGATATGGCTGTGAGTTCATAGACAGGAATTGAACTTATGTGGTCCTCATGGCTGCAGACCTAAGGAGTTTTCTCTCTTCTCGGCTTGTTTTCTTTGGATCTGAGACCTAATACTGGTGCTCATCTTTGGACAGAGGCAACACAGAGTTCTTGATCCATTGTCTGGATTGAAATCCACTTGCTAGCTGAATGATATTGGGCATGTTAATTACCCTCCCCATGCCTCAGTTGTTTTGTCTGTTAAATGGGTCCACTGATAGTATCTGTTTCAGACATGTAAATACTCAGAAGTAAAACGCTTAGAATGGCAACCAACAAGAGTAAATACTCAGTCATGTTGCTTATCATTATGATTAACCTCCAAGGGGAGCGGGCCACGTGCTTGGGAAATGGTGCAGGAATTATCAATATTGCAGCTCCCAAGGAACTCCTGAGTGAATGCTTTTCTCTGAGGAAACTCAACCTTGAGACCCGCAGTAGGAATGTGGAGTTCTAATTCCATTTCGCTCAACTAATCATTTGAATTGATTTTCTCAAAATAGCAGCAATAACACTGACAAAGCAGTTAGGGAAGTTATTGAGGTGATTATTATTTTTTAAAATATATTTCTTTATTGATTTCAGAGAGGAAGGGAGAGGGAGGGAGCGATAGAAACATCAATGATTAGAGAGAATCATTGATCGGCTGCCTCCCACAGGGCCCCTACTGGGGATCGAGCCTGCAACTCGGGCATGTGCCCTTGGCTGGAATTGAACCTGGGACCCTTCAGTCCCCAGGCCAACGCTCTATCCACTGAGCCAAACGGTCTAGGGCAATGATTGTTATTTTAAAAAATATTTTGACTTACTTCAAATGGGTCATCACACATGCCCCTTTGTGTTGTGGGAACTCAGAATTCTGGAATGTGTTTGGAACAAAAAGTGTGGTTTCGAATTTCCTGACATGCATTTTTCAGGTGGGGAGACACATGCAAGAAATGTGCTTGTTTTTGTGTTTTTTTTGGTTATTGTTGTTAATCCTCACCCACAGATATTTTTCCCATTGACTTTTTAGAGAGAGTGGAAGGGGGTGAGGGCCAGGGAGAGAGAGAGAGAAACATCGATGTGAGAGAGACACATCGGGGATTAAACCTGCAACTGAGGTAGGTGCCCTTGACTGGGAATCAAACCTGAGACCCTTTGGTGCTTGGGCTGACACTCTAACCACTGAACTACACCAGCCAGGGCATAAAATGTATTTTTAAAGGATATTCTTGTTCAACTTCACTGGAAGGAGATAAGGTAGCAAGCGACCGTGTACTCTGGAGGAGTCTCCAGATGGGAGTAATTATAGGTCTTTCCTGCAAGGCCATTCCATTTGTTCAGAGGAGGGTCCTCCCGTCTTCCTGCTGTTGCCTCATTTTTGTGCTGTGCTGTGTTCTCCAGCTCAGGGCCTCCCCGGTTCCATTTCTCCGGAGAATCAATGATCCCCCGCGGCACTGGAGAGGGGATGCGCAGTGACCCGATTGGGGTAGGGATGGGTGCCAGGACTCTACCCGATCCTTTCAGACTTCAGTCAGTTTCTCAGTTCTCGTTCCTGCTGCGAAAGGTCACGAGCAGAACCGGCCTTGGCCCTGGGACACTTACCAAGAGCTCTGTGCGGGCGGCCGCCTGTGTGGGAAGCCTTCCTGCTGACTCACCGTGCGCTCCTCGTTCTGCTTAGGTGCAGGTGGCATGGCCCTCGGGCCCGCCCTCAGCTTCTGTATTTCAGACCCGACAGGTGTCTGGCCACGGGGGTCAATGCATCATGACGGGGCCGGATCGTGTTGGCTCTCTCTGTTGCTGTAAGTAAATCCTGTGCCACTGGAGTGTGGGGTGCTGCTGTCTGTTCTCAGCAACCGCACAGCACACGTTGGCTCTTCCCTGGAGGACACGGATCTGCCATTTAACCTCGGCCGCACAGCCTGGCTACCAGGAGGGGTGAGAGAGATTTGGTGATGAGCCCGGTTCTGAAAGAAGCCTAAAACTTGCCCCCCAGGACCCCATCCCAGAGCACTGTCGGCCTCCTGGGGTTGGTGGTAAGGCTCGCAGGAGGACTAAGGGACTGTGACCACATCCATGGATGGAATAAAAATCACTCATATTCATTGCCTATAACAAAGAATCATAAAAAACAACAACACTAAAATGCAAAGTAACCTAACGTGCTCAGCAAGTCGTCATAATTGCCCTGTGGGTCCACCACAGAAGGGAACATAAAAATCCACTTCAGCCCTAGCCGGTTTGGCTCAGTGGATAGAGCGTCGGCCTGTGGACCGAAGGGCACATACCTCGGTTGCAGGCTCCTCCCCGGCCCGGGGCCCTGGCCGGGCACGTGCAGGAGGCAACCAATTGATGTGTTTCTCTCACATCGATATTTCTATCTGTTCTTCCCTATGTCTTCCATTCTCTCTGAATATTAATGGAAAAATATCCTTGAGTGAGAATTAAAAAAAAAAAAAGTCTACCTCAGGTACAGAAATGGACACAATCACAGGAACCCACCCGCAACTGGGCCCCGCCGAGCGGGCACAGGCCCTGCCTACACCAATGCGGCGAATTAGCCACAACCGACTGCTAGTCCCCAGCCACGATTCCAGCTGCTCACCGTGCGGACATCCATTCCAGGTGCCACATAGACACAGACACGGTCGCGGCTTAGAAAACACCTTTGCCACATGTTCAGATATACAACTCTCATCTGATCACCTCACCATATTCACAGCCCAAACAACACAGCGGCGGACTTCTTCCTGCGACACAGGTGGGGCTTTCACGCTCCCTGTCGCCCCCAGACAGACGGGGGGAGGGGGAGGTGTGGGGGGGACAACAGTGAAATGAGCTGCTCAAGCAACAACTACACAAAGGCATCAATAAGACAACTTACCAGATGGCACCCCACCTGAGAAAAGTCATGCGCACACCCAACACTGCACTCAACACGCAGCAGGAGAGAGTGAACTCGGGGTGGGTGGGGGACCAGGCAGTCACCTGATTAGGCTGCCACAGGAGACCTGTCACTCTTTTCCTTTTCTCCTGTTGGAGCACATGCCCTGGGGTGACCTGGGTCTCCCTATTCAAAGTGAGGCAGTGCTACCCTTTGGGTGTCTCCCTCCCGGGGGACCCCACACGAACAGAGGAGGGGGTGACAGAACATCAGGGTCCTAGGGCAGATGTTTCAACACAGTCCTCCAAGACTCATTTTTTGACACTGGGGGTTCTGGTGGAGGACCATCCTCCAGAAAGGCCTGATCATGGTCCTGGGTCTGGTCTCCCAGTGACCAAGGTGAAGTGCTGTCTCAGAATCACAAGGAGGCTCTGTAAGCACGGTGTCCATCGAGTGGTTCAGGGGCCCATCGACCCAGCGCCACCTACACACCCAAGGCGCTGATGGCCGACCTGGAGGTGTGTGTTTTACCTGCTTCTTCAGTGGCTGCACAGGGTGGCTGTCGGGAAAGGCAGTCGTGCGAGGCTACAGCTTCAGGCCTCCTGCACAGTCACATTCGAATGGGCCTGGAACACTTCCTTCATTGCCAAGGGAGAACGCCCTCTCAGCCTGTGCGGGCTTGTCACCTTGTGTGGGAATGCCATTCCTGCCTCAGATGCAATGCATGCTCCTTCGCTCTGCTTAAGCGCGGTGGCCGTGGTCCTTAGGCACACCCAGCTTCCTGCAGGACTTCCTTCCACTGTAGCAGGCATCCCCTGTGCGTGCAGTCACATCACCCCCTCCAGCTTCAAGGGAACCTGCTGGCCATGGGGGATTGATGCTTTGCCAGGCGCTGGATCTTGTGCACTCTCTTCTCTCTTGCTGTAAGGAAACCCTGGACCACTCGGTCCTGGGCTGCTGCTGCCTGCTCTCAGCGACCTCTGACCTCACATGGGTGTTTTCCCAGGGGGGCAGTTATTTGCCTTTTAACCTTGGCCCCACAGCCTGGCCAGCCAGGCCCATGCTCCACCTTCCTCTGTGGCAGCCACGGCCTCCCATTTCTGAGCCTTTCTGGGGTTTTGTAGGGCAGTTGTTTGTTTCGACTTTTACTTCTTGTAGGTACTCGCCATTCTTGGCTCTCCGATGTCAACTGCCATCCTCCCATCTACCATTTTCATATATTTTGAGTCAAGGACAGAGATATTTAATCTTTTCCTAGATTCAACCTGTCATTACTGTTGTGTCCTTAGCACCAAAGACAGTATCTGGCACATTGTGGGCATTTACATGTCTTTTATGAGTCAAAGAGTTCTTAGAATCTGCTGCAACCTGGGCTCAGTCATTTTGCAAGAATTTCTTTAACATCCATGGTTGTGTAGGGGTTAAAGGTGTGTGTGTGGGGGGCGGGTGGGGGGGATGGCCATCAGGAGGCTACTAGAGGAACCCAGGTGAGATTATGGTGGTTTCTTCTAATCTGTGGGAGCAGAAACGATTCACTATCCTGAGGGCCATACACTTCAGGGTGCTCCATGTTTGAAATTCTTTCATTCTTCTATAATCTCTAGCTCTTCTCCAAGCTCTATTTCTAAAAGTAAATTATAGCCTCCACACCTAGTCATCAGATGGCTGCCCTTCTGTTTTCCTCCAAGGGCGATCAACCAGAACTCAAGTCATTTGCCATGAATTACAGGGAAGAAGCTCATCACTACAGAACACATGGTTCTAATTTACCTTGAGCTCTTCTCTGACCACTCCACCCTTGTTGGATCCTTCCATTATGTATTCTCAAACTCATGTCCACTTCCTTTGCAGCACCTGTTGCAATTTGTCATGCCTTGTTTTTGAAATTGTTTTTGATGACTTTAAGCTCCATGAAGTCAGGGGCCATGCCTGTCATCTTTGCTGCCCCCAGCACTCAGCACAGTGCTCAGACAAGGTGTGCTGATCGCCTGAGTGATGAACGTAGGACTGCTCCCGTGTGGGGCCAGGCATTCCTGTGCAGAGTAAGTAGCTCCCACACACTGCTCACCTTATTCTATGGCACGAGCACAGGTGCTCTACTACCCACAGAGAAAGCAGGGAATTAGTGTATTTTGGGAAGACTAGCTTTCTGAACTTGACTCTAAATCATGAAAAAGTGAACACCTGACATGAACTTAATTTATAAATCAGTTTATTTACAGATTTTTATCTTTTCTTAAAGTACATTTCAGTTAACAAATCTATTTACATAGGTGTACATGGGAATTCATCCCAGTTATTTTACAGATCATACATACAAACCACACCCTAAGTCTTGTGTGCAAAGTTGCACTGGATGTGACTATTGGCTGAAAACGACCTGATGACCAGGCTATTTACACATACACAGTAAACGGGTTTGTTTTTCATGTCTGCACGATACAGTACACACGCGGAGGCCAGGCCTCCCAGAGAACGCTTTGCAGTGTGTTTCCCGAGAAGGCTTTGCAAAGTCCGGAAGGAAAAGCTATTAAACATAGGTTAATTAAAATGACAGTACCTCCTTTACATCAGTTTACATTGTTTTCTTCACATTTTATAATACAAAGATATTTTATTGAATTGCTGCACAACCAGTTTAAGATGATTTGTAAACATGTAAATTCCTACAATTTGCATTAAACATCATTGTAGTTTCTATCACTTGCTCTTTGAATTAATGTTTTATTCACTAGTATTGTTAAGGTAGTAAAAGAAGATGTAAGTTTGAACTTCTTACGGAAAGTTATGAGTCTCTAATGCTGTGCGAGTACACACTTTATTCAAGTATTGCAAAAAGCTAAGGCCACTTTTTTTCAAGACAAGAAAGTGAACAAAATTGTTTTTATCAATAGGCCACAACACTCTTATGAGCAATGAAATCTCTTCTGAAAGATAATTTCTCAGAGACCTGTAGTCACAGAAGGGATTTTCTTTTCTTTTAGATAAAAGAAAAACAAATTACCTTCTTTGTTAACTACTTTTGAGCTCTTCCCACTTTTCCCTAGAGTAAAAATTCCTGTTTAGACCTGAAGAGGGAATCTATACCCTGTACTTGTTTAACCCAGAGCTAAGCACCCTGGATAGCACAAATTGTTTTGGACTCAGAAATAAATCTGAAGCCTATATGTTGGTTTACTACTAAATTCTGAGTGCTATTCTAAAAGATATTACTGCTGATGCAAAGATCTTTTTCTTAGAGGAATTATGAAGAAAGTGAAAAAGGATGGGAGTGGGGAGAGGAACAAAGATTACAAAGAGGGACTATTTAGGTTCATGGTTAAGAGGCAGAGCTTGATTAAAAAGATCCCAATATGGAACAAGTGGCTGGGTATCCATAGTTATCATTCCAACCCTAACAATCATAACGCTTCCAATTATATCCAAATGGTTAAAATAGTAAGAAACCTGCTAATTATAGATTCCTTTGTTTTCTGCTACCAAACTATGGATAATCATTTTTAGCCAAGAGTAAGACTGGTCAGGAATCACTCTCATCTGGAGCCCAGGGCTCCTGGGCCAGTGAAGACAGCAGGAGCGTGTGGGGCTGCTGCCACCACATTCTTGGCAGCATTCTTACCAGGGAACTCTCAGCCCAGACTGCTGACTCCACAGACTTTACAGTATTTCTTTGCTTTTCTGGAATCATAATGCCACAAAAAATAAAGAAACTTTCTTATTAAAAATTGATTTAGGTCCAAATTATAAGGATGTAGAAAAAACAACATATATTCCTATTATATTGTTTTTATATTCCTTTACAAAAAATTAACAGCAGCTGTAACGTTTCAGGTATTCTAAGGACAATGCTATCTTACAAACGGCTGAAGGATGTAGACAAGATGTTGTGCCGTCTTCCAAAGCTCACAAAGCGGACAGAAAAGGCCTTTGCTTTTCCTTGGCCCCATGAAGCACATCACTCCACTGGTCAACAGCCCCAAGCGACCCTCGCTTCTCTTAGTCAACTTGCTCACTAAGGCTAGGAGACCAGAGCTCCACCTCAAAGCCCAGAAGAAATGCTGGCAATACATCAATCCGAGCGTTTCCCGAGACCCAATCACGTTTAGTCAGTGCTTTCCTTATTTGTCAAGAGCTATCACACCAGTCATTGTGCAAAATGCAAACAGTCCAATGTTATTTCGGTAAGTTTCTCATAATGACAAGATGAAACCGAGAGGAATGGAAGTGTGCATAGTGAAACATCTGAGACGCAAAGGCAAGTCAGGAGGGAAGATGCAGAAATGAACGAACGTGCACACTTAATGAATACGCCATCTTTGGGGTTTTTCTAACATATTCTGAAGCTATAACATTCCAGGATATTTGTAAATAGGAATGCAGTGGATGTCTTACATCATGCTTCGAATCGGGACCTTCAATATTAAGGCATTTACATTCACGCCTAAGATTATCCACATTCTTCTAGGTACTTGAACGACAGGACTGAGGAAGAGGAATCAGTCAGGAAGGCAGGGCACCGATGTCCTGAGAGCATCGCACATGCTCTAATGTAGCAGCTGGAGTCTAGGTAATTTTTCAGATACAGGTAACAGTTGTGAGAAGCAATGCTGCAAGAGGCAGAACTGAACTTTACAGTGTCTTTCAATCATGTTATCTCATTCCTGCTACTGCAGGCAATCTTGGAAAAGCCTGTCTTTTCTTCACTGAATTAAACTGCCTTCTTTGATGTGTGTGTGGTTTTGTTAAAATTGGAGGATTCCTGTGCAAAGACCACAAACCAGAGAAGCTTCAAGACGGAAGCAGAACTATTATAAGAAGAATCTTTCGCTTCTGAGTAGGGACACACATTTTCAACTTAATAATTTATCTTAAAATAAATTAAAAAAATGTTCCATAGCACAAAACAAGCACACAAACAACAGACAATATCTTTTTGTCTTTGGTGCACACACTCATTTCCTAAATCATTCAAGTAACGGCGTCTCTGATTTCTTGGGGAGGGATGGAGCTGAAAGTCTGAAGGCCAATGAATGACTTCCACTGTTGCCATGCCTGGATGCCTGAGATGGTCTGGAGGGCCTGCGATTCTGGGAGCAGCAGCGGAGGTTCAGAAGAGAAGAACAGTGCGGGGCAGGCAAGGGGCAAAAGAGCCAGCCCTGCATCGGTCCTTTGAGCCCAGTCTTTAGTGGGGGCATTCTTTGTTCTCATGCCCATATAGAGAAAACTAAAAATAATGCAAAGATTTACAATTTTTTAGATGGTGCTCAGAAAGCAAGGCTACTATTAGTTTCTGTTAACGTGACAGTCCACTTGGTGCTGCTCAACTACAACGATGGAAGAGAATAGTCTTCAAAGAGAAAGGAACTCCAGGATGTGAAATAGGCACTTGCTATTAAACTTGCCTATTCAGAAGTGGTTAAGGACTTAATACTGTTTAGAGACTATCACAGACCAGGATTACATTTCAAAAATGGTAGGATGCATTTATCTATATACCTCTCCTGCCTGACTTCAGACTCAAGAAGTGATACCCTAGTCTAAGCTACGAGGTAAGTCTGGTGTTTTCAGCCCTCATCTGAGACCCAGTAGGGGTGCTAACAAGAGGTGTAGAATTAGATACTGTGTGTCCACATCAGGTGTGCAACCCTGCCTACTAAACACCAACACTAATCCAGTGGACAGTCTCTAAAGGCAGAGGCTGTAATACCAGATATACCGCATTGTCCCGTGGGCTCCAAACCAGTAGTCTTTGAGAACAGGTACCAGGTCCAGAAGCATTCTTGCTATGATGGAGATGGGGTGTGTGTCAGGAGGCAGAAAGGCCCAGGACTCATATTAGCACTCAGTGTTCGATTTATTTGCAAGATGTCACACAAGTAGCACTCTCCCCTGTTTTTCACTGATTTGATTCAGAACATCAATAGTATCTCTGATCAAGGTCTCAAAGATCCCATCAGCTAGTTGCATCTTCACACACAACTCATCTTCATCATAGTTCACCCACTGTGCCTCCTCTTCATGGAGCTCCTGCACCTAGAATTTAGAAAACACAAAGGTTAGAAGTTACCATAAAAGCTAGGAAATGTATTATATTTGATGGCTTTGCAGTCCCATCCATGGGAAAACAGGCCAAGGAAATAAGCCAGAGAAAAAGGATAAGTTATATGATTCTATCAACAAACTTTCAAAGTTGCAAAAAATATCAAAAAACTCAACTGACAACTAAAATAAAAGTGGTTTCAAAACTGTGAAAATGGAATTTAACAATATTCCAGAATTTTATAGTTAGTAAGGATCGCAAGCATGTTGTCTATGTTAACAGAAGATAATGTGTATGAGAACTTGAGAGAAGAAAGCAAGTTACTAGCTATATAGCTTTACAATTATAAAACACATATATATCCAAAGACAATGCTGGATATGATTCTGAAGTATCTATACTAGTACAGTGGGGCCTTGACTTATAAGTGTCCCGACTAACGAGTTTTTTGAGATACCAGCTGTCTCTTGGCCGATTTTTTGCATTGAGTTGATAGAGTAATTTGAGTTAACGAGCTCCTTAACGAGCTCGGTCTCGGAACGAATTAAACTCGTAAGTCAAGGCCCCACTGTATATATAAAAGGCTAATATGCAAAGTGTCCCCTCAGGAGTTCGACCAGGAGACCCAAAGTTCGATCGCTCTCTATGATGTGCACTGACCACCAGGGGGTGGCACAGAATGAAGGAAGGCCCCTGGCAGCTGGTAGCCAGGCAAGGAAGGCCCTGGCTAGCAGCCAGAAGGCCCTGATCAGCCCTGATTGCTGGCCAGGCCTAGGGAACCTACCCGTGCACTAAATTCGTGCACGGGGTCTCTAGTTATAAATAAATGAATAAAATTTAATTTGCTTTAGAGTACTTTAAAAAATGTACTATTGCTTAAGCTTATTTTAAAAAATCACTGTTATACAATAATTGTTTCTTTTGCATTTTAGGACTTTGGGATTCCTATGGTAAGCCACAACTAATCAAATTAGAACTGCCCAAAATTTTTTGCTTGTTTACAATAAACATTTTAAAAGCTACTTATAAAAGAAACATATCAGACTTACTATATGTAATGATGCCAGTGAGATGGAGGCTAAGTGGGGAAAGTAACTATAAACCCCGATCCAGCCCCAAACTCAGCAGTTATTGTAGTGATAAGGGTGTCTAACTAGAAGTCTAACTGGGCAAAAAAGCCATGACAACAAGCTCCCAACTTGCCCTGATTACAGTTACATCTTGAAAAAGACAGAGGAGGCGAAGAGGGGAATGTAGTTCCCATTACGAGGAAATGAGAAGATTCCTGGGAGGAAGAGACCACATCATCCAGGAGCCTGGGCAAGCAAGAGGGAAGAGCAGTGTTGGCCAACACGTTCCCTTGGCCAGGGTTGACAAACACACGATGAGGTGGCTGCTCCATTCTTTCTCTTTGAGGGGGGATGTTTGAAGGATATGGAAATATTCATTCCTTCATTCCCTAACTTATGCTCCATGAACAGATATGCCACCCAAAAGGACTCTTTGGTCAAACACGTTTAGAACACTACCTGTGCGAGTTTCACAATGGACATGAGCCTATTAAAGAGAATTCCACCAGGAAAGGACTTGTTTAAGTCAGAGTTGCCTCTATTTGTTTTGTGTGGATATATAAGAAATATTTTCACCTACTAAGGAACTGGTGCTTATGTAACAGCCCAATGCAACACTTCCCAAGCTGGTGCTGAGAGAGAACCATGTTCTGGGAAAGCTAACAGATGTGTCCCCCACAAAAGATTTCATACCTCCTATAAATTTGTTTATTTGTTCAAACCAAGTTGCACAGCTTTCCTTTATGTTATCTCAGCCATTAGCATTAAATCTGTTCTCTGAGCAATTTCCTCCCCAATAACATTTGGAACGCATTGTCCTAAAGAAGTCACTTTGACCTCACAGTAAAAAGACAGGCTCAGGATGTTGTCCCTTAGACTCTCAGTGTACCCCGATGAGCCCCCACAGTGCTCTCATCAGTAGCAGCAAAAGCTTTGCTTCTCCTTAAGAACAGAAGCTATTCCCTCTCAGCTGGTGAGAACTAACATGTTCTCTGTTGTGCTGTGGCCACAAGAAAGCACAAAGCCAACTTGGAACTTTACCTATGGCAACCAAGGGATCTTATAACCTGCAAATATGCCTCCATTTTTCTCTTCTGGTTTTTAGAGTCTATTTTATTCTATTACAATTTCCCCTGCTCCTGAAGATGTATGTGTGTGAATTAATGTGCGCTATATATAAATCAATTAAATCACACTAACAAGTCAGTGTAACAATAACTTCATTTTCCTTTTTTTCGACAGGGTATTAGCTGGTAGGAAAGAGAAATGTGGACAGAAGTCAGCAACACCTGTCAGGTCTTCCACCATATCCTTTGCACAAGATGAGGAAATAGAGATGTCAGGTAGGTGGATTTGTACTTTTTTGATTAAAGAACAAGACAACTATCAACCTGGAAGGAAGGTTCTGCCTGCAGGACATGGGCGCTTCTCCCTCTGTGTTCCCAAGCTCTCCTGTTCCTGCTCCACTGTAAAATCATCCCATGGAACTGTATTCTGTTGAGCCCCTCGAGATTTTTCTTTTTATTTATGATTCCTCAGTGACCAGGACGGTATTACAAATAGGTGTTACATATCTGGTATATGGATTTTTTAGTGAGTGCTAAAAGGCTGTCTGTCTTTGGCTCTATCCAATACACCATTTTTATCTATGACCTAGGTCCGTGGTCGGCAAACTGCGGCTTGCGAGCCACATGCGGCTCTTTGGCCCCTTGAGTGTGGCTCTTCCTAAGCCTTAGGAGTACCCTAATCAAGTTAATAACAATGTACCTACTTATATAGTTTAAGTTTAAAAAATGTGGCTCTCAAAAGAAATTTCAATCGTTGTACTGTTGATATTTGGCTCTGTTGACTAATGAGTTTGCCGACCACTGACCTAGGTGAAAACAAGCATATCAATTTTAGAGGTACATGAAGCTGGGAAATACAACAACCATGTTAGAAGAAAGAGCCCCAAAATGTATTGGTACCTTGGAAAGATGGGCCAAAGTTATCAAGATGAAGTAATAAAATAAGATCCTGTACTTGGGCCCAAAAAATTACTACAAAAGCACAAGTTGAGATTTTGGTCTTAGGGTTTTTCTAAGCTTTTGTGGGTTCCTTGAGAATAATACAGATGAAAATAAACAAATGTTATTAGAAACTCTATGAATCAAAGTACAGTTCTTAAGAAATGTGTCGCTAGGCAATTTCATCATTGTGCAAACATCTCAGAGTGCACTTACACAAACCGGGATGGTATAGTCCCCTACACACCCAGGCTACGTGGTATAGCCTATTCCTCCCAGGCTCCAAGCCTGCACAGTCTGTTACTGTACAAAACAACCTAAGATTAAATCAAGCACAAGAGAAAATGATGTAATCAAGAAACTCAGTAAACTGGAGATGTATGAGCCATCCTGTCTTACAGCAAACCTTTTTTTTTAATGAGTAGCAAGAGTGTACTCTAAAATAACAAGAAGTATAGCATAGTAAATACATAAGCTAGTAACAGAATTATGTACTGTACATACTTATATGTGCTACACTTTTATACAGCTGGCAGTGCAGGTTTGTTTACACTAGCACCACCACAACACATAATATTCTGCGACAGCTAAAATGTCACCAGCAATATGAACATTTCAGCTCCATTATAATCTTACTGGGACCACGGCTGTATATTGATTGGTCCATTGTTGACTGAAACATCGTTATGTGATGCTTGACTGTATAGTATATAGGAAAAAGGAGGAGGGTGTATGACTGTGCTAATGTAAGCAATTCACAAAATATTACATGGTCAGTTCTGAGCACTGTATTTACAGAAGGGCACTGACAGAGCTAAAGCTGATATTATAGAAGGGACTGAGAAACTATCAGACAACAGGAGAGAATACCAATGTTTAGCAGGGAGAAAAAGACTCAGGTGAAACATGGCAGATGTTTCAAAGGCGTGTAGGACGAATTAGAATTGTTATATAAAACCTCAAAGCAAATTAGAATTAAATATGTAAAGATCAATTTAGGCTTAACATGAGAATTTACCAACATTATAAGTAGAAACTCAGAAGCTATCCAATACCTTATCAGATCATAAGGGGATTCAATCATTAGCTAGGTGGTTTTGCTGCAGGATTTGAATGTTAAGTGCAATTCTACCTACAGTAGGAATATTTTTCAAAGTTACTGTATACAAAGGACATACAAAAGTTTGTCTAATTATAGCAGTATTCCCTTATTCACGGTTTTGCTTTCTGTGGTTTTAATGACCCACAGTTAATCTTGATCTGAAATATTAAATGGAAACTTATAGAAATAAACAATTCAGACGAGCAATTATTTATTATAAAGAGTTTAATATAATTTGCCATGTCACAGGGGCTTTAAAAGGGCAATGGTCCTTTTGAGGCCACCCCTCCCTGTATGGACTCCATCATCCCTGCCTGTTCACTCCAACAGTTACCTCCTCCTCTGCATCATCAAATCTTCTCCTTTGAATTCCTCCTACCAGCCTATTTCTCTCCAGCAGAAAAAACCCTCTTGTCACCAATTCCCTCTTTACTATTTTCTTTACAAAAAATACTCCATTGAGTTAATTACTGTGAGGATCAAATAAAGCATGAGAAGGATGATGAACTGTAAAACACTAAACAAATGTTTATCTGAGTAAATGAAGCACTAGAGAAGTACATACTTGGGGAAAACTGATCAACTTAAGTATTACTTATTTTTAATTATATGAATGTAAATATAGACAAAATAGGAAGTTCAGAATGAAAATATTTAGAGATAATCCTGAACCCAGTAACATCTGAGTTTCCTAAAGTTCGACTCAGGAAAAAAAGACGAAAGACCTTTTTTTCCCCTTTCCTTTTTGTTTGTTTGATAAATGTTTTTCTAATGCTAGAGAAATGTATCACAAAATAGAATAAATCCTACCCAGCTAAAATTCTGAATAACAATGATGAAATAATGATTGCTAATATCTACTGAGTTATGTGCAGTGAACTGTTCAACATAGACATACAAATGCTCATTTAATCCTCTTAGTAATTTTATCACCTCCATTTTGCAGATACGGAAATGAGGCACAAAGGGGTTAGTTAGATGACTTGTCGGAGATTACACTCCAAATAAGTGGCAGAGCAGGGACTTCAACTTAAGAGACTACACCGGTTTCTTCTCAATTCAGTTCCTTAAATTTTGCTTTCTTTTTTTTTTTTTTAAATATTTTATTGATTTTTTACAGAGAGGAAGGGAGAGGGATAGAGAGTTAGAAACATCGATGAGAGAGAAACATCGATCAGCTGCCTCCTGCACATCCCCCACTGGGGACGTGCCCGCAACCCAGGTACATGCCCTTGACCGGAATCGAACCTGGGACCCTTCAGTCCGCAGGCCGACGCTCCATCCACTGAGCCAAACCGGTTTCGGCAATTTTGCTTTCTTAACCTTTTATTTCTCAAGTCCTCCACACCTACAAAATAGTGTTAAATTAAATATTCATCTACTGAGTTCAAAAGAAAGCAATTTCCAAAACTGAGGAGCAGAAATGCAGCAGGTGAAAGCTTTACGACATTACTATTATAGACTTAAGGTCAACTCTATTCCCTTTCCTTTCAGGACCTAACTACATCTGGTTTCAGAAGAGATGGTCAAAATAAAAACAGCTGTTATATATACTGACCAGGATATGATCCACTCGGTCTCTTTTCTTTCTTCCAAATTTCATCATTTTCTGCCAATCTGTTTTGTGGTTTGGCTCCTTTTTAAGACTAAACAACTTGAGTACTTCGGTTGCTATGAAGCTCTGTAAAAATAAGAGGAATGAATAAAACACAAAATTTCTGAGATTCCATGCTTATAATAATGCAGCAAACAGATTTATGCTAAAAATGTAATATGTATAATAAAGAGTATACAAATTCCAAAAGCTCAGACTTTATTCACTTAAAGCATTTTTGTTTTTACACAACATAAAAAAGTAAAACCCACTGATGAATCTGCAAAGAAAAATCACTTTAGAGGTTCCCAACCCAAGAACCACCATTAGCTGACTTCAAGCTGGCAAAAGTAGTTAAGAAAGCATTAAATAAATCTCTGACCCTAAAAAATCCAACATAAATTTGGGAGCAATGTCATGTGAGCAAAGTACAAGGCTTTGGCTGGGATAGTTTATTTTGAAGTATCAAGATTCAGTTAAACTTTAAAAATGTTAATCAACACTTCAGTATGAGAAGCCTAATAATTTTACTGCTAGCAACATTAGGATTATCATCTTTTTAAAACTTTATGAAATGTTATTTCAATATTAAAATTAGTGGGAAGCATCATTGTGAAATATATAAATATACACACTCTGATACTGCTTATATATATCATGTATCTTGTGTTTTCAACTTATTTGTTGTTATTAATAAAATAAATTTTATTTTATTACTTTTTAAGTATATTTAAGGTCTATTAAATATATATTTAAGTATATATTATTACTTATTAAAAAACAATGTTCTTAATGGAGGAATTGGCACACTTATGAATCAGAATCATTTGAAATGATTCTCAAACTACAATTGTGCTCCCCAAACTCCACTACTCCCTGCCTAAACACACACACATTCAAGGATGTATAAACTGTGGAAGGCTGAAAAAAATGAAGTACACTAGTGTTTTGAGAAAGCTCCCCAGGTGGTTCTGATATTCCTCAAAGTTGAAAATCATTTTAAAAGTTTCTTTTCTTTAAATTAATCAAATTTATCTTTAAAACCTCCCCCCCCTTTTTTTTGCTACTTACCTTAATCTAAGCAGAGGCTAGAAAACTTTTTCTGTAAAGGACCAGATTATAAATATTTTAGCAGGAAAGTAGCCCTATAGACAATATGTAAACAAATGGATGTGGCTATGATCCAATAAAGCTTTATTTATAAAAACAGGTGGTGGGTTGGATTTGGCCTGTGGGCCATAGTTTGCCTACCCTGATATAAGCATATATCTTAAAACCCGTCAGTACAAATATTTTCAAAAGCTTTCTGTAGTCAATAATACTGTCTGATACATTTAAAAGTTCCTAAGAGAGCAGATCTTAAAAGTTCGTATCACAAGGAAAAAAATTTTTAACTATTTGTGATAACAACTAGACTTATTATGGTGGCTTTTTCATAATATACACAAATATTGAATCATTATGTTGTACATCTGAAACTAGTATGTCAATTATATCTCAAATTAAAAAAAGACTGTTGTTTAGGCAATGCCATCACATTATATACCGGGATAATGTATATGAACAGTATTAATGTATTTTGATAGTTCACATATACTCCTGGATGATGTAAGGAAATATACCAATAAGATGAGTAACTAGATGAGCAGGTATGCTCTCTGGAAAAAGAAAAGCTTTCTATGATCAACTAAGTTTAGAAAACAACTCTAGAGCCTTGCTCCTCAGAGTGGTTCTGGAATCAACAGCATCAATGTCACTTGAGAGCTTGATAGAAATGCAGAATTTCAGGTCCTTATTCCAGACCTACTGAGTAGGAATCTCCATTTTAACAAAATGCCCAGATGGTTTATATTTTTTATATTTTTATTGTTTTTTTTATTGACTTTTTACAGAGAGGAAGGGAGAGGAATAGTTAGAAACATCGATGAGAGAGAAACATCGATTAGCTGCCTCCTGCACACTCCCTACTGGGGATGTGCCCACAACCAAGGTACATGCCCTTGACCTGAATCGAACCTGGGACCCTTCAGTCCGCAGGCTGACTCTCTATCCACTGAGCCAAACCAGTCAGAGCTGCCCAGATGGCTTATATGCACATTAAATCTGAGAGGCACTGCACTGAAAACATCACCTTTGCTAAGTTAAAGAAACATGTAAATAGGCAGAGTTTCCACCAATGTAACTTTAAAGCTGGTTTGATGGGAGTCCTTGTAGCTTCAGTCACTTCATCTTTTCAGGGGCTTCTTAGATAACAAAGTATTTTTTATATGTCATATTACTATCCCACATATTTCAAAACCACCTTACCAATTTGAAACCTCCAAAATGGAAATCAAATACGGAAAGGTAACACCTATGTGTCTAGGGCGGACATGTTTGATATATGATATGTTTTCAGATGTACTTCTAGAATATTACACTTATCTCTAAATTACCAAAAAAACATCAAAAATGCCTAAGAGATGCAATAATTTATCTCTCTGAGAATTTCCTAATTTTTTCTTAGACATTATAAATTGTATATATATAGGAAATGACTTCTAAAAGTTATGTTTTGTTGCCCTGGCCAGTTCCTCAGTGGTTAGAGCGTAAGCCCTTGGACTGAAGGGTCCCAGGTTTGATTCTGGTTAAGGGCATGTACCTCGATTTCAGGCTCAATCCCCAGCCCTGGTTGGGTGGGTGCAGGAAGCAACCAATCGATGTGTCTCTCTCACACTGATGTTTCTCTCTCTCTATCTTTATTGCCCCCTTTCCATTCTCCCTAAATATCAATGGAAAAATATCCTCCAGTGAGGATAAAAATTAAAAGTTATGTTTTGTTTTGCAAATCTTGCGGATTCAGGATTCCCTCTTGTCCCCTCCCTTCCACTGTTCATGTTTTCAATGAATCAAGTATTTATTGAATACCCAGTATGGAACAGGCTCTGAGGACAGAAAGGTGACTAAGACAGGGAGTACCTGCTTTTACAGCATGTATAGATCTGTATAAGTGAACAGCATTCAAAAAGGAGATACTCTATAGTTTGCAGTTTACCTTGATTTCATCAAGGTTATTTGGATTTTTCACTCGTCGGAAATAATTAGAGTTGATTCTGCATGGCTTCATCCAGACAGGTTGATTCAAGTTGGGATCCTCAGCAAATATTTCCTCAAAAATCTCTTTTGTTAAATCAAAAACCGCCTTGATAGAGAAAAAATAAAATAAAATGGCTAAGAATCCAAATTTCAGACAAGAGGGAAGTTTAAAGTTAGAATTATCCTTCCAAGTTACATACCTGTTTGTAGACTCTTTTACTAGTGCTTTCTATATCGAGACCCTTACTGGCACAGCCAAGCAGCTTTGAAGGAATACTGATGCTATGAAGATCATGACCTAACTCTTTCCATTTCCAAAGTTCTTCTGCAGCACTGTGAACAAGGACTTCTACTTCCTCTGCAGTATGTGGGACTGCCAAGAGTGTATCACATGGCTTTTGGGGAGGTCTTTTAGGTTCTGCCATTAGAGGTACAATTGCTTCTTCTGCTTTGTTTTTTTGGATCTTGTGAGAAGAGCTCAAACCAAAATCTTCATCAAACCAGTCTTGATCATCTCCTAACGCGCTCAGGAACTCACGGCTGATCTCAAGTTCAGCAAGTCTCTTAGCAAGCTCTTCCTGTCCACTAGCACCAAATACTGGACTCTCCTGCAGAAATGGCACATTCAAATAGAACACCTTTTAGTGACCTCAGATCACTTAAGGTTTTTTTTGTTTGTTTTTTTTAAGACAAAGCAAATATATTTGTATATTTACTATATCTCTAATAAATAAGCAAAACAAAAACTATATGGTGGTTACTAATTTAAGAAAAAAACTATCCTCTGTTTCATAATTCTGTTTACATAAGCTGAATTTTTATAAAATATTGATTAGTTTTTGTTTCCTTTTTGTATCATTATTATTCTGTTTCTGTAGAACTGTCTGGTTTCTGAGATTTGGAAATGGGATAGGAAATTTCTCACCTTAGTGATTATTTGGCTCAAATTACTCAAAATCATTACTTTTGTTCAACTGTCCATGGACAACCCAAACAAGCTGATGGTCTGAGTAGATGCCATAGTGGATATAATTCAGTTTTACCAGAATCAGTATCATAACTGGTAATCTTTGCAGAACAACTATGACTGAGTAGATATGGGGACAAATAAATTCATAGGCAAAAAAGAACTGGGTTGAGAACCACTGTAAAGCTCCATGGGAAATCTGTTCAATGAATCTGAAAGGGAATCTATCTAATCTGTGGGCAGTATTCAAGGGTTGTCAATCCAACATAAACCTGTCAGTGTTTGTGACAACCCTATAGTGACCACTCATGACATAACAGAGGACAATTATACTTGACAGAAAAACAGTTAAAGGCCTTTAAAAACTAGTATACTGATCTTCATCTAATAAATAACCTGCCAAAATCTGAATTAAAATGCATGACAAAAGTGAGGTTAACTGATATTTCTTCTAGGCAAAATACTTACAGGTCTGGGACACATATCTGGAGAAGAAATCTCTTCTTTTTCATCATCCAATTCAGACCTTAAGAAGTCACCTGGAACACTTGGTGATTGTTCCTCAAGATTTGGAGATAGGCCTTGGGGTGGTACTTTCTTTTGATCATCAAGAAACTCCTGATTGCTGAGCTGAATTTTCTCATTCCTAGCTTTTTTAATTTGTTGTAGTTGACTGACTGTGTCTGTCACAAAGACTTTGAGTAAACTGTCTGTTAGTAAGCTGACTGTTTCTAGTTGTTGCTTTGATTTTTCTTCCTCACTTACTGATGACCTCAGCTGGGCTTCCAACTGGTTCTTTTCTCTGGTTAAAAGATCCAAAAGTGGGGTAGAAAGTTTTTCTGAAACCTCAGGATACAGGTTCTCGTCCTTTTCTGTAATCTGCTGTTGCTTGTTTAATTCTTCAGAAAAGGTATTGTCTAAAGTATCGTCTTCTACAGCAATGGAAACATCTTCTGTGGCACCAGAAACAAGGTCTTTGTTTTCCTTTGAAGAAATCAGTGAATCCACTGGAGATTGCTGGTGAACATGGGCTTCAAGTACCTCAGAAATGTCCTGTAAATGGTCTGTTTCTATTTTAAGGCTTCTATCAACTGAGGCTTCAATATCGTGCACACCAGGTAAAGATTTCTCATACAAATATTCAACTGCATCCTTTTCTCTATCAAATGTGGAACCCTCTGCATCTTTTTGTTCTTGATTATTGTATTGATATTGTTCATCTGAGTAACAGTCTTCTTCTTCATTTATGTCTACATAGTCTTCAAAGTTTTCTGGAATTTGAGATATTTTTTGTGGAGGAGCAAAAATACCATGCTTCTCTTTGCACACAAAGTACACAATGCCATCATATGTTCCATTGTTATTTCCTTCAGGTTTATCCAACTCCACTCCTGCCCAAAATCCTTTAGCAAAACTAGTCACACCTTTGAATCGAAGAGTTCCCGGCTGAACATTGCCAATCAATACCCTATCACCAATGTGGAAATCGAGTAACTCATCTGCAACAGGAACTGAGGTCAAAGAAGAGCATTCAGTAACCCCCTGTTCATGCTCCACATCACTGCGCTCCTTACTTTTCATGAGCTCAGTAGGAGACTTGAGTTCTAACAGCCTTTCAGAGTGGATATTGCTATGAATAGAAAGACTTTTCTCACTGAGGCACTCACTGATTTCACCATCAGTACCAAAGCTGTTGGCTTCACTTTTAGAGCTTCTTGTTGGCTGTAACCTATCTCTGCAAGACTGAGTGTCTCTCCTGAGTGACAACAATGATGTTACCTCAAAGTTACCTTTACACAATTCAGCTGAAATGTCTTTCTTGACAGAAGACACTTCAAAATCTTCAGAGTATGATATCTCTTTAGGAGCAAAAAGATGTTCTGACAAAGACAAGTCTCTTTCCTTTATGTTCTTTTGTTGAAGAATGCCTCTTTCTGATTGGATGTTTTGACTATGATCCATATCTTGATCTGATTGTCTCTCTCTCAATTCTTTTTTATCAAGGTCCTCAATGGCTAAGCTAACTAAGTCTTTCTGAACATTTACAGCATCTAAAGAAAGATCTTTCCTTGAAAGAATTTCAGATGAATCTCCTTGTTCCAGGTCTAGTTTCAGTAAGACATCAGACTTCCTAGATTGTTTAAAATAGGCTTCTTCAACCGTACTCTCCTCTAACTCTGTGTATTTTAATTCTTGTATTTCTGAGTTTTGACTAGCTTCTTCTTCAACCTTGGCATCTGACACATCCAGAATTCTATTAGGGGCATTTAATTCTTTGGGAGGAGGTAATGAAGGTATATTTTCTATAGAATCTCCAGATTCTGCTCTGATTTTCCTTGATGATCTAAGAATTGGTGACGAAGTCTGAAAATGCTCTTCTATTCGACTGTCCAATTCAATCACTCTTCTGGCATAAGCAGATAAAGACCTTTCTGATACTGATCTCTCAGAACTTGGCAATGCAGCATCTAAAAGGAAAGAAAATCACATAAAAATTATTTAATCACAATTTCTCGAACCAATGTTTAAATAAAAGCCAAATCTTAGTTAATAAACACTTTAGTCAATAAATCTGACCTGTTTTGGTTACAATATAAGGTAAGTTTTTCCTTTAAGAGAATATACTGTAGCAACAATAGATATTTAAAATGACTGAAAATTTAAAGTTGGAATAATTTCTTACTATCCTAACTTATAAAGTGAAAAAAAAAAATGGATCTAAGTTTATGGAGGCATTGATCTGCATGATCATTCTCAAATAATGCAAAAACAGAATTTTGTGACAATACTATATGTTATATACTATATTTGTCTCTCACTCATATATATATATATGCTTCTAAAAGAATGAATTTTCCTGAGGATTTTAACTAAGCTTTTGAATATAAAAAGTGGAAAGAAAAAAGATAAACTATTTCTGCAAATATAACACTTTAAGAGCTAAAATAGCAAAATAAGAAGAAAATAAGTACAGATGTGCTAACAAACCAAAAATTAAAATTTGAATTCAAATTGCTTATTTCACCATTGTTACAAGGTAAGGTTTTTTTTTTATTTTTTATATATTTTATTGACTTTTCACAGAGAGGAAGGGAGAGAGACAGAGAGTCAGAAACATCGATGAGAGAGAAACACCGACCAGCCGCCTCCTGCACATCCCCCACTGGGGATGTGCCTGCAACCCAGGCACACGCCCTCGACCGGAACCGAACCCGGGACCCCTCAGTCCGCAGGCCGACGCTCCATCCACTGAGCCAAACCGGCTTCGGCACAAGGTAAGGTTTTTATGCCTGTTTTATTTCCTCATTGACTAATACTTTATTTTTAATAATTCGTATCTTTCTTTGTATTAAATAGAAAAAATATATTATATATAACCATTTACCCTGAGAAATAGTTTAAGTTGAAAATATACATGAACAGAAACAGAATCTGACTAAGGAAGAATTTAGAAATACTGATGATACACTCAGCCATTTTAGATTAATGTCTCTATGCCTCAGGTTTTAATCATAAATTTGGAACAATAAAGACATTCATATAACTGATGCATAATCAAGAAACCACTTAAAAGTATAAAAGTAACTTAAAATATTAAATAATCTATTATCTTTAAGAAATTTAATCAAAAAAGCTGAAAGGGAGAATTGTGTAGGCATCAGTATAAATCCTCAGTCTATGTAGCAACAGTGTCTTTTTTTTTTCTAGTTACATACCAATATGTTCAGCAATAGACTCCAGGGATCCTCTGGAACGTTCTGAGTCTGTTAGTGATTTCCAATTCTTTGCTGTTTCAGATCTGAAGTAGAAATTAATGAACAGTAATAAATGTAAGGCTGATACTATAATAACTAATAACAGAGCAGTCAATTCTTAGAAGACCACTTCTTTCTTCTTATCCACAGGGGTATTTCCAACCTTTGCCACTTTCATCAAGCCTATGTCTGACCCTCATCACTCTCAGTAGATGATCTTGCCTCTTTTAATGAGAAAAACAGGCCATCAGCATGAACTTTTTTGTCTTCAACCTTTAACCTACAAATTTATCTATAATCACAGCCATTCCAACCGCCTTTCCTCTTGTATGCAGAAAAGAAAAAGGTGTGTCTCTCATACTTGTTCAAAGCTAATTGTTCAAACCTCATTCTGCCCCAAATCACACACATTTTCACAGTCTCATTGATGATACTCCTCAATTATCGATTCTTTTTCCTAGTCTTTAGTCCTTCATTCTGGAAATTTGCCCCCTCAACTTATAAGCATGCCTCAAGACTCAAAAAAATCTCCCCCTTAATTCTTCATTCCTCCACCTCATGCTACTGTCTCTCTTTTGGTTTCTAATCCTGCCTGTTATAATGTTCTTAAACGTTGCTATTTTATTATATTTAGTACTTGGTATTCTCTCTGAATGCATACCTTCTTTGGGTTATGTTGCTATATTTTATGGCTTCAGCCACCGTCTATATGCTGCTCATCCCCATATATCTAACCCTGACATCTTTCCTGGATAATTCCACTTATGAACTACAGGCAACTCAAAACTAACATTTTAAAACCAAATTATGAACTTCTCACAAAAAGATACCTGAGGATTATAGCTTTTAGGTTAATGAAACCTTGACCCAACCAACTACTTAAGAGAAACCTGGGAATTATCCTAGATTTCCCCTGCTTCCTATCAGTCAAGTCCTCTTCTTAAATATTCCTGAAATCTATCTCCTGTTCTCTATTCTTATTACTGCTGATTACTTGAGGCCTGGCTTAGACTACTTTCTCCCTACTTCTAGGCTTATTCCTTCTCTTTCCTTCATATTGTAGTCAGAAAGATCTCTCCACACACAAATATGATTGTATCAATCTCTGATAAAAATCCTTCAGTAGCTTGATTAATAAAACTCTAAAACCATTCAATAGTATATTATGTAGAAATTAAAATAAAATTTACAGTTTATAATGAAAAAAAAATATATGTAACAAAAATACACAAAAATCGAAGCATAAAAAATCCTAGAAAGAAATATATCTAATTGTTGACATTTAGATTTTTGGGAGACCTAAGTACGATATAATTTAAACATTTTTTATTGCTTTCCTGAATATTCTAATAATAATAATAACTAATACATAGTACTAATTATGTGCTAGGCCCTATTCTAAGTTAAGCATTTTAACGCTTATAACATGTTCATTAGTAAGGTGTTATTACAGGAATATAAATCTCTATTAAAAAACTGAAGCACAACCCTGGCCAGTGTGGCTCATTTGTTTGGAGCGTCATCCTGTACACCAAAAGGTGGCAGGTTCAATTCCCAATCAGGGCACATACCCAGGTGCAGTTCGATCCCACTGAGGCACATGTGGAAGGCAACTAATCAGTGTTTCTCACATCGATGTTTCTCTCTCTCTCTCTCTCTCTGAAAATTAATAAAAAAATTTTTTAAAAATTAAAAAAACAAAAACTGAAGCACAGAGAGGTTAAATAACTTGACCAAAGTTGAAGAGCTAGCTGGTACTGGAGCCAAGATTCAAACTCAGGTAATGTTAATTTAATTGTAATGAGTCTGTATTACTTTTGTAACAAAGAAAAACACTTCCAAAATATTTTTTTATTTTATTTATTTATTTATTTTTTAAAAAATATATTTTATTGATTTTTTACAGAGATGAAGGGAGAGAGACAGAGAGTTAGAAACATCGATGAGAGAGAAACATCGATCAGCTGCCTCCTGCACACCTCCCACTGGGGATGTGCCCACAACCCAGGCACATGCCCTTGACCGGAATCGAATCTGGGACCCCTCAGTCCGCAGGCCGACGCTCTATCCACTGAGCCAAACCGGCTTCGGCCAAAATATTTTTTTAAACCTAAAAGACTTTACATCTAAAAAATAAAATAGAAACTACTAAAAATGAATATAAAGTTATCACAATTTTTCTTGGTTTTTCTAGTTGCTTCTCACTCCAGCAAAATGTTATGTTCAGCTTCTATTATATGCTTTTGGTCATTCATAAATACCCTTCTCTCTGAAATGTCCATTTCCCAGTCCCACTGACTGCCTAAGCCAGCCGTGGGCAAACTACGGCCCGCGGGCCGGATCTGGCCCGTTTGAAATGAATAAAACTAAAAAAAAAAAAAAGACCGTACCCTTTTATGTAATGATGTTTACTTTGAATTTATATTAGTTCACACAAACACTCCATCCATGCTTTTGTTCCGGCCCCCCCCAGCCCGCCGGTTCCAGTTTAAGAACCCACTGTGGCCCTCGAGTCAAAAAGTTTGCCCAACCCTGAGCCCTAGTCATTGTTCAAAATTTAGTTTGAATATTACAACCTCACTTTTTTATATGCCATACTAGAGGTCTGGTGCATGAAAATTCGTGCACTTGGGGTGGGGGGGATGTCCTGGACTCTCGCACAGTCCAGGAGCCCTTGGGGGATGTCCGACTGATGGCTTAGCTGCGGAGGCGGGAGAAGCTCCTGCCACCACTGCTGCGCTCACCTGCCATCAGCCCGACTTGTGGCTGAGTGGTGCTCTCCCTTTGGGAGCGCACTGACCACCAGGAGGCAGTTCCAGCACCGCCCCTCATCACCCTGCTGCCACTGCCCCCCACCAACCGGTCGTTCTGTTGGTCGGTCGATTTGCATATTAGGCTTTTATTATGTAGGATAGGATTATGCATTCCTATGTTGCTACTCAGTTTCTTCTGTATATGCATTTACTGGTTGCGTAGTATTCTATCCTGAAAAGGACCATAATTTATTGGGCTATCCACTCATTTTTGGACATAAAGATTGCCTCCAATGTTTTATTAATATAAAGGATATTGTGATAAACAATATTCTTTCAAATAGAGATTTCTGGTAGCCCGTATTTTCTCAAGCTAGATTTCCCAAAGTGGAATTATTGAGTCAAAAGTTATAAATTTTTGCCCTACCCAGCTCAGTGGAGAGCGTTGACCTGCAGACTGAAGGGCCCCACGTTCGATTCTGGTCAAGGGCACATGCCCAGGTTGCGGGCTTGATCCCCAGGAGGGGGCGTGCAGGAGGCAGCTGATCAATGATTCTCTCTCATCATTGATGTTTCTATCTCTCTCTCCCTCTCCCTTCCTCTCTGAAATCAATAAAAAAAAAATATTTTTTTAAAAGTTACAAATTTTTTTTTTTTACTTTTAAAACATTGCCAAATTGTTTTTCAAAAGGTCTATACAAACTTACAGTGCTAAGATTAGCAATATTAGAGAATACTATTTTCATTGCACCTATCAGATTTCAGGATTCAAACTATATTTTAAAGTCTGTACCTTATTATAAACTTGATTTTTAATTATATCATATATAATAATTTTGCTTCAGTGAAACTAAAAATATAAACCAATATTTTTACTATTACAATTTCAGTTACTTGAGATAGCTTCTACTAAAAGTCTTTCCTTATTCTTTTCTCAAACAAGGCAGAATATAGAGAAGTTATCAAAAATTTCTACCTGTGTAGTGGAAGGGGCTTGATCTTGGGTTTTTCAGAAGCTGAGGAGAGCGTTTTAATCTGAGGCTTGGCTGTTGGTGATGTTTCCAAATCTCGGCTAAGCTCGGCTTCAGTTTTCTTAATGAATTCATCATATGACTAAGTTTAGGAAAATCAGAGGAGTCACTATACAGAATTTTAAAAACTATTTTAAATTATAAAATAGTGTATTTCATAAAATATAAAACAGTAAAATGTAAAAATCTTTCTCCCAGCATCAGTATCATTCCTGAGATGTCTATCACAGTTATTTGTAAAACCTTCTTGAAATAGTCTATGTATAAGCAAGACGTAGAATTGTAATCCTAATATCAATTAGGAAATGATAAAGTCTCAATCTGTAGAATCTTAATACTTATGAAGCAATAATTCAGGCCCTGCCACATTAAAAAACTTCTTTAGCTGATGTAATTACTCTTTAAAGGACGGCCTAATACTTCCCATGGACTTTTAAAGAAGTTAGCCATTATGCCGAGTTTCGATGGCAATATGCTTAAGGGGAAGCACTTACTAGAAATACACATCCTGAAGAGAAAGGTGTGTTTGGGAGTGGGATAGCTCCAAATCGCAGAGAATGTTTCCTAGTTATTAGCCATTCTGTAAATAAAACTTTCCTCATTTATAATTCTAATTTGTATGAAATATAAGGCAAGCTCTTCATATATTAGATTTCTCCTTAGTTTTCTAAGCTAAAAGCCCTAGTTTTACAACTCTTACTATCCATATTATCTTCCTTTGAAGTCTTAATGTTTTAATAAAGTAACTTCTGGTATTAAACATATACTACAGCTAGATTATTTAGCTCACTAGGTATATATGAGGATGAGGATGTCTTAGATCTGAAAGCGGTATTTATATACTCAGTAAATCTGTGATCAAATAAAATCCAAAAGGCTCTTTTCAAAATGTGAATCGCTATGATTATATATTTCTCCATTATATACTATACTTTGAAAACCTAAACAAAGAACTTTCTTTGGTCTTTATTCAAACCATTTAGTAAAATGCTGACTAAAATAGATTCTTATGCACTTCTCTAGAGATCTTTCTGGCTAACATATCCATTAATGAACATTTTTGAGCAATGTTATTCAGTCTAATAGATTTCATTTCGCTTTCAATGGCTCATTACCTATAGTAATGCTTTTAAATCCTGGGGCCCACCCTAGACCAATTAAATCAAAATCTCTAGGAGTGAGACTGGATATTTGTATTTTTCAAAAAGCTCCTCAGTTAATTCCAATGTGTAGTCAGATTGAAGACTAGTGACCCACAGGATGAAGTCCAAACTCATCAGTCTGATTTCTAAGGTCCTGAACATGATTCTTTATATTTAAATTTGGTTTCTCACTACTTTCCAACATGAACTTCCCAGTATGGCCACAGTATCTTAACCACTTTTTCTTAATTCTACACATCTGTGAATTTCAACCCCAGTCCCTAATCCCACTGTGTAACTGTGTAACTGTGTAAATGTCTATTTTTTGTAGGTCTGCTAGCAGGCCATTTTCCAGATGGAAGATAGTGTAGTGTAACAGTAAGGACACAGGATTTAGAATTAGATCTAGATTAAAACCCTAGCTTTACCACATTTAAACTATGTGTCCCTGGATATCATTAATCTCACTGAAACTCAGTTTCCTCATTTGCAAAACAGGGATAGTAATATTCATACTTCGTTTCTTTGAGAATAAATGAAAAATACATATAAAGTAATTAGCTGACTTCTGGGCACATAAACAGGGACTTGAATATTTGATAAATTTAATTACAAAATGTAGGACAAACACATGTTTGGTGTTACCAAGAGGAAAATTAAAAGGACATAAATTTTGGCTAAACCTAACAAAGAGCTTTCTGATACTTAGAGCACCTCAAGTCCAACAATGAAACCAACTGCCTTGATAATTTGAAATTTCCTTTTACTAGAAGTGTTTGGGTAGAAGCCGAATAATCTTCTCTGGTGATGCCACGAGAAGGGATTCTTGTGATGAGTAGGAAGTTCCAACCAATTCTATAATGAACACTAGGTTGGCAGAATGTATGCAAGCACTAGAGAAGCAACCAGAGGCAGAGACATTAAAGAGGCTAAGCACACAGTAGAGGCAAGACGTCAAATACTGCCAAATAGTCTGATGACAGTCGGAATAGGAAGGGACAGCAAGAAGCTTTATAAAAGGGAATCAATGGCATCTGGTGACTGAATGGATAGGAGAAAACAGAATGAGGAAGCTATCAAAATCAGGTTTCCAGCCCACAGAATCAGGGAAGGCTGCTAGCTTCTGGGAGAAAAGGCAAGTTTAGAGTTATTTAGGAACCATCCAAATAGTACAAAGAGCCATACTAATAAGTTGTGTGGCATGAAACATCATTCTTCTAACAATAAAAAAAAATTTTTTTAAGGCAGCAGCAACAGCCTGGCCAGTTGCTCAGTGGTTAGAGTGTTGGCCCAGACAAGTGGGTTGCAGAATCAATTCCCAGTCAAGGGCATGTACCTGGGTTGCAGGATTCCCACCCCCATTGGTCAGGGCGTGTGCAGGAGGCAGCCAATAGAGGTGCCTCTCACATCAATGTTTCTCTCTCTCTCTCTCCCGGCCCCCCCTCCCCAGCTCTTTCTAAAAAAAAATTAAAAATCAATGGAAAAGGGCAGTAATAATTCCAATAGCTAGAATTATTTACCTAATGGTTCTTTGCTTAAGAGAGCATGGTTAGTAATCTTTCTTTCATGGGTGTTTAATCTTTCTTATTCAGAAAAAAACCTTATTATAATACTTAAATTCATTTTAATACTATTATTGTATTTACTATTTTAATTTAATATTTAATTTAGTGTTATAAGCAAGAGTTTGTTTAGATAGCCTCGGATTTTTATTTTCAGAGTTAGAATAAAATGTGACATCAAGTAATACTGAAAAATCCTAATTCATTACTTTAATATATTAAAAACATCTGAGGCATCACATCTGCATTAGCCCTGACATTATAAACACCTTCCCCCCATGTCTAACCTCTAACTGTTTGATCAGGCTGGCTTCCTGGGCTTTCAGTCTTTCCTTCTGCCTTTTTTTCTGTTCCTTCTTCAACTGGTCCACAACTGATTTTCTTTTCCGCAGCTCATCTTTTAGAGCTCTGATCCTACCTTCAATGTCACTCTGGTCAGATGTAGTTTCTGAAAGAGATATAAAACCTTTTATTTAATTTTAACTTAAAAATAAAGTTAACTAAATAACTACTAATGAAAAGCAGCAATGTAATATTCCATTTAAACAAAGCCAGTCTAGAAACTAATACAAAATAATATTAAGTAAATGGTAAAGGAAAAATAAATCTTAAAAAAAAGGCAAAGTCAACCTAACATTTAAAAATAAGAAATTTGAGCTTCTGAAAAATAATGTATTAGTGATTTGCTATCCTGCTTCATCACCTCCCATCTCTCCTCATGGTCATCGTTAATTCATTCAAGAAACATTTAATAACTACCTACCATATGCAATGCAAAGGACATTGCTAGGTTCTGGTGCTACAACTGTTAACAAAATATAGACTCTCCTTTCCAGGAGTCTGTATTCTAGGAGGGGAGACCTGCTGGGTAACATTTGGTTACAACTGATGTGCTGTCTGGTGTAACAAGTGGAAGCACAGAGCACAATAGGAACATATAAGGATGCCTGACACAGAAAAAAATACTATAAATGCCTGATGAATAAATGACGCCCGTTAACACCAGATAATCTAAGTTTTTCATATGTAGTGTAATTGGGGATATAATTAATTATCAATGAAAAGCCAAGAACTATGAAATTTAATCCTGGCAAGAAAAAAGGCTTATGGCAAATGTAACAAAGGATAACATCATACCAACATATGGTTAGACAAAGCTTATTAAGAAAATTCAAGTATGGTACAAAGTAAAAAACTCTTCTTTATTAGTCTTACCTGACTGTGTCATAGATACTGACTCATCTGACCAACTGTAACTGGGTTGATGGGACTTGACAGGTGGACGACATTGCCCTCCAATCTTATAACTTCCTTTGCTGGACTCCAGCTTTGACACAGACGTGCAGCTTTTGGGAGGTGACTGTGCAAACAGAAAATCTAAATGAGAACTGGTCTATGATATAGTTGTAAATTCTATTTAAAACTCCAGATATTAACCAGTTACAAATATTATTTACAAAGAATTTTAAATAACTCTATGATTTAAAAAACGAAAAAACACTATAAATTTTACAAAAGATAAGACGTCAATTTTTTAAAGGAACAGAAAAAAGTTATGGAAAAACATACTTTAAAAGATGTTTATAATGAACTAGTAATAATTATTGTATAAGTGATATTACCTCTTATTCTTTTTAATTTAAAACATACTAAATTGGGGTGGTACAGATATCTCTTCAACATAGTGATTTTGTTTCCTTTGGACATCTACCCAGAAGTGTAAATGTTGGATCATATGGCAGTTCTCCATCAACAAATAGATGGTATATCATGTATGATGGCACGGATAGACCCTGAGGGCAGTATGCTAAGTGAAATTAAGTCAGAGAGAAAAACAAATACTACATGATCTCACTTGTATGTGAAATCTAAAAAACCCCCACAAACTCACAGAAAAAATAGATCAGATTTGTGGTTACCAGAGATGGAGGGTGGGGAATGAAAGAATTGAGTGAAGGTGGTCAAAGATAAGAACTTCTGGTTATAAGATAAATAAATACTGGGGATGTAATGTGGCATATGATGACTGTAGTTAACACGGCTGTGTGGTATACTTGAAAGTTGCTGCCCGAGCTGGTTTGGCTTGGTGGATAGAGTGTCAGTCTGCAGACTGAAGGTCCTGGGTTCAATTCTGGTCAAGGGCACATGCCTTGGTTGCAGGCTCCTTCCTCAGCCCTGATCAGGGTGTGTGTGAGAGGCAGCCAGTCGATGTGCCTCCCTCACATTGATGTTTCCCTCTTTTTCTCCCTCTCCTTTCCACTCTCTCTAAAAATCAATGTAGAAATATCCTTGGGTGAGGACTAACAAACAAACAAAAAAGATAGTAGATCCTAAAAATTCTCATAACAAGGAAAATGAATTTTTTGGTAACTATATGAAGCGATGGATGTTAACTTAATGTGGCAATCATTTCATAATATGTGTGTCAAGTCATTCTATGCTACACACCTTATACAGTGTTATATGTCAATTATATCTCAATAAAATGAAAAAAAATTAAATACTAAGTATGTACTACTTGTATTGAAGGAAGAAGGGAAGCAAACAGAGCATAAGAAGACTGCCCACAAGAGATTACTAAGGACATACTTTCTACCTTGATGTCAGCTGGAAGTGAGAAAGCCTGATCTGATTCCTTGCTGTCAATCACTTCCTATCCCTATGACTCTGGGCAAGTTTCCTAGCCTGCTAAGCTTCAGGCTGAGCACTGTGAGGTTAACCACATAAGACATTCAGCATACTATGTGGCCCTTGGTAACTAAGTACTCAATAAATATTATTTTTATTATAAAAACCACTTTAAGGTACACTAATTTTGATTGTCTTTATATATTTTCTTGTGAGAAAACAACACATTTTTAGTATTCGATCAGATAGTGGCTATCCTGAACCTCAATAAGGATGCTAGGTAAAATCTAATCAATTTATAGCAAGTGATAAATAAGATTGTGTAAAAAGGCATAGCTTGGTTGCAAATTCCCAGAAGGTAGGAATCATGTAACAAGTAAATTATATATACAATAAGCCCATTTACAGATAATAACCAAGAAATCACTAATATGAAAATGTCATTAAAATCTTTTTACAAACTGCCCTAGCTGGTTTGGCTCAGTGCATAGAGCATCAGACTGCAGACCGAAGGGTCCCAGGTTCGATTCCGGTCAAGGGCACATGCCTGGGTTGTGGGCTCGGTCCCCAGCTGGGGGTGTGCAGGAGGCAGCCAATCGGTGATTCTCTCTCATCATTGATGTTTCTATCTCTCTCTCCCTCTCCCTTCCTCTCTGGAATGAATAAAAATACTAAAAAAAATCTTTTTACAACCTAAAAGCTCTGTTTCCAAGTATGTGCACAAAGCATTGGAATATTTTGCAACATAACATGGGATGGGCTCTTCATTGGATAAAAAAATGATATCTATCATCTAAATTTTTCAGATGTTGTCACACACGTGAATCTGACTGATTTTCCAACAGGGAAATGCTATTCTTTCTTCACATCCACAATAAACATACACTTTAACAAAGTATATTCCATTCTGAATTTAGGTGAATTACTTTTTAAAACAATGACAGGCTTTCACAATGTTTGTGTCCATTTAATATTTGGTATTTTTAGGTTAATTCCTTTATATACTTTATAAACTCAAGCTAAAAAGAAAAAAGTTAAGTCTATAGCTTAAATTTTTACCAGCTAAATTTTATTTATGAAGTATAGAATTAAGAACAATGTGGAAAACATTTCTTATTCTAAAAGTGACCACTATTCTAATTTAGAATCAATAACCATTTTAGATCCTGCCTTAAAACGATGAAACCTTACTTTTATTCTGACTGAGTTTATAGAGCAGTTTTAAACTACACTAGAGGCCCGGTGCACAAAAATTTGTGCACTCGGGGTGGGGGGGGGTCCCCCAGCCCGGCCTGTGCCCTCTCGAAGTCTGGGACCCCTCGGGAGATAACGACCTGCTGGCTTAGGCCTGCTCCCGGGTGGCAGAGGGCAGGCCCAGTCCCTAGGTGCAGCCCCTGGCCGGGCTCAGAGCAGGGCCGATTGGGGAGTTGGGGAGCCGCCCCCTATTATGCACAGAGCAGGGCGGATCAGGAGGTTGCAATGCCACCCTCAGTCACGCTCAGGGTAGGGCCGTTTGGGGGGTTGGGGCACCGCCCCCTGTCACACTCAAGGCAGGGTCAATGGGGAGGTTGCGGCGCCACCCCCTGTCACGCACAGAGCAGGGCCCATCAGGGGGTGGGGTGCTGCCCCCTGTCACGCACAGAGCAGGGCTGATCAGGGGTGTTGGGGCTCCGTACCCTGTCACGCACAGAGCAGGGCTGATCAGGGGGTTGAGGAGCTCCCCCCTGTCACTCACAGAGTAGGGCCGATAGGGGAGTTGGGGCACCACCATCTGTCACACACAGAGCAGGGCCGATCAGGGGGTTGAGGAGCTCCCCCCTGTCACTCACAGAGTAGGGCTGATAGGGGAGTTGGGGCACCGCCCCCTGTCACACACAGAGCAGGGCGGATCAGGGGTTGGGGTGCTGCACCCTGTCACACTCAGGGCAGGGCCAATGGGGAGGTTATGGCTCTACCCTGTCACACACAGAGCAAGGCCCGTGGAGGGGGGTTGGGGCGCCATCCTCTATCACCCACAGAGCAGGGCCGATCAGGGGGTTGGGGCGCCGCCACTGTCACACTCGGAGCAGGGCCGATGGAGAGGTTATGGCTCTACCCTGTCACACACAGAGCAGGGCCGATCAGGGGGTTGGTGTGCTGCACCCTGTCAAACACAGAGGCGCAGGGCAATCAGGGGATTGGGGAGCTCCCCCCTATCAGGCATAGAGCGGGGCAGATAGGGAGGTTGTGGCCCCGCCCCCTGTCACACACAGAACCGCAGGGCGATCAGGGGGTTTGGGCGCTGCCCCCTGTCACGCTGATCCCGGTGCCAGGAGGCATATTACCCTTTTACTATATAGGATAGAGGCCTGGTGCACGGGTGGGGGCCGGCTGGTTTGCCCTGAAGGGTGTCCTGGATCAGGGTGGGGGTCCCCACTGGGGTGCCTGGCCAGTCTGGGTGAGGGGCTGAGGGCTGTTTTCCGGAAGCGAGTGACTGAAGCTCCCAACTGCTCCTTGTTTTCTTTTTTTTTTTATTCTGGGCCAGCTTTAGCTCTGAGGCCTCGCCGCTGAAAACATCGATACAATGTTGCTAAAGCCCGGCTGACTGAAAGCCGTTTCTGGGCTTTTGTTTAGCTTCTTATTTGCAACATAGTACATAATTGCTTAGAGTTGCAACTGAGAGGCCGGAAAGTGACGCGGGGGAACGTTGGAGTTCGTAGTCACTGAAGCAAGCGAGCCTCATGTTCGCTTCCAGCTGCCTGGCTGCTGGCCGCCATCTTGGCTGACAGTTAATTTGCATATACTCACTGATTAGCCAATGAAAAGGGTAGCGGTCGTACGCCAATTACCATGTTTCTCTTTTATTAGTGTAGATTATAGAGCAGTTATAAGCTACATTTCAGAAAAGACACACTGTTTAAGCTCTTACTGTTTCTATTATTATGACAAAACAGATTTTAATAATTTGTGATATTCCCACATATTCTTTCCTATACCCTCAATATTAACAGACTTAATTGCATATAATTTTATAACTGTCACTAAAGCAAAAGGTCAGATATTTATAAATTTTTAGAAGTCAATGAAAAGCTTTATTTTTGCTCAAATGTCATATACTATGTTAGTTATGATAGTTGACACTGTCATTACCAACAAGACTATAACTGTTAATAATATACCTTTTAGACAGTTTTTTCCAAAAGCTTTAAGATATCCTATATAATAAAAGGCTAATATGCAAATTAACTGACCGGCAGAACGACCAGTCACTATGACGCGCACTGACCACCAGGGGGCAGACACTCAATGCAGGAGCTCCCACAAGGGGAGTGCCGCTCAGCCAGAAGCCTGGCTCATGGCTGGCGAGTGCAGCGGCAGTGGCAGGAGCCTTTCCCGCTGCAGCGGCAGAGCTAAGGATGTCCGACTGACGGCTTAGGCCCGCTCCCCACCATGGGGAGCGGGCCTAAGCCGTCAGTCGGACATACTCCAAGGGCTCCTGGACTGCAAGAGGGCGCAGGCCAGACTGAGGGACTCCCCACCACCATCATGAGTGCACTAATTTTGTGCACTGGGCCTCTAGTAAATATATATTAACTTACATGTTTACTAGGAGAAGTAGAAGATTCCAGTTCTTGTGAAAAAACCATGTCTTCAGTAAGTATACTGTGATCTGGACTACCAGGCTGCTCCTGAACTATGGACTCAGAAGGTCTATATTCAACAGCAGGGCTGCCTAATTCTTCTGGAATAGAGCTTTCACTGTGCAGATGAGAGTAGGAAAGTACTGGAGATTCCGCCTCACTTGCTATTTCTAGAAAGAGAGGGTGAAAACAAAAAAAAGTACACAATCTTGGTCAAGGGAAATATTCCACTGTTATACTTTATATTTATTTTTAGCATAATTTCACTAGTTGTATTTAAATATAAGTTTTTAGTCCTATCATTTAATGAACCACATTTACTATAAAGTCTATTAGTCTAATTGAGAATTTTGGCCCACACACACTGAGAGATTATATATAACATATAATCAGCAATGACAGTTACTGACACCCTCAGTGTTTGTGAAGATGAAGAACAATTACAGCTATTATATTCATTGGTTCAATAACTTTGGAAGACTATTTGGTAGAATTTGGAAAAGATGAAAACTCTATGATCAGCAAATTCACTCCTAGGTATACATCCTAGAGAAATCTTGCATATAAACCGCAGGAGATATATACATGGTCAATAGCAGGATTGTTATAATGGTCAAAAACTGGAAGAAATGCAAATGTCTATTGACAGTAAAAAGAATAAATTATGGTATATTTATACAATGAAATGCTACATAGCAATAAAAATGAGTAAAGTATGGCTTATGCACCAATGGAGATACACTCTGAACTTAAATTAGCACTTTCAGAATCTGTAGCACTGTCTTGCCTCTGGAATTTCCTGTCCATTGTGGCCTGTGCTCTTTCTAAGAAAACAGAAATATGTTTGACACTAGACAGAAAATGCTTTTATTTTTAACTTTCACCCAAGGGTATGCTTTTTTAAAATTGATTTTTAGAGAGAAAGGAAGGGAGAAAGGAGAGAATGAGAGAAAGAGAGAGAGAGAGAGAAAGAGAGAGAGAGAGAAAGAGAGAGAGAGAGAGAGAAACATGGATTGGCTGTCCCATGTACACACCCAGACTAGGGCTAGAACCAACCCGCAACCTAGGTATGTGCCCTGACTGGGAATCAAATCACAATCTTTTGGTGCATAGGATGATGCTCCAATCAACTGAACCACCCAGTCAGGGCTAAACAGAAAATACCTGACATTATCTACATATATAAAAGTCTAAGCGACCATTACAACCAGTCAACTGAACAATCAGTCAACATTACGCGCACTGACCACCGGTGGGCAGATATTCAACACAGGAGCTGCTCCCTGGTGGTCAGTGCACTCCCACAGCCAACCTCCTGCAGCCAGCCAACTTCCTGCAGTCCCTGGCCCTGGCCAACTGGCCCGGATCAGCCCTGACTGGGACTGGGCGAGACAGCTCCAATCAGCCCCGATTGCTCGCCAGGCCAAGGGACCCCACCTGTGCACAAATTCGTGCACCGTGCCTCTAGTATTGTATAATCTTAAGAATGGCAATTGCTTTCCTTCTTTGTATCTACAGATACAATGCCCCACAAAAATTTGGTTATATTATACTTTGGTGGTCAGTAATGCTAACATTTGATATACTTAATTCTAAACCCCACTTAAGATTTTGGGTCTAATATCTGTAAAATAACTTTATTTAACGCTAGAGGCCCGATGCACGAAATTCGTGCAAGGAGCTCAGCCCCCACCAGCGCCGCCTCTGCCTCGGCCCCTGCTGCCATGGCTTCATCTAGAAGGTCTTCTGGAAGGACTTCCGGAAGGATGTCTGGTCTAATCAGCATATTATGCTTTTATTATTATAGATAATACCTATACCCCAAAGTAAACAAGGATAACCTGATATTTAAAAGCACTTCCGTTTAAACGTTAAAAAGGTATATTTTTAGTGCTCGCTTCAGCAGCACATATACTAAAATTGGACCGATACAGAGAAGATTAGCATGACCCCTGCACAAGGATGACATGCAAATCCATGAAGTGTTCCATATTTTTCCATTTGCAACAGCATGGATGGAACTGGAGAGCATTATACTAAGCAAAATAAACCAGTCGGAGAAAGATAAATATCACATGATCTCACTCATATGTGGGATATAATGATCAACATAATCTGATGAACAAGAATAGATCCAGAGACAAATGGTAGGGGAGGGGGGGCGGGTTAGAGAGCAACCAAAGGACTTGTATGCATGCATATTAGCATAACCAATGGACACAGACACTGGGGCAGTGGGGACTTGCCTGGGGTGGGAATGGCTGGGGTGGGGGGCGGCGGTCAATTGGGGGAAAAGGAGACATATGTAAAACTTTAGACAATAAAAATAAATAAATAAATAGGTATATTTTTATATTGTTCATGTGTAGCATAATCAGAATGGTTAAATGAAGGAATTCTAAAAATCCTCAAGGATATTCACCTATTCCAAAATAGAATGTGAATAAATTTTAAATGGTTTAGAAAATGATTTAATTTTTAGGTAGTAGGCAATAAAAGAATCCTCTACAGTTTGGCTTTATGTCCTTCAACATATTTTTTTTGTTGTTCAATAACAATAACATATGCTCATTTTAGAAGTTCAAACAATATAAAAATTGTACAAAGAACATAATGAAAGACACCTGTACTACTACGTCCTGAGAGATAACTACCAAAGGTTCTCCAATCTGCTGTCTGTGGAAGACTTCATTTTGGCAGTCTCTCTCTCTCTCTCTCTCTCTCTTTTTGTCTTTCGCTTATTTTTTAAGTCATAAAAATAATACAAGAACATAGTAGAAAACAAATAACCTTGAAACTGTGCAGATGTATGTAAAGTGATTAATTTATACTAGTGACGGAGAACCTATGACACGCGTGTCAGGTGACACGCGAACTCATTTTTTTGGTTGATTTTTCTTTGTTGAATGGCATTTAAATATATAAAATAAATATCAAAAATATAAATCTTTGTTTTACTATGGTTGCAAATATAAAAAAATTTCTATATGTGACACAGCACCAGAGTTAAGTTAGGGTTTTTCAAAATGCTGACACGCCGAGCTCAAAAGGTTCGCCATCACTGGTTTATATAATTATCCCCAACCACTTTCATTGGCCCAATTTCTGTACCTCAAAAATAAACCAATGGCAGTCAAGTAGGGTTTGCTTTGTGTGCCTTTCTAGACTTTTTACTATACAACCCAACTTTTAAAAAATTAATTTTTTTAAGTTGTGGTAATACACATAACAAAATTTTCAATATTAACCACTTTTAAGTGTACAGTTCAGTGAAGTTAAGTACATTCCCACTATTGTACAATCATCATCACAAGAACTTTTTCATCATCTCAAACTGAAACTGTAAATTTAACTCCCCATTCTCTCCTCCCCAAAGGCCCTAGCAACAATGATTTTACTTTCTATCTCTATGAATTTGACTACTCAAAGGTATCTCATATAAGTGGAATCTATATATGTAAAAAGCCTAAGTGACCAGTTGACCAAACAACCAAATGACCGGTCGCTATGACACTCATTGACCACCAGGGGGAAAACGCTCAACACAGGAGCTGCCCTGTGGTGGTCAGTGCGCTCCCATAGCGGGAGCACCACTCAGCTGACCGTCGAGCGCCAGACACAGGGCTCACGGCTGGCCACTGCAGCCCGAAGACCACAGCGGAGCAGCAGTGAGCTTACCCAGTGGCGGCAGTGGCAGGCACAGCAGGGCTGGGATAAGCAGAAGAGGCAAGCAGGAGCGGCAGGCAGCACTGGGCTGCCCGTTTCAGCCTGATCCCCGCAGGCTACACTGAGGGACTCCACTGGTGCATGAATCCGTGCACCAGATTTCTAGTAATAAAATACTTGTCCTTTTGAGACTGGCTTAACTCACTTAGTATGTCTTCAAGATTCATCAATGTTATAACATGTGTCAGAATTTCCTTCCTTCTTAAGGCTGAATATTTCATTGCATGTATGTACTACATTTTATATATCTATTCATCTATTGACAGACACCAGATTGCTTTTATCTTTTGGCTATTGTGAATAATGTTGCTATAAACATGAGTGTGCAAATCTCTTAGAAAACTTGTTTTCAGTTCTTTTCCATATAAACCCAGAAGTGGAATGGCGTTCTTTGTTCCACCTACATAAGAACAGGTTTAGTTAGTATTGTAAATGGCTTGAATGATGAGCCCCCACCCCAAGACATATAATCTTACTTGGAAAAAAGATCTTTGCAGATGTAATTAAGGATCTTGGGATGAAATCATCCTAGATCAGGGGTGGGCAAACTTTTTGACTCGAGGGCCACAATGGGTTCTTAAACTGGACCGGAGGGCCGGAACAAAAGCATAGATGGAGTGTTTGTGTGAACTAATATAAATTCAAAGTAAATATCATTACATAAAAGGGTACGGTCTTTTTTTTTTTTTAGTTTTATTCATTTCAAACGGGCTGGATCCGGCCCACGGGCCATAGTTTGCCCACGGCTGTCCTAGATTATGTGGGTATGCCCTAAATCTAATGACAAGTTTCTTTATGAGACAAAAGAGAAGACAGACATGGAGAAGATGATTATGTGAGATTGGAATTATGCAGATACAAGGAATGCCTATTGCTTAGCCATCAGAAGCTAGGAAAAGGAAAGAAAGAATTGTCTCCTGGAATCAAGAGTCCCTCCAACACCTTGAGTTTGTACTTCTGGCATCCAGAAGTGATAACATAAAAAACTTTTTAAGCCACCAAATTTGGGGAAAATGTATTCAGGTATGCAATCGTATTTCTTTATGGTTTTTACGCCCTGATACTAATGAAGTTGAGCATCTATTTGGAGTTCTTAATTTGTGAAGTGTCTGCTCTTTTGTCTACTTAAAAAAAGTGTTTTCTTTATTTTTTAACCCTCACCAGAGGACATGCCGAGAGAGAGAGAGAGAGAGAGAGAGAGAGAGAGAGAGAGAAAGAAAGAGAGAAACACAGAGAGAAAACCATTGATATGAGAAACATCCATTGGTTGCCTTCTGTACGTGCCCCGATTGGGGATTGAACCCACAACCCAGGTATGTGTCATGACCAGGAATTGAACCAGCCACCTTTCAGTGTACAGGCTGACAATCAACCAATGGAGCTACTCTGGCCAGGCTGCCTATTCTTTTTTTTTAAACATAGTTGGCATTTTCTTTTTCACTCACAGTAGTAGTTTACATGTGCTTGATACTATCCCTTTGTCAGTCAGATGTGTTGCAAATCTCTTACCTTGTTTTACTTTATGGTGATTAATGAACAGAAATTCTTAATTTATTGAAGTTGAATTTACCAATCTTTCCCTTAATGGTTTTTGTTTTGCATAGCATGTTAAATCTTGCCCTCCCCTGGGTGTCATAAAAATACCTCTCTTATATTGTCCTCAAAAAGTTCTATAGTTTTGTCATATACAAGTTTCTTTCCTCCTTGAGATGGATCTTTTTATATGGTCATGTGGGGATCCAACTTCTTTTTTTTCTCTCCCACAAAAATTTATTGGAGAGTTCCTCCTTTCTTCACTAGTCTGCAAAGTTACCTGTGTCAAAAGTAAAATTTTCTTATGCAGGGGTTTTTTTTCAGGGCTGTTTCATAGTTATTTTGTCTATCTCTGTACAAATATCATATTGTTTAAATTATTATACTTTTAGAAGTCTGCTATCTGGTAAAATAAGTTCCTGCATTTTGTGGTTCTTTTTTAGGGGTGAGTGTCTTTGCTTTTTGGTCCTTTGCTCTTTCATATAAATTTTAAAATGAGCTTATTAAACTTTATGAAGAAATCTTGCAGGGTTTCTGATTTTAATTGTCTTGAATCTATAAATTCAGGGAGAATTAACAAGTTTATGATACTGAATCTGTCTGTGAATATGGGAAAGCTTTCCATTTATTTTGGTCTTCTCTAATGTCTCAATAAAATTGTTAATTTTATAAACAAAGATCATGTACTTTTTGGCATATTTATTCTTAGGTACTTCATATTTTTTATTTCTATTATAAATGATATTTCTTTTAAAAATTAGATTTTTCTAACCAATTTCTGCTATAGACATGTAACTGAGTTTTGTTTATGGATTTTATATCCAGCAACCTTGCTAAACTCACTTATTAATTCTAATAACTGTCATGTGAGTGCTAGATTTCCTATGTGCATAGCTCTATCTGTAATAATGGAGAGTTTTGCTTTTTCCTTTCACTCCTTAGGTCAGCGGTCGCCAACTGGTGATCCACGGACCACTGGTGGTCTGTGAGGTCCAAAAGGTTGGCGACTGCTGCCTTAGGTGAAAATAAGCATCTTTGGCCCTAGCCAGTTTGGCTCGGTGGATAGAGTGTCAGCCTGCGGAACAAAGGGTCCCGGGTTCGATTCTGGTCAAGGGCACATACCTTGGTTGCAAACTCCTCCCCAGCCCAGGCCCTGGTTGGGGCTCCTGGAGGGGACAACCAATCAATGTTTCCCTTGATGTTTCTCTGTCCTTCCCTCTCTCTTCCACTCTCCCTAAAAAAAAAAAAAAGGCATCTTGGTCTTATTTCCAAATCCAGAGGGAAAGCCTTCTATGTTTTATCATTAAGTATGATGTCTGTTTTAAGACTGGTTTGTGCTTTATTACAAATGCTTTTTAGACTTTAGATTGCCTTTTTTGAGTCCACTAAGATGTCATGGATTTTTCCCCTTAAATTTGTCTAAGTCAGACCAGGTCTTTCCATGCAGCGTAGCCTCAGCCAGGGAAGAAGATACCAAACCAGGCAGTGAAGTCAAAGAAGCTGGGAAGAAAAGGGAGGATGCACCTCCCACCACTGCTCCTCAGAGGTCCAGAGATCTGCAGCCACCAGCTCTCAAGGTTGCTGGACTGAACACCTGGATCCACCACTCCTGGGTGAAAGCAGCCCACCAGCCAAGCGACGCCCAGCCTGAGTGGAAGGTGACCTCCGACCAGAAACACCCCCTGTGGATCACCCTCAAGAAGACAGAGGACCTGGTTGATCACCTGCTCCAAGGAATTCAGATAACACCCTGCTGAATTCTCCCTTACACTAATATTTCTTTCTTATCTCTCCCTAAAGGTAATATGCTCTGGTATTTCTGGATAATCATGGTTTTTGTCTTTATAATAATTCTTATTTTTGTCTTTTTATGAGTGCCACCGGAACCCTAGGCTAGTACCAGGAGGAGAACTCTTCTGACCTTGCTGGGACACTCACACACACAAAAAAAATTTGTCTAAGTCATTCACCACATTATCAATTTTTTAATGTGTCAGACTCCACTTGGTCACAGAATACCCCATTTCCATTTCATGGAATTTACCCATTTCTTCTAAGTTTTCAAGTATATTAGCATAAAGCTATTCACAATATTTTCCCAACTTTCCAATTTCTGTAGCAAATGTACATTTATGGCCTTCATCACCCTTAATCATTCACATTTTTAAAAAATAATGAAGTAACTCTTTCATTATATTAGGCTTTAGTTTGTAGTCTGAATACAGTCAGTATTTATTACCTTTCTGTTCTATTCTCTGGTCCTCCAATTCTTTCTTAGGAGTTTTAGGTTTTATTAATTCTTTGTCCCAGGCAGCCAAAGCTTGTTTTTCCATCTGACGAATTTCTGCTTCCTCTGCATCTAAACGTCGCTTCCACTCTAGCAGCTCTTCTGCATGTTGTCGCCGTTGCATTAGTTTTTGCTCCCGCTTTGTCAGAAACCTATGGTCACACCATGAAGAACAGTGAGAGAACAAGTCTACAGGCAGAAATCACTTTGAGAGTGCTATCACTCAGCACCTTACCAACAAGCTGTGTAAAAAAGAACATTCACACTACTCCTCTAAAAAAGTTTGCGATAACAGAGGCTTTGATAAGTCAACTTAGAAAATGAGAGAATTTGTTTTACTTGTAATTGTAAGAGTAGCAAAGGAAAAAAGGGTGGTAAATTCAGAGAAAAAAATCTTGAGAACATCTGCACAACCATGATTGATAATATATATTCATTTTTCATAGGTGATTCTTTTTTATAAGAGAAGACATAAGGAATTTTTTCTGAAGGCTCAGGCCAGAAAACACAAATGCAAAACAACAAAGACCAAAACAACAACAAAAAAACCCCTAAAGCCCCCAAACAAGCAAACAAACAAAAAGCATGTTCATGTCCCTTTTTCAAATGCAGTCTGGTTTTGCCTCAGGTATAGTGAGTTTGGTAGCCATTACCTAAGAGATACAATGTCAGGTGTTACTCTGTTTTTCACGAAGAGAACACTGAGCACCACAGTCAGATGTCTAATGTATATAAACATAACTGTTTATTTACTGGAGTAAAGGATGCAGCAAATACCTCAAATTTCTCAATTTAACCTGATCTTTGAAATTAAATAGCCCAGTAACTCTTAGCTCCAAAATGTTAGGAGAAATTACCGATTTAGGAAAAGCTTTTTGAACTGTCCTCAAATGTAGATGCAACAGCTAAATAAAAGGTGGGCTGCTTATATTAGTGGAATTAGATCTGCAGTGGTAGCTAATCGACAAAAATGCACCCACGCATCCAACAAACACTTAATAAAAAGCCCAGGAACTGTCACTCCATTTCTTGAACAGCCAGCATGTTAAATTCATGTAGAAACAAAAAGGTAAAATCTATGGGACATTTGACAAGAGCCCTCTAAGCTGTTAGGACAAACAAACAAACAAAAAAAGAAAAAAGCAAACAAAACAAACAGAAAGAACAGAGCATGCTCTATCAAAGAGTGCACTGAAAAAGGTGCAGTTACCTGACCAACTGGTTGTAGATATACAGCTGGAATTTGGGATGGAGGTTGGGAAAACAGACACTGAGAGAGGCCCAGTGATGAGACGTAAAGACAGAGAAGAAGTAGTGAACAGGAGAGCAGTGTCTACAAAATAAGGAGGAAGATTTTAAAACCAAGAGATCAAGAGGCAGAAAGAATGAGAAAGGGAAAGCATAAGAGCTGAGTGAGGAACTTTTAAGGTTTCCTGAAGAACATTATAAGCTACTCAGTTAAAGCAAGTGTTATACTCTGTGTGACACATAAAACATGTACTTTTTATAGACCTTACCAATGATTTCTGAATAAACGTGCCTTTCTTCTCACATGTTGCTTAACCATCATCTATACTTTTAAGTAATTTACTTGTTTGTTAGTAAAGTAATAAGAAGTACATTTTGCAGCTAAATAAATTGCCCCATAAGCTTTAGCATAAAGTACAATTATGGCTGTGAACCTACGTATCAGCAATTCTACATACATATGTAATCCTGAGCAAGTGATTTTTATATCTGTAACTTGTCATATATTTTAAGATTAAAATTAAATAAAAAAGCACTACATTTGCCTTACTTAACCTTATCACCATGATCAACTTGAAAATAATAACATAATTTAGAAAATCAATTTATAGTAAAAATACACTATTCACCTCTACAACAAAAAAATTTACTGCTATTAACAGGACCAGGTAGAGGTTTCTTGCTTTATTTTTAACAAAGGCCCACTTGAATAATAATATTGAAATACAATATCTATCCTATAAAATATCAGGACACATAATTAAGAATAAACTAAGCTAATTTCAGTTTTAAAATTCATGCTGTGGACAGCTCAATCACAAGGTTAAAGGTAAGAAAATTATATATGTTAAAGTTATAAAAACAGCAAAAATCCACTAGTTTCCCTTCTTTTTAAATAACAAATATATCATTATATACATGAAAGAATAAATAAGTCTAGTAAGTTTGGAAAGGCTAATTCTCTTTGACAGAGCATGCTCCTGTTCACATGCACACAACAATAACTTGTGGATCAAGGCAACATTTATTGCCTTGGAAGGGCAAGGAATAATATCAGTACGTCACAGAAGTGAGAAAATCTAGGCATAAACCCAGCCACTCATTTGGATTTTAAAAAGTATGAACAGTCTTTCCTATGTGTATTTTTAGAAAACAGACGATCTCAAGTCTGTTTTCTGTATACAACTTAGTATTTCGCCTCTCTTTCATTTACACACACACACACACACACACACACACACACACCTGGAATGCCTTGATTTTCTGCACCAAAGTTCGAGGAAAAATAAATTTTCCAAATTTCAGTAAGACACTGCAATCGTCCTTGCCATTCTTTAATGCCATTCTTTAATGCAAGAACATATAATAAACTTATTTTGATGCCAATTATCAAAATACTTTGAGAAAACACATTTACTTGGCAAAAGGTCCAAAAAAAATCTATTCAACACTCAAATTTCACCCACCCTCTTATTAAGTGTATAACCGCTAAATGCATGCATGACCTAGTACAAAAAGTAGAATATTGAAACATGTGCAATAAACTGTAAAAAGATACAATTTAATTTTTTTGTCCAGCCCAATAAAGGATAATTTTCTCTATTAAAACAAATAGTGATCTTTTTCTTCATTTGTAAAGATTAAGCATATTCAAAAGCTCTAGGTTAGAAATGAACACCAGAAGAAAGGGCTAAGAGAAAAATAAATTAAAATAAATAGTATAATTAAAGTTTTAACTTAAAGTTAGAACTTCTTCCCAGAACATATATGTTCCTTATTTAATATATGTACATTTTAGAAGTAAAGAGTATCTTTTAAAAGCTAAATAACTAAAGTTGAGAGAAAAGCACAGTATTTTACACTAGACTTAACAATCCTTCAAGATGCTGCACAAGAAATAAAATTTGTGAATTATGGAGACATAAATGCCCACTAATAGAAAATGCTACTAATACACTTTATAGTTGTTGTTAAGGCATCTCCCAAACAAGGCCTCTGATAGTAAGAAAAGTGTACTAGGATTAGATGTATAATAGATTTAATAGAGTATAGAGATTATTATGTTCCTACTAGAGGCCCGGTGGGGTCCCTCTGCGTGGCCTGCAGGGATCGGGCCAAAACCAGCAGTCCAACGCCGCCTGCTGCTCCTGCTCATCCCGGCCCCAATGTGCCTGCCACCACCGCTCAGCAGGCTCACTGCCACTCCACTGCGGTCTCCGGGCTGCGGTGGCCAGCCCTGAGCCCTGTGTCTAACATCCATCCGTCAGCTGTGCAGTGCTCCCACTGAGGGAGCGCACTGACCAACAAGGGACAGCTCCTGCGTTGAGCATCTGTCCCCTGGTGGTCAGTGTGCGTCATAGAGACTGGTCGACAGGTCGAACGGTTGCTTAGGCTTTTATATATATAGATGATAATGTTTAATCTTAAGAAATTCATGAGTAATTGCGTCATTTTTAAAGTCACACTTTCATACTCTAAACTTGAGCTATGCAGCTATTCAACTCCAGCAATGAGCCAATGGGCCTTTTTCCAGTTTCAATAAATACTATTTAGAAGGCTCAGTTTCTACTTAGATAACTTTAAGTCATCAATGTAGGTGTTTTTTTAAATTCTAAGGTTAAAAGCAGATAGGCCAACTTAATTCAACTTTAATTTTAGTTGGCTAAAGTTCAGAGAGCAGGTTTCCAGTTCCAGCTCTGCCATTTGATGTGTGTGTGACCTGAGACCAGTTACTTAATCTCTGTGGGCATCATTCCTTCTTGTAAAACTAAGGGACTATATTAGATGACTTCCCTAAAAACCCTCCTAGTAATAGTATTTTATGGTTCTTTCTTTCTCCATTCAAGTATCTCCTCACACTTTTTTAATACAACAAACTGGTAGGCCATGTGACATAAATGAGAACCTCCTCCCCAACTAAGCTATTATAACTATAGATTGTCCCAACATATTATAAAATCATTTAATTTGAAAGAGCAAAATTAGGATCCAAATTTTTAAATGAAACAACCAGTTCTAAAATCATTTGGTTCTGAAAAATATTAAATAAAAATCTAATATCCTAAATCATTTAAAAATTCTTTCTGCCTCTAGGATTCCTTAATGTTATATTGTTATAAGTAAAAATAAAATTTGTTTTTAATTTGAAAATGGATTAATTTTTTCAAGTCCCTAAGCATTTCCTTTCTTTTTTTCTTGAATTTATTGAGGTGACATCCTATATAATAAAAGAGAAACATGTAAATTGACCATCCCTCCGCTGCACTCACCAGCCAATCAGGAGTGCTTATGCAAATTAACCCAACAAAGATGGCGGGTTAATTTGTATACACAGGCGCCGTGTGGAGAGCAGAGCGGAAGAGCCAGCAGCTTGGGGGGACGTGGTTCCCTTGGTCGCTCCTCCCAAGCCGCTGGGTGGAGAGCAGAGCGGGAGAGCTGGAGGCTTGGGGGGACGTGACTCCCTCAGACACCCCCCAAGCTGCCGGGCGGAGAGCAGAGCAGGAGAGCCAGGGAGAGTGGAGTGGCTTGGGGAACTTGGCTCCCAAGCCGCCAGATGGAGAGCTGAGAGGGAGAGCTGGTTGCTTAGAGGACTTGGCAGAGTGGGAGGCCATGGAACGGAGACAGAGCAGGAAGGGAAAACCAAGAGCACGGTAGTACCAGGAATTCTGGGAATAGTTCTGATGGCAGCCCCAGGACCGGAAGTGGAAGCCCAGAGCGCGGGGAGCACCAGGAATGCTGGGAATCATAGTTCTGGTGGCAGACGGCTCTCCTACAAACTAGAGCAGTGGTTCTCAACCTTCCTAATGCCGTAACCCTTTAATACAGTTTCTCATGTTGTGGTGACCCCAATTTCATTGTTACAAATTGAACATAATTAAAGCATAGTGATTAATCACAAAAACAATATGTAATTATATATGTGTTTTCTGATGGTCTTAGGCTCCCCCTGTGAAAGGGTCGTTCGACCCCCAAAGGGTCGCAACCCACAGATTGAGAACCGCTGCACTAGAGCAAAGTGAGCCTGGAGCAGGTTACTGTTGCGGTGGGGGATGGAGGGAAAGCAAAGGTGAGAGACATAAGTAAAATCAGAGTATCTAGGAAAAATTAAAGGGAAGATATCCTAAAACTTCCAGGAAATCTCCACCAATGAAGCAAAGAAAAAAAAATGCCTCTATTATTCTGAGAGCAACAAACCAAACTGAGTTGGGTCTCAGACAATTCACTCATATGATTGCAAAGATAGAAAGAAACTCCCGGATTGGAGAGGACTCCCCTGAGGGCTCCCAGATTGGAGAGGGTGCAGGTCGGGCTGAGGGACCCCCACACCCCCCAGTGCACGAATGTCATGCACCAGGCCTCTAGTTGGTTAATAAAATTATATAGGTTTCAGGTGTACAATTCTATAATACATCACCTATATACTGTATTGTATGTTTACCACTCCAAGTCAAGTCTCCTTCCATCACCATTTATCCCCCCAATATTCTCTTCTACCTTTCCTAGTCCTTAAAACATTCTTAATGATATTCAAAAAGAAAGATAAATGAGGATAAGATAACTGACCTAAAAGAAAATGCAGTCTAGTATTTTTTTCCTATAGAAAACTCTATTCAATTACTTAACATTATCTAATAATTTACATATACTTAAATAAACAAAATAAGACAGGTATATTATTCCTACCTAGAAAATAAATAAAATAAAAATATATTAACAGACTATCAGGATTTATTCAGCTACTACACTTAGTCTAGAATCTTCTCTATAAAAGTTATATTTCTAATTTAAGGCAATATGTATTACATTCTTTAAAATTCTAATTAAAATATCTTCTTTAATTAAATATCAAAAGCCTTCCTGCAAGTTAAATCCTTAACTTTTTAAATTCAGCAGATATGGTGAAGATTTCAATATTAGTCAGGTATTGCCATAAATATTTTTTGGTTTTGTTTTGCTTTCACTAAATAAATATATTTTATTTTTCAATTGCAGCTTACATTCAATATTATTTTGTACTAGAGGCCCGGTGCATGTAATTTGTGCAGTTGGGGGGTGGAGGGGCCCCTCAGCCCGGCTTGCACCCTCTCACAGTCCAGGAGCCCTCAGGGGATGTCCAACTGCCGCAGAGGCAAGAGAAGCTCCCACCACAGCCACTGCACTCGTCAGCCATGAACCCGGCTTCTGGCTGAGCGGCACTCCCCCATGGGAGTACACTGACAACCAGTGGGCAGCTCCTGCGTTGAGCATCTGCCCCCTGGTGGTCAGTGCGCATCATAGCGACCGGTCATTCCGCTGTTTGGTCATTTTGCATATTAGCCTTTTATGATACAGGATTTCAATAAGTTCCTATTTGAAAAAGCCTTAATTAATTAGTCTATTCCATGGAAATCATCCAAAAGGAATACTTACACATTGATGAATATTTGGTTTTAGCCCCTTACATTTTTAAAATTTGTATTTTTTAAACTTATTTTTATAATCAACTTGGGTATTTTTAAGTTATGAAATGCTAATATTAAGTTTTAAAATGCCATTTCAGCCAGGCTGGTATGGGTCAGTGGTTAAGTGCTGACCCAGGAACCAAGAGATTGCTGGTTTGATTACTGGTCAGGCACATGCCTGGGTTTTACGCTTGATCCCTGGTAGGGGGTGTGAATGAGGCAGCCAATTGATGATGCTTTTTTCTCATCAATGTTTCTCTCTATCCCTCTCCCCTCCTCTCTCTCTTAAAAAAAATCAACAAAAACATATTTTTTAAAAAAAGAAATGTAATTTCACTAAAGCAATGAAGTGCCAATGTATAACACCGCACCTATAGTTATTAACATTTGACTTACAACAGCTTAGTTGTTCAGAAAATAATTAAGTCATAGGTTGATTTAATGAATGTAGAGCATTATTTTGAATACAGAGCATATTTATGAATACAGAGCATTATTACATTTAGTGATGTGTGGTACACTGCCAAAGGATATCAAGATACAACTTAAGTTCAACCTGTGGTTCAAATTGCTAACTTAAAATAAAATGGCAATCAACAAAAATTTGTAATGGGTCTCCTTCCATATTTAAAGAAAGTAGAGGTTCTTCTTTAATCAAAGGTAGGGTCCACTAGCAGTTAATTTACATATTTAATGAAATGTACACCAAAAAGAGTAAACTCTCACATTAATGTTCTTTTACATGGTCAAAGGGGACATACAACTGAGCTACATTTAAGTAGCTTCTTTAAAAGAGCCTTTAGAAACTAATACTTAAAATTCCCAGGAGAATTTCAGTCTTTGTAGTTTCAATTGAGCAATCCACACCTACTCACAAGGTTAAATTTCTCTCTTCTATTGGAATAAGCCTGAGAGTTGTCAAAAAGCCACAGGATAAGATCTCAGGACATACCATTAATTAATTGCTTCCCCAAGTCAGGAGACCTGTCCTCAGATTTCAGAGAAAGTACAAATTTCACACTTACTCATAACTTTTGGTAAAAGAAAGAAGAAAACCTTGTCATCGGTATATGTACAAATACTACTTTTGATTTTAAAAATGAGAAACATGGCTATATTAAAAACAAGAATATTTGCTTTATAAATCAGATCTATATTTAACTGACTTGTAGACTGGCAATCTTTCTGTTAAAATGCTACTAAATCCATAAAGTACTATGTTATACCAAACTAATCTAATGAAGTACATTAAAAATATTATTTTTTAATACTACTTTCAATAAAAACAGGAACTATTTATGAAAATGAATTACTTTTCATCCATGCGGCTTCTCATTTTCTTCAGTTTCTGCATAATGCTGCTAGTTTCACTGCTGGAGATGGAAATGGGGGAAGGACTTCGGGTCTCCAAGTCAGTTGGACCAGGACTGACTGCCTTATTATCCTTTGTATCATCATCACTATGCGAGTCCTACAAAGAAAGGGGGATAAAGTATTACACTTTTACGAAAATTCAAGATCTCAAAGTGATCATAAACACTGTCATTTCAAAATTAAGTTTATATCCAAAACAGTATTTATAAAATAGCTGAAATTATGGTATTATTAGATGACAAAATTATATCACATATTTAAAACTGGTTAAAATATAAATTTTATGTTCTGTGTATTTTACATATATTTATATATAATCACAAAGTGTAATGTTTTTTTAAGAAGTAAAAAAATTTTAAAAAACTTCTGCTGTTAGTAATCTGGTATCTAAATGTCCTCTCTAATTTAATATATATAAAAATTATATATATTCCTCAAGAAGAATATATAATTACAGACATTATAACTATATAAAACATATGTACAGACACAAACAATGAAAGGAACACATAATTATTTTAATCATACTGATGGATGGATCTTTTTCTTTAAATATTCCTTATAGAAAACAATGTTTTTACAAATTAAAAAGTTTATAATAAAACATTTAGGAACCATTGGTTTAATCAATATATTATATCTAATGAACAAAAGTAAAACTTTAATTGCTTAGTAAGACTTTCCTACAAATAATCATTTATTCTCTACTTTTTTTGGAAGCTGGATAGGAATAATCATGACTTTTTATTTTGTGAACAATACAAACAAAGCAGAGGCCTTCTCCTTCCTGAACAATTCAGTCCTAAAATCATTAGATGAACAGAACAAGGTGGAGAAAGACAAAGAGGCTGAGAGTGAGGTGTCCCAACCTGAGTGAGATGAAGAGCATCTAATGTAGGAGAGTGGCCTAAGCGGGAAATAGGAGCCCAAGTTGGGCAATGGGGATGTCCAGTGGGACATGGCAAATCATGAGCCCAGAGTGAGGTGAAATTCCCAGAGAACATAGTCTGTGTCTCTCCTTTGAATCATGTATCATTATATTAACATTGAATAGCTGAAATAAGTTTCATATAAATAGCAAAAATAGTCTCTCATTAATTCTAAGGAATGTATCTGGATTGATGAGAAATAACAAGGTTCTCTGTCTCAACTGAGTTCATAAATGGAAAACATTTTTAAACTAATATATGAGCCATGTGTTCATTTCAAAACTTGAATATTCCATAGTAAAAAAAAAAATACTATCACTGTACATAAAGGCACATACATAAAACTTTACCCTAGTTCATCATGTATCACAGTGCTAGAATGAGTGTACCCATCATATCAGAAAATGAGGCAGGGCTAGGTATTAACAAGCAGCATGAGGCCAAAAGCAAAGAAAAAATAATTTCATGTGATTTACCAATTTATTTTCCCCTGCAGACTTTAACTTCTCCTGCAGTTTTATGGTGGTCTGTCGGATCCTTTCTATCTCCTCCTGCTGTTTAAGAATCAGTTGTCTTTCCTTCCGAGCTGCCTTATTAGCTTCTTGAAGTCGTTTAATTTCTGCCTAAGGTTTAAAGAGTTAGGAGAGGCACTGAGATTTGGAGGAGAAAGGTCCAAAGTAATATTTTAAAAAGAAAATCCAATCATCACATTTAACAAGAATAAACATATACAGTATCCTATCTAATAACAGACAAACAGGGTAATTGACCGTGCCTTCGCTACACCTCCCATTGGCTAATCGGCGTGATATGCAAATTCATCACCAACAAAGATGGTGGCTAATTTGCATACAGCAGGCGGGGCTGGCAGCACGCATGAGCAACGCTGCCTGCCGGACCCGGGACCCGGACCCCGGACCCGGTGAGGCGGGGCCGGCAGCGCTCGAGCGACGCTGCCCATGGGCCCCAGACCCCTGACCTGGCGAGGCGGGGCGGGACAGGCAACGTGAGATGCTGCCCGGGGGGGGGGCCCCGGGCCTTGGATCAGTGACCTGGTGAGGGAGCAAAGTGGAGGAGAAGGGAGAGAGCCCAGGTGGCAGAGAAGGGAGGGAACCGAGGGCTAAGTGGCGAAGGGAGGGAGCGAGGCAGCGGAGAAGGGAGCAAAGCCCTCCTCGGTGGGCTTCGCTCCCTTCTCTGCTTCGCTCCGGTCTCAGGAAGCCCTATTCTTGCAGGAATCTTCCTGCAACGGGCCTCTAGTTTCAAGATAAAAGTAATAACATTGAAAACTTTGTAAATATTGAAAAAGGGAAAACAAGTCACATAACTTCATCTATCTAAAATAATTTAACATAACCCTTTAAATAATTATAATTACAACAGACTATGATTTCATCTGCTCTTTTTATACTTAATATGCCCTTCACATTTTCTAGTATAAGTTCCTTATAAATTTTTACTATCACCAACACTGCTTTAATGTTTATAATTGTTTCATACTATGGATTAGTTCTTTAGGGGAGATTCCAAAAAATAAGACCAAGAGGATGAATCATTTTATGGCCCTTAAAAGGGTGTGTGTGTTTTTTAACGCTTAAAAGTTTTAAATTTGTTTTCAAAACAGAGTTGTCTCCACTTAAAATGCCACCAAAAACATTTAAGACTACATTGCACTAAACTCTCTCTACACAGGATATTATAAGCTCTCTATTGCTAATTAAGTGAGCAAAAGATGATACACTTTGCTGTTAATAAATGTTAAAATTTAACAGGGACTGTCCTTTTTTCAAAAATGTTTTAATCTGTTTTCTTGTCAATAAAAATAAACATAATAAAGACATTAACAATTGGTTACTTATAATTTCTTGCAATCATGTTTCCTAGGTAAACTAAAAACAAAAACAAAAACGCTATTTAAGTAGTAATCCAACATATAACTCAAATGATTAAGTTCATTGACCATCTAACAAAATAGTAACTGGCAACAGGTCAATAAAGGAAAAGAAAACTAGAATCTATTGATTCCATACTGACCAGGCAATATGAAATATATTTACATATGTTATTGCATTCAGTCCTTACAACCACCATATGAAGTCTATATAATCTCACTCCCACAGATAAGGAACTTAAGTCTCACAGAGTTACTTAAACTTGACTATGATTACACAATTGCAAGTGAAAAAGCTAGAAATCAAGTAATAACAACTAACATTTATTGAGCACCTACTGTGTGCCAAGGGCTGTTCTAAGTTTATTATATGTATTAATTCATTTATTCCTCCCAACAACCCTGCAAAGTATATTATCAGTATTATCCTCAGTTGACAGATGAGGAAACTGAGGCACTGAGAAGTTAAGTAACTTGTCCTAAGTTATGAAACTAATATTGGTAGACTTTGGATTTTAACCCAGGCAATCTGACTCTAGAGCTGAATTTTTAAGCACTACACCATGCTGCCTCTCCAAGATTTAAATCCCAGGTGTTTCTGAGTCCACTAAACCAAAATATTTGTCAACTTGTAATTAATATGCCTTAGAAATCTACTTGGGAAAACAGTGATTAAAAAATATTAATCTAAATAAACTCTTATAAATACCTTATTTTTAAAAAAATATGCATTTCAAAGGACTATTTTATTTTACACACTAAAAAAATAGTAACTGGCAACAGGTCAATAAGGCAGAAGACTTGATTCTACACTGCAGCGATTTTCAACCTTTTTCATTTCATAGTATACATAAACTAATTACTAAAATTCTGCAACATGCCAAAACATTTATTTTTTGCCAATTTGTCAAAAAAAAAGATATATAATTTTGATTCAAGAACACTGGTGGCTATTGTGTTGGCTGTTGTCATTTTTTCATTTGACAACCTAAAGGAAAGAGATCAATAACTAGTCAGGTATTGCATATTTTAAAAATTCTTGCGGCTCACAGGTTGAAAATCGCTGCTATATTGTATTAAGTCACCAGTGACACGCAATCCTAATTTGGAGAAATATAGTAGACTACCAAGCAACTCCTGTAATTATAGTAGTATAGGCATAAACAGTGGTGAATATCAATTAAATCTCAATTAACATAATAAGAAAAAGAGATTAGGCAAAATAGTAGATTCCACATCTAACTTGCCTTATGATAAGTTCCCTTACAGTAGTCTTTTTCCTAACATACCTTTTCTTGCTGCAACTTTAAGAGCAAGCCACGCTGCTTCTTCCGAAGTGGGGGCATTTTATCATCTTCTCCTTTGTCTCTGAGATGTCTGCAAATATTTCCCATCAAGACAAAGATTAGATTAAATTTCTAGTCTAATGTCAATAATTCCAACCACTAAAGTCTCTAAACCAATTAAACATTTTCAAATGGGGAAAACAGTTGCTCCATGCAGCAATTCCTATCCCAACAATTATTTCATTGCACAAACAATATATGCAAACTAGATTTTGTTCTTTAAAAAAAAAGGGTTTAAGAAATTTACAATATAATAAGGGAATTAAGTATAAAATAACAACATAAAAGTCAGTTAAGTGAAAAAAGAGAAATGCAAAGAAAATGTTACGTGAGTAAAAGGTCTTAAAAGCAACATGATTCAAATATGGCAGCCATATTTCTAGCTTATGAAACCGGGTTGATCAAATCAAAGAAACAAAATCATCTTTAAAAACCAAGCATTTGGTTTTAATGAGAAAAATTAAACAGTGAAAACGATGTTCACTGAAAGAACTTACTTTTTCTGATGCTCTAGCCAGGCTAATTCAGCCTTAGTTTTCTCCTTCAAGGCTTTTTCACGGAGACGCAGGAGTGAAGACTGGTGAGCTGCCCTCATTTCCTCTTCTTTCATATACTGTCGAACCATCTCCATAGTAAACTTAGAAAAGCTATCTTGTCCTCCTGAGAATGGCATGCTCAGCTCCTAACACAAAGAGTTTACTTTGAGTTTATGATCATCTAAACTAGTGGTTCTCAACCTTCCTAATCCCGCGACCCTTTAATACAGTTCCTCATGTTGTGGTATCCCCCAACCATAAAATTATTTTCGTTGCTACTTCATAACTGTAATTTTGCTACTGTTATAAATCGTAATGTAAATATCTGCTATGCAGGATGTATTTTCATTGTTACAAATTGAACATAATTAAAGCATAGTGATTAATCACAAAAACACTATGTAATTATATATGTGTTTTCCGATGGTCTTAGGCGACCCCTGTGAAAAGGGGTCGCGACCCACAGGTTGGCGACCCACAGGTTGAGAACCACTGATCTAAACCTTTTGGCACATAATTCACTTCACTAAAAGAGGTATGCAGAAAAAAAAAAAAGAAACATGCACTTATAAAATATTATATAAATAAAAAGAATTAAATTAAAAATGTTGCCAACTGCCCAGCTGGTGTGGCTCAGTGATTGAGCGTCAACCTATGAACCAGGAGGTCATGGTTCAATTCCCAACCAGGGCATGTGCCTGGATTGCAGGTTCGATCCCCAGTAGGGGGCATGCAGGAGGCAGCTGATCTATGATTCTCTCTCATCACTGATGTTTCTATCTCTCTCTCTCTCTCTCTCTCTCTCTCTCTCTCTGAAATCAATAAAAACTTTTTTTTTAAATATTGACAACCATGTAGAAAACATTATTCAAAAAAGGCACGAGCACTGGACGGTTTGGCTCAGTGGATAGAGCGTCGGCCTGCAAACCAAAAGGTCCCAGGTTCGATTCCAGTAAAGGACACATGCCCAGATTGTGGGCTCGATCCCCAGTGAGGAACTTGCAGGAGGCAGCCAATCCATGATTCTCTCTCATCATGGATCTTTCTCTCTCTCCCACTTCCTTCCTCTCTGAAATCAATAAAAATTAATTAAAAAAAAAAAAAACACGAGAGGGGGTAACATTCATCTACTAATTTATTCAGCCATTAAATTTTTTTAAAATATATTTTTATTGATTTCAGAGAGGAAGGGAGAGGAAGAGAGAGAGAGAAACATCAATGGTGCAGGAGAATCATTGATTGACTGTCTCCTGCACGCCCCTCACTGGGGATCGAGCACACAACCTAGGCATGTACACTTGACTAGAATCAAACCTGGGACCCTTCAGTCCATAGGCTGATGCTCTATCTATTGAGCCAAACCAGCTAGAGCAGCCAGCCATTAAATTTTAACAAACAACCACTGTAAGGCTGGTACTGCCCCAGGGATATAAACATGGTAAGAATTTGTCTTTACTATCCACAAGGTTTACATTTTAGAATGATATAAATATAAATTCTTAAATAAAATTAAAATTTTTAAGAGTGAAACAAGTGAAAAAGCTAAAGAGATAACTCTGGTTCAGACACTCAAAGGCTTTAGGAATAAGTTTGCATTTTACTTTGTAAAGAAGGCAAAGCCTAATTTTATAGCAACAATGTAACATAAAATTGGTATCTTAAGAAAATCATTTTGATAGCTAACAATTGAGTTCAAGTACAAAATGTATCCTCACAACTTTAAGAGAACACATTCACAACTACTTATGAAGTATCTCTATAGGTACACTGAAACCTACCTTGGCAGAAGACAGTGTAGTCTTTTCTGGGGAAGTTTCTTCATCAGAGTCGTCATGATGGCTTCTTCTCTTTTCCAGGTTAAATCTGCGATGACTCTCAGAAGGCAGTAAAGATCGAAATGATTTTTCTTCTATTTCATCTTCTGTCATGGATTCATCAAATTTCAAAGAATATTCTGTTACAATAGAAGCTGAATCTGAAAGAATATGGAGCAGTAGATTTTATCATTATAACAGTTTTCAGTAGATACTCAATTAGTGGCAGTTGCTGCCTCTTTATGAGACAATATAATAAACTCATAACAATCACTAGCAGTAAGCATGAAATAAACAAAATTCACTTATTTTACAAACAAGAACTCTAAATTACCTAATATTAGTACAAGAAATATGGTAAAAGTGTAATGTACTTAATTTACAAAGAGCTCCTATAAATCAATTAGAAAACTAATACCCTATAGAAAATTGAGAAATGGTCACATGCTATATTCCATCCTGGTATTGGGGGGCGGGGGGGTGTTTAGTTGTGGCTGATGTGTATGTTTAGTTGACTCTTTGTGATGTATGATTCTAGGGTTTTGACAGATGCATTGCACCAGACAGTGCATACAACTATACAAACATGCAATACCTTACATAATAGTTGTTTCACACTAAAAGTTCTGTGCTATGTATCCACTTTGTAGTCAATCATTCTTCTACCACCTAACACCCGGGAACCATTAATTTGTTTTCCATCCCTGTAGTTTTGCCTTTTCTAGAATTTCATATAAATGAAATCATACAATATGTAATCTTTGGGGCTTGCTTCTTTCACTTACTAAAATTCACTTAAAATGCAACCATGCTGTTGCATGAAGCAATAGCTTCTCCCTTTTAATCACTGACAAATATTCCAATGTATAGATTTACCAGTCTATCCATTCCCCTCATAAAACATCTTGTAGCTTTCAGTTTTTAGCAAGTAAGAATAACAGTGTTATGGACATTAGTGATAGGTTTTTGTGTAGGCATACGCTTTTAAATCACTTGGGTAAATACCTAGGCACATGATTGCTGGGTTCTTATAAAATACTGTGAAAATGTCTCCAAAGTAGCATTCTGTACTCCCATCAGCAATGAATGCAGGTAAACTCATGTTGCTCTGCATTCTTGCCACTCATTTGTTGTCAGTTTTTTGGATTTTAGCCATTCTAACAGGTATGTTGTAGTACCTTGTTGTCAATGAATTTTCATTTTCCTAATGACACATGATATTAAATACCTTTCCTATGTCTATTTGACATTTGTATATTTTCTCCAATGAAGTGACTATTCTTTTTTAATTGGGTTGTTGAGTTTTAAGAGTCCTTTAAGATAGGAATTTTGTGGCAAATTCAGTCTCTAACTTTCCACCTTCTGGCTCCCCAAAATTCATTCCTTCTTGCTTGCAAAATACATTCACCCCATCCCAAGGGCCTCCAAACCCATTCCAGCATCAACTACACATTCAAAGTCTCATCTAAATGTCATCTAAGTAGATATGGGTGAAACTCAAGGTATCATTCATCCTGAGGCAAAATTCCTTTCTAGCTACGAACCTGTGAAACAAGGCAAGTTATATGCTTCAAAACACAATGGTCGCATAAGAGTAGAACAGACAATCCTATTTCAAAGGGAAAAATCCAAAGAAGAAAGGGGTAGTAGGTCTTCAGCAAACCCAAAATCTAGCAAGGCAAATTCCATTAGCTTTTAAGGCTCAAAAATAATCACCCTTGGCTCGATGCTTTGCCCTTCAAGCCCACAGAGGTGGCAGTCATGCTTTCCACACCCACCAGGATGGCCTTGCCCCTCATCCCTGAGTGGTAACTGCACCCACTCGGCCATTGGCACCAGCTTTGCTCCTGAGGCCCTGAGCACGGGCAGCCTGGACAACTGAAACCAAGGAGGTGGCCCCACCCTCTGAAATCAATGAGTCGACAGCCTTATACTTCGGCCTTCGTGCTCTGAGCCTGTTGATGGCAGGGGCTACCCAGCTGATACATAAATCAACCTCAGGATCAGTCTTCTATTTTCTTGAAGGATAGGCATGTTCACAGCTAGGTATAGCTCTACTGTCTTATCCAGGGGAATTCCAGAAGTCTGAAAGTCTTCCTAAATTTCATCCCTTCTCTTGTCCTTCAATCCAAATTAGCAGTGTCTCTGCTGGTATAGTCCTGGCTTCTGTTGAGACGGCTGATTAAATCCAGGGGTAATCTCTTTATGGGGTGACTGTCAAGTCACACCCTTGGTGTTCTCTCCAGAACATGTTTTCTCATTTTTTACAATATGGATAGGCTGAGAGTTTTCCAAATCTTCAACTTCTGGTTCTTTTTTGCTTAACAATTCCTTCCATTTATCTTTCCTCTCACACTTTACTCTAAGCAATCAGGAGAAACCAGGCCATGACTTCAATACTTAGCTTAGAAAATTCCTCAGCTAAATACCCAAGTTCATCACTTTTTTTTAATTAAATCTTTATTGTTCAGATTACAGTTTTTCCTCTTTTTTCCCCCCACAGCTCCCCTCCACCCAGTTTTCAACCCACCCTCTGCCCTTACTCCCCCACTCCACTGTCCTCATCCATAGGTGTACGATTTTTGTCCAGTCTCTCCCACACCCCCCACATTCCTTCCCCCCGCCCCCGAGAATAGTCAGTCCATTCCCTTTCTATGCCCCTGATTCTATTATATTCACCAGTTTATTCTGTTCATCAGATTATTTATTCACTTGATTTTTAGATTCACTTGTTGACATGTACTTGTTCATAATTTGTATCTTTACCTTTTTCTTCTTCTTCCTCTTCTTAAAGGATACCTTTCAGCATTTCATATAATACTGGTTTGGTGGTGATGAACTCCTTTAGCTTTTTCTTATCTGTGAAGCTCTTTATCTGACCTTCAATTCTGAATGATAGCTTTGCTGGATAAAGTAATCTTGGTTGTAGGTTCTTAGTATTCATCACTTTGAATATTTCTTGCCACTCCCTTCTGGCCTGCAAAGTTTCTGTTGAGAAATCAGCTGACAGTCATATGGTTACTCCCTTGTAGGTAACTCACTTTCTTTCTCTTGCTGCTTTTAGGATACTCTCTTTGTCTTTTGCTCTTGGCAATTTAATTATGTTGTGTCTTGGTGTGGTCCTCTTTGGATTCCTTTTGTTTGGGGTTCTATGCGCTTCCTGGACTTGGAAGTCTATTTCTTTCACTAGGTAGGGGAAGTTTTCTGTCATTATTTCTTCAAATAGGTTTTCAATATTTTGCTCTCTCTCTTCTTCTGGCACCCCTATAATTCGGATGTTGACACGCTTGAAGTTGTCCCAGAGGCTCCTTACACTATCTTGATGTTTTTGGATTCTTTTTTCTTTTTGCTTTTCCGGTTGGGTGTTTTTTGCTTCTTCGTATTTCAAATCTTTGACTTGATTCTTGTGATCCTCTAGTCCAGGGGTGGGCAAACTTTTTGACTCAAGGGCCACAATGGGTTCTTAAACTGGACCGGAGGGCCGGAACAAAAGCATGGATCGAGTGTTTGTGTGAACTAATATAAATTCAAAGTAAACATCATTACATAAAAGGGTACGGTCTTTTTTTTTTTTAGTTTTATTCATTTCAAATGGGCCGGATCCGGCCAGTGGGCCATAGTTTGCCCACGGCTGCTCTAGTCTGCTGTTGGAACTCTAAAATATTCTTTATTTCAGTCAGTGTATGCTTAATTTCTAGTTGGTCCTTTTTCATAACCTCGAGGGTCTCACTAGATTTCTTGAGGGTCTCACTAAATTTATCGGCGGTTTCTAGAAAATTCTTGAAAAACCTTATAAGTGTGGTTTTGAACTCTATATCCAGTAGTTTGCTTTCCTTCATTTCTGTCATTTGTGACCTGTTTCTTTGTCTCCGCATTTTGGCTGCTTCCCTGTGTTGATAGAGTGGCTTTCTGTGCTAGGTGTCCTATGGGGCCCAGTGGCTCAGCCTGCCCAATTACCTGAGGTGGACATTCTTGGTGCACCCCTTTGTGGGCTTTGTGCACAGTCTTGTTGTAGTTAAGCCTTGATTGTTGTAGGTATCACTGGGAGGAATTGACTTCCAGGCCAACTGGCTGTGAGAATCAGCTGTGTCTGCAGTGGGAGAACTTCTGTGCTGAGACACCCTTCTGGGGCAAGACTTGCTTCAGTGGGGCTTTGGTGCTCACTGAGTCTGCCCCCTGAGTGTGTCCCTTATGGATCTGAGGAGTTGTAATCTGGATGGTCCCACTCTGACCACTGGGTACACTGGCTCTTGGATCTCTAAGGAGGTGCTAATTTAGCCTATGTCTGAGGCTACCCAGCAGGAGCTATGGAGAGATCTGCAGATTTCTCTTCTTTGTTTGGGGTTTGGAGGTGCCCAGATGAGGACCAGCTGTGAAGCAATGTAAGCTGCTGTGGGGCCTTGGGCCTTCGTTTGGAAGTTCTGGGTCTCTCTGACCCAGCTGCAGTTTGTTAGGTAATTTTTAGATTGCTAAGGGCCAGGCCTTTCATATGTAAAAGCCTCTGCACACAGCTTGGGTGGGGCAGGGTCTCAGGGGGTCAACAGGGCGGAGCAAGCAGCTATGGCTGCTCCTCAGTCCTACCCTAAGAGGCCCTGCATCTGTGTCCCGGTAATCGCTGCAAGCACCTCTGAGAGAAAGCTGCCCTTGAGTTCCGACCGCAGCCATAGAGTCCAGTTTCTCCCCCTATGAGTCTGGGTCCCCAGAGACTTGCCCGGAACTGGAGTTCAGAGCAGTCTGGAGCTTGAGACTCCTTCCCGATTGAAAAAGACAACCATGTCCTCAGTTGCCAGTCCTTTCCACATGAGCCTCCATACCTCTGCACTTTACTTCCACACCTCCTCTTAGTCTCAGTGCGCTTTTCTCTTTCCTTCTAGTTGTAGAATTTCCACTCAGCCAGCCTTCCTGTGGTTTTGGATGTCCGTTTTGTCTTTTAGTTGTATTTTTGAAGTAGTTGTGCGAAGCAGCCATTTCCAGTGTTTACCTATGCCGCCATCTTGGTTTCTCCTCCAAGTTCATCACTTTTAACTTCCTTTTTATTTCTTCTTTTAAAAAAATAATTTTTATTGATTTCAGAGAAGAAGAGAGAGGGAGAGAGATAGCAACATCAATGATGAAAATCATTGATCGACTGCCTCCTTCATGCCCCCCAACTGGGGATCAAGCCCACAACCTGGGCATGTGCTTTGACTGGGAATCGAACCGTGACCTCCTGGTTCATAGGTCTACACTGAGCCACTGAGCCACGCCAGCTGGGCTCATCAGAGTCACCTTTAATGTCCATATTCCTACCAATAGGTCTGCGAGGCAATATAGGCTTTTTCTAGCATGTACCTCAAAACTTCTAACCTCTACTCATTAGCCAATTCTAAAGGCATGACCACATTTTTAGTATTTGTTATGGCAGCACCTCACTTCTGGGTACCAAGACCTAAGGCTGTCATAATTATAGACAGCTATATCTAGATATTATTTTCATTATAAAATGTACAAAAATATCTCAAAGGGTTCTGGAAGCCTCCCAAAACAAATAATTACACATATATGTGCAAGGAAGTTACCTTTCTCATCGGGAAGAGATGGTACACTGTCACTTCGTAGAGAATCATCCGCAGCAGTCTGAACCTGTTCATCAATAAAACTCTCCGTCTTTCCACCGTGAAGTTTCTTCTCATTTTCCTTAGAAGATGGAACTGAAGGACTTTCTTGACGGCTGCTACCACTACTACTTCTGTTTATGAATATTATAGAAACAAACAAAGAAGGCAACAAAATAAGGATAACTTCAAAGTAAACTTATCTGGCTAAGGAAACGGGGGTTATGATCAAGATACAAAATGATAAAAGATGTAATATAAAGCATAAAAATAATAAGTAGACATAAGCCTGAGAAGAAACTTTTAGAAAAGATGAATAGGAGAGAGGAAGGTTTCACATTTAAATAGTCATACTGGGCAACCACTATTCTAAGGCTCTCACACCCATATTTCCTTTCATTTTAAAACCAAGCTACTGGCCCAGCCTGCATGGCTCAGTGGTTGAGCGTCAACCTATGAACCAGTAAGTCACAGTTTGAATCCCGATCAGGCACATGCCAAGGTTGCAGGCTTGATCCCCAGTGTGGGGAGTGTAGGAGGCAGTTGATCAATCATATTTCTCTCTCTCTCTCTCTCTCTCTCATTGATGTTTATCTCTATCTCTCCCTCTGCTTTCCTCTGTGAAATCAATTAAAAAACAACAACAATATTACAAAGACCCAAGCTACTGGGAAAAGAGGCTTCTACCTGGTATTTCCACCTCCTTACTTTTCATCAATATCACGATTTACCACAGTCTGCTTCAACCCCAACTACTCTACTGGAACTACTCTTCTAACCTCTACCTAAACTCTAATTGCCAAATCCAATAGAATATCTATGACCTTAGATGGTGTTGACCTCTATCGCCTTCTTTAAAAGTTCTACTTGGTAAAGCAAATATAAGTAAAATGTTAACATTAGGGTAACCTGGATGAAAGATAAAGTATAAGAAAACAAATTTATACAGTGCTTATATAATATAGGTTCTCAAGGAATGGCAGCTGTATTGTTACCTGAAACAACTGTTTTACAAATCAGCAAATTAAATGGGGAAGGTAAAACTTTCATTTAAAGAAATGGAATTGAGAAGTAAAAAAAAAAAAGCAACTCTCAGCTACTTATCATACTTTACTACTTTTCAGAATGTACAAAATATGGTGCAAACTGCCATTCTCTGATACATTATCTCAATGCGTTGAGACTTTGTCTCCTGGCAATTGTTGACAGTCTGGTTCAAATAAACTCACAAACATTAAAACAAAACCCTCTTTTCACCTTCTATCATGATTCTTGTATCTTGAAGACTCAGAATAACTATCATATGAAGAATACTTCTGATGCTTTGAGTCAGGGGTTCCTTCATTATTGTGAGAGAGTGAAACAGATTGACTTTTCCTACAAAAACAAAACAAAACTTGTTCAACATTTAAAGTCTCTAATAGGAGCAAGATTTTAATACCACTCAACATTATTAGATAAAACCTTGAATGAACAGGAATTATGAAATAACTTACAAAGTATTCGAAGGCATTCATTTATGAAAAGGTTGTATAACACACTAAAGAGTATCTTCTGCCCTGGCTGGCGTGGCTAGTGTCAGCCTGCACACCAGAGGGTTGCGGGTTTTATTCCCGGTCAAGGGCACGTACCTGGGTTGCAGGTTCAATCCCTACCCCGTCAGGGTGTGTGCGGGAGGAAACCAACAGATGTGTCTCTCTCTACATCGATCTCTCTCTCTCTCTCTTTCCCTACTCTCTCCCTTTCACTCTCTCTAAGTTGATGGAAAAAAATATCATCACTCCTCAGATGAGGATTTTTTTTTTAAAAAAGAGCTTTTTCTTTTTTATTATGAGAAATAAGCAAAAATCACCCCAAGTATCAATGAATGTGAATAGACTTAAAATCTATGAATTAGAGACAGTCAAAATGTGATGTAAAAGAAAGAAGACACACACAAAACATGATCACATTACCCAGCCCTGCCTAACACACTCTCTAATGACTTTTCACTGCTCTAGAATAAACAAAATCCTTACGGTCTGCAAGGCCCTACCATGATCTGATCCCTGCATCATCTACCATTCTCCCCTTTGCTCTCTGCCTCCAATCCCACTGGTCTTCCTTTCTTTTCTCTTCCTACCTTTACATGTATTGACCTGTATATTCTTTACCTCCTTTACAACACCAACTCCTTTTCATCCACTGTATCTTACAATAAGCTTTACTTCTTCAAGAAAACTTTCTCTGACCTCCTTGTACCCACAGGCTATTCAAATTCCTTGGTTATGTATCTCAGAGACAACGATCCTTTCTTTCATAACACATACCTCAGTTTACAGTGACCATTTCTTAAGTGACTATTTGAATAACATCTACCTTCTCCTCTAGACTGTATGCCTAAAACTGTATTCCCAGCACCCACAACAGTGCCTGGAATTCAGCAGATACTCATGATATATTTGCAGAATGACTGAATATTAACCTATCTGTTTCAGCTCTGGTCCTCAGTTGCTTCACGAAGTCTGAAGCATGTATCCGCTGGTGGTCATACAGCGTTGCTAGGGGAGCTCCTGAAGCAGTAATGGCATCTGATATATGAGTTCGAGTCAACTCTGCCATCTAAATATGAACACACAAGCCAAAAGTGATGAACTGAGAGGGAGCAGAGCGTCTTGGAAGATCACTGGGTTGAGAGAGAGCAAATTCTGCAGTAACAGGTAAATATGATGGGCAAATCATTTAGTCTTTTTAAATCTCAACAGCTTCCTTATAAAAATAAAGAGATGAATACAACATGATTTCTAAGGTTTCACCCAACTATAACAATCTACAAATTAGACAGAAAACATTTAAGTCACATAATGAGCCATAGTAAACCAAAAATTAAATCTTCCTTCAAGAATCAATTCAATTACTAGTTCCTATCTGAGTCTTTTCTGAGCAACGTATGTTTTCCCTACTCTTAGCCACTACTGCCACTGCTGCGTGTGTTATTCATTTTGTATTTTTTCAACCACTGTCTTGATGACCTGAGTGTTTTTGAAATCTTTGTTAATGTTGTCTAAAATTTTCCTGAGAAAAGAGATGCTACTTTATATTTATTTGCACAATTCCACAATATCTAACATATAGTAGGTTCATGGCTTATTAATAACAATCATTTCACAAACAATCCTAAATTGTAACTGCTTAAATAAATGAAACTATATCTATCGGTTATGATATCCTATATAGAGTAAAACTATTTCTAGCTTTGTCCCTGGCACTAACAACATTGTAAAAGACACTAACAACACTGGGTAAAAATGAAACATCTTCATACAAAGCAGACCAGTGGCTCCCTGGACTGAGGTTGGGGACTGATTGCAAAGGGGATGGGAGATCTTTTTAGAGTGTTGGAAATATTGATTATAGTAGTGTTGATAGGGATGGAAAGATAAACTATAGAAATATACAGATACAGGTATCTACATATTTGTCAAAAGTCATCAAACTATATCCTTAAAATGGGTATGTTATTTTTTTGTAAATTATTCATCAATAAAATTAATATCTTTTTAAAAAGCTTACTCAAGGGCAGAAATTTAGAGTTCTTCATCTTTTTTTTCTGCCTCTATAAATTCAAATGTACAAGACACTGCAATAAAAGGCCAAAGTTATTCAGACTGACTAAAAAGAATGAAGAAGAAAAGGGTTCTCAGTGGCTCTCACCTCGCAGATTTGGCGTGCTGCGTCTGTGGTAAGGCGAGCAGTCTCTGTCTGCTGAGCAGCTATTTTACAAGTTGCTTCCTGGAGGACTTCAGTTACATCCCGTTGTGATTTAACCACCTGCTGTAATGATTCCGCATGGACCTGTACATAAAAGAGGGTAAAAAGAAAACTTTCGTCATGTCACAGAATTTGTAAATTTGTTTCATAGATCAAAAGAACAATGGGTTTAAAATCCGAAGTCTTAAGAAATCACTGCTGAAGTTTAAGTCTTAACTCCACTGGTTAAGAGCTGATGTGACTACAGATAAGCACCTACCATGTAGTTACCTCAGCTTCCACTTATTAAATTGGGGCTACATCCTGACTAATTTCACAGAGTTGCTACAAGAATCAAATGACATGAAATTAACCCATAGGACATATTTTACATCTTCTCTTCTTTACTCATATGTAATTAAAAAAATACTAAAGTGATTTCAAAGATACAAATTTAGGTTTAATAACTTTGCTGCAAAATAAGGTACCTGAGCTGCTTTGCTTCGGGTTTCTTCTAACTGTCTCTGACACTCCAGAGTCTCTTGCTCAGCCTTTAATTTCAAAAGGGCCAAGTCTCTTTCATGGCGTTGCTGCTGTGCCTTCAAGATAAAGAAGTGATCAACTATTAATTCTAAGATACTAAACTATTACAACTCAGTGACTACATTAATCCCAGGGCTATTTTCTCAACACAACAACCATTTATCATTTATCAAAATACTTAGTAACCACCTACTATGTTTTTTTTAATTCACCATTAAGATTATTATTTTTTTAAGATTATTTTAAATAACAAAGAAAAGGGGGAAAAACACACAAAGAAAGCTAAAGAAGAAAACCCCACAAATACCTTTATGATCTGAGCCAGAGACACACTTTCTTGCTGAGCAAGGGAAATGCCTCTAACTCTTTCTACATCTGACAGTTGGCGCACTGACTCCTCAATGGCACTCAAGTAACTCAGTTCAGCTGCCATACGATGCTGGAGGCCAGCAGGAGAAAAACGTTTAGAACCTGGAGGGCATAACAATTGTCAAATGTGAAAGTTCACATGAAATTAAATTGCATCTCAGATTTCTAAAATTCATTTCTAATTTTAAGAGCCAAAAACAAAGACAGTGACTTAGAAATACAGTGTCTTTTAATAGTTACTTCTTGTGTGTGTGTGTGGGAGGGGGAGGCGGGGGGTCAGGGGGGAGTATGCACATGCATGGGTATGTACATACATATAAACCTATAAACACTTAGGAGTACATACATGGCATACATTTTTCAGTGTTTTTACTAATGCTGGCAAGATGGGAAAAATCACCACTATTGAATCTCTGATGCTTCTTAATATTTTCCTGTACAGTTTCTGTTTAAAACTTTAAAAAGTGATCACACCCAGTTGAAAAACCATTTCCCTATAATTTAACTGAAACCAATTTTCCCCAAGATAAGTAACCTTATTTTTAAAATTACAACTGCACGGGTCGACTTGCCTGGTGTTGAAGTCATCATCTCTGTAGTTGCTCTGCTGGCAGCCATGTTCATATCAGGAAAAGCTGCACTAGGCTTGAATCCTGCTATAGTTGGAGGCATTATAACTGAGGACTTAGATCTTTCTAATGAAGTTCCTGGAAGGTCAAACTGCAACAGTTTCTGGGAACTTGGAGATAGCGGAGAAGCTGGAGTTTTCTGAGACCTTCCCTTGTCTGAGGAGACACTAGAAGATTTGTTTAAAAAAAAAAACATTAGAATAGGGAAAACTATTTCAGGAACCAGCTAACCAATTCGTAAGAATAGCACACATTACTTTCTTTATTAACATCAGCTTTAAAAAGCTGTGATTCAGGCATTTATTCATTCAACACAGTCATTATGCTGAATGTACTCTGAGCATTCCTCTTATTTTCATATTTACAGTAGTGAACAAAACTAGAGACAAATCCTGCCCAAAAGGAGTCTCTGGATTAAACTGCCACTTAACTCTTTCCTCTACAATGTAAATACACCATTAATCATTATTGTAGTATAAAGCAAAATCCTCTATTATAATAGCAAAAAATTACAGCCACATATAAAAGGAAAATCAAGTCTTATAAAAAATATCTTAACATATGTCTCTGAAAGAGAAAAAAATAATTTTGTACTAAAAATTAAGAAATGACAAAAACTACTCTTTTGTTAGTCCTTTTAACCCAAAAGGGGGGAGGGGGGGAGGACAGAGTATGCAAACTCCATATTCAATATAAAAATGAGATTTCAAAATCTGCTTCAGTCAACTAGTAAGTTGAGCAGGAGAGAAAAAAATAAACAATGAGATCAAAAGAATGCTACGCAGTTGTGTTACAAGAGTAAAAGAAACAGTTGAGAAGCAAAAGGTATAGATAAAGGAAATGAGATAGTTTGTGGTAGCTTAGTGAAAATACTTTGGATCAAGTTAAGTTCTTAGAATTGATGTGTGGGGTAACTCTGAGCTACCAAAGTGCCCCAAGGAAAGTAGCTGCTTGGTCAAAGGGTTAAACCAAGAAAACAACTATGGCAATGGCATTTAGAATAGAAAGGTGGGTTGTGCTAGAGGCATAGAATTCCTGAGGGAGAGAGGTTGTTAAGAGTTTAGATGAAAGTTGGTCACACTCTAAAATATATATAAAAACTAGAGCTATGAACAAAGCTACAGTAACTATTCATAAAATATAGAAATTCATTAAATGGATTCATTGAATATCAATAATATTGTAACATTAATTAAAATGAATTACAGTATAAAATATACATTACTTTACCTCACAGAATGCCCAGAAAGATCCTCCAAAGTGCTATCTGTGTCAAGAGTCTGTTCATAATCTTTGACAGAGAGTTTGCTACTGGTCTCAGACTTCTTCTCTTGATGAGAGTCACGTTCTGAGACAGAGTGTACTTTTTCCTCATCAAGAAGTGAGCTCTGAACATTTCCAGTGAGTGAATCCAGACCTATAAAGTAAATTTCTTATAAAGCTGATTCTCAATAGAAGAGACTGAATGGTAATTGATAGATACCTAGATTTCAGTAAAATAACAAGTGCAGAACAGAATATTTAAAAGTGGACTTATTTTTAAAATGTGTTTTTCATATCTAAAATAAAATTCACCCTTCTGTTTTCATTTAGAAAAGTGAAGTTTCTTCCATTAACATCTCCTATTTGCTATTAAAAATAAATAGTTCTTAAATCAAATGGTTAAAAAAGGTAAGTATATAGTACTATTCTACGCCTACAAAAAAATAAAAAGAAGTCTTTCAAGGATAAAGCCAAAAGCTGCCAAAAAATGTTATCAACTGCTACAATGGACTACACAATCCTTTTGAAAAACTCTAGGACAAGAACTATGTAGCCAAATTCATAAAACTGTTCGTATTCTCTGACTCAGAATGATTTCACCTATAGGAGTATCTTAATGAGATTATGACACCAACAAACAAAAATTATGCACAACACTCCGTGAACAACTTTATATAATTTTTTAAGTTTACCCTACATTTGCAACAGAAGAGTTGTCTAAATTACATAGATAATAGTAAACATTTAAATAGCACTTTATAACTTAAAATGCACTCCATACATATTACCTGACTGCCTTTAAACATCTTATGAAGTGGTTAGCGTATGCTCATTTAATGATGAGATAACTAGAGATCTAGGAGGCTACTTGCTTAAGGATACTTAGTCAATAGCAGAAATAGGACATAAGCCCAGGCCTTATGATTCTACATCTAGTGCATTATTCACCTTCATGATATGTCTCAATAGCAGCATGGGAAAATATTTGTCACATTAGAAAAAGAAGCAGAACAAAGAACTGCATTTTAATGGCAACTAAACAATTTTTTAAACATAGATATATGGTTAACAATGAAAAGAAAATGGAAAATAAAATTAAAAAATTATACTGTAAACCCATGTTCATAGCAGCATTATTCACAACAGCCAAAAGGTAAAAGCAACCCAAGTGTCCTTCAACATTTTGATGAATGTATAACAAACAATAAAAAGTGGTATATACATACAATGAAATAATATTTGGCCTTAAAAAGGAAGACATTCTGACATGCTACAACATGGATTAACGTATTAGACATTACACTTAGTAAAATAAGCCAGCCAGAAAAGGACAAATATTCTGTGATTATACACTTATATAGGTACATAGAATAGGCAAATTCATAGAGACACTAAGTAGAAGAGCTGTTACCAGGTATCGGGGAGGGGGGGATGGGAGCATAAGAGTTATTACTTAATGAGTGAAGAGTTTCAGTTTGGGAAGATGAAACAGTTGTGGAGATGCATAATGGTAATAGTTGTACAATAAGTAAGTTTACTTATTTCTACTCAACTATGCGTGTGCTTAACAATGGTTAAATTTCCTAGTCAAATTCATAGAGACAGAAAGAATGGTGCCCAGCCGGTGTGGCTCAGTGGTTAAGTTCAACCTATGAACCAGGAGGTCACAGTTCAATTCCCAGTTAGGGCTCATGTCTGGGTTTCGGGCTTGATCCCCGGTGGGGGGGTGGGAGGGACATGCAGCAGGCAGCCAATCAATGATTCTCTCTCATCATTGATGTTTCTATCTCCCTCTCCCTACCTCTCTCTGAAATCGATATAAACATTAAAGAAAAATAAATATTTAAAAAAAAAATGTAGAATGGTAGCTACTGGGGTAAGGGAAGGAAGAATGGGAAGTCATTGTTTAATGGGTACAGAGTTTAGAATGGAATGATGACTGCTACTTTAATCTACTAACTACTTTCAACTTCACTGGGAAGAAGCTTTTTGTACAGAGCATGCAGACACTCCTTTTCATCACCAGATGGAGTACACACAACAAAAATTACACTGATTTTAGAACTTGGGGATAAAGAAGAAACAAAGTTTAAGATGATGCTGTGGAAAGTAAAATACATAGAGTATTTCTAAGGCATTGTTAGAGGGGATTGGGAATCTGAAAGCCACAAGACACTACCTATACTTCATATCATCATGCTTTAGATTATAAATTTTAAAAACCTATAGTGAATCATATTGTTTATACTCCTATTCAATAATATATCATGGTATTTTAAGTTGTACAGTATATTATAGTAAAAGATTTGGGATTCAGAAGTCAGAATTCAGGCTTTTCCAATAACTAACCTTAAGTGAGACACTGATGTAAACAAAGCATAAAATTGCAAAATAAAAGAATTGAGCAAGATCAGCATTTCACAAAATGTGTTCAGTATGACTTCTAATGTCATAACATGCTAATTAAAGAAATGAGTCTGTGTTCAAATAAATTTGGATAGTACTTCATACTATATGGGCTCACCTTCTTCCTAAAATAAATAATGTGTATTAGCATATTAGAAGTGTTGATGAATTGGTAGGTAAGAGGCCTGTTTTACTCTTAAAAGTATTTCCCCAAATTTACAGAACCATGTAGTTCTTTCATAAGCCTCAGAACAGCTCTGAAACAGCCTCTCCCACGGAATCAGTTTTTCACAAGAAAAGACAGACTCTGGGAAGTGCAGATAAAATGATGTCTAATGTTCCTACTAAAGACTTTCAGAATGCTTCCAATCTGTAAGAGAGTTATGAATAGGTTGATGATTAAGAAATAATTGCTACTAGCACTCTCATACTGAAGTATAAAATGACACTGGCTTTCTGAAGGGTTATTTGGCAAAATGTATCCAAATTTTAAACATGGCATACTGTTTGCCCCATTAACTAACTTCTAGGATATTCCCTTAAAGGAAAGAGCCAGACTAACGCATAAAGATACATTTATAGCCCCAGCTGGTTTGGCTCAGTGGATAGAGCATTGGCCTGTGGACTGAAGGGCCACGGGTTTGATTCCGGTCAAGAGCACCTGCCCAGGTTGCAGGCTCGATCCCCAGTAGGGGGCGTGTAGGAGGCAGCCCATCAATGATTCTCTCTCATCATTGATGTTTCTATCTCTCTCTCCTTCTCCCTTCCCCTCTAAAATCAAAAAAGGGGCTGAAAGAAGAGAGGAATGGGGAGTTATTGTTTAATGGGTACAGAGATTTAGTTTGGAAAGATGAAAAAGGTCTAGAAATGATAGTGGTGATGGTTACACAACAATGTGAATGTACTGCCGAAACCGGTTTGGCTCAGTGGATAGAGCGTCAGCCTGCGGACTGAAAGGTCCTGGGTTCGATTCCGGTCGAGGGCATCTGCCTGGGTTGCGGGCACATCCCCAGTGGGAGATATGCAGGAGGCAGCTGATCAATGTTTCTCTCTCATCGATGTTTCTGACTCTCTATCTCTCTCCCTTCCTCTCTGTAAGAAATCAATAAAATATATTAAAAAAAAAAACAACACAAAAAAACAATGTGAATGTACTTAATGTATTGTTCACTTGAAACAGTTAAAATGACAAAGTTTACATTACATATATTTTAGCACAATAAAATAAAATCTAAAATGAAAGTTAACATTGGTTATCTGTAGGTAATTTTTAATTTTTAAATAGTTGTCTATATTTACTGCTTTCTACCCTCCTCCCTTTTTTATAACTCAATAAACAATTTTTTACATTTAGAAAAAAAAATTTGGAAGAAAATCATTCCCTAAGGGTCATCCTGTGAGTTTAAGAGGCCTCTGCCTATTTACTCTATCTTCTCACCTCTATGGCAACATAGCCAAGAGCAGAATGGAGGGGATTGAAGGGTATTCTTTTCAATCACTCAAAATACAGAGTGCCTCATGGGCCAGCTACTGTGCTAAGTACACATGCTATCTGTTAATTTCATGGAAGCTTCAAAATTACTATATGAAACATCTACTGCTATCATCTTTATTTTTCAGTTAAGAAAATTTGAGTATCTATATATATAAAAGGTTAATATGCTAAGTGTCCAACCGTTTGACTGTTCGCTATGATGCGCACTGACCACCAGGGGGCAGATGCTCAACACACAGGCATGGAAACATGGAACAGACTGATGAATCTCAGAGGGAAGGGGGAAGGACAGGGATGGGAAGAGATCAATCAAAGATCTTATACGCATTATAGAGGCCCAGGGTCCCTTGGCCTGGCCTGCGGGGATCTAGCCGAAACCGGCCCAGTGCACGGTTTTATGCACCAGTGAAGTCCCTCAGCCTAGCCTGTGGGGGTCGGCCACCAGGCCTCTAGTTATACATAATGACACTCAGAGATGTACATGACATACTATAAAGTTTTTTTAAAAAGCAGCTGCAAAACATTTTATTTCTCTTTTTAAAATAAAGATGTGTGTGTATGTTTTTTTGTTTGTTTTGTTTTGTTTTCATACTCACCCAAGGATATGTTCCTCACTGACTTTTTTAGAGAGAGAGGAAGTGGAGAGAGAGAGAAACATCAATGTAAGAGAGAAACATAGATGGCTGCCCCCTGTACACACCTTGACCAGGGATCAGATCTGCATCCTAGTATGTGGCCTGACAGGGAATCAAACCTGCAACCTCTTGGTGTACAGGATGATGCTCTAACCAACTGAAGCCACCGGCTAGGGGGCAGTATGTATTTTTATGTATATACTAGAGGCCTGGTGCACGAAATTTGTGCACGGGGGTTGAGGGGGTCCCCTCGGCCCAGCCTGCATCCTCTCACAATCCGGGACCCCTTGGGGGATGTCGGGTCTAAACGGGCAGTCGGACATCCTTCTCACAATCCAGAAGGTTGCATGCACCAGTGACCATACTTTTCATACAGGTGAAAGGCATCTTGCTGTTGTTATGGGCAGCTACATTTTTTTGCCCTGATTATAAAAAGTAGTACATAACATGATCCTTCTGAGGCAGTAGTACCATTTTCCCCATCTATGGATGGAAAAACTGAAGCAGAGAGAAGTTAAGTAATTGGCTTTGTCACACAGTTATAAGTGTCAGAATCAGGGCTGACCACAAAATGTGCAAGCCAGAGTCAATGCATATCATCACTGCATCACCCTGTTTTTTCAGTGTTAGAATAGCCTTGCCAGGTTTTAATTTTTATATCTAAGAGACTGTTTCCAATATATAGGGTAGGGTCCCTAGGCCTGGCTGGCATTCAGGGCCATCTGTGGGACGACCGGGAGACAGGGCAATTGGGGGGCCCCCCACTGGCACCCACCTTGGCTGGTGACTCGGCGCTGCTCGCCAGCCGGCCCCGCCCCCGATCACCACCACTGGCCGCCTCCCTCTGGGGGGTGGGGGGGAGCAGTGCGCATAATAGCAACCTGTCGTTCTGCCACTCAGTCGATTTGCATATTAGAGTTTTATTATATAGGATTGAAAAAATAGGCATCAAGTATTAATAGTAGTTATCTCTGAGCAAAGGGCTCAATGGGAATTTATATTTCTTGTATGGTGGTTTATCTATAATCCTTAAAGTTTTATCATTGCAAATGTATTCCTTTTGTATTAAGCAAAAGATTTATACTATTATATATCGAAAGGTATTACTACAATAATATGAAAGCTAATTACATTATCATAAAGAAACTCACCTAACTGCTTACGGAATAAAATAACTTTAAATCACTACCACAAAATCATTGGTAAGAGAAAAAGTCACCATGTAGAATTCCACTTACATTCTATCTTTTCTTTTTTTCCTTTTCTTCCTTTAGAAGAAGTAGATGAACAAGAAGATGCAGCAGACTGGGTCCCTGATGAATGCTGGGAAGTAACATCCACAGAGGAAAGATCATAGGCTGACTTCCTGCTAGAATGGTCCTCTTTAGTGCCCAAATTGCTACCACCAATACTGTCAAAGAATAACAGTGGTTAAAAAAACAAACAACAAGTATAAAAATGAAGCTAACGTATAGATATTTTAAATCTATTTGATCACAAGGAGAATATAATTATACTCAAAGATGCCTTCCACTTTTCTTTTTTGTTTTCTTACTACCATAAGCCAGGGTTCTTTCCTATGGCTCAATTTATTACTGAGAAAAATATAAGGGAGTTGTTTATTAAAGTGGAACCAATAAAAATGGACAATTTAGACAGAAGAGGAAAAATATGTTGGATACTAGAAACTGCGGCCTCAGTTTCTATTCAGATTATAATTTATGATCATTATTTTCCCCCCCCCCCCCCTTATTTTCCTATTGATAATCTTACAGGGAAGAACAATTAATATGTTCTACTTCAACCTAAAAATAAAATGCACTAAATCATATTGATTGGTGATATTAAATGTCACAATTAAATCCTTACAAGTTTTTATTTTAAAATTTAATCTTTTCTTAAGACCTCAAAATTTAAAACTACACTTCTCCTGATATAATTTGAATAATACTTATTTTTGTTAGTCCAACTAGATATAACTATTTTTAAAAGATCATCCAATAATTTTATGTAAATTACAATTTGTAATTTTTGAAGAAAATTATATTGAATGTAAGTAATTACAGAGTACTTTATATAGTAAGAAAATCAGAAAAAGTCTGATTCACTTGCTATATGACCTTGTACAAGTAACTTAGTGCTTCACTTCCTGAAATAGGAATGGTAATATAATTCTAATCATATCAGCCTATAATAAAAATGAGCCAATACAGGTAAAGGCCCCTCAGTCCTCTCAGTGCCTTGCACATTAAGCGATCAATAAATATTAATAACTAGAGGCCCAGTACACGACATTCGTGCATTGGGGGATAGTGGGGGTCCCTGCACCCTCTCCAATCTGGGAGCCCTCAGGGGAGCCCTCTCCAATCCGGGAGTTTCTGTCTGTCTTTGCAATCATATGAGTGAACAGTCTGAGATCCCAACTCAGTTTGGTTTGTTGCTCACAGAATAACAGAGGCATTTTTTTTTCTTTGCTTCATTGGTGGAGATTTCCTGGAAGTTTTAGGATATCTTCCCTTTAATTTTTCCTAGATACTCTGATTTTACTTGTGTCTCTCACCTTTACTTTCCCTCCATCCCCCACAGCAACAGTAACTTGCTCCAGGCTCACTCTGCTCTAATGTCTAGGAGAGCTGTCTTCCACCAGAACTATGATTCCTAGCATTCATGGTGCTCCCCATGCTGCTGGGAGCGACCGTCGGAGCCATGTCCCCCACAAGCCTCCGGCTCTCCTACTCTGCTCTCCACTCAGCAGCTTGTGGGGAGCGACCGAGGGAGCCACGTCCCCCCAAGCCGCCAGCTCTCCTGCTCTGCTCTCTGCCCGGAGCCTGTGTATGCAAATTAACCTGCATCTTTGTTGGGTTAATTTGCATACCCACTCCTGATTGGCTGGTGAGTGTAGCGGAGGGACGGTCAATTTTACATGTTTCTCTTTTATTATATAGGATAGTTCTTTTTCAATGCTTTGCAAAATTTTACATGTTATCCCAATTAAAAAAAAATTACTGATTTGGATCATGAAGTCAAGGATCTATCTGGTTGTCCTCAGTTCTATCACACAAAACCATTTCTTAATCTTCTTACATTAGTATAACATGGATTAGTTCCCCAATACGATCCTCTACTAGGAACTCACAGACTGATTTAACAACCTTTATTCTGCTTACTATGTGCCAGGCCCTGACCTAAGTACTTTGTATTTAACTGAATATTCGTGACACTCCATGAAACTAGTACTGTTATTCTTTCCAATTTCACAGAGAGGAAAACTAAGGCATGGGGAGGTTAGTAATATACTCAAAGACAAACGACTAATAATCAGGAGAACCAGGACTTAAAACCAGGAAGTCTGAATCCAGAATCTGTGTTCTTAAAAACCAGTGCTATGCAACCTCAAAATGTATCTTTAAGCAAGCAAAATCTGCCTAATATTCAGACTGCAGTTCTCATTTGTAAGCTTCTCTCATTTTTCAGATTTCATTCCACATTGTCAATATATTCTTACCTAGGTTCAAGAGCTGATTTTTTTTCTGTCAAAGTCCCACTCCCTGGAGAGGAGACAAAATCATCTTCATATGAAACACTGCTTAGAGGAGTTATGCTGGCATTCAAGGGCTGTGATGCTGATACTCCTCTTTTGAACCTGTCTTCAAACCCTGTCAAAAGTAATAATTGAAATGTGTTTTAAAATAAAAATAAAAATACCACAAGCAAAACATTCCACAACATGGGGATTAACAACATAGATTTAAGGATATTTTTGTTTGTTTTTACTAGTGCTTCTTTTCAATTTATCTTTATATCTAACAATACATTTTTAACTTTTTATTACTTTTCAAGCATACATGAAAGTAGAGACTAGCATAATGAAACCAATGTATCCATCACCCAACTTTAACAATTATCAATACAAGATCAATCTAGTTTCATTTAACTTCCTATTCTCCCCATCTCTCATTCCTCTTACAGAGTACTTTGAACCAAATCCCAGATAACATATTATTTCAACTGTAAGTATTTCTGTGTAATTATAAAATCTTAATGGAAATCTAATAGAAGGATTTAGGAACCCAAATTCCTTATTTAAAAAATAAGGATGTTGCTTTAAAAACACTTTACTTTCTTCAAAAGAACTTTAAAATCCAAAGAACTTTAAAATTACCATCTACAGAAATATGTTAAACCAAAGAGATCAATAGTCTATATAAATCTATGTAAGATCATAACAAAGTAGCTAAATATGAATTCAGGGAAAACCCAATGTGATACCCAATTAAGCATAAGATGAACAGATGAAATCACTCCATTTGTCAAATAAGTTGTACACTGTGTAGAATGCAAATTAAAAAACCACAGTATCAATAGCTGACTTAAGGCTCAGCCTCTAAGGTTAAACCTAAGATGGTTGAATCCACCTATGGCAGTAAGAACAAAGAAAGGGCTTGAAGAAACTGAGTCCATCATAGAAAAATTGTGTTGCAGAATCTCAGGCCAAGAAGGGACCTTTAGAAGTTATTGTTTCAGGAACCAACTATGGAGCTACATTACTCTTCAAAGTCTGTTTTTAAAATTAGTTTTGATGAACAGTAATAGATTCGTTTTCATTATCAGAAATGTTACTATAGTTGCCCCTCTTAATTCCTGACCACTATATTCTAAATAATTCACAAGTCACTGTATTAAGAAATATACTTACTATATAAATTACATATCTATGGTCACAGAAAACCTAGTATACATACCAATCTTGAACATCATCTATGAATTTCTCTAAATTAGACCAAAATTTCTATAATTACCAATCAATGATTGTTTTATGACATGAAAAACTAAAAATTCAAAGATTAAATTACAATACTCTAATTGAAGTTGGCAGATAATTTTGATTTAGACAATGTTTCCATTACCCTCATTATTAACAATGAAAATTTGTACTTATTATCTTTATAAAATTATGAAAAAATTAAAATATACAAATATTACAAAGCTTACTTATTTTTCTCACCTTTCCCATATGACTGATATGATTTTGTAAAAATATTAATGACACTACGTGGACTTCCCTTTGCCAATTCTTCCCATGGTTCTTTGCTTTGTGAACCACCTATGTGACCCAAAAGTGGTAAGAATTTTTCAGCTTCCTTCTGAAACTGTTTGATGGGTTCATAAGCATTTCTTTCTCCAGCACAAAATTCCTTTTCCTTTAAGATTTCTGCTATCTTCAAAGAGGGCCGTCCATCTCGGCCTCCCTCTTCTTCAGAGAGACTCCCCTCACTAAGAAGAGGCCCTTCACTGACTGAGTCTGTGCTAGAACCAAGAGACGTTTTGGCTTTGAATTGAGAACAAGGCTGAAGATCAGAGCTAGAAGAGTCAGTCTGCTTCTTACACAACTGTGCCAGCAGCCCTTCTGGTTTGGGACCAGGGGATCTCATTCTGAAGCTTGATATAGCACTATGAGGTCTTATCACCTCAGGAAGCTTTTTAAATTCACTAAGGTTGCCTACACCAGGAAGCTCATCATCAAAAGTTGCATGAGATACACAGGTTCCTAGCATCTTTTGAATTCTGGCAGCAAAAACATCTTCAGTATCCTCTTTCACAGGTGGACTTATAACCTTTGTCCAAGGTCCATCTTCTTGGGGTGTTTGTTGCACATCATACTCAGTGTTCCACACTGACCCATAATTAATGTTAGCCCCAGCTAATTTCTTGGCTTCATTTTCAATCCTGCTGGACAAAGAAGCAGCTGTTGCTTTCAGGGCTTCAATACGATCTAGTTTACTCTTATATTGGCTGGCACTAGGTTTTAACAAGGCATCTTGATGAGCAGCTGGTGAGGTCAGATACGGTTGAGGTGTAAAAGTTAATGGCCCTGAAGCAGTATTATGGTTCTTCCTGGTTGGTAAAATAGATTCCAAATCCTTATGCAAAAATCCTGCATGCTCTAGACTCAAGAGATGGGAGAGTAAATTTCCAGCTGTTCCAACAAGAGGCTGTGGTTGAGAATGATGGACACGTGGGCTCAATCTATCAGGCGGCATCCATGTAGGTTCTGTCAAGTCCCTTCTGCAAATGAAAGTCACAATATGTTCGTTAACACAGCAACTCATAACTAAGCTAATGGGTTTTTTTTAAGTTTTGTTTTTTTCTGATTATAAGAGTAATGTACACTCACTGCAGAAAAAAAGGACAGGTGAAGAGGACAAGAAAGATAAAGATCACTCATAGCTAAACAATGACAAAGAGGCACTATTAATATTTCACTTAGAATTATATTTTCCCAAACGTTTTTCTACATGTATGTAATGTTTTGGTGTTAATTTCACAAAAATATAATTTTATCATACATACATACTGTTTTGCAAACTGCTTTCTTCAACTAAGATATTTTGGACTATTCATTAAAGAGAAGGCATTCTTACCTTTAAGACTCTGTGGACAAAATTCTTTACAACACTGGCTCTACCCTTCCCTTTAAAAATAATGCTACATAAAAGAGAATGCTAAGATTGATAAATATTAGAGAAGCATCGAACAGACTGTCAAACTTCAGAGGGAAGGCAGGAGAGGGTGGCGGGAGGGTAAGAGATCAACCAAAGGACTGTGTACATGCATATAAGAATAACCAATGGACACAGACACTAGGGGGTGAGGGCATGTGCTGGTGGTTTGGGGTAGCCGGGGAGAGCTCAATGGGGGGAAAAGGACACATATGTAATACTATATGTAATACTTTAAACAATAAAGAATTTTTAAAAACTTAAAGCAGACTATAAAACAAAAAAAAGACTGATAAATGTTAACATAGACATGATATATATTATTCTAATTAATAATTAATGACAAACATTTATGTTTAACATCATATATACTAAAGAAATAAAGAGACTACTTACAATCTAGTTCTTAAAAAAATAATGAACATAAAAACAGTGAGTACCAATGTAAAACTATGAGAATCAGTCATATATATATGATACAATGAAAGGTGTCCATAAAGTCTAATAACAGAATAAAGATGTCCTAGGCAACATTATTTAATTCACCTGTTTCCAGGCTATGGACACCCTGTATATTAAGGGATACTATAGATATACTGAAGGCTGATGTTAACTATTAAGAAGATTCTTAGACAAAATAACATGAAATTTTTTTCCCTTGGAATTATCCATTATTTTGGGATGATGACATGAATATGTTTATCAAATTTGAAGGTGACAGAAAGCTGTGAGGCACAGCTAACCCTACATTATCAAATGACTAGAGGCCCAGTGCACAAATTTGTGCATGGGTAGGGTCCGGCTGGCCCACCCCGATGGGGGCCCATCAGGCTGGGGTGGCAAGGGGGCAGGACCACCAATCAGGATGTTGGGGGCCAATCAGGAGCAGGGCCAGCTGGGGGGAGGGACCACGGGTGGTTGGCCAGACAGCCCCGTCCCCAGTTGGGTGGTGGGGGCCAATCGGGGGCGGGGACGGGGCCAGCCAAGGGGGTGGCCAATCAGGGCCCGAATCAGGTTAGTTGACTGCCGTAGTGCACGTCATAGCCACCAGTTGTTCTGGTCGTTCCACCATTCCAGTCGCTGGGCTTTTATGTATATCAACTAGAGGCCCAGTGCATGACATTCGTGCACGGGGTAGGGGACCCTCAGCCTGGCCTGCACCCTCTCACAGTCCAGGATCCCTCGGGGGATGTCCGCCTGCTGGCTTAGGCCCGACCCCCCTGGGGATCATGTCTAAGCTGGCAGTCAGACATCCCTCTCGCAGTCCAGGGATCTTGCAGCCCAGGACCCCTCGCTCCTTACCACCCACCTGCAGTGGAGGCAGGAGAGGCTCCCACTATCACCACTGTGCTTGCCAACCATGAGCCCAGCTTCTGGCTGAGCAGCACTCCCCCTGTGGGAGTGCACTGACTACCAGGGGGCAGCTCCTGCATTGAGCATCTGCCCTCTGGTGGTCAGTGTGTGCCATGGCCACCATTCGGTCAATTTGCATATTAGGGTTTTATTTTATAGGATGACTCAAAGTTATTTGGACAGGCTGCAACCTTAGACCAAACTAGTACAGATAAATGTGAAGTCCTACCAATTAAGTTTTTTAAAAAAATCATTTGCAGGAGGGTAACCAGGGTGATGAGGAAACAGAAAAACATGTCATGTAAAGTTGGGTTTGGAGGTTATGTTGTAGCACTCTTTTATACTGAAGGGCTACTATGAAAATAGAATGAAGAAAGGAAGATTGGTGCATAGATTCTATGCCACTGAATATAGATTCTTACAAATGCAAGGTGTGAGGTTATTAGGGCCCAAACTAAGCTGGTAGTAAGGGAATGCAAAGGAAGTTATAAATAGCCCTGGCCGGCTTGGCTTAGTGGATAGAGCGCCGGCCTGTGGACTGAAGGGTCCCAGGTTCGGTTCCGGCTGGGGGCACGTGCCTGGGTTGCAGGCTTGATCCCTGGTGGGGACATGCCGGAGGCGGCTGATCGGTGATTCTCTCTTATCATGGATGTTTCTCTCTCTCTCTCCTTCTCCCTTCCTCTCGGAAATCAATAAATATATTTTTAAAAAAGGAAGTTATAAATATAAAAGTATTGCTGAGCAAAAATACAAAATATTTAAATTCAACTGTTTAGAATACCAATTTTTTGGCAGGTACTATGTTGATGGTAGAGGATTAGGGGTAAACTAAAATGAAAAGATGTAATTCAGTTAAGACTTAATCCTTACTCTTTGATTTCTCAAGATCTAGAAGGGCTGAGAGACTAATAAACAACTAAAATACAGTGTTAAGTACTAATACAAAGATTAATATAAAGTTCAATAGGGTGTAGACAGGGAACTGTGCTAGCCAAGGAAAGTGCCTTTTGAGCCCTCCCCTGCAGGCCTGATCGCCCCCAACTGCCCTCCCTTTCAGGCCTGGTCCCTCCCAACTGCCCTCCCTTGCTGGTCTGATCGCCGCCAACTGCCCTCCCTTTCAGGCCTGGTCCCTCCCAACTGCCCTCCCCTGCTGGCCATCTTGTGCTGGCCATCTTGTGTCCATATGGGGGCTGCCATCTTGTGTTGGAGTGATGGTCAATTTGCATATTACCTCTTTAGTAGATAGGATAGGTAAAAGTTGAATAGAATAGAAGATGCAGTAAGTAGAAGTGTAATCATGCTTAAGTCTCTATTGGAAGATAGAAACCAATTTCTAAACAAACCTCTTTCTCACATAGGTCAGTCAACAAAATTAACTGAGCATAGACCACTATACTAAATTTTATGGGAAGATAGACAGACCCTTGATCATCTTTCATTCTCTCCTTTTTACCTTGCAAGAGGCTGTGGTGGTTCTGACAGGGACATGTCACTGCTGGAAGATGCACTTGGGGGACGTTCCTGCACTTTGTTTTCTTTGTCAGATTCTCCAGATGGCTGATACCCTGGTCTGGTCTAGTAGAAAAAGGACATCAAATGCATCTGACTCCAATCACAAAAATATATACAGGGAATACGTGGGACAAATATTAAATCATTTCACCTTTATAAAAATCATAAAATGTAGGGGCTTTTTTTCCTGTCAAATAAAACCCATTTAAACTTAGTTTGTTTTAAAACAGCCATTACAATTAATAGCAAATTTATACCTGAAATCCAACAAGGGAACCTAATATTAACTGCATAATTTAGAGGATATTATACTCTTTCTAAACCTCAGTTTCTCACCAGATAAGTAAAAATACTAGTATTATCTACATCTGCTCAGACTTGTGAAAATTTACTAAAGCTAAGTCTATAAAAACCTTTAAAACGGTACACATTTAATGTTACTTATTATTTTTAAAAACATTAACAATACTCATGAAATTACTACAATGAACTAGAATATTCTCTAATTTCAGCACAGATCACAAAACTAGGCTTTTCATTATCATAATCTAACTTCATGTGCTCAGTAATACAATGAAAACTAGCAATGGATGATGAGATGAACAGATTGATAACAGAGAAATAGTAAATCTCTAATTGAGAACTTATGTTCAATCATATTTATCAAATAACTCTTCACATACAATAAATTTCATGAAAGGCCATCATTACAAATTTTGCCCGACCATACAGAATGGTTGGTAATTTTTAAATAGTATAGCAAATAAACTTTTCCTAACCATGAATTACTTCCCTTTGTATTTCTGCCACTACTATTACCTGTATTTCCTGCATAGTATGTTGATGAGTCGGCTCTTCAAGCAAGGTCTTTTCTAGTAGCAATTTGGAGTAAGTTTCCTGTAGACGCCTAGTTGCTGATGGCTCAGAAGGAGGCACATTTTTTACTTTAGTAAAGGCTTCTTTCTGCTTCCGGTAGAGCTCCTGCAATCGTTTGTTCTTCTGCTCAGTGGCCTCCTTTTGAGCCTTCTTCTCTTCATTTTGCTTCCTCTTCCTTTCCTCCTGCTGTTTAACAATGTACTGTCGTACCTCATCTGTGTCATAGTGGCGCTTTTTAGAAATAACAGGGGGATCTTCATTAGCTGTTATTTTGTCAGGTTTTCTTTTTATTGGGCTATGACTCCTCCAAGCTTGTACTGGTGCTGATGACTTCTGATTTTGTAACTCTCCTGCTTCTAGCCTTGTTGCAGAATCCAGCTGTAGGTCATCAAGAATTCCACGAATTTCAACAGGTAAAAAGTCTTTATTTAAGGCAGTATTTTCCTCCTGTTTATTATCTGGAAGAGATCGAGCTAATTTCTTTATATTATTTTCAGACCGAGCTCTACTTCTTGAACGTTCTGAGTTTCGTGGAAGATGTCTATGTGAAATATTCAACCTGGGATCAGATTCTGCTCTTCCAATATGACTTCCTGCAAAGGATGAACTGTTAGTGATGTATTAAAATTCTGTATTATTTCCTAAAATTTATTGCACTCACTGAGAAAATTTCCCTTTATCTTAAACTCTGATTTAAATATTGTATAAAGTCTTCTAAAGAATATTATAGAAGGAAACAAAATCATCTCTTTTTTTTAGCAGTAGGAGAATTTCTATATTCTGAAACATTATGCTTCCTTGGCATTAGAAAAAATGCATATTTTAATATTTCTGAAATAGGACAGATATTGTTGATGTGAATATTTAACTATTAATGGAAAATTATTATCTCTCTCTCTCATGTGCTTATTTAATGTTACTCTCCCTCCCAAACTCCCAAACGTCTGATTTAAAAAAACCAACAATATTACACTGATACAACTCTCCAAAGAGTGACAGAAAAAATTAAATATATAGAAAAACAATCATGTTATCATCTAGATATTTGTTGATGTGACTTACTTTTAGGCTAAGAATGCATGTGAGTTTATTTATAAGCTAAATTAAAGTGAAGAGAAGCAAATACAAAGTATATATTAACTTCTATATACCAAATTATACCTGCAATTGCATTTCTTACTGAATCCATTCCGTAAGTTCAAATTAAGGCAGATTTTGCTACTGAAAAGGAAAGCTGGCCTATAGGTATAAATATTTCATTTTCCAAACTTAGCGTTCATGAAAAAGTAGCTAGTTACTGCAAATAGCATTCAAAAAGAATTTCAAAAAGAGAAAAGTAATGGAATCAAGGGTCAAACTAAGGAGTTGTGGATCCTATTCAAATTTTGCTACCCACTGCCTATATACCCAATTCTCTCTCAGGGCTTATTTCCTAATCTGTCAAATAAAAAAACTGAACCTTTTTAATGTATGCCTGTGTTTGTGTACATAGGGATCAGAAAAATTGGTTTTGATTCTCCTAAGGTTCCTAAAAGTCTATTAATATTTGATTAAATGATGCTTTGATATTCACAATATAATAAATATAACATAAACAAAATTCTTAGTAGAGATCACCATAACTCCTCTGTGCAGAAGTTATCCATAGATAAGCCCAATAGAACGTCTTCTTTTTTGAGCTACATTCACAATTTTACATATAAAGCAGTCATAGAGCATTACCAAAAGAGTATTTTCACCCTCTTTAAGTACTTACATTAGAAAATTTTAAGTATTGAGGTAATGTAATAGATTACTTGCCAGATTTAGTAGTTCTTTCTCTTCCACTTCTGTCACTTGATACTGTCCTTCGCTCTTTTTGCTCCATTTTGGGTGCAGGTCCCAGAATCTTCTTTACTAATTTTTGTCCATCTCGCCAAGAAGATGTACTTATCAGATGACTGCTACCTAAAATATAAGTATTGAATTTAAAATTTAAATTTTAGCTGTAAAAAGTGTATCTACTCAATCATACAGGTTTCCTAATATTCTTAATGCTTATCTTATGCCAAAGTCAAAAGATTTATAATCTACTTTTACTTTTAACCCTAAATCTCCAAAATCAATGAAGTTTGTTTAAATCTTGATGTACCCACACACAGTTAAGTACAAAATATTAATAATGATAACTGAAACCTAAAAACTAGGTCACTGAATCCAACAATTTTTCCACAGAACAAAAATATTCCTTAACTATAAAAGTGTTTGGTTATCCACACTAGCACAGTATCTGGCACATAGTAAAATGTATATTTGCTGAACTTAATCTAAGCACAGAAAAAAATTTGAGTAAATATATAACATATAACAGTTAACTGTGATTACCTTTGGAGGTGATGATATCACAGGGAATTTCACATTAAATTTCACAGATATATACCAAAACTACACACTACATTTTTATGTGTAAAATAATGACATTAAACAAATACAATCAACATTTTCAATTATCCCAATTATAAAAGTTTATAAAAATGAAAGAATGTTCCAGTAAATACAGCTGTTTACCAGGAGAAAATCTTTTCATTTACTATTGTTAGATTGTAAAAAAATTAAAATTAGACCATCATCTCAAAATAGACAGTAACTTAAAAACAACAAATGATATAAAAGACTGTTTATAAAATAGAAACCATAAAAAATAACCATGAGATATATATTTAAATACAAAGTAATATAAGAAATGGAATAAGCCCTAACCGGTTTGGCTCAGTAGATAGAGCATCAGCCTGCGGACTGAAAGGTCCCAGGTTCGATTCCGATCAAGGGCATGTACCTTGGTTGCGGGCACATCCCCAGTAGGAGGTGTGCAGGAGGGAGCTGATGGATGTCTCTCTCTCATCGATGTTTCTAACTCTCTCTATCCCTCTCCCTTCCTCTCTGTAAAAAATCAAAAAAAAAAAAAAAAAGAAATGGAATAAAAATAAAATAGTCCTTTAAACCTAATTAAATTAGAAAAATGATCTTTACATTCATAGTCATTGTTGGTTGAATTATAATAAAACCATTCTAGTTATGCATTGCTTGTTGAAATATAAGTGGATATAAAATATATATATAATCTAATAACAGACAAACATGGTAATTGACCATACCTCCGCTACACTTCCCATTGGCTAATCAGCAGGATATGCAAATTAACCCAACCATGATGGCGGCCGGCAGCCACGCAGCTGAAGCAAGCAGGAGGTTTGCTTGCTCCAGTGATGGAGAAAGCCAAGCTTCCTCCTGCTGCGGCTGGGCTCTGAGCTCCACTTTAAGTAAGCAACAAAGTTGCAATTACAGAAGCTAAACAAACCCCAGATGCCTGCTTTCAGCCAGCCATGGCCTGGAACATGGAGCGGCAAGGCAACAAAGTTTCAATTACAGAAGGTAAATAAATCCCAGAATAAAAAAAAAAAGAAAAAAAGGAGAGGCTGGGAGCTTCAGTCGCCGGCCAGCCTGAAAAAGGCCCTCAGCCCCTCACCCAGACTGGCCAGGCACCCCAGTGGGGGCTCCCACCCTGAAGGGAGTGTGGCCAGCCTGAAAACAGCCATCAACCCCTCACCCAGGCTGGCCAGGCACCCAAGCGGGACCCCCCACCCTGATCCGGGACACCCTTCAGGGCAAACCAGCCAGCCCCCACCTGTGCACCAGTCCTCTATCCTATATAGTAAAGGGTAATATGCAAACTGACCCTAACAGCAGAAAGACTGGGAATGACTGGTCACTATGACACACACTGACCACCAGGGGGCAGATACTCAATGCAGGAGCTGCCCTCTGGTGGTCAGTGCGCTCCCACATAGGGGAGCTCTGCTCAGCCATAAGCCAGGCTGATGGCTGCCAGTACAGCAGTGGTGGTGGGAGCCTCTCCCGCCTCCTCAGCAGCGCCAAGGATGTCCGACTGCAGCTTAGGTCTGCTCCCCGCTGGCAAGTGGACATCCCCCGAGGGCTGCCGGATTGCCAGCTTAGGCCCAATCCCCCGGGGAGCAGGCCTAAACCAGCAGGTGGTCATCCCCCGAGGGGTCACAGACTGTGAGAGGGCACAGGCCGGGCTGAGAGACTCCCCCCACCCCTGAGTGCACAAATTTTTGTGCACCGGGCCTCTAGTGTGTGTATATGTGTGTGTATATATATATATATATATACATATATATATATATATGTGTATATATATATATATATATATATATATATAGTTTCTTTTTAAAAAACACAAGCTGGTTTGGCTCAGTGGATAGAGCATCAGCCTGGGCACTGAAGGGTCCCAGGTTTGATTCCGGACAAGGGAACATGCTTGGGTTGTGGGCTTGATCCCCAGTGTGGGGCGTGTAGGAGGCAGCCAATAAATAATTCTCTCTCATCATTGATGTTTCTACTTGTCTCTCCCTCTCCCTTCCCCTCTGAAATCAATATAAATACATATTTAAAGAAATACAACACACAGACACACACACACACACACACACACACACAATAAACAATATTATGTGTCAGGGGCCCCAAAACTGCTCATTCACCTTGTTCAAATAATGCAAATAATAGCATGGTATCTAATAGAAATAATACAAAAGAAAGAAAAAACAAATGAAAATGTTCATTATGTTATTATAAGAATTAACCTAAATAATGAAGAGTGTTGAATGGTGAATTAAACTAGATTTCTACTAAATAGAGTACTGTGTGACCATTTCAAATCACAATTTCTATAAGAAATAACAAAAATGTTCTATAGAAAGCTTCTAAGAGAAAAAGATAAAACTTTATATATGCAATGACTACAATCACATATTATTATGATTTTAAAACTTTTGTAAGGAAGTACACAAAATAATACTAGTACTTTATTTAACTAAGGGTAGTTTTTTTTGTGGTTTCTTCTATTTTTCAAGCTTTTTGTGATGCCACGCCTTCTATATATATAAAAGCCTAAGCAACCATACAACCGAATGACTGATCGCTATGACGTGCACTGAACACCAGAAGGCAGATGCTAAATGCAGGAGCTGCCCCCTGGTGGTCAGTGTGCTCCCACAGCAGGAGTGCCACTCAGCTGACTGACCTATCCCAGTGGTCCACCAGCCCGGCAGCAGCCACTCACTCCCTCAGTAGTTCCCAGGTCCAATCTCCAGAGAACAGGCCAGGCCCGATCCCGACAGCGACGCCTCCTAGAAGTTGGCCTCGGGCACCTTGGCCACTTCCCTTCCCTAGACACTCCACAGGGAAGAAACAATATAAAAGCAGCTGCCAGGTGGCTCCCAACAACAGGCACAAAAGTCAGCAGGACAGATCTGGATCCTGGGCTAGCAAGGGCATCCCACTGCCTGCCCAGAGGGCCGATTGCGTCCTTGCCTCTTCACCTCCCTCCGGATGGGCACCAGACATAGGGCTCACAGCCGCTGCGGTGACGCTAGCCTCTCCCAATCGGGACTGACTGGGTGCAAGCCAGAGGCAGGCACAGTGGGGCCGGGATGAGTGGGAAAGGCAGGCAGGAGTTGCAGGCGGTGTTGGACTGTGAGTTTCGGCCAGATCCCCGCAGGCCAACCCCAAGGGACCCCACCCATGTACGAATTCGTATACCAGGCCTCTAGTTAATAATAAAAGACATTTGTTTAGAGTTTCTTTAAATGGGGCTTTAATTTAAAAGTTTAAATGCAAGTATAGTTTTAATGAAAACATCTATTATGAAGAAACATGAATTATAAATGTGTGCTATTTATTTTATAAAAGAAATATTTTTGCAACTTGTTATTAACCTTAAACAGTCAATCTAAAATATTTAAAAGATTTTACGTCTACTGCTCAATTTAGTTATAAAAAACTTTATGCTTTTAAGCAAAATGAGAGAACAGACCTCCCTTCAATTTCAACTTATTTTTCTGAATCAAAAGCAAGCAACTATAAATATACTGGTAGTTATTTATAAATGTTGGCTTCTGAATATCCTTGTTGGTTATTTCTGAATTCTGGCTTTCTGGAATAGTCTCATGCAGTCATTGGTAGAAAAAGAGGACTTCCACTATAGATAAACTATTAATACAGCTTTTGCACATTTAATGACTCACTCTCAGTCATTGCCCCAGTACACACATAGGAATTAGCCTACCACAAAACTGGACAAATACAATCCAAGATCAGTGTTCAAAAGTTATAGTAGTTCCAGTGTTTCATTTCAAACTATGCCCCTGATAACAGTATTACATAGTAACTCATGAAAAATAACATGCCTTATTATTATTTTTTATTGATTTCAGAGAGGAAAGGAGAGGGAGATAGATAGAAACGTCAATGATGAGAGAATCATTGGTCAGCTGCCTCCTGCATGCCCACTACAGGGGATCAAGCCCACAACCCAGGTATGTGCCCTTGACTGGAATCAAACCCGGGATCCTTCAATCTGCAGGCTGATGCTCTATCCACTGAGCCAAACCAGCTACAGCATGTGCCTTCTTTTTTTAAGAATTAGTTTAGTTTACATTCAGATAATTCATGCTCCTATAAATATTTTTTTTATTTGTATACAGTGAGGGTCATTCTCTTCTGACAGCTAAAGTTAACAATGGGTGTCACAAAATATGTTATTTGCCACTCTATTAATTAGTCTATGACCAGAAATACAAGTGCCTGGTCAAAACCCAGTGTCCCATCACTCCTGCTCTTTGTCCCACAGATCTTGCACACCCCCTATCATACATTCATCACACTTTATTCTAACTGTGTATTACCGTCTTCCTGACAAGATTATATGCTTCAGGAGAGCAGGGACTATGTGCATCTTGCTTACAACTGTACTGCCTAAGCTAGTATAGCACAATACCTCACATATAGCAAGTGCTCAAAAATATATGCATAATGAATGAATGTATGAATGATTGATTCAAAATGTCTCCAAGCTGAAAGTGACAGGCTCCCAACTTTCTCCACTCTCTCTTGGCCCAAATTACTCACTGACATAAATATGATATACTAAAACAGCCATTTTCAGTATAATCAGAAATAATAATAATTAGTAATGGACTTATTCCTAACACTTGAGTGCTTACCATACATATGCCAGGTACTACATTGAGTCCTTTTAGATATTATTTTAGTTCTGACAACGACCCCATGAGAAGTACTACTGCCTTCTTATTTTACATATGGGAAAAATGAAGGACACTAAAATTAACTCATTCACCAAAGGATCAAAGCTAGTTTATAAATCTGGGCAATCTGGATAGAGCCTAAAATGTTGATCACTATGGAACTAGGGAATTCTCTTTTTCACAGTATTGATCAACTCACTACAGGCATGGACTGCCATACATTTGTTAGTGATAGTCATAAGCAATCCCTTTCTATATAAAAGTTTACTGCATCAAAATCATTACCTTTCATCTGATTAATTTTTATTAAAAAAATGACTGAAAAAAATTTGGGGGGGTGATAGATGTGTTTAGTATCATGGTAAACCTGTGGCTTCATGGGTATAGACTTACTAGTATATAAGAACTTATCAAACTATACATTCTAAATACATGTAGGTTATACTATGCCAATTAAATACACATACACAAAATAATCTATCTATATCCTATCTAATAAAAGAGAAACATGGTAATTAGCGTACGACCGCTACCCTTCCCATTGGCTAATCAGGGCAATATGCAAATTAACTGCCAGCCAAGATGGCGGCCGGCAGCCAGGCAGCTGGAAGCGAACATGAGGCTTGCTTGCTTCAGTGAAGGAGGACTCCAACGTTCCCCGCCTGTCTTGCCGGCCTCTAAGCTGGCAGTTTGAAACATTGTAACAAATATAGAAGCTAAACAAAACCCCAGAAACCAGCTTTCAGCCGGCCGGGATCTCAGAGCTGGAGATGATACAGTGTTTCAATTATAGAACCGAAACAAACCAGATACCTGCTTTCAACAGCAGAGGCTTTGGCCCAGAATAAAAAAGAAAAAGAAAAAAGGGAGCGGTTGGGAGCTTCAGTCACCCAACAGACTGAAAACAGCCCTCAGCCCCTCACCCAGACTGGCCAGGCACCCCAGTGGGGACCCCCACCCTGAAGGGTGTGTGACCAGCTGCAAACAGCCATCATCCCCTCATCCAGGCTAGCCAGGCACCCCAGTGGGGACCCCCACCCTGAAGGGTGTGTGACCAGCTGCAAACAGCCATCATCCCCTCACCCAGGCTAGCCAGGAACCCCAGGGCAGACCCCCACCCTGAAGGGTGTGTGACCAGGTGCAAACAGCCATCATCCCCTCATCCAGGCTGGCCAAGCACCCAAGCGGGACCCCTACCCTGATCCAGGACACCCTTCAGGGCAAACCAGCCAGCCCCTACCCATGCACCAGGCCTCTATCCTATATAGTAAAAGGGTAATATGCCTCCCAGCACCGGAATCAGCGGAGCCGCGAGGCCTCCCAAACCTGGGATCAGCGGAGCCAAGAGGCCTCCGGGGACCGGGATCAGCGTGACAGGGGGCAGCGCCCAAACCCCCTGATCACCCTGCGGCTCTGTGTGTGACAGGGGGCAGGGCCACAACCTCCCTATCTGCCTTGCTCTGTTCTTGACAGGGGAAGGCGCCCCAACCCCCTGATCAGCCCTGCTCTGTGCCTGATAGGAGGGAGCTCCCCAACCCCCTGATCGCCCTGCAGCTCTGTGTGTGACAGGGTGCAGCGCCCCAACCCCCCCCCCCCCACGGGCCCTGCTCTGTGTGTGACGGGGTAGAGCCATAACCTCCCCATCGGCCCTGCCCTGAGTGTGAGAGTGGCGGCGCCCCAACCCGCTGATCGGCTCTGCCCTGAGTGTGACAGGGTGCGGCGCCCCAACCCCCTGATCCGCCCTGCTCTGTGTGTGACAGGGGGCGGTGCCCCAACTCCCCTATTGGCCCTACTCTGTGCATGACGGGGGGAGCTCCCCAACCCCCCTGATGGGCCCTGCTCTGTGCATGACAGGGGGCAGCGCCCCAACCCCCTGATCGGCCCTGCTCTGTGTGTGACAGGGTACAGAGCCCCAACCCCCCTGATGGGCCCTGCTCTGTGCGTGACAGGGGGCAGCGTCCCAACTTCCTGATTGGCCCTGCTCTGTGCGTGACAGGGGGTGGTGCCACAACCTCCCCATCGACCCTGCCTTGAGTGTGACAGGGGACGGTGCTCCAACCCCCCAATCGGCCCTACCCTGAGCGTGACTGAGGGTGGCATCGCAACCTCCCAATCTGCCCAGCTCTGTGCATGACAGGGGGTGGCACCCCAACTCCCATCGGCCCTGCTCTGAGCCCGACCAGGGACTGCACCTAGGGATTGGGCCTGCCCTCTGCCACCCGGGAGCAGGCCTAAGCCAGCAGGTCGTTATCTCCCGAGGGGTCCCAGACTGCGAGAGGGCACAGGCCGGGCTAAGGGACAACCCCCCCCCCGCCCCGAGTGCACAAATTTTTGTGCACCGGGCCTCTGGTATATATATAAAAGCCTAAGCGACCGTTTGACCAATAGCTATGACGCACACTGACCACCAGGGGGCAGACACTCCGACCAGTAGGTTAGCTTGCTGCTGGGGTCCAGCCAATCAGGACTGGGCTAGACCGGCCGGACATGCCCTGGAGCCCTCCCACGGTCCCTCCCCATCCCTGATCGTGCACCAGTGGGGTCCCAGATTGCAAGAGGGCGCAGGCCAGGCTGAGGGATCCCACCAGTGCATGAATCCGTGCACTAGGCCTCTAGTGATATGTAAACTGTATTCCATTTTTATATGTGCCAAACAATGAGAACATCTGGTTAACAAACATTTATTTCCATGTAGATGCCATTTCAGTAATATCTAACTTTAGGAGGTACATGATATTGAGAAAACTAACCTGTTTTACATTCTGGACTTGAAAACTGTGCTACCTTTTGGACTTTTCGTACTGGCTTGACCACTTTCTTCTCTTTACTTTTTTCAGCAGGTTTCTCTTTCATAGAGATGTCTTCTGAAAATCAGAAACATTTACAGCAAATATTACAATTATTTCAACCCACCTACTCATCCTCCCCCAGTATGAAAAATCAATATAAACTTTATAATTCTTCACTGAGGCTATTTCTATGACCCATAAGCTACCAATACCAGCTCCTTTTACGAAAAGGTCTAAAGATTACTACTACTCCGCCGTTAGGTTCCAAATCTTTGTATTTATTTTTTTCAGCAAATACTTGAGAAATGTAACTCGATTCCACAAACTGGAAGAAACTTCAACAGTAATGCTTTCCAGCCCAGGTTCCACAGCATTTATAGAATCTCAAGAGATAAGCACTTTCTCAGATTCCGATTTCGTTTAAAACTTCCTATGTAACTGAGATATTAATGAACTTCTAGAATAAAACTTCATAAAATACCTAATATTCCTAAATTATGCCCTTTTATAGTTATGCTAGTAAAATATGTCAAGGTATTTCACATACAAATTACTACTCACTAATTTTTTCAATTCTAATCTGGGACTATATACAGGGGTGGGCAAAAGTAGTTTTACATAGTAGAAATAAATAATACAATAATTAATAAATAAATAATACAGGAAAAACTCTGTTTCACATATTCACAACTACAAACCTATTTTTGCTCGCGCGTGTGTGTGTGACTTAATCTCCATTACAAATAAATAAAGTAAATAAATATACTTTAAAATATACAGAGAGAGCTCTGCATTCTGGGCAAAGTGGAAGTAAGTATGAGTCAAAGGCAGGAGCATACCAAATGTCTAAGAAACAGCAGGAGGCCAGTATACATGAAGTGAAGAAAGAGAAAAGTTGAATATACTAATAAGCTTAAGAAATCTATTATATATCCAAAGGAAGATGTGGCATTAGCAGCTGGATATAAGAGTCTGAGTTCAGAGGAGACGTTTGGAACAGAGACATAAATTTGGAATCATCATCAACAACAAATATTTAAAGCCCTGAGACAAGCTCATGTGTATGTAGATTTATAAAAGTTGGGAGGGGAGGGGGCGGGAAAGGAAAGAAGGGGAGGAGGACAGACCCAAGTACTAAGAATGAGACATGCCAATTTTTAGAGATCAGAAGTAGATCAGGAAAAAAACTGAAAAGGAGCAACCAGACTGAGAAGGAAAACCAAACACTTATGGTATCCTAAATGTCAAGTGAAGAGTTTTTTAAAAGAGTTTCAATCATGTCCAGTGTTGTGAGAAATCAAGATGACAAATCAAAATTAAACACTGGATTTAGCAATGTGGAAGTAGCTGCTCCCTGGTGGTCAGTATACATCATAGCGAGCAATCAAACTCCCGTTCTCCCAGTTGAACTCCTGAGGGGACACTTTGCATATTAACCTTTTATATAGAGATACTTCTTCTCCACAAAAGAATTCCTGAATACAGTGCTCTACAATTAACAGTAGGAAAACTGGACTGAACACTTAAATGCCACCAAATTTATTAGAAGGAACTCTATGGAGGCTTACTAGAAAAATCTCTGGCTTTATAGTCAGAGATGCCTTTGAATCTTGGCTTCAATTCTTTTTTCTATTGCTGACACTATTATAGATGTCCCCATTTCCCTGTCTTTATCCCCTTCCACCCAGCCGCCCGTCCCCCTTGGCTTCGCAACCTTGGGAAAATTACTCTTTGAGCCTCTATTTCCTCAACTGTAAAAAACACAGAATACTAAATACTAGCATCTTGTCCAAAATCACACTAGGTGTTCAATACTTAATAACATTACCAGTATGACCTTCCTATTTCCCTCTTCCTATCTTCCAGAAGTACCTTGTATTTCCAATCCTCTAACATTATTCCCTTCCTATAAGGTTCATTTTTCTTCCTGCATTTTGCCCTCATGTTAGTATCGTCTTAACTGCTGCCTGCCAATCACTGACCATTTCAAAGATCTCAAGAGATCTAGCAGAAGAAATAAACTTCAACTAGACTGCTGTACTTTCTTCAAACAGGCCCTACTCTGCAAGTCCCTCAGTTTAAAAATAGCCTTGCTTCTGTCACATCAGCCTTGTATGCTAATTTTAACCCTGGAGCAGAGCCTAGAGGCTAAGAGAGCCTTATGACTAAAACCACCACCACTTTGGTATACTATGTAGTTAGAAAAGGGAAATATCTTTAGCTTGGTGACCATTTTTATGTTTAAACTAGTGGCCCGCTACATGAAATTCGTGAACATTAAAAGGGAATTAGAGGAAATATTTTAATATTGCCATATGCCCTTTCTCTATAATAGAAGTGTCACGGATGAAAGAAAATTAGTTAAATGTGTATGAAAATCTCCCTCCTGTCAGAGTCTGGGGCGCGCTAAGGGACCCAGAGTCAAGTCCCCACCCACCCACGCGCGCCTCGAAATCGCGAGAGACTCAAACCCAGCCAGACCCACCCCTGTCAAACCCCGCAGGGTGGGGGGTGCAGCCTCAGGTCCCCAGCCTGGAGGTGGACGCAGCCTCAGGTCCCCCGGCACAGCCTCAGATCCCCCGGCGCAAGGGCACGAGAGCATAATGACCATTTGCATATTAGCTCTTTATTATATAGGATATTTTAAGTTAGACAGTATGCATGATATAACACTAAAAATCTTAGAAAGCTCTACTCTCACCTGCAAAGTGAAGTGCTAAGTCTCGATACAGTTCTCTACTCATGTTTTGAAACTCAGCCTCTTGCCACACTTTGCCATCAGGTGTTCGAATCTTGGTCTCTGAAGGATTGAAGCCTAATACATTTCAACACACAGAACATTCTTATCAAAGTTGCTTTATAAGTTTTGTTCGTTATACTCTTTTTTAAAATGAGATATAATTAACATACTTTAAATTCACTTTTTTAAAGTGTACATCTCAGTGGTTTGTAGTATATTTACAAAGTTATACAACTATCACCATCTAATTCCCAAGCACTTCATCTCCCTGAAAAAAAGCCCTGTACACATTAGCAGTTGCCCCACACACAACTGTCTCTGTTCCCTGGCAACTGCTCATCTACTTTCTATCTTTATGGATGTGGCTATTCTGGACATTTCATATAAATAGAATCATACAATATGTGGTTTTGTGTCTGGCTTCTTCACTTAGCATAAGTTTTCAATATTTATCCACTGTATAACATGTATCAAAACTTTATTCCTTTTTATTGTCAAATGATATTTCAATGTATGGCTATACCAACATTTGTTATCTATTCATCAGCTGATGGACATTCTATTTTTTTGGCTACGATTAATGCCACTGCTATGAACATATGTGTACAAATTTTATGTGGACATATGTTTTCAATCCCCATGGGTATTATACCTAGAAGTGGAATAGCTGGGTCATATAGTAACTCTATATTTAAATTTTTGAGGAACTGCTAAACTGTTTTCTAAAATAACTGTACTATTTTGCATTCTCACCAGCAATATATGAGGGTTTCAATTTCTCCACATCCTCACCAACACTAGTTATTGTCTGTCTTTTTTATTACAGTCACCCTACTAAATGTGAAATGGTATCTCAAGTATGGTTTTGACTTGCATTTCCCTAATAACTAATAATGCTGAGCAGCTTTATAAGGTTTATGAGAGGAATGCATAATTAGTTACTACATAATGTGTTGACAAATACTATTTGGAAAAAGTAAGCTTCAGGGAGATAAAGCAATATATATTTCTTCAAAAAGATTAGAAGTGGTCCTAGCTGCTTTGGCTCAGTGGATAGAGCGTTGGACTGTGGACTGAAGGGTCCAGGTTTGATTCCAGTCAAGGGCATATGCCCAGGTTGTGGGCTCGATCCCCAGTTGGGGGCATGCAGGAGGCAGCCGGTCAATGATTCTCTCTCATCATTGATGTTTCTATCTCTCTCCCTCTCCCTTCCTCTCTGAAATCAATAAAAATATATTTTTAAAAAAAGACTAGAAGTGGAGAAATACTGAATTAAATGATAAAAATGTCAATCATCATAAATTATAAATATCAGAGATTTAAACTATCCTTCTCAAGACTGACAGAAAGACTACTTATTCTTTGCTTTGAAGATAGGCATTAGTTGCTAACATCTGTCAGACTTTGCCTATGACTGAACTAACTTCTAGAATAAACAAACCTTAAATGTATAATATGCATTTAATGGGTTTGATATAAATATAGCAAAAGTTTTGGATAGTAACTCACTATCTCAGAAACAACAAGCACATTTGACCCCGCCATTTGCTATTTGCTCTGTCAACAGTGTGGACAATTACTACATGGTACACAAATAACTAAAAGGTATAAAAGAATTTTATTAATAGTACATTAGACCAATCATGGATAACAGAGCAATTTTTTTCAGGATTCTAAAGAGAACTATTCACAATTTTATCACAAATTAGCTAGAATAAAATGCAAATTACCTGTTTTTTAAAAACTAATTCACAATGAATGTCATTAGCAAAACAAAATAAAACTGGTAATTTGTCTAAATGTACACAGCAAAATATGTTCTGCAGAAAAAAATGACTAAAGACACTTTAGGACTATAAAAAAATTACAAAAGTGGTCAGAGAAAAATTGGATTTAGTAGAAAAATACAAAACAAAATTGAGTAGGGCAAAAACTGTCCTAGTTTGTTAATAACTTAAAATTAACAGAAGAAACAAATCTTGACAATATTTTGATCTTCATACATTTATCTAGAAAAAATGAACTTGGAAAAATATCCACAAAAGTTACAATGGCAGATGTTTTCATGACAAAAGTCTAACATAGACTAACCTGATCAATGAATTAACTCTTTAATAAAAACTTTACATGATGACCCTATGAAAATAATTTCAGGAACATAAAAATACAAACTTCTTAAAACCACTATATATAAAAACATAAGCTGGCTAAAAACAGACATTCTCTCTGAAAGAGTTATACCAACTCTATCAATGTTAAACACAGGGGAAAAAACTCTAGTGTCAAAACTTGAGAGTTAAAACAACAGGAATCAAATGTTAGTGCCAAAATATTCTGTAACTAAATATTAACTCAAACTGACTAAACTGTTCTTTAAGTATTACTTGTGAAAGAATTCCTAATAACAATCTAAATACAATGGCAGAATAAGAGCAATATTTTTCAGTTCTCTGAAAATGTACTAGTTCTTAATTCCTCTTTTTTTCAACTTATTAAATGTTCATACTATGGCCCTGATGGACTTATTAATGATTCAAATTCTTGACTCTATCCCAGAAGTTCTGATTTAGGTCCAGTGTAGGATCCAGAAACCTGCATTTTTAACTTGCACCTTGAATTAATTTCTTGATTTGAGAATCACAACTATTTTAAAGATGATCATTTCTACTCAAATACATCCTGGGGAGATAGAGGAATAAGGAGGCAGAAAGAGAAAGATACAAGGACTGATTACAAACCTTTATATGCTGGAGCAGGTGGTGCTGTTGCCACTTTCCTGACTTTTGCTGTCACTGAGCTATCAACATTAACAACCATTACTGGGTGGTCAATATGACCCTGATTCTGGCTCCGGCCATTTATTTCTTCTGAGTGTTCCCACTGTTTCCTAATCCGCTCCTTGAGTTTCTCCAGTTTGACATCATGTTGTCGCCGCTTTAAGATATCTAATCTTTGGGAATTACAAGTACTCGTAGAAGAGGGAGAAGAGTCAGTTAGCCGTAACACTTTTGGATCAATATCATGGCCTATGTTATTGCCAGAAGCCTTCAAATTGTTCTCATTTCCCTTTGTTCTATTAGGCTTTTCTTCCTCAGTTCTCACTGGAGCTGCCATCCTAATCAAACTTTCAGAATTTTGCAATGCATCAATTGCTGGTCGATCATTTAAAAACCTTACAACAGTATCATTCATGACAGATGATTGGGAACTCTCAAAATCACGGCAATGTGTATTCCGTTCTTCTCGACTGCTTACCCTCCAGTTCCCATTTTCAGGCTTTTCTTCATTAACATCCACACAATATACATGCTTTGACTCTAAAGAATTGGGACTTACATTGGAAGGTGTGCCATGAACTTCCCTATTATTAAAAAATAATAGTTAGTTTTAAATAAAAAGTACAAAAACCAGTCAAAATGAAACCAGTTTTACAAATGGAGAACTCCAAACTAAAATTACAGAACAAACGATACCCAGAAATTCCAGTAGGTTAAAACTAATAAAATAACCATTACTAACATTAAGACTCAATGACCTCTCTATCAGGTTCTAAATCATAATGTACACATTATAAAATAAGAATAATACAAAAGGTTTTGTGGGGAGATTTAAGAATGCCAGAAAACAGGATTATATTCTGATTTTGGATATTCGCTTGATACCTTTTACCAAAATGTATGTTTTACTCCTTCATGAAATCTTAAGTACTAGGAAAAAAGTTCTCAAATACTGGCATTTCATGTGTGTAACTTCTAAATAACGTACCAAATTAACAAATAAAGTGGGAGCAGAAATAAAGTAAAAGTACAATAAATATTTTCCTTCAAATAAATGTGGTTAGTAAAGTCAAACTCTTTGAACCACAGACTACTCTTTTGGCAGCTTCAAACTACATAAAGCATATGGAGAAACTCTACGGTTAGCAAGAAGACTAGACATAGCCAAAGCACATATCACAAAGTCCACATTCTCTATTCATAAAAACACCAGCACAAGTCTTCCTTCAGAGACTATTTTTATTTTACGCATCATTCTAATAAGTTATATTTTGGAAACAGAAACAGTTTATTAAAAGGGAAGTTAATGAAGACAAAAAGGCCTCAGCAGCAAGAACACATGAATCATGAAAAAACACCCAACAATATTATAAAAGCACACATAGCAACGACCTGGACACGCAATGTCTGAAGGAGTAGACTTTGCCACCTGTGGCCATTGAGCACTTGAAATGTGGCTAGTCCAAACTGTGATGTGCTATAGTCACATATGAATTCAAAAGATTTACAGCATCAACAAAAGAATGATGCATGTGTGTATGTAACTACTAAAAAATGTTTAGATTCCACATGTGGCCGCATTAATGGGATTATTGTATAGCACTGATAGAGATGTTTCATTTAAAGGCTTAAAACTGCCACAAAAAGTCTTACAGCCATGACTATTACAGCATAATATGATACTTAGATCTATTATGAGTATGTGAGTATGTGTGTTTATCTAAGGAGATAGTAGTCTACAGCTTTCATCAGATTCTCATTGAGGTCCATGACCCAAAAAACATTAGATCCTGTTCTGAGTGGTTGAATATTAAATTAGATGGGGGCTGAGAACCGAGTCCTGCAGCTTCCACTAGATATCATGACTAACTGCAATTATTTTCACTATCTTGACCAGACTGTAACAATTCACAGTTAAAATGATTTAGGTCTAAAATTAGCACAGGCGGAAATAGAATGAAGCATTAAAAATAAATTAAATTAAAAATAAATTAAAAGGTGTTACATACTATGCTTCAATCTTAAAAAAGGAAGGACACTGAAAAGAAAGGAGGGCAGGATGGAGAAATTAATTCACTCACTAAATATTTGCTAAATACATATAAGGGTGTTCACTATACAATTTTTTCTACATTTCTATAAATATGAAAATTTTCATAATAAAATGTTGGGAAAATATTTATGGAATACTTAGTAAGTGATAGGCATTAAGACAGGGCTTTGAGAATAAGACAGATTTACAGTCTTATATAGACTAATGCAATGGGTTGTTATAGAAACAAAATATAATGCAATATGAAAATGCTCTAGTGAAGGAAGTTATATAGTATTGTGGCAGCACAGAAGAAGGGTTAAATAGGCTGGGGGAATGTAGTGGGGTAGAAACAGATCTCATGATGTTTCATACAGATGGTGAAAAAAGATGAATTTGAAGTGATAAATGTAGTTGAGTTGGCCAGGTGAAGGGCGTTCTACTCACAGCTAGCATATAGGCATTTTTTTCTTAAAAGATGCAAAATTTACATAATTTTAAATATTAGGTAGTATTCCTAGCAGAAAGAACATTAGAATCTATACACAGAGTTAGTAATTTAGTTTCAATTCTGATAGTTATTACATTTCTAGGCAAGTTGCTTAATATTTTTGTGGTTAAAGATTCTGAACTCTGATTATTTTTCATAATTTTCTTTTCTCTTTTTTCTAAACTATGAACTTTTACCCAGATTAGATCCATGGCCTTCTCTTTACAGTTCTTTCACCATTTTGATTATGACAACTCCCAAATTTATATTCCAGCCCTGACCTTTCTATACACATTCCTATCCAAATTTTCAAGTGCCTACTAAATATTTTCACATAGACATTTCAAAATTGCATCAAATTGAACTATTGAAAATGGAACTCATAATCCACCTCTATCTCTCAAATTCTTTCTCTCAAATTTAAGAGTACAAACATATACCCATTACTATCAAACAGCATCATGAAACTCCTTGATTGATTGATTGGCACTTTAAAATACTAAAAGTGCCTATAAATGCAACAAAGAAATATAAGGGTCAGTGTTTATTACTTCTTACTATTTGCTATACTAAGAGCACAAACACATTTATATCATTAATAAAATGTCCCACAAACGAAGACAAAATTTGATAATTTTATCTGTTGAATATCCTAAATTATCACCTAACCAAAAACACAAAGCATTTCATATCATCCATACTATCAAAATTTATTCATTAAACTTGAACATCTGACTAAATAAGTTGCTGAAAGGAGCCACTGGCTAATGTAAAACAATAAACCAGCCCACATTCTCAAGAAGAAATTTTAGGTAACTGATTAATGCTATCAAAAAAAGAAGAAACGACGCTATACAAAGTTCATTATGTATAATATCCCATATGAGGTATTAAGGGAGGGGGGGAAGAACCACAGTTCCTGAGTAATTTGTCTGTAGCAAACATACTTATTGCAATGGTGGTAGCTGCCTGGAGCAAATATTACTACTTCTTCCCTCCCCAAATATTTAATCAGTAAATGTAGAAAGTCAGTATTTCATAATATAAAGGACGTTTGCTTTATTTTTTTCTGAAAAATGAAAAGGTAATAATACCAGAGCCAGAGTGCTATGAAAAAGTTGGAAAATAAACTATAATCTTACTGTAAATATTACAGGTTAGCCCTATTTGATAACTTTTTAAGAAAAAAAACACTAACCTGTAAGAAGCCAAAGGTTCACGGAATTCCACACGATTATTTTTCTTTACATTACTTTCCAGGGTGGTAACTCTGAGAGGACTACGAGATTTCTCTTTCCGTGATTTAGAAGATTTGGAGGTTGGAGCATTAAGCCAAGTATCAACCAGGTATCTACCTTCTGTGGAGGGAAAAAAATCTGTGAGAACATATGGTATAAAATACTACTGTCTCTGAATCTGACAAGGATCTAAGAAAATAACTTAGGTATCTATTATTTCTGAGACCTCTAGCTGGATATTATATAAGTAGCTGGAAAAAACTCAGGCTATTTAAATTATTACAGTAACTCAAATCTATAAAGATTATATTCTGTGCAAACAATGCAAAATAAAATTCAACATATAAAATTTCTTTTTGTCAAAGGCTCTCACTCAGTGAAAAAAGGAAATATCAGATAAAACCCAAAAGATTCACAGATTTTTTTTAAAAAGCACAATTTCAGTGGAAAGTACTAACCTGCAGGTTTTAGCCCACTGATTAGGAAACCAAAGAATTAAATATATGAAAAATAAACAAAAAATCATTGGCATTGTGTGAATTTATGATAGTATCTATAAGACAGATATTCCATTTATGATTTTAAACTCCAACAAAAGATACAAACCTTATTAAGCCAACTAAATTTCAAAGTGACATAAAGACCTGTGAATTTCTTTTTTAAAAAAGACATATAACCCCAAAGGCTCAAAATCAAATTCTCACCACTAAAAACAAATGAAAATTCACTGTTAAAGGTGATACAGTGGTACTTAAGTCCCTAATTAATCGGTAAGGAAAATACCACCTACAGTCAACAAATTTGAGGCTGCTTCGTAACTACTTAGTACCAAAGGAAAAATGAAGAGGTATAGTCTCTGACAAGAGAGCAAGCAAATACATGGGACTATAAGAAGAAATTAAACTGAATCAAAACCAACATCAAAAATTTATATTAAATATATTCAGTAACTTCATACATACCTTTTCTACTTATTTTTCGGGTAGCACTTGCAGAAGATTTCTTGGTATCCATGACAGAATCAAACACAGCCGTACTTGTAGGGGTTACTTCTAATTTGTTTTCAATGTGTCTCAGCTAAAGTTAAATACCATTACAACAAATAGGTTAATTCTGTAAATAGCCAGCTACTATCAAATTACAGTTATTTAAAACTATATCAAAAAAATAAATAAATAAAAAATAAAACTGTATCGCCCAATACCTTTCTCCAAAATAGGGAAAAAAACTCAGGAATATTTTACTGTAATGAACAAAACTATAGTGTTTTCATTATTTATTTCTTCAGCTATACTAATAATTGGCACAATGCTGCCCAAATTTAGACAAGAAAACCAAAAAGATTCTAAGGAATATCAAAGACTTTCTATTTGTCTTGACCTATTTTTTAATTGTTGTTTTATTAAAGCTATAAAAGTTTTCTGACATTATATGCTGCATATCATTATGCATATATCTTGTGCATATTACATGCAAAAAGTAGGAAAAAATAATTCAGACATACTAAAACTTAAGAGTACTATTCAAACAGCCACAACTTTTTATAGTCTTTTGTCTGTAAAATAAGTTTCACAATAAGGATAAAAATAACAAGACAGAATTCAGGTTTCCATACAATTTACAATATAAGTCAATTTTTGTTATAACCACCAATGTTCTCAATGATTTTAAAAAGCATTTTCCCCTTAATAGTAATCATTTGTAGTAACCAAAATGGTGAAAAGCCTGTATTTAGATCTATTAAACAGAAAAGGTATAAAAAAACAAATTAAAATAATAAAAATTCCACCACAGAGAGACAAAAAAACTGTATAAAATTCTGACTTATCTTCTTTTGAATTTTTGCAGTGCAATGTACTCACAAAAGTGAAATAATCCTACAATAGTTCTGTATCAGGCTTCTCCTCCTCCATTTATGAGCCCCTTATCACCCTTAAAAATTCTTTTAAAAAATCCAATCATTTTGAAAAACTAACAGTTCAGTTCTAAATTAGTTTAGCTCTAAATTAAATTGGAGGATAGAAACTATTCCTGCATTATAGATGTATAATGCTCATGTAGGAGAGAGAAAATATAGCTCTGGCCAGGTGGTTCAGTTGGCTGGAGCGTCTTTCTATACACCAAAAGGTTTCGGATTTGCTTCCCAGTCAAGACACATATCTAAGTTACGGGTTTGATCCCTGCTCAGGGCGTGTACAGGAGGCAAGCAATTGATGTTTCTCTCTCTCTGACCCTACCTCTCTCCCTAAAATCAATTTAAAAAAACATATCCTTGGGTGAATTGCTATTAATGAGGTCAAAATTTGACCCTGCACCCTGGTAGTTTGCTCAGTGGTTAGAGCACCAGCTTGCCCGCATACCTCAGTTGCAGATTCCCCCACCTCTGTAGGAGAGAGTAAGGGAAGCAACCAATTGATGTGTCTGTCTCACATCAATGTTTCTTTCTGTCTCTCTCCCCCCTCCTCCCTTCCTTCCACTCTCTCTAGAAATCAATGGAAAAAACATCCTCGGGTGAGAATTTAAAAAAAAAAAATTTGACCCTGCATTATAACCAAATGTAGGTTACAGTACATTTTCCAGATTGATTTTCAAACCAGTTCAAAAGATTAGGAGACAGAAAATAACATCCTATATAATAAAAGCCTAATATGCAAATCGACTGAATGGCAGAACAATCGGTCAGTGGGGGTTGGGGCCAAAGAGCAAGAGGCACCAGGCCAGCTAAGGCGGGTGCCAGTGGGCAGAGGAAGGGGATGGCAATTGGGGGTGGCAGTGGAGGGGCGATGGGGGCGGGGCTGGCCACTTGCTGGCCAGCGCCATCCCGATTGGCCCGTCGGTCGCATCCCGCAGAGGGAGGCCACCAGCGGTGGCAGCAGGGCGATGGAGGGGCGGGGCTGGCTGCTCGCCAGCCAGGGCAGTCCCCCTACTGGCCTGCCATTCACCTCCCGCAAAGGGAGGCCAAACTGCAGCTTAGGCCCGCTCCCCAGAGGCAGCGGGCCTAAGCTGTCAGTCGGACATCCCCCGAGGGCTCTTGGACTGTGAGAGGGCGAAGGTTGGGTTGAGGGAAACCCCCCAAGTGCACGATTTTCATGCACCTGGCCTCTAGTATTCAAATAATAAAGAAGTAGGTGATTCAAATTCAGGTAGAATACAAAAGAAAACAAAAAGGACATATTAGAATTGTAATGTGCTCAGAAAGCAAATGAAAAAGGAAGGAGTCTCCCTTCGAAGGGACTATGCATCACATGCCAAACATATCTGTTTTACTAAACTCCTGATAAAACTGGACACACACAAATGAGAATAGGTTGCTCACAGTCATTCTTCAGTAATGCTGAAAGAAACCCTTCTATTACTGCCACAAAAAAGAAGAGATAATTCAGTCTATTCAAGAAGTAGTTGTTCCTTTCATTTCCTGACTGAGCCCTTTACCTAAACTTAGCTCCACCTTCCCAAATTCATTTTGTTTTAAATCTTCAATTCAACACACCAAATGAACAAATTTAATAAAGGAGAATAAATAGCAGAAATTACTTTAAGATTTTATGTCATAGTGTTGCTGAAACCGGTTTGGCTCAGTGGATAGAGCGTCGGCCTGCGGACTGAAAGGTCCCAGGTTCGATTCCGGTCAAGGGCATGTACCTGGGTTGCGGGCACATCCCCAGTGGGGAATGTGCAGGAGGCAGCTGATCGATGTTTCTCTCTCATTGATGTTTCTGACTCTCTATCTCTCTCCCTTCCTCTCTGTAAAAAATCAATAAAATATATTTTAAAAAAAAAGATTTTATGTCATAGTGTTAATGTTCCAGATACCTAAAGTGTCTTGATTATTCTTTTATTATTTAACTAGAGGCCCAGCGCATGAAATCGTGCACGGGTAGGGTCCCTAGACCTGCCCTGCGATCAGGGCCATCTTCTGCCCACTTGCCAGTCCCCAGTCCCACCCTGCTGCCACCCCCTGGTTCGCCGTGGTTCCCCATTTGCCATGATTCCCCGTTCGCCATGCTGCAATTGGAGCCTGTGGACCTGGGGGAGGGACCAAGAGGTTGGCCATCTCGGTTCCGCCCGCTTGCCAGTCCCATCCCCCCACCACCCACCCCAGTTCCCAGTGGTTCCCTGTTCGTCATACTGCGATCGGAGCCAACAGGCCGGGGGGCGAGGAAAGACCGAGAGGTGGTCAATGCACCTCATAGCGACTAGTCGAGCAGTCGTTCCGGTTGTTACGCTTATGGTCACTGGCCTTTGATTATATAGGATAGTTGTTATTAATGTTCATTCGATAATATATGGTATACTAGAGGCCCGGTGCATGAAATTCGTGCAGGGGCGGGGTCCCTCAGCCGGGCCTGCACCCTCTCCAATCTGGGACCCCTCGGAGGATGTCCGACTGCCGGTTTAGACCCTGCAAGATTGGGCCTAAACCAGCAGTTGGACATCCCTCTCACAATCCAGGACCACTGGCTCCTAACCGCTCGCCTGCCTACCTGATCACCCCTAACTGCCTCTGCTTGCCGGCGTGATCGTCCCCTAACTGCCCTCCTGATGGCCTGGTAGCCCCCTAACTGCCCCCCTGACAGCCTGATAGCCCCTGCCTTGGCCCCTGCCACTGTGGCTTTGTCCAGAAGGATGTCCGGAAGACGTCCAGTCTAATTAGCATATTACCCTTTTATTAGTATAGATAATTTCTTACCAAAATGTCAACCTTATTTTGTTAACAAAAGCACTGTAGAAAAAAATTTAATTTATTCAATTCCAACAAGTAATCAATTTTAAACCAGAAAGAAATAAATGGAAACTATAACTACTTACAGCAGCCTTGTTCTGAGAAAGTGCATCCCACGATGTGGTTATATCTGCTGGGGAACATTGATATTTACTGAATCAAAAGCTCTGAAGTGGACCTTGGAATCTGCATTTTAATAAGCTCCCAAATACATTCAAAAGTTTGAAACCCACTTTATTAGGCAGAACTATTCTCCAACAAGTGCTGTACTATATTGAGCCAAAACATGGTTCTTCTCCCATCCAATAACGTTGAGCTTCCTAATACAGTATACAGTTGAGTTGTATTAGACACTGGTCCTATTAGTCCTTAGGACAGCTGGACTAACTCCCACCCACACTCCAATTTCACATCTCCAACAATTTACCCCAATGAGCTGAACAAATACAAAATTTTGCATTGTATGGTAAGTCACATTATGTATAAAGATTAGAAAACTACACCTAAAATCTTTCATATAACAGCCCTTCACATAGTATAAGGCCATATATTTCCCCTGAGTCATACTTCTCTAGCATATTTTCATTTCCTCCAAACGCTCCTTATGTGACATGATTTTCAGATCCCTCAGAAACCCAACAATCTTCCTCCAGATATACTCCAGTTTGTCTATGTCCCTCAAAAAATATCACACTCTAAATTACGGTTATCCCCAAAAGCATCATTTTAAAGAGTTCAATGAGACTATTATTTTTGTTATCAGTGCACTATAGGTGTATATTAAGAGCTATGTCATACTACTTAAGTCAGAATTTCTAAGAAATTGTATAAAACTAGTTTTACATATACTGATTCTTTTTCAAAAAATATTTTTTTCCTTTACCATAGGATGCCTTAGAAGGTAAGTTACCTTGTATCTTTAAAACAAAATTAAAATTTTAAAATAGAAAACATTATTTTTTAAACTGTATTAATCATATGTAAAAAAAATTTAATTATTTATCCCTTTTATAAATCAAAGCATGTGTATAATTTTCATTACTGATTAGTTCAGAATTTTATACATATGACCTAAACAAAAGATTAATAAATTCAGTTAAAAAAAATCATACCTTGAACAGTATCCTTGCTTTGAGAGTTCCTTGGATTTGGTAAAGGCACCTCTTTTGATTTGCTGCTCCTCATCCTGCCAATTTACCTGCAATCATATCATCAATATTCACTGAGTATCAATATAACAATGTTAGTAAAGAAAATGCCCTTACTTATCTTGTCTTTCATTAAAGTCAGGAAAGGATTTTGTCCTCTCTAAAAGTTATCTTTATACCCTCGTAAGAATTCCTGAAATTCTATCTAAATAGGTCTGTTCTTCATGAAAGAATACATATATATGTATATGTGTTTGTGTGTGTGTGTATATATATATATAATGTATAAAAAAAATTTTTAAAAGATCACTGTGGAAAAAGCACAATGAAAAAAATCTCTTCATAGAAAGAAGTGAATCTAATATGTCAAAACTCTATCTTTAAAGTATAAACTTTAATTTGCAAAATGACTTTTTTAACCACTTTAAAGTGTTCACCAAATCAAAGAGATTTGGTTGAACATCGTCCCGTGCACCAAGAGGTCACTGGTTCGATTTCTGGCATATGCCTGGGTTTCTGGCTTGATCCCCAGGAGGAGGTGTGCAGTAGGTAGCTGATCGATGTTTCTATCCCTCTCTCCCTCTCCCTTCCTCTCCCTCTAAAAATAAAAACAAGCATATATTTTTAAAAAGAATTGAGAGGGCCCTGACCGGTTTGGCTCAGTGAATAGAGCGTCGGCCTGCAGACTGAAGAGTCCCAGGTTCGATTCCGGTCAAGGGCACGTACCTTGGTTGCGGGCACATCTCCAGTAGGGGGTGTGCAGGAGGCAGCTGATCGATGTTTCTCTCTTATCGATGTTTCTGGCTCTCTGTCCCTCTCCCCTTCCTCTCCGTAAAAAAACAATAGAATATATTTTTAAAAAATAATAAAAAAATAAAAAGAATTGAGAGGTAAACAATACTACCTTTAAAATATTTCTCTGTCCCGGCCTGTGTGGCTCAGTAATTGAGCATCAATCTATAAACCAGGAGGTCGTGGTTCGATTCCAGATCAGGGCACATGCCCAGGTGAGGGCTGGATCCCCATTAGGGTGTGTGCAAGAGGCAGCTGATCGATGATTCTCTCTCATCACTGATGTCTCTATTTCTCTTCCTTCCTCTCTGAAATCAATAAAAATATATTAAAAATATTTGTCTTGGCACATAAAATATGCCTCCATACAGCTGCTGAAAATTTTTTATGATATTTCCGTAATTTCTCTCTCTCTCATCCCTTTACCTCTAATTCAGAGCATCGTCTTTAGCCTAAATTATGGTAAAAAGCTTCCCAAATTATTCTTCTCCTAATCTCTTCTTCATACGCAACCAAAGTTATCTTTCTAAAACAGAATCTAGCAAATCTGCTTTTATAACTCTTCAATGACTATCACCTATGGGACAAAATTCCAAGTTCATAGCATGATGGAACTTGGAGGCCTTCACAACCTTAATTCACAATCTTAGGCCTTGCTATCTTCATTGTATACCAATTGTTCCTATCAAATCACCGTACCTAGAGAGCATTCTCTGAGCACTAAAAATTTGCACCAAAAATTTGCATTATCTCCATATCTTCTTTTTCTAAATTTTCTCCGGCAGTAATACCCTTCAAAGCCAAACTAATGTCATCTCCTATAAGCCTTTCCACGATTGTCCTTGAACAGAATTACTACTTCCCTGGTTTCCAATAGCACTCTGTGCACTTTTTATATCCTTTATCATTACACACACACACACACACACACACACACACATCATTCATTCATTCATTCATTCAATGAATATTAGTTGAACTTAACCTTCACAATCTAATGGAAGGGACACATAAACAAATACTTAATATACAGCGTGATGATTATATCATAAAGTTACAAATAGCATATATATATATATCCATGTCCCCACAAGGCTGTCCTTAAGGACTCTATCTTCTGATTCATCTTCATATCAACAGAGTCCCTCAATGAACAGATAAACAAATGACAATGTTAGAAGCTGTTAGGATCTCAATTTACACAGAAAAGAATAAAGAATCAAAGGCAGGGTCGGAGTGAAAGGATGAAATGGGAGGGGGTAAATCAATAAAAATGACAAAAAAAAGAAAAAAACATGACCAAAGAAACAGAAGAGGTGGTTAAAAAGCCAGGCTGGAAAATTACTCATAAAAAAGGAAGAGAACACAACATACACTACTAGGTCCATAAGGCAGGAAAACAAAAGAAATGGAAAACAGAGAAATGGAATTCATATACTAATTTGCAAGTAGCCTGTAAAAATTTATGGTAAAATTACAAGACACACACACACACACACACACACACACACACACAAAGTATAATTACTCTTAATGATAACAGAGAAAAGAAAAGGGCTACAGGTGGCCATATAACAAGCTAAATTGTTTGATGCTATGGAAACAATGGGAGTCATATGATAAGAAGCACATCATCGATATGAAATGAATCAGAAGACTAAAGCAAATGATAAAGCCCGTGCTCTGGCTATACCTCAGTAAAAACCTTATTGTGAGGCAAAAAAAAAAAAAAAACAGTACAAGAACTATGTATAAACTGTATTGGAGGTTCATTTATTCACTCTCTGGACATGAACAAGGTAATGAGCAGTTAAACTGGAGCAATAAAACACTGCCATCTAGATTCATTGAACAGCACAAACTACTCAGAAAGGAAGAAGATATTTCTCCCAGCTACTCACCCAGAGCAAAAATGAACTACCAGCCCAGCCAGTGTGGCTCAGTGGTTGAGCGTCGACCTCTGAACCAAGAGTTCATCGGTTTGATTCCCAATCAGGGCACATGCCTGGGTTGCGGGCTCCATCCCCAGTAGGGGGCATACAGGAGGCAGCCAATCAATGATTCTCATCATGGATGTTTCTATCTCTCTCCCCCTCTCCCTTCCTCTCTGAAATAAATAAAAATATGTATTAAAAAAAGTAATTAACTACCAGACCCATGCCTTCAATCTCACACACACAAAAAAATCTTAGTGTTTCTTAGAGTGGAATGGTGTGGCCCCAGCTAAACAGATGCTTTGCAGGAATTACTAGAGAGATAATACTAACTACCAGGCTACAACTTGGCAAACACATCTACCTTGTTAAGAATTCTGTGTCGCCTAGCCAGTTTGGCTCAGTGGATAGAGAATCAGCTTGCGGACCGAAGGGCCCCAGGTTCGATTCTGGTCAAGGACACATGCCTGGGTTGTGGGCTCAGTCCAATGTGCAGGAGGCAGCCAATCAATGATTCTCTCTCATCATTGATGTTTCTATCTCTCTCTCTCCCTCTAAAATCAATAAAAATATATGTTAAAAAATTTAACTAAGTGTAGGCAAGAAAGAGCTTTCCAGGCAATAGAAAGGATATCTGGAACAGCTCTGAGACAAATGAGACATGACATAGTTTAAGCCCCAGGTGGTGGAGAGGGAAAATGGTGAGAGAAAGCTGGAGAAGGAAGGAAACAAGATCATGCAGAGTCTCTGACATGATTGCATTTGTGTATTTAAAGAATCAAGTGTTGGCCATTCCTCTCTTAAGCACTGACCATAGTTTTCAGAAACCAATAACACAGAATTTATATCACTCTTTGCACTTTGTATCTTACTATACTAAAAGCTTCCTAAATTTCAGAAAACTGAAAAATATCATTTTATTACCCATTTAAGTGACTCAAACGTCTTGTTCTACTGTCCATTTTACAGTGAGTTTAACTGGCATCTGGTAGAGAAACAAGTTGTTTCATGTAAAAGTTGAAGCATAAATGAACAATAGTGTTTTGTTCAGATTAAAGTCAAATATCATGAGGATTAAAAAAGAAACTATATTTGACATGATTCTATTTGCATCATGTAAAATATAAATGGAAGTGCAAAATAATAATCAACTTCCCAAGTTAGCTAAGGATGACTCTAACTTGCCAACAGAAAATAGAAACACAATTTCACTAAAGCAATAATAAATGATATAGAGAACATGGTTAAAATGATATAAAGTAGAAGGCTCTATAAATCAAATAAGGATGCAACTTTAAAACACTATTTGACTGCTTATAGCAATCTAAAGCCAACAAAGAGTACACACTTCAAGTACCATCAAAATATTCACCTCATAGCCGAAACTGGTTTGGCTCAGTGGATAGAGCGTCGGCCTGAGGACTGAAAGGTCCCGGGTTCGATTCCGGTCAAGGGCATGTACCTGGGTTGCGGGCACATCCCCAGTGGGAGATGTGCAGGAGGCAGCTGATTGATGTCTCTCTCCCATCGATGTTTCTAACTATCTATCTCTCTCCCTTCCTCTCTGTAAAAAACCAATAAAATATATTTAAAAAAAAAAAAATTCACCTCATAAGTATAAAGGTTCATAGAAACTAATAGCCAATAAATTTAAAAGAATTTTACTGTCCCTCTTAGCATGCAGGCTGAGACTTCATAAATAGGGAGAATGGGAAAAGAACAGAAAAAGTAACTTTTAGAGGCAAGGAGCCATAAGAATACTTCTTCTGTTTCAAGATCTCCCCACCTCCACATTCTCTCAAGAAACGAGGCATTTTATTGTTCTCTCGTGTATCTCTTTGTCTTCTCCCCTCTCCAAGATTCCTCCTATCAGCATTTACACTTAAATCAAGTCTTCTTACTTAAAACAAACAAAAAAGTCCCTCAACCCAGCACCCTACTCTACTACTGCTCTTTTTCCTTCAAATATCTCAAAAAAGACTATATATTCAGTCTCCATTTAAAATACTTTTCAATCACTTTTCAAGCAATTCCAATGTGGTTGCCACTGCAGCTCTCACTAAAATCACCAAAAACCTCTTCATCTCTAAATCTAATGGACATTTTCAAATAAAAAGTCCCCAATCTGCCTAACATCTTGGCAGCATTCATCATAGCTGACCACTCTCTTGAATCACGCTTCTCTTTGCTTCTATACACTACACTGGGATTTCCCACCTCCAGGTCTCTTTCTCATTCTCCTTTGCTAGTTAGTCCTTCTCCTTTAAATCTTAAAGTTCAAAGGAGTTTGACTTTGGGGTCTTATCTAACACTATACTCTCTCTCTTGGTGATCTTATCCACGCCAATGATTGCCTCTTACAGTGAGTCAAAAGAGTTCTAGAGGTTCCAAGCTTTCTAAGTTCACAGAACTCTAGTGTCTCAGTAATCTTTTCATGGTGCCCCTAAGCCCAAAAAATACCTACCAATTCCATTTATTAACTAAGTCCTCACAACTTAGTATTTATGTCAGAATAACTTTGAAAAATACATATAAACTGAAATACCTTATTTTTTTTACTAATAACAATTACTTATTAATGCAATATGTGCATCTAATAGACATTACAGATTCTCAAACCTTGAAATCACTTTGGACACCACCACTTTCATTTAGTTTCATAATGATTTTTGCACAGTACTTGCTTTTTATCAGAGCAATCCCCCAAAACCTAGCACAATCTCATGAGTATTACCTTAAACCAAACGTTTGAGCAGTGTCCCACAGCTGCCAAATATTACTGTGCTTCCTCAAAACTTAAAAAATGCCCCAGTGCCCATGTGAGTTCACTATGGTGCTCCAAGGTAACTTGGGGCACAGTATGGGAATCTTGGGTTTAAAAATTACTGATCTAGCCTACATGGTTACTTTGTAAATTCAGAAATGAGGTTAACCTCACAAAGCTAACAGAAAAATAAATATATTAGGGGTTTTCATAGATTCATTTTAGCCTTCCAGCAACAAAAGTTTAGAAACAATCTAATCATGTGATATTCTGCTAATGAAATCTGTAGATCTCTGGAAAACAACTATATTCAAAAATACATTTACATGACTGAATAATAAAAAAAAATTATTCTTCAATACTTTCTTTTTAAAAAAAAAAGGTTTCAATAATTATAAAAGTGGGGCCCTGACCAGGTAGCTGAGTTGGTTAGAGTGTCGTCTCAATACACCAATACTGCAGGTTCGATTCCCATCAAGGTACATACAAGAATCAACCAATGAATGCACAGGGACATACAGTGCCCTAGCTGGTTTGGTTCAGTGGAGAGAGCATCAGCCTCGGGACTAAAGGGTCGTGGGTTCGATTCTGATCAAGGGCACATGCCTGGGTTTTGGGCTCAATCCTCAGTAGGAGGCGTGCAGGAGGCAGCCGATCAATGATTCTCTGTCATCATTGATGTTTCTCTCTCTCCCTCTCCCTTCTTCTCTGAAATCAATAAAAATATATATTTTTAAAAAGTGTCTAAAGTATAAGAAAGTCATCCATTCTTCAGAGATAACAAAGCTAATAGCTTAATGTCTATCCTCACAGACCCTTTCTTATGTACATACTAGAGGTCCAATGCACGAAATTCATGCAAGGGACTCGGCCCTTGCAGCACCAACCAAGGCAGGTTCTTCTGCTGTTCCGTCTAATTAGCATATTAGGTCTTTATTACTAATATATAGGACAAGTAAAAAAAAAAGAAATCAAACCACATTTCTTTGTCTATGTGTGTGTCTGTTTTTACAAAATTGAATCATATTCCACAGTGTAGTGCAACTTAATTTTTCCCCTCAATATTATATAATGAACATTCTTCCATGTCAGTATGTAATAGTAAATGCAAACACTTATGTGGCAATTACTATGCTTACTTAGGGTTTAAATATTAACTTATTTAATTCTCAAAACAGACCTGCAGGAGAGAACTATAATTATATCCTCTTTATAGATGATGTTAAGTAACTTGCTAATGGTCACTGCTAATAAATGCAGTTAGGATTTGAACCCAGAAAGTCTGCTACATGGTCCCTATGCTCCAGGATACATTCAGCTGTTCCTCAGGAGTAAATATAACTATCCCTTAAACTGTTAACAAGTGCACAGTACCTCACATCATAAATAAACTATAATATTAACTAACCCCCTACCAAAGGACATTTAGGACACTTTCTTTTTTTCTTTTTTTTGGGGGGGGGGGCACTTATTATTTGTAAATATTAATGACGTTTATTTGTAATAATGCTAAAATGAAAATCCTTATAGATTTGTTCTTATGCTCTTGTATTAAAATTTCTGTAAGATAAACTCCTAAAAATGAAATGACTTTTGCCCTAGCCAGTCTGGCTCAGTGATTAGAGCCGCAGACCTCAGAATAGAGTGTCTCAGGTTCAATTCCAGTCAAGGGCACGTACCTTAGTTGCAAGATCCATGCAAACCCCTGGTTGGGGCACATGTGGGAGGCAACCAATCAATGTGTCTCTCTCACATTGATGTTTTTCTCTCTGTCTCTCCCCTTTCCTTCCACTCCCTCTAAAAAAACAAAACAAAAAAGAAAACAAACAAACAAATCAATGGAAAAGATTCCTCTGGTGAAGATTAACAAAACAAACAAACAAAGAAGTGCACTTTTAATTATAATTTTAATAGGTAATACCAAATGTCCTTCCAAAACATTGTCCCAGTTGTACCAGTTTATAGTCCCAATGACAGAGGGTTGAGATTCATATTTTAAGTTAGCAAGTACTTTTGATTCCTAAAATGAGAGACCTGTTTTGAGTTTTTAACACTGATGTAGAATAGATTACCTGGTTGTTCATAATTATCCTCTCATTTGATAATTATCTAACACATTGAACAAATGTAGTTTACTATGTACAAGGACTAGCTGGACTTTAAGATTTAAAACTCCCAATGCTGTAATTAAGAAGTGACTTAAAGTCATTATAAACCTATAATTACAGTACTAGTGTAACAGGTAGGGTCTTAAAGCATCTATATTCTTTAAGTTACATTAACTATTGCCAGAACAGCTAAATCATTAAAATGGTCAATAAAGTTTTCAGGACCCACCTGTGGCTTATTCTTGGTGTCTTTTTAATTCCAGGCTGTTATTCCCCTTCTACCTAGCAAACTTGTATATGCCTCTGGAGTATATTCCTAGGAACTGAGGTGTGCTTAGGAACCATGAACTAACGTGGTTTTGGTTTTTGGCTTTTAAATATTATGTAAAGACCATTCTTTAGTCAATTTATTCAACCAATATTTACTATTTTACTATGTGCTCGGCCCTAGCCAAGTAAAATAAATAATCATTTGATTATTCAATTTTGGGGGGGGGGGTATTATTTGCAACACTAGAAATTGATATGGGGTTAAAAAGTCAAAAGGTAATTCTTTTGGGAGTGCCCTTTAGTTCCTAGATAGGATGCTGCCCCAATTTGTGAATTGCTTAGTAATGCCATTTAGATCTTTAAAAGAAAAGAATTATTTCACAACTTGCCCCACACTGCAAAAATAGCCATCACAAGTATAGCTGGCCAGTTAACTTTTTAAATCATCAGTTGTCTCTACAACAAAATCAAGATGTTACTAGTTTTCAGTTAAGCTACTGACCATGTTGCTTCAATATTTATTTTACTAAACCACAAATATAAATGATTTGAAGTACCAAAGATGCTAGAACTATGAGTATCCAAACAAAATGAGAGACAACAAATTAACTACAATTTCTTTTAGGAACATTGTTTAAGCAAAAAGTACATATAGAAGTAAAGCAATACATTATCAGAATTCATGACTTGTTAACAATTAACAAAATGCTATAAAAATATTAATGTTCTTAAAGAACTGACAATCATCAGCATAAGGAGCGAGTGGCATGCCAAAAGGAAAATACATATTTTTAGATTTAAAAAAACCAAATGCCAAAAATGTCTATATTAATATTCAATTAAAATAAAACTAATTCTAGAATGTTAGACTTACTGTGATCATTTCTCAACATGTGCAAGTATTGAATCATTATATTGTATACCTGAATTATGTTATATGTCAGTCATACTGCAATAAGAAATAATGTAAAAATAAAACTAATTCTAGATCATCTGCAGAAATAAGAGCAGCATTCGAATAAATAAATGAATCTCGTTGTGTGTCAATTTCCACAACTGCAAAATAAGGATGATATTTACTAAACCTACTTCACAAAATTGCTATGAAAACTAAATAAAATAATGACACCAAAAAATGATGTCAGTCATTTTAGAGCAACTTCTGTTTTCTGTTCCCACTATAACTTAAAGCAATTTAGTAAATAATAAAATTGGTTAGAAAATTGGTTTAGTAAATAATAAAATTGGTTATCTTCTGTCCATGATATGGCAGATGTGTTTAAAATGGGCAAAAAATAGGCAATTAGCCCTAGCCGGTTTTGTCAGTGAATAGAGTGTCCACCTGCGGGCTGAAGGGTCCCAGGTTCCATTCCGGTCAAGAGCACATGCCCAGGTTGTGATTCTCATCATTGATGTTTCTATCTCTCTCTCTCCTCTCCCTTCCTCTCTGAAATCAATAAAAATATATATATTTTTAAAAACTGGCAATCAAAAGCATTAGAAAAAATTCCAAAACTTCCTACTTCATAAATTGATTACCCCACAGGTTGTTCAAGTATTAATGCTCTTACATAACACTACACACCAACATAACTTAAGAGAATCAGAGAAATTTTTTCACATGTGTACAAAATTGTTTACATATGACTCACTTATTATTAAAAAGCCCTGCTACTGACTATGAAAAGATAAGATACACATGTATTTACCCACACATACAATGTATTCTAGCCCGATGTTTATTTTCTGATTAAAGTATCTTAAATTCGGTGCAATGAGGGTTGGATGGCTGACTTATTCTATTACCCTGGTGTGTCAACTTCGCACACCACAACAACTACACGCCCGCCCATGAAGTTGTCTGAGGCAACTTCTACCACAGGTCCAACGACCAATCCCTCCAAAGTCACAATCTCATGTTAGTAGCGGCACACTGCCTGAGTTAAAAACAAAATTCTAAACCAAGACACTGTCCAAGTGGAGAGCAGCTCTCAGTATTTTATCGTTGCCCCCTACAAACCTTTTTTTCGGTTTGTTGCCAGATCTAAGACAGCAGTTCCTTGAAAACCCTTAACAACCCAGGGCAGGAGGAGGCAGTTAACATGGCAACATACCCATTAACGACTTTTCCACATGCACAACGAGGATCACCATCAAAACAAAACAATCTGACCACCACCATTCCTGGCCACCTGCTTCCTCCTGTCGAAGGACTGGCCACCACACTGAAGCCACCTGAAAATCTACCCCGATGGGCACCTTCCTATCCGAAGACTAAAACCCCGTCAAATTCCAACCCGCATTTGTAACATTCGCAAAAATGTTATTTAGCATACTGGGCTACATTTAAAAGGGGGGGGGGGGTGGCAACTTTCAAAGCGTAAACCTTTTTTAAAAAATGTCATTAGCTAATAAATCAGAAGATGACATGAAGCAGCTGCTGGACTGGAGCAGGGATCAAAGTTTCCCCTGGACTGGGGAAGGTCTATCCCCACCAGAAAGGAACAGAAACCAGTCATCCTTGCCACGGGACCCAGTTCCCCGGAATTCCCCCAAATATGCCCGGTCTGCGGACGCAGAAGAGACACTTGGGGGACCGAAGGTGAGAGGGATCGCACACCTTGGGCAGCAGAGGGGAGGGGCGGCCGGCACCGGCAGCGGAGGAAAGCCAGCCCGTCTCCCGCAGGCACCGCTGGGACCCGAGACCCAGGTCCCATCCAGGTCGGCAGAGCCTCAGGACCCAGGGAGGTTCGCCGAGGGGGACGCCCAGCGGGGCCGGGGCCCCCCGCGCCCCGACCCGCCTCTCTCGCCGCCACCGGGGACCAGGACCGCGGGCAGAGGCAGCGGAGGCTACGGGAGCGTCCGTGGCCCCGGCCAGGTCCGCCCGCAGCTCACCTGAGAGTGTCGCCTCCGCCCTCGGCTCCCACGGAGCATCCCGCGGGGCCTGGCGGAGGGTGCAGTGCCGCCGCCCCGACCGGCCCCAGGGCTGCCCGGCCTGGCCTCCCCGCTCCGGGGACGGACGCACCGGGTGCCCGCCTCGCACCGGCTCCGGGGAGCCGCCGGTCTGCAGAGAAGGAAGGAGACGCGGAAAGGCGGCCTCCCCTCCCCCACGGCAAGCCAGCCCCTGAGCGGCGGCTCTGCAGTTCCCTCCGACGCTGGTCTGGACCCGCTCCCCCGCCCGGGAGTCACTTCGGCAGCGGCGGCCCAGTCGCCATTACGGCCCAGCAACTGACACGGAGGCGGAGCGGCGCCGGCAGCGGTGGCGGTGGCGGCGGCGGCGCGAGGCAGGGCGGGAGCAGTAGGGGGCGGGGGGGCGGGGCCCAGGCAAACCTCGCGAGAACTTTCCCGAGACGTTGCCACAGGAATGCAACCCGGGGTTATGGCCATGTTGAGTGTGGCCGTAAAGCGGGGACGTAGAGCGGGGAGAGGCCGCTCTGGGCCGCCATGTTTGGTGTGGCGCAGGCCGAGCCTTACAGGACTCGGGCGGAGCCAAAGGAGATCCGCAGCGGAGACCTCCCCCGCCCTCTTTTCTCGGACTCGAGCTGGGCCTTCTGGCTGCGCATTTCACTCTCGGCCAAAAAAAACCCAAACACAAAACACAAAAAAACAAACAAGCCGGGGTGAGAGGGGAGCGGGGTGGACAAGGATGAACTGTAAGCCTAGCAATGGCAGCTTCTCGGAGTTTACGATGCTTCACCGATTGTGCCAATCAATCTTGACCCCCGTCACTGTCAGAGTAATCGCAGCTCTGCGGCGGCGGCAGTGATCGTCACCGACCGCTTTATTCGCATTCTGATCGGCACGCTCTCCGGCTAATGGCTTAAGACTCCAGAGCAAGGAACACGGAGGTTCCCCCGTGGGGTGTTGGCATTGCTGTAACTCTGCTTTGAGACGCTCTCTGTGGTCAACATTATCTTCTAACATCGTTCTCCTCGGCTCCCCGTCTCCTGTCGTCCGTCGAGATGTGGCTGAAATGACAGCTCTGCCGCCAGGGAGGGCACCTCCCGCGAGGCGTGCACCGCGCACGAGCTCCCCGCCCTTCACTTCCGCCGCCTTCTGAAGTCCAGTAGCTGTTCACCCAGAGACTGCTTTCTCATTTTTAGGTATTTTGAGGGTTTTTAACGTGCATCTCTCCATACCCCAATAGGGCCTGGCACAATAGGTAGGACATTGTAGATGCTCAATAAAGGCTCGTTGAGTAGATGGTATCAGTAAAAGCCAGAGATGGTAACGTCCCCGTCTTTGGAGAGCCTGCAGCTATGCCTGAGTAAGGAGCCAAGTGGACATACAGATATGCTGCACTTTTCTAAAATGTGTACTGCGTCTCCAGGAAGCAGTGCTGGAGGGAAGAGCGGAAAATGCGGGTGTCTCAATGGTGCAAGAGGTCGTAAGAAAAACAGCACAAGGAAAGAGTTTTCAGGTTTTCCTGTGTTATTGTACAGAATTTATATAACCACGTTATTAAGTATTATCACTTTTTTAAAAGGAAATGGGTTTTGAAAAGCTGTCATTTGTCCAATAGCATACCATCAGTAAAAGGTAGATGTAAAATTTGATGTCTCCCTTACTCCAAAACCCATTTATACTTTTCCACCCCCATGCTACCTCCTGGATATCAGAGAAAACACCACGAGTTCCTGTCACTACCTGGGGAGCAATGTTACCCTCATATCAGCCTATGCACAGTTGCCACCTCTTCTACCTTGTGCTGATCCCTGCCCTCTGGCTCACCTCCCAAATGCCTCAAAGACATCAACCTCTCCCCTTTTCAACATCCCATTAGTCTTATTTTTATACCCTACAGATTGGCTCTTGAGTATGTTAAATTTTGTCCTATTTGCCCATAGTTTCATGAGAGTGATTAATCTCTGAAACAAGATTAGACGCTTCATGAGAAAGGTTTGTCACCTTTCCAGTAGTTTCTACAGCACATAGCAGGTTTTTAATATAGTTCCCCCCTTTTCTCCTACTTCTTAGTAGACACCAAGATTGGATTTTTCTGCAATTCATAGTCTTTGTTGATTACTATGTCTTTGACTCTCAACTTTCTTTGTGTAACTGGATCTTGGCCCCAAACTTTAGACTAAACTGTCCAATTTTCTATTACCCACCTCTACATAGATACAGAAGTCACCAGCACCTCCAGCTCCCAAATTAAGTTTATAGTTTTCCCTCTCCTTAATCTCACAAAGCTAGCTTCTCTTCCTGCCCTGCTTTTCGGTTAATGGCCATTGCAGAAAACCCTTCTGAGAACTGAGAGGCTCAAAAGTTTAGAAATATTCTAGTACATTGTTCTCTATGCCTTGCTCCTACCTAATCAGATATTAAGTCTCTAAGTACCATTGACATATATTTCTTATATCTACAGTAGTCCCCTCTTACCTACAGGGGATATGTTCCAAGACCTTCAAGTGGATGCCTGAAACCATAGATAGTACCAAACTCTCTCTATATATATACTATGTTTTTTCTTATACTTACATACCTAAGATAAAGTTCAATTTGAAAATTAGGCACAGTAATAGTGATGGGGAAAATGAGACATTTGGGGGGGGGGGGGCTAGCAATATGAATCTGGGCCAGTAACCTAATACACATTCTTGTTAGCCTATAGTCTACTCACTGCCCCTTTAATTATCTGGTCTTGCAAGACTTGTTTACCTAGGTACTACTCCCATTTTACAGAGGCCATAAACCATGAACAATACACAACCCCCAGATGGAGTTATCAGCACTGGCGCCAGGCCAGGCCTTTAGATGTGGTCTCACGGCCCCTACCCCAACACACAGGGCTTTTTGCAAAGCCCACGAAAGGTCCAGAGGTATGATCCATATTTGGGGGACAAAGAAACCAAAGGGGTATAAAGGGAGAGCTTCCTCCATATTGGCTTGCTCAGGATTTGGAGAGAAACAGCCTCCTCTGATTCCTGTACTAGTACAGGAGAAACATCTGAAAATAAATGGGTTTTTCCTGTACTCCTGCGTATTTTTCCGTCACCTGGTAAATTCTGTAACAATCGATGACCAACAATAACTAATAATAAAAATAACAATTATAACAATAAAATAAGGGTTACTTGAACACAAGCACTACAATATCACAATGCCATGACAGTCTATCTGATAACCAAGACAGCTACTAAGACACTGACAGCATGGGTACACTGGACAACGGGATGATTCCCGTCCCCACGGGATAGAAGGGGTCTGTGCAAGACTTCATCATACTACTCAGAATGCTGTTCAATTTAAAACTTATGAATTGCTAATTCTGCAGTTTTTCCATTTAACGTTTTCAGAATGGGTTTGTCCATGGGTAACTAAAACCACAGAAAGTGAAACCTTGGTTAATGGGGTTGGGGGACTACTATACTTCCCTTTTGTCCAGTTGCAGCACTGCCCTTCTTATTTAAGCTCTCCTTCTTACTGCCCAAATGATTGCAGTCGTCTTCCCAGAGTTCAGCTTGAGTTTTGTCCTTGCCCTCCTCTACCTGACAAGGTAAATAAAAATTCTTCACCCCAGTTATCAAGGCCCTTCTCAATATGGCACCAGCCTAACCTTCTATCTCCCTGAAGTAATGCAGCACACACAAAAAAATAGAAAGGGCAGAAAGGTGGTGTCAGGAAGAAGGAAGACTCCAATTCAAATTGTGGTTCTGTCACTTACTTGCCCTATGACCCCTGAAAACCTTCATTTTATTATCTATAAATCGAGGCCAATTAATGTCTACCCTGTAGGGTTGTCTTAAAAATTATGTGTCAAGAACCTGGCACATAAAAGATAGAAATAAACAGTGCCTATTATTACTTGCCTAATTGGATGTTACATTTGAGCCAAACTGGATCCCAGACACAGCCTGCTCATTCCTGCCTCTAGAACTTCATTCCCTATGCTGAACTACAGTATCACCCTGGTTTTCCATTCCCGCCACACTCTTGAAGTACCCACTCAAAAACTGCCTACACGGCAAAATTCCATGACTGCTCATACTTATAGGTGCTCTTACACCCTGAACTCCACAATGCTGTGTACCTTCCTTGGAGCTGCATCTACTATTGATGTCTCTGTGTTTCTCTTCCACTTCCTGTCACATGAGACTGTGAAAGCCTTTTGTCTCCTTCCGAGTGCATTATAAGCATGATCTCTGGACCAAATAAAATAACTTTGATCAAGGTATTTAACCTCTTTGTGCCTCAGTTTCCACATCTGTACAGTGGAGATTACAATAGTACCCATGCCATAGGGTTTTGTGAGGATTAAAAGAAACAACACCTGTAAAGGAAATAGCATGGTACTTGGCACAAAAATTTTAATTATTCGTACTATTTTTTTTTAATACAGTGGGGCCTTGACTTACAAGTTTAATTCGTTCCGTGACGGGAGCTCGTAACTCAAATTACTCATATGTCAAATCAACAGTGAACGAGTGAGACACGTGATGCTGGGCTGTTGTGGCATTCACTGTGACGTTCGCTGCGCCAACTAGCGGTGGGGTATCTGAAGCTGGCTCATAACCCGAATTTTAGCTCCCAACTCAAAGCAAAAAATCCAACGAGAGAGACGGCTCGTATCTCGAAAAACTCGTTCGTCGGGACACTCGTAAGTCAAGGCCCCACTGTAAACTGAATAGGCACCTTGCATAAACTAGGCACTCAACTCAATATTTGTTAAATTGAATTGAATGTTTGTTGAATTTAATTAAACCTTGGGAATAGCAACATGTTTTCTCTCCTGAGAATGTGAAATTTGACATTGAGCTCTAGACATAACAAATTGAGAAATGGAGTGATATAGCTATCGTGATGCAATGATGTCACTCACTGTTTGAGGTTAATTAAATAAAATTATGTGTCAGGATTAGCTGAAGACATTTCTCTGGAAATGTCAAGCCTAAATGCCAAATCCGATCTGTAATCCTGTCCACTACCTTTTCAACAATAAATTCAGCCATGCAGATCACAAACCTAATAAAGTATGCAATTCTAGCAAACTATGGGAACACCGAAGTTAGGGTTGAGTTTTCTGGTTATTTTCTTTTTCTAGATTCAGTCTTTCAGCTTAGTTTTGAACTTTTCCTAGAGTCTTTGGTGTTCTGATATGCAGAACTATGGAAAAACTAAAATTTATCCATAAGAATGTTCTTTGACAAGAAAAACAGAAACAGTCATTTATCTTCATATATAGAAATATATGTGTGTGAGAGAGTGTGCATGAGAATACAAGCCAAGGAAATATTGGACAAGTCTATGTGACATTAAACCCAGAGAGCAAAAGAAGAATGGAAATCTCTATGAAGGAAGCCTTTACCCATATTTTACTGTAACCGCCTAGTAAATTGGAATTTTTGAGTGAGGTCCTATGACAAACTGACAGCAACAACCAGAGTAAGTTGTGAGACAGGCCTCTAAGAACCACATTTTCAATGGAGTCATCTGAGACCAGTTACTGATTCTTGGGCCCCTCACACCAGACCCTTCCACTTGGTCACTGACATGAAAGGATTGAGAGACTGTAGATTCAGAAGATTTGAGAGGAAGTGTTTTTGGAGAGAACAGACAGTGGGGTTCAGAGGTAGCTTCTACCTTACCTCAAGCCAGAAATAGGGGCTTTCCATGGAGCGCGCAGTATGTGTCCTCAAACCTAGAAGCCTGAGTCTGGCTTCAGGCCTGAAAAAGGTACAGCATTCTTGGCATAGAGTAGAGGCTGGTGCCCCTCACGCTTGTGTTTCTGCCCTAAAAGCGGTGTCAGAGACTCCCCGAGACCAGAGGTGGGACCTGAAGTAGGACCCTATGTAAATAGTATTCTGTTATATGAGTTAAGAAAAGGCCCGGAGATATATGCTATTTGCTTGTACATCATAACTATCTCCGCAGGGATGCAGACGAGAATGCTAACACTGGCTGCCTACTAGGAAGAAAACTGATGATCGGGAGTGAGAGGGAGATTTGTCTGGTGGATTCTTTTGTACCTTTAAAATTTTGAACCATGTGAATATACTATCCATTCCAAAAATAAATATTTTTAAAATAAAGAATAGGAAATTTTCTTTTAAAAATTAATTAAAATGGAAGGAATTGAAGAACTCCTCCCAAAAGGGTGGCGTGCCAGGATTAATGGAACTCAGAATGAAGAATATTTGGTTGAAGGCAGATGAGGGGACATTGGGAGTAGCCAACAGGAGGGGCAAGGCACACATCCAGGAGTTGTAGATGCACAGGCCAGGCAGGAAAAACTCTAAAAAACCCAGGGAAATACTCCAAAAGAATGATTGGCTTTAAACATCTACTAAGCCCAGGGAAGGCAACGCCGCCTTGCAGCAGTACCAGTCAGGTGGGAATGTTCTTGCATCTCTTCTTCCAGCTCTTCCCTGCCTCCCCAACTCCCTGCCTTCCCTCCTGGGCAGGGCAGAGGTTGAAACTAGCAAATCTGAGGAAAAGGAGGACTACATTCCCTCCCTGGAAGGGAGATGCACTTGAGCAGGAATCATTTGAATGTTGATTCATGTATGGTAATTACTGAATTAACACTGTTTGTCAGCTCATGTGACCTAAGACTTTTTACACACACACACACACACACACACACACAATTTTTATTTCAGAGAGGAAGGGAGAGGCAAAGAGAGAGAGAAACATCAATGATGAGAGAGAATCATTGATCCGCTGCCTCCTGCATGCCCCCTACTGGGGATCGAGCCCACAACCCAGGCACGTGCCCTGACTGGGAATCAAACTGTGACCTCCTGGTTCATAGGTCCACGCTCAACCACTGAGCCACGCCACCGGGTTGATCTACGACTTTCTATTAATTACAATTGAAAAGTCCCAGGACCAGCCTGAGTTTTATCCAGGAGTAGGAGAAGGATTTCCACTCTCAGGACAGAGCCAGGACAGCGAGAGAACAAAATAAAGTTGCTTTTATTATTACCTACACCCTTGAGTCCTCCTGTTCAGCATGCTGTTAGGTGGCCTTCACCAAAAGTAGAGATCCTACGGGAACCCAAGTTAGCAAGGAGGGACAGTAGGGTTGAAAAGCAGAAAGCCAGTCATAGGAGCGCCAATAACAAGCCACATGAATAGAATGCAAGAATAGAATGGTCAAAAATGGGGAAACAGAAAGAGCGGAAGGTATTTAAACCAATAGCAGACATGGCCCATCTTTGGAATAAAAGAAATACATGAATAAAAAATAAAGAAAAAATGGAAGATTTACAGCTACAGTCCAGAAAAATTCAGTGATTTTAAAAAATAACAACAACTATAACCCAATTATTTAAAAATGCCAAATGCTCTACACCACTAGCAACCAGGAACAAAATAAAACAATAATGAGAGCCCTGGCCAATGTGGCTCCATTGGTTGGAGTATTGGTCCTGTGCATAGAAAGGTTGCACATTTGATTCCCAGTCAGGGCACTTGCAGAAGGCAACCAATAGATGTTTGTCTCTCTCTCTCTCTCTCTCTCTCTCTCTCTCGCAGAAGGCAACCAATAGATCTCTCTCTCTCTCTCTCTCTCTCTCTCTTCCTCTCCCTTCTTTTATCTCTAAAACCAAAAAATAAAAAGCATGTCCTCTGATGGGAATTTAAAAAATAATAAGATACCATCTCATACCCACCAGATTGGCAAAAAAATTGAAAGTTCTGATAATACTATGTGTTGGCAAAGATGTGAAACAAGGGGAATTTTTTTTTCCTGGTGTTTCTCATGACGTCGACATCTCAGTCCTGAGACCATGACTCAACTCAGAGGAACTGCCTATGAGAGGGCACATGTTGAGGCCTGTTGCTGGTCAGAAATACGGAACATGGGATGTACCTTAAGTTCTTTGAAAATTCAGCCGTAGTCACAGGTAAAATACACCAGTAAGGTAACAGTGAACTTGGGATTTGAGCTCAGCTGTAGTTCAGAATCTCATTCTTCTTAAATGTGAAAAGTTATCTGTCCATGGCAAAAAACCATAGCTTGGAAGAAAAGAAATTCTAATTAAACAGGATCTAGTAAAATGAAAACAAAGCCCTTTACTTAATTTACCCACAACGTCTCATTGAGTAAGCATTAAAACAGACTCGTTCTGACGTATTGCGAGGTAAAAGATTTATCCCTGTCTGAGAAAGTCCAGATATCACTCTTAAGAAAGAGATCAGAGATTTTCAAGGTACGTTGCAGGCTAAATGAATTTAGCAAGAAACAAGCTCAAATAAGCACAAACTTACTTTTGGGTGGTCCGGAAATTTATTTTCTAGCCTTAAAAAAGATTTTAAAATTCCTACTCCAAATAACCTATACATACAATTATTTTTGATTTTGTGTAAACCAGGTGCTAAGAATGGAATGTTTGTGATAAAATACTTCAGCGTTTATCAGGGCTGGTAACTTTCATACCAGGGCAGGGCATTGTTGATCCAGCCACATTTGATTCCAAACTGTCTACGCACAACGATTTGCCCTATGAGTCTAGAACAAAAAAATGTAACATGGATGGAACTAATGTCAGCGGAGATTCTGGCTCTAGAGTAATATATATATATATATGTAAAATACATTCTATAATGTGTAAAGTTGACATGAAAAGGACAAACATGCCCTCACCAAGGGTATGTGTGCCCTTCTTCCACACCATAAGCAAAACATAAATCTGTTTAACAGTGCCATGCATTTAGCTCTAACAGTTCATTAAAAACTCATTAAATAGATGGATGGATGGACAGATGAATTCATTCCATCAGTGAATAAGACGGGGAGAATTAGCTGGAAATCTAAGGCAGAACAAAATCCACTTCTTAAAGTGGATTTTTGTTCAGTTCAAAGTAGCTTTCAGGGGATTGAGTTACCTGGAAAATTGTTCCAAATCCACATCTCACTTTTGATAGTTAATCCCTTCCTTAAGATGAGTGCCGAAGTGCTTTGGAATAAAGCCAGACAACCGGGTTAGTGCGTTTCTTCCTTCCTCTGTTTCTGGTAAGGTCAAAAGTAAACCGGGACTTAGCACAAACCTGAGGCTGACTTTTGTTTTTAAATAGAGACTTCGAATAACAGATTCATTTACTGGAGCAATGGTGAGACATGGAAACAATGGGTACGTCGCAACACCACTGTCTAATAAAAGCATTGGTGAGTGTAAAAACAACTTGCTTAAATGATATCTACAGTCTGATGTTTATGTATATAAACACCACAATAATGCTATACATGTTCTGTGGATACATGCACATAACAATATGTACAAATGGTAAACGCTGGCATTAGGGGGCAGATCTGGATTAAGGTGAGGCTGACTTTTGATTTGCTTCCTATCTTTTGAGATTTCCTCAACAAGACTTGTCGATGAGACACCTAATGTGTTTAAATCTAAGTACTAGGTCGGTCTTATTTTTCCCCAAGTTAAGTTTTATGCTTGTTAAGAACAAAAATACTTCTTAAATGTGTGATTTTTCAAATGTTCTTAAGCTTTAAAAATTATATTTTCCTATATTTAATCCCCTTAAAGGTGACTAGAGAGTTGGGGGAAGAGAGGAATCATGATAATGATTTAATAGTTCTCTTTTTAGAGGATTAAATATATTTAATCTCTGGACCTTCAGAGATCAGTTTCTTTTCATGTTGAGCACCTTCTTTTTCTTAATATTTTTTCCTATTGGCATTCCTTTTAAATAGCTTCGCTTAACAGACACGGTGACTCCCTTGCTCTCGCTATACAGGCAATCCCTTCTTCTTAAAACACTCTTGAAGCGAACAGCATTTCCCTTTAGAGCATCTCTGTTTTGATGATGATTTGTAGACTAGGAACAGAAAGGAGACATGCAGTAAAACATAGCAAGACAGCTGCAATGAAGAACAAGCTGCAGAATGTAAGCCAGAACGAGGTTGTATTTTTTGCAAGGGGTGAACCAGCTTGCTGACAGGCGGTGGAAAGTTTTAAACTCTTGACAGGAGATTTTCTGTGGCCCTTCCAAAAATAGAAAAAGGCAGCTGGGTGCCCAGGCTGGAAGAAGACCCACAGCTTTTAATGAGGCTTATCAACTACGAAAACTCTCCTGGAATCCCAGCACTGGGTGCTCCCCACCTGTTGAACAAGAAATGCGAACATGTGGGTATTTGGTTACACATCCTACTGCATTAGCGGGAGGCCCACAAAATATTACAAGGGGGGCAAAAGCAGAGAAACCGACAGGCGGGAATAAGAGTGATGGAGAAGACGCAGCTGGCTTTGGAAATGAAAGGGATTGCATATATTATCAAGCATGAATTGAAAAATTTGGCAAAGCAAACACATACTGTTCTAAGATATGCTGATAATTATTTTACATATATTAGTGATTGTATTATAAACCCATACATACTAGTATGCACTTTATGTAGTTAATATATGTATTATATGACAGTACATCACTCTTGTATAATCTCTAATAACCTCAGTTATTCAGACACATTGTTTGCTTTAATTCTCATCGAAACCTGTGCTGTTACCACCATCCCTTTCCCAGATGAGGAAGCCGATGCTGAGAAAGGTGAGGTGACTTGGTTTCAGTCATTAGACAGTGGTAGAGCTGGACCGGAACCTCATCTTCTGAACCCAGAATGGGTGCCTGTCCCACTATACAGCTTGCTGCTCAAAGGAAGCAGAGGCTCCTGAGAAAGAACACTGGCGGGTGGATTTCTGTGCTTTGGCCAAACACAAAAGTTATGAGTGCCTAAATGAGAAACAGTTCTCTTTGCTGCGTTCATGATTCCTCTCTTCCCCCAACTCTCTAGTCACCTTTTAACCAGAGCACACAGGTGGCAAAGGATGTGCAGGGTGGGGCAAAAGTAGGGGTACGGTTGTGAGTACGAGAAACAGAGTTTATTCTTGTATTATTATTCATCGTATTATTTTCCATCTGAACAACTGTAAACCTACTTTTGCCCTACCCTGTATATATATGCAGCTATACCCATCAACGGATGTTTAGATGTAGCTCTTTGCCCTAAATTAACTGATCTCCTGTCAGTCACTTTAATCCTGAGCTCAGGTCAAAATGAAGGAGAAATGTATTAATCCTTCATTTTGAAATGTTGTTAGACGTTACATGCAGTTAACATAAAACTTTATGTGGTTATAATTTACTTTTAGCACAAGTATATGATGTTAGCATCATGAAATTATATTTGTGGTTTTCGTCAGGAGTTAGTGATATCGACTTTGCACCACAAAAGTATGGGTTCATGCAGCAGAGTATAAAAGATTTATAGGGGCCCGGCCAGTGTGGCTCAGTGGTTGAGAGTCCACCTATGAACCAGGAGGTCATGGTTCGATTCCCGGTCAGGCCAAATGCCCGGGTTGCGGGCTTGATCCCCAGTATGGGGTGTGCAAGAGGCAGCCGATCAATGATTCTCTCTCATCATCTTTTCTTTTTCTTTCTTTCTTTCTCTCTTTCTCCCTCCCTTCCTTCCTTCCTTCCTTCCTTCCTTCCTTCCTTCCTTCCTTCCTTCCTTCTTTTCTTTCTTTCTTTCTTTCTTTCTTTCTTTCTTTCTTTCTTTCTTTCTTTCTTCTCTCTCTCTCTTTTCTTTCTCTCTTTCTTTCTTTCTTCTTTCTTTTTTTATTGATTTCAGAGAGGAAGGGAGAAGGTAAGATAGAAACAGCAATGACGAGAATCATTGATTGGCTGCCTCCTGCACGCCCCCTACTGAGGATCCAGCCCACAACCTTGGCACGTGCCCTTGACTGGATTCGAACCCTACGCTCCACAGAGCCCAACTGGCTAGGGCTCATCATTGATGTTTCTCTCTCTCTCTCCCTCTTCTTTCCTCTCTGAAATCAATAAAAAAAATACTGTAAAAAAGATTTATAGGAGCTTGGAGAGGAGGACTAACGGGAGAATAACATTCTTTAAAGGACAACCACCACGAACCACCCCTTCTTCCCATAGTATGTCCACATAGGCATTACAGAATTTTCAGGGACAGTTCTGAGCTGAGTGGGGGTAGAAAGTATAGAATAATTAATTCCTAGGCCTCTCCTGTGCATGGCCCACCCTACCAAAAAGAATGGATCCCACACATGTAAAATAACCAGTCAGACACTGGCTATCAACTAATATACTTTCACTATGGTTCTGTATAAAACACCTAAAATGGGTTCTGCTCAATAACCTACACCTAATGTGAATACTTTTTTTGCATCTGGGAGAATTTATTTTTCAATCATCTCTTAACTTCTCCCACCAAAAGCAACATGACTTACACTGAAAGCATTTTCACCAAGTTGTTTACAGGAGATATTCGTGTTAAAAGTACATATACTACAAATTTACAGCAAAAAAGTGTCTTTTGGTATCTGCAGAGTTGATCTAGTGCTATGAACAAAAAAGTAGATTCAATTCCTGAAATGATTTTCCGGTTCCATCACCAACTCGCTGTGCGTGCTTAAGCAAGTTACTCAGCCTCTGAGTATGTTAGTTTCTCCACCGATAAGATGGGGTTAATATTATTTGCTATTAGATAACGTCAGCAAAGCACGTGGAGAGCCTCCGATGAGAGGCGCCACAAGTATCTCACTATCTGAGGCGTGACCTCATTCTGTCTGGACGGTGGACTTTACCAGGCTCGCTGGTGATCCCAGCACCTGCCTTCACAACTTTTCCTGTTCAACTTGCTTTTCACTTTACTCATTTCTATTTAGACTCTGTGCATTTTCACTTCACTGTACTTGTTTGCATTGTTTTGAGGAGAGGTGATGCTTTGAAGAAACCATGAGACCATGGTTTCTGGGTTTCTTTTTTTGTTTGTTTGTTTTTGGTTTTAACGCATATGCTTATATTTAAGATTTGAAGCAAATACAAAAGCACTTGGACAACTTTGTAATTATAACTATGAGAGTTATATTAGCTTTCTTGCTTGAGTTATTTACATTTTAATTCATGTTAAAAGGTAATTTTCAGCATGCCCATATATCTTTATGTTCCTTCGTGGAAGACTTGAGGCAGATGTTGAAACTGCTGTCAATTTTAATGCTTGTGCCCCTTTTCTAGAAGAACAAGATAACATGATACAAGGGGGCAAACAATTATTTGCCGAGGACTAAATCTGAGCTTAACCTCTGGTCCAGCCAGCCAATACGTATTGATCTCCTCTGGGAAAATGGCAAAGGTCAAAGGGCTACTTCAGGAACAACCAGATGCCTCTAAAAGTAGACCTGCTGATTCAATAACAAATGAAACTCATGGGTAAAGTCAGAGGGAGGAAGTCAGCTGCATTTCCTGAACACGGGAGCCCTTCACTCCCCGTGTCTGTCAGCCTTCTTATCCGAGGCTAATAAGAATATTTCAGAGGAGCCGGCTTGGTCTTTGAAATCTATCAATTAACATCAGAAAATCTAATTCTTGGCACTATTTCCAAAGGAAAAGATTTCATCAGAATCTGCCCGGTAAGATGTTATATTTCAAGTGGCAAGTGTTACACCATTCAAACACAGCTTGAGTCATCTGCTGAACAATGGGCAGATTATGTACTTCTCTCAGAGATGAACTTTCATCAGAGACACCAAGCAACATACTAGGGGCTTTACAGTATTTCCCTCATATCCATTATATGTTTATGGTTTATCAGGTATGGTTTTATATCATTTTTGCTCCTTAAGAAGTAGATATGATGATGGGATCGACTATAGCATGATGGTTCAGAATGTAGGCTCTGGAGTTAGGAGGTGAGTTCAAATCCTGTCTCCACCAGTTACTAACAGTACAGCTTTGTGCCTCTGTTTCCTCATCTATAACTGGGAGATAGTAATAGGATCTACTTCAAAGGATTATCAAAATTAAATGAGAAACCATGTGTACAGGGCCTATGGCGGTGTCTGGCGCATATTAAGTGTTCAATAAATGTTAGCTTAGACCAGGGGTGGGCAAACTTTTTGACTCGAGGGCCACAATGGGTTCTTAAACTGGACCGGAGGGCCAGAACAAAAGCATGGATGGAGTGTTTGTGTGAACTAATATAAATTCAAAGTAAACAACATTACATAAAAGGGTACAGTCTTTTTTTTTTTTTTTTTTTTTTTAGTTTTATTCATTTCAAACGGACCGTAGTTTGCCCACGGCTGGCTTAGACTCTACTAAGCTTGGTGTGACACAGGTTGGGGCCTCTGAAAAGCTGACTGTGAGACAAAATTTCATGTGCAGGATACTTACTAGGGAGTGCCCTTGGTATGAACACCTGTGGAAGGGAGGAAAAGAAAGCAGAATGGGGGAGAAGGAGAAGTCACACTGTAATAGCCTCAGCCAACCCCATAGGGAAGCTTGTGTGCAAATGCCCCATCTGAGTTACACTGTGTCAGACTGAGAAGACTGAGCCTTTGTATGGCCTCCACCAGTCCTTGCATGTGCACCACTCTCCGCCCCCCCGCCCCTGCCCGCTGGGCATGTCCTTGGGCAAAGTGGCTCTCTGCAGCTGAGGCAACCCATGAAGTGACTGACAGTGCAGACTGTCCATGGACGGCACGCCCAGCAGCTGGTGCAAAAATGTCTTCCTTGTAAGGGATCTAGGTGGCCCACCTTCATTGTTCAACACAGGGTGGTCTGTGCAGCATTTGGAAAAGAATGTCAACAAATTACAGATGCTTGAATAGAAGTGAGGTCTTTAAGGACAAGAGCAGGATAGTCACGCTGAATAAGCCTAAGCCATGGGAACAGGAGAAAGAACTAGATATGGATGATGGAAAGTTTTCTCGTTCATTTTAATTCCCCAGGTTTTTGGAGAGGTTGGATTCTAGTTCCCTGGAAGCCCTTTGTTTAATGAACATTGTGATGGGTTGGGGTTTGAAATGGAGGTGTAACCTGGGAGAAAGCCCTCGTATTCGGCATAATAAGGGTCACGTAGGAGGGTGGAAATAGAAGCCAGCCACAGCCCATGCCATTCCCAAGGGGCGAGGAGAATCATTGTTAAGAATTTTTTAGTTAATGTGGTAACTAGTTACGGCTAACATTGTATCTTTGATGTCCTTGACACTTTCTAAGTGTTTTTCATGTATCATCTCACTCACTTGATCCTCACAACACTCTAAAATAGTAGTTACCATGATTTCTCCCATTTTAGAGACGAGGAAACTGAAAGAAGTAATTAGCCAATATCGTTCAGTGAGAAAAGTGTGGAGCTGGGATTGGGACGCAGGCAGGCAGAAGCCAGATTGGAGGGCCGGTGCTTTTAAGCGTCCTTTGCCCTCAGTCTCTGTGCAGTTGCCACTGCTTCTGATACAAATGGACTCTATCTTAGGAATTCAAAGAGGTGTCATTTTGCATCAAGACTGAGAGAGGGCAAAAACAGAGGCTGTGTGGTATGCAGGGAAAGGTGACACCCAGGTTGCGTGTTGGTATTTTGAAAAAGATGAACCGTGAGACAACACTGCAGGCCTTTAGTTATAAAAGCAGGATGCCAGTGTGGGCAAACATGAGTCAACAGGGAGGCTTGTGTGATGACTGTCTTACCCGACTTGAACTTCTTCAGACTCTTAGTACGTGCAATACCGGATTCCACAAAGCTGAGCAAGGAAGAAAGAAAGAGAAGGGTGTAAAGGACAGCCACAGATGAGAATCTGCAGGTTGGAAAAGGACTCACCTATAAAGCGTCCAAACAAACTGGGAGGGAAATACCGTCCACTGGGTCCTAGAGACTATATACAGTGATCAGAACAGATGTTTTAAAGCCGGTTGCCTGGGTTCACATCTCTGCTTCGCCACTTGCTACTTGGGTATTTAACTTTTTAAAATGGATTTTTAGGAAGGGAGAGAGAGAAACATGGATCAACTCTCTCCTGCACATGCCCTGACCTGGGATTGAACCTGCAACGTGGGTGTGTGCCTTGACCAAGAATCGAACCAGCCACCTTTTGGTGCATGGGACGCTGCTACAACCAACTGAGCGGCACCAGCCAGCACACTACTTGGATGTTCTACTTTCTGTGCTTCAGTCTCCTGTCTACTAAATTGGATAACGGTACCACTTCACAGGGTTATTGTGAGGATTAAGTTAACTAATGCATATAAAGCACTTGGAACAGCTTTAATAAGCACTTGATAAATAGCTAACAAAATATTAAAAAGGGTGAAGGCAACTTAATACACATTCAGACATAAAGATCTTTACATAGCTCTTTTCCATCTTTGTTGTACAAAATATGAGGAAGTCCATTTAAACTATGAGACTGAGGACAGATTTTTTAAAATGCTTGCCCATCAAGAAGTGCACATAATTACTGTGGGTGAGTGTTCCCTATAGGGTGGGAAGGCATGGGGCAGATTCTCTTCTTGAGTCAGCCTGAGAATGGTGCTCCAAGTGGGAAAACGCTGAAACATCAGGTTTGAATCAGGGCTACATGGCTGCCTATCACACCTCACTTGCCCAAGACACGGGCTGAAAACTAAAGAAAGCTCAGTGTTCTGTTGAAGATCTTACAACAAATAGTAGCCATTATCTATTAAAATAGTACCCAGAGTTTTGATAACTGTTTCCATTTTTTTCAGCACAGAAAGCAGAGAAGCCATGGGAAGAAATCCGAACACATTTGTAGCAGAGCTACAAACTTATCTAGACAGAGCCATGACCAGGACCCAGATTTAAAAGCTTTAACATTATTTCCATTACCTTTGATTTCAAGAAAATGAATTAACCAGTTTGACATCACATTATGTAGAGGTCTTTATATACTTGAAGATGTATTCAGTTGCCCCTTAACCATCTCTGCTTATTCTTGGGTCTGGCCTCTCAGCAGACTGCCATTCCCACTTCTGGACCCTGTTAAAGGGGTGACCTAGGCAAATAGGTTTAACCATGTATTAATCAGGGATATTCCAAACAGATCCACCCCTCGGTGTGTTTAAGTCACAAAGGGGAAGTGGCTAAGGCACAGTGAGTCGGAAGTAGAGAGGCAGAGGGAATGGCTGCTGAGACTCCACCCAGAACAGCCTTCCCGGTTCGTGTATATTCCTGCCGTGGGGTCTGAGACGTATATCCTTACAACGCCTACTCCACTCCTCCTCCTTTTCTCTTTTGCTGGTTAAACAGAGTTTTTGTTTATAATCAAACAATTCCTGGCTAAATACATGACTATTTCTACTTCACACTGCTAAAAGTCAACATCAAGACATGCAGAGAGAAGAATCCAGCCTACCACTGTGTGCTTAGTGTTTCTGGGAGAGAAGATACATGAGCTAAATAGATTCTTAGCAATACAGCACTTGGAAGATTCCTCTGTGAAGACACCACTTTCAATGATCAAACCTTGTCAATTCCACTCCTCATCTTTCTAATCCATCTTCCCCCACACCATCTCTAAACTATAATATCCTAAGGCAATATGGGAAGATGTAAGGAAACTTGCTAGCTCTTTTAAGGAAACTCTAATTCCAAATCTCACTGTGGAAAGATCTCAGGGCCCCCCAGCTGTGTCTCTTAGCATTCCCCTTCCCCTTGGGGACCTCTCACTTATGATCCTTGCTTCTCCAGAAAAGGGTTAATCTCCTTACACCACTGGAATAGGCCCCTTTGTCTTAAATTTCTCATAGCACCACTGAATCCAGGGTGAAATACAGGGTGTCCCCTCAAAAATGCATATACACTTAACAGCTAATATCTCTATTTTGAAAATGAAGTGTATTTTAATAAATTATTCAGCGTGTATATAGGGGGATGGACATCCTATATGTGTGTATATAGGGGGGACACCCTATCCTATATAATAAAAACCTAATATGGAAATCAACTGAATGACCAGTCGCTATGATGCACACTGACCAGCAGTGGGCAGACACTCAATACAGGAGCTGCCCCCAGCCCGCAGGCCCCCAGGCCAGCCAAGGCGGGTGCTAGCAGGGGCCCCCGATTGCCCCGCTGGTCACCCAACAGATCGGCCCTGATCGCCGGCCAGGCCTAGGGACCCTACCCATGCACAAATTTCATGCACCAGGCCTCTAGCCCAGGGGTGGGCAAACTTTTTGACTGGAGGGCCACAATGGGTTCTTAAACTGGACCGGAGGGCCGGAACAAAAGCATGGATGGAGTGCTTGTGTGAACTAATATAAATTCAAAGTAAACATCATTACATAAAAGGGTACGGTCTTTTTTTTTTTTGTTTTATTCATTTCAAACGGGCCGGATCCGGCCCGTGGGCCGTAGTTTGCCCACGGCTGCTCTAGTAGTTATATAAAACTTTAGAAAAAGGTTTGTGAATAACGAGGAAAAGCAAATGAAACACTGTGAAAGATACAACTTACCTATTCTAACTAACTAGTTAAGGTGTCCAATTTTTATTCAACAAATATTTGAGCACTCTATTGTGATTATCACTGTACACGTAATGATGACACACCTGCTCTCAAGAGGCATAAGGCAGGGGGAGTGTGCTAACCGCTGTGTCAGTGGATTCAGGATGAATGAGAGCACAGAGACAAGGCAGTCAGACCAGTATTTGGGGGAAGGGAATTAGGGAAGGTTTCAGTGAAGTTGTCTAAAAAAAACCCCAAGGCCTTAAGAAACAAATATGAATGAGCAGAGCATGAAACTGGGGAAAGGGAGAGGGCAGGAAATGAAGCATTCCAGAAGGTTCCAAGCATGTGCAAAAGGGAAGAGTACAATGTGTAGATTGTGAAGGGTTATTCCTTGTTTATGCTCAGGTGACAGGCTGTATTTTTCCTACCATCCAGAAGAGTCCACAAGAACGCCAGGATGCCTCTGAATCTAGGCCAGAGAGAGATACGTATCCAAATTCAGTTTCCTCTTTTTACAGTCAATGGCATCTTCCTCAGTTTGGTTTTCCAGACTCAGGACTGACGTCTTCATTCCAGGTGTCTAATGCCAGTAGAATCGTCCTAAGATTTTGCCTTGACCTTGATAGGGACACTATGGCAGAATAGTCCATTAACTTCACACATTCAGGGAGAAATAAATTCTTCCTTACATTGCCAACGTAAAGGCCACTTTCCAAAGACGTAGGATTGAAGGGAAACCGGGGTTTGTCTTTAGTTTAGGCAGAAACTATGCAAACCCTTCTGTTACACTTCTCCTCACAGAATGAAAATCAAGGGTGTTTTCTTGTTTGTTTTGATTTAAAGAACTATTTTCCTTCTCCGGATAGGAAGCCTACAAAATTTATTATGCTTTAACAGGAAAATACAGGGTCAGTCTTTCCCAAGAGGCCTTGTATTTCAACTCCATGGGCCAGAAAGACAGACTGAATGAAGCCAAGGGGAAGATCTGACTATAATCAATCTACTTTCTGACCAGCGGCACACAGGGTCCCTGACCTCCTCCGTTCTCCGGATTCTATGTCTATTCAGCCATGTGAGCACAGGCACTTAGGGGAAATGTGCACATCACTTCAATCATTTCCCCACTCCTGGATTTACCTTGATCCACTCAATGTCTGCTTTCTGCCAACAGTAAACCCCAGAGGTCAGGAGGTCAAAGGTTCTCCATGTCTACCTGGGGTTCCTTTGGAGGCCCGGCAACCACCCTTTCCTTCAAGATCCATTCTGTACCTTTGGATCATGCTAACTGCACACAGTGATAACCCCCGAGTTCCCAAGGCGGCATGACATGGGATGAGGAGGACCTACGGATCAAGCCTGCTAGAGAGAGGGCGAGGTGGATGCAAAAAGATGAAAATCAAGTTTACTTCGGGTCTTTGTTTTGAGAATTGGAGGTTTAGAAAACTTCCTTAAATAGAAGGAAGTCATAAAAGGGAAGCAAATTAAGTTTCTAGACATTTGTATGATACAGTACTGAACTATGGTTTTCCCTGGACCAATGTTGTCACCCAATGTCACAATGTGACTCATCTCTAGACACCCTAGTGCAGTGATGGTGAACCTTTTGAGCTCGGCATGTCAGCATTTTGAAAAACCCTAACTTAACTCTGGTGCCGTGTCACATATAGAAACTTTTTGATATTTGCAACCATAGTAAAACAAAGACTTATATTTTTGATATTTATTTTATATATTTAAATGCCATTTAACAAAGAAAAATCAACCAAAAAAATGAGTTCCGGAGAATGGAGGAGGTGTCATAGGTTCGCCATCACTGCCCTAGTGCCTATTTTCAAGCTAATGACATTAAATTTTCCCTTGCAAAAAGATTATAACATAAACAGAAAATAGAGTATTTTAGGTAGCAATGATCTAAAATATAACTGTTCTTGAGCATATATTCCCAATGGGCAAAACTCGGTATGTTGGGGAGCAAAAAATATTACTCTTCATCTATATAAAGCACAAAACTATATACGGTCCATAAACAGATGTCCAGAATCAGAATATTTGTGGTATTAAAATTTCATGGGGATAGACAATTTGAAAAAATATATCTAAAAAGGCTCTTTAGTGAGGAGAGAATGAAAAATTTGAGAAACACTGCTACCGATTTTCTGTCAAGTCAGGAATACCTAAATTAACTTCATTCTAGTGATAATTCAAAATCCCAAGATAAAACAGAAAATCATGGAGATTCTACTTCTAACCTATGTACTTGTGACTGGATCCAATTCTGTGGCCTTTGTTTCTCCCAGCAGAAGTCACTCAAATTGTTCAAGTATAAAGAAAACCCTAGGATTAGTAATATAAAAAAAGTTGATGAATCATTAAGTTTACAACACATACAAAGAGTACAAACCAAGAAAAGTAAATTTATTTAAATTACTAAAATAGCTTTTAAAGTCATTTACGGATCAGCTGCTATAATTATTTTTCCAGAAAGGTAAGCAAAATTAATTACTTTAAAATTATTTTGGTCAGTGAAACATTTAATAAAAACAATTTGTTTCTCCATATAATATATAGGTATAAAATAAGCCTTTTCAAAAACTCTTCTTGTGTTAGAATCCTCTATAAGTCAGACGGTCTGATTTCTGACAGGAACAAATTACAATATGAGGTATAAATTTATGAATGCTGGTAGTCTTAGGGGGAAGAAATTAGACCACACTTTACTACCAGTCATGGGATCTTCAAAAGGGTTGTTGATAATTAAAAAAACAACAAGATGGCTCTAGGATTTTAAGATTCTAAGAAAATCAAAGCAATTGATAGATGAGAAAGCTGTTACAGATGCAAAAGATATAACCGAAATATTATAGTACAGTAATGTACAGTAGTACATTATAACATTCTTCACACATGGTAAAGTTCACTTTCTTTTTGGCTTGAGGCACTCAAGTTTCTCATGTGCATAGTGAATCTTTATATTTGTTATAAGAGTCACTAAAAGAGACTGTAACAAGTAGACATGTAGAAAATTAAATCCTTCAATAGCCCAGAAAAGCTGGTTAACAAATGGTCTACCAAGTCCCTCCCTTCCCCAGAAACTACATTTCTTAATTCAAAACAAAGCTTAAGGATATATCCAAAATAAAGCTCTGGATTTACCTGCCCTTAAAAGTCAAATGAACAAGTATACTTAACCTCGTGATATCATGCTTCACAATCGTTGAGTGGACCAAAAATTTCTTAAAAGTAAAAAAAGGATATGTGAAAAACAAATCCCAACAAAATGCATTGAGAATGGAGTTTAGATAACTACGTTGGACTGAGTCTCTGTGGCTTACGTAACATTTTACCTTTAAGAGTTATTTTTTTCCCTCCTTTCCTTCCCCATTCCACAAATTCTCTCTGCTCCCTTGCCTCCAAAATCAAAGGAAAAAAAAACAACCCAAACACACACTCAGATGACCTTTCGCGTTACTTTTGTTCCTATAAGCAGAAGCTAGGGAACTCACACTTAAAAGAAAACAAAATGGGAAAACCCACAGTTGCATTTAGGGAGCTGCCTTACTAAAAACAAACGGAAAAGTCTACGTTAAAAATCGGGAGGCTTCGTAGGAAGGATTTTCTAGTCCATCCTACTGGTCATCCCATAGTAATAATGATTCAGCCAGCATCTAAATTGATCCTCTATGGGACTGCATGTAACTTACAGTTCTCTGACACCAGTAACACAAATCTTAATGGAAATAGGGAAATGTTTCTCTCAAACAACAGGTAACAGGTCGGAGAAATGATTTAGAACTTTACTTCCTTCAGAAAGAAAACAGTTCTTTGACAAAGATGCTTTCTGTCTCTGGTTACAAAGTCCAAAAAATTCTCAGCACTTGGGACATGATTTCTCTTCTGTCGCTGCTTATAAGCAGATGCCCCTTTTCAGGGCATTCTCGGGTTGCACAGGCAGGACGAGGTGGGAAATGCGGCTCCAGAGCCCACTCAGTTTGTCTGGGTCCATATGTTTGTAGGAAGTGGGTGTGTTAGAGTTGGTGAACTTGACTTTGAGAAAATCCCTCACTTTTTCTTCTATTTCCTTCAGGCCTAGACTGGTTCCAAGTGTTTCCTCCTCCAACAAGACGGTCAGGACTAAGGCTACATCTTTGAAGGCCGCATTTTCATGGTCACAATACTTGTAGAAGATCAAAGTGGAGCCGGCGGGCAGGGACTCGAAGCGGTGCACCACGGCTGCGTTCTGGCCATTTTGGAATCCATTGCTCAGTTCTTGGTCCACCTCTAGTTTCACAGCATCACTGTCCTCAGTAGCTCGGCCTGTCCCATCAATCCGGATGGCACGGACACTACGGTGGGATGAATAGGCATCAGCGATTTGTTCACTCAGACACTTGAGTGCTTCTTCGGCATCACGGGCAGCGGTCAGCAGCAGGATAGCAGGCTGAGGACGAGGCTGGGAGCTGTTGAGATGTTTTTCCAGGAATGTTAGGCTCCTTTTCCACAGCTTCTCATCTTGACCTTGGTACTTAATCATAAGTTGTTTCATCTGGTTCTGGAACTCTTGCACAGCAGTGCCTTCTACCTCAGGACCACGAGTGTACCACCAACTCCCAAGGACAAGAATAAGGAGCACAAGTATTGGGCACCACCACTTCATCAAAAATGCAAAAGATGCATTTTTGGGTTGTCCAGTCATGTCTGCTCAGGAAAAAAAAATGACAGATAAAAATATAAATTTCTTCGAGTCAAGGGCAAGTTGACTTGTAAAACCAATATTAATCTTTTAAAAAATGTTTTTAATGAATTTTTAGAGAGAGAGGATGGGAGAGATAGAAACATCTATGAGAGAGAGCTATCAACATTGATCAGCTGTCTCATGCATGCCCCCTACCGAGTATTAAGCCTGCAACCCAGGCATGTGTCCTGACCAGGAATCAAACCGCAACCTCCTGGTTCATAGGTCGATGCTCAACCACTGAGCCACACTGGCCAGGAAAACCAATACTAATCTTTATAAACAGACAAAAGAGGAAAGAATTTAAAGAAGGGAGCTTATAATTTACTTTCTTAATAATTTATTACACATTTTTAAGAAAATCTCACACCGATAGGTTTTAAGTTATGTGTATAAGCATACTTATATCTCTTTAATACCAAAATGATAAAAACTCAGAGGAAAAAGTAAAATTTAAATGTATGAAATGGCATAAACAGGTCAGAAATAATTCTATATAATAAAAGCCCAGTGCCCAAACGGTGGAATGACCAGAACAACCACTTGACCAGTCACTATGATGAGCACTGACAACCAGGGGTCAGACGCTCAATGCAGGATCTGCCCCCTGGTGGTCAGTGTGCTCCCACAGGGGGAGCAGATGCTCAGAGGGCAGGTCCACAGCTGCTCGGCTTACTGGGATGAGCGGCGCTCCCACAGTGGGTTGATCCCTGCAGGCCACGCCCCGACCAGTGCACGAATCCCATGCACCAGGCCTCTAGTATAATTTATAAAGCAAAACTATATTTTTAAAAATATATTTCATTGATTGATTTTTTACAGAGAGGAAGGGAGAGAGATAGAGAGTCAGAAACATCGATGAGAGAGAAACATCGATCAGCCGCCTTCTGCACACCTCCTACTGGGGATGCGCCCGCAATCCAGGTACATGCCCTTGACCGGAATCGAACCCAGGACCTCTCAGTCCCCAGGCCGACGCTCTATCCACTGAGCCAAACCGGTCTCGGCGCAAAACTATTATTACTACTGCTAATACTGGGGAAGTAAGCAATATTAAAAGATATTTTATAAAGCATTTTTAAATTTAGAAACCCAGAGTTCAGATGGCTAATCAAGACGGAATTTTTAAAGTTTTTGAAGTGTATAAAAAGATAAAGAAAAGGATGCACTCTAAGTGAACACCTTGCATATAATATAGCTAGCTGTCCCTTTAGTTGCACTGATGCAAGTTAACACTGGTAAAATTTAGTTTGCAACTCATCCCTAATTATTATTGGCTACCATGGCGTCAAGTTACTTACCTATTGCTTTTCAGTTTATAAAGCACTCTCTCATATGTCACACACTTAATTGTTTAATATAATGGCAATGAAAATACTTCTATACCTTCTAATTATTGACTGACTGTTTTAGGCTAATAATTCACTATGAACCTTTTAGAGCAGTGGTTCTCAACCTTCCTAATGCAGCGACCTTTTAATACAGTTCCTCATGTTGTGGTGACCCGCAACCATAAAATTATTTTCGTTGCTACTTCATAACTGTAATTTTGCTACTGTTATGAATCATAATGTAAATATCTGATATGCAGGATGCATTTAGGCGACCCCTGTGAAAGGGTCATTCGACCCCCAAGGGGTCTCGACCCACAGGTTGAGAACCGCTGTTTTAGAGCAATAGTTGTCATAGGTCTCATAATACTAAGACATTATTAACCTTTCCCATCATATTGACACTTTCATTGATGGTACAAAAAACAAATGATGCCTTAGAATGAATCACAAGGCAGTGGCACCAAACTGTACAATTATAGTTTCTGCATTCTTCATGGGCATACATTCAGTTTTACTTAAGAATGTCCTTCATAAAGCAGTTAAAATTATGTATCTTACTATAACTTGAGGTTAATAAGAAATCATTTGAGCACAAATTTTAATATTCTATGTGAAGAAATTGGAAGCATTCTTAAAGCACTTTGCCCTAACCAGTTTGGCTCAGTGGGTAGAGCGTCGGCCTGCGGACTGAAGGGTCCCAGGTTCGATTCTGGTCAAGGGCTTGTACCTGGGTTGTGGGCACATCCCCAGTGGGGGTGTGCAGGAGGCGGCTGATTGATATTTCTCTCTCATCAATGTTTCTAACTCTCTCTCCCTCTCCCTTCCTCTCTGTGAAAAATCAATAAAATGTATTTAAAAAAATAAAGCACTTCTTTTTATTAAAACTGAATTTATTGGGATAACATTGGTTAATAAAACTATACAGGTTCAGTTACATAAAGCACTCTGATGCATAGCCCAATACAATGGCTGTTTCAAGAAAAGAACTTGTGCAACTGAGGTGTGAGCCGACCTAGTGCTTTTTTTCATGAAATTTTTAATTGAAAGAACAAGTGACAAACTATGGTTAGTCGGATTTCCATATCTGATAGACATTTTCTTGAAAATGAACAAAGTGAGCCCAACCGACAGTATTTGTTGCCAATTATAAAATTTAAGGTTTCAAGTGAAAATTACGATTGTGGAAATATTGTATCTACCACTATCAGCTCAAAAGCTCCCAATTCTAAAAGACTTTTTTGTCGGTGGTGATATTAACAAATGTACTCTTTTGATATTGTATTACAAATGTCTCAACATTTGGAAAAATTTCATAACTTAGTGAATCAATATTTTCCAAATGACCAGCGCATGATAGTCTATTCAAAGTACAACAAAGACCAATAGGTTTTATAGAATACAAAAAGTTTGTTAATGTGGTCTCAGATTTCACATTTCAAACAGCAGTTAGAAACTACCATTTGTTGAGTTTTGGAGAGTATCAAAATTAAAATATCCACAATTATCAGAAACTATTAAAATTTTACGTATCTGTATAAAGCTGGATTTTCTGCAGATACTTCAACCAAATCAATACACTGCAACAGACTGAAGGCAGAAGTAAAAAGTAGGTAAGCTCTATTTTGTTAAGCCAGGCATTAAAGAGATTGGAAAAAATATAAAGCAAGTTATCACTCTTCTTATTATTCAAAAATAAAATGTCAGAAAAGAATTTCAACTTTATTTTCTAGTTAAATATGGATATGTATAACCCGTATTTTTTTTAAATAGAGTTTTGGGGGTACTTACTAATTTCACTAGTAGAAAGTGGTATTGAGACCAAAAAGTCTGCAAAGCAGTTATTTTCTTAGTACTCATTAGGAAACTAAATTTGCCCCCAACACTACAGAGAAGGTAAGTGATCCAATCTAATTCAAATACAGGCCTGTGGACTCTCAAACCCACGATAATCCTGTTATGTTATGCTATGTGAGATCTTTTTTTTTTTTTTTGACTCAGCAAGGTTCACTTGGTTAATAGTATTAGTAGCTTTAATTTATTAACTTTTACTTTTGGTTGGATGGACAATAAAGTGAAAGGGGAAACCAATTGTCGTTTCTTATCATTTACCCTTAAAGAATTTCACCACTAGTAAAATATACTTTTCCCTCTGAAGTGCTTAAAATATAATTCTTCAAATAGCATTAAGTTATTGTGCTGTCAAACACAATTAAAGACAATTATGGATCACCAGTTTTAGAGACTCACTTAATAAAAACTGAACAGACTTACGTTGGCTGAAGTTTGACGGAGACTGGTTTCCAAACTCTGATTTCTGAAAGCTGTCATCTAATGATAGGAGTAATAAAGACTATCAATTTATGTTTCATAACTTAAGTATTTCCAACAGAGAAAGAAAATAAAAATTCCACCAAGAGAAAAAAAAGGTGGAGCTCAGCCAGAAACAGAAGAAAAAAGCAGAAGTGCCCATTAGAATGACAGCTCCTTGAGACAGGGACCTATTTCCCTCACAATTATTGACGGCATGTCTAGTACAAAGCGTACTCTTAATACATTCGCTCCGTGAGAAAGCCTTCAAGTATCTGATCCAAATTATTTAACGGGAGCTGTGAAACTTCTGGGACAAAGTTAGGAGGTTCAAATAAGCACAACTATAATGAAAGGAAACATATACTATCTGAAGAACTGACATATATTGAAACATTTGTCTGGTGCTGATGCTGTAAAGAGGAAAATCAAGAACAAAATCCGGATTATGGACACTGGGCTATCTGGATAAGGTGTTTTAATGTAAAGCTCCATCTTAACACCATTTTCTACCTCAAATTGACTCAAAGATTTCCTCTGGTGCTTCTGACCACTTCAAATAGTACCAGTAATTTTTAGAGGGGCTGGGTGAAAAAGGTGAAGGAATTAAGAAGTACAAATTGGCAGTGACAAATAGCGATTTAAAGTACAAACAACATAGGAAATAGAGTCAATAATATTGTAATAACAACATATGGTGCCAGGTGGGTACTAGCCTTATGAGGGATCCTTCAGAAGTTATTTAAACAACTAACCACTATGCTGTACACCTGAAACTAGCATAATATCAAATATCAACTGTAATAGAAATTTTAAAGTTTTCAATAAAATAAAAAATTACGCTAAACAAACTTTTCACCATTTTGTTAATAGGCAGGTAAATCTGTTTTATGTTTGTGGTTAGACAATAGATTTCAAAGATAATTCTCTCACAACTTCATCAAATCTCTACTTCTATCATTACTTCAGAAAACAAATTAAAAACTACCCTAATTCTTTTCTCTTTCCCTCCATCTTTCTTGGCTTGGCCACAGATTTTAACTTCTAGGAGAGAGGTTACAGAAGGACAGGGGTTCAGAAGGTGGAGAAGCTAAGTTACTCATACACATGATCTACGTTTACCAATACTAACATTTATCGGCTGTCTGGAGTCACAACTGTGTGTGTGTGTGTGTGTGTGTGTGTGTGTAATCTTTCAGGTGTTTATCAACAGCTTTCATGTGAGAAACACCAAACTAAACTGGAGGAATAAAATTAGCACTGCCAAGGTCCAGAAATAACCTTATTTTTGGACATATGACAAAAACCCTCAAATGAAGCAAATGACATCAACCTTAACTTTAAAGACACATTGTTTTACAATTCCTACTTCAGCCCAGGACACTACATCTTTTAGAAGCTGATAAATTAGGTTACTAAATAAACAAATGCATAAAAATATTCAATAGATTATGTTAGCTTGAATACCTCACTCCTTAGCTGCAAAGATCAAATGATATAATAGTATATAAAAATGCTGTGAAGTGCTATACTACGATGATATTAAAGACAAGTAGCTAAATAATAGTTATATGTAACATGTAATATTTATATAACTCATAAAAAAAATTAAGAAAGCAAAACTAACACCAACAAAATCTAGAAAATAATCTTATTTACAACTAGTAGCCCTGCGCATGATTCCATGCGCCAGCAGATCGCTGCCGCCCTCCTGTAGTTCCCCCCCCCCCCATAGCTTGTTGCCCTGCCCTCTCCTGTAAGTCTCCACCTCCTGCTTGCTTGTTGCCCTGCCCTCCTGTAGCTCTCCGCCCGCTGCCCCGCCCCCTTGGACCTTTGGGGGGGGGCCCCCCACCTCATAGCTTGCTGCCCTGCCCCCTCCTGTAGCTCTCAGCAGCCTGCTTGTACCTTGATGGCCCACCATCCTGCTGATCCATGATCTGGTCGTGATGTGCTTGGTCGTTACGCCTAAGGGTTGTTAACGGCTAATTAGCATATTCCTCTCTTATTATATAGGAAGGATGGTACCAGAAAAAATAAAATAGAACTAAACTTAACTAAGGAAGTGAAAGACTTGTATACTGAAAACTATAAAACACTGATGAAAGGAATTTAAAGCAGACACAAGTAAATGGAAAGACATCCCATGTTCATAAATTGAAGAATTAAATTCTTAAAATGTCCATATTGCCTAAAGTAATCTACAGATTCAGTTCAAGCCCTATAAAAATTCCAATGGCATTTTTTACAGAAATAAAAAACAATTCTAAAATTCATATGGTATCACCAAAACTCCAAATAGCCAGAGCAAGCTTGAGTAAAAATAATAAAGCTGGAGGTGTCACATTTTCTGATTTCAAAATTCATGACAAAGCTAAAATAATCAAAACAGCATGGTCCTGGCATAAAAACAGATACACAGACCAATGGAAGAGAATAGAGTCTAGAAATAAACCCCCGCAGATATGGCCAACTGATCTTAGACAAGTGTGACAGAGCTCAGTCTTCTTAATATGTGATGTTTGGGAAATGGATATCCACATGCAAAAGAATGAAACTAGACCCTTATCATATAGTATACACAAAAATCAACTCAAAATGGATGAAAAACTTAAACCTAAGAACTAAAACCATGAAGCTCCCAGAAGAAACACAGAGAAAGAGCTTCTTGATACTGGCCCTGGCAATGACTTCTTGGATATAGAAACAAAACATGAGATTACATCAAACTAAAAAGCATAATGAACTAACTTGAGACAAAGTAGGAATACAAACAGGTAAAATACAAAAAATCAGCTAGCAATTTAGCAACTAAAAGATGTATTTCTACATTCCAATTAGATCCTCAATGTAATTATTTTACCTTCTACACTGCATTCGTAGTGTCTTATTGGAGGAAGTGGAAATTATACAAACTTTTTTTTTTTTGAGGAACATGTCTAGTTTATTACATAAAGTCTCCTAATCTTATTTTATTTATTTGTTTTAAAACCTTTACTGTCGAAAGTTTACATATGTCCCTCTATTTCCCCCACTGACCCCTTCTAGTCCACCCCTGCCCCCTGGCCTTCTTCATACACATTTTTGATAATAGTGTGCACTATACTTCACTTATCTGGAAGTAATCTGATATTAATTACCCAGAATATAGGATGTCCCCAAAAATGTATACACACTCTTCAAATAATTATAAAGGCAGTGTTTATTAAAATACATCTCATTTTCAAAATTGAGCTATCAGCTGTTTAATTCTGTAGACATTTTTGGGGACACTCTGTATATAGTTAAAAACTAAGAAATAACATGTAAAGTCTCTGAACTTTCATAGAATATATACTCAAACTCAGTTTTATTTCCAAGAGCATCTCTCAGATCTTCAAAATAAGTTTTAATTTTATAGTGGTTATAAACAAATCCTAATAAGCTGAATAATTAATAACCTTTCCTAACTCTAGTAGGACAGGACGAGCAAAATGTAAGAAGGAATAATCTTCTAATAGCAGGTACGCATAGTAATAAGAAATGACAGCCAACAATAAGGCAATAACCTAGAGAGCATCCTTTTAGTTGCTAGAAGGGATGCTACCTCATTCATGAATTGCTTAATAAAGCAAATTATATCTTGAAAAAAAAAAAGGTAACCCAGTTTTGATAGCTGAAGAACTCACTTATATGTGGGGTAAAAACTTCATTACTGGGAAAAATGAATTGTGAGCCATTACTGTTTTGCTAATGGGAAACAAAGCCACAGAGCTTATCTTGTCCAATTATAGTGAATCACTTCATGAGCGAGAGATACATGATGGGGATTTTTATGTTATCTACATAATAATATGGGGTGATGACCTTGTGACCTACTGTGACTAGGTGAGTAAAGAAGGGAGCGAGGTTAAGGGTCACATAAGGCATGGACTTTTATTTTATAAGGTCAAGGTTGAACATAAACACATGGCTACAGAAATTAAGATGGACACTGAATTCAAAACATGATTGCTTCACCACATCTATTTATGGTATGTCCTTATTAATGACATCACAAACACCTTAAATGCTTATCTGAAAAGTTAAATATTTTTGTATGTTAAATAATCAAGAAAAACAGCAAGTAAAATTATTTCAATGATAGGTAGAGATTTATTAACTTACTTGGCATCTTCGTCCTTATTCTTGTGGTTTGGTCAACCCTTTCCTGAAGGTTTTTTTGATATCCTGATATTTTGATATTTTGAAGGTTTTTTTGATATTTTGAGCCTGTAGCAAAGACATATATCAAAATATGATTTCATATACTTTGAAAATGTATACCATACTCCTGTGTTAGACAATGTCAAAGGACCACATCAGTGAGGATGAGCCACTTCCCAGCAAAACATGTAGCAAATAAATATACAGGATGGGCAAAACTGTATAATTAAAAAACTGTATAATAAACTGTTACTAATAAAACAGTGAATAATACAATAACTAACTAAGTAATAATATAAGAATAAACTCAGGAAATCACCACTGTAAACCTACTTTTGCCCATCCCTGTATAATCACCTAAGAAACAAAACTCTGTACGAGCGCTTTGCTCTGGTCTGTGGAAACGACTGAGTTCAATAACACTTCAACTTGATTTCAATGTTAATTAAGAAGAGAAAGTTAACTCTTGCAAATAAATTACTTTCAGTAAAATTGTCCCGGACACATTCCACATCATAGAGTAACTACCACATATAGTACCAATGTGTGGTGAATTAAAAGGCAAAGAGGAGAAAATGACTTAAAAAACCCTACAGAGGCAGCACTTTTTGTTGGCAGAGTAATGACAGGTTAGAATTGGTTGACTAATCAAGAATCACCAACCACTTACTTGGCACTGAATGTTGGTTATCAAGAGCTTTGAAGTCTTGACCTGAAACAGAAACAGAGATAAAGTCATAGAATCCTTGGAAATAAGAACAAGAAAAATATTGCATAAATATTTTGCTTGTTTATTATAAATACTATAAGTCAAAGAAACAAAAACAAAACCTTTCGTCAGTCCCGACATATACAGTAACTGTTTTCCCTTTTTTAAACTTCAAAATGTTCAGGAATTGGATAATTAGTAGTCAGCTTTAGGATCAATACCATCAAAATAATGATGAACTGTCTTGAATGTTTACCAGGGGTCAGTGTAATTTTACTTAATTCTCACATTTTGTGTGGTGAATACTATTATTATTCCTATTTTACAAATAAGAAAACTTAAATTGATAACTTGCCCAATTATATATCTCAAAGTAGTAGGGCTGAGATATAAACCCTGGCAGTCCACATAATGTTATGTATTATATAAGCAAATTTGTGGACAATGCAGAGTAGGAATGAAATAAAGGATGCTGCTGCATGTTTTGCACTGGTACTTAAGGGCACCTATAAACTGATACAATGGAACTTGAAAATGATATTACAATGCTAACAAGAAAAATCTCCAAATCTGCCCAGAAGAAATGAGTTACTTCCACCCATTGATACAAGTATCAATGTAAATTTATTTTCAACTTAATTTTTTTCTGAAAACAAGTTCAATATATGCTAGCTGTAAAAGAAATGCACCTTTCTAGAAAGGTATAACTTAAAAATTAATAAATATCTAGTAAGTGTTGCCCTGACCGGTTTGGCTTGGTGGATAGCACAAGAGCCTGCAAACTCAAGGGTCCCAGGTTCGATTCCAGTCAAGGGCATGTACCTTGGTTGCGGGCACATACCCAGTAAGGAGTGTACAGGAGGCAGCTGATCAATGTTTCTCTCTCATCGATGTTTCTAACTCTCTATTCCTCTCCCTTCCTCTCTGTAAAAAATCAAGAAAATATATTTTTAAAAAAATCTAGTAAGTGCCTACTATGTACAAAATATTACATGTAGGAATATCATATTGTATAAGACCGATGTTCTTCCAGATTTGTCTTTAGTCTATACTAACAAAATATAGTACTTTTTAAAAAAGCAGACACATGATTTTTTTAATATTTCTTTTCATTGACTCTAAAAAGTACTTTTAATAGAAACACCTCAGATTTAGGGCTGTATCTTATAACCAATGGTATGTTGTAGTTTAACTGGATGGCTTTTTTTTCTCAGTGATGCATAAAATCGATGGTATCTTAGATTCAAGAAAATGTATCTTGATCACCTATATTCATTTGTAGAAAGCATTAACTCATTATTCATAGCTAAATGGTATTCTAATGCATGAGTGTAGCATAATTATATAGAAAGATACATTTAAGAGCTTCCAAAATCAAAGATTTTGAGTAAAAAAGGGCAAATATATAAGATGATGCAGAGTATCTTTTGCACAAATGGTTTTTGTTTCAACAGCTTATTCATTTTGCTACCTCTTAGTTTTTAAGTCACAAACCTAGAACCTACTAAAAACTAAAAATACATATAAAGTGGCATTTCACGTCAATGCCTCTTTTGAAGATCAACAAAAGATAAACAAAGTTGAACTGAATATAAGTAGAATCACAGAGCTGAAGGAAGAAATAGATGTAAAAAATAACTCCAAAGTTTAGATGATGCTTGCGAGGGCATCATGCTTGCAGATGACAACTGCTTAATGAAACCTTATCAAATTGATGCTTTCATTAGCCATTCTCAAGAAGAAACACAAGAAAAATTTGCAAGGAGAAACTGACACCTTAGAATCCAGAGTGGAATCAACTCAATGGGTGTCAGCAGATTTGAAAGTTGTTATATGCAAAATTTGGGAGCAACATAAACCTTGAAGCTGATGAAAGTTAAACATTTTATAATATTTTAATAAACTTGAATATTGTTCAAATGATAATTTGTCTTCAAATGATATGGAAAGTAAAACTTAAAATTTTTTTTCATTTATTTAATGGAAACTTGCCTATTTTCATGTCTTGCTTATTAATGAATATGTTTTTACTGATTTCAGAGAAAGGAAGGAAGAGGGAGAGAGAGAAACATCAATGATGAGAGAGAACCATTGATCGGCTGCTTCCTGCACACCCTCTACTGGGGATGGAGCCCAAAACCTGGGCATGTACACTGATCAAAAATACTGGTGCACAGGATAATGCTCAACCAACTGAACCACACCAGCCAGGGCAGTATACAAGGAGATATATATATATATATATATTTTATCTATTAATAACTCAAATTCTGGGGCTTGATTTAAAACTGTGAAAAGAAAAAACAATATCATTTCCATTTAACCTAAGAAATACATATTCATTGTTGATAATCTGTAAAATAATGAAAAAAAGTGAAAGAAAAATGTCACTAATGATTCTACCACTCTAAACAAATCACTGTTAGCTTTTAGCACATTACTTTCCGACCTTTTCTTGAGTTATATTTTCTCAACACTTTACTATGAAAATTTTCAAAGTTGTAAGCAAGGCTGTAAAACTTTCATAACCCCACCACCTAACTACCATTAACTTTTTACTACAACTCATTTATCACTAATTTATTCATCATTCCAAACCTTTGCAACAGTTAAAATTATACTGCATATAAAATTTTATATCCTTATTAAAATATGTCTATATAAGTAGGCTCAAACTATTATATTAGTTAATTAAAACCTTTCAACAAATTTACATTGCAACCAAAAATATTCAACAAATCACTGAAAGCAGTTCTGCGTTTTTTAATTCTAATTTAAGGTTGAATACAGAGATGGCTCACTCAAGAAGCAAACTCAAGATGCACGATGAGGTTTTTAAAGCATTCACCATACCCCCTTTTCAACATTTTACATGAAACTTGCAACAGAGTATCTTTAAAAACGAGAGCAGCATTGACCACACCCACAGGTAGACTTTTAAGAGTGGAAAACATGGCTTTCCTTACTTTGTGATGACTGCCAAAATGATTCTAAATGTTGACCTGTTCTGCTGGTTTGATCTAAAAAATAAAGAAGAGATATAGTACAATATAGAGTATATTTAACTTTTTAAAAATATATATTTTTTATTGATTTTTTACAGAAAGGAAGAGAGGGATAGAGAGTTAGAAACATCGATCAGTGGCCTCCTGCACACCCACCACTGGGGATGTGCCTGCAACCAAGGTACATGCCCTTGACTGGAATCGAACCTGGGACCCTTCAGTCCGCAGGCCGACGCTCTATCCACTGCGGCAAACCAGTTAGGGCTATATTTAACTTTTTAAGTGCACATTTTACAAGAGAAAAAGGTGTACTCAAAAGAGCAAAAATACTCAGATAAACCCCAGGGAACACCTGAGTGCATAGTTTCACAAGTTTCTAAAGAGTCAAGTTGTATCTAAAACATTAACTAATTAATTATCAGTCTTTCCCCTAACTGCTTTTTCTTTTTTTACTTTATTTTTTGTTAATCCTTACCCGAGGATGTTTTTCCACCGATTTTTAGAGAGAGTGGAAGGGACGGGGAGAGACAGAGAGAGAGAGAAACATATGATGTGAGAGACACATCTATTGGTTGCCTCCTGCATTCAGATAGAGCCTGCAACCAAGGTACATGCTCTTGACTGGAATTATACCTGTGGTCCTTCAGACCAAGGGCCGATGCTCTATCCAATGAGCCAAACTGGCTAGGGCCCCCTAACCCCTTTAAAAAAAAGGACATAGAACATGGTGTAAGGTAAGGGGAAATTTTGAAAGTTTGTAATAATGGATCTTCTTGAAATCATTAATGTCAATTTTTTTCTTAAATTTCTTTTGCACATGGTCAATATATTATTCTAATATGTTCTTAAAAACATTGTCATATTTAAGTGGAATTTAGAGGTAAATCTATTTAAAAGCAATCTGATTGCTATTTTGGCAACAGAAGCATTTGACACACTCAGGTATGGTGGCTAAATATCTATCTATATATATAAAAGCCTGAGCACCTGGCCAACTGATAGCTATGACACGAACCGACCACCAGGGGGCAGATGCCAAGCTGTGGTGCATCACCCGAGAACCACCCTCTCACAATCTGGGACCCCTCAGGTGATATTGGAGAGCTGGTTTTGACCAAGCCCTGCAGGCCAGGCCAAAGTACCCCACTGGTGCATGCATCCGTGCACTGGGCCTCTAGTGTGTGTGTGTGTGTGTATTTTTTTTTTTTAATCCTTACCCGAGGATATTTTTCCATTGATTTTTAAAAATTGATTTCAGAGAGGAAGGGAGAGGGAGAGAGATAGAAACATCTTTTTTTAAAAAAATATATATTTTGTTTGATTTTAAAGAGGACTGGAGAGGGAGAGGGAGATAAAAACATCAATGATGAGAGAGAATCATTGTTTGGCTGCCTCTTGCATGCCACCCACTGGGGATGGAGCCCATCACCCGGGCATGTGCCCTTGACCTGAATTGAACCTGGGACCTTTCAGTCTCCTGCTCTAGCCACCGAGCCAAACCAGCTAGAGTATGGCTAAATATTTTTAGTAGTGTATCCCTATTATTAAAAAAATTTTGAGCATCAATCTCCAAAACCTATTTCTTCCTAACATTATATACCAGTACATGCATTACTAAAATAATATATTAACAAATGTGTATATTATAAAAGAAAAGACACTTTAAATGGATGAAATAGAAAAATATAAGCATGAAATGCTAATATTTTCTTCCTGCATTCCAATGGATCTTCTTGTACCTGTTAGCTGAAAACTAGCCCGAGATAATCTAGGAAGATCAGTATTCTTCTTAATATGTCTCATATGTCTTTGTTTTTTAGCTACTTTTACTTCTGCATGTGGGTATGTGTGCTTCAATAAGAATATATTAGAATTCTCAAGGGACCACAAAGCCTGGGGTTTATGTAGTAGTTTCAAAGATATATATATCTTGGTAGCAATAGCATTAAACTATTGGCTATATGAATGCTTAATTAGTCTCATATTTTTATATTTTTATGTATATATATGAAAACTAGTGACAGCACTTAATTTAAGTATTTACTATGTGCCAGGTACTTTCTAAGTGCTTTGCACATATGAGTTAATTTAACTTCACAACAACCAAGAAGTTAAGCAATTGCCTAAGGGCACAAATCTAGTAGTGGAGGAGTGAAACCCAGGGATTCTGGCTCCAGAGCCCATGTTCTTAACCACTATCCTAGAGTGTTGCATAGCTCCTTTGGGATTTCTGTGTCAAGAAAGAACGGGTCGCCGAAACCGGTTTGGCTCAGTGGATAGAGCATTGGCCTGCAGATTGAAAGGTCCCAGGTTCGATTCCGGTCAAGGGCATGTACTTGGGTTGCGGGCACATCCCCAGTAGGAGATGTGCAGGAGGCAGCTGATCGATGTTTCTCTCTCATCGATGTTTCTGACTCTGTCTCTCTCCCTTCCTCTCTGTTAAAAAATCAATAAAATATATTAAAAAAAAAAAAAAAAAGAACGGGTTAAAATGAGGAAGGATGGGAAATATGTAGAATACCAAATGTCCACAGACCAGCTTACGAGCTTATTTTTAAAGTAAAACGATTAAGTAAAACTTAGAAATTACAGAAATTCTCAAAGGTGGTGAGGGGAAAGTGGAGACAATCTTCCATGGGACTAAAATATATAAAATTACTCTTAATTTACAGAGTTTACATATTTGATCAGTGCCCTGTTAAGCCACAAATTCACTTTTTCTCTTCAGTAGATTCTTTCCTTGAAAAACTTAAACACAAGTTTATGTGAATATTCAGAAATAAGCTAAAGTTAATAAGATAAAAATCTTCCACTTTAACTTATTGCTAACTTAGTGTGAATTTGAACAACCCAGAGATAAAAGTAGTTATCTAAGTACATTAAAACTTCTGAAAAGTTAAAACTCCTGGTAGTGTAGTGAATATAATGCCAATGTGAGCCGAAACTGGTTTGGCTCAGTGGATAGAGCGTCGGCCTGCGGACTGAAGGGTCCCAGGTTCGATTCCGGTCAAGGGCATGTACCTGGGTTGCGGGCACATCCCCAGTAGGAGATGTGCAGGAGGCAGCTGATCGATGTTTCTCTCTCATCGATGTTTCTAACTCTCTATCTCTCTCCCTTTCTCTCTGTAAAAAATCAATAAAATATATTTAAAAAAAAAAAAAAAAAAAAAAATGCCAATGTGATCAGTTTCCCTATCACATTTTTAAAAAAACTACAAATAATTCTTCTTATGAGCATAAAAATATTGTAGTCCATAAATACCAAATCAGGCTAAAAAGTGATTTAATTGTATACAACTTTAAAAGTTGTTAAAGATAACTTATAGTATTTTTTAAAAAAGCAAATTCACAGAATACCTTTATATTTTAACTAAAAATAGAGCTCCTAAGTTAGGTGTCATATGTGTATAAAGCAATATTACCTCCAGAGTCAAGAGACTCCCCGGATCTGACCTTAACAGAAGTAACAGCACTATCAGAGATGTCCTGATCATCTTCTTCAGTGTCCCCTAAAAAGAAAGAAAGGATATACTAGTATAGTCTCTACTCTAATGCTCTAAATATCTGGATTAAAAAACAAAAACAAGCATTCAACATTAAAGTAAAATCTTTTTGGTGATCAGATACAAAATTGTTCTTTATTATGTTTACTTATTCTGAGTCACAATGTTTTAAATAAGCTAAAATTGAGCTCATTTATTTTATGTTCTCTGAGGCATATAATTATATTCCAACAAATATTGAGAGTAATGTTTACTAAGATTATATTCCGAAGCGTGGAAACAAAAAGGAAAAAAAAGGAAGCATTAAATAGTGGAAAAATTTTACCTTATTAACTTCAACTTATTAGTGTGTAAATTCAGACAAGATTAGTATATGCACGCATGCATGTCTATATATACATGCATATACATGTATATATATACATGTCCACACACAAACATTTCAATCTGGAGGTGACTAATTTCAGAGTATGGTGGGCTTTAAAATGAACTAAATGGTACTGCACTATTCAAACATAGACTGGTTATGAGAATTTGAAAAACTGTTTTAATAACATAATCAAATGCCAGCATGTCAGAAACTGAAAATACTAGCTTTGCTTAAAATTATTAACTCAGACAAAAGATGCTTGAAATGTTCAAAGGCTATCAACACTCATTCTATACTATCTTACCTGCCTATTTGACAGTTAAGATAAGCATGTTTTTTCCCCCTGGAGAAAAAGACACTATTTTCTGCGCTCACTCTTAAGTATCTATCAAAATCCTAATAATGGTAACAAAAAAAGATTAAGAATATACTGTATGATATTTTAAAAGAAAATACCTTCTTCAGAGAAATTGACCTTCTGTGGGACACTAGTGGCTTCTAGAAGAGAAAAGCATACATGTTTATAACATTAAAAGCTAAAGCTTAGGAATAAAAACATCTAAATTAAGAAAAGGGACCATAAAGATAAAATGAACTATTTTTTTGTTAAATCCAAGAAGAGTCTATTATTTCCCTCTACTCTATTTCAGGAATAAGTTTGATATAAACTAAAATCAGAAAGTTTATTTTTCCTTTACCCACAGGTCTATTTGTACTCTAAAATGTAACCTGTATTTGCAGACATTAGAATTTAATAGAATGAGATTGTCAATACCCACAAAATAACTTCTGAGATTTTGATTGGAATTGCATTGAGTCTATAGATTAACTGGGAAGAAGTGGCATCTTGACAATATTGAGTGTTCCTCTATCGATGAAAATGGAATTGTCTCCTTCATTTATTTAGTAGTTCTTTGATTTCATTAGTTGTTTTTTTTAGTTTTCCTTAAGTCTTATACACATTTTATTAGATTTATATAAGTATTTCATTTTGGGGGATGCTGACAGTAATTATATTGTGTTTGTAATTTTAAACTTCTCTTGTTCATTGCTGGTATATAGGAAAAGTGATAGATTGTATATTAATGTTGTATCCTACAACCTTACTATATAATTGCTTATTAGTTTTAGCAGTTTTTGTCCATTCTTTTGAATTTTCTACATAGATGATCATGCCACCTGTGAACAAAGACATTTTTATTTCTTCATTCTCAACTTGTATACCTTTTCTTTCTTTTTCATATCTTATTGCATTAGCTGGAACTTACAGCACAATGTTGTAAAGAAGTGGTGAGGGCATCCTTGCCTTATACTCGATGTTACTAAAGCTTTCAGTTTCTCATCTCTAAGTACATCTGCTGTAAGGTGGTCTTTTTGTAGATAGTTTTAATCAAATTGAGAAAGTTCCCCTCTATTTCTAGTTTACTAAGAGTTTTTATATGAATGGGTGTTGGAATCTGTCAAATGCTTTCCTTGCACCTACTGACATGATCATGTAACTTTTCTTTAGTTTGTTGATGTGCTAGATTACATTAATTAATTTTTAATAATTTTTATGTACATTTTTGAGGTTTGGTATTTCTGGTTCTAGCATATGGGCCGGGCACCGACATGTAGGAAGTGGTTAAAAATAAATGTTTATTTAATGAATGCATAGATTTTAGGATCACAGAATAAAAGCTTTTAAGTTAAGACTTTCGCTAATATTTCTCATACTTTAATAAAACATTACTTGGCAACTTAAGAAAAATCACCTGAAATTAGTGCTTAATAATCAGATTTTATACAAGGTTTTAAACATTCCACTTGTCTTTATCTTTTTAACCTAAGCTGCAAAATATTTACAGGTATTCTGTATATTTAAATACCATCTGATAATGAATCAGCAGCATCTATGACTACATAAGTTTTAATTTCATTTCCCTCTTTTGTTATTCAGCTTCCTGTATTTTAAACTTCTTGGCTGCTACATGCATAAGTTTAAAACATTAAATAAATATATCTAGCTTGTGTGGCTCAGTGGTTGAACACCAACCCATGAACCAAGAGGTCACTGGTTTGATTCCTGGTCAGGCACATGCCTGGGTTTCAGGTTAGATCCCTAGTAGGAGGCATGCAGGAGGCAGCTGATCAATATAGATGTTTCTATCTCTCTTTCATAGATGTTTCTATCTCTCTTTCTCCCTTCCTCTCTCTGTAAAAATCAATAAAAACATATTTTAAAAACATTGAATCGATATATATGGTATTATTCTTCTTTATGCTCATACAGAAGTTCTGATAAATTAAAATCCTTTTTGGAGCAGTAATACCCTTAATTTTAAAAAGTTACCTGTGGCTCTGACAAATATATAGACACATGGCAATAATTAAATGTGCTGTTATGCTGTAACTTTTCCAACAACCTCAACCAATTACAAAAAGGTACTTTCAGAAATCCTAGGTCTTTGTTGCAAGAATAAATCACTTACAACCATGTACTCTGATGGAGACCACTAATTGTAACACTTTGTTCACTTTCTTTTGTATGATCGCAGTTTTTTGTTTGTTGTTATTTTTTTAAAATATATTTTATTGAATTCAGACAGGGAGTGGGATAGAGAAACATCAGTGATGAGAGAGAATCACTGATTGGCTGCCTCCTGCACCCCACCACACTGGGGATTGAGCCCACAACCCAGGCATGTGCCCCTGACTGGAATCGAACCTGGGACCCTTCAGTCCACAGGCCGACGCTCTATCCACTTAGCCAAACCGGCCAGGCTGTTTGTTTTTTATTGCAGTTTTTAAAGAAAACACACGCCCTGACTGGTTTTGCTCAGAGGATAGAGCGTTGGCCTGTGAACTCAAGGGTCCCAAGTTCGATTCCGGTCACGGGCACCACAAATAAAAAAAAATAAAAGAAAATACAAAGTGCCTGGTAACTTCTACTACTGTATAAACGTTCCTATTCCTAGAGATCTGTGGAATGTGTTGGTGTGAGGAGGGAAGGGTACTCAAAGCAAATATAAGCTTTGCTTACCTTGTTTTTTTGTCTGGGGGCAAAGATACGAAGATTTCATAAAATGAGATTATCATGCTTTCTCAAAGGAAAGACCAGATGGGAGTCCTTGTGTCTCCTTCCTATCTTCTTGTGCTGTCAGTACAACCAAGCTTGGAGTGTTACAATAAAGCCTTGTCCAGGCAAGGATGTACCTCTTTGAATGTACTCTTAGAACAAACAAATGACAATTTGAGTGATTTGCTGTCTTTATTCCTGCCACTAGTATAAACGAGGGGTCAGCAAACTTATTCCATATAGGGCCAAATGGCAAATATTTTAGACTTAGTTTTCTGGTATAGATAACGTTAAGAATAGCACCTGTAAAATTATTCGATGCCAACCATGCTTTTGAGAACAGTCAGAGTGGAGCAGCAGGAAGAAGAGATTAGGGAATAGCTTGAGGCTATTACTAGTATTCAAGTTCCATGAATAGCCATTTGAATATAGTGCTCCATTCTCTGTATTAATCTCAGAAATTTCCTTCAAACTGGAAAGCACGTGATTTAAAGTTAATTTTTATTATAAAATACTTATAAAAATAATTTTTATTCAAGCATAGAAAGTAGAAGTGCAGGATTATCTTAGCTCAAAGTCCTCTTCCAATTAAGAGTCTGACTTTGTCACCCAAATAAATTCAATAAAAGAAAAAAAACCCTAATTTTAAAAGAAAAATAAAAAGGTTAAAAAAATAAAAAGAACCTGACATAAAAACATTTTTTCCTTAAGTTTTAAAATAGAGCACTTGAGAAACTGGTGTCTGGGTAAAAAGTCCACGACTGCTGTGTATTTTCAGTACCCAGACACTAAAAATCCTGAAGTCTCTAAAGAAATTAGCCTCAGCTTAAGTGAAAGACAAATTTTTTAAAAGCTGCAGCTATTTATAAAGAAAAATTAAGCCTCTCTCCTTTTGGCTCATCTCCAAATTTAGAAAAGAACTGTAACTTAAAACTATGTCTAACCACAATCAATGTAGATTCACTTAAAGCCACAGATCTTGGTGTCTCATGTCCTATATGAATAAAACACTGAAAAGAATTAAAACTAGGTCAACAAACATGGCGAAGGACACTAAACTTACTATAAAAAAAAATTTCAGCCGAAACCAGTTTGGCTCAGTGGATAGAGCGTCGGCCTGCGGACTGAAAGGTCCCAGGATAGATTCCGGTCAAGGGCATGTACCTTGGTTGCAGGCACATTCCCAGTGGGAGATGTGCAGGAGGCAGCTGATCGATGTTTCGCTCTCATCGATGTTTTTAACTCTCTCTCTCCCTTCCTCTTTGTAAAAAATCAATAAAATATATTTAAAAAAAAATTTCAAATTCACTTTCTAAGTCAAGAAAAAAACCTTAATTGGTAAGTTGTTATCTCCTTTCTCTCAATAGTGTGACTTTAACAAAGGCTAACTAAAATGAAAATGTATTTATTCTTTCACGAATTTTAACAATAGTATAACAAAATACATAATTTCAAATAGAACAACCACCAAGGCTGTTAAGAAAGGTCTTGGTCATAGGGACAGTGCCCCACACGGTGAGATAATGAACAAAGTAATATTCTCAAGCCAGTGACCAAAAGTGTGTACTCCTGTATTCTACTGATAATCAGAATCCTCAAAAAGAACCTAGAAAAATTAGAAATTAACAAACCTAATTCACTCATTTCAGTATTTCCATTTGTTTTGTATGCTGAATCTGCAAGAGAGATAGAGAGAAAAAGATTAGAGCTTAAAAGGAAATGCATCATATGGTTCTTTACCACAGGTTCATCATGAAAACCATAACAGATCTTTATCATTGTAATACTTGATAGTCATAAAAAAAATCCACCTAACTTTTTCTTACAGAATATAACTGAGGAATAGAAAACTAATGTGAAGATAAATAAGCTTCCTTTTTACTTGCTATAATAAAGCATCCTTATGGGCCAAAAAACTCTGAAAATAAAGCAGAAGTAGACTTCACTAGTTTTCTTTCATAGCCATGAAATCAATTTAAGGCAACACTCTTTTAAGGTATTAGTCAAAAAGAAATGTAATGGGGCAGGGAAATTTTATAGCCCTGAGCCACAAAGCCTGTCTTGAATTTTTTATTAGCCTTATACTGAAAAGAATAAAAAATCCCCTACCCTAGTTTGAAATCATCGTGCTAACAAAAAGAAACATGTAAAAAACACCTCTTAAAAAGGCTGAAGAAGCAAGCCCTTTATATTGTTATATAAAAATATGTCACAATATATGTTAAAAAAAAACATAGAGGTGGAAAAATATTTATTGGGCTAAAGGGAGGAAAGGTCATTTATACATGAATTTCCTTATATCTCCATAAAATATCTCTGGAAGAATACCTAAGAAACTGACAAAATTGGCTGCCTCTGATGAGATGGGTGGGTAAAGGAGAGGGGGAGCAGGATGGCTTTTCATTGTATATTCACAGTAACTTTTCAATTTTGAATCATATGCATTTATAAACTGCATTTATAAAAATGTTAAACCAACAGACAAGTCATTTCTTACCAGATCGTGGACTTCTTAGAGGGGGTCTAAGCAGGTCGAGTACAGAATCTCCACTCATCACTAATATGGGAGAAAAAACACTTAAGAATATATAAAATATCCAAGACATTAGATTTATTATACAGCCATCTATTACTTCAACAAAGGTGTTTCTGTGCTTCCCATTATGTTAAGTATAAGGATACACTACTGAACTAAAGACAAGTTTCCTGCCATAAAAAATTTACGGACTTGATGGAAAAATTGGTAATTTTTTTCAGCAGACCGTATTTGTATAAAAGGAAAGGAATACCAAATAAAACTCTCCTAAATTCTCAGTTAGAAACCAAAATCTGATGCTATACACTTCAAATTACTATAATACTGAATGTCAACTATAATTGAAAAAATTTTTTTTAACAAAAAACAATCTGTATGAGCACAGAGAAGAAAACAACAAAAAAAACCTTTCCTGCATGCTCCAGTGTGTGTGTGTGTATGTGTGTCTGTATGTGTGTGTGTGTGTGTGTGTGTGTGTGTATGTAAGATACTTGAAGGAGACAAAGTACCAGGAAGAGGTATCCGATGACCGGTGACACAGTTATTTTTACTAGGTTGTTTTAGAAAGTGGCCTCTTTGGTAAGGTCTTTATTCTTAAGGGCATCTTTGGATAAATTTCTCTCAGACCACATCAGTGGCCCTACATGCAATTACAGAATATATAATATTCAAAATACCAAGTTAAACTGAAAGTCTATAATGCTATAAGGAAGAGGAGGGACCTATCCTTAAACTTGTACTTAAAGCAAATCTTCCAACAAAGAGTGACTCCCATTTAATAATTCCTCTGCTAGACAGACTTTACAAGCATTTAATAATTCCCTAAACTTTTTCTCCTTTCATTCAGAAGCATGAGATGGAAGCATGTCAAGTGCTGGATAGAGAAAGATTCATAAAAGCACCTTTTAGAGTAAGAGAACCCTGAGTATCTCCAATCTCCCAAAGATGCACATAACCGGATTTCTAGTTATATAGTATGCACAGTGAACTATCAATATATTCCAAGTAATCTACTATATATCTACTATATAATAGTCTATAGGCTGACGCTCAACAGTCTTTAGTACATCAATTCACTTAACTCTATAATTTTTCTTTTTTTGTTGTTGTTAATCCTCACCTGAGGATATTTTTCCATTGATCTTTTAGAGAGAGTAGAAGGGAGAGGGAGAGACAGAAACATCAACGTGAAAGAAACGCATCAACTGGTTGCCTCCTGCACGCATCCCAACCAGGGCCAGGGCTAGGGAGGAGCCTGCAACCAAGGTACGTGCTCTTGACAGGAATCGAACTTGGGACCCTTTGGTCCACAGGCTGATGCTCTATCCACTGAACCAAATGGCTAGGGCTTAACTCTGTAATTTTTATAAATTTACCCTAAATTTTAAAAATAAGAAAATTTTGCTTCTTCAGGTATAAGGGACATGCAACTAAATCTACTGTAAATAACATTTCAAGAATATGCTTTTCGCCCTGATCTGTTTGGCTCAGTGGATAGAGCGTTGGCCTGTGGACTGCAGGGTCCTAGGTTCAATTCTGATCAAGGGCATGTACCTTGGTTGCGGGCACATCCCCAGTAGGAGGTGTGCAGGAGGCAGCTGACTGATGTTTCTCTCCCATCAATGTTTCTAACTCTCTATCCCTCTCCCTTCCTCTCTGTAAAAAATCAATAAAATATATTTTTTTTAAAAAAGAAAAGAATATGCTTTTTCCAAATGGCCTAAAAAGTCTGATTATAGCACCGATTACTCAAAGCATTTTTCTAAGATAGTTTATAATCTTAACACAGTAACATAGGCTGTTCAAGGAATTAAGCTTAAAGAGAACTAAAGTTGAATCAGATGTACTTTATTCTAAATTGAGAATAGAACAGTTTAAACTATAAAGCATAATTGTCTTAGAAGCAATGGATAAGAAAATAAGTCAGGATTTGGGTTAAAAAATCCAGGGATGATCAGTTTCAATAGTTATAATCATCTGATGTAGGACTGTCCTAATATCAAAAAAAAGCAAATTGAGCCAAAACCGGTTTGGCTCAGTGGACAGAGCGTCGGCCTACGGACTGAAAGGTCCCAGGTTCGATTCCGGTCAAGGGCATGTACCTGGGTTGCGGGCACGTCCCCAGTGGGAGATGTGCAGGAGGCAGCTGATCGATGTTTCTAACTCTTTATCTCTCTCCCTTCCTCTCTGTAAAAAATCAATAAAATATATTTTTTAAAAAAAGCAAATTGAAAATAAATGGAACTAAAACAAAAGATACTAAGCACTAATAAATTTAGTTAATTCTTTCCCCTGCTTTTCAAAATAGTTAAGTTTTAAAAACTTAAGTAGATTATCAAATGTAGCCTACTTCCATGTTACATTGAGATACTAAGATGCAAATATTTTTAGACTTTAACATCTCTGAATTGGGATGCATCACACCATCTATGGCATATTACAGTTTACCAGCAGCATTTCTTCCTTCTAAGTGGTACGTGAAACAATGACAGTGTATCTTACAGATGATATCTGAGATTTCATGAAATGTAGTATCAAATGGACAAGACTGACTTTTCTATGCAAACCATTTAACCCATTTTAAATGAAAGGCGGGTAAAGCAGTTCACCCATTTATACTACTGGGTAGCTAATTATTACATGGGAGAGTGACAGTGATACTTGGGGAAAATGAAAGGGCCTTGTGACTGAGTAAGTTATGAGACACACAGTTATGTGTCTGAATTAATACACATGAAGTGGCTGGCACTTAGTAGGCACTACAGTACTCGTACGCTGTCTTTCCTTGACACATTGCTTAATTCAATAAACAACTATTAAGAAGATTCACTGAAACTGAATGAAGTATGATTTGGGACGCCCGATGAACCAGGTTATAATCTGTACATAAAAAAAGTTGCCAGGTTACGGGAAAAAACCAAAATCACTCTCTCACCTGAAGTCTCTTGTGTTCTCCTGACAGTTTTCTTTGAGACTGTTTGGCTTACAACAGTTTGTGGAGATAGCTCTTCCTCTAAAGAATAGATAAGACAATTGTCAAAATTCAGAATACATGATCTGGGTAGAGAGTATATATTCATGTTGATAGCAATATGTGAGCAGCAATGCAAGTAATTCATTGCTTTAGAAATGTGAAATTAAGTTTACCAAAACTTACAAATGTACCTAGTCAGAACTACAATTAAAACAAAACAAAAAACTCCTCCCCACTGATGCTTTACCACAAAAACATATTACTTTAAAAATTTTAAAAGATGGGCTAGAGCAGCAATCTTCAACGTGTGTGCCGCAAGAATTTTTAAAGCGCACAATACCTGACTACTTAGGGACACTGACCTCTTTCCCTTGGGTTTTCAAATTTTAAAAATGACAGCCATCTGGTGTAAATGAATCAAAATTATGCCTTTTTTCTTGTTGTTCGTTATCGGTCAAAAATATAATTTTTGGTGAGCACAGAATTTTAGTAATTAGTTTATGTGCACCATGAGATGAAAAAGGCTGAAAATCGCTGGGCTAGTATCAAATCATGTGGAAGAAAGCAGAAGAGTAAAAAAATGTTTAGAACCTTATAGATGTACTTAAACAGAGGCATCTCCTTTATGTGTTAAAAATATTAACTGACACAGCTGCATTAGACTCTGTAGAAGAGTCCATCCTATTTAACAGGTCTTGTTAAATAAAAACATGTGCAAAGCATTCTTCCAGACACTGAAGGAGATGCAGAAGCACTATCAAACATGTATGATAGGATCTCTGTCTTCAGGAACACACGGGGTGGAGCAAAAGCAGGTTTGCAGCTGTGAGTACCAGAAACAGAGTTCATTCTTGTGTTATTATTTATTAATTACTGTATGACTTCCCATAGGAACAACAGTCTCGAGTGACTACACCCGATAGTAATTTACATGTCTTTAACATAAAGTTTCCAAAATGAACACATCTTCAAATGTGTCACCACTTCATATGTCATCAGGTAAACGGGAAGCCTATTCCTCTACTCTAAGCCGAAAATCCACGTCCTCTTCATATCTATCAATGGTCTAAGTATGTAATCCCATTGTGATTCAGACCCCCGGCTTCTTACCTCATCGGTGCCTTACATGGGCTAACATGAAACATCACCTGTGACTCTGCTAGGTGGGGGCCTGGGGGCAAGGTGTTGATTCGCCTGTGACTCATGGAACACGATACACTAACTTTGTCAGCATCCTTCTGGCCCATTTGTCGGGCTACTACTACTTAATCGTTGAGATTACAACGAGGGCCCCCAGAGTGTCGAATGTTGGGCGCAGACCGCCACACGAGAAAGAGCAATCGGCTCCAGTCCACCAGACCCAGGGGGCTTCCAGTTCAAGATAAATGGCCGGCCCCATCTCGGTGTGCGGATCTGGGCGGGGTCTCAAATCAATGCACCGACTACTCACAGATCCCCTCCCTCGTCCCTCACGTGGACAGTGCAGGGAAAAGACTGGGAGTTGGGTTAGAACCAACTGTAATCCGCAGCTGGGAGCTTTCGGCCTCTGAGAATGAAAGGAGGAACTGTAAGCGGCTTTAGCAGAAACAGCCGCCGGCTAGAGGAAACCGCAGTGAAACCGAGCCTGGGGCGATCCGATGTCCCGCCAGCCGCCCGGCTCGCCGTCCCTCGTGAAGACGTGCGGAAAGAGGCAATCCCGACACCCCTAAACGGATGCCCAGGGCTCCCCGGCTCTGCTCACTGCCCCGCGCGACTGCCTCTCGTCCTCCCGCCTGTGCCCCTTTCCCCCCTGCGATCGGGGTGGACGGGACGAGAGAACCCACTTCACCCGGGCGGAGGAGCCGGGGCGGGGATGAGCCCGCGCGGGGATGAATGAGCTCGGCAGGGACAGCCCGCCCGCCCTCCCTTCCTCCCGCACTCGCTCTCGGACTTGGGGGACTGTTATCTCCCTCCGCCTCACCTTCTGAGGAATGCGAGTCCCGTAACCGTCTCCGGGCCATCACCGGCTGTGGCGGAGGCTGCGGTGAGTTCTCCTGCTGGAGGCGCGCAGCCCTTCGCGTTCTCATCTCCGCGGCTTCCTGGAGTCGCGGCTGCCTCCGCGGCTGAGATCGTAGGTTGTAGGCGCGCTCTCTCACTTCCTCTTTCGTAGCATGGGGCCGGAACTCCTTTAGCTGGATTCGTTTTCCCATCGGAGATCTATCTTTGGCCACCGGGGGCTCGAAGTCGCCGTACACTTCCGGCGGCTCTTCCGAGAACCTCACTTCCCGCCGGGCGTGGCGCGACGGCGACGGAGTTCCGTGCGCACGTGCGTCACTGCCGCCGCCCAGTTCAGGGGCGAGCCGGCGCCTGCCCTCCCGCAGGGGGGCTCGGGGTGTCACGTGCAGCCCCCATCCTTCAATCACCGACTCCGCCCGCCGCCCGTCGCCCGCCATAGTTGTTGTCGTAGCTTGCGTCTGTCTCCCCTAGATGGTTTGGGGGCCCTAAGTTCACCTGCCGTTGGTGACGATGGCTTTTCGGGGTGCCGGGCGGTGGTCGCGGTGGTCAGGGGGGCAGTTGCGAGTCGCCGGGGCTGCCGCCTGCGTCGTCGCTGCTGTGCTGCAAACCCGCCTCTGGGCCCATGGTGTGTCCGAGGGCGAGGGCTGTGCGAGAGGCAGTGCCCTGCTGGGTCAGCTGCTGTGGGTCACTCCCGCCTCTTGGCTGCAGGCACCAAAGAGGAGGAGAAGAGGGAGGCGGCCTTCGCTGTCCTCGGCCTTGGAGGAGAGAGGGAGGGGACGACGCAGAAGGGACAACCGGCTGGGCAAATGGCGTGCCCTAAGCCCAGCTGCTCGTGGCAACTGTTGCCCGCGCGCGGAGACGCCCGCGCTGGCAGCCGGTAGCGAGTGTGGGAAAGCGGAGGAGACGGGATGGAGAAGTGTCGGTCCCCCCGCCTCCCGCCCCCCTCCGCCGGCTGTTGCGCAGTTTTCCTGGAACCTTTTTGACCCGCCGCTGCCTTAGCCATGCCTGCAAATGCCCCCAGCAGGCAGGAGTGATGATGATAAAGATACTTTTGCAGGTGTCACCTTTTCTTGGAGAAAAATTTGGTTTCAGGCTCTTGATGAGAGCAGTTATCCGGTTTTAAATTGTAAGTCACCTGTTGAGTGTAGAAATGGGAACGACAGGCACACGCAGGTGGGTTCCCCCAGTGAAGCGAACGCACAGCTCATGTCATTCCTGGGAAGCTCTTCCAGCAGCGCCGCTCCGAACCCGGGTGCTGTATTACGGGCAGGGAAATGAACAGATACATGGATTAAAGACAGCTGTAACTTTAACTTGTGATCTGTTATTTTTACTTCGATGCTGGGCATGACTCGATGATACTGCATTTGATTTGGGGACTCCTGTGTTTAGTTTACTGAATAAAAAGCACTGTTAGTTTCATATCCGTATACCATACTTATGGATGTAGATAATTACAAATATCTAACCAAATTTACACACACTTGAGGGAGGGGAATTTAGTGTAAAGTCTGAAAAATTAAAAGGTTGTTACCTTCAAAATATATACTTCAAAATCCTCTTGGGGGATTTTTTAAAATAATTTATTTCAGTGTATAGATCTTAAAAATGGAATGATTCTGAAAATTTCGAAGGTATTGCTTATTTTTTCAAGTATTTCAAATCACCTTAGAATGATTTTGAGCAACTCATTTGTTCAAACTGGGCACAAATTTCAATATAATAAGATCTTAACATGTTCTATGTTTTCACTAATAGGCCATATATTTGGTCACAGACACAAGGAGTTGCATGCTTTAGAGAGGGAAGTTTTAGCCTGTTAGTGTAGCTTAGCTTTGTTTGCTATATACAATATGGCCAAAGAAACTGGAGAAACAGGCACAAGGCAGATGCTAACTTAAAAAAAAAAATCTTTTAAGGGCAAATTAGAAGCATATTCTCCCTTGTCAGCTTGAGTTAGTATGTTTGGAGAACTTGTGGGACTTCTATTCCAACAAAATGCTTGGCCAATACCTGGCTTTTGTTTTAAGTGATACTTTCTGCATAAGGTGCCTATTATATTACTAATTAAGCTATAATAGTAAAAGTTCTGTAATGCAGTTATTAAAGGATATAAAACTTTATGGTATTAATATACAATGTTCATATTATGAACATTAATGCATACAATAAAAGGCTCTAACACATTTACCAGGACAGGTAACTCTATAGAAACTTGGATACAGACTTGTAAAACTTAGGTTTGGGTAACATATTAAAAAAGAAAGGACAAGAGGCTCTACATATTATTGGCTAATCAAATCAATGTGTTATTTTATAATTAAGAATGCTTGTGAAGTTTTAGGAATGGCTTCCTAAAAATATGAACCATGAGAATCTTAAAATCAGAGGCATGGTAACTAACATTAACACATATTTGCTTAGGATTTTCCCTACTTCATCTAAGTAATAAGAATACATAATCCTAGCTCTGCCATACCTGCCTCCCACACCTAGCAACGTTACAAATACCAGCTTTCATCATAACTGTGAGGTAAAGTTAAAGCCTCGGCAAACCAGATATTCTGCTGTAGATGTTTTCCAAGATACAGGAGTGTCCAAAACAGGTGACATTACAGAGACAGTAGATTCATAGTCAAAACTAGAAGAGAATTGGGCCACTGACACCAAGAGGAGGCATGAGCTCTGGATGTTAGAAAATTACTTTGGGAATTTTAAATATGTAGAGTAATTCAGTGAATCAAAGGAGAAGACAGGTAAGACGACATGATTATAACATTATACAGGGGTGGGCAAAAGTAGGTTTACAGTTCATATAAAAGACAGGTTATTAATAGTTTCATTAACTCAAAAGAATGTCACAATGGGGCAGTGCACTTAGGTACAATCTTGTAAGTGCTCAAATTGCTGGCCTTCATTATTTGTACATTCTTACAGTTTTTGAAAATCAGTAAACATGAATTTCATTGACCTGTTTGGGTAGCCTCACTGCCTCCTGAGGTGGTTGAATCCAACCTACTGCCCACCCCTGTACTCATTAATTCACATACTTATTAAACATCTATGCTGGCACATAATAGATATTTAATAAATATATGAATTAAGTTAATGAGTATATTCTTTATCCCTAGGGAATTTGCCATTAATTAGGGAAGGCATATACAAAAATTACAATTGAGATTAAATGACTGGCATTCATGTATATACTTAGCTCTTAGTCCTACGTCTAGACATCTAGTGTTCTTGACACTGGATTTCTAAATAAAGCAGCTATTTAAAATGAAACATTTTGCCCTAACTAGTTTGGCTAAGTGGATAGAGCATCAGCCTGTGGACTAAAAGGTCCCAGGTTTGATTCTGGTCAGGGGCACATGCCTGGGTTGCAGGCTTGATCTCCAGTAAGGGGTGTGCAGTGCAGGAGGCAGCTGATCAATGATTCTCATCACTGATGTTTCTATCAATCTCTCCCTCTCCCTCCCTCTCTGAAATCAATAAAAATATATTAGATAATGAAACATTTTAAAATAAGAATTTTTGTATATGAATTTTGTTTAGGGTAAGCAGAAATCCAGTTATATACTGAAAAAAATCTATCAGTCCATTCACATTTGTGCTCAGCTAGGCAAATGACTTTGGGGTTATATCTTAGAAAGAGGCAACATTGTTATTTTTAATAAGGAAGTAATGATTAAAATATTAAAAGAGGAAGGAAATTAAAGACAGTAGCTGGTTTCATTTATTCCCCATTCTCACAAGTGATAGACAAAATGTTTTAAAGATTGTTAATACAAATGAAAATGTCTAGCTGGAAATGTTATGCTGAAGTTAAGTGTTGCAGTAAAGCGGAAAGAAGTTAACTAGAAGAGCCTGCACACAGGCCGAGTCAGAACAAAGTCTTGCACACGAGACTTACTGTTCCAAGGCAGAACTTTCCTTGACGTGATGAATAGTCCATGAGGGCATAGAAAGTTCTGGGGAGGGTGCACTGCTGCAGGTGGGAAGAGTCTTTGTATAACATAGGAAATTAATAGTGTAATGTATAACATGATTGTTAATCATTGTCACTTGCTGTACTCCATTGTTATTTGCTGTGCTCACCCCCAATAAAAGCCAGAAGGGATCAGAGGATCTTTTCTATTCGCCTGAGCGAGCGGTAGCCCTCTGCTTCTCCGTATCCTGTCGTCCGACTCATCTCTACGTCTCCGTTCACCAAGAACATCAATATTAAGAAAATTTAAACTTAGTTAAGTTCACTGTTCCATGAAGAATCATTAATCTAAAAAGTATTTGGGCCTCTGTGTACTAGCCAGATCCTGTTTTGGGTGGCAGGGATACAGCAGTAGAAGAATAGACCAAAAGACAACCCTCCCCTGTCTACTTGGAATTTATATTCTTTGGAAGTCAGATAAAAATCAAAAGTAAAATAGTGTGTTAGTGTTTTGAGGAAAATGAGGCACAGGGAAGTGAGATTCAGTGAGCAGATTTCTTCTATGTTGTCCTGAATTGGTGTAAGTCAGGAACAGGAATTTTAGACTTACAGTTAGCCCTTGAACAAGGTGGGGGTTAGGGGCCCTGACACCAGCCCATGGAAAAAACGGAACTTCAGTGTCCCTCCATATTTGAGGGGGATTGGTTACAGGACCACTGCCCATACCAAAATCCAGGCATGGGCAAGGTCATTATATAGAATGGCATGGAACAATGTATACAGCTGGTCTTATGCCTGCCCCGGATTCCCAATCCCGGATGGAAAGTCCTGTTTTCCACTTGCGGTGGTTGAATCTGCGGGGTCCAAACTCTTGTAGGGAGGGCAGACTACATGTTTATTGGGGAAAAAAAAATCTCAGTACCATTGGACCACACAGTTCAAACTTCTGTTGTTCCATCAGCTGTACTCGACTTTGCCCCTGATTATGTGTTCTTGGGCAAATTGCTTTCCATTTTTCAATTTTCACATTTATAAAGTTAACAGACCAAAATAGTAGCTTTTCTTATTCATTTGCTGCTGTCATTTAGCAGACACCGTTACCTCATTAGCTCTTTACTCACAACCACCCCATTGGACGTGAGCAAACTGAATTCATGTCTGACTGGTGCTGGCCCTGTCATTGGGCAGTGCCTCTCACTGTGTTGGCTGCGTGGTCCTAACAGCCTGTGCATTTAGGATCCTTGTAAGGGTAGGGTCGTCTGGCAGAGACGCCCGCCTTCCCTGTCACATCGCAGCACGAGGCACGGGGACATCTGTGCTTCCATCGCGCGCACTCATCACTGCCTGGCGCTGGCGGCTCGCTGCGCGGTAGAGGGGGAGGCGGGGAGTGAGGGAGGGGCTGCAGACGGTGAGGGAGGGGCAGGGCGACTACCAGTCCCAGCATTCCGCGGGCGCTCCCCTCCCAGCAGAGGTCACCGTCACGTGGACTGGGACTGGGCGTCATTCTCCTCGGCGGCGGCCGTGTCCGAGGGGTGCAGCCCGGTTGCGTGGACCAGAACACCGGAAGGGCCCCCCTGGCATTGACCACGGACGATTTAAAACTCCGCCAGAATTTGTAAGTAAATAAAATGCGTATACAACTTTTCCATGTTTTAATATTTGATCTGATGTCTTTTTGAAAGATCTTTCAGAAACGATCCTTCCCCACCCCCACCTGCATATGGCAAAAATCTTAAAACGAAGCAGGTAGGGAGTATTTTTGTTTTGGAGTAAAAAAAGAGAAACAATCTTAAATACTAAACAGGATAAGGCGGGGGGGTCCAAATGTTTGGTTTGGACTTTGAGACCGGCAGAATTCCTTATGGCTCAAACGGAAACCGGAACTCTACCTGAGCAGGACGGCGACTCCCTGTACTCCCGTGCCTAGCAGGATGCCTCATTTTTCACCTTAATCCTTGTTGGACAGCCATCCCCACCCACCTTTTTGTAGCCTTAGGGGTGCTAATAAGGGCACAGTTTGAAGTTTTAGGAAGATCCTACAATTACCATTTTGCTTACGTATTATGTCTTCCCAATTGTATTTCGCAGCAAACGAGAAGGTTTACCCCTTCCTTCTCTCCGGAAGTGTCTAGTGCTCTCCATTTTGTGTTAGACTTTGTACACAAACACAGAAATGAGTGACCTTAACCCGATTCAACTTACTTTTTTTGGTTTCAGTTTTACCTGTCTTTAGGCTTTAAAACATTTTATTCTGGATCTGTATGAGAGATCCTTCTCTCCCTCTCTTTCTTTCTCTCTCTCCTCGTTAATCCTCACCTGAGGATATTTTCCCCATTGATTTTTAGAGAGAGCGGAAGGGAGGGGGAGAGAGAGAGAGAGAGAGAGAGAGAAGGAGAGAGAAACATGGATGTGAGAGAGACACATTGGTTGGTTGCCTGCCGCAGGCGCCTGGACCAGGCCGGGGATCAAGCCTGCAACCGAGGTAGGAGCCCTAGACCTGAATGGAATCCGAGGGCTGACGGTCTAACCACTGAGCAACCGTCGGGGGCTCCTTGTCTCTTTTTTTCTTTTTAAATATATTTTATTGATTTTTTACAGAGAGGAAGGGAGAGGAATAGAGAGTTAGAAACATCGATGAGAGAGAAACATCGATCAGCTGCCTCCTCCACACCCCCTACTGGGGATGTGCCTGCAACCAAGGTACATGCCCTTGACCTGAATCGAACCTGGGACTTTTCAGTCCGAAGGCCGAGGCTCTATCCACTGAGCCAAACCAGTTAGGGCATCCTTGTCTCTTTTTTAAGAATTAGGGCTGTGGCTGTTCAGCAGATGATTAGTACATAAATGGCTAGTGGAAAATCATTTAAGTAGGAACTTTATGGTGGAGGAAGCCTGTGTGGGGGTTGGAACAATTCGAAAAACTGGCGCTTGCTGTGAAAACTTGGAGAGCCTCTCAGTAATGCTGATTGGGCTGAGTCAGAGTCCACACCTGATAACCAGGTTCGTGCTGGTTGTCACGAAGCCATGAGTGACTCATGGACGCTCTATTTCACTTATTTTCCCTCTGAGTGTAGAGATGATAACACTAGTCTGAGAGCTTGTAGAATTCTCAAGTAAAGTAACTTAAGAATTTAGTTAATTATTTGAGAATTTTAGGGTATCTTAATAATGTGTTGTCTTGTACATATAATTTATTTTTGCCTAAGAGGTCATCTTAAACTGTATTCCTTGGAAATTCACATTTCTCGGAAGCACCAGTTGAGGTTTCGGAAGGAAAGTATGCTCAGAGATGCCTTGTCTCCTTTATGCTGTTTTTCATTTAGAATTTTAATTGTGTTAAAGTTTTATTACTGTTCTACATCTTATGACTACACCTTTGTCCCACAAGAAGTGCTTCAAAACAGTGATGATACTTGATCCTTGCTTTTGCACGGCACATCCAGCATTTGTGAATAAAGAGGATGTCCTCAACCCTGGCTCTGAGCGTAGACTTTGGAGTCAGCGCTGAGTTGAATTCCTGTTCTATCACTGTGTGCCCCGGGCAGGCTGTGTTATCACTCAAAGTCCATCTCCTCCCCTGTAAAGTGGAATTTGTAGAGTTATTTAGAATACTGAATGGGAACATTAGACTCAATAAATGGAAACTGTTATTATTAATTGGGGTACTTTCCTCTTTACTGATATTAAAGGAGTTGTTGGCACATGATTTTGATAAAGTAGAAGGGAAGAAAATTCACCCATAATTCCACTACCTCAACAGATCAAATTGTTTTAATTTTTTATCCTCTCCTTTAGCCCTTGGCCATAGGTATACTTAATGTAAATGTCATAACATTTTTATAAAAAGTCAAATTTAAAACATTAGTTTGTTAACTTCGGAGGGCTTTGTTTTAATTATATAAATAAAGCTCTCTGGTCCTGCCTTTATTCTGATCTACTAGTGAAAATACAGCAGGACTTTTTTAGCACACTTTCCCCTGCTTCCGTGTTCCCAAAAATGAAACCTCTATCTAGCTCAGTGGTTCTCAATCAATCTCTGGGTCACGACCCCTTTGGGGGTTCGAACGACCCTTTCACAGGGGTTGCCTAAGACCATCGGAAAACACATATATAATTACATATTGGTTTTGTGATTAATCACTATGCTTCAATTATGTTCAATTTGTAACAATGAAATTGGGGGTCACCACAACATGAGGAACTGTATTAAAGGGTTGAGGCATTAGGAAGATTGAGAACCACTGCTCTAGTTGCACTTTTACCTAATAATGCAAATAATAATAATAAAGTTTTTGAGGACTTCTTTTGTGCCCCAGGGTGCTAAGTGCTGCACATTATCTCTTCCCTTCACAATGCCTCTTCCATCTGGGCCAGGGGTGGGCAAACTTTTTGACTCGAGGGCCACAATGGGTTCTTAAACTGGACCGGAGGGCCGGAACAAAAGCATGGATGGAGTGTTTGTGTGAACTAATATAAATTCAAAATAAACATCATTACATAAAAGGGTACGGTCTTTTTTTTTTTTTTTTTTTTTAGTTTTATTCATTTCAAACTCCGTAGTTTGCCCACGGCTGATCTGGGCAGTGTTATTCCATTTTGTGGTTAAGAAAACCAAGGCCTGGAGGAGAGTTCAGCAGGCCCCGAGCTGGAGCAAGTCATTCAGACCCAGGCAGTCTGAGTGTAGAGGACAGCACTGCGAGGGTTTGAATCTGCACATTCACTATGTGGCTGGTAGGTCAAACATACAGGCAGGAGTTGACTGGGGCTGACACACCTTCTTTGTATAAAAGTAACAATATTTATGCTTTATATTACTGCTGTGACCACCACATTTTTATAGGAAAATAAGACTAGGGAAGTGTTTAGCACCTTAACAAATGAGGCATTCACCTATAGTTTTATTAGATGTGTCAGTAAAAATATGAGTTTTCCCTTTACTTATTAGAGATAAGCATAGTAAACTAAATATAGAGTTTATAGTAAAAGGAAACTAACTTTTCTACTTTAAAGCAGTGTTTCATAAATCATCGGGTGAACCTGTTAAAACACAATCTCCTGCACCAGACCTTCAAAGATTCTGCTCTGGTAGGTCTGGGGTGGGGCCCAGGAATTTGTATTTCTAACAAGCTCCCAAGTGCTGCTAATAATTTCCAGCTGATGAGTTTAGTGAGGAAGCAAATATTAATGCTGGTTGTCCAGATTGTTGGCCTGGCAGTGAAAGCACAGTAGCATTGAGCTTACAACTCTTGGTTTTTCTTTTTGTTGTTAATCCTCACCCGAGGATTTTTTTTCCCCATTGATTTTTTTTTTTTAGAGAGAGTGGAAGGAGACAGGAAGACAGGGAGGGAGGGAGACAGGAAGAGAGGGAGGAATGGCCACAAAAGACAGGTAAAAACCGAGAAATTCAAATTTCAGACCCAGGAGAATTAACAACTAAATGGAATGTCGGATCCTGGATTAGGCCCTGGAACAAGAAAAGGACAGTAGTGGAGAAATGGGTGAAATTTAAACAGTCTGTAGTTTAGTTAATTGTACCATTATACCAATGTAATTGTAAACATTATAATAATGCTAATTCCTTTTAAAAAAAAATAATTGTACTTTAATTTTATGAAATGTTGATTTTAGGAGAAACTGGATAAAGGTATAAGGAAACTCCGCTCTATTTTTGCAATGTTTAAAATTACAATCATGCACCACTTAATGACATGGATACGTTCTGAGAAATATGTCATTAGGCAATTTTGTCGTGTTAATATCACAGAGCGCACTTACACAGATCTACACCTGCTACACACCTAGGCTACCTGGTTTAGCCTATTGTTTCTAGGCTACAACCCCTTAAAACATGTTCCTGCACAAAACAACCTGAGATTAAATCAAGCACAAGAGAAAATGATTTAATCAAGAGACTTGGTAAACACGAGATGTTTTACAGCAAACTTATTTTTTTATAAGTAGAAAGAGTACACTCTAAAGATAAAAAGTGTAGTGTAGTAAATACATAAACCAGTAGTATAGTATTATGTACTGTACATACTGTATGTGCTGTACATTTATACATTTGGCAGTGCCGTGGGTTTTTTATAGCAGTATCACCACGAACATGTGTTGGGCATGATGTCTACAATGTCACTAGGCGATAGGAATTTTTCAGCTTTATTATAAACTTATGGGACCACAGGCCTATATGTGGTCCTATATGCGGTCCATCATTGACCTAAATGTCATTATGTGGCGCATGACTATAGTTGAAAATAAATTTAATGAAAATGTGTTGGTGTAATGTAGGCACTAAAGGTGATTAGGGGAGTTGAGCTAAAACTGGGAATCAGTTATGCTTCCCACTGTCGAAAATCTTAGCAAACTCTTTGATTCTTTGTGCATTGCTTTTTGTTTCTACTGGTCAACCTAAACCTGAGGTGCAAGTCAGGGGAGTTGGGAGGGAGTGAGCAGGGTAAGAAGGAAAGGAAGGCTTTCTGTACTCAGAAAAAATATATAGTACCTGGAAAATTGTTAAAGTAATATTATTACAGTGGATATGGTGAGAGGAAGTGGGCAAGACTTAGAAACTAGTTTTAAACACAGACACAAATAGCTGGTACAAGTATAGAAACACCTAAGCTTGGCACTAGGTCCCACTGTTGAAAGCTGCATATTAATAAAAGGTTTAGCTGGCGGTGTTTTAAATAAAAACTGCAGATAACTTGAACCCTGGACTTTTAGTCCATTAGGGCAAGGTGGATTACAGTGTACCAGTTCATTTCCAAGCCAGTATTCCCCTTTATGGTATGCTAGCCATGGACACACACACCTGTTTTATCAGTTCCTGGGGTGAGGGGAGAATCATCTGCAGCTGTTGTCAAGGTCAGGATCATATTTTTCCTTTGGCTTATCTGTTCTTTGTAAGAGGGAACAGTGTGTGTACGAAATAGTGCTGAAGATTGTCATCCATGTGCCTTCTCTTGGTGACCTCAAGACTTTGCCAATTTTTAAAAGTAGTGCGTCACAAAACTTCAGTTAAAGACTTTTTGCAGGAGCATTTATTTTCATAACATATTTTTAACAAGTAATTTAGTTTGTGTGAATTACAAAGAAGAGTAATTGATTCCCTTTTTTAAATACTCCTTAATCTCCCATTATCTAAATTTCAAACTAGTGAAATATGAAACTTAAAATATTTCACTTTAGAGTTTCTGAAACTTAGAGAAACTGTCTTGTACAAAAAAATAAACAGTTTTGATTACTCATTAGCCTTTCTATGGAGGAAATATTTAAAATGGAAACTCAAGATGGTTTAAAGCATTTAAATTTTTTCTGTGTGCCTATCTTTTGATTTTATATAGCATATGAGGAGTTCGCTGAGACCAAAGTCTAAAAGATATATTTGCCTAGAGAAGTCACCCAGTCCTGACTCATTCTGAAATTTATATTATCCTACCACCAAAAAGAACAAGGGAATAGTATTTGTCTATAGTCAGAATTTTTAGAGAAGATAATTATTTAATATGTATTAAGCTGCCATCATTAGTGTATGTGAATTTCAGTGGTTTAAATAAATCTGCATTTTCTATTTTCTAGCACATTAAAGAGCTATTTTCTGATCTAATAAAGTATCAGGAAGACTCTTAAATTTATTTGTCACAAAAACAACAACAACAACAAACAAACCTGATCTGTGTTTTTCTTTTATGTAGTATATGTGCGGTAGAAAAGCTCTTTAAAGTTTATTTTTTACCCACTGTTGTTGGTTAGGTTTGTTTGAAAATAAAGGCATTCAGCTTCTTTTGTGGGCCTTCCTGAATTTCATAGGATCTCTACAGGCCATCTTTTGATATCCATATAAAAGCCCTTAGCCTTTACCTAAAATTTGCTTCCAGTCTAGATTTCATGCTCATCTAAAAGTCCTGTAAGATTTTTCTCTCGATATCCATAGAACTTGACATTGGGCCTAGTACATGGTGATTTCCTTAATTTAAACAATTATGTTTAGTAATCAGTAGAGTAATGTTGGTTCTCTAGGTATTTTTCAGCATTTTCACAAGCCTGACAGTAATCATATATTAACCTCAATCAACTGCTTTTGACTTAAGCTAATATAGTTGAGGAAGGAAGCAACACTGAAAGGTTCTGAACCATTTCAGATTCCCTTGGTAGTCTAAAAGTATGTCGTACTCTCTTTCCTGAAAAAATGCGTATGTATACATAAAGAAATTTACATGTAATTCCAGGGGGTTTAGGATTCCCTGAAACCTATCCTCGACCTTTTTGTGTGGAAGAGGAAAATTATGAGAGAATTTTCCCCCACGTCCACCTCAATCAATATACACACACCACTGAAGAGGATCCTTTTAAATTTGCACATAGTTTATGAAGAAGGCTTTCTAAGCTCAACTGTCACTGCTTCAGAAAGGTGATATTTCCTAGTGGCTAAGAGTACAGGCTCTGGAACCAGTCTGCCTGGATTCAAACACCAATTAATTCTATGACCCATGTAACCTTGGACAAGTGGCTCAACCTTTCTGTTTCTTTAAATGAATTATTGTAAGAATTACATGAGTTAGTACATGTAAAGTGCTTAAAACAGATAGTGGTACTCAATAAGTGTTAACTATTGTTACTAAGTATAGTACTTAGTAACAATAAGTACACAGACAGCATTACTGTTGAATACCTGGCAAAGTGAGGTTCTCTGGACTGCCTTTTGCCCGGATTGAGGGTGCCTTTTTCTAACTTGCACAAAGACACCCTATGAGATAATATCCTCCCTGCAAACATGTCTTTATGGAGTATGCCAGGATAAACTTTCTTTTCCATACTAACATTAGGGTAAGCCTGTTTACCCTATTTGTAAGATAGTTGCTTACAGTTTTATGAGAAAAACAAAGATCCAGGTCCTTCTGTGGGACTCCTCTTTTCACCCACTTTTCCTCTGAGCAGAGTAACTGCTGCTGCTCTTCTTGTCCACAGTGTGACAGTTTGGTTGTGTCTATTAATCGTTTTTAGTCCATTGCTATTTCCACTCTATCCTTTTTTTTTTTAATGATAAAAGATTGAATAGAGATTATGTAAACTATTAGGATTTATGATTCAGTGGAAGGAAAAAAACTATGATTGCATCCCCTCCCTCTCCCATTAAAGGTAATAATTATCCTTGTGCTTATCTTTTTCTTTTTAACTTTATTGCATATTTATTCCTAAACAATATATTGAAACTTTATGTAAATGGAAACTATGTGCATGTGTGTATTCTGCTACTTGCTTTTTACTTTTCAGCTCAATATTATATTCTTGAGTTTTCATCTACGTATAGTATTTCATTGTATGGCAGTACTTCAATTTATTTATCCATTCTCCTGTTCATGGACATTTTGGTTGTTATTTTGCTACTATATACAATACCATGAATAAATATTTTTATTAATTTTTTTAAATGCACATGTGAAATTTCTCTAGGATATAAAAGCTAAGAGTGGAATTACTGAATTAGAGGGAATGCAAATCTTCGTCTTTACTAAATAATACCAACTCAATTCTGAAAGTAGTTGCATTAATTTATACTCCTTTTGTCAGGGTATAAAATTCAAGTTGCTATTTAATTCATTCAAGAATTGTTTATTGGCCGAAACCGGTTTGGCTCAGTGGATAGAGCGTCGGCCTGCGGACTGAAGGGTCCCGGGTTCGATTCCGGTCAAGGGCATGTACCTGGGTTGCGGGCACATCCCCAGTAGGAGATGTGCAGGAGGCAGCTGATCGATGTTTCTCTCTCATCGATGTTTCTAACTCTCTATCTCTCTCCCTTCCTCTCTGTAAAAAATCAATAAAATATATTTTTCAAAAAAAAAAAAAAAAAAAGAATTGTTTATTGGGCATGTACAGCAGTCAACAAAAAGACAAAAAGTCCTAGTCTGTATTTTAGTAGGGGCTAATAACTAAAATATTTAATATATCAAAATGGTACATGTTATGGGGAAAAAATTAATAAAGCAAGGCGAGTGAATGCTATCTCACTGCTCTTAGAGTCATGGGGGTCAGAGACTAAGGGGATGAACTGCAACCAGGAAGCTCTGGGCTTCATGTGGCGATGACATAAAAAGATACAGGTCTGGTGAGATTGGTTGGTCCTGATGCTTTCAGGCAGATGATGGTAGTGAAGCTGTGAGTTTGAGGTTGGGAATAGAGTTTGAGAATCTTGCTGGGAACATTTTTGGAGGCCCTCTTCACTCTCCCAGCAGTGATAAGGCTGAGGAATGAGCGAGGAGGCTGGTATTAGGTGATCTTATTCTGAGCACTTAGTGCTTTGGGGCCCACTTTGAATCTTGCCCATAGTGGTGTAAGGGACCAGGAGAGGGGCATATGGAACACTAGTGTTCTCTTGATTCAGGAATACTTGGAACTCTAGTGCTTGCTTGACTGTTGAAGTTGGAGAAATGAAGGTTGGGGTGAGGGTGGATTAACTCTGAACTTTTGGAGCAGTATGGCTTCCTGTCGACCCGGCCAATGGAGATGTCCTTGGGGAGGGATGGTTTTGTCTAGAGCAGCGGTTCTCAACCTGTGGGTTGCGACCCCTTTGGGGGTCAAACAGCCCTTTCACAGGGGTCACCTAAGACCATCAGAAAACACATATATAATTACATATTGTTTTTGTGATTAATCACTATGCTTTAATTATGTTCAATTTGTAACAATGAAGTTGGGGGTCACCACAACATGAGGAACTGTATTAAAGGGACGCAGCATTAGGAAGGTTGAGAACCACTGGTCTAGAGTCTACAGAGTTCCCATTGTCAAACTTGTTAATTATTGCCAGTCTGGTGGGTGTGGAAGAGCATCTTGTGGTGTTAATTGCACTTTCCCTTTTCACTCTAAAAATCCAAAATTCTATATCTTTCCTATGTCGGTCATATAACTTTACTGCTAACTCCTAAGTTAAACTCCATGATCATATGGGTTCATCATCAAGTACACGTTCCATGTACTAGACACCCAAGATTTCCCAGTACCACAACTGAAACTTTGACTTTGGTGACCCTTGTCAGTAGACCCACAGGGAAATCCATTCTGCGCTGTTGTCACCATAAAGGTTGAGTTAGAAATCTTACCATCTGTTCACTCTGTTCTCAACTGTACATTATTACCTAACCTCAAAAAACATATCAATATATCTACACTGATGTTTTCTGCACCTCCTCTGGGGCTTCTATCAAAATATTGGCCCTATGTGGCATTAAACTTGCCATTTTGAAATCTGAGAATCCCTGTTTCCCTTAGTGCCCTCAGCATCCAGCCTCAAAATTCACAAATAACACCGGAGAAAATTGGTGTATACATTGTCCTCTGATGGCCTGTGGCACCCTAGGTGGTTCTCTGGTTGTCCAATACATCCTGCTACCCCACCTCATCTACTTGTTCTATTCATGCCATGAAGGATTACAGAGATCACGGTAGTATCTGCAAATTCCAACTGAATTACTATATGTTTTCTAAAAATAGCCCAGGACCATTGCTCAGAACTAGGCCTTACTTGCCTTCTTAAACTTACACTGTACACAAACCTATAAAAATAGATGTGAGCATAGCCTGTCTTGGTTTCTTTCCCAGCCTTCAAAAGGATTTCATCCAACTTCCTATTGTTCGCTATTAAGAGTATTATTGAATAATTTTGTAAGCTTTTTCTTGAATAGATTGAAGACTATTGTAGAAAGACTGTCATCCTTAATGTTCTCTCACACATTATGGGAATACCTTATATGTCATCCATTTCGAGATATACAAGAAATCTCAAAGTTCTACCAGGTTAAATATGATTATGCAGACCTTATTATTCCCAAAATGTAAAAGGAGTAAAGAAAAGGAAACATAGTCTTTAAAAAATGAAGCTATTACAAATCTTAAATGAACCAAAGCCCTTCCTAGTGCCAAAATAAGTAAAGGAATAACTCCCAACAGATAAATTAGATGAAGTTGTATGGGGAAACCTGTGAGACAATTCTCATCCACCTTGATTGACTCAAATGATTTCCCAATGCATGTTCCTAATAATATTGTGAGCAACTGAAAACCCATTATGAGTCGTCTGAAGTGTTATCATTTACAGGTATGTGAAGCATTCCCAGACCCTCCAACCAACTCAGCATCAGCTACTTCTCTGACGGGTCCTGATTAAGGTCCTCCCAAGAAAGACTTCATTGGATCCACGCTCAAGAGGACTCTCCCAGGTTTTCCTGACCCCCCTACATCGCTGTAAAGTGCCAAGGCCTTAAGACTTGGGTACGTGTATCACAACGGCAAGAGTGCCAGCGCCCACAAAGACCCATTGGATCTGTCAGCTCCTCTCTTTGACCAAGCAGACACAATAGCTAACCAGCAAAGCAGAGTAAGCCAAATGCCTCTGCATGAGATCATCAGCTGATTAACACACAAGAAAAAAATAACTAATTTAGACCAGAGTTCTAGCTTTTCTTGAGAAACTGGAATTTGAAGGGGCTATTCTGTGATCTGTGCTCCTAGCAAGTGACTGAGAACATTATAGACTGGATTGTTCGCTGAGTTGAGAGACTGAGTTGTAATTGAGTGAAACATAGACAACGAAATCTTGAAGAATTGCACGTAAGTGCAAGCCAGATTTAACTCTCTCTCTAAGTAGTATTGGTTGGACTGAGAAATTGCTAATACAAACCTGTGATAGGACTGGCTATTTATCTCCCTTTGTCATTGTTGTCTCTTACTGTTGCATTGCTTTCTGTGTTATCGCTGGAGGACCAGATGTTCTCAGATAATTCACATTGCCCTGACTGTGGGCAACAGTGGTTTCCTAGTTTAGAACTAGGCCACTGGTTGTACCAAACTGAACTTATTGAAAATGAATGTTACCAAGTATTCTTAGACCGTATCAACAGAGCTGATTATTGCCCTGAGTGTTATCCTGATAATCCTGCTAACAGAAGCCTTGTCCTTCCTTGGTCTTTCCCACTTGAATGGGCCCCCCAAAATCTTACCAGGTGGACCTTTGAAAAAGCTTGCCACCCATTTCTTCTGGGTCCTCCGCTGGTTAGAAAAAGGATACATGACTCTAGACTAGCTGGTTTTAACCCAGCATTACAGTTAATCTTGGCTAGAACAGACACAACCTTAAACAAAAAACTTGGCCAAAGCAAATAACTTCTTAAAGAGTCACAATCATGGAGACTCTAGAGAGTTTTGTGCTAGTAACTCAAGGAAGATGGCAAAATGACGCATTTTATATCTAATTCAGACTGTCACTACTTCGGGGAACTGCTTAACTTGCTGGGTCTGCTCCCATGGTCTACACCTATTCTGTTCGGCATGAATTTAGTCAGTATTCCAGCCGGCTGTTCATCTGGAGCCAGAGCATTTCGTGTTCCCTATGCTTTGGAATTAGCTTACCCTCCTGAAAAGCTCCACAGCCTAACTACTGACAGAGGACAAGGTAGTCCTGGAGGAGCCCCATACTGTGTATACCATGATGATATTTCTAGTGATGACTTCTGTGGGAAAGCATCTTCATTGTAGCTGGCTTCTAGATCAGCGGTCGCCTCACTGGTGGTCCGTAAGGGCCGAAAGGTTGGCAACCGCTGTTCTAGATGATTTCAGTAAAAGAACTAGACATTTTAATAAGAAATTACATTGTTCTGATTCCACCCCTTCTGATTTTATATATAATTAATTCATATATAATCATTTATTCATAATTGGCTCTATTTGGCCTTAGTGCAGCTTTGATATTATAGATAACTGGTCACTGCCAGAGAAACCACATCCTATTGGTAACACCTACATAGGTTACACAAAAACATGCAGAAATGCCTATACTGTCTATACTTACTTGGCTCTACATAAACAAAGACTGTCCTGTCTTTGTGGTGACTGAACTTGGAATGTCCTGCCAGGAAATGGAAAAGTGTGTATGAGATAGGCTGCAAAAAGAGGTCTCCAGCTTGACTCCATAATAGTAGGAGCAGTCGAAGGGAAGCATCTTCAAACCAAGACGGTCTTGCTGGGTGTTAGCCACATTCTGGCCTTCACTTGTTCATGAGAAATTTAGAAAAACCTGTTGGAACATCTCAGAGGCCATGGGATAAGTTTAAAATTCCACTTAAGATGCTAGATAATCCATTGCTTGTGGAGCAACTCAACAGTGTTCTCAGGGTCCCAGGTCCTCTCTGTTTTCCCCCTCTGGGATCCTTACGCATTAGCTTTTGTCCTCTTAGTGTCCTCAGTGATTACAGTGTGGCTTGTTGCTGCTCTAGGCATTTCAGTCCCATTTGGAAGCAGGGAGCGAAAGTTTTCTCCTTTGAAGACTCTGTCTTACTTGGAAAGGAAATCTTTCCCAACAGTCCCTCACCAATTCCTCCTTACATCTCATTAGAAGGTACTGATTCAAACAGGAGCCTGGGAAGCCAGGCCAAGGAGAATGGGGTTGGCAGTGCCTAGGCAGGGCACATTGTCTCCCCTAATAAAATGAGGGCTCTTTGAGGAAGGAAGCAGTGGGGAATGAATGGCTGTTTTCATGCAGGAACTCATGCCTGCCACATGTTGTGAAACCTGAGCTGTTTGTTCGTCTGTATAAAGAATGTACCCCAGAGACCTCTCCTGTATCTGCCTTATGTCTATCTTGGTGGAAGTTCTCTCCTGTTATATTGCTGAATAAACTGTGTGGACTGCTAAACCGAGTGAAGATTAGTAGTTTATCATTATGCCTTGATTAAGAACTCCTTCGCTATTCTAACGCTCACTCCAGAAAGTGAACATTTACTTTGAGGTATTGCTTTTGAGGATGGTGTTATGATCAATGTTATTGCTCTACATTTTTTCAGAAACCCTCTACATAGAGAGTCATGCCCCTTAGAGACGAGGTCTTTTGTTTTAACCAATCTCTCCTTTTAGTAGTAAAGACAAATTAAATCGATTTATTCCATTGATTTTCAAATCAGTATCTGGATGAACTTGTCAAAAATTGCGAATTTCTTGATCTTACAGAAATCTTGATTCCTTAGGTTGCTCATAGGACCCAGGAATCTGCATTTTATAAGTCGTGCCTTAGGAGCCTTGTGTAGGTAGGTGCTCTGTGGGTCATACCTGGAGACATACAGTAGCAACATATCCAGGGTGTCCTGTTATCTGGCTTAAAATGATGGGAACGGAGTGCTCATAGTGCGACAAGGTAGTGATAGGTAATTGTACTTTGCTGATGACATAGAGAGATTTCCCATCAGACTGAAGGTCACTTGATATTTCAGGTTACAACTCAGTCACACATTTCTCACAAATTAAAATGATTGCACCATTGTAGCCCTCCTCACAAACAGTTCTGTATGGTGTCATTATAAGCCATGTGAGTGTATGGGCAAAAGGAAGGAATAAAAAATATTAATTTTAATTTACCTTAAGTAGGATACTTTGCCTTCAGACATGATTTTCACATACCTGTTATATGGTTCGCTCAGAAATAACATCGTATGGCAGAGTTCATAACACTGAGCAAGGGAGAAAATTTAGAAAGCTTTGTAGCTCTTCATCTTAGGTCATTTCAGTATGACTACGCTTGGTTTAAAATACCCTAGATCATTCTAGAGGACTCCAGAGTTTTCAAAGTTTAAGTATGTTCCTAAAATTCATTTTCGTGACAAATGATGTGGAGAGTTATCCACTGTTTTGGATTATGTGAGCCATATCCATCTCTACTTCCATACTGTGAACGGGTTGATAATACTACGTACACATAATGGTGGCCACTTTAAAAATGACTTTTATAACTACCTGTTATTTTATGGCAGACCTGGGAGTGGAAGGTTAATGGAAACATGCCTGGGCAGACGGGGAAGAAAATGTGTCATCAAAAGAAAGCTGTTCTGGGTTGTGGATGACTGTTAAGATTTATCTCTAACTCATAGGAGAAGGAACCCCAGGCAAGCCCAGGCAAAAAAAAGAACTCTATGGCATTCAAAGAGTATGTGGCTGTCAGCATGTTATAGATACCTGTAAAAGTGAAGTGAGTCATGCCCCTTCCAGCTCTTCAGGTCCCTCCAGCAGCTCTGAGTTGCCATGGGATCTCGAGAACACAACTTGATAACAGTTTATAGAGGAAACATGATGGCCTTGCAGCCAGCTGATCTGGGCTTGTCTTTGAATTCTGACTATTGAATGACCTTGGGCGATTTAACTTCTGTATCCACTTCATCTGGAAAAGAGAAGGAATAATCATGGTCAATAATCATGGTCCATACATCATAAGATTGTTGTGAAGATTAAATAAGTTAATACATAAAGTGCTTTGAAGGCTGCCTGGCCCAAAGAACATGCTCAATAAATGTTAGCTATTATTGTCGTTGTGTATGTTTTGTTATTTGTCTCCACAGCAGGATTGTAAATTGTTTGAGGACCACGTTATCTGCTACTTTTTATCTCTAGAGCGTAAATGGCATCCTTCATTAAAAGGAGCATATAAAAATAGAATAATAGATATACACTTATTGGGTCCTGTCATACCTTTGATACGATGGCATTTATGTCAAAACTACTATCCTGGATTGAAGGATTCTCTTACGTCCTTCTCAGCTGCTAAACTTCTAATTTCCCTCTCCTTTTTAAAAGAAATATTTAGCTCTTGGTGTTGCAGACACCTGTGCTTCCTGATACCTGCCTCTTCCCTCTTCTGCACGTCTCCTCCAGGTCTCTAACCCCTCCCCAACTCCTGCCTGGTCCCCAGGGCCAAACTAGAAGTTTTCAGAATGGAGTGGCGGTTGGGTGAGGTCCTACTGTTTACCAGCAGCTTTTCCTTGTCCTGTCTCCTCCCAAAATGTATGGGAGACTGTGGTTGAATGGTGACTCTGGACTGTAAGTTCATTCTCTGTGGGCTCAGAGTTACTATCACAGGCCTTTTCTTTCTATTCTTTTCCCCACAGAAGCGAATATGTTTTATTTCATTACTCATTAAAAAATTATTCATTACATCCAACATATAGAAAAGTGCAGAAAATAACATTTAGCTATCTACCCAGATCCCATGAACATTTTGCCACATTTATCTCTCTTCCTTCTTTTAAAAGATACTTTACAGATACAGTTGCCTCCCGTCCTTGCTCTCAGCCTATTCTTTTTTTAAAAAAAATATTTTATTGATTTCTTACAGAGAGGAAGGGAGAGGGATAGAGTTAGAAACATCGATTAGAGAAACACTGATCAGCTGCCTCCTGCACACTCTCTACTGGGGATGTGCCTGCAACCAAGGTACATGCCCTTGACTGGAATCGAACCTGGTACCCTTGAATCCGCAGGCTAATGCTCTATCCACTGAGCCAAACTGATTAAGGCCTCAGCCTATTCTTGTCCTTCCCTCTGCAGAAGCAAGCACTAAATGGAAGTCGATGTCTATCCTTTCTATTCATGCATATAATTTTTAATTTTATATCTACTTAATGGACAGAGCAATACAAAGAATTGGATACTTTCACATTTTTTATTAGTTATAAATTTATACATAAATCTGTAATATGCATCAGCTTATAGAGTTACCCTTACAACATTTAACTTTGTATGTTGGAGTCTGCTAAACTTGCTTGTGTTACTGAAGTCATTCTGTGTACCAGACAGGGAACACCTCCCAGGTTGTCACGGCATTGCCATTGGTACAAGGAGATGAGCACAAAGAGGAGCCACATCTGCAGAGGAAGCAGTGAAGCAAATTTGTGTACCTCTTTGGAGAAGTCCCAGGATATCGAAATCAAGGAAAGGCATTCCACACTCTGCCATCTGGTGCATTCTCCATAAAAGGAGAATAAAACCTGACTGCTTTAACCAGCCTCAGTCCTTCCTGGAAACAGTTATAGCAAAGTGACCCAAGTTTTGCTGCAGATTTCAGGGTCACAGGGGAGTGGAGATAACCGCCAGCAATGAGCCTCATTTTTACTTACGTGGAAAAATAAACCTCCTCCTCCACAGAGGGGGCACCGAAAACCAACATTTCATGATTGAACTTGAAAGGATTTCACTAAATGTAAATGTTTTTATGCCATAGAGGTACATGGGGTCTTCCTCAGCTTGTTTTTGGGAAAGATCCCTTTAAAAGGTGTCTTTTTGGGACTTTTTCCTACAGCTGCAGAAAGGCTCCAACATCCCCATTTCCATCAGGACGAGGCTCTGCCTCACTTCCATGATGCAGTCCAGGGGTTCCTAATGCGCACACTTCCTAGTATATGGATTGGACACATTCAAAAGATTGACCTGCTTCTGGAATAGTGGCCTCCAGATCTCCCAGGTACCCCAGCACGTGACTTCTTGTGAGGCTGTGTCAGGAAACTCCATGTTTGTGCCACTTCTAACTTGCAGCCTTGAGGGAATACCACTTCAGCTATGAACATGCGAGGAAGATACGTTAGAAACGGTCCGAATGCAATGGGCTTCGGAATGGCATGTGCCTTGAGACAAGAAAGGTGTATACTGAGCATTCGTGAGATGTTAGAAATACTTGTGACGGCTCCTTTGCAGGTTGTGTGTTGGCTCCAACCTAGTAATACATTTTGTTTCCCAGTAATACATTTTGAAAGCATTGTGTTAGAACTTTTATTGAAGATGCTCTACGTGCAACAAAATGTACAGATTTTTCATTTGATGACAATTGATTGTCACCACCACCTCAATAAAGACCTGAAGTACTTTCTGGACCCCAAAGTGTCTTCTCATGCCCTTTTCCAGTGAGTACTTCTTCCACCAGGAGCCACTGACCTGTGTTTTTATCACCAGCAGAAAGGAGTCCTGTCCCTAACTCCTCCCTTCCCTTCCAGTTTATAAGTAGCACCACTTTTCATTCATATTATTTTCAATTAAAATATGGATTGAAAATTCTATACCAGGCACTGTGCTAGGTAGGCATTTGGGAGTAAAATTAAGTTTTACAAATTGTGCTGTGAGAAAGATACAAAGACGGCTAGTTGACTAGCCTCTCAAAACACTTTACAAGGCTCCTCCACACACATATATATATTTTTTATTGAGTTAAACTTGGCATATAACATTACAAAAGTTCCAGGTTACAACATTATAATTTGACATCTGTATATACTACCAAGTGATCACCACCAAAAGTCTCGTTACCATCCTTCACCATACAATTGACCCCATTCCCTGGGAACTACCAATCTTCCCCATATCTATGAGTTTTGTTTTGTTTTGTTTGTTCTTTTATTTGTTGTTGTTTTTTTAGATTCCACGTATGAGTGAAATCATATGGCATTTGTCTTTCTCTGTCTGACATACTTCACTTAGATCTATCCATGTTGTCACAAATGGCAAGATTTCATCCTCTTTTATGGCTTGGTAGTACTCCATAGTATGTATGTACCACATTTTTATCCATTCATCTGCTGATGGACATTCTCTCCTCCAAACTTCAAGGCAGTTGTCTCAGTTTGCAGGTAGCCCCTGTGCATTGTTACTTGTGAAGGATAAGCTTCTGACAGGCAAACTCTGAGAAATGTATATGGGAGGGAAATTGAAGACATAACGGAAATCGGCAATGAGTAATTCAGCAGTGACTTAAATTTCTACTCTTAGAATGACTTTTCATTTCAATTTCATAGATATTCTCTTTAAGATTCTGGTCACTTGGTCTTAACTTCTTCATATCCTTTCAGCCACACTGGAATGTACTGGGAGAGTATTCAAAGTTAAGAATCTGAAGCTTTTTTCTGTTTGTAGTCTAGACTGTGGAATGTGATCCTCGAGAAAGGCAGAAAACATTCTTATCTTCACTAGAAAACGTTCCAGAGAGGAAATATGACTCAAACTAAACAGATTTAATAAGTAAAGCTGAAATTGGCATTTCTCCCATGGATGACTAAAGAGTCATTTAAAATTATTTTTTTCAGTTTTATTTTAGTGACTGTACATATGCCTTGTTTCCTGGGTCCGCGGGAAGCATGATTCTGTTGGGACTTGGGACAAGAAGAAAACAAGACTTCTTCACGAGGAAAACCAGACGCTAACAAAAAGAACCCCAAGGTCTGAAGAGAGAGAACACAACCATGGCAGACAGAGGACCTGGGGACCCGCCGAAGGGTAAGGCGGCTTGTGCAGCACTGGGGTTGGTGCTGCAGGAAACCAGGGCTGGGCTGAGAAAACCTCTTTTGACTGAAACCTGCCAGAAGTTCGGAAGTAAAAAGAAGTTAACGTCATTGATTAATTTGCTCTGGTTATTCTTATCCTTTCATATTTACTACATTTTACCAAAATATCAGACCTTAATTATAAGTAAGATTAATGTTTTAGAAACTCCAGTCATTGGAACCTGTAGTATTGGAAAAATGCAATGGCTCTTTAAAAAGATTGTAGACAAATTGTTATTTATTTAAAAAATCGAGATGTTTTTAAAAATTAAGAAAACAGAGATGTGCTATATATTTAGAGGGGGTCTTTTTTTTATAGGGAAAGATGAAATTTAAATTCACCCTACTTATGTATATATATAGGGTACACAAAATAGGCAAAATATGAGGCAGATTTTGCAGAAAAGAAGACGGGCATATTTATTTAAATCTTTTACAAAGGATTTTTTTTTAAAACATAAAAGTAGAACTGGATAATGAACCCCCATGTACTTAACAGCTAACTTCAAGTATTACTTACATAATGCTGAACTTGTATCCTGCTTTGGAATATTTAAATGTGAATATAAGACATTACATCGTTTTATTTGTAGAAAGTTTTTTCTCTTAAAAATAGATTTTTAAGAACAAACCATAACCAAAATAGCATTATCACATTTTAAAAATAAATTGTTTTTTCTTAATATCATCACGTATCCAGTGAGTATTCACATTTACCCAGTTCTCTCAGTAACAGTTGAGTTTTTTTTCTCTCTCTTTACAGTGGGGTCACACAATGCATTTGAATGATATATCTTTTGGATTGCTTAACTTTTTTAAGTTTTATTATAGAAAATTTCAAACATAAAAGTAGAGAGACATGAAATGAACCCCTTGTAGCCATCGCACAGCTTCATCTGCTTTCAGCATATGGCTTCATCTGTGCTCCCTCTCTTCTCCCTTCCTCCAGGTCATTAAACTGAAGCAAATTCTAGACATATAATTCTAGCTATAAATCCTTGAATACTTATCTCTAAGATAAGGATTCTTTTTTCAGAACATTATTGCAATACCTTTACTGTTGTAAAAGATGAACAAAAATTTCTTAGTATCATCAAATATCTGGCATTCAGACTTTCTAATTATCTCATAAATATTTCTCTAACAACTGATTTCTTTGACACTGGATTAATACAGTGTCGTTTGCAGACTGCATTTAGTTGATCTGTCTCTGAAGTCTCTCTTAATCAATAGGTCACCCCTCATTTTCTTTTCTTGCCATTTATTTTTATTTCTTGCTATTACTAAAGAAGCAGAGTCTTTTGCCCCTTGGAATGTCCCCCATTCTGGGTTTTACTGATTATATTTCTGAGGCATAATTTTTTAAAAAATATATTTTTATTGATTTCAGAGAGGAAGGAAGAAGGAAAGAGAGAGAGAAACATCATTAATGAGAGAGAATCACCGATCGACTGCCTCCCGCATGCCCCACACTGGGGATCGAGCCCGCAACCCGGGCATATGCCCTTGACTGGAATCGAACCCGGGACCCTTCAGTCCACAGGCTGACACTCTATCCACTGAGCCAAGCCGGCTAGGGCATCTGAGGCATAATTTAATATATCCCTCTGTCCCTATATTTCTTGGAACCTGGTAGTTAGCTCTAGAAACATGACCAGATTCAGGTTCAGTAGTTTTGCAGGAAGACTTTGTGGGTGGTGCAGTGTACTTCCTACTGCATTGACTCGGGAGGTTAATGATGTCTGGTTTCCCTCTTGGTGCGATGTTAAGGTTGATCAGCTGGTTCAGCAGCTGTCAGCCTGGTCATCCATTATAAAGTTCCTCATCAGCTTTTTGTATAATGGTTTTAGTTACTGTGGTTGATGATTGCCTAGATCCATTATTTCATTAGGGAAGAGGATGCATTTAATACAACCGAAAGTTGGCTCTGTCCTTCGGAATAGTTTTACATTAGTGTTATTTGTTAAGTTTGTTAACACAATAATAAATGTGTTTGTCTTACTCTCCTTTAGTGTATGTCAAGAGAAATAATGTTTAGGAAGAATGCCTTGTAAATCATAAAGTCTATATAATATTACTTATTATTAATCAGGGACCTTGTTAGAATACAAAAAAGGAAATTTTTTTCCAATAAAAATGATAAATTTTTTATCTCCACAGACTCTCAAAAGGACTTGGAAAATGACCCATCAGTAAATTCTCAGGTACAGGAGACCACAGTCACGGCAAGTACCACCAAAGAAGCTCAGATCCTGAGCCCTGCCTCTGGTCTCAACAAGGACCACCAAGAAGTAGAAACAATAGGTTCAGGAAGTGCAGATACAAGTAATCAATCAGAAAGTCCAGATGAAGCAAGCTTTGGGAACTATCCAAAGGACAAAACAGAACTCAAGACCAACCAGAGTTTTCAGGATGGCAAACTAGGGCATCAACTCTCCTCAAAAAGTCTGAGTAAAGAATCCTTGCATCTTGAAAGTGTGGGTGAAGAATCCTTGCATCCTGAAAGTGTGGGTGAAAAATCCTTGCATCCTGAAAGTGGGGGTGAAGAATCCTTGCATCCTGAAAGTAGGGGTGAAAAATCGTTGCATCCTGAAAGTGGGGGTGAAGAATCCTTGCATCCTGAAAGTGGGGGTGAAGAATCCTTGCATCCAGAACCCAGCTGTTGTCCAAGTGAAGAGGTAGGAAGAGCAGATGCACAATTAGGGAGCAGCTCCGTAGACCTCCCTGAGGAAGCAAGCAACAGACCTGAAGCTTCACAGAAGCCACTTGCCGTAGACCCCCAGGGTGTCCGGGGTCCTGATCATTCCAGTGCAGGGCGGGAGAGCCAGGGTACACGGCGGAGGCGACTGGTGGAACCAGGTGAGAGAGCCCACTGACTTCTGTCCTGTTCTGTATTGCTTGTCACTGAGAGCACAGCAGCTCAGGGTCCTTTCCAGAGGACATCTCTTTCCTTGGACCTTGTCCAAGGTCACAGACAGAGCTATGGCTGAGTTGAGATTAGAATGAGGTTTTTTTTTATCTCCTAGACTAACTAGCTCATTCCATTCCATTGAATAAACTGCATTTTTAAACAATGTTTTCACTTATTTACTGTTTGTTTTAATACAGTATGATGGAAAAAAAGGGGGCATGACCTTTTATGAATTCACCTCTGGCTTTTCTTTATTTCTCATGAGCATGCTTTCACTTACAGTTTTTTAAATATTTTATTTTTGGGGAAACTAAATGCTACAAAAATCAAGAGATGGGAAATTAAAAAACCAACACCAATGATACAAGTACCCTTAAAATGCAGTCATTTCAGTTTTATAGGACTGTGAGCAAATCAGTTAATTTCTTTATATCTGACACCCCCCCACCCCATTTGTATATTAAGAAGTACAAGTATCATATATTCTCTTAATAAGATGTGCTTACAATGTGTAAGTCCTTCCTGGAGCTCAAGGGCCGTGGATTCCAGTTGTGGCCCTCCCACTGGGTGACCTGGGGCAAGTCTCTTAACTTCCTGGTACTTCAGTTTCCTGTTTGTGGGATGAAGAAGTTGGACAAGCAGATCTCCAGCTGGCCTCTTCCAGCTCTCACCTTCTGTGACTGTATGTGTGAATTTGTATTTTATAAGCACTCTGAAGAGCTCAGTCTGAATGGCTGTTAATCAGTGGAAAGCAATATAAAATACAAAATATTCTGTTCGTCAGAGACTTGACTAAAGGCTAGAAATTCATGTTTCCCTCTCAATCAATTACTGATCTCAAATACTATATGTTTCATTCATTCATTAACCATTAGAAGAGTCTATAACTTCAGTGAAGGCAGGAACTGCGTCTCTCTCATTAATTGTGTTTCGGTGGCACCTGGCACAGAGAAGCAACTTAGGAATATTTGTTAACGAAGAAATGAATGAGAGTTGTATGGACCATTATCTGCCATCGGAATGTCACCAGTATGCAGAAATATTCTTTTAAAATGTAGTTTATTTGTGAGAAGCAACTTAATATAATGAAATGAGCTAATCTAGGAGATGAGAAACCTTGTTCTAAGCTCAGTCTCATTATGTGACTTTGGGCAAAGCCCTTAACATCCTTGGATCTTTTGCCATAATAGGGAGGGGAGGCTGGAGTAGGTGATCATTAAAGATCCTTCAGTCCTTAAATTCTGTGATATGATATTTTAAACATCTATATTTTTGGTGTGATATGACTACATGAACTGTCTTTTGCAGGTGAAGGTGATTCCACTGTTTTATGTTAATACAGTATGACACTTGAGTTGTTTTTCCAGTAAGGGGCGTGGGCAATACTCAACTTTCACTGTTGAATGAAGTACCTGGCTGGAGCCCAGCACACATCCACACTCGAGCGTGACTTAGCTTAGAGTGCTGCAAAACACTGCCCTCCGTTCACCCACACATTTGAAGATTGGCGTCTCACCCCGCAACTGCACTTTTATATAGTCAGTAAATATTCTTGAACTTGTATTCCTGCTTTTTAAACATACCTCCTTCACTAAGAGTTCCAGGCTTGCTTTTGTAAGCTGTTTTGCAACTACAGTAGCCTCTCCGGACTCTAAACTTAGTGCCTCTGTTATTTGTACACTTGGGGGCCCTGAGGGGCCATGTGAGACTCGAACACGGGAATTCCAGCATCACTGTCCTGAGATGTTGAGCCTTGTGTACAGCTGACATTACTTAAATCACTTCTTAATTTTGTATGTTTTTGGTTGAATCACAGACAGGTTTGCCTGCAATATTAGGATACTTGCTGCTTTGTCTTTGATGTAAGGGCCAGTGAGGAACTGTGAATGTAGCAACAGTATCCGTCGATGAATTTCATGATACTACATTTTATTCTAAGTAGAATAAAAATAACAGTGAACCTTAAGAAAAAGGCAGGGGGAAAAAAGCCTTATATAACGGAAAATTTTACAAAGTATAGAAATCGGCTCAGTCAAATAATTCTTTAGTTTGGTTAGAGGTGTAAAAGTATACACACTCTCATTAGTGTATTGCCTAGAAATAATGTTCTTTTTTCCCCCCCAGAAGCTGAAAGTCATCAACAGGAAATACAAACATTAGAAGAAAATAAAGAGGATGCACAGGACGCCATAAGAAAGAGTAATAAAAAGGATTTTTGGAGCTATGGTGAGAACAAAGCTGGTACAGTGTCAATTCACATTCAGAAATCCTCAGCGAGAATACCTAGAAAATGTGCAGGTTTAAACAGTTTAGTCATGTGTTAAAAAGTGTTTGATAGGAGGTAACAGGAAAATAGAGCAGTGGAGTTTTAGGTTTTCTCCTTCGGGGGTGCTTGCTGGCTGCTAGTTTGCCACCCTTAACAAAATGGGAATTACCAGAGGAGGAAAGACATGTCAGAAACAAGAAATTACAACTGCCTTTTCAGTTAGAGAATATTAACCTCGCAAGTGGCATTTTTACATTTTGACCCTTAAAAATAAAAGGCATGTTACAGGTGATAGGTATTTTGAGAAGGTAGAATATCCTGAGAGCGCATCTCTACATCACATCTTTATATTATATTGTAGCAACGTATTATAGCAACAGATACAAAAACTTAGCTTTTACTTTCTAACAAAGATATTGCATCTTCAAATAATTAAGTCTAAGAAATCAGAAAAAAAAGTGTATCTGGGAGATTTTGAGAGTAGAAAGTTTAAAGGATTTTGGCCAAAAAAAAAAAAAAACAACCCCAAAAAACAACTCACCACAACCCATAAAAATCTAACAGTATCTCTGCCTCATTTCAGTTTAACCAGGGGTTTTATTTCTGACTCACGTTCTCTCCTTTTGTTGTTTATCTTTTTCATTCTCTGACAGGTCCCTTCTTTCTTGGCTTCCTGGTGGTGGCTTTTGTTTTGCTAAACTCAGCTCAAAGCTACTATTCCTCTCCAGCACAGCAAGTTCCCCAAAATCCAGCGCTGGAAGCCTTCCTGGCTCAGTTCAGCCAGCTGAAGGACACCTTTCCGGGCCAGAGCGCTTTTCTGTGGCAGAGAGGACGCAAGTTTCTCCAGAAGCACCTCAACGCTTCACACCCCACCGAGCCGGCCACCATCATCTTCACAGCAGCTCGAGAGGGAAGGGAGACCCTGCGGTGCCTCAGCCATCGCGTGGCGGACGCCTACACCTCTTCCCAGAAGGTCTCTGCCATTCAGATCGACGGGGCGGGAAGAACCTTGCAGGACAGTGACACGGTCAAGCTACTGGTGGACATGGAACTGAGCTCTGGGTTCGAGGATGGCAGGAAGGCCGCCGTGGTGCACCGCTTCGAGTCCCTCCCCGCAGGCTCCACCTTGATCTTCTACAAGTACTGCGACCACGAGAACGCGGCCTTCAAGGACGTGGCCCTCGTCCTGACCGTCCTCCTCGAGGAGGACACGCTGGCCGCCAGTGTGGGCCCCAGGGAGACGGAAGAGAAAGTGCGAGATTTGCTCTGGGCCCGGTTTACCAACGCGGACACTCCCAGCTCCTTCAACCACATGGACTCGGACAAGCTGAGCGGGCTGTGGAGCCGCATTTCGCACCTGGTGCTGCCCGTCCAGCCCGTGCGGGCCATCGAGGAGCAGGGCTGCCGGCTCTGAGCCAGGCGGGCAGCGGCGGTGGGAGGGAGGGGTCTATTAAAGGCAGTTTAAAGGCCTTCCCTGTCTGTGGGAGGAATGTGAGGAAATCGCCTGAAAAGTACAAGTGGGCTTATTTTAGGAAAAAATCGTTTATTTTTTACTTTTGGTAAAATTTTTCTAATCTAAGCTTGACAAAGCTAAAAGCTGACCTGACTTTTTTTTTTCTTTGCTTTTCAAGCAAATCAGGTTTGAAATAGATAACAGATAGGGTGTGTGTGTGTGTGTGTGTGTGTGTGTGTGTGTATATATATATATATAAAACAGGATTTTTTTAAAATCTAAAAATATAGCAGCAGAATTATTGCACAGGAAAATAATTTTCTCAGAGTAACGACAGAGTGATTTTTGTTTTCTTAAGACTCTAAAAACCCTTTAGAATCGTGTTTGGACTAAAGCAATTACAGTTATGAAGCAAGATAATTTAAACAAATTTCTATCATGTTAAAGATTTAAAAAACTTACTTTAATAGCTTTATTGTGGAATTACATTTTACAGTAATTTGCACTGTTGAATAGTATAAAAAAGGAAATTTGTATTCAGATATCTAATTACTATATGTAAGGCACTGTGTCTTTTTTCTGTTAGTGAGCTGAGGTAAAAGCAGTTATACTCAAGAAATAGTCTTAAAAATTGGAAACAATGGGGAATTGGTTATAATCATTGGGAATGAAGAAATTCTAATTGGCTGTATCGTTACTTCAGCTTTTAAAAATTATTTAGAGCAAGATTTTACGCTGTGTCTACTCCCCCCCAGGATTAGAGCAGTTCTGTTTTGACTTTTTCATTGGGATTCTTCATAAGATTTAATTGGAACAGAGAGTTCCACTGATAATGAAGTTTGAAAACCACAATTCAGGAAACATCTTAGAAGATAGTAAATGCATAGAAAAGAAAAAAAGAATGTATTAAAATTCCTGAGTACGAAGAGGACAAAATATAGGTATCTTGTACAGACATGCTTTTTATGAAAGTTAAAGACTTATCAATGAACAGTAGACTGTTTAAAGTAACATTTACTAGCATATTTCTGATGCTTTTGTTAATTTCTGTTAATCATAATTTCTGTCTCCCCTGAATGGAATTTTACAATTGTCTACAGTATGAGTGTCCTTTATGGTCATAACTTGACCATACTGCTTACTTGTTAAGCAGTGATAGAACATTCTATACTGCACCTCATTTCTTTATCTGCCAGTTAGAAGTGCCATTAGGTTAACAGTTAGAGAAATGGAAGAGGTGTGGATGTAGTGAGAGGAAGCAACATGGTGGATAGTTTTTAAGAGGTTCTAATGGTCAATGTTAATTCTTGGCCGTGTTCTGTGACTGTAGAAAGATTGAGACAGTATTTATGGAGACAGGAGTTTTTTGTTTTGCATTTCAGCTCGGAAAGCAGAACTCTAGTAAATGGCTTTGACCTAAGGAAGGGTGTCCCATGACACAGCAGTCCTTATCCCAGGCTCCTGGTCTATTTCAACTACTGGAATGTTTCAACCAGGATTTGGCCTCTCTGTTGCTATGAGAACAGAGAAGTCATGGGATTAAAGTTTGGAAGGAGTTTGGAAACTGTAGGAAGATGTAGGTATGTTTCTTAATACCTAAAACTCAATCATAAAGACATGGGGGGGGGGGGGGGGAATCTATTTGAAAATATCCGTCACAGGAAACATGGATAAATCTATTCTAACCAAGGCCCACCTGTGCTCAGTTGAGGTAGAGGCATACTAATACCTAAAGGAACTATTTTCATTTGGGACTTCTTGAGGGAATCTTCCAATAGAGTTGAGGCAAGACCTGCCTGAATAAAAAGTTAAAGCAAAGTGATTATAATATCTATCCAATATACACTCAGAGGAAAGTGAAGAGAGGTCTATATGCCATATTCACATTTTTTTCTGTATTTCTAGAGCTCAGATGCTAGCATTCCAGCCCATAAACCAATGGTGCCTTGTAGAGCTGTGACGCTGGCCAGCTGACCTGGCTCCCTCAGGTCTATGAAGAACCAGTGTGAAGTGTGCATGTCTAATACATCAGTGACTCAGATCATAGTTGAAACAAAGATTCTTTTTTTCTGCACTCAGTTGAATATGGTTTTTCATCATTTCTTATGGATATAATTTAGAAAAGGAAATTTCTTTTTTAATATATATTTTATTGATTCTTTACAGAGAGGAAGGGAGAGGAATAGAGAGTTAGAAACATCAATCAGCTGCCTCCTGCACACCCCCTACTGGGTATGTGCCCGGAACCAAGGTACATGCCCTTGACCGGAATCGAACCTGGGACCCTTGAGTCCGCAGGCCGACGCTCTATCCACTGAGCCAAACCGGTTAGGGCTAGAAAAGGAATTTCAAAGTCATAACTTCTTTTTGCTGTTTAGCCTTTGTTAAAAAAAACACCACTCTTCCATATATAAGTGCAATCAACTGAACTGTTGTCAATTTTCTATTACTTCAGAAATCATTTTAAAAAGAAGCAGTATATTAACTCTGGGTCTTTGAAAAAAGTGATTATTTTTAAAGCATAAAACTATATTTTTAAATGAACAAATAAAATTTATTATCTAATAGACTCAGGTTAATTTCTACTCGATTGTTTCTATTTTTTTACATTTTTCAAGTTTCCAAATTTTCTTTTGTGTGTCTAGTAGTTCATCTTTCATTACTATAATAGATAGTTTGCTTATTTGACTTAGAACAATGACTTGTGGGCACATGACACCGTACCTAATACCCAAACATCACCGTTTAATTATCACAGAACAAATCTCATTACATTATATATGAACATAAACCACTTTTTGATTGACATCAGAATTCTAGAAGCAACTGGTGGAATCAGAAATCGTCTCTGAACTTGAGTTTTTTTCCTCCTGAGGGATAGTTTGTAAGGGTTGGCAGAGAAGTTCGGGGGGGGGGGCGGGGGGTTGATCATATCATTAAAGGTGATAATGACATTGTTTCTATTTTTTAAATCAATAAAATAATTTAACTGTGTTTCATTTGAAAGCCTCCAAGTTTATGGGCATCTGGTAAGGCTCAGATGCCTGTGGCCCGTCGTCCCTCAGCGAAGGGCCCCACTGAACAGTGCTAGCTGCTGAGGTGGCTTTGACCCTTTCAGTTTTTAACTGTTTGATTAATATTTTTATCTGCTAAAGACAGGCAGTATAATGAGCATGACATTAAGAAATAACCAACCAATACAGCACGTGAAAGTGATAGTTCAGCAACATGAATTTCACCAGGACCGAATTGGCATATTTTTTATGCAGCATATCCAGGTGTTGAGCACTTCGAGAACTAATGTTAACACGAAAATGTAATTCTTATACCTGATTAGGGTTATCATTTGATGGGAATGAAGCTTATATGCATGCAGCTTATTTCAAATAGCAACATGAAAACTTTTTATCATTTGAAAATAAAACAATTATAAAAATAAACCAGTACATCTTTCTAAAGTGCTCTATATATCATTTTATAAAAGCAGTTTTTAATCTGTTTTTCAAGTTGACTGTGTATTTAAACATCAGTATTCATTTTCATATTTGGTTTACCAATCTGAGTTTTCATTTTGAGATTTGTTGTAAAGTCATAATGGTTTTATTTTTCAAAATTGTATCTTGAACACTGTGTCTCACTGTTTATAGGTGTCTTTATATATGTATTTTGAATATTATTGATTTCAAATACTTTAATCATAATCCATGAAATACAAAAAGATTATTTTAAAATTTTTCTAAAGGTGTCCATGAAATTATCAAATACTGAGCCTCAGAGTCACATACCTGTGGATATTTGCAAAAAAGATGTTACCAATTCTAGGCAGAGCTATAAGATATCCATGTTAAACAGTGTCTCCAGATGACGTTAATCTAGGCCTTATTCCTGTTTGTTAACAGTAGGTGTCAGGTTGTGGCCTAAATTTGCTTCAATGACACTGAGACTGGGCTCTTGAAACTCGTTTCTAATAAACTGCCCTGTCACAACGAGGGCCTGGCTTCCCTACCTGTTTTTAAAAATACATACGTAAACTAAGGAGGAGCCCGAGCACATAGCCAGCATCCTCTAATCTGCAAATAATCTGTAAAGGTAAGTGATTTAGTCTTCAGCGACTTCCCTGCCGGTACTGCCTGCAGTATCTATTTCAGCTTGTAAAAATCCAGAGATCGGTTTCTGTCCTGGGAAATGACCGCCCACTTTCCTCACTGAGGCTCAGAAACTAAATTTGCTGTTGGCTAAGAGCACTCACCGGAATGAAAGGATGCTTTGGACTTGGGAAGCAGCAGGCCGAGAAACATCACGGCAGGGTAGAGTTGGCAAGACGTTAGGCGCAGCGATCTCGAGCGTCCTTTCCCCGAGCCCACGCTGAGCCGCTGCCTCCTCAGCACGAAGCTTAGGCAGCTGCTCCTCGTTGATCAGATGAAACGAAATGTAAACCTACTCGCCATTCCTGTCATCAAATAAAGAAGAGCACGCTGACTTTCAAACAACTGCATTTTGCTTTTTCTCTACTTAAAAAGAAGGAGCTGTGCCCGTGTTCGTGTCGAGGGTCTGGGTGTGCCCCTTCACTCCTCGCTGTGACTGCTTTTGCATTTGTTTCTTACGGATGTTGAAGAATGTGCCTTATTCAAATCAGTCGTCTGGTTTTACCAAAAATAAAGTTCCTTGCTTTTCCTCAGTTGACTGATTCTTGATTATATCTCCAAAAATAGCAAGTTTATAGAGATGGGCATGTGGTCATCAATGGAAAGAAAGAAAATTGCCCTCATTTGGCAAATTCAAGAACCGAAGAGCCCTGTGTGGAGTGGTGACCTCGTGGCCAAGAGAAGGATGCAGGGCACCTGCGCCTGGAACCTGCCGTTCTCATTGGGCTTCTCCGGTGCTAGTCCTCCTAACGAGGCTTTTGGCTTTGGGGTTGTTAGCTAGAGCCTGGAAAGGGCTCCCAACCTGGGGTGTGCTGATAGGAAATGCGTTCAGTTGCATGTGGGGAGTGGGAGAATCCAGACAGTGCTGACAGTTTCTGCCTTAGGAGAATCAGAGCAGAAGCCCTGCAATACCCATCTCGGCCCCTTTCCCCCTTCTGGCTTTCTACCCCCACTATTCTATCCTCAACTAAAAGCAACAACCTACTGACATAGTTCACAGAAGAGCTTTCTACCAAATCTGAATTCGACTTTGAAAACCTGATTTATTTTTTGCAGTTTAGAATAATAGGCCTGTATGTTTGGAGAAAGAATTCAGGGGATGCTGTTAGCAGGGTCAGGCCTCTGCCTTGATTTTAGGATGTTTAGTTAGACCCAGAACACACATCCTCTCAGGAGAGTAGTCCTTTGTTAAGAATAAGGATGCAATTCCCACTGGCTAGGAAACCTCTGGCCCTAGGGAAAACCCAGCCCAGGAGGGTGCATGGGTATCAGGATGGGGTGGAGTGCAGCGGGGACTGGCATGTACCTGCAGGAGAGCTCCATGTTCCTCCAGGTGGTCAGGTGTCTGTGGCCAGGGCCGGTGAGCCTCGTCCTCTTCTCTGGAGACCTGGAGGGAAGGCGATCTCAGGTGCCCAGTGTGAGGCAGCTACCAAGTCTCTGGGCACTAGCTGCTGTGAAGACCCAACTGTCCTGCCCACTGGGGGCGGGGGGCTGGGGGGGGGAGCTGCATCGCCACCCCTCAACTCCTGTGTTTCGGGCTCCTTGCTGGTGGTGTGTGTGTGTGTGTGTGTGTGTGTGTGTGTAGAACAGGGGTGAGGGGTGGGGTGGTTGATGACAGGAAACAGGAAGGATGGGAGCCAAGTGCTGCCCTTGGGGCCTGGGCAAATCTTCCCCCAGGGACCAGCCACCCTTGGAAGAGGACTCACCTGTGATGCTGGGGTCTTCTGGAGAGAGGGGTGCTGGACTGTGCAGCCAGGCTGTCCGCTGCCCACCCAGCTGCAGTCAGGGCTCTGGGTGGTCCGAGGTGGGGAGAGCATCTCGCTTTCTCTCTCACACACACACTCCTGGACACACATGCAGACCCACGTCCCCCCCTCCCACCCCCTGAATCTCCCTCTCGCACACAAAGCTGTTTCCTGGTTCTCTGGCCCTCACCCCCACTGCTCCTCCCTCTGCTGGGGTCAGAGCTGAGGGTCTGGTTTTCAAAGTCTCTTCTCATCCTGAGGAGCCCCATCCTTGGCAGGCAGGGCTGCATCTACCTGCAAGTCCCCTTACCCACAGCAACATGAGCTGGGACTGAGGCAATGGGGCGGGATGGCAGGACACATGGTGTGTGTGTGTGTGGGAGGGGTGGGGGGTAGGGAGGAAGGGGGTGGCCAGACTTGTTAGCGTGGAAGCAGGAGGGGAAAGGAAGCTGGTGGTTGCCTTACATCCGTGTCCCGCCTCCCCCGGCAAAGAACGGAGGACCCTGTGGGATTTCTGTTTCAAACTCCTCATTTATTGACATTCACTTGGTTGTGACTCCAAGTTTTCAAAGACGCAGGAGAAGAACCCGCAGCAGGAGCAGTGGTGGAGAGAGGATGGCAGGAGGACAGGGTGCTCCCAGCCTCTCCTCTTCCTGTTTAGGGTGCAGCTTGGAAAGTGTCCAGATAGTGTCCCATCACAAAAAGTCAGTGCAGTAGAGTGGGGTGAGCCTCCTCCTGCCAGGCGAGGCCCTGGCGGCCACAGGGAGGCGGGCGGGCAATCTTGAGCCTGTGCCCGAGCAGCGTGGGGCTGCGTGTGGGAGAGCCAGCGCCCACCATCTCTCCAATGCCCCCAACACGTGTTCATTTGTGGGTTGACAGGATTTAGGCTGGGAAAGCTAAGGAGACAGGACTGCACACGATGGTTCTCACTTGGGGACCCTAATAGATCAGGGGTAAGAGGTGGGTGACCATTGACCAGGTTGTTTTGATTTCTGTGAAGGCAAGAGGTAAGATGACACTGGTTTGTTTTGGTGGGGGGGGGGGGGGCGGGGGTTGGAGGGACAGCCCTTGCTCAGGGTGATTGGCAATGGAATTCCAGGGCAGCAAGGCACTGGGCTGGTTGTCAGGATGCGGCAGGGCTGCCAGGCCCAGCTACTCATGTCAAGGGGGTGCACTTGATGCGGCAGGGCTGCCAGGCCCAGCTACTCATGTCAAGGGGGTGCACTTGACGCGGTCAGGGCTGGCGGAGGCATGGGGGATGTGAAAGCTGCTGTCCTAAGCTGGTCCCTCTGGTCTCATCACACCCACCTAGGGCTGCCTCCTGGTATAAGAGAAATGGTGCCGTCTGAGATCTCTCATGGGAGAGTCAAACGTGTGCTTTTCACATACAGTTCGAAATGCTTTGCCTGCTAACCCCATGTCTGACTGTGGTCTTCCACCCCTTAGCACGTGTCCTGCTCACAGGATCAGGCAGTTGGCAAGTGTGTCCAGCTCCTGTGAGGACTGGGGCGAGAGAGTGTGGCTGGCTGGCAGACCTTGGCAGGCAGTCCTCCAAGGGCCCTCGGTGTCCATCTGGGCAAGTCTCAGTCCCCTGGAGGAAATGGGGTCTCAGAGAAGATAAGTGACTGGTTCTGGAGCTAATGAGTGACCACAGGGTGGCTCGGCCGAGGTCCTCTGGTTCTCAACCCAGTGAGCCTTGCAGATGGAGATGCAGGGTGACCCGGGCCTGAACGGTGATGCAAAGGTGTGGTGAATTCTCCCCGCCTCCCCTCCCCTGGCTGCAGCCCGTCCTTTCTCAAATACAGAATCACTATTTCAGCAGAGGGGCCAGCTCCTTTCCTGCCCCTCCCTCTGCAGCATTCAGTGACTCCGGAGTGGGTGGGAGTTGGTTATGCTTTCAGAGGGGGTGCAGCCCCTCCTTACTGCAGAGGCAACTGGAAAACTCATCGGATGCATTCACTCCAACGGAATGAGGCCAAGGCTGAGTTAGAAGTGGGAAGTGGGAGTTGGACTCGGGCTAGAGTGTGAGAGCCATGAGAAAGCCCTCACCCGGAGACTGGGGGTCGGGCAGCGGAGGGAGGGCAGCAAGCAGAACCCAGCTGCTAAGTCAGATCCCTCTGGTCCTCAGGCGCTGGCCCTGGTGGAACCAGCAGTCTGGCTCTACTGTGTCGTGGCTGCATGAGGGGCTTACAGGGCAGCAGCGTCCCCGGGGAGGCGCCTTGGCCTCTTCCTGCAGCAGCCACCTCACTGCTGTGGGGCCTGGTCACCTTGAGCACCCTCTGCTCATGCAGCCTGGGGGTCAGGGTTTCCCTTCTAGTTGCTACATCGAGACCCTTCCACTCCGCGGCTCCTGGAGGCAGCAAAGCCTGGTGCTGGCGGTGACAGGTGTGTGTGCACACACCAGAGAAGGCACACGCCCCGCGGGACTGTACCCACACACACCGCTCGCTGTGGGGGACCACGGCCCCGGAGACCGTCGGCAGGACCTCACTGGCTAAGCTACTCGAACTCTAGTGACAACTCTTGAGAAGGATCTCAGTGAGGCAGCTGGTTCCCGAAGCAAAGCAAGGATGTGGGGGGAGGCAAGGTTAGACAGTCGCTTTTAGGTACATTCCTCACAGCAACCTGATGCCTTCAAAGCCAACTCAACGTATCCACAAGGAAGGGTGCAGTCACAGCTGTGCTGTGGGCAGGAATCAACAGCTATATTTGAGCAGTTACAGGCTTTGCAGTCTCTGACAACCGAAAAGACAAAACTAGATTGTGAACTGGCTTTTGGATTTGTTTTAGCAAGCAAGTCCTGAAGCGGTCCCTTTAACACCATCCCCTTCCTTCTCAAATTCTGCGGGTTTGCTGTGCCCTGGCCCCCTGCCCTGTGGCCCCCTTCTTTCACCCCCCAAGGATGCTGGAGGCCTGCAGACCTTCGCACAGCTTTCCTTCCTCTCACAAGACTGGCAAAGCCGGGGGTGGGGGTGGGGAAGGAGAGGGCCTGGGGTGCTGGAGTTGGCCCGGGGAACGAGGAACGTCCCAACAGAGAACCCGGTACAGCTGCCATCCAAGCACCCCATGGCTTCAATCCTGGGGAGCCTCCCGCTGCGGGGCAGGAAAAGACAAGGAAACGGAGACACTCCTGTGGGGTGTTGGGAGGCAGCCTCGGGCCCAGTGCCCCTGACGGAGCGGCGTGTGGGTGTGTGTGGGTATGTGTGGGGGTTCGGGGTGAGAGGGGTTACACGTCTGTACTAATAGCCCTTGGATTAGTGAAAGCCTCGCGGGCAGAGCCTGGCCACGTCACCGGGTAACTCTGGGGTGCTGCCAGCTGGAGGGACGGGAGGCCCCCCTCCTTGTAGTATGTGGGAGCGAAGGAGAACCTCTCGCTTCCACCCCCATTGGGCACCATGTCGGCTGTCCGTATGTAAAAGGGGGAGCTGTATGGGGAGCAGGTGGCGCAGTGGCCGGCTGCCACCCCACACGGCTGGCCGCAGGGCTCACTGGTGATGGGCGCCAGGCTGCCTCTGCCGTCCAGGGCTTGGGCGCTGCAGGCATTGCAGGGGGGGCCTCTGGAGGGGGTGGGCAGGTCGTGCTCCTCCTCCTCCTCCTCTGCATCCTCCTCTCCGCTCTTCTTGCAGCAGTAATACTGAGGGGAGAGGCGGAGGGCCCCCTCTGAGTGGCACAGGCAACCACAACCCTGCTCCACTGTTGATGAACTCAACCCCAGAGACCATGTTCCACAGGTATAGATCCCAGCCTTGCAAAACTTTCCCCTTTCCCTCCCCTGCTCCTAGTGTATTAACTCCAGGCCGTGGCTGGGGAGGCAGGGCAGCAGAGGGAGGGACATACAGTCATACTGAGGACAGGGCTGGGGGCCGCTGGGAGCAGCTGTCAGAGTCCCCCCGGATGGTGCCCTTCCCACCACTCCGGACGTCTCAGCCCCGGGGAGACATAGCACAGTGAGCTCTCTGGGTGCTCCCTTCTGACCGCCCTCCAACTCCCAGCCCCCTTGACTTGTACTTCCCACAGCCCACAGCTCTGGCCCTTGTCACCCTGAAGTGGGCTCCAGGGTCGGCCCCCATAATGGGAAGTGGTTTGCTGGTGGCTCCTGGCCACGGCCCGGAACTGACCTGGAGCCGACAGTAGCACAGGACTGCGATGATGGAGAGGAGGATGACCGCAGCTAGGATTCCGCCAGTGATCACAACTGTTCCCGCTGTCATCCGCCCGATGCCCCATCCAACTCTGCAGAGAGATGCGTGGAGGTGAGGGCAGCCGCCATGAGCAGGGAGCCTTCCTGGAACTTCCTGCACAGCTGGAGCCAGGGAGGCCCCTCCACGCCCCTCCCCCCCCTCCACCCGCCTCCCCTGGGCCCAGGACACCTGGGGCTTCCTGACGACAGAGGCGACAGGGGCAACAGCCTCGCACTGGCTAGGGAGGATAGAGAGGAGGCCGAAAGCTAACTGAGGCATAATTCTGCTTCCTGTTTCTACCCAGTTTCAACCTCCTTTAATTCTTTTCCATCTCCTGTCTCCTATCCCCACACCCTCTTAAACTATACCCCTTCCCCGCACCCTGTGGCTCCAAGACACAAAGGAAAATAGCTTCTGTTTGCAATGCTCTAAGCCAGTGGTTCTCAACCTTGGCTGCACATTAGAATCACCTGGGAATCTTTTTAAAACCCTGATTTCTGGGCCTCATCCTCCGGAAATTCTGTTTCTTTGTTACTAATGTTGTGGCCCCACCCCATAACAAAGAAACAGAATTTCCGGAGGATGAGGCCCAGAAATCAGGGTTTTAAAAAGATTCCCAGGTGATTCTAATGTGCAGCCAAGGTTGAGAACCACTGCTCTAAGCACTCCCCTGGTTATCTCAGTTAATCCTCCACATAATCTTTGGGCTAGTTCTTTGTTTTTTGTTTTGTTCCATTGATTTTTAGGGAGAGTGGAAGAGAGAAGGAAAGACAGAGAGGAACTTCAATGTGAGAGAAACACATTGTTCGGCTGCCTCCTGCATGCCCCGACCAGGGCCCAGCCCAGGGAGGAGCCACAACGAAGGTACGTGCCCTTGATCAGAATGGAACCCTTTGGTCCATGGGCCACACTCTATCTACTGAGCCAAACCGGCTAGGGCTGGGCTGGTTCTTAATGATCTCTATTTCACAGGTGATGAACGAGGCTTTGATTGATTTAGCTGAGATCCCACCCAGCCTGGTTCACCCCAATAGCTATTCTCTCAACCACTGCCCTCCGAAGTCCAGACACCAGTGGTCTCTGAGCCCTTGATCCAGGTGGAGAAGACAGGATCTGAATCTCTAAAATTCTCCCCAATTCTGCCCTGGCTCAAACCCACACTCCTTTTGGGGGGAATCTCTCCTCTCTTTCCAACTCTGTGGAAAACAAGGGCCAGGTGAGCCTAGAGCAGTGGTTGACAAACTGCGGCTCTGGAGCCACGTGCGGCTCTTTGGCCCCTTGAGTGTGGCTTTTCCACAAAATACCGACTTCTGGGCATGGGCCACAAAGTTTCAATCGCTCTGTATGTGCGCCCGCACATGGTATTTTGTGGAAGAGCCACACTCAAGGGGCCAAAGAGCCGCATGTGGCTCGAGAGCCGCAGTTTGCTGACCACTGGCCTAGAGGAAGCAGGTAGGTGGCCTTCTGGCTCTGGGAAGGTTGTGGCAAGGCTGGGGAGACGGTCCTGGCTAATGTGGGTTCACGGGACAGAGGCCAGCTCAATGCAAGGCTGTCTGGCCTCAGGCCGACTCCCCTTGCAGGACACTGAATGGGATTTCCAAGTGTCCTGGCTTCACGGGGACCAAGGATGGTTGTGCCAACAGAGCAGGAGGGTGGAAGAATGACCGTGAGCACTTACGTTCAGTCAGGGAACGGTGACCTACAAGACAATAAAAGGGACAGAGATGTTGGAAGAAGAGTGTTACCCTGAAGAAGGCCCCACAGGTTAGCTTGGTCCCTGAGCTCCACCTCACCTCCCCCTGCTCCCCTCACTGTGTGCTCTATCGTCAGGAAGCCTACAGGCCCCAAGCCTGGGTCTCCAGCTCTGTCTCCAACTGCTAGTGGACAGACATCTTGCTCGGATGTCCCACTGGCAGGTCGAACTCAGGCTAAGTCATCACCCGCTCTCCACATGGAACCCCCTCCGACCTCTTTCTGTCAGTGGTTCACAGAGCTGCAATGGAGGCCCTTGCAGGTTGTTCGTTACTCAAAGGGCACGTGGGGGCGGGGCCACACATTGCACTCTGCTCAAGAAGCCACGTACCACGTACCACCATGCTGTGTTCACGTGGAGGAAGGGGCACCTTCTCTTCACCCAAAGACACCATCTGCTCCTCACCATGTGCTCCTGGGGCACAGCATGTACCCCAGCCCTACTTCTAATTCACTCAACCTGCTCACAGTGAGGGCTGTGGACCACGGCATGGGCGGCACCTGGGAGCCAGTTAGAAACACAGCATCTCAGGCCCCACCCCAGGCCCAAGGAGGCAGAATCTGCACTGTAACAAGGTCCCAGATGGTTAATTTGCATAGTAGAGTTTGACAAGGCCTCACATGTTCCCCTAGTTGCCCAGATGTTCAAATCCTCAAATTCTTCTAAGGCTCCCCTAGTCTTCTGTTGTTCATCAGTGAAGACACTTTGCATGTCATGCCTGCCCTAGTGCAATGGCCTCCTGATCTATTTCACTAGTTTGTCTCTGAGCAGCCCCCACTTTAGCCTTTCATCATGCTCTGATGCCCCTCTCTTCCTCCAGAGCCTTCCCACAATCACACTGCCTGCAGGGTACCTGGGCAGGAACTTTTAGACCAAACTTCAAAAGCTTTGTCCTGCCCCATCCCTGCATGCTCACCACCAATTCATGTCCCCCCTCCTCACCCCCAGGATCCCTCCTACACGAATCCTCTGCCCGTCAGGCAGGCCTCATTCTTAAGAAGCTTAAAGCCTGGGGATGAAATGACAACATAGCTTCCAATATGGTGTTTATAGCCTAGTGATGAAAAGACACTGACCACACCTTATGATCTGGTATAAGACACACAAAAGGAGACACACAGACCAAGGGCTGGGGGAATACAGAGGAGGGGCCACTAAGTACTCGGGGAAAGGCTACAAGGAAGGTATAAGCGTGAGCAGAATCCTAAAAGCTGAGTAGGAGCTTGTCCAGTAGACATGGTGGAGAGGGCAGGAGTGTGAAAGAACATGGGTGCTCCAGGACCTGTAAGGAACCTGGAAGGGCCTGGACAGGGACGGGGAGGCATGAAGCTGGACAGTCTATAAGCCAGGCAAGGGACTGAACTCTCGGAGATGATGGGGCTCCCAAAGGGCTTTCGGGAGGGGAGTGCATGACCTCGCTTTCTCCATCTATTTAAGTCCTGCCCATATTTGGAGGCTCTAGAAAGCCTCCCTGACTGCCCCACCGCGATGCACCCTTTCTGTGCTCCTCACAACGCCTTTCCATGTGCCACTCTTCAAACCCTGACTTGGTAGGACGCTTGTCAACATCGATGTGCGAACATCTTGACTCCTCTACTAAATTATGAGTCCTTTGGGATTAGGGTTGTGTTTTATATATTGTTTTGTATCTCCCTGCGCATTATACACAGTGCTTGGCACCAGCAACTCATCTGGTATAGTATTTCTGGCAGTTATGACTCTGATCCACCACCAGGGGGCAGCAAGTTGCACCTCTCAGCTCACATCCTATATACAGATGTGGTTCAAGACCAGTATAACTTTGTCCAGGTACATGGTGGTCCATGCTTCAAGGGTCCACTGGACATTTGATGTGGGATGAAGCTCAGCCTAGGGAGGATTTATGTACCTTCACATTTATGTACCACCGAGGGCCGCTTAAGAGACACAGGCCTGTGGAGTGAACTGAAGTTGGGGGAGGCAGCAGAGACCCACTCTGCTGAAAGTTCTGGCCTAGTCCCCTGGGGTGTGCCCAGCCTGTTAGGAGACAGGGGATTGTGATGCCTTATGAGAACAGTGCCCTCCCTCCTGCCCTCCATGCCTGGCCTCCCTTCTTTCAGTACCTTGAAGGCTATAGAGCAGAAATGATTGGGGGGGGGGGGGGGGGTAAAGATGGCAATGAAAGCAATCACGGGTGTGAAGGCCCATTCAAGACCCAATTTTACCACTTACCAGCCATCCGAGCCTGGAAACTGACCACCTTCCTCATTTGTAAAAGGGCAATTAACCAAAAACTCAGTTTACAGGTTGATTCTGAGCAAAAAATAAGATTCATGTCTGCGAGGGCCCCTTGTAAACGAAAAGATCCGTAGTTGTGGGGGAAAGGAAGACCTAGACATTTTGTGGCTGCTTAAGTCTGGCCTTACAATCATAAACCAAGAAGGCATGCAGTGAGCTAGCGAGGCCCCAGTCGGTTCCCCTGAGGGCCCAGAGCTAATGGTACAATTTAGCATTTAAATTTCCACATCCAGTGGCTCTCTATTACTTCAGATAGGCTAATTTTCTCTTTGTAACTATATGCAAATGATAACAATAACTCAGTACATCTAAATAGCACTCTACAGTTTACAACATGCTTTCATCTGTATCCTCTCCTATGACGGGCAGGCTCCAAGGCCCCAAATGAGCCCTATGTCCTGTGTACTCCTCTGCCCATCAGGCTAGGTGTGACCTGTGACCTCTTCCACCCAACACAATACAGTAAGGTGATGGGATGTCACTTCTGTGAATAGATTATATAAGATTCTGGCTTCCCCTTCTTGCTGGCCAACTTTCTCCCTTGCTGGTTTTGACACAGTAAGTTGCCATGTTGAGGAGCCCATGTGACAAGGAACTGAAGATTCTTCTGTCCTTCAGTCCACTGGACAGAAGGAATGGAGGCCCTCAAGCCAATGGCCCAAAAGGAACTGAATCATCCCATAAGTCAGAGTGGAAGTGGATCCTTCCTCAGTTGAGCTTACAAATGAAAATGCAACCCCAGTGGACACCTTGGATGCAGCCTCATTTCAGACCCTGAAGCAGTGGACCAGCGAGCCACGCCTGGAGTCCTGACCCACAGGAACTGTGAGATCATCAGTGCGTGTTGTTTTAAGCTGCTCAGTTTGTGGTAGTCTGTTATGTAGCAAAAGAGACCTAACACCTCTTTTGGACTGTACAAAAACTCCACACACGAGGGGAACCCAGGCCGTCACATGACTTGCCCGGTCATACGACAGCAAGAGTCTCAGTTAGGACCCAAGGATCCCTGCTGTGGAGTTTCCTTCATACCAGCCTCCTCCTGAGGACAGGAGAAAGAGGTCCCCTGTTTCCTCCCAGGGCCTCACAGATCTGGACAGAATGGATTTAGTGGGGGCCAACTCAGGGGCTGAGGGCAGCCAAAAAGGACAAACCTGTTGCCAACTAAATACCCCGAGGCTGCCCTCTGTGACCAGGACTCACTGGAGCTCCCTCCCCACCTACACTCCGCACGTTGTTTTTTGGGGTAGAGGGTTGGCCTGAGCCTCACACTTACCTGAAACACCTGGGGCAGCGATGACTCCGTCAAACAGGCTGAGCCTGAGGAGACAGTGGTTGGGGCTGCGTCATGGCCAAGGGCATCAGTCCCTGTTGGAGAAGAGAGGGGGAGGTCAGTGAGAGCTAGAGGGGAGGTCGAGAGGATAGACAGGCTCACTCTGGCACCAGGTTGTGACCCCAAGATTCTGGAGTGGATGTCCCCAAAAGGGCTTCCTTCTTGACTTCCGCAGCTGCCTTGGTTTCTGAGGTCCCCAGCCTAAGAACCCGAGGCCACGTTCTACCAGAGCCCTCTGCCCAGAGCAACAGCAGGGCGCTGGGCAGGAGTCCCTGCCTGTTCTTGGAAGTGAGGCTCCGTGGGTGAAGAGTTCTGCCTCATGCTTCCCTGGAGAATTCTGACCTGTCTGCTGGTGAGGTGTCCCTGTTGCCTGCACGGATGATACCTTTCTCAATGGCCCTGCATTCCTCTTTCCCATTCTCTCCTCCATTCTCCTCTGGGCCTGTCCACATTCCCGTAAGCTGCACACTCCTTTCCCTTTCTGTGATATCCTGGCACCCCTCGGGCCAGCATAGCCACTGGACCGTTGGATGAACAAGTCCGACAACATGACAAGATCATTATGTGACAACAAGATCATCATTCTGGCAAGCTCACAGAGGATGGAGGAGACAGGATCCAACGGAAACATTTAGAAACCCAGTGTAGACTAATTAGTGGGGTTCCTTCAAACCAAACATTTTTAAACATCCTCTCCACATTATTTAGAGGAGTATGAACCTTACACTGGGAATGGGGTGTGGGAGAAGAAGGACACTCTCTGGTGGTGATGCCCCATCCTGCTCACCGACCTAAGCAGGGCAGGTCCCAGTGGGTGTGTGCTTGATTGGGGAAGGAACCCAACCATTAACAGGATTGGCAAAGCCGCCTTCTTTGGGGACAGAGCAGGTCAGGAGCAGGGCTCCAGGAGGAGGCAGATGGTCACCTACAGAGTTGCCCCATCCCTGCCTTCACCTCCCTTCTAGATCTAGGCTTTAATACCGTCACCAGCCCCTGCCTTGGGTGTCCAAAAACTCAGGTTTTCTTTTCTCAAAGATGTTCTCACCCTCATTAAAATGGAAGCCATATGGAGCTGGATGCCAGAGCAGGACTCATCCTCCCTAAGTTTTGATTGAGTTGTGAGTTTGGGATGGGTCCCTCTTCCCGGGTTATGCGCAGAAGACTGGACATGGGAAGGTCAGAACATCTGTTTCAGGATCCATGAACCTTTCACTCCACTTTGTAAAATACAAATGGGTCAAAAACTTGGTGAGGAAGATTTCCTTCGCAAGAACTGTGGCTGAGCCACAAGGGAGGAGGGCTGTGGAGCTGGCCTGGGTGGCCATCTTGAGTCCTGTCCAACAGTGCCACCTAGAGACCTGAGAAGACCCCAGCCCATGAGGCTGGAGGTGACCTCCAGAGGCCCAGGTGCTGGGCAAGTTGTAAGGGACACCTGGGGTAAGGGAACTGCAGAAGAGGGGGGGCCCAGCAGGGAACCTCAAAAGAACCCACAAGAACATTCACAAAGGCAAGAGCCATCTTGAAGCATCTCCCTGGTCTCTTAGAATTTCCATTTCAATTCTGGCATTTAGACTGGCAGCTTGGGGGTGGGGTGTAAGAGGGAGTGTAGATAGCAGGTGGACATGGCCTGCCACCCCACCTGCTTCCAGACTGAAGCAGATCCAAAGTGGAGGAAAGAAGAAGCCTAATGCTGTCAAATTAGGAGTGGGTTTTTAAAAATATATATATTTTGCTCTGACTGGTTTGGCTCAGTGGATAGAGCATTGGCCTGCGAACTGAAGGGTCCAGGGTTTGATTCCAGTCAAGGGCATGCACCTTGGTTGCAGGCACATACCCAGTAGGGGGTGTGCAGGAGGCAGCTGATCGATGTTTCTCTTTCATCGATGTTTCTAACTCTCTATCCCTCTCCTTTCCTCTCTGTAAAAAATCAATAAAATATATTTTAAAATATATATATATTTTTATTGATTTCAGAGAGGAAGGGAGGAGGATAGAAACATCAATGATGAGAGAGAATTATTGATTGGCAGCCTCTTGCACGCCCCCTTATGGGGATCAAGCCCGCAACCCAGGTATGTGCCCTTGACCAGAATCAAACCTGGGACCCTTCAGTCTGCAGGCCGACGCTCTATCCACTGAACCAAACCGGCTAGAGCAGATTAGGAGTGCTTTGATTACTACTCATTTTGATATAATTTCTGAGTTGAGATGGCATCTGTAACTTGGAGTGCCTACCTATATATATAAAAGCCTAAGCTACCGAACTACTGGTCACTATGATGCACACTGACCACCAGGGGACAGATGCTCAACGCATAGGATCGGGCTCCCTTCTATCTGAATTGGGCCTGCAGGTATGGGGCTGAAACCGGCTATTTATCATCCCCCAAGGGGTCCCGTATTGCGAGAGGGCACAGGCCAGGCCGAAGGACCCCACGGATGCACGAATCCATGCACCAGGCCTCTAGTAAGACTATAAGAGTGGATGAAAAAGCAATCAGATTGGCCCAAGTTTTTATCTCAGGGCAGGGGAAGATTTCTCCCAGTAAAGCGATGGCCTGGCTGGCGTGGTTCAGTGGTTGAGCGTCGACCTATGAACCAGGAGGTCACAGTCAGATTCCTGGTCAGGGCGTATGCCCAGGTTGTGGGCTGGATCTCCAGTGTGGGGCATGCAGGAGGAAGCTGATCAATGATTCTCTTTCATCATTGATGTTTCTCTCTCTCTCTCCCTTTCTCTCTGGAATCAATAAAAATATATTTTAAAAAATAAAAGGATGCTTGAAGAAAACAAATCGAAGTTGCTTTTTGAGGACAAACCGTGCAATATGCTTGCTTAACATGCCAGTTATTTATAGAAAAATGATCCACAGAAATGGGAAAACTCTAAGAGAACTGGGTCAATATTTTTATTTTCTAGATGAAGAAACCAAGCTCAGAGAGCACAGGTGACTTGCTTAACCACACACAGCAAGATAGAGACAGAGCAGGACAGACACTGGGAGCGAAGCCAGAGCCCTACCGTTAAGGATGCTGCTCTCCTTCCAGAAGATCTGCACGTACTTCCCCAGGAACTAAGGTGTCCCCTAGAGTAGGGTTTCTCAAACTAGCTGATGGTAAGAATCACCGGAGCCATGTGTTAAAAAAAAAAAAAAAAGAGACTCCAGACTTCATAAAATAGCATCTCCAGGCAGGGGCCCCAGAATCTGTGCTTATAATAGGGCTGAGACTTATCATCTATCTGGTCCTTTGGGGAATGGTGCGGGGATAAAGGTCTCTGGGATGATTTCAGGCTGGAGGCCCAGGGATGGTGGGTGACCTTGCAGAGCCTGCAGCTCATAACAAGACTGGCACTGGATTCTGCGTCCTTGGGGTGAACGGGCCAGAAAGTAGCAGGAGAAGGGAAGAGAAGCAAAGGTACATGGGACCCTGTGAGGGATGGAGCCAATAAAGAGGTCAGGACAGGACCTTAGAGGCCATTCTTCTAGTGGAGGCTGGGCACATTAAAAGCCCTGAAAGAATGTGTTGGGAAGTAGGTTTCCCACTCTCTGCAGGCCGGGGTCTGTGATCTCTCTGAAGGGTCCCTGCCCTCAGTAACTTCATTGCGCTGAGGCAGGGTCACCTACCTCACTGCCTGGGTGAACGCAGGAAGGAAACGCCAGCCGCAGCTGGCACCAGCACATGTAATTAATGATGGCTGTCCCCTGCTCCCTGCCCGGCCCCCTTAGGAGCAGAGGTTAATTGAGTGGGGCATAAGCTCTGGCTGATCTCAATTTCTTCTGATGCAATTAAACCTTCTCCAATCATTTATTAGCTCATGAAATTGACACAGCAGGTTAGCAGCCCTGGGAAAGAAAAAGAGTTTTTTTTTCCTTGTTACCTATCTTCCTGGACAGCAAGCCTCAGGCAAGCCTGGCAGAGGGTAAGGGAGGAAGGGGCTCCTTTTACTTTGACTAGATGTATGGCCATTACCAAGCCCCAACCCCCAGGATGAAGGTGTGAGGAGTCAGTGGTCAGATTGCTTCCTTTGTCCCAGATGAGCAACTACAGCATTGAGGAGGCCTGTGCAGTTTGAGAAGGGGCCTAAGAAATATGAGGAACTTTTGCAAATCATCAAGGGGGAAAAAAGAGCCTCAGTATAATAATGGGCCATCGGCAGGTGGATTATAAAAGAGGAAACCCAGAGACTAACAAGAAAATGAAGTGATGCCCAAACTCAATAATAATCTGAAAAACACAAATTGAAACCAGAAAGAGCTATCACTCTACATAGGTAGGATTGGCAAAAATGAAGAAGCTGGATAAAGCCAAGTGTTGACACTGATGCAGGAATTTAGAGGCACTGCCAGTTAGGGTATAGCTAGGGCAGCTGTTGAGGGAGAGACTGGGTACTACTTGGTCATATTAAGTTCACACATACCCCATAAAACATCAATTCTACTTGTATGTCTATCCCTAAAATTTCTCAACACATTCATAAGGAGAAGTCAAAATAAAAAATGGAAGAGGAGATGTTACAAGTGATACCACAGAAATACAAAGGGTCATAAGAGTATACTATAAACGATTATATCCCAACAAATTGAACAATCTAGAAGAAATGGAGAAATTTATAGAAACATACAACCTACCAAGACTGAACCATGATGAAATACAAAATCTGAATAGATCAATAAGGAGACTGAATCTGTAATTAAAAACCTCCAACAGCCTGGCCAGCATGGCTCAGTGGTTAAGCGTCAACCTATGAACCAGGAGGTCAGGGTTTGATTACGGTCAGGGCACATGCCTGAGTTGCAGGCTCGATTCCCCAGTGCAAGGCCTGTAGGAGGCAGCTGATCAATGATTCTCTCTCATCATTGATGTTTCTCTCTCTCTCTCCCACTCCCTTCTTCTCTAAATCAGTAAAAATATATTTTAAAAAACACAAACAAACAAACAAATCCTCCCAACAAAGTCCAGGATCAGATGGCTTCACTAGTGAATTCTACCAAACATTCAAAAAAGAATACCAATCCTTCTCAAACTCTTCCAAAAAATAGAGTAGAAGGGAACTCTTCCAAACTCATTTTATGAGGCCAGCATTATCAACCAAAACCAGACAAGGATGCCACAAGATGGATGAGATGAAGCTGATGGGAGTAGATTGATGGTGAACCCCAACAATGATCCCTAACAGATGGCCAAAAGGACATCTAAAACAGTGGTTTTCCTACCAGAACTCTGGCATAATCCCAATATCAGAGGCACTGAACGCTGGGAAAGGAGCTGGCGTTGGGTCTTGAACTTGGGCCTTCAGACTACTAGCTGAGCCAGCTTCTCCCCCTACCATCTGAGCTGATGACTTGGGTGTTTGCTTGCAAGATAAAGCTCAAGTTCAAGGCTCTCTGGAGGTCTGTGCCATTTATTAGTTCTGTGACCCTGGACGGAGCTCTTAATTGCTTTTGAGTTTGTGTTCTCATCCTGCAAAATGTGGGTGGTGATATTACTTCATTATTGGTTGACTTTACCTTCCTCCTAGGGTGGGTGGGTAGACCAACAAAGATAATGTGACAGCACTTTGTCAACTTAAATCCTTCTGCAAATACAGTATTGAGTTTTTAGTCATTGCAGAACTGGTCCAGGATACTCTTTGTCTTTCCCTTTTAAGGGACACCTCGAGGCATACTTCCTCCTAGTTGGATAATCAGATGGAGGACTTGAGACCTGTATTGGTCTTCACGGGCTTTGACATGTACAGGGAGGCAATAGGGTCAGTGGAAGAGCAGGCTTCTCTGATGTCAAGGAAGCCCCTTTGGGAGGAGGTAAATGGGCTCTGAATGGTTAAAAAGTGCAGTCTGGGAGTAACAGTCTTATTTGAAACCAGAGGAATATCATTTGGATTTACCAAATATATGAACTGGTGTGTGGATGGTGGGAAGGAGGGAAGATTAGTCACTTTCAAAATGGTTCCCTTTTGTTTCCCTTAGCTGGAGAAGAAGTCTCTGCCTTGACTGGTCAGAGGCTGGAGGACTAGGAGTGGAAGGTCAGGCCTGCCACCAATTACACACATTGAGAGATGTGATCTGGGGGTATTTGACAAAACGACTTTTACAGAGAAAAATCCTGAGAAACACATCACTCTTATTTGCATAGCATTTTATAGCTTACAAAGCCTATAGGTTAATCCATTGTCTTCTAGAAGCTCTGATCTGGAGGACACATGGCCAGGAGTTCCCAAGCAGGCACCAGCTTCATCTGGGAGTTTTGTTACCATCCAGACCAATGGAATCAGAAGCTCTGCAGGTGGGAAGCTGTATGGCTAAACGCTCCCACAGGGCTTGGATTTGGGCACTGATCTCAACCAGGCTGACAACCACTGCCTCCCATGGTCTCTCTTCTGGGCCCTGCAGTGGGCTCCTGTCTCCAGTTCCTCTCTGCCCAGTCCCTTCAATCTGCCCCAGACTAAGTTCCCTAAAACACATCTCATCAGGCCCCAACCCTCCCTCCCTCCCTAACTCCCTCAGGGTAAAGGCTGGCGCTTAGGGGAGGGGGGGGGGCTCTGTAGAGTGAATATTTAGACCTCACTCTTACCACCCCCAACTTCTTGTGCAAAGCCCCTCTGTGAAGTGTTTCCTGATTTCACCCCAGGCTTGTAATAGGTGCTATGCATCTTCTATTGCCATTGCTCTCAGGTACACAGCTATTTGATTATAGACCCAAAAGAATGTAGGTTAGGGGCTGGGTCTTGTTCATTTCTGCATCGCACGTGTCAGGTCAGGACCAACACATGCTGCTAGAGGCTCTACAAACACTGAATGAATGAATGAATGAATGAATATAGGCATGCTTGCAAGTACCTTGAGCTGTCATTTATGTTCACTTTAGACCAAGCAAGTCTCAAGAACAGATGTGTTTAGGGTGAACACTCCTTGCTCAAAGGCCTACTAGAGCTTCTACATAGTTTACTGTATTTACCACAAATTAAAAGGAGCTTTGGCTAAAGAGATAGCCAAGGAGTTGGAAGACTCTGCTTTGGGTTTGATACCACTTATTTCATGACCACTAAATGTTTCTGAAATAATCTCATTTCCAACATTATTAATAATACTGTTTCTAAGTCAAAGGATGTCAAGGTTCGCCTAATGGACGTTATCTAATTCACCCTCCCATATTCCTTGGGAGGTCCCCCTCCCTTTTCCTGGCAGCCGGCTTCATGTGGCCAGTGTGCAGGCAGAGCTGGTGGCAGGGTGCCAGTGTGGGGCACAGGTGCCCTGCTCTCCCAGCCAGCCCATCCTCTGCCAGGCCCTGGAGAAAGGGCCCTGGTCAGGGACCCTTCACTAACCTGTGCCTGGTACTAGATCTACCTGGGAGGACCTGGGACCTTGGTGCTGTCTCTGTCACCCTCCTGCAGGTGAGGATCTCAGAAGAGCCTAGCTGAGGGTGGAAGGGAAGGAGCATCCACTGCAGGTTAAGCTCCTGGGGGTTCTGGGAGCTTCCGTGATGTGTGAAGAGGTGCTTAGTGGTGGTTTAGATTAGAAAAACATGACAGCTTTTATTAATCCACCAAATTGGTAGTCAGTTTGTTTCAAGGAAGTGAGGAAATGGCCACAAGCATACACTAGTGAAGTGTAACTAGGTTAAACCTTCTAGAACAGCGATTTTCAACCAGGGTGCTGCAAAATTTTTTTGCTTAATGGACTTAGCCTGGAATAGCCCAGCCAAGGCCTAAGAGCCCAATCTAGTCCCAAAGGGCTGACACTAGTCCGGAAGAGCCATGCCTCGCCCCTGGGACCCTAATCTAGTCCCGAATAGCCAAAGCCAGTGTCTGCTGCCAGAATTTTTAAAACATGGAATACCTGTCTATTAATTAGGGGCAATGACCTCTTTTTCCATAGATTGTTAATAAAAAATTACACCAGCCAACACAACAATAGCTGTCCAGTGTGAATATATCAAAATTATACCCTTTTTTAAATCAGATTAGCATAAGATACAACATATTTTTGGCATGCCGCAGAATTTTAATAATTAGTTTTTCTGTGCCAGGAAATGAAATAGGTTGAAAATCGCTTTGGTAGAAAGCTATGTGTCAATATGTACCAGTCTAAAAAATCAAGGACCCATCACATCCACTTCACATATTTATCCAAAAGAAGTAGTTACCACTGGACTGGCATGGGTGAACACAGACCTATGAACCAGCAGATCACGGTTCAATTCCCAGTTGGGGCACATGCCTGGGTTGCGGGCTTAATTCCCAGTGTGGAACGTGCAGGAGGCAGCTGATTTATGATTCTCTCTCATCACTGATGTTTCTATCTCTCTCTCTCTCTCCCTCCCTCTCTGAAATCAATGAAAATATATTTTAAAAAAAGAAGTAGTTACGGTTATCTGCAAACTCTAAGTCAATAATGTTCACTGCAGCATTACATATGAGTGACAGTCTGGAAGCAATCTAAATGCTTATCAGCAAGGGCAAAATTGAATACATTATGGTACATATAGAATACTATGGAAAAATAATATTAACATAAATACCGCTGAGGAAGCAGACTACAAAACAGCATTACTAAATGTCAGTCTTTAAACATGTTTTTGTAAAGAAAAATATATATACATAGAGCCCAGAGGGGGAAAAGCCTGGAATAATCTATAATAATAAAAGCATAATATGCTAATTAGACCAGATGTCCTTCCAGACGGCCTTCCAGACGAAGCCTGGGCTTCAAGGGAAGCCCGGTTCCTGGGTGCCTGCCAGCAGCAGAGGGAATCCCGGGTCCCAGGTGCCGGAGGAAAGGAAGGCCTACTCTTGCATGAATTTCGTGCATCGGGCCTCTAGTTGATTATAAATCTCAGAATATGGACACAACTCCTCTCCAATGCATCCTTCTCTGTACCAGTAGGTTTTGTCTCCCACAGGTAGCACCAGTGACATACCTGCGAATGAGCAGCCAACCCAAGCTGTACACGGCCCAAGGAGGACCCTATCAGCCTTTCCGTCGGGCATGTCTCTCACCTTCACTGTTCAGTTTTATAATAGCATCGGAGAGAAATTCCACACACACAATACCCAGCTTTATCTGGCTCGGAACAGGTATGCAAGTCAATGACACTGTGGTAGAAATCCTTGCCGATTAGGCTAGTATATTCTAAAATGCTAACAGATTTTCTGTAAGGGGTAGGACTATATGTCATTATTTGTCCATTTTGCTTTTCAATGTTTTCCAGGTTTTTACCTTTAACTCATATACCTTTTATACACTGTGAAGAAGTAATTGCTATGAAGAAAACCAAAACCAAACCAGGAGTCTGGCTGGGTCCCTGGGGCACACAGTCCCGCCAGAGGCTCGGCATTCCCAGGTGCACCCAGACGGCGCTGCAGAGTGAGCCTTTTGACCCCCAGTGCGATGTTCTCTCCTTTTGCCAAAGGAAAACCTCAGCTGGAAGATGTGGGTGTGGAGGAGGGGATGTGCTAGAGACTTCTCCCACTCCTGCTTTAGAAACGCCTATATTTATAGCCTGTGCAGTGACCTTTCTAGTCGACAGCAATTTATGGTTTCTTAATTGGTTTTCTTGAAACAGGCAGTGGTAACTTATGTCCCAGGCAAGGGAGGAGCAAATCCCACCAGAGACCTGGGTGAGGGTTGGGGGTGGATGGGGGGAGGTAGGGGTAGGATGGGTGAGGGGAGCAGGGAGGTAGCAGGAGAGGTTGGAAGTGGTCTCTTCACAGCCTCCCTGACACACTGAATTACTGTGACTTTCATCAATCTGGTGAATCACAGCAAGGAGATGTTGGAGAGGCTGGGCTCCAAATGAATAATTCTTGATGTTCTATATTTATTTGTCCTCCTACAGTGATGTCCATGGCCAACTTCTAAGGTTGGGTAGCTTTTTTCCCACATTTGGGACCACCTGCCTGGTAGCCAGGCAATGGAAGAGTCAGCTTGCCTGGCAGCATTGAAGGGACAGGGATGGGGAGGATTCAAGCCACTTGTTAAGCCACTGAAAGAAAATAATCACAGGAAGGGGACTGGAGGGAGTGCCCTACACCCCCAGCATCTAGCTTTTGTGCACTGTGATGTGGCTCCATTCTGGGCCATCTCCTACATAAAAGAATGAGACACAGCACCTTTTTTCTTTTTCTGGCATATAACAGGAATGCAGCAAAAGTATATTTTTCTCTCCAATTTTGTGTTTTGTGTGTGCAGGTGTTTTTGCCCTTCACAAGATAAGCCCCTCTAGGGACGATGCCACGGCATATTTTCTCTGGACTTGGGTATGTAGGTACAGTTGTCCCCTGAACAACACAGTTTGAACTGCGCAGGGCCACTTATTCACACATTGTTTTCAATAAATATGTACAGTACTGTAAATGCATTTTTCCTTATGATTTTCTTAATAATTTTTCTATAGCTTACTTTATTCTAAGAATACAGTATATAATGCATATAACATACAAAATTCGTGTTGATCCACTGTTTTTATTATTGATAAGGCTTCTGGTCAAGAGTAGGTTATTAGGAGTTAAGCATTTGGGGGAGTCATTTGGGGGAGTGGATTTTTTACTGTGTGGGGGATGAGGGTGGCACATCTAACCCCCATGATGTTCAAGCATCAACTGTATTTAGGACAATCCTGGACACAGAGTGTGAAGGGAAGTGCAGGAGGTTACACCAGAGGAATAGCTTTATTGTGCCAGGCACTGCGTTAACTGCAAATTTATTCATCCTCACAGCGGAGTCTATAACACAGACTTGTCTTTCTTTTCAAACCAGGCGAGAGTTTCTGGGATTAAAGTAACCTGCCCAGGTCACTAGGAAGCAGCATAGCTGGGATGTGGACTTAAGCAGCACAGCTTTGAGCCCCCCACACTTACCCCTCCACCCCTGCTCTCAAAGAGGAGGCCTGGACCTTCGGGGGTCGGGGGGAGAGGTGAGAGGGGAGGGCATGAGGACAAGTATAGCTGTGGCCAGGTCATTCTTAGAGAGGACAGGAGATTCTGGAAGACTACAGGTTCTGGGGGTATAGGACAAGCTTATCTTCAAATATAACCAACTCTGCCCAACCCTGAACAGCCCAGCCTTCCAGAAATCCTCCAGCCTGGGTCACTGTAGACCAGAGCCCACCTCCAGCTCGTGTGCAGATGGCAGGCCTCTCGGTGGGCCCAGAGGAGGCAGGAAGCTCACGTGCACGTCTCCCCTTAGGGACTTCTATTCCCAGTGTGTCCCCAAGGGTGAAGGTGGTCAGGGTTTGAGCAAACTCCGGAGCCAGGAGGTATCCTTAGGGAACTGTCCCTTAGAGCCCCGAGCCTAGCCCACCAGGAAGCACAATTAGGTTTTTATGTGCTCAATTGTAGAACATTTGGGAAGTTTAGAGAAGTGGCCGTCGCACACAGTGACTAAGGTTTCACATAGGCTTAGGATCAGTATCAATGTGACCTTGGGCAGCTTTTTAAACCTTTCTGTGTCCTGCTTTCCTCATAGATAAAATAAAATGATCTTTTCCTACTTCTTCTGTTGTTTCAATGGAATGTTGGGGGGGGGGGGGGGGTAGAAAACAGACACAGGGAGGCCTGGATTGTAACCCTGACCCAGTCTCTAACGAGCTGGGTGGTCTCAGATAAGCTTCTAAACTTATTTGCAAAAGGAAGGTGTGGACTCAGGACCTCTAAGGGTCACTTTGGCCCTCATGTTCTTCATTCTCAACCAGGAGGGCTGCCTGGTGGAGTGGGCCTAAAACTGTGGGTTCTAGAAAGGGGAGGAGACGGTAGTAGCTGCAGAGTCCGTGGGAAGGCAGATGGACACAAGAAACTGTCCAGAACCCTGACAATGGCCCTTAAGAACCAGGTCTCCATGAGCAAAGGCCCCTCCCCCCCTTATCAGAACATAAGGCGGCTCTGCCCCACACCTTCTTGCTCAGCTCCTTCGACAAATGAAAGACATCCAGAGGCAGCCCCCTGACCACATCACCTGGCCTCACTGTGTTCCTCCCAGGCCCCCTTCGCCCCTGCCCATCTCTACCCCCGCACCCCTCACGTGAGCGCCCTTCTCATCCCCCTCTACATTTGCTAATTCAATGAGTCACAGGTCTGTTAAATTAAGCCCACTGCTGCCCTGCCAGAATCCTCTAACAGCCCTAATTGGAAAAACAGCCTCAACCTCTGCCTATCACAGCTGATTATATCTGCAAACAGAGGGGCCTGGTCCTTGTCCAAGCTGCACGCTCCACCCAGGCCGTGAGATCATGCCGCCCGGTCCCCTGGGGCTGTCTGAGTGGGTAGGAGTCAGCCCGGGGAGGCGCCTTCTCCACACCAAGGGGCAGCAGCTGGCCTCCTGGGCTTTGCCTCTGACGGCATAAACCAATCTGTGCTCATCACAGGGAACTGGAAACAACTCGCTCTCGAAGGAGGAAGTCTTTTTTCTCTAACCTGCGTCCACAGTCCCAGTGGAATCTTGAACCAGAGGGGAGGATTTACTCCAACAAAGGGGACACTTGCCTCAGGGAGCCATCCTGAGGGACCACAGTCCAACCATGTCTTAATTCCCAGGTGCCTGCACATTTGAGTTCCTTTCTCAGGGCTCAGAGCAGTCAGCTGATCAACAGAGAGCTCTCTGGGCATCTATTACGTGCCCTAGCCGTAGGAGGCTGGAGGGGGGAGGGGTGGAAGCACACAGAAGTTTAATCACTTTTCCTCATTAAAACACCATTAAAAAACTTTTTGAGATAAAGTTCAAATTTTAACCATTTAAACATGTACAATTTGGTAGTATTTTAGTATACTCACAATGTTGTCAACCATCACTACCTACTTCCAAAATATTGTCATCACCCCCAAATAAACCCTGTATCTATTAGGCAGTCACTCCTCATTCTCCCCTCTTCCTCAGGCCCTGGAAAACCACTATCTCCTTTCTGCCTCTATTAGATCACAGGGTTTAAGAGTCATCCTGCACACCTGCTTCCCCCCTTTCCATCTCTCCATTTTTTCATAACTGGGTACCAAGAGACATGAAGCACATTGGATGCTTTCATTTCCAAGATCTCAAAGCACTAAAAACGGCAGGTTCCTCGGTTCTTGCCACACATTGTGATTGACAGGTGCCCTCTGTCCCCACATCACCAAGATGCCGAGAAGCACACTCCTGGTCCTTTGGTTGAAGTTTGGAACATAGCTCCAGTCTAGCTGATATCAGTAGATAGTGTTAGATGGCTCACCCGTGTTAAGAACTTGAGTTATTTTGGCATGAAAAGTAAGGCATCCTAAGCAAACATGAGAAACCACAAAGAAAGTTAATGCAAACTGTTTGGGGGCAGGTACTGGAATAGGAATCAGGAAATGTTTAGCGAGCACCAGAATGGGAGGGCTGGTTACAATGCATTGCTGGCCCCGGCCCCGGCCCCGGCCCCAGAGCTTCTGATTCAGCAGGTCTGGGTGGGGTGGAGAACGCGCATTTCTAACAAGCTCCCAGGTGATGCGCATGCTCCTGGCCCAGCACCACAAAGAAGGACTGAGGCGTGGACTCAGGATCCCCACCCCTGAGTGGACGAATGGCCACAGCACAGAAGAACAGTCACCATCTCGTGCATTTGGCTTTGTTTATGGGCCACTTCTTCAAGCTCACTGACGAGAGTCACTGGTAAATTACATTGCCTGTATTTTCATAAACATGTTTTACATTCAAAATTTTCCATTGCGCTCTAGAGAGACACACTCAGCAACTCCTTAATGTGCTTGCAAAGGGCATAATCAAATAGTAAATAATTCTCCTTCTGAATAGAACCGTGACTGTAAATCTACATATTATATTCTCCTACTAGTTATGGTTCCCTTGGAGACCTTTACCCATAACATAAAAATACACTTGCATAGCCCTGGGCCCTTTTGGCCCATCACCTATAGGGCTCTCTTTTGAACGAGTGTGTCTTGACTTGTCCTATAATATCCACATGAACCTGCTCGGTCCCAGCCCCCCAGGATTTTGCTCCAGGGATGGAGCCAATATCAGACTTTGGGTCATGGCCAGACATCCTTCGGGGCATGCATGCTTTGTAAAAAAATCATATCTCATCAGAAAATAAATGATAATATTCACAACAGTAACTTCATACACATATACACACACAAGCACATACAGTATTTTCACATCATCTAATATAAAGCTCAAAGCAACCCTGTGACATAAGTGATATAAGGTGGGATGGCATTATTATTATTTTATTTAACACATACATCAATTCGGGCTCAGTGCACTGAGGTGATTTTCTCAAGACCCCCCAGCCAGTGGAAGCCAGGCCTCTAACCAAGACCATGGCCACCTATCATAGCTTTCTCATTCACATGAATCCCCAGAGTTAAAACCCCACTTGTCACTCTGGCCAGTGTTGCTCAGTGGTGGAGCGTTGGCCCATGTACCAAAGGGTTGTGGGTTTGATTCCTGGTCAAGGGCATGTACCTGAGTTGGAGGTTTGACCCACAGCCCTAGTTGGGGCATGTGAGGGAGGCAACCAATCAATGTCTCTCTCACATCAAAGTTTCTCTCTCTCTTTTCCTCTTCCCTCTCTTGCACTCTCTCTAAAATCAATGGAAAAAATATCCTCAGGTGAGGATTAACAAAACAACAACAAAAAAACAAAACTCCACCTGTCTTTATGGAGGCTTTGGGACATCCGCTTGAAAACAACTTAAATCTATCAGTTAATCTACAATGGGATAGCAAAAAACAGTGGGAGAAGATAAGCAGGAAATGAGAATGCATATTAGTATTCAGTTTTTAGTCTCAAATGCCGAAATGCAAAACCATGTTCCCTGGAACATTTCAGTCTATTCATTTAGCTGAAACATCATCTTATAACTGCCTGGCTCCTTCTCTGAGACCCACTAGCCAAGTCCCACTGGGGCTTTGGAGGCCTTCGGAGGAAGCAGTTCTCTGTGCCAGCTAAGAGCCACCTGACTCCCATTAAACTACTGGGAGATCAGGAACACTGATGGGCCAGGGGCACCTGGGCTCTCCTGGGGCTGCTTTATTAGGAAGTAAAGACAGGATCCCCACCGCTCTAGCCAACTCCTCCTCCCCCACAGCCTAGGCCAATGATGGCGAACCTATGACACGCGTGTCAGAGGTGACACGCGAACTCATTTTTTGGGTTGATTTTTCTTTGTTAAACGGCATTTAAATATATAAAATAAATATCAAAAATATAAGTCTTTGTTTTACTATGGTTGCAAATATCAAAAAATTTCTATATGTGACATGGCACCAGAGTTAAGTTGGGGTTTTTCAAAATGCTGACACGCTGAGCTCAAAAGGTTCGCCATCACTGGCCTAGGCCCTAGGCTAGCTCCCTCTTCAAATCCAACCCTTCTTCTACTTCTGCCACCAAAACCCTGGTTCAGAGCCCTGTGCCCCATCTCAGACTAAGGACAGTATAAAGTATTTTAAATGCTTATTTTGATATAAGTTTTATTAGTACTGACTCCTTTCCTAATAACATAAACAGTAGTAAAGATTTTTTTAAAAAAGTCTAAGGAAAATAAAAACCACCCAGATTCATAACCCAGGATAATCACTGTCACTATTTTCTACCATTTTTCAATATATGAGTATATATTGAAATATGTAGGTTTTATCCCTGAGATAAAGATAAAACCTAAACACTCCTTGCCTCCCCGGGTCAGTCTTATCTCGGCCTAGAAGCTCTTTCCCAAGCCCTGTAATTCTAGCTTAGAGCCTGAGACACACAGTGTGTGTCTGTGTGTCTGGCTGGCGGGTCTGTTAGGCCCTGCAGTGCTGGAAAGGACAGTGCTATTAGGCAGGGCGGGTGGTATCAGACCCCGCTACGAGCCCTTTGGTACCTACCACCTTACACACACACACACACACACACACACACACACACGAGGCTTTTAGAGATGTATGTTAACTGAACAGCCCCTCGGCCTGTGTGTGGCGCTGCCTATAAGCCTTTGCTTGAGAGACCTGGATCAAATCCTCATTTTGTTTTAGGTTCCATGGTATGAAAAATGTCTTGCTCCCCTTAGCTCCTGGGGCATGTGACAATCGCTCCACTTCCATGTAACTAACCACGGTCCTTAATGCGCATGCTGTCTCGCCCTCTGGAATTCCTAGTAGCCTGAAATCATCCTTATGCTGCCTTTTATTTTTATAAAGTGCTATTCACAAGTAGGTGCTCAGGGTCGGTTAAACTGAAATTGATAATGGATGGATAGGGCCTTGGGCCCATCCACCTTCACCTGATCTGTCCTGGGTGGCATCTTTTTGAAGCCAAGGTCGGCGGGGTATGAGGAGGCTGCTCTGGCCGCCCACGATCTTTCCTGGGTCAACGGGGTTCTGTGCTCAGAGTTTATGGCGGGAGGACAAGTACTAGTATAGTCACAACTGCCAAGATGAGAAACTGTTTCTTTATATCTTACTTCAACCCACAAAGGATTTTAGGTGCTTCAGAAATACATTAACATTCAGTAGAATAAAAATTAAGTAGATGGAGATGGCAAGGAGGGTAGCATAGCAATGTGTGGCCAGCCATAAAGTCAGTATACAGAATGACTGGCCATGGGCTGCAAATCGAACTCTGAGGTGCTTAGCAACCAAAGCAAAAAGGGAAATATGGTCATTTAGAGCAAATCGCAGTTTAAGAGGAGCTCAGTTTGCTTCCCACTAAGCCTTGAGAGGAACGTCTCCTGAGGATCCTCTCAAAGGGGAGCTGAGATCTACAGAGGAAGGTTGAGAGCTACTACATTGTCAGCAATATAGAAAGGCAGCTCCTAACTGTATCTCCCAGGGCTGAGGGCCTACCCAAGCACAGCTCTCTGAAAGGGAGTGTGCCGGAGGCGACAGTGTTCACACCCACAGCTCTCGGTGGGGGAGCTTCATCTGGAGCTGAGGGCATCTGGAGCGGTTCTGATGGGGCTGCCCAGGGCCCAGGAGGTCTGGGGAGCCTCCTCGAGGTTCGGGGGCGGGAGAGGGGAGAGGGCAGAGTGGCTGGTGGTGCAGACGCTGATTTCACAGACCTCTGGCCTCTGCATCCATCTCACCCGCAGCATCTCTGCTCTTCTATTTTACATAATAGAGTTTGGGGGTCAGCTGTTTGACAAAGGAGTTTTGCATCAACAGAATGAAGCTCAAAAACCTGTCGTGAGTAATATTTCTCTTCGCTGACCTTTTGACAAGCATTTGCCAGCAGACTTTAAATTCATGTTTAAATTGTAGGGCAAAAACTTAGAAGGTTTCTATGACTAAGCATATACCCAGAAGAACTGAAAACAGGCACTCACACAAATACATGTGCACACATGTTCATGGACATACTATTCACAATAGTGAAAAGGTGGAAACAGCCCAAATATTCACCAATGGGTGAATGGATAAAAAATTGTGGCATATACATGCAATAGAATATTATTCAACCGTAAAAACGCATGACATTCTGATGCTACAACACAGATGAACCTCAAAAACATTATGTTAACCCTGGCTGGCATGCTCAGTGGTTAGAGCATTGGCCCATGCACTGAAGGGTCTCAGTTTCGATTCCTGGTCAAGGGCATGTATATACCTGGGTTGCAGGGCGCATGCAGGAAGCAACAATTGATGTGTCTCTCATATCGATCTCTCTCTCTCTCTTCCCCTCCACCCTTCACTCTCTAAAAAAATCAATGGAAAAAGTATCCTATGGTGAGGATTAACAACAGCAAAAAACATTATGTTAAGTGAAAGAAGCCAGGCACAAAAGTTCATATATTGCATGATTCCATTTATATAAAATTTCCAGATTGGGAAAATTCAGAGTGACAGAATGCACACTGGGGAGAAACTACCTAATGGGTATGGGGCTTTCTTTTGGAGTGATGAAAATGCGGAACTAGATACAGGTGGTGATGGCACAGCACTGTGAATGCTCTAAATGCCACCCAATTGTACACTTTGAAATGGTTATTTTATGTTATGTGAATTTCACTTCAATAAATTAAACAGAAAAAGTTGGAGGGCAAATCATCAATGTTGCCAATTAAAGGCCATGTCACAATCTGACAGTCAGCTGAGCCGAGGGGAGGGCTGACATCCTCGTGGGAACTGAAGGGCTCCATCTGGACTGACACACACATTCCTCCTTACAGAGCGCAGCTGAGGGAATAAAGGGCCGTATGTGGACGTCAGGGTGGGAAAGTTGCAGATGGCTTTTCTTTCATGTGGTTCCTGCCGAGGATTCGCACTGCTCTTATCTCTTCAGCACCTGGCCCGAAGTAAGTACTCTTACGTGCTAACTGGCCCACTAGACCACAAATCAGTGTAGGCCCCTGTCATTCTGACTCCATGACTCACCTACTTCACTTACCCTCATATGTAACTATTTCCCTATTGTCCTTCACCCCTATCAATTCATTTGGCCTCATTTGCTTTTGAATATATAACGAAGAATTAATGAGCATAAATCTTCCCTGCCAAGGACTCCACAGAAAGTATAGAAGTAGGCTTAACCTCAATGAAGATACAAAGTCAGACTGGTCTTTCTCCTGTTCTTTCCTGCTCTTCAATTGAAGGTCAGCCTCAGCTGCTTTCTGAGGGGTCCCAAGCTAATCCCAGGGTGTCATGTGCTCACTCATAAGACAACATACTCTTTCATATTTCCATCCATCCATCCATCCATCCAGTTGATATTTATTATTGAGTGTTGATCATCTGCCAGGCACTAGGCGAGCCCATCACTGGGGCTGGAACTGTGGGCAAGACAGGCAGGGCTAGAAGAGGGAAGTGCAAACCCCAGGCACACTGACAAGGGTGCTGGGGCTTTGACAGGAAGTGCAGGGGGCTATGGGAGGGGTTTCCCAGTGGGGCAGACAGGTCTGGGGGCGCTGAGCTTGAGGGATTCACTAAACTGAGACCAAGAATTAGATCAGTAGGAGCCAACATGGAGAAGGGCTCCTCCCGCATCTGGAGTGGAAACAGGTTGTCCTGGCTACCCTGGTCTTGACCTCCGCCCAGACTGAGGGCAGCTTAGGACATCGAACCCCACAGGGAACTGAGAGGATCAGTGCTGCTGGTACCAGCTCAGCCACAGCTTCTAGTAAGTACTTTTCCACATGCTTTTCTACTCTGGCCCTTTACCTACAACTCCCTCCCCACTCAGGCCCCCTTTCTTTATCATAGGGTATCATTCTCAGCTTTTAGTGGTTTGTGGACCCTTTTGAAAATCTGATGTATGAGGTGGACACTCTCCTGAAAAATAAACCCATCCCCACAGAATTCTGCCCACAAATTCAGGGAATTCATGGAACCCCCCAGAGCCCATCCCTGGACCCAACTCCTCCCTGCCCCCTCCTCCCCCTCAGAGTTCATGAACTCAGGGTTGAGAGGGCCTGACCTGCAGCCCAGGAGGCTTCTCCCACTTCACTGGCCTGGCTGATGGCCCTTGTCCCTCAACGTGCTTGTCCCTCAGGGCCTGGGGGAGCTCTGCCAGGGGGTGGGGGGGAGGTTCCATATTCTCTTTCCAGGCCCTTTAATGCTGGCTCTGCCTGACCCCCTTCCTCCTCCTCACTTTCCCAGGCCTGTGCCCTTTTTCTTTCTCCAGATGCCTGAACCTCTCGCTCTTCAGGATCTTTCTGCCACCGAGGACCCCTTTTCCATGGTTGAGGCTCCACTCCAGGCCCCCGATCCCTCCTTTCCACCAGCTCACAGCAGTGCTGCCCTTGGCTGGGAAAAGCCTCTGGAAATGGGAGGATTCGGTGGAGCAGAAGCTCCTGACAAGCAGTGTACTTCCTTCCCAGGGGGGCACACTCAAGTCAGCAAAGCAGCCCAAGGCCGAGGCAGCAGCTGGTGCTAGAAAATGCCTTGAGGAAAGAGCACCAGAACTTGGAGGGAGAGGACAGGCTGGTTCTTTCAAAGTCATTTTAAAATATGCTTCAGTGTGTCCTGCTCTCACTGTATCTTGCTTAAGCCACTTTTTTTAGTTGTTATATCCATCTGAACTTAATCCTTACTCATCAAAGTGTTTTAACTGTTTTTGATTGTTTGTTTGCTTATTGGCCATCTTGGTTTTTTTTTTAAATCTTTATTGTTGAGAGTATTACAGATGTCCCTCTTCTTTTTTTACCCCCAGTGCCCTCCTTCACCTGGTTCCCACCCCTACCTTTTTAAGCAGAGGAGAAACTTGCTTAATGCTGGTTTAGGGCAGTGATTCTCCAATTCTCGTATTCACCAGAATCACCCAACACAGACGTCTGGGTCCCACTCAGAGCTTCTGAACCACCAGGTGTGGAGAGGGGGCTCAGAGCATGTACTTCGCAGCTGATGCTGAAGCTGCAGGTCCAGGGGCTGCACCTGGAGAACCACGTCAGTCGATGGATAGACTTGGCAGCAGAATGAACAGTGGACTAGAGGCACAAAGACTGAAAAAATGATCTAGGGGAGGAGGGGGTGACCAATGGCTTCTGCCCGCAGCAGTGAGACCTAAACCAAGGGTGGGGAGGAGGAACTCAAAGGGATGGGTGTGAGAACCTCAGGGGCAGCAGAAGTGACAGGGCCCTTGGGCTGACCGGATGTGAGCAGAGGAAGGTGCTGAAGGCGGCTGTGGGCATTTGAGCCTGGGGCACCAGCGGACGACAGTACCACTAACAGAAAGAGAAGGTCTGGAGGAGCCGCCACTTAGAGGGGAGCAGTTTGAGGTTAGCCTCATTCAGCAATGTTAAAGACAGGGCAGGAGAGAGGTTTGGCCTGGAGACCATGACCTGGGCGCTGTCCACTTGCGGGGTCTTTTGGAGCAGCTGGGTATGTGGTGTAGGAAGAGGACGGAGTTTCAAAAACACAATCCGAGGTGAGGAAGAAGGGGATGTGCCAGCAGACAAGTCAGAAGGAGTGACAAGGACAAAAGCCAAGGTAGGCTGGCTGGGTCAGTGCCGGGGAGCCCCAGAGTGTCCAAGAGAAGAGGATGTCATCGGTGTCTAAGGCAGCAGAGAGGCCAAGGAGGCTGCCTAGGATTTGAGATGATGGGCATGAGTAGTTTTGATGATGACTGTGAGGCCACGGGGTGAGGAGTGAATGACACAGAGGTAGTGAGGCTTCCCTGGTGAGGAAAGGAAACAGAGACAGGAGATGTACTTATCGGGGTTATGGTGGGAGGGGGTAATTTTATAAGAGTGAATATCCAAACAGGAGTGTAGACAGGAGGGAAGAACACAGGCAAGAGGGGGACAGAGCAAAGATACTAGAAAAGGGGGCAGTGGTGGCACAAGGTCCTGAACGAGGAAGGAGAGGATGGGGTGGGAGCACAGGCTAGAGCAGCCGTGGGCAAACTACGGCCCGCGGGCCGGATCCGGCCCGTTTGAAATGAATAAAACTAAAAAAAAAAAAAAAAAAAAAAAAAAGACCGTACCCTTTTATGTAATGATGTTTACTTTGAATTTATATTAGTTCACACAAACACTCCATCCATGCTTTTGTTCCGGGCCTCCGGTCCAGTTTAAGAACCCATTGTGGCCCTCGAGTCAAAAAGTTTGCCCACCCCTGGGCTAGAGGGACACTTCAGAGACAAGATGACAGAAGGGGAAAGGACAGAACCATTGCAAAGGAGAGAAGAGAAGAGATAGCAGCTCTCACTGGAGTGCCTTGGGAAGGCCCAGGGATCAGAGAGTGGACGCTGATGGATTCGGAGCACCTAAGGGGCAGAGGAGGACCCCTGTGTTGGGTGAGGCTCTGTGGGTGCAGAAGTGGCAGAGCTACAAACACCCGAGATGCACATGGCAGGACCCTCAACGAGGGCTGGAGAGGTGAGACCACTGGGCAGACCACCTGGGAAGGCCCAGCTCCTCCAATCAAAGGGGGAGTGTCCAGAGGGCGCTGTGCAGGTCCTGCACGGGTGGTGCAGTGGAGGTGGGGGGGGGGGGAGGGGTAAGAAGACAGATCAAGGAGGGTAAGTGACAGATACAAAGAAGAGGGTGAGGTCACATGGTGAACACGCAGGCCCTGCCAGCAGAGGGCGGCACGAGGGCTTCAACTGCAACTGGAAAACTGTCAATGATAATAGGACCAGGAATATTTGCGGGACGACTGAGAGAGCACAGGGCACCTGTCACTTCTTGTTACAATATACGTTGCTATATTTTCCCTTTCTTTCAAATCAAAAATATTTCCAGAACACCTACAATAAGTGGGTCTAAGGGCTATGATGGGGGATTACATGATGAGCTCAGAGAAGGCACACAAATGACCCGGTCAAGGAACGCTCCTAGGAGGCAGTGAGGTTTAGCTGAGGCCTGCGGGGCGACTAAGTCATCCAGGTGGGGTGAAGAGCGTCCTAAGCGGAGGGAACAGTATGTGCGAAGGCCTGGAAATGAGGAAGCACATTGCATTTTGGGAAAGAGTTTCAGGGTGGCTGGGGCACAGGGAAGAGGGGTGGGGGTGAAAAATGAGTCTGGAGAGGCAAGTAGAGTCAGGAGCCAAGGCCTTACCTATAAGGCACAGCCGGAGCTTAGAGTTCATCCCAAGGGTCTTAATAAGGAAATCTTGTCACACACCACATGGATGAACCTCAAGGACACTATTTATGCTAAGCAAAAGGAGCCAGTCACAAAAGGACAAACACTGCATGATTCCACTCACATGAAGTGTCTAAAGTAGTCAAAAGCATAGAAACGTAAAGTGGAAAGGTGACTGCCAAAGACCGGGGCGGGGAAGACTTGTGTCCAATGGGTAAGAGTTTCACTGTTGCAAGATGACAAAGTTCTAATATCTGTTGCACAACAATGTGAATAGACTGAAAGCTACTGAACTGTACACCTCACATGGTTAAGATGGTAATTTTTATGTTGTTTCTCATCACAATAAAAAGCCAACAAAAAACAACCTCTGAGGGCCATTCTGGCTGTAGGGGTTGGAGGGACATAAAATCCTGGGATGCTGCTACTTTGATTTGTGGTGGAAGGCGTATCAGAGCACCGTCACTTTCCTTCTGGGCAATGTGGTGGAAGGGAAGCTGAATTTGGAACCTTCTCAACTCTGGCCAAATCATTAGGAAGCACGAGGCTGCGTCCCAGCTGGCTGCAGGTAGGGGGCGCCAGGGGGCTGGGCAGGCTCTGTAACGTAGGAGTTGGGGGCTGGGGCTGGGGTTCACCAAATAAGAGAAACAAAAGCAAGTAGAAGCCTTTATCACCACCGGGCTGTCCTTGGGGAACATTCTGGGAAGAAAGGAGAAGGCCCAGTTGGCCGGGAGCAGCCATGCGGAGGGATCAGAAGTGACACATACAAATGTGTGTACACTGGGCAGACATGTGGGAGATTAGTGTGCGGCTGCGGACAGCAGGCTGTGGAGGGGTGTACACTGGGAGTACTGGGTCCCCGGGTCTGCTCCCAGGGCTGCACTGGCTGCACTGCTCTGAGCACTCACTATCATACGCCCATTTTCAGATTTGCACCAGCCTGGCCTCAGGGAACCCAGGTGGCAGTGGGCAGGACTGGTTGTCCAGCTCCACCTCTTAGACCTCTCCTGGGAAGGTTCCTCTGGAATCTGTACAGGCCAGAGAGCTGAGACCACGCTCACGGCACTGGCCGGTAGTATGACTTTGGTGCCAGGGAGAGGGATGGCAAGAGGACCCTAGAGTTCCAGGCTTCTAAAAAAGGAGAAAAGACGCCTCAAATGTGAGGGTGGCTCTCCACGCTTATTTTGATACTCAGATTGTTAGTTTGGGAGAGTTGGATCCATCCATCCAAAGTGGAGGCACAGGATGCAGACCCATCTGAAGTGGCCGAGGCCTGGCCAGCTCCCTGCAGGGAGTGCGGAGTAGGGAGACTGGAGGCCCAGCTTTGAGGCTCTGTCCCTTCGGGCCAGCAGTTCTGAACCTTTCCGCAGTCACCCTCTGGGTCCGTCACACTCACCATGCGTGACTCCTGGGCACTGGTGGTATATACACTCCTCTGTCTACCATTCAAGGGAGCAAACCCTTGGACACAGTGAGTGAGAAGGGTATGACTGAAGCACTAGTCTTGAACCAGCTCTGATTCTGAAAATCAGTTGTAACACTCCTCACCACAGATCTCGACACTCGCCTAGAGTCTTGGTGCCCTGATGCTTCTCCAGGCCCTGAGCTGCTCTTCACTAATGCTCTAACAACTCCCACCCCTGCCCCCAGTACTGAGGCTCTAATGATTAGAGTCTAATCCAAGGAACTGCAGTTGGACATGAACTTCACAGCTTTTTCAGACTCACACAGGCTGATGCCTGGTGTGGCCTTGGTCTTAGAGCAGTGGTTCTCAACCTTCTGGCCCTTTATTTATTTATTTATTTATTTTTAAAATATATTTTTATTGATTTCAGAGAGGAAGGGAGAGGGAGAGATAGATAGAAACATCAATGATGAGAGAGAATCATTGATTGGCTGCCTCCTGCACGCCCCCTACTGGGGATCGAGCCCGCAACACAGGTATGTGCCCTTAACAGGAATCAAACCTGGGACCTTTCAGTTCATAGGCCCATGCTCTATTCACTGAGCCAAACTGGCTAGGGCCCTTCTGGCCCTTTAAATACAGTTCCTCATGTTGTGACCCAACCATAAAATTATTTTCGTTGCTACTTCATAACTGTAATGCTACTGTTATGAATCGTAATGTAAATATCTGATATGCAGGATGGTCTTAGGCGACCCCTGTGAAAGGGTCGTTCGACCGCCGAAGGGGTTGTGACCCACAGGTTGAGAACCACTGTCTTAGAGTGTTGTCCTTGGACCAGCAACATGGACATTACTGAGGAGCTTGTTAGAAATGCAGAATCTGGAACCCCACCCAATCAGAACCCACATCTAACTAGATCCCCTGGTGAATGTGTGGACATTCAAGTCCGAGAGGTACTTAGACATCACGGCCGGCCTGTCCTGCCACCAGGGAGAGTGGCATCCAATGTGAGGCGGATGAAACAAACCACCAGCTGCAGCTGTTACCACTGTGGGAGGAGGCAAAGCGGGGCAGGAGGTGGACACGGAAGGCAGGTCACTATAATGCATGAAGTGCATTTAAATTTGGGGGCACTGAGATAAAATCTATGAAGACATTCAATCAATTCTGAGATCCTGTGATCTTTGTCATTCATTAACAGACATATGCTGACAAAATAACAGTTGTACCTAACTTTTACTGAGCTCTTAATTTGAGATCGGCACTGTTTTAAATAAAAGTGCTTTACATGTGTTTATTTATATGATTTTACATAGCAACCTCTTGAGGTATAGATTATCATTATACCCATTTTACAGATGAAGTAACCGAGGCACAGAAGTCAAGTGACTTGTCCCAGGGTCCGGCATGGATGTGTGCCAGAGCCAGGCTCTGAACCTGGCCAGGTGCCCAGAGCCCACCCTCTTAACTACCATGTGAGACTACCTTTAGAAGGGAAGCATTCTTCCCCGACAAAAGTTTCTTTGGAAGCTATGACATACCTTTAGGGTGATCAACCATCTTGGATGGCCCAGAATTCAGAGAGGTCCCTGGATGTGAGACTTTCAGTGCTAAAAGTGGGAAAATCTTGGGCAAGTTCATTGCTCTAATGATACCTGACACCTTGCCTCTCACAGAAGAGTAACAGGAAGGGGAGGAAATTAAATGTAATAGGAAATCCTTGGGATTCTAGAATTTGAGCCGTTGGAGCACTGACTCATGTCTGGGCAACCTGCTTCTATTTGAAGAACCCAAAGCCTGTCCATAGGACGTTAACCAATGCTCGTTGTCCACCTGTGGTGCATACTAATGAGAACCAAGCATCCCTCACTTTCTACTGGCTGACCCAATAACCAATCTCCAGCATTCCTAAAGCTGACAGCACACAACTGTACATGAAAACCAGTTCTTTATCTAAGCCAGGGGTGGGGAACCTTTTTTCTGCCAACGACCACTTGGATATTTATAACATTATTCACAGGCCATACACAATTACCAACTTAAAAATTAGCCTGCTATGTTTGGTCAAACATTTAATTAATTAACCCCTAATGTGTTAGCAGGGCCAGACCAAATGATTTCTTGGACCTTATTTCTCAGGACATTCCCCAGCCCTAATATAAGCCAAGAGAAAGAAGGCTGTCAGCTTGACACAACCTTGTAAAAAAATAAAAATGAAGCATCTTTCTAACACGTGGCCCAGGAAGCACACTGTCTGGGCCTCCTTGCTGCTCTGTGTCCCTAGACCATGAGGTCAGAGCCATGCAGGCAAAGAGCTAGGACACCTGGCAACCAATTTGCAAATGAACACAACAGACTTCCATCTTTGTGCCTGGGAACCAGGATTGCACCTCTTCTCCCCAGGACTGAGGACTGACTGACCCTCATACCCAGCAAGATCCCAGTTCTCTCCAGCACTTGAAAAATGACTCTCCTGATGTTCACTCCCATTAAAGTCATTTACTTGTAAATCTTGGGTAGGGAGCAGAAAGAACTATTGAATCCTGGTCACATCCATTTGTAGCGATTATCTATGAGATAGGTTACTAATGTGATTATGTCTCTGTCTTTTTGTGGTTATATGGCTTTTTAAAAATCATTCTTTCTTTGTTCACTCATTCACTCATCCAGCCATTCATCCACTTAACAGTAACATTTGGCATCCTCTCCATGCTATGTAACTTCTAAGCCCAAACCAAGAGGACATTTTCCAAGCTTTAAAACTCCATGCCTTTAAGCAGTATCCATTAAATAGGAAGGTGGGAGAGGGGGCTGTTCAGTGAAGAAACAGCTAACTTCAACTTAGCTCTGTTACTAACTAGTTATCATTCTCTCTGAGCCTCAGCTTCAACAACCCTAAAATGAAAATAATTCCTCTTAGAACTGTTGTGAAGTTTAAACGGAGAACAGTGTATAAAGAACAATACTCAATGCTTGGCACAAAAAAAGACATTCAATAAATGTTAGCTTAAAGACACTGACCCTAGAATCCAGTTTGTCCCTCAACCCTCAATTCACCTAACATCTCACCAACCCCAGTCAATATTCTTTCAAGCTCATTCTGCCTCCTCGGACAGTGTTCTCGTTGCTTGGGTCCCCTGGGGAGCTGGCCCTGACTTTATTCTGACTGCTAGGCTGTACCAGTTGGAGAATGTGAGCTGTATCTAAGTAAGCTGTGGAGGTCCTGGAGCTTGTTGGAGGAGGGATACACAAAGTCCCGTTAATAAATAAACACGCAGACATCAAGGCTACTGGCTGTCGTAGTAACAAGACTTTAATGCTTTCCTGGCTCCTGTCATCTTCAGGACTGAAAGCACTTAATGAATTAGTCTCGCTTGCAGTCCTGGACAGAAATACTGCTGTGTCTACAAGGAGCAATCAGGGTAAGCAGCCAGAGGCCAATCACTCTGGGGAGCGTGGTCAACCAGAGAGATCCCTAAAGCAGCTTTGTTTGTAAAAGTAATAATTGTGTATTAGAAAAATGTAAAAGTATAGACATTAAGAATTAACTGTAACTCTTGCACTTGCTGATAAGCAGTGTTAACATTCTGTCACACTCTCATACACAAACTTACTGTGCTCATGCTGGTTTCTCATTTAACAACAAGTCATGTGAAATACGTTTCTACATCACTTGAAGTAGCTGCTGGTTTATTAGAGAAGACCCCTATTTTTAAGCATTTCAGTGGAGGGTAGTTATTTTCCCTGTGAGAACAATCTTGTGATTTCTCTTTTTGGGATTTCCTTTTAGGATTTAGGGAGCAGCATGAGGGAGGGCACATGGATGGAAGAGAGGGCTGGGTTTGCAGAAGTAATCGTCGCTGGTGCGCCAGGAGTGGAATGGGATGAGGACACTCAGAGCCACAGTGGAGAACCTCATGGGGCACACGAGGAGAACACTGAAGAGGTTCTAGACTTTAGAAAGAACCCTGTGGTAGCAAGAGGAGGGATGCACTGGAGGAGCCTAGACTGGGAGCTTGGAGACCCCACACCTCTCATCTGCTCCTGTTTCCACCACGTAGTCACTTGCCTCTTGAGACCCAAAGGTTGCATCTGCTGTCATGATCTGGCCTTTGCCAACCTCCTCTTATCTGTACCTGTCCCAGGTTTTATGCTTCTGCCCTGGGTAAACATTTGGGAAGATTAACTGGATTGAGGAAAGCTCTGAAATCCAAATAAGCTCTCTCGCCCAGGTCATATCAGCATGTTCTTGCTCAATCTACTTTTCCACATTTGACCTTTCAATTAATGAGGCATCAGGAATCCAGTAACATATCAACACCTTTTAGCCCATGTCACTTGACGCTCAGAGACTCTCCCACAGCAAGCACTGAACCTCTCATCGGTTTCTCCTCCCCCCTTGCTCTGTTATGCAGTCTGGAGGCTGGAGAGGATGCTGGCTTTTGACAGCCATGTATCCATGAGACAGTCGCATCACCTGTAGAACTTGTTCTTATTGGTTCCCTGTTACTGCCCCACATTTAACATGCTCTACAATGTCCCTCCCATTCTCCTAAGTTTTCCCCCAAATAACTCCCATTTCTATCAACACAATCTTCACTGTTCAGTTGTTTGGGCTTAAAAACTTGAAACTTTTAGTCACAATATTTCTATTCCCCTTAGGGACTGTCCCAAACCTTCACCCTTCTTCCCGTGACCTCATTGGAACGCCATCTTCTTCATTCTTCACACACAACTTTGTCTACATCATGGAGGGTACTGATGCCAGCAAGGGTGAACTACTTGATCTTCCTGCCCTCATCCCTAGCCTAACCCAAAATCTTATCTGGGATGATCTCAAACTGTGATACAGTCATTACAACAAGATCTGATCAGATTAATATCTGAGGGCAGAAACCACTCCTATTCATCTCCGCCTCTCAGCCTGGGTACAGACCTGGCTCAAAGTTGGCTTCAACAGATATTATGAAAGGAATAAAGGAATGAATCCCATAAATGCCTTGTCCTCTGTTATATGAATGAGGTCAGGGGAGATTGGGCTCTTGAATTAATTGAACCTCTTCTCTCTTCACCCTGGCCTAGTGCCCTGCCTGTGTGATTAAATTCCTTAACAGAATCTTCCCTGGCTAAGCACCACATACAAATCCCTCAGCAGTAAGTAGTGGAAAAGCTTCCAAGTGCTTAGAGAAGAAAGAGATGGGTGCTTCAGCATTGGGATGTGAGACAAGTGTCGATGGAGGAATGTCCATCTACTCCTTAGGTACTAACAATCTGGGAGTATTGATGACTATTTCATACCAAAACCAATTATGCGTTCGGTACTGCACTGACAGTGAGGATGAAAATTAAAACAGCAGCCCACACCTGTTGATCACTTACTGTGGGCTAGACACAACTCTGGAATAGGCAACCTCATTACTACTTCCATCTTACAGGTAAGAGAATGGGCTCAGTGTCACACAGCTAATAAGTGCTCCAATATTGGCATCTTTCTTTAGGTTCTTCACCCTTTCTCTTCACTGTCCTCATCACTTCCATTAAATAAATTGATTCCTCCATCCTGTCTCCCAGCTATCCACCCTTCCTTCGATGGCAACACCCTCGTCTTCCCACCACCACATACAAATATACTGACATCTGCCCTTATCCTCTCCTCCTCCTCTTCTTGGCCCAAAGAACGGTCCCTCCTCTACTCAAAGCCAGTCCCTCCACCTGCATATCTGATGCTGTCCACACATCTTCTTAGGAATCTTATTATGAATTATCTTTCCTTAACCTATCACTTTTCCATTCAAGTGGATCCTTTCTGTTGGCATTTAAATGTGCTCAACTGTCTCTCATTAAAACATAATGAAACCACAAACATTGTATCCCCTGTGACATTCAATACTATTTGCCACTGAATAAATATTTGCTGACATCTTGTGAATGCAATCCTCACTTTTCAACCCAACTCTGTCTAGCTTCTGGCCTCATTACCCCTCTGAAGTCGCCCGCTAAAGTCATCAACAGCCTTCACACGGCCAACACTGTGCTCCTGTGGAGCCCTGGGGTTCTACCAGCTGGACTGAGGGTTTCCTGCACTAAAATAGAATCTTGGCAGTCCTTCCTCAATTCACAGAAAAATGAGCTGACAGAATATTCTCAATTAAAAGTTTTTGTTCTATAAAGTTCTCTTTCTTAAAACTTAGGGCCTGCTATTCTATGTCTGTGGTAGAATCTAGCATAAAATGCTCTCTGATTTAAAAATTATCATATATTCAGCCATTTTAATATGTAAATATTTCACAGTGCTATCTGGAGAACATCACAGTTTCCATGGAGTTCAGGACATGAACAAGTGTTTGATACTCACTGGTCAAATCCAAAGAAATAATGTTTTGCTCTTTGATTTGTTCTCTTGGAGGTATCTGGTACTGTTTACCATGCTGTTTGTTTATTTTAGCAACCAGCATTTATTGAACATACATTTCCCCATTGCCCTTTGTCCCTATTTTCACTAAGGCATTTATTACCTTCTCTTGTGATCTCTCCCATGGACAGGCATACCTTGTTTTACGGGTCTTCACAGATACTGCGCTTTTTACACACTGAAGGTTTGTGACAGCTCCATGTTGAGTGAGTCTATGGGCACCAATTTTGCAACAGTACTTGCTCACTCCATGTCTCTATGTCACATTTTGGCAATTCTCCTAATATTTCAAACTTTTTCATTATTATTATGCTTGTGATGGTGATCTGTGATCCGTGATCTTTGATGCTGCTAGTGTTAAACCCTCCACCAGCAACACGATTACAATTCACTGAAGGCTCAGATAATGATTAGCATTTTTTAGCAATAAAGCATTTTTTTACTTAACGTATGTAAACTTTTTAGACATAATGGCATTGCACATTTAATAGACTACAGTATAGTGTAAACATAACTTTTATATGCACTAGGGAACCAAAAAATCTCTGTGACTTGCTTTATTGCAATATTCACTTTAATGCAGTGGTCTAGAACCGAACCTGCCATATGTCCCAGGTCCGCCTGAGTTCCTGGAGGTCTTTCCCTTGATCCTCCTGTGGTATTTCCTTCTATCTCTCCCTAGCCAGCCGAGCACTTGGCCCAGACACACGGATTATGTCTGTTGAATGTAGGAATAACGGAATGAGTGAATAAGCATGAATAAAATGGTCAGGAGGAAGGTGAATCCTCCTCCCAGTGCTCTTCCTAGGCCCTGCTGCCTCCTCACTGAAAAACTAGTGGTGACAGCAGTTTGATGCCCAAAATGTTGATTTTCCATCTGTAAAACACCATCCATTATTTTTAAAGCAAAATGAATCTGATATAAATTTATTATAGCTTTATAGATCTTGGGCCTGTGGCCTGCACTTTTAATATCTAATCTATGGTCAAGCCGTGTTGATTTTACCACCCAAAAAAATCATAGTGATTGATTATTTTTATGGGGATATAAACAGTTTCATTCTGTGAGTACTAAAAAAAATACTATGTAGTATGTCTATGACAGAAGTTGGGTAAATGATGACATTACGAATATTGGTTTACTTTAAACACTCCATATTCTATTATAATCCTATGCCTTTAGCCAAGCTGTTTTCTTAGCCACTTCTACTGAGCTTGCCTATCAAAATCATACTTAACATTCAAGGTCCAATTAAAAACTCACCTCCTCCAAAAGGACCTTAATAATCTCCCAGAGTTACTTGGGCCAGCCTTTGATTCACTTTAGCTCCTCTGCACATGACAGCATATTGCTTGTATCTCCCCTGAGGGTGAACTTTAGTCTGCAGGGCCCTCTTGGTGATGTGAATGCTCCTCTCCCAACTCTGCCTTGTGGGCAACTCAAGCCCAGGGACCATGCCACCCACATCTTTCTGTCTTCCCAGGGCCTTGAACAATAGATATTTTCTAAATTGAAGTGGTTAAACAGATCATCCATTACAGTATGCTATGCAAACAACACTTTTTTGTGTGCGATATAAGGTGACTTGAAAGAAAATAGTTGGGGCACCCTCCTGGCTAGGTTCTGGCAGCCGTGGCCAAGAGCCCGTTCCAGCTTCTTGCTCTCACCCCTGCGGGCAGCAGCAGCACACAGAAGCAGCAGCTGCCCAGTGTGCTCCAGAATTTATTTGGGGGAAAATTCAAGCTGTTTCTCTCTGAAGTGGAATGTGAGTCAGAGGTGAGCCCAGGCCTGTGAGCTGCGTGGGAGGAGAAAGGTTTGCAATGAGCAGGGCTCTGAGTTCTCAGGCTATTTTTTTCCAAACAGACTCCCAGCACAGACCTGCGGCTCAGAGACCACCCCGTTCACCTTCCTCCTTGGGTGCAGACACAGGGCCTCAAAAGCCCATCCTCACCGCCCTTCTCAGCACTACATCTGGACCAAAGCAGAGGCAGTCGCTCCTTCGCCTCCCTCCGTCCCTGGGGAACATCACACACAGCCCACTCAGCCCAACCCTAACGCGCACACAGAGATAGAAGCAAGACAGATAGAAATCCAAACCAAGAACGCTGACTGCTTTGTCCCTGAACTGTGCCTTGTCCAAACCTATCCAGACTGCAAAGATTCCAGATCATCTATCAAGGCATGAAATGCTCAGCCACATGCTGTTAATACCCAAACTGAGTTTGTGAGCACCTGTGCGCAGAGAACAGGAAAGTCATTGAAGGGGGAGCAGAAAGGTGTTGTTTGCTTGGTGGCAATGAGCCTGGGCTCTCACACACACCTGATCAAGAGATTAAATGACATAGTGTGGGCAGAGTGCTTAGCAGACTAACTGAAATGAAGCCTAACCACCCAACAGTGCAGGGGAGCCCCGTCTGGTGTGGCTGGAAGCGAGCCTTTCTTCCATTGCTCCTGCTGCTCAACAGCCTGTCCTACCTGAAGGAGTGGAGGCAGTGCCTGATACCTGCCTCCATCCCCTTCGTGCATCCGCTGGCCTCACAAGCTGGGTGATCAAGAAGGCAATTCTTGGGGGAGAGGGGACACCACTGAGCTGGGCATCTGTGCTAATAAAAAGCACCCAGGGGCATCCAGGGATACATTGAGAGTGTGAAACTCAAACAACCTTCCCTCCTCCTCTGGGGCAATAGAGCCCCAGGTCCCAGAATAATTTCCAACCCTCTTCTTTCAAGTGGATCTCTCTTCCTCTCCAAATACAACATCATAAATAAACTGACATACCCTCTGCCCCTCAGATACCAAACCACAGTGCTCCTCCCGTGCCCTTATTAATGCCATCCGATTGCTGATGCTTCATCTTGTATAGGGGAACATTAGGAAATAAAAAGAGGGGTAGTTTCTATTTCTCCATTTTGCTTTCAAAGTTGGAGGATAAGATCTTGCCTATCCAGCTCAGAGAGGTCTAAACACACACACACACACACACACACACACACACACACACACTTCCAGTTTTCCAAGCACAACCTGCACAGTGAAAGGGATTTCGGATGGCCAGATACTATGGGCTCTGTGTGGTCTCACAGCCTGTTGGCTTTTATTACAGTGGGAACCTCTTAAGCAACCTGAGGGTGTGTGTGTATGGGGGGTGTAGTTCCACACCATTCAGCTAGAAAAGAGCTTGAAAAAATGTCAGGCACAGAGCAAGGAGAGTAATTTTTAAAATAGTTAATGTAATCACATGGTTCAAAATTGAAAAGATACAAAGGGTTTACAGGTCCGCTCTCCCTGGAGGCAACAGATATTAGGTTTTGTGTATATTGTTATGCACTGACAAGCAAATATCTTAGAGCTCTCCCTCTTCCTCCTCTTTTATAACGCGAACAGTAGCATATTATAAACACTCTATGCATGTTTTCCACTTAGCCATGTATCTTGCAAATTGTTCCATGTCAGTTTTAGAGTAAGCTTCTCCTACTTCTTTTTTTATGGATGAAGAGGCCAGTATTTGACTATTTGGAAGTACCACAAAGTATTTAACTACCCCCCTGTGATGAGTATATAGGTTGTTCTTTCACAGCTCAAATAATGCTACAATATACATATGTTTCTTTGTGCCCATAGGCAAGTATAACAGCAAGATAAATGTCTAAAAAAACGGAACCACTGTGTCAATGGCATGGGCATTTCAAATTTTGGGAAATGCTTCTAAAATGCCTTCCAAAGAAGTTGTACCAATTTATCCTCCTACCAGCAACATATGAAAGTGCCTGTTTTACCAGAACCTCATCAGTAGCTTATCAGTCTTTATGAAGTTTGCTAACTGAATGGTAAATAAGTATGTCATTATAGTTTGCATTTTACATGTTAAAGAATTAAGCTCTGTGTATTAATTAAATCCCGGAGTCCTACGTGGAGTGAAGAGCATGCATTTACCAGGCCAGCACTATCCAGGAAGCCTAACGGGGTCACAAACATCTCTTGTTCACAATGGCTCTGGGTTTTCAGTGACCGCGTATGTGTCAGTTCTTCGTGGGAGGAGAGTGGCCCCGTGGAAGGAGCAGGGACTTTGGAACCAGAGAGACCCGCATTCCAAGCACAGCTCTGCCACTTACCAGCTTAAAGATCTTAGCAAATCATTTAACCTCTTCTAAACTCAGTCCACTCACATGAAATATGAGGATAATAATATTGACTTCACAAAGCCTTGTGCATGGCACATAGACGGTACTTAACAAATGGCCGCAACTTTCCATCAGGTCAGATCCTAGACCTCAGGGCCCTTTTCACAACTGACAGAACCTGGAACAGCCCTGCTAGGGCCAAATAGCTCTTTTGTTAAATAGCTAGGGGGGGGGGGGGGGGGGGGCGGGATTCCCAGCTCCTCCTCTGACCCACCCAGCCTCCTTCCACAGTTAGCAGGAGATATCACTAAAACCCCTCGCTGTGCCTGGAGGGGAGAGGGGCTGTTTCTGTGCCAGGCTTCCCTGTTACCAATGATGTTTGCATTCAGACAGAGGCACTCTCTGGACTGAGCAGAGCTCATTTCCAATTACAGACGGGCAAGCTAGAGACAAAACAGAGACCCTTGGGCAAAACATGAGGGATTTGCCCTCATCAGCATTGGAGCCTTTCCCGAGCACGGTTTTCGATGAGGCCACAAAATGCAGATTTCTAGTTCTGGCAGAACTGCCAGTGATGCTCCAAACAAGGTTTCTATGTACACATGGGACCCCCACCCCACCCCCCACCCCACCCCCACCCCAAAGGACTTCAGAGGCTTTTCCCATTCCCACATGTCCTATCTCATTTCACCCTCCCCCCACCCCCCAAGACTGTAGAAACTATAGCCATTCCCCTTATGTGAGAGGGGAAACGATGCTATTGACTCAGCTAATGCCACAGCTAAACCTTGGGGAGCACATTTTAGTTCCTGTCTGGGTGCCAACATGACCCCCTATCTCTATATGCATGCTGGTTTAGGTCCCCTCGGGCATGGAGCTGAGCCCTCCTGAGAGAGAATTGAGAAGTTACAACTGCTTTCAGAGAACATTCCTTTGCTCTGTTTTCCCCTAGAAGGGAAGGGGCAGGACCTGAATGTACTTAGGAGCACTGCACTAGCACACACAGGAAACTGCCTTTCCCCTGAGGTCTCCGAATCTCCCAATTCTGAAGCAGAGTGGACACACGGGATCTAAAGTCCCTGCATCACTGTTTGCCTCTTACGCGACATAAAATGTGGGTCTGGCTCAGACACTGGAGGATGTGGGCATTGGGATCCAACTGCACAGACGTCCACCCCTGACAGTTACACTGCTGCCTCTTCAGAAGCCCCTAGCCCAGCCCATGAGGCTCCCCTCCTCCCAAACGCTGTCCTCCAGCCAGGCCATGCGTGCGAGCTGGGGTTAGGGTTAGGGCTCCTGGCTGGATACCTACCCACCAAAGTTGCTAGAAGAGCAAACTTCCAAGTCTCCACACAAACCCACTCAGAGAAAAGGAATGCTCGAGTGTGGCTGAAAAACATGGGTGGTGTGTGGAGCCCCAGAGTGCTGATGGAGAAGGCAGATCTCCCCCGCTGCCTCCTTCGCTGCCTGGGGGACCCAGGACACTGGGGGACCCAGTGTCACCAACCTGCTGGAGCCCCGCACTTGGTTCACCCCACCCTGGCCAGAGACTCGGAATGAAGGAGCAGAACTAGGCTTTCTTTCTGACCCGAGGCTTTTTGCTCGCCCCTTGGTCTCTCTACTTGGGCCAAATCCTCCAAGGCCACTGAGCGAGGGGGAGGGAGGTGGCTTCGCTATGGTTGGAGTCTGGAGCCCAGAACGCCACACCAGCCCCAAGGGATAGGGGTGCGGGCCACCGGCTCTGGGGCCTTCGGAAGACTTGCCTGGTGGCTCAGGCGAGGGTCCGGTGTCTCCACCCTGTTTTGGACCCGAATGCACAGGCAGAGAGGTGGAGGCGCGCCGCTAATGCACCGCCTCCCTCCTCATTCTATACAACTCCAGGAAAATCTCCAGCAAACCTAGCCCGATGGCCAGGCGGGCCCAGAGGTGCCTGCGCTCTCGGACCCACCTGGCCGCACAGACGGACTGGGCTGCTCCCCCCACTCGGTCCCGGCGCCTCTCACTCACGCGCGCCCAGCGCTCAGGCCACCGCATGGTCCTCGGGTGGTCGCGGCACGGAGGAGCAGCAGCGCGTCCTGTGGGGTCCGGCTGCAGGAGGAAGGGGCCGCGGAGGAGATCGGCGAGGCGGGCGGAAGCGAGCGCAGGCGAGCGCTAGGCTGCACCCTGGGGCAGGGACTCCGGAGCCCTGCCAGGAGGCGGGGGCGCTCGACCTGCAGCGGGGCTACCAGGCCGGAGCCGGAGCCGCCCGCCTCCCGCAGCACATCCGCGCCCTTCAGAGTGAACAGCTTACTGTGCCGAGAGGGAGAGCCAACTGCGGACCCAGCCCAGCCCAGCCCGACAGCGCCAAGGTCAAGCTCGAGATGGACAGTGGGAGGCAGCCCGGGCGCGCTATCCCGGTGCAGAGGCGCACTTTCGAGGGACATCCACGCGCGCGGACCCAGTGTCCTGCGGGGTCCTCCACTCGCCCGGCCCCATCTCCTCCCTCCTCTTCCTTCCTTGGAGGAACCAGGTGCCCAGGAGCGCCCCAACCCGTTACCGTTACCGAGGCTGAGCCAGCTCCGCGCCTGAGGCAACTCCCGCGGGGTCTGCGCTCGTCCTTCCGGGCACCGGGCACCGGGGGCTGGGGTGGCGCTCTGAGTACTGGCGCTGCACCGAGCCAGCCGAGAACCTCACGGCCCCTCCAGGTGGCCAGGGCTGGGGGCAGGTACCGAGCGACCTGATTGGTGCTGGCCCCACCCCTGGGAGAGCCCCCACCCCAGAGCCTGTCTACAGGAGAGCGAAGGGAGGGGGATAGAACAGCGCGGGCTGGTGCCTTCCTCTAGTTCCACTGTCCTGTGCCTAAGAAAAGCAAACTCGGAGCTTGGCGTGCTATGCACAGACAGGTCCAGCACGGGAAACCCTGCGAGAACAAGTCTTAGGACCAGGGTGCGTCGCTGCCCACAGGACTCCCGGAGGAGCAGACAGTGTGTAATCATAGTTGTGATGGGGCGATCTGGCAGGAAAGAAGCAAAGCCGACCGCCACTCCATCCACAGTGAGTGTTTAAAAGTCTACCAGCTGCTTCTGCGCTGTACCCCTAACGGCCATTTCTGACATCAGTCTGCTCTGAGAACATGACCGGAGGAGATGGAAGGGAACTGTCACTTTTTAGCACGTCCAAAGCATCGCAACGTGGAACTCTTCCCTGCCCTGTCCTGCTCATCTCTCTCCTCACTCTGCTCTCCAATCCTGGTTGGACTGAAGACCGGAAGGAGGGAGGGATGGGGCCATCCAGGTTAACAGGGGCTCAAACAGGAGTGTTCTCCTCAAATCAAATGTGTTCCTCCGCATACCCTGGGTAGTCTGGATGTTTCAAGTCAATGATGAATAATGTAACAATAGAAAATAAAATAACATATAATAAAATAAAAAGCTTGGTCCCTCAGCCCAGGCCCAACTTGTAAAGTAGAGGGAGTAAGAAATTTAGCACTTGGAGCAACCTGTATTATTCCTAAATCACTGTTCTAAACAAACAAACAAACATCCAAAGGCAAGCTACCCACCTGATCCTTCCAGCAGGTTTACCGGTGGCTTCAGCACTCCACTTATTTCCTCTCTCTTATCACAGGTTTTTAATTTTGACCTCAGATTTTCACGTGCTGCCTTTTCTTACACAAACTTCACACCTACATTCCTCCATCTCATTTCTTCTCAAAGGCAAAACTGAAATATGAAGAGATGTGTTATAAACAATTAGACAGAAAGTGAAGACAAGATACGTGTATAGCCTCATGAGTCACCATAAACCAAAGCTGTGCAATAGCACCCAGGTCATTGCCATCACCCCAGAACCTCCCCTGCCCACCAATTTTCATTCATAACTCTTCCCTTCCCTTCCCTTCCCTTCCCTTCCCTTCCCTTCCCTTCCCCTCCCCCTAAAGCAGGGGTGGGCAAACTTTTTGACTCGAGGGTCACAATGGGTTCTTAAACTGGACCGGAGGGCCGGAACAAAAGCATGGATGGAGTGTTTGTGTGAACTAATATAAATTCAAAGTAAACATCATTACATAAAAGGGTACGGTCTTTTTTTTTTTTTTTTAGTTTTATTCATTTCAAACGGGCCGGATCCGGCCCGTGGGCCGTAGTTTGCCCACGGCTGCCCTAAAGCAACAGTGATCCTTACTTTATAGTATTTACTTCCTTTATATCTTTAAAGTTTTATAAAATTGTTAAGCATCCCTAAACATGACCATTTAGTTTTACTTTCTGTTTAGCATGAACTTGTGTGCGTGTATGTGTGTGTGTGTGTGTGTTGTGTGCACGTGTGCGCTTGCTTCTGGCCTCTTTTTTCACTTCATTATGTCTGTGAGGTCATTCATTTTTGTTGCATGTAGTTATAGTTGCAGCCACTACAACTAATACTGCTAATAAAGTTCTTGTATACATCTCCAGGTGTGCAAATGCAAACTTTTTAGGGTGCATACCTTGGAGTAGAATTGCTGGGCTACAGGGTATGCTTATATAACTTTATTAAAGAATACCATATTGTTTTCCAAGGTGGTCATCAAATTTACACTCCCACCAAAGATGGATGGTAGTTGCTCCACATCCTTGCCAAAACATCGTATTGTTAGACTTCTTAATGTCTATCAATCTGGTGGATGTGTAATTGTATCACAATTGTCATCTTCATTTCATACCCTTAATTTTTTTTAAATTTATATATATATTTTTTATTGATTTTTTTTTAGAGAGGAAGGGAGAGGGATAGAGAGTTAGAAACATTGATGAGAGAGAAACATCAATCAGCTGCCTCCTGCACACCTCCCACTGGGGATGTGCCCGCAACCAAGGTACATGCCCTTGACCGGAATCAAACCCGGGACCCTTCAGCCCGCAGGCCGACGCTCTATCCACTGAGCCAAACTGATTACGGCATACCCTTAATTTTTAATAAGGCTGAGCACTTTTACATGTGTTTATAGCCTATTTAAATTTTGTCTTGTGAAGTGCTTGTTCAAATCTTTACCTATTTCTACAGTGAGTCATCTAACTTTTTCTTGATTCATAAAAGCTTGTTGTTTATTCTGTCTATATGCCTTTGTCAGTTATAGGCTGCAAGTATCTTCCTCTACTTGCTAATCTTGATCATTTGATCAAGAATAATTTTTAAAATCAGAATGTTCATTTTGAGATCATTGTAGGTTCACATGCAATTGTAAGAAATAAGACAGATAGATCCCAGGTACCCTTTACCCAGTTAGTCCCATTGTTAACATCTTGCAAAACTTTAGTCCAATATCAACACCAGGATATTGACATTGGCATTGGCATTGAGACACTCAAGATACAGAACAAAACCAGAAGAATCCCTCATATTTCCCTTTTATAGTCACATCTACTTCCCTTTGACACCCCTCCCCATCCCTAACCTCTAGAGACCTCTTATCTGTTTACCATTTATAAAACTGTGGAATTTCAAGAATGTTATAAAGGAAATCATACAGTATGTAATCTTTTTAATTTTTTCCATACAGTGTAATTTTGGGGAGATTCATCTAGGTTTATTTATTGGGTGGTATGGACGTGTCATGGTTTGTTTAACCATTCACTCACCCATTAAAAGACATTTGGCTGTTGTTCCTTCCTCCACTCCCAGTTTTGAGCTATTACTAATAAACCTGCTATAAACATTCATGTACAAGTTTTTGTGAACATGCGTTTCATATCTCTGGGATAAATGCCCAGGAGTAAAATTGCTGGATCATATGGTAGTTGCATGCTTAGATTTTTTAAGAGACTGCCAACTTGTTTTCCAAGGTAGCTATACCATTTTGCATTCCACTAGCAATGTATAAGTGACCCAGTTTCTCCACATCCTTGCAAGCATTTGATGTTGTCACTAGTTTTTAAGTTTTAGCCATTTGACCGATGTGTAGTGATATCTTATTGTTGCTTTAATTTTCATTTCCCAATGGCTAATGATGTTGAACATCTTCCCATTTACTTATTTGGCATGGCATCTATACTTCCATCTACATATTCTCTTTGGCTATCTATTTATCTTTTGGCCATTTCTAATTAGATTTTTTTGTTGTTTTGTTTTACAAAAACATTGTTGAGTTTTGAGAGTTCTTTAGTCTAGATCAGGGATGGGCAAACTTTTTGACTCGAGGGCCACAATGGGTTCTTAAACTGGACCGGAGGGCCGGAACAAAAGCATGGATGGAGTGTTTGTGTGAACTAATATAAATTCAAAGTAAACATCATTACATAAAAGGGTACGGTCTTTTTTTTTTTTTTTTTAGTTTTATTCATTTCAAACGGGCCGGATCTGGCCTGTGGGCCGTAGTTTGCCCACGGCTGGTCTAGATCCTAGTCCTTTGGCAGATATGTGGTTTGAAAATATTTTCTCCCAGTCTGTAGCTTGTCTTTTTACCCCTTTTACATGGGATTATAGAGAGAAAGTTTTTAATTTTAATAAGGTCCAAATTTTCACTTTTTCATAGAATGAGTCATGCTATTGGTGTAAATCTATCTAAGAACTCTTACTCTAGCCCTAGATATCAAAGATTTAGCTGTCGGTATCAAGTTGACAAATTTTCCTTCTATTCCTATTTTTGTGAAAGTTTTTGCTATAAATGAGTGTTGAATTTTGTTGAGTGCTTTTACATCGGGTTATATAATCATGTGATTTTTTTTGTTCCTTTTTTAGCCCGTTAACATGGTAGATTACATTGATTGAAAACAACCAGCCTTGCATTCCTGGAATAAAGCCCACATGGGTTAGTATATCATTTTTTTATATTGCTTGAAACAATATTTACTAATTTATTTTAAAGCATTTTGCATTGATATTCATGAAAGACATTGGTCAGTAGATTTATTTTTGGTTTTGGTACCAGGGTAACACTAATGTCATAAAATGAATTGGGAAGTGTTCCCTCCTCTTCTATTAATGGGAGAGTTTGTGAGGGATTGGTGTTAATTCATCTTTAAACAATGTAATTCATCAGCTATCTGGGACTGGGTTTTTCTTTGTGAGTTTTAAAATTATCAATTAATATCTACTTGCTATAGGTATTCAGATTTTTCTATTTCTTCTTGAGTTAGTGTCATAGTTTGCATCTTTGTAGGAATTTGTCCATTTTATTTAGGTTTTCTAATTTATTGGTGTACAATTGTTTATAGCATTCCTTCATCATCCATTTTATTTCTGTACAGTTGGTAGGAGGTAAGAGATTACCTCCCTTTCATTCTTAAGTTTAGTAATTTGAGTTATTTATTTACTTATTTATTTTTGTCAGTCTAGCTAAAGGTTTGTCAATTTTGTAGATTTTTCCCAATAATTAGTTTTGGTTTCATTAATTTTATATTTATTTTCTATTGTACTTATTTCTACCTTAATCTTTTTATTATTTCCTTCCTTCCTTCTTGCTTTGGGTTTAGTTTGTTACTTTTTTCTAGTTTTCTATAGTGGAAGTTTAGGTAATGAATTTGAGAGCTTTCTTATTTTTTAATATTGCTGTTTACAGGTATAAATTTTTCTCTTAGCACTGCTTTTGCTGCATAAGTTTTGGTGTATTGTTTTTATTTTCTTTTTTTAAAAATTTTTTTATTGCTTAAAGTATTACAAAGGGTATTACATGTGTGTCCTTTTTCCCCCCGCCCTGTTTTTATTTTCATTCATCTCAAATTTTCTAATTTCCCATGTGATTTCTTCCTTGACCTATTGGTTATTTGGGAGTGTATTAATTTATTCATATTTCTGAAATTCTCAAATGTATGTTAGTATTATCTAATTTTATTCCATTCTGGTAAGAGAACATGCTTCCTATGATATCAGACCTTTAGAAGTTATTGAGGCTTATTTTATGGCCTAACATATGGTCTATCTTAGAGAATGTTTCATGTGCTGTTGTTGGGTGGAGTGTACTATAGATGTATATCTAGTTTTTTTATAGTGTTGTTCAAGTCTTCTATATCATCATTGATCTTCTGTCTAGTTTTCTATCTATGATTGAAAGTGGAATTTTGGAAGTTTCCAACTTTTGTTTGTTGAACTGTCTCTCTCTTCAATTCTATCACTTTTTGTTTTATTTATTTTTGAGCTATAATGCCATTTTTCAGATCTGAATATGCAAGCACAACTTTTAAAGTTTCACCATTAAGTATAACATTTGCAGGTCTTTGTAGATGCTCTTTATACAGAAGGAAACTTCTCTCATTCCAGTGGCCATGGCATTTTGCAGTATGACTTTGTACTTCTCCCCTGAAGAGGTGGGGTCTCTTTCTTCACCTCCTAGACTCTGGCTGTCCTTGGGACTTACTAACAGAACACGGTGGAATATGGTGCAAGTAATACTGTACGAGTTCCAAAGTCTAAAGCTTAAGAAAGAAGCCCTGTAACATCTTCCCTTGTCATCTTAGAGCCCCGAGACCACCATGGTGTAAAGAAACCAAGGATGAAAGACCATGTAGAGAAAGAGTATCCACCACTTTTGCCATATACTGTTCATTAGGAGTAAGTCACTAAATCCAGCCCACACCCAAGAACAAGTACTGTACCTCTTCCCATTCACCTTACCCTAGAGTAGCGGTTCTCAACCTGTGGGTCGCGACCCCTTTGGCAGTTGAACGACCCTTTCACAGGGGTCGCCTAAGACCATCCTGCATATCAGATATTTACATTACGATTCATAACAGTAGCAACATTACAGTTATGAAGTAGCAACGAAAATAATTTTATGGTTGGGTCACAACATGAGGAACTGTATTTAAAGGGCCAGAAGGTTGAGAACCACTGCCCTAGAGTATATGATCCCAACCATCAGCAGGGGGTGGGGCAGCAGCCACACCTTGGGTGAACCATGGACTCCAACTTTGGACCTCTAACCAGAATCCCCAAATGCCCCCCAATGGCCCCAACTGTAAAGCTCATTTCTTTGTACTTCTATCTTCTCTTGGGGCTTAAAGCCAGTAATTCTTCATTAACTTGTTAGCTCTTTGGTGTTTTTAAGAAGATTTAAAACATATTTTAATTTAGAAAATAAACCTTTAACCAACCTTTTATTTATCTTCAGCTTATACTTCAGGAGGGTGGGTCTGAAGTACTTAATCTGCCACTATCGGAAGCCATGGCATGTGTTCATGTGCTGTTGTTTTAATCTGCGGGGACTTATTTAGGCTGAAAACGGCCTTTCTGCTAAAGATAATATAGGATAACATCAAGGAAAAAAGTACCCATATCCTTTGCTCTCTTAGTAAAGTAGCTTGCAAAGTCAATAATATTTATCTATTGACTTTCATTATAAAATCAAAGGACCCTCGGCCTGGCCATTGTGGCTCAGCTGGTAGGGGTGTTGACCTGCACACAGAAAGATCACAGGTTCCACTCCCGGGCAGGGCACATCCCTAGGCTGCAGGTTCAGTCCCTGATCGAGGAACATGCCAGAGGCAACCATTCGATGTTTCTCTTACACATCAATGTTTCTCTCTCCCCGCCTTCTCTTATCTCTAAAAATCAATGACAAATGTCCTCAGGTGAAGATTTTTAAAAAAGCAAAGTAACACTCAGACAGGGGCCACATCACTTAACAGAAGTGCGATGATACTCAGGCATCAATCTAGTCTCCTTGGCCAGTGGAAACATTTCCTCCTCCCTTATCTGAGGGGGCTGTTCTTCATTTTCCAAAGCAGTTTTGGTGGTGTTGGTATAACTGGGGGAAAATATTTTTTAAAATCTAAAAATAGGTTCTTCTGCTGCAAGCTTCCTGAGATATCAAAAAGGAGAGTTAGTTTAATTTCTTCCACATGGCCAACTCTGCCATCTGACATTCACGCCATGTATTAAATCAGCGTCAGGATTTAAGTTTGCTTTTTAAAGATGCCATGTACTGCTTCATCAGTAATTAAGACCACAGATTTCTCTAGAGAGGGACCAGATTATGAAGCCTAGATCAATGGGTTTTCTCTTATACAAGTCTATAATTTTTTATCCACAATTTGAAATTTAAAAATGTCCACAAGTTAGTTTCTTTCTATGGCATTGGTTTCTACTTTATATCAAATGAGAAGAAAGGGAATGTTACCAGGGGGCCTCTTCCTTCCCAGAAACTTACTGCCAAGAGTCCACGTGCTGCTTGAACCCAGCAAAGTCACATCAGAGAGCAGATGTGAAGGCTGTCTGGCTGTAACATCTGTCACCGTGACCGCCAGGACTGTTTGGAATGACTCTGCCTACTTTGATGGGAGTGGGGGTCTCCTCCAGCACTACTCCATATCCCCCCAAAGAGGAAATCCATTCCCTTTCAAAGGTGTACAAAGGTTACAGAGGCTTAGCCTTGATTTTCCACTACTGTTTTCAAACCACTTTATGGATGCCAGTGCATGGCCTTCTGATGGCTTCCCTAATGCAGCCAGTGCTTGCAAGTGGGAGGATAAATGCCCCCGTGCAATATGAAAGGTGAGTAGGCTGGAAGGTTGGTGGGTAAGGGCTCTCTGCAATACCCAACCTATCTTTCTTCCAATCTCAAACACCATCCTCATTTCTGCCAGGGCTGATGGGAGGCAGGCCCCAGAGGTAGGAGGCTGATGCTCAAATCTCCTAATGAAGTTTGACAGCAGCAAGATTAAAAGCACAAATGCAGCACCCAGAAAGCAGCGCAGGAAAACATATGCACCCTTTCTACGCCCATCCTCCTGCTATTGGCGCTTTCTTTTAGAGAGCTGAACCATAAGCTCTCTAACCATATCTCTATGAAAAGATAAATCTTTTCATAGAAACAGAGGTTTAAAAAAAGTAATAGTGATGAAAGAGCTTTTGGATAGTGAGTGGGAAAAGAGGGCAGAAGTAGAGTTTGCTGTGAGATTTCCCAGGGCCAGGAGCTGGGATGGTCTGCAGAACAAATTCCTTTTGGGAAGCAGAGATCAGTGTGCAAAGGACAAGATGACAGCTGCGGTAATACTGTCATGCTAGCGAGATTCATTTGTCAAACCAGGCCAACTCTGAAGGCAACTACCGACTTCTCCTCTCAGGACACAGTGAGGACTGTTACAGGCAAAGTATGAGCCTTCTCAGACTGGCCCAGCCTCGTGACTTTCTCTCCCCTGACGTCCTCAGCACAGGACCTCCAGCTCTGGGAAGTGAGTTGGTGCCCTGCAGTGACTTCAGGAGGAACATCATCAGCCCACTTTCCCTTCTGCAAGTTGCTTTTGTCTTTTTATCCCCGTGGATAGACTGTGGACATTTAAGTGATGACAACTAGAGAAATGTGTCTATTTGGCAGACATTTAGCAAACAAAAGACCAAATAAACCACAAACATACCAACACCACCCCTCTTGATTTGTCAGGAAAATACGAAAATGACAGAAAACCTGTCTAGAGACAACAAATTCCCTGGGTGCTCTCTCCTCTGCCCTATGACCAAGCTGAAGGTCTGACAGAGCAGCAGAGAAAAAAAGGAGAAAGATCACTTACTGTCTGAGATTGGGTACTTCGCAGCACCTTCCAGCACATGATTTCAAGCTGAAATGAGCTGTCATCTAAGTTCATCCTATCAGCACCAAATGCACTCTGACAGGCCACTTAAAACGCAAAGCCCTTCCCTTACAATTTCTCAGAGAGCAGCCTTTGTCCAACAGTGGCCAGAGATACACCATCATTCATAACTCCAGGGAACTCGTTGAGTCCTGTACATTCCCAGGACTCAAATGAGACAATCATAGATGGAAAACATTTTAAGGAAAAAAATGAATTTGGAATAGACATAGAAAGGACTAGGGATAGGAAATATAATACTAAGAACAGCTATGTGCCCACTCTGTGCCAGGCACTGGGCTCAGCACTTTATAGGCGCTACTTTATTTAGCCTGCACAACAGCCCAGCTACTGCCCCATCTCTCTGCCCACTCACACAGATCTCTAGAGTGAGTGTCTATCATAGTCTCCACTGTTACAGGCGAACACTGTCTCACTTTCTATTCATTCTTTTGCCCATTATAACCCAGCTCCTTTCCCTCCCCTCCCCTGCCAAGGTCACCAACCATCTTCATGTCGGGAAATCTTACAGACATACCACTACATCTTACTCCATACTTAACCTTTTGGCAACATTTACCAGAGCTGACCATGATCTCCTTGGGAATCTCAAAGGCTGGTCCTCCTCAGGCTATTTTATTTTTCTCATAGGATTTATCAATACCTAAAGCTCTTTCGTGTCTCTCTAGACTAGAATGTAAGCTCACTGAGGATAGGGGCTCTGTTTTGTTAGCTGCTTTATCCACCGGACCTAGAATAGTACTTGGCATACTGCCCCTGGGATACACACCGGAGGATTAAGGGAAATGGATGGGAGGGAGCTCTTTCTCTGTAGATACTTTTGAATCTTCTAAGTTTTATACAATTTGTATGTTAGTAGGTATAAAAATAGTAATTGCACAAAATTTCCCAAACATTGGATTTTACACTACGGGTAGTTAAGGAACCTTGAGAAGTCCTTCATCCCTCTTTCACAGGGCCATACCAAACTGCCCTACATTTTGTTTTAGAGGAAGAGAAAGAACACAGATGGGAAATGATTTTTGTATGTCATCTTGATAGTTAATTTTGGTTTTCTTGTCATCTCACTCAAACCCTGCTATATTAGCAGCTACTTTTGTTAAATATTATTATTGGTAGCTCATGAATCTGAGAAAACATTATACTTGGGGAAGATTGGCATTTTTCATCAACTCCGTAATCCTGGGAAAGTTTGCAGTGGGGTTCCTTGGATGTTGACTGTCCTTGGAAACTGGGAGCCAGTTCAGGTTTTATTAAGCCTGGCCCAGGTTTCAGGCCACAGATGCAAACTTCTCATCTATAATTAAGCAGACGATAACTTTGCAGGGAAGAAAGGTGATTCGTGAGCCCAAGACAGATTCAAGATGGTATATGCCCCTCTCTCTGCCAAAATGTCAGACACGGCCTCTGCGGGTCCGGACCACATCGTGGGAGCCACCACTGAGGCTGGGGATCATAAATCATAAAAACAGACGAAGGTGCTCTGCAGGGTTCTTGCCATGAGTCATTCTTCTTTTTTTGGGACCCAATTTGTTTGGAACAATCCTCGAGAGTTTGTGTTCCAATACTTGCCAAGACAGGTTGTGAGCAACAGGCTGACATACACAATGCCATTCAGTGATGGAGGTTTCTAGTTTTCACTAGAATTCACATAGACTTTTAAACAAAGTTAATCCTTATGCCAATTCTTTTTATTCCAAAGGCATTGCAAGTATTATTACAGAAGCTACTATTCCAAATCCCACTAGGGAAAGCTGTTCATTTCTAAAGATCTAGGGTTCAGACATAAATTGCCATAAGGGAAAATAAATGTCACCTGAGTACCTCTTACATGCCTGCATTGAAATTTGGAAAAGAAGTATCAGTGACTAATATACTCTGTAAATATTCTTCATGAAACATGAGGGGTAGGACAAAAATCATTGCTAAATCCAAGATCACTAAGATTTATGCCTATAATTTCCCATAAGAGTTTTACAATTGCAGTTCTTAAATTAGGTCTTTGATCCATTTTCTGTTAATTTTGTATATGATGCAAGGTAGGGTCCAACTTAATTCTTTTTCATGTGGCTATTCATTTATCCCAGCACCATTTGTTGAAAAGACAATCCTTTTCCCAAGGGTGCTATCCTTGGCACCCTTGTCAAAAATCAATTGACCACAAATGTATGGGTTTATTACCTATCAATTCTGTCCCATTGATTCACATGTTTATACTTATGCAAGTACCACACAGTTTTGATTACTATAGCTTTAATGGTAAGTTTTGAAATCTGAAAGTGTAAATCCTTTAACTTGGTTCTCTTTTTTCCCCCACCCAAGGTTGTTTTGGCTATTCTGAGTCCCCTGAATTAACATATAAATTTTAGGACCAGCTTATCAATTTCTACAGAAAGCCAGCTGGGATTTTGATAAGGGTTGATCAGTTTAGGAATATTGACATCTTAACTATATTAAGTTTTCCAATACATGAACATAGAATGTCTTTTCATTTATTTAGGTTTTCTTTCTTTCAGTAACATTTTGTATTTTAACACATTGTATGCGGGAAACGTATAAATACGTTTCCCGCATACAATGTGTTAATATACAGGTCTTGGACTTCTGTTAAATTTATTCCTACATGTTTTATTCTTTTTAATGCTATTGTAAATTGAATTGTTTTCTTAATTTCATTTTCAGATTGTTCATTGCTAGTGTAAAGGAAAACAATTGATTTTTGTATAAGGATCTTATATCTGAAACCTTGCTGAATTTGTCTCTTAGCTCTAATAGGTTTTGTGTGTGTTTATTAGGGTTTTCATTTACATGAGATCATGTTATATACAAATTAAGATAGATTTTCTTCCCCTTTTCCAATCTGAATGCCTTTTATTTGTTTTAGTTATCTGATTGTCCAAACTTGAACCTCCAGTGTAATGTTGAATAGAAGTTACACAAGTACACATGTTGTCTTGTTCCTGATCTTTTGGGGAAAGCTTTCAGTCTTTTAGCACTATGTACAATGTTACCAGTAGGTTTTCATCAAGGCCCTTATCAGTTGAGGAAGTTCCCTTCTATTCCTAGTTTGTTGAGTGTTTTAATAATAAAAGGGTGTTGGATTATGGCAAATGCTTTTCTGTATCTATTGAGATAATCATGTGGTTTCTGTATATATTTTTAGTTAACGTTTTAGTGGTTGCTATAGGGATTACAATTAACATCCTAAATCAGCGGTCGCCATCCTTTCGGACCCCACGGACCACCAGGGGTCCATGGACCACCGGTTGGCGACCACTGTCCTAAATTATAGCAAATACTTCAGATTAATACCAACTTTCAATTTCAATAGTGTGATGGCAATTTTATGTAAAAACTTGACTGGGTCATGTTTTTTGGTATTTGGTCAAACATTATTCTGGGCGGGTATCTCTTTAAGAGTTTTTTTTGGACAAGACTAACATTTAAATTTCATGGACTGAATAAAGCAGATTACCCTCCCAGGGGTAAGTGGACCTCATTTAATCAGTAGAAGGCCTGGCCTGAACAAAAGGAGTGATTCTCTGTTGAGTAACAGGGAATTCTCCTGCCTGACTGTCTTTAACCTGGGACATTGGCTTTTTCTTACCTTCAGGCTTGAGCTGAAACACTGGCTCTTCCTGGGTCTTGAGTCTGCTGGCCTTCGGACATGAACTATACCATTGGCTCTCCTGGGTCTTCAGCTTGTTGACTAACCCTGCAGATCTTGGGATCTGTCAGACTCCATGGCCACATAAACCAACTCAGAATGAATGAATGAATGAATGTCCTACTGGTTCTGTTTCTCCTACTGTATATGGTGCCATTCCCCTCCTTCTTCATGTTACTGTTTTCATACAAATTACATTTTTATACATTACATATCCATCAATACAAATTTATAATTATTACCTTATACATTTGTATTTTAAATCAGAAGAAAAACAGTTAAAACAAAAAATATATTTTACCATCTTATATATTTACCTATGTAGTTAGCATTACTGGTGCTCTTTATTTCTTCATGTCTAATGTCAGTTCAGCATGAAAGGGCTCATTATATTATTTCTTACAGAGCAAGTCTGCTAATAACAAATTCAGGTTTTAACTTATTTTGGAATGTCATAATTTCTCATTCATTTTTGAAGGATATTTTTGCTGGCTATAGAATTTTTTATTGACAGTCTTTTTCTTTCAGCATTTTGAATAGGTCATCTCATTGCCCAATAGTTTCTGATGAGAAACAAGCTGTTTGAGGATTCCTCGTATGTGATAAATTACTTCTTTCTTGTTGCTTTCAATATTATTTATCTTTGGATAGCTTGATTATGATGTGTCTAGGTATAGATGTGTTTGAGCTTATTTGATTAGAGTCCATTTGGTTTTTATTTTGTATCAAATTTGGGAAGTTTTTGGCCATTATTTCTACAAATATTTCTCTTACAGCCTATTCCTCAAGTTAAAATGTGTCCTTTGACATTGGTCTTAGTGGTGTTTTTGTGAATTTGACTCCAAAGGCAAGTTAAACAAAAATAAATAAACAAATGGGACTATATCAAACTAAAAGTTTTACACAGCAAAGGAAACTATCAACAAAACAAAAAGGCAACCTACTGAATGGGAAAATATATTTGCATAAGATATTTCCAATAAGAGGCTTAATAACCAAAACATATAAAGAACTTATACAACTCAACAATAAAAAACAACACAATTGAAAAATTGTCAGAGGATCAGAATAAAAATTTTTCCATTGAAGGCATATAGATGGCAAACAGGCACATGAAAAGATGTTCAATATCACTAATTATTAGGGGAATGAAATCAATACCACAATAAGCTATCACCTCACACCTGTTAGAATGGCTAATATAAAAACAAGTAAGAAATAACAAGTGTTAGAGAGGATGAGGAGAAAAGGGAAGCCTCATTGGTGGGACTGTAAATTGGAACAGCCACTATGAAAAACAGTATGGAGATTCCTCCAAAGATTTAGAGCTACTATATTACCCAGTAATTCCTCTCTGGGTATTAATTCAGAGAATATGATAACACTAAATTGAAAAGCTCTCATGTACCCCTATGTTCTTTAAGAGCAGCATTATTTACTATAGCCAAAATACAGAAACAACCTAAGTGTTCATCAACAGATCAATGAATAAAGAAGATGAGGTACTTATATACAATGGGATATTATTCAGCCATAAAAAAGATGCAATATTGTCATTTGTGACAACATGGATGGATCTCAAGGGTATTACTAGTATACTAAGTGGAATAGGTCAAACGGAAAAGGACAAAAACCACATGATTTCACTCATGGAATATAAAATAAAAATGTAACAAATGTACAAACAAAAAAACTTAAACGATGGATACAGGGCATGGGAACTTTGTCATGGGCTACAGTGAACCAGGGTCAGCGGGAAAAGAGTTGAAAATGAAAATCAGAGAATGCTGAGGATGAATATGGCTCCCTCCCAATTTTGCTGGGACGATCCTGCTTTATGAGATCTTCCAGGGATAGGATTTCCCTGTAGAACCCAGGTTGTCACCAAAGGTGTCCTGAGACATCTGGTCATTTTTACAAGAAAAGAGAACAAATTCTTGCTACTGGCATTACCAGCATCTAGTTGATCCCCAGGGCTACTGTTTATCCCCTCTATGCCTGGTCAGCTGCAACAGGCGCTGTCTTCTTTTAGTAAAGGATGAGCTCTTTTTACCATGGAAACAGGAAGCTGCACAGCCTGCGTCACATAGGCCCACAGTAAATGTTCATTGAGTTAGAAGATGACAGCCCTCTCATTTAGCGACGAGCACATGTCAAGGTGCATCTCTAGAGCGACAGGGGAAGGAAGAAGAGAAAGTCATCTGCCACCAAAGATGCTTCTCTCTCCATTTTCCAGTTTCTGCATTGTAGCCATGTTACTACTACACGCCTGTAAACTGCCCTAGATTTTTCTACTTAGCAATTGCCTATGAAGGTGGTAATTTCCCAAATCAATAATTCAGGAACATAGTAGTGCAGAAATCAGGTGGGTTGAAAATTTATACAAGGCTATTGAGTAAACATTATCATCTCAGGCATAACATATTTTGTCCCCGCCCCCCCACCCCCCCCGCCCTCCTAAGACGCTGTGGGGGGAAATGATTTTCAGCAGCAAATCTGCTTCTCTGTGCCCATATGCACACTCACACATCCTCCCTCTCCCGTTCCACCTTCCTGTTGGCGTCATTCGAGACGGACGCCAGCAGGCTTCCTGCGCTTGCTTTAATTTATCTCTGCGGAGCTCCTGCACTGGGGTCACAGGGAGGTTAGAGCTGATGCTCTTCTCACCACCCCTGCTTAATATTCACTTCGCTTTTCTCTTGGGGTTCACCAGAGTAGAAAAAATCCTCGGGGAGATACAAAGGGGACTGGGAAGCTGTGAGATGACAAGATACAAAGGGAATCGGAAGCTGTAGTGCTTTCTTTGGAAAGGGGCAACTGTGACTAGAGAGGTCCAATTAATTCCCTTTCACTGTATCAGACAGACAGGAACCTCAACCTCATGGTAAGGTCTTTCTAGGTAGGACTGATCTTGTTTATTCTCATACCCTTGGAGTTTTGCATAGGGCCTGGCATACAGAAAATAAACAAGTTTTATGTTAGGAGGTAACGCTGAGAGTCTGGGAACATGGTAATTGCCTGGGCAGAGAGGCGTTGTCAATCCCGTGCCTTGACCCAGAATGTTCCGGCAGAAGGACCATAACAACTGTGAGGTAAGTGCACTCCCAACTATGGCCAATATCTCCTCTCCAGATTAGGCTCGCTAAGGTTCTTCAAATATTTGTCATAAGACAAGTTGAAACCGAGGGGATATAGCGCAGTGGAAAGGAGCATAGGCTTTTGAAATCACTCATTCATTCAACAACTACTCATGTACCTACGTGTTATTGTTTTAGTCTGTTAGGATACAATAATGAACAAAATGGACAAAACACATGCCTTGTGGAATTTATAATGTGGTTGTTGGAGACAGACAGTAAACATTTATATTGTATCTTAAAAGTAGGTGCTATGGGGAAAAAAGTAGAGGAGAGTTAAGAGGGATCAGAATGAGTAGTAATTTCCAAAATGACATCTCTGAGAAGATGCAGATACTGGAGGGAGAAGAGCCAAGGCAAAGCCCAGGGGTGGGAGCTGCCTGTTTGGACTCCAGGAAAGCAAGGTCGGTGTGGGCAGGGAAGGGAGGAAGGAGGACACTGTGGGAGGTGAGGTCAGAAAGATAATGGGGGGCACACATCATGTTGGGCCTGTCGGTAGGGTTGGCAGATTTAGCAAATAAAAATATGAATTCCCAGTTAAATGTGAATTTCAGATAATGAATATTTTAAAAGTATAACTGTGTCCCAAATATTGCATGAGAGATACTAAAAAACTATTTGCTGTTTATCTGAAACCCAAATTTAACTGGCCATCTTGCATTTTATCTGGCAACGCCACGCGAAGGCCATTGTAAAACCGGGAGTCCTTGGAGGGTCTGAGCAGAGGCTGGATTCCTGGGGTGCTTTGTGGAAACGTGAAAGAGCAACGTAGGAAGCAGGGACACCAGATGATGGTGTTGATTCAGACCAGGTGGCAGGAGTGCAGTGGAGAGAAGGGGCCAGATTCCAGATACATTTTGAAGGCACAGCCAACAGGATATCCTGTCTGATTGGGTGTGAAGTAGGAGAGAAAGGGAAGAGTCAGCGATAACTCTGAGGATTCTGGCTGTGTAGTTAGATGGAGGGAGTTGCAATCAACTGGGTTAGTGAAGACTGTAGGTGGTATGGTCTGATGCAGATGGGACGAGGATATGGAGCTCCATGTTGAACCTGCTAAGTTTGACATCAGAGTGAAGAGGTCAAATAAGCATTTTACTATGGAGCTCAGGAGAGAGGTCCATGCTGGCGATACAAATGGAATCTTCAGCAGACGGCAATTAAAGCCACGAGACTGGAGAAACTTGATAAACGAGACCTGCTGCCCTCCTGCACTAAGAGGAGGAGCCGGAAAAGGAGAAGCTAAGGACTGACCAACAAGCAGGAGGGAACCCTGGAGAATGTGATGTCCCTGAAGGGGAGATTTGTCAGACTACTGACAGGTCAGGCGAGACGAGGACTGAGGGCTTCCTCTTGGAGTCAGCAACAGGAGGTCACTGGAGACCTCACCAGGAGCACGTGTGGTAGAGTGGAGTTGGTGAAATTGGAGGGGGCTTATGAGGAAAAAGGAGAAGCATAATGGGAGACAATATAGGCAACCCTTTGGAGGAATCAGACCTATTTAGTTCCTGCCTTTTATGTGACTTTGCCAAAGATGTGACTTTGGGTAAATTACTTAATTTTCTCAGCCTTAAGTTTCTCCTCTTGTAAAAAAGGAATAGCAACTGGGACACTGTGAGAATTAAATAAAATGTGTAAAGGTATGGCATATACTGTTAACAATATTATGACACAATATGAATTTGTCATAGTGTGGGCAAGACACTTAACCTTTCTGTGCTTCCATTTCCTTTTCTGTAAAATGGGAGTAATAACAGTACCCACCCTGTGGTGTTGTTGAAAGATTAAGTGAGATAATCTACATAAAGCACTTGGAACAAGCCACATGCGGCACGTTATCTGAACTCAATTAAACTGTTAATATCGCCGAAACCGGTTTGGCTCAGTGGATAGAGCGTCGGCCTGTGGACTGAAGGGTCCCAGGTTCGATTCCGGTCAAGGGCATGTACCTGGGTTGCGGGCACATCCCCAGTAGGGGGTGTGCAGGAGGCAGCTGATCGATGTTTCTCTCTCATCGATGTTTCTAACTCTCTATCTCTCTCTCTTCCTCTCTGTAAAAAATCAATAAAATATATTTAAAAAAAAAAAACTGTTAATATCCAACCAATTCTCTCATAAATGCTGGTCTACCTCTTTTGTAAATGCACTGCTACCCAGAAGTGAACAGGGTGCTGCACTTACAACTTCCCCTCTTAGATACTATCCTTGTATTAATGTGACCTAAACTCATTTCCTTGTGATGGCTGTGCCTCTGCTGTTTTGTGATGTGTGAACCTGTGCACAAGTGATGGTTATCATAACTGACTCGAGATCTTGTTGGGAGCTGAGCCCACTCTCTGAACCACAGAAGTTGCTTGTCTTCACTTGAAAGTGAGTCAGAAAGGTTAGTAGTTGTTTTCCATCTTCCCAGAGAACCCAGAAAGCATAGAGGTTTATTAACTCAGGGTGCAGAATTCCTGCAGGCATTCTGAATCATTTTTGAGAATCTGAGGAGGCTAAGAACCTTCCTCCAGAAAATATACAACCACCCAAAATTTAACACCCAGAGGTTAAAAAAAAAAATTCCTTCTAAAGACTCAAAATGTGTTTAAATTGTAAGAATTTTGCATTTCTCTACAACAGAAACTTATAAAGGAGGTAAAAAACATATTGACTTGGAAAGTCCCAAAGAACGATGGAAAGGTGACTTTTCCCCTTTGAACTTCCTCAGTGGAGCAAGATAGAATTAGTCGCTATAGCTTCCGAATATGATGAGGGGCTGGTGGGTGTTTCCCCACCACCTTCTGTAATAAAGACAGACAGACAGACAGTGTTTAAGTTCTGTAAACACAGACAGCTTTGTGGCAGCTTCCAGTAGGGTTAAATTAGGAGAAACTTCAAATTACTCTAAGACCCTTACTTCCCAAAGGATTCACTAATGTCACTTAACTTGTTTTTCAAGTAAAGAGAGGTTAGATGAAGTGAATTCCAAGTTCCATTTCCAACTCTGAAACTACAGGGCCATGAAACCAAATATTTCAAGGAAAGGAATTTTATTTTAGCACAGGGCTTGGCACCAGAATTCGTCCTAGAGCGCCACCTAGCAGTGAGGAGAGAGAAAAACCTAATCTCCAAAGAAAAGCTATTTCATTTGACTTTTAGAACAAAACAAAATTTTAAAAATAAAAGTTGATAAACTAAAAGATGCCAATTTGGTAAATCAAACTTTTCAAAAGGAGGGTGAGAGCCTGATTGTTGAGAACCTGCAAATGTCAAACTGCTTTTTTTCTTTAATGCTTTTTTTTTTTTACAAACCAAACTAGAAAAATAATCAAATATGGTTTGTGCAAAAGAATAACCCAGGCAAAATATTTACAGGCTTCCTACTCAGTTCTTATCTCAGGGGGCACGCTCTTTAATTCTAAATGCAAAGTTTAAATGGGATGCTGTTTGCTCGTGTGTGATTAACTCTTCCCAACGAAGCCTGTTTTATATCCAGAACATAGCAATGTAGAAAAGAGATCAAGGTTTCAATGGACCTTATTTGTATCTTATTCTTTGTCCTGTTTACTTACTCATTCACTCAATAAGACTGACTGAAATTCTACTATGGGCCAGAAAAGACATGAAGGTGGCTTGGCCTACGTCAGTGGCAGCAGGTCTGCAGGAAAACAGGTGAACTATGAGGTACTTGGGAAGTAGAATCTGATTGGAACGTGGCAATGCAGGGCAGGGACGGTCACGGGTGATTCCACTCCTGGGTTTGTATCTGAGGCAACTGGTGGGTGGTGGCAGGGGATACAGGGATAGAAATGGGACAGGGGAGGAAGAAGATTTTTCTCACTTTTTTCTGTTCAAGAAAGTGTAAGGAGGGTTTCCGGAGTCACGGACTCCTAAAATTAGGGAACAATGTGTATGAACGCGTGCTTTCTGGGGAGACAGTCCTCAGTGTCTGACATTTATTTCAAATAAAGTGAATGACCCCACAGAAGGTTAGGGATCACTCCCCATAGCATACAGAACTTGGAAATTCCTAAATATTAAATTCATGACAAATAGAGGGCTCTACCAAGTTGCTCAAGCACATGGTCTTTAACAGGACTCTATCTCAGGAGTATCCCATGTTTATGATCTGGTCCAAGGACAAAGCAGGACCTGTGAGCATGAATTTCCTTCAACTTAGCTGAGAGACTTGACAAAAATTCCATAGAACTCTAGGTTTGATACCACAAATTGATTTCTACAATATGTTGAATGACTGTAAATCTGAAAAGATCCTAAGTAAAGCCAGTACTGATAATTACATGGTGTTTTCTACAACTGATTTGACTATTATTGTTAAACTCACCAGTTTTCTCTTAAATCAAGTTTTTGAAGCAACTTTGCTGAGTCTCATGAATCCTGGTAAAGTCAACAATTGGACCAATTCCAAGTAGAAACTAGATAAGGACCAAAAGGTTTTGGTGGAGTTATGTTTTGAATCTAAAAAGTTTAACAAATATAAATCTGCATCAATTGAAGAAAAGATTGTTGAAAAAGCCATTCTGCCCTGACCGGTTTGGCTCAGTGGATGGAGCGTCGGCCTGGGGACTGAAGGGTCATGGGTTTGATTCCGGCCAAGGGCATGTACCTTGGTTGTGGGCGCATCCCCAGTGGGAAGTGTGCAGGAGGCAGCTGATCGATGTTTCTAGCTCTCTGTCCCCTCTCCCTTCCTCTCTGTAAAAAAATCAATAAAACATATTTTTTTTAAAAGAAAAAAAAAAGAAAAAGCCATTCTGTCTACTTGATCATAATAGATGTTCCACTGCCTAAAACGTGAGATGTTACAACCAAATGTTCCACCCCTCTACTCTCAATTTGTTTAACTGCCCTACTCCAGATCAGTACAGGAACACTGTTACTTTTAAAATTCACAAAAGGATAAACCTTTGGCTCTTCTAGCCCATATCATGTATCTTTGCTTAAGTTTCATTCTGCTAAGCAAAGGGGAAACATATTGTGATAAGGAAATACGGAAAATCCCTCAGGAATACGCTTTGCCTAATAGTATCCTAAATAATAAAGTTTTATTTAACTGACAGATATTTTCATGTGTGGTATAAGAGGAGGCTTTCCATGAATATCAACACTACACTAATAGTATGCTTTGTCAAGAAGTAATTTTTCTAGTAAGTTATGAACTTAGCTGTCTTTGGTTCCTACCTAAGAGTACAGTGGGATGACAGATGAAAGAAAAGTTTGTAGGAAATGTCACCTGAGAGGAGTCTGAGGACCACCAGTAAATAATCTGCTTTAGGCAGAAGAATTACTGCAGCAAAGGCTCTGAACGTGGCTTCAGGAAATCAAGGCAACGCAGCCACAAGATGCGATGAGGACTGGTATTCAGTGATTTAAGAATTTAAGAAACCAGAAGATGGCTTATAAGGGTTTGATATGTTCCTATAAACATAAGAAAACAAGTCTTAGAAAGGTGACTGTCAGATATTTAAGAAGTGGCTCCAGTGCGAGTTAATTTTGAGCTTCATGGACTAAACATATTGATTTACAATATAGCAAAGATTTACAAAGGCTAAAGTAAGAATAAAGAGGTCATGCCAAAAATGAAGACAAATATTTTAGTCAAGAAGACTATCAAATCTCTGTTTTCACAACTACACAAGGAAATTTTGTATTTTACTCAAGTTCTTTCAGTCACATATTTAAATGAAGTTTTCATTTCTGCAGAATCATCACAACAAAAAGCTAATTAAAAAACAAACAAACAGCCTAGACACTTTTGACAAAACAAATTCCAACTTCATAAATATTTAAATAAAGCAAGCAAAATGCTGTTACAAACGCCAAAGATTAGGTTAATAATAATTCCTTAATCCCAATAACGATCTGTTTGTTCTATAACAAAAGTTTAGAGAGCAGAGATTCATGAATTTGGTTTCCTCACCAATTTATCTAAATTGCATCAAGAATATTAAACACGTTGTTGTATGACCATTTTTCCATAAATTAAAAAATATTTTTAAAGACTGACTTGCCTCCAGTCACACTGCTTAAATTCCCATATCTGCTGACTCCCAGCTCAGTGCCTTCTCCACAGGAAAATACTTTTTAAAACATTTTAAACAATAATATAAAACAAAATTTAAAATAAAACAGAAAGCTAAAAGCATTTCCTGAAAACTATGTTTATAACCAAGAAAATTTAGCTGTGTATAAATTCTCTACTCAGTTTTGGGGCAGATCAAGTAATTTCATGTGAAAAGTGGCACACCAATCAGTCATGGTTCTAAATATCAGAGCAGTCCTTGACTGCGAAGTTAAAACAGTTTCTGTGTACGTGGTTCAAATAGCAGAGTTTACACATTCTGGTTCCAATTGGATGACTCCAAAAACTTAGTAGGCTGACTGGTGACTAACTGTATGAGACAAATGAATAGGGCTAAGTTCAAAGTAAACAGATTTAGTTGATATGCGCCTTGGAACACATCAAGATCTGAATGGCCTATTGGAAATGAAATTTTTAAATGTCTTAGTCAGTGGTTCTCAACCTTCTGGCCCTTTAAATACAGTTCCTCATGTTGTGACCAAACCATAAAATTATTTTCGTTGCTACTTCATAACTGTAATTTTGCTACTGTTATGAATCGTAATGTAAATATCTGATATGCAGGATGGTCTCAGGCGACCCCTGTCAAAGGGTCGTTCGACTGTCAAAGGGGTCGCGACCCACAGGTTGAGAACCGCTGGTTAGTGATGACTCCTGCAAAACTATGAATAATACTGTCTGTGGCACTGCATATATAAACATGACGAATTTAAGTCTGAAAAGACATGAGAAGTTTGTTAGAAAAGCCTTGCCACACAGTATAAACATTAATAGGAAGCTACAGGAAGATGGCTTTATAAGATGTTGGTTTCTCATCCCTTACAATGCCCCCTGCCAGGTTCTTTTTAAAAAAATACATTTTTATTGATTTCAGAGAAGAAGGGAGAGGAAGAAATAGAAACATCAATGATGAGAATCATCTATCAGCTGCCTCCTGCACGCCCCCTACTGGGGATGAGACACACAATCCAGGCATGTGCCCTGACCAGGAATCGACAGTGACCTCCTGGTTCATAGGTCGACACTCAACCACTGAGCCATGCCAGCCGGGCTCCTTCCAGGTTCTTCAGTAGAACTGGCCCACTGCTATTTAAGCTATCCATGTTCAAGAATGAGCTCTCAGCAAATCCACCCTGCCCTCCCTTCCAAAACCAGGGGTGTTTCTTCAGCTACCAGGACCACCTTTCTTCTGGATGTACCTTTGACACACTGTCTTCTAGCATCAAATCATTTCAACTTCACAAGAGAGTTACACTATTTTCCTGTGGAGAGGGCACTGAGCTAGGAGTCAGTAGACATGAGAATTTAAGCAGTGTGACTGGAGGCCAGTCTTTCTAGGCTTCAAATTTCCTCATCTAAGATCCCTTCTAGATCAAATTTCTATAATCCTAAATCTCTCAGACATAGTCTGACTGCAGGCTGAAGTCTCTAGTTACCCCCCTTGTAATGGACAACTGGCACCTCAATGTGTGAGACTCAGAGGGAAGAGGCATGGCTGGCAGTAGCTGGAATGACCCCTTTTTTTGATACTCCATGTGTTTTTAGAAGGAAGAGGGGTATTGGCGACAAGCTACTAGAGTCAAAATCTGAGGTCTATCAGTAAAGCCACTCCCTCTTCCATTCCTAAAGAGTTTATAACCAGGAATTTCCTGTACGTTCTCACCCCCATTCCCTCTCACATACCTCTGGCTCCTACTTCCCAGCCAACATTTCTTGGGGACCTCCATTATTTCTAATAGATCCTTAACATGAAATATGTGGGAAGGGGGGCCATTCTAAGTACAGTAAATGTCAACCCATCTTTCAACAATAAAATATAATTTAACCCTAAACCACGGAGCATCTACCTATCTTCTGAACAGTTCTTTGTGCTGTTTCAGTTAAACAGAGACCTATTTACTCGTCTTCAAATGACCTATTAAATTTGTTTCATGCTTTAACTACCAAACAAAGCCCACCTTTTGGGAGAAGACAGGTTAAACAGATAGGCAGATTGACTGTCCTAGTCAAAGCTAAGTGGTGAAAATATAAAGCCACTCAAAGGTACGTTCTTCACTCTGCTAACTCAAGCAGGATGTTAACTATTATTAAATGGGTTTCTAAGTGTGTTGACAGACAGTGTGAGATGGCACTGTCTAAATGGTTCTTCTCTATCAGGGCATTTGCAATTGGATAGGATTCTCAAAGAGCCTTCACACAGGGATTCCCTAATCCCTATCTAATTGGCAAAGTGTAACATTAGTCACTGACAGGTTACTCAGCATTGAAAGAGTTCCTGCTGGTAGCTGAATGATTTTCAGAGGAAAATGTAAATATTACTCAAAATGTAAATATTGCGTCTACCAAATTTACCTGGCCACACACCCAATGACTGCCCATCTGGAGAAGTGAAGTATGTTACTCAAACTTGGTGTCTTCTTTAAAGAAAGAATTCTAAGATAAATTTTCTTCTTTAGAAACAAATTTGTGAATAATTCCTAAACTTACAGGAAAAACAAAGCTTTTCCAGTCCATATGACAATATCACATATGCTATTTAACTGCCATATTGAACGTTTATTGACCCTCCATGTAACTCTTCAAATGTCTTCTCCAACAAAAAAATGTCTTTTTTAAAAAAATATATATTTTATTGATTTTCTACAGAGAGGAAAGGAGAGAGATAGAGAGTTAGAAACATCGATCAGCTGCCTCCTTCACATCTCCCACCGGGGATGTGCTCGCAACCCAGGTACATGCCCTTGACTGGAATTGAACCTGGGACCCTTCAGTCCGCAGGCCGACGCTCTATCCACTGAGCCAAACCAGTTTCGGCTATAAAAAATGTCTTGATATAAAATCACAAAAATCCAAATGAGTAACTGTTCTTTCCAGTGGGTCAATGATGTTTCCAGATTACTATTTTTTGGGTCAATTGTCATATCATCATTCTTTGAGATAACTCGAATGAAAGGTGAATCTAGATTTTTAAATTTTATTGCAGTACACGTTTTTTCTAAGGTCCTTAAACCAAAAACTATCAGCAGTTAGCAACTCTGGGTTTAACTTTGTTGTATGATTACTTACTTCTAAGAAATAAGTTTCAGCCAATAAGATTATAAATTTAAGTGCATTTCCGTATCCATTGTCATCTCACTCCCTTCCTCAGTGGACACTGTGCTGATTAAGTAGCCGAGAAGGAAAGAGGAGAGATTCCTTATTGTAGGAAGAGAGAAAGGAACTAGGGGGCAGCTCTGCTGTTTAATGTTAAAACAGGAGGCTGTAGGAGAGGGGCTAAGAAGGTGAGAACCTAGGTACATGCAGCATGCCAGTAACTCACACTTCTTTCTCTGACTTTATGTCTAAGAAATGCTTCTGTATAGGGTTTTTATATTTTGGGGATAAGTCTGGTATTTTACCACACAAAAAATGAGTATCATTCAGATTCTTTAATTTCACCTTTGTAAAGCTTTTCTTTCCTCTTGATGGTTTATACTATGAGCTTAATAGGTCATATAATATTTCACACAATTGGACTTCAGAGAACATTACGTTATATAAATGCTTAAATACCACGGTTGAACTACTGTGACATTAAGGCTCCTGGGAACTGTGATGACTAAAGAAATGGCTCAGCTCAGTTTCAACAGTCAGCCTCTAATTTAGTCATTTGTCTCCAAAGAATTGCCTATACTGAGAGACAGCTTAATTTTTTTAATGTAAAAGTATCTCCATGACCAAAGCTTCAGATGTGGATTTTCTTACTGATCCTAGTATTTCAAAGAAATACAGATGGTAAGAATTCAAGCCCTGAATTCTTTCTCTGATATAGAAGATTGCAAATGAATAGAAAAAGCAGCTTTAAGATTCAGACATCCTTTTTCGGGAGAAAGAGATGTGAGATAATTTTTATCTTACTAAATATGGATCACAAAACAGTTTTTCAGTTTTCATTTATCAGTCATGATATGTATAAGAAAAACATTTATATGTAGCAACATAAAGAAACAACAAATATAAAAACTCCATTAAACTACTACATTAAACAAAGGTGAACAAAACTATACAGAATAAAAAACAACATCAATGAAAACCTTAACAATAAATACCAATACTTACACAACAAAATGGACTATTAGCACAATAAAGATAACACACAGTCACACAGAGAGACAAAGGCCTCAACTACCAAAATACTATTTTGTCTCAATATGTCCTATTTTTGGCCTGGAAAATCACCAAACCCTAAGCAGTGGGTTTATTTTCTCCCCTTCTCCCTCCCTCCCTCCCTCCCTTCATCCTCCCTTCCTTCATCCTCCCTCCCTCACGCTTCCATCCTTTTCACACTGGGGTACCAGTGTAGGAAGCTCCTGGATGTGGCTAACCGGGCAGCAGCTCCTAAGGCAGCAGTGGCTGTACTTCGAGGAATGTAGAATTTCTGAGAAATCTGGTGCTCAGGAGACAAAATCAAAGAGAGCTGGTCCATGGCTCCATAGCTCTTATCTTTGAACACTGTGATAGCATGGCTACTAGAAAAATCTTCATTCTTTAGGCTCTCTGGAGAGCTTTCCACTGAAAAAGAAAGAAAGCACAAGTCTTTTCAAGGGATTCTCACACTACCTTCTCTCTCCTATTCTAGATCTCTACTGTGTGTTACAAACATCTTCTGTTAGGTGGTGATAAGAACCAATGGCAAATCAGAGAGGATCAGACTTAGAAACTAATCAACAAATGGAAAGGAAATGAGGATGAGGAATCACGCTTTGAGATCAAATAAACTCCTGTCTGGATGAGGGCAAAAAGAGAGAGTGAAAAAATGCACCCTGAACAAGGAAAGGAAATTTTCTTTCTAGGGCATCTCACATGAAACAGATTGGGTATAATTCCAATTCCAGGGAAGAGTCCTGAAGTGCTCCTATTTCCTTCCCTGGGCATTGTCTATTGCCAAAGCGGTCCCAATTCCAAGTCTGTGGCAGTGTAAAAATAAAACTGATCAAGATTGTGGTTGCTATGAAGTTCTAAAAACCAGTTATTAGCTGTAACATGAATTCTTTAGGAATTAGTATCAATTAAGAAGAAAGAACCTTTTTGGTGAAGGGATTAAGCAGTAAAAATTGGCAGTTGTAGACTAATCACACAGATGTGGATTGCAGCATGGAGAATATATCAATGATGGTGAGATAATGAGGTGAGGGGCCAGGCAGGTACTTAGGGCAGCAGGGACCACTCTGTAGAGTGCATGGTGTTCTGGCCACTTTGTGGTACATCTGACACTGGTGTGAAATGGTACTGAATGTAAACTGTGGTTGAAAATTATATATATCTATATATATAAAAGCCTAAGCAAGTGGCCGACCGGCTGACCATCCAGTAGCTATGACATGCACTGACCACCAGGGGGTAGACGCTCAACGCAGGAGCTGCTGAGCGACAGCAACTTTGCAGAATGCCCTCTCACACTCCTGGACCCCTCAGGGGATGTCAGACTGCTGGTTTCGGTCTGTGCACCGGACCTCCGACATCCCCCGAGGGGTCCCGAATTGCAAGAGGGCGCAGGCCAGGCCGAGGGACCCCACTGGTGCACAAGGGGGAAGGAAGGAAAGAAGGAAGGAAGGAAGGAAGGAAGGAAGGAAGGAAGGAAGGAAGGAAGGAAGGAAGGGCCTTTTGAATGAAATAAATTGCTGGGAACTCATATTTTTCAGAGTTCCAATATCCAAAAAAGGGAATGCTGGGCATTCCCACATGTGTACTCTAGACAGTTCTACTAAAAGTAGCTGCTCTATGAAGTACTTATCACTTGCCTACCATGAGAGAAGTAGCTTTTTCCAGCATTCTGCTTCCTTTAAGAAAGTCCTGCTTTAGAAAAATAAAAATCTACGTGAGCTAGACAAGGCTCTATTGTGCAGTCCACTATATAAACTTTTCACACACTGGCATCAGTATGCTGACTACATTTTGAAAGCACTGCTCTATACCTTAAAAACAGAGATTTTAAAAAAAATTCAGAGAAGCCCTGTTTACTCAGTGGATAGAGTGTCAGCCTGTGGAATGAAGGGTCCCAGGTTTGATTCCGGCCACAGGCACATGCCCAGGCTGCGGGCTTGATCCCTGGTGGGGGCATGCAGAAGGCAGCCAAACAATGATTCTATCTCATCATTGATGTTTCGATCTCTCTCTCCCTCTCCCTTCCTCACTGAAATCAATAAAGATATATTTTTAAAAATAATAATTTAAAAAATCAGAGAAAATAGCAGGTATAATTCAGTATTTTATTCACTTCTGCATCTTTAGCACTAGCTACAGTAGTAGCATGTGGTATATGTTCCATACATTTCTGATTAATTAATTATATTCAAGATTTGACATGTTATTCTAAAAAGTAAAACTGCAATCATTAAAACTATAATTGATGCCCACAAGAGAGGAAAAAGATGGTGTGTTCTAAAGCAAGAATGTGGCTTGACAGGAGGTCTTCGGTGAGCTCAGGTTTCCAAAAGTATAAAAATATCAAAGCAGGGTCACGTGATCAAAAATTTAAAAGAGCAGCAAAACTTCTGTTTCCAGACATGATGTTAATTTAACAAGGATTGAAATACAAACTTCCTGCTTTAAACAACTGGAGAACTGAACAAAATATAGGAAAAAACAGCTTTCGGACCTGAACAACAAATGTGCAGGACAGAGATCCTGAAGAGGAGGTGAAAAAACAAAGTGAGCCCAATAAGTGCCTCAGCTCACTGCAGACGGCTTCCAGGCTGCAGTACAGGAGGAAGAATCCACACTGAGGCTGGAGGTCTTACTGGGCTCAGAAGACTGAGTCTGGAATTTGGGAGGAAAGTATCAGAGATGGAGAGAGAAGCAGCTGGCAGCCTGCGAGAGGTCCCTTTGAGTCTTAGGCCAAGCAGTGATCTGGCCACAATGTAAAATTAATAGTGTCTACCATCCAATAAAAAATTACCAGTTATGCAAAGAAGCAGAAAAAATGACCTGGTATCAGGAGAAAAATCAACCAATAGAGGCTGATTAAAAAAATGACAGAGATGCCAGAATACAGAAATGATATATATGCTAGAATCGCAAGACAAGGGTATGACAATAGCTGTTATACGGAAATGCCAAGTTTTCAAGAAGGCAGAGGAAAAACATGACTATGATGAGGAGAAAAATGGAAGATATACAAAAGATCCAAACCAAACCTCTAGGGATGAAAAACATAGTTTCTCAGATGAAAAATATATTGAATGGGAAAAGAACATATAACACATGGAACAAGAAAAAGTTAGTACACTTGAAGACATAGTAATACAATCTATCCAAAATGAAACACAGAAAGGAAAGACTGGGGAAAAAGAAAGTGTATTAGTGAGCTGTGGAACAACATCAAGTGGTCTATCACAAGTGTAATGTGAAAACGGAGTAAAAGAAGGGGGGAGGGTGATTGAAAAAACATTTAAAGTAGTAATGATTTAAATTCTTCCAAATTTAATAGAAACTATAAACTTACAGACCAAGAAGCTCAATGAACCCCAGGCAGAAGAAATAGGAAGAGAACCACACCAAGGCACCTCATAATCAGATTGCTGCAATAATGAGAGGAAAATCTCAAAGCATCCAGAGAAAATACCACATTACAGTAGTGTCCCCCCTTAACCATGAAGGATATGTCCCAAGAACTCCAGTGGATGCCTGAAACCACAAATAGTACTGAACACTATATATGTGTGTGTGTATGTGTGTGCGCGTGTGTGTGTATAATTATGACAAAGTTTGATTTATAAATTAGGCACATTAAGAGATCAACAACAAGAAATAATAAAATAGAATAATACTAACAACATACTATAATAAACGTTATGTGAATGTGGTGTGTGTGTGTGTCTTCCTCTATCTCATAACGGATCTGATAACGCAGATGGCTACTAAGTCATTAAAGGGTGGTTAATGCATACAGTGTGACTGTGCTGGAAAAGAGATGATTCATATCTTGGGCATGAAGAACCAGGATGGCATAGGATTTCATCATGCTACTCAGAACAACATGCAATTTAAAACTTATGAATTATCTCTGGATAACTGAAATCATAGAAAGCAAAACCACGAATAAGGGAAGACTATTATACAGAGGAACAAAAATAAGAACAACAGACTTCTTGTTAGAAACAGTGACAAGCAGAGTGACATCTTTTAATGCACTGAAAATTTGTCCACCTATAACTTTATATCCAGAAAAATAATCTTAAAGAAATTAAGGAAAAATAAAGACTTTTTGTAATGTATGAAAGCTGAGGGAATACACCAGTAGCAGACCTGTACTACAAGAAAATTTAAAGTTCTTCAAGCAAAAAAAAAAGAAAAACAAAAACGGATGGAAAGTTGGATTTACAACAAGCATTGGCAAACTACAGCCGGTGGGCCAACACCAGCCTATCACTTGTTTTTTTAAATAAAGTTTTATTGGAACACAGCTATGCTCATTTATTTGCATATTACCTATGGCTTCTTTGGGGCTATATTACAACATAGTCCATATGGTCTATGTAAATATGGTCTATTTACTTTCTGGCTCTTTACAGAATAGGGTTGCTTTAAAAATCAAATATCCTAATTTACACAATAAAATAGAGAATACTAGATATAACAGACAAATGAATGAACAAAAAAGAATTTTCTCATTTTCAATTTTTTAAAAAAGAAAATTGTAGCAAAAACAGTAAGAATGGAGTTTGAGACTTACAATATATGAAGAAGTAAAATATATAACAATAGGTCAAAGGCTGGGATGGGAAAAATGGAAGTATGCTATTATAGTGTTTTCATACTATTCACATGATAATAGACACTGATCCTTATATCACACCATTTGCAAAAAATCAATGAATTGGATCACAGACCTAAATGGAAGGTCTAAAATTATAGAACTTTTCTAAGAAAATATAAGAGAAAACCTTACTTGGGTTAGCAAAGATTTCTACAGAGAATGAAAAAAAAAACTCAAAACTTTAAAGAAAAATAAATCAACAAATCTGACTTCACCAAAATGAAAGCTTTTGTTCTTCCCAAGATGCTAATAAGGAAATTAAAAGGCAAGCCACAAACTGGGAGACAATATTTCCCATATTATATTTGACAAAGGATTTATGTCTACAATAAAGAATATTTTACAAATCAAAAAAAAGGAGATAGCCGAAACCGGTTTGGCTCAGTGGATAGAGCGTCGGCCTGCGGACTGAAAGGTCCCAGGTTCGATTCCGGTCTAGGGCATGTACCTGGGTTGCGGGCACATCCCTGGTGGGAGATGTGCAGGAGGCAGCTGATCGATGTTTCTTTCTCATCGATGTTTCTAACTCTCTATCCCTCTCCCTTCCTTTCTGTAAAAAATCAATAAAATATATTTAAAAAAAAAAAAAGGAGATAGTCCAATAAAAATTAGCCAAGCCCTGGCTGGTGTTGCTCAGTGGTTGGAGTGTTGGACAGCACACCAAAATGTTTTGGGTTCGATTCCCAGTCAAAGGCACATGCCTGGGTTGCGGGTTTGCTCCCTGCCCTGATCAGGGTGCATGTGGGAGGCAACCAGTTGATGTGTCTCTCTCACATCCATGTTTCTCCTTCTCTTTCCCCTTCCTCCAGTCTCCCTTCCTTTTCTTCACTCCCTCCCTCCCTCCCTCCCACTCTCTCTGAAAAGCAATGGAAAAATATTCTCATGTGAGGATTAACAACAAAAAAAAAAATCAGCCAATACTTGAACAGGTAATCCACTAAAGGAGATATACAGATGGCACATAAGCACATGAAAAAATTGTCAAAATCATTGGCAAATAGGGAAATGTATATTCAAACCACAATAAGATACCACTACACACCTACTAAAATGGCAAAATTTAAAAAGATTGATGATATCATGTGTTGGCAAGGATGTGGAACAATCACAACTTTCATACGTTGCTGGTATAAATACAAAAGGTACAGCCACTTTGGAAAACATTTGGCAGTTTTTAAAAAGAATGCAGTGACCATATGTAGTGGAATGGTGCAGCTTGACCACTCTGAAATATGTACTAAAAAGAAATAAAAAACATTATATCTACACAAAGAGCTGTATGTGAATTTCACAGCTGCTTTATTCATAATGGCACAAACCCTGAAACAACCTAAATGGCTATCATCTGGGGAAGAGATAAACAACCTATAGTATATCCAACACACTTGGTTACTATTCAGCGATAAACAGAAACACACTTTTGACACTAGTAACAACTTGAATGAATCTCTAAAACAGTGGTTCTCAACTGTGGCTGCACATTAGAATCACCTGGGAATCTTTTTAAAATCCTGATGTCTGGGCCTCATCCTCCAGAAATTCTGTTTCTTTGTTACTAATGTTGTGGCCCCACCCCATAAGAAAGAAACAGAATTTCTGGAGGATGAGGCCCAGACATCAGGATTTTAAAAAGATTCCCAGGTGATTCTAATGTGCAGCCAAGGTTGAGAACCACTGCTCTAAAACATTTTGCTAAATGAAAGAAGTCACTTTCTTCTTCTTCACACATGAAAATTATAAACTTGATGAAATTCTAGAAAAGGAAAAGTAACATGCCAGAAGCCAGCAAGGAGGGGGCGGGAATGACTGCACAGAAACACGACAAAACTTTCACATTGATGTAAACATCCCATATCACAATTGTGGTGGCAGTTATGAGACTGTATACATTTGTCAAAATTCACAGAATTGTATAAATCAGAAAATTTTACTGTACATAAACCTGACACCTCCCGAACTGCAGGAAGAAAAGAAGAATGGCAAAGTGAAAGGGAACAACTGAGCCCAGGACTTGAGACAAATGCTAAAGTCAGCATTTTCCAATTCATGTTCTGGGACAGATACTTTTTTTTTAGCAACGTGGTGAGTCACATTTGTCAGTTTTATGTAAACCTACCTGAACCAGAGTGTTTTTCTGGGGAATCCACCATGGTCGGGGGGGAGTCGAGTGCTGCTGCGGAGAGCTGAGCCTGCTGTGGCTGCGTTTGGACGCTGTGCAGCTCGCCCGGGCTCCCTTCTGCTGACTGCTGGGGCTGGATAAGAGAGATGTAGAACTCTTCCAACTTGGGCAATGGGGAAGAAGAAGAAGAACCTTCTGAATTTGGTTGCTGCAGAATGGGAAAAAGGACGCAAAACCATGGAAAGTAACTGTTAATATAATGGAAGGATTAAGCCTGTTTTGTTTCCTTATAAATAAAAAATAAATATTTTTATATCATAAATTTTAAAAATCATTTTTAAGAATCTAGATACTTTCTGGAAAAAACAAGTCCACTAACTTAGTGACCATCAAAACATTCACTGAACATATATTCTGAGCAAACATGGCACCTACCAAGCACTGCCATACACAGCTAAGGAAGAATGGCAGGGAACAAGAGGCAGTGCTAGGTTATTTGCAAATGTTTCTTCATTTCAACATCGCAATGACCACTTTTTGGTTAGGTGTTATGTGTTTGTATTACAGAGAGCTAGAGTAAGTTATCCAATGTCAATCAATAAATGACAAGACAGAGATTTGAACTCAGTCCAGTGTGTGCTCTCTGTGCTCAATCACATCACTTTCCAGGAAGATGTAATCCTAAGGAGCTCACAGTCCTGTTAGGGAAACGGTGTGTGCTGCAGCTAGCCATGAAGATGCATTAACTGCAACACAAAGCAGTTAAACGGAGGGCTCCTCAGAAGAAGTGACACAATGGAATATTAAGAAACCATGGCTTCCAGAAACACCAATCAGAAAGGATATATGCACCCCTATGTTCATAGCAGCACAATTTACCATAGCTAAGATTTAGAAATAGCCTAAGTGCCCATCAGCAGATGAGTGGATTAAAAAACTGCGGTACATCTACACAATGGAATACTATGCCGCTATAAAAAAGAAGAAACTTTTACCATTTGCAACATCATGGATGGACCTGCAGAGCATTATGCTAAGCGAAATAAGCCAGTCAGAGAAAGATAAAAATCACATGATCTCACCCATATGTGGGATATAATGATCAACATAAACTGATGAACAAAAATAGATCCAGAGACAAATGGCAGGGGTTGGGGGTGAGGGTTAGAGATCAACCAAAGGACTTGTACACATGCATATTAGCATAACCAATGGACACAGACATTGCGGCAGTGGGGGCTTGCCCTTGGGGGTGGGAGGGAGGGGGAGGCCAATGGGGGGGAAGGAGACATATGTAAAACTTTAGAAAAAAAACAAACCATGTCTTAAGAGAAAAAGACGAATGTCCCAAAGAGAGACTGAATTTGGGCTAAGTGAATGGAGTACCAAATTTTCACATACAAAACCACAAATTGTCCTGCTGTTTTCAGGAAGCTCAAAACATAGTTGAGAAACAAATGTATTTTGTTCCGGGGTTAGTGCGCCTGCCAAACAACATGAAAGAAAACAGGCCTAAATAACAGGACAGATATAGAGCTTAAAATTTACAGCTAAGTTATTAAAAATACCTGTTTATGTATCCCTAACATAGATGCTTAATCAATCTTAATTTTAGGCTCAGGATTTTCTTCTTAAGTATTAAGTTCACTGAATTTTTAAAATCAACATACATTGTATATATATGTATTCTATAAAATGCTAAGGGAGGGATCATTAACCAGAATTTTACTTTCTAAAAATGAAAGCACTTTCCTCATGCAAACCTGTGAAAATAACATTCACTAGACATTTACCTTTTGAGTGCTGGTTGTCCCAGTATTTTTTTCCTGAGCACCCAGTCCTTCTTGTTTTTGAGCTTCTACTTGCATTCCATTCACAAGGCCTAAAGGCTGACATGAATCATCCCATGTGTCTTGTGTAGAAAAACACCAATCCTACAGAGAAAAAATTGCAACAATAAACTGAGAAATAGTGACACATGGCCCAGACAGAGGATAACTTGGGCAAAGTAAAAACAAGGAGTCAATGTATATTAAACAAGAAAAGGTACTTATTAATTTTCTGTATCAGTATGACTTTTTCTCCTTTCATTATTGATTGATCCATACCCAGTATCCTGAATTCCTCTGAATACACAGATCTCATAAACACAAATGAGTTATTTGCAGTATTTTCCTCAATACTGTTTTCATGGCTAGATGATTTTTCATGATCATATATTACTGAAATGGCATAAATTAGAAGGAGCACCTTAACTGCAGATATTCTTTTTCATAACCGGTGGGAAATAAATGAAAATTTAAATATCTAGTTACGACCAATATTAGCAAATGTTCTCTCACTGCTGACATCCAGAAGTTAAGTCTAATTCAGCAAAAACAAAATTAGGGAAAACAGTTTACTTATAGACCCTAAGGCCCTAACCAGATGCCAATGATGAAACAAAAATCATGACTGAAAGGGCAGATAGGCACAATAAGTCCATGGTTTATTCGTCCCTACTTCATTCTATCCCCCTTCCTACCATAACTAACTACCAGGACAGGGCATCAAAAGAAAGTCAATTTTATTGTATGCTGGATTAAAAAAAAACTGTGTAAAAGAAACTTTATTTTTTTAAATTATCTTCTGATAAATCATTTTGAATTGAAGAATGTATGGCTTTCTTGAGGTGTGAGCAGTTGAGTTTACATGTGCTTTTTCAATGATTCACTTTGTTTTCTCAAGGATCTAACCTTCTCTGGCATTTCTTTACATGACAGGTATGGCTTCTTTCCACCACGGCTGGAGGTAAATAAGTGGGAGGCATCACCCTCTTTTCCCATTTTAGCTCGCAAAGGTAACCAGTTTTCATCCCAAATATCATCACCTATGGTCACTGACTCCAGGCATGGCATTCCAGTGGGGATCTCATCCTAGAAAGTATCGGAAGACAGAAAAGCTTTAATTTATAATTCCTATATGAGCACATTTTAAAATTTAGGTTTATAATTTTTTCTGATTCCAGGTAAAGATGGCAGTTTGAATACACAATTTATTACTCTCTCCCTCCTGAAATATCACCAAAATAAAATAAAGAAATTTAAGGTATAAACTCATGGTCAAAGGGAAAAAAAGAACAGAAAATACCATCTACATTCTAGATACAGGAAAGCAGACAAGTGACAGCTGATCAGCAGTCCTGAGACAGTAGAACCCTGAGCTTGCAGTGGAAAAACTAAGAATAAACCCAAATTTATACCACTGATACCACAAAAGTGCAGGAATTGGCACACAAGTTTTTTTTTAAAGGGGGTAATGTGGAAAAGAAACAAAAGCACTGGTTGAAAAATCTGAGTAAGAAGCAATTAGATTCAAACAAAACTGAAACAGACTCATAGACACAGAGATCTGACTTGTGGTTGCCAGGTAGTCTGGAGTGTGAAAAAGATGAAGGGATTAAGATTACAAATTGGTAGTTACAAAACAGTCATGGGGATATAAAGTACAGCACAGGGAATATAGTCAATATTATTGCTATAACTATGTATGGTGCCAGGTGGGTACTGGAAATATCAGGGGTACCACTCTGAAAAGGATATGACTGTATAACCCAGCGGTTCTCAACCTGTGGGTCGAGACCCCTTGAGGGGTTGAATGACCCTTTCACAGGGGTCGCCTAAGACCATCGGAAAACACATATATAATTACATATTGTTTTTAATCACTGTGCTTTAATTATGTTCAATTTGTAACAATGAAATTGGGGGTCACAACATGAGGAACTATATAAAAGGGTCGCGGCATTAGGAAGGTTGAGAACCACTGGTCTAACCATTATGCTGTACACCTGAAACAAATGCAAGACAATACTGAAAGTAAACTGTGATTAAAAAATGAAAAACGCAAAAAAAAAAAAAAAAAGCGGTAGTAGTTAGAGCACCAGATTCAAGGACCCCCATCTCAAGGACCCAGAAAGCTACAAGTCTTCCTCCCTCTGGAAGGCCAGAGGGTCTTCAAGAGTAAAACTGCGGATGGAGCACAAAACTATACATGTGTTAAAATCGACAGGACAGGGCATCAAAAGAAAGTCAATTTTATTGTATGTTGGGTTAAAAAGAAACATTAACACAAGAAAATAGAAGCTATGCAGGGAAGGAAAAGTTGCCATAACAAACTACTTGGCTGTGAACAGCATTTACAGAGTCATAACTGTAAATAATGAATGGCCAGCTAACAGAAAGTTTGTTAACTGTATTAGTGAGATGGTGGGGGGAGGTAAAAAGGATATGGTTGTGTGTGGTCCATACACACACAGTTAACTGAAAAATCAATAAATAACATAAGCATGTTATGTAATGAAAGAAACAGAGGTAAATTCCAAAAGCAGCAGCTGAAAGAGATGAAAATGATTGCTCTGTGAAACAGGAAATGTAGGGGGAAGAGTTATGGGGGACTCGAAGCTGTGTGTTCATAAACATTTGACTAAAATAAATATGTCCTCCAAAAAAGTTACCAGCATTTTTTCCTGATGCGTTTTCCTAATACTGTTTCTCAACTCTAGTTTCTAATCACTACGTAATTCTTGAAGATTGCTCAAAGCTACGGGGTAGTGACGGACACACCAAAGCCAGATAAGGCCCTTTCTTTTTTGTGATCAAGACTATGTTGCTTCTACTTTGGTCTTGGTGACTGCTGAAGGGAGAATTTATAATTCATCTGTGGCAGATGCTCTGACTGCACTGAAAGCAACAGTAAGGTTTAAAGAGCTATTTCATTCCAGCCCCCTTCACTTATGGATTATTTGTATTACATTAATTACATTAAAAAAATCTTTCCTTCTACCTCATTTTCTTCCTTCAGATCCTTTAGCTTAGGGATAGAACACTTTGTATCTTCTTCATAGCTCTTATCTTGAGTTTTCAAAGAGCTGAATTCAGAATCCTTTAATGGCTTCTTTGACTCATATTCAAAGTCAATGACAGCCTTTCCATCATTAATATCTTGCTAGTAGATATGAAAGATAAATTATTATTATTTTTGTTAATCCACACCTGAGGATATTTTTCCCATTGCTTTTTGGAGAGAGTGGAAGGGAGGGAGGGAAAGGGGAGAGAGAGAAACATCAACATGAGAGACACTGGTTGCCTGCTGCACGTACTCTGACGGGGCAGAGAGCAACGCTCTAACCACTGAGCACACAAGTCAGGGTTATTTTATTTAATTTTTAAACTAATGCTGTTTCCAAAAGCTATTTGGGGAGGGGAGGAATATTTTGCTGTGGTTCACACAAATGCTACATTGTTTTCTAACTTTATTCATGACCCTTGGATTTCCCATCCTGCTAAACTAGTTCACGCCAATAAACATTTATTTAGTACATATTATGAAATGTGTACAAGGGAGCTCTGTGAATTTAAAGATGAGTGCAATAGGTTCCAGCTCTAAAAGAACTCAAATGTAGCAGGAAACACACAACTGGATAATCACAGTACAACCAATAGTGCAGATCCCTCTAAGTGCTAGAACTGAAGTATTATCAGGGAAGGGGGATGTTTTGAGAAGATGCAATAAAGAATTTAACACAAACTGTTGGAATCCTTAAAAGAAGAGAGGGAATTACAGGGAACTTGGTGTATGTGTGTAGCATAAAAGAGTATTAATATGTTAAAATATAGGCTGGATGGAATAGGGGAATTTTAAGACTTCTCTCTTTTGCAGAAAAGATGGCCTTATTTTATTTCTAGGGCTGAACTATGATTATTTGAAGACATAAACAGAGTGACGATAGTATATTCTACATATATTAGAGGTTGAATTCAATTCATTATTTAAGAATCAGGAAGTATAATTGTTCTAATCAAGTAATAATGACTAAGAAAACTTCAGGCTTAAGAAAAGTCAAACAAGCCCAATTAATTTTAACGTAAACTAGAAAGAAAAAAAAAAACACTTTATATTGCTTTAAACATGCAGCAATAGCCCTCGCTGGTTTGGCTCAGTGGATAGAGTGTCAGCCTGTAGACTGAAGGGTCCTAGTTTCAATTCCAGTCAAGGGCGCCTGCCTGGGTTGCGGCCTTGATCCCCAGTATGGGGCATGCAGAGGCAGCCAATCAATGATACTCTCTCATCACTGATGTTTCTATCTCTCTTCCCTCTCCCTTCCTGTCTGAAGTCAATAAAAATATATTTTAAAAAACATGCAGCAATAAACTTTCACACATATTTTTCAAAGCCAGTTAATCTCCCCAGTAGTCAAATTTGCTTTTTCTTTCTCTTTTTGCAATAACTAGTGTCTACTAAAAAATACAATCATAGCCCTAACTGGTTTGGCTCAGTGGATAGAGCTTCAACCTGTGGACTGAAGGGTCCCAGGTTCGATTCTGGTCAAGGGCATGTACCTTGGTTGCGGGCACATCCCCAGTAGGGGGTGTGCAGGAGGCAGCTGATCGATGTTTCTCTCTCATCAATGTTTCTAACTGTCCATCCCTATCCCTTCCTCTCTGTAAAAAATCAATAAAATATATTTTAAAAAATACAATCATATTAATAATTTTAAAGTCACAGATGTAAAACATACTAATATTTTCATATTTTATTAAATGAAAATAAGTCTATTATGTCTAGAAAACCACTTTTTTGGCGCTCCAATTTGAACACACCCTATATTCTTAGCCCAGTCCTTGCTGTCAGGAGGAATATAAGACTCAAAGGACATGTTTATTTGTTCACTGGTTGAAAATCATTTAAGTTCTTACTATGTGCTTCACTTATATGTAAAGGGGAGATATGAAGTACCAACCTGGTAAAGTGGTTTTAAAGATAAATTAACTAGTACATGTGAGTACTTACAACAGTGCCTACCACACAGTATGAGTTCAATAAATGTTGTTGTTTTATGTTATTACTGCTACTGGAATAATAATAATATTTGTATTGCTGTGGGTGGGAGCTGCACAAAGGTTTACAGAGAAATGAAAACATAAGAACACCCGAAGAAGCAGCTGAGGAGTGTCAGCATTTGGACTGGTGTAGGTGAAGTCACAATTGCACCAAGGCAGCAATGGAATTGAGTGGAGAATTCGTGCAGGAGGAAGCATTACTCAAGCAAAGGCTGAAACCAGAAATTTATGAAAAGTATCAGTAACTGTCTCTCACTAGGTATTTCCTAGGTTTGGAAAGCCTCAGTTTCCTTACCTATAAAATACGATTATTATAGTAACTACGTCACAGGGACTTTATGAAGATTAATATATCATACTTCAAGTTCTATATATAGTGTTTGGCATATAGTAAGCACTAATTAAATGTTAACAATAAAAATAATTATAATCATATTTGCAAAAACCTATTACCAGGGTATATAAATCACTCTCTTTTGACTGTGGACTTATCTCTCGGTCTTCATTAAAATAGTGGTTCTGGGAAGGACAACCAAGTGCTGTCAAGACATCCTCTGGCCCTTCACTGGATTTAGTGTATAAAGTTAAAGGATTGAGTTCGCTGAAACCCTAGGATAAAATAAAGAAGAAAGTGTTTAATTACTCAGAGAAAAGTGAAAAAGTTAGCACTTAATAATTTTCAATTGTTGTGTAAATGTATTATCTTCTAAAATTAATAGTTAAAAATAATGAAAGTTTTTCCTAGTCAGAAAAATTCTCAACATCAATATTAATGGTAATGCAAATATTGCTGTCGATAATTGCAAGATAAGAGAGTACTGTTCTTCTCTAAGTACACCTGAGAGAATTAATACTTCAGGGTAAATTCTCAATTATTTAAAATACAAGTATTCATAGTCTAAAGGACAGGAAGCTAACTGCAGTTGTTTGTGGTCATCTGAAAATGAAGAGAGTGCTCTGCATTGAGAAGGCAGGAATCTCACAGGTATCTAAGACTAGAGAATAAATCAAGTAACCTTCTGTATTAAATTGTCTTATAAATTCTCTCATACCTGTTGAGATTAAATAAAACAAATTACAAAATACTGCTCCACCTTAGAAGGGACATTTTCTCGGCATACAATAGCATGGCCCTCTGTTCTCAAGACATGATGGAAATAGACGTCTTCGTTTGAGGATGTATCACACAAAAAAATGTTAAGGATCCCATCTATGTATTCATCTACTACCCCAACTAATGGCTTCAAACCACACAACTTCTGGAACTGCAGAATGGCTCTGGATGTCCAACATTCCTGAAATAGAACCAAGATATGAAAATCACATGTTAAAATCAAACATGAATTACATATAGTAAGCATATGCAAAAGTGAATTCCCAATGAACTAGTTTTTCTTTTTTGTCTCATACCTTGAGGTCCCCGTCAAGCCCCGCCGGGCAGGGGGTGTGGCCTGAGGTACCCCAGCCTGGTGCCAGGGCAGGGGGCACAGCCTGAGGTCCCCGTCAAGCCCCGCCGGGCAGGGGGTGTGGCCTGAGGTACCCCAGCCTGGTGCCAGGGCAGGGGGCACGGCCTGAGGTCCCCTGTCAAGCCCCACCAGGCCGGGGGCACAGACTCAGGTCCCCTGCCCCGGCCCAGCGCCACGCAGCTTCAGGTCCCTGCTGATTGCTCATGAAAGCTCGTTACGGGAACTCGGCCTCCGCTGTGGGCGTAGCCATCTTGTGTTATGGAATCCCTGCCTCCGATGTGAACGCAGCCATCTTGACCGTTATGGCATGATGGTCAATTTGCATATTCACTCTTTATTAGATAAGACTAGAGGCCAGTTGCACGAAGAGATTTATGAAATAGGCCTTCCCTTCCCCTGGCTGCCAGCACCGGTTTTCCTCTGGCACCCAGGACCCAGGCCTTCGCTCCGGCCGGAGCCTTCAGTCTTCGCTCCGCCACTTCGTGCCTACGTATGCAAATTAACCGCCATATTTGTTGGGTTAATTTGCATACTCTCCCGATTGGCTGGTGAGCGTAGCGGAGGGATGGTCAATTTACATGTTTGTCTATTATTAGATAAGATTTACTAAGCACAAATCATGTTCCAAGCATTGATCTATGCACTGGTGAACTAGTGAACAAGATAATTTCCCTGACCTCAGGAGCTCACACTTTTGTATGTGAACAAATAATACCAGATAGTGTTATGAAGATAAAATGAAGTCACCATGAATGATGGAAGTGGAAAGGTGCACTTTAAATTGGCGGGTCAAGGAAGTCCTTCTTGGGGAAATAACATTTGGGCTTAAAACTGAACTTTTAAGCTTTAAACTTTAAAGTTTTAAAGTTTAAAACTTTTTGTTGACAAAAAGGAGCCAACCATGAGAATTCTTTGCATAAACTATTCCATTGATCAGAAAGGGCAAATCCCTAAGGCCAGAAGCCCTAAGTTCAGGAAAGAAATAAGAAAACAAAGCAAAGAGAATCAGTAATGGTAGTGATCTGGCAGATATGAGAGTAATGAACATTGGCTACAAGTGGGTCACGAATTTAGTGCTGAGCTTCATGATGTAAGTCAGGGCTACAATGCACCCTTAGAAAACAATCCTGAATATTGACTTGCACAAAAACCATACACTGCATACATCATTTGTAATACTAAAATATCAGAAACAGATTGAATGTCTAACAATAAAGGGATACACAGGCCATGATGCACATTTACCTAACAGATTACTGTGAGTCTATTAAAATTGAGAATTATGGTAACATCAACATATTTATGCTATCATACAGAGTGAAAACATGAATTATGAAATAACAGGACTACTATTTTATGAAACGCTCAAGACTACAAAAGTCCTCACCACAACAACCAATAAGCTAACCTGAAAGAAACATACACCAAATTTCTAAATTTAATGTGTTTAGTGGTAAAATTATACATAATTTTTTTTCCTTTTTCTTTCCTCTTTACTGTGTTTTTTGGATTAAAAAGAATTTTAAAGGGAAAAATCCATGTATATGTAAGCAACTGATAGACAAATATAGTATAATAATATGTATGATATGTACAACTAAGAGTTCCGAGGGAAAAACATATATAAGGTACATAAATATAACTATATAACAGTTAACAAATTTAACTACCTGGGTGAAAATGCCTCCTGCTTCCATCCCACTACAATCGTTCCCACAAAGATATTACTAGAGAACCTTTAAAAAACATAGATTGACTGTGGCAGTTCGCCATGGATACCCTTTAGCTGCTCCCCAGCATTAAAGGACAATGTCCAGATTCCTGAACAGGAATATGGATCCCCCTTAGGTTTCTGTCTATTTCTCTGACCATCATTTGCCATGCCCCAACTCCAGCTCATTCCATATTACGTTGCCAAACAGAACCACTTCAAACTTCTCCAATTTGAGATGTTTTGTGCTGTTCTCATTTTGCCTGGAATGTCTTCTCTTTTTTGTCCAGTTATAGTCTTAATCTTCCTTCATAATTCCACTCAAACACCACCTATATTATGGGGCCTTCCCTAATTACCTTGAACAGAGATGTATATTCTTCCTCATACACCTCTACCATACACAGCAGAAATCTCTATAGCAAATATGGCACAGTACAATTATTTTTATCTACACATCTGTCCTCTATATTTTCTACAATGATTTATTTGAGGGCTTATTCCATGTTTTATTTTTGTATCCTGAGAAACTAAATCTGTTCTTGGCATCACATGTTTTCTGATTAAGAGGAAAACAAGCAAACATACCTCTACTGGTCTTACCCAAGCCAAAGAACAAGGGATAGCCTGAGCTGGAAGCTTTGTGTAGCAGCATCTGCAATTGATAATCAAATATATTAATATTTAATCATGTTTTTATACTGCATGCTATGGAATTTCTAAGCCATTTCTTGATTTTAGCTATTCACACCATTTCAGAGTATTTTATTCAGGCATTTTAAAATTAATGTCTTCTACTTTAAAGCACTCTAAGAAATACTAGTAAAATCATTAAATATAGTTTTTAAAAACCATGCAAATTGGTAGGAAGAGGAAATCTTCATGCTATATAAATGCAACTCTTAGCATAACTCAAAGAAACATTTTCTTAATAGGAGGTTGAAATTCAATCTCATAGTTCAGTCAGATTCACAGTCATGTGAAAAAAGACACAAGAGATTATAATCCAACTGTGAACCTAAATGACCATTTGCCAAGTCTGCACTGAGAAGAAAGAGGGATGGTAAGCAAGGAAGGCTAGAGAGAGGAAGGCAAAAGAAAACAGAGGTCTCTTAACCACACAAAGCTTTGGCATTGTGATTCAAAAATTGAGTTGTCCTCCTTAAATATGTTAACTCACTTGAGGAACCTCAAGGAGGACTTCTGAACAGTTCCAATATTTCCAAAGTCTGGGTAGAACACTTCAACTTCCTGTTTCCCAAGAACTCGATGGATAATGACTCGATACCACCACTTATCCTCAGAAATCTTTACACAACAGAGATGTCCTGGTTGGATAAAATATTCTGGCATTGCATATCGATCAGAAACCAGTTGATTAGAATAACAGCGCCTGTGGAATTCCGTAACATGGGAACATAGGGGGAGAACAATTTTTATTAGTGTATCAAGAGCAAGGAAGTCTGGGCAAAAAGCAAAGGAAAACATCCTCATTTTTTCTGATTTGTTAATGTGTTATTAATACCAATTAGTTTAATTTTCCTTTTTCTTTTCTAAATCCCTTCTCTTCTTCAACAAATATCTTTTTTTTAAAAAATATATTTTATTGATTTTTTACAGAGAGGAAGGGAGAGAGATAGAGAACTAGAAACATCGATGAGAGAGAAACATCGATCAGCTGCCTCCTGCACATCTCCTACGGGGGATGTGCCCGCAACCAAGGTACATGCCCCTGACCGGAATCGAACCTGGGACCTTTCAGTCCGCAGGCCGACGCTCTATCCACTGAGCCAAACCGGTTTCAGCAAATATCTTTTTAAATAGGAAACTCATACACTCATTTTGCCTCACATTCTCTGCTGAAGAATGCAATCTAACTCCAGTCCCCAGAACTTCCTAAAATGGACATTGTAAAAATATCAATGGTCTGTTAATTCCCAAATCCAATAGCCTTTCTCCTCAGCTTTCAATATACTTGCTCTCTCTGCAGAATGGCCCTGATCCTTTCCTCTTTCAAATTCTATCCTACTTAGTTTCCAAGACACTCTTTTCTCCTACTATCTCCTTGTCCATAATTATTCCCTTAGTGGCTCTGTAATTGCCTTAAAAGTTTGGGTTCCTCTGGGGGCTTATCTTTAAGGCCTGTAACATACTAAAAGCTCAGGCTCTGAAACCAGGAACCTGGGTTCACACCCATCATTTACCAGCTGTGTGATGATTTTATCTTCCTGTGCTTCCGCTTACTTGCTGAAGATGGGGATGGGGATAATAAAGCCTTACTTACAATATGTGAATGTTCAGCAAATCCAAATATAGTAACACCCAAATATTAACTATTTATTATTACCCCTGCTGTATAACATCTCATCCATTTTTTAAATTTTTTGGTTTTTTTTACTGCCTCATCCATTTTCATACCTTATACTACTACTGATAAATTGATGATTCTCCATTTCTATGTTTAGACTCTGCATCCCTTCTGCACTTTATTTTTTTAAAATATATTTTATTGATTTTTTACAGAGAGGAAGGGAGAGAGAGGGATAGAGTTAGAAACATTGATTCAGCTGCCTCTTGCACGCCCCCTACTGGGGATGTGCCCGCAACCGGGGTACATGCCCTTGACTGGAATCAAACCTGGGACCCTTCAGTCCACAGGGAGATGCTCTATCCTCTGAGCCAAACCGGTTAGGGCCCTTCTGCACTTTAAAACTTTACTTCCAACTGTATGAAAAAGATGCTAGTTGTTGCCAATTTCCATTCTCCTCTTTTTTTTTTTTTTTGTAGGAATAGCATCCCTATTTTTTTTTTAAATTATTATTTATCCTCACTGGATGACATGTTTCACTGATTTCTATTTTTCATTTTAAAAAATTATTAATTTTTTATTGATTTCAGAAAGGGAGAGAGAGATAGAAACATCAATGAGAAGAGAGAATCATTGATCGGCTGCCTCCTACATGCCCCACACTGGGATTGAGCATGTGCCCTGACCGGGAATTGAACTGAACCATGACCTCCTGGTTCACTAATCAACGCTCAATCACTGAGCCATGGCGGTCGGGCTGTTTCATTGATTTTTAGAGAGAGAGGGAGAGATAGAGAAACACTGATGTGAGAGAGAAACACTGATCAGCTGCTTCCCATACATGCCTAGGTATGTGTCCTCCAGGGAATTGAACCCATAACTTTTTGGTGTATGGGATGGCATTCCAACCGAGTCACCTGGCCAGGCAATAGAATCCCTATTTTTAATTGATTTCCCAGACTCCCTTTCATCTAAATGTGTCTATGTGAATACTAAGTTCTGGACAATAGGATGTGAGATTGTGAATTAATGTGTGTTTTACCACAATTTTTTAAAAAGTAAAGTGTGAAAATCCACCTTGTGTCTTTCAAAGAAAAAGGGATGTCTCCAACCCTCTACCTCCCCCACTCTTCCTTCCTACTGGCTGGAATGAGAATCTGGTGGTGAGCTACATCCTGGACCATGTGGGTGGGCCAATAATTATCTTGGGCAGCAAGACAGAAAACACTGTTGTCCCTAACACCTGGAGCTATCCTACCGGCATGTATTACTTATACACGAACTATTATGAGAAGAAGAAATAAACTTTTATCTTCATGCTACTACAGCTAACTTAGGTCTTTGTAACACTGGCTAAACCCTAATCCTAATATTACCCACTCAACATTACCAATTCAGTATCTCATGATCACCTTAGATTCACTATTTGTAAACTTCTAATTCCAAGTCCAGCTGAAACCTACCTAATCTCTAAAGTCAGCACAGTTTTCATATTTTCCTTTTCTCTCATCCTTTTCAACCACATTCTTGTTATCAAGACTTGACAATTCTATTTTCCTAATTTCTCTCCTCCTTTCCACTCTCTCTCTCATCAACACTAGCCTATAATGGATCTTTTCCCCTTCACTCCATCCATCCTCCACACTGCAACTAGAGTTAGCCTTCTAAAATACAAACCTTGCCCTGACCGGTTTGGCTCAGTGGATAGAGTGTCAGCCTGCGGACTGAAGGGTCCCAGGTTCGATTCCGGTCAAGGGCATGTACCTTGGTTGCGGGCATATCCTCAGTGGAGGGTGTGCAGGAGGCAGCTGATCGATGTTTCTCTCTCATCAATGTTTCTAACTCTCTATCCCTCTCCCTTTCTCTCTGTAAAAAATCCATAAAATATATTTAAAAAAATAAAATAAAATACAAACCTGATGTTCTTTCTTTCTTAAAACCTTTAGAGGTCCCTCACTGTATCCAGAAGAAATAAAATTCCCTTCCCATAGTGTCCATACTCTAGCTCTTCCCTAGCCTTCCAGTTTCACATCCAGTCATTGTCCCCCCAACCTCACCCAGTGGTGACTTCAATTTCCTATTTGTTGTTCTCAGAGCACAGGGCTCACTCCTTTGTAATGTTGGCCTTGGTGCCAGTGACTGGACCTGTACCCATCCACTCACACCTCCTTGTCTGGAAAATTGTTACTTATATTTGAGGCCTAGCTCAAGTGAATCCTTATGAAGCTCTCCTCCACCTTGCCCAGGCACAACTTCTGCCTCACACAATATCCCCCTTATCCCTCATCTATTTTCCTAGCTAATCATAGTATCACAAAGGCAAAGACCATGACCCTCTTCTCCTTGTACAGCCAGTGCCTCAACATCCCAACACCAAGGAACAGCAGATACAGTATTAACAATAGCAGCCAACATTTGAGCTAGACTCTATTCTAAGTACTTCCACATTCACAACTGGTGAGTTAAGTACTATCATTATCCCTATTTTGTAGATTAGAAGACCAGACACAGAGAAGTAAAGTAACTTCGAAGTCACAGAACCAGTAAGTGTGCTTTAAAATATAGGCACACTAGCCCTAACCGGTTTAGCTCAGTGGATAGAGCGTCGGCCTGCAGACTGAAGGGTCCCAGGTTCAATTCTGGTCAAGGGCATGTACCTTGGTTGCGGGCACATACCCAGGAGGGATGTGCAAGAGGCAGCTGATCGATGTTTCTCTCTCGTCGATGTTTCTAACTCACTATCCCTCTCCCTTCCTCTCTGTAAAAAAATCAATAAAATATAAAAAAAAAAATAAAATAAAATATAGGCACACTAAAATGGACTACACAAGAATATATTTACCAAGTGATTATTATGTGACTTACATTATTACAGGTATTCTTGGGTGGGGCAAGTACACAATGTAAAATTAGAAAAAAACATTAAGTGCTTTTGAAGAGAGACAAAATAAATAACAAAAAAAACACTTGTATGTGACACTAATATAAAAATTAGACATTACTGTTCATGAATAAATCTAAAGTGATTGAAAATGTATACATTTACATGATGTTTATTAATAAAGAACATTTTTCAGTAGAGAGAAGAGATAACTTAGAGCAGTAGTTCTCGAAGTATAGTTCATGACCCCTGGAATCCTGTTAATATCCTTCAGGAAGTCCATAAGAGCAATGCTATTTTAGTATTATTATGAAAATAGTTATTTTCCCTTTTCACTGTGTTAATATCTCAACCAAAACAACATATCTCAAAACAGAAGCAGATATTAAAAAATCCAAGTTTCTTCTCTTAAGCTAGATATTAAAGAGATCTGCAAAAAAATGTAAACCATGCCACTCTTCTAATTTACAAAAATATTTTCAAAAAATGTTATTTATATTCACACAATTGGATTTACTAAATTTTTAAACAAAAGATATTTTTAAAATCTTGTCATTTTAATTTCTATATGATGAATATAAATAAATGAAAGCTCTCATGGGTCCTTAATTTTTAAGAGTCCTGAAGCCAAAAGATGTGAGAAGTGCTGATTTAGAATGAGATACACTAAAAACAAGAGACTCCTACCGCATTTCAATCATCATGTCTTCAAGTAACTCTGATGAATCCCTGCTATAGATCTGGATGTAGAATTGACTAGGAGAGATGATATTCTCCACAAAGACTCCCACGAGGGTACTGGTATCCAATGGCGGCAGTCTGCATAATTTCTTGTCCCAGGCAGCATCTGGTGGGATATCATGATTTGCCATTGCCTGACTGAGCTGTGATTTATCAATTTCTACTTGCTACAAGTTAAAAAAGAAATCAAAGAAGCCACAATAAATCTTCGGGTGACATTTCAAACTTCATGACAACATTTCTCCAAGTATATTTCATGAATCCCTTTAAAAGAATCACCTGGGAAATTATAAAAATGAAGATTCTTGGGCTTTAGTGCACACTTACTAATTCAGAATACCTGGAAGTGGGGCCCACAAGTATGCATTAAAAAGAATTCCCTAGGTGATTCTTACCTATGGTAAAATATGAAAACCTACTGCCTTATGATATTAGTTAAAGAGTTAAAAGTGTATTGCTCAACTACCCTATACAACACTAAACATGGTACTTCAAATGTTCAGGTTGATCCTCATCTTACCCAACCTTACCAACAAAGGTAACCTGAAAGGTATTTCAAACTAGTCTTATAATAAAAAATAGGGTTTCTCAAACACTCATTCTAAAATATATTATTTTCTTTAGGCCTTCCTATTGTCCTCTAGAAAACACAGCAGACTCTCCTAAAACAATGTTTTCCTTCCATGAAAGAAGCAGGGATAGAGGGTAGAAAGGAAGGAGCGTAAGTAATTAATTCCTTAATAACAACAGAATAAGTAATAGGAGATGAGAACACAAAAGGGGAAAATTTGTGCAGAGATGTAATGAAGGAGAAAAAAGAAAAGCTCCCTATAACTGAGTATAGGTTGGGGTAGTCTGCAGCAGCTGTTGAGGCATACAGCTAACACAAAGCTTCTCAAGTCTTCCTTTCTAAAGCAGTCCAGGGTTTTCAAGCTTACATTTTGAAAAACCTGGACAGAGAATCAGCAATGTCATCTTAAGAGAACTGTCATATCTTCAAAGCCATCTGAAAACTTGAAAATGAGACTTGAGGGAAAGCTAGTAAAAAAAAAAAAAAAAGGTTGAAAACCAGAATAAATGCTGCATAAAGTGACTTTAGACCAAAGCTCTAGTCTCTTCCAAGAAATCAAATACCCAGAAATAAGACTTTCTAAAACAGAATTTTGGTTTAAGGAAGCAGTCATCCAGTTACCCTCCATAATGCTGAATCTCCAGTGAACAAGTCTGTAGACCTCACTCACCAGCTGTAAAGGCTTCACCACCAGATTAGGCTTCTTGTAAATTCTCTGTTCTGGCTCTTTATGATTTTTAAAAGACCAAATCCATGGGGTTTCCTTAATAGTAGCAGTAGACAATGCATTTGTAAGAGGACTGGAGACATAAGTTTTGGCTTCTATTTTCTTATCTGATTGAACTAAATATGAACTTCTTACTGATGAAACAGCTCCATCTGAAATGAACAACAGAGTAGCTTAAGTATATCTGTTAAAATATTTTTATAACTGCTATTTAGCACATTCTATGTGCCAGGCACTGGGTAGATAGTGCTGAATAAGAGATATGAACCTGTCTTTACAGAAGTTTTCAGTATGGAGACATATAAGGGAAGTTCTAGATGGGAACAAATCTTAATTATGTTGGGGAAAGAGGTTAATTCTGATAAGGCTTCTTAAACTTTGGTGGAAGGTTTTTTAACTTTCAACATTTTTATTTCAATTTATTTCTCCTTCAACTTTAGCAGTGAACATTCATTGTTGCTTCATGTAGCATGTCTGTGACTACTTAATAGTCCATAATACGATGCCTTAATTTTTAGGGAATTCCCAAATCAATCACATATTTTGTTGAAGTTTACATGTGTATGATGATTCAGGAGTTTGGCACATTAAAACAGACCCCAGATACATCTAAAACCATAGTGACTCCTAAAAAATAAAATAAGTGCAAAAATAAATACAATATTTATCACTGTAGTTTTTCATAATTGACATGTCCATTAATAGGAGATTAGTTAAGTGAATTATAATATAGTCACATAAAAGAATTATATGTAGTTAAAAAGAATGAAATCAACCTGTATGTGCTGACATGGGAAAACATTCACAATATATGAAGCATAAAAAACAAGGACTAATACAATATTTATATATATTGTCTTGTGTAAGAAAAGTTTACATACATTATATAACTACTAGAGGCCCAATGCACAAAATTCATGCAAGAGTAGGCCTTCCTTCCCCCAGTGCTGGCACCAGCTTCCCACCAGCACCGGCTTCCCTCCTGCACCCGGGCTTCCCTCCGGCTGCCGGCAGGCACCCGGGACCCAGGCTTCTCTCACAGCCCGGGCTTCGTCCAGAAGGTCGTCTGGTCTAATTAGCATAATATGCTAATATTATTATAGAGAGGCCCGGTGCACAAATTCGTGCATGGGTGGGGTTCGGCTGGCCCAATCCGATCAGGGCCGATCGCGTCAGGCTGGCTTGGTAGAGGGGCCGTGGGCAGTTGGCCAGGAGGCCCCGCCCCCTGGTTGAACTCCTGGTCCAAGGGACAATTTGCATATCAGCCTTTTATTATACAGGATGTTATACAGAAGAAGTCCATAAGTAGACCCTCTAAAACTACTAACACTAGTTACCACCTCTGCATTGTTGGAAATGTTTAAAGAAGCAAACATTATTTTTGTAATATTTTCAAAATCTAGCTATGCTTACATATACGTTGAAAAAAGTCTGGCCCTACCTGGTTTGGCTCAGTGGCTAGAGCTTCAGACCGAAGACTAAAGGTTCCTGGGTTCGATTCTGGTGAAGTGCACATACCTTAGTTGCAGGCTTGATCCCTAGCCTGTCAGGGCACATTCGCGAGGTAAGCAATTGATGTTCTCTCTCACAATGATGTTCCTCTCTCCCTCTCTGTCTCTCCTCCCTCCCTTCCACACTTTAAAATTCAATGGAAAAAATATCCTCAGATGAGGATTAATAAAAAACAACAACAAAAAGGTCTGGAAGGCTATACAAAAATTCTAATAGCACTTCAGTGGGGGTAAAATGATGAGAAATGTTCACTTTCAACTTTCTACTCATCTGTGCTAGATGAATTTTTTAGAATGATCATGGGTTATTTTAATCAGAAAAATGTACAAAGAAACATTGATACTTTGGAAAAAAATAGCTGTCCATTGTAACCATTTGCAGAAACTTATCTCTATATAAAAGGCTAATATGCTAAGTGTCCTTCCCACTGTCCGACCAGTTGCTATGATGTGCACTGACCACCAGGGGGCAGATGCTCAACGCAGGAGCTGCCATGATGCACACTTGCCATTTACAGAGAAACAGCAGCAAGGACCTGGCCAACAAAGAAACACTTGGCTTTCCCCAAGGGGGACACAGGCCCCACCACCATCCCAGAGTGACAGCCCACCAAATTGCAGCCAACACTGCGGAGATCCCATGGCCAGCCCAGAAACAGTCACTGTGGGCGCCAGGTAATGACGTCACATAGCAACACCTGGCTTCCTCTCCCTAGCGACTAGCCTCCTTGGAATTTTTTCAGCCAGGAACACTACTTGCTTTATACCCAGGTGGAAACATTTACACTTTAACCAAATGTCTGTGAAGCATTTTCCCATGCCTCGTCTCATTTGATCCTCACAGAAGTCCTAGAGTAGGTAGACAGGAGACTTGGTAGAATCCTATTTTCTTTTCATTAGCCAGAAAACGGAGATTTAGAAAGCTTAGAAACTTGACCCAACTGAAAAGAAGTAAGAAATGGTGGACCTTGAAAATGACTTCAGGTTTTCTCACTGCACGGAATATAGTCAAACACTGCACACTGCTGCAGTTAAATATTTTACCCTTTGTTCTCCCTGCATGATCTACAATAATAATCTGCTTCCTGTTGATATTTACTGCTGTGTTGCTGACAATTACCTGAAAGAGAACTGGGGTGCTTCACTGGGCTGGAAGAAGTTCAGCTAAGTCAGAAAGTAGGTCTAATTAAGCAAGTTTATTCTATATCTATAAAAGGCTAAGTTGACGCGCATGCACAATACATATAAAGCTCTCACTGGTGCCAATCACACGTGTGTGTTTCCATCTGTCATTGTTGATTGTGAATTTGGTTGACACTACTATTATAGAGAAAGGGCAGATAGCAATATTAATACATTGCGGACGGATCACATGAATTCTCATGTTTTCTGTTCTGAGGTTTGTGACCAATCATGAGAATTCTTTAAAAAGATATTAGCTTGTAAGAACATGTAATAAATAACTTCCAAATGCAATGGGTATTTAATTTTAAAACATGCCTTTAACATTTATGTAAAACGTTTTTTGTACTCATTCAAAAGAAACTTATCTGGCCACTGGGTAAAGCTAGCAATAAAACTACTGGTCCGCAATGTGTTAAAATATTTCTTCTAATTAATTTCCTTCCAATGTGCAGGAATTCATACATCAGGCCACTAGTAAAAATATAAGTACGATATTGTACTATTGGTTGGAAAGACATTACCAATGTTGGAACTGAGGAAAGAGTACATGGGATCTGCCTGTATTAGTTCTTAATAAGTGTATCTGAATCTACAGTAATGTCAATAAAAATTCCAAAAGAAAAATATTAAGCCATATTAAAAACAAGAATAAAACAAACAAAAACCAAGTGCCTTAATTGCAATGTGGTGTCCTGAAGTGGATAGAAAAATAGAAAAAGAACAATTTTTGAAAACTGGCAAAATCAGAATAAACTCTGAAGTTCAGTTAATGTAATGTACCAATGCTAATTTATTAGTTTTAATAAATGTATCATGGTAATGTAAGATGTTACTATTAGGAGACACTGGATGAAGGGCATATGGGAACCCTGTACTATCTTTGCAACTTTTCTGTAAACCTAAAATTATCACAAAATAAAATGTTCATTTTTAGAAAAGCACAAGTGCTGGATGCCAAGGCACATCCATTTATTCTGATTTCCATGTACTTCTTTTTTTAAAAAAAATAAGTTAATTGATTTTAGAGGAAGAAGCAGAGAGAGGGAGAGATAGAAACATCAATGAGAGAGAAACATCAACATCTATCGGCTACTGAGGATTGAGCCTTCAACCCCAAATCGAACCAGTGCCCTTTTGGAGCAGGGGCTGATGCTCAACTACTGAGCCACACCGGGTGGGCTGAATCGCCATGTATTTCTAAATAGCTTTCGATATACAGCCAGAGTTAAGAACTACCTAGTGCTTCCCCATCAGATCACTGTTTCAGAAAACCGTTTTCTTCAGAATCAACCAAAAATCTGGACAATGAAGAAAGTAAATTTTTTAAAATTTATATATATATATATATATAATAAATTTATATATATATAATAAAATTGGGTAATATAAATTGGGTAATATAAGTGTATCTGAATCTACAGTAATGTCAATAAAAATTCCAAAAGAAAAATATTAAGCCATATTAAAAACAAGAATAAAACAAACAAAAACCAAGTGCCTTAATTGCAATGTGGTGTCCTGAAGTGGATAGAAAAATAGAAAAAGACCAATTTTTGAAAACTGGCAAAATCAGAATATTACTATTCAGATAATCTTGAATAGTAATACCGGCTAGCCTATTATAACAAATATCACCAGAAATAAGGTCATTATATATAAAACATTTTCAAGGCTAATGTGTGATCTGCTTGGTTATAACAAAGAATCTTAAACATACAAATAATGCTTTCTTTTTCCTTGTCCTTACAGGGACAACTAAAAATCAGGTTTGCTTCATATTGTAATTAAACTCACCACGTGGTAGAGGCTTCATATCAGCATCAAACACCAGTAAGTCTTGCTCTCCTTCCCTGAACTCCACATGGAGAATGTCACTGAGAGCTCCAACGAGTTCTATCACATTTAAGAAGCCCAATTTTTTTGGTGAAAGTTGTTCTTTAAAAATTAACTGTCATACATACATATACACACACACATACAAAAAAAAAAAAACAGGAACAACATGAAACAGCAATGTTAGATAACAGGAATATAATATCTATAGATACCTTGGACAGTGCTTTAATTTGGATTTAGCCAAGCTAACTCTGTAAGGATCAGTGAACTCAGGTACCACAGTAAAGGCTTGCTTCCATACAAGTCTAATACAAACCAAGAGACCTATATAATCCCTCACTATAAAACCTATAGGCCAATTATGAATATCCCAAGAAATAAAGAATTGGTTGAGGACACAGGAAGGGTGGTGGTGAATTAAATTTAGTATCTTTACTTCTTTGTACCTTACATATGTATTATGGTTTCTTTCCCTTTTATGTTCATTAGTTACTTTAATGGTTTCTCTACCTTCTCTGTAGGTACCTAGTACTATGAAAATGCAATTCAGTAAGCAAAAGGCTAGTTTACAAAGAATTTTTTATTTATTTTATTTATTTATTTTAATATATTTTATTGATTTTTTACAGAGAGGAAGGGAGAGGGATAGAGAGTTAGAAACATCGATGAGAGAGAAACATCGACCAGCTGCCTACTGCACACCCCCACTGGGGATGTGCCCGCAACCAAGGCACATGCTCTTGACCGGAATCGAACCCAGGACCCCTCAGTCCACAGGCCGACGCTCCATCCACTGAGCCAAACCGGTTTGGCTACAAAGAATTTTTTAATATGAATTCTTTAAATAAATGATATTCAAAAGTCTCAGAAAGCTACAGAGCAAAAAACAGTCTCCATCCCACTCCCATGCACCAGTCACCCAAGAGATCACCTCCTGGGATGTAACCCTTTTCACCAGTTTCTTGTGCAATTTAAATTACCCAATTTTATTATATATATTGTCTGTGAATTTTTGGTTTTGCTATCTGGTTTCTCTCTTCATCTTTCTGTGGAGCTGCAGGAAGATCCCAAAACTGCACTGCTGATATATTATCTTCTCTTCAATTAGCAATTTAACAAGGGATGTTGAAAGAATGGCAGAGTGTTGACCAGGTAGTTCAAGAGAAAAAAAAATCATACAGGTAGCTTTTATATCATGTTGGATAAAATAAAGAGAAGGGTTGGCAGTGTTTCCACAATTTAGAATAAAAGTTAAATTAAATCTATACTCACTATATATTTATAATCATAAAATTGAATTTCTGCCTAAGTCTATTTATTAAGAAAGGCAAAGAGCTTCCCTGAAACATTAAGCGACTTATTTTAATTTCTCCTTAACTTTTATAATCTTAACACCCTGAACTTTTATTACACGAAGTACATTTGCTAAAATGTTTGTGGTAGAAAACTACTCACTCTGAGCTGTGAGTCTGGCACAGAAGGTTGATTTTACCCATAAATTTTATATTACTCTCTGACTTTATTCTGTAATTTCACTGATAAGTGACTGTACTTGTTAATCCAAAACACATCAGAGCCTTTGTTTTAGCTTCTCCCTTTGGCCTACTTGAAAAACACTTTGTGGTTCTAGAAGATACATTTCTTTAAAACAAGATGAATTTAAATTTCCTCCATCTCTATCCTGAGGGAGGATATGTATTTTTTCTAAGTTTTCTTCTTTTAACATTTACTGAATAATTACTATATGGCAGGCACTGATCTAAGTACTTCATTTTTTTATTTTTTAAAATATATTTTATTGATTTTTCACAGAGAGGAAGGGAGAGAGATAGAGAGTTAGAAACACCGATAAGAGAGAAACATCGATCAGCTGCCTCCTGCACATTCCCCCACTGGGGACATGCCTGCAACCCAGGTACATGCCCTTGACCGGAATCGAACCTGGGACCCTTCAGTCCGCAGGCCGACGCTCTATCCACTGAGCCAAACCGGTTTCGGCTAAGTACTTTATTTTTAAGTCATTTAAACTTCACCAAACTATAGTATTAGGTAATATTATCCTGACTTTACATATCATCCATAAAATAGGACAAAGCGATGTATCTTACCCGTTATGCTATAGTATCTCGCAATATCTGTATTCATATCTATAAATGTATGTCAGTTTCTATGGCATGGTAGTTAAAAGGTAGGATTCTGAAACCAGACTGTCTGGGGTTCAAATTTTGACTCCTCCATACTCGCTATCTGGCCCTTAGGCAAGTTACTTCTTTGTGTTTCAGTTTGTTGTAAAAATCTAATGAGAGACATTCAGAACAGAGTGCTGCACACAGCTAACATATGTATAGGTCTTAACCATTTTTTAAAATTGGCTATATGGCAGTATCTGAACTATCATTCTTCAACTTGATTTTTTTTTCACCAAACATGATGGTTCCAAAAATGTTCCAGGTTTCAGAACAAGTCTACTTCATTTATCTTATCTACTACATATTATTGCATTGTATAAATGTCAATCCAAAATTATTTATCCATTCTCCTATTGATGGTCATGTAATCTGTTCCCAATTTTTTTACTATACTGCAATGTGCATATGCCTTACGAATGTCTTCATGTACACGTGTGTAAGAGTTTTCTCTAAAGGGCGTGTGTAGAGTGTAGCTGTTGGATCAGTGGGTGTGTATCTCAAGCTTTATTTGGTACTGCCAAAACACTCTCCAAAGGGGATTTGTCACACAAGCAGCATAGAGGTATTTTGTATCTCTACAACCTCTCTGCTTACTTGGTATTATCAGATATGAAAAATAACGTTTTTTTCTAATAATATTGTAACAATAAACAGTAAAAATATCCTTCCTATGCATCATGAATTATTTATTAAAAATCATATTCTTAACTCTTTTAGTAAAGAAAAGGAAATCAGAAATCAAAACAAGATGTTTAAGCTCTAGAGCATAGACTTGGAGGGTCCAAGTAGCAGCAACAAAATTTCTATCAATCAGGAAAACATAAGCTATAAAAAAACTATGGTTGATGAAAAAGGAAACACTCACCTCAAACTCTCTAAGCAGTTTAGAAATAAGTAAACCCTCTGGAAACCTGGACACAACCTAATAAATAGAAAATGAAATATAATATAAATAGTTACCATTGGAGTGTTGGGTGATAAAATATAAGACAGTATAAATGTAAATATTAACAAAGATAAAAGCAGCATGTTATTGAGTGAATGAAATAGTCACAATATTTTTCAGTTTCCAGTTTTAAAAAACATTATAACAACAAAAAGCAGTGACTTCCAACATTTCCAGAGTTGAGAAATCATTCTTACACAACATTGCAATTCCACAGCTCTCCACAAATTCCTATCAGTTCTTTAGCTAGATAGCATACCATTAGTTCACATTTTGAAAAAAAATCTAAAAAAAAATTCCATAGCATAAGTTCAAGCATTTTAAATGGTAGAAAAGAAATACAATGGTCATTATAAAAAACTTTGAAAAATACAGTACAGAGAAAATATCCAGTTAGCCATTATTGTCTATGTACATATAAAATACCTATATTTAACATAAAATAGGTCATTATTTCTATAATCAGTTTGTAAATATCAAACCAAACACATCTTACCATGTCAGTAAATATGCATCAACATGTTTCTGGCTTGAGTTTTCAAAATATTCAATACACTTAAATTTGTTTGCTCAATCCCCTAGAGCTATTTCCTATTTTTCATAACCACAAACACTGAAGTAGTTATCCTCATAGTTGCACCTTATGCACTTGTCCAGTTATTTTTTTAGGATAAATTCCTAGAAATGGATTCAGTCTATCCCAATAAAGTATAAAAAGTTTTGCACTGGCCATGGCCAGGTAGCTCAGTTGGTTAGTGTTGTCCTGATACTCCAAGAATTCAGGTTTGATCCCCGGTCAGGGCATATACAAGAATCAATCAATGAATGCATAAATCCTGATACTCCAAGATTTCGGGTTTGATCCCCGGTCAGGGCATATACAAGAATCAATCAATGAATGCATAAATAAGTGGAAGAGCAAATAAATGCTTCTCTCTATATATATCTTTCATCTCTCTCTTTAAAAAATCAATAAAATTTTTTAAAGCTTTGGATTTTCCTAGATTTTTCAAGATACTATATATTTTATTTAAATTTTTAATTCAAGTTTCAGAAAAATGCAAAGTAGAAATGATTATAAAATCCTATGATTCAGAGATAGTTGTTGATGCATTTCAGAAACCAACTTATGCAAAAACATATTCACATTGTTTATGATTTACATTAAAGGATAACACTAAACATGTCACTCTATAAAATCTGTTTTTAGAGTCCAACAATATGTCAAGGAGATAATTCCATGTAAATTAACTGAGATACACATAAAAACTTTCTTATGAGCCACATGATATTCCCTAGTTTGGGTGGATAATTTAACCAATCCTTTATCAATGAATGCTTACTATTTCCCTAATATTTTGTTACCATAAAAAAGTCATATTGAACAAATGTCCAAACAAGAAGACAGGGCCTCAATGCCCAAAAGTTTTTGCATTTCTCCTAGTAAAACCACACAGCTCAAACGAAAGTAAAGCAGAAAGGCACTCTGACTATTCAAATTACATTTAACAGCTACCACCAAAATTTTAAGTGCACAAAGAACTTTTACGAGTTAATAAGGAGAAACAGTAAATTAGGCCAAAGACATAAGAAATATAAATGACTACTAAGCATATGAAAACATGCTCAATGTAAAAATCAAGAGATATAAGTTAAAACAACATAATTAGACAGTAACATTTCACTGTCAGTAGGAATGAAAATCTGTTCAAACCTTTTAGAGGGAAAAGTAGTAATATTTATCAAACTTAATCAATACCTCTGTCAATTCCACTTCTAGATAAATGTTCAGACATTAACTACAGCATTTTTTTAATAGCCAAGGCTAGAAATAACCCAAATGTTAATCAATAATAAATCTCATTAAGTGAAATATTGTATACCAACACGATGGGATACCATACACAATTTAGAATAATATTTGACATAAATATATAGAAAACTGATATTGGAAAGAACTTGACAATGATTCATTAGGGTAAGGGCAAGAAAACTGGGAAGAAAGCACATTTATGAAGGAACTTAACATTTTCTAAAGAATTTTTTTAAAAATTTTAAGACTCTGTAATTTATTTAGTTTTTTTCTGATCTTAAATGAATAGCCACTCTATTTGCAATATATTTGAAAAGATCAGGCATAAATATAAATATAAAATTAATAAATACTCTTAAGAAAATTAGCTTGGCCACAAATGATATCTAATTGTATAATCAAGTATTCTTATCCATTTTCCAGAAACAGAAAATACTTACAAATTTTATTTTATGCTTTAGTTCTGGATTAATAGTCCCACCAGGTCCAATCTGTGCAATAACTGACTTGAAGGTGTTCTCCAACTATGAAAAAGAAATAAAAGTTCAAATTATAGGAGATCGAAGATGGCGGCATAGGTAAACACCGGAGATTGCCGCTGTAAACAACTACTTCAAAAATACAACTAAAAGTCGGAACGGACATCAACCAGAACCACAGGAAGGCTGGCTGAGGAGAGACTCTTCAACTAGAAGCAAAAACAACAGCATTCCGACACTCAGAGGAGGCGTAGTGTGGAAAATTTAAAGGTACGGTGGTGCGGTGGTGAGGTGGTGCGCGCGCAAAGCGGGCTGGCGGCTGAGGGCGCGGTTGTCGTTTTCAATCAGGAGTGAGTCTCAGACTCTGGGCTACAGATCCGGGCGAGTCTCTAGGGACCCAGACTCAAACGGGAGAAGCGGGACTGTCTGGCTACGGCCCCTCCGAGGTTTGCAGCGGTTGCTGGGACAGAGAGGCAGAACCCCTGGGGACGAACTGAGAGCGGCCATAGCGGCTCCCTCCCCCCGCCCTGTTGATCCCGCCCGCCCAAGCCCTGCGCACAGCCATTTGCCGATCGCCTCAGGCAAAGGCTGGATTAGCGCCTCCCCAGAAGACAGACGTTTTCCGCACAGCTGATTCCTACAGCAAGTCGGCCTGGTGGTCAAATCCCTCTAGTGTTAACTACAACAATTAAGGCTTGGCTAGAACAAGACTGCGCACAGAGACCACAAGGGGGTGCACCAAGAAAGCATAAAAGATGCGGAGACAAAAAAACATGACAGAAATGGAGGATATGGAGCTAAGAATCGCAATTTTGAGGGCTTGCCATAAATTTGTGCAGAGCCTCACGAAAACTAATGAGACCCTCGATGCTACGATAAAGAAATTAGAAAGTGCCAAAACCGGTTTGGCTCAATGGATAGAGCGTCGGCCTGCGGACTGAAAGGTCCCAGGTTCGATTCCGGTCAAGGGCATGTACCTGGGTTGCGGGCACATCCCCAGTAGGAGATGTGCAGGAGGCAGCTGATCGATGTCTCTCTCTCATCGATGTTTCTAACTCTCTATCTCTCTCCCTTCCTCTCTGTAAAAAATCAATAAAATATATATTTAAAAAAAAAAAAAAAAAAAAAAAAAAAAAGAAATTAGAAAGTAAGCATACACGGACTGAAATAAAGAATATTATACCCAATAGCAGACCAGAGGAGCTCAAGAATCAAACCAAAGATTTGACAAAAAACACCCAATTGGAAAAGCAAAATGAAAAAAGAATCCGAAAGTGTGAAGATAGTGTAAGGAGCCTCTGGGACAGCTTTAAGCGGACTAATATCAGAGTCATTGGAGTGCCAGAAGATGAGAGACAGCAAGATATTGAAAACCTATTTCAAGAAATAATGGCAGAAAACTTCCCCCACCTGGAGAAAGAAATGGACTTACAGGTTCAAGAAGTGCAGAGAACCCCAAACAAAAGGAATCCAAAGAGGACCACACCAAGACACATCATCATTAAAATGCCAAGAGCAAAAGACAAAGAGAAAATCTTAAAAGCAGCAAGAGAAAGAGGCTCAATTACCTACAAGGGAATACCCATACGACTGTCAGCTGATTTCTCAACAGAAACTTTGCAGGCCAGAAGGGAATGGCAAGAAATATTCAAAGTGCTGAATACCAAGAACCTACAACCAAGATTACTTTATCCAGCAAAGCTATCATTCAGAATTGAAGGTCAGATAAAGAGCTTCACAGATAAGGAAAAGCTAAAGGAGTTTACCACCGCCAAACCAGTATTATATGAAATGCTGAAAGGTATCCTTTAAGAAGAGGAAGAAGAAGAAAAAGGTAAAGATACAAATTATGAACAACAAATATGCATCTATCAACAAATGAATCTAAGAATCAAGTGAATAAATAACCTGATGTACAGAATGAACTGGGGATTATAATAGAATCAGGGACATAGAAAGGGAATGGACTAACTATTCTTGGGGGGAAAAGGGGTGTGGGAGATGCGGGAAGTGACTGGACAAAAATCATGCACCTATGGATGAACACAGTGGGTGGGGAGTGAGGGTGGAGGGTGGGGTGGGAGCTGGAAGGAGGGGAGTTATGGGGGGAAAAAAGAGGAACAAATGTAATAATCTGAATAAAGATTTAAAAAAAAAAAAAGTTCAAATTATAGTAAAAAAAAAAAGTCAAAGATAAATCTGAATAATATGCAAAGGAAGTATCTATCAAAGGAAATGTATTTCAATCAAATGGATAAAAAACTGTTCTCCAGAGTCACTGTAATATTTCATACATACAAAATACATTTATAGTAGGTAAAATATTTATTAAAATTAAATATTCTTAAACTTTCCAGAGAATTAACATTCTCTATAACAATTAGATTCTAGAGCAGGGGTGGGCAAACTTTTTGACTTGAGGGCCACAATGGGTTCTTAAACTGGACCGGAGGGCCGGAACAAAAGCATGGATAGAGTGTTTGTGTGAACTAATATAAATTCAAAGTAAACATCATTACATAAAAGGGTACGGTCCTTTTTTTTTTTAGTTTTATTCATTTCAAACGGGCCGGATCCAGCCCGTGGGCCGTAGTTTGCCCACGGCTGTTCTAGAGTCTTCAATTACTCAATCCCATACTCTTATCCAGAAGAAAAATTTGTTACCAATTTTCTTCTCTTTATAAAAGTATTCAATGTTTATTAAACACACACTTAGTGTTTGCCTAATGCAGGGAAGAGATGGGATGGTGAAAGGTCCCTGGGAGGCAGGATTCAGTGTGAGCCAGGGCACTGGTGGAATGACTGGCCATAAAGGGCAGAAGGAAAAGCTCTTCTGCTGAAATAGAAATGAAGGAGGAAAGAACCAATAGGGATGCAGAAAGATCTGGGAATGTGGGGTCAGAAAATAGAGTTACTATCTAGTGTATTCTGAGTTTAGAAGCAAGGCTCCCTAAGGAAAGAGGGAAAGGGGAGGAAGTTCACAAAGTTGAGCAAGTGGAAAAATAATGTTAAGGAAATAACGGATGATTATCTGAACTCAACAGATAGAGAGTAAAGACAGGAGCGGCCCAAGTTAAGACAGCAGGGATCTGAGGATTTTGGCAGAGAAGCCAATGGCAAAGGGAAACCCCAATAAAGTAAAAAAATGAAGAGACTATTGCAGAGAAGTGGTAGAGAGGGCAATGAAGGTAGAAGGAACTTCATGAACAAAGAAAAAAGAATAGTTTTCCTGAAGGCATTAGAAAAGTAGTAGAAGAGGAAACTGAAAAAGGTAGACTCAAGTCATATTACAGAATATGCCAAATGAAGTTTTTCAAAAATACAGACTTTTCCACAAAAATCAGATTAAAGAAATGAAGAGACAAGCATAGACCAAAGAAAATATTTCTCTGATAAAGGACTATGTCTAGATTATATAAATAATTCTTCCAACTCAATACAAAGACTACTTAATTTTTAAGAATGAGCAAAAATATGAATAGACACTTCAAAGAAGATATACAAATGGAAAATAGTCGTATAAAAATATGCCCAACATTTTTCATCATTAGAGAAATTTCAATTAAAACTAATGAGATCCCATCATACACCCACTGAAATGGCTAATAGTTTAAAAACTGACAATATCAAATGTTAACAAAGCTGCAATGTAGCTCATGAGAAAGTAAAATTGTACAGACAATTTAGAAAACAGTTTGGCAATTTCTTATAAAGTTCTTAAACACACACTTAGTGTATGACCCAACAATCCTACTCCCAGGTATTTACTCAAGAGAAATGAAGTCTATATTCATACAAAGTGTATGTAAATGTTCATAGCAGATTTATTCATAATACCCCCAAATAGGAAATAACATCTAATTGAAGTATGTCAATACAGTGGAATGACATTCAGCAAGAGAAAGGAACAAACGACTGATATATGCTGGATGAATTTCAAAAGCATCATGCTAAGTTAAAGAAGATAAACACTAAAGGCTAGATGTTATTTAATTCCATTTATATGAAACTCCTGGGAAGTCAAAATTACAGTTATAGAAAGCAGTAATTGTCTGTAGCTGCAGGCGGAAAAAGAGATTAATTACAAAGTGGCATGAAGGAACTTTGGGGGGGATGATGGAAATGTTCTGTTTCTTGATTTTTATGGTTCTTGCATGACTAGATACAGTTGTCAAAACTCAAACTGTCCATTTAAAATGTGTAAATTTTATTATATATGTTACTAAAGCTAGTATTTTAGTTATAAAAATAAGGCACTTTTATGTTTCAAATTTAATTTCCATGTGCTTATTTTGAGCTCAACTTGTTATCTTGCTAACTTAACCAGGCCTTTGTTGATTATATTTTAATAGTTTTTATTCAAAGTCCTTCAGCATTATAGTCACACAAAAATACCAGGATTGTAGTGCTCAGGGGCCAGCCATTCAGGTAAAAATATTCCTGAGGTAAGTTGTAAATATGCTTCTATAACTTTGGTGAGAAGCTGGAACTAGAGATACAGATCTGGGAATCATCTGCAGAAAATAGTAGAAACCCTGGAGTTGACAAAATTGTACTCTTTTCTTACTGTCACTTCTCATTTCTTATAATCCAGAGAACCATAGAAAATGCTTAAGTTACATCTGAAATTAGTGAATGACTTGAATTTTAAAAGACCAGCTTTTCCATCAGACATAATAACCACTGAATTTAAACACATTTTCAGTGTATTTATATCTCCAAACTCCAGTATCTCACCTGGTTTAATTTTTCAGTGTGATTCAGCCTTGAAGTCTCCACTACATTTGACTTAGTCTTTTCCATGTTCCATATTTGCTTCAATGGCTCCATGTTTGAAGTGGGTCGTGAAAAGCGTGTCTTTGCTATTGGGAAACTTGGAGAGTATGATCCTTCTTGTTTCATTCTAAAAGGCTGAGTGAAAATTTTACCTTTTGTGAATAAAAGGAGAGAAAAATTGTCACTAGAAATTTCTAGTTTATCTTCTGGTGGTTATATACGAGGCTACCATGAGCTAAATTGCCCTCAATTTAGAACTAAAAATTAATGCAAGTAAGCTTACATTTTAAACATTAAGTCAATAAAATGTACATGTAATGGAAGTGATTAGTCATCAATAGAAGAAAACCAAGAGATCCTAAGTGTGTTACTGAAAAAAGGGACATCTAAAACTCCACTTAAGGCAGTGGCTCTCAACCTGTGGGTTGCCAACCTGTAGGTCGAGACCCCTTTGGGGGTCAAACGACCCTTTCACAGGGGTCGCCTAAGACCATCGGAAAACACATAAATAATTATATATTGTTTTTGTGATTAATCACTATGCTTTAATTATGTTCAATTTGTAACAATGAAAATACATCCTGCATATCAGATATTTACATTACGATTCATGACAGTAGGAAAATTACAGTTATGAAGTAGCAACGAAAATAATTTTATGGTTGGGGGTCACCACAACATGAGGAACTGTATTAAAGGATCGCGGCATTAGGAAGGTTGAGAACCACTGGTCTAGAGAAACACTATACAAATGATTATACTGGTTTCTGAGCCTTTGAGAATGACAGTGATTGGGAAGGAGAAACAATGAAGGAGCAGTAATAAGAACTGGGTGTCTAACTTGGCTCTACCACTTTTCCAACCATGTGACTTTGGAAAAGTCATTTGGCTTTCCTGAACTTTGGTATCCATATCTATAAGACAGGGATACTCACACTACTCGTCTATGGTATGGCAATGACAACCCAAGGTCAAATGCTATACAAATAAGGTGGTTATCATTACACTACATAAATTAATGCGGTGCCTGCTATGACATCAAAGATCAATGACGGCAAAGATCAGATGGCAAATACTACTAACTAGTATGATTTTTAAAACTTCATTTTCCATGTTCCATCTTCCTTACATGAACACATAGAACTAATGTTCATTTACAGTGAGAGAGCTAATTTTGTGTTTTTAAGATAGACTAGAGGCCCAATGCATGAAATTTGTGCAAGAGTAGGCCTTCCTTCCCCTGGCTGCTAGCACCGGCTTCTCTCTGGCACCCGGGACCCGAGCTTCCCTCTGGCCACCTGCAGGCGCCTAGGACCCGGGCTTTCCTCTGGCCCTGGCTTCATCGGGAAGGATGTCCAGTCTAATTAGCATATTACCCTTTTATTATTATAGACACTACTTCTCATGACCTTACTAAATGCCAGGCACTTTACAGACCTCATCTCATTTCATCCTCAGCACAATTCCAAGGTGCAAGTATTATTGCTTCTAGAGATGAGGAAACTAATGCTTAGATGTTTTAAGTAACATGCTTGACATCACCCAGCTAGTGAATGACAGAGCCAACATTTAACTTCAACAAATTGGTGGAGCTTAGCCATTACGTGCCTCTCTCTCTGTCACAAGTGCTCCGAAATTTGTTCACCCACAATAGTTAGCAATGCTAACGTGCATACCTGCTGGCCACCCTCTCTGCTTTTCTTCTGATATGCTCTTCTTTAACGTCAACAAAGAACCTGCTCTGGTCTGCTCTACAGAAATAACATCCGAAGCCGCATTCAGCACTTCAAACATGGACAGGAACCCATATTGCATGTACTGGAATGATCGTCCAAATCGCTTGGCAAATGCCTTTTCGAAATCAGACAGGAGAACAGGCGATAACGCCAGGAGGTCCTTCAACTCACTCTTCACAACAGCTGGAAGGATAGGGGGCACCCTTCCTCGGTAAGGCACTCGCCGGTGAAAGCTTGACCCAGAGCAAACACTGGCCCTTCCCTTCTGCATGGAGTTTCGGACCTTATGACTGCTCCTCTGTTTTGCAACTAAACTTGCGATTCCTCTGGTGGATTCATCTGGAATGGCTGAAAGGACGAACAAAGAAATCATATGTAGGTGAAAACTTACTCCCTTCGTTACCCTTTGTATCTGTGGTTGTGTAGTCATTCTTTTAACTCTCCGTGTAGATGTGTCTCTGGATAGCATGATAAATATGAACCCCTGGTTCTTTTAAGTTTTTGCATTTTGGACAACAGCTGATTAGTTCCTCTACCAGAGGATGAGGAGAGAAAGGTAAAATCCAGTATGTCATTATTACTGCTAACTGACTCCTTGAAAGGTTTGAAAATCTTGAGATGAACAACAAACTTCCCCTCGATTTTGTGTGTATGTGTGCCATGTGGAATGAAAAAATATGATTTTATAATAAAAGTCCCATTGCTATGCTTCTCCCAACGGAAGGTGCCATCATCTGAAATCATATGCAAAAATGCAGTTTTTGTCAATGTACATTTTGGGAGGGGGGGGGTCTTAATTTTGCGAAAGCTCTAACTTAGCCCACAACCTCAAAGGTAGTTGCCTATAATCACTCCTCCCTGCCCCCCCAAAATGAAAACACCCTGCCTAAGGTGCAAGATAACGGCTAAAACTTTACGACGTGGTTACTGATCACCGAGTTTACCTTTCAGTATGACAGTCCCATCCCCGCAGGGGCAGACACTGACAACATCAGGCATGTCCAACACCAGCTCCATCGTGGACCGGTACCCAAGGACTCGGAGGGGCAAGTGGTTGCCAACCATCAGCAGGTACTCCTTCTCCAGCTGCTGTGGGGTCAAGCCGTCTTTGGTGGAAATGAGAAGCGACCTTATCTCTTTCCTCAGGCATTCCAGGATGCGCTCCTGCTCAGACATGGCACCCTTCGGGATTTAAGCCAGAAACACGGCCCTTAAGCTTAAAACGACCAACAAGTGAAATACAAACAAGGGAGTTTTAAAAGTGTCGAAGGCAGCCGTGACCGGTTTGGCTCGGTGGCTAGAGCGTCGGCCTGCGGACTCCAGGGTCCCAGGTTCGATTCTGGTCAAGGGCATGTGCCTTGGTTGCGGGCACATCCCCAGTGGGGGGTGTGCAGGAGGCAGCTGATCCGGTGTTTCTCTCTCATCGATGTTTCTAACTCTCTATCCCTCTCCCTTCCTCTCTGTAAAAAATCAATAAAATATATATATATTTAAAAAATTGTCGAAGGCAGAGGCAACATCATGGGACTCCTCTGAAACTTGCGCTTCACCAAGCCCAGGCTCCCCTCCCCCACCTGCAACTCAAACTCAAAGTCTCAATAAACCTCCAACAGGGTTGATGTCACCCACGTGTGTCTCCGGGCATCCCTGCCAGTGGCTCCTGTGTGCGAGGTCCGAGTTCTGCAGCCTTAACGCGGGTCTCCCTAGAGTCCATCCACTCGGAATGGACGCTGGGAACCGGGACTGGGAACGAGGCCCACGCCACGCCGCCTGCCCTCGGGGTAAAGACACTCTCACGCCGGACACTTCCTCCAGCCCAGACCCTCCAGGGGCTCCCGCTGCCTCTCACCGAGTCCCGGGCGCCCGCCCCGTCCCAATCCGCGGGGTGAGCGGGCCCCTTCCCCGCCCCCCAACGTCTCACCGACCCTGGCGCGCGGGCAGCGCTCCTTCCAGCTGTCCGGGGCTGCGCACCACCAGGGCGCAGAGGCCCCGGGAAGGGCAGGAGGACCCCGCTTCGCTGCCCGGCCTCGAGTGGCCGCCACTCACCCGTCCGGCCCCGGCGCTGCCGCCGTTGTGGGCGCGGAGGGTCTGAGGCGCTCGGTTCCGAAGAGCTGCTACGGAAGAGCGCGCTGGAGGCGGCCCGCGCGCTGCGCCTGCGCACCGCAGCCCCACGGACGCCGGCGCCACGTGCCGGCCCGAGGGCGCGCGCCCCGGGGACGGTTGGGCAGGGCTGACCGCTCCGGGGTCCAGTCCGGGGCCTGCCCCAGAGGCGGGGCCGCTAGGGCCGACTCCCAGGAGCGTCGTGGCTGCCTTCTGGGGTGGCCGGGGCCTACCTTCTTGGACGTGGTTGCTAGATGCAAGGTGGGGATGAGAACCTCTCCAACCGCCGCCATCCTGCCCTGGGGTCGGGCAGCCGGGAGGAGAAGGTGCAGAGGTTCTAACCCTGGGTGGGCCTCAGAGTCACCGGTGGGGCTTAAGAGGGACGGGGAGTGCGGGGGGGGGGGGGGGGGTGACGGGGGGAGGGGGTGTGTGGGGAAGACATCCGGGTCTGATCAGCAGATGCTGATTCGGTGGGTGCGGGTCTGTTAGGGATAATCGCAGGCAATTCTGATGCTTCCGGGAGAATCGCTGCAGAGCTAGAGGAATGCCCGGGGTGAGGAGGGCTTCCTGAATGAGGGGACATTCCAGGTGCCACTGGGGATAAAGGAGCTGGGAAACTAAAGATGAGGCTGTACTTGGGAAACTAACCTAGGGATGTATTTATTGGATAGGTGGAATGAGCCAGATTTACTAGTATAAGGTCCTTGAAAACCAGAAAAGAGTAGAATAGAGAGGCATAACCTATTACCTTAAAATGTAAAGATAACCAAGGAATTTGAATCAAGAAGGAAATCTGAGCACATACATGTACCTTACCTTCTATCTAAAATTCCAGAGCATAATAAATCCAAAAGAAACCCCAGAGAACAAAATGTTCCAGGAATGAGCCAGGAATATTGAAGAATCCCTTAAAGACAGAAAATAGGAATGATGAAATGATGAGCTGGTATACAGCAGAATGGATAGAGCTAAATAGCAAATAAAACGAAAAATGATGAGATGGGAAGAATGGATCCAGACATTCCAACATCTGAATGACAGGTGTTACAGAAACAACAAAGAATGGTGGTGAGGGTTGGGGGTTTAAAAAGAAGAAAATGTTCCAGATTTGAAGAAAAAGACAAATTTTCAAATTAAAAGGACCCACTAAGTCCTTGGAATACTAGTAACTAATGAAATAGGTTACCTACAAAGCAATGGAAATTAGATTGCCATTGGGTTTCTCAAATGACACAATATTTTCAAAGCTGAAACTGGAATCCTATACCCAGCCAACTCCATATTGAAGTGGGAGAAAAGACATTCTCAGCTATGCAAGGATTCAGAAAGTTTAACATCTCACCGGAGAATGACTACTGCGAAATGAATCGGGAAAAACAACATTATCCCAGATTCTCATCCCCAATCATCTGAGATAATAGGTAACACATATCGAACATTTACTACATGCTCTTTACATAAAAAAATTACCTAATTTCCCAATTACACTGTGGGAAGATACAATTATGATCCCCATTTGAAAGTGAAGAGACCGATGTACAGACATAAACAAGGATATAACAAAAAGTGATAGGCAATAAACTTATCTTGAAAAAAGAAGTTTTTTCAAACTTATGCTTGAAAAAAAAGAGGATTTTCAAAAAAAGATATTCTGGAGCTAAATCCCAGATCAATAACTGCAAACCAAGTGTCAGGGGTAGTTTGGGTTGCTTCAATAAGAAGACCCCATTTGGAAGAGGCGCTGCAATTGGAGCCCTCACATGTGTTTACCATAGTGTACTACCATTCATTCTCCATGACCGGCAGTCTTTTGTGGTGACTGACCCGGGAAATGAATGGGAATGAGGTGGGAACGGTCACACCGGCATCTTTCACACCGTTGATGGTCACACTCACCTCTGCAATTCTTCAGGTATGTGGTAATGCTTTTGGTGTATTATTTTGACACTCCGGTTGGCATTTTCTACCAGAATAGCCCTTACCCAATGAGTGAACTCAGCAATGAAGAAATTCTGTCAGTTGCTAAGATGACCTATTCCAGCTATTCACTTGTCAAGTAGGGTACATAACCATAAGATGCATTCAGTACCACCAGCCCTACCCAAAGGTGAACTTGGGCCAGAATTCAGTTATTTATCACCTAATCCCTATATAAGCTCAGAATGTGGATGGCAAACCATGACATTTTGGCACCAGAAATTAGTGATAGTCTGTGAGCAGTTTGGGTACTTTCTTTTCTCCAAAGCAGTTATCCATAAGGGATCACACAAGGTCTTTGGGGAAAGGCTGGGACAAAAGTTTGTAGTACTGAGGTGTTTTAGCAACATCCTTCTTTAAGAATATCTGGGCTACGCTCAAGAGGCTCTGGGTCTGGGATCTGAGTTAGCTCTGTGAATGGGGTGACAAGTCATGTCGCTCACTCTTGAGATGCCTCGGTTCCCAGACCTAGAATTGTGTTTTCTTGGTTTTTTGCTTTTTGTTGTTACACTGAGTTGTTAAGTTCATTCCTTGGATCCTACAATTAATTAACCACAACCAGAGAGCTCTGTGAGTCAAGACCAGGGGGGGGGCAAACTTTTTGACTCGAGGGCCACAATGGGTTCTTAAACTGGACCGGAGGGCCGGAACAAAAGCATGGATGGAGTGTTTGTGTGAACTAATATAAATTCAAAGTAAACATCATTACATAAAAGGGTACGGTCCTTTTTTTTTTAGTTTTATTCATTTCAAACGGGCCGGATCCGGCCCGCGGGCCGTAGTTTGCCCACGGCTGGTCAAGACCAACGTGTTTCCCACCCTGCTGCCTATATGATGACTAGAGCCCATTTTCTTCTGGTAATTAACTATCTCCACCTGGTCTCCTCCCATCCCTGCTTGCATAGGGGAGTATATTTCAACTGCAGCTGCTCCTACCAACATTCCTGCCTTAGAAAACAGCCAGTGAGGAGAGAGAGTGTATGTGTGTGTGTTTAAGCTTCTGAAGCTTTAATATATGACTTATTACAAGAATGAGAGACTCTTTTGAAAAACCTAATGAGGATTAAAAAAAAACACACAAAAAACACATTGCCGCATCCACCTGCTCTGGAACCACATGTTGAGAAACCAATGTCATAGAGGTTAAACAAAAGTGTTATTCCTATACTCCATTTAAAGCAGCCCCTTGTCACTCCCTTACTCTGGTTGATTATTCTTAAGAGCACTTGGCCTTACTTGATATTATGTATTACATACAATTTTAATGTCAATTATACCTCAATAAAGTGGGTAAATAAATAAGTAAATTAAAAATTTTTTAATTGTGTGAACATATTTCTCATCAACAGTAACAAAAATTTAAAGAGCTTATCATTAAAAATCCTTGATTAGACATTTCATGTAGCCATTTCAAACATGAAATTATTTTTGTGGAAGCTCAATATTTTTCCCTCATTTAAAGTGTAATTTTTGACTTATGTAACATTAATGTCAGGTGAACAACATAAGGATTCGATATTTGCAAATATTGCAAAATGATCACCACAGTAAATCTAGTTAACATCCACCCCCATACATAGTTACAAAAATGTTTTTTTTGTAATGAGGACTTTTAAGATCTCTCTCAGCAACTTTCAAATATGCAACCCAGATGCTTGAGGTCAGTACAATTAGGGAAACTGGCTCTGCCAGAGCTCTGCAGTTATAACCAACTGCTCTGCCTATAAAGGTAGCAATTTCCATCAAGTCCTCACCCCACCTCCCATGACCTCAATTAGTCACCAAATTCTATTGATTCTCCATCCTATCTAATAAAAGGGTAATATGCAAATTAACCATCACTCCATCACAAACATGGCCGTGCCCATAGCCACAAGATGGCGGCGCCCAGTCCCCTCAGTAGTGCCAGAGTCCCTCAGTCTTAGGGGGGCGGCCACTGAGAGCAGGCAGCGTGAGCAGCCTGGCGGAATGCTTGCTTCGTCACCACGGCGATGATGCAAGCGTCCCGCTGCGGCTGCAGAGGGCCTCTGGGCCGCGGAGAGCCTCTGGGCAGTGGGTGCAGAGTGGCCAGGCCCCGCAGAGAGCAGAAAACCATGGGGAGTGGGTCTAAGCCGTCACAGCTCCCAGATTGGAGAGGGTGCAGGTCCGGCTGAGGGACCTACCCCTCATGCACGAATTTTGTGCACCAGGCCTCTAGTCTCAGAGATATTTCCTAAATCCAAGCCATCTCCACTCGGACCCAGCTCTCATCGGTATCAGTTTCCTGGGCCACTTCTGTGCACTCCTGGTTGGTCTCTTTGCCATCTACAAATCGAGAAAGTCAAATTTAAGTCTCCTTAGTTTCTTACAGCTCTAAAATAAGATTTGCAATTTTATCTAGTGACAATAAATTCCAGCCTTTTCATTAAGTAATTCATATAAATCAATATTCACTCCTTTATTTTTCCAAAAGGATATAACATTTCAAAACAATAAGTGAAATAAATATAATTTTTAAAGCCTTGAAATATTTGATGACCTTTTGTCTCAGAAACAAACCCAAAAGTCAACAAATTTAATTGTTCCTCCCCTTCTTCTAATAACCCCATTTGCACATACGTCAGTCTCTTGACAAATCCAAACAAGAAGGAAAGTATTGAGTTTAAAAATGTCAACATTTAATATTTTCAACAAAGGGATGACCAACATTAATTAAAAAGGAATCTGAAAGAAAACAGCAACATCATAAGAGTAGATGAGGCCAGCCAGCTAGACTCATGTTGCTGCCTCAGCACTCCCCACCTCCCGCACCTCTCAGAGATGCTGTGCTGACCTTTTTACCATGGAATGTGATGCGCTTTCTCAGCATCATTGTCATGTATAATCCCAACAGGCCTGTGTTATAAGCAGGTGCTTGTATCGATTGCTGCTAATATAAGGATATAAAAAAATGAAGAAATGATTACGCACCTTGTTAGTGGTCCTACAGCACAAGAGACTGAGAACAAAGACCCAATGCAGGGCCTTTTCTCACCAGTTTTTCTTCTGCAAGAAACCCCTCTATCTTATTGGGAGATGGTACAATTTTGAGAGCATTATTTATCCAGATACCTTGCCAATTCTTGGGAGTAAACATTGAGGTGAAATTTTGGTTCAAGAGTTTAGGACTCTAGATCAAATTAATTTGTAACAATCAAAGGCTGAGAAAAAAATATCAGTAAATGCTACCAACAGTTTCATACTTTTTCACACGGGGAAATCTTTACAGGATGATAAACTAGCTATGTACAATGGCAGCTATGAATTTGAGCGAATACTAAATAATCATGATACTTTTCCCTCTGTGGGCCAAATGCAGCCTCAGAATTTTTCTCATTGTGCTGCTCTCGGCAGGAGCATTCATTGAGGCAGGCACATGAGAGGAAACATTTGTCCTCCCTTAGGGAGCCCAGGCAATAAAAAGGGTTAGAGAGTAAAAACCACAACTTGCTTTATTACTAATCTTTTAATTACTCTATTCCCAGTAGCCTAAACTTGGAATATATGGAAGAAAGTAGTGGCATGGTTTTTCCAAACCCTTTGGTGTTACTTTAGGTTCTCATTCTCCAGTAAGGTTTTTGAGAGAGGAAAAAAGCTAGTACTGCTGTGTGAACTCAAATATTGAAAAAGATAAGTGAACATTAGCCCAACCTCGAATTCAGTGTGGAACAGATTATGAATAGAGAGTAAAAGAGAAGCTTATTCATTGTTTCAAGTTCCTGGGCAGAGAGTGTGTGTCGGCTCCCGGGTCTGCTGCCCGATGGAGCACTGCCAGGGAACCTTGGAAACGCAAAACTCCTGCCTTCAGCAAGGAAGCAGGAGAACAGGCCTCGTCAAGGACAAAAGTGTCCCTCCCCTAAAAACAAGTTTAATCAGATCTCTTCCCTCCTAAGGCCCTTCAAGAAGCATGACACCATCAACAGGCTCAAGCCCTAGTAAAGATAATCCTATATAATAAAAGGGTAATATGCAAATTGACCCTAAAGGCAGAACCACTGGGAATGACTGGTTGCTATGACGTGCACTGACCACCAGGGGGCAGAAGCTTAATGCAGGAGCTGCCCCTGGTGGTCAGTGCACTCCCAGAGGGGGAGCTTAGGCTCAGCCACAAGCCGGACTGATGTGGGAGCCTCTCCCGCCTCCTTGGCAGCGCTAAGGCTGTCTGTGGCTTAAGCTGGCAGGTGGACATCCCCCAGGTGTCCCGGACTGTGAAAGGGCTCAGGCTGGGCTGAGGGACCCCCTAAGTGCACCTAAGTGCATGAATTTTTGTGCACCAGGCCTCTAGTAAATTAATAAAAATAAAACATAGTGTGTGTGTGAGAGAGGATAGAGATTCAAAAGACTTCCTTTCCCCCTTTAAAATCTAAATCCTCCCAAGAGTAGTGCCAACACCATTACCAGGCAAAACATTCGCAGAAAGAGCAGGGCCAGGACGTGAAATACCAAATTAGGGGGCGGGGACGGAGTTGGGGAGGACCCCAAGGGGGAGTCAGGACGGCCTGGGGAGAAGTTTCTAACTTTACCTTCAAGTTACCCCACTTGGACGGCTTTTCTGTTCCCTCAAGCTCGCCAGCCATGCCTGCCGAGGCCCCTAAGCAGAAGCCTTCACGGCCCCGCGCCGGCATTTCAGGTGCATCGTCCACAGGAAACACATTTTAAACACCGCGACCCGGCTCACGGGCTTCGCACACTCACTGTGGAAAGTCACACCCGTCGGCGGGCGCGTCCATAGCTCCTCTGAGCAGCCGCTGCCCCGGGTCACCGGAGCAAAGCCCCCGCCCGGCGACCCGCCCCGCCCGGCCCCCGCCCCCCCCCCCACCCCCGTTCAAGACCGTCCCCCTGGGACACCCCGCAGGCGACTCTGCAGGGACCGCGCTCCCGCCGGCCGCTCGGAGGATGGAAAGGAGGGCGCGGAGCTCCTCCAGAGAGGCCCGGGGGAGTGGCGGCGGGGCCCCCCACAAGGAGAGCCGGAGGGCGAAGGCCGAGAGGGGCGGTGGAGGCCGCGGGCGCCGGGATGCGGGGCGCGAGCGGCGGGACGTCGGGCGGGAAGGGAGCCCCCGGGAGACCCGCGCGCCCGCAGCCGCCGTGGCAGCCACCGTGGTGGACGTGGATGAGGTGCGGGGCTCCGGCGAGGAGGGCACCGAGGTGATGGCGCCGCTGGAGAGCGAGCGGCCCGAGGAAGGTACGGCGGGCAGGTTGGGGGTCCGGGGGGGAGAGCGGCCTTTCCAAGTGGCAGCCGAGGGGTGTCAGATACAGGGGAAAGCGTCGCCGTGCCCGGAGCCACCGAGGCCAGCCCCTGGTAGACACCCCCCACCAGGGGCAGCTGCCAAATGCATCCGAAGAAATACAAGTAACATCAACTAAATGCCGTGGATCTCAAGAATGGGGAGGTGGGAGGGAGTGTGGTCTGGATTCGGGACCAATGCGCACGGCAAAGAAACCCTGCCGCTGGGTTTATGGCCACGGAAGAGTATACGGGCACCTCATCTAAGTGAAGACGTGCATGAGCTGGTGGCTCCGGGCAACTATGCAACTTATTTTTCCGTCCTCACTCCCACCCTTCAATCCTACGGAAACGCATGCTGAAGTCTCTTTGGGATGATCACTTTTCTAAAAGTAGAGGAAGCAGAGCCAAGTAGAGAAGAGCCAGACCCGAGTTTAAATCTCAGCTCCGCCGCTGGCTACCCATGTGCTCATTCATAGGCACCCGGGATGGCGGCAGGACCTGGCTCAGAGGGTAGCTGTGAGGATGAAAGGAGATGAGGCACCGTGCACAAAGCCTGGATCAAGGAACACATTCCGTTAAAACAGGATCCCTGCAAGCTGCAGGAGAGCAAAGTCAGACCGAAGGCGGGAATCACAGGGAAAGTTGTCTGTTTGGCTTCTGTGGGGGTGAAGCAACCCTTAGGAACAAATGTATCTGCTTCCAATTTTTTTTTTTTTTTTAATGAACAAAAGAAAAACTATTCCACTTTAAGTGTAGATAAAGCTTAAAGGAAATCAAATAAGGAATAGTTGTATTATATTGTTTTCTGCTGGCTAGGAAGTTGTAACATTTCCTAGTTACCAGCAATGCAGTACATGCTGGAGCATTGAAACCTATGATTCGAGCACGATTCGTGCAGCCAGGACCATGGTAACGTTTTGCCCACTCGATGCCCTTTCATCAGCCAGAAACGTCCGGTCACTAAATGCTTGTTGAGTCCACTGCTATAGTATTGCTGAGAGTAGAGGTCTTGTATGTGCTTCAGGCCACAACGGAGAGGGAGCCAAGGAAGGAACCCTAGGTGTTTTACTTAGTGTCATTCCCATCTCACAGATGAGGGAAAATGCTGAGGACGTGGTAACTTGCCCAAGACCTGCAGCTGGGCGGTGGAGATGCCGGAATTCTAGAGTAAGACAGTCTGATGGGAAAGCTCCTCCTTGCCCGCGCTGCCCCTGATTTCTGGTCATGGTCCCAGCCTTGCCACCGACCAGCTGTGGCCTTGGGCAAGTAGTTTCTCTGTGTGGACTTCATTCAAGTGAGTAGAGCCTGGGGCCCTACGCAGTGGATGAGAAGTCTCATTGAGGTTGCGGAGGCCTTGCTGAGCCCTTGTCGGGGAGGTTTCGGTGGCTCCCAGGGGGAAGGGGAGCAAGAGGCAGCAACAGGCACTCCTCTGCCTCACTTAGCCCACCTACCCCTTCCAGGCTACTTAAGATTTAGGAGAAACGAAAAGGCGCGTCCCTTTACTAAAATGCTGGGGATTCTCGGGCTACGTCTTATCTAAAGGCTCTTCCTACTTTAACATTTAATGGTTCACTTAAATCAAACAAATCGGATATTCAAGGAACTGATTCCAAGAGAATATTTTGTGAGCAAATCTTTAAGTTAGGTTTTGGGTATAGATACTAGTATTAGTTTTCTGTTCATATCCTTAATTACTGTGTGAAGAAATTTTGAGGCCTTTCTTTACTTATAAAATTTTGTCTGTATGTGCATTTGTTTGTTTTTACTTGGCATGGTTATCACTGTAAGTGAAATGTTTTTATTTACTAATTAAACATGGTGATAACACTGTTATTGCTCTTAAGGGAGAATAAGAAAAAAAAAAAAAGGCTAGCATGATGTTAATGGAGCAGCATTTTCCAAAGCAGATTACATGAGAAATAAACTCCATAGAAGATAATTTCCTTGGAGAAAACATTGCCTGGTCAAATGTTTGGGAAACACACTTCTGCCTTTTCAGGGCCTGCTCCACCTTCCATAGACCCACATGGCCCTTCACACAGACAGTAGCCTAGCCCTGTGAACTGACTTCTCTGATACCCAGCTTATTCTAATAGTCCCACGGAAGTCTACAAACTGTTCTGACCCTAATACCAAGGTCTGGACAACACATGCTAGTCAGTGAAGATGGTGAAGTTTTAATATACTCCTTCTTCTTCTTTTTTAAGGTACCAAGTCTTCTGGGTTAGGGGCCTGTGAGTGGCTTCTTGTCCTCACATCCCTGCTCATCATCATCGTGACCTTCCCTTTTTCTGTCTGGTTCTGCATAAAGGTGAGATCCTTTAATTTCCTGGAGCCTCTCACTAACCACAACATGCCCACTTTTACTTCTGTGTTTTGATAAGGGCTGTCTGCTCCGCATGGAATGCCCTCTCCACTCACCTTCTGGGAGAGCACCTACTCCTTTAAGACGTTGCAAGAATTCCTTGACTTCCCCAGACTGTCGTTCCCTTCCTCGTGCTCTGGTGTCACTCTGCTTCGACATCCATTCTAGCACTTACCACATGTATAATATTTGTTGACACCCCATCTCTCTGATTAGATGGAGAGCCCCTTCAACACAGGGGCTACACCTAGGTCATCTGCCCTCTGTAACACAAATGATGCCATTGTAATAACCTGGCTATTATTTAACAGGAAAGGAAAAACGGGAAGACTAGATAGACTACATATAATAGGCATGCCATTTATACAGCTTTGCCAACAAGCTGCCTTTAACATTGTCCAAGTCTGTTCCCCACTGATTGATGGGGGATGGGACTAGACCAAGGCAGTTTAGATACATGCCCAGTAAGGTCTGAGTGACGTGGGAGGGTGCCTGCCCGTCTGCCAGTCATACTTGGGAACAAATTAATGGCCAGGATGGGGGAGAATTTGTGACTAACTGGCATTACTTTTTCTTTAAACGCTTGGCAGAATTCCCTAGTGAAGCCATCTAATCATGGATTTTTCTTAGTGTGAAATTTTTAAACTACTAATTTAATCTTTTCTAGTTCTTTTCAGTTTTTGTTTTTCTCTCTGAGTCAGTTTTGGTAGTTTGTGTATCTGTAGGATTTTGTCAATTGTATCTAAGTTATCTAATTTGTTGGTGTATAGTTCATAGTATTTTTTCATATAATATTTTTTTATTTCTTTAAGGATAGTAGTGATGTCCCTGTATCATTCCTCTTTGATTCCTGGTTTTAGCAATTTGAGTCTTCTTTTTTTATTGGTCAGTCTAGATAAATATTGGTCAATTTTGTTGATGTTTTCAAAGAACCAACTTTTGGTTCTGCTGATTTTCTCTATCGGTTTTCTCTTCTCTATTGCATTTATTTCCACTTTAATCTTCATTAACTTCTTTCTTCTTGCTTTAGGTTTAGTTTGCTCTTCTATTTCCAGTGTCCTAAGGTAGACGATTCAGGTATTATTTTGTGATACTTCTCACAGTTTGAAACAAAATATACTCACTCTTTCTGTTAAATAACTGTTAATTGATACATATAAAAGCTAATCATACAGAAGTCACAGAAAAATACAAGATTGAACATGCTGTGGAAAACATGCTCTGATTTCTTTGAGTTAGGGACTATCGAACATTAGTGGAAGTATTATTATTATTATTAGATAATCATGGCTCTTTAATAAAAACTCTGTTCGCAGGCTCAAAAATGAACATGGCCAATATAGGTTTTTTTATTGGTTTCTGAAATTCTACACTTACTAAATGTAGATTTTGGAAACCTACATATCTAGTTTTTTCTTGGTTCTCAAAACCAAAGATTCCTGATACTTAGCATTACTCTCATGTGAAGGCCTTTGAAGACTCTCTTTTTCTTTCTTGGCGTGATTCAAAAGTATTAAATTTGCTTTTAGGTTGTACAAGAATATGAGAGAGTAATTATATTCCGACTGGGACATCTGCTTCCTGGGAGAGCCAAAGGCCCTGGTAAGGAACATTTTTTAACCCCCTGTAGACTTGCCAGTTTCTTCAATCCATGCACATTTGTAATATCGACCTAAGATTACATGAAATAACTTGATTCGTGGTATCTCCACTTTCCAATCTGGTACTTGTAACAAGGTTTATTAAGAAATTCTTCAGAGGGAGTTACTACCAGGTCACAATAACCAAGAGAGAAGATGGGTGCAGAGAACTAAATGCCAGGGCCAGGCTGGCCAGAGTAACAGGTAGGCTTAGAACCCATGTCCAGGCACCAGTTTTAGTAGAATGTGTGTATGGTCAGAGTTCTGTGAATTCTCAGAGCAAAGCTAAGCTAATTCAAAGTCGAGAGGGTCAGACCGAACTATGGGAAACAGGCAAAGTTCAGCGTCCAGGTAACAAAGTGGTCTTTAGTTGGTGGAACTGAAGAAAAACAGATTGAGCACTTCTTATATTTCAGATACTGTATAACTACCAGAGATATAAATATGAATGAGACATGGTTTCCGAATTCTAGGACCTTAAAGTCTAGTGGAGCTGATGTTCAGAGGTCCAAGCTGATAATGGGCACTGATAGAAGCATGGTTAGTCTGAAAGGTCTAGCAGTTGGGATTTGGATAGCCAAGCGAGCCAGGAAGGCATGAAAAGGAGCAAAGTCCCACGGTGCATATATTGGAAAGGGTCCAAATTCCAAGCCAGCTCTACAGAAGAAGGTAGAGAATAGAGACCAGACTAGATACATAAATCAGAGTTTGAAGATTCATAATCAACAGACCAAGGTGATCATACAGCCTATTTTGCCAAAGATAATCTCTATTTATGCCTGTTGTCCTGGAGTAGGTTGTAACAGTGCTCTCTTTTCACTCTCAAAGGTGTTCCAGATTGAACAACAAATTATACAGTAACCTTAGCAACAACAGACACTACAGGGATAGTGGTGGGATCACCCAATGGCCTGTGTGTAGTTGTAGGCTAAGAAAAGCAATGAAATGTGCAGCCTGACCCCCCAAAAGTGAACCCCAAACAGTCTCCATGCTAGCCATTCACCTGTAACTTTCTCCTTCCCCTCTCCTAGGTCTTTTCTTCTTCTTGCCCTGCCTGGACACCTACCACAAGGTTGACCTTCGTCTCCAAACCTTGGAGATACCCTTTCATGAGGTAAGCCAAATGATGGATGTTGCTTTCTCTATATTTTACAAAGCTAATCGAGGGCAAAATGACTACTTAAGATCAAAAGTAGAAAAGGGAACTAGAGATATGGACTACATCAAAATGAAAAAAATCCAGAACATCAAAGGACACAATCGACAGAATGAACAGGTATTCTATGGGTGGAAGAAAAAGGGTTAATATCTAAGATAAATAAAGACATCTTACAACTCAACAAGAAAGCAAGCAAACAAACAAACAAAAAGGATTTGTCATAGTTAGTTTTTATGTATCAACTTGACTAAGTTATGGTCAGGAACATCTGGATGTTGCTGTGAAAGTACTTTCAGATAAGATTAATATTAAATCAGTAGACTTTGAGTAAGGCAGATTACATTCTATGATGTGGCTGGGCCTCACCAATCAGTTAGAGGCTTCAAGAGAAAGACTGCCCTCCCCTCGAAGAGGAGAGAATTCTGCCAGAAGACTGCTCTCAGGCTGGAGCAGCAACATCAACTTTTCCTTGAGTCTCCTTGTTGACCTCTCCTGAAGATTTTGGACACACCAGCTGGGCTAGCATGACTTCTTTTCAGCCTCTACAATTGTGTAAGCCAATTCCTTAAAATCTCTTTCTCTCTCTTTCTAGTCAGTCTCTCTCTCTCTCTCTCTCTCTCTCTCTCTCTCTCTCTCTTTCTCTGGAGAGACCTGGCTAATACAGACTTGAATAGCACGTCTCCAAAGAAAATATACAAATTCTCAACAAACACATGAACAAATGTTCAAAATCACTAATCATTAGAAAAATGCAAATCAAAACCACAATGAGATACCACCTCACATCTATTAGGATGGCCACCAAAGAGAAGGAAAAGAAAGCCAGGAAATAACAAGTGCAGGCATTGCAACCCTTGTGTACTATTAGTGAGTATGTGAAACGGTACCGCTGCAGTGGAAAACAGTACAGCAGTTCCTCAAAAAATTTAAAACAGAATTGCCATTTGGTCCAGCAATTCCACTTCTGGGTATATACCCCAAGGAACTGAAAGCAAAATTTTGAAGAGGTATTTATATACCTATGTTCATGGCAATATTAGTTACAATGGCCAAGAGGTGAAAGAAACCCAAGTGTCCATCAATGGCTGAATAAACAAAATGTGGTATATATCTATCATGGAAAATTATTCAACCTTGTAAAGGAAGGAAATTCAGACACTTACTACATCATGGATGAACCTGAAGAACATTAAGCTAAGTCAGTGGTTCTCAACCTGTGGGTCACAACCTCTGAAAATACATCCTGCATATCAGATATTTTTTTAAAAATATATATATTTTATTGATTTTTTACAGAGAGGAAGGGAGAGGGATAAAGAGTTAGAAACATCGATGAGAGAGAAACATCGATCAGCTGCCTCCTGCACACCTCCTACTGGGGATATGCCCGCAACCAAGGTACATGCCCTTGACCGGAATCGAACCTGGGACCCTTGAGTCCGCAGGCCGACGCTCTATCCACTGAGCCAAACTGGTTAGGGCCATATCAGATATTTACATTATGATTCATAACAGTAGCAAAATTACAGTTATGAAGTAGCAACGAAAATAATTTTATGGTTGGGGGTCACCACAACATGAGGAACTGTATTAAAGGGTCGTGGCATTAGGAAGGTTGAGAACCACTGAAAACCAGTCATGAAAAGAGAATATTGTATGATTCCACTTATATGAGGTACCTAGAGTAGTCAAACTCATAGAGACAGAAAGTAGAGTGGGGGTTTCAGGGGTTGGGGAGAGGAATGGAAAGTTCTTGCTTAATGGGTTTCAGTTTTACAAGATGAAAAGAGTTCTGGAGATTGGGTATACAACAATATGAATGTACTTAACACTAATGAACTGTACACTTAAAAATGGTTAAGATGGTAAATTTGATGTTATGTGTATTTTACAAATAAGAAATTTAAAAAGTAGAGATAACACCTAGATTTTTCTATTAGTACTTTAGATTGATAAGCCTTTCCTAACTGTTCCCCACTTTCAGTTTGAAGATCTTATGCTTTCTTTTGTTAAATAAAAACAGAAATTATATATATTTAAAGGCTTATTTCAGATAATAAAATGTAAAAAAGAAATAAAATTCACCCCTAATCCTATTACCTATAGACAGATGTAGATATTTTAGAGTGTATCCTTTCAGACTTATCTGTGTGTGTGGTTATATTTACAGACAGGAATATAGTATATCAAACCATACATTTCATAGTAGCATGACTTATTTTATTTTTAATTGATTTCTTTTAGAGAGAGAGGAAAGGAGAGGGTGGGGGGAAGGGAGAGAAACATCAATGACAGAAAAACATCAACATCAATCAGCTGCCTCCTGCACCCTCCCTACTGGAGATCGAGCTCACAACTTTGACTGGAATTGAATCCTTACCTCTTTTTTTTTTTTTTTTTTTTTCCGAATTGTTACCTTTTGGTTCCTGGGTTGACACTTAACCACTAAGCCATACCAGATGGCCTACCATGACTTTTTTTTTTTTTACCCAAAATTTTTGTGATCATCTTTTCATATATTAGCTATGTTTCTACCCTTTTATTTTACATGAACACAAAGCATTCTAGTGTATGGACATATGTACCACAATTTATAATTCCCTATTGTTGTTATTAGGTTGTTTCCAATTTCTTATTACAGTAAGCAATACTGTGAATAACATCCTTGCAGCTAAATCCTTATAATATGTCCTTGTGAAGGGTCTGAACACGGACATGCTGAGCACATGCGTCTGCGAGGGCACTGGGCGTGCATTACCAGCCTGCCCTCTCGTGTACATCCAGCACACAGAGCATGCACGTGCTTGCTTCCCAGACCGTGCTTCTTTTGAGCACATTTTTGGGGGCATCAGTTAAAAAAACCTGATAAACAACTGGTTTTTTCATGTAAGAAAATTCTTCCTGATTTTTTTTAACAAAAATATTTACAACAGGACTCCCTTACATTGTAAATGCTTTGGCGTAGTTAATAAAAACTCCTTAATCTTCAGAAACACGTCTATTTTGAATAATGGGTAGGCCAACTCCTCTTTGGTTTTTTTCTTGCTAAAATCTTCCTTTGAGAAAATTCCCCTTGAACGCATTTAGTTCCAGTTCCTTTAATCCCAAATGGGAAAGGAGTCCAAGAATCAGGCCTGACAGCCACACTCTCTTTTCTGCGTAGGTTGTGACCAAAGACATGTTTATAATGGAGATAGATGCCATCTGCTACTACCGAATAGAAAATGCCTCTCTTCTCCTAAGCAGTCTTGCTCATGTGCCCAAAACTATTCAGTTCCTCGTGCAAACCACCATGAAGCGTCTGCTAGCACATCGGTCCCTCACTGAAATTCTTCTAGAGAGGAAGAGCATCGCCCAAGATGTAAAGGTACTTCAATAAATTTAACATTGAATGTGTGGAAATATATCTTTATCTTTTATTCATTTCCTTCATTGATCGTTTATTGAATCTGCCATGTGCCAGGCCTTCACTGTTGAAGGTGCTACCCCTTAAGAAACTGATAGCTAGCCGGAACCGGTTTGGCTCAGTGGATAGAGCGTCGGCCTGTGGACTGGAGGGTCCCAGGTTCGGTTCCGGTCAAGGGCATGTGCCTGGGTTGCGGGCACATCCCCAGTGGGAGGTGTGCAGGAGGCAGCTGGTCGATGTTTCTCTCTCATCGATGTTTCTAACTCTCTATCTCTCTCTCTTCCTCTCTGTAAAAAATCAATAAAATATATTAAAAAAAAAATAGAAACTGATAGCTAAGTAAAAGATTATCTCATTGATCCTCAGCCAATCACAGTCACCAGTGTGGTGCAGGTTAGGCAGTCATTGCCATAGATTTTGCTCTCAACCCTACTCCAGCAGCTTCAGACTCATTGTAAAGTGCCCACATAGCACACAAAGTGGTGGGAGTCAGGGCTGGCGGGGTGAGGATGGGGGCTGGATGGGAGAGGTTGGTGGCATACCAAGATGATAAGGAATGTCTCCTGGGAGCTGTCTAGTTGGGGAAACAAAGTTAAACAATGAAAAGTTCAAATCAGACTTTCAGATAAAAAGTTGTCACAGACCCTTACATGATTAATTCCCAATCACCTCGATTTAACTGATTTGGAATTGGGGGAGGGAGAGAAGAGCCAGAACTGTCTCTCAAGATTGGCAAAGGCATTAAGAAGAGAAGCAAGAACAAAGCAGGACTCCAGAAAACTGCCCAGTCAAGTGGTAGTTACCTCCAGTGACAGAGCCTGTCATGAGGCCATGGGGCACAGAACTGAGTTAGGGGGTGACGAGTCATGACTAGCTAAAAGGGGGACCTCCAACAGGAGGACCTAAGGACCAAAGGCATTGATAATAATCGTGCTGATGGGGCCTGAGCGGACACTAATCTGAGAAAATGAAGAACCCAAATGTTTGTGAGTTGTCCCACTTGCTACTGATAAAACAGTGATTAGCATCCTGGTTGTAAATAAAGGGAAGAATTCAGTAAACAAGAGAAGCTAAAAAGAGGAAAAGTTTTAACAAGAGGGACACAGGAGAGTTGTTGCTCTGGAATGTAAAAACCATCCAAGTGTGCCCCCCCTCGGCCCCCGTTCATCCGCTCTTCCTGTTCTTCCCTCCCCATTAAAAGATAAAGTCCAGACTCTTGACATTGAAGCTTGCCTTGTTACACTGAATTATACTTTATGTATTTTCACATTTGTCTTCCGGGTTGTGAACTCCGTATGGCAGGGGCCGTATGTTGTTCCTCTCTCTGTCTCAGGGCCTGGCTCAGGGCGACCACACAGCAGCCTCATAGTGCTCTTTGGCTGAGTGAAGAAACAGCCCAGCTGTTGCAGCCTCACTTCTTGCTGTCCTTCCCCCGTGTGTCCGATACTCCAGCCTCCTTAGCATTCCGCCGGCTCCTTGCCTCCTCTTAGGCTGCCTCCTCCGCATGGAATACTTCCCTTTCTCCACAGGCAAAATCCTATTTGTTCTTTAAGATGCCACCTCCTCTGTGACGGCTTTTTCAACACTCCTTCCTCTCACCAAACTCCCAAACTAGTCAATCTTCTCAGGTTTCTCAATGCACTAAGCTTATTAGTTATCTGACAACTAAGAAATAATTAAGAAGGAAAAGAATATGAGCCCACATGTGGAGCTCCATGCCTTGTCCACTTTTCTCCAGAATCCACAGTTCATTTTCTCCCGCCTCCCGGGACTGGACGTGGGGGAAACGGATGCCACCGACAGGAAGGCCGTGCAGGCACCTGTCAGTGAAAGCACCTGTTATTTGGGAGAGAAACTACAGACTCTGGGTTTCTAATAAATGCATTTTAAAACAGATTTAACAAATACGCCGTCTGTAGCATTTCCCTTTGCTTTTATGACAAATTGCCACAAGGCTGGTGGCTTAAAACCACATCAATTTCATCTTTAACAGTTTTGAAGGCCAGAAGTCGAGTTAGTTTCACTGGGCCAAAGTCCAGGTGTCAGCAGGGCTGGTGCCTAATGGAGGTTCTGAAAGGACCTTGCCTATTTCAGCTTCTAGCGGCCGCCTGCATTTCTTAGCTCGCGGCCCTTGCTCCATCATCAAAGTACACCACTCCGCTGTCTGCTTCCGTCACCACATCGCCTTCTCTTCTGTAGTCAGATCTCCCTCTGCACCACCTGGAGGTTGTCACTGACATCTCGACTCTTCCCTCTGCAGGTCGCCTTGGATTCAGTGACCTGTATTTGGGGAATCAAAGTGGAGAGAACAGAAATGTGGGTAGGAAATGAACTGGGAAGGACAATATGATAAATGGAAATATTTTGGTTTTATTAAAAAAAATTTTATTTGATAAGTTATTTTCATTGCATGAGTATGACTATAGCCATAATAGCATAAATTTGGGGGAGAAAAGAGAAAAAACACCTATACCTATTATCTCATAAACATAACATAATCATTGTGACATTTGGGCAAATTACTTTCATTTTCTCTGTATGAATTAAAAAAATTTTTTGAGATAAAATCACATAACATAAAACTCATCTTTTAAACCACTTTAAAGTACAATGCAGTGGTTTTTAGTATATTCACAAAGTGGTACAACCGTCACTACCAACTAATTCTGGAATATTTTCATCACCTCATAAAGAAAGCCTGCGCCCTTAGCAGAAACTCCTCATTTTCCCTCCTCCCCAAGGCCCTGATAACCCCTCTCTCTCTGGATTTGCCTGTTCTGGCCATTGTATATAAAGGCAATTATACAATATGTGGCCTCTGTGTCTGGCTTCTTTCACGTAGCATAATGTTTTCAAAGTTCACCCATGCTGTAGCATGAATTAGTACGTCATTCCTTTTTATGGTCGAATATTATTCCATTGTGTGACTAGACCACATTTTGTTTATCTTCTCATCGACGGATGGACATTGGGTTGTTTCCACGTTGGGGCTATTATGAATAATGCTGCAATGAACATTCACGTGCAAGTTTTTATGTGAACATGTTTTCAATTCTCTTGGGTAGATACCTAGGAGTGGAATTACTGGGTCATATGGTAACTCCATATTTAACTTTCTGAGGAACTGCCAGACTGTTTTCTATCCATGTATTTTTCATTATTGCATTCAGGGTAAAAGTAAAATTTTGTATCTTTTTTGTAATACGTTAAGTATTGTTCTTATTCGGTCAGTTCTGTGCTTTTCAAAACAATTCTCTTGTATAAACTGAGATAACTTCCCTCATTCTTATTATTAATAACGAGGCTCTTCAAGGTTTTTTTCATTGTTCTAATTTAATAGAACAATGGGATTTAGATTAAACTAAGTGGAGGGAAAAGGAACATAATCCATCAACACAAAATTTGTTCTCTATGGAAAGAGAAAACCATAGCTCTTCTGTAGCATCAGTGATAAAAAAAATCTGCGTAAGGCACTGACCCTTGAGACACACCCTTGGCCGACTGTCTGCCCAGGGATCTAAGGATGGCACTCTGTTCATCAGAATTTTCTGTGCATCGTGAAAAACAGTAGGGAAGGGGGTCAGACTGTACGGAAGCTCTGCCTGCTGAGAGCAGTGCCGCAAACCTACCTGGCCACGTTCTTTCTCTTTCAGTAAGGACGTGAGGCTGCCGGCTGGGCTTCAGCACTCCCTGGCTGTGGAAGCCGAAGCGCAAAGACAGGCCCGGGTGCGGGTGAGCCAGCACTGAGTAGGCCATCTGCCCTCCGAGAAGCACCGGAGAATCCAAAAGGCCTGCTCATGCAGAGCATTTCCCCTTTGCTTCCTCACCTCCCATTCGTCCAGGCACTGGGAGGAATCTGGCTTGTGCCCCCGCTTCCAACCAACTCTATTAAAATTGCTAGTGTGCTAGTAGCTCCTAAATGACTAATGCAACATCTCCTCCCGCTACTCCCTCTCTCTGAGGCCATTGGTAACAGTGACCATCTCCTCCAGCTTGAGTCTTGTCTTCATTCTCTCTCCCTAAAGGCCTCTCACCATACTTCATCCTTCTTCTCTTGTATTGGCATCTGTCCTGGGTAATATCAGTCACCTATCACCTATAGGTTAATGATACCCAGACCTGTCTCCCTAGCTCTGCGCAAGCTCTGGAGAGACAACCATGCTCAGGGGCCAGTTTCCTCAACACCAGAGCCAAGAGAAGGCTGTGCAACCCATAGCCTCTACTCAGACATGCCAGTGAGAAGCAAGGATGTGGCTGCCAGCAACTCCTGACTTGTGTGGGTGGAATGGGGTGATGGGAAGAGGAAAATGAGGACTGAAGGGGAGGCAGATTTCTTTTAAGGAACAGGAAGTAGGTGGAAAAACCCCTAACCACATAGAAGGTTGATGACTGAGGGGAAGTGGAGGAGGATGGGAGGAAGATGGTCTTCAGGGCAGAGTGGCATCTAACCCTCTCTGCCCACTTTAAAGTGGCATTCAGGTGGTGAGATTGGTGTTTTTCCTTCTGAAAGGCTTTCCCATTCATTTTGCTTGAGTTGGGAATTACCCTTTCAGGATTCCATGTTTTTGCCTGGAATATTGGCCAACCTTTTCTCTATATGGCAAAATCCTTTTAATCTTTCAAAGCCCACTAGACATAACGCCCAAACCCTTCACTATACTTGCCATTTGTGGCCTCAACAAATTCTGCCCCAAATTACAATTAATGGTGTAATCTGTCTTCCCTAGAGCAAGATCCTTGAAAATGAAGACCATCTGTTCTATGCTTCACAGCACCTGCCACATAATAGATGCTTGCTGAATAGTGATTAAAACTGTCCAGGAACGAAGAAGGGAACTCACTTTGCTTTTCTTCACGTCTGTTCTCTAGATGATCGCTGCAGAAGGGGAGAGAGCCACCTCCGAGTCCCTGAGAATGGCAGCTGAGGTTCTATCAGGCACTCCAGCTGCCGTTCAGCTTCGATACCTCCACACGCTTCAATCCTTGTTCACAGACAAACCGTCCACCGTGGTTATACCTTTGCCATTTGACATGTTAAATTTCGTGTCTTCTCCCAGCAACAGAACTCAAGGAAGCATCCCCTTCCCAAACCCTTCCAAACCTGTTGAACCACTGAATCCTAAAAGGAAAGACTCTCCCATGTTATAAGAGGGGCGAAGGATGCTATGTGGGAGCCTGCCATGTAACAGCCACACCCCCGAGTGTTCTCACTTCCTGCCCTTTCTTTTGGGTGCCAGACAGAATGCCCTTGGAATGTATGAAGTTGCAATGCGGCAACCTACCTACATGAGAAGACAGTGAAATCATATAATGACCAAGAAGAGATACAACAAGTTTAAGTAGATCATCTAGTCAGAGTAATTATGGGAAAGAGTTTTAGCCAAAATTCTACTTTGGAAAGAATTTTGAGTCCATATATGGCTAAACTTAGATGTGGTTCAGATGTCCTTTTTTGCTGTGTGCCCTCAGGCCCCTTTGGCAAGGTCTTTGCTGCTCCCACGGCCCTTTCTACATGTGCTGATCATTGTGTTTATCACACTGTGTTGTATAATCCTGTACTTAAGATGCAGGCTTCTCTCCAACTATACTATGAACTCCTCAAAGGTACATCTTAGTCATTCTCCCCTGACCACACTCAACCTTGCACACTCCACTCCAGAGTCCTCACACCTAATCCTGATACCTGCACCACAGTGGCACTTAAATGTCTGAGTGAATGAGAGTGAAAGAGATAGTTGGGCTAAATATAAATAAAGAATTTAAAAGGAATTATAAAGTTCCTTTTTTATAAAGACTCCTTTTTGAAATATAGAAATAAAAGGACAAAAACATTTATCTGATACATGTTGCTTAAAATCGGAGGAAGCATCACTATAAATATGGGGCCAATGTATTTTCAGTATAGAATGGACCAGTTTGCGTATTTTTCAAACAGTAACATTATGTGATCTATACATACTTTGAAGTATTCTTTTCTTGTATGTATTCCCTAATACGAATACATTTATATAATATAATTGGCCTTATTTTTTATTAACTTGCCTTATACAATTAGAAATATATATCTATGGAAAAAAATTAGTCACATAAATAAGAATACTGACATATATATGTAGTGAATCTTCTTATAAACTTAAAAAAATCAATAACATTATAAAACATTACTAACACGACAAAAACATGACTAAAAATCATTATGAAGAGACATATGATAGAGATGACCCTGGGATTTTCCATGTTGCTGTAGCAGAAAGAAATGGTGATGTCTACCCCTAGTGCTCACTAGTTGGTGATTTCTCTCCGTCAAAGTGCCTCTTCACTCTTCATGTTATCTGATGTTATTATTGGAGATGTCTTCCTGCTAGCCCATGAGAACTTTAAATATTCGGCATAAAAACATTGGTAAAGGATTTCTGTTTATGAATGTTATCCCATAAAACCCTGTTGAACATTATTTCAGAGAGAAATGTATTCTGAGCTCCTAACAGTGGACCTAGAAATTTTGTTAGTACTTTATCTGTTGAAGACAGGTTGTTTTCCCACTATGTTTAAATAACAGAGACAAGGCCCCAAACCAAGAGTGCTTTGCCCATCCTGTTCTCTCTCAATCACTCCAATACTCCTTCCCTCTGCCATCCTCCTGCCCTCTACAAAAAGAACAAACACTCCTTAGCAGTCTAATATAGCAGTGCATCGTGAGGCCAACCTCAGGGTCATCTCTGTCATATGTCTCTCGGCCATCTCATCACCTCCAGCCACACTGGGATAACCACACATTCTATCTAGCCCAACCTTGCTGTGCCCTTTGACTTGAGCGAAGCAATGAATCTTCCTAAGATTATGCAGGATTATTAGATTATTTCAGAACCTACATATGCATACTGCCATGCCAAATTCACTTATTAATATGACCATTGGCTTATGAGGTTACTATATAATGAGATGATAAATTTTCAATTTTGTTTCAAAAAGCTATTTCATCCAGTTCTGGAAAATGTTTCCGAATGTTGTTAAGAGAATCTCCCTAGTCCCTGCTCCCAAGGACCAGGCTTGGTTGTGGCAGAAAGCCAGAGATCGAACAGTCTCTGGGGCAATGGGAGATTCTGAAGCAGGAAAAGCTCTAAACCATGTTCAAGTGCCAAAATAGAAAGTGTGGAATCCAAAAGGCGGTCAAATCCAAGTAGGCCAAAGCAGGTAATGAAATCTGCCAAGCCAGGAGTATGGCGCCAACGAGAGGAAAGCAAGCACGAATGAGGCAGACAGAATGGGGAAGGGGAAACTCCTGGGTGATTCCCTAGAATGTCTAATCCATTAGGCTTTGCAGTTGGTTTTTGTGCACCCGCCAGGGCACCGTCATAGGTGGCCCAGCCCATTTAAAGGGCCAATGGCAATCCGAGCATTCCTGAAGCGAGAAACATTTTTCATTACCACTGTGTTGGCCTGTACCCATCCCAGTGTACTGTTGATTGAAGTTAGGATGACATCAAGAGTTGTTGGTCACTTTTCACCCCCTATAGATGTTCTTGATATTGGGCTGGCAGATGTTGGAATGACTAATGAAAGAAAGGAGGTAGGGTCAGGCTGCTTCAGGTAAAACCAGAGCCAGGAACAGAACAGTGAGAAGTGAATGCCAGGATGACAGTGTAACAATGGCTTGTATGAACCTTTAATAATTCCTAAGGTCCCTGACGTTAACAAAAAGTATTCGGAAAAACTTATTAAGAATTCTTTGTTGCCATGTTGAAAATGCGAATTCCTCCTCCATATTTTTGTGAATCCCAAAGTCTGAATAAAGTTTACTATGTCTTCAAAAAAAAAAAATCTTAAGTTCCACGTAAAAGCCCCTAAATTTCTTAGTGACATCCAAGATCTGTTTGGGAAAGCAAAAGGGTACAGCTGGGTATGCCCAGCAGGTGGTAACGGTGCGTGTGAATCTCAGCCTTGGCTTTCATTTAACCATGAACACAGCCAACTGTCTGAAAAATTTTATGTTTTCTGCCCCCAGATCTAAAGAACCGTCCAGTAGGCTCAGCATTTTTGAAACCCATCCCATATACACTTTGATGACGGCCAGGGGCAGGTCTGGCCAGGGGTTTGGCTTAAATAAGGCTGGGGTTCTAGAGTCGGGGTGAGGGTGTCTGAGATTTAAGGAACAGGCAAAGGTCTAAAATTTCAGGAGATAAACCCAAAGGAACACCAAATCTGTGAGCCAAAGCAGGTGCAGAAATCTCACCACAGTGTTTGGAGCCAGAGAGATAAGAGCAAATCCAGGTGACCCAGGAGCAGAGAAATAGGAAGGAGCTCTTGCTATGTGACTGCCTAGAACGTGCATTTGTCATTTGCAATTTATTTTTGCAGGTTAGTCCACCTCTAGTGCCTAGGAGAATCCACGGTCACAAACAGAACAGACAAATAAGGCAATAAAAGCAGAGAATGAAGATTCTGGGTGAACCTTCAGCAACACCGGCCTCTGTGAAGGAAACCGTCTGAACATTGATGGCCCACGGCCATTGTCAAGCAATCTAGACACCCGTTCAGCAAGCTGGGGGCTCTGACACCGATCAGCTCAGTCACCTAGGGAGAGGCTTATAACCATTTTGGGCTTCAGTTTCATCTTCTGAGAAATGAGGACAACGGTATGACCCCACCTACTTTATAGGGTTCTTGTGAAAATCAGAGAAACCATAAGAATGCCTGAAACCAGAAGAAATTTGAAAATACTGCAGAAACCTAAGAGTAATATCAGGATCTTCTCTTTTAAATGGAAAAATAATGCTTTTTATTTGTCATTCTTCTCTTCAAAAAGCATTATTTTCTTAACAGAAACAGACACTTTTCACAGACCTCTGGTAGGAAATAATTGAGGAGGCGAGCAAACTTTTGCACAAGCTCTTTTTAATCTGGAAAGTAAGCTAATGTACTGATTCCCTACAGCGTCACTGTGACTTTTAAAGGAGATGTTTTTGTGTGGTATGTTGTGGCTTTTCTCAGAGCTATTGCAATGGAAGTCCTTCAGTTGAGGCACAGAGTCAGCTCAACAGCACAGAGATACCTGGGTGCATTCAGGTAGGAGAGCCACGGTGAGGCCCAGCACGCTATGGACGTGGCTTTGGTTTGCCCTTACTGGATTTAATCCGGGTTTTGGATTTGCTGCCCACAGTACTCTCCTTGCTTCGTGGCTCTGAAAGACAAAAGCAATTAGAATGTTACACTAACATGATCTCATTATTTACTAAAGACTTTTTACTTTATAAAGCATTTTTTTTTGTAACTTACACCTTTACCTGAGGGTACTTTTTCCATTGATCTTTAGAGAGAATGGAAGGGAGAAAGAGAGGAAGAGAGAGAAAGAGAAACATCGATGTGAAAGTAACACATCGAATGGTTGCCTCCCGCACACAGCCTGACCAGAACCAGGAATAGAACCTGCAACCCAGGTATGTACCCTTGACTAGGAATCGAACACATGACCCTCCAGTGTGTGGTGCTAACCACTGAGCAACCAGCCAGGGCTACAAAGCAATTTTAAAATTCTATTCTGCCTGAGTAACTGCTAAGCTACCAACACATTCTGTGCCAAAAATTTGACTCTAAATTTGATATTGGGATTCAGAATGGATTTTCCTGAAGTTTAAGTGTAGTCAGTTAGCCTGAAGTCTGGGTCCCGGAAGGGGACCATGTGGTCAAGGAGAGAAGAGAAAGATGAAGAACATTTTCTTCTTCCATCTTGTACACACCCCAAGCTTGGTGAGAAAATATTCAAATAGAGCTAGTAGTATCCAGAATCCTGCTAGATCCATCCCTGCACCCCTGTTCTTTCTCTCCAGCCTCCTGAACACAGACCCTACACAAGCCCTACCCTTGGGATGAGTACAGGAGGCCTTCCGCTATCACACCTGCTGTGTCTGGCTGCTCCATGACACAAACTTCGTAATCTGAATCCTTCTGACTGGCTGCTGCCACCTCCATCCCACACTTGGTCACCTTGTTCGCGACCTTGTCTGGCTTTTAAATGTATCTTCCCACTCCTAATCGTGGGCCTCACTAAGATCAGATTTAGCTTCGTAAACGCCCCTCTCGATTCCTTTCTTTGTTCATAGCTGAGAGCAAAATTATTAAAAATATTGATATAAGCCCTAGCCTGTTTGGCTCAGTGTATAGAGCGTCGGCCTGGGGACTGAAGAGTCCCGGGTTCGATTCCAGGCAAGGGCATGTACCTTGGTTGCAGCCACATCCCCGGTAGGGGGTGTGCAGGAGGCAGCTGATCGATGCTTCTCTTTCATCGATGTTTCTGACTCTCTATCCCTCTCCCTTCCTCTCTGTAAAAAAACCAATAAAATATTTTTAAAAAATTTTAAAAAAATATTGATATAAAACAAAAATAAATATCTCTTCCTACTCTGCCCAGATTTTCTCTTTACTTGGCACGCACCAGGCTCCTTCCTTTACCGTATAGAATCTTCCATTCTTTCACTGCACAACTCTCAGGAGAAGAGTGGTCTGCCTGCACTAACTCGTACAAATATGATATTGTGTATGCCATATGGGTATCACATTGCTCCAGAGCTGTCTGCTAACTCAAAGGAATGTCTAACTTGGGATTTTCCAGAGAAAATGTTCCGGTCACCTGCATAGCATGGGGACTGCCTTACACAGGAGCCAATTCCCCTAAACTTTTCAGAGCTTCCCATCCGTTGTCCTGGGAACAGACCACAGGTTGAAGATGACAGCAGAAGTAAAAAAAACAGTCTCCAATGTTGGAGATATTGAGAACTGCTCGAGGGAATATTAGAGGTAAGAAAATAAAGAACTGGGGGGTCGTGTGGGGGGGCAATGGGGAGATAAGGACACATATGTACTACCTTAATCAATAAAAAAAAGAAAAGAAACAAAAGAAAGTACTAAATGCCAAGCCCTAGCTGGTTTGGCTCAGTGGATAGAGCATTGGTCTGCAGACTGAAGGGTCCCGGGTTCAATTCTAGTCAAGGGCACATGCCCAGGTTGCAGGCTCGATCCCCACTAGGGAGCGTGCAGGAGATAGCTGATCAATGATTCTCATTATTGATGTTTCTATCTCTCTCTCCCTCTCCCTTCCTCTCTGCAATCAATAAAAATTTATATTTTTTAAAAAGAACTAAATGCCTTTTCCATTTCGTGTAATAAAGGAGATATTTTCATCTCAGAGAATCCAACAAGTACAAAAAAATAAAGACAAAATTTCCCATAAAATTTCATCAACCAGAAATAATGTCTGTCGGTATTTGGACATATTTACTTCTGGCCTTTTTTCTAGCTTTAAAAAATAGTATTGTATGCATGCATATTAGCATAACCAATGGACACAGATGCTGGGGCAGTGGGGGCTTGCCCAGGGTGGGAATGGCTGGGGAGGAAGGGGGGTTAACCAGGGAAAAAGGAGACATATGTAAAACAATAAATAAATAAATAAATTAATTAATTAAATAGTATTATAATTTATTTCTTGTGTTTGATATGTTAACACAAGAATTTGTCATGTCTTATAAACTCCTTGTAAGCATCATTTTACTGTATTCAGGTATATTAATGTAGCATAACTTATTTTTCTTCCATACTTGGAGAGATTATTTCTATTTTTTTCCTATTATATATAATGATGCACTGAACATCTTTATGCATTAAGTTTTTTTTCTGTATTTACGATGATTTCCTTAGATTCCCAAGTGAAATTATTAGGTCAAAGTATATGTTGCTTTTAAAGGCATATCCACACATACTCTCAAGTTATTTTTGTCTGTCAACCAACAAGTTTTCTGTAAAACTAACTACTCTGCCCCTCTGGCCAGCAGTGTATTCTTTCATTTTAAACAATCTTTGCCAGTTTTATAAGTCAAATCTGTGTCTCAAGTTAGTTTTCGAGTCTACAATTGTTAGGCATTTGGTTTTCCTTTTTGTGTTTTCTGAATAAGAGAAGTTATATGATTAAATGTATATGCAATCCTATGAGAAGGAGAAGATCAACACTAAATTTATTGATATTCTTCTAAAATATCTACGACCCTTGCCCTGGCCAGTGCTGCTCAATGGTTTGAGTGTTGGCTCACACACCAAGGGTCTCAGGTTGGATGCCCAGTTCAGGGCACATACCTGGGTGTTTTTTTAAACAAAGGGATACTGTTGGATTTGGTTTGTTGGATCACATCAATGAGGAGAAGCCAAAATTAACTTCTGAAAGGGGGTTCCTTGGGTATTGATGGAGACTTCCAAATACCCAAAATCAGATTTCATTAAGAAATGATAAGTATGTTCTTAAATGACTGCAATTCTGACATTATCATTCCAGGTTGGAATGCATGCAGGAGGCATCCAATTGACGTGTCTCTCTTATATCCATGCTTCTCTCTCTCTCTCTCTCATTCTCTCTCTCTCCTCCTCCATCCCTCCCACTCTCTAAAAAAAAAAAGAAAAGAAAAAAAGAAAAGAAAAAATATCCTCAGGTGAGGATTAACGAAGAAATATATAAAATAAAATATCTGGGACCCAATCCAGTTTTCTTTCATAAATACAACCAAAATCAAGCAAATCAGAAAGCAAGCCTCACCTCTCTGTAAAGGTTTTACGGAACTGCCTGCTGAAATGTCCTCCTCTTCTTCTTTTTCTTCTTCTGCTGCTCTTTCTCCTTCATTTTCTTCTTCTCCTTCAAGCTCCTTCTTCCTAGACGTCACTATTTCCTCCAGTTCTTTATTTCTTATAAGGGTAAAATGAAGTTTTTCATTTGTATTATCAAACTTCTCCTCTGCTTGTCTGGCTCGGTTTTCAAGCTCTCTGATGTGGACAAAGTCCAGAGAAACACAACAAAATGGAAAGGTTCAAAAAAGTATCATTCATATATAAAAACTCATTGCCTAAAGAAGGCAGTAGAATGAGGTAAATGTATTTAATGATGAAGGGTGCAAATAAGGGAAGCAGCAGCATCAATGATTAGCCAAGAGTTGGAGGCCTGGGAGCTACTCTGGGTGATAGTGTCAGAATTGCAGTCATTTAAGAACATACTTATTGTTTCTTAATGAAATCTGATTTTGGGTATTTGGAAGTCTCCATCAATACCCAAGGAACCCTCTTTCAGAAGTTAATTTTGGCTTCTCCTCATTGATGTGATCCAACAAACCAAATCCAACAGTATGCCTTCGTTAAAAAAAAAAAAACAAAACCAAAAATAATTCCTAAGCATAAGTGCCCAGAAACACAGTCTCCCCCCCCGCCCCCCATTCCTTTCTTTTTCAGCACCTTTAAAACCAAATTTTACAATCAAGAAAACCAGCTTGAGATGTGCTTCTTAATTACTACAGCACATAACTTATGTGGCTATGCTTCCGTTTTGGCATTCTCAGCCATTTTAACTATATTGTTCCTCCTACTTTTGGGGTTTTGTAAATTTGTTGTTGTTGTTGTTAATCCTCACCTGAGGATATTTTTTCCATTGATTTCTAGAGAGAGTGGAAGAGAGGAAGGGATGAGGAGGGAGGAAGGGAGAGAGGGAGGTAGGGAGGGAGGAACATCTATGTGAGAGAGACACATCGATTGGTTGCCTCTCGCATGTGCCCCAGGGCTAGAGATCAAACCTGCAACCCAGGTACATGCCCTTGACCAGTAATCAAACCCATGACCTTCCAGTGCTCGGGCTGATGCTCCAAGCACTGAGCAACAGCAGAAAGCGCTACATTCCTTCTTATACACAGTAGTTTCTCCCTGTTACATCTATTTATCTAGTTCATGTATTAAAACATTCTGAATTGGATCACTTCTAATTCCCCCTCTCCCTCCCTGCCCCAGCTTTGACTTCCTCCATCTCTACTGTGAGTGAGGACAGCTATTCCTTCTACAGCATGTAGTTCACTGACTCTAGCAGAAGATTTGGAGATACCCTTCCCACTAGTGAAGATGGGAAGAAGCGCAGGAGAACCAAAGTCAGCCAGGAAGTGTGGATTTCTCAGCCTAACCTCCTGGCCAGCATCTTCATCTTCATCTTACCATTGCGGTGCCTCATACTTACATTAACTTCTCCTGCATGTGTTCAATTACAGATATTGCTTCACGATACTTTGAGGCCAATGTACCTTCATTAGCTGCTTCTCTCTGACAAAGAAAATATGTGCGATGAATAAACTGAAAGTCCCACCAGTTGATACTGTATTTCCTCAGGATGTTCTGGGCCAAGCCTTTCCGAATATGTTTTCTACTGTCCATACTTACACAGTAGATAATTAAGCCCACTCTTAATAACAACAAAAATAGGGGATTTCCTGTGGCCAAACAGCATCCCAGCTTTCAAATTATTTATGCTGCGTATGGATATATATTTGATTAGAGTTGTAAAGGAGAAGCAGAGGAAAAAATATCAACAGAAAGAAACAGGGAAGGAAGAAAAGACTTAAAAATAAATAAAGGGTAAACATGTTACTCTATCAAATCAAGTTAAATATCAAGGAAATTATCTATATTTATCTTAATAACTTACTTTACACTAAGCACATAACATTGCAAAATCCAATAAGATCTTTTAGTCTGATATGGAACTTCATAAATATCAAGGCAGTAAAAATATGGGGCGGGGGAATACCTTTATTTTTTATTTTTTTAAAAATATATTTTATTAATTTTTTACAGAGAGGAAGGGAGAGGGATAGAGAGTCAGAAACATCGATGAGAGAGAGAAACATCGATCAGCTGCCACCTGCACACTCCCCACTGGGTATGTGTCGGCAACCAAGGTACATGCCCCTGCCCGGAATCGAACCTGGGACCCTTGCGTCCGCAGGCCAACGCTCTATCGACTGAGCCAAACCGGTCAGGGCAGAACACCTTTATAATGGTCCTAGAACTTTGTGGAGGAATTTTAAATCTGTTTTTCTGCTGAGTTTCTGTAGCCACTGTCTAAAAGTTTCTAGTTTCCCAGTAATTGTTATGGTTGGAGGTATGTGCTTATCATAGGTCTCAATAGAAACTGCTTAGTAGATTTATTTAAAAATTGGTCAAAAATTGACCAATAAATTGTTAAATTAAGGAAAGGATGCTTATTTTAAAATAAGGTTTACACCCAACAGGTATGGCCCAGTGGTTGAGCGACGAACTATGAACCAGAAGGTCACGGTTCAATTCCCGGTCAGGGCATGTGCCCAGGTTGTGAGATCAATCCCCAGTGGGTGCAGGAGGCAACCAGTCAATGATTCTCTCCCATCATTGACGTTTCCATCTCTCTCTCTCCCTATCTCTTCCTCTCTAAAATCAATAAAATATATATATATATAAAATAAATAAAGTAAGGTTTACAGAAGAGAATAAGAAGTGTTTGTTGTTGTGTTGCTTGATTGAGAGTTTTCTAGGGATGATGCTGGGAAGGATTTAAAACAGGATCTGGAAAATATATTACTTAGAAGCCCTTGGCCCTCTTGGGGAGATAAAAGTTATGTTGGAGCTGTACCACCTTTATATCATGTTAAGTTTCCTAGCTTTTCTCTCTAGCTTTGAATTTCCTAGTTGGGTTTCAGATACATACCCAGGAAGATAACCTATTTGCTCCAGATAGAGGTCTGGAATAAACGTTTTCATCTTCTCCAATGAATCGAATGAGTTTTTCATCCTCCGTAGATGTTGAAGGTTCCTAGGGCACAGGAATACCACAGACCTGTCAGTGAGCTCGTGTGTGACCCAGTGACACAGTGGCATGGCAATTGCCTGGCGCCATGTCTAAGCTTTCGTTTTTCCATTTGCTTTAATCATTTAACAAGCATTTTTGGAAGACTTACAGCAAATACCGTGCGATAATTTAGTGTGGATGGGGAAGTACTGTCGGACAAAGGGAGATACTGTGAGAAAAACAAAGCGGATTTCTTCTAGACCTCAGGAACTTATAGCACAGTAGGAGAGATAGACAATAAAATAATTATGGTATACATGATTACTGCTAGCATAGAGGCATATTCCAAGAGCTGTGTATACCCAGAAAAGGGCCCTCCATTCTGCCTAGACACACAGAGAAGTTTCTACAGAGAAAATGATCTTTGAAGGCTAAATAGGAGATTGTAAAATAGAGAAAAAATGGCCTGATATAAGGCCACAGAAGAAGGAAAGGGAAAAAGGAGGTGATGCTCTATAGCAGTGGGTCTCAACCTTGTCTGCACATTAGAATCACCTGGGAATATTTTTAAAATCCTGATTTCTGGGCCTCATCCTCCGGAAATTCTGTTTCTTTGTTACTAATGTTGTGGCCCCACCCCATAACAAAGAAACAGATTTCTGGAGGATGAGGCCCAGAAATCAGGATTTTAAAAAGATTCCCAGGTGATTCTAATGTGCAGCCAAGGTTAAGAACCGCTGCTCTATAGATTTAAAAGGTATGACAGAGTTTAGTGGCCAAATAATAATATTTTCCATTTATCTTGCACCTTCTATATGCAAGAACTGTATCATAAATAGAACAGAAAATGCTGGTCCAAAGAGGCTAGAGTGTTGTATAATATTTTTGTTCTGTTGTCCTGCATATACAGCAGTAGAGGACCTAGGTCATGAGCCTGGGTCATGCCAACATTTAAACGATTTGCAGAGAAGAAACGTCAGGGAAGTAAAGTAAGACAGTATAAAGAATGTTAGATAATCATGATGAGTTCTGAAAGCCAAAGATGGCATTCATTCTAGGAATTAACCAGGACTTATCTGGGTTTGAATGCTGGTTGTGCTACTTAGAGTCATATGACTTCTGATTTTCAGTTTTCTTATCTGTAAAATGGGGGTGGCAATATTTACTTTGAAATCATGTTGTGTAGATAAAAGATAACATGTGCAAAGTATGTAGCTCATGCTAGGCATCAGTTATTGGTAACTATCATTATATTTCTGTTATTATTACAAGTGCCCCAGGAAAGGTTATTACTACGAATGCCTCAACAGGGGTGGAGACAGGGTAAGGAACAGAGAGAGGTGGAGATGGGCTTGGGAGGAGAGGGGAAGGCAGCTCAGAGTGGGAGCTGGGGAAGTGGAAAAATGAAGTTTACACTATTTAAAGAATTTGGCGCCTGGCTGGTGCTCAGCGGTTGGGCATCAACCCATAAACCACGAGGTCACACTTCGATGCTCAGGTTTCAGGCTGGATCCCTGATAGGGGGCGTGCAGGAGGCAGCTGAGTGATATTGGTGTTTCTCTCTCCCTTCCTCTCTGAAATCAATAAAAACATATTTTTTTAAAAAAGAATTTGGCAATGAAAGAATAAAGAAACAGCATCAGGGTGAGAGACTGATTATTCAGTTAGTAGGAATATAGGTGTGAATGAGGCTAATGGAAACGGCTGGATTTGAAATGATAGGAAAAGGGACACTTGTTCAGAAAATGAAGAGGTAAGTTGTCTTCAGATATGGCTGCATCTACATGAGGAAAGGCACTTTGTTGACATTGAAGAGTTTACTCCAGATGATGTTTTTATTTTCAACAGTACATATAGAAGTTCTTTAAAAAATGATATTAAATAATCTTACTTCTGCTTTCTCCTTTTCTTTCTTCTCAAATTTATCCTCTGTACCTTCTTCTTTATCCTCTTTAAAAGGCATGTCTACTTTAGTCTGGATTAATTCTTTTATAATGTCCTGTGAGATAAAACAATAACATAATTACTTAGTATAGCTTAATATATATTTATATCTTAGTGCTATATTAGCAATTATTAATTAAAAAAATATTTAAAGGGCACTAATCCTGTGACTGGGCCCTGTGCTAAGGATAAGGATACAAAAGTTAGTAAGAATGGTCTCTGCCCTCAAGATGCTTACAATTTAGTGTACAAGGAAATGCTATGGATTCATAAATTACAGTCAAATACGAGAAATACCCCATCTTGCTCTGGGAGAGTACAGGGGTCAAAGAAAGGGTTGGTCAGGGAGGTTTCCTGAAGCAGATAATGTCTGAGTTTGGTCCTGAAGGATGAGTAAAAGAAAAACAGATGGCACAAGGGAGAGGATACTAATATGCACATAACTGGCTCTGAGAACAGAAGTACTGCAGTTCAATAGGGCAGGCTCTTAGGAGACAAGGGCACAATCACAGTCTGCCACGCAAGAAGACTGGGTGTTATCATGAAGGCCATGAGACACAAAAGGGAGAGGACAATGGGCATGGGAGGAGGGTGCGTGTGCAGAAGCAGTGAGTCTGAGGATTTGCCTCTGGAAGCGGCAGGCTGCTTTCCACTGAAAGCCATCCTTTCCTTTCTGATGAGGGAGACAACCACCTTCACCAAGAATGTGGAGAGAGGGCGGCGGCAGCAGTGGGTTCGGTTGCGCGTGGCGCCCGGGGTGGGAGCGGAGGCCAGGCCGGGAACAGGCACTGCCGCCATCGGCCCTGGGGAACGTGCTGGCCGCTAGCTCGCCGCCCACGCCCGCCTTTGAGAGGCTGCCGCCGCCTCCTCCACCTGCTCCTTCCGGGCGGCCTGGGCGCTGGGGCTGGCGCACGGGCGATGGGGCCTGAGGCTGCCTTCCCAAGTCGGGCGCGTTCGGGAGAGACACCGTTTGGGAGAGACACCGCGAGTGCAAGGAGCTGTTTCCTATTCAGATGGAAGGTGTCCAGCTCACGGTCAACAAAAGCTTGAGTAACCATTTCCCGGTGAACCACACAGTAGCCCTGGGCACAATCGGGGAGTCCAACTACCATTTCAGGGTCACATATGTGGGGACAGAGCAGCTGAGTCCCACGGAGGCATTCCCCGCGCTGGTGGGTGACATGGACAATAGTGGCAGCCTCAACGCTCAGGTCATTCACCAGCTGGGTCCCGATCAGGTCCAAGACGGCCATCCAGACCCAGCAGTCAGTTTGTGAACTGGCAGGTGGACGCGGAGTATGGGGTTCTAACTTCACAGCAGCTGTCGCTCTCAGGAACCCAGCCGTCAGGTGGGTCCAGGAATCCTCCCGGCCCATGACCTCCAAAGCATCCGCCGGGGTGGAGAGCTGGGGCGGAGGGTACCGTCATGTCTCCAGCTGGGAAATACATGTGGAACTGGTTGGCGACAGTAACGTTGAGCCAGGCGGGCATGCACAGGACATACTACCACAAAGCCAGTGACCAGCTGCACGTAGGCGTGGAGTTTGAGGCCAGTACAAGGATGCAAGACACGAGTGTCTCCTTCGGGTACCAGCTGGACTTGCCCAAGGCCAACCCCTTTTCAAAGACTCCGTGGACAGCAACTGGATCATGGGTGCCACGCCGGAAAAGAACCTCCCGCCCCTGCCCCTGACGCCGGGCCCCTGCCCCTGACGCTGGAACCTCGGGCCTTCCTGAATCACCGAAAGGACCAGTTCCAGTGTGGCTTTGGCCTCACCTTCAGCTGAGCCCCTCCTGGCTCCTGCCTCCCACTCCCTCCCTCCTTGAGATTCCCCCTGCTCCTCCCCCATAGGGAGGGGAGACCTAGCGCCCCTCCTTCTCCCTTCCCTCCCTCCTTGGTGGTGGTGGGGGGGGAGACAGCAAAAATGAGGGGACCATCACCCCAGCAGCTGAGTGGGGAATTCTAGAACCACGCGTGCTTCAGGATTTGGAGCACCAGGAGATGTGTGTCCAGTGGACCTGGGGCCCAGAAGGGGTTCTGGAATCGAGGGGCACGCCAGATTCTGAGCACCAGGGACAGAGGCTTCCAGACAACCTCAGGGAGGTGTTGGGGCATCTCCGCCGCCAGCCCCCCCCCCCCCCAAGAAAGATCTTGGGGCCCCACTCCAAGGGGGCAGCAAGAGGAGCTTCCCCATCCAGAGTCTGCCCCCACCCACTTTCCCATTCACTCCTCACTATAAATCATGTTTATAAGTTATGGAAGAACCAGGACATTTTACAGAAAAAAAATTATATATATATATATATATATATATATGAACAAAAAAAAAGTGAGGAGAGATGTTTGGGTGGATAACTCTCTCCCTGAGAAGGGAGAAGAGCTGCCAATGTTCTTGGTTGGAGCTGAAATTCTCTTCTGACAGAGTAAGTGAATGAGGAGGATTCGGAACATTGATTGCGAAAAGTCGCTGACCCCTTATCTATAAAGATACTGGAAAAACCTGAATACTGACAAATACCTCTTCTTCCATCAGGTGGTCCTCTTCTTCATCTGTCAATAACTTTATTTTTCTGCCTTTGATCCCAGAGAGGAGTTGAGAGCATGTGGTGATCCACTCACAACATTCCTTCTGAGAAGAGATAAAAAGATCATTACTAACCAGGAAAAAATCAGAGTACACCAACTCATTTATTCATTCACTCCTACTGAGGAGCTGTTAAATACAACCCTCTAAATATAACGTCAGTTAACATTGTATCACTTCGGTTCATTGATTTGTGCAGAAGTGTTTTTCTATAAAGAGACCTAAAACCCCATTGTTTGCTTATTGACATCATTATAATGGGATAAAAAGTAGTGAAGTGTCATAAAATTAGATGCAGAAACATTGTTGGATTTACCATGGGCAAGCAGTCTGTCCCAACAAATATACACCTGACCAGTTCACACTCTGGCTGGTGTTGCTCAGTTGTTAGAGCACTGGCCCATGCACCAAAGGGTCGTGGGTTCAACTCCCGGTCAAGGGCATGTACCTGGGTTGCAGTTTCGATCCCTGGTCCTGGTTAGGGCATGTGTGGGAGACAACTGTTACTGTTTAGATGTCTCAACTATTAACTAACCAAAATAGAAGGAAATTGAATTTTGTGTGTGTTTTTTTTCGAGTTTTATTGATATAAGCAACATATAACATTGTATGTAATTTTAAGATATATGACATAATGATCTGATAAATATATATATCAAAATGATTACATTAAATTTAGTTAATATCCATCACCTCACATATTTCAGTTATTTTCTTGTGATGAAAACTTTTAAGATCTATTCTCTTTAGCAACATTAAAATATACATTTCATCAAAGGACATATACAGATGACAAATAATCCCATGAAAAGATGTTCAACATCAATGGTCATTAAGGAAATGCAAATTAAAACCATGATGGCATAACACTACCCACTACCACCTATTAGAATGTCTAAACTTGAAAAGACTGATCATTATCAAGTGCTGGTGAGGATGTAAAGCAACTAGAACTCTCAGATACTACTGACAGGTGTATAAAATGTCTTAACTAAAGGGTGCCCCAAAATCCACGCAAGAAGTAATTTTGATAGAAAACACAGGTTTATAATTAAAAATGGTAAATTTTTTATTGATTCATAAAGTATACAGTATAGGGTTATGTATGGAATAGCATATTGGGTAAATGGCCTCCATGGCTTTGCTGGCACATACGCAGTCTTTTGTTGAAATTTTCCATGACCGTTTTTGCATAAATGTGGCTGAATTTCGATGAGGCTCATTCTCATCTTGATGGCTTGGTTAATCGACAAAATTGTCGAATTTGGGGTTCAGAAAATCCACGAGTGATTGTTGAGAAACAAATGCATCCACAACGTGTCACTGTTTGGTGCGGATTTTTGGCTGGAGGCATCATCGGACCATTCTTCTTCGAAAATGCAGCTGCTCAGGCAGTACCAGTTAATGGTGCTTGCTATCGCGACATGATAATCCAGTTTTTATGTAAGCTATTCCATACATAACCCTATACTGTATACTTGATGAATCAATAAAAAATCTATAATTTTTTATTATAAACCTGTGTTTTCTATCAAAATTACTTCTTGCGTGAATTCTGGGGCACTCTTTACTTTGGAAGACAGTTTGACAGTTTCTTAAAAAGTTAAACGTACACATGCCATATGACTCAGCCACTCCATTCCTAGATAATTTACTTAACCAGTTAACTGCCACGATATTTTGAATTTAATTAAAAAAGGTTGGCCGCGTGCGTCTATAGACGCTTACGGCATACAAATGGTTAAGAGAAATGAAAACAATGCACGTGTACATAAATATGCATTGAAGTTTTATTTATTATAATTGAGAAGTGGGAACAATTCAAATGCCCACCAACAGAAAATGGGTAAATCGTGTATATCCATACAATGAATACTACTCAGCACGAAAAAACATAAAATATGCTTTATGATAAAAGCAACAATATGTGTGAACCTCAAAAAAAATTTGCTTAGTTGAAGAGGTCAGACCAAAAGCATACATTTTATATGATTCCATTTACATAAATTGTAGAATATGAAAAATCATCTTTGGTGTTAGAAAGGTGATCAGACATTGGCTGGGATGAGGATGGTGTACAAGGAAACATTTCTTTTCTTATCACAGTAATGATTTTATGGGTGTATGCACATTTTAGAAATTATCAAATTGCACACTTTAAATATGTGTCGTTTGTTGTAAATCCATTAAACCTAAAATGTCTGCTCAGAACAAACAAAACAAAAGCAAGTGGTTACCTTCATGTTATTCAGTTCATGAAGTTCCTTAGCAGGATTTTTTTGTAGGTTGCCGGCTATACTCAGCGCTATAGCTGTTACTATTCCTTTGCAACAACTGGGGGGAAAGCACACACACACAGAGCATGACCTATTAGTATTGGTTCCCCTAAGTGTTTTAAATCCAAGTACAGTGGAAGTTTACCATTAACAATTAAGCTACTGACTCACCAAAGAGTATAATTTGTCTCTTTCTCATTTTTTACCCCTGTCTTCTTCACTCCCTTCCATTCCTCTCACTTTTGAGCATTGAATGGAAATGAAGTGGGTAATTGGCTAGATTTTAAATGTTACTTGCCAAATTTGAAGTAATCAGAGACAGTATACTTACTAGTTAACAGTTTACAATTTTCCAGACTTCATCTTTATTTAGTGGGAATCCTCTAGCTTTCCAGACATAAGGTTTTTAGAAAGAGATGTTTTGGTTGGTGTTTATTGAAATATAAAAAAGTATACATTCAGCTTTGCATGGAATTACACAGGACACTATAAGCTTCTTCATAAATGCCCCAGCCTGAGCAAAAGTGCGAAATGTTTCTTACTTACGCAAGTTAAGTGAGTCTTTTTGTTTTGTTACTAATTGTCACTCCCACAACTATAATAATAAAAGCGTAATATACTAATTTGACCAGATGTCCTTCTGGACGTCCTTCCGGATGACCTTCCAGATGAAGCCGGGGCTGTGAGGGCCAAGCCCCTTGCACGAATTTCGTGCATCAGGCCTCTCGTCTGTACATACATCCCATCCTGCCCATGCTAACATTGTTTTCAAACGAATTCTAAAGCCTTTGGGAAAACACCAAATCTCATATTCCAACTGGGCAGTGTCAAAGCTAATTTAGTGAAGAACTGGTGCTTCTTTCCAGGTTTCAGAACAATTCCTTATTGCTGCCCTTCTCTCCTGTGCTTTATGTCACATTTAATCTTCAAAGGGGCAGAAATAAAAAGAAAAATAGATCGTTTTACCTGTTCAAATAACTGGAGTATCGGGACAGATTTTTGGCCAGTGCAATTGCGTCTAGCTCTAACTGTGCAACTCCTATATCATATTTTTCATCACTTTCCTTCTCCAACTCTGGGAGACTGTCTCGGTCAGTAAAGTCAGGTACCATTAATATCAGCAAATTTACCATCCACTTGGTCATAGATATATGCAATTCATCCATCTGTTAAAAAACAGTTATAATACAAATGACCCATTTTAAATAAATCAAACAGGAAAAACCATGCCAAATTTAAAAACAGATGATCATACCTGCATCCAATTTTTAGCAATGCTATCATTACTATGCAGCTGATATAACCATACATATATATATTTTTTCTTGCTCACTATACTACATTAAACTCTTCTTTAGCTTGGTCAAGGGTATTAAAACTACAGTTACCAAATTGTTCACCAAGGCATCCTAGGGCTCCACAGTGAACTCTTTAGGATGCCATGGGATTTTAAATTCTTGAGGGAAATAACAGTGATATTTGACATCTGTCAGACATAGCATGAACCTGACATAGTTCACACACTCAACATCAGATGCACTATTACCACTTTTGCAAAGCTGATTTTATTGGTGGTGTGGTAAAAACAAGCTCTGTGTGAGCCCTGGCTAGTGTGTCTTGGTGGTTAGAGCATCGGGCTGCACACTGGAGGGTGGAGGGCTTGATTCCTGGTCAAGGGCATGTCCCTTGGTTGCAGGTTCCATGCCCAGCCCCAATGGGAGGCAGGGTTCATGTGGGAGGCAACCAATCGATGTATCTCTCTCACATTGATGTTTCTCTCTGCACCGCCCCACCCCCCTCCAAAAATCATTGGAAAAAATATTCTCTAGTGAAGATTAAAAAAAAAACAAGTACTGTGTGGAAATCTAAGTGGAACAGGAAGTAAAGGTGGCAACATTCAATATGATTCCAAGGTTAGAAAAGTTGTACATTGCCCCAGTACATACATCCCTTAGTAATTTTGATGGAGAATAAAAGTTTTTTTCCCAATGTTTATATATGTAAAAAGGTAAACTGAGACATTAAATTTTACAAAGTTTATTTCAGCAAAAAACAATTTCAATTGGGCAATGCCAAACCTGGAAAATGGTTAGGGGTGCTCTGTGGGCAGGGGGAAGGGCAGAGATGTTTATAATTGGCTATAATTATTTACATGTTTGCCTTATTTGGGAAAATTTAGTTATTTGGCTGTTATGATCATTGTTCTTCCAAATCACAGAAATTTCCCCCAACCCTGGATCCATACTTCCAGTCTTAATATATTTGCTCCTCAACTCTTGGTTCTATATATTTATAAGGTGTTGTCATATACTGTAATGTGATGATTCATAAGTAGTATTCCCATATAACTGATGAGCTCTGCTTTTCAAATTCCTAATTTAAGTAATATTAAAATGAATTAAGTTCATTTTATCATATTAAGTTTACTTATAATAATTTTTTTTCAATGTAAATTTAGATTATAATGATGAGGTGAGAGTAAATGTAATAAACTAAGACACCCTCTAGAAATTACTTCATGTTGTGCTGGCTAAGAAGTCAATGTAAGTTCCCATTTTGCCCTCACAATCTCCTGCTTTAATTGCATAGGCATGACCTGATTTTTCCTTAAAGAAAACTCTCAGCCAAGGCAAAATTAACCTCACAAATCCCTATTAAGTACATACGTGGCGCTGAAGTTCAATGTTACTATTAGCAATCTCATTGCCTATCTCCACGTGCCAATGTTTAATCATGCTATATATATGTGCTGCAAGTGCCCTGAAGGAAAAATTAAGTAAAATAAAGATAAGTGACTTACTTAGAATATAAAAGTAACTATCAGTTAAAGGAAAGGGTTTTATTTGGGTGGGCCTAGCTAGTATACTTAGTGTTGACAAATATTTGAGAATTCAAGGAAAGGTGAATGAAAACTTTGAATTATCAGTTATATTGGCTAACATCCACAGCAATCAGCAGGATGCACCTTGGACAATGTAGATCTTACCTTCCGTGCTAGCTCTCTGCTGTAAAAACTCACACTCACATGCTTTATATTCACTCTTAGACCAATGAGAGCAAAAGGGGAGAATGAATTTTTAAATTCTCTCAGATCAGCTTCCAGCATGACAGCGTGAGGAGCAAAGCTGACCCATTTTCTCAGTAAAATTGTTGAGAATTATTTCTTAAAAAAAAAAAAAAAAATCGAGCCCTGGCTCGTTTGGCTCAGTGGATAGAGTGTCAGCCTGCGGACAGAAGGGTCCCGGGTTCGATTCCAGTCAAGGGCACATACCTTGGTTGCAGGCACCTCCCCGGCCGGGGCCCAGATCAGGGCGCATGCAAGAGGCAACCAATTGATGTGTTTCTCTCACATCGATTTTCTCTCTGTCTTTCCCTCTCTCTTACACTCTCTCTTTATAAAAATCAATGGGAAAATATCGTTGGGTGAGGATAAAAAAAAAAAAAAAAAAAATCAAAAGCCTCTAGAAATGGTCCCAAGAACAAAGAGCCACTGAAGAGACATCTCTTTGAGACAGTCTATGAAGATTCAGTGAGAAAGACCAGAATCTATGAGATCTGAACCACGATTACCCCCACTCTTCCCCTTCCCAGCTCAGTGAGGCAGAAACTCCACCGTGGACCACTGCAGTCATGAACACAGGACTCCCTCACCCTCCTGCTCCCAGTCAGATGGACTTTCTTCCTGGGAGGAACAGGATTTTAAGGTTTGTCATCTGACCCCAGCTCCCTGTGGCTGAGGCTAGGTACTGGGACAATGCAATGGAGAAGCAGAGAGCTGTGGGAACTTACGAGCCAGAATCTGCGTCAAGGTTCTGTGGAACAGTACCAACAGTGTTTAACAAGATATCCACCTGAGCTGCCATTTCATTAATTTTTTCAGTAAGTGCCTCCCATTCATCGAGAAGCACTTCAGGAAAATCCAGATGCTTTTCAATCTTGAAAGAGTAGAAGTCAAGAGTACTAATCAAACTTAAAAGAATTTTAGAGATACCTAGAAAAGTGAGAAAAGCATGAATTGTTAGAAGTATTTGTAAGTTTACTATTTCTTTTTTTAAAAATATGTATTTTTATTAATTTCAGACAGGGAGGGGGAGAGAGAGAGAGAAACATCAATGATGGGAGAGAATCATTGATTGGCTGCCTCTTGCATGTTCCCTGTTGGGGATCGAGCTTGCAACCCAGTCATGTGCCCTTGACTGGAATCGAACCTGGGACCCTTCAGTCCGCAGGCTGATGCTCTAGCCACTGAGCCAAACCAACTAGGGCTAAGTTTACTATTTCAATAATAAATTATAAAATACTAATGGGCAGGGGCATATCTTTTTTCACCCTTTTTATTATCCTATAGCTTGCTTAGCAAAAATCTTATAAAGAGCAGTTCCTAGATAAATGTTTAGTGAATACTGTATAATTAGTGCTTTTCTGACTGATAGACTATTTATTTGATGGCAACCTATACTCTAAGTTTCTTATCTTCTCAGCTGAGAACCAAATACATTAAACCCAGAAACTATGAACTACAGTTATCTGAAAAAGGCATTAATTCACCGAGTCCTTCTGTTAAGAAGACAGTGGTGATAAACAGGTTCTTCATAATGATAGGACAGTTAATAAGATAAATGAAATATAGTTCTTGAGTTATTTTTAAGTCATTGTTCAGGTTTTCATGAAGCTCATAGTTTTAGTCTGAACCAGAATCAAATATGGATCCTAGTCTTTGAATTGATTCACGTGAGATCATGGCAAAATAACCACTTTATACCTCTGTCTTATCTCATTTGCAAAGTAAGAAATACAAATGCTCTCATCTCAGAGATATATAAAGAGAAATAATTTAAAAGCAAACTTTTTCTTATCCTTGATGAAAATATTTTCAATGCCTTCATCAGTAAACTTTGACCACCAAGGAGTATTCAAAGTGATCTGTTAATTTCACTATCACTCTTCATTTTGACTCTCATTATTGTAAACCATTTACTAAATCATTTTTGTCTGCCCACAAAAGGAATATTCTCATAGATAAGTATTGCCATTTTATCTGTAATTACATTACTGCTGTAACAGATCATTAAGATTGTGTTTCCCCGAACCTTCATCATGAATGACAGTAACCATCCGGACCAGGAAGTTCATGACCAACAGACTGCTTCAGCGGAAGCAAATGGTCATTGATGTCCTTCACCCTGGGAAGGCAACAGTACCCAAGACAGAAATCCGGGAAAAACTAGCCAAAATGTATAAGACCACACCTGATGTCATCTTTGTGTTTGGATTCAGAACCCACTTTGGTGGTGGCAAGACTACTGGCTTTGGCATGATTTATGACTCCTTGGATTACGCAAAGAAAAATGAACCCAAACACAGACTTGCAAGACATGGCCTATATGAGAAGAAGAAGACCTCAAGAAAACAGAGAAAGGAACGCAAGAACAGAATGAAGAAAGTCAGGGGGACTGCAAAGGCCAACGTTGGTGCTGGCAAAAAGAAGGAGTAAAGATTCTTCGGTGACTTTATCTGTGATGGTTGTGCAGATTTTTCATGAGAGGATTAATAAACTATAAACTTTAAAAAAAAAAAAAAAAAAAGATTGTGTTTCCCCATCTAGAGTAGTTTGATGTTGAACAACAGTGGTAGTCAATGCATCAGAGTTGCCTGGAACACTTTACAGAGAAGGACTGACTCTTAGGTAACATATGACATAGTGATTAAAAGTGTTCTGATGGGTTTTTAATGTCTCTCATGGGTTTTGGAGGGCGAATTTTCAATATGTCTCAAGGAAAACTGGGATATTAGGTCACCCCACTGGGGAAATAAATTGAAGTTCAAAATCTGCTAAGGGGTAGAGGCCCTGGTAAATGCACCAGGCTTTCACTTGGGACCCCTGAATCCCTGAAGGGCTACACCTTAGAAGTAAGGGTAGAATAGAATAGACTGGTTCTTGCAAAGCCTGGAGCCACACTTCATCTCAGCTCAGTCCCTTTTTGGATTAAAATGATCTACTCCTATCCTAAATAACCTGCCAGAATAAAAACTAAAATCATTCTTTTGAAATATAGCATCATCCAGAGTCTTATTTCTAGAATTTATCACACATGATGTCCAACATCAATCAGAAACAACTAGGAATATGAAAAGAATAGACTCAAAACCAAGACAAATTACAGACAATAAAAAAGACCTAAGCAAAAAAGAAGAGAGAGAGAGAGAGAGAGAGAGAGAGAGAGAGAGAGAGAGAAAACACTATGGACACATAAAACAGTGTGGTGATTGTGGAGTGGGGGGAGGTGGAGATGGAAGAGGGTATAGGGGGGATAAATGGTGATGGAAAAAAAATTAAAAAAGACTTAGTATACCTGAAACTAAGATAATATCATGTCAACTGTAATTTTAAAAATGAAAAAAAAAAGACCTATAGGAGAATTAGATATCATCCAATTATCTAAAACTGACTGTACTGATGGTGGCACACATCTGTGAATAATCTAAACATAATCAAATTGTACACTTTACACAGGTAAACTGTATTGTATAAGAATTACATCTCAACAAAGTGATGCTCAATGGTTTATATATTTTGCTTTATTTCTAAAACTATTCAAGTACTATCTTGATTTTTAACTATTAATTGTATTGAAAATAATTATTAAAATCCTTTATGTTGATCAATTTAATTATCATTGTTTTTTTCTTACCATTATCCCCAGTTGCCCTTAATTTAAATTCTTTGTAGAGTCTGTCTGTGTTTTTTATAATTTCCTCCATGTGTTGGAGCTCTGCTGGCATTACCCCCTCCATACTTTTATGGCGATGAAATATCCCAAATCCAACATCTGTCCAGTTTTCCTGTAAATATTTAATAATCCTGAGAGAATCATATTTTGACACTAGAGAACTCCCAGTAAACTTCTCTTTATCTTCATTCAGTATCTAGAGAGTAAAAGGGAGGTAATGAAATTAGCACATTATCCACTAATGATTTCATTAAAGTCGAACCAGATCTTTATTTCAATTATTTTGGAGTTAAATATCCTATTATTATTTGTTCATACCATTTTTTCACCTGACATACATTTTATTTTCAAAATTAAAGTAAATTTAAATTAATTTGCTATCTTATAAGATTACCCATCATTTACCAGGATGAAAATAATTATATTAATCTATATGGGTAAAAGTTGGTGATAGGCAATTAAGTACCAGAGAGCTAAGCATGTTTAATTGCTATATGCTTTGGAAAGGATATAATACATTTGTTTACATGATCCCCACTAGACTGGGAAAGTTCCTAGAATGTAATGGTTGTGTTTTATTCATACTTTATTTATCTGTCTAACCCCAAGTCCAAAACATGACATATCAATAAATATTCATAGAAGAAATAAAGTACTATCCTATATAATAAAGAGGTAATATGCAAACTGACCATCACTTCAACACACAAGATGTGGTCAAAGATGGCCTCCACAAGATGGCCAGCAGGAGAGAGCAGTTAGGGGGGACCCAGGCCTGCAGGGGAGGGCATTTGGGGGCGACCAGGCCTGCAGGGGAGGGCAGTTGGGGGCAACCAGGTTGGCAGGGGAGGGCAGTTGGGGAGGACCAGGCCTGCAGGGAAGGGCAGTTGGGGGCGGGGGGAGCAGGCCGGCAGGAGAGGACAGTTAGGGGCAATTGGGCCAGCAGGGGAGCAGTTAGGCGTAGATCAGGCTGGCAGGGGAGTGGTTAGGGGGTGATCAAAGTGGCAGGCAGAAGCGTTTAGGGGCAATCTGGCAGGCAGGCAGGCAAGTGGGTGGGAGCCAGCAGTCCTAGATTGTAAGAGGGTGCAGGCTGGGCTGAGGGATACACACCCCTGTGCACGAATTTCGTGCACCAGGCCTCTAGTTTATATATAAAGTTTGCCATTACCTGTGATTCAGATAATGAAATCAAATCATCCACGCTTCAATAAGAATGACCATTATTGGGAAGGCTTGTTGCAGAGCATTAAATGTAGGAATTTTGGAGTTGGAGAGACATGGACTCAAACTCTGATTCAGCCACTTGCCATTTATAGATAACTTAGGCAAGTTACTTAACATTTCTGTGAGATGGGGATTATAAAACCTGCATCATGTGGCTGCCATGAAGAATAAAATCACATATGAAAATCACCATTAGCCTAGCAGAGTGTTTAATGAATGAGTTATTATTATTCCTACTAAATGAAGAAGCATGGATTATTTCAATTTTATCTAAGCAATGCCAAAATTTCCAGAAAAACAGTTTAAAAAACAACCACCAGGTCACTAAACCAACTATAGTGTATAAGACAACAAACCTTCAATTCAGAGAATATCCTGCTCAAGTCATTCCAAAAGAAGAGAAAATGGCTCCCTGGGATCTGGATCACATTTTATCAAGTCACAAGTTTGATATTCACTTTGGAGGAATTTCAGTATTTTATGTACTTTCCTCTGTCAAACTACTATAACATGACAGTAATTTGATTAATGAAACCTATTTCCATAGTTCAAACACTTTTTAAAAGAGGTTACTAATAAACAAAATGTGGATGATACAGACCATGGACAGAAAGGAAATTTGACACATGCTACGACATGAATAAACATTAAGAACATTATGCTGAAGGAAGGCCGTCAGTCACAAAGGCCAAATCTGAATGATTCCACTTATATGAGGTGCCCAGAGTGGTCAAATTCAGAGAGACAGAAAATAAGAGTGGTGGTTGCCAGGAACTAGGGCAGGAGGAAATGGGCAGTTAGTGTTTAATGGGTGGGTAGAGTTTCAATTTGGGAAGATGAAAGAAGTTTTAGAGATGGATGGCGGTGATGTTTGCACAACAATGTAAATGTACTTAATGCCACTGAACCATACCCTTAAATTGGTAAATTTTATGTTTATGTATATTTTACCACAATTTTAAAAATGATGTTAGTGATCTTAAAAGTCCAATTTGTCCTTAAGACAAAAGCCAGGTATAGGAAAGGCACAAATGTTATATCTTACAGTTAGAGAACTGTAATTGAAAAAAAGAAAAAAAGAAAGAAAAGAAAAAAACCTATAGGAGAATCAGATATCTCCTCCCTGCCTTTTTTTCTGGCAGCTTAACTTATTTGACCCAAAAATCTAAAATAGAACTGAAAATAAAATAGTTAAGCATATTTTTAAAAGCCCCTGTAGTCTTGTTGTTTTCCTTGTCTTACCCAAAACTTAGTATGGCATTTTATTTTTTTATTTATTTATTTATTTATTTATTTATTTATTTTAAATATATTTTATTGATTTTTTTACAGAGAGGAAGGGAGAGTGATAGAGAGTTAGAAACATCGATCAGCTGCCTCCTGCACACTCCCCACTGGAGATGTGCCCACAACCAAGGTACATGCCCTTGACCGGAATTGAACCTGGGACCCCTCAGTCCGCAGGCCGACGCTCTATCCACTGAGCCAAATTGGTTATGGCTAGTATGGCATTTTAAAGATTGAGATGTGACTCAGCTGGAGGCGAGGAGTGGCAAGTCTTACCTTTAGCCAGTACTTGAAGTCTGGAAGAATTGATTCAAATATATTTCCTTTACTAAGGGTTAAAATGTCTTCTACGCTGAATGAAGGAAAAAGAGCAAGGTCTCAGAACAGGGTATAAAGAAAGAAAATCATGAATCCATACACCATATGACAATATTATGTTTCTCCTTAATGATTTTCGAGCATACCTTCCAGGTTCGCCCCCCTCCCTTCCGTAGGCGTTCATCTTTAAATTTACAAATAAAAACATAAATTCAGATTCTTCTCAGGCCTGAATAACCAAGTTACAGGGTCAGAGGCCACAGTAGTATTAAAAAGGTCATTTCGCCCTAGCCGGTTTGGCTTCCTGTGGACTGAAGGGTCTCGGGTTTGAGTCCGGTCAAGGACACGCACCTTAGGCTGCAGCTCAGTACCTGGCCCTGGTTGGGGCGCATGCAGGAGGCAACCAATCAATGTGTCTCTCTTATATTGATGTTCCTGTCTCTCCCTCTCCCCTCCATTCTCTCTAAAAATCAACGGAAAAATACCCTCAGATGAGGATTTTTTTTTAAATATATTTTATTGATTTTTTACAGAGAGGAAGGGAGAGGGACAGAGAGTTAGAAACATCAATGAGAGAGAAACATCAATCAGCTGCCTCCTGCACACCCCCCACTGGGGATGTGCCCGCAACCAAGGTACATGCCCTTGACCGGAATCGAACCTGGGACCCTTCACCCCGCAGGCCGATGCTCTATCCACTGAGCCAAACCGGTTAGGGCTGAGGATTTTTTTTTTTTTTTTTTTTTTTAAAAAGGTGATCTCTGGGTCTTCTGCATCCAAAATTAGATTGCCATAGAATAATTCCTGTTGAATACAGCTGTCAAAACAACAGGTAAATAGAAAGGAAGCCTAATGAATAATTAAGGCCAGGAGCCCCAAATTCTGGTAGGAAAGTTTCCTGTCATATCTCTAAAGTCTCACAAGAAGAAAGAAGTCGCTAGAGAGAAAGGGAGGGGAGAACCACTGCCATCTGTGCTCCCCTCCCAGCTAGGGCTCAACAAATGGGAGTGGCGGCAGCAACCAGCCTGGATATGTACCAGCTTCAACTTCCAGAATTCCACATCTCGGAACTGGGAAACCTCTCAGAGGATATGAAAAAAACTGAAACCACCGTTCTCAATTTGAAATGCAAATGGTACTTCAATGTGTTGAGTCTAGCCTGCATTCAAAGTATAGATGCCCACTAACTTTGGCTGTGATCCAGCCCAGACTTAACTGCTTGATAGACAGCCTCTTCCAGGGTCAGATTTTTCTAACTGTTATACCATACTAGAGGCCTGTTGCACGAAGAGATTCGTGCAATAGGCCATGGCGGAGTATAATCAGAAACACAAGATTCTTAGAGGCTCACTTGTTAGTTCTGAAGAACGTCTGCCATTTGATAAGGCCATCCTTAATTACGAGCAATTTCTGCCTTGTAGAATCTTCGTTTTCTTCCACTTCCTGTTTAAATTTATTCACTAAGCTTTTCCATTTCTGTGTCAACTTCTGCAACAATGCAAGGTCCGAAGTGTCCTAGATAAAAAGGCATGGAATCAAACCACTTTTTCATTTATTAATGTAACAAATAGTTATTAGCATACACCAAGCCATTGTTAATATTGTAATACCAGAGAAATCCATAGAAAATGGATTACAAAATTAAAAAGATATTCCTCTTTCAAAATATCATCAGTGACACTACTAAACAGTCGCTTCAGTGGTAGATTTTCTGTGGCACTAAGTATTGGAGGCAAAATTTTTTTCCTTTGCAACAAGAGCCCAATTTCCCCATGAAACTTTCATGGGAGGTAGTGCAGTACACTGGAAAGAACAGAAATTCAAAGCTAAACAGAACCAAATGTGAATCCTAGACATTTAACTGGCTGTGTAACCTGAGGGAATGTTATTTAATCTATTTGAGATTAATTTTTCTTATCCATTATAATAGGACTGGAGGCCCGGTACACGAAAATTTGTGCACTGGAGGAGGGGTCCCTCAGCTCGGCCTGCCCCGTCTCACAATCCGGGAGCTGTGAGATGTCCTACTGATGGCTTAGGCCGGCTCCCCATGCCTAAGCTGCAGTCTGGCCACCCTCTGCAGGAGGTGACTGGGCCAATCAGGGGAAGGCACCGCCCTCATCATCCCGCTGCTGCTGCCACTGCCAGCCCTCACAGCCACAGAGGCTGCCAGCCCTCCTCGGCCCTCCTCAGCCCTCACAGCCGCTGCGGCTTTGTCTGGAAGGACGTCCGGAAGATATCCAGTCTAATTAGCATATTACCCTTTTATTAGTATAGATCAGTGGTCGGCAAACTGCAGCTTGCGAGCCACATGAGGCTCTTTGGCCCCTTGAGTGTGGCTCTTCCACAAAATACTGACTTCTCTGCATGGGCCACGAAGGGCCACGAAGTTTCAATCGCACTGTACGTGCGCGCCTGCACGTGGTATTTTGTAGAAGAGCCACACTCAAGGGGCCAAAGAGCCGCATGTGGCTCACGGGCCGCGGTTTGCCGACCACTGGTATAGATTGCCAAAAGAATTAAGGAAATGACTAGGGTAAATGGTTTGACTCTAGAAACACTAGGTACCACTTTCCTCCTTTGTAACCTAGTGTGCTCAGTGAATTTCCCCATTAAATTGCAGAGAATGCATCGATAATACAACTATTTCAATAAACACAGCTCATCACAACTTTTTTAGTTTAATAAATAGAGTAACTATAAACAACATTTACAGTGTTATTAACTCAGATAAACTGCTTAACTTGCTTTACTTAGAAGACCTTTATTCACCTTTCCTTCGATTTTTCATTCTGCCACAATAAAGCACAAATGTAAAACTATATTTAAAATTTAATCTATAAATTTAGCAAAAGCCTCTTACAGTCTCAACCCTCAACAGTTGGAGTCTCTTTTTCCATAAGTTACGTGAACTGAGGTTTACCTTCGTTGACAGCAGTATGATGAAATGCTTAGCATATTTATTCCAGGCTTTTTCATTGAGGTAAAGGTTTTTAGCCAAAATGACTCTATTTTTTTGAATTACCTATATTAAAAAAGAACTGAAATTAAGATCCTAAATCATTAAGAAACCACTTTAATTTATTAAACTCAAACCACTTTTACATTGAACTATGAACTCAATCACAATGACTTATATAAATCATGAATTAGTTTGAATCACAAATTTATATTTTCTAAAGCTACTAAACTAGAACCAAATTGATAAAGAAGTTCCTAGAGAGAAAGGGAGAAAAGTGGGGGGAATGTTATTTAATCTATTTGAGATTAATTTTTCTTATCCGTTATAATAGGACTGGAGGCCCGGTACATGAAAATTTGTGCATAGTATGTAGCAGAAATTCTCACACAATTTGATACCAAATACCCATTATAGCCCTAGCCGGTTTGGCTCAGTGGATAGAGCGTCGGCCTGCAGACAGAAGGGTCCTGGGTTTGATTCTGATCAAGGGCATATGCCCAGGTTGTGGGCTCGATCCCCAGTGTGGGGTGTGCAGGAGGCAGCCAATCAGTGATTTTTCTCATCATTGATGTTTCTATTTCTCCCTCTCTGATATCAATAAAAAATATATTAAAACACACACACACACACACAAAAGTCAAACTCTTAATAATTATTGAAAACTTCAAAGAGCTTTTCTATAAATGATTTTATCTATTGATATTTACTATATTGCAAGTTAAAACTGAAATTATTAAAAATCCATGTTAATTCACTAAAATGTAACATTAATAAATTAACATACATTAAAATAACATTTTTATGAAAAAATAATTTTGTTTTCCAAAACAAAAAAAATTGGAGAAAAGATTACCACTTTCACATTTAAAAAAATCTCTTTAATAGAATAGAGCGGAATTTTCATATTTGCTTTTGCATTCAATTTGTTGCAATATTCCATATCATGTAACGTCAAAAAAAAAATCCACTACGCTCATGTGAGAATGACAGTGAAAAAGGCAAATAACATCCCAGCATTAAGATGAAAGTAGTTTTTAAAGAAAGAAAGGAAGAAAGAAAGAAAGAGAAAAGATGAAAGTTGTTTTGACCTCATGAAAAGGTCTCATAGACTCCCCCAAGAGGTCATACTTTGAGAACCACTGATACACCGAATCAATGACCAGTAGTATATAGTCATTCAATGAATGACTGTTCTAGACACTGTCCATGTAGCTGTAAACAAAAGAAAGTCATTTCCAGGGAGTGGACATGCTAGCTGTCGTTTCCCGTTGGAAGGAACTTTAGGGGTGATCGAACACAAAGCCCCATCAATTCAAGGCATTCTTTTACAGAACCCTCTGTCAGCGGTCAGTTCTCTACTGTTCAAATACTTCCGGAGCGAGGGACCTCATTTGTCTTCTTTATTTTTCCTACTGAAAATGCCTAGCTCCTGGATTTGTTTCTTATACATTTACTGTCATGACTATTCCCTCTGGGCATGACAATGTCCCTTTTAAATTCTGGATCAGGATAGAACAATGTGTCCTTGATAAGTTCTGACTATTCCAGAGGAAAATGGGACAAAAATCTGAATCTGTTCCAGGTCATAATTTGCTATTAATTTTCTAAGTCCCAGATGTGAGAATAGGCAAACTTCACAGCACACACTTAACACTTCAGAAAAACAGAAGATTCTTGCTCATACTTCATAGATTCTGGTGGAAAAAAAAAAAGAACCCTTTTTGTGGGCAATAGCCAGGCACCCAATAGTTAAGAAACAAACAAAAAATATAACTTTCCCTTCCCAGGGTTCATAACATCTACCTTATTCATCAATTAAATATGCATCTTCATGTTTCTATTTGACTCTTCTTTTTTAAAAATTTATTTTTATTGTCGAGAGTATTATAAATGTTCCCTGTTTTTACCCCTTTGCCCTCCTCTCCTTGACTCCCACCCATCTTTTTTTAACTGTTTGTCCAATTGAAATTTGTAAAATGAAATTTTATTCAAACAAAAAAGAAGTTCAATTTATGATTCCTGATGAACCAACCTTTAGGGCCAATTCATATGTGGCTGTACTCCAGATATCTCTTTCTGCCATTAATTGTTTAATATCATTCTCCAACCTTCCTCTTTGTAACATATATAGGTCATGGTACTCTTGTACAATTCTAAAAGAAAAATTAAGAAACAGCTATATAGGACATTTTTTAAAAGAACTTTTTTTTTAAAAAAAAGCAAGTTGTCCCTTTAAAACTGATCATAAGGTAATTATAGTATAACTGCTGGATATTTTGATAATAGAAACAGAAGAAAAATATTCATAATTCATTACAAAATCTCACAAAAGTTAAAGTAAAAAGTTCAATATACTGTTTCCTGTTCAAAATATTTTTCATTATATTCTTCTAACAGAATTTTCACAACATGGTATTCCAATAATAGAACACTCTATCTGATAACAATTTTAGAAAACAAGTAGCAATAATACTGTAGTGTTATTGTTAAGCTTGTATTTCTCATAGACTCAGGATTCTTTACTAAAGTCATAAAGCCCAATCGTTGTGAGACATTACATTTTAAAATTACATGTAATTAGTATAAGATTTAAAGAAATTCACTTGCCGTGAAAAGAAATTCTCTACCAAACAACCAAAAGTTAAGTATAATTAAGTACCTTCTTCTTAAATATGTTTCCTTTGTGTTTACGAGAACATACCTTTTCCTGCTAACCTACACTGAAGCTTCTCTTAGAATTAAAAGCCCTTCTGAGATTAAATACAAATGCAGAAGTAGTAAAATGGATAGACGCATCTGATAAACCTTTTAAAACACATCCTCCTGAGGAATATTAACTTCGCTACATGAATTAAAAGCCAGCAAAGCAGAATTCTTTCCATTTTGCTGAAAGTCAGGGGTCACTGGCATCAGTTCCTGAAGCCTCATTCTATTTGGAGGCTCCCATTTTTCAATTACCTGAGAAAAATATTAACCACCCGAGGTGTCACACAGATGAATACAAATATAGAAATTCCACAAGCTGTACCCTTAAGATTTGTGCACTTTACTATCTGAAAGTTATACCTCTATTTTAAAAAGAGAATTATTGACCCTTGTTTAAAATAGCAAAACAAAAAAATTGAGAAACAACCTCAAAGTCCAACAATGAGGGATTGGCAAAATAAAATATGATGTAGCTTTGTGATAAAAAATACTCTGTAGTTAAAGGTCATGTTCTTAATACTTTGGTACTTGGAAAATATTTGAGAAAATCAAATGGCTTAGTGGGTAGAGCATCAGCCTGCAGACTGATAGGTCCCGGGTTTGATTCCAGTCAAGGGCATATGCCGGGTTTTCGGGCTCAATCCCCACTAAGGGGTGTGCAGGAGGCAGCTAATCAATGATTTTCTCTCATCATTGATGTTTCTATCTCTCTCTCCTGTAGAAGGCCCCCTGCCAGGGAAGGCGCTGGCTTTCTTTTAAATTCATGTCCACTGAACCCATGATGAAGGCAGAGCCTTATCTTGGGGATATATCCAGCCAAGAGGTGGGAATGCCTCAGTTGACCTTCAAAGCCAGGTGCTGGGAGATAGGTTCTTATCTACATCTAGTCAAGCACCAGGAATGAATGCGATTCGGACCCACCCGGAGGTGACTGTTCACGAGGAAGTTACAAGAATGCACACATTCCCCCTTTTATTTACCCTTTGTAAAACCTCCTGGTATTTGGCTATAAATAAAGGTGGCTGTGCTGGCTCTGGGCCCTGTTCATCTATCAGAGAGCAGACGCCACACCTGGTCCGTCCCAGCTTTCCTCTATTTCTGTCTCAGTCTTGTTTAATTCAATTTTCCTTAACCTCGTCAAGTTCTATTCAAGATTTTCATCAACCCCCAAGTTCTCTCTCTCTGCGCTGGTCGCAAGAAGAGAGAACACCATCCCCCCATATCTGGCACCCGAACAGGGACCCCCATACTCTCCCTCTCCCTTCCTCTCTGAAATCAAGAAAAATATATTTTAAAAAATCAAATAAAATAATAAAATGAGAAAATCCAAATGATAAAATTATACATTTTGACCTCATTTTTATAAAAAGTACATAGAAAAAATATATCAAAATATTAATAGTAATTAACTCTAAGAAAAAGAATTATGAATGTTCTTTATATCCTTATTTATGTTTCTGTATTTTCCAAATTTTCAATAAAGTAATCAATTACCAGCAAAAAGTATTATTATTCTGTTTGGTAATCCTCACCCGAGGATATTTTTCCATTGATTTTTCAGAGTGTGGAAGGGGGTGGGGGGGAGGGAAAGAGAGAAAAACATCACTATGAAAGCAACACATTGGTTGGTTGCCTCCCGCACCAGTATATATCCATTCATCAGTATATGAGAGTTGCCTTTTGCCCTTATCTTATTAATTGGATAGGTATGAAAATACATCTGGTTTTTGTTTGCATTTTCGTAATTAGTAGTGTAAGCTGAGATTTTTTGGAGGGGATTTTAGTGAATCTACTATAAGGGCAAAGGTTTTTTTGTTTTGTTTAGTTTTGAACACTACCTGGCATATATTAAACAGGTATTTGCTGAATGAATAAACAAATAAACTAGAACTTCCTTTGTGCTAATGTCCATTATAAGAACAAAATATCTTCTAAAACTAGAAAGAAGGGGAAGGAAAGGACGAAATAAATTTTATCTTTCTTTTTTATTTGTATTTTTTATTGATTTTTCACAGAGAGGAAGGGAGAGGGATAGAGAGCCAGAAACATCGATGAGAGAGACACATCGATCAGCTGCCTCTTGCACGCCCCCTACTGGGGATGTGCCCGCAACCAAGGTACATGCCCTTGACTGGAATCGAACCTGGGACCCTTGAGTCTGCAGGTCGACGCTCGATCCACTGAGCCAAACTGGTCAGGGCAAATTTTATCTTTTTAATGGGGATAATGATAGCATGTAATTAATGTATCTTATGAAGCTAATCAGGCAGAGAGGGAAAAGTTAATGATACAAGAGAAACAGGGAATATTGGCTGAAAATATATCAAGTAGGTAAGAGGTTGATATAATAAGACACAAATGGAGGTTGGCCTTAGAAAGGATGAACTGTGTTCATCCACAGTTAAGAGAAGGGAAGATAGACTAGTAATGTATGAGCACAGATGCAGGTAGGTGGATAGATGTAGGGGTGAGCGTTTGAGTTATCTTCTGTTTGCTTCTACTTTTTTTTAAAGTACAATTTACATTCATTATTATCTTGTATTAGTTTCAGGTGTACAGTTTCAGGTTAGACAATCATGTACCTTACAAAATGTTCCCCCTGGTATTTCCAGTACCCACCTGGTTCCTTTTACTTTTTATAAAGCAAGGTCATCAGCTCAGAAAGAGGATGGAGAGACAGTATTAGAAGTATGAGGACAGAAGACAAAGTATAGTACAGTTATCTACTAAGATAAGAAGGCTAAATCCACTATTCTAAATAGTAGAGCATTCAGTGGGCAAAAAATGATCCAGGCACCCCTTCTCATCCTAGTAAAAAATAAATTAGAATAAAAGAATCTTTTTAAATTCAGATTTTATATATATCTGTGTTTTTCTTTTTTTTTCTTTTTTTAATATATTGTATTGATTTTTTACAGAGAGGAAGGGAGAGGGATAGAGTTAGAAACATCGATGAGAGAGAAACATCGATCAGCTGCCTCCTGCACACTCCCTACTGGGTATGTGCCCGAAACCAAGGTACATGCCCTTGACCGGAATCGAACCTGGGACCCTTGAGTCCGCAGGCCAATGCTCTATCCACGGGGCCAAACCAGTCAGGGCTCTGTGTTTTTCTTAACATTTAAAAAATATAGTCACACTTCAACAAGTTCAAAAAAAAAATCAGAGGACTATGCTGGATTAAAAGGGACATAAAACAAGATGCAAGGTGTGGTCTTAGATTGAATACAGGTTTGTACAACCAAATGCAAAATATATTTTGGCAATAATCAGGAAAAGTTCAATATGACCTGGGCAATTTATGAAGTGAAAATTTATTGAAATAGGTAGAGACTGTTGACTAAAAAAATCCTATATAATAAAAGGCTAATATGCAAATAGACTGAATGGCAGAACAACGGGAACTGAACAACCAGTCATTATGACATGTGCTGACCACCAGGTGGCGTGTGTGGAACATGGTGGGCATCAGCCACGACGGGATAGTGGAGCAGGTGAGTGGCCAGACCAAGGCGGGGCGCCAGTTACTGCCACCGGGGTGAGCCTCTGGTGGTTACTGAAAATTCTTTGCTCCTGTGTGCTGCAGTCTTGTCCCAGCACTTGCACGTGCTGCCGGCGCTAGCCTTGCTCGCACCACTACTGGTGCCAGAGCCACCTCTTGCACCCACTGTAGGCGCCCAGCACTGGCCCGATCGCTTGGTGCCATCAGCGGGTGCGAGTGGCAGCTATGGCCCCAATCACCCCTTAGGGCTTCTCCACCTCCCCCTGCTCCTGAGGGGAGATTGGGGCCAGCAGCTGCCGCTTGCACCCACTGCCGGTGAAGGCCCATTTGGGCCTGAAGAAGGTTAGACAATCATGTACCTTACAAAATGTTCCCCCTGGTATTTTCAGTACCCACCTGGTTCCTTCTACTTTTTATAAAGCAAGGTCATCAGCTCAGAAAGAGGATGGAGAGACAGTATTAGAAGTATGAGGACAGAAGACAAAGTATAGTACAGTTATCTACTAAGATAAGAAGGCTAAATCCACTATTCTAAATAGTAGAGCATTCAGTGAGCAAAAAATGATCCAGGCACCCCTTCTCATCCTAGTAAAAAATAAATTAGAATAAAAGAATCTTTTTAAATTCAGATTTTATATATATCTGTTTTTCTTTCTTTTTCTTTTTTTTTAATATATTGTATTGATTTTTTACAGAGAGGAAGGGAGAGGGATAGAGAGTTAGAAACATCGATGAGAGAGAAACATTGATCAGCTGCCTCCTGCACACTCCCTACTGGCTGGCACCGACTCCAATCACTCCACACTTTTAGCAGGTGCAAGTGGGGCCCGCAAAGTCAATGCATGGGAGCGGCAGCGGTGGGAGCGGAGCTGCCAGCAGACAGGGGATCAGGGGTTGCAGCTAGAAGGGCCGGGCCAGGGCACAGAGGATGGGCTGAGACCCACCCCATGCCTACTGTAGCCTCGAGGCCCACAGTTCCTTTCAAGGTGCACGAATTTGTGCACTGGGCCCCTAGTCTATATATTAAAAGCCTAAGCGACCATTACAGCAGAATGACCAAAATGACCAGTCACTATGATGTGCACTGACCACCAGGGGGCAGACGCTCAATGCAGGAGCTGCTCCCTGGTGGTCAGTGCACTCCCACAGTGGGAGGGCCGCTCAGCCAGAAGCTGGGCTCACAGCTGGCAAGTGCAGCGGCGGTGGTGGGAGCAGCAATCCAAGAGGTAAGGAGCAGCGCGCAAGCAGTCAGACATCCCCTGAGGGGTCCCAGATTGTGAAAGGTTGCAGGCGGGGTTATGAGACTCCAGCTTGCCCCCCTACCCCTCCAGTGCATGAATTTCGTGCACTGGGCTATTTAGCCCAGTAGGCTATTTAATAGTATATACATTACCACTTTTGGTTTTTAAAAATCCATGTGTTTACATGTACATAGAAAAAGTGTCCACAACAATATACATCAAGATATTTACAGCAATAATCTATGGGTGGTAATGATGCTGGAGGAATTCATGGGCCACATTTCCCAGACATGAGTAGGAATGAGGTGGAGGTTGTTAGCGTGCCACTGAAATAAGTATCTGCAGAAGCCCCTACAGGAGGATGAGATGTGGACGATTTTATTGGCATAGAGTTATATTTCTCGGGTTTCAAAGTCCCCTGCACCTTAAGCCAGCCCCGGGAAAGGTGCAGCTGGGGTTTCAGCAGAGCCAGAACTAAGGCCAGTGTCCAGTTTCCATCCATGTTGCAGGGGGTTTGGTTCAGCATCCAAGCTAATTAAAGTCCATTAGTCCACGTGGGTACACGGGATCGCGCCCTGCAACAGGAGTCACAGGAGCCAGGCCAAGAGAGCGAGAGGGAACTTCCTTGGTTGGGAAGTTTATATATTTAGCTTTCTCGAGCTTGCAATGGTCACACCCATCCTGGCCAATTACCTGTTTCAGGTGTGACTGATGAGCAAGCACCTTCCCATGTCCCTCGGACCTTTACTGGGCATGTGTCTAAATCGCCTTTGTTTAGCCCCTTCCTCCATCAATCAGTGGGGAACAGACTCGGAGAATGTTAAATGCAGCTTTTGGCAAAGCTGAATAAATGGCATGCCTGTGTCTAGACTTCCCTTTCCTTCTTTCCTGTTAAATAATAACCAGGTTATTACAACAGAGTCAGTCAGATCGTAATATTGTTTTATTCATTTTTGCTTGTTTGTGTTTTCTAATGTTCTTATAAGGTATATGTACTGCTTCTATGTTAATAAAATATTTTAAGTCAACTAAATAAAAATTTAAAAATGCAATTAGACATATCTTTTGATATATTCCCAAGTGCTTCTAGTAATTAGAATTCTAACAGAAAATGAAATTAAATAGAGGTCAGCAATCTATGGCCTGTGGGTTAAATCTGGTCCACTACTTGTTTCTTGTATAGTACATGAGCTAAGAACTTTACATATTTAATTTTACTTTTTATATTTTTCAATAGTTAAAAAAATAGAAGAATACATCACTGACACATGAAAGTTTTACAAATTCAAATAAAGTTTTACTGGAACACAGCCATGTTTTGTTATTGAACCCTGGCTGCTTTCAAACTACAATGGCACATTACAGAGGCAGAATTGATTAATTGTATCAGAAACCATATCTCACCATTTGACCCTTTACAGAAAAAAAACTGCTAACCCCAAATAGAGAATAAAACATTAAGACCATAGTAGAATCACTAAAATCCTCCCCCCAAAACTAGACTCACACTATTCATTACGAAAATGCAAACAAAAACCAAATATCTTTTCATACCTATGCAATTAATAAGATATGGGCAAAAGGCAACTCTCCCGTCCTGATGCGTGGACATATACCGGTGCAACTACTTTGTGGAATATTTGGCAACATCTAGCAAGACAAGGCTATGCACATCATATGACGCAGTAATTCCACTTCCAGGTATACACCCCTGGAAGACTATCACTCAAGAAGGCATTACACATCTACCAGATGTGCATTACAACAGTGCCTGGAGGAGTTAATATACGTAATAAACTTTACGCTGTTGTAATTTTTAAAAACCTCCAAATGTTTCTAGAAAATTTTGAAATACAGTGTGAAGCAAGTATGACATAATGACAAACATTTGGTAACTCACTTGGCATTCTTTTCAGCATCTAAAAGAGCTTGTGCCAAATCCTGGTGGGTTTTCTCTGCATCCTTTGTTAACTTTATATCATGTGCCCGAACCAAACACAGCTCCCTGAAATAAAGCAGAGACATTTTATAATCGTAAAGATTTCCAAAACTCTCTACCCAGGAAAATCAGATTACACTCAGGACTCTTCACAGTTATCACTGTACATCTCTTCCTAGTTTGTCCACCTTACAAACCAAATCAATAAACCTAGTGTACATCTGGATAGAATCTTGCCAGGTTTGTCAATGGAATCAGGCTGGCTAGAAAAGGCAGAAAGAAAATGTGGGGGTATCCTCTAGAATGGGGTGAAGGTAGGTGCTGACAGGCCAGGCCTCCAGGCTGCTCCGTCCTTCCCTCAGACCTGCCTATCCCACCCTCTTCATCCTTGCCACTAATATCTTGCTATGAGTTTAGGTGATCACTCACTTTGATTGCTATATGATGCTTGTTCTCTTGGGCATCTGAACCTTAACATCCATAATCAAGGCACTGCTCTGTAAACCTGGTAAACATCTCTATCTTAGACGGGAGAAGCAGATCTTTTCCCTACTGAATACACACAGAGCCCTAGTTTTGTGGTAACCTGTGTAACCCATGTCTATATATCTATATCTACATCTACATCTATATCCAATCCTTTCTGTTCTATTGCTAAACATGAAAACAAAAGTCCTCACCTTTAACCATTCTACTTTCCCTGAATATTCCTGACACACTTTAGAGACATGGCTTTGACTTTTGTGTTTAAGATAATCAGTTTTTACCTGGACAGTTCCTCAATAACACTCCTAAAATTGTACAATTCTTGCAAAATGCGCTGATCCATCAGTCGCTGAGTTACCAAGTCCTTGTAGAAGTCAATCATCTGCCGGGCAATTTCGTCAAGCATTTGTACATACCGTTCTCTGCATGATAAAGAAGGAAACCAAGACATCATGCAGAAGAAAAGGAAAAAGGAGCGAAAATATGAGAGACAAAGTAATGTTAGAGAAACGCTGGACAGACACAAATACAGAAAAAGAAAGGGATTCAGGCTGTGTATTCCTACTATGCTCACACACATGAATGAGCCTTGAAGAATTTTAACCAGTCACAATTGGAACATCTGAGATGCAAAACAAAACAGGACGTGTTTCTTTCCCTTCTTCTAAAGTATACACTCTATCAGGGTAAGAACCATGTCTTCCATATTTATAACATCTAACCGAGTGCCTTGAATATAGTGGAATTTTTACAAATAGTTGAATCTGTGAATAAAACAATTTTCCTCAAACTGACCAAAATGTAACCACTATTTAAAAAGAAAAAAGGTCCTGCCCTTGCCAGTTTGCTCAGTGGTTATCATCTGTAATCATAGACCGAAGGGTCTCAGGTTCGATTCCTGGACAAGGGAATGTACCGAGAGCAGGTACCCAATAGGAGGTGTGCAGGAGGCAGCTGATCGATGTTTCTAACTCTCTATCCCTCTCCCTTACTTTCTATTAAAAAATCAATAAAATATATTTTAAAAAAATAAAAATAAAATAGGCAAACATTTTAAACATTTCACAAAAAGGACACATCCTCAATAAGCTCATGAAAAAGTGCTCAACATAATCAGTTGGCAGGGAAATGCAAGTTAAAACCATAATAACATACTATTACACACCCACTGGAATTGTCAAAAATAGAAAGACTTGCAAAACCAAATGTGAGCAAAATATGGAGTAACCTTTTCTTAAAGGGCTTTGGCTTGCCTGCCTGTCTCTTTCTATTTAGACTTCCTGGGATAGAACCCCACCCTATTTTGGCCTCTAGAAGCTAACTCCTAAAGTCAGCGAGAAGATTCCTGCTTACATCAACTCCTCAGAAGGGGAAGGTTTGGATACACTGTAGGTCATCTAGTTCCTTTGCCAGGATTCCTCACCTATCCCTCCTGGCTTTGTTCTTAGGTTGACACCTCAGACTTCAGTTGTCCCTGTCCTCATTCTAATTTGGCATTCTCCAGCTCTTGGTGATGTTTCAACAACTTACTCCTTAGTATCTAATCTTGATCATCTCTTATTAATGGCTTTGCTTCTAGTGTCTCAGCACTGTCAGACAGGGGAGCTCAGCTTCCACAAATCATAGTGGACAAATAGGGCAAATTTATATTATTAATGCCCATTCAGGAGAAACAATATGACTCTATAGCAAGTAAGCTGCAGAATCCAGTATTTTAATTCTCCTGTTTCTTTCAGCTTTTGGAAAGTACCAGTGTGGTGAGGAGGATTATAATAATAATAATAATAATAATAATAGTATTTATTATCATCATCTATAACAATTATATTTATTGAGTACCTAATTCTGTGCTTTCATTTAAACCTCACCACAATCCTATGAAGCATCTTAATGCTTGGCAGAGTAGACAATCAATAAATATTACTGACTGAGTAATGATGAAATAAACAAATGAAAATTTTCATAGTAGCTATTTTCTTCATTTACAGATGAGAAAAATAAGGCTCAGACTTTTACCTAGGTCACAAACAGATGATAATTTGAAACCAGATCAGTCTAGCTTCAGAATCTATACTTTTTCCACCATTTCACATAGCAGTTCACTCCCAATCATAAAAGAACATGATGTCAAACATCTCACCAGAAATCACCTTAAGGAAGTTCTCAACTATTATATTTTTATTATAGAAAATATAATAAAAATGTAATGAGGCTCCTTCTTATCAAAAGGACAGAGAAGTGTACTTTTGTGATTTTCTCAAATGCAGAGATAAAAACAGAATTCTAATATAAAATTCTGGAATACTCCAATAACAGCTCTCACCTGATTTTGGACAGTAGTTCTCCTCTATCTGCACAGTCCACACTGACTTGTCGAATAAGTTCATGAAATACTGTATTATAAATGGTCTGTTCCTTCTTCAATGTATGTAGCAGTTTGTGCATCTGGCAGAAGTTAATTAGCATTTATTATGGTCTTGTCAGTAAAAACGTTTTAGGATTTAACCACCCTGAATGTGAACTAAGTTTTAGAAACACCTTGATTTATTTCACTTACATTTTCTGTTATAAATACTTATATGTAAAAATGACTTCTTACTTTTTAAAATCTGTGTCTAATCATTGAACCTCTTTATATGATGCACTGAGGTCACAATATCACTTTTATGTTATTTCTGCCAAAATACAAAACCTGAATCTAATTATGACTACACATCAGACAAACCAAAATTGAGGGACATTCTACAGAATAACTGGCCTGTGCTCTCCTAAATATCAAGATCAAGAAACGCTAAGAACTCTTTCAGATTATAGTTGTCTAAAGAAAATTGACAGCCTGGCCGGTGTGGCTCAGAGGTTGAGTGTTGACCTATGAACCAGGAAGTCACTATTAGATACCTAGTTCGGGCACATTCCCAGGTTGCGGGCTTGATCCCCAGTGGCGGGGGGGGGTGGGGGGGGAGGTTTGCAGGAGGCAGCTAATCAATGATTCTCTCTCATCATTGATGTTTCTATCTCTCCCTCTCCCTTCCTCTCTAAAACCCATAAAAATATATATTTTTTTAAAAGAAAGATGACCAGTAAAAGCACTGTGTGATCCTGGGATCCTGAAAGAGTGGGAAAAATAGTGATGAAAGTCATTATAGGGACAATTGATAAATTTGAATTTCGATCATCACATCAATGTTAAATTTCCTGATTTTGAAAACTGTATTTCAAATATGTAAGAGAATGTCCTCTTCCATAAGAAATATACCCTGAATTGTGTTTGGTGATAAAAAGGCATGATGTTCTCAGCTTACTCTAAAATGGTTCAGAAAAAAACTATACTTATAGAGAGATACGCAGAGAAGGAGAGAGAATGACAAAGCGTATAGGGCACAACGTAAACAATTGGTGAATCTGGGTAAAGGTTACATAAGAGTGTCTTATTTTGAACTATGTTTCCAATTCTATAAAAATAAAGATTTATAAAACAAAAAATAGCCTTCAGAAAACATCTATATCTATGTAAGATTGAAAGAGCCCTTTCATTAAGCACAAAATAAAAATTACAAGTGGTAAGAAAGCACAACTTAATTGGCAGTGCTTTTTATTGGTATGTAAAATAATCTATAGTGCTTAATATTCAATGAAATACAATAATAATAATAATAATAATACAGTTGACCCTGGAACGATGCAGGGGTTAGGAGCAGCAACCCCCATGCAGTCAAAAGTCCATGGACAACTTGTGACTTCCCTAAAACATAACTACTAATAGTCTACTCTTGACCGGGAGCCTCGCCAATAACATAAACAGTCGATTAACACATATTTTGTATGTTATATGTATTATATACTATATTCTTACAATAAAGTAATCTAAAGAAAAGAAAATATTATTAAGAAAATCATAAGGGAGAGAATATATGTTACATTATTTACTGAAAAAAAAATGCACATATAAATGGACGGCATAGCTCAAACCCCTGTTGCTCAAGGGTCAACTGTACTAACAATTAATTATACAAGGTTTACCACATGCCAAGCACTGTTCTCAGTCCTTTACATTCATTATGTCATTAATCTCCACAACAACTCTATGAAGTAAATATCATTATCATCTCTAATTTACAGGCGAGGAAAACGAGGCACAAATACATTAAATGACTTGCCCAGGGTCACCAGCCAATAAATGGCAGGATCAGGATCCCATACAGGCATTCTACCATCCAGAGTGTATGCCTGTAACCACTAACCAGGTCACACAGCTCTTTACCATTACCTGGGTTGGCCCTGTATACTCCTGATTGTCCACGCCAGCCCTCTCTAGCATAGCATCCATCACATCATTCAGTTGGATCACTTCTACTCTTTTATTAGGTTTCCTAAAAGATTGAGGTGGCAGACTTAGTAATTAGTGTTACAATAGGTCATCCTCAAATCACAAAAAAAATATATAATATGTATAAATAAAATGTATATACTAAGGAATATTAATGGTATATTAAAGCATTAGACCTGTAAGTATTGATCTAATGGGCATATCAGTAATACTTTTTTAAATAAAGAATGCAAGTAATATGATCCTCTCTTTCATAAAAGAAAATAATGCTCCCTCCCCCCAAAATTCAATTCACCTGTTGTGTATGATTGTAAGAACATAGAAAAAAATGTGGAGAGATAAACACATTATATTTCACAATATAAGACAGGAAAAGGGAAAAGAAGAAGAGGGGAGAAAAAAAAGACTGTATCAGGCCAGCTGGCATGGCTCAGTGATTGATCATCGGCCCACGAACCAAGAGATCATGGTACAATTCCGGGTCAGGGCACATACCTGGGTTGTGGGCTCGATCCCCAGTTGGGGGCATGCAGGAGGCAGCTGATCAATGATTCTCTCTCATCATTGATGTTTCCATCTCTCTCTCCCTCTCACTTCCTCTCTGAAATCAATAAAAATATTTTTTTTAAAAGACTAGTAAAATGGAGAAATACTAATGGTTAAATGCAGCATATAAAAGTATTGTGTATTTTATATGCTTTATTATATATGATCCCGCAATCCCACTTCTGAGTATTCATCCAAAAGAATTGAAATCAGGATCTCAGAGAGATTATTAGCACCCCCATATTCACTGCAACACTAGTCACAACATGGAGAAACAGCATAGATGTCCATTGATGAAGGAATGGATAGAGAAAAAGTGATATATACAGGCACTGAAATATTATTCAGACTTAAAAAACAAGGAAATTCTGCTACATACAACAACGTGTATGAACCTGGAGGATATGACACAAAGTGAAATAAGCCAGTTACAGAAGGACAATACTGCATGATTACACTCACATGAAGCATCTAAAATAGTCAAACTCATAGAATTATGGATTGGAATTGTGGTTTCCAGGGGCTGGCAGGAGAGGGAAACAGGAACTTGCTAATTAGCAGGCATGAAGTTTCTGTTATGCAAGGTAAGTGCTGCAGGTTTTCTGTAGCACTATACTTAGAGTTAACACTGTATTGCACAAACATTTGTTAAGAGAGTAGATCTCACGTTATGTTCTTACCACAATAAAAAAAAATTTAAAAACAATCAAAAGAATTTTAAAACTGTCAGGAAGCATTTTATAGTACTTAAACATGATAAATATGTAAAAACTGAATATTCAATTGGACAAATGAAAACACTGATTAGATAACAGAATTGTGGGCAATTATTATCTAGGGTTTCTGCTGTCATTTTAATATTTTTATGTAACAAAGTACCAAGAAAACTGTATATTTTATATACAGTATATATAGTTATCCTTTCTAAGAAACACTTTCAAAAATAAATTGTACTTACATGGATGGGAAGAGCAATAGCCTGTTTTCACTATCTTTGAGGAGAGTTGTATATTTGCTGCAATAAATAAGACAGGTAATGTTACTGTGAGAAATTTATCCCCTATCACAACATGATCAACAACTTCAGACCTCAAGGAACTGAGAAGCTGAACGGTAATCAGAGAGATCCGCCATCTTGCACACAACATCATGCCTAAATAGTCTCAGACATCTACAGATACAGGTGTAATGACATTTATCATATTTGGAGCTTTTTTTTAAACAAAGGAGCTTTAATCATATTCCTTAATATATCACAATATGAAAATTTCCTATATTCACTTAAAAAACAGCCTTTTTGAAGAATCAGGAAAGGAAAAAAATGGTGGCAGAGTAAGTGGATGCTGCACGGACATGCTCCCAGGAACAAACTGGAATTACAAGTAAAAAACAGCCTTTTCAAAGTGGAAGGATTTTCTAAGAACACTGACGTAAGCAGTTAAGTGACTAAACAGAACCCAGTTTTCCTGACTCCCAGCCTGATCTGTCCTCTGGGAGTGCTTGTTTAGAGCTAGATGAGTATCGTGAGGAGAATGATCTGGTAATCCTTTAAACTCATTATTATTTATACATCCTTTCTCCTCCCCCTAGTTAATAAGCATTTCCTTTGGTTCTTCCCCCCTACTGGAACACAGTTGGTTAATAAAGTCCATTTTCAGAATGTAGATCAGTGAACAATCTCCAGGGAATATAAAGACTCAGTTTAAAAAATGAGTATGGGAGGAGATACCCCAGGGGCAATGAGCACACCTCGCACCCAGAACTTGCTTTCTAAATATCATTCACCACTAAACGGAATCAGTACTCCTTGGAGAAGTGACTCAGAGCTTATTCCAGAGCTGAAGTTGTGAAATACAAGGTGAACCTAGAAATCTTATCGAGGTCAGAAAATAAGAGAACATTCAAAGGCTTTTGGGGACACGCTTAAAGAACACAAGAGCTAGCTCAAAGGAGCTGACAGTGGCCAAATCTGAACATTTTTGAACATCGAAATAAATATCATAGTGAAGAATTATAACCTATTGAAAACAAAAAGAAATCCATGAGTCCATACGGTAAAATGCAAACTAATAAATACAGAAGAAATGATGGAGTTAAAAAGTCATAAAAAGATCTATAACTAGTGGGTTGCTAGGAAATATAAAATAAGTATTTTTGGTAAAGGGTCATGATGTCTCCAACTTACTCTTGAATAGTGTGTGTGCGTGTGTGTGTGTGTGTCTGTCTGTAAAGCAAATGAAGTATTCGGTGAGTCAGGACAGAGCGTCCTATTTTTGTAACTTGTTAATAATTTTAACTATATAAAAATTAAAAGTTACCCCAAAAATCAGTTCTATTTAGTTACTTGGCAAAATATTATCCTAAAACCCATCATCACAAGGAAATGCCATATAACATATGTACTAGATAAGGTAAAAAGAGTGAGACATTCTGGATATCTATAATAATAAAAGTGTAATATGGAAATTAGACCAGATGTCCTTCCAGACAACCTTCCAGATGAAGCCGGGGCTGCAAGGGAAGCCCAGGTCCCGGGTGCTTGCTGGTGGCCGGAGGGAAGCCGGTGCCAGCAGTTGGGGGCAGGAAGGCCCACTCTTGCACGAAATTCGTGCATTGGGCTTCTAGTTTCATTATAAAACATTAATCCAGTTCTAGTTTGTTGTTGTTGTTAATCCTCACCCAAGGATATGTTTTCCATTGATTTTTTTTTTTTTTTAGAGTGGAAGGGAGGGTGCGAGAGGGAGAGGAAGATATTCAGTATATAACACAGTACTCACTCATCATAGCACTCCAAACCTGAAACTCCTGTACTTGACACAATGTGAAATTCTTCAGGAATCAAAGTATCTGTTAGTTTCTTTGGCTTAAGAAGAATGACAAGAATGAAACCATTAGATTTTTTTTTAAAAAAGAATTGCCCAAATCCTCATTCCTGTCCCAAAAGGATGCTATTTATTAAGAGATTTTGATTAGAAAAATAATATTAGTAATACGGGACATGGCAAGTAGTAAAAAAAAAAAAAAATTGGCAGAGCATGTCTTTTAAAAAAACTTGAATTACATAATAACTTTGGTCTATTAGTTACAGGTGTCCCATATACTATTCAGAAATCCACTGACTTTAAAATTAAATAGGAATTTAAAATTCACCTTAGCAATATCCCCCAAATAAGAATTCTACAACTTTAAACTGTGGATTCTAAAAAAAAAAAATTAATCTCCTAAATTGCATTTTCTAGATTAAAGTGAATAACAGTAGTTTGGAAAATGGCTTAAAATAAGATACTTTTGCTCTTTTCTCACTAAACACCATTTTCTAGAAATAACTAAAAGCACTAAGAAAACTGGTAAGCAATGCAGATCGTAGTTATAGTACAACATTGCTTTAGATTTTGGGAAAATCTTCTTTTTAAGTAAAGAGAGGAAGATGAAATTATTTATCAAATTCCTTTTTTCCTTTTCTTCCAAAGCCAGTCCCGAAAGGCAGAGCTTAGCCCCCCAACAGGTGAAGCCAGTCCCAAAGGGTGAAGCCTAACCCCGAAGAGCCTAGCAAAGAACCTCTTAGTTGTAGTCCCAACAGGGCTCAAATTCTCTCTTTACCTTATGAGGCACAATGGCACCGTCATTTGACTGTAGTGAAGATTTTGAACGTGGGGGGCAAAGTACACCCTCCCTCGGCTCTCCTTTAACATATTTAACATCGTACAGAAAAGAAATATCCCTGAAAAGTAAGAAAAATATATTTATAAAGTCGACTTTCAGTCTGGGAGCTGGATGAGAGTTGGTAAGACCCACACAGCCTTCTCATGGGTAGAAAGGGGCACAAAACTGGTCTCCTCATACTTACCAGGGCTGAGGCTTTAGACATGAGAAGAATATGGGTTCTTCTCTCCTCCACCTTCTCACTCACATCACAAATTCCTGTCCTTCCATCTCAGTTTAAGATATATTCCCTTTCTCAGGATTATTTCCTCCACTTATGTCCTTGATTTCATCTTTGCCCACATCCTTGAGGCTCTCATTTCACCAATCATAACCTCTGTGTATCTCCCCCCTCTATTGGAACATTCTCCTTGGCCTATAACTGAAGTCTTTCCCTCTTCTAAAAATCTGCCCTGACCAGGCATCGTCATTTTACCACGATCGATCGGTTGATCCATCCATGGATCTATCATCTATCTCTCATTTTCAGTTAAACATCCAACTTCTTGAAATTTCCCCAAAATCTGATTTCTATCTTCGTCTCTGTTCTGAAACTATTCTCCAGGAAGCCCCGACAATGACTTTCCACTGCTAAGTTATCAGTTCTTATCTCCCGCTACTTCCCTGGATTTTTTCCAGGGTTGGTCACCTCTCTTTTTTTTTTTTTTTTTAAATATATTTTATTGATTTTTTACAGAGAGGAAGGGAGAGAGATAGAGAGTTAGAAACATCAATGAGAGAGAAACATCGACCAGCTGCCTCCTGCACATCTCCTACTGAGGATGTGCCCGCAACCCAGGTACATGCCCTTGACCGGAATCGAACCCGGGACCTTTCAGTCCGCAGGCCGACGCTCTATCCACTGAGCCAAACCGGTTCCAGCGGTCACCTCTCTTTTTAAAGGCACTCTCCTCTGTCCTGTGTTGCTGGACTCCCTGGTTCTTCCATCCTCTCTAACTGCTACTCCTTGGACTTCTCCGTGACCTCCTGGCTATTGAACGGAAATGCTCCACCACACTCTGTCCTCATCCCTCTGTTCTTTACCTACATGTTTTCCCTTGTCAATGTCATCAAATCTCACTTATCACATTTGTTACCTCCTGGCACAGCTGGTATCTTCCTCCATTCTAACGTTCATCCTCCAACATTCACTAATTCTGTCAGTTAGCACCACCACTCTACTCATCAAAATCTCGGCATCTGTAATGGATTGCTTCCCATCCTTAGCCCTCGAGATCCACCTATCACTAACACATTCATTTTATAGCCACCCTTCTATCATTCCATTGATTGGTCCTCTTGTCTTTTGCCAATGCCAAAATCACTCCTCCGAGTTGTCGTTATTTTTGTGTGCATTCTCAAGTTTGGTAGTCTACATGCTTCTACTAGATTTATCTCCCTACGGAGGTTATAATCATGTGACTTACTGCACATAATTTTCAGAAGTCTCTGTCCCTCCCCCCAATTTTAATTGGTATAGTCATTATGGAATACAGTCTATTGGTTCCCCTGGATGGTTGTCAGCTGAAGGCCATTCCCAGCTTCTAGTGGCCAAGGACAATTCTCAGCTTGTCTTCTCGCTTCCTCCATCCTCGAAGCCAGCAATGGCAGGCTGAATCCCTCTTAGATTTCAAATCTGTCATCCTTCTTCTCCTGTCTCATCTCTCCAACCCATTCCACTGCCTTCCTTTTCCACTTTTAAAGACTTGGGCAATTAATTTGGGCCCATCCTGATAATCCAGGATAATCTTTCCATCTCAAGGTCCTTAACCTTAATCTCATCTGACAAGCCCTTTTGCCATGAAAGCTTCCGAGGGTTACAGTGAGAACATTTTGGGGAAGCCATTATCCTGTCTACCACAAAACAGATCTTCACATTAAAAACATTCCAAGTCAGAAGTCTTTTGACATTGAAGCTTTAATGTCAGTTAATTGCCATATTCAGATATAGCTAATTATTTTTCAAAGTACTTCAAACATCTCATAACTACTGATTATTACTATTAATAACTATAGCCATGATCTGATGGCATAAAATACACTTTATGACACTTAGACCCCAGGACACAAAAGTCAATGGCCCAAGTTTCTGCCACCTTTTCTAACACTGATATAGCTAACACCTCATATTTAAAGAGCACTGTGTAGTTTTACAAGTGCTCTTCCATTCATCATTGCATTTGTTGTTCTATATCCCTGGGAGGTGCACAAAATGGAGCCTGTCTATTATTCTCTTTTCATAAATGAGAAAACAGAACTCAGAAAGACTGAATAACCTACCCAAGTACCAGTAAACATTTGTTTTTTTCAGATGAAGTGATATTTCGGTAAGAAGCAAACAGAGAGTGACGCTGACAAATGGGCCATGCACAGAAAATGAGCAGGTCACAATCTTTCACAGGAAAATGTTGACATTTAGAATATTTTTAGGAATGATATAAAAACAACAAAGAGTATTTACAGATTTGATCTGAAACAGTGTAAAGGTTAAGGGTTCACTTTGAGGAAAACCAGGGTTTAAGCACTTATTTGTCAAGGTTTTCCACATCTTGAAGCTATGTTACCCAGCATTCCTCAGATATACAAAAACAAGAGGGACTAGAGGCGTTCTGCCTGTATGATCTTGTCCCTTTTACTAGGGCACAAGGAATAGGCAAGTAAGGGGACAAATAAAGAAAGGCATGCAAAAAGAATATTTACAGACTGTTGGACCTCAGGGAAGGCAGGGGAGGGTGGATGGGAAGAGATCAAGCAATGAACTTGTATGCATATATGCATAACTCGTGGACACGGACAATGGAATGGTGAGGGCCTGGGGAGGCGGGTGACAGCAGGCTAGAAGTGGTTAATGGAGAAAAAAGGAGGACCTATGTAATACTTTCAACAATAAAGATTTTTTTAAAAAGAAATATATACGAAAAAATTTTTTAAACAAACTAAAAGTACAGTTAGCACCTATTGCCATCCTACTGATAAGGTGGAGGGAGGTCCCTCTTCAGATTGTATTGTGATTCATCAAAGATACTGAAAGCTTCAAAATGTTTGATTATGATTTTTCCAATGCTGTCCCTCCCAAGGAAATCATAAGAAATAAGAAAAAAACAAATGTTCATCTGCATCTATCCCTACTATCTTCCTTTTTTACCTTCCAGCTCCCGTTAGGGAAACAGGATTGTCAATCAGATATTTGAACTTATTCCTTCGAATAGGGTGATGCCAGACGTGATCAACAGCGCGCGGAAGGGTACCCTGGTAAAGAACAAAAACGTGAATACACAGCAGAGGGCGCACTAGTCAAAGAAAACACATTAACCATTTTGAGAATTTACATTAAGGGCATTTGTTTATTCTACATAAAAAAAAAAAGAGAGAGCAAAATTTTTATTCAATATTAGGAGGAAAGACTGAAACTTGAACAATTCTTCAATATGAAAGAAAAATATCAAGACTAAGAGCAGTAGTGATCATTTAGGTAAATCACACAAAAACAAGTTAATGGCAATACTCAAGTATTTCCTTAGAAACATCCATGCAAAAGACTTTAGATTTCAATATAGGAAAATAATGTAAACATACTTTTTAAGACACTCTGGAATACATAACATATGCTCAATAAATAATGAACTGGATACCAAAAAGCTAAGTTTTCCAAAGTACTTTATACATGTATATACACACCTTTGGGGCTTTAGTTTTCTTAAGAGGCAGTAAGTTTTCAGGACAAGAACCAGCATTGGCTGCAGAGGTCAGAGAAAGAAGAACTTCCTGAGGGATGAACTCACTCTGAAGGGGAGTTGGACAGGGTTTTGAGCGATCCACCATATTTTTTCTCTGTCTTATTTCAGGAAGTCCTAGGAAAGCAACGGGGAAAAAAGCGTATTGTGGTTTTTTTGGAGTTAGTTGGCAGTTCCCAGGCTGTCTCACCAATCCCATTTTATATGTTTCTAACAGAAGAAACACTGCATCTGGTTGCCAAGAATATTTAAAATACTCAACAGCATCTGATCAAAAAAAGCAACTCATATTGCCTGCCCTACTTACACTTCCATCAGACACAGGTTCAAAAACTCATTATTCCATTACTCCAAATTCAAAGTTGAAAAATAAATTCACTTCACTTGCTCAGTTAACGTGGACAGCCTTAAGATGATGAGAATGTCTATTTTCCCGTTGATGTGAAAAATGACAAAAGAAGCCTCCTGTTCTCAAAACTGTCAAATTATTTTGTATATTTTTTCTATGTGAGTTCCAAGGCGGAAATAATTACAGTAAATTGGGCATTTATAGAGTGGATGGGATGTGGATTAGGTTTAAAAGTAAAAGTAGAATTGGGATTTTTGGAAATGAAGAGAGTGGACTAATCTGAGCAAATTGTTAAGAGGAAGAATAGTACAAAGAGTGTCCTACCCAGCTTGACAAGGGCGGAGGGGGTATAAAGGTAGGGCTAATACAGGAAAAAGTCTACTATAAGGTCAGTCAAGGAAAGTTAGGCTGTCACTCTTACAGAACTCTCCACTAGTTTCTGCCCCTCACTTAGTATGGCTTGTGTTAATTTCTATAAGGAGGTATCATGCTTTGATCATCATCAAAACCTCTAAAGTTCACATTATCAAATCTGTTTCTTGAAAGTTTGGGGTGGTATCGGAGTTATCAGAGGAAATAGAAAAAAAAAAGTTCAGATGTGGCTTTAGCACAACCTCTCCTACAAATGAAGAATGAGCCCAGCTGATTCTTATTCTAATACAGATTTGCATTTATCTGTATAGGAATGAATATCTTATATAAGGTATTATTTTCATTTAGAATAATTACAAAAGTCTGATACAAATTGGTTCCTCACTAAGTACCAAAAAAAAAGGTACTGTTTCATACAATTATTGGTATTTAAAATAGGATGAATTTAAAACAATATAAAGTAATCAGCCTTTGAAAATAAATTACACAGGTGGAACAGTGAAACAGCAGCCTGACTCAAAAATACTATAAAGAGAATGGCTTTTATTGCAACAAGTGTATTGAAAAAAAACGAAGCTAATTAAGGTATCCTGAACTCTCAGATGAAAGAAAACGGTGGACAGATCATGATTTCTGTCTATGGCCGTGTGATTATTTACGTCTGTAGGACCCGTGAAGAACTTTACCTGTCTCTTCCTTGGATGCAGAGACGTTTAATTTTTTGCCCTCGAGAGATGTGGAGGGCGTTTTCGGGTGAGCCATAATAAACAATGCCTCAAATCACTCTCCTTAGTAATTTGAAATATCCTTCCAGAAAGCTAATCTAGAAACAAATCAGCATGTTAGGCAGGGCTGCCAGTGACCTGCAGGCAAAAAAAAAAAAAGAGGGAGAGACCCGTTATGAGCTTATGTTAAATGTCGGAGTTAACAATTCGTCTATCATGGGTTTGCCTTCGTTAGGGAGACTTCTTCGTTCCCGGCCCAACGCGACTAAGAAGCCTGTGGTGGGTCAGGGTCAGCGTCCGAGTCGGGAAGGACACGCTGGCCCCACCGACCGCTGGCAGCCCTGTCGGCCCGGTCTCCGGCTACCCACAGGCAGCGCCCTCGCACGCCAGCTCCACAGGCTCGGGTCGGGCACCGTTCGCACCGTTTCTGTCTCAGACTTCCAGGGAAACGGACACTTGCTACCCGTATTCGTAATCACATTTCCCGCCAGACATCTTGCGTTCCGCCTTTTCTTGGAACGCCTACGTGTCGTCATAGCAACCTAGGACCCCGGCCCTCAGCCGCTCTTAATGAGGGCTGCCCTCAGCGGTGCCTGAGAAGGAGGGAGACAACTAAGAATCCCAACAGTTGCTCTAGGAATTAATGTGTTTTAAATCGCAGCACAAGTTCAGCAGCAAGAGAATAAAAATGTTTTATCGGGCCGTTCTCACAGAGCCCGAGACTGTACGAAGGGCTCTCACCGAGCCCTAGAGCCCGATAGTGCGCATGCGCTATCCCCCTCGCCCGGGCCACCTTACTGTCCCTTAAGGGTTGCTCGCGTCACCCCCACCACACACACACACACTTTTCGCTGTTTTGCATTTTTTTCTAAAAGCCAAATTCTCGGGGAAATGGATAATTAAAACCTGAGTTGCCTTTGGTTGAGGCTTTATTGTGGGGGTTGTCCCGTCCTTGCAATCTGGATCCAGCCTTCCTAGGACACTTAAGCCACGCCCTCCCGAGCACGCGGAAGACATTCCTTGGTCGGAACATTTTGGGGGGGGGGGGGGGGGCCGGGGGGGCGTTGGGGTGGAAGGAGAGGCGCAGGGGCTGGAAACAAAAAGAAATGCACTCAAGTCGGAGCCAACCGAGGCAGAATCGTTGGGTCTTGTTCGAAAACCTGTTCGTAGGATTGAGTGTGATAAACACTTTTGCACTAGGGAGTTGAGCCCATGCCCCTTGCAGCCACCAGAGGTCACTTTGTACATGATGGAGCCTTAATGCAAACTAATGCCGGTGGAATCCCAGCGTCTAGATGCCTCTAGTCTGGAAAATAACTTTCAGAAGGAAAGAAAACTTACCTTGTTCAATCGTCACATTCCTTGGTGCCAAGCACAGTGCCAATACGTGACGTTTGAAAATCAACGAGACAGTTCTGTTGCTTTTGTATTGATAAATTTCTGGTTTCCGGGGTAATAGTAATGAGAAATATAAGCAAAATGTTGAAAATAAAAGCAACCTCGAAGACCCCCCCTTTTCATTCTCCTAATCAAACACTTTTAGCCTTTATTTAGCCCTGTCTTCCATCACTCTAATTTTTTTCTAGATCTTCCAAGAATTAAAATACACATATAGCATTCACATAGCACACATATAGTTCACCATTAAGGACTGGCAACCTTCAAAACCGGTGATGCAATGCACAAGCAGGTGGAAGGTAATTTTCTCCCAAAGTGTATTTGCCATCCTCGCCCCACACTGGTGTTGTGACTCCGCGTTATAATGAGGAACCATACCAACATAATGAACTCAAAGGTCCCAAAACTCCAACATCAGCTTAAACACGGTTTATCAAGCATTTAGGTACTGGAAGAACAAAGTACCACCTTGCATAATCTTAACCTAGTTTTAAAAAATCTAAGCAGGACATTGATAGATGAAATAGCGATAAGTGAACAGATTCAAGAGATACACAGAAAAGTCTATAGGATTTGGGAAGTGATTGGAACTGTGGTGGGAAGTAAAAGACATCAAAGGTTACTTCTCACCCTAGTCGGTTTGGCTCAGTGGATAGAGCATTGGCCAGGGGACTCCAGGGTCCCACATTCGATTCTAGCCAAGAGCACAGGCTGAACTCCCCCACTCCCAGTAGGGGGCGTGCAGGAGGCAGCCAATCAATGATTCTCTCTAATCATTGATGTTTTCATCTCTCTCTCTGCCTTCCTCTCTGAAATCAATGAAAAAGATATATTTAAAAAGAATATGGCCGAGACTGGTTTGGCTCAGTGGATAGAGCGTCGGCCTGCGGACTGAGGGGTCCCAGGTTCGATTCCAGTCAAGGGCATGTACCTGGGTTGCGGGCACGTCCCCAGTGGGAGATGTGCAGGAGGCAGCTGATCGATGTTTCTCTCTCATCGATGTTTCTAACTCTCTATCTCTCTCCCTTCCTCTCTGTAAAAAATCAATAAAATATATTTAAAAAAAATAAAAATAAAAAATAAATAAAAAGAATATGGTTCCTTAAGTGTTAAAAAAAAAGTTACTTCTCACTTTCTATCCTTGCAATGGTGTGATTATACATGCTGTCTCCTGAGCAAAGGTCTGGGTTACAATAGATAAGAAGATAAAAGCATTACACTAAGACCATTCAGAATACAACTGCTACTTTTGTGAAAGATCCTCTCATAATTTTGAATTATACCAAGAGAATCCTAAAATGGAGTAAGATAAAAATGCAAGATGAGCAGGTAATAGTTTTCCTAAGTAGAAACATTAAGACATAGAAGTGACAGTGAGAGTTGTAAATGGGGCCAATATTGCTTGCTGGTGTTGGCTGACTTCTGTTGGCTGCTTAACATCAACTCAGCAGCAGTCCTCTGGGGCTTCAGGTGAACACAGCATTTCCTCAGAAGAGAGCGAGTCGGTGTGGTCATCAAACATGCCCTGAACTGGGAAAAGTACAAGGAACACTAGGTGCGCTTTTGCAACGATGTCCTTTTTACCAACTCATGTTCCCAGTGTGTGGGCAGGGTTTACACACACATCTGTGGGCACTTAAACGCAGCATGCAAAGTTCCCTGAAGGAGTCTGAATGTGAAGTAGGCCAGAACTGTTTAATGTAACTAAAAAATGAAGGCATTAACCAGAAATGATAAAGAAGAGACACTGAGAAAGCTAGACACTGCTCAGCCCAACTCTTCTCTTGGGGCAGGATAGCCTCTACTATTGTTTCCACAAAAGGACTCCACTAAAATTAAACCGATTGTCTTAGTTTCCAGTCAGATTTCATCTAAGTACCCTCCTCCTGATTCCACATGAGTGTGCCTACAGGATGTGAAATGCTTTTTAAAATGCACTGATTTTAGAGAAAGGGGGAGAGAGACAGACAAACATTGGTTTTTGTTGTTCCACTTATTTATGCACTAATTGGTCAATTCTTTTATGTGTCCTGATCAGGAATCAAACCCGAAACCTTGGCATATCGGACAATGCTAGAACTAACTGAGCTACCCAGCCAGGGCATTAATATGGTTTCTGTCTTATTCATAAGTGTATCTTCAGTGCATAGAACAGTACCTGGCACATGGTGGTGATTCAGTTTAAAATACATTCATCTTTCTCATCATACAGTAAGTTGTGTTTCTACAGAGAACAGATTCAGTGACGATGCCAACCTGAGTATATCACTCCATGTGTGAAATGATTTCTCATGGTATGTTTACAAACTGGTATTCTTCTTTATTAGTCAGATACATGGACCAACTAATTTGGGTCCACATGCAAGCTGAGCCTAAAAGGACAGGAAGCTAAACTTTAATAAATTCACCAAGGAGGGGGCATGTCTGATTTCTGAAGAGTTTTCCCCTTCCCACTCGTCTATAGAGACAGGTGAGTAAAGCCACACCATGGAGGGTAACTAGAGAGTATTTTTTTGGCTGTAACTACCATACAGTGGGCCCTCCATATCCACACATCCTGCACCTGCAGATTTAACTAACTGTGGATGGGAAATATTTGAAAAAATTTAGATTGTTGCTGATGTGTACTATGTAGTTAAGCCTATGATGCTTGCATCTCCTTAACATGTACAGACTTTCTTCCTTGTCATTATTCCCGAAACAATACAGTATAACCATTCACATGCCATTTACATCATATTATGGATTACAGGTAACATAGAGATTAAATTGTACAGGAGGATATGTAGGTTATACGTAAATATGCCATTTCACATAAGGTACCTGAGCATCCTCGGATTTGGATATCCACAGAATGCTCTTTTCTCCATGCACTACTGGTTTTCAAACTTGGGGGTAGGAGAAAATGGGTGTTCAAACACGAAGGGCTCCAGCACCCCCATCTCTATCTCAACCAGAAGCAGCGATATTTTATCTGTTTTACATTCTGGGCTAAAGTGTAACAATTTATTCTTTAACTGGCCCAGGCCACCTGTTCCCTACAGTTATATGAGTTTACCTTCATTATTTTTCCCCATACAAAACAAAGAACTGTACACAAAATTACTTATGATCACACAAAACAAAGATTATCTTTTTGCATAAAAGACTTCAACAATTCATAAATTATATCTTTTCAGGCTACACAACCCACATGACCAGCTTTTAAGCACACAATGTTCTGATATGTCTCTGACTTCAGGATTCAATTTTCCAGGTAAGTATCATTTTGATAGATGAAAACTGCCCATACTAAATGAATTACTTCTACAGCATAATCTGTTTGCAAATATAGAACATTTACACTCTGTACTTTAACCTGTCAATGTCATTCACTTTTACCTTGCAATGATTAAAAAGGAAAAAAAACCCCACAAAAACATTTCCCCACTCCTTTTGCTCCCAAATGTTGTAGTCTCAATTTTCTAATTAAATTCTAATGTGAGGCAACTGCAGTACATTAGTCCACCAAAAAGCAAAAAACCTCCATTTTCCTTCATTACCCAGGATTGAGAATATAAAAGCACCTAACAAATTTATGGCAAAGTTAGAGCTCTTAGTTGTTCTCTTGGATAACAAACTCAAAATAATAGTTACTATCCATTAGTATCTCTTACAGGAAAGAAATTTAATTTTATTACATTCAAAGGAAAAAAGCATCATCCAGTAACTGAAAATAATTTTAGAAGGAGGGGAAAAGAATCAATCAATCTTCCTGAAACATATTACTAAGAAGTTTTTGTTTTGTTTAAAGGCTTTTGCTAAAAGCAGCTAGTGATAAAAGACCATGGCTACCAAACTAAGTTTCTTTCACAGAAAGTTGCTATTCCTTTGAGTGTTTCTGAAAATTTCTTAGGAAAGTCTTATCATTCTTAAGTGTCTCCAATTATACACAAATTATTTGTTGTCACATAAAAATCTAGGGCAGGAAAAAAATCACTAATAAACAAAGGGAAGATGATAGGTTTTTTGTTTTTTTTTTTAAACTGATAGAGTTAACTTTTAAAATATATTTTTATTGTTTTCAGAGAGGAAGGGAAAGATAGAAACATCAATGACAAGAGAGAATCATTGATCAGCTGCCTCCTGCACACCCCTACTGGGGATCGAGCCCAACTCAGGCATGTGCCCTTGACCGGAATCAAATCTGGGACCCTTCAGTCAAAGGCCAACGCTCTCTCTATCCACTGAGCCAAACCAGCTAGGGCTGGGTTTTTTTTTTTTAAGTAGCCTTGATAAATCCAACAAATACACTATTTAGAATCAGTACAGAACAACAAAGTCCTCTCAATGAGAGTATATGTTTACAGTACTTAACAGAAATACAGAGCTAAGAATTCCATTCTCTCACTTTAATAGATTGGCTTATTCATAACCAAGTCTTACATCAATCTTGTTTTATCAGCTCCCTAATATTTAAAATGCAGTTATAAGTTTAGTCAACAAGTGGTTGACTAATTTTAATTCTTAATAAAAACACCAGCAATTAGAAGGTATATTAAAGCAGTCCTGTTTGGAGGTTATGGTTCCATTACAATCACGCTACCACTGTGCAGATAATTACTGTGTAAGAACATGTGGAAGATAACTTTGAGGTGCACTTTTGTCTGTTGAAATTGGATGTGATGTTTAAAAACTGCCTAAATTCACCGGAATCAAAGGTATGGGGAATAAAATAGGTGATCAAACTGAGTATTTGTGCTACAGATTAAGTTGTGACTATTAAGAAACTCCTTCTATCTTCTTATGAGACTCAAACTGTCTTTAAAACAATTTGGAAAAGACTTCCCCAAACCTTTTGGATAACAGTAGGCCTGTTAGAATTCCAAGAGGGCCTCTCAAGTTGTCTGCCTCAAATAACAGTAATTTTTTGAATAATTCATAAGTCTTACTTCTTTGGGTGGAAAGCTGAACTACATGCATGGCCTCAGATACTCCCTCCAATGCTCAATCTTTACAAACATAGTCACACCTCATACATACAAACAAAATAAGTCCTCCACACCACACCGTATAAGCAATGGGCATCTTATAACATGGGAGCATCACATAATAGAGTACATTTTCCTGAAAATGAGCACATAATTTGTTTCACCTAAAGTATAATACCACTAAAAGTATAATTGAGCAAATACAGAAGCCAGCTTCTGGATCTTTAAGAATCACTTTAATATTATTGGATGCGATTAATACTTCTGTTACAGACTTATTAGTCTGCAAATTAATTCAAGTCAGTAGTTATTAGACAATAAAATAACTGTACCAAAGGATACTTCTAAATAACTTAAAAGAAGTTATGACCTTAAAGTTTTTAAAAATTATTTTCCATACAAGTTACATGATAAAATAATTTAAACATATGATTGATTCCGCAAGTTTTTTAAAAAAATTTCTTTGAAAGTTATGAGGAAATATTTTTCTTTGTCCCGTGCCTTCTTTCTCTTTCCCATCCTATTTCTGTTCTTCTCATATATAATATTATGAATGAAACCTCAAGAATTCAAGGTGAAAGATGTAATTTTGCTTCATAGAAACCATGACCTACACTGTATAGTAAAACAAGATAAAACTTGGGTAGAACCAAGCTTTTTAAAAAAAAATACAGGCTGAGAAGAACAACCATCCACAAATTAGGATTTATAATAAGATTATCTTTGGAAAGTAGATATTTTCTCTCTACTAGAAATAGCAAAACATTCCATATTCTTTTCTTTCCCAATTGCATGGTTAATTAGCATACATTCCACCAGTGTGCATGAAAAAATTTCTAAGCCAGAGGTACTTAAATGATTTCTTCATAAGTGTTTTGGCTAATTCAATGGCCAAGGAAACATGATGTTTAGCCTCTAATTAGATAGTCGAGAAAGAAAACATTTAATTTCTGAGGCTTAAGCCAATATGACCCAGCAAACATCTGTCATTACGTTAGCTATTAAGTCTTCCTTCTCCGCAAAGTAATACAAAAAAGCACTGCTTAAGTGTACATTAAGTCCAGTAAACTTCCAACAGCTCAGCTCCAGATGACCTAGGGATGGAGTGAGTCATCTGTCAAGCCTGGAGTGGTCCAAACAACAGGGATAACTTCATCAGTAACAGCTGGAAATAGATGTCGGCCCCAAGTCAGGCAGAATACCCAGTCTTCAGTGTCAAGGAAGGAAACCAAGTCCAAGCTTCTAAAACACGTAGCGGCAAGTCCAGGAACGTGGCCGGATGTAATCCAGAAATGTGGGCTTTGAGAAAAAAAAGGAAAATAAATGTAGCTTACTTGTGTGCACTATGTGCATGAGGTGTGGGGAGACATAGGGATGTTAGTGTCATCTACTGCATACCTCTAAAATGCCTCTCAGCATTTCAGCAACCTTTCAGTTAAAAACAGTTCAATAATTCAAAAGATGTTCAATATTTTTATCTACAGCATGGATTTACTTGGTTTAGAGGCTTTACAGTAAACCCTACACAATTGCCCTTCTGACCAAATGTCAAATAGGTCCTACACCTCTTTAGGTATCATGCATTTTATTTTAGCACACCCCTATTTTTAGTAGTCCAGAGCAGTTAGTTCAAATGCACACAGAGGATTAATAGGAAATAAGGAGGGAGCATTAGGGCAGCATAACAGAAACAGTGTAGACAGTAGAAGCTTTGGCAGAGAAAATGATTAATTTGATTGTGGGCATCTTCAGTTACAGGTGCCTGTGAGAAATACCGGGGTATATAAAGAAGGCACCCCCTAATTATTTGGGAGTCATCCACATGCAGCTTAAAGCTGAAGCTCTTATGTAATCATGAAAAATCAACAACAATAGCAACAAAAAAAAATCAAGGGAAACGGGATCCTATGCATATGAGTGTAGCTGGACATTTTTACAAAGACGTAATACTTTGGAAAGGAAGAGGTAAAATATACATATATATTCAGGTGTGTGTGGAGGATAGGATACACATGTCCTACATTTTTAAGACACAGGAAGGAAATTACAAGGAGCTAAAGAAAAAGCAGTAAAAGAGTAGGAAATTTAAAAAAAAAAGGGGGGGGGGGAGCACCAAGTAGGAGAGTTCAAAGTGAAGAAAAGCAAAAGAAAAAATTTTAAGAACAGTAGCAATAAGATCAGATAATGTTTCTCCCCGCTTAACATTAATTCATCACAATCTCCACTAATGTCCTTCCCCTTAAAATTGCTCTCCAACCCTCACAATCGGGGACAAACATGTCACTTCCCCACTGCAGCCTGAGTGCTGACTCACATTTTTCAGAGGACAGTGCTGACGTGCATACCACTCTTGGGAATAAAAGCACAGGAGGACTCCCTGGCCCGCAAAAAGTGAAGTCCACATCATGACGTTCCAAATCGGCCTTTTCCGGCTGTCATTGACAATGAAGTTGAAAGCCACTAAAGTCAGGAAGAGAACAAAAAATATATATCAAGACAATCTATAAGCATCCTCAAATAGCTGCTAAAATCATCCAAGTATCACAATGAGCATCAACTGTGCGGACATGGTTTATTCTGGCCACTGCTCCTATTAATAAAAATGAAGCTTCCCTGTTGAAGTTTATTAACCAGTGATTAATTAAAAATCGGACAGTATTCAGAACAGGTGAAAATATATTTCATGGAATCATTCATATTCTAGCTTATCCCTTCCCCCCACCCAAAAAAGGGTCAGTTTTTTTCAGCGGGTGAACAATGATAGAGTTGAAGAATGGCGAAGTTGTTTTTTATTGTTTTTGTGACCTAGCCAATCAGTGTTACCAACAGTCTGCAAGAGGTTATGTGGCTCATTTTTCTACTTCAAAGTATAAACATCTTGAAACAGAGTTGTGTATAATTACTCAAAATCAATGTTCTTTTCCCTCTGATAAGCAAACACTGCCTTGAGATGATATTACTGCTCACTATCTAGCTTCCTACATTGATTTCATACTTTATTTTCTAAATTTCTCTTTTGGCATCAGCCTCAGTCCTCATGGCATGCCAAGGTACTTACTTCCAAAGAACATGAAAAGCACGAAGAGCACTGGGTAGAAAAAGCTCAAGCAAACAGCTAAGGCGTATTCGTGCACGACAGCAGACACAGCAAAGACGGCTAACATGGCAGCAGACTTGAATCTCTTAGTGAAAAACTAGGGTAAAAGGAAAATATTAGAAAGCAGTTTTTAAAAGGTAACTAAGCACAAACTACATAAGACTTATAATTATCACATGTTAAAGGCATCAATTTAATTATATTTATATTGGACTTTCCAATCTACTCTTTGGATTAACCCAAATGTATTATAATATAATTAGAAAAAACACCTATGCTTAAAAATCCTTATTTTCAAAGAAGGCATTTTCAAAACTAATCATGTTGAAAGGGAGAGCGGGCATATTTTTAAAAACATTAATAACTTAAACTCGCAAGTCACTCTGATGGACAAAACATAGTTTTTATAAATTAATGAACACATCAGATCTCAACCTTTAGAGTAGCACAGTATGGTAGACAGGGCAGGCATCCTCTCCATTTTTACAGGTAACAGAACTAAGATTTAGAAAGAAGAGACTTGCCTTGTCCATAAGTGAAACTACACATATTAAGGAAAGAACACTCGAATACAATGCTATCTGATCTACAACATGCTATCACTTAGCCAATAATCCGGAGGAGACACCAGCATTAATCAACCATGAGATTCAAGATTTCATTTCATCAGTCTAAATACACTCTGCTCTGAAGAATGTCTCAAAGACCTACATGACCAATTGGAGAGATGTTAAGTCCATTCATAGGGTGGTTCTCCACTTTGAACAGATTTTAAAAAAAGAAAGTAAATGAAGAAAAAATTAGAGGGAGATTATCTGTTATCAGTGAGATCCAAAGAAATGATCCATAAATGGTGGATCATTTCAACTTATCTGAATGTTTGCCTGCATTCTTACTTGGTAATTATATAAAGTAAAATCCAGAATGAAAACATGGTATTAGACCCAGTAACTGTCCATACTGGTCTCTCAGCAGTATTATTCAAGGCAGAAGATTTCTTAGACATAAATGGCTCATAAGAGAATTAAAGACAACTAAGTATAACTTCCTCCAGCTGTACAATATTAATACTTTCTGGAAAAGAATCTCCATTTCTTGAACAACATCAACTAAATCCTGCTGCTTACCCAGAGAAAGTCCTTGTAAGCATAGTAATACAGCCAGTCATGGACCACCACATTCCAGGTCCTGTAATAGTTGGAGTAGGATGTGGAATTCCACCAATCCTGAGGAAAAAAACAAAAGCTATAAAACTACACACATACCACACACACATACATGTATATACACACAGAGCCAAAGCAAAAACCCCTGAATATTTCCAAAGAACATACACACATAATATCCAGTGTGTGATGATAAATTGTCAGTCCATACACTGATGTCAGAAAAATCTTAAAAGGCATTTTGGTTACTGATGTTTAATAAGACATTAATTCTAGTTCTATATGATTCATTCCCTAGGTTCATTTTCTCTCATTATAAAACAAGTTATGATGGAAGACACAGAACATAAACAATCATTCAATCTAGTATTCCTCTAAATAGCAATCAGTGAATTGCATTGCCTTGCTAAAACAGTGAGAGAATTTTAAGGTCACACAGGGTTACATAGCATGCTAAAGGTGAAGAACTGCTTGCTGGTATCAAACAGAAAAACTTACGTTGAATAAGGAGTGAGAGGTGGCTACCTCCAAAACCTGGCACTCCTTTACATATATCTTGCTCCCTACTTTAAGATCAGATACCTAAAATTCACAACCTACATTCACTATTTCTTTGAGAAAGAAGTGGTAGGCTTGCAGTGTTACCAAAACCACCAACTAAACTCCAGATCCTGAGTCTAGAACTTAATTCCAACTTTGCAAGTATAGAATACTATTTTAAGCAGAATTAATGCCTTTCATAAATAAAAGAGGAAAAAGTCATTTCCTTCCTTCAGCAACTTTAAATGGAATAATTTACTGAAATTACTCCTACAGCACCAGACAACCAATTTCAAATGAATGAACAGTCAGCAAAGTCTCATACCACCCTCTAGACACATGCTTTCCTTCTGTAATCACCAACACAGGATCCAGCAGAAGCCATATGTTATGGGACAGGGAGGATATCAGAGGTAGAAGATAAAGCTTTACTAATTACACCGATACCAGAATTTCAGACTTCATACTGGTAAAACTTGTGGGAAAACATTATCTGACAATGTTCATGTTAAAAAGCTAGCAACGAGGACATAATAAATTGTGAAAAGAAAAATGAGTCCACGTATATATTACCTTATAAAACATTCTGTCACCAAAGCGTAACATCTCGGCAAAGGCATTGAGCCAACAGTGCAAAAAGGCAAAAAATGTAAGTAACAGCCCCAGCACACCTGAAAATAAAATTAATAATATTGAGTGTTTTCAAATAGCTCATATACCAAGCAGTTAATTTTGTCAGCACCTGCTTAGCTAGAATTATTTTGTAAAATAAAAATGATTATTCCAGCTTACTCATTCCAGCCTGTTTATAATAGAAAAGCCTCGATACCCAAAGCCCTTTAAAATCTGGCCCTCGTGCATTCCCATAAACCAGTTGTTTAAAACTGGGGGAGAAGTCCCCCACAACCACCACCCGCCAGGAACATGTGACAATTATGAAGATATTTTTGGTTGTCACAACTCAAGGACTGGGTGGGGGGTGTGTGCTATTGGTATCTAGTTGTTAGAGGCCAGAATGGTGCTAAATATCCTACAACACATAAGACAGCCACCCAAAACAAATAATTATCCAGCCTTGAATGTCAATAGTGATAAGGTAAACTTATCTCCAACTCCACTCCCAGTGTCCCACACATCATCCCTACCTGGACTTCGACCATTCTAAAGTAAGTCTATGCCTGTGCACCCATCCCACCACCTAAAGCACCTTTCCACCACTTCTCTGCCAGGCAAAAGCCTATCTATTTCCAACACCCAATGGTAAATGTCATCTCCAGCATGATACAAAGCTCATCAGCCCTTTGTTCATTCTCCTTTTTTAGTATATATTGCTACTATAATGTAAAATACATGCTCACCTCTTTCACTCTTTATTCAAAAATATTTATAGAGCATCTGCTATGGATTAAACAATATGGGAGAGACTGTGACTGGCTGAGTGGCTATAAGATACGATCTTTGATCTCAAGGAATTTGTAGCCCAGTGAACAAGACACTCAAGTATGTAACACATATCCTATTAGAGGAACAGATGAGAGTTTACTGGAGTAACCCTTGAAGAGCAATTAGGGAGGGTTATTAGAAATCTGGGAGGGAGAGAAGGTAGAGACAAGGTGATCATGGAAAATGTTACCAACATTTAATGGGTAGAGAAAAGAAAGAAGTAAAGAAAACTATATATATAATTTGACTCTTCCAGAGAGTGAAGAGTTATGTCTGTTCACTGCTATATTGTCAGCATTTGATATAGTAGGTACTCATATATCTCCAGAAAAAGATAAGTGGAATGAAGCAAGTTAGGAGTCTGAAGTATGGGTAGAAAGACAGGAGAATAAGAAAGAGTGGTAGGGAGATTTCAAAATGTGGTCAACAACAGCCAGTGCTTCATGGAGATCAGAGTAAGGGCGACAGCATCCACTGGATTTAGAATCAGGAAATAACTAATGATTTTAATAAAGTCTATTTCAGTGCCCTGCTTGGATTAGGAGCAAGATTATGGGGAAATGAAGCATAAATATGAATTATCCAGTCAGAGAAAGCAAAACTTGAGTAAAAGCCAGAAGACCAATGGAAAAATTCGGCTGAGACTGAAATATACTTCATTTATGAGACAGATGAAAAGAGGTCAAGATAGGTATAGAAAGCCTAACCAACGGACACAGACAACAGGGGGATAAGGGCATGAGTGGGGGTGGGGGAGGGGCAATGGAGGGATAAGGACACATATGTAATACCTTAATCAATAAAGAAATTTAAAAAAAGATAGGTATAGATATGCAGATGAATTTATAAGTGAAAAGCAGGTAAATCAAAGGTGCAACAGCTTTCTATTTTCCTTGCAACTTTATAAGTGGCCAAATTAACCAGTCCCCATGTTACCTGGCAAGATGGAGTTAAATACACATAGGACCAGAACACGAGCACTGAAGGGCTCCTGCTTGATATTCCGAAACAAGGGGGCACAGAGCCTTTCAAAGACGTAGTACATATAAAATAAGCAGCCAAACACCTGGAACACAACAAAGATAGTCATAAGAATGATGGCTTGGTAAGGAGAGATGGTGATTTTCCTTCAAAAGAAGATACATATGTAACCTCTAATGTTTACATATATATTCCATTTAACACTAATGCATAAGATTGCAAATTATACCCTTCAGAAATTACTCAGACCTAGTTTCTAACATATCTTTTCCCAACCCTTTACCAAAGGGCATTTGTAAAAGATCAGACTCTTGGAACCTGATTTTCCTGCTACATGAACCCATGAAAAAATAATTTGTTTCATAAATGGGTATTTGATTGAAACAAGAATTTAAAATGGGATTTTCTGGGATTTGATTCTGATAAGGGGTTCAGGAGGAGGAGGTAGTGAGGAGTGTCAGGCCCACATATATATCCAAAAAATATAAAAACAGGAGGGGAGGGGGAAATTAATGTAGGTGCTGACTGAAGTAACCAAATGGAATTACTTTATTAATTACAATAAAACAAATTATTTTATTGAAGAAAATTACTTTTGATGTTGGCAAAACAAACACTGTTCACTGTATTGAGAATAATTTCAAAACTTCAGAAAGAGTTCTACAACTCCCAACAGACATAAATTTACAAACACTTTAAATAGATTAAAATCCCCATCTCCCACCAATCACCAAACCTTAGGCAGTGAAAAAAAACTTACCTGTGCAAACTGCATAGCCACATAACCCCACCTTACAGTGGGAGTCCTAAAAAGGAAGCAAAAAATACATTTTCTAAATAAAGTACATCCTGTCAAGAATTACTATGATCTAATAAGACTGCTAGAATCACCTTTGGGGCTCTCTGGGCCAGAGAGAAAATGAAAACTCACTCTGCATTCTCTGTAGCCCTATGGGAGCTGACCCTTGCCCGCCTGTTGTACGTCACTCCTGCCACACTTCAGGTGCTCAGCACACTTGTACTTCATAGTGCCATTACCTGGGGTAGTTGTCCCGGTAGATGAGGGTTGGCGCGAACAAGAAATACAAGTACTGGTTGACTGTGGGTACTGGGACAGTTCCTGAAAAAGGAAAACTCGGCTAGGTCAGGAGCTCTCAGCAGAACTACAAAGGGAAAGTAAGGAAGCATAGGATAGAGAAGAATAAAATGACTTCTCCTTAGCTTATGTTGTTTCTTCCTGATCTCCCAAAATGATGACGTCTTATTCTAATATCAACAGACCAATCCCTCTACACTAAGTTATTCCTGTGACTGAGATGACTTCTAGAGTTTTAAGCAGCAACTCAGAGAGTAATAAGCACACATGGTGTGATGAGTTCAACATTCTATAAAAATTACATAAAGTTACAAGAATCTAATGACCAATGGTTTTAAATTGCAGGTACCAAGACAAAACAGAAACAATCAGGAAATAGTGAGATAGTCTTCCAAATCAATGTGGAGGCTACATAATGAAAATCAAACATAATGGCTGCAGAATGTAATGTGCCAGCCCCCTAAATACCAAAGGATGAAATACCCTCTGAATAGTCCTATGATGTAATAGAATTACATACTTGATTTCTCCTTAGCTGAAGTCAATACCCGAGGCACATTCTCTCTGACAAATGAATGGACCTTCATTATCATACGAATCTAAAAAAGGTGGGAGGAAAAGATAAATTTTTTCACATATAGAATGTATTAATTTTGCATATACCAACTCAAATTCACTTTTATGGAATAAAGCAAATTAAAAACAACCTCTAAAGAAAGGCATATTCTTTTGCAACTAAAAGCTCCGTATTACAAAAGTCTATCAAAGAAAGGCTCCTGACATGGTCCTTTCCATTAGTCAAACAGAGCAGTATGGACACCCAATATATGAAAATCGGAAGGTTTTATGGGCAAAATAAATCCATTCTTTAGATGGAAAGAGCTAGATGACAAAATAATGAATCTGACATTTCAAAAGTGGGGATTTTAATTACAAAAACATTTTATGGTATAGATGACTACTACAAAAAGTATTCAAGAACAAAATCTGCACTGATCCAGAACAGTTCAATATGATTTATTTCAATTATTAAGCATCAGAGAACACTGAAGTTAAAGTAAGTTTTATGAGATGAGATGATCTAGTTTAACAGTTTAATTTTAGATGAGAGCATAAAGAACCAGTTATAAAAATTTATCCAAAAATAACAGAATATCAGTATTATATTGTTATAATAATATTATTATTATTGTTGTTCCAATCATTATTTTAACTGAGCACAGCACTGTACTGAGCAACACTCAAAACCTTACCTGTTCAAAGATAACAATGCACCGGGAAGCTGGTGGCAGTGTATATGCTAATACAGCATATGTTGGTCCACAACCTAGAATTCCAATCTGGAAGACCATGAGAAGCAAGCCATGGAAGAAAGAATGGATCACTGGATGAGAACTCTTGCTGTAGCCTCTGGCCCAGTGTTGAAAGAGGAAGTAGGGAACTGAAAGTGTACTCAAGAACATGGCGCACCATGTGCATATAACAACAGGAAGCTGGCCAAAAGCATAATATATGAGATTGAACTCAAGCACCAGCCTGGGGAGAAAAAGCACAGAGAAAAGACACAAAAGCACATTTTTAAAAATATGCATTGATTCACAGAATTCAAAACTTTCAGACCCCAAACTCTCAGCTTTAGGAAACACAGCAACATTAACGCATTGAAGTCATTGAAGTTGGGCTATAGAACTGCTTCTAAGACTGCTTCACAATATATTTCAATAACAAAGTTTCTAAAAGCCCTAAGATAATACAGTCTTTAAACATAAAATACCTAATATAACTTAAAATAGTAAGACTTTGAACTTCTCAAAAGTTAGATTCTTAATTGATACATTTTAAACTCTAAAATATTCTATGGCAAAGTCCATATTTAAAGAATTCAAATAGCAATCACTGTTATGTACAAAAGATGATTTTTCAGAAGGAAATAAATATAAATAAAACAATCTAGGGAGGGTGGGAGAGGCCGGGGAAAAAGTCAGTGGGGGGAAAAGGAGGCATATGTGATACTATATGTAATACTTTAAACAATAAAGAATTTTAAACAATAAAAAATAAACAAAAAATCTATTAATATATCATCTCAAAATTTAATTTTCTAATAAAGCATATAATTCAATGTATGATTACTGCACTGTCATTTTTAAAGTTACAATTTGATTTTTATATTAAAAATATGTTTTTCAAATGTGAAATTCCAATAAGCTACTTATTTTTAGTACTAACCTGAAATGCATACCATAACAGAAAAACTGATAAATCATATATACAAAATTCTCCCATTTAGGAAAATTACCTAGAAACTACCAATTATAGTCTATTTAAATAGACCATTTAGAAAAATAAAAGTAATGAAATTTCTAATCTTCTTAGTTGTATTGTACTTTTTAAGAGAGCAGAAATCTCAACCTCGAATCAGCTACTTTGGAATTTTCTGAAGCAAATTTAACCAAATCACCCTCTACCAAAATTTACATACAATGAAAACTCCCAACATCCTATGAGCCAATTAGCCAACCATCCTTTTTCTTGTCTTACCTTCCTTCGTCAATGTAATCTACCACAAGTGTGCTGAGGATAAAGAGAATGAGGAGGGCAATAAACATGTGATATATTGTTCTGATGTGGTCCACCTCGAACAGCTCACTGTAAATGTAGTTCAAACAAATAAAATGAATAAACTATATCCGATTTTAAAATGTCATATATTAAAGACTTTAAAGCAGTCCAGAAATACTTAATCCACCCTCCAAAATGATCTCAAACAGTAATCACAGAATATTAAACCTGAAGTAGAGACAGTAAGTGGCATGACCAAAGTAAAAATTATTGGAAGAGCTTAGGACAAGGCTCTTTCTGATAAGATAATAGTGCTTCCTAGAAAACAACATGGATATCAAACAGTTAGAACAAATGGTGTGCATTCTTGAAAACCTACAGAGGTGACTGTCTTCTAATGTAGGCAAAAGGTCATTCACTGAAAACAGGGAACACAGAAGCTATTTCAAAGGCTAAAAACTTTTTCAAAACATCCTAGTCTTACAGTCCACTCTCTACTCGGGTTACTTTTCTTTTAAAACACACCAATTGCTTTCTAGATGACTTTTTCTAACTAAGGACTTTTTATATTTGATTAAAACAAGTGTTTTAGCTTTGTTTATGGAAAGATGTATGCTAATCTCCTAACTTTTTGAGGCATCTAAAATACTATTAAATGTCTGGGTTAAGGAGCTTCAATTCTAATAAAACCCACCTGAGCCATAAAACATGTATTTTGTTTCCTTGATTTAAAAATGTGTATTTTAATTTTGTTTATTTTTCATATATAGAATACTATCACTAAAATCTTAATTATAATGTTCAAAATATTTGCTTTAATTTCTCTTTACATGGAAAGCCTGCATTTCCCCCAGATAGAGATTTTAAAAGATAAATCTCTTCAAACAACATAACACTGAAGTGGTACTCTACATTAGATATTTAGAAAACTTTGGCCTTCTAATCAAAATGAAGTAATACGGATCAATTTGGCACATAGAAAATATATTTTGATAAGCATATGATGCATTTTTAAAAGAAAAGCACATCCATACCTAAGGTTCACCAGTCCAACTATTTCAGGTGACCTATACTAGTGCAGGTTAAATTACAGAAGTATTCTAATGAATGAGTGAATGAATGAATGAATGATCTCCGAGAACATTACAAAAGAAATATTAATTACATACTCAAAGTGCACCTTTACTTTTCAGTTCACAAATGATGTCACCAATTAATTTACCTTGCCTGATGTGTGTGTTTTTTCATAAGATCCACACAATAAGGGTTTTAAAATAAGTATATCTGAGAAATCTATCATGTGTTTAATCTGGATAGCCAAAGAAGAGATTAAAAAATTATATACCAAAAAGGCAGCAACACCAAAACTCTCTTGAAGTAGTTTCCCTAAATAGAAAACTCTATCCTAGCTCTTTGGGTAACCAGTTCTCTGCAGCACAAATTGAAGGAATTTATCAAAGACAGATAACCATTCTGATTTCTAGCTCCTCCTTTGAAACTAGATGCAGAGCCAGGGGATCAGAAAGAAAGAGCAAGACACAGCAAATGTACAAAGAGCAGTATCAAAACAAACGATTTGTATGAATATAGAACAAACTCTTTAAACATTCATAGATTAAGCAGTGATTCCAACAATCAGAATAGTTGTGTTTATTTTTTTTATTTAAACTTATAATTAACAAAAGCACTTAAAATACTTACTCTAAGAGAGATCGCCTTATAACAAAAATCTTTCCATGTTCTGGAGGTGCTCTCAGGTCTCTGGGAAAGAGCAAAAAGTATAACAAAATGTAAGTACTTCAAGTATTTTAAGAAATTTAAGCCTAAGAATAAGAGGAAGATTACCAACTACAGCAAGTAAAATTAATTAACTGCCATCTCACTAGGACCCAGGTCCTGGGAGTCGGAGTTTATGCATGTTGTCTCATATACTGCTTCTGAGCAGTGCTATGAGGCAAATACACGCCTATCTGGTTAGGGAGGAAGGGGAGTTAGGCACACCTCACTAAGGCAGCACTAGTTCCTGACACCACACAGACAACCACTCTTCCTTCTCCTAAACATCCCTAAGGTCACAGACAGGCCCCCAGCCATCCTTACTCCAGTTCACTATTGTTACTGGTCTGTTCTTGAAGATGCACTGTTATATACGATGTCCTCTGTAATGTCAAAGGACTTCCGACAATCCCCAACAGCCTCCTGATCTTAAAGGCTGCCCCAGTTATTAAAATCTGTTAACATCTAGCATGATCATCTTCTTCAGGGCTTTCTGCAGTACCGTCGGCACTTCCGTTAACTATTACTGGTTCAACCTGTCCTTCAGAAAAGGAGGGACTGACAGAGACCACAGAGGAAAAACCAAGGAAAGCACAGAATGGCAAATTAGCGCACACTGGCCTTTGAGAGCCTTCCCTCCATGCTCTGGATGACCGACCGATTAGAAAAATAGATACCAATGCACTGTACTTAATAACAAGTATCGCAGAGAATACAAGAGAGAGGCAGTGTAACCAAGGGGCGAAGAGCATGGACTCTGGGTTCAAATCCTCGCTGAGGAATCCCGGACAACAATTAACTGCTTGCTCTGTGCTGCAGTTTCCTCATCTGTACTAAGCAGATAATTATACTACCTACCCATAGGGTCAGTGTTTGGTTTCAATGAAAAGCACTCAAGTGTCAGTGTCAGTACAGTTGTAAATGAATTATGCACATTTGTTATAAGCCACTTAAGATGGAAGAACCCACCCTTCCAGTGGTTAAATAATATGCCCAGAGCCACACACAGCTAACGAAAAGTGGTGCCAGGTGTGCATCCAGGCATTTTTACCACAGTCCACACTGTAACCACTGAGCTACACTGGAGCAGATGTCTGCATTACAAGAACCTAATACTCATACTTACTTAGCTCTATGGTTGTTCACTCCTCCAAGAACAGAAAAGGATGTGAGCGCACACCCACCACTGTCTAATGAGACTGACTTTTCAATGAGATTGGTCACAAAATCATCAAAGTGAGTGCCAACTTCCTTCATAAAATATGGCTTCAATTCCTACAATTTTAAAACAAATAAAGGAAAACATTAGAACACATGCTTATGGGATACTAACATTTTTCTAAAGTGTTCTCTTAAACAGAGCTGGATCAAAGAAATCCATTTTAAGTGACTTCACAGGAATAAAAGCAGAAAAATGATTTCTATAGCTGACCTGTAGTTTCAGAAATGGCTACAAAAACAAACAAACATAATTCATGTCTTTAAAAAAATTTATACCATTTTAAGCATAAATCAAGATAATCTTCTACTAAATTAACTATAAATAATAAAAACAAAATAACAGAAATGATAAAAATGACATTGATTAAGGTATTACATATGTGTCCTTATCCCCTCATTGCCCCCCCACCTCCACACTCATGCCCTCACCCCTCTGGTGTCTGTGTCCATTGGTTGATCTCTCCCCCTTACCTCCACCCTCCCCTACCTTCCTTCTGAGGTTTGACTTCAAATTTTTATCTTGAAAACAACAATAAAGATCAGTATTATAAAATTTTAAGTCCCCTTTCTTCTCAAGCAACCCCTACATCCAAGTACCTGCTATTTATATTTTAGATCATGTCACTTCTGTACATTACAGACATTTATATGACAATATTTATTCCTAACTCCATAGTTATATGTTTACCTAACCCTAACACATATTTTTGTAATGTAAAATTGTTACACATTTTGGTCCAGACTATTTTTAACATCCAGTTTTTGAAAAGTATGAAACAAACAAATATTTCTTCAGATTATAATAGGTCACCTACTGTGAATGCTCAAATTAAAATATCAGTATTTTTAAACTGGCAGGACCCATCTACATAAAAGTAAACAAAGTGTTATTTTCTAATTCTTCAATTTAAAAAACACTCTTTCCTTTAATTAAATTATTTAGACTAAACCTAAAATATCTGAAGTAGCATTTTCCAGGTTCTAGAGTTTGACCATGTCCTTTATAAAAGTAAAGTAAAGATGTCCGGCCAGTGTCGCTCAGTGGCTGAGCATCAACCTATAAACCAGGAGGTCACGGTTTGATCCCTGGTCAGGACACATGCCCGGGTTTCGGGCTCGATCCCCAGTAGGGGGCGTGCAGGAGGCAGCCAATCAACGATTCTCTCTCATCATTGATGTTTCTATCTCTCTCTCCCTCTCCCTTCCTCTCCGAAATCAAAAATATATATATTTTTTTTTTTTAAAAAGTAAAGATATCAGTGTACCAATGGAACTACATATGAAGGCTTTTTAAACTGTCTCCCACCGTTCCCAAATGCCTCGTGGGGCCCAAGTAGTGAGACTACACTAAGATGTCACCTTTCACAAGACAGCTGATGGAGATGGGAAGTACAGTACACAGAAGAGTGTGGCCAGAGCAATATAACCATCAATGAAGACTCAAAGAATATATAATAGTCCAGCAAACAAAGAAACAAGGATGAGACGATTAGAAATGTCTTTTTAAGCTGGAACTCTGATGAAGCAATAGGACTTAATTTTAAGTGAAAAGTGGCAGAAGACAGTGTGATAAAAAGCAGAGAAATAGGAAAGTATAAGCCAAAACAGAAAATATCAATGATGTAGGCTGATTTTAAGGACAAAAGATAAAAGTATGCTCCCTGGAAGAAAAAATAGTTTTTATAAAATTATTTTTCCATATTAAGGTTATCTAATAAGTACTTTATTTGTTCCTTTTGCTTGTTCCATTTCAATTAAATGTCCATCTTCATTTTGAAATTTTTCAATAGGATGTTTCCCTGACCAAAAAGAAACAATGCCCCCTCCCACCAAAATGACATGAAGAAAAAAAGTTCTTTTCTCGCTTAATTTCTAGAATTGGACCAGTTAACAAATAGAGGGGATTTTTTTTTTTCAACTACAAAAATGTCCCATGTAGAAATACACTAAAAGGGAAAGAATTCATTTATTCCACTAAGTTCTGGGTACGGGGTACTGTTCTGGGCTCTGGAGATAAACAAAACAATAAACAAAATCTAGACCCTGTGCTCATGGAAATTACAGGACATATAGTATGTATGCCAGATGGTGTGATGCAAAGAAATAAAGCAGAGGGGTGGTGGTGGTGGGGGTCTTATTTTTCATAGAGAAATCAGGGAAAGCCTAAAGATTAGATAACATATGAGAAGACTTGAAAGTTTAAAGGGCAAAAGTTAGTCGATATCTGTGGAAAAATACTAGGCAGAGCCCTGGCCAGTGTGGCTCAGTTGGTTGGACATCCTGTGCACTAAAAGGTTGCTCGCTGGATTCCCAGTCAGGGCACATGCCCTAGTTGCAAGCTCGGTCCCCAGTTTTCTTTCTCTCTCTCTCTCTCCCCCCCCACTCCCTCCCTCCCCTTTTCCTTCTTTTCTTTTTAAAAAGCAACAATCTATTTAAAATATATATATATATATATTATTGATTTCAGAGAGGAAGGAAGAGGGAGAGAGAGAGAGAAATATCAATGATGAGAGAGAATCATTGATCGGCTGCCTCGTGCACACCCGCTACTGGGGATCGAGCCCGAAGCCTGGGCATGTGCCCTTGACCAGAATCGAACCTGGGACTCTTCAGTCCGCAGACTGATGCTCTATCCACTGAGCCAAACCGGCTAGGGCTACTGTTTTTGTTGTGTGTTTTTTTTAATATAAAAAGCCCTGAAGCAGGAACACCCTTGGCATGTTCCATAAATAGCAAGAAGCAGTACTTAAGCAAAAGAGTGATAAGAAGTGAAGTCAGGAGAGAAGGGGGGAGGGTAGAAGGGGGTCTAAACCATGTAAGGTCTTAACACTTTACCCCTGACTCACATCAATCTGTCTATTGATATTTACTCAGCTTTACCCTTTATTCATATCAATCAGCCCACTGATATTTTACTCAACAGTAAAAAAGGAGCCTGGAATCTTGAGAAAGGCAAGCTATTTCTTTCAGCAGGCTTCCTCATACTTTGGAACTAGTCTCTTTTCCCATTTTAAGTATTGGGTTAAGTAGACCATAGCATGAAAAAAAACACCATAATGAATGTTCTGTAAGTGTCAGTACAAACTGCTAAAATCAGGTCCTATTCCACCCAACTCAAGTTGAATAGAGTAGTCAACTCCTTACGGCACAAGGTCTTGTGCCTTATTTACTAGTTGCCCACAAATAAGCCTTTACCATACATTTCAAAGCACATGAAACTTCAAGTCACGTAGTAAGAAAACCTACAGCAATCTCCTTATCCTCATCCTTCTTGTCAATTGTACCCTTTTCTTTTCTCTTTCCTCCTATTCCCTCCCTTTCCCCTCATACTCTAGAACTCGCACCTTTTCTTCTTTTACAGTCATCCGATGAATAAGGGTATCCCTGGTTATCCCAACTCACTTTCTGAACTCAGGGACCAAACAGATTTGGATAACAAGGACGGCTTCTATTATTCAGCACCTATGGTGGTGAACAAGATACACACAGCCTGCTCTTACACAGCTCACTGTCTATATCAATGAAGACATAAATAGTTAATGGAGTAGTGAATGCCACAAAGAACAGTTCAGAGGGATAAGAGAACCAAATAAGAGATAAAAATAAAAATCACAGGCATCTCAATAGCATGAGGGCTAGTAGAGGGTCGAAACAAGTGTTAGGTCTCCTTGTAACTTTCAGAAACTCTGACTCCAACCTCTGACTTATCAGAACACTGCTTGGGTATGCTGAGCTAAAAAAGTTCCTATTTTAATATTAATTCATGTCTTTTATTCCTGAAGTAAAATTTATATGTGAGTAGCACATAAATCTATACTTGAGCTAGTAAAGCAAAAGATGTCTTTAGTGCTAATAATAAAGTAGTAAAAAAGGTATGAACTTTCAGCCAGGGAGACCTGAGTTTGGATTCTACCTCCACCATTTGTTTTGTACCTCAGGCAAGCTATTTCACTTTCCTGAGCAAAACTGAGAAAAATACCATCTAACTTGCTAAACTGTTGTGTGAGCTTTTTAAAAAGCCCAAAACAAAAACAAACAAACAAAAACATGCAAAAGTGCACAGCGCAGTTCCTGACATAGTTATCACTCTGTAGGTATGTGTAGCTCCAACCCCTTCCCACTTAGTCAGAGCTAGCCTCTTAAGATAGAAACAAAACAATGCACAATAAAAACTGCAAGTAAGCCAATTCTGTCATTTCGGGCTATTACTATTAAAAGGTAGCTATTTAAATCCACCACATTTCAATGCCTTCCTTCTCTGAGGAACTACAGTTGATAGAAGCTGCTGCTAGTGGGAGACAAGGAAGAACGCTTCCATGACACCATTAAATTTCTTTGGCCTCCTCCTTTCATCTATCAAATACAGTGCTGGTGAGAATAAAGAGGGAATACAGAAAAACACAGTAGAAGAAACGCTCCACTCTGCCTTCTTCTGAGCCTTCCAGTAGCATGGAACCGGCTTCAATTAGAACTCGAGAATGTGATCACAGTAAGTCTAAGTAATGTCTAATATCAGTAACCTGGAAAGGAAGCTGAAAGTAACAGGCTTTCTACTTTGCTTTTCTCCCCAATCTCATCTCTACTAATATTAATTTCACCCAACCCATGGACTGTCTCATCATGACAGCAGATGGACAGAAGAACAATGGAAGATAATAGGCAGTTAACTAGAAACTAGAAAAGCAGGTGCATAGGTAATTTATTAAATAGAATCACTGTATTTTAGAGCTCAAAGAAACCTCATTTTTTAAAATAAGCAGCGGAAGTGCACAACTTAAGATTCTAAGAATGGGAACAACCACTTCGAGGCAAAGAACTTCTGGTTGGAACACACAGTGAAGGCACAGACGCACGAGTGACCAGAGATGAACACAGACAAACAGGGTCTAGGGACTAGGTCACTTAAGCCTTTTTAAGAATTTTCAATGCATCCTAAGGACAACTGGAAACCAATGTTTTAAGCATACAGCTATACACATAAAGATAACTCTCCTAAAAGGGTTCCAAACAGAGGTTATTTTGGAACAAGTCTTTAAATGGAAAAAAAGCAGGGGCATTTATGGATAGATAAAAATAACCCTTTCAAAGGCACAGGGGCATAATTTTTTTTTTTTTTTTTAAGTAAGTTGAGAGAAAGAAATACACAGTAAAAATGTATACTCTGGCCCTGGCTGGGTGGCTCAGTTCGTTGGAGCATCACCCTTTACACAAAAAAAGGTTGTGGGTTTGACCCCTGGTTAGGGTATGTACAGGAGACAACCAATTGATATTTCTCTCTCACATTGATGTTTCTCTCTCTCCCCCACCCTCTAAAATCAATTTTTTCCTACGAGAAATAGACTGGCACTATCCAAAAACCTCTTTTTAAAAGAGGTTCCTTGAACAAGTGACAAACCATGAAGGGAAGTCCTCATCTGCAGACATGACATCTGCATCTTACTCATTACAGTTTGCTCTTTTAGTGGTTGGGCAATCGCATGAGGTAATGATGTGAAAAACAATAGTACTTGAAATGCTATATAAGAAGCAAATGAAATATGTTGCAACAAATATATATTTTTAAGAAGTAGAAAAAGGAAGTAATTTTTCATCCGTTCAATTTTCATATTATACTAACATTCCCTCTATAAAATTGTGTACATTAATAAAAGTTCTACAAATATTGATAGTGAAGACACTTCCTTTACCCTTCTCAACATAATCACTTTTCTCTGGAACCTGTGCTCAAGGTGAGAACAGTCATCCAGGGTCCAGGCCAGAGCTGTACTATATGGGTCCCGCCCTTCTCGCCAAAATCCAATTCTCTCATAAATCTGAAACTCTGAGCTTGGAGAGAGTGACTGGAAATCTCATTAACTGAAAAATTCAGGAATATCTCAATTAAAAATCCTTAAAATCATTTCCCTTTCCAAAGCCTGGATGTCCAACTTCTCCCAAGATTCTACAAGATACATTAATATCAAATATGCTTAAATTTAAGCCAAAGTAATTTTGTTATTTACAACCAAAAGGAAATAACACAATGTTAAAACAAAGCTAATTCATCTATTAACATAAGTTGGTTGGGACTTAAATCATTTGAATTTCCCTTGAACTGTTCCAAGGTCTTTCAAGTTTTGTTACAACACAATTCTAAGGATTTCACAAGGTCATGGCTCAGGGTTACACAATGTTGCATAACGCCAATAGCACCATATTTTTTTTAATTAAGTACTTAACATTTTTTATAAAAGTATTTAGATCTAGAAATGGTCTTCAGAGATTCAATCAGTTGAACCCACTAGTTTCAACCCATTAATGTCATAACCTGTTTCATTCTTCTTCCCTTCAGACTAAAAAGCTCAGTACTTGACAATCTTCTTCACTGCTTTCCTTACTATGAACTCCTCTATGTCTATATATAAATTTTCAGGATTTTTGTAGGTTGCCAGTTTTAGCAACTACAAATATAGGAACACCCAGTTCAATTTGATGAGCAGCAAATAAACTTTCCAGTCTGTCTCAAACACTGCATGATGACTAGAAAACTACTTGTTGTTTAACTGAAATTCAAATTTAATTAGGCAGACCGTATTTTATCTAACAACTCTAGTTTTGTGGAGCTGAAAGAGTTGCCCAATAAGATCTACAGACTACCCCTTCCCTTTACAACAGGAAATAGTGAATTAGGAGCTGAAGTTTAAGTTAGCTATACAATTATGATACAGAATGTTACTGCTAAAGGGGACCTCAGAGACAGCTAGTCCAATAGTCTCACTTTAGAGATTAGGGAAAATTGTCCAATAAAGATGAGTGACAACTGGGTTGCCAGGAGAACCAACCTTGTGATTAGAGGTTTGGAACTTTCAGTCCCATCACTACCTCCATAAAAACTCAGGAAGCCAGCGTGTGAGCCCTACATGCTAGGGAACCAGAATGCTTCCACCTGCCAGGCCCCAGCACCCTAAGGACAGATATTCCTTTGTTCAGGACCTTGCCCCGTATCTCTTCATCTGGCCGTTGATTCTTATCTTTTGTAATGAATTGGTAATCTAGTAGTAAACCGGTTTTCCTGCGTTCTGTCCCTCCTTCTAGCAAATTTATCAGACCCAGGGAACCTCTGATTTATAGCCAGTGGGTCAGAAGTACAGGGGACAACCTGGACTTGAGACTGGCATTCTGAGTTGCAGGGGAGGTTTGGAACTTCCAATCCATAGCCAGATGTCAGAAGCACAAGTAACCTGGGCTTGCTTCCAGCATCTGGGAGGGCAGTCTTGTGGGACTGAGTCCTTTACCTGCAGAATTTGACTTTTAACTCCAGGTAGACAGTATCAGAATTTAGTTGAATTCTTGAGACACCCTTGCTGGCATCCAAGAAGTGCTTGTTAGCGTGGAGGGAACCTACACCCCCATGTTAGAACTGGGTCCAAGAACCCCATATAAGTATAATGCTAAAAAATAAAAATGTCTAAATTTGTTATTCTAAATAAGTGCATATGTACATGCATGCATATGTAACTAAATTAATAGATAAGAACAGGGCTATTTCATCTATAGCAGGGGTGGGCAAACTTTTTGACTCGAGGGCCACAATGGGTTCTTAAACTGGACCGGAGGGCTGGAACAAAAGCATGGATGGAGTGTTTGTGTGAACTAATATAAATTCAAAGTAAACATCATTACATAAAAGGGTACGGTCTTTTTTTTTTTTTTATTCATTTCAAACGGGCCGGATCCGGCCCACGGGCCGTAGTTTGCCCACGGCTGATCTATAGCATTGGATATTTAGATATTCATGTTGGCCAATAAATTTTTAAAGTAATCTCAGAAAAAAGGGAGGCTGCCTTGAAGTCAACTTACATTCAAGCATACACAGTATTTTTTAAAATTGTTCTTTGTCCTCCAGAATTCCCTGAGGGAACTGCTCAATTCTGATTTACAGACTGCTTGCCCAGCTTGAAATGGCTCCACGTGGTTGTTTTTGAGTTGATATTTTCCCTACATTCCTAACAGGGAATCTGCTTCTGGATTCAGATGGATCATTTACTGGAAGCCTGTGATTTCTATGAACCTTGCTACTTTCACAAAATACCTACACAGACAGTCATCTAGAAATTCAACTTGAACATGCTTCACTAAAACCAGGTTTTGCTGGTCAAAGTCAGAAAAATGACAGTGACAGATGGGATAGAAAAGAGCAACCTGGTTCTTATATAGGATGACAAGGCAGGAGACCTTATGCTCCTGCTCCACAGAAGGACAGACAATGTCAACTGATAAGAAAGGTAAATAATTCTTTAAAGACTTTATCATTAAAATTTTACTAAACAAAACTCTTTACCCTAACACTCTACTTTTTTTTTTTTTCAGAGAGGAAGGAAGAGTGAGAGTGAGATAGAAACATCAATGATGAGAGAGAATCATTGACTGGCTGCCTCCTGCAGGCCCCCTAATGGGGATCAAGCCTGTAACCTGGGCATATGCCCTTGACGGGAATCAAACCTAGGACCCTTCAGCCCGCAGGCTGGTCTATCCACTGAGCAAAACCAGCCAGGGCACACCCTACATTTTTGTTTCTGGAAGAGGGAGTTAACTTACCTCTGCCTCAGCTGTCAACTGTTTCTTCTTTGCAATTAACTCTTTTATGTCAACCCGGCCTAAGGGGGGAAAAAAAGTAGCTTTTAAGTTGATAGATACCAGCACAATTTTTTTTTACCAGCACTACTTAAATCATGAAGTTGAAAACCAAACAAACAGAAAGGATGACTGTAAACTACAGTACTACCACAAAACATGACAGCTCTTGAAAATGAATCACAAGTAATATAAACAGAAGGAAATTTATACATAAAAATGCTAAGTAGAAAAAACAAAACTACTATATATATATATACACACGGTAATTACAACTATATATTAATCATATAATGCAATAAGATACAATTCTGACAGCATGAGAAATTAGATTCTCTGAATGGATCCTGCAACTGTGACTAATAAAATGTACAAACAGCCCTAGCCAGTTTTGCTCAGTGGATAGAGCATCGGCCTGCGGACTCGGGGGGTCCCAGGTTCGGTTCCAGTCAAGGGCATGTACCTTGGTTGCGGGCACATCCCCAGTAGGGAGTGTGCAAAAGGCAGCTGATCGATGTTTCTAACTCTCTATCCCTTTCCCTTCCTCTCTGTAAAAAATCAATAAAATATATTTTAAAAAATGCATAAACAACATTTAAAAGTATATATATATATACACACACACACACACATACATATATACATATATATATATACACACACACACACATATATATTTTTTAAGCTCTCGTTAAAATTTGTTTGAGTAATTCTTGAAGAAATCATAGAATGGCTTTGCTTTCAGCTCTGCTGGGTCCCCAGCTGCACTGCACCGTTTCCAGGACTGGTTCAAGGAAATCTGGATTCTAGAAACCAAGGGCTATAACTCCACACAAATAAAGCTTTCTACCACATCTCATCCTCCCGTGGGGGCCTCTGGAAATTCCTATTCCAGCAGCGTCCCAAGAACCCTACTCCCACTAGCAACAAAGAAATTCCACCCATGCAATTCTCTGATGACACTAGCAAAGTGGTTCACACTTCCCATCTTCACTTTCTCACTAGCTATTCATTCCCAACCTATTTCCGCAACTCTTCTCCTTCAGGGGTTACTATGGAGCCCAAATTTCTAAATCTTCATCCTCATTAAACCTGCTACAAATGCTAACATTTATGAACTATTTATCATGCATCATCTCATTTATTCTTTACAACAACCCAGTAGAGAAGCAAAAGAGTTGGTTTCATATCTTTTTTAAAAAATGAAGAAACTAAGAATCAAAGAAATTAAACAACTTGACCACAAGTCACATGGCCAGTAAGTAACTGAGCAAAGAAGTAAAACTAGGGGTCTCTGTGCCCTAGTCATGCATTGTGCATCATAAAAGAGTTAAAAATAAAAACAATCAAGGCCTGTAGTGACTAAATTCCTAAAGATGACTAAAGAGTACTAAGCAGTGACTAATAACCATTTCTTCATTTCAGTTAGTTTAACAAACATATTCTTTGTCTCCTTGTAGCAAGTACAGAATTAGTTAGTGCGTAGGCACTAACAGGTTTTTATTGCCTAGCAGTTCAAACTCATTTTAAAATCCTAATCATTTTCTTAAAAACTCTCAATAAGTATGCCTTAGAACAGCGATTTTTAACCAGTGTGCTGCAAGAATTTCTAAAACATTCAATACCTGACTATTTAGTCAGAGGTACTGACCTCTTTTCCCTTAAATTGTCAAATTAAAAAAACAAACAAAAAAACAACAGCCAACACAACAGTAACCATCCAGTGTGAATGAATAAAAATTATATCTATTTTTTGTCAGATCAGCAAAAAATACATTTTTGGTGTGCTGCAGAATTTTAGTAATTACTGAATTTGTGCTGTGGTATGAAAAACGTTGAAAATTGCTGCCTTAGAAGAAGGTCATCCCAGACTCGCCTTGCCCTCCAGAGATATCAGTCATCTAAGAGTCACATGAGAGTATGTTTATGTCCAGATAAAGAACTACTGGATTTAGAACTATTCCTTGAAAGATATTTATCTATCTTTAAAACAAAAAAGGAAGATAAAATGGTTCTAGTCTATCACCTTTTATTGCTCCACTGACCTCAAAAACCTTCTAAAAATCTCAACTAATCACATGTCTGCATGGCCATAAAGAAATGGATTCTGAACTAGAAACAGGGTCAGTATACAAATATTCATACAGAAAAGAAGAGTTAATAGATAATATTGAAACAACTTAGCTATCCATTTTTAAAAACTATATTAGAGATCTCTAACACTTATTAAAAATGAATTTCAAATGGATCAAATATTTGAATCTGAAAAACACTAAGTAAAAAATTTGTCTTCCTTTTTCATAATCTTAGATGATGTATAACATGACAAGAAATCTAAAAGCAATAAAATATGTGATTAATAAAAACTAAATGTGGCAAGGCACACCATAAGCAAAGTCAAAAAACATATAGCAAGCTAAAAAATATTCACAGTACATAATAATCAGAGGATTAATTTCCTTAGTAGAGAAGAGCTCTTTAAAAAAAAAGAAAAGAAAAATAATAGCCACCAGATAGGGAACAAAAATGGGCAAAGGACATGAACAGAGCTTTTAAAGAAAGAAATATATAGTCAATAAGTATATTTTAAAAGTTCTCTACCTCACTTATAATTTATGAGGACAAATTTATGCTATGTGTTTTACTCCCATCAAATTGCAAGTTTAAAAAAAGATTGGTGAAGACACATTGGCAAGAGTATGGGGCAATAATATAGATGGGAATGTAAACCGGTGTAACATTTTGAGAAGTAAATTTAGTAATATCTTAATTTTAAATGCAAAAACTCTTTGACTCAGCAATTTCACTTTTAAGAATGTATCCTACAAGTACACTAGCACAAGCAATGATACTGTTTCAAGGATATTCTGTATAGCACTATTATAATACTGAAACCCTGGAAATAACTTAAATGCCCATCCATAAAAATAAGTTAAATAAATTACCAAGCATTTGTGCAACAGAAATACTACACAGATACTTTTAAAAGAATTACACTTATATACATATCCTGAATAAAAAGATGTCTAAGACTTACTAAGTTTAGAAAAACCAAACTGCAGAAAATATTCCAAACACAATGCCACACGTAGGGAAAGAAACAAAACATGACTACTGAAGGAGAATTATTACTTAATGACTTTCTATGATGCCTGCATTTTTAAATGAGTATATATTACTTTAAATTTAAAGATTTATAAGCATATTTCAGCATTTTTTAAATGAAACCAAAATATCTTGCATTTCTTGAATAAGGACCATGAAGAGAAAATAGCCTCAGTATTTACATGAGGACAACAGATTGAGATTTTAAAGGGGTAATGTGAATAATCTACAAAAGCAATAAATGGAAATACCAATCACAATTGGTCTATAACTTTTTCAAAGCTAAAAACAGATTTCTATTCTGTAATCAAAATAAATCCAGGAACTATATTACTCAATCAGAGTTAACTTTGGTTTATTTTTCTTTTATCACACACCTGCATCAACTGTGTGGGTTACCCACACAGGGGTGAGCAAAAGTAGGTTTATAGTTGTGAGTATGCAAAACAGAGTTAATAAAACTATTGCAATAATCATAACCTGTGTGTCTCTTTCCATACAAATAACTGTACACCTACTTTTGCCCACCCCTGTATATGCAGTAAGAGAATTAGCCTTATTATCATTAAACTTTTATAACATCATATGATCCTATTTTTTTTTTAATTTATCGCTAAAAGTATTACAAAGGGTATTACATAAGTGTCCTTCCCCCGCCTCCCCCCGCCCCCCCCCCCCCCGCCCTTGACAATCCCCTGCCCTCCCTTACCCCCCAGTGTCTTATGTCCATTAGTTATGCTTATAAGGATGCATACAAGTCCTTCGGTTGATCTCTTACTCCCCTCCCTCCTGTCCCCCAACCCTCCCTGGCCTTCCCACTGCAGTTTAACAATCAGTTTGAGGCAGCTCTGCCTCTGTATCTATTATTGTTCAAAAGTTTGTAATGGTCTTTATTATCCATGAATGGGTGAGATCATGTGGTATTTTTCCTTCATTGACTAGCTTGTTTCACTTAGCATAATGCTCTCCAGTTCCATCCATGCTGTTGCAAATGGTAAGAGTTCCTTCTTTTTCACAGCAGCAAAGTATTCATATGATCCTATTTTTAAATCCAAAGAGAGAATGTCTGGTAGAAATATTAAAAGATTTCATGTAAAAAAACAAACAAACAAAAAGATCTCATGTAGATTTTAATTCTTAGTTGATTTATTATATATACAGCAGAGAACTGTAAAGCTACCTACGGATCTGGGACAGAGAGCTGCAGCACCATCAAGGAGAAGATAAAATAATACCTTAATGAACCTATGATATGTTTTGCTTAATATCATATTGGAAACAGTGCTTTCACACTTGCCCTCCTTTGTTCTGCAAGAGGAAATCTAAGCACTGACAGGCTATAAGTCATCCACTATGTAGGCAGTCAGTCATGACTACACACTCAGTTAAGACTTCAAGCCCTACCTTCTCACTTCCTCCTGGCCTTTCTAATTTTGTCTTCCTATCTATGAAAACAAAACACAAATCCATCTGTACTACTCCCCCTGCCCCCAGTAATCCTCTCTAAAAGTAAACAAAACACCACACACATAATCTATATTGTTTTAAACTCCATGCCTTTGCGAACTCCTATCTTCTGGCCTGAAAGCTCTCTCCCAGTCTCTTGTTCAAAGGCCAAATTCTACTTCTGTGAGACTTCCTTCCATTCTAAAGCAAGGTACCCCTCACCCTATTGGTCTCCTATTCCATTTAGTTACTATAATTTACTTAACTTCTATTTATAACATAGGACTGCTTTCTGTTTTAGTATCTTATTTATCTGAACTATTAGCAAACTTGGTACACTGCCTTATACACACATAGATCAAAGGTGCTTAACGACACTAGACTAACCTGAAGGCAGTACCAGACTTTAATCTCAGATGCATGTGTTGCATGTAAGGGCATAATCAAATGACAGCTAAGACCAATTCTTATTCTAAGTGCCTAGAATTCCAAGATTTTACTTTTGATAAAGTTATTAAAATTAGATTCCAGAATGTTCTTTGTTTTATTATTGATTTTAAGGAGAGAGAGAGAATATTGATTTGTTGTTCCACTTATTAATGCATTCAATGGTTGCTTCTTTTTTTTTTTATTAAATATATTTTATTGATTTTTTACAGAGAGGAAGGGAGAGAGATAGAGAGTTAGAAACATCGATGAGAGAGAAACATCGATCAGCTGCCTCCTGCACATCTCCTACTGGGGATGTGCCTGCAACCCAGGTACATGCCCTTGACCGGAATCGAACCTAGGACCTTTCAGTCCGCAGGCCGACGCTCTATCCACTGAGCCAAACCGGTTTCGGCAATGGTTGCTTCTTTTAATGTGTCCTGACCAGAGATCAAATCTTGGCATATCAGGACAACACTCTAACCAAATGAGTTACCTACCCAGCCAGGGCCAACAATGTTCTCGATAGAACAATGAAAAGATTAAAAAATACAAGCTCTTTCCTCAAACATTTTATCCACACATATTTCTTGCAACTACACCTTTAAAAACTGTCATAAAGTGGACTGTATTAGAAAATTGTTACAATTTATGATTATATTTCTGCCCCAGGTCTTGGCAACACATGGAGATAAAATCAGGAAGAATATCTCATTAGAAGCAAAACATATCATAGACTTCCTTTCAAAATAGTCAAGTTGTATCTCATGCCCCATTATTTAAAACTGAATGTACCCGTTATGCCTGGGCAAAATTGTACCCAAATGATTTTTTTAGCAACTCTCTTAGAAGACAAATTTGCCTCAAATACATTTCACCGCAGAAAACAATAATCACTGACAATATTTTGTAGGCCCTCTTATAATGTGAAACCTTTATGGGCTGATTTTTTATCATAATTCTTTTTTTAAAAAGTTTAAAAAGCTGTCAAAGAAAGTATCAGCTAATATCTTCCATTTCTTTTGACTAATCTTCCTGTAATGAGCTAAAACATTCAATCTCCTTCTTTTGACCTTAAAAGCTATAAAAAGTATTTATTGATACTCAGTAACTTTATTTCTGCTGGTAACTATGTTACCTCTCATTGCACAAAGCATTTTTCAAGTTAGTGAAATTTTTCATCTCTCAGAATACCATATAATTTACTCAAAAGGTTACATCATCAACGATTGAAAAAAGTTTGAAGTAACAGGTACTCCCATATTGCCACTGGGAGTGCAATATTTCCAGAGGACAATCTGGCAATCTCTACCAAAATAATCTTATAATATGCATTCCCTTTGACCTAAAAACAATTTCTAGGAATGTATGCAAGGAAAAATCACAACCATTTGGACTTTTGCTTATCTGTTTTTCTAAAGCAAACATGCTTTTGCCTTTATCCTAAGGGGGGAAGAAGGGAATGTACCCTCAACCTATTCAGTAGATAAAGGCTCTATGTGGACTGGTCAGTTTTATGATTAGATGCATATATTGGATGAAGGTGCAAGATTACAAAATAACTGGTTTTTTTCATTATTTTGCCAAGGGATTTTCAAAATATGTTACAAAATATGTTCTTTATGTTCAGATATTTATATATATATATCAACACTGAACTTGAATAGAACTACAGTATATTAACTGAGTTAATGCTTGTAAAACACTTAAAACGGTGCCTGGCATACAATAAACCTGTTAATAGTTGTTATTATTATTATTATATAATTAATTAGCTCTCAAATGAACAAAGTAGCAAAGTAAAAAGTAGTCAAGGATAAGCATAAATTTGTAAATTAGGAGAAAGGTAGGGAACTTCCTCAATCTGATAAAGGGCATCTACAAAAGCCCACAAGTAACTATTATTTGCAGGTAGCATGATCATATATAGAATATACTATAGCCCAGCCAGTGTGGCTCAGTGGTTGAGTGTTGACCCATGAACAAAGAGATCATGGCTCGATTCCAGGCCAGGGCACACGCCTGGGTTTTTGGGCTCGATCCCCAGTAGGGGGTATGCAGGAAGCAGCTGATTGATGATTCTCTCACATCACTGATGTTTCTATCTCTCTCTCCCCCTCCCTTCCTCTCTCTGAAATCAATAAACACACACACACACACACACACAGATATATATATATATATAAAATACTACAAAACCCACACAAAAACTATTAGACCTAAAAAAATAAGTTCAGCAAGGTTTCAGGATATAGTACCAATACACAAAAGCACTTCTATACAGTAACAACAATCAGAAAATGAAATTAAAACAATTCCACATATAGTAGCATCAAAAGAAACAAAACACTTAGATAAATTCAACAAAAAAGTGTAAAACTTACATTCTGAAAATTATAAAACATTGTTGAAAATTATTAAAGGAGACCTGAATAAACTGAAGGACATCCCATGTTCATGGATCGATAGATTTAAAATTGTTAGGATAGTGTATTAGTTTCTTGTGGCTGCTGGAATAAGTTACCACAAACTTGGTGGCTTATAAGAACAGAAATTTATTCTCTTATAGTTCTGGAGGCTGAGCTGAAATCAAGGTATCTCAATAAGACTGCACTCCCTCTGGAGACTACGTAGGTTCAGGTCCTTACTCTTCAGCTTCTGATAGCTGCCAGCATCCCTTAACCTGTGGCACATCACACCAATCTTCAAGGCCAGTATCTATAAATCAGGTCAGTATCTAGAAATGTCTCTCTGCTCCCTCTCCACATCATCGTCTACTCTGTGTGTGGTCAAATCTGCCTCCTACTTGTGACATATGCGACTGTACTCAGCACCCACATGTATATTCAAGATAATCTTTTTTTTTTTTTTAAATATATTTTATTGATTTTTCACAGAGAAGAAGGGAGAGAGATAGAGAGAGTTAGAAACATTGATGAGTGAGAAACATCAATCAGCTGCCTCTTGCACATCCCCCACCGGGGATATGCCCACAACCCAGGTACATGCCCTTGACCGGAATTGAACCCGGGACCTCTCAGTCCGCAGGCTGACGCTCTATCCACTGAGCCAAACCGGTTTCGGCATATTCAAGATAATCTTATTTCAAGATTCCCAATTTAATTGATATCTGCAAAGACCACCCCACTATCCTCTTTTCTTGCCATATAAAGAAGCACTCAGTTCCAAATTTTAGGGCCTTTAGGGGAAAGAGCATTTTTCAGCCTACCACAGATGGCAGTACTCCTGAAAAACTGATGTGGATATTTATGTGCAAAAGACTGAAGTTGAACCCTTATCTTATACCAAATGCAAAAATTAACTCAAAATTTATTACTGACATAAATATAAGACACAAAACTATAAAACTCCTAGAAAAAAAGAACAGGAGAAAACCTTTAAGACACTGGGCCTGTCAATGATTTCCTGGATATGACACCAAAAGTATGGCAATAAATGTAAAAATAGACAAATAGGATCATTTCAAACTTAAAAATGTCTATGCATCAAAGGACACAATCAACAGAGTGAAAAAGCAACCTATGGACTGGGGGATAATATTTGTAAGTCATATATCTGATGAGTTAATTTCCAGAATATAATTGCTACAACTTAACTCAAGAACTCCTACGACTCAACAACAATTAACTCAACTAAAAAATGGCCAAAGGACATGAATAGACATTTCTCCAAAGAAGATATACGAATGGTTAACAGGTATATGAAAAGTGTTCAACATCACTAATAATTAGAGAACTGCAAATCAAAATCACAATGAAGTGTCACACCACACTCGTTAGGATGGCTACTATTTTAAAAAATAATAATAGCCCTAGCTGGTTTGGCTCAGTGGACGGAGCATCGGTCTGCGCACTGAAGAGTCCCAGGTTCATTCTGGTCAAGGGCACATGACCCCGCTTGCGGACTTGATCCCCAGTAAGGGGCATGCAGGAAGCAACTAATCAATGATTCTCTCTCATCATTGATGTTTCTATATCTCTCTCCCTTCCTCTCTGAAATCAATAAAATATATTTAAATAATAATAATAATAAGTGCTGGTAAGGATGTAGTGAAATTGCAACTCTTATGCACCATTGGTGGGAATGTAAAATGGTGCAGCCACTATGGAAAACAGTATGCCAGTTCTTAAAAAAATTAAAACTAGAATTACCATACAATCCAACAATCCCACCTCTACTTATTTATCCAAAAGAAAAGAAAGCAGAATCTCAAAGAGATATTTGTATACTTGTGTTCATAGCAGCAGCATTATTCACAATAACCAAAAAGTGGAAGCAACTCAAAAGTTCACCAATGGCATATGAGTAGGTAAAGCAAATATGACATATGCATGAAATGGAATATTATTCAGACTTCAGCAAGAAGGAAATCTTGCCACATGCTACAATATAGATACATCTTGAAGACGTTCTAAGGGAACTAAGCCATTATGCCAGTATGCTTTCACTTATCAGAGGTATCTAAAGGAGTCAAATTCTAGACCTAAAATGGAATGGTGGTTACCAGGAGCTGGGGAAATGAGGAGTGTTTTAATGGATATAGTTTCAGTTTTACAAGATGAAAAGTTCTGGAGATCTGGTGCACAACAAACTACTTAACATTACTGAACTGTACACTTAATAATAGTTAAGATGCAAATTGTTAGGTAAGTTCTTAACACAATTAAAAATGGCAAATAAAATAATTTTTAAGTGGACAAAAACTTGAAAGAAATTTCTCCAAAGATATACAAAGATGGCCAATAAGCACATGAAGAGGTGCTCAACACCATTGGCCATCAGGTAAATGCGATTCAAAACCACAATGAAATACCACTTTCCATCCATTACAGTGGCTATCATCAAAGGACAGATAATAACAGGTATTGGTGAGGATGAGAAGAAATTGGGACGCTCACACTTTGCTGGTGGAAATATAAAATGGGGTGGCTGCTTTGGAAAAATCTGGTAATTCCTCAAAAAGTGAAACACAGACTTACCATGACTCAACAACTCTACTTCTAGGTATATACCCAAGAGAAGTGATAACATATGTTCACACAAAACTGCTCACAGCAGCATTATTCCTAATAGCCAAAAACTGTAAGCAACCCCAACAACCAAATGATAAATACTAACTAATAAATGGATAAACAAAATGCAGTAAGTTTATCCATACAGTGGAATATGTTCGACCCTAAGAAAAGAATGGAGTAACTGATACATGCTAAAGCATGGAAAACATTATGCTATGTGAAAGAAGACAGACACAAAAGACCACATGCTCTATGATTCCCATCATAGAAAATGCCCAGAACAGGCAAATCCAAAGTGACAAGAAATAGATGAGTAGTGGCCAGGGCTGGAAGAAGGGGAGCATGGAGAGTGACTGTTAAAGAGCATAGGATTCCTGCTGGAGATGATGAAAATATTCTGTAATTAAATAATGATGATAATATGTTAGACAAATGGTTTCTGTTGCTTGGTGTGAACAAGGCCATCTTAAGCAGCAAGCTGCTCACCCAGAGAGGGGTGAGCCTGTATCACCTGAAAGGAATGTTCTTACAAAACAGGTCCATTGAACTGTTACTGCCTTGGAATATACAGCTCTTAACCACAAGCCACCTGTGTTCCTGGAAGCTCTCTATATCAAGGTTCCAGCCCTTTCGTGCAATAAATGGAGACAGATGCACATTCTTGCTGGCGTCCAACACCCTGCTATGCCCTGCCTTCCCTCACTTGGTTGTAATTTTGGAGTTTCCGGCCTCTGTCTCTGGTCTCTAGGCACTGTCCTCCAGGAGGGCTCCACCTCAGGAAATTTTCCGAATGTGATTGTAAAATGTAAATGTACTGACAACCAGTGAATTGTACTTCTGAAAATGGTGAATTTTATGGTTTGTAAATTATATCAATAAAAATATTAGAAGGAATGAAAGGAAAAGAAAAAAAGGAAGAGGAGAAGGGGCCAAATGGGAAGAAAAGAGGATTTAGAGGAGAAAAGAAAATGAGGAGGAAAAGAAAGAAAAAGAATTTAGACCAATCCCTATTTCCACATTTAGGGTAAAGACAGAACTGGTAAATGGCAGAATACTAGGTCTAGGGAATATTCTAAATTTTAGCTTTTCCTATCAAGTTATGCAGGTTCTCATTTCTATTTACTTCTAGTATGAACCATTCCACAGAGATGCAAATTAGAAAGAGCCGAAATGACAGGTACACTGTCATGAAAAGAAATAGTAAGGAAGAAATAAGGTTTTTTAAATTTAAACAGGCAACAACAACAAAAATTTAAGCAGGCATAGTAACAACAAAAACACATAGGATAAGTTTATAAGGTAAATGTTGCAATCCAATACTATGTATCAAAATAAATATTTAAAAATAACATCCTTTAGCCCTGCAATTCCTCTTTGGCATCGGACAATTATGTAGAAATATCATTACCATTTCTTTATAACAGAAAAAAAAGGAACCACTTAAATATTCATCAGAGAAACAAGTAAATAGTATAGTGTATAAAATACAATACTTGATAGCCATTTATCTATTACTTGACAATGGGAAGACATCTACAATGTGCTGAAGATCCCAGTTTACTAAACAGCATGTAAAATATTCTATTTTGTAAAATGTTACTTAATTATGGAAATTAAATATCTCTGGAAGGACATATACTCATTTCTCAATGACAGGATTTTGAGTCTAATGAATCATTATTTCACCTGATAGGCACTGGATAAACTAAGCACATTTTTGTGAAAATGTGAACTAAATACTGTAAAATCACTATAATGGTCGCTATTAATTCAATAAACCAAAGGTTGGGTAATCATATAATTTATCTAACAAACTGGGGCACTTCTAAGAATGCAAGGAGACAACATAAAGAATTATGCTGGACACAGGTAAAAATTGAGACTAACCTGAGCAAATTAAGACAAAGTCACCCTTCCCATAGGTTACTAGAATTACAAACCACGGAATAAGAATCGAAGAGTTACATATGTTGAGTTTAATGGGGAAAAGTCATGGGGTTATCTCAAAGTGATATATCACAAGGTAGTTCTAGCTGAATCTCAGAGTTCTTGATCCAGGTGGTTCACAGCCAGCGATGTGAATCAGCACTATCCAGCAAGCTTTTCCAAACTTACTATTCCTGGACCCTTCCCCTGAGATTCTGCTTCAGTAGATCTATAATGGGGTCCAAGAAGCTGTTTTGGTTTGTTGGGTGGTTTCTTTTCATTCTACAGTAATTATACATGCGCTTTGATGGTTAACTTTGTATGTCAATCTGGCCAGGCTAAGGGAAGCCCAGAGCTGGTAAAACATTATGCCTGGGTGTTTCCAGAAGAGATAAGCAGTTGAATCAGTGGACTGAGTGAAGAACGCCCTCTCCAATGCTGGGGGCCTGAACAGAATGAAAGGCAAAGGAAGGACACGTAGGCTCTTCTCGCTTGACTGCCCTGGGACAATGCCGCTCCTGTTTCTTTGATTCTCAGGACTTCGAACTTCAGGTTTAGACTAGAACTACACCACTGGCTCCCCTGGTGTAGACAGAAGATTGTGGGACTGCTCAGCCTCCACCTGAGGCAATCCCTCATGATAAATCTTTCTATGTATCTACATATATCCGTTTGGTTTTGTTTCTCTGAAAGGCCCTGGCTAATAAATGCCCCAATGGCAGAATACTAGGTCTGGGTATTCTGCCAGTAAAATGCATGTCTCTAACTTTAACCTGCATATGAATCGCCTGAGAACATTAAAATGAAATTTTATTCAGTAAATGTGAGGTGGGATGTTTCTAATAAGCTACCGGGTGGTGCAGATGTTCTGGGTCCTGGTTGGTGGGCCACACGGTCTGGCGTAGCATGGTATCTTTTAAGTCCTTAAAACTCAAAGGCTACATTTTACCCACCTGCTTATTCCCCAAAGTGACCAAATATTTAAATAACTAGAGAATCACAATCTATTTTCAGATGAGCATTACTTAACATTGATCCAAGAAGGAGGTCATACTTAATTTACTAGTAAGCTTAAAAATTCAATTTTTAATATCTAAAACTTGGAATAATTAAAACTTAATAAACTAAACAATGAGTACTGAAAATATGTAGAATTAGAGTAATTTAAACACATTTTTAAATTGGGACATAAAGAGAAAATTATATCTGGTGACAGACAGTTTCAATAAAAAGTAAGACAAACAAAATGGATTATCACCCAGTCCCTAAATCATGAAAGGGGAATGTTTCTACCCAATGTTGGCTCAAATTTCCCATTTTATATCACACTAAAACTAGACCATATGCAATATAAATATTTCGTAAGTAGCTAACTAAGAATACAGCAATCAATACACTTCATTATGCAAATGTAAGCTGAAACATTTTGGGGATCCAGCTGCTCATATTTACAATTAAACTTAAGTAGGAAAAGCAAAAGAATGTTTCTTTATTTAAGAAGTTCATGGTGCCAGACAACTTGTCTCAAAGTTTCACTTCTATTTGTTAACCAAACAAGCCTCAAACTTTCAAATCCATGTTGAAATGAAACCTATACAGCCGAAACCGGTTTGGCTCAGTGGATAGAGCGTCGGCCTGCGGACTGAAAGGTCCCAGGTTTGATTCCGGTCAAGGGCATGTACCTTGGTTGCGGGCACATCCCCAGTAGGAGATGTGCAGGAGGGAGCTGATTGATGTTTCTCTCTCATCGATGTTTCTGACTCTCTATCTCTCTCCCTTCCTCTCTGTAAAAAATCAATAAAATATATTTTTTAAAAAATTAATTAATTAATTAATTAAAAAAAAAGAAAAGAAAAGAAATGAAACCTATACAAATGTCATTGCAAAAATAAATAGCCTGAGGCAATAAATGACATAAGTTGGAGCAATCAATCTTAAATATAAACCTTGACCTTAACAAGTACTATGTCATACTTATCTTTGTATTCGTGTGCTAAACAGACTTGGATATAAGAATAAAACTTCCTAATCTCTCTACCTCTCCCAAGATTTATAGCCCGGTAGTGAACTAGGTTAGTTATCCTGGTTATTACTTTCAGGCTCATTACAACTATATTAAGAGAGTAATTAGTAGCACTTATTCATAAAAATCCAATTATGTTAATTGCAGAGGGAGGGTTTCTTATTCATTTAACTCAGAGCTCCATGAGAACTGATCACTGCTGTAAGCTTCAGCTCCTAGCAGGGCACCAATCATTATTGGTAGGTTAGGTGGCTGAAGAAATGAATAAATGGATGAATGGTGTCTAAAACATAGTAGATACCTAAAAAATATTCACTGAATTAATTAAGAGCTTGTTTTTCTAATTTATCATTACATGAAACACTATGTAATATAAATCCTACATTAAAGTATACATTGCAAACTCCATTTACATCAATAAAGCTCACCTCTATGAGATGTGCTGTGTCACCAGTAGTATGTAAGGTGGCTGTGACTGACAATTAAACTGGCGTTCCTTTGCATTCTCAGTATAGTTTCCCTTCTGCATCTTTGCAGTGCCAGAGATGGCTCAGTGTTCTAGAACATGAATTTGCTCTCTCTTTCATTAATTCACCTCAAAAAAAAAAAAAAAATTAAAAGCCTCACCATTACTAGGTGTCTCTGGGGCCTGCTTTGCAGGGTTGCCCTGGTCTTCCTTTTCTTCAGGATCGTCACTGCACTTTGACAGCCGTTTTCTTAGAGACATCTCTTCGCCCACCATTGTGTTATCTAGGAAAGAAGATGCAAAAAGTTATGAACCAAGTATCTGGTTTAGGCAAATTTCACAATATTCAGAGGTAAAAGACTGGTATATTCTCTCCCTTCTGTTTTACTTTGATCATGTTTAAGCATTTTCTGAGTACAACATACTATAACAAATGTGAAGAAATTAGTCCCTATAAAGTAACTGACTGGTTTCAAAGGCTCTTATTTAAACAGAGCCCTCATTCTTAAAGAACATTTTAACTGAACAAACAAGGCATAAGTATATGAAAAATCAAGAATTCAATAATAAAAGGTATGTACAAAGATGCCGCAAGGTAGAATACGATGAATAGTCAAGTCAATGGTGAAAACAATAATATCTAAAGGTCAGAGACAGAAGAGAACATTAAAAGATGTAAAGGTTTCACAGAATAGAAGGTTTCTGGACGTAGTCTTGAAGGAGGAGAACAGGGCACTCATGGGTAAGAAAGGGTTAAAACAAGGAACCCTGTTCAAGAGATCACAACAGATCACTTTACAAGAGGACAAGAAACAAGCTTTTGTTGAGTATCTATAAAGTGCAGGGACTCTATGTGCTTTCCGTTTTCCCATCTAACCTTCATAACAACTCTGCAAAACAGATGGTGTTACTCCTGGTTTCCATATGAGAAAAAAATAAGGCTCAAAGTAGTTACTGTCAATATCTTCCACCCCCACACCAGTTGCACAAGTTGGGTTTATTAGGAACACACACCATGGGAAACTGTGGGGTGACTCAGTCAGGGGGTATTAGAACTGACTTACTTAGGATTTGGAACTTGGCTAGGTGATTTTGGGTGAGAGTACAAAGAAGCAGAGGTTCACTGTTCCGTGGGTGCTGTCAGAAAGCTGAGACAATGCTATGACTGGGTTTTTCAACACATCTCTATAGGAAGGCTCCCTAGAAGGAAGATAAAGCTGGAATTGATAAAGCAGAAACCCTAACTGATGTTAGTCTGGGGAGGAGGACGCTGGAAATGTTGTGACTTGGACAATGACTATGTTTTGTTTGTGTTCAGACATGATGATGGCATGGACTTGTTTTTGTCTTGACCCATCGTGGTCACAGAATGGCCTTTTCTGATGCCAACGGTCACTGAAATTGTTTTCAACGGAACACCAAGAACCAGCTCTAAGCGCCGGGCTAGCTCGCAGCATCACCGAGGCCTAGCTGACAGCCCCAAGCAGCTCTCGGGTGCCGACGGCTGCTTTCCTCCTTCCCATTACAGTAACCTGTGGAGACCAAACAGCAAATGACAGGGTCACATTTGAATCCGGGTCCAATTCAAACAACATTCAATTTTTTTAAAGTTGATAAAAGAGAAATATGACGAGAGGAAAGACTAGAAAAGAGAGCTAGAATCAAATTGTAAAGGCCTAAGAAATTAGGATTTTTTTCTTTCTTTCTTTCTGTTAGGCAGTGGTGAGCCATTTTAAGCACTGGAAAGTATGATCAAAGTCAAAGTTTGGACAGATCAATGTCAAGACAGAATAAGGCTTACTCCAAAGCAGTGTTTATTATCTATTACATTTTCATTAATCTGAAGCAAAAAGAAAAATAATGAAGTACTCACTACATTAGTTTTAGAGCTACATATTTTTAAATTCTAAGATTACCATCTTTCTAAACTTTTAGGTTAAAATGTTCTCTTCTGTATGAAATGTAGTACATGGGAGTTTGATTATTTTCTTAAATATCACTGCTTGCCAAAGTAAAGATCTGACAAATGTAGATCAGTCCCCTTCCAGTATTTTCTGAAACTGAACAAATGAAACCATTAAGGAAGGGTAGGTGGATGTGTCACGTAGAAATTTTAGGAGGCCAACTAGATCTCATTGAGAGGAACCTAGGAAAGAGGTCGGGGCAACTGACACATCTGAAAGTCATTTGTGTGACAGTGACAGAGGAAGCCAGAAGAGCTTCTAGTTCTCCAACAGAAAAGATCAGAGAAGTGAGAACAGACAACTAAACGCTGAAAGATGTCCAACACATCTTGAAGTAACACATCAAGTAGAGAAGAAATCAGGGAAGGAAACCATAGAGATTGAGAGATGCAAAAAGAACCCAGATGTGTAAAAAAGGAATTATACAGGGGATAAAGTGGATTAAAAACAGACTCTACTTGTGAGTGCTTATGTGCTTTACTATACATGTATGACGTATTTTAATTTCAATATAATCTTTAAAGTCACTACTATTACTTTATTCCTCAAATGTCTTTGGTCACCATGTCTTCTGTTACCCTCTTTCCTGTCCTTAGAAAGCCCATTCTCCTCTGCCTTTCTCTATCTAGCTAACCCTACACACCCTTAAAGGTAAGAGTCACAGCCGCAGCAGCAGAACAGCAGTAGTAACAACTGCAGCTTTGACTTAGTGAGTAGCTATTATGTACCTATCATGTGCTGCTGAGTCCTTTCCATTTTCTTATCAAATCTTTACAAAGTTAGAAAGTAGGTATTATCTTCATTTTACAGATGAGAAAAATATTGTTAGGGAAGTGATTTAACTTGCCCTAAATCATATGATTCTCTAACAGCAGAACTGGGATTCAAAACCAGAACTACCGGATTCCACAGCCTATCCTGTAATCACCAGACCTGTGTCCTCTGCTAAGGTTCCTTTGACCACCACCAGTCATCTCACTGTGACTAAGACCTTACTACTATACTCAGAGAGCAATGCTGTCTCCCTCTTACACTAGCATAAGCTCTTCCAAGATAAGGACTACATGGTATTTACTCTTTGAATCCCCCAAATCTAGTGGGGAGTCCCTGGAGCATGGCAGGCATGCATTATACAGAAAGTGGATGCATCAGTTATACCACAACCCATTATCCTAAGTAAAAGGATACAATGCTCTAAGAGAATCAAGAGTAAAATATATGTTAGGAGGGAGCCAGTAAGCATCATCTTTACTGTTAACGCCTTTACACATCCTACTCCAAAATAAGATCTCCAACTGCTCTTAACTGGGGGGTGGAGGGTCCCTGGGACTCGTAAAGGTATGCAAAAACTACTTCAAATATTTCAATAATGAAAAAAAATTATACATTTGTCACATAAAACAATATGGGCTAACAAAAACAATGTCACTTTGCTTTTAGCTGACACTATCAACTCAGTGAGAAATCAGTTCTCATGTTGATTAAAAGCACTTATTAAGAGGTGAAAAAAATAACAAACCAAGTTTGACAAATAAATGATGTCTAATAGACCCAAAAAAAAGTTAAGCCTGGATACCCTGTAGAAAAAGACCGTTGTCGTGAAATTAGGAACCATCAGCCTCATCTAAAGAACAAAGTCTTACATCAAAAGCTAAAACACCATCACACTGCCATAATTCCACCTACTTATTTTAGAAGTGAGCCAAAGAAGAAAATGCTAACATCATAACAAAATCTTTTTATCAGAGTCTATACCAGGGGTGGGCAAACTTTTTGACTCGAGGGCCACAATGGGTTCTTAAACTGGACCGGAGGCCCGGAACAAAAGCATGGATGGAGTGTTTGTGTGAACTAATATAAATTCAAAGTAAACATCATTACATAAAAGGGTATGGTCTTTTTTTTTTTAGTTTTATTCATTTCCAACGCCCGTTGTCTATACTAATGCCGTTGGCCTCAAATTCCCCTATTAGCAGGAAGTGAGAACTGTAACAGTGGAAAAACACAGGATTTGGTATCAGAATACGGTAGTTTACGTCTTTGCTTCATCTTATCATTATGTACTTGGGTAAATCTTCCAACCTCTCTCAATCTGTTTTTTCATCTAGAAAATTAATATAAATGCTACTACAGTTTATCATCATAAAAAAGTATGATAATATGCACTAAAGTGCCAACATTTTATTAACAACCAAGTGAAAAGAATTAAGTAATCTGATATCTACACACGTACCTCCTGTATGCTAAATGAAACAGTCAAACATTAAGCCATGTCATTCTCAAATTCTACTTGTTTGCTTTATGATGTACTAGATGAGGGTAAATAAAGTGCCATAATTACATACTTCCTCAAGTGCAGCTCAAAGATCATGTGGTTTTCAAGGTAATATTAACATTTTATTATTGTCATACATACAGATGTTAGGAAGGATAACTATTACTTAAAATGGCTCACCTCAATTCTGACCAAATCCTTAGATCACGTAGATGGTAAAAGTATGAGATGATGTCTAAACTGAGTTCCTCCTGCCATGCATGTCAGCTAACAGTATATAGCTGTTACAGCAAAAAATGGAGGCAAATTATAGTAATGCTCAGCTCAATTGTTCCTTCTCTAGACAGATGGGTCATTTTGGCCTCTGTATGGAGAGCAGATCACAATGAGGTCAGGAGTGCAAGCAAAGGGCCAGTGAGCAGACACTGCATTCACCCAGGTGAGGGATGAAAGAGAGAACCACTCATCTAAAATAGAACTGAATGATCCCTTACCAATCTAGACAGTAGCTAGGCAAACAACTTGAGCTGTTGCAAAGTCAAAAATTCAAACTGTAATTAATGCTACCCGGTTTTTAAGTGCTAAGATGGACCACTGATCTTATGTGAGGCATACCATATGTTTTCTTGCCCTCCCATTAACACAGCACCTGGAAGGGGAGTTTATCCTCCTTGCGTCCTATCATCTCCAGGTCACCTTTCTCCTCCCCAGGTCAGCCAGATTATCACAACTGATACCTCTCCTGTTGCAAGTATATGCTGTCTTCCTGATCACTACCCTCATTCACTGAAGAGGTGAACACCTCACTCACTCCCCATCCTCTCACTAATTTTCCATACTTCATCACCCATGTACACAGATCCATCCAATACCCTGTCTTTCAATCTCAACTTCTTCTTTTCTCCAACAAGCTGTTCCTATGTCCCAGTTACACCTTCCCCTAGAACTTCCTGTCACCAATAACTGCTCCATGTCCATAATTCTGATTTCCAGCGTCTAACCCTCTGAACACCACTTCACTTACTCTGATACCTCCACACCAATTCTTTAATTCCCTTCTCCACATACCAGTCCACATTTCTCTGAGCTCCAGGCTCATATCCAAAGGCCTATTTCAAGTAGATGTCTCATAGGCATCGCATAACATGATCAAAACTGAATTTCTGATATTCCCTCCAATTCCATTCTTCTTACTGCCTTCCCCATCTCAGTTAATGGGACTAACAGTGAATCTTTGCCCAGATTTAAAAACAACAACAACACTAGGAAGTGATCCTTGATTCTTTAATCTCCCTTATCCAATCCAACAGCAAGTCCAATTTACTCTGCCTTCAAAATATATACCCAATTCTAATCTTTCCTCACCATATCCACCACCTTTACCACAGTCTAAGCCACTGTCACCTCTCACTATAGTAGCCTCCAACTGGACTCTCTTCAATTTCTCCCCTCTGTACTATTTTTTAACATAACACCCGAGTAATCCTTTTTAAAGATGTCAGAGCAAGTCACTCCCCTGCTCTAAATCCTTCAAATGATGGATGTTGTTTTAAGTTCTCATCATTTTCTAGTAACTCCTCCGTGATCTGCCACTCACCACCTACCCTCTCCCTCCAGCATCCTCAACCTCCTACTACAATTCTCTCACTTGCTCTACTCTAGTTACTTTGGCCTTTTGCTATTTCTTGAGCAAGCCAAGCTCATTCCCACAGCTGTCCTCGAGGCTTTCTCCTTCGCTTCATTCAAGTTCTCAGCTCAAATGCCCCTCAACTAAAATAAACACTCTCACACCCTGTTACTCTTATTCGTTACCCTGCTTTTTCTTCAAAGCACTTATTACCCAATACATTATAGCACTTATTATCTATCTACCCCACAAGACTATAATCCCCATGAAAAGTAGAATTCTGTCTAGTTCACCATTTTACCCAAGTATCTAGAACTACACCTGGAATATACCTACTCATTTGTTGAGCGAATTAATAAATGGATACCAAGCATTTTCATATACATTAAGAAAATAAAACAATTGTGCTTCATATGTCCATAAAACAATCAGTAATAGGCTAGTATAACAGTTGGAATTGAGGTTCACTTTTATTTCTAACTTTACCCATTAATATTAAATGATAAATATAATGACGTTATATAACTAGGTCAATGAGGATATTTATTTAGTTTGGGATTTAAGTTGTAAGTATATACATAAAAACGATCTGTTCTAGAACTTAAGACTATTCATCAACATTTGCCATTCAGGACCCAATTCTAAGCCTAGATTACCTAAGAGACTCTGAAAAACAATTTGCTGGCAAATGCCATACTCTTTACTCCATTAGAAACCTCTCAAACTTGAGCAACTGTTCTGAAACAATTCAAATTAGAATAAACATGATCTGAATTGTTAGTAAGTTCTCTTAATGGGTACTTACTATTTTCTTCACTCTTTGATAAGAACTTTGTGTACATTATCTCCTTTACTGCTAACAATAACCATATGTTGGGGTAAATCCTGTCCCCATTTTCAAACAGAAAAAAAAGTAGTGACTGCCAGAGCATAATTATAAATGACAATAAAGAAAGAAAACTTTAAAAGTATGACTCAACATTAAAAAAAGAGAACAAGTAGAAGTTTTATGTTTTGTTTTCAATGTGATCAAAGGAGTTATGTTTCTTATGCATCCCCTCATACATCATTGTATCAAAGCAGACCTTCATGCTTCAGTGACCTTGGCACATCTTTAAAAGGCTACGTTTAAAAATAGAAGGCAAGGCAATTTAGACTAAAAATCTTTCTTAAGTTCTGACACTTAAAAGATATGTGCCAATCAATTATCTGAAAATAAAATTCATGTATATTCAGCACCTCTTTCTACAATGATATTAGCAAACAAGTCCTCATGGAGGAAGTAGCATTCATTCGAGCCAGAGTTCAAAAGAAGAACTAGAAGTTTGCTAGGCATCAAAACAGGATGGGAAGAGAGCACACTATGAAAAACATGAGCAAGTACAGACCTTGTTCATGTATTTAATGACCTTGACATTCTTTAAAAGGCTGTGATAGTTTAAACATAGAAGGCAAGGCAATTTGCCAAAAAATGTTTTTCAAACATTATTTCAAACATTTTATTGAGGTGTGTGCCGAGCCGTAGGATACGCAGATTACCACGATAGTCTGTACCAGTGGTCGGCAAACTCATTAGTCAACAGAGCCAAATATCAACAGTACAACGACTGAAATTTCTTTTGAGAGCCAAATTTGTTAAACTTAAACGATATAGGTAGGTACATTGTTATTAACTTAATTAGGGTACTCCTAAGGCTTAGGAAGAGCCACACTCAAGGGGCCAAAGAGCCGCATGTGGCTCTCGAGCCGCAGTTTGCCAACCACGGGTCTGTACCCTCCAGAAGTGAAAATCCAGTGGGCAAAAGTCATTAAAATGTAATCATAACACCTAATGGTGTTACAGAACAGTAGTTGAGATATCATATAGTATGAAGGGAGTTCAGCCTGGTGGCCAACTGATCTTCGGGGCAATTAGAAAAGGTTTCCTGAAGAAAGTAAAATTTAGTTTAAATCTTAAAGGAAGAGAAGGAATAAAGCTGAGCACAGAGCAAGCAGAAGGGCAAAAGTCAAAGTCAAAGGCCTTTACGAGGCCATTCCAAGGAGTCTGGAACTTAGTGCACAAACAAGGAGCTGATAGTTTTTTAAATAACAGGGTGACTTGACATTTGTCTTTAGTAAGATAACTCGGGTGACAATATGACAGATGTGCTATGAAAGAAGATAATTGACAGGGAGAACAGAGCTCACACAAAAAATGATAAAGGTCTGAAGTAAGGATCAAATGACATGAGTTTACTAAGTGAACAAACGAAGAAAGAAGAGATAAGGGAGATAAATTTACAAACATTAATCTGAGGCATCTATGAGATATTCCGATGGCTATATCCAGAAGGCAGTTGTAAATCGAGATCCCAAGTGAGTTTTCTAACGCAGCAACTTTAGAAGAGAAAGGAGTAGACAAGTTTAATATGATGTGAGTGTGGGTCAGCCAAATGCTGATGACCAACAGGCAGATGAATACACAAGTTCAGACTGAAGATGGAAATCTGGGATTCATCAGTATGCACAGGCAGCAGCTAAGGCCAAGGCACAGGAAGGAGATTGCCCAGGGAGACCATAAGTCAAGAGGTTACCTAGGAAATAATAAAGCTAATATTAACTTTACACTATGATTCATTTCTATGCAGGTAGACAGGTACTAATATCCCATTTTACAGGTGGTTAAGTCATTTCCCCAATATCATAAGGGAATTAAGGAACACTAAAAAAGCAAGACTAGGAGAAATTAGAGGAGAACCAGGAGCAAGCAATGTTCAAAATCAAGTTAGACGATTCAAGAGGTAATCTATGGCCAATATCAAGGAGAATTTAAGTAGAACCAAAAAATGGAGGCCTCAACCAGGTAACTCAGTTGGTTACAGCATCATCCCAATACTCTTAGGTTGCAGGTTCAATCTCTGGTCAGAGCACATACAAGAAGCAACCAATAAATACATAAATAAATGGAACAACAAATCGAAGTTTCTCTCTCTCTCTCTCTCTCTCTCCCTCCCTCCCTCCTTTCCTTCTTTCCTCTCTCTAAAATCAGTAAATATTTTAAATGGAGAAAAAAAGGATAGTGATATTTTACAATTTGGGGACATTAATAGCTATGATTTACTTCTAGTTAGTTTCAGGAAGGGCAAAGAAATGTATTGGACTGGGTTGCAAAATGACCTGAGGAAGTGAAAACAATGATCATAAGACTAGTCTTGCAAGAGGCCCAGCAATGAAGACACCAGGCATTAATTTTTACTAAGTCAGTAACACTTACTGTGCTTGATGCCAGGTTAAGTGAATCACATATCTCATTTAACATTTCCATTTTAAAAGACACAAAAGGTTTGGAAATGCTATGAAACTTGTTCAAAGTCACATAGCCAGTAAGTAGCAGTAGAAACATTTATACCCAAGATGTCATAAAGCTGACTAGATAACTTTTAAAATACAACACACTGATTAAACAATTATTTCTTAAGAATCTAATCTATGCGTTGGTTTTGTAATATTCAGTTTAGTTAAAAGGTGAAGAAATTTAAAAAAAATAAACAAAAATTTGCAATAGTGAAGGTCCTTCGGTTCTTCTACTCTTCAGTCTGGCACGCCTTAGTCCTACCAGGTATTCAGGAGAATGTTGAATTTCCCTGCGATACACTGTTCCTCCGTGTTGTAAACCACAGTCCAGATTTTAAAGCAGGCCGTATTTGTTTCCCAGACTGCCTTAATTTATATTTACCTAAGAGTCAGTTTGTGGCTCAGTCTCTGGGTGGCAGTGTTTCTGGATTGACCTTCGAGGCTATACGGCCTCTCTGTCCAGTTTAGGGTTTATTTTCTCTATTGCTCTTAAAACTGGCCGTAATATTCAATTTGATAGCATCTAATTTGGCCTAATAAAGTGTTAATAATCTGCTGTTGATCCCACTTAATGTATTTTTCATTTCAGTTATTGTATTCATTTCTGATTGTCTTTTAAAAAGATTTTTTTTTAAGTATTAAAATTCAGCTGAGTAAATCTGAAGATCTAATTGTTTTTATTAAGCAGTTCAATTGGACAGCATCCCATTAGCAACTAGAAGGGTGCTCTGATAAGTTGTACAAAATGAAAGGTTTTTATAGGCAGGAAGAGGGTAGTACTAAGAAGGTAAGGGTGGACTATTTCAGGCAAGGACACCTTCCCGCAGGGGAAGGCAGGGGTCTTATCAGGTAGATTAAGATTATGTTTCTGGGAGAGATCAAAACTGCAATCAGATCAGGTATTAAATCTAGATTTGGGAGCATGGGCTTTCAGCAAAAACGATGCCCTATTGGGCCCATGGTTTCCTGTTTAACAAAAGCAAAACAAAAAGAATTGATTTGAGAAACAAATAAACCAGGTTAAAAGAAGTGTCAACTTTAGCCTGCCTAGAGTGTTCCTATTAATAACGCTTGCAAAAGAACCTATAAATCTATAAAACAAATAAATATTGAGCACGTACTCTCAGTGAAGAACTTTGCTGTAGCACACCTAGGGTTCAGTGGGGGATGGGAGGTGGGGTAGAGAGGAGAAACAATTGCAGATAAATTTACAATCCAAACATAAAATTTCTTCCTCTTCCTTCTAAACACAATCCCACAATAGTTACATATCAAAGAATTAGGTCACTAAGTCAATTAGCAAAACTAAAGAACACAGACAGGTTTTCCGAACATCTATATGGTCACCATATTTACTAATCTTATCTGATAAATTCCAAAAATAAATTAAAAGCATTTTCCACTTCCCTCCCAAGGGAAACAGGCACTCTTCCCTATTTAATTATTTCCTATTCAAAAGTTCCTTTCCCTGTCCTCCAACTCTTCCACTCTTTCTTTGTGCCAGGTTCCAGGCCAGACTCTAGAGCAGCGGTTCTCAATCTGTGGGTCGCGACCCCTTTGGCGGTCGAACGACCCTTTCACAGGTGTCGCCTAAGACCATTTGAATATCAGATATTTACATGACGATTCATAACAGTAGCAACATTACAGTTAAGAAGTAGCAACGAAAATAATTTTATGGTTGGGTCACAACATGAGGAACTGTATTTAAAGGGCCAGAAGGTTGAGAACCGCTGCTCTAGAGAATGAAGCCATAAATAAGATGGGGACTAGTTAGCGCTCATGAAATTTACCTGCTAGTAGAGGAAACAAAGCATCTAAGTAACTAATGCAGCTTGCTACAATGGATGATTAACTGCAGCTAAGGAAAACAGAATGCTGGGAGAACCTCACCAGGACAGGAAGTGATAGTCAGGATTCCCTGAAGTGATATTTGGGCCGATAATGAAGGATACATAGGAGTTGGAGGAAGGGAGAGAATAGTGCCTAAGAGGTGGAGATCTTAACGAGAAAGAGGCTTTCTTAGAACAAAAATAAAACCCGTGTGGCTGGGGACCAGAGAGCCAAAAGAAAAGTGGGCCCAAATCAACTGGAGACAGGAAGAGTGGCGGCAGTAATTTGGTCTTTATGCTGATGAGAAGTGGGAAGTCTTTGAGAGTTCTACGTGTGTGATGCATCGAGACACATGTATTTTTAAATGGTTACTTTCTTTATTAGGTGATTACTCTTGAATGTCTCAAAGCTCCTTCCAAAATCCATCCTCATGTCTAGACAACACACAAATTTCCCTAACAAGTCATTCATCCATACCGTCTAAATCAGTGGTTCTCAACCTTGGCTGCACATTAGAATCATCCGGGAATCTTTTTAAAATCCTGATTTCTGGGCCTCACCCTCCAATGTTGTGGCCCCACCCCATAACCAAGAAACAGAATTTCCGGAGGATGAGACCCAGAAATCAGGATTTTAAAAAGATTCCCAGGTGATTCTAATGTGCAGCCAAGGTTGAGAACCACTGGTCTAAATTATGGGGGGGGTGGGGGGGGGATTGAAGTTTAATTTTATGTCAAGAGAAAGGCAAGTATTCTGAAAAATAAAAAAGTAGTTTAAACAGATGGCAGTCCCTTAATTATTAAGAAGTGGCCAATCAACTTAATCTACACATACATAGAGACTATAGAGTTTATAGTTGTTTCTTCCTTACAAATAACTTCTAAATATACATGTCACCTAAGATGCGTGGCTATTAGCATTTAAGAGCCACGGAAACTTAATTACATCATAATATTTAAGACTAAATTACGAGCTTAATTAAAGGCTTTGGTGCCAAGGCAAGCAAATGTAGATGTATTGAAGTGTCAATCATCCCTTCGCACATGTTTTTTGTTTTGGGCTCTTCCCCACCCCCCCTTAATCAATTAGAAGCCGACTTCCTGAGTGCATTTTTGGTTTAAGGAATAAAATGTCTTCTAAGTCATAACTTTCTTCACTACCGACTTGCGAGATGCCACGGCATGTGTGGGACACCAAAGCCATCTCCGACGCTGCCAGCCAGCGGGGGCCCGCTGGTAACTTTCCCGCCCTCTCCATCACGCCAACTCCCCAGGACCCGCGGAGCCGCCGCCTCCTCCGCTCCCCATCCCAGGACCAGGCCCGGCCCGCGGGGCCGGAGTTGCAGCCGCCGCCTCTATCCCCTTCCTCTCGGCCGGGGTGGGTGGACCCGGGCGGGCAGTGAGGATCGGATCCGGAGCAAGAGCATTACCTGGGGCCGGAGCCCGGCAGCGGGGACCTCGGCAAGGAAGGCAGAACCCGGGGCCGTCGGAGCGCGGCCGGCAGGAAGGTCAGCTCTTCGGGTGTCCACGGCCGGCAACACCGCCAGCCCGGCCGCCGACGAAGATAAAGCGCCGGACTCCCGGCCCCTCCGCCCCCAGCCTCGCGGCCCGCTACGCAGCGTCACGCGCACGGTCCGCGCCGGCTCAGGATTTCATTGGTGGCCCGGCAGCCACCAGGCTCCGCCCACCGCTCCCGGCGGCCCCGCCCCTTTCCGCGCGCGTGTCTCCCGGGCGAGAGCCCCCAGCTGGCCCTGCCGCGGGGCGCTGGGAGTTGGGCTCCAGTAGGTGGTGACGCCGGCGGCGGCAGCTGGCTTTTCGTTTCTGCCCTGGCGATCCGATGGGCGGCAGGTATGAGACCGAGACAACGTCCTGCGAGTGCGAAGAGGCACCCCGCCCGGTAGCACGGGACTGGCGAGACCGGTGCGTCTTCTGGAGACTCGCGGAAGCCGCCTCTAAAACTGAGGATCGGTGCAGTTCGCCCTGACCCTCTAGGAACAACACAGAAACGCTAGTCAGAAGCGTTTGTCTTTGTCATGGGACGCTTTTTTATCAACTATACGGGACTGTGGGTGTCCTTCAGCACGAGCGCACTAGATGAGACAGTGAGATACGTGAAATGATGGGCAATTATGTAATTAAAAGGGGGACTTTCATAACCAAACAGAAAACGATGCAGAGAGAGGTTTAGGACATAGATTAGCTAGGACAGTTAATTGCTTAGGTTTTACGAAGGTAAGGGTGTTAGGTGAATTTAAAGTAAAGTAGGGAATTATGAGAGCAGCAGGGACTGAAGGGCCACAGTCCCAGCCTGCAAATCAGCACAAGCTAGCCTAGCCTAGCCTGCCTAAATCACTTGGACGCGATTCCAAACAGATAGGGTCAGGCTGCCCTGAACACATAGATGGGTCAGGTTTATCTGAACTGACTACCCTCTGTGGCCCTTTTATAACAAAGAGGATGGACAGCTACCTGTCCACCCAGCGCAGGCAGCACTTCACCCCAAGACAGAAGCTGCATCAGCATCCAGTCCAATTCAGTACTGGCAGTCATTGGGAACCGGCCCAGTTTGCCTTTTGTACAACTGTGATTGCTGCTTCTGCCAACTGGATGACGATAGAATCTAGTAGATCCCAATGGCTTGTGTACTTTACCTCTCCCCTCCCATTAGCTAAGGAGCAGTAGGAACACAGGGACTCATTCCCGTCAACAATGAGAAGACTTGTGTGTTCCTCTCATATACTCACTCAAAAAATATTGTTTTGTTATTGGTGCTAGGGGCACAGCAGTGAATAGAACAGAAGCTCCAGCACTTAGAAGCTTATGTTTCTAGTGCAGAAAACATTGAAACAAGTAAATGAGATGATTGCAGGTGGTAGTAAGTATTGGGAAGAAAGCAAAACAGTATGGTCATGGAAGGACTTTTTGAGGAGGTGATTGGAGCTAAGACTTAAATGAGGAGAAGGTGCTGACTGTGCCAACGATGGGAAGATGAACATTCAGGACAGAGGACAATGGATGTGAATTTAAGGTGCTGATGCTAAGCAAGTTTGGCTTGTTTGAGGAACAGAAGGCCAAGAGGCTTGAAGCACCATGTGGAACAGGGGTCCTCAAACTTTTTAAACAGGGGGCCAGTTCACTGTCCCTCAGACCGTTGGAGGGCCGGACTATAGTTTTTAAAAAAAACTATGAACAAATTCCTATGCACACTGCACATACCTTATTTTGAAGTAAAAAACCAAAATGGGAACAAATACAATATTTGTATTTGCATTGTGGAGGGTAGGAGTTTAAGGTTGGACAGTTAAGCAAGAGCTTAATCGTGTTGGATTTTTTATTGCAGTTAAGTGTTGTTTTGTTTTTTTTAATCAACTTATTTTGTAGAGAATGACTTTGAGGAGAACAGAAATGGAGAAGCTGGAGAATGATAGGAAGCTATTGGACAAGTTATGAGATAGAGGATGGTGACCTGGATTAGGGTGGTTGCTATGGAAATAGAAGTAGAAGAATTTCAGGATATTTCTTGAGGTGCAGGTGTGAAGAAAGGTAGTAAACAAGGTAACTCCCAGGGTAATAAGTGAATGGGAGAATGGCAATGCCATTTACTTCAAGGAGGAAGACCACTTAATATGATTGGAGGGACCTTGAAAGCCTCTGCCCTTACTAAGCCTCTCCCGCCACTGGCCTGAAAATCCTTGGGATCAAGGCTAGGTTAAATTTGAATGTTGCTTCATCATATTCCAGAAAAAACACATGTAGCCCTAGCCAGTTTGGCTCTGTGGATAGAAGGGCCTGTGGACTGAAAGGTCTCGTGTTCGATTCTGGTCAAGGGCACATGCCTAGGTTGCAGGCTTGATCCCCAGTAGGGGGCGGTCAGGAGGCAGCCGATCAATGATTCTCTCTCATCATTGTTTCTATGTCTCCCTCTCCCTCTCCCTTCCTCTCTGAAATCAATAAAAAATATATTTTAAAAAAACAAAAACACATGTAATAGTTGCTAGGGATATAAACATGAATAAGAACAACTGTCTATTGGGGAGATAGGTAATAACTAAACCATTTCAAGACAATAAGATGTGTTATGATAAAAAGAGGTAGGTTGTGCACCAAAGGGTCCCTGGTTCAATTCCTGGTAAGGGCACATACCCAGATTACAGCTGGGTCCCCAGTAGGGGGTGTGCAGGAGGCAGTTGATTGATGTTTCTCATATTGATGTTTCTTTGTCTCTCTCCCTCTTCCTTCCTCTCTTTCTAAAACCAATTAAAAAGGAAAGGGAAGGGAAGGGAAAGGAAGGATAAAGTTGCCTAACAGGGTCGTTGTAAGGGTTAAATGAGTTAATGCCTACAAAGCTCCAAGTACAGGCACTGGCATATAAAAGTGCTGCATAAATACATTGAAGTTCATCATTATTGTTGATGTTATTATCTTCTGGATACAGTGGAAGCAGAAGGAATGACTATCACTCTATGAGAGGAAATGTTGAAATGGAGGAAGGCAGTATTATTCATAATAGTCAAGAAGTGAAAACAACCTAAATGACCATCAACTAATGAATGGATAAAGAAAGTGAATATCCATATAATGGAATATTATTCAGCCATAAAAAGAAATGAAGTACTGATATATGCTACAACATCGATAAAACTTGAAAACATTCTGCTAAAGTGTAAAATTGTTGTCACAAAAGACCACATATTATGTAATTTCATTCATGCGACATGTCCAGAATAGGTAAATCCATAAACAGAGAATGGATTGGTGGTTGCCTAGAACTGGCATAGTTGGAGGGAAATTGGGAGTGACTGTTAATAGATACAGTTTTCTTTTGGGGGGTGGTAAAAGTATCCTAAAATTAATTATGGTGATGGCTGCATGCACAACTCAGTGAATATACTAAAAACCATTAAACTGTGCACTTAAATGGGTGAATAGTATGGTATGTTAATTGCATCCCAGTAAAGTTACTTTAAATGGGCAATCCCTTGATCAGGAATGAACCAGCAACCTCTTGGTGCCTGGGACAATGCCCAACCAACTGAGCCACACCAGCCAAGGCAATTTTCATGCACTTTAAATTCTACTACATTTGTGTACTGATACTTTAGATCATTACTATAAATAGAACACAAATAAATGAAACTATTAATGATAGCATAATTAATGATTTTGTTGAAATGTTAGCAAGATAAAGTTATGGCATAAATATAGGATGATCTATGAATTACATGTGTTTTAATTTTATTCCTCATACAATACATCATCAGCCAAAAATCTAGACATATGCAATAATATTTAAATTGTAATTTTTTGACATTTCACTTTTCTTTAAGTCATATAAAAAGTATAGCTTTCCATATATTTTCCCATTTGGTTGTTATAAATGTTTACTTATACTCTATTTGTTGAGGTAGGAGGGTATACTATATTTAATAGTCTGTTAACTTGATTTATAACTTTTAAAGACTTAAAGATAAGGCATGTGGACCTCAATTTGTTTTTTGTCCTCAGACACATAAATGTTATTGGTGGGCCTACATACAGCATGTGTGTGCTGTCTTGTTTGCAGTTAATCTATATACTTCTTAACCAACTACTTCAACCTCCTACACACACACACACACACACACACACACACACACAATTTTGTATTGCTTCAGTAGAAAAGAGTTTTACCCACTCTTGATTCCCCTGTAGTGTCTATCACAGTGAGTGTAGGCACCTATAAATAGGTTTTGAGTTTAACTGAATTACATATATAGGAAGTTGGAGGGATACTTGAAGAGATTTCTCTTGGATATGGTAGATTAAAGAAATCCAAAAAGAGGCAGCAATGATAGGTATGGAGAGTCAAGTCATTTGCCCTGGGGACATATAAAGCATAAGCAATAGGGAACAAGCTTACCCAATTTGCTTCACTAACGTGCATCCTTTGGCACAATGAACAACTCACATAGGTAGGTGAGAGGTTCACTGACTCAGAGTAGGGCTGGCCAATGCATGGTAATGAGACATCTCTTCTTGGTATATTGTTTTAGAAGGAGAAGTAGCAAGACATTGTACTTCATACTCAGGGATAAAAAGCCACTCTCTAGAATTATATAAGATCCTCTACTCAATATTCTAACAGTCCACTTTTTAAAAAAATTTCAACTGGACTCTAACTCTCTAGAAATGAACAGTAAAAATTCAAGTAATAATTGTGGCAGACTTAGCAATATAATGAACAGCCATTCATTAGGAATTTGACTAAGACTCCCTAATAGGTTGTTGGCGCTGAATACATTTTAAATAACAAAAATAATATTGAGCAACAATTAATTTTCCCAAACAGCTACCAACTAGAAGCAATCACCCTCACTGGCCGAGTTCATGCTGTTGCAGCGTTAGTATGAAACAATGGATCCAGGACTTCACATTTCAGGTGAGAAGGCAGACTTGCACAAACGTTAGAGGATTGTCTCCCATCTGTGGGAACACAGAATGTAGGTCAAAATGTGCCGCTTCTGGGCAAGAACAAGTTGTCTTGTCACAGTGGTTCTGGGCAAGAACAAGTTAGTTTGTCACCTCCTCCATATTCAGAGTAAATTTTGTGACTTGAAAGGTTAGTATTGGAGATAATGACAGGAGCAAAAAACATAGAAGTCAGGAGACACAGGTTGTATTCAGGAAATAATGAGTAATCAAGTTGGCCAGGAGACCTAATGCTTTTCAAACTTTTCTGCCAAGGTATTTCCTCACAGAGAAAGAATAAACTTGAATGCCCCACTTGCCAAGAAATTTAGGCATTTGTCCCATATCCACTCCCAATGTCTTTGAAGCCTCTTGTTTTATCTTTAAAATGAATGCAAATTTTGTGTATTAGTCTATCATATGAAGGGTATCATATAAAAATAATATTTTATCCCTGGCCAGTGTGGCTCAGTTGGTTGGAGTATCTTCCTTTACTCCAAAAGGTGGCGGGTTCAATTCCCTGTTGGGGCATGTATGGGAGGCAACCCATCAATGTTTCTCTCTCACATCGATATTTCTCTCTCTCTCTCTCTCTTCCTCTCTCTCCTTTCTTCTCTCTAGAATAAATTTTTTTAAAAATAAGGTTTTAAAGATCTATTGGCAAAGGAGAAAACAAGTTTGCTATACTATCCTTGGCTAATAGATTTTCTTGGAAAAATAGGTTCCTACTGCTCCTGGTTTTACTCTATCATACATCTGACAAAACAGTTTATATAAATGCATATTTTTCAAATTTTGTGAGAATTATCATAAATATGAGTATTTTCAAAATATGCATATGTTTTAAAGATTAATAATAAACTGAATGATAAATAACTACCACTCAACTTATGAAACAGAACATTCCAGAACCTTAAAGCTCCCAGTGTGTCTGCCCCTCCCAGATTTTTCTTCTGCTATTCTCCCTTCCTAAAACCACTATCTTAAACTTTAGGTTAATCATTCTTCTGTTTTTCTCTGTAATTTACTAATTTACCACAAATGAAGACTTTTCTAAACAATATAACATAAAGTAGCATAGATAACTTTATTTGTGCCCTTGATATAAACAACATATGTATAGTGTACACGTTGCTTTTTTAGTTCCACATTGTTTTTGTGATTCATCCATGTCCGTGTGTGTGACTAAAGGTCATTCATTGTTGCTTACACAGCATATCTTTTTATATTCATTCCCGTGTTGCTGGACATGTTGGTTGTTTTCAGTTTTTGTAATCACAAAGTTTTGTGTCTCCAGATGCACACGGGAAAGAATTTCCCCTAGGGTGAATATCAGGGAGTGAAATTGCAGGTCATAAGGTATATATATATCTTCAGTGTTAGTAAATTTTCTAAGGATGCCTACAAAAATATCTTCCATCCGCATGCTTTTCTTATAATGTGGCTTTGACACACCTCCCTCTGAAGGTGGGAGTCTGTGTCCCCATCCTTGGTTAGCAGGTGGGCTTTTTGTAACTGTTTCAACCAATAAAGAAGTATGTGACTTTCAAAGCTAACTCATAAAGAGCCATGCATCTATTCTTTTGTTAGCTTAGATTCATGCTCTTAAAATATTTAAGCTTCCATATAAGTACCCTGACTACCCTGGGCCTGAGTCTACCTTGCTGGGAGCTCAATCTAATCACCTATGTGAAGAGATGGCATGGAGGGGCCCTGAGGCAACATGAAGAGAGACCCCAGCCAGTTCCCTGGTCCCAACCCCTAGGTGTTCCTCTGTGAATGAAGGATTGATTATAGAGTTGCCCAACCAAGCCCTTGCTGACCCATAGAAACTGGGTCATCAATTCACCAAGTTTGGTGTGGTTTGTACACAACAACAGAATACCAGAAACATACTAAATTGTCTTCAAAAGTGGTCGTATCAACTTTTCCTACTAGTGAATGGGAGTGCCCGTTGTTCTCCAGTCTTTAGTTTTTGCCTGTCTGGTACGTGGGATTATGGTTTTAGTTTTAATTTCTCTGATTACCAGTGACATTCGGGCTTTTTCATATATCTAGAGGCCATTCGTGTTTGTTGGTTTATTCCATAACATCAAGGTTTTTGCTTGTATTTCCATTAGACTTTCTTTGTAGGATTTAAAAATATTACAGGTAGCCCTAGAAAGTTTGGCTCAGTGGATAGAAGGTCAGCCTGAAGACTGAAGGGTGCCGGGTTCGATTCCAGTCAAGGGCACGTGTCTTGGTTTCAGGCTTGATGCCTGGCCTGATTGGGGCTCGTGCAGGAGGCAGCCAATCGATGTGTCTCTCTCATATCGATGTTTCTCTCTCTGTCTCTCCCCCTTCCTTCCACTTTCTCTAAAAATCAATGGAAAAATGCCATCAGGTGAGGATTAACAACAAAAATTATAAATATTAATAGTTTTTCAGTTATATACATTACAAATATCTCTCCAAGGTTGTTTCTTGCCCTTTTCATTATTATTATTATTATTATTATTATTATTTTATTGTTTAAAGTTTTACATATGTCTCCTTTTTCCCTGATTGACCTCCCCCCCCCACACTCCTACCCCTGAGAGCAAGCCCCCACTGCCCCAGTGTCTGTGTCCATTGATTATCCTAATATGCATGCATGCAAGTCCTTTTGTTGATCTCTAATCTCCCCCCTCCCCTGCCATTTGTCTCTGGATCTATTTTTGTTCATCAGTTTATGTTAATCATTAAATCGCACATATGAGTGAGATCATGTGATATTTATCTTTCTCCAACTGGCTTATTTCACTTAGCATAATGCTCTTCAGTTCCATCCATGCTGTTGCAAATGGTAAAAGTTCCTTCTTTTTTATAGCAGCGTAGTATTCCATTGTGTAGATGTACCACAGTTTTCTAATCCACTAATCTGCTGATGGGCACTTAGGTTGTTTCCAAATCTTAGCTATTGTAAATTGTGCTGGTATGAACATAGGGGTCCATATATCCTTTCTGATTGGTGTTTCTGGTTTCTTGGGATATAGTCCTAGAAGTAGGATTACTGGCTCAAATGGGAGTTCCATTTTTAATTTTTTGAGGAAACTCCGTACTGTCTTCCACAGTAGCTGCACTAGTGTTCATTCCCACAGGCAGTGCACGCGGGTTCCTTTTTCTCCGAGTCCTCTGCAGCGCTTGTTGTTTGTTGATTTGTTGATGATAGTCATTCTGACAGGTGTGAGATGGTACCTCGTTGTTGTTTTGATTTGCATCCCTTGGATGATTAGTGACTTTGAGCACATTTTCATTTATCTCTAGGCCTTTTGTATGTTCTCTTTCAAAAAGTGTCTATTTAGGTCCTTTGTCCATTTTTTGATTGGATTGTTTAGCTTCCTTTTGTTAAGTTGTATGAGTTCTCTGTAAATTTTGGAGATTAAACCCTTATCTGAAATAGCATTGGCAAATACATTCTCCCATGCAGTGGGCTTTCTTGTTTTGTTGATGGTTTCTTTTGCTGTGCAGAAGCTTTTTATTTTGATGTAGTCCCATTTGTTTATTTTCTCCTTAATCTCTATTGCCCTAGGAGCTGTATCGGTAAAGATATTGCTATGACATATGTCGATATTTTGCAGCCCTTTTCATTATTTTATTGTGTATTTTGATGAATAGAAGTTAGTAATATTTTCCTTTATGGTTTAAGCTTTTTCTGTCTTAAATTCTTACATCATGAGATCACAGAGAAGTTCTCCTATAATTTATTTAAGGAGTTCTACAAGTTTTGTTTTTCCACATTTAAATCTTTAATCATCCATTTGGAATTTATTTGATAAAGAAATGTTTTTATCAGGTCCAAATGAGCATCTTTTCTCAACTGAAAACTCTGTTGTATATTGAGTACCAACAGCAGTGTCTGTTTCTATGCTTTATTGTCAGTTGCATTGGTTTACTTGCCAATTCTTTTGTCAATACCACATTGATTCAATTATTATAATTAAATAAGATTTTTTTTTTATCTAGTAGGGCATGACTCTCTTGCCTGATTTTTCTTATTCACAATTTATTTAGTATTTATATATTTATTTATTTATTTATTTATTATTTAGTTTTCTTTAATGTCTTCAATAGTTTTATAAATTTCTCCAAGATCTTACACATTTTTGCCTGATTTATTACAAATAACTTATACTTTTTGTTGTTACAATAAGGCTATCATTATTTTTTAAATGTTTTTATTGATTTTAGAGAGAGTAAAAGGGAGATAGATAGAAACATCCATGAGAGAGAAACATCCATCAGCTGCCTCCTGCACACCCGCTACTGGGGATCGAGCCCACAACCTCACATGTGCCCTACTGGGAATGGAATCACGATCTCCTTGTTCGTGGGTTGACGCTCAACCACTGAGCCACACCTGCTGGGCAAGGCTATCATTTTAAAATAAATTTTTCTTATGTGTTGCTGGTATACTCTTATATCCAGAAATCTTACTAATTGCTCTTATTAAATATTCATAGATTCTTTTTCACTTTTAATGTAGAAAATCATATTATCTCCAAAGAGTTACAGTCATATTTTTCTTCCAAATTCTCAGATTTTATTCTTTGTCTTGCCTTATTACACTGGCCGAAGTCTTTAACACAATGGTGAGTAAAACCGGGGAATGTGGGCATTTCTGTCTTGTATCCTTTGTGTGTGTGTGCGCGCGCGTGTGTGTGTGCATGTATGTGTGCATGTGCGTGTGTGTGCATGTGTGTGTATGTGTGTGTTGTTAATCTTCGCCCAATGATATTTTTCCCATTGATTTTTTTTTTTAAAGAGTGGAAGGGTAGAAAGGAGGAGGAGGGAGGGAGAGAAAAAAATAGATGTTAGAGAGACATTGACTGGTTGCCTCCTGCCTGCACCTGACCTGGGCCACCAGGGATTGAACCGGCAACCCAGGTAGATGCCTTTGACCAGGAATGAACCTCAACCCTTTGGTGCTTGGGCCAGCTCTCTAACCACTTACCAGTACTGTCCACGGCTTGTATCTGGTTTTAAAGAAAATACTTTAAATGTCTCACCACTTAACACAATGTTTAGAGTAAATATTTTGAAACTAGTCTTTATCAAATTTAGAAGTCCTCTTGTATTACTAAATCACTAAGAGCATATTTTTTTCTGTATATCTAGGTAATTACATGGTAAGTGTTATGTGATCCCTAGCTTCCCAGATGGCCCCAAATGACTCTCATCTCCTGGTATAGTCATACCCTTATATAGTTCCTTCCACATTATACCAGAGATGATCTGTGTAATCAATAGAACATGGCAGAAGTAATGATATGCCATTTGTTAGATCATAAAAGATATTATGACATAAGCTTAGGCATATAGATCAATGGAATAGAATTGAGAGTCCAGAAATAAACGCTACATTATGGTCAATTGGTTTTGAGAAGTGTGCCAAGTCACTTGAATGGGGACAGAATAGTCTTTTTCAACAAATGATGCTGAGACTTGCAAAAGAATGAAGTTGAACCTTCCACCATTACAAAAAACCAACTCAAAAATAAATCAAAACCAAAATGTAAAGCCAAAACTATATAAAACTCAGTAGACAACATAGGCCTAAAATCTTTGTGACCTTATATTAGCAATGGTTTCTTAGATATGACACCAAAAGCACGAGCAACAAGAGAAAACAATAGATAAATTGTACTTTGGCAGAAACTCAAAAAGTTAAACCTAGACTTTCCATAGGGATGCTCACATTCTTAAAGTCTCTGAGGCCCAGAGGCAGTGCTTTCTTTCAGAGAGTATTTGTTCTGCTCGGTGGAGCAGTACCAATCCAAGATCACTTTAAACTTTATTTTCAGCTAGAGTTTTCTGTTTTCTGTTGTTTTTTTGTATAGTTTGGGAATTTCAAAAGAGTCATATTTTCCCTCCAATAAAGTTTAGATTGAGACAGACAAGAGTCACTGACTGCTTTGTGGTATTTTTCTTTTCCTAGTTTATATGCTGAAGTCAAATATCTTTTGGGGGGTTTATTCAGTCTTCCAAAGCAAGTCTTGGTTTTCTCCCCTGCTTACTGAGCCCATTAAAATTCAAGCTTTAGGCCACCCATGTAGACAGACATCCCCAGAACAAAACCCAACATCAAACTGCATTGCTGATTTTGAGTTTTCCTACCTGTGTATGTGTGTGTGTGTGTGTGTGTGTGTGTGTGTGTGTATGTGTGTGAGAGCATTTTTAGGTGTCCTATACCAGGAGGATTTCTCTAAACATCTAATCTGCCATAATGCCTGAAATGAAAAGTCTGACAAAGCATATTTGTGCAGTTCACACTCCGAATCCCTTTCAAAAAAAAATCTTGCCCTAACTGGTTTGGCTCAGTGCATAGAGCGTCAGCCTACGGACTGAAGGATCCCGGGTTTGATTCCGGTCAAGGGCACATGCCCGGGTTGTGGGCTCAATCCCCAGTAGGGCGCGTGCAGGAGGCAGCCGATCAATGATTCTCTATCATCATTGATGTTTCTATCTCTCTCTCCTTCGCCCTTCCTCTCTGAAATCAATTTTTTAAAAAATCTTTAAGTAAACACTAGCCTCTGGGAAAATGTACTATGTTCATTCTGTGCCTTCTTTTACCCTTGGACAATGTTGTGAGAATCATAGTTTAAGAAACACAGTGGAAGAAGAAAGGTTAGATCAGTGGTTCCCAAACTTATTTGGCCTACCGCCCCCTTCCCAGAAAAAATATTACTCAGCCCCTGGAAATTAATTTTTTTAAAATTTTAATAGCAGTTACTCATCGCCCCCAAATGCACCTCTGGCCATCACCGCCTCCCTGGATCGCTGCAGCGCCCATGGGGGGTGCGGTAGCGCCCACTTTGGGAATCACTGGGTTAGAAAAGTTAGAAAGAACAGTCAAGTGATTCTGTTCTTGTGCGGATACTTCCCTGCAGTGCTGTGTTAAATGAAAGTCTTTTGCAAAGCCTCCTCCTCTCAAAATGTATTAAGTTATAGAGTCTTTCTTTGTGACCATGATGTCTTTGGGTCAACTACTAGAAGGAAGTCTACTTAGAAATCTAAAATGGGTCTTCATTTGAATTCAGTCTCATAAGGAATAGGTGGCCATAAGGAACAGAGAGGGGAGAAGGTGTTCATCTAGGGGGAACACTGTAAATCAGTGCTTCTCAAATGTGGTGTGCCTACAAGCTACCACCACCTCTCCTGTCTTGTTGAAAATGCAGAGTCTGCCTAGAAGGGCTAGGAAGGCCTGAGCTTCTGCATGTCTTACAAGCTCCCAGATGATTCTACTGCTGGTGGTCCTAGGACCTAACTTTGAGTTGAAGGGTGGAGAACAGAAAGACGCTTTCTTTCTGCCACTTGCACGGTCCCAAGTTTCCCTCTACTCCCTAAAATTCTTCGACTCTGCTGCTGAATCTAAAATTCCACCAGTTATACTTTTCTGGGAAAAGTTGCAGATTGAGTCACAACTTAATAATAATGTTCAGTCAGAAAGTTAACCTCATCATACCTGCTGGATCAGGAACTTTAGGAAAGGACACAGATTTTTGTGGGTAAGAAGGGATTTTAATAGTGAGACACGGTATTAAAGGGTGAGCATAAAGATAGAGCAGGAGGAGGTTAGGAAGAGAAGTGGGCGTTGCGCAGCTGCACGGTATTAGGAAAGCAGGGACACCTGGGGTTCAGCCAACGGCAATTTAGGAAGTAGGAGGAGATGAAGAAAGAGGAGTCAGAGGATTCTATAACAAACCTCATCCTTTTAAAAGTCTTGCCTTGGGCCAGTCTGAGGAAACCTGATCCTCATGAAATCCATGTCTATTCCTTACTTCTTACAGAAAGATAATATGACACCTGACCTGTACATGTCAGTAAAGAGTCACTGTTTTTTCTTTATTTGCATATGCAGTTGTGAAATTCAAGAAGTCGCTCTGCTAAATACACATGACAGTTGAAGCTGTAGGAGAGGTTGTTTAATAAATATTAAAAGCTCCAAGATAGGATTTAGAGCTAAAGGTATGACAGGTGACTGACAGCACAGAATGACAGCACTTAAATGAGTCAGATATCACCCAACCTTTTTATTCTGTGGATGAAGAAATTAAAAACAAGCAGGTTCAATTGGATTGCTCAAGTCCATACAGGTAGTTAATGAAATAGCCTGGACTTGAATACCAAGACTCTTGACTCCTAATCAAGTGCTTTCTATAATAAGATATTCTAGTTTGAAAAACCCAGGTTAAAAGGGTCTGAAAGGCTTCATGTTTTAATTGTATTAACATTTTTGTGCTTCATAATCTTGTACTTAATTGGTCAACTAATTTTGGCTAATTTCCATATATTTGTTTGTTTTTACTTTTTATTTGTCCTTTATTTTCTTTCTGTCTTCCTCCTTCACTTCCTTCCTCCCTCTCTCCCTTCTTTTATTTCTTCCTTTCTTGTTTACAAATCCTTGTGTCAAGGGCTCTATTTTTTTTAATAATGGGGTCCATTTTCATTTCAAGGAGACCCATGCAATTTATTATCTATAAGGCCCAACCTTATATAAATCCATTTATTTTCTGAACATATTCCAGGTATCACCAAGAGCCCTCCTTTTGATAAAACAATACAACTTACTCTCCTAGCCTGAAAGTAAGTTGGGTTTCCTTCTGAAATTCCTCCACTACTATACACATACTTCATGTTTGGATTTGGATAGCCAAAGGCAAATGTGAAAAAAAGTTACAGCCAAATGAAATAAACCTGTGAGTCCTGACCGACTTTACTCCACCTACCAGCCTAGCCTACTTGGCCTGACACACCTTCCAGCGTCTGGAAGGTAAATATTAAACAAACAAAAGGTAATGCTCTTTTACCATGCAGGCTGTAAAGCAGTAACATCTATCACCAGAAGTGGCACAGACTATTCGTTACCTTCCTAGGCTCCATCTTCCCACTTATTAAAGAAAGCATTATGATAACAGACTCCAAGGCAAATGTTCACTCAACTCATTGCCATTTTCTAAAACAATTTGAATCTTATGCCTCCCTCAATGCTACACTAAGTAGGAGTGCCAAAAGGTCAATAGTCGTTAGTCTTCCCCATTGCTGGCGATGGGAGAGAGCAAGAGAGCATTGTTTTAGAAGACGAGCTTTGTGGAACCCCTGAGATCACACTGGGTAGAGAACAGATTATTCTGACATTACAATTATAGTGTCATAGAAATCTTAAAAAGACTTGTCACTTCATGGAGGATTTGTCACTTCATGTCTCTTACGAAGATTCATCGCTTCTTGTCTCTCTTTGATTAGCTTCCTCCCTTTAATGAGCTTTTGGAGCGAGCTTATGGTTCTGAGGGCGCAATCCCCAGGAATCCCACGCTTCAGGCACAGAACTCGAACGAAAAAGTAAAATGCAGTGTTCTTGCCCATTTCTAGGTAAACTTTTTTGCTTTCCAGGTACAATGCTTAGGGGTATAGTTTACTCTGATTAAAGAAGTTAGATTTATAATAAAGCTTTTCTGAAATAATTTATGAGGAAAAAAACAGAGATGCTAATCTCTAGAGATTATTTTCTCCTTTGTTGATTAAATCCAAATGTAGCAAACTAATTTGCACTCCCCAACCACAGTAGATTGTTATAATAATAGCTCCCAACATACCACGAGTCCCTGGTTTCATGGTTCTGTGTGAGATGTTGTTGCCTCTTCTCAAAAGGTGGAGTCTATTATTCTATTCCCTAGAATCTAGATGGGCCTTATGGCTTGCTTTGACCGACAGAGTGTGGTGGAAGTGATATAATGTGAGTTCTGGATCCGGTGCCTTAAGATGCTTAAAGCTTCTACCCTGACCCTTTTGGACCAAGCTGCCAAGTAAAGAAGCTTAAGCTGGTTACCAAATGATGAAAAACTACTGGGAGAGAAAGGTCCCAGCCTCCAGCTACCCCCACCAAGGTCAAGGGACAAATCTTATGAGCCATGATGATGATCTTTACATTTCATGCTTAATGTGGAATAAACATATTGTAGAATACAGTAGTCCCTCCTTATCCACAGTTTCGCTTTTCGTGGTTTTAGTTACTGCAAACCGAGGTCCGAAAATATTACATGAAAAATCCCAGAAATAAACAATTCATACATTTTAAATTGCACACTGTTCTGAATGGTGTGATTTACTTCTCTCCGCCCTGGGTATGAGTGATCCTTTCATCCAGCATCTCCATGCTGTAATCTCCTCTACTGTTAGTCATTCAGTAGCCTTCTTGGTTATTAGCTTGACTGTGGTGGTATCACAGTGCTTGTGTTCAGGTAAACCTTATTTTACGTAATAATGGCCCCAGTTGCAGGAGTGGTGATGCTGGCCATGTGGATATACCAAAGAGAAGCCGTGAAGGTGAAAATTACCGACTTTAATAAGGAAAGAAAAGCCAGGCCTCCTACACTTCAGACACAGAACTCAAAGGAAACATCTACAGTAAAGAATGAATCTCCTAGCCATGAAATTGTGAAGAAGGAAACAGTTTTGCTGTCCCACCTCAAACAGCCACAGTGCATGATAAATGCTTACTTAACACGGAAAAGGCTTTCAATCTGTGGGTGGGAGACATGAACTGAAAATGACAGCAGTGTGTTGCACCAGAAAGCATGGAGCCTGTAGGAAGACTTCGGTAAGGGATCCCTGAAACAAGTGACGCCACGCCATTTACTGCAAGTCAGGGAAGCTTACACAGATTCTGAAATAGGTTTGGCCTTTTATCATCTCACATCATGACAAGAAGAAAGGCGAGTACAATACAGTAAGGTATTTTGGGAGAGACCACATAACTTTTATTATAGTATGTTGCTGTAATTGTTGTATTTTATTGTTGTTGATCTCTTATGTGCCTAACTTATAAGTTAAATTATAGGCATGTATGTATAGGGAAGAAAGCATACTATATAGAGGGTTTGATACTATTTGCAGCTCCTGGCATCCACGGGGGTTCTTGGAACATATCCCCTGTGGATAAGGGGGACTACTATACTACACATATAAATAGAAAGGATGCTAAAAGAGAATGTCCATAGGATGTGAATAAGCCTGGGGGATATACTGTAAAATGAACAGAGAGTGAAGGCCAATATTGTAGCCTTAAAATCCCTTAATTTAATACAAATGAGGTATGGCCAGGCATTAAATAACTATTGATCTTTAACAATTCCCCCCAAAGACCAGAAAAGCCAGTTAGAAAGCTGGGGTCACAATCGTGCATATAATGGATATAAAAAGCTAGTTTGGAAATAACACCTGAGCCTAAGAATTCCAGTAAACAGATAAGATGGGAAATAATAATTTTTTAAGCTACAGTATTTGTTTTCTGGCTGGCTTTTCATATCTTGTTTATCTGTTTATGAAACAGTTATGTGGCCAGTGGCTAGCATAACCTAAACACATAGTGAGAGGTTGATAACTAATCAAGACTCTTGCCCTGATTTATTTTTTTAAATGTATTTTTGTTGATTTCAGAAAGGAAGGGAGAGGGAGAGAGAGATAGAAACATCAATGATGAGAGAGAATCATTGATTGGCTGCCTCCTGCACGCCCCCTACTGGGGATCGAGCCCACAACCTGGGCATGTACCCTTGACTGGAATCAAACCTGGGACCCTTCAGTCCGCAGGCTGACACTCTATCCACTGAGCCAAACCAGCTAGGGCTCTTGCCCTGATTTAGAAAGATGACTTGAACATCGAGAAGAGGAGCTCTTTGAAAAGAAATATGATAGGAAACTGTAACGGTTGGTATTAGGACCTAAATCACATTACACATAAAATTTTTGTATATTTTTTGGCTTGAGGACCACAATGAAAGACTACCAATCTCTAAAGCAAGCATGTCAAACTCGCGGCCGGCGGGCTGCATGCCTTGTGTAAGTGTCTCCTACGAATTGGAAGGCACATCGTGTGTTCAGTTTGCACTTTAAAAAAACCACATCCCGATGACACTGGGAGGCAGATGGACTGCACTTCAGTGGTTAAGAGCATAATCTCTATAGCTACAGCATCTGGGTGCAAATCCAGCCTCAACTACTGCTAGCTTTGGATCTTGGGCAAATTCTTCTTCATGCCTAAAGTTCTTCACCTGAAAGGTCAGGCCAGTGATAGTAATTATTTGCTACGGTTGTGGGGGGAAAGATTGTTACGAAAACATTATTGAGATTCTAAAGTATCTTTTTGGCAATGGTTATTTGGGGGGAAAAATTAAGAGAGAAAAATGTATTTCCCATTCACTCAAATTCCTTACAGACCAGAAAAAAAAATCAACCCATGTTTAAAATGCTGCTCATTGCAAGAAAGAGTATTAATCATAGTAATTCTTAGTACTCTTTACATAGAGCCTTTGTATTTCCTTCAGTAATGAAGCAGCCCAAAACCAGATTGTGAAGTAGATGTAATTTATCTTTACCATCGCCCCCTTCGTCTTTCGATGCCTCCCCCTAATAAGAAAACGCTTCCCCGAAAGTCCTTCATTTTCCTGCCCTGTCCTTTAGAGATATTTAATTGTCTTATAAATCGGCCCGACAAACTAATCACTGCTAATGCTTCAACAGGTATGAACTTATCAATGAGTTCCCGCATAGAATTGCACTCTGGAAACTTTTTGAAATAGCATCTTATCCAAAGCCAGCATTCAACTGGGAGTGATTCCAAGGACATTGGTAGCTCTGTGATCAGGGTATTTTGGAGCAGACAGTTTCTAAAGAAATCTTACCACATAAACACCGAGTTGGCAGCCCCGTCTCCAACACAAGCATAACTAGACTTGGCCCTATAAAAAAATTCTCCCCCACATTATCCAGGTTAATGAGAAGTCCCCTTTCTAATAGCATATGTGAAACCTTTAAGTTGATCAAGGATGAAATAGTAACAAATAAATGCCTTTAATGTGAGAGCCAGACAATAGTGTGTTGAAATCTATGCTTTATTTTTTTATGCTATACTTTTTAAAATAACCAGCAAGTTTCCCTGTAATACATTTTGTGTGCCAGAATATCTTCAAATATAATCATTTTATAGATGAATGAATATTTACTGAGCACTTACTAGGTGTCAGATACTGTGCTATGTGGTTTCAAACGTGTATGAGCACACTTTTTTATTCTTACTATACCGAATTCTCCCTTTTTTTAAAGTCAATTCAGTGTTTGCAGTATTTACAATCAAACCTCTAGATTTCATATATGTATGAATGAATATAATGGATGTATGATAAATACCCATTAGACGTATTCTTGAGGTGAAAAACTACCCATTTACTTTGCTATCCTCTAAGTCTGAGCCTTGTCCAATGCCTTAGTAAATAGACTCTCATTAAATTTTTTTGAATAATTCTTGAAGAAATTATGGAATGGTTTGTGGGACACATCATTGTGATTAGTACTTCATACCTGTATCTACTGAGAGTATTAGTGTTTTGAGTTACTAGGGCAGAGGAGATTAATATATGAGCTTGACCTTCATAATACTGCTTTGTACATCATAGGCACTCAATAAAGACTTAATTGAATGAGAAATTAAAGAAAGCATTGTGAGGGGTGCAGAGCTATAAATGACAGCTACACTAATAAAAGAGAAACATACAAATTGGTGTCACTCCGCTATGCCCACCAGCCAATAAGGATGGGTATGCAAATTAACCCAACAAAGATGGTGGTTAATTTGCATATGCAGGCAAGGAGCGAAGACTGAAGACGACTGAAGAGGCTTGGCTTCTCCGCTGCGGCCAGAGCAAAGGACTGGGTTCCGGGTGCCGGAGGAAAACTAGTGTCGGCAGCCAGGGGAAGGAAGGCCTATTGCACGAATCTCTTCATGCAACGGGCCTCTAGTGTTTTATAAAAGTATAATCAGACAATTCCTTCCCTGGTCCCCAAGCTTGGGGTTTACTCATGCCCTAGTTTTTCCTGAATGTGGATACTGGAGCCCTGTCATCTAAGATTCTTGCAGTATCCAGGGTAACCAGTGCATAGAATTTCTTGCTGCTATCATGAGGTGGAATGCTGACAGAAAAATGGCAGCTTGCCTGCACAGGGAGCTGAGCTGGCTCTGTTCCAGCTGCTGCCAAGGCACTGGCAGGATGCTCTTTCATACCAATCTCCTCTCTCTGCATGCACTTTGGGCTTGTGGACCATCAGCTGGCCTCAGACTCAGAATCAGGATGTGCTCAGGTATGTGCCACCTCATGGATCCAAAGCTCTGGCTAATTTTTTCCTTTTCCTCTTTGGGAGCCTTGGCAGGTTACTCTCAAAATGAGCTCCAAACAGAAAGATACTTGGATTTTCTGAAAATCCAGCCAAACCTTCTTCCTCCTCAGAGTTATGATCATCCCCTAAGCCTCTGGGCCCCACAGAGGGAAGAAACAGCTCCTTGTTTGTATTTATGGGCCACCCTTCCCATACTTTCCTTCATTCTTGCCATGGGATTCAAAGAATGGGCAGTAACTACCTTTTAGGAAGCCAAGTAGGAGAGGATCTAGCTTGGAGGTGGCCAGTCCCATACTGTCTGTTTTCTGTTATTTTGCTCCATCTTTAATCCTTTGCTACCTATGAAGGGAGAGCTGGTAGCAGCCTTGGGATCCTCCTTTCTCTGGGTTCACCCTTGTTTCCTGAAAATTCCAAAACGTGCCTTAGTGTCCATGGTTCTCCTTTGTAAATATCCATCTTCCTCAGAGCAAATGAAAGCATGGCCATAGCTGGACAGTTCCTTCTGGCCTTAAGTCTTTGATGATTACTCCCAGAGTTCTGAGCTGTAGCTAACCTATCCAATTGGCTGCTAAGACCCATGGTGGGTCTTGATGGCTCTTTCAAAAGGATTAGGTCTTCCTTTCCTCTTTTAGAATTAGTCTCCTTAATTCTAGAAATCTTAGAGGCAGTTTTCAAGTTTTAGCCTATATCTCTGCCCCTCATTAAGAGCAGTGTTTCTGATGACTTGGTTTTCCTATGGCATCAGTTGGGGATAAGTTTTTGGAGCAAAATCTCTGTATGTTGTCTTAATATTTTTTTGTTGTTTGAAGATTCTCATTTCTCTGGAATTTAGTCTTAACATTTTTTACCAGAGAGGTCTGATGATTCTCTATATTCTAAAAAAAAAATAATAATAACTTTTAAGGTCTGTCCCAAATCCTAATACATGCAACAACATGGATGAATCACAAAAGTATTATCATCAAGTGACATCAGTAGACTAACAAAGTTACCTAGTATCTGATTTATATGACATTCTGGAAAAGGCAAAACTATAGGGATAGATAGCAGATTAGTGAATACCAGGGACTGGGATGGGGGAGGGTTTGATTACAAAGGGACAGGACAATTTTTTGAGAAGATGAAGGAAGCTGTACTTTTAGTGTAAAGTTTTAGTAAAGAGCGAGTTTCACTATATAAAATTATACTTTTTTAAAATGTAGGAACTGTTTTGCCCCAATCCTCTTAAGGACCTATAAACACTTCATCACATTCATTAAAGGCATTTTCTACCCAGAGATCATCAATAACTTTTAGGGCACCAGCACTGCAGTACTACATTGATATCTAGTTATCTCTTTCTAATAACTTTCTCTTTTGGGTAGGACTTCAGCAATTTGTCCTTACCAACATTTTATTTTTTATTTCCTGGGGGTGGAAAGGTCATTCCAAATAATATCCTCAGATTCTGGAAATCATTATTTTCTCACAGGCTGCATGGCCTTTCCCACAGACTGTATTGCAACATAACCCGTTAGGCATGTGTTGGGTGACTTGTCCAGGCTTGGGGAAATTAGGGCTTTCTTGTACATAAAGACCTGCCACAGTCCATGCTTCAAAAAGAGTGCTGCTGTTTTTAGAAATTTTATAGAGTCTGAGTTAGAAACTAGAAACTATCTTCTGTATATCTACCTTATACAAATTTCTCCAGGGATGGGGATCACTAAAATAAATCAATATCGTCATGTCTTTTTTTCCCTGCATGTTCTGCCAACCACTCTGTATCTGTCTGGTTTTAAAGCATCATGTAGCATCCTTTCAAGCTCAGGCTCAACACAGACCACAAGTCTCTATTCCCACATCAGCAGAGACTTATAAGTATCTACATCCACCCACGTGCTCTAGTTTGTCAGCAGCATCATAGCCACTGTCTGAAAAATGTTGTCTACTCCCCACTTTAGTCCATAACACAAGGATGTGCTAGATGGGAATTCATAAATATCCTGGGATAAGGCCCCTGATAATGTAACTTATTGCCCCTATGAACCACGATACAAATATTGTCCCTTTATCTTCCAAATAAATTGCACTAGTCCCATTCTCACCAGGAAGTCTAGAATCTTCCTCTTCAGGCTCCCTTCTCCCCTTGAATTTTCAAGTAACTCAAAGCCTTAAGTAGTTCAAAAGGGTCAGTCTGACATCCTTTCTGTGACTGAGACTGTTTGCTGATCACCAAACTAATTTGTGTAGCATTATATGCTAGGTTTAGCATATAAAGCTACAGGATGCCCAAATATTACATGGGACATACTTATACCTAAAAAATTATTTGTTGTTTATCTGAAATTTAAATTTATTTGGATATCCTATATTTTATCTGGTAATCCTACACCAAACCCATTTCTTCCCTCTGGGCATAAAGCTCTATACTACATTTCCTAGCTTCTCTTGCAGTTAGGTGGTGTTATGTAGCTGAGTTCCAGCCATGAGAACCTCTAGCGCACAATTCTCCTTGCAGTTTTTCTCTCCAGCTGGCTAAGGATAACATGGAAGGAACCTGGGTAACTAGATCACCACTTGAGTGGGAGCTGCCCAGGCGAATCATGCAGGGGAGCCATGTACCATGAACACGGCATGAACTGTGAAATAATTTTTTTGTGTGTTAACCCACTGAGATCAAGGGCTTACTTATTACACAGATAGCTTTATCTTAACCAATACAGAACATTAGTATCTCCAAATGGAGTGTTGCTGTCTTAATCTGTTCAGCTGCTAGAACAGAATACCATAGACTCAGTGGCTTATAAACAATAGAGATTCATTTCTTACAATTTGGAGGCTGGGAAGTCTAAGATCAAGGCGCTGGCAGATGCAGGGTCTGGTAAGGACCTGCTTCCTGGTTCTTAGATGGCCATCTTTTTGCCATGTCCTCGCATTGTAGAAGGGACAGGGACTTCTCTGGGGTCCCTTTTATAAGGGCCCTAAGTCAGTTCACGATGGCTCCACTTTCATGACCTAATAATCACCTCTCAAAGGCCCCACCTCCAAATACCATAACTTTGGAGATTAGGTTTCAACATATGAATTTGGGAAACGCAAACATTCAGTCTATAGCAGCTGCCATAACAAAAACCCGAAATGTGTGACATCAGCTCATTGGATCAGCTGTGAGGAGTTAGGAAACAGATATCCAAGCCTAGGAAAATGGAGATGCATACTGTGTACTGACAAAACATTTTGATAAAATGTCACTTAAAATAACTTAGAAGGATGATGGTGTGCCTAAATGAACTTCCAGTTCTAGGGCAGTTTCCTTCCTCCCTCCCTCCCTCCCTCCCTCCCTCCCTTCTTTCCTTCCTTCCCTCCTCCTGTCTTTTTGGTGCCATGTACCCCTTTGGCAGTTTGGTGAAATTTATGGATCTCATTTCAGAATAATGTTCATAAATGTACAAAGTAAAATACATAAGACTACAGGTAAACCAATTGTATTGACAAATGCTTAGCAAAATACTTTTTAAAAAGCAAATATGTTTTACATCTTTTTAATGCATTAAATAGCAAGATCTAGGAGCATATGATGGCTAATTGTATTTATTAATTTAATCGGGCTGCCCAGATATTTGGTTAAACATGGTGTTTCTGGGGGTGTCTGTGAGGACTTCATTGGATGAGATTAGCATTTGATTCAGTAGACTGAGTGAAGAGGATTGCCCTCCCCAATATGGGTGGGCCTTGTTCAATCTGTTGAAGGCCGAATAGACAAAAATGCTGAGTAAGGGAGAATCTATTCGCTCTCTGCCTGACTGTCTTCAAGCTGGGGCATCAGTCTTCTCCTGACGTGGGACTCAGCCTCAGACTGAAACTTACATCATCAGCTCTCCTGGCTCTCAGGCCTTTGGACTCAGACTAGAACTATACCACCAGCTAATTTGGGTCTCCAGTTTACTGATTGCTGATCTTGAGACTATCATGAGTTCATTGTAGTGATGAGTGTATAAGAGTAAACAATATCTTGAGATATGTTGCAACATGTGTGCCATAACTATAATATGATATGAAATACCTGCGACTTATAGTTCACAAGAACCAATACCACCACTATGGTTTGTTGCCTACATTCATAACTGAATGAAGGAAATGCTAAATTTCAGGTGGAGGTTAGTGAAGATAAAAAATTTAATTTATTCCCCATGTTGGTGAACTCTGTTGGTTCTGTGCCTGATAACAGCTTCTATTATTACCTTTGCATTACCAGCTCTTACCTGAGCCTTATTTCAGAGTACTATTCCTGGGCTACTGCAGACCTTTGTCTACTGATGCAGAAAATTAAAAATGCATGGGTGTTTAAGTCCTCCAAAGGCAGCCCATAGCCAATGACTGACTGGTGACTTGCTTTGAGTTGGCACAAAACTGAAGTGTAATTGATGTTCCAGAGTTTCCCTGTAGGATCAAGCTGAGGTTGGGCCTTTGCCTAAAATTTCATCATATTATTATTCTGCTTGTCCCTCAGTCCCAGTTACTCTTTAATAAATCACTTGCACATGAATCCTCATTTCAAGGTCTGCTTCCAGATAACTTGATTTAATATACTCGCCACCCGATTTACAGAACCCCTGGGTCACAGATCCCTGCTCTAGGGGAAGTGGTGGAACGAGTTTGAATGCAATTGTATTTCAGGTTGAACTTGCTGCTCTCAGCAAGTTATTGTTATTAAGAGACAGGTGAACCTAGACTAGAACAGAGCTGGACTAAATTCAAGCAGGGATCAAAGAGAATGAAGAAAACCTAGAGATCATGAGATTTATAGAAACTCCCTCCGCTTCCAGACTCCCAATATTAAGGGATAAGATAGAAAAAACCGTGAGTGACAAAGGCTTAGTAAGATTTCTAAGTAAACAAAACACAGCTGTGTGTGGCAATTGGATTAGGATATTCTCTTCTCTGCCGAGCCCAAAGGTAACCACCTTTTAGGTGAAAGAGCAAACCATGGAGGAAAGAAACAAAGAAGTCAGACAGTCTTGAGAACTGGATCTAGATATGGCTGACAAATTTAGCAAGTGAAAATACAGGACACCCAGTATTTTTTCTGGCAACCCTAGGTCTGGAAAATAACTTTGGGAGTAGTTACTGACACCTGAGTCTTTCCAAAAGCAAATAGATCAGAAATATCTAAGTCGTAGAGGGAATTGTATTGATAAAGAAATGATAAGCTTGGTCTAAAAAAACTTTGGCCTATCCCAGTGGTCGGCAAACTGCGGCTCGCAAGCCACATTCGGCTCTTTGGCCCCTTGAGTGTGGCTCTTCCACAAAATAAGTTTCAATCGCACTGTACGTGCGTGCCCGCACGTGGTATTTTGTGGAAGAGCCACACTCAAGGGGCCACAGAGCCGCATGTGGATCGCCAGCTGCAGTTTGCCGACCACTGACCTATCCAGAGAACTTACAAACAACCCTCAAGTCTCCGAATTTGCATGGGCAGGAAGCCCATGATGCAAGCCCCAAAGATGCCATGCTCTCCAGTGCCTACTTCAGACGTGGCTGGGAAGTGTAATGTAAAAAGGAGAGCCTCTCAGGGACTACAGAGAAAAATGCTAACAAAAAATCTTCCCAAAAGGTAGGACCGTAGTCTAGTCAAGGAACTCCTCCCACCCCAAGATAGAGGTCTTCACAGTGCCCGCCCAGCTCTTTTTCACCAGTTGCTAAGGGCTAGTACAGTGATGGCGAACCTTTTGAGCTCGGCGTGTCAGCATTTTGAAAATCCCTAACTTAACTCTGGTGCCGTGTCACATATAGAAATTTTTTGATATTTGCAACCATAGTAAAACAAAGATTTATATTTTTGATATTTATTTTATATATTTAAATGCCATTTAACAAAGAAAAATCAACCAAAAAATATGAGTTCGCGTGTCACCTCTGACACGCGTGTCATAGGTTCACCATCGCTGGGCTAGTAACTCTGTGCATCTCCTGAATGTGTGTGTGTGTGTGTGTGTGTGTGTGTGTTTGTTATATTGTGGATTATTTGCCCTAGCTCCACTATTGTATGCAGAGAAGGGGAAAAGAATCGTTTACAGAAAACTTGTTTTTCCAATTCAAAAGTTATTAGACCATGAGGAGCCATATCCAGACCTAATGGAGAAGACTGTGTCTCCCACAGATAATGGATTTTGAGCTTGGTTCAACGACTGTAAGAGACTTTGGGATGTTTTGGAAAAAGGCTTGTTTTCTATGTGTGGTGAAAAAATGAAATGGGTATTTGATGACCAGAAGGGTGCACTAATCACAGAGACCAAACCCGTGTTCTCCTTTTCCTGGGCACATAACTAGACTACATTTCCCAGCCTCCCTTGCAGTATGGTGTGGCTATGTATCTGAGTAATATAGTAACTATTAGGCCTGATCCATAAAAACCTCCAAGGAGTGAACCTTCATACCTGTTCCCCCTTTTGGTTGACTGGAAGGTGATGATCCCGAGACAAACATGGGAACCACATACTGAAGATGGCAGAACCAAAGATGGAATCACCACTCAGAAGAGAGCTGCCTTAGAAAACCACCTAACCACATGCCCTGACCAGTCTGGCTCAGTAGCTAGAGCGTCGGCCTGTGGACTGAAGAGTCCCAGGTTCGATTCCGGTCAAGGGCATGTGCCTTGGTTGCGGGCACATCCCCAGTGGGGGGTGTGCAGGAGGCAGCTGACCAATGTTTCTCTCTCATGGATGTTTCTAATTCTCTATCCCTCTCCCTTCCTCTCTGTAAAAAATCAATAAAATATATTAAAAAAAAAAAAAAAAAGAAAACCACCTAACCACAGATGCTCACTTTGGACTGTTGGGTAAATGAAGATTATGTTAAACCACTGAGATTTTGAAAATTCATCTAAGACAGTGGCTCTCGAAGTGTGGCCTCAAACCAGCAGCTTCAGTCACCTGCACCTTGTTAGAAATTTAAATTTGCAGTCTCCATCCCAGATCTGTTAAATCAGAACTCTGGGGATGGGGGCCAAGCAATCCTACCAGGTGAACCTGATGCACACGGAAGTTTGAGAACCATTGATATAACAGCTAGTGTAAACTAATACCGAAACCTGCTGATGTTAACTAATAAAACATCAGGTGGGCAGCCCCTAACGTTGGTCAGTCAGTAGACTAGCCTTCCTGAATCACTTCTGTCAGACATCTCTCATACAGCTTCTTTTTTAGGTTCATTCCATTCTGTTTCTCTACCCATTTCCCAGAGGAATCTAACAAAGGCACGAAATATTGAGCAATAAAAAGATCCTTTTGAAAAGGGACAGAAGTAGGGGAAACAAGCGTGTGAATACTTACACTGGTCTGTTTTTGCCCTGACACTTTATTTATTGTCTTCAAACTCTCTAGCTCCCAACCTTGTTCATGTGTACCAAGTGTTTGAAGAGCCATATGCCTTGAGCTTATTTGTGTTCTGTTTAGAATTTTGAAACACTTATTAGATTCTTTGTTCTATGTTGATTAGAGAAAAAAAAAGTCTCCCTTCAAATAATGACTGTTCTGGACAAGTCCTGGGAGCAACTACAGATTTCCTCTATCCAAGGAGGACACCTAGAGGCTCCTTGTGATGTGGTAGCCTATCCTGAAATGTTTTCCAAATTGTTTTCTTCACAGACCCAATTATCATTCATAAATCATAGATCCAATAAGTCCAAGTAAAATAAATATTAATGTATAGTTAATCTTTAAGAGAAGGAAACAGACCTAAGGAGGTTGCATTTATTTTCCAGGCCCAGTAGAAGTACATTGCAGGGTAGAGAAGAACTTGTGAATGTGAGAGGTGGACAATTGGGGAAATTTGAATGTGGACTGAATGTTGGTTGATGTAATTGAGTTAATGTTGATTTTCTTAAGTCTAGTTAGAACAGTGGTTCTCAACCTCGGCTGCACATTAGAATCACCTGGGAATCTTTTTAAAATCCTGATTTCTGGGCCTCACCCTCCGGAAATTCAAAAAGATTCCCAGGTGATTCTAATGTGCAGCCAAGGTTGAGAACCACTGAGTTAGAGCATTATGCTTGTGCGGTGGAATGTTTTCTGTTCTTTGGAGATGCAGGCTGACATTTAAGGGTAAGGTTGGAAGATGTCTGAAACCTCCTTTCAGATGTTTTGGCAAAAGGGAAGAGTGTGTTTACATACAGAGAGAGCTGTTGCAAGATGTTGACAGTTGGTGAATCTAGGTGGGAAGAATACATTCATTACGCTGTTCTTTCAACTTTTCTGCACAAATTCTTTTCAAAATAAACAAATTGGAATGTAAAAGCTTTGAGCTGCCACTTAAAATGTTAACTGAATTTGTGTCTCAACAGTTGTGACAGCTCTTGTAATCACACACAGTTATCTGCTGCTTTTTGTGTCTTTCATAGGAAACACAGCAAACACCCACAGCCATCAGCTGATTGATTTCGAAGTGCTTGCTTTTCTCATCCTGGATTTGTGAGATCCTCAATGTCAGTGCTTTCATTTCCCCTTCACTCTGTTCAGTCCCCAATTCTCTTTTACAAATTGTGCAGCCTGGTTTGTTTTGGTTATTTACTTATCACCCTCTCATGAAAATAACAGTTGTTTAGCTTTCTTTTTCAATGATATGTAGGTCATGCTGGTGTAGGTATTGTAACTGTTCTTTTTCATTACCTGCATTCTTAGGAAATATGGTCACAATATTCACAATGTTAAAAATTAAACTAGCGCTATCTTGATGCAAAGCACAATATTAATCCACAGGCAAAACCAAAAAACTGGTTGTTACAAGGCACCTAAATTGCCCAGTTAACTTGCGTCACTTGGAGGAAGGCAGCAATGGATGATTCCTTTCTGTGAACCGATAATCAAGGTTGTCAACATCAGCCTCAGGGGGGAAAAACGGTAACCAAAAGGCGGATAATTTGTGTCCGCGCCATTTAAAACCAAAAAGAGGGTTGCTTTCAGCTGCTATTTTTGTGGGTTGCACCTTTCATGGCTTTTGCACCTTTCCCCCGACCTCTGGCACAGTGCAGAAACTGGGACATCTCGCGTTCAGGTGAGGGATTTCCCAGTGCCCAAACAGGAACAGTCTCTGGCACTGGGAAGGCTGGTCGCTCTAGCACTGGTGGCGACCCCTAAAATAACAGAGACATATGAGCAAAGAGACTGGCAATGATCCGTTTTCAGAAATATGTCCCTTTGAGACTGCAAGATCAATCTCTAACCTAAAGCTAATTAGTAGATCATTTGTCAGCATACATCCAAAAAAGCAGTCACCACTTAAGACAGGCGACCAGTGTTAATTTAAAAACAAATCATTCTAACCCAGACAGTGTGGCTCAGTTGGTTGAGCATCATCCCATGCACCCCAGAGGTCCCTGGTTTGATTCCTGGGTTACATCTTGATCCTCAGTAGGGGGTGTGTGGGAGGCAACCAATCAATGTTTCTATCTCTCCCTCTCCCTTCCCTTCTCTCTCTAAAAATCAGTAAAAATGTATTTTTACTTTATTTTATTTTTAATATATTTTATTGATTTTTTACAGAGAAGAAGGGAGAGGGATAGAGAGTTAGAAACATTGATGAGAGAGAAACATCGACCAGCTGCCTCCTGCACGCCCCCTACTGGGGATGTGCCCGCAACCAAGGTACATGCCCTTGACCGGAATCAAACCTGGGACCCCTCAGTCCACAGGCTGACGCTTTATCCACTGAGCCAAACTGGTTCGGCAGTAAAAATGTATTTTTAAAAACAAAATAAAAATAAGTCATTCTAAAGTAGCCTTGTTTCATTTCTTGATAGGATTATAAGATTATCAATGAGGGGAATATCATAGACCTGTATACTTGACTTTTTTGGTGAGGTATTTGAACTATTTGAGAATAAGTTACTAATATGATGTGCCATTATTCCTTAGTAAGTTAGCGAGTGTTCTCTATAAACATGCTCTTGTGTAATCACAATACAATCATTAAAATAAGAATCAACACTCGTACATTGGTACCTTCTACTTCAGACTCTGCTCAAGTTTTAAAGATCTGATTAAACAGATCTGTCCAGGACTCTGTGTTGTCTTTGGTTGTCATAACTATTTAATCCCTTTCGCTCTGAAATGGTTTCCAGTCTTTCTTTGACTTTAAGAGCACAAAATAGTTATTTTGTGGAATGTCTCTCATTTTGGGGTTCCAGTTCTTCCTAATGATTAATTCCAGTTACTCCTTTTTGGTAAGAAATCCATGTTTTTTTCATTGCAACCAATCAGCTAGAGCTCAATTTTGATTAGTCCCATGGTGATTTTGATCACTTGGTTAAAACAGTATCTGTCAGTCTTCTCCATTGTTCAGTACTGATTAATAAGTATTGGGGGGGGTACATTGTAATATGTGCGCAACTCGTGACTTAACAAACCTTCAGATTATTTACATATTAATTTATATCAGTATGGACTCATGGTTTCCTATTTTATTAGATAATTTTCTCCCTTTCTGTAGCTTTAACAGAAACCTGGATCATCTTGAATACACAGGGGTAAGTAAAAGTAAGTTTACAATGATTTGTATGAAAAATAATACAATAATAAATAATAACATAAGAATAAGCTGTTTCATGTACTCACAACTGTAAACCTACTTTTATTTGCTTTTCTCATATTTATTTATTTTATTATAGTTTTTTTTTTAATAATCCTCATCCAAGAATATTTTTCCATTGATTTTCAAAGAGATTGGAAGGGAGAAGGAAAGACAGAGAGAGAGAGAGAGAAACATCAATGTGAGAGAGACATCCATTGGTTGCCTACTGCACGCACCTTTTCTTCTAAGAATCTATGCTTTTATGATTAGCCCAAGGCCATATACTAGTTAATTCTTATTATAAAGGATCAGATCCTGTGGAAGATTGAAAACATGATCATAAAAAAATATTAAAAAAACACACATATGATTATAACATTTTCCTGGTTCTTCTATTAAGAGGTGAAGTCTATTTCCCCACCCTTTATTTTTTATTTTTAAATAGATATTCTTATTGATTTCAGAGAGAAAGGGAGAGAGAGATAGAAACATCAATGATGAGAGAGAATCATTGATAGGCTGCCTCCTGCACACCCTCTGCTGGGGGTCAAGCCTGCAACCCAGGCATGCGCCCTTGACTGGAATCAAACCTGGGACCTTTCAGTCCACAGACTGATGCTCTCTCCACTGAGCCAAACCAGGTAGGGCTATTTCTCCATCCTTTAAATCTGGGCTGGCCTTGTGATTTGCTTTGATTAATAGCATGTAGTAGAAATGATGTTGTGAGAGTCTTGGATCTTAGGCCTGAATAGATCTTGCAGCTTTTACTCTTGCTCTCTTAGAATCCTGAGACCTGCCAGTGTGTTGCTCAGTGGTTGAGCACCGGCCTGTGAACCAGGAAGTCACAGTTTGATTCCTGGTCAGGCCACATGCCTGGGTTGCAGACTCTATCCTCCAGTGCAAGGCGTGCAGGAGGCAGCTGATCCATGATTCTCTCATCATTGATGTTTCTCTCTCTCTCTCTCTCTCTCTCTTTCTCTCTCTCTCTCTTCCTTTCTGAAATAAATAAAAATTTATTATTTAAAGAAGAATCCAGAGATCACCATGCCATAAGAAAGCTCAGTTTTATGGACTGAATTTGTTTCCCCAAATTCGTACGTTGAAGTCTTAACTCCTAGTACTTCATAATATGACCTTATTTGGCAACATGGCCTTTACAGGGTAAGTAGGTTAAAGTCAGGTCATCAGGCAGACCCTAATCCAATATGACTGATGTCCTTATAAAAAGAGGAAATTTAGACAGACTCACACACACACTGGGACGACACCATGTGAAGATGAAGGCAGAGATGGGAGTGATGCATCTACGCACCAAAGAACACCAAACATTATCAGCCAACACCAGAAGCTGGAGAGGCAAAGGTCAATTTCTTCCTCACAGCCCTCAGAAGGAATCAATCCTGCTGACACCATGATCTTGGAGTTCTAGCCTCCAGAACTGTGAGTATTTACGTTTCTATTGTTTTAAGTCTCCCTAACATACCAATAAACTAATATACCTGCTCATTCTGCAGTAGGTTAGATTGTTTGTATTAGTTTACTAGTGCTGCCATAACAAAGTACCACAGGCTGGGTAAGTTAGACAACAGAGATTTATTTTCTCAGAGTTCTTGAGGTTGAACTCTGAGATCAAGGTGTCGGCAGGGTTAGTTTCTTCTGAGACCTCTCTTTGGTTTGTAGATGGCTTGCTTCTGTGTCTTCACGTGATCTTCCTTCTGTGTGTGTTTGTGTCCAAACTTCCTCTTCTTCTAAGGACACCGGTCACATTGGTTCAGGACTCACCCTAATTTTAATCTAATCACATCTTCAAATAGAGTCATATAGTGAGGTAGGGGCTAGAGCAGGGGTGGGCAAACTTTTTGACTCGAGGGCCACAATGGGTTCTTAAACTGGACCGGAGGGCCGGAACAAAAGCATGGATGGAGTGTTTGTGTGAACTAATATAAATTCAAAGTAAACATCATTACATAAAAGGGTATGGTCCTTTTTTTTTTTAGTTTTATTCATTTCAAACGGGCCGGATCCGGCCCGCGGGCCGTAGTTTGCCCATGGCTGGGCTAGAGCTTTGACATAGAATTGGAAGAGATGGGGTGCACACAACTCAGCCCATAACAAGAGGTCATATGGAAGAGAGCCAAGATGCTAACTTACAGCAGCACCAACTGTCTGATAGGAGGCCATTGTGAACCTTCCATCCAGCTCAGCTGACCCTCCAGCTGACTGCTGTTACATGAGGGAGCTTAGGTGAGATCAGCAGAATTGGCTGGCCAACCCATAGAATTGCAAGAAGTCATAAATCACTGTTGTTTTAAGCCACTATGTTTTGGGGTAGTTTGTTATGCAGCAATAGATAACAGAAACAACCCCATTTCACATAAATTCTAAACCAGGCCCATTTCCATTACACTGTAGTGATGGGCTACATGTTAAATGGATTGTTTAATCGGCTGTTTCATTATTACCATAGGAAAGGGATGAGTACTAATTTATTAACTTAAAATGAATAGATGTTATTATCGCTACTAGTGACATTTATGTAGCACTTTGCCAATTTGAAGTAGTCTCTTAATAATTTATAAAGGTTTTAATCGAAGAAATATTGAATCATAGACCCATGGGAGTCAAGAGGAACAATAAGAGGTCATTTAATCCATCTCCTTATCTTCAAAGAGAATGACTTATTCTATCCCAGCCAGATAAGAGTCATCTTCCTCCTCCTGATTGTCATCCAAAAAAACTTTTAAAGTGTTTCTGTAAATGGAACTGTATTTAGCACTCTATAGGCCTTGAAAGATTTAATGCAACAACAATGCAGAGACAAACCACACATAAACAAAATTCAAACAAAATTCAAAGTACTGCATGCACAGACAGCTTAAAAGAATGAATAAAGAAGATGTGGTACATATATACCATGGAATATTATTCAGCCACGAGAAGGGAGGCAGTTCTGCCATTTGTGAGAAAATGATGGTTAGCAGGGGCTGCGGGTGAAAGAAATGGGGAGATACTGTTCAAGGATACAAACTTCCAGTTATAAGCTGAATAAGTTCTGGGGATCTGTTGTATAGCATGATGATATAGCTAATAATATTATATTATATACTTGAGATTTGCTAAGAGTAGATCTTAAATGCTCTCACCACAAAAAAGAAATAGGGGGTGGGGACAGGGGTCAATGGGAAAAACAAACAAACAAACAAACAAAGGGGATATCTGTAATACTTTCAACAATAAAGATAAATTAAAAAAAATGTTTTTCTAGAGGCAGAAGAACCATGGTCCTGTAAAAAAAACTTACTTTGGAATAAAAAATGTGAGTATTGTTTACTGTTAAAAAATAGCAATTATGTGAGGTAATGTAGATATTAGCAAAGGATATGGTGATAATCACTGTGTAATATATAAGTGTGTCAAATCAACACCTTAAACAATGCTTTATTTCAATTATAGCTCAATAAAGCTGGAAAAAGGAGAAAGAAAACTACATATACAATGACTTTTTTTAGTTTCAAATTATCGACATAAACATTTTAGCCCATGTAGATAATATAGACAGACATAAACATAATCATACAAAAACATTCAGGTATGCAAGTAAAAGAAAAAGTTTAGGGAAATATGACAACTCTCAGATATTTGAAGGGCTGTTGTGTGGAAGAAAGGTTAGGTTTGTTCTGTGTAGCTACTGGGGACAACTAGGACCAGGGGTGAAACAGGTGGAAATTTCAGGGAGGCATGTGTCAGTGTATCTTTAGGAATAACTTTTTAAGAATTAGAATGTTTTAAAACAAATGGCTCCCTCACTGGAGTTATTATAGAGGGAATTCCAGGAGATTTGCCTAGATGACCTCTAAAATTCTTTCCAACCCTATGACTCTGAGCCACCCGTCAAAATTAAACACATTTGGGGGATGTAGAGGAAGGTAACTGAATTTTATAGGCAAAGAATTGTTATCAGCTATGCTTGTTGTAGGTATGAACAGAATAGAGACCAGGGAAACTGTTATATCTCTATGTATAAATCTGAGATTGTCTTATGAAGGAGGCAGGATCTGAGTAGAATCCTAAGTACCATAAGGGGAATCACTCAGGAGCCATACTGGGGATAATGTGATTATTGTGAAAGTCATAGCTAAAAAAGAAGACATCCCAGAAAGAGGCTAATTGGATGTATATATACCTGTCATAGAAGGGGTATGGGTTTGAGGAACAGGAGATGATGAACACTAGGCAATTATAATCCAGGGTGTCCTGGAAAATAATTTTGAAACATTAGATGAAAAACTTAGACATTGTACATAATGGAGGGGAGGGGAGCATGGTCAAAGCAATGAGAGGAAGAAATATTTCTGTTTTAATACAGTTGCTGGTGCTAAAGGTTTGGAACCTGGGAGGAAAAGGCTAGTAGCAGGCGAATCCAGCAGAGAGATGACTTGAGTCCAGATGAACACTGCGTCCATACAGATGTAGGGAAAGAAGTAGATATGGGAGATAATGTAAGACTGTAGCAAGAGCCTGGAAATGCAGGCTGGTGAAGACAAGGATCAGTGAAGCATGGCTCACACTCTTCTTGCTTCTGGAAATAGTGGCATTGCTTCTGGAGAAGATCGAGATGATGAGCATCTGTGTCTTCAGTGTGCCTGTTGGTGTTGGTGCTGTGTCTGATCTTCAATGCCAGTTCCCTGGCCGTCATACAGGTGAGGCTGTCCCTGCACTACTGTGCATCATCCCTGCTACTCTCCCTGCCTCCCTCCCCCCCCCCCCCCCATACACACACACATGCTTTCTGCCCCTGATGGAAGCTCACAGCTGCCCTCAATTAAGTTTATGTTTTGGGATTGTTTTGAATGTTAAAGTGTAATTCTCCAGCAATTCATTTTGGCTTGGTTATGTTGAGATGAAATAGTTTCCCTAACTTTGTTTCTCCCCAGCTCCCTTTCTGAAAGTTCCCATCTCATGTTGAAAATGAAAGAATGGAAAACATCTACAAGATAGTGCATGTATTCTAAGTCTCTACTTACAAGATATTTTTGTTTTAGCCTAGATAGGATCTTAAGAATCAATGACAGAGGAATTTTTCATATGAAAAACAAAGGTCTTATGTAATTGTTCGCATGTGCAGGTAGCTGGCGATAACCAGGTAGGAATGACTAATAAAGTGACATATGATCCTACATGTTTTTATTGGTTGACGGGTGTTTTTGTTTTTAGTTAAATGCAAAGTGGTAGGTGGTGGTGATGGCTCACCTGAATAAATACTGTAGAATTTGTTCCATGATCTAAGTTTATATCACTTGAAGAAATTAGACTTGGAAAAGTTGATGGACTTCTGAAAACATTACATTTTTTTGGTATGAATAGTAAGTGCTTGTATGACACTTACATGCCCAATATTGTTTTAAGTGCTTTATATATATTTACTAATTTAGTTCTCACAAGAGCACTATAAGGTAAGTACTATTGTTTATTATCATCACCTCAAAGATGAGGAACTGATGCATAAAAAGGTTATTTGCCCAAGAACAAATAGCTAAGAAGTATAAACACACTTTTGAACTCAAGCAGTCTAAGCGTCAGAGTTCCTACCCCTAACCGCTGTGCACACTATATGCATATTACATTGTATAACATTAGCAGAGAAGCCAGACTGATACCCCCAAATTGAATTCTCTAAGATAATACAAATGAAACAAACAAAACCCCCAACATTTTGCTCTGTGACCACTTTTATTCCTCGTGAATGATTTTTTTTCCCCAGCGGTTGCAAACACTTTGAGAATTAAAAAGGGGCGTGTGTGTGGTATTTTAAACACAGGAAAACTTTGGTCCAAATAGAAAATTCATATTCTATTCAGTGCTAAAGCATAGTGGTTTTGTTCCCGTTTTGGGGGGCAGTTTCTGTTATTTCTGGCCACAGCCTGGATGGCAATGGAATAATTTCATAGTGCTCTTATAATAGTGAGTATCAATGTCAGGGACGGTTCATCTAAGGTCAGGCTTGTAAGACATGTAAAGACACGTAAAGGAGATCAGCATTTACCTCTTCCTCCTAAACCTATCTTCCCAGTGATGGTTTTGTTGCTTCTTTGCCATGGCACCCATCCTCTCTGCTTTCATTTTAAGCAAATTTTCAGTGGGATACCCTCAATAACTGATACTTTTAATAAAGGAAATAGAAAAGCCAAAGGAAGATAATTATCCAATTCTTTGAAAATTTAAAAAGCTGGATCAATATTAAGATGCAAGAATGTGTAGTGGGGGATAAGTGAATATTTGCACACATAAATATGTATTGTGTGTGCATAAATACACTTTGCTGCTTGAGTCACTCTCTTTAGATAATATAAGTTAAGGGTGAGTAAGTTGTGACTCAGAAAACAGAGTTAAAGATAGATTTTTGTCCCCCTTTGTCATCAAAAGAAGACCTGACCACGTGCCAGGTTTATAAAGCACGCCAGTGGGAAGATTAGCTTGACTGTCAAGCATTGTGAGGGTAACAGAAACACACATGTGGTTAGGTGGTAAAGGAGTTCAAGAGGAATTCATGGTAACATAATATGAGGACTGGGGCCACAACTGCTTCTCCGCTGAGCCTGTAGAGTGCAGACAACCGAGCCAGCCGAGTGCAATTTACCATCATGAAATAATTTCCAAAAAAAAAAAAAATCATCACAATGAAACAATAATGCACCTCTTTACTATCTATCTTCATGCACATTTTGGCTGATTTTGACCCGAGGCCTGCTGCTGACAAGGGTGTTTACAGAGATCCTCCCGAGCACGTTAGGGATCCTCACCTGGATGGCAAGCACCTCCTGCCCTGTGCTTGTCTCTCCCAGCTGTGCCTGCTTAGGCGCGGTGCACCCGGGGCGCCTCGCTGGGCGGATTCATGTGGCAGGTGGAGGTGGGACAGGGAGGGCTTGACACCCACCGACCACCAAAGGCGGTCGCGTGTGGAGCGGAACGTGGGAGTCCGAGATGCGGGGAAGGGACCGAGGGGCCGAAAGACCTTGACGGGGCAGCGGACGTGCTAGCGAGGTGGGCACTGGGGCTCCCCCGGGGGCGGGGCCTGCGCAGGGGGCGGGGCCTGCGCAGGGGGCGGGGCCGGCGCGAAGCCCGCCCTCGGAGTAGCGGAGGTGACTGGTTGGGCGGGGGGGCGGGAGACGCTCTGCTCCACGCTTTCCCAGAGCTCGGTGGTTTAAAGATGGCGGCGGCGGCGGCGCTGGGGACGCGGAGCCGCGGGAGGAGGAGGGGGAAGGAGGGTCTGTGAGTCGCCGAGAGGCAGCGTGAGGGGTGCGGGTGCGGAGCCGCCGGCCACCCGGCTCCCCAGGGCCGGGGCCAGGACTGGCACGGAGGCCGAAGCAGCCCCAGGAGCCCGAGGCCGGAGCCGAGGAGGAATGTGACCGGGGGTCGGCGGGGGCGCGGGAGTTGGCGAGCGCAGGGATGGGGCAGCAGGTGGGCCGCGTCGGGGAGGCTCCCGGGCTTCAGCAGACGCAGCCCCGCGGGAGCCGGGGCAGCAGTGCGGCCAGGCCCTCCGGCCGCCGGCGGGACCTGGCGGGGCGCACCGCGGAGGCCGGCTTCAATATCTTCACCCAGCACGGTGAGTGTGCCCGGGGGCCGGCGCGAGGGCGCCGGGAGGCCGCGGGCGGGCTTGGGGCGGGGTGGGCGGCGGACGGGCAGCCTGAGGGGGTCGCGCGGTGGAAGGGTGCCCGGGCGTGGGGGCGGAATCGGCTGCCATCTGGGCCCGTCACGGGAGGCGAGGCACACCCCTCCCCCTCCCGTCTCCAGCCCGGCTGGCAGCGCCGGGGGCGGGGGCGAGAGCCGTGGTCTCGGGGACCGCGGACAGGCTGCCCTCCGTCCTGGGACCCGGCTGCGCGGCTCGGGGAGGGCGCGGTGGGTAGGGCCGCCAGGGGAGGGGAGGCGTGAGCTCCATCCTGGGGGTGTTGGTATCAATCGATCGTTAGCGAAGAGAACGGGATGGGGAAAGAGCCACGGAATCTCGGGAGCCAGTGGCGTAGAAAGTCTATTCGTAAGTCAGGCGATGTGCGGTGCCAGGACAGTGGGCAATGCCTGCCCGTGGGAGAGATAAGGGGTGTATCTTAGCACTTTTTGATTACCGCCCCCCCCCCCCAAAAAAAACCAACCCCCAAAAACAAAAACTGGAAATGAAGGGCTTTGCCAAGCCATACCTCTGTTCTGCTCTTTTAAGTAGGATAGAATTCTGAGATGGCTGGTAGGGGTTGGAGGAGGTTGGTGGGCATGGTTAGGATTTTGGATACGAACAAGTTTTTCTTGCTACCGTGTGTGCATGTATTCATACGTATTTCCTCTCTGTAGTCTGGAACCTATTACTCTGGTTACCAAGGTATTTTTAGAATACTTGTCTCCAAACTCTTCTGATCATACACTTTTTATCAGTAAAAGAGCATAAACCTCAGGTATTAATGTATCTTTTAAATTTTATATTTGCCTGAACTGTGTTAATATGTATGCAACTTATAATGTACACAGAAATAGAATTTAAGAAAGCATGAAATGAACAGTAAGTATAATAAATTAAGTTCTAATATGTATCTTTTCCTGCAGCCCAGTGGATTCTTTTGCACTTCCTCTGAGCTGCTCCCACCCACACCACTTTTGAGACTGATTTTTTTAGAGGAAGGGAGGAAAAAACAAAACAAAATTGACCTTCATGAGGTTTAGATATCCTGAGACCTGAGAGAAGCTGAAGACATAGATATGACCTCTATATAAAGGAGGGGAGAGTTGAGGTTGGATGAGAGGTAGCAAACTGGATTCTCCCTGAAGAGGCCTGTAGAAAATAATAAAGGATAAAAGATGTTCTGTACGGAATGGGGGTGGGGAGAGAAAAGGAAGTGTGAACTGTTCCTTAGAACTGGAGTTTTGGAGGAAGTAAAGCAAAGAAAAAGATGAACTCGGAGCTGTGGCTGCTAGGTGAGCTGTATTCAGAGAATTCTGGGTTTGGACTTTGTGAACAAGCCGAGTTGTTCCTTAGTGGAGGAGATATAAGGGATTTGGGGCCATTCAAGAATTACATGTCTACTATTAAAGATGTGAGTGAGTTTTTCTTCCAGGTATGTGAGTGAACATGTTACGAAGGTGCTATATGGCTTATTCTTTATTGAAATCACTTCCTAAAACACAGGCAGCCCTAGCTGGTTTGGTTCAGTGGATAGAGTATCGGCCTGCATGCTGAAGGGTCCTGGGTTCGATTCTGGTCTAGGGCACATGTCCGGGTTGCCGGCTGGATCTCTAGTTGGGGGCATGCAGGAGGCAACCGATCAATGATTCTCATCATTGGTGTTTCTATCTCCCTCTCCCTGTCCTTTTCTCTCTGAAATCAATAATTATATATATATAAAATAAAACACAGGAGGCAAGAGTGGATAAATAGTCTTCAGGGAAGAAATCCACGTAGCTTTGCTTTGTGGAAAGTGTTAATGTGGGTTAAACTTGGCCCTAGCACAGCGGTTCTCAACCTGTGGGTCTCGACCCCTTTGGTGGTCGAACAACCCTTTCACAGGGGTCACCTAAGACCATCCTGCATATCAGATATTTACATTACGATTCATAACAGTAGCAACATTACAGTTATGAAGCAGCAACGAAAATAATTTTATGGTTGAGTCACAACGTGAGGAACTGTATTTACAGGGCCAGAAGGTTGAGAACCACTGCTCTAACATCTTATTCAGGACATAAGATTTTCAGAGAATGAGGAAGTCATGAAGAATGGAATAGGAAAAGATTTTGAAGGATGGATGGGAGTTGGACTTACGGTGCAAGAAAATGAGGGCAGGCTGGTCAGGAGAAACAAATTAAGCTTGGACAATGGAAACGAACATAATTTGTTGATGGGATAGTGAGGATACAACTGTCAGGAGTTAAGCAAATACTCCAGGAGTGAATAGTAGAGCAGAAATGGCAAGAATCAAGTCTTCGTCCTCGCTACACCTGGCTAGGTGATTTAGTCAATTACCGTCTTTGGTTTTTTAATCTTTAAAATGTTGGACCGGATGATTGCTAAGGTACCTTCTGACTCTTTAAGATTTTATGATTTTAATTGAGAAGCAGTGGGAAGAAAACTTGGAATACGTTGGATGGGCTCTGGTTATGGAAAATGTGGGAAAGGAGTTTATATCAATTTACCTGATTGGCTGTTTTATAGGATACCGCAACAAACCCAAGTATGAAATGCTCAAAGACTGGCCTTGAGTGGAGGCAGAGGAAATAGGAGGGGTAAGGTCAAGGGATATTTCATTCATTTAACAAACAAATTTTTTTTGAGCATCTGTTATGTACTGGGTTCTGGGGATGTTGCTGTGAATATAAGAGTCCCTGTCCTTGTGGAACTTAAAGAACTTAATGATTTGACATAGAGGGTGAAATAGGAGAGATCACTTTGGAATATTTATTAAGGGCATGAATTCTGGAGCCATGCTGCCTGGATTTGAAACGTGGCCCAGCTGTTTATTATCTGTGTGACCTTGGGCAAAGTATTTAACCCTTTGTGCCTTGGATTCTCCATTTGTAAAATGGGCCTAATAAGAGTACTTAGTACTTAAACCTAGATTTAATGAGTTAATATATATGAGGCATGTAGAATAGTGCCTTGCACACGGTGAAGAGCTCAGTATGTGTTAGCTGCTACCATTTCTACCATTATTAAAAATAGAGATGAGGCAAAGATGATAAGGTTTTGACATTGGCTGAGATGGTGATTTTTTGTTGACAGGTTTGGAAGTTAGACACTGATTGAAAGGATGGGAATAGGGTAAGCTTGTTGCCAAAGACTAGTATGATAATAAGGAAATTAGCAAATAATATAGTAAACAAAGGTGAAATGAGTACTGTTCTTAGACAGATGGGTATTATAAACTTTTCCATAGATGAGTTTCTCAACCTTGGCAGTATTGACATTTTGGGGTGGATAATTCTTTGTTGTGGGGGGCTGGCCTGTGCTTTTTATAAGATGTTTAGCCACATCCCTGGCCTCTACTTAGTAGATGTCTGTAGCATACCTTTCTGGCAACAACTTCTTCTCCCCTCCATTTGTGACAACCAAAAACATTTTCAGGCATTGCTAAATGCCCCCTGGGGGGCACAGTTGCCCCCAGTTGAGAACCACTGCTTAGAAATATGTAGTAGATTCTGTATTGAATGAATAAATGAATTAGATTTAAAAATTCCTCAGTGGACGTATCATTTGATATTTACACACAAAAATCTAGATCCCAGAACTAGTATGCAAATCACTGTCTTGAGTTTCAGTATTGAGGTACTATTTGCACACAATTTTATATATGAAAGTTAAGTCTGGCAAGCTATCGAGTTTACCTATAGGTTTAAAGTGGATCAAATATTGTATGTAGTTAATCAGTAAACATGTACATGTTATAGAAATGATTTATCGGAGTTCATGATTTTTCTTCTGTAGAAAGAAATGGTATTTTCTTATTGAAAATGAGAATGGTATTTTTTATTGTTAATACTAATATATATAAGTTAAAATAATTTGCCTTGCAATTTTTTTGAATTTTGTGAATGCAATTTAGAAGGAATAAAAATAAGAGGGCTGTTTTTGGTATGAAAGAGATGAGTACTGTGTGGCTTTTCTGAACTCTGTTATTGAACCTTTTTGGTGAGCTGATGTTTTGTGACTAGTAAGTCTAGGGTTAAATACTTTTCTTTATAATATCTGACATACCTTACAACAGTTGAATGGTTTCATTTAAACTTCTCTCATTTACTGAAAATACTATTAAAAGTTAACCTTAAGTTGTGAAGTTTTGAATACTAGAAAATTTCCCTTAAATCAACTTATCATTTTGAGTGGTCTGGTTTATTTATTTTGGATCTATAGTTCATGTTTTAATCTTTGCATCATGAAAGATATGGGCATCCCAGGTTGAACATGATACTGTAGAAAAGAACAGGAAGGCTAAATTGCATGGGAATCTTAATTATGGTGACCTTGTATTGTGGTCACTTATTCTTATGAAAGTGACTTTACTTTTAAAAATGAAATTAGCTGTTAGATTTTTATCAACCTCCAAATCTGTATAAGTTGCAGATATATAGATAGCTGTGTCTGTTTTTAGCAAAATGGCAATATAAATTGTGGTACAGATTTATTAAACCAATTGCCAGTAAGTTCCAGGAAAATTATGAAGTCTGAAGTTTCTCCTTCAGTATGCTTTAAAAAGAAAACAAAAGAAAAAACAGCATCTTTCCCATTCTATCCCCCATTCTATGTTGTTTTTCCTGTTCATTCTCTTTAACAAAATTGGGAATGATGATAAATTTTTACTTGTGTAGTTTTTTTAGAGTTTATGAAGACCTTTTATGGCTTTTACTTAATTTGATCTTTACTGTTACTCTGAAATAGGTGGGGGCAGGTATTAATCTTCTCATTTTAATACATTAAAAAAAAGTTAAGAGAATTGACTTTTTAAGGTCACCTAGCTGTTAAGTTATCGGACTGAAACTCAAGCCCTTTTCTCCAAATCTTGCCATACTGTGGATATTTAGAGAACATAGATTCAAATCCTGCCTTGTATCTGACATTAGTAAATGGTTTACAACTCCAACCTCAGCAGATTGTTGAATTAAATAATAAAATTATGTAAGGCTCTTAATGGAAGTGCCAGGCACAAAGTACTCAATAAACAGTTTTGTTGTTGTCATTGTTACTTTCCTCAAGACGGTTGTGAAGATTGAGTCATATATGAAAATGTTTTGTATTCTATCTACGATACTGCTATTGTCAACACGATGGCATGCTAAAGTGTAGAATTGTCTTAGCATTTACTTTTGTTTATTTATTTATTTATTTAAATATATATTTTATTGATTTTTTACAGAGAGGAAGGGAGAGAGATAGAGAGTTAGAAACATCGATGAGAGAGAAACATCGGTCAGCTGCCTCCTGCACATCTCCTACTGGGGATGTGCCCGCAACCCAGGTACATGCCCTTGACCGGAATCGAACCTGGGACCTTTCAGTCCGGAGGCCGACGCTCTATCCACTGAGCCAAATCGGTTTTGGCAGCATTTACTTTTAAAGTATGTTTTCTATCTCTAAATCTTTTTCTCTCAAGTGACTCTTGGTTACTAAAGGACTTCCAGAAGCAAAAAGGTAGGGAAATTTTGGGAATCTGGAATCATAGGAGAATCTGAAATTACATTAGGCCTACATTCCTCTGAAGGTAAATATTATCCTCTTACCATGACTTGTCTTAGGGGTTTGGGTGTCAATTAGAGCAGCGGTCCGCCAACCTTTTGGACCTCACGGACCACTGGTTGGTGATCGCTGAATTAGAGGACAGCCCGTAGTTCTTTTTCATTCACTCTTTTCATAGGATGTTTTTTCTTCATTCAGAGAAGTTGAATCAGAGACACAGGCCAATGCAAATATAAAGTTTAGAGATTTCATTCTAATCTGGCACATTTGTTTGCTAGTTAATATTTAATGACTTTGTATATTGTAACCTCCTTCATCTGACATCCTTTAGACTTTTTGTGCCTCCCTGTATTATTTTTAACTCTGATTATAGTTTTTGTTAAAAGCATGTTTTAGTGGGACTTTTTATGTTCATGATTTTGTAAATCAAATGAGCTTTTTCTCATATTGTGAAAATGAGATTTCAAAATACTTAAGAATGTTAACCTCATCAATTTTAACATTTCTTCTGGAATAAGTAAATTTGGAGTTTTCACTGTAGATACTTCACCAAATCATGTAGAAGAACTGCTCTAAAATGTTAGCGTAGAGAGCTTGTTAAAACAGATTGCTGGGTCTCACTCCCAGAGTTTGATTCGGGTTTCAGGGGATTCAAAACTTTGCGTTTCTGACAAATTTCCAGAATTGCTGATGCAGCTGGTTGGGGGGGGTCACACTTTGAGAACCATTGGTGATGTGAGATTAAGATGAGTAATGGATCAAAGGTGATTCAAAGACTCTGTTGTCTGAAAACATGTATTAAGTCTCTTCTACCTAAAACTGGTTGAAGTCCATGTGTCCCATGTCTAGTGTACACATATACTAGTGTCACTGTTTTACCTCATATTTTGGTGGTAGGAAGAGATGATGTGTCTTTGCTTTGGCCTCAAAATTTCTTTTTATCTCTAAAGGTTCATATGTTGAAAGTCTATTGAGAGATGCACTTTTGAAAGAACCTTGAAATCAGGGAAAAGTGAGGTAGGGCACATAGGGTTCTGTTGACACACTTAGGGTGGGCCTCAGTTCGTGGAAGAAGTGGTGAAGAAAAAAATGGCACCTATTGGGTACTGTGTCAGGCATGTTCTAAGTACTTAATTTCTGTTTGGGTTTTTTTTTTAAACCACATAAAACCCTACTTGCCCAAATTGATATAGATTTGATAGAGACCAAAAGAATTAGGGTACCTACTTGTGATTCTATAGTTTTGGTGTATGATGGTGCCTAACCTTTTGGGGTGTGTGTGCAAAAATACTTAGGCTTTCCCCCCCATCTCTCTTGAGACCTTATTGAAGTTTTCAGAATGGTAGGTCAGGGTTAGGTGTGTATACTCTGTGGCTACAGAGTCAGACTTAGATATTACTAGAAACCTGGTGCATGAAATTCATGCATGAGTACGGTCCCTAGGCCTGGCCCCGCCCCCCGCTGACACCCACCCCTGGTTCTCCATTCACAGGTGGTCGGTGTCTGACGGCCGGGGAAGGGACTGAGAGGTCAGCTGTTCCCACCCGCTCGCCGTCCCTGCCTCTGCCGCAGGTCACCCTCCGTGTGGGGGTGACTGGCGGGACGGGGGCCTTGGCCTGGCGCCGCCCGCATACCCTGCCACCCAACCCCGGTTCCCCATTCGCCATCAAGTGATCGGAGCCTGCCAGCCAGGTAAAGGGACCGAAAGGTGGTCACTGCGCCTCATAGTGACTGGTCCAATGGTCATTCTGATCATTCTGCCATTAGGGTCAATTTACATAGTACCCTTTTATTATATAGGATGGTCTAGTGAAGGGAGCAGTAGGCACTAACAAGGCTATTTGGAACCTCATGGTAACATTGAACTGCTGTCTTAATCTATCTAGGTTTACTGTCACTAATATTTCTTATTTGAAGGCTTTTATATCCTCCCCCTTTGTTGTAGATTACAACTTTTACTCTCTTTGCTTTTTAGAAATTAAGATTTAACAGATATCAGTGATAGTATATTGTGCTACTACAATAAGAAAATGAATATAATAAAGCCATGTTTCTCTACCAATGTGTAAGAAAGTATAAAATATTATCTATATATATCCTCTAATGTTTGTAGTTGATTTATTAGACCATACTGGTAGAGGGTCTTTAGAAAATTACTAACTGATGATATTGTGTACCAATTGCACACATATTTGTGTAAATGACTCTTGGATTCTAAGATACTAGGTTGTAAGAATTAATTTCTTTACCTTGTGTCCTTTACACATGGTATATGCCACATAGTAAGTGTGAATAATTGTGGAATAGTTTTTTTTATTCTATATGTTTTCATATATTTCTGAAATAGTCATTGATTAAAAACATCTTAAATGACAGTATGTCTGATTGTTAACAGTTTTACTTGATAAAACTGTGTAGGTGACTATTTTTTCTCTATATCCAGATGTGCACACAGATGTATAAAATATCCATATATAGCAGCTTGTATGCTATGGTGTTTGAGATTAAACATAAATAATTTTAGGGTGGCACTATTTTATACAATGTTAGTGTTAAAAATGAAGTACTTCAGTGATCCTGTGTTGAAATCTATGTAGTTACTTAAAGTGGTATATTTAGTTTATTATTGCAATATGCAACTTAAAAGACTTTTTTTTCCTCTTGAAGTAATATGGCAGAATTAAAAAAAATTAACTCTCCAGAGTACTTTCTGTGTTCTTTATTCATTTATTTTATAGTAATTGACTATGTAGATGTCTCTGAGAGAATTTTTAGGTACGATAGAACTACTGTCCAAAAGAAGATGCTGCTTAGATGTTGATGAACATCCTCATGAGACAGTTAAAAAAACTAGTCTTGTTTTGTGTGTCTGTGAGTATGATATTTTGTACAATGACTCTTGGTTAATAATCTTTGCCCTTTTGGTTTGAGTGCATAATTTTAGTATGTAAATTGTGGTCATTATACTAATTATAATTAGAAAACTTCCTCAGTATTCCACTTAAATAGATTAATACACATTAAATATAATACTATGCTAAATTTAATTTTGGTTGCTTAAAAAATAAGAACTATACTGAGCGTTTTTTCCCCGTTCTTTGCTTGGTGCAGTAAATGTGCTGACTCTGTGGTGGTGGTACTGCCGGCTCCTCCATAGTGAGCTCTGCCAGTATTGGCTTTTGATCCAGCAGAATACAAAGCTCAGCAGGCCCAGGCAATTGCTATTCCCCGGTTTGCTTTCTAAGGAGAGGAGGGTGTAGAAACCTTTCACTTGATGTGGTCAATGTCAAAGAAATGTTCTGTGGCTTAATGTGATACATAGTATGTACAATTTTGTTAACATGCTCCTCAGTCTATTCTAATTCCAGCAAATTAAAATAACAATACTTAGCACTGAAGATTGCCACTTAGCATTTTGTGGTTCCAAATTATTACTAAGAAAACATTTTCCTAAAACTAGCAGCACCAACAGGCACAATTAGTATCATCCATCTGTTTCTTACAGGAAAGAAAGGTTGATATATGAATGTTTTTGTTACAGTAGCTTTTATTATTTTCAAAATTTGCATTTTTTAATTGTATAAAAATATCTGAAGGGGTATCTCAATGTAAAAGAAAAATCAGTACAGAAGCATATGGAATAGACATGAAAGTCCCCTTTGGTATTCCTACCCTCAATCCATATTCCCTTATTAGAGGAAACTGTTCATGGCTTGATGTGTATTTCCTCAGAACTGTGTGTGTGTGTGTACATATTAATACTTCTCTTTTTATTTCATAAATGGCATTATATTTATAAATTTTTCCTCCCAAATTTGTTTTTTGTACTTATATGTCTGAAAGACCTTCCTGTGGTAGTATGTAATAGATTTTTCATTCTTTCAACAGCTTTATAGTGTTTCATGCTCTAGATATATATTTTAACCATTTTGTTTAGATAGTAATCATTTTTTATTGATGAATATTTGTTTATAAGATTATTTTAAAAGATCTTATTTTTTTTCTTGTATTTTCTATATTATCAGATATTGAACCTATCTGAAATCCTTATTTCAGATAAAATATATATAATTTGAGGTTGGAAGAAACTTAAATGCTTTTCCATTGTACTAATTAGTGAGTAGTTCATTAATTCCCACAGCTTTGAAGAATTATATTTCTCATATGTTAAATTCTCAAATGTTTACAGATCTTTAAAAAACTCTCTCCATGGTTACATTGATCTTTATTGCTTCCTGCACCTGGTTAACATATTATTTTAATTATATAATAATTATAAGCTTAAAATGTATGTTTATCTAGTTAGCTCCCCATTATTGTGTTCTTGTTCAAAATTTATTTGGATGTTATTGCATATTATATCTTCTAAAAATCCTTAGGATTGGGTTGTTAAGATTTAGAAATATTATTTTATTTTAATTCATTTTATTGATTTTAGAGTGAGGAAGGTGGGGAGAGAGAGACATAGACACTGATTCGTTGTTCCACTTATTTATGCATTCATTGGTTGATATGTGCCCTGATGAGGGAATGAACCCACAATCTTGTCATATCATGATGATGCTCTAACCAACTGAGCTACTTGGCCAGGGCAAGATTTAGAAATGTTAATGGAATTTTCGTAGTGATTGTATTGAATTATAGGTTAATTTTGGGGGTGAATTGACACTGTTGCATTATTGTGTCCTTACATCCAAGATCATGGTGTCCCTTTGCCAATCTCAATAAATCTTTTATGTCCGTAAGTAAAAGATTTTTCATTTTCTTCATATTGTTTTTGGATAAATTTTTTTCTTTTTTGATATCTCTTGTTAAAATTATTTGTGGGCACTTTATAATTTTTGTAATAATTGTAAGTATAATCTTACATTTCCCATCGATAGGAGACATTGTACTGCTTGGCCTCATCGATGTTTCTGTCTCTAAAATCAATAAAGATATATTTAAAAAATCTGGTGTATATTCTTTTAAATCCTCTTTTATGTATATGATGTGTATTGTTAACCAAAATGTAAACAAAGCAAACATACAATTTTTTGTTAATCTTTTTTCTTTTTCTTTTTTTTTTACTTTATGTATTTTGAATCTTGGTAATCTTAAAGGAGAAAGGCTTTTTTTGGACCCTCTTTTTAGAACTTCTTTTGCATTTACTCCTCCTCACACTACTTGATATCTATATACTTTAGTCTTACAATTTTTGTTATTCCTGTTTAAGTTCTTGAAGACTTCTGTATTCTTCATTCTGCTGAGCTCATACTAAATCTGCTGTAGCGCATATAGTAATGCAAGTAATTGTAGGGAAAAAGAAGACATTTCAGCAATTATTTCAGGGTACAGATCAATCACTAATTCACTTATAGTCCAGCATTGCTTAATTTGCTGATATAACAAAACTAAGAAAATACATATTTGTATAATTTATTTAAAGCCATCTTTTTTAAAAGTTAAACTAAAATATTCCTAGGATGTTAATTTTTTTATGATCTTTTTTGCATAGAACATACTCTGAGGCATTAACTCTTTTTTTTAAAACATATTTTATTGATTTTTTACAGAGAGGAAGGGAGAGGGATAGAGAGTTGGAAGCATCGATGAGAGAGAAACATTGATCAGCTGCCTCCTGCACACCCCCAACTGGGGATGTGCCTGCAACCAAGGTACATGCCCTTGGCCGGAATCGAACCTGGGACCCTTCAGTCTGCAGACTGACGCTCTATTCACTAAGCCAAACCGGTTAGGGCTGAGGCATTAACTCTTGAAAATAAAAATGTGGAGAAGGACAGCAAGGTTATATTCTATACCTTTTAAAATGTCATGAGTTGTTTAATTTCTTTCAAGAAGAAGGAAACGTGGGTTTACTGTCTAGTTTTTAGGTGGTGATTTATAAAAGAACTAGAGGCCTGGTGCACAAAAATTTGTGCACTCGGGGAGGTCCCTCAGCTTGGCCTATGCCCTCTTGCAGTCTGGGACCCCTCGGAGGATGTCCATCTGCTGGCTTAGGCCCGCTCCCTGGGGGATCGGGCCCAAGCTGGCAGTCAGACATCCCTCTGGCAGCCCTCCGGGGATGTCCACTTGCCAGCGGGGAGCAGGCCTAAGCTGCAGTTGGACATCCTTAGCGCTGCTGAGGAGGCGGGAGAGGCTCCCACCACCACCACTGTACTGGCAGCTGTCAGCCTGGCTTGTGGCTGAGCAAAGCTCCTCCTGTGGGAGCACACTGACCACCAGGGGGCATCTCCTGCATTGAGCGTCTGCCCCCCTGGTGGTCAGTGTGTGTCATAGTGACCAGTCATTCCCAGTCTTTCTGCTGTTAGGGTCAGTTTGCATATTACCCTTTTATTATATAGGATAGCACTCCCAGACCAGTTGTAAATGAACATATTAACTAGTAATATGTAGAAATCTAATGGGACTGAGGCCCACATTTTTTCTTCTTAAAAGTTATTGATTCTGTTACAGTTTAGATGATCGGTAATCTCTATTAAAACGCATCAAATGCTATTTATCTCAGTGTGCTAAGATTAAATTTTTATTGTCTTTAAGTCTTATAAGGACTTTTTTCTTACAGGTATTCTATTTAAGGAAAGATACAGAATTTAATTATAGTGTATCTAGTATATTTGTGGCTTGTAAAAGTTTTAAAAATTGAGCATAAATATCTGATACATTACAAAAAATTGCAGGAAAAGAAATTTTAGTTAAAATGACAGGAAATGGGGACATATTTTGGATAGAAAACAGGGATTGCTCCAAACCAAACAAAATATGTCATTTCCAAAGGGAACATCCCAGTTGTGCAGAGAAGAGTTAACATAGCTGGCTTGAGTCTGGTATCCTTAGAATGGCCTGCTTACAAGGTTGGCCCTTAGCTGGTATGTGGGAACTTGGATTTTATAAGGGTCCACACGATTCCCAGAACTGAGAAGAATGGCTCACTGTGCCTAAACTGTACAAACCATGTGGCTTATGCTGACGACCTGCTTTCTTCCTGGGAACCTGGTATATTGGTACATGGTAGGCAGAGGGTGCCTCTATGACCAGCCCCCAAGAAAAACCTTGGGTACTGAATCTCTAATGAGCTTACTCTGTAAACAAAACATTTTACATGTCTTATAACTCATTGCTGGGGGAGTTAAGTGTCCTGTGCGACTCCCCTGGGAGAAGACACTTGGAAGCTGGCACCTGGTTTCCTCCAGACTTTGTCCCATCTGCATTTTCCCTTTGTTGATTTTGCTTTGTATCTTTTTGCTTTAATAAATCACTATGAGTATGACTATGTGCTGACTCCTCTGAGTACCCCTAGGGCAGTGATCAGCAAACTGCGGCTAGTGAGCCATGGTAGGCAGAGGGTGCCTACCCTCTGCGGCTCTTTGGCCCCTTGAGTGTGGCTTTTCCACAAAATAGCACGTGCGGGCATGCATGTACAGTGCGATTGAAACTTCGTGGCCCATGTGCAGAAGTTGGTATTTTGTGGAAGAGCCACACTCAAGGGGCCAAAGAGCCGCATGTGGCTTGCGAGCCACAGTTTGCCGACCACTGCCCTAGGGAATCATAGAATCTGGGAATGGTCTTGGGGACCCCAACAAAACAGTGGATCAGATAAATTGATAAGTGGAATCCACCATGCTCATATAAAGCCTCCACATGGAAACATTCAATGGGTTGGTGTTATTTTTTTGTTTAAGTTTGTCTTAATAGGGTAGTAGATAGAATAACTGAAATTAGAAGTTAGTTTGGGAGCTGTAGGAGAGAAGGAAAAAAAAGCTTTTTATTTGTGACTGAGAAACTTCTGTCTAAGGTCCTAGTTTCATGAAATTAGATCTTATTGTCAGGCTTTCTGGTAAGGTTCTGTACTTTAGAAAATATGTTATTCTGAATGGTGAACCAAAAATGAGACAACAAATAATGACTTATGAAAGCACTATGATATAGGAAGTACAGGGTTTTTGGAGCCAGGCAGATTTGGGTTAGAATTCTGGTTAATTATGTGATTGAACTTACCTTTATACTAGAGGCCCAGTGCACGAATTCGTACACTGGTGGGGTCCGGCTGGCCCACCCCAATGGGGGCCGATTGGGACTGGGCCAGTGGGGAGGAGGGGCCGCGGACGGTTGGCCAGCCGGCAATGCCCCCAATCGGGGGAGGGGACAATTGGGGGCCTGGCCAGCCTGGGGGAGTAGCTGTGGGGGGGCCTATCGGGCCCTGATCAGGCCAGTTGGCCACTGCAGTGTGTGTAGTAGTGACTGATCAGCGACTGATCGTTTCATCATTTCAGTTGCTTGGCATATATATATATAAATGCCAAGCGACTGGATACCTGGCTGGTAGCTATGACATGCACTGACCACCAGGGGGTAGATGCTCAATGTAGGAACTCCCCACTGATGGTCAGTGCGCTCTCACAGTGGGAGTGCTGTTCAGCTGACAGATGGGTGCCAGACACTGGGCTCACGGCTGGCGAGTGCAGCTGCGACGGCAGGAGTCTCTCTCGCCTCTGCAGCAGCGCTACCAAGAGCAGCAGCGGCAGGCGAAGTGGTATGGGATGAGCGGGAGCAGCGTGGTGCCTGGCCCCGACTTGGGCTGCTCCCCAGCAGCCTGCCTCTTCACGCATTGCTACACCCCCGGGGGGATGTTGGACAGCTGGTTTCGGCCCGAAGGCCTGCGGGGATCGGGTCCCGGATTGTGAGAGGGCTCAGGCCAATCTGAGGGACCCCCACTGGTGCACGAATCTATGCACTGGGCCTCTAGTTTCTTTATAAAATGAGGATAATACCTACTTTACTGGGTGACTTGGGAATTAAATAAGATACAGTGATATATATGAAGCTTCTACCATTATGTCTTGCACATAATGACTCAGAAATTGTTAGTATACTTTTTTTTTTGCCCTTGAAGATGTAGAGAGATTGGAGAAATTTAAAGGTGAAAAAAGTGAAGGTTGTTTTTCTCTTATTGATCTGATGTGAAGTTGCTTAGGAAGGTTAGTGAGGAGACAAGAAAACGGAATTTTAAATTTATCTTCAGAATTACCCAGTGGATTTTTTCATAGTTTATTTTAGTGGAATTTTACCAAGCCAGGGAGGTCAGTGTTGATTTAGTTGAGAATTGAAGAATGGATAGGAATGAAATAGTTCAGTGGCTAGGAGAGGGAAAGAGTGTTTCAAAAAGAGGGGACAGAAAATGCACAGACTGGATGGAGGAAGCCTGGTAGCATTACTTACAAAGTCTTTGTATTCTTCAGTAGATTTTGCTTGATTATTTGCAAAAATATGAAAGTCATTGTTTAGTTTTTATTTTGTGTAGGGTGTTGATGCCTTAAAATATAGTTCTTAGTCATTCTTATTCCACAAAACCAGAAATTATATATGGTATATAAACAAGTCATTTCTTTTGTTGTTGTTTTTGTTAGTCCTCACCTGAAGATATTTTTCCCATTGCTTTTCAGAGAGTGGGAGGGAGGAGGGAGAGAGAAACATCAATGTGAGAAAGACACATCACGTTATCAACTGGTTGCCTCCCACATGTGCCCCGATTGGGGAGGGAAGGGAGCGAGAACCTGAAACCCCAGGTACATGCTCTTTACCTGGAATCGAACCCTCAACCCTTTGGTATGTGGGTCAATTCTGTAACCACTGAACCACACTGGCCAGGGCCTAAACAAAGCATTTCTAAGCCTCTATCAGTTTATTAAATTATTTTAAACTCTTTTTTGGTAACCACAGGCTCTTTAGAAAGCACTCTGCTTAATCATAATTTGAATACTGATTGACATTTAGATCAGTGAGGTACTTTGAGTAATTTTTATAATAACTTTCTTTGCTTTAAATTATATTATTAGGAAACTGTTAAATAAGATTGATTTTAAATTCATGATTATCCTATATAACAAAATTTTTGAACGAGATTATATTAAGAAACTAACAGTATTTATGAAGAAATGGATTTGTTTCTTGCAGGGCCCCCATTGAATTCAAAATTATGAAATTTACACTGTTAATAATACTTTGACCAAGGAAAAAAAGATACTCTTTGGGTAGTATTGTTATTGAATTTGTTATGATCAAAGACTTACAAGGTTCAATTTAATAAGCAAAAGAACTGTTCCTCACCAGTCCACTAGGGGATACTCCAGCACTTAGGAAGAAAATCCAGTTACTGGTATAGTTTAAAAATTACCTCCCATTTAATAAAGTTACTGCTTTCCTGTTTGCTTACATGAAAAAAAAAAAAAGTTTTAGATCTAATTTGGGCTATAAATTTGACAGTATTCACTTATGGAAGAATTTGCAGCCTTTTTTTCAGTTTTTTTCAGTTTTATTATAATTAACAGATAAGAATTGTCTGTATTAAAACATCAAGTCGTATGTTTGATATATTTTGATGTATGTTGATACAATATATGTGATGTTTTTGATATATGCATACATTAGGAAATGCACGCCACAATCAAGCTAATTAACATATTCATCAACTCACATAGTTACCATTTTCTTTTCTTTTTTCCTTATGGTGAGAACACTTAAAATGTACACTATTAGCAAATTTCAAGTATACAGTACATTATTAACGATAATCACCATGCTGTATATTAGATCTCTAGAATTTATTCATCTTATAACTCAAACTTTGTACCCTTTGACCAACATCTCTTCATTCCCTCCGTCTCCCTGGCATAACTGACATTCTACTGTCTGCTTCTGAGTTTGACTATTTTAGACTCCACAATAAGTGAGATCCTGGAATTTTTTTTTTTTTAATATATTTTATTGATTTTTTACAGAGAGGAAGGGAGAGGGATAGAGAATTAGAAACATCGATGAGAGAGAAACATCGACCAGCCGCCTCCTGCACACCTCCTACTGGGGATGTGCTCGCAACCAAGGTACATGCCCTTGACTGGAATCGAACCTGGGACCTTTCAGTCCGCAGGCCGACGCTCTATCCACTGAGCAAAACCGGTCTGGCGAGATCCTGGAATTTTAAGGTGGAAATTCATAGTGTGATTCGTTGGTCACTTTTTCTGGTGGTCGCCTCAAAGTTCTTTGAATTCAGAAAAACTTATTTTTCCTTCTTGGCACATTTATTTTGTAAGTTGTGCTTTGTTGGAAGGTCAGAAAAGCTGATATTTGGTTTGCGTTTGTAATAATTTTCTCCATTTTATCGTTTGTTATTCTTACCATTTACCTTAGGAAGTATGAAAGATTACCTTAGGTATACATAATAAAGATGATAATTCATTCTGCTATTCAACAGAGTTTAATATTATCTAGACTTCTTACTAGTAATTTAAGTAGACACAGTACGATTACGTGGTGCTCCAATGAAAAATGTGTAAAAAGTTGAGTTCCATTTTAAAAAAATATATATTTTATTGATTTTTTACAGAGAGGAAGGGAGAGGGATAGAGAGTTAGAAACATCGATGAGAGGGAAACATCAATCAGCTGCCTCCTGCACACCCCCTACTGGGGATGTGCCCGCAACCAAGGTACATGCCCTTGACCAGAATCGAACCTGGGACCTTTCAGTCTGCAGGCCGACGCTCTATCCACTGAGCCAAACCGGTTACGGCTTGAGTTCCATTTTTAAAAGAGCAAAGTTTCAAGGAAAGAATTTAGGCTCTTGTATTAAGAAAAGATCAGACTTATTGTTTCAGAAAATACTTCGTTTAACAAAACATTATTTTCTTCTAACCTATTTTTTATCTTACTTATGATTTTGGTTTATATGATAATGAATTTTCTGTGTATTTCATTCTTCTGTGCCTGGCACATAGGTACTTAAATATTAAATGACTTGACTCAACTCATCAATTCACCTGATTTCTGTTGTTTATAAATACAACTGGGTGAAATCACATGCTACATGATAACGTGATTTTGAAAATGGAAAATCAGGTAGTCTGGGTTGTGAAGAAGTATATTTGTCCATTGAAATAAAGGTGGTGAGGAATTACTGAGTTTAAGTAGAGTTGGGTGATCATTTTGTAGGATGTTATAGAGGTAGCATCTCTATCTTGGTAGAAGGATTGCATTTGACATTCTCATATTGTATTTTTTTTTTTTTTATCTCCCTTTCCCTAGCAAAATGGGGAAAGCGCTAGAGAGTGTTGGGATAATTAGGTCTTATGGTTGTGCATCTGCATAGGTTGACTAGCATGACCAAGACCAGTTGTCTGTATCTGTGGTAGAGTATTCCTGTGGACCATTTTTCATAACTAGTTCTATAATTATTGAGTATGGTTAAATTCCCTGCTGTATTCAATGGACTAATCAATGAATGAAATATGACTGCTTCATGTTTTGTTATATTGTGTTTATAGAGGAAAGGTAAAATGTCATTGTCACAAGTTACCCTTTTGTTTTTATACTTTTTTTTGTTTATTTTTAATAAAATGCATTTTTTTTACAAGAAAGGAAACAACAACAAAAAAGACTATATAATGCTTTTTCTTAGGTCCAGATTAATTTTTTATGACAGATTCCAATTCATTGTCCAAGTTTTACTCTAATTTCAGTTGAGGGAGTAATTGTTCCATTTTTCATATAAAGATGTTTTGCAGTACTTTTTGGGGGACAGCTCTTGTAATTTTTTTTTCTGTCTTAAGAGATTATTTAAATGATGGTGAATATGTGTATATAAAGTGATTTTATACAGAAAAAATAAACTTGCATACTATCATATGACACCTAACATTTTAATATGCAAGAGTTGGAAAAGTATACAGCATTATCTGAATTTGAAAGTTAAGAAGTACATGTCTGTTGCCTTATAGCTGCAGAATTCAGTGCTTATTCTTTCAAGTTATGATTTTATAATTCTTATCCTATGTGATATAATACAAGTATAATGTACTGGGAAGACCCTTAGAACTAGAATGGGTTTGTAAAGGATTTCATTACTATCACCATGGGTTTCCTCTTCTGAAATGGACCTTCTTCATGTGGCCTCATGTCAGTTGAGAAGAGCACTATTTTCAAGAAAACTGGGAGTGACTTCCTGTCTAAATAAGGGAATAACTTTGATTAGAAGGGTTAAAAAGAAGTGACTAAATAGCTGCTTCTACTTTTCTATCCCAACCCTCTTCCCACCCAGTGCCATTACCAGGTCTAGGGCTCAATTTCTGGATATACTAGAATATATCCTGGATGTTCTTTGTTACTGCTGTCTTTGGTGATAGAGTTTCTGATAAGTGTTCTTGGCATACAATCCCAAAATTAGTTAGTAAATGCATTATCATACCTGCTGTTTGATGGCTCTTTGAACTAGTGAATGCAGCTACCAACTTCCTCATGACAAGGTGATTGCTAGTTAATGTGAGAGTAAGGGAACATTTAAGAAGGGACCATGTAACTTTTTGTGCTGAGAAATTACTGCAGAATCTTTTTTTTTTTTTAAATTAAATCTTTATTGTTCTGATTACATTTGTTCCTCTTTTTTTCCCATAACTCCCCTTCTCCCAGTTCCCGCCCCACCCTCTGCCCTCACTCCCCACCCACTGTCCTCATCCATAGGTGCACGATTTTTGTCCATTCTCTTCCCGCATCTCCCATTCCCCTTTCCCGCCCCCCAAGAATAGTCAGTCCATTCCCCTTCTATGTCCCTGATTCATTGTAATCACCAGTTCATTCTGTACATCAGATTATTTATTCACTTGATTCTTAGATTCACTTGTTGATAGATGCATGTTTGTTGTTCAAAATTTGTATCTTTACCTTTTTCTTCTTCCTCTTCTTAAAGGAAACCTTTCAGCATTTTGTATAATACTGGTTTAGTGGTGATGAAGTCCTTTAGCTTTTCCTTATCTGTGAAGCTCTTTATCTGACCTTCAATTCTGAATGATACCTTTGCTGGATAAAGTACTCTTGGTTGTAGGTTCTTGGTATTCAGTACTTTGAATATTTCTTGCCATTCTCTTCTGGCCTGCAAAGTTTCTGTTGAGAAATCAGCTGACAGTCGTATGGGTATTCCCTTGTAGGTAATTGAGTCTCTTTCTCTTGCTGCTTTTAAGATTCTCTCTTTGTCTTTTGCTCTTGGCATTTTAATGATGATGTGTCTTGGTGTGGTCCTCTTTGGATTCCTTTTGTTTGGGGTTCTCTGCGCTTCTTGGACCTGTAAGTCCATTTCTTTCACCAGGTGGCGGAAGTTTTCTGCCATTATTTCTTCAAATAGGTTTTTAATATCTTGCTGTCTCTCATCTTCTGGCACCCCTATTATTCTGTTATTAGTGCGCTTGAAGCTGTCCCAGAGGCTCCTTACACTATCTTCACACTTTCGGATTCTTTTTTCATTTTGCTTTTCCAGTTGGGTGTTTTTTGTCGAATCTTTGGTTTGATTCTTGTGCTCCTCTGGTCTGCTATTTGGTATAATATTCTTTATTTCAGTCCGTGTATGCTTACTTTCTAATTTCTTTATCGTAGCATCGAGGGTCTCATTAGTTTTCGTGAGGCTCTGCTCAAGTTTATAGCAAGCCCTCAAAATTGCGACTCTTAGCTCCATATCCTCCATTTCTGTCATGTTTTTTTGTCTCCGCATCTTTTATGCTTTCTTGGTGCACCCCCTTGTGGTCTTTGTGCGCAGTCTTGTTCTAGCCAAGCCTTAATTGTTGTAGTTAACACTAGAGGGATTTGACCACCAGGCCGACTGGCTGTAGGAATCAGCTGTGTGGAAAACGTCTGTCTTCTGAGGAGGCGCTAATCCAGCCTTTGCCTGAGGCGATCGGCAAATGGCTGTGCGCAGGGTTTGGGCGGGGCGGGATCAACAGGGCGGGCGGAGGGAGCAGTTATGGCCGCTCTCAGTCCCGTTCCCAGAGGCTCTGCTTCTCAGAACCCCGGCAGCCGCTGCAAACCTCGGAGAGAAAGCTGCCCTCAGGTTCCAACTGATGCCGGATAATCCCGCTTCTCCCGTTTGAGTCTGGGTCCCTAGAGACTCGCCCGGATCTGGAGCCCAGAGTCTGAGACTCACTCCCGACCGAAAACGACAACCGCGCCCTCAGCCACCAGCCCGATTTCGCGCGCACCTCGGTACCTTTGTATTTTCCACACTGCGCCTCCTCTGAGCCTCGGTTTGCTGTTCTCTTTCCTTCTAGTTGTAGAGTCTCTCTTCAGCCAGCCTTCCTGTGGTTCTGGGTGATGTCCGTTCCGTCTTTTAGTTGTATTTTTGAAATGGTTGTTTGCGGCAGCGGTCTCCGGTGTTTACCTACGCCGCCATCTTGGTCTCCTTTTTTCTGAGTGTCTACTGCAGAATCTTATTGAAACATCCCAGAACAACATGAAGAATGGGGTAAGAGATAAAATTGAACTCATAATGAATATTTACATTTTTAAATGGTAATATTTTTGCCATTAGTGTTCCACATCTTGAAAATGCAAAATTGAACTGAAAAATTTATGTAATTTGAGCTTTGATATTTTTATTAAACTAGAGGCCCGGTGCACAGATTCATGCACTGGTGGTGTCGCTCGGCTTGGCCTGCGCCCTCTCGCAATCTGGGACCACTCGGGGGATGTTGGAGAGCCGTTTTCGACCTGATCCCCGCAGGCCAGGCCGAGGGACCCCACTGGTGCACGACTCTGTGCACTGGGCCTCTAGTATGCATATGCAATCTTTGGTTTATCTTTTCCCGCCCTCCCTCCCCCATTCCCTGTGAGATACATCAGTCTGTTCCATGTTTCCATGCCTGCGGTTTCTGCTCCTGTGCTGAGCGTCTGCCCCCTGGTGGTCAGTGCGTGTCATAGTGACCAGTCGTTCAGTTGCTTAGGCTTTTATATATTAAAATTTAAAACTTTATTAAAATTAATAAAAAGTTAACAATATAGTATAACATGTTAATGTAGTTTAAGATGTAAGAAGTATACCTTTAATTCCTCTATATCTCTCTCCCTTCAGCCACCCAGTTCTCTTCCCTAGAGGCAATCAATAGTCCCAGTTTAAATATACACTTAACATTTATTATTTAAAGGACTTCTTTGGTATGCATGAATGACTAAAGTGGACAGCATGGATTATAGAATCACTCATTTAAATTTTTTCATTTATTTAACAGTTTTTGGCACCTATCAGGCATTTTCTTGGCACTGGGAATATGGTAGTGAACAAATGAAACTCTGCCTTCATGGACATTGCATTGTAGTGGGTGGAGATGGGTGCTAAATATTTATTTATTTATTTGCTATATCATGTGTTGATCAGTTCTAAGAGAAAAATAAGGCTGGGTAAAAGGACTGAGTGATAGAGGAGGGGTGTTGTTTGGGATAGGATCGTCAGAGAAAGCCTCTGGGAGGGTGAGATTTATCAGAGAATGAAATGATCTGAAGGAGTGAGACTTGAATGGCTTTCAGGAGGAAAGCATTTCCAGGCTGAGGACAAAAGGGCAAAATTCTGAAGCATATTTTTACAGCAGAGGTATTTATTCTTCCAGAATGGTAGTGAAGGCTAGACTGGCTAGAGAGGACTGACCCTGGGGAAGGTTGCTAGGAGATAATAATATAGGAGAAAGAAAGTAAAAGTTGTGCGTGTGATGAAGGGGATTGCTGAGGTCCAGCTTATAGAAGGTTCGTATAACATCATAAGGAATTAGGATTTTATTTTGAATGCGATGGGAATCTGTGCAATTGGGGGAGGCGGGTAGATTTAAAAGGTTGACTCTTGGGGGCAAGGGTGAAAGCAAAGAGATAAGTTATGAATCTAAAATAGCTATAAAATATACAGCTCTGGCCCTAACCAGTTTGGTTCAGTGGATAGAGCATAGGCCTGTGGACTGAAGGGTCCCAGGTTCGATTCCGGTCAAGGGCATGTACATTGGTTGCGGGCACATCCCCAGTAGGGGGTGTGCAGGAGGCAGCGGATCGATGTTTCTAACTCTCTATCCCTCTCCCTTCCTCTCTGTAAAAAAATCAATAGAATATATTTTTAAAAAATATACAGCTCTGTACTAGATACAGTGAGCTTTATCAAATTTATTTGGATCTAATTTCAGTTTTACTGGAAAGCAGTTTCCAGTAAAACTGAATATTTTCCAGTAAACATAACAACATATAACAAATAAACAATCAAAAAAGAAATTCCTGGAACCGAGAAAGGATTGTTAGTTGTAATAGTAAATAAATTTAATGCAAGAGTGGTCATTTTTAGCATCAGTGCATACCATTATTAGACTCAAGCCAGTAGTTTTAATGGTTTAATAATTTAGATATTTGACTATTTTCTTATTTTTGAGACATCTTCCTGTTTCTTACTTAAAATTCTTGATGCAGTAATTTTCTTGTAATAGCATACTTAAGGAAATTATTAAATGTAATATATATCCTGTTTATCTTTTTAGTTTGTAAATTTTAATCTCAATTCTGAATATAGTATAGATGTTTTAAAAATACAATTTTTTGTAGATATGTTTTAAGTCACAATCTAGCTAAGCTTCAGTTTCATTTTTTATGTTTTATAAATGAAAACCTGAAGCTGAGTGAGGTTGGACAGTTCAAGATCACAAAGCTAGCAAGTTGATTGCCTAGGACTCAGACTCTGTTACTCTGTCAGTACTTACTCCTCTACCATCCTATATTAATTTTTTGTAAGTTAGTGACTTACTGTCCTCTTTTTGAACCTAAATGGCTCAAGTCAGACTTTTGAGAAATATACACATTTCTCAAATAAAATTATTTTCCTTTTCAGGAATCCTCAGAGTCCTCTTTGGGGTTAAGGTGGTATTAGAGGAGTTCATTGCTACTATTATTACCTAACTGATCATATTCAAAACACACACACACACACACACACACACACACGCACGCACCATACTTACATACATACATTAGAGGCTTAAATATGACAGTTTTGTTTAAATTCCCATTTGTAAGGGGGCTTAAAGTGTCTGGGGGACAGGACAAGTAGGGATGTACTATTCTTTCAGCAGCATGCCTGGACAGACAGCTGTTAGAATGTGTCTGTCCAAATCTGTGTATATTCTTTATGGTGGCAGTTTGCATCATTGCAAATCTCCAAGAAAGGATAGTTTGGCTATTGGATGATACCCACTTGGGATATGATTCTCCTCTCTTCCCCAATAAGATAGTAATTATCATGTTTTTTTTGGTGTGTGTGGTCTTATACATTTAGTTTGTGGTTGGGGAAAGACTTTGAAGAGTTCTTTAAATGTGAAGGAAGAATGAGAGAATTATAATTAAATATAATATGAAGTAATATTTATCATTTTAAATGTTTGCCAGAGTAGAAAAATAGCATGCTTAGATTTTATATATATATATTTTTAAATTGTTTTTAATTGTGGTAAAATACACATACTTAAAATTTAACATTCTATCAGATGTTTTAATGTATTTTTTTTATTTTGCTCATATAATAGTCTGTTTAAAAAATGAATAGTTCCTGGTGATGACCCTTAGGCACTTTGTCCAGAGGAACTCTTCTTTTCTATATGTTATCACTCTTCCATCTCTTACCTGCTACTGAAACTTTTTACCTCACTTAGAATGCATTCCAGCGACAGAACAGGAAAATAGAGAAGTGGTAGACCTGCTGTTCCCTCATCCCTTGTACAATACAACTCGTTAAGGAATTCGTTAACTCAAATTACTCTGTCAACTCGATGCAAAAAATCAGCCGAGAGACAGCTGGTATCTCAAAAAACTCGTTAGTCGGGACACTCGTAAGTCAAGGCCCCACTGTATCTGTGAAACCTGGGTCATGTCGGCTCTTTCCTTCCTTTTCCTCTGGAGCCTTCATGCGGGGTCCTCAGGGGGAATGTGTAGGAAAGCCAGAGTCTGAGTGTATTCAACTCTGATTCTGTTACTTCTCTAACAGCTTTCATTGATTTCTTAACCATCTTCAGGTCTAAACTGCTTTTAAGAACATCCAACGAAGGCTTTCATAATCTGGTGCCTGCTAGTTTCATACATGCTCTTTAGGCTCCAGCCATACTAAAATACATGTAGTTCTCTAAACATGGTCTGTGCATGGCATGTAGTAGATGATCCAGAATTATTTCTTGAAGGAGTGAATATATATTTCAGTTGTACTTTTTTTTTTACATACTAACACACTAGCTTTTATTCCATCACCAACTTGTGACTTTCCTTTAAGACTCAGGCCAAGGATTCTCTTTCAACTGGCCTTCTCTGCTTTTGTCTATATTAGTAGTCACTTTTGCTCTATAACGCCAAAATATTCAGGCTACATTTCTGTTTATAATAGCTGACTTACTTTTTTGTTTCTTTCATTAGTATGTGAGATTCTTTTATTTTTTTAAAATATATTTTTATTGATTTCAGAGAGGAAGGGAGAGGGAGAGAGAGATAGAAACATCAGTGATGAGACAGAATCATTGATCGGCTGCCTCCTGTACTCCCCACACTGGGGAGCGAGTCTGCAACCCAGGCATGTGTCCTGACTGGGAATTGAACCCTGACCTCCTAGTTCATAGGTTGACACTCAACCACTGAGCCATGCCAGCTGGGCAGTATGTGAGGTTTTTGAGGGCCAGGGGCCATGTCTTACTTACCTTAGTACCCCCTAGCTCTTGACCTACTCTATAGGCACTTTGTATTACAGAAAGCCTTTAAGGTAGCTGTTGCTCTTGTTTCTTAATGTTACATTATGAAATATTTATATATTGAATATTCCTGGCTTTTAAAATTTCAATTCTTTTTCTCCCCTAGATGAAAATTGCTCAGATACTTGATTTGTGAAATAATCAGTATTTCAATGAGTATATATAAGTCTTGATTAGTATATGATTGCTTATTATGGCATTGGGATATTGGGTAGGAAGATTAGAATTGCAGACTCCATCCTCATGTGGATGAATTATCTGAATCCTTCGAATAGTTGGACAAGATTATGTAAGCCTAATCCTTCTAGATAAATACATCTGAGCAGATTTTAAATTGACGACTCATTAAATTGTTCCTACTTAATATGTATGTGTTATTAATGTATTAATAACACAAAAGTTCTGTCATCTTGGTATTCCCTAGAATTAATGACTTAGTGGGTGATACATTATTTGTTCCTATGAGAAGACTTTCTTTTAGATGTTTTGACTCTTCCTAATTTTAGTTGTGAATTCTCTTAGGTGAAACAATAGTCAAGGAAATTGTAAGCATACTAAAAATGTCTTTTTTGGTATGAATCTAAATACTGTAAAGATTTATTATATAAACAGTAATTGTGTGAAAACCAAAATTTATTTAAATACATTTTGAAAGTTAAAATGAGGGTGTGGTATCCAATATATTTCTGATCACTTTTTTTTGAAGTGTAGGCCAGGTCTTCCATGTCAAAGCTTCCTGCGTACAGTAGATCAGCTTTTGTGGGATTTACTTTTAAAAAATTTTGCATTGTTTTTAAAAAAATAACAGAATTGGCATTTTAACTATTTTTAACTGTACAAATCAGTGGCATTAATTATGTTCACAGTGTAATGTCCCCAGTAAGCAATAACTCCTCTTTCCTCCCTCCTCATGATCTCTGATAACCTCAATTCTACTTTTTGTTTCTATGAATTTGCCTATTCTAGATATTTCATGTAAGTGGAACTATACAATATTTGTCTTTTTATACCTGTTTTCTTTCATTTAGCATAATGTTTTCAAGGTTTACCATGTAGCCAGAACTTCATTCCTTTTTATGGCTGCATAATATTTCTATTGTAGGTTTATACCACATTTTATCTGTTCATTTCTTGGTAGATTTTTGGGGTGTTTCTACCTAGTGGTTATTGGGAATAATACTGCAGTGAACATTGCATATAAGTATTTCTTTGAATCCTTGTTTTTCATTCTATTGAGTATATACTTGGGAGTAAAATTGCTGAGTCATATGATAATTTTATGTTTATATTTTTGAAGAACCACCAAATTATTTTCTGCAGGAGCTGTATCATTTCACATCCCCCACCTAAAATATACTGGGATTCATTCATAGGAGACAATTCTACCTACACGACCTTAAGTTAAACATATATTACCTTGGATGAGTCTCTTAACCTCTCTTTGTATTACAGTTATCTCATCCTTAAAAATGGAGCTTAAATTAGATAATCAATAAAGTTTCTCCTGTCTCTAAAATTATATGACTGATATTACAATGAATTGCCATGATGTTTACATTTGCAGTTCTTCTGTCCTCCTCTTTTTTATAAGAGCAATTTGACTACACAGTGGGAGGCAGAACCCCTGTATGCCTGGTGATGTGAGAATATTCCAGTCTCCAAATACTTTCTAAATCATATTTGCTAGATATGAGCCACTTTACAAACGTTAATTACAGAATTTTCAGGTACATCTACATTGAGATATCATAATCTTTTATTAATTTGTACTCTATGGCTATAAAAATCATAACGGAAGTTTTAAAATAAAAGTATATTTAATTGACATGTGAGCAAGAACTTAAGTTGGTATAAGCTTTAATACAGTTGTTACTTTCAGTAAAATTTTGACATGTTGGAACTTGAACCTTTTATTGCCAAAATTTGTTTATTCCTTTCTATGTAATTATATCCCTGATGATACATACGTGTGTATGTACACACAAGTATAATGTATTATACATGCAATGAGCAGGGAGGCCAGAAGTCTTGGATCTTGTGTTATGGACATTCTTTTTATTTTAAATATATTTTTACTGATTTCAGAGAGGAAGGGAGAGGAGAGAGAGAAACATCAATGAGAGAGAGAATCATTGATCGGCTGCCTCCTGCACAGCCCCCACTGGGGTTTGAGCATGCAACCCAGGCGTGTGCTCTTGACCGGAATCGAACCCAGGACCCTTCAGTCCGCAGGTGGATGCTTGATTCACTGAGCCAAACCAGCTAGGGCGACATTCTTTTTTAAAAACATATTTTTTTATTTCAGAGAGGAAGGGAGAGGAGAAAGAGAAACATCAATGATGAGAGAGAATCATTGATCTGCCTCATGCATGCCTCCAACTGGGGATTGAGCTCAAAACCCAGGCATGTGCCCTGACCAGGAATCGAACCTTGACTTCCTGCTTCATAGATTGACGCTCAACCACTGAGCCACGCCGGCTGGATGTGGACATTCTATTAGAAGGTCATGATACCCCAATAGGCCATAATGGGTTAAGGAAAAGAAGTTTTAGTAGGAATTCTTCCCTTGGCTACAGATGACTGAACAGAGAGAGCTGAGTAGTCCTTATTCCCTGACCAAAACCCACTTTTAAGCTGGTTATGTAACCAGCCCAACCTTGCAAGAAATGGGCCACCGTATATACTTAAGTATTTTAAAAGTTGATTTTAGCACCTACTGTTTTCCTGAAAATAAGATTTATGAAAGAGGTAACAGTTTTGGCCTATTCTTACCAACCTCAATGAATTACATGATGCAAATATTAAGTGAATTAATTGCTCTTAAATTCAGGGTTTCTTACTCTGTTTATTGGGTTTCAATGGATAAAGAAGTACAGTAGTAATAACTGATTGCCCTTCTGAATTATGTCTTTAGTCCCAGGGCAAGATACTCCCAAAGACCGACAGTCTCCTTGAGGATGACTGTAGTTGGAAGGGGATGGTATGTCATGACTATTCTTGGAACTTGACTTGGCTGTTTCTGTGCTGCTTTGGCAAGAGCCAGAGGGGTTGGGTTGGATCTGAGGGCATCTTTGGAATAATCAAGATGCTTAGTATAGCAGCCCAGCTTGCAACTAGGGCTCATTCCTCTTACAGGTTTTGTTTTTCAATCTCTTACAGCATTTTTAATCTTACTTTTCTTGTCAGTAACAGAAACCTACTCTTCATTAGTTTATCTCTTCCTCTAGCTTGGGTGTTAAAGCTTATTTTTTTTCTGTTGATATACTTACTAGTAACTTTGATCATCAAAGTCAGAGTATACTTCTAAAAAATACTCAACTGCTTATATTTTTCATAGCATAGGAAATTGTAGCAACACTAAAAACTAAAACTGACTGCTGTTAATAACAACCACCTTATTACTTTTGTTTCCTTGAATAGCACTTGTTGAATCAAGGTATTTGCCTATATCTCCCAATGTGACATAGTCTTAGAATGTTAAGAACTCTTTTATGCATATAGTTAAAAAGGAGTGATAATTTATTTGAATCAATTTTTATAACCTCTTTTGATTGTAGAGACTGTGGTAAGAATTTGTCTAGCTTGTAATCTCCTTTATTAATTTGCTTCATCATTCCCTTTCATCAGCCTTTATGTTTTACTGCCTAGGGCATGAGCTCACATTCCCATTTATTAGATGGTGGCATGCCAGACAGTAGTAAAACTTCCTAGGATATCTGTCTGCTAGGAGACTAAAATTAAGAGCTAGATGTTTATTCCTTAAGTACTTCCATTTAAGGAGAATAGTTCCCCTCTCCCATCCCACTCCTCAAATAGCTAATTTATTTTCTTTAGGTAGTTTCAAACTTGTCTATTCTAATATTCTGCATAAACTACCAGATATTTACTAAGCTTTTACTATGGTGAAACATTCTTGGCAGTGGAATTCTGGTCTCTACAGCTCCAAGGAACTGGTGGTGGTTTTTCTTTTATGAGTTGACAAGGAACAAAAGACAAAATCAAGGGGTCCAGTGTAAGGAGCTAGTTGAACATCTGTCAGCCTGCTCTAACTTCCTCCTTACATTTTCTCTGTGCCAAAAACCAAAACAAAACAATCTCTCCCCCTCCTCCCAATAAAACACTGTCTCTTATTCTTGAAATAAAAGGTGCTCTAAAAAATTTCACAGGGTGTAACAAAAGGTAAAGGCACTAAGAAGAGATCAGGGATAATATCCCTTTTATATTTTTCCACCATCTCCTTTTTTGCTTATAACCAATAGAAAAATTGAGGGGTATAAAAGGACAGTTGTTAGAAGGTTTTAAGACCACATAGTGTGCCCTGGCTGGTGTTGCTCAGTGGTTGGAGCATTGGCCTGCTCACCAAAGGGTCTCTAGTTTGATTCCTGGTCAAGGGCACATACCTGGGTTGCAGGTTCTCAGGGTGCATGGGAGAGGCAACCAAGTGATGTGTCTTTCTCACTTCAATGCCCGTCCTCCCCTCCACCAATCCCTTCCTTCCACTGTCTTAAAAAATCAATGGAAAAAATATCCTTGGGTGAGGATGGAAAAAAAAAAAGACTATACTGTGGACTGAATGAAGTAACATTCATATATAGAATATATTTATTTCAAAGTATTTCAAACTGATTCTCAGGTAAACATCAAGTGCAGGGAATTTCAGTGAGGAATATCAAAGAGGAACTAACTATAGTACTGGAAAAGCTTTAGGTTCATCATGTGTAAGTGCAGGGGGTGGTAAGCTTATTTCTTGTGAGGAGGTAGGAATAGGGGAATACTATGTTCCCAGAGTAGGCAGGGAAAGGAAAGTCAAAGGGAGATAAAGGAAGTGAACCTGTTGGAAGTGGAGGGAGGTTCTGCATAGGTCAGTATGTAAAAAAACAGGGATTGTTTTCTTTTTTACATAAAATTTCACATGAACATACACAGTAAAGGGAAACTGTAATAAAAATGCTGGTTTACCAATACATATGAAATTTTTTTCCCTTGCTTTAGTATAGTTTTTGTTTAAAAAGAGCCTTAAGTGTCATTATAATTTTTTTTGTCATTGTAATTAAAAAAACAAGAACACACATTTATTTGTTTTGCTTTTATATAGTCACATATAGTCACATCTAAATTGGTGTTTAGATGTTATTTCTTTTTAGTTTGTTTGAATTAGTATCCAGATAAGACCTACTTATCACAATGATAATCTACTAATTGATATACTATTTAATAATATGTAATATTTAGTAATATATCTGTTGACATTGATATATACCTTAAGTCTCTGTTGATCTGTAAGTTTTCTGCCTTCACATACTGTTTTGTGCAATTAAAGTGTTATTTCTAAAAAGCCTTTCGCCCTTTGTAGTTTAAAAAATTTTTTGCTATGCTATTCTAATTATATCAGCTATTTCTTAGAACATGCTTTCAAAATATTTGACGGTTTTGGAAGACTGCATATGGAAGTTATTTTTAATTGGAAAATTTCTTTATAACTTAAGATTTTTAATAGTTTTATAGTTTCCAGATGGGGCTTGTTATATCCATTGTTATTACAATGCAAAGTTTCCATAATATTCTGGGTGGACATGTGTCTGGCCCTGTTAATTCAGTATCTTCAGAAGAGATATGCTTGCTTTTTGGCCAAAGTTAAAATAGAGCTAGTCCAAATTTATATTTAATAGGGATAAATAGAATAGGCTTTATGGCTTGATTTCAGGAACACCAGCGGTGCCCCTCTGCCTACTAGCTTATGCCTAAAATTCCTTGGGGGAATTTTTTAACTGTGTAACCTATTAAGATGTAAACATTATTCTAATGTTGGGGGTGGAATTATTTATACATTAGCTTTTGTACATGTACCTCTTTGTAGAAGTTACAAATCAGATTATCTTTAAATTTTATAGATTATGTTTAAATCTAACACTCTAGATCATAATTGTGCTAGAGACCTTACCTGGAGAAGTAAACACCCTTAGGCCCTGTGTAGTTAAAATAAGTGGACTCTGTTCTCTTCCCCCTATTACGACCCTCTAATCCAGGGGTCCTCAAACTTTTTAAACAGGGGGCCAGTTCACTGTCCCTCAGAGGGTTGGAGGGATGGACTATAGTTTAAAAAAAAAATGAACAAATTCCTGTGCACACTGCACATATCTTATTTTGAAGTAAAAAAACAAAATATTTGTATTTGCATGTGGCCCGCGGGCCGTAGTTTGAGGACCCCTGCTCTAATCAAAGATAAAATTACTTCAGATAAGAAAATACTGACTTGGGATAGTCTGCATGTGCAGGTATGTGTGCATACAGAGTCGTAGGAGTATCATAAGGGGTTAAAGTCTTGAGATAGATGAGGACAGATTCACAAGAGAGGCCAGGAAGGAGGATGTACAAGTCCATCAAGGCCCACTTCCATAGGACCAAACCTAATTAAGGAGGTACCTTTCCTTGAATTATAGCATGTACCAACTTTCAATTCTCTTTGTCTTTGTTTTTTGACAGTGCTGTAACCTATTTATTATTTTTTCTAATAAATATGAATTAATTTACTGTTTTACTTTGCTGTGAATTATTTTGGGCTCCAGCTCTATGACTAGCTTAATGAGGAGAAAGGTATTTATTTGTGGTCTCTATCGGGATTCTTTTCTTTTCCTTGGAAATATAACAACTAGTAAGGAACATCTGTAACCAATGGTAGTTACATTTGATGATTTTATTGTTCTTGTTCAGAAAAGAGAAAATAAATTATGCAAGACTTTTCTGGGTACATGAAACATGAACATGAAAACTAATTCTTTCAAGTTGCATGGAGTTCCTTACAGTATTTTATTTTTATTTCTTTGTATTTAAGTGTAGCATAATTAAGTACCTGTTTGTACTGTATGATAGTATAAAATGAACTTATTCTATAATTTAGATACTAAGCTCCTAAGCAGTCTCTGTATCTTTTATCTTTTTTTTTTTTTGTCCCCATAGTATCTAGCTAACAGTAAAACCATCCTGTTAGTACTGTCCAAAATGGGGTGTGGTATTAAAAGGTTAGTAAAATTGTCTGTGATTCTGCACAAATATTATAATATTTATAATATAATATTGGCCATTAATTATAAAGCCAATCACTAATCATATCAGAACTATAATTCCTTAGATTCATAGGGATTAAGAGAAGAAACATCATGGACACAGACAACAGTATGAAGATTACCAGAGGGAAGGAAGCGTGGGGTGGGGGAGAAGGTAGAAGAAGGTAACAGGCATAAATGGTGACGGAAAGATACTTGACTTTGGATGGTGAACACAATACAATATACAGATGATACACATATTAATAGAATTGTATACTTGGAACCTATGTACTTTTATTAACTAATGTCACTCCAATTCAGTCATTTTTAAAAAATATATATTTTATTGATTTTTTTTACAGAGAGGAAGGGAAACGGATAGAGAGTTAGAAACATCGATGATCTCCCTTAGTTCCGCGCCGTCCCCTGGTGGTCAGCACATGTCATAGCGAGCGATCGAACTCTTGGTCTCCCAGTCGAACTCCCAAGGGGACACTTTGCATATTAGACTTTTATATATATATATAGGTAGAGTTCTTCCTGTAGGGTTCTTGGGTGTAGAGTTCTTAACAATTAATACCTGGCTCCTCTCATAGGAATGTTATCTTAAAGTTCCATCAATCTTTATCACTAAAGTCATCCACTTTTTTTTTACCACGGTTTTCTATAGGGTTGGATAGGATTAAAAATGTGTTCTTGAATAATTCAATGAGAACCACTTTATGTTATTTGTTATTTTCTATATTTGACTTTCCTTCCCTATCTTTTTCATAACTGTTTATTTAAATCCCTTGTTTTTGACTTTTTAAAAAATATATATTTTATTGATTTTTTACAGAGAGGAAGGGAGAGGGATAGAGAGTCAGAAACATTGATGAGAGAGAAACATCGATCCGCTGCCTCCTGCACACTCCCCACTGGGGGTGTGCCCGTAACCAAGGTACATGCCCTTGACCGGAATTGAACCTGGGACCCTTGAGTCTGCAGGCTGATGCTCTATCCACTGAGCCAAACCAGCTAGGGCTGTTTTTGACTTTTGATGCCTCCTAGTGGTGGTAAGACTGGTTAAAATCTTTTTGTGTGCAAAGGAGTTTATACTTTTTGTATTATACTTTGATGATTTTCATTTGAAATTGCTCTTTAGAAGTGGTATTTATCTAAGTCAACTTTCTGAATAATTAAGGCAAGCAGAATACGGGAGAAATTTTAACTTGGAGATTTTTTAATAGATTTGCCAGTATAACCAAGCAAATCTATTTAAAGATAGTTTTCAGATTAAATTAGCCTATATCATCCTCTATGAGTATTGTGGAGAAACAAAGTCGTGGCTGAAAGGACTCTGAGTCAATAAGTACATTAACCAACTCAGTGTTGATTGACTTGAGTATATTACTTGGCCCACAGAATAGATTTTACCATTGCTTATTGAGTATTTTTGGCACTATTCATATTATTGAATGAACTAAGATTTGGCTGAAAATTTGAAGCCTCAACTGAAATAGTAAGTCATGCTAATTAATGTAATATAACAGTGTTTTTCTAACTTCTTTGTTCACATATTTTTTAAAAGAACTTCTAAAAGACCTAGGTGAGATGAAAATGGAGGATGTTACTGTAAAGAGGATAGCATGAGGGAGATTTATCATTTTTGTATCTTTTACAAACAGGTGGTGATTATATGTATCTATACATGTATTAAAATTCATAGAACTTACACACTAAGAGAAAACGGCTGTCTATTCTCTTGCATATGTTTTGGGTGATATCTGAAAACTTTCTCATCACAAGTTTAAATCATTGTGAATTATATATTTTTGGTATGTTAATAGTGATTTTTTTTGTGTGTGTGTGTATAGGGCGTAATGTCACAGGAAGGCCATAGTATTCTGCCACCCGTGAGGAGTAAGCCCAAGTTGCTGTTGGATGTGTTGTATACAGAGAAGCCATTCTTCAGGCACTCTGCTCTCTCCACACCCAAAATAGTGATATTTTTAAGTTAAAGCATTATATCATTTAACAAAATGTGTCCAGGAATTTAAATACCACAGTGATTTATCACCCCATTATCCATTTTAAAATTACATGAACAGGTTCTTTGTTAACAGCTGGAAGTTGTAAATTATTATTATTTTTCTTTGGATTTATATTTCTATTTTACTTCCCTCATAGAATTTATCCTAATATTGTATTCTAATGATTACTCAAATGCCATAAGAAAGGTGAGAAACAAACATACACAAAGCCTGTTAAGTCTCCAATTCAAAATTGGCATATTGCCCACACTGTTAGAGAAAGTCACATGGCCAAAACCAATATCAATGGGGCAGGAAAATATACTTGCCCATTCTAGGGGTAGGTAACTCCAGAGTCTTTTGGTCAAGCATGTGGATCTATAAGCTATAACAGGGAGGAACTAAAAAATTGGGAACAATAATTCAACCTATCCTGTCCATCTTTTAATGAGACATTTAATGATATATAATATAAATGATATGTAGTAGAATAAGACAGCAAAATAGAGATCTGAGGCAGTAGGAGTTAGCCAGGCAAAGTGGGGGTGAGGACAATGGGCAGAAAATACTTCGGGCTGGGGGAATAATGTTTGTGAAAATAAAAGGGTTTGGGGAACTATAGTGTTGAGTATGTCCAAAGTATAGAGTGAGAGGTCAGGTGTTTACTAAAAGAGAATTGGAAGGAGATTATGCCAAGTTCACTGCAAAAGAACCTTTTATGCCATGTGAGTGAGGGATATGAGATTTTAACTTCAGTGCACTGGGAAAATAATTGGAATGTTTTAATCAGAATAGGGATATAGTTAGGTTTTCTTGTGCTCTAGAAAAAAAATAAATTTTGGCTGTTGTTTAATATTAGATTGATGTTAGGTAAGACCAGATAAGAGACAAATGTGACCATTGTAAAAGCCCAGTTGAAGAATGAAAGTGGCTAAACTCGGGTAGTAGACTTAGGGCAGAAAAGAGATTGTTGAGCCACAGAGAACTAGTTTGAACTGTTTTCAACCGTTGAGTACATTGGTCACATTTTCTCACTTATATATAATTTGAATGTTAGAAAAGGGGCAGGTTTTTAAAATTAATATACTAGAGGCCAGGTGCATGAAATTTGTGCACTGGGGGAGGGGGTTCCCTTAGCCTGGCCTGCTCCCTCTCGCAGTCTGGGACCCCTTGGGGGATATAGCAGTGCACCAAGCGGCAAGTGGCTAGGGCGGAGCCAGAATTGGGGCTGGGTGCCACGCCGCTCACACTCATCTCAGCCTGCTGTGCCTGCTGACGAGGAGTTGGGAGAGGCTCCTGCTGTGGCAGTTTCGCTCACCAGCTGTGAGCCCGACTTCTGGCTGAGTGGCACTCTCCCTATGGGAGTGCACTGACCACCAGGGGGCAGCTCTTGCATTGAGCGTCTGCCCTCTGGTGGTCAGTGTGCATAATAGCAATGAGTCGTTCTGGTCGTTCTATGTAATTGTCGTTTAGGCTTTTATTATATAGAGTAGAGGCCTGGTGCACGAAATTCGTACACGGGCAGGGTCCCTAGGCCTGGCCAGTGATCAGAGCTGATCTGTGCGGCAACTGGTGGGGCAGTTGGGGGTCCCCCACTGGCACCCACCTTGGCCAGCCTGGCATTGCTCACCTGATGGCAACGCCCCCCACCACTGCCGCTGGTCGCCTCCCTCTGCAGGGCGACCAGCGGGATGATTAGGGGGCCACCGCTGGCATCTGCTTTGGCTGGCCTGGGGACTTTGGACTGGGGGCAGCTACTGCATTGAGCGTCTGCCCCCTGGTGGTCAATGTGCTTCATAGCGACCAGTCATCCCACTGGTTGTTCCTCCATTTGGTGAATTTGCATATTAGGCTTTTATTATATAGGATGTCCTCAATCTTTAATTTTATAGAACAGTGTGAATGTTAGCTGTGTATATTAAAATGATTTGTAAATAATAAAGTTTAATACAAATGCCAATTACTAATATTATGCAGGAAGTTCACTGAATTCCTTAGGAAAAGAGTTGATAAGTGAATATATTGTTTTATTGCAACTAGAGAAGCTCTATTTAACTATTATCTCCGTGACCTAGTGTGTATTGTAATATTTTCCATTTACTTAATTTAACTATTTGTTCCCTTCCCTATAAACCGGAAAATTCAAAATACGTACATATTTGGGAAAAAAAGCCTCTTGAATTGTTACTGCTCTTTTTTTTTTTTTTAATTTAATAATTGATTTTATTTAGCCCAATATATCTGAAATGTTATGATTTCAAAATGTAATCAATATACAGTTATTATGCTATATTTCTTATTTCTGTTACTAACTTTTTGAAATCTGTGTGTATTTTACATTTACAGAACATTTCCATTCATATTAGCCATATTTCAAGTGCTCCGTAGCTACTTGTGACTGGTTCTGTAGTGGAGAGTGCAATCTAAGGAAAAGTGGAGAGAAACAAGATTTGCTTTCTTTCAAATCTAATGGAATAGAGAAAAATTATAAGCTGTAGTAATAAATAATAATTACCACCTGCTACTAAATAAAGGAAGACTTCAACTTAATACCGTGAGTTTTGCAAAATGATGGCCAAGAATGAGACAAATTTTTGTAATACTTCCTCACTTCTTTTTTATTTATTTATTTTATTTATTTATTTATTATTAAATCTTTATTGTTCAGATTACATTTGTTCCTCTCCCCCCCATAACTCCCCTCCTCCCAGTTCCTGCCCCACCCTCCGCCCTCACTCCCCACCCACTGTCCTCATCCATAGGTGCACGATTTTTGTCCAGTCTCTTCTCACATCTCCCATTCCCCTTTCCCCCCCAAGAATAGTCAGTCCATTCCCTTTCTATGTCCCTGATTCATTGTAATCACCAGTTCATTGTGTACATCAGATTATTTATTCACTTGATTCTTAGATTCCCTTGTTGATAGATGCATGTTTGTTGTTCATAATTTGTATCTTTACCTTTTTTTTTCTTCTTCCTCTTCTTAAAGGATACCTTTCAGCATTTCGTATAATACTGGTTTAGTGGTGATGAACTCCTTTAGCTTTTCCTTATCTGTGAAGCTCTTTATCTGACCTTCAATTCTGAATGATAGCTTTGCTGGATAAAGTAATCTTGGTTGTAGGTTCTTGGTATTCAGTACTTTGAATATTTCTTGCCATTCCCTTCTGGCCTGCAAAGTTTCTGTTGAGAAATCAGCTGACAGTCGTATGGGTATTCCCTTGTAGGTAATTGAGTCTCTTTCTCTTGCTGCTTTTAAGATTCTCTCTTTGTCTTTTGCTCTTGGCATTTTAATGATGATGTGTCTTGGTGTGGTCCTCTTTGGATTCCTTTTGTTTGGGGTTCTCTGCGCTTCTTGGACCTGTAAGTCCATTTCTTTCACCAGGTGGGGGAAGTTTCTGCCATTATTTCTTCAAATAGGTTTTCAATATCTTGCTGTCTCTCATCTTCTGGCACCCCTATAATTCTGATATTAGTGCGCTTGAAGCTGTCCCAGAGGCTCCTTACACTATCTTCGTATTTTCGGATTCTTTTTTCCTTTTGCTTTTCCGGTTGGGTGTTTTTTGCTTCTTCGCATTTCAAATCTTTGACTTGATTCTTGCGCTCCTCTGGTCTGCTATTGGGTATAATATTCTTTATTTCAGTCCGTGTATGCTTAATTTCTAGTTGGTTCTTTATCATAGCATCGAGGGTCTCATTAGTTTTCGTGAGGCTCTCCTCAAGTTTATTGCAAGCCCTCAAAATTGTGTTTTTTAGCTCTATATCCTCCATTTCTGTCATGTTTTTTTGTCTCCGCATTTTTTATGCTTTCTTGGTGCACCCCCTTGTGGTCTTTGTGCGCAGTCTTGTTCTAGTTAAGCCTTGATTATTGTAGTTAATACTAGAGGAATTTGACCACCAGGCCGACTGGCTGTGAGAATCAGCTGTGTGGAAAACTTCTGTCCTCTGGGGAGGTGCTAATCTAGCCTTTGCCTGAGGTGATCCGGCAAATGGCTCTGCGCAGGGCTTGGGCGGGGCGGGTAGCACGGGATCAGCAGGGCAGGTGGAGGGAGCAGTTATGGCTGCTCTCAGTCCCGTTCCCAGAGGCTCTGCTTCTCAGAACCCCGGCAACCGCTGCAAACCTCGGAGAGAAAGCTGCCCTCACGTTCCAACTGATGCTAGACAATCCCACTTCTTCTGTTTGAGTCTGAGTCCCTAGAGACTCGCCCGGATCTGGAGCTCAGAGTCTGAGACTCCCTCCTGATTGAAAACGACAACCGCACCCTCAGCCACCAGCCCGCTTTGCGCGCGCACCTCCGCACCTTTAAATTTTCCACACTGCGCCTCCTCTGAGCCTCGGTATGCTGTTGTCTTTCCTTCTAGTTGAAGAGTCTCTCCTCAGCCAGCCTTCCTGTGGTTCTGGGTGATGTCCATTCCGTCTTTTAGTTGTATTTTTGAAGTGGTTGTTTGTGGCAGCAGTCTCCGGTGTTTACCTATGCCGCCATCTTGGTGGTCTCCTGTTACTGCTCTTTAGTGCCTTCTGATTTCCAACAAGATAAATCTGAATTTCTTGGTGTGCATTCAAGTTTCTCCACGATCTGGTCCTTGCTTATGTCTCCTACTTTAACTTTCTTAGCACTTCATTTCATGCACACACCCTCTCCACACAAAAAACAAACAAACCCTGGCGCCATACTAATTCTTTTTTTCAGTTTCCAGAATATACTATGTAGTTTGCTATCATTAATCACCTATCACTTTTACCTACTTCAGATGGGTGATATAATAAAAATGACTTCTGCGTCTAAACTGGAGGTGATACATGAGGGTCAGATTTCATATTTTCAGTTTACTGATATACTCCTGGTGCTTGTTACATAGTGCTTGGCACAAAGTGGGTGTTCAGTAAATATTTTGAATAGTTAATACATTGATGAATTATTATTAAAGGTAGGCATTTTAGAATTTTCTGTAGATTGAGATATTTGGTTTATTTGCACACGCATTCACATACATTCCATGCCCAGAAACGTGTATGTGTGCAGTTGTTGCATGCTTCCATAGAGTCAGTGAAACAGCTGACTGCTTGGATTACAGAGGATTGTATTGTAGATCTTTAGGAATGATCGAGGTTTTTTTTGTGAGTCCCTCTGTAGGAATGTCAGTTCTGAACTTATATTGAAGTCATTGTACCAGGTGTTAGTCTCATTGACTGTGGGAATTCCCTTAGGAAAAGAGGACTGGCACATTCCTTTCATCTCTTAGATATTTTATTATGTTTTGCCTGAACAACATAGGCTGTGATGTATTTCTGCTAAGATGCAAAGATCTTGGAATGCTGAATTCCACAAATTTTATCTGTTTAGGAAGGATCTTAGTTTCCTCTAAACTCCTGTCACAATTCCGAAGAGAACAGTGTTTATATATAAAATAAATGTAGAAATTTTAGGTTCTGAAGTTAAGCTGCAAGTTCTCATTTGTAGGTGTTACTAAAATTTAGTGTTCTGTGATGATATACTTATGGCATGACTTTTTAAAATTAAATTTATTGGGGTGACATTGGTTAATAAAATTATATAGGCTTCAAGTGTACATTGCTATGATATATCATCTGTATACTGCATTGTATGCCTACTACCCAAAGTCAAATCATCTTCTGTCACCATATATTTAGTCCCCTTAAATTTCCCCCACCCGCCTTCCTTCTGGTAACCACCATATTGTTGTCTGTGTCTATATGTTTCACACTAGCAAATAGAATGTGACGATATGTAAAAAAATAATACATCACAATCAAGTGGGTTCATTCCAGGGGCATTCCCTGGAATACTAGTTTATCGATGCTCAGTGGAAAGAGACTTGGAGAAAAGAAATCTGAGATAGGCTCATGCTATACCTACCTTTTGGAGGGCTACTCTGAACATGACTATATCAATGACTCTAATAAGTTAGACATTCTTTGTTGTAGGGCTTTTATTCAGCATTTTCCCATTTTATTTAACTATGGAGTACTTGGCCTGTGACATCTACTATTTCATGGAATACACTTCGGGAAATAATGGCTTAACTTGTTACCCAAAATAGTGTGGCACAAGATAAGTCTTTATAAGCATTTAAAAATATAGTAACTCTTATCTTGAGTTGGATTATATAGCTGATCATATTCTTCTCTTTAAAAAATGTTCTTTTTGCAACTCCTTATTCCCATTTCTAAGGATGTTCTAGGCAGTGGTTTGAAAGTGTGATTACTACGTAGACCAGTATCACCTCTGAGTAAGATGAGAAATACAAATTCTTGGTTACCACCCGAGGTCAACTGAATGAAAAACCTGGAGTGAGGCCCTATAATGTGTTTTTAACAGGTGCTTCAGGTGATTGGTGTGCATACTAGTGTTGGAGAACCCACTCTAGGGAAGCGTTCAGTTTGGGGTTTTATTAGCAGAGCACCAAAATCTGAGAAGGTTTGGATCATCTAGGTGTGACTAGGATTAATCAGAACACTTTTCTGTTGATGATTCCCAAATTTATGTTTCTGGTCGAAACTTCTCTGAATTCAGACTCTTAAATTCAGCTGCTAATGCCACTTCTTCCTTTGGATGTATAATAGGTTTCTTAAGTTTAATATATCCAAAATGGAGCTAACTAACTAAATGGGGTTGCTGTACACCCTTTAAACTATTCCTCTGGTGTCTCCACCTAGGTTTTTTTTTTTTTTTCTGTCCTGTGATTTTTACCCCAAATCATAAATAGGCAAGTGCTAATGGCGAACTTTACTACGAAACATAATACACATAATCATGTGAATACATAGTACTTATAGTCTGTGTATTCACAGTTTGATACCAACAGATATAGTAAAAATAACTTTAATACAGAGTTTTATTTGCTAAGATATATCGTTAAAATTTTTCAATAATTTTGCAATTTCAGTGATAGTTTTAAGCTGGAGAGAAATAGAGGATTCAGCAATGAAGTAATGGATTGATGCTGAGTATTTTTATAGATTATTTAAATTAAAAAATGTGTATTAATATGAACCTTAACCAAAAGAATTTTGTAATTTGATGTATGATTTTTTTCTTATTACCTCTAACACTTATGCTGTAGGGAGAATTCTGTTGCTTTGGATAGCCAGCAGTCTCTGAAATAAGGGTAATGAATAAAGTCTTTGTTTCCCTTAGTTAAGTCAATTGGAAATATGTGAGTTCAGCCAGCAGGAAATAGCTTGTAGCCAGGACACAAGTATAGGGAGTGTAGTATCTATACACATGGACGTGTCACTTCATAGATACCGTATAACGAGCTCCATGGGTCTGAAACAGGAAAAACCAGCCTTTTGATTTTTAGCATCACATGAAAGGATTGTTATGTTGCTAAGTTATTTGCAAGACAGTGACATGTGTCCTGAAGGGTAAGGTTAGAGAACCTTTAGAACTATAAGAAATATCTCCTACTGCATATCCACATATACATTACTTTTTGTGTGTGAGATGTTTGTGAGGTGAGTCATATACTAAGGAAAGACTTTTGTCTGCTCAACCTTTGAGGAGAAATCAAAAGGAAAGACAGTCTGTTTTGATCTAAATAAGATTGTTCAAAGAAGAGATGAAAGTTGTACAGTTAATTTAGAGAAAAGGTTATTTGTTAAGATGTATTCTGAACTCTGGCATGACCTATACAAATTTTTAAAACTCTGAGTCATTGTGCATTAACTCTGGAGAAATACGTGATTGCTCAGCTGCTGGGAGTAAATGATGAAATTTCCAGTCCTGTGATTGGTAGCATGTATTTAACATTCTGATTAGTTTCTTAGGTTTGACTCTTCTGTGTTATCCTATGTATGAACAGATGGATCAAGGTCATTACACTTGGGGAGTCTGGCTGTCTTCAGATTCTTTTCCAGAAGGTAAAAAAGGGACTTTTGTCATTGTTTTTGTACTACTTTCTTGAATGAGGGAGGCAGCCTTAACTAGTGAAAGGAGCATAGGTGTTGGTGTGAGACAAGACCTAGGGTTTTGAATCCTGGCTTTACCAACTTGTCAAGTTATTTAATTTCTGAGCATTTGTCTATTAGTGCTTCAGGGCTGTAGATTCTCCTATCTAATAAAGAGGGAATATGCTAATTGACCCTCAGGCCATCACAAAGATGGCGGTGCCCACAGCCAATAAGGAGGGGATATGCTAATTGACTGCCCACCCTCAAAGATGGCAGCACCCATAGCTACAAAATGGTGGCGCCCAGTCTTCTTAGCCCCGCCGGGGCAGCAGGTGTGCGGCAAGGCTGGGCCCATGCTCCGCGTGCCTGCCTCCAGAGACTCCCCAGTCCCCTCAGCCCCACAGCCACCCAGGGCCGGCCCGAGGCGCAGGCAAACCTCAGGTGTTGGCTGCCCAGCCTCCTAGGGCCGCCCAAGACTCAGGTAACCAGGGCCAGCCGAGGCTTGCGCTGCCAGCAGTGGCAGAGGCAGAAGTGTGATGGGGCATCGCCTTCCCCTGATTGCCAGGTCGCCTCCCGCCCCTGAGGGCTCCTGGACTGTGAGAGGGGGCAGGCCAGGCTGAGGAACCCTGCCTCCAGTGCATGAATTTTCATGCACTGGGCCTCTAGTGATATTACAAATGATAACATATCAGTAGGAAGACTTTGAGTCCAAAGTATATTGATATCTGTGGTTTTGTAATTAGAGAAAGCTCCCACTCTAACAGGAGCAAATGAGTCCTTTAAGTGTTTGGAGGTTTTGGAGAGGTATGAAGCACCCTCTCAGCCAGAGTGACAACTTATTTATAGTGGTTTGTGACCCTCCTAAGCTCAGTGCTACTCTACAAAATCTCATCCTTTTGGATTTAATTTCTTTTGTTAGGGTAAATTTGAATTAAATTAAAATCAGTAAATTAAATTTATTTAGATTAGTTTAAGTTAAATTTAATTCTCAGTAGTGTTATGATCCCTAAAATTAGTATGCTTTTCTTAAATTCCAATAAATCTTTCTTTTAAGCAGCTTTGGACTCTGCCATTCAAAAAATGTGCTGTCATTGGTTAAGTTAAATATCTGAGTGGACAGTTTTCATTTGTAAAACAGGGAAAAATGGTTAAGTGCATTATGGAGTCCTTAAATGAGATTATATGCATTCAGAGTGCTTAGTGGAGACCTTGGCATTATAACTGAAAACTTTAGTTCTTTCTGTATAATCTAAAAGGGGTGCTAAATCCATTAAAAGGTAAGGATAAATTTATTGGGCTCAAGTTGAAAATTTGTATGGCTAAAATAACTCAGAGGTATAGAATCTATATAAAAGCCTAATATGCAAATTGTCCCCATGGGAATTCGACCAAGAGATCATTCGCTTGCTATGACATGCGCTGACCACCAGGGGGCAGTGCAGAACGAAGGAAGGCCCTGGCCGGCAGCCAGGGAAGGAAGGCCCCGACCAGCAGCCAGCAGCTGGAGAAGGGAGGCCATAGCTGGTAGGGAAGGGAGGCCCCAGCCGGCAGCTGGAAGGCCCCAATTGGCCCTAATCGCCAGCCAGTCCTAGGGACCTTACCTGTGCACAAATTTCATGCACCAGGCCTCTAATTAAAAATAAACAACTGAAGAGGCTCTAAAATATTGCAAGATTAATTCTCTTTAGGTCAGTTAGTAATAGTAGTTAATGGCCTTTCTTTTTAGCTTGGATACACTCTCAATTTGAGTGTATCACCCAACAATCAAAATGGCATTTTAATCACTACTATGCTTGGTATCTCCCTTTATCTATTTAATTCCTTTATTATTTTATAAATGGTAGTTCAAGTTCTTAGAGTCTCCTTGGATCTGACCTCTCTGACCATTCCTGATTAAGTAATCTCTTCCTTTGCCTAGAACATCTATTGTTGTACTAAACTAAGACACCTTCTATAGTATACTTAATTATTACTTCCTTTTTTGTCTTTTTTCCCTCTAATAAGATGAAGTTTCTACAAGAACAGAATCATTATGCGTCTCTGTCCAATAAAACCCAGCAAAGTGCTTTGCTAATAAATAATGATTAGTAAAAAGGATTGCTAATTTAAAAAATTCAGTGACTCTGAGACTTCCTGTCACAAACTAAAAAAACTGGCCTGGCCAGCATGGCTCAGTGGTTGAGTGTCGACCTATGAACCAGGAGGTCACCATTTGATTCCTAGTCAGGGCACATGCCCAGGTTGCAGGCTCGATCCCCAGTAGGGGGCATGAAGGAGACAGCCGATAAATGATTCTCATCATTGATGTTTCTCTCTTCCTCTTTGAAATCAATAAAAAAAAAATACTTAAAAAAATTAAAAAGCTATAATGACATCTTCTATTTCTCTACACCAGTGTTTCTCTTGGATTTAAAAAAGCTTATTAGCTTTAGGGATCTTTTTGTAATGAGGGGCCAGTATTTGTTCCGAAAGCCTTGAGTTCACAAAAGGAAAGATAAAAGTGGTGAATGCCTAAAGTAAAGTATCATAATGATGCTCTCCCTTCTTCTTAGGATTCTAGCCAGCTGCTATGTTGGGAGGGTGAGGAGCAAGGGTTAGTAACAGGCAGGGACATGGCAGCTGCCACCTTAGAGATCATCTGGTTCTGACACCAGCTTTGTTTCTTCATCTCGGTAATAATGGAGCTGAATATATTTTAAGATCTCTCATTAGTCTTAAGCCTGAGCCAGATGCACTTTGTGCCCAGCTCTCCAGTGCTCTCTTTAATGCTGATATGAAAAAGGGATAGGTGGTCTGTTGTGGGTTAGTTTACCTGTTATAAAAGTGACAGCTCCATTTGTGAGGTATTTAAAATTTAGGGCCTACAATAGGAAGAATCAAATTTTTTTCTTTATTATATCTAGTGATAGGAGAAACACGAAGTTGTATTTTGTAATTTCCCATTTGTTGATTTTTATTTACTGCCCATGCTTCTGACAGCTTGCAAAATGGGAAATATAAACAACAAAAGAAATGGGAAAGTGTTTTACCTTACTAGAAACAAATTGAAATATAGTTAGCAAAATAAATGGGAAGTGTTCTACTGTACTAGCAGTGAGTTGCAAATTTAAACAAGTTACTGCTGTTTGTCTTTAAAATTAAATATATAAGCACTATTGTGAAATGTGTATTCTTGCAGAGTTGATGAGTATAAAGAGATAAAATTTTTTGGAAAGTGATTTGGAGCCCTAACTGGTTTGGCTCAGTGGATGGAGCGTCAGCCTGCAGACTGAAAAGTCCCAGGTTCGATTCCGGCTAAGGGCATGTGCCTTGGTTGTGGGCACCTCCCCAGTAGGGGGTGTGCAGGAGGCAGCTGATCGATGTTTCCAACTCTCTATCCCTCTCCCTTCCTCTCTGTGAAAAATCAATAAAATATACTAAAAAAAAGAAAAAAAAAGAAAGTGATTTGGAAATACGTATCATGAGTCTTAAAAATGTCTTTGATTTGAAAATTTGGCCTAATGAGGTAATGTTAAATAGAGAAAAATTGGGGCATATAATGTACATGTAAGTGTTATTTAGTGATAGGATCAAATTAGAAATGATGATACCTCTTAAAGATGGAATATATAGAACCATTAAAAAGAAAGCTTTGAAGATTTATAAGACTACGGAGAAATTTTCATTATATAGCATATAAAAGCAATGAATATTTTTTTGTATTCATTTATTAACACCTTAATAGCAGATAACTATAGTGATCATTCCTTCCTTCCTCAGTCACCCTTCTCAACCTTGGGTAGTTTTTCTTCCTTGCTGGCTCTTTTATTTGTCTCCTTTGCTGCTGCCTCTTCTTTCTGTTTAATCTCTAAATGTGGGAGTACTTTAATGCTTGTCCTGGGTCCTGCCTCTTGAGTGTGTCACTTGTGGGCGTGTAGTGTTATAATCTGGTATGGTCTGAAGCTATCCACCAGATGCACTGGCTCTGGGGCCTCCAGGGAGATGCAAAGTCAGCCACTGCCTGGGACCACCTGGCAGGAGTTACCCAGCTATCTGCAGATGGCTATTATTTGAATTGGGCTTGGAAATGTCCAGGTGAGGCCAAGTTGTGAAGTAAGACAGACTGGTGCTAGTGCCGGGTCTTTGGCCTCATATTGATAGGTATGGGGTACGCTGATGCCAGCTGCTTCTTGTTTAAGTGACTTTAGGAAAGTCTTAAGCCTGAGCCAGGACAGGCTATTCATATGGAAAAGCCATTGCAAAAGCTTGGTGAGGCTGCAAGTTGGATGGGGCGGGGTTTCAGGGAATCACCAGGGTGGAGCGAAAAGTGTGAGCCATGCTGATGGAAACTGCCAGTCAGTTCTGCAAGGGGGTAAGGTTCCAGTACAGAAACAATGCCCCCTGTGAGCATCTCCATTTGGGAGAAAGCCACCTTGAGTTCCTGCCCCGATGGCAGACAATCCAGTTCCTCCCTGTATGTGTCTGGTTTCCCCAGTGATGCTGCCCAATGCTGGAGATCAGAGGGAGGAGAACTGTATAAGTCTGTGTGCTGGCCCTTTAAGAGGGACTGCTTGAGTCTCCAGCAGCCTCTGTTCCACTCAGCCACAATCCCCACTGGTTTTTACAGCCTGAAGTTAAGGGACTTCTCTTCCCAGCTCAGGGGTCTGGTGTTGGACTGGGACCCCTTGCTTCCTTCTCATGGGAGGCCTCTGCTGCGGAGGTATCCCTCTGGATTAAAAACACACGCTACACGTGGGTTTCTGACCAGCCTGTTTTGTGCCTCCGCCCCTCCTACCATTCTCAGTGTGCTTTCTTCTTTACATCTCTAGTTGTAGGACTTCCATTCAGCCGGCTTTTCAGGCTGCCCTGAATGATGGTGGTTCTATATTTTAGTTGTAATTATTTTATCTTTCTTTTTTTATTGATTTCAGAGAGGAAGGGAGAGGGAGAGAGATAGAAACATCAGTGATGAGAGAGAATCATTGACCAGCTGCCTCCTGCACGCCCCACTCTGGAGATCTAGCCCACAAGTCAGGCATGTGCCCTTGACTGGAATCGAACCCAGGACCCTTCAGTCCACAGGCTAGTGCTCTATCCACTGAGCCAAACCAGCTAGGACTATTTTAGTTGTAATTTTGATGTGGTTGTGGGATGGTGCAAGTACTGGCATTTACCTACACCACCTTCGTGGTTCTCCTAGCATAATGTTTTCAAGGCTCCTCTATGTTGCAGCTTCTATAAAAATTTTATTTCTTTTTATGGTTTAGTAACATTCCATTGTATCTATATACCACATTTTGTTTATCTAATCACCTATTTACTTCCGGTTATAAAGCGTTTGAAAATGTAACTATTAATTATTGGTAATTTACATAGCAGATTTACTGATTAAATAATAAATCATATGCTCTAGAATCCATACAATCTATATAGATATGAATAGAGCACAGATTATGGAGTTCCTTTTCCTTATATATATTTTTATAATCTAAGGAAGGAAAAATTCAACATGGTATTTGAAATTCTGAATCATTAAATGAGATAACCATTAGTCATTTATGTTAACAGAACTTGTTTCATAAAGATTAATTTTATTAAAAGTGTAAGCTTTGTTTAAACTAATAATTACTGCCATCAAAGTCATTTTTCTTCTAAGGTTACATTATAATTTTGTTCCAGCTTTATTGAAGTCTATTTCAATCCGGCTATCCTATCATTTTACCTTGTTACCTTTATTGACCTGGAACCTGGCTCAGTGGTACATAGTAGGTGCTTAATAAATATATATTGAATCCATGAGTGTCTTTAGCTGTATAGTTACAAACATTCTTGTATTATTTTTGTAGATTATAGCAGTAAATTTATTTGTTATTTGTAGGTGTTACTAAATTCTCATAAGATACTCTTATTTTCATATTCTTAAATTTTATTGAACTTTATTCCTATATATTAAAAAAGATTAGGCTTTAGCTTTTAAAACTTTAGCACTACAAAGTTTTCAACACTATTATGCCATGTTTTTAAACCTTAATTAAGCTACTAGAGCTCGGTGCATGAAATTTATGCAGTGAGGGTGGGGTCCCTCAGCCCGGCCTGCACCCTCACGCAGTCCGGGACCCCTCAGGGGATGTCTGCCTGCTGGCTTCGGGCCTAAGCTGGCAGTCAAACGTCCCTCTCACAGTCCCGGGCTCTCGCAGTCTGGACCCCCTTGCTCCTTACCGCCTGCCTGCAGCGGAGGTGGGAGAGGCTCCCACCACCACCATTGCACTCGCCAGCCATGAGCCCAGCTTCTGGCTGAGCAGAGCTCCCCCTGTGGGAGTGCACTGATCACCAGCAGGCAGCTCCTGCATTGAATGTCTGTCTCCTGGTGGTCAGTGTGCATCATAGCAACCAGTCATTCCGCCTTTTGGTCGATTTGTATATTAGGGTTTCATTATATAGGATAGAGTCAAAATGTTAGTGAAAGCAGTCATTTCCGGGCTTCTGTGCTTATGAATCAGATTGTAACTATTTCTTTGGCTTTGGATTTGTGGTTTCTTGAACTAGTTTAAGTGATGCAAAAGATGAGTCTCCTTAGGCGTTTCCTTTTTTTAAAAAGTGTAGTTGGTGTTTTATTGTAAACAGATTTTCTCCAAGGAAAACTTGTGTTCATCATCCATTATGAATGAAATCCCATCTGTATATATCAGTCCCTATATATTTTATTATTTGCTACCCATATGTGTGGGTTTTTACTTATTTGGTTTTTGTTGTGTTTTGTTTTGTTTTTTCCAAAAGAGTTCCTGCGGTTTTGAAGTAACTATTCTGACTCATTATTTTGCTAATTGCTAAATATTTTCCTTTAGGTTACTCCCAATCTACTTTGGCATTTGTAAATTCTTACACTTCTATTGGTTCCCTCTGGCCACTGGGTGTATGACTCAGTGTCACATGCATGTGCTATTACTTGTCAGAGTGGAATTCTAAGACTTCCTCATGACATAGAACAGTTTAACTTTCGTGCTTTCTGGGCAGAGAAATGGTCCTGGGGACAGTTCTGCTTCCACCTGATAGTTATGGAAGAGATCAGGACACGTTGCTTTGCTGCCTGTGCAGTGAGGCCTCAGAAACTGCTCTACCTACCTTATCAGGTATGATTCAGAGAGTTTGGGGGAGGGTAGTTAATCACAGTAATCAAGTGTGAATGGAGATCTCAAAAAATGAATCGTATCTATTACTGTCTTTTTTCTTAGCCAGTGATACTTCTAGTGCGTGCGTGTGTGCCTGTGTGTATGTGCGCGAACTCTGGTATTTTACAGTAGGACCTCAATAAGTACTTACTGAAAAGAAGAATAAATGAGTAATATGTAGTATTTTTTGGTCTTAAGATACATGTGGCTTGATATGAAGAACTTAAACTATATTTTGAGAATTGTTGAATAATTTATCCAACCACTTTAAATAGTTTTTAAAGAGGTATTATAAACTATTAGCTTTTAGGAGAATATGCAGTTTGGTAAAGTAGAATTCTGGCAATACAAGTGTTTGTAAAATATTTGGAAATACCTAAGCTGAAAATTTGTATATTAATTTTTCTAATTTCTATCTGACAGATTTCTAATTAAATTGATAAAAGCTATTGAATGACTAATTGGTGAAAAGTGTTTTTAATACAAATAAATATTAAATTTATCTCTGAATTTCAGTTTTAATCTGGATTTTAACTTGTTTAATCCTGATAATTTACTTTGTATAAGCTGCTATTTTATGTTTAGCCTTATTTTTATTGTATCCTGCAAGTGTATCAGTAGAAAAAGGTAATAAAACTACCTTCTCTTAATACTCAAAATGTATTTCTGCTACCTGTGTCTTGTATTCTATATATGAAAATTAGTCTTCTGTTGCCTCATCTAAGTGTGATCTTCCCTATAACGATGATTAATAAAAGATCTATCTTCCTATCTAAGGTACCTAATGTATAGTAGTCACTCCACATTGTTCAAAAATAAAACATTTCCAGACTACACACTTGAATTTGGGTGGGTCCAGGACATCTGAATCATGTATATGTTTTTCTGTTGAGCAAAGTGGTGTAGACTAGACGCCCTGGATGGCACTGTAACATTTACTACTTGCTTTTCCTGTGGGATTTTTTTGTCTTTTTTTGCCTTTATTTTTTTAGCTTGTTCTTCTCATTTAGTTCTTTAAGTCTTTATGATTTAATATATGCTCATTCTTGGCCTCAGGAAAATGTTAGGATGTTGTGTTGTCTTTGGAAAATTTTCCCTTTGTTTTGTACTACTGGTAGGATGGCGTTTCAGTGGATATCCTGTGCAGACAGATTGTACGGGAAGTTGACCCTTAGTTTTCTGAGAACAAAAGACTGAGTGGGGAAAAAAGAAGGAAGGAAGGAAATAGGATCTTTTGACTTGATCATAAAGGTTATAAATTCAGAGATGGGGAGAAGGGGAGTGGGGATTAAAAAGGATTGTTTCCCATTATGGTTCTTTAGTACTTTGGCTTCAAAAATTACTTTTATCCTGTTTTTATTATTTTGTATACTTGAGAAATGTACAGTACTGTTTGGTCTGAATACGGGATGAACAAAAGTAGGTTTATAGTTGTTCGTATGGAAAATAATAGAATAATTAATAAATAATACAAGAATAAACTGTTTTGCATACTCATAACTGTACTTACTTTTGCCTAACCCTGTATATCTTTTAAGTTTATATAAGATTGTGTCGTAGGTCTCATTCTTTTTTTCTCCTTTTGTCAAATAACATGGTTTTTAATAAGCTGACTTGCCTTTAACAATCCTCCTTTGAGCTTGTTGGAGTTCCTCTTCAGTACATGTGAACTACATGTCACAGACATGTCTTGCACATTGACAGTCTGTCACTCTACTGTCTTCTGTGCAGAATTTCTGCTCATCCAATTTTAATGCTTTCTCTTCTCTGAAACCTTTACTGACTTCAGAGCTTTGTGTTCTATTTTGTCCCCTGAGAGCATCCTTTGAGTACATGATTCATTTATTCAACATCTTTTTTGAGAGCCCCTTATATACATGCACTATTCTGGGTGCTTGTAATTTATCAGTGACCAAAGCAGACAGAAATCGCTGTCCTCATAAAACTGGTATTTTGGTTGGGGGAGTTAGTTAATACACATGAATATAAAAAAAAGTAAATTATATATTTTGTGGTATTAAGAGCTATGGAGAGAAATAAATTGGGAAGGGAGACATGGGGAATGTGGGAGTGTTGTCAGGAATAGATGTATTTTAAAATAAGACAGTAAAAAAATACTGCACCGAGGGGGTAACATTTGAGTGAAGTGTCATGTGGATATCTTGGGGAAGAATGGTTTCAGCGGTTCTCAACCTGTGGGTCGCGACCCCTTTGGGGGTCGAACAACTCTTTCACAGGGGTCGCCTAATACATCCTGCATATCAGATATTTACGTTACGATTCATAACAGTAGCAAAATTACAGTTATGAAGTAGCAACAAAAATAATTTTATGGTTCGGGGTCACCACAACGTGAGGAACTGTATTAAAGGGTCGTGGCATTAGGAAGGTTGAGACCTCTGGTTTAGGTAGAAGGTAAAGCCAGTACAAAGGTCCCAAGGCCTGCCTTGTCCAGGGAAGGCCAGTGGTCAGAATGGGGTATATTAGGGGAGTAGGAGTTGGAAGATGAATTGGGTGAGACAAGTTGTAAAGGGCCTTGTAGGCCCTTGTTAGGACTTTGGTTTTTACTATAAGATATAGGGAGCCATCTAAGACTTTAAGCAGAGGAGTAATACAATCTGATTTATGCTTTAAAAACTGGGTGGTGTGCCCTAGCCTGTTTAGCTCAGTGGATTGAGCATAGTGCATGCCCCCTGCACTCCCCCTCCAGTCCCCAGACTGAAGGGCCCCAGATTTGATTCAGTCAAGGGCATGTACCTTGGTTGCAGGCTTGATCCCTGGCCCTGGTTGGGGTGCATGCAGGAGGCAAACAATTGATGTGTCTCACATTGATGTTTCTCTCTGTGTGTCTCTCCCTCTCCCTTTCACTCTCAATGAAAAATATTCTGGTGAGGATTAACAACAACAACAACCTGGCTGGTGTGTTGAGAACAGACAGTAGAGAACAAGGATAGAAGCATGGAGATCAGTTAGGATAGTGAAATAATCTAGGTAAGAGATGATGGTTATGACAGGGTGGTAGTGGAGGGGGTGAGAAAGGAATAGATTCTGAATATTGAAAGCAGTGCCAATAAAATTTCCTGATGGGTTAGTTGTGATATGTGAGTGCAAAAAAGGAATCATGAATGATTCCAAGGTTTTTTGTTTGTTTGAAAATTTTTTTCTTTATTGATTAAGGTATTACATATGTGTCCTTATTACCCCATTGATTCCTCACCCCCACACTCATGCCCTCACCCCCCTGCTGTCTGTGTCCATTGGATTTGCTTATATGCATGCATACAAGTCCTTTGGTTGATCTCTTCCTCTTCCTCCCACTCTCCCAACCTTCCCTCTGAGGTTTGACGGTCTGATTGATGCTTCTCTGTCTCTGGATTTTTTTTGTTCATCAGTTTATGTTATTCATTATATTCCATAAATGAGTGAGATCATGTGATATTTATCGTTCTCTGACTGGCTTATTTCGATTAGCATAATGCTCTCCAGTTCCGTCCATGCTGTTGCAAATGGTAAGAATTCCTTCTTTTTTATAGCAGCGTAGTATTCCATTGTGTAGATGTACCACAATTTTTTAATCCACTCATCTGCTGATGGGCACTTAGGCTGTTTCCAAATTTTACCTATGGTAAATTGTGCTGCTATGAACATAGGGGTCTATATATCCTTTCTGATTGGTGTTTCTGGTTTCTTGGGATATATTCCTAGAAGTGGGATCACTGGGTCAAATGGGAGTTCCATTTTTAACTTTTTGAGGAAACTCCATACTGTTCTCCACAGTGGCTGCACCAGTCTGCATTCCCACCAGCAGTGCACAAGGGTTCCTTTTTCTCCGTATCCTTGCCAGCACTTGATGTTTGTTGATTTGTTGATGATAGCCATTCTTACAGGTGTGAGATGGTACTGCATTTTTGTTTTGATTTGCATCTCTGGATGATTAGTGACTTTGAGCATGTTTTCATATGTCTCTTGGCCTTCCTTATGCCCTCTTTCGAAAAGTACTTATTTAGGTCCGTTGCCCATTTTTTTATTGGGTTGTTTATCTTCCTTTTGTTAAGTTGTAGGAGAGAGTCCAAGGTTTTTTGTCATCCCCCTCCCACCACCCAGCTTTATTGATATAGTTGACATACAAAAATATGTAAGTTTAAGGTTTATGATGTGTTGATTTGATACACTTGTGTATTGCAAAATGATTACCACAAGAGCCTTAGCTTATACACACATTACATCACATAATTACCATTTCTTTTTTTGTGGTGAAAACATTTAAGATCTACTCTCAGTAACTTTCAAGTATATAGTACAGTATTATTAACTATAATCACTATGCTGTACATTAGACCCCCAGAACTTACTCATCTTATAGCTAGAAGTTTGTACTCAAGCTTTCAAGGTTTTTGGTCTGAGCAACTAAAAAGTTGAAATTGCCATAAACTGTGATGGGGAATTCTGTGGAGAAGCAGATTTGGGGGAGGGAATGGAGAGTAGTTTTTTATAGTCCAAATAGTGGTCTATAATCTTTATATTCTGAAGCTCAGCGTAAGGCTATTGAATAGTAGGTGTTCATTAACAAATAGATGTTCACTATAATTATTAATTTTGTAAACTTTATAATATACTGTGTTTCAAAAAGTAAGATATAAATGTATGGTTTTGCTGTTTTTGAGTTGGTTTAAGAGTTGGTTTTAGTGTCTACTTGATTACTGTTTCTAACTTGGTCATCTACACTAATAAAAGAGAAACATGGTAATTAACGTACGACCGCTACCCTTCCCATTGGCTAATCAGCATATCCTTATGCAAATTAACTGTCAGCCAAGATGGCGGCCGGCAGCCATGCACTGAAGCGAACAGGGAGGCTTGCTTGCTCCAGTGACGGTGGACTCCAACGTTCCCCGCCTGAGTTGCCGGCCTCTCAGCTGCAACTCTAAGCAACTATGTACTATGTTGCAAATATAGAAGCTAAACAAAACCCCAGAAACCGGCTTTCCGTCAGCCTGCCTTCAGCCAGCCTGACAGCAACATTGTATCAATGTTTTCAGCAGCGAGGCCTCAGAGCTAAAGCTGGCCCAGAATAGAAAAAAAAAGAAAAGAAAAAAGGAGCAGTTGGGAGCTTCAGTCACCCGCCAACGTGAAAACGGCCCTCAGCCCCTCAGCCAGACTGGCCAGGCATCCCAGTGGGGACCCCCACCCTGATCCAGTACACCCTTCAGGGCAAACCAGCCAGCCCCCACCCGTGCACCAGGCCTCTATTCTATATAGTAAAAGGGTAATATGCCTCCCAGCACCGGGGTCAGCGGAGCAGTGAGGCCTCCCGGCACCGGGATCAGCGTGACGGGGCAGCGCCCAAACCCCCTGATCGCCCTGCGGCTCTGTGAGTGACAGGGGGCAGAGCCACAACCTCCCTATCTGCCCTGCTCTGTTCGTGACAGGGGAAGGTGCCCCAACCCCCTGATTGCCCTGCGGCTCTGTGTGTGACGGGGGCGGGGCCACAACCTCCCTATCCTCCCTGCTCTGTTCATGACAGGGGAAGGCGCCCCAACCCCCTGATCAGCCCTGCTCTGTGCCTGATAGCGGGGAGCTCCCCAATCCCCTGATCGTCCTGCGGCTCTGTGTTTGACAGGGTAGAGCCATAACTTCTCCATTGGCCCTGCCCTGAGTGTGACAGTGGCGGCGCCCCAACCCCCTGATCGGCCCTGTTCTATGGGTGATAGAGGGTGGCGCCCCAACCCCCCTCCACGGGCCTTGCTCTATGTGTGACAGGGTAGAGCCATAACCTCCCCATTGGCCCTGCCCTGAGTGTGACAGGGTGCAGCGCCCCAACCCCCTGATCCGCCCTGCTCTGTGTGTGACAGGGGGCGGTGCCCCAACTCCCCTATCGGCCCTACTCTGTGAGTGACAGGGAGGAACTCCTCAACCCCCTGATCGGCCCTGCTCTGTGCGTGACAAGGGGTGGCGCCGCAACCTCCCCATCGACCCTGCCTTGAGTGTGACAGGGGGCGGTGCCCCAACCCCCCAATTGGCCCTACCCTGAGCATGACTGAGGGTGGCATCGCAACCTCCTGATCCGCCCTGCTCTGCATGAGGGGCTGGCGCCCCAACTCCCCAATCGGCCCTGCTCTGAGCCTGACCAGAGGCTGCACCTAGGGATTGGGCGTACCCTCTGCCACCCGGGAGCAGGCCTAAGCCAGCAGGTCGTTATCTCCCGAGGGGTCCCAGACTGTGAGAGGGCACAGGCCGGGCTGGGGGACCCCTCCCCACCCCCCAGTGCACAAATTTTTGTGCACTGGGCCTCTAGTCTATAATAATAAAAGTGTAATATGCAAATCAACTGAACGGCCAAACAGCAGAACTACCGTCCGGATGACCTTCCAGATGACCTTTTGGACAAAGCCAGGGCTGCGAGGGCCTACCCTTGCACGAGTTTTGTGCATCGGACCTTTAGTGGATAATACAGAAGTTAAGCTACCCTTGATTTTTGTTCCTCTTATAATTTCAAATAAGGGTACTTATACTTAAAAAGAAGGAAATGTACTTGAATTGTTTGATAAACATTAAACAGAGTAATAATCATGTTATGCCATCACTGGCAAGAAACATCAGTGTGGATCATGTTATGTTTAGTATGGAACCTCATAAATATTGTGAATATTCTTTGTACTTCTGTTTATGTTAATAAAGGGTTGTCATTTCATAACCCAATGGAAATTCTGCTAAAGTAGATAATTTTTCATTAGAATAAATAATAACATAGAACATGTGGCCAGTTTAAAGGACGTTTCATATAATACAGTGTTTTGTTCATTTTATAATTCTAATTCCCAGTCACTATAACTCTGCCTTTAAACAAAGAGCAACACATTTGTTTCAAATTAACTGTCAGGACATTTGGACATATCTTTAGGTTTGTCATAGTTATTCTAAATTTAAAATAAAATTTAATTAGCTGTGGAATTTTAAATACATATTTAAGAGAAGAAGGAATGTGATGAAGTGAAATAAACTCTAAAACTGTTAAGAATTACAGATCAACCTACAACAGGGATTTCTGTCTCTTTCATGTATAGACAGTGATGCAGCCATTTTTAAAACATTGGTTAATGCTATTTTAATATTAAAATACATGCCATTGTTTTCTGTCACGTTTTTGTGTAATTTGGTCATTCATCCAATCAACAGTTATTGAACACATATAACTCCTTGCTAGAAAGAAAAAGTGCCATTCTTATGCCAAAGAATACTTTGTAAGGTTTGGGAGACAAACATGAATTGAGGATATAGTAAAGATAAAGATAGAAGGTATTAATACAGCAAATGCAGTGTTTTTTTGAGAGCACTAGGAGGAGGAATCTGTGAGGCTTCTTAGGGGAGGTTATTGGAGCTGAGTGTTATGAAATGAGCCAGCCAGTCAAGAAAAGTGTGGAATGAGACCACATTCCAGATAGACAGGACAGTGTGAACAAAGGTGAAAAGATAGGAAGCATCACAGTGTATGTTAACATTTAAAATTTGAGATGTGGAGTGGGTGGAGGTAAAGCTAGAGAAATAGGAGACCTGATCTTAAAGCCCTTGAAGACCATATTAAAGAGATTTTAGCTTGATGGTAAACTATTGAAGAATAATCTTAAGAAGAGTGACATGGTCAAATTTTTGTTTTGAATAGATCACTTTGCCAGCTGTGTGGAGGATGGATTTGAGGGAGACAAGACTGGAGGCAGTAGTCCAGGTGAGAGACGATGGGGATTTGAACTAAGGCATTGGCTATAGAGATGGAGAGGAGGGAATGGATTTGAGAAGAAATAAAACCACAGATTAAAGGCTTATTCTCCTGTAAATATGATAAAAACCAGTTTTAAATTAAAAATGATTGGAGGAGAAAGAGAGACATAATAGAAAAGTTGGTGGCACATAGCTGCTAAAAATAATTCCAGTTCTTAAGAAAATTGCTGCTAGAAGAACAGAGTATTTTTTGTATAATTGACCTGAGCTGTAAAAAGATGGTTTGTGTAGTATGACTAAACTTAAGAACCATAAAGCCTTGAGGAAGAAACCAGGTCTTACAAGGCTTCCACCATTACACATGACAGAAACTCAATAAATATATATTGTTGGTGATATTTTCTAGAGCATTCATTTAAGTTCCTATTTTACAAAAATGTATCACCAAGGAAAAGAAAATAGGGTAGAATTTTTTTCATTAAAACAACAATTGTAAACTATTAAAGACAGTGTTGCATGGTAACACAAAATTATTTTGGAATGGTGAGAATATTGTTTGAAACCAAAACATTTTTCTGTTGTTTAACAGGTAATTTTAGGATTTTTTTTCTAGAAGCACTATTTTTACATGTAAATGGAGGATCTGGATTTACACAATATGTACATATTTTTAAAAATCTGTTATCTTTTTCACAGTTTGTTTTATATGGACAGATTAAGGGAAGGAGGGGAGTTTGGGAGGATTTATAAAACATAACTATTCCTTCTTAAAACCACCACTCCACCATAACAAAATATTGTATTTTTATAAAACAAATTGCCAGTTTTTTTTGAGATTTCTTCTTTCCATTTTGAGAAAACTGCTTTTCCTATTAATTTCTGATTTAGGTGACTGCATATAAATCACAGTTAACTGTGTTCTTTTCATTTTGTCTTTTCTCTATCTTGTTACATTTTCAACAAGTAGATTTCTCTTGTGTTTAGGGGACATTTGCTCATTCTTTATTATTCTACGACTATATAGTTATGTCCCTCCCTGGAGCCGTCCATCTATGCCAGCAGCTAAAATACTGCCTACTTACTGAATTCAAATGAATTTCCAGCTGTCAATTTCAGATGAACTTAATGTGAATTTCTTTTTCCTCTTATGTCTTTCAGAAGCCTTGCACCGCCCCTATGGTTGTGATGTTGAACCCCAAGCACTGAACGAGGCCATCAGGTGGAGCTCTAAGGAAAACTTGCTGGGAGCCACTGAGAGTGATCCTAATCTCTTTGTTGCACTTTATGATTTTGTAGCAAGTGGTGACAACACACTCAGCATCACTAAAGGTGAGCTTCTGAGTAATACCCCTTACTTTTCAGTTTTCATTAGTGGATAGAAGATAAAGGGGTCTGTTCTAGATTCTGCCTCTAAAATTAGCTAGGTGATCTGGGCCCAGATGCTTTTGGTTCATAATTGTCTGTTTTTAAAAAGTGAGAATATGTTTTTCATTGATTCTAGAGAGAAGAGGAGAGAGAGAGGGAGTGGGTGAGGTAGAGGGAGAGAGAGAGAAAAAAAGAAGGAAACATTGATCAGTTGCCTTATGTGCATGCACCCTTCCGGGGCTTGAACCTGAAACCCAGGTATGTGACCTAACTGGGAATCCAACCCCAGACTCTTCAGTGCATAGGGTGGAACTCAAACCACTTAGCAACACCGGCCAGGGTGTAATTTTTTTTTTAAACTTGTGTATGGGGTAATGCCACTTTGTCTACTTTATAGGCTTATTAAGGATAAAATGAGATAAAGTATTTTAGAAAAAACACCATACAATATACACAAACTTTCCTTATTCTCAGAATTTATATTATATGTAATATGTCAGCATTCATCTGCTTCGGAGGTAGGGTTCACTGTACATCTCTTCTCATTGATTGAATCATGTTGTCCGTGACTGGCTGCCTGTCTCAGAACTGTTTGTTATCAGTTTGCAATGAGATTAAAAATTGTACCCAAAATGCAAACCAACTACATCACCAAGTACACTATTATTTAGTTCAGCTGACATTTCTTTTTTCTTTTTTTAGCAAGACTTTCGGCATGAAGAAAGTAGTCTAGTGATTCACAGCCTGGCATAAGCCTCTTATCTTATTGTGGACTTGCCGTGAGCAGCACTGGCCTAGGCCAGTGGTCGGCAAACCGCAGCTCGCGAGCCACATGCGGCTCTTTGGCCCCTTGAGTGTGGCTCTTCCACAAAATACCACGTGCGGGTGCGCACGTACAGTGCGATTGAAACTTCGTGGCCCGCCCTAACCGGTTTGGCTCAGTGGATAGAGCATTGGCCTGCGGACTGAAGGGTCCCGGGTTCGATCCCGGTCAAGGGCATGTACCCTGGTTGCGGGCACATCTCTAGTAGGGGGTGTGCAGGAGGCAGCTGATCGATGTTTCTCTCTCATCGGTGTTTCTAACTCTCTATCCCTCTCCCTTCCTTTCTGTAAAAAATCAATACAATATATTTAAAAAAAGAAAAAAGAAAGAAACTTCGTGGCCCATTGGCAGAAGTAGGTTTTCGGCCTGGGCGAGTCTATTTTGAAGAAGTGGTGTTAGAAGAAGTGGGGATAGTTCGCTGAGGTTGACCCCTCAGATTGAGGACATTTTTAGCAAAGGCCAGTTTAGGAGTGCCCTAATTAAGTTAATGACAATGTACCTACCTATATAGTTTAAGTTTAAAAAATTTGGCTCTGAAAAGAAATTTCAATCGTTGTACTGTTGATATTTGGCTCTGTTGACTAATGAGTTTGCCGACCACTGGCCTAGGCAGTTTATCTCTCATTTGTGTTTATATGGATCAGTTTATAAGGAACAGTACGAAGTGTTTCTATTGTAGTAATATTCTCAGATTAGTTTATTTTGGTAGTAAATTCTTATAAAAGGGAACACTAAGAACATGACCAAATAAAATCATCCATTATTGGTTTTTTGAACAAGGATAGAAAATATGAAACTTTTATGAGAAAGAAATAGAAGAATGGGAGGTTGTCATTGTGTACATGAATTGGATTGCTAATTTGCCTAAGTTCTTATCTTTTGAACTTACTGGGAAAAAATATATTTCAGGAGAATTTTTCACTCCACAGAACTGTCATGTTAAGTAATATTTGTCAAACATATGCCTTTTAAAAAATATATATTTTTATTGATTTCAGAGAGGAAGGGAGAGGGAGAGAGATAGAAACATCAATGATGAGTGAGAATCATTGATTGGCTGCCTCCTGGGGATCCTACTGAGAGTCGAGCCTGCAACCCAGGCATGTGCTCTGACCAGGAATCGAACTGTGACCTCCTGGTTCATAGGTTGACTCTCAAACACTGAGCCACACCAGCTGGGCCAAATATATTCCTTTTATTTGTTACGTTCAGAATGAGGTAGATATTAATTGGGAGTGGACATACCAAATTAAGAACATAAGCCTCCATTCAAGGAATGTTACCTTTAAATAAAATTTTTAGATATATCAGTTTTTGAAATTTGGCCAGATTCATCAAAAGCAGAAATGCTAAAAACTGAGCTTCTCACCTTAGTTGATTTGACTTAGTGGATGGAGCATTGGTCTGCAGACTGAAGGGTCCCAGGTTTGATTCTGGTCAAGGGCACATGCCCGGGTTGCAGGCTTGATCCCCAATACGGGGCGTGCACAAGGCAGCCGATCAATGATTCTCTCTCATCATTGATGTTTGTATCTCCCCCTTCTCCCTTCCTCTCTGAAATAAATAAAAATATTTTTAAATCAAACAAAAAACCCTGAGTTTCTCAAACTGGGGTATTAATATGTCCCAGAGTGAGTGTGATGGCATGTGTGCATGAGCCAGGAGGTTCCAAAGGCACAAGAAAAGTAAAGTGCATTATTCCTCGTGTCAATTTACTTAAAGATTTTGGGTAGTTTTGGGGGTGGGATGAATGTGTGAGAGATGTGTGTTTATGCATTGGGAAGAAAGTTTTAGGATAAAACAAAGGACTTCATAGAAATTTATTCTTGTGGTTGTCTTTTTGAGTTACAATAGATCCTGATACGTCAGTGGAGAAGTTTGTGAAGCTGTGACTCAGAACATTCTTTCCTAGATATAATTTGCATGTCAGTATTTTCCAAGATAGCTCAGTCACTGAGGAAACATTGATAAAGTTTATTGAGTCTTCAATTACCAGTTGTGGCAACCACTAGTGTGCAGCTCAAGGAATAGGATTCCCTTTACCTTACGGCCAGCAGGGATTTCTCATAAAACCAATGAAATGCCAGATTTTTATATCAGGTCCTTATTAATATAAAATAATGTTATGCTAAAGCTTTTTAATTATTTTAAATATAAGAAAATGTATTTAAACAATAAAATAATTATTATTTTACTTCCCTTTGTTTGAAGATAGTAATTTGCTTGAAGTAAGAAACAAAGTTCTACCAGGATTGCTCTATCAATAGGGTAATGCTTTGTATCCCTACCAGCTCATACCCCTGTCAGTTTCCTTCCAGAGTAGAAAATTCTTCTCCTAACTGCCAAAAAGAGGGGAAATCAGACAAAAACCTAGGGTGTTTCACTGTAGCCTAATTTGATTACCGATCATTACCAGTTCTTTATAAGGAAGCGATAATAATATGCTTAGTAAAATACTTAAGTGTTTTATCTTTTCTAGTTCTCAGGGAGTAAAAGAGAAAAGCTACAGCGCAAGTTTTATTTTGTTTTTCTAGCAGTACTAAGATTTTTTCCCTGTGCGTTTCCACCACCACACTCCTATTTATACATATGTATATTTTATATATATAAAATGCATATGAATCCATACTCCTGTGTTTTTTCTCACTGAATGTCTCATATCCAAGTCTCTTGGGTGAGAGATAGTAAGAGCCAATAGGAAGTTATCCTGTGGTAGACATTTCTGTAAACCACTGAGAAAAGTTAGATAACTGTCATAATAATGATTCTGAGTTTTTCCTCAATCGCCTTTGCCTGATAACTGGACCATATGCTCTTGATTGATTTGGCATTTTTCTGCATTCTGACACTGAGAAGTGGGTGTGAACTCTATAGGAAGGCTGCATCTCTTCAGAGTGAGGGGCCTAAATTGGAAGGATTGTTTAGGTGGGCAGTTATTACTAATGATATCTCATTTGCTTTTCTGTCTTGTCCATGCTGCGAGTGTAGGGGCAAGGTATATGTTGCTGGAGCCTGAAGTTGATGTTTACAACTTTAATGGAGCAATCAAGTACACAGAAGTCATTAGCAAAAGATACTTTGAGTAACTTGAGTCTTGGGTTCCAACATCAGACTCAGCTTCCTTTCCCACACACTAATTTTAGAAGAATGGATAGGAGTGACTCATTCTTCATGGGGAATGGGAGGGAAACTGGGAAACTATATCTATTTAAAACTTGAGTCTTGGAAAAGATTGTGCTTTGAGAGTCCTCACTACTCACTTCCCATCCCCCAAACAATTTTCTTTCTGAAAACATTGCTGAAAGCTCTGTGGTCGGTGCTTTTTTTTTTTTTTTTTTACATTGTTGGTTTTGTTGCCTTGGTGCCATGTGAAATTTAGAAGTAATGTTGTGTTTCCCATAGCTTATCCTTAATCCTTGACTGCTTGTTAACATTGAACCATATAAGATACATTCCTTGACTAACTGTTTTGGGAAGAAAAAATGAACAAAAAAATGTTTTTGAAGGGAGAGACTATGTCATTTCCAGCCATTTGAGTAATCTTTTTATCTTGGTATACATGGAGTTTTCTAAAGACATTTTTAGTTGGTATAAAAACCTTTGAAAACCTGTAGTAAATGCCAAAATGCCACTTTTAACTATGCTTCTTTTGTTTAAGCTACAAATGAAAGAGATCAGTGGAGGATATCATGAACAGCCAAGTTTGTTTTCATTATTATTTTTTAGATATTTTTATTGATTTCAGAGAGAGGAAGGGAGAGAGAGATGGAAACATCAGTGATGAGACAGAATCACTGATTGGCTGCCTCCTGGGCATGTGCCCTTTCTTAAATGGAATTGAACCTGGGACCCTGAAGTCTGCAGGCCAGCGCTTTATCCACTGAGCCAAACCAGCTAGGGCTGTTTTCATTATTTAAAAACACATTTGTTGGCATAAAAGTTCCTGATTTATTTTTCAATGAGTTTAAAGTTTGATAATAAATTGCTTTTGAGACAAAGTGTTAACATCTCATTCTGTGATAACCTTATGACTAGGTGAAAAGCTACGAGTCCTTGGTTACAATCAGAATGGTGAGTGGAGTGAAGTTCGCTCTAAGAATGGCCAAGGTTGGGTGCCAAGCAACTACATCACCCCAGTAAACAGTCTGGAAAAACATTCCTGGTACCACGGACCTGTGTCACGCAGTGCAGCTGAGTATCTACTCAGCAGTTTAATCAATGGCAGTTTCCTGGTGCGAGAAAGTGAGAGCAGCCCCGGGCAGCTGTCCATTTCGCTCAGGTACGAGGGGCGCGTGTATCACTACAGGATCAATACCACCACAGATGGCAAGGTAAGACTGGCGACCACCTTTAGGTGTGGATGGGCTGCTCCTTAGAAATTATATTCAGAATGACTGAAGAATATAGTTTTTATGTCTGACGAAAGAAAATAATCACTGATGTGAGTTAGGGCTGTTTGGCATGTTAAAGAGAGTTTTTTTCAAAAGAATATGGTAATGGAAATTTAAAACAGTATTATAATAGAAGTTTAATGATGAACTAAATGTGAAGAATAAAGGAAATTGCTGGATAAGTTAGCTGTTCTAATGATTGTTAATATGTAAATAGACATACATCTAATGCATGGTATAGAATTTATTTTTTAAATATATTTTTATTGATTTCAGAGAGGAAGAGAGAGATAGAAACATCAGTGATGAGAGGGAATCATTGATTGGCTGCCTCCTTCATGTTGGATGAAGCCTGCAATCCAGGCATGTGCCCCTGACTGGAATCGAACCTGGGACCCTTCAGTCCACAGGCCAACGCTCTATCTACTGCGCCAAACCGGCGAGGGCTGTATAGAATTTATAAGTTAAATCTTACATCTGAAAATTATAATAAACTCTACACGAAAGTTAACAGAGTAAGAATTTAGGCTTCTAAGACTGGTGTTGATCATTAATATATCTCTCTATATATGTGTATGTATGTATGTATATATAAAAGGCTAAGTGACCAACTGTCCATCTGACCATCTGACCTACTGTCTGACCGACTGACCATTCGGCCGGTACACATGACATGCATTGGCAATTTAAAAATAAACGTTGACTCGCGCATGCGCTATACATATAAAGTTCTCGCTGGCACCAATCGCACGCGTGTTTTAATTTTATAATATATACACTATTTTGACATAGAATTTTTTGCAGTAATGTAATTACTGCGTGAATCTTTCTAATTAATTTCCTTTCAATGTGCACGTATCCATGCACCAGGCCACTAGTGTTAATACAAGTAGATGAATCACTTAGCAGTTTACATGTTGGAGAGACCAACCAGTTTAGAATGGTTGTTTTAAAATGTAACGGTTTCACTTTATAAACTATAAAGCATAGGCTTATGTTAGTTCCTCTATTGAACAGTAAATGTAAATTGAATCATTTCTTCCATTCTTTTCCTCTCGGGGAAATGCATACTAGGGGAAAAGCACAGGCTCTGGAGCAAGCAGGTCCTGGTTTGCTGTGTAACTCCACCATTTATTTAGAGCTTTGTGATCTTACATAAGCCTCAATTTCCCATCTCACTTTATTGCATTCTTGTGAGGATTAAATGAAATAATTTCCATAAAGCATAATGGCTGGTATAAAGTAGGAAATAAGAAAATTAGGAATTCTCTTTCTCTTTCACACTGTCTTATATTGTCTCTTGATGAAACCAAATAGAAGCAGATAAGTAATAATATACAAGAGACAGCTCTTCTTCTGGTTATATACCCAACAGAAATGAGTGCATATGTGTACAGAAGGCATGCACAGGAATGTTCATAGCAGCGTCAGTTGTAATAGCCCTAAACTAGACTCTCCTAACTGTCTAACAATAGTGGAATGAACTAATAAATCGTAAAATGCAATCTCATATAACAACAAAGATGACCATAGTACTGATATGCAAACTTCAGGAAAACTATGGCCCGTCAGCTCCCTGTTTTTAAAATAAAATTTTATTGGAATATAGCCACACCCATTTGTTTATGTACTGTCCATGGCTGCTTTCTCATTATTACAGCAAATTTGAGTAGTTTCAACAGAGGTGCTATGGCTAGAAGCCTAAAATATTTTCTGTCTGCCCCTTCACAGAAAAGTTTGCTGATCCCTGCCATAGAGGAACCTTACAAATAAAATGGAGCAAAAGGGATCAGTGGTTGTCTGGGAAAGGGATGGGGCAGAGGGAATGACTACTAGGGGGTATGGGTTTCTTTGTGGGGTGAGGAAAACATTCTAGAGTTAGATAGTGGTGATGGTTGGACAGCCTTGTTGAATATACTAAAACCACTGAATTGTATACTTGAAAATGGTAAATTTTATGGTATGTGAATTATATCACAATAAAAAAGTTGAGCAATCTAGAAATTTTATAAACAGAATCTTGGATAAATAGACAATATTTTTGACTATATTAACATTTTAACACTATAAAAATACTATGTAAATCTCTTAAAGTTCTGACATTCTACAGTCTGTATTAGACATGCTGGTCTTACAATGTTTTACTTCTGCCTTAAGATTTAAGTTTCTTAAATGTATTTTTGCCTGAATTAAGTGTTAACTTGATGAAAACTTTTTAAAGCATCACTTAGTGGGTTCTAATAAATTAAAAATTAAACTTGAAAAAAATTGAGTGAAAGAAAATAGTACCTATTGTATGATTCCATTTGTTTAGAGTTAAGAGGCAGGCAAAGGTAATCTAAGGTGCTAAATAGAAGTCAGCAAAATGGTCATCTTTACAGGGGTATATAGATGGGAGGGCACAGGAGAAGCTGCTGGGGTGCTGGTGATGTTATAATTCTTGGTGTGGGAGATGTGAGTTCATTTTATAAAAATCAGTAATTCTCCATTTATTGTACACTTTTCTGTATACAGTAAGGCCCAAAGACTGCTATATTACTTTACACTTACTGCCTATCACAGATTAACTACTGTTTTGTTAATAGACCCTCTGAAATAAAATTGTGACTCTTTTTTAAATGGTCTAGACCTGTGGTCGGCAAACTGCGGCTCGCGAGCCACATGTGGCTCTTTGGCCCCTTGAGTGTGGCTCTTCCTAAGTCTTAGGAGTACCCTAATTAAGTTAATAACAATGTACCTACCTATATAGTTTAAGTTTAAAAAATTTGGCTCTCAAAAGAAATTTCAATTGTTGTACTATTGATATTTGGCTTTGTTGACTAATGAGTTTGCCGACCACTGGTCTAGACACTCAAAAGCACATCCTAATTAAATAAAAATTATAGCATTTGATATCCTTGCTCTACCAGAAAAATTGAAACAGTGGTTTTCAAATTATGTTCTGTGCAAGATTCTGAGGGGGTATTTGATAAACTCACAGGAGGTCGAGTTCCCTCTTGCCTACTTTAATCAGAGAATCTCTTCCTTTATTTGTATAATATAGTTGAATTGCATGCTTAAAAAGTATTTGAGGACCAATGATATCGATGATCCAGAAAGCTATCATTGAAGTTTTTCCCCCAAGACTAGAGCTAATTTAGTAAGCATAGGAAGAGTAGGTTAAAAGTAAGATGAAACTGAAATTCTGTGTTATCCCTTACCATCATCATTTAATTCTTTGATTTACCTCAATAAGATAACCTCCTAGGTCTATACCTTCAGATCAATGAAAAAATGGGCTTTAAAAACAATTTCTGACCCTGGCCGGGTGGCTCAGTTAATTGGAGCATTGTCCTGTACACCAAAGGTTGCGGGTTCAATTCCTGGACAGGGCACATACCTAGGTTGCAGTTTCAATCCCTGGTTGGGGTGCATGTAGGAGGCAACCGGTTGATGTTTCTCTCTCCTTCTCCCTTCCACTCTCTCTAAAAAAAGTGAATAAACATTTCCTTGGGTGAGGACTTAAAAAAATTTTTTTTGATCTCTTTTCAAGTTGACTTAGCTTTTCTCCTGCCTTTCTCACCAGGTATATGTGACCGCTGAGAGCCGCTTCAGCACCTTAGCAGAGCTTGTCCACCATCACTCCACAGTGGCTGATGGGCTGGTGACAACATTGCACTACCCCGCACCCAAGTGTAACAAGCCTACAGTTTACGGTGTGTCCCCCATCCATGACAAATGGGAAATGGAACGAACAGATATTACCATGAAGCACAAGCTTGGGGGTGGTCAGTATGGAGAGGTTTACGTTGGCGTCTGGAAGAAATACAGCCTGACGGTTGCTGTGAAAACATTGAAGGTGGGTTGCTGAGAATTACAGTGCTCGGGCATCTTCTTCTTTTGTGCTGAATCACTTGGAAATACCAGCATGCCCCGCCCCTCTTTAACTGGGGAACACTTTCCACCCACTGTTGCCACCCTGATCAGCACATGGTGATGATCAACCCTAGTGCCATTGTTGACAGTGCAGAGGAAGATTATTCATTGCAGTGCAGTGAAACCCACATGTGGGGAATGTTTGTCTCTGGAGGCTGTTGATGGAGATCTTAGTGGGAGGTTAGAAGCAAATTACTAGTTATAAAGCGAAACAGCTTGTTTTGCTTCCTCAGCACACCCCCTGCTGGACAGAATTCTTCATGCATTGTCTGAGGATCATGGGTACTCTCTCTGGTTTGCTCTTCCCTACCCCCTTCCTCTCTTTCCCCCTCTCTCCCCTCTCTCTCTCCCTCTCCCCCAGGAGAATAGACTACTTCTTATTCTTAATATTCACAGAAGTCTTTTTCCCTGCACCAGCTCTCCTCTTTAAGCATCCTATCAGATTGCAGGGTTCTCACTCTCATCCTGTTCTCTGAAGATTCTCCCGTGTGCCTCAGTGGCTCTACCACATCACTCGTAAGGGCTGCTCTTCAGCTCTGAGTCATGGTCAGTTCTTTTCAGCAAGCGTTTATTAAGCATATTTTGAGTATGAAACAATATTTAAGGCCTTGCAAGCATGCATCGCTCCTTAAAGAATTTGTCAGGAAAACAAACACGTAAACCACTATTGTCTCCTCTTTGAAAGCTGAGTTTTATTGGGACATAAACTGTCAGAAAACTGAGTTATCTAGGTCTCCTGTGTGTGCTTCAGCTGTGATAGGATGTGCTTGCTGAATTTTGCTCACCCTGCTAATTTTTACTCATTTTAAATACTGGATAAATTTAACAATATTTTTCTTTCTTAATTGGACTTCTGTAGAGCATATTAGGTTATGATAAGATTTTCGATGTAGATGTTAAAATACTCAAAACATACCATTTTTTAAAGCTGAAGTTTTTCACCCTGGCCAGTGGGTTCAGTGGTTAGAGTATCAGTCTTCACACTGAGGGGTCATGGGTTTGATTCCCAGTCAAGGGCATGTACCTGGGTTGAGGGTTCTATCCGAGGCCCCAGTTGTGTGCATGTAGGAGGCAGCCAATTTATGTGTCTCTCACATCAGTGTTTTTCTCTTACACCCCCTCCCTCCCTCATCCTCCCTCCCTACCACTCTCTCTAAAAATCAGTGGAAAAAAATAACCTCAGTGAGGATTAACAACAACAAAACACACCCCCGCCCACCCCTCCCACCCCCCTGCCACAAAAACCTGAAGTTTTAGGATTGTGAGTTGATTCAAATAGTTAAGATGGGGGTTCACTCTGAAATAAATAAATATTCCTCTTCTCTCTCTCTTTTTATTGTTCCCCCTTTTCCAGGAAGATACCATGGAGGTGGAGGAGTTCCTGAAAGAAGCTGCAGTGATGAAGGAAATCAAACATCCTAATCTGGTACAGCTATTAGGTGAGGAAGCTTGCCTAAGCCAGAGGTTTCCTCAAAGCTGCTTGTTCCCCAACACCCCATTATCTCCAAATCCTCCCTTAAATCACCATGGTGGAAGCTCCAAGTGTGAATCTACTTCAATAAATGGTTGTTATGTTAATCAACGGGCTCTGTGTTTAAAAGTTGCCTAAGAAACAGTGGCCTGGATTGATTGCAATGTGTAAAACTACCCAGTTTGTAGTGATTGCCCCAGATTCAAAGTTCAGAATCGTTTAAAATAATTCCAAATAAAAAAACTATCATAAGCCCTGGCCGTTTTTTCTCAGTGGTTAGAGCATTGGCCCTCGGACTGAAGGGTTAAGGGTTTGATTCCGGTCAAGGGCATGTACCTGGGTTATAGGCTCAATCCCCACCCCAGTTGGGGCATGTGTGGGAGGCAACCAATTGATGTGTCTCTCTCACTTCTATGTTTTTCTCTCTCTGTCTCTCCCCCTCCTTTCCACTCTCTTTAAAAATCAATGGGAAAAAGTATCCTTGGGTGAGGATTAACAAAAAAAAATAAAAAAAAAATCACAAAATAATTTCACAAAGTAGACACTAAACAAAGAACTGTTAAAAAGAAGCAGATTAAAAATTGTGACCACACTCATCAATTTACCTTGATCAACTGAAAATTCTATGCTCTGGTAGATTGATTTCTCACCTGTTCAGGTCACAAAGAAGTCTGTGTCTGAACCCTTTGCCCTTTTCAAAATTGGGCCACATTCTTTGGGTGTTCAAATTGAACCCAACTATCCCAAAGGAAATAGTTTCTTGTTGATTCTTTACAAGGAATCTGCCATGTATTTGACTATGGAAACAATTACAATCTTTTTACAAAGTATTACTACAGGCTGGGCTCACATAGTCTTCAACATATGCACAGTTGTGGTTATTTTAGACTAGTGACCTGGTGCATGAAATTCATGCACATTAAAAGTGAATTAATAAGAGGAAATATTTTAATATTGCTATTTGCCCTTTATAATAGAAGTGTCAGAGATGAAAGAAAATTAGTAAAATGTATATGAAAATCTTCCTCCTGTCAGAGTCTGGGGTGCGCCACGGGAACCAGAGTCACGGGAACCAGAGTCACGGGGGGTGTGGCCTCAGGTCCTCTGGCCCAGCACCAGAGCAGGGGGCATGGCCTGAGGTCCCCCGTCAAGCCCTGCCGGGCGGGGGGGTGCACCCTGAGGTCCCCTGTCAAGCCCCACTGGGCGGGGGAGTGAGCTTCAGGTCCTCTGTCAAGCCCAACCAGGCGGGGGGCGCAGCCTCAGGTCCCCTGCCCCGGCCCAGCACCACGCAGCCTCAGGTCCCTGCTGATTGCTCATTAAGTCTCATTACGGGGACTTGGCCTCCGCTGTGGGTGCAGCCATCTTGTGTTATGGAATCCCTGCCTCCGATGTGGGTGTAGCCATCTTGACCGTTATGGCATGATGGTCAATTTGCATATTCCCTCTTTAGATAAGATTAGATCTTTAGCACCTAGTGGAGAATGGGAATCATGGGCATATACAGAACCCTAGAAATTTTGGTCTTCTGACCCCTTATGGAATTAATATAAGTAACTCTGCTTTTGCCCTCAGCAAATACTCAAGTGCATATGAATTTCCAGAATTATATAATGGAAGTAGAGACTCCCGTATCAACCATCTCATTAACTTGGCTATATTATTGTCAGAGAATGTGATGGCAAGAAGGGAAAAGATTATTGACAAACAAGATTTTTTAAAATGGTTGATTAATTTTGTCAAAGTTGTTTGGAATGTTTGAATATAGATTAATAAAACAAACTTTATTCTTGAATTCTAAGGTGTGTGTACTTTGGAGCCACCATTTTACATTGTGACTGAATACATGCCATATGGGAATCTCCTTGATTATCTCCGAGAATGCAACCGAGAAGAGGTGACTGCAGTTGTACTGCTTTACATGGCCACTCAGATATCTTCGGCAATGGAATATTTAGAGAAGAAGAATTTCATCCATAGGTGTGTAAACCTGAATATTTTCTGTGATTAACCAGGAAGCTACCTTGCTTGTCATGCAAATAAAGGGAAGAAGGCAAGAACCTCTCCAGAAATTTCCAGATGACTCAGGAAAGGAATTTCCCATTCACAGGGCCCATTATGATGTCATTTCCAACTTATAAACCTATGTGCTCTGATTAAAGTGTTAATGAGAGGCCTTTGCTGTTCTCAAAACAGGTCTTTATTTTGCCCAGGACTGTATTCAATAGCATTTTGTTCCATCTAGTAGCTTATTTAAAAAATAGCTTTCTGTCTTAGTAAAGAACTTCAGCACTTGTAGACAAGTATCTGTTGCGCACCTCTAAAACCTATCCCAATGTGCACCTCTAAAACCTATCTCAATGTGCAGTTGACTGGAACAACATGAGTTTGAACTGTGAGGGTCCACTTATACACAGATTTTTTTCAATAACTACATATAGTACTGTAAATGTATTTTTTCTTCCTTATGATTTTCTTCTCTCTAGCTTACTTTATTGTAAGAATCCAGTTTATAATACATACATAGCTAACAGTAGTTAGCTACTTTTAGTAGCTGAATTTTTGGGGAGTCAAAAGTATACATGGATTTTTGGCTATGTGGGGGTGTAGTGGGGGTAGAGTGGGTACCTCTAACCCCTGCATTAAGTACTTATGAATAGGAACCCGTTTTCTGAAGCCTGCTTTATTCCAGCATCATGTAATTGCCTCTTGATAAGTACTCTACAAGTGATACATAATTAGTGATTTTCTACCATGTTAGTGATTATCATAAAAACCTACCATATCTGTTAAGCACTTATAAACTCTGCTTGAGGCACAAAGAACCGAGAATAGAGCATTCATGGTCACTTTCCACCTTATCTGAATAGAATCACATTAGGGTTGGTCCTCTTCCTGCAGAGATCTTGCAGCTCGGAACTGCCTAGTGGGAGAAAACCATGTGGTAAAAGTGGCTGACTTCGGCTTAAGTAGATTGATGACTGGAGACACCTACACTGCTCATGCTGGAGCCAAGTTTCCTATTAAATGGACAGCACCAGAGAGCCTTGCCTACAATACCTTCTCAATTAAATCTGATGTCTGGGGTAAGGTTGGAAGGGGCTTTTTTTTTGTATGTTATTTTCTTTATATAAATGCTCTTCATTCTCTAGAGCTTATCTTTTACATGATCAGTCTCCTCTGTCTTTACCCCCACCTCTTCAATCATTCAGCAAGCATTTATTAAATACCTATTATCAGGCATTGTGCTAGGTGCTTGGCATAGAAAGAAGTGTAAAGAAGAAAATAAAAGGAAGTCCTGCTTTAGAGAGCTCACAGTCTAGACCAGCCGTGGGCAAACTACGGCCCGCGGGCCGGATCCGGCCCGTTTGAAATGAATAAAACTAAAAAAAAAAAAAAAGACCGTACCCTTATATGTAATGATGTTCACTTTGAATTTATATTAGTTCACACAAACACTCCATCCATGCTTTTGTTCCGGCCCCCCGGTCCAGTTTAAGAACCCATTGTGGCCCTCGAGTCATAAAGTTTGCCCACCCCTGGTCTAGACTCTCATGTTGCATTGGAGTTCTAAAGATCCTTTAAAGCTCCCTGTTTTCCACATTAGGTATTAGTGCTTGTTTCCAGAGTGCTGGGACATACAGAATAGCATCCTCTTTTCAAGGAAGGCATGCTGAAGTTTCAGCTATGTTTATCCTGGTAACGACTGCCATGAATTGGTACAAGCCCAGTGGACTGAACCAGTCTGGAAATTTGGATTGTGGGCCAATAGAAATAATTGCAGGATTCTAAGTCACTCTTTACCAGAAATCTCAAACACAGAAATAAACCTGTGACAAGATCAAGCAAATTCTTTTTTCTACTGTGAATTTTATCTGATTTCAATTTTATATTTACTCCTCTAATATTAGCTGACATAAAAACTGTGAAACTCATTAATTAGATTATAGATTATTCTAAGAATAGTTTGATTATGCCCCAGACTTCTTGTATGGTCATAGTTTATTTTCCTTCATTGTAGTAAAGGAAGTCTAAATTAAAGGTGGGAAATATAAAGAAAGCCATCTTTATACCTGGTATTTCAGGTCATACCTCAAATGTTCCCATGACAGATATCATAGGAGGAATACTTTTGGTAATTGAATATTATCCAAAATTTGAAAGATAATTATCTAGCGGTGTAAAATAATAATAAATCAGAGAAGAAACATTAAGCTCTTTTTTTTGTCCCTTATGCAGCTTTTGGGGTTCTGTTGTGGGAAATTGCTACCTATGGAATGTCACCATATCCAGGTATTGACCTGTCTCAGGTCTATGATCTACTGGAAAAGGGATATCGAATGGAACAGCCTGAAGGATGCCCCCCTAAGGTTTATGAACTTATGAGAGCATGTGAGTATTTTTGCATATTTTAAGTTTAAGGGTCTGAGTCAGCATTTTGGGGATGATTAGCAAAATTAGGAACATTTTTCCTCGTAATGGTGTTAGATTGAATATAACCACATGGCATATAAAGAGTTGGTCATTGATTAGCCAGTTGGCATGTCATATGCTATACCATTGAGTCTTACTGGAATCCTAAGAATCATTGTCCATGGCTGAAATGTTGAGTCAGTTTCCCAGAAACACTTGCACATTTAATAGGATAATAAAATAAGAGCCCTGGCCCGTGTGGCTCAGTTGGTTAGAACATCGTCCTGTACACCAGAGGTGGCAGGCTCGATTCCCAGTCAGGGCACATATTCAGGTTGTGGGTTTGATCCCCAGTCAGGGCACATGTGGGAGGCAGCCAGTTGATGTTTCTCTCGCCCCCCTCTCTCCCTTCCTCTCTCTAAAAGTCAATTAAAATATTTTTAAAAATAGAATAATAAGAAATTGGGTTTGGAGTTAGGTAGGGAGAGGACTGCTTTCAACTAGATGGAAATGATTGCTAAAGACTAGATGGACGTAACCTCAGTGATGAATAAACAAAGCACCTTACCCCTTGAAGATGGAAGGTGGTAGTAAAGTGCAGTTGTGTTTGAGCATAAATCTTATTTTCTCATTGAGCATTGGCATTGTCTGCTGCCCTGTCTTCATCAAATATGAACTGCAAGCTCCTCCTTTCGGATAGTCGGTTATATTCCTGAATATGTACAGCTCATGGTTTCTAAGGTTAGAGTGAGTTTGAAGACGGGTTTAACTTTTATTTTTCCAGTGAAAAAAACTTGCCATTTTCTAAATTATCTTCCCATCCCTCCTCACCCCTATGTAGAGGGAATAGGAGCGGAGGCTGCATAGGGGGACTTGCCCGAGGAAGTGGGTTCATTATCCTCTGAGCGGAACTGAGAGGCAGCGGCCTCACTATCATTGTGAACATGCTGCAGCTCTGCTTTAAGAGGCACACGTCCTGATGCAGGGGACTCGCTGTCAGGCGCGCCACGGGGTGTCCATTCCTCCGGGGGCTTTAGCATTTCCTCCTTTTGTTACATAGGCTGGAAGTGGAGCCCTGCTGACAGGCCCTCTTTTGCTGAAACACATCAAGCTTTTGAAACCATGTTCCATGACTCCAGCATTTCCGAAGGTAGGAATCTGGTAGTTTATTGGTGGCTAGTTCTGGATAGTGATAATATTTCAAAAATGATGGACTTTTGTAGCTTGGAACTCTATTTCAGGTTATTGAATTAATTCTTGGCCTTCATTCTTCTTGTTTTGCTTTTTTTTATTTTTTGCCTTTTTTAATGTCTTGTGTTTCTATCATTTTTAATATTGAAAGTATATTTTAATTGCAAATTAATTCAGTCTCTTCATAAAGAGAGTAAGTTGAGTAGTTCTTTAAGCATTAACACTTATGTAGGGAAGAGAAGGAGGGAAAAATCAGTCTGAAAAATATTCCAGCTCCTTGAACCATACCAGCAAATGCAGAACCAAGTCATAAGAACAATATCCAGAAATTTTATTTCTAAAAATAGATCCCAAGGGAGTAATTAAGGGTGTAAACAAAGATTTAGCTACAAGAATATTCCATCAGAGTATAGTTTATAATACTGAAAAGTTAAGAACAATTTAAATATCTAGTGGGCTGTTAATTATCATATTCATATAATTAAATATTTAAAATGATGTTCTTGAATTGACATGGAGAAGAGTTTAGAATGAGCATGCTAAGTTAAGCTGTGAACAGTGTGATCCCTTATCTAAAAACAACAGTATGGACACACATAGGCAGTTTTCTGCTTTTTTGTATACTGTTTCTAAAATTGTCAGCAAAAGTCAAACAATAAACTTGTTATAAAGAGAGACTTTTCCTAAAGAGCTAAAACCACAACATTCTTAGTCAAACTTGCCTATGACACTTTGATATAGTTCCAGAATGTTATACATATTTCTCAAATTTTTCCTTTCCTTCATAATTGAACATAGAACTTACTGCTTAAGTTCAAGTTTTAAAATATTAGAAGAAGAAATCAGGCAAGTTGATTTTTGTCTGCTTTCCTCAGTGATTTATCACTGAGAAGAAAGGGAAAAGTATAGCATCAAATTTAATAGTTAGTATTTACATTCTAGTTCTTTGATGTATGGAATTTCTACAGGTTGGGGAGGGCACAGCTGGCCCTTGGGCAGCTGCCTACCACAGAACTCTTCTCTGTGTGCTTTTTCCTATGGTGTCAAAGTGGTAGAAGTCATGAATATCTTTGGTACTTTTGTGCCAACTTTTAACCTCTGTTGAATCCCGAGTTAAATATTTCTGCTTCTTTTGAAAATGTTATGTCTTTTTAGAAAATCAGCCCTTATCACTTTTAAGGCTAATTTCAATTCACTACTGCTAAATAAGAAAATTAATGTTATTCAACCCATAATTATTAAGCATTTAATCCAGGGGTCCTCAAACTACGGCCCACATGCAAATACAAATACTGTATTTGTTCCCGTTTTGTTTTTTTACTTCAAAATAAGATATGTGCAGTGTGCATAGGAATTTGTTCATAGTTTTTTTTTTAAACTATAGTCCGGCCCTCCAATGGTCTGAAGGACAGTGAACTGGCCCCCTGTTTAAAAAGTTTGAGGACCCCTGCTTTAATCTGTGGCAAGGACTATATTAGATCTGAGGACACGGAGATAAGACACAGCGCCTACCTTTAAAGGATGTACTTATTAGTTGTAAGTGAAGGAAACCTAACTCAAACTTTAAGTAATAAGAGGAGGATTTATTGTCTTATAACCAAACCATGAAAAAATGGGGATGGTGCTAATCTCAGAGTCAGTTGAAGCCATGGACTCAAGTAGCTTCAGGTCTTCCTCCTTACCCCTTCCTCTTTCCCAAAGCCACTCGCACCCAACATTTCTTTACTTTTGCTTCTATGTTGATCTCTTCATCAAAATCCTCTAAGTGGCTTTGGACGTAGTTGTCAGCATCCTTGAGGTAATGTCTGTCTCCTAGCTGTTTGTATAGCAGTGTAAGAACGAAATCTCATTGTATTGGCTGGCATTATGTGCCATTTACCCACTCTTGTGGGATGCTAATTTTTTAAAATAATTACCAGCCTGGCCAGTGTGGCTCAGCAGCTGAGCATTGACCCAAAAATCAAGAGGTCACTGGTTCGATTCCCCGTCAAGGCACATGCCAGGGTTGTGGGTTCAGTCACCAATAGGAGGCAGCTGATCAGTGATATTGCTCTCTCGTTGATGTTTCTATCTCTCTACCCCTCTCCCTCTCTCTCTAAAACTCAATAAAAACAGCCCTAGCTGGTTTGGCTTAGTGGATAGTGTGTTGGTCTGCAGACTGAAGGGTCCTGGTTTTGATTCTGGTCAAGGGCACGCACATGCCTGGGTTGTGGGCTCGATCTCCAATAGGGGGTGTGCAGGAGGCAGCTGATCAATGACTCTCATCATTGATGATTCTATCTCTCTCCTCCCTTCCTCTCTGAAATCAATAAAAATATGTTTAAAAAAACTCAATAAAAACATATTTAAAAATAATAATTACCAAAAGATGTTATAAAATAATTACAGAATTTCACAATTTAATTGATCCTTTGGCCTTCATTTTTGTTTAGAAATGAATAGCAAATTATGTATTTGCCTCAGGAAAAGCCACAGAAGCCATGGCCAGGTTTAGTCAACAAAGGTCACTAATGGCTCAACCTTTTTTCAAGACTCTCATTTGCATGAAATGGAATGTATCTCCCCTCCTTTTTAGTACAAGGTGCAACCGAAAAATAAAGGCATCTGTAGACATCTGTCTGCTTTGTTCAACTTCTGAATAGGAACTAGTAAGCGAGGATAGCTAAATGACCAGTAAGCATATGAAGCCATGCTCAAGATCATTCCTCATCATAGAAGTACAAAATAAAACAATGAAATCCCTTTACATACCTACCCCAGAATGGCTAAAAGGAAAATCAAACAAAAAACCTCATAACATAAAATGGGCAAGTATGCAGAGTAACCAGAATTTTATACGTTGCTAGTGGGAGTGTAGATTGGTACTGGCATTTGGAGAGATAGTTCGGCAGGAAAAAGCTGAATTTATATGCACCTCATGACCATGCATCCTGCTTATGCAATTGTGAAGCAAAAGATGTAGCAGAATGGTCCCTAGCAACGTATTCATAATAGCCAAACACTGGAAACAAATAGGTGAATTTTGGTATATTCATTCTCACATTTGAACAGTACCCAGGAATGAGGAAAAACCCTGCCACGCAATAATATTGATGAATCTGTAGATGTAATGTTGAGCAAAAGAAGCCAGACAGAAATAGAGCGCATCTCTGTGATCCATTTACACATCTTAGCACTCTCCAGTTCTTCCGCAGCTGTACGCCTTTTCTGAAAAGAACTCCTTCGCTCTGTCATGAAGTTGTTCTTTTTATCAGTCTCCTTGTCTTCCTCACAGAGGTAGCTGAGGAGCTTGGGAGGGCCGCCGCCGCCTCATCTGTCGTCCCCTACCTGCCCCGATTACCTATTCTTCCTTCCAAGACCCGGACACTGAAGAAACAGGTGGAGAACAAGGAGAATATCGAAGGGTCCCTAGATGCCACCGACAGTTCTGCTTCCAGTTCAGCACCAGGTATGGGTCCCAAGGCAGGCAGAGTCATTCTGTCTTGTTTAAAGAACCAAGGGTTATGGTGCTTCTGTTCGCGCTTCCCTGCCCGTCTTCCCGAGGAAAGTGTGACTGGCATCCGTTTTACCTACCACTCTAGTCCTCAGCTCTGCATCAGTGTTAGGAGTCCTGATCTATCCACTCGCATGCAGGCGTGCCTCCCACTCCATTCCCTTAGCTCCGGATTCCCAAATGCTTAGCTTCTTTGCAGTTCTGACAAACACTTCTTTAGTGAACCTGATATTGAGGGCAGTTTGTATGGTAGCTTTTGGAGAAAAGATGAAGGCCGAGGCAAACACCAGCAGGGTTTTTCTTTCCATTTACATCCCATATCACATTTGGAATACTGATTAATGTGAAAGGGTAATGTATGTATTAGTTTCCTCTGAGTCTGGCCATCACCTGGCATTGAATAGATGCTGACAAAACTCTTACAGTTCAGCCTTAGTAACTCAAGTGTAACGGAGTGCCTGCTTGTCTTTCACATTACTGATTGGCCGTTTCTCATCAGGGTTCATTAGAAGTGCACAGGTCCCCAGTGGGTCCCCAGCACTGCCTCGAAAACAAAGAGACAAGTCACCCAGCAGCCTCTTGGAAGATGCTAAAGAGACGTGCTTCACCAGGGATAGGAAGGGAGGCTTCTTCAGCTCCTTCATGAAAAAGAGAAATGCTCCCACACCCCCCAAACGCAGCAGCTCCTTCCGAGAAATGGAGAATCAGCCCCACAAGAAATATGAACTCACGGGTAACTTCTCATCTGTTGCTTCTCTACAGCATGCTGATGGGTTCTCTTTCACTCCTGCCCAGCAAGAGGCGAATCTGGTGCCGCCCAAGTGCTATGGGGGGAGCTTTGCACAGAGGAACCTCTGTAATGACGACGGTGGCGGGGGTGGGGGCAGTGGCACTGCGGGGGGTGGGTGGTCTGGCATCACAGGCTTCTTTACACCACGTTTAATCAAAAAGACACTGGGCTTACGAGCAGGTAAACCCACAGCCAGTGATGACACTTCCAAGCCTTTTCCAAGGTCAAACTCTACATCTTCCATGTCCTCAGGGCTTCCAGAGCAGGATAGGATGGCAATGACCCTCCCCAGGAACTGCCAGAGGTCCAAAATCCAGCTGGAAAGGACAGTGTCCACCTCTTCTCAGCCAGAAGAGAGTGTGGACAGGGCCAATGACACACCTCCCAAAAAGTCAGAGGAAGGTGCTGCTCCAACCAGGGAGAGACCAAAAGCCAAACTTTTGCCCAGAGGAACCACAGCTCTTCCCCTAAGAAGCCCCTCTGGGGATCCAGCCATTACAGAGAAGGACTGTCCAGGGGTGGGGGCAGCTGGAGTGGCAGCTGCCCCAAAGAGCAAGGAGAGGAATGGTGGGGCACGACTTGGCATGGCTGGAGTCCCAGAGGATGGCGAGCAGACAGGCTGGGCTTCTCCAGCCAAGGTTGCGGCCATGCTCCCCACCACACACAACCACAAAGTGCCCGTCCTCATCTCCCCCACTCTGAAGCACACTCCAGCCGACGTGCAGCTCATTGGCACAGACTCTCAGGGGAACAAATTCAAGCTCTTATCTGAGCATCAGGTCACATCCTCTGGAGACAAAGACCGACCCCGACGGGTAAAACCAAAGTGTGCCCCACCCCCACCACCAGTGATGAGACTACTGCAGCATCCGTCCGTGTGCTCAGACCCCACGGAAGAGCCGGCGGCCCTGGCTGCCGGGCAGCCCACATCAGAAACACAGGAAGGAGGGAAAAAGGCAGCTCCAGGGGCAGTGCCCACCAGTGGGAAAGCTGGGAGGCCTGTGGTGCCTCCACCTCAAGTGCCTCTGCCCACATCTTCCATCTCGCCAGCCAAAATGGCCAACGGCACAGCAGGTACTAAAGTGGCTCTGAGGAAAACCAAACAGGCAGCTGAGAAAATCTCCGCAGACAAAATCAGCAAAGAGGCCCTGCTGGAATGTGCTGATCTGTTGTCCAGTGCCATCTCAGAACCAGTGCCCAACAGCCAGCTGGTGGACACTGGGCACCAGCTGCTTGACTACTGCTCAGGCTACGTGGACTGCATCCCTCAAACTCGCAACAAGTTTGCCTTCAGAGAGGCCGTGAGCAAACTGGAACTCAGCCTGCAGGAGCTGCAGGTGTCTTCAGCCACTGCGGGCGTGCCTGGGGCAAATCCCGTCCTTAATAACTTACTATCGTGTGTACAGGAAATCAGTGATGTGGTGCAGAGGTAGCCACTGTTAGCCTACTGGAAAAGGCACACGTTTCTGAGGGGACGGGAAGGGACTTGTTTTCCTGTGTTCTTGTTTTCAAAAAATGAAAGACTGATACTTGAGTGTGTTTATGTGAAGTACCTCAGCTCTCTGAGATCTCACGTTTACAGGTTCATCTCAAAAATAACAAAAAGCAAAACTCATAGGAGAGGGAAATTGGAGGGGTTGGGTGGTGGTGGGCAGGATTGGAAGCTGCACTGGAATATCAGGGAATGTGTATACGTGGTGCCGTGAAGAACCAAATCCAGCCATTCTGACCTGGAATGATGCGAGGTGGTTAGACAGGGCTGCCCTTGGCAGTGCCGGGAGGCTGCCCAGACGGACCTGGCTGCGGCACCCGTCTGTCCCGCACAGAGGGAACTGGCTTAGGGCTCCGGGAGGTACTAATGATTATGTTCACCTCACCCAGGGAAGTCAGTGGAACAGAAGAAAGGAAAGCTGGGAAGGTGCTAAGTGAAGTTTCATCCAAGGCTGTTGGAAGCAGCTATTAGCCTTGCTTCCCCAAGGTCACTTCCTGCAGTAAGAACCACAAATCAAATTGCTGGAATGACAAAACCGGGAAAGGTGACCCTGTCTGTTGCTCCTCTCCTGTTTTCCATTGGTGTGTTCATTGGAGCTGGAAGTAAAGAAATCTAGGAAGTACAGTCAGGGAGCTTGAAAGCTCCTAAAATCTCACATTGACCAGCACAAGTCACTTCTCCCAGTCTAGTGTGTTATTTCCTAACAGACCAGGATTATAGGGGTCTCTAGTGGTTCTTCTCTGCCCCCTGCTGGGCAGGCTGTCTTCCTTATTCCTGGCTCTTGCAGGCATTAACCAACATTGATTTTGAAATTAGTGGTCATGGACAGGTTCTCACAGGGAATCCTTTTCTGATCCAGTGCCCCTGCATACTGACATGCTAGTCAAGGACTTGGGGAGCTGTGTATTTTGTTATCAACTAAATCTCCAAGAAAGGGGCTCTTCTTGGAACCCAACAGCCAGGCCCAGAGACCTATGACTGAGGAGAGGCTGGTTTGGTCCTAGTGGCTGTTTCTCTGTACCTCTCCCTTCATCACCTTAGACCCATTCTGGGTAGAAAGTAGAGAGAAGCACACACACACTCTCTGGATTTCAAATGAATCACCCTAAATTATTCTCACATGCCTTTCTCCTTTCACAGTCCCCCCTCCCTCCATCGTTGTGCTTGTTTGTAAAGATCACATTGGGAATATTCTTTGATATTTATTTTAATATCATATTTTAAGAGTGTATAATTGAAGGAGCATGTCATTTCTAGGGAAAACCAATTAGATCCTGGAAATCTAATGACTTAACCCTCAAATATATTTTGCCTTTGAAAAATAGGCCTTTTCCTTCCCTACTCATTAATTAGCTTTCATTATTAGGGAAGCTAATTAGGATCGCAGGGAGCTGAATCTAATCGGTAGATGTTATTAATATTCTCATTATCAGGTCTAATCCCCGTTACCACTTCATTCTGTTTTTAAAGCTTTGTGACTCCCTCCCCAAGGAGAACCCAATACAAAAAAATAAATACATTTTTTTCCTTCCAAAGGAATATTAACTTAGGAAGATAGGAATTCAGCATTGGTGAGCAGTGAATTTTCTTCCTGCCTCTGTCATCGATCCACTGTCAAGCCACAGCCCCGTCTCTAAATCTGTTAAATGAAGGTAATGATTCGTGTTGTCATGGGTGTTTCACAAATAAGGGCGCAGTTCTCCCTCTGAGAGCCTCCCTACAAAGCTATTCAGTGCAGTGGTGTTACCTTGAATGGTTTTCAGTCTCTTCTGTGCTCAGTAGCAAGTCATGAAATTTAGAGCTGTTGAGATTACATTAATTGGGCTAGAATACTAATAGGGAAAAACTATGTTTTAGACAGAGTTTGACATCTTTGACCAAGGGGACATTTAGTTTTCATCAGAAAGAAAGGAAACCTTGATTCTTATCATGGCTGCTGGAAAGGAGGCCCAGGCCCAGGGAAGGGTTTGAAGGGAGGGGGCAGTCCTGGGCATTCCTTGCTGGGGTGGTGGTCTCTGACACCGGAAGATGCAGCATAGGCAGCTAGTGATGTGCTTAGTCTCCTTGCAGCGGTTGGAAGAGAAGCTCGAGTTCCTTTCAATGTGGATTTAAAGACCAACAGTCCCTCTCCTATCTCCTTCCTCGCCACTTCCCTTCATTATACACTTCCGTAAACTTGAAATCGTTTTAGCAATTAGCCTTTTAAGGGTGGGGCAGGGAAAGCTAAAACTTTAGACTATTTTATGCTGCTTTTTAAGTTTATCCTGTCATTATGGGATGCCAGTTGAGGGATTATAATTGTTTTTCAGGGGATTTTTTTTTTTTCCCTAAGCAAGGGATCTTTCATGGAGAGCTCTGAGAATAAGCCTTGGAGGAACACTACTGAGTGTACTTAAGCTCCAGATTTCTCACCGAAATAGTCTTGAGGGTGGGGGCTGTGTCTTACTCAGGGGTGGCACCTGGCTCTATCTTGCCTACAGTAGGTGCTCAGTAAGTTAATGATTGAGTTTTTTCAACACTGTCAATAGTAACATTGACTTTTGCAGCACCCCCATCCACATAATGCTTGAACTGTGGAACTTCAGGAGTTGAGAGCTCAGGGTTAAGGGTTAAAGAGGCACTGTCAACTTACAAAAGTCTAATAGAGGTTTTTCCTTTTTCTACTTGAAAAGGACCAGATTTAAAAAATAACCTTATGTAAATTTAAAAGTTTGAATTCAAAGCAGAGAAAACTGCTTTTTAGAAATTAAAAATGTAGTTGAATTCTAATCCGTTTAAAAGCAAAGCAGAGAGCAGGAGCAAAAAGACAAAATGTTGAAAACTTTCTAAAGTTACATACACACACACACACACACACACACACACACACACCCCTTTGGGCTATGACAGTTTGAATCCTTTCATATACAGATAATACAATTTCAGCTTAGATTTCCTACCTTAAAATGCAATATTTTGTGTAGAATACATCTTTATTGTGCTTTACATGAAGTATTTTCTTAAAAGGCTTTGTGTAAAATTAAAATGTGTGTATTTTCTATTGACTGCCCTCGTAATTTTCAGAGATATAGCCTTAAAAAAATGGGCCCTAAGAAGTTCTTTCAGTGTTTTTCCAGATGACCTCTGCACATTGAGGTCTTTATGTGGAGCCACTTGCCCAGCTGCATTTTGGGTTTTAAATTAGAATTTTCTTATAATTCAATTGAAAGTTGGCTAATAAAATAGTGCCCGGTTAATAAAATATGCTCTGCTAAGGCATAGCCAATATTTATTTAAGTAACGTCATGGAGCTTTTGAGTTGAGGATAGAGTATAGTCAGTGATTAAGAGTTCAGACTCTAAAGCCAGTCCAGAAGGCAAGTCATTTAATCGTCCTGAGCCTTAGTTTCCTCATTGGAAAACAGGGATAATAATAGTAACTACCTCAGGTTGCCATAAGGATTAAATGATAATATATGTAAGATACTTAGCTTCAGTGCCCGGCACATACTGAGCACTCCATAAATGTCAATGACCACTATTATTACTAACAAACTTAGTCCAGTGACTCTTAGCCAGGAATGTGCAACAAAATCCTCTGCGTTTAAAACAAAACAAAATCTAATGCATTGATCAGAATTCCCAGTGGGGTGAGGTCTCAGCTGGTGTGTTTTACAAGAACCCTGCCAGGTGTTTCCGACACTTGTCAACATCCCGCTTTTTTCCTTATAGCTTAAGACTGGAAGAGAAGACAGTTACTCGCTGTGGATCTCAGCAGTTAATTAGTGGCAGAGCCAAGGCTACAGTTCACTCTCTTGATTTTCTGGTTGTGGGGTCCCTCCCCATTCCTGCTGCCTTGTGAGACACTGCAGAGAAAGTGGCTCAGATAGACAATCAGTCTGCACAGCGCTGCACACCCTAAAGCACATGCTCCTGGCACCCTCTGACCTTAAGGGGCTTGAATGTCGAGTGATGGCAATACTAGCAAAGCAGGCAATCTGTAGACGTCAGTAACTTAAACACTGTGTGGAGTCATTCTGTGGGACAGAGCTCAGCGGCACCGCGATCTGCACTTTGTAATAAAGAAATACCAACTTAAGTTCTAAAACCTCGTCCTACATTCCTCTTTCCTCAGTAAATAGCAACATAAAATTTTATTCTGTGCCATTTTAATGATGGAAATAATGTATATGAAAGCACTTTGAGGAAAAAGTATCAAATGTAATATAACTATAAGGTCATATTATCAATGTCTATTTAAAAGTTAAAGCAGTTGGTTACATGCTGATCGACTTACAGGCTTTTACCTGTGTGGGACCTGAAAATGCAGATACGTAAGCAGTCACCTCTGTAACTTACGGCATTTATAAATATGAAACTGCTAAATGACTATGTGCAGGTATAGTAAGTGTTTTACTGAAATTGTAGCTCAATGTTGAATAACTTCAGAAAACTAGGGACCAACTTTCTGGTTTAATTATAATCATTAAAAAGTAACAATGGGCACTCACTCCACAACAGAGAAGCTCTTCCAAGAAGAGCTCAAGAAGAAGGGGGCCCTGTTGGTTGTGAGCCTTTGTCCACTACACGTCCAGTCATGTAGCATCTAAATGTGGCAGCAGCAGACACATTGCCTGTTGATGTTGACAGTGTCTTTTTTAACCTGTGTCCTGCGTGGGGTTTTTGTTGTTGTTTTCCTGCGGGACAAGGGGTTTGGGGGTGAGAGGAGATTGGATGGCTATAGAACCAGAGCGTTTTAGGATTTCCTATCAGTTATAAATGAGCTTGACATTCATCATCCATGTTTATTTTTTTCTAAGAAGAGTAGCTGAACATAACTCACCTGTTAGATGATAAAATACCCAAGAGTAAACTGCATTGGTGGCCACTTTGAGTGACAGCTGCACTGTATTCTGACATCTCCTATTCCCTTCCATGTTTGCTACTGATGTCATCACTGCTCTCAGGCTCTGCTCCCACATTGGGCTGACGGGGTTGTCTGCAGTTTTGTTCTTGATGACTTCTGGGTTTCAGCATCTTGCTTGCATTAGTTTGGGATCCATGTCTCTGTCCTTAGCCTTTATGACCAGTCCTCTTAATGTAGATGGGTCTGTTTCTAATGTATTTGTTAAAGACTCCAGCTGTCTAGATCTCTGTCTTAGCTTCTGTCAAGCCAGTAGCTTAGTTCTTTTGTAAATCCCTGATTCAGTTTGAGATCTGTGGGAGCAAGAGAGAGAGAGAAAGGCAGCCCCAAGGGCACCTGACAATCCAGGGAAGTAGCTGGTCGCCACAGCCTCGTCACAGAGGAAGGCCTTGGGCTGGTTCTAAAACGTGTCCTACTGTTAGCAGGATATTTATATCCTTGGAGTAGAGTTTCAGTTTTCTAACTCCCAGACTTTAAATCTAATGTAAGGCTTGCTTTTTTGGGCAGGTCAATAGTGCCTGGTGTAACAGTTACCATTACCTGCTCTGTTACCATGGGCCTCCACTGCCCACCCCGTTCTCCTGTGTCACTGGGGAAGCATGGGTGATTTCAGGGCTTCTCAGTAACTGTTTTCGCTCCAGCCTGCCTTTCGTGGCGTTTACTGCAATGTCCAAAAAGATGAGCTGTTCTGGTCCTGCTGCCTTTCATGCCACCCACCTGAGGTATATGTTATATCTTGAGATAACGTGTATGCAGGATGACTCCGTGTCCTAGATCCAAAGGACAGGAAATTGGGGAAGGCTTCACCTGTGATTATCAGGGTAGGGCAATCCCATGCTGCTCCCCTGGGGAGGAGGCCTGGCAGCTCATCTTGCTTTTAGCTGACTTGGGAGGCATGGGGATGACTCCGAGAGGATTGTGCCTTCAAGGATGGGGTTCATGTGTTCTGCAGAGGAAAAGACTTGTCATCCCGGTTGAAGTTGCAAGTTGCTGAACTGGTAGAAATGAACATGCTGGTTGCAGTGGCTCAGAGCCCTGGTCAGGGAGAGCCCCCATTTGGAAGTTCTCCCCACACGGCCACTGCTCTTCTCTCCATCCTGCTGGTGAGTGGGGGAAGGATGCTCTAACTGCACCCTTCCCTCCCTCCAGGTCACTCACTCCTTTGCCCCTATGTACCATTATACATTTGAAATTGTTTACCTCTCCTAGAAAAAGTATATCCTTTAACCTCCTCATTGCTGAGCAACCTGAACACAGTAGCAAGGCCTTGTTAACTCAACCCGCAGTCACAGGTGGTGTGTGAGCAGATCTTCAAACCTGCAGACCCTCTAAATCAGGGGTGGGGAACCTTTTTTCTGCCACAGGCCATTTGGCTATTTATAACATCATTTGAGGGCCATACAAAATGATCAACTTAAAAAGTATGTTGCTATGGAAAAGCTTCTGGATTTATTGAATTTTTAGTCCCACCTGTGGTTGCCTTGGCAGGGCCAGACCAAATGGTACAGCCGGCTGTTCCCCACCCCTGCTCTGAGGAAAGGATGGCTCCTGTAAGTTGAAAGGCTAGGCTAGACCAGTACTGTCCGTAGACCACACCTTATACCGCCCTCTGTGTCTGTTCTTTGTTCATTGTACTGAAAGCAGCAAGTTTCTGGGTCCTACATGTCACTCATACTTCAGAGCTGTACACACAGGGCTTGAGGTCTTAGAGCATTCTAGTTAGTTTTTTTGGATATGGTGGAAATGAACTGTCAAATGCTAGCAGACTTAAAGGAAATATAGTGTCTGGTTGGAGCTTGTTTAGATTTGCTTCTGAGTCTTAAGATGGTTTTAAATCATGTGTTTAAGCACCGTAAACTTTAGTTGGAGAATGGGACTTCTGGTTAATAAAATAACCATATGTAAGGATAGTTAATTTCAGCAATTATAACAATAACACAGGTATGCCAGATGTATTCTAGATTCAGAAGATATTGCAGGAGCGGCGTTGCTTTAGGTGATTGGTGTTGCATCCCAGCCACTATTCTGTATGGTTCAGAGTGGCAGCACTGCCCAGAGGCAGAGATGCTTCTGGTAGATGAGGCCTGGATTTTCTCCATTGACAAGCTGTTTTACACAATGGCCACTGTTTTATGAGAGAAATTTTCAGAGATTTGGAGAAGTCACCTTGATTAGGCTGATTGTCCTTCAGAGAAATTAGTATTCAGAAGCTGGAAAGGACAATGAGGTACTCATAGCTATTTAGGGTGTATGCTTGAAAACCCTCACATCTCAGGTCTGTGTAGAGGGAACATGCCATGTCCACGTTACGTGCGTACCCTGTTGTCGTGCTCACTAAGAAAGGAGGGGTAAGAAAGGGAGTTAATCCAACCCTGGTTGGTGTGTTTGCCGAGAACAGGCTGCCTGAGCTGTTGGTCTGTGCTCAGAACCTGTCTCCTGGGTGTACCCCATACTCTTCCTTCTCTGCAGTTTGATTCTGTGACTGTCAGTGGAAGAACCCAGTTTTATGTTCACTTGGCACAAGTAAATTTGAATATTTTGTGGTGGTTGACAGAATTTTGTCCTAAAACATAGGCTTCAGATTCTTTAAAACTTGTTCAACTTTTATACCAAAGGTCACGCTCTGCAGGTGCATGTGTGTTGGGTGCACATGAGGGTGAGGTCTGGAGGGCCTGGCACTGTGCCCATTGCTAAGGGAACACAGTGAGACAACACGGGATTTAATGAAAACACATCAGTCATGGGTCACACTGCCGGTGTCGTCAGGTGTTTGCTCTTGTTATTGTAATATATTTTCAGGTGTTTTGTTTTCTAATTTAATTCTCTCGCCCTGTTGTCTGACTGTGAACTGCTAACAGTGTTAAACTTGATGTAAATAAATGAGGCCCTTGAAAGGGGAATGCTGTCTGCCTGTTGTCTCACAAGGCTTGCCAACTTGTGTTTTATTTTAATAAAGGTTGCAATATTTTACTGGCAAAGGAGGCTTTTGATTGGAGTGTTCCTCCCATCGTTTTAACTGACGGAATCTGAGCAGACTTTGTCTCTGTGTGGAATAGAGGTCTGTAAGGTAAAGCTAGGTTAGCAATCATCCCTCTGGTACATGCTGTAGAATGTCCTCTGTGGGGGTGAATACTTCTCCTTTGATGGATTCCAAAGGCATCGTCTGGAGCCCAGCTGGTACATCAGGTGGGTAAGTGTATGTGTGTCTGTCCAATGTGAGGTGACTGTAAAATGAGATTTAATTCTAAGTCCATTTTGAGGACAACTACAAATAAGTTCTAAAAGTGTTTTGAGCCCAAGCAGCATGAAAAGAGTTAAGTAGAACCTCACAGGGAACATTCTGTGTATTGCAGTTTAGAGGTGGGTATGTCAGAGGGTCGGGTGGCCTGCACAGTCCTCCCCAGATGCTCTAGCCTGAGACAGTGAAGACACCGGCCCCATCTAACCGGTGCAGTTAGGTCAAGTTTACTTTTGTCCCATGAGTGGTTTGATACTAACTTCCTTCAACCATTTATTTGTTTATTGGGGATCTGCTGTGGCTCGGGCTGGGTGCTCCCTAACCAGGAGGCAGCTATTTGAGTGAGTGAGGACTATGAAGTGTCCCGTGGGGAGAGAGAGGTCTGTCACTTCACCTGGGCTCACGGGGAGAAGGCTGGGGAGGGCTTTAAATGAGAGGCGACACTTGAGGTGATGACAGATCCAGCGACTTGTATGTAATCCCGAAGTGTGCGGGGGAGAAACGTGAGCACTCCTCAGTGTACATGTGGCCATTCAGGCCTTAAAAATGACTTTTCTCTTCAAAGCTGGGAGCATGGAGTGACATTTTCTTATAGAAGAGCAATATGAAGGAAGCTTTTTCAGTACGAAGTTGAAGTAAACCGGCAGACCAGACACCTGATGTCAGCTCGGTGAGTCCCAGCATTCGCTGGAGTTACTCCACCCCCCATCAGCGTTACCTGGCATCTGGAATTTTGCTGAGTGAACAGGATTACTAGGTCCTACTAAGAAAGTAGGCTGAAGGTTTTAGCAAAATAGAAAATTTTAATATTTACATATGGCACAGTGATGTCAAGGCCCCTAACTTTAAAAATATTTTTTTAACCTGCAGAGCAGAACAAATCTCAGCCTACACTGACATGATTTTTAAAAAAATTATTCTGTACCTTTTTTTTCCGCCCGAGGCTCTCCCCTGCTGTGCTCACAGGTATAAGCTGCTCAGCTTCCCCCTGAGAGTAACGACCTGAAAGGCGGCCCCACCCACCACAGGTAAGAGAACTCCTTTTCCCTTCCTGTCACTGAGAATCCTGCAGCCTCAGGCCTCACACCCAAGTCCAAGCAGCTGCAGGCAAGAGCAGAGATGCTAAGAAGCCCCTGGGATGAGTTTCTCTCCCACTTGGCGCTCTCCAGCCACCTGGCCCACATTTTGGAATGTGGCTCTGGCTTCTGATTTAAGGCCTTCCTTTTATACACCACGTGTGTGAGTGCTGGGCGTCTGCTGACCCCAGCCAGGGTCCTGTTAGGCAGCTTCAAGTTTTCATCTTGCTCTCAAGGCAGGAAATAGTTAATTCTCTGGGAAACAGATTTGCATCCTTGAGAAGAAAAGATTTGTTCCTCTTTGGGGACATACACCATCATCTTGGCAATTTCGTCCAGTGCCTCTTCTGTATACAGGAGCTCCTGGCTCAGGAAAGCATCACGTGCACACAGCCTCACGTGGTGGTACTCCAGTGGCAGGAAGGGGACAAAGAAGTCAATCAGGTTTTCCTTCACAAGGCGGCTGTGGCCAAAGCCACTGTCTGAAATGAAGACCACAGTTACATGGGAACCTGAACCCAGCTGGAGTGTGAGGTGTCCTGACCCTAAGGCCTGGGCAAGGCTTGCTCTCAGGGCCACTCCAGGAGGACTGTCTGCTCTAGAAAGGGTGCCTAGGCTGACACTGGATGTGTGCACAGATGCGGCAGGAGTGGGACATGGCAGAAGGTACAGCCACCTTCCCTCTGACTGGAGGCCTAGCCCCAGGGCCAGGGCAAACTGCTCTCAAAGCATTTTCAGAAACGAGTGCAGCTTTCTTGGCACTTTTCTTGTGGCCTCCCTGAAGTTGATGAGGTGATTACAGGGTGTGTCCTGTGGTTCTGAGTACCCGGTGGGAGTCAGTTACCTGTGGACGCCACAATCTCAGCCTGGAGGCCAGACTCCAAGTGTTCCATCGTGATATCTTCCCGGGACAATCCAGCCTTCAGCAGACCCAGGACCACCTCATTGATGACGTTGCCTCCAAGGTTACTAAAAGATACAGGAGCTTGTTAACAGTTTCATCTTTCTATTTAGGCTTCAAGTGGACGGCTTGACAGAGGCCACTGCACTGGAAGAACGGAAGCTGAGGTCTGGGGCCTCCTCCGGCAAAGGTCTGTACAAAAGAGACATTGTCCGGCCTTGTCACCCTGCCTTGCTCCCTTTTGACAAACACTTACTGAGACTGCTGGGTGCCGGGAGCCCAGAGGGGTGCTGAGGTTCTCTCCGTTGACTTCCATGTGTATGTGACTCCAGGACAGTGTGGCAAGTGCCAATGTAGGAGAAAACTTCAGAGGGAGGGGAAGTTTAGGAGGCATAACTCAGAGGAGCCTGTGACTGAAGGCTGGGAGAGTGAGAAAGGTCATTAAAGAAAACATCTGTTTGCCTTGAGCTGCCTCGCCCTAACGTAAGTGGAATATAGAAGGATGGCGACATGTGCCTATGACATCATTAAGCAACTAGAATTTCAGGTCTGAAGCACAGGAAAGAGGACTGGGTTAGAGATATGGAGAAAAAGGGTGAGAAGAAATCTTAGTGGCACCAACAGGGACGCTGGGAAGGAGGCAGGACACCTGGAGTTGGCAGTGCTGCCTCCCTCTCTCCCCTCCCTTCGGGCTCCTGCAGCTCCTAAACCAACCAGGCTCTCCCTAGGAAGCTCCCAGGTACATTAACTCAAGTGTCTGTTCGTTTGAGTGCGGCCTGTGTGCCAGGCTCTGGGGCACAGAGAAGTAGCTGACTGGTTCCATCCATGCCTAGCAGGTAAGCTGACCATCTAGCTGTGACCCAGTGCCTCCTTGCCCAGCTGGAGGGCCTGTCAGCAACAAGAGGAGTCCCTGTCCCGTTGCGTAAGTTCAGCTGCATGTAGGGAAGCTTCTGCCCCAAGGCCTGCCAGGGAGGTCATCACCGCACACGCAAGTGGCTGCACTTGCATCAGCTGAGATAAGACCTGCCCACAGATTGCCCCATTAAGGGCCAGGGGGGCATGTGTAGGACTTGTGTATGTGGCCCCAGGAGCACAGATTCCCGTGCCTTCCCTGTTTCTGCCCAGAGCCATCTACCTGACACGAAGTTTCTGGAGAGCAGGAGCTTAGCCTGTTTATGTGACCACCGTGCATAGCACATAGCAGGCGCTCAGTGGAGAGTTTTGTCTCCACTTCCCTCCGAATTTCTCCTCTTGTTTTGTCCTGCAGCCATCATCTCACCACGACATAACCTGGGCCCCTTCTCTGTTCACTCTCCTAGTCCTTAGGAGCTGCTGCGCTGGCACATGTAATCTCAACAGCCCTCAGAGCCCAAAGGCCTTTCCGGAACGCTAATCTCTGAATCTTCATTTCCTTATTTGTAAAGAGATTAGACAATTTAAGATACCCTCCTTAGGTTCTACACAGTCAACATACGTGCATTTTTTTCTTCCCGGGGTACAAGTCCTTTCTCCTCTTTTCCTGACAACAGTGCAGAGAGAACAGCCATGAATGTCCCAGTGAGAAGTGGACAGTCCCTTTGCTCTCGGGAGTTCCAGGGTCCTGCCTGTGGCCACCTGGAGCCTTCCATGCTTGTAGAATAGGTGGAGGCAGGCAGTGTGAGTGTTCTGGCCCAGAAGACTCGGCTCTGAGGGCTGAGGCAGTCTAGGCCCCCACACCCTCATGTCCTGTTTCAAGCACCACCTCCTCCTGCCATCCCACTCCACACAGGTGGTGAAAAACCACCACCAGCTCACCTCCAGCAGCAGCTCTAGGAAATGTTTCAGGATGAACTGCTGTGAGTTGCTCACACTAGAAGTCTGAACCAGCTATGTTTTTCTTTCAGACAGAGGAGTCCTTACACATTCTAGAAATCAAGCCCAGAAACTTGTTAAAGAGAAAAACCAGAGTCACTGTGCTAAAAGCCCCATGGCACCAAGCCTGGACTTCTCTGGTCAGTACCAAGGAGGTAACCTGTCACAGGCCCTCTTCCATCACCAGCGGAAGCTGGCCCTGCCAGAAACAGTCCTTTGTTTTGCCAGCTTTCATGTCCTGCCCAGTTTTGCTTATAAAAAGCATTCGTTGTCCAGATCTCAGAGCATCTCTATTTACTAGATGGGATGCTGCCTGATTCAGGAACCGCTTAATAAAGCCTATTAGCTCTTCAAATTTACTCAATTGAATTTAGTTCTTTAACTGATTCAAATACATTGTCTTTCCCTACCCATCACTAAATAACTGAAAACCTTCAAGGTTTAAAGCAGTGATGGCGAACCTATGTCACGCGTGTCAGAGGTGACATGCGAACTCATTTTTTTGGTTGATTTTTCTTTGTTAAATGGCATTTAAATATATAAAATAAATATCAAAAATATAAGTCTTTGTTTTACTATGGTTGCAAATATCAAAAAATTTCTATATGTGACACAGCACCAGAGTTAAGTTAGGGTTTTTCAAAATGCTGACAACGCCGAGCTCAAAAGGTTGGCCATCACTGGTCTAAAGGGGGGCAACCTTGCTGGCCCTTGGGTGGTGGTATCTGGCCCCCTGCCACAGGTGTGGTGTCCTCCTTCCTGAGGGCACATAGGCCCACAGGGCACCTTTTCCCTGCCCTGCCTCCACCATTTATGGTCCGTCTGGGTCACTGGAGGGTGGGGGGTGGGTATGGAGCGGGGGTGTCAAGACAAAAATACTACAATGGCAAACATTTACATTTGTTTAGAGATACAGCAGGGTCACCTTAGAAATCCTGGCACAGGTGCTGAGAACTGGGCTGAGCCCATGTGGAGGAACAGTCAGCTGCAGCCACAAGGCAGAGTTGGCTCAGGTGAAGTGAGAGGAAGGAGAAGCTAAGCACAAAGTCAAAGGATTTCTACAAAAGCAAAAGAGAATCATGAGCTGGTCACCAGAACCCTTCCATGGGGGAAGGACTGGTGTCTGCAGCAGTAGTTCAGAGGGTTCCCTGGGCGCCCACCACCTGGCAGGGCTTAGGTGGAGAAGCCGTAAGGAGCCTCCAGGCTGCCTCAGAAGGTGGTCAATAACACAGAGCCAATCATATCAGCAAATCTGCTTTTCTCTTAAAACCACCTTGGTCGGCCTCCTGCCCTCCACAGCTCATCCTTCACACTCTGCAAACCTGTATGCACCCTAAAGCTGGGGAAAATCCCCTGGCAAGCATGTACTAGCCTGGGGAGGGAACAACTGGTTTGCCTTCCACTTAGTGCAAGAAGCGGCTAGTGAAGCATTCAAGTTGGGCCAACAGGGACCCAGACTTTAACAGACCTTGGGCAGTACATTCCCAGTTGGAGCCTCCATAAAATAAGGCTGGACAAGTCGATTTCTAAGCCTGTTTTCAGCATAGCCTTTTCCAGAGCCTGGAGCACAGCACAAAACAGGAAAGGTCCTGTGTGGTGGGCTTGCAAATAGGGAGAGACAGAGCATTTCTCATTCAACACATGATCCCTGAATTTCAAGCCAGTAACTTCCTCTCATGATCAGAGAAGAAAAAGACTTTCCAAGGATGCGGAGAGAACACACCATGTTGGAGTTAGTGGGAAACTACCCTTTGGGTCTACATTAAAAATTTTCCAAGGTAGTTTGTACTTGATTTTGAACTAATTTGCTGACTTGAAAACTTAATGCCCTACTAAGAGGGGATTCCCAGTATATGAGTTACATTTCAAACTATATTACAAAGTTACAGTAATCAAAACAGTGTGATACAGACCCATAGATCAATGGAATAGAACACAAAACTCAAACCCACACGTATATGGTCAATATATGACAAAGGAACCAAGAATAAATTAATGGGAAACTAGACCACCATCTTATACCGCACACAAGAATGGACTCGAAATGGATTAAATACTTGAATGTAAGATCTGAAGCTCTAAAATTCCTAGCAGAAAACTTAGGTGGTAAGCTTCTTAATATTGGTCTTGGTAATGATTTTTTTTGGATCTGACACCAAAAACAAAAACAAGCAAAAATAAGTGCGACTCCATCAGACTCAAAAGCTTCTGTACAACAAAGGAAACCAACAAAAGGAAGAGGCAACCTACTGAATTGGAGAAAATACTTGTAAGTCATATATCTGATGGGTTAATATCCAAAATATATAGAGAACATAACTCAATAGCAAAAAAATACACATCCCAAACAAGCAGATTAAAAAATGGGCAGAAGATCTGAATAGATATTTTTCCAAAGAGGATATACTGATGGCCAACAGGTGCACAAAAAGATGCTCAACATCACTAATCATGAGGGAAGTGCACATGAGACATCACATACCTGTTAGAATGGCTGTTATCAAAAGGATGAGGTAAATGCTGGTGAGGATGTGGAGAAAAGTGAACCCTTGTGTACTTGGTGGGATTGTGGACTGGGGTTTTGAGCGGAATTCCACCATCTTGAGAACAATGCGGGAGGCTAGATGAGAGGCAGCTGCTCTTCCCCACGCCAGTCCTCCGAGTGAGTTTGTACTTAGCTGTCCATGGGGGGGGGGGGGGGGGGGGGCGGAGTGGGGACCACAGTCCTTCAGAAGTGCCCTGTGGTAGAATCGGGGCAGGAGCCGGAGACTTAAGGCTGCCCCCCACCCCACCCCTGGCGGTGACACCCCAAGCCGCTAGGTTTCTATGTTCGACTACAGTTGTATTGGTTTCCCTTGTGGAAAAGGGTCTGCAGTCTAGGAGAGCACAGAAGCCCTCTATGCACACACAGCACCCAGACAGAGGTTCTTCCTCCTGGTTTTCCTCAGACCTTACCTGAGAAAAAGAAAGATGGTTCTCGAGGACTCAGCCCTGTGGTTCTCCAGGACCTGGCGTTCCAGATGTGGCCCGAGGGCCTCCAGCAGTCCTGGGTGCAGCTTCTCAGCCTCATCAAAAATGAACAGGGTCTGGTGGCAGTGCTCCTGCGTCTTCCTCACCTGTTCTGTCAGCTGCTCCTGCACAGAATACAGGGAGCAGCTGGGGACCCCTGGGAGGCACATTCAGCCCGGAGGGCCCTGGTGAGGTGCCCTTTTACCCTGGGGAAGCACCTGCAGTGGATCGCCTAGGGCTAGGTTCTACCCTGAATTACCAAATTCAAACTGGTGGAGGTGGGGCTAGCCTGGGAGAGGGAGAAGGTGAGGGCCTTGCCTGCCCTTGGTAACAGGCCCTGCTCCCTCCCCTCCAGGAAGAGGTCCCAGAACTAACAGCCAACTCACCCTCCCCAAGGGGTGGGAATCAGGCTGATACAAGGGTCATAGGTAGAGACAAGCTCAAGTGCCAGAGGCGGCCACAGTCCCATCTTGAACTTCCAGGAGCAGAGTGCCCACTGGGCTAACTCGGGGAGGACCCTGGGAAGGACCTATGTGGGTCTGCTTGGCCTACTTGGAACTGGGGCTCCCCATTCAGGCAAGAATAGTTCTCAGTTGAAAAGATGCCGCTTTGTGGGGTACACCAGATCAGGGCCAGCTCTGCCCCAGGGTGGGGTGTTTTAGCAGAGCCCACACTCACTGTCGCCTCTAGCCTTCCTGGATCCTGACTTCAGTGCCCTGTGACCTGAGTGTGTGTGTGTACGTGTCATTTTTCATGGTGAGGAAGCCACAGTCAAAGACAGCTAGTTTTTCTGGGAAGGCCTGGCTGACCAGCTGCCTGCCCTTAGGACAGTTCGCCCTAGCCTGCCCTCCGAGGCCACACTGAAACTGCCAAGTGACTCAGGCAATCTCTCCTCAAATGCTTACCTAATCTTCCCAGGTTACCGCATTCCAAATACTGGACCTGAAAGCCAGAGACAGATACTCACCTCTGTCAGGCTGCAGTGGGGTTTTGGTCATTGTCCAGCTTACTTTAAATACTACATCTCAATGGAAGAAACCCAAAATAGAGCAGCAAAGACAATTTTTGTCCCTCCACTTGTTGGGGGAAATCACTTATGATATGATAGACTTCTTTTAAAAAACAGGATTTGCAACTTTCCACTATAATGACAGTGACATCACACAGCACAGGGAAAGGCTTGCAGGAAGCACACCAATATGCTAACTGCCTGTGTGTGCGTGGGGAGGTCACGATAAAGCCTTTGCCTTCCTCTGTTCCACTTTTCCTGTGACTTCCACTACTATCACAGAAAATTAACACGCGGAATCTTTTTAAGCTCAGTGTCTGTCGGGGAAGGAGACAGCTCGGGACGAGTGGTGTGGAACATGTCTGTCGTCCACGTGTTCAGGGCCTCATCTGTGTGGAGTAGAGGTTTCTGTGTGTTACAGGTTCTGTTGAAATGGACCCTGTCTCCCAAACCCCACACCTAGGCTTCTCCAGGGCCCACCCCCAGTACAGTGGGCTGCGCCTCGGGCCGTCCAAGCCTCACTCCAGCCCCAGCACTGCCCAGCCTCACCTTGTACAGGTCCACATACTGGGGGTGAGGGAAGTGGATCATGGTGATGAACACCTTGACACAGTCACTCCTCAGCCCGTCCCGGTACAGGTTCTCCGCCAGCAGCCGTGCCACGAAGTTCTTGCCTGTGCCAGACCAGCCGTGGAACGACAGAGCCAGAGCCTTGTCTGGCCGGGGCAGCTCCAAGTAGCTCTTCACTGTTGTCAGGACCAGCTCCTGGGCCAGATGCTGGCCGTGCAGTCGCACACTCAGGTCCGACTGTAGGCCTAGGGGTAGGAAAGAGGAGGCCACAGTGAGAGGTGTACACAAGTGCAGTTCCCGCCAGGCTCAGCAACAGCCGAGAGTGAACACCTCTGAACATCACTGAGGTGGGATCACTTTGGCCTCAGAACAAGCCACTGGGCACACCTAGCAGCAGAAGGGATCCGAGGGCTATTTTCTGAAGAATTTGAGAAGTCACCATTGAACTTAGGGAGAGAATGGATTCATCCTTTCTGAAGGCCCTGAAGACCCCCAGAATGGTTGGGAGAGTCCTATCTGGAGGAGGAACCTCACACCCCCTGCTAGCGGTCACTCCCACCTGGAAGTTTCAGAACTCCCTACATTTTCATGGAACACTCTCATTTTATTCATTTTAACTCAATTCAGTAGACACCTGTTGGCAGTGTGTGCAAAGTCTTCTGGTAGGCTCTCTCTCCTCTCAGCCATGAGGCTGCAGGGTTTGGAGATGGGGGCCGTGGTGGGGACAGGAGAGAGTGCTGCCAACTGGGAGAGGATGAGGAAAGGTTCCCTATACCTTAGCCATTCCCCTGAACTGCCTCCCCTTCCCACAGATCTCTATCCCCTTAGAGGTATGCAAGGTCCAACCTGTGAAGTTGTTGGAGACCCTGCAGTCCCCATGGTCACAGCAATCCTGGAAGCTGCAGTACCACGTGGTCAGGATATCCAGGTACTGCTGGCCCAACAGGGGAAGGCTCCAACCTGGAAAAGGAGGGGCTGTGAGACAGACACACATAGCATGGGGCCCACAGGGAGCCTGCCCTCCCTGCCCACATGGTTCTTCCAGTCCTTGGCCCTCCCTCCACAGCCACTCTCGCTGCTCTTCCCTGGACCTCCCTTGAGCCTGGGTACAAGTGGACACCTCTAGCTTTGCTATTGATGCAGCTCCAGGAAAGGCTCGGTTGACTCAACAAACATGCCCTAGGCACTGTGCTAGGGTGGCAAGGAGCCCAGAGCCCGCCTGCGAGGAGCTGGCCACCTAGTTGGGGACAGGCAGCTGGTGATCATTCTTCCTACTTGCTCTGGATTCCAAATCTGATCACAGCCAAACCCAAAGGCCTCTCACTCTTTTGCCAAATGTTAATTTGAATATACCCAGCATTGGCAAAAACAAGACCATACGCTGGAAATTAGAAATCTTTAAAGATGTGTAGAGCGCCATTACAGTACTATTACCAGATCTAGAATTGTTAACAGAGACCGGAAAAGCCTCAGAGATCATCTGGTCCACGGCAGGGACAGAATGGGAACTAGAACTCAGGTTGGGACTCCTGGCCCAGGCTCCCCCTCCGTCAGCCACAGAGGAGGAAAAGGGACTTTAAGCCATCAAGGCGTGAGCTGTCTGGAGGAGTCAGCTACCAGCCACGTAGACGAGGACAGCCAGGCCCATCCTCTAAGACGGCTGTACCAGGGGCAAGGCTTCCTGGTCCTCCCGGGACTGGGCAGCAGAGCCAAGGTGGCTGCTAAGGAGCCTGCAGGGTGGTCCTGAGGCTGCTGGCCCCGGGCAGGTGCGCTGGGGCACATCTCACCCCCAGGTCTTACCCAGAGCCCCCGCGGGGGCCTCCTTGTCCAGCGAGCAGGTCTCGGGCCACACGCGGCATCTGAAGAGCGCCCAGTACCGCCTGGAGAGGGCGCCGGCCGCCCTCGCCCACTTGCGCAGGTCCCGGAAGGGGAAGGACGGCCAGGCTTGTCCTGAGCCGGGCTCCTCGGCCTCCTCTCCGGGCCCAGCCGGGTCGTTAAGCTCCAGTGCGCCTGCCAGCGGCGGCGGCGGTGGCGGCAGCAGCAGCAGCAGCAGCAGCAGGACCCTGAGCCGGAGCTGGCTCCGCAGGCCGCGAGGCATATCCGGCTGAGCTCCCGCTGCTCCCGCGCCAGGCCTCGCTGGGCTCAAGTCCGGGCTGCGGGAATCCACAGGCACCGGAGCTTCGCTTCCGAGGCTGAATCCAGGTCGGCTGGGGATTGGAGTTGCCACAGGAACCGCAGCCCCACGTGACCCGGGGCGAGGCGGTGCCCCAAACCGAAACCTAGGCTGGGCCCAGAGGGCATCCTGGGGCCGAGAGCAAGCACCGCCCATCCCAGTCAGCGGCCTTATTCTGAGCTGATTGTGGCCACAAGGGTGAGGTGGAAATGGCCCGTCATCACCCTATTACTTTCTGGCAGCTCTGCGGGCCCATGGAGGCCACCCAATGTGGGCACCCTCTGTGCCGGCCCGCCCGCCCGGTGCCGGAGCACCCGCTCGCCAGAGGCTGGGTTGGGTCCGCTGCGTGGAGAGGAGGCCCTGAGAGGGAGAAGGGGCCGGGCTCCTCCACGAAGGGAAAGGAACATGGCAGCTCGTCACCAGCAGGTTTCCTCAGCTGGGCATCAGCACAAGCAAGAGGAAGCGGTGGGCTCCCATCTGGAGATGGGGGTTTTGGAAACTCCCAGAGTCATGGGGAAATCATAAGGTCTCATGTCGATGTAATCAGATCTCATTAAAAAGCGGCACTGTGTGGAACTTCCGTGGCTATGTTTGCAATTTTTAAGCGCTTGTGACCATGAGCAGCTTCTGACACCACTGGCAAAAGACCTGAGGGCCGTTCCCCAGCCGCCTTTCCCATACCACGCGCGTCCTGCCAGGTTAGATTTCAGAAGAGCTTAAAGCATTTTTCTGTCGCCTGACTTACTGAATTCACTGGCCTACAGTCACCTTGTCTTAACACATTGCGTACCGCATAGAAATCTCTAAGACACACGCCAGGGACCGCACGTTTTGGGGCAAACTGCACGTTATTTAAATCATCATAATGCACTTTAGATGTTGTTTTTCAATAATTACATTTTTATTTACAAAAACAATTAAAGTCCCTAGTACTTTTTTAACGTATGGTACTGCGTAAAACATTTTCCTCTATGAAGAGGGACCAAACAAAATTTACATAAGTATCTAGATTCGCTCCTTTTTCCATGGGCGTGAAAAACAAGGACACTCGTGAGCGGTCCTTAACAGATGGCGCGCGAAACACGAGAAAACTCCTGAGCGGTACGAAATGTGTTAAGAAGAAACTGCTGTCTAGAGTCCAGGGGACTTGGCTACTGTCATAGGCTCAATGGCTCTGAGGTTGGACTCTCCCACCAGTAAAGTGAATCCTAGCGCCATCTGTCACTAACGTCACAAGCAAATCGATTCACCTGTTCCTCCCAGTCTCTGCTCCTTCCTCAGCAGCTCACCGGGTCTTCTTTCAGAAATCAGGCAAGTACCTTGGTTAGGATAGAGAGCCAGATTGTAGAGTACTGTTATCTAAGTATATTGTACATCTTAGCCACTCAGAGTGATGTCAAAATTGAACCCAAACCTTCCAGAGAACAGTGCCCAGTCCACAAGTCCAGCTCATGAAACCCTTCAGGGGACACTCACCAAGGAACATGCTACACTTCCTCAGAAATTGAAAACATTAACTCATTCAGTAAATGTTCGAGCGTGAATGACAATCTAATATGCTGGTTAACTGGCCCCTACCATTTTCTGTATGTGACCTTGGGTGTCAGTTTCCTCACCTATAAAATGGGGATAATATAAAATAGTCAGTTTATAGAGATGCTGTGAAGATCAATGGGCTAATTCAATTACACGTTATCTTTCATGATCACATATGCCTCACCCTGGACGAGGCTCTGGATGGGTACTCCAAGTCTGAATGGCTTTATTTGTAGTAGTGAAGTTTACATGTGAATGTATGGTGATAAAATTATTAGAATTAACCTGTGTTTTTTTTAATCCAAATTTTAAGACTGGAAATAATAATCTATTTACTGTAACTTTCATATAGCACTAACTGGTAATTTCTGAGATATTCTGATTTAAATTTTACATTTCATGGGAAATAAAGTAGGTAGATGGCAAATTCTTGGACAAGCAACTTGATTTCAAGAAGACATTTCCTTTTCTAAAAGGAATAGAGCTAAACGTTTTTTCCCCAGAGTCAGTACCACATAGAAACAATGAATCAAAATGAAAAAGAGCCAGGCCAGTGTTGCTCAGTGGTTGAGCATCTATGAACCAGGAGGTCACAGTTCGATTCCAGATTAGGGCACATGCCTGGGTTGCGGGCTCGATCCCCAGTGTGGAGCATGCAGGAGGCAGCCAATCAATGATTATCTCTCATCATTGATGTTTCTATCTCTCTCCCCCTCTCTGTATTCAATAAAAAAATTAAAGATAAAAAGAAACAATGAATCCAGTTTTTAGACAGCCTCTAATTTCAATAAACTGCTAACATTTCCTATGGGTTGAACTCTCGGAGCAAATCTCATGGAGGATGGGGACATCTAAAGGCACATGTGAAAACTACAGGCAGCAAAACCTATCTGATACTCAAGTGTGGTCCAAGGACCCTCGGCAACAAATTCTGCATCTTAACAGTCTTGCTAAGAGAAAATGGGCCCCCAGTAACTTCACTATCATCTGAGTGGGACAATCCCCCACCCTACTGAAGACAGTCAGAAAACACCATTGGCCTTGAAAACAATCTTTGAGTAAAAATCAAACTATCTCCAAATAAGCTTGGCATGCAAAAAGCAAACTCTGAAAACATAAAATGTTTTCACAACTTGTCTATATGCCAACAGCTCCTTTGTTTAACAAACAATGCCATAGAGACATCACAGTGGACGGTGTCCTTCCCAAAGACAGGGCACAACTGGCCAGAACCACAGGAAAGCCTTGAAGGGACATTTCTGGTGACCCAGGTACTAACCACAGAGCACAGGCCCAGGAGGCTCTGCATTTCTGGAGTCAGGGATTCTACACGCATGTCAGGCCTGGGTCAATCGCTTCTTCAATGGGGATCCTGTCTACCTCTCCCCCTCCAAACACCCATGGTTCTTTCCTGGGCCTTATTTTCATTGTAATGAACTTACGTCATTCCTGAGGCATTTGGTACTTCACAAGCAGCTTTCTTCTGCTAGGATTACAGGCTCTTTGAAGAAAGGGAGTCATTACCATCTCGATGGCGTCCATGGCTCAGAGCACAATGCCCAAATGTCTACTAAAGAAAGATCAAATACTTTATAAATAATGACTTACTACGATTACTCCCTAGGATTTATACAGCAACCTACCTTACAAAACCCACCCATGCAGGCAGCCAATCAATGATTCCCTCTCATCATTGATATTTCTATCTTCCCTTTCCCTTCCTCTCTGAAATCAATAAAAACATTTTTTTAAAAAACCATCCATGTTATACCAGTAATTATGACCATTCTTGTCTCTTACAAAATGAGGGCTGCTAAAAAGTTCTTATAGGCAAACACACTGGGTAAAATTAGCCCATAACAGAAGCATGCCCTCCCTACTCCCAGCTGCCTCTTCAAGCATTACTCCCAGTCTTTCTGATACGCTTGAGAAGCAAATGAAGCCCGAAATCTCGCCTGGAAAAGGATTGATGTGAGCCCAAAAGAACATGTCTTAGGCTTCAGCCTTCCATTGGTATTCAAGTACAAATGACAAAAACTGGCACAAAATGCTGCAAATCAAGTAAAAAAGTCTTAAGAACGCTGCTCAGTTGTCTGATTGAGACTTATGATACTTGATTTCCATTTCAAAAGTTAAAAATCTGGGCCTTTGCTGGTGTGTTCAGTGATTAGAGCCTCAGCCTGTGCACCAAAAGGGTCTCGGGTTCAATTCCCGTTCAAGGGCATGTGCCTCTGTTGTAGGTTTGATCCCCGACCCCTGTTGGGGCACATGCAGGAGACAACAAATTGATGTCTCTCTCTCACATTGATATTTCTCTCTCTCTCTCCCTCTCTTTCCCTTCCACTCTCTGAAAATCAATGGGAAAAATATCTTCAGGTGAGGCTTTACCAAAAACAGTTAAAAATCTGAGTGTCCTAAGAATTATAATCAGGGCACCTGGTCCTCTCTTCCGTGCCTCTGCGGTACTGTCCCGACAAGTTCTTTGGGATTCATAATTTTTTCTCTCTAAAGAAACTGCAAGAATTGAGTTAACTAAATGTACAAAAAGGCCCCGTCACAACGTGGTCTGGGCCTTTTGAAGACTCCTAAGGAAGCTAAAGGTCTCATCCATCAGATCCTGTGAAAGTATAAGATGTCATCTTCTGTCCCCTGCTAAAATAGGTAGGAAAATGAAATAGAAAACACAGGAAGTATCCTGAAACGGGGGGAGAAAAAATAAGAGGAAAACATGATACATCAATACTTATTAAAATCTTTATTAATTTTCTTTTTTCAGAATTGAAACCCATAGAACATATTAGAAATTTAGGTGTACATCTGTCTTGTTTGGTGACTTACCCAGCACAACCTCTCTCTGTGCAATAGCTCTGGGAGGAAATCCTTGGTAGATCAAAACAGACAGTGGTGTTCTTACACTTCCCTTTTAAGCAAATAAATTAGCTTCCCACTAAGTTATTCCCAGTTCCCCTGAAACATTCTGTATTTGTAACCCCTTAGTTCCTTAAAAACCTGTGGCAGCCCCTACCTTTCAATCCAGACTTGAGAAATTGGAGGAAGAAAAACTGGCTTTCCCTGTACAAGAAGTTCTGTGAAGTCAGGTCTATCTGGCTCTACATGTGCCTAGTGGGCTGGCTCGCCAGAGTGCTCAGTAGGCGTTTACTGAATGAATGATCTCTGTGCACGTAGGGTCCACACTCAGAGACCGAGAAGAGAACCTTTCACTAGCTTCAAGTTCTTCAGCAACATAAATCAGTGTTTCCCTGTGTCAAAATAAATACATTTTTTCTTGCTAGAATACATACATGACTATATACACACATATATCTTTACTCACGTTTCCTGAAGCTCAAGCTCCCAGGATACAAGTCAGCTAGCTCACTGACAGATGCTGTATTACCATTACGGAGGTGTGGTCACTTGCTGGTCAAACAAGAATACAATACGGGGGCCACTGAGAAGGGAGGGTGAAGGAATATGGTGGATGGGAACGGGAGGCCAAAAGCCTTTTGTTTCGGTTTTGAGAAAAGATGGATTTCTTTGGAAGAACATCGAAAAAACTGCCATGTATAGGATTAATCTTTCCCAAAATAATATGAAGTGGATGTACCCAAATTCTCCCATTTCTTTCTTAAGTTTCATTTGACACATTAATTCTGAATGCAAATGCCTTACTAATATACTACTGAGCAAATCAGATCCTGTCTATAATTTATTTTGCACAGAAAATTACTTATGGCCAAACCCACAATATAGACTCACATTAAAGAACAGTTTTAGAATGAAACCTCTCTCCTCATATTTCCCTAGTCAGACTCTGGAATAAACATATTTAAGAAGTAGAAGGAGATAAGGAAATAGCAGTCACTTGTGATTTTCCTAGTTTTATAATATTAAAATGTATTCACATCTACCTTTAGGTGTCAGCTAGACACACTCTACTTTGAGCTGACCAAAAACCTTTCCAATGACTTGTCTGACTAATAGTGCTAGACTCTAATAAATAAACCATCAAGGGAACAGTGTTAGAAACTTCTGAAGAGATATCTACCTGGTTTTTTCAAATAAAACTTAGTATTTCTGATTTTCAGGGCTATGTTTATGGTTTACTTTCTCTAAGGTTCACCCAAACATACTTTTCTTGCTTAATCCAACCCTGACTTCGAATATAAATTTATATTCTCAGTGTCATGTAATCAGCACAGTTATAACTTTAACCACTCCAGATCTGAACATCTTTTAAGAGCATGAATTTTTAAACAGCAGGGAAAGAAGGAAATTATTCATTTTTGGCAATGTTTTAAAAAGGGATGAGACAGTTTCAAAGCAGCTTTCTCTCCTGCTCTTTTCCTCAGCACAGTCTTCTGCCTCAACATTGTGAATAAAGTTCGCAGTCTGCGAACAACTCTTATGCATTCCAGTGTGGCACACTAGAGGGACATGTGCTGAAAGAACACTAATCAATTTAGTTCAGCGAACATTTACCCAGGAGAGTGGGGCTGACATCTTTCCCTCCCTCCCTCCCGCTGGCTCGCTGCTCCTGCGGGGTACGCACTCTCCAAGGTATCTTCCTGATCAGCTGGATTTCTGGGCATGTACACAGTCAGTCAATGGCCTTACAATTGGAATCAATACCGCCTTTTGTCAACACTATTTTAGTGTTTTGTGCTAATACTGTCTTGTAAAATCCAGTAATTTTTAAATAACTCAGCCCATTCTTGTGTACACCTCAAAATGTGCATACAAAGTACAAAAGTACCCTAATTTCATGCTCCTTTAAAGTAGTCACAGGATACTTAGTTATCTGTCGGTGCAAGGACGTTGGGACATAAGCTCTAAGCTGCTTTTGAGAGGGTGGTTGCTCACAACTGGTCTCCGATGGCTGGCGTCAACCACGCTGTGAGGTGTTAGCCTCTGCTTGACGGCAGCACAGAACTGCAACAGCACCCAGCGCTGAGGGCGCACTGAGCGGGCACGACAGGCCTGCCGCCCTCTGGCCTGTATTTTACCGCGACTGCTTACATGGCACAACCTCTCCGCCAGAACCCAGAACTAAGCCTGTGTTTCAGCAACCTGAAATCTGAGAATGCTAACAAGAGACAGAACACGGGTTAGAAACTCCAAACAAGATTAAATGATGAAATTAGGGTTTGACGTAACTCAAAAGCTTAAGGCTCTTCCTGGTACAACCTCCTTAGTTTTAAGGCTCAGAAGGCTGAAATCTTTGTTTCCAGTCATCCACATGGCTCAAGTCGTAAGTCAGCCCAGCCAGCAGCAGGATGTACACGTTCATCTGCCAGAGCGAGCTGGCTCTTCTCACAAGAAAGGCACAATCAGGGTTGCCAGTCTCTGGGAATAGCAGCTTCCAAGGCCTTACAGGCCGAGGTGGAAAGTCATCTCAGAAGAGAAACCAGGATGGCAGAGGTCACAAGTAACCTGTTATTCAAGGTATTTTTTGTTTGCTTTGTTAAATGGAAAGGATTTGTCTCCTTTGGGCAAAATAAAGAAATAAAAGTCTCATAGGAGAATCATGCTTGGGTTGTAACAATAAGTTCTCCAGAGACAATTTTTTGGTTAATTGAAACACAGCTGTGAGAACGCAAACTTTACTCAGGTACAAGTCACATTAGCTTTTATACACCTTAAGAACTTAAATAAAACCCAGGGGAACCTGCTTTCGCTAATCCAGTCATCTCCCTGATTCCGGTCACCTTCTCTCTCCCTTCTTCCCTCCTCCAAGAATCATCAAAAGTGCTGCTGCCTAATCGCTGAAAAGCCCAACATCTTTCCTGCTTTTGTTCTCCCTCTAAACATACCACCCTCCAACAGAGCCTGCTCCTTTGGCTCCACAAAATGCCAGGTTTTACTTGCTGCCACTCCTCAGGAGGCAGTAAAATTCTCAATTTGACTAGTCCTGGTAAAAAAGGACTCAAGAGATTGCGAAGTGTTCTCAGAAAATCCACAGGTATGGTCAGAATGAACTCCAAACACCCACTCCAGAACCAATCCCAGCATGAACCTATCCAAACGTCACACCTGTTGTCCTTTGGCATGAGACTTAGGACTGACCAACTGCGGTGCCCACTAGAATGGGCAAGGGCCGAGGACGCCAGGTTACTCAGCAGAATATTCCGTGTTCTGAACTAACAGTCCTCACTTCAGTTTCTACGATGGAAAACACCAATGAAATCCAAGGCCACTCTGTCCCGTCACCAGAACTTGCTGCTGGCCATTTCCAACCCATCTCATTCCATTTGGAATTGATTGTGCTGTTTCTCTATCTTTGTAAAAAGAGGTTTCAGTTATTCTGTGCTGCAAGTTACAAGTGAGAGAGAGGCATCCTGTCTTCCACCAGCACAGTGTCCATCCCAAACTGGTCCGTGCACTGCTTCACAGTGGCCAAGACACTCAGGAGCCGCTGGTCCACAGCGTCCAGGTGCGGGTCGGACAGCACTGGGGAGATGGGGTCATGGGCCATGGCAGATTTTAAGGCAGACTTCAGCACACCATTCTTTAGGTAATTCAGTCTGTTCCAGGTAGAAACCCGAATGCTGGAAGAAGAAGGTTTCGGATGGGTTACATAAGACCTTTCACTAGTAAAGAGTTTAAAGCCTGCTTGGCAAACAAAAGTAAAGAAATTAGTATGTAAAATACCTCAACTAAAAAAGTCAGTATGAGTAAGTCACATGATCACATTTTGATATTTTTTCTAGGTAATTAATGAGAGGTAATACAAAGATTTATACATGCTCACTGCAGTGCTATTTATAAAAAGGAAAATGTGAACCAAACTGAATGTCTAACAATTGGTAAATAAATAAGTTATGGCTCATCCACTCAAGTTAAATACTGTGCAGATGTTAAAAGGAGTAAAGAAAATGTCCATGATATTGGGTGTGTGGGAGTAAAGAAGCTGTTTTACTCCAAATCTATGGGGAAAGAAAATGTGTATTTGTACACACAAAGACAAACACACAAAAACACAGACACACGATTAGAAAGAAGTCACTGTAGTGTGAATAGAAATTATCCTTACATCTTTTTAAAAAATATATATTTTATTAATTTTTTACAGAGAGGAAGGGAGAGGGATAGACAGTTAGAAACATCGATGAGAGAGAAACATCAATCAGCTGCCTCCTGCACACTCCCTATTGGGGATGTGCCCGAAACCAAGGTACATGCCCTTGACCGGAATCGAACCTGGGACCCTTGAGTCCGCAGGCTGACGCTCTATCCACTGAGCCAAACCGGTTAGGGCTATCCTTATATCTTAATGGGTAATTTTATTTCCTTCTTTTTACATTTTTGAATTTTAAAAAATTTCTACCACTAATATTATAAATAGGAAAAGTTTACTATAAGGATACCAGTTTTCCCTATTTCACTGAGTAAAGAGGATCTTTTGTTTATCTCAGAAGAAAAGTACTGATCTGCCTGTGGGTACTGTGAGAATTACTAGGTATGCAGAAAAGTTGGACTCTGCAAGAGGCAGCCTGTTCGGCAACTATTTAAAAAGCAAAGGAGATCAAACTTTGGCTAAAGCATGGAAGCGATGAACAAGCAAAGAAACAGTGTGGTTTTGTATTTTTAAATACGCTACAAATGCCCCAAGCATCTGTCTGCTGTAATGGACAGATTTCCTTTAAGCATCTCTCTCTCCTAAGCTTTCTCAGCAGAGGGCGCTCGAGGAACAATGCAAAAGAAAGGGGTTCTCCAGCTGCTGCTGGCTGTTGCCCAGTGGGTCAGTCATGTGTGGGCGAGGTCATCACATGCAGATCTGCCCCGGCCACATTCCCAGAACCGGCAGGCCCTTGGTGATCTTGCAGCCTCAGCCTGGCCTGGTGAAAACCATCCTGAGGCCTGGCTGATATGGAAACCAGAGTGCCAAAGGCCACCTGCCCATTCTGGCATCCTGCAGACCCAAAAACATGCCTTGCTTGCAGCCTAGAGGGCTTCTACCTAGGCATCCGTCCCTCTGTATTTCATGATGCCAGTTGTTGATTGCCTGTACCTTGCCTCACCCCGCGTCTGCAAACTCATAGACTTCTCTGCCATCCAGTGGGCTGAACAACAAAGGGGATCCCCTTCCAAGTTTGTCCTTTCTTGGGTGCTCTCCCTCAGCCCTCGTTTTCTTTATAGTCACTCCTGCATCAGAGTTAATAATTCTTTACACTAAACTTTCCCATTTAACCCACTATGTGTTTTCCATCTCCTGATGGGACCAGACTGATAATACTAAGTATCAATATAAAAACAACCTCCTTGAAAGATACAGTTTTTGCTTGGGTGTATCATTGCTTTCCAATATTTAGATAATTAAGGGTTGACTGGATAAGCTTTCTGCAGAACATTTTTGCGATTAAAAAAAGACAAAAGCCCGGCCATGGTGGCTCAGTGGTTGAGCGTCGACCTATGAACCAGGAAGTCACGGTTTGATTCCTGGTCAGGGCACATGCCAGGTTGTGGGCTCCATCCTTAGTGTGGGGCGTGCAGGAGGCAACTGGTCAATGATTCTCTTTCATCACTGATGTTACTATCTCTCTTTCCCTCTCCCTTCGTCTCTGAAATCAATAAAAATATATATTTAAAAATAAAAGGGCCCTAACCGGTTTGGCTCAGTGGGTAGAGGGTCGGCCTGCGGACTGGGGGGTCCCGGGTTCGATTCTGGTCAAGGGCATGTGCCTTGGTTGCGGGCACATCCCCAGTAAGGGGTGTGCAGGAGGCAGCTGGTCGATGTTTCTCTCTCATTGATGTTTCTGACTCTCTATCCCTCTCCCTTCCTCTCTGTAAAAAATCAGTAAAATATATTTAAAAAAAGGAAAAAATAGATAAATAAAAGTACATTTAAGAAAGAAAGAAAAAAGAGAAGGTGCGTTGCCAGGAGGAGCAGTCTCACATGGTCCCAGGGACCCGGGGAATTGGCCAGTGGGAAGTGGTGCTGCTGAAATTGCATCTCTGTGGGGATTCCAGCTCATTCTCAGTGCTCACTTTAAAATTTTACCACAATCATGATCTGAAAAGGAGCTTCTTAGAGCCAGTTTTTAATTTTATTTTGATTTACTTTTTCTTTGTTCTACAGCATAGACTTAAAAAAAATAACATCAGTCACTAAATACGTATGGGAAATGTCACTTTTGGTTTATACAATTTCAAATTGAGATATGCAACCCACAGGATGTTTGTGGTGGTGAGTGAGAGGACCTGAAACCATAAGGTAAACACAAGACAGCGACCAGGGACACAGATTGTACTAGAATTTTTGGGGGGAGGAACTATATTCTGATATTAAAACAAACATGGATATACATTACTAAATAGAATGGAAACTTTTATTCATACAAAACTCAAAATGAATTCTGAGTATTGGGTCACCAGCCTCCACTTTTCCTTGATCCTCCACGTCAGGCCCTTAAGGGGTTCTAGGTTAGAAAAGCATGACAAGCACTGCTCAGGTATTAGGAAGTTTTAAGGCCAAAAACACTCCTGTACTGTTATCTGAACCTGGCATTTCATGTGTGTAACTTACATGCAACACTGATAGAGAGGGGCAAGAATGCTTCTCTCGTCCAGCGAGGGGTTCCCAAAGCTGAAAAGGAAATGAAATCTCGGTGAATTAGGTAGAAGCACCAAAGCAAGAGCAAATTCTATAAGAAATCCAAATGTGATCCTAAATAATTCCATGCTCCTACAGCTCAAGTCACTTAAAAATAAACAGGGCATGACCAATTAGACACAGATTCCTAACAGTTTGTGCTGCAGCATCGAACAACAAATATACGCATTTACAAGATCCCTCTCTCCTGACAAAATACACGAGGTGCTGAGGCACAACTGTGGCACCACAGACAGAGCGGGAGCCTGAAGACCTCTAACCCTGGAGAAGGTTAGTGTGGGTGGAGAAACACAGGCTATTCTGGTCAGGGTCCCGCCAACAAGCAGACGGAAGCTTCCAGGAAGCTTGTAGAAACAAGTTACACTGTTCTCCTCCAAAATTACCAACCAGAAAAGGTTTGGATTATCCTATTCCCTGCAAGTATATGAACAGATTCAGAATGCAAAAACTACTCGCAGAGGCTGAGAAAACAGTTAGTTCAAAGCAGATGTAAAAATGATCTTAGCAGTAATTCAGAGTCAGAAAAGGAGAACTGGCCCTCCGGTGCCTCTCCCTGAACTCCATCTCTTGTTTCCTAAGCCCATTTCTTCTAGGAATTACTTTTTCTGCCTCCGTATTTTATCCAGTAAATGTTCTCTTACAATTTGGGTCTTGCTCTGAATTCTTTCCCAGCCAGAACCCAAGTACACAGATTGCTAGATTTTTTTTTTTTTTTTTTTTTAAAAAGGAGAACTGATTCTAGAAAAACTGTTAACCTCCTAATCTTCCTGGAAGCTCCTCATAATAACCAAAGGGTCTGGTAACCCAAAGCACAATGCAGGCCCTCAAATAATAAACGGCAAAGGCAACTATTTCAATGTATATTTCCATAATTCACGTGATCTTTAAAAAAAGGATCATTTTTACAAGTAAGGATAAAAAATTTTCAGGAATGTATGTAGCACTGGCTACTGCCTGCTCTGCTGGCAAGGAGCAGGGTGCGGGGGGGGGGAGGGCCGGGGAAGGAGGGCGGTGTTTGCTGGCCTCTCACTTTCTACAGCTGTCATCACCTTTCACAGAGCACGAGGTGCCTGTGCTCAGTGTAAGATGCTGGCATCATTAGCAGATGCTGCCCAAGTATTCTTTGCTGAGGGCCCATGTCTCAGCTTAGTCTCAGCAACCAATGTTAACAGTAGTGACCTGGACAATGCTGGGCTCCAAAGAAGTATTCTGTTCGGCAAACAAAAGTATTCTATTAAGTGTAACAAAAGTGTGGTAATGATCTGGGCACCATGGAAAATGCAGAGTGTAAACTGAAAATACAATGTGTTCTTCAAAGAGCCCAGACTTAAAAAAATAAGGACAACCATCGATTCAAAAATAGTAAAATAATCTTATTGAAGATAAAAGTATAATATGTCTTTATATATTATCACTAAGCAACTCCTCTTCCTCTCATGATAGCAAAAAGTCTGGGCAAACACTTCTACAAAAATAGCAAAGCAGCCTATCAAAAAATTAATCTTTTAAACGGCATGAACCTTTGGGTAAAATAAGTTGAACAGTAATCAAATTTCATGTTCTATTATGTATTTCTCAAGATTCTAAATATCATAGTCAAGAAAGAATGATGTGAGTGGCGGCCAATCAAAGGCCTTGGTTTCCAGCTGTCTGTGAACAAAGCAGTCTTTGACTCCTGGTAAAAAAAAACCCCTACTTTTCCATTTTTAAAGTTCTCAGATCCCTGAGGGTGCAAACCTGAACAAGACAGAAGAACAGGATCGCCAACAGCAAAGAGTCCACGCGGAAACAGGAAAGATGCCTTCTGTCAGGTGTGCTCTGGAGTTTTCCAGGATAGCCTAGAAACCGCTACCTGACCAGGTAGTCCTGTGGTCCTACCTTTTGGCATTATCGAGAAGGATGAGCATACTGGCACCCTCATCGTCTTGAAAACTCTCATAGTGATGGCGGTCAGCATTGCCAATCAGGTAATCAAAAACAGCCGTGTCAATGATGTCCAAGAGACGCGGGCCGGAGTCATAAGGGGATGTTTTCTTCACTGCGTCACAGTAGCTCTCATCGTACTCCCACCTGGAGGCGAGCAGCAGCACCAGGGTTATTTACTAAGAGCCGACATTGTCCCTGCATTGTCTCCACACAGAGAAGATGAAGTCCCTGCCGAGCAGGTTTGCCCCTGACCCTCCACCACTCTCTTTAGTCTTGGACAGAACCCCTGGCTGCATATGGGCGGCACCGGGCCAGGCCCAGGGGAGGACTAGCAGAGACTCACAGGAGCGTTTACCTGGCCAGTTTGCCCTCTCGGTAAGTCCGGCCCCAGGGGTGTCGGTGTTTCTGCAGAGGCCACACATCTGGAAGCCAGAGGGTAACAGATCCCTCCATCATGTCTCCGTCGGCACAAGCTGGCTCTGTTTCTCGGCAGTAATAACACTTCCCATAGAAACAAGTATTATTTCCTAAAGGAGAGAAAGGAACCAAACACACTTAAGGGGAAAAAAAGGAAGATTCCAAATTCTCCCTAAACAATGGAGAAAAGAGCAGCTTAGGTAAGCAGATATTGTGAAAACCAAGATCCTGAACTTACATTTAAAACAGTACAGGTAATTGAAGCACAAGGTATAAAAAAAAATTCAAAAGGTACCAAAGGGTATATATGAAAAAGTAAGTCTCCCTTTCTCCATGTCCTTCCTACCCAATCTCTCTCCAGGAGCCCACTACCGCCAGTGTCTTTCTGAACTCACTTTAAGGAAAGGAAAGGAAAGGAATGCCCTCTTCTGTTTTGCCAGAGCCCTTGGAGGAGGAAGATGGCATGCACAGGGTGGGTGGGGAGCGTACACAGCGTGGATACCCAGGACCAGGGGAGGATTCGCACGTCCCGGGATGCACAGAGCAGACAGGTGAGATTTCATGACGCTACTCAGAATGGTGCACAGTTTAAAACTTGTGAACTGTTTATTTCTGGAATGTTCCATTTAATATGTCCACCAGTTCTTCCCATTCTAGAGTATCCTTAAATATGTTACTTCTGACTTGCTGCATATGAATTCACACCAAGAGCTCCCAGTGCTCAGGCTATGTTAGTAGCCCCAGTGCTTACGGAGAAAGTCTCGACTTGTAGGTTGGTGCACAGGCCCTTTAGTGACACTGTCCTGACCACCTGTCTTGCTCAGTCTCCAACCCCACACAGAACCTTAACTTCAGCTAAATCACAGTCTCCTGAGCTGTCATGCTCTTCTCAACACTGTGTGCTCTGTCTTCCACCCGGGAACTGGATGGAAACAAAATCACAGTTTTATTTTAATTGACTTCTATTTGAAACTTAGCATTTCCTTCAATTATTGCTAGTATGGTAGGAAGCAAGCTATAGCAGTATTGCCATTATCTGTGACTTTTTCACTAGAAGAAATCACAGAGTTTTCATAACATAGTAGTATTGTTGTTGCAAATACAACAGGTATCATTTGTAGTCTCAAATTACGGCAGTTACTAGATCTGCTAGGTCTTCTTATTTAATGTGTTAAATAGCAAGGCACAAGGGACTATCACAAATTTGCTATTTGTAATTTTTTAAATTTATTAATACTTCAACATTATTGGTTTCATTTGTAAGTCTATGCATCTATTTATTTATTTACAAACAACATTATTATGGGAAAGGATCGATAAGCTTCTCTAGATTGCCAAAGGAGTCTTGAGCACAAAAAAGGTTAGGAATCCAAACCTGGGATGTTCCTTCCCACTATATCCTCCTGTGGGATTGCTACTCTCCCTTTGAGACTTGGCTGCAATAGCACCTCCACTGAGTAACACTCCCTGCCCTGACTTCCAGGCCCCTTCCCCTCCACGGCCCTTGTACATGTCTGGCTTCCCCATAGACAAAGCTCCTTGACGGCAGGAAGGTCTCATTCATTTTTTGACATTCAGCGCAGAGTCTGCCACACAGAAGTTAAACAAAGTGTTGTTGAATGAATGAGTAAATACTAAAGAACATAAGCAAATGAAATATTTTAGAGTTTTAAAATCTGTGCTTGAATCCTAGATAACAATGAGTAGCTTTGTGACTTTGGGAAAGTCATTTAACTTTTCAGCCTCTTTCTCAAGTATGACACGCCGCTAAACCTCCTCAACTTACTGCACTTTTTGTTGAGGATCAAATACAGTAACTGCGTAAAAGTGCTTAAAACTGAACAAGCACAAGTGCTTAGAAAATATAAGAAAGAAATCAGTGACACTGTATGCTTTTGGTTATTTGTAAGAACAGCATTGCTCTAGCCTTGTAAGTTAAACTCTGCATGATGAATCTCAACACGTCTTTTAAATATTCAGTTTCACCTCACTTTAAATGCAAACCCATTCACTCTAGCAAAGCAACGTGAAGTTCATCTTGCAATGACTGTTTCAAGTCATAATGTGAAGCACTGTGTCATTGAAAATGTGACCATGAAGAGACGGGGGTAAGAGACCACAGCACCTCGGAACTGCCCCAATGCTCACTGTGCCCACAAGAACAGGAATGAGAATTTTAGCTCAGAGTGAGGTACTACCAGAGAGCAGAGCCCGAAGGGACTGTAGCCAATTCCGTGCACATGAGTTACAGGCTCCCCCCTGCAGAGTAGGAGAAGGCAGTGGTGATCTTCCAGGCCCAAATGCAATCCTACAACTGACTTTCTCATAAAGTTGCCTTAAGGATTCCTCAATTCTAAGGAGACAGATCCCAAGAAAATACATGTATATGAAAAAAACTACCCAGCCAATGATATACAGACAATAACAGTTTTAGGCCAAAAATTGAGTTTGAGGTGTAGCTAAGAACAAGCAGAAGGAAATAAAGTTACCAGCTACTTACATTATCAGTAAATGATCTCACTTCCTACTTCAGAGACACAACAAAGTACACATTAGGGAAAACTTTCAGTTTCCTGCCATCTACCTTTAGATCCATTTCCCCCAGTAATCCAAGAGCAAGTTGCCTGGCTTGCTTCTGTATTCCCTTCAGTTCTTCAATTCCTAGAAATCACGAACCAGCTTGCTCAATGACGCCCCAATTAACTTAATAACTATTCCACTATCTCAAAGTTCTTTATATCTTCTTACCTACAGTTAGGAAGGTGCTCAAGAGCTGCTCCGTGGCCACAGGCTTGATCTCTGTCCGAAGATTAACAAATCTGCCAACCACCAACGGGGCTCGGCGAAAACCCAGAATCCTGGTTTGGAGGGTTGAAGAACAGAAGAGAAAAAATCTTTGGGGATATAATTTAAACAGCAGTATTAAAAATTATGGTTAATTATGTTAGATATGTAAAGGAATTGTTGACAGGTAGAAATATTTTTTAGAGGTACATGTTTATGAGTTTAATATCAAGATGTATGTAACTTATTTTAATATACACTTCAGCAAAAATAAGGCAAATCTGGCAAAATGTAAACTACCGTTTATTCCAGGGAGTGGGTATATGAGTTCATTATACTATTCTCTCTACTTTTGTTAGAAAATTTTCATAATAAAAAATTTAAATAAATTTTAACAAAGAAAAACAAAACAACAAAAAAACCCTGAATCTAAATCCATACTTGGGTTCTAAGCTTTGGATAAAACAGCACATTGACAGAAAATATGGCTTAATCTAAAAGGATAAAACCCACAGGACAAATTAAATACAGATACTTTTTTTCTAATGGTCTAAAAGTAGAATCTTATGGTTTAGCACAATAATTCTTTCTTTAAATGAAATTTCCTGTCTAGAAGAAATGTTGGAGGGGCAGGATCTGGAACACAAAGACAATTTATAATGAAGAAAATAAAGATCATCCATAATTCCAAAATCCAAAAATAACTGACATTTTGGCATATGAGCATTTTTCCTTTACAAGTATATATAAACACATACTCTTGTGTATATATACACACAATATGCAGTTTTGTGTCCTGTTTTTCACTGATCATTATATCATGAGCCTTTTCTCATGTCATTACAAAGCCTTTAAAAATTGCTGTGTAGTACAGTGCTTACCAGAGAGAAAGGGGGTAGGGGGAGGAAGAAATGTGTCAAAGGGGGTCAACAGTATGGTGATAAAGAGTCCTGACTTCGCCGAAACCGGTTTGGCTCAGTGGATAGAGCGTCAGCCTGCGGACTGAAAGGTCCCAGGTTCGACTCCGGTCAAGGGCATGTACCTGGGTTGCGGGCACATCCCCAGTAGGAGATGTGCGGGAGGCAGCTGATCGATGTTTCTCTCTCATCTATGTTTCTAACTATCTCTCTCCCTTCCTCTCTGTAAAAAATCAATAAAATATATTAAAAAAAAAAAAAGAGTCCTGACTTCAAATGATGAGCACACAATGCAATAATATACAGATGATGTATCACAGAACTACACACTTGACAAATATCGTATTAACTAGTATCACCCCCAAATTTTTAAAGTAAAAAAATTTTTTAAGTGGCTATGCAATAAAAGTCCATTGTTCAGGGCTTCTGACTGACTTTGTCCTAAACTGAATCTTAGAAAAGCCACAAAAGCAAAGATCAACAGATTTGTCAAAATAACATAAAAATAGAGAGAACCTCCTGAGGCCAGAGAAAGTGGTCAAATCCTAATGAAATGAAGAAACAGCACCCCAGAGCAGAAAAGTGTCAGGAGCCATGGACTGGAGAAAAGTGGAAAATATGTTTTCTCCCAGTGGCCACTATCAGGCCAAAGAACAGCAGCCAGCTTAGTGCCGAGCAGCCAAGTCAGAGGTGGCAGTTAACAAAAGGGGTCGGGTGACTGGCTACAGAATATTTTTCAGATTTGGAGGTAGAGAAGGACCTCCCAAAGCACAAGTCATAAATGGAATCATCATCATAATTAATATCGAAAGTAATGATTTCTGTACAAAGACTACTTCACTCTAAATTAAGTGGGTGATGTGCTGTGAAAAGATAAGGAGATACTAAATTTTGCCAATAATTGGGGAATTACAAAATAAAAACCACTTTATATATGTTAGATGAACAAAAACTGATATGTTGGATAATATAAAGTATTGGTATGGATGTGGGAAAATGACCTTCACGCACTGCTGGTGTCCATCAATAGGGAAACAGGGAGGGGTTTGGGGGTGAGGAAAATTGGGAAACAAATGAGGTCTTGGAAAGACTAATTCTGGTATACCATCAAGTGACGAGTAGGATTTACCCAACTCTTTCCCATTAGTTCTTAAAAGAAGCAGTGAAAATTCATGGGATTGTGAACAAAACATTTTAACCTTTTCATGGCATTAGATGTTTTTTAGATTGCTACCAGCTACAGCTAAGATTGTGGTATATGTATCTTTGAATTTCTAATTATTTCTCCACGGTCCTTTTTAGAAACACCTTAGATATTTGCATCAAAGGGTATGAATATTAAGTTTTTTGACACATAAGGCTAGAGTTCTTGAAAGATTGAACCGATTAATGCCAGAGGCATCATCTGAATCTCAACAGATTCCTGCCAATGAAGGTTTTTTTGTTTTTTTTCATTTCTGCCATTTTCAGCAGGAGGAAATAGCATCCCACTGTTTAACTGGACTTTTTGTATTACTGGTAAGGATGAGCTCCCACCCCATGTTCATTAGCAATCAATAATTTCTATTCCATCAACTGTGTCCTTAGACCATTTTCTACTAGAATTTGAGTATATGTATAGATTTGTATAAATATTTATATATTAAGGCTATTAATGCTTAGATTACATTAGATTCAAGTATTTTCCTCTGGTTTGTTTGCATTTAAATTTTGTTTGATGTTTCTTGACATGTGAGTTAATTTTTTTATTTAGTTGAGTCTACTGATTTTTTCTTTGTGATTTTTTAAAGACTATCACTCTTATTCTTAGAAAATCCTTCCTAATACAAAAAAAGACAAAAATTTACCTTAATTTTCTTCCAGCTACATTTAAAAAACATTGTGAATATTTCTTTACAAGTCTGTCCACGTGCCTGATGAATGAGCTGATCAGAAGAGCAACTAGGATACTAGACAGTTCACTCACAAGGTTACTGCTGAAAAAATGTTAATTTCCCTAGCTAATTTATACATATAGAATTCATGTCTATTATTTTTTCCTTTGGAATTATTGGGGTTATTGGAGCTGTGCATATCTATATAATAAAAGCCTAAGCAACTGTTACGGCAAAATGACCAGAACGACCGGTCACTATCATGCACACTGACCACCAGGGGGCAGATGCTCAACGCAGGAGCTGCCTCCTGGTGGTCAATGCACTCTCCCAGAGGGGAAGTGCCACTCAGCCAGAAGCCGGGCTCATGGCTGGCTTCATGGCAGCGCTAAGGAGCAGCGAGCCGAGAGGTAAGGAGCAGCGAGCAGGTGGTAAAGAGTGAGGGATCCTGGGGATCAGGCCTAAGCAGGCAGTCAGACATCCCTTGAGGGGTCTTGGATTGCAAGAGGGCACAGGCCAGGCTGAGGGACCCCCCGCCTCTAGTTTTATATAAAGGACAATAACATTCATTATGTACGTCATACTCTATGTTTCTAGCAAATGGGAATAAGCAGATATTACTTTAGGCCAAAAAAGGTCTACTTTTTTGGTATTAGTTTAGGTCTACTTAAAAAACAAACAAACAGTGTTGCCAGGCTCAATAAACGACCAGTTCAATTTAGAGATCTGAATTCAAACCTTGGTTTTCATCCTGCCATTTTATTTACCAGTAACATTTTCATTTCATGATAATGACAAAGGACAGACCAGAATGAAATAACCCAAAAAAGCCAGGAGTTAAGAAATGTACTTTGGGCCCGGTTGGTATAGCTCAGTGGTTAAGCATCGACCTATGAACCAGGAGGTCACGGTTCAATTCCTGGTCAGACACATGCCTGGCTTGCAGGCTTGATCCCCAGTAGGGGCCCTGCAAGAGGCAGCTGGTCAATGATTCTCTGTCATTACTGATGTTTCTATCTCTCTCTCCCTCTCCCTTCCTCTCTGAAATCAATAAAAATATATGGAAAAAAAGAAAAATGTATTTTGGTATTCCTAGTACCACCTGAATTATGATGGACTCATATATATTTCATGGAATCAGTCAATCAGCTCTCCAAAGTAGGTAACAAGTCAAAGTTATTAGTGTCACAGCCTTTATGCGGGTGAGGGGGGAGTCCACAAGCCCTCTCCTTCCAGGATATTTTTGAAAGGAAACAATGCAAGTAAACCACCGTGACTACACACATACCTGTCCAAGTGAAAGGCTGCCACCTCTGCATTGTGTCTGTCATAACCAGCGTAGGGTTCGCCTTCTACCACGTAGTCTCGGTTATACCTGCAGAGAGAACGGGAAGCACAGATGGAGACATGAACACATCAGTACCACAGGTGCCAGCACAAGGGGCAGCGCACAGAAACTTCCGCAAGCCTGGTTCTGCTCCACAACACCTTCCCTGTCAACCCTGAGACGATGGTGGATGACACCAGTCAATGGTGGACAGGGTGAGGATGAAGTGGAGAAGAAACCAGTGTTCTCTCTCTACCGCAGCAATCATTCTATGAATAAAACGCGGAAGATGTTATTTTACCCATCGAAAAGACTTTCAAACTACAAAGTAATTTTCTGGAGGGCAAGGACCATCTTCGTATCTCCACAACAGTGGTAAGGTCTATAGTTGTTTGTTTACCAGAATGGCTACCGCTAAAGGCTTGTGACAGAAGTTTAAATTTCTTGGGAAATGGTCCTGAGACACCTGTTTCTGGTAATAAGTAGGCAAAGGTGCATTTGAAAAGAGCTGGTCTGTTTCTCTTTATGTGTTTGACGATATAGCAGAAGAAACACTGGACTAGAGTAAGAACTACCTGCCTGAGTAAATGAGCAAAACCCTTTTCTCTGGGCCTTAGGTTCCTTATCGACAACACTAGGGGCTTGACTAGGAGGCAATTTCTAAGATCTGTGTCACCTCAAACACTATTCTACATCAGATGCATGACAAAAACACAGGATAATGGAAACTGGCATATTTCTCTCCACTAATCATAAAAATAGATACAATTTAAACCTGTTAATTGAGAAGAAAAAGACACTTAATTCACCTATGACCTCTACTGTTCACCTACATTTCCTGTTTCAAAAGGAGACCTATTAGCTGTACAGGGAACTGTCAACTAGAAATAAACTGAGATTGAAGTAGAGTTGCTCCACTGAGGACACATGGATCTCCAAAGCTGACAAGAATGTGGGGAAGTAGGAAATGGTACTAGAAAAGGCATGACCTTCAACATAAATGACTGTGGAATATAAAGTGAAAGCATGTCCACGAAACACATTCATCAAGGCAAAGTGATGAAACACTTATGCTAGAAGACAGCCATGCAAAAACACCTGGCTGGACACCAGCTTCTCCTTAGCGGTGTCAATATACTCAAATGGATCTTTTTGTTTCTAGTGTCAAAGCATTGTTTAGGCTACCTGGCTCCCTCCAAATTAAAAGTCTCCATTTTAAAATAGAACTGCGGCCAAGCTGTCACTTCAAGCACCTCTCTCCCCACTTTAGCTGGAGGCTGCGGTAAAACTGGGGGGCAGTCCTTGGGTACTTCATTTCTGACTCCAGTGGAGCCACAGGAACACCTGTGGTGATGAGCAGTCTATTCCTCTCAGTGAATCAGAGGCTGTTCCAAGGGAAAGGTAAGGTCAGAGGAACCGGGACCTCTGCAAATGGGCTTGAGAAGGCGGGGAGGGAAAGGACTAGGAATCAGAAAGAGCGAGCTTTACCGGAGTCAGAAAGCCTGAACCCTTAGCTCATGTTTCAGGTGTGTGAAATGTGGCGTCAGAACTCTGGGCCTCATTTTTGGCCCCCATGAAATGAGCAGCTGGATAAGCCGAGCTCCAGGGTCCCCTTCAGCACTTCCTAAGACCACTCCCTCACTTCTACCCACTCCCAGCCCCTGCCATCTTGTCCTCACCGTAACTACAGTATGTACCTGTGACAACCAATTTACTTCCAGAATGGAGACAGCTACATTGAAAAAAAATCACTTTTACAATGTAAGGCAAAATGTGTAAATAAAAGCGTCACTGTGGTCCTACATATCATCTATCTTCCATCCCCCACCTCTGAGAGCAGGACATGGACAAGCAGGTTCCAGCAAAGCCGGCACCACAAAGGGCTGTGCAGAAAGGGGCAAGTCTCCATTAGCAGTGAGGATCCAGCTCCTCCTCGCAGCACAGTGATCCATCTTAAGTCCCTGACACAGCAGCAAAATTCATACAGTAACGGCCAATAAATCACTCCTACCCTCTGGTGAAGGACATTAGAGTCTGACCAAGGACATTAATTTGCACTTACACAGGACTAAATAGCCTCTGAAGTCCCTGGGGTCACAGTAGCATGTGCTGGGCGCTTCAGGACTGGAGTCAATTTCTACGAGCACTTAACCATACAGCCACCTTCCCAGTCTGCGACAGTGCCAGGTGGAGTCAGCACAGGTCAGTGTGTGCAGGGACTCAGCACTATCTCCACTGTAGGAGCCCATACAGCTTGCTAGGTGGAGGAGAACAGTCCCCTGGAGCTGGGGGTGGACACAGGCTCTCCAGGAGGTGGTGGTGAGAAGGGGACCAGTCCAACAGAAGTAAAAAGTTGGGTGCAGAGAGGAGAACTAGACTGAGGGGCCTGACCATTAGGCTGTGGACACTGGTTTGGTCTGGTGAGTAATGGGAAGTCCCTGGATGTTTGGAAGCTGAGCAGCACAGGGATAATATGGCATTGGGGGAAGAATAAAAGTGTTCGGCACGGTCTGGGAGAGGAAGGTAATGAGAAGGTTGTAAGAGCTATGAGATGAAGCAATAGTGACTAAGGTTAGTTTATGCATTTATCTGAGACCTCCTCCCCTAGTCACCAGCCAGGCTCCTCTCCCTCCACTTATACCTCGTCTAAACACCCAGGTGTACCTGCAAAGCACCTGGACTGGTACGAATGCTGCCCACTACCAGAACAACCTGACTTCTACACTTCTTGCTGTCCCATCTCATCCTCAATTCTCTGGTATACAAACAGTGGGTGTGGAGAGGATATCCTCTTATTTAAACACAAAATGCCCATGACTCATCTATTTGCTTATCTCTCAGGCTACAAAACCAAGAGGTCAAAGACCACATTTCAAAACTAATCTAGTGATTTTTGATGATGGGTGTGCCATGTCATTGCACTTACAGGAAGGCAAACAAACAAGAGAATTACATGTGCAGCACAACACCAGCTGCTCACACTCCAACAGATCCAAACGCCAACTCCATTCATTGCTGCAGGGTGACCTTGTCAAGTTAGTTACTGTCCCTACGCCTGTTTCTTGCTCTGGAAATAAGTACTATGACTGCCCACAGTTGTGATGAAGGTTAGAGACATTAACAGATACAAATGGAGTTGGTGCAATGCCTGGCAAACAGTGTGCATTCAATGGAAACTATACTCTTCCTTATTACCTGCCAATCAGACTTGTGTTCTCCAAAAGTCTATTGCATTTTTTAACTTTCCTAATTTCCACACCTTCCATAAATCATGCTTCCCAGTTCCAGGTAAATGCAGATCCCTTCAATTTCTGGGATCCCAATATTTAAGTTCTCTGGCTGCCTATTATCTACTGAGAGCTGGGTAATGAAGGCACAAGGCCAACAACTCTGCTCAGTTGAGTTTTGTACATCATTGCCTCGTATTTCTTCTCCAACTCCAGCAAGAGACCCAAAGTATGTGTTTTAATTCTTTCAAAAGCTCTTTTGAGAAGTGGGGAAAAGGTTAGTACACAGAAAATTTTAGATATTACAAACTTTGAGAAAATTCACCCCTTACTAATTCCTGGCAAATGAGTATGAATTACCATGTTAACCTATTTCAAATTCACATATTCGCAGAAAATTTTTCCAAAAATTAATTATACTACAGAACTGACACACAAATTATCTCTGTAAATCCTTAAGGAAGTCCAAAGGTGTCGCTGTTTAACAACATACAGTCCACTCTCCAGTTCAAGTTTAGACTAAGGTAACTAAAATGGCCCAGTTTTCTGCTTAACGCAGGTAAAAGGAACAATGAGATATCACTGTACACCTAAGAGAATAGCCAAAATCCAAAACACAGATACCAAATGCTGGTGAGGATGATGTGGGGCAACAGAAATCTCATTCATTGCTGATGGGCATGTAGAATGGTACAGACACTTTGGAAGACAGTTTCTTACAAAATTAAATATATTCTTACCATATGATCCAGCAATTGTGCTCCTTGGTATTTACCCAAATGAGCTAAAAACTTACAACTACACAAAAACCTACACATAAATGTTTATAGCAGCTTTATTCATAACTTTGCCAAAACTTGGAAGCACTACAATGTCCTTCAGTAGGTGAAATGAATAAACAAACTGTAGTACATACAGACAATGGAATATTATTCAGCAATAAAAAGAAATGAGCTATCAAGCCACAAAAAGACACAGAGAGCCCAGCTAGTGTGGCTTGGTGGTTGAGCATCCATCTATAAACCAGGTGGTCACAGTTAGATTCCTGGTTGGGGCATGTGCCTGGGGTTTCAAGCTGGATCCCTGATAGGGGGCTTATGGGGAGGTGGGCAGCCAATCGGTGATTCTCTCTCATCATTAATGTTTCTCTCTCTCTCTCCCTTCCTCTCTCAATCAATAAAAATATATTTAAAAAAAGACAGAGAAACCTTAAATGCATACTGCTAAGTGAGAGAAGCCAATCTGAAAAGGCTACAAAAGGTCTGATTCCAACTATATGGAGTCAGTAAAAAGATCAGTGGTTGTCAGGGGCTAGGGAGAGAGAGTGGAAGGAGAGGGGGAGAGAGGGATGAATAGGAGGAACACAGGGAATGTTTAGGGCAGGTGAGCTATTCTGTATGATACTGTAATGGTGAATACTTGTCATTATATGTTTATCAAAACCCACAGAATATAAAACACAAAATGAACCTTAACGTAAAGTGTGGATAGTAGTTAATAAAAAATATTGGTTTATCAATTATAACAAATGTACTACACAAATGGAAGATAACAATATGAGAAACTGGGGAGAGGGAATACATAGGAGCTCTCTGTACTTCACCCTCGATTTTTCTGTAATCATAAAACTGCTTTTTGAAAACAAAAAAAAAGTATAGCCCTAGCCAGCTTGGTGCAGTGGCTGCAAGCATGTCAAACTCGCATTTATAAATGGGCTGCATTTATAAATGAGTCATGCCACGAATTTGACATGCTTGGAGAGCGTCAGCCCTTGGACTAAAGGGTCAATAGGTCTCTCTCACATCAATGTTTCTGTCTCTCTCCCTCCCTCTCTTTCTAAAAATCAATGGGAAAAATATCCTCGGATGAGGACTGGAAAAAAGTCTATTCATTAAAATTAAAGCAAGATCAAAACCCAGGTGAAAGAATTATAGCTTAGCGCTAAGAGGGACTTTAGTCATTGATCCAAAACCCAGTCCAGCTCTGGGTAACTCCTTCTCTAAAACACGTAGTGACCTAGTCTCTAACCGCACAGTTTTGGTGACAAGTGGCTTATTTCCCAACTAACTCAGCTTGTATCTCTAACATCTGGAACCTGGTAGATATTTGGTAAATTTAGAAGGACAGCTCTAACTGTAAAAAAAATTGTCTTATATGGAACCAATTCATGTTCCTAAAATTTCTCCTACTCGAAGACTCGCAGAACATTAAGACCTAGAAAAGATTTCAGAGATCTTCCAGTCTACCCCTCTCATTTTACTGAAGAGAAAACCAAGAGAAGGAGATGACCCCTCTGACACAATCCCAAATTACACGCATCCACCAACTGGCACATATAACTTCTAAGATGAGGACTTACCGCTTAGGTTTGAAGACAACTTTCTGTCCTCCTTCAAGTATCAGTAAGGCTTTCAGTTGTGTCCCTTTGTAACCCACATCAGCTTTAATGATTTTTTTGGTGGCCATGGCATGCATGATTGCCCCCAGCTCTGGTGTCTCGTCAGGATACACTTCCCGGGGAACCACCCACTGGGCTGCAATCTCCCAGGGAGACTGCAAGGTGTGGTCCAGCTTGGATGCCAGCTCCACCCGCAAGCCAGCTATCATTCGGTGAAAAGCCCTCTGGTCCTCCCGGTTGGCAGCCGATGAATCTAAGTTGTCAATCAGGAAAACTTTGGTGAAGATAAAGATGACAAGGAGAATTGCTAACAACACGACTCGCTGCTTCAGCTTCATGTTGACCTCTTTCCTTCTCCCCAGACCCACTCTCTCTCACGTATCAGGGAGAGCAGGTGGTGATGGTTAGCAAGGAGACTCCATGATTATACACACTGGTCCATTTCTTCACTGAAGCACCTCCCACAATTCCTGCAAGCCTAAGTATAAAGCAAAATTCAATCAGAAATCCTGTCCTTCCCCCTGAAACTTTTGCAAGCCTCAAATACATTACGCCTTGCTAATCATATGCTTGAGAAGACCTAATAATTTAAAATTAACTAGTCTGGGGAAAAACTTAATAGGTAAGGACTAGGTATAATTAAAATTTAAAATCAAATACTCCTGTTTTATAAGATGCAGAGCCATCTAGGAGCCATTTGGACAGCTACAAATTCCTAAATACCAAAACAATGAGGAAAAGCACACCGAAAGAAAAACATTAAGAATTGAGTAAATCTGCCCTGGCCAGTGTGGCTCATGGTAGAGTATCAGCCCTCGAACCAAAGGGACTTGGGGTTTGATTCCTAGTCAAGGGCTGAGTTGCAGGTTTGCTCCCACCCCAGTGGGGGTGTGTGAGGTAGGCAACCAATTCTCACATCGATGTTTCTCTCTATTGCTCTCTCTCCCTCCATCCCTCCCCCTTTGTAGGAATCAACAGAAGAATATCCTCAGGTGAGGATTAACAACAACAACAAAAAAGAATCGTATAACTTAACTTTCATTTTTACCTTTCAAAATCCATAAAGGAGTTTTGAATATCCAAACCACCAATATTTGGTAGCTTTCCAGTTCTTCTCTTCTCTGAAGATAAGTTTTATGACACACTGTAAGACAGGAACTCCTAAAAATGCCAATGAGAGTACAGAGGAGAATAACTCCTCCTCCGAATCCAAGTTCCCAGCAGTAATATCTGTCATATGATATGTGTCATATCTGCTGATCATGTACTTACATTCAACACCCAAACACATATCTCTACTTAAACAGCCTTCCACTAATTATTTTTCAAAATTAAAATCTCTGTAAAATATGGATAATCAAATCTGGACAAGCAAAGGAAAAACATATCCCTATACCATCTGGCTATGAGTAAAATATGACTGGAACACTGATGAAACCTGGTACCATAGCAACACGATTCAGTCTGGACTGGTCAAGCACGTAACAAAAACACTGATGCCACAAACATGAAGAAGTGCTACCTGCAGTTGGGGCCAACCACATTCAGTCAATTCTCAAGCTAAAATACTCCAGATACAAGATCTGTGTAAGGGTGTCAAGAGCATACAATCCAGTCTCATTTGCAAGCTGACAGGTTGCTTTCTACCTCACAGGGCCATTTGAAATCATGCACAAGCTTGCTCTCCGTGTGCTTACAGACAGCCCAGCATTGGGCTAAGACAAAGATGACAAGAAGATAACAGGATGTCCCCTCACTCTCCAAATCATTTAACAACATAAACCATTAACCGAAGAAATAAAACCAAAACAAAAGATAGGGCAAATGATTCTGCCTGAAACACATCCACCCCATGGAGACTGTTCCCCTAATAACAGCTGAAACACCCCCCCCCCCCACCCCCGCCAACAGTCTACTCGAGCAAGTGTGTTCTAAGAACCACTTTGAGGTGAGCCTGCTGACATGCAGTGTCTTCTTAGTGATTAACCAAGTACTCTTTTCATGTTAGTTTTCAAGAACTGGAAAAACCAGAGTGAAATTCAAGTTCTAATTATCTCCAGCCACTTGTTTTGTTTCATCATCATCATTTCCCAGGGAGTATGTAACACTATTAGCTGAAACAAAGGCAATTCAAGTGCATCCAAAATATAATTGTGAGTTACCAAATTTGGTGTGACATTCAGTAAAAACAGTTCCCTGTGATTACTGATAAGAGCAATGCTAGGAGAACAGGTTGCAGACTTTTGCTAGTTCCAACACAACCTGAACCACACAACTTCTTCAGTTATCTGTCCAACAGTACACATTTCAGGCTACAGTGATGAAAGGGAACATGGAAACCTCACTGTGTCAGCAATCGCTTCCTCAGCACCTCCAGCTGCAACTCCCTACAGCCCTGGTACAGTTTTAGAAAAGGTGTCAGTTCAACAGCCTTTCACTTACCATAAAACATTCTCCAGAACTAAAGTCTGGTTAACCTATAAACTTCTAATGATGCTGCTCATTTTATTTATAGTAATAGAAATTCCCTCATGCTACATAAACATATCTTATGTAAACATTTAGAATAATGGTTAGGAATACTGAGGTGTTTTTTTTTAAATTACCAATATAGAAAGTTCTAGCAGCTTCAAAATTCATACAAAACAAACTAATTCTGCAATCTGAGTGTGTGCTTTTAAGTTCTGCAACCTATTAACCTTTGGAAAAGGCCTTAGAAGAACACATTCATCAACTCAGGGCTGCAAACAATTCATCCATTCTACTGGGATAGACGTTTCTAGCAAGTGAACTGAAGAGTTCAAATGTCAGATTATTTCACTATTTACCACTGCAGATTAGCAGGTAGGGCAGGTTTAAAAAAAGAGACTAAGGAAGTTTTCATGCTGAGATGTCATCAGATCCAGGTAAAATAAGATCACACACAATTTGGCACTGTCCTTCATCCCCACAGCCGCCAATTTAACTTAGTGCTTATCACCTTCTACTTGATCACTGAAAGAACAGCCTTCTGGGCCACCAGGTTCTCCAATCCAGACTAGATAATGCAGCAAAACCAGTTTTCTAATCACATACCACATTTGATTGCCACAAATTCCTTAGCAAGACATTAAAGCCCTACCCTACATGGCTTCAGCCAATCTACATGGCTAGGCACACTCTCTTCTCAGCTTCAACCTAAATGAGTGTGTATCAACTGGCGTTGGCTATCCATAATCAGCTGTCCTCCTTTTTTATTGGCAATCTACTTTTCTACCTTCACTATTGCTACTGACATTTCAGAGAACACAAAGATATTCAAGAAATCGACAATGTAGAGATTATAGTGGATTTCTACAAAAGTTTATGATTCTGCCCTAGTTGGTTTGGCTCAGTGGATAGAGCGTTGGCTTGCGGACCGAAGGGTCCCAGGTTCAATTCTGGTCAAGGGCATGTACCTTGGTTGCAGGCTCCCCCCTAGCCCGGGCTCTGGTTGGGGCACATGCAGGAGGCAACCAATTGATGTATTTCTCTCACATCGATATTTCTCTCTGTCTTTCCCTCTCTCTTCTACTCTCCCTAAAAATCAATGGAAAAATATCCTCAGATGAGGATTAACCAAAAAAAGAAAAAGTTTGAGTTTGCAAGACTCCTCTTCCAGAAAAAATGCATGATATGGATTAATTCCATCTTTTAATGATGGTATATTTTACTCCTGTATCCTTGAGAGGGAGGGTGCCCAAGACAGGCTTTCCATGGTATATTATCTTCTTTGAGATAGCAGCATACTATACCGTCTACAAACTGGGTTTCTAAGATCCCATTTCAAATATTTAAGAAATTAAAGCAATTATCATTGGGTATATTCCAAATTATTCATGAAAACTTCACCTGCATTCCCAGCTCTATTTCATGCCCTCACTCCTCTTCTAAATGCCTCTAACAGTGTAACACTGCCCAGTTATAGTATGGTCATTTATCTTAATGTTTCTGTTATGTGGAACAGAGCCCACCTCAAAGAATAAATAAACTCAAGGTAATAACATACTCAAAAAATGTTAAATAGAAAAGAGGCAGTGCGAACGGTAGTCTTCACACTAAAAGTTGGCATAAACTCCCAGATTCGAGTTCTGGAAGGTAGACCTTTATAAGGAATTTTCCTACTGAACCCTGGTTTCACTCTCGGCTCCATCACCCAAATGAGGCTTCCTATGGAGGCTCTATTTACTTTCATTCTACACACACACACACACACACACACACACACCATCCTACATGGATGATAAACTTAGGACTGTTAAGTTGTTTGGGAGAAGAGTGAAAGATAATACAGAAGTAAGGTCCTAGTATAAAGTCCTCTGTTCAAGAGTCTGGAGAAATATATATAGAAAAACACATTGGTGCAGAGGTCTCTAAGTCTTCGTGTGATAAAATTCAATGTGTGTGGCTGCAGAGGAACATGAGAACAACTGGCCCAATACACTACCTTACCATGGGCTCCCAAGCTACCAGTGAGATTCCGATCCTCATTTGTAGCAATGTCTCTTGAGTCTCCCTCTGGTCAAGTGACACCTCACACTACTCCTAAGGTCACAGAGAAGAAATCCAAACCTTTGCTCAGATTAACTAAAAGTGAAAGCTTCAGTAATAACCTTTTTGTTTGTTTCCATTTCGATGGTCAAATCAAGTTCTTACCACATAAATGGAGCATAACATACTTTAAAAGTGTCAAGTACCATAAGGAAAACAATCAGTATGAACATTTCAACGAGAGGGCAACTGACAAAGGCAATGTGGCAAAGGGGGTGGAATTTATTACATAAACTAATATATGATCATGTCTACTCACACAAGCTCCCTGCCTTAGATTCTAAGTAGAAATTACAAGGGCTGTTTTACAAATTTCTTTGGTAATTGTTGGTTTCAGCAAACCTCTGAAGGTTTGGTGAACATAAGAGGTAAGACCTGCATTTAATTAAGAGTTTTTGATTGTCTTTGAAGACAGACACCAACAAACAACTTCTGCCATCAAGTGGTGGAATCTTCCCCTGAATCTGAGCTAGTTTTGTAACTTGCTTTGACCAATAAAATGCTGTGGAAATAACTGTGTCGGTTCTGGGCTTAGGCCGTAAGAGATCTACCAGCTTCCACTTGGGACCGAATCACTATATAAAGCAGCTTAGGCCAGACTCCTGAATGATAAGAGACTTGTAGGGAGAGGAATGCCTGGCAGCCCCTAGCTCTTCTGGTCACCCCAGCTGAGGTGCCAGACACAGAAGTGCAACCACCAAGGGCATTATAGTTCCAGTTAAAATGCTATTTGAATACAGCCACACATGTGACCCCAGCCTATACCATGTGGGCAGCTGTCCTACATTATTATAAGGAATAAATCACGGTCTTAAGCCACTAAATTTTAGGGTAGTTTGTAAAATCCAACATTCTCACATCTATTCTGTCCATATCAACTATTTTGGGGACCTTAATAATATGGGGGTGGGGGACATAGGGAAATAGATTATATGACAAAAAACAATTTGCTCAGGAAGAGGGAAAACACTAAATTCACTATTAAATAAAGACTGAATGAATTGTTAGGTCATATCTGTAAATTACTATTAATGCCTTATAGCAGCGGTTCTCAACCTGTGGGTCGCGACCCCTTTGGTGGTCGAACAGCCCTTTCACAGGGGTCGCCTAAGACCATCCTGCATATCAGATATTTACATTACGATTCATAACAGTAGCAAAATTACAGTTATGAAGTAGCAACGAAAATAATTTTATGGTTGGGGGTCACAACATGAGGAACTGTATTAAAGGGCCAGAAGGTTGAGAATAAGAAGGTGAACCACTGCCTTATAGAATAGTAAACTCATTATGAAAGTAATGCCATTTCGCTTTGTCATTGTAGATATTTAGGAAGATACATAATTAAGGACTCTTAAAGGTAACAAGAAAAAAACAGATTCTCAACTGGATCACTAAATCCATTTACATATATTAGAGCAATTAAGGCTAGCCTTACACATTATCTCACACAACTACACATGCCCAGTTTATAAAGCCTAACATTTATACTTCAGCCAAACCATAAATAAAAGCAAAAGTCACAACCCTTTAATGAAAAAAAATTAGAAACACACACTTTCACCTGGGCTAAGTCTGATATACTGCCCTTTTGTTTTGTAATTGGTAGTGACATTAGAGCATTGTGCTATATTATCATCAGCAGCCCCCTAGAAATAAAGTAGTCTCTCCTGATGGTTAGTAGCAATTATTGTAAGTAAAAGCAAGAGCTTTCAGAAACTTTTCCACTTAGCACTGTGTGCTACTATCCAGGAAGTCAAAACCTCCAATACCAAATGGCATCATTTATCACCTGAACAAACCCCAAGTATCTCCAGGAAGCCAACCCACCCTGCACTGCCACCAGCTGCCCACCACTACAGCATATCACACCTCTTTTTCAGCTTCAAATGGTAGTCTTCACCTAATACAACTGATATATCTGATATATCAAATAATAACACTAATCAGTATCTGCATATAGTTTTCCTTTCCCAGCTAATTCTCCACTTTAGATATGGCTTCTAAATCCACCTTCTTATTTTAACTATAAACTGAGCTGTAGCAGAGGGATTAAGGGTATGTGCTCCTATTCGAACGCCTGGCCTGACTGCCTGCTGTATCCCCTACTGCAGGACTTGTGAAAGTGATTTAATGTCTAACCATTCTGGGCCTGCCTCCTCATAATGAAAAATAAAATAAGAACACTGTTGCTTAACTCACAGAGTTGTTAAAAACAAATGACATTACCACATGCATTGTGCTAAAATTAGTGCCTGGACAACCCATAGTAATTGCTTGTTAGTCATTATTACCATATCAACAACTCAAAGATGACTTCCTGAGAGGAGAAAGAATTACAAAGAAAATCTCCCTCACTGGTTATAGTCTTCTGGGGTAGTCAGGGGCTAAATACACTTGTTGCATTACTGAGTTCAAGTAGTCTTACATCCCTGAACCAAATCCTTTCCTCAATTTGAGGAGCAGCTAAGACTGTAAGCGAGCAGGCATGTTCAGAGTGGGTACTATGTGAAGCACTAGACTGGCTCTGTCACTCATCTGAACAAACTGTTTCTCTCCTCTACAAAGTTCAATTCCACCACATTCAATCTACGTGAAACCGATGGGAAGCATGAACTTACTCTATTTCACAAAAAAATGTTGAAAGGATGCCTTTCACAATATTCTTCAGTTTGGAAAATTACCTGTGTTTTAAAGATGACAGGCTTTGCATGTTCTTAAGCTCTTAAGCCTTAAGAATAACTTAAGCCCTAGCCAGTATGGCTCAGTGGATAGAGCGTCAACCTGCAGATGGAAGGATCTCGGGTTCGATTCCAGTCAAGAGCACGTACCTAGATTGCAGGCTCAATCCCTGGCACTGTTCAGGGCACAGGAGGCAACCAACTGATGTGTACCTCTTACATCGGTGTTTCTCTTTATCTGTGTGTCTCTTTCTCCATCCCACTCTCTAAAAATCCATGGAAAAATATCCTCAGGTGAAGATTAACAACAAAAGAGTGAAGTTACAGGCATAGAAAATCTAATGTCCATAGAGTCCAAATTGTTCTGAGTGCTAGCGGTTCCTCCCTGCTTTCACTTCTACTTAAACATGTATTCATCTCTGTAAACTCAGAATCCTTTAGGTGAAATCCTCTAACCGTTCCCTGTGAAGGAAGCCAACTTGAAATACTCACTGGGCATTATGAAGCACTAAGGTAGCCTTTCCTCCTGGGTGTGAGAGTGAAAATGAAATAGGCAACGGTGCTTGTTCCCTCTTTGAAAAAAACTCAATGCCTGCAATCTGTCCCATTTAAACCTTGATTTAGGGCAACCCTCTAACCCTCTTCCTTGAAAATGGAAAAGAAAAAAATGTTTTTAGCTCATACTGCTAGTGAAATCTGTTCTTAAAAACCAACACAAGCAGTGTTCACTGATCTAGAAACTCTGGAAATGCCTAAGAATTTGCATTCTGTTTCAAATGGGCCCAGAATAATGAACCTTCTAACTTTCAGGTTAGAAGGTTCTGTTATTAGTGTATAACTATTGAAGGCTTACTGCGGGATGCAATTCCTATATAGTGTGGAAATATCAAATTTCAGTTAATAGAACATTTTCCCTTAGATTTCCATGTTTTCCATCTTAACTGTTCAGTTCATTACAGTTCTTGGAAAGGTATATAAACTTTATGCAACAATAACACTTCATATTTTTTAACCTTATGTTCTAGAGGGGTGTCAAGCTGACAGGCCACAAATCACTTTAGAAACAACCTCAAGCAGGTCTCTGAATTATGGCTTAGTGGCTTTAGCCATAATCCCTCGAATACACACATATAAATACACACACACACACACTCGCACCTTTTTGGTACGCCTAGCTAGCTCTACTATTGTCGAGTTCCTTAAGGACAGGAGATATGTTTTACTCTCTTTGTACTTCCAAGTAAGCTAGCCCAGTGCAGGGCACATGAGAGGTACTCAATAAAAGCTTGTTGAATAAAAAGAGTGAAAAGCAAGGAGGAGAGACCTTTATGGCCTCTGCTGAAGAATTTCTTCAGCTCTTTGGTTTATAGATGGCCTCTTTTTATAGGCATAGGGAAACTAAGCCCCAAAATGAATCCAGACATACAGTACAGTAAAAAAAAATGCAGAAATAGCAATTATGTATACCAATTTTATACACTCAATTCTAAATTGCTGCCTTCTGCATACCCTGCTACCAGCTTTTAAGGCAATACTACTGTCAACCTGGATACTGGGACTGGTGGGACTGGGAGTAAAGATGAGCTGGAAATGCTCCAGGAACACTGGAGATGGTCCAAGACACTGTCCATGAGTGATACAAGACAGGGCTGGAACCAGACTTTCAAGTGGTATTGGCTATGCTTTCTGAAACAAGAACCAATGCTAGTACTTGCACATCACTTTTTTTTTCTACAGAAAGGACTACAGGAACATAAATGCACCTATACATAGTGCAAGTTCACTACCTAAACCAGGGGTGGGGAACCTTTTTTCTGTCAAGGGCCATTTGGATATTTATGATATCATTCATGGGCCATACAAAATTATCAATTTAAAAATTAGCCTGCTATTTTTCAACTGGTCAAACATTTAATTAACTCACCCCTAATGCCTTGGCAGGGCCAGACCCAGTTCCCCACTCCTGATCTAAACCAAGGATAGGAAACAAGAAATAAGTAAAAGGTTTTTGGGCAGCCAAAGTTCACCCATTAACAGGGAAGAGGCTGCACACCCTCATGAAGCCTATTTAGCTGTTTTACATTCAATTGCAGGAGGCAGTTATCTGGGTTGCTACTCCACAGATCAGAAGCTGCAAATTAAAAAGAGGGCAGCAGGGACACTAACAACAGCAAAAGCACAGCTTTCCCACCTCTGAAAGAAGAGACAGATTGACTATAAAAGGCAGATTCAAGAATTCAAAAAGCAGACAGGGCTAACAACCTGCATATTTCAATCACCTCAAAGCCCCACTCCATTACTCTGAGTAATGGATGCCAGGAATGACCTTGAGTCAACAAAACAAAGGTTAAACTATACTGTTTAAAAAGCAAACAAAGCACATAATACATTGTAAGTTTTTTTCCACAAAAAGTATAGTTAAAGTTTTTTTGCACATAATATCTTATTCCCTAACAGTAGTAGACAAATGAGGTACTGCTATATACATAAAGCATGAAGTCAGCATTTGAGAGAAGGAATGATGGACTTCACTGCCTCACCTGTACTTGGTTCTATACACGTTCATCATTTCACATTCCTTGACTTCCTTTTATAAGGTACCCAAATTAATACCCTCCCCTCCATACGGTTACCTTTTCAGAAAGTACAGACCCCACCAAAGTACAAACATACACCAAAGCTTACTATCTCTTTTCCACATCAGCCTCCTTTTCTTATCTTATACTGGGATAACTGACACACCCCCAAGACATCAGGTCCAGAGCCAGGCCTCTTCTCTTTTACTTTTGGGTAAGAAAGATAAAATCGTTGTTAGAGCTTTGCATTATATTCTCTCCTACACTCCTCTAGCAATCATATTGACATTATAAGTTGGTCAGAAGCTAGATTTAGTTGCAAAGTAAGGTCTCCTGTTCCATACCCCAGGTCTGTGCTAATGAATTCCTTGTCCTTGGGAGTAACACAGGCAGTTCAAGGAAGGACAAGAGAGAGAGGTGTAGCATGAAGAGCAGCTGGAGAAGCACCTCAGAGAGGGTTAAGTCTCCTCTCCCACCCCCAATATAAGGGACAAGAAGACGGACAGTCGCAGTCAATGTTACTGGCAATCACCAAGAGCTATAGGTCTATTATTACAAAAATACTGACTACCAATCTAACTTCTCAGTTAGCCTAGGCCAGTGGTCGGCAAACTCATTAGTCAACAGAGCCAAATATCAACAGTACAACGATTGAAATTTCTTTTGAGAGCCAAATTTTTTAAACTTAAACTATATAGGTAGGTACATTGTTATTAACTTAATTAGGGTACTCCTAAGGCTTAGGAAGAGCCACGCTCAAGGGGCCAAAGAGCCGCATGTGGCTCGAGAGCCGCGGTTTGCCGACCACGGGCCTAGGTGGAGAAGGCTGAAGTAAAATCTGTGAAGCTTCACCTCCCGGAGCACCACAGGCTGTTCCCAGGCTGCAGGTGGCTATAACATCACATAATCACACAATCTGATCTCAGAGCAGCTCCAGCAAGTAACACCCTTTACAGAACCCACCTCAACCACATATTTTCAACAGGAATCTGAAACATATTTTTTGGGTTTTTTTTTAAACATAGAAAGAGGAATGAAACAATTTAGTATATGCATTAGAATTTTTCCCTTTCTTCATACTGTTTTCCATTCACTCATTCAACTACCAAATATTTCCTGCACATCTACTATATGCTGTGTACAGTTAGGCTCAGGGAGAAGAGTACCTCAATTACCATCACTATTACAACAACTATAGCGCCTCATTACAACTGTGCTTTCCACCCCATCTACAAACCACCAGCGCTTAGTCCCTGAGTGACGTGACATCAGCTTCAGAAGACTGTCTCCTTTTTACTGTCTGCAACTATGGCCACAGAAAACAGAGCAGCCTTCTGATTCTGTCTGTGACTGCAGCATTTACCAGGAGACAACCACTGTGGTTACTACTGTAAAAAGGTACCAATTCAAGAGCTGAAGTAACTGGCTTCAGGGTTTACACCACTGAAATGGCAGGTCACACAAAGTTTGGGAAGCTGAAGACTGCCCAGCAGGTAAAGGAAAGAGAAACATTCAAGAACTTAAAATTCAGAAAAGATAAAGAGCAGAAGCTTTAAGGCTGTGTGAAAGAGTTAGAGTCTACAAATGGAAATCAAGAGAACAGACTAAAAGTCAAGGAATCAGCAATTCAATATGAAATAATTCTATGACATAAGGATTAGATGACAGCCCTGGCCAGTGTGGCTCAGCTGGTTGGAGCGTTGTCCCGCACACCAAAAGGTCCCGGGTTTGATTCCCCGTCAAGGCACATACCTAGGTTTCAGGTTTAGTTCCCATGGGTATGTTTGGGAGGCAAATGATTGATGTTTCTCCCTCTCTTCCTTCCCCTCTCTCTAAAAAAATCAATGAAGATGTCCTTGGGTGAGAATTTAAAAAAAGAGAATTAGATAGGAACAGTAAACAATGATTTGTTTATTCCCTAATTCAAAGTACCTAGAAAGAAAAGCAGAGCCACGTGTTCTCAAGTTCTCATTCTAACCTATTCATAGCTATCATCCTACTGGTTCCGGAGAAACACACAGAACAAACGAATGTCACATTTTCACCAGCCACGCTGAAGGAATGCTACGAGCTCCAAGGCTTCTCCATCACCCTTTACCGCCACCCATTCCTATCACTGCCCTTTACCGTGAGGCTGAGAGTCTGAATTCCCTGCCTCTGCTTTTTTCACTCTTTGATAAGCACTTTCAAATGCAGAAGGCCCGCCTGCGCACTGAGTACACTGCATGGTCCCAGGGGCCAAAGTCCAACACCCTCAAACTCTAGAAAAGTTACTTAAAACAAAACGTTAACTTTAAATCTACCTCGGATTGGCTCTGCGTCTAGGCAAGGAACTTCGCTCCTTTACACCTGTTCCCGGGTTTCGGAAAGACATGTCTTGAGGATGACAATACCCAGTACGTGGCGCGCTCTCGGGCTTGGCTCCAAGGTCCCGCCTAAGCTCCGGGAATGTGTGCGATGCACACACACACGCGGAGGCAGCGAACCCAGCGGAGGGAAATGTAGGCGTGAATTTACAGCTCAAGGAGAACAGGAATAACCGGCCAACCGCAGTCTTCATGACTGCATGACATGTGCATCGAGTCCTCCGAGCCAGCAGCCAAAGGGTCCCACCATGCCTACTTCCCTTTCCAGGGGAGAAACCACACCTCCGGGGAGAGACCGGCTGGGTGGGCACGACCCTGACACCTGGCTCTGGACCCCGCTCCGGCGCATCGGCATCTCTCCTTCCCCCGAACGATCAACTCCTCGGCCGGGGGCCCCCAGGGCGATGCGGCCACTGGGGGACCAAGATCTCCGGAATGACCAGCCCCAGCCGTGCCCCGTCCTCTCGGCTTTCCCTCCAACTTCCTTCCACCCCTTCCTTTCCCCCCGGGAGCCTCGCAGGGAACAGACGCCCGGTTAGAACTCAACTCCCATCAAACCCCCAAAACCAAGGACGCAGCCTGACAAGCGCTCACATTCATCCACGGCAACGTTTCAGGCTTTCTCTCGAGGGCGGGGCCATCACACCCGGAAGTGCAATCGCAAGCGCGCCCGCTCCGGACTCGGAGACCGTCTCACCCCCCGTACATCGCTCCCGACCTGAGGAGAACGCGGCCGGGGCACAGCGACCCCGCCTGCGGCCTGCGGGTCACTCGCGTTTCCCGGCCACGAGGTGGGCCCAGGGGTGCACGATCCTCTCCGGGCGCCCCCACCCCCCGCAACTGGCCCCCGAGGGGACATGAGGGCGGCACTGGTGCCAATCGCCTCAGGTGACCGTGTCCGGCACACGGGGGTTGGCCACTAGGAGGACCCCCCCCCCCCCAGGCGTCCCCAGGTAAGGCCGGCGCCGCAGGCGAGCCGAGGACACTCGGGCCGAGGCCACGTCCCGTCAACCGCCACCGCCCGCAGGACCCGGGGCGACGCGGCCGGAGCCCAGGCCGCTCTCCCGCGGGGACCACTCAGCACACGCGCCGAGCTCCCTGGGGAGGCGCCCCGGCCCCGCGTGCCACGCACCGTGCGCCGCCCGCACTTTCCCGCCAGCAAGGCCAGGGGCAGCGCCGGGGCCACGGGTCACGCAACCCCCGCCCCCCTCACGTTGCCCTCCAGCCGCTCACCTGCGGGGGCCCTAGGCTCGCTCCGTGGCCGCCCTGCGCCGCGCGCTGCAGCCCCCGCCGCCCCCGCCACCTCCGGGGAGGGGCCGCCCCACGCAGCGCTCACCGGCCCCAGCCGCCAGCACCGCTGCTGCCGCCACTGCGGCTCCCACCCACCCCCGGCCCGGCCATTCCCCGGGCCTCTCCCTGCGCTGAGCCGGCGGTCCCACCCCCACCCCCTGCCTCTCCGGCTCCCCGACCGTTGGTACCGTCCTAGCGTAACGCCTGCCTCTCGACCAATCCGAGGGCTCACTCCTCGAGGCCCCGCCCCTGCCCTCCGGTGGGCGGGGCTCCAGGCTCCGCTCGGGACCGCCCCCCTTAACCCTTTCAGTCCTGGGCCGGCCGCGGCCAGCCTGCTCTCCTCCTCCTCCGTCGCCCTGCCAGCCGCCTGCCGACAGAAAGTGGCCTCTGGCTTCTCCGGCTTTCTCTGTCCTGCTTTCCCGAAGCAGCAATGGGACTGCGAGCTGGGAGGCCCTCAGGTCAAGTTCCGTTTTGTGGGAAGCAATTTCCCTCCTCCTCCTGCCCTTTTCGTTTGCATGGACTTCTGCCCACCTAAATGCATCCCCTTGCCCAAGAGACCGGCCTTCCCCCAGGGAGCTCAAATCGCTCTTCCTTCGGACCCGAGCAAAGCTCCCTGCTACGGTTAGTTGCATGTGACGAAATTGTGATTCGCTTACTGCAGTATTAGTTGTTTAACGTCTGTCTCCTGCAACGGACTGTAAGCCCCGAGAGGGCTGGGCGGTCCTGGGTCCCCAGTGCTAGACACACCCGGTAGGTAGGCTCTCCCTGAACGGCCTGAAAGGTTCTCCCTGCCCTCCAGCTGTTTCTTGTGCACTGACTCCACGCAGAGCATCCACTGTGCCATGCACCCACGCATTTATCCGCCCCACACTAAGCTTGGGCTGAGTGTTCCTGCCACTGAAATATTATCATTCATGTAGCAACACATCATGGCCTAAGATAGTGGTTCTCAACCTTCCTAATGCCGCGACCCTTTAATACAGTTCCTCATGTTGTGGTGACCCCCGATTTCATTGTTACATATTGAACATAATTAAAGCATAGTGATTAATCACAAAAACAATATCTAATTATATATGTGTTTTCCGATGGTCTTAGGCGACCCCTGTGAAAGGGTCATTCAACCCCCAAAGGGGTCGCGACCCACAGGTTGAGAACCGCTGGCCTAAGATGTGTGATGGGAAGACAGAGCCTTCAGACCCTTTCAGCCTCCATGGTTCATTTAAGCCACGGAGAGTGGTGGGAAAAGTCCTCCTTACAGGCTGTGCCCTAACCCTCTCAGAGGATCGGTTTCCTCATCCGGAAAATGGGAGTTAATCCTAGGCCTTACTTCACAAGGTTGTTTCAGGACTAACTGCAGAAATGGGAGCACTTCTCTCAGAAGATCCTAGAGATCCTTGACACCAGCCCCAGGCAGTCCATTTAGGGAGGCAGCCCTCCTGCCGAAACCATGAATTACTGTGAGGAGCACACAGTCAAAGGCAGGGGGAGTTGTCCCAGCCTTTTACTGAAAGGCCTGAAAAGGTTTGGGCGTCATTCTCTGCCCAGGGAGCACATAATTCTTGGCAAAAGGAGCTGGATGGTAATGAGTCTTCCTTATTTCTCTGCACGGGAACATGGGTTGGCCTGCAGTCAGCTAATCTCCCTGAACCTTGTTCACTTGATGTTCAGATCATAAAGCAAAAGGGCACATCGGCAGTTCCTCTAAGACGCATCACCCCAACGGTCTCTCCTTTCTTATCTGTCATGGACAAAGTCAGCGAGGCCGGGGAGAAGGCCAGTGCGTCCTGCAGCCCGAGTTTGCTAGTGATCCCTCCTTTTAAGGATATTCCGAGAGAATGGTTTACGGTTTCCACTCCAGTGCTTAATTTCACATCCGTCAAATCCTCTATCCACCCCACACGCTGCAGGACAGACACCTTCCCCTCTTCCTTCCTCAGAGGAGAGCCATGGATTCCGGAGCCTCTGAGTCAAAGGCTTTCAGACAGCAGAACTGCCCTGCCCCCAAGTGTCCCCTTCACTAGGCCACGTTCTCCAGGCTCTGAGTGTACACACAGCACCAGCACAGTGCCAGACACTCCAGGATGTCGGTTTCTGCCCTCTCCTCCTGTGATGGGCCCATTTCCCAACCAATCGGCAGTCAATGTAGTCTAGGTATTGTGGGGGGTGCGATTGCTTGAGAAGGGGACTCTGCCTTCAAGGAGCTAGCATGATAGCACTCAGGAAGCAGCTGCAAGGAATACGGGGGTGTAAGTTACGCAGTACAGACTCTGTGATGACTGGGAGAATTCGGGTCTAGGAAGTTAGTGTGGGCTGGTACCACCAGGGAGGGAGGACAGGTGAGCAGACTCTGGGTGGGAGGAGAGAGGGACAATATGAACCAAAGGTAGGCAGTGCTAGGTAAACTTGAAGACAGACACACTCAGCAGATGATACATGATGGGAGAGTTGTTCCTCCCTCCCTCCCTCCCTCCCCCCCCTCCCTCCCCTCCCTTCCATCCTTCATTCAGTGAATATCTACCAAGTGCTACACATTGAGCAAAGACAAGGAAGGCCTGGCCCTTATCCTGAGATGCTTACAGTCTAGCGCTGACAAACAGAATGGAAGGTCAGGCAGAGCCCCCATTAGGAAGGTCTGAGCACTTTGCCAAGACTTGCATGATGCCTCCTTCACAACTCATGTGCTGTATTGTGCTTCTAGCCACCCTTGTCTAATCTCCCCCTTTCCCTCTCTTGTCCTTGTCCCCAAACTGCAAGGCTCTTAAAGACCGGTCTGCCGAAACAGGTTTGGCTCAGTGGATAGAGCGTCGGCCTGCGGACTGAAGGGTCCCAGGTTCGATTCTGGTCGGGGGCATGTGCCTTGGTTGCGGGCACATCCCCAGTGGGAGATGTGCAGGAGGCAGCTGATCGATGTTTCTCTCTCATCGATGTTTCTAACTCTCTATCTCTCTCCCTCCCTCTCTGTAAAAAATCAATAAAATATATTTTTTTAAAAAGAGGCTGGTCTGACTTCACTTCAGCATTATCTCCACCCGTGGGGTGCCTCATGCAGGGACCTTCCTTGCACTGCGGTGTTGAAGTGCATCGAGTCAAAATCAGAGCAGGAATCTGGCTGCCCCCCCTCAGCCAAGGGCGATGCACACAGGTCCTCAGCAGAGGATCCAGTGCAGAACCCTCCAGGGCCTGCTGAATCCAATGGCCACTCCTCTGCTCGGCACTTCGGGCCAGTCCACTTTTCCAGGCCCATTTTCTGCTAATTCCTTACCCTCCACCCTAAAGGGCTCACTTACTCTCAGAAGCCAGCTTCCCCTCCCCCCGCCCCCCGCCACTAATGATTGTGTTAGAGCAGGGGTCCTCAACTTTTTAAACAGGGGGCCAGTTCACTGTCCCTCAGACCGTTGGAGGGCCGGACTATAGTTTAAAAAAGAACTATGAACAAATTCCTATGCACTCTGCACATCTTATTTTGAAGTAAAAAAACAAAACGGGAACAAATACAATATTTGTATTTGCATGTGGCCCGCGGGCCCGTAGTTTGAGGACCCCTGTGTTAGAGTCTTCCTCTGGAAACTCCACCTTACCCCACCTCCAACTCCACCTGTGAAAAACATGACATAGATCTCAAATGCCATTTGCTCATGAAGCCCTTTCCTGGCCTTCCTTTCTAACTGTGGTTTCTTTCCTGGGCGTCTGCACCTCAGTCCCTTGTTTGCACCTCTTGTAGGTTGTATTTCCTTCTCGGCCCCTTCATCATTGTAAGCATTTTCCTTAAATTGTTTCAGAATTTCCAGTTTTCTGACAATTTGTCAAGTACTAGGACTCGGATAACAGTCCAGCAATAGGCAAGGTCTGTGGGGAATATTGTCTCAAGATGGCTGCACACACGAATGAACACACACACACAAACACCCTCCTTTTAAGAAAATACACCCACGACGATGGATCTTACTGAAACTAGTGAATTCTGCATCAAGAGAATTGAAGGGAGCGGGTACCACCAGGGAAGGAGGACAGGTGAGCCAAATCCGGGTGGGAGGAGAGCGCATGCTGTTCTAGGGTGTAGGAGCCTGGGAGAAGGTGAGGGGACATTAGTGAGTGAAGGAGCATACCTGTCCCTTCCCTGCTAGGAGCACTGAGTAAGGATGCGGAAGTGGCTGAACTAAAGTCACAGCATCATTCATTGTGGTGCCTGTGTACCTGTTTAGTGACGTTAGTCAGTAGTAGGTAGGTTATTCTCAGGCAATTCACTTCTTTACAAGTTTGAGGAAAGTATTGCTTATATAAAAACATTTGATTCTTGTGGCTTTTCCTAGTGCCTATTTGATACTCATGTGGCACGTTAAAGGGAGGGATAGCGGGGGAGGGATTGCTCCCTGGTTAGGTCTAACGGGTGGTGGGGATGAAGTGGGGGAGGGGGAGAAAAGGGTTATTGTCAGGGGATGGACAGTTGTTGTCAGAATGTTGCTTTTAAAAAGTGCTGACAGGAGGAAACCAACCAACCTCAAACACACCAACAAAAGCAGTTCAATGCCCTCCTTTCAACGACCTCCGAGTAATCAAAGTAATCAGGTGGCACGCAGGGATGTAGTGGCCTTGGATTTGGTCCAGTCCCCTCAAGTTGCTGATGTAGAAACAGGTCCGGAGTTGAAGTTAACCCGCCCAGAGAAGAACAACTGGTTAGCGTAGGATCAGAGCTAGAGATTGGATTCCAAGTCCAGTCCTGCCTCCTGGTACCTACCGGATGGGCTCTCTGATACCCTAGGGTCACCTTCTCTCCTCGCCCAGGCCTCCTTATCAGAAAGGAGCCGTGTCTCCCTGGATCTGGCTAGTGATGAACTCTCTCAGCAGAACATATGGCTCTTACTATACGGGGTGGACACTAGAATATGAGGATAGCAGCCACCACACACTCCAGCTGAGACAGAGTGCCAAGAAACGCGCAACCCCCCCCCCCCCCCGCCCCCCACCACCAACCCGGAGCTGAGATCCAGACGCCTGGAGAGGGCACAGCCATCCGCATGCACCAGGGTGGTGTCCTCTCCAGCAGAGGCAAGTCCTCATGAGCCAGGCGGTGCCCTCTCTGGATCCTCAGCTCTGGGCGTGGAGGGGAGGGTCTTCCTTGGCGCTCTGTCTCAGCTGGGGCAGGCGGTGGCTGCTATTCTTGTATTCTAGAAACTTCTATTCACTTTTTACTAGCTAATCCCTCCTGACTCCAATCCACTGTTACAGTTAATAATCCTTGGTATTGAACTTTCTCTGTTCAAATACTGACTAGTTTTTATTTCCTGATTAGACCCTGATGGATATAGTCCTTTTCTGATTAGCTTTTGGGTGCCTTTTTAAAAAGTTTTCATCTGTTTAATTTTCTCCATTGTTATTATTTCAGTACAAAAAGCTCTGCCAGTTGGCTCTCGCTCCTCTTTACAAATTGAAGCATTATTTCTAACAATCTCACCCTCTTTAAGAAATCCTTCCTTGGAGCTTCCCGACTTGTGTGCCCTTCATGCCTGGCCTGCCTTCACGGCACGTTGGAAATCTCCTGGGACTCTCCTGTGTGCGTCCCAGTCAGCCAAGTGATCCTGAATTTTGTCATTTTTGTCTCCTCGTTCTTCCTTCCTGTCTTTGCAGGTGTTTGCCTTTAAAAAATACCCTTTGAGGCCTTAGTGACAGGCTCGGGTTTATGTTTCTTTAGTCTTGCTTTAAAGCAAATTTTAATTAACTTGTTATCCTTTGTGGAGAGTCTATATTTATTAATATCACTACTAAGATTCTCATAAGGAAATGGTTTTATTTAGGGGAAAAATTCTTTTGTTTTAGTGAGGTTTGGGGAGGAACCAAAAAAAGCACACACGTGTTTATTCGAGCAACTTGCCATATTATTACTTGTCCTTTTACTGCAATGGTTCCTTAAACTACTGTAACATTTAAAAAGCTTTTTGGTATTCTATGCTGAGGATCTACCGTGATTTATTCAGCAGGTTTCCATTTGTTGTACATTTAGGTTATTTGCATTCATTTGCCACTGAGAAATTTTTATAAGGGTCATGGGGCAGACCCGTGTAACAGGCAGCTTGTCACATACACAGAACAGCTACACACTCAGAGGCTCTGGAGAATCTGTGAGCCACTGGATTTATCTTCTTTGATGCCCCATCCAGCTGCCAAGGGCAGAGCACCCTGCCCGTCTTCTCAGCTGGCTAAGCGGCAGCTTACCCAAGAAAAGATGAAGTTCATGGTCTTCAACTTGTCTTCAGTTTCTCCTTGTCCCCCTTCTTCTCTATTTTAAGAATGTTACTCCTAATTTTGCCTTCAATATACGAAAAAACCTATTACTGGTTTCACTTGCATGCAACTAAACAGTGTGCTGATGAGTAATTTTATGCCTCTGAGTTAGTCTCATACCATGACACACAAAGTTTCTGTGCTCGCTCTCCCACCTAAACCACGTGCTCACCCAGCACCGTCTTCCGCGGAGAAATCAGGCCCTCACCTCTGGTGGGTGCCCTGCACCATCCAGGCTCATCGGGCTGCAGCACATGCGTGGGGGAGAGTAGCCTTCAGCCTCTCCGGTTATAACACGCCCCCAATAACGACCCAGCGACACAGAAATCAACAGAGGCGACTCAACGGAAAGCTAAGTTCTGGAGAAACTTCCAAGGGAAGTGAAAAGAATTTGGACCCTTCAAGCCCTTACCCGCCTCCATCCGCAAACACAGACTGGCAATTCACAAGTCAGTGCAAGGTTTTCCACATCCAACGGTTTGGAGGAATGAGAAAAAAAAAAAAAAGTCAGAAGTAAAGCCCGCCGTACAGTGCCTTTCCTTGTCCTTTGTGAAGCTCAAAAGAGCCGCAAGTAACAACATGCTCCTTCTGAGCTGAAGCCGACAGGGGCCGAGGCGCCCCAGGACAGTGCCCCTTTCATGGGTGTGGGTGAAGACTGGGCTTATTCATAGAACTTGCTGGGCTGTTAGACACACCCTTTCTGGGCGCTGCTTGAGCACCCCAGGGCTGACCTCTAGAGGGCAGTAAGGGGCCCGCTTCCGAAGGGCCTTCCTCTGGAGGAGCACCCTGAGGCTGAAAGCCTGTACGTCCTTGGATGTGTCGCTCTAGCTAGGCTTTCGACCCACGTTTCCCGAGATGCTGCCAGGTGCCAGGCCTGGGAACAGGGCACCGGCTCGTGATGAGACAGACACGCGCGCCCGGAACCACGAGACTCTTTTCCATGCCTCCGGCTCATGTAATACACACCCACCCGCCGGCTATCTGTGCCAGCTCAAACAGAAGGGGGGCGCGCAGGGGAGCCCGTCGGGTTAGAAGAGGATAGCCAAGGAAATGGACCCAGCAGTTTCTTCTTAGCATGCACCCTAATGAATAAAGCCAAAATTTCCAAAGGTGCTCTTATTCATGTACCTAAGATTGAGAAAATACCAGTTTTCCATATTAAATATGTCACCACCCTTAAAAATGTTTTTCTTATTTTCTTGTTATGTCGAGGTGGGGGAGGTACTGGTGGGGGTTGTAGGAGGCAGCTAAAGCCCCCCCCCACCCCCACCCCCCCCTCGGGCTGTCTCTCACCAGGCCCTACATTAGGCGCCAAGAGTGGCATCTAATACTGTCCCTGCTGTGGAGGGGGTTACTGTGTCCGGGGAGTCAGCACACACATTTAAAAAACTGCAATACAGGTAATGAGTGCTGCTTATTAATCCACCCACTGGATCACTCTGTCATTGTTTATTGAGCACCTCCTGTGAGCCAGCCACAGTCCTGGGCCCTGAGAGTGAGAGTCCTTGTTCCCTGGATGCACAGCGCAGGGAGACCGTAGGAGTAGAAGTTGCCTGATGAAATACAGGATGGCCAGCGACATCGGAATTTCAGAAAATCAAAGCGCAAGTTTTTAGTATGTGTGTGTCTCCCGCAGTATTTTGATTGATGATGTCTGCCAGCCCTTCTTAGAAGGAGGCCAAGTGCCAGGGAACCCAGAGGGAGAAGGACTCCCTCCAGGTCCCTGCTGCAGTGGCATCTCCTCCCCGAAGCCCCCATGACCATCCCTGCACCTGAGCTATTCTGCAAGGATGGTGTGCACCTGTGTGTTTACCATCAGTCTCGCCCAGGAGGATAAAAGCTCCTCCCAGTCAGGGTCCTTTTCCATCCTATTCGTGGTCCCAGTTCCCAGCGAGTCAGTGTGTAGTCACCGATGGTTGAGTCAATGATTATTCCTGGGGAGACGGGAGGAGGGCATGGGGGGTCAGGGAAGGCGTCACAGGGGGGATCATTGGAGTAGGGGCTCAGAGAAGCACATGCGCTGAGGAGTGAAGGACATGACCTTGTGGGGAACGGTGGGTGCTCTATACGACCAAGGCTGACTGACTGAAGGCCCTAACCCTGCCATTCCCTAAACCCCCGGTGGTCCATGAGGTCTGGAAGGTTGGTGTCCACGGCAGCTCACTCACTGGGAGGAGCCCTGGATGTAACTGGTGACACGTTTTCCTCTGTGCCCTCAAAGGGGCTCAGAGCAAATGACCTCAGAGCAAATTCTCCCTCAGGGAGTCGTGGGGGTGGCTTGGCCGTTTCTGAGTGGTAATGTCTGCGGATTAAAGAGCAAACACACAGGGATGGGCAATGCGCGAATGGCGTTTCACAGGATAATTCCGAAGGCGTGGGAACAGTGGGGTAGGAAATGAAGCTCCTGGTGTCTGCTCTGAGCCAGGCCCTGTCTTATTCCCTGAAGGCCTCTACCATCGTCCTACTTGAGCTCAGAGGAGCGAAAACCAGGTTCCAAGAGGAGAAGGCAGAGTTTTAGCGGGGATTTTCTTTTATTAAAAAATTTAAATTCACACACAATAAAAGCCACTCTTTTTTTGGTGACAGTGTATGCGTTTTTATACACATACAGATTTCTGTAGCCACCGCCTTCGACAGGATACAGAACAGCTCCTTTACCCCAAAAGATTTCTCTCATGCTGCCCCTTTTGTATTCCGACCTTTCCCCTTTCCCTAAACTCTGGCAACGACTGATCTGTTGTCTCTTCCGATATTTTTATCTTTTCCAGAGTCATATAAACGGAATCATGTAGTATGTAAACTTTCAAGATTGAGTTTTCACTCAGCACAATGCACTTGAGAGTCCACCGTGTATGTATGTGTGTGTGTATATATGTGTGTATGTGTGTGTATGTGTACGTGTGTATGTATGTGTATGTGTGTGATTCAGCACCTACTTTGAGTGAGACACTGTGCTAGGGATTGTCATACAGAAAAGAGGAGGCATTGGGCCCGTCCTCAAGAATTGTACACTTAGTGCAGCAGTTCTCAACCTGTGGGTCACGACCCCTTTGGCGGTCGAACGACCCTCTCACAGGGGTCGCCTAAGGCTATCCTGCGTATCAGATATAAAATAAATATCAAAAATTACGATTCATAACAGTAGCAACATTACAGTTATCAAGTAGCAACGAAAATAATTTTATGGTTGGATCACAACATGAGGAACTGTATTTAAAGGGCCAGAAGGTTGAGAACCACTGGCTTAGTGGAAGCCAGTCAGCTTTGAACGCGAGATCACAGCTACATAAGTCTTGCCATTCTGGGTCAAAGATGTGCCGACAAAGAAGTTTGTTGCCTTTCTTGTTGTCAACCTCCGAGGTGATGTTTCTCGCCTGTCCCCGGCTGCTAGTGGCCACCGTCAGGCCTCAGAGCAGTGATGGCGAACCTTTTGAGCTCGGCGTGTCAGCATTTTGAAAAACCCTAACTTAACTCTGGTGCCGTGTTAGAAATTTTTTGATATTTGCAACCATAGTAAAACAAAGACTTATATTTTTGATATTTATTTTATATATTTAAATGCCATTTAACAAAGAAAAATCAACCAAAAAAATGAGTTCGCGTGTCACCTCTGACACGCGTGTCATAGGTTCGCCATCACTGCCCCAGAGTATTAAAGCAGTATTGGGTCTGAGCAGAGTGGGTAGAAGATGAAGTGGAGAAACAGCTGTGCTGAAGCCCAGGGTCCTACAAAGATAGTTCTCTATCCTCCGGCCCTAACTTACTCCTTTCGTCCATCTGAGTGGGGCCCAGAGATCACACTGCCCCATCCTTTTTTTTTTTAGGTCCCCCCACCCTCAACACACACAAAACAAAACCCCAAAAACACTCCTTCCCCCTTCAAAACAAAACAAAACTGCTCGGCCTCTTTCATTTGGTCAAAAAACACAAACTTCTGTTAAAAACAAGAAGACAGACCCAAAATGGAGCTGCTCATGCTAAGCCCGATGTCACCAAACTGAGACTTAAATAAATTACAACTCATTTCTCCCAGAAATGGAACCTTAAACTAGTCAGTCAGGAATCGCCTGATCAGCTCTAGTTAGGCCATCTGCCTGATAGACCCCTGCTATTCCCTAAAGGAAAGTAATTTTGCAATAACCACCCCACTTTTTTGGCCTAAATTCCTTGTTCCTGCTCCCTTCTGCCTATAACGTCTTTCATTTTGTGCAGCTCCTCAGAGCACCTATCTGCTAGAATGGCTGCTTGAATAAAGCCAATAAGGTCTTTAAAATTGACTCAGTTTAATCTTTTTTTTTTTTTTTTACATTTTCATTCATATAAGCTCATGCAAGATAGGAGAAATGGCATCTCCAACACAGCAGACATTTCGGACACATGCACACTGAACTAATATTTGGTGACCGACTGAATGAATCTACAGTATTTATGTTCCAACAGCTTTAAATCACACACCCACTTCCCCTCCTCCCTTATACACCGCAGAGGTTCCAGTGTCTAAACCTGCTTTCTCCTTCACCATTTGAATCGATTTTCTCAAGTGCCATTAAATCTTTCCCGGGCACAGCGGCTTTCCTGGGGAATTCCGGGAGGGATGCAGCGCAGCTGGAGGTGAGGCAGGCCAACAGGCATTGTTCTGCTTCAACACAGTTTCAGTGGTTTGCTTTCCTGCCCCCTAACACACCTGGGAAGCTTTTCATTCTGTCGTGCAACAAAAATATGCTGGTATTTACCCTGTGCCAATCACTCTGCCGGAGGCCAGGGTACCGAAGTGAGCAAAACACAGTCCAATCTCAGGCCTTAAATCCTGCAGCTCACAGTGCAGAGAGGTGAGCAATAGAGTTGGGGCTGGGGACAGACAGGGACAGGCACTGAGGCGGCGCGGGGCGGAGGCTCCTCCACCAGGCTTTGTTATTTTTTAATTTTTTCTTCTGGAAACTTCCAAACATACACAGATGTTGAGAGGATACTACAACACACCCTCCCGCATCCATCACCCAACTTTGACGATTGATGACAATATTCTGCCATTCTTATGTCCTGCCCCTGTTTTCTTCTGGAGTATTGGACAACTGTCCCAGGCCCATTTCGCCCATTTCGCATTTCTCTGTGCAGCTCTAACAGACGAGGCATGCCCTAGGCCAGTGGTCGGCAAACTGCGGCTCGGCAAACTGCGACTTGCGAGCCACAAGCGGCTCTTTGGCCCCTTGAGTGTGGCTCTTCCACAAAATACCGACTTCTGCACATGGGCCACGAAGTTTCAAATGCACTGTACGTGCGCGCCCGCATGTGGTATTTTGTGGAAGAGCCACACTCAAGGGGCCAAAGAGCCGCATGTGGCTCGTGAGCCGTGGTTTGCCGACCACAGGCCTAGGCAGTCTCGAAGGGGGCAGGAAAGCTTCCTGGGGACAGTGGCACCTAAACTGAGGCCAGAGGAGAAGGGCTAGCAGGCAGGCAAAAGAAACGGGGGAGGGATAGAGAGAGAAGGATGCAGTGGTGTGGCCAGAGCAAGGGGCAAGGTGGGGCAGGCCTGCAAAGCCAAGACAAATGATCCGGCTTCACACACACACACACACACACACACACACACACCCAACCCCCTCCCCCCCACCCCCACCCCCACCCCCACACAGAGAAGAGCCGTGGCAGTTTTGAGCAGGGCGTGATGGGACCAGATTTGCCTGTTGGACAATAACTCGGCTGCAGGGATTGTGGACTGAGGTGGGGGAGATGGGCGCTGAGGAGACTAGAGGGGCTTTTATTCCCTGAAAAGCTACAGGGGGCAGGGGGCTGGGTGTGAACTCTGGAGCTCCCCAGCCTTGCCTGTGTTGCATTTTTATTGTTACTGTACAAACCCCAGCCTGGCTTCTTACAAACGGAGTGGCTTTGACTTGGCACATAACGGTTCAGCTTTTCTGAGCCTCTCAGTCCTCGTCTGTCCCAAGCACAGCATTTGCTTTACATGGGACCTTGATCACAGTGGCGATGAAGAGATAGAGCCTAAATGAATCAAATGCTTCAACTGCCTGGCTGTGCGCCCACTCCTTCCTCCAGCCCAGATTGCAGCATTCAGGTCCCTTCCCTTCCAGAAAATTCTGTGGTCAGAGAAAGAGCACAGAATTGGGGCTGGGGACCCAGAGACTAGAAAATTCAATGCTCCTCCTCACCTGGAACCTTCTCGAGAGGCAGCTCCCCTGGCCGCCCCCATGTTCCCAAACCTGCCCGCGGGCCTCTGCTCAGGCCCTTTCCCTCACCTGGAATGCAGGTGTGTGCACGCGTCTGTTTACTCTGCATTGCTAAGCGAGCACTCACCATATTTGGGACCCTGTGCCCTGTGCTCTGTGATCTGGGGGCCTGAAAATGAGTGAGAAACAGCACTCGGCTCCCCTCAAAATCCTTCCTATCCTTTGAGCTCATGCCCATCCCCTCCATGGCACCTCTCATGCCCATGCTGAGCTCAGATGGTCCAGAAGCCACAGTCCAATAACAGCATGGAGTTGAGGGCCCTGACGGGGACAGGTCACCAGAGAAGAAGTCAGCAGATTCTGAGGGGACCAGGTCCCTCCCCACAGGTCCTGTGATGTGAGTAGGGACAGAGCTGGGCTGGTCAGGGAGAGCCTGAAGAGGTCAAAGGGCCAGGGGACCACATTGGTGCCAACGTGCCTCTCCTGCTGCTGCACCTCCACAAGTGGCCACACGGGGTCAGTGTCCTTTCACGCTTCAGTTGGCGCGCCTGAGTCCCACAGCCATCCCTGCCCCCTTTCTGCAGCGTTGTGCCTAATTGTGAAGAACTTCCCTAAGGCTGGGAGCCATGTGGCCCATTAGGCCAGAGGGACCCAATGGACAGAGAGGACGAAGATTACAACCACAGTCACACTGTTTCACCGGGAGCAGCAGGGGCCCTGCCCAGCCGCTCACACCGCTGGCTCCAGGCTAATTCAAACACAGAAAGCACTCATTTGGACGACATGGGGTTGGCAGGAAGGTCTGCCAGAACAGGGAAGGAGTCTGACTTATGCGCGTTTAGGAAGATGGAACGTCATGCCCCGGAGGAACGTACGTTCTGTTCTGTCAGTCCCAACGAAGAGGAAAACTGACGTGGTGTGCTTATAATTGTGCACGCTGCATTATTAGGTATAATCCTGACGGGGGAGGAGAACCTCCTGGCAGAAGAGAAGTTGGACATCGGTGAGAGCTGAACCCTGCCTGCCCTTTACATTTACAGCGACGGAGAGAATCTCCTGCAAGCTGGCTTCTGCCTGTGCGTTTCGAACCTTGTTCCTCTTCCACTTGCCACCGACTGCCGGGGCCGGGTGTCGCAGGTCACATTCATCCTGCACGGTGACCTTTGGTGGACAGCAGGGAGATTCCAGGTCTACACTGGGGAAAGGCACTAGGAAGTGACTGCAAATCCCACCTAGAAATGCACCCTCAATTCGTGTCCTCTTAGCAGAGACTAAAAATGCCCACAGCCACTCCAAACACGCCCAACATGAAAGGAAGTGTGACTGACCAAGGATTGCCAGTGGGGAGAGACTGGCGTCTTCATTGATTATAGTTAATATATCTCACTTTCCCAACTTTGATGAATTTTTAAGCAATTGTTAACAGCCTCTCCCTTGAACCTGGAAGAAATCCTTGTAGGTGAGGGTTCCTAATGCCTAAGCTTCATGAGCTTCATGGCAAACCTACCCTGGCCCGGGACCCCTCACTCTCTCCTTCTGTCCTTCCTCCTGCTCCCAGGAACTCGCTTGCCTTCCGTGCTCCACTGCCCGGCTGTGTTGCTTCTGGGTGGAAGGTGGAAAGGTCTTGGTCCCAGCCCTCTGGGCCTTGCCCTTCCTTCTAGCGGACACACAGCCCTTCCAAGCTTTCCACTGATTTGACAGCCAGAGGCTCAGACATAGGGAACAAAACAGGTTCTTCTAACAAGTCTTTACCTTCTTGCCACTTAGGTGCCCATGATAGACTAAGCCCCACACAGGTGTTGATGGTATAACTTCACCCGAGGTCAGAGAGCTGAAGGGAGTAATCATGTTTCCGAGGAAGTCAGATTTGGGATCTTCTGGGGCTTTTATCCCTGGAGGTGGGGGTAGAAGATCTAGGTTGGCAGGATGGGTAGAGCTTGGGCAGCTGGTGGCTGAGGCTGGGGCCACTGCCACCTGCCCTCTGGCGCCCCCAGGCCCTGCCCTGAGTTGCTCCCTAGATGAGGCCGGGTGTCCCAAGGGCAGAGGCTGTGTCTTATTTATCTACCTGACCTCTGCACCCAGCATGGTTCTTGGGATCTAGTTAGCGCTCAATGAGTGCTGAATTTGAACAGCAGGATGGAGCTGGGGAATCCCAATGCTCCCAGGTGGCCCCTGGGGGAATAATCAAGGCGCATTCCACCAGGCTCTGAGGCCCGCTCTAAAAGAATACCGGTTATCTAAATAAATAGATAAGTGACTGAGGGAGCAGCTGGGAAGGAGCTGGCAAGTTGGAGGCAAAAATCTCTGGTCATCACGAGGAAAATGAGAACTGGGTTAAAAAGATGGATTGGAAACCTATTCTCTCTCCTCCTTCCCCAAACTCACTTATCAAGTTTCATTAACAAAGTAAAAAGGTGTGAGTTCCCAGGGCCAAAGATAAGAGATGTCAACCACTGTTTAGAAGACACAGTGGGATAAATGCAAGTGGCCTGTCGGGGTCGAGGAGGCTGCGGTAGAGGCCAGCTTCCTCCGAAGGTGGGAAGAGATGGGACAGAGAACCAGGGCCAGGGGGGACCCTCCTCCTCTCCCTTCCCCTCCCCTGGAAGCTCATTAGCTGCAGAAACAGACCAGGTGGACCAGGAGGATGGGGAGAGAGGCACACAGTGAAATCAGGGACTGTGAATGCAAGTCCCAGCCTGTGCCCTCCCTGAGACCCAAGCGCCCTCCTGCGCTCCGTTCCAAGCAGCCGGGCGGCTACCTTCTAGGGGGGGAGGTTGGAAGATTCTTCTCTAGAAAACCTGACTGAGCAGACCAAGAGGAAAGGCTTATAGCTACTGAAATTTGGGTCCTCTCAACAAATAAGCAGGCCCACGCCCTGGCCCCACACTCAGAGGCAGCCCAGGGTCCCAGAATGGGGGACGATCACTAGTAAACACACACACACACACACGCACACACTCACACACACGCACTCTCACACACACACGCACTCACACACACACTTTGCCTTCTGCTCATGTTTTAGGGGAAATGCTGAGAAAACATTATTTAAAACAATCACCACTTTATTACATCTCCAAAGTAAGTAGAATTATTCTATTCTGCTAGGGGTTGGACTGAGTTTTGAAAACCATGCTTTTTAATGAAAAAGGCTTACAGCAACTCCGAATCACTAATATTATTCATGTAGCTGTGGGTTTATGCTGAATGTAATGATCTAAATAAGTTTTCACATAATTCAAGAATAGGGGTGTTTACTATGCACTTGTTTTATTAAAAACAAGTTTAATGCAAATGAAATTTCTTACTTTTTATTCCTTGGGTGTCAAGAGTTTTTAATAACAGAAAAAAAACCAGTGTATAGTATCTGCAATCTGATTTGGGATTTTCCCTAGCAAAGCATTTTACTGGGGAAAAACCCACCCTTATTTTTTTCCTTTAGAAGGTAATATATTTTGATTAGATTTTGCTTTTTTGGTTCATGTGTTTTTTATCCTTATCAGACAGCCCCCAACATTAAAGACAGACATAAAAATAAGCCTACAAAAATAAACAGAAAAAAAGCGATCCAGGAAACAATAGTGTAAGGTGCTGAAGAAAACAAACAATTATAATCATCTTCAGGAAGATCAAGACCCGTTAAAAAAAATAGAGGATTCTATATATAAAGGAACAAACACCCAGAGAAAAAGAAGTAGCTCTTGGAAATGTAACATATGATAGTCAAACTAAACTCAGTGTGTGTGGGGGGGGGTGGGGTGGGCGGAGCGATGGAATATGAACTCGTGGAACTCCCCCAAAATAGAGCAAAAAAAGACAGAGAGATGAAAATAAGGAGGTCAACTATACCAAAGAAGTTTCACTGGGAGAGACCAGAGAAATTGAGAACAAGGCACAATCAATAAACAAATGCAAGAAACATTTTCAGCCCCGAGGACATAAATCACCCGCTGAAAGAACCCCAAGGACCAGCCGGAGGATGAAAACCGACCCACATGGCGGTACTTCATCCTGGCTTGTCAGACCGCCAAGCACCAAGAGGTGATCCTATCGGCGTGTGAGGTAGAGGAACAGTCACTACAAAGACCAGCACTAACAGGAGATGAGGCTGCTCGCTGGCAGCCGGGAGCTAAAAGACAAGGAGTGACACCTTCGAAATAATGGGGACAATGCCTTCTGGCCCTGAATTCTGTTTGCAGCCAAACTTACTCCTGGGAGGGCGGACTAAAGGCATCTGGTCGTGCACAACTTTAAGTTAATTTACCTCCCACCGTGACCTTTTCTCAGGAAGCTACTGGAGCAGGAGCTCCACAAAAAATGAATAGCCTGGAGAGTGTGGCTCAGTGGTTGAGCATCAACCTATGAACCAGGAGGTCACGGTTCGATCCCCAGTCAGGGCACTTGCCCAGGTTTTGGGCTCCATCCCTAGTAGGGGGTGGGCAGGAGGCAGCCGATCAATGATTCTCTCTCTCTCATCATTGATGTTTTTATATCTCTCTCCCTCTCTCTGAAATCAATAAAAACATTAAAAACATTTTTTTTAAGTGAGGGAGTAAACCAAGAAAGAGAAAGATAGGGGCTGCAAGCAACTCGGGAGGAGGAATTTCTAGGAGAAGGCGAAGGGACGGCCAGGACGACAGCCCTGGGCTCTCAGGCCCAGGTAGAGCGGGAGCTGAGAGCGGGGACGCGGGGCCCTGAGAAAAACAAGGGTCCCGTTACTCAGTGCCAGGTCCCGGAGAGGGCGTTTTGGGGAAAAGTTAATGACAGGCTCCTGGAGGGTAAAGCAAACAACAAAGGCAGTTCTCGATATGGGTGGGCAGAGGGAAGAAGCCATGCAACCCAGCGTGAGCAGACTGAGCTGGGAGCGGTATTTACCCAGTAATAATGCAAATACTGACTTTAAAAAAATACATTTTTATTGATTTCAGAGAGGAAGGGAGAGAGAGAGAGAAACATCCATGTTGAGAGAGAACCATTGATCAGCTGCCTCCTGCGCACCCCCCACTGAGGATCAAGCCCACAACCCGGGCATGTGCCCTTGACTAGAGTCGAACCTGAGACCCTTCAGTCTACAGGCCGACGCTCTATCCACTGAGCCAAACTGGCTAGGATGCAAATGCTGATTTTTAAACATTGCCACCCATTACTGCGAGGTGGGAGTGTGTGTGTGTGTGTGTGTGTGTGTGTGTGTGTGTGGCGGGTAAGATAAATCAATCCTTCTTTTTCATGGTGGAAGTTAATAAAGGCTGTCTAAAATGAAAAAGAAATGAAGAATTAGCCTTTAAATAAGGAGGTGAAAATTTTAAACCAGCTGAAAGATGTACAAGTGGTTGCCCCTGGGGCCGGGGCTTGGAGGGCTACAGGGGATGCAGATGGCTCTTGGTTTTTGTTAGAAGCCTTGAAGTACCATTTAACTCTGAAAACCTCCTTTTGCTTTTATTACACTAAACGCAAAAAATGGCAATTCCCCAAACCTCTGCCCCCACAAGCCCTCTGCACTCAGAAACCGGGTTGCCATGAATCTAAGAAAGGGCTTCAATGTCCCCCCTAAAGCCCACCAGAGTTCCCCAAAGCAAAAGCACCCCCTCTGCTCCTTTGTAAGAGAAAGAAACCCAGCCGACAGCACACCAGCGGGTCAAGCTCTGCGCCAATTCCCCCGCCTTCCTTCCAGCTGCTGGGCCTCTGCCAAGACTTGGTTCTTTACTGAATCAAAGCAGTAAACCCTAAATCTCCTGCCCCACCCCCCATACCAGATCCAGCCAAACTGACTTTGCAGGATTTATTAAAACTGGAGGAATCTAACCTACGAAGGGACATACACACACACCTCGAACCACAAGGCATCTGCACGATCCCTATTGTCCTCCGGAGAGAGCAGAATGGACGGGCTGCCCTGGGAGGCCCAGCAGATGGGAAACTCATTACAGATGTGAGCCTCGGAGTCGGAGGGACACTCGAAGACCTGTGCATTTGAGGAGTTCAGGGGTATTCATGGGTTGCCTGGAAACCAGAGACCAAATAGGAAACAGGAAGCCGGAGGAGAGTGAGGCTTGAATATTTCAGCATCATTTCCAGAGGGAAGGCTGCGTGCCAATGCCTGAGGGCTGCGACTCTGGTCCTTATTTCTCTTCAGCCTCAGGTCCTCAGGACTCCTTTCACCTCATCGCGCCCCCCCGCCCCCCAATCTCACTTAGAGGTAGATGTAGGCTTCTTATAGGGTCCATGTTAGCATCCGCGTATGTGTGTGTGCGCGCGCACACACACACACACACACGCACACGATGTGAAACCAATTTCTGGAAGTTTCACAGAAGTATCATCTCACACCTCCAGGTTTCCTGCAGCTGCAGGGGCCGCCTGTGCAGGGCACTGATTTACTGCTTCCATTTGTGCGTCCCTGGGTGAGGCTGGGTCTGTCTGAGTTCGACCCAGAATTCACTGCGGGAGCCGAGTGTGGCCAAGCTCAGAGAGTGCCTGGGACCCAAGGGAGGCCAGAGCATGAAACACAAGCGTCCCCCAGCCCAACTCACCAACCCCGTCTTTCTGTGCTGCAGACACAGGCCTGGCCTGTGTGTGTACGTCCCTCCATCGAATAGATTCCTGTGCCCCTTACAGTCTGTGCGTCTGTCACTGCCAACGCCCGTGGAACCCCCTCCCTCCTCCTGCCTGAAGATCGCCATGGGGGCTCCCGTTCTTTGTGCTCACCCCTCCTCCACACCCCATAGACCTGTGACTGCCGTTCTCGTTTGGCACCAGCATCTGCGCCCTTGAATGTCTGGGAAGTGTGTGTGGTGTGAATTTCAGGGTCAGGCTAACCTTGCTTCCATCACTGACTAAATATGGAGCAACCCAACCTCTCTCAGCCTTGGTCTCTTCTTCTACCAAAAACAAACAAACAAAAAAAACCAACATGGCGGATCCTCTCCTTCGGTGATGTAGCGAGGACTGGGGGATATGAAATATCTGGGTCTTGAGTAGACGATTCTCCAAAGGAGACATGCCAATAGCCAACAAGCACATGAAAGGCAGGCCAACACCGCTAGCCATCAGGGAAATGAAAATCAAAACCACAATGAGATACCACTCCATTCCCACTAGAACGGCTGTAAGAAAAATGAAAAATAACAAGTGTTGACGAGAATGTGGACAAATTGGAAGCCTCATACATCACTGGGGGGAACGTAAAACGTTAACTGCTGTCGAAAACAGTCTGGCAGCTCATCAGACAGTTAAACATGGAATTACACATGACCCAGCAATTCCACCCTTAGATATATACCCCAAAGAATCAAAACCAGACACTCAAACAAGAACGTGTACACGAATGTTCACAGCAGCAGTGCTCCCAACAGCCAAAGTGTCCTTCCACTGATGCATGGATAGTGTCCTATCCACACAACGGAATCTTATTCAGCTACAGAGGAATGAAGTTCTGATACATGCTAGACCATGATGAGCCTATACCAGTGATGGCGAACCTATGACACGCGTGTCAGAGGTGACACACAAACTCATTTTTTTGGTTGATTTTTCTGTGTTAAATGGCATTTAAATATATAAAATAAGTATCAAAAATATAAGTGTTTGTTTTACCATGGTTGCAAATATCAAAAAATTTCTATATGTGACACAGCACCAGAGTTAAGTTAGGGTTTTTCAAAATGCTGACACGCCGAGCTCAAAAGGTTCACCATCACTGGCCTATACAAAGTGAAGGAAGCCAGAAACAAACGTTCCTATGGTATATGGTTCCATTTATGTGAAATGAAATGAGGTGAGTCCACAGGAACAGAAAGCAGATTAATGGTTGCCCAGGGCTGGGGCTGGGGCTGGGGGGCCAGGGAGTGACTGCTTATTGTGTACAGGGTCACATTAAGCCGAGGAGGCAGGGGTGCCTAATCCTTCTGAAATAGGGAAATTCTCAACATGCTTTGCCAATGGTCTTTTCAGGGGGCAGCTACTCTGGACTCAATTCTCACCAAGCACAAAAAAAAACTGGAAAGTAGAGATGACAGAGCTTGTGAGCAGGTAAGTGCCATCGTAGAACGCTAAGCCACCATGACAACCAGACAGCCAGGGAGCACCAGGACCGGGACCTCGGAGTCTAGGTCAGCCGTTGCTGCATAACCAACCAACCCAGAACTTAGTGGCTCAGCGAGAACCATTTACAGATGGGAGATAACACCTCACACCCGCTGAGATGTCTCCTCTCAAGGCAAACAACAAACCCAAACCAAAATGACAGAAATAGGAAGCGCTGGAAAGGATGTGGAGGAACTGGAACCCTTGTGCACTGCGAGTGGGGCTGTAAAATGGTGCAGCTGCTATGGAAAACAGTATGGGAGTTTCTCCAACAATTAAAAATAGAATTACTATACATTGCAGCAATCCCACTTAATGGGTTTAGACCCAAAATAACCGAAAACTTGGAGATATATTTGCATACCCATGTTCACAGTGATATTATTCACAATATCCAGAAGGTAGGAGCAACCCGAGGGTCCGTCAGTGGATGAATGGATAAACAAAACATGATACATTCACACAATAAAATATTATTCAGCCTTAAAAAGGAAGAACATTCGGACACATGCTACTCCATGGCGGAACCTTGAAGACATTATGCTGCAGGAAATAAGCCAGTCACCAAAGGACAAATATTGTGCGATTCTACTACTTATGTGAGGTACTTAAAATGGTCAAAATCAAAAGGAGAGTGATGGTTGCCAGGGGCTGGGGGCGGGGGTGGGGGGGGTGGGAGTTGGAGGGGTAGGCATGGGGGTGGAGAGTTAGCTGTTAAACGGGTACAGAGTTTCAGTTTGGGAAGATGAGTTCTGTGGATGGACGAAGGTGGTGGTAGCACAACACTGTGGAATGTACTTCATGCCACAGACCTGTACACTTTGGGGTGAAGATGGTAAATTTTATCTTGTGTGTATTTTACTACAATTAAAAAGTTTATATACAGCCCACCCAAACCTAGAGGTTGAAGAGATTTCAGGCTCAGCCTGGATTCATGGGGAGGGCGCAACATCAGCTGTGAGCACTGGGAGGTGAGTCGCTGGGGCCATTTGTGTAGACTGGCTGTCAGACTCGGCGTTTCCGGAACTGGGGTCTGTGGCCTCTTCCATTCTCCTCTACCCACGTGTCTGGCTGCTCAGTCTGCCTCCTCTTCTTAGGTTCCTCATTTTTTTTTTTTTTCAATTAGCAATAATCGTGCCTCGGATAAACCTCATTGGCTACAGTACTGCCACTGCACAAAGCTGGGTTCCTCATCTTGAGGAGTGGCCCAACCGGCCAGCCCCCTAATCCTGAACCTGGACTCTTCCCTGACCTCTTCTCCCTTCCCTGTTCCTCCCCCACGTACTCTGCCACCAAAATACCCTGCCTGTTCCGCAGCCTAAAAGCCTCCACTCTTCCCCAGCCCACCGCCACCCCATCTGTGGGCTACCACCAGCACCCCTCTAACCCACGCGTCTCCTCGACTGGTCCCCTGCGTCTCCCCTCCTCCGCAGTCCCTTCAGAGGGAGCAAGTCACCGTAAGTGGGTCCCGCCCTTCCTGCCGGAAGTGCTCCCCAGCTCCCTGGGTCCTCTCGGGGTACAGGCCAAGCTCCTGCGCGAGGGACACCAGTCGCCTTCCCCGGCCACCCAAGCGAAGTGGCGCCCGGAACGTTGCACGACAGGGTTCAGTTTTCTTTCCAGCACTTCTAATCACTGTTTTCTTATTTATTTGTCCTGCTCCACCCTGACTCCTCTTCTCCTTGTTTCTGCTTCTTGTGTATTTCTCACATTTGTAGCTATTTATCTGTGTCCCCTCTCCTTACATATGGAATTATTACTGATCTTGACTGTTTTAGATCTAAAAAAAAAAAGGCAATTTCATATGGACCCGGCTGTGAGATTATGGGCTGTTCGTGAGTGACTGCATCCTGGCGTCCTCACACCTGGCACGGAGTCGTCACTAGTCAGTCTCACGCATCGGGTCTTGGGAAAGGATTTCAGAAAGTCCAGAGGACAGGCGGGCACGGCCCCCGAGGCGTGAAAAAGAAGTAGGATGCTGCTTGAAGTGGAAATTCCGAGTATGAAACCAAGAATAACCTCAGTGAGGATGAGACACATGTCTACTGAAATGGAACAGGGTGCTCTTTGTAAAAGGACACACATCTGTGCTGGGATGAGGGATGGAGACACGAGCATGAACGCGAGAGGAAGGCCAGAACACTTTCTGAGCAGGGTCAGAAAAGCTAACGCCGGGTTTTGTAGGAAAAAAAAGTCTTTTCCTGATTGGTTTTGGTTTATCATTGTTTGTCTATTTGTTTCCTATGACTGCCACAAATTTAGTGGCGTTAAAAAAAAACACCACAAATTAATCATCTTATGCGATCAGATGTCTGACCGGGGTCTCATTGGACTAGAATCAAGGTGCCTACAGGGTCTCTTTCCCGCCATCTAGAGGTCGCCCCCCCTCCCCCCACATAACATAACACATGCACAGAGTCTGAGGAACATCTCTGGGGGCCATTCTGCCTGTCACAGATTTTTTGTTTGTTTGGAAGATTAATAAAACAAGATGAATAAGAAGGAGCGGACGCCCTGCTTGGGGAAGGCGGTAAATGGTAGTGGATGTCAGAGCTCACTCAGATGCTATCCGCTCCATAAAGGGGGGAGCCAACCACTGGGAGAGGAAATGGCAGCCGGCCGTGGGGCGAGGTGGTGTCGCAGGTAAGAACCTTGGTTCCCCAGGTCAAGTGGACAAGAAAGGTCACCTTTGCCCTGGCTGGTTTGGCTCAGTGGATAGAGCATCAGCCTGCAGACCGAAGGGCCCTGGGTTCGATTCCAGTCAAGGGCATGTACCTTGGTTGCAGGCTCCTCCCCAGCCCCGGCCCTGGTCAGGGCTCCTGCAGGAGGCAACCAATCGATATGTTTCTCTCATATCAGTGTTTCTCTCTGTCTTCCCCTCTCTCTTCCATTCTCTCTAAAAATCAATGGAAAAATATCCTCGGGTGAGGATTAGCAAAAACAAACAAACAAACAAACAATAAATAAATAAAGGTGATTAAATGGTGTTGTGTTTAAAAAAAAAAAGAAAGAAAGAAAGAAAGGTCACCTTCCCTCTATCTTCTTCCAACTGACATCAACGTGACTCCAAGTTCCTACCCTGCCACTTTGGCAGGAAACTGAGCGTAAATTATCACCAAGGCTCCTCCTTTCCCCAGAATTCAGGGGCTGCACTTCTGAACAATCCATCAGCAGCAGCAGCAGCACAGCACTGTGGGCCAGGCACTGTTTTAAACACACGCCTATGAACTCATTTAATCCTCACAACCATCTGAGACAATAGAAACGCCCCCGTTGACAGATGAAGGAACGGAGACCCAGAGAGGCTCAGGAACTGACCCGAGGTCACACAGCTCTCGGTCATCATGGTTGTGGCTGACGCCCTCCTTGCCCAAACTCTGAGCGGTCCCTTGAAGTTTCTGTTTCAAAGCCCCCTGTGGGGTATGGAAATCGTTGCCGAGATGGGCACCCTGGCACCTGTGCCCTAGCCTCTCCAAGGTCATCATGCAGCCAGCTATTAACCTCCCCTGCCTACCCGTAAGATGGCAGTATTGCTTTCATGGGGTGACTGATGCAGGTCACACACTGCCACTGTGGGACTAAGGAGTTAGTCTTGTGCTCTGTGACTGAGGGTACAGAGGGTAGGTTTGTTAGGAGAAATGTCTTTTTTGGGGGAGAAGGGCTGTGTCTAATTTAAATCCAGGTGGGAAATAAGAGTGAGAAGAGGCACTTCTTTTCAAAACGCTTTAAACTAACAATGCTCCCTGCCCTGTACCCTCCCCCCACAAGACCAGCACGGAAGACCCCCTGACTCACAGCCAGAGCCCACTGCCCAAGACTGTGGCTCCAGCGGACCCGGCTGGAGACCAGCAGGGCTGTCTGTCAGCCGTTTCAGGACGTGACAAACAAACCTGCCCAGAAACAGCTCCATGTCCTCCCCTGGCTCCTCACGCACCCCCTCGCCCTGCATGCCTCCCTCCTCCTCCTCCTGAAGCACGCCAGGCTTGCACCGGCTGTCCCTCCACCCAGACTGCCTTCCTCCAGGTATCTGTGTGGCTCACTCACGCCCTTACCTCCTTCAACTCTTCGCTCAAACGTCACCTCTCAACCTCGGCCCTCAAATATTTGTTGAATAAATAAAGGAATCACCAATGAATCCTTTTGTTGCCTTCATACTAGTAAAGTCCTGAGTTAAAGAACTCCACTCTAGGCATTGATCTACACATCATATGTAATAATAATTACAGCTATTAATATTTTGAGTGCCAAACACAAGTTTACGAGGCAGGTATCTGAGCATTTACATGTATTTACCCATTTAATTCTCAATAATTTCAGAATTAATTACTGAGCTAAGAGCTGTTATGATTCCCATTGATCAGATGGGAACCTGCGGCCCAGGGAGGTTAAGGGCAGACCCGCTGGTCTCCATTGGACTTTTAGTTAACATTCTGGAGCTCACTGAGGATAAACCCAGGCAGGAGCCCTTAAAGGCCCCACTCAGAGAACTCGAGCTGGCCACGGGAACCCCTGGGTGACCACGGCAGGGACCTGTGCTCAGAACCAGGGAGGGGCAGGCAGGTTGCTAAGCTGCCTCACTGGGTGAGAGGTCACTGGGATGACTCCATGCCTGGTTCACATCTCAGGAGGTTCTAAGTGGTTTGGTTGCCAGGAAAACTCCCCCAAATATGCTTTGGGGGAGAAACACCCAATGATATAAATAAATTCCAACCCCCCTCCTTGCCCTTTAATTTTTCAATCCATGTGTATCCTTTGGAAAAACTCAATCCATATGTTCCTCCGCTTTTATACATTGAAATGTTTCCTAGGGAGTATCCAACTTCCCCAAACCTCAGAGCTCCCCCCACTTTCCCCGTCTTCCGCACCACCCCATCTCTCCCAACACTGTACAAACAGCAATTCCGTTCCAGCAAGAGCAAACCTTGGGGGATGCCTGAATGGCTGAGCCACCGAGATGCCCGTGGGGCACCCCAGGGCCTGCCGCCTCCCAGCCTCACAGTCAGGCAGGCTGCGTGGCCTCCCGGGTGTCCCCTGCCCGGAGCATCGCATGTGGAGCAGGGGAGGCAGCTTGCAGGGCCTCAGGATCTCGTTATGCATTTGGAGACAAGACAGCCAGACCGGACGGACTTATGTGAACCAGATGGAGCCTTGGCCATGCGTCCGATAGCTCTGCCCACTCCTGGGGGTGGCTTTCCATCGGGCGGCTGGGGACAGGAGAGAGGAGCGGGGAGCGTGCGGGGTGGCAGGGCTGGAGTGCAGTCTGCCCTGGGGCTCTGAGCCCAGCTCTTCGTGGTGGAAGTGATAATTATTAATGCCTGACATTGTGTAACACTTCATCGTTTAAGAAATGCTGTCAGCAGTTTGATGTAGCCAGTTTATTTTTTTTTTTTTGGAGCCAAGACACTCGAATTGGGATTCCTTGTCCCAGATGCGCACCCTGGGCAAGCCACCTCGCCTCCGAGCCTCGATTTACTCCTTTGTGAGATGGAGACAAGAACGACTCCCGCCTCACACGCTAGTTGTGAGCCTCCTGAGAAAATGCCGGGGACACACTTGCAAATGGCGAAGCACTCACAGCTGGAGGGGCCTGTAGAGGGGCCAACACCTCATCTCAAGCCCTGATTGCCAAGAGCCTGCCCTGCCCGCGGATGGCATGGATTTCCAGGTTCCCGTGGTTTTTTTCTACAAAGTAAAGTCGATGCACGCTCTGGCCTACCTTCCTGTCCTGGACGCTCCCCGCTGCCAGCAGCACCTGTGAGTCCCAGGATTCTGGACGCCAGGAGGGCTGGTGGAGCCCCCGGGGAGGACTCGTCCTAAGGGAAGAGAGGGGAGAAGGCAGCTTGGGGTGGCCGTTTGAGGAGAGGGGCGGCTCCCAGCAGGAAGGCCAGCAGACTAGAGATGCTGCGTGATTCCTGGAAGAGCCTGGTCCGACGGGAAGGGCAGCAGGTGCAGCGCACAGTGCGATCGTGGCCCCCACTGAGAACCCCCCAGGACTCCCAGCATTCTGGTGCCTAGAAGGGGGTCCCCGATAGCAGGCGGAGGCGGAGAGAGCAGCACTGCTCATCCTGTGACCTTGAAGCTACTGGGCTCTTGTGTGCGGGAGGCAGGGCCACCAGGATGGGGCCTGAGCTCCCTAGCACGGCCCACGAGGCGTGACCGTCCTTCCCCCACACCACCGGATCCCCCCACTCACAGCCCGAGCCTCTGCCCCATCGGCTCCCCTGCCGACCGGACCCCTCCTCACCCTTTCCTCTGAGCCCCACACCAATTCCTCTTTGCTTTTCAGGGCCCAGCAGAGGGCTTCATAAACGTTGGTGGAAAACGTGTGAAAAAGTGAGTGAGTGGAGAGCATGAGGGACTCACCCGGGATCCCCCAGGATTCAAACCAAGGCCCAAACCCCAAGTCTCCAGCGTCAGCTGCGTTTGGAGCTCCTGCCTCTCTCGCTTGGGTTCCTGTGGTTGCTCCCAGAGGGGTGAGGCCGCAGACAAACGCCCCCACAGCCCCTGTCCAGCCAGGACACTCACCTCGCCGCCGGGGCTGCCTGTCCATCGCAGGGACCTTGGCTCAGCAGCTGCCAGGGGCACCGCTGGCCACTCCTGTCTCAGAGCCCACCAGGCCCCCTTTCCGAGCAGGAATAAGCCTGACGAAGCCGCCGCCGCCGGAGCAGCGCCAGCGCGATGCGAGCCTCTTATGCAGACGCCTCCAGGTGAGATGTGTTTTTGCTGCACATGAGGATCACCTGGGGAGCGCTGAAAACCACCAACACGCGGGTCCCACCCCACAGCAACTATGTAGGAACCGCTGGGGGTGGAGCACAGGCTTTAGTGGTCAGTAAACGTCCCAGGTGACTCCAAGGTGCAGCCAAGTTTGAAACGAAGTGATGTAGGGAACTTGAAAGGAATCACAACGCCCCAGCTTCAAGCAGAACCGTTTGACGCAGACTCGGGTGCCTGGGCTGCCCGGGTTTTGTTTGCTTCTGATAGATCTCCAGGTGGTCCTACTGCGCGTGCGGGATGGAAACCTCTGACCAGGCCCAGAGCCCTCATTTTGCCCCTAAGGCAGTGGTTCTCAACCTTGGCTGCACATTAGAATCGCCTGGGAATCTTTTTAAAATCCTGATTTCTGGGCCTCGCCCTCCGGAAATTCTGTTTCTTTGTCATGGGGTGGGGCCACAACATTAGTAACAAAGAAACAGAATTTCCAGAGGACGAGGCCCAGAAATCAGGATTTTAAAAAGATTCCCAGGTGATTCTAATGTGCAGCCAAGGTTGAGAACCACTGCTCTAAGGAGTCTGCAGCCCAGAGGGGTCAAGTTACTTGCCTGAGGACGTGTGATACAGGGTGGGACCAGGATGTGAATGCAGCTCCAGGAGCCTGGGTCCTAGCCCAACACCCTTCCCATCACAGAGGGTACACAACACACAAGGAGACGCCGTCTAGTCACTCGCTTCACAATGCAGGCGCTAGATCGGCTCGCTTGGCCAAGAGAGGTTGCAAGGTCATCCTGACTTTGATCAGAAAGCTTGCACGGGGCACACACTCCTTCCCTGACCTTCATCAAACCCAAAGGGCGAAGTCCCCAGAGACTGACTCCATTTCATGGGAACGAGTTAGAGGTTTTGTGATCCTAGGACTGACTCCGATGGTGATGGTAAGACGTGGGCTAGTTCACAGTAAAAATCTAGTTCGTTCTTCTAGAACGTTCTTCACCCAGAGAGGCTTTCTGGGCCGCGCACACCCTGAACTGCCTGGGGTTTCGATGCCTCTTGCTGTTTCACATCACTCTTTCCGTCTCTCCCGTCATGTGGTTCGGTGGGAGCAACATGGGCCCTGGGTTCCCTTCCAGACCCATCAACAAGTGCTGGGAACCAATACTTACCGAGTGCCTGCCATGTGCAGGTGCTGTGCTTTCATGTCCTTGGCCTAACAGTCAGGTTGGGATCATTAAGCACCCATTTCACAGATGAGAAAACGAAGGCATGGGGAGGTTAATAGCTTGCTGCAGATCACCTGGGTAGGAAAGTGATGGAGCTGCGGTCTAAACCCAGGTTGCAAGTCTGTGCTTTCTCTCCACCATGAGCCTCCCCCAGGTCACTTCAGTTAGCTCTGAGCTCTTCTTCCTGTGTCAAAATTCTTGTCTTTTAAAAATATATATATATTTTATTGATTTTTTTTACAGAGAGGAAGGGAGAGGGATAGAGAGAAACATCGATGAGAGAGAAACATCGATCAGCTGCCTCCTGCACACTCCCTACTGGGGATGTGCCTGCAACCAAGGTACATGCCCTTGACCAGAATCGAACCTGGGACTCTTGAGTCTGCAGGCCGACGCTCTATCCACTGAGCCAAACTGGTCAGGGCAATTCTCGTCTTTTGAGACCTCGGTGATTTGCTTCCTGCCCTTGTCACCCACGCTGCAGCCTGAACTGAGCCTGGTCTGCCTGTCCTCTCCATGGGCCCATCTCTCATTTTCCTCTTGACTCCTGGGTACGGGGCCCCTGGGAAGAGCCCAGGAAAGCGTGGTGGTCTCTGCGGCCAGCAGGGCCCCGATTCTCCAGGCCTGAGAGGAGGCACAAGAGGTGTTAGGACAACAGAGACCTTGCCTCTCCCCAGGACCTGGCCTCCTGGTCTCCTCTGCAGGAGGTCTCCTCCCGAGAGACTCCTTTCAGCTCCACATCACCCGGGGGAAGGCGGCCACATGCTGTGATCAGTGTGACATGAACTCACTTGGAATGGGACAGTGGACTGGCACTTTAATTCTATGTGACATTTTTATTATTAACATAACTTTACCATAAAATTAAAGGAATTTGGAGAAAAAAACACTCTGGTGCACAATCCTACCTACTCTTCTTACACAATTGTTTTTGTTTGTGCCTCTTCCCAATCTTTAGTCAGAGAAATACAATTTTCTACTTAGTTCTGATCAGTGTTTTATAAACCATTTTGTGTTCCGCATATTTTACACAGACCTAGCTTTTAACATGTTTCCATACCGTCATCTTCACGTTGATCCATTCAAATGTCGGTAGTCGTCTAGCGCATTTATTTTGTGCCATAAATTACTCCCCGGCAGTTGAAGGTTGGGGTTACTTTATAATGTGTCCATACATTTGCTCTGGAGGACAGGAAGCCAGGGCTGTTGTGTGTGGCAGTGGGACTGGAAGGGGCGGGGGATGGAGGAGAGAAAGTGGAGGAAGATGCCCTTTGGCCTCAGCTGTGTCTGCACCGGCCAAGTTCACGAAGAAGTCTTCCCCGCCGCCACTGTAGAGATAGCTGAGTCAAAGGCACCGTTAGCGATTCCTACAGCCCCTCTGGCCCTGAAACCTTGGCCCTCTTTCCTGCTCCGTTTGTAAAACTTGACCACAGGGAACTCTACTTATTTAGAGCTGATGAATGTGCATCTGTGTGAGGGTCGGGGTGGGGATGGGATGTACCCAACGCAGCAATGCTGGCTTGATTCTATTCGTAAGTACCTTGTGCGGATACTAAATGCTCCATGTGAATGATGTTGTGTCCTCTCACATGACGAGGTGGGTGTTTGGTGGAGGGGGCCTGAGGCTCAGGAAGGCGTGCTCTTTCTAGGTGCTGGCAGGTGGAAATCCCAAGATGCTCAACCATGCAGGCCAGACTCACATCCTCCCCACTCTAGAGAGCAGGAAGTCTTAACGCAGCCAAAACAGCCATTTCTCAGCAACCTCAGGAGGCAGCTGGAACTCTGGGGCTAGCTCTATCCCATACCCCAGCCCAGACAGGGAAAGGGACTGGGGTGGCGGAGAAGTGACAACGAGGAAAGAGGCAAAAGCTCCTGGGAGAACGGAAGAAGGCAAAGGGCTCTTTTTCTCTGAACACCCAAGAGGGCTCCTAACTCCTCCCACTTGTATCTGTCATGTTTAATGTCCATGTTGTGTCTCCATCTGCTCAAGAAGCTGTTGGAAGGCAGGGTCTGGGTCACACTCTAATTTTTTGTTAATCCTCACCCTGGGATATTATTTATTTTTTTAAAATTTCTTTATTGATTAAGCCGGATATTTTTTCAATTCATTTTCAGAGAGAGTGGAAAGGAGAGGGGGGGAGGGAGGAGAGAGACATCCATGTGAAAGAGACACATTGATTGGTTGCCTCCTCCAGGTACCCGAGTTGGGGGTGAGGATTGAATCTGCAACCTATGCATGTGCCCTTGACCAGGAATCAAACCTGAGCTCCTTCGTGGGTGGGTTAATGCGCTAACCACTGAGCACACCTGCCAGGGCTCACGCTCTGTTTTGAGCTTGAGAACTGATAGACTACAAGCAATGGAGGCTGAGCTCAGTCTCAAAGGCTGGGGGAGATCCCAGGTGGTATAAAGAAATGGGAGGGCAACCCGGCAGGAAGATGGGAACTCAACCTGGAAGATGGAATGGGTGGGGGGTGGGGCGGGGGGCCGAGAGGAGACAGAACTGGCCAGGTTGGGTTGGTGGGGGGGAAAGGTGAGAGACGAGGCTGGAAAGAGGGCCGGCCCCTGAACGAGCCAATTGCCTGGGGAGTGTTCCTTTTCCAGGTCTGACTTTCTCTGGCTCAGAGTGGAGAACCGTGATGAGGGGGTTGATTACATTTGGCCATTTCTTATAATCAGCGAAGGGGAAAAAAATAACCCAACACTAGATGAGGCAAACAACAGAGATCCAAGCGCCCAGCCCCTGAGTGAAAACAGGCTGTCCAGCCCGTCTCAATTCAGACAGCACTCGGAGGAGCAGGGCCTGCAGACAGCCCCCGGAAAGAGGCCGGAGTCTTCTCAGGGTGGGGCTCAGCCACTGCCCCGGCCAAGGCGGGGTCCTGGGGGCAGGTGATGCTGGGGCCAGATGCTCCCCACAATACGCACTGCCAGGTGGCTGCTGGGGAAGTGGGGGAAGGTCCATTCTCTGCACCCCCTCCCCGATTCTCACCTCTGTGGTTCCTCCAGAAGCTCCAGAACCTACCAGGGAAACCTGGGAAGACAGAAACCACCCTCTGGGATGGCCAGGGTTTGCCCCGAAAGCCTCGGTTGCCTTGGTGGTGGGTCTCACCACCGGCACCTGGTCCTCTAGGGTTGTCAGTGGGGAGAGGTGGCCAGCCCCTCCTCAGGGTCCCAACCTCTTAGGCTCTTTGCTAATTTTGGTCGGAATATTGGTGGTAAGTAAAAACATCAGGGATTCTGGGCAAGGACTCAGACAAAATGAGAAGCAGAAAAACAGCCGAGTCTCCACGTCTCCCGAGCAGCGTAAGCAAACAGCCCAGGCCGCCGCTGGCCCCTGGAGAACAGGCCTTGGCAACAGAGGCCCCAAACCACCTGCCTTTAGCTTGGGAGGCTCTCTCGGCCTGTGGTTCATGTTAGAGATTCAGACCCCGTGTCCAACTCACTGCTGACATTTCCATCTGAATGGAAACACTTCAGACTCAACGGGTCAAAGCCCAGCCCTCCCCAGGCCCCTCGCAGGTCTGCATTCCCACTCTGTTCTCTCTCCCTTAGCGGCTGGGACCGCCGTCCCTGCAGCGTGGAACGCACTCTTCCATCCAGACACCAAGCAATCCCCGCTCCCCATCGCTTCCGGGTTCAAGCCTCTTGCTCTGAACTGTCCAAACAGACGCCTCAACAATCTTCCTACCTCGATCCTGCCCAGCCACCAGCGGAATCCACCCCACACACAGAGCGGATCACAGGCCCTGGCCCACGCTACCGGAATGCACAGTGGAGAAAACCATGGGAAACCCAATCGTTGGGGGCAGCATCCTTCGAAGGGTGAGGCGGTGGCCGTTTCCATCGGTGGGGAAGTCAGTCTGCTGCCTTCCCCTGGCAGGAACGGGTGGGGAGGACAGGTGAGAGCTGATTTATGACTCATTGGGTCACGGAAGGCTCATTCTGTGAGAGAAGCAGACAGAAGCCACAGGGCACATTGCGTGAAGCTGGAAAGAGGAGTATGAATACGTTTCCTTAAAAATAAGTGTTTTCTCTCTCTGTTACCACAAGGCAGCGCTCCTGCCCCTGTCCCCACCTCACTCCACCTCCCCATGCTCAGCCTGCCTGTGGTCTCCAACAGCATTCTCCACCCACAGGCATGAGGAGGATTGGAGGATTCCGGGAGGACGGCTGCTTCCATATCTTGAGGCAGGAAAGAAATCAGGTGGGTCTGGAACATCTTGTTGTTGCCAGAAAGCAGGAATGCTTTCAAGAATGCCAGGGGCAGTGCAGCAAGGACAAGGGGCCAACCCAAGGGGCTCCCGGGCCAAGCCTTGACAATTTGGGCATTAATTAGAACAGGTTGAGCCAGAGGAGGAATGTGGGTTCATTACAATACTCACATAGAGTTTTGTTCAAGACAAAACTCTAGAGCAGTGATGGCGAACTTATGACACACGTGTCAGAGGTGACACACGAACTCATTTTTTTTGGTTGATTTTTCTTTGTTAAATGGCTTTTAAATATATAAAATAAATATCAAAAATATAAGTCTTTGTTTTACTATGGTTGCAAATATCAAAAAATTTCTGTATGTGACACGGCACCAGAGTTAATTTAGGGTTTTTCAAAATGCTGGCACGCCGAGCTCAAAAGGTTCGCCATCACTGTGCTAGAGCATACAGAGAAATGGTTGGTAGGCCCCAAGGAGGGTGAACGTAGTGGGTATGCTAATCCGATCGACTTGAGTGAGTAGGGTATGTCCTATAAACCCGTCTTTTGTTTCTTCTCTTAATTCTATTTCTGGTCATCAAGGATTGACACATGCCCGTTTCCGCCTGTGAAGGCAGGGAAGAGAAGTGCAGGGGACTCCGAGTCAGCCCGTTCGTTCGTTCGTTTGGGAAGAGGCAGGCACGCTCCCAGAACAGGGCATGGCAGCGCGGGGGTCACACAGTTGTTCCCCGCCTCCTCCCTGCAGGGATGGAACTAGGGGATGGCCCCCATTAGTTGTAATACAACACCAGCAGGAGCCTCCCATTTTCAATAATGCTAACACGTCGGATCAATACATCATGCTGACAGGACAATAGATGGTGAAACGCTGGCCTGGCCAGCAGGATGGGGATTTATCTCCTGTCCGGGAGAATTCCCTGCTGCAAAACCAAAGACCTGCCCGAAGGGTACGGACTTAAAAAGGCCTGCTGAAGCAACAGATAACGTTTAATGGTGAAAAGGAAGCTTCTCCCACGGTGAGTGCTTCTCCCTGGACTTGGCCGCCCGCCTCCGTCCTGATCCAGACTCAGTTGTCCAGCCACCCAGACGTTGCAACTCCAGCGCTTCGAGGTGGTTCTTTTCCTCTTTCTTTTGCTCTGGGAAGATTGTTAAGAGCCCTACGAAGGTAAAAATAGTACTTGGTAAACTCACTGAAATCCTAGTAAGGTGTCAAAATTGGCACCCCCAGGAAGGCGTGGAGTTTAGGATAAGAAACCAAGTGAAGTCCGCAGTGTTAGCTGTTTTATTACAGGTTTTGATGTAAGGCCGGTAAACGGCGTTGGAATCATGATATTTTGCATTATTTAATATGGTTAGAGATTTTAAGAGGATCTGCTGTATTAAATTTGCGAATTGAATTACATGTTTGGAGGGGTTTACGTCTGCAATCCATGTGAAAATACAATTTGCTAAATTCATGAATTAAGAAAAATAGACTTTATTTTTTAGAACAGGTTTAGCTTCATAGCAACAACGAGTGGGAAGTAGAGAGTTTCCGTGTACCCTGTGTGTCCCCTCCCTCCCAGACCCCCCCCATCCATAGCCCCCACCAGATTGGCACATTTGTTATAATCGATGAACCTGCCTGACACATAATCACCCAAAGTCCGTAGTTTACATTGGGACTCACTCTTGGTGGTGTCCATGCTATGGGCTTGACAATTGTATAAGGACATGTGTCTGCCATTACAATATTATAATAATAGTATCACTGCCCCAAACATCCTCTTGCCCTGATCTTCTGCGAACGCCGCCCCTTTCCCTGGCTCCTTTCCATTTTCGAGGTTCAACTTCAATGTCACCTCCTGGGGAAAGACTCCACTCCAGAGCCTTCGCCAGCTACACAGAAGCCTGTGGGCAACTCCGGCCCCTGCAGCTCCAGGCCCTTGAGATGGGTTCGTGGGTTCACTCATTTCTGAGACAGGAGAGCCTGGCGGGGGCTGGGCCCTCTCCAGACGCCGGTAGACTGATCTCCCAGGGTCGGTCTAGTGCTTTATGGACAGTCACGATGGGACCGCGTGGCAGGCGATGCCATCTTTGACGTTAGAGGGCGAACTGCCGGCAGCGCTTCCTCGGATGGTGAGGGGACGCGAGGGACCGCAGAGCGGGCCGGCTCTGACCACAGGGAGCGACAGGCTTGGACCACGGTGCCAAGGCCTGGAGCTTCCTCCACTCGGCGGTAGCTCTGGCTGCTGTCCCCTCGGGTGGGGTGGGGAGAACCAATCCCAAAGCGTGAACTGGTCCCCAGGCCCAGCCCCGGCCACCGGCTGCCCTGGCCTCAGCCACTTTCTGACACCCCCCCCCGCCCCCCCCGCCCCCCCCCCCCCCCCCCCCCCCCCCCCACGCACTGTCAGCGGGACAGAAACTGCGGGACAAGTTTCAGGGCTGCAGAGAGAAGAGCTGCTCTCGGGCTTTCACAAGGGTCTCTAATGCCCAAAGGTGACACTGTTTCAGGGTGTTTAAAACTCACTCCTACCCTCAGCGCCAGCAATTCTTGTTTGGGAGAAGGGTGGCAGACGAAGACGATAACAAAAAAATGGGAAGATGCCAGCTCAGTCCACCTGAGGATCCTGCGTGAGATAGAGCCCTCCCCCCTGCGGCCCCCCTCCCCCTGTCCCTCCTATGGCCCTGCTGCCCCTGGGTCAGCCATGAGGGGACTCGAGGGCAGGAGGCCGAGGTGGGCTGGCAGAGCATGTTCCTGACACTCTGCTTGTTACGCTCTCACAGCAGCGGCCCATCCCAAACACTATTTACTTTAGAATCTAAATGTCGTATCAACATGCCTATTGACAGTGACCGCAAGGTCAAACGCACTCGCTGTTTTCCTGGTGGTGCTGATGTCCTGTCCCCAGGGGGAGGGAGGCTGCTTAGGATGAATGGAGTCACCCCACGCCCGCCCGGGGACAGGCCTGCTCAGGGGCCGCCCACCCTGGGCCCGGCCTTACCTCCCGGGTTTTAGGTTCTCCTCCGAGTGGCCAAGGCTTCCTTTCCTGGAAGGCTGAGCGTGTTCGTGGGAACCTCTGGGGCCCAGGCCAGCCTGCTATCCATCTCATCACTGCCTTCCTGGGAATCGCTCCGGGGTGGGGGGACGTGGCTGCTCCAGAGGCCCTTTTGCTCAAATGGATCCACCTCTGAGCCAGGTGTGCCTGCCAGGAGGGGCGTGGGAAAGTCCTGGGCAGCTTTGCGCTGAGGGAGGAAAGCAATCAGTGGTTTTACAAGATCACGGTGGGCCCTCCTCCTTCCTCCCGTCATCCTGGCCTAAGAAACCCAGGTATCTCCTACTCCGGTGTCCCCTGCCCCTTCTGCTTGTGACTGACCTGGGGCTGACACAGGTCACAGTCCTGCCCTCCCCCTAGACAAGCCAGGCCCTGAGGCAAGACGATGGAATTCCCTTTACGACTGTGGATGCCATGTCCTCCCTCGGCGCTGACCGCCTCCCGACGTAGGTCACAGCCCCGCACACCGCGGCCCGAGACTGTGCTGAGCCATGGATGGCACCACCTCGGGAATCTGATCATTTCCCAGGTGAGAAACGTGTGGCTCAGAGAGTTACTTCGGTCCTAAGTTTTAGGGCCAGGATTTGAACTCAAATCTTTCAGACTCGGGGATGCAACGCTGCCTTCCTGTAACTGGTAAATTCAGCCTGATTCTAAAGTTCAAGTCTAACTCGGACTAGTCTTTGGACAAGACGCAAACCTTCCCATGTCACTTAGCTTTTGAGAAAGTAGGACAGTTTATCATTTTATTTTTCAGCTTTATTGAGGTATAACTAACAAATACAACTGTAAGATATTTAAAGTGTACATCACCTCACATTTTGTCTTTTTTTGAACTAAAAAAAAGGGGGCAAAAACATTTGAGTTCTACTCTCTCCACAAATTTAAATTATATGATAGTTATCATACTCAGACCTTGCTCATCTTACAGCTGAAATTTTGTAAACTTTTACCAATCTCTCTCGAACCCCCCTCTACAACATTTCTATTGACACGTTATCAAAAAGTTACACTCAGTATAAAGGTTGTCAGCTACTGAATTCTTCTGCCTTGCTTTCTATCACTTGTGTTTTTCCACCTCCTCTCGCCTGGATAGTATTATGTTGAATCCTCTGGAATCGATGTTATGCAGGCAAAACCAGTAAAAGAGCCGCAAGTGCATGTCATTTAACCTAATAACAGACAGTACAACTTGAAAAGCCTTCTCTGTCTTTATTGCTCTGTCTCCCCCAACCCCCAACCCTCAACCAAGTTTTACCCTTACTGCGAGTTTCAGCTTAAATAATGCCGCCTCCTCCAAGAAGTCTTTGCTGAATTCCCATCTGGAAGTCGTCTTTCCAAACCTCCGTAGCACCTTATTTGCACTTCGTGCTGCCATTGTCCAAGCACTGTGGTTATTCGTCTATATGTGTACATGTTGTTCCGTGTTATTCATCTATATGTGTACATGCTATATGTGTACATGTTATTCCGTGTTATTCGTCTATGTGTGTACATGCTTTTTCCTGATGAAGGCACCATGCCTAATTTTCCCTGGCGGACTGGCTCCCAGCATAGCATCTGGCACACTGTAGGTGCCGGACAAGAGTTTGCTGAGCTCAGTTATGTCCTAGGAGGGACAGTGTCTGTCCTAGGGCTCCACACTGTAGCTTTAGGGGAATCTGAGTAGAGAGCAGGGGGTGGAGAGGGGCAGTACCCTTCCCAACACCCCTCCTACTCATGGCTGTCAAGACCTCCCCACCCTCCTGTGCACTCTTGGGGGGGCGGGTGTGGGGTGTGAAGATGAACCTCTGGCCTGGCGTGAGTGGCGCGGGGCCCAGGAGCCCTCCCTGGGTCACACTGAGAGCAAGGGTCAGGTGAGGATGACACCGGATGTGCCGGAGACAAGACTCTCGTCATGTCATTCTACCCAAGAAAGGTCTCCCCAGTCTGGCTTGATTGGCAGAGCCGTGAGACACGATCGGGTCACTGCCTTGTGCACAGTCTAGGAGGTTGTGGTCAGCGGGCCAGTGAGTCAGAGGCAGGTGGCTCTGCGTTTCCCTCCCGGCTGATTGCCTCTGGAAAGGGTCCCTGGCCCCCTTCCCTCCTGGGCCTGGCTAATGGGAAGGGATTAGTAAAGTTGCATTTCCTCCAGAGAGGTGACGTCCTCACAGACTGAACCCGTTTTCTCGGTGGAAAATGTGGATTGCAGCAGACTGCTGACCTTTGAGAAGCTCATCTTAGCCTCAGCAGAGCTGTGGCTCCTACTGCATACCTCCCGGGTTGCCCTGCCTCCCTTTCTGAAAGCATGATGGGAAAGAAGTGGCGGCAGGACTAACGGGCGGACAATCTCCACTTCTTTGTGGGCAACCACCAGTGAAATGAGGTGCCAGGGAAGAACTCAGGCCAGGAGTCTGGGCTCCTGGGTCTTCCCCGTCCCAGCTGCACCTCTCCCCTCTCCCAACCCTGCCCGGAGGGTAGATCAGAACACGACCGGCGCATTTGAAGACAATCTGGGCGCAAACTCCAACCCCAAACACATACAAAGGTACTTAGGACAATCACAAAGAGCTGCATGATGCGAGGGATCAACAGTACCCATTCATTCCTTAACTCACCCACGGGACGTTAGGCAATGTGAGGGGTGCAAAGGCAAGCGTTCATGTCTCCAAGGAAGTCTGACATCAGTGACAGACAGACAAGCAGAATAACCAACGCTAGACAAAGACGCAAGCACTTGGGAGGGTGTGAAAGAGCGTGGGTGTTGAGCTGGTGAAGAGCACCCCCCCCCCGCTTCACTGCCCCCCAAGCAGAATCTTGAGTGGCAGGAATTTCCCACTGGAAAACAGTTAGGATGGGGAGGCCAAGGTTCTGAGTCAGGGAGACAATGCACCTTTGGGGACCTCCACCTGCTGTACCTGTGGGTGGGGAGGTGCAGGGAGAGGGGCTGGGCAGGGCAGGCCACGGAGGGCCTCGTAAGCCAAGCGAGGATCTGGGAGTGTGCTCTGGAGACGAGAGGCCTTCATTGAAAGTTTTGAGCAGGTGAGTGATAGGAGTAGGTTTGGGGTGCAGGGTAGACTGCCGTGGCTGCAGTGTGACCCCGTGTCTGGGGCCCAGCTCCATCAATAGGGAGGGAAGGTAATGGGAGGTCCAAATCAGGTAGCAGAGGGAGGGGCCTGTGCGGATGAAAGTGGAGACATTGAAGAAGTATTAGGAAGCTGAATGTAGAGACTTAGTAAGTAGCTGGAGGAATGGAGTTAGGGAAGGTAGGAGGCTGGGATGGATGACCACTGGCTGAGGACAGCTGGTGAGGATCCGGTGCGGAGGAAATTGGAGTAGGGAGGATGAGTTCCATTTGGGGTATCCTGAGCCTCTTCTTTTTAAAGAGAGAAATAGCTTTCCCCCTTTATACTAATAGTTTGTTACATTGCAATTTGCTTTGTTGCCAAAAAAGAAAAAAGAAAAAAATTCAGGCCCTGTCTGGTGTGGCTCAGTTGGTTGAGCATCATCCCATGCACCAAGAAGTTGCCAGTTCAATTCCTGGTCAGGGTATATGCCTGGGTTGTGGGCTGGATCCCCAGTAGGAGGCATGCAGGAGGCAGCCGGTCAATGTTTTTCTCTCTCATCAATGTTTCTCTCTCTCCCTCTCCCTTCCTCTAAAATGAATAAAAACATATCTTAAAAAAAATTCAGGACACAGAAAAGTATGGAAGTGAATAAAAATTCCTCTTAATTCTGCTACCCGGAGATAGTCAGTTAACATATTGGTGAATGCACTTCCAAATCTATTTTCTGTGATGAATAATTTTTTAAAACAACAGAGGGTAATACTGCTTTTAAAACTTCTGATGTTCAGCAGTATCCCAGATCAATACAATCAGAACCGCTGGGGGTTGAGAATAGGGATCCGGGTTTCTTAAAGCTTCCCTGATGATTCCAATGCACGGCCGCACAGCCGGCGTGGAGAACCAGCGCCCTGGACACAAACAGAGAACAGGAGAGGAGAGCTCAGGCAGCCCTGGACTCCACGCTGCCCCCGACAGCTCCAGAAAGAATCCCAAATCTATGTAACAAGCAGCATCTGACCAGAAGACATTTTAGACTTCTGCTCTTCGCCCTGGGCGATGGAGGGAGGTGGGAGCCACCTCAGTGCTCAAATGAATAGCATCAACCCCGGACTCGGGCTCGGTGGCTGGTCATCAGGCCCGAGGACACCAGCAGCCACAGGGCAAGGCTGACTTCGGGCACCAGCAGCGAAAGGGACTGTAAGCTCTGAACAGGCCGTCGCTCTCCGCGAAGGGGAAAGGGTGCCTCCGAGTCACATTAGAGCTTTGAGTCCAAGAATTGTAAACATGTGCAGGCTGCCAAATCTCACTCTAAATATATTCCAGTGACCTCATGTTTTCATATGCAGTGGAATAAAAAGAGGCACTCTTATTCATCTTGGATGACAGCATCTTGAGCTTTTATGGGTGTCTCATGAAGTATTCGTTCAACCGAGAGGAGCAATGTTTCACCCGTTCAAAGTCACCACAACAGGCCCACGGAATGCACAGAATGGCCATATTTATCTCCTTGCAAGCTGGACCCTCAAATGTATTCCCCCCGAGCATTAGCGGCAAACCCTCCACCCCAAGGGGGAAATCTCCCATCAAAGGAGCCAGGCGGCCTGGGGAGGAGCAGCGCGGAGTCGGAGGTGATTAACATTTGGGTTTTGGCCTCTTTATCCGCTGGGGCCTCATCTGTTACTCGTTCTCTCTTTGGCCAAAGAGACCACATCCAATCTCCCGAAGGAGAAGCTAGAAATTCTTCTGAAAGCCCTTTTAGGCGAAGCCCAGGGAAAGGGCAAATGAAGTTTCACTCCTTTTAAGGCCACATCTCACCAGAAGAGAGGGAGAGAGGGAGAGAGGGAGAGAGGGAGAGAGGGAGAGAGAAAATGCTCCCCAGCCCTAAGAGGAACAAAGAGTGGATCCCAAAACCAGGGACCTTCTTGTTACCCACGGGGTGCCGGGACCATCAGTACCCTCCGCTCCCCGCTCCCCAGTGTGGCTTCACCCCTCTAGGACCCGTGCTCCTGCCCTGTCTGTGCATAAATCAAGCAGCAGGGTAGCTCGAAAACATGACGAATACCTTGGCAGGCTCCTTCCTGAAGAGCCAGGGGGAGAGGGGAGGAGGGGGATCTAAAGTAACCAGGCTTGGCTGGAGGTGCGCAGGACTGAGCGTTCCTGGAGCCGCCCCAGCTGCTCAGACGGAGCTGCCAGGGGTCTTCCCCAGGGGCAGCCCAGGGCCGCTCGCTGCAGAGGAGGAGAGGGCGGCGGTGTCTGTCAAGAACATTATTCAGAAATTCTTGGACACATCTGAGCTCTCATTGTGAGCGTGGAGACGAGGGGCTCGGGGAAGTTTGGCTCGGCTGGCAGGGCCCCTGTATCAGCCACAGGTTTGAATGCTGCTCTTTCCACGGGGGGGTTCTCCCAGGGGTGGTGGGTGCTGCCTGTGTGTGCACACTGGGGGCCCCCCCACCCCTTCTGAGGACCCAGCCCAGGGCGTCTCCAGCCCTGTGTTGAGCTGTTGGGACTCCCTTTTCCCTGTTTCCTAGTTTCACTAGTTTCCATGGCTCTGGTCACTTGGTTCGCTGTCGGCAGGTCAGGACCCTGAAGGACCAGCAATGCCTGCTCTGACCTCCCCACCAGACTGTCCTGGGGTGGCGGGGGGACATTCATCACCTTCCCGCCTTCTACCTGCTGGGCCCCAGACCTATCACAGGACCCACGGCAGGAGGCGCCTGAGGGTCCAAGCCCTTCCACCAGGGGCCACCGGCAGGGCCGCCCATGACAGGTGAGGCCTCGGGACGCTGCCCTCTAGATTCTTTCTTTTGTTTCGCTCTCGAGAGTCATGGAGAGGGCATTCCAGGTGTCACGACAAGAGAGCCCAGCGCCTGCACGCAGTGGCGCCCGTGGAGGTGCTCCTGGGGGGCCCGGGTAGGTCTGCCTCAGCTCTGAGCACACGTGGAACAGAAGGGCTGACCCCAAAACCACCAGTCACGCCAAATATTCCCTCCTCTCTCCAAAACCTCCTCAGCACGTCACAGCACTTTTTAATTAAAATCTTTAATTTTTATTTTTAAGGGAAGCAGCACTGTGAGACCCTCACTGCGAATACACACAACACTACCACCCCTCCCCCCTGCTCCCCACAAACCCTCTCCTGACCTCAGCACGGATCCCCTGAGCTCCTGGTGGAGTGATTAGCTGACCCTGTGGCTGGGGCAGAGCACCAAGTCAGGCCTCCGTCCAGGGGTTTCCTGTCACCAAAGCCACACGAGTGCAAATCCATTTTTCATTAGGAGAAAATAAAACCCATAGGCAACATCAACTGAAAAATGGTCTTTGAGAGAAAGTTCTTTCCATTAAAAGCTAAGCACATGACAGCTGGTGACTTCTAATGGAAAGTAGAATTTGCTGGGATGAATTACTATCAAACCACTTGAGAATTTGTGTTTTTAATTTTTTCCTTTTTGGAGAAAGGCAGCACTTTGAAGTCCAGAAGAGCAGATGAGGAATGGAAAGTTCTGGTCTTGTCTCTAATTGTGGCCTTAAAAGACCTAGACGATCCTCAGCAAAACCATGTCCCAATATCTAGGTACATTCATTTCCTTTCCTCTTTACTTGAAGCTCATTGAATAAGCTGCTTAGAAAACAAACCTCTTTGTCCCACTATTCCTTTGGGCTCCACACCAAAAGTTTATGTGTACTGAAGCATACCCACCATTCCCCATTTAATAGAAAATATCTGATACAAAAGAAGCTAGTGAGTATTTGCTATGGACTGTTTTTGCCCTCCCCCAATTCATATTCTGAAACCCTAACTCCCAATGTGATGGCAGTTGGAAGCCTGGCCTGTGGGAGATGAGGTTTAGGAGAGGTCATAAGGATGGGGCCCCTGTAATGGGATTAGTGCCCTTTTAAGAAGAGGAAGAGACCAGAGTTTTCTCTCTCTTTCCACCATGTGAACTCATAGCAAGAAGACTGCTAGCTGTCTGTCACTCTTAGCACTATCTTTTTGGATATGTCTCCCCAGACAAGAGAAACAAAAGGAAAAATAATCAAACGGGACTACATCAAACTAAAAAGTTTTGCACAGAGGAGGAAACAATCAACAAAATAAAGAGATAACCTACTGAATGGGAGAAGATATTCGTCAATGATACAACCGATAAGGGGTTAATATCTAAAATATATAAGGAACTCATACAACTTAACACCAAAAAAAACCCCAAGCTGTTTGAAAAATAGGGAGAAGACCTGAATAGCTATTTCTCCAAGGAGAACAGTCAGAGGCTGAGCAATTCGGCTCCAACCTACGTTTCCAACTTTGCGTGCTGCCACTTCACAATGTGAGGTCTTCCCAGCCTCAACTGTACACTTGCAGTTCTGGCTTTCAGTTCTCCTCTGGTCCCAAATCCTGTCCACACACTTTCCTGGTCCAGCAGGTCCATGTGGCATTTAAGCAATCGGGACTGTCTGTGTTAACTGCTCTGGGTTTTGTATTTGTAGAAAGTCTGTAAAACTCTGGGGGCCAGATCCAGGGCAAGGCCTACAGGGAGGCTCTGGCCTGGCACAGCCATTGGAAAAGAAAAATTACATTTGTATGTTGACAGCATGTAAATTTCTTCAGCTAGAAACTGTCATTAGCAGGAATAATTAAAACAGGAAGCTGCTGAGTTGTTCTTTCTTTGAGTCACATAATAAATCACAACATTATTTGCCAAGTGTTTGTGTGCTAGCACTGGGCATCAAAATTGCAAGTTGCATCTGACAGCCAGGGTCCACCAGGGTGGAGAAGTGTTTGGATCCTGGCTCCGCCCCTCCCTGAGTGACTAGGCAAATTCCTTAACCTCTCTGACTTTTCCTGTTGGAATTTGGGAAGAATTGTTATAGGAATCAGTGAGATATCTGATATAAAATGAGTAAGGTTATAACCAAAGCATCAGCGATTCTATGAATCAGATTGCTACGTTTTTGAGCTATACACTGGGAACTTACAATGGTGTCTGTATGGATACAGTGAGGAGACCCAGGATCGGACTAGAGGAGGGTGGGCAGGAGACTAGCTGCAGAGTCACCTTTGCTGAGGGTGGGTTTGGGCCCCAGGTGCAGGGACAGGGTGATGGGAGGTCGTTGCACCCACACAGGGAAATAAATGTGTCCTTTCCTCCCAGCGACCTCCCTTGCTGACCTTGACGGCTGGATGACACACTGCCTGCTGCACGCAGTGATCCTCATCAGGCACTTGGCTGTTCTCTGCTGCCATATTCCTGTGAGAATGAGCACCTCGTTCAGGGACTGCCCGCCCTTCCCCAGGACCTGACATGGAGCAGGAGTTTAGCACATACTGGTCTTTACTGGATAGTCCCAAGTACCCACTTTTCAAGAATAAAGGAAGAAAGACTTCTTCCTAGGCCGACTTGCTGACCAACCAATGGACAATGAAGATGTTGCAAGGGAGCCGCTGGCACGGGTTCAGGGGCTGCTTTGCTCATGCACCGCAGAGGTGCAGGGGGTATTTCTGACAGCAATTCTGCAGCTCAGGGCAGATGGAAGAACAGCAAATACAGAGAGAGCTTGACTGAGCAAGGCTCTGGCTTTGTTTGGCAGCTGTTTACCCGATACCATAGAAGCATGTCTTGCCCGGGGTGGTGTGGAGAGAGGCCTGTTAGCCAGTTAGGGAGAATGCAAATGTTTGAGAATGCAAGCCCAGTTATTTTAAGACACTCCTAACAAAAGCCATGAGGGAATCAATCTGGCTGTGACAGAGTTTATGAGAACCCAGCATCGCTGAAGAAGGGGGCTCGGTTAACAGAGGGAGAACAGGGCCCCGGGGGCAGAGGGCCTGTTGTGGGCCCTGAACTGACCCCAGGAGGGGTGGCCGTCAGCTCAGCAGCAGGGGCCCGTGTTCTGTTTACCTAAATAAAGGGACAGAATGTTCCTCAAGCAGAATTGCAGTTGACTGGCGGAGGGTGGGGTGGGGGTGGGGGGCGGGCGCGCTCTAGGGGGAGGCAGCCCTGGGCACTCTGGCCATAGCAAGGGCAGAGCCGGGCCAGGGCTCCATGGTCTTGCCAGCGTACTCCAGTCTCTGGTTTGGGGAGATGGCATCTTTATGGCTTGCAGAGGTTGCAATTCCTCTTTAATAAAAAACACACAAGGAATTGGTGTTTCTCTTGAGACGGTTAATACCACCTGGTTGTACTTTCAAAAATTAATATACCCGGGCACGAGCAGAAATCTTGAGATTTCTCCATGAAGTATGTTTTGTGACTACGTCATTCCTTACCAGTCATTCCTTACCAGCGCACGTCAAGGTTGCCTGCTTTCCCTCCTATCCCTTCTCTTCTATTCTTCTCTCCCTTTTCTCCATTTCCTTTTTCTTCTCTTCTGTTTTTCTTTTCTTCTCTTAAAAAAAAAAGAGATGATGATGACACATAGGAAGTGTGGAAGTGACCTCCTAGGGTTGGGCTAATCCAGCCCCTTAGGACCCAGGTTCTTTGCATCGCTCCCTCCTGCTCTGGGAGACAGCTTTGCTGTCAGACCAGTTGCCCTCTTGGTCATAAGATGGAGCCTCAGTTCCAGGCATGACATTTTCACACCTACGTTGGTAAAGGAAACGAGTGGAGAAAATCAGTCACAAGACTAGAAGGAGTGGTGGGGATCATGGTGAATCACAGTGAATGCCCCTGCCTAGGGCATTCAAATATAAAACATTCCCCCCAGCCCCATTGCTTCAAAATAGAAATACACTGTTACAAGCTGTTGAAAGTCATTGCTCCAAGCTTGCAGCTCTCTGCACGGAGCTGCAGAGGATGGGTGACCTGCCCCAGACAAAGGGGGTGAAGGCTTCTCCGTCACAGCCTCCCTGCTGTCCACAGCAGCGGGGCCTTGGGCTGGCCAGCCCTGAGCTTCACCTCCTCAGCAAGGCCCCCCCCCACTTCTTAAGAGTTGAGGTGGCGTTGTCTCCTTTCCTGCCCTTCCATCGCCCTGCACACAGGCTCGTGCTCCCGACGGCACCCATCGCATTCACAGGGAAGCTGCACCCTCACCGCGTAGGACAGACCCTCCGATGCTTTCTTCTAATCCAATCTGTAGTTTCCAGTGGTTCTCCAAGCGAACCCCGCAAACCAGAACACCATCACCCGGGCTTTCTTAGAAACGGACATGGTTGGGCCCCACCTCAGACCTTATCAGAAAGTTGGGGGTGGGGGGTGGGACCTGGACACTGAGGTCTTAAGCCCTCCATGGGACTCCTGTGCCCTGAAAGCCACTGTGCTGAAGTCCCTGCAGTTTAGAGGTCAAGGGGAGCTTTAAAAAAGTATTAATGCCTGGATCCAAGCCCCACCCCCCTAAATTCTTGAACCCACAACCTAGGTATGTTCCCTGACCGGCAATCGAATCAGCAACCTTTAGGTCTACAGGACGATGCTCCAACCGACTGAGCCAGGGCTCCCCACCAAATTCTTATGTAACTGGTCTGGTGTGCAGCCTGGACTTTGGGATTTTTAAAAGTTCTCTGGATGATGCTAAATTGCAGCCAAGACTGTGAACCACTGATGTAAATAAATATGGAGACAATTATACTGTAAATGATTAAGCAGAAATGAAGAAAATGAGACACACATACTGACAAAAAATGAAAAGTCCTCTTTACTGCTTCAAAACACACAGCTCACTGTTCTGAAGCACTGTCGCATTTGCTATGTTCCCTTAGCTGCCCTTTTCCCTTTTCTGTGAGTTCAGATGGAGAGGGTCGGTGAAACAAGCTTGAACAGTAACAGAGAGCCTCCAATCACCCTCACGCAGGAGGAGAACGGGCCCCCCTGAAAGTCCCCTTAATGCACAAGGCCCTGCCGCCACCAGCCAGCTCTCAGGACAAAGGGCATCTTGGGCCATTTTAGCCAAAGTGAAAATGGAATAGGAGCCACTTCTTAACGAAGGAAAAACACGGAACCGGAAGTATGTCTTCCTTTAGGAGGGGAATCAGTTTTAATTTAGTAAAACTAAGGACGCTCACATAGCATTTTGTTACCCAAGAGCAGTAAATTACATAGAACCTCCTTAGATGGATCGTGGAACCAAAGGTCTCCATTCAAATTGCACCAGGCCATCCTCTGGACTTTTTCTTAGGTTGTCTGCCCCAAAGATCCAGGGAGATACAACCACTCAAAAATGTAACTGTTTCTCTCTCTCCAAGTAGAATTCTAACCCAAGTGTCATTCAGAGCGCATAAGGTCATCAGCCCTGTGGTTGGTAGGGGTTCACTGGTTGTCTTTATTGTGTGAGATGGAAGAAGCTCACGGTGAATCTCCAGGCTTTTCTTCCACACCTAATGGAAAAGGGTCCCGTTTTACATGAAAACCTCAGAAGTCTCCAGCAGTACAAACAGCAGCTTGCTTATCGTCTGCCACAATAGCTTACTAGGGATGCTAACAGTTTTTGAACCTCAACTGGATGGAAAACTTGGCTTTTCATTAATTGTTACTTCCAGTTGAGCTTGGGCTGTGGACAAGTCAGCCCAAACCAAATTCAAATTTTATTGTGCACCAGGCACTGCCCTCAGATTCTGAGTGAGCCGTTCTGCAGTGGTGTTCAGAAGTTATCATTTCAAACAAGCACCCCCAATGAAATACTGGTCTTAATAACCAATAGTAACAAGTGGGGGCTCTTTGATAGGTGGCTTTTCTTCATGTTTTTCTCAACTTGCCAGTTTGTCCAAAATGGCTTATTATTTGACTGAAAGGTTTGTAAGATAAAGTTCAATGGTTGCTGAATGTAAGGATTGCTAGGAAATGTAACAGGAAAAAGGTCATATTCACAGTAAAAACAAAAACTAGTTTACCTGGAATAAGTAAATAAAAGCTGTGTGAAACCAGTAGAGAGAAAACTGTAGAGCTTTGAGGGACAGTAAAACCCTAAATAAATGGAGAGATATATTTTATGTTCATAAATGAGAGGAATAAACTTTTCAAAACTGTAAATTCTCAAATTAATCCACAAATTCAAAGCAATTCCAATAAAAATACCAACAGTGTTTTCATTGAACTTGACACACTGATCGTAGGGAAGACCATAGGTAAGGGAAATTGGAAGAACAATGTTATTAGCTCACCAGAGAGCAAAGCCTAGATAGCTGCACAGTAATGAATGTGGTGCTGGCTCAGGACAAACCGCTACTGAGACAGGAAAGGGAACCGTAGCAGCTAGCATCGCACAGGTGGCACTGCGTGAGGGAAAGACAGGATAACCCTACCAGAGAATTGTCACTCTCTTTTGGTTGCAGGATAGGGACAGTGAAAAATTTCAAGGCCACTAGAGACTTAAGAAAATCCAGTCCTGTCTGGAGGTTTCCCATCGAGGCAAGGACATAACCAATACCCTAGCCCAGTGGTCGGCAAACTCATTAGTCAACAGAGCCAAATATCAACAGTACAACGATTGAAATTTCTTTTGAGAGCCAAATTTGTTAAACTTAAACTATATAGGTAGGTACATTGTTATTAACTTAATTAGGGTACTCCTAAGGGGGCCTTTGCTAAAAACGTCAATCTGATTGAGGTACGTTCGCTGAGGTCGACCCCTTCCAACTCTTCCATCCACACTTGTCTATCTGAAACAAGTATACAAGACGAGTGTGGATGGGAGAGTTGGAAGGGGTCGACCTCAGCGAACGTACCTCAAAACAATGTTCCTCCCCCGTGCTGCCTATCCTGCAGCCCGCCTGCACTGTGTCTCCCGACCGACCAACACCCCCCACTTCTTCTAACGCCACTTCTTCAAAATAGACTCGCCCAGGCTGAAAACTGACTTCTGCGCATGGGCCACGAAGTTTCAATCGCACTGTACGTGCGTGCCCCCACATGGTATTTTGCGGAAGAGCCACACTCAAGGGGTCAAAGAGCCGCATGTGGCTCGCGAGCTGCGGTTTGCCGACCACTGCCCTAGCCGGTGACTTATAGGAGACTCAACACAGGTATTTTTGTACTTCTTCCAATTGAAAGCTCCATGGGTGCCTGGCCAGCACGGCTCAGTGATTGAGCATCTACCTATGAACCAGGAGGTCAGGGTTTGATTCCCGGACAGGGCACATGCTGGGTTGTGGGCTCAATCCCCAGTAGCGGGTGTGCAGGAGGCAGCCGATCTCTCACGGATGTTTCTCTCTCTCCCTTCCTCTCACTGAAATCAATAACAAACAAAAAAAAGTGAAGGATAAAAAGGTAAGTATGGTAATAAATTATCCCCACACAACCTATATTTTTAAGTAATTTATTTCAATAGAAATATTTCAGAAAACTGTACTTAAATTCATTTTCAAGTTAGCATATGCAAACACACCGAAGATCTCACACTCACATTTGCATATTGAACAGAAACAAAAAGTGAGGGAGGAACCGAGCTGCACATCACTCAAGGAGGTCACAGTGCAGCCGAGTGCTTCGTCATGAGTACTCAAGCTCACTGGGGCAAAGGGTAAAAATGGCTTGTGTTTTCCTGCATATAATCATCACTGGGTACTTATCCCCACAGATGTTTATCTCCTATAGAGAACACTGTGGACGGGTCCCCCTACCACTCACCCATACTTCAGTAGCCTGTACAACAATGAATTTGTCAACAACCAAAGCGCAGAAACTATTGAGAGCCTGGTGACTTCTTATCGGCTATGCTGTCAGACCTAAGTCAATAGTTACTGGACTATCTTTGTGAATAGATCTAATACGCAATATCTTCAGGGGAAACTTAGTATTTCTGACCTAGTATCTAAAGCATGGCTAATATTTATGAAATTTTCTATTTAAAAAACCAGTTTAATCTCAAAGCAATCTAATTATGTATTCTTCGAATCTCATCACTACTTTGCAGCCCAAATGACCAGATCAAAATTTAAATTCTGCTAATTACTCACCCTCAAGGACCAGTGAGTTAACCCTTCATGTGGCTTTAAAGACCATGTCTACTTGCCTACTTTGGAACAGATGAGCCCTTTCATATTTGTGAAAATAGCATCTTGACTCAGTTGAACAACAGTAGTAGTTCCAGATCTTGCAATAATCATAGAGGAGCAAAGTGTTTCCAAGCTTTGCTTTTCCTGGGAAATTTCCTTTAGTCTCTTAACTTCCCTTTAATGTATATACTAGAGTTGTTTTCACTTTCCCATCATGATGTTTTCAAGTGAACAATAACTGGTAGGTTAAGTGGCTGCTTGTTTGTTCTGAGTCTTATTTAAATATAAGAATGAACCAAACAAAATTTCATTTCTGACCAAAAGGATTCTCATCACAAGACTTCAATAGCTTTTTTTTTTTTTTTTTTTTTTTTTTTGACTTCAATAGCTTTCATAAAACCCGAACACATCTTTCTGGCTGCATCATATTCTTTTAGAGATTTCCTGAAAGGCCTTATAATTAAGTGTATGCTCATAGCAACTACAACCACAACCAAAAACATCAACACAAAATAAACATAAACTCCGTGACGGGTAAGAGTGCTCATCCAAAGAGCGACTCGGGTGGATTTATTTTTAATCTCCTGCCTGGAAGGAGAGGAGCAGGAAGGAAGCTTGTCTAAAAAGACTCAAAACCAAGGAGGGCTGCAACAATTACCTAGGAATATCTATACAGACTTTCTTAGACTGGATGTGAGACAGAGTGAGCTGGTGGAGAGAGGGGTAGATAGCACTCCTGAAATAAAGGAGTAAGAGGGGTAGATAGTACTCCTGAAATAAAGGAGTAAGAGGGCCCATGATTATTGTCATACTCCATGCCTATAATTGGTCTTCAAATTGATAAGGCACTGACCAAATTTTCCCCACACTATGACTTGAGATACTGTGTAATGAAACTGTTTTCAATAAGCTTAAGAGTTTGAACACAGAGATCTCTTTCATTAGAATTTTCTAAGTAGAAAAAAAAAGTCACTTTAGACACAAGCCATTTTTCGGGGAGCAAAAGCAAAAAATACTTGAATCATTTTGAAAAGGCTGACTTCACATGAAAAACAATTATCATCAATGTGATTAAATAACAGTGTTCATATCTGAAAGCTTAGAAAAAATTAGAATACCACTGTGGCTGTAAAATTTTTGAAAGAAAAAACTACAAAAGGAGAGAGAAAATAAAAGCAAACCCCAAAAGATCACAAAATCAGGCAAACCTCACCATCTGCTCATGCATCAGCAGCGCTAATACTGTTCCACTGAGACACGGGCGAATGGATCTTTGTTTCCAAAAAGGGATCCAATTATTTTGAAAGCCTTTGAAGCAGAGGATTTCTGTTATGAAAGATTATCTTTTGCTGAGCAACACTGGTACCCCTTGTTTGCAGAAGATAACATGGCAGTTTAAAAACTGGTTGTGAAGGAATGTGCCTCAAAAAACAGGAAGCATGTCAACAGTGGATATCTTCTTTACAAAAGTGGATGGATTAAATGTTTTGATTCCCAGAATTAATATGAGGCCTTACAGCTTTGTTTTCAGTAGCAAAGACATACAGCTTACAGATTTAACCTAAAAAATGGGGGGTGGTGTGGGGTGGGGAGAAAAAAGACCTCTGCTCAAGTAATTTGCCAGGTAAATTTTAGTAATCCCAACAGATCAACAGACCAGCCTGCCCATAGAGGGCCCCTGTTTCAACTAATCTACAGAGTGTGTACACTATACACTGTAAACATTTTCTCCTTCCATAACAATAGGGCTCCTTGGTCTCTTTTATAAACCTTCTAGAAGAGGAATAAAGCTACTTATAAAAACTTTGCAGCTATAAACACTGTAACTCTTGATGCACAGAAAGACTGAATACCAGAGCAGTCCACACAGAAGGTAGTGCAATAGTCTATGGCATTTCCACACAGGAAAAACATTGGTCATCGAAGCACAGGCCTAGGAGAAAAAACATTCGAACTCAAACTGTTTGGATCCCTTTTTGTAATGTTTACACAAATGACATTTACAGAGTGAAGAAAACGAAAAAGGAAGGTGTGTTTGATCAATTCTCTTTCAATTCTTACATTTTGGAGATTACAGTAAAAAAATAATAACCGTGAAAAAATAAGCAGAGCTCAAACACACGGGGGCATGAAACCAAAAATAGTGCTCATTATGCAGTTATTTTTATAGTTATATTTTAAAAACTGGTATGTTACTTCTATATGAAAAATAAGCTTCCATTCAAATAAACTGTTACATGCGATGTGTCTGAATTGTATTCTGGCCAATATTATATTCTACTATCCTGGGCCATATAATATGCCAACCATTATGCATATCATAAACTAGCTTAAATTTAAATTATTGTTTCTATGAGCTCTTCTTGGCTTGGAGAGAAACAGATGAACTTAATATTGATGGAAATTTCAAGCTTCTGGGTCACGAATTTACTAATTTATAAAGGGCAGGCCTAATAAGAGGGAAATAAATTAATCATCCCACTAATAAACTACCTAAATATTTAACATATTTTGGAGAAATATTTTCTTTGCATGAATTATTATCAGATATCATTTGGTGAATTACAGATAAAACATTCACCTACATTAGTTTAATCCACTGGTTTCCATTAGCTTCAAATGCTACAATAACCTCAAAAAGCAATGAATAATCTTTTGAAAGGACAAATTTGAAGACAAAAAAACAATGGCAACTTCTATGCACAGTTATGTTAAGAGTTTCAGGCAAAAAGACTGTTTACCAAATTGAACACTATTCTTCGTCTGTGCAGGCATTCATTCATGTTTAGAGCTGAAAACACATCTTCCAGTTTAGCTCCCTCTTTGGCAAAACATCAGGCTCTGACTTCCAGGTGCCTACCTCCACAGACGTGGTTCCCCTATGACATATCTACTGTAGCTTATTTACGACAAACAAAACAAAGCAATAATAAAAAAAAAATCCACAGGGTTCTCATCCATAGTATTTTTTAAAAAGCACATACACTATTAAAAACATTTCTTTCTAAAGAGAAATAAACAAAATAAGAAATTTAAAAAAATGCAAAATAAAAGTCAGATGTGCAAGGTCTACACAGTAATACTGCTGGCTCCGCAGGAGGTGTCCCTCCATGTACCCAACATGGGTCAAGCTCGGGAGGTCGTTAATTTAAACATCACTCAGCACAGGCAACACTGTCCTGTCCAGCCTGTGTCACTTTCCACAAAACCAGAAACTACGGCATTTCTAACTCTGCCATAAGAGAAAAATATCTGCACTCTTAATATCCTTTGGAAACAGAGCTAAATGGAAAAATGCACGGCTCAGAAAAAGCTCTTCTACTTCCTTTTGGATAGATTTTTTTTAGCTAATTAGTCTGTGGGCAATATTTTCTATTGATGTTTCATAGATTCAAGAATGAAATACTTATGATAAAAAAAGTACAATGTTTTCTAAGAATACAAATGCAAACAATTTTATGTAAGGCCCAAAGTAACAGAGCCTGGTAGAAGGTATCAGACAGAAGGCGTTCTTACTCTGGGCCAGTGCTAAAACCTATGATGCCTCATGAGTTTATAACATCCAACACAGCCTTTGTTCAAATGCCATTTTTTGTTAAAACTCTAAGGCATCTTATCTTCAATCTTATTATTTTTTTAGTGATTCAACATTTTGGATATTAAATGCATTACTGCATAGAAGAGCCCTCATAAAACTACTTGGTCAACTACTGATTTCATAGCAAGTTTTCAGGAAAATGTTTTGCAATAAAGAAAAGTTGTGTAAGGAGAGTTTTGATACTTTAAATTCTCAGAATCTCAACCTCTTACCTTTTCCCCTCTTAAAACTATTTTGTATGCCTTATAATAAAATGAACACATACATATATGGAATCTCTTTTAAACAAATGTGACCCTGAATCTCATATTGAACAAAAATAATGAAAATGAATTTTAAAAAAACCTGGCATTGTGCACAATAAACAAGGTAAAGGAAAACATCAATTTATCTCCTTGGTGATAAAAATCACCTGTGACTGGTAGAAGAGAGAATCCAACTAAAATGAAAAAAGTAATGACTGTAAAATCTCAAGGAAGTTTAGGTTGGGATGCAATCCCTACTACGCAGATCTGTGGCCCAACAATGAATTCATATAGAGGCTAACCTTAAACGCAGTTAAAAACAACCATGTTTTCTGGAGCCTATGTGAAAAGTGTCTGGCAGGTGAACACTCGGCCTTTATCCCCCTGCAGGAAGTCGTGTTCCCCATACAGTACTAAATCTCAGAAGTTTAGTGTTTAAAAATATCTTTCCTCATCCAAAACCAAACAAAATCCCTCCCAAAGTCCCAAACAAAGTCCCAACAACTCACATTACAACATTTCTAGTTCCTCGTGCTATGAGAGCATGAGGCGGCAGGCGAACGGAGGCCAAACACACTTTCGGGGAGGCTGCTGGAAGAATGCTGCTTATCAGAAGATCTTTACACTTCGGTTCAAAACCATTAATACCTTTATACCTTGGTTCAAAACCAGCTCCTCACGTAACCCATTAGAATGACGTTTTTCCTTTTTAAAGTGTATCTGAAAAAGGCGATTCCCCCCTCCAAAATTAACACAAAGTTAAAAGAAATGCAAATGAGCTACGATCTATTCCAAGCACAGCACCGCCAGGAGATCACACACACTATTTGGTGTTTGGTGTTGGTTTTCCTTGCGTTCTTTTAAGGCAGTGGTTTCCACAGGTCAGTTCAGAGATAAGAAGCGTGGTCCATGGCAGTTTGTTTTGCAACTGCAATTGGTTCTCTGGGAATGTCTCACTTCATTCCCTGGAGTTAGTGCTTTTTTGGTTCAGAATCCGGAGGCAGAGAGGGAAGCTCGGCTCCCCTGGCACAGGACTGGTTTTCGCTGGCGCTGGTCCACCAGGGCCTCGCTCCCACTGTGGAGCAACAATTCACCTCTTCTTTCTTAGGCTTTTACTCAAAAGTCATCAAGTTTGTAGGAACCTAAAAAATACAAGCATTACAAAACATTATTTATTTTTATTAAAGTATTTTTCAATTACAATTGATGTTCAATATTATATTAGTGTCAGGTGTACAACCCTGTGATGAGACATTTTACAACATATGAAGTGATCCCCGATATTTCTGGTACTCACCTGGCACCATCCAGTTATTAGAGTATTATTGGCTATATTCCCTATGAGGTACTTTACATCCCCATGACTACTTTGCAACTACCAATTTGTACTTCTTAATCCCTTCACTGTTTTCAACCAGCTCCCTAATCCCCTTCCCCTCTGGCATATGTCAGTCTGTTCTCCCTATCAATGAGTCTGTTTCTGTTTTATTTGTTCTTTTGTTTTTTAGATTCCACATATAAGTGAAATCATGGTATTTGTCTTACCCTGTAGGTCCATTCACAAACTGACAGCATTTAAAAGTTGTCCTTCAAAGTACCTTTTAAATCTTTCCTTGTCATTTTAAGTGAGCCCAAGTGTTAAAATCTTTCTGACCTAAAATATCTTTTTGAAAAAATTAAATATATTGGGGTGACATTGGTTATTAAATCTATATAGGTTTCAAGCATACAATTCTATATACATCATCTGTATATTGCATTGTGTGTTTACCACCCAAAGTGAAATCTTTTTCTGTCACCATATATGTGACCCTCTTAAAGTATCTTTTTTTTAAAGGTTTTTTTTATTGATTTTTATATGTGAGAGTGGAATATCGATGTTATGTTTTTGTATTTTTTAAAAAATATATTTTATTGATTTTTCACAGAGAGGAAGGAAGAGGGATAGAGAGTTAGAAACATCGATGAGAGAGAAACATCGATCAGCTGCCTCCTGCACACTCCCCACTGGGGATGTGCCCGCAACCAAGGTACATGCCCCTGACCGGAATCGAACCCGGGACCCTTCAGTCCGCAGGCCAACGCTCCATCCACTGAGCCAAACCAGCCAGGGCCGATGTTATGTTTATGTCTGTTCAACCAATTGGTGACTCAACTTTATTTATTTATTTATTAAAGTATATATTATTGATTTCAGAGAGAAGGGAGAGGGAGATAGAAACATCAGTGATGAGTGAGAATCATTGATTGGTTGCCTCCTGCACGCCCCCTACTGGGGATCGAACCTGGGACCCTTCAATTTGAAGGCCAATGTACTCCATCAAACCAGCTAGGGCTGTGACTCAACGTTAAACCTGTAATAGGGATTGGGGAAAACAACACAATGAATTTATTCTCCTTGGCAGCTGAAGCCTTTGTTTCAGTAAAATAAAAACAAAAATATCCAAATGGTTTTGGGTTTCACTGCAACCATAGAAACCCACATCAACCTGTTAGTAGAACAAATAAAGATGAATCAGAATATATTTTATTACTTTGAAGTGCCCCCTCTTTTTACCCCCTCTAGAACTACATCCCCTTGCCTCTCACTATATTCTACCAGCCCGGGCTACATATTCTTATTTTGAACTGAAGCTCATTGCAGCTTCAGGGTCGTTGCATGTGGCGGTTCCCGTGGCGGTTCCTTCTTATCATTCAGGCCAATGTCATCACTTAGGGAGACGTTTGCTGCTCTCTCCTATTTATTTAAAGTTGTCTCTACTCCCATCACTCTGCATCACATAATTCTATTTTGTTTTCTTGTATAGTTTTCACTATTTGAAAGTTTGTTATCTGTTCATTTGTTTATTGCCCATCTCTCTAAAATGTGAACTACACGTCTTGTTGACTGCTGTCAACAAGAAAAAGAATAAGAACATATTTCCCCACTCCATTCAGAAAATTAGTCTATTTCTCTTTAGAACTCTTAAACACATGCCCAAGTTAGGGACTATTTGAGGATTAAGAGAAATGCTCACCTGTTGTTTGTTACTTTGGCAGGCAGCACTCAAATGCTTAAACCACAGCATTGCATTCATCCTATTGCCAGCTTGAAACTTGTATGAATTTCCTAAAATCATAAAAAACAAAGGGAAAATAATAAAAACTTAAGGACTCTGACATATAACAATTCTGCCAGCTACCAAACCAAACTAAAACAAGACTAGAGTTCTCCATTTCAGAAGTCTATTTCAACAACAACTGATTTTCCAGCACAAACAGTTCTCTCTGATACATTCACATGACGTCACTTATGCAGAAAGTAGCTGTTCTGCTGTCTGTGAATTGGAAGAGACGTAAATGCATTTCCTTAAGTGTTCGTTAGAGTAAACGATACCTAAATAAAATTGTTTGGCTTCTGTAGATTTGTGCCGGGAGCCAGTCCATCCTTGCTGTTTCAAGGGACCTGGCATATATGGCATACTGTCCTTAATATGTTTGCTCACCTTCTTGGCGCCATGTGTTTTAACCAAGGTCACCTCTCCGAGAAAGGTTGTTTTCCCAGGTAGGGATTTTCCCCTGAAGTTAGGGAGGGGATAAAACCCCTTAACTAAGTGCCAGGCGGGTAATCACTTTAACTACAAACAATCATGCTTGAGCTACATAATCTTTACTCCCTGGAATGGAGATAAGAAACGCCCTAACTTTTGGAATAGAAATTGATAGGATTAAAATCAACTGGTATAAATACAGATGTAACAAGACAGCAGAAGACAGAACCTAGAGACAGGACTTGGCTGGAGATCCTAGACACAGAACCTGGACACAGAACCTAGGGAGAGAACATGGCAAAAGATCCTGGACAGAACCTGGCTACAGAACTTGGCTGGAGAACCTATACAGAACATGGCAAAAGAACCTGGATAGAACCTGGCTAAAGAACCTGGCGACCGAACCTGGCTGGAGAACCTGGCTGGAGAACCTGGCTAGAGAACCTTGCAACAGAACCTGACTACAGAACCTAGAGACAGAACCTAGAGAGAGAACATGGACACAGAACTTGGCTAGAGATCCTGGCTAGGCTGCTGATCAACTGAACGCTGTCTCCATGTCATTCCTTCTTCGCTGACTCCGTCCACACCTTTGGGGACCCCTGGACCTGCTGGGGTTGGACCCTAGCATCTGGCGCCCGAACAAAGAAGAAAAGGAAGGCTATGCAAGGGACTGAGATGCCAACATGGGGTCAGCTGAAGAAGTTAACAACTGAGGCCCAACAGATGGAAGAAAAGCAAGAAGTGGAAGCTAATCTCTCAGCCAAGTCCGAGGACTCTGAGTAAATCAGCAAAAGAAACTTTCATTTAGCAGAAACTCACTTATTTCGTCAAATGAAAAAACTTACTGACTGGAGCCTGAAAGGGACCTGATGTACTTTTAACCTGGGGGAGAGGAGATGCTTGTATATTTCCACAGGATGCAGACTCACCTGTGTGGATTCCAGACCATCTAATCCGACCTTATGTCACACCACTCTCCATCTCCTCCTCATCCTCCTCCTCGCCCGGTATCATCCATATTGTCCAACCCAGAGGGCACAGCTGACTCCTCCCGGACACCGACACCACCATCAAGCACGGCCCTGATGGACCCTTTGATGCAGCCCTTCAACTCGCTGACGCTTCGGGAAGCCCGTCGCCAATGACGCTGCCCGCTAGCCAGATCAACAAGGACAACCAAACCCCCGACTTGAGGACAGCTGAAATCCCTAGACTGAAGAGGCCAGCAACCTTCTACAAGAACAAGGCTCCATGTGCACTCCATCCACTATGATTATAGCTATGCTTATTGTCATTGCTTGCCAGTCTTCTTCCGAGTCTTAAACAGCCCAATCTGAGAGGTGGCCGCTGATTTGCAGCAACCTCAGAACATGGCTATAGAACCTGGCTGGAGAACCTAGACAGAACATGGCGGGAGACCCTGACAAGAGAACCCGACTATGATGATCAACTGAACGCAGCCTCCGTGTCATTCCTTCATCGCCGACTCCGTCCACACCTTTGGGGACCCCTGGACCCGCTGGGGTTGGACCCCAGCAGATTTGTACGTGTGGCTGAGAGTGCAGAGTATCGGTTCTCAATACTGCTTAGATGATCTATTAGCAATGTTAACGTGAGGTTTTTACAGGCCACAGTGCTTTCACACTAAGTGACTAACACTCAGACATTAGCTATTTAATGTGAATAAGGATTAATTAGCTAACATCAATATCAGCTACCTTTTTAGTTACATCTGTTAAAAATTATTATAGCTTTCTAGACCTATTGAGGGCTCTCAGGGAAAATATAAGAAGGCACCCTTTTCTCTTAGAAAATTAGAAATTCATCTGTGTTGTGTATATTTAGTAAACCTTATGTTAACTCTAATTCAAGACTGACACACAATTTTTATATGGTTCTATGTACTAAGGTAATAAACTGAGAAAAGAATGAATTCATGTACTATATAGACTGCCTTAGTTGAGCTTTACTCCCTTTTTTCATTGACCTAAGTTCTTGTTATTTCCCAATTCTTACTAATTTCTACTTTCCTTTATAATTGCATTCAATGGCCCAGGAGCCTAATCTATATTTAGACATTATACAACTCTTCTTTGAGATTTTAACATTAAAAAAACTTTTTCACTTTCAGAAGTGAAATAATTTACCACATATTTAATTATTCCAATTAAAATACTGTTTTGCTTGCTCACTTGAGATGCAGACATCAGATTAATCTAAATAGAAAGCATTTCTACAATGAAGTTTGCCACAATTATTATTTTTTCTGTGTTCAACATATTTTGCTTACATTTTTATTTGAAACACTTCATAATACTCTAAAAGCAGACTACCTGTTGATATGAAATACATTCCGAATAAACAGAGGTCAAACTATAATGTACAGCCCATAAAAGGTAACGCTGTGTTTCCTTGCTGGCTTCCTGGGGTGCTTATCAACAGCCAGAGGTGGTCTGAGGAGGAGCAGCAGTCATGCTGGGCCCCGTTCTGACTGCCACCTGAGGTAGGACCAGCTGGCATGTGATTCCACAGCCACCCTCCAACATCTCTATTATATTTTATGAGCAAAGTATTATAATTGAAATTATACTTCTTTGGAAAGTGCTGTAAGTCAAATAAGCAATTAATTTGATTAAAAGTAATGGAATAAAAATCATTTAAAGCAAAACCTCTGCCACATTTAGAACTTAAGAATAACAATTTAATTCCGGGTACAAATGAGGGGTACTATGTATATGGCAAACCACTGAGATTTTAAAGCAACAGTGAACCGTACATCGATTCTCATATTCCTTCCCTCCCTCCCTCCCTCCCTCCCTCCCTCCCTCCCTCCCTCCCTCCATAAGCTTATTAAATAAGCATTTAATAAATATTGATCTCATTACTATATATTGTGTGACAGAAATATTTCTCAAGAGATAAAACTATACAAATCTTCCCCCAGTCAAGAATGAGCCCAGTGAAACAGGCTTTGGTTAATATAAAGTTACCTGTAAGCCCCGGTTACTCTAAAGCAGTGGTGGCGAACCTTTTGAGCTCGGTGTGTCAGCATTTTGAAAAACCCTAATTTAACTCTGGTGCCATGTCACACATAGAAATTTTTTGATATTTGTAACCATAGTAAAACAAAGACTTATATTTTTGATATTTATTTTATATATTTAATTGCCATTTAACAAATGGCAAAATCAACCAAAAAAATGAGTTCGCGTGTCACCTCTGACACGCGTGTCATAGGTTCGCCATGACGCTCTAAGACTCACCTTTCTCAGAGTCAGTCAGCAGGAAGAGGTCAGGATGTTCCGGGTCATCAGCCATCATCACCATCCATCCTACCACAGATACATTCTTATTTGATGTTGATTTGAACTGAGAGATAGAAAGACAACTAATGGTTATCTTGATGGCTCATCCTCTGCAAAGTTTACGTGTCAGGGAGAGTATCTTCAGTTTCTCCCAGTGAGAGATGAGACCTGTGACTTCATGCTGGTCAGGTGTGCTCAGGGCCTCTTACGACTAAATTCGGCCCCTGTGGAGACACTCGCCTGCCTTCCAGATCTTTCTCAGCTTCAATTCTTTGTCAACACCTAATTGTCCCAACCGTCCATTCCCGAAGAGCAGGACTGCTAGTGGAACGATAAGGTCATCCATGTTGTTTGGTCTGTTACTGTGCTTCCCCCTCCCCCCTTTCTTATAGGAAACACAGCTGCATTTTAATACAGATGTTATCTTTCCCCCAGTTTATGGAGATATACTTGACTTAAAACATTGTTTAAGTTTAAGATGTACATTGTAATAGGGGTGTTCTCCTAAACTGAGTGCTATCAGACATTTCTTTATATCTATATATATCTGTATCTATCTATCTATCTATATCTATATATATATATATATATGCAAAAATATTCTTAGCATGTGTGTTATTTTTCTAGTTTTTTTAAATATTTTTATTGATTTCAGAGAGGAAAAGAGAGGGAGAGAGGGATAGAAACATCAATGATGAGAGAGAATCATTGATCGGCTGCCTCCTGCAAGCCCCCTACTGGGGATCGAGCCCGTAACCCAGGCATGTGCCCTTGACTGGAATGGAACCAGGACCCTTCAGTCTGCAGACTGACACTCTATCCACTGAGTCAAACAAGCTAAGGCACTTTCTGTTTTTTTTTAAAGTTACACTTTAAAGATAAATCCCATTCATGAAAAGGCTGTGAAACAATGCTAACAATTTAGAGAAGAAATACTTACATGTTTTCTTTCTGTAGCTTTTAGAGACTTGGCAGTGTAGTAAAAAAGTTGTGTCCCACACAAAGCTGCCCAATATTTTGTCCAAGATGCTACCTGGAGAGGACAAACACATGAATACACGACGGAAATGCTGCCGACTCCTCAGTGCCATGGTCATTAGCTTTGCTCCACTTCAGCCCCCTCCACCTAACCTTAGAGCACCTCTTCTGAAATCTTTAACTCAAGCACTCCTATCACTTCCACTTAATATACTGTACTAGTACTTGCATTCAGATAATTATCCATCCCATCAAGAATCCTACCACTTTTTCATATTGTCTAGTATTGCCATGACCTTCCCATCCCATGTCCCCCTTCCCCTTTCTTCATGTTCTGTCTGTATTACATGGGTCTGCACTATACCCATTCCCTTCCAAATTCTTTAATCTCACTGCTTGCTCTCCTGACATAACCCGAACCCTAGTTAATCTAACCATCTTTTCTTCCCCAGCAACACTTTCTCATAGATCATCCATCTCACCAGGCCCATACTTCAAATACTATCTATATGCTAATGACTCCCAAATCTCCATCTCTGGCCATCACCTCCTCTACTCAACTTCTGAATTGTACTTTTTAAAGAGCCAAACTGACATCTCCACTTGCAGCCCCAGCCTCTCTCTGACTTCATCTCTTCCACCTACTGCCCGCTCAACGCTTCAACTACACAGGTCACCATGTCTCCTGAACTCAAGGTCTTCTCATGGCTAACTCACCTTCCTCACTCAGACCTCGGTTCAAATGCCTCCTATGGTGACAGCTCTCCTGACGCCACCACTGTCCATCCCATCTCCTCACTTTAAGGGCTAGTTCTCCCCACTGGAACACCATCTCCATGAGGCAGGCGCTTGCTCACCGCTCTATTTCTGGCATCTGGCACACGTTAGCTGTGGTAAGGCCTCAGTTGCTATGCTATTCTTAGTTCACTAGCTAGCTGGTCTAGTGTAGCCGCTGGATTATAACCTAAGCAGCAAAAATCAGATTGCTTAGGTGCAAGAAGCCCTCTTCATCTTCAAAAACTTTAAGTGCAGATATACATCAAAATTTATTCCAAACTAGATGTAACATTATTTGAAAAAAGAAAACAAATCTTTCTTTAATCATCAAACTACTGTGCTGCTGTTGGGGAAAAACTACTTCTGAGTTACATGTGAAAATCTTTGTTCCACCAAACTTTTTTTTTTTTAAAAAAAAACCATAATTATGGTTTGGAAGACATTTAATATCTGGGTTTTATTTCACGTGGGAAACAAACCTGCATTACTGAGTTCAACAACTAAGAACCAACAACAACAACAAAAAACTGATTGAATTCCATTTTATGGTTAACTTTCTTTTCTCTATTTTTCCTGAACTTATTAGTAAAATACTTCTGTACAGTATGTACTTCAAGGTTCTCTGAGAAACAGTTTTGAACAAGAACTATATTAGAGGGCAGAGAAGTACAGGCATGCTTTAAGCTCCCTACATGTATGATTCAACTGAAATCTAGATTAAGAAACATGGGGGGGGGCGGGGCGAGATAGGGGTGGAGGAGGTCAGTGGGGGGAGGTAGAAAAGGGGGACATCTGTAATACTTTAAACAATAAAGATAAGTTAAAAACAAACATGGAGAGGCAAATGTGTACCTTAAATCACTTCAAGTGAACTATGTATGTAATTTTATTTCAATTGTCTTCATATTTCTTAGGGTCCTGTACATTTATATATATTTTAGAAGTGTTAAAATATGATAAAATCTTACTGTAGGCTTTTTGCCTTCCTTTAACAAAGTTTTTCTCTTGAGAACACCTTGAATAGTAACAGCTCCTGGATATAAATGTACTGCCAAATCTTCTGATTCTGCAGAACTATAATAAAGAAACGAAAAAAAAAAAAAAAAAAACAGGTAAGAAAGCTTTTGTGTATAGTAGTTATCAAATAGGTACTTAAATGAAATGTAATTATTCTTTTATTTCAAAACTTTGTTACTTTATTCAGAATGAGAAGACACTGACAATTATAAAAGTTTACTGATCTGAAATTTATAAGCTGTTACAAAAGTTAATCTGGAAGTTATTCAAGTCAGCAGATGGTTAAAAACACACACTTTATTACATATTTGAACAAGTATAATTTAGAAAGAATAGGGTAATTTAATTTAGCAAAGATCAAATAAATTTAAGACTTTGCTTCTTCTTAACATGCCACACTGCATCACTGCTGTAAACTTTCCCCCCATTAAAAACCTTAAGTCCTGGTAGGAAAGATGAGGATTCTATTTGTTAAAAGTATTTAAGCATGTAAAACTCAAAAATAATAAAAGCTCAAAAAAAGAAAAAAGAAAACACACACATTTAATTCCAAATAGTTGAAAGTAGTAAAAAGCAATAGAAATATATGTTTTTAAATGGGCTTTCTGCAATCAGTTTAATTACATTTAAATGCTTCTAATGCATAAGTATTTGATTATAGCCTAACTCCCAAACCCAAGATTTCCTTTCCATATATCTTAAGAAAACCATTAAAAATAACCAAACATTTAAATATGCCTCCCCAACTGACTTAAGTTCCTAGATTTAAAACAAGAGTAATTTTCATAGTAAAAATCTGGCATTCTCTGGTGATCTGATTTGAGTGGCAGAATTCCTGTAAAAGTGATGAAAACTAAAGTTTGCCAATTTATTCCTTTATGATTATTTAGGTGTCTTCAAAGTGACTTAAACGCCTAGAAACCATCAGAAATTTCAGGCTAGAGCTATTTATATTCAGGGAGGTATACAGGAGGAGATTGGACACCCTCAAAATGACACAGATTCACTTGTAAAGTTGGCTATTTTGTTGTATTATCCGTCTGTTGATTACCCATTACCACTAACCTACAGTCCCCGAATCAATGCGCATTACTCTTATTTTCTTCTGCAGCTAACACAGGGCAGAAAGAGGACTCAATTTAACTAGATGAACAATGCAATGAACATGCATTTAAATACACAAGTATTATTTAATGAGACAGACTAGTCTAAATTCAGCACTTGCAGTTTATTAAAAAAAGTTCTTTCAAAAGGCAAATCTGACTAGCAAAGTAAATTCTTTGATTTTAGCATTTGAATAAGTCTACAAGTGGATTTTTGTATTGCTCATCCAATAACTTAACAGTGTTAGAAAGACCTGCGCAGTTAAAAAGCTACCAACATGGAATTATTTTTAAAACGTGACATAAAGATGCAAGTTTTAGCAATTAACTTTGTGGATCAGAAAGAATAATTCAAATTAATCTCTAGATTAAATCTTGGAAACTTTCCTAGGCATTTTTTTCAGTCTTTGAATCAATTAGTTGAGAAAGAACAGAAATGATGTGAGACCACACCCATGTAAGCCAATCACCAACACCAGAGGGGAGTTCTGTGGCCCCTGAATGCAGGGGAATTGTACCTGCTGGCCTTCATGTGGCTTCGATAGCCATTTCGTGCCACTCGTGTCATCGGGCCGAGAGAATGGTACAATCTGTTCCTGTTGGATTCCATTATAAATTGTATATATTACATATACTTTAATTCACACAAACATCATCAGTACCTAGAACAGCATAATAATTTTTGTGTAATAAAGCTTTCTAAATCTTACAAAAGGTTAGTCTGTGACTGTTTCTGATCCTTTTTAAAAGCATGCAGCATCGATTGAAAAAAACTTGTTTCTTTTACTATTGATGCTAGAATTAATATAGCTGCTTAGAAAACATCATACATTTATATATACATTCACTTTCACAAAACTGCTAAAATAATTAAAGAGCAATTTATAACCAGGTACTATCAAAACTGAAAAATACTCCAAAAATACTTTTGTTTCTATTCTAGTGCTTGGATTGCAGTTTAAATATGACACCTGGATTCATATAAATAATTCATTTTTATTATATGTCCCTATGAAGACACCTAAAAGCAATGTGGCCAGTAAACTTAAAAAATTAATGTTGCCAAAACACCTTATTTTCCTTCCTACCCTTTGTATTAAATCCAAGAAAACGAATAAGAGAGACAAACTGAGTAATAAAGGCATTATTTTCCTTCCATGTCAACTGAAATAAATGATAAAGCCAGTAAGTGATAACAATGGTATGAATTAATATTTACCCAAAATGGCGTATAATACTTAACAAAAGAAAATAAACACACACATAGACACTGATACTTCTTTGCCTGGGAAAAGCCAAAAGTTGACAAATGATATTTAAAACAAAAAGCATTATTTTAGCAACTGAAGCAGCAACCTATTTGATGTAAGTAAGAACAGTAAATGGCATGTTTAACATTCAGAGTACTACTTTTAAGTTCATTATCTATAGGTAGTATTTTAAATCTTAGTTCTTTATTCATTTATTATTATTTCATGTCTGAGTCTTCTGGGCAGCTTCAATTTGCTCTCAAAATGTTTCAAGAGCCACTGATTTAAACTTGGCATGAGTATAGCAGATTTTTTTTGCAGCAAATGTCTGCAAAGCAAAACATTTGTCATAAAAAAGACCTGTTCTGAGATGTGAAGGTAACACCATTAAATACTGTCTTTGAAAATAACCTGCAGGGATGAGAACAAGTTACCCACACCACTCTGGTTATTCACTAATATCTCAAGCAATCTGAGAAACAATTTTCTACATCAATATTTTTTTATCTAAAGATTACAACACACTCTATAACCAACATGATGGTATTATGCTCTTTCTAGAGAGAAAGAACGAAGACAATTTGTATATATAGCATGTGCTAGAGGCAACTCTTGTGTTTTTCCCATTTCAGGCAAACCCAAATAAAGAGATAGAAAGTAAAAGTTGGAAGAAAAATAATATGCAAAAACAAACTGCTAAGAATCCCCCAAAACAAAAAAACAAACAAACAAAACTTGGGAACACTGATAGTGTAGAAAGGCTCAGGAATACTTTAATATATTGGGTTTCCAAGTAAAATCTTTTTCTTTTCTTTTTTTTTTCCAAGTAAAATCTTAATCATATAATGGTGAGCATTCTTTATAAAGTGTCATCGAGAATGATGTTATAATTTTCCAATTAAACAACAAAATTCAAATGTAGTTTAATTTTCAGTATGTATTTAGTATAATTGTTTTCTATTAAAAGTCACTGATATGAAGTTAGATAACTAAATATTTCAATTCCATCAATTTTAATATGACATTCAAAATTCAATCTAAATGACACTCTCGCTTAGAAACATAGCTTGCTTAGTATATATAATAAATTACAATTACTTCGGTCAAGAGTCAAGTGCCATGTAAGTATGAAAATGGCAGGAATGGAATGGTCAGAGACAACATAAAAGCCCTAATGAACATTTAGTATATAACATGTATTTGCACTGTTTGGCTACATTTTTAAGGTCATCTTATTTGGAAGTTCAATATAACATGACGTTTGCTGCAGGTCAATGATGGCTTTCATAGCTTAAAGCAAAAGGAAAGGAGAATGCATGCATAGTATCTCTATAGATAAAAGCCTAAGTGACCCTTACGACCATTGACTGGTTGATCAGTCGCTATGACACCCAATGACCACCAGTGGGCAGATGCTCAACACAGGAGCTGCCCCCCTGGTGGTCAGTGTGCTTACAGAGCGGGAGTGCCGCTCAGCCAGAAGCTGGGCTCATGGCTGGCGAGTGCAGCCTCTCCGGCTGCCTGCCGCTTCAGCACTGCTCCATCCCTTGGGGGATGTCGGACTGCCGGTTTCCCCTGATCCCATAACTGGCAGTCCGACATCACCTGAGGGATCCGGATTGCGAGAGGGCACAGGCCAGGCTGAGGGACCCCACCCGTGCACGAATCTGTGCACTGGGCCTCTAGTTTAGTATAAATCTGTGTCCTCTGTGCAAACTTAGTGACAATTTAAATTCAAACTTTAAACTGCTTTGCTTACAGTATAATTTAAAATTTACTAAGTCATTTTGCCCTTGACAAAGCAGCGGAGAAGGAAGTTGATCATTCTACTGAATGTCTTAAGTTACTTAAATCAACCAGGATTTTAGGAAATAATTTTACTTTTCAACACATAAATAGATACATTGACCATGATTATTTTTTTAAAATTATAATTTTAAATGTGCTAAAATTTATATACATGTGTTAAGCCACCAAATAAACATGTATTTATTAGGTAAGACTCAATTCCAGACTTAAATATCAACTTCTAATTTTTGCCACCAGCAGGAAGTTTAAATAGTCCCTTAGAGTTATGCAATAAATATTATCTCTTAAATATCACATTGTCATAGGTGAATTAGATTATTCATATACTTTCAGACAGATCAAAAAACAAAAACTCAGAGCAGTTCAAATGGACAATTTTCTTACCTTTCAAAAGCAGGCCATGAGGTCTCTTCACTTAGTTCAGAACCATCACTGCTACCTAAAATTACAAGTTATTCTATTTTTCAAACATCAGAATTTCAGTTTGAGTTTTTTAATTTTAAAAATAGTTTCTCTAGCTGTGCTTCACCCACATATTAATTCTTCATTCTAATATTATTGCTGCTAAATTTATTTTACAATATATTGGAATACAGTTGACAAGAAAATAAATTAACATAAAACATTTTTGCATGTCTACTTATAACTCAAATTCATTCTGTTAGTAAACAAATATCTTGTATGATCAGAGAATGCATATAAGTACAACATTTTTCCTTACTAGGTCTGTCATAATATAAGACCGATATAATTATGAAATTCTTAGAGGTCCATGGCATTTCTTTGAACCGGCGACCTCTTGGTGCATGGGACGACACTCAACCAACTGAGCCCCACTAGCCAGGGCACCATCACGAATTATTAACTTCAATATTACTAATAAGATGAGCCTATGTCTAATTGCTACTTTGCTTTACTCAAATTTTCTGTACAGTAGGTCCTTGGGTTATGTCGGAAATCCGTTCCTACGGCGCAACTCGATTTTCGCCGTAAGTTGGAACCCACCTACATAAGCACCTATGTCACTCACATGGAGCACATACACAGCAGTAATGAAGTGAAACAGTAAAAAAAAATTGAAAATATAACAATTCCTGACCTTTACTTGTGGTAAATAAATAATAAAAAACATAAAGCACTTATGTACATACGTCGAAATGACGGAACTTTTTTTTTTTTTTTAATAAATAAATGGGAGATGGCTACATAACCACGAAACGACGTACGTGAAGTCCAGTGTAACCCGAGAACTGTCTGTATTTGTAGTAGGGATAATGATATTTTTCCAGCTGAATTTTGTTAAACACCACATTTTAAGTAAGTTGGAACCCCCCTGAGAAATATTTCTCACCTATTGATATTCCACTAGACAGAGTTGAACTTTCAGCTTGACCTCGAGATGGTGCGTGGGGCTCCATGACGCTATCATCTAATAGATGCGTTGGCCCTGCATTTGGGAATGTTGCACTCTTAAACTCTGCTGTGTTCATTTTATGAATGAAACTGGAAAGAAAGAAAAATATTTCATTACTGTTACTAACTCAGGATATAGAAGATACTCCTATATAAAGATCCAGGAAATACTAGTAAAAGATTTACCCACTATCCTGAACTTCTGAATTCTCATACTAATGAACACACAGATTTTATTTAGCATGAAGGTCTCAAACTAAGAGCGCAGGGAAAGTATTTTAGGAAACAAGGCCATATTTACCGATGTAATAGAGAATGCTTTAAGTCTCCAGTCTATTAAAAAATTGTTTCACACTCACTTTCGAAAAATAGGTATTATATTTTCACAAAAATCATGGCAAAGGTGAGCCATAGGCCCTGTTTTGGAAAAAAAAGATCTTGCAAAGCTTAAGAAATTAAACATAAAATCATTTCCCACTGTTTATATTTAGGAATAGAAAGAATAATTTATATAAACCTTAATTTATAGTGACAAGCATTAATTGTCTTGATACAAAAAAAGGTTATAATTTAAAAGTAAAATAGTATATTGCTTTCCTGATTTCATTTATGATGATGCTCTCTGATACTCATTTATCTCCCTAAAATGTGAAGGCACTGTTGGGGAAAAACTCATTTCCAAATTAAGGTAAAGGAAGAAAGAAATGATTTTAGGCAAACAAGATATTTTCCTGTATACTGTATACTATAGTATACAAAAAATTATGAGGAAACTATTTTCTGTTTAATAAAATAAACAGAAAATAAATCAACTGAAAATGATTTAAAAATTAGAAAGAGAAAATGAAAAATGCTGACTTATAACCCAGGCTATGGCACTTCCTATGTCCATGTGGAATCAGGTTCCGAGGGGATGGCAGTGTGTGTGGTAACAAGGCTCCTTCCGCTGCCACACTCCTTCCACTTTGTGGAGATCCCAGTTCAGGACCTAAGGGGTCAATTTAAAAAAAGTGGGGGGGGGGGGGGGAAGGAAGAGAGAAATTTTCAAGATTGTCCTCCTATTTTAATTCCTTCATATAAAAAGTGGTTTAACTTTTAAGATGTTAATTCCACTTAATTAACTTAACATGAGAAATAGTTCTTCTGTAAGTCTTAAAACACAAAATCCCAAAGCATACAAAATCTACTGATTTCTATCTCTCTGATGTGCACTAAGTAGGCGGTATAACTATTTCCCCCGTTACAGAGGCAGAAGCAGAACGGACAGAGTTGGGCTCAGGGTCTCCCACCACAGGTGACGCCTGGACTGAGCACTCAGGTCTCCCCTCCCTGTTTCACAGCTCTATTGTTTAGTTTAGAGGCAGCTTCTTTACTCTTACTTCCAGCTTCCTTTTAGGTAAGATAAAAAACAGAACTCCAAAGTACACAGATTTGCAAAATATCACTGTAAGAAAAGCAAATGTAAGAGATTTGGATAGAAATGTTTTCCTTGGCTAGGAATACTCTCCCCACGAAACACAGCCATGGCTTGTTCTCTCGCTTCCTTCATACATTATTAGATGGCTCTTCAAATGTTTTTTAGAACACAGAGTAATATGAAGCTTATTACCAAGGTCTGTGATTGAAAGTTTAAAAAAGGCACTTATCAATTATTTACTAAATAATGAGTAGTCTTCAATTTTATATTTTTTAATATGTGTGGTATACATGTAATACCCTCATTATAATGCAACAGGTAAATTAAGGACTCTGACTATATTTTAAAATATTTTCAGTACTTGACCCAGTATTAAAGTAAAACTTAAAAAAAATTAACTCACTAAAATTGACTTAATTATTCGAAATAGAATTTTCCATTTGACCACAGAAATTTCTAATGTAATCAATACTCATAGTCTAGCACAGTGTATTCTTAAAAAAATAAAATAGATATTTATAAACATTTATCTGTTATTTTCTGTCTGTGGTATCTATTTTCCTTGATTAGTCAGAATATCTTTTTTCCCCCTTTTTAAATTAAATTTATTGGGGTAACATTGGTTAATATGACAGAATATCTTTTTTTTTTTTACATTATTGACAAACTACAAGTAACAATTTTTTTTAATTAAAAACCAAAAAAGCCCAAGCAGAAAAAAACATATATTTTAATATTAAAAGTAAATGTTGCATGCAGTATAAAATGTGCTAAGTATTTACTTACTTTGCAGCATTTTCCTTCCCATTAGGTTACCCGATTTATTATGGTAACAAGAGAAAATGCACTAACCTACTAAGTCTTCCCTAGAAGCAGCAGAGCGTGGTGTGCTTGTCCCTGGTTCTATCTTTAATGAAAGCCTGAATTCCAAAAGGAAACAAAACACATAAAATGACCAACATTTGACAAGTTAATATTAACATCATGTATTTTCCCACAAATGAACTAAAAACATTTTAATGAAAGAGTCTCAGCTACATATTTTTCTTTGAACGCAAACTTGAATAGTTAAGTCTCCTATCTCTTTCACACTAAGCTGATCTTATGGTTATTCTAGGAAATATTAGAAAGGGGCATAAACATTAAAAAGTCACATTTAGGCGAGAGTTTGAGCGGTCCCATTGCGTTTGGAGAAAAAAAAGTCACATTTAAAAACAAAAAGTCTCCCCAAACTACCCCAACGTTGTCAAACAATTCATCACTTTTAAAGATATTTGATGAATGACTAAAAGGTGATTTAAACTGGAAGTTATATTGATAACTGATACTTAACTCAGGAACTTTCACATATATTATTAAATATATTATGCAAATTCTTCCTAGAATCTTTACTAGATGGGCTAATGGCTTCTGTAGCACTGAAAGTTTAAAAAACACCTAATTTAAAACTCATCATACAAAAAACTAACCAACTCATCAAAAGATAAGTCTATACAAATAAAAACGGTTGCTTGCAAAATTCCTGATAAATCCCTGCCCTAAGTCACAGTTTATTAGTTGGTACTTAACTTCCATATAGCATCACAGGCATAGCTTTTGAATTCCACAGCAAAAAGAGATTATGATTCCTATCAATGGAAACTATTTCATGAAATAGGATACTAAAGCCATTGGGGAGAATTCTTTGGTGTAGTCCACAAAGCCTATTAGATGCATTTGTCTGAAAGTTAATGAAGCCATTTTATTTTTAGCATTATGTCAACTGGATTTATGAAATTACATAATACAAGTGACATTCATAATGATAAATCTATTATAGGTGTTTAACTTATCACTTCTTTGGTAACCTAAGAGGGGATTGCATATACTTATATTCCAATCATTGGACAGTATTAAATGCATGTGTTGAATATGATTAACTCGAACTCTCTGCTTTTTCTTTTTACAGAGCAGTTTAATCACTTGGGCTGCAGACTACACTGAACTCATTCATTTAAGAGTATTGAGCATCTGCTTTGTGTCGGGCACTTTGGTCTCATGGAATATAATAAGAGACGAAGGCAGACATGGTGGCCCTGCCCTCCTGAAGATCATAGTCTAGTAGGTGTAAGACAAAGAAGTAAACAAAATAACTACATTTCCTGACACAGAAGCAAAACAGAAGAAACAGCAAGGAAGCTATGGGTGAATCACGGGGCTTTCAGCAGCAGCAGCACATCACGGGCAGCAGCACAGAGGTGGAGCATCGTAAAAGTGCAGCAGTGAAGGCTGGCCAGTGTCAGTGCCTTTATCATCACCAAAATGCCGTGAGGTAACAGTGATGCCGAGTCAATGAAAAAGATGTATCATCATCAAACACTACGTAAGAGCAGTGGTGCTGAGTCAATGAACAAAATTATGTTCAGTATTAAAATGAAAGAACTTCTATAGAATTCCATCCTGATTAAATCCTATGCATGTAATTTGTAATATCCACACTGACTGCCTATATAGATGAAGCTGTCCAAAACAGAGGCATTTGGATAAATGAAATGTCATTTTTATTTAAGTCTCTTTCATCAGAAAGATACACTTTTCCCCTATTTACTTTAATGGCTCCTATCTTAAAATGCTCTGATTTTCAACACATTTAATTAGTAGGCTCATAACTGCATAATTAGTAGCAACATAACTGCAGCTTTAAGAAAAACAATCTATCTTCTTCAGTGTCCCATCTGATGCCCCACCACCACCAAGTGGGTTGGAGTCCTGCAGCAAACTCAATGTTTGATCATTCCCTCCCCTGGAACACCTTTCCTTACCCTTCAACACGGAGCTAACTCCTACTCGGACTCAGCCTCAGGTGACACTGTCTCCTGAAGCTGTTCAGGGTTCTCTTCACTTTTCCCACGTAAAGCTGAGGCGGGTTCTCCCTTATCTATGCTCCCATAACATACTGGGTATATCTCGATTACAGTACTGTTTGAACTGTTTTGTAACCATCTGTTTTGTGGATGTGTTTTGCATTAGATTGCGCCGCTTAAGCATTTTTCAGAAATTTTAGTCTTTTACTGGTATTAATTGTATTCTGCAAAATTCTTTAAAAATTATTGAAGTTATGGAACAAGGAAGTTGATCATCACTATCATATGAGATAAAAACATTTTTATATAATGCATTAATACTGAAAAGTAACCTACTCTTTCAATTTAATAAAATTTTAAAGACTTTGATTGCAAAAAATATTGGTGGAAGACACCAAGTTAAATTTTAAACTTAGGAACAACTGGCATAATAAAGCTGAACACAAAATATATTTTTTTAAATTAACAAATGAAGCAAAAAACCCTACACAGAATCCTAAAGGGAAATAAGTTCTTTACTCTCTCATGTTTAGAAAAAAGCTGACAGCTGTGATGTATAGCATACCACTGAAAAATACAAGAGGTTCATTCCAAATTCCCTCCCACCTTGGTCAGTACTGTGGATGGTAATGAGAAGGAAATGAGCACTATTTTAATAATGATTTTTAAAATCTTTAATAAAGGACTTGCTCTAATAAAGACAAGGGTAAGTGTGGTGCTATATACAACTATATATCCAACCCAAAGGCAAGAAGGTTCAATATTCTCTCAAATCACAAAAACCAATTCCAAGAAAGTTCAAAGATGTGTCAAAAATCATCATTAAAAAAGGAGTAACTTTTCTACTTGTAGACGGTTTCATTAATTTTTCAGTCTATTAAAAGATAAATTTCCATAAAGATTCAATGCTTGAATATAGAACGGAAGACATTTAAACTAGAATTATCAAACATAACTATTAACAATCTGAGAAAGATGAAATACTTTTTAATAAAAGAATAAATGAGCCCTGGCCAGTGTGGCTCAGTTGGTTGGGCATCGACCCATGCACTGAAAGGTTGCAGGTTCAATTCCAGGTCAAGGCACATGCCCAGGTTGCAGGTTTGATCTCCAGTTAGGGGGTGTGCAGGAGGCAGCCGACTGATGTTTCATTCTCACATTGATGTTTCTTTCTCTCTCTCTCTAAAAATCAATTTAAAATCTTAAAAAACACACAGATGAAATATTTGTACATTGACTCAATCATGTCAAGTGATTAAAGAGAGATGCATGTAAATACCTTTACCACTGCAAATATATGGCTGGATTAGGCATTTGCGTGATATGATGGAAGACTTAGATGTTTAAATACATTGGGATGAGTGGGGGTAGGACAGTTATACAAACCATTTTTGAAGATCCAACCTACTTGTAATTATCATCTTCCACAAACTTTTGTAGTTCTTCTATATACTGAACAGAGTTCAGATATTTTTGGACGTGAGGCAACATAGGGATATCTAGGCAAAATGTAGTAAGTAATTAAACATCTGATAAAGTACATCTCAAGCACAGTTTTAAAAATTAAGCTGAGAAAATGATATTTAAAGGTGAATTAAGTCCATGTGGCTCCAAATTTAAATTAATTCTAGAAGGACATTACTGAGGAAAATTTTACTTAAAATAAGAATGAAAGGTGTATAGATTAAAGAAACCTCCACAAAACCCAAATAGCCCCATTTACAAAGTCCATCATATTTGAGAAATTTCTTAGGAAAAAAATCAGACGTCATTGTGACTTATCTTAAAATCCCATCTAAAGGCAAGATGTAAGGCAGTTTTGTTTTCTTTTAAAGAAGCCTGGCTCCCATTTGTAAATGTAGTTTTTCCTCCCCTACTTAGAAATTTCAAATATTAATTTAACATTGTAATTTGGTATGTTTAAAAAAAATGAGAAAAGGACAACAGATAGTTTGATTTAACTTTCAGTAAGATTCACCCCCCGCACCCCAACTTGTAAGAAGTTTTTGAGGTTTTCTTGAAAGTTTAGACATAGTAAAGTTAGCTTTAAGACAAATTTATTTTAAAGTAATTAATAGTGTAAACTCACTGTTTTATAATACCATAAAAATTATGTCAGTAGCCTATATTTAATTAATTCCCTATCAAATTAAAAGAATTCCAACATTTTAAAAATATTAAAACACACACACAACCTTTTCTAATCATCTGGGCTTGTGTAAGCTGTTTCTATACATGTGTTTCCACAAAGTAGGACTTGGAAAAAAATTAGTTATTTACTCAATATCAGACTCAAGAAAAGTGAATAAACTGTTACCAAGATCAAGGGTCTTAGCCCCTTCCCTAACTGAAAAATATAAGAACTGTTTCCATAATAGATCAGGGAGATCAAATGGGATGAATAGAAAATAATTTTGTAAATTATGTTAGCAAAGTTGTTACAAAACAGCAAAAGAGCAAAAAAAACCTTAAAATTTTAACTATGAAATACTTCAATATCTTAAAAGCGAGATCTTAAACTGGATGCTAAATATTAAACAGTGAAATGAAACAGTCACTGTCATCCTTTATGTTAAGATGTTTCCTGCTCTGTGGAAAGTGGCCTTCATTGTGTGTAAGTGAATTAGCAGAATCACAATATAATGGCTTAGTATCATCCTTCAGAAACTTACCATATTCACAAGACTGCTGTAAATCAGATATTATTCGAAGGATGTTATTCATCAAATTTGATCTCTGCTCACTTTCTAGAATGCTGCCAGTTGACGGGTATGCTGAATCAATGTAAGTTAAGTCTGACAAATAGATACCTGGAATGAAATTAGATAAATGAGAGTTTTCCTACTTGTAGTTTGGAAGAGTATGGCAAAGTGAAGGGGGAAAAAGCTAGCTTATAGATGTATTTCAGTATATGCCATATTTAGAACATAGCATTATGAATACACTGCAGCCTTGTAAAAACACGGCCACTGAGGCCTATATTTCCATGGCATTGGGGCCAAACTTGGAAATACAGGGTGGGACAAAATCAGGTTTACAGCTGTTCAAATGGAAAATAATACAATAATTAATGAATAATAATACAAGAATAAACTCTGTGTTTCACATACAACTATAAACCTACTTTTGCTCCAACCTGTAATTTTTTTTTTTTTGGTAGAAGTCTTCTTCTGATACTATCTTAAAGTATGGCTTTAAAAAAATTCTCACCCAAGGACATGCTGAGAGAGAGAGAGAGAGAGAGAGAGAGAGAGAGAGAGAGAGCGCGCGCTGGCTCTTGAGCAATATCAATCAGTGGTCTTCCTCATGTGCCGTAAATGGGGATCCAACCCCAAACCCAGGTATGTGCCCTAATTGGGAATAGAACCAGCAACCTTTTGGTACATGGGATGATGCTGCAACCAACTAATAGAGCCACCTGGGCAGGGATCATTGCTTTGGTTTTTAAAGCTGTATCAATTCATACTTCCACTGACAGTATGTAAGTTTCTACTGATCTACACTTGATATTATCAGCTCCTTAATTTTTGCCAATCTTGTGAGTGTAAAATATCATTGTTTTAATTTTCATTTCCTTGATTAATAATGATTTAAATGTTTATATTTCTATGAAATATCTTTTGTCCATTTCCCCCCCTCTGGGTTGTCTTTTTCTTACTGATTTCTAAGTTCTTAATATATTGTAGAAACGAACCCCCTTGGCAGTTAAATTTTATCCAGTTACTCTTCAACCTACAATCTAATCTGAAGTCAGTATTTATATCTCACTGCTGGAACTTATTCTGGTAAAGGGATAAATGGCCTCCTCATTATTAGATCTTTAAACATTTCGGTCTCTTCCTGTCTGTAGTCTTTTTACTATTCCCTTTGTTCCTTGGGCTTAACTGGCTAGAACCTTCCTACTCTCCTCTGTTCTTGTTTTTTTCCCCTCATGTTCCCTGGAATTTGGTATTCCTCATGGTTCTTTCATTAATCTTCCTACTTTACATGTACTTTTTCTGGATTATTTTACTTCTGCAGCTTCAACTACCACCTAGTTGCCGATGACTTCCCAAATCTCTCTGTAGACCTGATCTCCTGACTCATTTTCCATGCCAAACTAACCGTTATTTGTTCCTAAACACTTGCCATTCCAATTTCCTACTGTGCTTAGTGATATTACTATTTGCTAAAGTTTGAAAGCTCAACTCACTCTAGTGAAAAAACTCAGGAGGAATTTACTACTCATACTTTCCCAGATTAAACGACTAGTGAATAAAACATGATCGCTGAATGCTCATGCAATGTGTTACATAATATAAATCAGAGTCCAGAAGCTGGCAGTCCATCTGTCCCAGTGTTTGTAAAATCAGCAAGTATCACAGGAAATACCTCAATAATTTTCTTTTCCTAAAAAATGGGGAGATCTGCAATAATGAGGTACAGCAGAAAAGGGTGCACACTCCACAACTATAATAATATCAGTTTGTCATAATCCTCATTTTCCTGTTATGGTCTCACTTATTACATCACCTACTTCATTCTTGCTTTTTTAAAAAACTGATTTTTAGAGAGAGGAAGGAAAAGAGAGAGGGGGAGAGGGAGAGACACACACACTGACTGGTTGCCTCCCGCACATGCCCTAACTGGGATCGAACCTGCAATCTGGGTATGTGCCCTGATTGGGAATCGAACCGCTACCTTTTGGTGCACAGGACAACGTTCCAACCAACCAAGGCACACACCAGTTAGGGCTCTGCTGCCTTCTTGTGGTGAGCATTTGTCTTTATAGGCCCTTGAGTTTGCAGCCCCTAGTATCTACGTATGTCACAGGAATTTAAAGAAACAATTCTGCAAAAGAGCCAGAAACTAAGCTGATTTTAAATAAGGATATATGGATCAACAGTTGATGGTAGAGAATCAGAAAAATAAAGTACAAGCTACATCAGTGATGGCGAACCTATGACACGCGTGTCAGAGGTGACACACGAACTCATTTTTTGGTTGATTTTTCTTTGTTAAATGGCATTTAAATATATAAAATAAATATCAAAAATATAAGTCTTTGTTTTACTATGGTTGCAAATATCAAAAAATTTCTATATGTGACACGGCACCAGAGTTAGGTTAGGGTTTTTCAAAATGCTGACACGCCGAGCTCAAAAGGTTTGCCATCACTGAGCTACATCAACATGGAGGGGAAAGCACATGGTATGTACAGAAGAGGAAGCCCAAAGGTATTATCTAGCAGCAGCAATCGGCAATTATATACTCCAGTGAGAGTGTGGCATAATGCTTTGGAGTTAAGAGTTTAATCCCCCAGTCTACCACTTAGTGCTGAAGTACTAAGCCAAGTCAATTAAGATGCCTAAATTTGTGTTTCCCCAGCTATTGAGTTATTGAATCACATTTCCTGATTTAATGAAATATATTAGCATAGTTGTAGTACTCAACAACTAGTAATTCTCTCTCCAGCACCCTAATTTCATAGCAGAAGCACTGGGCCAGAGGTAGGTAAAAGTGACTTGTCCAAGTTTACAGTGTGTGTGTGAACCCCCACCCCACAGGCCAGAGTTATGTTTGCATTTATATCATATCAACCATAAGAATAACCTTATTCAGACAAGAGGTGCCATGTTGTAGAACAGAAGGAAGTGACATATAGCATCAGAGTTTAGGTTTAAAAAATGTTAAATTTCTGAAATAATTTTATACATAGATTTCCACTTATTTTTGGTAATGATAAGCATATTACAACATGAGGTTTCTTATAACGTTTAAAATCTTCAAAAATGGAAACTCAGTGAAATGTTTAAAACTTCTAGGCTATAAAGAGCATTACATTCTTTAGGTGGCTGCCTCCCGACCCAGTGCAACTAGTTCTTTGTAACAAAAGACAAACTCATGAGCCTGCAGCTACTTCTAAGTGAGGTTGAGAACTGTGTTTTTTCAGTATTTAACTTAAAGGATCTCTGGCCAGCAGACTACAATGTTTGTTTTATAATTGCCGCTGAACTAGGATAGTTTGTTTCCAGATGGTGCCCTTCCTTCAACCTGCACAGTCTCTCCTTGTTCCGAGCTATTCAACTCCCGCTGATCCCACTCCCCGCACCCCTATTTTAAGGCCACAGAGAGGAAATCCTAGGGAGGAGACTCCCCCACGCCCCCAGTCTCCAGCAATTTTTTGGTGACGTAAGATGTGGGCTGAACCCGAGTCTACTGAGAAAGAGGGAATCACTATTCAAGGGCACTGTATATACAGTCTGGTCAGCTGCAGCTGGTTACACCGTTTCTCCATGTGGCAGACAGAGCAAAGCCACAACGCCTTCTCTGCTGGATTAAAGACAGCCCACAGACCAGAACTTCCACTCCACTACTTAAGATTACATAGGCGGCTTGTCAAATTCGATTGATTAGTGTTGTAAGAAGAAAAAGAAGTTCCTTATTACAGCCTGGATTCAACGGCCCAAAACAAAGATGCAATTGCCATTAAAGTCACAGATGAACAAACTCCTACACTGATTTTTAAAAGCAAGAATAAGAGCGGCAAGTTTCTGGCTTTGCTTTATCAACAGATGCAAAAGGTACTTTAATGCTTTTATTTTTACTTAAAAATTCTAATGTATGTCAAAATGCATAATTATTTTACATCTGTCATAGAAATTTCAAAATCTCTTATTAAACAAAGAATTTTGGAATACACTAAAATTTATTTAATCTGGAAAAGTTTTTGTTTTTCAACTTTATGTAAAACCTGGTCATTATGTACTTTATGATGATTAATGTGTTATTTTTTAATTTAATGATCTTTAGTGACATGCTTATAGATTAATGTATATATGCTGGGTTTCAGAAAACAAGTGCTATAGTGACACTAGACAGAAACTTTAACGTAAAGATTTATGTGTAAGGTTTATATGTTTGGCATAGTGATGAAAAACAAAGGGATACAAACTTAAAGAAAAGTTATACACATTAGTCTTCACATATCTACAGGGTGTGAAGATTTATATACCATTAGATATCTTAAACTACAGCTAAAAAACACAGAAGATATAAAATTAACTGAAAGTCTTTGCAACACACCTCAATTATGGTATAACTAAATGTCAGCAAAAATTCTTGTAATGATTTAAGACAGGTCTACGATATTTCTTGTTAAAACTCAAAATTTTAAATATCTTCCCAGGTTTACATGTAATAGTAATTTAACTTGAGTAACAGAAATAAAAACTATTATAACTAAATTAATTAAAAAAGCAAAGTTATTGATACATAACCCCCCTAAAACCTTATAGATTAGGATTGGGGAGAAAAAGAAAATGCAATATAAGTATTATGTAAGTCAGCATTAACAACAGAAAGTAAAACCCCAAAGATACAGTTACTTAAATACATGATTAAAAGATAGAAAATATATGAATGTTATATAGAAATAATTTTGGTAACCATAAGCAAGAGTGTTCTTTCAATATTTCATCTGGGGGCTTTAATTGTATTGTGAGAATTATTAACAATAAATGCCTGGTTACTAATTAGTAAGCTTTAACACCAAAAATACTTGTTTGTTATGATTTGGGGATCCTCTGTCCTTTTAAACATTCAAGATACTAACTGTAAGTATCTTCAATAAGCAAATAACAGTAAAGCTAAGATTTCCCCAACTTTCATGTCCTTTCCTTAAACATTCTTAACTCTAAACACTGGGAAGATCTCTGTGAAATGTGTTTCACAAGAGATTCTGATAAAATTTCCAAGCAATACTGGATCTGAAATACTTGCCATGTTTTCATCGTTTGCTATGAAAAGTGCAGGACCTCATTAAATCTCAATTCTTACTGAAGCCTGAGGGTAGCATTGAATCTAAAACCCAAAGCACACAGATAGCTGGTCTCTTCCTAGAACACAATACACAATCTGGAAGTTATTTATCTAAGGTATCTTCAATGCTTCCTAAATTCAAGTTGGCTGCCTCCTACTGTTTTCAGGGCATGACACAGGCAGTGAGGTGCCTCTATACGTTTCCCATCTGAAAGGAAGTCAATCCTACTTATGTCTTCTCTCTACTAGCCGACAATGTAGCAACTATGAAGAAGAAAAAGTACCAATAAAGTTAACACAAAGCATGGAAGACTTTCCCCCCAAAAAAACAACCAAGCAAAGACAGATTTAAACTTAAGTATACTGTAACTAATTTATAACATTCTCTTGGGATCTAGGAAAATTTTTAACATACACAGAAAGGTTTTATGAGGTAACACAGATTTATGGATCTTTCACTTTTAAAACTGAACATATGTGGGAAAATATTAAATAAGAGAATGTTTCAGAAAATGTAACAGTAACTGTATTTTTAAAACCGGTTCTTTACCCATGACGTAGCTCAGTCTACTACTTAAAAATTTGGCTCCTTACTCTGTTTTAGATGACAACAAAGTCAGTACACTTTAGTAAGGATAAGGGTGTTGTATTTATTTTTAAAAAATTTTAATTGCCTCCTTTAAATACAAATTTAGGTCAGATTCTCTTATGGTAGACAGTGACTTTGGTTATGATCTCATTGTACAGGCGCCCATACAGAGCTAAAGCAGACAGAACACACCTAAAGGAAGCTATTGCTATTTTAATTTAGATTCGTATTTTCACATCTTTGTTCTTCTGTGAAAATACTGATGTAAAGTCACAACAGTCTTGGATTATACGCTTAGTTGTTCTAAAAAATCTGTGTCTGGAAGGAACTCAAGCTTTTCAAATAGAATACTGTTCATAAAATTCTACTTGTTTTGAAGTTTACACTACTTTCTACATTTTTCTTATTTTGGTATCTTATTTCATAGCAGATTATTAAAATGATTTTATGATTTAAGAAATGAGAGGACTTGAGCACTAGGACAGTAACCACAGGAAAAATCTGTGCATTTACCCAGGAGGCTGAGGGCTTCTATTGTACTGCCCTCAGTTTGTTTTATTATTTTTGCCCTCGGTTTTTAAATTAAACCACATCTGAATTTCATGAATCCGTAAATATAACGAGAAATCTTGCATTGGTTTTTGGTGTGGGTAACTCTACGTAGTAAAGTCCTTTTAAAAATAAAATAGAAGACTCTTAAACTCTAAAATATCAGAAGGCAAAATATGAAAACAAAAAACAAAGTATTCATTGACGTATGCTTTTGGTGAGCAGTCAGCAACAGAAGGTCTTTAATATACATATGGAATATTATTATGCTCACCCTTACTATCTAAACTATTTTGTAAAAAACCAATTAATTCCCCACACTCACAAAGTTATGACTCCTCTGTTGTCATGAATGACCAGGATAAAAACCACGGGTCTAGAGAAGTCACAAGAAGATCTGAATTACACTTGAGTGTTTTAGCTTCTCCACAACTTTATTGCTTTGCAAAGTGGTGTGATGCAAACAGTTAACATGTGCCAAGCAGATATAAATATAGGGGATTGTTGTAATGCTGCTGATAGAAAAAGGAGAGAACATGTTGCCATGTGATGTAGTGGTTAATATGGACCCTGGCGTTCCTGCCTGGGTTCAAATTGTGGCTCCATCTCTTAGGAGCTGTGTGACTCTGGGTGAAGTGCGTAACTTTGGGTGCCAGTTTCTTCATCTAAAAATGAAGACCATATTAATCTACCTCTGAGGTTTGTAATGAGAAGCAAATGATTTAATACACGTGAAGGGCTTTAAACCATGCCTGGCATTCGTAAGTATGATGGTGTTGTAATTGTCGATAGCAGGCATAAACAACCTGGGCCCTAGCTTCTCCAATCAATGACACTTGGGTGGAAAACAAGCAGAAAAGCTCTGTGTTAGTGTATCCACTGCCATCCTTCCAAAAGAGCAGACAGGATTGCAGTTTACAGGAGAGGTGGGCTATACACAGCAGGTGCTGATGACCTGATGGAGGGACACGTTCTCTCTGCTGCTCCTCTTTAGGGAGGTAGCTACAGAGAAAGGGAGAGGCTCTGGTTCCTGGAACTAAACTAGTTCTAATGAAAGTTTCCACAAAACTATAGCATAGAGGACAAGTATTTCTCATCTGCCACAGCAAAAATGAAACATCCCGGGCAAGCACACGTTCAGTGTGTGTGCCACTGCTACCAACACTCATGGAAGAGCCCGGGAACCTGAGTTCTTGACCTGCCTCCAGCATCACCTGCTTGTGCGGCCCAGGCCTTCACCATGCACTCGGGCCCAAAGAGGTTCTCGACTGAGGTGCTCTCCGAGGCACTTTCCAACTTTAACAACCACACTCAATTGCAGGTAGTTCCTTGCCTTGGTAATGGTTACAGAAAGGTAACATTTTACTAAAATGCAATTCAGCAGAACCTGTTAGGAGAATGAACCTGCTGAAATATACATAAGCTTAGAGCATATATAATATTATGGTTGAGAAACACGATACCCACAATAATGACTATACGCATGCTATCATTCTTAAACTTGTCCCCAATCCCAAAAGACATCCTATAAAACAACAACAGCAACAACAACAACAACAAAACGATGCTGAAACTTTCCCATTTTAGATTTACCTAAAAATGTTTCTTGAATTTGTTAGTTTATAAAGGTATTTAACCAGAGGGCTAATTTAATTGAAACTGCACAGTATAAAAAATATAAAACATCGACTAGTAGTCACCTAGTAACTTTAACACTAGTTAGGGAACAATGTTTTAATTAATGCCTTACAAATATTGTGTGCCATTTTAAGAGTTTTCAGGTAGTAAGTGAGCTTTTTAAAAGTCAGAAAAGAAAAAAAAAAGTCAGAAAAGTCTATGATTAGGTGCCTCTGCCCACAATGGACAATCACTGAGCTGGGAAGAAAAAGCAGGAAGGTGGCACTTGGAAAGGTAGTCTCTGAAACCTAATTTTTAAACAAATGCGAAGGTACTATGATACTGAACTTAAGAAATTAATAACTTTAATTCTGGTCCAATTTATTATTAGATATTCTTTTTTACATCACTGACTTTAAAAGTAGATTACTATTTACTCCTTTTACTTCTTCCCTTCATTGGCTTGTTTTTTAGAAGGCGTTACACAAGCTCATTTCAAAATGAAGGCTTTTATCTGGACCCTAATTGTGCTCCTCTTCCTATTAACGGGCACCGAACACTGTAGAGGAGAGTTCAAAATAAAAAAAATAACCCAGAGGAGATATCCTCGTGCCACGGACAGCAAAGAGGAGGTAAAGAAATGTGCGTACACGTTCCTGGTACCTGAACAGAAAATAACGGGGCCGATTTGTGTCAATACCAAAGGGCAAGATGCAGGCACCATTAAAGACATGATCACCAGGATGGACCTGGAGAACCTGAAGGACGTGCTGTCCAAGCAGAAGCGGGAGATAGACGTCCTGCAGCTGGTGGTGGATGTGGATGGAAACATTGTGAACGAGGTCAAGCTGCTGAGAAAAGAGAGCCGGAACATGAACTCGCGAGTTACCCAACTCTACATGCAGCTACTACACGAGATTATCCGGAAGAGGGATAACTCACTTGAACTTTCCCAGCTGGAAAATAAAATCCTCAACGTCACCACAGAAATGTTGAGGATGGCAACAAGGTACAGGGAGCTAGAAGTGAAATATGCTTCCTTGACTGACCTTGTCAATAATCAGTCTGTGATGATCACTTTGTTGGAAGAACAGTGCTTGCGGATCTTTTCCCGACAAGAACCCCATGTGTCTCCTCCTCTTGTCCAGGTAGTGCCGCGACACATTCCTAGCAGTCATCAGTACACTCCTGGGCTACTGGCAGGTAATGAGATACAGAGGGATCCAGGTGATCCCAGAGATTTAATGCCACCACCTGATCTGCCGACTTCTCCCACCAAAAGCCCTTTCAAGATACCACCAGTAACTTTCATCAATGAAGGTGAGTTACCACTTTCTGTTAAAAATGGAAGTAAGGGGTTAATATGTTTTAGAGTTGAGGAAACAATACTCACTTTGGTGAAGTAATTATACATAATAATTAAAATTTCTATTTTTGTTTTCTACTAAGAATTGACAAATAGATCTCTCAGCTCTAAGACTATAAATAAGTATAAGTAAGTTTTCACTAGCAAAAAAACCCCAAACTCCAAACCTAGAATTCTCCCTCTCTTCCTTAATTTCATTCTTTCCTTCATTCAGTATCAGTCACTGATCTAGGTGCAAAAATAAACCATCTTTGTTTCAGTTTAGTAAGCTCATTGCTAACTCATTTGTATTCAGAGTCAGAACTCCAGTTTTGATCCAAACTATATATGGGAGTCTAGAGGATAGGAACTTCCTCAATTACTACCTGTGTGGCCTTGGACGGGGTGGGGAGGCAGAGAATTGCTCCCTGCCTCCGTTTCTTCATCTTTAAAATGGAGATAACAGTGCCTGGAACTCAGATGTTATAATAGCCTGTCAACTAGCCTCCATAACTCCATTTTATCTCTCCATGAAAATATATTCTACATTGCCAAAAAATTTGTCTTTTTTAACCACCACTTTGATCACATCACACTTCTGCTTATATGTTTCCCGACTACAAACTGGAAAAGTCCAATTTGTTTAGCCGGGTAAGACTAATATCCTCAAAAGATCCATCCTACTTCTTTAGCTTTCCTTCTGTTGATTTCCTTTACAAAAACCGCCCACTTCAATAAAATGGATTAAGTCACTGTCTTCTTACTATTCAAATTATAAGGCCCAGACTAAAAAAGGGAAAATAAAATAATAGAAGTAGCTACTCCTCCTTGAAGCCCCTGTTGACTCCCATAGGCTTGAAGTGATTGCCTCCCTCCATGAATGTCTCTTCTCTCTGTAACACATTTCCCATATTAGCTCTTGCATTATCAGTTATCTTCACATGTACACACAGGACCTATAACACATCTAAAAAGATGCCTTCCTACTATAAGCTCCTTCCCGATTGATGGGTATTGTGTCTCATTTGCAGATGCTAAATAGATGCTGATTGACTTGATATTACATTCTTATACAGCTTCTTGAAGTTGTGTCATTTCAAAAACCTTCAAGAAAGTACTTTATGCAATTCTATATACTGGATTCATTCAGTAACAATACGCTAGAGTACCATTAAACTGTCTAAGTGCTGATCATTATTACTATCTCCACCACCTTTGTTTTCCAAAGGAAAGATATGTAAAAAATGATCCACTGAATATAGAAAGAAAAGAATATTTATTTTGTATATTCTTTTAAAAATGTATATATTTTTGTAAGCTCTTAATGTACACAAAATCAGCTGTACATATGATTTATGAATAAACATAATTGAAGCGTGTGGATTTTAATAAACTGGTGGGTGCATAGTTATGTACACATGGAGACAACCGTCATAGAGTATTTTCTGTGGGTGCTGAATGTTAAGTGGATGGCATCACCAATTCTAGAAGAAATGAATACTCACATATTCATATGCTGACACACTAAACATGCTTATCTGAAATGAGATATCAGTTCTAGGTTTTATATACATTGAGCTGTAGTGCAAGAAAAATCTAGTATTACAGAATTAAATTCCATGCTAGGGATTCAGCATATCAAAAGTCCCATTAAACAGACTTTTGCTTTAATGAAACAGTGATATAAATATACCTACTAAACCAATACTTAATGTAAAAATTAAGAACAGGCATAACTTTTTTCTGTTATTATTTGTTGTTATAAACAAACATTTTTAGTTATTTTATTCTATAAATGTCGGTCTCTGAAATCCAAAGACATATTAATTACACTATAAGAATGTTCAATAGTACACTAATGAATATATAAGAAAAGTGCACAGAATTAAGAAAATGTGTTTTCTTTGTTATTGACCTTGGGTAAGTCACTTTGCCTGTCTCTGTTTTCTCATTTGTACAATAAGCATTGGTTGGACTGGATGATTCTAACACCCTTTCTAGTTCTAATATTCTGTGATTCTTATCAACTATAACTTACTACAAGAAACAATAAACTAGTTATTTTCTTTTCTTAATAATGTGCTAAACTCTCATAATATCCTATGCCAGTCTGGAAAATAAGTCTAAGCTGTTTGGGTACTTGCACAAAGAATGCAAAGATGGGGGGCTATTGCTGTACTGACATATGCTTCGAACACCAAGAAGCTCAGATTACTGGTGTCTACATGTAGGTTGTACATTATCATTCTAACGTCTAAATACATCATTTTATGTATTATTTAAAATGTGTCTTAGCCAGTCACAAAAAGTCAAATATGTGTAATTTTATTTTTTTGAGGTACTTAGAAAAGTCAAATTCATAAGGACAAAAGGAAGAATGGTGGCTGCCAGGGGCTGGGTGAGGGAGGGAACGGGGAGCTGTAGGATGGGGCATAGAATTTCAGTTTGCAAGCTGAAGGGAGTCTGGAGATTGCTTGCACAATGAGAATGTACTAATGCCACTCAACTGCACACTTACGAGTGGCTAAGTTGGTAAATGTCATGTTATCTATATCTTACCATCATTTTTTTAAAAAGGTGTTTTAATGACAGTCAGTTTTATATTTTCTTTTAAATTGGTCTTTAAAAATTGACAAACTTATTATGAACTTACAGCAAGTAATGGCATAATTTTGTTAGTTCAACATAAATGATCTCCAGGAACATAACCTTCCCTCTACCTTAAAAACAAAATGTTTGGGAATGACTACACACTGGCAAATTGCCATCAATAAAACTCTTAGCTGTTAGACCTAAGGCTGCGCTTTAGGTCAGTCTTTTATAGAAGAAAACATCACTCTTTCACAAATGGTAGCATTATAAAAAATAAGTTTATTCCTTACAGGTAAAGGGAGTTGGGAGTTTCTCTACAGTGTGTTAGAGCATAGATCTAAAATGTCAAGAACCTTGGATTCGGGCAAGGCTTTTCTGAGACCTGGCTGCCTCTTTTGTAAAAGATATTGTTGTGATGATTAAATGAAGTGAATCATGTGAAAAAAATGATATGTGTGTGGTCTGATCATCACTGATTATTAACTTTTGTGTGTGCACTTCTCTGTATGTGCTTTGCCTTGACATGTAAAGGGATATAAAAGGTGAGCTTAAAAAAGTTAAACTTGAAAATAATGAGAAACTAAAAATATGCTGTTAAGTGCATAATAAACTAATTTTCAATGATTTAAAATGTTTCCTATTCATAAATTTTAAAGATGCAATTGGTTTTAGTGGAATACTTATATTAACAGTTAAAACAAAAAAACTAAAGAAGTCTAGTTAATAAGCAAAGGACCCATCCTACATAATAAAAGGCTAATTTGCAAATCGACTGAACAGTGGAACGACCAGTCACTATGACATGCACTGACCACCAGGGGGCAGATGCTCAATGCAGGAGCTACCCCCTAGTGATCAGTGCGTTCCCACAGGGGGAGCGCCACTCAGCCAGAAACCAGGCTCACGGCTGGCAAACACAGCGGCGGTGGCAGGAGCCTCTCCTGCCTCTGCAGCAGCACTAAGGATGTCTGACTGCTGGCTTAGGCCTGCTACCCCCGGGGAGCACACCTAAGCTGTCAGTCGGACATCCCCTGAGAGCTCCCGGACTGTGAGAGGGCACAGGCTTGGCTGAGGGAACCCACCCGCCCCCCCCCCCCCCCTAGTGCATGAATTTCGTGCAGTGAGCCTCTAGTTAGAATATAATTCTATTAACTAGTTATGAAAAAGAATAGGTTAAGTTCTTTAACAATTTGAAAAATAAAAGCTCAGGTTGGTAACTGCATTTTGAATTTAAAGATTAATAAACAAAGTAAATCATATTATTACAAAAAAGAATCTATTATCACTTTAGCAAGTATCTGCCTCAAACTTCCCATTCCAGAAATGCTCTCAAATATACGTACCTTATACTTAACTCACAACCCAATTAAAGAGTTTACCTTTCAAAAGATTTTACTTGCTGACCAATTATCTGAAAGCTCTAAATTGGTGGGTGTTTTTTTTTTTTTTTGTCCTGTTTCTCCTATCACAAAGAGAACAGTATTCGGACAAAGTAAGAAAATAAATGAGAAATTTAAAAACAAAAAGGGCAGGATTCTCCTTTTACCTTAGGCAATTAGTTTGTAGAAAAAGGGCAGGTATGTTAAAGTTGATTCCTAGCACAAGTGCTATTCAAAGTATGACATCTTTTTAAAAAAAATCTTTACCTGAGGATATGTTTCCACTCATTTTAGAGGGAGAGAAAGGGAGAGGAAAGATAAATCAGCTGCTTCCCGTACACACCCAGTCCGGAGATGGAACCCGAGACCTTCCAGTGTACGGGAAGATGCACCAACCCACTGAGCCACCTGGCCAGGGCTGAAATCTTTTATTTAACCCACTGCTTTGTTCAAAATATGGGTTCTTTATGAGACATACTCACTGGGAAATTACAGGTCAATATTTTTCTTTCTATGAATCAGTTCTATTAACTGGAGTTTGTTAGCCCTGTACAAACTTTAATCATTAAAAAAACTGAGGAGGAAGAGACTGGTCCCTCAAATTCCATGTACAGAATTCCAGTTTCTTGCCTAGAGAAGAATCAAGTTGTGTGTCATGGAAGATGAAGAATATCGCAAGATTATTCAATACAAGAAATGGGTTAATAAAATTCCTATTTTTTTAAATATATTTTTTATTGATTTTTTACAGAGAGGAAGGGAGAGAGATAGAGAGTTAGAAACATCGATGAGAGAGAAACATCCATCAGCTGCCTCCTGCACATCTCCCACTGAGGATGTGCCCGCAACCCAGGTACATGCCCTCGACCGGAATCGAACCTGGGACCCTTCAGTCCGCAGGCCGACGCTCCATCCACTGAGCCAAACCGGTTCCGGCAAAATTCCTATTTTAAAACAAAGGTACTTCTATACCCATTGAACCACTATGAACAAATTCCTAAATCATGTCAATTAATTTCTGATAATATTCAAATGAACAAGTTATATTTGATCTCTCAAAAAGAAAACTGGTCCTTCTACTAGTCATTTAAGAATTCCCACTCTGTACTGTTTTTTACAGTACAGAGAAAGTAGTAAAATATGTATTATAAGAATGATTTACAACCTTATTCTAGAGCAGAAAGTAAATGAGATATGTAAGTAATAATGAGAAATTATTTCTGCCAAGATCAACAGTGCACACTGGCTAAGACAGATTAATGGTTTATTTATAAAATAAATATAAACAAATACTAAATTCTTATATTTACTATCTTTACTGAGGAGAAAAAAAGGTAACAATAAGCACTACTTTTATTAATTTTATCCACATGTACTGGAGAAGAATTAACTAATTTTTCCTGAGCCTCTCTTTATATCAAATAAGTCTAACAGGCATCCACCTTGTAAATATGAAGCCCACTGAAAAAATGTGGGTTGAAAATTAAAGTTGAAGATCATTTTAAATTTGCACAAATGGAAGTCTTGTCAAATCAAAGCTGGATTTAGAAAACCCAGAACTCTATTATTTGCTTAAATATCCAAGGGCATATTAAATAGCAGAAAGAAAAAGGTATTTTATAAATGTTCTGTCAACATTCAAAACCTTGGTGTTTCTAAATATTTTATAGCATTACCCTAGCTGCTTTGGCTCAGTGGACAGAGCATTGGCCTGTGGACTGAAGGGTCCTAGGTTTGATTCCGGTCAAAGGCATGTACCTCGGTTGCAGGCTTGATCTCCTTCCCTGGCCAGGGTGTATGCAGGAGACAACCAATGGATATGTCTCTCTCTCACATCAATGTTTCTCTCTCTGTCTCTCCCCATCTCTTTCACTTCTCTGAAAATCAATGGAAAAATGTCTTTGGGTGAGGATTAACAAAAAAAATAATGATAAATATTTTACAGCATTTCAGATAACCTCATGAAAGTCAAAGTCATGAATATATACTTAAATATAAACTGTCCAAACCATACTCCAATTCACGCAGAGTAAATATTTACAAAGATGATATTCATGAACTAAACAATACAAAGGAAACTAAGCAAATTTCGGAAATGAGAGAGGTATGTGTATTGCAACAAAAACACTTCATGCAGACAGTAATCGAACCACTAACAGGTTTTAAGACAAGTAACCCTGACCACTCTGAGTGACAACCTAGAAACCCTGGCTAACTTTGGAAATAATCATGCTGACTACTTCTAAACTGAGGGAACCTGTTTTAGCTCCAGTGTCCACCTCACGGGCTCTCAGTGGCACCCTCAGTCACTCCCACTAGAGGCACGCCAAACCCGGAACTCCTCTGTGACACGGAGCCCTCCCCTCTCCGCTTCAGCACATGACTCATGTGTGGCCTTGATCAGACTTCCTACCTCCGCCAGCCTAACTACTAATCCATCTTTGAAACTCAGCTCCGATATAGGTAGACTCTGATCTCTTCCCTAAAAATCTGGGTTAGCTATTTCTTAGCTAGTGCTCCCATGTGCATAACTGTGCACAACCTGGATGTATAACTCCATCAAAGCACTTGCTACGCTGTAGCGAATTCTCTCTTTACTTGCCACTTCCCCACTTTCCCACTATACTCTATGGCTGTTTCTTTCTTTTTTCAAAAAACTATACTTTATTGACTTTTTACAGAGAGGAAGTGAGAGGGATAGAGAGTTAGAAACATCCATGACAGAGAAACATCGATCAGCTGCCTTCTGCACACCTCCTACTGGGGATGTGCCCTCTATGGCTATTTCTTTACCGCTTGAGCCAAAACAGTTTCTAGCCTATAGCAGAAGCAGCAAAGACATTTCTGGAAAAATTAATGCAGAACTGAGGAAACCACTGTGGCTTTTTTTTCATTTAATTCAACAAATATTTGAGTGCCTAAGTGGGTTTAAACTGCTGATACACAACCAAAAGATACAGTTCTTGCCCATGGGAACTTCCATGAATATATAAATGAATATGTTACCATGCATTACACAAAATAATCTAAGAATGGACTTGAAAATCATACTTCACTTTTTCTTCCATTTCATTCCCACATATGAAATTTAAATTATCTAAATTTCATCCTATCTGAAATACAACTTCTCTACCTTTCTCTGACTTGACTACAATGCATGTTTCTGTAATGTGAAGCAGCTCGTATGTGACTAGCAAAAGAGGGAGAATATCCCCCAGCCTGCGGACTGAAGGGTCCCAGGTTCAATTCTGGCCAAGGGCACATGCCTGAGTTGCGGGCTCGGTCCCCAGTGGGGGGCATGCAGGAGGCAGCCGATCGATGATTCTCTCCCATCATAGATGTTTCTATCTCTCTCTCTCATTCTCCCTTCTTCTCTGAAATCAATAAATAAATATATTTTTTAAAAAAATAAAAAAGAGGGAGAATAACATCAGTAAAACAAAGGGGTCATTTTGGTTCATATGGGATTTTCTCAAGCATTTCATTAGTTTTATGCCACAAGTTAACTGCAACTGATTACAAAGTATGCTAACAACTAACACTGGCTGTTATTCTCAGTGCATGATTTTGCAGAACATGGATTTTTCAGAAACACAATATTTTGCTACAATAGAAATTTCTACTGCTACAGTAGAAATGACTGTGTGTTCATCCTTGAACAACCACATTAAATCTATAAATTAAATAAGCATATATTTATTAAATTATTAAATACTTATATTATTAAATAAACTATTACTATGTGTCAAGGTTAGAAAGGAAAAAAGGAGAGAACTAACAGTTACTGATAATGACTACTTTAAGTGCTACATCAAAATGCTCTAATAGCCCTGGCTAGTTTGTCTCAGTGGTTAGATCCAAAGATGTGGGTATCACAAGTTCATGAGTCAGACATTCTAAAAATGATTTTACAAAATGCTTTGTCATTTGAAAAGACATGAAGAACTTATTAGTGAGTTAAAAAATGAGAGATTCCATAAAACTCTGAAATATAACAGCAGGTCAGAGCATGGACTCTGGGATTAGAAAGAAACAGTTTTAAGTCCAGGGTTTACTACCTTATTTGATACGGGACCTTAGTCTATAGCAAACTGTCTCATGTATAGAACATCTGTAAACTATCACAGGGTCATTGTGTAGATTAAATTTAAAAATTACTATTAGTCATAAAATCGATACAACTCTTTAGGAAGGCACACTGCCAACATTCCTGAAATGTATTCTCACGGACTATTTGTTGCATAGGGGGAAAAGTTAGAAGATTTTATAATTTTGGGAAACTATGGTTTATTTCAGGGCTTTTCAGTATTTAAGATGTGAATGTACAGTGTGAGTTTCCAAAAGGCTAATGGAACATTGAACCATTCTAAAACTCATCATGGCATGCTGTTTTTTAGTATTTCAAAGAACTAGTGTATTCCACTGAAATCAAATTTTAAAAACAGCAAACTGGGCCCTATGGAGAACTGTAAAAGTTTCACACTCTCCTGAGCCAGTAGATCAACCCCACAACACTTTTATAAGAAAAAATGAAACCTAAGAAGACACTTTGTGAAGCGTTATTTCTAACAGCAAAAATCAGATAAATCCTCAATGTCCAATGTCAGCGGAATAAATAATATGTCAGCATCATAAGTACCTAAATGCAGACTATGGAAATGCTTGTTAAAATAAAAAGACAGAATCCAACTTTCTATATGTGTTATGATAATAACAGTATAAAAGCGTGTGTATATGTACAAAGGCTTGCAAGAATAGTGGAAAATGACACAAATTAATGTTCTGGAGAGTGGGGCTTGTGCTAATCCTTTTACTTAGTTTTTAACTTTTATAGCATTGTGTATACAATAGACAAAAAGTGGTTTCTGTAAAGAAAGATACAAAGGTAAGGCTCCTGATCAAAAACTATTTCAATATGGCTGTTTTCTTATTAAGTTTCCAGCCAATCAATAATATTTCAATTACAGGACCATTCAAAGATTGCCAGCAAGCAAAAGAGGCTGGCTACTCAGTCAGTGGAATTTATATGATTAAACCCGAAAACAGCAATGGACCACTGCAGTTATGGTGTGAGAACAGTTTGGACCCTGGGGGTTGGACTGTTATTCAGAAGAGGACAGATGGCTCTGTCAACTTCTTCAGAAACTGGGACAATTATAAGGTAAGTCAGTGAATCACACAAGAGGACAGTAGCCATTCCATAAATTAGACACACGTAAAAAAATAACTATCCATGTTTTTCGTTAGTGATGTTTGTCAAAAAAGATGATTCTCATCTCTAGTTTTAAAGTAAAAATTAAAATATAAAAAGGAAACTGAAGATGCATTTTAAAATGACCCCTTTCCATCTGGATGACTCATACATATAAGTAAGTGGTTCTTTGCAAAGACTTCTCCTAATTCCATTTTCTAAGGCAATGACTGCTTGTTTACAACCACATCTGTACCCATCATCAAGTATATTTAAGCAATAATATAAAGTATAGGACTTTAAAAAAATTACTCCTTTTCTAGGACTAATTACCTCTGATAAACCATGCTAATGCTTTTTTTTTTTTGAGTGGTATATATTTTTAGTTTAAGGATGGCAGATGGTAGAAACTATTATTTTCTAGATGGTTAATAATTCAGTCAAAACTGTGAAATAACATGTGATTATTCACTCTTAGGTGATATTTTACTGGCAGCTAAAAATGAGACATTAATATATCCATGTCAGAAGTATAAATTATTAAACAAATACTAACTAGAAAAATGAAATTCTGCAGCACAACCTCCTTGAAAATACATTTAGTGTTAAGATAAGGTTTACTGAACTTAAATTCTGCTGCACACACACAATGGGAAGTCCTTACTGAAATGGGACAGTTACTTTTTCAAACATTAATCTACAATTTTTAAAAAGGGAAACTTTGGAGATTACTATTTTATCTTCTTATATTTACTTATAATAGAGCTAAAGAAGATAATTTGTTCTAAGAGATACTATCACTTTTATAGAATGATCATAATGTTAGATATCCTTTTGTTTGACTATGGTCGGGACAGTATATACTTTTAGGAAAAAATCAGCTCTTTGTATAATGAGAGCTATCAGGAACCCTTTTCAAGGATCTGGGTAGTTCATTAGTTAATGATTCTAGCAGCTATGAGTCACTTTTATTCTCTTTTGCTTTTGTCTTATTTGTAGGGTTTGAAACTAGCTGTGCAAATAAATACTACTGACAAATTAAGAGAAAGCAAAACAAAACTAAGTGACTATGTGGGGGCTCATACAGATTGGGAGACCTACTAAAATGGAATTTCACATTACCATTTAAATGGCCAATATCATTATGCTCAAATGTTTAAAACATATCTATTAAAACATGTACTATCACTACAGTTATTTATGTACTCATGCTCTTTGTTAATGAACAGAAAGGGTTTGGAAACATTGACGGAGAATACTGGCTTGGATTGGAAAATATTTACATGCTTAGCAACCAAGATAATTACAAGTTGCTGATTGAATTAGAAGACTGGAGTGATAAAAAAGTCTATGCAGAATATAGCAGCTTTCGCCTGGAACCTGAAAGTGAATTCTATAGACTGCGCCTGGGGACTTACCAGGGAAATGCAGGGGACTCTATGATGTGGCACAATGGTAAACAATTCACCACACTGGACAGAGATAAAGATATGTATGCAGGTGGGTAGGAAAAAAGCTGATGTGCATTCTTTGTAGAATCACCACTTTCTGTGCATGAAATAGAACCTGTTAGTAAAGTGTACACCACTAAAAATCTTTCTAGAAAGGTCATTTTGGACTCAGTCAAAAGGAATATAATCTGGAAAGGAACAGCTTTAGAATTTCTTCTATAAGGCAGCGATTTTCAACCTTTATCATCTCATGGCACACAAATGAATTACTAAAATTCTATGGCACACCAAAAAACATATACTTTTTGCCGATCAGACAAAAAATAGGGATAATTTTGATTCATTCACACCGGACAGCTATTGTTGTATTGGCTGCTGTCATTTTGTTATTTGACAATCTAAGGGAAAAGAGATCAGTGCCCCTGACTAAAGAATCAGGTACTGTGCTTTTAAAAATTCTTGCAGCAACTGGTTGAATATCACTGCTATAAAGAAATCTCAATGCATGACCTCTGTGAAGAAGGTTCTGTTGGTCTAAGCTGGAGGGATGGGAAATGGAAAACAAAACAAAAAGGCATTCATCTTGAAATAAAACTGTCAACTGCCTAAAATTCATAACAGACACTAACTGGATACCTCCCATGTGCCAGGCTGGTGCTGAGGACACAACAGTGAATAAAGTTCCTGCCCTTTGGAGCTTACGAGGGAGACAAGTGACTTGTCAGATGGTGACAAGTACTCTAAGAAAAATGAAACTCAGAAAGGGAAAAGAAAGTAATGGGAAGAAGGGGACGGGGTAGATGCTCTTTTCTGTGAGGTGGCCAAGGAAGGTTATTGTGAGAAGTTATTTCTGAATAAAGAACTGTAGGGAGTGAAGGAAGAAGCCACTTGGGTATATGGGGAAAGGCATTTCTTAGCAAAGGGGAACAGCAAACAATTGCGACATGTAAAAAAGGAACAAAAACGAGCTTTATTCAGAGGGGAAATTAATATTCTTCTCAAAATCAATTAGGCCACCCACATAAGATAATTTTTAATTTAATTTTCATATATTTTTTGCCTCCTTAACCCAGGTTTGGGAGGAGATACCACCCCCCAAAATTGATCTATATTTCTGTTCAGCTGTATCCTGGAAAACAGCCTTTTTTTTTTTTTTTTTCACACATAGGCAAGAGAGGAAAAAAGGATGAGTGAAATAGTTATAACGTATGCATTTTATATAGAAACCCATGTAACTGACAGTCATACTGTTTTATATTATTTTTGAGAATTCAATTTCCCCCAAACTTTACTCTCTTTAGCAACTTCCTATCTTCCCTTCCAATCTCTCTCTTATATGCAAACAATACTTGCATTTTACTTACCCTGCTACTTGGAAAATTAAATCACTTAACAACAACAACAACAAAACAAATCCTAAGCAAGCAAAAGGCAAGATAAGAAAGTTCCAGTGATCTTTCATGTACTTAATATTTAAGCAACAGTAACAGAATAAATGAAGAAACAAAATTATGAAGATAAAGGCTAATGGAAATCAGTAAGGAAAATGTACTGTTCCACAGACAGAGTTAGGTTTTAGTGGTGTGCTGAGTACCACACTTAGAAGAAACTTACTCTGATAACTCTATTTTCCCCTCAAAGGAAACTGTGCGCACTTTCATAAAGGAGGCTGGTGGTACAACGCCTGTGCTCATTCTAACCTGAACGGAGTGTGGTATCGAGGAGGCCACTACAGAAGCAAGTACCAAGATGGAATCTTTTGGGCCGAATACCGAGGCGGGTCATACTCCTTGAGAGCAGTTCAAATGATGATCAAGCCTATTGACTAAAGGGAGACAGTCTACAACTTAAATAGAACTCTGTATTTTTCAGTCCTGAAAATGTAAATTTTATACATATAGTATTTTGCACAATCCATTTCTACAGATACAGTTTTTTGAACAAATTTTACCGTACCTATAAAAGAGAATTTATGAATATGGTTTCATTTTCCCTCAATATACAGCAGAATATTATTAGTTTCCATAATCTTAGTTACTTTAAAAATTACAATGATAAATATGGGCAAAGCTTGTTTTTTACAATGTAAATATTTGCCACAAAGTAAAACAAACCTCAGCTTTATTTTAAATCAAAATTGAATACGTTTGACATCCTTAACAATTTATTTAAAAACTTTGAGATTTTTCTTACTTCCAATGAAAAGATATTTTTAAAGATTTCAGTCAAGTCATACATTTTATTTATAAAAAATAGATAGGAGCCCTGACCAGTGTGGCCTAGTGGATAGAGTGTCGGCCTGCGGACTCCAGGGTCCCAGGTTCGGTTCTGGTCAGGGACATGTACCTTGGTTGTGGGCACATCCCTAGTAGGGGGTGTGCAGGAGGCAGCTGATCGATGTTTCTCACTCATCGATGTTTCTAACTGTCTATCCTTCTCCCTTCCTCTCTGTGAAAAATCAATAAAATATATTTTTAAAAAATAGACAGGAAATTAGAGAAAACTCTAGTTTTGCCAATAAAAAATACATTTTGCATTAAATAAAAGTTATTTCAAATGGAATTTGTGCCTTTCACATGAAATAATGAAATCTAAATTTGTAACAATATTATTTTATGCCAATTTCCCAAAAGAATTAAGTGACCCATAGTATTAAAATATATTATTTTTAAAACAAAAAAATAAATATAGACAATATTTAAATGGTCAATTTACAGAAACAGAAATATACAAATACTTTTTTTTGTATTATCTTCATATGATTTGCTGGACAAAATCTCCTGAAGTGCATTTTATGTTGTTATATTAGTAAGATACTAATATTATACAAATGCAGAATATTTAATGAGCCAATGGTCTAACAGAGATCTAAATTATAACTCTAAGCTTATTTATAAACTAGAGGCCCAGTGCACGAATTTCGTCCACGGGTAGGGTCCCTATGCCTGGGTGGCGATCAGGGCCGATATGTGGGGCACCTGGAGGGCCCCCGCTGGTACCTGCCATGGCTGGCCTGGCGCTGCCTGCTCGCCGCCCTCCCCCACCCCCCCACTGCTGCCGCCAGTCGGGGCCTGCAGGCTGGGGGCAGCTCCTGTGTTGAGCGTCTGTCCCCTGGTGGTCACGGGGCGTCATAGCAAACAGCTGTTTGGTTGATTTGCATATTAGGCTTTTATTATATAGGCTACTTTTCCCTCTCTAACTTACTGATCCTTACTATTTGGAAAAATCCTGCTATTCAAGTCAGAAAGCTTGGACAGCTTTGCAACATTACTGCATACTTACAGGTAAGACTAAAACAACTGTAAGAACTTTAGGTGTTCCCCCAATACGGAGATTCTGAGATTCAACTGCTTCAGAGCAGAATCCACAGGGGTTTGTATAGTACAAATCATTAATTCCATTTTATAATGTGTATGTCTTTAAGTCATCTTTGCAACAACTTTATCACCAACCTTCTGAAACAACTTCCTTTCAAAAACATATCCATTGCTTAGAGCTGACCTTCCCTTAATTCATTTGTGAACTACGAGCAAGATTTTAAAGAAATCTCATCAGACTTCTGCTCAAACAAAAAGAAAATCCAATCAGAACTGAAGACTATCATTTATTTGAACAACTTAAGTCCACTAAAACATGACCAATGTTTTTCCTCTGGCACATCTCAAAATAAAACTTCTGGAGAGAAGGTAAGACAACATTAAAACCTTTTCATGGTATTATTCTTTATTTTACTTATTCCTCTTAGAATGGTTTTCAGGGCCCTCCCCACCATCCCCAGAACTCCCCCCACCCCTGAAAAATCTGCTGTAAGATTTCTGGGAGGAATTAGATATCTAATTGTTATATCAAATCTTAGTTAAATAATACTTTACTAGGGTATTTCATTTTTTGACACAACTGTAGCATATCATGTGAACATGGAAAACTCAATCAAAGCAAGTCTTATAGAATTTTCACAGAAGAGGAATATTAGTAACACTAGAATGATGTGAAAGTCAACCAACAAACTAGAAAACTGGGCTGAATGTTAAACTGCCTTGGCTGCTGGGCCTTCTCCTCTCCTTCGGAGAGCTGACACAGCTCTGTTCCGGAGTGTCCGGAGAGCTAAGGCAGGGGTGGGCAAACTTTTTGACTCGAGGGCCACAATGGGTTCTTAAACTGGACCGGAGGGCCGGAACAAAAGCATGGATGGTGTGTTTGTGTGAACTAATATAAATTCAAAGTAAACATCATTACATAAAACGGGCCGGATCTGGCCCGCGGGCCGTAGTTTGCCCACGGCTGAGCTAAGGACAACTTATGCGAGTGAGCACCTTGAGAGGAGGGAACAAGAAGCAGTGTTATGTAAGGACTGAGGGTAGGTTCTAAAGCCCAAACTGCTTGCATTTGTGGCCCAACTCTACCATCTACTAGCTGGGCTACCCTGGGCAATTTATTTTCTTATCTATAAAATGGGGATAATAACAGTATCTTGCCTAGACCACATGATTAGTGTGGAAATTAAATGATGTAATACATGTGGCAAAACATTTAGAATAATGCCTGACACAGTATGGACTCAGTGGACTGTAGCTATCAGGTTACCACTCATCTACGTACTTTCTGTAATACTTATTATGGTGCCTTGCATAGAGTAAGTGAGCAATACATGTGTTAAGAGAAATAATATCCAAGTTTTCAGGCACAAAATTACACTGGCCTATGATTTTCATTATAACCTAAAAGAGCTCTGTCAGCTATTATGGCAGATAGGAAAAAGAGTGAACCATAAAAAAATAAAAATAAAAATTAAGGCAAGAATAGCCATAGTAGGAATTTCAGCCTAATGGGGATCTTTTGTTGTTGTTTTTTAAATTCTCATCCAAGGGTATGTTTTTCATTGACTCTAGAGAGAAAAAAAGGGAGAGGAATAGAGACAGAGAAACATCGACTGGTTGCCTTCTGTAAGCACAATGACTTGGGGATTGAACCTGCAACCCAGGTAACATGCCTTTGATGGGGAATCGAACTCATGAACCTTCCATCCACGGCTGATGCTCTAACCACTGAGATATACAGGCAGGGGCCTAATGAAGATCTAATGAGAGAGTCGACAGATTGCCTATGTGGTAGGAAAGGCCTAGTAGCTAGCTACTTCGCAGGTTACCTGGAATAAAAACGTGGTTGCCTTACCATCAATAAGATTGAGCTATAACTTTGGAACTGGCTTACCAAAAGACTCTTTATGTCAGTTACTCTTAATAAATGAAATGGAGCTTATCCTAGAAAGGATTTAGACTCTGCCATTCTCAGTGAGAGGCCATCAATGCCTAGGAAACTTGGCATCTGTGAAGTCGACTTTTAAAACTTGAGATTTTGGATAATGCCAATATTGGACACCACCTTGAAATTTAGTTAATATCTATAAATAAACATATCCTTAAGTTTCAAGCCTGGTAGAGTATAAAGACCAAATTTTTAGTCTAATGTTCATTTGAGAGTTATCATATGAGAATACTAATTCTTCTAGCATTATTGTTCTTAGGTCTCCTCCTGGTAATAATATAAAAAGCCTGTAAAAACTTCTGCAATCATGAAAATGTTTTAAATTATTTGTAAATGTAATGTAATACTATTTTTATATACTTAATAGTAAGTTAAAGATTATTACTCCCTAACAAGTTTTTAGTCTTTTATTTTAGGGTCTATGAAAGATAACCAAGAAAGAAAGGATTGCTTCCACTTAAATGCTATAATCCCACCCTCTAACCTCCAAAAAAGCCATCTAAAAATAAGCTCACTTTTCAATTTTATCAGTGGGGTTAACAGTTATTATGTTGTAGTTCTATAGATAATTATAAGGAAGATTAAAGAATGAACTAAAAGTTTCAATCTACATACAGCTGCCAAAATATTGATATAATTTCATATTGTTTTTCTTGAACTATAAATGAATTACTTAAAATGCTTATCTTTATAAGTTAATTTAACCTCCCTTGTCTAAGTTTCTCCACTTGTAAAATATGAATAATATCACTTACCTTATAAATTGTTAAGAGTTAATTTATGTAAGTACACAGCATCAGGCATATAGTAGTAAGTACTGAATAAATGTTAATTATTAAGACTTTTATTATTTCCCGATTGGTGTGTCTCAGTGGTTGAGAATCAATCTATGAACCAGGAGGTCACGGTTCGATTTCCAGTCAGGGCACATGCCGGTGTTGTGGGCTCAATCCTCAGAAGGGAGTGTGTAGGAGGCAGCCGATCAATGATTCTCTCTCAATATTGATGTTTCTACCTCTCTCTCCCTCTCCTTTACTCTATGAAATCAATAAAGATACTTTAAAGAAAGAATTTTTATTATTCATCTCCAATTTTTTGCTTAAAAAAATTACAAATTATTGAAACATAAATAGTTGGAAGCACCACTGGCAAAGCTGCTGGAACTTGGGAATCACATTATATTTATGAGTGAAATGCAGTACTGTATAGTTGTTATGCATTATTTTTTTTTTTTTAAAGAGATAGGTTCTTAAAGAAAAATATGAACACGGGAAAGAAATTAATGCAACTCCACCTCCAGCCTTTTTATATCATAAGCTAATGAGTGATCTAAAATAAACTTCAGAAATTATGTATACCATTAAAGAATGTTAGAGGAATTTTAAATATATAAAAAGAATAAGAGATCAACCAAAGGACTTGTATGCATGCATATAAGCCTAACCAATGGACACAGACAATAGGGGGGTGAGGACATGAGTGGGGGCCTGGGGGGGCAATAGGGGGATAAGGACACATGTAATACTTAATTAATAAAGAAATTAAAAAGAGAAAGAAAACTGGCAAGAAAACAAAACAAAACAAAAAGAATAAGGGTAAAAAAGGATATAAATGAGGTAATGGAAAATGGGGATGTAATTCTGGCCAAAGAAAAAGCTAGGCTAGCTGCCATTTGGTCAGAGCTCATTCTCAGGATTCAAAAGAAAATGCCTGAACATGCTTGATTGCTGTTCTAGAATACAATATATAATCTACTGAGAAGAATAAGGTAAAGCAATCCATGGTGTACATTACCTACAAACCAAACCAAAGACAAGGAAAACGGAATAACACTCTTTAAATACTGAATGCCAGTGACATTTTTTAACCATTAGGCATTTTTGAGATCAGTTCAGAGCCTTTTATACTTTCCACCAAGTACGATTCTACCACAGAGGAAGGAAAAAAAAACACACCTCAATACCCATGGAGCTGCAGAAAGCTTTGGACTTTGTTAAAATTATCTGCATAAAAATGTGAATGCAAAGCTATTATTTTTGAAAATATTTGTACATTGGTTAATAGAAGTTTCTAAAACTAATGTAAACTAAAGAACCATATTTTACTGGGAGATCAAGATAGAAAGAACTTACTGAAAAATAAAAGGATCAGATAAAACCTGAAGTTCCTTTTAAGTTTAGGCATGCTTTAAACATTCCATTGGCTAAGATGAGGACACCTCAAACAAGGCCTGGCAATGACATGTATGTACTACTTCCATGAAACAGGAGATAGGAGAGAAGATTCACAAGGCTGTAATAGCAACCTGAGCCATAGTATTAAAGAGCTGTGATGTTCCATAAAGGCAGGGATAAAGCCCATTTCATTCACTGCTATGTATCTAGCACCAAGCCTACTGCTAAGCAAATACTGGTTAGTCAGCTGGCGTAACAAAAGAAAACTGGAGTGGGTAGGAGTTAATGTACACAAAAATGCCACACAAATAAAATTGTAGGACCAATGGGAAGAACCAGAAAAGAACCATTTAATCAATTAATACAACCAACAAATATTACTAAGTGCCTATTTTTGTTCTAGATGCCAAAGACAAAGCCTTGAACCAAGACAAAGAAAGGCTTACAGCCCTGCTGGTTTGGCTCAGTGGACAGAGCATTGGCCTGCGAACTGAAGAGTCCCAGGTTTGATTCCAGTCAAGAGCATGTACCTCGGTTGCAGGCTCCTCCCTGGCTTGGGCCTGTGCAGGAGGAAACCAATTGATGTGTTTCTCTCACATCGATATTTCTATCTTTCCCTCTCTCTAAAAATCAATGGAAAAATATCTTCGGGTGAGGATTAAAAAAGAAAAAAGAAGAAGGGCTTACACATGGCTGAGGGGGATAGAGATTAATGCAAACATCATGATGAAAATAAAATGATGCTTTTCAGAGAACAGGGGATGGAGAGGGCACTGTATTACAGAGGGCTATTCTAAAAACAGCTTTTCTCTCCTCAAAAAAATAAAAGGGGGAGCTATTATGAAAATCTAACACATTAAATAAAAAACTAAGTACATGTGGGAGGGGGAGCTCTCCCTACAAGAGCAAGGAGTCATACCTAGATACACCAAAACAAGGTATCTGTGTCCCACAGAAGGGCAGAAGCTTAACAAGAACTGGGCTTCTACTTAATAGAAAGCAATATATAGAACTGCAACAATTTACTTATCGCCAGAGTTTTAGAAATACAGGGTGGGGCAAAAGTAGGTTTATAGTTGTGAGTACGTAAAACTTAAATTTTATTATTGTATTATTATTTATTTATTATTGTATGATTTTCCATACAAACAACGTAAACCAACTTTTGACCCACCCTGTATGCTTTCTTTTCCAGAAAACATAAGCCAGTTGAGCTACTGCATCTTCCCAAAATTACGTAAAATAGAAATGAGGCTAGAAAATGCACATGAAAGATATCAGGTTTCATACAACTAAATTATTTTTGCACAATGTTCTGCTTTTCTTCCTCTCCAGCAAAGTAAAACTTCCTATGCCAAATTCTTCCATAAACCGCTTAAGATTGTTCTTCAATGACAAGAACAAATGAATGCTGTTAATGATTTTCAGATTTTAAGCAATAATTCTCATATAAAACAATTTTTTCCTTGAGATTTGCCAAACTATTCCTCTCCAAAAAAAAAAAAAAAATGTATCCTTGCTCTAAGAATTATTTACTGTATTGTCTGTCCAGGCTAATTTTTACTTTGAATGAGAACCAACAGAAGAGACAACTTTTCAAGGGATGATGAATTGAAAGCCAAAAAAACATTTTCTACTTTGTAGAATTGAATCCACACTGAATTATGGATAAATCTGGCAGTATCAAAGTAAAGAGTTTGTCAGCATATAAAACTCCACCTCCTTTTTTAAGTTTCACAAAGAATGATCGGTTTTGATAATGATTTTTAGGGGCAAATACCATCTGTTTAGATCACATCTCTCATGTTAAGAAACATGCCATGAGTCTTTACCTTCTCACTAGGCACTACAGATTCCTCTGGTTGATACATCTTTGCAAATGAACCTTTGCAGACATGAGGAATAAAGGGTAGCATTATGCAAATTCAGTATGCTTGAAGAGGGACAGTTAAACAGAAACTACCAATTTCCATAATGAATGTTATCTTTCAAATGTCTTCAGAGTAAATTCTGTCCTATCAATCATACAACATCTTGTAAATGTTGACATTTTTGGCAATTGTTTCTTATGAGGGGTAAAGGATTCTAAAATCAAGACAAGTTAAATTAAAAAATCATGACCCTAATTCATTTTAAATTAGATCAAAATATGAACAAAGTAAATATTACCAGGATATAAACTATTGTTTAATCTTCATTCTTCAGAACACTCAGATCAAGAATGGAAAAAAGAACCAGCTGTCTATGATGTAAATAAATCAGGTAGTCACGGCTGTATAAGTTGAAAATGCTTCACATTTCCTTAAGAAAAGCATGTGTGTTCTGACAGATGAAATACATTTAATTTCAAGATCTGCTTTATAATACAAAATCACTATATTAAAAAGATTTTCATGCTGGAAATAAGCTAAACTGAGTCACAATAATTTATCTGACAAATGTTTCATTTTCCTTTCACAAGTCTACCAAATATTTATGCCAAATGTTGCGCAATTACATCACAGCCTCAGATGCTTCACAAACTAATAAAGGGATGAATAATATATGAAGACTTCCAATATATAAAATTATATAGATATTAAAATGTATATCCTCTAAGTACTTTGCCATTTCCCCCCTTTTGATTTCAAATTTTGGATAACCCTCAGAAAGATGCATCTCATTTCAACAGAGAATATGAGAAGTAGATGAAGAGCAGAAATTCAGTAAAACCCCCAGGTTTCTAGTGTGGGGGAGCAGTGTAAACAATGCCACACCATGATCACTGGTACATGCGGCTGGGAGATAAGATGGGGATCCGGTTTGGAGGAAGGGGAAAGATGATGATTTTATTTCTGGACATGCTGACTTAGAGTTACTACAGGTATCTCATGCAATCAGTATCTGAATACCTAAGATACTATCAGGCCTCAGGAATTACATAGGCAGCTAGACATAAAAGTCTAGTCTAGATCTGAGAGTCATCAGGTGATATGTGGAAAAATATGAATGAGACCACTCCAAATGAGTGTAGAGAATAAGAAAAAATGTAGACTGAGACACCTCTAGAAGAATAGATTTAAGACAAAGGCAGAGAAAGAGGAGCCATTAAAACAAAAGCCAGAATATAGAAGGTAAACCAAGAGACAGGTGCTACGAGTAGAGAATTTCAAGAAGCAGAAATAACTAGTATCAACCTCACAAATTTAACATGAGGCTCGAGAAATACTTATTAAATACTTCAACTTGGAAGTCAGTGGTGACCTTATTGGGAAAATTTCTATGAGTGAAGAGGGATACATGCTGAGCAAAAGAAAGCAGCAAGGAGAAAGGAGGAATAGGGTGACTTTTTTACTGGCTTAGGCATGAAGGAGAAATTACATGGTGACAGTGAAAGGGAAGATTCTGGGCCAGGAGAACATACAAGACTAAAGAAAACCAGAGAGAAGAAAGTCAATGGACACCAAACTAAAGATACAGGAAAGATAATGGTTTTAATGTTTTCTCCAAATTAACTTCTGCACCTCAATATTTGCCTCCTTTGCTTTAACCCACAGAAATAATTACGGTGTTTGTTTCAGGGATCAGCGTTTGGAGAAAGCAGGTATATTCTTTAATGGAAAACCTTTCCAGATTCCACTAAACTCCAACCATGCTTCTCTCTCTGAATGTGCATCAAAAGTACATGTATATGCACACACAGAGACAACTTCAAATCCTGCCTGAAGTCTCCATTGTGGAAGATATAAAACAAGGCCCTGAACTAGCCGTGAGAGCACCAGAATTATTATTTTGCCATTTTCTCTTTTTCAATAGAAAATAATACTGATTTCCATTTCTAAAAGATACAAATTATGGAATTTGAGAAAAACATTTCAATGATAAAAAAACAATCACAGAAGCAGCAAATTTTAGAACAAGAGCTCCGCAGGTATAATTGGAAAGATGCTAGATCAAACCTTCAGATTGAGGGTTTGTAGTAACTAGGTTTTAGTCTATGAGTCAGGTCATCCACCTTCTGGACCTTTGTGTTCTAAAATGTAAAGAAGAGATCACTGTGGTCCCATCTGGCCTTAAAAAGACCATGATTCTGGTCCCGTGTGTATTTCTAGGGAAAGAGAGCAGGGCTCCAAGAAGACAGTTCAATGACGTGAAAAGTTAGTGTGGTGGTGCCATTTTAGAACTGAGGGTTGTCAATTGTCAGTTAAATGCTCTTTATGCTACAAAAAGTTTTTATAAAGTTTGAAGACGTTGATGATATTTTTTAAATGCTCTATTCTTCTTCTCCCCCAAATTACATTTTCAAGACTGGCATAGCCAAGGCTACAGTGAAAAGTGGACACGTGCAGAATGTCTCTCCTAATATCCAGCTTAGAGGCTCTCTGGTACAGTCATGCTCACGATGGCCCTGAGTCATTTATCAAAGAAACAGGACACACTGTTCTGGTATGTAGTGCCATTATCTACGCTGTGTTTAGGGGTATCTGCCTTCGACATAGGGTGCACAACATTCCCGATCTCACTGGAATCCTAGGAGGTCCCTTAGTTCTCTGACAAACTAAGCCTGATGCTCTATAGTGGCTGAATGAGTATCACTGCCTCTGGCTCTATTTTGTCTTCCATGTCACAGTAAGTAAAGGCATCAAAGATGACATTGCAGCACCTCCTGAACACATAACAGGCTTTTCGATTTACTTTCAAAAACAGCTATCAAAAAATCGGTATGAGTAGTTACATAAAAGACAGAGTGGAGATGGGAGAAAAAGGGATATTAGCAAGAAAGAAATGTTTATCATTTCATTACTCTCTATATAGGATCAAACCAACTTAATTTATGCTAGACATATATTCTATAGAGCATTTTCTATATTTAAATTTACATACACATTTTTTAAAGGACAGTCTGAAACTTTTTATTTAAACATCTAAAAAACATTATTCATATTTTGTTGAAAATAATCTTATGCTATTGTTTAAATAATTCTTGGAATTTATAAATACTGTAAAATATACAGTAAAGAGGTAAATCTTTAGTCAAGTGATATATCAAATACAGATTTATTTTGTCTTAGCACTAAAGCTAAATTCCCCCAGCCAAACAATTCATTTCATCCAGAAAAACAGTAACACCAACATTACTGAGACTACTTTTCAAAATACACCCTAAAATATCTGCCAACTGTATAAAACATGAACTTATGATATTAAAAGTAAATTCAATAAATCTCTTAGTCAATTTCTTTAGTTAATGCTAAATACTGTTACAGCATTAAAGTTCATTGCAAACTACTGTTTTATTCTTTAAAAGCATGACAAAATAGCTAAAATGTATTCTTTTACCATATGCGTCTATTTTTAACAGAAAATGATAGTCTATGAAAAATCTTTAGGGCAAAGGCTAATTTAATATAAAAATACATTGCAGGTAATAACACATTCCTTTAGTCAATCGTTTCAGCCTAATAATCCCAGTAATTTCTTTAAAGGTTACAAATACTTTTAAACTATCTTGAATTTTATATAATTACTGATTAAGCAGAGCAACAACCAGGCATAATGAACACTCGGTGATGTCAACTCACCTAAATAGGGAATGCAGGGTGTCATCTTTAAGCTACTTATATAGTCTCTGAGTCTTTTGTAGTTATCTTCTTTACTCATTACATATTCTAATTTTTCAAAGGTAGTTTTGTCTTTTCGACTTAGTAACTAAAAAACAAACAGAAAAGCCTAAGTTATTTCCAAATCCCATTTTATTATAGCAAGTTGTGTTGTATTTACTGTAAATTTGAATTTAATTTCAAAGTTATACATTATTTAATTATATTTTGGTAATACATAAGTAACAAAATCAGACATGTACATGAAATCATTAAGTTAGTAAATTATAATACATTATTTCCCATCTTTGCTATTTTAAATGGTTAAGCAATTTTTGTTGACAAGTTTTTCTTGACAAATTTAACTATGGCCACAATATTTGTAAACTGGTTTACATTTTTGGATTTTTTACATTTTTTCTTTTATCCCTTTGACCACTGGCTGTATCCACACAGTTGAATAATCAACTGAAACTGTTTTAAGAGGCTTGAGGGTAGATTTGTTGTGTGTGCCCTTTGAAAAATATAAAGATAATCAAGGAGAATAAAAGAAAAGCAAGGTCAGTCGCCCAAATAATATCTACACTGCCCTGAATATCAGCAAATAGCATCTCCAATATCTAACTCGATGCCACCTCTCTGGACTCATCTCCCACCATCAACCACTCCCTAGCTTACTCCACTGTCAACACTGACCACCCTGCTATTCTTCGAACATTATTGGGGCCTTTGTACTGACTACTACCTCTGCTTGCAATTCTCTTCTCCCAGATATCCACATGAATGGCTCTCTCAATTCCTCCAGGTCTCTCCCCAACTCTCACTTATCAGAGACTCTCTTACAACATATTATATGAAATACTTCCTTCCCCTTCTGTCCCATTTACTCTGCTTTATTTTTCTTCAGAGCGTTCATCACTATTTATGATACATCATTTATTTATTTACAGTTTATCTTTTCCCAGTAGACTGTTAGCTATATAAGAATGGGGCTGTCTATATCACTTACTGTTTTATGTCAAGCAAATTACACAGTGCCTGGCACAGTATGGAATATTTTAAAATTTAATATAAACACCAAAAATTTTATTTAGATTAATAATGGAGCTGTTATTGAATTTAAAAAAATCTTTTCCATGCAAATACATGAAGGAGACAAAAAAATATCTTCAAGGAAAATGAAAATTAACTTGAGGAAAATGTAGCTCATTTCTAAACCACAATATAAATCAGAGTATAATTCTTTTCCCTAAAACTTCAAAGATGGAATTCATAACTGCATATTTGTAATCATTTCCATTCCTCCATGAAATTCAAATTAAGAAAAGAGAATAAGGACATCATTATTGAAAAATAAATTTTAAAGTAGGAAAACCCTTCACCCAGGTGTTTCTAAAATATAAAGAGGAGTGTAAGTTCTTCCACACTAATGTTTTTCCAATATAGAAATCTACCCTGGTTTTCACGAGAAACATCTGTCTGCAGACACTATGAAAAGTGAAAGTGACACTAGGCTAACCCCTTTAACATTGAAGAACAGTATTAAATATGAACACACTTAATTAAATGTAAAGTTTTACTTACATAAATCTAAACAAAAAATACCTAGAAAGCTTGAGGTCAGTATCATGTCACTCAAAGACGAAATATACAAATTTACAGATGTAAAAATTCACATCCTGACCTTGTCAAGGTAATAAAACCAAATATGATTAACATATCAGAATGTGCAGCAACACTGCATAACAGCATGCTAACTCTCAGGCTTTCCATTATTCCTAAGAAAACCCCCAAAGTTGACTGAAAATTAATGGAAACTAAGTATATTTTTTGAAACTTAAAATTTAGATTTTCCTTAAAAGTTTCCAAAAGCATGGTTTTTACATGATCAAATGTATTTACACTTCCCATCAGTAAACATGAAAGGCAGTATTGTCTAGATGCTTGAAGACAAGCACCAAGTTATAATTTATCCCAAAATTATCACATTAGCCTCCTGAAACACTTGAGACATAAAAATGAAGGTTTCAAAGAACAGAGGACAAAGTAATTTAAAAATCCTTATCTATTATCATAATATTGACCTCACTAAGCACTACAAAAGAAACAAATACATCTTTACTTCCAATAGGAAGTCTAACCTTTCATTAACTTAAGAAGGATCACTCACCGCCCATGTTTTCGTCAACCTGAAAATGGGGGCGCTCTGTAAGCCAGAAACCACTGCCATGAGTGCATGGAGGTTATTCAGCTCATACAGTTTCTGAAGATTTAAGAAAAAGAGAAGAGGTGACAAATAAAGAACATTAATACAAAAAAAAAAAATCTTTAGATGAACAACAAGTAAAATCTAGGCATTGGTAGTGTCCATACTTAGCACCCTCATTGCTAAGATCTATCTTTAGAACACCCCTATTTTACCCCTAAGTTGCTTTTGGCCCTCAATAGAAATTCTGTGTTCTAACCTGGCATTGCCCCCAAGCTCTGGGAACCAATCTACTTCTACTTGGGTAATATAATAACAAAAACAAAGATATGGCTGATATCAAGTTTACCTGGTATGATCATGCACCCTGGTATCCAGAAAGCAGTCTCCTTCCTTACACTAAAATATTACTAAGCCTCTGTCCTAAGATTCGAGTTTCAAGAAAAGGATCCTGATTTGGTTTCCTACTCAATATCCCCATTAATCAGGGTTAGAGCTCAAACCTGCTTCCGACAGTCCTCCTCACTTTCCTGCTTCCTCCTGCCTGAATCCCCAGATCCAGGGTTCCTTGTTCATGCTTGGACATCCACCTGCTTCCCAGGACCAGACCTTGCTTTTATAGTCTCCTTGCAGATAACTTGTACCTAACAATAGGTTCCATCGGTTTGCCAAGACATCTACTCGACACTTTGTGATTATTCCCAGACTTCTTCATACTATGAGATGCTGACATCCAAAGAGCCCTATATAAAAATCAGTCATTTAAAATGGTTCTACGCCCTATCAAGCGACTCCAAGACAAAAAGCCTGTTCTGAACATTAGAACAAAGAGAAGAGAAGGGTTCTGTTTCTCTAGAGAACTCAACCTAGTATGGCACCTTAACTCGGGTCTCAAAGAGTTCCCATAAGGTTTCAAGAAATATAAACACAAGTGAAAAAAAGGAAAATGAAAAAACACAAGGAAATAGGAACTCAGAAATGGAGAACAACATCAGGTATGTTGTTCTCAAATAAAATGAAGATTAAATGTGAAGGCCCTATCCAGAATGCAACATAAAAGCCAATGAGTTTTAAAAATTCTTAAAATAAGTTAAGGGACATGAAAGGTACAGCAAAAAGGCCAACATTTATCTCACTTTTTAGGAGATACTAAAAAAAATAATGGGGTAGAAACAATATTTGTGACGTAATGGCAGATTATTTTCCCAAATTACTAAAAGACAGTCATTCCTAAGGCCAGGAACTCAAGGAATCCTAAACAGAGTAAATACATTAAAAACAACAACAACCTGTAAGTCTGAAATAGCATTTTTTCAAAAACAAGTGTGATAAAAAGATGCTGTCAGACAAAATAAAATAAAGAGAGCTTTAAGAAAGAAGGATCTTTAAGAATGCTGCTGGAATGATTATTCATGGAAAATTATGAACTGGAATGTATAATTCATTCATATTATATATTAAATATACTCCACATAGATGAAATACTCAAGCTATGAAACTTTTGAAGGCTAATTAAAAACCCATTTTTTTAAAAAAAAAATTCTCAGAGCTTTCTTAAATGAAATATCCTTAAAGAAGACAATAAAATTAAGTAAAGATGAATACGTTTTATTACTTAGCTAAAAACATCTATGTCAAAGATAACATGAAAAGAGTAATGATAAGACAAGCCACAAATAGGAAGATGTATGCAAAGTATATAATAGAAAACTAGAAATTAGTTACATATTAAAAAACACTCCTATAAAAAGAAAAGACCAACACCATAATAGAATATTATTCAAAGATCTTGAATAGACATTTCAGGAAAAAAAAACAACAACCCTAAATGGCCAAAATATAAAAAATGTTCATTCTCATCAGATTCAATGAAAGGTTACTGGTCTGTCATTTCTTTGAAGATAGACTTTTCTCTATGCATTCCTAGGGTTTCACCTTCACATAAGCACCAAGAGACCCACACAAGAATGCTTTATAGCAGCAGTGTTTGTAACAGCAATAATCTAAAAACTACCCAATCTAAAACATACTGAACAATTTGTGGTATATGCAAACAACAGAATACAACAGAGATATACCCAAAACCATCCAGTAACACTGCTGAGTGAAAAAACACATACCAAGTTGTGAAAGAATAAAGTATCATGGAATAATTCATTTTAAACAAAATTCAAAATCATATACAACAATATATTATTCAGGGATACACGCGCACATATAGTAAAACTATAAAAGAGGAGCAAACAAAATTTAGGGAAGTGGTTCCTTTTGTAGTGGGAGGTTAGGGGATTGCATATGAAGAGATGGGAATTCAAAGTGGGCAGTGGGCACAAGGCAATTCACTCTATCATTGTTTTGATACCGTAAATAAATTTTATAAATACTCTTTTGTGTTTATGGATAATTAGTTTTATGTGCCAACTTGGCTAGGTTATAGTATCCGGTTATTTAATCAAACAGTGATCTAGGTGTTGCTATGAAAATACTTTGTAGATGTACCATCTACAATCGGATCATTTAAATTAAAAGATTATACTCTATAATCAGGTAGGCAGCATCACATCAGTTGAAACACCTTAAGAGTAAAAACTGAGGTTTCCTAGAGAAGAAATTCTGCCTCCAGGCTGCAGCCTCAACTCCTGCCTCAGATTCAAGGCTGTCCGCCACCCTACAGATGTCACACTTGCCAGCCCTGACCCCAACCCCAACACCCCAAACCTAAACCCAGGAGTCAATTCTTTAAGTCAATTTATACATTACATATTTATACATATTTTACTGTCTCCAGAGAACCCAAACTGATACAATATACTGAAAGAAGAGAAGACCTGCCAGCTTTGTAACAAACTTAATGTAGAAGGCAGAGAGTCAGAACAGGATTTAAGAGACACTGATAAAACAAAAAGTTATGAATTTAGGGCTTGGGATCAAAACAAGCACCGTCAAACGTAACTCAAAGTCTAAGAGCCTAAATTGGAACTAAATGCCATTTGACGAGCAGGATAATGGCAGGTTTGATGGGCAAAATTTGGTGGTTTTGAGTAGAATATACAAGCACATAAAAAACTAACAAAGTTATGAGAAAACAATAATGCAAATTTATAATCTATGGAGAAAAGTCATGAATTTCTGTAAGCTAAAACCCAGTATTTACCTAACATACCACAAAGAATGTTTTAAAAATTTTATGACATTTCTACAGAATATCAAATTTTAGAAGGCTAGTTCTGCCATCTAGTGCCACAAAATGTTAGAATACAATTGTTCTATGAGCTCAAGGAAAATAAGCAAGAGGTATGACTTACAATAATTGCAATTTTACAGTTATTACAAAACTTCAAACTATTAAAATGGTATACTTATTTTATTCTATCTTCCTTCATTCACAGGTGAGCTAAGTTATATAATTATTATAAGAAGAACGATGTGGCTACAAGTACACTACTTTTTAGTGAACCCAACATAAATTTGGAGTTGTTACAAGTTTTATATTCTTTTTTTTTTTTTTTAGAGAGGAAGGGAGGGGGAAGAGAGAGAGAGAGAGAGAGAGAGAGAGAGAGAGAGAGAGAGAACAATGATCAGTTGCCTCCCACTTATGCACAGACCTGGGATTGAACCTGTAACCTGGGCAAGTGCCCTGACCAGGAATAGAACCCGCAATCTTTTAGTGTATGGAATGATGCTCCAGCCAACTGAACCACCTGGCCAGGACAGGAAGTTGTTACAAGTTTTAATAAAATCTTGGAATCTTCTTGTGGAATGCTCATTCCATCCTCCTCTCTAAATTCTGCCTGTCCTTTAAATCCATGTTCCATTTCTCTTGCTGCATTTATTACCTATGCCCCCAATAACTACGTAATTAACATATTTGGTTAACATCCTCATTTATACTATTCTTTTAAAAATAAAGTCTTATCATTCCCCATATGCGTGGCAGAATGATCTATTTCAAAAGCAGTTAATTGCTATACATTCTCCTACTTAATTCTATAATGCTTTCTTAATTACCTGCAGAATAGTCCAATATTTAAATACAGACTTCACCATAATCTGACCTGTCTACTTATTCAGTTAAATAAATAATGTCATTCAGCTATTCTAAGAGAGGGAGAAAAAGGTATGAAAGATATAAAAAATAGAGAAATAAAGGAAAAAGCGGAGAAAACAAGCATCCAGTTTAAAAAATTGGCTTATATGAATCGATACATCTTACTTTCCAGCATCAGTAAATAGTAAATAAAGTATCACAGGCAAATATTCACAAACATTGCTGAGTGGTTGAACTAAAAAACAGGAACACAAGTTTTTCTTACCTTCGCAGTTTTAATATAGTGGCTCAAAACTTCTGCTCTAATTTTTAATGTTTGAGCATGAAGAATCTCTCTAACAACCCAAAAGCTTACCTGCAAATAAAAATTAAAAATAAGTGAATGGCAAGATTCTTTACTCACTAGATCACAGTAATGACAAGAGCTACATGAAGACTCACCGAGAGCTTTCTCTTTCCCTTCACTCACCACCAGGACATAATTAATCTTCAAATGTTGCATACACGTCACATATATAGACAGATATAGATGTACATGTATGTATATGTGTGCACACACATAAAAACACCACTACTATTTTTAATTTGTAGAAGCTAATATAAATTTTGAAGGAAAAGAGCTGAGAGAGGGCAATGAAGCCAGAGTGATGCAACATGAACACTATACAAATACAAGTGTTTTTTGCTGTATTTTGAAATACTCTGGCAGAACTGGGTAACCTCTAAGATCAGACACTGGTAAATGTGCTAGGTAGAGCGCGTTTTCCATGGCTATGTAATCCCACTTGTCATTTATTTATAATGAGCAGAATCTTAAGTGTGGAAAATCCCAAGTACAGTTTTCTTGGTCTGAATAAAATGAAAATACCATAAAAAATACATACAAGTCATTCTAAAGTTAAGATTGTATTTTAAACGTTATGCAGTGCTTTCTAGTTCGGTGAAACCACGGTCATGATTTCTTTTAAAAGAACATTTAAAATCATTCATCAGAAGGTGCATTAGATTAAATATTACTAAATGTTCTATGCAGGTGAAAATAGTATGATTATATGATACAATGTAACACGCATGTAACATTTTAACTTATGTACAATGAAAATAAAAATCAAAGCACTATCATTTGGCTCAAATTTAAATAAATCTAAAAACAGGATGCAGTTAGAAATCTTAGTGCAAAAGATGATGCCACTACCTCATGTTTCTTCACCTATTTTTAGTGAGAAATATTTCAGATTTTACTTGCTATTTTCATCAGTAAACTGTCAATATATATATATATTTTACAAGTGTAGATGTAAAAGAAAAATGTATATATTTTACAAAGCCATCTTTATATCTGTTACTATATTTGCCCTACTAATGGCAATAACTACCCCTGATTCTAAGTTTAGTTCTAAAATATATAAAATGTTATATTTTAGATATTTTAACAATAACCTTAGCAATTATCAACTGAGAATGCAATCTAAACTGCATAATCATTGACTTAATTCTAATGTGAGATAAATATTAAGACAAATATGATGATTTTTAAAAATGGAAAAAACAACAACAAAATAAATAAACTGTATGTCCTAAAAAAGAAAACAAGAAAACAAGACCACAAATTCTTTGTCATTCCTCTCATCAAAAGTTGTCACCTCTCACTGGATCTGGACAGGCTCCTGAGTGCCTCGATGAATAGAGGGTTAAAGAAATGGATGCTGACCTCCTGGACAAGGTCATGCTGAACAGTCTCTCCTGGCCCCTGGGCTACCATGGAAGAGGTCTAGCTTTGCTCAGACCACCAGGCGGGAAAGGCTAAGTGTGGGTGCTCCCCAGTCAGCAGTCCCAGCCAAAGTCAACCCCCCTAAGAATCCTGACCCAGACGACCAATACCAAGAAATAGTTTAATAATATTACTGTACTTAAAAGAAAAAAAAATCTTTTGGCCATTGAGACAAAAAGATAAAGTGACTTTTTAGAAGAAGGAAATTTAATTGTCATCATACTTTTTAACAGCAACACTGAGAAGAAAAAAAACTGAATACAATATCAAATTTTATACAGAAGACAGGCAAACTTGCCAACATGTTAAGAGTTCAGGAATTATTGTTCCAGTGAGTCTTTCTTGAGTAATCTACCTGAGGACGAGCTTCAAACAACCAAAATGACTAAAGAAACATCAACGTGAGGATGGTTGTTTTAAATATACACTTACTAATAGAACCAAGAGGGTTAAAGGAGAGTGAGTGCACTGTACATTGTCTATATGCTCTGACAATAGATAGTACAATTATAAAACAACTTACCCACTGGCAGAGGGAGGAGAAAAATAAGTCTTTTATGAGAATTTGCAACCTGCCCTTTTAGTTGGATTTTGAGTTTAAATGTTTGCTACAGAGAAGTAGATGTTCTCTAAACAAAACACTTAACATAAAGAATAGTCATAGTTAGTCCTAGTTCTGTGATAGCCCTTGGAACTAGCCTCTCATCAGAAGGAATATACCTTCAATCTAGGTCAGTTATGGCGAACTTATGACACACGTGTCAGAGGTGACACGTGAACTCATTTTTTTGGTTGACTTTTCTTTGTTAAATGGCATTTAAATATATAAAATAAATATCAAAAATATAAGTCTTTGTTTTACTATGGTTGCAAATATCAAAAAATTTCTATATGTGACACAGCACCAGAGTTAAGTTAGGGTTTTTCAAAATGCTGACACGCCGAGCTCAAAAGGTTCGCCATCACTGATCTAGGTGGTGGCAAAATCCCCACAGACAAAGCTTCAACAGACTGAGCTCTCAACCCCAAATTACAAAATGCCTAAGAGGACAAACCATTGCGAGTAAGGATCAGCAGAAATAACAGAGATTTATTACCCCCAAGGACTTTGGATAATAACACAGAAATTATAAACATTGCCCTAGCTGGTATGGCTCAGTAGATAGAACCAAGGGCACATACTGTGGTTGCAGGAGGCCCTGGTCGGGTGCATGCATAAGGCAACCAATCAATGTGTCTCAGATATTTCTCTCTGTCTCTCCCTCTCCCTTTCACTCCCTCTACAAATCGATGGAAAATATCCTTGGGTGAGGATTAATAACAACAACAAAATAATACAAAAAATAAAATGTTGAAAAAGATTTAAGGACTTAAAAAATAAGAAAAAATGACACTAGGGTAAAACCACATAGATTTAAAACAGATATGACACTTCTGAAGAGAATTAGTGAACTAAATTATAGATCTGAGAAAAATCACACAGAATGAGCACAAGGGGTAGGATGCAACATATGAAAGGTTAAGACAAGTAGGAAAAAATGTCAAGTTCTTACAAATTTCCAATAGAAATTACAGAAGAAAAATAGAAGAGATTATGCAGAGAGACAACATTTGAAGAGATAGGGGCTGAAAATATTCCAGAACAGATGTAAAGTTAAACTATGTCTTTATGAAAAATTACATACTGAGGAATTATATTTCAGAAACTAAACATGAAAATTCTATAAGCAACTCACATGATTAAATCTTCTTGTGAAGGCAACTGCATTTGGTGCAGAACTATATTTTTCTTTTTTATTCCATCCACAACTTGAAAGCTCCTGGAAAATTAAGTTGGAAATTAAACATAAACTGAACAAATAGCCAGGTTTTCCTGTCATATTAAGGCTTTCAAAACATTAAAGACAGTTGCATCCCATCCCAGAACTGACTTATTCAGTAATAATAGATGTAACAAACATTATAACCATTCAGTTAAATCACAGAAGCAAATGTTATTAGCAGATACACGAGGGCGAACACAGATGACTTGAGTTCTGCTCTACAGGCAGGTTGATGGATCCTCCTCTGAAGAGTCTTGAATCCCGAGAGGAAAGAAACACAGATCATGAAAGCCAAGCATCCCGCAGCCCAAACAAAGTAAAGCCTACCAGTTGTCAAGCCCCATTCAGTCAGAGCTTCCAATGAATGTGTCTCTCTCACATCGATGTTTCTCTCTGTCTCTCCATCTCCAGCACCTCACTCTGAACTGACAACCAATGACCAGACAGTTTAAGAAACCTCTGATTAAGGGATTCTTAATACCCCACAGGGTCTGCTAATAGAATGCAAAGGGCTCAAGAACTTGGATGTAAAAAAAATTAAATTTGTGTTTTGTACTAACCTCTAACTGTAATGACATTCCTTTTCATTATAAATGAAATGGAAGAATTCGCAATTATTGTGATTACAGGTTACAGAAGAATTATTGTGACTCTGTCACTAATAAAAACAATGTATTTTCATATTGCATTACAAGATACTTCAAAAACACACTCATCATCAATATTATGATCTCTCACCTCTAGATTTTATTGAATAAATTATTAAAAAACAGGTACATTGCTATGTAACAGTTTAAAAATATTTTGATAAGTGTATTTGAACAAAATTAATTTCCTTTCATTTAAAAATAGTGTTCAGCCCTTGCTGGGTGTCTTAGTTGGTGGGACCGTCGTCCCATACACCAAAAGGTCTCGGGTTTGATTCCTGGTCTGGGAACATTCCTAGGTTTTGGGTTCAGTCCCTGGTCGGGGCACGTTGGGGAAGCAACCAAGCAATGGTTCTCTAGCTCTTCTTTCCTCGCTTTCTAAAAATCAATAAACATATCCTTGGGTTAGGATAAACATGAATGAATGAATGAATATAAATAAAAAAGTGTTTAGTTCCACAGCCTTGTCTGCTGAAAGGGTCCAAGATTCAAAATAAGAGCTGTGCTGGAACACCAAAGACCACCAGAAAAAAAACCCAGAATGTATAGGAAGAAATAAAAGAACTCAGGAAACTGAGTTAGGGCAGGGAACAAAAGAAAACTGAGAAAAGAAAAAGACAAAACCATGTAATTATTATTCTCAGATAGCTAAGAATAAACATTGCTCCCATTAGAAAAACCAGGAGGATTAAAAAATAACCAGAGAAAAAATAGAGCTTTTAGAAATGAAAAATAAAATTTAAAACATATATATACAGAAGAATTGTGAGATAAAGTGATAAAATCTTTTAAACAGTAAGCTAAAAGTAGGAACAAAAATGTTATGTTAATTAGAAGAGTCCATAGGAGTCAACATCTGAATAAGAAAAATAATTTTAAGAGAGAACAGAGAAAATGGGAAAAGGTAACTTACACATACACATAATAATTCATGAAAATGCCCTAGATCTTGAAGGACAAGAAAAGATGTGTCTAGGACCTATTACAATGAATTAAGAAAAAAAGACTCAAATGAAGGCCTAGCACCAAAAAAATGACAACATACTAGACACAAAGATCATAAAATCTGTCAAATTAAAAAACAAAATAAAACAAAAATATATCACATACAGAAAAACAGAAATCAGGTGGTATCAGATATCTCAATAGCAACACTGGATGCTAAAAGACCACTGAGACAATGCCATCAAATTCCTAGAATTCTGCCCTAATCAGTTTGGCTCAGTGGATAGAGCGTCAGCCTGCAGACCGAAAGGTCCTAGGTTTGATTCCGGTCAAGGGCATGTACCTTGGTTGCGGGCACATCCCCAGTAGGAGGTGTGCAGGAGGCAGCTGACTGATGTTTCTCTCTCATCCATGTTTCTAACTCTCCAGCCCTCTTCCCTCCTCTCTGCAAAATATCAATAAAATATATTAAAAAAAATTCCTAGAATTCTAAATCCAACAAAAATATACATTAAGTATGAAAGTATACTACAGACATTCTCAGACATTCAAGTCTCAGAATTTTCCTTCTATGCACCTATTCTCAGAGAGCTAGTACAATGTGTTCCATCAAAACAAACTAGCAAATTAAGAAACAAAAGAGATGGGATCCAGGAAACCAGAAGCCAACAGAGAAAGAAAATATCTGAAATTCCCAGGTTAACAGTAAAGGGAGATCCTGGAACAAAGCTTTGAGCACACCTTAAGACCAACAGTCCAGACAGTAAGTACCAAGAGGACAGCGATTCTGAGAGACTTGAGTCTCTGAAAGATGAAAGATATCTGAAGTGTTTAAACACATTGAGTGGACACACTCAATACATTCACTTCTGGCAGAAAAATTAGTGAAAGTACAGAGAAAGCTAATACAAGTTATTAGCTTAAGGAAAACAGAATTTAAGAAATCATGGCTCAACTGTAAAGAATAACTGAGCCAAGAATAACTTGTTCTTTACAACTAAGCCATGGTTTACTGATTCATGTCAAAATTGTGACACAACTATATGGAAAAAGAGGAAGTGAATTGTGTAAATGTGAGGGGAAGAGAATATATGAGAGTGAAATCATCTTCTATAGTAGAGAGTCAATAAATCATATCCAAAATTTAAAAAATCACAAATAACAGACATTTAGATTTTGAAAACTGGACATAAACTCCTCAAGGAGGAAGAGCTAAGAGACTTGGTGTGGGGCTCAAGAGTGGAGGCTGGAAGGGTGGGAGCAACTGGACTAGGGTATTGCTATATTATGTTCTCTTATGGCAGCAGTTCTCAACCTGTGGGCCGAGACCCCTTTGGGGGGTCGAACGACCCTTTCACATGGGTCGCCTAAATGCATCTTGCATATCAGATATTTACATTACGATTCATAAAGTAGCAAAATTACAGTTATAAAGTAGCAACGAAAATGATTTTATGGTTGGGGGTCACCACAACATGAGGAACTGCATTAGGAAGGTTGAGAACCACTGTCTTATGGAAATATTTAATTTCTTAAACATGATGCATACATATATTCAATAAAATTTAAAATGAAATAGAAACTAACACAAAGGACTGGACTTAGTCAGGGAAAGTTTGAGGAAATAAGATACTACAATACTCCCAAGAAAAATGTAGTTCCCTTGGCTAGGATGGGTCAGTGGATATTGAAATAAGTGGTATATTCAAGTTATTTGGAGGCAGACAGGACTTGGTCAAAAATTGGATTCACACAGTGTAAACCAAGGATGAGGCATCCAGAAGTACTAAGATTTCCAAGTTTCCAACTGGAGCTACTGAGATGGGAATGCTGAGGGAAGAGATGGCATTGCTTCAACACCACTGATAAGCAGTAAATGCTCTGAAGATATAAATTACTAACATTTTTAAAACCTAAAATTAAATTATAACTATCAAATTTGAAATTACAGAAGGAAAAAATAAAATGACAGAAGCAACTCTACAATAAAAAAAATTGCTTGGTACTCAGCCTAGATATATGCTCATTTCATATTATATTCTAGTACAGCCAAAAATATTTAGTGATAGATAGTACATTAACATAAAAATAACATTACATGATAATTGTATTAGAAAACATCCATCTGCTAGAAACGTTTTAGTTCCTCCTAAAAATCAGTCTTATACAACTATATAAAAATGCCATATTTTCAGACAAAATTCCTGAATTAAATCCATAAATACCAAATTTGTTTTTAACCAAGTAATACAATTTCCAAATTTATACTAATGCTATGATCAAAGTATCTCTACCAAACTGCTGTTAAACTTATTAATCCAGTCAATGCAGCCATTTGACATGGAGTTCAAACTTAATTATAGAGCTTTACACATAAGGCAAATTTCATTTTCCTGCTAAAAGGCTATGCTATAAATAATGAATATCCTTCTATCTTTCCAACATTTGTGATCAACTCCTAAAAATATAGTACTGCGAGTAAAATCACTAGGTCAAAGAGTATGAACTTTTTCAAGGGTTTGAGATCTAATTGCCATCCTGAAATACTGAATTATTTATATTAGCACTACACAACAGTTGTATCAAAACTGAGTATATTTAATTCCCCTTATATATATTATTACTTTAGTTTCCCCAAATATAAGAGTAATTATGGTACATCTACACAATGGAATACTACGCTGCTGTAAAAAAGAAAGAACGCTTACCATTTGCAACAGCATGGATGGACCTGGAGAGCATTATACTAAGCAAAATAAGCCAGTCAGAGAAAGATAAATATCACATGATCTCACTCATTTGTGAAATATAATGAACAACATAAACTGATGAACAAAAATAGATCCAGAGCCATAGAAGTATCAAACAAACTGTCAAACCTCAGAGGGAAGGCAGGGGAGGTAAGAGATCAACCAAAGGATCTGTATGTAAGCATATACACATAACCACTGAACAAGACAGTAGGGGAGTGAGGGCCTATGCTGGGGGCATGAGTGGGCGGGGAGAAGTCAATGGGGGAAAAAGAAGACATATGTAATACTTTTAACAATAAAGAATTAAAAATAAAATAAAGAGTAGTTATGTTTGTTAAACAGAGAGAAAATGGGGAGTGGGGGATTATGAATCACCTATAAACCCACCACCCAAAGAAAACCTATGTAATACACATCTTCCCAATCTTCTTCTTCTTCTTTTTTTTTTTAAAAAAATCTATTTTATTGGTTTTTCACAGAGAGGAAGGGAGAGAGATAGAGAGTTAGAAACATCAATGAGAGAGAGACATTGATCAGCTGCCTCCTACACACCCCCCACTGGGGATATGCCCGCAACCAAGGTACATGGCCCTGACTGGAACCGAACCTGGGACCCTTGAGTCCGCAGGCCGACGCTCTATCCACTGAGCCAAACCAGTTAGGGCTTCCCAATCTTCTTGACGTGCCCTATGGGACCTGGAATTTTGTTTCTTTAAAATAGCCATTACACCTGACATTTTCTGGGTGATTTAATCTACTGAGATTTTTTTGCTTTAAAAGTTCTTCTCATTCTGAGAACAGATACCTTAACAGCAGCAATAAAAATAATAGCTAAGCCCTGACCAGTTTGGCTCAGTGGATAGAGCGGCGGCCTGTGGACTGAAGGGTCCCAGGTTCGATTCCAGTCAAGGGCATGTACCTTGGTTGCGGGCACATCCCCACTAGGGGGTGTGCAGGAGGCAGCTGATCGATGTTTCTCTCTCATCGATGTTTCTAACCCTCTATCCCTCTCCCTTCCTCTCTGTAAAAAAATCAATAAAATATATTTTTTTAAAATATATTTTTAAAAAATAGTTAACACCAATTTAAAGATCACTATGTGCCAGGCACTATTCTAAGTGCTTTCTACATACCAACTCATCTGATCCTGCCTTCACCATTACATTATGACTCGGGGCCCAGTGTATGAATACGTGCATCTTGAAAGGAAATGTGGGCTGCGCCGCAGCCGCTCCCACACTCTGATGGCACCAGCCTGCTCACACCACTGAGTGGTTGGGGCCGGGGCCAGCAGCGGGTTTGAGTGGCGGTGGCTGCCCTGATCGCCCCTCAGGAGCAGGGGGAGGTGGAGAAGCCCTCAGGGGCGATCAGGCCGGCAGCCACTGCTCGCACCCGTTGATGGTGCCGAGTGATTGGGACTGGCGCTAGGCACTGGCAGTGGGTGCGAGCAGTGGCTCCGGCGCCAGCTGCAGGTGTGAGCAGAGCTGGCACTAGTAATGGGCGTAAGCAATGGGCAGGACCACAGTGCGAGGGAACAAAGAATTTTTAGTAACCGGTGCCCCACCTTAGTCTGGCGCCCTTGCTCACCTGCTCCACCATCCCACTGCGGCCAAAGTCTGCCATGTTTCACACATGCCCCTGGTGGTCAGCACACGTCAGATCGACCGGTTGTTTGGTTGTTCCACCATTCGGTCTATTTGCATATTAGCCTTTTATTATATAGGATAGGTAAGGAACTTAGACAAAAGTACTGGTGACTTATGGCTTTATGTTTCACATTTTTCCTCAAATGAAAAATGCTAAGAGGTTTTAAAAAATTTAATTCTTAGAACATTTCCACATCATTAACTTAACGGAAAAATGGGTTTCCCCTTTAAGAAAGTTTTGTTGGAAGATGGGTAGAGGGGAATGAATGAATCTGTTGTCATATTACTTGGGGAGCAAATGGATTAAAATTCAATTGGAGACCTCCATTAAAAAAGAAATGTATAATTAGAAAATATGAAGAAATAAGGTTTTTTTAAAAATTACTTCAGATGGTAGTTTCTGCTACAGAAAATATTTCCTCTTTGAGACAATGTTACACTACTAGTCCATCTAACACAATAAACCATAAGAACTATAGAGATGGAGAGCAGACTGGTGGTTGCCAGGAGTTAAGGATGCTGGGGGTGGGCGCAGGAGTGAGGGGAACCTAGCACTAGGGAGAGATCCTTGTGATAGAATTGCTCCGTATCTCGAATGGGGGTGGTTAGACAAATATACACATATAAAATGTCACAGAACTGGACTGGCATGTATTGAACTATATGTCTGTAAGATGTAATTCTAGGGAAAACTAGGTAAAGGGTAAATGGGACTTCTCTGCACTATTTTTTGCAACTTCCTATGAATCTATAATTACCTCAAAATAAGAAGTTCAACAACAACAACAAAGACCCAGGTAATGGATTATGAAGCTGAAAGTGCATGGACCCCACCACTTCCCTCTGAAACCCCGACATGCTCTTATGGTTAACTGGCCTTCAAGGTATTTTGTCCTGCCCCACCTCCACCTCTCAACAGTCACTAAATTTCTCTCTGAGAAAAGGAAATTGCCTTTTCCTTTGTCTTTACCTCTTTTTGTCTCAGACTCTAGGGTCTTCTTCCAAGTGACATGAAAATATAATCTAAGAAATAAATTCTACCAGTGTCATCTTGTACCCTGGTCAAGAGTTATTGTATATTAAAGCATCTCCCACGAACACCAAAAAGTTGAAGTAATTAGTGACTAAAAGGATGTTTCTGACTTAAGAACAGAACTGATGTAACTTGAGTATATAAAAAGCCTCTGTTTTAGTAAAGGCTCAAGGAACTATAGCATCTAACTTAATTTTTAAATCAGGCAGCAACGAGAAATCCTCTAATAGTAACCCTCATATAGAAAGGCACTTTCTTAATGGTCATTAAAAGTGTAATTGAAAGAGTATTCATGGACTCATCTGTTCAAGTATCATTTTGAGCCATGAAATTGTTAAGCCCAATTTTCAACTGCGTTTACTTTGGAAGCATGTGGGAAGGGCAAACACCACAACTGAGGACCACCTACCCTGTGAAAGATTACTGAATTTCACAGGAGCCACAGCTTCTCTTATGTCTTGTAGGTTTGTTCTGTAAAGTCAAATTCTTGATCTAACTTTCATCCTGTAGGTTCCAACACTCTTAAAAGGACTGCTCTAAGGGTGATGTTGTAGGGATACCTAAAGATAGAAGAAGAGAAAAGGCCAATATAGACCAGCATGTAGACAGAGACGGAGGAAGAACAGAAAAAGTGATGGAATTTGTAAAGACTGCAGGGGCCCGGGGATCCTCACAAGATGATAACATCTGCCGAGGTACACTGGCTCAAAAGTGGGAAGCTTTAAAGGGGTAGAGTACATCCATTAGCATTCAGCCTACATGGCTATTTAGAAAGGTGTCTCAGCCACAGATGAAGTCCTCACTATGATTCCTGTATTTTTAATCAACAGAACAAGCTTTGAAACTAGAATTCTTCCTTAAAATTATATAACTCCAATGTAATATGTGAAATAAAAAATATCACTTCTGCCCAGCTAGCGTGGCTCAGTAGTTGATCATCGACCTATGGATCAGGAGGTCACGGTTCAATTCCGGTCAAGGGCACATACCCAGGTTGCGGGCTCGATCCCCAGTGTGGGGCATGCAGGAGTCAGCCAATCAATAATTCTCTCTCATCACTGATGTTTCTATCTCTCCCTCTCCCTTCCTCTCTAAAATCAACAAAAGTATATTTTAAAGAGTATATTTATAAAGTATATATATGATGACAGTCTCTTTGCATACACAAGAAAGTCTACAGAGGAAAAGCTCTTTCTACATACTGTCAGGAATATCTCAATTGAAAGTCTTTAAACAATGGTTTAAGATTTAGAATTTCCTACTATGTACTTACCCTCATTTTAACCAGCATTCTTCCTCACTCTCTAGTGCACCCCAGTTTTACAAGAGGGACTTATCGATCCTTTGTATTTAATGTCTGTTTGCTGACAATCTATATGCCTTATTGTACTGACCTCCAGAACAAATAAAGTGTGGGCTTTTTTTTGAATGGAATACAAGTCAGAGGACTTTCAATCAGAGCCTGACACTTCAGGAACACTTGAGAACCTCAGAGAGGCAGACATTATCTAATGTAATGACGAGCGCACTCTTCCCTCCTTCCTTAAGACTTACAAAAGCACCACAGAAACGCTCCTGAAGAGGAAACCTAACTGCACGCAGGTTCCTGTCATCGCTCATCCTGTGATGAATGACATAATGCTCATTCCGTTGTAGTACACATGGCAATGCCTTCAGCGGAAACACAAGCTTTAGAGAGCATCAGAGGTCATAATTGACAAAAAAAAACAAACGCTATGAATGCAATAAACATGGAAAAACCTTCAGCATACAGTCACTGCTTCCTCAGCACAGAAGGACTCACACAGGAGGGAAGCCCTCTAAAGGGGTAAGAGCTTTCTGCAAGAAAACAAGCCGGCATGATCAAAACAGAAATCACACTGGGGAAATCTACACCTGTAAGAAATGTGGGGAAAGCTGAACAACAGTTGAGCTTCGACTAAATACCCAAACATTCATACTACAAATTAATGAATGTCCAGAGCCATTAAGCTAAATTTCTGCCCTTACCTAGGGAAGAAACTTGAAAGTGTTCTGAATTGTGGGCAGGAAGAAAAACCCCTCCTGTTTCCACAGAATATTACTGAGTGTCCTCCCCATCACTAAGAGATGGCTTCTTATTGGGAGAAGAGAATCGGGTAAAGAAGGTTTTATGTAAGGGAGATGACTATCTATAGAAGCTTCCAAAGTTGGCCATGCTGCTGGGGCTAGTGGGCAAGTGAAGATCCTTAGGATTTCTGTAGCACGAGCTATGGGATCAGCAGGCCATGTGCTCAGATGGAGAGGGATCCACTGGTAAACAGATGACCCACTGAGCTGTCTCAGGCCTAACAACATCCAGACACAGAGGGATGCTCATATTTCTAGAGACAATGAGTTGCAGCCTTGTAAAAACATTGTACTCTTAATAAATGTCCTTCAGACTTGATAGGGAAGTAGAAGGGGAAAAATTATTTAGGAGGTAAAATCAATTAACAATATTGGAGAACAGGGAAAAGAGGATAAAGGGAGAAAGAGAAAGAATGATTTGGAGGTTTCTGATTGGAATGAAAAATGGGAAGATGGTACAAATCTCTCAGACAGGGAACCTTAAAAAGTAATACCAAAGCAATCACTTTTTCTGTGTAATTTTATTCCTATTAAGCATTTTTGAAAATTACCGGTGAACTTTCCTTTAATATTAAATTATTTTATTGGTAAACGTATTTTTTCCCTACCATGGAACAACCCCCCCGCCCCCAACCCCCCCCAAGAAGCCAAGTATCAAACTCTGTTCCTTTGCCCTAGCCGGTTTCAGGGGTTAGAGTGTCTGTCCTCAGACTGAAGGGTTGCATGTTTGACTCTGGTCAAGGGCACGAACTTAGTTGCAGGGTACATATGGGAGGCAACCAATTGATGTGTCTCTCTCGCATCCGATGTTTCTTTCCCTCTGTCTCTTTCTCTCCCTTCCACTCTCTCTAAACAATCAATGGAAAAAATATCCTCAGGTGAGGATTAACAACAACAAAAATCTGTCCTTTTGTCTTCTTTCAATCTGAGTTAATTTCAAGCGTGATACAGGGTTGGAGAGAAACCAGATTAGCATTATGTTTGATTCAGATCTGCTCTTAAAGACATGATTTTGATTTTGTATAGTTTCAATGAGTAAAGACAGTCCCTATATAATAAAAAATAACTTTTCACATTTCAAAGATAAGGCAGCTAGTTCCTACAGTGAAATTAGAGATTTGGAACTTTTCTTTCCCCCTGAGCAATTCTGAAGTACATGGCACATCAGACGTGATCGATACGCAGCTTCACTAGAGAGCGACTGCACTTCTGTAGTTGCCCCTAACTTCCTACAGGTCAACAACAAGGTTAGGCGGAACATTGAGCTAAATTCTGCTTGACATGAAAGCCCCGGGAATACAGACAGGAATTCCACAAACTGATGGGAATTACAGGGCCCTACGTAGGGCACTGAATTAGCAATAGGAGAGATCTATTTTAATAAACGGAAATGGTCTCTAGTATAGGTAACTGAGACCTGTGTGGTTTAATCACCAGCCTGCCAATAAAATCACTAAGCCACACAGGATTCAGACTCTCATCTTCAAAATTCAAATTTGGTACACTTTTAGTTTCAGAAAATGTAAATAAATCATCACCAGCAATAAAGGTACGTATGATTATACAAACATAATAATAAGCTTTAATTTAAATAGTTATGGTGTAACTTCACTAAAGATTTTACAGTTTCATAAAGTACACACACAAAACACAAAAACACAGCTTTTAAAGTTTTTTGTAAGTACTGAGACTTGGTATAGTGGACAAAAACAAAGATAAACTTACTAGATTCAGTGATAACCACTATCTTTTCATAGTATTTTGCTAAATTTTAACAAAAAGAATTCCTTCATACTTTAAATGAAGCTAATATTCTAACTACATAATGAGGTAGATACCATTTTATGCTACTCAGTAAGATGAATTCATTAGACTGGCTGACATCATAGCTTAAACAATATTTTGTCAAATTGTTCCATAGCAATGGTTTCAACAAAATAATCAGTCTCTAACCAAACATTTTGGAAAACAGTTCGAAGATGCTTATGCTCTACAACTCAGTGACTAATGTGCTCGGAGTGCAGATATCAACATGGGTGCTCCCCAGCAACACTGAACATACGAAGCATGCTAAAGACGACAAAAAATAGGATTCCATCTACATAAAGAACGTAAAACCTGCAATAGCACATATTGCTAAGGGATATATGTGCTTGCAGAAAAAATATATTAAGTGCACAGGAATGACACAGATCCGCATTGGATAGTGGCGGCCTTGGTGGGAGGAGGGAAGAGAGGAGGTGAATGTAGGAGAATGCAGCGCGGCTTCCACAGTACGGGTTGGGCAGGTACACAGGAGTTCATCTTGTTATTCTTTATGTCTTATGTTAAATATTTCATGATAAACTAAAAAAAAATTTTCTGCCAGATGTCAAAGTCCAGTTTATGCTGCCAAATGTCATGTAATCTTGGTGATTATGAGTAATGGTTTTCGAGGTGGCATACCATCTAGCCCTTCCTCGACTGCTCACCGTCTGCTATCTGCCCACTATAAACTCACCGTAGCTCGCTGGCCTTTGCCCTGGGTTTCACAACTCACTCCAGTAATACTGGTAGTTGCCCTATGTAAGCATAAGTGGCTTCCTTACAGTGGGTAGATGCATAATGTTAGTCTCCTTCTTTAAAAATACAAAACAAAAGTGCCTTTTCTGATTCTCTCTTCCCTCAAATATGCCAACATAATGTCATATTATAAAGTTTTAAAATAAAGGTATAAGGAAAAAGACAACTGGAGTAAGTTGTGAAACTGTGTCTTATTCTCATTCTCCCATTAAAAAGCTTCAAAGCCTTGGGTAAATCATACAACCTCTTGAAGTCTATTTTCCCCCTTCACTAAAGTGAAGAAGCCAAATTGACCAAAATGACTCTTATAGTACTACCTATGACTGAGTGATGTATAGCTGTGAACGCCACATGAGTTTCTGAGGCCTGAACAATATACAGACAAGTAACATCAAGAGCTTTAAACGTTTACAATTTAGGAAGCATACTCTGACAATTCTAAAACTTCTTAATTTGGGATTCTATAATTGCCTATTTTGTATATTTAAAAGAAAAGTTCTTTAAAAGTACTCACATCTGGTTGAATGGCTTTAAATACTGGGACATCCATTAGTGTTATTTGACCCTGAAATAAAAAGTAAAAAAAAAGACAATCTCTTCTTTGGAATTCCATGATAATGACATATATTCTAAATAAAAGTGATAGTCTATACTAAAATATACTGAATAACCAAGCCTTTACCAGAAAAATATCAATTTATAAGGACTTAAAAAAATGAAAATTTAGTCCTAGTACCATTAAATAAATGTATATCTAATTATTTCATACCTATTCATATTTTCTTGTGAGATAAATGAGGTAAAGTTAGAAAATAAAAATAATTTTGAAAAATTTGAACACAGTTATACTTGAAATCAAAATCAAAACAAAAAATCAGATCTACTGGTTCATGGAGCAGTGTTCAATATCAGGAAATCATTATATTCTGTTAGTAAGTTAAAGGAGAAAGAGAATATAAATAAACATTTATGTCATTTAAGAAATAAAAGTTTTTCTGGGTAACTTTCATGATATTGCAATAATGCCTTCAACTTTCATTTCTCAATTTTTTAATTTCCAAAAAGTAAAAATACCCCTAACCTGTCAATAAAGTACAGTTGGCTTGGGGAGGTGGTACAAGTAGGGACCACGAAAGCAATTACCATGAAGGTAAAATACTTATTATTACTTACCAAGCTAAACAAAAGTTTATGAAGCTGCTCTAAAAATATCTACAGCTCTTCTTACCTTCCCCATTTCATCCCTCTGCTTGCTCCATCCTTGGGCTACTCTCCCTTTTAATTCCCACCCCCAGCTTTGTTTACTTACTTTTACCAGGACCTCTGCTGATCCTATAAATTCTAAATCAATAGCACCAATATGTAAACTATGTGCAAAAACTGGAGCAAGGAGGGGGGGAGGCTTACCGCATATTCTTCTGGTGTAACCTTAAGAATATCAAATACCACGGCATCAAAGCTTTTCTTCAATTCAGAACCCTTGTCACTTAAAGATTCAGAACTGCTACTTTTCTGTTAAAGTAAAAGAAAACGCAGCCATTTTAATACTATCTCATAGTCAATGTCACAGAAACAAGATTGGCATTAACAACTGAGGAAACCTTACCATTTGCAACAGCATGGATGGAACTGGAGAGCATTATACTAAGCGAAATAAGCCAGTCAGAGTAATATAAATATCACATGATCTCACTCATTTGTGGAATATAATGAACAACATAAACTGATGAACAAAAACAGATCCAGAGACAGAGAAGCATCGATCAGACTGTCAAACCTCAGAGGGAAGGTAGGGGAGGGTGGGAGTAAGGGGGAGAGATCAACCAAAGGACTTGTATGCAGGCATATAAGCCTAATCAATGGACACAGACACCAGGGGGGTGAGAGCATGAGTGGGGGTGGGGGGGTTGAGGGGCACTAGGGGAATAAGGACACATATGTAATACCTTAATCAATAAAGAAAAAAAATTTAAAATAAAAACTGAGGAAACCGAGTAGAGTGGGTTAACAGATGCTGCAGGGAAGTTGGGCAGAACGTGTTGCTTATCTGGAAAAGCACCAGATAAAGGTCAGGCAACTAGAAGCCTAATCTCAGCTTCAGGCTTTTAGGTTCCTGAGTAGGTCATTTTTTCGTCTGTCAGCTTCCTCACCCTGACAACCCTATCATTTATAGAAATAAAAGATTTTAATAAGTTAAATGATTTTCAAATGGGTTAAAAAGGAAGTTTAGAGAGAAGGATATACCTATTTATAATTTTTAAACTTATTTTTACGAAGAAAATGAAAGATTTTCATAACATGAACCACAAGAAAATGTTCAGAACTCTATTATTAAATAATCCAATACTATTTGTGAAGTGAATGTCTGTATGTGATACTATTCTTCCTATTATATTACAAATTTAAGTGTTTTCTATTTTAAGATTACTATTTTATATTTGAATTTGCTATTGTTACATGTAGACCAAAAAGTGGCTTTTGGCTATGAATATCTTACTTCTGGTCAGTTTCCATTTCCTTTGTACCACATGATAAAAAATATACTCTGCATCTTTTGGCTGAAATCAGAGCTTCATCACTGTAACAATATTTAGATTATGCTCTACTAAATAGAAGCAGGAAATCAGGCACAGTTAATGGCACAAAAAATTTCACCAAAGTTTCAATTACCAAGGTATAAAATGTTAGCCTCTTGGCTGTTAGACACCAATTTTGAGCACTTGTCCTTCTGCCTCATTTTTACTTTTCCCCTCCCTTTCAGGAGCAGCTAATTATCAAGACAGTTACAAAGGAAGGGATCCATCATTAATTCTGGAAAGCTCTCAACCATAATTACTTCAAATATTTCTCCTGCTCCCCTTTCTCCTCTGGCAGTCACACTATGCGTAGGTTACACTTCTGGCACTGTAACACCGTGCTTGGATAATGTTCCCCTTTTTCATTCCATAAATGACTATTCTACATAGTTTTATTTGATGTGTTTAATCTCTGTAACTATGACAAGCTTACAGTATGTCAACAACATTATTTTATGTCCTAAGACTAATATAGAAATTTATTCATAATGCTAAGCATTCAAACAGAATTCAGTTTAGCAGTATACTAATCCAGTAACTGCCCAGATAACTAATTACATCAGTCAAGTACTAACCTGGTAATTAAACATAATGGTAATTTTTTCCAAGTTTTTAACTGCTTCAAGGCAAGCTAGTAAATCATTAATGGTAGTTTCCCTGGTCATGAAAACGAGTAATCACTTTCCTTTTGTCCTTACAATTACAAGGGATGTGCTTCTATCTGCTTCTCCAATATTAGGAAATACAACAGCGAGGATAAGAAGCTAAGCAGTACTTAGCATAATGCACTCTGAGAGAGCAGTTAGTAACTCTTTATTCAACATAATTCTAAACAAAGTACACATTTCTAAAAGTCCGAAACAAAGTTTACTGTAACTCTACTGATACTGGAAGCTTTGAGAGCTCAGGTTAAGAATAAAGGTATGTAATACTTTCAACAATCAAGATAAATTTTTTTAAAAAAAGAGTAAAATTACTGAGAAAAAAGAAGTCAATCACCCAGAGAAGTATCTTGTTCATTCTGTAAGCTTATCACATTTATGAGAAATCTGCATTTTAATATATTACTAGATCTATACTTTAAGAGAAGGTGAAAACTATTTTTATATCTGAAGCCTGATGTAATTCATTCACTTTTAGGAAAGTCAACAAAATTTTGTATATAAGTGAAATGATCTATTTTATTTAACAAATAACTGTGTACTGCTTTATGTAATACTAGACAAATGTTTCAGGATAGTTATGAATATACTATACATATACACATATACTTAATTTATTAAAGTAATATGGTTATAAATATACCAAATAAACACACATATAATACAAACATACATAAACATAGAATCCCTGAGGAAGAAAAGCTATGTATAAATTTGTGAAAAAATTATTAAAAAGTATTTTTTTAAGTGATAGTTTCAAAAATAAAAACGCTCCCATCTGTTTAAGGGATCAGGAAAAGACTTTCCTAAAAGTATAGCATTTGAAACAGGTTTTGAAAGACAGACAAAATGTATTTTTTGTGTAGTGAGAAGGAGGGACACATCAGAAAGAGAAAAGAAATTCCAGGTAAAAAAAATGACATAGGCAGGTATAACAGAAGTAGGAAAAACTAAGGTTTATATATATTCTTTCATGAGACTATAAATTTCATTTTATAGAGGATTAGCAACAGTTAAATCCATTAGAGAACAAATTTAGGGCCATTTTGAGAAAAGTCTTGAATGCAAGGCTGAGGATCATTTGTATTTAATTAGGCAATGAGGAACCACAAATAGTTTGGGGGTACAATAAAGTTTAACAGCAATATTGTAAGAATACTAAAACTAAACTGCAGTCAAATGGACCAAACCCAGCTTAGTAGAAGTACAAGATCAAACTAAAAAGCTGTTGCAATAATTCAGACAAGAAATAGTAAATGACCAAACGAAGACAGTGCTAGCAGAAATAAGGAGGAAAGGACTGGACCCTAGAGATAAATGTGGGGGATAGACTGTGAGGCAGCTGCCAAGGATCTCTCTCTTTGTAGTCACACCCTTGTGTAATCTTCTCAACTTGAGCGGGAGCAGGACCTATGACCTGTTTCTAACCAACAGAATAAGCAGAGATGAAAGGATGGTACTTCCAGGATTACATTACAGAAGACAGTTAACTTCGGTTTTGCAGTTAATTGTGATGGGCAAAGGAGAAGCAAGTTAATGAGAAATCTAAAAATTCAAACTTAGATGGCTATAGAGATGGCGATGCTATTAACAGAAGTCAGAGAGAGGGGATGGACTATTTTCTTCACAGGTTGTGCAGAAGTAACTTGATTCTGTTCATTTTGCAATTAAAATGTCTGGTCCTTCAGAAATGTTTAATAAAATTTATGAGGGAAGCCAGAGCTAGAGATAAAAATATGGAAATTATTTTTATAAGACAAATAATAAAAACTACATGCTTAGAATAATTTCAATAATAGCAAGACCCAAATAATGGTTTGGGGCAAAATGAAGTTATTAAAGAAATTTGAGGCCAAATTTGAGGCATTATTCTCAAGCTATATAATAAGAGAAAAATAAAGAGCACAGAAGCTGGATGCTAAAGTAATTAAGGAAAGCAGGCAAGTACCCTAAATTTATAGACAAAAGAGAAAAAAAAGGCGAGGCAAAAATAAATTGAGATATTAACTAGAGAGGTGAGCACTGGTTCCATCTTCATCTCCATCCTTAACACTCTAAGCTACATCACCAGAGTAGCCCTGCCTAATCCAGCCTCATGGCTCTATAATCTCCTTCAATGGGCTTGGAATCAAGGGATCTAGATAGTGACCAAAAGTTATACGTACAATTCCAAATAAAAGAATCTTTATTTGTTCCACTTCACTATTGCCCTCAAGGTTCATGGCATATAAAAACACCCATAAAAGAAATTCTAGGTATCCTATAGAACTAAACCCAAGAAAGGATTTGAAGTAATCATTATCTGTCAAGCAATTTAAGTAGATAAGGATTAGCTGTTTCTAAGATGCACAGTGAACATCTAAATGGAACAACTAAAACGTTTGGTTTTTAAACTAAAAAAATTTTAGCCCCTTTTCAAGTTCTGATTTAAATCTGTGAGCAACGATAATACTTGAAAAGTTAGAATGCCAGGTAAGAAACTTTACAAGGCAACTTCTTTACTGTCTTACCTCCGAAGCAGTAGCAGCAACATTAACACTGCTTGCCTGCCCGTTCAGTAGGTCCATGCTTCCCACAACATCAGTCCTGATGCTATGTTAACAGCACAGAAGACTGACTGACTGCTTCACGTCCAAGGCCACAAATACATTATTATTCCTGTAAAAAAAGAAACAAAATTGTAAATGTGTGTTTAATTATTACTGAAAGTTTAAGAAACCAAATCAATGCCTACCACTATGTCAAGAAAGACATTTTTTCAACTTTACCGAATTCTTTCTTATTCAGTTAAATCACTGAAGCCAGTTTGAGGACAATCCTATATGCTATTTTCACATGATCAGAAACACCAAACGGACAGTGTTCAATGCATGTTACTTTATGGTTCTTCATCATCAAAGCAGAAGTGCAATTTTTCACTTATTGTGAGAAAAATTCAAAAAATTTTCTTTTTACTTTTAAGTAAAGTATAAAAAAACACATGGCAGAGTAACACATGGCCTAACAATAAATTTTTAGAGTTCTAAATGACATCCTTAAATCAACAATGAGTAAGTTTACCGTGGCTGATAATCTAGTTTACAAAGATATTACAAATAAATAAAGTATTATGGAATGTGTAATAAAAATACCACAATATGTATTTATTTGTATAAGGTTTTAAAGTTTATTGAATATCTTCAATCCACTGTCTCACTTATCTTCACAACTACCAATAAGACTAATTAAGGAAGATATTAATTAGAAACAGCCTCTGAGGACAGAAGATGGTAAATGAGCAGCCAAGAATAAAATTCAAGCTAACTAAAATTCTGGTCAAATATTCTCCACAACACTGCATTTCTGTCCACTTCACTGGAAGTCAGAATATTTACCTGATTGAGGTAAATAATCCCTTTCCACAAATAGCTTCAACTATCTAGGGCAGAATTTCTTCCTCTCTGAAAATTAAAGGAGTAAATGGGCCTTAAGTTTCCTTTCCAACTATAAATTTCTATGATGGTTTTCATTCATTTTTTAATTTTATTTTTCAATTACAGTTTACATCTAGTATTATTATGTACTAGAGGTCCGGTGCATGACATTCATGCACTGGGGGATGTGGGGGTCCCTCAGTCCGACCTGCACCCTCTCCAATCCGGGAGTTTCTGTCTGTCTTTGCAATCATATGAGTGAATTGTCTGAGACCCCCAACCCAGTTTGGTTTGTTGCTCACAGAATAATAGAGGCATTTTTTTTTCTTTGCTTCATTGGTGGAGATTTCCTGGAAGTTTTAGGATATCTTCCCTTTAATTTTCCCTAGACACTCTGATTTTACTTACATCTCTCACCTTTGCTTTCCCTCCATCCCCCATCTCAACAGTAACTTGCTCCAGGCTCACTTTGCTCCAGTGTCTAGGAGAGCCATCTGCCACCAGAACTACAATTCCCAGCATTCCTGGTGCTCCCCGCGCTGCTGGGAGCAACTAAGGGAGCCACATCCCCCTAAGCCTCCGGCTCTCCCGCTCTGCTCTCCACCCAGTGCCTGTGTATGCAAATTAACCTGCCATCTTTGTCGGGTTAACTTGCATACTCACTTCTGATTGGCTGCTGAGTATAGCGGAGGGATGGTCAATTTACATGCTTCTCTTTTATTATGTAGGATTGTTTCAGGTTTACATCATAGTGGTTAGACCAGCCGTGGGCAAACTACGGCCCGTTTGAAATGAATAAAACTAAAAAAAAAAAAAGACCGTACCCTTTTATGTAATGATATTTACTTTGAATTTATATTAGTTCACACAAACACTCCATCCATGCTTTTGTTTCGGCCCTCCGGTCCAGTTTAAGAACCCATTGTGGCCCTCGAGTCAAAAAGTTTGCCCACCCCTGGGTTAGACAATCATATACTTTACAAAGTGGTACCCCAGATATTTCCAGTACCCACCTGGCACCATACATAGTTATTGCACTAATATATATATATATATATGGCTAATATACTAAGTGTCCATCCGATCGAGCACTACAACACACACTGACCACCAGGGGGCACATACTCAACGTAGGAGCTGCCGTGACTTGGAAGCAGTGGTTCTAAACCAGAGAGGAGGGAGCCCGATTCCTCGCAGGGCTACTCGATTCCACCTTCGGCCATAGGTTATGTTGTTGCTGGGGCACTGTTGCCCTGAATCTGGTTTACTGCACACTTGCATTTGCGTTCTATACCCTGTGTCACAGCAACTTTGCAGAGTGCCCTCTCACACTTCGGGACCCCTTGGGGGACGTCAGAGAGCTGGTCTTGGCCCGATCCCTGCAGGCCAGGCCGAGGGACCCCACCTGCCAGAGGGACCCCACTCACTCCGCAGATGCCCTTCGAGCCACGGCGCCACCCCAGGTGTTGCTGGCCAGGGAGGGACCACGGAAGGTTGGCTCTAGGGCATATCTAGCCTGTCTTGCCCAGTCCTGCCCTGCCAGCCACCTTCTAATTAATTTCCTTTCAATGTGCATGAATCCGTGCACTGGGTCACTAGTATTGACTATATTCCCTATGTTGTGCTTTACATCTCCATGACTGTTTTGTAACTAACAATTTGTATATCTTAAACCCTTCACCATTTTCACCCAGTCCCCCAACCACCCTCTCCTCTGGCAACCACCAGTCTGTTCTCTGTATCTATGAGTCTGTTTCTGTTTATTTTTTTAGACTAGAGGCCTGTTGCATGAAGAGATTCATGCAATAGGCCTTCCTTTCCCCTGGCTGCTGGCACCGGCTTGCCTCCGGCACCCGGGGCCCAGGCCTTCGCTCTGGCCAAGTTCTGGCCGGAGCCGGCCCCGGAAATGTCAGGCTTCGCTGCTCCACCGGCCCTGGAGCCGTGAGGCCTTGCTGCTTCGCCGGCCCAGGAAACATCAGGCTTCTCTGCTCTGCCAGCCCTGGGGCCGAGGCCTTGCTGCTACGCCAGCCCCCGGAAATGTCAGGCCTCGCTGCTCCACAGGCCCTGGGGCCGTCGGACTTCACTGCTCCACCGGCCCTGGGCCATCAGGCTTCACTCCACCACTTGGAGCCTACGTATGCAAATTAACTGCCATCTTTGTTGGCAATTAATTTGAGTATCGCACTGATTAGCCAATGGGGGCATAGCGAAGGTACGGTCAATTACCATGTTTGTCTATTATTAAATAGGATGCCATGTATAACTGAAATCATATGGTATTTGTCTTTCTCTGACTGACTTATTGCACTTAGCAAAATACCCTCTAGGTCTATCCATGCTGTCATAAATGGTAAGATTTTATTCTTTTTTTCAGCCAAGTAATATTCCATTGTATATATGTACCATAGCTTTTTTATCCACTCATCCATTGATGGGCACTTGGGTTGCTCTCATATTTTGGCTATTGTAAATAATGCTGCAATGAACATAGGGGTAGATCTATTCTTTTGAATTAGTGTTTTGGGTTTATTTGGATATATACCCAGAAGTGGAATTGCTGAGTCACAGGCAGTTCCATTTTTAATTTTTGAGGACCCTCCATCCTGTTTTCCATAGTGGCTGCACCAATGTGCATTCTCACCAACAGTGCATGGGGGTTCCCTTTTCTCCACATCCTCCCCAGCATTTGTTGTTTGCTGATTTAATGATGATAGCCATTATGATAATGTGAGGTGATGATACCTCATTGTGGGATTTTTTAAAAATTAATATTCACTGGAAAATATTTTTTCCATTGCTTTTAGAGAGAGTGGAAATAGGGTTGGATGAAGGGAGGGAGGGAAGGGAGAGGGAGGAAGGAAGAGAGAGAGAGAGAGAGAGAGAGAGAGAGAGAGAGAGAGAGACATCGATGTGACAGATACACATATCAATGTGAGAGATACACATTGACTGGTTGCCTGCTGCACGAGCTCCAAGGGGTCAGGGATCGAACCTGCAACCTAGGTACATGCCCCTGATGAAGAACTGAATCCTTGGGTGTGCAGGCTGATGCTCTAACCACTGAGAAACACCAGCCAGGGCTCATTGTGGTCTTAATTTGCATCTCTCTGATGATTAGTGACACTGAATATCTTTTTATATGTCTCTTGGCCATCTGTATGTCCTCTTTAGAGAAGTGTCTATTAAGGTCTGCCAATTTTTTAAATGGATTGTTTTTTTTTGGTGTTGAGTTGTCTGATTTCTTTATAAATTTTGGATATTAACCCTGTATCAGATATATCACTGGCAAATATATTCTCCCATTCAGTTATTTATTTATTTTTTGGTTAATCCTTACCTGAGGGTATTTTTTCCATTGATTTTTAGAGACAGAATAAGGGAGGGAGGGGGATAAAGATGGAGGGAGAGGGAGAGGGAGTGGAAAAGGAAGGAAGGCAGAGAAGGAGATCAATCCTGCAACCCAAATATGTGCCCTTGACTGGGAATTGAACCCCTCAGGCCGAAGCTCTAACCACTGAACACAACACTGGCCAGGGCTCTCCCATTCAGTTCTCTGATGTTTTTCATAAGAGAAATGCTAAATGTCTATAAATTAGGTACTTTAAACTCTATCCACTTTAAAAGGTTTGAAATACCAATAATTCTTTTGATGCTAAGTTTCCTCTCTCTGGAGTGCATTATGTGACAGTGATTCAGAAGCACAGACTAGAACAGATTGCCTAAGCTTGTGCACTGTTGGACTTCATGCTCACTTTCCTTACGTACAAAACAGATTTGACAATGAGTACTTACTTCACAGAGTTGTGCTGAGGAGAAATGAATTAATATAACAGTGCTGACACAAGGTTAAGTGCAATATTATGATGATGCATATTTTATCTATCTGCTTAAGCTACATAAAGCTCACATTTAATGGAGCCTTCTAATTAAAGAAGACAAAAACCTTAGAAATATGCCTCCAGCAAAATATCTGTTGGTGGACATCACCAAAAGCCTAACTGCAGACACTTGAATGCTTAAAAATTATTACTAATGACAGCACCCTTAGTCACATCTTAAGTTTATATTCATTTCTTTAGATATATTCTCAGAACAAGCTAAGAGAAAAACATTGAGCTAGAATTTTTTTAAATGAAAAGTGTATTAGAAATAATGGTTTTTAGCCCAGCCAGCATGGCTCAGTGGTTGAGCGTCGACCTATGAACCAGGAGGTCATAATCTGATTCCTGGTCAGGGCACATGCCCGGTTGTAGGCTTGATCCCCACAGCATGGGACATGCAGGAGGCAGCTAATCAATAATTCTCTCTTATTATTGTTTCTACCTATCTCTCCCTCTCTCTTCCTCTCTGAAATCAATGAGTATATTTTTAAAAAAGAAATAATGGTTTAAAACCATTTAGAATTCATTTAGAAAATCAATGTGAAAATTAATAGCACATAGAAATATTTTAACTTTCTCCAATCCACAGTATTTCATTTTATAAGCTTTACTATCCTTAAAAATCCAAATTCTCTCTGAAGGCAACACTCAGTTTGTAATGAAATATTTTCAAATAATTTCACTTTATTCTACATTCTATGCATAAAGATTAATTTAGATATGAATTCATGTATCAACAGTGCCCCCTAGTGTTAAGAAAAATATTTTAATTAATTAGGGAATGTATTCTTAATCTACTTTATATCAAATATGTAAATTTTATTACCACTATTTACTGAAAAATAGGTAATACAGACCAAGAATTAACATTAATACAGGTGTGAACTATAATAGCAAGACCAGAGAAATTGATGATCTATCTCTATCAAGATTCAAGTTTTCTTGACCTGCTTTTAAATAAAATGTCATTCATATTATTCCTCAAGAATTAAGGTCATATTAAAATCAATTATGTTTTTAGTAAAAAAAAAAGTACAGCAAAGCATACCTCAAAGAATATCCTATTCATAACTGTTTACAAATGTACTACATGACAACAATATTTAATACTGTTTAAGGACAACAAAGCCTCATATAATACCATAAAAATACTGTAATTCCTAAAAGACAATTTATTTTTTTATTATATGCTTCAAGACCTTCCTGGGTGAGGATTAAAAGAACAATTCAAGTGGACAATTATAAATAAACATGAAAGTAGGCATGACAGGTCCAACAGAAACTAAAACTTCTTGTTATATTTTTATAAGTTTTGTGGAAAAAAAAAAGTCATAGGTAAGATTAAAACACTGTATTTATAATTCAGTATGTATATAAAAGTTATTTCAAAGCTTGCTTTCCTTTAAAATGATTAATTAAACATTAAAGGTACATTTTATATGACAATCATAGAAGGCCCAAAGATTTAAATGGCCTATATATATCATAGTATAAAGGCTCGCTCACTTTGCACATGTGACAGCTAAACTTGAATGGCCTCCTTAATATTGTTGATCTAAGAAAATGGTAGATTAGTCCAAAATTCCCTAGTACTTTGTTTCCAATAATTATAGCCATCAACATGCTGATGAGTAACAGAAAAAGATGTTTTCAACATAACCGATATTGAGCTATTCTGACAAAAGCTTAATAAAAACGGTGATTGCCTCTTAAAACCATTTCTGGTATAGTATTAAGCAAGATTATCTTATTTGCCACCCTTAAAAAATTTAAGTTATTACAAAGGAAAAAGAAAGGAGTTCTGATGTACACCAGGGGTATAGAGTTGCCCAGTGTCTCTCACAGAGACTAATGACATTAGTCTCTTGCCATTTTTTTGTGCTTTCACTGTTCTTGTCAAAATTCTACTGCTATATTTTTTGCACTGATTTATTTATATACTAGAGGCCCGGTACACGAAATTTGTGCACAGGGGAGGCAGTGGGGGGGGGGGGGGGGGGATGTGTCCCTCAGCCTAGCCTGTACCCTCTCCAATCTGGGACATCCCTCTCACAATCAAGGACTGCTGGCTCCCAACCGCTCGCCTGCCTGCCTGCCTGCCTGATTGCCCCTAACCACTCCCGCCTGCCTGATCAATGCCTAACTGCTCCCCGGGTGGCCCGATTGCCCCTAACTGCCCTCCCCTGCTGGCCCAATTGCCCCTAACTGCCCTTCCCTGCCGGCCTGGTCACCCCTAACTGCCCTCCCCTGCCAGCCTGGTTGCCCCCAACTGCCCTCCCTTGCAGGCCTGGTCCCTCCCAACTGCCCTCCCCTTCCGGCCATCTTCTGTCCACATGGGGGTAGCCATCTTGTGTTGGAGTGATGGTCAATTTGCATATTACCTCTTTATTACATAGGATCTCCTTAAAAACTCATATTTATAACAAAACACAAGAAAAAAACACACACCGTTTTTTATTCAGGCACATAAACACAATTCTTGACCTCAAATTTAATAAGTATCTGTTGAAAGAATGAGTGAATGACTGAACAAAGCAGTCATTATATGAACGCCTGGTTAACAATAAGAATATAGGGAAAATGGCAATAAAATAATCAATACATACAATACTATACTATATTTAAATACTATACTCAAAAGAATATTATTAAGAGTTCGATTTCCAGCACCATGGCTGACAAAAAAATACAAGAAATATTGACTGGTGTGGCTCAGTTGGTTGAGTGTCATCCTGTGTACCGAGAGGTCACTGGTTCAATTCCTGGTCAGAGCACATGCCTGAGTTGCTGGCTTGATTCCCAGCAGGGAGTATGCAGGAGGCAGCTGATCCATGTTTCTCTTTCTCTCGCCCTCTCCCTCTCAAAATCAATAAAAATAAAGAAATTCAGAATATGGGCTCGATTTTTGATACCAGTAGGATAGTAAAGAAAAACCAAGAGAAGATAATGGAATTGAGACCCATACATTCTCTTCCTACCCCATTCCCACATCTTTACCTAGACTAAAACCAGAGACTGATAGTCTACCTCTATCAGTGATATGATTGTCTATTCTTAAAAAATGGATACTGGTACAGGAAGATAAGGAAACTTACATGTCTTGGCTTGGGCTTCACACAGAGGCTGGTGAAGGGCATCTATAAATTTATCTACAAAAGTGTAATCTTAGACATGCTTCAGCACAGACATGGAATTTGAATTTATACTACCAGCATGGTCCAAGATTCTCAAGACAAGAAATTCACATTTAATATGTTCACAAGCCAATGGGACTCCCAAAACCCAAGGCAGATGAAAGCAACAAAAATATGGGGGAAGGACATTCTTTTAAACCAGGCAGTGTGGGATTTTCACAGATAAAGCCCCAGTGGCAAGATCAGAATAAACATTTACCAATTCTATAAACAAACAATCCCACTACAAGTAAAAGCAGGAAATTCAACTATTAGGATTACCACTTGAGAACTTTAGATGAGAAATTATTAGATACAAGGCTTTCAAAGAGGAAGATTAAAATCAGCACCCTTGAAAGGAGACACTGAAAAAGACAAACATTTGTAAGAAAACCAAATATTTTTAAAAAAGAAAAAAAGGTCATTGGAGAAGTAAGCATCAGATTAAACAACCGAAGAGAGAATTTGTGAAGTAGAATCCTATATAATAAAACCCTAAAATGCAAATTGACCGAACAGCAGAACGACCCGTCGCTATGATGTGCACTGACCACCAGGGGGCAGATGCTCAATGCAGGTGGTCAGTACACTCCCACAGGGGGAGCACCACTCAGCCAGAAGCCGGGCTCATGGCTGGCGAGTGCAGAGGCGGTGGTGGGCGCCTCTCCCACCTCTGTAGCAGCACTAAGGAGCCCTCGGGGGATGTCTGGCAGGTGGACATCCCTTGAGGGATCCCATACTCCAAGAGGGCACAGGCAGGGCTGAGAGACCCCCATCCCCCGCCAGTGCACAAATGTTGTACACTGGGCCTCTAGTAGAAAAATAAAATTATGCAAAAATTCTGCACAGAGAGTTAATGAAATGGAAAACTGTGAAAAGAAATGAAAAAAATAGAATAAGATGTAACAGCCTAAGAGTAGTTCCAAGAGAAAGAGAGATAATGAAAGGCACTCTTTAAAGAAATAAAGACTGAGAAGTTTCCAGAACATGAGAAAGTCATATACCTTCATATTTAGGAATCACAAGCCTTGAGCAGGATAATAAAATTTAAAAAGTTGTGTGTGTGTGTGTGTGTGTGTATGTGTGTATCACTTTAAACTGTTTAAAAAGCAAGCAGAATAGGCACTTTCCTTATAGAGGAACAAAGTTAAATGGAAAGCTTCTACAGTACCAAAAGACATGGAAGAAAATAAAATATATTCAAAGTGCTAAGAGAAAATAACCTAGAATTCCATACCCAGCTGAATTCTCATTCAAGAGAAAGTAAAATAAAGATATTTTAAACAAAGAAAGAATTTACCACAAAATTAGTTCATAGTGCTAAGCAGCTGGAAGGGAGAATAGGAGGACAGATGAAGAGAAAAACAAGACCGGACAGATGGATAAACAGATAAGAAAAAAAAAAAACAGGACAGAATGGGGAATGGGGATGGGAGGAGAGGGTAAGAGAAAGGGGAAGGGGGAGGAGGAGGAGATGAAAAAAGGAGGGAAACAGAAAAGATTGTTCCTACTCAGTTCATTATATGGCTAGAGGGAGAAAGAGCAGGAAACGAGAAAAAAACCCCAAACGCAGAATACTACAATCCATCACACCGATTCAGCTTCAACAGTCACATGATTTCTGCAGGAAGAAATGATGTTTAGGTTTATAAAGAAAGATAAGTTGAAGGTCAAGAAGAAAGGAGAAGTAAAAACACCATAAACAAGGGTGCACATTTAAAAGTAAAGATAGTCCCAAGAAGGTGCAGTATGGAGCTCTGGAGAACCTTTCTGAGAGGGTCAAAGAAGCAACAGATCATGAAGGGTTTCATCTGTCACGTGGCGGAATTTAGACTGAAAGGGTCTAGCACTAGGAATCATTAAAGGTTTCTGAGTAGGGCAATGGCCTTAGGAAATGAAAACCAGTATTCCAAGGTTTAATGTGCCAGGGGTACGCCACTGGACTTTTAAAACAACAAAGTATCTGAAGTGGTGTGCAGGCCCCTTTCCCACCCACGCTTCTCCAATCTCTGCTCTCCAGAACCCTCTTCTAGTCTTTAGTTGTACAAAGCCTCCCATGGTCACATTCTATCTCAACTCCAATCAGATCATCCTACCACCACCAGCTTCCAATTCAGAATCCCTAATTCTATAGAAATGGCAATTTCACTTAGATGATACTTAAATGAAAACAAAAACAAGACAGAATCCCACGGTCCCACCATCCCCTCCACCATCCAAACTTCGGCCAAGGGGTACAGGAAGGAGATCAGTGGGAAAAGCATGAGACAGGAAACACTCCGTCTAGGACTTTAAACAGGTGTGTTATGTTGGGTAAATTATTTAATCTCTGAACTTTGGTTTATTCATTTATAGGTAAGAGATGATAAAATGTACCTCGGAGAGAGTTTGAGAAAAATGAAATCATATAGAAAGACAAAATCAATGCTTCTAGAAATGGTATACTATAATGGAAAGAACACAAATTTTGGAGTCAGAAATCCTGGGTTCAAATCCTAGCCTAGGCACTACCAGACAGCTGTAAGGCCTGGGGCAAAGAACTTTGCTAATATTTAAAAGTCCATCTATCAGTGATGTGATTTAAAAAAAAAAAAAAAAGCAAGAGGAAAAGAGAAGACAGACCTCTTCTACTTCTAAATTCCAGAAGCATGTGAAAATTCCAACATCAATTAATGGATTAAAAAGGCCAGTAAACTATTCCTCTAAATTAAGCATTTTGAAAGTATATTTTAAGATACAGGTATACTGAAGATTTACTAAATAATCCAAAAATGTTTTTACTTTAAAAAGTATTCATTTTTTAAAAAGAAGTCCTAAATGAGTAAACATGTTACCTGATAATAATTGTATCTCTCAGGACAAGGAGATAAATGTACAAACAGTTTGCAATACTGAATCATTGGATTTAATGATGAGAGGTTCCTTAAGAGTGATACCACTTTGCATGTTAACTATTTTCTAAGTGTAGATTAAACATAAATGTTATATTATTTTATGAATTTATTCAAAAGTACACAACTTGAAAATATTCCACGTACCCTTAGTAGTACAGTATTTAAGTAAATAAAAAATTCTAAACTTCACTTAATTCTTAATCAAAGGGTAGCAATCATTTTTCAAACAACAGTAACTTACAACCTGAAACTAAAAAGACAAGGTCTGAGAAACTTCAACACTATAAGCCAACCACAATGACAGGTTTAGCAATTTCACATACTACTCAGGTTGCAAAAGAAGAAAAAAATTGATAATGTCCAAATTAATCTACATATTTAGAAGTCTCATGTCAAAAGAACTAAGTAAATTATATTCCAGCAAGACTGCTTACTAGATCACTTAAATTATAGTTTAAAGTTAAATATCTAATATATAGTTTCCAGACATATATTTTATTTCTAAATATTTTAGTTACATATTCAAGGTGTGTGTGAAAGATGATTTCCAAAATAAAATAAGCTAAGACCTTAAATTAGAAGAAGATAAGGATAGCAGAAAGTTTTCACATCACATGCCACCTTAATAACACCACCTGAAGTAGAATGCATATATTAAGGCCAATGAAAAGAAATTGGTCCATTTAAAAACCTCGCCATCTATAAAAATAGCAGACATTATTTCTGAAAGTAGAGAAAAGCTTTAAAAGAGTGAAGCTACTTTTAAAAAATTCACTTGGATTAAAACTGTTGTTACCTTAATCAATAGAGACTCTACACATAAGTCGTTCAGATACAGTTTTGTTGCATTTGTATTAAACTGTAGAAGCGATGAGGTAATCCATTTATAAACTGGCTCACATTTACACAGATTGTTTGTATTTCCATGTACCTAATGGCCTACGTAAATACTTATAGTGGAAGAGAGACTTTCAAGTTACTAAATATTAAACAGGGGGAAATCTATTAAATGATGCCTTTGAAGGTTATATTCCATCTCCAGCATAGAAGTTTGCTGAAGATAATTTCACAGGTGATTCTAATACACAAGAGCTGAGATCTCCTATGTGACCTAGCCCAAAATAGAAATGTAGGTTAACCAGAAATTCAGATAACAGGAAGATCCAAGCAAAAAGATAAACTGTGCTCCAAACATTTGTTTGTTTTGTGTGTTTTGTGTTTTGTGTGTGTGTGTGTGTGTGTGTGTGTGCGTGCGTGCTCCACTCAGAACACTAGCCCATAAGGGTATTCATTTAACTCATAATCCTATATATTTGAAATAAAACAACAAAAACCAAATCCTGAACATACTGAACGATATTAGCAATTAAAACATGAAAACTATCCAACTGAATCAGAAAGAGATTTATATATCTAGCAAAGGTGTGCCACTGAAGGCCCAGGAATGGTCAGAGAAAGGAACTCAGCCTGTTAATATCAAACTAGAGGCCCGGTGCACAAAATTCATGCAATCGGAGGGGGGTCCTCTCTGTATGGCCTACGCCCTCTCACAGTTGGGATGTCTGCCCGCCTGCTCGTTGCTCCTTAGCATTGCTGCAGAGGTGGGAGAGGCTCCCGCTACCACTGCTGCGCTCGCCAGCCATGAGCCCGGCTTCTGGCTGAGTGGCGCTCCCCCTGTGGGAGCGCACTGACCACCAGGGGGCAGCTCCTACATTGAGGGTCCGCCCCCTGGTGGTCAGTGCATGTCAAAGCGACCAGTCGTTCCGCTGTTCAGTCTATTTGCCTTTTATTATATAGGACAGTGGAACAGAAAAACAGCACCGTTGGTCAATGCTAATAGGGGCAAGACAGATGTCAGGACTTCAAGATTGGAGCCAAGATTTCAGGTGAGGTAACAGCACAGCAGTACCTCTCTTAAAGCTGCAAGAGAAAAGAGCCTAGAGAGAAGGGCAATCAAATAGCCCAGAAATCCAAGAGATGAGTCTAAATGGAACATTACAGAATAATCCACAGGCAAAGGATTATTCACAGTAGAACACTAGGCAACCACTAGATGATCACAGAAGAAAACTCAGTCATGCAAGGGAAAACAGTCACAATGTACTGCTAAATGAATAAGGCAATTTTTCAAACAGTACAAAAGGTATGATACTCTTTGGCTGTCATTATCACTAGTATAGATATAGCACAGCATATTATCCTATATAATAAAAGGCTAATATGCAAATCGACCAAACAGCGGAACGACCAGTCACTATGATGCACACTGACCACCAGGGGGCAGATGCTCAATGCAGGAGCTGCCCCCTGGTGGTCAGTGCGTTCCCACAGGGGGAGCGCTGCTCAGCCAGAAGCCAGGCTCACAGCTGGTGAGTGCAGCAGCGGTGGCAGGGAGCAGACCTAAGCCATCAGTCGGGCATCCCCTGAGGGCTCCGGGACTGCAAAAGGGTGCAGGCTGGGCTGAGGGGTCCCCCTCCCCTGTGCATGATTTCGTGCACCAGGCCTCTAGTAGCATATAACAAGCATGCACTGAAATGTGACTATCTCCAAGTTTACAAGTCAATTTTTCCTAACTTTTGGCTTACCTACAAACTTTTTAAATTTTCTACAAAGATAATTTAATTAGAAAAAAGTAAAAAACAGTGTTTTCACACAGATTGCTTACTAGTTGCAAGAGAGAAAATAAGGAACTACACTGTGTGGATCAAAGTTACCACCACCAATGAGGAGCACAGGCGCCATGTGCCTCTGACATGACACATGGGAAGTAAACATCACTTGTGATCACGTCCACAAGCTGGGACTGCATACCCTGAATCTAATCTCGAGGAAATAGACAAACATAGCCTGAGGAACCTTCCTTATCTAATTTCGAGGAAAGAAACAAACATACCTCAAGGAACCTTCCCTAAATGCATTCTTTTAAAACGTCAATGTTATGAAGCACAAAGAAAGGCATTACACAGAAAAAGAGACATACCAACTAAAAGTCCTACATTAGAGGGCAGTAAATGCGACACGAGATCTTATCAGGACAACTCACACAACTGGAATACAGACTATAGATAAAAGTACTCTATCAGTTTCCTGAATTGGTAACTGTACTGTGGTTACATAAAAGAATAATTTTGCTGGTAAGAAACATAGTTGAAGTATTATAAGGTAAAGGGGTATGAGGTATGTAAACTAATCTCAAATACTTCAGAAAAACAGTATGTATATGTATGTGAGAGAGAAATAAGTGATGAGAAAGCAAATGGGACAAAACGTTAACAATTGGCGAATTTGTATAGAGAGTGAACTATTTTATTCTCTTTACTACTCTTAGAACTTTCCTGTTAGCTTGAAATTATTTCAAAATAAAAAGTAGAGGGGGAACCCTATAAATTATCCTGAAGTATACAGAAGCTCAACTTAAAAACCCATAACTTGCAAAATTTCACAGGAACTAAGAAAACTATACATCCAATCAAGAGGACAACTCTCCCCACCAACAGATGGCCTCAGTGGTCGCTGGTTTAGTGTCACTTTGCCCTTCAGAGCCCGCCTGGTGAACAGCCTTTGGAACTAAACTGTGTAGATCCAGAAATACTTGTGCCTCACGCTAATACAAAGAATAATACAGATGAACATTACTTAAGAGGTGGAAGGTACTTTGAAGATCTCAGCTTGGGGTACAGCCTTTGGAACTAAACTGTGTAGATCCAGAAATACTTGTGCCTCACGCTAATACAAAGAATAATACAGATGAACATTACTTAAGAGGTGGAAGGTACTTTGAAGATCTCAGCTTGGGGTACATTTCAAATCCCCAAGTCTTCCCTTATTTTAATATTTGCCCCCAATATCCCAGGGCATACCCTACACTCCCACTCCTAAAGGAGAATCATGGCTGTACCAATCCTATCTAAGAAAAGAGTAATATGCAAATTAACTGTCACCCCAACACAAAATGCCGACGCCCATAACCACAAGATGGAGGCGCCCAGTCCCCTCAGCCCTGCTGCTGGAGTGTTTGGGCCTTTCAGCCTGGCCAGGGGTCGCAGGGACCAAGCGGAGAGGCAGGATCCGCCCAATCTGGTGGTGGATCAAGCCTCATTGCTCTGCCGCCTCTGGAGTGTCTGCTGCCAGCAGGGCCTGCTTGGCCGTCGCTGCGGTGATTGCGAGCAGGCAAGCGTGTCCCGCAGACAGCACCCAGCAGGGCCTGCTTGCCCATCGCCATGGTGTGGAGCAGGCAGGCCCCACAGAGAGCAGAGAACAACGGGGAGCAGGCCCAATCCGTCAGTAGGACATCCCCTGAGGGCTCCCAGATTGGAGAGGGTGCAGGTCGGGCTGAGGGACACCCCGCCCTGTGCATGGATTTTGTGCACCAGGCATCTAGTTTACTATAAAGAGATGGGGAATGCCCTAACCAGTTTGGCTCAGTGGATAGAGCGTCGGGCTGCGGCCTGAAAGGTCCCAGGTTCGATTCTGGTCATGGGCATGTATCTTGGTTGCGGGCACATCCCCAGTAGGGGGTGTGCAGGAGGCAGCTGATCGATGTTTCTCTCTCATCGATGTTTCTAACTCTCTATCCTTCTCCCTTCTTCTCTGTAAAAAAAAAAAAAAAAAAAATCAATAAAATAAAATAAAAAATAAAAAGAGGTGGGGAAGTATCCTCCATATGCACAAGAATGAAAGAAGGGAAGAAAAAAGGAAGCAAAGAAAAAGAAAAGGGGGGGCGGGTTGTAAGTTTATCTACTGCTTTATTCCAATCCCCTGATTTTACAGAGACAACACTCCAGTGGGAGGTCATGTGATCTGGCCAGGCTCACATAATCAGTTAATGGCAGAGGTGTGTCTTCGGTTTGCTAACCTCAGCACTTTCTACAAAGCCAAATTACCTTCTCCCTACCAACTAATTAAACGTTTAAATACTGTGGAAATGTGGAGGTGGCTGGGGTGAAATATCTAGTTTCCCTCTTCATGTCTAATAAAATTCCTTAGGTGAACAATATGACAAAGGAAAGAACATGTACAAAGGCTAGGAATAGTCAAATCTTTTGTCCCTGGCATTCAGGGAAGCGCCTATAGTTAAATATGGTATAATTAGAGGGCAAAATGTAAATGAGACGGGAAGCATCAGGAAGTGCATCTGGAGAAGTAGGTTTGAAGAAAGGACAATGTTTGTCCCAGTAAAAAGAAGAGGCTGGACTTTATCCTGTAGGCAATGAAAAGGCAGAGCCCTTATAAATGGACTAGTAAATTATATGATCTTATAAGTTTCATTCAGGAGGAGATACACACATACTGAGACTGATTCCTATTGAATTCAAGTCTCAACAAATGTGATAACTTCAAGTACAACGACCTTTGATGCTGATTACCGATTTGTCCCAAAACATCTTGAAAAATCCCCAAATTGAAGAATATTACTATGGCATATAACACATTAAAGCATAACTTTTTTTTTACTCCTACAGACGTTTTAATGATTCTAAAAATTCTGAAATAATTTATACTTATTTACATTATCATAAAAATTGCAGAACAGACTGATTTACACCATGAACTTAAGCCACCATAGTGTCTTATATTTCACTTTTTAATTTATCCAAAATTCCTCTTCCTAGACCTATTCAGTGTTCACCAGCACTAGGAATTGGCTCCAGTAGCATAGAGTGCTGGCGTAAATAAAATTGCTGTACAAAAAAAAAGCAGAGAATAATGAACTGTATTGAGGTTTGCCTATTGGGTAGTGAATTAGGATCAAATCTGTGTGTGCTCAGCAAACTGATAAACTATTGTATGTCATAACCTTCCCAGTCATTCATGGAATAGTGAAAACTACAATGTTAATCTGTGAAACAGAGATTGTTCTATCAGCAAATGACTAGTCAAAAAAGCATCATGTACTCTGATAGTAAAGATTCCTCCAGTCTTTTAAAAGTGACAATGCCTATAACAACAAAAATATTTGCATAGCAGTTTATAGCTTACACACACACACACAGCTTAAAACAATTTCGGCAGAAGGATTTCAAGATATCTTGTTTTAGCTCTGCCTGGTGTGGCTCAGTTGGTTGGAGTGTCGTTCTGTATACCAAAAGGTTTCAGGTTCGATTCCTGCTCAGGGCACATACCTAAGTTGTGGGTTTGATCCCTGGTTCAATCTCTCTCTCTCTCTCCCTGCCCCCCAAGTCAATGGGCATGTCCTCAGTTAAGATTTTTTTTAAAAAAAAGGTAATATATTTTAGTAAATTTACAACCTAGTTTTCCATTATAACATTTTACTAAGAATCAAGAGTACTGAGTGTCTGAAGATGTTTACTCCTGCATAAGGTCCTGGGACCACCGAATGACCAGATGAAGAGAATTTCCTGTATAAATATTGAGGTGTTATAGGGGTTACAACACTGTTCTTCATTTATTTTAGCAGCCCCCTAAGATAAAGCCCCAAAACGAAGATTTCCCCACATGTTGCATTTGCTACAATTCCTTTCTATTTACTATGTCTGGCAAAGAGGAAATGTCAGGAAATCTTCACAGAGATCTGATCATTGAGATGAGTCTTAATGAGTAGAAACTGGGCAGACAGAGGGGAAATGGTAAGGACATACCTGCAAGAAGAAGAAAAAAAATTATGAAGACATAAGAATAGAAAAAATTGATTGGCATGATAGGATAATGTTAGTTAATTCTTTGCAGAGAAAGCACAAGTGTGAGTGAGCGTGTGTGAGTGAGCACGCGTGTGTGTGTGTGAACATGAACAATAAACTACAAAGACAGACTGTAGCCCTGGCCAGGTAGCTCAGTTGGTTAGCACATCATCCCAATATGCCAGTGATGGCGGACCTTTTGAGCTCGGCATGTCAGCATTTTGAAAACCCTAACCTAACTCTGGTGCCGTGTCACATATAGAAATTTTTTGATATTTGCAACCATAGTAAAACAAAGATGTATATTTTTGATATTTATTTTCTATATTTAAATGCCATTTAACAAAGAAAAATCAACCAAAAAAATGAGTTCGTGTGTCACCTCTGACACATGTGTCATAGGTTCGCCATTACTGTAATATGCCAAGATTGCAGGTCTGATCTCTGGTCAGGGCACATACAAGAATCAACCAATAAGTACATGAATAAGTGGAACAAATCAATGTTTTTTTCCCCTCTTTCTCAAATCAATAAATAAACCCTTTAAAAAATAAATTTTCCTGGATTCACAACTATCAAGTGATTTTCAAAGGGACTCAGGAATAAAATGTTTAAGAACCACTATTCTGAGTGACTGGGAGTCACAGTGTAATTACAGGCAAGGATGTGTTCCGTAATACTTTTTAGAAAAGTCACTGGCAACACCAATGGTGGTTGATAGTTAGAAATGGAAACTCAAAATCAAATACAGCAAAAAAAAGGTTATTGCCCTATACCAACCAAAAGATTATAAGTACTTTTTTAAAGAAGCATTCTTTTAATTTTTAAAAATATGCTTTAATTGATTTCAGGGAGAAGGGAGAGAGAGAGAGGGAGGGAGGGAGGGAGGGAGGGAGGGAGGGAGAGACAGACAACAATGAAGAAAGAGAATCACTGATTGGCTGCCTTCTGTATGCCCCTGCCACTGGGGATCAAACCCACAACCCAGGCATGTGCCCTGACTGGGAACTGAACCATAACCTGCTGGTTCATGGGTCCTGGTTCATGGGTTGATGCTCAACCACTGAACCACGCTGCCTGGGTTATAAGTACATTTTTAAAAACGTAATTCCAAAGACTTCCCAAAGGTAAACTTGCTATAATGTATTGGCCATCTGCATGTGGGTTGTGAGCAAGAAAGGAACTAAGCATGCCTTATCATTCTACTTCCCATTTAAAGTTCATGCCATTCACTTATTCCACACCATCATCAGTAAAAGCCATTAGTACAGCGGAGCAACTGCAAGTGGAAGGGACCCACTTTCTTCCATGTGCACACATCCACCAGTGGGAAACTAACCAGAAAATGCCAAATGTCTCACAGAGAAAATGCTGATGGTCTAGAACAGGGGCTGGCAAAAGTATGGCCCATGTGCTGAATCCTGTCCCGTTTTTGTGAACTGAGATGCATTTGTGCATTTATGTTGTGTATGAAGATAACCATAAACAACATATAGGTACACAGAGGCTTTAGGGATTGAGAAGGAAAAAAAAGGCCTAAAGTATTTACTATCTGGGTCTTTCCAGAAAATTTGCCAACCCCTGGTCTAGAACAAAAACAAGAACAGGTTCTACCCCAGAAAATATTCCTTAAGTACAAGATTTGGGAGTAATATGCAGGTAAGGCTGTATGTGGACCAAATTTAGCCATGGAACATCAGTGCCCTAGGAGCAGCAAACTACTCCTAATCAAATCAAATATACAAAATTCCAAGGATTACTCTATTTGGAAAAAATACAGCTCCTCAGCCCAGACCAATTTGGCTCAGTGGCTAGAGTGTCGGCCTGTGGACTGAGGAGTCCCAGGTTTGATTCTGGTCAAGGGCATGTACCTTGGTTGCAGGCACATCCCCAGTAGGGGGTGTGCAGGAGGCAGCTGATCGATGTTTCTCTCTCATCGATGTTTCTAACTCTCTATCCTTCTCCCTTCCTCTCTGTAAAAAAATCAATAAAATATATATTAAAAAAATACAGCTCCTCATGGGCAACATACTAAGGGCTAAAGTTCTCAACCCAATTCAAATCCTTGTCCTTCCTCATCCTTCCACTTTTTAAATGGAAAACCAATGAGGTATCGGCTCTGAGAACCAGGGCCCTGGCCTATTTGTAGAACACTGGCAAAAAGGCAGCTAGATACTAGGCCTTTTAAATTACTGAATCTTAACTCTGAATTTCTGACTTCAAATAGCACTAATTATTTCAAAAGCAAATAAAAACTAAATTTTAGTCCATTGGTTATAATTAAGCTCCAATGGTGGTGATATTTTGTTTTTTTCCAAATGATATAAAAGCAAATACTGCAACATATCCAAATAGATCAACTCCAGGTGGCTATACAAAAATAATTACTTCAAAAGTGAAAGTCTCATACACACATCATCCAGACAATCCCAAAAGTTCAAGACAATTTTCTCCAAAGGTTTTTGTTCAGCAACTTGTTTTGTCAATATGTTCAATACAGGATTGAAATAATAAGAGCTAAACTGACTTTAGACACTCTAAGTCAGGGCTTCTCTCCTATGGCACCGTTGTCATTTGGGACCAGACAATTCTTTGTTGAGAGGGACTTTGCTGTGCATGATAGGCTGTTTGGTAGTATCTGTGGCCTCTAGCCATCAGATGCCATCAACAATTTTGGAATCAGAAGTCTCCGAAGCTGCCAAATGTCCCTGGGAGGGCAAAATCACCCCAGTTGAGAACTGCTGTTCCAAATTAATTAAATTTCTTAATAATCTCTAAGAAAAAGATTTCAATAAACTTTTCTTTGTGTATATATGTGTATTTTTCTATCGATCTTCAGAGAGAGAAGAAGGGAGAAAGAAGGAAGGAGAGAAAGAGGGAAACATTGACATTGATTCGAGAGTGAAACATCAATAGCCTGCCTCCCACACACTCCCCACCAGGGATAGAACCACAACTGGGGCATGCACCCCAATCAGGAATCCAACCAGCAACTCCTCGGTGCAAGGGATGACACCCAACCAACTGGGTCACACCGGCCAGGGCAGCTTTGTGTATATTTAAATAACCATGTGAAAAGCACAGTAACGATACATGTTATATAAAGTTTTTCATAAATATTTTATTAATATCATATCTATATTAGGATCTTCACTACATCACTTTGATAAGCAGCTTTATTTATATGTAGGTGGCATGCAATGAACTGCACAGGTTCAAAATATATAGTATATATCTGTGAAAAAATCTCCACCATCAAGATAGTGAACATATCCTGTCACTCCACAGTGCCTGGCTTCTTTCAATGAGCATATTTATTTTGAGATTCATTGTGTTGTATCAATAGTTCTTGCCTTTTTTATTGCCAAGTAGTGTGGATATATCATAATTTGTTTATCCATTCATCTATTGATGGGCATTTGGGTTTTAGTGGTTATTACAAATAAAGCTGCTGTGAATATTACTACACAAGCCTTTCCAATAAATATCTAGTCTAGGTGTAGAATAGCTGGTAGGTCTATATTTAACATGTTAAGAAACAACCAAACTGTTTCCTAAGAACTGGTCGCACTATTTTACAGTCTCAACAACAAAGTACTATATCGTGTTCCAGTTCTTTTATTGCCAACAGCTGGTAAGGCCAGTCTTTTTTTTCTTTTAGCCATTCAATATTATATAAACAATCTAGTTTTTGAGAGTGATATGTATATATATATACACACACACATACATACACACACACACTAGATATAAATCCTTATTTCGATAGATATTTGATTGACAAATATTTTTTCAGCTTGTCTCTTCATTCTCTTAATATCTTTCAAAGAGCAAACATTTTGAATTTGATGAAGTTCGTTTTATTTTATGGATTGTACTTTTGGCGGTATACTAGTACCTAAAAAATATCTGCCTAACTCAAGATCACAAAAATTTCTTCTGTTTTTATCTAAATAAGTTTATAATTTTAGATTTTACATTTAGGTCTACGATTCATTCTAATTTTTGTATACAGTGCAAGATATAGACTGAAGTTCATACACTTTCGTATGGATAGCCAATTGTGCCAGCATCCTAAACAAACTAACCTTTCTTCACTGATATTGCCTCTGCACTTTGTTAAAACTCAACTGTCCATGCATGGCATGTATTGGCTTATTTTTTGGACTCTATTTCTCTATCACTGCTTTGTTTAGTTTTATAATGAACTATGGTATCAGGTAGTATTAGCTCTCCAATTCTGTTGTTCTTTTTCAAAGTTGTTTTTGCCATTCTCGGTCCGTTTAATTTCTGCATGAATTTTAGAATCAGCTTGTCAATTTCTTCATAAAAGCCTGTCAAAATTTTTATTAGGACTGCAATGAACCAACAGATCAATCTGGGAAGAATTGTCATCTTAGCAACAATGAGTCTTCCAACCCATGAATAAGGAGTATCTCTCCATTTAAGTCTTCTTTAAATTACGTTCAGCAACGTTGTGTGGTTTTTAGTATTTTGCACAAGTTGCTATCATCAATGGCACTGGTTTTATTAAATTTCAATTTCTGACTGTTCATACACTGATATTTATATAATGATCACGTATCAGACAACTTATTACTTCTAGTAGTTTCATAGGTTCCATCAGATTTTCTACACAGTCATGTCATCTTCAGAAAAAGGTACTTTTGCCCAGCCAGTGTTTCTCAGCAATTGAACGTTGACCCATGAACCAGGAGATCACAGTTCAATTCCTGGTCAGGGCACACACCCGGAGTGGCAGGCTCAATCCCCGAATGGGGTATGCAGGAGGCAGCTGATCAGTGATTCTCTCCCATCGATGTTTCTATCGCTCCCTCTCCCTTCCTCTCTCTGAAGTCAATAAAAACTTTTAAAAGGTACTTCTTCCTTTCCATTCTAGATGCCTTTTATTTCTTTTTCTCACTTGGCTGCACTGGCTAAAACCTCCAGTAAACGTTGGAACAGAAGTGATGAGAGTAGACGACCTTGTCTTATTCCCGATCTTAGGGAAAAGTATTTGTTTTATGAAAACTACATTATCTGTAGTTTTTTCAGAGAGGTGCTTTCTTGGGTTGAAGTTTCTTCCTAATCCTAATTTGCTTACAGTTATTACCTGAAATGAAGGGCAAGATTGTAAAATCCCTTTTTTCTTTTTGCATTTATTGAGATGATCATGTGGTTTCTTTTTTAGTTGGCTGGCAGAGTGAATTACACTGAATGTAAATGTTAAACTAACCTTGCATTCCTAGAATAAACCCCACTTGGTCATGATGTATTATTATTTAAAATAAGTTGCTGCATTCAATTTGCTATACTTTGTGTAGAATTTTTGTATGTATACTCATGTGAAATATTTCTGTATAGTCCTCTTTTCTCATGATGCCTTTGTCTGGTTTGAACATAAGAGTAATACTGGCCTCACAAAGTTAATAAGTAGTCCCACCTCTGCAATTTTCTGGAAGTGCTTGTGTAAAACTAGTACAATTCATCCTTAAAATTTAGAATTCACTTGTGAAGTCATCTGGGCCTAGAATATTTTTTTCTTTGGTGAGACTATTTTAATTATAAATCCAGTTTCTTTAATAGATACTTGAGGTATCTATTAAAGGCAGGGCTATGCAGGTTGTCTATTCTTGAGTGAAGTTTGGTAGTGTGTATCTTTTGAAGACTTTGTCCACTGTAGCTCTGCTGTAAAATGTACAGCCATAAAGTTGTTCATAGTATTCTTATTATTTTTTTATTATCTGTAGAATCTGTAGTGATGTCACCTGTCATTTCTGATACTAACCAGTTTGGTTAGAGCATTATCAATTTTACTGATCTTCCCAAAGAACCAGTTTCTGGTTTCATTGATTTTGTCTATTGTGTTTGTTTTCTACACATTGATCTTTACCATTTCCCTTCTTCTAATTATTTTACCTTTTTTCTCATTTTTAAGGTGGAAGTAGAGGTCATTAATTTGAGATCTTTTTTCTGTTCTAATATAGGTATTCGGTGCTTATAAACTGACCCCGAAGTACTGCTTTACTGGCATCTTACAAAATCTGATATGTTGTGTTTTCATTTTTATTCAGTATAATATATTTACTAATTTCCTTTTGATCTCTTCTTTGACCGATAGGTTATTTAGAATTGTATTACTTAGTTTCCAATTATTAGAAAATTTTCCAATTTTCTGTTAATTCCTCATTTAATTCCATCGTGATTGGGTAACATAAAATCTCAATCCTTTTAAATTACCGAGACATGTTTTATGGCCCAAATTATGGTCCGTCATGGAAACTGTTCTGTGTGGACCTAAGAAGAATAAAGAAGAACATTCTCTTGCCGAAACCGGTTTGGCTCAGTGGATAGAGCGTCGGCCTGCGGACTGAAGGGTCCCGGGTTCGATTCCGGTCAAGGGCATGTACCTGGGTTGCGGGCACATCCCCAGTGGGGGATGTGCAGGAGGCAACTGATCAATGTTTCTCTCTCATCGATGTTTCTAACTCTCTATCCCTCTCCCTTCCTCTCTGTAAGAAGAACATTCTCTGCTGTTAAGTGGATTTTCTATAAACATTCATTAGGTAGGTCAAACTGGTTGACAGTATTGTTCAAGTCCACTATACCTTTGTAATTTTCAATACTCAAAGAAGGGTATTGAAATATCCAAATAAAACTGAGGATTTGACAGTTTCTCCTTGGAAATCCATCAGTTTTTATTTCATGTAATTTAAAAATTCTGTTATTAAGAGTATAAATGTTTAGAACTGTTTTGTCCTCTTGATGAGACAACCTCTTTATCATTATGACATCCTTTGTCCTTGGAAATATTCTTGGCTATGAATGAAGTCCACTTTGACATTAATATAGCCATGTCAACTTTCTTTTGACTATTGTAAATATGGTATTTGTTTTTCATCCTTTACTTTTAACCTATTTGTATCTTTATATTTAAAGTATGTTTCTTATAGGCAAGGATATAGTTGGGTCTTGCTTTTTTATACAATTTGACAATCTCTGTCTTCTAGCTGGTGTGTTTAGGCCACTTATATTTGACATGATTATTGATTTGTTTATGTTCAAGTTTATAATCTTGCTATTTGTTTCCTTCTTATTATGCTTTCTTTGAATTACATGAGTATATTTTCTGATTCCATTTTATCTCTTTTGTTGGTTTATTACCTGTAACCTTTTAAAAAATATAATTGCCTTAGGATTTATTGTATACATCTTTTAACTTACCATGGTCTACCTTCAAATAACATTATACCACTTCATATATGTATTGTATAATCATAGGCAAGATGATTAGCTTCCCTGTTTCTCAGTTTTTACCTCTTTTTTTTTTTAATATTTTTTATTGATTTTTTACAGAGAGGAAAGGAGAGGGATAGAGAGTTAGAAACATCGACCAGCTGCCTCCCGCACATCCCCCACTGGGGATGTGCCCACAACCAAGGTACATGCCCTTGACTGGAATCGAACCTGGGACCTTTCAGTCCGCAAGCTGACGCTCTATCCACTGAGCCAAACCGGTTTGGCAGTTTTTACCTCTTTAAGATGAAAATAACAATAGTACTTCACCAAGCTATCATGACTATCCAATGAGTTAATATAGGTAAAATTATTAGAATAGCACCAAGCATCTATTAAATGCTTAATAAATAGCAAGTCCTATTATTCACATTGAATAAGACTGTATTTTTAATAAATTCCCTTTGCATTACCTAAAGTAATCTTGCTTACCCAGCCCACATACTGGTTTGCACTGCTCTAATAGAATCTGCAAGCAAATTAACTCCTTAGCTTGCAAGAAATTAACTCTTTTAGTTGCAAGAAATTCATTCAAATGACCCCAAATAGCATTATATATGATACTATTTACTGAACATTTACTATGTGCTTAGAATTGTTCTAAAAGCTTTGCATGTGTCATCTCATTTAATCTTCACATCAACTCTATGAGGAAGGTATAATATTATGATGTTCATTTTACAGAAGAATGACACAGAGAGTTAAACAACCTGCCCAAGGTTACACAACTAGTAAACGATAGAGCCAGAATTCCATTGCCAAAAGTCTGACTCTTTCCTGAGAAAAAACTGAAATGAGCTCAAGAAGGGGAGGAGCCACAGAAGACTAGAGTAATGGAAGAAGAGTATCTACAGAGCCAGAAACCAGAGTCTTCAATCTCATGCTCTGTGCCCGTTTCTCTCTCTCTTTCAGACCACAGGGTTTCGCTCTTAGAATTTTGTGCTTCTCTTGGCTCAGATGCCCTATTCTTTTCTAGTTACTAATTGGCTTCCTCATCTCCTGTGTCATTTCTGTAACTCATAGCTTCTGCTTATACTGTACTTCCTTTCCATAAACTTTAGTTTTACAGGCCTGTACACTAATGCCTTCTTCAAGCTTCAGCTCCCATGGCTCAACTGCAAATTAACTCCATGCTTCCCATAAATGGCTATAATTTTCCCCACTAGCACAAGCCTAGATTGTTAGCTGGCTTACAAATTAGTAGCCCTTAGGTAAAATGCCCACTCCTAGACCAATCAGTTGCTATACAGTTTACATGGTAAAAAAACAAAACCAAAAAAAAACCCCAGAGCTATTGAGGGTTCCTCTGCCATGTACTACAGAAAAATTAGATTTCCTTCAAAGAATTGTGGGCAGACCAGAATTATAAAACACATGTCTAGGACAGTGAGTCAGCTAAGTCAACACTCATATGAGGCTCAAAAGTCTTGTCAGTATTACTAACTTATTTAGTTATAATAATTATGCAGTTATAAATACAAATTTTGGTTGTTGTTAAGGAGATTACAAAATTTACAGTGTCACGAAAGTATGACATGAGTCACAGGTCCAGCTATTGTTAAATCAAAGGTTGCCATACTATGTCAACAGTACAACCCATGAGAGAAGGAAAACCCACTGTCACCTATCATGCTCAATTCTGCTCAGAAAGAAGTAGTAAACATCACTGCTCCTATCCATTCCTACAGCTGTATCTGTTGAGCCACACTGGGCTGAAGCAGGTGTATTAATAATTGTCGTTTCTATAGCCCAGTCACAGGTGCCCACACTGTTTAGATAGACAACTGCAGCACAGAAGGCTTCAACAGTAGTACTAGTTCCCTTAAGTTCAAACCTCCAAGTGAGATCTTTAAAACCTTTTGCAGGGGAGTTTTATCCTATACCTTTGGTTTTCTTAATGGGAGAGAAAAGCTTTAAGTTTAAAACTTTCTGCTACATAATTAGCTAAGGTCAAGGATAGGGACTGAAAGGATAAAGTAAACATAATACTTATTAATAATACTTCCCGATAGGGAAGTATTTTGTTTTAAGCCTTTTTGTTGGGAAGATTACCTAAAGTATATTGTTTTAAGCCTTTTTGTTGGGAAGATTACCTAAAATTACCTAATACACAAAGGAAGAAAAAGGTAGGTTCTAAACTAGATTTTTCCTCCAATCTTCATTTACAACAGGGATCCTCAAACTACAGCCCGTGGGCCACATGCAAATACAAATATTGTATTTGTTCCCGTTTTGTTTTTTTACTTCAAAATAAGATATGTGCAGTGTGCACAGGAATTTGTTCATAGTTTTTTTTTAAACTATAGTCCGGCCCTCCAATGGTCTGAGGGACAGTGAACTGGCCCCCTGTTTAAAAAGTTTGAGGACCCCGGATTTACAAATTTTAAAAAGAACGAAGGAAATAGTGAGAAGCTAAAAGTTAGTAATAACATGTACTATCATTTTAATTCTAACCTGCTTTATTTCCAAGGGCTGAGTAATCTGGTCCCACCTTATCAAATGTAATTGTATTTTGCACCCCATATCAAATAAACCCTTCAATCAGAGCATACTAGAATTCTTGTGGCTGCATTTTCAGTCATGCTACTCCCCAATACTACATGTACTTTCCACCTGAATGAAACGTTCCGAGGACCATTCATGCCCTCTCTCAGCCTCTCCTGTGAACTACACTGCAGTATGACATTAACTACATATGGTCTTACATTATTTACTGTGATTTCATGTATAAAATTTCATGTCTCACCAAGATGTAAATGCATGTGAAGACTAAGACTTATACTTCTATGATAACATTTACAAGTATTATGCTCACAGAAAACATTCAAAAATACTGCTGCCAAAAAGAAGCAAGTCAAAAGCGAAGTTTCTTATCCATAAGATACCCTCAAAATGCTTCTCTTTTAGAAGACTTACTCCTGTGCGCCAGCTTTAAGAGATAGGATCTAAACCACACAAGCCTATAAAAAGATTATCTGCAAATCAAAACGAATAGAACAGCAACAGAGGTTATCTTAGCAACAACGCACAGAATAAAAAACTATATTAAACCTAAAATACATATTAATCCATCTACAACACCCTAAAATATATGAAGATCTATAAAGATTCCAGGACATTCCGAAGAGAGCTTAAAAACAGCAAAAGAAAACATACAGATTTGTCATGGAAGCTAATGCCAGAAGACCAGGGACATTCTGTCAAATCCTGGGAATCTAAATCAGGATGGGAAGTGGTCTGAAGAATAATTGCTCCAGTAATCCAAGAGATCTAGAGTAACCCCAGATAGAAGCCAGGATGTGATTACACTTGCTCTTCACGGTCCTGAAAGAGGAAGAGTGAAGAACTAATTCAGTTGAACACTCTGCTTATTATATTTTCTCATTTAATCTTTACAATGATCCTGTGGAAAAGACACTCTTATACCCACTTTACAAATAAGGGAGGCTGAATAATAAAGAAATTAAGTAACTTGCCCAGACTCCTACAAGTCTTAAGCACAGGATTAAAACCACTGTCTATATCACACACAAAAACTGACTTTCAATTTAACTTAGTAAACTATTTGATGGATTCCAAAAACACTCAGATATATTTAGAAATTTAAGGCAAAATGAAATTGGAGTTTTGACATCCACATTTCTTTCAATGTATACTAAACTATAGGGTTTATACATTTGTTAGAAAATGCAACTGATAATTTTTAGACTAGATGAAACCAAACAATGTTTCTCAAACATGCACATTTGAGTCTGCCACTCCTTGTTCAAAACACCGTTAACTTTATGACAGTTAGCTAACCATTTGAATAAAAAGATGAAAAATTAGATCTTACTAAAATAGGATGAATTAAGATGAAAAACTTTTAAGCCATAATACTAGAAGTAAATAAATATAGGTAAATGGCTATTCCTGTCTTTTGTCCAATTGTTTTAAAATTGGCTGCGTGTGTGTGTGTGTGTATGTATCTCATCCAAGGATATGTTTAGAGAGAGGAGAGGAGAGAGAGAAGGGGGGGGAGGACATGAAAGTGAGAGAGAAACTTCGATCAATTGCCTCCCTTACCCACCCTGGCACCCTGAGGGGAATGGAACCTGAAACCTAGGTATAGAACCAGCAACTCTTTGGTGTATGGGATAAGGCTCCAACCAACTCATCTATCTGGCCAGGGGAACATATATTTTTTTATCTGGTATGATTACAAGTCCTCTGTAAGATTTAAGTATTACAGGCATTTTTCTAGTGTGTTACTTACTGCCTTTTCACTGTCTTAGGAGTACCCTTTGATGAACATAATGAAGAACAATTTATCAATCTTTGCTTTTCTGGTAAAAACTTTTTGTGTACTATTGAAAACAAACACCTTTGCCTACCATAGGGTCATGCGGATATTTTCCTGTTTTCTTCTAAAACAGTGGTTCTCAACCTTCCTAATGCCGCTTCCCTTTAATACAGTTCCTCATGTTGTGGTGACCCCCAACCATAAAATTATTTTCGTTGCTACTTCATAACTGTGATTTTGCTACTGTTATGAATCGTAATGTAAATATCTGATATGCAGGATGTATTTTCATTGTTACAAATTGAACATAATTAAAGCATAGTGATTAATCACAAAAACAATATGTAATTATATATGTGTTTTCTGATGGTCTTAGGCGACCCCTGTGAAAGGGTCGCTCTACCCCCAAAGGGGTCGCGACCCACAGGCTGAGAGCCGCTGTTCTAGAAACTTTAATTTTCACCTTCCACATGACATCCACACTTCCTTGCAGGAGCATATAATTCCTGTGTTGTCTAACTATTTCAAAAAAACAGAAAAAAAAGGGGTGGGGGAGCTTCACAACTCATTTTATATAGCCAGCAGAACTCTGAAGCTACCATACATACATATAAACCTTTGATAGATTTATCTATTGATAAATGTGGATTTTAAAAAACTGTAAAACAATGGTAAATCAAGTTCAGCAGTGTAGAAGGAAAAAACAAATGCAACACAGCTAAGTAGGACCCAATAATACAAACAGGAGATAATTTAAGAATGTAATTTAACAGATTAAGGGAGGAAATACCTATGATCAATTCTGCCAATACAGAAAAATCACTTAATAAAATTCAATACTTACTCATGATTATTTTTTAAAACTCTAAGACTAAGACTAGAAAGTATCTCTTCATCTTTTAGTTATCTATCAAAATGTATAGTAAATTGAGGAAAATGGGGAGAGATTTGTAAAAAGGTACAGATTTTCAATTATGAGATGAGTAAAGTCTGAGGATCTCATGTATAACACGGTAATTACCGTGGATAACACAGTATTATATATCTGAAATTTGCTAAAAAAGTAGAACTTAAATGTTCTCTCACACACACAAAGGGTAAATATGTATATACATATCTCAAATAACCTCACTGTACACTTCAAATATCTTACAATTGTGTTAATTATATGTAAAGCTGAAAAAATAAATTTAATAACATTATGTTCCCTCTTTTCTCCGCAATGTTCCTTTCTTACTCATGTTTATGTGTGTATATAGTTTACTATGTTAAGATGTAAATGTAAATAAAGGCAAGTATTTTTGTCTTTTTGTTTACTGTTGTATTCCCAGCACCAAAAACTATTCCTAGCACATAGAAAGTGCTCTATGATGTGGTGTGTGTTTTTTTAATGAATAAATAAATGAATGATTTCTAAATCAAAATTTGCATTTGGGAAAAAATTATAGTACTTTCTTTTGATATTTCTGTATAAATAAAGTTATATAGACTAAATATGTATATGTAAAAATACACATACATATACGTATATTACTTCTGAAAATATTTCTAAGATTAATAAAATAACCCTACCTGATTTAAATAAATAACCTATGGTGAGATATTCTTAATGATGAGATTTTAGCAATATTCCTATTAAAGCCAGAAACATGAAATTTAAACCATCTATCTCAAGTGAGCCCTTAATGTTGCCTGGAAATCACACTATATTTCTCTATTTTATTCCCTTTTCCACTCTGGGGTAGGTGATTATGTCATATATTTTTTCCTCTTCTCAAACCTCAAATACACAGTCCCTTTTATTCCCTACTCTCAGCCAATGCCCTTGCTTCCCATTCACTAAGGTAAACAGAAAACCTCAGATGGGAACTTCCTCAAACCACTATCATCATGCCTCTGTCAACGTATTTTATCTTCTCTCCCTACCTCTATCCTCCACCTGTGCACAGATCAGGGCTCAGCAAACCACAGCCCACGCTGTCTAAGGCTGCTTTCATGCTACAAAAGCAAACCTGAACTGTAGTGTATTGCTCATAGAGCCTACATCCTACTATCTAGCCCTTGAAAGAAAAAATGTGCTGACCCCCACACTAGATCATCTCTCCTCTCGTCTATAATGGGCACTGCTGGTTGAAAGGGCGCACTAAGTGCCATGCACAAGAAATGAGTAAGATCCACACAAGACATGTACAACACCAGAGACATATCAGATCCACTGAAGACAAAGAAAAGATCTTAACAGGGCAGGATGAAGACTAGGAGACATAAGACTTTTCAACAACCACCTGAAGCTAGATAATTATAATGGGATCCCTTAAATTTTGAGGGAAAAATATTTCACCTTGGAATTCTATACCCAGAGCAGCCAAATAATCAACCAAGTGTCAGGGTAGAAGAAAGATATTTTCAGCAATACAAACATCTCAAAAGTTTTACCTTCTCATACATTTTCTTGAAAGTTACCAAGGGATGCATTTCACCAAAACAAAAGTGTAAATTGAGAAAGGAAGGCAGGGATCCAGAGACCACAGGCTCAACACAGGGAAAAGGCAGGGAGAACTGTCAGAATCTCAGTGAAGGGCAATCACAAACTAATGTGTTGCAGGAGTGAGAGCCACAATGCAAATTTGAGCAGAAGGGTAAGAGTCCCTGGACTTTCCCAATTAAAAAAAAAAATTTTTTTTTGAACAATCAATTACTTGATGTGTTTGAATATAATGGGACAGTTTCTAGAAAAAGTTAAAACAAACAAAATTAATGGTTTTCGTAACTCTTCATACCTATTAATTCAGTCACCCCACAAGTATTATCTGGGTATTGACTATGGTGCCAGCTACTTTTCTGGGTGTTAGGAATACAACCCTAGTCCTTGCCTTCATGAAGCTTACATCCAGAGGAAAGCAGATAATAATATAAACAAATCAATGTGTGTTATAATATCAGATAAATTAATGTTGTGAAGAAAAATAAAGGTAAGGGTAAAGTGTGATAGGGGTGTTATTTAGGTACGGTTTTCAGAAAAGGACTCTCCAATCCCTGGCCAGTGTGGCTCAGCTGAATGGGTGTTGTCTGTGCACCAAAGCTTGCCACTTTGATTCCCTGGTTAGGGCACCCCAATTACGGGCTCTCCCCGGTAGGGAGGGTATATAGGAGACAGCCAATCAATGTTTCTCTCTCTCTTCTTCTCCCTTCCTTTCTCTAAAAATCAATTAAAAATCTCGCCCTGACTGGTTTGCCTCAGTGGATGGAGCGTCGGCCTGTGGACTGAAGGGCATGTACCTTGGTTGCGGGCACATCCCCAGTAGGGGGTGTGCAGGAGGCAGCCGATCCATGTCTCTCTCTCAATCGATGTTTCTAACTTTCTATTCCTCTCTCTTCCTCTCTGTAAAAAAATCAATAAAAACAATAAAAATATATTTTAAAAAATAAATAAAAATCAATTAAAAATCTTGAGAAAAACAAACATAAAATGAATGAATGAATCAATGAATTGAAAAGGGCTCTCCAAGACACAACCAAAAGGAAAAATCAACCTAAAAAGGAAAATCTGTTTTGAGAAAAGGTCATGTAAGTAAAATAACAGAAGTGTACCAATTACTAGTAAGTTCAAGGTAGGATATTCTTTTTACGCCTCTCATATTCCAAAGCAATGGCTCACTGAGGAGCCAGTACTGAAGGTTCTCCGTAGTGGCATATACAAATTGCCAGGCACCCTCAACCTAAGCCATTACTTATTAATGTGACTGGGTACATTTATACGCAAACTCCTTTCTTTCCATTGATTAGGTGGATGTCACACATTTCAAATTTCAGCGTTTTATTCCTAAGTTTTCCTAAATCAAAAGCTGAAGACATTAATCAAGAAAGATTCCAGGTTAATTTCAAGTTAATCAAGAAAGATTCCAGATTAATTTCAAGTTACCAAAATTTATCACATATAATCTTAATTCTCTCACTAAAGAGGAACCCTAAACCAATGGGAATAACACACATTTAAAGAAATAATTTATGGGGTAATGCAATACATTCACTTTACTCTCCAAAGACCCTCACTCAGGCTGAGGTAGAGTTTCAAGCTATTGGAATCATCTTTTCATTGAAAATTGAGTAACTTAAAAATCACATATTCAAAAAACAGAATTGATTTTAACACAGCTTATTCTAAAAACACTTATACCATGAGAAATAAAATCAAACTATCTCCTTTATATAGCAAAATAAGCAATACTTCTAGATTTAAACAGGTTTGAAAGTTTAACTCACAAAAAGAAAAATTCAGTTAACTAAATTTCAATTACTAGTTGAGTTTAAAGTTTAAAAATTTAGAGGTTTCTGGACGAGCAGCCAGGAGCTATACTCTATGCTGAACTGTGGTAGCACAAGATGTGGATGCTCTTTCCACAGTTCTCTACACTCCAGCGTGGAGCATCATAATTATAGTCATGGGGGTTGGGGTTCTCTGCTTTACCTGTATGCCTACCATCTCCAAACCCGTTTCCTCATCTAAAATGGAGATAATGCCTGCATAAGGGTCCTGTCAATGAGAAGTATCAAAGTATCAATACACAGAAAAACTTTGTAATCTGTAAAGAATGACACCAATATTTGTCATATTTTAGTCAAAAAAAGGAACCAATCACTTTCAAACTTTTCTGATTTCAGCTATTAATGGTTATAGATTCTATGGAAGAAAAGTAGGACATTGGTCCACTCACACACACACAGCCAGATGATGCTTTTTTAAAATTTTGACTTGAAAAAAAATTAGACTCTCCTATAAACAAGCACCAAGAGGGAATATTTTTAGCAAACATTTCATTTAAATAAGCCAAAAGAATGAAGCTGTCCAACCACATGTAAACTCTGTGTCATCTAATTTCAGGTAGGATGTTTATTTTTGGTATAGTTGGGAACCAGACACCCAATGTATATAAACATTAGCATATTTTTAAAACAACTGTCTTACTGCCTTTGTTCACTCAGTATTAATTCCCACTCTTCTTAGGAGGAAAAAACACAAATAATATCCTTAATCAAAAAAAAAAAAAAACTCATCAGAGTTCGTACTTCTTAAACTAACATTAAACAGTGGTATTTGACAATGAAGTAGTAGACTATTTGCCCACTTACCCTTTAAGCTCCATCAGGACACAGACCTGTCTTTTTCTTTGTATCCCCCACATTTAGGCACCAAGCAAGTACTCAATAAATATGTGTAGAATGAATGAATGAATGAATGAGTGAACAAACGAACTAATGAACAAACTGGGCCTCTGGACAAAAGCTTAAATGTTTGAAGTTGCAACAGAGCAATTTCACATAGGCCATCATTCACTACAAACAACTACTCTCTCAAGTATAAGACAACATGTACTAGATATTTAAACACACACCAATATAGTACTCACACGTGTAACAGAAGTACAAGAAAGATTCACAAATCCACTTTTTAGTTGTATTTTCTCTCAAAAAAATTTGGTGTGTTCTGATATTAAAGCATGTTGCAATCTTGATAATGCAAGCACTATCTTTAAAGTTCTGTTGCAATCTTGAATAATTTAGGCAAGGTGAACAGTATTTCCAGAGTCCCACCAATGTATTTTTATTAAAAGTCAAATTCCTAATTGAAAGAAAATTGGAATAAAATAAAAAAAAGTAAGATATTACCATTTCAAAATTATTATACTGAATTTTTAAAGAGAAAATAAACTTTTTAAGTTACAATGAAATTATTCAAAAAACCATTTACTCTCCTTATATTTGATCTATAAGCTAATAAGACAAGTTATTTTCCAAATCTTTGAAGCTAGATGATAAACTTTATGCTTACAAAGAGTGAGTTAGAGGTTTTTTCAAAAATTAAAATAATAGTTTGGATAAGTTCTTTCATAATTCTAAAGTCTACAGCAAAACATTCAGCAATAACATTATAATAAACATTGTATGTATGATTCTACAGCACTTGTATAAGCATAATTATCTGGGTGGAACAGGCTTTTCTTATGAACAGCAAGGTATGACCTGTGACTGCAATACTATGCGTGCACGGATCAAAAAGTTTCTCAAATTCTGATGGTCATCTTCAAAAAGACCTGTACAAGTCAATCTGAGGGTGAACACAAAAGAACACCAAAGTCAACTCATAAACGCTGGTACGAAAACAAGGGCTCTCTATAGCAACTACCCCGTTGCATTTTAAAAACCCAGGGCATATGAAAGATAAAGCTCAATTAACTGCTGGCTGGGTTTCCTACTTTATGGTCGGAATCACTGGATGTTAGATAACTTCTTTTCAGCGCTTTCTTAAACAGAAATTTGGTGTTTCCATTGCCCCTCCTCCACAGCTAACATCAGTGCCCTCTCTTCCTCCTCCCTCACCCCTCCCAGTTCAAACAAATTAACATTTGTACAAGGTGCCTCCTATCAGCTCGCAGCTTCTTCCCAAACACGCCCACGTTCACTGAAACTCGCCTGCGTCTACACAACACTCGGCTGCAGGAAAGGAGTGGAGGGGGGCTGCGAGGGGGCAGTTCACCCCGCACAGGTTTGCGGCTCTTTCCCGGAGAGGAGCTCCTCACTCGGGGCTCGGGTGGCTCCCCAGCCACCTCCCCAGCACGGTGTTTATGAGCCCTGCTAATCCGATACTGCAATGGAATTCCGGATATTTGCCGACAGATAGCCCGGCTTTGCAAGTGTTTGATCAGAGCGGTCCGGAATCTCCTTTCCATCCGCCCGCCCCGAGCAGGGCAGCCACCAGACCGCGGGCAGCGGCCCCGGCCCCGCACCGCGCCGCGCGCCGGGCCCGAGGCCAGCGCCGCACCGGCCGCTCCGGGTCCGAGGCTGCCGGGCGCCCAGGGCTGCGGCCGGCTCCGCAACAGGTCACCCTGACGGCCGGTGTGCGCTCCGCAGGCGGCCGCCTCGGCGGCCGGGCTTCGGGGGCGCAGCGGCCAGGGCCGGGGAGGGGGTGTGGCTCGCTCCGCGGTCCCCGCGCCGCTCACCTGGAGGGAGGCGGAGGCGCCGCTGGGCAGCGCGGGCGGAGGAAGGGGCTTCAGCCACCCGGGGAGGGAAACCAGGCGAGACGGGCTCGGGGGGGTCGACTCGCCCCCGGCTCCGAGACAGAGACCGGGCGGGGGGACCCCCAAGGCCCCTCCTGACTCCGAGAGCGAGCCGCCGAGGGAGGTGCGCCCCGGGCCCCCTCCTCCCTCAGCCCCAGCTCCGCCGCCCCTTCCCCGCGCCGAGGCCGAGCAGCCCGGGCCGGCGGCCGGGAGTTCACGCCGCCGCCATTCCCCGCGCCGCCGCCGCGGCTCCGCTCTGCTGCGCCCGGGGGACACCGCGCACCCACCTTCCCTCCCCCGCACCTCCTGCCGAGGCTCCGCAACGGGCCCGCGGCCAGAGCACCGACCTGTGCAGCCGTGGCCGTCGCCTGGGAGGATGGAAAGACCCGCCGGCCTCACGCTCCGCCGCCACCGCCGCCTAGGCTAGCGCTCGGCGACCCGACCACTCGGCGTCTCTCATTTAGCGCCCGCCGCCGCCGCCACCACCGCCGCCGCGGCACTCGGGGGAGGGGAGTGAGCAGGATCCTCCCCGTCCGCCCGGGGCTGGGGGAGGAGAGCCGACCTGGCGGGGACGCGCGCCGAGCGGGCGGGGCGGAGTCGCGCTCGCACACCAACCGAGCGCGCTCGCGCGGGCCCCGTGCGCCGCGGCCGGTGGGGTCTCCCCGCGCGCGCCCCCGCCGGCAGCTCTTCTGCCCGCGGAGCCCAACTGCCGCCCGGCGCCGGTGGCCTCGGCGCGCTCGCGGGAGGGAGGGGACGCTACCCGCCAAACTTGGGGGGCGGAGGGGGCGGAGGGCAGGCAGGTGGGGCGCCCCTCCCCGCACCGGCCTTCCGCGGAGAAATCCACGGTGCTGTCTGTCGGCGTCAGCGCCGGCACCTCACCTCAAGGCCGGAGAACAAAGTCTGGAAACCCTTGGCCCCCAGATCAAACGTCCTGCCCGCGCCAGCTGTGTTTTTAGAATTCGCTGCGGGCTGGGGAGGGGGGGCTCCGAAAGCGAACATTGCCTTAGGATCCCACATGATGGTGGTCAGGGCGCTCGCACATTAAGATTCGGACAGTGTTCGAAGCAGCCTTTGCGAGTGTTGTGCAGGCTACTGCCCTTGGCTTAAGGAGCAAACGACAGAAATTTGGCATCCCCTGGGTCTCAGATTGATGAGTTGCAGGTGAACAGTAATTCCACGTCAATGCACGGAGATTCTGAAATATTAAATACTTCCAGTGAATGAAAAAGGAATGGATTTGGTATAAATGGTGGAAAGGTGTGGTTTCGGCGGGTGCAGTGCATGGGGTGGCCTACTTAAAATTAGCACCACTTGATGCCTTGTGACTAATAAATGGATGGTTTTAAGTGAGCCACCTTTGTACTAGTATACGTAGCCATTAGCCCATTTGCGAATGGATGATTATTTGACGACCTGCAGCTCTTTCTCTAGGCAATGTGCAGTAGCCTGGGGAAGGAATACTGTGTAGTAGCATTGGGTATAAAACATGGCCGGACCAAAATTGTTCCCACTTGGTGTTTTTCCTCTCTTTAATAACTACTAAACAGAACTGATTAATCCTGTATGTTGAAGACCACTATTTCCTCTTTTGACTGCCTTGTGTCATAGCCCTTTACTAGTACTCTAGTTAGGGAAACTGGAAAGTCTTTCAACCTCCTTCTCTTAAATAGGGACCCACCCACCCAAAGATAAGTTTAAAAAAGGAAAAAGCAAGGATAGGCAAAGTTCTTGGTTTTTCATTGTTATTCCTACTTTTAAAGAAGGTCTTTAAAAGAATCATGATGAAATCACTGGGAGAAGTAAAGAAACCGAAAGAAGAAAAACAAAACAAAAACAAACAGCTTTCAAATGAGAATAGACTGAAAAAACAAAAAAGGAAAACAGACTATTGATACAAAGTGGGGGGGGGGGGGGGATGTATTATGTATACAGAAGTTTTCCCATAGATGTTAACTGCTTCAAGTCCCAAAGAAACAAAAGGAAAACAGAATTGGCACTTGGAGGAAAAACCCTTCTAGTTATCAAGTTGGATAAATGTTTAGGTTTTTTTTTTTTTAAGTGTTAGTAAAAGATTAAGAAAAAGGGGGTTGGCTGTGTGCCAACAATAATACTTACAACAATTATACATATATATTTATAAATAATTATAATGGGCTATTTCTTGAGTATATCCCATTATCACTGTTGTTACGAAATAGGAAAACAGTAACAACAGGGAGTCCTATTTTGTATAAATGTCTTAACAATTACTTTAAACTTGAATTGGGGTTTTATAAAAGTAAATGAGCCTGTGTTCCTACATCTGCCAATAATTTTCACAGTTTACTGTAAGAGCAGGGAAATTTCATTTGGTCTTTGAAGAGAAAGAGTCATGTGACTCATGAAGCTAGGCCACGGATATACAAATTCTTATACAGAATGCATTTCTGAGTTTGGAATAATTTGCTCAAAACCTATTTCTCATGTTGATAATTTGTAAAACAATTTTATTAGCCTTTAGCATTCTGTTAAGTTCACATTTCTGAACTTGATAAAATTAAGAGTTTTGTGTTAAAAATACAGGGAAAAAAGCTCATTCTCTCTTTTTTGGTCATAGCTTGAGAATTATTTGAGAAAGTAAATGTCCCTTTAATTCATTGATATGCAAATAAAACAATAGCTTTTTATAATTAAAGAGGACAAGCAGCAATTTTTCCTTATCAGGGCATCTTTTATTACAGGTACATTCTGTAAGTTGCTTTTTGTATTTCATTTGCTTTTGCCAAAAGACAAAATATATGTAATGTCTTAGTATAACAAAAAGTACTAATGTATAAAATAGAAATGCCATTATGTAAAATAGAATCAATAAGAATTCAATATGCTTAAAAGTTACTTCAGAGGAATCACCATTATGTAGCAGTTTTATTACTATCCATCAAAATTATTTCCAAGGGGTAAGCCAAGAACTAATTTAGATAGAGAACAAGCAGTTTCAAAATCAAGAGACCACCACTGCAAAGAACAACTAATATCATTATAGCTGCCAAGACAAAATCAAACTGGTATGGCAAGAAAGCGCATTATTTCAGTAACACCTAATTAGTTCTATTACAGCCAACAAAATTTCAATAATAACATGTACCTCTATTATTTCTCTAACCTTGAATCTAGGCATTTTGAGAACATTTTTCAGTTATGTTCTGATTTAAGATATAGGCAAAGTAGTATAACCCAAACCCACTTTTAGGGGAAGGATGCACAGGGGACATTGAAGAGATAGAGGATGTGTGACCCCAAGGTACAAAGTGAGCCAGCCATGATTCCCAGTCAAGGGAGACATGCCAGAGATATTAAGGTACCGAGAACAAAAATAATCACCAGTCCATTCAAATATGAGCATCAACTTTCAAAAAACACAAGACTTTATTTTACAACTGAGCTGGGCGACTCTGTAGGGCAGGGATCAGCAAAAATGTATTTACTTAGTAACGGAATAGCTCTCAGGGAGACCAGCTAGTGTACAAATAAATGTTTGCATGAACTAATAACTTTCAATATTAACTTTCAAGACAATTTCAATAATGCCTCATAAGGAAAGGAAGCAGTGAGGGACTGAACATAGATATTCTAGATAACTGAGGTTTTCATCTTAAACACTAGAAACAGTTTATATCACTTGTATTGATTTTTTTCCCCTGAAATATCACCAGTTTCTCTGCCTTCGACTAACGAAACACAGTAAAGCTTAACCTATTCCTAAGGACTCAGAGATGTCTTTAAAACAAAAGCTATAATACCAAGATGTCCCCAGGAGCTTGGAAGTACTCAGTACCCTCCACCCGATAATAAACTAGTGGGCCGGTGCATAGATTCATGCACACTGAAAGGGAAATAATTAGAAGAAATATTTTAATGTTGCTATTTGTCCTTTCTCCCTCAGTGCCTGGAAGCTGGGTGGCGGCCCCGCCCCCCCCCCCCCCCCCACCGGTCACTGTCTGCGGGGCCATCAGCAGGGCAAATGGTCTCCCCCTTGCCCCCCACTGCTCATACTCGCCTTGGCCTGGTGCCACCCACTCACCTGCTCCACCATCCCACTGTGGTCCTGCTCTCATCGGGGCCCATCAGGGCTGGCAGCGCCTCCACTGCTGCCCACTGCCAGCGCTGGGTCACCAACACCCACCATGTTCCACACCACCCCCTGGTAGTCAGCACATGTCATAGTGAGTGGTTGAGCTCCCGGTCAAACCACTGCCCGAGGGGACAATTTGCATATTAGGCTTTTATTATATAGGATAATCATGTTTCTGCATTCCTTCAGTCTGATTGATCTGGAAGGCACCTGGCACTGACCTTCAGGCCTTCCTTTCGCATCGCTGCACCTCCGTCACTGCACTGCCTGCGTGTGCACACACACCTCTCTCAGCATGTTAGCCTAGGAAATCAAGTCACTAATATTTTAAAACATATGCATATTTATATAAAATAAGAGTAAAGAATCTCAGAAAAGATGCTAAAACAACTCTGATAATTGTGGCATTTACTTCATATAAAGGCCATTTTCCTACTTTCCTATTTTCCTCTATATTTTGGATAACTGAGTTTACCAGATAAGTGAATTCTTTTTGGATCGTACTTTCCTTATAAAAATTTTAGGCATTGCTCTTCTTGCTTAATGGAAGGTCAGGATCTTTTTCAATAATGTTCATCAAAGTAGTTTCCTTATATAGCCTGCATTCAAAATAAGGTTAGAATTTATAAAAACACACATAGGACTTCATAAGTCCATTCCAGTAATAAATATAATAGAGAAGAAGGAACTACTCTTGCTTATGGTAGCATGTTGAATGCCAACAGGTACATATGGAGGTTGTGCTGGAGTTGGACAATCATCATCTTGCAACCACTATAGCAAAGATTGGATAAGACAAGAACCATCAATGGATGCTCAATGTAGGGAGAAGTTTTGATGAGGAACAGGATATTTGCACCGTCTTAAACTTGTTTCCCACAGACTTCTATATTTATAAACTGGAACAATTGGATAAAACCTTGACCAGGCAATCAAAATTAACATCATGAAGGAGGGATAAATGGACACTGTTTGCCTCAAGATGTGAGTCCCACTGGATACAACATCTAATGAGGAAATGAGAAAACCTAAGGAGGAATCCTATATAATAAAAGCAAATCAACCGAACCGGGGAACAACCAGTCAGCAGAGAGCGGGGCCGGTGAGCGGGCAGTGCCAGGCCAGCAAAGGCGGGTGCCAGTGAGCAGAGGGAGTGGACAGCGATCAGGGGGTGGCAGTGACCAGTGGAAGTGGGGCAAAGGGGGGCGGGGCCAGCCCCTCGCCAGCCGGTGCCGGCCCCTGATTGGCCCACTGGTTGCCTCCCGCAGAGGGAGGCCAGGCTGCAGCTTAGGCCTGCTCCCCTCAGGGCACAGGCAGGGCTGAGGGACTCCCCAAGTGCACGAATTTTCATGCACTGGGCCTCTAGTCTAATGATGAAATATCAGATAAATCCCAAATTAGGAATGTTTTGCTGTTGCTTTTAATGGGGGACGGACTGTATTCTTCAAAAACATCAGTGCCATAAAAGACAAAGGCTTTGAGAATATTCCAGCTAAAGAGCCATGACAACTAAAGGCAGTATGAGATACTAGACTGGATCCTTTACTAGAGGGGAAGAAGTCTATGGAACACATTATTGCATTAATTAGAAAACAGATAGTAGATTGATTAAAGTATCAATGCTAAAATTACAAATGGTAACTATACTGTGGTTATATCCCCAAATACTGCAGTATTTAGGAGCAAAGGACTAGGATGTATGTATGGTTGAGAGAGAAAAAAATGCGTGTGTGTGTGTGTGTGTGTGTGTGTGTGTGTAGACAGACTTGGTGGGGGGGGGGGGGCTGGAGAGAAAACAAAAGTAATAAAACAAGTAAGTAAAATGTTAACAATAGGGGATTCTGGGTAAAGGGTATTTGGTAACTTTTCTATACATTTGAAATTATTCTCCCCAAAAAGCTTTTTTTAAAATGTTAGAATTTTCAAAACAGCAGCAGCAGCAGCAGTAAGCAATCCATAGACTATAGCATCATAATTATTTTAAATGACCACCCTACTGCCAAATTCCACATGCTTTCTAAAATTGTCTACCTCTCACATGAAATTGTCTCATATCTTGGGTTAAAAATAGAGAGGCAATGAATTTTATAATGTAAGAGTCATCTTTTCCAACCTTTCATTTTATGAATGAGGAAACTGAGGCTCAGAGATTCACCCAAAAACCCCTTGACCAGTTAGCATGACAGAGCACAATCTTGATTCTACTTCTATCCCTGTAACTGCTGAGCTATTACTTTCCCCTTTCTTCTTCCTAACTCTGAATTTCCTAAGGGCCTTCTAAGTCTCTTCTTCTTATACAGGGAACTTATATGACCTTATATTTTCAACTATCACTGCTCCACTGTAATTCTCACCTAGATTTCTGTACCACATGTCTCATTGCCTCTGTGACATCTATATGAGGACATTCCACTATCTACTAAATCTTAACAAGTTCAAAACGGAAACAACCACAGGGGAAAGAAATTAAAAGGATGAAAACAATTAATAAAATATGTCCATCCTTACTGTTCACCAAAGAAAGACATACTAAAACAAGATATGTTTTACCTAATACAGGGGTGGGCAACCTTTTTGTGAGTGCGTGCCAAAACCAGCAAAATCTCTGACTCAAAATTCTTCTGCGTGCCAACCCTAATTTTTTGAGAACATCTTACGCCTACTTGATATCTCTTAAGGTGTACGTATGTGAAGAACCTTGAAGAAAGAATAAAATTCATTCAAGTGACAAAAACACAGTATATGATGATGAAAAATACATTTATTTTTTAATGTATACATGTACACTGATAGTCCGACAGAAAACTTTATGACTCTGTTTGATATTATCAGTGGGACTTTTGCTGCTGCATCACTGATGACAGAGATTTTACATCAGGTTTATATTTCGTGACCTTCAGAGATATGCACGAGCTACTACTTTCATCCATCAGGCTACTCCTATTACTAGACTTAACAAAATTCATCACTGAGAACAAAGATTCACAAGCGTATGTGGATGAAACCAAAACACTGGTCGGATCTAGGAAGGCAGGGAGAGTTAAGGCAGAGGCATAGAAATTGCTCTTCCCCTCTCTCGTCAATCCATGTCTATGGTCTTTAAGATAACTTGTTATGTAAAATTATTTATTTATCTAAGATGCACCTACACTGAATTTATCTGAAAAATAAAAAAGTTGATATTAAGAAAAAAATTGTAAATGGAAGATTATAAGAGAGGGTTTCGCGTGCCAGCAAAAGTTACTGGCGTGCCATGTTTGGTACGCGTGCCAGGGGTTGCCCACCCCTGGCTTAATAGATCATCCAATTAAGATTTATAATATTCAGGAACGGCCAAGATGTGGGCAACAGATTCACACACTGATGGTGGGAGTGTGCATGAGCATGTATCAAATTGCTAAAAAGCAAGGAAAATTTTAAATGTACACAACCTTTGAACCAGCAATTTCACACACACACACACACACACACACACACACACACGCAATTTGTCCTGCAAAAACACTGTGATAACATTCAAAGAGCTATGGAAGACTGTTCGTTACATAATGCTTATAATAGCAAAAGTTGGAATATTTAATATCAATATGTGAGTGGGTAAATGCAATTATAGTATTTTCTTACAATGAAAAAATAGCTCTGCCCTAGCTTGTTTGGCTCAGTGGATAGAGCATTGGCCTGTGGACTGAAGGGTCCCAAGTTCGATTTCGGTCAAGGGCACATGCCCAGGTTGCAGGCTCGATCCCCAGTAGGGGGCGTGCAGGAGGCAGCCGAACAATGATGCCCTCTCATCATTGATGTTTCTATCTCTCTCTCCCTCTTCCTTCCTCTCTAAAATCAATAAAAATATATTAGAAAAAAAAAGGAAAAAATAGCTCTATATCAGTGGTTCTCAACCTTCTGGCCCTTTAAATACAGTTCCTCATGTTGTGACCCAACCATAAAATTATTTTCGTTGCTACTTCATAACTGTAATGTTGCTACTGTTATGAACCATAATGTAAATATCTAATATGCAGGATGGTCTTAGGCGACCCCTGTGAAAGGGTCGTTCGACTGCCAAAGGGGTTGCGACCCACAGGTTGAGAACCGCTGCTCTATATGAACCAATATGGAAAAAAAACGAGTTGCAGAGAAGTATGTACACTAGTTTTCGTTTCCTTTTCTTTTAAGTTGGGATGAACATAGAAACCCGCCTGGAAAGCTGTGCCAATTTCACAATGGTTACCCCAAGAGAGTGGAATTGGGGGTAAAGAAGAGAACTTTCATTTTTCTACTTTGTATATTTCCATCATTTGCTGTTGCTGTTGTTATAGTTTTCTTTACTAGAAGCATGTATATAATCTATGAAAGCAAGGACAACAACATAAAAGGTATTGCATTTTTTTTTTAACCTGAAAACTTTTAATTCCTTAATCGGCATCCCCTCTGACATTGCTGTTTTCATCAGCAATGAAATCAGTGCTAATGTTCATTTTCTCTCCTTCATCGTTAATCCATTTAGTCCTGATCTTTATATTTTTGCAATTCTGAAGGGTAATTATAAGCCCAAACTATGTACGCAGAATGGTACTCCTAACTGGTCTCTTAAATTTAGCTACTTTCCACATACTTTTTTCTCTTTAACACACCTTTTCCTACACTATTTTCACTGTGCCACACATCTTTCCCACCTCCACTCATCTCCAAGTTAAAAAAATCCCCAGTTGTTCCTTGTGGTTTACCAAGGTGGCATCCGGGGACCTCCATAACCTCAGTTTACCCTACTAAGGCACCTCATCACCACTCCACATACTAGTCAGGCCATTCTTTTATTTATTCAATAAACAATTATTTCTCCTAATAAGCCCCCAGTTTGGACCTACTCCTATCATTCCATTTCAGCACACCTCTTCCTGTACCTCTTGTCTGTTCCAATCTTTTCTTCTTCTTTTTTTTTTAAATTTCTTTATTGATTAAGGTATTACATATGTGTCCTTATCTCCCCATTACCCAATCTTTTCTTTAGAGTCTGACTTAGGACCTGCCTCAGCTCCTTCCATGAGGATATGCCAATTGGTACATCCATTTCACACTAACATCTCCCTTCGCTAAACCCCTGCTGAGGTTATCATTGGTATCACTCGCTCTCTCTCTGAAAATTTATTATATAACGACTTACAGTTTTACCCAATGTGTGTGTTTCTTATATTGCCCAATAGATTGTAAGCTCCTGGAAAGCACAATACAATCAATCAAGCTCTCTTTCTCTACTTCTCCTTCTCCCTCTCTCCTATCTCAATTTGTGTTCATTGAGCATTTACAATAGACAAACAACACGTTAAATGCCAAGGTGTGTTAAAAATAAAAGTATGTGTAACCTAATTTTTTCTCACAAAAATCTTGAAAGATAGATATTGTTATCACATTTTGAAAATGAAACTTAGAGAAGTTCAATGACTTGCCCAAAGTCTGACCCACAGTCTGACCTACAGTCTCCATGCTATATGGCCTCCCTATAAAACTGTGCTTCGTATATATTCTTGTCAGTCAACAGCACAATGTCATGTACATCAATAAAACTTGGAAAATACTTACTGAATATAATGTACTTTATGCTAACAATGAGCAACTTGACAGGTGATACCCAATACATATTTCACTTAAGAATAGTATTTTCTACTATGTTGTACACCTGAAACTAATATAATGCTGTATGTCAGCTATAATTAAAAATAAAAATATTATTTTCTAAATTTAGTTTGGTTATAGAAGCTTACTGAGGAGTTCCAGAGTAAAAGTGCTCTCAAATATCTAAATACTTTTAGAATAATAGAAAAGTTAAATGGGCGTTGGGGGAGGACATTAGGTCGAATTCCTCCTTTTGCCCAATGTATTAAAAAATAATATTGCAGGAGATAATTTTCTACCATAGTAGTGCAGTAATAAAGTTGGTTATCATATTACAGATGGAAAAAGCTTACTGCATAACCACTGAGTCCATTTCCCTGGAGACATGCAATTCTATCTGTGGTTTCACATTCCAGAAAGAAATATTCTTATTCCTTATGGAGATTAGTAACATAAGCATTTTAAAGTACTTCCATTAGATCAACCGATACATTTAATGTAATATTTTTACTATATTTAATCGAGACTTGACTTAGCAAGAGATATTTTCTTAATTAAGACTTAATCCTGTATATACAGATTTGAAATTCATTGTTGAATACTGGAAATTTTATTTATCTAAAAAAAGCCACAGTATCTATAACATCCTAGTTATTATTTAAGAGTATTCGGCCTGAGAAAGTTTAAGTGGTGACAAGATTAGTAATAGATTGACTTTCAAATCGTGGCCTCAGTTAAAAGCACAACTTTAAAAAAAACCCACAAAAAAACAGCCTAGCCCTAGCTTGTTTGGCTCAGTGGATAGAGCATCGGTCTGCTGACCAAAGGGTCCCAGGTTCCATTCCCGTCAAAGGCAAGTACCTTGGTTGCAGGCTCCTCCCCCACCCAGTCAGGGCTCGTGCAGGAGGGAACCAATCAATGTGTTTCCCTCACATCGATGTTTCTCTCTGTTTTTCCCTCTTTCTTCCACTCTCCCTAAAAATCAATAGAAAAATATCCTCCAGTGAGGATTAGCAAAAAATGAATAAAAATAAAAAAATAAAAACAACCTATGTTAGTTACTTTTCAAAAGATTGTCTTCAATTTACTGATATGTACTATACTATGAACATCACCAGCCCAGCTTACATACTAAAATAAAACCACTTACAACTAAAATAAAACCACTTTATTTTTTAAAATATGATTTTATTGAGGGAGGGGAGAGGGAGAGAGAAACGCTGATCACATCGATCGTCTGTCTCCTGCAAGCCCCCTACTGGGGACTGAGCCCACTAGCCAGGCAGGTGCCCTAATTGGGAATGGAACCCTTCACCTCTCAGTGCATGGGACACATTCAACCAACTGAGCCACAGCAGCCAGGGCTAAAATAAAACCACTTTAAAACTAATGGACTTTGGGGCTGAGTTATCCATAAATACTTTCAAAGACTTACCTATTTTCAGTCTCCTTCTTTCTTATCAACATTGTTAATTTTGAAATATAACCGAAAGAGAGGTGTTGGGCTTCTGATAGATTAAAAATAAATTTATCGACCATCTTCTAAACTTGGTGAATTGAATATACATGTTTTTATCTGCTATCTCTCAGAACTCTCCTAAAACTACCATAAAGGACAAAAAGAATGGGAGAGTATAATAAAACAACAACAACAACAAAATTGGAAGATAAAAAAAAAGGGTAGATTTAACTAAGCAGAGAAAAATGAAATTAACTGCCTGTAGAGGGAAAAGGCAAAAAGAAGCCTGCTGATTTATGCAGAAGAACTCTAGAAAATTTGGGAATTGGAGACACCAGGTACTGAGATACCTCTTCAATTAACCATATAAAATTTGTTATGTAATCAGCAAACAGAGTCAAATCTAAAAATAGTATTCAAGATCCAGGACAGAGATGGAGATAAAAAGGAAGATGATGAAATAATTCAACTATTATGTTAGTATTTGCTTTCAGCAGTCAACTTTCCAACATAACTCATCCTATAGTGGGATTTAGAAAATACTGATAAGAAACCAAGTTCCTCCCTTAATGTCATCAGGAAGAAACTTTAAAGTTTCTTTTTTAAAATGTAGCCAATATAAAATGAGCTATACACTTAAAAATTGTAACATGCTAACATTTTTTGTTCAGATGAAATAGGAATGTGTTATAATAGAAAAGAAATGAAAAAAGAAGAGTCTAGAAAAGTAATTGTCCAGGTGCAAAATTATAATTAAAACGGAAATATTCTCAGAGTGAAAAATGTCAATCTATCTGACTCATACCAATCATTCCCTTGATCTGTAAGTTATTCCCAAAATGATTCTATTGAGCAGGAATAATGAAGGTGAAGAGGGGGGGAGAATCAGAGGACATAGAGATAATCAGTCCTGTTGTCTGGCTAGATTATTTAATAAACTAGAGGCCTGATGCATGAAAATTCATGCACTGGAGGGGGGGGTCCCTCCACCTGGCCTGCCCCCTCTCACAGTCCGGGAGCCCTCAGGGGCAGGAGGCGATTTGGCAATCAGGGGAAGGCGACGCCCCATCACACCTCTGCTGCTGCTACTGCTGGCAGCGTGAGCCTCAGCCGGCCCTGTAAGGTTACCTGAGCCTCGGGTGGCTCTGGGCGGCTGGGCAGCCGCCATCCGAGGCTTGCCTGTGCCTCGGGCCAGCCCTGGGCGGCTGGGGGGCTGAGAGGACTTGGGGGACTCCAGAGGCAGGTGCGCGGAGCAGCTGGGCCCAGCTGGGGGTGGGCCCAGTCTTGCCGAACGCCTGCTGTCCCGACGGGGCTGAGGGGACTGGGCGCTGCCATCTTGTGGGTGTGGGTGCCACCATCTTTGAGGGCGTGGCAGTCAATTAGCATATTTCCTTATTGGCTGTGGGCACTGCTATCTTTGAGGGCAGGGCAGTCAATTAGCATATTCCTGCGTTATTGGCTGTGGGTGACACCATCTTTGCGATGGTGTGCGGGTCAATTAGCATATTCCCTCTTTATTAGATAGGATTCTCATTCAGATTCCTCTCATCATTTAGTGGGGTTTCCTCAGCTTCTTCTTTTTTTTAAATAAGTCTTTATTGTTCAGATTATTACAGTTGTTCCCCTTTTTTTCCCCCCAAGGCTCCCCTCCACCCAGTTCCCACCCCACCCTCTGCCCTTACCCGCCCACTGTCCTCGTCCATAGTTGTACACTTTTGTTGCCGGGTCAAAGGTCATACACATGGAAAATGTAGCTATTTCCATCAGCGACATGTCCCTGCATTCAGAAAGGTCTCTCATGACTTGTTCACGCTCTACTCAGAAAGGGTACGGAGACATGTAATGGCTTTTAAAATAATGTGTCCTCTTATGTTTAAAATGAGGATTTCGCTACCAAAAGTGAGGAGAAAGCAACACTACAGCTGCTCTCGCCCCTCTCGCCCTTCGGATGATAGTGCATGGGGCTGCGCGCTGGTTCTCGGGCCATCGACGAAGCCGTCTGGGTGGCTCACGTGGTTCCACCGGCTTCCCAGGGGCCATTGCAGCCTCGCAGGGGCCGTCGCAGCCTCACAGTCCTCAGCTTCTTGATAGCCTGATTAAATTTCTCATCCTACAAAGCCCAAGGAAGACCAGTCCCAATACCTAGGAGGCCTTTCCAAAAAGACCAAGATCTCCCTCATGTGATTTAGGCATCTGGGCTCCTTTGTGCACCAAAGTCTAACCCATTTTTAATGTAATTGATAGAATTTCTGGAAACTATTGTGTACCCTAGGAGGCCTTTCCAAAAAGACCAAGATCTCCCTCATGTGATTTAGGCATCTGGGCTCCTTTGTGCACCAAAGTCTAACCCATTTTTAATGTAATTGATAGAATTTCTGGAAACTATTGTGTTGCCTACTGGTGATGCCTTTTCCATGGTATTTTCCACCTTGTGTTCTGTTAGTATGTAACTTCTTATAACAGATCTTAATCTCCTTATGGATAGAGCTCCTTCAAATTTGTAGTCCTTCATTACCACTAACCAAGAAAAACAATACTAAGCTTCTTGCACAAAGAACATTTTCATTAAATACATAATGAATCAAGATTAACAATACTGATGATGGACAAGTCACTATTCCAAAATCCCTGAATGAAACTGTTTGTAGTGGTAAACCAGCAAGTCTTTCAAAATCCAGATCATAGCTCACTTTCTCTTTTCTTTCCTTAATTCTTACTTCCTTAATTTTTAATAGTGATACACCAGTGTATACCTTGATGAAAGGAGATGTGATGATGTTGTACCTGTTTCTAAGACATACTATATAGAGATGCTTTCTCTTCCCAGCTAGTTTCGAAGTTCCTTGAAAGCAAGGACCATACCTTTAACCTCATCACACCATTCATACAGTATTCTGACACAGTATTTACTAGTATTGACCAGGTGCTCCCCATGGATCTGGTGCTTTCTAAGCACTTAACAGGTATTTAATCATTTAACCTGCATGCAGCCCTATGGGGTAGTACTAAACATAAGCAGCTAGTTCAAGGTCACACACTAGGAAGTGGCAGCATCAGGACTTGACCTGAGGCAGTCTTGCTCCAGGAGCATGGCGGTCTTAACCCTTCTACTTAGTGCCTTCTGCACGGAAAACATTAAGTGGCTTTCTGAACAAATGGCTTAATCTAAAATATTTATTAAAGACATGATTTTAAGTAAACAATGGTTCATAAAAGTAGGCAGTGTAGACTAACAGAATCTTGGATTTGGAGGAGTCTTGAGGCTCTCCCCATTTTCCACCCCTCTTCCACCTCCTCAAAAAAATGGCAGGTGGTCATCCAGCATCTGCGAGAAATGTAGAAACCTGGAGATGTGGGTTCTAGTGCCAAGTGTGTTACTAGTCAGACAACCCAGCCACTGTAAACTCCAGTTTTTTCTGCTGTGAAACACTGGCTCTTATGTGACCTGCCCAGCTGCATCCTCCCCTCTGTCACCCACCCCAGGAAATAAGAGGCCCCAACTTACAAATGGATCCAGTTCCAAAAGATGCCTGAAGCCTGTTATTTGGAACTCACAAAATATTTCCTGTACAACATTATAAATGACTAGAGGCCTGGTGCATGAAATTCGTGCATGGCGGGGGGGGGGGGGGAGGGTTATCCCTCAACCTGGCCTGCACCCTCTCGCAATCGTGGACCACTGACTCCTAACTGCTTGCCTGCCTGATTGCCCCTAACCACTCTTCCTGCCTTCCTGATTGCCCCTAACCACTTGCCTGCCTGCCTGATCGCCCCTAACCGCCTCTGCCTCAGCCCCTGCTGCCACGGCTTCATCTGGAAGGACTCCCAGAATGACGTCCAGAACATCGTTCAGCTGTCCGGTCTAATTAGCATATTACTCTTTTATTATTATAGATGGTTGGGACTTCAGGTTTGTCCACAGCACTCTATTTCATTTTCATAATGAAGTTAACTTATGATACTAGTGCAAGAGTAAGAAGTAGAAAAATAACTTCTTCCCTTTTCTGGATTCAATCAACCCTGGACAAGGCTTTGAAATGTGTACTATTTACTTTGGCACCCTCTCACTTCCTTTCCTTTTCCTCCTTTTCATCTTCTAATATCCTTTATTCTAGGGCCCAAACACCCCAGCTGTAGCATCCCATCCAGGCTTACTTCACCCTGCAGAGTCCTTCACTCTCTTCATCCTCTCCATTCCCAACCACAAGCCTAATTTGCAACAACTCTGGTCCCCAACACCCCACCTTGCCCTCCCATCAAACTTCCACTGCCTCAGCAAAGCAGTTCTCAGCTAGATTAGGGAGAAGAAAATCTAATTTAAATGATCTATGAACACCTAAGCATAAGAGCTAACACTTATATAATGCTTTCCTGTGTGCCTGACACTATTCTAAGCATGCATAAATTCTTCAAGCCCTTAAGGATCCTGGGCCATTATTAGTATTACTAGCAGCCCAGTGCACGAAATTCGTGCACAGATGCAGTCCCTAGGCCTGGCTGGCGATTGAAGTGCAAGCATCTGACATGGAAGGTCAGGTCCCAACCGACCTCTGGGCCCTGGGCAGCACCTGAGCCCCTGGGCCCCTGCGCACCCCCATCTGCCTGAGTCACGGTGCCCAAGTCCCCACACGGAGATGCGGTGAGCACGGCCAGATGCCACAGGCCGGGCCCCTGGGCCGCCCAGCAGTGCAGCACGGAAGCCGGGTGGGCAGTGCATTCTTGTGGTCCCAGCAGCTGCGGCCCAGCTCACCTGGAAGATGCCGTGCAGATGCGGGGTGGGCTCCTTGCAGGCACCCAGCACCTGAGTGCGGGGGGGCTACAGGGGGGAGGGCCTTCCCAGGCATTCGAGCCCTGGAGTCCCAGGAGAGGGTAGCAGGAGGAGTGAGAGCGAGCTCCACTGACACCCTGCATTGTCACAGCATCTCCTTCCCCATCACCCCCACCTTCAGGTAGTCGGTGAGAAGTTGCAGCGTGTTGCTGATATCCATCATGTTCCACGCCGCCCCCTGGTGGTCAGTGCACCTTATAGCGAGCGGTTGAACTCCTGGTCAAGGGGACAATTTGCATATTAGGTTTTATTATATAGGATTATTTGTTGTTGTTGTTAATCCTCACCTGAGAATATTTTTTTGCCCATTGATTTTTTTTAAGAGAGTGTAGGAGGGAGGGGGAGAGACACACAGAGAGAGAGACATGGATGTGAAAGAGACACATCGATTAGTTGCTTCCCACACTCATTCTGGACAGGGCAAGGGACCAAGCCTGCAACTGAGGTATGTGCCCTTGACCCAAACCGTTCAGTCCATGGGCCGACACTCTAACCTCTGAGCCAAACGGGCTAGAGCTGGAGCTGCTATTATTATTATTTGCATTTCACAAATGAGGAAACTGAGGCACAGAGAGGTTCAGTAACTTGCCCAAGGTCACCATGCTACAGTCAGTACTGGGGTTGGCCTTTGAATCCAGGCAGTCTGACACCGAAGCCTGTGCTCTCATACTAAACTTCCCAGAGGGACTTGTATCATTAGTATGGAATCCTCCTTAACCCAAATGACTCTCCACCTTTCAGCAGCATAGTAGACAACTGAAAATACTCAAATAGTATTGGAGAAGGTATTCAGGGACAGGCAGTCACCAAGCCAGGTGGCAAATGCCCGAGGAAGTGATGAAAATGAATAAAATAGTGGACTCACAATGGTGGCTTAGACTGTATTGTTTCCTCAAGAGCACAACCGGAAGAATGCTCTTCCCATCCACAGAGAAAAAGGCTTGCTCCTGTTTTTCATGGGTATCCCATTCTACCTCTCTCTTTCTAATGTTGATATAGACAGACAAGAAATGGTTGGCATTTCTCATAATGCACTGCTAAGAAAGACAACAGTGTCCATGGTGACTGAGGCCCTCTCTGTGACAACGGGGGAGCACATGTGCCCTGTAGAGGAGCTGTCTTTCCCAGCCCCAACTAGTGAATAGTCTGCAGGCAAGCACACAGTATGACTCCAGAGCCTAGTCTCTTAGTTGCTTTGAATACTGCCTGGGTTCAAGTGACTCACCTAGATCACATTTTTTAATGAACTCCATTGTAATATATTCACTTTCATGGTTGCATCTATGAATAAATTAGAAAGATGTCTATACTTATCAGGACTCCTTCAGTTGCAAGTGCCATAAACCCAACTCAAATGATCTTTAAAACACACTCACACCTGGCCAGTGTGGTTCAACGGTTGAGCATCAACCCAGGAACCAATAGATTGCCGGTTCAATCCCTGGTCAGGGCACATGCTTGGGTTGCAGGCTTGATTCCCAATAGGGGGCAAGCAGGAGGCAGCCAATTGATGTTACTCTCTCATTGGTGTTTCTATCTCCCTAGTTCTCTCCCTTCTCTCTCTAAAAATCAATGAAAAAAAAACATATTTAAGAAAACAACAACACACATGTGTGGGGGTTCAAGGACGCAATGTCGTACCTGAACTAAATCTAGGGGACCAAGCAATATAGTCAGGTCCCCTCATTCCACCTCCCAGATTTTCTTATATTGGAAAGTAGACCTCTTCTACTTCTACAGATGAGGAGATAGAGGTTCATATGCACCTCCTTCCAGCCCCATAATCTAGAAATGAGAATAGGTTTCCACTCTATCTCTGGCTGAAAAGTCCCAGGGAAGAACTTTGATTGGTTCATCTTGGGTTGTCTGTTCACCTCTGACCTACCACTTCACCTGGGGAATTGGATTACTTTGATTAGCAGGCAACTTTATTGACTTGTCACCTTATAGGCAGAGAGCAGGTGGCAGAGTACTGTGATTGACAGCCACCAAGCTCTAGTAAAGTACAAAGGGACAGTTCTCCAGATAAAGGGTGGCTCTGGCAATCAAAAACTACAGCTGCTCACTATAATGTTCAATGTTATGCCTAGCTTGAAAATTAGGGAAATTAAAGACACAAAAAATAGCTTACATCGGACGACTCAAAAGCACAGAGCTAGCTTTAGTGTATTGTGACTTAGTGTATGTCTTTAAAATTACGATCAATGTCTAAATAAAAAGTGAAAAATTCAGTCAATCCTATAGACATTTCTAAATATTTACTTATTTTTGGTGTTTTATGAAAAATATGGATAATTGACTGATTCCCTTTATTTTTCTATCTGGATGCTTTAATGCTATATAAGCCCAGTTAAATGTCATTTAGAACATGTAACCTGGTCATGATTACATAATAAGAAAAAACATTAGATTTAATAAGTGACTTAGTGCTTTGCCACATGTTTACTCTCAACAAATTAGAGCTAAACCAGAGAACTAATAATCGGATAAAATGGAGAAACTGTGTTACCATTACATTTCCATAATAGAGTTGAATAGAGAACTAAAATCAAGATATGTTCTATTTAGCCCTGGCTGGGTAGCTTTGTCCAGATACACCAAGGTTGTGGGTTCAGTCTCCAGTCAGGGCACATATAAACAGCAACCAATGAATGCATACGTAAGTGGAACAAATTGATCTCTCTTTCTCTCTCCCCCCTCTCCCTCTCTCTCAAATCAATCAACAAAATTTTTAAAAATATATATGCTCTATTAAAAAATTAGAAAATCATTTGAGTCTTTATATATATTTACTCTCCTTTCCCACTATATTCAATTGGTGATTCATGCAATGAAATATGAGGATGTCAAGGGAATTTTCTCTTCAAAGTTAATGCTTTGCCTGTTTCTCTTTCAGCATATTCACTGTCAGTACAGCATATTAATGCCCAAATTCCCAGCTGTAATATGGTGTGTGAAAGTAAAATAAGCATTTAACTTTGTATTGTTAAGACAGACTTCTTTCCTTACTTGTTACATAAAACACATTTGTTGAAGTCATCCCGTGAGACAGGTCCTGTGCTAAACACTGTTCACATATAATGAGTTGAGTCCCCACAACCACCCTGTGAGAAAGGCCATCTTACAGGTGCAAAAACTGGGGCATTCATTTCATCCTAAAAAATAAGTATCTGAAATAAATAATGTTTGGATCCTCTAATTCTGATGAGGAAACTGAGGTATAGAGAGGTGTTGAAAATTACCTAAGTTTATAGAGGTAATTAGAGGTGAAACTGGGATTTGAACCCAGGAAGTCTAGTCCTTTAGATTAAGCTCTTTAAATATATATATATATAATTTTTTTTAAAAGAGAGAGAAAGGAAAGGAGAGGGATAGAGAGATAGAAACACCGATGACAGAGGAACATCATCGATCAGTTGCCTCTTGCACAACCCTCACTGGGCATTGAGCCCACAACCCGGGCTTGTGCCCTGACCAGGAAATGAACCAGCGACCTCTTAGTTCCTGGGTCGATGCTCAACGCTGAGCCATACCAGCTGGACTTGAGCTTAAGCTCTTAATCACCGTTCTATATCTCCTCTAATTACTTAATGGTTAGTATAGTAAGTATAAACTTATAACTGATGATAGATAATATTAACCATAAAATATGTATGAAACCTTGTAGTACTAGGATACTCCTGGCCAAATTCTTCCCTATAGATCTAAAGTAAACATGACATTTTCCCCACATTTCTCCCTTTTTGAATAAAAAGTAGAAATAACTAATAATAACTCTAACTTATTATTTTCAAGTGAAATACACCAAGATCTGTATGCACATTTCTCCAAAAGAGAAAATTTCACAATATTGCAATAATAGAACATGTAAGCATTACATGTTCTTATGCAAAAAAAAAAATCTTTGTCCTGACCCGTGTCCATTGCCTATTTAATGCGACAAATAAAGAGCTAAAAAAGGAGGTGGCCATGAAGGTCATCTGAAATTTTGTTGTTGGGCAAATGAAAGAGTAGGGTAATGACTGGACCTCTTCACAGCCAATTAATTTTGCTCCAAGAAAAAGGACCTAAAGCATGAAGGCATGAAACAGACCAGCATACTTCAATGGGGGGATAGGGAATCGAGGAGAGAGAAACCAAAGAACTTACATGCTTATATGCATAGTCCATGGACACCAACAACAGGGTAGGGGCTGGGCGTAGGGGGATAAAGAGGGGAAAATGGGAGACAATGAAATATATATATACACTAGTGTATGTGTGTGTGTGTGTGTGTGTATAAATAAGTATATATATATATATATATATATATGTATATATATATATATATATAATAAATTTTAAAAATATTTATTTTTTACGATTCCCTCTTGGTAAATTTTTAAAAGCTGAAAGATACCACACACTCACAAAATATTGATCTAAAAAAGATGATATCTTTATTAATTAACCGCCTAAAACACTTCTATAATGCTATTTTTCCTGCATTTTAAAATTTGGATAATCTTTATATAAAAACTATTTTGCCATATCACTTTATATAGAGAAAATAGGAATATAATTCATTCTACTGGCTTGGTTGATCAATAAATTTTTTTTCTTTCTTTTTTTTCTTTTTATTTATTTTTGTTAATCCTCAACCGAGGATATTTTTCCATTGATCTTTTTAGAGAGAGTGGAAGAGAGAGGGGAAAGACAGAGAGAAACATCAATGTGCGAGAAACACATCCATTGGTTGCCTCCTGCACGCACCCTGACCAGGGCCTGGGCCGAGGAGAAGTCTGCAACTGAGGTATGTGCCCTTGACTGGAATTGAACCTGGGAGCCTTTGGTCCATGGGCTGACCCTCTATTCACTGAACCAAACTGGCTAGGGCTCAACAATTTTTTTTAATATTGATAATTGGGATGCACGAAGTACTCAAAGTCCCTTACAGATGTATTCATAGTTTATAATACTACCCTACAAATACAGGATTCTACTATGTTCTATTTTTCCCTATTTCCATCAAGAAAGGAAAAAAAATGTGTGACATGTTTATCATTGCATGTACTGCATAATTAGGTATATTCCTGATGGGAAAAACTTTTGTTTTGATAGGCATTAAAGATAGCAGAATTTTCTACTTAGAATTTCATATGTGTGAAGATGAAGACATTTCCATGAATTTGCTTCTGACTGTATATTTCAAACCTTTGTTCTCTTCCAATCTCCACACAGTTTTGATGCACAGGACATGCTCATATTGTAATATGACTTCTGGCCCAGGGCCTTCCCTGTCTCATTGCCGGGTGAGAGCAGACTCAGTGGGCTGCAGAAGCATTCCCAGAAGCTGTTCTGATATAGGGAAGCCAGCAATGACTTAACTATTTATAGAAGTGATTGTGAGCCGCTAAACCTAAGCAAAATATATCCCTAAGTCAACTCCTCCTTTTCCAGATTCCAAAAATGCCTATGACAACTCCAATGCCACCCAACTCAAGAGGAAGTATGATTGCAGAAACGTAAAAGAACAGAGATGAAAGCCTTGACTGACTGCATTTAAAATACCTGTTTTTGCATATTTTATAAAAGTATATGAATGTGTGAACATATTATGAAGGCTCCTCCCACAGTCTTGAGAGGAGCCAGGAAACTTATGTTTTAATACTTTTAGTAAGAGTGCTGGCAGGCTTGTTAAATGTTTGCTAAATGAATAAATGAACCAAACATGAGAAACTTGCATTCCAGGAATCTCTCTTGTGAAGTAGGAATTGTCTATCTGCTCCTGTCTATCAGGGCTAGGAGAGATTCTCTTTTATTAATTCCATTCTCATCAAATCTTTGGATAAAAAGCTTTTCCCCAGACACCTTGCTTCGGGGGAGATGGTGACCACACATAGCAGTATTCTGGTTATGGAGAAAGTATGTTTCCCATTGCAAACAGAGAAGTTGTCAATTTGGTTAGACACCAGTCTCTTGTATAGCTGAGTCCTGAGATTCTGACACCTCAGAGCACAGAAAAGTGGCACCCCATTGTACTGCCACTTGCAGTCATCCAGGCTGGCCCTTCCCAGGGAGATGCATATAAGTCATTCAGCCATCTCTAAACTGACACTCTGACAACTCTGTTGACTCAAAATAATATTCAGTTGGGTGAGAATTATTAACTGGTTATACAGAGGTGAGGTTTAAAAGGGGAGGTAAATGCCCTTTATCTACTATCTTTTTATACTTAAAAAATTAATGCTATTGTTGTAATAACTTAAATGATTAAAAAAATTACTTGCCAGTATGTGGGATTAGGAAATAATTTTTTGCAGCCACAGACAAGCAGTTCTTAAACTCTCTAGGACAAAGGCAGCAAAGAGCAGAAACTGCTTATCACCATGTCACAACTGACCCCATTGTTCTTATGGAGTTTTTTTAGGACTGAAAGCGCCCAGACCCCACTGACCTCCCATTGTACAGACAGGAAACCCAGGACCACGGGTAAGTTACTCCTGCAAGGTCTCATGGCTAGCGATGAATGTGGGGACTCTGGAATGGGGTTAGGATATTATTTTTGGGAATTTTAAGAAATTCAGACTCGAGTGTCACAGAGGAAGATATATAATGAGCCAGCTGCTGTCCCAGATGGTTTGCTGAAGGGGAGGCAGATCCCCCCACATTAGCCAAGTTAACAGCTGGGAACAGTTGGAGGCAACTGTCAGTTCTTAGGACTTTGAGCTTGCAAAAATCTTGCAATATTAGGGAATGGTCGCTCCTCCTGGTCCCATCCATCACTCACTGGAAGGTGACTGGGCCCACCAGCTGTCACATACAGACTTATTCCTAGCTAGAGCAAAAAACTGGAGTTCCAGGGAAGATAAAACCAATGTCAACCAACGGAACACTGGAATTTGGAAGAAAGTCCTCAGGGGAGGTTGGCCTTGTCTTCTTTAAGAAGAGATAGGAAAGAGAGGAAAGCGTGGCAAGATAAGATAAAAAGTCTTAAATACACGCCTCCAGGGGAAACAGGGCAGTAAAAAATTGATGATCTCTGGAAGGATAAAGAAGGGACATTGTCTCCCAGGAGGGGAACCAAGTCTTGGGGTTTTAGGTGTAGGAAGACTTTTCACTGTGTAATCTTTTGTGCATTTAGGCTTTGGAATTATGTGAAATTTTAATCTATTTTTTAAAGAAACATTAGATTTTAAACATGAAAATAAGGGAATCTTCCTTAAAACTATAGCGGTTATTTAACAAGGATATGAGCAGCTCAGTAGAACAGGGGCCTTTTGTGGGGGTCCCAGCTACGTGGCCAGGCTGTGCTGCCTCCAGCCTCGGGTAGGAGCAGCTGCCATGGATTCTGCCATCGCTTTCTAATAGGAGGCCAACACACGTCCCTCATTCTTTTCTAATGTTTCCTGCTGTAACTACTAGATACCTCCCTGAAACTAAATATTTCCTTTTTTGGAGAAGGATTAAGTATAGGCAGAACCCTATTTTAACAGCTATCATCATGCTGTCTAGTTCAATATAACAAAGGTTCTGTCTTGGCCAACAGCCCATACGAGCAGGGTTTTGCTCATATATTTGTATACATGAAGGCAATAGTAAGGATTTTATATACACACATGCATATATCATAAGTAGATATATACATATGTTATTTTTGTATCTATGTGTGTGTACACGTATATACATACTTTTTAAGAAAATTTTTTTAGAAACACAGCATTATAAGAACTCAGATCTATAGAGGATGGCATCAAATAGGATATGAAGTAATCAATGTAGCACGTTAGGATGTAGCAACGGAGATGAGTGTGCAGCATTGAAAAACACAGCACTCAAGTGGCAGTAGAGCATAGCCATTTAAAGATGGACTCTGGAGCCAGGCAACTTATAAACCCAGATTCTCCACCTAAGCAACAATGCAGCTTTTATTGGGATACTCAAAATCCTAATGTAGTCTCAGGTTCAGACATACAACACTGCATTCTAATCAGGGCTCACGAGAGAACCCCCTGTGACCTGCACTGGCCAGGCTCCATCTAGAACAGTAGGTTTTGTTCTGGGAACCTGGTAAGAGGGTCATTGGCAAACTGGAGTCTGTCCAAAGGAAGGCAACCATAGGAAAGAGCTATCTCACACGCGTCAGTCAGGATATTTTTGGTTGAGAGTAACAAAACACTAGAATCAAACTGGGCTAAGCAAAAGAGTACTTATTGACTCATGTAATTGAAACCACATAATTCTGAAGAACTGCTTTCAGACAAGGCTTTTCTGGGGGTTTACATCAGGCGGCCAGAACTCAGGTTTTTTCTCCATCTCTCTACCAGCTTTTTGGATATTGGCACCGTTTTCAGGTAGGCTCTTCTTTTTTTGGTCCAAGGGAGATGTCAACAATTCCCAAGGTTCCATGCATCCTCAACCCATCCCATACCTTAGATCCAAAGAGCTGAAGACCTGAAATTTACTCTGATTGGATGGGCTCACATCAAGTACCCGCCCCTGATGCTATCCCAGTGGCCAGGAGAATGGAATGGACTTCACCATAGGAGCAGGGGTGGGGTCAGCTTCTCCAGACCACATGGATTTCCACTTGGAAATTAGGATTCTTGAGAAAAGAGAACAAATGGATGCTGCAGAGTTGTAACAAAGGGGCACACTTCATAAGGAACATCAAAAGAAATAGGGGTCCTTAGCTTGAAGAAGAGCAGGCATAAAAAGAACACGGTAATTGTCTCTGAAGATTTGAAAGTAACTTGTAATTGGCACTTTGAGTTGGAGGGGGTCCCTTCAAATCTCCCCTCTGTGGTCAGTTGGTCAGAAGCACAGGTAAGAGCCTGGGCTGTGGCTGTGTTTGGATTGGGGAATGGCATTCTTCTGGGACCGAACTCTTAACCTGTGGAATTTGATGCTACCTCCAGGTAAATAGTGTCAGACTGAGTTGAATTCTTATACCTTGTTAATGTCTGGGAATTGTTTGTTAATGTGGGGGAACAGCCCCGCAACACATTGGAATTGGGTCTGGTTACTCATAGAAAGTTTAGTTACTCATAGAAACAAATTTATCCAGGGGAAAACATCATTGCAAAGAAATAAACATGCCTATGGGATTTTTCAGAGAAGTCTTTAAGTTCTTTAGTGCTTAGGTATGTGAAGTACAGAACAGCCTTTGTTATGGATTTGTTTTTGATGAGTTGGATAGCAATGACACATTTCTTAGGCTTGTTTGGAAATGTGTACTGAAATCTTATGAACTCTGCAGTTCCTATGGTCACATATTTTTTCTTAATAATTGTTAAATGATGTGTTTTTTTCTAAAACTCATAAGGGAGTATGACCTCCTTTAACCAGCAAGTCTCAATGTTCAAGAAATTTCCTTTATTTTTACACTAAGCTAGACATTCCATTTCCCAGGTTCCCTTTCAATTTAGCAAATCTTCATACACTCAGCTTCTATACTAAGGCCTGTGAGGGATTCATAGAGAAGACACAGTGGGTTGGGTAATTTTTACATTATTAGTTCTTCAGAGGGGCCACCCTTCCCCATGTCTACCCTCATCATCCTCTTATGGTTCTCTTGTTATTCCTTCTCAGAGCCTATGATTCTTTCACTTATCTACTTGTGTATCAGGTGTCATGCCAACAGGATATACGTTCCAAAGGCAGAGACTTTTCTGTCTTCCTCATTGTTGTGTTCCCAGCAATTTATAACAAGGTGCCTGACAGAGGAGACTGAATAAGTGTTGGTTGATTGCTGAATGAATAAGGCTATCTCCAGAACCTAGCAGTGCCTACCACAAGACAGGTGCTCTGTGGCTCTTTCTTCACAATGGATGAACAGGCCTGAAGGGTTAAGGAAGGAGGCAGGGTTTGATCTGGTCCTACAGGGAAACATTCAATATTTTGTCTGTTCAGAACAAGTTATTTTGGGACATGATTCTTAACACCAAGTGGGGGCTCCCGTAACGGGAAGTGCTTCGGAGGAAAGGCACGTGGCTCGAGCTGAGCCAATCACTGTTCTCCACTGCCCTGGGCACACTGATCAGTCCCTGCAGAGGCACAAAGCTCAGCCAGGTCAGTCACTGTCCTTTAACTAATATTTGTCAAGCTTGAGCTAGAAGAGAGATACTCCTTTTTTCTTTGGCCAGAAAGCTGGAAGAATGTGTGCCCAAGGCAGTGATGTCTTCCATTCCAATGGAGGAAGCCGATCTGGGAGGATGACGCCAACAGGCAGAGATTCAAAGGCAGGAGATGGCCAGAGAGCCCCAACGGCCGGGCTCCAGCTGACACATCCTTTTCAAGTCTTAACTGTTCAGCTTCAAACCTGTGAGCCAACCCAGTCTTCTCTCATAAATAATCCCCTCAAAAACAAAACACTTGAGCAGCTAGGTTGAGTTTGAGACTCTCAACTAATACAAATGTGAGTGGGCAGACAGGAATAGGGAGGGGTTCTGGACAAAAGCACAGGAGTAGATTAAATAGGATTTTTAGGAAAGCTCACTTTCCTAACTGAACATTTACATGATAGTGATGACCTTCAGCCAATGCATATTACCGCTCTCTCTAGTATGGTCTGCATTTGCAGTTAGCTTTAGCCTTAAAATAGGAAATGAAATGTGATAACATGAGGAAATACTTAAAATATAAAGCTAAGTGGTAGGAGATGGATGGATATGAATAAATATAAAGCAAGAGGACAACTATAAAGCCCAATGATATGGTGAAACTGCACAAACTTTAGAGTCACACGCTTTGATTTGAATTCAATTTCAATTCCTAGGAACGTGACCTTGCACACATTGCTTTGCGTACATTGCTTAACACTGAGCCTTTGGTTTTCTCATCTGTAAAAGAGGGGTAATATCACTCAGGGTTGCTGACCAATTAAATAACAGAAAGTATGTAAACTCCTTAGCACAGTGCCTGGAATTTAATAAATGTTACTTTCCCCCCTTTATGTTAAAAATAAAACTCACTACATTACAATTTTAAAAATACTTTAAGAAACACATCTAACTAAATGTTAATAGTACTTGTGTTTGAATGCATTGATTTATTCAATGAATATCTATAGAATGCTGACAATGGACAGGGACTAGGCATACAACAATGAACAAAATGGAAAAAGTCCTTGACTTCATGATGCTCAAATTCCTCTGGATAAAGACAATACGCAAATAAATATATTAATGTGTGGGTCACATGGCCTGAAGTGCTATAGATGGGGAGTGCCAGGTGTTTGTGTGTGTGGAGGTGGCTGTGCAAGAACTTTGAACCCACGGTCCTAAAAGCCTCACTGAGAAAGTGGTATCTAAGCAAAGACTTGAAGGTGAAGAAGGATGGGAGAACTATGGGTGGCTTTTTTCTTTTTCCTCATATCTACTTTTCTGATTTTTTAAATGAGTATTTGGAAATTGATTGTTAAAATAAAAAAATTTAAATGGAAACTAAAATCAGAATCTTCCTAAAAGCATTTATTATTATAACTAACTTACCTGTGATGTTTGGTTTTAAAATGTTCTTTCTTATTATTTATTCTCAAAACACCATAACACTATTAAAGGGCAAGTAATATTTTTATCCCTGTTTTACAAATTGAAAATGAGCTTCTGAAAGGTCATACAATGAATAAGTGTTAGAATGGATTCCTGAAATTCAGATTTTCATGCTCTAGATCCCACATTCTCCGTTACGTTCAGATTTCTTACAGTACACATACATAGCATCATCCATCTTTTCTTGAAGTTTATCTATTCATCTATACCTTCACAGGCACTGTTGAATAACTTCTAACAAGTCAACAGTTATTCATTGTGATCACTCAAGTGGGAGCTGCAGCAATTGAATAGTCCTTACACATATGAGAGTATATGGAAATTGAGTGGGGTTATATTATTGAATAATATGGGTGTTATTTAGTATGATGCTTTTTAAATGTTACCCTATCCTAATTTTTTTCTTTTTTTTTTTTCTAAATTGTTTTGTCTAGAATCGTAATCAATGACATACTGCTAATGTCATATCAAGGTTATGTTCTGGAGTAATCTGTGTGTAGCCATTGTGCTCAGTGACACTTTTTACCAAAAATGAGAGTTAGAAAAGGTGACTTGAGCTTGTTGGGGGGGGGCGGGGTGTCGAATAGTCCATTCTTCTGAGAGCCGTATCCCCAGTTGATAGTTCTCTTCCTGACTTCCTTTGCAAACTTTCTGCACACCCTTGTGATAGTTTTAGCTCAAACCCAGCATTTTTATTGCAATTCAGAATCAAAACATACAATTAAACTAAGCACAGTAGTGATGTTCTAACTAAAATGTGTAGTTATAAGAAAATATAGTTATTAAAAATGTTGGCTTAGAGATTGGTATAATTAACCTTATAATCTTTCAACAAAAAACATGCCTTTTCTGTTTGTTAGAAAACTAAAAAATGTGTCTGAGTTTTAGAAGCAGTAGATTAAAATAAAGTAGAAATGGCTTCTTGTTCCCATAATTCAAAAAAGAAATGAAAAAAAGAGTGAAGGAGAGAAAATTACTTAGCTGAGAACCAAATCATTTCTCTCAAAAAGAGTATCTTGATGTAGAGATATGTGGATATGGCTATAAGTTAAATGAGATAAAATATGTAAAAACACTTCAAATAGTACAAAGTCGGCATCCAATGATCTGTTTGTTGCATCTTCATCTGTACATTTGTACAAAAAGCAGAACATTTGGAAATGATGTCATTCATCATTTCTGCCTTCTACAAATTCTTTTATCACTATTTCCACAATTACATTAGCTCATTGACTTTGGTGTTAAATTCAATGAAATGCTTTTAAATTGAGCATCCAATATACTCCTGGCATCGCATATATTTTTGAAGGCTTACATTAATGAGCACCCCTTTAAATTTTGCTTTTCCTCCCAAACCTCAGAGAAGAGTCAGCATTGGGGTGGAGGCTTTCCTAGATCAGGGTTGATTCATAAAGGGCACGGTGTATTTAAACTTGTGTCATAATCACAACTTGTACAAAAGTATTCAAATATTTAAAAAGCAAACTAGAAATCCACACATGAAACCTATATGTACATGTTGACCAATGTCACTCCAATAAAATTTAATTAATAAAAAAAGGCAAACTATCCCTAGCCAGTTTTGCTCAGTGGATAGAATGTCAGCCTGCCGACTAAAGGGTCCAGGGTTCAATTCTGGTCAAGGGCACATACCTCGGTTGCAGGCTCTTCCCTGGCCTGGGCCTGGGCAGGGTGTGTGCAGGATGCAAACAATCCATGTGTTTCTCTCACATCCATATTTCTCTGTGTCTTTCCCTCTCTCTTCCACTCTCTTTAAAAATCAATGTAAAAATATCCTCAGGTAAGGATTAAAAAAAAACAAAACTAGATAGTTTGAAGGGCCAAGAAAAACTGCTTTGATCCGTAATGATTTTACTGCATGCAGGTTCTGCCTTGCATTGGTCTGTACATTTATTAGCTGCAGCTTACAAAGTATTTTGTGAACAGTAAATGCTTTAGTGAACAGAAAACTCCAAGCAGAGATGATTAATATAGCTATTCTATTTCACAGAAAGTCCCTGAGCTGTAATTCTTGCTTCTGTGCTCTTCAGACTTCATCACTGGCAAGAATGAACTCTTCACTGCTAGGGAAGAGAACCTGGGAACCAAAGTGAATGCAGTGCTATTCAAGGGGCAGTTTCTAAGCTCTCCATTGCCAGAGTACTTAAGTACCCAGCTGAAGATGGGTGACCAGGAATGCTGGCAGAAAACACAAATTAATATTTTTTCTACCTTTCCCTGGGGGAAATGTGGAAAACAAAACTCTTCTATCATGAATTTTAGAGTTCGAGGACTCCACTCTTCAACTACAGAGTGGGAGTGAGGCCTGGGAAGGAAGTATAGTGGGAAAGGTTATTTATAACCAAGACAGGCTGCTATTCTTCATCCTCCCACTGCCCACCAGAAAAACTAAAAACTTGAGTCAAGGGGTTTTGAAACAGACTGATCCACCATTAGTTCTTGGGATGAGGAACTGGTCTAGGCTGATTAGAAGACCTACTGAGAGAAAATCTATGGAGATAATTTCAAATACAGCAGCAATTCAGGACTACCCATGCCAGATGGCTTTAAAATTTTTCTTTAAGTGGCAAAATATACCTGACATAAAATGTACTGTTTTAACCAATTTTAGGTGTACAAGTCAGTGGTATTACTACATTAATTATAGTCATGAATAAGTTCATTCATTGATTCAACAAATCTTAATTGAATGCATACTATGGGGCAGGCAGCATGTCTGTGAGCGCAACAGAAATCCTGGTTTTATGGGAGTTTTCTTCAAAAGAGCACAGAGATGCAGAAAACAGACAGCAAACATAATAAACAAACAGACTATGCGGCATGTCAGACCATGATCAGGGCTGGTTTACGGCTCCTGTGTTTTTCCAATAGCTCAGAGACCTTTGCTCATCTGTCTCTTCCCCTGCCTTCTATGACTGCTAGTGATTTTGGAGAGTCCACTGGTTACCCGATTGGGTAATTAATAAAGGAGATGTGTTCATTCGAACTGATCATTTACTTTATGCAACAAACTCTGAGGGCAACTGGGCCGTCGATAAAGGAGGGTAAAGGTCTCTGCTACACAAAAATAGTGTGCATTCCCCCAACAAAACACTTCTCTCTTTGAGAATAAGTGTCAAGGTACAGAATTCAAACAGAAATACATACTTTCAGTAATGTGATGCTTTTTTTTTTTTAAGAGAGGGGTTTGTATAGAAATACTTGCATTTTGAAAAGCCTTTCTCTCAAAAAACCTAAAGAGGCCAAGGAGGGAAGGGGTGAGGAATAAAGTGGTTTATTGTGCTTGGTAAAATGACAATGGAAATGGGGCCTAAAATGGTTTCTTTTTTCAAGTGCAAGATGCTCCCTAAATATGTGTACCTTCTGCTTAGGCTCTTTCAGGTTGCCAGGGGCACTTATATACTGTAACAGAAGTTTACTTGAAGAGTACATAGGGAGGAAAGTAGCAAGTCCATGATTGTGAAACTGGGCCACACCTTGACCATGATTAAAATTAGCATACCCATGTGGGGCAAAGGGACACCTGTGCCTCCACGTGCAATACGCCAAAAGGATGCAATATTACTAATGCATATTCCAGCCAGAAACGCCTAACCTGGGAAAATGTCAGGCAAAATCAAATTGAGGGGAATGCTATGAAATAACTGAGCTGATTTCTTTAAATATGGCAATGAAAGACAAAGAATGGTGGAGGAACTGTTACAGATCAAAGGAGACTAAAGAGTAGGCTGGCCAACTGTCCCCGTTTGCCAAGGACTGAGTGGTTTTCCAGGACACAGAACTTTCAGTGCGAGAACTGCTAAGGTCCAGGTAAACAGAAATGAGTTGTTCCTTATGTCGCTCATAAGGAGACCTAATGATTAAATGCAGTATGTGAAATGCATGATTCTAGACGGAGGGGCGGGGGGAGCTATAAATAACATTTTGGGACAATCCACAGAATTTGAACATGGGCTTAAAAATTGTATTGATGACCATTTTAACTATTTTTAGGTGTCTAGTTCAGTGTCCTCAAGTACATTCACAATGTTGTGCAACCATCATCATTATTCATTTCCCAAATGTTTTCACCTTTCCAAACAGATACTCTATGCCCATCAAACAAAGCTGCCCATTTCCCTTCCCCAGCCTCTGAGAACCACCATTCTACATTCTGTCTCTATGAATTTGACTATTCTAGGCACCTCATATAATGGAATCATGCAGTATTTTCTCTCTTATGATGGGTGTGTTTCATTTAACATGTCCTCAAGGTTCATCCATGTTATAGCATAAATTAGAATTTCATTCCTTTTCAAGGCTGGATAATATTCCATAGTATGCATATACCACACTTTATTTGCCCACTCATCTACTGATGAATGTTTGGGTTGTTTCTACCTTTTAGCTATTGTAAATAATGCTGCTATGAACACTGATGTAGAAACTTGGACTTTTAAAGTATTACATCAATGTAAAATTTCCTGAATTTGATACTTGTATTGTAGTTGCATGAGAAAATATCCCATTTATGACAATATACACTGAAATATTAGGAGATGAGGAGGCATTCTCAAATGCTTGAGAGGCAAAGGAAATGTGGCAAAATGTTAAAGTCGGGTGAATCTGGGTAAAGAGAATGTGGGTTCTCTAAAAGATTCTTGCAACTTTTCCATAACTTAAGAATTTAAAAAATACATGGGAAATTAAGAAAGAGAGCAACTGCACTTGGGACAACCAGGCCTTGTGGAGAAAAAAATCTATGAGTAGCAGGACCTCACAGAGCTGAAATGTAATCAGGTGAGTGGAAGGTAACTCAGCATTTGTCACGGCTTCACTGGTACCTGGTCCCTCTGAGCAGAAGCTGCCACTGCACCCTTTTCTAGGGCTCTGCTGCTCTGGTTTCTCAACTGCTCTCTGCTTCTTCTTTAGCTGCTGCTGTTCCTACCAACCAATTTCTAGTATATCCCGTCCTCTCTTCCTCTTGCCTTCAGCTGGCTCACAGTTTCTGCTTCCTCATGGCTTTTGCTTCCTCTTCTCTACGTATGTGCATTGGCTGCTGCTGTCATCTTCTGGTCCCGGCAGCTGCGGTGGGGTCATGTGGTACAGAGTATGAGTCTTTGCCTAGAAAGAGCTGCAGCCATACCATGTGAGCACGCTGCTTCGCCAGTCCAGCCCAGCTTCAAAGACTATGCCTGGAATGCTTGGTGCGGTTTAGGGAACTGGCATTGGGGGGTGGGGAGTGAGGTAGAGAGGAAAAGCAAACCATCAAATCTCACCCCAGGCCTTATGATTCATAATTGATTCATCTTGAAAATATGTGAGAGAAATAGAAACTATGTGTAAAAGTTCAAGAGAATTGGAGGAGACAAGATGTCATTGTACTATTGGAGAAAATTAAGATTGGGTATCAGGAAGCCTCCCCCCCTCCCTCTCTCCCTCCCTCCCTTCCTTCACCTTCTCACTCTTAGCATTTAGTGGGCCAGCATGCCCCTTCTCTCCATCTCCCTGACGCTCCTTGGTATAGGCCCTGTGTAATTTCTCACTAGTTTCTTGCCCTACCTTCCTGCCCAGTGTCCCTGTCCCCAGTCTGGTTTCCTGACTCCTTCCCAAGTGACTGTCCAAAATGCTAATATTATATTTCTGTTCCTGGTTGAAAATCGTTCGATGGTTTCCCACTGCTTTCAGATTAATGTCCAATCATAAGAGTTAGTCTTTCTTAATCCATCCCTGCTGCTTCTTCAGCCTCAGGCGTTAATCCTCTCAGCCTCACCTCAGGCTAGAGCCATGGTTCTCAACCTTCCTAATGTCACAACCAACCCTTTAATACAGTTCCTCATGTTGTGGTGACCCCAACCATAAAATCATTTTCGTTGCTACTTCATAACAGTAATTTTGCTACTGTTATGAATCGTAATGTAAATATCTGATATGCAGGATGTATTTAGGCAACCCAAAGGTGTCGCGACCCACAGGTTGAGAACCGCTGGGCTAGAGGTACCAACTAGCTGTGGTTCCCAACAGCTCAGGTGCTCTCACATTTCACTGACTTTTACTCCTGCCTCAAATAACTTTCTTTGCCCCTCCACCTGTGCTTAAATCCTACCACTTTCCTGGACACAGGTCCAGTGTCATCAGGTCTTGGGACCCTTTCTGACTGCCCTCCAAGGCTTCCCTACCGTCCTGGGCACGCAGCCGTCCTAACACTGACCAAGCTGCACGGTCACTGCTGTTTGGGTTGGCTCGATGGTGAGCCTGCAAACAGCAAGGACTCTGTTTTGTTCATCTCTGACGTGTACGGCACCGGCCAACCATTCGTTAAAAGAATGAATGAAGCTGAAATCTTTTATGGGACTCTCCTGATTATAATAATCATGTAGTGATAATGTTAAATCATTTTTGCAAATGCAGTCATTTTTCAAGTCATTAGAACTGGAGGTTTACTGATTGGACAGATGCGCTTTGTCTAATTCGGATTCAATCATTCCCTTTCCCACCATCCCTTCTCTGTCTGGTTCCTATAACTCGAGAACAAGAACATTGCCATCTGCTTGTGGAAACACCCAGGAATTCTCCCACCAACAGATCTGTTGTTGTTATTGTCATATTGTTGTTGTTGTGTGTGTGTTTAACAAAAAAGAAAAAGAAAAAAAAAGAAGGAAGGAAGGAGGGAACCGGCTAGAGGAGGAGGCAAGACGGCAATGTGGATCATGTTTGCTTCACTGTAGGCCTCTGTTTTTCCTACTGCCCATCTGTGTTGTTTTTTAGGCCTTAAGGAGGAAGGCCAGGTCCTCTTGTTGCTCACCTCGGATGGGAACCTGCTCAGAAGCAGGGGACCTGGCCCAGAGTGACTCAAGAAAACTTCCGTCCACTCTATACAGCAAGGGCCCACAGCCGCCATATGAATTCATTTGCCTCCATAGAACCATTTCTTTTTCTTCCTATTCCAGGCACTGGGGATATAGTGACAAAGAAGATGTGGCCCCTGTCTGGAGGAGGAAAGGACAAAGGTTTTTTTTTTTTTGTTCTTGTACATATTCTTTTGTTGCTCTGGACTTTTTTTGGGGGGGGGGGTGACATAAGTGAGATTTAGCCATTTCTAAGTTATTAATCAATTTTGTCTCAAAGGGTTTTACCTCCATGTGACTAGGCAGAGCTATTCTTTTTTTTTTTTCAATCCTCACCCAAGGGTATGTTTAGAGACAGGGAGGGAAGGAGAAAGGAAGGGAGGAAAGGAGGGAGGGAGGGAGGATGAGGAGGAGGAGGAGGAGGAGGAGGAGGAGGAGAAGAGAGAGAGAGAGAGAGAGAGAGAGAGAGAGAGAGAGAGAGAGACATGGATCGGCTGCCTTCCATACACAATCCAACCGGGGACTGAATCCAAAACACAGGCATGCACCCTGATCGGGAATCGAACCCACCACTTTCTGGTGTATAGGACAATGCCCCAACCAACTGAGCCACCCCGGCCAGGGCTCAGTACAGCTATTCTTAATGCAAAGATTTGGAGCCGAGAAATGGGAGGTCCAAAAGTCAACATATTACTTATCCAAAATAAACCAACTCTAGAGGCAAAATTGTTCTCTGAGGTTCACTTTTTTCATGTGACACGAGTGGGATGTTACTGCCTTCACATGTGAGGATTCACTGAGCTATGAACTAGGTGAAGTACCCAGCAGGGAGGTGGGACGCCCACTGGATGGAACTCCCCTTCCTCATGCATCAGAACACAGAGGGGACACAGACGGAACCAGGAAGAGGGAGGCCCAGCTCAGCGTTCCCACCACCCCTGTGAGGCTGTGGTGTGTGTGTGACACAGTAAAGGAACAACAAAGGGACTTTTTTTTTCCAAGGGGAGTAAATGGCTGAGTTGCAAGCTTGCAAATAAATGCTGAAGCATTCTTTAAAGGGTTGCTTTGGTGACACATAATGTGCTTTCATCATCTTTGAGGAGAGGTGGAAGTCGGGGAACTGTAACAGGTTTCACCAACTAATTAGACACTCGATGTTAATAGAAAAATGATTGGATCCTTTGGGTTTTGCTGTACTCATCTAGGTCATTTCCAGCTTTTTTCTCACAGCAAGTCAATTCTCCACCACTGCTACGATTAGCAACATCTGGAATAAACATGCTTTCTCAAAAGGTCAGTATGTGCATCTTTAGAGCAAGGCTACAAAGATTCACTTAGAATCAGGACAAATTATGATTTTAAGGCATCTATAGCAAAATTAGGGAGGGATTCACTTGAAATTCTGTTGTGGTCATTTTTTCCTCAACAATATCTCCAAGGTGTTTTCAGAGAATTTGAGATTCCCATGCCTCCCCACGAGAGCCACTACTTCCTGGATTCTATGGCAACAACTAGTTACTCCCTGACAACTGAGTATTGTGAGGTCCTCCCGGCGGGCCCATTCTCAGATTCTGTCCTGACCTCTAAGTTTCTGAGATACATCCCAAGGGCAAAGGGGGTTTCTTCCTGGGAACTATTACTCGAGCTCTGGGGGAAATATGCCCGTAGACCCCTTTATCTGTTCCCAAGGCTTTGCCTGACTCTTGTACTGGTGGCAGAACTCTCCTTTATCCCCAGTTTCAGTCACCACGTCATGCCACACTCGTCATTGACACCTTGCTACCCCCTTGGGAGAAGGCATGTCCCCATCAAATAATTCTTCCATGCGACACATTCAACAGTTGCTCTGGTCTGACCCTTTCCTACCTATTCAACCTCAGTCTCTTTTTTCATCTTTTATTTGCTCTCTGCCTCTATCAGGACAGTTTCTTTTTATTGTCTCACAAATACTGTGGCCATACCTGGCTTTGCTGGTGCTATTCCTATACCTGCTAAGCCGTTTCTTCTTCTTTTCACCTGTCCAAATTCTTCCAGCCTTGCAAGACCCAAATAGAATGTTTTTTGTTTGTTTGTTTGAAATATGTTTTTATTGGTTTTTAGAGGGGAAGGGAGAGGGATAGAGAGGAAGAAATATTGATGAGAGAGAAACACCAATCGGCTGCCTCCTGCATGGCCCTACTGGGGATGGAGCCCACAACCTGGGCACGTACCCTGACTGGGAATCAAACTGGTGACCTCTTGGTTCATGAGGTGACACTCAACCATTGAGCCACACTGGCCAGGCATTTAAAAAAATGTATTTTAATACTCTCTAGTCCCCAAACTCCTTTACTAATAATAGTTGGCATGATTCATCACCCATTCATTAATCCATTCTTGCAACAAATATTTCCTAGGAACCCACTCTGGGTTATCACCCTTCTAGAATTCAGAATACCATGGTGAGTAAGACAAAGTCTTTGTCCTCTAGGAGCTTTTATTCTGGTGTGGAAGGCAGACATTAAGCAAGTAAACAAACAAGCAAGTAGTATAGCTTCAGATTGAGACACATGCTATGAGGGGAAATAAAAGGCAAGGTAAGGGCTAGAGATGACTATGGGAGTGCAGGCTGTTTTCTACACCGTGATCAGGGAAGGCCTCTTTGAGGATGAGACATCTGATATCTGAGCAGAGACTTATGAGAAGAAATCAGCCATAAGCCAATCCAAGAGAAGGGTGCTACAGGTAAAGGGAACAGAAAATGAAATCCCAGAAGCAGGAATGTTCTAGAAAGAGGAGTGGTGTTTTACTACAGCTAAAAGGCTCATGTGGGGCAGAGTGTAGTAGGAGATGAGGATGGAGAGGAAGCAGAGGCGAGAAACTGCAGGATCCGAGGGACAGAAGAATAAAGGTGAAATGCAAAGTCTGAGTATCTGGTAGGAAAAGCTTGGGAGAGGAAGTGAGTGCAGATATGCGTAAAGAGCTGTCAGCTTTGGAAACAAGTTCATTTTTAGGCGTGTTAAGCTTGAGATCTCTTTAGGGACCCCAGTGTAAATGCTGAGTAGACAGCTGGCTATATACAAATCTGAAACCCAATAAAGGTCAGGTTAGAGATACAAAAAGCCAAGGGCCTTGGTGAGATCACCTAGGAACTGAGTGTATATTGAGAAGAGGCCAGAGCCCTGGGCCCACCAGCTTTTAGAAGTCAGGAAGGAGGAGCCAGAAAGGAGACCCTGAACTCGTGGCTGCTGAGGTTTCCAGCGTATCCAAACGTGTCCACGGTATTGTGTGATATGCTCACTGATTGCAAACTTCTTGTGACCACTCATATCTCGCCACGAGAGTGGGGGGAAAGGTCCAATGTGTTTCATCAGTGCCTACAGTCTTGGCACAGTCTTCATTTACCATGTATTTCTTACTGCTCCAAACTTTCTCACGGAGCAGAGTAAACACCACCAGGCCATTGGGGCAAATGTAGCCACTTCCTTTCTCAAGGATCTATGAGTTCGTTAAGAATTCTTTTACCAGCAGCAAACCGATGCACAGAGATGGACTAATGCATGCACAGCCCAAACTGTGTCAATAGTTAGCCTGAGGTCACACTGCAGTGTTCAGTCAAGTGTGGGCTGAGGAGTGCCAGCATCACAGTCACCTGAAGTGCTGGCTTATTAAAAAAATTGTTAACAACTACGGGTTACCTACTAAGTGCTTTACAGATAGTAACTGTTAATCCTCACAGCTCCACGTAATAGGCAGTATTCCCATTCTACAAATGAGGAAACTGACCCTGAGAGGAAGCCATAGGTCACAAAGTGGCAGGTTGGTCTGGCTCCTGCATCCGTGCGCTTTACCGCAGTGCTACACAGCCGCTGAAACAGTCTCTGGGAATGGCACACAAGTGTAGTCTGTATTTAGAAAAAAATCTCTGGGACATTTTTATGTATATGAAAGTTTAAGAACCCAAGGTTCATGGGAACTTGAGTTTGTTCTTTGAAGCTCAAGGACATCTTAATATTTGCTCTTCTGGATTGTTTATTTTTAACATTTCTAAGTATCAATGATTCAGTTAATTTTTTAAGAGTCTCTCTTGGGAGTAGTATTTTGTTAAACTCAGGCAGGAGTGTACCGCACAGTTTGTTAATTCCAGAGAGGCGAAGCACCTGACTGTACATTGAACCAGCCTGCACTGTCTAACATGGTGACAATATTACCGAATAATTTAAAGCCTCCTGCCATGGACATTGACAGCCTATTCTCGATACCAATAATGTGCCCTCCCCTCCCCCTGTATTTATGATCGACTCCACACATTTGCCTCCTCAGACCCATAAGCAATAATGTAATTAATCAATCATGTGGCCAGCAGAATAGCATGAATGACTCCAGGGTGCTGTCTGAGAAGAGATGGTGGTAATGGGGCACCTCTTAGCTCTGCATTACTCAGACAGTAAAGATAAAGCCTTCTGAAGTATGGAATGGCCCAGGGCCCTCAGAGAAGTCATCCATGGAGTACTCTCTCTGATGGCCTGAGCGGATGGGGTGAAAGGGAAATGAAGTCACTGAGATTTAAAAAAAAAAAAAAAAAAGGAAAAAAGAAAGAAAGAAAAGGAAATGAATCCAGTTCTCAGGTGAAAAAAGAAACATGTTGAATACACCAGGCCTTTAGATCACAGGAGATAACATTCAGCAGACACATTTCTGTTGACAAGGAATAGTGTTTTACTGTCACAGGTCTCCACCCACCCTGACCCTGGAGCTTACTGCATTTGCACAGTGAGACTGGTTTCACCTGTTTACAGCTGTTAAACCATTAGTCATCAGTTCAGAGGTTGCTGAAGCCAATTTCCCCAGCAGTTTGTCCTAGAACACATTTTTTTTTATTCCAAACAGAAACCAACAAGGGCTACAACCTATTGTATATTGTCAAAGGGGGAAAAAATAATAATTTGGAATAGAAATGAGGCCATCACACTAGGGAGAACTGAAACCTGAATCTTTTATCTGAAAAGAAAGAAAACAAATGGGATGGAGGATGGAAAAGAGGGCCTTTAGGGGTGGAAGGGGGAAATGGGGACGAACTTCTAAGGTTTAGGGTTGTTAGGTTAAAAACAGAAAGAGAAAGAAAAAGAGAAAGAAAGAAAAAAATATATAAGATGCTGAAATAAATGAGAATTTCAGATAAACAATGGATAATTTTTAGTATAAATCTGTCCTATGTAATATCTGAGACATATTAACACTAAAAATTATTTGCTATTTATCTGAAATTCAAATTTAGCTCAGTGTCCTGCATTTTATCTGCCAACCGTACTTGAGTCGTGCCTTTAATCTCAGTTTGAAAAAAAATCCTTTTAGAAAACAGATGTCTTCAGGAAACTAGGTCATGAATTCAACAGCATAAATACTTGCTAATTATGTTGTGTGAGGTGATGGGGTTATATATTTATTTAATATAAATAAACTAGCAATACTAAGGACTGAAATTTAGCTATTTCAATTGAAAAACCATCCATTTTATTTATCTATTTGGTATGAGTAGGAATAAACTAAAAACAGACAACACCAATTCTAAGACTTATGGACAAGAAAAGATCCATCCATTCATTTATTTTATTATTATTTTTTTCTTTTGTTAATCCTCACCCAAGGATATTTTTCCATTGATTTTTAGAGTGGAAGGGAGGGGGAGAGACAGAAAGAGATAAACATCGATGTGAGAAAGACACAAGGATTGGTTGCCTTCTGCATGGGCCTCAATTAGGGCCAGGGATCGAGTCTGCAACCAAGGTACATGCCCTTGACTGGACTCAAACCCAGGCCCCTTCATTCCAAGGGCCAATGCTCTGTCCACTGAGCCAAACTGGCTAGGGCCATTCCCTCATTTATTCATTCTCTGCTTACTTTTTATCTGTACAACTTCTGCTGGTAGATAAGTTTTATTTTAATGAGCAAAATAATTACCAAATATGGGACTCCCTGATCCAGTTGCTTAAATAATTTTGCATGGTAATAATTTAAATTTAAAGAAATAACAGACCCAGCCTAAGACAAAACAAAGCCCCCCAAGAAGAGCTGACACCACCTCCTTGATATTATAGCAACCCGTCCTATTCCATTTTGTCCAGGATGGCAATAAACTAACACAATAATCAAACACAGAGATTGAAACAATATAGGCTTAGAGTTGGGAGGCAAGAAGGGAGATATAGCCTGAAGAAGAAATAAAGTCGAAGTAAAAGAGTCCAAATGTGTCCAACTCTGAAGCTGAGAGGGGGTCAGGCAGGGATGGGGGAAGAAAAGGGCAGGAGGTCTGATCCCGGTGTGGTGGGGGAGAAGGGGAGATGGCAAAGATGAGGGGTAAAGATGATGAGTTTGTATACTGACTAATATTAGAAGGGCTGTCAAAGGAAAGAAAACTTAATTTATTTTGTCTAGCTCCAGAGAACAAAACCAAGGCCAATAACTGGAAAGAGCAGGAAAAGAGATTTTTGACAGCATTTAGGCAAGAGCTTTCTAAGCATCAGGGTTCACTACTGATAAGTCAGGCTATCCCTGGGAATGGGAAGTGGGGGCCGGCTGAGTGGCGGTCAGGCTGGGGTGGAGAGGACTCTGCCTCAGATAAAGAGTGGACCTGATGCCCACTTATGGTGCATGTTCCAACCCAACAGGGCCTGTGTCTTTTATTGATTGCTATGTCCTCAGTGTCTTGAATCCTGCTCGACACACAGTAGGGTCTCAGTAAATCTGCAGGATCATTGGGGGACTGCTTTTCAGAGGAGGTGGTGATCTTCTGGGCCTTGGTCTTGATGTGATGGAGAAAGAGAAAATAGCTTAAATTAAATCAACACACAGTGAGCATCTACATTTCCAGGGGTGGGGAGGGTGGAGAATCTGTCAACTTCCAATTTGTCCAGAATGGCAATAAACTAGCATAATAATCAAACATAGGGGTTGAAACAATATAGGCTTAGAGTTGGGTGCTAAGATTGCATTGGGAGGCAAGAAGGGCTTTGGGGCTTTAGTTTGTGAGAGGTACAAATACGTAATCCATGTTCCCCCATTCCAACCTGGAGAGAAAAGTGAGAATAAAATCATAGTCAAAGCAATACTTCTCTGGTACCCCCATTCCACTTATTTCACTTAGCATGTCCTTAGGTCGATCCCATGCAAAACCGAGGGGAGGGTATACTTGTGTCAGGCAAAGAAAATGATCCCCACCAAGGGGACCCAGCAACTTGCCTCCTGGCTGGTGTTTGTAAAGAGGTAAGCCACGCCCAGCTAGTGTAGCTCAACGTTGACCTATGAACCAGGAGGTCACAGTTTGATTCCTGGTCAGGGCACATGCCCAGGTTGCGAGCTTGATCCTCAATGGGGCACGTTCAGGAGGCAGCCAATCAATGATTCACTCTCATCATTGATGTTTCTAGCTCTCTTTTCCTCACCCTTCCTCTCTGAAATTAATAAGAATATATTTTATTTAAAAAGAGGTAAGCCATAGTGGATTCTTCTGGGATTTCTTGTTGGTTGCTTTTTCCTTGGCTTGTTTACTACAGTGCTTTGGAGCTAGAGAATCAGAGATGGTGGCAGACTCAGAGGGCGGCTGTGTGAATAAACTAAAAGACTGTGACTCACTTAAAGCAGAAGGAGTAAATTGTCACCAAGGTGCCCGTGCCTAGTTTGGCCTCCTACTGCCAATACTGTGGCCCCTCTGTGTCCTCTGCCCACTGGGTGAGGAAGCTGCACAGATACAAGCCAGAACCCAAACCCTGTGAGAGACTGAAGATACCAGCAAGCACAGACCTCCTATCCCTACACTGCCTTTCCAGAGATTGGAGACAAGGTCACACTGGACATGAGAGTCAACAGGGAATCTGAATGCAGCCCTCAGTGTGCTCCAAAGCTGGGGAGGCATGCCTGGAGAGTTTGTATGAAGGTGGCGACCCCTGTGCCATCCAACAGAATCACACTCATGCCCAAAGGGCAGCTGGCCCTGTGCATACCGGGCAGCAGGAGTTGAGTCCAACCAGTTCTGATGGAGCCACTGAAAGCACTCCCGTGGTGCATCGCAGCCAGTGCTGTGAGACACTTTGCTCTTTAATTCAGGACTGTTTTGTAAGGAACCATTTCTGTAATACACAGCACTTTTACTTAAGTAGTTCCGTCTTTTCCTCAGGAGGAATCTGAAGGCATGACTTTCACAGGAATTGATGTCACCCAGGCGTGACAAGTTGCAACATGCAGGCATGGGCAGATGTCTTGTCGTGTGCATGTTTCTGTAGGGAAGTGACTTATGGGGTGGCTCTGAAGGCCCTAGAATTGCTACATATGTACAGTTGGCTGTTTTGGGATAAAATGTTTATAACTTGATCTCAGTATTGAACAATTGTTCAACCTGTTAAATCCCACCAGATGTCACTGAAACAGAAGGTGTGTGCTCTTTACTCCCCACCTCCACCCCAAAGAAATGTACATCTTAACGGAAGTTATCATTTCCATTTTCCTTTAGGAGGAAGGGGGCAAGGAGGCCCGGGCAGCTTTAATATGTGCGGGCAGCTTTAATATGACATTTATACTAGCTAGTATAACAAGGAGTTAGTATCTTAACATTGTTTTGCCCTCGCAGAGAAAAGCGCCACAGAGAGACGCTGGAGGCAGGGGGTGTGCTTACGAATGTGTTAAACATAAATGTTTATGCTTTTTTTCCTTGTTACACATGCTCATTGTAAATATTTCTAAGATCATAGAACTATAACCCCATCCTGTTATAGACAAGCAGGGTTAACGGCTTAAATATTCTTGAAATTTTAGATACACAATCACATGGATGATGAAGAAACTACTATCCATAAAAGGAGAGGGAACATACAAATCCCTGGGAAAACACATTCCCCGTGGGAGGGATGAGATAAACGCCTGTAATGAGATGTAGTAACTATTCTCAGAGACAAGATGCAAACAGTCAAAAGCAACAGCGAACTGGGGCGCAACCGCCGTGGGCAGCTGGACGTCATCCTTGCAGGCAAAGCAGAAGGCACGAGATTTACCGAGATCCCCGCGCTGGCGCATCTGTCCCTTCTTTAAATCCGATTTTCTTACCATCTGTTCGTTACTCCAGCCTTGGCTGTAAACAAAGGCTATGCATTGTGCTCCCAGGCAGCTCTCCTGGCTCCTCTAAAGCAGTCAGTTCTGGCCTGAAAGACCGTGGGCCCATGATCGTCCATTTGCTCTAACAGTACAAACTGTAAGAGGGTTGAAAGTGATTTTAGAAATGGGATTTTTAAACTTCCTTTGGTAAGTGTGGTGGGACTTAACTATCTGGTTTTGGAAATTCTGTGAGGAAACATCTAATGCATCAGGAAGGGTTAGCTCACAGGAGAGGCGTTCTCTGCCCTGCAGGACAGCAAGGACACTGTGGGGGGCAGTCCCTACCCCACAGTGAAGGGTCAAGGAGACGCCGACCCAGCAGCTGCGCTGAGGTTACCATTTGACAAGGGGGAGGAGTGGAAGATCTCTTACAGACGTGTATCTAGGATGTGAGCTTGTGGCTCCGAGAATGTGCTGGAAGAGCCAAACCATCTGGCCGCTCCGGGGAGGGATCCGCTGACCTCTGGCCTCCAGCTCTGGGTTTACAGCTATATAATATTTATCATACATTCTTCCTGGGAAAAGCTGGGAGCACTCCACATCTCTGAATGGATGCAGGCCATCCTTTTACCATCCCAGGAGTAATTAAGAAGTGGAGAGGAGCGAACAAGGAGGGAAAAATTCCTCATCGAAAGAGGTCACTGCCATGGCAAAGAAGAAAACATTCACTCTGCTAAGCAACAACAGGACAAGGAAAACTTGTGACTCTTCACTGAACCTGAGTCCAGGCAGTGGCACAAGTGGACAGAATTCACTCAAAAAGTGTGCATTCTGGTCATGCCGGTCACTGTTGGTTAAAAGTCTCTTCATGACAGGGGAAGGGATTTGCCTGTTTTGGGGCCCATGGTGAGGGAACAAGGTTTTCGCCTGTGAAGTTGGGGGACTGCTAACATAGAGGGATGACTGAGAAAACACAAGCAAATGCATTGAGGATTTCTTGCTGTTAGAGGGAATTACAAATACGGAAAGAGAAATGCTGGAATAAACCCTGTGGTGTTAGATGGGAAGTGGAAAAATCAGTGTGAACTCATGGATTTATGTAGATATATAGAAATAGAAATAGTTGTGAATGTGTGTGCAGATGTTTATGTGTGTGTGCATGTATATACACCACAGATATATATATATGTACATACATGTATACACACATATACGTGTAGGCAGACATATACTTATATTTCCTAGTTCTACCTGAGATGGCTAAAGGCAAAGATAACCTGGCAGCAATAAGCATTAAAAGTTGGCTACTAAATATTATTTATTCTCCATTTAAAGGAACCAGGGTTCCTTAGAGAAATGGTTGACTGTAGGGCTGGAGTAGGGAAAATAAAAGGTAAGACAGGACCATCTTGTACTACAAGGCAAAGACGCTCAAAGAATAATGGGGGCATATCAAAAAGACACAGGAACTGCCTTAATGAGCTCCCACTGGCCAAGTCTGGGACGATTTGATTACCACAATAAATGGCAGTTTCTGATTTTAACCCTTTGAGTGAAATAGGAATTCATGAGTACTCAGTGATAAAACTTAAAGGAATAAACGGAAGACAACGGGAAGCTCTATCTTACAACAGAAGTCGTGAGGCATCTCCTCACATAGTCCTTAGAAATGAGTCAGTGGAGAACCCTGTGAGAGACTATCTTTACCAAATGTGACAGAAAACCAGGAATGGGACAAATTGATGTCCTCTGTTTCCTGATGTGATACAAGAGCAGGGAATTACTTCGGAGGTGTCCTCACTACAAATGCATAAATTACAGAGAAAAACATCAGATAAACCCAAGCTGCACAGCATTCCACAAAGTAACTCTGTGCTGCAAAAAATGTCAAGGTCACGATAAAGAAGGAAAAGCAAAGTATTTTTCCAAAATGAAGGAGATTAAAGAGAAATGAGAGAAATGGTAACTATAAGGGACATAGACCTTTACAAGGTATTATTTGGACAAGAGGTGAAATTGGAATGGGATCTGTGAAAAACATGATAAATCTTGGATCAATGTTAGTTTTCTAAGCTTGACGGCTGCATTGTGTAAGAGAAGATCCTTGTTTATAGGAAATACAAAAAGGCATGTGGAAGGATAAGGAGTAAGGGGGCATCATGTCTGCAACTTTTTCTCAAATGGGTTCAGGAAGGAACTTCAGTGTGTGTGTGTGTGTGTGTGTGTGTGTGTGTGTAAAGAATAGAGGAGATGTGAAAAATGATAATAATTGGTAAACTGAATGAAATATAGAGGGAAGCTTCAAGTACTACTTTTATGGTTTTTACAACTTTTCCATAATTTTTTTTTAAAGAGGGAGGGAGAGAAAGAGAAAAAGAAAAAGACAGCCAGGCCTATGTGGGTCAGTCGTTGAGCATCAACCTAAGAACCAGGAGGTCACGGTTCGATTCCCAGTCAGGGCACATGCCTGGGTTTCGGGCTCAATCCCCAGTAGTGGGTGTGCAGGAGGCAGCTGATCAATGATTCTCTCTCATCATTGATGTTTCTGTCTCTCTCTCCCTCTCCCTTCCTCTCTGAAATCAATAAAAATATATTTAAAAAAAGAAAAAGACAGAAACATCAATTTGCTGTTCCACCATCCATGCATTCATTGGTTGATTCTTATATGTGCCTGACCGGGGGTCGAACCCGCAAACCTGGAGTATTGGGATGACACTTCAACCAACTGAACACCTGGCCAGAGCCTCTATAAATTTTAATTTTCAAAATAAAAATATAAAGAGGGGGAAAATGCCCACTCTGGGTCTCTATGTACATAGATCAGAGTGAATCAAACTGAATAGGTCGATTCAAATGGAATAATGATGAAGCTTAGGCCCAGCTCTCCCTTACAGAGGCCCAATCCCTACCCTCGGGCTGCTCCCCAGGAGTGCTGGGAGTGCAGTGAACTGAATGGGGTGGGGAAGAGGTTGGGAGGGCAGGATGAAAGGCACCAACAAACTGCTCCAGGAATTCCAAGGAGCTGGGAGGCTTCATGGAGGAGATATGGCATGAAGAGGCCCCGGATGGCATTGGGCAGGACAGTGGTGGTCCTGCCTAGCACGTCATTTAGGCATTTTCGAGAATTCTGACTCTGCTTTCTTTTTTATCATCATGCAGCTGGTCTGTTTCTTACCACCAAACTCTTGCTCCTAATACTGCTCCTGCCTGACAGATGGGCAGTTTATCAATTTGGAGGAGCCATCACATCCATTTTTAAAAATTTAGCTCAGATCCCTTTCTTTGACTTTTTTTTTTTGACGGGCTTGCTCCTTTCCTGATAGAAAGTCCTTTGCTCTTTTGTGCCTGTACTGTGTTTAGTACATGCATCATGGCACATGCGGCTCCTTTGGCACTTGTCAATTCATCTGTCCCTCCCTCCCAGCCTACAGGCTCCTTGGTGACTTTGAATTACCACCTTCTGGCCATAGTGGAGCCTCAATAATTGTTCAAGTAATCAGATTAACCTAAGACTTCTCCAAACTGTATTTCTTCCCTCCTTCCCATTTTCACTCCTAGGCTAACTTAGGCTCTATATTCAGTGAAAACATTTCCTGGACTTTTTGATTTCAAGTAGTATGAATCCAAATTGGAGGGAAAACATTTTCTTCTCAACCCTGAGACCACCAGTGAAGGTGAAGGGGGAGATGGACCAGCATGTTGGGAGTAGCAATAAGATTGCCACACCAGTGGCTTAAATTCTCAATTAATGACTCTGTGACTAACCCACACAGAAATACGTGAACTGCTCTTTGGCTTATATTAGGGGAGGCACCATAATGACCACAGCTGACCGTAAGAGCCAACCAAAATTATGTTAACCACTGATGCTTGGGAGCTTCCTACATCAAAGCAGAGTATTTATACAAGTTGCTATCTGCTAAAGGCCAACAGACCTTCTATCCACAGTACTATTATAATAGTAATTAGTGATGGCTAACATTCCTGTAAGAACCAGTACTCCTCAGCCAGGCACCATAAGCACCCAACAAATGTCACAAACTCTGCGCCCACAGGTGTCCCCTGACACATCTACACACTGAGGCAGTGCTGGGAGCAGAAGGCAGCTGCTCCCTGTGACACAGCCATACTTGAGCCCTAGGCTCAAGTTATATTACTGAAGTTCCAGTTACAGAGCCCAGCACCTCCTCCCCTCTCCATGGCCATTGAGTTTTCAGATTTGAAAGACCGTCATTTGTGAGTCCATTCATGTCCCATCTCTTACTATATACCTTAGCAGCCCTAAGTCACCCACCTGCTGTGGAGGGTTGAGGGGTTTCTGCCTGGAAAACACTTCTCTTTGCTACAGTTCCCGCATAAGTGCTAAAGCCATCCTTTGTGTGCTGTCGTCACCAGTTTGAAACATTTGTTGGCAGGACTGCTGCCTCACCCTTGCAGGAGGCAGCCTCCCCACCTCGGAGGCAAGCTGGCAGCTGTTGGAGGCGTTTTCAGCACCAGATTATTTTAAGGCATCCGTAAAGTGAGTGAAAACTAACTCCAGCGAACAATTCTTTTTTTAAAAAAAAATTGTTTTAGAAAAAATAAGAATAACAGCCAAGTCCCGAAGAAACACTGGCTCTGCAAACACCTAGAACACCACTTAGTGCTCGGGAGTGTTTGAAAGATTCTATCCTGAACACCATGCCATGGGCCACCCTTAACAAGGAAGAATATGAATCTCCCATTTTCACATGCTGTTCAGCAGAGTGAAATCTGACCAACAGAAGGACAGCAGAAAGACTGCCCTAATTGCAGTTTCTATTTTCAGCAATTTTGCACCGATATGGTAAAATGAGAAAGCTCATTGGCACATGTTATAGAATTTATAAATATATACTTAGTAGTAAATATCAGCTTGATTTCATAGCTTGTAGATATGGCCTTAAAGCAAATTAGAAAAACAAAATATTTTTGTTCCTACACATTTCTCTAGTAGTACCACAGACCAGTACTGCTTAATATGGAACCAAAGTACATGGAACGCTCACAACTATTACTACGGTACCTGCGGGTGGTTCCTTTGTCTACAGATGAGGATAGGAAGGCCCAGGGAAGAGGCATGGCAGCTGAGCCTACATCGTGGTTCTCATGGTTGTAAATTTAGCCCATCAAGTCATGACATCTCTTCTGGTTGGGGATTATGGTTTTAAAAATGATTGCTCATGCAGCAATTCTTTATTATAAATACTCTCGTAATTCATAAAAAATGAACTAGAAAACCAGGGCTAACAACAAATGTGTGACAGCTTGAATTTTTACCAGCTGTGGTCACTGGCCCCAGGCCAGGATGCTAGTTGACCTTCAAGCTGGCCAGGCACGAATCCTCAGAACCCAAACACCCCTGGGATATTCTAGTGATACAGAATTCCCTCGGGGAGGAAAAGGGTGGAAATCAAAAAGATGCCACATGTTTCAAATCAGACTTATTATTTCTCCTTGAATGTGACTCTGAGGGTGAGAAGAATCAATGATATTAAGCAAGTATTTGTTGAGCACTTACTTATGAGTCTAGCCCTGCATGTAGATTGTATGGAGAATAAGAAAACGTTAAGATACAGGTTTAAGCTAAATGGTTTTCTGCCTAGTTGTGGAGACTATGCACATATAAGATGCAGCCCGAGCAGTGTTGGCAAACTTTAGCCCGAGTGTCAAACCTACAGCCCACTGCCTATTTTTGAACAGAGCATGAGCTAGAAATGGTTTTCATCTATTTACACGGTTGGGGGGAAAAATTAAGAAGAACAATATTTTGTGGCGTAAAAATTATGTGAAACTCAAATTTCAAAGCCTGTGAATCAGGTTTTATTGAAACCCAGCCACACTCACTCACTCACTCACTCACATCTTATCTGTGGCTGCTTTTGTGCAACGGTGGGCAGCAGAGTTGAATAGTTGTGACAGAGGCTATGTTAGCCACAAAACCTAAAATATGTACTATCTTGCCCTTTAGAGGAAAAGTCTGCTGGCCTCGAGGTAGATAATACTTTAATGGTGCTAAGTGGGGTAGTTCGGAGCCAGTTGAAGAACCAGAGGACTTCCACGAGGGCAGAAATGTCTTTGGGTAAAAAAGCTTCAAGGAGGAAGGGCCTTCAATGAAGGATAAAGATACTGAGCATGGTGTCCAGGGGGAAAGGCCACCCAACTGTGACTGTCATCCACCGATGACAGCAATGGGACCTGGTGAGTTTGTTACCTTCTGGACCGCAGTTTCTTCAGCTATTAAATGGAAGAAATAACACCCACTTCCCAGGACTGTTGTAAAGCCCACAGTTCTAGTAAGATCCCATTCGAAAAGTTAGCACAGAGGTGGCACTGCCCATTACAGAGCTGGTATCTGCCAGTGTTAGCTGTTAATAGTGGTGATTGCCATTTGTTCCCACATGTGAGCATCTATTAATAAAAATAAGTCAAATTCCACCTAAAAATTAAGTCTTGCAGAGGTGATTAGTGAATAAGTTTTTTAAATTTTTCTTAGAAGATAAATTCAAGCAACTGAATCCTATGAAGTTGTGGAAAATGGTGTCATAAAAGAATTATAGTACAGGAAAATATTTCCAATGTGTTCTGTGAAAATAAGTTTTGTAAGCCCCCAAATTTTATTTTTCCAGGACATCCAGATTTGAAACTGTATATGAAAATCTGGTGAAAGCTATTGACCCTTCTCCCTCATAAACACACAATGTAAACAAATGCACGCCTTTGCATACAATCTTAGGGCTTAATGGATCTGTGGAAGCCCCATCCTTGGTTTTCAGGTTAAGAACTCCTGTTCTAGCCCTAGCTGGTTTGGCTCAGTGGTAGAGCATTGGCCCACATGCTCTATCCTGGGTTCAATTCCCATCAAGGGCATGTGCCTTGGTTGCAGGCTCAGTTCTTTCTCACACCAATGTTTCTCTCTCTCTCTCTCTCTCTCTCTCTCTCTCTCTCTCTCTCTCTCCCCTCCCTTTCAATCTCTCTAAAAGTCAATAGAAAAATATCCTCGGGTGAGGATTAACAAACAAAAGAAAGAACTTCTGTTCTAGTTGCTCACTCACACTTATAAAAGCCACCAGATATTGATATGTGAGCCAGATTGCTAAATGATTAATTTATGAAGAAGAAATAATGTCAAGTGGGCTAAAATCCTTGTGTTGGCTGATCAGCTCATTATCTTGCTATACAAAAGCCACATGAACAACCAAGGCACAATTAAAAGTGAGTAAAGAATCGCAGCAAAGGGAATTGGAGAATGGTCTTAATGGCTCCTGTCACCAGGCTCGATGGTCTGATGCATCCGCTTCTGCCATAGAGATACACCCCTGCCAGGCTGCTGGAACAGCCAGTCCAGCCCTCTCCTCTGGACAGTTCTCGATGCTGTGCTCTCTGCTTGTAGACGCAGTGAAGGCTAAACTCCTCCTGTTATCACTCGTGTTAAATAAAGGCACAGGACAAGTAGCTAGCTCAGCCATGGGCAAACTATGGCCCACGGGCCGGATCCGGCCCGTTTGAAATGAATAGAACTAAAAAAAAAAAAGACCGTACCCTTTTATGTAATGATGTTTACTTTGAATTTATATTAGTTCACACAAACACTCCATCCATACTTTTGTTCCGGCCCTCCGGTCCAGTTTAAGAACCCATTGTGGCCCTCGAGTCAAAAAGTTTGCCCACTCCTGAGCTAGACCCCACATTCAGATATGCTGATTTTCTCACACTACACTTGGTCCTTCTCTATATAGAATATATATACACGTATATCCCCAAATATAGATTCCAGCTTAGGGTAGCTTTGTTGTGCTGATTTTTTCATAATTTCCTTTTCATAAAGAATATTTGTCTTCAGATTTAGGAGGTTCCTTACTGTCCCCAACCTCTTCACTATCTACAGGAGAAACGGATCCTTCGACTGGTCCTTCCTTCCTTCTTTCTTAAATAACCTTTTATTTTGAAATAGTCTACCCCTTTCTACAAGTTTCAAAAGGAGTACAGAATTCCCATATACCTTTCACCCAGCTTCCCCCAATGAAATTCCTTACTTACATAATTCCCTGGTCAAAACCAGGGAATTACAGTGGTATAACACTATTAACTCAGGTACAGCCCTTACTGAGATTTCACTAGTTTTTAAATGCACACTGTGTGTGTGTGTGTGTGAAGTTCTATGGTATTTTAGCATATGTATAGATTGGGGAATCAATGCCACAATCAGGGTACCACAAAGAAACTCCCTCATGTTACTCCTTAACAGCCAGTAACTTCCTTTTACAAATACAGTTGACCCTGGAACACAGGTTGAACTTCATGGGTTCATTTACCCGAGGATTTTTTTCATCTTGTAAACAGACAACATAAACTTATTGTATCGATAAATATAGTATAGTACTAAAAATGTATTTTCTCTTCCTTATGATTTCTTAATGTTTTCTCTAGCTTACTTTATTGTAAGAAAGCAGTATATAATACATATAACACACAAAATATGTGTTAATTAACTGTTCATGTTATCAGTAAGGCTTCCAGTCAACAGTAGGCTATTAGTAGTTAAGTTTTGGAGGATTCAAAAGTTATACACAGATTTTCAACTGATTGGGGGAGGGGGGAGAGGTTTTTGTTGACTGTGTAGGAGAGGGGGGCAGGAGAGGTGGTCTTTGGTGCCCTTAACTCCCTGTGTTGTTCTTGTTTTCAGTGTTAGAAATCTTAGTCCAGCAGACTCACTATTTCAGGCACCTGAAGTTCTTATGAACGTGACCTCAAGGGACAACAGTTGTGACCTCACCAACCCCTTCCCTGAGTGGGTAAATGCAGTCAGTATTACCAAGGCCTCAAGGGCGATGTTTAGATTTGAATTGTCTTGAGTTTTATTTCTAAATCTCTGAATATTTTCCATCATTGAGCAAAGTTTTTGAATGTATACGCTTGCTATTGTGTAGAAGCAGTCTACTAGGCTTTTAGAAAAAGTTAGAATTTCTGACCAAATTTCCTTTGACTATAGTTGTATAATAGAAAACTTCTTAACATCTGTGAGACGTGTTGGTGTGCACCTTCACGCAACACTGAACTTGTTTTGTTTCTCCCTAAACTTGTTTCCTCTGGCTGGGCTCTGAGGTTTCCTCTACTTGTGTCTTTCATATTGACTTTTCAGCTTAGTGAGTTTCATGTGGACAAAGTTAGGGTGACTGATACCATCTTGGGTTACTCTGGAAATCTACTTTCCCGGGATTCAGTTACCTGGTGGATCTTCTGAGCAGTATGCTGTTGTCTGCCTAGTACTTTTGCATGACCATCCCGAGACAGTAAATAGCTAAATGATTATTGGAGCTAGTCTAAAGAGCTGAGTATTTTAGATGAATAAATAATGGCACATGTACATATCAAATGTAACCATCATAAATGTCTACTTAAGGTCACTATAGAGAACAAAGCATAACTCAACCCAAGACAGCATAGCTGAAACATTTGCAAGGACCTAATTAATTCTTAGACTAAAAAAACTGGGAGTTGATCAATGATTAGAGGATACCTGTACTATGACTTGGTGGAGGAGAAAAGAACCTGAGATTTCTCATGGGAATGAAAAACAGGAAAGCTGCTTTTGAAAGCAGTTTGACAGTTTACAGCTGAAAGTTAAACATAAACATAAATACTTTCTACTCCTAACGAGCTACTTCAGAGAAATTAAAACATATATCTGCGCAAAGATTTGCATGCAGGTATTCCTGGCAGCATTATTTATAACAGCCAAGAGCTGGAAACAAATTTAATGTCCATCAAGTGGTGAAGGGATACATAAAATGTGGTACACCATACAATGGAATACTACTCAGAAATGAAAAAGGAATAGACAGCTGACATGTCACATCACGGCAAACTTCGAAAACATGGGGCTCAGTGAAATAAGTTAGACACAAAAGACCACATATTGCAATCACATTTGCATGACATGTCTAGACAAGGCAAACTTAGAGAGAGAGAAAGTTGATTAGCAATTGCCTGGGGCTGGGATGGGAATGAGATTAGGGCGCCAGGGACCTTGTTGAGGGGATGAAAATGTATTAAATATATGTACAGTGATGGTACTTGCTACTACAAATATCTTAGCAGTACACTTGACATGGGTAAATGTTCTGATATGTAAAATATATTTTGATATATTTTTTTTAAAAGGAAACTAACCCACATTTTTCTGGAAGGTAGAAGGATCAGCCTTGGGCAAGTGTCCTAGGAAACCCTGCCTTGATAAAGGACTTTCCAAATCTCAACTTGTGCCAAAGCATACAGAAGATGCCACTCACCCTCCAGGCCCAGCTACCCTCACTGTATTTCTCTCTTTAGAAGGTGTTCTTCCCCTCTAGTTTCTGCTTTGGGAATAGAAAGCATTTATAGTGCTGGCTGGTACTTGTGTGGAAGGTACTTGTTGCCTCTTGTATCCTCTGCTTCCCTAGATGAGAAGGGCCAACTCTGCAGACTTCTGATGGAAAATTTTAGTGAGAACAAGAAAAAGTTGTCAGTCCAGTGTTAGAAAAGGGAAGCGCAGGGCAGAGGCCTAGAGAGAGAGTGTCCTAGAGTCAGAGGAGGAAAGGGGCGGGGGGGGGGGAGGGGGGGGGGTTTGCAACTGATTCCTGGGGAGGAACCAGGGGTGTGGCGAGTTCCCAGCGCTGGAGAGAACCTCATACTGATGAGAAGCTGCCCACCTTACCCAAGGACTTTTGCTGCTCTCAATAGTCTCATCTCACCCAGGACATGCTCAAGACAGCAGGGCTAAGGAAAGCCAGCTTGGTGGGGAAGTGATAGTGAGGAGGGGGTATAGTGGAATAGACCAGGAGAGGAGCCAGGGAAGGGGAGTTAACAGTCATGGTGCCTATCATGTCTACCACTCAGCAAGTAGTCAATGACTATCTGCTTTTATCATTATCACTGACATTACTATTGTTACTAGTATCATACTTTGCCCTCAGGTTTACCAGAGTATAGGGGGATATGAGAGTGGGAAACCAGGAGGGCCTAATCTACGAAGTCAGGACAGACTTTCTTGAGAAAATGATGGCTCAGCTGAGGTCTGGTAGATAAATGAAAAGTTTACTAGGCTAACGTGGTCAGTGGGAAGAGCATTCCAGGGGAGGGAACAACTTGTGCAAGGGCCCTGAGGTTGAGGGTCTATGTGACAACTACCACAGCCAGGAAGACAGATGATTATACAATGCTGGCATTGCAAACCTAGAGATGTCCCCAGGGTGCACAGGCCCACCTTTATTAGTTGCAGGGCCCAGGGCAAGGTACAAAGAGAGGCCCATAGGCTGTGAGTCTAAGTATTTAAAATTATAAGCCTAGCTAACAAACTATCAATAAAATATGTTCTATCCTCCTATCTTCTCAGACCCATCCCTGGGTCACTCCTTTCAGTTCCCAACCCCAGCTTCACCCTGTACTGTGAGGGTCAGGTTCACATGCATGTGAATCCCTTCCAGCCCCATCCCAAGCCCCAGATTGCATACCTAAGCCTCTCCCCAGCAGCAAATAACCACTGCCTAACACACACCCTGGAGTGTGTTCACCAGCTGTGTGGTCCACTTTCAGGATGAACCTAGGGAGGAGGGCTGTAGGCCATTCAAGAGGGCATTCTGGGGCTTTTGGTACCCAGATTCTAGTCTGGAAGGGAGGGCACAGGCTCTGAGTGGGCACATCCCCTTGGTCCTTGGGTTATTTGTCCTGTAAGGAAGACCCAGTCCAAAGGAGGGTCAAAGGGGAGCCCCTAAAACACAAGGCCCAAAACAGCTCCCCTTGCACTGAGAACAGCAGTGGTTATGGAAACACTGGAAACATAACCGAGGCCAGGGGAGGGGAGGCTGGGTCAGGGAAGACTTCCTAGAGGCGGAAATGCCTGAGCCCAATATTTTCCTGCAGAGGAAGCATCTGCTGCGAATTGAGGTACATGGGCTAATAAATCTAATGTTCCTTAATCAAATATGAAACATTGCAGCCAGGTGGCAGGCGTTTTAGCTTTGGTTAAGCAGCCATCTCTCTTTTAACCCCTTTATTTGGCAGGATTACAAGCATTCTGATCAATGGCAAGTTCAGTTGAGAAGTCTTTCTCTACTAGGCTCAAACATGGCTTAGGATAGAGCACTTAGAGGTCTGTGCACTCATTTTGACTTGTTATTAAGGGGATGAGAAATATATATTTTAATTTAAATGCTTTTCCTGGCTGGTGTTGCTAGGTGGTTAGAGCATCATCCCTCCCACTATAGGGTCCCGGGTCAGGGCACATACCAGGTTGCAGGTTCGAACCTCAGTCAGGGCACATGTGTGAGGCAACCAACGGATGTTTCTCTCTCACATTGATGTTTCTCTCTCTTTCCCTCCGTCCTTCCCTCCCTCCCTCCCCCTTTCCCTCCTTCTCTCTCTCCCCCTCCTTCTCCCTTCCTCTCTCTCTCTGGAATCAATGAAGAAAATGTCCTCTGGTGAGGATTAAAAAGAAAAAATTTTTTTTTTTTTCTAGCTCATTATCAACTCTTTTTTTTTTTTTTTTTTAATCTTTATTGTTCAGATTATTACATTTGTTCCTCTTTTTTCCCCCCATAACTCCCCTCCTTCCAGCTCCCACCCCACCCTCCACCCTCACTCCCCACCCACTGTGTTCATCCATAGGTGCATGATTTTTGTCCAGTCACTTCCCGCATCTCCCACACCCCTTTTTCCCCCAAGAATAGTCAGTCTATTCCCTTTCTATGTCCCTGATTCTATTATAATCACCAGTTCATTCTGTACATCAGGTTATTTATTCACTTGATTCTTAGATTCATTTGTTGATAGATGCATGTTTGTTGTTCATAATTTGTATCTTTACCTTTTTCTTCTTCCTCTTCTTAAAGGATACCTTTCAGCATTTCATATAATACTGGTTTGGCGGTGATGAACTCCTTTAGCTTTTCCTTATCTGTGAAGCTCTTTATCTGACCTTCAATTCTGAATGATAGCTTTGCTGGATAAAGTAATCTTGGTTGTAGGTTCTTGGTATTCAGCACTTTGAATATTTCTTGCCATTCCCTTCTGGCCTGCAAAGTTTCTGTTGAGAAATCAGCTGACAGTCGTATGGGTATTCCCTTGTAGGTAATTGAGCCTCTTTCTCTTGCTGCTTTTAAGATTTTCTCTTTGTCTTTTGCTCTTGGCATTTTAATGATGATGTGTCTTGGTGTGGTCCTCTTTGGATTCCTTTTGTTTGGGGTTCTCTGCGCTTCTTGGACCTGTAAGTCCATTTCTTTCACCAGGTGGGGGAAGTTTTCTGCCATTATTTCTTGAAATAGGTTTTCAATATCTTGCTGTCTCTCATCTTCTGGCACTCCAATGACTCTGATATTAGACCGCTTAAAGCTGTCCCAGAGGCTCCTTACACTATCTTCACACTTTCGGATTCTTTTTTCATTTTGCTTTTCCAATTGGGTGTTTTTTGTCGAATCTTTGGTTTGATTATTGTACTCCTCTGGTCTGCTATTGGGTATAATATTCTTTATTTCAGTCCCTGTATGCTTACTTTCTAATTTCTTTATCATAGCATCGAGGGTCTCATTAGTTTTCGTGAGGCTCTGCACAAATTTATGGCAAGCCCTCAAAATTGCGATTCTTAGCTCCATATCCTCCATTTCTGTCATGTTTTTTTGTCTCCGCATCTTTTATGCTTTCTTGGTGCACCCCCTTGTGGTCTCTGTGCGCAGTCTTGTTCTAGCCAAGCCTTAATTGTTGTAGTTAACACTAGAGGGATTTGACCCCCAGGCCGGCTGGCTATAGGAATCAGCTGTATGGAAAGCGTCTGCCTTCTGGGGAGGCGCTAATCCAGCCTTTGCCTGAGGCGATCGGCAAATGGCTGTGCGCAGGGCCTGGGCGGGGCGGGATCAACAGGGCGGGCGGAGGGAGCAGTTATGGCCACGCTCAGTCCCTTTCCCAGAGGCTCTGCTTCTCAGAACCCCGGCAGCCGCTGCAGACCTCGGAGAGAAAGCTGCCCTCAGGTTCCAACTGATGCCGGATAATCCCGCTTCTCCCGTTTGAGTCTGGGTCCCTGGAGACTCGCCCGGATCTGGAGCCCAGAGTCTGAGACTCACTCCCGACAGAAAACGACAACCGCGCCCTCAGCCACCAGCCCGCTTTGCGCGCGCACCTCGGTACCTTTGTATTTTCCACACTGCGCCGCCTCTGAGCCTCGATTTGCTGTTCTCTTTCCTTCTAGTTGTAGAGTCTCTCTTCAGCCAGCCTTCCTGTGGTTCTGGGTGATGTCCGTTCAGTCTTTTAGTTGTATTTTTGAAATGGTTGTTTGCGGCAGCGGTCTCCGGTGTTTACCTACGCCGCCATCTTGGTCTCCCCCCACCTCATTATTCTAAAAAGAAAAAATTAAGTGCTTAATTATAAAAACTTTTTAAATGACTCATGATTAGATTTAAATACAGTCCTTGGTATAAAATTTGCTAAGAATTGAAGGGCAAAAATATAGTTTATTGAATATAGATTAGAATGCAGGAAAGTGAGCATCTGCACGGTCCTTTCCCTTCTAGTGAAATGTTGGCCCAGGGCAGCGAGGCAGTCCTTCGTTCACATCTCTCTTCTCATCCCCAAGGTCAAGATGGCTGTCTTTTATTATTACTATTTTATTATCCAATTACAGTTTACATACAATATTATGTTGTATTAGTTTCAGGTAAACAGCATAGTGGTTAGACAATCATATTTTACAAAGTGGTATTTAAGCACTAGAATATTTGACAGATAGGATTTGTTCTAGTGTGTGTGTGTGTGTGTGTGTTCCACTGTGAAAATAAGAATTACATTTGTTTGTGGAAGTCCAGGATGGGAAAAGTAAGCTATTGTGGCAGATTAGATGCACTAAAGAGAGCCAGGAAACCTTGTGTTTTAAAATCTAACAATCTCAGTCATTGGACCCAGGGGGAAACAGCAATGTCGGGAATGAACTACTAATGAGCAGCAATGTCCCAGAGGAGAGCCAAGGAGAGTCCATGTGAAGGGGCATGGGGCAAGGCGTGTGACCCATCAGCTGAGTCTCCTCAGCAGTCTTGTCCAAGAGCCTTCGCAAGAAAAGGGCAGCCTCCCAGGGCATTTTTGTCTCATTCCAATGGCCCAATCCAAATCCCATCAAGAAAGGAATAATATAAAGCTAGATGAGCCAAAACATCTGGGATGGAGAGAAAGGAGAGAGGAAAAACATAAACTCTAGAGTTGCCAATTTGGAAGATTGGGGGGAAAGGCAAACCACACCCAGTTATTTAATTTAAGTAGAGCTGATGATGATTACAGGGTTATCAATAATGAATTTTTACTGAGTGCTATTGGTCCAGCAGTACTAAAGTTTACAAGTAATGGCTATACAAGGGATATACACACCCTATAAGGAAAGCGCTACCATTATCCCATTTTACAGATGAAGACAAAGAGGTTTAAAGAGTTTGGGTTCGGGGTAATGGGGAAGATGATAGTTCTGTTTTGGACAGAGTATATTTCAGGTGATGTCAGTTCTAAAAGGGAATCTCGGGTCCTAGCTGGTTTGGCTCAGTAGATAGAGTGTTGGCCTACAGACTGAAGGGTCTCAGGTTCAATTCTGATCAAGAGCATACCTCAGCTGCAGGCTTGATTACTGTGCGGGAGGCAATCAATCAATGTGTCTCTCTCACATTGCTGTTTCTTTCTCTGTCTCTCCCCTCCACTCTCTCTAAATATGAATGGAAAAATATCCTCAGGTGAAGATTAACAAAAATAAATAAATAAAATGTATTCTAGATAGTAGTCTTAAAAAAAAATAAAAAATAAAAATAAATAAAAGTGGATACCCAAGATTGTAAAAAATCAGCAATTGAATCTGGAGGACGGAGGTTCAGGGGAAGAAGGAAAGTGGGCATGTAGATTTCTACTATATGCCTTTTTGTCTCCTTTGAGTTTAGAAGTATATGAATGTGTTATTCATTCAATAAATAAATGAAAATGTAAAAACAAAAATAAAAGTCAGAAATTGAAATTGAGGAAAGGTCAGGACTGAAAAAGTAGCTTTGAGAGTCAGGTGCTGTTGAACACAAGGGAGTGAAAGCAAGTGGGCGACCTCCAGTGATAGGAACAATCCATAAGCCAAGAAGGGAGAGACTTTTGTTTGTTTTTAACCAGCCAATCAGAGCAAACTTAATACTCTCTTGGGTCACAGCTTAGACTCCTAACAGACAAGAGTTAACACTGGACTGGTTAACTAGAAGGCGCTAGAAGAGATTCTTACCATCTGAGTATTCCAAGAAACATTTATCCTGAAGAGAAGGCTAAGGTAAACTTTTCTATAGCTAGTAATAGAAACTCGCAGGAATGATTTACAGCCCTGCTCCTTCTAGAAGCAACTGGCTCCAGCATTTCAGTAACAGACCAAGGCAGATAAGCCTCTAAGTAGAACTTAATTATGCATCACTTGGTTTCTATAATGCTTCCTGAGCAAGTAGGATTATTAAATGTTTTACCTTTAACCTGTACCTACTGCAAGCAGATGTTGGGTCTGAATGCAGGGGAATCATTCCCCTGAGTTTCCTGGAACTTCCTGATCCCGTGAACGCCCTTTGTCAGCACCAAATAAAGGATGAGTGAACTGGGAGCAAGGTTGTCCTCAGTAGGAGAGACACAGGAGAACCACAGAACATTGAAGCTAGCAGAGACCTCAGAGATGGACCAGGGCAGAGGTTCTCAAACCTGAGCCTGCATCAGGACCTCATAAAGGACTTGTTAATACACAGGCTCCATCCCAGAGTTTCTGATTGGGGTCTGAGGTGGGGCCTGAAGAATCTGCATTTCTAACAACTCCCAGATGATGCTATTTTAGAGACCACACTTTGAGGACCACTGATCTACTGCAACTTCTTCATCTTACAAATATGCAACCAAAACCAGAGAAGGTTTAAATAACTTGTCCTAGGTCCCCTGGCTAATGGAAAAGCTGGAACGAGACTCTCAATCTCTCTCTCTTCTCTCATCTCTAAATATTTCAGCACATATTTCCTGAAAGTAAAAACACTCATAACCACAGTAAAGTTATAATATTGGGAAATTAACATTAAAACAATACTATAAACAAATCTACGCACCTTAATTAAATTTCCTCACTGTCCTACTATTGTCCTTTATCTGGGTCAGGATCCAATCCTGTGTCACACAAATTTAGTTGCGATATCGCTTCAGTTTCCTTGAAGCTAGAACAATTCTTCAATATTTCTTTGTTTTTAGGACCTTGGTACTTTTGAAGAGTACAGGTTGGTTACTTTGAAGACTCCCAAGATTTGGGTTTGTTTGATGTTTTTTTCATGATTAAATTCAAGTTCTGCATTTTGGGCACAAATAGCACAGCAGTAATATAGTGTCCCTGCCATGGCATCACATCAGAAGCACATGGGGTCCATTTGTCCCACTTCTGGTGACATGAACGTTGATCACTTAGTTAAGATGGTGTCTGCCAGGTCTCTCCATGACAAAGTTACCATGCTTTCCTTTTGTAATTAATAGGTATCTTGTGAGGAGATGCTTTGAGACTACATAGGTATACTTCACACAGTAATGTTATTATGAATAAATGATTCTTGCCTAAAGCAACTATCAATGTGGTGGTTGCCAAGTGGTGATTCCCTACTTCTATCCTTTTGCCCACATTTATTAATTGGAATCCTACTGTAAGGAAAAGTTTCCCTTTCTCATTCATTCATTCATTCATTCAATCATTCACATCAGCATGAACTCACTCATGGATTCTTTTTTTATTCTAGAATCTGTATCTCCTGCTACTTAAATCAGTTATCTTTCCACTACATGGCCCTCTTCATATAATACTGTTATTTCAGAGATGATTTATTAGTTTATAACATTGGTTCAAAAACCAAATTGAAATTTTTTTCAGGCCATAATCTTGGTGATAGTTCTCTTCTTTCTTGCCAGTGCAGGTGCCAAGCTAGCGCCAAGGGTACCAGTAGTCTAAGGGGTGCTAGAGTTATTGCTCTGGGTCATATTTTCTAGAGTCATTTTAAAAAAATTTTCCTTGGCTCTGGCCGGGTAGCTCAGTTAGTTACAGCATCATCTGGATACGCCCAGGTTGCAGGTTCAATCTCTGATCAGGGCACATATGAGACCAATGAATGCATCAATAAGTGGAACAACAAATTTATGTTTTTTTTCTCTCTCTGCTCTATCTCTCCCTTTCTCTAAAACTCAATTTTAAAAATTTGCATTAGCCAAAGCCTTTATCATTTCCCACCCACCTTAATTCCTCTTAGGCCATGTGGGTAATGAGTCTGACTGTGCTCATATTATGATCCTTGAGTTAAAGGGGAATCCCATCCTCATGCTCAGATAAGGGAACATAGGCAGACAGAGCTGGCTATGGCCAAACCTAGGTTCCTATGAAGAACAAAATGACCTTAGTTGGCAGGCTGCCTTTTTTCATGCTCCCACTCCATTGTTCCTGGGGTACCATAAAGAGGGACATTTGCTTGCATTGGTATTTGGTTGTAGAAGTCCAAAAGAGAATGCCAACTCACAAGTAAATATTTGCCATTTGGGAGAACTAATTACATTATACAGTGTAGGGCAAAAGTAGGCTTACAGTTGTAAGTACGCAAGACAGAGTCTATTCTTGTATTATTTATTATTCATTAGTTATTGTATGATTTTCCATGTGAACAACTGTAAAGCTACTTTTGTTCAATGAAAAGGAAACAAACATTTAACACATCCTTTAATTTTACCACATGTCATTGTGCAAGAAAAATAAATTCGCTATTTAGCGTAAGCAAGATGTGACTTAAAAAACTCTAAACACATTTTGTTTCAGAAACAAATACAGCAGGCTCAGAATCATAAAGAAATAAAAATGTCATTCTGAGTTCCACACGCCTCTGTCCTTCAAGATGTATTCCAAGGGAAATTCCTCTTGGGGTTTAGCCATTTATAATCACTACTAGAATTCTCTAGAAATGAGACACCAAACCAGGTTAGGTTGGAATGTCTAATGCAGTGGTTTTCAAACTATGGTGATACTACCTGTCAATGGGGCTTTTGGTAGAGGGTGGATGCGTTTTTATGGTTGCCATGAACAGTGGGGTGGGGGTGCTACTGGCATTTATGGGCAGGAGTCAACATGTTAAACCTCCTTCCATACACGGGACAGTTCCATATGGCATGAACTGCCCTGCCCAAAATGCCAATAACATCCCACTGGGGAAAAAAAATCTAGGAGTTTTCCCAGGAATTTGGAATTAGGCTAAGATTCCGACTCAGTAACTGCTCTCCTGAATTGAAGTTACAACCTGAGGAGCCGTCGGAGGTAGCCATTATTTCCTTTGTGGATTGGGGAACAGAGAGCTACTTTGACATACATATGTAAAAAGAAACCAGGAAAAGTGACCCTCAGACTCTTGCCCACATTATTCAAGCTCTTGGCTCATTACACTTTAGGCCCATTTATAATCCTGTTGCTGGTTTCTCTGACACCCTGTTGCTTGCAAACAGAAATCTTAACTTTGGGGAGACTGTCTCTTCTACCACATGGACTGAGCAACAGAGAAAGCTAGTGTGTAGAGAGAAAGAGAGAAGCAGAAGGAAAGAGAAGCAGAGACACGCTGCTCAGGGTGCTGCCTGAAGGCCTTATAGTTCCTGGTCAGTTTCTGAGGCCCAGCTGCCTCTGGACCCATCAAGTGTGGCCTGAGAGGCAGGTCCTAGGAGATGGGTCTCTCCAGAAACTGCACTGTGATTGGACAGAGCTGTTCCGAAAAAGAAGGAAATGGTGGGAGGCAAATTGTACAAGCAAGAGTCCACTGTACCTCACTGGAGGTCAGACTGGACTCAGACTGGAAGGGACAAGCATGAGTTTGAATGAGGAGAAGCTGTCCAGTCTAGACATGACTGCTAAGGGGTTGCATCTATGGATTAGGGGTCAGTTGAGAAAATATCTATGAGTTGAAACTACGAAAGTCACTTTTGTTAAAAAGAAAACAAATATGAAATCAAAAGCCTTCACCCTCAAGGGAAAACATCCTTTTCAATGGTGGCCTTGCTTTCTTCATTAGCTTTTTCATCTGCTTCAGGACACTCATTTGTACTGAAGATGGTAGGTTTCATTTCTGTTACTATTGTGAGGAACGTAGTGGTTTCGTGGTGTATTTCTGTGGGCTGGGGCTTAATAGCATGGCTGTAACTTCTTTCACTCAAAAGAGAAGTTGGAGACAAACACTATAATTCCAAGAATTTTGGTTTTGCTAGCTAGCAAACTATTTAAAAAATGATAAATATATGGCTTCAGAAGAGGCAGTTCCCCTTTTCAGCTGCCATTTACAGGCAGTGAGTACACACAGATGAAGGGAATGTGGTAGGTGTCAGTGTTCTGTGGCTGGAGTGAGGTGTGAGATCTGAGTTGTTCCTTGCAGAGCTCCCAGCCCAATTTTCCTTTCCTTGGATTTCAGAGATGACTGGGATCCTGATGATTGATCAACACTTTTCACCAGGGATTTGTACCCTTGCTATCTCCCCACCCATCAGTCCCTTAACCCAGTCCTCTCATTCCTACAGCTCTCAACATAGGATTTAGATAGAATTCGTTGCTTTAAAATGTTAATTATTCTAAAAATGTATCTATTTTGGGGATGGAAACATTTCTTAAAACAAGGCAAAAATCAAGTCTTGTGAAATACTCATCTGAGTAAACCCACAGCCGTCTAAAGAAAGCTGTTTCTTAGCTTAACATGTCTCCAGCAGTCCCATTTCACCAATTCTGTCATTCTTATTATTCAACCCTACCAAGCCTGAACAGCTCTGGACTCACAGGCACGGAATAGTTCCTGACACATGGTGGGCAATTAGTAAATAAGAGCTGAGCTGAACCGAAGTTAAGCCTGAGTTCTAATCCTATTTGTGCCAGCAGTTGAGTGAGCTGGCCCTTGTTTTTTGCATTAGTGCTCCTGCTTCTGAGCAATTGCTCTTGCTGTTCCCTCTGTTTGGGATGCTTTTCTCCCACACTCGACAGGGTTGGGTGATTCTTATCACTTGAACCTCAGCTGAAATGGCATCTCCTAAGAAGTCATCTGTGACGACTTACTAGAGCAAGCATCTCCCCCAGGCCAGCACTCTCCATTACATCATCCTCTTTATTTCTATGCAGTTCTTATTACAAATATAATCACCTTATATGTTTCCTGGCTTATTATCACCCTCTCCCCTGAGACTAGAAGCTCCACAAGGGCTGGGGATTGTCTATATCAGCAGTCACCAACCGGTGGTCTGCGGACCACTGGTGGTCCGTGAGGTCCAAAAGGTTGGCGACTACTGGTCTATATTCTTTTTCACTATATTTTTCAGAGCAAGACTGCTAGGAATCCATGTATGTATAAAGCCTTTTCCAAAATAGAAAAGGCTGCCTCTTCAATGAAGACCAAGCCCTGTGCTGGACCCCTGGATTAGAGAGCCTTTGGGCCACTTGACTAGGTACCCTTGTTCAGTGAACAACATATACAGCTGTGTACAATCTTCCTGCACAGCACCATGCAATGTGCCTGCAGAAACATCACACTAGTTGGATGAATACATCAACTTTATTGAGGTTTTAATTTACTTCCAATAAAACACACCATTTTAAGTTTCCAGTTCAATGAATTTTGGCAGATGCACACACCCAGGGAACCACTACCACAATCAAGGTATAGAAATTACATTATCCCCCAAAGTTCCTGCATGTCCTGTTGCAGTTTTCTCTTCCCATGCACACCCAACCTCAAGCAATCACTGAATCTTCATTTCATTTCATTTAGTTATATCTTGCCTTTTTGCAAAATGAAAAACAACAGCTTTAAAAATGAATAAAATATCAAAATAAATAAAAGAGAGGGAATAAAGAGGAGAAAAGCAAGATTGAGAGGAGCAAGAAAGATATCCCCACCACAAGGGTCAACAGAGCATTTATGACTGAGCTTGAAGGCTGAGGCTTGGCTGCAGCCTCCTTAGAGCAAAGGTAAAGAGGGAATAGTGGTTCTTCAATTATCACCTGAGAGGAAGAAGCATTTCAATTCCCAGGGGAGACAAAGTTTCCCTAGCACAAGATCAGAGATAGCCCTCATATGCGTCATCAGATAGAAATTTTTGGAAGATGCTCTGAATGGTGCTAGTGAGAGCTTCATAGTAAACACAGCAGGAACACTTACTTGTGTATTTCATCTAGACCAGCGGTTCTCAACCTGTGGGTCGCAACCCCCTTGGTGGTCGAACAACCCTTTCACAGGGGTCGCCTAAGACCATCCTGCATATCAGATATTTACATTACGATTCATAACAGTAGCAACATTACAGTTATGAAGTAGCAACGAAAATAATTTTATGGTTGGATCACAACATGAGGAACTGTATTTAAAGGGCCAAAAGGTTGAGAACCACTGATCTAGACCTTCTTCTATAATCATTCCTACAGCAAATATTAAAATATCTTCCCTAAATAAGATGTTCTCACTGGGTTTTTCAGAAAAGTGGGGTAGTAAGCAATTCAAAATTACCTTCCCTAGCAGGGACCTGGACTCAGGGCTCCTTACTGTCCTTATAGGCAGAGAGGCATTGGCTTTGAAACTCAGGTGGGCAGTTGGGAAGGTTAATGCTCAGTTATGAAACTTAAAAGAACCTGGCCAGGATCCCTGTCTAGATCAAAGGCCTCCCCATCTCTGCCTGGAGCTGGTTGTGGGAGTAGAAATGTGTCTCAGGAAAAGCCAAGATTTTCTTAAGGCATCAGCCTTGGAGCTGGGCCTACAAGAGCCAGGCCTCTGTTGAGATGCCAAACTTCTACACACTAGAACATTCCAAGTAACACTTGAACATGAAAGGTATTGTGGGCAAGTGTTGACAGCTTCTCACCACAACTATAGAGATTTCTTGGTAATGACCCTGGAAGGGTGAGTTCTAAGCCACATCACCCTGGCCTATTGATGGGTTACAACTGCCCTGAAGCTAATAACCACCTCCCTGCTGGATTCTGAATCAATTGAGAAATAAGACAAATGGGTAAGGTAAATGGGAGCAAAAATGCATGTTGTTGGGAGATGCGGCTGGTGTCTGTGGACAAGTGAGTTTTTTGAGGTCTGAGTCCCAGAATTAGACAGCCTTTTCCACCCGATCCTAGGCAATACCTGGCCAGCACAGGCTTCTCTAAGAAGTGGGACAAGGAAAAACTGAGAACGTGTGGTCCACAATGGGGACTCCAAATTGGGGGAGCAGGGACTAGGTAACCCCACCCAGTTTCACCTTTTAAACTCACCAGTCAGGTGAATTGCTCCCCCTCCTCTGGGCTACCCAACCTCTTCTCTTTCTTCTAAAAGAGATCTTAGTGGCTGATACCATTTTTAGATAAACACAGACACACCTCCTGCCAAAATTAACAGCAGGTCTAGTCTTGTAGAAAAGCAGAGAGAAGAAAATAGAGCTGGTATCTACCCATTTTCAAAAAGAAGGGTTTAACCTCAACCGCCAGATACTTTCGTGGTTACACAAAAGTATTGTGTGGAGCAGGCAGCCACCAGCATTTAAGTGGCCAATATCAAACAAATTCATAGTATAGTCCACAATATACCTTCAAGCCCCTCAGTGGTACTTTTGTGGGATGAATTAGCTGTATTTTTATTTTCTTATTTTCCTATAATAAGTTCACCATCTAATATGTAACATTAGACAGAGAACAAAGGGGATGATCCTTTCCCCCCCAGGTTTCTGAGACAAACAAACCAAAAGAAAACAAACAAAAATGATCCCAAATCATAGCAGGCTGTGTATCCCTTAATGTGGTAAGGACCCTGAAAAGTGACCTGGGATTCTTCATCAGTTTGGTCTATTTGCTGAGTTCAAGGCCATTTCAGGTTCAGCAGAATTGTCACACTGTTTTTCCAGCCCTTGGACAGCAAACAAATTGCCAAGCCCATTTTATAGATAGGTTTTCAACACATAAGGTTCCAAGATAAATTCAATACATATGTTCTGATTCATTCACATTTTACTCACTAAATCACTATGTGATAGCTAAGACTTCAGAGTTTTAATGAAAAAAAGTCACTTCAAAGTATTTTTTCCTTTGAACCCAGCAGTCATATTTTCCTAAGAATTAATAATGGCCAGGAGAATTGTAGGTGTTTGAAATATTGCCAAAATGCCTCTTTTCTCATGTTCAGGGTGCCTTCAAAACACCTACTGCACACAATCATAATTTTTTTAAATGCACATACATGGTGTGTGTAGGTGTGTGTGTGTGTGTGTGTGTGTGTGTGTGTACCATGTGGGTGTTCCAGGGACTGTGCCAGACACTTTATACACATTGTCACTAACATTTACAAAGTCTGAAGGGTGGTAGTCTCTCATTTACAGGCTCGGAAGGTTGTATGATTTGCCTACCGCCAGAGCTGACAAGTCACGGAGTTCAAAATTCTATTGAACTCTCTCTGAAAAGTCTTAATTTTGTTCAATTCAGCAAATATTTATTAAGTGGCTCTAAGTTCCAGGTACGTGAATATGCTATAGAACATACAGACATCAATTTATAATATTGCATACCTGACACTTATATGATGTTATAAACCAGGGGTCCTCAAACTATGGCCCGCGGCAAATACAAATATTGTATTTGCTCCCGTTTTGTTTTTTTACTTCAAAATAAGATATGTGCAGTGTGCATAGGAATTTGTTCATAGTTTTTTTTTAAAACTATAGTCCGGCCCTCCAATGGTCTGAGGGACAGTGAACTGGCCCCCTGTTTAAAAAGTTTGAGGACCCCTGTTATAAACCAATGTTACCTAATTTTTTTTAAAAGAAGCAAGCAAACAAATAAATCCCCCAGCAAACATCACTATTAATAGGAAAATGGCAGCATTCCATTAAAATCAAGAACAAGGAGGCCCAACCCTGTCAAGGTTGGAATGTCATTCACAAGTGATTATTATCTGCACAGAAAACCCCAAAAGCTTATAAACATATTATTAGAAATTATTAGAGTCTAGCACGAAGAAAAGAAGAATGCTGAGGAAGTGAAGAATGCTGAGGAAGTGAAGAATGCTGAGGAAGCGGAGAATGCTGAGGAAGTGGAGAATGCTGAGGAAGTGAAGAATGCTGAGGAAGTAGAAAATGCTGAGGAAGCAGAGAGTGAGTGCAGTGACTTAATAATTTAGCCCAGGACAAGTCCTATGCAACCCATCCGGAATGACAAAATGCTAACCATTGGATTCTGTGGCTGTTTAGAGACAGCAGCTCTATTACTTCCCATCTTGGACGCACCAGTGGTTGCCAGAATTCTTGAAGCTTTGTTTCTAACTCATCCATCTGGCCTGTGGCATGCCCTCATGGCTCTGTACACAGCCATGAGTCTCCCCAAAGAGGAAAGGAACAACCAGAGGGAGGGCATTCATTCGGGACAGAAATCACGTCAGAGAAGGAGTGAAGCCAGAAACAGTGCCCCAAATGGGACTGAGGGAGCGAAGGTACAGTGCAAAGCAAAAGCTCTTTTCCATTATTTTCTACCAACTCTAAAATAAATTCTACAATAAATATCTTTTTCTGTAGTAAATTCATTTGGGTTCTATCTTCCAACAGGCCATCAGCTCAGTGGCCTTTTTAAGCTTATCCAAAGCTGTCAGGACCTAATTGATTTCTTCTGAAGGGCGGGTGTATGGACGAGAAAGGGCCACATGCTAACCTGACTAACTCAGGGAAGGCCTGTGTGGCGGCCTTGCAAACTCAAGAGACCTAAAGTAACCACAAAGGATGGTCTGAAATTAAAACCTTTAATTAAAAAGCAGTTTATAGTGGATAGTCATGTCCTAAGCCAGAATCTTCCCTGACAAAGATCAACTTAGATCTTTACTGAGCTTATTGTCTTTTTGCATCTAGATAACACACCTGTGGAATGTCAGGATAATTTATAATTTCCCTTTTTCCGGACCCCTCAGAGCACAACAAATGGTGCCAGAGCAGAGACCACAAACTCCCTCATTGTTATTGTTATCTTGTTCATTGCTGACTGGTAACTATCCTGTACCCACCTATGTAAAAGATGCATGTGTCTATCATTTTACTTTTTATCCAATCCCAGAGGTTTCCCCGCTTTGCTTTCTCCCATTTCCCTAATATATCACCGATGGATTTCATGTGACCCACTTACATCCCCATCTTTGATGGAAGGTATAAAAATAGGTGAAAAACCACCATTCTTGGAAGTGCTATCTCAATATGCTGAGATTCTGCTTCCTGGCAACTGTCAACAGTTTGGCTCAAATAAATGCACAAAAATTCTTTGCAGGTTTGAATGTTTTTATGTTAACAGGCCATTCTGAAGTGGTTTATTTCATTCTTCCATCAGTATGTCTCTGTCATCCCTGGACCATTCGTATATAATCACATGGCAGGAGAAGGGTGGTGATAATGTGAGATGATAAAAATTTAGACTGCTGAACTCTACCCAGAATCTACTGAACTAGACTTTATTGGAGTAGGGCCTAGAAATGAGTATTTTAAACCAGCAAGTCACATGATTCTAAATGTACTCTAGGATTTAAGCACATTGGTTCCAAGAGTGCCATTAATATTACCTTACAGTTTATGGGCTGTGCTTTACAAAGACCTTGGTATAATACCTCAGCTGAGCCTTACCAGGAGGCTCAGGGAAGGATGTCAAAGCAGGTGTTACAATTTCCATTTCACATGAGGTCACATATGCTCATAAATGGGGTAGTCTCGTAACTCCGGTCTTACAGCACCAGGTTCAGTGCTCCTGCCACTACCCTGACTGAATGTGTAACCCCATCTTGGGCTGCTGATGGGAAAGAAAACAGGCCTAGTTTGAGCGGCCACAGGAAGGAGCATCCTTTGTTGGCAGAGAAAACAAAACTATAAAAAGTTGGACAATGTCAATAACCAGCATCCTTAAGGCCATTAATGGTCTAATCAAAATGTTGAACTTGTTCAAACTACAAGTATAATTAAAAATTAATTTTATTACATACTGAAATTTGACCTGGTTAACTCAATTAATTGGAGAAGAACGATCAAGTTTTCACACTAGTGAGTCATGTGATCAGAAATTCAATTAAGTGAATGCTAGTATATTCATTTACTTTTAATGATAATCATGTTGAATAAAAATCATGTGACTCTAACATGAATCAGGGGCATAAGAGGAATTATTCTTAACTACTTTCCTTTTCCCAGTGATCCATGATGTCTCCGTTTCATTCTGAAATTTAGTGGAATTAATCTGAGGAATTAAAAAATTTATATCATGAACTACAATTTGGTTCAGTTACACTATGAGCCAATCTAAGCCTGCTAATGAGACACACATTGAGAATGTTTCAGAGTCATAGTGTCAGGCAGCTGAGTAATCCCTGCTGATCCCTGCATAGTTGTGTGATGGCTCATTTTGTGTGTCAACTTGACTGGGCCAAGGGATGCCCTGATACCTAGTTAAACTTTACCTCTGGGTGTGCCTGTGAGGGTGTTCCTGGAAGAGATTTGCATTTGAATGAGTAGACCGAATAAAGCACTGTGTTCTCCCTAATGTGGGTGAACCTCATCCAATCTGTTGAGGAACTGAATAGAACAGAAAGATGGAGGAAGGGCAAATTCCGTCTCTGCCTCACTGTCTGCTGGGGCATTGGTCCTCTCCTGCACTAGAACTGGGACTTACATCATTGGTTCCCCTGCTCCTCAGGATTTTGAGTTTGGACTGGAAGTACATTGGCTTACCTGAGTCTCCAATTTGCTGATTACAGACAGTGGGATTTCTCAGCCTTCGTAGTCATACGAGCCAATTCCTTATAATAAATCTCTCTCTATCACACACACACACACACACACACACATACTCATGAAGAACAAACTTTCAACAGAGTAAATTTAAATATTTAATTGGGCTTATTAAACGATTCACGAATCAGGCAGCATCCCTATCTAGTAAATAAAGACATGCACAAGAAAGTTAAAAGAGTGAATAGTTCCAGACCAGAACGCCTTCTCCTGGGGCAGGGGTAATTTGGGTATTAATAACATCATTCGTGGGCCATACAAAATTATCAACTTAAAAATTAGGCTGCTATATTTGGTCAAACATTTAATTAATTCACCCCTAATGCCTTGGCAGGGCCAGACCAAATGATTTCTTGGGCCTTATAGGGCCTGAGGGCTGGATGTTCCCCACAGGGGGTCTAATCAGGTAGATAACCTCAGTGGAGCTGGCCAGGAAATCCCAGACAGAGAGGTTTAAAATGTCACTCCTGGGTGAGGATGAAGCTACAATTAGGTTAGGTGTTAAGTCTTGGTGGAGCTTAGCACAACTAACCCAACTTTGGGTTTGTTTTCTCGTTTTAACGATAGCTATATCATCTGTATCTATAGCCACATCTCCTATTGGTTCCATTTCTCTGTAGAATCCTGAGTAATACGTTGTGTAAACTTTTTTTTAACCTCCAAATCTCAGTGGCTAAATTGTGGGGTCAGAGGGGGTCACATTTAGCCTTGACCCCTTCCTAAATGGGTTAATCAGAGGAGACCTAGGTTATGTGTTGGGCCCCACTGGAATCGTTGGCTTGGCTTTGTTTCATGGCATTAGGCTTAGCTCTGCTTCCCAGGCAGCGTCCTGTGGTGTGAGAGAGCATGACTGTTCCTAAGAGTCAGAAGGGCAGACCCCTCCAGCATTGCTTCAGGAAGAAACCTCAGGTAAGACACTGCATAAGCTAATTAAATCCTTTGTTCACTTGGACTCGGAATGACTTTTTATGTCAAATGTAGTGCGAAATGCATGTGACACTGTTGGCCTCATACCCCTGTCATTGAAACATTTTGCTAAGAGTCACTGATAGATTAAATACAGCTGATCCTGAGTTAGAATAACTCCCAGGGCATTTGGGGGCAATCTGGGTACAATATGTGATTGTATTTCTCTAAATGCCAGTCAGGCTATACATTTTTCCATGACCTCTCTGTCTAATCGTCTCTGGGTTTTTTTTTTATTTTGATACCCAGAAATGCATCTGTTCTCTACTCTTGGGATAAGTATACTAGCTTGTTTTCTAGTTTTCAAAATAGTTTGTGGTTGTTGTGTAATAATTCTTTGAAGCACCTGGGTTTATCGAAATGTATGATGTGTGTAATGAGTATGAATTGTGTTGCACATGAGGTGCAAAAACTATCACTTTATTTTTCTAGCTCAGGATCGGGCTCTTGGAGCCTACTAGTAATTATTCAGGGAAGGGTCCTCGCTTTCCCTCCCCCTCCCTGGGCTGTGCCAGGCCCTTGGGAGTCACTCAGTCTAGGAGGATGGGAAGAGGCCCCTCTCATTAGTCCAGCTGGTTACCACACAAGATGCTGCCTTTCTAAACCTACTTAGGCCTCTGGATGGCTGGTAGGTTCTGCAGCTGCACTGTCTCCTCACCAGGCCACACAGAATGGCAGTTGCTCTCAAACTGAGCAGCTTGGTGTCTCTGGCCTTGACAACATCCCTGTACCCATGCCCCACTCCAGGTCTCATCACCTCCTGGGCCCTGTGTGCTCCCCTCTCCAACCAGAGAACCAACCATCCCCTGCCTGGCTTCAAGCCTCTCCCCAACACTAGACATCTCAGGTCCCCAACCCAGTCTCCTCCTGCCTGGAAACCAGTGCTCCCCAAACAAGGCTTGTTTCCTTGGGAACCAGGAACACAGATTGCTTGGCTGCCTTTTCTGAGAGAGGGAAGGGGGAAATTCCCTTCAGTCTTTGCTGATGAGTCTACAGCAGGAAAACAAGGCCCCACAAAACCATAAACCATGTCAAAAGGCAAGGCACCAGATACTTTCTTAATAAGTCATCCTAAATAGAATGACATGTACGTATATATAATTATTCCCGTTTTCCTATAGATTGTTTAAATAATGTTTCTTTTTCCACTGTTATACTGCTATATTCCCTTCCCCCACTCAAACATTTTGTCCCTAAAGCTATTGAATTTATTTCTAGGATATCCACTTTATTCAATTAGTGATTCCCCTCCTCTCCCTGCTTTGATGTCAATACCATACAAATTTCATAAAGATTTAATTATGTTTCAATATCTAACAGGATGCATCAATAAACTAAAAAGAATATTTTGTTAATTTTGTTTTTTGTTAATCCTCACCTGAGGATATTTTTTCATTGATTTTTAGAGAGAGGGGAAGGGAGGGAGGAAGGGGAAGAGAGGGAGAGAGAGAGAAACATCAATGTGAGAGAGACACATCAACTGGTTGCTTCCCGCATGCGCTCTGACCAGGGCCGGGGATCAAACCTGCAACCCAGGTACTTGCCCTAGATGGAGAATCAAACCCGCCACCCTTCTGTGTGCAGGCCAATGCTCCAACCACTGAGCCAAACAGCCGGGGCTATTCTGTTGTTCTTGACTGCTCTTTCTTTTGGACTGATTTGACATTATTTGTCAAGTTGTATAAATTATCTTAGGGGAACTTCAATAGCATCAAATTTACATATTAATTTAAGATATAATATCTTTATTGTCTTAACTAGAAGCAAGTCAGATTTTTGTCTCCCTTGATTTTTCCTATTATGATGTTTTACATTTCTTTCAATAAGATACCTTTTTTTTTTATGACCAAGTTAAGTCAATACTTAAGAATTTGTGGTATTTATTACTTTTATATAGTGGACTCTCTTTTTACTATATGTACCACTAGTATAAAGAATAACACCACACTTTGTGAATTTGTGTTATACTCCATTGCTCTCTGTCACCTGTCACTCTTGGGTTTTGTAAGTATATTATAATATCATCTCCCAAAGATACTTTAATTATTCCTTCCCTGTGTAGATGCCTGTTTCCTGCCCTTTTCAGAACGCTGGTGTCAGGAATTCAATACCATGCAGAGTGTAATGATGGCAGAGGGTACACTAGCTTTGCTTCTGCTTTGAAGGAATTCTCCATTTTAAATAATACTAGTGGCCTGGTGCACGGATTCATGCACATTGAAAGGAAATTAATTAAGATAAATATTTTAATATTGCTATTTGCCCTTTCTCTATAATAAAAATGTCAACAAAAACAACCAAATTCACAATTGACAACAACAGATCGAAACACACGCATGCGATTGGCGCCAGCAAGAGCTTTATATGTATCGCGCGTGTGCGAGAGTCTACGTTTATTTTTAAATTGCCAGTGTGTGTCATATGTACCAGCCGGCTGGCTGGTCAGTTGGTTGGACGGACGGATGGTCACTTAGCCTTTTATATATATACATTGGCTCATAGTTTTATTTCTTTAGGAAAAAAATTTACATATTTTTATTATTGATTTTAGAGAGAAGGGAGAGAAAGAGAGAGAGAAAAGAGAGAAACATCAATGTGAGAAACATTGATTGGCTGCTTCCCTTATGTACTCCAACCAGGTGTCGAACCCACAACCTGTTTATGTGCCCTGACTGGGAATTGAACCTTCCACCTTTTGGTGTACAGGACAACACTCCAACCAACTAAGCCACACAGGCCAGGGCTAAGAAAGAAACTTTAACACAGAAGCCCTTCTTGTTAAAAAGTTTTAGTTTTCAAAAGGAATAAATGTTGATTTGAATTGAATTGTTTCTTGATGTCTATTTCGAGGATGAAATCATTTAACAACGTTTTCTTATTAGCATGATAATTTAACACTTGTCTCTTAAATGGATGTGTGGGCAAGGCAGTATTATCTATATTCAGCTCAGAACTCAAATTCAAATAAGCAAGCAAGTAAACCAACTAACAAACCAACCAACCAACCCTCTCAGTAGTGTGGAAAGGCCCAAGCTTCCTTCAGAAAGCAGCTCAATTTATTTGGGATTTATTCACAGGAGGCCCAGCATTAGCCCATCCCAGATCACTTCTCAACCCCTCCTGCTCACAGCTGCACCTGACTGAGCTGTGGATTGTGGGCAGGCCCCTGCCCGGCCCTGAGAATGTCCCTGTATTATCTTGTTTTCAACTGACCTTTGCAACCATGGTGAATTTCTTCTGGTCATTCAGTCACAGGAATGAACATTTTATTTTATTTTTTTAAATATGTATTTTATTGATTTTTTACAGAGAAGAAGGGAGAGGGATAGAGAGTTAGAAACATCGATGAGAGAGAAATATCAATCAGCTGCCTCCTGCACGCCCCCCATTGGGGATGTGTCCGCAACCAGGGTACATGCCCTTGACCGAAATCGAACCCGGGACCCTTGAGTCCGCAGGCCGATGCTCTATCCACTGAGCCAAACCGGTTCAGCGAGGAATGAACATTTTAGTTACTGCCTCACACTGTGAACCACAGCAAGTTTATGTCATAAGATGACTTTCATGTCCTACTATAAAAAGGATGAGCTTTCATTTCTAGATATACACAGCATAGGGAATATAGTCAATAGTATAGACAATAATAAACAGTAGTTTTTTGGTAAGTGGATACTAGGGGAAATATTACAAAGTTGAGTTACACAATCTTGGTGAAAAAAGTGTATGTGATATATTTTGGACTGTGACCAATATACTCTGTATTAGTCAGTGATGGGAAATTTTTTTAATTTCTTAAAAATTGACGAGAGAGAGAGAGAAACACGTTTGTTGTTCTACTTATTTATGCATTTATTGGCTGCTGCTTATATGTGCCCTGACCAAAGATCGAACCTGCAACCTTGGCATATCGGGATGATGCTCTAACCAACTGAGCTAAGTGAAATAAGCCACTCAGAGAAAGACAAATACCATGTGATTTCACTTATATGTGAAATCTAATGAAAACAGAAACAGACTCATTGATATAGAGAATAGTAGACTGACAACTGTCAAAGGCGAAGGGGTTTGGGGCTGGGTGGAAAAGGAGAAGGGATTAAACAGTACGAATTGGTAGTTACACAACAGCCACAGAGATGTAGATTACAGCACAGGGAATATAGTCAGTAGCATCAAAATAAATATGTATGGGACCAGGTGGGTACTTAAAGCAGTAGGGGAACCACTCTGTGAAGTACATGATTTTCTAACCACTTTGCTATATGCACATCTGAAACTTAATATTGAATGTAAACTGTAATTGAAAAGAAGCCAGCCTTACCTACATTATGATGGTATTGTGGAGATTAGATGAGGAATCACAGGCAGTGGTCTTTGAACTATGAAGTCTGATAAGAATCTACCCATTGCCTGCTCTCACCACTTTCTCCCTACCTGTCACTCAAAGAACCTCACAGTCTGGACCAAACCCATATTTCTAGCCCCATCTGTTGATCCTGCCAGGTTGGCACCATCTCTGTCCCTTCCATGCACTTTTACATGGAAACTTACTTCCCAGGTATCTTGTTGACCTTGCCTTCCCCTAGAACCGTGGTTGGCAAACTGCAGCTCGCAAGCCACATGCGGCTCTTTGGCCCCTTGAGTGTGGCTCTTCCTAAGCCTTAGGAGTACCCTAATTAAGTTAATAACAATGTACCTACCTATATAGTTTAAGTTTAAAAAATTTGGCTCTCAAAAGAAATTTCAATCATTGTACTGTTGATATTTGGCTCTGTTGACTAATGAGTTTGCTGACCACTGCCCTAGAATATCCTTTATTTTCCTGTGTGCCTGGCAAAATCATACTCATCCTTCAAGGCCGAGGTCCAGTATCAATTTTCCTATGAAACCTGCCCTGACATCCAAGACTAAGATAATGGTTTCCTCCTTTGGCTCAGCTGTTGCTGATCTGTACACGTTTACCACATGACTCTTGTGGTATAATTATCATCTTTGGGATGGATGTCTGCCCATCTCATGATCCAATCCCATTTTTCTCTAAGACCTGCCTTCTTGTGCAGCAGCCATATTTGGCCATAGCTGATTAGAACAGGGGTGAATCCTTGGACCAATATGAATATCTTTTCTGGGACTTTGGAATTGATATTTAGGATGCTAGTCAGGGTTGGGGCAAGAGAGAACATGTACCTTCAGGAGCTGAGCTGCCGTTGCAGAGTGGCCATTTTTGGACCACGTGGACACACAGGAGGAGAGAATGTTGTCTGCTAAGAAGATCCAGAAGTAATGAAGAGAGACCAGAGGCCATATAACCCCCAGGGAGAGAGTGACAGAGAGGAAGTGCCTCTGTCCCAGGCAGCTTTCTTACTGAGGGCTCCAGTGCTCGAGAGCCTCAGCTGTACTTAGAGCTATGTTGGGCTCCATGAAGTAACCCTTTGTAAATGAGTAGCTCCCTTTTGCTTTTGAAGATGAGCACATGAATCGCCATAAAGTAGGTGATGCAGTACCAAAGACATGCCCAAAGTTCTATGGAGCACCAGGGAGTGAGGGAAGGTGCTGAGGTGGGTAGTCGGGAATGGGAGTCAGGGCATGTTGGTCCAGTAGGGAGGGTGTGTCAGGCTGTGGGAACAGCATGAGCAATAGTGTGGTGGTGGAAACCATAGCAGTTCAGTGTCGCTGAGCACAAGAGGTGGAGAGGCAGGAGTGGGGCTGGCTGGAGAGATGGGCAGGGTATGGGCAGGGAGAGTCTTGGGTGCCACGGAAGGAGCTAGGACTCCTTCCTGTAAGTCAGTGGTTCTCATTAGAGTTTGCACTTTTAAGAGTTTCCTAGGGAGTTTAAAAAAGAAATATGGATGCCTTCTCCAGTTAAATCAGAATCTCTGGGGTGGAAGCTGGACACTGAATTTTTTTTAAAGCTTCCCAGGTGATCCTAACATGCAGATAGCATGGAGAATCTGGCAGGAAACCTTGGAGGGTTTTAAGCTAGAGAGAGATATGGCTTTAGAAACTGTCTTGGTGGTGGGACTTAACGTGCATGAGGAGGAGGAAGGTGGGGTGGCTGCTGGGCAAACTGTTGCAGTGTGCAGGTGCGAACTGAAGAGCAGCTGAACTGGACAAAGGTTGTGGGAATGAGAGAAGTTAATGAACACCTACTTAGGAGATAAAATAATGTTAATTTTAAGACAGTGATTGGAGAAGAAGGGAAGGGAATCAAGATTACCCCGAGGCTCCTTGTTTAGGTAACCGGAAATGCCTCAGATAGGCAGAGACAGGAGGACAGTCTTTGGAGGAAGCGGAGGAGTTCCGCTTTAGACAAGTGGAATGTGAGGTGGTACCTGGATGTCCAGGCAGAGATAAAGCAGCTGGGTAGTCTAGGGCTTTGGGGCTAGACCAGGTGGACGTAAATGAAGTTTGATTGAGGGCTGTTTTTCATGTTGATCATTTACTGAGCGTAGCCTCCAAAAAAAAGTCACTTTTCTAGCTTACAAAGGTGTTATGGGTGTTAAAAGCAAGGAGTGGGCCCCACCCCAGATCACCTCCTAAGATAGGGTGTGAGGTGCATCTCCAAAGCGCCTTGAAGTCAGGTGGCTGCTCGGAGTTTAAAAATAGCAGAACAGCTGTGCGTGGTGGGTGGCGATGCCCTGGCTTGCTCAGCCGAGCACTGGGCCTTCCTGCCGTGGGCTCTGTTTGTGTGAGTGGGTCGGGGATCAAGCAAGAATCTGTTTCTTTGAAGAATTCTTCAGCAGCTGCGTGTCATGCCAGGGTGCTCCAAGGGGACAGGAAAGGTCTCTTGCTGCCAGGTGGAAGGAAAAGAATGGGGAGGGGATATTGGAAAGTAGCCTCATGAGAGGATGATTTTTCAAGAAAGTTCACTGTAGAAATGACATCCTGAAAGACAGGTGAGGAGGTGGTTCACACTGGAGGAGTCAGAATTAGGTCCGAAACTGGAAGCCAGCTGTGGGGCTGTTTTGCATAGAAGAGTCTGGTGTAAATGCCTCCTGGTTGTGGTTTTGACTCTCTGGGGTGGTTTATCTTGGCCTCCAGATTAGGGCCCTGCTGCCAACCAAAGGGATCTGGGAGGGGGGGACAGGAAGGTAGAAGTAGGAGTTTTTTCAGTGCACATTTTAATTTAAAAAATGTACTTATACAGACATCAAATTTCAAAACAGATAAATGGCTGGGGAGGAGGCTGGAAGGGGTAGGATAGTAAATGACAAGATATTTCACCGTGGCTCCATCATATTGGATCTTCCTTGAGCCTTTGGTCTGCAGGCCATTACACATGTAGAAGAAGGAGGACTGAGGAAATTAAAGGTGGCCAGGTATAGGATGTGCTACCTAACTGAAAAACAAACCAGTGACAGGCTGTAGGGTCATTATAAATCCAAGAGTATGAATTTCCATAGCATTTTCTAGGAATAGCACCACAATCCCAGATAATACAAAAGAGATTTAACAACGGGTCCTTGATTTGCACAAGGAGGCCCCCCAGCCATCGCCATAACTATTGTGGGGGCGAGGCCACCTGAAGGGGCGGTGGAATTTGACCTAAGGACTGAAATGGAGGACTCCTTGGCTGCCCGAGAAGCTGTGTCAGTTGGCCAGTGTGCCCAGATGTGTGTTATCCTAGGCCACGCTGTGTCTGCACTCTGAAACACTTCCTCTGCTTGGAATATTCTTTTTTGCTTGTTTACATCTTTATTGTTGAAAGTATTACATATGTCCCTCCCCCCCGCCCCCCCATTGACCTCCTCCAGCCCACCTTCATCCTCCACCCCAGGCCTTCATCACCCTACTGTCTCAGTCCATGGGAAATATTCTTTTTTGTAATCTTGTGTTTTCTGAGGAATCCTGGGATGAACATAAGGAGGGCTTCATAGGTAGGAGGGCAAGAGAGGAGCAAGTTCCCCCATGAGGGAGTGCAGAGTCCCAGCTGGGAAGAAAAAACCATGGGCTGTGGGATGGTGGAAAGTGAACCTTAGAGGTGAGGACTTTGGAAGGAGAAAGTTGGAGGCAGTGGGACTGATGATACCATCCAATGTCTTTTTAAAGATACCTTTAATCTTGTTTTTTCCTAGTTTTGTTGAATATTCAACATTCAGTCCATTTATTTTACTTTTCATAGCTGGCAAAGGCCTTTAGAGACCTCCTCCAGTGGCCAGGAGGCACCACTGGGGCCAGGCACTCTGTGTCTCTTCCTCACGTCTAATGAATTGGGCCAGGGCACCTCAAAACAGGCCCCATGCCCTGGGGCCTCTACAATACCTCCCAGAGATCCCTGCCTCCTGGCATTCTTTCCCTTGAGTCCTCTCCTCCCTTGGGTGTGGGCTGGATTTAGTGAGTCAATTCCCAGGGACAGAACAGAGCAATGATGGACGTCTCAAAGACCGACTTCCTTCTTACCTGCCCTCTCTTGCTCATGCTAAAGAAAGCCAGCTGCCATGCTGTGCACTGCTCCACGCAGAGACCCAGGTCTCTCCCAGCCAACAGCCAGCGAGGAACAGAGGCTCTTATTCCCACTGAGACTCTTATTCTAGGATTCAGAAGGGACTGCATCCTGCCCACGACCACTTGAGTGGCTAGAAAGCACGTATTCCCCTCACCGAACCCGGGGATGACTGCGCCTCAGAGAGGCCCAGAGTCCAGGACCTGGCCACGCAGGGCCTGCGTTCCTGATCCACAGAATCTGTGAGATGTAAGGGTTTGTGTTTTACGCTGCTAAGGTTTGGGTTAATTTGTCACATCAGCTTAGGTAATTGATACTTCATTTAGTGCAACCTTTGTGTCCTCGGTGAGCTGCTGGAGACCTGGGGAGACCTACTCTGCCCTGGCTTCCCACAGACCTGGGCCACAGGTGGGGCTCTCACCCATTTACCATGCCCTCCTGCAATGTGGCATTATAAGAAATTGCCTGGCATGGCCTCCTTGAAACCCTCTTTAAATGAGGCAACATTTACTAACATTATTAACATTTCCTAATAGGATATCTTCATTTCCAGCCAGTCAGAAAGAAGACAGGGTGGAGTCTGGAGGGCTGAGCTTGAAGCCAGTTCCCAGCACCCTCCCCCTCCCCCGTGTTCCCTAGCAGGGACCCCCTTCCCAACTAAGCCCCACTCTAGGCTGTGGGTATGAGCAGTGGTGCAAGGGTCAAACCCAGACTGAAAGAGATGCAGGAAGACCTTAGAGCTTGGGAGGCAGGCCAGGTACCAGCATACAAAGGACAAGGAACACAGGAATGCAGGCCTCAAACACAGGTGCCAGCATCAAGGAGACACTGAAAATACTTGTACTAGACCTTGACACTAAAGCAGCTGCCTGCCCAGGATGCCCACTGCTCCCAGTTACAGCAGGCACCGACCCAGGGCACGAACTTTCTTCACCTCAGCGACTTCACACCTTTTACCAAGTGCCCTCCCACTCAGAGAAAGGAGGAAGCGGGGTCAGGCTGCTTGCCTTTCACACTCCACAGACTGGCTCCCAAGGGCCCTTGGGGAGTGGGTGGGAAGCCAGGCAGGGGTGTGGGTGAGTGTCACGTCTCTCTGCATATCTATATCTAGTCATGATAGGGAACGAGAGGGGTCTCCTCGCGCTGGGCTGCATTAGGATTTAGGGGGCAGTGGTTGGTGAGATCAAGAGGATAGCTGCTCCCTAAGATTCCAGATAAATCCACAGAAATCTTTAACAGAGCCACTTGAAAATCAGGATACTTCACTCAAATCCAGATTTTTCTAGCTTCTCTGGCCACTCTGGGTCTCTGCCCTCTGGTATCAGATGGGTCAGGCACTCCCCCAGGTCCAGGCCTCCAAGATCCCAAGATCCTCACTCAGATGACAGGGGCTCAAGCAGCTGAACCCTGCCTGTTTCATTCATTCACCCTTTGTCTTCCTGGCCCCCGTAGGCATCTGAGATTTTACCCCCTGGAACTGGAGGATCAACCTGGCCCAGAAGTGGATACAGGCATGTAACACAAAGATAAAAATTCCTATGCTTCAAGTACAATTTGATACCCGGGAAAGGATCTTCATAATGTCCCTAATTACATGTCTGCTCCATTTTATTCTTTCTTCTGTGTTGCACTTTCAAGAGCTCTCATAATAGAAACTGTCTGAAAGAGCTAAATGCACTTATATAATTAGCATAACAATATTGGTCAAGATTAATTAGCTTTGCACAAACATGAAATGAACAGAGAGAACCATTTCTCATTAGCCTAAAGAGGTCGTACAGTGTAGATTATATCCAGAGATGCTAGTTTGGTTGAAAATAATCTGCTCTGATTAAAACAGAAATAAAGTTGCTGAATTATAATAACAGAGCAGCTGCTAAACTCACTGTTGATTCCATCAGGAGACAAGGGAGTGGAGGCTTCTAATATGATTTCTGAGTCTCAGCCAATAAGAGGCACAGTTATTTTTCTATCTAGTGTCAATTTTTTAGCTATTTAAATGAATATCCCTACTTAACTGGATAAGTAAATTGGATTACTTGCTTCTGTTCTACTCTGTTTTTTATTTTTTTTATTGATTTATTTTTTTTAGTGAGAGAGGAAGAAAGAGAGAAAAAGAGAAACATTGATGTGAGAGCAAAACATTAATCGCCTGCCTCCTGAATGTCCTCTACCAGGGATGAGCTGGCAACCCAAGTATGTGCCCTGACCGGGAATCAAACCGGCGACCTTTCGGTGCACAGGACAATGCCCAAGCCACACTGGCCAGGGTGTTGTTGTTTTTTTTAATATATTTTATTGATTTTTTTTTTTTTTTTTTTTACAGAGAGGAAGGGAGGGAGATAGAGAGTTAGAAACATCGATGAGAAAGAAACATCGATCAGCTGCCTCCTGCACACCCCCTACTGGGGATGTGCCCACAGCCAAGGTACATGCCCTTGACGGGAATCGAACCCGGGACCCTTCAGTCCGCAGGCTGACGCTCTATCCACCGAGCCAAACCGGGTAGGGCACCAGGGTGTTTTTTTAATGTGCACTTTATTTGATTGCACTTAACTTGCCCGACACAAAACAAATCCCTACACATGGCTGTTCAATATATTCCAATTGAATTTGAAAAAGTGTTTTTCACAAAGATCACTTGGAACCAGTGAATCCTAGTTTCTAGTTGGGCTTAATTGCTATTTTGCTGTACAATGCTGAACAGGTCATTTCCTCCTTGGGCTCCTGCTGCCCAAGTCTCTCACTCTCTGGGACTCACAGACACGAGTGCTAGACCTCTAGGTCTGCAACAAAGGCCTTTTAAAAATTAAGACTGAGACCTAGGAAGAGTGATTATAAGAGTATGTGGCCTGGAAGGCCCTTTGAAAGTACTGAGCTACCCCACTGCTATCTGTCCTCAGTACCTCCTGGCTGTCACAGGGGCTTTGGGTTTTGGAGAAGCACATGAAGAAAGGTACTTAACGTTAAAAAGTAGATGGATTTTTAAAGTGACCATATGTATTGAAGTGTAAGGAAAGACCATAGATCAATACAGTGTTTCTAACTAGAATGAGGAAGTAGGTTATGGAAGGATTTAATTGTGAAACTGTAACTTAATTTGTTAGAACCTATGGCAGTCTTTGTAGGTAGGTGACTGGTTCTATGGCATGATTAAGGGGTAGCAGCAACATGACTGTCTCCAAGGAAAGGAATCCAATCTATTTCCACTTGCTGTTATGGTGCCTTGAGTTAATGTAACCAGCAGACATGTAAGGAGCTGACTGCAATGCAGGGACCCTGCCTGATAAATATTGATAACTAAACCATGACCTACTCTCATGTTGAAGTTTCCTCCATTTAATGCCTCTCCTACCTGCCTACCATGGGACTGAAATCTTATTAAAGATGCATCTCAAGCTGCATGTGTGAGTGAGATGGACAAGCACACTGAAAACAAGACATCTGTGCCCATGCAAAGATGCCAAGACGCTGCAGCGCACATGGCTATGCAATTGCATACCTCACACTCTCATTCTGCTGGTGTGCAATCATTTTCTCTCTAACTTCACCCCAAACATCTGTCTTTTTATTTTGTCTCCAACGTGATGTGAACTTAAGGTTCTTTTCCCCTTCTTCAGAAGACACCAGGGGATAGATATGCACACCGCAGGATGTGGGAGATGTTAAAATCCTCCAGGTTTTCCCTACAATTCCTATTATTTTCTCCTATTCTGAGCATGAGCGTTACCTCCAACTGAGCCCAAAGAGGCAATGCTCAGTTCTTTATTGTGTTCTTTTAAATAATTCATACTTGGTGAGATGTGCAGTGTTTGGGGAGGGAGGGAAGGCACTTCAAAGTAAACAAGGGGAAGTCTTATTTTTTATAGACTTCCTAGTGTGGGACTATCACACTGGTGAGGGTAGGACTGAGATGCTGAGGGGACCCCCTGGGCCACTCCCCAGTATTCATTAGCTGGCCTTGCCGCTAGGAGCCATGTGCAAATGTCTGTCCTAGTCACAGCCAAAAAAGGATGTTTCTTCTTCCTCTTTCTTCTTTCCTTAAAACAACCTTTTTCTGAGCACAGACTCAGAGAGGGTAGAACATGTTTCCCTCTTCTGGTTAGAAAAACAAAACACACACTCTGCATCTCCAGCTGCTCCATCCGATTCATCACACCCTCCCTTATCGCTCCTGCTCAGGGAAGAGAGCCTCACACCCAGCCTCGTTCAGTTTCTAGGACACCCAGCCCCCACCCCAGCCTTGGCAGGGACCTCCCCCTTCCTGTAAAACGGATTCTCCTATGCTGCTCGGTCCCTAGGGCTAGCTCTCTTTCACTTTGGGGGCATTTTCTTTGAATGCAATCCAGTCTCTCAGATTCTCATGTCCCAAGAAGCTGCTCTCTGTCCGACGGAACATTCTGTTGCTGTTCATTGTGAGCCAGGCTTATTTTGTTCCTTTCATTAGGAAACGTTTCCATCAGGGGCCTGTGAGTTGAAAAGGCTGCATGCTCAGAAAGAGGGTGGCTTTGTCTCTTCCCCTTCCGTGACCTCTGTCGGAAGTTCTTTCCAAGCTCCAGACAAGACATTGCAGGGAGAAATGCCTAGAGTTGCACTGATCAAAATTTAAGATTTGCAAGGAAACTACTGGCCAGGCTGCCTGGATATATTAAAATGTCATCTCTATATTTTGGACGTGACTAGCTTGTTTAGTTAATGCTAGAGGGAAAAATAGAGTTTGTTCTCAAGGGAGAGCAGCAGAAGGAGAAACCAGGCACACGGACAGCTGACAATGTTCCAGCCACTTTGTCAGAAAGAGCTAAATCCACCATTATTACATTTAAAAATCACCAGCTGACTCAAACTCCCCTGGAATATGGTGGGCTCCAGCAGGGGTGTCCGAAGCCCCCTCCATGGAAGCGAAATGCTAAATCCTACTCTATCAACTCGGGTTCTTAGGACAGGAGGTGGAGGTTCTTAACGTTTGTTATTAAACATGTGTCAGGCACTGGGCTCAGTGCTTTTCTGTATCCTACTTAATCACGGCAACTTGGAAAATAGGTATTACACTACTGTGCGCCTGTGGATTTATTTTTATTTACATTCACATCACTCACATCCTAACTGGCCCTGGTCGCCACTCAAGTGTCTCCTTTGACAAGCCTTTCCTGAGCCCCTATCTATCTCCACAGCACGGGTCATTCTCTACCTTATTTTTATGACCCCTTTGAAGCTGTTACCTTCTGGGTGAATTCCTCCCAATTCTAATGTCTTAATTCTCTCTTCAACTACATATACTAGTAGAATATATCCTATTTTTAAAAAAAAACTCAATGGTTTGCCCTGGCTGGTTTGGCCCAGTAGATAGAGCATCAACCTGCAGACTGATGGGTCCCGGGTTTGATTCCGGTCAAGGATGTAATATCTTCATTGATCTCTTTAAGGATCCTACATGTACATATTTTCAAGTCTGTTTCAGATTTTTTACTATTTTTTTTTCTTCCTGGAAAAACTCATATTCTAATTATTTATTTTATTGGCTGTCTTTCTTGGCATAAGATTTCTTCATGTGTTTTATTTTTATTTTTTTTATTTTTTAAAATATTTTATTGATTTTTTACAGAGAGGAAGGGAGAGGGATAGAGAGTTAGAAACATCGATGAGAGAGAAGCATCGATCAGCTGCCTCCTGCACAACCCCTACTGGGGATGTGCCTGCAACCAAGGTACATGCCCTTGACCGGAATCGAACCTGGGACCCTTCACTCCCCAGGCCGAAGCTCTATCCAGTGAGCCAAACCAGCTAGGGCTCTTCATGTGTTTTAAATCTGGGTTTATAGGATCATCATCTATGGACAGCCCCCCCGCCCCTTTCTTTTTCTCTCTATGTATCCCTCTTCTGTCTGAACTGGTTCCCGAGACACTAAGCTACACCTCGGCAATGGTGAGTGGCAGGTTTTCCAGCTTCCTTTCACGAACCAGGGAAGCCCTGGCCTGGCCTCTGGTGGTCAGCGTGACTCTGGCTGGCGTGCCTCCCATGGAGCACCTTTCCCCTGTGGGGGACTTTTACCTGCAGAAGCCAAACTCACAGCTCCCATACCTGCTCCCAAATCCAGAGCCTGATGGGCCCTCAGAGCAGCTTCTACTTTTCACTTTGCATTTTGATTCTATTATAGGATTTGATTTCTCTGTAATCTTCTAGAGTTCAATAAGCCATGCTGTCATTATTTAAGTGTGCTGTGTTAAGTAATATTCAGTTCCACTAACTCCATATTCATTACCAGTGATCAAAACCACTCGTATTTCACCACATTCAAAGTACCTTTATCTTAGGAAAGCACTGGTCATTTCTAGGGCTACCATCACCACAGCTAAAAATAAAGCCACCAAGGTTCCCCGGGACCGTCAGCAGTCATCGCTAACACAGCACTAATTTTGTTCGGATGGTGGTGGAGGTCGGTGGTGTGTAGCAGCAATGTACCTTGACTCCAGGAATAAATTAAGATTAATAAATTCAATGCAGTCACGGTTATACTATTTCTCTTTGTAATATTTCCCTTCCGCCTTGCTGTGAGGAGTGAAATGTTACCAGCTGGGACCACTGAGACATATTATGAAAGATGGCTGGAAGTTTCCCAGGAAATGGTCTGCTTTTATGATCAAAAGGAAAAACTCGAAGGAAAGCTTGGGGCTAGTCCTTCTCCCATTCTTCCTATCTGGAATATGGATGTGATGCCTGGAACCGAGGCAGCTCCATGAAGCTCATGAAGCAATAAGCATGATGATGAAAAGCAATATGCCTAGGGAGTCAGAGAAAGAAGGAGCCTGAGCTCCTTGATAAGGCAATTGACCATCCCTGAGACCATACCTCTGCATTTCTTGTTTAATAAATACACATTTCCTTGTCATTTAAGCCACTGTTGGTGCATATCCCTTCAGTTGTAACTAAAAAACAATTTCACACTGAAAAGCAAGGAAAGAATGTGTGGTAATGGTACATGGCCATGGAAACGGGGATACATGTTGCCAGGCTTGCCATGGTTTTGGTGTGTTTTTTTTTTTTTTCAGACCTCTTTATACTGAAGAGGAAAGAAAGCCACTCTTTTTGTTCCCCTCAGTGCTTAATGGTTACTAAGTATCATCACAAAGAAAACGTGTCTCAAGGTACCCTCACTACCACGGCTCTAAGGGATGAGGCATGTAACTCTGTAGGTAAGTGATACCATCCTAAAATCCTTTTGTGCAGCTTGGAAATATAATCTCATCTGTGCTATACTATTTATAAATAGGCTGGGGACCAGCAGAGCTGCTAGAGCAATGTGTTGTCTGGGAAGCTGGATTAAATCCACGGCCAGAACGATGACTGCCTATAGTGGGCTGGGAGCTGTGCTTTTAACCAGCTCCCCTCTACAGAACTAAGACGAGGATTCAGCCAGTGCCCAAGTGCACAATGAGCCTAACCCAAGGCAATTCAAACAGCCTCTCTGTTGGTAGGGGGATAGATCTTACCTTGGTCAAGAATGAAGAAATAGGTGAAAAATGAATTATATGGGGAAATGCTATAGAACAAGGTGAAGGGAACATCATCCCAAAGACTCAGAGGAATACTATACCACTGAAAATAATTTAGTGCAGAAACCAGAAGATTTGGGGAAAGGTGTGCCATCATTAATAGACAGAAAAAGGTAGGGAGGAAGGAAAAACAAAACACAAAACACAAACAGAAACCCAAAGAAACAAATATGTTTAAAATGAACCAAAAGACTGAATACAGTAGTTCCTCCTTATCCACAGTTTTGTTTTCCAATTTCAGTTACCACGGTCAACTGCAATCTGAAAATATTAAATGGAAAATTCTAGAAACAATTCATAAGTTTTAAATTGTGCACCATTCTCAGTAGCGTGATAAAATCTGGCACTGCCCCTGTCCACCCCACCCAGTATGTGACTCATCCTTTTGTTCACGCTGCTTACATTCCCTGCCCCTTTGTCACTAGTAGCTGTCTTGGTTGTCAGATAGACTGCAGAGTATCACAGTGCTGGTGTCCAAGTAACCCTGACTTTACGTAAGAATGGTCCCAAAGCCATTCACATAACTTTCATTGCAGTGTATTGTTGTAATTGTTCTATTTTTACTTATTGTTGTTAATCTCTGACTGTGCCTAATTTATAAATTAACTATCACAGATATGTATGTACTGGGGGGAAAACCCACAATGTATATATAAGGCTCAGTACTATCACAGTTTTCAGGCATTTACTGGGGATTTTGGGATGACTGTACCCTTAACCTCTGAGTACCTACTGTGGACCAGCACTGCGCTAGAGTCGGGGCTCAGAGGTGGCTAAGGCATAGCTCTTGACTACCAGGGCTCACAGTGCAGTGACCCTATTCCAACATCATAATTTATTCCAGATTGAATTACTACAGTGAGCTATGATATCACAAAGTTCTACTGTACTTAAAAGTGCTTATTTTCTAGACATAGCCACTCTATTTTGGAAAAAAATTAAATGACTACCTTCTAAGTAAGTAAAGGAGACAGGGAGTGCCCAGAGGGATGGAAACCACTGAATATTTTATTGAGCTCTGGTTGTTTCTTGCAAGACACTAAGAAAATCCATCCTTCCTCAGAAGACCTACTTCTCCTTGCTTATATGGAAGCGATGGAAAGTGTCCAGGAAGAGAGGTAAGGTAAAGCTGATGATGGAAGCTGCTGCCTCCATCCAACCAGCATTTAGGCCTTGGGCTGAGCCGTAAGCTCTGTGAGGACCCAGGTGAATCTCTGCACCAGCACAGGGACACGTCAGGTAAGCTCACTCACCGCTTCCAATATTGACAACTGTCAATCCAGTCCTGGCCACCCTGTACCTCCGCTGAGAACAGGAATTAAGCCAATGTCCTATATTCTCTTCTTCACCTCTGAGGAAATATCAGTTTACAGTAGAAGAGTACAGGGGGAAGGTGGCAATCATCTCGCAACCCATTAATTAAACTCTTCTTACACGACCCTGCCTCCTGGGCCACATTGGTGGATCTAAGAGTGAGAAGGGGCATGAGCTGGGCCAGTTATGGAGCACTGCCAGGCCCTGGGCATAGCAATGGTTAGGGACAGACCTCTGACCCAGTGGGGCCAACTGCAGCATATCTTGGGAAACTGCCTGGGGACCACAGAGCTCACTCTCTCTGTGTGTGCAGACGAGCAGCTCTGAACTCACTGAGATGGTGTGTCCTGCCATGGAGGAGGCTGGCCCGCAGTGGGAGGAATTATACCAACACCCAGACAGTCAGTCTGCCAGATCCATTTCCAGTTATCCTGAGGCACAGCCACACCTTGAACCTTCCAGTGGTCATATAAGCTTTCAATACATTTTCCATGGAGTCTAAATGAGTTTAAAGTAGCTTTAGACATTTACAACAACAACAAAAAACCCAACAACAAAACTACTTATTATTATACTACACACTGTATGTGTTTTGGTTTCCCAAAGGAAAAATTTTTTCCTATTATAAGAATTGATACTCATAAAAATTCAAATGGTATTGAAAAGAATAATACATAACATTAAAATTATTATAATTCTACCATCCAGACATAACCACTGCCTTTTAATATTCTTCTAAGCATTTCTTTCTTTTAAAAGATAAATAATTTTATATGAGTGCAATTTTCTAACACACCATTTCACCTAAAATTCTGCGGTGGGTATTTTTATTGAACAGTAATTCTAAATCTACACTTTATAAAAGTGGGTGCATAGTATTTTATTATATTAAAAACACTTCATTGTACCTGGTCTCCTTTCTTGGGCATTTAGTTTATTTCAAAAGTTTCACTGTTATAAAGAGCACAACAATGAACTTCTTTGTATGTACGTTTTGGAGCATTTATTACCTCTTTAGGATACATTTCTCACTTCTCAAATTGTAACCCTGTAAATTGTCTTATAGGACTCAGCACTTCCTGGGGCCTGTCCCATCAGTTTCATAAATGAACCTCTTGATTTACTCCTTATTCATTCATACCATCAACAAGCATTTACTGAGAGTATATTATGTGCCAGACACTGTACTAGATTTCATAGATAAGTTTTGGTTTTTATCCTTAAGGATGAAGAAGAAACTAGCATCTATTGAAATCTGAGTCTGTGTCAAACACTGTAAAGAAATATCTTCATTATTTATTCTTCAATGAAAACAACAACACACCAATCTTGTACAGTGGTTAGTATTTTTATATAGGGTGTCCCCCCCCAAAAATGTATACACACACTTTGAATAATTATAAAGGCAGTGTTTATTAAAATACGTTTCATTTTCAAAATTGAGCTATCAGATGTTAAAGTGTGTATACATTTTGGGGGGACACCCTGTATATAAATGAGGAAAGCTTGAGCAGCTTGTCCAAGGTCATACAGTTAGTAAATGCAAAGCTGGAATGTGCCCCCAGGCCTATGTGGTTTCCTATTGTCACACATAGTTAAAGGAGAGAGATATGACAACACATGACAAGTCAAGCTGTATGAGCTTTGTAAACATTTGAGCATCTCGGACTATCAACTGTGATGATAAGCAGACAAGTCCTTTATCTGTAGCATGGAGCTTTCTAGTAGTCCAGGTTAAAGGGTCAAAACCCAAACCAAGCCCAGCAGTGTGGCTCACTGGTTGAGGGTCATCCCATGCACCGAGAGGTCAATGGTTTGATTCCTGGTTGTGGACTCGATCCCCAGTAGGGGGAGTATGGGAGGCAGCCGATTCATGATTCTCTCTTATCACTGATGTTTCTATCTCTCTCTCTGTCTCCCTTCCTTTCTGAAATCAGTATATTAAAAAAATAATAATAAAAATCACGAAATGGTTTGCTGAACCCCACGCAGACCCAGGAGGCCCTCGGGAAGCCAGAATATTTGCCAGATGGGAAGTTGGAGAGAGTAGGAGGCTGTTTCTAAATAGTTCCTGTTTAGAGAAGCTGAAATCAGTCGGTGCAATGCACGGTTCTGGAAAGATCCGAGCCACAGTCGGAAAGTAGACAGAGCCATCTGAAAGAAGAGCCTGGAGGAAAAGGGACACACTATTGGGAGGTCTTGGGGCTCAGCTGGTGGAGGGGACCCTGAGTGGCCTCACACCCCAGTTCCAGCCCACCCCTGGGATAAGTATGTATTCACTGGAGGCTGGGCGTGGAGGAGCCTGGAAGCATTGCTTGCTGGGCATGAGGCTGCCGTAGCTGGCTAGGCTTGGATGGTTTGTGACTGAGAGTCTACTGAGGGCTTTAGAGTTGTCTGGACAAGATCCACAAAGCTGACCAAGAAGCACCCATGATGTCAACCCCGGAAATACTTCCTCAACTGGACAGGCCTCAGCTCTCTCTTTCTCTCTCTAAGAGAAGACCTGTGGTGCAGAGCACGTGCGTGGGCAGTTGCCCTGTGGAGCCGGTACCTTCCTCCTCCTTTCCTTGATGTGTTCCAAGCGGACTCTTGTTCTGTGGCTGGACCCCCCCTGGAGGGATCATGGCAGGGAACAGTGACTTCCCAATCTATCCCCCCTTTTTTCTTACAAACGAGATCTTGAATGGAACACCAACAGATAAAGCAGATAAAATTAGAGCTGCTTCCATCTGAGTGGGAGTTGGGATGCCCCTCCTCTCTGGGAGGTTCTGTTGGGTCCAGAGTTTGAAATCCACTGCCGTAGCTTGGAAGAGCCCTGAATTTCAAGTTAGAACACCTGGGCTCTGCCACTTAGAGTGTGGCTTTCAAGAAATCATTTAACCTCTTTTAGACTCTGTTTTTTTCATCTGTGAAATGAAGATGAGAATTCTTATCTCCTTCAGAGGTGATTGTGAGCATCAGGTCCAAGCACGTGGGTAAAGGCAGCTGGAAAATGCCATACGAATGAGAAAAGCTCCTTTCCTTGGTTTCTCCACGTGTGCACAGCCCTATGACTGACTTCTCCACACCCTTGGGCTAGAGGTCAAAGCCACCGACTTGGGACCAAACGACGTGATCTTACTTTGATGGTTTCCAAAGAGAAATGGTCTTTTTGAAGGTAGAATTCTTTGAATTTTTCTCCCCTCCATGTTGTTATTCTTGGATCGCCCTCTCCACTTTCCCTGACAGACAGACAGACCCCCCTCTGTGTCTCCACGCCCCACCCCCACAGCGGGTCACAGTGTCTTCTGCAGCAGGCGCTCCATGTGTGCCAGCTGGTTTTGTCACTTAGATTGATGACTGTCTGGAAATCCATATTAACAGGAATAACAAGGTCATGTCCTGTCCTTCCCTAAGCGTACCCCATGTCCATAAAAAATAATTCACCACGTCTCTTCTGAGTCATATCGGAGAAACCGTCATTTATGACGGTTTCTCCTGCTGCAGCACCGGGAGTGGCGAAAGCTCATCTGAGGTAGTGATCACATGTCCACTCTGGGCCAGAGAAGCCAGAGACCTCAGGAATGAAGGTGGGGATGTGCATGGGGTTCATCAGAAGAAACCATGTCAATTTCTCAAAGTCATGGGATGACTTAAATAGCAGGCTTGATTTGGTGGGCAGTTTAGGAAGTCATGGTGCCACACTGCCCACACTGCCAGGGTATTCCGTCTATTGCATGACACCCAGGGTGGGATTTGAAACTGACTCAGGTAATGTGAGTTGTAGCTCCATGTTCCCAGATAGTCACCAGCTATTAGCAAAGGTAGAGGGGTGCGGGTACTGTATTAAATTGGATACACTTTGTTTTCTGGGTAGGAACTCAACCGATATTGCTGTGATTTCTAGGAGTAGAGTGGCTTTAGCTCCATGACATCAATGGTCCCCCCCTTAAACGAGATGGCTCTCCCAAAGGGCCTGTGGTTTGGATGACTCATCATGGGCGGGGCAGAAACTGGATTTCAAATGGGAGCAATAATTCTTTCCCACATCCCATCGACCCATAGAGCTCCGTTTAGCAGCTGTCACTCAGAAGACATTTATTTCCTCCTACAGGTTCCGAGCCCACTTGAGTTTTAGCGGAGCCACAGAGACATTTTCTGGAACTACGCAGCCCATCTCCACATTTCCTTTTGAGTGACAGAGTCCAGTGAAGAGGAAGAATAAAAAGGTGAAAGAAGAGAGCCACCAGCAGAGAATTCTAGCCCTGGAATTCCTGGCAGCAAGATCCACTCTTCTTGCCAGAGGGGCACTTGAGACTTGCACTGTTTGGCCTCTTCCCACTGCTCAGATCTGTTCTTTGATGTATCTCTAAAATGTGGTCGTCCTTGGGCCAGACTTCAGGACGCTGACATTTCCCCAGAGGTGAAGTAGGAAGAGACATTGCTTTGCCTCTTCCACTTTCTCCACTCCCGTGTCCCTGTGTCTTTCCATAGTGGCAAGAAGACATCCCTGCCCCATCGTCTTCACTGGCAGGGCCTCCTGTCCTCCAGCCTGCAGGCATGTGCACGGTGTTGCCTAATGGCATGGGTCCCAGAGGAGCATCCTGACCCCTGGGCTCACCAGCTTCCAAGCTGAAGACCAGAGAACTCATAGGCAAATGGGTGTAAAATGTGTTTTGTGCCTACATCCAACACTCATTCTGATCGCTGGCTATGCACCATGCAGGAGCCGGAGAGCTTATCGGAAAACTGAAATCTCAATTGGTTAATTGGTTCTAACTTCCTTCCCACCAGACCTTTTACTGGAGCTATTAATTTCCTCACTTTCCTCCTTTCATTTTCTCTGTCCAACCTCTGTTTAGCAAGCTAATCGACCATGACAAGAACAGAAGGCTGCAGCTAGAAGGCAGGGGGAATAAGGAGCCTGGATCACCTGCAAACTGAACCATGGGCTCCTGGACTGATTATAGGATCATATTCCACCCATCGCACAGGGCAAGTCCTCCACGCAGCCCTCCTCCAGAAGGACCCTCCTCCGACACCACCCACCAGAAGCTTTGCTTCTGGGGTGGGAGGGGAGGAATGAACAGGCTGTTGCCACGGGAACAAGGAGTCCTGTTGTGAGTCTAGGCCCAGCCGTGGGCAAACTACGGCCCGCAGGCCAGATCCGGGCCCGTTTGAAATGAATAAAACTAAAAAAAAAAAAAAAAAGACCGTACCCTTTTATGTAATGATGTTTACTTTGAATTTATATTAGTTCACACAAACACTCCATCCATGCTTTTGTTCCGGCCCTCCGGTCCAGTTTAAGAACCCATTGTGGCCCTCGAGTCAAAAAGTTTGCCCACCCCTGGTCTAGGGTCTCAGCCTCAGGACTGGCCAGCAACGTCTGAAACAAGCATGTCAAACTCGTGGCTGGCGGGCCACATACCTCCTCATTTAAATAAATGAGGCATGCGGCCCACCAGTCTCAAGTTTGACGTGCTTGCTCTGAGCCATGCAAACCTCCACAGGTGCAGGATGTAAAACAGAAGTGCCCTGGGCAAGGCTGACAGGGCAGCTGGCTCCTCACTTTGCATGTGCTCATAGGAGGCTAAAGTTAGGTTCTGGCTCACACCAGATGAGGGGCCACATTTAGCTAATCCCCACCACTGAGCTGGTGACTTGCCTATGCTTTGGCTAGAACAAGGTCTGGCTTGCCTTTCTGAGACATAAATTGGGCCCCAGGTCATCACTATGTTGGGGTAAAGTCAAGGAAAAACCATGACTGCTCCTTCCCTTCACCCCAATCAAGTCTCAACATCATAGATTTAAACTCTGGTTGACATGGAGCTGAAGAATCGTGGAGTCTTGCCTAAACACCTGGAGGCTGTCAAGCCCACTTCCCTCTTTGCTTCACTCCAGACCTAAAACATCGCCAGAGCCTGGGAATGCTCATGGACTTCCCCCTGAACTCTCCCCACTGACCTGTCTCCTACAACCTTACTTGCTGTACTTTTACCCTTTGGACCTCCGACCCCAGCATGGCCCTTCCTTTCTGTGGCCTCACCCCTCACACCCAATGCTCAGCTTCCCTGGCTTTCAGTTTTGCTTTCTTCCTCAGCCACAGTTTCATCCTATTGCAGTCAGCTGCCTCAAGCCACCCAGGCCTTCAGGTGTGCAGACCCAGGAGGAGGGTAACCACTTCCCACTTCTACAACCGAAGGAGGAGGCATGTCAACCAAAGAGCCCCCGGGGAGAGGAAGTCTGTGGGCTGTGGCAGATGCCTGCACCCCTCATTCTTGTCAGTGCCTCCCAGCAGTACCAGGCTTCTCTCAGCTGTGAGATCTGAACAGACCCCTAAAGTCCAGGCCAGGAAAAAGGGCCCTACTTGCCAAACCCGGGAACCATGTTGTGCCACAGGCATGGTGCCCTCACTGTGTCTTTGAAAAACTACATAATAGACAGAGTATTATTATTTATTATTTATTTATAAATATATTTTTATTTATTTCAGAGAGGAAGGGAAAGGGAGAGAGAGAAAGAAACATTAACAATGAGAGAGAATCGTTGATCGGCTGCCTCCTGCATGTTCCCTACTGGGGATGGAGCCAGCAACCCGGGCATGTGTCCTGACTGGGAATCAAACCGTGACTTCCTGGTTCATAGGTTGATGCTCAACCACTGAGCCATGCAGGCCAGGCTAAATATGTTCTTATTGATTTTAGAGAGAGGGGGTGAAAGGAGAAGGAAAGAGAGAGAGAAACATTGATGAGAGAGAAACATCAATTGGCTGCCTCCTCAATGCCACCTACTGGGGGATCGAGCCCACAAACCCAGGCATGTGCCCTGTCCAGAAATCAAACTGGTGACCTCTGGGTGCATGGGATGACATGCAACCAACTGAGCCACACAGGCCAGACAAGGATTATTTTTTTCTCTTTTTAAAAAGGGGTGGACGAGGAAAGAGTAGTAGTTTTAGGCAGCGTGAGAGGCATCCAGTCAGCTGCTTGTATCAGTGGTTGTCAGGGATGGATGAAGACTTGTCCACTGCGGTATCCATGAGCCTGTGTGAGTAGTGCGGGGGAGGGGAGTGCTCGAAGGGGTATAGATTGAGGAGTCTGCCCTATCTCTTCCTCAGGGAGTCTACTCAGATGTCCAGACATGGTCAGTGAGAGCATATTCCCGTCTTTGTTCCTAGAGATGAAGGGCTGTTCTCTTGTTGGGAGAAAGCTATAGATTCCAATGCTCCCAAAGCCGAGAGGCTGGCTGTGACTGGATTTTGGCCACTAGAATAAGAGGTGAGAAGAGGAGGGGCTGGGGAGGTTGTTGGGCAGTGTTTAGGAAACCATCACCCATAATCTCATCTGGCCCACATGGTGTTTTTTCATAGCTCATTGACAGTGTTGGCTACCCTCAGAGAAGGCCACTGTGCTGAGTACACAGGGCCATATACTACTAACGGCAAAAGCTGCAAAAGTCTCTGTTCACAAGGAGTTAAATATCTGATGGGGGAGATGAGCTAGGACCCGGAAACACACAGTAGGATCTATATGAACAAATACAGAATTGCATCGGGATGGACAGCGAGAGGACAGACATTCCCTAGCAGCTGGTACAGGCTCTTAGACCAATTAGATGGGCCCTGAGGTCAACCTTGGAGGTTGACCCACATTCCTCAGATGTGTGAAACCACTTTAACCTGTTTGAAGCTCTCACTAACATTTCTGTTCAAGTACTGTTCCCAATATTTTATTCTGGAGGAGACATCGGCTCCTCTGGGAATCCCTTTGGAGCACATTCCCTCCAGACACCAGCTGCAAACCTCAGGCACTGCGTTCCTACAAAGCAAGGACACTGTGTGGATGGCGGAATAGGCCCTGACAGAGGAGGACCAGGAATAAGGTTGCTTCAAAACACTGTGAAATGGCCGACCCCGCCAAACCTCCACTTTTACATCAAGCCAGGCATGCACCTGACATCACACCCAAGGGATGGCATGTGCTTGCTTATGTGTGTGTGCTGTGTGGAAGGAAAGAGGTTCTGAGAAAGGTAAGTCATCATAGAAAACTCCTACCTTACTCTAATCCACGGGGAACAGACACAGAGGAGACTTTCTTTTTACAGAAGTTAAACCTGTCGGGAACAAAGGTTTCTCAACCTGGGCACTGCTGGCATTATGGCCTGGATAGTTCTTGTTATGGGGGGGCTGTCCTGAGAATTGTAGCATCTCTGACCTCTACTGACCAGCTCCCACCTCTAGTCATGATGATAGAAAATGTCTCCCGACAAGGTCCCTGAACAGATGCAAGGGGTCGGATTCCAGGCACACGCCCTGCCACTTGCTTTGGAAAGTGCCTGACTTCCATGGAAGCAGATTCACAGGGGGTCGGAGGAGGCCCTGGGGTCAGTGGGGCTCAAATCTGAATGACATGTGGTGCCTTCCCAGGAAAATAATGTTTAAGGATTCCTAGTGTTGATGTACCTTCCCTTGTAAGATTGTTAAATATGAACAAACATGAAACTGGGCCTATATACACGGGCTTGTAACTTCTACAACCATAGAGTCAAAATAAATTCATGGTTTGGACAAACCAAGTACAAAACCAGTAAAACTCAAGTTAACAACATTAATTGAATGAGACAGATGATGTGCTTTTGTGGAGTAACTCACCCCCCGCTTTGTCACCTGTGTGACTAGTCACTTCTTTGGGCCAGGCATTGTTCCATGACACAAATCTCACAAACTCCTGTGAAAATCTTGGCTGTGAACCGTTCATGAGGTCATTTGGCAAACACAGACCTGACTCACGGTCACCTGTGTTTTCTTCTCACTGGCTTGAGACAAGGAAAAGAGCACATCTGGGCCCCCAGGTGACCATGGACACAGAGCAATGCCGGCACTGCGAGACCACCCAGATGAGGCTCCTGTTCTTCAGGTTCATCAAATGGAAAGAATTTCTTATTCAAAATTTTTAAAGTTCACACAGAGAACTCCCAAAATATATTAGGAGGCTCTCAGAGGAGTTCTGATCCTCTTTAGAGAGGAGGAACAAGGCCCAGAGAACTGCCCAGGGAAGCCGCCGCAGAGGTCAGGGCTGGTGTAGCCAGCGCGCTCTCCTCTCCTCTGCGCCACCTCTGATGTGGACTGTGCATAAGATTTGGCTTCCTGTTTTAAATGTTCATTCAACTGAACTGAACACTTAAAGTTCATTCTTCAAAGATAGTAAATTGAACTAGAGAGTTCTTTTTTTTTGTTAATTCTCACTTGAGGATATTTTTCCCATTGACTTTTTAGAGAGAGTGGAAGGGAGGGAGGGAGGAAGAGAGGGGGAGGAAGAGAGGGAGAGGAAGAGAGAGAGAGAGAAGGAGAGGGGGAGGGAGAAGGAGAGGGGGAGGGAGAAGGAGAGGGAGAGGCAGGGGGGAGAGAGAGAGAGGTGAGAGAGACACATTCACTGGTTGCCTTGCAAGCAGGGAGGGGATCAAACCTGACCACGAATGGAATTCAAACTCATGACCCTGCCTTGTGTGGGCTGATGCTCTAGGCACTGAGCCAAACCGGCCAGGGTGGGAGTTCTTTTTTAATTTTTTTTGTTTGTTTGTTTTTTTATTTTAATCTTTATTGTTGAAAGTATTACATATGTTCCCTTTTCCCCCATTTACCCCCTCCAGCTCGCTCCCCCTTCCCACAGGCCTTCACCACCCTATGTCTATATCCATGGGTCTGGCTTGCATACAAGTTCTTTGGTTGATCACCTACCACCCACCCTCCCCCACCTTCCCTCCAAGATTCCGCACTCTGTTCCATGTTTCTATTGTCTCTGGATCCACTCTGTTCATAAGTTTATTTTGTTAATTAGATCCCGTATATGAGTGAGATCATGTGATACCTGTCTTTCTCTGACTGGTTTATTTCACTTAGCATAATACTCTGGGAGTTCTTTTTTTAAAAATCTTGATCTTTTAGTATTTAATAGAATGGTCAGAAAGCATGTCACTCACATGCATATAAAACATATGTACATATGACTACAGTGCATTAAATATTAATATCCAGTTTAGTGAATAATTATAAAGTGAGAACACATGAAACCACAGCCAGATTAAAGAAATAGGACATTCCCAGGATGCAAAAGTTTCAGAGTATTCTCTTTGATCACAAGCTTTCCTTTCCTCTAAATGTAACCACTCATCCTGACTTTTATTATAAGGATTTCCTTGTCCATTATACATCTCCATAGGCAAAGTTGTTTTGCCATTTATGAGCTTTCTGTCCCTGGACCCTTACTCCGTATCGCATCTTGCTCCTTTTGCTCAACATTACATTTGTGAAATTCATCCCTGCTGTTGTAAATGGCTCTCGTTTTTACATAGCCCTTCTCCGCTGGGAGGACGTGTAGGCTGTTTCTAGCTCGGGCTATGAACAATGCTTCTGTAAACATTCTTGTATAGGTCTTGGCCCGCAGGATACACACATGGACATTTCCCACAGTGGCATTTGTCAATTGTGAATAGGGTGTGTGAATCATCGACCTCAATGGATAACGGCAACTGTTCCCCAAAATCATTGCTTCAACCTGAACTCCCACCGACCAGTTATAGTTCCCATTATTCGCCATCCTCATTAGCACTTGTTATTGTCAAACTTAAAAAGTTTACCAATGTATTTAATATGCATTTCCCTGGTTGCTAATAAAATGAAGCCTCCCCCCTACCCTCTGCCACACTTATTGACCACATGAATTTCCTCCTATATTAGGTGCTTGTCCAAGTCTTTTGCCATCTTTCTATTGTCAGATTTAAATTTTCTTTTAAAATAAATTTGATCTCGATAAAAAAAAATGCATTTGACAGAAAAGTGTGCCCATCTTCCAAGGTACCTGTGCTCACCTGCGAACTGTACACAGTTAAAGGCAAACTGCCTAAGATCTGTAAGCTTAGAAATGTTTGTTTTTCAACTAATTCATTGAAAAGATAACAATAGACGTTCACAGAAAAATACCCATCCGAATCTTTTTCTCCGCTCATCTCCATCCTTATATTGAATTTTGCTCCCCTGTTGATTCCTTATATTTTCATAGAGAACAAACATACCCCTATATGCACGGTCATTTGTTAAAATCACCAAGTTTAGACAAGGTCATTTGTTATTCTAGTCTGTGTTTCTCTGTGCTATTGAATGTATTATTATGAGTTAGCTAACTGCCAATAATAAAGTAATGCCTCTATTGTATATGATGTTTGCAGCTGAGAGAATATTAAAATAGGTATATATGACTATAATTGTTACACACGTGTAACAAAAGAAAATAAACAGCTCACCCAAGCCTGAGTGCTGGCTTGTGCTTACCTTATCTCCTTTAGACATTTGGGTATGAGCTCACTGGCAAAGAATGAAGCCCATATAATCTACCATTAAATAAATTATTCACTAATCTGTGATGTCCTTGTAACACGAGAATCCCCTTTTGAAAAAATAAATAGCTGCACTGCTTACGGAGGCATGTGCCGGCTATTTATAGGCATTATACAAGTTTTGTTGTTAGCGAACCTAATTAGGACTCCCTGGTAATCTATAGAGCTGATGTCTGTTTCGGGGTTTTTACACTAAACCATTCATTCCACGCATTTGTGGTGGAGTGGTGCATACACACCCCCGGAGGACCAGCAGAGACAGCCCAAGCAAGGATGAGTTATTTGTAGAGCTGTCTCATTTTCTCCTTAATGCTTTGGACACTCAAAAAGGGACAAAGTAACTACAGGTCACCTGCAGATTCAATATGTATTCCTGATTGAATCCAGGCAACTGGGTCTTTACTTTTTTTCAAAGTAAACATTCTAGTCTTTGCTAAAAATGTCAGATTTCCCTTCCAGAGACATAGCAGCCTGGGAGACTGGGCCTCCCCTCCTACCTTGCTTTCTCCTGAGGTGCAAGTACAGTGACTTGAAAGCTGGGGCGGAACCCGGGGTGCACACAGTGGAGGAATCAAGGAGCAGCTTATGTGAATTTTCATTCTGGAAGGGCTGGGAGAGAAACAGACAGGTATTTATTTTTCATAGTCTTCCGTTTTTATTAGGAAAAAACTTTATGACTATAGAAACATAATTGGTATATGGACAAAGCAATTCTTTTTATAGTAGGCCCATGAAGGCCAGAATAGTCATTTAACTACATTAGTCATGTAGTCTATGTGATGTTCACATTGGAGGTGACGATTTTTCAAAAGGTTTCAAACTTGTGCATCAAGGCATGTCTCAAAAGCAGGTGTTGAAGGAATTCTTGGCATACTGAAAAAAGTGTGGACAGATGAGATGGAATTATGTGGAATAATATTTAAATTTTTCCAACACTTCACCAAGTGTTCAAATAAAAATATAATTTAAAAATTAAATGAGCACTACACACACCTATCAGAATGGCTAAAATAGTCCTAGCCGGTTTGGTTCAGTTTGGATAGAGCATTGGCCTGTGAACTGAAGGGTCCCAGGTTCGATTCCGGCCAAGGGCGCATACCTCGGTTGCAGGCTCGATTCCCGGCCCTAGTTGGGGCTTGTGTGAGAGGCAACCAACCGATATATCTCTCTCACATCAATATTTTTCTCTCTGTCTCTCCCTCTCCTCTTCACTCTCTCTAAAAATCAATGGAAAATATCCTCAGGTGAGGATTAACAAAACAAACAAAAAAAGGAATGGCTTAAACAATCTCAACTGCTGACAAGAATGCAGAGAAACTGGATCACATTGTCCAGATGTCCTTCAGTGGGTACCTAGTTAAACCAGCTGTGATGCATCCATACCTTGGAATACTACTCAGCAATGCAAAGGAACCAACCATTAATATATATTAAACCTGGGATGGATCTCAAGGTAATTAGGCTGAATGAAAAAAAAGCCAATCCCCCAAAGATTACATATGATTTCATTTATATAAAATTCTTGGAACAAAAAAAAAATATATAGCAATGGAGAAAAGGTTGCTGGTTGCTAGGGGCTGGGGCTGGGGGTCAAGGGAGGATGGAGTAGAAGGAGATGGATGGGGTCATACAAAGGGAACATAAGAGATGGTGAGTGATACACAAGCCTCCATGAGTGATAAGATAGTATAGAACAAAATAAACGTGCACACACAAATGAGTACACTTACGACGAGAAATTCTGAATAAGATGTGGGAATTGTACCAATGGCAGTATTAGGGTTGAAATTTGTACTATAGTTTTGCAAGATGGTACCATTGGTGAAAATTGGGTAAAAATCACACAGTATCTTCCTGTATTATTTCTGACCATTGCATGTGAATCTATAACTATTTAAAGATAAAGTGTTCAATTAAGTTTTTAAAATTAGATGAAACCTGGTATTCTCATGATAGACATCTGTTAACTTTTTGAGGAAACCTGAAAAAAAAGCTCACTGCGGAGCTATTCTTGCACGTGTGTGTGTGTGTGTGTATCTGCCTGCACATGCATATGTATGGAAGGAAGGTATGAGCAGAGGTTATTTGGGGGTACCAGGAAAAAGGAAGGGACAGGTGGCAGCTCCCTATGGGGCTCAAGGTCCAACCATGAGCTTTCAACTTCAGTAGCCCAAACATACACCATTAGATAGAGCTAGAATTACTCCAGCTGCTGGAGCCAATTCTTTTTTTAAAAAACAAACAAACCAGGATTCAAACCACGAAGAATAGTAGATTATCTTTGAATGGGGCTGTCTTAGTCACCACAGCTTCAATTGTCCTTCTGTTTGGTTATCAAACTGCAACTGCATTGACATCCCTTGGTGAGTGTGTCCTCTGTGCGCACCATGAAACCAGCTGTGCCTGAAAACCTGCCCTGAATTTGTAGTTACAATACAACTTTACTTATTCAGATCTCAATGCACTCAGCTTGAGGGTAATCCAAGGTGAAGAAAAATAAGAGTTGATGAAGAAAGAAAAAAAAATGGTGAGTCAAAGCAGGCCCTAGAGCAGTGGTTCTCAACCTTCCTAATGCTGTGACCCTTTAATACAGTTCCTCATGTTGTGGTGACCCCCAACCATAAAATTATTTTTGTTGCTACTTCGTAATTGTAATTTTGCTACTGTTATGAATCATAATGTAAATATCTGATATGCAGGATGTATTTTCATTGTTACAAATTGAACATAATTAAAGCATAGTGATTAATCACAAAAACAATATGTAATTATATGTGTTTTCCAATGGTCTTAGCGACCCCTGTGAAAGGGTCGTTCAACCCCCAAAGGGGTCGCAACCCACAGGTTGAGAACCGCTGCCCTAGGAGCAATGGTTCCATGTTCTCTAAATCAGTGTTAGCAATGACTTCATAGAACGTAACTAACACAAATAATAAGAATCAACTGTACAGGTACCCTGCTGCAATAGATTAAAACACATAGCTACATATCTACACCCTTTTCATCAAGAGAATACTTCCCCATACTTTGAATCTGGGCTGGCCTTTGACTCCTCTTGGCCAACATGATGTGGCAGAAATGTTGTGCAAGCTCAAGACCTTTCAGCTTTTACCTTTGTCCCCTTGGAACACTGTTCTGGGGCTATCACAGAAGGAAGTCAGCTGAGCCTCCTGGAGGAGGAGAAGCCACCGGGGCACCCCAGCCAACAGCCAGCACCAACGGCAGGCGCATGAACCTAGGACTTTTCAGCTCAGCTGATCCTCCAACCAAATACAGCTGTAGAAGTAAACCCAGGCAAAACCTGCAAAGGAGCTACCCAGCCTTCTCACAAAAACATGAGAAATAATATACTATGTTGTTGAAAGGATAAGTTTGAGGTGGTTTATTTTACAGGAACCAATAACTGATACATCCACCTGCTTGGAGTTCAGTGTGGCCGTGGGACTTGCTTTTTGCAAATGAAATAGGACCCATGTCACTTCCAGGTGGAAGCCCCTCCCCCGGCTCTGTCCCTGCTGTGACAATCAGTGTGTTGACAAGGAAGAGCCATAAGAACTGAATGCTGAGTCAACATGTAAAAGCAGTGCCCTGGATAACTGCCCAAGGCAACAACAGATACGGTGTGAGCGATAAACTTTTGTTGCATAATCCTATGATCTGAGGGCTGTTTGTTACCATAGCATATCTAGCATATCTCCATCAACACAGTTGGAATAGCAGGACTGGAGATTTAAACAGACATTGCCTCCCCCCTGCTCCCCCCTCCACCCCAGAGATCTCTAGATTTCTCTGGGAAAAGGAATTTAGGCTGACAGTTCAGTGCAAAGTTAGGCTCTCTAGGATTAATTACACATACTAATCAATCTCTTTGAATCTATTCATTCTATATACATTGGTTGGTGTCCTTACCAGTTAATTGTACACAAGACATTCTTGGGCCACTCTGGTGCTAATCTGATAGTCTTTGGAGAATAAAGAGGTGATCCTGAACCAGGTCAGGAGATATAGCATGCCGAAGAGAACAGAACACCGGTCAGCTGACCTTGCTGTCTTTGCTGAACTGTGTCCCATTATCACAGTCAAGTTCACCTTACAGCTCAACTAACTTGCAACAATTTTCTCATGTGTCAAGTGAAATGAGAACTAAAATGTGCCCTGAAAGCTAAATGGTAGCTGATATAAAAGCAATGATCCCTCAAAACAGTTACTATATTATTGTCCTATAAGACCTAGTTACCTTCCCTGCCTTTGATATGTAAATGTATAACATATGCATATATGTGAATATGGATAAGTGTTTGCACCTTCATTTTTAAACACACATACACCAACTAGTCACTTCTAAAGATGGGGCCCTGCATGGAGGCAGACACTGGTTAGGTTTGCAAACTGTAGCACTGCTATCATCTGAATGTGTCCCCTCTGCCCCAAATTCATGTTAAATCCTAATGTCCAGTGTGATGGTACTAGGAGGTATAGCCTTTGGGAGGTGATTAGGTCATGAAAGCAGAGCCTTCATGAATGGGATTAGTGCCCTTACAATAATAGAGGTTCCAGAGAGCTCCCTAGCCCCTTCCTTCATGTGAAGACACAGGGAAAAGTCTGTGACCTTGAAAAGGGCTCTCCCAACCATGTTGGCACTTTGACCTCAGACTTCTAGCCTCCCGAACTGTGAGAAATAAATTTCTGTTGTTTATAAGCCTGAGGTATATATATATATATATATATATATATATGCCTAAGCGACCCAATGACTGTTAGACCGTTCGCTTGGTAGCTATGACGCGCAATGACCACCAGGGGGAAGACACTCTGACCAGTAGAGGAGGGAGCCCGGTTCCTCCCAGAATGAGAGTGAGTTAGGTTGCTGCTGAGGCACTGTCAGCCCCGAATCTGCTTCATCCACACCCTAGACCCAGAGAGGAGAGAGCCTGATTCTGGGGTGTGTCACCTGAGAACCACCCTCTCACAATCCGGGACCCCTCGGGAGATGTCAGAGAGCCGGTTTGGGCCCTATCCCGGCAGGCCAGGCTGAGAGACCTCACCGGTGCACAAATCTGTGCACTGGGCCTCTAGTTTTGTTATAATAGCTGTACAGACTATGTTTCTGCACAAAATACCCTGAGCTTAACAAGGTGGGGCTGTGTTAACAAACAAGGGAGATTTTCATTGCCCACAAAGCAGGCTTAGGTCTGGCATCACCCAGAGACAGAAGATGGATTTACAGGTGAGATAAGAGAGGGCTGAGGAGATGGAATTGTGCTTGACCAAGTTTGGATACATTTGAACTAACGATGAGCACCATTATTCCATTTTGTGGTCAACGTTGGTGGCTGCTTCTGATGGGCGTCAATCAACAGGAGAATTTAAACCACTGGAAGAACCAGATATTTCTGACTTTCCCTATAATTTATTTCACCCAGTGGGAATTCACTATCTTTTCTGCAGAACAGGAATAGCTCCTTCCGATGGCTGCAATCCCAGCCTCTGTAACTGTGTAATTCATTTTCCAAAACTGCTGGGTCCACAATTTCCATTGACTCTGGCCACATATTCTCCCTTCCCCAGCACGCCTTTTTCTACAATTCTGGATTTTGTGAGTCAAAGTTTGGGACTCTGGCAAGGATTCAACTGGAGCCTAACTTGAAAAAAATAGATCTGAATCTGAGTTTAAAAGGGAATGATTTGGAACAGATGTAAAGGAAATCTTGGTAAACATTTATCTTCAGATTTGGAGATCAGTGCTCTGAAGTTATGGGCCAACAACAGACGCCCCTTTTCCACAATGCAATCTCCAGTTTGTGACTTGAGCACTTAGGCTGCCCTCATTTTCACCTCATGCCCATCGAGTCCCATTCCATTTCCACAGTTCCCCTCTCCCACTAAATCCAAAAGCACCAATTAGTAACAAATTTTACTGAACCTTTCATAGGGAAACACAGGATACATGCACATCACACGGCCACATTCCACCCCATTTCTCATCTCTGCTTTTCCTCCGAAGTTCCTTCCCCAATCTCCTTTTCTGCCTCTCTAGCCCTTGCTCACACCACTCCCATCCCCCAGGTCCCCTCTCAAAATACCACCACCAGAAAAACAGACACCAGCAAACATTTGGCACAATAAGACCCACAGTCTGGGAAGTGATTAGGTCATGAAAGCAGAGCCCTCATGAATGGAATTAGTGCCCTTGTAGTCTGGAGATCATGCCTCTGGGGATGCAGGTGGAGGGTGCAGCTCAGGTTCCCCCACCCAAAGGGAGGCCCCCAAACATGAGGTGGAGTTGAGAGAGACCCTGGACCTTCTGCTCTGAACTCTGGGACAGGTCGTGGCATCACAAGGCTCCCTCAACCAGCTAGGAACCATTGGTTTAGGCCTCCATGGAGCTCAAGGCAGGAAGCTGGCTGGCTACATGGTCTTGGTTGACCCCTAATGGCTGCATGGTTCTGTGACTGACTTCCGTGGTGAGTTAAAGAAATTGTGTTACCAAGAACATAAGCACCTGTGAGAAGCCAGGCCACTTTCCCTGGAGATAGAAGTTCTTGTGAGAATCAAGAATAAAGGGCATAGGGACAAGTCAGAACAAATGGCAGAGGTGTTAACAGAAAATACTGGGAACTAGAAGACAGTTTCCCATCTTGCCGGTGCATAGGAAATGATGTTAAGGGGGAGGGAGGAAGCTGGCCTGCCTTTCTTTTCAGCCTGAATACAGAGACTCTAGGTACAGTTTGGCCAACCTTTCCCAGGCAAGCTCTTATGGTTGCCAGCATGTTGGTACTTGTGGCAAGCTTACTCCTTGTTCCAAAAGAAAGCTTTTTTTTTTTTTTAAATTGTGAAACCGTGAGAGATTGCCCTGGCAAACCATTATAGCCAGAAGACTGGGATCCCCGGGATGAATGTCAGAATTCTCCCTCATGGAGTGCCGAGGAGAGATTGTTTCAAGGGGTAGATATGCTTGGAGGAGCAAAGGCTTTGGGGGCCAGAACTGGAGGGAGATGCCCTAGAAACACAGCTGGGGCCAAGCCCAAGAAGGTCCAAGAAAGAAGCCAGAAGAGTCTCAAGAGGATTGGTGGGTGGTGCTGTAGAAAGACTGGGGGGTACTAATAATGCCCCCCCTCCACCTTGTGGAACACACCAGGGATTTAAAAGAGCTTACTTGTTCCCTATTGCATTGGCTTCTCCAAAGAACCCTATGTTGTATTACACTGACCTCACGAAATTGCCCTATTGGCTCAGAGAGGTTAAGTGTGGCTTTCACAAGGTCACACAGTAACTAGTGGAACTTGGCAGATAAATGAGGTGGGGTAGTTTGTAAAATGAGGGCATTTGGATTTCTTTTTTAAAATGTATTTTTGTTGATTTCAGAGAAAAAGGAAGTGGGAGAGAGAGAGAGAAACATCAATGCTGAAAGAAAGAATAATTGATCCATTGCCTCCTGCACGCCCCCTACTGGGGATCGAGCCTGCAATCCAGGCATGTGGCTTTGACCAGAATCGAACCCGGGACCCTTCAGTCCGCAGGCTAATGCTCTATCCACTGAGCCAAACGGGCTAACACAACATTTGGATTTCTTGACCCACAACTTCTCCATGTTGCTAAAGGCGATGCGAGTCTAGAGAGTGGATAAGTTGTCAGTGGCAACTGGGGGTCTAGCGGGGCCACCATTTCAGTGAGAAGGCAAATAACTTCCTTTTTCAAAATCCCTAACTCCTTGTTTACCATGAACCAAACCAGTTTACACGTCCCCCAGGTCTGCTGGGCCCCACCTGTGCCATCCCCCCCTGCTCCCAACACCCCCAGGGGAACACAAGGCTCCTGACACCAGGCCAGATCTTAATAAAAGAAATGTGGGCACAGGGTCTGGCTTCCCCTGTGACTACCAGGAGAGGCTGCTGTGCTTCCCAGTGAAGCTGGAGTTTGCTTGTATGTGCTGTCCTTCATTCCCTGCCTCACCCCTACACACACACACACACACACACACACACACACACACTTTTGCCACTTGATACTACACTTCCCAGTTAAGCCTAACACAAACTTGGCCGCAGATACTTTTTTCTGGGGAGTTAAGATAATCACTTTGACCCAGGTTCCCATTTCTTACCTCATCTCTAGAAGGAAGCGGTAATCTCTGTGCAGGCTCTTTCTCAGAGGCGCAGGACCCTTCCCCTGGCGACACCCGGATCCATGGTGAGGATTAGCGTGATTTTCGGGGCTGCCCTTCCTTCTGGGCTGAGCCCTCAGCCAGGTGCATTGCATGAGCTGAAAGCCAGCAGAAGGTGAACTTCTCAGGTGAGGTTCTCTGGGTACAAGGGTGCTAAGGCCCACGGGTCCCGCCACAGGCATGTGGACTTCCTTAATACAAAAGGACCAATCTGCAGGGAACAAGCAGCTTCAAATCAGAATCTCTAAAATGAGCGAGAAATTTAGATCCAGAAGTGATCCACATCTATAAAATGAGATCAATGCTCCCCTACTAAATAAACAGATGAAAAGAAAAGTGACTTTTATACTTCTAATTGACAACCCATTGTGTACATCAAGCATGTCAAACTCAAAGGCTAACACGGGCCAAATAAATGAGGCATGCGGCCTGCAGGCCCCGAGTTTGACGTGCTTGGTGTACACCATTTGAAACAATGTTTCTGGGTCCTGAAGCCCCCATGAGGGAGCAGTTTTAAATCCCCTGGAAGAGGGAGCTCTGGAAATGTCAGGTGGGGGTGTTCTCACTAAAACCCTGTGGGAACAGTCACAGTTTCCACTCGCTGTCCCCCTGCAGGAACCTGTCACACCTCACATTTGGTAACTATCAGGCAGGGGCCAAGGAGAGGCCATGTTTGAGGCCAAGGTGCAGCTGTAACCCGCATGTTCCCAGGGAGTGGCCCTGGCTTGTCCCCAGGAGAGCTGCTGTCGGGGGGGAGTGAGTAACTTGGATGTTTAGACAGAAAACATGCAGTTGTCCTGTTGCTGGGGTCAAAAAGTCCTCTCTACTTGAGTGATATCTCTGGGCCAAAAGCTCACACCCTCTCTGCCTCCCTTCTCTGGGACCCCACCCACCTTCAGCTCCCAGCCAGGTCCACCTCCCTCTATTTTCCTCCACTCCTCCCTGGCCATCTGCTTTCCATCCCTAACCTCCATGCATTCATTAGAATTCCTTCAGCTAGAGGCTATGGAATTGAAAATCTGTGGGAACCCTGGCAGCCCTTGGACCTCAGGGAGTACAGGTGTGGCCTTGATGCTGCCCATCCTTCTCTCAGCCCCTCATCACCTTCTCTGACTCCTCCCAGTGGCAGAAATTATAGCTCAAGTCCCAAGAGAAGAGAGAGAATCTGCCCTTCCAACTCCCACAGAAAGGTCACAGAACCATGCTCGCATGTATCTCTGTGGGAAGAAGACGAATGCTAGGACTGGTCACTCTTCACTCACCTCCTTCTTCTCATCGTCCTATAAACCAGTCTTCACAGAGTAGGCAGAGTATTTGACTAGTGGAAATTGATTTTATCACTTCCCTACTTAAGATCTTTCAATGACTTCCCATTCCACTTAGAAGAGAATCCAAGAGTTTGGCCATGGCCTAGAAGGCCACATGATCTGGCCTCTGTGACTCCTCCACCCTCATCTCCTACTTTCTCCTCTGTGCGGTTCAGCTGCGTTGGCACCTTTTTGCTCATCCCCAAATACACTGAACTCCTTCCTGCCCCAGGGCCTTTGCACTTGCTCTGTCTGGAGTGCTCTCCCCCTGGAGCTTCCCATAGCTGGCTCTTTCCCTGCTAAGATGTCACCATGGAGAGGCCTTCCCTGACCACCTATTTACAAAGCCCCTCTGCCCCTCCATCACACTCAATCCTCTTACCTTGCTTTATTTTCTACAGCACAGATCAACATTTGCAACTCTCAAAATTATTTATCTACTTGTTTATAGACTATCTCCTCTGACCAGAATGTCAGCTCTACAGGCCAAGGACCTGCTTTCCTTGTTCATGGGTGTGTCCCCTGACTCAACCCAGTGCCTGACACATAATTAATGCTACATAAATGCCTGCTGTGAACAAATGAATCCAGACCTTGAAGAGGAAGGCTAGGCCATGAAAGTGGCACACCCACCTGCAGACACTTGGGTCCAAGAGATAACCAGACCTTAGTTTAGGGCTTAGCCAGCTGATGAAGGTGTGGGTGTTAGTCACCGATAGTGGGTGTTCACCTTGGCCACCTTTTCTAATACCTTTGTCTCCTTCCACCTGACTCCCATTATCTGCTTTTCCCATGCAAACCTGCTTTCTCACCTTCTTTGTTTTATAATGCCTATCACATAGATTAGACCATGCCAACACTTTCTTTACAGTCAAAAAAGCTAGATCTTAACCTGTCTGCTAATACACAGAGATAGCTTTCCTTAGTTATTATCAAACGTTGGAGGCACTTTTTTTTCTTGGCTACTTATGAGCCTAGAACAGTTTCTATTTAAATGAGTTTGCCATAAAAAATCTTACAAAATATTTGTAGAATTCCTTTGTTAAACAGCTCTCAAACCATGGAAGATGAGACGGTCAAAGGAAAATTAAGCTGCCACTTAGATACTTAACCAATTTTCTTTTGAGTTTAAATTCATGCTTGTCTGCAATATTATGAACTCAAAATTGCTCTGCCACAGTACAAGCCTCTTAATTAAATGAACACCATTGCTGCAGTTCTGATAAATAAAATGAGCATTTCCACATGAATTACAAGTGCCAACTTGTTAATAGCCTCCCTGAGGTTTTGTTACAAAATCATTAGTATTTCTGTCATAGCTCAGGCGTGATAAATACTACGTTACAATCTGGATATAAGAATGTTCTTCGGGCAGCTGATTCCCAAGTGTGGATTAGAGAGCACATCAGAGCTTTCCCCTCATTCCTGTTATAATATGTGACAATAATTAGTTAGAAAAATCTCATATTGTTCTATTTTAGTGAAACTCACCAAACTCAGATCAGCTGGAAGATGAAGCTGGTCTGAACTTAATAAAATTGGAAAATGGACATTAAAAATAAACTGAATAGCAAACTTCTTAAAGGCAGAGAGCCTGTCTGTCTGTCCTTCCGGAGTATTCAGCTGGGTAATTTGGGCAAGGCACTTAGGTTCCAAGTGCCTCAGTTTTCTGATCTGTAAAATGGCTATAATATAGTACCTGATGCTTCATAGGCCTGCTGTGAGGGCTAAATGCTCGGAAAGCACTCAACTCAGGGCCTCACGTGTAATAAACACCCAGCAGATGTAACCTGTTTTCAGGCTTGAAAGAACCCCATAATTATTGCTAGACAATGATGAAATGCAATTTGCTTCCTTTCAACTACTCAAAAGGCTCCCCAAGTCCTTCTAAAGAGAGATCCTATTCAGGCTCCTTCAAAGAATGGATGACTCATTTATAATTCACAGCACTATCCACACACCAACAATTATTGTGCTAAAGTCCTTTAATGAGCTGATTTCTTAATTAAGCCTAACATCCCCCTTGCACTGTTGTTTGTCCTCTGAATTTTCTTCCTAAAACTGTTAAGCAGTTTTGTGTGTCGCTAGCCTAACCATGTACATTTACACTTTAAATTAGAGGCATCTAAAGGAATGAAGTTATGCTGTGTTTTAAGTCAATACTACAAAAAATGCACATTTGTTTTGGAGATGGTGTCAGTTCCATCTGGGTTGCCTTTCTCTCTGCCGTAAACTCCCTGTTTAACATTATTTCCATCTTGAACAGAGTCTTTTCATTCATTCCACTTTGTTTTTCATAATTTGTTTACTTAGAAAGTCCCCATGGTTTTGTTTTTTAAGCTTAACTAGGCATTTCATTCTTTTGGTGTCTTGTTTCTTGGCTCCAGATAGATGATAGCAATAGCAAGACGAGAATTAAACAGAGCTTTCAGGATTTCAGAATGAAACTGAGCTGCCCACGACATACCCAGGCTGCCTCAAACTTTGTGGGGCTGGAGAGAGATCAATGGAAGCCCACATTCCTTATGCAGGGAGCCTCTCTCTGCCCCTCCCACTCCAAGCCAGGCAACCTGTGTGCATAAGGTACTCCTAGCTCATTGCTCTTCAAGTTCCTCAGAGCAACATGAGGCTAGAAAGTCCATTTCAAATGCAGAGTCCTCGGCCTCCTTGTGAACTCCGAATTAGAACATGGTGGCCCAGGGAAATAGTCATGATGCCCAGCCTCGGCCCAACCCCATTCTCTTCCCACCAGGCTCCAGCACCATGAAAAGACATACATACAGGCATGTGGACACCTAGCTCTGAGTCCAAACTGTCAGACCCCCTGCAAATAGTTGCCCCCTGGCCATTCCATGACCTGGCAACATGGTCCACCCAGGGAGGACAGACCTATATGCCCCAAGTTCCTGGAGAATGTTCTGTAAGGTAGGATGTGGGCTTATACTTCACAAGTGCTGCCCAGGGCCAGCATTCCTCTTGCTTGGATTTAAAGATAGTCATACTGGGCATTATCATTCTTCTTATTGAAGATACAGTCCCTGACCCCAAACTGGGTATTGGAGAAAGGATTCAGTCAAATACAAGAGTGTATTGTTTTGAACACTGTGGTGTGTTCTACACACAATAAAATTTGAGATGAGGTTAAAGAAAGGAAAGTGCTTGGATGCTAGTGTGGCCTCAGAATCCTCCCTGGAGGAGGCAGGACCTGAACCAGGTCTCAGGTGAAGTGGGGAACACCCATCCGTTATATTTACACTAAGCTTCAGGAGGGTCCTTTCGCTTCCTGCCATTGTTGGACACATCATGTACTTCATTGAACATTCACTTTTCTGCTCATCTTATTTTTGTGTGGCCCTCAGAATGAAGACAAGCTCCTTAAAGACCACCTCTCCCATGACCTGCCTTCACTGCATGTGCTTAAATGGTCCCTAAAATGTTCAGGTTGGCTCTTCCACCTTCAAGGGCCAAGGAAGTTTCAGAAGGTTTCAAAAGCAAAGGGTTTTGTCTGAATCAGGCTGCTTTGGGTTATGTCTACCCAACACAGGCACTGTCCACCTGGCCTGCCAAGAATGGCCCAGCTGTGACAAGAATCAAGTCAGACATGGAGCATTTTTGTTTTCTGTATCTCTAAATACCATTCTGGGATTTAGGAACTAATTCCCCAGGCTCTGTGTAGCTGTCCTGTAGGTACTTGTCTTCCCCGTGGGCTGGAGCTTGTCCTTTGTAATGCTCATGTTTACAACTATAGAGTTTATTCTTCAGGACATGAGATGGTCATTGGCTTAAGCAGCTCCAGAAATAAAGGAGAGAAGACGGGGCAATAGAAGTCTCGGGTCTTCAGTGGAAAAGCTCAAGATGACTGTCCTGGCTTTTCAATTCCAGAAGCCGTGATGAAAGTGTAGAGAATTTAGACTGCAAACCACAGCTAGGCTTGGTCCCAAAGCCCTTCTCCCATCCTCCATTGCAAAAGCACTTACTGAGGGTTTTGATGTTCCAGGCCCCCAGGATGCCCAGGTGAGTGGCAAACATTCAGTGAGGGGGCCGGTCTGTTGACCTCCTTCCTCCTCATTTTCTCCATCTGTAAACAGGCAATAATATGGACACTTCTCAGGGATAATGGGGACAATTTTAAAAGTGGAAATGGTATACTCTGCGCTTAGGTGGTCAAAATAAATCTTGAAGGGCCCATGTTCTGGGGCCCAGTGGTGTGCTCCTGGTCTGGGCCCTTGGTGTGGCCCTCAGGTGGGGAACCACAGCTGTCGAGGTCCCCAGACAGCCCATGGCCCACAGAGCAGTTCTCTGTGGTTAGCAAATGCAGTGAAACTGCTGTTTCCGTAGCAGAGGATCCCAGCAAGCTTAGCGTCCTTCAAACAAAGAATGAAATGTATCACCTCTTTCCTGAAGCCCCATTAAGTACTGGAAAAAACATGACCAAATTTAACTTCAACATATAATTTTTAGGAAAAGATTAAAGTGTACCTCCTCCCCAGCCTTCTAGAGGGTTTTACATGCATCTGGAGGTCAGTTATGACCCTCTCCAAGTTCTCTCACCTCACACAGAACCCATCTGCCCTCACAGAGTTGAGAGAAGATTCATTTTTTGGGTACCAGTGTCTTCAGGACACGAAGTCAAAGGAAATTCTAGGCAAGGCCCTGTATTTACTGGGAGGGTAAAGAGACCATTTTCCATTTCTCACTTCTCTCTCCAAGGGCACAAACAACAGGCCTGCCCAGCCAAGTTGCTGTTCTCTGTCTCAGAAGCATTCCCAGCGCCAGCACAAAGCCGCCTGCCTTATTAATGTTCTGTGATGATCCCTTCCTGGGCTTTGTGCCCCTCCCACAGGGTTACTAGAGGGCAGACACCAGCAGGAAAGGTGTTGTGGACTCACTTGCACGGATATCACCCCTCAGATTATCAGAGCGATTATAAAATACTGCCCTTGAAAATGCAGTAATAAAATATGCAACTGAGAACCCTGTATAATTTGTATGCCAACCTTCTATTTCATTGTTGTTATTAATCCCCACCTGAAGATACTTTACCCATTGATTTTTAAAATTTGTATTTTTATTTTTTTATTGATTTCAGAGAGGAAAGGAGGAGAGAAAGAGAAACATCAATGATCAGAGAGAATCATTGATCGGCTGCCTCCTGCACACCCCCTACTGGGGAACAAGCCCACAACCCAGGCATGTGGCCTTGACTGGAATCGAACCTGGGACCCTACAATCCGAAGGCCAACACTCTATCCAATGAACCAAACCAGCTAGGGCTCCACTGATTTTTTTTTTTTTTTTTTAGAGAGAATACAGGGGAGGGAAGAAGGGTGGAGAAGAGAGAGGGAGGGAAACATTGACATGAGAGAGACACATCAATTGGTTGCCTCCCACATGCACTCCAATTGGGCTGAGATCAAACTTGCAATCCACGCATGTTGAACCAGAGACCCATCGATGCATGGGCTAAAGATCTAACCACTGAGCACACGGGTCAGAGCTGCCAACCTTCTACTTTTATAATGGAAGATTGAGTTGTAAGGGGAAAATAAACCCCAGAGAAGTGCACTTACTTTAAGTTCTAATAGATAAAGAAATTTAGGCTTTTTCTAATTTTTTTTAACACCTCCCCCCTAAACCTGCCCCTCTAATTCCATGAGGCATCTAAAAAGTTAAAGAAATTGTGATTGACAGCTCTGAGATTTGACGTTCAGAAGGCTCGGAGAATTGGGAGTGGGTATGCTGGGGTTTAGACTCAAATCAGAACCTCTCCATTTAAGAAAATAAAATAAAAGAGTTGCAGAATGCAGGTTCTATAAGAATGACTAGAAAATGAGAATTTCATTTCTTACAGAATTTATCCAGTGCTTCCCAACTGTCTGAAGCTCCCTGAAAACTGACGAAGAGCTTATCTTCTGAAAGAATCTGGCTCAACATTCCAGAGAATTCAAGGGGAAAAAACAGCAACAAAACAAAAGGGGGCGCTGGAAAACTGAAAAGGCTGGGGGCGGGGACACAGCGGTACAGGAGGCCTGGAGCCACACCGAGCCAGAGGCGGTGGTGGGACTGCTGAGTCCATGCTTCTCGTCACCCCACAGTGGTGCATAAAAGCCCTGACTGATATTTCTCCACGTGTGGCCTATTCACCAGGCCTCAGATTAGTGGGGGGAAGGGAGGGGGTTTGTTAAAAACTCAGCTTCCTGGGCCCATCTCAGTCTTCCCCAATTAGAACCTTGAGGAAGAAGTGGAATCTGCAAACAGCCCAGGGGCACAGTATTCTGATACTGCTTTCCTTCCTCTGATGTGGTCAGATAATAAGCCCTTATTAGGAGCCTGCTGTGGACATAGAAACATCCTAGGTGTCGTGTGGATATACCAAAGAGCGGAGGTGGAAGGTGGTTTTGTGCCCTAAGATATACACTCCAAAGCAGCAGTAGCCAACCGGTGGTCTGCAGACCACTGGTGGTCTGTGAGGTCTGAAAGGTTGGCGACCACTGCTCCAAAGGACCCCATGAATCCTCAGGCACCTGTCTCCAGGTCCACTTCCCGGCTTCCCCGGACAGTGTTCATAGGAAGTTCCAGGGCCTCAGCCTCACCTGTGTCTCTTCCTACAAGGAGAAAACCAAATTCACATTGGCTAAATGGTTCCTTGCCCAGGTGTGGAGGAAGGGTCAACTCAGAAGTAGAGGGAGAGGGCTGGTTCCCACTAGAATCTGAGACACTCGGGAGAAGATGCTCTATGGGAGAGGAAAGGGTGGCGAAAGGCCTGGGCCCTACGACCAGGTATCTAGTCCTAGTCCTCTCTCCACTGCGCCACCGCCCCCGATCTCCACCCTTGATTCCCCTCACCAGGGAGAGCCTCCCTCACACCTCCTATTTCTGCACCAGCATCAGCACAGGAACCCCAAGATCAGGACCCAGCAGGCTGACCACAAACCTGGCCTTGACCACAGATCACCTTGTGCCTCCTCACTTCACTCAGCAAGTGCCTCCCTCTCACCCCAATCCTAACCCTCATTTCTGTCCATCCGTGGTCAAGCCCATGGCTTTGGAGCCTGCTCTGTGAGATGCAAATCCCCCAGGAGAAAAATTGCTGTAAAGCAAAGGGGAGTGAGGCTGCAGCATCCCCGAGGTCCTGGGTGTGCAGGACACAGTGCTGCGCCTGCGCCACCCAGTGGGCTCGGCGGGAACTGCATGTCCCCGTGATCCTAGCTGCCTCCCACCGCTGGAAGCTGAGATCACCAGACAATTAAGAACAATGCCTGGCGCCAAGTCAATGCGGGTGTAAGGTTGCTATCATTCCTGTGCCAGGACCCAAGCCACTTTTAGCAGAAGAAGAAACCGGAATGGTAGAACTCATAGCGCAGACGAAGACGGTAACATCTACTATTTCAGCGGCGCTTTAAATTTCCCCAAGTGCCTGAGTTCTGTTGGACAGCGTGTGGCAGAATCAAGACGTCGGCAGCACTGTCATCAGGCGCTGTCTTGGAGTCCTGGGTTAAACATTACTTAGAAGCGCTCATTTATTCACTGGGCTGCCCTTGGCCTTTATTATACTTGAGTCCCTGAAACCTGTAAGACCGCTGCCCACAAACCCCTCCTGCGTCCTATGGGCCTCCACACCCTTCTCTTTTGGCCTCCAAAAAGCAAGCGAAGGAATATTTTCCACTGGTAACTTCCTGGACCTGTGGAAGCAGACAAAGGCTCAGAGAGGGGGAGGGAGCTTTGGAGAAGGGGAGGGTGGTGTGCTGCCTCAAGCCAGGTGCTAACAGAACACCTGACTCCACCAGGCTGCCCTGCCGCCCACCAGCCCTTGGCACTGCGCCCTGGTTGATGTGGACCAGGAAGGTGGTACTTGGCCACCCGAGTAGATCCTAGATCGCCTCCAGCCCCAGGCTGCACCCCCGTGCCTGAGGCTACCTTGCAACCATGGATACTTCCCTGCAGGGGTGTAGGAGACAGTGAACACAACTGGCAGAAAATCAGGTCACTGTGAAAAAAATTTTTTTTTTTTTTTTTGCTTCCCAACACCAGGTAATCGCATGGCTTTCTCCAACACTTCAAGTGTGTTCCCTTGTCACCTCCACAGAGGAATGTCCCCTCACCACCCTAGGCCAACAGCCCCATCCCACATCCTCTATTCTGGCATTATTCTAGGCAAAGGGGACAAGGGCAAAGGAGGGACCACTGAGAGGCATTCAGAGCCAAGGGGGGGAGGGGAAGTGGCAGGCGGTGAGCGGTGAACAGGGAGCGTCTTGTTAGCCATAGAAAGGGGTTCTTAGTCTGAAAAGGATGGATATGATCTGATTCACATTTTTAAAAGATCCGTCTGGCTGCCACTTGGAGAACTGATGTGAGGAGGCTGAGCGTCATAGAAGCAGGAGACTTATCAGAAGCCAGCGGAAGTGACAGATGTGCCTTGTTGTCAGCCACTAGCAACGGAGATGATGAGCGGAGATAGGATTTGGGATATGTATCCGAAGGTGGAATGGACAGATGCTGATGGATTTGGATGAGATGTGTAAAGGAAAGAGAAGTAAAGGGCCATGGAACGAACTCGGAAAGACTCTGAAGGCTTTGCTAGGAATAAGTAATAGAGATGTATTCAAGGAACTTAGAGTTTGCAAACTGGGAACACGGCTAGGCAAAACCCCAGAAGTGTTCCAAAAGCCAGAGAAGAGTTAAAAGTTCTTGGAGTAAAAAGTACATTCTTGCGAATCATCGGTCCTGCATTCTTAGCCCATGGAGTTGGTCCAGGATGATTATCAGTCAGATGTCAGGGTGGTGGATGCTGGAGGCCTGTCACGTCCAGTGGTCTAGATAACAGATGTCAAAACGTACACATGAGTCCTTTGGCGTAATCAGAGGGTTATCTGGAGGTCCAGATGCATATCCAGGCATTGACTCAGGGCTGGAAAGTTCAGAACAGTTTAAGTTCCCAGGCTAGTTAGGGCAAGAACGGGCTCTTTCCTCATGCCTCAACCTTTATCATGTTAACAGTTTTAGCAGCTTGGTTAGAGTGTCTCCATTTTATATAGTCCCTCTCTTCCCTCTTTCCTCTGGATCATACTTAGCATTTTGTCCGGCGCAATAGGAATAATGACAACTGCTAATATTCACTGTTACCCAGGCACTCTTTTAAATCCTTGACGTATTTTAAAGATATTTAAATTTCGTAATACTTTTATGATCTATGTTATTGTTGTCCCTGTTTTATAGGAGAGGAAATTGAGGGGCAGAGAGTTAGCCAATTTGCATAAAGTCACGCAGCTAGCAAGGGTAAAAACTGGAATTTGAACTCAGTGTGTGCTAAACCACTGCATGGTTCTTCCTCTTTATAAAAGAGAATATGGCCCATTCGAAAGGGAAAACTGAGGAGGATGGGGCTTTGGGGAGGGGAGTGAATCAAGAGTTCTGGTTTGGATATGTTCAATGAAATCCCTTTTAAACATCCAAGTTAGGTGATGACTCTGGCTGCAGGTGGCAGGGAGGGAGCATTTGAAGCTGGATGTTCACCACGGCAAGGAATGAGGAGACCGCAGAAGGCTGGAAGTTGGGATTAAATGCCTGACCTAAATGGGTGGGGATGGAAACTGACCTTTCAGTGCATCCATCAGGCCTTGGGAGCATCAGGAAAGTGTGGGGGAAATATTGTTCTAGAGCAGTGCTTGTTTCCATCAGAGGCTCCCAGGAAAGCCCTGACCTTGCTCCAGAAGAATGACATGTGCACACAGGCAATATTTTTCATGCAATTTCAGGGAGTTCATGGGCCCTCAGGAGACATCATGGACCACTCTGCCGTTACTACCAAGCCTCCCCTCAACCATCAGCAACCAGATGTCACCACACCCCTGAAGTCTGACCAGACCTCTGATGAAGACTCTCTGGTCACAGCACCCTCCCTGTCTGCAGAGGTAGGAACTACACCCTAAGAAAACTCTGGAAGGTGAAAACGGAGTCATTTTTGGATGGCTGTGTACAGTACAGCTCCTCACCCCCCTCCTCCCTGCAGGTTTTGCATCTGTAAATGTTTGCTTTGGATATGGCCCATGTGCAACTGGAGGATGTTTCCACACAAAGTCTTGCCCTTTTATTCATCTCTAGGTGATATTTTTTTAATCTGGATATTCTCTAAATTTAAAGACAAAACTAATTCATTCCACTGTTTCCTTCAACAAAATTGCCTCTTAGGCTTGTTACTGTTGCTTTGTTTTGGCTGCCTAGATTCTAGCACCCTTCCTTGTTGGGGGAATTCCCCCAGGTGAGTCTTGGTGGGAGGAAGGCTCCATCAGGCCCTGTGGGAGTTGAAGGCACCAGATGCTCTCATTTCTCCCCACCCCTGTGGAGCTTTCAAGCTTCCTACCCTGGCCCAGGCCCCTGGGGGCTCTGACCTGTGAGGGAAAAGGGCAGGGACGGAAGAGAACTTACTTTTGGCTATGGCAGCTAGACCGAGAGAGCATCTGGTTGGTTGACTGGTTATAGATCCCTGCCTTATTGTTACCTGGCAGCAGGTAAGTAGTGCCAGCACCAGGGCCAGAGAGGAGAGGTCCCAGGAAGGCCGGGCACAGCGGCTAGGGCTGCCTGAGAAGGGAAGTTCTTGACGGAGGCCAAGACAGAAGGACCAGTGCTGAGCTGGTCAGTGGTCAGAGCAGATAAACGTGGGTGGGACTGAGACAAAGGGAAGGTCCAAGGGAGGGGTTCCCCCCGGAGCAGAATGAGCAGAGCAGGAGAGTATGGTAGGTCAGCTTCGTCACTAACCCTGAGTGTGGTGGAGAGGCAGAAGCCTTCCCTCTGGGCCAAGTGGCCTAAAAGAGACAGGCTCCTGCTAGACTAGGAGGCCAGGGAACACCCATGGTGGCTACGGAGATGTCCACCCACCTCCACTCGGCGAGCAGGCGGCAGCAAGGGGGCCTTGCTCTGTGCCACCATTAGCACCTGAGAATGGAATTTTGGAAAGTTGAATCACATTTTCCCAGAATGTCTCATGACTGCTTAGACACTGCCCTCAACCCTAATTGGCAGGGATCGGGTGGCTCCTGACACGTTTACTTTAAATCTCCCTGTCTCTTGTCAATTAGCCCGTTTAACTTTCCACGGTGGCACAGATGAAAGTCACTATTCAGTGCTGGACCCAGATCCCGATGGGAGGGACTTGGTTTCCGTGGAGATGGAATCTGGGCTTGGCGCTGCAGGTTCAGCAGCTGGTGTTACTGGGGTTGACACAGCTTTGCACTCCCACTGGGCAGGAGGCCAATTGTCTCCACAACCTCACAACTTGTCCCTGTCCCCAACTGTATCCCAACTGTGACTTCTGCTGACTGGCTGCTTTCCCTTGGTACTTGATCTGTGCTGCCAAAACCTGCTGCCATGGGAGCCTACACAGCTCCCAGGGGAGCCAACCTCCGGCCTACTCGGATCTTAGCCACACCCTAGAGACCCAGAGAGAAGTGACTCAGGATGTACACAGTGGCTCCAAATGACCTCAAGTGACTCAGCAAACAAACCAAAGTTGACACCCTACCAACTCAATTTGTCATTTACCTGGCAGGGGCTGTCACCATTTCCCAGCACGCTTACTTAGCTATATTTAAATGTGAGCAGACCCACTAAAATCCTGACTTTGCCTGCCCGACACCAAGCATCTCACTCTGACCACACATCTGAATCACCGGGGAACACTGGCAACCACGGAAGCCCCAGGCCTCCTGCAGGATGGTGATTTCATTGGCCTAGGGTAAGCCAGGGCCCATGTTTCCAGAGCTTCCCCAGTGATTCAAATGCACAGCTAGAGGTGGAGGTGAGACCCACAGCTCTAACACTCGCTTCTGTTATGGAGCATGATGCTCACCATCCCTCACCCGGTGGTGAACACATCTGCAGCCGGGCGAGGCTTGGGGCACCCGAGCTGCTGCACATCTCACACGCTCCCGAGCGATGCAGTGACACTGGTCCACGGGCCACACCGAGTGGCCAGGCTTTACAAGCAACAAGCAAGCGGGCGTTGACATTAAATGCTAAAGGGGCTCAGGGCGGGCTGAGGGAGCCTCCATGGAGGAGGAGGCATTTTTTGCTGGGACAGTGGTAGGGAAATTTTTTCAAAATCAGGAGCCAGAGCAACAGAGTAGTGGCACCTTCACTTTTAAAGTAAACTCTTAAACATTAGTAAGATATAACACACAAAGAGCAAAGGGCACACATCATAAGCATACAGATTGATCAATTCTTTTTTGAGGTATAACTCACCATAAAAATACCATGCAATTCACCCTTTTAAAATGTACAATTCAGTCAGTTTTAGTATATTCACAGAGTTGTACAACCATTGCCACTGTAATAATCCCAGGACATTGTCATCACCCCCACAAAGAAATCCCATATCCATTAGCAGTCCTTCCCCATTTCCCCTTCCCCAGCCCCTGGCAATCACTAATCTAGTTTCTATTTCTGTGAATTTGCCTATTTTGGATTTTTCATATAAATGAAGCCCTATAATATGTACTCTTTTGTGACTGGCTTCTTTCCCTTAGCATAATGTTTCCAAAGTTCATCCGTGTTGTAGCATGTATCAGTAGTCCATTTCTTTTAATGGCTGAGTAATATTCCATTATATGGGACAGACCGCCTTTTGCTTATCTTTTTCATCATCAACTAATAGGCATTTGGGTTGTTTCCATCTTGATATGAATAACGCAGCTATTCATGCACCCATTTTTGTGTGGACGTGCATTTTCAGTTCTTCGGGTATATGCCTAGGAGTGGATGTGCTGGGTCACATGGGAACTCCATGTCAAGTTTTTGAGGAACTACTAAACTGTTTTCCAAAGCAGCTCCACCATCTTGCATTTGCAGACCCAGGAGTACTTTCTTACACTCAGCACACACCCGTATCACCCCACAGAGCAAGGACTAGGTCACAGGGGTGGGGAACCTTCCTCTTGCCAGGGGCCATTTGGATATTTATAACAGCATTTGTGGGCCATACAGAATTATCCACTTGAAAATTAGCCTGTTATGGTTGGTCAAATATTTAATGAACGCACCCCCCATGCCTTGGCAGGGCCAGACCAAATGAATTCGTGGGTCTTATTCAGTCCTGGGGCCAGGCGTCCCCGCCCCGGAACAGGACTGGCCTGCTCTCCAGGACTGCCCCGGCCGCTTCCCTCCATGTGTCCACCCTAAAGGCAGCCGCCGGTTTCAGTTCTGTCCCCGCTGAGACGGGGACTTCGAGAGGCGGAACAGGAGGTGAAAGCGGTGACCCAGGCCGAGGGGCCCAGCGGTCAATTCCTCTGCGCGGACAGGTGTCCCGATCTTCCCGCGACCACACCACGGCCTGGGACACACAGGTTTCCTCCCCCCGCCCACTCGCTGCACAGCCAGCGCCCCTTTCAGGAAATAACAAGCGGGTGGGCTTCTCAGCGGGACCCCTGGGAAGCCCAGGAGGCGGCTGGGGAAGGGAGCAATGTGCCCGGGCCCGCGGCTCATCCAAGTGCCGCCATTACGCCCACTTGGGGCTGCAATGAAGGGGTCTGCCTCGGTGAAGGCCCGCACCACTGCCCTCCCCACGTCACACTGCCCTCCCCACGTCACACTGCCCTCCCCACGCCACACTACCCCCCCCCCACGTCACACTGCCCTCCCACGTCACCACTGCCCTCCCCACGTCACACTACCCCCCCCACGTCACACTGCCCTCCCACGTCACCACTGCCCTCCCCACGCCACACTACCCCCCCCCACGTCACACTGCCCTCCCACGTCACCACTGCCCTCCCCACGTCACACTGCCCTCCCACGTCACCACTGTCCTCCCCACGTCACACTGCCCTCCCCACGTCACACTGCCCTCCCACGTCACCACTGCCCTCCCCACGTCACACTGCCCTCCCACGTCACACTGCCCTCTCACGTCACCACTGTCCTCCCCACGTCACACTGCCCTCTCACGTCACAGTCCTCCCCACGTCACACTGCCCCCCTACCTCACACTGCCCTCTCACGTCACCACTGTCCTCCCCACGTCACACTGCCCCCCTACCTCACACTGCCCTCTCACGTCACCACTGCCCTCCCCACGTCACACTGCCCCCCTACCTCACACTGCCCTCCCCACGTCACACTGCCCTCCCCACGTCACAATGCCCTCCCCTGCCCCTTTAGTTTGCACTTACCTTTCACCCACAGGTGCTAGAGAGACGCAGCCCCTAGACGTCCGGCCCCCCATCCCACCCAAGGCAGGACCTTCTGCGCAGGTGGGCCGCCAGCAGGGCACTGCGCATGTGCACTGGGCCACCAGCAGGGAACTGCGCATGTGCAAGGACCTCGTATATCTTCTGCCCGCGCTCAGCGAGGCAAGGCTCCAGATGGTGGCCCTTGCAGAGTGGGGCCTGCAGCTGCCACAGCGAGGCCCCTAGCACCTGGAGGCCCTTACTCCTGCCAAAGCGGTTCTCCGGCAGCCAGCCCACTATTTCCCAAGTGACCTTCTCCCTCTGGCCTCATCCATACCGAATCACACCCACAAAGTCACTGTCATACTCAAAAGCACTTAAAGATATGACCTGAAAATACTCGATTTGCCAATGACTTTCCCTCCCCCCAGAAATCCCTCCTGTCAGTTCCTCTGATTGTGTGAGAGCACCAGGCTTTGCTCCCAGACACACACAGCCTGAAATTGTCATGATTCTCTAGCCCACCGTCTGGGAATTCATCAATTAGCGATGAATTTGGGTACTTTTTAAAAGATGCAACTGGTCCTCCTTTAAAGGGTGGACCCATCTGTCACACATCAGGGCGCATTATTTAATGAACTGATATCCTACCAACATGGAGCTGCAAGCAATGGCATGTGGCTGGGAGTGGAGAGAAAACTCGGAGACATGGTAGCCATGATGAGCCGGGCAGGCTACTCTGTGCTGCAGTTCTGGCCGCGCCCCATGCAGTTCCAAGGCTCAGGAGAGATGAGTCATCCCAATCAGAGTCTAGAAAGGGCAACAGGAAGGTGCCCAAGACAACCTTTAAGGCCCAAAGTTTTACATGCAGCAGGCAGGGCTTGGAACCCAACTTCCCTTCCTCTTCCCCAGGGTCCTGTTACTCCTCCTCCTCTTCTCCGTCTATTCCTACATTTCCTTTCCTCTCCTCCACACTGTCCTTCCCCTATGCCTTTTCTCTGACCCCAAATCTATTGTCATAGCACCACTTTATGGGAAAGGGCATGACCTAGCCCTGTACCTGCCTCATAGTAGATGCTCCACAGGAGCTGGTTAAATAAATAAAAAGAGTGAATGAAAGTCGCTTCATTGTGAGTTCCAAATACCGGATTTGGGGGTGGCCTTTTGGAACTGGTCACTATGTGGGAGACCACTGGCTTTCCTGTAGGCACAAGTCAGAGGTCTCCTCGGCTCCGACAATATTCCAAGATGAAGCCAGGGTGGGAGCCATGGTGCAGACCCTAAGCTTCATCTGATATCCTTCCTTCCTTGCATTTTTTGCAGCTTTTCCTACTGGAAAGGAGGAACTAATGGGGACCTAGCACCCTCTGCTGGTGTGTTTTTATGATTGTCTTTTGCACAGTTCTTGGGTTTATATGTACTCTTGTTTTTAACGGGCCCTGGGCAAGGCTGTGAGTGAGGATTTTATTCTAGGTCCATTCCTCATAAATGTCAAGTCTGAAAACACTCTTGGTTCCCAGGCATTAATAATTTAATTGAAAGTTGGTTTTGTTATGTGTTTTAACAACCTTTCTGGCCTGAGTGCTTAAATGTTGAGTGGAAATACCTTCTACTCCAGGCTCAGTGCTGATCTCTGATGCCAACGGGTCTTCTCACATGCTTTGGAAAGGGATAGGTCTGGTTTTGCCTAAACAAACTGAGAGCCTTCTCTGAGGAAGAGAAGCAACCCTGCCCATAATGGGTCTGGCTCCTGGACAGAGGCTAGCACTGAGTTTTCACTAATCAACAGGAAACTCTGGTGCCCCTGAGAGGCCCATGGGCAGCTGGACTGGGAAGCCAAAGGCTTTGCTATCTGCACCAGACCCTTTTCAGCATTCCCGCAGGATTGCCACAGCAGATACAGAAGAGCTCCTGAGTGTGGAGACAGCGAACAGGGGGAACAACCTATAAAGGTACAGAATCCAAGGCCAAACTAACTCAGACTGTGGGAAGCCCCTTGTGCAGAGTGAGGCCCCCTATGTTCCAAATACACAGCATGGCACACTGCCTCTCAGACCTCAGTGGGTCCTGGGATCACCTGGGAAGGCTTGTTAAAATGCTGACCATGGTTCAGTGGGTCTGGGGTGTAGCCTGAGACTCTGCATTTCCAATCATCTCCCGGATAATGCTGATGTTGCTGGTCTGGGGTCCACGTCGTGAGAAGCAAGAGTATAGAGGAAATAGGTCCTGAAATCAGATGCTCAGGTTCAAGTCCCAACTCTGCCACTTATTGTGTGACCTTGAACAGATTACTCGTTTCCTTCTCTCTCCGAGCCGATTTCATCCTACATAAAATAAGGAGAATGACCTCACAGGATGACAGACAGAATGACTTCATAGAATGAGAGACGGAATGACTTCATAGGTTGTTGTAAGAACAAAATGAAACAACGCAGGTAAAGCTCTTAGCACAGAGCCTACAGTGCTCGGTATATGGTAAACATCTTTATGTTCATGTGTCCTTTCAGGAAGTGTTTATCTATTCCCTGCTACACACCTGGCACTGTCCTATGCCCTGAGACAGAGCAGTGACAGAAGCAAAACCTCTGCTCTCAAGGAGCCCACATTCTAGTAGAAAAAGACAGACAATGGCAAGTAAAATATATGTATGTAAGTTGATGATAAGTGTGTTGAAGAGAAAATAGAGGAGAGATAAGGAACTCTGGAGATGGATGGGGATATTGTTATTTGTATAGAATACTAGGGAAAGAGTCACTGAGGAGGTAATTTTGAGGGGGAGGAAATGGGAGAGAACACTGTAAGTGCAAAGGCCCTGGGGCAACAGTGTACATGGTATGTGTGAAGAAGAGCAGGAAACCAGTATAGTTGCAGCTCAGAAAGTGAGGGGAGAAACAATATGTGTGTGTGGTGGGGAGGGGATAACAGTGGCAAGGCAGTTCCTATAGGGCCTTGCAGTCCATTGACTTTGGATTTTGCTCTGAGAGAAATGGGAAAAGACTGGAAGGTTCTGCATAAGGGCATCATGACCTGACATTTTAATAGGACAACTTTGGCTTGTTGAGAGCAGACTGTAGGGGACTCCTACTACACTCCAAGGCCATTGTAATAACCTGGAAGAGGGAGATGGGGTAGCAGAGATGCTGGTGGAAGTGATGGGAAGACACAGATTGAATCAGTTATGGCTATAAACATAAAGCCATTTTAGTTGCGTTTCCTATTGTCCTTTTAGTGGGTTAACTCGCCCCTTCCTCTGGATGAACACTTGGACAGAGCATGACTTCACTGCTCATTCCCAGGAAACAAAGCTCTAAGCTGCTTTCCATCACAAAATATTTTAGGAGATTTCAACGGACTATTTCTCCATTCCAAAGGGTCTTTTCTGGGCCATCTATCTCTTCCTTTATATAAAAAAACACCTAATTGTTTTTTATTATACAAATAATACCTGTTCACTATAGAAACATTAGAAATGTTAGATAAGTACAAAGAATGACAGAGAAGTCATCATCTACTATACAGAGAAAGCCACTGCTGTTATTCTTGTGTGTTTCTCTCTTTTCAGTTCATGCATGCCTCTCTTGGCACACCACACACTTTAAAAACAACAACGTGTTTTTATTGATTTTAGAGAGCAAGGGAGAGGGAGAGATAGAAACATCAATGATGAGAGAGAATCATTGATTAGCTGCCTCCTGCATGCCCCCTACTGGGGATCGAGACCACAATCTGGGCATGTGCCCTAACCGGGAATCAAACCATGACCTTCTAGTTCATGGTACGATGCTCAACTACTGAGCAACACCAGCTAGGCCACACAGACACTTTCACCAAAAGTGGGATATTCTAATACTGTTTCATAATTTTTTTTCATTTAACATCATATAATCAACATCTCTTGATGGCATTAAATATATTCTTTCTTTTTTATTTTTTTGTTAATCCTCACTCGAGGATATATTTCCATTCTTTTTTTAGAGAGAGTGGAAGGGAGGTGTAGAAATAGAGAAACATCGATGTGAGAGAGGCACATTGATTGGTTGCCTCCTGCACATGCCCCAACCAGGACTGGGGATCAAGCCTGCAACTCAGGTCTGTTCCCTTGACTGGAAAAATCAAATCTGGGACTCTTCAGTCTGCAGGCCAATGCTCTATCCACTGAGCCAAACTAGCTAGGGCCATTAAATATATTTCAACAAGATATTAACAGTTGAGCATTCCATTTTATGGGTATACCATAATTTATTTAGCCAATTGGTGTCCACTTACGTTGTTCCTGATTTTTAAGCATATATTATTAAATGACTACAACAAGTACCCTTGTAGTGAAAACCTGGCAGCTATCTATAATTTTTTCTCTTTCCAGGCATCTGGTATGTCTCACCCAGAGCTGTTCATCTCCCCACAAATTCATCACCCATAAAAAAACAAAACCCTTCTTTGTCACTTATAAAAGCTCAATATTAAAGTCTCAAATGGACAATCTCTGATCCAGTCTCCTCAACTTACAATGAGATTCTGAGGCCCCAAGAGATGCAGCGAGGTGCCCTCAGCCACACAATCAATTTGAAGCAAATCCAGGACCCAAAGCCAGATGTTCTGACTCCATCACCTGCTGAGGGCACTTCTCCAACAGGGGCTTTCACACTCGCTGTTTTATCTCAGTTCTGGAGATTGAACTTGGTTGGGTTGCATTTTAATATAAAAAGAAGTTCCAAAGGTCACCTTGACCACACATGTAGGAGAGTGAATCACCTTAGAAACACTGAAGGCTCGAACAGAAAAGCAATAGGGGCCTCTGGAGCCAGGCAGCGTGGACCCCCTTAGGAAGGTGGATGGGTAGCTTATTGCCATGGAAATGGGTGTAATCAGACCTGTTGAGTCTGAAAGAGATTGGTCTGTGGTCCCATCATGGGTAGTAGATGCCTGAGCCCATCCTCACCCACCTTCCAGGGCTGGCAGCAGACTGTGACCCAGAGAAGCTGTGAGTGGGCACGTGACGAGCCCATGGCACTGATGGAATGGATGACACAGCCTGGCCTCTGGCTTCCTGATTGCTGCCAAATGACTCACCCTCATGTTTCTCTGGTGACTGCTTGGGTCAGGGCCTGGGGTGCAGCACCTGTCATCCGTGGGTGAGCTGGGGAGAGCCAATTATGGGAATGGGACACTGAGGTCACAGGAGTGAGATGCTGTGTCACAAGGGAGCCATTCTGTCCTCTAGCCAGTCCCAATCCCCCTACCACTTGTGTATTTTCCTACTGTTTGATTTCTTAATATGCACATCCTCCTCCTCTCAAAACAACAGCTATAGGTCATTTGCTTATTTCTTAAAGTAGAGCAACATTCATTTCATTGCACACCTGGCTATGTTATGACTGGAGTTAGTCAAGGTGTCAGGAAACTGACCTTGAGAATCAAAGGCCTGTTAATCTAGGAAAGGCAGTTCTCATCATCATTGTTGTCATGGCATTAAAAGCACACCTTAATTCCTCTGCATATACTCTCATTTAACCTCACAACCCCCTGTGAACTAGATGTTCCTATCCCCATGTTCCAGATGAAAACACTAAGTCTCAGAGAAGTGAACTGACTTACCTGCAGCCACACCATTGACTTGTATTCTGATCCACCTGACCCCAGGTCTGTGCTTCCACCTCATTCCCGCCCCCTGGACGTGCCATAGAGCAAAGGAGGCAAAGAGCACTGGGCCTGGAGTCAGAGCATCTGGCTTTGTGTACTGGATCTGCTTCAAATTGATTGTGTGGCTGATGGCACCTCACTGCACCTCTCAGGGCCTCAGAATCTCATTGTAAGTTGAGGAGACTGGATCAGACAATCTCTGAGATTCCTTAGTTCAGGCTTGTTTGGTGATAACAGAAAGCCACTCTGCTTAAACAGAACCAGACCCTGCAGTCCAAGAGTCTGGGGCTCTCGCACAGTGAAGGCTGGGCTAGCACCAGACCTACAGCCCCCTCTCTGGAACTGCATGGGTCACTACTTCTCCCAGCTTCCCCATTTTATTCTTGTGTCTCAGCAAACTGGTTTCATTTTTCTACAGATCAGCTTTCTCTGCTTCGTTGGCTAATGGTGGCAGATGCCTCTCCAGCTCCCAATTATGAGGCCTCAGTTCTGGGGGCCAGCTGAGTCTCACCAAATTCCAATTCTGAATTCCCAGGGAAAGAAACTTGCTTGAGCAGGTTGGTTTGGATATTCACCTTGGACTGCCCTTTGCCTCTACACAACTCTTCAATGACTTGGCCACTTGGCCATTTAAAGTTTCCCAACTTCTCACTGGTTGCCACCTGCATATGTCTTTCCTCTCCATGCAGCTCATTGGTTTTTAGAGGCAGCATTTAAGTCGTCATCTTCATCCTCAGCATGAAGGTCAGAGCCCTGCTCAAGAATTGTTACCTGAACTTTTGCTGCCTCCCCTGAGTGATGCATGTGTTGGCCCCCTCTTGACCCCTTCAGGACTTGTGGCCTGAGCACTGTGAACATCCCTGAAGAGTCCCAGGGGACTTCCCACTTAGGTCCCTCAGTACCAAGCAGGTTTGGGGGAGGGGAGGTGAACCCAAGAAAAATCTCACGACTCCTCAGATTTCCATCTCAGATCACGTCTGCGAATGGACACATGGGACTGTGACCTGTATTCACATTGGCACATGAGGGAGGCTTGGTGAGGGCTCTTGAGACTTGATTTTGTGGCCACATTGCCCCCGATGTGTTTCCAAACCTAAGCAGATGCCAGTTTTAAGAACTAAGACAAGGTCATCAGGGAACCAGAGCTGCCAAGCTGAGCTGAAGTGCCAAGTCTCCTTTGTGCACATGATTCTGCAGTGCTTGTCAAGCCCTCAGACGGTGGCAGTGGTCTCTGCAGTCCCTGGCCCTTGGCCATTCCCAAGCTCCTCCAGGCCCCAGTTCCACATCATCCAACTCAGAGGCAACAGAAGGACAAGTGTGTGTGTTGAGGGAACTGGTCTTGCCAGCTGCAAACAGCTGTCCCATCTGTCCTCGGGAATGGACCTTCAGGGAGTCACAGCCCTTCATTCCCGCTGACGCTGCACGTGGGCCGGCTTTGCTGGTGAGCTTGTGCTTTTTCTGTCGGTCTCAATGTCACCTCACCTAGAATGGAATGATACTTAATCTTGTCTCTTCTGCCCAAGATGCTATTCCTATCCTGTGTACTGAGCCTCTGGGGGGTCTCCCCAACCTACATGCCCCCACTTCTTTGTGACCCAGAACCCAGTTGATCAGACCAAGGTGGCTATCCAATCCAACCTGCCCAATCAGATTTCCTTTTGGAATGAGTGTCTGAGAGCAAGACAGACGTCACATGTCGTTTATGACATAGTCTTGGAAGCCACACAGCATCATCTCTGCCATATTCTATTCTTTAGAGGCAATCACTATGTCAAGCTCTCACTCAACAAGAGAGGATTCAGTCTCTTCTTGAAAGGGTATCAAAGAACTTGTGGGCCTATTTAAAAACCACCACAGCATAGAACTTGAACAATGAAGTGTTCCCAAATGTTTGGGGGTTTGGTAGTCAAAGGATAGCATCTGGGGAGTCCCCTGCAATAGGCAGAATAACAACCCCTAAAGATGCCCATGTTTTAGAACCTGTGAATATGTTATGTTACACAGCAAAGGGAAAGAAGTTTGTTCATCAACTGACCTTAACATAAGGAGACTATCCGGCATTTCCAGGTGGGCCCAACGTGGTCACAAGGGTCCTTAAAAGTGGGCACAGGAGGCAGAGGAAGAACCAGGATCAGAGTGATGCAGAATGAGAAAGACTGGACTGGTCATTGCTGGTTTTGAAGATGGAAGAGGCTGTGAGAGGGGATGCAGGCAGCCTCTGGGAGCTGAAACGGCAAGAAACATTCTCCCCGAGAGCCTTCCGAAGGAACACAGGTGGCCACTGCCTGGGTTTCAGCCCAGAGACCCACTCTGTGTTGACTCCAGGCACTGACTGTGTGGTAATCTGTTACCACGGCAGGGAAAGGACGCAGGGCTACACCCGGCCTTCTCCGTTCCCATTCCTGCCCCATTTCTGCTTTCATCACATGCGTAAGACCACTGTACTGATTTACTCAGGGTCCAGATTTTTATTATACATGTTTACCATCTCCTTTAAAACTATAAAGGCAAGGCTTACGTTTTCTTTTGTTTTTTTGTTTTTAAAATATGTATCTTAAAAAATAAATAAAATAATGTATCTAAAGCAGCAGTCGCCAACTGGTGGTCCACAGACCACTGGTGGCCCATGAAGTCCAAAAGGTTGGCGACCGCTGATTTAAAGCACCCAATACACTCCTCATTACTATGTAGCAACGACCAGTTATTTACTAGACTGTCTAAAAGTCGAAGCAGCCAACTTGGCAAGGAGATGAAACAGGCAAGCGCTGGTGTTAAATAAAATATGAACTCCCATGAGTTTCTCCATCAAACTGGTGCCAAGAAGCACACCTATGGCAGGAGAGTTCATTGAAATCCTGTTTTCTCTGCATCTTTCTTTGCTCTCACTTTCAGCTAGCAGCCAAGCCTCATCTTCCCCGAGGTGGAGGATTTGGGGCAGGACAGAGTGTAGCTGAGGAGGTCACTGGCTCATCCCCACCTTTGCAATGACCTAAGGCCTCTGAAGGGATGGATGTGTGTCCTTCCTGTGGAGGCAGGAGGAAATCTGCTAGAGGACAAGGAGGGTGGATCCTCAGCGCCCAAGGCAACCACTGTGCACCAGGCCCTGAGTCCTCCTGCACACTAGACTCTGAGCCTGGGGGTTCCCCACATACCTCACCTCTCAGGTTTCCCTCCACACACACATACAATGCAAGAGCCACGAAGATGGAAGGAATGGTTGGACAGGATGGTAGGGGTGTCTCCTGTGACTACACAGGAAGGTGTCTGATATCTCTCGGGCCTCCCCTCTCTTCTGACCTGGGGCCTTTGCAGAATAAGGTGGAGCAGAGGGAGACAGCAGGGAGGGGGGATGACCCCAAGGATGACCAAAACAGAACTTCCCACTAATCCGCCAGGAAGCAGGAAGAGGGACTGGAGACCAAAGGAAGTGACAGTCTGCATACTCGAGTTGGTGACACCCCCTTTGGCTTTCCATGAAGATTTTAATCCGGGTGGCGGGAGGCCTGGGGCGGGGTGGTATGGAAGGGGCAACAAGCCTCTACTGTGCAGCTCAAGGAGTTGGGGGAGGAGGAACTGGAGCTCTGGTGGGTTCCATGGCAGCACTAAGTTGGAAGCATGTCCTCGGTCATGAAGAGGTTGAAGCACAGGTACATCAGAATGCAGCTCCAGATGCCAAGGATGAGGAGGGCGCCCAGCCCCGGTGTGGAAGTCTCCTGCTAGACGGGGAGAAAGGCAGGAACCTGAGGCAAGATCAGGTCAGCAGCTGGCGAGCACCCTCCCCTCCACGGGAGCCTCCAGGCAGCCGCCTCCAGGCTAGGCTACCCAGTCCTCCTTCCTGGTGCCACGTTCTCTAAGACTGAGTGGATGTGGTGGGGGCAGAGCCTGCGTGGGCACAGGTAAGGTCTGATGCAATTGCAGCCTGAGCCTCTGCCTTAGGGATGACGGGGCACCCGACTGAGACCAGGCACATCTCATATGGATCTACCTACCCCTGATTGTGGTTGTTCTTTAGGGCACACAACATACATTTCTCCTGTAGAGGACAGAAACAGCACAAGAAAGATCATTTTTCCCTGGTCCAAGATGGCCAGACTGCTGGGCACCTCGTCAAGTTTTGCTATAGGAAAGGACAGAACAATACAGTGGCACTTGGGGCAGACACATCCAGGGTTGAGTCCTACCTACTTGGTCATGACTTAGGACTCTCCCCAGGCCTATAGGGCAAGACCCCAGAGAGGACTTCAGGCTCCAGGGCCTTCCCGGGACCGCAGAGGGGTGCAATCCTTACGGCCAAAGGTTCCAGAGTCAGGAGGGCCCAGGGGGAGGGGAGGCAGCAGCAGGAGCCCAGGGTACAGCTCCCAGCAAGGGGGGTGGCAAGCTTCACTCACATAGCAGGTCCCACGTTGATGAAGGGAGTCCAGTGGGTCCTTTTTGAGTTTCTGTGGTGCCATATTCTTCTTGTGAATAGAAAGCGATGCTCCTTCAACTCCCTCCAGTTTCTTGAGCCGGTGCTGTGAATCTGTGTCAGGCTTTCCTATCTGCCTGAGTTCCTGATGCTCCTTTGGTCCTCTTCTAAGGGGACTGGGGAGTCAGGGAGGAGCAGAGTTGGGGAGACAAATTCCAACATGACAAGGAGATACCCATAGCACGGGTGGCCGTGGAAGGCCTTGACTCCTAGCCATTGGGGCCACAGAAAGCAAGACAGCTCCTCGAAGGGTCTGAAGACAGGACATTTAGCAACATGAAGGGGGAGATCCTTTAGAAACGAGGAGATATGGGTGCAGGGTATACTTACAGCTTGCTGTTTTTCTGTATATTTATTAAAACATCCATCTTCTCATCCATATCCTTCTGCATTTCCTTCAAGAGAGAATTCAAAGCTAGACCCTACAACTTGAAGGGCTTTTGAAGTCCTCTCCTCCTGCCTCTCTGAAAATCACTCAGAGATCACACCTCGGCATCATACTTCCCCAGAATCTCACCAACCTTGGGTGAGGGGGCTTATGGGGTGAAGCTGACATGGGCTGCCTCCCTTTTCCCCTCCCCCATTCCATGATTAGGCTGAACAATAGGTAGAGTCATCAGGGGCTTGTCCAAAGTCTCCAGGTGAGTCAGAGGCCAGGAAGGGATTTATCTGAATTCACACTTAGATGAAACCATTACCTGCCTTGGTTCATGCCTATAAAATGACAGAACCAAGAAAACAAATTGTGTGACACCCCCCTCCCCAAAGAAACATTGACCCCAACGTTTGGCCCTGCCACACACCCAGATAATTCATATTTGTTTGCTCCATCTTTTACTCAATTCCTGATAGAAATGGTCAACACAACACAAAACTGATAGTAGCTCAAATGGCACCTCACAATCATTGTTTACTAAGAACTGAAAGGATAGTAAAACCTCAGCAAAGTTTAGCTAAATTGACCTGGGAGAACTAGATAGGAATAGGGGTCACAAAAGAAATTCTGAGATGGCAGATGTTATCAGAGACAATATTTGTTATTGGCATAATATTTGTTATGATCAAACATCATAAAGTGTAAATGAAAAATAATTTGTTTCGAGGAAAATAATTTTAATAAAAAATGAAAGATTGGGAAACAGTTTACTGAACTGCAGTAAAAACTGTCTGGGTGGAGATGATTTCAAAAAATACCTTCTTGAAAAGCATTTTTAAATGTTAGTATAAATTTTGAATAAAATATTCGTATTCATAAGTAGAGTTCAAATATCCTTGAAGTCAAAATTTCCCCTGGGTCCAAAACATCAGCGTCAAACATCCCATATTTTTACAAGTCTCACCACCTCTTCAAACTCCTCACGTCCCAAACTGACCTCATTTTCTCTCCTAAATCAGTTCTATTTCCCAACCACCCCTGTCATTGTCACCACTTTCTTCTAATTACACAGATTAAAATTTTGATGTCATCATGGATGCTTTCCTCTTTCATTTTCTATATTGAATCAGTCACCAAGAATGTTGTTTTTCCTTCGATGCCTCTTTCAGATTCACCCTTTCCTTCCTACACCTGGTCCAGCTTTCTTCACCTTGAGCTGGATGTGGCTTCCTGTCTGATATTTTTGCTCCAGATGACCCCTCCCTGCTCCCCAGGGTCCCTAGGCCACCTTGCAAACAGCTGCCGGCTCAGCTCTCTGAAATGCTGCTCGTAGCATGTTCTTTGATTAAGAATCTCCAGAGGCCCCTTACTGCTTACACAGCCAAGTCCCAGCCGGTCTGCCTGTCTTTCAAAAGCCTTCATTACTCACTTCCTCGGTGCCCCTTCCATTTTATTTCTCACAGTTTCCCCAAATGATCCCACTTTTATGACTGATCTCCCCACTGACTGGGATACGCTTCATGTTCCTCCTGCCTCCATGCTGTGCGCAAGCTGTGCCCACGCCCGAAATAGCCTCCTTTGTGTGCCTTTCATGCCCAGTCCTACCCACTAACAAAACACTCACTGTGCCTGCATTTTACCAAAGAAATAACATATGCCCTTTGCAGAAAATCTGGATAACACAGAGGAATATAAAAGAAAAAATTGTCCTCATTTAGAAATAACAATAACCCTTTTGGCACATTTCTTTCCAGTCCCTTTTCTATATGTTCATTTACCCATTTTTTCCCATTTAGTTGAGCTCAGCCTGTACACATGCCTTGTATCTTGCCTATTTTACTTCTCATTACAAGCATTCTTCCTAAGTACTGTCTCTAACAGTTCCTAATTTTCTATATATGAATATACCATAACTTATTTGCCTATTTTTCTACTGTTAAAATTGTGGTTATTTCCAAATTTTTCTGGTTATTCTCAGAGGTTAAGTTCTGAGAACTGGAACTGATAAGTCAAAGGGTTTAAGTGCTTTTTGATACTTATAGTCTAATTCCTTTTCAGTTTTGTATATACTTGAACTCTGAGCAGCAGTACAAAAGCATTCCTATCTTATCTATAATTATCATAAATTAAAACTTTGCTTGTTTGAATGTGACAATCTAATCATTGTTTTCATTTGCATTTATTTGATTACCCATGAGGTAAACTCTTTTAATGCTTATTGCTTTCTACTTATATTCCCTTCTGTGGATTATCTGTTCCTGTCCTTTTCCCATTTTTCTTTCTGGTTCTTATTGATTTGTGTGAACTTTATATGTTGCAGATAAAAAACCTGTTGTCTATGCCTATCATATTTGTGGGAAAAAAATTGTTTCTCCAAAACTGTTGTTGGCTTTTTAATTGTTTATGGTGCTTTTCTGTGATAATTTCAAATTTTTTAAATATTGTTAAATATATCAATATATCTTTTGTGATTTCTCCCATTGTATTTATGCTTAGAACATCTGGTTAAATACTTATACACCCTTTCTCCTTATTGTTTTTTAAATTCATGTTGTAGACTATTTCAGTTTCAGAGTTAAGTGAATTAAGTCTTTTCTTCATATAATCAAGCAATGTTAATATTACATAATCCTTTCCTTCTCGCTGACCTTTAAAAAAAATCCTCATTGTATTTTAAATGTTACAGAGCTGGGAGGAAGGTTCCCAAACTTGAGTTACAACGGAATCACATGGGGAGTTTTAAAAACTACTGACCCTGGACCTCATCCCAAGACGTTCTGCTGCAATTGTTATGGGGTGCAGCCTGGGTATGAGGGGGCAGGTCAGAGCCACAGTTGAGGTGAGTGCAGCCAGGTGAGTAGCTGCTGCAGAGGTGCTGAGGACCCGGTTCCCATCCGGGGAGAGCATCACAACTGTGCCCCAGCCTGTTAACCTGGGCCTGGGCCTGGGCATGTGAATTTTAGGAATCCTCACAAGTATCCTCATTGTACCCAGGCAGAGAGGCTCTTACAGGGTTCTCTGTGCTGGTTATCCTTGGGCTGTTCCACCGTAACTTGATTATTGTGGCTTTATAATGAGTTTTAATATCCAGTAGGGGTAGTTGCAGGTCCCATCGAAATAGGACTCGGGCTTTGCTGTGTTAACTTGTGTTGGTGGTTCTGCAACACACCAAAGTCTGAGAACCACGGTCCTAGTATCTAGATGATCCTCTTAGTGACTATTGAGTTCAAAAATAATCTTATTGGGCTTTTGGTTAGATTTGCATTAAGCCTTCAAAGCAGCCTGCAGGGCACCAGAAGACTCACTTTTTCTGTAAGGACTTTTCTGGTTACTCCAGCCCACCTTCATTACTCACATCTCTAAACTCTTAATAAAGTGACATACAGTTATCACTTAGCTTGTTACTCACCTGTAAATTCTTCCTTGCAATAGAATTTGGGGCAGGGCCTGGTATCACCTTCCACAAATCCTAGGATGGTACTGGCCCATGTAAATGCTTACCTTCATAATCTCCACAAATTCTTGGAGTTTATCAAAATCCTTGTCCATTACACATTTTATCTAACAAGGAAGAAAGGCACAGAGCCTATATTACTGACCGTGGAGTCATTTTAAGCAAAGGGCAACAGCTGCTCTGCTGGAGTGAGCTGGATGAAGCTCAAGGAATGGACTAATCATGGCCCATTAAAACCACTTTCTTCTCAAGGGGTCAGGGAAGGGACTAGGGTGCAGTTAGAATCTAGTCACCACCACCACCAGCCTTGACACAACTTAGATCTGACCACTGCCAGGCTTCCATGTGGAGCTCAGACCACAGCTGCAGGGACACCTTCTCACGTGAGCATTCCCCTTCTTTGTAAGGATGCTCTAGGTCAGGGGTGGGCAACCCCTGGCATGCATGCCAAACATGGCACGCCAGTAACTTTTGCTGGCACGCGGAACCCTCTCTTATGATCTTCCATTTACAATTTTTTTCTTAATATCAACTTTTTTATTTTTCAGATAAATTCAGTGTAGGTGCATCTTAGATAAATAATTTTACATAACAAGTTATCTTAAAGACCATAGACATGGCCGAAACCGGTTTGGCTCAGTGGATAGAGCGTCGGCCTGCGGACTGAAAGGTCCCAGGTTCGATTCCGGTCGAGGGCATGTACCTGGGTTGCGGGCACATCCCCAGTGGGAGATGTGCAGGAGGCAGCTTATCGATGTTTCTCTCTCATCGATGTTTCTAACTCTCTATCTCTCTCCCTTCCTCTCTGTAAAAAATCAATAAAATATATTTAAAAAAAAAAAAAAAAAAAAAAAAGACCATAGACATGGATTGACGAGAGAGGGGAAGAGCAATTTCTATGCCTCTGCCTTAACTCTCCCTGCCTTCCTAGATCCGACCAGTGTTTTGGTTTCATCCACATACGCTTGTGAATCTTTGTTCTCAGTGATGAATTTTGTTAAGTCTCGTAATAGGAGTAGCCTGACAGATGAAAGTAGTAGCTCATGCATATCTCTGAAGGTCACGAAATATAAACCTGATGTAAAATCTCTGTCATCAGTGATGCAGTAGCAAAAGTCCCACTGATAATATCAAACGGAGTCATAGAGTTTTCTGTTCGACTATCAGTGTACATGTATACATTAAAAAATAAATGTATTTTTCATCATCATATACTGTGTTTTTGTCGCTCGAATGAATTTTATTCTTTCTTCAAGCTTCTTCACATACGTACACCTTAAGAGATATCAAGTAGGCGTAAGATGTTCTCAAAAAATTAGGGTTGGCATGCAGAAGAATTTTGAGTCAGAGATTTTGCTGGTTTTGGCACGCACTCACAAAAAGGTTGCCCACCCCTGCTCTAGGTTGTCCCATCAAGGAAACAAGAGAAGAAGAGGTCTTGCTCTGCAGCTTGCTAAGGGGAGGTGAGTAAGAAAAACTGAACTGGTCCTGACTGCCCCCAAATTCCAATTAGCCCCTCTCTGTCACTGAAGTTATATCTCCCCAACCTTATCCCTGAGACACCTTAGGAGTCCTTACCACTCAATCACTGGGTTGAAGCATCAAACAAATACTAGTAGATATCCTAAGGTGCCCGACACTTAAATGCTCTAGGGCCGTGGTCGGCAAACTGCGGCTCGCGAGCCACATGCGGCTCTTTGGCCCCTGGAGTGTGGCCACGAAGTTTCAATCGCACTGTACGTGTGCGCCCGCACGTGGTATTTTGTGGAAGAGCCACACTCAAGGGGCCACAGTTTGCCGACCACTGCCCTAGGGGATTTGGGCTGAGTTTATTGGAGTGCTTTCTCCGTGCAACTCGTGATTTCCTTCTCTGTTCAAAGTCAGGCACTGCACTTTCCTGGAAGCTACCCTTCACCTTCAAGTTCTGGAAAGTCCCATCCTCTTACCTGCTTTATCTCCTCCATCTTTTCCTTGAGCTCTTCCCTCACCTCCCTGAGATCATTCTGAGAAAATAAAATTGGGAAGAATAAGAGTAAAGAAATGTCTTGGATGGAAGGGCAAGTGCCAAAGGAGGAAAGAAAAGATTCAGGGGCGTGGATAAGGAAGGACAGAGAGACTTCCCATCAGGGAGGAGAGAAAGGAGGCTACTAAGAAAATAGAAGAGTCCGGCCAGTGTGGCTCAGTGGTTGAGCATCTACCTATGAAACAGGAGGTCACAGTAAGGGCACATGCTTGGGGTTGTGGACTTGATCCCCAGTAGGGGACATGCAGGAGGCAGCCAATCAATGATTCTCTCTCATCGTTGATGTTTCTCTGTCCCCCACACCTCTTTTTCTCTCTCTCCCTTCCTCTCTGAAATCAGTAAAAATATGTTTTAAAAAAGAAAGAAAACAGGAGAGAGTGGGACATCCAGACATCATGTGCCTTTGACACTTCTGGGATATGGCTGCCAAAAATGTACAAACAATCCCAAATCAGGCTCATTTTACAAAATGAATGGTCTCTAATCCTAAAATATGCCAGTGTCCAAGAGATAAAGGTTGAAGAACTGTTCCAGGTGACAGGAGGCCAAGGGACACAGAGCCCGGATGCAATGTGTGATCCAAGATTGGGTCCCAGACCAAAAGGCTGTTTTTTCTCTTGTTATGAAAGACATTAGTGGGGTCATTGTTGAAATTAGAATAAAGGCTGTAGATGAATACTGTGTCAAAGTTAATTTCCTGGTTTTGATATTTGATAATATTACTGGCCATATAAGAGAGTGTTCTTGTTTTTAGGAAATTTACACCAAAATTTGAGAGAAACATGCTCCCAAATAGTTCAGGAAATATATATATTCATTGTGTGTGTGTATGTATGTGAATATACACATATATGAGACAGAGGGAAAGAACCATGATTAAATGCCAACATTTGGGGAATCTGGGCAAAGGGTATACTAGAATTCATTGTGTCATTTTTTGAAACTTTTCTCTAAGCCTGAAATTATCCTATATAATAAGAGCCTAATATGCTAAGTGTCTGGTCGTCTGGTCGTCCGTTCAATCAATCAAAGCATAATATGCTAATGATATGCTAAGGCCACTCAACCGCTCTCTATGATGTGCACTGGCCACCATGGGGCAGACCCTCCAACTGGTAGGTTAGCTTGCTGTTGAGGTCCAACCAATTGGGACTGAGCAAGATGGGCCGGACACGCCCTGGAGCCCTCCTGCGGTCCCTCTCTAGCTGGCCAACCTCCCGCGTCCCTCCCCGGCCCCAATCGTGCATCAATGGGGTCCGTTGGCCTGGCCTGTGCCCCCTCGAAATCCGGGACCCCTCAGGGGATGTTTGAGAGCTGGTTTTGGCCTGATCCTGCTAATCAGGCCAAGGGATCCCACTGGTGCATGATTTCGTGCACTGGGCCTCTAGTTTCACAATAAAGAGTTAAAGAAAACAAACCAAAAGAACTGAAGAGAATGGAGTCACAGGGCCCGCTGCCACAGTTTATCTCCCATGGAAGTTGTTTGGCTGCCCAGTCCCCCTTCACTGGGCTGACCCCACCCCCGCAGCCTGGGTTCAAACACCTACCTTTAGCTCCCTCGTCCCTCCCGTTTTGGTAAATGGCCCTTCTGGTTTAATTCTTTTGTATTCACATGTCTGTTGATTAAAACCAGAAACACCAGGTATTGGAAATTGCAGGTGTGGGGTAGATAAGACAGGAGAGATCACCCAAGTTTCTGTTCCTCCCTCCCAGCCAGGGTAGACAGAGGGGAGCTAGTGGCCCCACCTGTGCAACAGTTTCCTCCATCCTTCAATTCTCTCTGAGCTCCTCTCATTCCACTCCCCTCCTGGGCCTCAGCTCTGTCCCTGAACAGCCAGGCTCACTCCTGCCTCAGTACCTTTGCACAGCTGCTTCCTCGACCTACAGTGCTCTTCCTTAGTCTTTGAGTGGCCAGAGTCTCATCCTTCAGCTCTCAGCTCAAAGAGAGGCCTATGCTGACCTCTGATTTATAGCAGCCTCCCCGTCAGATCTCCCTGTTTTAATTCTCTACATAGCACTAACACTACTGATTTTGTTTCCTGTTTTGTGCATTTATCTGATTAGTCACTAGTGTGACATTCTATGAGAGCAGAGAGCTTGTCTGTCTCTCAGTGTACCCCCAGCACCTGGGACAGGTCTTGGCCACAGCAAAGTGAATGACCCCTGACTCCAGGTCAGCTCCCCACAGCTCTCAGGCCTGGGTGCTGGCATGGGCTCAAAAGAGCTTCTTACTTTGATCGGCTCTGGCTTCAATTCCAGGCAAATTGCCTTGTAGTTCTTGCTCTGCGGAGAGAGGCAGTTGGGATACAGGCATCAGGACCAGAGTGGCTACCCCCGGGCCCTGACAGGAGGACCCTCACCCGGCCCTGCCTGTTCAACTGTGCTTGAGCCCAAGCCCACATGTCCCCCAGCCCCCGACACAGGACAACTCCAATTTTGTCCTGTTGTTACACATCTCTCATGAGCATCACCTGCCCGTTCAGCAGGCAGCTCTCTCCCTACTGGGAGTGCCTGGGCGGAGAGGAATTTTACGGGAACTTTAAGAAGCCACATAAGTACTATTTCAGGAGTGCAGACACAGGTTCTAATCTCAGCTGTCCTCCCTACTGGCCATGCCAACTTGGGCAAGCTGTTTAGTCTTTCTGGCCTCCATTTCCTCATCTGTAAAGTGAGGAAGGTAATTATGTTTATATAATAAAGTTATTGTACACCTTAGACATGCCCACTAGATGCGGGCCTGGCGCAGGCCTGGGTGGGGTCATGCCCTCGGGAGTAGTAGGGTGGCGTTGGTATTATGGGTCCTTGTCCCCGAGGGAGCCAGCCGAGGCTGCTTTCCTTCCCAGATCGAGGCCAGGAATCAGTCACACCCTCCTTCCGGGCTAAGCAGTCACTTCATGCTCCGACAGAGAAAGAGAAGCCCAGCTTTCATCGAGGGTCTCTGTACCCACCCCCACCCCTCCTCCCTTCATGGGGGCTCAGAGGCCCCCCAGGTCCAGCTCTTTCTCCTTTACCAGGTTTGCTTTCTTCAGTTCTGCCTTCTTGGCCGACATGATGGAGGAGGCCAGAGTGTTCTTTTCCCAACCTCCTCACGACGGGCCCTGTGACCAGGCCACTGTCCTATGCAGATTGCAGGCCCAGGTGAGGGCAGGGTGACCACCTCTGTGTGTTGAGCAGCTGAGGTCACAATGCCCAGGACCCACATGCCACCCTGGAGTGTCGCCGCGGCTTGGACGCTGAGATGAGGGACTCAGGTCTGCCTGCCGCGTGGGGAAGGTGTCCTGCAAAGTCCACCCAGAGGGACCGTGCCTGTTCTGCCGAGGCACAAGGCACACGTCAGGAGAAGCAAGAACTGCTGGTTCCTCCCCAGTCAGCTCGTCTCCCTGCTGAGTAGACCAGGAGGAGGTGTCTGCCCGCACACTGGCTTCCGGAGCCCACAGTTCCCTCTGCCACACTCTCCTGACGGGGATGGACCCTCCCTCGGACTGGAAGCCGTCTTGGGTTGAGAAGCCTCTCTGGTCCAAGGTGCAGATACCGTGCTAACCTGGGTTTTTCTGTCCTGTGGGGGCAATCAGGAAAGAGGCAGCTTCAGTTTTGGCAGGATGAGTTCTGACTCCCTGTCTGACTGCACGGCTGGCCCTGTCCCCTCTCCCCACCACCAGTCTCTGCTCCTGCTTCTTCCATCATCCTGGAAGAGGGTTGTGGCAAGAAGTCACCTGTGGACAATGCTAAAGGTGAGAAGCCTCAGGGATGGGGGGAGGAGGGCAGATTCTAAAGAATACTAGTTGCTTCCGAAAAGGCCAGTTTGGGAATAGAGGACAGACAGCACAGGGGTGCAGGAACCAACGCAAATTGCATGTGAAGTCCATGCCACAACACACCTCACAATGACTCCTTGCACCTCCCTCCATTCCAACCCTACCTGCGCCTGTCCTGCCCAGAGGCCGTGAGCACTGGGACTTCCTGGGAGCCACCTGCGGCCTTTCTGTTGCATTTCCTGGGGGTTATTTCACAGCCCCCAACCTGGTGACAGCCCTTGCTCTTACTCTGCCACAACCGAAGGAGAATATGACTGTCACTCTGTTCAGAGTGGGGAGGGAGGGAGTGGTGGGGAGCTTCCCAGCCCCCTCACACTCACGCAGCTTTCTGAAAACCCCAGGGCCTGAGCGTGCCACTCCCATGAAACTGACTGGCTGCGTCTGAAGTTCCCGGATGTGGCAGCATCTCCTCCTCGCCGGCCGCAGATCTCGCTGCCTTTGCTTGGCTGGGCTGAGCTGCTGTTCCCTGGGCCTCCTTCTAGCCGAGCAGATCCCATGAACCCATGGCCTACACATCAGGAAACTGGGTCTTCAAAGAAATCAAGGTCTCCTTGTGAAACTGCTCTATAAATTACACACGTAAATCACCATCGTTTGGACATTTAACAAGACCCACAGCTCCAGGCTTGTGCCTTCTCCCGGTGCTCACCATCAGGCTCCCAATACCTCACTGTCGTCATGGATGCGCTCTGGGAGGGCTCAGGAAATCCGCTTGACAAACCCGAGTCGAGGCGTCTCATGTTTCCTTCTCCTTAAGATGTCGCCACTGCACAAAGCACTAGGGCGACACGGCGACATTGGGTGTTGCTGCAGCATAACTGTTCCCTGCAAGCTGGGGGCAGTTCCTTCTGAAGATGCCAGCTCCGCTCTTCCTAACCCCCGTCCCTGGCAACACCCATTGGTATGGGGCCAGGAGCATACGCCCACCCAGGTTCCACTGGATTTGGTGGAAAAGGAGCATTCACAACGGAGACACAGAGGCAGCCACACGTCTCTCTTCTCCAGCGACGCCACTGATTTCCTTTCCAAGGGTTTCAGCTTCTTGAAGACAGAGTTGTGTGGAAAGGCTGGTGGGGAAGAGGGAATTGAAAACTGGCCTTAGGCCTCTGGGTCTGGTCTCTTGTGATTGTAGGGGAACAGAATCCCAGGATCTGGGCTTTGATGAAGCCCAGCTCAGCCACATGTAGCCCAGAGAACATGAATGTCACCCCTGCTGTAGGGCCTATTTGACCACTGGGTGGCCCAGCGTTCTAAAGGTCTTGGACTGGGGCAGAATGTGTCATCAAGGTGCCCAGGATCCTGTCAGCCGTGGTCTCCAGGCCCCCTCGGATGGACCTGACCCAGGGGACTGGCTCTCACAACAGCCTGGGAACATCCCCCACGGTCGTGCACAGCCCTCAGCCAGAGGGGCTCGCTGGTTCCTACCCCAGAAGCTCTCACATACATCTTCCAGAGATTTAATGTGATTGGTACTGCATTATCCTACTTGACTGATTTACAGACGCCTCATAAAGCTTTACCACATCAGGACGGTCACCTTTGTTCATTGACACGTTGGTTACTATGCAATTTCTGATCATCTCTATAAATAGTGTGCCTGATTTTGGCTAGAATCATAATCCTATTATATTGTTTCTATGGAACAATGACCCAGTTCCTACCATGGGAACTTCTAGGACCTCTATTTCAGGAACAAAACATAATATTCTGAACAGAAGAATGTAAATCTCCAGCTAATTCGATATATCTAACAGTAAGTGACACATCAGAGCGAAGGTATTGTGTGAGGATTGAGGGCTTTTTCCTCCTGTGTGTTCGCAAGACAGGGGCGTGTTTGCAGGGCCTCGTGGGACCCAGCAAGGGGGACTTGCTCCTCTGCCCACAGCCGGCAGTTACAGAGCAGCCTGTGTGGGAGATAAAGAGCCACCAACCATCAGAGGCTCCTGCTCCTGCCAAATATGGTCCCTCAGCCACCTCGTTTGGCCAGTGTCCCTTTGCCTCTTGGGTGGAGTCCAAATAGAGGAGGGCAGCTATACTTCTGGCTCTGTCGGTCTCTGGGCTTGCAGGCTCTCCGGCCCGTTTGAAATGAATAAAACTAAAAAAAAAAAAAAAAAGACCGTACCCTTTTATGTAATGATGTTTACTTTGAATTTATATTAGTTCACACAAACACTCCATCCATGCTTTTGTTCCGGCCCTCCGGTCCAGTTTAAGAACCCATTGTGGCCCTCGAGTCAAGAAGTTTGCCCACCCCTGCCCTAACCCCTACATTTGAGCTGGCTCTCAACTGTACTTTCTGCATGGCTGCCACGAGGATCACGTGAGAGGGTTCCAGCCTCGGTCCTGGGAGCAGCCTGCATCACTCCCACTTCTTTGGCTAGACCACAACCACAAGGCCACACCCAACTGCAAAGGATGCTGGGACATGCGACCAAGGTTCTCCCAAGAATAAGAGAAAATGGGCTTAAGGAGTAGGTAGCCAATCTCTGCCACACCTTCCCAGTGCATCTCCTCTGTCTTATCACAAGTGCCCTCATAAGAAAACTGGATCGAGCGTTCTGCTGTTTTTAGCGCACAAGGGAGTTAGCAGAGAAGGTCTGAAAGGGAAGGTTTCGGTGGACACTGGAGCTGGGATAAACCTCCCAGCAGCTGTGAACTGGCAGAGTGAGAGCTCGGGTTCGGGATCCACCTCTTTTGTCACCTGAATGGCCAATGGGCTGGGAAATGGAGACAGATTATAATAATGACCCTGTTGGTCCAGGGCTTTGTAATACAGTAATGCTGGTCTGTTCCAGGCCCATGCTGGAGCCTGTGTGGCAGCCTGCAGACCTCTCTGACCTCCTGCAGGCACCAGACCATGTGACAAAGGAACCTCTGGGGCCCTGGGCTCCAGCTTGAAGCTGAGGAGGGAGGCCTCTGTGCGGCAAAACTTCTGTGAAAGTGGCTCCCTGGGGAAGACCACTTGCATTGAATCAAACACTGAAGTAAGCCACCCATTTGCTGAGCCCCCTAAAGTGTTACTTTATTTTTTATAAGTTTTTAAAAAGCATATTTTATTGATTTCAGAAAGGAAGAGAGAGAGAGAGAGAGACATCAATCATGTCCCTACTGAGGATTGAGCCTGCAACCCGGGCGTGTGCCCTGACCAGGAATCAAACTGTGACCTCCTGGTTCATAGGTCAACACTCAACCACTGAGCCACACTGGCAGGGCTATTTTGACCTAATTCTTGATTAAACAAAAGGGATTCCATTATGTCCTCACTCCTCTAAAAACCGTGACAGTATAACCCATCCAGAGAGCTGTGACTGCTGGGGCCTGCCCCGCCCTCAGCCCCACACCTTTTGCCAGGCTTCCCTGGTCCAGGCTCAGGGCCAGGCCGGCTCTCAGCGAGGAGCTCAGGGTCACTGTGCAGGGACTGCACATCGAGTCCCCTATTGGTTCAGGACACTTGCTATGTGCCAAGCACTCTGCAGGGCCCTGGCCCCCAGAACTCATCACTGACAGAGGTGACAACAGAGTGGCACTTACAATATGGTGAGGGAGCCCGGGGCAGGGGGGGGCATGGCCCAGTTCTTGGAGCCCCATTCCAGCTTGAGAGCTTCCCAGTACCCTAGTTCCTCTAGACCAGCGGTTCTCAAACTGTGGGTCGCGACCCCTTTGGTGGTCGAATGACCCTTTCACAGGGGTCGCCTAAGACCGTCCTGCATATCAGATATTTACATTACGATTCATAACAGTAGCAACATTCAGTTATGAAGTAGCAACTAAAATAATTTTATGGTTGGGTCACAACACGAGGAACTGTATTTAAAGGGCCAGAAGGTTGAGAACCACTGCCCTAGACCCAGGTTCTTCCCTAAACCCCAGCACAGGAGCCAGGCAGGGCCCTGCTACCCCCCACATGACAGGCGTGCCCAGCACCAACACCAGCCTGGCCCTCAGATGACGATGGTGACAGGCTCCCTCACTCGTCAGTGGGACCACCCCCTCCACGCTGGGCCCTGTCTCCTCAGCGTGGCTCCTAGCCGGCCCCAGCAGGAGTGCTGCATACAAAGCAGCTTTCCCTGCGCCAGCTGGCCCACGTTCACCTTCACCTGGCCTTGTCACACTCACTACACGGCAGTTTGGACTGGGCTTAAATCTGCACATCCTCTAGCAGCACAGAGCAAGGTGTCCTCTGAGCTGTGTGTGCGTCAAGCTGACAATCCACCACGTCAGAGGGGTCTGCAGGTAACACATGCCTGTTCTCAGAGGTCCTCGGGAAATAAAGGTAGACCTTGCTTTCTAGCGCTTCACATGTTATATTTTTTTACAAATTAAAGGCAAAACCCTCCTCCCACAAAAAAGATTACAACTCACTTTACTGCAATGGTCTGGAACAAAATCTGCATTATCTCTGAGGAGTGCCTGTCATGGGATCTTCATAAATGCAACCACCATTGGGGTTTGGGGTTTGTACATGGACCTCCCTCAGCTCTCAGAGAACTGGAAACATGGAAGCCCTGGAGTCCGCAGGAAGGAGGTGCAGTGCTGGCCTGGGGTCCATCAGATTCGCCTCGCTGACCTCACTGGGAACCTCAGCGGGCCTCCTTCCTCCAGACTGCAGGGCCTTCTACAGGCCTTCTATTTTGCCTTCCACTTGGTTACCTGTATGGTTCTTCAGAGAAACAACGAACAGGAGACCTACCTGTCTACCTACCTGTAAACCGATTTATTTCAAGGGATTGGCTCACAGGATTACGGGGTCCCACCATCTGCTCTCTGCGGGCTGGGGCCCAGGAGAGACGACGGTGTAAGTTCCAGTCCAAGTACACATGTCCCAGCTCCAAAACAGTCCACAGAGAGGAAGAACTCTTTCTATTTGACCTTTATTTCTACTCCTTCCTCAGGACTGGAGGGGGCCTGCCCGCATTGGAAGGGCACTCTGCTTTGCTCAGTCCACCGACTCAACTGTGCATCTCACAGAAACACCACACACACACACACACACACACACACACACACACACACACACACAAACATGTTTGAACAACTACCTGGGCACCTTGTGGCTTAGTCAAGTTGACACGTAAAATTAACTATCATATTACCTGTCTCTGCCTCCTCCTCGATCCATCATCACCCATCACGTCATCCCTCAGCTTCCAGAACACGGCACTAAAGCAAGCTGTAATCCTTTTGCTCGGGGAGGGTCTTGCCTTCAAACTGTAAAAAAAACCAACATTTATGAATCACAAAAAAGCCTAGCAAGGGATGCCTGTTTTCCCAGACCCTCCGAATCTGTCCTTCCAGGAGGAAATACCCCTTTTTCCAGATTTCCTGGGGCAACGCTTGACCACCATATCTTTCCTCTGTCTGGACCCCCCTCCCCCCCTGGGCTCATTCTCAGACCTGCTCTCAAGAGAGTGAATCCCGGCTCAAGCACCCCAGCCTCCCCAGTCTGCTGCCTCCCGCAGCTTGCCTGCAGCTTGGTGAATACCAGATAGTTGTGCAAGTTGGCCCGGGCTACGCAGCATCTTTCCTTGTGGCAGAATGGGATGGCTCAGGCATAGAGACCCTGGGCTGTCCCATTGCTAAGGGGGGACTGTGTCACCCTGGAGAGGAGCGCTGGGCCGGTGGACCTGGATTCTCTGGTTCAGTGATTGCCTGGAAACCCTGCCAGTCTTGCTTGCAGGTTTGAACTAGGTCAAGGGTTCACCTCCAGGAATATGGGAATTCACTGTAATAAAACAGTGTCTTAACCAAGCATTTTGAATGTGTTTATTTAATCCACACAACTACCCTAAGAGGTAGGCACTATCATTATTCCTATTTTACAGATGAAGAAACTGTTTAACTCAGAGCTGGCATTTTCTGAAGTCAGAGAGCCTGGTGAGGGAGCTGTGACATGAACCCAGGCAGCCAGCACGTTTACCCTCCTCCCCAGAGGCGTGGACTGTCCCAGCCACAGCAGCCCCTGTCCCATGTCACCATTTCCCATTGACATTTATAAAACTGGGGTTAACAAAGCTAAGTTCACAGACCTCACGCACAATGCAGATGGAGGAACCCCATCCCTTCCGCGCCTCCCCTCCCCCTTCCCCCGCCCCTCTACTTGGCAGTCCTGAAGAGAGGCCTCAAATAGCAGCCTTGGGGAGCACAGGCCCACTGGTCGGGAGCCCGCTGCTTCCCCCAGGTGTGCAAGGAGTTAGGCTGGCTGTACAGAACCTTCCCTTCGGGCAGAAATGGCCCCATGAGGCACAACTGATTCCGGCAGGTCATGTCCACATCCATACGGTCAACAACAGCACATGGTCCACTCATTTATTCAGTACATATGGGCCAACTGCCCGCTGGACTCTGCTTGGCTGTGGCCACAGTGCACATCTCCAACCAAGACCGCAGACAGGCGCCAGCCACCACTTTGCAGAACACCTGCCTGATCTAAAAAAGCAAGTGTGGGAAGTGCAGCTTCCACTTTGGGGATCTGGTGGGTCCGGGAGAAAAGGTCTATATCAGGGGTCCTCAAACTTTTTAAACAAGGGGCCAGTTCACTGTCCCTCAGACCGTTGGAGGGCCGGACTATAGTTTAAAAAAAAACTAGGAACAAATTCCTATGCACACAGCGGCGGCAAAAACACCCGGCGGGCCGGATAAACGTTTTTGGCGGGCCGCATGTGGCCCGCGGGCTGTAGTTTGAGGACCCCTGATCTATATAGACCATGGGAAAGTGAACATTGTAAACCTTTACCTAAGGATGTCCTGTGTGTTTGTGTGTGTGTGTGTGTGTGGGGGGGGGGTGTGTGTGGAGGAGATGCTACAGAGTTTCCATGAACCCCTTTGCTTCCTGCAGCTCATGCAAACCTTGTGTTTGTTCCTGGGTCACTGAGGGAGCCCACTCCTGCCTTCTCCCCTCACCCCTTCCCCCTGCCTGGCTTTCCTGACACAACACCAGTGAAACTCGGGCCTGGGGAGCAGGGCTGTCCTCCTCCCTCATCATCAGTCCCCTCCCCTGGCCCTGCATTCAAGAGCACTGGGTGCCAGACAGGGTCCTAGCTGGGAGGGGGAATCCAGAGAATAATAATAGCAAGTCTTCCTAACACAAACCACAGCGCAGAGCCTTACTGAGAGTCCGCTGTCCTTGTTGTGGGTGAGTGCTCTGTGGCTCAGGCGCGGGTCCCTGTTCTCAGGGAGCTCACAGTCTCTCCAGAGAAAAGAGAAACTGGGATTTCAACCCCAGGGTGCACAGTAGGACCCTTAAATCAAGAGAGGTGGTCAGTGACGGGGTCCTGGCAGGGGCTGGGGGGGGGGGGGGGTTTCCCAGGCCAGGACGGCCAGCTTCCCTCCTATCCTCCGGGAGTGACCCTCAGAGGCCGAGGCAACGGGGTTGTGTCCCAGGGACGGAGTCATCTGAGGCCATCGCTGCACAAGAGAACACTGTGGCAGGATGTCCCTGTGGATGCATTACCAACTCTTGCCTTTGCCTTTTTAGAGGGGCTGTTTGCTCTTCCCTCTGGGAAGGATGTGAAGGGTGGAGAGCAGAGAAAAGTCTTCCAGGCTGTGGTTTCCAAAAGCTCAGCCCTTAGGGCAACAGAGAGAAGCTGGGCATAAACAGGATGCTGGGCAGGAGGGAGAAGGAAAGAGAAAGACAGAGCCGGAGCTGTTCTTGCTTCCCCAGAGAAAGTGCCTTGGTCTTTGGTCTGTGCATAATCAGGGAGCCGAGCCTGGGCCTGGGCAGACCTCTGATCTCACTGGGGTAGGACTTGTGGGGGCCCATTGCCTCCCCACCTTACACTTGTCAGTGACCGAGTTTGAACTGCTGCCCTGCTGCTTCCCACTATGTCCTGAGCAAGTTATTTCACTTCTCTGATCCACAACTTTCTCAGCTGTGACACCGGGGTCCCGGCCTCCCCTGCTGGCTGGTGTGGCTGCTGTGAGGGAGGAGAGTCCAGCAAAGCCTGGCCCACACATGCCCTTCCTTCTCCCTCCCCATCGCCCCTCTCTCTCCTTCCACTCCTGGCCCTCTGGCCCTTGAGGAGCCCTGGCGTAACCTGGCCGCCCTCTGTCACCCACTCCTGCCGCCCCAGCAGCCAGCCCAGAGCCGGGCTCCCCTCATCTCTGCTCATCAGTTTCCTGACCCCTGTTGCCTTCCCCGCCACTGGCAGGAGGGCACACCTCTTCTCCGCTTTCTTCCAGCTGCACCCCCAGCACCTCACACAATGGCTGGCAGGCAGTAGGTACCGAATAAGCATTTGTTTAGTAAAATCTGCAGTTTGGGTAGGAAGGAGGAGAGTGGAGAGCAAGGAAGGGACCAGAGGCTCAGGTGCAGCTGCTGCCAGAGGTGAGGAGCCTGCCTTGTGCTGCAGCCATGCTGGGCCTGGGGCTACGGGGCCTGCTCTTCGCAGCAGGTAAGGACCCCCATGCACCCCTCTTCTCCCCTCCCCCACACACTGGGCTCCCTGCATGGGTCCCAGGGAAGAGTGCTTGTCCTCTGAGGTTCCCAGGTTTTGAGGCTGAAGGGGAAACAAAGTGGAAAACAACGTTTTTCAACTGTCAGTCCAGGCCTGGTAACAGAGGTCTCAGCCTCCTCTCCCCCTCCAAGGCCCAGGGGCCAGAACCCAGAGTCTGCTGGCTTCATCTCATTCCACTCACTCATGTCCTCAGGGAGGCATCTAACCAACAGGTAGTAACGAAGTGCCTCATAGAGGTGGCTTCACAGAGCTCACGTTCTAGCAGGGGTTAAAGACATTCGGTAAGAAGATAGTAAATAAAATGATTGTGGCAGCAGCGAGACCCCTTGGGGCCAGTGCTGTGAGCCCCAGTGAGAGGCCAGTGCCTTGGGCCAGGGTGGCAGTGGGCATGGAAAGAAATGGAAAGTTCATGAAGGCTCAAGATACACACTGGGTAGAGCTGACGGGATTTGCTGTGAGACTGGATGCCAGGAATGAGAGAAAGAGAGGGACCAGCCGTGACTCCTGGGCTGGGGCTGGAGACACTGGAGGGAGGGAGCCATTTAATGAGCGGGGGGCACCAGGACGGAGCAGACGGAAGGTGAATCTGTGTGTGGACAGAATGACAGCCAGAAGGACACGTGCAGGAGTCCACAGTGGTGGAGGGCAGAACCTGAGAGGCCCCAGGACACTGCATGAAGCCAGGAGATCAGCGGGGCAGCAGGGTTTTTCATTAATTTGGTGGGCCACAGGCAGTGATTTGAAAAAATTAAACAGATTAGGATAAAACATGTCAAAGTCTCCCTGGTCAGTGGCTCAGTGGTTAGAGTGTCAGCCCAAAGGGTCATGGTTCAATTCTGGTAAAGGGAACACACCTGGGTTGCTGATTCTATCCCCAGTACCTGTGGGAAGCAACCAATCGATGTGTCTCTCTCACATCAATGTTTCTCTCTCCACCCACCCCTTCCCCGCCCCCCCCCCCATTCCTCCCACCACTCTAAAGACCCAAAAAAATCAATGGAAAAAATATCCTCTGGTGAGGATTGACCAAAAAAAAAAGTGTCCACGTGATTCATATATCATATGAAAGAATCACTTATTTCTTTCCTCTGACAGTGATTCTCCAATTCTTCTCAGCGACAGGTGGCTTCTGGAACTCTGGTGGGTATGAGGAGCTTCGTTCCTTTTGGCAAGTCCCTTCCTGGTCCTTTTCCCCATGCCCCCCCACACAGGGCACAGGCTGGGCACTCTGTGTGCCAGTTCTTCTGTCTTATCTTCCTCTCCTTCGGGCATCTGGCTTGAGGCTGGTTCTTTAAGGCTTAGGACCCCCAAGATCCTGGCCCCAGGCCCTTCATCCCTCTCGACCCCTCTGCACCGCGGGACCTGGGCAGAGTTGCTGGGACCCTGGCAAGGGTATGGAGTCAGGAAGCAAGGAAGCGAACACTGAGGTCTTGAGGCTGGTTCCCAGGAGAAGTGTAATTTGCTCATTAGTTCATTCATTTTCAACACATCGAGCCGTTCTGATGTGCTGGCTGCTGAGAAAATGATGAATATGGCTTGTTCTTTGCTCCCAAAGTGCCTGGACCTGGTGGAGGAGACAGACAAGCAAAAAGGTCCTTTCCCCAGGGCTTTTAAAAAATTCTGATGTGGTCCCAGCACATTCGGATCCTTGCTGTAGGGTGGGCCTGAGCATTGGTGTATTTGAAAGGCTCCCCAGGTGATTCTATGCGCAGCCCCTATTCCAAGCCCCGGATGCCTATGTCAGGGCAGTACACGGGATGACTAAGGGCCTGGACCTGGAAGCCCCACCCACTGGGTGGGTGGCCAAGTCACTCAATTCCCTGGACTTGGTTTCTTCAATGGTCAAATAAGCAGTGACACCTATCCTAGGGGTTGCTGGAAGGATTCAATGAGCGAGGGGCACATCATGAGTGCTCAGTAAACACTATCTACTATTATTAAGTACTGACAAGGTGCATACAGGCAGAGCACTTGCCCAGAATGGGGCATAGGGTTGAGTCGTTAGCTGGGCAAAGGGAAGGGGGAGATATGAGGATTGAGGGAGCACACAGAGGTGGCCAGTTCTTCTGGGGATGAGAGAGAAGCTTGTGCAAAGGCCGAGAGGCACAGCTATGGGCAACGGGAGGGCCAGCCGCAAGGGACAGAGTGGAAGAGAAGAGGGTGGCCTTGAGAACTAGGGGTGGGGTGGAGATGGTCATACAGTGATGGTGACAGCCTCTCCTGCCCCAGTCCAGGAGCTGGTGAGCAACGGCAAGACCTTCTCGAGGGTGGAAGAGAAGCTGAGCTGGTTGGACGCCCTGCGGTACTGCCGGGAGCACCACACGGACCTGGCCGACCTGCAGAGCATGAACAGCATGAGCAGCATCAAGACCCTCTACACCCTCACCAGCGGCACTCAGGCGTGGATCGGCCTCTTCTACAATGTGCGCATCGGCGGCCTGAGCTGGTCCAGCGGTTCCACCTTCTCCACTCCGATATGGAGCTCGCTGCCCGTCTTCAAGGAGGGCATCTGCGCCACGGTGTACTCCGTGTCCATTGTCCCCAACCTGGGGGCCGCCTCGTGCACAGCTCAGAAGCCCTTCATCTGCTACTACGGTGTGTTCACAGCCACAGTCTGGACACGATCTTCCTCCCAGGGCCGCTTTTCACGGGCAGATAAAAGCGAGAGCTCAGGTGTTTCTGAGGATTAACTATTACCTGAGCCCTGTTGGCTACATTGCTCAGCCTTAATTTCTCTCTTATGTCCCTCATTTCCAAGAGTCCGCCCGCGAAATGGGTATAAATCAGGGTAGAGAAAAAGTAAAATCTGGAATGTTCCACTTTGTTCCCTCCTTCTGCCAATTAAAGATTTAGGGGAAGAAAAAAAAGAAAGAGAGGAAGAAGGCAGGCAGGTTGGGGATTCATTTGCATCTGTGCAGGAATGAGCAGAATTCAAGGTCTCTCATCTTTTCTTAAAGCACAGGGTGGTTCTGTCTCCTGGAGGCTGGGAGGGGAGGAGAGTAGGCCAGTCACTCTCTGAGGGACTTCCTGCTTCTGGGAAGTGGGTGGGTGCGGCCAGCTCCTTGGGGAGTCTCTGCAGGAAGTCCCCCATCAGTACTCAATGCACATGGTGCTGGCCATCCTTGCCCTGGGTTGGCCCCTCTGCCCAGGTGGCCCATTCCACTGACCTTTGTCTGAGATCACATAGGGGATGGTTAGAGACCAGAGAGCACTTTCCTGGTAAAAATGCCAGTTTCTGCTTTTCTCTGTCAGTCAAGGCCTGCCCAACTCAATACCACCCTGACCCCTCAAATAGGGGCACAGAGGACCGACCTGATGAGTCCCCAATTCTCCACCATGTTTGTAACAGGGCCTTGAAATGTGGCCCACAGTGGCCCAGGTGTGACCTAGGATTCCGGGTGCAGTGTGAGTGGTGTGCTAGGATGGGAGCCTGCCAAGGAAGTGTGATGAGATGCTTTCCTATACTAAGTCTGGTGTCTAGGGTGCCACCAAGACTCTACCCACTAGCACACGCCTCCTCCCGGGGTCTGCCCCACCTACAGTGGGCTCTCTGTCCAAGGAACTTTTAAAAATGTAAATCAGACATTTTGCTTACACACATTCAATAGGTCCCCTCAGTACTTAGAATCACACCCCTTGGTAGCCACCTGATCTGCTTGATCTCTTTGGCCTCATGTCCTATTTCTCCCTCTGGCTACACTGGCTGCTTTCTGCTCCTCAAACCCACGTGGCCCCTTCCTACCTTAGGACCTGGCCTTTGCTGCAAGGTGGGTTCCTTCTGCTATTCTCTTTGAGAGCAAAGATTCTGCTTATCTTATTTCTGCTATTTTTCCAGGGCCTAGAATACCATCTGCCACACAATAGCTCAATAGATACTTTTATAGAATACATGTAAATAGGAACAAAGGAGTCTGTCTAACCTTGAGCTAGGCTTCTCCCAAGTTCAACCTGGCAGTTCCTGGTGCCTGCAGAGGATCCCGGGCAGCCCACACCTGCCCCATAACTCGAGGTCTGATTCTGTTTTCCAGATCCTGAGGAGCTACGCTACAACCTTGAGGAGCCCGTTCTCAGCCTGACCAGCACTCCAAAGCCAGGTGCAGACCCAGGAGCCTGCCTTCTGCTTGACTTATCCACTGAAACCACCTGGCAGGGTTGCCACACCTGGGACCCCCCATCCCTCCACCTGGCTGAGGGATCCCTGGTTTTGCTACCCCCAGGCTGACACCCCAGGAGAGAGTCAGTGCCTCTGCTATTAAGTGGACGCAGTGGGGGAGGTGACTTGGTCAAGGGCCCCAACCAAACAGTGGCAGAGCCCAGGCTGCATCCCAGCTCTTCAGATGCCCCCACCTCCATGGCTTGGGGGTGAGGTGCGGGAGGCACCTCCTCACAGCCCAGGCCTAGCCCTCTTGTGGGGAGTGGAGGACTTCCCTCTGGATATCATTGCCCTGGTATTAAAGAAATGTCCCTCCTTCATGTCTGGTGTAGAGAAATTCTATGACAAAGGAAATACACTCCTCAATCAACCAGTCTTGTGGAGTTGTTTTTCTGCCTGTTATGGAGTATGGAGCTGTAGAGTGAAAATGACAGTTTTCCAAGGTGGGCACACGCAGATCTTGCCAGGCAATAGGGCATGAGTTTGGGCAGGTCGTCACCTCCCTAATCCTTTCTTTTCTCCTCTATAAAATGGAGATGGTAACATCTACTTCTCAGGGTTATAGTGAGGATTTTAAAAGATGATGTATCCACCTGCGAAGCTCAGGACTGGTGAGTACTATGTGCTTTAAAAATCAGTTCAGGCAGGGGAAGTGAGGGAAATGCCAGGCAAATCTTGATGGGCTTCGGTGAACAGGTATGTGTCAGAGTTAGGGGCCCCATTTGCATCTGAGGATGTGACTCCCAATTCCGCAAACAGAGGTGTTTCCTTTCTCAGGTCTCTGTCCGGAATCAATCCCTCGGGTGGTGCCAAAGCTTGCCCTTTCCAAACTTCCCTTGTTTAGAATCACAGGTGTGTGGTCTCTCTGCTCTTTGCCCCCAGCGGTGGTCCAGATTGGCAGACGGACCTTCAAGCGGTTTAACCAACGGAAGACATGGCTGTCAGCCCTGCTGTACTGCCGTACCTACCACACAGACCTGGCCGACGTGCAGACGGTGACTGACGAGGCAGGCATGGAGGCCCTGAAGTCCATCACCAGTGAGACCGAGGCCTGGATTGGCCTCTACTTCAGCGCGGCCTCTGGGTCTCTAAGCTGGTCCAGTGACTTGGGTGCCAGCATCCCCACCTGGCTGGAGGTGCCCCAGTTTGGGACAGGACTGTGTGCGGGGTTCCGCACCTACGTACGCTACACCCCCAGAGTTTATTCATTGGACTGCTCCTCCCTGCAACCCTTCATCTGCTTCTATGGTGCGTGGCAGTCCTCCCTGCTGGCCCTGGGTCTGCATGGGATGGGAAATGGGTTTGCTTGGCAGCAGGAGACACTGAGGATAGACTTAAGGCAGCACTTCTAGTCGGAGGGTGACTGAGTTTTGGAGCTCTTTAAAGAATGGACCAGGCCCCATCCAGCCTCAGGGCATTCGCAATTAGCAACAGGAATTGGTTATTGGGCAATGAAGTGGTTGAAAGCCGGGCTTTGGAATCAGATTTTATCACTTGCTAGAAATGAGACTCCTTTTCATCTGGAAAATATATTTAACAAAATGGTACCAATGACCCGTGATAACCCGCCTCACGATGGCTTTGAGGGCTGAATGAGGACGCATATAAAAGGACCTCGGAGAGCTCCTGGCACAGAGTGAGCACCCAGCAGATTTTAGCGACTGTCATTGCTATTGTCACTATGAATGCCGAGCGCCAGAGGCCACCTTGGGTGTTTATATCTTGTGCATAGTTTGCCTCCTCAGCAGCAGGCTTCCTCTTATCTTCTTCCTTTCCTTCTTTTTTGGTAACAGCTTTGTTGTGATAAAATTCACTCTTTTGAAGTGTCTGATTCAATGGGTTTTAGTACATTCACAGGATTGTCCAATCAGCACTACCTAAATTTAGGACATTTTTATCAGCCCCAAAGAAACTCCTCATTGTGTAGAATCAGAAGGATGGCTCCTCCCTTGCAGAGCTGTTGTGCGGACTGAAACTGTGGTGGGCACGACTAGGTGTACAATACATGCGTCCTCCTGAGTCTGGTCTGTGATGAGCGGGGTCCCCTCACACTCACCCCCAGTCTCTACTTGCAGACCCCTCTCTTGGACACCGGCAGTCGGCAGAGCTCCCCCAGCTTGTCCACGTTCCCTCCTCGGAAGTGACTGAGAGGGTGAAGCCCAGACCAGGTACACAACTGTTTCCTGCTCTGTAGGGTGCGCGGCCCAATTCTTGGCTGGATCCTGGGGTCTCCGGGGTCTGGAAGTGGAGAGGGCGGCCTGAAAGCAGCAGCACAGGTGGGTCCCATGGTCCTCCCAGAGGGCCCGGGAGAGGCCAGAAAAGAGGTGGGCCAACTGGATGGCAACCAAGGGCCACTTACTCACACCGAGAGGGATTTCCCTGTGTCAGCACCCGGCTGGTGAGCTGGGGTCGGAGAAGGAGGCCTCGGTCACCATCAACCCCCCTCCTTGAACTGGGCCACTGAACTTGCGGTTCCAGGGCCAGGAGGCCAAGGGAGGCTGTGCAGTCTCTCAGGTGAGGTGACCAGGGCCTGAGACGCTGAGCAAAACATCATCAGAGGCCTTTGAGGCTGGGTATCGAGAGGGACGCACAAGGGAGGTGCCTGGGGAATCACTCCTAATTCTGGGAGGAGAGGAGAGCGAGCTGTGGGGACGAGGTGTGGGGACATGGCTGGGAATGACAGTGGCAGTGTTCCGTCAGCATTTTTAAATTCCTGAAGCATCTTCACAACTACTTCGTGTTGCTTCCCAAGCGTTTCGAAGCCAAGGAGGATAACTGAGGGCATATTCCCAGTTCTGCCGGCTTCCTGACAGATTCCTACATCAGACAAGGGTAATACTGCCCTTTCTGAGGATGTGGAGGAAAGTAGGGGATTTGCTCCCAGAGCTTCATTCATTCTGGGGACACAGACAGAAGGCAGGGCCTGGCCAGAAGGAGCTGAGGGCCCGCTGGGAGAAACCTGTGAAAGGCGGTGGGGACTGTGTAGTCACAGGCAAGACTAGGACATAGAAGGGGCCCGCCCCAGCTGCTGGTGGTGGGGGGGAGAGACAGAGAGAGGAGGAGGGGAAGGAGGAGGGGAAGGAGGGAGAGGAGGGGAAGGGGAAGGGGGAGGGGGAGGAGGAGAGGAGGGGTGGGGGAGGAGGGGGGGAGGGGGAGGAGGGGGAGGAGGAGGGGAAGGAGGGGGAGGGGTGGGGGAGGAGGGGGGGAGGGGGAGGAGGGAGAGGAGGAGGGGAAGGAGGGGGAGGGGGTGGGGGAGGAGGAGGAGGAGGGGATTTTGAAGGCAGGGAGTTAGCTTGCAAAGGGGAGTGGAGGGAGACTGGGTGGCGGCTTGCAGGTAGGAGCTGCAGGTGGGTTGGGGGGTACTGGGCAGGGACCCCCAGATCCTGCAGGGGCCCCCTGTGAGCTGCTAAGGAACGTCTGTGATCAGATTTGGTTCAGGAGCCTGGAGAGAGTGTCTTCTGCTCTCCCTCGCAGTGGTTCTCAACCTTCCTCATGCCACGACCCTTTAATACAGTTCCTCATGTTGTGGTGACCCCCAACCATGAAATTATTTTCGTGGCTACTTCCTAACTGTAATTTTGCTACTGTTATGAATCGTCATGTAAATATCTGATATGCAGGATGTATTTTCAGGGGTCGCGACCCACAGGTTGGGAACCGCTGCCACCCAGGCCGCACCGGGCGGGGTCCGGAGGCCTCCCTGTCACAGTGGGTGCGCAGGGCCAAGGCAGGGCGGGGGCCACGTGGGACGCGGGCTTCCTCCCTCCTTCCTCCCAGCGCCGGGGCCTATGCAGCCCGCCCTGGGCTCTCGCCTCCGCAGGCCCGCAGCTCCCCAGGCCCCAGGGACTGCGGCCCCGAGGGTCGCCTCTGTCCCCGAGGAAGGGCCCTGCACCCGTGACCTACGGCAGGTCCGTGACTCCGCGGGGGGCAGCGGCGTTGAGCTGGCGGTGCCTCAGTTTCCCCCAGGATGGCGGTGCTGTGCGTCCGCCACTTACCTGCCTCGGGTCGCTCGGCTCGGAGCCTCCGGGAGCTTTCCGGGCCCAAGACAGCGGCTCCGGCCTTGGGGTCCAGGGAGCCCGCTGCGGGAGGAACACCGCGCCCCCTGCACCCGAGTGGGCGGCCCGCGCGGTGGCTGCCGGGAGCGGCCAGGGCGGAGCACGCGCCCGCCGCCCGCCCTCGAGGCTGGGCCCTGGGGACCCCGTAGCCGCCGGCCCCAGCGCCCCGCTCCTCCTGTGGGGAGCCCTGCCCCGGCTTCCACGCCCAGGTCGGGGTTGAGGCTGGGCGTGGGGTGTGCTGGCCCCCTCCGCAGGGGATGCTGTCCCCGGAGCCAGCGCCGCCCCATCCTCCTGGGGAATAATGTGGGGGGCGGCCTAGGGGAGAACACCCCCACACCCCTGGGGAATAATGTGGGGGGCGGTCTAGGGGAGAACACCCCCATCCCCTGAGTAATAATGTGGGGGGCGGTCTGTGGGAGAAACACTACTTAGATGCAGAAGACTGACTGAGGGAATGTTGGTTCTACCTACTGTGTGTCCTTAGGCAAGTTTCCTACCCTCTGGGAACTTCATTTTTCTCATCTCTAAACGGGGGCGGGGGGCGGGGGGGGGGGGGGGGGACAGTGCCATTGCCGAGAGGTAGCTTTCAGTGTCTGGCATCTGGTGGTTATTGCCATTTTAGCCTCAGTGCTCTAGTGAAATGATTAGTGATTCATTCATCTCCTGCCTCTGTCCTTATCTTATTGGATAGACAGGGCTGGTCTCATTTTAATCTTATTAGTTATAAATGATTGTGAACGATCACGATGATGAATCCATGAGACTGCGGAATCTCCCGGGCAGGGGCTGTTCTATGCCTCGTGTCCTTTCCGGGCCTGGAAGAACGTGTTGTTGCACGCAGGGCGATGGTTTAATCCAGCAGCCACTTCCCGAGGATCTGTTCTGCACAGGCCGTGGGCTGTGGGCTGTGGATACCAGGACCAGCAGGGCCTCTTCCTGTTTCTGAAGGAGCTGAGCTAAGGGCTGACAGAGCCAGACAGCCCTGCAGTTTGCAGGCGCCGCTCCAGGGTGAACAGAGCCCTGGCAGGAGTGCCTTCCCCTCTGCCTGGGCAGGTGGCACAGTACTCCCTCTTCTCCAGGGTTGTACTCTGCGTGTTACCTGTGGTCGACCACAGTCTCAAAATATGTATTACATTGGAAATTCCAGAAATGAACAATTCATACGATTTAAACTGTGTGTGGTTCTGAATAACATGATGAAATCTTGGGCTGTCTCACGCTGCCCACACTGGACAGCAGTGATTTCAGTAATCAGTTTGTTTGTGCCATGAGGTGAAAAAGGTTGAAAATCGCTGCTGGATGGGCTACCTGCCCATCAGACACTTAGTAGCCATCAATTGAAAGAGGGAGAAGGAGAGGGAGAGGGAGTAAGGGAGGGGGAAGGAGAGGGGGTGGGGGAGAGGGAGAGGGATTAGCACAGGCAAAGTTAATCTCTTACTGTGCCTAATTTATAAATAAAATTTTATCATAGGTATGCATGTATAGGAAAAAACATAAGTGTATGTATAGGATTTGATACTATCCATGGTTTCAAGCACCCATGGGGGAAACTGGAACTAAATCCCCAGGGGTAAGGGGGAATGACTACAATTGAGCAAAAGGTCATGGGGGGATTTCATCAGGCAGCAGAGAGCAGAGGGATTTGCATAGGCAAAGGCAGGTAGACATGAAAGTGTGTGGTTAGGGAATGGCCAGCAGTCTGATGTGACCGGATGGAGGTCACATTTTGGGGAAGGGAGTGGCAAGGGGTGAGTGCGAAGAGGTAGACTGGGGCCAAACTCGGAAGGACTAGATCCCGCAGCCAGTGGTGGAACCATCAGAGTGAGCCAAACGCTCAGATCTGCAGTTAATGGAAGCAAGGCGGTTAGGATGACATGGGACATTGACTGTGTTAAGATGCTAAAGGGAAAAAAGCACGAATCAACATTATACACACAATACAGTCACACAATGTTGAAAGGAAACAACAGATTGGGAGGAAACGTGTGACCATGTTAACAGTGGTGATATTCAGGTGATGAGATGTGAGTGTTTCTGGACTTTACAGATTTACTCATTTCCTTAAAGACATTGACCATTCTTGGGGTGGGGAAGGAAGATGTCATTTGAGGAGGAGGCCGGCCAGGAGTGGAACCCAGGGCAGGTCTGGACCAGCAGGATGAGAAGGGACGTGAGGGAATTGATTTTACATCGTATCCGAATGACATTAACTGAAGAGACAGAAATACAAACATTTTTAAAGATGCTCAGCTTTATCACAGAAATGCAAATTAAAAGCAAGCTGTATTTTTTCAATGAATTTTTTTACTTACCAGTTTGGCAGAGATTTAAAGGGTGATAAAGCTGACGAGAACGTGGGAAAATCAGCGATCTCAGACATTGGGGTAGGAAAGTAAACTGGCGCTGCCATCCTGGCGATGCGTGTCAGTTTTGAAATGGGCACACTCTTCCATTGAGAAATTCTACCCATGGACATTTATTAAGGAAATAATAGCACAAGGTGTACACATACACACGCATCCTCCACACACGGGGTTGCTGGTTGCAGTACTGTTTATTACATTGAAAAACTGGAGGCAATCTAATGTCCACTGAAAGCAAGTTGGTGAAATAAGTTTGGGTACATTCGATGAAATACTGCACAGCCTTGCCCTAGCTGGTTTGGCTCAGTGGATAGAGTGTTGGCCTGTAGACTGAAGGGTCCCAGGTTCGATTCCAGTCAAGGGCACATGCCCAGGTTTCAGGCTCGATCCCCAGTGTGGGGCATGCAGGAGGCAGCCAATCAATGATTCTCTCTCATCATTGATGTTTCTATCTCTCTCCCCCTCTCTGAAATCAATATATATATATAAATATATATATATATAAGTATATATATATATATTTATATATATATAATCGAATAAGGTACATCTTTATGCATTCAAATTAAAAAAATTCAAGTTAATAGTGGTTGCCCCTGGGTCAGCGGAGGGATACTTTTATACTTTTGCTTAAATACTTTACAGTAATATACCATAAAAATATGGTTATTTCCATGTTTGAAATAAAAGATATCTGCAAGGCACTGACAGGACTTTGGTGACTGAATATGAGAGCAAGTGACAGGGAGTAAGGGAGCAGCTGAGGGCACCTGGGGTCCTCAGCAGATGGGCAGCCACGCAGGGCAAGAGGGGGTCGCTGAGCTTGGTTCTGGAATATTTTGATAACACGCTTTGATGGAGATGTTGGGGGTCCCTGGATGCCATGGTGGGGCTCAGTGTGGCTGTCAGACACAAGGGGTCGGGGCCTCTTGGGTAGGAATTGCCAAAAGAGAACATTTGCAAATGAGTAGAAATCCCGTAACATTGCACAAGCCCCACACATCCTGTATCAGGGGCACTTTGTGATGGCATAGCAACTCAAGGGCTGGAACATCAGCTTGCAGGAAAGAGGACTGGCAGGGGCTCAGCTTCCCTCCCGAACGTTTCTGCAGCAACTGTGTGCATGGGCAGTGAGGCCCAGGCCTGTCTCCCAGCTCAGGGGCAGTCACCAACCTCAGACTGCCTTGCTCCTGGCCATCTTTGCATTAACTCCTTCATTTCCCCTCCTGCAGCTGTGCCCAGTGAAGAAAGTGGAACTGACATAAGAGATACAACTGCTGCCACGCAGGCCCAACACGTGAGTGCATCTAACCACCAGGAGCCACAAGGAAAAACCCCGGCGCCAGAATCAGGTAACTGCTTCTGGTTACCAAGTTCCCGCTCACTTGTAACAAGTAAGCAGTTCGATGCGGACAGCCACTCCTCCGCACAGGTTCCTTGAGACCTTCTTACGAGGCAGCGTGAGATGGTGGGAAGGTTCGGAACAGCAGCAGCAGGAGGAACAAGGGTGAGGATCCTAGTTAGCACCCTGAGGGCTGTGAAAGCTTAGGGAGCCTTTTCCTCACTGTGAATCTCTCATTTCTCACCTGCAAAAGGGGTGGGGTTAAAAACTACCCTGCCTACATCACAGTGAAATAATTATGTACTTTATAAACTGCTATATAAATATAACGTAGTCTTACTATGAGCTGGTGGTTCTGTGATGATTACAGTGGCCCACGGCCGAAGGCTGAGCTTGTTTCTAGGCTTAGAGAACTTAGTTTCCTGGGGGAGAGAGGGCTTTTACAAATGTGGGCCCAGGGAGGGGGTGTAGGGGTGTAAATTTCCAGCATCTATTTAATAGTTATTAAGAGGAAGGTGGGAAATAGAGAACGGAAAATAACTGCCTGATGTGTGAGCAGGGCCAGTGTCACCCTACGACATAGGCCTCTTTCAGCCACTGTTGGTTGGTCGTAATTGTGGCCAAGCATTCTCCAGTTCAGTAGTTTCTTTCCTCTCCCTTTTTGAAACCCTAAATCACCATGCACCATCTGTGGTGTCCAGTGTGCACACCTGACTGCTAAGAACTTGAGGTTTTCAAATGGCAGTAAGATAATTTCCCCCGAACCAGGGAGCCCTTTCTTTTTCAGAGCAATTCTTTGGAATCCTGAAAGCAGATTTTACTATCCCAGCTCTGATGGACCCAGAAGATATGAAAGACCAATTTTTGAGTGAGGTGAGATTTCTGCCCACTTCTAATTTTGACCAGATGACTTGACAATGCAAGGCAATACTGTCAAAACCAATATAGGGAGAGAGAAAGCTTTGGAAAATTCGCTCATCTGTTCCCATTATCATCACTTTGGCTCATGGTGACAGGTTGGCTCGTGTTCCGAGATCATTTTAGATCTTTTTGTAACTTTTGCCAAAAATTTTCCTAACTCTAGAAAGAAAGAGAAAGAGGAAGAAAGAAAGAAAGCTCTAGTGGGTTTGGCTCAGTGGATAGAGCCTTTGGACTGAAGGGTCCCCATGCAATTCCAGTCAAAGGCATATACCTCGGTTGCAGGCTCAATCCCAGGCCCTGGTTGGGGTGCGTGCAGAGGCAACCAATTTATGGGTCTTTGTCACATCAATATTTCTCTCTGTCTCTCCCTCTCTCTTAAAAATCCCCGGGTGAGGATTAATACACACACACACACACACACATACACACACACACACACATACACACACACACACACACATATTAAGGCAGAAGGTTAGAAGGACCTGAATTTGGGTTGTGGCTTTCCACTTATTAATTGTGTTGACCTTGGGCAAGTAAGTTAATTTTTCTTAATTTTCCTCATAAGTTAGGAGCAACAGTACCTAACTCATATGGTTGGTATTAGATTAAATGAAATATTCCAAGTGCTTAGCAAATTGGCACATAGTAAGTGCTCAATAAACATAAACTTTAGCTATTATTATTATCAACATTATTATTGTTCTAAATATACATTTCTTCCAGGAGTTTCTTCTCCTTGTTTTTTTAAAGTACTAGTATGTGAGAGATGGCAGATTGTCAAGAGGAAGAATTATTCCTAAATATTGTGACAAAAGCCTCAAGTTGATTTCGAATATGGCCTAAGGGCACATATTTCAGTTATATCAGATAATCATATAATGTCAGAGCCAGAGAGCTCATTATGGGTCATCCAGCCCAAACCATAACTTTACAGATTGGCATGTATCTTGTAGATTATTGCAATTTACTCACAGGCCAAAGAAAGAACACCTAGGCAATTTATTCTAAAATCTCGCAAACTCAGGTTTCTAGAAAGAACTGTGGGGTGTGTGTGTCTGCCAGGGAACGGGGAGGGGGACTGGTGAGCTTTTAGTGCATTTTGCTATTGAAGAAAGAACAGCTATAAAAGATGCAATTTCAGCATCTGATACTTTTTTTTTTTTTTAGTAAAAGTCCAAGTAACTGAAGACTGCAGTGTTGAATATCAACTCTATAAATGTCAAGGATTTTTTGGGGGGTTGGGGTGGGGGTGGGGTGAGGGTAGGGAGACCAAACCAGAAGCAATCTACCTTCTGTCTTAAATTAAAGCCAATAATAGGAAGATTGGGGTCCAAATGGAGAATTCCATCTTCTGGTCACCTTTGTTGAAATATATCTATCCCACATTAATGGAGAGAATGTCTATCTCGCAGATTTAAAGGATGGAATTGGTAGGGACAAGGTGTGTGTGAGAAAGGTAGAATATATGTCATTAGTTTTAGCAGCATTTTAAAATTCCACTTATCCCAGTTCCAGGGACAGAGACAGAGAGAAACATTGTCACAGACACACACTGTGCTCAGAGCTTGATAGGGACTAGTGGTTGTTAACCCTGCTGAGGTTAGAATCCCTGGGGAAGTTAAAGAAAAGCGTGGCCCCAGTCCTCAGAGACAGTCTATGGACTTGTTCAGTGGAAGAACTCAAAGGCAGCCCTGCTGTGTGTATTTTTTTGTTTTTCTTTTTGTTGTTTTTTTAAGTTCTGCAGTGATTCTGATGAACAGTCCCGGTTGAGAAGCACTGATTTAAGTCATTTGTTTTAGTCTCCTTTGCCATCAAACTTTCTTTTTGTTGGCTGGGGTGTTGGAAAGGGCCTAACAAACTGATTTATGTGCCTTCCCATTGGTGACAGTGCTAATGACAAAAGGCAGGCAGCTGGAGAGAGGCTGAGAAAAATGAAGGGTATATAGGTAGACAGTTTAGGATATAGACGACAAGAGAGTATTAACAGTTTTTCTCTTTTTGATGTTTCAGATCCATGAAGTCTTAAAGCAAACGTTAGGTGATGAGCAATTCAGATTGAAATGGGTTGGCTTTGAAGTAAACAAAAAATAGTTCATGCAGTTTCCTTCTCACACAGTCTTCTCTGGGTTTTAAGAGCATTTTCACTTTTTAATTCCAAGAAGCTCAGAATGAGAAATAACTCCACATATGTGAAGAGGCTAACTGTGGGACTCAGACCTCCACCAGGACAAAAGAAAATGACATATGCAACTGGTATGAAATGAGGGAAGGTGGAGGTATTTGGGAACAATAACTTTGAGAATGACAAGCAAACAAGAACCAAAAATAAAATAAAATAAATAAATCAAAACAAAAAACCCCCAAATCCTGAAACAAACCCCATTAATCTCTCTGGGAAACTAACAGAGGACAATAGTGGTTTGGGAAGCCAAGTGGGGCCATAGTTCCAAATACAGGGGCTGCTTTCTTTACCAGTGACAATCTATTAAAGGGATTTTAAATTCTCCAGAATGAGGAGCTCTCTGGGGTCTTATCACAAAACCATACTATATGTTCATGCTATTTGCCCTAAATCTAAATATTTCTTACCTGTAAGTTGGGAAATTCTATGACATTGTTTTTAATGTTAAACTATACCTTCAGAATAATGTTCCTGCGTACATTTTTTTTCCTGGTCTTTCTCCAAGTGTCCTAATCACCCAGATATACATGCAAGAAATAAGAGAGTAACATGTCACATACCATAGCAACTTTAGTCTGAAATGTTTAAAGTTAAAGTTTATTTGAATTCTTTGTAAGATTATCAATAAAAGACCTCAAACGTATCTATATCTGTACATGTACAAGAACCATCAAAAATTATTCACAGAACAAAAATAAATCTTCTTTAGAACAAACCCAGGTAATGAAATGCAGATATGGATCTCACATGTGGAACAATCTAAGTGCTACCAGCACAAAAATATGGCTTTAAAAATAAAATAAAATCTTGGGTTTTGTTTTTCTAAGGTGTATTTCTCTTTCTTGAAATAAAAAATAAATTATTTAGCGCTATCATTGTAAAATAGTCATGTGTATTAACACACTTTTATTAAGGCCCTGGAGATGAAAAAAGAAAAGCCAATTTAAAAGGTAAATTCCTCACAGGTGTGATTCAGGTTAATGTGCTGCTGTCTGCTTGAGTTAATTTTAACGTAACTAGGAAATGTCTAAGCACCAGTCAAAACTTAAGCTTTACTATTTATTTCAACTTCTCTGCAGGACAGTGGTCATTGACTCAATGAGCATTTAACCTTTTGGTGAACTGGCAATTGAAATGTTTCCCTTGGGAGTTTAGAAATGACACATATGCTATTTGTACACAAATGTGTACCCCCACACAGATGATGGAGGCTCCTAAAACACAGCTTCTGTGTTAATCTCTCTACAGCAGGTACATCTGGTTCTAGGTCCCGAACTAAAAAATTCCCTAGGGAAAAAGAGGACATTTGATTGAAAAATAAGAACTGAGTAGGAAATTAAAATGAATGATGAAATTTGGGCAAAAACTACCATTTTGGTTTCCTTGGGTGGCTTACTGCATTTGCCAAGTCCAGCTGGGTTAGTTATGCAAACACCTGAGGACTAACTGAGCAGGAACCAAAACTGCTTCTTTCTGGATCCCACCGATCTTCACTGATCTGAATCCAGATCAGCGAGATTCAACTGTCTTTCTATGACACCCTGAGGTATCAATAACGAAACCTAGGGTTCTTGAGACAATGTCAAATCAAATAAATTTCAAGTTACTTTTATACACACACACACACACACACACATATACATATAACACATATGGTACATTTTTAAAAAGAGAGAACCACTGTCATAAAATCTAACAAATGAGAACAAAATCTAAACAACCCAAGAAAGCTTGGGAATCATTGCTCTGTAGGTGGATTAACATTCAGAAAGAGGAAGCCCTAGGATTGTGTTTTGTGTGGGTGTGCACATGTTGTCTGCAGAAACTGCCTCTCCACATATCAATGTATTTTAAGTGCAGGCAAGGCCTGGGCTATTGAGAAGGCTGCTGTGCATAGTCCCCTCTTGGATCATGTTATCTTCCTCAGGTTCTTTCACTCCTCATGAGATATTTATCCTATCTCATGCAAATTTCATCACTGTTGTCTTTCCTAAACTCAAGAGCTCCATAACTGGGTCATGACCACAAGAGAATACTCCTGGAACTAATAGCAATCACTCAAACACAGAAAGAGATTCTATTTAAAAATTCAACACCCCAGTATACCTTACTTAAAAACAAAAACAAAACAACAACAACAACAAAAACTGGGCTAGCTAGTTTGGCCGAGTGGATAGAGTGTTGGCCTGTGGACTGAGTTGCAGGCTCGATCCCCAGTATGGGCATGCAGGAGGCAGCCAATCAATGAGTTTCTCTCATCATTGATGATTCTATCTCCCTCTCCCTCTTCCTTTCTCTCTGAAGTCAATAAAAATATATTTTTTTAAAAACAACAACATAAAAAAAACAACTAGTAAAACAGGTCCTTCCAATTGACATATCAATAAAAACAAATTCTTGGCCCCCAGTTGGGGTGGGAAGGCAACTGTTCACTGTTGGGGCAAACAGGGTTTCACTGCTAGACTTGAAAGAGGAAGGGGACGGGAGAGGAAAGCCCCTCCCAGTCTGCAGGAGACGGTGGCCTCCAAAGGTGTGACTGAAAAGTCAGAGAAGCTGTGGCATAGGCTTCGGAGCTGCTGAGTCAAGCCCAGTGACAAAGTCCAGTCTGGTGGTAAGCCTGGGGCTCAGAGTCATATGGGACGTGGTCATCCTGAAGAGGGTTCCTTCCCCAAGTTCAATCCCACAACCGGACTTCCCAGGAACTCCCAACTGGAGATAACTAGAGCTAAACCTAATGGAAGGAAAACAAACACCAATGCAAGCTCACTTGATGGTAGCTGTCTCGCTCTGGGGCTTCCAAAACAGAACTGCTTCCAACCTGGTGTACCTCGGGGGACAGGGTGGACAGAATTGCAGATCCACAAACAAAGGCCACAGGTAGACTAGGATGTGAGAAGCCTGACTTCTAAAGTCAAACTCATTCTCAAGGGCACACAGTGGTCATGACAGAAAATCCTGCTTTCCCTTGCCCTGTCTGACAGCATCGCAGGGAAAGGTGGAAGCAGCCCAGAAAAAGCTAATTCTGACCAACTTGAGAACAATGGAAAACGCCAAAAGCTATAGCAGCATGGTTACCTCATTTTGCCATCTTTCTTACCGAAAGATTGTCCCAGACCCCAACGGCACCTTGGCGATACAGCCCGGCACACAGACGGTGATCAAGTTGCCTAGTTACAACATCCTCTCTGTCAGGGCTTATATTGCAGAAACTCAGGGAATACGATGACTTGATGGAAATGTAACTCCTTTGGCCCATTGATATAAAAGGGGAATCTGAAGCTCTTTTCCTGAGTCCTGTCAGCACTGTTCTTGTCAATGGCCATGTTTGGTTGTTAGTGGGACAAGCACTTAGTAAGCATGCCCCCTGAACTCCAAATTCCACACAATCCGGGTCTCTGCAGCGCACACAATGTGGCGATGTGCTGGGTAGAAGTGCAAGGCCCGGCCATCTGAGTCCACCTGCTTCTTCCCCATGTCCCTCCTCCCAATAGCACAGAGGCTGGTACCTATTGGGGCTGAGCAAAGCCAACTAAGCTATACCTCCATAAAAAGTCAGCTGTTGCTGCCTTCTTCCACACCTGAGAAAAAAACATTTCAGAATAAGCTCTATAGATTGCAGCATTTTCTAAAGAAAAACTCAGAAAAATATTTGTATAGAAACAGGCTCAAAGGATAATCTAACATTTAACATGTGGCAACAACTCTGAACTTCTAGCTTATGTCTAACTTTATTATATTATTTTTTATTCTCTTCTCTTCATTCGAGATAATCTGGTAATAGAGGGCTGCATAATCTATCCAAACATTTGGGCATTTAATCTTCCAAAGGAGGCAGCTCTAAGGAGCTCCCACATGCCAACAAGAAAAACTGCATCCACCAAAAACACATTTGATGTTCTGTGTCTAGGCCCCCAGGACAGGTAAGCTTATCAGTCTCTGTAACCCATAACTGGCACCTGAGAGCTTCCGAACCTCAAGCAAGACATCACCCACGTTACATACGTAAGGCCCTCGACACCGACGATACTTTTACCAGGTTTTCTGCAGCACAGTTGACGGATTTTTACGAAGAATGAATTAGAATTAAACCTGGCTAGAGCTGAGAAACAGTGGACCTATGCTTATATTGTCCTCTCCCACAAGGGCACTACTGCAGAATTGGTTAACCCCCACCCCCATTTAAGTAAGTGATTTTGACAACAGTGTGCCTTCAGCTTGGAGAGGAGAGGTAAGAATTTGTAAAATAACTATCAAAGGTCAAGAAAATACATGGGTACCAAACATGTGGGCATGAGGTCTGCAGATCGGATAAGCACTGTGAGGAACTCCTGCTTGAAATCTCTGATTGGCAGAAATGGGAGTGTTATGAAGGGAAATGCTTTAAAAGTTCGTGGGTTGGGGAGGCTGCTGAGATACAAGGACCAACACAAAGACCCACCCGAGGGAGGGCAGCGCTAAAGCGTCAGAACGTAAGCTGGGGCGCTGCGAAAGGGACTCAGGGCCGCTGTCTAGGCTTCACTCAAAAGAGGACCCGATAGATAAACGTTCTCCTGTTCCCTTCCAAATATTCTGTTATGCGGAAATACTCACTCCTGCACAGGGCTCCCTCCGGTCTTTCTTCCCCCACGCCTCTTTTCCTTTTTAAAAATTTCCTTAAAGTTTATCATTTAAAAGAGCATTAACTTGATAAATGTTCTCTGCCAATAGCAACAACTGCTTAGATCTTGCTTAAAGAGGTTCAACACCCTTTTAACATTATACCTCACAGCACAGAAGGCATGAACAAGTTCTATTTGTGTGGTTATATGTACACATGTGTGAATAGATATGTATATATATATATTTGTATATATAATGGCTAACATGTAACATTCTATGCTTCTGATAATCAGGGTTGCATTCAAGATGACAATTCACACCTTTGGAAAAAAGGAAACCAATCAGCTTCCACAACTGTTTCTGTCCTACACTAAAGCCAAGATGACAACTGGTGAGACAGTAATTACTGACGAATCTACCGAGAGCATGGGGGCAACACACAGAACGCGCTGCCTCCCACCTTGGGTTTCTTTTCTTACAAGAGAGTTATCACTCTTCAGAGTGATGCTTCAGATCTGGATTTCCTTCCCAAATTTTATTTAAGGGATTAAAGGAGCAACTTAAAAGTTAAAGATTGAGATAAGATTACCCTGCCTAGAGATATGCTAGTATAATGAATAAAATCTTTATCCCAAATAAAAATTATAATTTACAAATAGAAAATGTTTTGTTTTTAAATAGGAAATAGTCAGAGATTCCTGCTATGGTATGGTTAGCCCTTTTCTGTGCGGAAGAAAGGGTGTCTGTTCTGGATGACTTATGGACAGCACATTGGAAGAACCTCTCCAGGGGAGAGTAAACCCTGTTGGTGACGCTGCTGCCACCACCGGGGCGGGGAGGGCAGTGGGTGTGGGAAGGTGGAGATGGTGTGTACAGACACAAATATTTATAGTTTTGTAAACTCTAAAGAGGAAAGAGAACACTCTTTATTACAACTGGGGTAAAAAAACAGCCCCCTATCTAAAATGGAAAATTCCCATCTGCTATAGACAGAAGGGGATAAACACCAACAAGAGTTCAATAGAACTCACTCCTCAGGAAGTCCAGTTTTGATGCAAGAGCTCTCATCTGTGTCCTCTGAAGCAGCATATCCCCAAAGTGGAGTAGCTGTCCATCCAGAGCCAGTCTCGGTTTATCAGTGGGATCAAATGTTTTGTTTGGACCTTAGTATCTGCATGTTTTCCTAAAGGACCAGAGGGCCGAAGTGGGATTTTTTTTTAAACTGGCAGATGAATCCCTGAAAAAATTCATTCTGAAAATGTCCTATTGTACGCCGTGCGCTTCTACCAGACAGACAGACAGTGGGTCTCTACATACTGACTCACTGGGCTCATTTCTCACTCATACAACTAACAACTGCAGTGCTTTCAACAAGAGAAAACAATAATAAAAATAGCAATAATTAAAAAGGTAATCTACATTATTAACTTCCTTTGGGTATATTACAGTGGTATTTTCTGTACATGGCCCAGAACTAAGTTCCCTATGTACACAGACACACGCGGGGAAATCATGGACCTCGGGAGTCTTCGCCTTATGCCCTGAAAGACAAGGTTCCTTCTTCAATGAGAGTGTCTCTCCTCACTGCTGTTCTGAAGTAGCAACATTCTGTAAACCTGGTGGGGTTGGGGGAAGGGCGGGGACAGGAGAGCGGGGACACTTCCTTCTGTCTCCTCCCACAGTCTGTCTAGTCATCAAGGCCGTCAGCAGCTGCTGTTTTTGAATTCACCATTCTCCGTGATGGAAAGCTTGGTGGGGTTGGTGGGAGAGAGGCCATTTCGGACCTGCATGCTGTACCGCTCCTTCACCTGGGTCAGTGCGCTCATCAGTCTGGTGTTGGCCGAATCCAGGGACACGATCCGTTTTTCCTACAACACACCAATCATGGCTTTATTCCGGCTCCACACAGGAAATCACACCGTAATACTCTTTAGAATGACTGTTCTAACGCTTTCTATCACACTGCTGCACGCATGATGCTTTCCGGATCAATGGAACGTCTCTGCCTCTTTCTGCACACCGAGTCCAACGGGTTTGTGCTCATTTTCTCTTTTTGTCCTGTCAGCATAGCAGGATGTGTTATTAATAATCCCTCAGGACACTAAGATACCGTGGTAAGGTGACACCACATGTTACTTCAGACTGTGCAACACAGGGTCAAGCTGCCTGACTGTATTAAGTGCTTTTGGTCAAATTTAAAACATGGACATTAGATGGCAAAGAAAGAAGCACCAGAGGTTTCATTTCACAGAGAAGTGCAAGTGATCTGTGGGTCCTTAGCCCCCAAAGAGGGCACATCAGTCGTATTTGCAGAGAACTCACATTGTGCTCAAGATAAAAACAACACATGGTGGCAGTTTATAGTCACCAACAAAGTGAGGATGCAACACGCAAGAGGGGGGAAAGCAGCCAAAAGCTCAGACCAGGGAGTTACTTGGATACAGGTAGGGAGGTGTGGCCGAGGGGGGTGCCGTAAACATAACACATGAAAACAAACAGAGAACACAAGCTCCTGGACTCATTCCAGCTCAGAGTTACTCCAGGAAAGCTACCCGACATGGAGAGTGCTTTCATTTTAGTTTTGAGTCTCTGAAAAACAACACACGCTTTAGAACCAATATTTTGGAGCTAAAGGGTGTTGAATACACACACATTAAAAAAAAAAAAGAAAGAAAACCTGAGGGGTGAAAAAAAGGGGGGAAAAAACCAACTCAAGAAAAGTAGGGCCATCTAAATTTAAAAAAAAAAAATCACCCCATCAAAATATCAGTCTTAGAAAGATTAGGCGAGAAGCCTAATACTAGCTTCAGCAGCGAGGTAAATCATTCCAGAAGTTAATGCCAAGAAGAGCTGGCTTTGCCTATGCCCATGAAATTAAAAAGAAAATGGCACATGAGGAACAATCCCCAAAGCCAAAAGGAGCTTTCCTACCCCAGAAACTTCTGCATTTATGGGGAAAAGCATGGTAAGGTGAGTCACGGTCAGGCTTGGAGAGGACAGGAGGACTGAGGCTTTGGTGCTGCTCCTTGCTGTTGAAGCCCAGCAACACAGGGCCCCCGGGGGCTCTGTGGGGAACTCATTGCAGCGGATACAGAGTAAAGATCACTGCCCAGGGAGTGTGTGTGTGTGGGGGGGGGGGGGGGGGGGGGCGGGGGGGGGCGGGGGGGGTGGTTGAGGTAAAAGCACAGACACAGCATCAAATGATGCTTCCCTACTCTGGGGTGGGGCAGGGACCTGTAAGGCAGCAGTGTGGTGGTCATAGTTTCAAAAGTATAAAAACCAAAACCCAGCTCATGCTTACTATCATTAAAAAAAAATTCTTCCTTTCCCTGATGGAGAACTCAGGTGGTAAAATACCCAAAATCAGCATTATTAACTAACCACTAATCAATATGCTTTTGACATTGGAAGGTGAGTATCTTGTTGGAAGGATAAGCAAAACTCAAAGAAGGAAAGATCCATGAGGCTTTAAAAAAATGATAATATTTAAAAAAAAATTGGAATTTACTGGGATAATAAGTATAGATCTTTTCCAAGTCAGTCGGTAAGGATTGGCCCATGGTTTATCAGAAAATAAGGCCTGGGAGCCAAATCTGATGTTTTACCCTATGGATCCCTACACAGAAAAACATAATTTCTTGAAATAATGAAAAAAAAATAATTCAACATTAGGCTAATCTATAAGACCCCAATACTAAGGAATATTCATTATACTAGCATATCTCTAGGATTTTCTAGGCTTATAAAAAAATTAGGCATTATAAAACATTATCTGATTCTTAAAGGGTTACAAAGAGATTAAGAATGATTGTAATTATTTATTGACTATGAGAGTAACAACAGAAGCCAAACAATCCCTCTTCCCCAAACCGATAAAGGTTTTTAAGTGGAAAAACTCCCTTTTGTAATTCCCTTCACTGCCAACTTCTCAAAATAAAACAAAAAGTAAAAGAAAAAAAAAATCAAATAGGGACTTTTGAAGTTCACATTTAGTTGACAAAAGATGCTCTGACATTGCGATTCTGCCTGGATTGAAAGACAGAACAATCTGGTCCAGGCCTGACAGGAAGGATGTCAAGGGTGGGGAGTCAGGAGCTGGAATGTGTAGGAGGCCAGTGCACTGGGCCAGGGCTGGGAACTGCTCGGCTAGAGAACGACAGGGTTTACTTGCCTGTTTGAATAATCTCATCTCCATTTAGGACCTGTAATTTAACACAGTGGAGGTATCACTTGCAACAGTACCTAGGCAGCTGCTTGCTTCTCAGAAGAGGAAGCCCTTCTCTGTTCTCCAGCTGAGTCACATGGAGTGATCCTGGAGGGGGGTGAAAGGTGGCACAGTCCCTGGACTGATGTTTGAGAAATGGTCCCTTAGTACCATCACCAGGCTCCCCATGGCCATGCTACAAGGTCCAGGATGGTGGACCTGCTCTCACCGATGGAGTGCTCATCCTCCCCCTTCCAGTTAGTAGGCGGCTGGCCCAGGCTGGCCTTGTGGCTGAACTGACTCTAGGAGATGGAGAGGCTGAATTCAGGGACAAGCATGTCCTGTGGGACACAGGGCTGCTGAGAGAGATGAAAACCAATTCACTGGGCATCCGGCATAGCATTTTGGGAAATGCTGGGCTCAACTCCCGTGTAAGATAAGATACTATATTCATTTCAGAAATGTTTTTTCTACTAGTGGCACCAAGCTATTCATTACAAAGGGTACCAAAGGCTGTTCACAGTCTCTTCCTATAATAATACTTTAATGTATCAGTAAGACAACAGCTGGGACTGGGAAACCTACCTTTTAAGGATAATATAGTTTTTCAAAAACTGACTTCAGTGTTTGATTAGTGCTGTGCATGGTGCAGTGGTTTCCACATGTGCTCTAGTAGATTTTCCCAGTATTCTTTGGGGATCCACACTGGGCATCTGGTAGAAAATGTACTATACAGTAAGGCCTATGTTGGAATCGGTAATTGATTATATTTAGCTAGCTTTGGTGTCATGCAACCTATTATTGTTGAGTGCTCAGTAGGAGCAGCTGGAAACTGATCTATAAAAGATGCCTCTGGTTTCACCAAAGTAGTCCATGGAATCAAACCATTTAAACACCACTGTCTTGAGGGAAGGACACAAAATATCATCTAATTGAGCTAGACCACAAGTCTGGTACTTTGAGGGTAATATTTCTTCCATTCCTGAACAGTGCCACACTCCTGGTTAACAGACAGAAAGTCCTTGTTTTCCAGAGCATTGAGCCCTGATAAATCCAATTCCCTCTCTTGCTTTCACCTTCTATCTTAGGGCTCCTGCTGCATACCCAGTCATCTTGCCCTACATGTCAAAACAGGGGCTGGGGTGGGCTAACAATGAGAAGCTGATGATGAAGCTGTGTTGATGAACAACCGAGAAAAGGGCAATCCTGCATGCAGAGCCACCACTATGACACAGCCATGCTCCCTCTGCTTCAGGCCAACACAATCTCAGGCCAGCTGAAATTATTAAAATGGTCTGTTGTATCTTATTGGAACTAAAAGCTCTCCTGGTGTGGTTATTAGAACTTTCCCTGCTTTATACTGCCATATCGAAAATTCCAAAGTGAAAACTTGTCAACACTAGTTTTCCTGACGAAATTGCCCTCTTTCTCCAGGCTGTTTCTCTTAAGCCTGCGGGATGAGTTTTTATAGTACACAGCAAGATGGCCTTGTCTCCACTACCCTTCCCTCACTCACCCTGGAGACACCTGAAAGTTTTTGTTTTTAAAGGACCATGTAAGATAATTACAATAGAAGTTTCTTCTGCTACTTAGGAGGTCTAAATATCCAGAAACTACAGAGTTTAAGAGTCCAAAATATTTTGGGAACTATGCTGACGAGAGAGCATCACTCGACTTACAGGTCAGGAGTCTCTGAAGGAGTGCAAGGCCCATGGAGCATTCTTCCCATGGCTGTGCTTTCAGCTTCACCCCCAGTGTCTTTAAAAAAACAACCTCCACCCCAGCACCTAGACTGGAGGTGGCAAGGGCATGTTTCAGAACAATGGGGGCTCTAACACAGACTGACTGCTGGCTGACGTGCAGAGAAGGGAGCAGGACATGAAGTCCTTGCTCCCAATTTTATTTTACAGCTGATGGATATGGTATGTACTTAAGGGTGAGAAATGCACACCTGGCTGGGTTGTCTTCAGGCAGGTGACACATTCAGTGGGTAGACCAGACAGTCTCAAAACCGCACCTGCCTTTTGTGATTTTTTTCGTTCTAAGACATACGACTATATGTTGCACTGATAAAATGAAAAAGAATTAAGAAACATTCTCTGCCTGCTGGATTTTGTTCTGAACATGGATGTGTTGCTGTGAGATACTCTTGGCAGTCATCACACCATTCTTGTCACAGGTATAGAGTGAGCAAAGGCCCAGACTGATTTCATCAATCAAAAGAGGCTCTCTAAGCACAGCCAACAATCAAGCAAATTCCAAGCATCAATGCCAAGCCTTGAAACAAAGGAATAAGGAAGGGTACCTTTGACAACCTTGTCTCTCCCCTACAGTTGGGGCTAGAGGTTGATGGCACAGTGGACGTGACTGACAAGACCGTGAACATCACAGCCAAGCAATGGTCAGTGGAGGTCACAAGCCAGACACATGCAGTTACTTTTCACAGCTATTCCCTTAGAGAACGCCCTACTTTCCATAAGGGAAGAAGTAAACCCCATCATGCACTAAGTTGAGATCTGTTAAGCAACTGTACTAAGCACGCTAATACTTTGCTGGGTTAACAGACTTGTCACTAGTAAAAGAAAGGAGAAGTGAGAGATCATATTGAAATCTTCAAAAGGTAATGCTGAGAACTTTCCAGTGACCCATTTTCCAGAACATGCCTTGGCATGCACAAGGGACGGGAAGCCAGGAAATAACAGTTATTATAAACAAGTGCCTTCTACCAGATTCTGAGCCTGCTTACCTGTGCATCGATTATTTTCTGCTTTGCATCAATAACTGCTTGCATCTCAGCATGATCCTTCTTCAATTCCTCCTCCACAGCCATTAGCCTAAAAAGTGGCAGGAAGGACATTTCAGCATCTTCAAAAGAGGGCTAGATAATGAGCGCAGAGGACAAGAAATCCAAACTCATCCTAGTTCAATATTTCCACTCATCCCAATCAGAGATCTGAAACCGTGTGCTCTTCCTTCTTTCCTACCGTGGAAGACACCCAACGTTAATTTCTCTCCCTGTGACTAGGTCACTCACATTTTTATTTCCTCTGGGACAGTATTTCCATGATCACTTCTTCCCTCAGATCCCTCAGCACAACTCACTTCATCTTAAAATATCAAACCAGTCAACAAAAACCCAACAATTTCCTCTTAATCTCAAGTTACCCTGTGACAGCTGTCCTTTCTGTTCCCTGCACAGGTGGGTCCTCAAAGAGGACTCTATACTTAGTGGGTCTAGTTTCTTTCTCATCCACCATTTACATCTCACCCCACTGATGTTTAAATCCCATCAAACTGCCCTCAGTAAGACTGTACAGCTGAAACAGCAGAACTCTTCTGTCTTCAGTTTACCTGACCTTCCACAGCTTTTGACAAGATAGAAGCACAGTGGTTATTGAGCATGGACTCTGGAGCTTGAGTCTGGCTTCAAATCTTGGTTGCACTGTTAGGTGACCTTGGGCAAGTGTCTTAATCTGTTGCTCGTTTCTTTATTTGTAAAACGAGCATAGTAATAATGCCTTCCTCAGACGTTGGCATTAAACAAATTATTATTAACAGATTAAACAATCTGTAAAGGAAAATGAGCCAGGCCCATAGTAAGTGCAATGGGAGTGTTGGGTAAAATTAACCCTCCCTTAGCCTCCCTTGACATCCTTGGCACTCTCTTCTCTTGGTTCTCTGGCACTAACCAAGAGAAACTTCCTTCCCTGTTTTTGGAAACTTTTGTGAAAAACTAAGTTAGTTTTGGACACTGAATACTTAGGTTTTTAAAACCCACTTCTCCTATAAGGCCTCTTAAGTGCATCATGAAGTTTTTATTTTTCCTAATTGTTACGATGAAAGAAAACAGACTACCTCTATCTTCAAAGGAAGTTCACAGAGGTCACCTACTTGGAAAATTTAAGAGACAGGACCAGTCATCACCTTTGTACTAAGTACCATGAGCATAGGCAGAGTCTGCAAGTGGCACTGCTGCCGTTCCTTGAGGAGTCTCTGGCTCCTCTTTCCACCTCTTTGTGTGCCTGGCTACCCACCGCCACTGCCAGGTGACCCTGTAACCTGCTAATGATGCTCTTCATCTGGCTGTCCTTCTCTTCCTGCTGCCGGCGCAACCGCTCCTCGCTGTCCTCCAGCCGGGCCTTGTACTCCAGCAACAGCTTCTGCATCTGCTGCTCCTGCACCAGCAGCCGGCGCTCATACTCCTCTAACCTCCGGCTGGACACTCGCAGGCGCTCCTTCAGTTTAGTGATTTCCTGTTCATACTAGAGGACAGAAAAAGGAGTTACACAAGTTGTAGAATCAGTGATTTGCTTTTGAAAAAGGAAACCTGAGGCAAGGTAGCTAGATACCATCCGAACTGCCATCCCACCTATTGCTGATGTTCTTGAAAATTATCAACAGGCACAAATGGGGATGGAGCTCTGCCCTCCTCCTAAAATTACATTTATATTGTTAACTTGGCATTCTAAATCTATATATTAATGCGTCTCTCTCCACATTAAACTACCAGCTCCTGCAAGCCGCATCCAATCTGTGATGGCATCAAATAAGAGTAGGAAAATAAAATGATCAAGCACTTAGAAGCCTGAAAAATCACTTAAAATGAGCCAAAAGCCAGTTGTCGACAAGAGAAAGGTTCTGTCATTGCCTGTACTGTAGGAATCTCAGACCGAGCTTGGCTTATCGTTCCTTCACTCCACTAGAATCAGCCCTGTAGAGAACACCCAACATTTCTATAATGTTAAGCACTACTAAATAAGTGACTAGAAATTTATGGCAGAGTAGACTATTGCTTCTTTCTCCCCAGCTGGAAAAGTATAAAATATTCAGGTCACAAGGATTAAGCCAAAGGCCTACAAGTTCTTTAGGGCTGATGGATACTGCCTCTTGGCCCTTTTTCACGATGTGGTTCACCTGTCCAATTTAGTTCTCCCTTCTCAACACATAGGTTTGTTTTCTCCCAAAAGCTTTATGTAAGTAAAGCTTTATATAATTCAATTGGTTACACGACCCTTTCTTGTACTGAAGTTGCTGGGTGTGGGGTTTGAGTACACTGGAATGTCAAATTTCTAGGCAAGGTGAGAAGCATAAGCTTTGTTATAGATGGTCTACATAAATTCATTAGGAATTAGTGATAAATCTGTACAATAATTTGTAGAATGCAATCTATTTTCACATAATGTTTCATTTAATTGACAATCAGACAATTAGCTTCTTTAACAACATGGTCCTAAATGATGATTTAATCCAGAAAGTCAAAGATGACAATTTTTAGGACAGTTTGAAGAGGAAGACTGCATCAATGAGCATGTTTAGGATCATGCTGATAGGTAAGCAGAAGCTAGGTGTCTGGTTCTTAGTCAAATAAGATAATGCCATACATGGTGTCAAGTTCTTGTTTGATAATTTTTTTCCATGTCAACTTAAAAAAAATAATAAAACAAAGCTGAGTCAATAGATATCTTTTTAAAAAATCATCTATAAAACCAGAAGTTCTTTATCTAGAAAAGACAAAAAGAAAAAAACAAACAAACACAAAATCATTACCAAGACAGAGAAAGAAAGTCTAACCTAAGGGCAATTTTGGCCTTGAATGAAGAGTACCAACCAGTTTATAGAAACACTATAAGTGCCTAAAATTACTATAAACTTATAGCAGAGTAGTCTCCAAATTAAGGTAACCTACATAAAAAGAAAACAGAGCTGGTGCCCTCCACCCCAGCTTGATGGACCTTTCCTGCATATTTCCACATAAGGACACTACTAGTTATTATTCATAGATATGTATATGATGGCTAACATAAGAGGTGGAGCTGAAACTGGGGAGGGGCAGAGCAGGTCCTTGGCTAGACAACCCTTTTGTGGCCTATCACTGTGGGGCAATGCGTCAATAAAGACAGACTTGGTTCTACCTTCTCAGCATGCTTGGCTTCATCTTGATTTTGCTCAGTTTCTTCCACATCCTCTTCATACTGCCCGTTGTTCAGAACCCAGGCTGCTGTCCTCTCTACTGGGGACATTGTGGCAGAGTCCACAGGTGACTGAACCTGCATCAGAAATACTTATTAGCATCTCCCAAGACAGCTCATCCACTAGTTATGTTTCACAAAGAGAACTATCGTTGGAAGACATAACTATGATCCCTGTTTTCTACTATTCAATAGTAGTTTGAGCTAAAGTAGCCACTAAAACTAATGACAACTTCACTGTTTGGAACTTATTACATCAAGGCAGCTAATTCAATAGCTTTCTGCTTTATACAAGTTAACAAGATGTTGTTTAAATAAACTTTCTTTCCCTGTGATTTGTTATGATGTTGAGTGCCTCTAAATGTACTGCAAACTAACAATACTCCTAAGAACACACTAAGGAGAAACTTTAGCTCCTAAAAACGTACAGTGGGGCCTTGACTTACGAGTGTCCCGACTAACGAGTTTTTTGAGATACGAGCCGTCTCTCGGCCGATTTTTTGCTTTGAGTTGCGAGCTAGAATTCGGGTTACGAGCCAGCTTCAGATACCCCACCGCTAGTTGGCGCAGCGAACGTCACAGTGAATGCCACAACATTAGCCCAGCATCACGTGTCTCACTCGGTGAAAATTGATTTGACATATGAGTAATTTGAGTTACAAGCTCCGTCACAGAATGAATTAAACTTGTAAGTCAAGGCCCCACTGTATTAAAAACAGCAGTTCCTTAGGGTAATCTCAGCTTCAACTGTTAAATGAGAAGCCAAAAAAATAAGAGTGGTTTCATTCCATTGGTGATGGTGGTAGCTACCCTATCTCCAGAATTAACAATGTCCAATGAACTATGAGAGATTGTACAATGGGAACTGGGCATTCAGGTCTATTCCTATTTTATTGGTTGAATCTGATTTTCAACCACTTCCTAATATATCCTAGCACTTTGTGTGGCATATGGTAGGTAGTAAATAACTGTTGAAAAAATAAGTAACCAATATTAACTATGCCTTGTATTCATGATAAAACTTTTACACAATTATAAAGAGATGGAAAAGTAATATTGAACAAATAAAAATTAGTTATTGTGTTAGACTGGAAGAAAATAGAGGTGATTTTTGTTTCAAAATTATTTTCTTGTTGTAATATATTCTTCATATTAAAAAAACTATATACTGTTTACATTTTTTTCTATTGGTCTTATGTGTGCTGGTCTTATTTCCTAATTAGACTGTCAATATTGGAGGCATGGCAGCATATCATATAGTTTTTTGTGTGATTTTTTTTTGGAATGGTAGTGACTATATAATTGTACAAAGTTGCTTGATGAAACATTATTTATTAATACTCTAGACAGAATTCATTACTATAATTTATTACTAAGGGAAAGATACTGTTTTTCCTCTAATCCTCCTTTTATTAATAAACTACACTTTATTACTATATGTAGTGCAGCAAAGGCTATTCCCCAATAATTGTTCCATCTTCTTCATAAGCTGGATATATAGCAGAACTTATTACCTCCAGTTTATAGAGAAAGATATTGAAAGAGAGGTTGGTAAGAGATTCAGATCCCACTTTGCTTCGCTGTAGCCTCGAGAAGAGCTTTTACAGCCACTGACTTTCAACAGGGGATCATTAAAGAAAATGAAGGATGAAAAAACGACAAAAAGTAAAGGAGTAGGAATTCCTACTCCCTCTTGAGATAAAGCTGTATAGGGTTTCTCTGGGAACAATCATAATACTTTAGGGCAAAAGAGCCTGAGGAGCAGTTTCGTTGACCCTATAATTACTCATAGCCTGGCTATGCTGAGGACAATTGAGAACGGGCAGCTCCCTGGTTCCTTGCTAGTATTTACTATGTATAAATGAGACTTGTTGGTTTCAGCTTCTCCACAGTCTGAAATGGTCAGGTTCCCATCAATGAATAACAACACTTCTGCTATCAGCACCAAAGATGGGTGGACTAAATCACTAAGTAAATGCCGAGAGTGCTTGAAGAGGTTGGTTTAGGGGAGGGTCAACAAATCCAAATGTGAAAACTGTACCATTCCAATAGGCTGGCCAAATACCAATTTTAAGAGCTTCTTCAAATTTGAACTTCTAAGTTTAGGTAACATGCTGTATCTGAACAACTCAGACATTGCAGATAAAGTGTATTATGCATACAGAGTACATGATGCATGAAAAACAAAATGAAGAGAAAAATGAGAAAAAATAAAATCCACAGAGGCTGAAAAGGGACAAAAATTAAAGTTTCCTGGAAAAATAATTCCCTCTGTAGATTGTTTTACTGGAATTTTATTTCCTTCCTACTCAGTAGATGGAGGAGACCGAGGCTAGTTACAGTGCCAACAATGGCCACTCCTTTGTGCATAGATATAAATGGAATTTGCACAGGACAAAGCCACTGATAATTGCAGACGCCTACAGAACAATCCCCACAAAGAAGTCCTCTAGTTTTGGGGAGAGAAGAATTTTCTAACACAATTTGCAATTATAATATGTAAAGGAATTTGCCTGAAAAATGCGCTGATTATATAGAATTTCAGAGGCTTCATGGGAGTAAGATGAGAAGAGCAAGCAAGAAACAGAAAGGAATTTAAAAAAATAACATAAATTCGAAAGAATGAACCATCTGCCTAGAAAAAGCCAGCGTAGAAAAACCAGAAACTTGAGCAATCAAAATATAGTGATTTATGGTTTAACTGATATGAGGTGGCAGTACCAGCAAAGGCATAAGCAAAGGTGACTATTTAAAGCTGTGCTAGGACATCTCACTGTGGCTATGCCTTACTTTATGGCAATATAATATAGACATTCTTCAATGCATTAATGGCTGTGACAAAATTTTAAATTGGTTGTTTGGAGACTGTATACATTTACCACTGCCCATCAATCACCCATAGAAACATGTACTGAGTGCTTATGTGATAGGTGTTATAGTTTCCTATAGCACAAACATTGTTACTGACAACTGAAGAATCTGTCTGAGTCATGGGCCCTGGGAATTGATGACTAAAGGAAGAATGGGTGAGCATTCCTCACTTCTGTCCAGGGCTGGGCCGACATCCATTGTCAACCTCAAAGGTAAGTAGACGTCCTTCCCTGTCCTGTCTCTCTCTTCCAATCTGATATTCTTCTCTTCTCCTTATTTCATCCTCAGGGTACTCATGGGTAAGCCCCCTAGTAGCTGTTTGCTTTCACAAAATATTCCATTTCTAAAATTACTTACCTTTCTTCTCTTGACTCAATAAACACTTTAATACTCTGAAAGGAGTTGATCTCAACTGGAAGCTGGCATAAAAGCAATGTGTGGAAACTAATTTACAATAAGGTGTGAATAACTGATAGCCTCCTAACTAGCAAATTAAATGTGTATATATGAGATATAGCTATATGAGCAATTAATAAGCATTTTCATTTAAAGAAAAGGAAAACTATGTATATTATTGTACCATCTACACTAATAAAAGAGAAACATGGAAATTGGTGTCACTCTGCTATGCCCACCAGCCAATCAGGATGAGTATGCAAATTAACCCAACAAAGATGGCGGTTAATTTGCATATGCAGGCGCGGAGTGAAGACTGAAGGCTCCGCCTGAGCGAAGACTGAAGATGACTGAAGATGACTGAAGACTGAAGAGGCTTGGCTTCTCCACTGCAGCCGGAGCGAAGGCCTGGGTCCCGGGTGCCAGAGGAAAACTGGTGCCGGCAGCCAGGGGAAGGAAGGCCTATTGCACGAATCTCTTCGTGCAATGGGCCTCTAGTATTATATAATTTTCCTTTTCTTTAAATGAAAATGCTTATTAAATCAAATGAATTGGTAAATTTGGGGAAAATACAACAAAATAAAAATGAAAAATTTAAGATGGAAGAAAACCTTTATTTCTTAGGAAAGAATGGCTAACTAGGAGGTTTTGCCCAGGAAGTCAGCCACCAGAATCAGGTGGAGTTGGAAATGTTTTCCATCCCTTCCTCTTTCTCTGTATCCAAAAATTCTGCAAATGTTCTAATTTTTTTAAACAATAGTTATCAAAGTAGGAGCAAGGACTCTGATCACAACAGAATAGAGACAGAAGCAGCCAAATTAGTAAAGGCTTACCTATAAAAATGCAAATATATTAAAGAGATACATTGGGGTTTTATTTTAGTTTCCTCTGACAAGTTATTTGGCTGACAAAGGCCTTTTTTAAATCACAAAGCTTCCCCTAGTATTTATAAAGTATGATTAGGTTTCAAAAAATTCAACAAATACAAAACTTTTCAGGAGAAAAATCTTTTTCAGATAAAAGTAGGAAATTCTCTCTCTCTCTCTCTCTCTCTCTCTCACACACACACACACACACACACACACACACACACACTCATACATATTCCTAAGGTTTTTAGTTTGTTTCAAAGAACAAAATATATATTGGTGTCTCTTGGAAAACCTTTTTATCAAGAAGAAAAGATTTTATCAGTCTTATATTAAAATTGGGTAGGACACTAGCTGGGTTTGTGCTGGTAAAGCAGGGATGGGGAACCTTTTAACTGCCAAGGGCTATTTGGATATTTATATCATTCACAGGCCATACAAAATTATCAACTTAAAAATTAGCCTACTATACTTGGTCAAACTTTTAATTAACTCACCCCTAATGCCTTGGCAGGGCCAGACCAAATGATTTTGCAGACCTTATAGGACTTGTGGGCCACAAATTCACCACGCCAGATGTAAAGAGAAATTATAAGGAAGTTGTAAATGTTTAGAATACTTGTCAACCACCTGTGTGCCTATTTCCTCCCTCTATCCTTTACATTGCCACTACTGGTGTTCAGTTGTTTATTTTCCTAGTGATTTCCAGGAAAAGGCACAAGGGACTTGATATTTCCAGAGGGAGCTGGAGGATGGAGTAGGGAGTAGTTATATTAAACTCTTGGCTCAGAATATAAAACTTTATTTTGGAAGCGTAAGAAAAAATATTTAGGGAGAATTAATGTCCAGGTCCCCAAATACTTTCTGGTTGATTTGGCCTATAGATTCCACAGTTTAAGTGTGTAATTATTCATTCAACATAACAGATCTGTTCTCAGTGCCGAGTGAAGGGAAGGCAAGGCCCCTGCGTGGTTGTTACAGTGTCCTCAGGGTGATGAGTTGCCTCACCTCACTAGAAGTCTCCCAAACCTTTTATTTCCTCTTACCATTTAAAGGTGACAGAAATATTTTTAAGTGGAGACCTTGTTAGCAATGGGGTTTCCCAATGATTTCGACACAAAGACCGAGGAAACAGCTGGACCAGGTAGAAACCAGGTCATCCAGCATTCGCCCTACCTGCTGTGTCTGCTGTCTCTGGATTGCTCTCACTTTGGGAACAGGGCTCTCTCTGGAGGAAGAGGACTGCTGCCGGGACCGGCTTCCATTCTGCACAGGCTCGGCCACCAGGGCTGCCGAGGCCACCGACATGCTCCCCGTGCTCCGTAAGGAAGCACTGTGTGGCAGGGCCGGCGCGGCTTTAGCTCGGGCACCCAATCCGGCTTGGTCCATTTTTCGGATTTGCGCCTGCCCAGTACTATTTTGCCGGGGCAGAGCAAGAGGTATGTGTCTGTCTGGCATAGTGTGCCGCCTGGAGAAGTCCTCACTCTGAGTGCTACGTTTGCTGAAGTCTTCCATGCTGCTATTGCTGGGTCCACTGAGTTTGAAGTCTTCACTGTTACTTTGGCTTCTGGAACTGGCAGTGCTTAGGTTCTCCAAACTGGAATCCACGGAGGCCTTTGGCATTGCTGGGATTGGGTTACTGAGGTGATAGACAGGGTTCTGGAATGACAAGGGCTGGAGGCTGCCTGGCTGGTTCAAGGCTGGGTGCAGGGGCCTTCTGACTTGGGGTGCACTCTGGGGTGTGCTTTGGGTTTCCCGCAGCTGCTTGATGCTGGCGACCTGGGTTATGGAAAGCTGACTTCCGGTCAAGCGCAGAGGCACATCGAGCATGACGGACGCATGCTCCACTTGAGCAGCGTGCGTGTCCTGGAGGTCCATGAGGGAGATGCTCCGCCCATTAGGAAGGCTACCTTCCTTTTCATCCTTCTCAGAATAAGTCATGCTCTGGGAGGAGGCTTGCTGAACCAGCAATAATGTTTTCCCCCTGAAATAGCTATCTGTGTTGTCCTGGCTTGGAGACTTTAGTTTATGCAAATCACTGTAGAAACAGAAAGAACCCTTAATTACTCTTGAGACACATTCAACATAATTAAGATTCCTTAATTCAGGCATATGAACTCTTCTGAAGGCTCACAGGACCAATGCAGATGCTTACATCTAAGCTCAGATTTCATCCTTACGATTCTTAAAATAAAATCCAACATTTTTAGTTTTTCTCCAAACGTGGGGAATAATATTGTGTATACCACTCCATCACTGTCTTCCATTTTTACTAGCATTCCAACCATTTTCTAGTTTGACTTTAAGCCCTCCCAAGGTATCCCAATTCATATTTAATTTGTTCAAGAGGAGAGGCTCTAAGTGCATAATCCAAGGGCCCATGCCAAAGGCACAAATCTTGCCAACACAAAGAAAACAAAGTCTAAGCATCAATATTGTGTCCACTGTGTAGCTGAAACAGCCAGTTATAAAATGTTTTTAACTGAGGTTCTCCCGATTTTTGAGTGCTACTATATATGAAAATGTCAATTTCATAGAACTCTTAAGTCTTCCATTAAGCAGGACATAGTTTTTTTTTAATGCATTTGTTAAATATAACTTTACAATATCATTCTAGAAAATAAATATCCTAGATCTTGTGTATTATGACAAACAATTGGCTTTATCTCAGATCAGATGATTATTTCCAATTGCTCAAGACTTTAAAGTTGGCAAATTCAACACATAAACTAGATTTTCACCAAATCTCTAAACATTTTATCTCTGGGACAGTACTTCAAATTCTCTTTCATACCTGTCAGTAGGGTCTTCAAATATTTTCTGCAGCCCAGAGGAGAGGCTTCCACTGACATTGGGACTGGAGTTATGCTCAGTGAAGCGTCTCAGCTGCTGCTGTATTGGCGTAGGGTTAGTCAGAGACTTGGTGATATCAGCAAGAACCCGAGGGAGAGGTCCCAGTTTTGCCACAGTCGCCTGTAGGAAGGAATTTTCACCCTAATTGGATAATAAGCATTGCGACATCCACCACAGATTGTTTTGGGGACCATGAGGTCCAATGATGAAGGGGTGTAGGTTGGAGGGGAGGGTAGGTGTTTGCATGTGGGATTGGCAGGTTCATAATGCATTGTTATGGAGCAGCGGAACCATGGCGTCGAGATGGATGGAGGACGCGAAACAAGGTGCAGCAGGCATCGAGGAAAGAAAGGAAATAGAAATTAGGATTATGCAAATAAAAATTAAAAGACATGCTCAAAACAACCAAAATATTGCCATTCCAACTAAAATAGGCATGCAAAGCAAACAAAATCTTTGGAAGGCTAGTAAATCAAGCTGGGGGAGGGGGGAGGGGAAGGACCAAATACCTTCTAACCAAAAGGCTAGTGTGATGAAACTTCGAAAGAAAAGGGATTATGTGAGGAAAGAAATGCATGCCACATACAAGAAAGTGTTGCATGCAGGGGTCCAAAACACTCCAGGACACACAGTTGACACTGCTATCAACTATGCCATTTAATCTTGGGAACCCGGACCTATTATTGCCAACTAGGTTGGCATAAGCATGACAATTTTTTTTTTAAAAAAACCCCCAGAAAACTCAGGTAAACTTTCTCAATAAAATATGTCTAAACGTACTCCTGGTTCCCAGGACCAAACAGAGATTTTAAAAAAGGAGAAAGTGTATTTACACAGCAAAGCCTGTTAAAAAGACCTTGACCCTGAATAAATGAGGCTTATTTCACAAGAAAACTGTATCTGCATCTCACTGATACAGTTATTCAACAAAGAATAACTTTTTTAGAACTTGTTTTATCCATCTCAATCATTTTTTTCTTTGGGGAATTCTTATTCTCACGGCGTTTTATAGGGCCGCTCAACTGTTAGGCAGTTTTACATGGTTGCCTATGGGTCTTCTTTGGTTTTTCAACAACCAAGAGATTCTTCAACCCTGCTCAAATAGGTAGAATGCCTGCTCAAATGTCACCTGGAGGATGCCTTCTTGAACCATGATTCATAGTCAAGGGATTTACCCTCAGCACAGCTGCAATTTAAAGTCCAGCTGGCATTTCTACAAGTATAGAAGGGGTCCTGAAGAATAAGGAACAGTTTATTATTTCACAATGTTTAAAGCAGCAGTGGATACCCTACCATTTACATTTCCTCAGGAAAGTGGTCTTTATTAATAGGTTTTACACCCCTCCAATATTATTGGAACATTTTTAAGGATAATAGAAAAATGAAGGAAAACAAACAAATTCGCATCACAGAAAAATAACTTTGTCTTTTGAAGTTATTCTAACATACCACACCAACATATTTATAAAGTACCTGTAGTAAAGAAAAGCACCAATAAATAATTATTGTGATAAATCTAACCTATGTCTGTTAAGACTATTCTCCATTACAAAACCTATTCCTCTTTGCAAAAATCCCAGAAGGAAGAAAATGATTGGTATGGTATATATCTAGTTATTAATATGAAATTCTTATTTAGATTTAATAATAAAATTCTTAGCTTATAGTCAGAAAATAAATAATTAAGAATTATAATTGCTTCTGGATTCTTAATTTACATCTATGGAGAAAAAACCACCAGGATTTTCAGATCCCACATAACTCTGTAGTACTAATAGTTATATTAGGCCCTCTGACTAGAATAACAACAAAAACATTCTCAAGGATAAAGCTGATTAAACATGATAGTCCACCCTTATATTTTGAAGTCCACCCTTTTGTTAGAAATTGCTGTATGAGGCTTCATGTCATCCTACTGCACATGAATAAGGCTACATACACTAATAATAGATATTAGTTTCTAGGCAAGTTTTTAAATATGTTATATATACTGTACTTATTTATTTATAGAAATACATACTCCATTAATGCAGATAATTACTTGAAAAATAGATAAGTAATTTCATGGCTTTCTAGAATTTCCTGGTTTGTAGGGTGTATATTTCACTCAGAAATGACAACCATTTATTCTAAGATATATAGGACAAAAGGTTGCTTTCAATTAACAGAAAGGTGAGTGCTATCACCCTGTGGATGCTCTGCAGAATTCAGGTACATTCAAGTTCTCTACCTCCCTTCTCCCTTTACTATTCCAGCCTACTTTACCTTATCAAGTTGGGAAACTACTTCCCACAGTAAGGAATGCAAAACTGAAAGCTCCCGGCCCAGGTCAATGTAACCATCAAAGCCTGGGGTATTTGAGATGGTGTCTGGATTAGAGATCTCCAAAAGAAAGCGCTTCATTCCACCCCACTCATGTTCTAAAAAATCATTCATGAATGCCATGTATTCTTCTTTGTTACCAAATCTAAAGGGGAGGGAGAGAAAATGAGAAAGAACATATTCAGGAAAAGAGAGGTGATCATTTTGAGTTGACTGTATACAGAGCTATAAATTTTTATTTTTATTTTGGGGAGGTAAGTGACCAATTTTGTTTATCTATAATAATAAAAGGGTAATATGCTAATTAGACCGGACGTCTTCTGGACGTCCTTCCTGATGAAGCCGGGCCGAAGGGAAGCCAGCCTGGGTCCTGGGTGCCTGCAGGCGGCTGGAGGAGGGAAGCTGCCCCAGTCTCCAGTGCCGAAGGGAAGTTGGTGCCGGCAGACAGGGGAAGGAAGGCATGCTCTTGCACAAATTTTCATGCATTGGGCCTCTAGTTATTTATAAGTGATAAATGCTAAGACATACTTTCTTAATATTAATACTCAAAACTTCTGAATAGCTATTTTCTATTGTGTAAAGCTAAAACTCATTTTTCTTGTATTTAAAGCTCTCTGTAACATAACCTTCATTTACCTACCAAATGTTCATCAGTATAAACCTTCAATATAATTCACTTCTTCAAGTTTCCCAAATACATATACTCTTTTTCTTCTCCAAGCCTTTGCTCATGTTATATATTTCTACTAGAGAAGAACTTGCTCTCTTCTTTGCCTATCTAGATTCTAGCTATCTTCGGGGCCTAGTTTAAGTCCATAAAACTTGTTCCCAAATAAGGCAGAAATAATTTTTACTAAAATTAGCTCAAATATGGGTAAATATGTATGTTTTTGCATTGGGTTACCTATAGGGTACTCAAAGTTAAAGTAGTGCACTTAAAAAGTAACTATTTAAGCCAGGAAACAATCTGTCCACCGAAGTTCTAGTTTTTTCCTTCAGTACATTGCTAATAGAATCTTGTCTTTAAGCTTCACTATTGAGTGAGTCTGTTCTGATCAATTTTGTCAGTGTGAAGTTTCTTTCAGTGATTCCATAAAATTATTTTCTATAAATTATAAAAATTACACAAACTGAGAAAAATTAAAAACAATGAAAAGTAGAAAAAAAAGTGTGGATGCACTATCACCTGAATTTAGCTACTGTTTACATTTGTGTGTATTTCCTCCAACTGCTTTCCAATGTCCTTTAAAAAAGCTTTAAATCTACCAAAAATTGAAAAAATATGCCTCATCTACATTAACCAAGTGTTAACATTTTGCCAAGTTTGCGCACGCTCGCGCGCGCGCTCTCTCTCTCTCTCTCTCTCTCTCTCTCTCTATATATATATGTATACACACACATATGTATGTATATACTTTGAATAAGGAATATCTCTTACATAAACCAATGTCATTATCACAATAAAATTTTTAAAATTAAATTTCACCAATTGTCCCCAAATGGACTTTTATAGACTTTTTTCCAATTCAGGTCTAAATAAGATTCAAGCATTGCATCTAGTCATTTTAAATCTAAAACAGTCCCCTTCCATCTTTTCCAGTTTTCATGACATTGACTTGTTTAAAGGGGCCAACTGTCTTGGACAACGTAACTGGAGAATTTGTCTGATTGTTCTTCCCAACTGTTTATACTAAAGTTTTTGTGTTTTTAAACTGCTGGAATAATAGCATATGTACCATTTAATATCCTTTTTTTCCCCTAAAGTTTTTTAAAAGCCCTTTTCATTTAATATAATTATATCGTCATCATTTTCCATATTATTGGCTATTCTTTGAAAACACTGTTTATAGTGGCTGCAAATGTTCTGAATGCATGTACCCTAGATTAATTAACCACTCCTCTATAAAATGAATATTTAAGTTGTTTCCAATTTTTTGTTATCCTATATAATAAAGAGGCAATATGCAAATTAACCCTCATGCCCTCACAAAGATGGCTGCCTACAACCAGGCCGGCAGGGGGGTTAGTGAGGGACAACCACACGACTGAACAGCAGGCTGCATGGGGCATCCAGGCTGGCAGGGGGGCCATGTGGGGTGACCAGGCCGGCAGCAAGGGGTGACCAGGCTGGCGGGGGGGGGGGGGGGCAGTTAGGAGCAACCAGGCTGGCAGGGAGGGGGCAGTTAGGGGTGACCAGGCTGGCAGGGGGAGGGGGACAGTTAGGGGCAACCAGGCAGGCCAGTGGTCCAGGATTGTGAGAGGGATGTCTGACTGCTGGTTTAGGCCCGATCCCGAAACCAGCAGTTGGACATCCCCCGAGGGGTCCTGGATTGGAGAGGGTGCAGGCTGGGTTGAGGGGACCCCCGCCCTGTGCATGAATTTGTGCACCGAGCCTCTAGTTTATAATAACACCACAATAAAAGTCTTATAACATGAGTGACGAGGATCCCTATCACCACCCAAATTTTAGATCTCATATATTTTTTTAAACAATGTTTTGTAAAAAGGGGTTATGGTAGCAACACGTACTTGGCAAAGTTAGCCAGGTTCTGAATGACCTTGGCAATCAGAGTCAGAGTCCGAGACGTGCGGTCATCAGGATACTCCTGCATAAGGTTGAAGAGACTGGGAGACATGATGGCTGGGCACAGGAAACGCAGGAACAACGAGGCACTGATGAGCCGTTCACTGATGTCTTGCTTCCCGCGGTTCAAGCACTGCTGCTTCCATGATGCAAACACCTCTTTCAGTTCACGAGGGAAAACACTGGGGAAGGAAAAAAGATCAAAATCTCTAAATACTCAAGGAAAGAGCAAGCAATCTCACTCTGGCCCAACACACCTCCGCTCTAGAGCCAGACAATGAGGGCCTAGTGGAGGCTTAAATGGTTTGTGGCTGAGAGGTGGTGGAAAATTCACAGAAGCCCAGATGGAGACTAGAAACCCAAAGCTGTAAAACTCAGGAATTAGTATAAATTTAGTTTTGCAAAGTGGGAAAATGGCATGAGACTCCTGACTATACCATCTGGTTTAATCAAGATCACCATAATCTCTCTAAAGACTGTTCATACAAAATCTTCCAAAATCTTACCAATTGCTGGGGTTGGAGCAATGATCAAAAATAACTAACGCATCTTTTTAACACCAAGTAAATATTTTAGAAACCAATTAGAGAATGTGGTGGTAATTTTGTACACAAACATTGTATTTATGTATATAGTTCAGAAATTCTTGGGCTCACAATGGCGGTTTAGATTTTAGATAGGAATGTATTAGGGAAACTGTCAGTCTTTCCCCCCCCACCCCTTACCCCGCCGCCCCCAAGCCCTTCCTTTGGTTGGGAAATAATAGTTAACACCGTGATGACTTTTATATAAAAAAATGCAAGTTCCAAAGGTGGTGGATGAAGCACTGACACCAGCTCACCAGTAAGAGTTGATGATCTTGCAAAAAGCCAGTTCACAGCACATTTTCAGGTTGCTCTGATGGTCTATCAATTCACTAGATGAACATTTGCTGGGATCCACTTCACAGTTCTCATCTGACTCATACAAAGCTTTGATGAACTCCCCTATTTGAAGAGAGAATATGACAGATAGTAGAACTATAAACAGGGTCTTCCTAAATAGAACAATAGGACTTAGGATTCCTGTCCTAAAATGCATAATAGGGAATCTTTCTGAGATCTGACAGGGGGATACAAAAGACTGTTCATGAAGGGTCATTGCTTTGGAAACCAAGAGTTATCACCTTCCAAATATCATGTTTATTTTCTTTACCCTGGAAGTGAAAAAACAGCAATCACCACCATCATCATCATCATGGTATTTATAAAAATAACAATGATACTACTATAAACAATGATATAACTTTAAATCTTTTATCTGAAACCACAAATAAATGAGCATAAATTCATTATTTGTTATAAGGCCCCTTTACCAGGGTGAATAGTGTTATTATCTTAGGAGAAAAAACAACCCTGATGACCACACATCTCGAACTTGGACTCTGACTAACTAGCCCACTTAAGGTTTTAACTGCTAATTCTGGTACCAAACATAGATTTGAGTAAGGATGTCTAGACTTACCTCTTGTAATGGGAACAGTCATTCAATGCAGCATAAGATTGTAGCAGAACATCTCTTTATATAATCTAAATTGTTTTTCCAAATAGATTTAGCTTAGAAGCCCTGTTCATATATCCTATTCTCTAAAAGGATATGCCCAACATTCTCTGAAAGAACAAGTCCTTACCTTACATGTTTACCCACCACTATACCTGTATATATTCTGTTCCATGTTTCACAATGTTTTGTGCTTATTTGTTCATATGTCTGTCTCATCTCTAGGATGAATACCTTTGGAGGTCAGGGACCAGGTTCTATTCATGTTCAGATCCCCAGCCTATCAAATAGCGCCCAAAGCATTGCAAGTGCTCAATACATATTTATGATGCCCGGTACTATGTGTCCTTGGGTTTCTATAGGCCTGTCTGAAAGAGGAGATCTTTCAAAGACCCTTTCAAATCTGCTTATATTACTTGAAGTTCAGGCTAGTTATACTAGATTTTATGAAAGTAAATAATGATTTCTGCAAAATTAAGTAGCAGCAGTGATATAAACAGCATTTTTTTTCTAGCAAAATGGCTAATACTGAGGTAAATGAAAGCATTTAAAAATAGCTATGAGAGGATGAGAAGTGGTTATTTGAAAGAAAAATGCCTGGAGAATAGGAAACAGTGGTGCACAGAGAAGAAAAAGGCTTTGGAGCCAGACAGATCTGGGATCAAATCCTGGACCCATCGCTTAATGATTGTGGGGCCTTGAAAAATCACTTAACTAGTCTAAGTTTCAGCTGCCGTATTTGGAGAATAGCATAATGACTCCCACTCTACAGAGCTGTGGTGAGGATCTGAAATAATGCATGAAAAAAAAAAGTGTCTAATATGGTGCCTGGCATTTTTAGGGGCTCCATACAATAAGTATTGTTATGTGCAAATTAGGCAACTTTAAAATAGTTTTTCATAAAGTAAAATAACTAAAACTAGTAAAAGGCTTCTAAAAATGTTTACCAAAAGATTTGTATTCAACGTGCCCTCAAAGTCTCTATGCTATGTGCTTCTATACTATTTGTCCCTTTTAAAGAGTATCTAAATTTAAAACCAAGTCATTATTGTCAAATATTCCATGTAAAAATTGACCCATCTTTAGATTTATATTATAAATATTCTGTTTAGTAAGTTCCTTAAGGTTATACCATCCTGGGGAAATAGTACTAATATTAATAAATAATTTGTGAATTTTAAGAATATTTTTCTTTTATTCTTCAAGAAAAAGAGCCAAATAAATCAAGGGTCTGGAAGTAAACTGCCTAAAATTGCAGCCTACAATTACCTCCCCCCACCCCTGATTATGATATATTACAATCCTCCAAAACAGAGAAAATTATTTTACTTTTAAAGCTATAACTCATGCCCTAACCGGTTTGGCTCAGTGGATAGAGCATCGGCCTGTGGACTCAAGGGTCCCAGGTTCGATTCTGGTCAAGGGCATGTACCTTGGTTGCGGGCACATCCCCAGTAGGGAATGTGCAGGAGGCAGCTGATCGATGTCTCTCTCTCTCATCGATGTTTCTAACTCTCTATCCCTCTCTCTTCCTCTCTGTAAAAAATCAATAAAATATATATTTTAAAAAAAACAACCAAAAACTATAACTCATGTCTGATAATGTGGAAAATACCACATTGAAAGGTGAACCTTTTATAGGTTTGTATCCAGAAGCTGCCTACCCAATCAAAAATTACTGAGACAAAAAAAATATTACTGAGACAGATTCAACAATCCATTTACATTTGCTCTCTTGCCTTTGAAAGAAATCAGAGCCCAAGAGGGTGGCTGCTCACTACATGATGCAAATGGAAGTTTGTGCCCAAAATGTTCTGTGTTTTCCATGTGAACCATCAACTTATTACTATCTAGCATCTAATTTCATGTGCAGAAATAAGTCCACATGTATGAACATATTACTGCTAAAAAAGAATTTGCCTTTGTCACCAAGGATGGAAATCAGGCCTTATTAGGGTCTGCTTTTCTATATCTCACAGGTGGTATTTCCTGTGTGTCACAGGACATCAGTGTGCAATCTGATTTCAATCAGAAAGGTAAAGGGGGCCAACAGATGGATGATTTAAGTCGTAAATGAGGCAGAGCCTGTGAAGTAAATAGTAATGCTTTAATCAAGAGAAATGAAGATTACATAATATACCTGGTAACTTTTAACTCAATTTTCTTAGAGAATTCTTTAAGTAGTCTGGAAACAGCATCCCTTTTTTTCCTCCCAAAATGTATGAACTATAGTACAACTTTAATGATTCAGAGCGTTCAGCTATACTTAATTTAATTTGTTTTTCGGAGAATTCATTGAAAAGTCTTTTTATTTTATTTAATGCTTATGATGAAATCTTCAATTGTATCATTAGAGACTCCTGCCATAGCACAGACAATATCAGCTAGAATCAATTTCTTTAAGTCTTTGAAAAAGCACATGGTTTCTCTCTTTTTTAGTTGTAGGGATATATATTCTTATTTTTCTTACCTCCCTATACTATAAGCTCCTTGAGGGCAAAATCTATCCAACTCATTCAACATTCTTTATGGTCTACTCCTGACAGTCATATGTGCTACTGAACACATGAAATGTAGCTAGTACAAATTGAAATGTGCAATAAATGTAAAATACACATTGAATTTCAAATAGTATAAAAAAGTAAAGAATTTTTACTCATTAATAATTTTTATACTGATTACCTGTTCGTAGTTGGATAAAATGGGTTAAATAAAATGTTATTAAAATTAATTTCACCTGTGACTACTAGAAAATTTCAAGTACTCACATATAACTCCATTATGTTTTTATAGGACAGAGTTGGTCTACATTCTGTGTGAAGTACAGGGATATGGAGATAAAGAAAATGACTATGTTCTCCAAGGAACTCATGCCTGTTTTATCATGATGTGCAGTGAAGTGCCTGGCACCGTAACCTACTTTAGTGGTTGATGCCTGGAATTGCAAGTGAGTGACTTAACAGGAACTACTGAGTGAATAAAAGTCAGTTATTGTTTAAAATTTTGAAGGCCTTGAAGATAGAAACTGAGAGTTGTGGGACTTGGCAAGCGTTTCCTTGTTATTGATGCATGATAACAAATGTTAACACTTTTAAGACAGTACATTTATATCATGATGTGAATACCCAACACGTCTGGGGAAACAGGCCCCCCCCACCCCAACTGGTATTATTGTGTATCTCAGACACTTGAGGATCTTGGGGTAGCTGCACATGCTGATGGGCTTTCTCTTTCTGTACAAATTGTAATAAACCCATCTGCTGTTCCTCCACTGGTGAGTACTGCAGAGACTTCTTAAAGCCACATCTTGAATAATACTCTAGTCAGCTAGACCTAAACAACACCCAGAAGTTTAGCCCAATTTGTTTGTCTCATGAGGATGAAATAACTTAAAATCAAAAGGGGAAGAAAAGAAAATGTTTTCCTTCTCCATACCCAAGGCATCATGAAGATACTGTTGTCCCACCAACTTGAGGTATTCCTCAATGGACTTGGTGGCAATGGTATTCTCTCTGAAGATCAAGACATCATGTTCTCCACAACGATCCACCTCAGACATCACCAAGTCCGTCAGAAAATCCTGGTAGAATAATGTTCAATCAGGCAGAAAGCAACTGAATAAATAACATACATCAGAAGAGACTGATGAAATACCAGACATCCTGGGAACCCCGCTTTAAAACTAAAGCTACCAGATTCATTTGAAAAAAAAAAAAAAAGTTAAGTCAGGATAAAATCTTAGGTGTCACCACCCCTAAGTTTAAAATTCCTTCACAGATTTCTCCATTGCACTTGAGTAAGGACCATAATTCTGAGTGCAGCTGACAAGTCTCCATATGTTCTGGTTTCTGTCCACCTTCCTAGCCTTAACTTGGGCCACTCTCTGTATTCTGCTCCAGCCTCAAGGGCCTCCTTTATAGGTCCTTGAACACACCAAGTCTTTTCTAACACACGGTGCTGTCTATCCACCACAAATTTTGTGCAAATGCTGCTCTCAGTTTTGCTTCACTCACCCCATCATTCCTGCCCCAACGGTCATGAAGTTAATTCCTGAGATCTTTTGGATCTTAGTTCGTACATCCTTTCCTCAAGTGAAGTCTGCTCTGACCAACACTGCCATGAACCGCGTTAGTCAGGTCCCCATAGCGCACTTCTCGGCATTTCTCACTCTCATCACACTTTTTATTTCTGTAATTACTTGATTAATATCTATTTCCCCTAAAAGACTGTAAGCCCCATGAGGTCAGAGACAGTGTCTATTTTTGTTCACCTCTATATTTTTAAGCACTTAACAGTTCCTGCACATATTAGGTATTCAATATCTAACAGTTACGAATTGGTCCACAATATCAACATGGAATTTCTTGAACTCAACACTTTAACTTATTTTCTAGGCAGTCTGTCTGCTACACCTCCACCCCCAATCTATCCAGGGAGAAGGAAGGCCATGATGAGAAATAAAATTCTTAAGAAATAGCTGCTTCATTTCTTAATGGTCTTAAAGAATATGTTTATTGTTCAGTTTGAAATATGATATCAAATATTTTGAATGTTATGTATTCACTGGATATATCAAAGTCTCTAAAGTACAAGAACAGGGAATATGCGGATTTATTTTAAAATTAAGCATTTTAAATATTAATGGGATTTACTCTGGGTACCTTCAAGTGTGTAAAAGAGTTGTAGACTTAGGAATCACTATTACAACTCTTAGGATAAGGGGCAGGAGGAAACTTCTGAGGGTGATGGTAACATTCAGTATCTTGGTTGTGTTGGTGGTTTCAGTGGGAGCATCATCTGTCAAAAATCATTCTATTTTTCACTTTAAATGGGTATAGTTTACTGTTTGTAAATTATACCTCAATAAGGTTGTTTAAAAAATTCTGCATATGTCCTGAACTTTGAGCTACTAAAAAGCAGAAAGAACATACCCTACAATTTCAAAGATGACAATCAAAATTTCAATGACACCTCACCCCAAATTCTTGAGCTTTTTTAATGCCAGAAACCTAAACATTATTATCAGTAAATCCAACCACAAAAATTATAATCAATAGGATTATAATAGTTAGATAAGGAACTAAGTATTGAATATATCAGCATATTCTGATTTATATCAAGAAAGCATAATAGCACTTTTGTAAATAAATTATTCTATCTGTGAACGCCTCTAGGTCTGAAACACAATTTTACTGTGGCCAATTTGTATATAATGTAATAGTGACTCAGCCTAATGAAGTGAATATGCCTCATAGAGGTGATAATTACTCTAGTTCAGGCTGATCAAAGACTATCATTTGGTTGTTGTTCTTCATACAATTAACACATTGCTCTTCCTTCATCTTCCTAAATTTTTACTTATATTCAGGATGAAATAAGATTCATATTACACCAATTATGTAACATCCCTTGCTGTTTTTATTCCAAATATAGATTTAATTCCATGAAGATGCTTGCTAATACCCAGCATGCTTCTGGAATACCTCCTTCTGTAACCAGAGGATATGTCACTGGTTAATCTTAACTCAGACAATATATAATGAGGAGTAAAACCACGGTAAGAAACAACCTTGAATGTACTGTGGGATTATCATGCCCATATCACCAATTTATTTTTCAGACAATAAAGAACTAGCTGTGGTATCTATCTTCAATGCAAATGAACTTTAAATAAATATTTGTGATCTCTCCATTTTATTCCTTTAGTTTTATAATCTCTCTCTTTTCTGGATCTAAGAACTGCTAATAGGCTTCCTTCTCAATTCTTTTTTTCTTTTTTGAGCATTAGCAACAAGTATTTCTCTAATTTGCATCTCCACAGTATCATATTTTGGTGTCTTCATACAAGGTAGGGAAGAAACTTTGGGTAACGTAATCCTCCTTTCCACTTACCTTGGCTCTGCCAGTACTTTGAAGAATGTGCACTAAGGCACAGGCCAACTCCTCTTTATTTCTCACACTAATTACTGGTTCAAGGACAGAACACAGCATGGTATAGTTGCTGGTGACAAATTCTGCAAATTCTTTGTATTGTTCCATAGGCAGAATGGTGATAGTTTGGAAACGCGATTTAATTCGAATAGAAGGTCCTCCTGTCTTTCCTTTGTTCGGTGTAGGTGTACTCACTGGATACCACTTTTCTACAAATTGGCGACCAGTCACACTGGCAGAGGGGATGTTGACTAGACCTACATAATTATTCTTGTCCTTCTTTTTCTTTTTTTCCACATCTTTGTAAATGTGAACTGTGATGCTATGAAGAGGTGGAAGGCTGTAGAATTCAAAATGTTCGCCCCAGAAAATATTGTCTGCTTTGGTCTTGCTGGTTGTACGAGCAAAGAGGGTATCATCAAGGCACAGTTCACAGAAATATTTCTTTTTTGGGGCGAGGTCCTTAGCTTCAATGATCCATAAACGAAGAACATTTTCAGCTCGTCTGCAATTGTCCTATAAAGAAGTAATAAAGCTAAGTTTGAGAGCTGAAATCCCAGAAAGACAACATTTTCCTTTTGAAATAGGTGATGCCCGTGGTCGGCAAACTGCGGCTGGCGAGCCACATGCGGCTCTTTGGCCCCTTGAGTGTGGCTCTTCCTAAGCCTTAGGAGTACCCTAATTAAGTTAATAACAATGTACCTACCTATATAGTTTAAGTTTAAAAAACTTGGCTCTTAAAAGAAATTTCAAGCGTACTGTTGATATTTGGCTCTGTTGACTAATGAGTTTGCCGACCACTGGGTGATGCTGCTTATATACTTCATTACGGGTAATCCTACATAGTAAAAGCCTAATATACTAAGTATCCAGTTGTCTGTTCAACCAATCAAAGTGTAATATGCTAATGACATGCTAAGGCCTCTCAACTGCTCACTATGACGTGCACTGACCACCAGGGGGCAGAGAGTTGACCAGTTGCTATGATGTGCACTGACCACCAAGGGGCAGACGCTCCGACTGGTAGGTTAGCTTGCTGCTGGGATCCGGCAGATCGGGACTGAGCTAGACGGGCCCGACATGCCCTGGAGCCCTTCTGTGGTCCCTCCCCAGCTGGCCAACCTCTCGCATACCTCCCGGCCCCAATTGTGCACTGATGGGGTCCCTTGGCTTGGCCTGTGCCTTCTCGCAATCCGGGACCCCTTGGGCGATGTCGGAGAGCCAGTTTCAGCCCTATCCTGCAGGCCAGGCCGAGGGACCCCAGTGGTGCATGAATTTGTGCACCAGGCCTCTAGTAAATAAATAATGAAAGGAATTATTATATCATTGTTCAGGATAATAGGAAGCTCTAAACAGAATGTATCCGAATTTTACAGAGCCATATACATTCTATTTTATTTGGGTTACAAAATATCATTCTGTAACATAAGTTCTCATGTAGCTACCCTCATGCAACTCGACTGATGTCTACAAATAAAAAAAGATAAGTAGTTAAGAAACTTGTGTTCTAGTCCCATTTCTATCATGTATTAGCTTCTGATTTGGGCAGGTTACTTAAATTCTCTGAGTCTTCTTATCTACACTGGTAAAATCATGATAATAACTGCAATAAAATTATGTTCAGCATAAAATGGCATAATATGTTTGAAATGGCGAATGTGTTTAAAAAGTTCTATAAAAGTTAAGATATTATCACTGCATTTAGCTTCTATCAATTTACTGCTTATAGAGTTACACATTTTTTAGACCTCAAAGCCACTATTACCTTATTTGGTTGAACTGTCCTGCGAAGGTTTTCCATCCACTTATCTCTTTCTGAAGCGGAGTTACAGCTGAAGCATTTACTTCCACTCAAGTAGGTAACCTTCAACATAAAGGTTAGACATAAAGAAAATAAAACATGGGGCTTGAGGGCTCTAGTTTCCTAATTGTATTGTTTGAGTTAAGATATGCTATGAACCAAAATCATACTACATGAAACCAGCTTTGTGATTCTACTGGTATATCTACATCTACATCCACTTTTTGCTTTGCATCCTCACTTATCTCCTGATGAGACTACAAAGGCCAGTGAGAATTCAGCTCAGGATCCTAAAACTGTTCTGAAATACCAAAATTAAAAACCTTTCAGGACACATCTTAAATGAACTGCTAATGAATATGTTTAATTCTGAGAGCCTTAATAAAAAATAACTAAAAAGGGAAGAGAGGAGTCTCTAAAACAGCTTATCCCGTTTCTTGGGACGCTTTTGAGGCATCAAGCTCTACCCCTTCCCTTCTCCGTCTTGGCTGGAACACCACAAACTCAACCTTCACTCGCCACCTGTTCCCCTACGTCCCCCACTCCAGTTTCCTGTAATTAGAGGACCAAAAAAGAAATAATAATAATCATCATCACTATCCGGAGAGGAGAGAAAAGAATGAGCTGCATTAGCAGTCATCCTACCAGAGTCAGAAGCAGAGGGCCACTCAATCCCCTCACCCTTTGCCCATCTATATAAAAGCCCAGTGACCAGAACAGGGGAACGACCAGAACAACTGGAACGACTGGTGGCTATGACGCGCACTGCAGCAGCCAACTGGCCTAATCTGGCCCCCAACACCTCGATTGGGGGCAGGGCCAGCCGGCCAACCACCCATGGCTCCTCCCCGCGCAGCCTAACCCAATGGGCCCCCATCGTGGCGGGCCGGCCAGACCCCACCCGTGCACTAATTCATGCACCAGGCCTCTAGTGTTTAATAAAAACCTTCCACCCAGACCCCATCACCATGTCTTGTTCTCCAAGATTGCCCGCTCTCACTTCTCAAGTGCATACTACCATGTTACTAAATTACTGCGCTTTGCTAAATCTTTCTGTCACCCTCTTGAATTCCTTCTTATTCTGTGACAAGGACCTGGATCAGGTTGAGGCCTCCCTGGGTGCCCCCTAACATCACATTCATTATAATATTACTAGAGGCCCGGTGCATGATGCACTGGGGGAGGTGTCCCTCAGCCCAGCCTGCACCCTCTTCAATCTGGGACCCCTTGGGGGATGTCTGACTGCCGGTTTAGGCCCAATCCCCAGCCGTCGGAACTTCCTCTCACAATCCGGGACTGCTGGCTCCCAATCGCTCACCTGCCTGCCTGCCTGATTGCTCCTAACCGCTTCTGCCTGCCAGCCTGAGCACCCCCTAACCACTCCCCTGCCAGCCTGATCGATGCCTAACTGCTCCCCTGCTGGCCCGATCGCCTCCAACTGCCCTCCTCTGCCAGCCCGGTCACCCCTAATTGCCCTCCCTTGCAGGCCTGGTCCCCCCAAAACTGCCCTACCCTACAAGCCTGGTTCTCCCAACTGCTCTCCCCTGCCGGCCTGATCCCCCTACAACTCCCCTCCCCTGCCGGCCATCTTGCTACAGCGGCCATCTTTTGACCGCATGGGGGCAGCCATCTTGTGTGAGGGTGTGACAGTCAATTTGCATATTACCGGTTTATTATCTACACTAATAAAAGAGAAAGATGCAAACTGACCATACCTTCGCAACTCCCACCAGCCAATCAGGAGTGAGTATGCAAATCAACCCAACAAAGATGGCAGGTTAATTTGCATACACAGGCACTGAGCGGCTAAGGGCAGGGTGGAATACAGGCATTCCACACTGCCCCAGCCACTCAGCAGCGTGGGAAGGAGAAAAGGTGGCTCAAGGCCGGAACCAAGGCAGAAAGGCGGCTCTGGCCAGAGGGAAGGCGGTGCCAGCAGCCAGGGGAAGGAAAGCCCATTCTTGCATGAATCTTCATGCATTGGACCCCTAGTACAGGAGAAGATGGTATTAATGAAACTGAAAGAGTTACCAGTATTGGGTTATTGTCTTTGGAATCTATATCTCCTCCACTAGGCAACTCACCTTTGATTTCTAGTCTTTAGGAGGGTAACCTGACCACTATTATCACTTTTCTTTAAAAATGGAACATGTGACCTATATGCCTAGCACTTAACACTGGGCTTGGTATATAACCTGTTGAACCGACTTTCAAAATACAGGAAGTTCAAGTGACTTATAAGAAAAACACTAACAAGTGACTTGTCCAAACTGCTAAGTGTGCTCACATATTAACTCAATCTCAGATTAAAACCTAGTAAATTAGATCAGATTATATATTCTGATCTAATATGGTAGCTACTAGCCACATATGACTAGCGAACACCTGAAATGAATGTAACTAGTTCAAATTGAAATGCGCTATAAATGTAAAATTCACAGGAGATTTTGAAGACTTAGTACCCTCCTCCCCTAAAAAAGAATGTTAAAAAAAATCTCATTGATAAGTTTTATATTAGTGACATGTTAAAATGGTTAAGGACAATTTGTTCATTTAAGAAATCAGGCACCTGTAATGTGCCAGGAACTGTGCAAGGTGCAGGGGATTATAAAAATAAGTAAGACATGGTCCCAGATCTTAAACTGCCCATGAAACAGAAAAATTACCTTTTGGTCAATTTCCTCAGAGAATCATTAAAATTGGGGCTTAGACTTTTAGGAGAAAAATAACAAGATAGTGTTTGATATCTTTACCAATACTAAAAAACTGAAATACAAATTTAATATTATTGTTAGTCTTGTGGCCTCTGCTGAGAATGTACTAAAGAACTCATTTACTTTGAAAGCAGATTAAGTCAAAAGGAATGAGAAGCCATCATTGATAACTTTAACCACCAATAAAATTAGATTGACAGATTTCCAAGCCTTTTCCCTAGAAGTAGATAATTTCCAGTAACGAAAACTAGTTAAGATGATCAAATCATCAATACCATAGTAATAAAAACACAGGATTATTGGATAGAAGATCTGCTAGTTGTTCGACTACTCTTCCTTCTTTCTATACTTTTTTACCTCAAAGCAGAAGTCTTGTCCAAGGATGCTACTATGAAGCGGTTTCACTGATACGGGCTCCCCTCTGCCAAGATCCAGACACTCCACTGCACTGCATGGGCTCAGCAAGGACTCATGGGAACGGGACTCTTTCAGTTTAGGCAGCCCACGAGACCTAACATAGAAAAAGATATGTAAGACAATGTAACTACATGGCCAACAAGGAAATGACAGTCTAATGCAGTGGAGGCTGACAAGAAATGTATAAATAACTAAGGAAAAAATAAATGAGGAGCAAAATGAGGAGCAAATTAGTTAATCTGTAACAATAACAGTAACCATATTTATGTGGCACATATAAATCATATATATATATATATATATATATTTGTGTGTGCTCACACACAATTTTTCCTCAATAAAGCAAATACATATCATAATTGTACTAGTCTCAAGGGAGCTCAAAGCTCCAGTACAGATGTTTTTACCCTCACTCCTGTTTGGAGATGGAAATTTATACTATTCAAGGTTATCTTATATATTCTTATTTGTACAAAGGTATTATCAAAAGACATTATTTCTCCTTTTCAGATTATCCTCTTCTATTACTGATAAAATAGTAATGGCTAAATCCTTATTCTGTTTCTTTCTGCTTTGGCAGAATAAACACACACACACACACACACACACACACACACACACACACAGTCAGAGCCAAGCTTTTCAGCACAAGACCCTGCCTTTCAAAAGGTCTGATTTCCATCTCAATATGACATTCTTTTCTGGCAAGCTTTTGGTTCTATCCATGCTTTACTGTATAAATATGAATTAAGAATAAAATGCCTTGAAGAAACCTCCCACCCACAAAAGAAATGTTTAAGCTCTCATCTAGAAGAACAGTTCTTTGTGAATACCATTCAGGCATCCTGACTGATTTTGTTTCCTAGCTGTTTAAAAAAGAAGGCTGGGAATCATGACTCTTGTCACCATAGGAGCTAGAACTTTACTATCTTCCCCTTGGAGGAATTAGCAAAGTCAAACAATATAATGCACAATATTTTTGAATTCAGTAATGGATAGCCATGCAGTTTTACTCAGTAATTATATTATTTATTGGCTGAAAACCCCACAGTTTTTAATATATAAATGAATATAAAATATTATAAAACAATACATATATATATATATATAGAGAGAGAGAGAGAGCAGAAGTACCTAGTAATAGGGATAAAAAGAAATGCCTTGTGTGAAGACATTAATTTTTGTAAAATATATTAAATAAGCAGCTTCATTCATTTCCTTGAAATAACCATGAAAACAGTAAAAGGAACTGAAATATCAGAAATGTCAGAGTAGCTTTCAGTTAAATTATAAAGTAATGAGATATAGGAAATTAGCACTAAAGGCTGCTCTTTCCCTCTGTTTCCATTCTAACATCATTTAATAAACTCCATATAATAGGAAACATCTTAAGCAACAGGATTTTACTCCATTCTTTCCATTTAATGTTTAGACTAACAAACGTGTGCTCTGATATTCAGCAGTCTTTTTAAGGTCAAAAAGCCAATAATTATATTTAGCATTAATAATATACAAAAGTGTGCACAAAAGCCAACTAATGTTGCACGAAAGTATGCACAAAAGCCAAATAATGTTTTGTACATAAAAATGTAGCAGCTCCACATTTATTTCCTTTAGTTTTACTGGATAAGATAATGACATGTTATATAATGCAACAACTATAAATAATTAAATGCTAAAATAATTTTACTTTAATGTGATTAGCATGCAACTTTCCCACTATGCTTCACAGGAAGCTTGGTTGAGGCAATAGGATACTGTAATCTTTTTTAAACATACAGAAAACAACAATTCCAGCCCATTTTCCCAGGAGGAGTTATTTGGACGGAAAAAGCCTCACACTCTGATAGTGAGCCTCACAACAGGAAACCAAAAGGCATATTTAACATAGAAGGAGGGAAGACAAAAGGCTCACTTTTATTTTTAAAAATTCTCTAGGAAAATATTATAAAACAGAAATTAATTTTATTTCAAACAAAATAAATGTCTACCTACATGAAGCAATTGTACAGCCAACTGGCAGTGCAACCCCAAAGCATAGCGGTGCCACATGTCACGGTATAGCAAGTCACTTTCTAAACTACATCTCAGAAAACAACTCTCTGTTTAGAAGACAAGAACCAATAGAAGATGGTTTCCCTGATGCCTTCAATTACTGATAACATCTTTGGATCAATGTTTTCCAGGCGTAATTTCAAATCCTCAACAGAAGCAGAACAGAAAGACAAACAGCAGAACATGAAGTCATCTTCTGAACAGACGGCAGGATCGGTAATATTCCTTCCTCTCTTTCTCAGACTGCATCAGCCCCTTAGGTAACACAAACAAGGTTCCTGGGCTCTAGGCTGGGCTGTTGCCATGGTGCTACACCTATAAGGAGATTAGAGCTGAAGGCAGCAGGGAGAAGCTGCAGCTTGAAGGACTCAAGGAGCATGCTCTGCAAGCTTACCACTTTAAGAGAGGAAGAAAGGAATGGCAAGGTCCTCACCCACTTCCATTAACAATTTCTCATAGTCAGAGGCTGTAGGAAAAACTGAGGCAACCTGGGGGTGGAGGAGAATCTCTTAACTCTACTAGGAAACAAAGCTGAGAAATTTTAGCTTGCTTCATATGATTCCCTGCCTCCTGTTAGAAAGTATTTGCTACATTCTACCTTGCAAGTACAATCTTTCTCTCACATCTATTCTATTTTCTGTGCAGTGCTTACTCTAATGTTTCTAGGTATGATTTTACATTTATCTTATCTGGGTTACACATTCTTTTTTCTTTTAGAAAAAAATTGGGTAAAATTCTTAATTCACTGAATTTCCAATGCTTAACAAACTTCATTTCGATACTGAGGTCTAACTTCCAAACATAGCTATAAACAGATTTTGCAACAAAGTTATTTGGAATTAGAATTCAAAACTCCTCCCAGTTACTGAAACAGCATTAAAACATAGTTCAGAATCTCCTATTGTTCACTATTTATGTATGTATGTATGTGCACATACTTACACCCACCCAATGAACTGAACCCCAAAGTCATTAATATGTTCCACATTACTACTGAATAAATAAGCAAGCCCTTCCTGTATTGGGAAGAAAGTATCTCTTCGAAGACAGAAGTAATTCCCAGAGAAGCAGGATTACAGTAAACAGTAAGATCAAGTAGCCTGGGAATGGCTGGGGGATGGGTGAGTGGGGATGGCATTATCTGTGCAAATATTTATACATAATAGCATCAGTAACCTCAAATCCCCTCTAAGTCATATTTACCATCTCCTATACCTTCATAAGAATTGATTTTCTTAGATCTGCTAAACAGAGAATTTTAGCAGCTGGTAAGGCAGCTTACTTACTTCTCTAATGGAAAGCAAAATGTGAATTTATTGAGAGAATAAAAATTCAAAACATTTTTTCCAGTCCACTTTGACAATGACCCTCATCAAGAAACCTAACCTTGAAAGTGAATCCCTTGAGTTCTTTCCCTGACTCACACCCACACCCCTACCCACCAATGCCAAACACCGTGTAAGGATAATTCAGGGCTCCAATTTGACTATTTCTTGCTTTAATCATGAAACTGCTTCCCAGAAGCAATATTAGTTCTTAGTAGTAACACCATGGTTTTACATTTTGTTTTAAGATCAGCTGACAACCTTGATTTCTGTGTAAGATCTAAGACCTCCCTCTAGCAATGTGAGAGGTAAGGGTTAAAAATCTAACTGCTTTGCAGATGAAGATTACCTGCAGCTTCTGACCGCTTGAAGAGATAAACTACAGGCAGGAGAGGCTTTCTATTACTTACTACAGTGAGTGACTATTATATTGCTTTAACACACATGCGTATCTGAAATGAGTCTTAAAAGACAAATGTGAAGGGGTGGGGTATGAGGAGCCAACACATACACCACTGGATACAGTGATGATGAAGAAAAAGGGAGTCAACTTAACTTTGATTAGTGCAGTGTTAAGTAAAACACAGCTGGATTTTACTCAGCTTAATCATACAATTTGTTAAAAAGCCAGATTTCCCCCAAAGCACCAATAGTGCTTGGATGTGCTAGCTCAATCTGCCACATGTTTAGATTCAACCCTAAACTTGGGAAACTTTTCATTAAAAATGCTTATTGCCACATAAAATCCTGTACTCCAGTGCAGGTGAATTTCTGCTGGCTTGGCAGTCCTGACTCCAGATTGCTCCACTGAATTCTTGAAGAGACAGCTCAGCCATAAGTGGGTGCAGCAATGTATATTCGCAGCAGTTGGACTCACCTGAAAATTTCCCAGGTAGTAATTAACAAAATTTGTTTATCCTTACACCGCAAATTTACACAGGGTCTAATCATTTTTTTAAAAAAAATTGCATCTGAGCTCTCACTTTGGGAAAAATATAGCTTTGTTTCCCAATTTCAATTATTTTTCAAACCTGGTATCCATGAAACATCCAACTGATGTTTTCTGTTTGTAAAAGCATATCCTTTCCTATATTACAATGCTAAAGGTTTCCCTTCATGAATTAAAGGAGAAAGAAAGAAATTAAAGTTCATTCACCAGAGTTCTACTTGTGTGTCAAAAAAAAAAAAAAAAAAAAGTCCTTCTAGCTGCACTGGGTATCCGCTGCAGTTAAAGCCAGTTCCCGCTGCTTCTATTACTCACTGCTTTTATGTTAGCTTAAAAGAAACCCACACAACCAGCCACACAAAAAGCTATTTATGGAAACATAACATACACTGCTGATCTTCCTTCTCCCTGTTCTCTGCCTCTAGACAGGATGGTCTAATGAGCCCAGCTGCTAATGGTAAAAAAGGATACTTGTCAACCTGAGTTGTCACTTAAAATGAACAAACACATGGGAAGAAAATATATCATCATAGACAAAAATGACATTCAAGGTATTCTAGTACAAATACACATATATACAATGAAGTTGGACACAGAGGAAGACAAGATTATAAATATTAAAACATGTTCTGGAGGGCAGAAAATTCAACTAGCCTCCAATATGACAATCTCTTTACAGAAATTGTACCATATTCCTTTTTTGTCCTTAAATTACAAATGGAATAAACTCTACTATGCCTACTAAACAATTTAATATAAACACAACTATACTGAATTAAAAAACACCCATGAAACTAAACCAAACCACACTCATAAACTAACTCAACTAACATACTTGCTATTTAAAGGGTGAATGAAAACACTAATAATTTTTCTTTCTCTTTTTCTGAATTTTGTTAGACTTTTAAAATCTCATCATTGCCATAAAATTAAGTATGGGTGAAAAGAGGGTAAACGAAGGAAAAATTGATGGAGTTCAATGACATTTACTTGTTAATCATTCTTAAACCCATGACTATTTGCTTTCTCATTAGTTTCTAGTTTGGCTGAATAAATGAATATATGTATGAATCCATTTATCGATCAATAATTACTTGGTGTGCAAATATGTCAGGCACTATGTTACGAGTAGATGAAAAAAAGACAATGGAAGACAGACTCCCTATAACTGGCTTGGCAGGAGCAACTTTGCAGTTTTGATTAATATCTTAGACTGAACAAGAGCTAAAAATCATAAAACTTCTAAAATCTAGAAAAAAACATATGTGAAAATCTCTTGGGACACCAAAAAACCCCATAAACATTGCTGGTGGGAATGTAAAACAGTACAGGTACTCCAGAAAATAGTTTGATAGTCTCTTATAAACCTAAACATGTACTTACCATACAACCCAGCATTGCATCCTTGTGTGTTAACACCAGAGAAAGGAAAACTTATGTGTATACAACTGTTCACAGCAACTTTATTCATAATAGGTAAAAACTAGAAACAACTCAAATGTTCTTCAGTGGGTGAATGGTTTAACCAGCTCTGATACATCCATACAGTGAATACTAGCCAGCAACATGAGGAACAAAACTATTGATAGATACAACCACTTGGATGGATTTCAAGGGCATTCTATTTAGTTGGGGGGGGGGGGGGGGGAAGGGCAATCTTAAATGGTTCATACTATATGATTCCATTTATATAAGATTCTTGAAATAAACCTATAGAAATGTAAAAAAAAAAAAAAAAGCAAAAAAAAAGCAAAAAAAAAAGCCCTGGCTGTGGATAGAGAGTCGGCCCAAGGACTGAGGAGTTCTAGGTTCGATTCCAGGCAAGGGCACATACATGCCCAGGTTTCAGGCTCGATCCCCAGTAGAGAGCATGCAGGAGGTAGCCGATCAATGATTCTCTCTCATCATTGATGTTTCTCTCTCTCTCTCTCTCTCTCTCTCTCTCTCTCTCTCTCTCTCTCCTTTCCCTTCAATAAAGATATGTTAAAAAAAGAAAAGAAATGTAAAAAAATTACTGGTTGATAGGAGACAGGAAAGGATGGGAGAGGCGGGTATGACTGTAAAGGGGTAGCAGGAGTTCTTTCTGGAAAAGGAACAATTCTGTATCTTGATTGTGGTAGTGTATAGGTAATCAATGTATACATAAGATAAAACTGCAGAGAACTATAAACACACATAAATGAGTGCATACAAAAATTGGAGAAAACTTAAAAATGTCTGCAATCTAGTTAATAGTATTATACCCATGTTACTTACCTAGTTTTGATACACATACAATTATAAGATATCACTACTGGGAAAGCAGGGAGAAAGGTTTGCAACCTATGTACTATTTTTACAACTTATTTTGAGTAGTTAAATTCAAATTAAAAGTTAAAGAAATAGTTTTAAATAGGAGAAGCTCAAGAACACTACACTCAGTTTTAGGTATCTCCTGAGAAAGAACAAACAAGCTGAGCCTCAGAATAGAGAATATTACTTTGAAGGTTTTTATTTGAGGGACATGTGCTTATCTTTACCCCAAAACTGGTGGATTTGAGCAGCACTTCCAGAGTAAAGTTGGCAACCTGACAGGCATTTGGAATCCTGGAATGCCTGACAATGTAGTTGACCACCGTTTTTCAGTATTTCCAATTTTTCAAACTTTTCAAAGTATATTTGAATGAAAGGCAGAAATATCAGAGTCTTCTCCTATCCCAACACCCTCCTACATAACATGGCTTTAATGTGAAAACGCTGCCAATATTGATTCTAGGAAATCACTTTACCAGCTTTTATCTGATTAGATGGCTTTGGAACAATAATGACTTTGTGACATCCTATTGATTTTGCCTCTAAAATGTTCCTCCTATCTTGTCTCTGCCTCTTCATTCCCATTGCCACTACCCTCTTCAGAGCCCTCATTATTTCTTACAAATAGCTTTTTGCTAAGTGGCCCCCCAAACTTAGTCTCTGCAAACAAAGTCATTTGAAATTCCACTGCTGGATTAGTCCATACATAGCACAAATTCTGATTAGGTCATTTCCTTACCAAAAAATGTTTAAAGGTTTCCCATTGCTTATACAACCAACTCCCGACTTCTCAGTCTGACATTCAAGGACTGCCCTGTGTTTGGAATATTGGACTGAAAATAACTTCCACTCAGAATTTTGCAGACATTGCTCCACTAACTTCTGGTTCTCAACATTTCTGTTAAGAATTCCAAGGCAGTCCTCCACCCCTTCTTCATATGTAATCCACTTTTTCTTTCTAGAAGCTTTTAAGATATTTTTTAAGTCTCAATGTTCTGACAGTTCATGATGACGGGAAGTGATGTGTAGTGTGTTGGGGGAGGAGGGGTGTCTTCTTTTTTTCATTCACTGTGCTGGGAATTTGGTGGTATTTCCAATGTGGACTTTTATGTTTTCTTGTTTTAGGAAATTTCCTTGTACTATTTCTTTAATAACTTCCTCTCCAATTTTTTTTCTATGTTCTCTTTTACTAAAACCTTTTGGGTTGATTTTTCTCATTTTCTGTTCCACTTTCTGGGAAAGGGATGTGACTTTAGCTTTTATATTTTTAATTTCCAAGCTCTCTTCCTTGTTTCACTGGTGTTCCTTCTTGCTATTGTCTCACGGATACACAATCTTATCTTTTAAAAATATTCACTATGTTCTGAAGTTGTTTTTGGCTCTATATATTATCTCTGTTTCGTTTGGGTTCTTTTTCCTTCCTCCTATTTATTTGTCTTTCATGTTGGAGACTTTTCTCAAATATCTGGAGAATCTTGGCTATCTGTTTTTACTTAAGAGTAATGCACTAAAAAGCTCAATGGAAGCTTTGTTTGCTGGAGTGGAGCTTATAGACTAATGAGGCTCATTGTAAAGTACTTCCTGGCCAGCTCTTTAAAAAAATAATTTAACATCTTTATTGACATATAATTCACATACCATAAAACTACCCATTCAAAGTATATTTCAGTATACTCAGAGTTGTGGAATTATCACCACAATCTACACTTAAAACATTTTCATCACTCCAAAAATAAACTTCATGTCCATTAGCAGTCATTCCTCATTTATCACCCTCTGCCCCCACATATCGCCAGCCTCTGGCAACCATTAATCTACTGTCTCTAAATATTTTAAAGATTTGCCTATTCTGGACATTTCATATAATTGGAATCATTATATGGTCTTTTGTGACTGGCTTCATTCACTTAGCATACAGTTTTCAAAGTTTACCCATGTTGTACCATGTATCAGTACTTCATTCCTTTTTATGGCCGTATCATATTGCACTGTATGAATATATTGGTTTTTAATTCTTTCATCAGTTGATGGACGTTTGGGTCATCACTACTTCTTGGCTTTTAATAATGTTTCTATAAACCCTGATGTACAAGTGCTTGGGGTGACATATGTCCTTTTTCTTATGCACCAACTACAAAGCAGTGATGTAAGAAACTCAAGAGAATATAATCTTTTGGTAATCCAATTCAAGAATTCCTGTAGGTTACCTAAAGCAAAACGGAATAGAAGAGAGCATTCTGTTTGAAAATAAGAAAGTGATATTTGGTGCAAGTTTAAAAAATAAAGTACAACTCGTGTAAAAACTATCTCTTTGTCTCCCTCATTTACACAGGATGCTGCAAAGCTGGCTATTGAATTGGGAGTGTTTTAGTTGCTGCACAACCTCCTTGTTCTTAAAAAACCAATATTCTGAAAAAAATTACCATTCCCTTTTATTAAAATATTTATAAAATGATTTAAATTCTTATAATGATAAAAGTTGCAGAATAATAGGAATCTAAGGAAAAGATATGAGGAGAAAAGATCAGTTTTTTAAAGATAACCTTAATACAAAGAGGTATAATAGAGATAATGAACAATACAATTACACTGCAAATTGAATAGACTTGCAAATTTCACAGAACACCTCTAATGTATTTCAGGGATAAGGAGAGTAGATAAAGCAGTAGTTCTTATCAACTCAGTATGGAAGACACATTTCTTCCTCTACAAAATGAGAGTAATTCTTTCTGGCAAGTCTACAGTCTGCTATTACAGAGATTATAATCCATATTTTTGAAGTTTGTTTTGCAGATAACTGAAAACAATGGACTTACTGAAACAAAAGAAACCCAAGTATAAATAAGAGTATCAAATATGAAAGGCAGATATGAGTTCAAATGTGACTTTGGGCAAGTCTCTCGATCTCTTTTGCCTTAGTTCTTCATCTGTAAAATGAGGATAGTAATAGTAGTACTTAGGGTTGTATTACATGAGAAGCTACATTAAAAAGGCTTGGCACATAGTCAGTATTCAATAAATACTGATGATGGTGATGATGTGTCAAGATACAATAAGTGCTATTTCCTAGATTTTATTTATTAATGATGGAATATGAAGTATTAAAAATGTATCCATCCTAGCACACATTCAATGATTTTGGAAGGTTGTTATCATTAGTGAGCTATGCATTTGGGGTTTACTCAAGCTGGTAGCCCTAGTTATTGAAATCCAGGCCTCCTTTTCATAGATGTCTTCCAGATGCCACTGAAAAGCAATAAGACCTATTCCATATGCTTAGAAAACATAGCAGTGAAGAGTAGGACTCTGGAGCCAAACTGCCAAAGTTCAAATACCATTTTTGCCACTTATAGGATTACTAGAGGCCCGGTGCACAAAAATTTGTGCACTCATGGGGGTCTCTCAGCCCGGCCTGTACCCTCTCGCAGTCTGGGACTCCTCGGGGGATGTCCACCTGCTGGCTTAGGCCCGCTTCCCGGGGAATTGGGCCTAAGCTGGCAGTCAGACATCCCTCTGGCAGCCCAGGAGCCCTCGGGGGATGTCCATTTGCCAGCAGGGACCAGGCCTAAGCTGCAGTCGGACATCCTTAGTGCTGCTGAGGAGGTGAGAGAGGCTCCTGCCATCACTGCTGTGCTGGCAGCCTGGCTTGTGGCTGAGCAGAGCTCCCCCTGTGGGAACGCACTGACCACCAGGGGGCAGCTCCTGCATTGAGCGTCTGCCCCCTGGTGGTCAGTGTGTCATAGTGACCAGTCATTCCCAGTCGTTCTGCTGTTAGGGTCAACTTGCATATTACCCTTTTATTATATGCCTGGTGCACGGGTGGGGGCCGGCTGGTTTGCCCTGAAGGGTGTCCCGGATCAGGGTGGGGGTCCCGCTGGGGTGCCTGGCCAGCCTGGGTGAGTGGCTGATGGCTGTTTGCAGGCTGGCCACACCCCCTTCAGGGTGGGGGTCCCTGCTGGGGTGCCTGGCCAGTCTGGGTGAGGGGCTGAGAGCTGTTTGCAGGCTGGTCAAGCCCCCCAGCAGGGACCCTCACCCCTTGAGGGTGTGGCCAGCCTGGGTGAGGAGCTAATGGCTGTTTGCAGGCTGGCCACAGCCCCTTCAGGGTGGGGGTTCCCCCTGGGGTGCCTGGCCAGCCTGGGTGAGGGGCTAATGGCTGTTTGCAGGCTGGCCACGGTCCCCAGCCACCCAAGCTCCCAGTGAGGCTGGCTGGAAGCAGGTATTTGGGATTTATTTAGCTTCTATAATTGAAACTTTGTTGCCTTTAGCAGAGGCCACAGCCGGCCAGGGCAAGCGGGAAGCTTGGCTTCCTCCATCGCTGGGGCAACCAAGCCTCCTGATTGCTCCAGCTCCGTGGCTGCTGGCTGCCATCTTGGTTGGGTTAATTTGCATACAGTCGCTCTGACTGGCTGGTGGGTGTGGCTTGGGGCATAGCGAAGGTACGGTCAATTTGCATGTTTCTCTTTTATTAGATTAGATAAGAGGTTAACTTCATATCGTATAGGATTATTATAGAGATTAAATAAGATAATGTATATAAAGCATTTGGTACAGTGCCCATAAAAATGTTAGCTATCATCATCATCATCCTCATCACCATCATCCCTTATAGTCATTCTATAAAAAAAAAAGGCATATCTCTGACCAGTAGAACTTGATTCTATAAAACAGCACTATGTATCCATACATTCTCTAATATTATAAGATTCTTAAACTGGCTAGGTATTTGAGCCAACATTTTGGACCTTGCTTTAACCTGAGCAAGACAAAAAAGTAAGTTTTGTATTGGATATTTCCAATTGTCATTGATGCAAAGTTACAGATGACCAACATGCCTTATCAAACAAAACCCACTGTAAAACTGCTTTTTCTGTTTTAAGCAAGTTAACTTCCTACCTGTCATCTGTATTGCGAAGGGATGGAAGCCGAAAGCTCGTGTTTCTGTCAAGCTTTGATTGACTTTTGGTCCTCTTGATGGAGCCTTTCAGGCGCTTGCTGAAGAACCCCTAGAATGAAAAGGCAGAGGTGATGGGAGAGAACCAGAAGGGAACCCTGCTGTCTCCAAATTCTTCTCCACTACCTTTGCAAATGATATTCATATTTTTATAATGAAGACCAGAAACAGAGCTCAGCATTTAATTTTTTAATTTGTAAATAATAGTTGCTTGAAACCACTTGATAATGAGATCACATTTTTTTCTTCTATCATAATTGGGATAAATTAAACTTTTTGATAGCACTTAATTTCTTATTTCTTTGTTTCTATACTAGCAATAGTAGAAAAACTAATTCTAACAACATATTTTAAAAAACATAACATAATATAGAAAAATATAGAAGATGGTGTCACCAATTTCAATAGAAATAGGATCCAGTAATTTTCTGAACTAATTTAAAGAAAAACAGACAGAGAACAGCATATACAAAGGCCCTGAGGTGAGAAGTTACTTGGCTCATTGAGAGATTAAAAAAAAATTAAGTAATCAGTACAGATTAATATGTTGGTGGTCTCAAAAGTGTTAAAACTTGGTCTATATCAAGTTGGATATATTTGTAAAATTAAGTTTCAAATGTAGAGAAACTATTTTAAAATGAAATAAGTATCATTTATGAAACCACTGAAGTATCTAAAATTCAGAAGAACAAAGTCCTTTGTAGTTTTTGGCCCCTGCTTGCCTCCTGCCACTTTCCACCAAACTATCTAAAGTTCTTGAACATCTTCCTAGTCTTAGCACCTGGTAAATAATGGTCTTTCAATAAAAAGTTTGTTGGCTCTAACAGATTTGGGTCAGTAGATAGAGCATCAGCCTGCAGACTGAAGGGGTCCCGGGTTTGATTCTGGCCAAGGGCACATGGCTGGGTTGCAAGCTCAATCCCCAGTGTAGGGGATATGCAGGAGACAGCCGATCAATGATTCTCTCATCACTGATGTTTCTATCTCTCTCTCCCTCTCCCCTCCTCTCTGAAATCAATAAAACATATTTTTAAAAAAGTTTGTTGAGTAAAAGGCTAAACACAGGAATGAATGACAATGGTCACTGTTTTCAAGAAACAATTCTATTGTGGGCAAATGAAAGGACACCTTATAGAATATATCAAAATGCCTTGAGAGAATGTTATAATTCAAAGTATTCTGACACATGGAAAAAGATCCTAATCACCTTGAGATTATTATTCTTATAGAAGCTATATCCAGTATATATTTCCATAAGGAAGAAAAAGAAATATCAGCATGTCAAACCTTTTATATTTTTTTAGTTACCACCATATCCACTATTTTGGGGTGAAGGCTATATTAATCAGGGTAAGCGAGGTTATGCTTATCTAATAACTCCACAATCTTAGTGGTATAAACCATGCTACATGTCTATAAGCAGATCAATTAAGAAGTTGGAGACCCAGCTTTATACTGTTCTGACACAGAGACTTTGGCTAAGAGAAGCTCCATCCATGTGCTCCTATACTTTCTGCAACAGGATAAAGGAAATGCAACAAATTATGTAACAGCTGTTAAAACTTCATGTCACTTATGGTATCATTTCACTGGACAAAAAAGGTCACATGCCAACACCTAATTTTAATAGGGAAAGGATGTGCAATCCTACCATGTATCTAAAAAGAGAACTGGAAATATTTAATGAATCAGCAGAGTGGACTACTACAGTATTCTTCTATGTCAAGTGTTTTGTAAACACACAGGCATTCTTTCCAATAGAAAAAATGGAAACAAATTTATTTAAATCAAAAGTAGAACCATTTTGCTGACTAAAAAAAATGCTTATGCCATTTCTCATTGTTCTTATATACCAAAGAATAACGGTAAAAATTTCTAGAAAATACCACGTAGACAAATTCCTTAGGCTGTTTTTATCCCTTAGGCTATTTCTGTTTGTTTGTTTTGTTTATTATGGGTTTACAGAGATTGATTGACAAGGCTGTCATTTGAAGACCATATTTCTTGGAGACAGGCATTTGTCTGGTCTCCTGTACAATCATAGCGTAATTAGGAAAAGTTACTTTTATTTGTTCTCCAAGGTAAAGGCTTATTTACACTGTCTCTGATTCAACAAGTCACTACATTTGCTCAGAACTGTAGTCAGCAAACCAGACCTAAGTTTATAGAAATCTATTAGGATTTGTTTACGGTTGTTTAAAAAAACCACTGGTGTAAGTTGAGATCTAGCCCAGGGCTTGACCAAACACCATATATAAATACATTTCTAACAAACACAGTTAAGCAGTTAAGTGAGAACATACTAAATGTTCACTCATATAGTACTCTAACTTGCCCCTTTTGTGGCACTTACAGAATACTTCATTTAATCCATTTATTTAATAAACACTTATCTTGTGTCTATTTAAATTTTATTTCTATTTTATGTCCATTTATTTTATGTAAAGCAATGTACTAGGTGTTATAGAGATTCAAAGATAAAACAAACATACTCTACCCTCAAGGAGTTCATATAATATAGGATCTAGAAACTAAATATAAATATATATGACACAATTAGGAAGATACATATTCTTAATGCCTGGCATATTTAATAACAAAATAAGTTACCTTATTTCTTTGAACCTAGCACACCACCGATTGTCATACCGTTATTTTATGTATGCTAAGAAGAAAGCTGCCAATTAAATTATAACAAAATGCTTTACCACTGAGATCTTTTATTCTGTGTTAAGGAAATTTTTAAAAATGTACTTAGGCAGATTTTGTCACATATCACATAGTATCTTTATAAAAAGAATATACATAAAACAAATTGGTTAAGGTAGTCCTAATGCTTCTTCATTCTCTGAGCTACTGTATGACTCAGAGGAGTTGTCATTCACGTTTTTTCACAGACCATCATGCTGTATTCTTTTGAGAATGTTGAAAAAGAGGTTACATCATCTGGAGAAATAAGTGAAAATTTTATGGAAGAATGGAATATGCCAGACCCGAAAGATAGACTGAATTTAGGTTTTGGGGTGCCAAGGATTACAGCATGAGAAATGGCATGGAGGTAAGAACACACAGGTTATACATTAAGTAGATTCAGTCTGGCTGGCGTATGATTAGGAGTAGTGGAAAGTAAGATAAGAAAGGCAGTTTATCCAGCTATTAATGTATAATTATTGCTTCCACTGTCCTTTAAACTTTTGAAGGTAAGTATAGGGCTATATATCTATCTAATTTCTGCCACAGTGTCTAAACTTTATTTAGTGTTCAATAAATATCTGGTAACTATATACATGAAATTATGGTTATTTGTGGAACACAGATAAAGGAAACTTTAAAATAGCCGTGATATTTCACAGAGGTAGTAGAATCTGCTATATAAAATTCTTTTTTTTCATCTTCTTGACATGACTGAAACATGGTTTTCACCTGAGAATACAGTTTAGCTTAGAGTGCTAAATGATGGAAGTTTTTCATTCTCCTTTGTCCAATATTCGGTGGTACCCAGGCTGAGGTGCTAGGATTTTCCAAGCTTACCATGACAGCTTCCAAACCATTATTCCATAAAATAATGGTTTGGAGTCAAATTATTATTTCATAAGATAATTTTATTCCATAAAATTCTGGTTTGAAATAAAGCATATTCTTGAGGTTCACACCATCTTGATTTAGTATCCTGTATTATTCTTTGCTGTTCTCATGAATTAATCTCTCCTTCAATTTCCTTTATTCATTAAGGACATTAGCCCCTAGCTTGCAATATTTTCATCTCTTGACTCCTAATACCATACTAGTAAATAAACAGTTAGTGATCCATCTACTATCCTTGCTTCACAATTCCTTGACTCCAAAACCCTTATCCTCCTCTCCAGCCACCCACTCCTAGAGCCATAACCTAGATCTTATCATCATTCAGAGTAACTCCACCTCAGTCATCTTAAGCAGTAATCTTCACTTTTGACCTTTCTTCCTAACCATATATTTCTCCCAATACATCTGCTCTTCAACTTCACAGAAACCTCCAGTCTCTTGATCATCCCATTTTTCCCTGTCCCTGTTTTCTATCCAACATGGTCAATCATTTGAAGCTATTTAATAACCAACAACCTCCATTCTCTTAATGATCAGCTACCCAAAATAAAAAACTGGGCCAATGTTTAAATTCTGATCCCATGCCTAAGCCATTCAGGAAGACCACATAGGCAAACATACTGATGCCACTAAAAATTCACTATCTCCAAGCTAGGCCAGTCTTCTGTCCTGGACCAACTATGCACTGAGCCTTCCAGCAACATTACCTACTCTGGGAGCCTCAGAGTGTATGACATGCCTATTTTCCCAATGGTCCCCTTCTGAGCAATTCCTTAAGTACAAGTCGCTATGCTTTGCAATTCTTCTGCTCTGGCTATAGCTGACTGGACTGGGGTGGATAACTGATTTAAAGGTACCTATGCAAGTGGTCCTGGTAAAATTCTGCCTGTAGGATATGGTTTCATCTGGTTTCTACTAACCACTCAAGCCTGATCCCTGGCCATTTCTTGCTTCATGCTTTACACCCCAGCAACTCTAAAAGCCTATACACTTCTCTACATTCACCAAGCATCTCTGCTGTTGCTCATATTTCCTCCCTTGTCCTTGGCCAAGTTACTCGCTCAGACTCAGCTCATGGATGATCTCCTCCAGTGTGTCTTTTTGGACACGTCCTGACCTTGTTCTAGATTAGGTGCCCCTCCTCTGTACTTCCAAGTATCTATAAATAGCTTTAGCCTTACACTTAGCACACTGCATGCCTACTTATATGCCAACAGTCTTCCCTACTAAACCTTCAACTCCTCAGGGCAGGGACTAAACAGTCTTTGCATTCCCAGAACAGGTCTGAGATCTGGCATTCAGTTCTACAAATGTTGCAGAACTGAAATAAAATAGACAGTGGAATGAATAAAAGCCATCATGCTGTTTTTGCTGCAATTGCCATAATAGAAAGAGCAGGGAGCTCTGAATCAGAAAGTGCGGCTTCAAATACTGGCTCCAATTTCTAAGTTTCTGATTCCTTATTTATAAAATGAGGATTTTTCCTAGGACCATTCCAAAGAATAAGATAACTGAATACAAAAGTACTTTAAAAGTAACGGAAAATGGGTAGTGAGACTACTGAATAGGCTGGGTGAAATCACAATTTTTCCTCCTAGAAGCTACTCCACAAAGGAAGGGAAGGAAACTAGAAGTTCCACAGTAGCCAGGAGTTTTGGCTGTTTTGTTCAGTGATGTATGCCAGTGCCTACAGTGATACCTGGTACACTATAAATGTTCCATAAACATTTGTTGACTGGATGAATTTTCTGAAGCTTTCCTGGGTATAAAAAACTGGCCAGGTGCTTTCCAATATGTAGTACTATTTAACTGATGCCACATTCTAATTCCTCTTCAAATACTCTAGGTACTATAGTATAATGTCTTTTCCCCATGTATACTATAATTAATTTCTACACATATCTTATTATATAGTTATATATCACAAAGAAGCAGAAATGCAGTATGTTAAAAACTATGAACAAACAAAAAACCCACTAGTGTGACAACCAACTTAGAAAAATGTGCCCCTAGGACTCCTATCTGTATAATTAAACTAAATTGAAACCCTAATGATATTCTTTTCATATGCAAATGATTATATGGACACTGAGAGAAAAAATCCAAATATAAAATTTAAAAATAGATGCCAAGAGGAAGATGCTTCTCTTTCTTTTACCTAAAGTTATGATGTTTATATATTATGTTAATGTGAAGAGTAAAGGATGCTCCTACAAGCACACTCTAGAAACCCAACAGCATAAATGGAAACAAAGGAAAAGACTACAAATGAACTGATCTCATTCTTCTCACTGACACCAACCTAATCTGAAATAATACTAATAAACCTCAAAAGAAATTCTACCTCATCTAATTCTCCTCTGAAATGCTGATTCTTAAAGAGTACAATTCTTAAAAAGAGTGTACAGCTTATCATTTTAAACAGCAAAGTTGTCATCGCAATTGATACAACTTTAATTAGTTGGTACTCACTATTTTCTGTCAAAATAAGGCTTAAAATTAGCAACTGCCAGGAAAGAGCCAAATGCTGCCTTTCTCGGTAGCTTGGTAAATGTTAAGATAATGACAAAAGTTATTCACCACCTGCAAACTGGAGTAACCCCCGAAGACTAAACTTGGCTACCAGGGCATCATTGGTAACTGAAATAGAACTGCTGCCAGGCAACCACGCTTCGAAGCCTCAGTGGTGGCCATGAGAGACGCTGACTTGCCAGTGTCCTATTGTTTCTGTTCCCTTAAGACATGGTGAAGTGGAGGCAGAGAAACATGTCATCACCTTTCCCACAAAAACACAGTGATGTGCAGCAGAACCCTGCTTCAATCCTGTCTGAGGCTTTCATTTCAGCGACCACACAAGGAATTGTACAATTTTAGGTGATTAAGTAATTTGAATAGTTCCTTAAAATGGTATATGACTCACACTAAGAAATGCCACCTTGTCAACTAGAAAGGACCCAGGTGAGAATTGTTTTCATTCTTGCTTTTAAAGTTTTAGTTTAATTAATAAATTAATCTCTGTGTATTCTACATACTTTAGCAGTTCATATTAAGGACTGTAATTACCCCAGAAGAAGGGCTATGTCATATATAAATTATTCCCTTCCTTGATCTCTTAATATAACTTAGAAACTTATAGATGTTCAATAAATGTTGACCAAAATCTAACTGTAGAAAATTAATAAGAAAAAAGGAAAAGGAAGGGTAACTGAAAATTACCCTTGGGAAACTCCATTTTCCAATCATCATATTTTATTTACTTAGTTTATCTTCCAGGTATTGGAAATCCAAGACAAGAAGGAAAACTCTAGGTAAGAATAATAATAAAATAACAAACAGATACAAGGTGCATTACAGTTCACAAGCAGTTTTAATGTGGGTAATTCCTCCCCTAGTGGAGGTGTTCAGGTTTTGGATAGGCGTTGTTTTTTGTTTTTGTTTTTTTTTGCAACTTTAAACATCAAAAGAAAAGGTTTTATCATAAATTAAAATTGTTTCCCTAGACCAGAGCTGATGCTTCAGAATCTCTGTGTGTGTATTTGTGATAAACATCCAAAGCTTCTCTTTTATTAAGCAAAATAAAACTTTTATTATAAAACTTTTAAAAATATAAAAACAGAGAAATTAACATATTAAACATCCTTTAATCAGATCTTGATTCTATTAGGTTAAATTAGAATGTAAAAGTAAAATATGTGTATATTATAATAGATAACAGATATTATAATAATAAACGTTGACTCCCATTTGACCCAGTGATCCCACTTCTAGGAATATATCCCAAGAAACTAGAAACACCAATCAGAAAGGATATATGCACCCCTATGTTCATAGCAGCACAATTTACCATAGGTAAGATTTGGAAACAGCCTAAGTGGCCATCAGCAGATGAGTGGATTAAAAAACTGTGGTACATCTACACATGGAATACTACGCTGCAGTAAAAAAGAAGGAATTCTTACCATTTGCAACAGCATGGATAGAACTGGAGAGCATTATCCTAAGTGAAATAAGCCAGTCAGAGAAAGATAAATATCACATGCTCTCACTCATTTGTGGAATATAATGAACAACATAAACTGATTAACAAAAACAGATCCAGAGACAGAAAAGCATCAATCAGACCATCAGACCTCAGAGGGAAGGTAAGGGAGGGTGGGGGTAAGGGGGAGAGATCAAGCAAAGGACTTGTATGTATGCATATAAGCCTAACCAATGGACACAGACACCAGGGGGGTGAGGGCATGCGTGAGGGTGTGGGGGGCAATGACACATATGTAATACCTTAATCAATAAAGAAAAAAAACCTATTGCTAGGTCAAGATTTGCTATGGGGGGCAAATGGAAGATATTTAGCATACCGTCTCTATCCCTAAAAATATTCTTTGTCTTAGAGGTTCATTTTTATTTGATAGGGCACTGTAATATCAGGTTCCTTTTGATTATCTTCCTATTACATTTTTTCAAACCTTTGACTTTTAACTCTAATGTATTATGTTTTAAATGTATCATTTCTTTTAAAACATTAGGTTTATGTAGGTATAATATACAAAAGGCAAAACTGTTTTTAGTTGAGTAGCTTGATGAGTTTTGACAAATGTATACTACCACAATTGAGACAGAGAAAATTTCTATCACCCCCCAAATCATAAAATTTTCAATAGTTAATCCCTTCCTTGCCCCTTGGCTCCTAGTAAAGCACTAATTTGATATCTCCCTCCATCTGCTATGGTGTTTTTAATTTGCTATTTATTGTCAGGCTCCCTCGGGCACAGAACAAGTGCAGACCTTCCTACTTGGATCCCATAGCCCATGACTCACTATGTGGGTGGCCCACTGGCTGCCAGGTTGCCTCTCCCCAGCCACCAAATCCACCTGCCACGCCTTGGCCAGGGGCAGGGAAATTGAGCCAGGCCTTTTCTCTTTCCACTGCTGTCACTGCAAGTCACTAGATATCTGGACTGGGGATGGGCGAGAGGCTTGTCCCAACTGAGTTGTGGCCTCTGGTCACCTGCCAGACATCAGTGATGCTGACAGGCAGGGGCAAGGAGGGCCCGCCAAACCCTTCTCCTGAGATGAGACAACACAGGGTGCGCTTCTCAAACCCTACTTTTCCCACGTTTGTGCACAGGATCCTGCCAGGATCAGAAAGTGTCAGTCGTGGCTAGGTGAGGCAGAGAGGGAAGGCTGGCTGGGGCTCTAGGGGTGGGGATGTGGGCAGTGTAGATTCCATCCCACGGAGGCAGCAGGAGGTGGGACTGTGCCTTGCACGTGCTCATTGTCCCATTGGACTTCAGTTACAAAACACAAACTTAAAGATGAATCATTAAGAATTTTGAGATGGCAATTGCAGAGCATTAAACCTCATGCACAGGGCTCTCTGAGAGCAGGCCCTGTACGCTGTACTGGTCTCATGCTCATGAAGCTGGCTTGGAAATGGTTCATGGGAAGAATAGTAAGGCTGATAATCAAAGTCTGTGAGTGGCAGTGGGTCCGGGATGGATGAATTTGAAGACAAAGATCTGATGACTGAATTTGGGGGGGAAAAGAAAGGAATACTATGGCTCTTCAGCTTTTTGTCTCTGAGGACTGAAGAAATTTGTAGTACTACAAAGTTAGAAATACAGGGGGAAGGAGTTTTTGGGAAAAACATAAGTGAATACAATTTGAGTTGAACTGATTTTAAATTACTGTGGGACATCAGAAATAAGCATCAGTGGAATACAGAGGACTGTTTAGAAGAAGATTCTCCCAAATATCATCGCTTTCTATTTCTGATGTAGTGATCATTAATTTCACTCTTATACAGTAATAGAAAGATCCTTCTAATGGGGAAATCATAGCATTATCCTATTAAACTAGCCCACATATAAAACATCTTCTAAGAATGCAGAGGCAGAGATGGACTATACACAAAATGAAGAAGATCAAGCAGTTTATTTAATAGACATGAACTTATGAAAGAGATTATAAAGCACACTATATAAGATATGAATAACTCTTCAGGTGGGAAAATTTGCAAAAATTAAAAATATTCCATATATATGTCTGCCATAATTTGCTTTCTTCTTTTAAAACCAAATGTCATGTTTCTTATGTTTATATGCTTGAGTAAAAATGTATCTAACTATATGTCTTATAACAGGCAAAATTATGGTAGTGTGCATACAAATGCAAACATGCCATATCTGTATATATAAAGAGCCAAGGGCCGTCACATCCGTAACAACCGAACGGACAACCGAACAGGCTGAGTGGGGCGACCAAGCCAGCAGGGGGGTTAGTGAGGGATGACCAAACAACTGAACACCAGGCTGCATGGGGTGACCAGGCCAGCAGGGGGTTAGTGAGGGGCTACCAAATGACTGAACAGCAGACTGTGTGTGATGACCAGGCCCACCGGGGAAGGGGGGCGGGGGGGCAGTTAGGGGCGATCAGGTCAGCAAGCAGAGGTGGTTAGGGGTGATCAGGCTGGCAGGGGGGCCAGTTAGGGGCGATCAGGCAGGCAGGCAGGTGAGCAGTTAGGAACCAATGGTCCTGGATTGTGAGAGGGATGTCCGACTGCCGGTTTAGCCCTAATCCCCCAGGATTGGGCCTAAACCGGCAGTCGGACATCCCCCAAGGGGTCCCGGATTGGAGAGGGTGCAGGCTGGGCTGAGGGGAACCCCCGCTGCACAAATTTCGTGCACTGGGCCTCTAGTATTAGTAATAAGCATCTAAAAAAACTTGTAGGAGATAAGCAGCCACTATATAATGAAATTTATTTTGTTGTCTTATTTCCTCCCCAAATACATTTTATTTAACCCAAAATACCCCAATATTATCATTTCAATTTGTAATCAATATTAAGAAACATTCAGGTATCTTCTCTTTTTCCCCCTGAACTTAAACAAAAACCCCAAACAGCTTTATTGAGATATACTATACATGTCATCAAATTCCCCCTTTTAAAGTATACAATTTAGGAGTTGTTACATATTCAAAAAGTTGTATAACCATCACAACAGTCTAATTTCAGAACATTTCATCACTCCCAAAAGACATCCTGTACCTAATTAGCAGTTACATGCCCTTTCAACCTCTGGCAACCATTAATCTATTTTCTTTTTCTATAGATTTTCCTATTCTGGACATTTCATATAAACTGAATTATACAACATTTAGCATAATGTTTTCAAGAGTCATCCATGTTGTAGCATATATTAGCACTTCACTCTTTTTATGATGGAATAATACTCCATTGCATGGATAGACCACAGTTAGTATACCTACCCTTTAGCTGATTAGCCATCCTAATGTGTACAAAATGGTATCGAACTATAGCTTTGATTAGCATTTCCCTAATGACTCACGAGCCGAGTATAGGTATAGCTGAGAGGTACAAAAATACCTTTCTGTATAGCTAATCCTAGCAAAATCAAGAAGTTGGCAAGGTTTCCTTTCTATATTTCTATCATCCTAATATCTAATATCAATTACACTCAGAGGCTAATTATATGCTCCCTTAAATAGGCATTATCCCTTGAAAATGTTTATCTCTAATTGTAAAATGAAAGGTGTTAAGCCTCCTTTAATGGTAAAGCAGAAGAAAAATATCTGTGCTTCGAGGAGAGGGGCATATAGTACACTACCCATAAGAATGAGCTGTAAGTGAGCTCATCCCATCCTCCCCCTCAAAGAGCCCTCTTCTCCTGGGCAGGATAAGCAGGAATCTCCGCTAGTTAGCACTGCTGCGAACACATTTCTAGGAATATCCATAGACTAGAGGCCCGATGCATGAAATTCGTGCAAGAGTAAGCCTTCCTTCCCCCGGCTGCTGGCACCGGCTTCCCTCTGACACCCGGGACCCGGGACCCGGGACCCAGGACCCAGGCTTCCCTCAGGCCGCTGGCAGGGACCCGGGACCGGGCTTCCTTCGCAGCCCCAGCTTCGTCCAGAAGGACGTCCGGTCTAATTAGCATATTATGCTTTTATTATTATAGATTGAGGGGGGTTCCCATCATTCTTTGTTTCAAGTTTAGAATCTTGGCACTATTCCCTGCCACCCCTGCTCCCTTTTCCTCCAGGTATTTATAATGTCCTTTCTATTTCTCTTAAGGGGTCATATCAATTCTTATTTCTTTTTTCTCTGCTCCAAATTTTATATTTTCCAGGACATTTATCATGAAGAGATTTTAAAATTATACCCATTCTGATTACAAAATGATTTAAAGATATAGTTAATATTTAATATCTTCAGACTATAATTTTTCTTTTCTGACATCCCTATGTTTATTCATTATTTTTACCTCTGGTAGTAAAATTTTAATAGAAATACAATATGAATATAAATTCATATGTTATATATTCATACATATATGAATACAAATATACCTTTTATTAAAGGAGATATCACTGCAGGGTGATCCTATTATGGATTTTAACTCCATGTAGATGATCAGCAAAGAGAAGGAAGAAAGATGGATACAGAATATTTAAGCAGTAGGGGACAGAACTTTAAGGACCCTAGAATACAATAGCAATGAGAATACAAAAATTGAAATACTATGTAGCTTGGGTACTATGAATTCAAATTGATTGTTTCAGCCCTGAGGCTGAGATTCTTAGGCTGGTCAGAGGTCACAGTACCACAATAAAGCAATGTTTTATAAATGTAGACCGGTCGCCTGAATTGACTGTGGCAAACACTTAGAAGGGTAACTAATACACAATGCAGCAATCTGTTTGTGAGCAATATTAGGCCAATGAGAAAATATCAGACTTGAAGGTACAGAAGAAAGCACTAATGTCTATGGAAAGACATTGACTAAAATGAGTTCCTAATACTTTAACTATTTAGACAAATAGTTCTAAATCCTGGGTACATGTTAGAATCTTCTGGGAAGTTTTTTTAAAAATACAAAAGATTAGGTTCTAGTCCAGAGATTTTCATTTAAGTGGTCTGAGGTGGATTCTAGGCATTAGTATTGTTGTGGAGTTCCTTAGGTGATTTTTTAGGTTTAGCTAGAGTTGAAAACCACAGGTTTGACAATGAACACTTTCTGGTCTTTATCAAGTGAGCATGAAGCTTTCTGTTTCTTTTTTTCTGGAAAAACAAAGATCTTATTGAGGCTTTTATTGGTCTTATTCAGGATTCTATACAAAACAGAGACCAGTATCAACTACACCTAAAATCTCAAAACTTGAGAAAGGATGTGACATTTCTTTTTAAGCAGGAATTTAACTTAGTCTACATTTATTATTCCAAAGCTTTACTTTCTCCCTAAAACTATGCAAAGGTTTCACCTTTTGATAGTCTTTTGTATCTAGTGCATGTATCTGATTGGGAATGCTCAGGTGTCTCTGTAACAAGAACACAAGGAGGGTTACACAGAAATAGTCAGCTATTGCTTTAGTTCAACTATGCTTTCTGGTCGTCTTGGCATATATTTTAGTGCCTGAATTCTTTCAGAGCCAAGCTCAAAGCTAATACGAATGAAGCAGCTGCGACTGCATTGTGTTATATTCACATGGAAGGCCAACTCAGACCATTGTGTTATGGAAATGAGAACACTACACCAAGCACCTGGCCCGGAACACAAGCAGCCTTCTCTTAGCCAAAACTAAATTGATGGCATCTTCTAAGGAGAAGTGATAAAAAAAAATCATAAATATCAATAGTCACTTTATAAATAGGATATTCAAGAAAGGAGGCTGTTCCAAAAACTAAGGCAAGTGAAACAAACACATACAATTGCAAGACATGATTATTTTCCCATTCTGAATTAAATTATAAGTACCTAAGCAAGTTTTCAGTAGTTTACTCATTTCTTCCTAAGAACCCCTGTAATATTTAAATGTAGTTTTAACAATGTATGAAACATAGAATGGATATCTTATTTAAAGGAAAACACAAGTATGACAAATATGACAAAAAAATCTACCAGGATGTTAAAGAAAAAAAGGACCTCTAAAAAGAGGTGAAAACTATTCTAATGACTAAAATTGTTCTAATAGTCAAAACTCAGATCTGTAGAAACATTGTGAATTTATGTATGACACCAAAAGGGCTCAAAGAAATAGCTACAGAAACAAGTCATTAAAGAAATCTATCTAATTTCACTTCCTAATCAATATAAGTAGATACAGCATACACTATACACATAAAATATCCTAGCCCTGAATTCCAAAAACAAATTCAATTCTCTCTTTGTTGAGGAAAAATATATTCTGCACAGGTACACTCATTTATTCCAAATGATCCCTTAGTGGTTATTAACTAGTTTAGTAATCTATTTGGAGACATTACCAGTAATACCAAGAGAATATGTGTAGAAAGATACTCTATTCTTGTCCTTCACTAATTCACACATATTCTGTGCATTCACAATTATTGTTGAGGATCTATGTGTAAGGTATTGTGTTAGGCATTGGGGTAGCAACACAGATGAGTAAAAGAGATATTCATTATCTAATGAGGTACAAAGACTGACAAACAAATACTATTTTCGATCCATAGTTGGGAATCCGCGTATGCAAAGAGCTGACAAATTATACGTAAATTTTCGACTGTTGGGATGGTGGATTCCCCTAAGCCCTCTCATTGTTCAAGGGTCAACTGTAATTAAAATTGGAATTAAGGTGAAGAAATATGGGGTGAGAGTGGAGGAAGGACAGAACAGCTATCCTACAAATCGCAGCTTTTTCTTATGGCTAAAATTAAAATTAAAATACATTTAAACATTCCTAAAAACCAAGTCATTGCCTTATATAGGTTCAGTGTCCAAATACGTTCCCTTTTTCATTTTGTATGTCCTTATTTTTAAACTTATTGACTTTGCTGCCTACCACGTGCACAAAGATGGCTTAGACTAAGTAAGGAATATACATGAATATGCTGCTATACTAGATACCCATTTAAAATTTTTACAAATATAAATTTGAGGGAGTGGGGAGGACATACAAAGCTTTTAGTTTTACCTCATGTGGCCTCACTGCTATAGTTATTCCTTGGCTCCTTTCTGCCTCATCTAGCAGCAGTGAGCAGGATATAAGCAACTCTTACCCACTGGCTTCTCTTGGATCTCCCTGATGCTAAACCCTACTCTAGAACTATCAGCAGTGTCAGCTGGTAGCCAGAGGTGGGTGCTGGGCTGGCCCTCCACTGAATGAGAGCCCCTCACCCATCACTCACTGAGTGATGCCAAGGGGAAGAGTCAAGTAATTTACCAATACTTCACAGTATTTATAAACTTGGTTTAGCTTTTGAGCCAAGACAAATATTTCAATAAACAAATATCTAATGTTTTAGCAGCCAGCAAAATTTAGTTAAACTTGACTGACAAATCCACTCAGCCTTGTCCCAACTTACCTTTCCAGCCTTCTCTCTTGCCATTTCTGCCTATATACTTTCAATTCCTGCCTCACTGAACACTTTCCATATTCCCTGAAAGCGTCAATTACTGTATGAAGTGTGTCTTTCCAAAATGCTGTTCCCCTCAGTCTGGTTTACTCTCTCTTCCCTTGTCAATTATTTTCATTCAGCCTTTGAAACTCAGCTCAAATCCTGGCTCCTCGGCAAAGCCTTAGGTTACACAGTACATTGCTAAAAACTCATATCACCATGCTTATCTACCTCCTTATGAATCTGGTCCTTTTTCTGTCTCTTGCTACTAGACTATACGTACTCTGGGAGTGGAAATTTCTGTATCCATTTCTGCTTCCCCAGTACCAAACAGAGTGCCAAGAAAGTATCAATAATTGGCAAATCACCAATACTTTGCTCAAAGTAAGCATTCCATAAGTGTGTCAGTGTCAATAATTTTAGTCAAAGCTTGCTAAAATCTATTTCATCTGCTCTGCCTTCAGAAAACCTGAAAATGTTGCTAAGAAAAAAAAAAGGCCTTTTGGGGAGTCCACTACTAGTTCCTTTTTGGGTTCATCTAATGAGCAGTGAACCTGCTGTTCATCATAGTAAAGACATCTGAACCCTAGAACCACAAGTACTTATGCTTAAAGCTCACTTCTGCCCCTTCATAAATTTAACATGGAAATGATCTCGTTTGTGATACTGTATAAATAACTTACAGTTAAGTATCTCAAGGTTCGGTTCCTTTTTGTACTGTTTTTTTCTGTATTCAGAGAGTCCATCATAATATTTATTACGAAAGTATTTTGTGTTAGTCTAAAAACTAGACATATTTCTTACTGGCAATACATTTAAGTGATGCAAGTAAGTCACATTAGCTACTGGTGTTATATGTAAATTTAAAAAATACAATGTACGTCCACAGACATCCAAGTATGGCAGTGCCTCATTTAGCCAGCATATTATGGTTTCTCTTAAAAGAATATAAATTATTTATCCAGCATTACCAAGGAACAAGGTACTTCATAAACTAGATTTTTCTGATAAGTTTTATAAGCATCACATATCTTCAAAATTTTAAATATTCTCACCAGATATATATTACACAATATTATACAGATCCACTTTTTAAAAAGTCCAGCACACAAATATAACCTCGCTTTTTCTTGATGATTCAAGATCATTATTATCAATGTCAATTACTACACTATGCACCATTCATCCTGTAATGTAATGGTACCCATAAGGGCTATTGATGAATGTAAGGCTATTTGCCTTTATCCTAAGTGGATTCAGATTGTTTTTATTACTCTGCAAACAGTGTGTTCTGATAGTTATTTTTCAAACAATTGTCTATGTGAGGGCTTGGGAATGGTTAAATTCTCCTAGAGAGCTAAGTGCATAGGCTCGGTGACTGCAATTTGTTAGGCAAAGGTCTCTTCTTTCCCTCAATATTTCTAAATCCATGAGGTAGCTGAGACTGTCAGGAGACTACCAACTGAGTAAGTTGTCCAGAAGTAGTGCTAGCCTTCATATGTATGCATTATTGCTTTATTACTTTTACTCAAGAATAGTCAGTCTTATTATTAAGGTAAACCTTGGATTAGATGTCAACTTATTATTTAAATATAAGTAAAATTATTGTTTTTAATGAATTCAAAATTTAAAAGCCCAGTCATAAACTTCAGACTCAACTTAGAAGTACTTCAATGTTACCATCTTGCAGAGGGATATTCTTCAGTTACTGACTTAGAAAAATTTCTAAGAATTCACCATTCTATTCCAGCATGATGGCATAAAAACTTCAAATTCTAATTCAATCCCTTTGTACCAAACTCTGTATATGGATAGTTGGTTTCAGTATATTTAATCTCTGTTTCATCAGGAAAACAAGGAGGGAAGGGGAAAATGCTGCCTTCATTCATAAAAAGTTTTAAAAATAGGTAGCTATGTCTATGGAACAAAGAAATTTAGTAAAAGGCATGAAACCTGATATTTTGAAATTCCTATCAAAATTGGTTTAGAATATTAATCCAACATTTGCTTGTAAACTTTAAAAATGAAAAGTTTGTAAAAATTTGAAAGGGCACAATAACAAATATCCACAAACTCTACAAGGCACTAAGATACAATAAAGGGAAATCTTGCTCCTCAGGGTTAATCCAAAATTAAACATCATTTAAGTTATTAACTTACTAATGAATGTCTACTTATATATCTCAAAATATCAGTTCTACTTAAAAGGTCATCCCAACTTTTAAAAAATAGCATTGGAATAAGTAAATAAAGAATATAACATATTAACTTGGCTGAATTAAAAGAAAAATATTTTTTCCATAGAAAAATCTATTTCTACTTTATATTGATTTCCATTGTATCTACAACAATGACAAAGTTCATGTAATTCTTTTCAAGTTTAAAAACAATGAATTTTAATAATATGATTAGAATGTAGGTATATTTCTTGCTCAATAAACAAAGAAAATGGATGAATTAAAATATGGATTAATCAGAGTTTTATCAAAATGGTTCAAACTATGCCTGCAACTGGTGGTCAGCTGACCTGATCACTTACAGCCTTTCCATCTCAGCATTCCTTTGAATTTAATACTGAGTCTCAGTACTACCTGTCAGTTTAAGGATTATTTTAAACTGGGATATTTCTTCCAGGATATTTCTAGAGCACTTCAATGGTCATTAAAAACAGACTTAGGCAAAGCAGACCAGATTTCAGAATTAGAACTCACAATTGTTTAAATTCTCTTATAACTTTCTCTGCAACTTTATGAGTCTTATCATTCTCTACTTATGTTCCAGCTTTGGAAAATTTAGAAAAAAAATCTCACCAGCATCTTTACAGAATTGTTATAGGTTTTGGCCAGTGATTTGATAAAAGAGCATTCTGCAAAGATTTGTACTCTATTGTTCAGAGAAATTTGAATTTAATGTATTTAGTTACATAATTTGGAAGTATCCCACAAGTAAAATTAAAATTCCCTAAAACCTAATAAACCTTACATTTAAAGTAATAGACATTAAGTACAGTTAATCTATAGAAGTTGACAACTCTGTCTTTAACCCTAAGTACTGTAAAGAAATTCTTGAGGAGCAAAATGTTTTACTCCTTAGCAAATATAACTATAAGAAGAAATGACAAAAGTGAAATATCCTTTTAGAGAAGAGAAACACTTACTGGTACTTTGAAGGGTGAGGTATATGCAGTGTCCATGGAGTTGGGTTTCTCGGAGGTACTGGTCCCTGAGATACTCCGTCTGCGAGGGGATCTTTCTGCTGGCACCTCTGAAAAAGAAAGACCATTAAGAACCCAAAATTTAAAATGTGTAACTTAATTGTAAAATTATTCTCACTCCCCCCCCCCCAAAAAATCAGTTTACTTTAAAGGTGCATTATATTCTATAACCACATAATTTTTCTTTTTATCTCTGTGGTGTTTGAATTATGTAGACACTAGGAGATGGTCACAGGAATCTGCTTTAGTGTGACTGCTTATGTCTCATCTGTGCACATATAAAAATAATTTCTTTTAAGCTATTGTTTAATATCTATAAGTTCACTTAATATTTGTATCTTACAATGTATGAATCTACTTCTCTATTTGTCAGCAGCAAAGGAATTAATAGAAATTTTTTACATTCTTGTGAACAAAATATAGTCTAATGTTGCTCATGATTTGAAGGTGCTTGCACAAAGGTCAAAGTTCAGTTCAGTGCAGATAAGATGATTCACCAGACTGCAACCAAAGGGCCATGTGAAGACTGAAAGCTGCTGCCAGGAGAAAATACATATATGCCTATGCAGATATAAAAATAGATCAGCTTCTCCTTGTTCTCGCAATATGACCTTACTAAGACATTACTCTGGAATCTCAAATCTGTTCAAACCACCTAACGAGCTTCAGATTTTGCACATAATGTGATAAATATCCAACTTAACTACTATGCACTACATTAAGGTTACATTTAATTTTTTATAGAGTGATATACATATGCATATTTATGCACATACACACACATAGATGATAGATATATACATATTATACCTTTATCACAACTGCTTCCCATCTCCACTTCAACTGACAGACACATAGGAATCCAGCTTCTCAGATAACATTAGATAATCTCAACATGAACAAGGGAAAAAAAAACACATCCTAAAAAAAGTATTCTGTATTATCTTCCAGATCTTAAAAAATGAGGAGTAAATCGTGACTCCGGAGACTGACATTTTGCTTCCTGCTGCTCTCCCTTTAAAAGATAGATGCAGTTTAAACTTCCATTTCTGGCCTCCTGGCCCCTGGGATCCGTGCTACTTCCACTTAAGAGAAAGCGTTTTTCTCTCGCTCCCTCCCTGTGTCTTGCTCTTCCCCCCTCCCTCTCTACAGCTTGCAGAGAGAGTAAGCGAGAAAGAAACACACAGGACTGCAGCTATTCAATCAATCGCTCTCACAGCACATCCTCATAAGTTATTTTCAGGCTATTAGCAGACGCCCAACCACTGCCTCCCCCAGTTACAGAAAATTTCACTGTATTGTACTAATCGGCAGCAAGAAAAAAAGATTTACTGAAATTTATATTCAGTTAGTGCCAAAAGGACACCATTTTACACAGATTCAGTAATGCATACAAGTCAATCCCTCCTATGAAAATCCAATTGGAAGTGCTTACCCTATTACTATGTTTGCCTGTTGGATACTGATATGCTTCCCACGACTAAACATCTTCTCTGTGACATCTTGACTAGTGAGACATAAGCCAAATTGCAGCATTCCTAATGACTGGGAGGTTGACAGCAGAGTGCCTTACATGCCTGCAGCAGATGAAAGTTCCTCGCTATTACTGTGTTTTACAATCATGACCAATAAGTAACTGTAAGTTGCTCAACTTCTCGCTAACCACCAATGGTTAAATGAGCCTTGATTGTACAAAGTCATTTTCAGAATTAGGCACACACAATTTAGTGCACATTGCTAAAAAATAGCAGTATATTTAGCTAAAATTCATGGAATGGCACAAAGCACTGAATTTAAACAAATCAGTTTGTTAAACACATTGAACAAGACCATCAGACTCCAGCAACATGACATTAAAGAGTGATTTTCCAAGTTAGGAAAGTCTTATGAGGGGCAGGCAGTTGGGTGGAGGAGAGGCTGATTAAGGTAGAATATAATCTCATCTGTCCTCTGATGAGTACTTATAATTAGAAAGTACAGGAGGAGCCTGAATGTTACCATAAAATATATTTCAATCTCTGAATTGATGGAGAAACCAAATTATAATGTAGGAAGAAAGTTCCATTAAGCAAGGATAAAATGAAACAGTTTCTTTTAATTTGCAATATTCTAAGAAAAAAAATTGAAACTTATTTCTTCACTTTGTTCCAAACATCTAATTTTATTATTCAGGCATATAAATTCATTAAATAAATATATTTGAATGCCTTTAACTATTTGGAAATTATTGGCTAAAATGAGCAACCACATTTCAAACTCTAACAAATACGTTATTTGTTTGGTTTATTTTTGCTTTTAGATTCTCTTTCTGTATCATGAAAAAACAACAACTCACAACTCTGATATAGCTTAAAGAATTTATTTGGGTTCAAAAGAAGAAATTAAATTATTCTTGAAGTTTGAACAATTGCCCCTAAAGGGAAAAGAAAGGATAAAGAATACAAGGTAAATTAAATCAACTATTAAAATAGTAAGAAATCTATACTTCTTGACTTTCTCAACCCCAACAATGCAAAAAAGAAAGAAAAAAAGGCCTTTATATAATATCCAGGTTGTTTAGTTCTTAGAAGATTCACAACTATTTCAAAGCTGAGAGAAGAATATATACCCCAGGAACCAATGTCCATTTAGAAACAGGATGGCAGCATCAATAAGAGCAGAATTAACAACTCACAGGTCTGCATAGTAAACTGGCCCAGCCACCTTTACTTTTAAGCCTCCAATTAGAAAGGAAAGCTGCTACTATGCTCCTAAAGCTACATTTCTGCTGAGTTGGACCAAAAATCTATAGTGGTTCCACTAGGCCAAAATTAGACAGCTTTCTCCCCTACCCCCATTCCTGCTATATGCTATCACATTATTTTCATCTGCTATAAAAATTACTGATCTTTCATAGTCACAATATTTAATTATAGTCATTTAAAAATATGCTTGCTCTCTAAGGCTGAGACATATAATATTGTTTCAGTAGATAGAGGTCTGAAACATTTTGTTCACGTTCTCATCATCTAAAAATAGTATTTTTCATCTTCAGATTGAAAGACCAAAAAAAGTTATAAAAAAAACCCTTAAGTTTTAAATTTAACTCATCATTTCCTTTGCCATTAGGAATGAATTGAGATGAGGTGACACTTAAAATAATGAGAGATAACCTTCCATCCAGCCCTACATAGAATGATGTACTGAGCAGAGAGAACATTTGGTTGCTTTTCTTAGCAGCACTATCAACTCTCTGTGTGTCCTGTATGAGCCATTTCACCTTTCCTGCTCTGGTCTTCATTAATAAACTGGGTTATTCAGACCAACCAGCGATGAAAACAAGATGAATGAGTTCATATGCTTTGATGCAAAATTAGCATTTTGGAAAAAAGGGGCTCTCTAAATACAAAATGTAGTATTATAACGTCATTTCTTCAACATGCACATTTTCCTCTTTGTCAATGTGCTTTCTCTGAAAAGTGTGGTGAAGAAACTGACAACTGGATAATTACTAGTATAGGGGCAAAGGCACTTTTGGTGGAGGATGTGCTTGTTCAACAAACAGAACTTCAACCTCTGCCTTTAGAACCTAGTAGTGTTTTCATGGCCTTTAGTTTACTTATCAGGAAGCAAATGTCCAAAGTGATTCAGGGGTGGAAAAAAAAAAGTAAGACAGTGCTAAGGAGATGAAGAGGAATAGTAATTTAGATACAGTGAATAGGTAGTTGCCTTGAGAAGGGGAGTGAGAGACAATACTTAAGAAAGTAAGGAAGTCAGCCTTGTATATTTCTCAGGGAAGAACACTGGAAACTAATGCAAAGCTTCTAGGGTAAACAGCAGCAGGGAGCCCAGTGGGACTATGATTAGTGAGTGGGACTATTTGTAGCAGAGTGCTCCTATTTGTTTGTAGCTTAGGGGTCTACACATAAAAACTTTAGCTTTTGACTCAAAGAAAAAACGCCAGGTGAAATACACTTCACCCAAAGGTACAAATCACGGAGAAACCCTATGGACATACTCTTACTGACACTTTCTTATTTTCTTTTCAGGATTTTGAATAATGAATGTGATTGAAATAATTCTGCAATATTATGTTTGGAAAGAGAGTAAAAGGAAATGTTTTTATCATATATGTTTGCTAATACATAAATGTTTTAACTGAGGGTTAGTTTCAAAACCTTCTGAAAGTATCAAAAGAGGAAGGTTATCTGCTATATGACATCATTATGACCATACATCTAGAAGCATAAAATATACTATATTTACTTTTTGTTCAATCATATTTAACCAAAATTCATGTCATCATCATGTCATATATGCACATATGTAACATAAATAATGCAGCTAAAAATGTCATGAATTCTGGTAATGTCTACCACTTTTAGGTTAAGTTACAATAGTGTTTTTAAAAGGTAGATAGCCCAGCCGATGTGGCTCAGTAATTGACCATTGACCCATGCACCAAGAGGTTGCTGGTTCAATTCCTGGCTAGGGCCTCCTGCATATCCCACACCAGGGATCAAGCCCACAACCCGGGCATGTACCCTGACTGGGAATGGAACCATGACCTCCTGGTTCATAGGTCGACGCTCAAACACTGAGCTATGCAGGCTGGGCCAGTGGGGGCAAATTTAAAAAAAGGGAATACTCTCACCAATGTGAAAGTCATTTCAGAAAATTCAACATGAAAGACGAACAAAATGTGGAAAGATATTTATATAGTTTTAATTTAGTGGACAATGACGCAAGGAACCAAAATATCTTTTCCATAGCAAATTTCTCTAGTTATGACAGACCAGAAAAACATTACATATTCGCAGATGCAGTCAGTTTGGCATATATAGTATGTCTAAATATTTCACATGAATAACAACCCAAGCCAATTCCTAGTCATTTTGTTGTTCATAATTATAAAATATAAATGAATGTGAATGCCCTGCCAATTCTAATATTCACAGGCCTCTCTAATATTTTTGATATTATATTTAAGAAATAAGTGTTCTAATATTTTTTAAAAATATATTTTATTGATATTTGCAGAGAGGAAGGGAGCGAGACAGAGTTAGAAACATCGATGAGAGAGAAACATCAATCAGCTGCCTCCTGCACAACCTCCACTGGGGATGTGCCCACAACCAAGGTACATGCCCTTGACCGGAATCAAACCCGGGACCCTTGAGTCCACAGGCTGATGCTCTATCCACTGAGCCAAACCAGTTAGGGCATGTTCTAATATTCTTAAAAGGAGAATTTTTCAGTTCACTTCAAAAACCTTTTTAAAAATCAATAACATTTTAACATAGCATGATAGAAAATTGAATACACACCAAACTGTGTTTGTGCAACCATTCAGGTCCCTGAAATTTCAGTGTGTATAGTGTTGCTGTGAATGAGCTGACCTCACTATCATCTATTTTCCCTTATATTGTGTAAATGATGGTAACAATAAGTAGGAGTGGTTCAAATTATTAATAAATGAGGTAAGCAAATAGCTTAGCTCTCCATGCTGTGAATTCTAAATTAGAAGAATACTTCTTCCATAGGAGGCACATAATACATTTAAGAAACAGAATAGGAAGGAAAGAATAGTATTAGGAAACAAGTTTGTACCTCTCTAGTAAGAGGGATTTTAATAACAAATAGCAAAAAGTGAAAGAAAAAAGGCTTCATGAAAATGGAATTTCATACTTTTTGTTGTAGGAGGACTGAAGGTAAAAGCTTAAAAGTGCAGGTAGAGAACCATTTTATAAAGGAAAAGGGACAAGAGCAAAGAGAAGAAAATTACATATTACATTTATATAGTTGCTAACACTATAGCACCTGGGCATTTCATAGACTTCATCCACCTGATTCTCAGTGGGACATTCTCTGCTGTGTCCCACTTTTACTGCTTTAAAGCCTGTGTACTGACAGTCACTACCATTCAGCTGCTCTGAAATACAAATCCCCAGAGCCACTTTAATTCATCCAATTTGTATCACTTAGAATGCAATACTTCACTCAAATAAGCAGTCCTTTCAAGTTTGCATGCACTAGCACTTACTTCAATACATACAAATTGGTGCTAAGTACGAAAATGTGGTGAATTCTCAGAAAGTATAGACACCCAGTCTCCCCACCTTTACTTTACTTCAATAAATTTATTCTCTATTATTATTATAAATTTCTCTCTGGTCAAGGAATCTGAACATCCACAAGTATTCCATTTCTTCAGCTTAGGACTTCACATGATGATATTAGATGGGATGGTAGAGAATAGTTTTAGTGCAAATAACACTTGCAACCAGAACAGCTAAGAAACAACTCAGGGTTACAGGGTATCTTTAGTTTCAAATACAAAGCATATCTCTGGGCCTTGGTGCTAGCAACCGGAATCTTAATAACAATGATGAGAATATAAGGATAACTACAACACCCAACTATCATTTCTTAATCCTTGTTACATGCTAAGAGTGTTATATGAGTTCTCTCTTTAATCCTGACAATAATTTTCTGATAAGGAAATTATTTTACAGATAAGGAAACTGTCCCCATTTTACAGATCAGGAAATAGGAGATGTTCTGTTACTCTGCCCGTGTTTGCGCAGGTGGTAAAGGGCAAAATCAGGACTGGAACCCATGTGGTTTGGAGCCTGTACTTTTAATTACCATGCATACTATCCTATTCTCCTTGTGTTTTGGACTATTGGCTGTAATGGAGAGAAAAAATAAGATAGATAATCATGGAGACTCTTCCTAAAAGTAACTCAAAGAACTTGAACCATATGCACAAAATTCTTCATATTTTAAAGAAAATGAAAGCATAGTCTTTGAGCAATAATTTACTACAAACAAAGCCCATCAAAGAAAACTTTCGCCCTAACCCGTTTGGCTCAGTGGATAGAGCGTCGGCCTGTGGACTGAAGGGTCCCAGGTTCGATTCCGGTCAAGGGCATGTACTTCAGTTGCCGGCACATCCCCAGTAGGGGGTGTTCAGGAGGCAGCTGATCGATGTTTCTCTCTCATGGATGTTTCTAACTCTCCATCCCTCTCCCTTCCCCTCTGTAAAAAATCAATAGTTTATACACACACACACACACACACATATATATATATATATATATAAAACTTTCAATCCCAGAATTCTGATGCTAAAGATAATATTCTAGTCAAGAAACAAAGAAAAGTGAAGCAATGGGATGAAGAGGGGAAAAAGGTTACTAGGATAATGTAATGGAGAAAAAATTTGAACAAAATAAGAAACAAGCTATAAAGAATATCTACTACTGATTTCTTGAATAAAAGTGACAAAAAGCCCTCCAAAAATTAACTTGCCCTTAGGGATAGAGATGAATAGATGAAGCACAGAGGATTTTTAGGGTGGTAAAAATACTCTGTGTGATACTATAATGATGGATATATGTCATATAGTTGTCAAAACTCACAGACTGTACATTAAGAATAACCCCTAGTGTTAAACCTTTAAAAAAAAGCCTTGCTCTTCTATCTTCCTAAGTAATCTTCAGAATACCTAAGTGGAGAGATTACTTAGGCCAATTCTATGAGACAAAACTAGATTAAAAGCATTACGATCTTAGGTTTTACAAAGAACAATCTATATATATAAAAGCCTAAGTGACCAAACGACTGAACGACCGGTCAACTGGTTGCTATGATGTGCACTGATGACCAGGGGGCAGACGCTCAATGCAGGAGCTGCCCCCTGGTGGTCAGTGCGCTTCCACAGCCAACCTCCTGTGGCCGGCCAACCTCCTACAGTCCCACCCTCCAGTCTCTAAATAACTAGGAAAGCATTATTCAGCATAAAATGACTGTTTTGAGCATTTCAATCTAGTTATTTATAAAATTTTCTTAATCTCACAGCTTCATTTTGGTGAAACATATTTTGTCCACTCTAGAAGACAATGTCTTCTAATTTACAGAGATTTCTAAGACCTTATCTAAACTTTTTCTATGACTGACTTATTGTTCTCATTATTAGTATGTTTCATATATAACTGTGAGTATAAACTTTGATTTACTTACACTATGATTTCAGTATTCATCTTTAAAATCTTAAAAAAGATTTGGTCCTTGATTGTGTCAGGGCCTTTTAAGACTAGTTGGGGGTTTCATCCTAAAGTAGATTTTAACAGAAAGTATTGAAAACATACAAACGTTTGGGCCTCTAATATAAAGATGAGAATTTAATTATTTCAAATATGCATATGAAACTGTGTGAAAACAAAAAATGCTTATATTGGACATCACTTATTAGTGAAGGTAATAGAAAAGGGAGGAGCCTATGATGTTGATTTGTACCCATTTTGCCTCTAAGCACTGCAAGTCTCTCTTCAAAGTGTCTGTTGGCTTCCTTTTGTTTTGTTTTTTTTCCACTACCATCTATCACCTTACTCCAGGACTTTTTATCTTCTCATGCAAATTATGGCAGGACCCTCCTAACTGATCTCAATGACTCCAGTGTCACTCTGCTTAAAGCTATTCTGCTCATCATTACTGTATTAACCTCCCTAAAACACTACTTTCTTAATATAATTACCTTCCTAGAGATCTTAAGATAGACAGGCACCTGCCCCCACCTTATTATACCAACACTCTCCAACATATTGCCTTATTCAGATGATCTTTGATCTATCTCAAACTGACCATATTCATTCCTTGTGTCTACCTTTACTAATGGTTTTTACTTATCTGCCACATTTAGGTGACCTTCAACACAAATTTCAATTCATCTACTTCTATAAAACCAGGCCTAATTACTAACATTTCTTTGATTTTCACTTGATACATTTATAAATTCATATTACTTGATTATTGGTTCTCTAGTTTGGGTTACCAAACTATATTTCTGTCCAATACAGTGTTCTGCAAATGAAGTCTTGTACTCTAAGATTTGAATAATGGTGATGTCTAAATTTTCAAATGAATTTTCTCTATTTTAAATATTTCTCCCATAATGTTTTTATATACCATTTGTACCCTTTCTTGCTTGTCTGCAAGTATTAAAACAGAATACAACATAATTAGTAACAAATAAATTTTAACTAAACTAAAAAATAGTTCAGCATAGTCTACATACCTTGTTTTCTCCTTTAATAAATATGTGATCATACAGAATTGCCATTTTTGTATGCTAAATAGTAAAATATTAATAAATTCATATGGTTTGATCTAGTACATAATAAAATTATCAATACATTTTCTAGTTATCTCTCATTTAAAAGTGGAACTAAAGAGTGCCATCTAATCAAGTTTAAGAAACACTCTCTTTTTATGTATATTAACTTGAATCATCAGCTGTAATGAAGATTTTGGTAAATAAGCTTCATGAGAGATTAGGTTTAAAAGTTTTGAGGTTTTTCCTTCTGTGCATCACTCTAATGGAAAATTCACATAATTCCAGGCTTTAATAAGAAGCACACTTAAACATAAATGAATCAGGGATAAGTCTTGATATCTTCTTATTCATCCTCATTGTCTTTAGATATCTGTTTGGCTTCATTTCCTTTAGTTTTTAATTTGCATATCCCCATAAGAAAATACCCTAAACAATGATGTAAGACTTAAAAGCTCTTAAGGGAACATTGATTCCCTTAAGACTAAAAATGGATTTAAGTGATATGCTTAGGTTTTTAGCCTGGATCGTGGTATTTTTTGTTTTTCAATTTAGATACCAGAATGCCAAGTCATTCATTTACAATGAAAAATTGAATTTATCATATCACTGATTAGAAATATTAATCCAAGTGTAATATAGGATTCATTCTTTTTTAGAAGTCACACTTTATGAGAAATTAAACCATAATCAGTGGTAGATTTTAAACTATTGATTCAATTTCTTTAATGGTTATAAGTAGCAGGTCTACTTACATTTTTATTTCTTTTATAATCAATTTTAATAAATTCTTTTTTAAAATACCCATTTTCTCTAAATTATTAAATATATTATCACAAAGTTTTTCATGACAGTCTTCTATTTCTCAAGTCTCTGGTTTTCTGTAATGGTGTCCCTTTTTTCATTTCTAATATTGTTTACTTGTGCTTTCTCTTTTGTCTTGAACAAATCTTGACAGTTTTATCTACTTACATTGGAGAAATAACTTTAAAGAAACAACACTTGGCTTTTTTATTATATTATATTATATTTACTTCTGTTTTCTATTTTACTATCATTTACTGTTATCTTCATTATTTCTTTCCCTAAACCTTCTTTAGGTTTATTCTTTCTTTTTCTAATTTGTTGAGTTGAATACTTAATTACTTCATTAATTCTCATCTTTTCTCCTTTCAATATAAAAGATTAAGGCTGTAAGTTTCACTTAATAACTCCTTAAGCAATATCCTACAAGTTTTGGAATGTACTGTTTTCAGGATATTCAGTTTTAAGTATTTTATAATTTCCACTAGAGGCCTGGTGCACGAAATTCAGGTCCCTCAGCCCAGCCTGCATCCTCTCCAATCAGGGACCCCTCAAGGGATGTCGGACTGCCAGCAGTCGGACATCCCTCTTTCAATCCGAGACCGCTGGCACCTAACTGCTCACCTGCCTGCCTGCCTGATCGCACCCTAAATGCCCTCCTGCCGGCCTGGTCGCCTCCCAACTGCCCCCCTGCCAGCCTGGCTGCCCCCTAACTGTCCAGAAGGAAGTCTGTCGTCCGGAAGATGTCCGGTCACCCGGTCTAATTAGCATATTACCCTTTTATTAGTATAGATCAGGGGTGGGCAAACTTTTTGACTCGAGGGCCACAATGGGTTCTTAAACTGGACCGGAGGGCCGGAACAAAAGCATGGATGGAGTGTTTGTGTGAACTAATATAAATTCAAAGTAAACATCATTACATAAAAGGGTACGGTCTTTTTTTTTTTCTTTTTTTTTTAGTTTTATTCATTTCAAACGGGCCGGATCCGGCCCGCAGGCTGTAGTTTGCCCATGGCTGGTATAGACTATTATTTCTTCTGGGACTAAATAGTTAAGTATAAATAACTTTAAAAGTTTCTAAAAGTAAAGGCTGTTATTTATTTTTTAAAGGCTTACATTCTTTTTTTTAAGATATATTTTTATTGATTTCAGAGAGGAAGGGAGAGGGGAGAGAGAAAGAGAGAAATATCAATGATGAGAATCATTGATCGGCTGTGTCCTGCACACCCTTTACTGGGGATTGAGCCTGCAACCCGGGCATGTGCCCTTGACTGGAATCAAGCCTGGGACCATTCAGTCCATAGGCCGACACTCTATCCGCTGAGCCAAACCACCTAGGGCGAAAAGTAAAGGTTTTTAATAAATTTTTTATTATTAATTTATAATTTAGTTCAACTATGATTAAGAGAATGCTTTCTGTATAAGATAGACTTTGAAATTTGTTGAGATTTATTTATGCTTCAGCCTATTGTCATATCGACAGGTCGTTCCGCTGTTTGGTTGATTTGCATATTAGCCTTTTATTATATAGGATAGAACTCATATTCTTCCCTTAAAAACTCCCTTTCACAACTTCTCTATTTTTTTAATAGTACCCTCATCCTCCCAAGTTCAAAATTAGTCTTTGACTCATTATGTTCCCCATTCCTCCAATTTGTCACCAATTTTGCTGATGGATCTATGTAATCTCTCCATGTTTTCATCTTATTCATCTGAGGTGCACAAATACCCATCTGCGCTTAAAGTGTACTAGGAGCTAAAAGACAGAGGATTGAGCCCCTGAGGGCATTCACAATCTAGTTATAATAATAAATAAGCAAATCACTAATTATAACATGGAGGGTTAAGTGTTGAAACAGAGGCACTTAAATGTCTGGAGTACTGTAATAGCTTTCAAACAGGTTTAACTGCTGCTAGTCTCTTCCTCCTACTGGGACACTTTCAGATATGCCTGCCTAAAAAGCTATTTTGACCATATCTTTTACTTGCTTAAGAATCTCTAATTCTTCCCAACTGCTTTCAGGATAAAATACTCATTAGCCTGTCGTGAGAGTCCTACACAGTGAGCCACCAAACAGCCTTCAAGTATTATCTCTCATTACTTCTTTACATGAACTTCCATTCCTTTCAAATCAATTTACTCTTTGGACATGAACATTAATTTAATATTCCTCATGCCACTCCTTTCATACAGAAAACACCAGTTCTATAAAAATCTATTCCATCGTTTAAGATTCATATTACATCCTATCTCTGTAAAGCAATCTTCAGTGTTACTAATAAAAAATAATGTGTTCCTTCTTCAATTTCCCAAAGCAAGTTTTGCCTGAATAAATCATTTCACCATCAGGTACTGCCTTATTTTATTTTATTATCTCCACTGTCTTAAATTATTAAACCTTTCTCACTTAATTGTATATAATTCATGTTTTCTCCCTAACCAAATTCTATGCTTTGCACAGACAGCTTTATCTTATACTTTTTTTGTACCCAGCCATAATACCTAGCACAGTCTTGTTCATGAGCAAGATTTGAACCAGGGGTAGGGTTTTGGCAAGTTCAGTTTGGATAAAGGGACACTGCCAATGGAAGAAACAACACATGCAAAAGTAGGGAAGGGCAATGTTTGTCCAAGATATAGAAAGTAAATCAATTTGAAGGAATGAAGCCCTCTCCCCCACACTAAAAGGAATACTGGCATGTGAGGTGGAAGGGTCAGAATAAGTTCCATAGCAGTGGTTCTCAACCTGTGGGTCGCGACCCCTTTGGCGGTCGAGCGACCCTTTTACAGGGGTCACCTAAGACCATCCTGCATAACAGATATTTACATTACGATTCATAACAGTAGCAACATTACAGTTATGAAGTAGCAACGAAAATAATTTTATGGTTGGGTCACAACATGAGGAACTGTATTTAAAGGGCCAGAAGGTTGAGAACCACTGTTCCAGAGTAAGGTGTTTTGACTTTATCTGATAGGTGATGAGGGAACCATAGAAGGTTTTAGACTAGAATAAAGAACAGGGCACAGTTTTATTAAGTTTTATCAACTCAGCAGTGCATTAATTTAACAGGAAGGCCTGAACATCAATGAAGTGGCTATTGCTAGAAAGTGATGCAGCAGTAAAGCCTCACCAACAAAGTACTTTTCTTTCATTTCCTCTCCTAGAGAAGGCTGCCATAAAATTCTTGGACAAACAAAGCATAATTTGATAGGTTCTCTGACAACATCTCTTGATTTCACTTGTCCTAGATTCATAATAAAGTAAATTCAATATTTTTATTTTTCTCTTAGCATCTTCATTGGGAAGCTCTTATTAATGCTAAACCCATTAGCAAACGACTCGTCATAAGGGCTTTGTTTGATCCTCAAGCTATTACAAGCTATATGTGAGATGGTTTTGCTTCTAGTTCCTCTAGAGGAGTTTAGAAAATTTCTATTTATCCAAAGAAAGAGGTGTTAGCTATTCAAGGCCAGGAGAGAGCTTCAATCCCCAAAATAAGACTTGCTGACACCCAGGGCTCAGCCTTGCCACTGTGGAGCATGGGATACACAGCTATCCACTCACTCAGTAACTAAACTTTTCTTTATAGCCCTTGAGCGGAATCATTACTCTGACTTATCTGTGTTTTATCTGTTACATATGCCAAAGTTTTCTTTCATTAGGTGGATAATTTGTAAGAATTTGCATTTTTCTTCCAAGCATGCTCTAACATCTTTTGTCTTTATCACGTCCATCTGTGGATCAAGAGGGATTCACTAACTCTCCTAAACAGAGGATGGGTGTAGGGGCAAGAAGGGGCACAGATTGCAGTACTTTTTATTTGCCCATTTCTATTTATTTGATCAAATTCTTTACAGGCATAGTGGGGTAATGGCCAAAAAAAGAAAGACATTAATCTTGAGGGAAATAATTGAAATTTATAGAAATATTATGCAAGAGCAAGGAAAAGATTTTCAGTGGTGACTCTGCCTTCCTTTCCCATGATGCAGTAGGGTCTAAGTGGCTGGTTTCACTCAGGGATATTTGTATTTGCTTTTCTTCTCTGATGGTTCTTTATGTGTCTGGGGGGAGGGGAATGGGAAACTAGTAGAATGAGATAGGCTTCAGAGAAATGAGGAGTTAAGAGGTACACATATTTCTTAAAGTCACCTAAATGTCCAAGACATGTGAAACTATGATAAGCAAATTAAGAGTAGAATTAATGTCTAAATATGTGTACCTGGGTTTATATAGAATTAGAAAAAAAATTTGATGAGGACGACCCTTTACATCTAAATTGCATGAAAAAAGAAATCATTTATAAACTGTTAAGATTGACAATATAACTGAATTAAATAAAACAAAACAGAAATTTATGCTAAATATAAAAAAAGATTTTAAAAGATGGAGATATCTTTGGGGATGGCAGAAGACTACTTACAGGTCAGAGAATATTCATGAGGAATAAATCAGAAAACAATAAATTTTTCCCACTATGATAAAAGTATCCTTATATTTAGGGAAATGTATTATGAGATAAATCAAATTTATAAAAAAGATAACTTTGAAGGCAATTATTAATCTAACAAAAATATTCACAAAATAGAATTTTTATAAGTATCAAGCCCTCCAATTACATTTAAGATACAATTGGATATAATCTAACTTTACAAAGAATTTGTTTATTATACCAATACCATGATCAATAATTCCTTTCCTTAAGAAATTCATTAGAAAGCATCTGTAAATGGGAAGTTAAAGTAATGGCTGGTCCATGTGTTCTATTTCATATACTCCATAGAAATCTTCTATATGAACATTACAGATATTTCACACTCTGCATAAAAGCTACTTCTCAAACCATATGTTAGCTTTTCTTGCACACAAAGCCTACTCCCACTCTCATCTAGCAAGCCTCATCATCACTGCATTGAGGGGTATGGCAAAACAATAATATATTTTGGCTAGCAGAAGTTGTCTAAATAGCACGAACAGCTGCCCAGATGACAGGATAAGCCTTGCATGGAGCTGGCACTCTTTGTTAAAGCAAAGCAAACTGTCTCTTATTTCTCATAGAAAATGTTGTTGGCACTATTTCTACAGACATAAACAAAACTTGACATATTTCCTTAATTTCTCTTCCCCTCTTTTAAAAATCCAAAAGTGGATTTTGGAAAATGTGGGGTCTTACTCCCCAAAGTAAGAGAAGTGCAGACAACAACGGGTTAAAAGAACAAGCGGAGCCCTACCGTACCCAGAAATGACAGAAGGCTCTTCTCCTCTTCGGTGCTACTATCCAACCACTCGGCCACATCACCGGGGGAAAGGAGACTCATTCTCCAGCCAGAAAACTTTTCCATACAGAGCACAATTAGTGAATGATGAAGTGGGAAAAGAACGATACAAAGACTAAATTCTTGGGGATGCAACACTTAAATTGCTAGCCAGGCTGAAAGAGAAAATGTGATCCTCCCTCCACTCTGAATTCTGTCTCTGTGACATCAATCTAATACAATGGGGGAGGGGGAAGGAAATAGAGGGTTAAAAGAGGGTGATAGAAGAGAAGAGAGAGGTTTGTCTGTCTCTGGGTGTTAAGCTTGAGTCTGAAAGAGAAAGCAGGCATAAAATTGAATAATGATTTGTGTTCAATGACAGGAGAAAGCAAAGGAAAATAAAGAATAAAGACACTCAAAGAAAAAGAAACAGGTTCCTACACTAGAGCAGCTTAGATAACTGGACAGCACAATAGCTAATCAGTTAAGTAAAGCATATCATCAAACAAAAACAAAGGCTAAAGAACAAATTCAGCATTTTGTTTTGTTCTGAGAAGAAAGGTTTTCGAATTTCCTTTCAGTCAGTCAGTGGAGAGAACTGCAGCCTCCTAACCCCTTCCTGCTTTAGCTATTTCAACAGCATCCCAGCCCCCTTTACGGAGATTTCCTGCAAGCCTAGGCAGGTTGATAAATCTGTGAATAGGAAGCTCTCATCCCTCCTTTCTTCTCCTCCTCCTCCATTCCTCCCCCCACCTCGCATGGCGACTGCATTGATCGACAATAATGGAATCTGTAACTGACTGCCAGCAGCAACATTAAGGATATTACAAGTCCACTTCATAAGAATTCGAGCCGGTGGTCGGAACTTAGGGGCAACTATGGGCTTCTAGTCAATAGCTCTGTCTTTCTTAGCGAGAAAGAAAAGAGGGAGGGAGGAAAGAAAGAAGGAAGGGAGGGAAGGGGAGAGGGGGGAGGGGGAGGGAGAGGTGGGAGAGGGAAAGGAGGGGGAGGGGGAGGGGGAGGGAGAGAAAGCTGAAATCTGAAAGTAAGAAAAGTAGACTTGCTGGGCTGAAGGTTCAGAGATCCACCAGTGAAGCATATGACTGTCCTTCAATCCGTCACACACAGTCATTGTGAAGCAATCAGAACAAGACAGATTTTTAATATGATTTACATTACGTATTTACATAGTTTAAGGCTATTTCATATGCTTACACCTAATTAATAGGCAGAGACAACTCAAGCAGAAGAGGTATTTTCAGAGACACATAGATCACTCACATCCCTGTTCTCTGGAGATTGATCAGGTTTGTTGCTATAAGAAAACACTCTTAAAAAGATAGGGTGTTGCCCGGCCAGTGTGGCTCAATGATTGAGCATTGCCCTATAAACCAGGAGGTCACAGTTCGATTCCTGGTCAGGGTATAAGCTCTGGGTTGCAGCTGGATACCCAGTGTGGGGCATGCAGGAGGCAGCCAATCAATGATTCTCTCTCATTATTGATGTTTCTCTCTCTCTCCCTCCCTTCCTCTATGAAATTCAACAAACAACAAAAAAGGTAGGGTATTTTTTGCATTCACAAAACATTGCCTTTGTTCGCAATAACCTGCTCTTTCTATTCTAGTAGCCTACCTTAAGTGAGAGAATTCTCACTGCGTAAGTTACTATCTCAATAGAGCCTGAATTCATATCCTTCTCTCCATGCTCACTTTACTCTTCTTCACCTGGACTCTGCTCATTTTGACTGTAAGCTCCCTGAGGACACAGTAGACAGTTGTTTGTGAATCTTTGTAACCCTGTGGCTAGAGCAGTGCCTGGCACTTAGAAGGAGTTCAATAAATATTTACTGAAATTTTGACTGCTTTAAAAGTATGAACAGCTTCAACACTGGCAGGAGGTATCAGGCTGAATATTTTAGGATCTCTTTTTAAGATTAGTCATTTTGACAGATAGTGACTTAAAAGCAGTTGTAGTAACAGCACCAACTGATTGAGAAAACAGAAAATGTTAAAAAAAAAAGGTTTTATGAATTCATTATGTTTAAATAAATCTTTTATTACTCAAAATAACTACATACAATTGAAAAGGTGTGATAAATATAAAAATTCACAGGCTATGCTTGCTTAGCACCTAAGCTTGAGCTAGTAGATAATCCCTTTGTAATAAATAACTTTATGACACACAGTATCTGCGTAGCTTCCAGGCTGAAACCAATGGTCTAGAGAGCATCAAGTTCAAACGTCTTGGTGTGATGTGGCTACTGCTTCTCTCTAGGGAGAAGCCTCCAGACTCCCCTTGGCTCAGCCCTGCATGCCTTGGCATGTTGCACTAAAAGTAATCTCCAGAAGAGCAGGAAAAACTTAGCCTTTTCATTCATTGATATAGAGCACTGTATGGCCATAGTAGGTGCTAAAAATTTTTTATTGACCTTGGCATCTTCTGTGAGGTATCATTCTTTCTACTGTATATACCTGATATCACATTGATCCATTGAGACTCAGCTCAAATAGTAGCTCTCCAGTCTTCCCTGACACCTTACGATAGAGCTAATGGTTTTCTCACTCAAACTTTCTTTGTTATTACCATTAGTTTATTGAAATTATTTGTTTCCAAGTGATTTCCTCCACTATATCTTGTGCCTATAGAAGGCAAAAATTGTGTTTTACTAATTTAAAAAATGTTTTAATGCCTAGTACCTGGTATATGATTAGAAATGTTTATTGAATGATATATTAGTTAAAGTAAAATTGTGATTCTATATACCAAAGGTAGACTAATGCTAAAGAACCCCATATATTCATGATGGGAGGATCCATACCAATAGTCTGAAAATCAACCACCAAAACAAAATTTGGTTATGGATATAATAAAATAAATATTTTATTTATTATACCAAAGACAGGGCAGAATAGGCAGAAAAATATCATCAAGATAATCCAGTACCATACATTTGCCTTTTATAAACAGAGCTATGAAGGACCCAAGAAAAAGTTCTAGATTATGCTTAATATTCCTGATTTTTGTTATAACTGCCTGTACTTATACATTCAGATTTACTCATTTGACAACTTAAGAGTCAAAAGGTGTCAAGCATTGTTCTAAGCCCTGGAATATAGTTGTGAAGAAGGGACAAAATCTCTGCCCTCATAGAGCATATATTCTAGAGAGAAGAGATAAACAAAATACAAGATAAAAATGTAAAATGTATACTATGTTAGATGGTGAATTGTGTTGAGGAGAAGAGTAAAGCAAGGAAGAGGGATAGGTAATGTTGGAGAGGTCTACAGTCTTAGAGGGCAGACAGGAAAGGCATCTCTGAGAGATTAACTTTTGAGTAAAGGGTTTCTGGGTTCTTAGGAAGAAAACCAAACAAACACAATAGAAAGGCCTAGAAGCAGCAATAGTCAGGTCCAGTGCAGGTAGGTTGGTATGAGCCAGAGGAAAAATAAAAGGAGATGAGGTCTGTAAGATAATAGGAAGACAAACCATGTAAAGTTATCAGGTCTTTGCCTCCTTAATTAGGTGGCAAGTCTTGAGACAAGAGTGATCTGTTAGGCCTTACTTTTTCTTTATATACGAGCTTTATTAAAATAGTAGAGGCTCGATGCATGAAATTCATGCAAGAGTAGGCCTTACTTCCCCCAGCTGCCGGCACCAGCGTCCCTCTGGCACCCAGGACCCAGGCTTCCCTCTGGCCGCTGGCAGGCACCCAGGACCTGGGCTTCCCTCACAGCCCCGGCTTTGTCCGGAAGGACATCCAGTCTAATTAGCATATTACGCTTTTATTATTATTAAAATATAATTCACATATCATAAAATTCATTCTTTTTAAAAATATATTTTTATTGATTTCAGAAAGGAAGGGAAAAGGGAGAGAGAGACAGAAAGATCAATGATGAGAGAGAATCATTGATCGGCCACCTCCCGCACGCTCTACACTGGGGATGGAGCCCGCATCCCGAGCATGTGCCCTGACCAGGAATCGAACCGTGACCTTCTGGTTCATAAGTTGACGCTCAACCACTGAGCCATGCCAGCCAGGCATAAAATTCATTCTCTTAAAATGGTTTTAAATATATTCACATAGTTGTGCAACCATCATTATAAATTGATTCCAGAACATTCTCATCACCTCAAAAAGAAACCTAGCACCCATTAGCAGTTACTCTCCATTCCTCCCAACATCCAAGCCTCTAGCAACTAACTACTAATCTATGAATTTGCCTATTCTGGACATTTCATATCATCGAAATCATATAACATGTGGCCTTTTGTACCACATTTAGTTTTATCCATGTTGTAGCATATATCTGTACTTCATTCATTTTTTATGGCTGAATACTATTCCACTGATAGCCATTTGGGTTGTTTCCACTTTTTAATATTATGAATAATGCTGCATATGAACATTCATGTACACATATTCATATGAAAACCTTACACTTTAACAGGTTATCCAAATAAGGTGTAATAAATAGTCTGCCTTTAATCTGTAGAATTTTTAAATCTACAACAGAAGAGAGTTATTTTCCTATTTTACAAGCACCACATTTTCCTCCTAATTCATCAGGTATTTCCACCCTTCTTGAAGAAATAAAAACTACTGACTCAGTTTCTTTTCTCCTGCTCTATTATTTTTGCACACAGGAACAAATCAATACTAGATACTTAGGAATGAACAAAGGCAGGTGAAATGTGACAATAGACCCTTTCCTAAATCGATAACTAATGATAGTAAAGTTGGTGAAGATTTTGGGGGGACGGGGGTAATTTTAAATTTTTATAGTTTCAAACTTATCATAAAGGTAAAGAAAAGTACACAGAACTCTCTCTCACACACACACACACACACACACACACACACACACACACAAAAACACTCACACACGCCCTTTATCCAGATTCACCAGCTGTTTACATTTTGCTACCTTCCTCTCTGTGTATACTATCCTATATAATAAAAGGCTAATATGAAAATTGTCCCCTCAACTGGAAGTTCAAAGGGGAGTTCAACAGGGGGTGGGGCCAGCTGGCCAACCGCCTGCGGGCCCCACCCCTCGGCCAGCCCGGCCTGATCAGTCCTGATCGGGGCTGGCCAGCCAGATCCCACCCATGCACAAATTCGTGCACCAGGCCGCTAGTTATTAAATATATATATGCATTTTTTTCTAAACCATTTGAGAAAGACATTATGCCCATTACTGCCAACAGCTTTCAGAGTATATTTTTTAAAACAAAGGACAGCCTCATATAACCAAGAACAATTATCAAAGTCAAGAAATTTAACATGGTGGCTGATATTTTAAGGATAAAATTAAATATGCCACTACATGTAAAGTCCACTATATAAATACTACACTATATAAATACTACTTCAATATCATACAAAGTCCTTTATTTGAAAAACAAAATGTCTTCAAGCAATGCTGACTGCGAAATCAGAAGTACTAGTTGCAAGTATAATTCAAAGTAATAGTCTATATTATATTAAAATGTCTATTAAATTGCTGAAGGATTACTATTGAACTTATTAACATTCAATATACTGTATTCCAAAGAATTGGAAGAAGGAATAACTAGTTTTCAAAAAGGAATGAAAGCTCAAGTAAAGTGAATGCATTTCCATCTTGATATTCTTTTGAATCATGTACAACCTTTGTCTCAAAGAAGCTTAAAGTATATGTCAGACTGTAACTTTTCCTTATATTTTGCTGAGGATATATTTAACTGTAATAGGAATATAGTTAAATTCTATTAAATCTATAGCTCAGCACTTTAAATAGTACCCTAAATATGTAAATGTGTATAAAAACCTCAAACCACTTACATATAAATCATATAACAATGAATACACTCCCACATTGTTTTCACTTGCCAGAAACGTTAGCATAATTATTAGAGCTGAAGAAACTAATGAAGCTAGGCTGAATTTTCATTCATTTGGATTTAGGAAGCAATACTTTGGACATACAAAGCCCCCAAATAACAGGGATGTTAATGTTATAAGAGGCATTCCTAATATATGATTATTTAAAACATATAATACGTAAAAAGGGGTGGAGGACAACTTGATTCTACAGCTTATTTCAAAAAGTAAATGCATAAGTAAAAAGCCAAACATATTTTGAAAGAAAGAACTAATTTGAGAATTTACTTTATCAAACAGGAAGGCATTAAAATCTGTGGTTATTAAGTCATTGTGATATTGATGTAGGAATAAAACAATAGGTCTCTGGGACAGAAAAAGAATCCAGAAGAAGATATACACACTTTAGCTGATAATAAATGGTGCTTTCAAACCAGTGTGGAAAGAATAAAAAATTCAATAAAAGGTATTGAGACAATTGGCTAAAAAACTGGGGAGAGGGGGAGAGATAGGGGGAATCTCATTTCATAAAACCAAAAATAAATGTAAAAAAAAAAAAGGGCCTAATCTCAAATTGAAAAAGGCCTTTCTAGGCATGGCACAAAAGCCAGAAACTACAATGAAAAATAGAGGCAAGACTGGAAAACCTAAAAATTTAAAGCTTCAAATAGCAAAAAAGACACCCTGAACAAATATGCAAGGCCATTTAATACAATCTATCAAAATATGAAATGCAAACTACCTTTCCATTCTATTTCTAGGAACCAATCTAGAAATATCAGCACAAACAACTGGACACAGATATATGTACGAAGATATTTAACACAAAGTTGGTAGTGGCAAAAGCAAAAAACACTATTTATTAGAGGGAAACAGATAAATCTACAATGAAATAAACATCCTTTAAGGATCTACAGGTATAAACGTAATGAAAAGATATCTTCCATACAAAAATGTGAGGAAGAAGAATGGCACAGGTTGTCAAGAACTATGAGGCATTAAATGACAGGCATTTGGAAAGGTTGGTAATTGGAAGGCAGTTTTGAAAATGGGCAGAAAACTGTCACAATGATGAGGATATGCAACATATTTAAGGGCCTAGGGGCCTCCTTAGAGTTCAGATCATTCTTTGACAGCAAAATAACTTGAGAATGGGTAGGTCTTTAACTTTTAATTCAGGTGTTTTATTTTATTTTTTTAATTCAGGACTGTCATTCATCGTTTGATGATAAATATGAGGTGGGGTCACGTATTCATCAGTAGTAAATTTGGCATTAGGACTTGTTCAGCATTGTTTACACAAACACTTTATTGTGTTTTCTATTATTTTAATAAAAGCGGGTAGTGGATCAAAAATATAAATGCTGATATCACAGAAAAGCAGAGACCTCATAAAACGAATATTAATTTAATTGATATAAAGATAAGAGTTGCTAACCATGCCAGAATTATAATATCATTAACTTCAAGGAAATGGTCTACGTTCAATTGTGAGGTGGAAAAGGGAGAGCACAGTTAAGAATCATGTGCAAAGGTTTGGTGTTTATGATATGGGTCTGTGTACATATCCTTGTATAATCCCCTACCCTTGAGTGTAGATGGAGCCTAGGACCTGATAATACGATAGAATAGCCACTCCCTTGATTAGGCTGCATTATATGACAAAGGTGATGATACACTATTGTGTAAGATTCTCTCACTGGCTCTGAAGAAGTAATATGCCATGTTCTGAGAGTGCTACAGGAATAGCTGCCAAAGGCTATCTCTAGGAACTGAGCACAACTCTGCTCATAGATAGCAAACAAACAAACAAACAACAACAAAAAACACACAGGGATCCCAATACTACAACTGCAAGAGGAGTCTGAGCTCTAGATGAGAATGTAGCCTGGATGATACCTTGGTTTTGACCTTCTGACACTCTCATCAGACAACCAGCTACACTCTGCCTGGGCTTTGGATCTATGGAAAATGTGAAATAATAAATGGGTGTTACTGTAAGTCACTAAGTGTGTGGTCACACAACAGTGGAAAACTAATGTAGTATGCTAACATGAAAACACCGAGTGTAAGTAAAACAGGTGAGATGTGGGGATCTACTGAAGAATACCACTATAAATGTATCCAGATGGAACTCACCCCAGTAACCAGCATCTGGATTAAACAAAACAGAACAGAATATTACCGGCAACCAGAAGCATCCTTCACACACCCTTTCCAGTCATTACCCTATCAGAATTATCACTATCTTGATTTCTATTACATCAGATGAGTTTGAATTGTATCTAACAGAATCACACTGTGCAGATAGTCTTTTGAGACTAACTTTCATGTTCAACATACATTTTTGAGATTTATCCATTCTGTGGCATGAAGCAGTAGTTTGTTCTTTGTCAATACTGAATGGAATTCCACTGTGTAAGGAAACAAAATTCATCCATTCTATTGCTGATGAACATTTGGGTAGTTTCCGATTTTTTTTAGCTGTTATAAACACTTTTGTACAATTCTTTTGATAAACCTATGTATGCATTTCTATTGGGTACATAAATTGGAGTGGAATTGCTGGGTCACAGAGCATTGTTTAGTGTTAGCAGATATTGTCCAATAGTTCTCTAAAACGGTTGTAAAAATGTATAATCCCATCAGCAGTGAATAAAAATTCTTTTTGTTCTAGATCCTTATCAACATTTGGTAATTTCTGTTGTCCTCATTTTAGACATTCTTGTTGGGTGTGTAGTTCCATTTTAGTTTAAATTTGCATTTTTCTGATGACTAATGAGACTGAACACCTTTTTCACATACTGAATGGCCATTCGGATCACCTCTTTTGTAAAATGGGCATTCAATCTTGCCTTTTTCCCATTGATGTGTAGAAGTTCATTACATATTATGATTGGATATTAAGACTTAAAATTTCCTCTTTTCAGACTGTCAGATTATCATCAGATGATTATCAGAGAAAAATATAACATAAGCAACATCTGGACTAAAGATAAAGAGCCTTAAAACAACCTCTATTCTCTTGTAATAGGTTTGATAAGAGAAAAAGAGAAAGAAAAAGTCTACCTTTAAATATTTAATTCAAAACCTAAGCAAAATAAAAATGGGTTTATAACTTCTGACTCTGGGAGGAACCTACTGGGAAGCTGTCATAAATCACAGTACTTTATAGCAATAAAATCATCACACCCTTGAAGCTCACTATTTCTTGTTAATTAAAATTTCATTGTCAGAAACATTTTGTAGTTTCTTCACATGAATACATGCTTCTGGGGGGAAAAAAAAGGCAAATAACTAGCTGGATTTTTTAAAAAAGGGACCAGAGGAAACCCTGACTTCTGGTTTAAAAAAATTGCCATTTAAAAATAAAATAAACCGCCCCCAAAAAACCAAACCTTGAAAAAAACGTGGTGTCATCAAGGACTGACAATTAGATATACTTCCACTAATTTTCTGCCTTTTATATTATAACTAGGTGCACAAACTCGTGCACCTTGAAAGGAACTGTGGGCTGTGAGGCTGCAGTAGGCACAGGGGCGAGTCTCAGGCCAACCTCTGTGCCCCTGCCTCCCACTGCGGCCCCTGGTCCCCTGTCTGCAGGCAGCCCCACTCCCTCCACTGCTGCTCCCATGCGCTGATGGCGCCGGCCCCACTCGCACCCGCTGAAGGCATGGAGCCATTGGGGCCGGTGCCAGCAATGGGTGCAAGCAAGGCCGGCGCCATCAGTGGGTGCGAGTGGCAGCTGCTGCCCTGATCGCTCCTCAGGAGCAGGGGGAGGTAGAGAAGCCCTCAGGGGCGATTGGGCTGGCAGCCGCCGCTTGCACCGCTGATGGCGCTGAGTGATCAGGACCGACGCCGGGCACCGGCAGTGGGTGTGAACGGTGGCTACAGTGTTGGCTGTGGGTGGAAGTGGGGCCAGCGCTGGCAGTGGGTGCAAGTGATGGCTCGGGTACCAGCAGCAGGTACAAGCGGGGCTGTCGCTGGCAGCAGGTGTGAGAGGTGGCTGCCGGCCCCTATTTTCCCTCAGGAGCAGGGGGAGGTGGAGAAGCCCTGAGGGGCGACTGGGGCCAGCAGCTGCCACTCGCACCCGCTGACAGTGCCAAGCGATTGGGACTGGCTCCAGGCACTAGCACCAGGCACCGGCAGTGGGTGTGAGCAGTGGCTCCAGTGCTGGCAGCGGGTGTGAGCAGGGCCGGCGCCCGCAGCAGGTACAAGCACTGGGCGGGACTGCGGTGCCCGGGAGCAAAGAATTTTCAGTAACCACCAGAGGCTTGCCCCGATGACAGCGACCAGCATCTTGCCTTGGTCTGGCACCCCTGCTCACCTGTTCCACCATCCCATTGTGGACAACAACCGCCATGTTCCGCACATGCCCCCTGGTGGTAGTGACCAGTTGTTCGGTTGTTCCACCATTCAGTCTATTTGCATATTCGCCTTTTATTATATAGGATAAACTCCTCTGCAGAGCACTGTTTTAGTTTATATAAGCTAAAACAGTGATGGCGAACCTATGATACGTGTGTCAGAGGTGACACGCGAAATCATTTTTTTGGTTGATTTTTCTTTGTTAAATGGCATTTAAATATATAAAATAAATATCAAAAATATAAGTCTTTGTTTTACTATGGTTGCAAATATCAAAAAATTTCTATATGTGACACAGCACCAGAGTTAAGTTAGGGTTTTTCAAAATGCTGACACGCCAAGTTCAAAAGGTTCGCCATCACTGAGCTAAAAGAATGTTTCCAAAGAAGACTGGTTTTCTTTTCTTTTTTTAAAAAAATATATTTTATTGATTTTTTTTTTTACAGAGAGGAAGGAAGAGGGATAAAGAGTTAGAAACATCAAACATTGATCAGCTGCCTCCTGCACACCCGCTACTGAGGATGTGCTGGCAACCAAGGTATAGGCCCTTGACCGGATTTGAACCTGGGACCCTTCAGTCCGCAGGCCGACACTCTATCCACTGAGCCAAACTGGTTAGGGTGGAAGACTGGTTTTCATTCTTTGTAATGACACCAATAACTTCTAGGATTTCTTCTTTATACCACATTTTGGTTTTGTTACTAAAGAGGGTTGACACTGCCTCCAATAGAATAAAAGGCACTTTCTGGGAAAATTTACCTTTAATAGTTGATCATCAATCGAGTATTTACTGAGTGTTACATTTATAAGGCAAGGAAATAAATAAAACTACTAAAAATATATTTCAAAATTTTAGCAATTGTATCTGTGCAAATATTTACAAGTAAAATGATGGTACTCATAAAATGGGGTGACATTTATTATTTTAGGAAGCTATCATGACGTTTCAGTGAATTTCAAGTGGAGGCAAAATGCTTCAAGGAAAATCTCAACATGTATGTTAGCAAATTATATGGATAAAGATTTTGATTTATTAAAAGTACCCTTAAATTTCAGCTGTGTAATAGAAACTCACAAAAATTGGACCAAATACTGTTATGTAATTCCCCTACCATATGCAAAAGCAATAAAACAATCTATTACCCTGTCTTTGAGTAATTAGTTTCTCACACTTGCAGAAAATCCTAATAAGAAGCATTTTATAACCATACTGAGCAAGCTCTTAGAAATGAGCTCTTTGCAACAAGCTGTTGGTACACAAAATATGATTATCCTTCTCTCTTAATTAGACTTACTACATCTTGTCCTGTCCTTTGACTAAATAAACCTAATTCTATGTAATCACACAGGCCAGGTGTGTGTGTGTGTCTGTGTGTGTAGCTCTTCCCCCTACTCACTTTGACACATCATTCTTTTTTTAAAAGAAAATGAAATAAATTTATTTACCTGACACTATATTCTAGGAGTTCCTGGAAAAAAGGATTATTGATGTAGGGTCCCAAACATTCTAAACTTCTCATGACTCAAGAGACTAGAAATAAAATCAACCACACACAACCCATTTGAAGTATAACTTAGAAGAAAAGTTACAAACCCAAATATTACGAAGGTAAAGAATATCCAGTTTTTTCTAGTCTTCATATTAACTAAAGGTAATATCTATAAATAGTTAACTACACAACAGAGCTGTTAAGTTCTTCAAAGATACTCCATCATCTTTGGAATTAGATGCAAGACATCGGAGTTAGCAACCTGTCCAAAAGGCAGGCTATCCTAGGTGACAGCTGATCCTGAATGACACCTGCTTGATCCTGGCAGCTCAAGTTTCTTACTTTCTCAATAGTCTGTCATAAGAAAGAGCATAGAACCAGGTAATTTTTTCTTCCTCAAAGAACAGGACTGCACTAACCTAAACGAACTTCAAGTTGCTGTTTTAGCAATTCATTCACTCATAAAATACTATAAACCAGTGAATGACAAAAATGTGGAGTCAAATTATTGATAAGAACTCCTCGCTGACTTCCTCTCCACATGTTAAGTTCATGGTGCTCCTAATTCAGCTGAATAGTAAGGTCTGAGTAGGGGCGAGGAGGGCACCCGAAAAGATAGACTTTCATCTGAATTTTAATGACTGACTCAGTGAGACTCTCATACTTGTCAAGTATGTACAAAGAAAGTATTCTCAGTGGCAATGCCTAAGGCTTCCAAACCCAAGCTGAGATCATACCCATAATTAAATGTGGAATTTTGATAGACCGAATCCCCATCAGCAATTAAAAAAAAAGACTACAAACATGCATACTGCTGAGTCATGACTCATTTTCTTGAATCACTGTTCACTAGGAAACAACACGATATCAGTTATTCCCTTCTCTGCAATAAAGAATTAGATATTTGGGAGAGACCAAGATGGCGGCATAGGTAAACACCTGAGATTGCTGCCGCAAACAACCACTTCAAAAATACAACTAAAAGACGGAACGGACATCACCCAGAACCACAGGAAGGCTGGCCGAGGACAGACTCTTCAACTAGAAGGAAAGAGAACAGCATTCCGAGGCTCAGAGGAGGCGCAGTGTGGAAAATTTAAAGGCGCGGAGGTGCGCGTGAAAAGCGGGCTGGTGGCTGAGGGCGCAGTTGTCGTTTCCAATCAGGAGAGTCTCAGACTCTGAGCTCCAGATCCAGGCGAGTCTCTAGGGACTCAGACTCAAACGGGAGAAGCGGGATTGTCTGGCATTAGTTGAAACGTGAGGGAAGCCTTCTCTCCGAGATTTGCAGCCCTTGCTGGGGTTCTGAGAAGCAGAGCCTCTGGGAACGGGACTGAGAGCAGCCATAACTGCTCCCTCCGCCCGCCCTATTGATCCCACCCCGCCCAAGCCCTGCGCAGAGCCATTTGCTGGATCGCCTCAGGCAAAGGCTAGATTAGCACCTCCCCAGAGGACAGAAGTTTTCCACACAGCTGATTCTCACAGCCAGTCGGCCTGGTGGTCAAATCCCTCTAGTATTAACTACAACAATCAAGGCTTAACTAGAACAAGACTGCGCACAAAGACCACAAGTGGGTGCACCAAGAAAGCATAAAAGATGCGGAGACAAAAAAAATGACAGAAATGGAGGATATGGAGCTAAAAAACGCAATTTTGAGGGCTTGCAATAATGTGCTAGAACCAGCCAATAAACTTGATGAGAGACTCACGAAAACTAATGAGACCCTCGATGCTATGATAAAGAACCAACTAGAAATTAAGCATACACGGACTGAAATAAAGAATATTATACAGACACCCAATAGCAGACCAGAGGAGCGCAAGAATCAAGTCAAAGATTTGAGATACGAAGAAGCAAAAAGCACCCAACCGGAAAAGCAAAAGGAAAAAGAATCCGAAAATACGAAGATAGTGTAAGGAGCCTCTGGGACAGCTTCAAGCGTACAAACATCAGAATAATAGGGGTGCCAGAAGATGAGAGACAGCAAGATATTGAAAACCTATTTGAAGAAATAATGGCAGAAAATTTCCCCCACCTGGTGAAAGAAATGGACTTACAGGTCCAAGAAGCGCAGAGAACCCCAAACAAAAGGAATCCAAAGAGGACCACACCAAGACACATCATCATTAAAATGCCAAGAGCAAAAGACAAAGAGAGAATCTTAAAAGCAGCAAGAGAAAGAGACTCAATTACCTACAAGGGAATACCCATACGACTGTCAGCTGATTTCTCAACAGAAACTTTGCAGGCCAGAAGGGAATGGCAAGAAATATTCAAAGTGCTGAATACCAAGAACCTACAACCAAGATTACTTTATCCAGCAAAGCTATCATTCAGAATTGAAGGTCAGATAAAGAGCTTCACAAATAAGGAAAAGCTAAAGGAGTTCATCACCACTAAACCAGTATTATACGAAATGCTGAACGGTATCCTTTAAGAAGGGGAAGAAGAAAAAGGTAAAGATACAAATCGTGAACAACAAACATGCATCTATCAACAAGTGAATCTAAAAATCAAGTGAATAAATAATCTGATGTACAGAATGAACTGGTGATTATAATGAATCAGGGACATAGAAAGGGAATGGACTGACTATTCTTGGGGGGGAAAGAGGAATGGGAGATGCGGGAAGAGACTGGACAAAAATCCTGCACCTATGGATGAGGACAGTGGGTGGGGAGTGAGAGCGGAGGGTGGGGCGGGAACTGGGAGGAGGGGAGTTATGGGGGGGGGGGGGGGGGAAGAGGAACAAATGTAATCTGAACAATAAAGATTTAATTTAAAAAAAAAAAGAATTAGATATTTTAAGAAAGTTTATGCAACTGAAGTGTAAGAATCTGGTGAAGCTTATTTCACAATAGTCACCTGCTTCACTAAAACTGCCATACAGGAAACTGAAAACAGAAACAACCTAGTGGGCATGAAAGAACAGACAGGAACAGAAAGAACAAAACCAGTCTGTAACTTTGCCTCTTTAGTGCACACTGAGGTTAAGACTGGAACAGAATCCAGAGACATGGAAGCATGGAACAGACTGATGATGTATCTTAGAAGGAAGAGGGGTTGGAGGAGAGGGAAGAGATTAACCAAAGAACTTATATGCATAACCCATGGACACAGAAAATAGTGGGGGGTGGGGGTTCCAAGTGGAGGGGGTCAATGGGAGGAAAAGGGAACATCTGTAATACTTTCAACAATAAAGAAAGATTTTTAAACAAATACTGGAACAGAAAGGGAAATATAACCATGTTGTCTACATAAAGGGATTCCCAGAGTTTCGAGTGAATTACCAGGTAATTTTTATGAGTAAAGAATTAATCTGACAGTTCAGAGTGTTTTCATGTCCAGCCTCAAGCCCCGACCCCTGGCCAGTCTAGTCTTCACTTCTGTTTAAAGAGATTTCATTCTTACAGTTTTAACTGGGATGTAAAAGACAGAATTATACCCAAGAGGAAGAAAGAAATTGCAGCAGGAAAAGAGATACAACAACTCCTTTGGCTGAGACTAAAGTTTTGATCAACTATAGCCAAACTATTACTACAAAAATGGCATAGCTATACTGCAGAGCTCTTTACCCTATTTGAAAATTTAATATATAAACTATATTTGTGGACATACATATGTATGTATTTCATAATTTTTTTATTTATTGAATATGGAGAGAAAGAGAGGAATGGGGGAAGAGAGAGAGGGAGCTGGGGAGAGAGAGAGAGAGGAGGAGAGAGAGAGAGAGAGAGAGAAAGAGAGAGAGAGAGAGAGAGAGAGAGAGAGAGAGAGAGAGAGACATCACTTTGTTGTTCCACTTATTTATGCATTCATTGGTTGTTTCTTGTATGTGCCCTGACCAGGTATACTAATAGAATCCACAACCCTGGTACATCGGGATGATGCTCTAATCAACTGAGCTAGCCGACCAGGGTATTAAACATTTTTTAAAGAAACTAATATCAAGGGGAAAATAATAGTGAAAATGGGCCTGCCTTCTAAAAAACACTGATTATAAGAAAATTATTTCACATACAGTTGAGAGATTCTTTTCTCATGCCACTCATTTCCTCTATCCACTCATTCCCATTTAAAATTTGTCTTTAGTCATAAAATGAGCACCTTACTATTGCTTTTCTCTGACAAAAAAAGAATAAACCTGCATAACCTGGCATTTTTATTCTGGAGAGAAAAAGGAGTATGTGTTTCCTTCTAATGTTTTCCTCTTTCTAACGCATAGTAATAAGTTTTATTATAATGATTAGTTTGGTTAATAAAGTAGTTTCTTTCCACTTAGGTCAGTAAACTACCAGCAACAATAGATTAATGACTTCTGATTGTTTCTGACATGGGGAAATACACCCAGGCCAAAGGTCCCTATCTATCTATCTATCTATCTATCTATCTATCTATCTATCTTTCATATACACACATAACATAATATACACACACTTATCATGGCAATCCTTTCCATACCCCTTGCAGGATAAAAGATTAGAGAAAAACCTAAATCCTGTGTAATACAACTGTTAAGTTGGATAGAGCATTATGTCCTCATTCTCACAGACTTCAGTCCTCTTATAAACAGTGTGCTTAAGTAATGGACTCTACAGCAAGACAAACAGTCTCTTGTTTCCTACTGGGTGGAGAATGCACTTTGTAATTTGGTTTCTGATAGCCGAGAGCAATTATGAAACTTACTGCTATTCCTTTATTCCTTACAACATAACTGCTCATCCCACACAGCCTTGTAAATCACAACTGCATTTACACAGACCCAGTTGAAAACTGGAATGAGCAGGTCAAGCTTTAACACAAAAGAACAACATTACTTCACTGTGCTTATAGTCAAATCAAGCTAAACTTGTTCCCAGGAGTTGTAAAGGGCCATGACGATCCTTTTGACAATAGCTATCTTTACTATTTAGCTCACTAGAATAGTATGGCCTCTCAACCCCACAATGGTCTCCAGAAAAATGGAAAAGGCAGCAACCTTTTTTAGGAACTAAATGAAAATGTATGAAGACAGATGTTCACTCTGCATTGTGACTCTCAAGATCCTCCACTTAAGTTATCTTCTAACACATAATTCATGAGGTGAAGTAACCGAGGTCCATTATCAATGGAAAGAAACAGAGCTAGACCTTGCATAAGAAACCAATTGGTCCAAACAGTTGAGATAATTTTTAAATGTTTTCTTATATATTTAAGAAATCAACAAAGAAGGCAGTGAATGTGGAATGATATTTTGCTTTCAGTAAATAGGTAAAAGTTAAAAAAAATGGATATTAGCATCTAGGAAAAGCTTTACTAAAATTATACAGAAATTTTCTTAGTCTCAAAGTCTTTAAAAGAAACTAAAATCAATTTGAAAGTTTTAATTTTATATACAGATATTCAGAATATGCCACAGCTATATAATTTATTTATATAAAAGCATCATACAAACTATAGACATTTTCCTTAACTGAAAGCCACTTTTTTCTTCTCTAAATATTTTGTTATATATTTTTGGTTTTGACCAAGAGCATGGTATCAATATGCTTTGATGATGTTTTTTCCTCAATATTTCCTCCCCACAGATTTCAATTGAAGTTTATGAAGCATTTGGCCTATTCAGGCAATAATCCATGGTACCTGAGGCCAGCAGATATAGTATAGATGAAAAATAAAACTTAAATGTAACTAATTCCATGAATAAAAATAGTAAATTGAAAATAAGGAGATCTGAATTTTCATTTTAATTCTGTTCCTAACTCTGTGACCTTAAGCAAGATTAAATCCCTCAGACCTCAATGTTCTCATTGGAAATGGAGAAATGGGACTGCAGATGATCTCTAAGTCTCTTTCAGATTTAACTTTCAACGAGCTAATGAGATACCTGTCATCTATTGGCAAAGCACATTATAAGCCTACCTTGGGCAGAAAGAACAAGCAAGATTCTCATTTGAAGGCTTTCACTATTTTTTTGGATCCAACCTGTTGAACTTTCAAATGACACAGATTTGTGAAGTGCTACTAAGATTGAATCAAGGCTTTCAGAATCTTATTGATGGTCAATATATTTTGTCTCCCTCAGAGAGAAATGAGATATACTCATTTACAGGTATTTAATATTTCACAAGGAATTTGGGGGACGATCCAGAATAATAACACATTTCAACTTATTAAAAGAACAAGTAAACACTGCAGTGTTAATATTTTGCTACGATCATTACCCTCCTAATTGGCCTGCATTTCTCAGATGGCTATTCTTGTGCTGTATTTTGTATAAGAACACTGATAGCCTCCACAATATTCACATGAACTCATAGTAATGAAAACAAACCTATTTTTTTTAAAGCCAATAATCACAAAGGTAAACATTCACTGCATTTGTGTAATAAAAATAGAAAAGCTACACTCCCTTTAAATCTATACAAACTTTTCATTTCAGTCTCAGACAGATTGCAGGAACTCTTACCTGGGGTCTGCATTCTGGGAAGTTTCTGGGTGTTGCTAACATAATCTTTCCGGCATGCCAGTCAGAAACTCAAAACACTTTGTACACCGTGTTCACCCAGCTTTCTCGCTCTCTCTCTTTTGCTCTTGCTCTGTGCCTCAGACAGTTTGGAATGCAGAAAAGCCAGAGCCAATGCCAGTTAAACTCAATTCTTTTTTCCCCTCCCAGCTCTTTTGCTAGAGAGCACTAAACAATAGCCACCCTTCCTTACTCACTGCGTGTCTTTCACAGCACCGGGTACAGGCAATCTGCTTCAGAAGCAAGTGTTTTGCCAAGCTGATAATTCATTTTTTTCTGTCCCAAGGGGCAAGTAGGTGGGTGAGTGCATCTCTGTTTAAAGAAGTGATTTTTTTTAAAGGAATCTATTTCAAAATCTGTCCTATTTTTGAGGTAGAAAAGTAAAACAAATTTCAGAAATTCTTTTTTTTAATGTTACTATGTTGAATTAAAATATAAACTTTTCAAAGTACAAAAACCAGGTGAATATCTTATACCTAATGTATAGATAGTGTGTGTTAACACATATATCTGTATCTCAGACTCAGTAGATCACCTTAACTCATCACGAGGAATTAATTTAAATTTAGAAAAGAAAATTTTTATTTCCCTAAAGCCATTCATTCAGGTCTTAAGCTAGAACTCCATTTTAAAAAGAAAGAGTAAAAAAATTAATTTTATAAATTGAGTGGCTCTATTAAGTCATCTAGATGTGAAGAAATTATAGGCAATATCACTTTTCTCAGTCACCATTATAATTGTTTCAAAATCAAACACATTTCTAGGGTTTGTTTTTTTCCTACACTCCAAAAAAGAAAGGCAAGTCAATGATGTCAACTTCATTATCAATATGATGACCTAATATATTATGCAGCTGCTTAGTTGCTGAGGTTAGCATGCCAAGACTGATCAGTTAAAAAATTTAAAGTTTGAATCACTGAGAAGAACACAGTATCAATCTGTTACCTACCATTTAACAAACAGCTGATGGAACACATATATTCTCTCTGTATATTATGTGTGTGTGTATATATATGTATGACATCTCACACAATATCTAGATACACATACACACATAATTATATATGTCTGCATATATTTATACATAATACATATGTATGTATGTATGTGTGAATATCTCTTTTTCCTCCCTTTTCTTTCCCCAACTCTCAATGAGTAAATGTAAAGTCTTCTTTAATTAAGTCATGATTTGGTTTTGGTTATCTAGTCTCATCTTCCTTCAAGAATCATAATGCTCTAACATTGCCTTTCCCTCTGCCTTTACTTTTGGTATCCTATTTCTACTTCAGGTGAAATACTCCTTTAAACCCTATTGCTTCTCTAATAAGAATTACAGGGGAAGAAAGACAAAAACAAAAGTTGTATAGAAAGGAACAAACTAAGGGTCTGACTGTGAAGACTGACAAGACTGCAGATTCCCACCCTGCCCTAAGCAACAAAACACCGCAACAACCCTACCCTCTCTCACCAAAGGTAATACACAACCTTATTATTGTCATTTATAATCAAACTTAAATAGTGCAAAGCACAATGAAATTACTTTTACTTGTTATTCCTGAGAATAATTCTAAGAAATGGATCCTGATTTCCATAATACTATGCAAGAGTTAGATCAAAGAACAGTGAGTCTAAGTTACAAGAGAGATTTCAGCTCACTAAAAGGAAGTCAGAGCCATTGGACACAGCCTTCTGCAGCACTGCCTGCTCCAGGAGACAGTGACTCCCCAGCTCTCTCCACACAGGTAGACTGTACATTTGATGAAAATACTGTGGTGCAGCAGTTCTCAAACTGTGCTCCTGAACAACACCGGCATTCTGATTAGAAAACAGAATAACAGCAGGCTTTTCCCAAATGACAGAAAAAGTTCATACATATAATTTTCTCAAGTGTGAGCTTTTATTCTTAAACTAGAGGCCTGGTGCACGAATTAGTGCACCAGTGGGGTCCCTCGGCCTGGCCTGCGGGATTGGGCTAAAACCAGCTCTCCAACATCCCCTGAGGGGTCCCGGAGTGCGAGAGGGTGCAGGCCAGGCCGAGGGACCCCACCAGTGCACGATTGAGGCTGGGGAGCAACATAGGAGGTTAGCCAGCTGGGGAGGGGCCACAGGAGGGCTCCAGGATGTGTCCAGCCCATTTCACTCAGTCCCGATTGGCCGGACAGCAGCAGCAAGCTATCCTACCTGTCGAAGTGTCTGCCCCCTGGTGGTCAGTGCATGTCATAGCGACCAGTCGACCAGATGACTGCCCCTGGTGGTCAGTGCACGTCATAGTGAGCGGTTGAGCGGCCTTAGCATATCATTAGCGTATTATGCTTTTATTATATAGGATATACTAAATTATTCTTAAGTAAACCTTAAAGAAGTCTAAATGGGACCAAATTCAGATCAATAATGACATCTTTAGGTATCTGAAGTTTAATTTAAAAATAATTTACTATGTTCTGTAAAAAGCACTTTTACAACTTGGAGTTCTAATACCTGAGTAAATCTGAGAAGTACTGTTGAGGAAATAATTTTTCTGAAATCCAAATATGATGATATTCCATTATTCAACACTTCAAATAATAATAGACTTTATTGTTATTAATAAATTAGCCCAGCTGGCATAGCTCAGTGGTTGAATGTCAACCTGCAAACCAGGAAGTCACGGTTCGATTCTCAGCCAGGGCACATGCCCGAGTTACGGGCTTAATCTCCAGTAGGGGGTGTACAGGAGGCGGATGATTCTCATCATTGATGATTCTATCTTTCTTTCCCTCTCCCTTCCTTGCTCTGAAATCAATAAAAATATATTTAAAATAAAAAAATAAATCAATAATTTTATTTATACATTAACATTACATGTTATTATTTATTATTATTAAGAAATTAATCAATATGAACTATTTTTGACAAGTAAGCATTACTATTGGTAATTCTGTTTTATGTCTTCCAGCCTTGGTGTGCTGTTTCTCTGAAAGTTCCTCCCTGTCCTGGTCTGCCTGTCAAACTCTTATTTACCCTTTCAAACCCAAATTTAAATTATTTTCTTAGGGTGATTTAACTTATTTCCTACCCAGAGTTCTCCTCTGTACTCCCACCTCTCCCCATGCTATTCTTTTCTTTATAGCCTTCATTATTACCTAACATACTATATAAATATTGATGTTTAATGTTTTTACCACCAAAATGTGAGGTAGATGGGGGAGAGGGGAGCTTTGTCTCCTTTTCAGGTTATCCCAGAGCTTAGAACAATGCCTGGTATTAGTAGGAACTGCATAAATGATAAATGATGGATCGATAGATGGTGAAAAAATATATTTCCTGTATCAAACCTATGTAGATATTTAGACTTAGGAATACTTTTAGAGTAACTCCGGAACAGGGACCATGTATGTCCACTTCCTCATGCCTGAGCCTGGCACTTTGCATGCCATGTGATGAAAAAAGAACACATGTATCTCAAGTTTACATGACCTTAAGAAACTAACTGAAGCCAACAGAATGATATACCAAGGGAAGACAGTCATTTCATCGTTCACCCAATTAGGACCTACTTGTAATAGGTGGGATCCTGGTCTGTAGAAGTGGTCTCTCAGAGTAATTTTCACTGTCTATGAACCCACAGCCAATGCGGTCCATCATGGCCAGGGGAATTCAGTCTTTGGTTTGTAAATATTCTGTATTATTTTTCTGTAAGAATACTATTCCTTAGTTAAAATTTTAAAATGATGTTATTGGCCCAACTGGTGTGGCTTAGTTGGTTGAGTGTCATCCCATACACCAGGAAGTTGCAAGTTCAATTCCCTTCTAGTCAGGGCACATGCCCAGGTTGCTGGCACGATCCCTAGTAGGGGGTGTGCAGGAGACAGCAGATCAATGCTTCTATCTCCCTTTTCCTCTCCCTCCCTCTCTCTGAAATCAATAAAAACATGTTTTTAAAAAATTGCTAAAATTAAGTTACTGATCCTTTTTATTTATTTTTTATCCTTTTTATTAGAAAACGCATTCCCCAAAGGAAAACTTAAGTTCTTAAGCAGGGGGAAATTTACTTCTACCCATTGCTTCTGAACCATAAAAATAGCACTCTTTAAAAAATTATATTCAAGGCTCCAAAAGGGCAATCCTACCCCACTTAATCATACTAGTCTTATTACATTTTAATTTCCAATACTACATTTCAAAATACTTTGCCCCCTATTTTTTTATAAGAGTTAATTTTGAGCCCTAACTGGTTTGGCTCAATGGATAGAGCGTCGGCCTGCGGACTGAAGGGTCCCGGGTTCGATTCCAGTCAAGGACATGTACCTTGGTTGCGGGCACATCCCCAGCAGGGGGTGTGTAGGAGGCAGCTGATCGATGTTTCTCTCTCATCGATGTTTCTAACTCTCTATCCCTCTCCCTTCCTCTCTGTAAAAAAATCGAAAATATATATATATTTTTAAAAAGTTAATTTTGAAAGTTTCTATGTATGACATGAGATTTTTTTCCTCCTTTTTTAAAAGTTGAGATAAATGATCCTCAAATCTGTTAAAGCCAAGTTTAAAACACTCTGGACATGAAAAAAGCAATTCCATAAATCATCATTTTTAGTTCTATAGCATCTCAGTAAATATGAAAAATAACTTCCTTCTAAATTTTGGCATGCACAATAAAAATATTATTAGTTATGAAAAAAAGTTCTATGTCATAAGAAATAAGTGAATTAGATATTCTCAGAGAAAAGGCAAAAGCAATGGTATAAAAGGCAAAGAACTATGTGACAAGGCACATGATCAGTTCATGATCAATTCCAACACAACGATCCTACAAAGAAAACACAATGTAGTTCAGCAACACAAATAAATACTGCATTCAAGGACGGATTCACCGTTTGCTTTGAAAACAAGCCAAATTTTTCTGTTCTCACACAGGGGATAATATCTTTTCTCTTGGCAATAAAACATGACATCTAAATTTATTACTGCTGAAGCTAAAGACAAAAAATATTGTTACCAGGGAAAACTTGAAAATCTTCTATAAGAGATTTGTTTCCGTGAGAGTGGCGATGTAATTTCAATAAAAAGAACTGCATTTTCAGCATATTCAAGAATTATGATTATGTGATGTAGATGTACCTTCGGTAGTGGTTACTATTAACAGGTAAATCTTCCCAGGATATAGTAAAATTATTAAATGCCATAGTAAAATTATTAAATGCCTTGGCTAATTTGAACTAATTTAAAATTTAATAATGCATTTAACATGCTAATCTTAAAATGTCAATTTCACAGGAAAACAAAAGTAAGTGAAAAACAGCTATACTTCAGGGAAGTCTATCTAATATTTGACTAATATTTCATGGTTGACAAAATTGAGAGATAAAAGAGATTAACGAATTTGCTAAGGAAATAATCATTGATGATTAAGAGCAGACTCCCACTCCCACTCATAGATTTCTCAGGAGGCCATCCTGAGAAATAAGAGCATGGATATCTGAATATAGAAGTTGAAAGCATCCCTTCCCCCCTTATGTCAGGAAATAAATACAACAGTTTCTATCTCATTGGCAAGAGAAAGTCAGGCCACAACACTGATTTTAAGAATATAGTTTTGTCCTTATGTATGAACTAGAGGTCTGGTGCATGAATTCGTGCACCACTGGGGTCCCTCGGCCTGGCCTGTGAGATCGGGCCGAAACTGGCTCTCCGACATCCCCTGAGGGGTCCCGGATTGTGAGAGGGTGCAGACCAGGCCGAGGGACCCCACTGGTGCATGATCGAGGCTGGGGAGGGACGTGGGGCCAGCTGGGTAGGGGCCACGGGAGGGCTCCAGAGTACGTCAGGCCTGTCTCACTCAGTCCTGATCGGCCAGACCCCAGGAGCAAGCTAACCTACCTGTCAGAGCGTCTGTCCACTGGTGGTCAGTGCATGTCATAGCAACTGGTCGACTGTCTGCCCCCTGGTGTTCAGTGCACATAATAGCAAGCAGTTGAGCGGCCTTAGCATATCATTAGCATATTATGCTTTGATTGGTTGACAGATGACCAGACACTTAGGATATTAGGCTTTTATTATATAGAATTTGATTACTAGGGATATTCTTTACCTGTACCATCAATTATTGTCTAATTAAGGTTGTTGCCTACAAAACATTAAAAATTTCCTAAAACTTTTTTGATGCACATTTTAAATTCTATATCATACTCATGCACATAAACATAAAATTAAAAATAATATGATGAATCGGAAAATGCTGAAAAATATTGTACATTCTTGTTCAATGTTTATTTGGACTCAATAATGATTGAGTGTTATTAAGTGGGAAACATGTTCTTTGTAAAGAAGCTCCGCCCAGCCAGTGTTGCTCAGTGGTTGAGTGTCGACCCATGAACCAGGAGGTCAGGGTTCGATTCCTGGTAGGGCACATGCCCAGGGTTATAGGCTTGATCCCCAGTAGGAGGCTTGCAGGAGGCAGCCAATCGATGATTCTCTCTCGTCATTGATGTTTCTATCTTTCTCTCCCTTCTCCTTTCCTCTCTCTCCCTGAAATCAATAAAAATATATTTTTTAAAAATTTCTCTAAATTATGCCTGAAATTGCATCTTCTGTAAACAGAATTTCATTCATCACAATCATCCCTATGGTTGCCAATAGCAACCAAAATAACCCTATTATTATTTTAATATATTCGAAGAGATAACTAAACTTTTTTATGTTAAATAATAGTAAAACAGACAATTCTGCTAATAAATTTATTTTTGTAAAGGTACAGGGATATATCCATTGACAGTGTCATAGGACCAAGGAGTACAGAACTCAGTCTCTTTTGCTCACCATTGTAAGGTCATATTAGCAAGTGGAAGAGGCACAGTATAGTGGTGACTTTAGGGCCACATTACCAAGTTCAAATACTAGCTCTGCCATTTACTATTTACAGGATCTTGGAAAAGCAATGCCTCAGTTTCATTAAATATTTAAAAACAAATGAATAAGGGTAATAATAACAGTATCTAGCTCACAGGGGCTGAGAGAGTAAATATTTTTAAAGTGCTTAGAACAGTATCTGGCACAAACCACTATATAAGCATTTGTTGAGTAAAACAAAATAAAAATAGTATTCTATGTGTTTGGGGGAGGGGAGGACTATAAACAGGAGGTGGGTAAAAAAAAAAAAAAAACAATAGAAAATGAGAACAATTTTTATATTTCATCTCTGACTTGACATTGTATTCTTTCCCTAAAGCTTACATCTTTGCTGTAAGTATGTTTATGATTTCTATATTTACCAAAACTCACAAGCTATTACCGCCTCAGATTCTCTGAAATCTTTTTCTTTTCCTTCCCTTGGTAGAAATGTTTCATTCTTTTACCAGGGGACACTTTTAATATGTTGATTACATGGTCCAGAGTACATCCTATTCCAATTATCATGTGAAAAAGTCTGTGACTTTGTCAAAAAGTATTCCTCTTACCAAGAGTACCATTCAGTCTTCTGCTCCATCCACAGAGAACATTTGAAATAAGACACTACATTCCCTGTACTATAATGATAAATGCCTTGATAAGAAGATGCTGACATTATAGATTACCCAAGGAGAGGTGCAAAGGGAATGCTTTTGTGAAATAATTTCCTAGTAGGTATACAGGACAGTAGCTTGCAGAATCTTTGGTATACATTCCACACCTCAAATTATTTATTGGGTTTAAACATGTCCAAGCAAAATGAGAAACAGTGACAGAAACAGTAACACCTGATTCCACGATACACTGTCATAGGCACAACATTTATGAGCCACAGAAAACTTGTTCCCCAGCATTATTTCAGCTAAGTTTTATTTAACAAAGAGGCAAGGAGAAGAAAATATCCTTTTAACATTCCTGAAAAAGCCAATAGAGGTTACTTTAATAATCTACTAGTTATAATTATCTAACATAAAAATGTCAAGAAGTTTTGTTTAGTCAGATTCAATTGCTCTTCTTTACTGCAGATAAATAAAAAACTAAGCTGTTTGAATGGCCAATTTAATATCCTGCTACAAATGAATGACTGGAGAGTGAGAAGAAAGTTAGCCAATTTTTAAATCAGTATATTTTAGTAATGTGAAAGGCACAGGTTGGCGACAATATAACATACTCTCCTAATTAATTCTCTCATATTTTAGTTAAATGTTTCCCTGTTTCTGAAACACATCATGAAGAGCTGAAATGCACCTTCAGTGCAGGCAGGTTTCTTTTTCCCTTTATTTGTCTCTCTTCTTCCTTATAGTTATTAGTATTATGGCCATTATTATTAGGAATGTTAACTCATTCATTGATTGCAAGTTAAAAGGTTAGGAAGTGTTATATAATGAAAAGTTAATCTCCTTGCCCCACCCCCAACCCACTGTGATCCACCAGATTTCCAGTTTTCTCCTCAGAAGCAACCACTGCTAAAGTCTTCTATACAGTTCTAGTGTTACACACATACGCTTATGTGCACATGGCATTTCTTATATAAATCACAGTACAGTATATATACTATTTCTGCACCTGAGTTTCCCCTCTGACCTTAATAATGTATCTTAGAAATTGTTTCACATTACTATACATGGAGGTACTCTCTTTTTGATAGGTGTATAGTAGCTCATTATATATATTTAACATAATTTATTTAAATAACCTCCTATGGAGGGACATTTAGGTTATGTCTGCTCCGTGATATAAACAATGATGCAATGACTAGTGTGAATAAATCCGTAGGACAAATTCTTAGAAGCAGTCCGCTTCTGGGAGAAAAGGGATGGATAGTTTGGCCAAAATGCTCTCTGTAGAAGCAATTTGGCATAAAATGGACTAGAGTGCTTGTTTCCTCCTAATCTTTCAAACATTTTTATATTTGCTAATCTCAGAGGTAAAAATCAGTAGCTTGTTATAGTTTTAATTTGCTTTTGTTAATTATAAATAAGGTACAGCATCTTTTTGTTGTTTAAAAGGCATTTTATTTTTCTTTCCTGTGAACTGCATATGCCTTTCCCTATTTTAAAGTTTTCATGTTAATAAATATATGCATGTAGTTTAGAGTCTACTGATTTTACAAGACTTGTTTTAAAAAAAAAAACAACCCACCAGCAATCCCCAGTCCTCCTCTTATAACACTTTTCCTTCCCCCAAAACAGCTACTTTTATCTCTCTTAGCCAATTCTTTTGATAGTCATCACCGAGTCTTAGATAATATGGCTATATCAGTATTTTTAAATTCTTCCATTTTAGACACATCTACTGACTTTCCACTATGGAAGATGAGAATTCGACTCTTTCTTCTCCATTATTAGCCCAGTAGGTTAATATACACCTCCTATTCTCTCACACTCCCTATACAGTTACATATAGTAACTTTGGTAAGGACAAGCAATATTATGACTATACTAGAGGCCCGGTGTATGAAATTCGTGCACTTGGGGGCGTCCCTCAGCCCAGCCCAGCCCTCTTGCAGTCCAGGAGCCCGAGGGGAGCGGGCCTAAGCCGGCAGTCGGACATCCTTAGCGCTGTCGAGGAGGCGGGTGATGCTCGTGCCACCACCACTGGGCTCACCAGCCGTGAGTCCAGCTTCTGGCTGAGCAGTGCTCCCCCTGTGGAAGCGCACTGACCACCAGGGGGCAGCTCCTGCATCGAGCATCTGCCCCCTGGTGGTCATTGCACATCATAGCAACTGGTTGTCCTGCTGTTCAGACAATTTGCATATTAGCCTTTTATTATATAGGATGTTATTCAGAGTCCTCCACATAGCAAATCCTATGTGTAATACAGTATAGTGGTCAAGAGCATGATCCTGAAGGCAGACTGCCTAGATGCAAATCCTGTTTAGTTACAGGCAAGTTACTTAACCTCTCCATGCCTCAGTTTCCTTATCTGTACAACAGATGGGTTTACAAGGATTAGTAAATTCATATATATAGAGTGCTTGATTGGCAGAAGGTGCTATTTAAGCATTTTTTATGTCCTGAGCTACCTTTTGGTTTCTCCTATAGCTATTGTCTGGTTGTTCATTTGCTCAGGTTTCTATGTACTTATTGTTAACACATGGAGTGCGGGAAACGAGTTAAGTCGGCTCGCGTGAATTGCGCGTACTCCGCGGGAGCCGTCTTTAACTCGGTTCATATAGATTTGCGGTGGAGTGCGGGAAACGTGTAAACTCGGGCCGATTGTAACTGCGTATTACCAAATATTTGTTTGTAATCCACCCTTTTGGTGGATGGAACAAAACCAAAAGACAGAGCCATCTTATATTTTGGCGGGAAATTCACCCGCACTCCAAGTGTTAACTAGAGGCCCAGTGCACAAAAATTTGTGCACTCAGGGGGGGAGGGTGTCCCTCAGCCTGGCCAGCACCCATTTGCAGTCCAGGACCCCTTGGGGGATGTCCACCTGTCGACTTAGGCCCACTCCCCAGGGGATCAGGCCTAAGACTGCAGTCAGACATCCTTCTGGTAGCCAGAGAGCCCTTGGGGGATGTTCGACTAAAGGCTTAGGCCCCCAAGGGATTGGGTCTAAACTATTAGTTGGACATTCTTAGTGCTGCCACGGAGGTAGGAGAGGCTCCTGCCACCACCTCTGCGCTGGCCAGCCATGAGCCAGCTTCTGGCTGAGTGGCACTCCCCATACGGAAGTGCACTGACCACCAGGAGGCAGCTCCTGGATTGAGCGTCTGCCCCCTGGTGGCCAGTGTGCATCATAGCAACCGGTCATTCTGCCGTTCAGTCAATTTGTATATTAGCCTTTTATTATTATTATATAGGATGTCCCTATTCCCCCCCTTTTGCCCCCTCTACCCAGCTCTTGCCCCCCACTTCTCTCTGGCCATCACCATACTGTTGTCTGTGTCCATGGGTTGTGCATATATTTTCTTTGGCTAATCCCTTCTTTAAATTCACTTCTTTAAATTTTTATTTTCAGATAAGTGCTTATAACTGCTCTATTATATATTTTCTATTATATCATTTAGAATTAAGATATTTTTTAATTGAACCCTTGTAAATTTTAGCACAATTTAATAAATTATGCTAGAAGCAATTAGGAGATTTTTCATGTAATGCAGATACATTTCAATTAATATTTTATTAACTTTTAATTTTTTAATTTTCTAATTTGAAATAATCTCATACATGTAAAAAAAAACTATAAAATACTACAGTATATTATATGTACCCTTCACCCAATTTCTTAGATGTTAATAATTTAAACATAACCATTACACAACTAACAAAATTTGGAGTATATTTTTCTTATTATCTCTTTAATGTTACTTAATCCATTTACTTTGTTTTTGTTCATCTTCACCCAAGGATATTTTTCCATTAAATTTTAGAGAGAGTGAAGGGAAAGGGAGAGACACATTGATTGGTTGCCTCCTGCACATGCTTTGATAGGGACTGGGGATCAAGCCAGCAACCGAGGTACATGCCCTTGACTGGAATCAAACCTGGAACCCTTCAGTCCATGGGCTAATGCTCTATCCACTGAGCAAAACAGGCTGCAGCTTAATTCATTTACTTTTAATCTATATGTGTCTTTATATTTAAAGTGGGTTTTGTTTTTGATTCACCCTCATAATCTGTCTTTTAATTGGTGCATTTATGCCATTGACTTTCAGAGTGCTTACTGATAGAGTTACTCCCATATCTGGCAGCTTCTGGGGCCCGTCAGGGGCCCAGGACCAATCCGGTCCTGGGCGGCAGGCAGGCGGCTCCGGGGGCTTTCGAGGCCGGCGTGCCTGCAGCCCGGGCCCAGATCGGGTCCCGGGCAGCAGGCAGGCGGCTCCTGGGGCAGGCAAGCGGCTTCTGGCATCGCCCACGGGGGGCCTGGATGGTGGCTCCCACTGGCGGCTCACGCTGTCCCGCCCTGCCTGCAGTATGCAAATTAGCCGCCATCTTTGTTGGCGGTTAATTTGCATATCACTCAATTAGCCAATGGGAGGTGTAGTGAAGGTACGGTCAATTACCATGTTTGTCTATTATTAGATAGGATTCTATCCCAATTCATTTCCTGTTGTTTAAACACACTCAGTTATATCAGTTGTGTCTTCTTGGAGAAGTCTTCACTACAGCTTTCTGACTGCTCCACTCTGAACTGTTGTCTGCATTCTACAGCTGGTACAGAGCTATTTAACTTGGCTCTTTCTATGGCATTCTCCTGAGGGTTCCCTCTGTCTGCCCTGTGCTAGCTCTCCTATCCTATATCCCATGTCCTACTCCTTCTTGGTGTAAAATATATTCCACTAGCTTCAGGAGAAATGATGTGCAAGAGGTAATTTTAAAAATCTGAAAATACCCTCATGTGTGGTTAATGGCTTATAGCTAGATATAGAATTCTAAATAGGAACTAATTTCCTGTCAGAAGTTGGAGGACATGCCTCATTGTTTCCTAGCTTCGGAGTTGCTGATGGGAAGTCTGAAGCCATACTGATTTCTGATCCTTAGCTTGTAATGTTCTTCCTTTCTTTGGAAGTTTGTAATACTGTCTTTGTCACCACAGACAAATTGAAATTTCCTGAAAATGCCTTGTCATAGGCACTCAGTAAGCCCTTTCAATCTGGAAACTAGGATCCACTGGGGGAAATTTTATTGAATTATATTGCTAATGATTTCCTTCCTTTGTTTTTCTGGAACTTGGTTTGATATTGGACTTTTTAAACTGATACTCTAATTATTGTATCACTTTTCCCTCTACTTTCTAGAATATTTCCTCATTTTCATCTTCAAACCCACACTAAGTTTTATTTCTGTTACTTTTCTTTTTTAAACACATAGCAGTTCTTTGGTCTTGTATAACATTCACTCCTTATCTCACACATGTAATATTTTAAACTCTTTGAGGAAAGTAATGAGTTTTTTTAAAATTTTCTATTCCCTGCCTGTCTCTGATCCTCCAAGTTTCTTTAGTTTGTTTTGGTTTTTCTTCAGATATCTGCTAGTCTTGGGAATGTCAGTATCTTTAGGTCTTGCCTCTTGGACTAGTGTAATACACCAAATGGTATTCTGATCTTCTGCATGGAGGGTACAGGTGAGGGAAGCCAGGTGGAGGAGTCTCACTCAGTGAGTGTGCAGATGTTCATTCCATTCCCTTGAATTGGAAAAGGGCCCTGTGCTCTCAATTTTGCCTGGTATGCCCCAATCTGAGACTTTGGGGTTTTCTTCTTCAGAGAATTAACCTGCAGTCTTGTATTAGGGTGGAGGTGAGGGTGGGAAAAGGAGAATACTAAGGGATCTATCATCATGTATTCCTGATACCATCGATTCCTGAGCTATTTGAAAACTTTGTGGTACAATTCAGGTTGGTTCTTGGCTTTCTTCAGAGCCAGATTAAGATTTGGCTTTCTCAAGTCAGCTAGGTCATTTACCACACTCCATTTGTTTTTCAGCTTTCAATCTATTATTATGTGGTTGTTTTCTCCTTTTTCATTCTCCTTGTCCTTGATGGACCATATCTTTTTAAAAAAATTCCTTTATCATAATTATAGTGCAGTTTCTGGAAAAAATACAATTAGATGCTTATCCAATTTTATCCCCAGAAGTCCAGGATAAATCTAAAAAAATACTCCTGATTGTTTATGCCATTCATTTCCCCTTCCCACCCAATTCTCCCACCACCATAGTAGTTTACAAAGATCAATATTGCCTTAGGAGTAGTCAAGAGGGGCTCCTTGCCCAGGCATCACATTTTATTTTTTAAATTCTTTATTGTTTAAAGTATTACGTATGTCTCCTTTTTTCTCCCATTGACCTCTCCCGGCCATTCCCACCCCCCCCCCCCCCCCGCCCCCAGCACATGCCCTCACCCCCCTACTCTCTGTGCCCATGGGTTATGCTTATATATATGCATACAAGTCCTTTGGTTGATCTCTTAAAACCCTCACCCCCCGGCCTTCCCTCTGACCTTGGTCAGGCATCACATTTTTGAGGGCTTGACTTTGGTGCTCCTGGGCACCGATCCCCACAGAACTTGACTGTATAGGCTGGCTGTCCACATGCATGTCTCTGGGCCTCTCATGATGTGAGGCCAAATTTGGAAATTCTCTCCAGGCCTTGACTGTAGAAAAATATAGTCGTGGTTGAAGGATAGAACATACTTTATCTTTTTATTTTAAAAAAGTTAGTTAGCCCTAGTCAGTTTGGCTCAGTGGATAGAGCGTCAGCCTGCGGACTGAAGGGTCCCAGGTTTGATTCCGGTCAAGGGTACATGCCTGGGTTGTGGGCTCGATCCCCAGTGTGGAGCGTGCAGGAGGCAGCTAATCAATGATTCTCTCTCATCACTGATGTTTTCCTCTCTCTCCCCTTTCTCTCTTCCTCTCTGAAATCAATAAAAAAAAATTTTTTTTTAAACAGTTAGATTAAAAAATATTAAGTCATATGACACAGCTTTATAAACCTAGCATATAGCTGGCCCACAGAAACATTGACTTCCTTCATGGTTTCTCTTTCCCCAGGTCTTCTGGCTTCACTGCAACTCAAACAGTAACCCTTACAAATGACTTACATGAATCAGAAAGGAATCCATTATTTAAGACACTTTGCTGCCATCTGTTGGAAATTTTATTAAGTAACTACAAATCAATGAAGACAAATGACAGGCACCCCTAGTTGTTGGGCAATGCATAATTTGTACAACCAGAGGGGCAGCACTGCCTTGAACCAGCTTTCACAGAAGTGAGCAAACTCTACTGCGCCAGGATGAGTATGGGGAGGAAGACAACAAAGCAAATCAGGAATCAAACTCCCACTCACAAGTTAGAAGGAACTGTGGTATGGCACCTTGACTTAGAACTGAGAACTTTCTTCACAGAAAGAAATGTTCTCACTGCTAATCTAAATTTAGTTCATAAGAGCAAAATAAAAATTGGCTTTAGCAGTTAGCTTGAGAACATAAGTACTAGTTTTTATTTTATTCATACTAGCTTTGTGTTCCAAATAACTAATTTCCAAAAGAAATATAAGAGTGTGTTGAAAAGTAATTTTGGAATTAAATGCAAGCTGCTTCTTTCAAATGGACAAACCTGATTAAATCAGGTTGGTAGTTGGGTCAGTTCTGTTTTAATCCTTGCTTTGTAAATGTGAATGTTCCACCACAACTGACATATTAGGGAACACTTGCAATTACATAAATTTTTTATCATGATTTCATCTGTGAGAAACACTAGGTGAACAAAGAAAAATGCACCCAGCTGAACCAAGGCACATATGAATACACAAAAGGCTCACATACACAGCTCAAACATGTACCAGTGACCTCACTTCACTACCTGTGCTATGAGCCACACCCATACATACACATCTCCTATGACAATGTTCTATTCAATTTCCAAAAAACCCTCCCTCCATCACTTCACAATAAATTTAAAAACTACTCTGATGCCCACTACCACAAGTAAATTTCTGGATAATTTTCCAAGGTAAAGGTGCTATCGTTATTGTAGTACTTATGTATTCCTCAACCATTTAGCACATGTAAAAATGTATTATTATTTTTCTAAGTTCCTGTCTTTACATGTTTTTGAGTATAGTGCTTCTAATTCCTTTTCCCCCATAAGTCCTGTGATTTTTATTGTGCAATTCTGCACAGTACAGTGATTTAGGCACACATGTCACATTATTGCAAAACTGACTGTGCATGGCTATTTTAACCTAGACTCAAGCCCATTCTGCTAGACCAGTGGTTGGCAAACTGCAACTCTCGAGCCACATGAGGCTCTTTGGCCCCTTGAGTGTGGCTCTTCCACAAAATACCACTTGCGGGCACACACATACAGTGTGATTGAAACTTCGTGGCCCATGCGCAGAAGTCGGTATTCTGTGGAAGAGCCACACTCAAGGGGCCAAAGAGCTGCATGTGGCTTGCGAGCTGCAGTTTGCTGACCACTGTGCTAGACTAATATCAGCAGAATTACCACATGTATCTTATAAATCTTACAGATTTCAAAAAATAAATATATACTGACTTATGGTTTTTAAGAAAACTCAAAACCACCCATCCAAAAGCCTCAGTGAAATTATCCAGGGCTTCTACCTTAATTATCCATAATGCTTTTGATAATTCTTGAGCTCATTTGACCTTTCCTCAAATAACTTACCTATTTCTACAAAACCCTAAGCGACTGGTTGACCAAACGCTGAACCGGTCGCTATGACGTGCACTGACCATCAGTGGGCAGAAGCTCAACACAGGAGCCGTCCCCTGGTGGTCAGTGCACTCCCATCGCAGGAGCGCTGCTCAGCTGACCAACGGACGCCAGACGCGAGGCTCACAGCTGGCGAGCACAGCTGTGGCGTACCAAGCAGCAGCAGCAGCACGGTGCCTGACCCACCTCGGGCTCCTCCCCGGCTGCCTGCTGCTTCCTACACTACTACATCCCTCGGGGGATGTCGGACTGCTGGTTTCAGCCTGATCCCCCGAGGGGTCCCAGATTACGAGAGGGTGTAGGCCAGGCTGAGGAACCCCACCAGTGCACGAATCTGTGCACTGGGCCTCTACTATATCACTGAAATCTGGGGATGATGGAATACAAGTACAAAGGATGGATATTATATAGCTCTCTTAACATGAGCTTGCTTAGATAATTGTGAAATAGTTTATTTTATTGGAAGAAACAAGACAACATTTTTAGGGCATTTCAAAGAAAACCAAGCACTGCCATTATTCACTGAGTTCTAATTTTCAGAGCTAGAAATACCAGACTGCTGACTTTTTTCATAAATTTTTTGCTCATTTGTATGCATATTACCTTAAAGTTCACAAGTTTCTTCTACTAAATAATGTGTATATATATATATACACACACACACACACACACACACACACACACACACACACACATATAACTTAATAGTCAATCTAAATATTGAGTGCTACCAAACACAGGCATTATTTATCAGCATTTTTAATTCTATTATTTGAAAAATTCTTGAAATATGAAATCTTCATTACTCATTTCTCCTTCCTTCAATATTATTACTACCATGTATTTTCATAAATTTTAGCATCTTGAAAAAATGTCATAAATTATCTAGATACTCCTAATAAATAAATATCCTGGGAATAAAGAGAGTCATCATTAGTTTATACATAAAGTTAACTGAGAATACTTTAACCAAGAATGTCAGAATTAAAAATTAAGGTCTGAATAATGAATATCCTTTAAAAATTTGGCCTATAAAAGTTATCCTTTATAATTTTAGAAATGCCTTGGAGAAAATATCGTGCTTTAACATTTATTTTCTTCAAAGTTTCCTCAAATTTTTATCACTTAGGTCAATAAATGTAGGAAAACATAGTTACAAGGTTGTGAGCTCAATCCCTGGTAGGGGGCATGCAGGAGGCAGTCGATAGATGTTTTGCTCTGACACTGATGTTTCTCTCTCTCTCTCCCCCTCTCCCTTCTTCTCTCTCTAAAATTCAATTGAAAACATTTTTTTTAAAAATCACATGACAATTTCATTCTTGCTGCTCTAGCCAAAATTCTTCATTTTTCATTTCTCACTTCCTACATCCAATCCAACAAGCAAATTCTGGTGGCTCTACCTTCGAATGTATTCATAATCTAGTCACTTCTCAGCCTTTCCACTATTACCAGATCATTGCAATAGCATTCCAACTGGTCTCTGAACTCCCATTCTTGCATCCCTATTCTCAATATAGAAGCCAGTGGCTCCCTATCTCACAGAATAAAAGCCAAAGCCCTCATGATGATCCAGAAGGCCTTCGTGATCTGCTCAATGATGTCATCTCCTACTACTCTCCCCTTGTTCACTCTGCTCCAGCCTCCCTGGCATCTATGCTGCTCCTGGAATATTCCAAGCATATTTCTCCTTTATACTTGCTATTCCCCTGGGTGCAAATCCTCACCCCTAGGTATCTACATGCCCGACTTCCATACTTTTATCAGGTCTTGACTCAAATGTCACTTAACAGGGAGGCATTCTTTGGTCAGCTTAGCTAAAATTATTCTTCCTTGATGCTACCTATTTCCTATTTTTTTTCTTTGTACTTATCTCCATCTAGCACAGTATATATTGCACTTATTACTCTTGCTTATTGTCTATCATTCCTCAATAGAATGTAAGCTTCACAAGGGGAGAGAGCTTTGCATATTTTTTTCACTCTTGTGTCTTAAAGTGCCTAGAACAGCATGTGGCACATTGTTGTCATTCAATAACTATTTGCTGCATAAACAAATGGATTTTTTAAAAATTAAAAATCAATGAAAGCCACACAATATAACACAATGACATGTGCTGTGAAAAGTCATCAATAATCTATCTTCCTAATTATGTAAGAATCTTCTAATGACAGAAATATTACACCTCTTTTCACTTAGGGACTGGCATAGAATGTTACATATACAGCAATTATTCAATTCAATATTTGACAGCATAAAATTTTGCTTAAAGACAAATCACTAGGAGATAAAAATAGAACAACAGAATAATGATCTAATTCAACATTAGATTGGCATGTAAGAAAAAAATGGCTCTAAAAGTAGTCTTTCCCCTTCTAATATTTATGAGCAATAGCTTTCAGTGCTAATTTAGGACATCCACTCCAAAAATGATCATGGTTTGCCATGAATCAAGACTTGTCCAGGACAGAAAGTGGAAGATTGGCTCTGGACTAAGCACCTTGGCCACCTCATCTTAGTTTGTCTTTGGGACTAGTACGTGGAATATTGGAGATATTTAACAATTTACGATATAGTTTTCTCTTCTTTAAAATGTTAACAGTTCTTCAGACTATGAATATATATTCTTTGTGGGTTAAAGCTTGTCAAAGGTTTCTAGAGTGACAATGATAGTCATCAACATAACACTGTGAATAATATTAGATAGCAAAGGAACTGAAAGAAGATAACTCTGAGCCAGTCCAAGTTACATAGAACACATACATGAAATACAAACAGGCTACAATATGGTTACACCCAGACAGGTTTACAATACAATTTATGCCAATACCTAAACTAGATTCAACACATGCTAAAGAAGTACAATGGAAATAAAATGAGAGGAAAATCTGATTTCTCTAAGTATTATTCCTTGGACAAAAGTGTTTGCTAATCTAACTAATTTCTAGAAAAGCAACAATTGTTATAGGATAAAAAGAAAAAGAAAATATTCAAATTCTGACCAAGAATTGAGTTCCATTTAAATTATGAAGAGAAATGAAGAAGAAACAAACAAGAAAAACTAAACCGATATTCAAAAACACATATTCACCAACATACAGACAATAAATAGTTCTGACTTATCTACCTAGCAAATGTCTGTGACTAAATGTCTAGTTTCACTAAGCAAATAATAACATCAATGATATAAAGCACTTCCTACTATTCAAATCCTTTCATTATTTTATTTAATCTTAATTATGTTCCTTTAAAATTACCTGACCTAAATATCTATATATCCATTGGCAAGCATGCAAAATATGAAACAATATATCTGTTAGGAAACAAGGAAAGAGCTGCTTTGATGTTGACAATTTCTTTAGGGTATAACAACTCATAGGGGTTTTTTTATTTCTCTCTCTTGTCACCCCTTTAACCATAGTCCCAAATATACTTACATGAGATATGTAAAATTAGCTCAGCTATAGTAGCCTGATCTGACATTACATTACATAAGACAGAATCAGTAGCTTGAACAGGACACACACCACTCAATACAAAGTTTCCATACAATACTGGCTTCCCAGTGAATCTCAGTAGTTCAACAAGATCACCTAATGGTCTTTCAAAATTTAAAGCCAAGCAATAAACTCAGAAACAATACACCATCCAACTTGTCTAGGGCTGAACAGCAAACTTATGAAGCTTAGATAAATTTCATCTCTGTAAAATAACTTTGCTGCCACTTGGTTACGAAGAATAAAACTTTCTAATGACTTCTAACTCTTGGTTAACATATCAATGCGCTTCCTTAATGGGAAATACAGGATGTTTTGTTTTATTGTAACACTCAACAAGTCCATAAATTACCAGATAAGAGCTAGCAATTTCTTTTCTTTTATTCGCTTACCCAGTTTAGTGGTGCCCTCTGGTGGGTACTCAGGAAACTGACCCTCGGAAGGGACACTGACAGTTCTTCTCAGGCATCTCCCTTTGGTGGAATCGGCCTGCTGCTCCTGTCCTCCCTCCGTGGGTATCTAGTTAACCAAAAGAAAAAGAGATGAAACCTAATACTGAGTTCACCATAACAACTTTCCGATTGAATAATGTTTTCAGTTAATAAAGACAGGAGTTTGTAATCATCAGAGCAAAGTAGAAGAAATGTAGAAATAAAGTATACACAATGGTAAAGTATTACCAATCCCTTTGCAGGAAGCTTTTCTTTAAAAAGAAAACCAAAAGATCAGGAAAGGTGAGTATGTAAATTAGCTTAGTTGAAATATGTACAAATCTTATCCAGGTGTGCATCTGTTTTGGGAGTTCAGAAAACAAAACAAAACACCCACACAAATAAAAGATTCTTTTACATAAGACACTGGTTCACAAGTTCCAATTCAGCCCAATGCTCAATCAGGTAAATGGAAATAAAAGTCAACCAGAAAGATTTAGCTACAACATTCTCTTAAAAGAAGGTTTTGCTAGATAAAAGTATTAAAATGACCCAACTTTTCTTTAATTTTAGAATTAAGCACTTATCTATCCTATCTAATAATAGACAAACATGGTAATTAACCATACCTCCGCTACACTTCCCATTGGCTAATCAGGGTGATATGCAAATTAACTGCCAACCAAGATGGCGGCCAGAAGCCACCAGCTGAAGCGAACATGAGGCTTGGTTGCCCCGGCGATTGAGGAAGCCAAGGTTCCCCGACTGCCGTGGCCCAGCTCTGAGCTCCGGATGCAACAATGTTGCAATTATAGAAGCTAAACAAACCCCAGATACCTGCTTTCAGCCAGCCGGCCTTGGAGCTGGAGCTGCAACAAAGTTTCAATTATAGAAGGTAAATAAATCCCAGAATAAAACAAAAAAGGAGAGACTGGGAGCTTCAGTTGCAGGGTTGGCCTGCCTGAAAACAGCCCTCAGCCCCTCATCCAGACTGGCCAGGCACCCCAGTGGGGACACCCACCCGAAGGGGGTGCGGGCAGCCTGAAAACAGCCATCAGCCCCTCATCCAGGATGGCCAGGCACCCCAGTGGGGACCCCCACCCTAAAGGGGGTGCGGGCAGACTGAAAACAGCCCTCAGCCCCTCATCCAGGATGGCCAGGCACCCCAGTGGGGACCCCCACCCTGAAGGGGGTGCGGGCAGCCTGAAAACACCCATCAGCCCCTCACCCAGGCTGGCCAGGCACCCAAGCGGGACCCCCACCCTGATCCGGGACACCATTCAGGGCAAACCAGCAGGCCCCCACCCGTGCACCAGGCCTCTATCCTATATAGTAAAAGGGTAATATGTAAACTGACCCTAACAGCAGAAAGACTGGGAATGACTGGTCACTATGACACAGACTGGCCACCAGGGGGCAGACACTCAATGCAGGAGCTGCCCTCTGGTGGTCAGTGAGCTCCCACATGGAGGAGCTCTGCTCAGCCACAAGTCAGGCTGATGGCTGCCAGTACAGCGGTGGTGGTGGGAGCCTTTCCTGCTTCCTCAGCAGCGCTAAGGATGTCCAACTGCAGCTTAGGTCTGCTCCCCGCTGGCAAGTGGACATCCCCCAAGGGCTGCCGGGCTGCCAGAGGAATGTCTGATTGCCAGCTTAGGCCCAATCCCCTGGGGAGCAGGCCTCAGCCAGCAGATGGTCATCTCCCAAGGGGTCCCAGACTGTGAGAGGGCACAGGCAGGGCTGAGGGACCCCCTCCCCGCCAGAGTGCACAAATTTTTGTGCACCAGGCCTCTAGTATATATATATATATATATATATATATATATATATATATATATATATATAGGCTAATATGCAAAGTGTCCCCTCAGGAGTTTGACCGGGAGATAGGGAGTTTGATAGCTCACTATGATGTGTGCTGACCACCAGGGGGCAGTGCGGAGTGAAGGAAGGCCCCAGCCAGCAGCTGGAAGGCCCCGTTTGGCCCTGATCACTGGCCAGGCCTAGGGACCCTACCAATGCCCGAATTTCGTGCACCTAGCCTCTCGTACAGTGGTTCTCAACCTGTGGGTCGCGACCCCTTTGGGGGTCAAACGACCCTTTCACACATGAGGAACTGTATTAAAGGGTCACAGCATTAGGAAGGGTGCGAATCACTGCTCTAGTAGGTAATAAAATACATTTTCGGTGAGATTTTGCTAGTAACCTTTATCAAAATTAAGAATAGTATTGGTAACATCTTAGTTTGGCAAAATATATCAGTAATTAATCATAGTTTCTTATTTCTTATGGCTCTCGTGTTGAAATTTCAACAATTTCAATAATAATGACTAGCACTGAGTTCTTGCTATGTGCAGGGCTATGGATTTTACATGAGTGACATTATGAGGGAGCCGTTATTACCCCCCTTTTAAAAATGAGGAATAATTTATTTTTACAAATGATTTCAGTATATACATATCACATCAACTGATCCAGAGAAACTGGGATACACATAGGCTTGAATGTATATGTCTTCTACTTTGCCTCAGTAATCCAACTCCTATGACTGGGGTCAAGCGGGCAATAGCAAGGGAAACTCTCTCTGTGCCACTGAGAATCTGAAGAGCCAAATCCTAATGTCTTCATAATGGACTGAAAATTTTCACAATCTTTATAGGACCAAAAATTCACCATTTCCTCATTACCATAACTATGCTTAAATTACCTGCACACTGAAAAATCAAGAAGTAGAATTAATAATGGTAACATTCTAAAAAAATAAGGGGAAACCAAATAATAGCATCAATAAAGAGATGAACTATTCCAAAAGCACTCTGTAATATAAAACTTTACAAATGGTAATCTAAGTCATCCAGCCTTTTCAGGGTGAAAATTATATTATCTCTACTTAAATAATTAAAAGAGTAGTACAGAGAGGTTAAATAACTCTCATCTAGTAAGAGGCAAAAATGTAACCTCTACTTGCCTTAAAAGTAGAAAGGAATAGGGGTAAATACAAGTAGAGTAGAAAGTTTGTATCTTTGAACAAACAGGAACCTAAATAAAAAACCATTTTCCTCAAAGTTCTAAAAGCACCAATTATCTGAAATAATGAAAATTCAAGCTATAAGGGAAAAATGTAGTAGTTATTTTTTATATTATAGGAGGAAATGACCTATGATCTTTCCTGTGAAAATGTATAAAGGCCACATTTGGAAAAAAATAAGAAATGGCTTCTATTATCATATACTTTGCCTCTACCATCTCTAAGGAGAAGATACATAAAATATATAAAACTTATCTGGGCCTAAATTTTACTCACAATTATTTTCTCAAAGTTTTTGTGTAGACTCTTCATTTCCCACTATTGTAACTTAGAATATAATAAAAGGTTTCATTCAAAGTATCACTTACAATTGGGGTATACTATCTCTCACTTGGGATATATGGGAGAATAGTGTTGACTTTTATTCTAAACCTCCACTTCTTATGAATCTTTTACATTATAGATTGATCCCTATGTAAAATATTTTTACAAGATATTGATCTACTTGAAAATCAGAGGGTTCATATTTCAAGTATTTTCAAACTAAGCTGGAGTTCACCAATCTTTGTACACATTCTAAAAAAAATAAGGGGATACCAAATCAAAGAATCAGTTTTAGAAAGTCAATTTTAGAAAAGCTATGTTGTCCATTCTAATTGCTCTAATTTTGTTTACTAGTTTAATTTTTTTAATATTTTTTATTGATTTTTAGAGAGAGAGGGAGGGAGAGGAAGAGAGAGAAAAACATTCTTTAGAGAAAAAAATTACAGAGCATTTTCTTTTGCTAGTTAGCATAAACTTGGTTTCCTTTACTTGACTATTTAATCTGCATATACACAGATTAAAATTGAAGTTATTTTATGTATAATTCTAAACAAAATGAAAGGCAATTTGTAGAAAATATGAGGTATATGTATATAAATAGTATTTTCTAAGTAACTTAATTTATTTGTGCATGTTGCTCTTAGAGAGAGAGAGAGGAAGAGAGCAGAACACTGATGTGCTACCTGCAGCACGCCTGCTACCAGGGATGGAGCCCACAACCTGGACATTACTCTGACCAGGAAATGAACTGGCAACCTTTGGTGCATAGGACACCACCCAACCAAGTGAGCCACACCAGCCAGGACATTTACTAGTACACATTTATTGTTTATACTGAATTAGTCTTTAAAATTTGTGTAACTTCCAGATTCTATAACTTGAGAGGAATTCTTTTTAACCTCTTTGGCCTTGTACTGTACCTTGAGTCCAATTTTTCCTCAGGAAAAAAATAAAATCAAGCACTTTAATTCATTCCATTGCAGATGAGGCAAATGGAACACAGTAAGGAGTAAATGGCTTCTCAGGTATTTAAGCTGTGCTAATAACAAAGTCAAACGTAATTTCTGAATTCTAATCCTGATGGTTAGTTCCAAACCATTCATGACAACGGAAGAGCAACATGCACAAATAAATTAAGTTACTTAGAAAATACTATTTATATACATATACCTCATATTTTCTACAAATTGCCTTTCATTTTGTTTAGAATTATACATAAAATAACTTCAATTTTAATCTGTGTATATGCAGATTAAATAGTCAAGTAAAGGAAACCAAGTTTATGCTAACTAGCAAAAGAAAACGCTCTGTAATTTTTTTCTCTAAAGAATGTTTAAGTGATACTCAAGTCTACTGTATCCTGATACAGTGGATGTATGTGATGGGTAAAAGCAGCCTTCTGCTTCAGCAAGGGCATAATTCTGAACCGTTTGCTGTACAGGGCTTCTCATAAGCTTTTCTACAAAAAAAGAACTCTTCTGCTAAAAGTATCAGCTTCAGACTTTACGTTCTAGGAACATCAAATTGCCTGCATTTCCCTAATATAGCCCCTATTGTGTAGTGCCTTTGCTTAGTCTGTTGTCTCAGCTTAAAATATTTCCCCCATTTTCTTTTCTATTCTTTACCTAACAGGTAAAACTATTCATCCTAAAGTGCAGTACAGACATTGCCTCTTCCAGGAGTCTTCCCTTTCTACCAATTCCCTAAGGGAGTAGGGTCCAGGTACACCTTCCTGAGGTTCCTCCAATAACAGATTTTTCTCTGTCACTCTACTTACTACATTGAATTATAATTATTCCTTTGTGCAACTAATTCCATGTAAGTTAACAGCTTGTATCTTACCAGTCAATCCCCAAATCTTAAAATAGCTCCAACCCACAAATGAATGAATGAATATTTAATAGGTAGAGAGGTTGGCCATTGTAGGCAAAGGAAAAATAAATAATATCAGCTAAGAAGTTGGTAAGCATATAACTTTTTTATTTTGTTTTGGAACAGGGAGTAGGCCAATTTAATTAGAGTCGCTTCAAGGGGAGAAATGGGGTAAAACACCAAAATATATTATGACCACATTGCGAGGGCATTAATACCAGACCATGCATAATTCAGGAAGCACTGGGAAACCTTTCAAGTTTTTAAATCAGAGGAATGGTAGTCTCTTAATTGGTCTTTCTCCTTCCTATCTCCCCCTCTTCTAATACATCCTATAGATTAATATTCATAACACAGCCCAGCTGGTATGGCTCAGTGGTTGAGCATTGACCCATGAACTAGGAGGTCATGGTTTGATTCCTGATCAGGGCACATGCCTGGGTTGGGGGCTCGATTCCCAGTAGGGGGCACACAGGAGGCAGTGGATACATGATTTAATCTCTTATAGATGTTTCTATATCTCTCTCCCTCTCCCTTTCCCTTCCTCTCTCTGAAATCAATAAAAAACATATTTAAAACATATTCATAACTGTGATCAAATCCCTTCCTTTCTTAAGCTTCCTTTGGTAACTGCCCATTACCAACATCTTAATGACATAGACTATAGTCCTTTAGAATAAATGGATTTCTTTCTTTTATTCTATCCAGTTTATTTGTGATATTTCTCAAATGCCATTTTAAAATTATTTGTCTTATTTCCAAAACTAAATTTGGAATGTGGGGGAGAGAGGAGAGAACTGTGTCTTATTCTTTATAACTCCTAACACATGAATTTCCCACATGACCAACAGGGACACATTATGTATCTGCTAAATAATCTGAAAGTCGTTTTGAATGAAATATGCCATGGGTAGTTACCCCAGGATAAGTAACAGCCAATTTTTGGCTGTTTGTGTAAAAGCCTAATTGCTATTTTCATTAATATGAGTATAAATACTGTTTTCCCAAACAAAGCAAGAAAAAAATTTTTATCTTAAAATTACATTATTATTACCCCGGTGCCTGTGCACTAGTATCCTGCTTTAAAAATTCCACATACAGAAAGTAGAGTCTGGATGAAGAAAAATGAAAAACGGAGCCATGTTAATTCTTCCTAATGACTTGTTATTGCCAAAGAAACTCAACAAATTTTGCTTTTTTTTTTTTTGTATTTTTATACTGGCTGCACTCAGAGGGGTTCATGATTGCCTTCTCCACCATTTCCCTCAACTCCTTAATCTCTGGTTTACTTGGTCTTATCTCTTGCAAGCAAAATGGAATTCAAATGACCTCCTACACCCTCTTTAAAATGGCTTGGTGCCAAGCCAGCTGGGGCCTTTCCTGGCATCCAGGCAGGGAAGTATATCTCATAACACATAAGCAATGCCTATTTGGCACAATTTACATGAAGCAATTTACTAAGCCAGTGAGTCATTTCTCAAGGTGATACTCCTGGCAGACTTCTCTTCTTTCAGCATTCTGCCCAGACCTACCCTTCTGCTACATTCCCAAATTGGCAATCGGTGTATTTAACACTCTTCCCATGTACATCCCCCAGGCAGACTTTTTCCTGTTTCTGACAGGAAACATGCAGAGTTAAGAGAGAGCATTAAAAGATCCCACACACTGAATGCACAAGTGATGCTAGACTAATATAATCCTCCCACATTCCAGCAGTGCCTGGCTAAGGATTCAGTTTAAATCCTTACAGAATCTTCTTAATTGATTTCTGTAGCACAGCAATAAACACCCCCATGATTCATTAAGGTTTAAAACAGCCTTTTTAGATAATTTTAACAGGAAATTCCTTAAATTCCTTGTTTCAAGAAATTCTAACTTGTTCATGAAAACTTCTGAGGGTGAGAGTTATACTCCTGCTGACAGTGTGGCTGAGAGATAGAGAGTGAGAGCAGACACACACACACAGACACACACACACACACACACACACACACACATAATAGATTTCTAATCATTTCTTATAATGAAATTAACAGAATATTAAATTTATCATTTATGTAGTAGGTACAGCAATGACAACATTTTCTTATCCTAGAGACTTAATTTAGTTTTTCCAACTTAATGGTAGAACATATCTGTCTCAGACATTAACTATTTTTGCAAACTATTTCAGGAACTGCTCATCCCTTACCTGGTCTATTACAGTAACCTAACTTTCTATTTTCTTCCAGTAACATTCACTCAATTTTCCACAGGATTAACAGTTACTTTTCTAAGAATCAAATCTGATGATGTCACTGACCTGTTCAAATACCTTTCCATGGTCCAAATCATTTCCAGAATTAAGTCCAAATTCCTTAGCATGGCCTTCAAGGCACTTTCTCATTTGATTCTTGACAGTCATCACTTTTCTTCAAGCTGTATTCCAAGGATCCTGAGCATTTTGCAATTTACCAAAGAGAGAGATGTTTCCTGATCTGTCTCCTTATACATGAAATATCCTTCCCTTCTTTTCCTCCAGGTGAGCTTCTATTTGTCCCTGGACATGACCTAATCACAGATTTCTCTGTAAAACCTTTTTTGGCATTCTCTAGTTCGCACCATAACCCACTCCAGGCAGTCTCTCAGTTAATCTTTCCTTGTGATTATATTATAATCTTAAGAAAAAATAATTTACTGAGGTGACATTCACTTAACTTAAAATTAACCATTTTAAAGTGAATTAACTCAGTGACATTTAGTACATTCACAAGGTTGTGCAAACACTACCTGCATGGAGTTCCAAATGGTTATAACTTTTAATTTACCATAATATGTCCCCCAAACCTGTATCTTTGCAATCACAATACTGCACACATAATACATGTTCAATAAATACAGATGGAATCACATATTAACACTAGAAAAGCATTTTATGGATTATTTTTATCTTCTTTTATTATCTAGTTTTAGGGAGAAAACATGGAATTAAGCCTCATGCTCTGGAAAAATTTATCACACAAAAAGAAAAGATAAAAGGACAGGTGCATCTCCTCTCACACTTATATTAAGCAAATGGATCTTCAGGAATCAAATTTATAATTTGGCTTTTTCAAAATTTATTAAACAAATATTTATTGAGAATTTACTTATGTATCAAGAACTGTCCTAAGCACTGAGGGATACAACATTGAACAAAACAGAAAAAAATCCTTGCCCTAAAGCCTACATTCCAGTAGTGGAAGAAAGACAATAAACATAACAAATAAATTCAATAGCATTTTAGAAAGTGGCAAATGCTCTGGGACAAAATAAAATTAGAGCCACATAATTAGATCAGATGTTCTGGATGGAGATACAGGAGGGGTTGCAATTTATTTATTTATTTGATTGATTGACTTGAGGGGGGGGAAGGAAGGGAGAAAAAGAGACAGAAAGAGACAGAGAGGGAGAAACATCTATCTGTTCCACCAATTTATGAATTCATCGGTTGCTTCTTGTATGTGCCCTGACCGGGGATCGAACCAGCAACCTTGGCGTATCAGGATGATGCTCTAAGCAAATGAGCTACCCAGCCAGGGCAAGGGTGGCAATTTTAAATAGGTGGGCCTATATTAAGCAGGTGATATCTAAGCAAAGAGTTCAAGGAGGTGAGAAAGTAAATCATTTAAATATCTTAAAGGAAAAGCCAAGGCTAAGGCTTTGAGGCAGGAACATGACTGATGTGCTCAAGGACAGTGCCAAAGCCAGAGTGGCTGGATCACAGTGAGCCTTTGGAACTAGGAAGGATGGAGCTGTCATTAATGAAGAAGGAGAAGGTCTCTGGAAGGCTTCAGAAGACTAGGGGATCAGTGTGGGGCTTATTGAACATGACTATTACTATCCAAGTAGAGATGTGTAATGAGCAGATGGATATGTGAGTCTAGATAGAGAACAGACATGTGTAGGCTTAAGACATAAAATTAGGAATCATCAGCACTAGAGGGTGTTTAAGGTCATTAAGATTGGATGAGAGTCCTAGGAAGTGATGTCCACAGACTGGTACTCCCCTGTAAAGATTTGGATAGAAAAGAAATCTGCAAAGATGACTTAGAAGGAATTGCCAGAGAGGCAAGAAGAAAACTGAGCACAGTGTCAGGGAAGCCAAGGGAAGAGAGTTGTTCTAGAAGTAGAAATGAGCCATCAACTGCATTAAATGCCACGGACAAATTAAGTCAGATGAGAACTGACCACTGAATTCAGTAATTTGGAGGTCACCAGTGAATTTATCAAGATTAATTTTGGCAGAGTACTATAGGTAACTGTCTGATCAGAGTAGTTTAAGCGAGAACAAGAGAAGAGGAATTAGAGACAGTGAGCTTACAAGTTTTGAGAATTTTTGCTATTAAGGGAAGCAGAAAAGGATGGTAACTGGATACAGAAGTGAGGTTGATATCAGCTTATTTTTTCTTTTAAGATACGAGAAATAATAGCATGCTGGTGGGGATGAGCTAGTGGACAGCAAAAAACTGAAAAACTAAAGGGGTGGGGGAGAATTGCTAGTGCTACATCCTTGGAATGGGCACCCATGCAGGGACGGACTGTCAAATAATGGTCAGCTGAACCATAGTTAAAGGAGGGAAATCAGGGTATAGGTAACAGGTGCTGGTGGATAGGTAGACATGGTAATGGAGTATGCAGAAGTTCCCTTCTGAGTGCTTGAATTTTCTCAGTGAAGAAAGAAGCAAAGTAGTCAACTGTAAGGGAGGGTAATAGAGAAAGGATTTTTAAGAAAAGAGGGAGAGATGTAAAAAAAATCTTGGAAATCACTTTGGATTGTGCTACGCAAAGTGTGGTCCAGCGTGCCGCTCTACAAATTGCTTGTTACTAATAAACAATGTAACAGTACAGAAGTTGAGATCAGTGGATTTGTCTCACTGTACAACACACTTTCCAGGAACATGTGTAAGTTTTGTAATCCTATTTCTTCTTTTCCTATGTTATGATCACTCTGTGTATATGTTTTTAATTGTAATTTTATTTTTGTTAAATCTAATAAAAATTTTGGGTTTGTATTTTTGTCTTTTTTACAAATTTCATTTTATTGTATTCTACTGTTCACAATGAGGTGGGAGAAAAAACTGGTCCTTCACCACACATACATTGGTCATCCAGAAGAGCTGCATAATAACTGGACTAGAAAAATGTTTTGTAATTGCCAAGCAACATTAGGGGCTCACATGAGGCTTGCAGTCATTAGTTTAAAGACCATCAGTATGGTGGAGTGATCTTCTCAGACACATTATGCTGCATGGAAGCAGGCAGGGAAGATGAGGAGCAGTATTTAAGTGAGCTGTCTCACTGTCAAGTGAGAATGATGATGCAAGAGAAGGGCAAGGGAATAGTGTGCAAGGGAGCAATGACAATGATTGACCATAATATTCAGGTCAGGTGAAGAGGGAAGAAAGGATATCAGAGGTGTGAGGGGCAGACCAGGTGTAAAGGGGTTGGGGAGAGGTCAGACAGGAAGCAGCCATGGGAGGAGAAGGACAACTACTATAAGCAGCATGGTCTGAGGGCTATGGAGAAAAACAGCCAACACTTGACAGAACCTCACAGAAGACAGTGTCCTCGGGGAAGATACAGGTTCTCATGAGACCAAAAATTAAGGGACTCCTTCAGGAAGAGGTGGAAGAACGGCTGAGTTTGCTGCTGACGGACCATAAGTTGCAGAGGGCAGAGTGAAGGGGTTTCAAGAGGTAGGGAAGAATGACTGAATGGCAGAGACAGAAAAGGAGATTTACAGAGCCAAAAAGAGAGTGTGGGAGATGATGAGTTCCCCGGGCATCTAGGGTTACTCATGATGACTGGCATGAACAGGCATAAAGTACCTAAGATACTGTTTTTTGGAAATTTTTCATCATGGACAGTTATTTTATGAGACAAAAGAGGACCCAGGCCTGGATTATTCAAATGATCAGTAATATCTAATCAGTGGGTTATATCTTGGTTCTAGATAAGGCATGTTTATGCTATCTATCCTTAGACTATTACATTTCTTACAGTACTAAACTGAATAAAATGTAAGGAAGGGCATAAAGATGACAAATGATCTGTTCATAACTGTGATTTTAAAAAAACTGAAGACAGAGTATGTTGATTAAAATGTGCATTTTGAATGATCTGTTTATTCAAATTGGTAACTAAAAATCTTCTCTACTAATATTCACTCTACCAATTTTTATTATTTGTCTACTTAACATAAACACAGTCCACATATACTAGATTGCTCAAGAAAAGGACCCTTTAAAAATTATTTTAATAAAATAAAATTTTATATTAAAGTATTATTTTACTTATTATATCGATACTCTACCCATAGCTATACACACACACACACACACACACATATATGGCAATTAATCTTTCTCTTTCATTGAATCAGATCTTGTCTTCTCCTTCCCTTCCATTATCCCTTTGTCAAGATCATATTCATTATTTTTTTATGTTGTGGAGGATGGGAATAGGATGGCCTAATGGTCCTACTAAATCAGAATGGCATCATGTGCTAAATCACCAATAAGAAAATGAATTATTTGGATGTGGAAGGATTTGTACACTGAACAATTTGATAAATAAAGTAGTCATAGTATATGGTAAGGTCAAGGGGTTCTGTTGTTGTTTTTTACTTTTTTATTTAGAGGGACAGAAAGTTCACCTAGAATAGCACTAATTACATTCTGTCTGCCTCTCCAGATCTATTCTCTGCCCTTCTCTACCTTGCTGTGTGTTTCAGGAAGCAAACCTCTACAGAACACATCAAGAGTAATCTTTTCCTCTGACTTCAAGTTAGGTCTGGCCAGCAGGTAACATTGACAAGAAGTCGGAAGTCAGGAGAAGAGCGTTAGAGTGTTTATTTTCCCTTGCGTCCTCCTTGCTGGCCATTTTTGTACTGGCAGAGGCTGTGTTCTTTTGTGTAGAGCTACAGCAACTGCCATGTTATAGTTTATCATTCATAAAGCCTCCATTTTCATAAATGCAAATAAAAACTATATCATGTCAGGAATTTGGTCAGAAAAGGGAAGTAGCTTTTCTCAATAATACCCTTCTCACCTCCTTCTCCTTGTTGAGCAACACCAACTGGCTGTCTGTGAGGATGCAATACTTCCGCTCCCATGTTGTCGTATCAGTGTAGGGTGACTGGCCACAAGACAGACGATGCGTAGGTGGCCCTTTCACATCTGGGTAACAAATATAAAAAAAAAAAAAAGTGACAAATCATTATCCTGCTTAGCAAACTAGTATTTCAAATGTAACATTCTTCAAAATCAAATTAGAGATGACTCTAAACATGAATCTCAGTGGTAAACTAAAATCTTAACTTTCTCTTAACAAAATAAAAACTGTTTTAAGAAAAAAGAAAATAAAAACTGTTAACAAAGAGAAGTAAAAACTGGTCTATAGTCTGCAGAAAAGAGGGCTGAAACACTCTATAATCATAAGCACAAACTTGACACAGTAATCACTACTGCATATGCCCTAAAATAATGAAAGGTCACTTCAGAGCTAAACCAGTATCATTCAAAATAAAGAGGAAAAGGTGACTCAGAGACAAGAACAAAAGATAGAGGCCCTGGTCGTTAAGAGTAAGATGCTGTTGCTTGCACATTTTGAGAGTACTGTTGACCTAGAACTGAGACAGTGAATTTATTGGCAGCTTAGACCTTCAAAAAGGCTTTCTTTCTAGTTACTCATAAGAATTAAGAATGTTTAAACTATAGCATATTACCACTAGAGGCCAGTAATACCTTAAAATCATAGGAAGCAATTTACTCAAGGAAAGATCTAAACATGTTACCATGATGTCTCTTAGAGGTGTGGGGATACAATGTCAAAGCTAAATATCTCCACTCTTGTAAATGTCTCATTTCCCTATAAAATACCAAGTGGTTACTATTACTTTGTCACTTTAAAATTCTTTGATATAAACTATTCACTCTTTGGGCTGTTGTAAACCTTATATCTTAATCATAAGAACACATTAGATCCATTAAATAAGACTTTATGGCAGTTCAATATATAGTAAAAGATCTTTAGCTATGAAGGACTAATACCTTTCAGGAATATACTTGCAGGGATCATTTAAAATACATTACTTATTACTGTTTAATTATTATGCTAGAGGACAACCTCAAGCTGAAGAAGTTAGAAAACAAAAACCCCTGAGAGCAGGAGAGTTGTGAATCATAAGTAAGAGCATTTTATCTATTAGATGCATGTTTTCATTACTATTACTTTCTACAGACTTTCAGTCTTTTTAAAAAATATATATTTTATTGATTTTTTTACAGAGAGGAAGGGAGAGGGATAGAGAGTTAGAAACATCGATGAGAGAGGAACATCCATCAGCTGCCTCCTGCACACCCCTTACTGGGGATGTGCCCGCAACCAAGGTACATGCCCTTGACTGGAATCAAACCTGGGACCCTTCAGTCCGCAGGCCGACGCTCTATCCACTGAGCCAAACTGGTCAGGGCCAGACTTTCAGTCTTTTTATCACAGAATGGTATTACTGGTATTGACTGACTGCAAGAAAGTTAAAATGATATCCTATACTATAATTACTCAAATATTCATAACTATAGCCTGAGTTCTATAGAAAGTAACAAGTCAGTAATTAGGGTAGTTTAGGTATATGTCTATCTTCTAAAGGCCCCTTATTGTGTCCATTATTATCTTCAAAGCTCCTTTGGACTTAATTGCCTATTCTCTCTAAAATGTGCTGCTCTACATGTTTTGGGGAGCTTATCAACTACCCTCTAAAACAATTTCAAAATCAAAGAACTAATAATGTTACTAGGACTTGGCTGGACAAGTTCACCAACAGTTTCCCCCTATTTTCCAGCTTCTTCTAATCTCTTCTGCACTGTGCAGAGCGGGATTCGCTGTATCTACAGCTTCTCTATACCACACCAACTCCACCCTCAACTCTCTCCTTGTAGTCCAAGCATCTTAAATTATTTTAAAGTTTTCTTTATACTTTAGAATTTCCTAAAATTATCACAAAAAGCTTCAAAGGAATTGACTCTTAATGCTTTTTGACACGATAGGAGATTCTTGCCTATAATTAAAAGTCATATCAAAGCAGATTTTCTTGCCTGGCCGGAGTGGTTCAGTGGTTGAGTGTCCACCTATGAACTAGGACAGTGATGGTGAACCTATGACACGTGTGTCAGAGTTGACACGCACCCTCATTTTTTTGGTTGATCTTTCTTTGTTAAATGGCATTTAAATATATAAAATAAATATCAAAAATATGTCTTTGTTTTACTATGGTTGCAAATACCAAAAAATTTCTATATGTGACACGGCACCAGAGTTAAGTTAGGGTTTTTCAAAATGCTGACACGCCAAGCTCAAAAGGTTTGCCATCACTGAACTAGGAGGTTCCAGTTTGATTCCCAGTCAGGGCACATGTCTGGGTTGTGGGCTCGATCCCCAGTAGGAGGCATGCAGAGGCAGCCAATCAATGATTCTCTCATTTATGTTTCTATCTCTCCTTCTCCCTTCCTCTCTCTGAAATCAACAAAAACTTATTTTTAAAAAGCTGATTTTCTTAATGTGATTTGGATAAACAAATGGATTAGATTTTTACCACGATGTAGGCCTATTTTTAGAGCAAATACAAAGACTACCTCAACAGAAAGGATACACCTACTTTATGTGGAAATGTGGTGGTTTTGTGGCCCAGACAAGTTTTCATTCAAATGACTAACCTTCTTATGTAAGTTAACCATGGGTGACCTAAACTGCCCACTGTAATTTAATTTGCGCAGTAATCTTATGATCTCTAGTAAGCAAGAAAATATTGACAGATCCTGTCCATAAAAATTAGAATATAGAATACTATATTTACAGCATAATGTGGGTTTCCTGACAAAATATAAATCAGTATCAGCACTGAATGTCCCTGTGTCATCTGGAGTAATTCTCTTAAAGACTCACTGGAAATTCCATTAGGCATATCTATAAATATCCACAAATTAACTTTCCTCTTAGAAGGTTAGCATCTTGTCTCTTCCAGACTCACAAAGTATCTCAAAAGACTTACAATAGGAGAATAAAAAAGGGATCCAATTAGAAGCAGAAATAGGCATAGAGTGGAAAACACTAAGTCTATAACCCGAATATGGAGAATGTCAAAGGAAAAAATTGCTGTGGGAAATTTTGTTTTTGTGTCTTTCAGCTCCTTAGAAATTCATCTGTGTTGCTTTTGAATCACATTATTTACAAGCCACATTTTTAAAAAATTCCAACATAAGTTAAAAGCAATTCTTAAAATCCCAAACCTATTTACTGCCATTCAAAACAAGTTTTACAGAGGATTATATAGAGAAATTCATTCCTCCAGCTAAAACACAAACTCTAATGTTTCATTCAGTCTCAACAGCCTTTCACTGATTCTTAGTACCACCTAAAAAAAAACAAAGACACAGTTTTGGGAAATCTATCTGTATCAAGGAGATTTTAATACATTAAAAAAGAAACACATTTCTAACAAGTACTTGTAAACTGCATGGGTCTGAACCGTTGCAGAAAGGGGTGTGTGTGTGTGTGTGTGTGTGTGTGTGTTTATTTCCATGCCAGAACTAACTTGGTTTAGAAATGGCAAGTTCTTCCCAACATTCAAATTTCAATGATCAAATTTGTTTGGGTTTGAATTTGGTTAGAACTCAAAATCAAATACAAGCATCTGTATATAAAAAGCTAATATGTAAAGTGTCCCCTCGGGAGTTCGACCAGGAGAACGGGAGTTTGATCACTCGCTATGACATGTGCTGACCACCAGGGGGCAGCAAAAAACATGGCAGGCAACCGGGGGGGGGGGGGTGGGGTGGGGCACTGAGGGGGCAAGGGAAGGAGGAGGTCGGGATGCAGGGAGGCGGGGAACCTGACGGGCCCTGATCGCCACCCAGGCCTAGGGACCCTACCTGTACCTGAATTTCATGCACCAGGTCTCTAGTTTCTTTATAAAATTTCAGAATTAGAATCACTAATCTACACTAATAAAAGAGAAACATGGTAATTAGCGTACGACCGCTACCCTTTTCATTGGCTAATCAGTGAGTATATGCAAATTAACTGTCAGCCAAGATGGCGGCCGGCAGCCAGGCACTGAAGCAAGCATGAGGCTTGCTTGCTGTGGACTCCAACGTTCCCTGCCTCACTTGCCGGCCTCTCAACTGCAACTCTAAGCAACTATGTACTATGTTGCAAATAAGAAGCTAAACAAAACACCAGAAATCAGCCGGACTGAAAGCCAGGTGGACCGAAACATTGTATCCATGTTTTCAGCAGCGAGGCCTCAGAGCTAAAGCTGGCCCAGAATAAAAAAAAAAAAAAAAGAAAGCAAGGAGCAGTTGGAAGCTTTAGTCACTCGCCAGCCGGAAAACAGCCCTCAGCCCCTCACCCAGACTGGCCAGGCACCCCAGTGGGGACCCCCCACCCTGATCCAGGACACCCTTCAGGGTCAACCAGCCAGCCCCCACCCATGCACCAGGCATCTATTCTATATAGTAAAAGGGCAATATGCCTTCCGGCACCGGGATCAGCGGAGCAGCGAGGCTCCCGGCACCGGGATCAGCGTGACAGGGGGCAGCGCCCCAACCCCCTGATCAGCCCTGCTCTGTGCCTGATAGGGGGGAGCTCCCCAATCCCCTGATTGCCCTGCGGCTGTGTGTGACAGGGTGCGGTGCCCCAACCCCCCCCCCCCCCCCCCACGGGCCCTGCTCTGTGTGTGACAGGGTAGAGCCATAACCTCTCCATCGGCCCTGCCCCGAGTGTGACAGTGGTGGCGCCCCAACCCCCTGATCAGCCCTGCTCTGTGGGTGATAGAGGGTGGCGCCCCAACCCCCCTCCACGGGCCTTGCTCTGTGTGTGACAGGGTAGAGCCATAACCTCCCCATTGGCTCTGCCCTGAGTGTGACAGGGTGCAGCGCCCCAACCCCCTGATCCGCCCTGCTCTGTGTGTGACAGGGGGCGGTGCCCCAACTCCCCTATCGGCCCTACTCTGTGAGTGACAGGGGGGAGCTCCTCAACCCCCTGATCGGCCCTGCTCTGTGCATGACAGGGGGGAGCTCCCCAACCCCCTGATTGACCCTGCTCTGTGTGTGACAGGGTACAGAGCCCCAACTCCCCTGATGGGCCCTACTCTGTGAGTGACAGGGGCAGCGCCCCATTCCCCTGATTGGCCCTGCTCAGTGAGTGACAGGGGGCAGCACCCCAACCCCCTGATTGGCCCTGCTCTGTGCGTGACGGGGTGGCGCCGCAACCTCCCCATCGACCCTGCCTTGAGTGTGACAGGGGGCGGTGCCCCAACCCCACAATCGGCCCTGCTCTGAGCCTGACCAGGGGCTGCACTTAGGGATTGGGCGTGCCCTCTGCCACCCGGGAGCAGGCCTAAGCCAGCAGGTCGTTATCTCCCGAGGGGTCCCAGACTGCGAGAGGGCACAGGCCGGGCTGGGGGACCCCCCTCCCCCCGCCCCCCCCCCTCCCGAGTGCACAAATTTTTGTGCACTGGGCCTCTAGTATCTTATAGAAGTAAAAATACATATAAATAACTTTAAAACATAGCTATAGTACTCTAACTAGCTAAGGACACATCAATTTCCCTAAGTACACAACGCACTATTTTCTCTTAATATTTTATAAATGTGTTAATGCTGTCTGCCCTAGGCCTAGGCCAGATGCTATTAATTACTTCCCATCAATATAATATACTTTAAATCATTCTATTGCATTCTTAAAGTATAGGCGGAAAAACCACAAATCCATCAAGGTATTAAAATGAAGTTTAATTTCATTTATTTTATGCCTCATTACCTCCCCACCTCCATATTATGTTAAAATGTCAGTGCACATGAATCAATGGCCCAGTAGATTTAAATATGGTCACACTAACCCTGGTGAGTAATAAGGGTACTGAGTAATAAATGATTCTATGTTTTATAAAATCATAGTTCAGAAATGTTTCCCTTTATGAAAATATAAGTTTTAATCCTTATCATAAATTCACTATGAGACCACAACTATTTGTTAAAAATTTATATTATGTATCTTAACCTTAGGTAACCATTTTAGTTTTTCTTCAACTACAGGCTTAATTTCTAAGCAACTGAAACATTGGTGTCTAGTCAGTAAATCCCCTATGCTTACCATCACCCTTTCTTTCTAAGAGTAAAAGAGGGCAGGTAGGAGATAACATGTGACACTTCTTTCTGGTGAATAATTTCCCTTCGTCTAAAGTTTGCAAAAGAGTCCCTCTGCTGCCTCCCTCTCAGACTCAGCAGCACTGAGACCTAAGCATGGGGGTTCTAACTCTGTTTCATCACAGGCCACAATAAGTTATCTGAGAACAGTGTACTAAGTTCCTTGAAAATGTGACTTATTTACAGCAATCAAGTACTTGATAAACAGTAGTTTGACGCTATTACCTAAATACTAAGATTACCTAAGTAATCTTTTAAGAAAATGGCTAGGATGGGACACACTTCCTATAATGTTTCGATTTGCTTCTTCCTACCATGTCACAAGTACATAGTTTGCACTACGCCTGATCACATGTGCCATGAAACGGCAGGAAGAGCAGATCATATACTTTCTTCCACTTCTGAGACATGCAAAAAGGCCTAAGGCCCATAATTCCCACACTGAGCCAAGCACTGCTTAAACAATTATACAGATTAGGTAACTGAATGGAATATTATGAATGATGGTCAGCATCAAGATGGCAGATGGTTGTACCTTGGTTGCGGGCACATCCCCAGTAGGAGGTATGCAGGAGGCAGCTGCATCGATGTTTCTCTCTCATCGGTGTTTCTAACTCTCTATCCCTCTCCCTTCCTCTCTGTAAAAAATCAATAAAATATATTTTTTTTAAATGGCAGATGGTGCCGAAACCGGTTTGGCTCAGTGGATAGAGCGTCGGCCTGCGGACTGAAAGGTCCCGGGTTCGATTCCGGTCAAGGGCATGTACCTGGGTTGCGGGCACATCCCCAGTAGGAGATGTGCAGGAGGCAGCTGATCGATGTTTCTCTCTCATCGATGTTTCTGACTCTCTATCTCTCTCCCTTCCTCTCTGTAATAAATCAATAAAATATCTATATAAAAAAAAAAACATTTAAATGGCAGATGGTGCCCAAGATAGTGTGGTTCAATGGTTGAGCATCAACATATGAATCAGGAAGTCAGGGCACATGCCTGGGTTGCAGGCTTGAACCACAGTAAAGGGCATACAGGAGGCAGCCAATCAATGATTCTCTCTCATCATTGATGTTTCTATCTCTTTCCCTCTCCCTTCCTTTCTGAAATCATTAAAAATATATTTTTAATAAATAAATGACAAATGACAGTCAATCATAGCCTGCTCTTCAATCCGAATAGATCCCTCACATCTGTAGTTCATACTGTAACCCAACCAGAAAAATACAAAATACTCAAAATAAAATAATTCATTTATATATTAATCTTTAAAAGGAAACAAAGGTCTATATGCAAGTTTTTCTTAAACAGTCAAGTATGGTGCAAATTTAAGAAAAGTATTAAGAAAATACTAGTCTGGCCCTTAAAACATAACCTTTGTATTGCATAAATGATCCTTTTCATGTCTCATGTTCCTGTTACAGGTAGAAAAATGAACTAGACTAAGAATTCATCTCAAACACCATTTAATACTCATTCCTTTTGTTATATTTAGTACCTCTTCCTATATTAATATACCCCCACGCTTGCCTCTTTTTGAACTGAATATCATCACTTTCCTTTAGAAACAGCTGCTGTGGGGAAAGAACTAAAGCTTTTAAAGGAATGTGATTCTTAATGGAGAAGGGGGGAAAAGCATAAATAGTTTACCACTTTTGAGAGATCAGTTTCTGAGGTTTTAGCGATTGGTTATACAGCCCATACTGTGACAGTATCTATCTAAAAGAACAGAAGGAGGCAGACTGCATAAAACTTAAACCACTGACCTCAAATGAGTAGAAGAGAATGAACACCTACAATATGAGACTATAAAGCAGTAAAAGCAAGCACTTAGCTTTTTTCTTCAATACAACCAACACAAGTAGAACAGACATCCCTCTTACACAAATCTAATTCATTCCTGAAAATGTGTTGGATGGCAAATTTTTATGTAACAGGAGCCATTTCTGGATTTTAAGTGGACAAAGAATAATGTAGTTCAAACACATTTAAAACTCCCAATTAATTTCCCCAAGTACTGTTAAGTATCTTTAAAATCATAACCATATATACAATCCACCAAAAATTTCATATTTAAAAATAAGCATACAAAATCATTTATATTCAATTAACTTGTTAGTGGGTACATTTGTACATAATAGAGTATCAGATACAATTTCCATTTTTTGTATACTGCAAACATGTACTGTAAGGTACATAAACAATAATCTGTTAGTAATTTATAATGATGCAAATAGCACAATAAAATAAAATTAACAAGGATTTCTAAACTAATAACATTCTCATAATTTTATTTTCCCCACAAAAAAAGTAAAAATCATAGTACATGGGGACTCATGCAGAGGCAAGTTTTTATGTCGTTTTTGTTTTGTCTTATCTCTCATTAAGCTCTATCATTTCCATCTTTTCTTCTAACCTAAGAGCTTTTCTAATCCTCCTAGGCTCACTTACTTTTCACAAGCTCTCCCATTATCTTAAAAGATATTCGGATTGCATAAAACCTTTAAACAACATAATTATAAAACACATCCCATTGGGAAAACAAATGATATAAGAAACAGTCTACTCCATATTCTCTCGCCTAGGTTCATGTGCAACTTAATGTTTTGGGCCAGAACAATATTTTAATTTGGAGAGTCAATTTTAGGTTAAAAATTTCCAAGTCACTATGGCAAATATTTAGATGTTGAGAATTCAGATATCAAAGAATACATGCACATTACAGACAGCAGAGAAGAATGAATCTAGAAAAACAAATAACGATGAGTATCAAGTAGGAGAACAAACAAAAATAAAGGTCAACAGGAAAAAAATGCACAGATGAGGAAGAGAGAGATCCTTTAGGAAACAAATCAGAGTTGAAAGATATCTTCCAGGTCAACAAACCACATTCCCTCAATTCATAGATTAATAAAATGAGGATCAGAGACATAAAATTACTTGCTCAAAAATGACACACCCAGTTCAGTTATCTTTGAACTTAGTTATTTGATATACAATGTAGGGTTTTTTTCTAGCATATTAATATAACTTCCTGTTGTGTTTTAAATTCTGTAAGTATTTATTTACTGTGTACTCAAGCCTGGGAATATAACAGTGAACAAGACAGACCTAGTTACTGAACTAATGAAACTTACATTTAAAAGAGAGGTCAAATACTGCACAATTAGTATACACTTAATTTAAGCAATTATTATAAAGATGCAGTACAGAGTGCTGTGAGAGCATATAAAAAGAACAATGGACTTGGTTTGGGAGCAGTAGGTGGAGGAGAATATAAGCACAGATGATCCCCTCTGCTTCCATGGATTAAACCAACAGCAAATGAAGGTATTAGAAAAAAATGTGTTGCTGATGTGTAGTTTTGTAGTTCGGTCTACGATGGCTGCATCTGTAGTGAACATGTACAGATTTTTTTCTTGTCATTATTCCCTAAGCAATTCCATATGAATTTCATGAGCTTTCCCATTATCTTAAAAGATATTCAGATTACATGAAACCTTTAAACAACATGATCATGGAACACAATCCTGCTGAGAAAAGAAATGCTACAGGATGGTATCTACTCCATATTCTCAGATAAATGACACACACTATTACATAGCATTTACATTGTATTAGGTATTATAAGTAATCTAAAGATTATTTAAAGTATATAGGAGGATGTGTGTAGGATATATGCAAATACTACGCCATCTATATAAAAGGCAAATATGCAAAGTGTCCCCTCAGGAGTTCAACCTGGAGACTGGGAGTTCGATTGCTCGCTAGGACATATGCTGACCATCAGGGGGTGGCATGGAATGAAGGAAGGCCCCGGCCAGCAATCAGCAGCTGGGGAAGAGAGGCCCCCGGCTGGCAGCCAGAAGGAAGGCCCTGGCCAGCAGCCAGAAGGCCCCCATTGGCCCTGATCACTGGCCAGGCCTAGGGACCCTACCCATGCACAAATTTTGTGCACTGGGCCTCTAGTTTTATATAAAGAACTTGAGCATCCAGGGATATTGGTATCTGCAGAGGGTCAGGGAACCAATCCCCAGTGGAAAATGAGGGACAACTGTATTAGCATTTCAGGCAAATCAAATCACAGGCCCAAAAGCCCTTGAGGAAGAAAGTAGTTCTACTTCTCCAACAATCTGAAAAGGAGGCCCCTCTGGCTGATGCATAGGGAGCAAGGAGGTTAAGTGTGGAGATAGGAGGCTGGTGAAACAGTCTGGGTCAAGATCAGCAGAGACCTATAAACAAGGTTAAAAAAAGTTTATCTTTATCCTAGGAAGGAAAGGAGGCCCCTGAAGGATTTAAACAGAGAAGTGACACCACTGATTTGCACTTTTGTTGAGAGACGGATGGAGGTTTCATTTACTGAGATTAGAAATTCTGTAAGATCAGGTTTGAGGAAAAAGCTGATGAATATAATTAGATCTGTGTATCTAGGTCCAAACCTCTACCCTAACCTATAGAAGAACCTAGAATTGCCTCAAGGGCTCCTTAAATGTCTTACTAAAATTTTATTTTAAGAAATATGTGGCAGGTACTAGGTTAAAATGGCAATTTGAACATATATAATTTCACTCCATCTCAAAACCCCAATACTACAGTAAAGATTATACACACACACACACACACACACACACACATATATGAAGAGAGAGAGAAATTCTGACAGAGAGAAACAGAGAAAGAGAGATTGACAAAACTCCATAAGAATGGAGGAATAAGTAATAGGTACAAATTAAGAAATAAAGCAATTCTTTTTTTTTAAGATAATGTTTTTATTTATTTATTTTTAATATATTTTATTGATTTTTTACAGAGAGGAAGGGAGAGAGATAGATAGTTAGAAACATCGATCAGCTGCCTCCTGCACATCTCCCACAGGGGATGTGCCCGCAACCCAGGTACATGCCCTTGACCGGAATCGAACCTGGGACCCCTGAGTCCGCAGGCCAACGCTCTATCCACTGAGCCAAACCGGTTCTGGCGGGTCTCTCCTTTCTTATCTGTCACGGACAAAGTCAGCGAGGCCGGGGAGAAGGCCAGTGCGTCCTGCAGCCTGAGTTTGCTGCTTTGAGGTTTGAGGTTTTCTTTTAAATATTCTGCTTACCTATCAACATCCATATTTTAAAAATTATTTCTTTTTTAAAAAAATATATTTTATTGATTTTTTACAGAGAGGAAGGGAGAGGAATAGAGAGTTAGAAACATCGATGAGAGAGAAACATTGATCAGCTGCCTCCTGCACACTCCCTACTGGGGATGTGCCCGCAACCCAGGTACATGCCCTTGACCGGAATCGAACCTGGGACCTTTCAGTCCGCAGGCCGATGCTCCATCCACTGAGCCAAACCGGTTTTGGCAATAAAGCAATTCTTAACCAAATAATAATAATAACACAGAAAGGAAATGAAAAATGGTATTCACCCATGCCTAATCCAACCGAATATTGACTAAAAATGTGTAAGTACTGAATACTGACTTTAAATATATACATTTTTGACACTGTGTACTAATTTTTAAAGATAAATTAAATAATAATTGTTTATTGAACACTGAATACATTGAATATTAGAAAATATGTAACTGTTGAGGAAGTTAGGATGGTGGTATATGACAGCTACATCCTCAGCACATATGAATTATTTGAAAAGATCTTTGAGAAGAGGCTATCAAAGCACAGAAATTTAGCAGAATGAAACCCATGTCCCCAACTTAGGTTATTTGAGTGAGTTAACACACTAGACGCAGCGGTTCTCAACCTGTGGGTCGCAACCCCTTTGGCAGTCAAACAACCCTTTCACAGGGGTCGTCTAAATACATCCTGCATATCAGATATTTACATTACGATTCATAACAGTAGCAACGTTATAGTTATGAAGTAGCAACGAAAATAATTTCATGGTTGGGTCACAACATGAGGAACTGTATTTAAAGGGCCAGAAGGTTGAGAACCACTGCGAGAGAATGGAGAACAATTTCTCAATTTCTGGCACAGAGAAAAATGCTCAATAAATGTTAGCTCTCATTATCATTGCTACTGAGAAGCATCATGGTCAGATGGCTAAGAGCACAGACTCTGGCGTCAAACTGCTTACAAAGGAATCCCTGCTCTTCTGCGTACCAGCTGTGCAACTCTAGTCAAGATACTTAACCTCTTGGTGCTTCAGTTTCCTCATCGTTATAATAGGAACAATATCGTTTCTACCTCACAGAGATATGGTGAGGTTTAAAAGAAAAATTTCAAGCATTTAGAACAGTACCTAGCATATTGTAAGCCTACAGTAAATGTTACTTCTCATTATTCTTTTTACTTCACACATCTGATATAACAAATTCATTTCTTATTCCAATCCAAAACTATTGATGCTAAAAATACTGTAATAAAATGTCAAAGAAAAAAAGATTTAAACTGCGAATGACCTTCAGGATTATATGATATATGTAAATAAATACTTCCTTGGAAATATTCTGGAAAAAACCCCAAACTAGCCCAACCAAAATGGCTCAGTGGTTGAGCGTTTACCTATGATCCAGGAGGTCACGGTTCAGACCCCGATCAAGGCACATGCCCAGCTTGTGGGCTCAATCCCCATTAGGCTGGGTGCAGGAGGCAGCCAATCAATGATTCTCTCTCATCATTAAGGCTTCTATCTCCCTCTCCCTCTTCCTTCCTCTCCGAAATCAATCAAAATATATTTTTTTAAAAACACACCAAACTACACGAGTTTGCGCTAACAAAAGAAAACTTCCATTTAGCACCACTGTGCCATGAATCTACATATCTCCCCACCTTGCTTTTTAAATCCTCACTTTAGGATATGTTTTTCACTGATTGTGTGTGTGTGTGTGTGTGTGTGTGTGTGTGTGTGTGTGTGAGAGAGAGAGAGAGAGAGAGACAGACATTGATCTTTTGCCTCCCATACACCCAATGGGGATTGAACTCAGAACCTGGGTATGTGCCCTGACTGGGAATGGAACTCACCACCTTTCAGTTTACAGGACGATGCTCCAACCAACTGAACCACTCAGACAGGGAGAAAATAGTCCTTTTAATGCACTGTGTTAATCTAACCAATTCTTTTAAATACTCCCAGCTCTATAAGCCTCTTACTGTATAGAATCTGGGTAAACTTGAGAAGAGCAATTAATCCTCATCTGTTTTTCTATAAGTTTTTATTAGTACAAAAATGTGTATATACTTCTCAAATGCAATCACAAGAGTGTAAAACAATGAGAAATTTAATGGATGATGTTTTTTGCTTTTTCAAAAAAGTTGAATCCAAACTCAAAGAATTACGGAATGGATAGTAAAGTTGTCACTGATTTGTAAAATTACAGCCTAAAAGAAAACTATCTCTCCCCCTTTCTCTTTCTCACACACACTCTTAAGCCTCAATTCCTTTGCTTTTCCAAAACTATCTGAACTCCTGTGTAGGTCCACAAACAAGAAATCCATTGTGTAAATCTGTAAATTGTATGACATCACTGAAATACAAGCACCAATTGGTATCACAAACAGTTTATGTTTCCAAGGATACCGGGAACTTTAAATACCCAGCAGTTATACAAGCTCAGGAGCACAACCTTCCTAACAATACCAGGAGCCTGCCACTTTCCCTCTATTTAAGTCACTGTTTCCAACAGAGAAGGGACACTGATTTTGCTCCAATCATTCTTCCAAATAATATACTCAGCAACAGTCCTCAATCATTTGATTATTCATTTTTATATTCTCAACTTAATGACAGCAAAAGAGAGGATTAAGAATATACATAGCCCTATTAATAGAGAGACTCTCAGAAGGCCAGCCTGGAGTCCTTTAATGAAAGTACACATTACAGATTTTTAAAATTCAATGCACATAAACACTTCTGATTAATCCTTATAGTAATGCTCTACTATGTTATGGAGTACCCCTTTAGTAATATTTAAAAACAATTTCTTCCTGTATGACTTTCCTAGAAAAGTCATTTTTCCTTACTTAACATCTACCTGGAATTCACCTATAAATTTATATGTGAACTTATTTATTCTAGCTAGAATAACTACTGCAACACAAAACACAGGCTAAAAAGATGAACTATATTATTGTTAAAAGTCAAACAAGTTTATAATCCTTTACAAAGGTCTCCTTAAAAAGGTGGTATTTAGGGCTAAATTGTTATAAAAGGTTGATACCTAAGCTCTGCTCTCTCTCTCTCTCTCTCTCTCTCTCTCTCTCTCTCTCAACCTAAAGTTATATTGTCTTTACATCAACTTTATTTGTGGAATGTTTTCCATTAATTACGTGCCATTGAGAGTTTTGACAGTTGCAGAGTTCTTATTTTTCTATTTAGGAGATAAATATTTTAGGCACGTATTTCAAAATGCAAATTGGAAACTCACAAGAAAAATAGGGAGCATTTACAGACTGCAATTAGAGTTTGCAAGAGCTGCTTGATGATGAGGGCAGCAGCAGGGACCTCTGAGCTATATGAATGGAAAGCCATGCTTACAGCGGCTCTTCTTATATTACCTCATATTGGACAGTTACAATACTAAGATTACAGGGCAAAGAGAGTTTCTATTTAGTCAGTTTTGCATTTTTTAAAATAACGTTTTTGTTACAAACTCCTTTGGATGAAGGTTGTATTTGATGCCTATTTTAAGTCATGTTATTAGGTATTAAATATATTTTAGGGAACTTATACATTGCTTGATACTTTTGAAGATAAATATTACACTGTTCTAATCTTTTAAAGTCAGAATCTTATGCAAATGGTTTATTTAACCATTTTTAAAACTGTTTTTAACAGACAGTAATATAAATAACTGAATAGTGTGTGTAAAGAGTCGATTACAAGACCCTAAAAATATAGGAGAGAAATAGAAGGTTTTAAGAATTTTAATAATGTTATTTGATTTGAGAGAGAGGGAGGAAGGGAGAGATAGAGGGAGAGAGGGAGGAAGGAAGATTTCAATTTTGCTGTTGCATTTATTGATGCATTCACTGGTTGATTCTTGTATGTGTCCGGACTGGGGTAGACCAGCAACCTTGGCGTATCGGGACAATGCTCTAACCAACTGAGCTACCCAGCCAGGGCTCTTAAAAGACTTTTTTTTTAATTTTAGAAAGCCATTGTGGGCTTTATATAAGTCTTGTAAAGCCTCCAAAAATAGATGCTGTGCTTTCCATTCACTGTCAAGTTGAATTTTGTGAGGGTGCCTATCTTTATCAAGTCAACATTTATATGCAGGTACAACTGCAAACTTCTTATAAATGACTAGAGACCCGGTGCATTAAATTCATGCACGGGGGGAGGGGGGGGATCCCCTGAGCCCAACCTGCACCCTCTCCAATCCAGGACCCCTTGGGGGATGTCCGACTGCCACTTTAGGCCCAATACCGGGGATCGGGCCTAAACTGGCAGTCAGACATCCCTCTCACAATCCGGGACTGCTGGCTCCTAACTGCTCACCTGCCTGCCTGCCTGATCGCCCCTAACTGCCCCCCCCACCAGTCTGATCACCCCTAACCGCCTCTGCCTGCCGGCCTGATCACTCCTAACTGACCCCCCCGCCCCCCGCCAGCCTGGTCACCTCCAACTGCGCCCCCCCCCCCCCCGCCAGCCTGGTCACCCCCAATTGCCCCCACAACTGCCCCCCCCCCCCACCAGCCTGGTCGCCCCTTACGGCCCTCACTGCTAGCCTGGTCGCCCCCGACTGCTCCCCTCTGCCGGCCATCCCACGCAGCCTGCAGTTCAGTTGTTTGGTCATCCCTCACTAACTCCCTGCCAGCCTTGTCACCCCACACAGCCTGCTGTTTGGTCATTACTGTTAATGTGATGGCATCCCAGACAATTTGCATATTCCTCTATTATTAGTATAGATGGTATGACTATTAGGAAACTAATACTCCAGATATTATAGTGAAGTTATTTATTTAGGACATAGAAAAACGTTGTTATGGAAATAAAATAATGCAAAATAATTTTACTTGTAAACTAACATGTTTTTTTCTTCTTTGAAAGACACTAAAAAGGCTTGCGTGTGCCGAAACCGGTTTGGCTCAGTGGATAGAGCGTCGGCCTGCAGTCCATTCCGGTCAAGGGCATGTACCTGGGTTGCAGGCACATCCCCAGTGGGAGATGTGCAGGAGGCAGTTGATCGATGTTTCTCTCTCATCGATGTGTCTAACTCTCTATCTCTCTCCCTTCTTCTCTGTAAAAAATCAATAAAATATATTTTTTTTAAAAAAAAAAAAAAGAAGAGTTCATACTAGTGGAGTGGGACTCATGTCCTTATGAGGAATGGGAGATACAGAGACACAGAAGAGACACACACAAAAAATGGCCATGTGATGATGGAGACACAGACTATAGTAATGGAGCTAGAAGCCAAAGAATGTCAAGGATTTCTAGCAAATACCTGAAACTGGGAGAGAGGCACAGAACAGATTCTCCCTCTGGACCTTCAAAAGAACCAACCCTGCTGACACCTAAATTTCATAGACTTCTGGCCTCCTGAATTTTAAGAGACTAAATCTACACCTGGATTTTTACTATAGTACCAATTTTACATTTAAAATGCAACAATTCGTAGGTTAAGAATATAATTTTCCACTTAATTTTATTTTCAAATCTTGAATTCTTTCAATTCCTCAGAATTATGAAATGAAAATCATTCAGTACAAGTCATAATCTCAAAGTAAATTATAGGAAAACTATTTGAACAAAAAGCCTCCCAAGACATTTTTCAGACTACACAAGTTTTCAATTGCTTTATTCTCTTAAATAACAAACTTTTTTACCTTTATCAAAAAATTTTAAATTAGCACTGATTCTAGACCTCAATAAGAAATCAATTTGGCAAATTTGAAACATTTATGTATATGTCTTTTCTGAACTGACCATTTAACTCTTTAAACCTCATAAAAACGTTTAGCTAAGTCTAGTTAATTCAAAATAGTCAAAATGTTGTATATAAGATTTCATTTCACATACTGCCTCTACTTGCCACAAACTTTGAAAAGATTACCTATATCATTAATGATAATGAAAGAACAAAGTAAATTGTTGTAAATTTTCCATACTAGAACTGTCTCACCTTTTTCCATGGTAGCTACTTAATCGCTGATTATTCAACTGAATTCATTAAAATATAATTCTACTGTGGCAGGAGAAGAGGCTAAATGTTCTATTAAGGTACAGTTTAGTCCATATTCTATTCTCATTATAATTAATCAACCATTCCTTGTCGCCACTTCTATCCTCTTTTGTTCTTTAAAAAGAATCAAAATTACATTTTAATTAAAGTAGAAAAATGAGAAATTATTGTTCAGTCATTATCAATAATTTATACACACTGATTTTTACACATATTTCTAATATAATGTAGCAGCAAGTATCTATATTTTTAAGTGATAAGAAAATACAAAAGGAAACGTTCTAACAGAAGTGTCAACATCCCCACATTATACATTAATACAATTTTGGATTACTAGTTAAGCAAATTAGAAGCCATACATATTTAATGAGCAAGTTAATGTCAATACTGAGATGAATAAAGTTATGTACTTATGAAGCACCTTTTCCTATAGATCACAAAGCATTTTCCAAAAATTTCTTTACCATTTTACATAAAGTGAGCATATGGCAAGATTTTTCTAGCTTTAAGATGTCAAGTTTTAGCCACAAAAAGGTTAAGCAGTTTCCCAAACAGTCCAAGTGAGTCAGGAGCAAAACAGAAATAGAACCCCAGACTCTTGGCTCTTAATCTACACTACAGCTACTAGTCCTCAATTAATCCTTGCCTTTTCTAACGTAAGAATATTTTAAAGTAACAGTAATAACAGCACCAGCATACCTAATCTCATTTAAGTCTCATAGCATCTCTGTAAGGTGGGTACTATCATTACTCCCATATTACATATAAAGAAACTGAGGCATAGAGAACTTGAGTAAATTGATCACAGCTATACTGTTAATAACTAGTAAAATCAGGATCTGAACCAAAGTAATATGACACTATATGATCATAATCATAATGCTATGCTACATTGGGGCCATGCACAGAAGTCAGGATATTTGGGGTCTCAAAAAACAGATTTTGTACTAACCAGCAATTTGATCTAGGTTGAATGACCACATGGCCCAGATTACACCTTGTTGTCTGTGCCAAAGTAATTAACAGCACCCCTTTCCAACCTTTGCAAAGCTTCTCTGTTTAGATTATAAGGAGATCTTTATATAGGCATTTTTTAAGCCTTCTTTTAATTTTATTTTACTCGTCTGTACAATAAAAATATTAGATTAGAGGACTTTCAATTAAAAAAATAAAGTATAAGGACATAAATATATAGGTAAATTTTTGCTTATGTAAGTATTCACAGTAGTCCTCACAGATAAAAATGTTTACTGAAAACAATAATTTCACGAGTTAAATGACCCCTTATACAGATCAACCCTTGCTTGAATACTATCCAGCCCTGAACCTTTCTTGATCATTTTTGAATCCTGTATGAGTACAAAGTCATTGCATAGTCAAATTGCTAATCTTGCAAAAGAAATAGGATTTTACAAAGCTGATGAGAGCTATGTTAGAAAAGAACTCAGATTTCATATACAAAAGTTCTGATAAGTAAGGCTATAGAAGAGTTATTTCATTTAACAACTGCAGAAAATTGATATAGATTATGACAGGTTAGGCAATCTAAAGAAAAATATGAATAACAAAGGATTAAGAAAGCGTCTTGGGCCAGACAATGGCATACACTCATTGTTTCATACCAGACCCTGCTAAGTGAAACTACACTTTGGAACTTAAAAAGGTAGCCATAGAACTCTGAAAACAGAAAGAAGACTGACTTGAGAAACAACATAGTGACAGAACATCTTATAACCCCGGGTTCAACAGAAGAAGGTGACCCAAAGCCTTGCCCCAAGCAACAGAAAGCAGTCTGGGTAGTCTCATTTCTTTGACAACACTAGGCAAGCCCAACAGTACTAGCCTTGGAGTATGGTGAGGAGGCCTGCAAACATTGAGCAGCCAAGGGAACCACATACCCCTTCCCCTCCAGACCTGAGACAAGCCTCCCTCACCAAGACATACCAGGTAGCAGGGGACAGAGGTGAAGGGGGTGGGTGAAAGGGCGAAGGCTACGCCCTCCACCTTCCCCCAGGGTAAGGGCTACGTCCTCCATCTTACCTTGGCCACGTGTTGGGCAAGGAGCTTCTTCACGGAAGTCTAAGACTCTGCTAGCCACACCCAGGAACGGGACATCGACTTGTGCCTGGCCAATCGGCAAAGCACAGTCCTTTCTCCTCCCTTACTCCAACCCCCCCCCCCATATAACCGGTCTCTGGGAGGGGTTCGGTCTCTCTCTTGGCCACTTGGCTAGCCGATGTGTCGGTGAGTCTGGTGGATGGAGAGCTCAAGTTAACTTGAAATACAGATTCTTATGCTTTTGCATCGGATTGGATGGCTCCCTGATGTGGTTTCTTGGGAATCTTGAAATCTGGGCATAACAGTGGGGGTCCTGGAAAGCGGGACCCACCATAACAAGAGCCCAGCCTGGGGGATTCTTCTCCATCTCCCAGAGGCAGGGGATCCTGTCACAGCATCCCAGCCCAGAAAGCCTGTCCCCATGGGCTGGAGACTCCCTTCTCCTTCCTAGAGGCACAGATGGCCTGTTCCGGAAAGCTCCTTCTGCTCCCCCAACCAGCTCCAGCAGAAATGAGTAGGAGGCCCACATAAACCAAGAAGACCAAAATAGTGCTGCAAAAAATCTGAAAATTGTCATAGGAACCATACTCTTTAACATTAGGCTTGTAGCTACATGCTAAACCCAAATAGGGTGACAACCAGCTAAAATAAAAGACTTTAACAGGACCTCCAATTTATAGCCAAAATGTTCAAGATTCAATTTTAAAAAATCCTCCATCATACCAAGAAACAAGAATATCACAGCATGAATGCAAAAAACAATCAACTAAGATGACTTGGATGTTTTAATAATCTGAGAAGTAATTTAAAGCAGGCATCATAAAAAGCTTCACAATCAATTGGAAATTACCTTGGGACAAATTAAAAAAGAACAGAATATCTTAGCAAAGAAACAGAATTTATTAAAAAAAACTGCATGAAAATTACAGAACCAAAAATACAACAGCAGAACTACAATAGTAGAATGAAGATGACAGAAGACAGAATCAGCAAAATTTAGGACAGAACAACAGAATTTACTGTATGTGAACAACAGAGAGAAAAGAGACTGAAAAAATAAATGTTAAAAAGACCTGTAGACAATATCAAAAGATCTAATACTTCTATCAGTGGCATTCCAGGAGAGGAGAAATAGAGTAGACAGAAGAGTATTTGAAAAAAATAATGGCTGAAGACCTCCCAAAAGGGTAGGCAAAAGACATAAGCCTCCAGATTCAAGAAGCTGAGTTGCCCTGGCTGGTGTGTTCAGTGGTTAGAGCATTAGCCAGAGGACCAGGGGGTCATGGATTTGATCCTGGTCAAGGGCACATACCTGGGTTGCATGTTCAATCCCCGGCCCAAGGTAGGGCGCATGCAGGAGGCAACCAATCGATGTGTCTCTTTCACATCAATGTTTATTTCTCTCTCTCTCTCTCTCTCTCTCTCTCTCACCTTTCCCTCCCTCCTTCCCACCCTTTCTAAAAAAAAAAAAAAAAAAAGAAGAAAAGAAAAGAAAGAAGATCAATGGAAAAACTACCCCCTGGGTGAGGATTAAAACACACACACACACACACACACACACAGAAGCTGAGTAAACCCAAAGAAATCCAAGACAAGACCCATCATAATTAACTTCTGAAAGCTAAAGACAAAAAATAAGTTGTGAAAGCAGTCAGAAGAAATGACATGGTACCTCTAGGGAACCAACAATCCAAATGACAGTCGATTTCTCATCTAAACTTATAAAGAAAGTAGAACAAAATTTTTCAAATGCTGAAAGAAAACTGGCAACTTCAAATTCTATACCTGATGAAATTATACTTGTGAAATGAAGGGGAAATTAAGGCATTCTCAGTTGAAGGAAAGCTCAAAACCTATGAACTAGGAGATCACAGTTCAATTCCCCGTCAGGGCACATGCATGGGTTTCAGGCTTGATCCCCAGTGTGGGACATGCAGGAAGCAGCCATTCAATGATTCTCACTCATCATTGATGTTTCTCTCTCTCTCTCTCTCTCTCTCTCTCTCTCTCTCTCCCCCCCCTTCCTCTCTAAAATAAAAATATATATTTTTAAAAAGAATGGCAAAAGAGAATTCTTCAGAGAGAAAATAATAAAAGAAATTTTAGAGCATTAGAAAGGAAGAAAAAATAATAAAAAGAACAGAAATATGAGGATATATTCTATCATCCTCAGGAGTTTATAGATATTTTATTATAGCAAAAATCATAATACCATCTGATACTCAAGATAATACTTTAAAGTGGGAAAGGTTTCTACACTATACTCAAAGTGATAAAATGTTGATACCAGTAAACTGTGAGGTCAAATACGAATATTATACTACCTCTAGAGCAGTGGTTCTCAACCTTCCTAATGCTGCGAAACTTTAATACAGTTCCTCATGTTGTGGTGACCCCCAACCATAAAATTATTTTCGTTGCTACTTCATAACTGTAATTTTGCTACTGTTATGAATCGTAATGTAAATATCTGATATGCAGGATGTAGTCAGATGACCCCTGTGAAAGGGTCGTTCGACCCCCAAAGGGGTCGTCACCCACAGGTTGAGAACCGCTGCTCTAGAGCAACCACTAAGAAAACTAAAAACAAACTATGAATAAATAGCCCTGGTGGGTTTGGCTCTGTGAATTGAGCATCGACCTGCGGACTGAAGGGTCCCAGATTCCATTCTGGTCAAGGGCAAATGCCTGGGTTGCGGACTCGGTTGCCAGTAGGAGGCGTGCAGGAGGCAGCCGATCAATGATTCTCTCTCATCATTGATGTTTCTATTTCTCTCTTCCTCTCTGAAATCAATAAAAGATATTTTTAAAAAACTATGAACAAATCAAAAAACAAACCTGTGGATGAAAAAAGGCAGTTCTCTTTGTGCTTTGCATAGGGGTCCCTAAGTAAGTGACCAGTTGAACAAGGAGAGAGCTATAAGTAAACACCATAGCAAGAGAACAAAGAAAAATCATATGGAAAGAGCTTTTCAGACTAAGTGATCCAATTAAAGCATCTTCATGTACCATTCCATGTGTGTATGTTTTGGGGGAGGAGGGTGAAATTCATCTGTACTTTTATTATTTGCATTGAATAGTTAGCATATGAAGAGAATTTCAGAATAAGGGACATGCTTTAAGATTGTGTGATGATTCTAGTATTTGGAGGCTAGGCACTGATATTCTGGTATTTAAGTTTTATTTAACTTCCATCCTCTTGATAACATCCTAAACTGGTGGGAGTTTTAAAAAATAAGCCCTCTTGTAATATTATTGGTCCTTGAGCTGGACAGAGATGTTTTGCCCTTAAAATAAAGTAATAAAAGCCTCATCCTAGCTAATTAAAAACAGTTAAATGGCATTAAAATATTTTTCAATGTGGCTCAGGGGTTGAGCATCGACCTATGAACCTGGAGGTCACAGTTCAATTCCCAGTCAGGGAACATGCAGGAGGCAGCCAATCAATGATTCTTTATCATCATTAATGTTTCTATCTTTCTGCCTCTCCCTTCCTCTCTGAAATCAATTTAAAAAATTAAAATATACATATATATATATGTAAAGTTCTTTATAGTTTGCTTAAAATACCATCACTAATAGGAAGGAATGTTAATTGTGCCCTTTGCAAAGAATGCTTAAAGAATAGAATCACTAAGCACCCATTTCAGCTACCATTATTTAACATATATTGTCAATAATTTACATTTTTCTGCCAATAGTATAACATCTTTATTAGTGTTTATAGAACATCCATAGTGTATAATGCATTCCACTAAACATATACCAGGCATGAACCCTGCCTATCTTAAAAAACAAAACAAACAAAATAAAAAAACACAACAATTGGATCTGGGAATAAACCCACAAATGCTGACAACAACTCATATGTTCTAACCACCAGATACTACTTTTCTCCAGAACAACAAACCACACACATAGCATTCAAAATACCCTTTATTTTGACCAAGGTTATGGTTATGTGCTGTGCTAAGTTATAGTTCAATTGGTATTCTATAAGCTTCAAACTACTTTGACATTTTGGTGAAAACATCTAAGATCGTGGACACAACACAAGATTTCTATTTTGTAAAGACAAGTGAATAAATAATCATCAACAAATCCAAAAACTAAGAGAAAAAGTAATTACAGATATGTCAGTGAGAAAATTCACATGAGAAAGACAGGAAAAATGCCTGTGGTTTACTGACTAAAGCTCAGTCACTAAGAACCTGTATACTCATATGGATAAGGTTTCATAATCATAGATTCAGTCATTACTCACATTACTCTTCTCTTTGCTTCCTCACAAAGATAATACCGGCCTTGAGCATGAGAAATTGACTACTAACTGCCTCAGGTAAAAATATGACAATCACCCTGGCAATGAAGACAAATCGACAAGTTCAATATAATCAAGCTTTTAGTTGGAAACTAAATCACACCTAACTAAAAACATACTTATATTTCTATTTTCTGCACAGGTGTAGAAAATTGCTAATTACTGAAACTATTCAATTAATACTAAAATATTATAAATACCTGGTACAAATATTTATTAAATGAATACATAGATATAAAACAGCAAGACTGTAGCGTGTTTAGATAACAAATGGAAAACGAAATGTGACTTAAGGTCTCAAAACACCAAATCATTATTTTGGATCAGGATATGTCCTTTACAAAATATAAGTGTAAATATATCCAAGAGAAATGAAAACATACTAGTATATCCGTGTAAAAACTTGTTCATGACTTTTCATAGCATTGTTCACAATAGCCAAAAAAACAATTCAATGTCCATTAACTGGTGAATACACAAATAAAAATGTAGTGTAGCCACATAATAGAATATTACTTAGTTATAAAAAGAAAAAAGTATTGATAGATGCTATAACATGGATGAACCCTGAAAGTATTATGCTAAATAAAAGAGGCCAGCTCTTGCACCTCAGCCACTGGCATGCCATCCAGACTTCAGGGCCACGTGAGTCACGGCCACATCTGTAAGCACAGGAAGCATTGGGGGCGGGGGGGTTATGCTGGTGGCTTGCATCATCACAGGATCAACTTCGACAAATATTACCCAGGTTTCTTTGGGAAAGTTGATATGAGGCATTACCACTTAAAGAGGAACCAGAGCTTCTGCCCAACTTGTCAACCTTGAAAAACTGTGATCCCTGGTCAGTGAGCAGACACAGGAAAATGCTGCCAAAAGCAAGACTGGAGCTGCTCCTATCACTGATGTGGTGTGATCGGGCTCCTACAAAGTTCTAGTGAAGGGAAAGCTCCCAAAGCAGCCTGTCACTGTGAAGGCCAAATTCTTCAGCAGAAGAGCTGAGAAGATTAAGGGTGTTGGTGGGGCCTGTGTCCTGGTAGCTTGAAGCTACATGGAGGGAAGGTGATTAAAATGTCCTCAAGTTAAAAACAAACCAAAAAAAAAGACGCCAGACACAAAGGCCACACATTGTATAATTCCATTATATGAAATCTGTAGGCAAATCTATAAACCTAGAGAGACAAAAGTACATTAGTGGTTACCTATGGACTCCGCCTATCTTTAACAAAAAGACTTGGATCTGGGAATAAACCCACAAACACTGGTGGGGGGTTAAGGGCATGCTGGGAAGTGACTGCTAATAGGTACTGAGTTTTTTTTCTGATGTTATAAAATTTATTGCAGTGTGGCTGAACAACTCTGTGAATATACTCAAAACAACTGAATTGTACAAAAGGACAAATATTATATGATTCCACTTATGTAAGATACCTGGAGTAGTCAAATTCAGAGACAGAAAGTAGAATGGAGGTTCCCAGAGTCAGAGAATCATCAAACATATCATCAAACCTCAGAGGGAAGGCAGGGGATGGCGAGGAGGGTGAGGGGGATTAGAGATCAACCAAAGGACTTGTATGCATGCATATAAGCATAACCAATGGACAGAGACAATGGGGCGGTGGGGGAATGTCCTGGGGGGTGGGAGTGGCCGGGGAGCGTCGATGGGGAAAAAGGAGACGTATGTAATACTTTAAACAATAAAGAATAAAAAAAAATAAGGTGTGTGTATATAAAGTAAGAACATTAAAATTGCCACCACTATGGGTAAACTCTTAAGTCTATAATCATGAAAGTTGAGTGGTTCAGCTAATAGCCTCTGATTAGCCTAGAATAAGATGATCAAACATGCCAAGGTCAGAACGCTAGTCTTAATTTAACATTCTGACTGCCTCTACATTACATCGCGCGCGCGCGCGCACACACACACACACACACGCACAGAGCTGAATGATTTCATCTACTCCTTGGCTCCAACTTCCATGCGCTGATCTCTACTCCTATATTCCTCTTGCTCCATTTTTCTGCGGTGCTCATTGGGCAGAAACTCCCAGGTTTTTTAAAACTTCTCAAAATCATATGCTCAGAATCCACAAAAATGGAAGGGTAAGAAAAGAGACCTGGAATAAGAAGGACCTGGGACTCACCACTGACTAGCTGGGTAGTCATCGGGAAGTAACTGAACCTTTCTGAGTTTCTACTTCCTTACTTTTAAAACGAGAATAACTACCCCCACAGGATTATTCAGAGGATTAAACCATATAACTGTGTATAAAGTACCCAGAGGTTGACAAACCAAGCATTTTAAAGTTTGAGCATATATGTGACTATGTCATGCAACACTTTAAGTTTTATACTAATATACTGCATTAATAACCTCATCATTGTTGGGACCTTTGTTCCCTAATGTTACAGACTGAACTATGTCCCCCTAAAGATCATATGTTGAAGCCCTAGCCCTCAGTGTGACTATATTTGGACATAGGAGCTTTAAAGAGGTATTTAAGGTTAAACAAGGTCATAATGAGATGGGGCCCTAATCCAATAGGACTGGTGTCTTTTAAAAGAGGAAGACACAATGAAGGCACCTATGAACAAAAGAAAGGACAAGTGAGAATACAACAAAAAGACAGACCCATCTGCAAGCTGACAAAGCCTCAGGAGAAAGCAAGCCACCCACACCTTGATCTTCAGACTTCTAGCCTGTAGAATTGTGAGAAAATAAATTTCTGTTTTTTAAGCTATATAGTCTGTCCTACTCTGTGGTATTTTGTTATGGCAGCCTTAGCAGATTAATATACTCAGAATACATTTATTGAAAATGAAAGGCCCAGCTGGCATGGTTCAGTGGTTGAGCATCAGCCTGTGAACCAGGAGGTCACGGTTCAATTTCTGGTCAAGGCAATGCCCTGGTCACAGGCTGGATCCCCAGTTGGGCGTGCAGGAGGCAGCGATCAATGATTATCTTTCATCATTGATGTTTCTCTCTCTTTTTCCTCTCTGAAATCAATAAAAAAAAATTTTAATGAAAGAATTATATTGATATATTGAATAATTTTAAATACAGTAGAATTATACATAAGTAGCCTAAAGTATTGAAGTTCATTGCTTTAATTTTTAAAACTTATTAACTTCAAAGCTGCTTAACAACAGACAACATAAATATCATAAATGACAAAATATTGGATCAACAACTTCAGGACAGCTTAGATGCAACAGATGGATGACAAAATGTTAGCTGAATAGGTGGTATGCATGCTGAAACACAGATTCTTAGGAGAAATAGTAAGAAGAAAATATTTCTCTGAATTTGTAGAAACATCTATTGTTAACTGATTATAATATAAAGCAAACAGAAGTTCCAATTATAGAAAAGATCTAGGCACTAGGTAAGTTCTTATACTAACTAGACTTTACCACTGTTTATTATATGTACTTCTTGTGAACATATCCTACTTTTTTTTCTAATATGGTTACTGTTTCCCTAGAATAAGTAAGGAAGCTGCACATCCTATATAATAAAAGGCTAATATGCAAATAGACCAAACGACAGAACAACCGAACAACCAGTCGTTATGATGTGCGTTGACCACCAGGCCATTGGCAGCAGGCGGCAGAGCATGGAACATGGTGGGTGTCGGCCATGGCAGCGGGACGGTGGAGCAGGTGAGCAGAGATGCCAGACCAAGGCGGGGCACCAGTCCCTATCATCAGGGAGAGCCTCTGGTGGTTACTGAAAATTCTTTGCTGCCATGCACTGTGGTCCCCCCAGTACTCACACCTGCCACTGGCACCAGCCCTGTTTGCACCCGCTGCCAGGGCCGGAGCTGCCACTCACACCTACAACCAGAGCTTTCGCTCGCTGCCCGTGCCAGTCCCGATTGCTCGGCGCCGTCAGTGGGTGCGAGCGGTGGTTGCCAGCTCCGATTGCCCCTGAGGGCTTCACCACCTCCCCCTGCTCCTAAGGGGCAATTGTGGCAGCAGCCACCACTCACACCTGCTGATGGCGCCAGCCCCAATCACTTCACACCATCAGCAGGCTTTGAGTGGGGCCAGCGCCACCAGTGCATGGGAGTGGTGGCAGCAGGAGCGGGTCTGCCGGCAGACAAGACAGGGGGCTGCAGCGGAAGGGGCCAGGCAGGGGTACGGAGGATGGGCCAAGACCCGCCCCTGTGCCCACTGTAGTCTCACGGCCCATAGTTCCTTTCAAGGTGCACTGGGCCCCTAGTTAATAAATAATGTGCTATGTCCCCAGCACCAATAACAGTGTCTTAGGAACTCAATAAACAATTCTTGAATTAATGTATAGGGTCCTTTTCAATAACATTTTGTATGTAAAAGTTGTTAAAATCATACTCTTTTCCTTGTGAGGAATGAGATTATTAAAATATTTGAGAAAAAAAGTCTTCTAATTTCTAAGTTAGGGGGTCTTTAATAACATAACACTGGGAAAGAGGATATTCTTATTACTATGACATGATAAAGCATAAACTGTAACCAGAAAGGAGAACTACCTAAGGTATATTTAATTTTCTTTCTTATTTCATTTTTTAATTAGTTTACTTCCTTACTCTTTTTAAGCTTTCATTCCTACCAATACATATTAACAGAGGAAGAAAAATAATTTAGGTATAAAATTGCCTCCCAGTAATTTCTACTTTCTAAGTGTTACATGCATTAGATATATGGTTTACATACCATGTACTCTTACAATTTATAGTTTCTACTTAGTTTCACAGAGCTAGTAAGTGACAGCCATTAGATTATATGAAATTTTGTTGATCTGATATGCCATAATCTGTTTAGTTATTCCTCTCTTAATGGGTGTTCAATATATTTCCCCTATTGCAAGCAAGTTGACTCCATGCTTAGCCATGGGCCCAAATGCAGCTGGAATTACTTTTAGCTATAAGAAAATGTTTAATTTTTTAAATATTATATCATTTGACCTACACATTGTATCAGATGAAGGAATACATACTGTTCAACTGGAGAGCTGAACACAGAATAGTAGTGAAACCTTAAGCTTCTCCCTCTTAAATTGGTTGAGGACCCTAAGTATAGTATATTTCATTGCTTTAAGCTTGAGGGTAATTGTGTTCAGTTATAAGAAATTATTATTTGTTTATGCTCAGAAGATGCACATGCTCAGAACAAGTTTGAGTTTACAAAACTTAAGATTAAAACACTACAATTCATTTATACTAGTATTTAATAATTATAACAAACTTATGAATCAAGTATCCTTTTTCCTTATTTTTTAAAAATAACTGTATTCATGTAAATTCACTTTCTAATAGAAACAATATCTAATATAGAGAGAGCTGCTATGTGCCAAACACTATTTTAAATGTATTAAATACATACATACATTATTTAATGCCTCTGACATCTTGCAATTTATATTAAAGAAGAAAAGTAACAAACACTAGTGGGTTTAAAATTAATATATATATTGATTTTCTTAACACAGTCTTAAAGATATCTATGTTCTTATATTCTCATACCTTGCCACAATACTGTAATAACTTACATAGCATTTTCAAATTTTACTTATCACTTGTGAGAAAGGAATTACTATTCCACAAAAGTGTAAAGAGAAATTAAGAGGTTAAATTTCACAAATGATAATTGGCATAGATGGAAGCAGAATTCACATCTGTTAGGCCAATCATACTCTTTTTCTTGTGAGGAAAGAGAAATAAAGATCTACAACTGCAGGTTAGAAAATCACTGGCACAGACTGTATGCTGGATAGAAGCTACAAGAGAAAAGTAGATCTCAAGAGAAAAGTAGATCTCTTGACAAAAAATAGCTCCAATCTTTGCATTAAAATTACAGTTCAATTTAAAGAGCTTGGCTCTCCACTGATGAAGCACTTAGAAGGTATAGTAACTGTTTAATAAAAATTGCTGACCTGACTGGTAGGAATAGTATGTACTATTCTTTAATTATTGAACTTAAAATCCCTTATAAGTACACTTTAAACTTTATATATGCTTCCACATGCATAATTATTCTATGATTAGAATGGATATTAGGATGTAATAAATGCAGAATATTTTATATCTCCTTAAGTAGAAAAAATGTGTAAAAAGCAGGTGCACATTCTCAAAACACTCACACATGGTCAACAATTTGTCATACTTGCTAAAAACTGAAAGTTAACTACAACAGTCTAAAAATGTTTATAAACACAAATATTTTTTTAAAAACCTATAGCTTTCTTTTATCAAATGCGCACGTTAACCATTGAGATGCATTGATTCTAAGAATTTATTTTAAACTCTTAATTCTCTTTGATGCTCCTTTACATAAGCCTATGATCACCTGACAAGGAAACAGGTATACTAGTATGCAAGGAAATGCAACAACCTACCTAGACTTTCAAAAAATATTTTTTTTAATATATTTTTATTGATTTCAAAGAGGAAGGGAGAGGGAGAGATAGAAACATCAATGATGAGAGAGTCATTGATCGGCTGCCTCCTACATGCCCCACACTGGGGATCGAGCCCACAACCCGGCATGTGCCCTTGACTAGAATCGAACCCAGGACCCTTCAGTCTGAAGGCCAACACTCTAGCCACTGAGCCAAACCAGCTAGGGCTCAAAAATTTTAATGGAATGTTAATAGAGGCATATCAAGAAAGATTTTACTCTTAGTAGTTATCTGTAAGCCAAGAGTAAGCAAAAAAAACAAAAACACTTAAGTATATCATTAAAACTCACTGAGTCAAGGAAAATCTAGGGAAAGCAGAGTTTAGGAAAAATACTGAGTTATTGGTACACATATATTTGCAAAATTACTTATTTTTCACTTATATATCACTCTTTCACATTCTCTAATTTTATTTTAAAATAGATTAAATTACACTGCAATAACAAAATTCTTTAATTCCCACAATTTTAGAGTTAAAAGCTCTGCTGATGTGGCCAATCTCATAAGAAAGATAAGCTAAAGTTTTCTAATGATCACAGCTTGTCCAAAAATTCTCTCAACTGGATGAAAATAGTATCAAAGTTTCAGTGTTAACATTTTCAAGGAAAACAAAACAAAACAAACAAATACAAATAGGTCTTAACACATAATTGAGACAACTTATCAGATTAGGTCAGTCATTTCCAAGGCAATCAGAGGTTTTCCTTTTTTTTTTTTTGGCTTTAACAATACTACCATCAACATAAAATTTTTTAAAATGTAAACAAGTCCTAATGAGGTTTTTAAAAATCTGACAATTCTGTTTCCTGAATCAAACACAAATTTCAATTTTGCTATTTGAAAACATATTCAAGATTTGCATCTTTCACTTCCATATGCAAATTGTATATTTTTATGCATAAGCAAATCAAAATTCCAACATTTTAAAACCTACCAAAACAATTCTGCTATAAATAATAACATTTGTTAATATTTATAAAGGGATAACAGAAATTATGTTTTTTAATTCTCAACTTTGTCATGAGGAAATTATTCAATTATGCTTCCTCTAAATTACATTTAACTTGAAAAACTTAAAGGTAAAAAAATAAATAAACACTTTTTCACAGACTTCAAAACAGAGTTCAAGAGTACAACATAATACAAAAAATTCTTTAACCAAATCCATATTTTACTGTTATTTATTACTATTCATTGAAGGAGGGCCTCTGAAGTAGTGTTTATCACTTTTTTAAAAGTGTACTTATTACATAAATTTGGCTCATAATGAGTAAATAGTGTGGTTTAGCTTATTATAAAACACAAGTAATTAAAATTCCAATAGTAATTAAATCAGGTATCACTTTTTTTCCCCTTATGCATCACAATATACCTTCTCTTACTGGCTCACTGGTTGATTCTCCTTTTAGACTCAGCATCCTGGAGAAGCCATTGGAAAGAGTAGAGAAAATGCCACGGATGAAATATCCCTGCTGCTCAGACTCCACTGACCTCCCTGAAGTCGGCGATGGTCTCACAAATCTGATACTGCAGCGGGGTTCTGGCTCTGAAATAGATCTGGTGAATGGAACCCGAAGTGACCGGGTGTTGGCCAGGTTCAGCTTCTCTGCTGATGTTCCAAGGACCTCATTAGCAGAAGCAGCAGCATTATCATCAACCATCTTTGGCAGGACCTTTTGTTGTAGTTCATCCAAGTCTCCTTTATTATTTTGCGTACTCTCTTTCTTGCCCACTTTGCACCTAAAGCTGGGATGTGTTTGCCACCGATAAGCACTCAATGGCTTTCCTAGATTGGAAACATCATGTTCATTTTTCTTCCTCTTGCTTTTCAATGGACCACACCATGGATAACTCTTTAAGCTTGTTCCTATCTCTGAATTTGCATAAGCAGGTTCTGATAAAGATCTTCGATAGCTAGGAGGATAAGATGATGTTTGTCTCTTAAAGATGTTCATCTTCCAGGACTCCATTTTTAAACAACTTCTCTAAGCTGAAAGTTCCCTCTACACTGTAGTCTTAGCAGTTGAACCACACTTGTCCGTGCAGTCCAAAACATTCAACTGCTTAAGTAGCTTTTTTTGTGTGGCTTTGAACCACAGCAGATGTTGCTGCTTAAGGACTGGTGTCATGTTATTCTATTACCCCATTTTCCCAGATCTCCGAAATTTCAGCAGCACCCAAAAATCTCTTGCCTTGAAGCAAATTATCTTCAGAGAACAGCAAAAGTAAAGATTTGCAGATCATCTTGCTCCCTTCCAGTAGGTTACATGTCTGTACTAGGTTTTCAGGAAATGATTTTTAAAAAAATAAGAAGTGAAATAAAAGCAACAAAAACCCACAGACACCTCTATGGACCAATAGTATTTAAGTGTTCACCATGCAAATGATAGTAGGTTAAAAACAGAATGTGAAAGTACTCAAGCTGACAGCTACACTTTCCGGAAGAAAAAAACCCTGCCTAAAAGCCTGCTCTTTAAGTAACAGCTCTTCAGAATAGTTTTTGAAGTTCGGATTTCAGAAATTTAACTTCAAGCATTGCTATTTATAACACTTCTCTCAAAGTTAATATTGTTTTCTAACCAATAGGTAGTCTTGCTTTGAGTAGGCACTGCAAAGTAGAGGGAAAGGGACAAAAGAATGCCAAAATTTAAAGCCATTTTTATTGTAAATATATTATGGCGAATTAAAAAAAACACACATAAATGGATAAAAAGAGAAGAGGGATAAAGGACATTTGCTAGGAAAGACAGCAAAGAAAAAAATCTTAAGGCAACATATTGTGGCAACTGGAACATAGGACCGTACATACTTAAATGATTTCTAGAAGGGAAAAGTTTGCTTTGTAAATTGAATTGGGGTAAGTTGTCTGGAAAACTATTCCCTATTTATTTAACCAAAGAAATTCCTTTATTCCTCTTTGTACTGCTTACAATTTTAAAAAAAGAGCTGACTATTTAAAATTTTGTTAAAGTAAGTACCTTCTATTGAACCAAGACCATGAATGCCAAGATTTTGGTTGGGTGTTTTTTTTAACTGTCTGCTCATAAACTCCTGAAAATAGGGGTTTCAAATGGAAAGCCTGACAGACTTTAGACCACCAGTAAAAGAGATATAACATGGCTATCAAATCGCTTTGCAAGTTAAATAAAAAATGATGATTTCATCTGAAAAACTAAAAAACTACCCATGTATTTGTATAACGTGTACAATGAAAAAGTTCTCACACAAGTCTCTCTTATTAATGTAAAAATAGTAATTTTAGTAATATACCTATTCTTTTAAACATATTCAAATGTTTTAATTATTTTCATTATCATAAAGCAATAAACTCATTTTCGTTTGCTTATACAGTCTCTAAACTTATACATTTCTATATTAATGTTGAAGTACTCGGTTTTCCCAAAAACATAATATATCAAATTAGAGTAACTTACAAGGATAATATGTTTCTTGTTTAAAAAAAACAAAAAACACACACTCAGAAATATGAATTTGAAGAAAGAGAAAAAGAATAAACATTAAGCTCTCGTCTCTATTATGGCACATCAACCCATCCACAAAAATTAATCTGTGATGGAAAATATAAGACAATAATGCTTGCCAAAGAATCCAGAAGAGAATATTTCTGTGAACTGAGGATAGACAAAATTTCTTAGAACGCAGAAAACAATAACCATAATAGGAAAACATTAATATGAATTCATAAAAATCAAAAATTTCTGTTCAATAGAACACATTAAGAAAATCATAATGGCTGTATCAGTTTACATTCCCACCAGCAGTGAATGAGAGTTTCTTTTTCTCCACAACCTCTCCAACACTTGTTATTACTGGTCTTTTGATAATAGCCATTCTTAACAGGTGTGAGGTGGTATCTCACTATAGTTTGTGTGTATGTGTGTTTTGTTTTGTTTTGTTTTTAGGAAGAAAGGAGGGGAGAGTGAGACAGAAACATCGATGTGAGAATGAAACATAGATCGAATGCCTCCTGAACACCCCCTAACAGGGATGGAGCCCACAATCAGGACATGTGCCCTGACTGGGAAATGAATTGGCAACCTTTCAGTGCATGGGATGATGGCCAATCAATTGAGTCACACCAGCCAGGGCTCACTGTAGTTTTGATTTGCATTTCCCTAATAATTAATGAAGCTGAGCATTTTGTCATATATCTATTGGGCATTTGTATGTACTCTTGGGAGAGGTGTCCGTTCAGGTCCTCTGACACTATGGAAAACAGTACAGAGGTTCCTCAAAAAATTAAGAATAAAGTTACCACATGACCCAGCAACCCCCTTTCTGGGTATTTACCTGAAAATTTTGAAAATATTTATTGGCAAAGATATATGTACCCATATGTTCACTGCAGCATTATTCATGGTGGCCAAGACATGGAAACAACTGAAGTAGTGGTCTTTGATAGACAACTGGATAAAGATATTGTACATCTATATAATGGAATACTACTGAGCCATAAGAAAATACTGCCACTTGCAACAATGTGGATGGATCTTGAGAATATCATGCTAAGCAAAATAAGTCAGACAGAAAAAGTTAAGAACCACATTATTTCACTCATATGTGGGATATAAAACTGAAAGCAACAAAAAAATAAACATGAAAAACAAACAAAAACTCATAGCCATAGACAACAGTATGGTGGTTACCTGAGGGAAGGGGGAGTGAGGAGTAATAGAGGGTAAAGGGGGTAAAATATATGATAAGGGCAGAAGATATGACTTCGATAATGGGCACACAATGCAATATACAGATCATGTATCATAGAAATGTACACTTGAAACCTATATAATCACATTAACCAATGTCACCCCAAATAAATTTATTTTTTTAATCAATAAGCAAGCCACAAAATGGAAGAAAATATTCACGATATAAATATCTCAAAAACAATTTGTACTACAATATATGAATAAGTACTACAATTTATTAGGAAAAAGAAAAGCAACCCAATTTTTAAAAATAGGCAATAAAGTTTAAACAACCCTTCACAAAGAAAGCTACATGAATTGTCAATAAACATATGAAAAAAGAAATCAAACTCATCAGTAACTAATGAGATATCTATCAGTCACAACCACTAGAATGGCTAACATTTAAAGGGCTGGTAACAGTTATGGCCAACATCCTCATAAATGGTAATGGGAGCATAAAATATTAAAATAACCAAGGAACAAATTCAACATTAAAAAAAAATGAAGTTCAACAACCATTTATCCAATGACCCAGAAGTTCTACTCTTAGGCATTTACACACAAAAAATTAAAATGTACATGCTTTTACTTGAATGTTCATATCAGCTTTATTTATTACTAGAAGCCCAGTGTACGGGATTCGTGCACTGGTGAGGGAAGTGGCCTGTGGGGATCAGCCCACTGTGGGAGCTCCACTCATCCCGCCCGGTCAGCCGAATGGCTGTGGACCTGCACTGACCACCAGGGGGCAGCTCCTGGGTTAAGTGTCTGCCCCCTGGTGGTCAGTGCACTTCACAGCGACCGGTCGTTCTGCCGTTCAGTTGATTTGCATATTAGAGTTTTATTATATAGGACAGCCATAAACTGAAAACAACCCAAACATCCATCACAGTAGAATGGATAAACAAACTGGTATTTGTATACAATGGGGTACTACTCAGCCATAAAAAAATAAACTACTAATACACAAAATAATGTGGGTGAATATCACAGATATTATGCCAACAAAAAAACTGGGCACAAAAAAAAATACATACTGTATGATTTCACTGCTATGGAGTTCTAAAACAGTCTAAACTAATCTATAATGGGGAAAAAACATTAGAAGAACAGTTGTCAATCAAGGGAGGGGCAGTATTAACAAGAAATGTTCACCAGGAAACTTTCTGAGTGACAGAAATTTTCTAAGTCTTTATAGAGATGTGAATATGGGTGTATTATCAAAACTCATCCAATTGTTCCCTTAAGATTTATGTATTTTGCCATAATTAAATTTTACCTTAAAATACTTTAAGCAATACTGAATTCTAGTAGGTTTTCTTATCTGGTTTTAGGGATAGCGATTCTGAAACTACTTTCTGTGTATTTTGGGCTTAATGAAAGGAATTAATACATCAGAGAATGAATGAATACCAATACTGGAATAAGCTAACATTTTGTGCCTCCTAATATGATGAACTGTAATGGATAAAACAATCACTTACTTGTTATTCTTGAAAAAAAAAAAGCATAACCTAAATCTAATCACAAGCAACATCCGGTAACCTCAAATTAAGGAAGATATACAAAATAACTGTCCTCCTAGCTTTAAAAATGTCAAGATCAAGAAAGGCTCAAAGAAAGGCTATGGAACTGCTGCAACTCAAAGATTAAAGAGACACAATTAAAAGCAATGTATGATTTTGGATTGGATCTTGAAATGGAGAGAAGGGCAAATAGCCATAAAGGACATTACTGGGAGAATTAATAAAATTTGAAAATGAATTATGGATTATAAAATAGAATCATATAAAGGTTAAATTTCCTTACTGTGGTAATTTTACTGTGGTTATGAAAGACGATGTTATTATTCTTAGGAAATTCAGACATAAGTATTTAGGGATATAGGGGTATGATGTTTCCAATTTTCAAAGGATTCAAGAAAAAATATGTGTGTAACGGTAGATAAAATATGATAAAGCAAATGGGTCAAAATGTACACAATTGTTGTTGAACCTAAGTAAAGAGTATATGGGAATTTCTTGCACTCTTGAAAATTTTTTATAGGTTTAAAATTACATCAAAATAAAAGTACCTAAGTTAAAAAAAAAAGTTCACAAGTAAACATTTTTAAATTCCATAACTACTTAATTTGGGTTTATAATACAGGTATTTTTATTATTAATACGGTAATGGTGTCTGTGTCAGAGTATTTTTGGGGTAATGTAACAAAATATCTACTTTCACAGGTTTTATGGAAGAGGGAAGTTAATCAAGATCACCTATTAAAATACCTCAATGGAAAATTAAGTTAAGGTTATGATTTAGGTAACATTTGCACAGTAAAGGTAGAACTTGAAACCCAGTAATCCACAGTGAAATTCAGAAACTCAATGTTAAATGAGGAAATTCTTACTTTACACACTAAATAAGTAGGGTTATGGGTAAAAATAGTTATTGTAGTTTCTAAACTCATCAACTCAATTCTTTTAAGGAACTACCACAATTCTCCTTGCCATAAACTTCCCTATTTGAGGAATATGGAACTGGAAAATATTAAATAACAGAAAAAGATTCAAGTGGAATCAGAAGCAAAGAAATAAAGGGGAAAATTAATCCCTCTTACAGCTGGCTAAAGTTTGATTGGACAAATGCTTCTCTCATTAGGAAAGCCTAGTTTATATTATTATTTCTCTAATTTTATCTTTAAACTGAATTTAAAATAATAACTTGACATTCTGAATTTTCTGAATTTTCTTAAATATATACAGGGTTAGGCAAAAGTAGGTTTACAGGTGTGAGTATATAAGGGTCTGTGTATTATTATTTATTATTATACTAGAGGCCCAATGTAGAAAGATTCGTGCAAGAATGGGCCTTCCTTCCCTGGCTGCTGGCACTGCCTTCGCTCTGGCCCGGAGCCACCTTTCCGCTTTCCCACGCTGCCCAGAAGCCCGAAGTGGCTGGGTGGTGTGGAATGCCTGCGTCCCGCCCCACCCCGTCCCTGACCACTTGGCGCCTGGGTATGCAAATTAACCCACTATCTTTGTTGGGTTAATTTGCATACCCACTCCTGATTGGCTGGTGGGTGTCATGAAGGTACAGTCAATTTGCACCTTTCTCTTTTATTAGTGTAGATTATTTTTCCGTAAAAACAACTGTAAAGCTACTATTGCCCCACCCTATATAATGAATTTTTAAAGAACCTATTCACAGGATTTATAATTTCTTAAAATAAATTACATTCGTTATGAAACCTACTATAAAAATTGTTTGATCAATGAAGTGTCAGAACAAGAATGTATCAACTACCTTTAAATTTTCTTACTAATAATACGTAACATTTAAAACACAAATTTAAATAAAAAGTAAGAGAGAAAAAAAGCAAAAAGAAATGCAGAAAGAAAGAAAGAAAGAAAGAAAGAAAGAAAGAAAGAAAGAAAGAAAAGAGAAAAAAAAAGAAAAGAAAAGGAATAGCTTTAAGAACCAATCTGGTTACTAAGTCAAAAGAAACACATAAATTCCCTAAATAAGTAGGAAAGTCCTTATATTCAGTCATATCTCAAATTATTTTTGAGCAACTCACTCAGCCTGAAATTCCCAAGCCTCCCATGCGATTCAGTCAGATTAGATTCACCAAAATAAAAAATTGTATTGGGATTTGAAAACAAAGTGAAAATATTTGCCTGCAATATTCTGTGAGAGTGTATAAAACAGATAGAGCAGCGATTTTTAACTAGTGTGTGGTAAGAATTTTTAAAACATGCAATACCTGCTATTTAGTCAGGGGCATTGACCTCTTTTTCCTTAGATTGATTGTCAAATTAAAAAATGACAACAGTCAACACAATAGCCATCAGGTGTGAATGAATAAAACTTGTATCTATTTTTTGGCAAAAAATATTTTTTTGGTGTGCCGCGGAATCTTAGGAATTAATTTGTGTGCCATGAAATTAAAAAGGTTGAGAATCGCTGACATAAAGATTTAACAGTTCTTATGGTAGTGTGCTGAGAATAAAATATATAATAATCCTAGCCAAATGGCTTCTTGCATTCAGTAAAACCGATGAATATCAGAGCGTAAGCAGGGGTGGGTGGATGGGTGGGGAAAGATAAACTAAAGAATTTATATGCATACTAGAGGCTGATGCATGCAATTCGTGCAAGAGGCCTTCCTTCCCCCAGCTGCTGGCACTGGCTTCCCTTGGCACCGTGGATCCGGGCTTCCCTACAGCTGCCGGCAGGCACCCGAGACCTGGGCTTCTCTTGCAGCCCCAGCTTTGTCCAGAAAGACATCCGGTCTAATTAGCATATTATGCTTTTATTATTATAGATATGCATAACCCATGGACACAGACAATAGTGTGATGAAGGCCTGGGGGTTGGGGGGGACATGGGGGGAAGGTGGAGGAGGTCAATAGGGGGGGGAAAAGGGGACATCTGTAATACTTTAAACAATAAAGATAAAATTTTAAGAAAAGTTTATCTACAACATATAAATAAAGCCCAATTAAAATTCCTACAATCTCCTGTATTTTATGAATTGCAGCATTTTTTTAAATCCTCATGAGAGGATATGTTTTTATTGATTTTTAGAGAGAGAGCACGAAAGAAACATCAATGTGTCTTTTTAGATTTATTTCAACTAAGAGAAGCAATAGGAGATGAAAGGCAAATTTTGAGCTTTCTCAGTTTGCAAATAGTCTGCCACCACTCCCTATCCTTTTTTTTTAATCTCACCTAAGGATATGTTTATTGATTTTGAGAGAGAGAGAGAGAGAGAGAGAGAAACATCTATGTGAGAGATAAACATCAATCGGTTGCCTCCTTGTACGCACCCCTACAGAGGGTTAAATCCACAACTTTTTGGTGTACGGGAGGATGCTTCAACCAATTGAGCCACCCGGCGGGAGGCACCACTTCTTAAGACACACCCTTTCTATACTGAAATTCTGTTCCATGTGTCCCATAAGCTCTTTTGTAACAGAAGACATGCTGTATGCTACAATTAACAGTTCTGGAATTCTGTTACTAGAATAAGAGAGTGCATACCTTAGATCAACTCATAAAAAGCTTTAAAAATAGGATTAATTTCTAGAAACCAGAAGACGTCTTTCAAAAATACAAAGCCCTTGTTTATACAAAGCTAATTAATTAATAACAAAACATCCCTTTCCCATCTCCTATCACTGGAGCACATCTGCTTCCTGATGAAACACTTCCTGTAGCAGAAACTACCTCCCTTCTGAGTAGAAGAACTCTAAGACACACCTGACACGTACACAACTGCTTCTCCTTTATAAGACAAAGATATGTCTACAAGGGCTAAATAAAAATTATTTTTAACAGAGAAGTAATAGAATCAATAATTTTTTAAAATAAAAAAACATTTCATTGTATTTGTTTGTTTGTTTTTTTACTTCAAAATAAGATATGTGCAGTGTGCATAGGAATTTGTTCATTTTTTTTTTTAAACTATAGTCCAGCCCTCCAACGGTCTGAGGGACAGTGAACTGGTCCCCTGTTTAAAAAGTTTGAGGACCCCTGATCCAACTCATAAGTCTTGCTGATTTCCCCTACTAAGTATTATTTAATCTACTTCTCTCCATTTCCTCTAAATCAATCTACTATCATTTTTCACTTGGATTACAACAGCCTCCTAAATTCATCTACCTACATCTCCTATGAACCTTGCAAACCATTATTATTACTGTAGTCAGATAATGTTTTCAAAATACAAATTGACTGCATCCTGTTTAAAACTTTTCAATGGCTTCTCACTACTTTTATGAAAACAACACAAATTAAACCAAAATTCCTTAACATATCATAGTCCCTACCTACCCCACCCCTTCAGCCTCCCTCTTAAAGAACTTGAATCCTTTCAGTTACTCATATCAGCCACTCTCTTTCACCACGGCTCCTGTTCACACTGCTCCCCTACCTAGAACAGCGTTTCTCAACCTGTGGGTCGCGACCCCTTTGGGGGTCGAACGACCCTTTCACAGGGATCACCTAAGACCATCAGAAAACACATATATAATCACATATTGTTTTTGTAATTAATCACTATGCTTTAATTATGTTCAATTTGTAACAATGAAAATACATCCTGCATATCAGATATTTACATTACAATTCATAACAGAAGCAAAATTACAGTTATGAAGTAGCAAGGAAAATAATTTTATGATTGGGGGTCACTACAACATGAGGAACTGTACTAAAGGGTCACGGAATTAGGAAGGTTGAGAACCACTGACCTAGAAGGATCTTCCACCCTTCATCACCTGCCTACTCATGCTTCAGATTTCATTTTAAGTGCTTCTTCTTGAGAAAGGCCTTTTTGCCCTCCCTAAGTTAAACCTTCTTACTATAGGTCTTTACAGCCCATGCATCTCTATATTACAGTTATTCCTGTATTTGGACATTTCTTTGTGAGATTATTAAGTCAATGCTGCTTTTACTCACATCATGGAATCTCCATGCCTGTTTTTATTATACTCCAAGGAGTTGTTTTATTCTGAATCAAGGGTATGGATGGAGAAGTGTTATAGCGGGGGGGGCGGGGAATGATGTGAAATTAGAAGAGGGCAAAAAGAGAGAAGACATATTGTTTTATTTAAAAAAATTTTTGAAGTTTGTTTTCTTTCCAGAAATGCCAATTTAGTTGATGCAGTAACTATATGGCTTTTTCAGGACTGCTTAAAAATTAGTTTTAATGTTAGTATTACCATTTGGAGAAAATCATAAGCATAAAGAGATAACTACAAGCTCTCAACAAGTTTCATATATTCTTTAATGAATACACACTTGGAAAATGAATAATACTCTGATAACCTGAAATAAATATGAAGATTGTACATCTGATAAATAACATAGCAGCTTAAACTATGGTAGGTATAGCTAAGCACCAAATTGAAGGAGCTAGAGGAAAGAAATATAAATATTTGTTGTTATAAAGTACTGGTACTACCTATAAAGCAGTATTGTGTTTTTTGAAAGCAGACTTGGATTAGCCATAAAAGTATACTGCAAACTCTAAGAGAACCACTTAAAAAAGTTTTTTAAAAAAGAATATTATACTTTATAATTATACTATATTTATTACTAGAGGCCCGGTACATGACATTTGTCCCTGGTGGGGGTGGGGGGGGGGGGGGGGACTCTCAGCCTGGCCTGCACACTTTCGCAGTCCGGGAGCCCTCGGGGGATGTCCGACTGCAACTTAGAGCCTAAGCCGTTAGTCGGACATCCTTAGCACTGACACAAAGGTGGCTATCAGCCTGGCTTGTGGCTGAGCAGTGATCCCCCTGAGGGAGCGCACTGACCACCAAGGGGCAGCTCCTGCATAGAGCATCTGCCCCCTAGTGATCAGTGCACGTCATAGCGACTGGTCATTCCACCACTCAGTCAATTTGCATATTACCCTTTAATTATATAGGACCAGAGGCCCGGTGCACAAAAATTTGTGCACTCTTGGGGGGACGGGGGGGCTCTCAGCCTGGCCTGCGCTCATTTGCAGTCCAGGACCCCTTAGGGGATGTCCACCTGTTGACTTAGGCCCACTCCCCAGGGGATCAGGCCTAAGCTTGCAGTCAGACATCCTTCTGGTAGCCAGGGAGCCCTCAGGGGATGTCTGACTAAAGGCTTAGGCCCCCAAGGGATTGGGCCTAAACCGTTAGCTGGACATTCTTAGTGCTGCCACGGAGGTGGGAGAGGCTCCTGCCACCACCTCTGCGCTGGCCAACCATGAGCCAGCTTCTGGCTGAGTGGCACTCCCCATATGGAAATGCACTGACCACCAGGAGGCAGCTCCTGCATTGAGCGTCTGCCCCCTGGTGGCCAGTGCATATCATAGCAACCGGTCATTCTGCCATTCAGTCAATTTGCATATTAGCCTTTTATTATTATTACTAGAGGCCCGGTGCACAAAAATTTGTACACTCAGGGGTAGGGGGTCCCTCAGCTCGGCCTGTGCCCTCTTGCAGTCTGGGACCCCCTCGGGGGTGACCACTTGCTGGCTTAGGCCTGCTCCCCGGGGGATTGGGCCTAAGATGGCAATCAGACATCCCTCTGGCAGGCCGGCAGCCCTCGGGGGATGTCCATTTGCCAGCGGGGATCAGACCTAAGCTGCAATCAGACATCCTTAGCACTGCTGAGGAGGCAGGAGAGGCTCCCACCACCACTGCTGTACTGGCAGCCATCAGCCTGACTTGTGGCTGAGCAGAGCTCCCCCCTGTGAGAGCATCCTGACCACCAGAGGGCAGCTCCTGCATTGAGCATCTGCCCCCTGGTGGTCAGTGTATGTCATAGTGACCAGTCATTCCCAGTCTTTCTGCTGTTAGGGTCAGTTTGCATATTACCCTTTTACTATATAGGATAGAGGCCTGGTGCATGGGTGGGGGCCGGTTGGTTGCCCTGAAGGGTGATCTGGATCAGGGTGGGGGTCCCGCTTGGGTGCCTGGCCAACCTGGATGACGGGCTGATGGCTGTTTGCAGCTGGTCACACCCCTTTCAGGGTGGGGGTCCCCACTGGGGTGCCTGGGCAGTCTGGGTGAGGGGCTGGGGGCTGTTTTGAGGCTGGCGGGCGACTGAAGCTCCCAGCCTCTTTTTTTTTCTTTTTTTTTTTTATTCTGAGATTTATTTACCTTCTATAGCTGTCACTGGAGCTGAGAGCCAGCTCTAGCTCTGAGGCCCAGCTCCAGCTCTGAGGCCGAGGCTGGCTGAAAGCAGGTATCTGGGTTTGTTTTGCTTCTATAATTGAAACTCTGTTGCCATCACTGGCGCTCTAAGCTCTGAGGCCCCAGCTGGCTGAAAGCAGGTATCTGGGGTTTGTTTAGCTTCTATAATTGAAACATTGTTGCTTCCAGAGCTCAGAGCTGGGCCGTGGCAGGCGGGGAACCTTGGCTTCCTCCATCACTGGAGCAAGCAAGCCTCATGTTCGCTTCAGCTGCGTGGCTGCCGGCCGCCATCTTTGTTGGCAGTTAATTTGCATATCCTGATTAGCCAATGGGAAGCGTAGCAGAGGTATGGTCAATTACCATGTTTGTCTATTATTAGATAGAATATAGGATGTCCCTATTTCCCCCTTTTGCCCCCTCTACCCAGCTCTTGCCCCCACTTCTCTCTGGCAATCACCATACTGTTGTCTGTGTCCGTGGGTTCTGCATATATTTTCTTTGGCTAATCCCTTCTTTAAATTCACTTCTTTAAATTTTTATTTTCAGATAAGTGCTTATAACTGCACTATTATATATTTTCTTTTATATCATTTAGAATTAAGATATTTTTTAATTGAACCCTTGTAAATTTTAGCACAGTTTAATAAATTATGCTAGAAGCAATTAGGAGATTTTTCATGTAATGCAGATACATTTCAATTAATATTTTATTATTTTTAATTTTTTAATATTTTAATTTGAAATAATCTCATACATGTAAAAAAAACTATAAAATACTACAGCATATTATATGTACCCTTCACCCAATTTCTTAGGTGTTAACAATTTAAACATAACCATTATACAACTAACAAAATATGGAATATATTTTTCTTATAATCTCTTTAATGTTACTTAATCCATTTACTTTGTTTTTGTTCATCTTCACCCAAGGATATTTTTCCATTGAATTTTAGAGAGAGTGAAGGGAAAGGGAGAGACACATTGACTGGTTGCCTCCTGCACATGCTCTGATAGGGACTGGGGATCAAGCCAGCAACTGAGGTACATGCCCTTGACTGGAATCTAACCTGGAACCCTTCAGTCCATGGGCTAATGCTCTATCCACTGAGCAAAACAGGCTGTAGCTTAACTCATTTACTTTTAATCTATATGTGTCTTTATATTTAAAGTGGCGTTTGTTTTTGATTCACCCTCATAATCTGTCTTTTAATTGGTGCATTTATGCCACTGACTTTCAGAGTGCTTACTGATAGAGTCATTGCCATATCTGGCGACTTCTGGGGCTTCAGGGGCCCGCCAGAGGCCAAGGACCAAATCGGGTTCCGGGTGGCAGGCAGGCAGCTGCTGGGGCTGGCGGGGCCGGCCTGCCCGAGGCCTGGTACTGGATTGGGTCCCGGGCGGCAGGCAGGCAGCTGCTGGGGCTGGCGGGGCCATCATGCCTGCGACCCGGGACCAGATTGGGTCCTGGGCGGCAGGCAGGTGGCTCATGGGGCTTGCGGGGCCGGCCTGCCTGCCTGCAGCCCGGGACCAGATCTGGTTCCTGGTGGCAGGCAAGTGGCTTCTGGGGTCACCCACGGGGTCCTGGATGGCGGCTCACACTGGCAGCTCTCGCTGTCCCACCCTGCCTGCAGTATGCAAATTAGCTTCCATCTTTGTTGGCGGTTAAGTTGCATATCTTGCTGATTAGCCCATGGGAGGTGTAGCAAAGGTACGGTCAATTACCATGTTTGGCTATTATTAGATAGGATAATTATACTATAATACTATTATTTTTTATACTATACTATATTTGTTACCATTTTCTATTTGTTACCCTTGTTCTTTGTTCCTATATTTGTTTTCTACTCTACTTTTGCCTTTTGTAATATTAATATAGCATTTTATGATTCCATTTTCTTTCCTGTCCTAGCATATATATCAATAGTCACTTTAAATGTCAATGGTCTAAAAATTCCAATTAAAAGACAGAGACAAACTATAAGAGTGCATGAAAACACAATACCCAACCATATGTTGTCTACAAGACATATGCTTTCAATATAAAGACACAAATAGATTAAAAGTAAAGGGATGGAAAAAGATGTAACATGCTAACGCATATAACATGCTAATCAAAGAAAGCTGAAGTAGCTATTTTTTCAGCAGTGAAGAATTCAGAGCAAGGAAAATTATCAGGGATAGAAAAGGGCATTACATAATGATAAAGGAGTCAATTTCCCAAGAAAACATAATACTTAATGTGTGTATTCCTAACAGCAGAGTATCAAACTACATAAGTTAAAAACTAATAAAGATGCAAGGAGAAAATGATGAATCCACATTATTGCTGGATATTTCAATGCCATTCTATCAGAAATGGACAGATCTCCCAATCTGGGACCGCTGGCTCCTAACCACTCGCCTGCCTTCCTGTCTCATTGCACCTAACCCCTCTGCCTGCCTGCCTGATCGCCCCTAACCACCTCTGCTGGCCTGATTGCCCCTAACTGCTCCCTTGCTGGCCTGATCACCCAGCAAAATCTGAGCTTCTGCCTCGGCGCTGCACCCAGGATCAAAGATTCCCTCCTCCGGCCAGCTGCAGGCACCCAGGACCTGGGCTTCCCTCCCTCTGGCCAGCCACAGGCAGCCGGGACCATGGGCAGGTGGCTTTGCCAGGGCCATAGCCACTGGTGCCTGGGACCACTGGGCAGGCAGCTTTGCCCAGGCCCGACTTTGTCAGGAAGGATGTCCAGATCATCATCCGGAAGATGTCCGGTCTAATTAGCATATTACCCTTTTATTAGTATAGATTGGAACAATGAGACTCAAATACTTCAAAATTATGATATTTAAACTATGAAGACTAAGTTAGACATACCACAGTCAGCATGACTCAAGGAGAATGATAAAAATAAGGCAGATGAGGTAAGAAAGGCTACCTCTCAAAGAGGTCTAAGTTTGAGAAAGAAAAGGTAACCTGAGCAAGGCCAATCCTAGCACTAAGATGAGCCTCCACTAAGTTGTACTGTTCTGGCAGGAGTTGGAAAACCTTCTGAAGTGTTTGATCTTTGGAAATCCAGGCTTGCCAAATTATCCCTATTTATGGGCTGATATCCTTAAATCTAAAGCACAATACATGTAGTATTGACATAAATCAACTAAAAGTAAAGGATTTCCCTTATATTTTTGCATTTGTGTTTGAAAGTACAGTCACATCATTAGGCAAATAAGGAATTTGTGATGACCACCATGCACTCGGTAAATTCTATTGATTGATAGTCTGGGAAATGGAAAAAACCCAAACTTCTCTTCATCAGATTTTTCTTTATCCTCAGAGAATCAGCCACCTTCTGGGACAAGAACAAAAGAACTGGTATTCTGGAACAAATCAATAAAAATTCCATAAAAAAATGAGGAGCCTTGTCTAGATGGTAACTTTCTAATTCAGATCTCATTCTTGCAGTAAGTTCTTATAAGGAATTCTTAGAAATCACATACATTACATAAAAGCCCCCCCCCCAATATTTGATACCCTACATGAGATTATTCTTCAAGCTTCTCTTTTACACATTATTTTGCATTATTATTATTATTATTATGCTAAGAATTACACTCCAAAATTTACCACATCACTCTTAAGTTCACAAATGGTAGCAACATTCTAAGATTATTTGTCAATATAGATATCAACATAATTCCTACATTTAGATACTAAATTTAATTTAATAAGTTTTTAAAACTAAAATTATAGTGTCAACATTTTCTTCTGTCATCTAAAAATTAACCTTTTCCACTTTTTTATTCCTGTTCTTTCGTGGCATGTTTCATACTTTAAAAAAACATCAAACTATCTCTCAAACTTTACCTACAAGTGCAATGCACCATCTCCTGTTAATTACAGCCAAATGGATCACTGGTAAACCTCAAGCATGTGAGTAGTAACCTTAAATTTCTTCATTTCTCTTCGTCATCCTTTCCCTCAGACTATTAGCATCCATCACTAATATGCAGTTCTTCATCTACCCTGCTTGGGTTTACTTATTATCTATGTTCGTAGTTCCTATATGTGCTAGTTGGCATGAGCAGTTTAGTAGATCACAGAGTCACATAAGAAAACCATATAGACAGCAATCTGAAAATGCTGTTTTTATATTTGTTCAGTTACTTATGTTTGTTACAGTTCACTATATTTCTTGGGTGAATATTTTTACCATTCATTCAACAATATTTATCAAATACCTACTACCTTGTGATGACTGAACTAGTTAAATATATTATTCTGTCAGTTTTCAGTGACTTCTACAATTCTACAGGGTCACTTTTACTTCAGGCATCCTTTTACAAAGTGTACACCATCCCAACATGTACAAGAATCCTAGAAATCTAGAAGAACTTCAGAAAGTTCATACTATTCTTCCTCATTTTATAGTTAATTATGAATATTTACTAAGAAAGACTTTTAAGAAAAACTGCTTAGGTCAAAACATTCATTCAATTACATCAACAGATATTTGTAAAGCAGTCACTGTATTCTCAGAATAGTTCTAAGGATTGGGCATAAATAACAATGTACTCTACATTATCTCAATTACCTCACAGTCCAGTTAGGGGAAACAGTCATGGATACTACTAGCTGCTAAGACGGGTTCATTAGTGCACAAATATAAGTGCATGTGGAATATAATGGGGACAAAATGGAAATCATAGTCTTACTCTGTGGGAAATGAGATGAAAGCTCTTTACATTAATCCTTTTTTTTATACGTTGCAAATATCTTTTCTATTTTGTGGCTTGACTTTTCTCTTTTTCTAGTACTAGTTATTTTTTATATGTTTTTAGTGAGTGTAAGTGGCCCCCAAATTTGCAAACAATAGTTTTTTCTTTCTCAATGGGAATAAGCACTAAAAATAAAAAAAATTTTTGAAAATTAAAGATACAACTTTATTTCTTAAATTGAAAGCCTATGATATTCATATTCATGTGTCTTTTTTAAAAATTCTCACAGCACTCTACGAGAAAGGAATTATTCCATTTTATAGATGAAGAAAATAAGGCCCATTCCCCAAAGCCACATAATAAGTACTGACACACCAATTATTAAGTGTCTTAAATTTATCAATTTAAACAAGCTTAGTAACTCAAAACCCCTATAATAATCCACATTGCATATTACTGAAAAGATCACTTACAAGTAGCTTTTCAAATGCAATTAGTTAAACAGTAAATATTTAATGACCTTTTAACTACAGGAAAAGTAGTATACTGACTGATGGCAAATCAGAAGTGACCTAGATTATAGGATATAAAATTTTAAAGAGGCATTACATAGCTGGCAGGTGGGGTTAAAATAAAACTGAAGATTATCAGTCAGTATTTGTGAAGGAGAACCAATAAAGGTAATTGCCACATGCATCCACACTGATTTATGTCATGGTAGAATAATTTGAAATTGTTGGGATGCATTCCCTCAAATGTGATCCAAATGTAAATATATTTTTCATTGCTACCTGTTTAGCTATTGAAATTTTACCCTGCTAAAGGTCTTTATTCCTTCGAAAATTTCTCTGATTCTGAAGTTGAGACTCACTCTTGCTGTATCTATCTGCGTTCTGCCAGGGATCAGCTTCTCTATGGGAACTAGAAATGTGTGCATACCCAAGAAATGATGCAAGGACTGAACTTTCCCCAAGGGCAGTGCCAGCATCCTAGGACTTCAGATTCCATACTTCTTCCCTCTCCTAAACCAGTCTCTTGGAGATGGAATGCAAAGGAAATAGTTGAATAGTCTCAATGGGGGAGAGTACTAAAAATTATACATTCATTTGCCTATTTCATTACACATTAAAGGCAGAAGAATGTACACCTCTAAATTCCTTACTGTTTTTACCTCCTATACATGCATTTCTACCATTTATTGATCAGTTGCTTAAGCTAGATCAATATTATCTAACTATATACCTATTTATCTAAACATACATATATGATTCTCTAAATTATCGGTTTTATTGTTTAAGAAAATATTTAATCTGCTGGCCAGTGTAGTTCAGTGGCTGAGGGTCGGACCCATGAGCCAGGAGGTCACAATTTGATTCCCAGTCAGTGCACATGCTTGATTCCCAGTAGGGGGCATGCAGGAGGCAGCCAAATGATGATTTTCATCATTATCTCTCTCCCTCTCACTTCCTCTCTCTGAAATCTATAAAATAAAATCTATATTTTTAAATATTTTTTAAATTCCTTTAAAAATATTAAATCTAATTCAATATAGATGTGTCATCTACAACAGCTATCCTAACATATCTATACTGACTCAGAACAGATTATGTACACTGAAAAACATAAATTTAAACAATATTTTATTGAGATAAAAATATATCAATAGAAGTGCTAATGCTTTTATAACCTGAACTCCAGAGGATTATCTTGTTTATCTTCAGGGGTGTACATACCACACTTTTGAGACAACTGGTATGGAGTATATTTACAGATAGATTTGGTTTTTTTAATTGGCTGTTACTGATTTATAGTGAGAGTTGGAGACCACTGTGTTATGACATATGAGAGCAATTTATAAACTAAGTATAACTCTCTATATAGTACAACAGAGATATTATGACCTTTGTTAAAAGTTAAAGAATTCTAAAGCCTCCAAGAAAATGAATCAATTAAATTATTAATTAAATTCATGAAAAGAAGCATGACTTAAAACCAATGGCTTAGGATGAATTCTCTGGTTGACTATAGGTCTTTCCTTCTCCTATATCTGGTATTTGTACATATTACTAATTCAAAAAATAACAGATAGATGTAAGTATTCCTATTAGTTCTCACAAAGTCACACAATCTTTTTTTTAATATTGTTTTATTGCTTAAAGTATTACAAAGAGTATTACATATGCCTCCTTTTTTTTACCCCCCCTTGACATTACCCTGGCCTCCCCTACTCCCCAGTGTCTTGTATCCATTGGTTATGCTTATATGCATGCATACAAGTCCTTCAGTTGATCTCTAACCCCTTGCCCTCCAACCCTCCCCGGCCTTCCCGCTGTAGTTTGACAGTCTGTTCGATGCTGCTCTGCCTCTGTATCTATTTTTGTTCATCAGTTTATAATGGTCTTTATTATCCATAAATGGGTGAGATCATGTAGTATTTTTCTTTCATTGACTGGCTTATTTCACTTAGCATAATGCTCTCCAGTTCCATCCATGCTGTTGCAAATGGTAAGAATTCCTTCTTTTTTACAGCAGCAAAGTATTCCATTATGTAGATGTACCAGTCACACAATCTTTATTTTCAGAATGACTAAACTACTGGACCAAGATTTAATTATTACATCCTCGTACAACTATCAATTTTTATTAAAAAATATTTGGATATATACCAGGGCACACAGGCTATTGCTGAAAGTCCTTTATTTATGCCATAATGATGTTGCAATATAATTGTGGTTTTAGAGAACTATTATGAGTCATTTACTTATAATAACTCATGGTTGATAATGATGCAGTTGATATCTGTGTAATTGCTCCAGATTTTACAAAGGTAACATAAATCAACATTTGAAGTAGATAACAACATTGCTATGGTTACTTTGCCTTTATCCTGGATGATTCTAACTGGGTAGTTTATTTTATAACTATTCGTGTACAGGTGGGGTCCCTCAGCTGGGCCGGCGATCAGGGCCGGCCAGCCAGGGAGGGACCGCAGGAGGTTGGCTAGCCAGGGAGGTACTGCAGGAGGGTTCCAGGGCATGTCCAGCCCGTCTCACCCAGTCCCAATAGGCCAGACCCCAGCAGCAAGCTAACCTACTGGTCGGAGCAACTGTCCCCTGGTGGATAGTGCACATCAGAGTGACTGGCCGGACACCTAGCATATGAGGCTTTTATATATATACTAGAGGCCCGTTGCACGAAGAGATTCGTGCAATAGGCCTTCCTTCCCCTGGCTGCCAGCACCAGTTTTCCTCCAGCACCTGGGACCCAGGCCTTTGCCCCGGCCACAGCGGAGAAGCGAAGCCTCTTCAGCCTTCAGCCTTCGCTGCTCCGGCAGGAGCCTTCAGTCTTCGCTCTGTGCCTGTGTATGCAAATTAGCCGCCATCTTTGTTGGGATAATTTGCATACTCTCCTGATTGGCTGGTGAGCATAGCAGCAGAACAGTCAATTTACATGTTTGTCTATTATTAGATAAGATAGATTGCTGCCAGTAAATGTGACTGCATATTAAGAGAAATTAGTGGTCCTATCTATAAATCACTGAATCAAGAAAGGAAGGAAGGGAGAGAGGGAGGGAGGAAACAGCTGAGGAACAACACTCAATAACTTTGGGAGAGGGGTGTAAAATTGAGAAATTAGGTACTTTTAGTGAGTCCTGTAGTTCTTCACCCAATGCTATTTAGTTCACATCTACGCTAATGTACAGATATTTCTAAATACTGAGTGTAATTTACCTTCTAAATTATAATACTCCATAAATGTTTACTGAATTAAACATATAATCAGAATTTAAGTTTAAGAATTTTACTTTTTGTAGCCCTGGCTAGGTGACTCAGTTGATTGGAGCATCATCCTGTACCCCAAGAAGGTTGTGGGTTTTATTCCAGGTCAGGGCACATATCTAGGTTGAGAGTTCAATCCCTGGTTGGAGCTAGTACGGCACGCAACCAATCAATGTTTCTCTCTCAAATCGATGTTTGTTTCTCTCTCCCGCCCTCCCTAAAGTCAATAAACATATCCTCAGATAAGAATTTAAAATAAAAAAGAATTTTACTCTAGGTTTTATTAAAACATGCTTTTTTTAATAGGAAATATTTTAAATAATCTGTGAAGTAAAATTTCTTTAGTGTAGACTTTTGGGTAACTAATTAATATTGTGCTAAAAATGAAACTATGGCCATCCATTTTGTGCCATGACTATCAACTGATATTGAACTTGCCCTCCTGCTATAATCAAGTAGAAAACCAGACAAAATATATTAAAGTTTTTTTCAGATATTAGGAAACAGGAAGCATAGGACTGTGACCTCTAGGAGAAGAAAAACATATCAGATAAACCTTATGATAATTCTGGATTTTAAGGTGAAGGCATTTCTGAATTTGGGCACAGGGAGAGGGAACACAAGCAGAACACAATGGTCTCATTGAATTTCAGGAGGCAGAAACAGGAGTTAAGAGAGATTGAGGCTGATGGAATTTGCAGGGTAAAGTACCAGATAAAAGGAAATTACATAATGAAATCCAGAAATCTGTACGGGGATTCCTTTGAGTTATTCATTGCATAACTAAGCTACATGTATCTAGAATTAAAGTTCATTACTATTGGCAAAAAAACAACAAACAAACAAGAAAAACTGCTAGGATAAATCCTCACAACTCACTCAGGTCTGGAAGACATTTGAGACTGTGCCCCCCACCCTACTCAGTCTAAGAAGAAAAAATCTTATTTAATACCCAAAGCATGTGTAGTTATCCCCAAAGGATTACACACCGGTAAGTAGGGCAAAACTAGCCCAAAACAAAACGCCTCTTTATCTTATTTTAACTTTGAATATGTTTTTATTTATTTCAGAGAGAGGAAAGAAAAGGGAGACAGAAACATCGTGATGAGAGAGAATCATTGATCGGCTGCCTCCTCCACGCCCCCTACTGGAGATGGAGCTCACAATCCAGGCATGTGCCCTGACCTGCAATCAAACCATGATGTCCAGGTTCAGGGGTAAACTCTCAACCACTGAGCCACACTGGGTCTAAAAAGCCTCTTTAGACCCATCCTAACACAGTGTTATATTAAGCTTCAAAACAAAAAGACTGATTCTCAAGAAATGTAAACTCATGCATAATTAAAGACAACAAAAAGCAAAAAATCAACAAGGTAAAATTCCGGATGTCCAAAATCCAATAAAAAATGTCCATGTTAAGAAGTTTTGTAAAACATAACAGTAGAAAAATTAGTCAATAGGTACAATACCAGAAATAACAAAGATGATGATATGAACAAAAACTATAAAACAGCTATTATAAATATGTTTAAGAATTTAAACAAATACATGATAATAAAGAAGAGAAGTGAAAGTTATTTTTTTAAAGGACCAAATGAAATTTATGGAACTGAAAAATACAAATATCTGAAATGAAAAACTTGTGCTTTGCAAGAAACACTGCCAAGAAAACAAGGCAAGCCATAAATTGGGAAAAGATATTTGTAAAACACATATCTGCTAAAGGACTTGTACTCAGTATATACAAAGAACCCTCAAACCCAAAAGTAAGAAAATAAATAATCCAATTAAAATATGGGCAAAAGATCTGAACAAAAAAAATACAGGTAACAAATATGCATATGAAAAGACTATCAACATCATCTGTCATTGGGGAAATTTAAATTAAAACAATAAGATACCACTATACCCCTATTAAAATAGTTAAAATCCAAAACAACTGGCAATAACAATTGCTGGTGAGGATGCAGAATTCCCATTCATTGCCGGAAAAAGTGAAAACTGGTACAGACGCTATGAAATACACTTTGGCAATTTTTTACAAAGCTAAATAGTCTCTCATAGTCATGCTCCTAGGTATTTTTACAACTATTTGAAAACTTATGTCCACACAAAAAGTTGCACTTGGATATTTATAGCAGCTTTATTTATAATCATCAAAAAACTAGAAACAACCAACATGTCCTTCAATAGATAGTACCTATTCAATAGACTATTCAAGAAAGGAATGAGCTATCTAGCTACACAAAAATATGGATGACTCACCCTAACTGGTTTGACTCAGTGGACAGAGCGTCTGCCTGCAGACTCAAGGGTCCCAGGTTCGATTCCAGTCAAGATCATGTACCTTGGTTGCGGGCACGTACCCAGTGGGGAGTGCAGGAGGCAGCTGATCGATGTTTCTTTCTCATCGATGTTTCTAACTCTTTATCCCTATCCCTTCCTCTCTGTAAAAAATCAATAAAATATATTTTTTAAAATATATATGGATGACTCTTAAATGCATATTATTAAGTGAATGAAGCGAGTTTGAGAATCCTATATAATCTATTATTTCAATTGTATGACATTCTGGAAAAGGCAAAACTATAGAAACAGTAAACAGATCAGTAGTTGCTAGAAGACTGAGGGGGCAGAGATGTTGAAGAGGTGAAGTATACAAATTGTTTTTAGCAGAACTATTCTGTATGATACTGTAATGGTGAACCCATGATACTATACATTTGTCAAAACCCATAGAACTTTACAGCACGAAAGAGTGCACGTTAAAGATACATATTAAAAATAAGTCATTTAGGAAGTCAGGAGATTCCAGTATTAAAGCAGAATGTGATTTTTAAAAAATCTACCTGTAATATGAATGTGTGACACAATCTCATTGAAGGGGGAGGCACTGGGGGGAGGTGCTATCCTAATTAAGTAATTTGGATATTAATGGAGTCTGTAAGACTAAAAGTAAGAGAAATTATATATAAGCACTATACTTTAGTTGATGAAATTGTTTCCCACAGGGGATATGAAGTAACAATTCTGAAATCCCTATACATGTATATTGGAATTGAACAATTAAGGAAATGGGTGACAGATTGTGGGAGCCAGGTTCTCATTGTCAGAGTGGGGATTTACCAATAAGCTATGGAAGGAAGACGGAATAATCCATGTGGTAAGAGAGAAGAGTTGGAGATATCAATATAAATTTATGTTTCAGCTTATACAGACACAGATGGTTACATTTAGAAATAAATATTCAGTGATATGTGCAGATACACAGGTCAATATGCACACAACCTAAACATTACTCTATCAATATTATCAAAAACAAGACAAGTCTGAGAAACTGTCACAGCAAAGAAGCACTTAAGGAGATACGACGACTAAATGTAATGGAGTATCCTGGATGGGATCTAGGAACAGAGAAAGTACATTAAATAGAAACTAAGGAAATCTGAATAAAGTATGACTTTAGTAAACAATAATGTATCAATCAATATAAGATATTAATAGGAGAAAATAGGTATGGGGTATATGGGAACTCTGTAGTATCTTTGTAATTCTTTTATAAATCAAAACTTTATCACTAAAATTTATTTAAAGAAATTATAAATACATCAGTAACAAAAGCTGGTTTTTGAGAAGATTAAAATTGAAAAACCTCTAATTAGAATAATTAAGAAAAAAGACACAATATTACAAATGAAATGGGGACATTGCTACAATCTAAAGACACTAAAAGGATAAGAAAATATTATGAATAACACTATGTCATATATTAAATCCAACAAATTAGAAGAAAATGTATATCTATTTATCTGATATGAAAACTGTCCAGTAGACTTAAATTCCAGTGGATTCTTCTCTCCAGCTTCAATTGGTATGTTAATGGTTGTTTATATACAGAGTAACCATGTCTTTTAATAAAGTTCCTATTTTTATTTTTTTAATATTCTCCTGCGTTTAATATTTTCCTGCATTGTATATATTTCTATAGTTATAAAACTAAACATTATGATTAGGATAGCAATGGTGCGTTGCTTTCCCTCTTCTTCCAATATCATGGTTTTGGTACCATATAATTTTGCAAGAATGGGAAAAGAAAAGATTTATAAAATTAATAATGTATTTTCTTGTTGTATGTTATTGCTACTCAACTAAACTATATATGCTTTAATGAAAGAAGTTAAATATCATTAATATAACTCAGAACATTTCAGTAAAATACATGGCTTTTATATGATTGGTTATAAGCATATAGAAAAACTTTTTAATCTGCCACCTTAAGCATTTCAAAACCACTTATAAAAGGATTTTATTGTAGTGTATCCAAATTAATAAATATTTCATAACCAGCCTCTGAAAAATTCAAGTAGATGAACACTCCTAGATGTGCTCTGAAACTTTATCTCGCCCCCCCACCCCCCGCCCTTGATATTTTGTAAATGCTGAATGTACAATAGCATATTTGGCTTTCTTTTTTACCCCCAAAAATTGTGGGTATTTTCTGTGTCATATGAATAAGAGATTGAGATTTATTGTCTACATTAGCTACTTGTTGGACTGTTTTTGTGTACAGTGATGTGGTCATTGGTTAAAGTTGGTGTGAATAAAAGTGGTAAGAATAGATCAGTTGCAGGAAGGGTGTTGTCTGAACACAATTCCACTTAAGATGTGGTAACCATTTTTATCATTTCTGTATGCTGTGTGTCCTCTTGAGAGTGATAAAACCACAGCAGATTGCTGCCTATTTTGATAAAACTTGAGTTATCACTTTAGTAAGACTTGTTTTTCTTTTCCCACCTTCAAAATGCTCTCAATCGTTGTTCTCAAATTTTGGTCTTAAAGCTCCTTTCTTCCTCCTCCCTCATTCTTCCTTCCCTTTACCTTTCTTCCCCTCTGTCTCTTCCAACTCTGTCTTCCTCAAGTTGAAGGGGCAGTACTCTCCTATTTTTTTATCCGGAAAAGAAAAGGAGTATTGTAGAAGAGTACAGTCTTTAGAATCAGAGTGATGTATGAACTTTGATTTATCAAAGACAGGTTACTGTGTCTTTATTTTTTTAATGTTTTTATTGATTTTTAAAGAAAGTGGGGGGGAGGAAGAGAGAGAGAGAGAGAGAGAGAGATCTGCTGCCTCCGGCACTACTGGGGATCGAGCCAGCAAACAGGGCAAGTGCCCTGACCAGGAATGGAACAGGTAACCTCTGGGTGCATGGGACAAAGTTCAACCAACTGAGCCATACTGGTCAGGGCAGTTACTGTGTTTTTAAAAGGCTCAGTCACTGGTGTGCTAGAGCTGGCTCATATTGCTGGAGAGCCAACTATGCCCATCTACCTCTTCCCAAGTCCCCCTTCACTAACTTCATTGGAAGTCAGTTGGTACCCTGAAATCAGCCATAATGGGAGCATTTATACCACAAAAATCAGCAAATGCTACAAATCAGGACTTTTTTTTTTAACCCAAGGAACCATTAAGCAGTCACCAACACATCAGGCTCAGTTTCCATGTTTCTCAAATAGAATAATGTCAACCCTGGAAATTTACTGTAAGAATTTCAAATAATGCAAGTAAAACACTGAGCAAAATTTGAGACACAAGACATTTTAAAACATTTGAATCAAATGGAAAAAAATTATCAAATATAAAGTACTCTCACTATTACTACTGTTTAAAAAATTGAAAGTTCAGAAATATCACATACCTTCTTACCATCTTAAAATGGAAGAAAAGTACTAACTGACCATAAGTTTATTTCTATTAAAGATCAAAGAGTAAAAATTATCTGGCAAAATAATTAAATAATTCAGTTACCATTCATTAAATAATTTAATTATCATTAAATAATTATAACTATTATTAATGTATAATTCATTTCAAAGGAATGGCAATATTTAAAATAAATATAAAATGTGATTTGAAAGTTAAGTAACTAAATAAATATGTTTAACTGGTAAAAAGGAGGCACACACATACATACATATGTGCTTATATCTACTGAATATTTCTGAGTGATACAATAGTGATTAGCTCTGGAAGGGAGACCTAAGAAACTGGGGCGAGGGAGAAACTAACCCTTGGAGGTGTTAAGTTTTCCATACTCACATATGACTTTTCCTTTATAAAAATAATTAAAAAATTCAAAGTTAAATGAGATTAATGGAGATAATTAACTAAACTAAAAGGAAAAAATACATGTTAAAATCAGAAGTGAAAGGAAATTAAGATCATTTTCTCTCACTATATTAATGTTAAAAATGAAACAGGTAAGAAAATATTGTTCTCCCAAAGTTAGTAGTCAAGTCAATGACATTAGCTTTAAAATTTAGAACCTCCTTACTGTCAAATGTGCCATGTGACCCAGCTGGTGTGGCTCAGTGATTGAGCATCGACTCATGAACCAGGAGGTCACTGGTTCGATTCCCAGCCCGGGTTTCAGACTGAATTCCCAGTAGGGGGCGTGCAGGAGGCAGCCAATCGATGTTTCTCTGTCATTGATGTTTCTATCTCTCTCTCCCTTCCTCTTTCTCTAAAATAAATAAAAATATATTTTAAAATGTGCCATGCACTATATGATTCTCACTATCTCACCTTAGCTATAGAAGTGTCAACAGCTCCACAGAACAGTAAAACTTTCCTAAAAGCTTCTTGTGACTCTAGGTAAGCAATATACAGCAATCAGGATTTGACAATAATTTTTACTGATTTGAAAACAGGCAATTCAGAAGCTGAAATCTGGCAAGAATGATTATTTTTTAAAGCAAGTTCAGGAAGGAGCTGAATTTAGCTCACGAAGGAACTAGCTACTGCCTGCAATTGTCCTTGGAAAGTAAATGCCAAGGTCAAAAGGTTCCTGCATGAATCCTTTGCACTGCTTAGAGGCAGAGCAGGAAACTAATTATCCTCTCGTTTAGTATCTGTTTAGGCCTTCTTGACTAACCTAATTATAACCCATCTCCAACACAACCTAATCACTTAGGGAATTTGGTCTAGGAAGTTTAATTTCATCTAACCTATGGAATTCAAACCCTTGGTGCTACCCTGATAAGAAGTCCCCATTAAGCCGAAACCGGTTTGGCTCAGTGGATAGAGCGTTGGCCTGCGGACTGAGGGGTCCCGGGTTCGATTCCGGTCAGGGGCATATACCTTGGTTGCGGGCACATCCCCAGTGGGAGGTGTGCAGGAGGCAGCTGATCGATGTGTCTCTCTCATCGATGTTTCTAACTATCTATCTCTCTCCCTTCCTCTCTGTAAAAAATCAATAAAATATATTTTTAAAAATTTAAAAAAAAAAAAAAAGAAGTCCCCATTAACTTCTTTCCCCATGATATTCTTACTTGAAAGCATATGTTAGGGCATCATTCAGATTGTGTATGTTAGAAAAATACATACACCTTTGTCTCAGCAAAAATTGAAGAAAAGCTTTTAGAATTTTCCAACTCATAGTGGAAACTGTACTATCAGGGAAACATTAATTTTAGATGGCAAATAAAAAGGAAATATGAAGAATATTGGAAGAATCCTGAAGCCAGCTCCCAAAAGATACAGACAGATAAGGGATTCTGTGCTTTAAAAAGACAACTAGGGAGAGATAGCATATGACCTAGATCAAGCATTTAAAGAGAAGGTCAAGAATATTACTGGCATTTTCCAAGAGGAGAAAAAGATTATATGCTAATGCTTTTCTCATATCATACTCATTTATTAGGGGACAAAGATTTTTCTTGAAACTTCTTGGATAACAAGCAAAAGGAAGAGGCTGCATCAAACAAGTAAAATTTTACCTAATGTTACTGCCTCTCTTGAAAGTAATTTCCATGGGGTATGAACTTTGGTCACATATATGGGGATAAATGAAAGGGAGGGTAAAGAGAAAAGCCTTTCACTTTCTTTTTCTTTTTTTTAAATGTTACACTTGATTACAATATGAAACACTTATTTTTTTTTTAAAGCTTGTTTGTCATAACTGATATCCTGGAAAGCTTGACTCAATAATTAAAATTCTCCTGAAATGTGGCAGGATAAAGATTCAGTGACAACATGTTAGCTTTTCTTCTGAGTTTCAATGCCATGGTTTCAAAAGACTTAAATTATAAAAAATGGATTTCCTCAATTATAGGATTTTAATCTTTCTTCTAGTCAAAAAGGAAAGAAGTTGTGTGAAAGGTAAGGCTAATCTCAGTCAACCTCAGGGTGTACCCTGTGCTCCAAGGTTCATAGAAAGAGAACTGTCTCCTTCCAACTTGTTAAGACTTTATATCATGACCTCAGGGACTCCTTTAAGGATTTACTCAAAACTATGGACCATCTGACCAGAAAGAAGATACACACAAATTGTGTAATTTCAAGGAGTACCCAGATTAGGACCTTATGCCCTAAAAAAGAATGACAGATTTATACACTTAAGACCAAGGAAAATGCTATATTCAGATATATACCATAATGTGATGATGACCTTTTATATTTCATTTATTATATGCATCCTACCATAAAGATCATTACCTGAATGGGTCACAATGCCTTACTAGAGACACACTAAACTGTTAGAACTATTTTCCCCTTGACCTTTCCTCTAGGACAGTGGTTCAAAATAGGGATAACTATGCACCCCTAGGAGTTTTAGAGTTCTCTTCTCCTCCAACCCTGAGGAGGGAAGAGGGAGAAAGAAACACATATGTTAAACCTCTCAGAATGAAGGGATATTCCCACGCAGAGAAGAATGTACTACCAGACATTCGCGTGAGTGAAATAATTATCTAAGCCTAACACTTAAATCGTTCTACACAAAAACATAACGCATTTTTGCACACTTATAACATACAATGAATTTCTAAGAATGAAATTACCAAATAAATACTGTATTTATTTATTTTTTAATTTTACCAAGGTTATTTACCTTTTGGGAAAATCATGTCACCAATAACAACACTACTTGTATTTTAACCAATGAAGCACAGCTTTATCAATCTGTATTTGAACGTGCCAAAGTCATATGGTGATTCTACATATAGGTGTAAGTACCTAATTACCTCATTGTGTCTTCTAGTGTAGTGACACTTGAGCATTTACATATATTGAAAAACATTATTTTATTCTAAATTACTTTCCTTAAAATGTCTCATTTATATTATGTAAGGTATTATAGTTACTTTTGACTTATGTGAGGTTAATGTATAAATGTATATAATGAAGATATAGATATAGATACACAGATATACACACATCCATATATGAATTTTGTTTCAAGATAAAATAAAGAAACACCACAAAATATTTGCTATAACAAGTGAACAATGAGTCTCATAGCATTGAGAATCACTGACCTAGGGATAATAATATTAAATTTAAATGGAAAACCTGTCAGACTTCTTCATAAGTAGAATTTAATATTGTTAAACAGTAGTTTGCAGGATTAATTTGTAAGTTAAAGGCTAGGGCTATAGTCAGTTTCTCTTAGACCACAACTGTTTCTGAAAGTTATCTAGGCCATAATCAGAAATGGCCATTCTTTTTTTTTTTTTTTAATTGATATTTTACAGAGAGGAAGGGAGAGTGATCAAGAGCTAGAAACATCGATGAGAGAGAAACACCGATCAGCCGCCCCCGCACACCTGCCACCAGGGATGTGCCCGCAACCAAGGCACATGCCCCTGACCAGAATCGAACCCGGGACCCCTCAGTCCTCAGGCCCACGCTCCATCCACTGAGCCAAACCGGTCAGGGCCATTCTTCTTACTTTAACCCCTAACACACTATTACCTGGACCAATTTGTAGGTAAACTGAATTTGTGAAATGGGATGGAAAAAACATTAAAAAGGCATAAAGGATTTGCAAATTCATTAGAGACACATCTCTTTCATCTCCTATCAATTTTTCATTGACAACCTCTCCAAACAGGAAACAGCTATTAATAGTTTGTTTTTTGTATTTTTCAATTACAGTTGGCATTCAATATTATATTAGTTTCAGGTGTACAGCATAGTGGTTAGACATTTATATAACTTACAAAGCGATCCCCCGCCCCCACTGTCTAGTATCCACCTGGCACCATACATAGTTATGACAATATTAGCCAGTAATAGTTTCAAAGTTAGTTAGGCCTTGCCCAGGTTCAAGGCTTGAAAAGGACTTTCATGAAGGAATGGAAAGAGGATAATGATGAACTCAAATCAACAAAACTAAAAAAAGAATAATATGAAATGCGCGCGTGCGCACACACACACACTGTGTGCTCATATGTGTGTCTAAATGTGTGTTTAACTGTAAACAAATACTAATGTATGAATGACTAACATCTGAAACCTGAAGACCTGAGAAAGGGATAAAGATAGATCAGAATTCCTGAATTAAAAAGATATATGAAATGAGCATAAAATATGAATGAACATGTCCTTCACAGAAAAAAAGCAAACAAAATCAACTTTAAAAGTGAACACAGAAGGACCAACTCTAAGAAAAAGAACTACCAAAGAACTCCCCTTGAAAAGTTTTTGCTGTAAAACAGAAGAAATTATTTAAATAGCTGTGCATGTGAATATTAAAAATATTTTAAGCCCCTAAGTGTGCTTCTAATTAGATATTCCCTTTTCTGATTATACATTTTATTGCAATGGAGGAATTAACTATGACTTAGCTCATTCCACAAATAGCAGCTGTTAGATTTAACTTAGCAGCTTCCTGTTCTTTGCTCCTACCATAACATGTGTAAACTATGTCTTCACATACTTCCAGGGAAAGACCACAGAATTTCTATATCTCAAGATATCTAGTTCCTGGGGCAATTTACTGTATCTTTTTCTATTTTAAAATAAAGAGAGGAAATCCTTTAATCCACTTCATAAATATGTCATTCTCTGGTCAACATTTTATTCCCAATAAAATGCAGGTCAAGAATCTACTTTCAAATGTCTTGGAATATTTCATAGTAACCAAGTAACAACAGCATATTGCTTATTTTTAATTTACCTATTCAGAAATGAGGAGCAGTTTAAACTAAACAAGAAAAGACAAATACAAAGTAAATCAGGGTGAGGAGGATGGGGAAGGACAAAGTCACACAGCAAGGATTTTAAGGGTGGAAATAAATGTATTCATAATCTCTTAGCCAAACTGTTAATCTATTTTAAACCTTCCTTTCTTCCATGACATGTACTTCTTTAAAATATAAAGTGGAATGTTAAGAAGGCAGCACTCTGGCAAGCATAAATACTTTAGTAACTTTTACAAGTTGCTTTTTGGAAAAGCCCACCCACCTACCTCCATCCCATTTTAAAACTGTCTCATAATTAAATACTATAGCCTTCATTTTAAAGGTTGAAAATAGAATTGTAACTGTTCTCTACATTCAGAACTCAGCATATGGCTACAAACCCTAAAAGGCTAATTTCAATAATAAATAGAATGGTTGAGAAAAGGCACAATAAGACTTCTGCATGTCTCTTGACTTTTCTTCCTTTAAGGGTAAAAGATAAAGATCATCTCTTGGATCTACTATTCCATTGTTAGCATCTTCATTAAATACACAAAAAGGGAGGCAATCAGTATCAACTGTAATGGTTAAAAAGAACCCCTTTCAGAAAATGAATTCATCCAAGTAAATGAACCTACTAAAAAGTGAAGCAAGCCCTTCTCTAAGAGATATATAAAAATAAATGAACATTCACCAAAATAAGATCTTCTAATAAGAACTGTTACCCAAGATCCCTTGAGTTTTTGTTAAACTGTGAATACAACCTGTCAATTATAGACAGAAGAAAAAATAACCATGATAGTTAAGTAAGACTTGGAGATACTCAACTATAAGAATAGATATTGGGGGTTTCTTTTAGTATACACTGGATAAGCAAAAGGGAAGTAGTCAAAAAGATATGGAAAATTGACAAATAGCACACTGTTAAAGGATGAGTAAGTAGACAACTGTGCATATATCAATGTTAAAAATAATTTAAGTGTTAAAGATTATATCTTCTATTGCTCTGTTACTGCCCCCAATAAAAGTAGAAAACTAAGTATAATTTCATTGATCTTTCTTCATTGTCTTGTAAATCTTAAATATTAAATGAAAAAATAGTTTTATAGTTAAAAGAATTTATAGAGCCACCATTAACTTCAACATTATCATACATGTTCAAAAGCATATTAAAAGACAGGTTTCCACATATGAGCTGTACAACACTTAACAAACTCAAAAAAAAAAAAAAGGCAGTAATGAGAATGATTATACATGAGGTCATTCTGTGTAATCCACTACCCACTTCTCATATGATGGTGACAGCCCCAACCCCACTGACTGCTATGAAGTCAAACATAAGCTTGACGGCAAAAATCTCAGCAATACATGGCCAGTGTGCACTGCAACTCGCCTCTATAGCTAAGTGCACATTGTTGAGCCCCTAAGGCCACATTAAAGATACCAGTAGAACATAACACAATCCAAAATTTTAAACTAAGACATGAAAGTGGGTAGAAAATATCATACTCAATATAGGAGTAACCTCTCACAGATTACCAGTGAAACTTCTGATTACAAATTAGTCCTTTATAAAGTACTTTAAAGAGATAACCTCTAGAAATTAAGCTGAAGGTGTGAAAAGGGAGGCAGAAGATTTCCGGTAATGATATTTCTAATAAATTTTGTCCTCGTGTATATAGCTATATCTACACATGACAGATATGTAGTATTTTGCCAGTAATAAGACAGTCTACTTTCTGGTCTGCAGTTTTCATTTTTTGGTTTATCACAGGACCTAAAATCAGACTAAATTTTATTTGTGTGCTATCTCCAATTTCAACTTTAATAAATGTTTTTTGTTAAAACTGTAGAGAGTATTTAAGTTTGAAAGTGCACAGGATTTTATAAAGACAAGAACATATGCAAGTGGGTGCTTAAGGAATTTTCTACCCATTTTGCCAGAAGTAGGATGCCATCTGCTTGTGCTATGAATCAAGCTAACCCTCAGTCGTTTCTAATGTTGATAGGAAAATCTGGTTGTTTGGTTAACATTGAAAACACACTCTAAATCCAAGATGAACTTTTATTTTTAAAAATGCTCTTAGACAATTAAAAACTTGTTTTCTCCTTTAAAAGCAGCTGTCTATTTTTATATGTGTTCCTCTTATCTTAAAAAGAAAAATTAAATTATGCAAACCACGGATTTCAAAACAGTACTCTCAAGTAAGGAAAAATCTATTATTTTGATTCATTATCTATAAAATAAGCTCATATTTTTATATTGGAAATTATTTCCATCTTGTATAGTATAGATATCAACAATTAAGAGAAAAGAAAGACACAGAAAATCATTTACATTACTATGTTTCACAACAGTCAACTTGAAAATGTAAGTCTTCATTTTTCTCGTTCTGTTATTGCTTTATCTGTCTCTCTAAACTTCAAGTCTTCTGCACAGAGAGGAAGTCCACTGTCATTCTGTCATTGTGTTTCAATAGCTTAGAACAATAATAACTAGTGGTTTACACACATTGTAATTTAGTGTGCATGTTACTAAAAGCCTAAAGAAAATGCTAAAGATGAAAAATATATTGTCCAATATTGGAGAGGGGAAAAAGTCTCACTGGATGTATCAATTAGGAAGGTTTTATTGTCTAATTGTTTTGATTAACAATTGCAAATACCTTCCTCAGAACAGAAAGTAGAGAGGATTGCTATAAAACTGTAAAAATCCATGTAAGTGATTAAAAATTTAAACTAAAAAGTGACCTCTACTGACTTTTTTTCTATTTTTTAAATTAATTTTCTTTCCAGAAATAAGACCTGACAGGTAATATACTAGTATAGCATTGGGGAATCCAAGTGCTAATTTCTATGTCTATCAGTTGTCTTCCTTTTATATACAGTATTTTTTAAGCTTTTTTTAAAAATAGTTTCGAATTTATAGAAAGGTTAAAAGACCTATAAAAAGAGTTCTTGTATAATCTTCACCCAAATTCCCCAAAAGTTAATATTTTACCACATATATTTTATCATTCCTTTTTCTTTTTTCTTTTACAATAGCATTAAAAAGAAAAAAAAACACTTAGGAATAAACAAAAGAAGTGGAACACTTGTACATTGACAACTATAAAACACCAATGTAAGAAATTAAAGATGACCTAAATAGACGAAAATGTATTCCACGTTTATGAATTGGAAGATTTAATATCATTACAATAGCAACACTACCCAAACTGATCTACAGATTACACAAAATCCTTATAAACATCCCAGCTGATTTTATTTTCGCAGAAATTGATAATCTGATTCTAAAATTCATATGGAATTGCAAGGAACCCAAAATAGCTAAAGCAATCTAGAAGCCGAACAAATTAGAACACTCACACTCCCAATTTCAAAATTTACTACACAGCTACAACAATTAAGACTATGTGGTAAAGATATAAAACAGACATAGAGATCAACAGAAATAAAGCCACATATTTATGAATAATTGATTCTGACATGAGTGTCAAAACAATTTAATGTAGAAAAAATAATCTTTTCAACAAATGGTGATAGAGTGACAGGATATCCATACACAATAGTGTAAATAAAGTTGGACCTAACAACTGACATCATTCACAAAAATTGGCTCAAAATGGGTTTTATATATTCTGGTCACGATTTCCTTATTGGTATACTGATATATTTTCTCCCATTCTACAGGTTGTCTTTTTACTTTCTTGATATTGCTTGAAGCTAAAACTACAAATCCTTTAGAAGAAAACATGCATAATTCTGCATGACACTGGAGTAGGCAATGATTTCTTTGCTATGACACAAAAAGCACACAAGAATTTCATCAAAATTTAAAAATTTTGTGTTTCAAAAGACATCAAAAAAGTGAAAAAACAACATGCAGAATGGGAGACAATATTTTCAAATTATGTATCTAATAAGGTCTAGTATCCAAATTTTCTTTAAAAATTGTTACAAATCAACAATCAACGTTAAAATAAATGGGCAAAGGATTTGAATAGATATTTCTCCAAAGAAGATATATGATGTCCTAGATTTGAATAGATATTCATCCAAAGAAGATATACAAGATCCTATAAGCACATGGAAAGATAGTTATCATCCTTAGGTAATTCAAATCAAACCCACAAAGAGATGCCACTGCATATCCATTAGGATATGTATAATAAAAAAAGATAGACAGTTACCAGTGTTGACAAAACTGAAAAAAAACTGAAATCTTCATTCATAATTGGTGGGATTGTAAAATGGGACATTTTGGCAGTTCCTCAAAAAGTTAAGCATAGTATAATTATGCTATCACCAAAAAATTTCACTCCTAGACAAAACATACATAAAAAAAAACAACCTGAAAACAAATCAACAACAAACTTGTTCACAAATGTTCTTATCAGTATTCATAATAATCAAAAAGTAGAAACAGCCGAAACCGGTTTGGCTCAGTGGATAGAGCGTCGGCCTGCGGACTGAAAGGTTCCAGGTTCGATTCCGGTCAAGGGCATGTACCTGGGTTGCGGGCACATCCCCAGTGGGAGATGTGCAGGAGGCAGCTGATGGATGTTTCTCTCCCATCGATGTTTCTAACTATCTATCTCTCTCCCTTCCTCTCTGTAAAAAATCAATAAAATATATAAAAAATAAAAATAAAAAAAAAGTAGAAACAACTGTTTCAATCAACTGATGAATGTGATATACTGGTATTCATACAATGGAATATTATTCAGTCACAAAATGGAACAGAGCACTGATATATGTTATAATATGAATGAGTCTTGAAAACATTATGCTAAGTGAAATAAGCCAGTCACAAAAGGCCACATTAGATGATTCCACATTTATAAAATGTACAGAATGAGCAATTTCATAAAGACAGAAAGTAAAATAGTTGCCAGGGACTAGGGGAGGGGGAAATGGGCAGTGGCTATTAATGCAGAGAGGGTTTCTCATTGGGTGATGAAGGTTCTAGAATTTGATAATAGTAATAGTTGCACAAATTATTGTGCAATATCTTAAAAATCACCTAGCTGTGTATTTTTAAAAGGAAAAATTTTATAGTATGGAAATTATGTTTCAAGTTTTAAATTGTTTGAGAAATGTGTTTGAGAGACATGTTTGGGTGAAAAGAAAACAAAACAAAACAGTAGGAGGAACACTTGGGGGAACCTTCACCTGTGAGGAAACAATCAGAGAGAATGTGAAGTTTATTATGTTCAATGGAACACCACAGTCGGCAGCATCAAATTCTTTTGGGAACTGATTCTGAATGATGAACATGCTTAATGCAATGAGCCTCACCCAGTTTAAGTTCTCGCTCTTACAAAAGAAGCCTCGTTATATACTCTTTCTTTAGTTGGGGCCAATTCTGCACATTATTTTTTTTTAATATATTTTATTGATTTTTTACAGAGAGGAAGGGAGAGGGATAGAGAGTTAGAAACATCGATCAGCTGCCTCCTGCACACCTCCTAACTGGGGATGTGCCCGCAACCAAGGTACATGCCCTTGACCGGAATCGAACCTGGGACCCTTGAGTCTGCAGGCCGACGCTCTATCCACTGAGCCAAACGGGTTAGGGCTCTGCACATTATTGAAAGCAATCAAGCTATCTTCTTTCAAAATGTTCCATAAATCAGGAACTATCTGAATGACCTTTTCTTCAGTAGACAGGATTAATAAATGTTTACTCAAGAAATTTAATATAAATGGGACCCCTTTATTATGACCCTGATCCTAATGTCATTTCATGAGCTTAACTATTAAAAAACAACAACACTATTCTATCAACTATCTTATGAAGTCATAACTTTATTACTTTATTGTTTTATTACATTATTATGCTTCTGCTCATATGCCTCAACACAAGTTCTACTATAGTTTTCAAACCACCGAACAATCTTACCAGAAAATGAGTAAAATTTAAAAGTTCTGATCATTTTAATTTTTACTCTGAACACAGACATCCAAAGTGGTATTTTATGAAATATATGAAGAAGAGGGGAAAATTTTTTATTTTTCAATAATTCTCTAATAAGTGAAAGCATTTTAGAAAAGAGCAGGAAGATGTGTAAATCAGTTCATTTAGAAACATTTTCCCTGCATCACTTTGTCTGATTTTATTTTCTAGGGCATCTGAAAAGTACTAGACTAAAGGAGACTGTCTGGTCAGCCAAGACAAAGTTGTAGCACCACTTTGAAATAAGATATGCCAGATCTACCCTCCGTATTATGTGACTGGCCTACTTAGAGGATATATATACATGATAGAGAGACACCATCAATGTAGATGGTATATGGTGTCATCATCTCATGGGCAATGTTTCTTGCAGCAATGATATCCATGCCATATTTAAAAGACTAAATTATGAAAGATAAAGAAGATAAACATTAAACCCAAATTTTCACTCCTTTAAAATTGTGTTTTCCAAGAATAATTTCTAAATTAAGTCTTCTGTTGTTTATATTCCAAACTTCAAATTACGTTTTACCTTACTAGTTCCATGTGATTAGGAATTTTAAAGACTATATTTTACCAATATAGAGCTCACAGAGTAAATATCCAGTAACCGGAACGTAAGATTTAGGATCTAGAAGTCACCAAGAAACATTTTTATTATAATACTTTTTAACACTTGAATACTGTCTCACTTTCTATGACCTCAGAAAAATTAGAATGAAATTAATACCTATTAAAAGAAGCATCAAGTATATTTCAAGGGACAAATCCATTCACATATTTCTACAAAGAGCAACCTATGGATTTAAATTATAAGGGGAGAAAATATTGGGAATCAAAGTAACAGGTACTAATACCTTGCGAAAGCTGCCATGATATCAGTGGTTCTTCTAAGTACAATAAGAATCACTACCATTTATAGGACATCTACTATGTGCTAGATGATACATATAAAATGTCTCAATCAATCCTTAAAAATATTATTTCCCCATTTTAAAAATGAAGAAAAGAAGACCTGGTCAACTACTTTGTCCAAGGACACACACAAGATAGAAGGCAGAGCAAGGTTTTCAATCCAAGTTGGTCTAATTCCCAAACCTATCCCTCACTATACTAGGATGCCCCACACTGTTTTTCTAAAGCAGAGCTTTGAGCTCAAATGCCAAGAGGAGTATTACAATTCAAATAAAATGTATGCAGTAAGTTAAAGAATAAGGTGGTTTGCAACCAAGCATGTCAAACTTGGCCCCTTGATACATATCATGCAAGCAAACAAAGTAGCCAAACAAAATGTGTCCACTGGTCACTAATTTTCTGGACCCATGTAAAAAAATTACCATTTAGAAATCAGCAGGTGAAAATAAATAATAGTATGAAGTATTTTTTTTTAATTAGTGGTTTCCATGAAATGTATAGGGCTGAAACTGATCATCACTAAACAAGTGAATAACGCACTGACTACTGGGGGAGGGGGGGAATTAACCAAAGAACTTATATGCATAACCCATGGACAGACATTAGTGCAGTGAAGGGCTGGGGAGGGGGCGGAAGCAAGATGGAGGGGACCAATGGGGGGGGGGGGACATCTATAAGACTTTCAACAATAAAGATAAATGTTTAAAAAGAGAAAAATCTTACACAAATCTTGTAGCAATAAACTTTATAGTAAAACATCATTCAATATTGGCAGTCCCTTACTTTTATATAAAACATTCCAAAAATGCACTTAAAAGCTGAATGTATGTATCTAAAAATAGATGCATGCACTTTCATAGTGGTTATGTTCCCAGATTACTAAAAAATATAATCTAATTCCTAATTAAGGCTTTGACGGCACTGCATGAACACCACCCTTACCCCAAACCAGCAACCCAGGAAACTGCAGATAACCCTCAGAGGCACCTCAACAACCTGTGGCCTTGCAAATTAAAATCAGGTATTGGTCCTTCCTGCAGGCCAACCGCATTTCCCTCCAACGATCAAACCCAACACCCCACAAGAGCAAAAAACTAGGTGGTAAAGATGCAGAGGGATGACAAAGGGAAGGGCAAGATTGGGGGAACCCTGGGTAGATGGGCATCGCTGTAAGCAAACAGATCCCAAGCTCTGGCTGTGCAATGATCCAGAGAAGCACTTGGCAATCTAGGCAGCCTCCAAAGGCAAGACACTGTGAAAATATTTAGACCATTCCCAGCCCACTGCCTAAGCTAAAAAATCATTACCAAATTATCTGGAGCAAGAAGTACCACAATGCAAGTTCAAAATTATCAAGACTCAGGAAACAGACTATTGAATAGTCAATCCCACATACAGAAAGAAGTTTGGGAAGTCAATAAAATGTTCAAAACAGTATTGCTATGAAAGTTAAGGACCGCCAGATATATACTAACATTTTATATACAAGTATTTCAACTAAATAGAATTGCTGATTCATAGACAAAATACATTGGTCTAGGCATTCATGAAATGACACTGCTGTGGATCTTACATATATTTCCAACTTGTTCTAATGTTATATTTTAATTAATATCATCCATCTATACATTATTGTATCAGGTTTTTAACATTGACATTTTATTGTGTTTTTAAGGAGAGTATTTATTAGAAAATATAATAATGTTTGATGCCTTTAGCTTACTTCTGTCTTCTCTATCTACTCAACAGGACTTGTTAAATGTCAACTATCCAAAAATCCATCACTTAATCTTCTAAACAGAATTGCTGACTGGCTCTAACGAAGTCTAATACTTTAGCTAACACTGATAATTTAGTCACTCTAATTTCATGTATATTTCTTCCACATAAAAAAATATATATCTGAGCACAGCTGACATTCGGACAACAAAAAACATAATCTCCCCTAATCTCCCCCACAATTTATTGTTATAACCACCGAAATTTCTCATCAACACTCATATTCTATCCTGTTTATTATTTACAAAGAATCGACTTAATCAACATATTACTTATGTGTATTCTAAAACTACTTGATGTAATGAGAAAAGAAAGAGGGTACAAATCACACAATTAATACTTAGAGATTAATGATTTTTACAATGTACAAAAAATAAAAATTAAATTTAGGTAAATGAGAGAAAATTCTCAAAATAAATAATAACTTAAATCACTATTGTTGCTAAACCAATAACTTGATTTCTTTGTATTTGTGCTTTCAGCAACAAATAGTGGATAGTTTTTTGTGTGAATAAAATCCAGTATTTAATCTATCTCAAGTGAAATAATTTTAAGCTTCCAGTTAGAAATTTTCAGGTGGCAAATTTCTATTACTAAAAAAGTAATTACAGAAATAAGCCAGTCAGAGTAAGATGTATTACAAATGAGTACACATCTCACTCATTTGTGGAATATAATGAACAACATAAACTGATGAACAAAAATAGAGCCAGAGAAAAATATGTTTTAGAATATAATAGAAGTAACTCAGTTATTGCAGATTTTTAATATTTCTTACAATGTTTGTGATATTATACTGTTAGTACAGTTTGGGTAATATATTTAAAATCTTTTTTTCTTGCCCTAACTGGCTTGGCTCAGTGGATAGAGCGTTGGCCTGCAGACTCAAGGGTCCCAGGTTCGATTCCAGTCAAAGGCATGTACCCTGGTTGTGGGCACATACCCAGTAGGGAGTGTGCAGGAGGTAGCTGATCGATGTTTCTCTCTCATCGATGTTTCTAACTCTCTATCTCTCTCCCTTTCTCTCTGTAAAAAAATCAATAAAATACATTTTAAAAAATCTTTTTTTCTTGAAATATTAATGTTTATTGCATGTAAATGGCTAATTGTTTTGTATCTATAATCTGGTAATAGATTTATTTTGTATATTGAAAAAAAATTAATTTAATAAAAAAGTAATTACAAGTTCCCAGGTATTAAGAAAATATTATCTGAACAGAACTTTTAATACACTATGCAATTAATACCTAATAATAATTAAACAAGGCAAGAATTATAAGGTTTATGATGGGCAGCAATCAAACACTATTTTATAACAGGTTTCTGGAAACTATGAACTCAACTAGCAGATTACTAATTACTAGGAAAGAGAAGAGAATCCCAGTTCTAAGAATCTCTGTAACAACTTATATAGAGACTAGAGGCCCGGTGCATGAAATTCGTGTACTTTGGCAGGGGGGGGGGGGGGGGCGGGGGGGGGGGGAAGGGGTGCCCTCAGCCTGAATTGTGAGAGGCACAGGCCAGGTTGAAGGACCTTACTGGTGCATGATCGGGGCTAAGGAAGGACGCAGAGGTTGGCCAGCCGTGGAGGGACTTCAGGAGGGCTCCAGGGCGTGTCCAGCCCATCTCACTCAGTCCCGATCAGCCGGACCCCAACAGCAAGCAAACCTACGGGTTGGAGAGTCTGCCCCCTGGTGGTCAGTGCACGTCATAGAGACTGGTCGACCAGTCGACTGCCCTCTGGTGATCAGTGCAAATCATAGCAAGCAGTTCAGCAGCCTTAGCATATCATTAGCATATTATGCTTTGATTGGTTGAATGGCTGACTGTTAGAATATTAGGCTTTCATTATATAGGATGTAATGGGACCTAACTAAACTGTTCCTTACATCGAACAGAGGTACAATATCCTCAACAAAGTCCTGCAGAGTACACCCACAGTCTGTTGGAAGATAGTCATCAGTGGTCAAGTCATTCATTGGGGCTTTAAGTAAAACTGAGAGAAGACGTCCAACATATTCAGCACATTCTCTAAAGAGAAAGAAAAAATTAAGCTGGCAAGATGACAGTGATCCAACAAGATCTGTCTCCTGTGTTACAAAATATGTAGGAGGCTGCTTTAGAACTAACTAAAAAAAATCTCCTGGAAGACAGTAACAGATTTTTTTTTTATGAAGTGAATGTAAATTATAACAACAGGATGTCATCACATTTCTAATCCATTTTGGTTTTTTTCTGGTTTCTAAGATACTGAGTGAGTAATATTTTTCAAGAGGGGGAAAAAAACTTCCTTAAAAATATCTTATATTTTAAAAATAAAAATCAAGTATATTAAGGAAAATATACATTAATTATAATTAAGAAATTTTATTAGAAGACAAAGCATGCAACCTGATGACGATGACTAAAACCAAGCAACTTACATCAGAATAGCATGTATGTCTGAAATGTTCTAATGACCTATGGGCTAACAGAATACAGAATCAAGATCCTGTTTCCTGGCATTACTAAATTATCTGTCTAAACCAGGGGTGGGCAAACTTTTTGACTCGAGGGCCACAATGGGTTCTTAAACTGGACCGGAGGGCCGGAACAAAAGCATGGATGGAGTGTTTGTGTGAACTAATATAAATTCAAAGTAAACATCATTACATAAAAGGGTACGGTCTTTTTTTTTTTTTTAGTTTTATTCATTTCAAACAGGCCGGATCCGGCCCGCGGGCCGTAGTTTGCCCACGGCTGGTCTAAACCCTTGCTCATAGTTTGTAGAATTGGATTTTATTGTAGAAAAAGACTGAATCAATAACTAAACATGAGGCAAAAACTGTGTTCCTTGGTATTTACCCCAAAGGAGTTGAAAACCTAAAGTTTATAGCACCTTAATTCAGTCACACTAAAAAGAAGTGAACTGTCAAGCCATGAAAAGACATAGAGGAACATTAAATGGACATTATTAAGTGAAAGAAGCCAGTCTGAAAAGGCTACACATTATATAGTTCCAACTATTAACATTCTGGAAAAGGCAAAACTATGGAAACAGTTAAAAGATTGATGGCTGTGGTAGAGGAGGGAAATGAGTAGGCAGATCACAGGACTTTTAGGGCAATGAAAATACTCTGTATGATATTATAATGATAGATTTATGTTAATATATGTTTCTCCAAACCCAAAAAATGTACACCAAAAGTAAACCCTAAGGTAGAATATGAACTTTGAATGATTATGATGTGTCAGTGTAGGTTCAATGGTGAAAATGTGCCATTATGGTGAGTGATAATGGGGGATATGTGGTAGCAGGGATATATGGTCAAGTCATTCATTGGGGCTTTATGGGAAATCTTTGTGCCTCCCTTTCAATTTTGTTGTAAACCAAACTCTGCTCTAAATAAAAAATCTTTAAAAATGTTTAAGCTATATTTACACATACAAAAAATATATATTATATATATTAAATATATAAACATATCTGCTATCTAATCCTTTATATCTGTTTCAATTGGTTACTTTGGTTCCCTTTCCCTCTTCATTTGAACTTATGAGCCAATTAAACCCAAATATTCATTTTGTCTTTGTAAGTAATCTGACCACTCCTTACCATTTATCCATTGTCTCAGTGCTACAGATGTGGGAAAGAGTAGTGATCAGAGTCAAGCAAGCTGGGATATGGACCTGACTCTGCTTATAACCACATAACTTCTCCAAGTTTAAGATTCTTCATCTCCAAAATGATGTCTATGGACTAAATGACCTGCTAGTTCCTTCTAGCTCTAAATTTTTACAATTCTTAGTAACAGGTATAATTAAAATAAGTGTGGAGGGATTCTGGGAAATGGTGATGATGAATTGGTAAGTATTAAATAGCTAAATAAAGCTTGCAGGGCTACAGCTACATCAATATGCAATGGATAATATCAAGCTTTTTGTGCAGACATATGTTTTCTTTCTCTTGTGTAGATACGTAGGAGTAGAACACTGGGTAATGTTGTTAATTCTATAATTAACTTTTTAAAACTTCCAAGCTATTTCCTTAATGATTAATGATTTTGAGCATCTTTATATGTACTTAGTAGCCATCTGTGTATCTTTTTTTTTGGAGAAACATTGCAAGACCACTTCTTAAGTTATTGTGTGCTTCCATCAGGAGACACATTGTATATGATTGTCTTTCTTTTCGGGGTGTTATCAACTATTGGTAGGCTCATAATCAATTAATCAATTCATTCATTTTTGAGACTATCATTCCTTCTTCATTTTATTGCTGGAATATTTTGCCTGTCCTATGGCATGCCAGTAATTTTTGTTGACTAATGTTCTTTCAATAACTTCACCATTAAAAAATAGCACATATCTAGTTAAGTTCATTAAAATTAAATAAAAATTTTAATTCCTTAGTTACACTAGCCATATTTCAAGGGCTTAAGTAGTCACATATGGCTAGGGGCTACTATATTGAATAGCACAGAAAGAGAACATTTCCATCATTGCAAAAACTCTTACAGGACAATGCCATTTTATAGTACGTTTTCAGGAAGGGCTTAAGGGAGCAGTATTTCCTGGGTTGGTGCCTATTCATAAAAACATATGCTGTTATACTTTAAAGTCAGTTTGTGTTGATACAGAATCTTTGGTTATACGTGTTTTGTAACTACTGATGCTATTTTCTTGTTTGTTTATATTTTGAGGTTCATGGGAATATTTTATATAGTTTTGGTATAAATATTGTCTGTGAATTATTGACTTCAGTATCCCAGGTGTTCTGTTTTTATGAAGAGATTTAGGGCAGCGGTTCTCAACCTGTGGGGTTGCAACCCCTTTGGAGGTCGAACAACCCTTTCACAGGGGTCGCCTAAGATCATCCTGCATATCAGATATTTACATTACGATTCATAACAGTAGCAACATTACAGTTATGAAGTAGCAACGAAAATAATTTTATGGGTGGGTCACTACATGAGGAACTGTATGTAAAGGGCCAGAAGGTTGAGAACCTCTGTTTTAGGGAAATTAAAATATGCAGCTTCCATCATCATTTCAAAAACATTTTTTAAAAACACCCAGAAAAATCTATAAAAGATGAAATGTTTAAGGAACACGTTTATGTAATGACCTGACAAAGAGTGAATTTACGATCCCAATTCTCCTAAAATAGGGCAATACTTTTAAAAGTGGAAAAATTACAAGCTGAATTATATAAAGCAGAAACTAACACTAACAGAACTCACAATGTTTATATACAAGGGGTTGTGGCAGTTTACAAATCCAGTCCAGTAACAGCCATTTCTAATCTAATTGTTTCCATTAGCTAATGAAGTAGTATACCCAATGTTCAGACAATAGATAACTATCAGAGTGATCCTATTTGCATGTTAAATGTAGTTTATTTAAGTGCAACAGAAAATCATTCAGACTGCACTATTTGATTAAATTGGCCTTCCATTTAGGAAGGTGGAAGAAGGAAAGATGATGGTAAAATGTTTAAATACAATATAGGACAGTTTTGATTTCATATAAAGAGCAACCTTTTATTTTTAATTATTTTTTATTGTTGACACTATAACAGATATCCCCCAAATTTCCCCTTTTGCCCAACTCTACCCAGTCTGCGCTCCACCCCGTCCCCTGATCTTCACCACACTGTTGTCTGTGTCCATGGGCTATGCATATATGTTCTTTGGCTAATCTCTTCACCTTATCTTATCCAGAAGAGCAACCTTTTTAAAATGACTACTTTGTTCCAATGTGGCTCCTATAGGGAACATGGAATCTCTCTCCAACTGATATTCAAAAAGTTCAGCAAAAAGGGAAATTAAGAAAAAATATGGGAAAAGGCAAGACAACAAACACTATAACATAAATAACAGAAAATTAAGAAGAGATGACAAGCAGAAGGGAAGATGGCCATGGTTGAGGAGACACTGGCAGAAATATTGAAGTTAAGAAAAAAAACTAAATTAAAACCACAACAATTGTAGAATTTCTAGTATGGGCATTATGTACAACAACCAGAAATAAACACACTAAAATCCACTTTATGAAATATATTTTACTTAATCAGATTTTGGCATGCTCCTTAACAGAAAAGGTTAAAACTCCTAACAAGTGCCTAGTATATTCTCTTATATATAGCAAATACTAAAAAAATATCTAAGAATATAAACTCATTCTCTGTAACTTGGAAATATCTGAAAGGCTTCCTAATTTTCTTATCAATATCTAGCGCATAAATTAGTGAATGGTTTAGATCAGCAGTTCTCAACCTGTGGGTCGCAACCCCTTTGGGGGTCGAATGACCATTTCACAGGGGTCGCCTAAGACCATCGGAAAACACATATATAATTACATATTGTTTTTGTGATTAATCACTATGCTTTAATTATGTTCAATATGTAACAATGAAATTGGGGGTCACCACAACATGAGGAACTGTATTAAAGGGTCCCGGCATTAGGAAGGTTGAGAACCACTGGTTTAGATAGTTTAGAATATGTCCTAGAACAGTGATGGCGAACCTATGACATGTGTGTCAGAGGTGACACGCAAACTCATTTTTTTGGTTGATTTTTCTTTGTTATATGGCATTTAAATATCTATAATAATAAAAGCGTAATAGGCTAATTAGACCAGACGTCCTTCCGGACAAAGCAGGGGCTGCAAGGGCCAAGCCCCTTGCATGAATTTCATGCATCGGGCCTCTAGTATAAAATAAATATCAAAAATATAAATATTTGTTTTATTATGGTTGCAAATATCAAAAAGTTTCTATATGTGACACAGCACCAGAGTTAAGTTAGGGTTTTTCAAAATGCTGACACGCCGAGCTCAAAAGGTTCATCATCACTGTCCTAGAATAATCTAGGTCAACAGGACACTTTTACACTGGTTTAGATCATTCACTTGGCATAATACTTTTTATCATCTACTAGAGGCCTGGTGCATGAAATTCGTGCATGGGGTGGGGGGGGGGGGGGGATTCCCCTCAGCCCAGCCTGCACCCTCTCCAATCCAGATCCCCTCGGGGAATGTCCGACTGCCAGTTTAGGGAGGGGATCGGGTCTAAACCGGCAGTCAGACATCCCTCTCACAATCCAGGACCTCTGGCTCCTAACTGATCACCTGCCTGCCTGCCTGATTGCCCCTAACTGCCCCCCCTGCCGGCCTGATCACCCCCAACTGCCCCCCCCCACCAGCCTGGTCACCCCTCACTGCCTCCCTCTGCCAAGCTGGTCGCCTCTCACTGTCCCCCCTCACTGGCCTGGTTGCCCCCAACTGCCCCCCCACCCGTGGGCCTGATCGCCCCACGCAGCCTGCTGCTCAGTCATTTTGTTGCCCCTCACTAATTCCCTGCCGGCCTGGTCACCCCATGCAGCCTGCTGCTAAGTCGTTTGGTTGCCCCTCACTAACACCCCTGTGGGCTGGTCGCCCCACGCAGCCTGTTCGGTCATCCATTCGGTTGCAATGGTCACTTAGGCATATATATATATATATATATAGAGAGAGAGAGAGAGAGAGAGAGAGAGAGAGAGAGACACTAGAGGCCAGGTGCTTGAAATTCATGCACTGGGTGGGTGTCCCTGAGCCCAGCCTGCCCCCTCTCACAGTATGGGAGCCCTCAGGGGATGTCCTACTGATGGCTGGCCACGGCGGCCCAGAGCACACCCTGCTAGGCAGGTCCGCGGGTCCATGGGTCCACTGGGGGCCTTGCTCCCAGGGCAGGCAGCATGGCATGCCTGCCCGCAAACCCCCAGAGGGAGTGTCCTCGGAGCTGGGCGGCACCGCACTGCTGCCAGGGGCCTTGCTCCCAGGGCAGGAAGGCTCCCAGGGCAGGCTGCACGGCGTGCCTGCCTGCAAACCCCCAACAGGAGTGGCCTTGGAGCTGGGCAGTGCCGGGGCTGGGGGCAGGCTCTGCGCCCTGGTGTGTGTCCGCTGGGGCTGGGGGCGTGCTCTGAGCTGGTCATGATGCAGCCTCCTGAGCTGGTCGTGATGTCCTGGCCTAATTTGTATATTTCTCTCTTATTATATAGGATATTTAAGGGAAGGAACGAAGGGAAGTTGAAAAGAGGGGAAGAAAAAATGAGAGAACCTGTCACAGTAGTCCTGTTTTTTTTCCAGATCAGAGAAACAGAAGAGAAGTAGTAAAAGAAAATGTAAACTGCAAAATTACAAAGGCAATCTCTAAGATTACCTAAATAAACCCACATACTTACACACATTCACCTAAGTGCACAATAACAACTTTCACTGGCCATGGACAACTCTCCAAATTTCTAAACTTTAACCTAGTTAATAGTGAAGAATAAAACAGATAAACCACATTATGCTTTTAATAAAATCACTGTGTTTAAATTCATCATTTAGGAAACTAATTAAATGGCTTTCCTTCATATAACTTATAGTATATACATGAAACTTGGCCCTTATGGGTCAAAATTAAAAGTCAAAGCAGTTTACTAAACCCTACTCTTTTCTGTCACTTCTTTTCTCTAATCCCTTACTCATGGTTTTATATTCCTTTTTTAAAAAAATGAGTAAAGAAAAAAAAATCCGAGAAATACCAATTACTCCAGTATAGATGCTGATGGTAAACTAACAATTCATTTTATGACAAGGCAGAAAAATGAAACTCACATCATTTCAAGAATAAAGGTGTGCTTTCCCTGGTTATACATGTACTAGTGGCCCGGTGCACGAATTCGTGCACATTTAAAGGAAATTAATTAGAAGGTGGCTGGTGGGGCAGGACTGGGCTAGACAGGCCAGACACACCCTGGAGCCAACCTCCCACTGTCCCTCCCCGACCAGCCGCACCTAGGTTGGCACCGTGGCTCAAAAGGTGTCTGCAGAGTGAGCAGGGACCCTCTGGCATGTGGGGTCCCTCGGCCTAGCCTGCAAGGATCAGGCCAAAACCAGCTCTCCGACATCCCTGAGGTGTCCCAGAGTGTGAGAGGGTAGTCCACAAAGTTGCTGTCATACAAGGTGTGGAATATAAATGCAAGTAAACCAGATTTGGGGCTGACAATGCCCCAGCAACAACATAACTCACAGCCAAAGGTAGAATCGTGCAGCCCCGCGAGGAGTCGGGCTCCCTCCTCTCTGGTTTCGGAGTGCATCACCCGAGAACTGCTGCTGCCAAGTCACTGCAGCTCAGCCTCCTGGTGGTCAGTGCATGTCATAGTGACCAGTCAGACGGAGGGAGAAACACTTAGCATATTAGCTTTTTATATACATAGACTAGAGGCCTCATGCATGAAATTCGTGCACTGGGGAGTGGGGATGTCGCTCAGCCCAGCCTGCACCCTCTCCAATCTGGGATCCCTCTCACAATCCGGGACTGCTGGCTCCCAACCGCTTGCCTGCCTGCCTGCCTGATTGCCCCTAACCACTTCTGCCTGCCAGCCTGATCACCCCCTAACCATTCAGTTGCCAGCCTGATTGATGCCTAACTGCTCCCCTGCCGGCCTAATTGCCCCCAACTGCCCTCCCCTGCCAGCCCGGTCACCTCTAACTACCCTCCCCGGCCAGCCTGGTCCCCGGCAACTGCCCTCCCCTGCTGGCCTGGTCGCCCCCAACTGCCCTCCCCTGCTGGCCTGGTCCCCCCTAACTGCCCTCTCCTGAAGGCCTGGTCATCCCCAACTGCCCTCCCCTGCCGGCCATCTTGTGGCTGTGGGCGCCACCATCTTTGAGGGCATGGCAGTCAGTTAGCATATTCCCTTCTTATTGGCTGTGGGTGCCGCCATCTTTGAGAGTGGGACAGTCAATTAGCATGTTTCCTCCTTATTGGCTGTGGGTGCCGCCATCTTTGCGATAGTGTGAGGGTCAATTAGCATATTCCCTCTTTATTAGATAGGATATACAATCTAGTTCTGTCATTACATCTCAGACCACTAGGGAAAGAACACCTTCATTGTATAATATAATTTGTTTGCCAAAGGGAGCCTGTGCATTGCCTGTTCATATGTATCTTAATGGTTTGTTCATATTAACTATCTACTTTACTCATATAAACAACTTAAGGTAATGAGAGTAGGATGGAAGGCAAAAGTTAAGACAATTAAAATATCTAATTCTCCTATTATAAAAGTTCAAAATAAAACAATCTGAATCATCTACATAAGCATCTACTTTGGCATAACCAATTTAAAGAAAGATTTAATTATAGCTGTAATTTGCAACTTCATAAATAATCCAAGTTGTATAAAATAAATGAACCAATCTTAAAACAGCTGGAAATAGCCAAAGGCTACAGCTAAAAGAAAGCATTTTATGCAATTAAGTAACTTTGGCATTCACACCATACCAACCCTTTATATAGACATCTCCACCCACAGCTTAGCCTGACATCCACCATGCTGAGCCTGGTTGGTGTGAGAAAGGTTACTGCCACCCATCACTGTGAAAATTAATAGCTTTATAATAGCTGAAGAAATAAAGGTATGGTGCTGCAACCTTGCAGCAAATATAATTTGCTACCAAAAAAGCGTAGGCAAAATCCATTCATAACATCCTCTTCCCATGGCCACCTACAAGTTAATTCATTATTCAAACGACAAAGAGAGCAGCAGGCACACATACTCAGCCAATAAGTCACCATTATAAAAGCTGCATAAACATTTCCAACTCAATCATCTAAGAAAAATAAAATGAGACAGGAACAGGTTTCCCAAGCATCTCAGCAATAGAACCTGCAACAGCTTTAAAAGCAACACGATTAGATGCAAAAATGGGCCCAACAAATACTTTTGAGTGACTTGTGGAATAATTTATATAGCCCAAGTTTTCTCTAATTTTCTATTTGAATGTCAGAAAACAAAGAATGCAATCTGATTATAACTAGCAAGTATTTAATAGCTAAATAAAGCTACACCAACATCAATTTACAAAAATCATGTCAGAACCCCCTTAGGACTCCACAGCTTAAGTATGAGAAAAAGAACATTCCTCTCTGTAGTGAAAAATCAAAGTATAATCTGTCTTATTTCCCAGAAGTACCTATTTAAAGCCCTTTGAATATAAGTCCATGGCAATCACCCATGATTTTTTCTTTTTTTCTTTTTTTTTTTTTTGGTAGTTGTCTGCTCACCACCCAAAGTCAAGTCTCCTTCTGTCACCATTTATTCCTCCTTTACTCAATTCTACCTCCCCCACCCCCCTTTTTGTCTGGTAATCACCATATTGTTGCCTGTCTCTATGAGATTCTTTTGTTTGTTTGTTTTTGCTTAATCCCTTCCCTTCACCATATTCTTTCCAATAAGAAATGTATAAGAAAGATCTTCCTAAAGATGATTAAATTTATTGCTAGATGACTAAACTTAACTTATTGCAAATTTTCTTTTTTTAAAATATATTTTCAATAGGTGCTTCGAGAGAAATATTTTTTTAGAAATGATTTTATAGTAAAAATATATTTTCATTGAGAGAGAGAGAGGAAAGAAGAGGAAAGGGAAAGAGAAAGTGAGGGCAGGAGGGTGGGAGGGAGAGGGGGAGGGAGAGGGAGGAATGAAGGAAGAGAGGGGAGGGGGAGGGAGAGAGAGAGAGAGAGAGAGAGAGGGAAGATAGAAAAGATTGAACCCACAACCTGGGTATGTGCCCTGACTGGGAATTGAACCAGTGACCTTTCAGTGATACTCAACCAACTGAGCTACACGGGCCAGGGCTTTATTGCAAATTTTCAATGATCAACAAAAATTTTCAGAATAACCTATTGTATCTCAAAGGAAACAAAAACTGTTATTTCCCTCACTATGGAAGAAAGTGCTACTTTCCTATCCAATATACAAACACTCTTTTCTTCCTTCCTTAATAATGGAAATCCACTCTTTTGGGGCAGCAATACACCCAGTTTAGTTTCCCTTATAGCTGGATGTGGCCACATGTCTAAATTCTGGCTAATGAGATTAAATGATGTGTGGGATCTTCTGGGATGGTTGCTTATATGTGACTGACTCAACTGAAAGAATCTTTTGGCCCTTTACCCTTCCTCTTTGCTGCTACATGGAATATTAACACAATGGCTGAGCTCCTATAGTCACAGGGGTCTATAATAAGGTCACCTTAAAGATGGTTCTTGGAAGATGGAAACATTTTAGCTATTAAAATGATTATGGCCTTCCAAAAGGCACAGCACACAAACAAATACACATTATATCTATGATATTAAAATTACATGGTGGAAGTCTAAGACTCCTTGAGATTTTGCTTTTCCAGTCTAAGTAAGAGCTCACAAATATATAACTGCCAAAAATAGGAAACAAGCAAGATGTCCTGATAGATACATATATGAACAAACTGTAGTACATGCATAAAGGGGAGCATTATTCTACAATAAAAAGAAATGAACTATCAAGCCATAAAAAGACATAGAGGAACCTTAAATGTCCACTGGTAAGTGAAAGAAGCCCAAGTGAAAAGTAGTATGATGCTAACCATGTAACATTCTGGAAGAGGCAAAGCTATATAGATAGTAAAATTATCCATAATTGCCAGGGATTCAAGGGAAGAGGAGAGGGGAAGAGGGATAAAGAGGTACAGCACAGGGCACTTTTGGGGGCAGTGAAGCTATTCTACATGAGTGTAATGGTGGGCACATGACATCAAGCATTTGTCAAAACCCACAGAACTATACACTACTAAGAATGAAATCTAATGTAGACTAGGAACTATAGTTTATGATAATATACTAATATTAGCTCATCAATTATAACGAATGTACCACACTAATGACAGAAGAAATTCTGCGTGTGTTTGGGGAGGGTGGTTAGGATATGGGAACTCTCTGTACTTTCTGCATAATTTTTCTATAAACCTAAAACTGCTCAAAAAATAAAGTGCATTTTTTAAAAAGACTTGGGGAGCAGGGAACGGGGGGGATTGTGAGAGAGACAAGAAAGAAAAGGGTGAGAAGCACTGACCTAGTCTGAAAAGAGAGGCTCCAGCTATTTGAGTTTTAAACTATAACCCGCTTTCAGAGGTTTTAGAATAATGTAGAAATGGGTTCAAAACCTGGCATTGACTAAGAAGATGACAAGCTCTTTAACCTCTTTCAGCGTTGTAAAATGGGGATAAAAATTCTAACATTACATAGGGTAGTATGTAAAAAGAAGAAGGTTGTGTAAAATATAAGTGCACATTTAAAGTGCTCAGGCTTTGACAGAGGAGCTCAGTGAAAAGTAGCCTTCTACTTTCTTATCACAAAAACAGCAAAATTCATGTACATTTCATTCCCATAAAAGGTAATAAGGCATCTAGACTATTTTACCACTACTTCAATTTACCACAAAGGAAATCACCCTAGAAAAAAATCTACATTTTAAAAAAACTTGTAATATGACAATTGATAACTTCTGATAATTTTCACATCAAGTTCATGTGATTTGGTGAACAGTACAGTACCACATCAAAACAATCAACTTCCCTGTATTTTTACCCCTATCACAGGCAACTTCATAGTTGGTATAAACTCAAGACTACTTTGTCTACAACCCTGTACCAAATTATTCACAATGAAGAATAGAATGATGATAATGAGTTACTTTTAAAAATTTTAAAGCTATTATTATCACTCTGGAGTTCTATTTTTAAGTCAGAAGCAGTACCAGGAAAGAGTCCAGTGAAAAGGCTTACAGAGATAATCAGATAATGACTAACTGTAATACTATTCAACATGTAAAAATCACAGTAAGAACAAAAATTTAAGTGCTCAATTTTTCACAAATATGGTCCTCTAAGAAAGTTTCCTTAGTCCCATCAGAAAGAGAAATCTAAATAGAAAATTTATACCCATAAAGATTGACAATCTCCCAAGAAGTCAGAATCTACTAGATATTTTCTTAGAATCTACTCCCTAATATCAACATAGAAAAGAAAAAGTAGCAGAAACTTACATTCTCGTATTAAGTATAAATCATATTCTGCTGATTATTGCCACTTTTACTATCCGCATTTACCTCTTTTACCCAGTAATCTCTCCTTTTTATTTATTATATATCTACAACATTAAAAAATTTCATTTTTAAAAGGGCGAGGGCTAGGCCCTCCACCTTGCCCCAGGGTAAAAGCTACACCCTCCATCTTGCCCCAGGGTAAGGGCTACGTCACCTTGGCCACATGCTTGGCAAGAAGGTTCTTCCCGGAAGTCTAAGACTCTGCTAGCCACACCCAGGAACAAGACATCGACTTGCGCCTGGCGGCAGAGCACAGTCCTTTCTCCTCCCCTTACTCCAACCCCCCCTTTAAAACCCGTCTCTAGGCGGGGTTCTGTCTCTCAGCCACTTGGTTTGCCGTTGTGTCGGTGAGTCTGGTGGAGGGGAGCTCAAGCTAGCTTGAAATACAGATTCTTATGCTTTTGCATCGGATTGGCTGGCTCCCTGATGTGGTTTCTTGGGGATCCTGAAATCTGGGCATAACAATTTTCTTTTTCAAAATGTCCATTGGAAAATGCTTTGTGCTCCAAAAGAAAATGAATTATATAATCTTAAAATGATAAGTAAATCAGCCAACCACTCTTGTAATATTTCTAATCCATACTAAAAATAGCTAGTATTTACACAGCATTTACTAGGTGGCAGATACTAAGTACTTTATATATATTAACTAATTTGATTCTTGAAAAAAGTCAAGGTAAGTGCTATCATCAAATATATAAGAGTGGCTGGATGCTGTAATCTTAGAAAATATCAACAACAAAAAATTATGTAACTTCATCTCTACTGTCATCTGGCTGACAGTAAGACATGGCAATCATAAAAATACATCCTGATCACAGAGCACTTAGAATGTAAAAAAAAAAATGTTTGCAGCTCAGAATCTAAGGAAATAGGGCATTTCCATCACATTTTAGAAACGAGGGAACTGATGAATAAAATGGTTATGCAATTTATTGAAAGTTATATGGCTCACAGACTATCCACTACCTGACCACCACTATCCATTCTGAAAAGAGACCAACACAATGACATTATGATGCATAACAGAGAAAACACACAATAAAAATCAATTCTAATTCTTGACACTATTCTGAAAAAGTATTTCATAAAAAACTTTTACATTTGTAATATACTCATAAGAGGCATAAAAGAACCATCATTTTGATAGTAATATACAAGAGTATATGATGTTATTCATCTGACAATGTCAGGGAACCCCAGGAAAATTAGCTCATGACTTTAAAATGGTCATCAATTATTATTCTCCCCTTTTAATAAATGCAGCCAAAGATCTTCAGATTCCAAACAGATTGCTTGTGCAGTCAAATGCAGGCCTCAATCACCATTTTCATATTCCTACAATAGTCTAAATTCTTAACTGATGTGTCTAAAAATATTTAACCTTCACTTTAACTTTGTCATTCATGTGAAATATTCGTTGAAAACATAGGAGTGACAGAAAATTTATATTAACCAGCTTTAGAAGGTAATATGTAAATTTCCTCTCAACTGAATACTGCCAATAAACTTTATTCCCTAGGACTATATTTGGGAATTATTTAAAGACATAACAAGTAGGTAAAATGCATGATACTAGACTGATACTGGTTTGGACAAATCAATTTAAAATGAATCTTTGGGGTTACATATTTTATAATTTTCAACAATGTACCTGGACAATAATAATAAAGGGATTTGTTTTTGTTTTTTAAAGAAAGGTGACAGAAGAAAACAGAACAGAAGGAACCAAGAGGCAGAAAGGAAAGAGGAAGGACAGATAAAGGAGGAGACGAAGGGAAAGGAAAAAGGAAGGAAGGGAGGGAGGGAAGGAGGGGGGAAAGGGAGGAGAGGGGAGGGAAAAGAAGGAAGGACAGACATAGCTTAAGAATTAGACAAATCTTGACTGTGCTATCATGTAACGATGGACAAGTTACTCTGTTTCTAGAGAAGATCACCTGTGTTATAAAATGTTTGTAAGAATTAAATGAGAAAACTAACTACCTAATATACACTAGCTAAAACACTAAAGAGTAATTAAATATTAGTCATCTTCTTCTTCTCCATAGCTAACAGAGGATAAGGAAACACACGCTGCTCCTCTCCTAGGTGCTTCTGGAAAGTGGGAGAGAAGTGAGTACATTTCTACTTCCACAATGTTTTTGATTATCCAGAAGAGCAGAAATAGAGAATAAAAATGGTACCCACTCCAGACACATTATATGCTTTGACTTCATTAAAAAAGTATTTGTTACTGGTTTAACCAAATCATCCAAGTCGCAGGCATAATTTTTTGGCCACATATGAATTATTTCACAAAATCCTTAACTCTGCTGTTGAAAGTAAAAATATTTGCCTATTTGAAAGCATCATTCAGCATCTAAAGCTGACTCTGTTCTTAAAAGTAATGACAAGATTTTTCATTCTGTGAAATAAAACTCCAAAACTTTCAAAAAGTCAATTAAGAGTTAACAGGTTAATAAATTAACTCTCAGTATTATTTCCTATTATATATCCCAGATGATAGATGCCTAGCAATAGAATGTTGTTAGCATGAAAAGAAAAAAGGTAATGGGTATATATGTGCCTTAGAAGTGTTTCAGAAAATTTGCTTAGCCAACAGTGAAAATTGTGCAACATTCCATAGAAAAACAACAGAGGGAGACAGCAGAACTCATTTCAAATGCTCAATCCCTAACTTCCTTAAAAATTCAGTAATTGGGAAAAAAGGGCAGAAGAAAAAATTTCTGGAAGCAGAAACAGAAAAGAGTGGAGAGGGAGATTCTATCTCAGCCCCTGCAGTTATTTTAAAGTTCTTACAGAGAAAGGATCATAGATCTACATGAATCTCCTCTACAAAAGTTTATTCATTGAATTTTGAAAAAAGAAAAAAAAAACTTCAAATCAAGTCACAAACATTAAGAACCTCAGATTCTAAATAAAAGAAAAGTTAAGTCCCTCCTCGAGGATTAACTGCAGCATGCTGTCTCAAAATTTGGGAAATCAGAGTTATAGCCTTCACAAATTTAAACTCTCCCATGGTTTCCACTACATTCAGAATTAAATACAAATAAATGCTTGCCATAACCTCGAGGGGTCTTACAGTAAGATCTGGCTCCAACCTACTTCTCCAATGTTATCCCCACTATGCGCCAGACACAAAGCCTTTGATTTGTTCTTAACTGTCAAGCTTGTCTTCACTATAGCTTTACACATGTTATTCTCTGACCTTTATTGGTTCTCAGTTTAAATCAGGGATAGGAAACCTTTTTTCTACCAAGGGCCATTTAGATATTTATAACATCATTTTCAGGCCATACAAAATTATCAACTGAAAAATTACCCTGCTATATTTGGTCAAACATTGAATTAACTCACTCCTAATGCCTTGGCAGGGCCAGACCAAATGATTTCTCGGGTCTTATAGGGCCCTCGGGCAGGACATTCCCCACCCCTAGTTTAAATAAATCTCAAGGAAATCTTTTCTAACTGCCTTTCTCTTCATTCCTGAAGGAAAATAAGTAAAATTAAGATAACTAACATCTACTGAGTATCTAAGAGGCACTGGGCAACCCTTTGTATGATTTCCATTTAATCTTCACAATAAACCTCAGAGATAGACCAAGAAAGAAACTCAGAGATTAAATAGCTGGCCCAAGGTCACATGAGTAATATATAACAAAGCAAAGATTTGAGCCCAAATTTAATCCCAAACCCACCATTTTTCTGCCTCTCTATTTAAACAGAAAGAATCTTACTAGGAGGAAATGCTTAATTAAGTTCAGAGCTACAAAAAGGATGGTAGTTTACATAAAGATCTATAAACTGGCAGTCTGGATAATTAACTCTATTCAAAACCCTCACTTGGCATCTGTATTTCTTTTACATTAGCAATTAGCTAACTAGGATAATTAAAAAACAATGATTATTTCTTCTATGACTCAAAGAGTTCACAGGGCATATTTAAAATGCTGTTATTTCTCTTCTATACTTTATATATTTTGCATAATATAGATATTAATTATTTAACTTAGAGAAATTCTGAGTTTACCCCAAGGAGTTCAACTAGTAAATATTCAGGAATGTCATAGTTTTTTTTAAAAAAATAAAGAGACAAGATTTTTAACATTTTCTAATTAAGGTTAATAAATTGGAACAATATTGAGGCAATGTTAATTTGAAAAAGCAAATAAATCACTAGTACTGTGGGAATATGTCATATTTATATATATACCTAACTTTCCCAACTAGGACTAGAACATTCTAGAGAGCAGAGTCTTTTATCTATACAAGTTCAAAATACCTTGCAATGGAAGGACTCAAAATATTTTTAAATGCTAATTATTAGAAAAAAGAAACCAATTTTCTTTTATATCTTTTAGTTTTAAAATATATATCCACAAATTATTTAGTATACCTCCCATTAAAATATGAAGCCTAAAGTTTAGCAAAAGGAATATAGTCAATAATCCTATACAATAAAAGCATAATATGCAAATTGTCCCCTCGACCAGGAGTTCGACCAAGGGGCAGGGCCAGCAGCCAGGGGAAGGGAGGGACTACATGGCCAACAGCCGGCAGCCACTGGGGACCCTACAAGTACATGAATTTCATGCACTAGGCCTCTAGTATCATAATAACTATGTATGGTGCCAGGTGGGTTCTGGAAATATTGGGGAGGGGGTCACTTTATAAATTATATAATTGTCTAACCACTATGCTATACACCTGGAACTAATAGTATAAAATAATATTAAATGTCAACTGTAGCTGAAAAATAAAATTTTTAAGAATAAACTGTTTTTGTTCTAACCCTATCTATCATCTCACTACCATTAAAATAGTTTGCCTACGAAGAATTCAGTGGGGAAGTAAATATAACCTTAGTGTAAAAAAACATACCACATAGCCTAATTCCCCTGCCCTTAAGGGGGCGTAGGCTCAGTGACTCACTTCTAAGGAAAAGAATAAGACAGAAGTAACAGTTTATGATTTCTAAGACGGTCATAAAAGGCACTGCAGCTTCCGCCTTGCTCCCTCTTTTGGGTCACTAGGGACACTAGCAGCCATGTCCTGATGACACTAAGACAGTTCTACAAAGAGGTCCATGTGGCTAGGAACTAAGGCTTCCTGCCAACAGCCGTGGGGAAGGGAGGTCTAACAACAGTCATTAGAGTGAGCCATCCTCCTGCCCCAAACAAGCCTTCAGATGACTACAGCCTGGCTGACATCTTGACTACACTGCTATGACACCCTGAGCCAGAACGACCCTGCTGCTAACTGGCTCCTGAAATTCTGATCCACAAAACTGTGAGATAAAGAGAGGGGCCAAGGGTGGAGGGGAGTGTTAAATACAATAGATTTAGAATTTAAAAATATCTCAATTATTAAATTCCTCACCTTGTTTCTTATGGACATCTGCCTCAACCTGTTTCCTTTCCTAACACTCATCAGAATCTTGGGGAGTAACACAGCTATTTATTTAGAAAAGCACCCCACCCCCATGATCCTGTCATACCTCCCCTTGATTTGACAATCACTGATACAGAACATAGTTATCTAAAAATACGTGAAGTGCCCTTTAGATGTTGAGTACAGTAAGAAAGATAAGAGGCTTTGCCTGACTTAGCACCCAGGCTCTCCTAGGATTCCTAACTGGTGTGACTTAACTAAACCTCAGAGGGATTTCCCTATTCTCTCTTTCACAGGAGTGCTATGAACAGACTTTCATAGTGAGCAGGGCAAGAATCCTACCCAGCATTTTTACAGAAACTCTACTATACTAACATGCCTAATTACATATAAAAGACACATTTTCAAAAAAATTTTAAACAGTAAGTTACACAGCAACTTAAATTAATATCCCTCCCATCAAACATGCCCCCTCCCTCAAAAAACCAAACAGCAACAACAACAACAAAAGCAGGGAGCTATTTTCTGGTTTTACCTTTTTAGATTAAGAAAAGTAAATAACCTTCTTGCATACATGCCGCATTCAAGTTTGTCCTGCTGTTCACGGAATTGCCAGGTTTACTGGTGGCTGATACAATGTGACCAAAGTGGTCACCGAAAGGCAGCTGACAGGCATTTTGTTTCATGCCATTTAGACTTACCCCCCCACCACACACACACTTCAAAAAAGGAAGCAAAACACATAAGAGTGAAGCTAAGTAAGTCATCAGGCAAGTTTGCTAAGAAGCTGGAAGAGAAGAGAAGGGATGCAGAAAAAGAAGGGTGACAGCAAAGCACTGAGCTCTAACAGACTCCAAATTATACTCAACCCACCATTTTCAATGTCCCTGCCCCAAACTCTTGTAAATATATCATTTAAATTTCTGCATTGCAAAAGGTGAATGGAAGCAATTCACCATATAAAAGATGTACAAATCATACAATTAGAGCACTCATTTACCAAACCTCAAGAAAAAGCCATCCTTCTGTTCAACTTGCAACTCTACTAGTAAATTAAACATCCAGAGATTTCTCCCCTTTTAAACAGGAATTATTCACCAACTCATCACTGGGTTACTGCTTCTATTATAGTACTGAACTATTCGTTATTATTTACTTTCTCTTCTTTTAAACATGTATTTATATTGTGAAAAGAAAACAAGCTCATAGCAAAATTTCAAAATTCAAAATATAAAAAGTTATATTCTCCCACATCTGGACCTTACTTCTACTTGTGTGAGCTAATGGTAATCCAGTGTCTTGTGTATCCATTCAGTTAGAAAATATTTACTTTTCATATGCTTGTACTCTGTTTACTTCTAAAGGGAGGAGCCATACTTTACATTTAATTGTATCCCACCCAGCACCTTGCATAGTAGAAAATAAATATCTGTGGGCTTGATTTAATTGTGACTACAAAGTACCTGCTATTTATTTACTCTTGTAATTAACAATTCCAATAAGCAAAGTTTGCTTGTTTGCATACATTTCATGAAATAAATCTACAAAAAGTCATGTCATAGTGCCAACAAGATAACTGGAATAAAAAATATAAGGTATTTATCTAAATACAATAATAAAGTATTTGATCCTTCCAGGGGAAAAAAATCTTACGTGTCACACATGGTATCTTACCATAGTAACAGTTTGCATATGTGGAGGTAAATTATCCGGTAATTTATACTATCCTCACTTAGGACCTATTCACTTTGAGATTAGAAGTAACACTAACAAGTTTGTTTATCTGATCTTCAAGTCTAAAGAGTGATAAAAACTGTTATGTTACTATGACAGTAGGAAATTATTTTTTAAAGAACCTCAAAATGTAGAAACAAAAATCAGAAAAGCAGATGTAAAGGCTCAAGAAAAGGCCCAATGGGGATTTTCATATAGTGATGTCAAAAAAAAAAAGTCATAGTGATTAAGAGTAGGCTCTGTGGTCAGATTGCCCAGAATTCACTGTTACATTCTGCCACTCACAAGTCATGTGATCTTGGAAAAATTAAAATTAGTTTATTTCCTGGGAATAATCTAAAGATACTAATATCTAATTTGTGGGTTGATGAAGAAATAAGATAATAAATATAAAATGTTCAGCTTAATGCCAAGTATCTGGAAAAACCATCACCTCCACTACTCCCAATAATTATAAAGAGAATGTTAAATTAAGTTTGGTGTATACTTTCCATGAGGACAAAAGAATGAATTTGAATATTCCCAAGAAGCTTGTCATGAAAGGGTCTTTGCATTTAATGAGTTATACTCTAATTACCTGGAAATTTGATCATACAGATTCATCTGATAACCTGACAAAAAATACTACTTCTAATTGGATTTTAAATGTAAAATTTAAAAAAAAAAAAAGAAAGGGAGGAAAGAAAGAGGAAGTGAAGGAAGTAACACATGACAGGAAAAGTAAAGTCAGAAGATCAAAATTAATATTTGATTATATCTGCCCAATAAGGTAAAGAAAACAATATTTAGCCTTGAAGTTTTTTCCCCACATCGGTCTGCGAACTGCAGGGTCCCAGGTTCGATTCTGGTCACGGGCATGTACCTTGGTTGCGGGCGCATCCCCAGTAGCGGATGTGAGGAGGCAGCTGATGGATGTTTCTCATTGATGTTTCTAACTCTCTATCCCTCTCCCTTCCTCTCTGTAAAAAATCAATAGAATATATTTTTAAAAATAAAATAAAATAAAATAAAAGGGTAAGTTCTCTCTCACATAAAGAGGTGATGTGGTTGAGGTTATATTCCACTTCCTCTGAAACTCTTGAGTTTCATTCATATCAAGTGAAGTTCCAAAAATATATGCTCTTCCCAAATAATCTATTCTTGAAATTTTTAAAATCAGAGAAAGCACTGTCAATGACACAAAGGAATATTGTGTCATGATTACTTACTATTTGGGATAGAAAGAGTTAATACTGTTTTCGTTATTCCCACAGGGGAAAAAGGGACTACCACTTCCTTATGCCTTGAAATGCTTCCACTGCAGAACAAAAAGCACTTTTTTCATGCTGCCTAATTTTTAAGAGGCTATATATCTCACTAAAACTCAACAATAATTCAAAGCCACTAGAAAATGCCCAACTTAAATATAATATCATTAAATGCTGGATAATAGTGATTGTTAGAAGGAAAGTTACTTTAAAAATATGAATAAGCTTTGATAAAACTCGAGCTTCAAACCACTATATTCTCCTATCTGTGACACATTCTGGAAATAAAATTAATCAAAGATTAGCAGACTTGACCTATAATCTGCGGGTTATAATATGACAGAGAAAAAGAAGTTATAAAAATGAAGGACCAAACAATGAAAATCCGTCTTAATCTTCTAGCCGCTCTAAGTGGATGTTTGCTTCTCTTGCACTGAAGACCAGGCTTCAATCAAAACTCTGAGTCATTTTACTCAGACAGTCATGAGGAGGCCAACTGCACATGACAGCATGCTGTGTAATGCATGACACATCCCGTTTCTGAGCACAGACCTGAAGCATTGAACAAGGTTAACAAAGTCATTTATGGGAACTGAAAGAATGTAACTGTTAACTTCTTCTCTTCCCTCTCTTCATAATCTCCCATGGACATTAGAGAACAACTTTCAAAGGACAAAGCAAGTAGAAATCCCTTCATTTTTTTTTAACATATTTTTATTTATTTCAGAGAGAAGGGAGAGAGACAGAAACATCAATGATGAAAAAGAATCACTGAACAACTGACTCCTGCACACCCCACACTGGGGATTGAACCCACAACCGGGCATGTGCCCTGACTAGAAATTGAACTGTGACCTCCTGGTTCATAGGTTGAGACTCAACCACTGAGCCATGCTGGCCAGGCATTAAGTATTCTTAATAAGTACTCAATATGGAAGACGGTTGACTATACAATTTTGTACTGCTTTGCTCAAATAGAAGAGAGGTAAAAATCATGTTTCTAGTTTTGGCCTCCAAATTGGTGTTTTATTTCCTAAGACAAGGGATTGAATTCATCACGGTAATACACTAGAATGACCAAAGAGTGAGGAATAAGTTGAAAAAATGGGTTATCATAATACAAATAGTTCTTTCAGAACTTACAAGTTATAGTAAACAGACACAGGTGATGGTTTCCACCCAGTATGAACTCAATAGTACTCTACTATATATGCTGAATTAGCAAATGTCACATAAAACAGGATGAAAATGCATTCTATTGCATGTAAAATGTTTGTTCTCAAATGCCTTCTGTTTATACTTAATAAAATCATTTTCCACCATTTCAATACTAAGATAAAACAATAAACATTAGGTAAAACCTGTGTTAACCACTGTGATTGACCATAAATCTGGGTGAAATAACAGCTAGCTCTTTTCTATATCCATAAAAAGCACTGAGATACTAAATTTTCTACAAGATTAATGAAAACTCCATGCCCAGTTATTAGATTTCTAACTGACCCAAGTTAATAAGTATATGTCACTCATTGCATATGAAAAGATATCCCAATGCTTTATTTTTATTTTTTCTCTCTCCCTCTCCCTTCCTCTCTAAAAACCAATAAACACATATTTTTAAAAATCTGTACTGTTAATTCTTCCTTCATCCAAAAACTATATATAATTTTATATATTATAAGATATGCCAAAAATATAAATAAAAGTCCGAGCTGGTTTGGCTCAATGGGTAGAGCGTCGGCCCTGGATTCAATTCCGGTAGGGGGTGTGCAGGAGGCAGCTGATCGATGATTCTCTCTCATCACTGATATTTCTATCTCTCCCTCTTCCTTCCTCTCTGAAATCAATAAAAATATATTTTTTAAAAAATTACATATACATATATATAAATAAAACATTACTGGTTATTAAAGTCCCAGCTCTCCAATATAGGTTTTTCATGGACCACAAAGATACTTGTTTCTAACAAATAGTACAGGCAGTTCATGAATCATTCGTTTTGAATCACATTAAGATGACACGGGAGGATGCAAACAGATAAATGACTTCTTGTGTCAATTTTGACACCCATTTTCATTGCATTCCTACTACAGTCTTCATTCCTAAAGACCTGAAAAATTTCATTTTTCTCCATTTTTTACTTAAACATAGCTAAAGCAGACAGTATCTTTCTTTTTTTTAATTTAAAGTGCCTCCAAAATACTCAATTTTTTCAACTCCCATGTTGGCTTTACAAAACAAATGCACAATTCCACACTTGCCTATTTTTTCTTATACAGGACAAAAATAGGATTGCTGATAAAAACAAACTAACCACTCAGTTGAACATTTCATGAGTCTCAGGCTGGTGGCACCCATTCAGCCATTGATTTTTCTCAGCAGGTAACAACAGGACTCAGTTCCATGTATTCCATGCTCCTTAGAGAAGACTCAGAGTGACCTTTGTCTTCAAGGTATAGAACACCAAAAATAAAAACAAGGCAGTCCTACAGCCAGGCTTAAAAAAACATCTATCTCCAAAAGTTTCCAAAGAAACCCAGAAATGAAAAACTATATCAGGAAGGCTAAAACCAAAAATGAGGTGAGGTTAGGGGAAAATGCTGAAGATAAAAAAAAGCAGAGAAAATGTAGGGTTTCAGGAGAAAGAGTTTAATGACAAGAAATGACAAAAGAGAGCACTACTTGATTTCTGTTAGTAGAAAGTAGATAGAACACTGGATTGGAGTCTCTAACTCTGAGCAAGTTACAACCTGCTCTAGACTCAGTTTCTTCATCTATAACTCTATCTATTTCACAAAGTTGCTATGGGTAACACCGAAGGAGATATATATCATACATGCCCAAGAGCTACACAAATATACATTTTTAATCCTTAGTAAACAAAATACATTTTTTTTAAATATATTTTATTGATTTTTTACAGAGAGGAAGGGAGAGGGATAGAGAGTTAGAAACATCGATGAGAGAGAAACATCAATCAGCTGTCTCCTGCACACCCCCTACTGGGGATATGCCCTCAACCAAGGTACATGCCCTTGACTGGAATTGAACCTGGGACCTTTCATCCACTGAGCCAAACCAGTTAGGGCCAAAATACATTTTTTAAAAAGGAACAGTAAGAGGAAATTGGAAAAAGAGGAAAAAAATTATTCACAAAATCTATGAAGCTGACTTTACATAAAGAAAATATTGTGCTGATTTTCATAAAGCAGTTAGGGTAGGTCCCAGAAGCTGGAAACCAGTAAGTCTGCTGAAAGACTTGAAACTGTTTTTTGAAACAGGTGATTTGTGAAAAGCTGGAGAAAAGGGGGTTACTGGGATCCTGTTCTGACTCCAACACGTTAAAAACAAAACAAAAACAACTTGAAATAATAACACATACACACACACAAAAAAAAAAAACTTGAAAGAATCATATCATCATATTCCAAATCTTAATTATGCCTTATTTATAAGATCTTGCTATTTGCTTCACTCATGGTATATTTTAATTTTAAATATAAGTACATATATTTTAAATGCAGGTTTATTAGTTACTTGGAAGACATATTTAAGGGCTTTTTTAAACTAAAATATAAAAACATCATACAATGCTTAAACAGAATGGGTTAGAGTTGAGTTCATTTTGAAAATGTAATCTGATTTTGAGATGCTATCCCAAAAAGCTACTAAGGTCAAAACATCAACAATTATCAGTTACCAGTTACTTTATTACTTAAAGGTTTCCAGTTAACTCTGTTAGAGAAAATTAAGAGGAATAGTTTGATCTCTGAAAACACAAAAAAGGTAAGGGGACTATTTTGAGACCTAAAATTAAAAAACTTTTAGAACATTGGAAAATATTTTTGTGCTCTTTGGCTAGACAAAAATTTCTTAAGTAAAATACCAAAGCACAATCCACAAAAGTAAAATCTTGATAAATCAACTTCATCAAAATTAAGAACTTCTATTCTTTGAAGAAATTGTTAAGAGCATGATAAGGCGAGTCATAGACGGGGAAAAAAAAAACTGCAAGTCACATATCTGATTAATAACTTGTATCCAGACTAAATAAAGAATTCATCTAACTCAGTAAGAAAAACCCAATTTAAAAGTAGACAAGAGATTTGTTGTGACATTTCAATAAAGAAGATATATTGATGTCATGAAAAGATGCTCAACATCATCAGTCATCAGAAAAATACAAATTAAAACCACAATAAATATCACTACACACCTTTTAGAAAGACTAAAATTAAAAAGACTAACAATACTACGTGTTGGTAAGTCAGTGAAACTGGAAATGTGATACTCAGCCGTTCCATTCTTAGGTGTTTGCTCAAGAGAAATAAAAACTTATGGCTATAGAAAAACTTGTATGCAACTGTTAACAGCAGCTTTATTTGTCACAGCCAAAAAGCTGAAAATAACCCAAATTTCATCAAAAGGTGAACTGATATTTGTGCAATATCTATTCAAGGAAATACTACTCAACAATACAAAGAAATTAACTACTGTTACATGCAATAACACAGAGGAATCTCCAAATGTGCTAAAAGAAACCAGACTAGAAATAAGAATATATTGTATGATTCTATTTGTATAAAATTCTTGAAAATCCAAAAAGACGGAAAGCAGATCAGTGCCTGTCTGGTGATGGTGGGAACGGGAGAGGAAATGGGTGGGAGGCTTACAAAGGGATGCAAGGGAACTTTATAGAGGAAATAGATGTTCATTTTCTTGATTGTGGTGATGATTCCATGGTTATTTACATATTTCAAAACATATCAGATTACATTTTAAACATACATAGTTTGTTGTATGTCAAATATATCATATTAAGTTATTTTTTAAAGATGTATAAATTTATCTGAATGTAAGACTGTAACTCACTTCCCACTGCTAAACTGCCAGTTGCTCAAAAGAATCACAGATTCTAAAAAACTACCATCAGTTGAGAACTGATTCACATAGGTTACGATGCTTTAAGTCTGTGTCCTTGAAATATAATCCTTAGGATACAAACCATAAGGACAGCCAGGTTCAAGAGGAACTAAGATGAAAGTGAACCAGGACCATCAAGAGACCATATTCCTGGGCTTTTAGGAGAAAAAAAAAAAAGTGAATTCTATAGATATCCTAAAATATGTTATGTGGCCAACCTGTGATCAATGTTTTTTACCTGGTTCTATGAAAGTGGATTCTCTTTTTAGAATTACTGATACTAAAGTGGAGAGCCCCTTCAAATGTAAACCCTGGAATAAACAAAGCTATGCCCCAGATGAATATAACTTATGGTTCTTAAGACTGTGTTCTCTTAAATTTTGGTATTTTCACTGGCATGATCAAACATAAATAACAGGCCAAGAAAGGCATGCTTTTATAGGAAAAAACCTACTTTCATATTTTGTGTATTACTGCTAAAAAATATTTTAGATCTCTAACAGACTTTGTTTAACCTTTTTTAAATATAGAAATATTCACACCACTCACCCACATACAGTTTCTCATGTTGTCTACAATTAATAAACTTGGACACCTCTATGAAGATATTCGATATCATGCCATCCAAAGCAGGTCAAATGTGATTATTTTATAGTTACGGTTCTCTATAAAAACACATACTTAAATTGCAGCTTCAAGGTTCAAATTAACAAACATCACACTCAAAGGTTTTTATAACAAGAGTTTGAAATTTTTATCTGTGTGAAGCGAAATTATATAGTACTTAAGAGCATATGCTCAAGAGTGAACTGCCTGGATTCAAACTCTATTCAGCCACTTACTTAGGCAAGTCTCTGATTCCTCATCTATAAAATGAAGATAATAATAGTATTTATCTCATAGGGTAGTTATGAAGATTAAATAAATTAATAGGCATAAAGCACCTAGAACTGTGCCTTGCTCATAGTAAGCACCCAAAAAGTTTTACTTTGTTGTGTTGTTATAATTATGCTCATGAATCCTAATATGAACTAAATTATAGACTTTGGGTGATGGTGACGACTTCATCAATTGTAACAAATGTGCCACTCTGGTTAGGGATGTTGATAATGGGGGAGGCTACTAGTATGCATGTGTGGGGACAGGGGGCATATGGGAAATCTACCTTCCTCTGAATTCTGCTGTGAATCTAAATCTGCTCTAAAAAACAGACTCCATAAAAAAGAAAATTTGGTTAACTGGTTAATGTTCTATATGAACCATGATTTTTCAGAGTCCAAATCCTACTCCTACCCTTTTTTCCCCCTGAAGATTTTAAATCACTTTCGTCATTTATGTTAGTTCTTGTTATCATTCTTTGAATGTGGTTGTTTGACATTACAATAAACTTCCCTACAACATACCTAAATTGATGCCATGATAAAAACTCAGTCATTAACACATTACTATAAAAGGTATACACCTGTTATTCATCCAGCTAAAATTAAGTGAATCTATATTCAAATCATGTTCAGAAGAACTTTCATGAATGTCAATTCCTTCTTAATACTCTGAGAAACAGAGTAGAAAGAGGACATGAACAGCTGAGATGAAAACCACCAACTATGTTCTTCTTAGAGTACCTAAGACATTATGTGTCTGTGTCAAGTTATTTCTGTTGGAGCGTCTAACATAGTATAAATAAGGCCATGGTCATGGGTTTGACCTTTAGCAGACAAACTGCTTTGACTCTACTCATTCCCTTTCCTCATTCACTTGGGAACATGCCTTTAATCAGAAGGCGTACCACTGGAAAAACAATTCAAGTTTTTGAAGGGCCGCCTTATAAGTATTAGAACTTTGAGGACATTTGATATGTGCTAAGTAATGTTTAAGGCATCACATGAAATATATGTAAAAATACTGCAATATGTTAAAAGTAGCAACACAGAAGTAAAACTTAAAATATGAGCCATACTTTCATATACTTGTAGCAGTAATTGCTTTCCAGGAAAGTCACACTAAGTCTCAGGTCTTTAAAAATACTCTTCTAGAAATTCAGCCTAAGGAACAAGTCAGAAGTTCAATTCAAAGACTTGTGCACAAGGATAACTAGTAGACTATTAATATAAAAATTTTCAAAAATGTTAATGCCTAAAATAGGATAATGGTTAGATAAGTTATGTTAACTTAGTCATTAACAAATTATATTTCCTATTAGGAAACCTTGATAATAAAGCAATGTGATACTAGCAGACCAACAGAACAAAGTAGAAAATCTTGAAATAACCCAAAATCCAAATGGCAACCTAGTAAAGGATAGGGAGTCATCTTAAACCAATGGGGAAAGATAGATTATTCAATAAATGATATTAGGACAACTGGAAAGCTATCTTTCTAAAAATGAAATTATATCCATATCTCATACTTTATACCAGGATGACTTCCAAATGGATCAAAGATTTAAAAGCAAAAAAAATGAAAACAAAGAAGGACTAGACAAACCACGGGAGAATAATTTTCAACCTCAGAATAGAAAAGTCCATTCTAACTATGACATAAAAACAAAGGCCATAAAAAAAAAAAAGACATATATTCAACTGCATAAAATTTCCTCATAGAGAGGAAAAAAACACACAAAAAAATACTGACAACTCATCACAGATAAAGGGTTCTTTATTTAATATGCTAAGAGTTCCTACAAATTACTAAGAAAAAAATTCAACAAACTTTTAAAAATAGGCAAAAAAAAAAAAAAGCGGAATATAATTGAAGCCGTTTACAATAGACTAAATCCTTACAAAAATGATGACACTGACTCTACATCGACTGGTGATATGTGGTAAAACTGCTCATCTAGACATGGAGTTTACCTTCACCTCCAAAAGAGAGTACAGCTCAACTTCACTGAACCTCCTAACATTCATCCTCAACTTTAAAGAAGGGCATATGACATGGGTGAGAGATTACACCAGAGAGCTTCCCAGAACTGATTTTTTTTTTTTTTTGTAAATTTGAGACTTATGTAAACGTGATTTTAAACCATAATTCATGTTGTAAATCAGACTCCAGCAATTTTTGTTGTATGATTTTGTTTTTTGTAAAGGGTAACTGTCCTTGTACAAAATGCTCATATTTAATTATGAACTGCTTTAAATTATTATCAAAGTTATAAGAAATGTTTGGCTTGTTGTGTGACGCAACAGATATATAGACTTTTCAAGTCATGTTGTGTTTGGACACGGGACAGAGAGAGCAGCAGCCATGTCAGCTAGACGTTCAACTGTGCACATGATTATGGAGAAAAATTCCAAAATCTTATAAAGCTGAGCATCCAGGAAGTTAATTGGAAACTATCTTAATGTTCCTGGCAGTGGGACTGGCATTGTTGATAAAGCTGGTCCCTTCATTTAATTGTCTTTTAGGTTGTCCTCTACTTGTTGCCATGAGTATTGCAGGTTATACAGTAAATTCATAAGAATATCAATCTTGGGGCTAAAATGCCTTGATTCTTTGCACCTCTTTTACAAGTCCTTACATTTAATTATTAATTGATAAGCAGCAGCTTCCTACAGATAGTAGGAGACTGCCACACTTTGCTGTCATGATTGGCTGGGCCTGCTGCTGTTCCTAGTAAGATATTCTCAATTCCATTTTATCAATAAAGCTTGATTTAACAAACAAGGGGGAAAAATATGCACAGTTCACAGAAAAGGATATATTTAAATGGCTCTATGAGATATTCAATCACGCTTACTGTAAGAACTATAAAATTAAATTAACACCATTTTTTACCTTTTAGATTGTCAGATTCAAAAACTCTTGCTAATTTCCTATGTGTAGGAAAGTAGGTACTCTCACACACTGCTGATGAAATGTAAATAGGTACAAAAAGAGAAAGCAATTTGGGAATACCTTTCAAAATTACAAATATGTACATCTTTGACATAGAAATTTTATGAATTTTTCTAATAAACTCACACTCAAGCAAAATGACTTATATTCAAGATTATTCACTTGTACCAGAAAACTTGGGGACTGATTAAATAAATTACTATTCATCCAGGCATTATGCAGCCATAAGAAGAATAAGGAACTGCTTTACAAACTGACAAGAAAAATATATCCAATTATTAATAAGTGTGTGTGGAGGGGGGCTGTGAAGGAGAAATTAACACAAAGCGCAGATGATTTCCTGTAATGGGTTATCATTTGTGTAAAAAAGGAAAAAAGCAAATGCACAGTAAAAATCATGACAGTATTAATTCAGATATAAAGCAATCAACAACAACTGGCTCCAGGCTCCCAGAACACCTAGCCAACCTCTTCTGCAGGCCTATTCCAGTCATTTCATTAACCTCAGAAAAAAAAAAAACATAGTATTTTTTAAACTAAATTTCTTAGACCCCACTCTTGGCAGAGTTTTTACGTAGCTATTTACCTGCTTCCATGTGCATGAAATAGGTATGGAAGGATATGCAGGAATTTCAAATATTTATTGATTGTGTAGAAGGGACAATGATTGCCTGCCAGATGGCAAGTGAGGGGTGAGGAGTGACGGAGGAGGGGAGAGAGACCTCATGGATACCCTTTATATCTTTGGAAAAAATATAAATATTATATGTATAGCCTATTTTTTCTAATTAAATTTAAAAATAAAAACATTTGAAAAAATTTTAACATGTTCAAAATCCTAAGAAAATACACTGTTAGAACAAAAGCAGGAAGGTAAAATACATACAGTATGATATCAAATATGTACCAAAAAAGTACTTCTGCACACAGAAAAGACTGGAATAAAATACAATAAAATATTAAGAGAATATCTATCTCTGAGTGATGGAATTACAGGTGATTTTAATTTTCTTTGGATTTTCCTGTAATTCAAATTATATTCATGGATTATATTCATAATTAGAAAAATGTGTTAATTTTTTAATTATATGAATCAGAGAGGTTAGAAATTAAAATGGAAGGTAGAAAGTTATTAGGTATTATCCAGGGTTTTAAGCATCATAAATGAAACATTCAAATTCCCTTAAAATATCACTTCCAATAGCAGAATACAGAATTTATGGATAAGGAATTTAGGAAAGCAAAGATTAAAATATATTATCTGTCCTCTAGTCTACCTCTGAAGGATCACTCTGGAGTTATTCTCATCCTGCTACTTTCTGGATGTTTTGTCCATTTTTGTTTTCTGTTATCTAGGTAATGGCATTTCCAGTATTTCCCTTAAAGACTGTGAAACTAACAATCTGCTATTTCTCAGTGTGCAGTGTTCCTGACCTCCAACTTTGAAAGGCCATCTCCCTAAGGGAAAGCAGTAAGATCTACAAGCTATAACAGGCGGCTGAGGAATCTGAGGTTGAGTTCTAATCCTGACAAACTGTGGAATTTGTCTCCAATTTTGGGAATAAACTAAACTTCCTGAGCCAGTTTCCTTAATGAGGAAACTTAAAGGATTGTTTTGAAAAGTATTTGAGACTATCAACTTTAAAGTTTCTTTTTTAACTTTTCACACTATACTTCTGAATTTTGTTTGCTTGTCTTATGTTAAATATTTTCCTCTCTAAATTTTCACTCTCCCAACTGGTGTCTACCAGTCTTACCCATCTCTTACACTCAGGACAGGGAGTACTTTCAGAAGAGAAGGCCTACTGAAAATGACACCGTGTGAATAGAATTTGAGCAATACTGAAGACAATTTATGGAGAAATAAGAATGTAATCAGGTGCCGAAACCGGTTTGGCTCAGTGGATAGAGCGTCGGCCTGCGGACTGAAAGGTCCCGGGTTCGATTCCGGTCAAGGGCATGTACCTGGGTTGCGGGCACATCCCCAGTAGGAGATGTGCAGGAGGCAGCTGATCGGTGTTTCTCTCTCATCGATGTTTCTAACTCTCTCTCTCCCTTCCTCTCTGTAAAAAATCAATAAAATATATAAAAAAAAAAAAAAGAATGTAATCAGGATCTAAATTGGATCCTTATGAGCAAAGTAGATGCAAACAACTAATTAATGTAACCTACACTTGGAAAAGGAAGGTAACTCCTAACATCTGAACTCCGCTGTTGAGACAAGGAAGATGCTAATTCCCGTATGACCATCCAGCAAATGAACTTTTGTCATGCCTTCAAAGGCTCCATTTTTATTTCTTTTTCTTTTTACCATACAGTAAACCCACTAACACCACTGTACTGAGCCTCAAGACATCTTTCTACTTTTCCTACTGTTTTTGTATCATGTACCTCTTGATGGATGCTTTCTCACTAGAAAATAAGCTACATTAAATCTGTAAAGGATACTCTACCTACCGGTCTTAAGAAGCACTTGATAGCCTTTGGGAAGAAAGGTGTTGTTACAAACATCAGAGAACAATTATCCCTCTGCCAAGACTAGGTGAAGCAATTTCAGCACACTTTAAACTCCTCCTTCTGGTTAACAAGACCAAACACCTCTCTGGTTACTTAAAAGTTATTCTAATAGGGAGGGACAAAGGAGCAGCCAGCTAAATTTTTTCTGGATTAACTCAGTCATTAGTTGAATGCTTTTTTTGTGGTTCACCTACTTAAAAGGTGATCAAATCACGTTGTGTTACCGAAGAGAGCAACCTGCAAAGAACAATTACATAAACTCTGCTTCAGCTTACCTCATCCTTCTTTCTAATGAAACAAAGCATTAGAAACCACTGTCTTACCATCATTGATTTCCTTAGTATCCTCAGTAAAGCCTACTTTCTTTTTCATGTGAATCCCTTTTCTTTTCCTTAGCAAATCAGAGAAAATTATTGTTCATTCAACATAATAGGACACAACTCCACATCATTTTTTAAAATGTATGCACTGAATTTTATCATCTGAAGAAGATAAAGGAAATCCTTATAAACTATTCTCAAATAGGGGCATTCTAGAACTTCATATTATTCATGTCAGAAAATTTGTACAGAACCTCAATTCCATACCTGCAATTCCTAAATCCAAAAAGCTCGGAAAACCTTTTTTCAATAACCTCTTTAGCAGTAAAATCTGACCTGCGCTAACATTATTTATAGTCTTATACCACACTTAGTGTGAATATTCATTTATTTAACTGCAGAAATATTTAACACAACCGATTCCTGAATGTTGCTCCAGACCCAGCTAGGGGGTTAATGTCACTGAATATATACAATATTTTCTAAAATAAAAAAATTTTGAATTCTGAAACACTCGAGTCCAAATGGTTTTGGAAAAGGACTGTGGATGAATAGTTTCATTCTTTGAAAATATTTTTATTCTTTGAAAATGAAATATCAATAAACCAACATGACAGAGGATAGAAAAATACTAAGAGTTTATAAAGGAAACTGTCCATCTGTAAACATTAATAGAACACATGATTTAAATGAGATCTATAAATTATCTTTCAAAGAAATAAAGGGTTCATTGAAATCAATGTAATTTTAAATAAATAATACTAGTATATCCTTAGGCATTCTTTCTTTTTTTTAACAATTTTATTTCGTTATGTTTTTTTAATCCTCACCCAAGGATATTTTTCCATTGATTTTTAGGGAGAGTGGAAGAGAGAGGGAAAGACAGAGAGAAACATCAATGTGAGAGAAACATATCTATTGGTTGCCTCCTGCATGGGGCCCAGGCCGGGGAGGAGCCTGCAACCAAGACATGTGCCCTTGACCAGAATTGAACCCAGGACCCTACAGTCCGCCTGCCGACGCTCTATCCACTGTGCCAAACCGACTAGAGCCTTGAAAGTTTTCCTATTTCAGGGTACTCTACCACCCATACAATCAGTCAGGTTGAGATCTGGATGGTCAAAGGAAAGATGGGTCAACATTCAACAAACACTGACTTACCCTGAGCAACGTGTATAAAATGTATTGGAGATCATGGGAAACTGTCAACATTCACAGACAATGCCATATCCTCAGTACTGAACTCAAGCTTAAGATCCTAAGAATCTTTAAAGTACTAGTATTAATGCTCATCTATAAAACTTCAATTAACAGTATTTGAGGAAATTAAAACACTTAAATAACATGAACATATTTGGGGATGTACTGGATACACATTCACCGATTTTCCTCTAGCAAGCAATTCGCTAGAGCATACAAAACTTTTAGTCTTGCTTGAATAATATTCATTTACATATTAAAGCAAAACAGAAATGGTAGGGTTCGTATTTAAGGCATTGAAGAATGAATGATTTGCCAAGAATATTCAGTTAGTTATGTTAAGAATATTTTTGTATAAGGTCAGTTAGTCACATCTGATTCATACTGGACCAAAATGAAACAACTTCCTGGACTTGTTACTGCTTGTAACATTTTGAGTAAATATAAAGGCAGAGTTTCTAAAAGTGCAATAAAGCATATCTCATCCTTTGTCTGAATTTGTGAAGCATAAGCAATATTATTTCCTTCACCAGGTAAAACTTCTGCCCCCATCAACTCATATCCAGTTCATGAGACCTTCTTACCAAATTCCCACTGTCATACTTCTAGAATTACATGGTATTTAATGCAGTATAATTAATTCCCTTTTTCTTCTGCTTGCTGAAATAGTTCCAGCCTTTAGAAATTTTAATAATAAACAATGAGCTGTATACTAGCTTCATAGTAACCAATAATGTTGATATTATATATTTTATTAACTGAATATTTTAGTAAGTCCTACTGATATTATTAAAATTAAAAACTGTATGATTTCTTGGTGATTGCTTTATTGTGATAACTATAGTTCCAAGAATACTCCTGTGCATACACTTGCAGACGGGTCTTACTGATGGGTGCCACGCTCCAAGACAGGCACTGTTGCTATAGACTGTATTTCAATTTCTCCCAAAGGGTGTCCTACACTCGCTATCCATTCATGGTAAAGTAGTTGACTTTAATGTTCTCATTGTTTACCAGAAAACACAGAGAGGCTGCCTTTGCCGCTCCCGTTTCCTTTTGCTAGCCTGCTGAGCTTTTTCAGCCAATTGACTCTGCTTTGAGGCTATAAATATCTGAAAAATGTTCTGCATTTGATGCTCTTGGATTCTGCATCCATATTTAGCTGTTTGTGGCATGCCTTTGTTTAAGCTACTCTACCACCCATACAATCAGTCAGGTTGAGATCTGGATGGTCAAAGGACAGATGGGTCAACATTCAACAAACACTGACTTACCCTGAGCAAGGTACCAATCTGCGAGACACAGTGACAATAAAGGGGGTGGCAAGATAGGAATGCAAAGATAATCAAGACAGATTCCCTGGTGTCAAAAATTTCATAGTCCTGACAGGGCATGGACACAACTGATTGTAATACTGAAATACAACAAATGAAACATTTTACAACTAAAAGAAAATGAAAACTAAAACAGCATAAATTTTTCTCTTAGGTATGTCTCAAAGATGTGCATTTGTGTTTTAAATATAGATCCACCTATTATAAAGCTCTGAACATATTCCAAAAAAAGTTTTCCAATCATGACAATGCATTACACAAAACTCTGGAGATTATATATATATATAGATGATCTATATCTATATAGATCATCTATATCAACTTTGGCAATAGCTAGCTCAAAACAGTGCCTAGTCTTCCAATTCTGTGAGGTAAACTAATAAAATATCGTTTCTAAAAGTTTCTGTTAAGATCCTCTTTGGGGTGGGGGTACTTTTGTCATTGCTGTTTGTTTGCTTATTGGTTACAAAGATTCGTGTTCTGCAGAGCATGTGAACCATAGCCAGAAGCCAGCAGCACTTAATACAGCTCCTTTTTGCACCCTATTCTAAGTAAAATCCACATGGCTATTTCAGGTTAGGTCTCAAGTGAATGAGCTAGACTTGAGCACGATCCCCATCCCCACCTTCCTATCTTGTGAAAACATTCCAAACAAATATACATCTGCCCTCAACATTCCTTCTTTCAAAACTCAGTTCACTGACCTCTTGATAAAAGTGCTCCCCAGGATCCTCTGACAATCATGATTTAAATGCATTCAGGGCTTGCCTGATGCCTAACCCCAAGAGTCCGGCTGAAATTGGCAGGCCTAGCTGTAGGTAAAATAATAGGGCAGGCCATAGAATCAGACAACTCTAAAGCTAAAATGGACCACAGATACCAATTACTCCAGATTCCACATTTTACATAGAAACTTGGACCCACAGAGTTAAAATTACTTGCCCAAAGTTAGACAGCCAATTTGTGGCAAAGCCAGAACAAAAAACCAAGTTCTCAACCCCCAGTTTTATACTCAAGATTTCTTTAAAAAAAACATTAGACTTACACTCATCAAAGTCTCTTTAAATTGTGTAGAAGAATCCAGATGTTCCAAAGCAATCAGGATTTTGAATGCCCAAAACAAACAAATAAACAAGACCACCAAAATGAACTAGTGTTTTTCAAATTGATTTTCTACATTCTATTATTTTCCTTCAAAGCTTTTCAAAGAGTTATGCAATAGGCAACTTAAAAACTACCTAAGAACATAAAAAGCCAACAGTCATTCAGATAGTTTTGGAATATTTACATCAAACTAAAGACAACAAAGCAGTATCCAGGATGAGTTGCTTTAGTTTAGAGGAAGGAAAGTAGCAGTTCTGGACAATAAATAAAAACAACCTCTCGTTAATTGACAGGGAAGACAAAAGTTACAAAGCAGTAGAAAGTCTGCAACTTGACACTGAAATGAACACTGTATGAGACAGAGACCACATATGTATGTGTCTATGCACACACATATTTAAGAATCACACACACATGTTTAAGAATACACACACACCCCTCTCACAAATCTAGCCCTAGGAATGGACTACAAAAACTAACACATATTTTTATGGGTTGCATGCAAAGAATATTAGTTAACCTAGGTCTAGAAAACCCAGAGAGGATAGTTTTGGACACTTAAATACTGAATTATTATTCTTACAGTAACATGGCCCTATCTCTAACTTCATATAAAAAACAATATGCCAAAGAAGTGCGTAAGGATAGAAAAAGACTAGCATGGGAAAACCTCAATATATACTCTAATTCAAGCTAATTTTCAGATTCTCACCAACCTTTGCTATAAACTATTGGCTAAGTGGGATTAGCAGGTGGATGGAAAGTCAGGCCCTAACGTTTTTAATCGGCTGAGAATGAACTGGGTGCCCTTGCATCACCTCCCACTTGTTGTCTGTAATTCTTCCAGTTAATTAGAAAAACATCAAGAAACACATACACATCAAGCCCAATACCAAGTGGTACATACATATATCCTTAAGAACTGGTTATAGGAACGGCTGGACTTTTCAGAACTGAAAGAGCCATTAAGAGATTATCTAATCCCCTCCGCTCATTTTACAGATGAGGAATCAGAGGTCGAAAAAGTGACCGGATCTGCCCCAAATCACGTTAAGACATTTAGGAGCAAGAACTGAGACAAAAACTCCAATCTCTGCCCTCCTAGTCCTGTGAGCTTTCTCCCAGGGAGAGGCCTGATGTCTTGAAATCAGCTGAACTATCCAGAGAGACAACTTCTAAGTCTCGGTCTCTCTTGGACAGGAAACACATGCCCTGTTCAGAAGGATGAAGAAAGAAAAGGTAACGATGTACTTGACCGCTACCGGCTCAGATGTACATAACCGCCGGGTAACACCCTCACGCTGTGTTTGCTCCCGGGGGCCTCAAGGTTGCCGGCTTAGACTCAGGTCAGCCCCAGGACTAACGTCTTTGGTGTCCACGCCAGCGAGGCGATAAAACATCCCGACCTGCCAATAGTTTGGAGCGCCGCCTGCTCAGTCCTCCATACCGGGCGATACACGCTGGGGCTGGGAGTTTTCAAAACCAGCACGGTTTCCACGAGGCCACGAGGCTCACCCTCGCAGGACCTCATCATCCCGTTTTCCTGAAAGAGGTGGTTACCCGGGGAACGCAGAGAGGGAAAGTTTTCGTGTGTGTGCTCATCGCTTTTAACTTGCTGAGCAGCAGCCCAGTCACTTTGCAAAGGGAACCAGACACAGACGGCAGTGCGGTCTGCAACCGTCCACGCCAGCGGGTCTGGGCGGTTGTCTTCGGAGAGTGAGGTTCAGAAAGAGGTGACAGATGAGCCTTTTCCCACCCAATACACACGTGTGCTGAGCTCCTTCCTATCCTGGTTTCCAGCCTCTCCTGGATCCAGAGAAAGGAAGGACCCCCACCCCCCACCCCCTTCACTGGATCGCATGGTGCGTTCCATCAGACCTTCTCGAGGATCGGCTGACAGTTCCCCCGAAGTCATCGCCTAAGAATTAGGGCTGCAGAGCCCAGCTCTCCCTTCAACCCCCGGCCGGTGCCTGAAGGGGTCCGGAGACCACACGGAGACAGCGCTCTACCCAGAGGCTCGCCCGGAGGCACTGGTCCGAAAGGCGGGGGACCCCGGGACAAAAAGGGACGTGGGAACCGGACCCAGAAGGGGGGGGGGGGGAGCTGAGCGCGGGGCTGGCACGAGCCGGGCAAGGAATGCCCGCCTCGCCAAAGGGGAGAAACACCGGCCTCTCGGTCCTTACCGTACACGCGGACCCAGCCCTGCTGCTGGCACACCGACTCCAGGAGGATCCGGTCCAGCATGCCACCCGCCACGGCCCCGCCGACGGGGACGGCCGCGTCCAGGTCCTCCGGGGGCAGCGGCGAGTCGGACTCCAGTCCCGAGAACATCTCCGGCCAGGACAGCGCCTCCGCTCCTCCGGACGCCGGCGAGAGCTCCATGGTGCCCGGGGGGGACGCGCCGGGGGGCGGGCGCAAGGCTCCGCGCCCTGCCTGCGGGGAGGGGAGGAGCGCGCGGCGGGGCAGGGACCGGGCGCAGCCGGCGGACGCGGCTCACCGCCTTCCCCGCCGCCCCCTGCCCGCGGCTCGGGCGCTGCAGCCCACCTGCAGCCGGCGCGCGGGACCCCGGCCGGGAGGCGGGTCCAGCGTGGCCCCGGCGGCTGGGGGGTCGGTCCGGGCTCAGGTGCGGGTCCCTCCCGGGAGGGGACGAGGAAGGACCCGGGAGGGGCGGCTCGCCCGCCAGCCCCCTCAGAGCCGCCTCCCTTTAAACCCCGGCCGGCGTCTCCCGCGGCCGGAGCGGGGCTCGGACTGGAGATGGAGCGCGGCCCGCAGGGCTGGGCTGGGGGCGTCGCCGCCAGGGGCCGCCCCCTCCGACCGGCGCCCGCCGCCTCAGGGGCTCCGAGTGTCCGCTCCCTCAGCCTGAGGGGAGCCGATGGCCCCGGGTTCTCGCCCTCCTGCCCTCAGCCCCCACCCCTGGAACGAGCCGGCCCGCCCCCCTAACTCTCAAGCCACCGCTGCCGTCGCGGCTCCGGCTCCGGCTCCGCCGCAGATCCCACAAGCCCGGCAGCCGCGGCGGTGGCGGTGGCGGTGGCGGTGGCGGCGGCAGGCGGCATCCCAGGGTGATAGGCCGGAGCAATCGAGCGCCGAGCGCCGGCCGCGTGTGCAGTCAGTGATGAAGCGGAGGAGGAACTGCCGCCCGAGGCAGGACAAGTCGAACACCGAGTTATTCATCTAGCCCGTCCCGCCTCCTTTCCAATTACTTTCTTCGCAACCGCGGTGCAGTGCGAGGTCCCAGTCTCTCCAGCTGCTGCAGAAGCTTAATGTGGAGGCGGCGTGGGGAGGCGGAGAGGAAAGGGGGTGCGGGAAATTTAAAAAGGAAGAAAAAGAGCTTCCCTTTCCCATGTCCCCACCCTTTTCCTTGTATGTATGTACGTACTTATTTACTTATTTGAACGAGTATTTCTTATTGGACGAAGGATTGGAGAGGCTATTTTATCTTACAGTCGCCCTGGGGGGGAACTCCCTCTGTCCCAGAGAGGAGACTTGGCGGCGGGGTCCGGGCTGTGGGATCCGCGCTCCGCGCCCGGTCCGCGCCGAGGCTGGACTTGTCATCGGTGGGGAATAGCAGGCTTAGGAAGTGTGGTGTGGATGGATGGACGGGCCTCGCAAGCACATGGACTGCCCAAAAGCCCAGTATTAACCAAACATGTTTCCCTCCTTTTTTCTTTCTGCCTTTGATCTTTCTGCAGTATGTTGGCTTTTTTTCCTCTAATGATGTCACTTGAGTTTTATTTTTGGTCTATTTGTAGACTCCGTCTTCCTTGACCTTGGCTTTAATTTTATGCCCACCCAAGGCGGTATTCACTAGTTCTGGTTTAAGAGCCTGCCGGCACAGTAAGAAATAGAAAAGTAACTACTTAGTGCCTTGCACATAGTAGGTCTTCAGTGTTTTTGAACATAGCTACTTAAAACGGAGCAGAAATCCCACAAGTATATGTTGCTTTTTTTTTCTTTTTACACTTTGGGGGGGCGGGGGAGTATTTAGTATCCACCCTCCCCCATTTCTCTCTACTTTGCACAGAGACTGGTCTACAATGGGGACATTTTCATGGTCTGGTCTTGTGGTATTCTGGTGTGTTAGTTGGTAGACTTATCAAGAGCTCTGAGGATGCATTTGTAATTTTATTCAAATTCTTATTTAGAATAACAGTATTTCTAAGCAGAAAGCGACCTTAGAAATTAACTCATCCTGCCTCTTATGTAACAGGTGAGGAAACTGAAGAAAAGCCAGGTTACCTGGCAAATCAACCACCAGTACAAATCTCAATGAGAATGGTTACTTCAACTTTATTCCCTCAAGAACCTTTTGTGGATAAGCTGGTTGATATGTGGCTTGGTGATATATTTGGAGTAGTCATTTCCAATATCTAGAACCCTGATTTCTTATCTAACTCCACAGTCAGACTTCCAAGTCTAAACTGTTGTATTTTTCAGTGCTTGAGTGGACAAGGGAATGTGTTGAAGCTAGGAGATTACAGGGAGCCAGAGCATTTTTATTTATACTGTTGAAGTCATGGTAACAAGTCAGAGAGCAAGTGAACAATGGGCATCAGAAGTACAAATTTGAGCCGAAACCGGTTTGGCTCAGTGGATAGAGCGTCAGCCTGCGGACTGAAGGGTCCCAGGTTCGATTCCGGTCAAGGGCATGTACCTGGGTTGCGGGCACATCCCCAGTAGGAGATGTGCAGGAGGCAGCTGATCGATGTTTCTCTCTCATCGATGTTTCTAGCTCTCTATCTCTCTCCCTTTCTCTCTGTAAAAAATCAATAAAATATATTTAAAAAAAAAAAAAGAAGTACAAATTTGAGTGTCTCTTTATTAATTAATATATAAGGAATTTATTTACCCAAGCAATTATCTCAAAGCAGCATTAGGAGGGGTGTATGAAACAGGGTTTTTTTTGTTGGTTTTTTGTTGGTTTTTTTAAGCTTGCTCTCTCAGTGGCATTATCCATTTTTGAGCTGAAAAGAAAAGCTTCTAAGGCAGGGGAGGTGGGGGAGGCGGGGAGATCAACCAAAGGACTTGTATGCATGCATATAAGCATAACCAATGGACACAAAACACTGGGGGGGCGGGGGCGGTGAAGGCATGAGTGGGGAGGTGTGTGTGGGGGGGGGAATGAGGACACATATGTAATACCTTAATCAATAAGGAAAAATAAATAAATAAACATTAAAAAGAGAATAAAATGTGCCATTCCTTAAAAAATGAAAGAAAGAAAAGCTTCTGCCAACCCCCAGTTATCCTACTTTCTTCATCCAGATTCTCCAAATCCTGGTCCCTGCTTCACCTCCCCATCCTAACCTCAGACTAGCTGCAGTGGTTATCTAGTTGCCTAAGTAATAGTATGTCTGGAATTTACCTAATGTTTATAATTTAAAGAGAAAATATTTTAACCACCTGAACAATAATTCTAGGAGATAAACAAAACCAATATTTTTTAAATATCCATTTAGACAATGGAAAAAAATTGGAGCATATAATTCTATTAAGCAACCTACCTAAACATAGCTAGTTAGTAGACAGATTAAAACCCTTGTCTCCTAATTTTTTAATTCACTGTTAGATCTAAACGCCTTAAGGGTCTCCTTCACCTCTTGGAAGATAGAGTTGTTCTAACACTTTAGAGCCAAAAGTAAATATTTAATGGTTTTTGCAAATTATTGTCACTTACGAAAAATATTGAAGAAAAACAAAAGTGATAAACCAATTTGCATTGTTGGGAGGCAGTTAATCCTACTTGGATGTGTACATGTATGTCCCTGGTGTAATCCCAGATCTTATTGTGAAGATAAATCCTTGGCTAATAAAGTCTTCATTTACATTGCATTTGCAAACAGGCTTTTGTGTGAGTGAACTACAATAGAGCTAAAGTCTCATTTCTGCCTACCCTAACCCCTCCTCCTTTTTCCTCCCTCTGGAGCTTCAGACACTAAGCTCTCAGAGGGGATCTACATAATTATTATCCTTAGAATTCAACCCCAAGACCCAGGACAAGTGGGAACTAAAAGCCGGGGAAGGAGAAAAAGATAATAATAAATCCCCCAGGTAATAGTCTGAAAAGCAAAGGCTGGCTATAATCTGAGATTTCTAAAAGACCGAGTATACTAGTACACCTTGCCAATAATAAGGAGAGATGAAGATTTGGAATCTTGGCTGTCACAGCCTGAAGACCAGGTATGGGTGCAATTTTCTCCTCTGTTTATCTGTCGGAAAACACACAATCATTTTATTATAGCCAGTCCCTTCTAGGCTACCTAGCTAATCCCCCAAGCAGTAATGTAATTTTTAAACCCTGGCTCACCAGCCTCTCCCTTTCAATATTGTTACCTTTCCCCGTGGACACAATGACCCAGCATCCTCCTGATTATACAGGGGTGGCAAAAAGTGGGTTTACAGTTGTTCGTATGGAAAGACTTGCAGGTTATGAGTATTACAATAGCTTTATTAATGCAAAAGCATGTCACAATGCACTGTAAACCTAGTTTTGTCCATCCCTGTGTCCTGTGTTCTAGAACATTAACCGTGTCCAGTTCATTGTAAGGGAAGAATTTAGATATTTCTCAATATTCTGTTGTCTGTCTTTCTTCTGCCTCACTCTGCAATTCCCTGGTGATCTCTTCACTTTTACAATTTCAACTCTTACTTGGATAGCCTCTCCATCCTCATCCACAGTACTGAGGTCCAATCAGGAGTTTGTAAATGTTGAACACCTCCACTACGATATGCTTCCTGTAGTTTAGGAAAGTAAACTCCCCTTTTTGTTACCCACACACCCTTCCCTTCTTGAATTTCCTTTTTATGTTTGCGAAACTGAGGTTTCTACCTCATACTTGCTTAAATGTGGAGTTGCCTTTGCATTCTTTCCTCCACCCTAGCTTGCATAAATCCAACCCCTGCTCTCCATTCCCACTGATAACATCTCAGCTCAGCCCTGGTTAGCTTTCACCAAGATGATGCATTCATGTTTTAGCTGTCCTCCTGCCTATGAGGCCTTTCCACCTCCAGTTCATCCTACACTCTGCTGGAGGTGAATTATCCTAAAACAGATCACATCCAAACTCAAAAAACAGCTCCCTGCTGCCTCCTAAGTAAAATGCATGCTCTACTGAGATTTAAGAGGCCTTCTAAATGTGATCCAAACCACCGTTGCTACCTGACTCATTGCCCGAGCTCAGCCAACCCAAATGGCTCACTGTTCCCCAAGGACATCCAGCGCTTTCCATGCCCCTTGCTCTGCTTGTTGCTTATGTGAGGAATGCCCTTTCCTTCATCTCTGCCTGCCCCAAACCCACCAATTTCCAAACCCTCCCCCCAGCTCCACCTCCCACCAAATGCCAATGCCCTCCGCCAGCGAGTCATTTCCTATCTTCCAAGCTGGCAGTGATCTCTGCCTCCTCTGAGTTTCCATGGCATTTGCTGTCTGTCTTCTGGACGCATCAGAGTATATATTGTGATACAGTCCTTTGTGTAACTCTGTGAGGTAATAAGCTTCTTGGGGGCAGGGGCCTGGTGTTATCCCCCATAAAGACTTTTTTTAAAAAATATATATTTTATTGATTTTTTACAGAGAAGAAGGGAGAGGGATAGAGAGTTAGAAACATCAGTGAGAGAGAAACATTGATCAGCTGCCTCCTGCACACCCCCTACTGGGAATGTGCCCGCAACCAAGGCACATGCCCCCAACCAGAATCGAACCTGGGACCCTTCAGTCCGCAGGCCGATGCTCTATCCACTGAGCCAAACTGGTCAGGGCCCCCATAAAGTCTTTCACATATTAACCCCTCAATGAAAACCAGAACCCAGCAAACAATAAATTAAACTGAAAAAGAAAACCTGGTTGGATTCTGATGTTTGGGGCTGCAAGAGACACTAAAATAATCAATTTAATAAACCCAGCCTTGGAACCCCCATTCTCTCCCCAGCCCCTCCCACATCTAAAAAATAAACATAGACCCAGGAAAATGACATGGCTTGCCCAAGGTCACACAGCTCGTGCCAGAGGAAGGATTAGAATTCAGATCTCCTGAATCAGCCCTATCACAAGTTGTTTCCTTCTTGCCCTTTTTCAAGTTCTTCCCTAAATGGGTATTTTTCTTGTTAATAAAGGTTTCCTCGGTAATTTTATCCCTTTACATATTATTAAAGCTTAAAGCGTGTATGCCACATTCCTGGCCCCACATATAATTTTAGCAAAATTATACTTAAAAAAAAAACAACACCACAAGAAACCAAAGGACCAAACAGAGACATCAGAGAAACATCTGGTCTGATTCATCAGGGTAGCAGCAACATTTCTATTTATACATGAGCACAGCCCTATCTTTGTAGCTCTCAGCTGTTCCTGATTGCTCAGTATGTCCCCCTTTTCAACCTTGTCTGTCCCTCATCCCTCATCAAGAGAGCATCCTGAATCCCAAGTCTTAAACAGAACTTAATGCAATAGAAGAAAATATATTCCCTACTCCTTAGAAGGGGTTTGTATTTAAAAGGACCATTTCCTTACTTTCTCAGTCTCTTTGTTCAGGAGCCTAGGACAGCAAGCCTCTAGCGGTTGGGTGGCTGCCATTCATTCCTCTGCATTCTGGGTAGAAAGAAGTTGGATAAAAACCAAAGCTGTGGCATGAGTGAAGTTTGGAAGCGGGTCAGGTAAAAAGGAAGTGAGTATTCTAAACAGAGAAACTGAGGTTGATGCGGAAAACTTGGGGATCTTAGGTTCTCCTCACAGCAATATTTGATAGGGATTTTAAATTAGCAACTGTTTGATCTTAGGTATACATCAGTACCAAGGAAGACTTGAGAATCTTCTTGGATCTTGTGAGTACCCATTTCCCTAAGAGAAGGTCCCTGTTTGTACCAACCAATATAGTTTAGGAAAGCGGTGGATCAGGCAGGAAACAAACAGAACTTTACCAGTCATTTCTTCTTGGTGAAAGCTCCTCCAAAGCAATGACCTCACCTGAGTGAGCATTCAACTATAGGAATGAAAAAGGAATAAAACCGCCCAGATGGAACCACAAGGGCCCCTAACATCAGGGCCTAATTGACACCTTTAGCGCTGAAAATAATAAGGTGCCTCACCTCACCCCGTGTAAATAAAAAGTACTGCAGAGTGTTAGAAAAATCAACAAAGTTCTGATTTTTTTAAGTCATGACCACTACAGAACTTGTTTTAAAAAGGCAAGAATCAAAGTCTTAAAATCTTTGTTAGTTTTTGTGTGTTAGTGCTCTGAACACCACTGTATCTTTTGGGTAATTCAGTACCAACCATCTATTAACTAACACAATCTATGAATAGGCAATTTAAAAAAAAATATATCTTTTTATTGATTTCAGAGAGGAAAGGAGAGAGAGCGAGAGATAGAAACATCAATGGTGAGAATCATTGATCAGCTGCCTCCTGCACTCCCCGACCACCCCCCACTGGGGATCAAGCCTGCAACCTGGGCATGTGCCCTGACCAGGAATCAAACCTTGACCTATTGGTTCATTAGTGGACACTCAACCACTGAGCCACACCGGCTCACATATAATTTTAGCAAAATTATACTTTTATAATTTGCTAAATTATAATTGAGCAAAATTAATCTTTAGCAAATTAATTTCTATGTTCTTATAGTAACTATGGAAACATCAAGTTATTCACTCTAGCCAAAGAAACTGGCTGTGGCCTATTTAAGACTCTTATCAAAGACAAAAAATACCCAAAATATATCCCTAGGAAGCTGTCATCTAAATATGGATGAAGATGGTCATAACAGCTGCTGACTGTGTCACCATTATTGATTAGGGTTGATTCCTGTTATTGAGAATAAGAAATCTAGAGGTTGTTTTGGGGGAAGAGGTCATTTTGGTCTATAATAGGACATCCTTAGCAGGATAACCAGGAAGGAGCCAGAAGTTTAGAAGCTAATAGTCAGAAAGTGGGACATTGAAATTTAAGATTGCTGAGGTATAATGTCTGAGTGACGACAGGGTATAGAATGTGGTCCTGGAAAGTAGACAACTAAAGTAGAGTGGATCAGAAGGTCCTATACTCACTGTCTTTACTACCTCCTTACCTCCCAGTCATTATTTTTTTCTTCAGACCTTTAAAAAAAAAGATAACATCTTGCAAATATAGCTGAAGTTCCTTTTACACCCATCCAATCCCTTTCTCTCCCAACTACCTAAATGTCATGACTATTCTAATGTTGGTATATGTCTTTTCTATATGTGCACATGCACATGTGTGTATACAAATCCTTTGATGATTTTTAATTGAATTTTTGTATTTGTCTTCATGAAATTCACACGTATATACATCCTAAAGTTTACTTTTTGCATTTAGTATTGTGTTTTCAAGATTTATCTCTGTTGATACTCTTGGATCTAGTCCATTCATTTAACTGCTGTCTAATTTTATATCATACATAGTCCACTATTAACTCACACATTCACACTATTGATAATTGTCCCCAGTTTTTTACAATTGCAAACAATAAAGCAGTGACCCATCCTTAAGGCGATTCTCTTTCTGCATATGTATCAGAGTTTCTCTAGATATATGTCCAGAAATTGAATTGCGATATAGTAAGGTACACACAGCCCAGTTTACAAAATATTGGCTTTTCCTTGTGCTTGTACAAATTTATTTTCCCATCAGCAGAGTGTGAGAGTTTCTTATCTTTACATCCTTGCCAATAGTTAGCATTATCAGGTTTTAAATTTTGCCATTCTCATATATATGAAAAGTGGTCCAATTTTACATTTTGCATTTTCCTCTCGAGAGGTTAAGCATCTTTTCATATGCTTTTGGCAATTTGGGTTTCACTTCTCTGAATTGTCTATTCACATTCATTGACATTTTTTTTTCTATTGCATTTTTGTCTTCTCTTTATTGATTTATAGAAGTTCCTTCTATGTACTAGTATATGCTGTGCCCGAATCTTTTGTCAGTTATTTGAATGGCAAATATTTTCTCCTAGTCTTGTTTTTTTTTTTTTCTTTTAACATTGTTTGTGGCATCTTTTCTCAAATAAAAAATTTAATTTAGCATCTTTTTGTTTATAATTTGTTTTTCATGCCTTAAAGCCTACCCTTTATTATATATTCTCCTTTATTATCTTCTGAAAGCTTTATTACTCTACCTTTCACACTGAAGTCTTTAAACAACTTGATATTTACTTATGTGTACAGTGGGAAGGATCTAATTTTCCCCTGGGATAGCTAATTGACCCAGCACCATTTATTGAATAGTCCAGCTTCTCCTCATTGCTTTGTACTTTCACATATATCATCTACCAAGTTTCATATGTACTGATCTATCCTCTTCTATTTATCCATTTACCTATTTACGATCTAGTACCACACTGTGTTAGCTTCTCTCTTCTCATTTTTCTTTTTTAAAGTTGCCTTGCCTATTCTTGGTTCTGAAGTCTTCCATGTGCATTTCAGAATCAACTGATTAAGTTCCACAAAGCACCCTGTTTGAATTCTGACTGTAAATTTAACAAAATGTATACATTAAGGAGAATTTGTTGATAGATAGAAACACTATTAGTTTTTGAACATTGATTTTATGCCCATCAACCTTGAAGAACTCTCTCGTAAGTATTGATTACATGTCAAAACATTGTCTTGAATGTTCTCTTTAGATAATCATATTATTTTCATATAATGATTAGTGTGTTTTTTTCCCTTACTAATTCCTTTTTTTTTTCTTGTCTTACTACCCTGATTAGAACCCTCAGGACAATGTAGAACAGGTACAATAGCCATGTCTTGTTCCTGATTTTAAAGGAAATGTTTCCATGATTTCACCATTAAGTATGATGTCTGCGTATGTTTTTTACATCAAGGATTATTTTATCTTTTTCTAAAAAGGATATTGTAAAATCAAAAAGTGAGTGTTCTATTTTATTAAGTGATTCTTTTTGTATTTATTGAAGTGATCATTTCGTTTTCTCCCTTAATTGGATAAGATTGTAAATTACACTAATAGATTTCAAAAAATAAAGTATCAGTTAATTTCTGAGATTAAACCCTCTTTGATTATATTTTATTTTCAATGAATTGTAAGTATTTAATTTAGTTTTTGTGTATCTATATTTATATGTGACACTAATCAATAATTTTCCCTTTTGGTGCTGTCCTTCTCTGGTTTAAGTATCCTTGCTGGATATTCAAAGGGTTTCCTCCCTAATCAGTCTTCAATCTGTTATACTCTATGAGAGCAGTTCTCAAAATGGTATCTAAGTGGATAAATTAAAGTATTTTTTGAGCCCTGTGTTACATACAACATAATTGATCTCTTCCTTCTTAAAATTTACTCTTTATCTTTAAAAAAATAGTTTTTATTGATTTCAGAGAGGAAGGGATAGAGAGAGAGAGGCAAAAACATCAATAATGAGAGAGAATCATTGTCTGCCTCTTGCATGCCCCCCATTGAAGATGGAGCCCACAACCCAGGCATGTGCCCTGACCCGGAATCTCTCCGTGACCACCTGGTTTATATATAGGTTGATGCTCAAACACTGGGCCACACTGGCCAGGCACTTTTTATCTTAATGACACCACAGTCTCCTTGTTCTTTCATAAATCTTTGAGCATTCCTTCTCTACTTTCTCTTTTGTTTTAATTTTTTTTAATTAAGAGAAAATGTGTGTATGTGAGAAGTGGATAAATGGTGGTTTATTCATACAAAATAATACTATTCAACAGTTAAAATACATGTACAAATATCGATATATCTCATCCTCTCTCTCTTTTTGTTTTATGGGCCTCTCTTCTGCCTAGAATCTCCCTTGACCGGCACTCTTCTCTCTACACATGTTCCCTAAGTGACCTGATGCACTCTCAATGTTTCAACTACCACCTGTACAGAGATGAATTCCAGTGCTGTACCTTTGAGTGAGATCTCTCCCCAAAGTTCTAGTTCATTTTGGCTCATCCTAGCTGTCCCAAAGGCACATAGGACTTCACATGTTTAGAATAGAACTCATCTTTCCCATTAAATTAGTTTATCCTCCTGTAGACACAATCTTAGCTCATGACCCCATTATCCATATTTGTCATCCAAGAGAGAATTCTTTGACAGTCTCCTTCATTTCTCAGATCCAGTCAATTACCACGCCCTGACCATTTAACTTCCTAAACATTGCCTAATCTGTTCCCACCGCTCCATCTGCACTATCCATGCCTCAGGTGGGGCTCGCTTCATCTTTTACCTGAATAAAAACAATAATGTGCTAACAAATCTTCTTTATTCTATCTACCTCAAGTATCTGTACAACCACTGATGCCACTGGAGCCCCTTTCTAAGTGTTCTCTTTAAGTACCTTAAGTAATTTATTTAAATCTCTAATCTTGTCATGTCACTTTTCTGCCTTAAAACACTCTAGTGTTTTCCCCTGGCCTGTGTGGCTCAGTTGGTTAGAGAGTTTGTCCTGTGCACAGAGGTGTACTGGGTTTGATTCCTGGTGGTGGGTATATGGGAGGCAGCCAATCAATGTTTCTCTTCCTCTCCCTTCCTCTCTCTAGCTAGAATCAAATAAAAATATATCTTTGGGGTGAGGATTAAAAAAGAAAAATATCCTTTAATGTTTCTCCACTGCAGCAGGATGGTCTATACTTTTTAACATAGCATTCAGAGCCTTACCTTTGTCTCTAGCTTCATTTACATCTTAATTTTGTCCATGGCAATTCAAACTGCTTGTAGTTCCCTCTGTGCCCTTCCATGCCTTTGCTTCTGATGTCCTTTCTAGAAGGCACACCTTCACTTCCATTCACCTCTCCTACCCATGACCCAAATCTAATTTCCCTCCACATCTCTACTTGACTAGCCATACCCTTTAAAATCCAACTCAGCTATTATCTCATTAAAAAAGCTATCCCTAACCCTAACCCCTCCCATGGGCTTCACTAAGTGTCTCTCTTCAATTATCTCATAGATGCCATGATTATTATTATATTCTGTACTTACCATATTGCATGTGATTATTTCTTTATTTGTCCCCTATTGGACTATGAACTCATCAAGAGAAGTAATTGGGTTTTATTCATATTTAAAGTCCAGGAGCCTAACAGAGTATCTGGCACATAAACATTTGCTGAGTTAAATTAATAAATGATCTAGTTTAATTGAATATGCTCTTTGCGGAATGTTTGGTTTTTCTGTGTATTATTGCTTAAAATTTAGTTTTTGCTAGACTTCTCCCACTACAGAGATGTCATAAATTTATGATGATTGATGATGAGTATTATTATTTACTCTGGCTAAGCGACTCAGAATAAAGATATATACCATATGATTTTACTTATATGCGGAATCTAATTAACAAACAAAACTAACTAACAGACTCATAGATATAGAGAACAGTCTGACAGCTATCAGAGGGGAGGAGGTAGGGGGGCTGGGTGAAAAAGGTGAAGGGATTAAGAAGAAAAACTACACCTCATAGACAAGAGTATAGTGATTATCAGAGGGGAAGAGAGATGGATGGAAGTAGAAAAGGGTAAAGGGAGTGATGAAAAAAGACTTGACTTGAGGTGGTGAACACACAATACAATATACAGATGATATATTATAGAACTGTAACCTAGAAACATATAATTTTATTAACTAATGTCACCCTAATAAATTAAATTAATAAACAACAACAACCAATGACCAGTGACCTATCAGTGTGGCTAACACAGTACAGATTGGAGTATGAAACCACAGGGGAAAGTAGAAACAAATACATTCGAATAGAATGATGAAAGAAGAGGATCCAAGTTAGAACATACACTACCTATCATCCTTAATTAGGGAATTCACTAATGCTATGGAGGATCCAACTTCGAACACACACTACCTATCATCCCTAACTAGGGAATTCACTAAGACTTAATGAGGTGTGATAATATTTAGCAGCAGAATCACAGTGTCAGTGGCTCCTGAATTATTTGTGAAGTCAGATATCACCTCGAGGTTTACATAAATTCATCTGGAAACCCCATCTCATGTCTTATGGGAAAACCAATGCTCTCCCAAACTCCCTGCAGTTTTTCTGGGTTCCCCACTCTCTTGGGAACCTCAGGGTTTGGCTTCTGCTGAATTCCCATTCTTCACTCTGTGTCTTGCAGCTGTTCCTTTATCTTCATTTGGCACTGACCCCAAGGGTGGGTTACAGCCCCTCCTTCTAGGTTTTCCACCCCAAATTCATGAGAGGCAGCTGTGTGTAGTAGACTCTTCCTGAAGAGTCAAAGATAATGTTTATCATGTAGGGGGCTATATGGCAAATATGCAGCTCTCTCTAGCAGCTAATTTAAAACTGAAAACTTGGTTTCCTTGCTGTATTTCCACCAACCCAAAGTTCAGTCTGCTGACATTTTTGCTCAGCCTTCTCTCCCACTATTCCTCCTTTACTTCTTTTATTTTCTTCCCATATTTCCCAATTTCTTATGCAGAATGATTTTGTGAACTTTTTGTTGTTTCTTTCCAACCCATACCGAGCCTCTACTTCCACCCCTTAGGCATCTCTCAGATATTATTCTAATCAAAGACAATTCCTTACCTAAAATGAATTCTTGTGCAAGTTTGCAAAAAAAATTTTTCATTCCTCAACGACATTTCTATTTATAGTGTATACTTATTTATGTGTCAGGTAACTGAAAATTAAATATTGCTCATTCTAATCTACATCATTATTTCTTCCCAACTAAATCTTTTGTAAACATCTATGTAAAAGAGCACCTTTAGTTATTGCTAATGATTTGTATTTGAACCAGGTGGTACCAGCCAACACATACAGTCACCATCCTGGTGTGCAGTTTGGGACAAACCAAAGAGTAGTTGTTACAGAATTACTAATATGTCTGAACTGGCCTTAAAATTGTCTCAACTGAATGCCTTTAAATAAATATCTCTCATATTTGATATATGGCCAATCTGAATGGAATGTTTCTGAACAACAGAAAATATTGATGGTTCCTAAACTTTTGGAATTCCAAGGAGATTTTTCTCTTCTGGAAAGACTTGATTCTTTCCAGCAAGTACTTGTCCAGGGCCTACTGTGGGTCAGGCACTGTGATAAACCTTGGGGACTGAGTGAGGAGGGAAGAGTTGAACTCCCCGATCCCATGGAGCTTATATTGTAGTAGGGAACACAGTCCATAGGAAAGAAATAGATTATTACAGACTGTGGTATATTCTATGAAGAAAGTTGACATGGTGAGTTGATAGAGAACAAGTTAGGGGAAGGGAGGTACTCCTGATTGGGTAGTTTGGAAAGGCTTCTTTGAGCCTTAACCCATTATCTGAAAGCTAAGTGATGATAAGGAGCCAGTCATGCCAAGAAAGGGGAAGACCAGTTAAGAGACCATAGTCCTGGTAAGAGGTAATGGGACTTAGACTAGAGTCATGGCAGTAGAGAGAGAAGGGAGGAGATATAATCCAGATACGTTTTAGGGATAGAATTATAGCAGTATTTGCTAATGGGATACCTATCTCTAGATGATAGATAGATAGATAGATAGATAGATAGACAGATATGAGGAGGGAGGAGGCAAAGGAGAAGAAAAGAATCAGAGATGGCTACACAGTTCATTTTAACGCAAAGATGGAGAAGACTAGAAGAAAAAGGGTTGGTAGGAAAATCTAGTGTTCCATTTTGAACCTATAAATTTGAGATGCCTCTTGGACATTCAAATGGGAATATTGGACATATGAATCTGGAGTTCTGGGAACAGTTAAGGCTGAAAATATATATTTGGAGTAATCAGCACACAGATGCTATCTAAAGTCACAGAGTTGAATGATCCCTCCCAGGGCGAGAGTTATTCTTAGAGAAGAGGGCCCAACACTGAGCATTGAGGCATTCAACATTTAGAGATCAGACAGAGAAATGCCAGGTAGAAAAGGACTGAGAAGAAAAAGTCAGTGAGACAGGATAAAACCAAGAGAGCATGATACCTGGGAAGTCAAAGAAGAGGTGGGCCAGTTAAGTTAGGAAGAGAGCAATAGCCACTATAAATTGCACACCTAATGCAAGACTCTGCCCAATCTCTAAGCTTTCTGAGCCTGAAGATACAGGTCAAGAAAGGTTTCTAACATCAAATCTTCTAGGAAAGGTTTTACAACCTGATTGGGTGTCTGAAGAGGCAGCATCTTGGGGAAGCATTTGCATGTGCTATGGTTCTTTCAGGCTTCTGATTGAACACTGTAGTGGTAAGCAGTGAACAAATCACCCCAGGCTGCCTTGATCTGGGCATACATTTGTTGGCTGATTCTTAGTAGATAATACCAAAAGATATTTGTGATGAGAACAAAGTGTAAAATCATGATTATAAAATCAGTATGGGTGTTTCACAATTTCCACGGTTAAAAGCAGGATCATCTTTGTTAATTTGTGCCCAATTCCTTTTGGCAGAAGGCATTGATAACTAGGAATAGAGAGTAGTGCCTCTTTGTCATCAAGTTCCTTGTGGTTATCAAGTCCAGCTTCCAACTGAAAGTGGAAACATCAATGGAAAGTCATACAACTTTTCATCTTATCTTATTATATACAGCACTGACGTTCCAGAAAACATTCCTTTGATGGCAAGTCCTTTGCCAATGTAGGGCACAGCCATTTTGATACAGGCTGTTTTGTTATAGTCAGTTTGCTGACACACAGCTTTGACATAGTCATTTTGATGCCAGGAACATCTTGATGTGGCTGCCTTGAAGTGGCTGTTTTGATATGGGAACATTCTGACTCTGCCTAAAAACAAACGAATAAACTTTCACTGGAAAAAATTATCATCAAGTAATGTGCGTTGACAGAGCTCCTCACCCCCTCCCTGAGCCCCATCTTATCCCCTACTCCCCAGAATAGAAGCCAGACTGCAGAGGTGGAGAGTGAGACCCTTGAGAGGAAAGAAAAAAAAAAAAAGATCGTCATCAGGGAGAGAGGAGTCTGGAACTATGGACCCAGCTCAACGATAAAACCAGAAGAAAGAGAACCACAATTCTGCTCTTGAACCCACCCTGACTCAGCCCCTTAAAAACGTCAGTGCATTTCCACAACACGGAGCGAGACTCAAGGAGCTCTGCTGTGAGAGAAACCCTCTTCCCCTTCCAAGAGCTGAGCCCTGACGAGGAATCTCTATTCTTTCTTTTAAACAGAAGGAAAAGAAACAGAAGATGGCGTGTATGCCTCTTGCATACATGGGAGATACCCAGGAAAACCGAGTCATTCCAACCAGGCATTTCTTTGACAGGACATATACCACTGAAGGAAGGACAGTATCATTCAGCCGGGACATTAAGAAGAGCCATAGCTCTGCACACCCGAACAGGAGGCAGCAACCCAGGCTGCCAAGTGACAGATGTGGGCATGGAGAGATCAGATAGTTGGGCTGATCTAGGGTTGATATTTTGTCATTCAAGTGTGACTAGATAATAGGGAAAGTAAAGTAAATGGCCTTGGGCTCATTGTTCCATTCGTATTATCAGGGGTCTGTCAGGAATCTTTTGTCAAGTGTCCTCTTAGTTGAATGGAGAATATAAAAACTGACTTCCTCTACCGAAAATTCTTTTTCTCACTGAGAGTGCTTTTTATAAGCAACAATAGAACTAAAACACTTACTTAGTGCAACAAGTTAAATCATTAATGGTATAATTTCTCCAGTACAAGGTGTTCATATCATTTAAGCTAGTGAATGAAAACATTAAATATTTTCAAAAGGCCGAAACCGGTTTGGCTCAGTGGATAGAGCGTCGGCCTGCGGACTGAAAGGTCCCAGGTTCGATTCCGGTTAAGGGCATGTACCTGGGTTGCGGACACATCCCCAGTGGGAGATGTGCAGGAGGCAGCTGATCGATGTTTCTCTCTCATCGATGTTTCTAACTCTCTATCCCTCTCCCTTCCTCTCTGTAAGAAATCAATAAAATATATTTAAAAAATAATAATAAAATAAATCAATAAATATTTTCAAAAGATGAATCTGGCCCTGGCCAGTTGCTCAGTGGTTAGAGCATCAGCCTTGGCACCCAAGGGTCACAGGTTTCATTCCCAGTCAAGGGGCATGTATCTTGATTGCAGGCTCCATCCCAGGCCCCAGTGGGGGCGCATGTGGGAGGCGGCCAATGAATGTCTCTCTCTCACATCGATGTTTCTCTCTTTCACTCTCTCTCCACGTCCTCCCTCCCCTCCACTCTCTCCAAACAAAATAAAACAAAACCAAATCAATGGAGAAAATATCCTCGGCTGAGGATTAAAAAAAAAAAAAAGATGAATCTGTCTGTTTCTGCCACCATTATCTCTTTAAAGAACTGGAACGTTATTTAATTAAAATTTAAAGATGTACTTGAGGAGTGTTGAATGATATATAATATGAAAATCTATACAGTGCACATGACTTGTTTCCTGGAAATATGAATTTCCCCTCTCCCAAAACCCATTTACTTCACCTTTCATTGCAAGCATTTCCTATTTTGTTCTCGTTTCAATCTTTTCCAAATACTCTGATTTCAATTTAGGTCAGCAGATACATATTAAATACTAGTATGTTCCAGTCATTTTGTTAGGCACTACAGGGAACAAAAATATAAATATGAATAAGAAATAGCCTCTGTTTTCAGGGATACAATGGGGGAGATTAGACTTGAATAAAAACAATATATAAAACAGAGATATCACTAGGCACTCAATGCATTTAAATATCATCTGATAAATTTCAGATGTCATAAGCTGGCATAATCAAAATGATTTGGAACCATGACTGGAGCAATTAAACCCTACCGGGAGAAGGAAACGGGAAATGGCATTTAATTATGGATAGCCTACTCTGTGATAAGCCCTGTGCTAAGTGTTTTACCCATCTTGTCTCATTTAATCCCCCCCAACAGCCCCATTTTACATAGCAGGAAACAGCAGCCCAGGAACACTGAGTACCTAGCCCAAGGTCACACAGCTCAGATTTGGTGTGGAAGCCAAATTCAAACCTGGCAGAACCCACACACTCATTTCAGTCCCCTCCAGGAAGCAGCAGGGCGGGGTATTACTGAGGTAAGAGAAGATCTGGCAGCTCTTGACACTAATGTTTGAAAGAATGACTTTGGGTTCTTGAAACCACCTAAACAGAAGGTAAAACAAAAGGTAGTCATAGCCAATCTAGATCCACCACTGAGCAATTCAGCAGGCTCATCGATCAAACCAGCTATTTGGTAAGTATAACTTATAAGCTTAGTTAGATTGTCAATGAGAGTAACAAACCCAAAACAAACAAAAATCAGTAAAAACCTTTTCAAATGACTGCACCAATTCTTTAGCTTATTGAATCTAGAAAGGCACCTTTTCCTCTAATAAGGAAAAATTACTAATAATAGCCAACATTTATTGAATACTTTCTAACTCCGAGCTCTGTGCCGAATATATAGAGGTTGCGATCACGGATTTAGAACCAGGTTGAGAGGGTTCAAAGGTTGATTTCACCATTTATTAGTTATTACTTTCACCAGGTTATTTAAACTCTCTGGACCTTAATTTCCTCATTGGAAAGGTAAGTCTACTTTGAAATATCAGATAAATAAACACCTGGTGAAATGAGCTGTTATTATGAACTTGGAATGTGTTTACCTACTCTCCCAGATGGGAAGGGAGTTTCCTGAGTATACCCACCCATAGATAAGTCCAGGCCTCCTTCTTTGGGGCTCATGGCAAGGTCATGCACACAGGGTCAGCAGAAACCAGACACGTTGCAGAGCCTGGTGGCCATTACTCCCGCTGGAAGGCCCTGTGTGATAAGAAGTTTGCTATAGAAGAGAAGTCCTCAAATGATATCGAGTGGAAACTGAGCTGGCAGAGCCACAGATGCTGAACAAAATTCCAGGGAAGTCAGGTCTACTGTCTCTCATGTCTGGCTGCTCCTACAATTCCTCAGAGTGTCTCCTTTCATAACCCTGGCGGGTGAGTGTTCTTATCATCCCCGTTTTTCAGACAAAAGGTTATCCCGCTTCAGGTCTCATACCTAGTAGGTAGACCAATCAGGACTGAACCCCAAGTCTGACTGACTCCAGAGCCTGGGTTTTTAACTATCAGTTATTCCAATGTTGTGATATTAGGGTCTAATGAGATGAGATTTGTGAAGTCTGCATATCCACTATAAACGCAGCACTTCAAAGGAATCATTACTAAATATTAATCCTAAGAAACATGTATGTGTTCTAAGTCCAGTCCAGACATTGACATGTCTTTAGACCCAACGCAGTTGAAACCACAACAATCAAGTGTAATGGCTACAAAGTCAGACTGTGGAGCAAGATCGCCTGGATTCAGATTCAGACTCTACAACATCCTAGTTCTATGACATTAGATGACTTGCTAATTTGTGTCTCGGTTTTGTCCTCTGCAAAATGAAGATCATAGCAGCATCTATCAAATAGAGTTGTTGCGACGATTAAATGAGTAAAGCTAAGCGAAGCATTGTGAATGGTGTCTGACGCATGGCAAACATTCAAAAGAAGGCTGTTATTACTTTTGAAGGCAGGTACTGTATCATTTAATTCCACAGAGGCACTCACCAAATATTTTTGAAATGAACAAAGGAAATGTTTGTAGCTAGACCTGTCACCAAAATTCTTAATGTTAACCCCAAACTGAATATTAAATACATTACACTAAGCACCATGCATAGAAATTACACCAACATGGTCGCTGGTCACTTGGAACTTTTTGGAAATGAGGTCATTCTATTTCTACCCAAGCACTCAGGGACTTATGCTCCCTTGATGGGGGATGTCTGAATCCAACAGGACACCTCAAGGTTCCTGAGGGCGTCATCACTGACTCTGAGGTAACGTCTTTTTTATGTGAACATGACTGTTAAAAGCAAGGAGACATGAAGAAACTGTTTTCACATGTTTTCCAGTAATTTAAGACTGCTGGGCCCTCCATTCACCCCATGTCATAGGCACCTATAATCTCACTCATCTTGCTCAAGGGGAGGGCAGCCAGAGTCATAGAAGCTAGGCTTATTATTATTATTTTTTATTTTAAGCATATCTTTATTTCATTACCTTTAACATTTGAAAAGATTTTCCTGCTGAGAAACAACATAAAATGGAAAATTTAACATATATAACAGAAATATATAAATATTTTTTTAGATTAGTTTCTATCATGGTGCCTAAAACATCAGGAAAGCGATACCCTAATATAATTTAAATTGCAGTAATTTTGCTATTTTTAGTTTTTTTCCAAGATGAAATGACTTTAATTCTAAGCTGATAAAAATTACTAGTTTAATTCTGGATTAGCTAAAATCCAGCAAAGCCTTATTAATTTAGAGTCTGTTAATATAATAGCTGTGATATTTCAAACAACAAGAGTGCTATTTACACAATTTATGGATAAACAATATTCACAAGTAAATTAAGTGTAAACAATTTCATAAGTACTATTTACTATTATTTTTTAAACCTTTTTATTGAATTTATTGGGGTGACACTAGTTAATAAAATTATATAGGTTTCAGGTGTACAATTCCATAATACATCATCTGTGTTCACCACCCCAAGTCAAGTCTCCTTCCATCACTATTTATCCCTCCAGCTAGACTTTATTGAGTTTAAATTTCACAAGCTTGTGTCATTTAGATGTCAGTTTGTAATAATGGCAGTAGAGCCACAAGATGCTTAATTTGGTCAGGGGAGAGAGAGAAGCAGAATAACATGGTTTAACAGAGATAGGTGTGTTCCCAAAGAAACAGTCTGAGCGGGAACTGAGGTGACCTAGGTGAAGTTTCAGAGTAGCAGAAAAATCCAGACCAGACATGTGTATGGCACCAAGCTGCCAAATATCCTATATAATAAAAGCCTAATATGCTAAGTGTCTGGTCATCCATTCAACCAATCAAAGTGTTAAATGCTAATGATATGCTAAGGCCGCTCAACCGCTCACTATGAAGTGCACTGACCACCAGAGAGCAGACAGTTGACAGGTCGACCAGTCGCTATGACATGCACTGACCACCAAGGGGCAGACGCTCCGACCTGTAGGTTAGCTTGCTGCTGGGGTCCGGCCAATCAGGACTCAGCAAGATGGGCCGGACAGGCCTGGAACATTTCCGCAGTCCCTCCCTGTCTGGCCAACCTCCTGTGTCCCTCTCCAACCCCAGTCGTGCACTGGTGGGGTCCCTCATCCTGGCCTGCACCCTCTTGCAATCTTGGACCCCTTGGGGGTTGTCGGAGAGCCAGGTTCAGCCTGATCCTGCTCAATGCAGGAGCTGCCCCCTAATGGTCAGTGCACTCCCACAGAGGGAGCGCTGCTCAGCCAGAAGCCAGGCTAATGGCTGGCAAGTGCAGTGGCAATGGTGGGAGCCTCTTCCACCTCCACGGCAGCACTAAGGATGTTCAACTGCTGGCTTAGGCCCGCTCTCAGCCGGCAGTCGGACATCCCCTGAGGGTTCCCAGACTGTAAGAGGGTGCAAACCAGGCTGAGGGACTCCCCACCCCCCCACCCCAGTGCATGAATTTCGTGCACCGGGCCTCTAGTATATTTATAAATAAATGTGCATCCCACTCTTATTACTGCTCACTTTCCTCATTGGTCTCCTGCCTGTTGTAGGGATAGACAGACTCTGACACAGTATTTCTGTCTTCAGAAAGATAGGCTGGCATCTAGGGAAATGACCTTGATAGACTAAACTATAAATACAATATTAATCAGAGCAATTTGCTCTTGAATTGTGCCCCCTTTCTCAATACCCCAAAGCAGCTCCAGGAGAGAGGCAAAAAAGCATAACCAGTAGCCATTTGATGTGTGAGCAAGTCAGGTCAAATACTCCAACACAGTGGAGAAATAATAACTGGAGTCCTGTTTCCAGAGACAGTTATTTCCCCAGATTGGCTAAATTGGAATAGATCCCAGGGCAGTGCCTCTGTGCACAATGGTCTCTGTCTTGGTGTCGTAGAGCAAGGAACCAAGGAAAACAAGGTTGGGGGTTTAATCCACATATAAGTCACTACCTTTGCTCTCTGCAAGAGTGACTAGCACAATCTCTACTCCTGAGCTAGCCATCATGCAAATGTCTGGGGTAAGGGGAGGGCTAAGAATGAGGGGATCAGCCTATTGTCATGAATGGAAAAAACGAAGCAGCAGCTCACGAGCTCAGCCTATTGGCAATAAAAAGAGTGTGCTGCATTCCTTTGTTCAGAACTTTCATTGGACGTGAGCATTATTTTTCAGGTCAAATGAACGCTTGATTTCCACAAGACCAATACTCTAAACGTCCCCCAAATAAATGTCACCAAAAGGACACTCCACCCAGTGAAAAGAATATTTTTCAGCAGAAAGGTTGAGCACAGAAAGGGGAGCCCCTGGCTTCTCCTTGCAGAAGAGCCTCTGTGGCCAACTTAGCTGCTGTTTTACAAGTCAAAGGGTGGCCTTTCAAAGGCCAGCCCCGCTCCCTCCCCGTGACACTGGAGAATTGAGCTGCTCTCTCTCTCTGCCACTACTGACCTGCTGAGTAATAAAGGTTTGCAGAGTTGCTTTGTTTCTCTCTTTTCTTTTCTTTTTTTTTTTTTTTAAAATCAGAACTAAGCTGACAGTCTTCATGACAAGGGGGAGGGCAAGGGCAAGTTAAAATCCACCCCCAGCTCTGCGGGGAATGAGGAAGCTGAGGCTCGCTCCTGTCAGCAGGTGTGAGTCAGACACACAGGGAGCAGCAAAATTGGGGAAGAAGGTGCCATTTTGTCGTCAACGTTCCCACCACCACTGCACAGAAATAAATAGTTTGAGAAAATGATCCAGGATAAAAGAGCGATCGGCCGGGAGGGGAGTCAGGCTGAATAGAAGGTCCCCACTGAATGCTGCTTCATTATGCAACTTTTTCTTTCACTGAGGGATTCCAGCTCTTGGTGGAACCAATTGTGACGAGGAAGTGCTGACAGCCCTGGGAACCGGCAAAGCTGGCCTTTGATTTGTGGCTGTGAAGCCCAGTCCTATCACTGAATTGTCAGTTGAGTGTAAGCAGGTGACCTTGGCCTCCTTGAGTCTCAGTTTTTAGGTCTGGAAACTGGAAACTCTTAGATTAATGTTTCTATTCGGGCATACTTCGGAGCTATTGTGGGTTCGGTTCCAGACCACTGCAATAAAGCAAATACGGCAATAAAGCGACTGGCACATTTTGTTTTGGTTTCCCAGTGCCTAGAGAAGTTATGTTTACTTTTCTGTCCACTCCCCCCTCCTCCAGAGCCACACTCTGCCTGCAAAGCGCCCCCTCAGAGCCCTGGGCTCCTGCCAAGGCAGCGAGACTGGCTGTCCTCTCCTTCTAACTCCTATCATGGTCATCTGCCGGGCCCTCATCGGCCATGATGAGATGTTCTGATTCCCACAAGATGCGGTAGATCGCAGACGGGCTGTGCCTGGAGGTAGAGCGGGTAAGACGGTCAGTAGGGCAGAGGGTAACATTGATGACTCGATGATCAGAGGAAATGCCTCAGCTGAGGGCCGGAGGGCGAAGGAACCAAAAGCGCAATCATCGCTGGCGGTGGTAGTTTCATGAACCATCCTCTGCAGGAAACCAGCTTCCCAAAAGAAGCCTGCAAGGAGTATGTCAAAGATGACATGGAATCAGTCAAAGGGAAACTTGAAGAACAGAGACCAGAAAGAGGAGGGCTTTCTAGGACAGGGCCTGCAGAACAAATCAAGCCCATCCTTGCTAATTTCCAAAACGACCAGTGCCTTCTCGGTGAAAACTTGAATCCAGATGGCATGGTGGCTCTGTGGACTACTGGGAGGATGGCGTGACCCATACGTGCTTTTCTTTAAAGGTAGCTTAGAAATGGAAAATGTTAACAAGTTCGGCAATTTGGATCTATCACCTGTCATCATTAACTGGCTGCTGCTTGTCATCCACACACTTAGACAAATGGGACTGATGGTATCTTGAGCTCTTCATTTATTTTGACCTTGATTTATTTGGAGTGGAGGCATTGTTTTTAAGAAAAAAAAAACAAAAGCATGTCATGTAGGTTGCCTAAAAATAAAATGCACTTAAACTAAAAAAAATAAAAGTTATGTTTACATTATACTGTACTCTATTAAGTGTGCAATACCATTCTGTCTAAAAACCAAATGTATCTATCTTTTTTTAAAATATATTTTATTGATTTTTTACAGAGAGGAAGGGAGAGAGATAGAGAGTTAGAAACATCGATGAGAGAGAAACATCGACCAGCCGCCTCCTGCACACCCCCTACTGGGGATGTGCCCGCAACCCAGGTACATGCCCTTGACCGGAATCGAACCTGGGACCTTTCAGTCCGCAGGCCGACGCTCTATCCACTGAGCCAAACCGGTTTCGGCATAAATGTATCTATCTTAATTAAAAACACTTTGTTTAAAAATGCCAACCACCATTTGAGTCTTCAGTGAGGCATAATCATTTTGCTGGTGGAGGGTCTTACCTTCAATTTGTGAAAAAAACACAGTATCTGTGAAGGGCAGTAAAGCGGGAGGGCCATAAAATGAGGCATGTCTGTATAGTGCTGAGTTGGAGATACCATTGTGCCACTTGTTAACCATCCCCCCAATCCTCCCTGGAGACACTCTTCTTGTCTTCCTGTTTATTTTACACGGAAGGTTTGCCTTCCCATCTCCTCTCTGTTAGGAGGGTGGTGATTAGCTTGATGTTTTTAGAGCCCATGCTAGGTGAGCATCCAAGGTATCTAATACACTCAGAACATAATGTCCCATAACCGATTTTCGAGTGACAGAGCCTGGAATTAACCTCACAGCTTCATTCTATATTATTTATCATTTCTCTACACTGAAGCTTTAAATGTTCAGTAAGCTACATGCAGTTCGCTCGAAATACACTTTGAAAGGAGGACCTGCAGAAACCCTAACACGGTCCTTTTTCTACAGAGCAGTCCTGGTCATTCTGTTAAAATTCGTCTAATCATTTCATTGATTTACTCAAAACCTCCTGCTCCCCCTCTTTTTCACTCAGAGTAAAAGACAAAGTCCTTATCCTGGCATTCCCAGCACTGCTGACCTAGAGCCTGCCACCTGTCTGCCCTCTCCTCCTAGGCCCTGGGGCTCCACCACAGCGGCCTCCTTGCTGTTCTAGGCACTTTCTCATCCAATGTCCTTTGCATTGGCTCTTCACTCTTTCAGAAAAGTTGTCCTGAATAGACATAGGCATCCACATGGCTAACTCCATCAAGTCATTGGTCAACTACCATCTCAGTGACATCTCATGACTACCCTGACCATTCTCCTTCCATTCTTGTCTCCCTCCTTTACCCCGACTCTCTCAATTGCCCTTATTCTGTTCTACATTTTTTCTCCCCAAAACACTTATCACCATTAATAGATAACATGTTGTGTTTTATTTATTGATTATCTTCCCCAGCTAGAATATAAGCCCCACAAGGATAGTAATCTGTGTTTGTTTTGAGTTCTAATCTATCCCAAGCACCCAGAACACCAGCTAGCACATAGTATATGCGCAATAAATATTTGTAGCATTTAATGAATGAAGATTCTTGAATCCTCAGAGAGAGCAAACCAGGTAAGTGATGCCCCTTGCAGAATGCTGCCTCAACAAAGGCCACTCCTAATTGTGTTTGCCATTATGGAGCTTAGAAGATACTTTGAGAACTTTGCAGTGCTGGATTCCATGAATGCCATAAAATATTCTCCTCCTGTTTTTCAGATCAAGGACTAAGAGTGGTTCAACTACTTCTTTGGTGATAAGCAACTCTATCAAAATAGTTGCTAGAAAGTTCACTTTAGCTGTATGCCTGTGTGTTATTAATAGGAAACAGGGTGAAACAGAATATGGCTTTCGTCCTGTGACCTCCAGCTTCTCCCACGTGGCTAGGGGTCAAAAAACCAAACTATTGGAGGGTTCTTCTTTGAAAAGAGCTAGTAATAGAAACTCAATTCATTGCAAAGAATAGAATGTGGGGATAGGGAGGGAGGGAGGGGGAGAGAGAGAGAGAGAGAGAGAGATTCAACTTCACATATCTATTTTTATTTTATTGGGCTTTATCACAATTTTCCCAAAAACAGTTAGCCCAGCAGGGAGAGAGAACAAGGACGTCGCAACAGTGATCAGAGGCACCTACCCTCATCACTGGTGGAAACACAGCCTGTGACACGTCCCCCCTCAAAGGACAATGCTCTTAATTAGCCGCACCATATTTCCCAGAGAACAAAAGCTCCCCACCCTCACAGGAAAAGCTTTTCCAGGAGATATCTCACTGGGGAAGCGCCAGGCACACAACAGGGAGAAGAGAACATACAGGCTGTTCTGAGGTCTGCAAAGGGACACAAACTCTGGATTCTCTAGGGAGTCCCAGAGGTTAGCGGGCACATTTTTTCACCACGTGACACACATGCGCTTCACATACCCTGACGCAGCCGACTTCAGAGGGCCCCTTTGCTCCTCCCTCTCCCCCAGTCACTAGCTGGGCTTAGGAACCTTGGGGGTGGCCAAATAAGCCGGAATAATATTCAGAATTGAGCATCTGGGGATCAGTAGGGAAGGAACTGGGAGTTTATTTCAGGTGACAGACATAGAGCAGGCTCCTATTTTTTCCTGAGACTATAATAATACTTCTGGAATGGGGGATGCTTGAATCATATGTCTCTTCATATCACTGTGTGGGAAGTCTCAGTTATAAGCTCAACAATGGAAGAGATGTGGCACTTTTAGGATAAGGGGGCGGGCTTGCAAAGGCGTGTGGAAGCATGCTGGGGTGGGAGGGTGAAGTGCAAGCAGAAAAGGAATTAAGGGGCAAGGACAACTCAGCCTGTTTGGGGAACAGAGAGAATGGGGGCTGAAAAGTCTCCTCTCCACAACAGTTTGGCTGCCCCCCCATTCAGTGTGTTATTTGAAAAACACACAGAGGAAAAAAAGGTCATGTTTAAGTGCCTCTTCCTGAGTAAGTCCACTGTCAGGAAAGGAAAATCCAAACGCTCCAATATTCTATTTTTATGCCCGGAGGCTCCAGGCCCTGCACAGACTCTTCCTCACTCCGAAGGAAAGGAAACTGGGCGTGAGGCCTCCCAGTCACAGAGGCCGGAATTGAGGAACCTGCGTTACTCGAAGGCCTGTCCTCCTTGAGGCCTCAGTTTTAGGAAACAAGGGTATGGGTGCAGGGTGCTGTGGGGACTGGCCCGAGGGTGGAGTTGGTAAAAGAAAAAAAAAGTGCTTATCTGATTATTCTCTAGGCAAACAATTGTAGAGCTACACTTTAATTGGAAGTTCAACCAGTTGCATTGATATTATGCTTCTTCCGGTCATTAAGGTTTATGGCCATCACCTGCCTCTCGGCTACCATGTAGATAAGGATGGGAGGCCTGATGAAGAGTTTTATATTTTGATGTGTGGGCCAAGTGAGAACCATAAATAGTAATAAGAGTAATAGAACAGTTGTTACCTAGGTAGATAAGGCCTCTCTGTATATTTGGCATAAATTTTGTGCGCGAATTCACAAGTTGGTTGTTTCCCCTCTGTATGGCCTTTAACCAGTTCAGTGGGGGCACTGAGGGCATCTCATCTAGAAAATGGGGTTTGGACCACTCTTCCTCTCTTTTTAAAAATATTTGTTTATTGATGGATTTCAGAGAAGAAGGGAGATGGAGAGAGAGATAGAAACATTAATGATGAGCAAGAATCATTGATTGGCTGTCTCCTGCACACTCCCTACTGGGGATCGAGCCTGCAACCCAGGCATGTGCCCTTGGTCAGAATCGAACCTGGAACCCTTCAGTTTGTAGGTGAATGCTTTATCCACTGAGCCAAACCAGCTAAAGCCACTCTTTTTCTCAATCCAGTGTGGCCCTGCCTCCCTCTCCACTTTGCCAGAGATCGCTTTTTATTTTTATTTTTTTAAAATATATTTTATTGATTTTTTACAGAGAGGAAGGGAGAGGGATAGAGAGTTAGAAACATCGACCAGCTGCCTCCTGCACACTCCCTACTGGGGATGTGCCCACAACCAAGGTACATGCCCTTGACCGGAATCGAACCTGGGACCCTTCAGTCCACAGGCCGACGCTCTATCCACTGAGCCAAACCAGTTAGGGCCAGAGATTGCTTTTTATGAGGACCATAGGGTACCCGAGAAGGGCCATCCAGCTTATGGCAGTTACGTATTTCAGGCTACCTCTGCTTCCTCTGCTATCTGGCACATGAAGCAGACCTTAAAAAGAGACCTCTTTTTAAAGGGGTTCCCAGGCAGCTTTTCCTGTGATTAGGGATGGAGGAAGAAAAGACACCCTTAAAGCAAGCACGTCAAACTCAAAGGCTAAAACGGGCCAAATGAACAAGGTTTAAGTTTATGTGGGCTGCAAAAAAAAACAGCTTCAATTTTCATAGAAACGTAGGTTTAGTTCAATAGAGATATGCTGAATACAAAGGGCTGAAATAAACGAGTAATCGTTAACATAAAATAACAGAACATTTTAATAAAAATTAATATCTTTTTCTTGAACATTAACTTACCAGACACTGAATAACTGCACAGATTAATAAGCGTAATGCAAATAAATCCATTTTTCTTGTTCTCCGAAGCGAAATATTTCCTGTTGCATACATCAAACAAGTCAATACAAGACTAATGACATGGCAATCAGCTGCTAAGATATTCGCTGCTAGTATTAGTGGAGAGAAATGGTGTGCCTGTGCATAAGGCACGTAAATGAATGCAACATGATTACAGTATAGTAATCAGTCATTAGAGAACGTTGTAGTTCGTTATTAATAATTATGTATAACAGGATATTGTAAAAATTAAGTTACAAAATGTTTCTTACATACCGTTATATTGGCTGGGCATCACTCTTTCACAAAGTGTGATCTAAGGACCATGCATCAGATTCGTGAAGATGCCAGTTAAAAAGATTGATCTCCTTGTCAAAAATATTTGTTGTGGGCCACATGCAGCCTGAGGGCTGTGAGTTTGACATGCTTGCTTTAAAGGGAGAGATTCATTTAAAGCAGTGGTTCTTAACCTTCCTAATGCCGCAACCCTTTAATACAGTTCCTCATGTTGTGGTGACCCCCAACCATAAAATTATTTTCGTTGCTACTTCATAACTGTAATTTTGCTACTGTTATTAATCGTAATGTAAATATCTGATATGCAGGATGTATTTTCATTGTTATAAATTGAACACAATTAAAGCATAGTGATTAATCACAAAAACAATATGTAATTATACATGTGTTTTTTCGATGGTCTTAGGCGACCCCTGTGAAAGGGTCGTTCGACCCCCAAAGGGGTCACGGCCCACAGGTTGGCGACCCACAGGTTGAGAACCGCTGATTTAAAGGGAAAGACTGATTAATTTGGCTTTGCTGGCTTATTAATATACCAGGGTAGCACTGACCCTGGCATAATCAGATTCTCCTAAAATGCAGCTCTGATCATGGTACCACTCCTGCTCATAACCCTTCAATGGCTCCCCAGTACCCTTTGGATAATGTCCAGATAACCCCATTAGGATATACAAGGCTCCTTATGAACTGGCCCCTGCTTCACTCTGCTTAGCACGCTTCTCCCAGCCCCCACCATCCCTCCACCAGCTCTACTGAATTTATTTCAGTTCCTCAAATATCTGCTTTCTTTCTTCCGCAGTTTTCAAATATGCCTTTTCTTGCTGCTCCTAACTTACCCTTTAAGTTCTTCCATTGAACATTCTTACCCCGGGGAAGCCCGCCTTCACCAGCCTAACTCTGGGTCAGGTTTCTCTCTCCTGTGAGCTCCCATAAACCTCCTACTTAACCCATCACTTACACACTACTTTGTAATTGCCTGTTTGTTTGTCCGTCCCTCCTACTGGATTAGAAACACCTGAAGGCAGCCCTAAGGCATCTGCCTGGCCCACGGTGGTCTTCCCAGTGCATGGCTAGTCCTTGGGATACGGTAACGTGCCGCAAGTATTTGTTGAATAAATGAGCTCTAGGCCAATATGACAATAAATCCAGTGGTTCTTTCCAGATTTGCATTTGCCGTGCTCATTTTAAGGTAAGTGCCTGTGGAGACAGGAAGACGGGCCCTGAATTAGAAAGACCTGCTGTAGTTGGGCTGCCCTGACCTCCTTTCCCCTTTCCCTCTCCCATCCCACCTTTCCCACCATCCCTCCCAGGAATCCCAGTCAGCTCGGGGCCAAGGTGGAGCTCCTGGTCTGTGCATATACTGGCATCTGTCTGTGTCAGATTTAGAAGTTTATTCTATGTTCTTATTCATTTGAAAAAAGACTCACTATTGATTATAACTATTTGCAAATGATTTAATATTTATGCCTTCTCTTCCCCACATTTTTCTTGGAAGTTGGAAGAATGCCTTCTTTTTAAATCAATCCTTTTAATACCTAATGTTGTTGTGGTATACCATGTATAAGTGGTCAATGAATAAACATAGGATGACTTAAGGTCTCCTTTGTCTTTAGAAATTGAATTTATAGCAGCACTTCTGTGGAAATGCATGCTAGATATATTTGGTGATGTGGCAATTGGATTACATTTCTTAAAGGAAACTGTGGTTCCAGGATGGGCCTGGAAACCATAGCCAAGAACTATGTGGGCGCCGCAGCCCTGGTGGGTTGGCAGGAGCGGGAAGCCTGCAGCCTGGGGGGAAAAGGTTGTTCCAGGGTGCCCTCTAGTGATCCAAGGCACCACTAGGTCAGAAGCTGGGGCCAGAGGCTCTTGAACTTCAGCGGGAAGCAGGATTATGGATGGAACCTGATAAAACTACAGATGCCAGGATGCCAATCCAGCCAGGAGATCAATCCTTTTAATCGGCATCTTCACGGATCGGATGCGTGGTCCTTAGATCACACTTTGTGAAAGAGTGATGGTCAACAAACAAACAAACAAAATAACATTCTAGGTGTGTAGTTTGAGAACACCCAGCCTCATTCTTCTGCTTGTAGGGATGGATCACAGATTTCTTGCGGATTATTCAAGTGTGGACGTGAGTGAGAGAGAGACATACACAGAGATGGCCTTGGTTCTCTGGTATGAAGTACAGCCCAGCACACATAAGAACACTTGGAAGCATAAACATGCTGGACCATTGAGCAAATGTTTTAGGGAGAATTGTGTCACCTTCTCCTGATGTCCATTTTCCAGTGGGTGGGGCAGCCCTGCTCCCCTTTTCGTGCATTTCCTGACACTGGGCACCCAGTTTCTATGGAGCACATACTCCATGGCCAGCCCTGTGTCAGACTGTTTACGTATATCACCACGGGAAGTCACTGGACTTGTCAAAATTAAAGTGTTCCTTAGGCCATACAAGCAGGATTGCTGGACAAGTGGTTCGAATATAGCCAACAACTAGAATTTGCTTTCGTGCATTCTGTCTTTGTGTTCTGTTAAGCAGACTCACTGGAAGGAATTACTCTATTGCCAAAAGAGATAATTCCTGTTCAGAAGCCCCATAGACAATGTCCAGCAATGATTTTTTTTATAAAAAAATGCATCTCTGAATCTCCACCATTATTGTCTTCCTCCCTCTTGCTCATTTCAATTGAAGGCTGCTGCTTTAATTAGGGGCTGTTAGCACATTAAAATATTTGTTGAACCTTGCAAGGTGATAAATTATTCCGAATTGCAGTCTATAGTCAGGTCTAATTATTTTCTTTCCCTTTTTCATGTACTAATAGCACCTAATGAACTCAGTTAAATGGTAAAATCGCATTGAGTGTCTACTATGTGTCTGGACAGTGTGCTGGGGTGTGGAAATATAAAGGAGGCTAGGTAAGGCTGAATGCTCCCACTGGGTCAGAGTCAAGAGAGGACTTTATCTCTGGTGCAATGTGATGAGTGCCCTACGAGAAATATGAACCGTGGGCTAGGATAACACGGGACAATTACTTCCCTCCATGGGAACCGGTGAATAGAGAAATGCTATCACAGATACACTCTAATATTCTAATAACCGATGGACATTAGTATTTTCATGGGGATTGGGGAAAACCACATCACTCATTTTCAGATGATCTTGGACAAAAGAGTTATCAAATCTCTCTTCTCACAATAACCATGTTTTCTTTCATACCCTCCCCCTCCCCATCACGATATCTTTAGGACAAAGTATGAAGTGCTGGCCTGATGCCATTTGAGTTCAGTCCTGCTCATTTGCTTGTCCGGAAAACTTTAAGCATCGGCTCACAGAGCCCTTAATGAGAAAGCTCGTTAAAAAGCCTTCTGAAATGGGGAAACAAATTACATGCACGGCACAACCCACTCTTTTCCTCTTCATTTCCTTCTGCCCCTCCCAGGCGGCAGCATGACAAATGACAAGGCCAAGTGAGTCATCAGGTCAGGGAAAGGCACTACCGAATGCGTCTGCCTTTACCTTGCCGCTTTGATGGACATTTATCTTGCTTCACTGCAGCACTAAAATGTTGCCCAAACAGCAGGAGGGCCCTGTGCCTGTGATAATGGCCTGGGTAAAGCCTTTGATTGTGTGTATTCGGGTGGAATTTGAGCTCGTAATTGGTGAACGCGCACACTGTCCGATCTCAGAGCCTCTCCCTAGAAAGCTTGTTTATTCCTGGGGAAGGAGGGGGTTTCTTTCCTTCCAGGTGTCTCTGTGGTCACCTTAGGAGGTTTCCTCGGGAGTATTACTTCAGGATGGTAGTGATCACCATCAGGGTGATCACTTCAGGGCTGGCCCTGCTGCAAAGTGTCTTATAAGGTCACTCTTTACTCCTCTCAAGCCAGGAATATCATGAGCCCGGATAGGCTTCCTGCCTCTGGCTCAAAAGGAAGTGATGGCGGTGATTGTCCACTGGGAGGAAGAGATGGGAGGTATCTTTTCCCCCTCCCTTCTCTTATCCTAAGAGTTTGCAAAAGGAAGGCTACAAATACCAAACAATCCTTCCACACCTGGTAGCCAGGGCAATGTGTGTGGGGAAAAGGAAATCCTCCCCACCACCTTGCCCCTTGGGGTCGAGGCACTTACAATGGAATACCTGCACTCTGTGGTGAGGTAGATACATCCTTTCAGTCGGAAGACTAGGGTTTAGGCCCTGCCTTCATCCCTTGCTAGCTGTTTGATTCTTGAGAATTTGCAAAACACCTCTAAATCACAGTGACTACCATGTGCCAGGCTCCGTACCAGCCTCTGAGAATAAAAAAAATAAAGAAGTCACCCGGGGGGAGGTCAACGGGGGAAAAGGAAACATATGCAATACTATATGTAATACTTTAAACAATAAACAACAAAAAGAAGATGAAGTCACTGGCTCCACCCTGAAGATTTTCATAATCTCCTGGGAAGACAGAGGCATAAACAGTCACAACATAATGTGATGCATGCTTTACTAAAGCTACACAGGAATTGTCATGACAACAAAAGGAGGGTATTGTGTATATTTTGGAGGGGGGAGGAGTGAGAAGATGAGAGGAAGTGAGACTATAGTTAGGAAAGGCCTCATAAATCAGAAAGTTGAGCAGGAATTTGAAGAAAAAGAGAGTTCACATAGGAAGAGAGAGAAACTAGGGTGCTAGAAAGAACTGTCAACGAAAATTCCCCCAAAAGGATATTAGAAAATGGGAAGACTGAACAGTTTGCAAAACAGGGAGATTCAGCACCTGGTGGAAATTGAAAGTGGGCTTTGCCAAGACAAAGGGGAGGTGGCCTTTTTTAAATTTTTTATTTAATAATTTTGGGACTTCTTATAAAAATTAGGATATTTTGCTTCTTCTCCCCTCCAAGTAGCTGAAATTATTTATAATGGTCTGCCCTCCCTCCTTTGGGAGGTGGCCTTTTACAGAGAAAGTTTCCGCCCAGGTTTCCAAGTGGTCCAATTTTATGCAAATGAGGTTTCTAAATTTGTACAGTTCTGATTGGTCCAAATCATGCAGTTCTGCTTGGTTGGTATTGTGTGTTCTGATTGGTCGTTATAGAGCAGTTCTGATTGGTCAGTGTAGATGCAAATGACGATATAGTTGTGCAGTTCTGATTGGATGGGTAGGTCTCTGTCCATTGGTTGAAAGATAAAACCAGGGCTTCCCTGCAGTGGTTGATTTAGACTCCTAAGGAAGTGGGGTATAGTGCTGGGAAATCCAGAGTTTAGAGTATACAGAGTACATGAGGAGCACCTGTCAACAAATGGCCACTAGACTGTTACTATTTATAATACTTGGGCCTTTGGTTGACCATGCGGAGTTCATCTCAGCAAATAAATTCCTTTTTGGAGTTTACTGGTACACAAATGATTCTTCTTGGGGTCCATAGAAGCCTGGTTGACAACATTAAAGGGGTGGCAGAGGACAAAGAATCTTTGAACAAGCTTGAGAAGGAGTGTGCTGAAAAGTAGGAGAATCAGCAGAGACTGGCTTCGAATGTGAGAAGCCAACCACAATGGGAACTGACAAGCATCTACTAGACTGGACAAAGGAGAGATCACTGGTGACTTTAACAAGAACCATTTCAGTGTTATTCAGGGGGAAATCAGTGGAGAGTGAATGGAAGGAAAGCAAGGAAGCTAATGAGCATATTCTTAACCTTCAGTAGACTTGGCTGTGGGGAGGAGATGAATTTGGTGTTGGCTAGAGAGGGCTAAGGGGTTGAAGGAATATTTTTGTTGTTTTTGTTTATGATTGAAACTCGGGCTTTGTACCACAGGGAAGGAGGCAGTGGAATGGGAGGAGTTAATTTAAAGGAGAGAGATGGGACTAAGTGGGTTTAAATCCTACTTGTAGAGTCCTTTAGAGGATTAAATGAGAACTCCTAGGCAAACCCTTTTGTAAAGAGATATACACGTGTGAATATGATTATCCTACCAGTGAAATAAAACCTGTATGCATCACCAGGCATTTGAGCTCACTTATCACTTGGCTTCTGAGATAGGCAAATCTCCCTCTCCATAGCTTTTTTGTGTGTGCTGCTTTCCTATTTCCTCTTGCCATCACTTCAGACTTAGAGCCCAAGAAAGAATTGAGCCCTCCTTGACATTTCTTCCTGCCAAACAACACAAGGAACCAGCTCCCCTGGATCACAACAGGAAGCTGCGGGTTGATAAGTGAGAAGCGATTAAGGGAGGGACAAGAGCCTCCTCATTGTTGGGAGGTGGGACCACATCCAGACTTCTCAGAACCTTGCTTTGTCAGTATATTAGCCTTTCATCAGATAAGCCTGGAGCCACATGGGCCATGATGCAGACTGTCCCCTGACAGACACCAGTGGCCTCTTTTCCATCTCAATTCATAAACTGCATGTCCCACCAGGGCAGAGATTTTTGTCTGATTTTTCACTGCTGTATCCCATGACTAGAACAGTGTCCAGCACAAGAATGGTATCTAATAAATATGTGTTAAGTGAATGAATTCACCCATTCTATCACCCTTGACTCAATCAGAATGGGTATATATTATGGGATAACTACCACGCTTATCCTAGATAAACAGAGATAACTAATATTTGTTATAATTTTTAAAATTTATCTTTATTGTTGAATGTATTACAGATCTTCCCCCTCTCCCACCTTATTTTCCCATTGACTCCCCTTCACCTCGCACCTGCCTACTTGTTATCTTGTTTAAAAGATATGTGTATTCTGTGCTAGGCACTTTACCTACATTAGTTCATGTAATCACAATCGTTTTACAGTCGGGGAAACTGAGACTCAGATGGAAATCACTTGGTTGAGGATATATGGCTGGAAAGTGGTGAAGATGGAATTTCTGCAGCCTCATCCCTCACCATAACTCAAACCATAACTTCAGTTATAATGTACCACTTGCAGTTCCTTGAACATGCCACATTCTCTCTCATGAACTCCTTTGCCTGGGGCAAACTTAGCTGTGCCCTCTGTCTTGATGATTCTTCCTCATCCTCCCTCTGGGGGGTTTTCTTGAAACGATGCTCTCCAAATGGAGTAGGTTTAACTCTGTGCTTGCACAGCCCTCTTTGCAGCCCTCTGTCATAGGCCATATCCCAGGCATTTTAGACGCCAATCTGTGTGGCTCTCTCTACTCGATGGTGAGAGGGTCAAGGGCAGGAACTGTCTTCATAAGAGCTGCTATTTATTGAGTGCTGCCATGTACTCACTGATCTTGTGTAATTCTCAGCCATCACCGGAGATGGGTATTATGATGCTTGTTTTACAGATGAGCTCATAGAAGTGCCGAGAGGTGGAATAACTTTCCCAAGGTCACCCTGAGTAAGTGGCTAAACCAGGAATTGAACCTAGAAATATCTGATTCTAAATTCTTTTCACTTCATCAGAACCATCTCCAGTGCTTACAGCTCAGCTGTTGGGATAAACAGATAAATACCACCTGAACAATGAGATTAGCCAGCTAATACAGGCTTACACAAACTTCTTTGGGGGGAACATTTGAAAGGGGAGAATTGGTTCTTTCTGGGGGTGGGGTTAGAAAGGCTTCATAAAGTTGCCAGAATGCTTGCAACCTTGTAAACTGGTTCCATAAGGATGGTTGAAGATGAGAGATAGATCCCCACATCAAGTACGGGTGGTTGGTTTTGGGGGGCCACAGCCGCCATTGCCAAGGTTACCACTGCTTCCAAATTGGCCTATCTGGGTGCTAAGCATTTAGCCCAAATGTCTGCATGTACCTGCTCAAGTCATGACTGGTAACAAGGCAACCTAGTCAGTAATTGTTTCGTTAAAATCGTGTGTTCGTGTGTGTGTGTGTGTGTGTGTGTGTGTAAACTATTTTACATGATCATAGTTTTCATCTTACACACTATACTTTAAATTTAAGTGCAATCAGTACATCTTCAAGCTCACAGCTACATGGGGTAGGGGAGTCACTCCTCATTATGTGTTACATCTCTTCCTGCTCTTGTCCCTTAACTGCACCAGTGTCACTGGAGGCTGTTTTCTTTATATTCTCTTCTTCAGGGAATGTGCCTATATTCTAGGTTTGAACTACAGTAAAATTCCAAGAAAATTAATCTTAAAACTCCAAGCAAAGCATGACTTTGAGATGTATGGTACAATTCCTTCTTTGTCTGCTCCAGAGGGCATGTGCAAGGAAGGCACAGTGGGCAGACAGATTCGGTCCTCGCTGTGGCTCTGGCATCAGGCAACGAGGAAACTTCTGAACTGCCCCATTTCCTGGCTGCGTGGCTTTGGGCAAGTTATTTAACCTCCTTCCAGCCTACATCCCTGATGTATAAAAGAGTGAAAATAATAGTATCGCAGTAAGAGGATTATTGCGAGTACTAATGAAATGAGGCAGAAACACGTACATAGTGACTGGTTTGCTCTAAGTTGCCAGCAAGTGCTAGTTGCAATGATAATTATTATTACTCTCATCTTTGGCAGGATGGAGCCATTTAGGGGACAGTTGTTTGAAGCCTTTGAAGTGCTATGAAAATGTGAAATATTATTATTGTGCATAATGTGGAGTGGAATCCAGAGACGTGAATAAGAAATCAGGAAAGCTAGATCCTAATGGCACTCTTGCCACGAAGCCTTGATGTGACCTTGGGCCAGGCTCTCTGCGAGCCTCCTCTTTCTACTTGTAGATGAAACGGCTTGATTAGATTATCTTTTGGGGGGGGTAAGGGGAGTTTTCAATAAGTTCATTTTTTATTTTTAAATGTTTTCAATTGTAGGGTGATTAGATTATCTTGAAACTTCACCCCAGCTCTGAAATGCTATGATTTGATTCTGTACTGGAGCAAATCTTACACGGTCCCTGGAACAGAGTAGGTCAATACGTACTACATATATCAATGGCCAAAGCTCATCTCTGAGGTTAAGAAAAGTTAGCCCCAACTGCAACAATCAGAAATAGCAATCTGGGGGAATTCAATAAAAAGGCAAACTTACTCCCACACACATCAGAAATCTTGAAGGACAGCATGGTGGCAGAAGATAGTAACATACCTGTAATAGCAACCCAGTAGTCCTGCCCTTACCCATAATTTTGCTTTCTGTGCTTTTAGTTACCTGCAGTCAACTGCAGCTCAAAAATGTTAATTTTAAAAATAGTAATAAACACTTCACAAGTTTTAAATCGCACGCCGTTCTGAGTAGTACCGCTCTGTTCCTCACCTTACGTGAATCATCCCCTTGTCCAGCATTTCCATGCTGTGTCCGCTTCCCCCTCCCCATTAGGCACTTAGTAGCTGTCTTGGTTATCAGATCCACTGTGTGGTATCGAAGTTTGTGTGTTCAAGTAACTCTTATTGAACTTACGAATGGCCCCAAAGCACAAAACGTAGTGATGCTGACAATTCGGATGTGCCAAAGAGAAGCCGTAAGGCGCTTCCTTTAAGTGAAACGGTATGAATGTATAGGAAAAACATAGGATATATAGAGTTGGGTACTATCTAAGGTTTCAGATATCCACTGGAGGGGGGTGTCTTAGAGTATATTCCCCACAAAGAAAAAGAGACTACTATACTGAACTAATCAGAAAAAAGACCAGATTATGCCCAGCAGGAAAGTGGATGCAAGACCCCTTCACATTTTTGGGGATGTGGCTTTGGGTAGTCATGTTCTGGCAGCTCTCCCACACAGCTTGCCGTACTGAGTACCTGCTCTGCGCAGATGTGGTGGTAAACGGGGCCACTGAGACACAGTCTGGTCTGCAGGTGCTGACAAACTAGTGGATAAAGTATTTTAACTGTGGGAAATACTTTTGCCTTTTCTGCATTCTCCTGTATGCTGCTTACATTGTTCGTATATTGTCTATTATTCTGTGGAATCATAGCTGTTTGTGTATTCAGCTCCAGGTCGCTTCAGCCCGCCAGCAGCTTCTGGATGTTAAATATTATCTCTTCATGTGAGCTGTAGCTGCAGGAAGAGTTGCTCTTTTACCTCCTAATGAGCCCTGGAACTGGTTTGCAGGGCAGTTATTGATTCTTTCTCTTTCTTCCCAGAGGGCTGATCAGTTCAGATTTAGCCGTTTGGTCTTACTCTTCTACAGGACTCAAATTTTATTCTTTCTGTCCACTTTCCCCCTAATAAAACAAAATAGCCAGATGATTACAAAAACTAGATAGTATGGTGTGGTGGCAACACTTTGAGGGAGAGGCAAAATATTTCTTTTGCTACTATAGCAACTACTATTAAATGCCTTGTCACTTACCTTTGAAGCTCCTTGGAAATGTGAAAGCTATTTTGCATATACTGGTAAGTGTTGAAAATCACCTGCATTATCTAAGACACTTTCCTCTTCCTCTAAGATTCTTCTTAAAGAGACTTTAACTATTTTCTTCAGATATCGTTACAAATGTAGGATGCAGTATTGATGGATTTCTCCAAACGCATTGATTCTCATATTCCCTGAAAATGACAAGGACATTTTGAAGACCACAATAGAAAACATTTACATAAAAATACTTAATCAAAAATAAAAGACTTGCCTAGCCGGTTTGGCTCAGCGGATAGAGTGTCAACCTGTGGACTCAAGGGTCCCAGGTTCGATTCCTGTCAAGGGCACATGCCCAGGTTGCGGGCTCAATCCCCAGTGGGGAGTGTGCAGGAGGCAGCCAATCAATGATTCTCTCTCATCATTGATGTTTCTATCTCTCTCTCCCTCTTCCTTCCTCCCTGAAATTAATAAAAATATATTTTTAAAAATAAATAAGAGACTTGATGCTTACAGATACTTCAACAATTCATTGGAGAAGCATGCATTAAGTTCCTAAAAGTGTTGCAAAGTACTGCAAACACAAGGAGGTTAAAGAAATGGTTGCTGCTTGCAAGGAGCCCCATTAAAAACTGCTGGCTTCTTTATATCTTGTATAAATACCTAGTATTTTACAAAACATTTTCCACATAAAATAACTCATTTTATCCTCAGTACAATCAATCCTGGTTTCACCCTTCATAAACTTGAGATTTCTTATTGCACACCATTACTTGGCAACCAGAATGCTCGTTTTGATAATGCTAATGTTCGTATTTCTCCATTATTGCTGGTTTGATTTTATGTGCCTAATGACTTAAGAGTTTACAAAGTGACTATTGGAAAGAATTGTTTTTCCATTTTCTCACCTTCTAGTCCTTGTTCCTCCTAAGAGCGACAGGAGCTAAAATGACTTCAAATTCCCTGTGAGTGCTCTTAAGATAAAAGTGGTGACCTGGCTCTTGAATTTCTTTCCCACCAAAGCCTGTGGGCAGTCATCTCAAAAGTTCATTTCTCCTTCATATTTGTTCTCTATTTTTTTTTCTTTATTCTACTCCTGATCATTCTTTCCAGGTCATTTGCTATCTTGCACTCTTGTTTCCATCAAAAAATAGAAACAGAATTTAGCAACGTGGGGATTATCCTGCCCAAGCTTTTCTCTTTATGGAGGAGAAAACTAGGGCCGACAGTCATCAGATGTCAGTGCCAAAGCCAGACAAATAGATAGTAGAGCTGGGCTTGAACCTGAGAGGCAATCCTCTGACCAGATGACCTTCAAAGAGATCATGCTGCCTTTAAAGCTACCCGTCAAATGAAACATACTTCCCAGGATAACATGTGCTTCTCTCATACTGGCAGCACGTTGACATTTGATTGCTGTTGCAGCAGAGGTCCACCCCGTTGTATAATATTTCACAGATTATATTGTTATGTTTTCAGTTTTTCCAGAGTGTACCTGTTCAGCCAGGAATTATATGATCACTGAATCAATTATTGAGCATCTACCTTGTGCCAGGCCTACTACTGGCTTCAGAACTATGAAAACGACCAGGTTTTGGCCTGACTTTAATTGGAAGTACTTTTTGGATTTGTGTAAGCTCATTCCACACCGGATTCCTAGTAACCATATAGTTTTAGTGTAAATGGCCCTGTAAGTGTGAGGAAATTGGCAACAAGAATTGAACTTTGCCCTGGCCCGTGTGCCTCAGTGGTTAGAGTGTGAGCCCGGAGCACCAAAGGGTTAGGGGTTCAATTCCAGGGCAAGGGCAGGTGCCTGGGTTGCAGGTTCAATGCTGGCCTGGCAAGGGCAAGGTAGGTGTACCTCACGGATGTTTCTCTCTCCCTTTCCCTCCTTCCCACTCTCTCTAAAAATCAATGGAAAAAATATCCTCGGGTAAAGATGAACAAACAAACAAACAGAATTAAACCCTAATAAGGCGTTGAAGGCCGACACTGAAGCCTTTACCTATGCGTTTAGGGCTTCACATGTGCAGAAGACCCAAGAACCACAATGTAAACGCGACCAAGTGTGGTTTTTAAAAGGCTCCCAAATTTGCTATAAAAATGCCAACAAGTGCATCTTCTCGGAGAATCGTTTTCCTGGGACGACTTTTCTTTCCTTGCCAGTGGGCTCCACCTCCAGGAAGCCTACGGGACAAGGGACGAGCGCCCCGGGGTCCCTGCAGCCCTGCGGGCGGGCTGGCCCGGGGCGCGTCCTGGCAGCGCCGCCCGCCCGGCTCGGGTCGTGTCCCTGGACGCGGCCAATCCCTCTTCCGCCCCCGGACGCGGCAGGGCGGGGCTGGCGCCGTGCGCTCTTCCTGCCCCGGACCCCTCCCCTCCGGTGACTCCCTGCGCGGGGACATGGCGGCGACGCTTCGGGGACGTTGCTTCCCTTGGGTGTGGCTCTGCAGGTGGGACCCCGAGTCTTCCCTGAGCTCCAAAAGGCAGCCGCACGGGGGACCCCGAGTAACCCTAACCCTGTCCCGTGTTGCAGGAGAGCCTGGCCCGGCGGCGGCCGCCACTACCGCGCCGCGCGGTGCGCGGAGTTGAAGCAGCCCCTGGCCATTGAGGAGGTCGCCCCCCGCCCTGTGGGGCCTCACGAGGTAGGGTGACTGGCGTGTCCCCGGGACCTCTTGACGCCCTTTCACTTTCCCCGCGGCCCCCACACACCCACCGGAGGTTCCACCCTGGACTGAGTTCCCAAGCGCTGAGCCAGGGGGCAACTTCGTGGTGGGCTCCGTGGGCCCATTCAGGGTTCCCCAAAAGGTCCAAGGAAGATTGCTCTCCCCAAACACAAAGTGGAGGCCGCTTTCAGAACGCCCCACAGCTGTTGCCTTAGAAACAGAGGATTCTGATTAGCACACCATTTTGCATAACCACCTGCAAGTTATGGATTTAACACAGATAAATGGACCCCATCCGTTGCTTTCTCTTGGGTGTCAGCATCTAATTATCTGCCCTCCCTCCTCCCCTACACCAGCAACGTCCAGTGCTTCCTTTGGAATATGTGCCTTGTGCTCGCCTCGGCTGTACTGCAGTGGTGTGGGGTTTAGGGTTGTGGGCATTTCCAGTGAAATGTGGAAGTCCCTTGAGGTTGATCACTCTGGTGACACAATGTCAGCTGGCCTGGAGAATGAGCACTTCTGACCCGGTGCAGCAGGCAGTGAGCCTCAGTGTGGGGGACCCCTTGTGAGAGGGAGAAATGTGCCACTAACAGGGACCTGCTGGATTATTTGGGTGAGCACGTGATGGCAGCCACTCAGCTTCCTGGGACTCGGGTGCTGAAAGACATTAATTCTCCAATCATCCGTGAGTCAAGGTGGAGTGGCTTGAGGTCATGTGTGTGCTGCATATGTAAGCAATTTAGGCAACTGCAGGCAGGCCTCAAAATTCAATAAATGTAGGAGCTTTTTTTTTCACAGCAACATAAATTTATATTAAGCGAATTATATTAAGCGAACGTTGTTATAAATATCCAAGTGGCCCTTGGCAGAAAAAAAGTTTTCCCGCCCCCGGTCTAAAGAAACTGCTGGCTACACTGCTGCAGGCCTACCTCAGCTTCAGTGCTGTCCTAAAACATAAGCTGGTGATCTAGCATTAGCCTCCAGGATGATTCCTGATTCCCAAGACAGTTGATCATGTTACTCTCCTGCTTAAAATCCTTTAATGTCTTCCCATTATTCCTACCTTGAAGACTAGGGTGATCAAGACAGCCTATAAACCCTTGGATGGTGTGGGCCCTGCTCTTTAACCCCATATCTTTCTCCTATTTGTGCTCTAGGCTTGCTGGTTTTTCTTTTGTCCCCACCACAGTGCCTTTGCACATGACATTGCTTTTGGCAGTGCCAGGATTCTCTCTTATTTTGCATAGTTAACTCTTGGCTGTTCTTAGTTCAAGGGTTACTTTCTTTTTTTAAAAAAATATATTTTATTGATTTTTTACAGAGAGGAAGGGAGAGGGATAGAGAGTTAGAAACATCGATGAGAGAGAAACATCAATCAGCTGCCTCCTGCATGCCCCTCACTGGGGATGTGCCCGCAACCAAGGTACATGCCCTTGACCGGAATCGAACCCGGGACCCTTCAGTCCGCAGGTCGACGCTCTATCCACTGAGCCAAACCGGTCAGGGCAAGGGTTACTTTCTTAAGGATTTCTCCTGACTCGCCCAAAAGGTTAAGTTTCCCCATCATATGCCTTCATAGCATCACATATTTCTATTTTTAACATTTTGTGTGGAAGTTGTAATTTAACACATAAATACTCACAATTATTTGGTTGAATATTTGTCTTCTCTGACCTACTTTTTGCTCCATGAAGGCAGGGAAATTGTCCACATTGATTGCCTCATGATTGTGCATAGCGACTTAGTTCAGTACCTGGCATATAGTAGGTATTCAGTAAATATTTTGCTATAATTCAGTTACTGTCTCCACGGATATGTACTGCTCTGTTTCCTTTACAGGTCAGAGTTGATGTCCATTTCTGTGGAGTTAACTTTGCTGATATTTTGGTTTGCCGTGGTCAGTATCAGGAAAGGCCCCATCTTCCTTTCACACCTGGTGAGTGTGGAGGGGCCAAGGGACTATTGCAAGGAGAGGAAGACACCGTTTTCAGAACCATGCGCTTCATCTATGACTCTACCCACTGTCAGTGACATCTCAGACATGTCAACGTCACCACTAATTAGAAGCACTAGATTGTGGGAAATTTCTAGAACTATTTTACCTTTATATCTCTCAGTTTAGCATTATAACTGGCTCATAGTAGATGCTCAATAAATATTTTTAAAATGAATGAACAAATGAATGCTCACATATCATTCTGTCCATCAGAATTCTGATCCCAGTCATCATTGGTCCTAGTCATTTTCTTTTATTCCTTAACATTGCCTCAATTTTGTTTTTGTTCTTTTTTTTTTTTGCAGCTAAAACTCTATTCTTTTTTTAAAAATATATTTTTATTGATTTCAGAGAGGAAGGGAGAGGGAGAGAGAATTAGAAACATCAATGATGAGAGAGAACCATTGATCGGCTGCCTCCTGCATGCCCCCCACTGGGGATCGAGCTCACAACCGGGCACGTGCCCTTGACTGAATCGAACCCAGGACCCTCTGGTTCACAGGCCGACGCTGAATCCACTGAGCCAAACCAGCTAGGGCAAAACTCTTATTCTTTACAAACACATTCCCAAAAAAACCCATTATCAAAGGATCAGAAAGAAGGAAAAGAGTTTATACATTTCTAGTAGCACATTGTCTTCTCTGATTTTCACTATGCCCGATCTGATTACATTTAAATTCTGAAAATGCGGACACATGATTGATTTTTGTTGTTGAAATTTATTTTAACAGGTATAAGTGTAGTTCAGCATGTATATGGTGCATGTATATTCTATACAGAAATGTACTGTTAAGGATATAGTAATTGCAAAATAGTTGCTGTGTTTTGGCCTCAGGGTGTTTGGTTGTGTCTCAACAGTTGGAACCATTTCCCTCTGTTTTTACTTGCTGAGATACTGGATGGGGGCAGCTGTCATGTCATACTCAGCTGAGTTAGTCCTCTGGCAGCTCAAGTGGGAAATGTATGATCATTAAATTCAGAAATTTTGGAGGTGGAAGAGGAAAGGGCAGACAACACTAGTTTATCCATTTGAGCCAAGTACTGTATGAATAAATATGGTTCATATCCTTGAGGACTTCACAGTCCAGCAGAGGAGACATGGCATCCAGTATGATGAACATCGTAATTGGGGTGCTATAGAAGTCCAAGCCCCCAGTGATCTAGGTCAAAAGTCTTTGTGTGCCTGTAAAAGTACTTGTGTACCTCCGTGCTTTCACTCATTCTTGAAATTTTCATTTGTGTCCTGGTAAGAATGGGGCTGCTATAGCTTTTCAGGTTGTGATCGTGAAAAATCTTAAGTTCACTTTCCTTTGATTTGGGTACAACACTCTTCCCCCTCCTCCCTGGGTAGGTGAGGGGAGGCACTTAAACCTCTCAGTTCCAGAAAGCTTGTGGATCAGGATCTTCTGACCTCCGTGGTGCTGGGCTTTACAGATTAACCTAATCTCGAAACAATTTGTTTCAGGAATGGAGTTTTCTGGGACAGTATTGGAGACAGGCACAGATGTCAGCACAGTTAAAGAGGTAAATGTGATGAAATTTAGAGAATTGATGTGTACGTAGCTGTGAGAAACATGCCAACTCATTTGTAGCCAAAGGGTCTTATGTCTCCTGGTCTTTGTCAGAAGACACCAAAGGGAAACTGAGATGGAGGGGGAAGAAACGAATTCTGAATTGGGGGAAGGAAGGCAGTAGAAGTGCCTTGCTTTATTAAACTTTCGCTACCAACAAAAGGTCTTTCGTGGCTCAGAGGATAGGAAATTATCAAGTTTCAGCTTCTTGTGAAAAAAATTAACACTGGTATTCTAACTCATATCTATATTCATATTTTAATTGATACCCATATCATTGTCCAAAATATGCTCAGATTGGCTTGGCATCCTGGTGGGGATATTGAGAAAAAGGCTGAATTATTTACTAAACATTAACTCTAAAAAGATAGGGCAAACCTGGGGGGTCATAAGGAATCAGAAAGAAAGGTGCATCTGAACCTACCTTACCGATATTTTCCCTTCAGGGAGATCGAGTTATTGGCGTGAGTGGCTTTAACAGTATGGCTGAAGAATGTATCACTGACCAGAAGGTATCCCTATCTCTCAATACAATGTTTAGGTATTTTAAAAAATTTCCTTCCTTTAATTTTTACCTACCCCTCATTCCTCACCCCCTCTACCCCGCCCCTTTTTCTTTGTATTTGTTTGCTCATATCTTGTTTTTCAGTCAAGCTGTTCTTTCTTTCAAATGCTAAATCCCTTTTCTATATTGGTGTGATAGCCCTTGCATAGAACTTTGTGTGGAGTTGCTGGAGACCAATTCCAGCATGTTCAGCAGGGCTGCATCTGGGAATGGCTGATGGCATTTCCCCAAACCTGAATAGGATACATTAAATTGATTGTGGCTGCCAGACAGCTAAAGGGCATCTTAATCTACATGTTATTGCCTCCTCCTGGCCAAACACCTGAACAGCCATAGGCTAATTCCCCCATTCTGTCAATGGACTCTGTACGAAACCCTGATCCTTTGAAGTGTATATCTCTGCCTCGCCTCAGGACAAATTGTGTTAATAAAAAGCATGGGGTCCTGGGACCAGGAGACCTTACACTTTAAGACCTGAGAACCTAAGACCTTAGATCTTAGATCCTAGTTTCCTTTAAACTAGGCTCCTCTGACCCCCAAATGCCTTTCAAAATAATATTTCGTCTCTGGACTCCTCTTTATTAATCTATGCACAGCCTTCTCCAGATTCCTGAACCCTTCTTGATGCTGGGACAAGAACCCCGGCATGGAGTGGTTTAATGAAGAAACATTTTGTTTTCTGAGCCCTGGAAGCAACTAGCTGGCTTTTCAATTGGACCACAGTTAAGGTAGTTAAGCCAGATGTAATGGGTTTCTTTCCCACGGGAGCTTGTGAAAGAGATGGCCCTGGGAATGGAGCCAGCCAGGTTGGCCAGATCTGGTTGTGCAGGATGTGAATGGTGCCCGCTAGTGGAGAAGAGGACATATTTCCCCCCTCAGTTTTATTGAGGTAAAATATACCTAACATCCAGTTCACCCATTATATAGTAGAGTGGTCAGTGTTGCATTCTCCATAAGTTTGTTGGTTCCTTCCTGAGCAGGTGCAACTTTAGGATTTTTGAAAACTGATGCACTCAGGTCTTGAACTTGGCCACAGGTTGCTTGGTTTTGACTTCTACTAGGCTTTGTTTCTGACAGGTGTTTCCCTTTGCAAATCAGCCACTTAATCAAATCATAATATTGACTGAGCAGCCTTTAGGAACAGGTACGTATGGAATCACTAAGTCACTGTCATCTCTTTTACAGGCACTGTGGCGGATTCCAGACAGGGTGCCTCTCCGGGAAGCTGCTATCCTGCCTGTGTCTTATGGTACTGCTATTATGGCCCTGGAGCATCGGGCATGTACCCAGCCTGGGTAAGGACTGTGTAGACAACAGAGAGCTGGCTAGGATCCTTCTCTGATATCAGAAGTGCCCAAGGCCTTGCCCCTTCCTCTCCCGTGCCTGACCTTTAGCTCACGTTCAGTCTGCTTAAGGAAAAGCCAAAGAAAGTAGTGACTAGAGATTGGGGTTTGGTGATGGTGGAAAAATCCTTTTTTTTCTGAGCGGGAATGGTAGATTGTGAACTTGGCCAGTATGAATTTGGAGAAATATCCCTCTCAGACCTGACCACCCTGGATATCACCTTCTAGAAAACCTTCATGTTTAAGGAGTTGGTTTATTTAAACGTTCTTCCCTCTGGTTTTAGTGGAGGTATTTATTCCTGAGAGGCTTGGTTGGGTGGGTTTAACTGGGATATTTTAAACTCAGCGGTGCTGAAGTCCCCTACTTTACCTGGGTTTACCTATTGCCTTCTGTTCTTTTCAGGGAGCCCCAGAGAGATGGGTTTAGTTGACCCGTGGCCATTTTGTGATCACCACCTCCTAAAATTCAGCAGTGTTTAGTATGAGAATGATTTGGGACAGAATTTCTGGAGCAGAAATTGAGTGGTTGCTCAAAGGAAGGGGCTACCTAGAGATACTAAGGAATATTTCTCCCAGGAAGTTTTGAAAACTGGACCACAGTAGTACCACCCAGCCCTAAAGTCTGGAGAAGGCATGCACATAAAGGGTTGAATGAAATGGTCTCGAAGTTCTCTTGTTGCTTTAAAATGTCCTGGTTTCAAAATGTTCGTGAGATCATATTGCTGGATGCTTTCTGGTTTCTGAAGTAGCGTTCGTCTCTCTCTTGGCACAGAGAAACTGTTCTAGTGACGGCAGCAGCTGGAGCCACAGGCCTTGCAGTGATAGACGTGGCAACAAATGTTCTCCAGGCCAAGGTATTTGTATGTTAGAGTCTCCATTAAACAAATTGTACCACAAAATATGGTTTTCATTGATTTAGCAAAAACCACATGCAAGGCACTGGGGATGCAAAGTCACCTAGAGCAGAGCCTTGCCACCTGTTTGCTTGTGGATGAGTGAGGGGTCCTAGGTGTAAACCACTGGCCCTTCCAGTAACTGGGACCTGCAAGGTCCAATTCGCTTCAGCTGTGATGCTCTGAACTTCCCCTCCCACCCCCACACCTCATACTTCAAACTCAGATCCTACTTTTTAGGGAAGTATCCTTTGTCCCTCAGGAAATATTCCCTCCCCTCACTATTTGTATATGGTCTCATGGCATCTTATACTTCTCATTCATAGTACACACCTTACACATCTCAGTATATGCTTAATTTTTTACTTGCGTCATTATTAGATTAATTTATCTTTCCCACTGAAATGAAATCCTCATGAAGGCAGGGACAGTGTCTGGTTCATTATTATAGTTCCAGTGCCTGGCATGGTGCCTAGACCACAGTAGGCACTCAGTAACTATTTTTTGAATGAATGATTTAACAAATGAAAGAAGGTGGCTCTCAAAGAAGGAAGGATTTTTGAAGATGGTGGACATTGAAACTAAGTTTTTGAAGGACTGGTAGCAGTTGAATAGAGGAAGAAGTGAAATGAAGGCCATTTTAGTGGTGGGAGGACCTATTAGAAGACAGAGGAAGAGGAACTAACATGATGCATTCAGGGACTTGCAAACAGCATCTGTGGGGCAGAGGATCTGGAGAACGGTGGAAAATGACTCTATAGAGGTGGGCAGAGTAAGACCAGGAGGTGCTGGAGAATTTGAATAGTTATGGGAAGCACATGAGGGTGTTAAGTAGAGAAGTGACATGATCATCTTTGAATTTCCAGAGTTCACTGTGGTAGCAGTGGGAATGAGGGATGGGGTAAGGTCATGGGTGGTTCATAAGTGGTAGGGCAGACTCTTGGAGCAATCCCAGCCTGAGGTGATGCTACTTGAACCAGGGCAGTGGAAGTGATGAATTGAGACGTACTAGATTGGAAGAAAATAGAGAATTTGGTCCCTGGAGAGCATTCTAATATAGCTGAAGGCACAAGGACTTAGAAGTTAGCCTCACCTAGGTTCAAATTCTAGCTCTGCCTGTAGCGTAATCACTTCAGTTTCCTCATTGGTAATGCCCTCCTTGTAGGTTTGTTGTGGGAATATTGAAATTACACCTGCATTGTGCCTGTTAGAGGTGATGGCATGTCAGTAAGACTCTCTTGAAAAGGGATCCTGTTATTATTAGACATTGAATGGGAAGGAGCAAACTAGGTTAATTTGTGGATTTGCCATTTGTTGGGATTGAGAGCACAGGAGGACATGTCAGGTTCAGTTTTGGATGTTGTTGAGTGTGAAGTTCCCATGGAGCATGCAATGGGAGTATCCAGAAGGTGCCAGGAATCTACAGGCTTGGAGATAATTGGATTGGTCTGGAATTTCGGCAGGTGGCATCTCTCCTTCTCACATGAAATTCCTTTGGGAAGGACATGTGAGTTCTGAAAGCAATCTTAGATACCAGGAGGCTCCTTGTGGATATTAACACATTTCATGTCAAAAACAAGGGCTTTTAGCACCTCTCTTAGCAGGGAAACCACACTTAGTCTAATTGTCTAGAACCTGTGACTATTTAACACTTACAGATGAAACTGTACCATTTGTTTTGAGTAGTGACAGGAGGTTAGTAGAGAGGTTTACTTCAATTCAGATATTAATCTAAGCAGCAACACTGGTTTTAGGCAAAAGCAAACAAAAATAAATATAATGTCATCATGCTCTCTACTTGGAACAGGTCATTTTGATAACATCTTCCATTCGCAGCGTTTCGTATGGCTTTCACAGCGCCTCCACAGCTGTTCTCTAACCCTTGATCCTCTCAACACCCCTGGGCGATGGGTGATGTAAAGTGTTTATTATCCCTATTTCACAGATAAAGAAAGTGAGGCACCAAGAGGGAGATTGATTCACAGCAGGTCTCCCCGGGACCTACTGAGAATCCTGGGATTGGAATCAGGTGCCTGACCTGGTCAGGTGTTGCCCACTGTGGCACTGTGTGCTGACAGCCCTCCGTGACCTGCAGCTATTTGAGGGAAGCTTTCAGTTTCACATTGTTATGGGTGAGTTTGGAATCTTTTAAGGCCACTGATGTTTTTGAAAGTCACCTTGGGGCCAAAGTGCGCTGGTGGGTGCTGCCCAGTGATAAGGCACCTCCAGGCAATGCCTGAGTGTTTGAAACTTTTCTTGAGACTTCCAAACCCTAGACCTCCTCACGGTATGCCCCGCAGCCATTGGTGCCATCTTTGTCACGCCTTAGGCATGATGGAGTGGAAAAGCATGGGCTTTGGAGTCAGGCAGCAATGGGTTTGAATACTTTTTTTTTTTTTACCACCTACTACCTGCAAGATCCTGAGTTAATAACTTCTCTGGTTCTACGTCTCTATCTAATAGAATGGAAGTATTTATACCTCCTCATGGTACTCTTATGAGGTTTAAATAGAATAAGTGATTGCCTATGTGTAACAATAGATTCAATTTATCCAAGTTTTGCAAGTGCTTTACATACAGTAGTATTCCACTGAATTCTTAAAATAAAGATGAATATGTGAATGAGGTAACTGATGCTTAGAGAAGTAGGCAGGCAGTATAGAGAGAAGTTAAAGCCTGAACTTTGGAGAAGGATTACCTGGGCTTGGTTTCCAGTTCTGCCTCCCATTAGCTGGGTGACTTTGGGCAAGTTACTTAAGTTCTTTTGCCTCAGTTTCTTTATCTCTAAAATGGGGATAATAATAGTGTGTATATCACTGGGCTATTAATATATTGAGTTATACTCTATATAACTCTCTCTCTCTAATTAAGAATAGTGCCTGGCACATAGTAAGTACTATGTAAGTGTTAGTTCTTACTAAGTAATTTGCCGTAGGTAATGAAGCCGGTTAGTATCTGTCCAGATCTTCCCATTAAATCTTGTTTTACTGTCTGAAAAGCCCTTCTCATTTGCTGTAGCTTGGTATTTAGTTTGTGTCTTTACTACTTGCCTCATAGGAGATGCTTAGTAAATGGTGGTTTTAATTTGCATTTGGAGGAACTTACCGAGTGTCTCCTGAACCATCTCCTGGCTAGACCCACGGGGGGGTCCAAGATTCCTGGAAGTGTGGGTCCCATGGTGGGGCATGGAGGGTCCAGTGCGATGGTGCTGTGTGCTGGGGCTGATGCGTTGGATTGAGGCTGTTGCTAGGTCAGCAAGGTCCCATGGGTTTCCTTGATTAGCACCCTTTGGTGGCAGGTTGGTTGGATGGCATGAGCCCCTCTTGGTACATATTCTGAAACTCAGCAGCTTTGTGTCCTTTATGCAGGTAATAGCTGCCGCCGGAAGTGACGAGAAGTGCCAGCTGGCCATGCAGAGGGGCGCACAGTCCAGCGTGAACTATAGTCATGGCAGCCTGAAGGAGGCAGTGAGGAAGCTGGTGGGCAGTGGCGGGGTGAACGTGGTCATCGACACCGTGGGGGGAGACATCTTCCTGGACGCTCTCCGCAGGTGCGTGGAGGGGTCTTTCCAGAGTGGGTTCGACCTGGGGCTCCGAGGGACCTTTCCGGACCTCCGCCACCACCTGGCCTTGCTTCTCTTCCGTCTTCACTGCTGACTTCTCCTGCAGGCACTGGCACCAATGAGAACAGCTGAGTGGGGGCGTGGAAAGAACTAGAAGTGGAGGGGAAAATCAGGAAATGCTTAAATATAGCAACAACCAAATATCCCACTGGAAAATATCCAAGAAACGAGTGCAGACTCTCTAGTTGGCAACATCAAATGCTTTAGAAATTATACATGTGTTCAATTCAGCTGTGCCGGCCCCCACCAACCACTTTATGTCCACGGTGCGGGTAATTCTTAAGGAGATCATTGTTCAGATGTTAAATGCGCACACTCTTTTGATCTTGCTGGATTTTGAAGTAGCCAGCAGGCTAGGTATCCCTTTGATTTGTTTTATTTTTTTTAAAAAATCACTGGGGAATTGGTTGTCTCTACACCAATTCTCATTCTGTTTTCAACCAGGGACTCCGGAGTGCTTTGTAACATGGGTTTCATTTCTCCTGTCATCCTGGCAAGCACAATTTTGTGGTTTATCTCAGTTTAAAGTAGAAGTAGAAGCAAAGAGAGCAGCTTGCCCATAGAGGGGACCCAGTTGGTGCTCTAGCCCCCAAGCATCCCTGCTGTGTGTCCAGGATGGTGCTTGGAGAAGCAGCAAAGGAGGGAGTGTGTTGACTAAACGGAGAGCCAGGGCAGAGAGCCGCTAGCCGTCGCCCTTCGCTTGCCTTCGGGATAATAGTGTTTTGACAACAGCTTCTCATTTCCCTTCTAAAGAAGAAAAGCAAATCACCAAATCAACATGCACATATTTCATATCAAAGATGTTTACAAACTTTATTTTTATAACTCACTGCTTAGCACGCTCTGTATGGTACTTCTCAGAACGAGCGGCAGGAAACTTGCTGCTTGAATTTTTTGTTGATTGTTCAAAACCCTCCAGAGAAGCACAGAACTTAAAGGAGTCCTGAGGTAAGTCTTTGTGGAAAGCAAATGATGCTTCATTAAAGTGTCTGGCTCCTTATTCCCGCTTCCTAAGTTCAAGGGCTTCAAACTGAGTTGTCTCCGAGAACAGCATACGGAATGACATTTGTTTACACCAAGTTTCCTTCCACAAAGTAGTGGCATAGTTAAACAGACAGTCTTGATTCTAAAGTGGGCCTGCTTAGAAAACTGGCTACTTCCTCTGGCCCCCTCCTGTCTCACTTATGGCTTATATTTATAGTTCCCTACGGAAGAATCCAAAGTGATACAAGATGGGTCACCCCTGCCAGTTTGTTAGGTCAAGAGGAATTTCTAGCTGGAGGTTTAATACATGTTTCTTTTTTTTTTTTTTTTTTTAAATATATTTTATTGATTTTTTACAGAGAAGAGGGGAGAGGGATAGAGAGTTAGAAACATCGATGATAGAGAAACATCGATCAGCTGCCTCCTGCACGCCCCCCACTGGGGATGTGCCCGCAACCAAGGTACATGCCCTTGACCGGAATCGAACCTGGGACCCTTGAGTCCGCAGGCCGACGCTCTATCCATTGAGCCAAACCGGTTCGGCAATGTTTCTTTTTTTAAAAAAAAATTGTGGTAAAATATATATGACCTAGTATTTCTCATTTTAACCATTTGTAGGTGTACAATCCGGTGGCAGTGAATATGCTCATAACATTGTGTAACCTTCCCCAACAAAATCTCTGTGTCCATTAAACAATAACTGCCTCTTTCCTGCCTTCCAAGCCCATGGGAAACTCTGTTTTACTTTTTTTCTGTATGAATTAATGTACATTGTTTTTTATTCTACGTTTTTTACTGTGGTAAAAATTTACGTGACATAAATTTGCTCTATTGACCATGTTAAGCGTGCAGTTCAGTAGTGTTAAGTAGATTCACATTGTTGTGAAATAGACCTCCAGGACTTTTCCATCTTGCAGATCTGAAATTCTGTACCCATTAAACAACAGCTCCCCGTTCCTCCCTCCCCGCAGCCCTTGGCAACCACCATTCTCCTTTCTGTTTCTATGAATTTGACTACTTCAGACACCTGTAATAAGTAGAATCGTACAGTATTTGTCTTTTTGTAACTGGCTTATTTCACTTAGCATAATGTCCTTAAGGTTCATCCATGTCATAGCATGTGACAGAAAGTCCTTCCTTTTTAAGGCTGAATAATACTCCATTGTCAAGTATGTACACATTTTGTTAATCCATTCATCAGTTGATGGACATTTGGGGTGCTCATACCTCTTGGTTATTATAGACAGCGCTGCTATGAACAGGGTGTACAAATATCTCTTTGAGATCCTGCTTTCAGTTCTTTTGAAGTTAGACCAGAAAGTGGGATAGTTGGATCATATGGAAATTCTATTTTTAAGTTTTTTGAGGGAACTCCATCCTGTGTTCCATAGCAGTTGCACCATTTTGCAGTTCTACCAACAGTGCCTGAGGGTTCCAGTTTCTCTACATCCTTGCCAACCCGTCTTTTCTTTTCTCTTCTATTCTTTTTAAATAGTTGCTATCCTAATGGATGTGAGTGTACATTGTTTTAATTTTTTTCCTTCTCCTTTTTTCCTCAGTCTGGCATGGGAGGGCAGGATCGTGGTGGTGGGTTTTGCTGGAGGAACCATTGCTTCTGTGCCGGCCAATCTCCTGCTCCTGAAGAATATCTCTGCCATGGGCGTGTACTGGGGCCGATACCAAGACCGGAACTTCCCCGTCTTCTCCAGGAGCCTGTCCTCGGCTCTCCAGTACTGCCAGGAAGGGCTCATCCAGCCATATGTAGGAGCGGTTTTTAAGCTGGAGGAGGTGAGATGTTCTTAAGGAATGTGGTGTGGATAAGGCCAGGAAGTAATCTGTGTCAAGCTACCAAACAGCTTTTGTCCAGATACTATAAGTCCTCCTCTTACGGAATGAAAAGGTGAACATGCTCCATGGAATAATGGGGTCTCTCAGGCTGGGAGGGGGTCACAGGATTCCTCCCAGTCCTCTGCGTTGTCCGGCCTGAGCCCAGTGAGCCGCCTAAGAAGCAGGACCTGTGAGGCCCAGGCAGGCGGTGAATTTTGATGGCTCTTTCTACATCAGTGGTGTCCCAAATGGGGACGTGGTGGTACTTTGGGAAATAATTTACCCGTGTTGATGTGAACTCTGAACTCCACAACATACAAGGCTAAGAAGGAAGCACTTAACTTAACCTTTGATTTTAAAATACAGACACTTTAAAGTACAACCAGATGATCTAAGCTGGAGTTCTGTGAACAAACACTAAATCATGCCCAGCATCCTAAGAGTATAATTCATCCATTAGTCACTGTAGTTAATTTTGTTGGCGATTCATTCCTTTTTCACATTCCCCCACAGTCCCATTAATGTGGCTTAAACTTCCTCCAAAGTGTAATTGTGCGTGTGTATATGCAAAATCGTTGCATATGCAAATCTATTAGGCATTCACTGTGAATTCTTTTTTTCTTTGGCTTAATTTGTTTTAATGTTCAAAAAACTGTTTTGGTAACTCTAGTCTGCCATGGATGGGGTGATGGTTTGTTCATATGCAGATTAGCGGAGCCCAAGCTGTCAGGCCAGACTTCACAGCTCACCGGCCTTCTAGTTATATGCTTTTCCCCATGATGAAGCGCATTCTTCCCAAACACGGTTCTTTCTCATCTTCTTGGTATGTCAGTCAAGAAGGCAGCGCTCAGTGCAATAGTGATATCCCAACTGGCCATCAGAAAACTGGTTGGATTCTAATTCCAGGTTTTGGCCTCTTCTGTGTTCACCTTTGTGGAGGTCTCCTCACCTTTCTGACCTCCAGTCAGCACATCTCTAAAATCGAGGGGCAGGACACTATCAGTGGCTTTTAGACTATGCTTCCAGAGCCACAGTTGGGTCTTGGGGGGCGGGCAGGTATAGACTTGAGCTTGCCGGGCTCTGGGACCCCATCTGTGCTGGGGCTGAAATAGGTGCAAAAAGTTTTTACTTTTCTGTTTATATTTTTCTTTTAAGAAACGGTTTTGTGGTTGAAAACTTGAAGAGCACCAGTCCATAAAATTTCCGAGTCCCCTTCCAACGTGTGGCTTTTATCACACGACTTGTCAACTGAGGTTTGACAAGTCAACTTGTCAACCGGAGGCTCAGGTATAGCTGTTGATAGAGAATGAGGACGATTGGGCAGCACAGGAGTGGAAACACGTGCTGGTTTGGACTGTCTCTTCTCTGCATTGATGTGCTCTAGGTGCTGCTCAGGCATGAAAGAAAGCCAGGTTACCCACATTAATGCTCTCTCTCCTCTTAAACATGAATTAATTATCGAATTGCTAACCTCCTGTCAGTTTCCATTTACCCTTCTCTTTTCCCATGAGGGCTGTGCCTGTAGGATTTTTCTAGTTCTTCCCACTCTGTGGACCTTCCTGTTACCAGCTGTCTCTCAGAGGCCCTGCTCCCTAACAATTTCAAGTACCTCATTCACACACCATCCATTTACTATTTCTTCTCTTGTTGTTTCTTTCAATATGCACACAGTTTAGAGGAATAATAATAATAATGGCAGCTCCTATACATTAGGTGCTTAACTATGAGTCAAGAACTGTGCTAAGTACTTTACATGCATTTTCTCATTTAATCTTCATAACAACTCTGAGGATTAAGTCATTTTTATCACATGTTATGTTAGAGTAGGCAGTTAGACAGACATGAGCAGAGTGCAGGGCGGAAAAGCTGGTGCCTAGCAATGGGCAAAACTGGGAAAACAAGTATTGTAGGGTGGGACCTTGCCCCTAGAGTGACCTTTTCTTCCCTAGCATATCGCTGGTCATGCACCCCTTAAGATGAAGGACCCAGTGCATTCTTTCTCTCTCTCTCTCTCTCTCTCTCTCTCTCTCTCTCTCTCATGTCTGTGCCCTTCCCCACCCCTTTCTTCTCCTGGTGTGCTCTCTCTGGAACACACCTGCACCTTTCCCCCTTCTCCCCCAGGCGTGGTTGCTTCGCCTTTCTTTCTCCTCAGCTCCAAGGGCCCTTCTTTTGCCTCCGTAACTTATTTCCTGAGGGCATGCAGCTCAGCTGGCTCACTTCTTCCATAGCTTCCTTCTACTTCTGTGACTTTCTAAATTAACTTTTGCTTGTATTTGAGTTCTTGGCTCTGAATTCTTTCTTAGCCAAACTCAAGGACCGAGGTTTAACTTCCCTGGTAACGTCTGGTGCGATTCACCAGTAACAGTTACAGATGAAGAAACCAAGACTTGTGGAGGCTAAGACACCTGACTAATAATGTGTAGTAAGTGACAGACCTGGAATCCAGTCCACATTGGTCTGACACCAGAATCTGAGATAGATTGCTGCTTTTCCTCCTCCCCATGGACTGTTTGGACATGCAGTGGGTTTCATACAGCCTCTGGAGAGGTCCCACGTGAACAGCAACCAGGGTGTGTCCCCCTGAAGCAATGACCGCTTCAGAATCAGTGACACATACGGTGTAGTTCCTCTCCTCTTTCCACTATTCACTGCGATTCTCCCCTCACCCGGGCCTCCCTGGGTGACAGGGAAGCACTGGGGAATACATTCTGATTAGGCTTTTTTCCTAAGGAACCCAGGCTGACACTTAACTTTGAACATTTATTTATTTTCATGTTTAGTAATACATGGCTTGACTTTTCTTAAAGTCAGGTTTTTTGAGTATAATTTGCACATAGTAAAATTCGCTCTGAGTTTTGACAAACGTATATAGTCATGTAACTACTTCACTGCAATCAAGACATAGAACATTTTCATTTCAACTCCAAAAAGTTCCCTTGTGCCTCTTTGTAACCGTCCCCTTTTTCTGCCCCATAACCTGGCAACCACTGATCTGTTTTCTTTCCCTATAATTTTGCCTTTTGAAGGTTGTCATAGTGTAAATGGAATCATGCAGTACATAGCCTTTTGAGTCTGGCCTCTTCAGCTTTGCCTAATGCTTCTGAGTTTCATCCATGCTTTTGCATATTCCAGTAGTTCTTTTTTTATTGGGGAATAGTATTTCATTGTGTGGATGTACCACCACTTGTTTCTTTATCAGTTAATGGGATATTTTATTATTTTCAGATTTTGGTGGTTCTAAGTAAATCTTCTATAAACATTCACGTTTGAGTTTTGTATAGACATGTTTTATTTTGTTTTGCAAATTTTAGGGCTGGGATTTCTGGGACATGTGCTAAGTGTATGTTTAACTTTTTCTTTTCAAATTTACCCAGACATTTTTTTTTTTTTTAAATCTTTATTGTTCAGATTATTACATTTGTTCCTCTTTTTTCCCCCCATAACTCCCCTCCTTCCAGCTCCCACCCCACCCTCCACCCTCACTCCCCACCCACTGAGTTCATCCATAGGTGCATGATTTTTGTCCAGTCTCTTCCCGAATCTCCCTTTCCCCCCCAAGAATAGTCAGTCCATTTCCTTTCTATGTCCCTGATTCATTATAGTCACCAGTTCATTCTGTACATCAGGTTATTTATTCACTTGATTCTTAGATTCATTTGTTGATAGATGCATATTTGTTGTTCCTAATTTGTATCTTTACCTTTTTCTTCTTCTTCCTCTTCTTAAAGGATACCTTTCAGCATTTCATATAATACTGGTTTGGCGGTGATGAACTCCTTTAGTTTTTCCTTATCTGTGAAGCTCTTTATCTGACCTTCAATTCTGAATGATAGCTTTGCTGGATAAAGTAATCTTGGTTGTAGGTTCTTGGTATTCAGCACTTTGAATATTTCTTGCCATTCCCTTCTGGCCTGCAAAGTTTCTGTTGAGAAATCAGCTGACAGTCGTATGGGTATTCCCTTGTAGGTAATTGAGCCTCTTTCTCTTGCTGCTTTTAAGATTTTCTCTTTGTCTTTTGCTCTTGGCATTTTAATGATGATGTGTCTTGGTGTGGTCCTCTTTGGATTCCTTTTGTTTGGGGTTCTCTGCGCTTCTTGGACCTGTAATTCCATTTCTTTCTCCAGGTGGGGGAAGTTTTCTGCCATTATTTCTTGAAATACGTTTTCAATATCTTGCTGTCTCTCATCTTCTGGGACTCCAATGACTCTGATATTAGTCCGCTTAAAGCTGTCCCAGAGGCTCCTTACACTATCTTCACACTTTCGGATTCTTTTTTCATTATGCTTTTCCAATTGGGTGTTTTTTGTCGAATCTTTGGTTTGATTCTTGTGCTCCTCTGGTCTGCTATTGGGTATAATATTCTTTATTTCAGTCCGTGTATGCTTACTTTCTAATTTCTTTATCGTAGCATCGAGGGTCTCATTAGTTTTCGTGAGGCTCTGCACAAATTTATGGCAAGCCCTCAAAATTGCGATTCTTAGCTCCATATCCTCCATTTCTGTCATGTTTTTTTGTCTCCGCATCTTTTATGCTTTCTTGGTGCACCCCCTTGTGGTCTCTGTGCGCAGTCTTGTTCTAGCCAAGCCTTAATTGTTGTAGTTAACACTAGAGGGATTTGACCACCAGGCCGACTGGCGGTGGAAATCAGCTGTGGGAAAACTTCAGTCCTCAGGGGAGGTGCTAGTCCAGCCCTTGCCTGAGGCGATCGGCAAAATCTTACCCAGACATTTATTTGGCTTTTCTTATAGAGCAGTCCCCCTTCTCTCAGCTTCAATGGTGGCTAGATAACATCATTAGATAAGAATGTCTATTTAAAGAAATCTGTGTGGAATCCTACGAATAACTAAGGTTGATGTTAGAAGGGGCAAGCTTGACTCTATCAGCAGCTTGCTCTCTAGGCCTTAGTTACTGGGAAGCAATTCTGTTGCAGCCTCTGAAGCCCATGATTTCGAAGACGAGGCCATTCCTGGTGCATTCCTACCAAAACCCATAGCACGTAGGTTTTCTGTGCGTGTGTGTTTTTTATTAGAAACTGGTGCTCCAGCATCACTGTTTGTTCGAAAATGTCAGGATTTTGATTGTACTGGTTTGCCACTCTATGTTTATCTTTTAATAACTACCAAACTCTTTATCAAAGTGGTTGTCTTATTTTACATTCCCACCAATAGTGTATGAGAGTTTTTGTTACTTTCATCTGCCAGAATTTTTTGTTGTCAGTTGCTTTCTTTAATGATAGCCATTCTAATAGGTATGGAGTAGTATCTGATTGTGGGTTTAATTTGCATTTCTCTGGTGAGTAATGATTTTGAGTATCTTTTCATATGCACATTTGCCATCTGTATCCTTTTTGATGAGATGCGTTGAGTGACTTTTAAAAGAAGGTTCAGATCAACTTGTATCAGAACAACGATATGATGAATATAATTCAACTATGACAGCGTATCAGTAACTACATGTGTTTACCTTTTAAAAACAATCCCACTCAGTCCCAGATATATTCATTCACTCATGAGTTTATTTGAACATTCACTGGGGACGTTCTGTATGCCAATCAATAGAAGGCAAGACTTAAGCAATTTATTTTTTAGTTGGAAAGATCTCAGGATAGTGCTATGATGGGGGAAGAGCTGGTTTCAAATGGGAAGCATGAATCAGCATAATATATTTAGGGAACTATAGGTTACTCTCATTATTCCTGCTTGATGAGCTAATTAAAAATTCCAACAGCAGAACCTAAAACAAAAGCAGTATCCTCACCCTGACCCCAAATTCCAGGGTGCATATTTGCAGAGACACATTTAATTATGGCTTCATCCACTGCATGGCAGAGAATCGGGGTTCTGGGCCCAGCCTGTGTGTCTCTGCCTGGGCACCAGTGTGGAGAGCCTCCCGCTCTGAGATGCAGCCTGTACAATACAGGAGGAAAATGCCCCTGGGCATCTAACCGAATTAGCCATCAAAAGACTCTGATGTAAAGCCCTGCACTTCGCTGTTTAGTCTTTCACTCCAAGCCTTATCATTCTTATTAAGCAACCAGTCCTTAACATCACTGGTTGTCTGTTTTCCCAGCCCCGATAGAAACCACAGGGTGGGAAGGGACAGAGCTGGGTTATTTTTAGAAGCATCTACAATCACAGCGGAAGTGGCAGCTAGACATAGAAGTAACAAAACATCAAAACAGGAGGTAAAATAATGGATATTAAAAATGATGAGATTCCCAAGTCACGGAACAAAAAGGTTATTACCTTCCCGTCCCCCCCCTCCATACTATCGGTTTAAGAAGTCAGGTAAATAGGTGCTACATTTTTATAAAGATTTCTGTGCAAAATGATTAACAAAACAGGTTAGCATCTGAAGTGACAATTTTCTTTTTATGTTACCCTTTATTGGCAGGAGAGTCCTCATTTCTCTAGGATGCCAGGTGAAAAAAAGTGTCAATATCTTGAATTATGTTTGTTTCCCCAAGTGTTTTTGTTGTTGGGCTCTGACAGGTCTCTGGGAACAAGTGACTTCTAACTGGCAGGGAGAATGATGCAGCTGTGAGTCACTGGAGATGTAGCTTTGAGTGATTGACAGGCGGGGATAAGTGTTTCAAACATCTTTCTTAGACCTCTACCACCCCCTCTGAAGGCAGCTAAATTTGTGTGGATTGGAAAGGGCTCAGTGAGGCACAGAGCCCCAAAGACACATGCTCTTGGCACTTGCCGCAGAGAGATTGCCACAGTTGATTTGCTTCCCGGTTTTTTCTTATTTATTTTTCTTAGGTTTTTGGGGAGGATTTCAAGTGGAAAGGGTTGTTTAATCGTAATTCTCATGTCAAAGCACATTTTCATTTTTGTGAGTCCCATCTTTGGCTTTTGTGTCTGCTTATTTACAGATGTCTGTATTTACTTACTAGAGGCCCGGTGCACAAAATACATGCACTTGGGGGGAGGGGTCTCTCAGCCTGGCCTGTGCCCTCTTGCAGTCTGGGAGCCATTGGGGGATGTCCGACTGATGGCTTAGGCCCACTTCCCATGGGCCTAAGCCAGCAGTTGGACATCCTTAGTGCTGCTGCGGAGGCGGGAGAGGCTCCCACCACTACCGCCGCACTTGCCAGCCATGAGCCTGGCTTCTGGCTGAGTGGTGCTCTCCCTGTGGGAGTGCACTGACCACCAGGGGGCAGCTCTTGTGTTCAGTGGGATTGGGCTGAAACCGGCTCTCCGACGTCTCCTGAGGGGTCCCGGATTGCGAGAGGGTGCAGTCCAGGCTGAGGGACCCCACTGGTGCACAATCAGGGCCGGGGAGGGACGAGGGAAGTTGGCCAGCTGGGGAGGGACCACAGGAGGGCTCCAAGGCGTGTCCGACCTGTCTTGCTCAGTCCTGATCGGCTGGACCCCAGCAGCAAGCTAACCTACAGGTCAGAGAGTCTGCCCCCTCGTGGTCAGGGCACGTCGTAGCAACTGGTTGACTGTCTGCCCCCTGGTGGTTAGTGCACATCATAGCGAGCGGTTGAGTGGCCTTAGCATATCATTAACATATTATGCTTTGATTGGTTGAATAGCTGACCAGATGACTGGACACTTAGCATATTAGGGTTTTATAATATAGGATTCCCTTTATCCTCATTCCCCACACCTTTGCCTCCCCTGAGTCGGTCTCAAGTTACATAAACAAATAAGAGCACAGGGTTATGCTGTAGATCTTATTCTGTTTCTGAAATTTTCACACAGTGCTGTCTTTTAAAGTTTCACCTGTGCTCCTGGTTCTATATCTGGTTCCTGACTCACTGTTGTGTAGGGGCTTACATCCCTCCACTAGGATGCACGTCAAGGTTGACTTGGTCCCGTGCCACCATAATCTGTTTGCCTTTTACATTTAAGATGTAAGATCCATTTTGAGTTAATATTTGTGAAAGATGAAAGGGCATTTTCTTGATTCATTTTTCGTATGTGGATGTCCAGTGGTTCCAGCACTATTTCTTGAAAAGACTACACTTTCTTCATTGAATTGCCTTGGCTCCTTTGTCGAAGGATCAGCTGACTGCATTTGTGGGGGCCTATTTTGGTCTGGCTGATCTGTTCCATTGATCTGTTTGTCTATTCTTTCACAATATCACACTGTCTTGATTAGTGTGGCTGCTCTTTAATTTATGCTTTATAACTTGTACTTCTAAAAATGAATTGGAGGTAGACTGCAATTTCAGACACACTGGAAACAGGACAGTTTTAATAAAAAGATAAAAATTGTAAAATATTAAATTACCAATCCTTCTATCAGTAGCTCCATTCTTTGAAAAGCTAGAACACACAGATATTACAGGAGAGTATGGACAGGCCTGAGGACTTTTAAAAATATATATTTTTACTGATTTCAGAGAGGAAGGGAGAGGGAGAGAGAGATAGAAACATCAATAATGAGAGAGAATCACCAATTGACCGCCGCCCCCCCCCCCCCCCCCCCCCCCCCCCCCCCCCACACACACATACCTCCACTAGGGACTGAGCCTGCAATCCAGGCATGTGCCCCCAACCCGGACCAAACCTGGGACCCTTCAGTCAGCAGGTTGATGCTTTATCCACTAAGCCAAACTGGCCAGGGCCTGAGGACTTTTTACCTGCTGTCATTTATCTGACAACATTGAAATTTATAGTTTAGACAGGTAAATTTTGAGGTTGGGTTACTCTCAAATATTATTGTTTTCCTCTGGGTTTGTGGTGATTAGTTAGTGTCACATAGTTAATTATATACAGTTCATTGAAGGCACATCTTAATACTGTAGCTATTTTAAGAATTGAACCAGCAACAAATGTTTGTTGAAATGTGCATGTATGCAAGTCTTTCTACATATTTTGGGATTTTTTTTTTAGGTCAATGATGCTTTCCTTCATGTGATACAGCGCAAGTCCACGGGCAAGGTGCTCCTCTCCCTCAAATAAACCCTCACCTCAGCAGCAAGACCAGCATGTCCACATCCAAACTCCTCATCTTTCTAAAAACCTGATTTCCCTCCCGTGTTTCTAAAGGTGACATCACCTTCCTTATTAATTCAGGTTCAAAATCTTTGCAAGTTCCCTTTGAATCTTTTTTCTTACTCCTCATAATTAGTGTGATCATATACTTTACTGTCCAGACTTGGACCTGTTTGAGAGGGAAGAGATGCTGTTAGGAATTACACGAGGAAAACAGGTGTCCCACACAAACCAGGATGTAGGGTCACCCCATTCATAATGGACCAGTGGCCAGGTTCTGTAATCCCCACTGCTAAGATGCTGCTCACCTCCATATCCTCTTTTCCGTTCTGACTAATTATGTCTCATCTGCTAATTCCAGTGACCTAACTGGCTTTCCTACCTATGAACTATACCCCCCTCCATCTTTGTTGTGCATTATTGCCATGATGACATCCCCAAAGCACAGCTACAACTATGTCTTGACTTAGAAAACCTACAATGGTTCACCATTGTCTACATGGTGGAATTCAGACTCCTTGAGCTAGCATTCCATTATGTCAAGATTTCTCCCCTCTCTGCTTTCTAGCTTTATGTTCAACAACTGCACTGGTCCGTCAATATGCACTGAGATTTCCTGACGGCTCCTCTGCTCTTGGCTCAAGCAGTTTCCTCTATTCCCTTATGTCTGTCCAATATAAGCCTTCCTAACCTGCAAGACCTGTGTCTGCAATGAGCCTCTCCCCTCGGGAGGGTGGTATCTCTTCTCTTCCCCTCTTACCTTCCTGTAGCTTCTCCCTAGGCCTTGTCACATTCTGCCTTGCACCAAAGGGAGTGGCATGGCTAGTGGAATATACTCAGGATTCTGAATCCAAGACGTGCGTTTGAATCCCAGTCTCACCACTTTGGAGGTGGTTACTTAAGGTTGTGAACCTTCATTTTCTCACTCTCATGTAGAAATTACATCATCTCTCTCACAAGGTTGTTGTGAGCAATACATGCAGTGATTGGGCAAAGCAGTTAGCAAATGCTATTACTTTCACTTCTTTCTTTTCTACTTTGCTAATTAAGCATAAAATTCCTTAAGAGCAGGTACCATATTGGATTCCCCTCTGTACCTCTCACAATACCTAGCACAGTGAGTTGCCCTTGGTAAATACTCAATAAACTGAATGAATTTGAATTATCTGTATGTCTTAAATTGTAGGATTAAGTTAAGAATATGAAACAACCCAAATACCCACCAACAGATGAATAGGTAAATAAAATGTGATATGTTCATGCAATGGAATGTTATTCAGCCTTAAAAAGGAAGGACATTCTGACACGCCACAACATGGGTGAATCTTGAAGACATTAATGCTAAGTGCAATACACCAGTTGACAAAGGACAAATACTCTATGGTTTTACTTACATGAGGTACCTAAAGTAGTCAAACTCACAGAGACAGAGAGTAGAAAGGTGGTTGCCTGGGGCTGGGGGAGGAGGAAATGGGGACTTCGTGTTTAACGGGTACAGTGTTTCAGTTGGGGAAGATGAGAAAGTTCTGGAGATGACGGTGGTGATGGTTGCACAACAATGCGAGTGTTCTTAAAGCCACTGAAGTATTTACTTAAAGACGGTTAAAATGGTGAATTTTATGTTACGTATATTTTACCACAATATAAAATGTTTAAAAGCGAATATATTTTGTTCACTTCTAAGTGAATGCATTCAGAGAAGCGGACACAGTGTGGGTAGAGGGTCTAGCTAGGCTGAAGTATGTAAGCTTCAGTCTTTGCCAAGTTCTGGCCTGTGGGGAGGGGTCCTACACCTTTGCTGAGGGCTACGCATTGTTCTCTGCTTCTTCTACTTCATGACTGCTGATTCCTAAAAAAGGAGGAGTCGGGGGTGGGGGTGAAAGCGTACCTGATTCCATGGGGATGGGGGTACTCCTAGTTATTCTTGAAGAGGATCCTGTTCCAGTAAAGATGATAAGAGGCTTTGTTTTCTGAAAAGTACCTCAGGTCATTTGAAAACACCCATCTTCTCAGGGTCTCCTCATCAAAAAAGGCTTATGAAGGAACTGCATTGCCAAATAGGGAGGGAACATTTTGGGGAAAGAATTTAAAACCGAGAAATTAGCAGAAGAAAAGAGGCGGGGGACGATGTCAAGGAAACCACCCATATGTGTGTAGTGGGTCTGCATGGTGCTTCCTCAAGGGTCAGAGCACATGCTGGGGTCTCTTCCACATGCAGATGGCACATTTGAGTCTTGCTGGGGCGGGGGGAGGGGGCCCTCGGGCGGTGCTGCATGCCCTGTGGCTCAATGTAATGACATGCCCTTCCCCTTTCCCTTCTCCCCAACCTTACTTCTCCTTTCTGTGAGCTCTTTTTTTTAAAAAAATATATTTTATTGATTTTTTACAGAGGAAGGGAGAGGGATAGAGAGTTAGAAACATTGATGAGAGAGAAACATCGATCAGCTGCCTCCTGTACACTCTCTACTGGGTATGTGCCCGCAACTAAGGTACATGCCCTTGACCGGAATCGAACCTGGGACCTTTCAGTCCGCAGGCCGACGCTCTATCCACTGAGCCAAACCGGCCAGGGCTCTGTGAGCTCTTTTTGTATTTAAATGAAAGTTTTCGAAAATACCAAAACACCAACTTTGAGGCTAATTTTAGAATTTCCCGACACCCTTTGGGATAATTGAAGACATGCTGGAGGCACCTGGGGAGAGGAGGAGGTGAAAGCAGGACTGGGAAAGTGCACGGGCCCAGAGGGGGTTCAGAGTTGATCAGAAGGTGTCACTAGTAATAAAGATCCATTGTCCCCAGCTCACTCACGTCAGAATGAATTGGATGGAAAGAGGCAGTCATTAAGAAGAGCGAGTTTCTTCAGGTTTAACAAGTACTGGTTAGAAACCCTCATGATCTGCTCTCTGCTTGCCTGCGTTCCTGCTTCACTGGAATAATTTGATTTGAAAGCATTTGACTCAGATTTTAGTCATCGTTTGGTTGTCCCACCATCTGAGCCATTAGTCTGAAAAAAGAATCAATGCAGCTCCCAGCGACAGCACTTCTTCTGTATGCACAGACTGTCCCCAGCTCACCCTGCGGGGCTGGCTGCAGAAGGCACGCCCACACACCTGCCTTCCCTCTTCCGGGAGCTGGGTCTGCCCACCTGCACACACCTCGCTCAACCACCAGAGTGAGGCTTTGTGCTGTCAGCTGTGGAACAATCCTGTCTACACGTCGCCAGTATCTCTGTCCCTGCTCCCACCTCTGTCACGGCTGTAGGAAGCTATCTTTCCTACTTGAGCTGTGGCAAAGACAACAAAAGACTTTTCATATGACAAGTGAAGGAAAATGAAGATGTCTTCAACAATCACTTTTATTTAGCAAAAAAAAAAAAAATCTAAACTAAGAAAAATTTATGCTATTGTTTCTTTCTGTTATTTCCCCTTCTAATACTGTATGAGTAAGTGCAAGAGTAATGGTTTTTCAAAAATTTTTTGTTTGTACAAGTCACGTGGGGGAAATCATCACAGCTTATTGCTAGATTGGAGAGCTGAGCTGGAAACATGCTGTTTTATGGGGATTTATCATTGTCAAGGAATCATACAGAATAATTTTTTCCTTTTTTTTTTTTTTTTTTTACTGTATTTAGAAACGGTCAGTTTCCTGACCGTTAGTGAATGCATCATTATTTGAAAAACAGTATTGTTGAAATAATTTACAGCAATACCATATGGTCATTGAAATAGGTCAAACCAGAAAGAAGTTTATGAATAGATATTGTTATCCTATTTTTCTCTATCCTGTCTCATTCCCATTCTCTAGGGAAACCAGTGTAAGCAGTTTGGTGTTAGTCTTGCAGATCTTGTAAAACACATACAGGCGCATATATATGTAAACACAAAGAGGTTATTTGTGTGTGTGTGTGTGTGTGTGTGTGTGTGTTTTAAAAAGGACATACACAGGTTTTAAAAATAATGATCATAGTATGCATAATGTTCTATAATGCACCGTGTTAGATCAATAATATGTCATGGACTTCATTCCATATTAGTAAATATATTCTTATCTCATTATTTTTAACAGCTGCTTAGTATTCCATAATGACAGTGTTTATCATATATAACCATTTCCTTATTAGTGGGTTTATTCATTTATTTAACAAATAGTTATTGATGTGCATGTATGTGCTAAGCTCAGCACAGTGCAGAGAATACAATGGTGAGCAAAAGTTTTAGAATTTCCTGACACCCTTTGGGGTAATTTAAATCTACTGGGGAGATAGAGGTTAACTAAATTCACAAAACCATGTGAAACCAGTGCCATGTAAACTGTGATGGGGGCTTTAACTCAGGGAGATCGAGAAAGGTTTCCATGAGGAAAGACCCTTGAATCCCTATCTGAAGATGGAGCCTTCTAGGTATATCTAATTCTGGGAATTTAAATAGAGAAGAATATTCTAGAACACTGTGGCTAAAAAACAACATATGGTAAGTAAAAGGGACTGAAAGAAGGCTAGTGGGGCTGGAGCTTGAGAATGAAGGCTAGTGTTGCGCAATAAGGCTGGAGGTGGGAACCAGAATAGACAGGGACTTGTGGGCCATTTACTGGTGGTTTTGCCTTTACCTTAAAAGCAATGTGATGCCATTGAAGTGATCGAGACAGAGTGGGTTAGGGGCAGCATGACCAGAATCGCATTTTTGGAAGCATTGCTCCAGCTATGTGTGGTGGGGGGAAAGGATTGGAGAGGAACAGACCAATTAGGAATCAATGAAAGTCCAATGAGAGATGATGGTGTCTTGGACTACATGGTGATGATGGTGAAGGAGAGAAGTGGACAGAACAGTGAGCTATGCAGGAGGTAAAAGCGAATGGACTTGGTGTTAGATGAATATGGGTGGAGTGAGGGGAGGGAAAGGGAAATTTCAAGGTGGCTCCTAGGTTCCTGGATAGGTATTTGAGAGGAGGAACGTCCAAAGAGGATTGAGTTTTGGCAGTGGAGGGGAATATGATGGGGGCAGAAGATGAAGTTTTGTACATGTTGAGACATCCAGGAGGTATCAAGTATGCAGTTTTATATCCTTGTCTGAGGCTCAGAAGAAAGGTATGGCCTAGACCACAAAATGGGGAATAATTTACAAGGACTGATATTGATACCTATGATATGGCTGAGTTGTCCTGGGGAACATGTGGCAAGAGAAGGGAAGAGGGTCTAGGCTAGTGGTCAGCAAACTGAGTCAACAGAGCCAAATATCAACAGTACAACAATTGAAATTTCTTTTGAGAGCCAAATTTTTTAAACTTAAACTATATAGGTAGGTACATTGTTATTAACTTAATTAGGGTACTCCTAAGCTGGCCTTTGCTAGAAACGTCCTCAATCTGAGGGGTCGACCTCAGCGAACGTACCCCCACTTCTTCTAATGCCACTTCTTCAAAATAGACTCGCCCAGGCCGAAAACCAACTTCTGCGCATGGGCCACGAAGTTTTAATCGCAGTGTATGTGCGTGCCCGCACGTGGTATTTTGTAGAAGAGCCACACTCAAGGGGCCAAAGAGCCACATGTGACTCGTGAGCTGCGGTTTGCCGACCACTGGTCTAGACCAACTTTAACCATCTTTTAATAGAACCTTAGAATATTTTGTGAATGTGTTGTGGACCACTGAAAGAGACTTAGAGGTGGTAGTTTGGTAATTTAAAATAAATCACAAGTGGTTATAAGAAAGGTATTGCGCAGTGAATAGAGCATCATTCTTGTGATGGAGGGCCAGCAACTGGGGCTCTAATTCCAGCTGTTTGACCTTGGACTAGACTCAACTTTTTTTTTTCTTCTCATGTAATAATTGAGGATAATATGTGTTTTCTACCTTGTGTGGTTCATGTGAGGGTCAAATGAGATAATGTATGTGAAAGTGCTTTGCAAATTCTCATTTTCATAATAGGTTACAAGGTTGCTTAGTACTAGTGTGCTCAAATTCATTTCAGAGTTGAAGCAAAATGTATATTTTTTCAGCCTATGCTGGGCTCACATGAAACAAAATAATGTTTGAGTTATTGAAAGGGTCTCTAATATTTCTACATTTTATTTTAGCAGAAGTCACTGTGCTCTTTTATACATAACTAGAGGCCTGGTGCACGAATTTATGCACAGTGGGGGTCCTTCGTCCTGGCCAGCGATCGGGGCTGGTCAGGGCTGTCTTGCCCAGTCCCAATCGAGGTGGGGCCAGCCAGCAGTGGGGAAGGACCACAAGATGTTGGCTGGCTGCAGGAGGTTGGCTGTGGTAGCACACTGACCACCAGGGGGCAGCTCCTGCATTGAGCATATGCCCCCTGGTGGTCATTGGGCATCATAGTGACCAGTCGACCAGTTGTAATGGTCACTTAGGCTTTTATATATATAGATGGACAAAGTGATAGGGGTCCAATGAGATGACATACCTCAAAGACATACAGAGCCAGACAAGGTCTGGAGAAGGACACCTAAATTGATGTGGAGGGTGGAGAGGATTCTCTCTGAGGGATGATAAAAGAATTAGGGCTCTTCATTCTGGAAAGACACAGGCTAAGGGGAGATCTGATTGAAATTTATAAAATAATGAGAATCATAGGATAAAAATATGAACTTATTAAATCCCAGAGCACAAGAACGATAAAGCACAACTTTATCATTTTAAAGGAATAGTTTTAGGGCAAAGTAAAAATAGCATTCCTTTACACAGGACTCATAAGCATATGCGACTTACTACTCTTAAAGTTTGCAAGGACTAAACACAAATATTATAAGAGAGAGATTTATATTGTTGGTGGGTAGATTCCTAGGCAATTATAAAATGAAATCAAGACTATTTGGGTCAACTTCCCTAATCTTGGAAGATAACACCATCGGGGTGACCAGTAAGCAAGCTTTCCTGTCTCTAGTGCCATCCTGTCCACCAGGATTCCTGACTGGGTGTGCTGGAGAGGATGGAGCATTGAATTTGAGCTCAGAAGGCCAGGCTGCAGGTTTGACCTCTTTGACCTTAGGGAGTCATCTCTTTTTTATGTACCTCAGTTTCTTTGTTTAAAAAAAAAAAAAAGGAAAATAGTAACATCAACATTAGTATCTGCCTACTATTGTGAGAGTCAAATGAAGTGATGTTTTCTGGAAGTGTTTTGTGGTTGATGAACAGATATTATCTTTATGAGTATAAGGATTCCCACTTTTATTTTAGCATTTCAGTTCTACGCTCTCCAGTTGGGCTGACCTTCATCTCATCCTTCCTGATTCTGGCCTCAGTAGGGAGTGGTATTTGTCAACTCAGAAATGAATAAGGGGATGGTGGTCAGGGAATAATCTCTGGTCCCCTTGGGAGGTGGAGAATGTGCTGACACCTCTTCTTGCATCCCCATCTCCTCCTTGCGAAGATCTGGTGGAGAGCGGAAGGTAAGGAGAACTTTGCAGGTATCTCTTTTCCTTTGGATGTTTTGCTGGTGAGATGCCAACTAAAAGATGGATCTTCTGGTCTCTGGGTGACTTCGAGTGTTCTTGGGGATCTTGGGAAAACTAAAGAAGGGGCCAGTACAGGGGCTGGATGAGAAAAACCACGGGGACTGGTTTCTTAGGACTTCTCACAGGTTTAGGATTTGAGGGAGAGAGAAAAATATGACTCTGAAAATTTTTTTCAAGATGGCCATTGCAGTTCACTGTGGCAGGAAAGCTGATGGAGATTTGGAGAGAGAGACAGATAATTGGTCTTGCTTGGAGCGTCCTTTGAATTTTGCTTCCCTTGAGAATCTAACTTTGGCAGAGGGAGAATGGCAACATCAGGAAGGAGAACTGATAACAAAATACCTTCTTATTTCCTAGAGCAAATAGGAACTGCTTCACCTGGCCCCCAAGCACACCACCCTACCTCCTCACCAGACCTCACCACCCACGGGGTACAGTGCAATCTCATTTGTGGAGCACTGAGCTAGGGTCTGTTGCCTCAGACCCTAGAGAAGGCGGTTTTCCTGTGCTGCCTTTGACACGTGACACAGTGGGCTGCTTTGCAGAACCGTCTCCCTCCGAGGTCCTGGGAGACATATTTTCTGGCACTTACAGCTTCCTCCTTCCTGGTGTCTTTGAGTTGATGGGAAAGCTGGGCAGGGGGGTTGCATTTCTGCTGTTTTGTCTCAAAGAAAAACATCAAGCAGCACTCAGAATATCTCTCTCATAAGAACAGCATTCACACGTCAATTGGTGTCATTTTCCTGTAACACAGGGCAATTGCTTAGAAGATTCCCCTACCTTTCCTTTTGTTCTGAAATCGCAAAAGCCAGTGGTAGACTCTGGAACAGGTCTCCTGAATTTCTTCCTCCCTTTCTTCTCTGAAGAAAGGATCAAGGGCAATGTCATTTTAAAGGCAGGTGTGGGGAAGTGGCACCAGTCCCTGTGTGTCTCCTACTTTCCATTTCTGCTGGGTCGCAGGCCCACTTTCAGATGTGGATTCCAGGCCACCTTTCTCAGTTCTGATGGGGCCAGGAACCACCGTGACCCACCAGGGACCCCTCCCTGCAGGTTCCAAGTCAGGTCAGTAGCCCAGCTGTTCCTATCGAACAATTACCTTTTTGAATTCAGCTGGTAAAATTTCTCATGGTATTTTTCATTTTTATCCTCTCCTTTTCTTTAAAAGGTTTTTTTTTCTTTCCCTTTTTAAGTTAAAAATAACCACCAGGAGACCTTGTGATCCTCTTCTCACTGACCCAGATATTTTAAGAGCTGAAGGATTGACAGCAGCTTCTCATCTGGGGATACAGGCTGGCTCTCAGGAGCCAATTAGAAAATGTAATAATAAAATATTAATCCCATTTCCTAGGCATAAAATACTCGCCTTGTGTTTACTTATCTATCCAAACCCGACTCACCCGTCAATGCATTGCAGATGATGCTATGGACTTGACCATGAAAGACTTGGGTTCAATTCCTGACGTGGGAACTTATGAGCTATCTGGCCTTGGGCAAGTCACTTTATGTGTGTGAATCTCGGTTTCTTCACCTGTGAGATGGAGATGCTGATCATCTCACGGAGTGAGGGTTGAGGGTTTAGGGTCCAACCCAGTGACTGGGAAACACAGAAAGGTCTCCAAAGAACTACGTATTAAACTCCAGAAAGCCTAATTTGAATAATCCTGGAATCATTCATATCTCCTATTTTTGTATTATTGAGTCTCTCTACATCATAAATTTAGCAATGAACTACACCTTGTCTTTAATATGCGCCTCTAGTTTCTTCATATCCCCAGCTGGTGGGTAAGTTCTTTGCAGGGTGGTGCTGTGCATTTTATTTTATTTTTTTGGTATCAGTATTGCAATAATAGGCACTTAATCCTTAATAATTGATTACTGGAGTACATTACCCCTTAACCAAATTTGGGTTCTGTAGCACAGCACAGGTTATTTTCTTTGTTTTTGATCTCTCCAGTTTCCCTGATTGCTGCTAATGGTGAGATAGTAGGAAATCTTTTAGGCTTTCATTATCTTGTCAACTTGTAGCTTCTCATCAAATATATTCCATCTGTGTATTCAAAGATACCGCTGACCTGCCATAAACACAATGTTTGTTTGAATTGTTTATTCACTATGAAGATGGCTTTTCCCTGCATCAGCTTTGTTTTCTCACGCAGGCAGGGTTGAGGACGCTCACCGAGCTGCGTGTGTACCTGGTAAGATGGCCCTTCCTCAGCCTGGGGAACTGAGGTCTACAAAGGAGGCCTAGACCCTACCCTGTTCTGCTGTAACAGGCTCTCAGAGGGCTTAATAGGGACCCTAAGAGCCTGTGGGTTCTTTGGGGGAAGAACAGTATTCCTGGCTGTCACATCACCTCCATGAATTGCCTGTTGTGGGTTGAATTGTGTCCCCTCAAAAAGTCTGTTGAAATCCCAGCCATTGGTACCTGTGAATATGACCTTATTTAGAAATAGGGTCTTCATAGACGTAATGAAGTTAAGCTGAGGTCATACTGGATTAGGGTGGCCTTGGTGCAATGACTGGTGTCTTTATAAGTAGAGGCAGGTTGGGACATACCGAGGGAAGATCTGACCGTGGGAAAACTGAGGCAGAAAGTGGAGAGATGCAATCTAAGGGGAAAGAGGTCATGCCCCTGACTAAATAGTCAGGTATTGCATGTTTTAAAAATTCCTGTGGCACACCAGTTGAAAATCGCCCTTTTAAGAGATGGAGCTTAATATTCTTTCAAGAAGAAACATTTGTAATTGTTTTCCGCCATGGATATTTTTGGTTCAGTGATGTCTAAACTAATAATACCTTCCATTTGCTGATGGTTTGGAAAGATGTGTCTATGAGACCCAAAAGATATGTGTTTGAGAGCATAGCAATTACTGCATTTCCTGCTTTTTATTCAGTTGTTTAGTTACATACAGACAACTTTGGTAACGTCCTCAATTTACCCAAGATGTCTGAGCCAAGGAAAGTGTGGGCTTATGAATACAGGGATGTTTTCTTTTTTTTTGCATATTTTCCAAACGTATCTCTCTTTAAGTAAGGGAAGTGTGTGGAAAATGAGACTGCTAGATTATCTTTGGATGAAGGTCACAAATCCCATGTAAGCTAAGGTCACATATCATCCATAATAGCCTGAATAGTAGAACTGTTCTCAGAAAAGAAACCTCATATTTTGAATATTCGTTCCTATCCCTCTTTGCATTGATTTCTTTTCTTACCCCTCTCAAAATCCCCCTTCGGTTTACCTCCCTCTCCTGATCTGTCATAGCATTTACTGCTGACATCACACATTTGGCATTTATTTCCATTCTGCCTTTTTAAAAAATATATATATATTTTACTGATTTTTTTACAGAGAGGAAGGGCTAGAGAGTTAGAAACATCAATGAGAGAGAAACATCGATCAGCTGCCTCCTGCACACTCCCCACTGGGGATGTGCCCGCAACCAAGGTACATGCCTCTTGACCGGAATCGAACCCGGGACCCCCAGGCTGCAGGCTGACGCTCTATCCACTGAGCAAACCGGTCAGGACTCCATTCTGCTTTTTATGGATGTCTGTTTGCATCCTTCACTTCATCTAAGTCCAGTGATTATTAGTAAGATAAAGGAGAGTAGTCATAAGACAAGAAGGCAAATGCAGGTCATATTTAACTACTCTTTGCATACGTATAAGGATGTGCTCTTTGCATACAAAGCAAGAATATGGTGATTATGAGTGTCTTTTTTAAGTACACAAGTCAGGCCAGGCCAGATGTATTCTCAATATTTACAGCACAATGTTGTGGGGATGATCTCTAAGAACCAGAGCCCTGAGTTCCACTGTGTGACCTTGGGCAAGTTATTTAACCTCTCTGAATCTCTCATCTATCTATCTATAATAATAAAAGCATAATATGCTAATTAGACCAAACATCCTTCTGGACGAAGCCGCAGCAGGTGGGGGCCGAGGCAGAGGAGGCCGTGGTGGCGGCTGGGACTGAGCCCCTTGCACGAATTTTGTGCATCGGGCCTCTAGTCTAATATGATGGGTTGAATTAAAGCTCCTTTTATGATAAAACATTTTTGAACTCTACTTTGGATTATTTTTGTAGTTGAAAGTATAAGAACAACATTTTTTTTTCAAAAGTTCTTTTTAAAAACAGTTCTAGAATTTAGAAAATTTTACCTAAATTTAGATATTTTTCCCATTTAAGTTTAAAACTGAGAGCTGCTCCCATTCCAGAGTAATGAATAAATATTTACCTTCTGATTCTATAAATATATCTACTTGACACATAGCCCTTATGGTGACAGTACATCTTGAATTTCCTATGATTGCCTCACTTAACAACAAAAAAAATGTGTCTTCAGTATAATTAATATCCAAGTACATTCATATACCTCACTTCATTTTAATTCAGAAAATGTGTTCAGTGATTCCATAGTGACCTTTCCCATGTTCTAATCATGTGCATTTTTTTTTCTTTCTGTTGGTTATTTGGTCATTGACCAGTAAGAGTTTATTTCTCAGTTTCTGGCTCTGTTCCTGAAATACAGGGATGGGTCTGTCCATTCCAACTTCCTTCTTCTTTCCCTCAGTTGGCATTTTCCCAAATGGTTTCTGAGTCACCTCCAGAGGCATGGTCTGAGAGTCCAGGTTGGACAGCACTGTCAGCACCATCTCCCTGCGAGCACGTGCTGTGGGCCCCCCTCCGCCCTGCACATCTGACATGGCTCTCAGAGGGGAGGGGGCCGTGTGGAGTGTGGGCTGGAGGAGTGTTTTGCATTTCTCTTTGTCATGGCGTGTCCTTTCCAGATAAGCACAAGAACGGCTGAAGAAATCTTGAGTGTATCTGGAACATAGCGGAAAAGCCCACGTCTACCGAAGATTTAGCAGAGGGACTCAGAGGCATTAGAGTTCAGGCAAGTTACCAGTTGTCAACGAGTTTTACAAAATACAAACAGCTTCACTGTTTTTTTCTGATTATATAAGTAATTTTTTTTCTTTGAAAAAAATTAAAATATACATAAGATTATAGAGAATAAAATACAAGTTACCTGCGGTCGCACCAACGTAAGACATCTAATGAACACGTTTGTAAACTTAGACATACGTTTTATGCACACACACCATTCCCATGCAGGTAGTTTTATCCGGGATGGAATGCAATGAGTGCTGTTTTATTGTGAAGCCTCTTCAAAAGTTCCTTCCACCCTTATTCATTGTTCTTTACACCCTTTCCCTGAAACAAAAGAGGTAGTGTTATTAACAGCCAGATATATATCTTTTATATACTTTTTATCTATTTAAATACATAAATGCCTGGATATATAATCACATATTATTAAAAATGCACACGTAATAGCATATGGGATAATATGATACTTTTTTACTTGATAACATGTCATTGCAACCCCAAATGGTATAATATTATACATTTCTTTGCTCATTGATATGCTGCAGAACCCTCCACTGATGTAGCTGTAATTTATTATTTGTTATTAGATATCCTAGTATTCCATGACAGAAATGTCTCACAATCTAGTCAACCATTTCCCTATTCATGAGCATTCCCTTTTTCAGTTTCTGGCCACTCCAACATCATATTTTTTCAATGAACTAAATTTTGCTTTTTCAATTTCTAATCCTGTTGTGTGTTTTTGTGTGCATTATTAATTTGTTATGGTTGTTTAGAAAGTCAATATACTATTTAAGTTCTCCTTGGAATGCGTATTTAGTCACACCAAGTGTTTTGTGAGGTTTCTCTCTGTAATCTCTGGTTGTGGCGTCTTTCCGTTGACCTTCTCAAGATGGCGTCCCGGTCCTGTTTCCGGCCTCCGGGTCCACACACGAAATCATACCGTTGGGAAACTGTTGCTGAAGCAGAATGGTTCCGGGCGGCTGACGTGGCATCAAAGTTCACAGTGTCTGCCAGCTGTGAGTAACAGCAGGCTGTCACGATGGGATAGAGCAGCAGCAGCAGCAGCATCATCTCCTGATTTAGGGGCAAACAATGTAAGTACTTATTTTCACCATTAACCAATTAACCCAAACCAGACCCAAACTGAAGAATGCTTAGAGGGGAATATAATTCTCGTTAGAAACCCTTCCAGCAGATTCATTTGAGAAGCATTTAGTCTCAACCAGAGTGGAAAGGCATCAAGCCGGCACATGGTTTTCAGCAAAACCAAGAACCTTACAGGGTCTTGTTTGAAAAAAACAAACGTCAACTGTGGTTCATGCTACTTTCAAACCCTAACTCCCTGAAGTGCCTGCAGACTCTGCAGGGGCTGTCCCCTGAAGTATGGAATGCATTGAGAATGTGCAAAAGGACATGTGATTTCAATTCACATAAAAATTTAGGCAGGTTTGATTATGGGAAGATGAAAGGAGGCTTAGCAGTTACAGTGTTTGGGGGAGAGGAGAGAACCTGTTAAATATTTCAAGGAGGGTTCAAGTTGGTTAAAGCCGACTGAGAGGCAATGTGGAAACTTCTGTTCTCAGACTGCATAGAAGGCTAGGGGCGTGGTGCCTGCCAACTGGAGGAGTAATGAAACCCTGGCACAGACCCCGCTAGCAAGAGGTGGCTCTACAGCTGCTTTCCCAAGGCTTCCACACCCTGGAAGTCATATCTGGAGTCCTGGGATTTTCAGAGTTCATAAACCATGTGTTTATGGGTTGGTGATTATTTTTCTTTTTGTTGAGACCTTTTACTCTGATGTTCAGCTCTGCATGAAACCTCACAAATGACCAACAGCAATGAACCCTGATTGTGGTCAACCTACTAACAGGTATTTTTTATTGTCACCTGTATGCCAGGGATACCTAAGTGAACAAGATGGAAGAGTTCCCATGCTCTTCAGAGTTTGCTGCCCAGCAGGAAAAACAGATGTTCTGAGAGGAGGAATGAATAGTGGGAGGGGAGTGAGGAGATCTGGATTCTGGTCCTGGCCTTGATCCCAATTAACCATATGGCACGCTGGGCTTCCGTTTATGTGCTAGACAGTGAGTGGGTTGGAAAGGGTAAGCCCTTCCCTAATTGATTCCTCACCTAGTGTGAGTTTTTCCCCTTGCTGAACAGCTTCTCACACAGCATTGAATTTGTTCCACATCCCGTTTAGAAACGGGTGCTTTACTGATGAAAGGGACCTCGTGTGTACCAATTGTGATTTTCTATCATAGAAACTTGACATCCTCCTGGATGGGCCCACTTACAGTGTGATATGGGTAGGAGAAAAGGTTGCTTCCGAGAAAGATGTCTAAAAGGTAGCGATTCACCTTACATATTTGAGTTTCTATTTTCAAATGGTTATTGAGCATAGCAAATACCTTTCCAACAGCTGCTGATTTTTGAGGGGCAAAGACACAAAAGCCTGACACTAAGGAAAATGAAATTGTTTGAAGTAGGTATGACTCACAGTCTACAGCTTGAAAGAAATTAAATTGAGTAAAAAATAAACCAGGCTGTGTTTTCAGTTAGAATAAAACACCCCCCACACCCCCCAAAAAAAGCACACCACCCATCACTGATGACTGTATGATGCATCCTCAGCTTCCTGAAACTCATCACCATCAGCTCAGTCACTTTGGGCTTTGGAAATTGTGGGAGTCTCATTAACAGGTTTTAAGAGAATGATGGACAAAATTAATTTCTTTAATGTAATGAGTATGCATACTAATTTCCACATCAGGCAGGCCTAGCCAAGCTCCCATAATATCCACATGGACATTCATATATTCCTTGCTGTCCCTCTCCCTTCTCAATGGCAGACATGTGCTTCTCAACCCCTGAGTAATTCCTTCTCTTGGGCTAGGAACTACGTCCCCAATTGGTTTCCTGAAGGACCACATCCGTCACTCATTTCCTTTATTCTCCTGTCTCTCAGTTCTTCCTCTAACTGCCTTCCCACCATAAGGTAGAAACGTTTGAGTTCCTTCTATTTTGTACCAGCCAACCAACCCACCAGCTCATGAATAACCACTCATGATCCCTCCTGGCTGTCCTGTCCCTTTTTAAAAAATTTTTTTTATTGATTTCAGAGAGAGGAAGGGAGAGGGAGAGAGAGATAGAAACATCAATGAGAGAGAATCATTGATCAGCTGCCTCCTGCATGCCCCCTACTGGGATCGAGCCTGCAACCCAGGCATGTGCCCTTGTCCCGAATCGAACCTGGGATCCTTCAGTCCGCAGGCTGACGCTCTATAGTCTATCCACTGTCCTGTCCCTTTTCTGACCATTCCAGCAACCCTATGGAATCCAGTGGACTCTTTCCAGTTCTTATATAGCTTGATCTCTTGCTGTATCTCTTCTCTTTACCTCTTCCTCTTTCTTGACAATCTCTTCTTCTTTGGCTTTTGACTCTGCCTTCTCAGTCTCCATGAACCTCTTTTTGCTGGGGTTCTTGTGCCAGCATTAAGAAGGGTTCAGCAATCTAAAGAAGGCTGTGCATAGATTAATAAAGAGTCCGGAGACGAAGCATAATTTTGAAAGGCATTTGGGGGTCAGAGGAGCTTAGCTAAAGGAGCTAAGTTCTAAGATCTAAGGTCTTAAAGTCTCCTGTCTCAGGACCCCATGCTTTTTATTAACACAACTTGTCCTGAGACGAGGCAGAGATATACACTTCAAAGGGTATACACAAGCATTGTCAGAATGGGGGAATTAGCCAATGGCTGTTCAGGTATTTGGCCAGTAGGAGTCAATAACATGTAGATTAAGATGCCCTATAGCTGTCTGGCAGCCAAGAAATCATTTTAATGTATCCTATTCAGGTTTGGGGAAATGCCTTCAGCCATTCCCAGATTCAGCCCTGCTGTCATGCTGGAATTGGGCTCCCGCACCTCTTTCTCTGCCTTTTACCTTAAGCCATTATTCTCTTATTTTGAAGTCTGGGGTCTTTCTTGACAATCTCATCCATATCCATGGTTGTAATGATGACTTGCATGCAGATAATGCCTAAGTCAATCCTGATAACACCTACACACAAATCTTTAGGAAAGAATCAATGTATAGACAAACACCACCCACCGCCAATGTAAGTCCCAGCAGATTTCTCTCAGGACCTTGTCCTGCAGGCAGCTCAACTTACCGTGGCCCAAGCTGAACTTACCTTTCCTCACAACACTTGCTTCTTCCTGTAAAATGCATTTCAGTCTTGATCAGGGACACGGCCATCTACCATCATCAGGGCAGAGCTGCATAAATACAATTAACCTCTAAATCCCATTTATTCTGCCTCTGTTTTTTCTCTTGAACCTGACACTACCCCCTGCTCACCTTTCCCCTCCACCAGTGTGTTAGTTTGGCTTGCACTGACTTTAAGAAAGTGGATGATGGCAACTGCCTCTTAAGCCCCCGCCCCCCCCGCCCCCCGCCCCCCATGCCTGCAGTCTGGCACTCCCCAAGCCATTCTCTTTGTTGTGACCTGTGTGCTTTTCAAAAATGTCAGCTTGGTGATGTCACTCACCTGCTTTGCATCTTTTAGAAGCGTCTGGTAGTCTTCAGCAAAAATCCAAAAAAATGACCTTCTGGCTTCCTTTCCCCCACTCCCCTGAGTGGGTGTTCCCCTCCAGTCTGATGAGATGTAGTGGGTCACCAGAGCCTGTTAAGGCTGAACCTCCCCTCCATGCTTTTGTGCTTACTGATTCCTCTTCTGGAACCACTCCAACCCCTCAATTCACCGGTTAAGTCCTAGTTCTCCAACAGTGCCATGCAGCATAGAAAGCATTCCATCCTCAGTGAGAGAGGAAGTATCCTTAGGAAGCTTGTATGGAAATTATGTCATAGAAGCAATGTCAGGAAAGGCAGCAAGTGTTTACTCAGCTTGCAGGGAATCTATAACACTCATTTATGGAATGCTCCCCCCCCCTCTCCCCCCCGCCACAGTGACCTTTGGCCATCTCCCTTGTGATGGTTGCAGACATGTATGCTTAGAAAAGAGACTTCTCCGTCATCTTGTGCCCTTCAGTGTCCTCCAGGAACTGAAGTTTGAACTTGTTTTCTGGTATCATAAGTGGCTCCTACGGAAATTGCCCTGATGTGCTAAATTCAGCATTAAAACAGCACTCCTGGGGATCGTAACTGTATCTGCAGTCACTTATTCCAGACCGGGAGAACAGGGTGTGAGTACCACTGAAATGCGTGTATGCGCTCACGCTGTGCACGCACGTGGGCTATTTCTGTCCATGGAACAGCAAAGTATGTGCTTCATTGACTAACAGGCGGGACAAGAACATACAGAGATTGATCTTTGAGTTCTTATGTTCGTGATTACATAGAGGGGGGTGGGCAAAAGTAGGTTCAAAGTTGTGCATGAAACACAAAGTTTATTCTTGTATTATTATTTATTAACTAGAGGCCCAGTGCATGAAATTCATGCAAGAGTAGGCCTTCACAGCCCCAGCTTTGTCCGGAAGGTTGTCTGGACGGTCGTCTGGACATTCGTTCCTTTGTTCGGCCGTTCAGTCGATTTGCATATTACACTTTTATTATTATAGATTATTGTATTACAACCATTAACCTACTTTGCCCACCTCTGTATATATCAGGTTGAGTGAACCTATTTACACTCCAGGTGTTTGCATGGAATGGATTTTTAAATAATTGCCTTTTTGCCTTAAGTAGATCACGTGGCTATTACCAGTATGCTTTTCTGGACAGAGTTTGAGGAGAAGTCCTGTGGTTGATTTTCCTCCACTCAATGACTGATAATGACACTGTGAGTTTCGTGAAATCTCTTATTCTTTCTGGTCTCTCTTTTATTGCCCCTAAATGGACAAGCTCTCTACTGATGCCACTGGGTAATAAAACCAATGAGCCAAGGATGGGTACCTCTGGGGAAGACAATTCTGGTGAAATGGATTATTATGATGAGAGAGAGGGCAGAATGAAAATTTAAAATAATAACCTCAGATTAGATTCTAAGCTAAAAATAAAGGCAAAAATTGAATATGAGCTATTATAAATGCTAAATAAGGACAAATACCCTGATCAGCCTAGAAGATAATTCTTCTGCTTTGTTCTTCTAAACAACCCCGACAACATCTATATCTTGAACACTTACTCTGTGCAGGCACAGAGTACATTTCCTAGATCATGCATTCATCTCTTCATCAAATATTAATTGAGCACCTACTGTGTGCCATGAATAGTACATTGTCTCATTTATCCCACCACAATAATGTATATCTATTATTATACAATTAGTTAACAGATGAAGACAGTTGGCCTAACCTTAACCTTGAGGTCTCACAGCTAGTCAGTGGAGGCACTGGGACCAAATCCACCTCTGACTACAAAACCTGAGCTTTTGAACACTGTACTGTACACGCTCATGAGCTTTGTATACAGGTTAGCTTGTCACACCTTTAACAATGTACGGAACCTGGAAGAGTGAAAGAAAGACTTATTGAAAGTCCACTCTTCTATTTATCAGGCCTTTTGGTGTTTGTTTGTTTTTTTCTGACACATTCATGAGGCCCTGTGAGGTACTTTTTAGACTTAACTGTAAAGATAAGGGAACTGGAGTTCATAGAGATTTCATTTCAGCGAGAGAGGAAAGGAGAGAGAGAGAGAGAGAGAGAGAGAGAGAGAGAGAGAAAGGAAGGAAGGAAGGAAGGAAGGAAGGAAGGAAGGAAGGAAGGAAGGAAGGAAGGAAGGAAGAAACATTGACTTGCTGTTCCACTTATTCATGCATTCATTGGTTGGTTCTTGTATGTGCCCTGACCGGGGATGGAACCTGCAACCTTGGTGTATCGGGGCGACGCTCTAACCAACTGAGCTACCGGGCCAGGGCTGAGATTGAATTATGTTTCTCCCAAAGGCATATGGCTGGGAAATGGCACCGTTAAAACTAACTAAATCCAGGCTTCGATTCCTATTTCCTTTCCTCCAGGCCTTTGCTATGCCCCAAAGTGACTGAGAGAAGCATATTTTATAAGGAAACAGAGACAGGGCTATGGAACCTGGAGTGCGAAGGCTGTGTTGAGTGGCAGGTTTTCTTCTACTGAGTTCAGATGAGAGTTTGAGTCATGCATGTGTGTGGTACATCAGAAGGAGCATCTTGACTCTAAAATTCTGGGGTGTGTTTCTATAAGGAGCCTGAGGACGCACCCCCACTGGAGAACAAACACTCTCTGTGCCAGTAACTGAGAGAGTCTTACATAAGAGAGGATTCTTAAGCCGGCAGTGGAGAGCTTGGAGGGCTGCGGGGCTGTCAGTGGAAGCTGTGTGCGAGCGAGGGCCTGAGGCTGCCTGCCTCAGACACTGAGTCACCTGCGGGGATGGGTTCCTTCCAGCTCATCCGTTATGTGTCTGAATGTCTGCTCTTGTTCAGAATGAGTTTCTTAAGCATTTCCACCAAGTGGCTGGAGTGACTCTGGAGGTCCAGGGTATGTGTATATGAGTGTGTGTGTGTGTGTGTGTGTGTGTATGAATGTGTGTATGTGTATGAATGTATGTGTGTGTGTGTGTATGTGTCTGTCCCATTGCAAGTATGAAATTTCTTTGACATCTCATACTTCATTGTAAAAATTATCACAAATTTGAATTTTATTCCATAATATCCAATAATACAATACTTATGTTTATTCAAAATTAAAACATATTCTGGAGTTGCTGGTAGGATAAAACTGGTGTTTGTCCTGTGGCATCATGCATGGTCCCTGGGGCTCTAAGTACTCGAGTGTGAGAAGCCGTGGGCTGCACTTTCTTGAGGTTTCTAATTCCGATGTTCTTACCTCAAGCCCTTCTTTTGTTCCTGTGTAGTGGTGTGACATAGATTCTCCACGTCCCCCTGATCTCGTGGCTCAATGGGGGCACTGGGTCAAGTGTAAAGGAAAAGTGTGGATGCCACTGCAGTCGTGGGCACTCAATTTATCCTTTCCTGATAAATTGTGCAGAACGCTTCCTACGCACATTAGAGCATTTCCAGGGAGAGGAGAACAGTTAACATTTATTAAGCACTTACTATACACTAAGAGCTTTGTAGGTTTTTAATCTAATTATACTCTTATAATAACTCTGTGAGGTAGGTTCTATTATTAGCCCCACCGTACAGAAGAAGAATAGGAGATACAGAATAACTTCCCCGAGTTCATGCAGGGAATGGGGTTGAGATTCACACTCAGGCAGCCTTGTTCCAGGGCCACCAAGTGGTACTGCTCCTCTGGGGAATGTGTCCTATTGCCCTTGGGAGCTCAGAGAACTCTCCAAGCACATTACAGCCCTTTATTTCATCTAGTGGGTGTGTGAGTCAGCTGTGCCGTGGAGCTTGATGTGAGGTCAGAAATCACAGCAGCATCCATCTGCCACCCCACTCATCCTGGTTCAGGGTCAGTGATAAAGTGGGAGGGGTAAAGTGAGAGAGGCGGGGCCACCTCAGCCAGCCCAGGGCTGATAAGGAAGAATGGCGTCTTCTTCCTGAGTGACACATTGCTTTCTCTGGCTCTTGGCAGCAGAGGTGGGTTCAAGGAGGGCAGGTTTGCAGGCAGCCGGGTAGGTGGCATTTTCAAGGAGCCTTTTTGTCCGGGCTCATACACAGGATTCCTCAGTCCTGTAGGAAACCTGAATTGTGCCCAAGCCTTCACTCCTGAGGTTGTGCTAAGAGCGACAGCCCCAGGACTGGCACTGGTAGCTTATGGTGCCCGTGCCAGGCTAATTGTCTCTGGCCCTCAGACCATGTTTTCCTGGCACATGTCCTTCCTGATAATTGGACTGCTGAGTGGCACACGCTGCTGTGCATGTTGTCTGACACCCAGCTCCCCTGAAGGAAGGGGTCACAGCCTTGGAGGCCAATGACTGGCCGGAGCCCCGAGCTCCGCCTCCGAGGCTGGTCCAGGTGGCTTGCTGGGGTCAAGAGGCTGCTCTGCACTAAACCTTTACCCCTTGATTCATCCTTGGAGTCAGAGATACGAGCCACTTGCTGACTAAAAAGAGCCTCAGAGTGTCAGCTGTTGTGGGAAATGCAGTGTGGACATTATTCAGTCATTCCCATTTTAGCTAAGATTTTTTAAAATTTAATATTTTTCTTTCACTGTCCGATTGGAGTGTGTCTTTTAGATGTATGTAGTTTAACAAGGTATGCAGGTCATTAATTCCGATTTTGTCTCGTTTATGCCCCAGAGGGCATCACTTTGGTGAATCTCTGCTCAGTCCCCCTAACTCACTGCTTCAGCATTCTCTTTTACTTTTTCCAGAAATTCCCTGTCAAAGTTTCACTCTATATTCAGGATGTGAGAACTGCTGGATAGAGTTGTACAATTAGGTTGTCGCTGCTAAGCATTTAAGGCGTTTATTCATTCACAAATAAAATCTTTTTTAAAAAAATATGTTTTATTGATTTTTTACAGAGAGGAAGGGAGAGAGATAGAGAGTTAGAAACATCGATGAGAGAGAGACATCGATCAGTTGCCTCCTGCACATCTTCCACTGGGGACGTGCCTGCAACCCAGGTACATGCCCTTGACCAGAATCGAACCCGGGACCTTTCAGTCCGCAGGCCGACGCTCTATCCACTGAGCCAAACCGGTTTCGGCCACAAATAAAATCTTTATTGAGTTCTGGTCATATGTCAGGCACTGTGCCAGGCGCTTTGGGTAGAGCATGGAATGAAGCTCAGATGTTCAAATCCCCATGAGTTTTAAGACCATCTAACTGGCAGCCCACTTGTTACCTTGAAGACATGTTCCTAGGGAAAGGCCACTCCTATTTTCCGCACTAGCCCACCCAGACCTTCCTAACGTTTCTCCAGCCTCTTACCAAATGCTCACCCTGGTCTGGTGAGTAGAGATTAGCAGCGTTATTAGCAGAGAGGACACTTTTGTTAGACAGATGTCAAACCAGGGTAGTCGCTCCTATTTGAAGCAAGATCCTCATCAGTGGTCTGGCATTTAGAAAGGACGCAGGGACCCGGAAAGGAAGTTCACATACATTAGCAAGCGACCAGGGCTCCAGTTCTGGCTCATAGTTGAAATACAGAGCAGGAATCAGGCAGGAGGATGGGTCGCTAGGGGAAGGGAGAATATGAAGACTGTCACTGTTCCAGCACGGGGGAGCCCGTGGGATCACGCAAGGGCACTGCAAGCAGAGTGTGGGTGGCCAGACTAATTTTAGCCCACCTCCTGGTGGGGATGAGCTGCTAATGTATTTGTCAAGCTGGGTAAATTTGGTTAGAAACCAGGAGGAATTGAACCGCCAGGCAAGGCAGAGACCGATAAATCCCAAAGCTTTGGGGCTGGTGCGATCCCACCACGACCTATTTCGTTCCATGACCCATATAACTGTTGAATGCTATTCCATAATTAAAGCTAATTAAAATTGATTTGGTTGGTGAGTGTTTGAGGAGTTTCATAATAACTCTTGAGATAACTAGAGATGCTTTGGGATGTCACAAAAAGAGCATTTGGAATAACTGAGCTAGATTTGGAATAACTAAAGCAGAGATGTGCAACGAAGGCTGGCAGCGGAATGGCAATTCGGGAGTTTGAGTTTGAAAGTATGCTGAGTCAGGAACCTAGGAGTTTGGGGTTGTAATCTGTATGCTGGTGAACTGCTCTCTGGACACAGCCGCCACCACCTTGCTTTACAGCATTTGACAGTTGCTATGTAAATACTCCCACCACGGTGGATGTCCAGTTACCACTGGCTTCTTACTGGCTCACACGATTCCTGCGTAAGTCATAATCAGCCCTTGTAAGGCCAGGGCAAGGTGACTCCCTCACACCAGTATAACCCTGACTGAGCTTCTGGTCAGCTTGGTGGTGGTTTTGGGTAAATCACTTCACTTCTCTGGATCTTAGTTTTGTCATCAATAAAGTGAAGTTGCAGAGTTAGCCTCCCAGTAATGTAGTCGGTGTTTTGGGGCAGGACTAACATCCTGTTATAAGCCAAAAGAGTCACAGCAGGTTTTCATGAACCTTATTGTGATATGTCAGAACATGTAATTGTATACCTGAGTCTGTGTCATAATTAACCATGTTCTGCTTCCTGCTGTCGCTGTGGGTCCTTCTCCAGCACCTCTTCCCAGGAAGATTAAAAATGGCAGTGCGCCCAGCAATGAGCCAAACTTCAGGGCAGAATTCTCTGACCCCAGTGGTGTAAGAAACCATGTCTATGGTCGGTCAGAGAAGTCTACATTCTATGGTCAGGCTCTAGGAGTCATTTGAGGGGATGAGACAACTATATCCTCTATATCCTCATAGTGACCTCTAGTTCAGGTACAGTAGTGTATCTGATCACGGGACCCACATGTGGTCTTCCCTGGACTAGTAGCAACATGGGGGGTTATTTTGCTCCAAACCTTTTGAAGGCAAGGACTTTGTCCTTCATATTTACATGTGTCAAATCCTGGTGTCTTATAGAGACTAAGTAAGTGTTTGTTGAGAGAAAGAATAAACTTTTTGGGCAAATGCTGAATTTTATTCCCCTCCCCCAATTTATTGAGATATAATTGACATATAACGTTGTGTAAGTTTAAGGTATATGACATGACTTTCTGCATTTTAAAATATTTATTCAAAAGTAGACACGAGCTTCCTGTGATTATCTTAATAATGCTGAAAAATGTATTTTGTAAATGCAAGAAATTATTTTCTTATTGTAATAGAAAACTTTTCAGTGTCTTCAGTTCAACATTGGGCATTTAGATTTACCTTCCTTTAGATAACACACTTGATACACAAACATAACCCAGTGGAGAGAAACATGAATGAGAAAAACCCCAACCAGAGAGACCAGGTATTTACAACCCGCCAATGAGTACCTTTTTGAAAAGGAAAATATAATACTGATATATAGAGCATATTTATTTATACGTGTGCCATTTTACCAGCACTTACTCCTCCTTGTGACCCTCATAAGCTAAGTATTGTTATTCCCTTTTTACAGAAGAAGTAACTGAGACTCAGAGAGGTTCGTTCATGGAGCCAGCCAGTGGCAGAGCCCTAAGGCTGTGTTCTTCTGGCCGGGCCAGGCTGCCTGCGGGCTTTCTGGGTTTCCTCTCCCCGGCGCCTCTGTTCCTTGTTTGCTGTGGGGTTTGGATGCTTTCACATGTGAGTGAACCTAGCGCAGCCCACGACCAGGCAAACAGAAGCACCAGCCTCCGACAGGGCTCTGAGCAAATACACCAGGTCAGGCCTGTCCCGCATGCGGTGGCTGGGCTGTACTTTGCCCCAGTGAATCAGCTCCATGGAGGCCCGGCAGTTGCAAAGGTAGCTGACTGGCTGTAGATTGGAGGGCCAGGTGAGTCTTGGTAGATGTGGCACCTGGACTTTGGCAACCTCCACGAGGAGCGGAGACATCCTTGGGCCAGGTTCCCGGAGCCGCGCTGAAGGAAGGTGGCAAGGCGTCAGAGCAGGTGTGTGGGGACCTAGCTCCCTTGTGTCCTCTCTCTTACCTGTGCTTGCTGGGCTGTCAGATTAGCAGAGGCGACATTGCCCTCACCGGGGCCAGGGAGGGTCGTGGAGGTGAGCTCGCAAGTGTGACTTGTCACTGTGGATGGAACGTCTTCATTCTGAGAATCTTAGTTGCCTTTGGGTTGCTGCGCTTAATTATAACCTGAGGTCTCACTTACTGGAGTTGATCTCTCTTGGCAACAAAAGGACGGGATTTTGGCGACGAGATTGGGTGTTGTGCCTTTGCAGTCAGGGAAGGCTGCCCAGTGAAATATCTGGGGACAGGGTGACAGAGACTTTCTTACATGTGTCCAAATGGTACTGAGTGCCTCGGGCCTTCAGGAAAGACCCACACACGCTTTCACTGTGTCTGGAGCATTTGGCCTCGGCTGGAATTTGCTGGAAAAAGCCTGCATTTTTTTCAGGAAAGTGGGCTAGCCTGGGCAAAAGGGTGCTAGTTTCCCAGAGCGGGGGTTGATCTTGGGGTGGAAGGCACTTCTGCGCCTTGCTCTCCTGGGCTGGTCTGTTTACAGCCCTCGGCTCATTGCGGTGGACCCTGGTTCCGTGGCATTTGAGCAGTGACAGGTTGATTTCCACACATACCCTTTGACCTTTGTTCTGATAAGGATTTTTATTTTAGGCAGGGAGCTTCAGGAGTGGGAGCAAGTGAAGTGGCTCCCATCAGAATATTTCCACTGAAAACCGTTCCCAACCGAGAAAAAACAGGGTCTGACCGAGCTAACGAATTCTCCTGACACGAGGGGATCCCTGAGCAGCAGTGAGCTCTTTCTCTGGGGGGCAGCTGGATGGGGGCAGTCCTCTGTGACGTGGGCCGAGGAGCTGGGAAGGCAGTCTGTTCTTGGAGCCGTTTCCCATTTTGAAGAATAAGTGGGGAGAATCAGTTTGATTCTGGGGAGACTTCCAGGTTTTAAAGTCTCTAGCCAGGAGGATCACCCTGACATGGCTCTCCAGGTGGTCATTGAAGCAATCCCAAACCTGTGTCTTGGTGGGTCCCCTGGAGGAGAGACAGTCATGGCCTTGTTTGGGGCTGAGTTCTAAAGGTGAGTTTAAGGATTCAGAGAAGATGTCTCTTGAGGTCAATTTCAGCTTCTTTTTGTTTAGGAAATGCCTTCAGCTACCCTCACTACCCCAACCTTTATCTCCAACACTAACTACTATTTATTGAACAATTACCATAGACCAGATAGTGAACTGGGAACTTCATAAGTTATCTCTAATTCTGACAGTAACCCTGCAAGCTAGTCATTATGATCCCCATTTTATGGAGAAGGAAATTGAGGCTTGAACTAATTAACTAGCTAATAAGTGGCAGAGTTAGGATTTAACCTCTGGTCTAGATCTAAGCCCACTCTATTTCCATGATAGCTTAGGATCCCCATAGTAAATGTTGAATAAATATTTGCTGGTGGAATAAATGGACATTTATTTAATTGGAATACTTTGATAGGGTTTTGGCGCTTCATCTATTACTGTTCTGTCTCTCATGCCTCCCACATCTATTATTGCTCCAACTAATTACACTCTTTAATTTTTAAAGCAACAACCATATAGTTGTCTAATCTGTTGTTTATTTCATGTATCTGTTTGAGATTTTCCTCCAGATATTTCTATATCAGTGGCCATGTGGTTTGTTTTAGATAGAAGATTTTAAGGACCCATAAGTGCTTTTTAAAATAAAACTCAATCAACTATCATGTTTGGATATAAACCTAAAGTAATGATAATTTTGGGGTCTTTTTGTTTTGTCTGCAGGAAGAGAAAATAACTACACAACTGACTAAAAAAAGAGAGACATTCAGAAGGTCAGGGATGGAACCCTGGATTCCCCAGCAGCTGCTGCAGCCCCGGGGGAGGCCCCCAGCCCCATCCCAGGGTCCAGACCGAGGCCTTCGGAGAGATGGCTATCATCGGCCTGTTCCTCAGTCTTGGCACCAGGGAGAGAGGTTCCATCAGTGGCACGACGTCCGAGGGAGCCCCCAGCCACAGCTGGACCCCAAGGCAGACCACCAGCAGCCTCATTACCTACCCAGGCCTGGGGAATGGCATCAGCCTGTGGCCGGGGTGGACTATTACGAAGGGGGTTATCACCCTCACTTGTATGCAAGGTATGGTTTTAGAGCTTGGCATTGACCCAACCCTCCTGAGTGCTTACAAACAGACTGTTCTTGTCCTTCTTCCTTTTCCTTTTATTTCTCCTCTTTTTTTTTTTTTCTTTATCCTCCTCCACCCTACTCCATTGATTTGGCTAAACCCTTTGCTCTCTCAGATTGACTGAAAAGAATAGTTCCCCTTTCTGTATCCCCTGGTGGGACTTCTTAAAGAAGCCATCAGAATCTGATTGAGTGTTGGGGGCCGGGGAGAGGATAGGAGGAATGAGAGAATGGTGAAATTAAGGAGAGCAGATGAAACCCTCTATTCCAGGATTACAAAAAGGCAATTCTGTAAATGTATGTAGACGACAGAACAGCCTCTCCAGGGGATCCCTATAAAAACTTCCTCATTGTCTTTGAACCACTCTGATGCAGGGTTAGTATGACGCTACCAGCATCAACAAGAGCCCTAGCACCTAGAACAGTATCTAATATGTGATAGGCATTCAGAAAAAAAAAATGCATTGAATGAATGGATGGGAACTTAAAAGAAAATCAACCTCAGAGAAAGCAGATGTGAGGTTGCAGGCTCCACGTTCAGAAGGAAGGGGTCTCGGTGAGGTAATTCTAGGTTGGAGGATCTAGAATTCCTACTTCTGGGTTCTAACTGAGAGCACTGGACGCAATGTTTTATGGAATGTTGGAAGCCACCTGTGTCCACTTTGGCTTTTCGAGGTGGGGTGGTATTTATCTGCCTACAGATTCAGGATTGAAATTATGACAAATATTTTAAAGAATTTTGCCCCTATGAAATGCTAAAGAATTATTAATTGATGAAAATACTAACAACCTGACATTCCTTTCCCCAGTCTTTCCGTATTGTTGAATCCTCAAAGGAAGGTATGTTAAGGACAGAGGCAATCAGATTTAAGATAGTCCAAGCTGACCTTTTCATCTCATTTCCATCTGTAATATGCATGGGAATTACAATGGCCTATTGGTCATCTCTGGGAGGGGTTTTCTAGGATACTATCAGGGCAGCGCTCTCTAAGATAATACCTTGTGTGGTTGGATGTAGGTACTTGAAGAGTAAGAGGGATCATGGGGAAGAAGAATGAGACGCTTTGCTATAAGGATCCCAGCTTTGTTCTGAATCAAAGCTCTTACTCCTGCTCTGGGTCTGGATTTTCTGTGTATGGGATCTAGAATTAACTGTGCCTTTTAAGCAGGTTCTAGACCAGGGTCACAATTCTGTCCTCTGAAGTTGTTTAGTTTGTCCAGTCTCCCATTGGTTCCTCTCTTTACCGTACTCACCCTTGAAATGACTGGCCTTCACTGTGCTATTGTAGGCCAGGCATTGATGATCCACACCAGAGGTATCACTCTTCTGTAAGGGAAGAATATCCGTATGGAAGTTATTACTACCATGGGCACCCACAGCAGCAACCAGAAGAAAGAGGTATGGAATAACCTCCCAGAAGTCTTTGGGGTGGTGCAGCTGGTCGATAGGCGGGGCAGAGGCCAAGGGAGCCATGCTCAGAGCCTCACCTTGGGCACCTGCTCTACTGGGGTAGAAAGAACTCCCGCCCCTGCCTACCTCTTTCTTGGCCAGATGAGGTCACGGCAAAGACACTACTGCTTGCTGTCTCGAGGAGAAGAGACAGAAAGCAGTCATTTTCTTGGTGCGTGTAGATGATAGTACTGAAACTATCATTATGCTGCTAATATTATGGATAGTCTGCATTTCATCCACATGTTTTCTTCTACTTCTCATTATAGCCAAGATTATAGTCTCTGACCAAGTATCAGTGACGTCCTCAAGTGTGTGACTGGGCTGCAATGAGTCTGACCACCATTTACCCTGAGGGTGCAGATATGCACCGTTAGGAATTTATACCCTATACAATAGTAAGGCTTTAGGTATATGCTAATGGCTGCTAGCAGAGAGAAATCTGTTTCAACATTGAACACACACACACACACACACACACTCACTCACACACGATCCTCACCATTGCACAGTTGTATAGGGCCGTGCTAATTGGTTTAGGGAGGACTGAGGGGCATCTCATCATTAGCTCTCACCAATTTTATTCATTTTGGCAAATGTGTTTTGTACCTACTGTGCTCCAGTAACTCAGCTTCACAGCTTGCAAGTGTGTTTTCGGAACTTTCACAAACAGGAAGTGACCTGCTTTATTTATTTTTTTTTCTGAGGGTGCAGTGCCAAGGCAAGCGAGTCCTTATATCCGGCATGAAGACTATCGAGATCAAAAGTACCTCAATGAACATCATCGTGAAAACCAGAGGAGTCCGTTTGGAACAAACAGTGAGACCCAGTTCCAGTAAGTGTGAAAGGAGAGGCCGGGTCAACATGATTCAACCAAACTCAAACTCTGTTAGGAAATCTTATAGTGTCTGGTGCTGGGGCCTCATCTCCGGCAGCCTGTCATCCGCTTCTGTTGTGGGGATGTGGGAGTTTTGTTCTCGGGGATGGAGGTGTAGCCCAGGATGGCCCGGGCCAGTGGTGAACAGGAACCCTGGGAGGAGAGATTCTTAACTCAGAGATGTGGTTCTCAAACCTGGGCTAGTCTGAGTCCTGTTTCTTGAGGTCCATCAGAAAGCAGGGCCTTTGTTCTATGTTGGTCTCGTGATTGGGTCCTGCCTGGGGCTGGGACGCTTCTCTTCTGCCTACTCCTGTGCCCTAAGAATGGGACCTCCTTTGGGATCAGGCGAGCAGGGGACGGGAACAGCCTTTTGTACTAGTACCTGTCCTGGTGCCCTTGGCCTGGCACCTTTACCCTGGAACCCATGAATCCGACTGCTCTGATTTAAGTCATTCCAGATGTCAGGCAGCAGGGACCACCCTTCTCTGCAGGGTTCGGGGCAGCTTCTAGTAACTGCACTGGGGAGCCCAGGAGCCCCTGTTTTCCTGGTATCAACAGATTGAGGTGGTGAATGGAAGGACAGTGCTTCTCTCTGCGGCACACAGGCCGACCTGACACCTGTCTGCACTCGGCAACAGAACCACCTCCAGCAGAGAGCAGCTCAGCCTTGCTGGCTTGCCCGGGACCCCTCTCACCTCTCCTGTCATTTTGCTGCAGATCTCAGAGTGGGAACCCTTATAGAGATAGCCCTGCTTCCAACTCTGGACAGGAGCGGCCTGGGGACCTGCTTCCGGAGAGTGTGCTAACTGGGGCCCAGAAGAATAAGGTAACTTGAAGTGACATGGGGACTGGTGGCCTGTGACAGTGCCTCCCAACGACATTGTCAGCAGTGGCAGGCAGGGCCCTGGGGGTGGGCTCTCCAGTGGCCAGCAGACTGAGCGGTCCAATTCTTCCCTTCTTGGCAGAGTCTCCACTCATCCCTCCTCTTTTCCCCATTTTCCTGTTTTAATCCGAAGGGCCTGGGACCCTGATCTGGCCCTTTTGCATTTTTCTCAAATTGACTGAATCAGGAAATAGCACTCTGAGGTGCTGGGAAACAGAGAAGAGGCTGCCAGCACTTTGGTTCACCCAGGAAGTGAGAAGTTGCTGGAATCTTTTAATTCAGGGCTGAAAAGCAGAGCTTGAAGCCTGTCTTGACATTTAATTAATTATTATTTTTTTTTTTACAAAGCATTCTTTTTAAATATATATTTATTGATTTCAGAGAGGAAAAGAGAGTGAGAGACTGATAGAAACATCAATGATGAGAAAAAATCATTGACCGGCTGCCTCCTGCACACCCCACACTGGGGATGGAGCCTGCAACCCGGACGCATGCCCTGACTAGGAATTGAACCCTGACCTCCTGGTGCACAGGTCAATGCTCAACCCCTGAGCCATGCCAACTGACTGTCTTGACTTTTTAGAAGACCGTCTCTGTCTTATAAAATCTTACTGTATATATCACCTGGGCCATAAAATGGAACTCTCAAATTTTTAAAAAAATAAACATTTATTTTGGAAAAATTTTAGATTTATGGAAAAGATGCAAAGGCACTATGGCGACCAGCTTTTAATTTTTGACAGTCTTATATAAATTTTGTTTCCCTGATTGGATTTGTATGGTTTTTGAGAACAGTTTCTTCTGTATACCTAATGCTCAGTAGGGCAGGGCACATGCTATCATGAAAGCAGCCACACACATACAACACTTTACAGCGTACAAAGAGCTTTTGCATCCAGTGTTTTATTTGTATCCTCCCAGGAGGTAAGTTCCATGAATTTTTTGTGTGCCTGTATCCCCAGGGAAAGCACAGTGCCTAGAGCATAGTAGGTGCTCATTAAATAGCTGGGGGATGAACGCATGATTAAGTACTTGAACTATGCAGGGCAGCTATGATTATCTATGTTATAGATGGGGATTCCCAGCTCAGAGAGCCCAAGCCACTTGTCACTAGGTCATAGCAGCTCGGTATTGACAAAGCTGGGATTTGATTCCAGGCCTCCTGGGCCCAAGGCCTGCGCTCTTTCCACTGGGACATATGCATCCCTTAGCAAACACCTGTCAATCGAATCATCCATCCCTGTCCTTTCAACACATTCACATTCACCGTATTTATTCGAAAGTTTGGAACACTTGGGAGGGCCATCTCTCAGAAGCTGTTTCTGATTCTTCCCGTGTGTTTTTGTTGTTTTCCACTTCCAGCCACCACTGCCCCACGAGTCCAACCTTCTCCAGCAGCACGAGTCTGGTCTCAGCTCCAGCGGCTATGAGCTCAGTCAGTACATGGCAGATGCCTCTGAGCCATATGTCCCCACGGCTTCAACAGTTTGGAGACCAGTGCAGGCTGGTGGGTGCTGAAGTGATCAAAGGAGTTGGTTGAGTCTGACGGGAAGAGGGCCGGAGGGCAAGTTTCTTGGAAAGACACCTTACCCTGGTTTCCGAGAGTGGAGCATTGTTCGCCTCATTTGCTTACCTAGGTCTCCTGGGCAGAGAGGCCAACTTGGCTACGTTTCCCTCCTTTTCTCTTTACTGGACATTGCATCATAGCGGATTCTTGGAAGGGAACCCTGCCCCTAGCCATCACCGGGCACGCCTTGGTGCTTTTAAGTAGCAGGTGAAGGAAGTGAGGACTGAAGTCAGTTTGGTAAAGCAAGGGCAGGCCACAGAGCATTGTCGCTTTGTCTGGACGTGCTGACTTGTCTAGTCCTGGCCTCACTCCATTGCCAAGAGTCTGGGCCTTGTGCGTTAATACCATTTGGACCCACCATAACATTCTTGCATTATGCTCTGACATATTCCCAGGGGCTTAAATCTGCTTCTAGTTCTGTAGCCCACCCAGAATCTTATCTGGGTCCCCGATGGAATTTAGACAGAAATGTGTTTGTGGCATCCTGCTAAGTAAAGAAAAGCAGTGGCAACCATGCTAACAGTGTCCACCTGTGTCTGTTGGTCAGCGGCTGACTCGGCAGCTGATCCCAAGGCACCCATGAAGTTCTACATCCCCCATGTGCCTGCGAGTTTTGGGCCAGGAGGTCAGCTGGTGTGTGTGTGCCCCAGCTCTCCCAGTGACGGGCAAACGGCCCTCGTCGAACTGCACAGCATGGAGGTAAATAAGAGTCTCTGTCCCCAGAAGGCTCCCTGCTTCCCTTTGCCTGAGCCTGGGCATCTCCTGGAACAGGGGGCTCTTGTGGGGAACCGGGTGGGGAGCTTCTCTGGAAGAAGTGATGCTGGACTTAGGTTTTCCCTGAGATGCTATTGGCTCAATTTCAGCCACTGGAGAACTTGCTTTCTCCACGAGGCATGAGCTGCACTTTGGGACCACAGCCTCGGGTTCTGGATACTGGGCATTGGATGGACACTGTCTTGGAGAGCAAATCTAATTTTTGTTCCAGGTTATTCTTAATGATTCTGAGGAACAAGAAGAGATGAGAACTTTCTCAGGACCCCTGATCAGGTAAATTACCATATGAACTGCTGAGTAAAGGCTTTTGAGACCTACACAGTCTTCCTGCCAAGAATAGGATTTTGGGGGGATTTGTTCTTGGCTTCTTTGAAAGAAAATGTCTATCCCCACTGGAGGAGAATTTTCTGTGCTACCAGACAGAGCCTAATGTAGCCTGAGCCTTTTTTGAGAAGCAATTTAATAGTTAGGGGGGTAGGGGGAGAACAATTAATGTGAAGGTTTAAAAATCTAAAATCAGTTCCATTTTGCAGAGGTGACATGGGAGGAGGTTTTAGCATTTTGTGTTCCTAATAGACATTAGTGGGGAAGTGCAGCACCGCCTGGGACGTCACAGACAAGTGGATCATAGTGGGGAAAAACGCTTGCTTTTTCTGGAGAGGGAACTTGGTATTCATGAATTCCTGGATGGTGTGCAAGTCTGCCCTCTGCAGGATTGAGCCAGAACTGCTTTTAAATGCCCAGTCCCTTCTGATAAATATTCACAGTGCCTTTTGCTGTGGAGTGTCCTGACAGATGCTGATGTGAGAACATCTGGGTCCCGGCCCTAGGCATCCTACTAACTAGATATACCATGGCAGACAGGTCATTTAGCTCTCTCTGGGCTTAGTTTTCCCTTTAAGAAATGATGTGACACTGGCTCTGCCCACTCCAGGCAGTGGCTGTGAGACACAAGTGAGATTAATGCACATGGAAGCCCTTTAAATAGCCACACCATTATATAAATGTATTCTTAACCTGGATCTCCCCCTCTGAGAAAATCCCCATCTAGCATTTTGACAGTTCTTTTAAGTAAAACTGAGTGTGTCTATTTCTTACACTCAGGTATACAGATGTGGGTAGAGCACCGAGTTGGGTATTTTGGACACTGGGATACTGGTCCCAACTGGGCGTTGATTTTATTGAATAGTCTTAAGCAAATAATACTGCCTGTTTATTGAGCACTTAATATATGCTACATAGCTTGCTAACTTCTTTTTTGTATGGAGGTAGATTTTTATTTATTTATTTATTTATTTATTTATTTATTTTTTTTTTTTACATTTATTTTTTTTAATTTTCCTCTTAAAGTATTACAAAGGGTATTACATAAGTATCCTTTCCCCCCCCCCCCTTGACAAACCCCTACCCTCCCTTACCCCCCAGTGTCTTATGTCCATTAGTTATGCTTATATGCATGCATACAAGTCCTTTGGTTGATCTCTTACTCCCCTCCCTCCTGCCCCCCAACTCTCTCTGGCCTTCCCACTGCAGTTTGACAATCAGTTTGAGGCAGCTCTGCCTCTGTATCTATTATTGTTCAAAAGTTTGTAATGGTCTTTATTATCCATGAATGAGTGAGATCATGTGGTATTTTTCCTTCATTGACTGGCTTGTTTCACTTAGCATAATGCTCTCCAGTTCCATCCATGATGTTGCAAATGGTAGGAGTTCCTTCTTTTTAACAGAAGCATACTATTCCATCGTGTAGATGTACCACAGTTTTCTAATCCATTCATCTACTGATGGGCACTTAGGCTGTTTCCAGATCTTAGCTATGGTGAATTGTGCTGCTATGAACATCTGGGTGCATATATCCTTTCTGATAGGTGTTTCTGGTTTCTTGGGATATATTCCTAGTAGTGGGATCACAGGGTCAAATGGGAGTTCCATTTCCAATTTTTTGAGGAACCTCCATACTGCCTTCCATAGTGGCTGCACCAGTCTGCATTCCCACCAGCAGTGCACAAGTGTTCCTTTTTCTCCACATCCTCTCCAGCACTTGTCGTTTGTTGATTTGTTGATGATGGCCATTCTGACAGGTGTGAGATGGTACCTCATTGTTGTTTTGATTTGCATCTCTCGGATGATTAGTGACTTTGAGCATGTTTTCATATGTCTCTTGGCTTTCTGAATGTCCTCTTTTGAAAGGTGTCTATTTAGATCCTTTGCCCATTTTTTGATTGGATTGTTTATCTTCTTTTTGTTAAGTTGTATGAGTTCCCTATAAATTTTGGAGATTAAGCCCTTATCAGATATGACGTTGGCAAATATGTTTTCCCACGAGGTGGGTTTTCTTGTTGTTTTGTTGATGGTTTCTTTTGCTGTGCAGAAGCTTTTTATTTTGATGTAGTCCCATTTGTTCAGTTTCTCTTTAGTTTCAACTGCCCTAGGAGCTGTATCAGTGAAGAAATTGTTTTGGCATATGTCTGAGATTTTGTTGCCTTTGTATTCTTCTAGAATTTTTATGGTTTCCTGTCGTACATTTAAGTCCTTTATCCATTTTGAGTTTATTCTTGTGTATGGTGTAAGTTGGTGGTCTAGTTTCATTTTCTTGCATATGTCTGTCCAATTTTCCCAACACCATTTATTGAAGAGACTATCTTGGCTCCATTGTATGTTCATGCCTCCTTTGTCAAAAATTAATTGAGCATATTGGTTCGGGCTAATTTCTGGACTCTCTATTCTATTCCACTGATCTATATGTCTGTTCTTGTGCCAGTACCAGGCAGTTTTGAGAACAGTGGCTTTGTAATACAGCTTGATATCTGGCATTGAGATCCCACCTACTTTGTTCTTTCTCAGGATCGTTGCAGCTATTCGGGGTCTTTTTTTATTCCAGATGAATTTTTGGAGAGTTCGTTCTAGATCTTTGAAGAAGGCCATTGGTATTTTAATGGGAAGTGCGTTGAATGTATAGATTGCTTTGGGTAGTGTGGACATTTTAATGATGTTGATTCTACCAATCCAAGAACATGGTATGTTCTTCCATCTGTTTATGTCTTCCTCTATCTCTTTTTTCAACGTCCTGTAGTTTTCTGAGTAGAGGTCTTTAACCTCTTTAGTTAAGTTTATTCCTAGGTATCTTAATTTTTTTGGTGCGATGGTAAATGGGATTGTTTTTCTGATCTCCCTTTCTGAAAGTTCACTGTTGGTGTATAGAAATGCCTCAGATTTCTTGGGGTTAATTTTGTATCCTGCTACATTGCCAAATTCATGTATTAAGTCTAGTAGCTTTTTGATGGAGTCTCTAGGGTTTTGTATGTATAATATCATGTCATCTGCAAATAAGGACAGTTTTACTTCCTCTTTTCCAATTTGGATGCCTTTTATTCCTTCTTCTTGCCTAATTGCAATGGCTAATACTTCCAGTACTATGTTGAACAGGAGTGGTGAGAGTGGGCATCCCTGTCTTGTTCCTGTTTTTAGGGGAAATGGTGTTAGTTTTTGTCCATTGAGTATGATGTTGGCTGTGGGCCTGTCATATATGGCTTTTATTATGTTGAGGTATGATCCTTCTATTCCCACCTTTCTGAGAGTTTTTATCAAAAATGGGTGTTGGATTTTGTCGAATGCTTTTTCTGCATCAATTGATATGACCATGTGGTTTTTTTCTTTCAATTTGTTTATGTGATGTATCACATTTATTGATTTACGGATGTTGTACCATCCTTGCATCTCTGGGATGAATCCTACTTGGTCATGGTGTATGATCCTTCTGATGTACTGCTGGATCCGATTTGCTAAGATTTTGTTGAGGATTTTGGCATCTATGTTCATGAGGGATATTGGCCTGTAATTCTCTTTCATTGTGATGTCTTTACCTGGTTTTGGTATTAGGGTGATGCTGGCTTCATAGAATGAGCTTGGAAGCGTTCCTTCCTCTTGAATTTTTTGTAGTAGTCTGAGGAGGGTAGGTTTTAGTTCTTCCTTGAATGTTTGGTAGAACTCCCCTGTGAAGCCGTCTGGCCCTGGGCTTTTGTTTGCTGGAAGCTTTCTGATGACTGCTTCAATTTCTTCCATAGTTATTGGCCTATTGAGGTTTTTAGATTCTTCCTGATTGAGTTTTGGAATGTTGTATTTTTCTAGGAATTTGTCCATTTCCTCCAGGTTGTCCAGTTTGTTGGAGTAGAGTTGCTCGTAGTATTGTTTAACAATCATTTGTATTTCTGTGGGGTCTGTTGTTATTTCGCCTCTATCATTTCTGATTTGGTTTATTTGGGACCTCTCTCTTTGCTTCTTGGTGAGCCTGGCTAGGGGTTTGTCAATCTTGTTTATCCTTTCAAAGAACCAGCTCTTGGTTTCATTGATTTTCTGTATTGTTTTTTTGGTCTCTATTTCATTGATTTCTGCTCTAATCTTTATTATCTCCTTCCTTCTGCTCACTCTGGGGTGTTCTTGTTGCTCTCTTTCTAATTCTTTGAGTTGTAGAGTTAGATGATTGACTACCATTTTTTCTTGTTTTTTGAGATAGGCCTGTAGAGCTATAAACTTCCCTCTCAGGACTGCTTTCATTGTGTCCCAGAGGTTTTGGATTGTTGTGTTTTCATTGTCATTAGTGTCCAGGATGTTTTTAATTTCTTCTTTGATGTCATCGGTAACCCAATCAATATTTAATAACATGCTATTCAGCTTCCAAGTGTTTGAGTATTTTGGGTTGTTTTTATTGTAGTTTATTTCTAACATTATGCCATCGTGGTCTGTGAAGAAGCTTTTTATGATTTCAATCTTCTTGAATTTGTGGAGACTTTGCTTGTGACCCAATATGTGGTCTATTTTTGAATATGTCCCATGAGCACCTGAGAGGAATGTATATTCCGCAGCTGTGGGGTGAAGTGTTCTGAAGATGTCAATTAAGTCCATCTGATCTAGTGAGTCATTTAGGATTGCTGTTTCTTTGCTGAGTTTTTGTCTAGCGGATTTATCCAGTGATGTCAGTGGTGTATTAAAGTCCCCTACTATGATTGTATTGTTGTCGATCTCTCCCCTGATATCTTCCAGAAGTTTTCTTATGTATGTGGGTGCTCCTGCATTGGGTGCATATATGTTTACCAGGGTTATATCTTCTTGTTGTATTGATCCCTTTAGTATTATGAAGTGGCCTTCCTTATCTCTGGTTATGGCCTTCACTTTGAGATGTACTTTGTCAGATATAAGTATTGCTACCCCAGCTTTCTTTTCCTTTCCATTTGCGTGAAAGATATTTTTCCATCCCTTCACTTTCAGTCTGTGTGAGTCCCTTCTAATGAGGTGGGTCTCTTGTAGACAGCAGATGTATGGGTCATGTTTTTTTATCCATTCAGCCACTCGATGTCTTTTGGTTGGAGCATTTAGTCCATTTACATTTAAAGTTATTATTGAAAGGTATTTGTTTGTAGCCATTTCTTTTTGTGTGTGTGTGTGTGGCTGTTTTCTTTCTGAGCTTGATATTTCTTCTTTTTACACCAGTCCCTTTAGCATTTCTTGCATGGCTGGCTTGGTGGTGATAAACTCCCTTAGCCCTTTTTTGTCTGTGAAGCTTCTTATTTCCCCTTCAATTTTGAATGATAGCCTTGCTGGATAGAGTATTCTTGGATTCAGTCCTTTGCTTTGCATCACTTTGTAGATTTCCGTCCATTCTTTTCTGGCCTGATGTGTTTCTGTTGAGAAATCATTTGATAATCTAATGGGAGATCCCTTGTATGTTACTTTCCGCCTCTCTCTTGCAGCCTGTAAGATTCTCTCTTTATCCTGAACATTTGCCATGGTAATTATGATGTGTCTTGGTGTGGGTCTTTTCGGGTTCACCTTGTTTGGGACTCTCTGGGCTTGTGTGACTTTTTTCTTCCCCACCTCAGGGAAGTTTTCTGATATTATTTCTTCGAATAGGTTTTCTAATCCATGTTCATCTTTCTGTTGTTCTGGCACCCCTATTATTCGTATGTTGTTTCGTTTCATGTTGTCCCAAAGCTCCCTTAGGCTCTCCTCCTGTCTTTTAATTTTTTTCTCCATTTGCCGTACAGTTTGAGTGTGTTTTGCTTCCTTGTCTTCTAATTCACTAATTCGGTCCTCCGCTTCTCCCAGTCTACTGTTGATACTTTCAATGGAGTTTTTTATTGAAGCTATGTCACTCTTCATTTCTTCTTGGGACTTACTTAAGTTGTTGATTTTTTCATCTGTTTCTTCTAGCTTCTTGCATAAGTAGTTGAGTTTTTCATCTGTTTCTTCTTGCTTCTTGAACATGTGGTGCATGTACTCTAGGAACCTTATTCTGAATTCTTTTTCCGTCATGTTGCATATCTCTGTCTCACTTAGCTGCTTTTCTGGCGAGTCCTCCTTTTCTTTCCTTTGGGGGTTTCTTTGCCTACCCATGTTTGATCTCGCTGACATATGTAGATGTTGAGGTGTTCAGTGGCTGCTCCCTGGGTGGCAGGGGCTCCTTGGGTTGTGGTTGCTGCTCAGACGGTTGCGGTAGCAGCTGCTTTCCAGTTGGCAGCAGCTCCTCTGGTGGGTGTTGTTCACAGCTGTGTTGGCTCTTCTGGCTGGTGGGGGGAGGCTTCACGTACAGTTGCTGTTCCACAGACAGAGGGTGTGGTGATCAGGAGGCTGTGGTGATCAGGAGGCTGCGGTGATCAGGGGGCTGCTGTTGCTTGGATCTGCTGCGTTGATTTAAAGGCACAAAATACAACAGAGCAAGGCACAACGTACCAGGCACTGAACACAAGTATATTCACAATATTAATAACCCCAAATAAAGGTGACCACCCGAATTAAGAGAATTAGGGGATAAGGGAGAAAGAAGAGAAGAAGATAAAAGAGAGAACAGAAAAGAAAAATAAGAAAAAAACAAACAAAAAAGGAGTGCAAAAATAGAATTGGGAAAAAAGAGGGGGGAAAAAAAGAGAGCGAAAAAAGAGAATGAAGTAGAAGTGGGGAAGAGACTCCCCATATGAGGAGCAAACTCCAATAGAACTGCCACTAATCTCAACAAATTCCAGCAACAGATCCCTGGAGATGAATGCAAACTACAAACCACCAATAATATCCAGAGGGGTAAGGGAAAACAGAAGCACAAAAATAACTGGGGTGGGGTGGGGGAGGGAAGGGAAAAACCAGCAGAAAAAAAAAAGAAAAAGAAAAAGAAAAAGAAAAACAACCTCACAACCAGTCCTAAAAAAGAAGAAAAAACACAAAACAAAACAAACAAACAAATTAAAAAAAAAAAAAAAAAAAAGCCCAATATATTCAACAATCAAGAAAACAATAGAAAGATAAGAGAGAAAAAAAATGGTTGGAAAGTGAAGAAGGATAAAGAATAGGTGTATAAGGATTTAGAGCAGTAGATTGGAAATAGGATATATAAGTAGGGTGGAATTAGACAGGGGGTAAAAAGAGGGAATTGGGAAAGTCTGGAGCAGGAATAGGGTAAGAGAAACAGGACACCAAAAGGGGAAAAGTAAGGAAGAGGGTTTTAGCAAAGAGGTGGAATTGAGATAGGGAAAATTAATGCTAAAGGAACGATGAAAATAGAATGGAGAACACTAATCCCAAAAGAAAATAAAGAGAAAATAAAATGGCACTTTAAAAAATGGTAAAATGGTAGGAGTAATAATACTGGTTAAAAATAAAAATGTGGTAATTGAAAGGGTAAAATCAGGTGATGGAAAAAGAAGAAAAAGAGAAAAAAAAATTGGTTTCTTAGTAAAAAGGTGAAAAAATTAAAAAGAAAAAGAAAAAGAAAAAATTTGCAGTAGTGATGGTCTTTCGGTTCTTCTACTCTTCAGCCTGGTTTGCCTTAGTCCTGCCAGGTATTTAGGAGAGTGTTGAATTTGCCTGCATTACACTGTTCCTCCGTGTTGTAAATCACAGTCCTGATTTTAAAGCAGGCCGTATTTGTGATCCAGTCTGCCTTAATTTGTATTCCCCTAAGAGTCAGTTTGTGGCTCAACCTCTGGGTCTGGAGGTAGATTTTTAAAATTATTCTGATCTTAGGGGGAAAAGCTGAGGCTCAGAGGAGATAAGAAAGTTTTGTCAGCTGAGATGTGGCAAGCTAGATTTAAGTCCCGGGTTGTCTGACTCCAAAGAGTGCTCTTGCCTGCTACCCAAGTCAGGTATTTCAGGTCTCGGGGCCTCAGTCTCCTCATCTGTAAAATGGAGAGAGTATATGCGAGAATCTCTGAAGTTTCTTCCTGTTCCACAAAGAAACAACCGTCCTGTAGCTATAGACTTGTTATCCCTGTCCTGGTCCTGGTGTGTTGGGGCCATCCAGCACCCTCACACTATGGGAGGAGCCCACGGTCCTGCATGGGGAAGAGTCTGCCCGCTCACCCTCCGCTCCCTGAAATCTCTCCATAGGGAAGACGTCCACAAGGTGGACATCATGACCTTTTGCCAGCAGAAAGCAGCTCAGAGCCGCCAATCCGAGACACCAGGGAGCAGAGACGCAGCTCTACTATGGCAACTGTTGGTTCTCCTTTGTCGACAGAATGGGGTGAGTATTACCTCTCTGATGGGTGGGCAGGAGCAGGCTGTATTGAAATGTAAGCCTTCCTGGGATAAGTATGATTTGGCTTATGACATAATAATAAAAGTTAATAGTAAAGAAGCAACCAGATTGCTCAGATGTCAGTGCCAGTTGGCCAGCACTGACCTTCACTTTGCCCTTCTCTTCTGGCCTGGGTTGTGGTGAAGGTGTTGGGTTACTGCACCAGCCAGATGATACTCCTATGAGAGTGTGCACATTTCTGATAACCTTTGTGGCACCTGAGTTTGAGACACAGCAATCCAGCGCTGGCCTCCCCAGGAAGAAGGCAGGCCCTTCCGTGCCTGGCCTGCCCCCATGAGGACGAAGAGGATTCTTCCTCTCTCAGGATGATCCTCTTTGCCTTGCAGTCCATGGTGGGGTCTGACATTGCGGAGCTGCTGATGCAAGACCGCAAGAAGCTGGAGAAGTACAAGAGGCAGCCCCCGGTGGCCAACCTCATCAACCTGACCGATGACAACTGGCCAGTGCCCAGCTCAGGGACCCCAAACCTGCTCACTGGGGAGATCCCCCCGAGTGTGGAGACACCCGAGCAGATCGTGGAGAAATTCACTAAGCTGCTCTACTACGGAAGGAAGAAGGCAAGTGCGCCCCCGGCAGGCTTGGTTTACAAACGTAACCACTGTCTGTCCCCCCCCACTCAGCCCTCCAATTAGATGAGGAATATATATTCATTTCATAGCACTGGAGTTCAGGAAGGTACAAAGAAGAAAATAAAAACACCCATAATCCTACCACTAAAAGGTAACACCAGTTATCGTTTTGATATATTTACTTCTAGCATTTTTTTCTATGCATATATATTCAAAATAAAATAAAATTATATATACAATTATTTCTTTTTTTTCTACAGTAAATACTCTCATGGCATTAAAATGTACCATTTAAAAAATGGTTGGATAGAGTGGGAGGAGGTAGAAGAGAGTATAAGAAGGATAAATGGTGATGGAAGGAGACTTGACTTGGGGCGGTGAACACACAATAAAATATACAGAGGATGTGTTATAGAAATCTACACCTGAAACATATATAATTTTATTAACCAATGTCACTCCAATAAATTCAATAAAAAAAAAAATTTTACATGAGTAAAAAAAACAAAACTGGTTGGACAATATTCCATCATATGAGGGCATCATATTTTATTTAACCAATCCACTATTGTCAACTATGTGGGCTATCTACTATTTTCTCACCCATTATAAATTATACAATTTGCACACGTCACAGAAGTCTTTTTAGGATAAATTTCTAGAAGTGAAATTACTGGGTTGAAGGGCATGCACTTTTTAGAAGTTCTTCACGTATATACTCAATTAGTTTCTGGAAAGTTTGTTTACAAGCTGTACCCCCCACCAGCTATATCTGAGGTGTGCCTGCCAATATTGAACACTTTACTTCAGCAGATGAAGTGATGTCTTGCTTATTTTTTTGATATGTAAATTAGACAACGTTATTTTTACATTATTTCTTTACATTGTTATTGAGCTATATTTGATAAATTAAATGGTAAGCTATTTAAAGTGTACATTGCAGTGATTTGCTATATGTATACATTGTGAAAGGATTCCCCCCATCGAGTTACTAGTGACAAATCCATCACCTCACATATTTACCTATTTTTGTGCCTTGTTTAATTTTGAAGTCAAACTCACATTTTACAAAAGCCTTAAATTAACTTAAATATTTGAATACATGACTAAAATCAATGTGAATCAATTTTACTTCAAAAAATCAAAAGATAAAAAGAGATATAATGGGGAACTGGTGCCCCCACCTCTTTTGCTCTCCTGTGAAAGCAGCCACAGGTGGCACGTAAATGAGTGGGCGTGGCTGTGCGCCAGTGAAACTTAATGGACATAGACATTTGACTTATATATAATTTTCATGTGTAATGAAATATTGTTCTTTTATTTCCACCCCCGCTCATTTAAAAAAAATGTAAAAACGATTCTTAGCTTGTGGGTTGAATTTAGCTACATTTTGTTGACCCCTGCTCCTTATACTATAGACATACCTTCCTCATTATGTCTTATGGCTGCACAGGTCTCTATAGAAAAATTATAATTGATTGAACCCTTATAGATTGACATTTAGATTCTGTCCTGTCTTTTGCTGTTACAAACAATGCCTCAATGACTACCCATAGATAGTATAGGTGTGACAAATTTCTAGATGTGGAGGTGTTGGGTCAAAGGGTAGATGGTTTGTGATTTTGGTAGATAGTGACAAGTCACCTTGTTAGAGGTTGTACCAGTGTGCTCTACCAGAAATGTATGAGGTTGATTGAATCCGGGGGTGCAGAACCCCTGGATATAGAGGGCGACTGTACCATCTTGCTTCTTGTATTTTGAGACTCAGTCCTGGGGGGGAGGTGCTTCTCATTTTTGGTGCTCAGGTTCATACAAGTATTGTGTAACTTTTGCTTGCCATAGGGCTAACTGGAAGCTGTGTTTGAGGGGGAGCTAACGAAGCAGCATGATGGATTTTGACAAAGTGGAGGCTGGAGAAAGGGACAACTGAGAAATACATGCCAGTTAAAGCCCATTTCCCATCGGAGGCTCTAAGAGTCTTCGCGCTCAGGGGGCAGTGGTACCGAAGCACGGGGGAAGGTGAGCGAGAAACATTGAATGTGATGCTTTGTTTTCAGGAAGCCTTGGAGTGGGCCATGAAGAACCACTTGTGGGGCCACGCTTTGTTCCTGTCCAGCAAGATGGACCCAAGGACTTACAACTGGGTCATGAGTGGGTGAGCTGGGGACTTGCAGTGGAGACCAATGGAGCAGAGTGACCCCCACCACATGCAGGGGACAGTGGGGAGAAATCCAAGATGCATTGAGAAGCCCCCCACTCCAAGCATCTTTCCAGTTTCTGTTTTCTGAGCTGGATGTAGCATTTCTCTTCCCCAGATCCTTCTAATCTGGATGCAGACACATTCTACCTGCCAAGCTGCATAAAACATTTTAGTAATATTTCCCAGAGTCAGGATTTCCACAGAGTAAGTGGGTTTCTATATTGCGGTAGCCTTCTTCCTTGGGAGGGGCTGTTCTAGATAGTTCCATAAGTGAGGGAATACAAATGATCATGTGAGATTAACGGACAGAGCCTTAGGACTGAGGATTGGTACGTCTGCTGCTTAGTCTCGCAATGGAGGTATGGGTGCTGAGGAGAAGGTAGGGATACAGGTAGCAGGACCACGAGCTGTGGTAGGAAAGGGGGTTATGGGACTGGGAATTAGATCAGGAAGTCTCCATCTAGGGTGGTGGGAGTTGATAAGACTGCAGGGGTACGTTTAGTTAGAAATCATGCCGGCACACCAAGATCCGGGTGCCAGGTGGACCAGGACAAATGCCCAAACCAGGATGAGATAGGAATGGAGGTGTGAGTAGACAGCCAGCAGTTTGGAATAAAGCAGATGAAACAGCAAAAGAGCATCAGGGTCACTGGAGGTGGTAGGTGTCGGGGTGCTGGGGAAGGTTTCTGAATAGTCCTTTAGGCTCTCGTTGCCTCCATGGATGGGACAGATCTGTGGCAGGGACCCTCCCAGGAGAAGCGGGCTTGGGTCAGACGGTGAGACGGACGGCACCTCACAATGTTCATCTTCTAGTGTTGGTTCAAGCTGTGAAGCCCCCCCTCTTAGTTTCACTTTATTTAAATCGGCCGGGCATCCTGTAGAGCAGAGGGTTAGCTAAGAAGATGGACATTCTAAGTTCAGACTGTGGCTCAGGCTATCCCACTCCCGGGAGCCTGTTCTGCACGATGGCCTCCCTGGAGTCCCTTTCTTACACCAACCCTCAGGCTTCCCGGGGGGGGCCTGGTACCCCCACTGCACCCCGTTCTGTTCAGGGCTGGCCTGGTGGAGAGCACCAACGCTCCATTGCAACATGTGCTCTGAGCCCGCGAGGCAAGGACGCTGTTAAATAAGTCCTTGCTCTGGGGGTGCTTCTCCGGGTTTTGGAAACCAGTGTCCCACCTCCCCACATAGGAGCGTCCTCTCGGCTGCAGATTTTTGACTCGGGCCATGGATTTTCCATGGTGCCCGGTGAATTGCGGAAAGTCTCTCTTTCTGAGTGTGCTTAAATCTCAGCTCAGCTGTGGAGCTTATCACATGGCTGTTCAGCACATCCTTTGGTTTGTCATCATGACCGTTGCTGGTCTCTGTTCTACGCCTCTCTGGTTACTGAAAATGGCTATTCAGTGCTTAGTAAAAGCTCTACAGACCCAGGCTAGCGGTGGGCTGGGCATGGAGGAGGGCTGCTGCGGTGGGGGGGGGGGGGGGGGGGGGCTGGGAAGGCGGGGCCCACAGGGAAGAGGTGCAGGTTAACTGCTAGGGCTCTCCGGGACCCTTTGAAACGTTGGCGGGTCATCTCCATGATGGAGGGAGGCCTACAGAAATGGTTGCTCAAGAGTTAGGGTGTCAGTGCCAACGTGCAGACAATCTCCCCCAACAATGGGACCTGCCTGGGGTGTGTGGTGGAGTGAAGATTCTGTCTCCCATCCCTCTGCCCTCCCCAAAAAGGTGGGTGTGACAAAAGCACAACAGAAAAGCAGAGGAACTCTTGTCCAAAAGAAGCTGCTACAATCAAATAGAAATATATCTAAGACCTGTGCCTCATGGGCCACGGGTTGAAGGCTCTCTTGGCTTGGTCACCGCTGATGGTCACCTCTCTCCACAGTTTCACAAGCACACTGGCGCTCAACGACCCACTGCAGACCCTCTTCCAGCTCATGTCGGGGAGGATCCCACAAGCAGCCACGGTACCCTTTACCACCCCAGCACCCCGAGGGTTTAGGGGGTGGGGGCTGCTCTGGAACAGGGGATGGCTTTGAAGATTAAAAATCAAGATAATTGTTTGTTAATCACTTGCCATGTGCTAAGCACTCTGATTCGAATTATATCATTTAATGCGTGGAGGTAGGGATGACTGTCCCTGTTTTGCAGAGGTGAAAACTAAGGTACGGAAGTGTGAGAGGACCCACAGTCACAGAGCTAGTGAGCAGTGGAGTCAGGATGGGCCCCGGTCTGTCTGATTCCAAAGACCTTGCCAGTCCACACTAACACGGCTGCCTGCTCTGTTGTGAATAACAAGAGACTGTCCTCTAGGCTTCTGTCGGCTACTTTCCTTTTCCTCCAATGCACCTTGATCTTCAAAGCTGGACTCAGAATTTACACATTGTCTGGAGTTGGATATGGCTCAGGTGACATCTGAGGCCAGCCGGATGGTTTTCCCATTTTCAGAGACTACGTCAGTGGTCGGCAAACTCATTAGTCAACCGAGCCAAATATCAACAGTACAACGATTGAAATTTCTTTTGAGAGCCAAATTTTTTAAACTTAAACTATATAGGTAGGTCTTTTGGGGGAAGTTGATTAAAACGTTTTGAAGCTAAAAAAAAAAAAACTATATAGGTAGGTACATTGTTATTAACTTAATTGGGTACTCCTAAGCTGGCCTTTGCTAAAAACGTCCTCAATCTGAGGGGTCGACCTCAGCGAACGTACCCCCACTTCTTCTAACGCCACTTCTTCAAAATAGACTCGCCCAGGCCGAAAACCGACTTCTGTGCATGGGCCACGAAGTTTCAATTGCACTGTACGTGTGCGCCCGCATGTGGTGTTTTGTGGAAGAGCCACACTCAAGGGGCCAAAGAGCCGTATGTGATTCGTGAGCCGAGGTTTGCCGACCACTGGACTAGGTCTTTTTGCTCCAGCTACTCCTTCCTTATCTTTGAAGTCCAGTAATGAGGATACATCTTGGTTGATAGTCTCGGTCAGTTTTTTCTTGGGATGCAGGGTGCTCTTTTACTATGTGAATTCTTATCTTACAGTTCAGAAAAGTTTTCTTGAAGTATATCCTTCAGTATTTGTTTCGTTCTGTTATTTTTATTTTCTTTTCAGGAACTCCATTTATACACATTTCATATATAGGTGAACTATAGATATGTGAATTGTATACAGGGATGGGCAAAAGTAGGTTTACATTTATGAATATGCAAAACAGTTAATAAAGCTATTGTAATAATCATAGCCTACATGTTTTTTTTTCCACATGAAACACTGTAAACCTATTTTTGCCCACCCCTGTATATAATGTTCTCTTTAAAAAACTTTATTATTTGTTTCATTTCTTTTTTTCCTCCTTTAATTTCTACCCTGCACGTCCCTGATTGTGTTTTTCATCAGTGTCTTTTAGTTTTTATGTCCTTTTCATTTTGGTCCTCATTTCTTTGGTTTTTCTCCCACTTCCTCTCTGAGCTCTGCAGGTCACATGTTACCTCCTCCTGTTCCCACCACCTCTTCCCTGAGCACTCAGAACCGAGCTTTAGGCCCTTGCTTCTCAGAAGTTGTTTCATCACTTTATTTTACTTAAATTCATGAGAAAATATTGGGTGACAATTCTTTGTTTTATAACATTTTATTTTTTTTCTGGTGAATGTGCTTTTGACCTTCCATTTGTTTTTTATGTTACTTCTCGCCCTTTATCTTTGCAGCACGTTTGTGCAGACTCTGTGCTCGTTCCTTTACAGGAGTCGAGCCTTCCGTGGCCTAGTTATTTGTGGGAGGTTTGTGCTGGGAGGGACGAGGGCCCTATTCCAGGCACCTGGCGCTGCCCCGCATCTCCTGGTGTTTCCTGTGAATGTCTGTGTGGCCTGCGCTGCTCCTCAGCCGGTGGAGGTGGCTGGGATCCTCTCCCCCTGTGTTCTGCCTGCTTCCTCCTGAATGCACCTCTGTTCACTCGCCATCACTTGGCAGCCTTGGCTTGTGTTTTGAGGTTGGCGTTTCTGCCGACACCTAGCTTTGATGAAAATGGACCTCACGCTTTTGCTTTTTGGTTTTTCTTATTGCTTGTGCTCAACTCCACACAAAGGAAAGGGAAATGATGACTTTTGTGTCCCATCATCAAGCCAACTGGTTACACTGGAACACAGAGTCCGCCTCCCAGTTCAGCCGAATGCCTGCGCTCTGCAGTGAGATTGCATCATGGCGTAAAACACAGGACATGATGCGGTCAGTGTACTGCCCCTTGGCTCAGGGCAATGGCAGAGTTAGCTACATGTTCCCTACTTTTAGGTGAGAAAACCGGGGAGTCAGAGGTGATGTGCCAGGGCCGTATTTGATCTCAGTGTTGGAGAGTCTCCTGGCCTCACAGCATCCAGTAAAAACTAGACCTTAGTTACTTGTGAGGAGCGGTGTAGTGGGGAAAAGGCACGACCCCCGGAAAGCACAGGCGTGGGCTTCTCGCACAGGGTAACCTAGCCGCTGCCCCTTCCTGCCGTGTGAACTTGACCTTGTTCCTTAATCTCAGAGCCTCGGCTTCTCATGTTTGTGGGCATTTTGATGCCTAACCAATAGAGTTATTGTGAAAATTAAAGGAGAGAGAATATCTGAACACATCAACCATCATGCTTGACTTATTGAAGTTAGTAAATAAGTATTTGTGCGCGCTCTCTCTCTCTCTCTCTCTGTCCATAGATCTACTTTACAGTGACTTTTAAAAATCACTTGTGGAGGAGACAGAAAAATGACTTCTAAGTTTTTGTTATTTTTAGCAAAGGCTTTTGTTTTGTTGTGTTGGTTTCTTTAGTTCCAGCAAGAAAGAGCCTGGTTCACAAGTGAAGATGGGGATAATAATAGCACCCAAAGCATGGGGTTGCTCCTAGGAGGAATGCTTAGCACAGGGCATGGCTCATGGTCCGAGTGTAATAAGTGAGAACTGCTATTAGGATTGCGACTTATTATCATCTTCATTCTCATTCACACTGCATTGCCCAGATAAACAGTAACTATAAAATGGAGTCGGCTGAAGCGTCTTTTGTTCCTTGGGATAATTACAAAGACCAAGTAATTGTGAATTGTTTTGACCTCCGCATCTTAGCTATTACTGTCAATCTCCTGCTCCACCCGCTCTATGTAACAGTCGGAAGTTAGGCTGTTCTGCACAGCACCTCTTTTCTTTGGTGTGTGTGTGTGTGTGTGTGTGTGTGTGTGTTTACACCTACATGTAATTTATAAAGTGAAAACCTAGTGTAAAGCACTATGCTATGTACTTTACCTAACCATCTTATTTTAGTATCAACAGTAACCCTCTTAGGTAGAAATTATGATCTCCATTAAAGAGAAGAGGAAACAAAGGTTTAATCACATTGAGAAACTTGCTCAAGGTCACACAACTAGTGAGAGGCAGGAGTCCAGTTGAATCCCGGGCCTGTGTTATTTCTTTGACATTATGTTGTTTCTTCATTGATGTTTCCTGCCCTGAAATTCCCCTTCATCCAGGAGAAGGGTGGCCCGGGGCCAGAGTAGGAAAAGCACCGTTGGTGTGGGGCTTCGTCCTACTTCCACATCTTTGTTTATACTTGACTGCCTCCTGGTGGAGATCTGCTCCTGCATTGTCACCGGAGCGGGAGGGGCACAGCCCTCAACTGGCAATGAATGGGGCTGGGCCACTTGGCTTGGGTTTTTCATTCTCCAAGTGCAGATGGAAATTAGATTTCATAGGGTTGTTGCGAAGATTAAATAAGGTGACGTATGTGAGAGGGCTTTGTAAAACCAGGAAGTATTAGCTCTTGGTAAGGTATTAAGGAGCCCAGTGTTCCCCTGACTTCTAACAGGCAAATGTGGATTCTTCTCCTCATGAGCCCAGGGTGTTTGGTCTTCCTTCTCCCACTGAAGCATCAGGGTTTTATTTTCATTTTGTCCCTAGCTATTGGGGCCTGGGGACACCAGGAAGAAATTTTAAAATTAGTGATTAATAAAGTCATTTATCTATCTTATCCCCAGGTATGTCTGTCTGTATGTATATGCATCTGCCTGTCTGCCTATCCATCCTCCTCAGGGTTTTGCTCTTTAAAAGGGGATCTTGAAATCAATGAATGGCAGTATTGCAGGCAGTGTGGTGGGTGTTCCCTGAACTCTTCCAAACCAGGACATAGACAACAACCTCCTTTACCTCCATTCTGGCCAGCGGTACTTTACTGAATAAACCTTCATTTTTTTCCTGCTGCTTTTCAGTGTTGTGGGGACAAGCAGTGGGGAGACTGGAGGCCTCACTTGGCTGTGATCCTGTCGAATCAGGCTGGGGACCCGGAGCTGCACCAGCGTGCGATCGTCACCATGGGGGACACCCTGGGTAAGCAGGCCTCGGCACCGTCCTCCTCCTCTCCTCTAGGGTGGCCCCAGGCCCAGCACACCTGTGCTCAGGTTCTTGGGTTCTGTGTGGGGCCCAAGTATATACCTCAACTTGCCTTTGACCCAGGAGCCTCAATGTTTTGGGGACAGAAACTTCGGGGAAAGGAGTGTCCTTCTGGCTTCTCTGTTTCCCAGAAGTTCTGCAGCTGTAGGAGGCTCCTCTCAGCAGGGGACCTTCTCTCTCTGGTCAGACTCCCCTGAGGATGAGCTAGGACATGGGGCATGTGGCCTCCTGTAGCAGCTAGTCCTGCAGTGATCCAGCTCAACCAGACAGGAAATTCTGTTTGTGCCTGAACCACCCTGGGTAATTGTGGAGTCTTTATTTCTATCCTCTCCCTGTGAATGTGGCCTTATAAACGCTTAAGGACTATTGAACGTTTCGGATCAGTGGCTCTCAGATTTGGTCAAGGGGCAGGACATGGAGAAATCATGGTTCTCTCTGTGCAACTCTGTGAAACGTAAAATAGCTTTGTGTAAGGTTGTGCCAACCCAGATGGCAGGTCACTCTACAGCTGGGTACAAAGGGAACCTGACATTTGTTGAGTCCTTCTTGGGTGCCAGCTGCCTCGCTTGAATTAACTCAGTTTTGAGGTAGCAGAACATTTTAAACCTGGGAACAATTTGGTATTAATGTGATTTTTATGAGCCCCGAGAAAAGGCTGGTATTGTTTGATTTTAGCAGGGACTGCATTAGTGCCCCAGGAAGCCTGATTTAAAAACTGTCCCTCCCAATGGAACTGTTCCAGCTCAGGTGTAGGCATGTCGACTTGCTTTTCACCCGCAGGAAGGACAAAAATATTTAGAAAATTCCTAATAATCCATTAGGAGGGTCGTGAAACAGTGCCTTATTGTGGCTGAAGAAATTACAATATAATGTCTGAAGCCATAAATGTGGTGGGAGAGGGACTGAGTGGGGTTTGGGGTCTGTGAGGCTTCTCCCTCTGGCCTCATGAGCCACTCTTCACGTCTCCATCCCACCCGTGATGGGTGCCCACGTGGGCGTGTTCATGACTGGGGCTTTTCCTCCTCCTGCAGCTGGGAAGGGGCTGGTGGAGGCAGCTCACTTCTGCTACCTCATGGCCCATGTGCCCTTTGGCTACTACACGGTGAAGACGGACCATCTGGCCCTGCTGGGCAGCAGCCACAGGTATGTGATCTTCTGGGGCAAAGGAAACAGGAAGGATGTTTTCTGCGGCATTGATTTAGCCCTTGCTGGGTTTCATGCCTCCATTTTCTTGTGTGAATTTCAGCTACCACCGGTCCCTTCCTCTGGGGTTGTTTTCTGCCCGGAGGTGCCCAGTGGGTGCCGCCTCACACCACCAGGTGGCCTTTGGTGGGAACGGGTGCCCTTGTGTTGTATTGTGCACCGCTGGCCACGTGGTGGCGCCCTGGGTCCACGACCAGGGACTGTTTCTTACAAAATGTTAATGTGAGCACCTTGCAGCTGTGTGTTAGGCAGCCCTAGGCAAAACTGGAAAGTGAAAGAAGTTGATGTTTAGTTCCTACACCCCTGACTTAGCACACAAGCTACTGATTTGGTGCACAAGCTACTCGAAGTTCCACCTTTCACTTGTTCTCTGTTGGCTGTAACATTAGGCTTTTCACATAGGAGGACTTTAATAAGCCCCTAGCCTAGACAATGAGTAAAAGAACAAAAAGGCCAGTTTGCCCCCTAGCAGTCCTCCACGTTCTGGGCCTCTTTTCCCCTGTCCCTGTAATAATTAAGGTATCTTGAGCTCTTACCAGGATATTTATTTGTGCCAGTCAATTTATTTGCATTATTTCCTTCCATCGTTACAAATGTACCTTCTAGCAGCGGTTCTCAACCTACGGGTTGCGACCCCTTTGGCGGTTGAACAACCCTTTCACAGGGGTTGCCTAAGACCATCCTGCATATCAGATATTTACATTACGATTCATAACAGTAACAACATTACAGTTATGAAGTAGCAACAAAAATAATTTTATGGCTGGGTCACAACATGAGGAACTGTATTTAAAGGGCCAGAAGGTCGAGAACCACTATTTTTTATCTTCACTTTATAGAGGAGGGAAACCAAGGCACAGAGAGGTTAAGCAACTTGTCTAAGATAGCACAGCTGGTGTGGGGTCAAGTTGGACTTGGAATCCAGACTGTGCTGCACCAAATTGCCTACAACTGTAGAAACACCCATCTTATTGCCTGCTCTCTCAAGGCCCTGGTCTCCGATAGCACGTGGTTAGCTTGTCAGAGAAGCCCATCTGTGCCAAACGTGACAGTAAGAGTGTGCGGGTTAATCTGCCTCCCTGCTATATTTGAATTATACCAGGAAATACCGGAGATAGAGTCGTAAACCCAGGGATGGCCCTGGAGACTGGTGAGCTGTTGAGGGAGAGATTTGTGGCACTAGGGACTCTGGTCACAGTCACCCAGCCGGCTTCCTCCTTGGCTGAGTGAACATCCAGCGTAGGGACCGTCACTGGGTTTTGGCTCAGCAGTCTCCCCATTCTCTGCCATGCGTCTCTGTTCGGTGCTCCCGGAGTGTCACATGGCTCCCCCTTTGGTGCCCTGTGGCTCAGGCTGGGAGTGGCCTGTGACAGGTGCACATCCTAGGCTTGCAGGGCACCCAGGTGAGCTCTCAGCGTGTTCCAGAGGAGGACACAGTGCCCCGCCCTGCTGGGAGGGAGAGCAGCCTGCCTTAGGGACCCTCTAGCAATGAGGGCAGAGCCCCCCGCTCCCCACACTGTGCACCCCATCCCTTCCCAAGGGCTGGTGCAGGGCAGTGTTCTGTTCCTTCCCCTGGAACGGAGGAGAAAAGTCTTCACTCTGGAGGCCTGGCTCTCTTTCCTGGCGAGGACAGACCCCCTGCCAGGATGGGTGCAGCTGGTGTTCAACCATCTACTAGGATTCGAATTCCTTCCCCGCTCTCCACTCAATCTCTTTTATTATTATTCCCTGGTTTTAGTCAAGAGTTTTTGAAATTTGCAACCACTGAGGCTATCCAGAGGACAGAAATCTTCGAGTACTGCCAGATGCTGGGCCGCCCCCAGTCCTTCATCCCTTCTTTCCAGGTAACTGACCCCACAGGGCCAGCACCGGGGCTGTGGCAGCGGCTGCGGGCAGCTGGGTCTTTAGCTCTGCTCTTTGGCACATACTAGCTGGGCTAAGTCACTTACCACCTTTTCCTCCTTAGCTTGGGTGTGGGAAGGATTAGGGTTTCTTTCTAGGTCCCCTAAATGCCTGCATTTTAAGATATGAAACAAAAGGCAGCAGTGGCCTCTGCTGGAGGCTCCCGCCTGGCTCCTGGCAGGTGAGAACCCTGCCTGGGTCCTGGCTGTGCAGCGCTCTCTCCCTTGTCCTGGGCCCACAGCCACCCTGCAGGGGGTGGGCATAAAGGCCCCACTTGGGGGGGCGGGGAGTGGAGAAGCTGCAGGCTCTGCTCCCTCTCCTGCTGGCCTGCTTCTCTGACCTCCCTCCACTCCTCCTGCTCTAACTCTGCAAATTCCTCCCAGTTCCGTCCTCGGCCCCCACCCTCCTTTCTTCCCCCCAGGACTTCAGCTGTGCGGGTGGCCCTGTCCTTCACAGGCTCTAACCTCTCTTCTCAACTTCTCTGCTGGATGCCCTGCTGTCACTTTCAATTCATAAAGCCTCCTTCCGTGCCGGCTCGAGTGGCCCAGGAGTGACACACACATACACACCCCACCACATGGAACACAAAACAAAACCTGCAAAATGAATGCATTCCTATAGACAGGAAAATGGCCCTATTAGTATCTTCTTTCAGAGTTTTCCCACAGACTCGCCTCGTCCAGCTCCTTGGGGAGCAGGCCTCTAGTCTCTTGCTCCCTTCTTGAATCAGCCGCCTCTGGTTATCGCGGGGCTGATAGTAATGAGATTAGCCAGTTCTGGTGAATGCGTTCTACGTGCCTGGCACTGGGCTATTATGCTTCTCGTGTTATTTTTAATCCCGTGAGGCCGGTGTGATGACCCCCATTTCACAGAAGGGGAAACTGAGGTTCAGAGTTATGGGCTCACATCTCTTGCACATCATTTGTTCTAAATACTTTACATGGATTATCTCATTTAATCGTTATGACAACCAACGGGTAGATAGTATTATCCCCATCTTGTAGTGAGGAAACGGAGGCACAGAGAGGTGGGTAGCCAGTGTTCCACACCCAGCATGGAGCTGGGATGTGAACTTGGGCCTGTCTGTTTCCCAAGCCCTCAGGCTCCATCTCGCCCTGTTGTACATGTTTCTGTGAATGTGAACCTCCATTTGTCTGGCGTTAAGCCCCTGCACCAGAGCCGTCTTTTCTTCTGGTGTATGTCCCCCTGGCACCTGGTCCTGTGCCCCCTGTTCACTAGGCTCTCCAGGGATGTGGGCTGCATTTCCATGGTGACCAGGGCCTGGGGAGACTGAGTGGATATGACTTCATCCCTTTGTCCAGGAGCTGCAGGCTGCGCTTGGACTTGGGCCCATGCGCAGACAGAGAGCCCCCATGGCACGGGCCCTCTTTGGTAGTTAGATGCCAGAGTTTGAGGAAGCTGGCAGACAGTTGGCTTCCAAGAAGTCTTTTCTTCATTTCTTTCTTTCTATCCCTGCCTGGGTGGAGAATTCATTGGCCCTGTTCCTCTTTGCAGGTATATAAACTCCTTTATGCTTCCCGGCTGGCAGATTACGGCCTCGCGTCCCAGGCCTTGCATTACTGTGAAGCAGTGGGCACAGCCCTCCTTAGCCAGGGAGAGAGCAGTCACCCTGTGCTGTTGAGGGAACTCATCAAGGTGAGCTTCTCAAAGGGTTCTCTGCAGCCGTTTTATCTGCAGCGTTCAGAGCAAGCTATTGCCAAGCGGCTTAGACTCCACCGTTCATCGCCTTCGAGCCTGCTGTAAAATAGGAGCCCGAGGTTGTCTTTGACCACGCACGCATGCCCAGATGTGATAAGCAGAGGCCTGACATTGTGCAAAGAAGGAGGCTGTGGGCGGGGACGAGGGGGGGGCGGGATTGGGATGGGGGGCGGGGACAGGGAACCAGGCATATGCAGTGCAACTCATTCATTCTTGCATCTGCTTCCCTGGTACAGCAAGACTGCACGTGAAGGTGAATCATTCTAATTATAAAAGCTGGGCCTAGAGAATATACTTTAGTGATTAAAACAGGAAACGCCCCTTATTAAAATGCTTTTAAATGCATAGAATACTTTATCACCTGTGGGATATCGTTATAAAAAAACAAAACATATCCACTTTTAGTTCCTAGGGAAGAAAACAATCAGGCAAATAGTTGTTCCAATTAATTGAAGAAAAATGCATTAGCTGGAGAGGAAAAAGGCAGCCTACCGTCAATATTTGCTTTGCTTTAGACGAGGCCCAAGTGTTGGGTTCCTTTTGTAACCAGTGAAATCAGTGGTGCTGAGCTCCTTACTCTGAGATTCCTGCCATAGGATGACGTTGATAGTGAGCTCAGGGACCCAGAATGGAGGAGGAGGACGGTTTTAAAACTTAATAATGGAATAAAGTCTTGCAATACAAAGTAGTCCCTCGACCCGCTGCAGGGGTCACCTGGGAGCTTGTTAGGGATGCAGAACCTCAGGCCCCACTTAGTTCTGGCATCAGAATCAGCATTTTAACAAGGTCCCAGGTGGTCCTAGGAATTTTTTTTTTTAATCCGAGAGAGAGAGAGAGAGAGAGAGAGAGACATTGATGTGAGAGAGGAACATCGATCTGTTGCCACCCGTACGTGCCCTAACTGGGTACATGCCCTGACTGGGGATCGAACCCACAACCTTTTGGTGTACAGGGTGATGCCCCAATCTACCGAGCCACCCTGTCAGAGCATGAGCACGGAAGTTTGAGAAGCACTTGTACAAAGCAGACAGCTTTGTAGGACATACAGCCCAGGAATCGTTTCTCCTCATGTTTCACTTAGTATTTAACACCAAGATGGGTTCATTGCTTATGTATGTTGCAATTTTGGGAAGATATCTGCTGGGTTTGCTCTCTCTCGATTACACTTTATAATCTAATTGACAAGTGAGTTAAGGCACTTTCTGCTCTTCCCTTATTGCGTCTTTCCCCATTTTCTTTCCATCCCCGTTACTTCTCTCCCTCGGTTCCCCTCTCGTCCCTTTTCCTCTGCCCCTGCCATCTGGACACCTGGCGCAGCTAGCAGAGAAACTGAAGCTGTCGGACCCGCTGGTGCTGGAGAGGCGCCGCGGAGGGAGGGACCTGGAGCCAGACTGGCTCGTGCGCCTCCGGAAGCGGCACCAGGAGCTGGAGGTGAGTGAGGCGGGAGCGGGTCAGTGTGCGGGCCCTCTGTTTCCCTCTGGACACAGAGGGTGCAGGCACTGACTCCATGGAGGGCTATGGGGTCCCCCCTCATCCTGAAGCCCCCTCTGCTGAGCTGAAACATTTTCCTGTGTTCGCTTGTGAGACAGTGGGGCCCTTTTCAAAGTCATTCCCGCCTCCCTCTCTGTGGTCCCAGAAAATACCTTTTGTGACGATCAAGGCTTCCATCTCCCTGTTAGGAACAATGGATCACAGTGGACCCGAAATCGCTTTCATGTAATGTAGGGCATTTGCTTAAAAGACTTCCAGGCCTTTCCTTTTGGTTCAGACAATTGCAAAAGCTGCTGGTAGTAATTGTGACAATAATTGGAACAGGGCTTCCTCCATCTTCTTTCTCCCACTGCCTCTTAGAAAGGACAGGTGGAATTTTTAAGGCACGACCGGCCTCCCTCCACGTGCTGCACATACTGGGGCATTGAATTCCTGCACTTGCCCCTTCCTGGGCCCTGGTGGTCTGGTCCCCTGGCCCCTGCCTGCTCTGGCAGAGCTGGGAGATGAGAAGGGCTGAGGCCTACCCTCCTGACCTCCCCCACCAGCAGCCTCCTCCCCCACCCCCCAGCATTTGGCTGGCTGAGGTTCCCTCACCTTGTCATGTCCTCTGGTTTCTTCTTTATTTAATTTTTAAACCATTATTCCCTGTTCTTGTTTCTGTTTGTGTTGCTTAAAGGATTTTCCTTTATTTCAAATAGCGAAAGGCATCGGGAGACACTGGGAACCCCCATTCTGCTCACACAGACATTTCAGGAGCCCAAGGAACAACAGGTACCCAGATTGATGAGCCCAGTGTGTAAGTAGCTGACTCTCGGGACCTGGGTATGGGAGAGACATCACTGGACGCATGTTAGCCTCTCCCTTCCTGGAGCGTCCTCCCGGCCTGTGTCAGTCTGACTCGATGGCCCAGGCACCTCCTCACACAGCTCCTGTGGCCACGGTCATCCTGACACTTCCAGGTGCCCGCCCTGTTAGAGTTTCTGCCCAGCATCCAGGTTTTGATACTTGTTACACTGCATTGTTGTCTAATGTTCCAGCTCTGTTACTACAGTCTCCCCAGCTGAATACATTTCTTGAGGCCAGAGATGGCGTATGACCTCTATTTCACGTTAGTGTTGGGGACGTCTTAGGATTTTTGAGCTGTAGGTTGGCACATGCATTTGAAATGTGTTTCAAAGCATTTCAACACATTCCTCCGTTCCCCTCAGGATGCCTCTGAGTGTTGGGTTTGCAGACATTATTGCCCCCAATTAATTCCATGCCCTTTCCCCAAATTACACCCCACTGTGGAGTCAGACTGAGGCCTCGTCTCTTTACTTCCAGCCACTTCCCGCCTTAGCTCTCCCTTCAGGGACTGGTGAGGGGAGGCCGCAGGGCAGGTCTGGGCTTCTGTTTCTTGGCTGTGTTGCCACGTCACAGAGCCTGTGAAGGTGAAGGAGGAGAGCCGGGCTGGTGTCTCTGAATGGCCGCTTCCGCTAGAAGCCGCTGTTGGAGCAGGCGGGTCAGCCGCCCACTCCAATCCTGTGACCGTGGGCCAGTCAGCAGAATGGCGGAACCAAAACAAACCCACCAGGGGCCCTTGTGGGGCCAACTCTCAACTTCCTTAAGAGCAAAGCCATCATTTCTGTGGTTTGATTTGCATTTTAACTGACGTCTTTCTAAGTGTTACATATCCAAGCCCACCAGGAAATCCTTGAAGAAGAACGTTCATCCAAACATAACCACGTGTGGCTTTACATGAGATGGTAGCCTCTGCCCTCCCAACCCGCTGGTGGAAGGCTCAGGGATCATACAGGTGGTCAGGGAAATGCTTTTACCAGCTCACAGTCGCAGGCACCGAGTGGTGTCACAACTGCTGGGTTTGTACTTGTCATCACATGGGTGGCAGCCACAGCGAGGGGCCTGTCCCCGTGACCACCTCCCAAAGAGGATCTGGGAAGGAAGGTGCCTGGTGTGCGGTCCATGCGAATGTGACAGGTCTTTCTTTCTCTTCACCCTGTGTTCTTAGGAAACACTTTCTACCAGGATTTTTCGGGACATCGAGGGGACTCAGCAGCCACTGGGGACCCCTCTGCCCGGTGGCCACCAGTGGAGCCAGTGGGCCCCGCCTGGCCCAGCCCACAGCAGCCCTTGCCCCTCCAGCCAGGCTCCTCCTACCCAGCGGGAGGAGATTTGGGACAGACGGGGGTCCCGGTGCCTCTTTACTCGGTTCCTGAGGCCCGTCTGCCAGGGATTGGTGGCAGCATGGCAGTGACAGAGGCTCCTGGAGGAAGGCCCTGGGCAGAAGCCCAGCAGCCACCCCCGCCCCCTGGTAAGACCTGTGCTAAGCTGGCAGCCTGGGGTGCGGAGTTCTGGAGGGGAGGAGGCAGATGGGGAGAGGCAGGGACCAATGGGGAGCTGGTAAAGACCTGAATGGGGTGTGCACATGGTGGAGGGCCTACTGTGTGTCAGCCCTGGTGCTGGTGCTCTGCATGCAGCCAGGGGAGATTGCTCTCTCCCTTCCACTCAGCTCTCCACTGGAACAAGCATAGCGCGACCAACAGCAGCCTCCCCCCTGAGCTCACAGTTTCTAGGAGAGAGGCTGCAGGTGGAGAAGGGAAGAAAGTGCCACCTGCATCCTGAGCCACCGCGAGGGTCAAGTCCTACTAAGGCCAAGAGCTCACTGCCTGCAGAGACCTGTGCTCCCGACCTCTTCCCAAGTGTCTTAGGCCCATTAGGCCTTGGACAGCAGGGCTGAGTGTGGGTGAGCGGTGCTGAGCGTTTCCAGGGACGTGCTAAAGCAGTGGTTCTCAACCCTCCTAATGCCGCGGCCCTTTAATACAGTTCCTCATGTTGTGGTGACCCCCAACCATAAAATTATTTTCGTTGCTACTTCATAACTGTAATGTTGCTACTGTTATGAATCATAATGTAAATATCTGATATGCAGGATGGTCTTAGGTGACCCCTGTGAAAGGGTGGTTCGACCCCCAAAGGGGTCGCGACCCACAGGTTGAGAACCGCTGTGCTAGAGGATTAGCTCTTAGACCCTCGGAGACAGGGCCTGTCCACACAGGACACGCAAACGGAGGGAAGGGCCAGGGAGGAGCCCAGGGTCCTCGCTCAAGGTGGCCCTGACTTCCAGGATTCCTAAGGAACGACCATGGTGTTCAGGGTAGAGGAGGGGTGAGAGGCATGTCCTGGGCGGCTGGGTGAGAGGGCCAGCAAGTGGACCTCACGTTTCCTGTGATCGGCTTGGGGTTGGGGGCTCAGAGCGCCAGCTGCTTGGATGTTGGGAAAGCCGACTGTCCCCCCATCCCCTGCCTCAGGACGGAGGGAAGAGGCACAGCCGATAGTCACGGTTTTTGTTTCTTTTTGTGCCACAGCAGAGAACACCGTGTCCCAAGGCACCTTCCAGCATCCTGATGGTCAAGAGGTGGTTTCCAAACCACAGGTGAGAGGACGAAGCCCCGCTAAGCGTCAGGTTTTCCAGCCACCTGCTTTCTTAGCCACATGCAAACTCCCTCGCCGGCCTGGCACCTGCTCGCCCTTCCCCGGGCACCTCATTTCTTCTTGTTTCCTCCTACACCACGTCCTGAGATGTGGGGAGGCTGTTCTGATGCTCAGTCCCTCCAGCCCGTGTCCCCGGGGTGGGGGGTGGGGTGCGGGGAGCAGCAGGGCCCTGTGTAGTTTTGGCCTCACAGGTCTATTCCTCTGACACATTCTTACTGTCACATCAAACATGCCACCCCTGCCCCGTCCTGGAAGACTCTGGCTATTTCTCTCTTTCTTTTCTTTTCTAACTTGCTTTACTTCAAGAAGGGTCTATGGCATCTGTGCCTTTTGTCCTCAGCGAGGCTGTGAGGTCTCGGAGGTGAGCGTGTCTAACGAATCTTCCTGTCTGTAGCGGTTGAGTGAATGCTCCCTTCCCCCTGCCCTGGGCGGCCCTGGTTCCACAGTTACGAGGCTCTTTGGCTTTGCCTGGTGGGAGGGTTACATCATGTAGCTTTCTCAAGTAGTGACCGGCTATGGGTCTTAAACATTTCTATACTTTTACTTTTTCCGACTGAAAAAGTAGTACATTATTAGTGATAGAAAACTTGAAAAATGAAGAATCAAACAGCTATCACTCATAATCCCAAAGTCAAATATTTTGGTAACTTTCTTTCAATACTTTTGAAAGAAATGGGTGTGTATGTATGCGTGTGTGTTTTTAAATGGTTAAAAACATATGAATATGAACATTTAATTCCTATTTGTTATTTAATGCTATAAAATGAGATTTTCCATGTTATTCATAAGCATGATTTTTTAATATTGGTATGGTAAAATCCATTGTTTGAAAGCACCATCATTCATCCATCCATCCATTCATTCATTTGTTTACAAATACTGAGTTCCCACAATGTGCATGGATTTAGTGAGCAGGTCAGGTCAGGTGACGCAGTCCCTGAAAAGGTGCCCCTGTAACCTGTCGAGGGCTATACATGTGTCAGTGCTTATTTTCTTTAACTCCAGGTGCCACTGATTTCCAGAGCTGAAAATATTTCCGAGAATTCCACCGTTCCAGCCAAGGAGGAGGAGGAATCGTCCTCGGATGAGACAGATAAAAAGTCTTCCCCAGACACTGCACGGAGAGAAAAGGTAGGAGACGGGGAAGAGGACACACAGGCGGGGTGACTGGGCCTTCTCTTCCCAGCCCACTGGGCCATCTGGGCTCTGGTTGTGTCCCCTCCCCCATCTCATCATCATCACCTGGGGGCAGGTTAATCTCAGAGTCAGCGAGAATTGGGAGACTCGCACCTACAGGCCATCTAACTTCCCCTTCCTTCCCCCCAGAGCTCAGGCTTTGGCTGGTTCAGCTGGTTTCGCTCCAAGCCCACCCATAGCACATCCCCCTCTGGGGACGAAGACTCCTCCGACAGCCCCGACTCAGAGGTAACCTGCGGGAGGACAAGGAAGCACCCTCTTCTGGGGCCCGTCTGAGGGAGGGCCGGAGCTGGCAGGGGACTCTCCCCAGGCTGGATGAGGCGGAGGATTTGTGAAGGGACAGAGGTGGTGGGAAATACATTGGTCCTGTGAGGGGCAAGGCAGATGATGGGAGACCTGAGAAGTTAAGATGAAGCGTTTCCACGATAGAGGGCCAGCGGAGATTTGGGTTTATTAATAAGCAGGAAGCACAAAGGAGATGGCATTTGGGGGAGAGAACCCCACAGCAGGTTGTGGGTGGAGGCTCCACTGTGGGCGCTGCAGGAATACAAGTAGGTTTGCACGGACTTGTTAACCATCAAAGCTGCCTTTCTTCCTCCACTGAGCAGGAGACCCCCAGAGCATCTTCTCCCCCTCAGGCTGGCTCCGGCCTCTCACTGACACCTCTCCCAGAGCCCCCGTCTCTGCCGGGCCCTGGCACCTTCTCCAGGGGCACAGGTACAGCCAACTGCACGTTCTCTGGGCCATCGGTGGTCCAGGGGTTGAGGTACCCTCTGGGAGTGGGGACTCCTCAGTGCTGAGCCGGGGAAACAGCTCTGACTCATTGCTTTCTAGGTGGGGGTGAAGTCCAAGGACCAGCGTCCAGTGGGGGAACCTCTGAGGTCACTGGGAATGGAGGCTTGTCCGGGCTCCAGGTGAGCAGCCCATGGCTGTGGCCCAGGGCCACACCAGATGCCTGTGTGTGCGTGAGGACTGAACCTTCAGGGTGGGGGCCCGACTCCAGGGGAATGTGGGGGACGCTTCTCTGTGAGTTTGCTGGGGTTGCCACAACAAGGGGCCACAGACTGTGAAGCTTAAACAAAACAACAGAACTTTATTTCCTTATGGTTCTGGAGGCTGGAAATTGGAGATCAAGGTGTTGGCAGGGTTGGTTTGCCCCGAGGCCTCTCTCCTTGGCTTGTAGATGATCCCCGTCTCCTCATGTCTTCCCATGGTCTTCCCTCTGTGTGTGTCTGTGTCCAAATTTTCTCTTCTTACAAGGACATGGGTCGGGCTGGGTTAGGGCGCACCCTAATGACCTCATTTGCCTTAATCACCCTTAAGGACCCTGTATCCAAATACTTTCAGAAGTACTGGGATTTGGATTTCAACATATGCAGTTTTGGCGGGACGTGATTTAGCCCATAACTGCTTCCGTAGGTGAAATCTACAGAACTTTCTGTGTCCCAGTAGGAGCCGGAGCTCACCATTGTGCGTGGCCAGGGCTGTAATAAACTCTGGTGTGATTTCATGCTGATTGCTAGGAGAGCGTTTTTATTTCTTGTGGCCGGTTAGAGTGCTCTTATAGTACTTCAGGCCTTTCAAAGAATAGATTACTTCTTATGATGCTGTCATTATTGTGGCTCTTTCTTCTCATGTGCTCCAGGGACAGCTGCACCTGAGCCTCTGCGTTGCCACCTAGACCCAGGGGGTGGCTGTGCCCACTTGAACCATGTTTTTTTGCTCGAGATTCACTGAGTTTTATTAAGAAGCCCTTCCCATCTGTATCTCTCTTTTTTTTAAAAAAAAAAATTTAAATTGATTTCAGAGAGGAAAGGAGAGGGAGATAGAAGGAAACATCAATGATGAGAGAGAATGATTAATCAGCTACCTCCCTCATGTCCCCCACTGGGGGTTGAGCCCAAAACCAGGGCATGTGCTCCTACCGGGAATCCAGCCGTGACCACCTGGGTCACAGGTCGATGCTCAACCACTGAGCCACACTGGGCAGGCCCCATCTGCATCTCTTGACCAAAGTTGAATCTGGGGGGCAGTGACTGATAGGATTTTCTGTTATTTTCTGTCACAGGGTGTTTCCTCTGAGGCCTACTTCAACCCTGGTGCCCTGCTTCCCCCAACCCCCTTGAAAGGGGCTGTTCCTCTCTACAATCCATCTCAGGTCCCCCAGGTAAGGAAGTCCCGCGGGACAGGGGTTAGCACAGGTTTTGGATTATGGAGATCCGGGTTTATAATCCTAGTTTACCACATACCGTGCATGAGTTCTTGAGCAATGACTTAACCTTTCTAAGTCTCAGTTTTTGCATCTGTAAAATGGGCTTAGTGGTAGGTACCTCACTGTGTAGTTGTGAAGATTCAGTAGGAGCATATATGTATGTGAAGGACCTGGCACACAGAAGGACCTGTGCTATTATCAACACTGCTCCTGACATTTCATAACTCCTGAGACTCCAGGGACACAACTGGTGTTGGTATCAGCAGTGTGCCTGCACCCTCACTGAGTCCTGATGTGAGGGGATCATTGCAAACCTTGAACGAAGCTAAACTCCCTGCTTCTCAGTGACCTGGGGCACACTGATGGCTCTCATGTGTCACTTGGCCTCCCCGCTTTATAAAATCAAATTTCTTTTGCCATATTTATTCTATTTATTTATTTTAATCCTCACCTGAGGATATATTATTTTCCATTGATTTTTTAGAGAGAGTGGAAGGGAGAGGGAGAGAAAGAGAGAGAGAAACATGGATGTGAGAGAAACACATCGATTGTTTGCCTCCCGTACGTGCCCAAACTAGGGCCAGGGATGGAGCCTGCAACCCAGGTATGTGCCCTTGACCAGAATCAAACCTGAGACCCTTTAGTCTGCAGGCTGATGCTCTATCCACTGAGCATAACTGGCCAGGACACTTTTGCCATAGTCAAGAGCTACGGTGCTGGGTGGAAGTGAATAATTAGAACATCACACTAGGAAGCCAAATGCAGCTGGAGTGTTCTAGACTCTCAGGACGCCCTAGCTCAGTCCAGCCAGTCAGCCCTGGGAGGAATCGTGCTCAGGGCTCTAATCCAGTGCGATGTTGGTTCTCTTCCAGCTCCCCACGGCTGCTAGCCTGAGCCGGCCAAGCCGTCTAGCTCAGCGTCGCTATCCAACCCAGCCATGATGACCAGCCACTCATCCCAGGCCCGTCTCCCTGGGGCACAACATTTAAATCTCCCAGCCCCGCTGCTGGGTGGGGCCCCCAGGAGGTTGTGCTAGACTATTGCCTCCACTGGGTATGGAGAAGGCAAGTGGACAAGGTACCCCAGGACACAGCTCAGTTCAGTCTCTTAAGATCAGCTTCACACGATGGAAATGACTTCATCACATGGAAAAGCTGGGCACGGAGGCAGCACTGAGAACGGCCGCTTCACATTCTCAGGGCCTAAGGGATTGACGGAGGACACCACGGGGCTCTGTGGCAGGAAAGTATTAGGGGCCGGGGGCGCTCAGGGCAACATTCTGGACTAATTTAACTCCTTCCTCAGTTATAGACCAATTCATGACTCTACTTAGCAAAAGCTTTTATACTAAAACTTAATTATTCTCATCATAATTCCCTTTTCAGTGGCATTTCAGCAGTTTCTCTGTTGGTCCTTGTTTTGTGCACATTTTTTTTGTGGTTCAGATTAATTATATTTCTCTCACTTTCTTAGCCGGTCCTATTTTTTCATGTTCTGGCATCTGGCTATCAAGTTAGATTGCTGTAGGCATCATATTGTCATGGTAACTACCTAACCTATCGATGCAGATGGATGGAACATTCGTCTAATAAATGGTGGAAAACATTTTCTAAAACTTCACCCCTTCCCTGACAGGAGGAATGAATGTGCGACATGGTTAATCCCTCCCTCCCTGCTTTAGGCCTTTGCAAATAGATGTTCGGAGGGTCACTGGAGCCAGAGGGAGGAGGCAGACAGCCTAGAAATTCCCATTTCTTTCCCTTTCAAACCCCAAATAGAAACGACTCTCGGTGTTTGTCAGATTGCTAAAAATTGCTCCTCAAAAAGAATTTTTTTTGTATGTGTAATTGTACATACAGGTTTTGTACTCTAATGTACTATAGTTCTAATGTTGGTAGCGATTAAACCAGATAATTTTATAGCAAATGCTTATCTGTGGCACATTGAGTGGTCTCTTCCCGAAGTCTTTGCCAACAATGGTTTCATTGTGTGATAGGGTGCGAAGACCTGGAAGGAGCCCTTTGTTAACGAAGAACCTAGGGACTGATCCTCTTAACTTCCAAGTCTACTCCAATTTTTTTTTTCCAGTTAAGAAAATATGAACAAAAGCTTCTCTGACGCAAGCAGTCACTCCATTAACTACATATTTTGTTTTCTAAAAAGTTTATTCATCTCTCAGATTAAATTAGGACATGCATGCACAAGTGTTTTGCATCTAGAAGGCCCCCTGTGAATGCCATTCCCCCTTCTTCCTTAAGAGACTGCTCCTCCTCCAGGTGGGTATGCTGACACCCAGCGGTGATATTATGGTGGTAGTGGGTGAGTTCCACAGGAGTCACACTGCTCAGACTTGAATCCTGGCTCATGCCCAGTTTACTTAGTGACGTTAGCCAAGTTTCCCTAACTGTCCTGTGCGTCTCATCTGTAACGTGAGGATAATAATTACAATAGTACCTACCGCATAGGGACATTGCAAGAACTAAATGAGTTGAGCTTGTAGAAAAGTACCTGGGACATGCTAAGCACTAGGTAAGTGTCTTATTTTTTTAAAAAAAATTATCAGTATATAAACTATAAGTAAAATCTTGACTATTGTATTACCTAACACAATGGTCGGCAAACTGCGGTTCTCAAGCCACATGTGGCTTTTTGGCCCCTTGAGTGTGGCTCTTCCACAAAATACCGACTTCTGCGCATGGGCCACGAAGTTTCAATCGCACTGTATGTGCGCGCCCGCACGTGGTATTTTGTGGAAGAGCCACACTCAAGGGGCCAAAGAGCCGCATGTGGCTCACGAGCCGTGGTTTGCTGGCCACTGACCTAACAGATTACACTGTGGATTTTCATTCTTGATATAGGTATAGAATGAGAATAATAATTCTAAACTACTCAATATGTACCCTTATTACTAAGCCAGTTTCTCTTCCTGTAGCCCATCCAATGCTAGGTCATGTGGCTTAGAGCCCCTGGGACCAAGGATGCGGGGGACATCCTGCCCCATAGAAAGAAGCCCGTTAGAGGAGGAGAGTGAGGACTGAAGAGGAAGGCAGAGATGGCAGACGCCTGTGCCCTCACTTCCTCCACCTGCTGGGATTCTACATGGAAGACCAGTGACTAGTGTGCACAACGCAAGCACTGACCTTAGCTACGTCCCAGGCAAAGGGAACACACTTGCTGAAGGGGGAAGTCAGGGGACTATACAGGGCATTTATGCGAATTCAGGATTGCAGGCTTATATCCCGGGGAAGTCAGAATGCACCTGTTCATCTGCGTGCGGTTGGTTGAAACAAGTCCTGTCGTTCATTGGTCGGGAGAGAGCCCTCCGCTGGGTCCAGTAAGGGTCTGCTGAAAGGGGTCACTCAGAGGTCTTGGTTGTTTATCAGCTTTTCTTAGTGGTGGTGATGCTGGTGAGGTTGCTAAAGGTCATGATCATTTTACAGCTTCAGCTGGTTCAAACCAGTTGCGCTAAAACAGAGCAAGTGCGGCCATAAGAGAAAATACTATTTCCTCCCTTTGCAAGATGGAAGCGTGGGGAGTAGAGCAGATGGTGATAAAAATATGCTCCTAGGAACAGGGAGCCCGAGAGTGGGGGGACTCACGGCGCCTTTCCTTGTCCAGAGCTTGGGAAAGGCTGCGAGCCGTAAGGAGAAGCTGGCGTTGTCCAAGCGGGCTTGGGAGCCATAGCAGCTTGGCCTTGGGGATGGCCATGGTCTGAGGCAGGGCCTCAGCTCCCTGCAGTCTGGTATATGTGGACTCCTTAGGAATGATTACATGGTGCCCCCAAAGGCCACAGGGACCATTGTGCCCCGGCAGACACCAGGCCAGGGCAGGGCCAAACCATCACCCAAAACGCATGGGGCCACTGTAGCCACTGTATCTGCCCATCAGCATGAGTCATTTTAGGGAAAGAGAATAAACAATTCTCTTTAAAGAAAAAAAAGGAATTACCAAAAGGCACTGTTTAAAGGGGGAAGAGACATATTATTAATTGCAAGTTTGTTTTTATTTCCCCTTACTCCTCACTGGGGTGCCCTTCCTAGAGGAAGAATAGCTTTAGGAAATGAAAAAGTGACATTTTCCTTAAAAAAAACCAAAAACACCACACAAAAAACCATACACACTGAGTGGTTACGTGCACATTCGCAATCCTGCTATATACATATAATTTAATATTTATACGAAAACATTTAAACTTAATGTTCAGTAATTTTGGAAGAGAACAAACCGTTAAATTCCACTTCAGTGTCGTTATCACATATAACCATTCCAGCCTTCTGTCTAATCCACTTCTGTGGCTATAACACTGCAAACCAGCAGAGATTCCCAGTCACCTCTACTGTACAGATTCCCTCTGAGCCTTCACTCGAGCCACAGGTGGCTCAGGATCAGTCTCCCCTAGCAGCTAGCTTTCTTTTCTCCCCTAGAAGCCTTCTTTCTCTTTGGTCTCTTCCTCTGAGCAATCAAGAGGGAGAGCGAGAGACTGCATCTGATCTTCACTAAAATCGGAATATTTTCTTCCCAAGAGGAAATATGCAAGACACTCCTCTGCTTGAAAGGAGTAATAGGTGGTAATTTGGGTCTCACTCACAGGAGTTTCTGGGACACTTGAACCACAGAGAGTGGAAGGGAAGTGCCCTTTCCCTTCTTCAGTTTGCCATCTAAATCTGGCAATTGGGTGTATCATGATTTGCACGCAGTAGGGTGTTGGGTGCTTACCTGAGGCTTCCTCTAAACATAGCCCTGAGGCGGCCTGCTCCCGTGAAGTAAACCGGTAAACCAGGCACCATTCATTCAGGTCCTTCAGAAATGGTTTCTTAATGAGACTGAACGCTACTTTGAATTCATACTGAGAGCATATTAAATGTTTCATTACAGTCTCACTAAGTTGGGGAATCTGCTTTCCACACTTTCTTCCTTTTGGGATCTATCTCCAGGTAATAACAGTACTTGGCTGAAACTAGGTCAACAGCAACACAACTCAAGCTTGACTGACTTGGGCAAGCTGCTTCATATTTTAATGTGAGATGCTTTCCTGGTCTCTTGAACCATCTTAGAGAGAGCCGATTAAATATCCAATTTTTACAGAATCTCAAGAGACGGGGATTCCATGGCCTCCCTTGACGCTTCAGCCTAGAGTTTCACACCCTTGAACATTAGGAAGCTAGCTATCCCTAATACTTTATCCTCAAATCACTCATGTGGCTCTTTAAGACACTCAGCTGGTCCTCAGCGGAGATGGAAAACAGCTGCTCACCGCCACCTGTGCCTGGAACTCTTTCACATTCTGCAAGGATCAAATCATGGCCCAGCTTCTGAAATGAAGGCTTACAAAATGTTTTTTTTTTTTTTTCTTGACTAGAGTTGGGGATCAAACCAGCTAAATGCTTGGAGTCTTTTGGTAGCTATAGTGGCCATACACTTTGAGTTTCAATAACTAATATTTCTTGAGTATTTTTTAAAATATGTTTTTATTGATTTCAGAGAAGAAGGGAGAGGGCCAAGAGAGGGGGGAGAAACATCAATGATGAGAAAGAATCATTGATCGGCTGCGTCCTACATGTCCCCTATTGGGGATCAAGCCTGCAACCCGGGCATGTGCTCTGACTGGGATTTGAACTGGTGGATTCTTGGTTCATGGGTTGATGCTCAACAACTGAGCCATACTGGCCACACTATTTCTTGAGTATTTGCTTTGTGTCAGGCGCTGTGGGATGCATTCTATGAAGACTATTTTACTGCAACATGTTATAGATGAGGAACCTGAAAACCCAAGAGAGAGAGAGAGAGAGAGAGAGAGATTAAGAAATTTGTCTAAGGTCACATAGCTAGTAAGGATGGAACTGGGATGGGTCTCCAGGTAGTTTGACCTCTGAATCTGGACTTTTAGCCACATTGTCCCAGATATATGTACATTTATTTGTTCAGTTATTCATCAAATACTAATTGAATAATGTGTCAGGCATTGCATTGCTTTCCCAACAAGATGATCTTGACACTTAAAATACTCAGAGTCTAGTGAGGGAGACAGACATATATACACAAAAATTACTGCCTAATATAACGGTCATACTTAAAGCTATCTTGAGAGAATTTAGTGCCTTGCCATTCCTTAATAATATAGGGGTTTCATCTATTCATATAATTTGGGGGCTGATATGTAATACGGTCAAATTGTACCACCTCTTGTAGTTGAGATCAAAGTTAAGTTCATGGCTAGCGCATAGCACAGCAGATCTTTGTGCCAGAATTTGAAGTGGCATAAAGAATCAGTGGGTATGTGTGAAGTCTGAAGGAACAAGGGTGATCGGGCGCTGTGATCACCAATACCATGGGGACAATGGCATCTGAAAGGGAGATCATGTGATTTAGACTCACCAAACCGCTGGGACAGAATCTCTTCTTGTTTCTTCCTGCCCTTTGCAGGATTCTGAGGCAGGAGAAGACTGAGCATTGCAGTGGAAGTCTGCAGAAAAGGGTCCAAGGTGGAGAGTGTGTGTGATTTAGTGTGTGCGCACATACATGGACTCCATCTCATGAGGATCTTTCCTCAATGTATCTCATTTCACCCAAGCTCCACCCCCCGCCCCTTTCATTTCCTCTTCTTCACAATTGCTGTTGTGAAGAAGCCTCTCCACTAAGCATCTTCCAAGTGGCTTGGAAGATACCCATGGAGTCCTATTCACCAGAATAGGATATCACAGATGTCAACAAATCCAAACTTTTGGCTAGAAGATTTTAGCTAATTTTTAATGCTCCCTGGCTTTTGGAAATGGAAGGCCTTGATTTGTAAAACTTGTCTCTGAGTTCTAAGAGGCCATTTTGGAACAGAAAAGATAATCACAGTTTCTTTTCCACTGTTCTTGTGCTCTACAATCATGGTGTGCAGTCAGGAGGAGACCTCGTCATCCTGGATGGAGGGGAAGAATTTGAGTTTTGGGTTTCAAGATTTCATTTCCACCTCTTTGGGTATTTGGATGGGTTCCCATGAAGTAAGAAGTCTCATGCTCATGACTTCTCTAGGCAATTTTTCAGCTTCTTCGCTTTGCAGGCAATGACAACAAACCATTCGTCATCCCGATAATGCACATCAGTTAATATCTTGAGTCAGGATGCACTCGCACTGGCTTTGTGAACAGGTATGTTACCGACAAGTTGCAGATACATTGACATTTGCTAAATCAAATTAGTTTTTAAATGCGCTGGAGTAGCTTGCAATTGAAAGTTAATTGATATTAAGCCCCTAAAATAATGAATTATTTGCAAAGAAAACAATCACTCCCATTTATCACTTTGTAGAGGCTGACTCTGTAGTCTCGGGGAAGACACTATAGTAAAAATAAGACTCAGTTCCAGGCTTACATTTTCCACTAGCTAAACTGGCGACTTTATGTGAGTTAATTGAATTTATCAGCATCCCCAAAACTTCTCAGCTAAAAATTTGGAGTCTCTCATTCAACAAACACAGATTTAGGATCTCACATGGGATAGATGGGTGAAAGCCAAGTCTAGGTCTCCAAGAGCTCACCGTTGAGTTGGGAGACAAGTGGCCCGTATGTTCCAGGATGACTGTTGTTCTAGGCACTGCTGGTGTGTGGCTGAGGCCCCTGATTCTGCATCCCAGGGGAGGAGGTGATTGGGAAGGTTCTGGAAGAGGGAATTTTATCGATGAAAAGACAATGGCCTGGAGAGGTTAATCAATGTTCCTAACTCCCTTTAATTAAAGTTCTGATTGCCAGGCTGATGGCCTTTGGGTATTTGAATGTGAGAACATAATGTAAAATGTAAAGCTTTCTCATTCTTACATTGAAGGTGTGTTTGTAGTGATAAAAATATCAATAACAATAACTGAGATTTTTGTGCTAGGCATTGTTACAAGAGCTTACATGTGTTTATCTATTCAGTTCTCTTAATGTACAATGAAGGGATTAGGTGGAGAATTCAAATAACTTGACCAACATTTCACAGCTAATGATGGAGCTGAGAAAGCATTGTGCTTTGTTCTTCACATGTTGTCTTCTCTAACCCTTAACACAACTGAAAGAAGTGGCCTTACTAGCCTCACTTCACAGCTGAGGAGATAGAGGCCAGCAAGTTTAAGTAACTTCCCGGAGATCACACAGTAAGTGGAGGAGCTGGGATTTGAACTTATGAAGTTGGGCCCCAGAGCCTAGATTATCATCTCTTGTTTACTTAGTTTAAAGTAGTTGTACCTTGAGAGCTTATTTGGAGGTTCTAGCAAGGCGAGTGGATAAAAAAGCTGTGGTACATTTATACAATGGAATACTATGCAGCCATAAAAAAGAAGGTCCAACAGCATGGATGGACTTGGAGAATATTATGCTAAGTAAAATAAGCCAATCAGAGAAGATGAATACCAAATGATCTCACTAACTAGTATACGAGTATGTGGAATCTAGTGAACAAAATAAACTGATGAGCAAAACAGAAACAGGCATGGATACATGAAACAGTCTGACAGCTTTCAGAGGACTAAAGAGAGGGGGGACTCGATGGACGAAGGAGAATGGATTAGTCAAAGAACATATATGCAGAGCCCATGGACACAGACAACAGTGTGGTGATGGCCAGAGGGAAGAGAGATGGGGGCTGGGTGGAGGGATGCACGAGGGAGGAGGGGAATGAGGACATCTGCAATCGTGTCAAGAATAAAAGTAAAGAAACAGATCATAGCATCAAAAAGAAATAAACAGTAGTTGTACCTGTTCCGCAAACCAAGCAGGACCCTGAATCTCATTCCCAGTCTTACGGAGCTGTCTCAGCCAGGGTGTGTCTCTGTGCCTGTTTCCCATCAGCCACTGAGGGACTTTACTCATTATCTTGTGTGTTCATGCCTATGTTTATTTTTGCCATTAGACTTGTGACTTCTCAGGGACCGGTGATGTATCTTACTGATCTTTATCTTTCCAGGACCTTGCACAGCACTAATCCCTAATCAAAGGGCCAAATATTCAAAATAGCCCCGAATATATCATTTCCCATCATGAGAACCTCAAAATGGTTTGCAAGAAAATGTCCATAAATTAGTTCTGGCCTAGAGGTTGCCAAGAGGGGCCATTCTGTTGTTAGACTTTGAGCCAACTCTGCATCTTTTAGAAGTGGAGACAAGTCCTGATGTAGTAAATGCTCAAAAAAAAAAAAATCTGTGAATGAAGGAATGGCTCAGGAAGGCAAGGGACACCAATGAGAGGATCATCACAGCTTTTGAGAAACTGTCCACGGGAGAGATGATAGAGATCTTTGAGGGAGAGAGCTCAGTGCTCCTTGGAGAGACACCCAAGGGTCAGCCCTCCTGGCCGCTGACGGGAGGCAGGTGCCTCGCGTGAGGTCAAGGCAAGTAATGTCCTGCATTTACAACCCTTCGTTTGACCCTCAGGGGTGCTTATTTCTGGCAGAAGCATTTCTTGGTTTTAAAACGTACTTCACCCCTTTACAACCTATATAATTGCTATTGGAACGCTTTGCCCCAGTAGTGTCTTAATTAGGTCAAATTTTATACCCAGGGCTTTAACTTAATGCTGCATTTGCAATTCTAAGGCCTCTACTCTCAACACTGCCAGGAAACATTTGCTTTTTCTAGATGTGGGGACACCCTGACCAGTCTGTTTTCCCACTCTCCCAGGGGCTGGGCTGGCTAGGGGGTCCGCGGGAGCTGGGCCAAAGGAGACATGTGTGCGAGGAGAATCATCTGAATACTTTTAGAAAGAAAACCCCGTCTCTAAGTTACCCTGCTCTGAGCTCTGCTTGGATGTTGCGTGGATAATGGCAGGATCCAAGGCCGTTTGTGTTTAGTTAAAATTATACGGTTTTGTTCTCTGTTTTTTTTTTTTAAAGCTACCTTTTAATTATCTTCTTTTTATCAAGCAGAACACGCCCTGAGAGTTAGACCCTTCCTTCCCCCATGCCACCCCAATAATGAGAAGTAAGCCATCTGCCAAGAAAACAAACACAATATAAAAACCACACAAATACATAATCCCCAACCCAGAAGGAAAGGAGCAGCTGCCACCTGGTACCAAACAGAACAGAATTTAATATTTATCCAGGAGCGAGGGTACCCAACAGGCCGTAATTCCTCTGCGGGGTGGGGGAGGCGGAGCGGAGGTCCGGGATGAAAATCGCTGGTACAAGCATGGGCTAAATAGGGACACGTGGAAATGAGTTCCATGAGCTCAGTGTTGCTGTCCCCTGTCACAGGGCGCATGCAGGAGGCATCGCAGGAGGCCATCAGTCTGTCACCAGAGAGGGGAGAGATGGGAAGTGGAGAAAGGAGGTAATTGAAATTGAGTGTCACTAGGGGTTTTCCTCCAGCTGGAAGTGTAGCTAGAGAAATAGGGAGCAGAGCCACCCCCGGGGTAAGACACTTTGGGGCTTTTGCCACTGGCCTTGGGGAGCGGTACCTGGGAGGAATGACAATCTGCCCTGGCTCCAGTGTTTCAGACAAGCCTCTTGGGCCCTGAATTAGGATAAAATTTTCCCCTTCCCCTGAAATTGCACTTCCCATGGCCTCAGTGGATTTAGGGCGTGCATTGATTTCTACATAACTTGTATCTAATTCCTTAATCAAACGCTCTCCGAGTGAATAGACATTCAGCGATTAGAAATTGTGCAATGCATGGAAGCTAGTCAATCTTCCGTTTTATTGACAAATTGCATCGTTAAAGCGACTCTGCCGGCCGACATGACAGTTCTTTCTGAGAGAGAGGCCGTTTACAGAGCTGTGTAAATCAGGAGTGTCCTTAAACTGTGGTTGGGGAGACATGATTTGGCAAAATGTCTGCCAATAATGCAGAGTATTACAGCAAATTACCTGGTTTATACATGCAGGCAGAGCTTCGTTTCCCTTGCCATGTTTGAGAGCCAATAAAGCTTGCAAATGTGAGGGGAGCCAGCATTTCTGCCTCTGTGCAGCTGTTTATCAGCAGCTTTTTAACACATTTTCACATATTAATGAGGTGGCATAGCAGTTCCAGAATTAGAACAGTGGGATGTATCATTGTCTGCCTTATCTGAAGTACTCCTATTGTCAGCAGCGTTACCAGGGTGTGTGTGGTGGAGATGGAAATTGTGGTGGGTGCAACATGTGCACACGGTCCCCCTATCCGAGTGTCCCCAATCCCCCTCATCTCTGACCACACCCGCATGGGCCCTGGCACTGCTATTCGCAGGTCTTGTTGCAACTTTGTCTCCTTGTTTCCTGATTTATGTGTCAGTGGGGCTTGGAGAGTCTTCTTTGCTTCTCCATTTCCTAAAATAGTCCCTGGTGTTCAGTAGGTGCTCCATAAATGTTGAATGAATGAATGAATGAATGGGTAGGTGGGTGGATGAAAGTGCTTGTTCCCTCAGACACTACCCTCTGCAAGCGCAGCCTACCTGTCACTGTGGCTTCAAGGAACAAAACAGGTGTGTGGCATGGCTTCCCTTGAATTTGCATACAAATGGTAAAATGGCAAATGAGATCTGTAAATTAAGAGCCATCAGAGAGACCTTACTGAGCATTTAATCCAGAGATTTCTAAACACAGACCTGCGGCTAGAGCTAGAATATTCATTGCCAAGTTTTCACCAGTCTGCAATGCGATGAGAAAAACAAGAACATGTAGTGAGGCCCTGGCCACTAACTCAGTTGGTTAGAGCGTTGTCCTGATATGCCAAGGTTGTGGGTTCGATTCCTGGTAAGGGCACATACAAGAATCAACCAATGATTGCATCATAAGTGGAACAGCAATTCAATGTTTCTCCCTCTCTAAAAATCAATAAATAGGAAAAAATTAAAAAGAAAGAAGAATCTAGTGAGTTTTCATGGAGCTACATGAACGTCGTTAGAATCCTGAGATTAGGTCCTTCTACTTTATTTGACATTAAAATGCTCTTTCTTTTATAAATTGATGGTAGTAGTGGATGATAACACTTTAAAAAATGCCATTACTTGACAAAACAAATAGTTTCTGAGTCCCCCACATTTTGGGAGGGGTAGGGAGAGGAAGTGTGATCTTTCTGAGAAACCCCAAAGTCTGAAACTATTGCTTTAACTCATCTCTTAAAAAAAAAATTCACTGAAATTACCTGCTGGCCTTAAGTGAGACACTGAGCTGCTTCAAATAATTAGCTCATTTCAGCTAACGATAAGCCCTACCAGTACCTCTCTGTCTTGTCTCTTTGGAGCAGGGATCCAGGCTGGGTCACGTAAGTCTTGCAGTAATGCCATCACTAAGCTATAGGTGATTTCTTAAATCCAGGTCAGTCACTATAACAGAGGAGTGCAGAGGCCAGATTTACGGATGTCTCGTGCATTCTCTTCTGCAGACAGAGTTACTGTCTCGTCCTCATGGTGAACATGTGTGTATGTGCTCTGACTGTGTAAATACAGAGCACGTCTGAGCTACGAGAATCCCGGTTGGTGGAAAATGTGGGGGAAAGAACTCTGCCTAGACACGTCTGCTTTCTCTGAATTCTACACAGCACCGCCCTTGGATTTTACACTGTCTTCTGTTTATCATTCATGAGGCTTATCTCCCCTGAAGAATGGGAACACTCTATTTGAATCCTGTTATTAATTGATACACATTTTTCTTTTTTTGTAAACACACTCTCTTCTGGGGGCTGTTGGCCGCTACTGGTTCTGCGTGTCGGAAAGATCTGAGATTCCGTCGACCTGGTTTCCAGCCCTGGCTGTGTGACTGTTGGATGACAAGTGTGTTGAGTGAGTGCTGAATCTCACAGCACTCACTGAGACAAGCGTCGTGTGCATTAACTGCCTAATGATGCCAGTGAAACATTATCATTATGGTTAATACTCGTCTTTGGTTCTAAAATTTTCTTTTTCTCAAAGAGGAGAGGCAGAGAGGTTATTTAAAGAAACAGGGAGTAGAAGGCTACAGTTTGTTCTTAATTCATGACTGACTTTGATCAAAATGGCATAAGCAGTGAGAATGCAGTCATAAAGTCCTGAAGGTGATTATTTCTTCTTCAGGGCACGAAGTCTTTTCTTTCTCTTCCTCCCATTGGGGAAAAAAGAAAAAGAAGCTAAAAAACAGATGCTCTTTAAAAATAAGAAGATTTTATATGTCAGGTTTGGAAATAGTGTTTTCTAAAGCTCCAGTTACCAAAGAGGTCAGCTGAATAGATAGGAACTGGTACAGCGCTGACCTCGGTCTCCAACATCTTGCCATGGAAGGAGCCAGAAGCAGGAGAGGCTGCAATAACTTTTTTTTTTTTTATAAAAGCCCCTTTAGTTTCTTAGAATTTTATTTCTTTTTTAAAAAGGAAATTTATAAAAATATATTTGTATTGATTTCAGAGAGAAAGGGAGAGGAAGAGAGAGAGATAGAAACATCAACGATGAGAAAGAATCATTGATTGGCTGCCTTCTGCATGCCTCCTACTGGGGATTGAGCCCGAAACCCAGGCATATACCCTTGACTGGAATCGAACCCAGGACAGTCCACTGGCCAACACTCTATCCACTGAGCCAAACTGACTAGGACTAGTTTCTTAGAATTTTAAGAGTGAAAGGATTTTTGGGGATCCAAAGAGCCTTATCCAGTGTTTTTTCTACTTGTGACAGACACGAGGGGTTCCCCAGTTGTATTAGTCTCCTACAGCTGCTGTAACAAGTTACCACAAACTCAGTGGCTTAAAACAACTCAAATGAATCATTTTACAGGTCTGGAGGCCAGAAATCTGAAATGAGCCTTAGGGAGCTAAAATCAATGTCTTAGCTGGGATGGCTCCTTCTGGGGGCTCCAGGGGAGGCTCTTGTCCTTGCTTCTCCAGCTTCTGGTGGCTGTGACAATCCTTGGCTTTTGGCTCCATCTCTCCAATCTCTGCTTCCATCATTACATTGCCTTCTCCTCTTCTGGATCAACCTCCCTCTGCCTCCCTCTTAAAAGAAGTCTTTTGATTACATTGAACCCCTCTCCCCCCTCATCCAGGATAATCCAGGGTAAACTCTCCATCTCAAGATTCAGGCCAAGGGAATGGCAGGTGTAAAGGTCCTGAGGCAGAGCATGCTTGGTGTGAGTGACAGCCAAGAGGCCAGCATGCAGGGAAGGGGGATGGGGCAGGGGGCAGTAGAAGAAGATTGTAGAGAAGGGGGTGGGGGCAGGTCATATAGAATGTATAGGTCAAGGTAAGGACTTTGCCCTTTACTCTGAGTGAAGGGGAAACTCTTGATGGGTTTTGAGCAGAGTTGTGACTGACATGGTCTGACTTACATTTTCTAAGGATCACGCTGGGTGACCCCAGGTGGGAGATAGGGAGCATTGCAATTAATCCAGACAAGAGATCATGGTGGTTGGTTGGACCAACATGGTCGCCATGGAGATAGTGGTGGGAAGTGGTGGAATTTTGGGTATATTTTTAGGATTGAATTATTACAATTTGCCGATGGATTGGCTGTAGGGTGTGGGAGAAAGAAAGAAATAAAACCTAATTCCTAGGTAATTGGCCCTGGCCTCAGGAAAGTGGGGAAGACTGCAGGAAGAGCAGGTATGGGGAGAAGGGCAAATGTTCAGTTTGAGCGTATTAGGTTTGAGATGTGTATGAGGTTTGCAAGTGGAGATGTGCCAAGTCCATGCAGCTGAATTTGCAGTCCCAGGTTCAAGAGAGAGGTAGGGGAAAGTCTTCAGGAACACAAATACTCAGAATCTATAATGTCTGCTTATGTGTCAAAGGCCAAAGGCCAAGCTCTTTAACATTCAAGGTTTTTTAATGGGCTGTTCTGAGCCTCATCTCTCATTGAGCTTCTCCTACACCCAATGCTTCAATCATTGATATTATTCAAAACCCTATGTCCTTTCACAATTCATAGTCTCTGCTTGTGGTGTGCCCTTGACCTGGAATTTGCTTCCCTCCTTGCCATCAAAATCCTGTTCATCCTTCAATGCTTGTGACGCCTCTTCTGATTGTTTTAATTGAAACCTCCTGGTCCATAGATCACCCCTCAACCACACCGGTTGGGCAGGAGTAATGATATTTTTGTATTGATTAGAGTTAATACTTAAAAATACTTATACTAGCGCTGTTGGATTCATTGCTGTTTTATAAAAATGGGTTAGCTATGAAATGACAGAGAGCAGCTATGTCGTCAGAGGACATCTTTAGGTCTTTGCTCTAAGAAGGTTTGAGATTTCCAAAGAAGGAAGATGTAGACGTTATCACATTGCCAGTCTCTTTTGCCTGACTTTCTCCCTGCCTCTCCTAGCAAGAGAAATGACCTTTCTCATCCAGAGGGACAATCTTCTTGGAGCTGGTTATGGGCTGTTATTTAGGCAGCTGCCTTCTGGCGTGACCCCAAGTGAAATGTTTGAGCTGGCTCTTTCCTCGGGCTCAGAAATCACCTGGTTAATGTGAAATTCAATGGTCCTGGGCTGCTCAGCTGGATTCTCTGACTTGTGTTACACCAAGCAGGTGTTTGGGGACAAAGGGCACAGCAGCTGGCAACAATGGTTGTTGGAAGGTTACCAAGGCCCAGGAACATTCTCATCAGTTTCTCTCTCTCTCTCTCTCTCTCTCTCTCTCTCTCTCTCTCTGGATGTATCTTCAGATGAGTAAAAAGGGTCTTACTAGAAATTTATTTTTTTATTTTTTATTTACTAGGAATCTTTGAAGCAGTATTTCCTTCCCAACCTTCCTGGCTTTCATGGTTCAGAATTTCATCTTTGTCTTGGCAGTGTCTGCTTTTCTCCTTCCTGTTAATATTTGTCTGACCAGTTGGAACTCTGACCTGGGAATCCTCCATGCCTTTCTAATGGTGTCCTTTTAACTTCTTTATTTACCTTTTAAGACCACATTTCCCCTCATTTCTGTGAAGATCATCCCTGAGAAGTGAAACTCTTCATTGTAAGAGGCATCTATCTCACCGGGGAAGAGGGACTCTTAGGTAAATACAGATTTTTGTTTTGATACCTGATTAATTCAACCTGCCTCTTCCCATATCCCAGTGTCAATAACTCCTGTCACTTTCTGAATTCCAAGAGGGGGATTTACTTTTGGAATGAGAAAAAAAAATCAATGCTTAAAGGTGTCTTTTTTTTCGGACCCTATTTAGTTGGGTCAGTTATAATCTTTTATTTCTCATGATAGATTTTACATAAGAATTTAACAACTAATTACTAAGACCTGGTTCTAACATTGATGAGATCTATAAACTATATATCTTTAGCTCTGTATCTACACACATAATATAGATTAAAATCAAATAGGAGAGACACATATGTGCCAAATTGGAAGACGGCAGTGAAGAAAATGGTGAGAAACGGTGTTCTGGGACCGTGTGACTTTGGCTTAGTTTGTTATAAAGAAACATCCTTTTCTTCTCACTGGGAGGAAATAATTCTGATGTCACTGAAATGGGCGAAGACTTATTCAAAGGGGGTAGTCCCATCTATGCTCTTCCCAGGGCATTGCTGCTCTCTGCCAGGAGCCCTCTGGGATGCATGGTGTGGCTGCCCACGCTGGTCCCATGCCTTCTCCCAGCTCCTCAGATGCTGTGTGCCTTTGGGTGAGTGAGTTACTTACCTTTTGTTCATCATCTGCAACACAGAGATAGTAGCACCCACCTCGTGATGTAAAAATTAAAACGAGGCCCTGACTGGTTTGGCTCAGTGGATAGAGCGTCGGCCTGTGGACCAAAGGGTCCCAGGTTCCATTCTGGTCAAGGGCATGTACCTTGGTTTCGGGCACATCCCCAGTAGGGGGTGTGCAGGAGATAGCTGATCGATGTTTCTCGCTCATCGATGTTTCTAACTCTCTATCCCTCTCCCTTCCTTTCTGTAAAAAATCAATAAAATATATTAAAAAAAAATTAAAATGAGATATGGGTGTACCACATGTGGTACATGGAAAATGAACAGTTAAATGTAAACTCCCTCTGTTCGTATACCAAGATTTACCTTTTCTTTTCTCTTCTCTTTTTAATTTCCTTTTCTTTTCTCTTGTAGTGGTGGAGAATGCTGAATCATTTTAATTAGTCCTTCTAAATTCCAGGCACATCTGAGATTAACACCAGCCAGAACTGGAGCATCGTTGCCAAATCCTAAACTCTTTCTGCTGACACGGGGACCACATGGAGGGACTTTTCTCAGTGCTAGGTGATGCTAATTGCCATCTGATCTGAAAGCAGAGTTGCTTTCGTTTGTTTAATAATTTATATCTTCTCTGAGAACACTGAGCTAAAGTTCAAAATTACAGGAAGGGGCAATTTATCTAAATGCCAACAAAGCCAAACTGTAGTAAAATCACCTGAACCCCCCTTGCGGTCTGCCACTCACGTGCCACCCATAACGCCAGGTGGCATTTGAGGAGTCACACGTGAGGCAGCGGGAGAGTGAAGCTCCTGAGGTGTTAGGGCCCCCGTCAAGCCTCGCTCCGTGGGAGTCACCAGCTCATGCGGGCTGAGGAGTCTGGCCAGGCTCATCGAATCAAGCACATTACAGTACACCCCCCACTGCATGTTACTGCACTGTAGTCTCCATTTATCAAGCATTCATTGAATTCCTACTATATGGCAGGTCCTCTGCTGCCCATAGTTACAAAGTTGGAGATTGCTACTGGCAAGCTGCTCACAGCCTGGTGCAGAAAACGTGTATTAAAAGTCAATCATACCTTTCCTCCTCCTCTCCTCCTAAGCTCCCCAAGTAGCAACATAGCCGACACCTACTCCAGTACTTTCTCTTCCTGTAGCATTTTGAAAGGTGCGAGTTGGGGAGTGTGAGGGAATGAGACTGGAATAACAGGAATAACCATGTAAAGCTATTACAATGAGCCAGGTATAGCACTAGGCATTTTCTTTATGTTCATTTAACTGGTGCTTCCTAGAGGGAAAGAGATGGGCCATATTCTCTCTAACGGGAAGTGTCATCCTCCTGGCTGGCTCCCTCACCTCGGCTGATGCAAGGATCTCTTCTCTGGCAGGTCTTCCCTCTTTACTGGAGTTACATTGAGCTCCCCTGCTCCCGGCATTCTTGCCATTTACATATTCTCTGCAGCCAAGTCCACAGCTAACATCACATATTTTATTTGCCTATGTTGCCTTTGCGTTTGTCTCCTCCATCTTCCCCATAAAGGTTAGCTCCACGAGGTCTGGGAGTCTTGTTCTTTCTGCTCCTCTGCTGTATTCTCAGCGCCCAGAACAGCACCCGGACCAGAGCAGGGGATCGATAATTACTTGTTGAATGGATTAACGACCTGATGCTATTAGGAAAAAATGACTCTGTGCAGCCTGAGGATGTGAGGCTTTTCCTACAACCGCAGGATTAGAGAAGGTACCATTCGTTCGTTGATTCATTCACCCACTAGGTATTTGTTGTGCAATTCAATTGTGCGTGGCGCTGTGCTGGGCTTTGGGGTAACATATATAATGAGACATGGTTCTGCTTCCAGAACCCAGTCGGCTGAGGGAAATGGACTCATAAATAATCCTAATAATGATGATAGTTCATTTAATGGAGCATACTATGTGCCAGGTGCTGTTTTAAGCACGTTTATGCACACCAACTCTTCTAATTCTTATGAAAAGGTGAAGTATTATTCTTATGCTCATTTTGCAGATGAGGCACAAAGAGGCCACACATCTAATTATGCAGTGTGAGAAGTTCTGAGGTGTGAATCGGGTGGGAAAGAAACAGCCTGCTTTTTAACTGGGCACTGCCAGAGTGGGAGGGACAGGGGGCAGCTTGGAGAGGCCTGTTTGTCCTCATTGCTGGCTCTCCTGCTCCTATCCCGATTGACCAGTTGACCGACACTTCTATCCTCCCTCACTCCAATTGCTGCTGCAGGGAACCTGGTCTCCCCTGGGCTCATTCCAACCCTCATGACTCCCTGCTATTTTGACCCTGAGTCTGCAGACCCCTTCAGGGCTCTAATGCAGGCAGTATGGCTCAGCTCAGATGTCCCTATTCCCCACTCTGTGCTCTCAAAGCTGTGACTGTGGACACCTGCATGGAGTCCTGCCGTCCTCTGCAGAGGGGGGAGAGCTGTGAACAGCCCCAGATTCCACTCTGTTCGCTCAGCAGGGGTCCAGGTCTGCATCCGCTGACAGGGTCTCCTGGGAGTCTCCAAAAGGAGGACTTTTAACACCTGCCAGCCTCTCCCCTTGTCTGCTCTCCCTGCATTCCCTTCTGGGTCTTGGGTGGCCACCTTTGTGCTTCAAAAGTCTAGGAGGTCACTTGTCTTCCTCGCCTAATGATATGTTACAGAAAACAAGCTTCTATTACTTGCATAAGTGTGATGGGAACATGAATATTAATAACTCCCCTGGGTTTCCTGCAAACATCCATCACCAAGGCTTGGAAGGCTTGTTCCGACTTGCCTGGCATGGGGGTAACTGCTCAGCAGAACAATAATAAAGCATTTATGAACCTAGCTTAGGCGGAGCCCTTCCTGGGGCTTTCAACTCCAGAGCTCCTGCAGGGCTGAGGTAGGAACGTGCTCTTCCCTGCCTGGGCTCCAGCAGGAAGATGTCTGACTTCTGTCAGGGACAGGACTTAGCAGATGTGCCAAGACCCAGTGGAGCTGGAGCTGGGATTTCTCTTGATCAAAAAGGAAGTTCTTGGTGACAGCATCCTGGTGAGCAGGTGTGTTCCATCTAAGACAAGTCAGGTTGGAGGGATGTTGGAATTGGGAGCTGGAGAACTCAGCACAGATTCACAGAACTTCAGAGCTCATCATTCTAGGTAAACTGAGGACACACAAGGAGGAAGAAAAATTAATGGCAGGGCCAGGAGGAGAGAATCTGGAGACGACCTTTTCCCTAGCAGGATCCTAGGGACAAGGACATGAGGAAAATGTCACCTTTGTCCTTTATTCAGGGTTTCCATTGATATCTGCTGACATATTCTTCTCAGTGAAAGTCCTTTGTTCCTGGGAATCTCAAAGTATTTGCCACATTCTGCTCTATGGGTCTCTGGCCACTATCAGAGGGTCTAATAGGGTTGGTCCAGGCTTTGATAGAGCTCATAGGACCCATCTCAGCGGTCATGTTCTAGTCAAAAGTGCTCCCTGGACCTGAAGGGAATTTCTGGCAAGGCTATAGACTGAATAGAGCACTAGGACACTGGAGGCCCTGGGGCTGAGCAACATGACAGCCCTGTTCCTTGGGTTCTGCTACCCCAGGTTCCCCAATGTGGGGTTCAACTTTGGGGTTGAGCTCCTGGTTTGATGGTTGTTCAAGAACATAACAGCCTGGATCCCTAACTGAAAAGCTGCTGCTGAATTTATTTTCATATATATTGTGTGTTCTTCTTTTCTTATTTAAGTTTTAAAAATGACCCATATCTCTAGCTCCCCCAAAATAAAATGACAAATCTTGGATTTTCTAGAGAAAAATATCTTCTTAAGTAATTTCAATGTGATCAGGATAGCATCTCTTTTGCTGAACTTTAGGTCACTCATTAAATCCATGGTGTTTTAACGAAAACACTCATTTTCTTGGGCAGCGGCAATGCAAAATCTCTGTGCTGCACAGTGAACGGTGAGGGGGAAATCTCTGCCGTTTCTTCTTGCTGTCAGCTTTTCTTGTAGCTGGAGTTCCAATGTCTTGCATCAGAGCAGACCCCGTGGACAAAAGTCACAAAGACAGTCATGGGTCTCTTCCCAAAAGACTTTATGGCAGGAGGTCACTCCCCACAGAGTTCTGATGGGATGCTTGGGTCACAGTGGCATCTGAATACCAATGTTTCCTTGGGAGGCAGCTTGGTCTCATCATGGAAGTTCGAGTTAAAGGGTTGGAGCCAGAACATCTACAAAGGGAATCCTGGCTCTGAAATTCGCTCGCTGGGTTATTCTGCCCTTTCCGAGCTTCAGTTTTCCCACATGAAAAATGAAAATAAAAATAACCACTTCTCTTTCTACCTGACTGAATTGTCCTGAGGATAATATGAAACTGCATTGCTAAAGCGGTGTTTTTGTTAGGTAGTGTATAGAAATAGAGTTAGTAAAACTTTTTCTAAGGCGATCCAAAAACATTCTTTCGCCTAGTGGTAAAGTGGTTATGGGGTATATGTAATACAAGCTTATAATATAGGATGACAACTTTTCCAGTCAAAAAGGAAAAAAAATTGACATAGTGATTATAGATGATGTTGGCTATTTTACATCTTCCATCACTACTTCCTTATTCGTTAAAAAACTCTGTGTGTGTCTACCCACCCTCATTCATCATTACCATGTTCCAAGGGAGGCAGGCCTTAACGCAGAAGCAAGTCTTGATTGGTCTAGGCTTAGACCAGTGGTTCCTAAGCCAGCGGACTCTAAGCCAGTGGTTCCTAAACTTCAATGTGCGTCAGAATCACCTGCAGGGCTTGTTAAATTGCTGGGCTCTACCCCTACACTTTCCTATTTAACAGGTCTGGATAAGGTCAGAGCATTTGTATCAGCTGGTCTAAAGACCACACTTTGAGAACTGCTGTCTCAGCCAACCAGGGTGGGTGGTCCCAGTCTCCTTGCCAGTTAGTTATTGGTTAGATCTAGATACATGATGCAGTTCTGGCCAATGAGATGTGATGTCTCCTAGGAGCTTATGGGAAAGGTTTTCTCACTCTTCAAAAGAGACACAGGGAAGAGGTGGCTCTTTTTCTACCTCTGGACATGGTCTTGGATGGAGCACCGGGGACTGCTGCAGGTACTTTGGGACCAGGGAGGGAACAACCCTAAGGAAGAAGTGGACACTCAGAATACCAAGCAAAAGTGAGGCCAAGCTCCTGGGGCCTTAATGTTACTGAGTTGCCACATTGATGGTGGAGCTGCCCACCCATTCCTTGTTGGGCCAGTTTGAGTTGGAGTTTTCTGTTACTTTCAGTCAAAGGGAACTTAATGGGTAAAATGATAACACTAACACTTCTTTTCTCTCATGGGGACGTGGGGGCAGGTTATGGGAGAGGAGCCCTGGGCTTTCCTAGAGGGAATGGAGGTGCCTGGTACCAGAGACTGCACTCAGCTGTAAGTTGAATATGACATCAAGGTCTAACTATCTGGCCAAGAGTCCGGAAGGGACCCATTTTAGAAAGGGTTGGAGGAGGTGTCGAGTCTGGAAGATGTGATCACAGTAGAATAGGTTGGGAGCTTGTGTGGGTGGAAAGAAAGGCTCGGTGCCTGAAACAGCAAACCTTTGAGGATTTTGTGGTCTGAGTGGGACATGACGGGCTGAGAAGGGAATCCAGGATTAGAAAGAGCAGCTGAGGAAAGGCGGGCTCAGAGATCAGAACTGGAAAGTAGGGAGAAAAAAAAAAAAGGCATCCAACTACATGGGCCCAAATGTCAATAGTGCCACGGTTGAGAAACCCTGATGTAACCTAACATATCTGAAACATTTTATTTCAATATGTAATCAAGTATTTAAACATCATTAACCTGGTACCTTACATTTTAAAAAAATTCTAGGTTTTAAAATCCGGTGTGTATTTTACACTCATAACACATCCCAGTTCAGGCCAGCCGTGTTTCCTCTGCTCGATTGGCACGTGTGGCTAGCAGCCACACCACGGGCACAGGGAGTGAGTACTTAAGAGTCCAGGAAGCTCTCTCTGACCCCAATTTCCACGGCATTGCACACAGGGTGAGATGCAAGTGCCTAGTATCTTTAAGACATCCACATGAAAAGGAGTTGTGATAAAAGGGTTGCACAGGGCCTCTCTGGTGATTAAACTGGGTAGGAATGCAGAGAGAGTCAAAACAGCGTCTTCCCAGCCTCTTGCATTATTTCCCTGCAAAATGCCATAAAGAAGTTGTAGTTTCTTATTCCCATGAGGCAAAGGTCAACACACCCCAACGGGAAGATTACTGACAGAGAGGGAGTTTGCTTTAAATGCAGCTCCGAGGATTTAGGTATTGATCACGAAGGCTTTCATGTAGTTAAAAACAACACCAAGCAACCCCCTTTGCCTCCTCCAGAACACTCTACAGTTTTTTTTCCTTTTGAAACAGGAGAAATGAAGTTTTTCAGGTTAAGAAGAAGGGGATTGTGTAGTAATCAGAGCTTTAGGACCATCCAGATCGACCTTGGCAGCACACGCCACACTTTGTAATCCCCAATTTGAAGGCTCTGCGGCATCTCATCAGTCTGGAGCTGCGGTACAGGTAATTCTGCATCGAGTGAGTAATTACATGTGACACAGACGCAGGTGAGTGGATTAGTGACATGCCCAGGGGTCCCTCTGAGGGGGCCTTTCCTATGTCTACCCCTGAGGGGAGGTGTAGGGAAGCTTAGCAGAGCTCCTACAGGGAGGAATGCTGGTGTCAAGCAAAGCAAGCTTTTGTGCATTATCTGTGGGCCAGGGCAATGTGCCAGCACGTGTGGGGGTGGCACCTTACGGAAGGACCCTATGGAAGCCAGGCCCACTCTGAAGCAACAGGCCTGCTCATTCTGTCCTCGGAGAAGAATGCTACCCCTGATTCCAGCGCCCTCTGACACCTGAGCATCGCTGACAAAGCCAGGCTTTATCTCCAGTGAAGGAAGACACAAAGAGTATGTTCTCATTGTGACGGTGTCAATATGACACTTATTTTCATAGATTCCAAGGCTTGGAGAGGGACTCATGTACTTTACCTTTCTGGTTCCAGAAGGTGTTCACTCCGCTTTCCCACACTCCTGAAAATCTACCATGTTTTTTAAAGTCCAGGGAAGGAGTTTACAAAAATCTTTTTAGAAACAAATTCAACCTCTCGTCAGCTCTCAATGGATATATATCGAATACAGACACTGTGCAAAGAATTCGGAGCCACGACTAAAAGAAAAAGACATAGTTCTGCTTTAGAGGAGCTCATGAGAGAAACATAGAAAAGACAGGGCTAGTGGAGATGAGTGGCAGAGATTAAAGCCTATAGGAGCTGAGGAAACTGATGTGGGGAGGAAAGATGTCCTATATAATTCGAGTTGGGCTTCCAGGGATGGGTACAGGGGGAGGGCCTGGGGTGAGGAAGCCCTATTCATGCTCTCCCTTCCTCTATCCCCTCTTTTGAAAGTTCAGTCACTACCCAGATGAGTGCAAGGCACCACTGCTATAAGATGAACCAGGCTTGGTCTCAGCCGCTAGAAGCTCACAATGGACTAATGTAAATTTCGAGAAACCTGACCTTCCATAGAGATGTGACTCAATGACTCGTGCACTCATCTGACAAATATTTATTGAGCATCTATTTTGGGCCTGGTTCTGTTCTTGACACTAAGGGCACAGTGGGAAACAAGACAGATACTAGCTCCTGATCTTAAAGGGGCGGGAGACAGCAAACAAATAGTTACAAGTGTGATAAGAAACATGAAAAGGAAGCCACTGGTGCTGTGGGAGTATACAGCAAGGTGTTCACCTGGTCTGGAGAGAAGGCTTTCCCTGGGAAGTGGTGTTTAAGCCAACAGCTGAGCGAGGAAGCCAGGTGAAGGCGGAGAGGGGCCCGAGGGGAGAAGAATGTGCCCGTCAGAGGAAGAGACTGCTTGAAGGTCCCACGCGGAGAGAATGTGGCGCTTCTGAGGAACTGCAGATTGTCTGAGGTGGCTGCAGTAAGGTTGGAGATGAACCTGAAGAGTTTGGGCAGGCCCCTCCTGGGCTGGAAAGTGACCATGTGCTCCCTTGGCACAATAATCAAAACAAATCAGAGCTAAAACAGACACCATCTCATCTGCCACCACTGGGTGTAGGAGAGGCGGCTTCTTCCTCACACAGATGTGGAGGGCTAGTGAAGCCCATGTGCTTCTTGTCTGCGTGGGACCCGCCCTGGTCCCTGCACCTACCCCTTCCCACCAGCCTCTCAGCACAGAACCCACAGACACTCACTGCCTACAAGCTCTGCCCCGTGGGTCCCTGGGTTAGCCCTGACCATAGAGGACCTTCACGAGACTGTGAGCTCCTCAAGTGCCTGGCAGGCAGTGCGCTCAGTGCGTGTGGGTGTCTACTGTGCCGGGAGAGATGCCCAGTACTTAACTCTTTCTGGCAGTGGGCCGAGCCCTGAATAACCAAGAAGGCTGTTAAAATGCCGCTGAGTTAGTTCATAATGGGGCTTCGGCCTCAGTTCCCCTGCTTAATATTCCAGTTACCTGCTGAGGCTGAAGGTTTGTCCAGAAGCTCCAGTCCCCAGTGTTTACTGAAACTGTCAAGGTGTTGAGGACAGCGCACAAAAGACAAAACAACAACAACAAAAACACACATACCAGACCTGGCCTGTGATCACATACACTGGAGTGTTTGCAATAACATGTGTTAGATTATCATTAGTATTTTGAAAATGTGAAAATCGTCTTTTTGTTACTTCAAAGGAAGAGATGATTCTAATGATAAATATGACACTTAAGTACTTTCATCCTTAAAAAAACTTTTGGTCTTTGTTGATGCCAACGATTGCTTCTTTCTTTTTCCAGTTGACAGCAGTTTTAACATTTGTTACATTTTTATGTTATGAAATCCACATGAGGTAAGAAGTGGCGCGGGTTAAGGAGATGTAATAGAGTCCAAAGTTCTTAATTTGACACTCAAAGCCTCTGCTGTTCCTTGTCACCTTCCCTACCCTCTGGGTTTTCTCCTCCACGTTTTGGCACAAACCACCCCTCCTGCCTGGAAAGTCCTTCCCGGTACCTTCCCATGCCCACATTCTCTTCCATGAAGACCTCTTCTCGTCCATTTCATTTGCTTTTCCTCTCCCCTCCCCCCCCCGTCTCTGACTTCCTTCTCTACCCCTAGTTTCCCATTTTCCATATTCTTTCTCATCTTTCCCCGGGTCCCCTGCTCAGACACATGTTGTCATAAATCACCTGCGTATAGCTAACATCGATTTTTGAGGACTACTCTAGAAAGTTAATGACAAAATATCTTCCTGATGCTACAATTAAAACTTCATTTTTATATTTGGGAAATAAGGAGAGTACCAAGGACACAAGGGTCTCCACTGACCACAGGGGAGTGGTCAGGAGCACAGGTTTCAAACCTCAGATTCACTGCTTTGTGAAGTTGGGCCCGTGACTTAGCCTCGCCGAGTCTTAGTGTTCTTACCTGTGAGATGCGAATGATAAACCCATTCCATGGGCTTACCGTGTCCCATGCAAAATGCACAGCAGTTTCTCGCAAGTAATAAGCACTCAATGCTTGGTAACTACTGTTATTATAATAAGCATGGTAGCATTTTCAAACTCTTCTTTATAATGTTATTTTTATTACGAGTACTTTGCAAATTCAAACCAACAATGTGGCAAGCAAAGTCTGGATCCATTCCATTATCAAGCTGTGACTGCTGCTTCCCCCGGATGGAGAAGTGACTTTCCTTCCATCCCAGACGCATTGGCAGGTGTCACCAGGAAATGGAACAAACATACTTGACTCTCTTGTTTGTGCCTTAAGATCGTGTCAAGCAGCTGAAGACAGTCATTTCGGTGTGAAACCAGCAGAAGGTGAGTACTGAGGGTTCAGTCACTTGATTCAGGAACAGGTGCTGTTTATCGCACCCAAGTTCTTTCCTGGAACCTCTTCCTATCTGTGACATGGCCATGTGCTAAGAGTGCACGCGTGCCATATTTTGTCACAATATGGCGCTGTCACGTTCTGAAACAACATGACACCCCATGTGACATGGCCTTGGGTTTAGAGGAACCCTCTGAGTTGAGCTTAGGCTCCTGCTCATAGCCCCCCGCCCCCCAAGTTTCCGCCCTGTGCCATTACGGCTGCCGGGGTAACTGGCTCACATCCCATTAGGAAGAATTACCATGATCACTAATGGGTAGTTAGGGACAGTGTTCCAGTTTAAAGGATTTCATGGGCCTTGAAAACTAGTGAGTAAATAACCATTTATCAGCCAGTCACTTAGAGGATGCCACATGGAACGTTCCGGACTTCCACACGCATAGAAGCCATATATCACCGTGGAGCATAAAAGTTACGTGCGCGTGGGCTGTAAAACGGAACAACTGTTTACCTCAGTGAAGGTTTTATTTACATGCCCCCCAGCAGATCGTTAAATGTGCTTCATACAAGACTGGCTGCTGATCACAGCTTCAAGCAGAGCCGGCCTTCAGTGAAGCTGCATTGGGTAGGTGCCAATTACAGTGTGATTTCTGGGGCCCAGGGAAGGTCTCTTGGGCTCCCTCCACCACTCATTTTGCCTGCTCAATGCTTGAAGTTTCTTGACACTAAAGCTTTATTTCTGTAATTACAGAAAATTCAATTTGACAAATTCAACATTGGATTCACTATGAAATACACAAATAGCTACCATTCTTCACAGAGTGCTTCCATATGTGGAAATGGCTCTATCCTCAAACACTCCAATGAGTTGAATCGTTGCCCCCAATTATGAGGAGGGACCTGGGATTTGGAGAAGTGAAATGACTTGTCCGAGGGCATGCGCTGGTCACAGCAGGGCTGGGACTGGAATAGAGTGCTTCTGAGAATTCCTCCTTCGTGATCTTTCCACTAGAATCTTGCACTAAAAAACCTGTAAGAGGAAGTCCCTGACTTAAATTGATATATCCTGAGAGCCAGTGTGGAAAGATGGAGCTGTGAATGAAAGAGGCACAGGCCCTGAAGTCCCCTCTGCAGTGCTCTCTGCCCACTCAGGGTTGACCCTGCCCGAGGTGGCGGTGGATCCATGATTGTGCACACACGTCCTCTAGGCTTGCTGAGTTGATTCCATGTCACACTTGCCTTCCCTGCTGGGATTGGAGTCTTGTTCTGACCCCTGGTCTCCTGGGCTGAAGTCCCGGAACCGGCTACTTTCTTGAGTCTTCTCCCCTGGGAAGCTAAAGTCTGTTCTTTTTGCTTCTATGCTCAGTGGGGGTTTTATTACTTTGGACAGATCTGCCACAGAATCGGATGCCAATTTTCCCCTGACTCCTGCTATTGCAGGAAACTGCCAGTTGAACACATTTTATTGAGCACCTACTACATATAAGACACAATCCAGAGTTGATTCCCCTCAGCTCTCTAAGTAACCCTGATGAAACACGAGTTTGTCACGTGCCTTTAGAAGATGTACTTTGTGTTACTGTTGACTAGCTCACAAGATGCCTTAAAGCTGAGTCTTTGTTCCCTACTGTCAACTACCAGAACTGATAGCTTAGTGGGGGTATTGAAGAGGCTGGAGGTGAGGGCGCCTTACGGTTGGGACTGAACATGGGATATGCCTTCTAGGAGACCGTTAAGACGACATGAGAGTTTCTTAGGATGACCAAGGCCTGGCTGATCCTAGCCCTAGGTAAGTCAGTCAGCAAGTGACTGCTGAGTGAAATCAATGAACCAAAGAGGAAGTGAGATGATTTTTAGAAAAGGGTAACAAAGAATGATCTTCAGCGTCATTGTTTAATAATATTATCTTTACCAGCTGCAATCCTTTAGTTTCACAGATACCAGGAACAAGATGTGGATGCATTTTATCTGAATTTCTACTTTATTTATTTCTCTGCTAGCTTCATTTCTAAAATCACCTTTTCTGAATGACAACTCAATCAATTCAATAACATGCAATTTTGCACAGTAGGAACCTATTCCCGTATCCCCACTCCATACTTATAATTGTCGGCGGTGTTCTGGAATAGCCTGCGTGTGTTTCAAAGCTAAATTATCTTCATCTCCAGATTCCTGAGGCGGAATGACAGTGAGATGGACACAATTCTGACTCGAGGCTAAAGAGTCTCTCCACTTCTCCCTCTTTTCCCACATGCATCTCTTGTCTGTCACAGCCAGAGCTGCCAGTTCTTGCTCAATTTCCCATTAGTTCAGTTGTGTTAAGGAATCATTGACTTGATCAGCTTCTGTTTAGAAGCTAAGATGCTGGAATTTATGTTGTTTCCCATGCTTTTGGAATCCTGCCAAAGTAAATGAAGGTAAAATGAACACATATATTTTGGCTTTGTCTTTCGGGGCTGGGTAAAGTGATGGACAGGACCATATTACTAAAGGAGTTAAGGAGGAGATGGGTTGCACACATTGGTTGATCCACAAGAGTCTGTGGGTAATGAACTGGAAAAAAAACCACCCTGCTGATTGAAAAATCTGAATCATTAAAAGCTTTGAAATCAACAGCTTCTTTTAGAATTTTAATCTTCTATGGTCTGATTTAGAGTCTGTGCTGCAATGGTCTAAGCCACAGGCCAAACTGTCAGTCAAAATGAGCAGGGTTTGCTCATGGCCTCTTTTGTTTCAGATATTATATTAAACACTTAAAAAGGCCGCAATAACTCTTCCAGGGCACTGGAGTGGTCACCATGGAATAATACTCCCCAGACTTCCATTGATTTAGAATTTGCATTTCTCATTATTTGCAAATGACCCTCTAGGTTCAAAGTATATTGTAATTTGTATTTTTGTTGAAGCATGAATTAGAATTGCACTTGCTGCTTGGGATGCTAGGGTGTGGAGGTGGATTACATGGCTGATGGATGAGTCTTGCCCCCTGCCACCCAAAACAATGAGTTTTCACTCGTATATGAATATTATGGGGTAAATCATGTGATACAGTGCTTCTTTGTGAATTGGGGGACTCATAAAGGTCTTAGAAATAATTACTCATGAATGTCAGCCTGTATTGCAGGTATATCTTATTGTAATAAAACCAAATACAGCAATGACTTTTTTAAAATCTGTGAATAATTTATCTAGATATTAAGAAATAACTTATTTTGCAATTAGTATGTGAAGAAAAAGGCTGCTGAGCAGACAAAATAGATGTTCTCACATCTATCCACACTAAATCTCATGCTTTGAGCTCAAAGGTGACCTCCTCCAATCTTCATCTAGAACTACCCTCTGCCTTTTTCTTGTTAGATAAGGTGCAGAGTTGAAGTCATCCTAAGATGGACCTCAGGTGCAGTATTGAAGTCATCATCCTAAGATGCTCATGCGTCTATCTGTTTCTGGTTTCTCACATGGGTTAGTTTATTTTAGTATTTCCCCCTTTTATGCCTACCCCTAGATCTATTCTCTCCCTTTATATATAGTATATATATACAAACGTGTTTAGAGCAGTGGTTCTCAACCTTTTGGCCCTTTAAATACAGTTCCTCATGTTGTGGCCCAACCATAAAATTATTTTCGTTGCTACTTCATAACTGTCATGTTGCTACTGTTATGAATCGTAATGTAAATATCTGATATGCAGGATGGTCTTAGGGGGCCCCGGTGAAAGGGTCGTTCAACCACCAAAGGGGTCGCGACCCACAGGTTGAGAACCTCTGGTTTAGAGTCTGTCATTGAAATATATGACATTTAGATTTATATAATGGTATTTCAGTATATGGCTTTTTTCTTTTTTGCTCTTTCCACTCAGCATAATTTTTCAGGATTTATCCACGTTGCTGAATGTGCATCTGGTTAATTCTGCTACATCATCTTCCAGAGCGTGCGTTCACCATGTTTTGTTTATAACTCCAGTTATAGACACAATTGCTGGCTTGATGCTTCACAGCCACAAACAACACTGTAAGGACCCCCCTTTTCGATGGCCCCGGCATGGTCCTGATGAGTGTTCCTGGGGTGTTAGCCCTAGAATGGCGTTGCAGGTTACAGGGTAATTGCACACCAGCTCACATAGAATCAATTTGCTCTCCAGAATGACTGTTCCACTTTCTTCTCTACCAGGAGTGAACTAGGTCTCCTGTTTCTCCACATTCTCATTAATATAAATTAGCATATTTCTAGTTATTGATGATGTAGAGCATCTCTTCATATATTTATTAGTCATTTAGATTTCTCCTGGGAATTGTCTAGTTATAGCCTTTTCCATTTTAATATTGGGTTTCTCATCTTTCTCATTAATTTGTTGGGAGTTCCATGTATATTTCAGACATTCATTTTTGTCAGTTTTAGTTGATTGGCAGGAGTTAGATACTCCTTAGTCTTGAGAGAACTATCCAGGGCTTTGAAATGGGTGCTTGAGAAAGGAAACCAATTGCAACAGAGACATCACGGGGGCAAAATACAGTAATGTTTTGTGAGGATTTTTATCAAGGAATAAATCCCCAACGAGTAAAATCTTGTATACTATGCAATTGACCATCAACTTGAGTGCCAATTCATCAGCAAATATTCACTAATCATTACCAGAGGCTAAGCACTGCCACAGTGGCTAGAGGAAAACAAAGAATCAGACAGTTTGCCTTCAAATCCCTTCCAATGTATTAGGAAGGTGCAAAAGCCCTCCAAAAAGGGCCAGTATTACAAAGCAAAACGTAACAGGCCTCAAAAGAGAGTTCCATAAAGGTGGCAATAAAGCATTCAACTCTTTAATGAGGTTTAAAAAAACCATGAATCTATATCTTCAATAGTATGATGAAGATTAGTGAAGAGGGAGATTCACTTTTCATAACTAGGCCACTAACGTATTTACATTCCAAAAAGCAAGGGATGTTCATGATAAAATTTTGACACAAACGGCACCCTACTAAGTGAATTTCCTAGAGGGTTGAAAGAGTTATTATGACTTTGAAAATAGCTTTCCCACACAGTCTGACTGTGAAGGCATAGAGTGAACAGGTTTCCAGATCTTCTGGTTTGCAGGTCTCTCCACTTGCAAACCACTAAAAACAAAACTAACTCAATACATGTGTTGACATGAGAATTAGCTAATAGAAGCCACTGCAAAACACTGTGGAAATTTTACGTGCTGTGGAACTAGGTCAGTAATGGACATTGGCCTTCCTCCAGGTGCTCCTGAAAGGGAGAAGGAGTTCAGTGACAGTTGAGTGACCATTTAACCTGCTAATCAGGCGGCTGGCGGGGTGCCTGGTGACAAACGGAAGAAGAAAATTTATAGAAGACAAAGATAGGGGCAGCAAAAGAGATCAAATATTGTGCCTTTCAAACCAGGGACTGCAGGTATTTTGGGCAGGACCAGTCTTTGTTGTACAGGACTCCTCAGTGTGTTGAGGAATTTGGCATCACTGGTCCTTGGGAACGAAATGCCAGTATACCTGCCCCCATCCCCAACTTCTGAACATAGCAACAACCTCAGTAAGAAATGCCAACTAATGTCCAAATCCTGGGCCAAATCCTCTGGTTGAAAATCATGGAGACAGAGCACTAAGAGCCCTAGAAGACAGCAGTGCCAGGGGGTTTAGAGAGAGAAGAGTTTGAAGATGCAGTTAATGGAGCATAAGGTCTAATTAGAATGACAGCAATACTTTAGTATTTGAGTGCATTTCAGTCAAGTTAATCCATTTTGCACAGGGGTGACCAGATTATTCTTAATTTGCTTTCATCTCCTCATGGCTCTGCTCGAAAGCCTTCAGTGACTTCCCATTGCTTACAAATGAAGATGACATCCCTAGGCCTGGCATTTGCCTTCTTCCCAAAACTCATTTCCACACCCGCATCTTCCATTTTCTTATGTGGACTTTCTGGTTCAGGTTATATATAGCCTCACAAAAGAACCTTGAATGACCCAGAAAGACCAAGATGGGAAGTGAACTAAGGCTAAAGTATTTTGTGATTGAAAATTTTAATGAAGAGTTTCAAATGGGGTCAACCCCAAGGCGTAGTGTTCTGTTGCTCTGGGATTGGTCCTGGTTAGCAGTGGCACCCCTAAGCTGTAGCAGTTCACATTCCCTGTGCAGATACCTCACTTAAAATCACCTCTCCAATGTTGTTCTGATCTCAGTCCACCTATCTGGACCATGGACATGCCTCATAAAAATATAGCGTACAATTTACATTTTAGCTCCTAGGTGTCTGCAGTGAGAATTCACCCCAAATTCTGTCTTTTTCCCTTTTCAACTTTTTCACAGGCCTGGGAAGTTGCTGCGTAAGCAAAAGCTGAGAGTGCAGAGCTCAGAGGACTCTGTGTGGCTAGAAGGAGGATTCATGGGGCAGCAATGGGATACACAACTGGCTGGAGGACCATGAAGCCTGGGAGTGGAAACCCTGCAAGTCAGCGAGGGTAGGAAGATTTAGTCCTGACAGCGATGGGCACGCAGAGCATTGCTGACTTGGAGAGTGATGAAACCAATGCATATTTTACGTGGGTGATTCTGGAGCTGTGTGCATGGTGGGTGGGGTGGGAGAGAGCCTGAGAGATAGGGGGATCTGCAGGAATGGAGACAATGTGATATGAAGCTGAAATTAGACAGTGGAGTGGGAAAGGCAAGCCAAGGACAGATGGGAAAAGCATTAAGATGCTACAGAGAAGGAGTAACAGTACTTGCTTGATTGTGGGAAGTGATAGAGAGCATCATAACTGAGGGAATCAGAAATGGGAACGCATTTGGGAAGAAAAAGAGCTTAATTTTAAATGGCTTTATCATTTTGGATTTTCAGGGGGGTATTTTGAAAAGGATCCAGTTGAAAATATTTCCATCGCAGAGACCATCCCTTGCCTTTCAGAGATGCCGTAATTTGGGAGATGTACATCTTTTACCCATCTATTCAGGACTCCTGAAGGCAGAGATGAGCCTTCTGTTTCCAGTGATCATGGGGCCCCCAGATGAAGGCAGCCTCGGGATAATAAACCAGGTAATTATCTCCATCCTTCCTACGACAATAATGGTGTCGAGGCAGGAAAAAATTCATCAGAGGCGGCTTCACAAGTCCCCAGGGAGACCACGATAAAGGCGCTGATTCTCAGAATCCGCCTCTGCAGCATTACACCAGGGCTCTGTAATGACGGCCAAGGGCCACATCATGCCTCCAGAGTAAAGAATTGTGGAGATGAAAATAAGAAAGATGGCCAAGCACAGCGCCCCACTAAGTCGGCATGGATGGTCCGGATCAGTAATTAGAAACACAGTGCACTAAATATTAAAACAAACTTCTGTAAATATTCCAGAAGACAATGAAATTAGAAATAATAGGCAGATGGGCTTTTATTCAAAGAGGATCATGCCAGATGGACTCAGTACCTCTTTTTTTCCTTTCCTTTTTTTTTTTTTGATAAAAGAGCAAAGATGGTAGATGAAGGAAAAGTGGTGCCTTTGATGTCATGTATTTGAAGATGGTTAAAATATTTGAGTCTTCCAAGAATTCTGATTTTTAGAATTGGCTCAGGATGCCTGGAATAGAAGCACATACCTGCCAAAAACATTGGATAAATGATGCTAATTGGGCAACAGAGAGTGCTGGAACACCGGTTGCTAGGATAGGCTCAGGAGGGGTCCTCCAAGAGACCATAAGCTTTGGAGCCTGAAGGGACCTCGGAGATCATCAGTTCCAACCCTCTCATTTAAGGATAAGGAAACAATCAAAAGGAGACATGGACTTCACACAACTGGGGTCAGAGCAAGGTTACTTGGCAATTAGTTTTGCAGTGTGAGTGTGAGGTCTCCTCTTAACACAGCATCTCCCTTGTCCAGGACAGGAAATAAATGCGGTCAAGTACAACTTGGAAAGGGTTCTAAATACAGAAATGAAAGAATGGGACCCTGAGCTAACAAAGCCCGAGATACAGGTCACATTCCCTAAGAGGGTGGGCCTAAGACACAGAGAAGGTGGTGGCTGAGACACAATGGTGAAGCTCTCCCATGGATCATGCTCCCAGGGTCCCTATGCAATTTTCAAGCCACTTTCAACACTGTTCATTCATCACTGCCTGAAGCAAATATTGCCCATTTGCGGGTGAGAAAATTGCAAAAGTCTGGGAGATTGCGCGACTTGTCCAAGTAAGGTCAAACAGCAAGCATGTAGTCCAGAGAGGACAGAGCAGGTGTCCTCGGATTCCCGTCAGGCCCAACCTCACTCACATTTGGCCTTTGGTAAAATTCTTAGGGAGCTCTTGACTTCCCTCCTGCCCTGTTACGCTCCTAATGCCCCCAGAAAGCTCCCCTCTGCTGGGCCCTTATATATAGTAGACCCCCAGATGCCCTGCATTCCAAACTTTACAGCATAAACTTTGAGTAAATGAATTCTCACCACTGCCTGTTCAGGAAATCATTTCAAATCCCAAGTCTGCTTCCTCATTTAAAAAACAAAACACAGCAGTGATGCCTGGTTGTGACATACAGTGCATCACGACCTACAGTGAAGGAGCCTGTGTGAACACGATTCAGTCTATGCCTAGTAGAAAATGGGTGCTCCATAGTATTTATTAAAGGGTTTTTAGGTTGGCAACCTTCCTCAAATCACCTCTCAATAGCTCTTTCTTTTTTTTGTTTTGTTAATCCTCATCTGATATTTTTTCCATTGATTTTTAGAGAGAGTGGAAGGATGAAAGGAGAGAGAGAGAGAGAGAGAGAGAGAGAGAGAGAGACATTAATGTGAGAGAGATACATTGATCAGTTGCCCCCGACATACCCTGATCGGGGATTGAATCTGCAACCCAGGTACGTGCCTTTGAGCGGGAATTGAACCCAGGACCCTTTGTTGCTCTGGTGGATGCTCTAACCACTATAGTAACACTGGCCAGGGCAGCTCTTTCCTTCTGATGCGGAGTAATTTATTGTCTCAAATCCATATCTGAACACCCCTACTTTACCCATTCAACAGAGGTCCCTCTGGTGGTTAGGATCTAGTCTTTTGGGTGGGTGGCAGGTTGAAATGGGAGGTGGAATGAAATAGCCTTTGCTGTTCTCACGAAATGTGAACTATTGGAAAGAGCAGTGTCTTTGAATTACTAGGCCTGTGTTTTGTCTCAGTTTTGCCACATGGGAGCCATGGGCAAGTATCATAATCTCTCTGTGTGACAGCCAGTCCTGGGCCTGTTGAATTCACTACACTGTGACCTCCCTGAGGGCAGGAAATATAGCTTGTTTATCTATAGCACTTGATAAGACAGGAACACATTTAGTAAACATTTGGGAATCATCACTCTAAATGTTGCCAAAACACATCTTTACATACGCGCATCCATCACTAACAAATATCACTCAATAGAGTACCAAATATATGTCTTACATTACTTGCTGCTGTTACCACTACTTTGCAGAAGAAAACTGAGGTATAGAGAGATTAAGTGATTTACCTCTTTGCTAGTGGGTGACAGAATCATGATTTGAACCCAGGCTCATCTGCCTGTTTTCTACTGATCTGTATTCAGGATCTCAGTGCCTCACATATTAATAATACTTTACAGTTGCAAAGAGCTTTTGACTTCTTAAATGTAATAGTCGAAAAAGCTTTACGGCAGAGTAAGAAGACACAGCTTCTGAATAGGAAGCTCTGATTGACTGGGTGGGTGGGTGGGGGGAGGGCAGGAATCTTGCCCTTGAGATGTTTTTCCCCAGGACCATCCCTCTGGGGCCCCTTCCTCTCCCAGTACCTGACCTGGTCTCCCTTGGCCGGTGGGTGTTTTGGGGTGTGCTCCACTCCTGAACTCCATGCTCCCATTTCTTTCACTCAGCTAGAGACTCCAATGAGGTCAGCACAGTCACTGGGTCCATGAACAAGATATGCCTTTTCTGTTTCTACTAGAAACTTCCAGTTTAGTGGGAGAGATGGCGCAGTACATAGACAGCTTCTACGAGGAGGTGATTACAGAAAGCTGCCTACATAAGCACAAGGTCACTGAGCAGCCTTGCCAACTGGGGAACACAGGCTACAGCCAGTGGCTCTGCAGATGAGTAGGTTAGCTTGGGTGATCCCTGCAGATGAGTAGGGTGGCTTGGGTGGTTCCTGCAGATGAGTAGGGTGGCTTGGGTGGTTCCTGCAGACGAGCAGGCTAGCCTGGGTGGCCCTGAAGGCTATGGAGAGCATAGCCTAAATTCAAGACTTACTTTCTGGCCCTAAGATCAGACCCCTACTCCTGCCGGTAGTGGTTGCTGGGCTACAGGCCTCCCATGTGTCAACTCCTATGATGAAGTCATTTTAGTACATTAGTAACTGAAGGAGTCTATGGTGTGCCTGCTTCATACAGAAATCAGCCTCAAAATAAGTAACATCACATCCTGGAACTACCAGTGTATTTATCTGGCATATATTTTTATTCAGTGGCAAATGGGTACTTTGAATTAGGCTGTGAAACCCAGTTTACGTGTGTGTGTGTGTGTGTGTGTGTGTGTGTGTGTGTGTGTAAAGCGCATAAAGAACATCCCAAGTGGCTTTTACTCAATTATCATGTATCCTCTTAACCTTCCCATGGCTATTAGTAAGCAAATCTTAGTTTTTCTCTTAAATCTTTCATTGCAATCCCCAGTTGAAAGTCTCCCTCTCTCTCTCACTCTCACTCTCCCGCTTTGATAGGTGTGATTAATGTCTTTAGGAAAAAAAGATTAGTTTTTCTTACCCCACAGTTAGTGTTACGGCAGGAGACAGAAGCTGGAGCCGGGGAAGAAAGCCTGGCACGAAGGCTTCATCTGATGTGTGACCTCCACACCCACGAAGCCAGCAGTAATGGGGCATCTCAATTGCAGCCAATTGTCAAGTCTGTCCCATGATTGTCGTGGCAGCTAAAGACAGAAATCCTTCCATTTTCCCATTTCGTAGGCGAGTTCTTTCCAAACGTCCTGCGTATTGTCCCCAAAGCAAAAATATTCCTCACAATGTGAAATACTGCATGCTTAACTTTTCCCGGTTTTCTTTTCATTTTTTTCTCTCCTCGGGTTTTGCAAATGCTGCAGTGATGTGAGCCTGCCCAAGGGATATTTTTTACCCTGAAAAACAATAACTTCCCTAAGAACCGAAGTTTCTTTTTGCAGGCGACATGATTGTTATTTGCGACTGATGGACTGTCAGTCTTTTCTGCCAGAAAACAGAAATGCTAATCAGGACCTTTAGAATGATGGAACCGGGGACTCACGCTTCCGTATTTGCCTAGGCTCACGCTGTCAAGGATTTGGCTGAGTCTTGTTTTTGTTGGTCCTGCTGGAGATCAGGCCATTCAGACACGTTGGCAACGGAGAGGGTGTTGTTCTGACCCCGTGGTTCTCAACCTTCTGGCCCTTTAAATACAGTTCCACATGTTGTGACCCAACCATAAAATTACTTTCGTTGCTACTTCATAACTGTCATGTTGCTACTGTTATGAATCGTAATGTAAATATCTGATATGCAGGATGGTCTTAGGCGACCCCTGTGAAAGGGTTGTTCGACCGCCAAAGGGGTCGCGACCCACAGGTTGAGAACCGCTATAACAGCCGCAGACCCAGGCTTTGGTAGACGCCCGACCGCATATCCGTAAGATTACAACGGCGCTGGCTGCGACATTCCTATCGCCGGTGGCGTCGTAGCCGACGTGATCTGGGGGTGACGTGGGGTCGTCACTGTCGTAATGTTGTAGCCCGCGTGCGGGACGTGCTCGCGTAGCTGTCGTAACGTCGCAGCCGTCATGACATCATAACGTCGTAGCCATGGTAATGTCGTAACCTGTGGTAAAGTTGAACCCCTGGTCCGTTTGTAGCCGAATGACCGTCTCAGCGGAGGTAAGGTCATAGCTGTTATAACGTCATAACCGTGGGAAGGTCAAGGCTGTCATAACGTCATAGCCGTGGGAAGGTCATGGCTGTCATAACGTCATAGCCCCGTTAGGGTCGTAACCGGGGTCAAGTTGTAGCTGTGGTGACCTTGTAGCCGCAGTAACGTCATGGCCTGGGAAGGTCACAGACACCATACGGTGGCAGCCATTCCAAGGTGGTAGCGTGAGGCGTTACTCACAGTTATTGATAGAGAATAAGGACAGAAAGAAGGAAATCGTTTTGTATAGCTGTACCAGGCGTTTGTGTTTTAAGCTAAGCATTATTACAAGAGAGTTAAAGTTAAATATTTACAAGTTTATAAAATAAAAAGTTACAGTAAGCTAAAGTTAGTTTATTATTGAAACAAGGAAAACCGTTTTATAATGTAGTGGAGCCTGAGTGTGCGGTGTGGATAAGGTCTACAGGACTGTGTGGTAATAATGTCCTAGGCCAGTGGTTCTCAACCTTGGCTGCACATTGGAATCACCTGGGAATCTTTTTAAAATCCTGATTTCTGGGCCTCATCCTCCGGAAATTCTGTTTCTTTGGTATGGGGTGGGGCCACAACATTAGTAACAAAGAAACAGAATGTCCGGAGGATGAGGCCCAGAAATCAGGATTTTAAAAAGATTCCCAGGTGATTCTAATGTGCAGCCAAGGTTGAGAACCACTGGCCTAGGCCTTCGCAGTCACTCGCCGCTCACACACGGATGCACCAGAGCAGCTTCCAGTGCCTTATACAGGTGTACCATTTTTTTCCTTTGGTGCTTATATTTTAATGTATCTTTTCTAGTTAGGTTTAGATACACAGAGAGTTACCATTGTGCTTTAATTGCTTACAGTATCCAATATAGGAACATGCTGTGCAGGCTTGTAGCCTAGGAGCAATAGGCTATAGACCACACAGCCCCAGTGTGGAAAGCCGTTCCATTGAGGTTGTGTAGTGCACGCACAATGACAAAATCGCCTAATGATGCATTTCTCAGAACATATCCCCGTGGTTAAATGATGCATGACTGTACGTTTTCCACCAAATTACATTAGCATATGGAACTCCAATTATTGACTTCTTTACTTGTGGCTTCTGGGCACAAGTCCAGTTTATAGAAGCTAGGAGGACATACACGCACTTGAGTTGAGAGTCGTTTATTTCTTTATTTTTCTTTATTTGAGCGACGGCTAACACGATCCAGAAATGTAGTCTGACTTTGTACTCTGATGTTATCCACCTAACACCTCCATTAGGCTGCACTCAAGCCTTCCATGGCCTGGGCCGTTTCTCATCCCAACGAGAGAGGGAGGAACAGGAAGGGGATGACTTGCCAGGGACAACAGAATACCTGCCCTTCGTTAAGCACCTGCTGGGTGTCAGGCAGTGGAAGGCACTTCTATTTACAATATCTCCCCTGGTAGATAATATCCTCATTTTGCAGATGAGGAAATTGAGGCTTGGTGAGGTTAAGTGACTTGTTCTAAGTCATCTAGAAGCAAGCACAAATTAGTGGCTGTTTACTTTGGAAAACAGTCTGGCAGTTCCTCAAAAGGTTAAACATAAAGTTACCATGTGACCCACCAAATTGACTCCCAAGAGAAATGAAAACACATGTCCATACAAAAATGTGTACACCAGCGTTCATAGCAGCATTATTCAAAGTAACCAGGAAGTAGAAATAACCAAACTATCCATTAACTAATGACTGGGTAAATAAAATAAGTCTATCCATACAATGGGATAGCATTTGCAGTAAAAAGAAATGAAGTGTTGATACATGCTAAGCCTGGATGAACCTTGAAAACATTATGCTAAGGACAAGAAGTCAGTCACAAAGGATCACTCACATACTGCATGATTCCATTTATATGAAATGTCCAGAATATAGAGAGAATAGATTAGTGGTTGCCCAGGGGATGTGGGGTGAGAGCTTAGGGGAAATGGAGAGTGACTGCTAATGTTTATAGAGTTTCGTTTTTGGGTGATGAAAAATATCCCAGAATTGATTCTAGCTTGGTTCTAAAAAATAATTGGTTTTAAAATTGACTGTAATAATGGTTATACAATTCTGTGAACATACTAAAAAACCATTGAATTGTGCACTCTTAAATGGGTGAATGGTATGCTATGTAAATTATATCTAAATAATGATATAAAAAATTAGTGGCTACTGTCCACTGAGAGAGGCAGTGCCGCTCAGATTGGGGAGTAACTGAGATGCTTTAAATGAGAGCAGCCCAGGTACCATATAGCAGCAGCGTCTGGCTCTTACCACACTTACTAAATGCCTGGCACTGTGCTAACCACCTTACATGCATTTTCTAATTTAATTGTGACACAAACACCACGAGCTCAGGATTACTTTTACTTTTAGAAGAGGAAACAGGCTTAGAGGCTTAGTAATTTTCTCAAGGTCATGTATCTGATAAGTACTACAGCTGCCTGGTTCTGAATAGAAACCTTGAAAATAACTGTTTATTTCTCAAAGCCCTAGCCTCATATAGCAGTGGCTAAGAGAGTAGACTCTGCAGCTAGATGGCTTGGACGTGAGCCAGAATTTGGCCTCCTGGGTCCTATGTGGATGTGAGCATGTTGCTTAAACTGTACTCCAGTTTCCTCACTTGTAAAATGGAATAACAAAAAAGTATGAAATCACAGAGTTGAAGGTAAATGAGATAATATGTGAAAAGCATCTCGGACAGTGCCCGGCAACTAGTAAGAGCGCAATACATGTAAACTATTATTATATACGGTCTGTTGGGGGATGGGTGTACAGGAATGAATAAGCCACAGGTTGTGGTTCAGCTACAGTCTAGTGGGGAAGACAGATGTAGACATAATTGAAATGAGCAATGGTGAAAGCAGGCAGGAGGCTGAGCAGAGGCACGGAGACGGAGTGATTAAAGACCAATGAGGGCCACTCACTCTTGCGGTCCTAGATCTTTGGTGTTTTAGGCTCTGGCATGAAAGTGTTTATAGCAGCAGGATTTTCTTTGCTTTCCCTCAAAGTTTCAGGCATACACAAGAACTATGAAATCTCGTTAGAGTTTCATGATGGTGTTTTTTCCTGACAGCTTGGTAAAAATTTAACACTTGAAAGGACAGAGCAGAGAGAGTAGAAAAAGTCTTTTATTTGGGCTTCTCAAATAGTTAACATTCGTTAGATCCTTAGGCTAATGCACTAGAGCAGTGATGGCGAACCGGTGACACTCGAACTCATTTTTTTGTTAAATGGCATTTAAATATATAAAATAAATATAAAAAATATAAGTCTTTGTTTTACTATGGTTGCAAATATCAAAAAATTTCTATATGTGACACGGCACCAGAGTTAAGTTAGGGTTTTTCAAAATGCTGACACGCTGAGCTCAAAAGGTTCGCCATCATTGAGCTAGAGTGAAGGTCAGGAGATGAGGAGTCACAAGAGGACAGTGACTGAGGGGTGTTCATACTCGATGACCGTGTTTTCTCACATTCTAATTGTACTGAAACATTGGAGATTGGTTATTTATGGGTAGTATGAACTGTAAGATTTATGAGGAAATGTGTCTAGGTATATCTGCTATATAATCAGTGAGACCACTTCTATCAAGTCTTCCTTCAGAGGCGTCTATCCTTACAAAGAAGGACCAGGAGGACTTGGAGGGTAATCTGATAGATAGCCCACCCTGGCTGCACCTTACAGTCACCTGTGGAGCTTTTGAAACACACAACTGCCGGCTGGACCTCACCCCAGACCAGTCAAATCAGAATCTCTGGGGGTGTGGCCTGGGCATTAGCATTTTTCTTTAAAAAATATTCCCCAGGTGCTTCTCATAGGACCCAGGGGCAAGAAGCACTGGATTAAGGCTTCTGTAGATTCGAACGGCCAGAGGTAAACTACAGGTCTCGCCCAAATGAATTGTGGCCTTGTGTCAGCCACACTTTAGGTTTCCAGGGTCATTTTCTGAGAGACGTCTCTGAGCTTGGACTGAAGACATCCCAGCGTAGGGGCAGGGGAGATGTTGGAAGGATGACTGCAAAGGCAGGAGGTCAGTTTTAGTAATTAATTGGAAAAGGCACTGGTGTTTCAACTCCTTCATTGCTATAATTTTGAGATTTCCCAAAGCCAGAGACTGGGTACCGAGGGAAGGCTGTGAGGGAGTTGAAGGGCACCCGGGAATCCTGGGGCCACAGACCTTGTCTCATTGAAGGGGCTGGGCCGGGTCAGCAGAGGGCTCAGTTGCCTGTGGTGAAGGTTGCCATGTCCCCCGAGAGCAGGCTTCTCCAGCAGTGCTGGCTGGAGGCACGGCACCTGGGGACTCTCACTGTCACTCTCCAGCAAGCCCATTACGATGATCAAAGAGTCGCTGGAGAGTGGTAAGAGTCTCCGGAGAGTTTGTGGAGTGTGACCGTGACCACTGGAGCCTATTTCATCTTGCCCTGCACTACACTGCTTTCAGCAGGACGAGGGCATCAGTCAGCCACATAGCTCTGAGCACTGTTCTAGTTAGAACCCAGCGTCCCAGAAAAGATACTTGAAGTTTCTATGGGCAGCCTGTCTCCTCCACGATCTAAACTCTGTCGTGGCGAAGGGGCTTGTTGGGGCCCATACTGAGTTTGGGGAGACCAGGGAAAATGTAGGCTCATGAAAGGAACATTTTCACTGTACCTGAATCAGGAGACTTGGATTAGCCACATAATCCCTTCTCTGAACACTTCCTGCTGCCTGCCTCTTTTCCCAAAATCTTTCTGCAATCTTCAACCACCCCACTCTGTCTTCTCTCTCCCTCTCTCCTTCCTCCCAACGAGTCCATCTCAACCGTATGCATTTGATAGAAGCTCACACAGGCACATTTATTATTGATCAGCTTCTTTATCTTGGACAGCACGTCAGAAATAGTCAAGACTATAGCTCTTGAAGGCAGTTTCACGGATTTAAGATGAAGAAACAGTATCCATATAGTTTCGGATTCAAGGAAGTGTGATAGCCAGCCAGTAAAAAACAAACAAAACAAACACATACACAAAAACATAAGACTGCTGGAGAGCAGAATTTTACTCTCTGGAGCTGGCGAGGACTCTAGATATGAAATGTTTGATTTATAGTTTCTATTTCACTCTGGTAGAAAACTCTGCTTACCCTTATTGGAAGGTTGAATATGTTGGGTTCTTTTGCAAAGGTAGCGGTTAAAATTTATTTTACATTCAAGGAAAGGGGTGCTTGCTATTCACCATGTCCCCATTTTAATTATGATTTTTCCTGGCATCATTTTTAATAGGAATAACCTAAGGCCTGCAAGAAGTGATTTTCCCTAATCAGTTCTTAAGCCTACCTCCCCCTCTCCAACTCAGTGCGATAGCTGTAGCTACACAGATGAAATGAAATGGAGAACTAAGCAATTGCCTGGCAAATCTGAACAGTGTAGAGTCAGCAGTCAATTAGAATAGTTCAATTACGAAAAATTCCTTCTTTTCCCTTCTTCTTTTGCTCTATGAATTACCACCTTAACTCTTGCTACTCCATCTGCCCTGTGTTAAAACTCCTCTCATCTTCCTGCCTCTGCTGCCCCAGAGCCCTTAGTACCAGATAACCTGGGCTCCTCTGCCCACCTGGCTCGCTTCTCCACTCCTCCCCCTGTAGAGGCCTCACAGTCATCCTCTCCCAGTTGAGTGGGCTGAGAATTGAGCGCCCTCTTGTGTTAGGCCAACCCTCTGCACTCTCACATTATTTCCCAGAGGTGAGCCCTTATTCCCTTTGCCTCTCAGAATTTGGGCCTGGTTTCTAGAACTTCCCTCATACTGAGATAATAGTTGCACGCCTGCCAGTTCCTCAGACTCATTTACCAATGGGAACATTGCTTGCTCTTGCCAGCTTCTGTCACCAGGACTGATTGATGGGTAACCCTAGTCCAATGTAAGGAGGGGATCTGCTCCCAGGAACAGACCTCATATATATATAGACATCAAGCCCCACAGGACTTCTGAGCCCAGCTGTGTTCCCTGCCAGTTGGGACCTCCAAGGACTTCCTCTTCATCACCTGGTCAAGCACTTGTCTGCATCTTGATTACAGATAGCCAATCCCATATTTGGTTGATTCTCCGCCATCAGCAAGGTAATTGTAGGCCTTAAACATTTCTCCTCAGGTCTTGCTAGAATAAGTGCCACCATACTAGATATTTATTCATTTATTGACATGTATTCATTTAATACATGTTTATTGAGCACTTAGTATGTGCCAGGCCTTCTGCCAGCTGCTGGGCATTCAGTGTTAAACAATATCTACTTCTGACCCTTTAGGAGTATGTATTAGTTTCCTGGGGCTGCCGTAACAAACTACTACAAACTGGGTGGTTTAAACAATAGAAATAGGTGTCTCACAGACCTGGAAGCTAGAAATCTAAAATCAGGTGCTGGCAGGGTTGGATTCTCATATGGGCTGTGAGGAAGAATCATCTCCAGGCCCCTTTCGTAGGCTGCTAATGGCCATCTTCTCCCAGTATCTTCACATCGTCTTTCTTCCATGCATGTCTATGTCTGTGTCCAATTTCCCCCTTTTCATAAGGACACCAATGATACTGGATTAAAGACCCACTCTGCTCCAGTATGAGTTCATCGTAACTAATTACGTCTTCAATGACCTCATTTCCAAATAAGGTTACCCTCTGAGGTGCTGGGGACTGGGACTTGAATGTATTACTTCAGCCCATAACAGTATGCATCATTTTCTGGGGCAGTAGACAACGAGAGCCATCCTTAAATGTTCACTGTATATCTAGAGGGAAGAGTAGTTCCCTTGCCTTCACTTCACTTTTCAGGGCAGACACAGGCTCAAGATAGCTGATATTTGTCAAGTGATAACTGTGTACCAGAAACTGTATTTCTTGAGCACTTACTATGTGTTGAACACTAGTTAGTGACTTAGGTGTCTTGACACAATCCTGTGAAGGCACTGAGGCACAGAGAGTGTAAATAACAGCCCAGCTTCATGTGGTCAGGGGAGAGAAGCAAATCAAGTATATTCTGTTCGAATTGAATTGCTTATACCTTCTCTCCCCCACCTCCCTGCAACACCAGTCTCGGCTATTGAGGATGTCTCCATTGTTTTAGATCCTGCTCTTTACAGGGCACTGCTCACAGAGACTGCTCTGTGAGGAAGCTCTCCGAGTCAGGCAGTGCAGGAAGCCCGATGGCTGCAGGGTTCGAATCCCTGTGGTCAGAACCTCTGCCCTTATGTGCTCTTAAAATAGGCACCCATCTATCTCAGGTCCTATTTATTGCCTTTGCTGTATCTTTTAAATATAGTAATTCTCTTAGTCATTTGCTAGCTTGCTTACTGTCTTATCTCTGTGAGAGAGTGTAAGTCCCATGAAAGCAGCGACTGGCATCTCTGGTGACTAGCACCCTGCCTGGCCCACAGAGGTATTCCAGAAGGACCTTTGGGTAAATGAATTTTGCTACAGATAAAGCAGATTTTGTTGAAGAACGTCTCAAAAAACAAGATTTTATTTATTTTAAACAGTGCAGGGCACAAAATGACTCTAGGAACTCACGTTCAATAATTGAGTAAGAACGAGCCATTTAGAGCATCATCGCTGGTCCCCAGCACAGCTGTGGAAGACTCGGAGGATGTGACTCTCTGCCTCTAAGTCTTATTACTGCCGTTATTGATAATTATCATCCGAAGTGTAGCTCTAAGAGTGTAGCCACAGGTTTCAATTTCACTTAAGTATTGACTTCCCACCCAGGGCCCCATCAGCATTTTTTTTTCTCCTGACAGCAGCCCGCTCCCACTGCTTTGTGAGAACAGGCTGCGTATTCGGGGCAAACTTGATGAACCGAGTTCGTGTGTACGTGTGTGTGTAATTCACAGACACTCTGCGCACCGCTGAGGGGTTGGAGCGGAGAAGATGGGCTCGCAGTTGGAAAGCCTCTATTCCAAGGGAATATAATTTATGTTGAGATTGGTGTCCTCATTTGGAAAAAGGGGCAAATGACAGACCATTGCAGGACTCAATTAAGATAATGCACAGAAAAGTGCTTCTGGCCCAGCACACAGACATGCAAAGAATCACCTGGGACCAGCAGGGCAGGACAAGGGCATTGGTATCTGACAGTCCCAGGCTCAGGTCCCAATTCTACTACTCATTAGCCATGACTATAGTTATTAAAAAACACCCTCTGCACTTGAGTTTTGTCATCTGTGAAATGGGGAGAATAATATCAACTTGGCATGTCATGAAGGTTAAAGATAATGATATTTGAGAAGCTCTTGGCAACTGGTAGGTGCAGAATTTTCCCCATTGATCTTTGTCACTTAACCAGATAATGCCATTGTACCCGTTTTCTATTGCTTTCATAGTATATCCACAACTTCAGTGGCTGAAACAGTACAAATCTGTGATTTCATAGATCTGTAGGTCAGAAATCCAGTGGGCTGTTTCTCTACCTGTATCACAAGGCTGAAATCAAGGTGTGTTGGCAGGTTCTGGGCAAAATCTGCTTCTAGGCTCCTTCAGGTTGTTTGCAAATTGAGTTCCATGTGGTTGTAGGACTGAGGTCCCCATTTCCTTGATGGCTGATGGCTGGGGGGTTGTCTTCAGCTTCTAGAGCTGCCCACATTGCTTGGATGGTGGCCCCCTTCCCTCCTCCATCTTCCAGGCCAGCAAGGCTGGTGGAGTCCCTCTCACATCCCATCAGGTATGACTTCCGCTTCTGCCTCCCTCTTCCCCCTTTAAGGGCCCATGTGATTATTATACATTGGACCCACCCGGATAATGCACAGCTTTATCTTAGGGTCAGTAACCTGAATTTCACCTGCCAGGCTCCTTTTTCCAGGTGACCATTTTATGCCAATGTAACACACAGGTTTCAGGGATAGGAACATGGACATCTTTGGGGGCTATTATTCTTCGTATCATAGCTATATGTTGGTATCCTATTGTTTCATATGTTCACAATGTTGTGTCACAAGATATAATATTCAAAGTACTTAGCTCAATGCCTGGCATCGAGCAAGCTCTTGTCTAATATTAGTTTCTGTTTTTGGTATTGATAAGTAGAGGACAAGATGACTCATATTTTATCCACAGGTCCTAGCAAATCTACTTGTTTGGGAATCATCTCCTTGGATACCCATCTTCAGATCCCACCCCTTGCCCACCAGGCTGGTTCAGTACCAATCCTCTGTGTTATCGAACCATAGTACTTACCTTGTTTAATTGTCCACATCTCTCCCACCAGACACTGAGCTTTAAAAATGTTTTAAATTGATTTTACAGAGGGAGAAAGAGAGAGAGGGAGAATAGAGTGCCTTACACATAGTAGGTGCTCAATAAATGTTTATTGAATAAGTGAATGATGAGAAAATCTATTGCATGCTTAAAAATAATTGATCAAATAAATACTGGCTGAAATGCATCCCTTAAACAACATAAATATTAAAACATTTATTTGAGAAAGGGAAAATGTATACATATGGATGCTTTGTTTTCCAAGAGCATTGTCTTCACACAGAGGTTCTTGAAATATAAATGTTTGTGAATTGTCTAGGCTCAGGTCATGTGGAGGGAATCTTCTGTAATTGCTGCTGACTCCTGGTAACTATTGCAATTGGAATTTACTGAATGATTTTGTCATTTTTTTTTTCTCTGAATGTATCAGGGCACAAATAAACACAGTATCAAAACAAAGCCACATCAGCTTGCCTTACTTCTCGTTTGCTTACTTACTGGGTCTACTTATGTCTCAGAGCAAAATTATACCTTAGTGTTATTTCTCTTGGAAATTCACAAGTAGCTCTTCCTTCTGTCTCCCCCAACTTCCCCACATGTCGAATGGTCATTTTCTATCCTTTCTGTGAGGTGTCTTAGCAATACTCCAAGGAGTTAGTGGTCAACATGGTCAAATAAGAGCAGTGTTCACAGGGTGGTATAGTTATCGTTGCTGTTTGTTTTCTGTATTTTAAAATGTTGTCTGTTGTGATTTGTCAACCTGCCCACATTGACTCCAGATCAGCCAGGAGGCTGGCTCCTCTTGCCTGGACCAGAATCTTGACACAGCTGTTTTGAGCTTGGCTGGTCCTTTTGCAATAATTGCTCCCACTCAGGGACTTTGGTCTTTTGATATTTATTTTTAGGTTCAATATAGCCTCCGTTATTGTAAAGGAACAGTTTTATTATCTGAAACAAGCAACCACAAATGAAAAATTGGGGCCAAATCACAGGCCTCAGGGCCCAGATGAGGAATAAAGAAAAAAATATTTATAGCCGTAAGTGCTTTCTTTGCAGTTTTCCTTCTGTCTATTAGGCTGGGGCACATTTTTTACCATCTCAGACCAGTGATTAGGCATCAGATTATGTCTTGATGTTACAAATGTGCTGCCATCTATTGGAAGCCTGGGAATCCTAATTTCTTTTGGATTCATCTCTCCATTTTGGAATCAGAATCCAGTTCATGTGTGAGGTTCATGTGCCATTCACCAGTTTTAGTGAAGCCTATTCTCAGTGGCCACCTCTGATTGACCTCCCATTGCATAATTACTTTCAATTCAGCAAATATTTATAGAGCACCCAGTGTGTGCCAGACATCATGATAGATGCACAGATGTCTGAAACATGGTTCCTGATTTCAAGAAGCTCAGGACTTGGTAAAGGAGACAGATGTACACAAAGAAGTAGAAAGGAAAGCTGGCTCCATAAAGTTCTACAACTCTAAAAAATTTAAGTGCTATGTGGGCAGAGGCAGCCAAGGAGAGTTAGAAGTTAATACTGAAGCAATTGTTGGTTGAATGCCTGATGTGTGTTAGGTTTTCCATATGGATGGTATGCATGATTTTGGGAAGGTGATGTAATTGGAACATGGGGGTGGGAGGGGTGGTCAGGGAGGGCTGCCCAGAAAGGGCTGCAGCCAGAACATCAGCAGCATCTGCCTGTCTTACACCCTGAGCATTACTAGAACCATGGGGGCTGACTTCAGCTGCAGCACAGGTGGGTGGCAGCATGGTCAGGAGCAATGTACTGGCCGAGTGTCCAGCCAGACCTCGCCCATTAAAAGACACAAGAGACTGATGATGTGCCCAGTGTTAACGTGAGTCTATATATGCGTATGTGGTGACCCAGCTTGCTGAGTATGGAGAGTGAGGAATAGGGACCCGTCCGCACCAGCCACCTCACTCTCTTGCCTGTCCCAGAGTTCTTGCTCCAGTATGACCCCTCTTGGGGGATTCACTTCTCCACAGAGTCTCTGAAAAAAGCAAAGTTTTAGTTGCGTTGAGGCAAGCTCTGTAGTAAGGCCCATTAAGGGCTTCCTTGACCTGGGCCTGACTACTATCCCTATCTTCTCTCCCAGAAGCCCGCCTTCCTCTGACTGACCCAGGCTGCTATTTAGTTTCTGCTCACACCTCCATGCCTTTGACTGCCTTTCCCTCTGCTTAGAAGGATCCTCACAGAAAGTGTGGGAGGTGGTTTGGGGGTGGGGAAAGTCTGAGGGGAGAAGACAAGTGAATAGGTGATTGCAATAGCCTAGGTCCGTGGTCGGCAAACTGTGGCTCGTGAGCCACATGCGGCTCTTTGGCCCCTTGAGTGTGGCTCTTCCTAAGCCTTAGGAGTACCCTAATTAAGTTAATAACAATGTACCTACCTATATAGTTTAAGTTTAAGAAATTTGGCTCTCAAAAGAAATTTCAATCGTTGTACTGTTGATATTTGACTCTGTTGACTAATGAGTTTGCCGACCACTGGGGTGAAAGATAGGATGCCCTGAATGTAACAATTGGGAATGGAGAGAAAGAATCAGATGAAATGGGCATTTAAGAAGTTAAGAATCGCTGAAACCGGTTTGGCTCAGTGGATAGAACGTCGGCCTGCGGACTGGAAGGTCCCAGGTTCGATTCCGGTCAAGGGCATGTACCTGGGTTTCGGGCACATCCCCAGTAGGAGATGTGCAGGAGGCGGCTGATTGATGTTTCTGACTCTCTATCTCTCTCCCTTCCTCTCTGTAAAAAATCAATAAAATATATTAAAAAAAAAGAAGTTAAGAATCTACAAGATTCAATAAATACTGTAAATGTATTTTTTTCAGTGTTTATCATAGTGGATGATAAAAAAGATTCTATGATATCCCGGAGGGTTTGAGCTTGGATTGGATTTTTTTTTTTTTTTTTTTTTTAAAAATATATTTTATTGATTTTTTACAGAGAGGAAGGGAGAGGAACAGAGAGCTAGAAACATCGATGAGAGAGAAACATCGACCAGCTGCCTCCTGCACACCTCCCACTGGGGATGTGCCCGCAACCAAGGTACATGCCCTTGACCGGAATCGAACCCGGGACCCTTCAGTCCGCAGGCCGACGCTCTATCCTCCGAGCCAAACCGGTTTGGCTTGGATTGGATTTTTTATAATTACCTGTATCCCTTAGAGAGGTCTATCAATGCACGCTACAAACCAACATTCCATGTAATTAACTTTTACTTTTAACATGGTCAAAGTTATATTTTAACAAAGAAAAAATGTGAATTGATTTAATGTGTAGGCTATGTTGCCTTCCATTTTTGATACTCATAGAGTCATTCGTTTTTTAATATGAAAACAGTAAAAAATGGCACTTAATAGAGTGTGATGAACTGTTTGAATGTACAGAGGATTATGATGTTATTTTTGTTGTTGTTCATGGTCATTTTAATTATATTATACTAGCTACCCTTGTACAGTATTTTTAAATGTTTTTAATCTTTATTGTTGAGAGCATTACAGATATCCCCCCCATTTGCCCCCATTGCCCCCCTCCACCCAGTTCCACCCTGCCCCAGGCCTTCACCACCCTATTGTCTATGTCCATGGAATATTAATAGTTATAGTTTAGAATTGGTGTGTTCTAACCTTTTATATGCACAATATAGATTTCAAAGAAAATACATTATAATGACTAGAAAAACATTCCTAGGATTAGGTTAAGGATCATGGATATAGGCTTAGGTTCTATTCTTCACCACTGAGAAAAAGTGGGAGACATTTCCGACGTTGCTTATGTTCCGAATGCTGGCATTTTCCTCGCTACTCCATAGACCCTGGAAAGAAAGGGTGTTTCTTTAGTGTAGCTCTGGTATGTTTGCATCTTTTAGTTTTTAAAATAGTCTCTTGCCTGCAATAGTGACATTTCCAGAGTAGCTTAGGTTCCAATCACTGAATTAAGAAGCAGAACCAAGCTGTCTAGGGTTATGTGAATGATGCATAATGTCACATCTAGACTGCTAATGCAGCACAGAGGAAAGTCCTTCAGTTTGACATCTAATTAATCCTCAAGAAAAAAAAATCAGTATTTTCTGAAGTTAGTAAATGTCGGTTCTATTCACAAATATTTCTGGTTTTCTTCCCTCTAAACAAATGTAGGACTGAACTTCCTGATCTGCAGCATAAAAGAGTCATCATATGACTGACTGGCCAATGAGATGTAAGGGGAAATGACATGCCTCATCTCTGGGTGAAGGTTGGTGAGAGCTAGCGCATGACTTGCCAATGTCTTTTCCCTTGTCTTGGTGACCAGTGGTGCTCCAGATGGTGGAGGCTCTGTTATTTTCATTCCTGAGCGAGGCAGTGGGGGGCAGGAGTTCCAAAATAAAGTTAGCACCCTTTATTTTGTTAAGCAACTGAGATTTAGGGGTGTGTTTGTCATAAAGCCCACTCTGACTCATACACATTTAATCCTTTATTTATACATTTTAAAATACTGCTTATATTTCCTGAATACTATATGTTTATTGTGGAGAACTTTTACAATATAGAAAATAAATATCCACTAAAATCACCTACATAAAAACAATTCCTGTTAACATTTGCATGTTCAGTTGATCCTTGAACAACAAACATGGGTTTGAACTACACATGTCCACTTATACATGGATTTTTTTTTCAATAAATACTGTAAATGTATTTTTTTCTATCTTTTGATTTTTTTTCTTTTTTTAAAATTATTTTATTGATTTTTTTACAGAGAGGAAGGGAGAGGAATAGAGTTAGAAACATTAATCAGCTGCCTCTTGCACGCCTCCTACTGGGGTATCTTTTGATTTTCTTAATAACATTTTCTTTTCTCTAGCTTATTTTATTGTAAAAATACCGTATATAATACAAATAACATACAAAATATGTGTTTAATTGACTTTATATTATCAGGAAGGCTTCCTATCAACAGTATGCTGTTAATGGTTATCCTTTTGGGGGGAGTCAAAAGTTTTATGTGGATTTTTAACTGTGTGGGCTTTGGTGCCCCTAACCCCCATGTTGTTCAAGGGTTGATTGTATCTTATTTCTTTCTCTCATGTATAATAAAACTTAAAAATTGAGATCACATTATATATATATACAACTAGAGGTCCAGTGCATGAATTCTTGCACCAGTGGGGTCCCTTGGCCTGGCCTGCGGGATCAGGCTAAAACTGGCTCTCTGACACCCCCCGAGTGTCGGGGGTCCCGGATTGTGAGAGGGCATAGGTCAGGCTGAGAGACCCCACCACTGCATGATCAGGGCTGGGGAGAGACGCGGGAGGTTGGCCAGCTAGGGCGGGACTGCAGGAGGGCTCCAGGGCGTGTCCAGTCCGTCTCACTCAGTCCCAATCCGTCGGACCCCAGCAGCAAGCTCACCTACCAGTCGGAGCGTCTTTCCCCTGGTGGTCAGTGCACATCATAGCAACTGGTCGACTGGTTGACTGTCTACCACCTGATGGTCAGTGCATGTCATGGCAAATGGTTGAGGGGCCTTAGCATATCATTAACATATTATGCTTTGATTGGTTGAATGGCTGACTGGTCGACCAGACACTTAGCATATTAGGCTTTTATTATATAGGATATGGCTTTTTTGCTTCATGTTATATCAATAGTCTTTAAAATATATAAATTTGCTAAATAGCCATAACCGGTTTGGCTCAGTGGATAGAGCGTTGGCTTGCGGACTGAAGGGTCCCAGGTTCGATTCTGGTCAAGGGCATGTACCTTGGTTGTGGGCACATCCCCAGTGGGAGGTGTGCAGGAGGTAGCTGATCGATGTTTCTCTCTCATCCATGTTTCTAACACTTTATCTCTCTCCTTTCCTCTCTGTAAAAAATCAATAAAATGTATTTAAAAAACTTTTGCTACATAATATTAATTAGTGAAGGAATGTTGTAATCTATTTTTACATTATATGTTTTATATTTTTATAATATAATTTATAACAAAGTAATATTTTACTTTTGTACTTTTTCTGTTTTTAATAACATCTCAAATGATACATTTGTACCCATCTTTGCTGGGATTTCTGCTACATCCTTAGAGAAAATCCTAGAAGGGGAATTACAGGGCCAATGACTATGCATATTTTGAAGTCTTTTGCTACATATTACTAAATTGCCCAGGAGAAAGGTGGTACCAATTAACACTCTAGCAAAGAGAGATGGGCCATCTCACCATCCCTGCCAAGTATTAGAATTCCTTTTAATCTCTGTTAATTTGATAGGTGAAAATGTTATCTTGTTGTTTTATATTTGCAATGCTTTGATTACAAGTGATGTGGAACATTTATTTCATATGTTTAGGAGCCACTTGCATTTTTCCTTCTGGGAATTATCTAAATGGGTTCTCAAGCCCCTAAATACCAAACTGTTCAACAGGAAGCCACACAGGAAGCCAGCACCCGGATTCTGTTGCCACGGAGCCTCAGCAGGCGTTTTTGAAGTATGTGTTGAACAGCCTTCTCTTATTCCCTCTCATCTTCCTTGTTTTGATTAGTTTCTCTCCAGTCATCTCCCTCCACAGCCTGTGTCTCCCTCAAGCTTTGGTCTCCCTCCAAGCATTTTATTGTATCAGGTGGCAGTCATAAGCTGAACCTGAAATTTTGGAGAGAAAGGGATGAATGTGATTAAAGCTAGTTTTGAGTGGAACAGCATTATTGTGAAAAAATTCATGAAGTGTGTCCCTTATGGAGGTCCCTCCCTACCAGGTGCAAGGTTCCGATGGTGAAGAGGCGGTGGGCACGTCTCCTCGAGGGTCAGTGATTCAGAGCGTGGTTGACTTCCAGGGTTTTAGACTTGAATCTACTGTAGGTGGTGATGAAGCTTAAATTACTCTTCCCGGAAGTGTTCTTACTTATTTCCTAGACATTGTCTTCAGTAGTCTATTTGGTGCATTTAAGAAGGAAGAAGAAAGAATTAAACTTTCCCAAAGTGAGTGTTACTTTTGAGCTAGTGTGAGATAAAAGACAGATTGAAATGGAACCAGAGGGACCTGCCCTTCACCCTCCATCTTCATCGGAGTTGGAAGCTCACATTGGTATGTCAGGCAGCAGCTGGCAGGCTCTTTTATCATCATTAATTGTCCACTGAGTTGTCACAAGGAGAGATGAGAATTCAGGTTTAATTACATCTGTATCATCTCTGATAAAGTTCAGGAGATTCTGATGCTGCAAAACAGGCATGAGCCAGTGATGTGTCAAGGATGCTCTGGGAAGCAGCAACCATGTGTATCCTTGGGGGGCAAAGGTACATTAACTGAATCCCTGGGAAGTAAGGCTTATTGAGGCTGGGCACCTCACATGAGATATGGTGAAGGGGACAAGGGAAGGGAGGCTGCTAGTGGTACTGAGCTGGTTAAGGGTAACTTGGTTGATTTGGGGCAGGTGTAGTGGGCCTTCCCAGGGAATAAGCAAAGATTTGTTCAGGGGAATTTGCTTGTTTTTTTTGACAATAACCTACTACCAGACAGGGAGCAAAGAAACCAGTTAAGCCTTCAAGTTCTCCTCCTGATCTTTTATCCACCCCTGGATGTGTATATACATGTGTAACCATGGTGGGAAGTCAGGTAGTCACTTCTGCTCATCTCCCACTGCCTCTCTAAGTCCACTCTGTGGGACCAATGTTTCCTCTGTCTCCCAGTGAAATACAGACAGGCCCTGTGACATTGCTGTCTAAGCCAGAGTAGCACAAATAGCTCTCCCATCACTTCATGGCATGCAATGTCATCTTAGTGTGGTAGTTCATATACCTGGTCCCATTTTATAGTTAAAACTAATTTTGTTTTAAAATAAAAAGTTCTCCTTTCTGCCAGTTCAGTCTTATTTCTGGCAGGAAGCTTTGGTCACAGAAAGGGGTATTTGTTCAGTTTATAGGCTCTCCTCTTTCCTCTTTCCTCACCAGCTCCTCTCATCCTCCTTCCACATTCCACTAATGCTTGGGTTCTGACTAGGGAGTCACATATCCTGGGTTACTCATGCTGGTCCCAGCTTCCTGTTGCCTCAACCAAGTTATTAACAGTTCTCTTTGTATCAGGTTCTTCAGAGAAATAGAACCAACAGGCCCAAGGCAATTAGGATACCAAATAATCCTATTGCCCTTATAATACCTATATATTGAATATTTAAAATTACAAATATTTAAAATTTGTAATGGAGAGAAAATGTCCCTTCAAGCCATTAAAGAGTGTGAGGAGTCCTAAGCCTTTGAAATATAGTTGGAAAAGTTTGAAGAATTCATAACTCAAAAGATCCTGGGTTACCTTCATAAATATGTAGAGCTTAGAATAATAAAATGTGGGCTAATTCAGAGGTCCATTTAGGAAGGTGACCAGAGAGAGAGAGCATAATTAAAGTAACTGGTTTCATAGCCAATTTGGAATTCTGTCTCCAGGAAAATGGTTACTGTGAGATATTCATAGACAAACTCAAGAAAATGAGCATGAAGAAGAAAATAGGCTGAGGTGGTTAAGAGGTCAGATTCTGGAGTGAAAGTGAACAGATTCTAATTCTGCCTACATAATTTATGATGTAGAAGGCCTGAGGATACAGGTAGAACTTTTCCGTACCTTAATGTTCTCACCATAAATTGGTACCTTTCTCACAGGGAAGTTGTGAGAACCTTGGTACACAGTAAGTGCTCAGTAAGTATATTATTATATCAAGATTTTTTTTCCTCCTAGTAGCACCAAGAGTCTGATACAAAGATGAACATCCTTCCTATATAATAAAAGCCTAATATGCTAAGTGTCCAGTCATCTGGTCAACCAATCAAAGCGTAATATTCTAATGATATGCTAAGGCCACTTAACTACTTGCTATAATGTGCACTGACTACCAGGGGGCAGACAGTCCGACCGATAGGTTAGCTTGCCGCTGGGGTCCGGCCGATCAGGACTGAGTGAGATGTGCTGGATGCGCCCTGAAGCCCTCTCGTGGTCCCTTCCCAGCTGGCCAACCTCCCATGTCCCTCCCCGGCCCCAATTGTGCACCAGTGGGGTCCCTCAGCCTGGCCTTCGCCCTCTTGCAATCCGGGACCCCTTGGTTGATGTTGGAGAGTCTGTTTTGGCCTGATCCTGCAGGCCAGGCCAAGGGACCCCATTGGTGCATTGGGCCTCTAGTTTCTAATAAAGAGAGGTCATAAGACAAAAGCAGGGGATCCAAGCTAATGGAAAGAGAGTAGGTCAGATTTTATGATGACTTTATTTGCTTATACAGGGTGGGGCAAAAGTAGGTTTACAGTTGTTCATATGGACAATAATACAATGATTAATAAATAATAATATAAGAATAAGCTCTGTTTCACATACTCACAACTGTAAACCCTCTTTTGCCCTCCCCTGCATAGTCACAAAATTAAATAGACTCATTTCAGATATGAAAGAGACAAAAGTATGCCAAAAAAGTGTTTAATTCCATACATGGAGGTAGTGACTTTTGGTTTGTTCTTTTGTTTGTTTGCTTGTTTGTTTGCTTGTTGTTTTAGAGTTTAGTTTACGAAGTCGCTTTTTTTCCCCCGAAAGAGAGAAAAAAAATTTCAAAAAAGTAATCTCATCTTCTGATTATATCTTTTATATTGTTTTTTAGATATCTCTTTTATAACTCAATGCTTTAGTCATGAAGATGTGACCCATATTAGTTAGAACTGACTGCATGCTGTAACTAGCAACCCCCAAGTCTCATAGTGGGTTATACTAGCAGAGCTTTACTTCTCATTTGTGCCACAGGCTGCTCTCTGCAGGGCTTTCCTCTGTGTTGCTATTGGGACCCAGCCCCATTGTCCCGTGGCTCCTCTGTTTCCTAGGGTCTTTTTGGTGTCCACCACTGGGTCTTCAGCTGATGAGCAAGGATGAAGAATGAGGATGATTGTGTGGAATGTTTCATATCCAGCTTGGAAGTGGCAATCATCATTTATCCTCATATTCCTTTGGCCAGAACCTGGTCACATTGCCTCAACCTAACTGCAAGGGAAGCTAGAAAGTAAAGGTTTCCTGTATTCCTATGTTGGGTAAAGGGGGCCAGAAAACATCTAGTTTGCCTCTGCTGCATAACTTTTGTTGATGTGAAATTACATAGAGATTTGAGTAAGGCTTTATAGAGTGGTTTGCAACAAGGGATGTTGACAGACTTGGCCACTAAATCAAGGAAAAGCTTTTTTTTTTTTAAACAACTAATTAAGAAATATTTTCATTGATTTCAGAGAGGAAGGGAGAGGGATAGAGAGATAGAAACATCAATGATGAGAAAGCATCATTGATTGGCTGCCTCGTGCATGCCCCCTACTCGGGGGGGCATCAAGCCTGCAACCCGGGCATGTGTCCCTGGCTGGAATCGAACCTGAGACCCTTTAGTCCACAGGCCGACGCTCTATCCACTGAGCCAAATCAGCGAGGGCAGTGGTCGGCAAACTCATTAGTCAACAGAGCCAAATATCAACAGTACAATGATTGAAATTTCTTTTGAGAGCCAATTTTTTTAAACTTAAACTATATAGGTAGGTACATTGTTATTAACTTAATGAGGGTACTCCTAAGCTGGCCTTTGCTAAAAACATCCTCAATCTGATTGCGGTACGTTCGCTGAGGTCGACCCCTTCCAACTATCCCATCCACACTCGTCTTGTATACTTGTTTTGTCTATCTCCTTTCCGAAAACCGACTTCTGCACATGGGCCACGAAGTTTCAATCGCACTGTACGTGCGCGCCTGCACGTGGTATTTTGTGGAAGAGCCACACTCAAGGGGCCAAAGAGCCGCATGTGGCTCGCGAGCCGCGGTTTGCCGACCACTGAGCTAGGGCAAGGAAAAGCTTTTTGTTCTTCAACATGCATTAATCTGCAGAGCAGTGAGGACCTCTTTGGGTAGGATGGACCCTGATCCACTCGGTAGGCAGAACTTAGGTCCAGATGCTGAGGAAGTGGCCGTAACTTCATGCATGCTAGATATTCTCCTAACACTGAGACCCTTCCTAATAAACTCCGGAGAACACTGAAGCCACTTTCCGCTGGCTCATCTCATTTAACATAATGTTAACTTGATTTTCTGTGTCTCCTCTCTAGAATTTCTCTTAACATGCTTCAGTTTTTACATCCAAATCTGGAATAACAAAATGTCCTGTATTCATCCATCAGAGACTGAGCATCTATTATGAAAAGACAGTAAGACTGGATTTTGGTTATATCTTCAGATAGTAAGGTGACTTTATGAAGGGGTGGAAACTTTCAGTTCATTAAAAAATCTATGCAGTACTTGTGATTTGTAGAAGTACAAGGTCCTAAAGTAATAATCATACCATATGGCTGCCAGGTTTCATCTGAGTGATTAGCCCCATGAGAGAATGGGCAAATAGGGCGGAGTGTTGGACAACTTTGAGAGGAAGAATTCAAGACTTCCCCTCACAAAATTTTCCAATGCCAGTGGGTTGCATGATGTGTGATTTGGTACTGTTTTGGTCAAATTTGGATTGTCTGTGATTCTTAAAATTCTCCATTCCTTTATTTCTCCATCTCAGTCAATGAATGATAAGCTAGACCAGGTAATCACTGTGGTTCACTTCAGCTCTTACGGTGATCATTTGTTCTTTCTGCCCTCTGGCACACTTAAGGAATGGCTTTCCCTACTTCTTCTTCCTTGCCCTGGTGTGAGCCCAAGAGAAAGAAAAAGCAATTTAATTTTAATGTTATCTGAAGTCAGACATAATTAGGAAGACAAATCTGCTGGAAAAAAATATGCACTCCAAAGCCAAATACTGTGGTGTTGGCAGGCAGATCAAGCACCGACCTAATGCATTAACTGTGCTCTATGAGCCTTTCACTGAAGATAATAGTTATGTTTCAGGAGGGCATGATGTGACCCATGGTATTTCCAAATTCTCAAGAGTAACAAGCCATGAAAAAACAAGATTTATCTGTATGCATGAGTTCTCAAAATCATCCTTTGATTGTGCATGGTAGGAAGAGTGTCAGAGAGCCAGGCAGTGTTATCAAAGGGCCATCTAGGATGCTGAAAATACAGATTTCTGAGCCCTACCCTACACTTATTAAGTTCAAATTTCTGGGGATAGAACCCAGTAATCTGAATTTCTGACAAACTCCTCAGTTTGGGAGCTGGTTAAAAGTTTGGCAACCATTAAATAAGTCATCAAATCACAGAACCGCTCTCATCTGTAGAAGGAGAATAGTAACGCTTGCAGTTTGTCACACAGAGCTGTTACTTAGGTTAAAAGAAAACCATGGGTCCAAAGCCCTTTGCCAAATGAAAATCCTCCTTCAAATATAAGCCTGTGATGTTATCGTTAGGGGTGGAATAGCAGACAACCACCTTTTGTGCTTGCATTTTCTTGAAAATGTCTCATGTTGCCCTCCCTGCAGGAGCTTGGGCACAGAGGTGTATCAGAGTGTGATGCATTTATTCTGGACCCCTGCTCTAGTTGAGTTTCATCAACTGCAGCAGCTCCAAAGTGCACATAGAGTTAACTCTACACAAGGTTCCATTTGTGCACTTACAGATTTTAAAGGGGACAGCACAGTGTTCTCTTCTGTTGATCAGGGACACAAACAAAGCTATTAGCTCTAGGTCTAGGGAAAGGAGAAAAAAAATCACTTTTCATATTGTGCAGCCAACCTTAAATCAGGTCAATCTCTCCTTCATTGCTGGCTAATATCCAAGTCACAGCGAAAAGCTGATGTTTTTTGTTTAGAATCGTTTTTTTGCAGTGTTTATAAACCAAGACTCCTTGAAATTTTCATTAGGAGGATCATACAGTTCACCTCTTGTCCTGCCCTTTCTCCTTTCTCCTGGAATAGTTGAGTGATTTTGAAAATTCTCGCTAGTTTAATTGATTAGTAAGGAGAGTTATTTTTGAAAGTCACCTTTGGCAAAGCATAACTGGGATTGACATGCAGTCAAGACTCTATGACCTTGGCTTATACAGCACAGGGAAGATGAACATGACCTTCATTATAGCTTCGAATGTGTAAGAAAGGAAACGACCATTTATGAATTCAGTGCCAGCACTTTGGCAGGCACATATGACCTGTTATGCCATTGAATTCTAATAATTAATAATCCTGTGACATAGGTATTATCATTATATTTACAGTCAAGGAAGCTGAGGCTCTAAGTGGTTAACTTGGTAACAGGAGGTGGAGCTGGGATTAATTCTGTGTAACAATTGACAGCAAGTCACAAGCCCAGCCCAACAAGGGAAGGGGAGATAGATTGCCTTTTGATGGGAGGAGCTGAACAGTCAGATTGAAAAGTGCTTATACAGAAGGAGGAATAAAGAAGCCTTGTGGCCATTTTTGCAATCTGTGTTATGCAACCTCCTAAAGCCTGTGGACAATTCAGGTCAGTAAAAAAGCTGAAGTGGCACTTTCAAAACCCAAGAATCTGTCATGATTGTGTTTTATATAACAACTAGAGGCCTGGTGCACAGATTCATGCACATTGAAAGTAAATTAACTAGAAGGTGGCTGACGGGGTGGGACTGGGTGAGATCGGCCAGGCACTCCCTGGAGCCAATCTCCCGTGGTCCCTCCCCATCCGCTGCACTTGGGGCAGCACCGGGCTTGGAGAGCATCTGCAGAGTTTGCGGGGTCCCTTCAGCAGGTGGGGTCCTTTGGCCTGGCCTGTGGGGATTGGGCCGAAACCAGCAGTCTGACGTCCCCCGAGGGGCCCCAGAGTGGCGAGAGGACACGCTGCAAAGTTGCTGTTGCTCAGAAGCTCCTGTGTTGAGCGATTGCCCCCTGGTGATCATTCTGTGTCATAGCTACCAGCCGGTCGGCTGGTTGCTTAGGCTTTTATATATATCTATCTATATCTATCTATATATCTATATCTCTCTATATATGGCCTGAGTTCTGGCAAGTTTGGCCATATGGAATATCACATGCATGAAAAAAAAGCTAAGAAAATGGCTATCACAAAGCCTGTATATGTGACTGAAAGCAAGGCCTGCAACTCCCCACAGGCCCAGTGGAGTAGTGGGGAATAGCTTGGATGAAAGAGGAACAATTATTTTTTTATGCTGCAGAAAACATAGGGCATGTGTCAAAACCTGATTTATATTCATTCATTGATTTATTTGAGAAACAGAGTGCCTGTCAAGAGGTTGAAGTGATGGTCTTTGGACTCTTGTCAAGGTTCTTGATGGGTCTAAGGTCGTTAACACCCACCTCTGAAATGGGTTATTTGGGGAGCACAGGAAGCGCTCTGGACAAACCACATTTGGGCCATCTTTGGAGTAAATTTAATGGTTCTAGTAGAGGCCTGACTTGTGGAAAGATTCTACTCAGTAACCCACGTGCTGGGCTGGGGACCACCAGGGGTGCCATCTGGACCAGGGTGAACAGGGAACAAAGCCTCTCTGATTTTTTCATACCAACTAAATGAAGCAGATTCACGTCATTTAGTGCCACTCAAATCAACAAATAGTTACCAAGCACTTTCTATGCTCCAGTCACTATTTTGGGTGCTGAGCACACAAAGCTAAAATAAGGTCTGGGCCTTGCTTCAGAGGTTTTCACAGTCCCAAAATAAGCCCACAAACCAATTCTTACCATTCAATATGCTAAATACTATGATTATGTCAAAGAGGGTGTGAATAGGAAGCACTAGAGAAGAATACTGAATTTAGCTTATGGGTCTGGGAGGGTTTCCTGGAAGCCTCCAGGAGGAGAATGGATTACCTGGGAGAAGTGGGAAAGGTGTCTACAGGCAGAGGGAACGGCACATGCAAAGACCCAGAAACAAGAGGACAGCTAGAACAGAGACTGGATGTGTGTGAGAGAAAGGCTAGAAATGAACTTGTAGAGCAAGGTGAGGGCCTGAGGGAAGTGACATGATTGCTTTTGTTTTTAGGATTCAGAACTATGGAGAAGGAATTCATGGGAGAAAACAGGCTGTTTTGAGAGGTAATTGTGGGAATCTAGGCCAACAGTAATGAGGGCCCCAACTCAGAGAGCAGTCCCAGGACTGGAGAAGAGGACATTTCAAGGAAATACTGTCACTTGATGTGGATTAACTGGATGGGGCAATGGGGAAGTCCAAGGTGATGGCCAGATTTTGAATAGTGGGTGGCTGGTGAGCCATTGTCTGACACAGGGAACGTGGGAGGAGGGGCAGGTTGGGGTTGGGCCAGTGCTGAATTTGGCTGAGAACATGCTGTGTTGGGGGACCCATGAGATATCTAGCCTGACAAAGTGTGCCCTAAAGACTTTAGGACAGTTTTCTGGATTGTTCCAATTCCTATCTCCTCCCTGTCCTTGCCTGCCTCCATCCTTGCCTCCCCTACAAAAACCAAATCTACAAACCAAAACAGTTAAAAATGCATTTGAAACTGTCTCTGTGTTCATATGGAGTATTGAGCACGTCTACCAGCACAATACCCGTATGGGTATAGCGCATTGCCTGACACATTCTATAAAAGACTGTTTATACAAATGTTGTCAAACAGTAGGATGAACCCACTCCAAGTTTACCTTTATGCACATCCTGAGCAGTGGAGGGATGAGTTGGTCTGTAAACCCTGCATCCGTTCTCATACTTGTACAGTTGTGGAGGAGGAAAGTTAAAGTTACTTCCTTCGACTTTATAAAATTGCACAATTTACAGAGTACAATTCTAATTTGTATCTCACAATAATCCTCTCAGGACTGTGGGAAAGATAATATGAATTCTGTTTCATTGATATAAAGAAATTGAATCTCAGAAAGCTTGTGATTTACCCACTGTGGTAGATCTGAACCAAGAACCAGGGTCCCCTTCTTCAAGTCCAGTGTTCTTTCTGTCCCAGCATCTTGTCTCTCCTTTGGGAAGAACAGCCAAGAAATGGACCAGCTCTTCAGGGCCTGGAGTCAGAGCCTCTGAGCAAGCATGACATCATCTGGCTTAGAGAACATCAGCCTTCCCCAGGGAATGAGCTTTCTGCATTGTATTCCAGGTCCTTTCACTGGGGAGAGTGCTGCTGTGGCATTTGTCACTGGGCCCGTTATTAAGATTGTCTGGTTGAAGTGGAATCACTAAAGTTCTTTTGGGGCCACTAATTTTTATTATATAATTACACATATATGAGAGTTGTCTGCTTTTATGCATAGGTATTAATTTTCCTTGCCACATCATATTTCTCTGTAGCTAGTGAAAATCAAGTACCATCACTAAATCAAGGACCAAATTTCATGTCTGAAACTGACAAAGTGGGTGTGCAGGTTGGCAGCTCTTTGCTTACAACCTAGGTCAGCAGGGCCAGAGATTGGCAGAGGGGAGGACAGAGTAAAAATATCTTTCCTTGGGGTAACTTGCTTGAAGTGCCTCAGTGTGCCACTGGCACCCTGCTAGTCACAACTGGTTTCCTTTCTACATCAATCTACATCCTACACAGCCTATTGGACAACTTAGGAGTTTTCTATAAATAATAAAGGTATTTCATTACGAGAGAACAATTAAGGGCTCACCAGTGGTTCTCAGCCCCCTGAGCTCCTCTGTGACCTTTGGTAGCACAGCCAGGCTTAAGGCAGCAGAGAGGGTCTGCAAAGAGAAAGGTTCCCTTGGCTGAAAATCCCAAGTCTTGCCTGGGTCTGGTCTTCAGGAGTGCTGCCTCCATCCTTAACGCTTAACCAGGAATAGGACTTCTGAGTTGGTTATGCTCATAGGTGTCCTCAAAGAGAGATGAAAAATGAAGGTGTGTTTATATGTGTGGATGTGCTTTGGGGGAAGGGATGGAGAATTGTACTGCAGGTAGGTGACTGATTATCCCAGTTTTCCTGGGACAGAGGGGTTTCCTGGGACACAGGACTTTCAGTGCTAAAACCAGGACAGCCCCAGCACAACCAGGATGGTTGGTCACCTTAGCTGGGGAGACAGGGGAGGGGCCACAATTATTCCATCATTATTCTTGGAGGCAAAACATTGCTATGGTTAATGGTTTAGGGTTGTTGGAGTCAGGCTGCTTGAGTTCAAAGCCTAGGTTCACCATATACTATGTGACCCTGAGCCAGAGAGTCCTTGTGCCTCAGTTTCCTCACCTGTAAAATGGGGATATAAATGTACCTACTTCATAGGGTTTTATGAAATTTAAATGACACACCAAATGTACTAGGTATACTGGTTAATAATGCGGATTTTATAATCAAAGAAAACATGATAATTTCAAGAGAAACATCAAAAGTCTTTACTCAAAGTAATGTCCATCACTAGCTACACATTTCCCCCATCTTTCAGGTAATTTGTTGATACCATCCCAATAGAACTTTTCTTGTTTTGAGGCAAACCATTTAGAGACCCAGTTTCCCACTTCTTTGTACGTTTTGAGGTGCTGCTCAGAAAGTGTGTGTGCCATCGATCAGAACAAGTGGTAATCTGAAGGAGCAAGGTCTAATGAATGTGGCGGGTGGGTTAATACTTCCCAGGCAAGATCTTTTTATTTTTTATTTTTTTATTGTCTAAAGTTTTACATATGTCTCCTTTTCCCCCAATTGACCCCGCAGCCAGCCATTCCCACCCTGGGCAAGCCCCCACCATCCCAGTGTCTGTGTCCATTGGTTATGCTAATATGCATGCATCTAAGTCCTTGGTTGCTCTCTAACCTCCCCCTACCATTTGTCTCTGAATCTATTCTTGTTCATCAAATTATGTTGATCATTATATCCCACATATGAGTGAGATCATGTGATATTTATCTTTCTCCAGCTGGCTTATTTCGCTTAGCATAATGCTTTCCAGTTCCATCCATGCTATTGCAAATGTTAAACGTTCCTTCTTTTTTATAGCAGTGTAGTATTCCATTGTGTAGATGTACCACAGTTTTCTAATCCACTCATCTGCTGATGGGCACTTAGGCTGTTTCCAAATCTTAGCTATTGTAAATTGTATATCCTTTCTGATTGGTGTTTCTAGTTTCTTGAGATATAGTCCTAGAAGTGGGATCACTGGGTCAAATGGGAGTTCCATTTTTAACTTTTTGAGGAAACTCCGTACTGTCTTCCACAGTGGCTGCACCAGTCTGCATTCCCACCAGCAGTGCAAGAGGGTTCCTTTTTCTCCATATCCTCGCCAGCACTTGTTGTTTATTGATTTGTTGATGATGGCCATTCTGACAGGTGTGAGATGGTATCTCATTGTTGTTTTGATTTGCATCTCTCCGATGATTAGTGACTTTGAGCACGTTTTCATATGTCTCTAGGCCTTCTGTATGTCCTCTTTCAAAAAGTGTCTATTTAGATCCTTTGCCCATTTTTTGATTGGATTGTTTATCTTCCTTTTGTTAAGTTGTGTGAGTTCCCTGTAAATGTTGGAGATTAAACCCTTATCGGAAATATCATTGGCAAATATGTTCTCCATGCAGTGGGCTTTCTTGTTGTTTTGTTGATGGTTTCTTTTGCTGTGCAGAAGCTTTTTATTTTGATGTAGTCCCATTTGTTTGTTTTCTCCTTAGTCTCCATTGCCCTAGGAGCTGTGTCTGTAAAGATATTGCTACAGCATATGTCTGCTATTTTGCTGCCTATGGAGTCTTGTAGGATTTTTATGGTTTCCCATCTTACATCCAGGCAAGATCTTTTAACGTGTCTTTAACTGGTTTTGAAGTGTGTGATGGTGCGTTATCATGAAGCAAAATTACTTTGCCATATCTTCTGGCCCATTCTGGTTGTTTTACGATCAAGGCATGGTTTAAATTGACCTGGACGTTCTTTGTCTTTCACATAGAAATCATCACTTTTAAAGCGTTTAAACCAGCATTCACAAGTATCTTGAGATGGAGCATGTTCACCATAAGCTTCCTGAAGTATACGATAACTTTCAGCAGCACTTTTCTTCAAAATAAAGTAATGAATTAAACTTTCTGCAAATGCTCTTTTTTTTTTTTGGCACAAAACTCAACATTTTCAAGTGTAAAAATATCTATGATGTTAACACCTTCAGAAATTTTGACATATGAAGTTCTGAAGCTTGTTGTCAATACAACAAAATAGCATACATATCAAGTCACATATATATCAACATATGTGTAACTCCATCAATTGAAAAAAATCCGCATTATTAACCAGTACACCTATTAAAGACCCTGACACAGAGAAGGTAACTGAAAGCTGCTCCCATGGGCACTCTTTCCTGAATCTAGTCACCCTAAGACCTCACTAGACCCCTGGGTCAGTGTTTAGTACAGAGTGCTGTCCCATCTGTGTGGCTGCATGGCAATTTCTCGTGGGGTGTTTATTTTCTGGTTGGAGAGCTTTTTACCAGACAGAGCTCTGTGGGGTTAGAGAGAACCAGGGATGCTCAGGGTTAGCATCTTTCAAAAGACAGAGTCTATCTTCTGAGCACAGACTACACAATATCATAACTTAAGAAGGGAGAGCTTGAGGTGTCAGCTGGCGCAGGACCCCTATCTCCACTGTTCCCCTCATTAGGAAGCTGAGTGTGGGGAGCAGAAGGTGGGGAGGGGGAGCTCTAATTTGGTGAGTACCAAACACCAGGGTCAGTCCCACAAAGGCACACCAGACTGTTCTTGTCATCTGATAGTCACACTGTGATGACACAGTCTCTCTTTACACACACACACACACGCATGCATACACACACACTTTCTGTGCTTCAGCCATCCTCCAGAAGGCAGAGCGTGGGGCTTGCTTTTCCCAAATTGCCTGATTGCTCTTCTCATCCCCATTAGATGTGCTGCAGCCCTTCTTGGGCAGATTTCTTCCATTGCTGTCCCAGTCCTGTTCTGTGCCTGACTCTTCTTCCCTTGACTTCGAAGAGTGAGGACCCTGCTTTGTAGGATAACAAATAGAACTGTCAAACACATCAGTGCTGCCGCTGCCAAGATAAATGGGGCGACATGTGGAGCAACCTCTGTGGATCCCAGGGCCCCAGCAGGAACTGACATCGTGACAGATGGGGGACAAGTAGCGCTGACACAATCGGGTTGCATGAATGTCAAGGGGGCAGGGTGGTGTCTGCTCCTCTGCTGGTTCCCCCTCCCTCTCGACCACGTACATACTATGTTGCTGTGATCACAGAGAGATAGCAGGCAGGTCACTGCTCCTCACCAGCCTTGTGAATCTTCCTGTCAGCAGCATAGGGCAAGGAAGTAATCCGTGTGCAGAGCATTCTATGTCTGGGATGACGACTGAGTTACCTTGCCAAGAAAGCCAGCCCTGGGCAAAGACCAGGGCAAAGTTTGTCTTTAACTGTCAACCTCATCTTTCTGCAGGCCTTCCCTGCTTGTCTGCACATTCTCATCAGTCCTTCTGTATATCTAGGAGGCCCATCTCACCTCTGACTCTCAACCAGAAACCCCTCCCAGGCCTTGCCCATCAGTCCATGCAATGGACCATTCTACCCCTTCCTCTTATATCAAAAGTCCCATTTCATCGGGTATCGGTAGGATGTCCCACTGCGGGCTCCCAAACTGTCCTCTTGCTGAGCAGGGCACCCATCAGCACATTCCAGGGGAGGGACTGGGCAGGGCATTCTGGAGCCCAAGACAGAGGATGAATGGACAAGATCGGAAACTACTCCAAAGGGATCCAAATGCTTGGTAGCCTTTGGAGACATAAATTCTGGGTGGTAATCATGCACTTTCAGTTTCCTTTCTTGTTTTGCCTAAGGAAAATCTTTCCTTTACTCATGGGTGCTGTTCTATGCTAGGCTCCTCTCTGGGTCTCTCCCTTCAATGTCCATTGCTGATCGGCCTCCTGGGATCCAAACAATCAATTCCACTCATAGAACATGGAGTGAGGATGCACTTTCTAGAAAGCAGTGTGCTGACTTCTATGAGTGGGGGAGGCAGAGAAGTGGCTGCAAAGATAAAAAGCCATGGCTTGTCACATTTGGGGACTCATAACCAAATTGAGAAGAGAGCCGTGTGTACATCACTTTAATATGAGGCTAGCCATGAAAGGAGTTAAAGGGGCAGAGTGAGAACTGGAGAAGGAAGGTTAGTTTCGGCTTGAGAGGAACAACGACATCCTCAAGGAAGAGATGGGATTTGTCAGGGCCTTAGAGGATGAAGAGAATCCGGATAGGTTAAAATGGTAGGAAAAAGGAAGACCATGTAACTATGCAGAGTAATGATTTTCAACCCTTTTCATCTCAAGTCACACATAAACTAATTACTAAAATTTTATGGCACACCAAAATGTAATTTTTGCCAATCAGACAAAAAATACATTTTTGATTCATTCATACTGAATGGCTATTGTGTTGGCTGTTGTCATTTTTTTTGACACCCTAAGGGAAAAGAGGTTGGTGCCCCTGATTAAATAGTCAGATATTTCATGTTTTCAAAATGCTGGTGGCTCACTGGTTGAAAGTCCCTGATGTAGAGGGCAGAGTATAAATACAGATAGGTGGGAGATGCAGGATATTCTGGGATCTGGGCTTGGTCAGTCATGACTGATGAATATGAGAAGTGTGTGTGTGTATGTGCGCGCGCATGTATGAGAGAGTGTGAGAGACAGGAGGGAGAGAGGGAGGGACGGAGGGAGGGAGGGAGGGAGAGAGAGAGAGAAAGAGAGAGGGGGGAGGGGGTGAGAGGAGAGATTTGCTTGGGAGGAAAGATTGGGTGCAATCTCAGGAGATTGAATTTTGTTCTGTGTTCAGCTTTGGGTCGGGAAACACATACTTCTTTGCTTTATATTTTGTCTCATTGCAGAATTCCCAATGGAATTGGATGCTGCCCTTAGTGATGAGTAAGGAAATAATCATCACACAGTTCTCTTGGATGCTTCCAAAAACTGGGGCTGATGAGCAGTAGGGAAAGAAAGGATGGAGGGAGATGCCAGTATAGAATACCTTTGAGTAGATTGAATGAGCTTATTTCAGTCATAGTTCCTCTGTCTGAAGAAGGGATGAAGTATAATACATGGCCTAACATGGGGATAATCATACTTATCCCATAGGGCTGTTGTGAAGCTCCTGATAGAAAATGCATGAAAAGTGTTTAGCACAGTACATCTCAATAACTGGTGGCTATTTTTGTGATTATTCCCCTGTCTCTTGAGCCATTTTAGCAGGCAAGAGCTCCCAGACACTGTTAATGGGCAGCTGTATGGAAAGAGCACGTGGTTTGTCCACAGGAATGATGCTGCTGAGGGATGCTTAAAGTCTACATGATGATGAGACTTAACAAGATCAATACCACTTTTGGAGGAGATTATATGCTATACTAGGCAGCAAATAGACCATTGAAACTGGATTTGGAAAGCATTTATGGAGTCTATTAGAGATGGTTAAACATACCAACACAGAAAAATAAATCGTGGAGTACACACATGTAGCCCACCAACACTCTTTCTCTTTATGTATCTCTTTCCCTTTCTCCCTCTCCTTCCCCCTTTTCAGGTTTATGGAAGTAGGACTGACCTTAACCCTAACCCTAACCCTAACCCTAACCCTAGCCCTAGCCCTAGCCCTAGTCCTAACCCTAGCCCTAGCCCTACCTCTTCTGAGGAAACGACTTGGCTGTGCAGATCTAGCTATTTTGAGTGTGTGAACTTTTAGGTGCCGAGTAGAAAGTGAAGTCTCAATCTACAGCAGGCAGTGGATGAGTTCTTTCCGATGAATGCTCTGATGAGGGTTTTCCAGGAATAACTTAAACCTTTTGGCTAGCTTTGAAAAGTTACTAGTGAGCAATTTAGTGCACTGGAGCAGTAATTTCATGTTCTCTAGTGGCTTGAGATAATTAGATTATTTTGTGGAATGAATAAATGGGAAGTTCACTCAGTGGCATGGATCAGTGTGGTAACTTGATTTATTTCTTGTAAAGGTGAGTGCTCTAGAGTCTTGACCCTACAAATAATTGTTTTGACTCCCTCCCCTTTCTCATTTATAATATGGTTTCGGTCTTTATGTGAGGGAGACTGCCCAATGGAGTGGGGAGAGCATATGGCTTTTGGATCAGCCAAATCTTGATTTAGTTTTAACTAGGTGTGTGACCTTGGGCAAATCACTTAATATGCCAGCCCCCAACTCCTAATCAGTAAAGGCATGGTAATAAGACTAACCATTTGGAGAGGCTTGTGAGTTTTAAGTCTGTTACTGAAAGCATTTAATGCAGTTCCTAACCCACATTGGAAACACAAACTAACATTAGATTTCTTTTAGTCTCCCTCCTCACCATGTTATTTTAAAATGATTAATGTTCATACTAAGGATAAACAGTCAGCACATGAATTAATTATGGTTTTACTCATTTGTTAGGTCAGAAAGAACCTCTGCTGTGATAAAGAGCTTTAATGAAAATGTTTATTGAGCCTGTGCTTTTGGGTGAAATGAAAGATGCTTGAAACCCACATACTCTTGTGGAAATCTATATGGGCATTTTACTTCATGGCCACTAATGACCTGATTCAAGGCACAACCTCTATCTTCAAACCAACCAAGGGTTACTTAAGTATATAAAGTTGAAAATGAATCTTGATTAGGGAATTGGCTTTGCATGGTCTTCACCGATGGCATTATATACAGGGGACATTCTGCAGCCCTTAGATAAAGTATGGAAATGAAAAAAATTCACCAACCAAATAGCATTTGGAGTTTGGAGGGTATTTAGTGCTTTGGGTTAGTTGGTGATAGGAACAGACCATGCTTTTCCTAAGTCTGCTGGTTTTGGATCCGTATAGACAACCAGCCACAACTGGTCCGGATTAGTTCAGCAGGGCGGGAAGGGGGTATGCTCTCAGTTCCTGCTAGAACATTACAGCATTGGAATACTTGTTACGATTTATTCCAAGCCTCAATTCGGTATATCACTTATCCACTGTATTGAACAAATTGAAAGTGATCACATTTAGAAACTATTGATGGGAGGTTGTTGCTTCCTCCTCTTTAATAACATCTTGAGAGCTAACGGGTTCACTGATGTTCCTTAAACCCATCCTCCCTCCCTCTGCACAAATGAACTCGGTTGGAGGTTGGGTTTATTGACGTTTAAATGAGTATATTTGGCTCACTGGAGCGTCTATCTAAATGAACACTGCTTTGGTGCATTTTTGAAACTTAATGATTTACTTTGCATCCAGGTGAGAGAGGGGAGTGTGTGGCATTCAGACAGGAACAAGGACATATGGAACACATCTTCTAGCCAAGACTAGTGGAAAATTGAATTAATTTCTTGAATATATCATAGAAGATTATTTTGATATTAGGATGGGGGAACTTTAAGAATGTTCTATTGAAGCTGGAAAAGTAAAACAATAAATAGAGAGGGGAAAAATTCAGGAGGATGTCCAGGTGAGACTACTGACATATCCCTTACAATTTTGTGACACAACACATTTGGGCTTTGGAGACTGAGTTTAAAATTTATGATATAAATCATAGAAACCAAAGTTCATTCTCTTAAAGTTCATCACTGATCAGTCCTGGCAGAACTCCTTCCTTGACCCCAATGCTCTGTAGCTACTGTCCCATTTCTCTGATAGTCTTCTTATCTATGCTTTTCAAAAGAGCTGTCTACATTGTTTCCGTGTCTTTACTTTCCAATCTCTCTTCAACCTACTCAGGTCCAGCTTCTGACTGTGTCAGTTGCTTAAACTCGATTTTGTCAAGATTACCGATGAGCTCCAAAGTTACCAAATCCAGTGGTCACGTTCTGTCCTTATCTTGTTTGAAGTCTCAACATCTTGGGGGTATGTTGACTATTTCCTCCTTTTTGAAACACTCTCCTTTCTTGGTTCCCATGATTTTTCCCTCTGACTCTTCTCTGACCTCACTGACTATGCTTCCCTGACCTCCTTGGCTGGTGCTTTCTCTTCCACCGAACATGGAAGTGTTGATGTTCTTCAGAGCTTGGACTGGGCTCCTCTTCTTTGTCTCTCCAAAGTCTCTTCCTCGCCGATCTCTTCAAGTTCTATGTATTTAAATGTAACTTTTACACAGATACCGCCAGTATTTATATCTTCTATTTTAACCTCTCCTATGAGTTCTAGACTTATAAATCCAATTGTCTACTTGAAATTGCCACTTGCAGGCGTTTCAAACCAAGTAAGTCCAGAAAGGTGTTCTGGGTACCTGTTTCCCAACTCCTCAACATATATTTGCCAACAAGTCCAGCCAATTCAAATTCTACAAAATACTTTGTTATCCATTGCTATTTTTAGTCATGGCCTACATCATATTTTGGGACTAGTACAACTGTCTCCTAATTGGTTTTTCTTCCAGTCTTACTATATGTTATAGTCCATTCTACATGCAGCAATTCCCCTTCTCAAAACCCTCCAAAATTTTGCATTGCCTCCAGAATAAAACTCATGTTCCTATCATGTCTACCAGGCCTTGCTTGATCTGGCCTTTACCTCTCCAATTTTTTGTTACCATATCTTCCTTTTTATTCACCATGCTTTAGTCATGCTGGTCTTCTTTCAGTCCTTTTAACTACTGTGCTTCTTAACACATCAAGGGTTTTGCACATGCTGTTCCCTGTCTAACTTAATGACATTTATTACGGGCCAGGCCAGTTCTAAGTGCTTTCCATGGATTAACACATTAAATTCTCATATTACCCATACAAGATGGGAACCGTTATTCTTCTATTTAACAAATGAGGAAATTGACTCACATTTACTCAACTGAATGCTCTTTTTCCCTTTTCATGTGACAGCGCCCTCTTGTATTTTGGTTCTTAGCTTAAATATCTCTCTTCAAGAATGCTTCCCTTAAAGTGCTAATTTCATTTTCAGTCTCTTTTTGACTTTTATAGCATGAATTATAACTTGCAATTTCTTTGTTTACTTATGTTTTTGTCTGTATGGCTTGGGACTAGGGCAGTGATTCTCAACCTTCTGGCCCTTTAAATACAGTTCCTCAGGTTGTGACCCAACCATAAAATTATTTTCGTTGCTACTTCATAACTGTAATGTTGCTTCTGTTATGAATCGTAATGTAAATATCTGATATGCAGGATGGTCTTAGGCGACCCCTGTGAAAGGGTCGTTCGACCGCCAAAGGGGTCGCGACCCACAGGTTGAGAACCGCTGGACTAGGGCTTTCTCACTCACAGCTGTATCCCTGTGGCTCAGAATAGCACCTGACTTAATTCTTTATTGAATGAATGCATGACCAACTTCTGTGGAACTTAGTGAACTAGGAAGAAGGATGAGAAGAGGTTGGGAAGGTATGTTGTATGAAGACTATAAATGAATCATAGTTGTGGTGTCATGAGCCATGTGACTTTTTCCATGTCATTCTGTTCTTCCTGAAATAATAAAATAAAACAAATATAAAGAGTCATAAAGAGCTTAAAAAGAAGACTGGCTATAATTTCTGACCATAGATGAAGCTCTAAAGCAGGGGTCCTCAAACTTTTTTTTTTTTTTTAAATATATTTTATTGATTTTTTACAGAGATGAAGGGAGAGAGATAGAGAGTCAGAAACATCAATGAGAGAGAAACATCGATCAGCTGCCTCCTGCACATCTCCTGCTGGGGATGTGCCCGCAACCCAGGTACATGCCCTTGACCGGAATCGAACCCGGGACCTTTCAGTCCGCAGGCCGACGCTCTATCCACTGAGCCAAACCGGTTTCGGCGATCCTCAAACTTTTTAAACAGGGGGCCAGTTCACTGTTCCTCATACCGTTGGAGGGCCAGGCTATAGTTTAAAAAAAAAACTATGAACAAACTCCTATGCACACTGCACATATCTTATTCTGAAGTAAAAAAACAAAACGGGAACAAATACAATATTTGTATTTGCATGTGGCCCGCGGGCCGTAGTTTGAGGACCCCTGCTCTAAAGTTACAAATACCTGTTGGGCACACATTCAGTGGGAAAAATATCATAGACAAAGTTGTAGAGACAGGAATCAGGGTTTGTAGAAATGTCTATGTCAGCTTGTCTAGGGTAGACGGTTTGGGCGTGAGTGCAGTGAGAGATGACTTCAGGAAATGCATGGCCCTGAATGCCAGCCTAGGGAGTTTGGATGTGAATCACTGAAGGTGAAAAGTCATTGAAAATCTTTGTCCAGGTGGTTTTGAAATTGCCAAGAATCATGAAACCCTCAATGCATATAAGATATTAAATTTGTGGTCTAAAGATCTTGCCGTTATGCCCTCAGCTTGCATTGAGAGGAATTATAAAAATGTATTTTCTTTATGCCACTTACTGTCACTTCCATGAGGATCCACAGTTTCAGTGCCAAGTAAAGCTATGTCAAATAAAATTAGCATATTATTATCTGTAGGTAATTGTGCTTCTGCCTTTGCTAGGGTTAAAAGGAATCTAGACATCAAATTTAAATAAGTTAAATAATTATATAGATCTTTTCATCTTGCTACTATCTGTCTACTATCACTCCCTGGTTTCATATCACTCTTAGATTGTTGATTATTTATTTGAATGTTGTTATTTTTGTTTTCTATATTTTAAATATTTTTATAATTTCCCACAAATCCTTTATGATACACAGAGGTTACCCTTTGATTAATATATACACAAAAGAAAGGTTTCATAGGCTTAGAAAATTTTTTGGGGTGTATTATTCTTGTTTTTGCTAGTGTAAGGGTGACAGTATTTATTTGACATGGAATTGGTGTATGGGTAATTGATCGCATCTCTTCCTTCAAACCAGCTTCTTTTATCCTTGTAAGTCATTTGGTTTTCAAGAGGATGAAACAGGATTAATGGAGGGGAAACACCAATATCGCATTGACCCTGACTTAAATTTCATGGGATCTGATGTAAAGAGTATTAAATGTTCCAGGAGAGTTGCCATTCAACCTTAAAAAAATAATTACATAGTTATGGAGGGAGTCTAGGTCCCAGCTTGACTCTCTACATCAGGGGTCCTCAAACTACGGCCCGCGGGCCACATGCAAATACAAATATTGTATTTGTTCCCGTTTTGTTTTTTTACTTTAAAATAAGATATGTGCAGTGTGCATAGGAATTTGTTCATAGTTTTTTTAAAAACTATAGTCCGGCCCTCCAACGGTCTGAGGGACAGTGAACTGGCCCCCTGTTTAAAAAGTTTGAGGACCCCTGCTCTACATCCTGAATGGGCACCTATTCAGAGGTTTGACATGACCAGGAATTAGCATTTCCCTTTTCCTCATAACTTATCAATTCCCTTGTGTTTTTTTGTTGGTTTGTTTGTTCTGTTTGTTTGTTTCTTTCATTTCGAGGGAAGATGAAGTTATATTCAGAGCAGTGATTCTCTAAGTGTGATCTAGGGATCCTTGGGAGATCCTGAAGACCTCTCAGCAGGTCCATGAGATTGAAACTATGTTCAAAATAATATTAAGACATTATTTGCTTTTTTCACTTCCATATTTTCACCATGCAGAGTGGATTTTTCCAGTGGCTACATGACATGATACCTCAAGAGATTGAATGCAGAAGCAGATATAGAATCTAGTTATTTTCTCTAAGGAAGGTATTAAAGATATTTGGAAAGATGCAAAGCAGTGCCATTCTTTTCACTAAAATTGTTTTTATTGGAAAAATAAAATGTAATAGTTATTTATGTTAACAGGTAGTAGGTTTATTACAGTTATTTTTAAATGAATATTTTAAAAGCATTCCTTTTTAATTTTGAAAATGGCAAATATTATTATTAACAGTTGTTATAAAAAAGAAAAAGAGACCATATTAGACAAAAGCCCTTTGGGGTTGTTAATAGTATTTTAGGATTATAAAGGGATCCAGGGGCCCAGAAGTTTGACAATAATCACCTGAAAACTGCTAGCATACTAGTAGTAACTTTTCCTTTGTGAGGGGAGGGTAAAAGGATATGCAGGTGGAATTGGTGAGAAAGTTAGAGTGGTGAGGGGCTCACATTAGACTAGGAGGGCAGAAGCTGTGACCTCCCAAGCCCGCACACAGGAGCAGCTAAATACAATTTGGATATTGAATGAACTGATGGATGAATGGTAAAGCACTAGTGAAAAATGCATTTGACATAGTTTACAAGGTCTAATTAAGCCAGTCCTGCCATCAGCAATCAAAGTGAACTTTAATTCATTCAGTTTTCAACCCATCCACTATTTACTGGTTATTATTGAGTACCTATTATGTGCAGGCTGCCATGTATAAGTCACATTACATTTTCAGTTTCCCCATTGCTAAGGAGGAAGCTCAAATAATGTGTGAAAACCCTTCTAGCAATGTCTTCCTCAGGATAATAGAAGAACTCTCTCTCTGTCTCTCTTGGATAAGCTAACACAAGAAGGAAGATAACTTTCCTCAGGCAAAAAGCATTGTCTACTTTAAGTGTTGCTGCAGAAACTTAAGTGGCAGATGGTTGACTGCCTTGGTGTTTTCCAGATAGAAATGGCCAAGTTTGGAAATGAAAAAAATTTACAGCATGAAATCAGCTAGCTCAATTTTATTTCCTAGCTTTATCCAGTATTAGATTAACTGAATAATGTCACTTTAGGGAATTTGGAAACCTAGCAGTGTCTTTCTCTCCTAGCAGAAAGATGATGATCAAAGGTCTTTTGTGTGAGAAATCTGAGCAAATCTGTGCAGTGACGGCAAGCCGGGAAACTGTCATTACTCTAAGTGGGCCATGGCTGGAGAAAATGAATACCCCTTTTTCCTTCAGTCATCTGTCCACAACTTATTCTGATGGGCAAAACCTTAAAGCTCCATATGCCTGTTTCTTGGAGTCCTGTGTGGATAGATTCCCATCTGTATTTGTCAGTTTTTATTAGATTATATTTAGTAACAAACAATCCCTACATTTCAGTGGCTTACCAGAAAAGTTGATTTGTTGATTATATTTCATATTGACTATGGTTGGAATGGAACTGCTTCTCCTCCAAATATCTTCTTCCTTTAAGATTCTAGATCGAATAAACAGCTACCATTAGGGATTACTTTTTTTTATGGAAAGCAAAAAAAGAGATGGCTGAATCACATAATGGTTCTTATGTAGAATGGGGCATACGTAGGTCACTTTTGGTTCACATTCAGTTGGCCAGAGCAAGTCTCATGCAGCCTGTAGTCCGTGGGGGAAGGAAATTTACTCCCTTACAGGGAGTTTCTAGAAATCACTTGGCCATCGGCAGTGGTGTATATTTCTCTTATTGAAAGGGAGAGTGACCAATTGAGAATAATAATATAATCTATCACACCATTCTTTCATTGCAAGATACAGAAATGAATTGCTTCTCTATCCAGTTCGTTTTACTTTGTGATACCTAATTCAGAAAGAGGATCTCCTGGAGTTCATGAACTTAAAAAGATAGGTTAGAGCACAGTGCTGGGATCTTCCCATTTCTCAGCATTAGAGTTGGGTCTTGATCTTTCTGCAGTGAACTTGGAAAAATACAGGAAAATGAAAGAACACAGCCCTTCACCAAACAAACAAAATAAACACGTACTCACTGAGAAGAGTGCACTCCTTGACCCTGGCAGCCCGTAGAGGAGAGAGACAGTGACCAAGAGGTCTGGCTAGTGTGCATGGTTCTCCTTCGTCTCTGTGCCTTCCCTGTGGAAGCCTGCCTGTTGCATGTCTGAGCTGAGAGTTTAGGCAGAGGCAACGCTTAGTGAAGACTGAAGGAACTGCCTAGAAATGCAAAATGTGCCCACTGAGGGCAAGGACTGTCTTAATTTTCTCTCTGTGTAGACCGCATTGCTGGGCATGCAGTAGGTGCCCAACAAATGCTTTTTGAATGAACAAATGTGATAAATGAAGAAAAGGAATGACAGACTGCAGGAAGAGGTTGAATAAAAGATAGATTATGATCAAACAAAGGGCACATTAAGATTCTAGGATATGAAGCTTGGAGTGAGTAGTTCTGTATCCTATACTTTGGATAAGAGTGACTTTAATATATATATATAAATTTATCATGAAAAAAATCCCAGGTTAAAAAGACCTACAGATGGGCTTTCTCTTGATGTAGTAAGTAGGTCATAATAGATGTGTTTCTTATTATCCTAAATCCTGTAACGTCACATTGCTCTGGGGTTAGCTAGTAGCCTTATGCTGAGTAGGTATGCGAGGGTAAGATTAAACAAGTAATTCTATTTGCCTGCTGCACACACCATTGTTTAGCTAGAAAAATTAAATTCCTATTCAAGCCTCTTGGTGTGTTTAATAAATGCTTCAGGTGCTTAGAACTATGTGTGCGGCAGGAAGAAGCCAAGCCATTCCCAGGGAATGACGTATTTATTAACCTCACTGAATAATGCCAGCCTTTAACCTGGAATGCTGGTTGGGAAATAGGTGAACCTGGCCAATCTGGATAAAAAAGACCTTCCTGCTGTACACCTGTCCTCTGGGACAGAGGGCAGCTTGGGGACTGTGTTTCCATTTCAATCCAGGAAGACCAGGTTCAAATGCCACCTCTGCTGTTTTGAAGTTTGTTACCTTGGAGGTATTACTTGTTACTCTGCATCCCAGTCTTCTCAGCTTTTGCCATATATAGAGAGCCCTTTATGTACTATGCAATGTAATTTGTCTACTTTAAGCTTGTTATTTTTTATTGTATTAACATGAAATTTGCCCTTTTAAACCATTTTTAAGTGTACAAGTTAGAGGCATTAAGTACATGCACAATGCACCTGCTTTAATCTATGTCAACCCTATGAGAAAGTGCTATTATTCTTGTCCTTTCACAGATAAGAAGACTGAAGCTCTGAGACGTTAATAATGATTCTTTTAAGATTCTTGGTACCTCTCAGATGATGCTAAATATGAGGTAGTTCTTATTGTTTTCCTTTGAGGCCACAGGCCAGAAGATCCTATTTAAGCCCTAAGAAAGGGAAAGAAGAGGATGGAAGTTCTAGATTTGTTAATTTTCCTGATGCATTAGCAGAGAGACCTGCATCAGCCAATGGAGGGAGTGAAAATAGGCAGCACCTTAGACTCTTGTCTGTGCTGTACCTGGCAAGTGGGTGTCCAGGCCCCAGCTTCAGTGCTGATCTCCAGGGCAGCCCGGGGGTTGGGGGTGGGGTGGGGAGGAAATGAGTTAAGCCTGTCTTCAGACACGTTTGTATCGATTCTGTCAGTTTCTTGCTGCTTGCTGACAGAAGATAGATGGCTCATAACGCAGCTGGGCACAGCACATTACGCCCCGACTTGGGACTCCTAAATCATTTCAAAATTTTAAATTCTCTAATCAATATTTTATGGTGAGCACAAGGCAGGGATGAGGCCTGCTTCTCTCCAGGGCGTGTGCTCATACACAGACCTGGTAGATGTGAGTGGCCGGAGGGGTCAGCCTCATCTGGGGAGGACTGCAGGCTGTTTTCTGAGGGCAGTCATTTAATGAAGGCAAGGACCAGAAGGGCCCTTGGAAGTCACGTGGTCCCAGTGTACGCCTTAAAGGGGAAGAAAAATGAGGATCCAGACATGATCCTTGGTCACCCATAGCAACACTGAGACTGGAACCCAAGTCTTCTGACTTTTAGTTCAAAGCTCTTCCCATGAAACCATGCTGAGCAGAATGCCTGCACATATTAGATGCTCAACAAATATTAGTTCAATGTCGAACAAATGTTAAAACTTGCAAAAAGCCTAAGTCTGGGCCAAATAAGGCTTTCTGCTTAGTAAGCACTTAGTAAGCACCAGCTTTTGCTCTAAGTTCTATTTTGAAGTATTAGTCCATATTTACCATCCCATGACTTAGGGACTGCCATTATTCCCATTTTGCATATACCAGAAATGAGGCTCTGAGAGATGAGTGGTTTGCTCACGTCACAGAGCTGGTAAGTGAGAAAGAATCTGCATTGAGACTCAGGCATTCGGCCTGCAGAGCCTGTGCCTTAACTGTTGTGCTATGTTGGCTCTCTGCATAAATTGGATTTGCTGTTCCCCAGGTGTATTTTGACCTATATCCAATATGCATCTGTGTTTCATCACATGGAAAAGAGAGAGAGAGAAAAAAAAGACTTCAGTTTTGTAACCAGCCAGTGGATGAAGAAGGTAAGCAATCAGCTGTTCAGTTTGAGGCAGTCCCTGATGCTGGGTGAAGAGAGTGCTGAAAGCGAGGCCACACTTGAGTGTTTAGAGGAAGCAGCAGCAGATGGGAGGACAGGATCCTGGTGTTGAGTCTTATAGATGGTGCTGGTAATCAACAGGCCTGTTTAAGTGCTGCAGTAGAGAAAGAAAAAAATCCTACTCCCACCCACTGGCTCACAAAGCCTTCCCCACCAATCTAGACCCTCCCTCCCTTTTTCTCCTTCCCTTCCTCTTGCCACTTGACCCACTCACTGTGCTCCAGGATTCCTGCATTAGGACTTGCCTTGCCACCTTGTCCCCTTGGCCTGAAATGCTCGACCACATGGTCGTCCAATGGCTGACTCCTTCTTGTGATTTAGCTCTCAGTTGAAAATATCACCTGTTCAGAGAGGCTTTCCCTGCTCACCCAGCCTAAAGTGCTCATTAGGACGTAAACTCCTTGACATCAAGGTCCTTCATCCTGACTATGTAGGACAATGCCTGGCACCTGGTAGGTGATGAGCAGATATCGACGGAATGAAAGAAGGGGCTTACGTGATGTTTTGAAGAAGGTCCCTCAGTTGTCAGGCAGAGCACACGACAATTGGGAGTTGAGTAGAAAGGAAAGTTAAAACACAGCCCTGCCAGAGGGTCAATGGCCTGTAAGTGTCCATCTCCTGGGTTGGGGGGTCTCACTCCTCACCAATGAGGGGAGTTGATGGCATGTTTGGGCATGTCTGACAGCTGCGAAGTTCTTCCTCATTTGGGCAGGAAAACTGACTCTTCGTAGCTTCTACCCATTGGTCTTGGTTCAAATCCTGGGGCCCCCTCAAAGCCATGCTCCATCAGCAGAAAGCTCCTGAGGCACAGCGAGGCCCATGGTTCTGGGATGACTGTGCAGCCCAGAAACCAGAGGGAATAGCTGTCAGGTCTCAGCTGCAGGCATCTTATGACACACAGTGTAGAAGTTTTAGCTGTCAGAGTTAGCTTGCTTTTCCACGGGAACATGCAGGGAATTCTGGGTCAGTGTTCTTGCAATCCTTGAGCAGGAGGAGGCTTTGCCAAGAGCAGGGAAGGAAAGCCAAGGACTTGGCTGTCTTCCCTTTAAAGGGCCCTATTACAAATGCAGGGGTAGAAATCATGCTGTCTTCTACTTCCATGTTGTTCAATACATTGTAAAGCTTTTTCAGGCATATTATTGGATATTCTCATCAGTCTTATAAAATCTCAGAGACAGGTGTCACTGCCTCTGGAGAATAAAGGACGTGCCTGAGATACTCTGCCTGTGACTTCAGGCACATCTGTGATCACAGAGTCAGCTCCTTAAATCTAAGTGTGCCTAAGAATCTCCTGGGAAGTTTGCTAAAACACAGATTCCCAGAGATTCAGATTCTGTAGTTCTGAGAATTTGCAGGTCTAACAAGTGCCCAGGTGATGCTGATGCTGGGTAGCACCTGTACAGATAGCCCCAGTCCTGGTGGCTTTGACTGGCTGTCATACCACTGCCTCTCTGAAAAGTAGCAGGTAACTGTGGGGAGCATGTTGTGTAAAGTGTCTCATTTGGTCTCACAACAACCCCATTTTATAGATGAGAAACAGAAGGTTCAGAGAGGTCAAGTACCACAGAAAGCACCTAGCTCTGACTCAGGTGCAAAGGATCACTTGAAACTTCTGTTAGGATCCAAATACCACTGCATAGGGCAGAGTAACCCTGGGCAAGATTGCCAGTCAGATTTATTGTGGGAACCTTCATCCTTGAATACTCCTCCAGCCCTGGGTGCTCCCCGCAGCATGCTCCTTCCTCAGTGCTCCCCTCTGTACTCCTTCCTGTGTGTTCCTCTCTGTTCCTTCCTGTGTGTTCCTGCCTTGCATGCTCCTCCCTGCCTTCCCCAGTAGACTTTTGTCACTTTCCTGTTGTTTGGTCTTTTTAACAGAATGAGAGTTATTGAACTCTCAAAATGGAAAGGTTAGCAACTTCATGAGTAATTCCTCCTACAGCTATTTGCATTTAAAAGAGGCTAAGAGAGAAGGTAATGGTTAACCAATAGGATTCATCCTAGATGCTGAATTTCCAACCTCAGGATGGGCAGGTGGGAATGATGATTTGGGACAGGGGTCTTACTCTCTTTCCTCTTCAGCAGTTTGAATGACCCTTTTACAGGGGTCGCCTAAGACCATCAGAAAACACATATATAATTACATATTGTTTTTGTGATTAATCACTATGCTTTAATTATGTTCAATTTGTAACAATGAAAATACATCCTGCATATCAGATATTTACATTACGATTCATAACAGTAGCAAAATTATAGTTATGAAGTAGCAATGAAAATAATTTTATGGTTGGGGGTCACCACAACATGAGGAACTGTATTAAAGGGTCGAGGCATTAGGAAGGTTGAGAACCATTGCTCTATGTCTTTCCTGTACGTTCCCTTCATAGCACCCAGCACAACTTGTGCTGTAATTATTATGAAATTGCCTGTTTCCCACCCGCCTACCCACTGGACTGTAAACTCCATGGGGAAGAGAGACTTTTATCTGTTTTGCTCTTACCGTTGCCCCAAACCAAGACATGCAGTGTGAAGCTTAGTCACGACTCAGATGTGCAAGATGTGATGTTGTTTTTCTAGAACTGTCACTAGTCACCAGTTTTTGCTGCTGTGGAAAGACTTATTCTTGACAATTAAAGGTAGCTTAGTCACATTCCGGCTTGATTCATAGTCTCTTTTCACTAATTATTCAATTAAAACTCAGTTCTTTTAAAATTCAAACTTTATGCCAGGGCTGTTGTCTCTTATTAAGTGTTCTTCTCTCCTCTCCTACCTGAGATGGCACCTGACTGCTGGAAGAAGCTATGGAGTCAGGGCAGCAAGAGATTTTAAGATTATTTGCTTAAATTAAGTTTATTGGGGTGACATTGGTTAATAACATTATATACATTTCAGGTGTACAACTTTGCAATATGACGTCTGTGTACTCTATTGTGTATTTCCCATCCAAAGTCTAGTCTCCAGATGGGTGGGATCTTGTCTGGTTATTGTAAGGTCTGGGGCTGGGAAAATAGGGTCTTTCCTGATCCTGCCAGCTGAGTCGGTCAAAACAACCCAGAACTGCCGAGCCACATCCTGCTGGACAATAGCTGTCATCCTGGGACCCACCAGAGCATCCTGTTGTGATGATGGCCAATAAATAACCACCCGAGACTTCTCAAGATGGCCAGGGTGCAGCTGCACCAACTTCCCGCTCATCAATCACCCGCCACAAGCTACCTCAGGTAAACCTGATTGGTCCAACAGCAGCATAAAAAATCTCTGCCAGGCATAGGCAGGTGTGACTCCCCCGGCCTGCACCCCCAGACCGTGGGACCTCACCCAAGAGCTTCCAATAAACGCGATATTTTGCTCTTACCCTGCTTGTCTTGGTCAATTTATTGGCTTTGGTCAGATTAAATCTTACATCTCAGATTAAACCTTACATTAAACCTAACAGTTATGTTCTGTTTTCTGGTCTTGGCTGGCCTCTGCAGTGGAGTAGTTGGTTCTACCCTCTGTTCTCACTGCATTGGTTGCCTCAGTATCTGTAGCTGGTGTAATGGGTGGTCTGTCCTCCTGATTCTATCCAAGTGGCCCTGCCCACTGCATAACCAATTTATGTCTTGACTGAGTTCTTGCTAGACACAATGATCCTCTGGAATTTCCAGGGTTGAAATTTGTGTGTGTGTATGGAAGGGAGGGGTGAGGAGTGAAGGAATGATACTTCCACCTGATCGGGCCCTTTCTTCCACTTGTAGTTCTGGAAGCAACCACCTAGAGAGACACCCTGGAAAGGACAGACTGGGTCCTCTCAGAGCATTCACCTACAGCAGTGGTTCTCAACCTTCTGGCCCTTTATTTATTTATTTATTTAAAATATATTTTATTGATTTTTTACAGAGAAGGGAGAGGGACAGAGAGTTAGAAACATCGATGAGAGAGAAACATCGATCAGCTGCCTCCTGCACACTCCCTACTGAGGATGTGCCCGGAACCAAGGTACATGCCCTTGACTGGAATCGAACCTGGGACCCTTCAGTCTGCAGGCTGACGTTCTATCCACTAAGCCAAACCCTTCAGTCCACAGGCCTGCTGCTCTATCCATTGAGCCAAACCAGTTAGGGCCCTTCTGGCCCTTTAAATACAGTTCCTCATGTTGTGACCCAACCATAAAATTATTTTCGTTGCTACTTCATAACTGTAATGTTGCTACTGTTATGAATCGTAATGTAAATATCTGATATGCAGGATGGTCTTAGGCGATCCCTGTGAAAGGGTTGTTCGACTGCCAAAGGGGTCGTGACCCACAGGTTGAGAACCGCTAACCTACAAGTACCTCTCTGTGATTTTCCTTCTCCAGTAGAGGTCACCTGTTCCCACTTCATATCTTCCATCCTGCCTACTCCAGGGAGTTTACAAACTCTTGTACATTCTCAAGTGCCTGGTTCTTGCACTGGAAAACCAGAGCTCTCAAGGTTATTATCTTTTTTCTGAATTTAAAATGTTGAATTTGAATATTAAAGCATTCTTCTCAGAAAACATAATTTTTTGTTCTTTCTCCCACTGCACCACTCCCAAAAGCCATGGATAACTCAGACTCTGAGGGTAGAGGGCTGGTGGGCAACACAATATACCAAATTTCCAGGAATGAAAAATACATGGATTATTTAAAAATATTATTTTGCTTGACTATAGGCATGAGTATATGCAATAAATAATAGGAATGAGGATTCAGTAAACTCTGGGCTAAAATTAGGGCTCATTTTGAAGTGCTTAGAGCCTTGGAATGTTGACTAAGTGAGGACTGGTTGGAGACTCTGAGATACCACACATGAGCGATACCACTCGCAGAGAAACGTGGTGATGATTATGACATTAACACTTCATTTACAAGTATTTTTTTTTCCTACAGATTATTTTAGAATGTATTGTTTACTTTATTAGGCAATACATTGTATTAGGCATAGTGTTAGGACATATTTCTAGGTGAGGGGGACAGAAATTATTAAATTGGAAGTTTATGATTTTCCTCCTCCAGTTTATCAAACATAATCTTGTTTTTTTGTGTTTTTTTTTAGGGGGGGGGGGGTTGGGGCAGAGAAAGGCAGAGGAACCGGAGGAGACAGGGATCCAGCAGTCATGTATCCTAGCAACCAGATCAAAGCACCACCAAGTCCTGAGTCCTTCCATGTCCAGTGAAGGAGTATTCAGCCCTCACTCCCTTTGTGTTGGTGGCATTGTAGATGATGGGCATCACAGCCACCACCTTTTAAGGGATTACCAGGTGTCAGGCACTATGTTAACCTCTAGTGTACATCATCTTGTGGATTTCTTAGAATTCTGTGAGGTCGACTTTAACTTTCCCATTTGGCACGTGAGGAAACAGGATCAGGGAGGTTAAGTGACTTCTTCAAGGACCCTGTGTCACACAAGCTGGGTCAGAACCAGGATTGGAATCCAGACTTTTAAACCCTGTGTTAAACATTTGTATTATTGTCCAAAAGGGCTGCAGCAGCATCTGCTGGGAGCCTGAAGAAATGCAGAGTCTCAGGCTCCTTCCTGGACTTGCTGAATCATAACCTGCATCTTCATGAGTGAATTATACATACATTAAAGTTGAGAAACTCCACTTTAATGACACTCACTCATCCCCTCCCTTCTGACCTTGTGTCAGGTGTCCACTCCGTCCCTGACTCTCTTGCTTCCTGTCCTCTCCTCCATCTCTTCTCTCCCAGGAAGATGTGAGCTGGGTATTGTTTGGTTTTAAAGACCTGCTCTGCTCTGTGATGACAATAGGCTTGCACTTAAAGTTCTTGATTAGTTTTGCATTGCACCCAGTGCATCACTTGAAGTTCCTCCAAGGAATGACTTTCAGTGGAGTATTGGCGTGAAGGAGCAAGGCAGCTTTTCCTTGGTGACATTCTGTCCCTGAAGATCTGGCTCGGGCCTTTGTATCTGTTGCTCCCCAACAGATCTCTATAACGTCGTTATTCTCACTGAGCACACACAGAGCCCTTCTTGACGTTTGAACCTCCCCCCGACCTGGTTTCCCAGGTGGGATGGAGGCATCTGCCCACCCCTCCAGGGAGGCTCTCACTCCCCTTGTGTGGATGCTCCCTGTTGTCTACCTACGGAGAGAAAGGTGCTCATTGACTGTTGCCTGTTGTACTCAGCTACTGATTGACATGAAGCATCCTTATAATAGTTACTTTTTATTTAACACCTTCGGTATGCAAAGGCACTGTGCTAGGTTTTTATGATTTTCTTTTTTAAAATGTTTATTTGTTTAAAAAATATTTTTATTGATTTCAGAGAGGAAGGGAGGGGGAGAGAGAGAGAGAGAGAGAAACATCAATGATGAGAGAGAATCATTGACCTCTGCCTCCTGCATGGCACCTACTGGGGATTGAGCCTGCAACCCTGGGCCAGGAATCAAATCGTGGTCTCCTGGTGCATAGGTCAACACTCAGCCACCGAATCATGCCCGCCGGGCCTATGATTTCCATTTAAAAATGATGAAACAAATTCTTAGAAATGTTAAGTGATGTGCTCAAGGTCACACGGTTAATAAGTGGCTGAGTTGGGATACAGTTTCATGTTTACCTGACTCTGAAGTTTTTCCCCACATCACCTCCTTTTTAGCCGTGCCTCTCCTCAAGGGCTTCCGGCTCCTAATTCCTCTTAGTCAAAGGGACAGATTCTCATAGTTTTGAATCTTTGCAGGCCTCTCATCAGAATCAGCGGGTGGGCTTGTGAGAGCAATGATTCAGCACTTAAGGGGCAGGGCTGGGGCGTTTGGATTTCTCATAAGTTTCCAGGTCTGCGGACCACATTCCAAGAGCCACTGCCTTAGTGCACGAGGGAAGCAGGGAAGTGTGGGACGCAAAGCACCACTGTTCTCATCCCCTTTGTCCTGTCGATGTTGGCAGGTTAATGCTGCTGTAACACCGGTGACTTGTTTATTGCTTCCTGGACAATATTTCACAGGAGCACAGGGTAGTTATCTGCATCTGTTTCAGCTCAGTATCTCCTCTTTTCTGGGTAGTGTTTAGGCTGGTCCACTGCCCTAAACTTGTGAGGGTCACCTGCTAACAAGCTGAGGATTTTAAAAACATATAAGTAAAGGCCTGAAAACTGAAAGCATGTTGATTTATGGGCATTCCCAGGAACTAGTCCTCCAGTTCAGAGGATAATAAAGCCTTGGCTCACTCACCCAATTAGATGGCTCATCTGAAATTCATGAGATTTGAAAAAATGGAATTCACCATTTGCCTTTCCATAGAGTTATTCCCTTATTATGTATAGCCAAATTCCCCAAAGGGACAACTTTGAATTCCTGTCATGGGACCCCAAGCATGTTTGGTAGACCACTAGCAGTCTATCTACATGGAAACCCAAGAGCCGTTCAGAAGGAAGAAAGAGTGATAATGTATGCAGCATGGCGACTAGGGATCAAAAGCCTCGGTCTGTGGAGTTCGTTAGAGCTGGTTATAAATGCTGGCTCTGCCACTTAATAGCAGAGGGTCCATGAGCATATTACTTAACCTGTTTGGGCCTCTTTGTTTCCTGACTCAAGACAAATATAAAAAATATTTAGCCAACAGATATGGCGTGGGCATCAGCCAGTTAGAATGGATGGAAGCCAAATCAGAAGCAATGCCAGCTGTAAATAAGCCAGAACCGGTGTGGATGACTGGCTTGCATTTTCAAATGTGATGTGGGTCCCATCGGTGGTTTATCTCTGCAGGGGAAATGGGTTTTACTAAAGTAAGAAGGAGCTTGGTGCATGCGTGTGTGTGTGTGTGTGTGTGTGTGTGTGTGTGGGCGTGTGCGCGCATGCACTCTGAGAATCGCAGGACGCTTTCCTGGGAGTGAGGCCACACACTCTCAGGAGAGAGAGACACTCTTTTGGAGGTTTGGAGCAAGGCCAATTTGGCCTGTTCCCCCCCCCCCCCCCCCCCGTCACAATCTAGTAGCCAGTGATATGAAACCAAGAATGAGAGAGAGTCCCATTTGTTGATCCTTCTTACTCTGCTATCCTTGATGAGAGGCAAGGCCAGAAGTCTATCATTGACTGAGATATTGGAAAGTAGAAAAGATCATGGAAAGGCCTCTTTACATCCAGACACAGTGTGGAGGACCTGAATACACCTTGCACCATAGTAAAACCATTGGCTGCTCGGATTTATTTTTTCTGGGAAATAGGACAATATTCCTTTCCTTCTAAGTTCATTGAAGGAAACGAGGTAATATCTGACTCACAGTAGGAACTTTTTATTTCCAATAAAAGGAAGCTCTGTGTTGGACCATTGATCTCCTAGGCCCGTGGTCGGCAAACTGTGGCTCACGAGCCACATGCGGCTCTTTAGCCCCTTGAGTGTGGCTTTTCCACAAAATACCACGTGCGGGCACGCACATACAGTGCGACTGAAACTTCATGGCCCATGCGCAGAAGTCGGTATTTTGTGGAAGAGCCACACTCAAGGGGCCAAAGAGCCGCATGTGGCTCACGAGCCGCGGTTTGCCGACCACTGTCCTAGGCCATGTGCCTAGGTTCAGGAGGGCTCAGTCTACTGCCTGAGGGCTAGTAGAGAAAGGGGGTTTTACCTGTGATGCTGTATGGACCTTGCTCATTGGTACCTGAGCAGGTACTTATGGGAATCTTGTATCAAAGATGAGCTATTTGTTATGCTGGGAGAGTAAGGAAAATACAAGTCTGTTGAATTCTAACAAGCAGGGTGGAGGAGGTCTTTCTGCTTGGGCCCTCATGAGAGAGTTTTAAGGTTGATGGCAGAGGAGTAACCTCAGTGTAAACAGTTTGGACAGTTGCAGAGTCAGAGCATGGCTGGCCATGGGGTTAGTGACTAGGTTAGTATCTGTGAGGATGAGGCAGGTTGACCATGGGACAGATGCACACCCCAATGTCTTCCTCAGGGTCAGATATGGCCTCAACAACTCTTGCAGAGGCACATTGAAGCCATGAGGGAGCAACTGGGAGGAGGAGCTTTTAGCTCCAGGTCTAGGGAAAATCAGTGATTCAGGCTGCTGTAGCCTCCCACAGACCTGGGGCAGAGCAGGTAGAGATGCGGAGTCAGAGCCTTCTATTCTCCTTGAGCTCTTCTAGCTGCCATTGCCCACCATTGACTAGTCTACACCTTTGGATTTAAATCATCAGTTATCTCAGACACTATAATCCTTGTCTTGCTCTTGGATTATTTTACAAATTGGCCACTTCCTCCTCCCAGAAACTCTTTTGTCTCGTGAATAATGTGAATTGCTGTTCTGATTATGCTCTTATCTGTAGCATCCATTCTTTGAAGTCCCTTTGCTCCACCTGCATCTTTGTGTTTGGTGCCCACGTTAATTCTCAGTCTAGGTAACGGAGTCAACACTCAAGACTTCAGCTGTCCCTGTGCATGGATGAGCCCTACATCTCTATCTCCAGCCAGGAACTCTTTCTTTAATATTTGATGTCCTCTGGGTATTTCCTCTTTGCTTCCTACCTGGATTATTGTACTGACCTCCTAACACTGGTTCACTACCTTCCATCCTTGCTTCTCCTGTTGCCTAGGTATTTCTTCTAAATTACCTATTAGATCATATCCCCAGCCTTGTATGGTTTAGGGAAATCTTGACGCTTGGGGTCTGCTTCCTTGCCAGTTGGATTTCACCTTACTCTCCCACCCATATTTCATACACTGGCGAAACTGAACTTGTTTTAGTTTCTTGAAGATAATATGTGCTTCCACCTATCTGTGCCTTTAGCTATGCTGTTACCTTTTTCTGGAATGCTCTTCCTCTTCTCCCTGCTGGTAATTTCTTTGTCTTTTCAGACTTGGCTTTAGTGGCACCTTCTCTGTGAAGTAGTACTTGATCCCTAAGGCTTCATGGACGTCTGACCGGTGCAGGCACACAGGGCCCCATGCTTAGAAGGTCCCTGCATTTAGTTTAATGCTCTTCTATCTGTCTTAAAATTTCAACAATTTTTTAAAAATAAGGGACCCTACATTTTTATTTTTCATTGAGATCCGTAAATTATGTATCTGGTCCTGCTGACACCTCTGTAGCAACCAACACTGAACACAGTCGTGACACTTACTAGGTTGTATTGATGTTGTTGCTCTATGTCTGTCTCACCCACTGGCTGTGGATGGCTTGAGGGCAGGGGTTGTGTCTACTTCATCTCCATTCCCCAGCACCCGGGGCAGTGAAGGCACAGAGTAGGGATAATAAATGCTTACAATAGAATTAATTCATGTCCATGGGCCCCTTTTCCTTCCTCCTTGAGAGCTGCCATTCTTCTTTAAAAACATGTCTTCCCATGTGAAAACCAGGCACCAGAAACTGTGAACTCCAGTTTTAATCAGCTTTTTAAAACTTGGCTTTATGATCCAATCTAACCTAACTCCATTCACCTCTCAGATCCTCAGTAAATGAAGGGTCTGACTGAACAGTCCCACTTGAGAGGGGTTGCTGGGCTGTAACTCTCTAAGTCCTTCTGCTTCCGCCTCCTTCTCTAAGTTCTGCATCTCCATCAGGACACTTACGAACCCTTGTCCTTTCTCCTTTTCTTTCCCCTCGCCTTCTCTCACTTCACCTCTTGTTTTTCATCAGGAAAAGCAAAGCCAGATTCTTTACTCAGCAAAAGCAGAATTTGTTGACATATAGGAAGAAAAAAAGTCAAAGATCCTTCAAAATCCTGGTGTTTCAGTATTTGAAGACGATGAATGTTAGAAATGTTGACAGGTCCCATGTCAGGCTTCATTCTGACTTCAGGCCCATTATTTTCTCTCTAAAAAGAGAGGAGCTCCCTGCAAGGGGCTTGTGTAGAACACGTTTGCTGTTCAACACATTCCTTCCTGGCCCCTCCCTGACAGCGCCCCTACTTCTCTGCTGCCTAGTTCTCATCCTGCTCCTCACCCAGGGTGCCCCAGGGGCTGGGGTGGTGGTGGGAGGAGAGAAGGCGTTGGGAAGAAGACTAAGGAGGAGGAGCAGCTGGTGCGGCTCCAGGACCCCTCACCCGGCACTTCCACTGCATTTCCATCTCAGGGTTCTGTGTAAGAGTTCCCTGGAAGAAAGGGTTGGAATGCTGAAATATGTCTACTGACCCAGGGTCAGATCTCAGGCTGAGTGTGGCCCTGGCCAGTTGTACTGATTCTGTGGCATGACTGTTGTCAATAAAAAAGAATGCAAATTATTAATATTTCCTGCTCTTACACTCAGCCAAATTATTATGGAGAAGTAGGGTTTCTGGATTGGTCTCCTCACCGTTTCTCTCTGGGCACAGGCTAGGTTTTGGTTGGGGCACAAACTCCTGGGCAAAGGCTAGGACAGAGCTCCTGATAACATTGCCACAGATATTAAACAGCCGTGAAACCCACTTCTTCTCCTGAAGGCCTGGGAACTTGGTACAAAACCATGCACAGCAGCACAGGGGGCAGGGAAACTCTGCTGGCTTTGAACACCCTGCCTTTTATGCCCCAGACCCGCTACTATTTTAATTTCTTCCCAGAGGACATTCTGGTCAGTGCAGCCATGGAGAACTATGGGGCAGAGGAAGGCACGTGGTGTAGAACAGAGGCAGCGTGGAAGTCTGAAGTCTGCCACACCTGGGTTTGAGTCCCACCTCTGTCTCTTAGCTAGCTCAGAAGCAAATAAATGTACCTGGTACTATGAGGGATGAAAAGGAATTTGCATTATAATTGGGGAGAAAAAAAATCCCCACTTGTTGGGTGGTAAGATCTTTTACTGTCTTCATGTCTACCGCCCACACAGGCCAAAGAGAGCCCCAGAAATTGAGGAAAAGAAACTTGGCATAGTGTCGCTCACTGTGCAGGAAGGTTGGAGGGGACAAAAGCTTTTGGTAGGGTACAGTAGGTCCTTACTTAACATCATCAATAGGTTATGGAACTGCTGCAAAACAATGTATAACCAAATCAGTTTTACCCTAGACTAGTTGACATAAAGAAGAGTTAAATTGCTACAGCATCTCATCAATGTTATACTGAAATGACACTGAATGAAATGGCATCATTCGAGGATCTGCTCTGATTAGTTCAAAGTTACGTTAACGGGAAATTTGTGTCTTCAGGAGACCTAATGATGGGTTTTGTCAGGAAACAAATCCTTGCAGTGTGAGGTGTGTCCGGTATTTTTGGATATTTGGGGAAACAGCAAACTACAAATAACGTCCTTACTCCCCCACATGGACCCTGAGTCCCAAATACATGCCCAGCAGCTGGAATTGGGGTCAGAGTAGACACATCTTGATTCACCTCATAGAGCAGAGGCTGAGCAATTCAGGAGACACCCAGGAGGACTCAAAGCTATATCATGCCTGGAAGGAGGGAGGGAGTGCTGAATGGGTGGGGGAAGAGAAGGATGGAGTGGGCAGTGCAGGAAGGGGTTAAAAGAGATGGGGACTGAAAGGAAAGGAAGAAAAAGCAGCCTAGACTAGGAGGGCATGGTCCCATGGAAGGCCCCCTGGGCTCCAGGAAGTGTCCAGGACGGCAGGCAAATGAGACTTCAACTTTGGAGAAGTGAGGATATTGTGAGGTGGCCAGGGATGTCTGCTGGAACAGGCAGGATCTGAGCTACCCTGAAGGACCAGAAGATTTTCTCAGACATGGGGAGGGGATTGGAGAGGGCATTTCTGGTGCATGGCTAATATGGTTAAGATGGTGTGTTTTTGGTCCTAGCCTCTCTTGCATCCTCCTGTCTCCTATATACTTCCCTCCTCCAACAAGGGCTGCTGAGCCCATATGTTTTATTGGGACTTGGAAGGGGCCATGGTCCCCCCTGCTCCCAACAAGGCTGAAGCATTTACTCAAGACTGGGACTGGCCTTTTCTGGGATTTGGAGGAAACGCAACCAGGCCTCGCCCCGGCCTTAGAAGTCTAAGCAGGGGAAGGTGTATTTCACATTTCCGATTATGACACAATCTCGCTGGTGTGGAAGTGGAGCCTGTTGACTTTAACTGCCCAGCTGTTCCTGTCTTCCAGACAGCAGTTAAAATACCTTCTGAGCAGAGAGGGGAACAGTCTGAAGTTGCAACGGGGGTATTCTGGGATGCCACACAAGAGCAATATGTTACTATAACGTGGCCTGGTGGCCTCCGTGTTCCCGCCCTGCACAATGCAATGGGAACCACTAGGCCAGACTGGAAGCCACTCCCTAAATGTCAGTATCCACTGATAGGAGTACATCCCCTATTTCTATTGATTTCTTAAGAAGTGTCATTTATTTGGGCTTCCCACTGCCTTATGTCCTTATGAAAAACTCTCTTTCTGATCATCACAAACTGTGGTCTGCCCACTTTTTCCCGTCCATGATCTGCTCTCTTCCTCTGATCCCCTTGCACGGCTTTTCTCTCTGATGGGAACGGGCAAGCCCCTCTGACTGCCAGAGTTTTCAGGTGTGGCAACTGAACCTCTCTTGGCTCCTGGGTTGTAACTTCTCATTACCTCTTCATGCCTCACCTTCTTCTCTTATCCACCTTGGGAATCCTATTACTTGTTTCCAGACTTGGAGAAGAGGACGTCTCACAAAATTAATTGCAAAACAATGGAAAATGTAAATGTAGTAGAAAATGTGATTAATGCCTCTTCTAAAACTAAAATAGGGTTAAAAGTGATTTATTCACTTGCAGCTCAATCATTTTTTCCAATTAATAGCTGAGCTGGTATCGCTTCTTGGGCTCCCTGGTCAATCAATACCAAGCAGAGGAATCTTCTCACCATTGTTCACATTTAAGGTTTTACTATAAAGTAGTAAGTCTGACTTTTTAAAATATAAGTATACCAGAATTTTGTGAAATAAATACCCTCTTCAAAGTTGTCAGCTTATAAGTATGACACACATGCACTTGTGTGTTTAGGGTTGATACAAACGTTCTCCATCAAAATTGCACCCGGTTCTATTCATAAACAATTGAAATATGTCAGAAAGCGTAGTATTTCATCATCTCAGTTATATTTGCAAGGCAGCCTCATGCACCCAGAAGGGGCTTAACCAGTCCCTCAGATCATGAGTCCCAGTTTTTAGCTTCAGAAAGTGTCACCACAGTCTCCACACCCTCATGGTCAGAATGCTGCCGTTATAAAAAAACATTGATCCTACTTCAGGATCAGTTTATACATCTTACAAGCGAACTTCATTCATCTCTCCACTGTCACCATCCTATTGACCCAAAAGGTTTCTACCCACTTTACTGCAATGACTTTCGACTGTTTCATGCTCGGAGATGAAACTTGGCTCTAACTGAAGGTATTCAAAGAATAACTACAGGCTCTGAATAGGATTCCTAGAGAGGAGCTCCAAAATGTTCTGACAATTAACTATGGCATCAAAAAAAGAGACTGTGTTCCAAGGAGTCCATTTGGAAGGAGACAGCTGTCGGGGCAGAGAAGGCATTTCCCGGGATTTCATGTGCCCATATGGAGGGTAGTCCTCTAGAATAGCACTACTGGCCATTTCCCTCTTCCTCCATTTCTCTCATGGGGCAAAGAACCTGAATCTGACGGTGAGTGAGAGAGAATGACTGCGCATGGGTGGTGCAGCCCCTCTGGGCTCTACCACCAGTCTGTAGATCCCTGGCCCTGAACTAAGAGGCCTGCCCTGGAGAGATCTGCAAGGGTGGGTCTGATTTCCCTGCAGATAAAGTAGTAGCAAGCCCTCTTGGCCACAGATCTAAAACCTCATAGTCAATGTTGGCAATATTTTTAATTCTATCTATATGATTCCTGTGTATCTCTCTCATTTGGTTTTAATCTCCAGGTGATTAAGAAAAAAAGTGTTATTTATTAGCCTTTTAAAACACCATCCACCATGTCCATTTGGATGTATAAATTTCTGTTGCTTCTATTATGAGACCAGCTTCCCTGTATTATAGCTGTGCTTTCCCTTTACTCTCTTAAAAAATTGTTCCAGAAAATATGGGAAAAGAGCAAACTGTCCATTTCCTGCTTGTAGAGGGGAGTTGTGAGCAACTCTCCTTGCCTCTTGTAAAGGTGGTTTTCTCATGCTGGGTTATTTTTAGAATTGATGGAAATGAACAACTTTTGCTGTGATTTTTATTTCCTTCTAGAGCAGCCGTGGGCAAACTACGGCCCGCGGGCCAGATCCGGCCCGTTTGAAATGAATAAAATTAAAAAAAAAAAGACCGTACCCTTTTATGTAATGATGTTTACTTTGAATTTATATTAGTTCACACAAACACTCCATTCATGCTTTTGTTTCGCCCTTCCGGTCCAGTTTAAGAACCCATTGTGGCCCTCGAGTCAAAAAGTTTGCCCACCCCTGTTCTAGAGTATAAGCTCCTACAGGGCAGGACTCTGTGACTATGTTCTTCAACTCAACCACGCCTTCTTATGCTGCTGGATATTGCTGTCTCTCCCTGCCTCCTCCCCGAGGAATCCTCTTGATTCTAGCCTATCCCAGCCAGGTGCCAGGCCCTGGTCTCTCCCCATCCTGGTTTATAGCAATCACTGGGAATTACCAGGCACTTGAGAGCATGTTTGGCCCCAATGAGGGGAAAAATCAGCCACTCAGCAAAGGTTATTTGATTGACATGCAACATGATCTGATCCTTTCCTAGCCTGGGCCTGACAATTTGTCCAGGCTTCTCTCTCACCTTGGTGATGGTGACAATCCCTTCTTACCTAGTCTAACAGAATTTTCTTTTGAGCTTTCTCTATCCAGATCTACACTTCTGAGTTTTGCTTTTTTGCCTCTGGTCCCGTTGGTCACTGGACTGTGTTTGAATCGCATCTTTTTGAAGGCTTTGTCTTGGTGGCCCCTCAAATCTTGTCTGTAATGGGAAGTGTCCTCTGTTCACCCAGTCTCAGCCCTGGATGCTTAGTTGGTAACCTGGTTGGGGCCAGCTGTGCCCTCTCTGGGTGGTGGAAGTCAGACAGGTGTCTGATGTCAACTGTGGCAAGACCTGATGGCAGACGCAGAGGAGTTTTTTCTTAAATAATAAGCAGCCCCTTCTTGTTAGCAGGCTTGGAATTGAGCAGCCACATCCTGGGACATTTACAGAATGGGATGGCAGTAATGGTTTTTGGATACTTACGGGTGTTTCCAGTGTTTTTACAGCTTTCATGAAGTTCACATATATTTCTCAATACAAGGTTGACTTCACTTTCATTTTATTGGGAACAGAGCAATAAGCCATAAAACAGATGAGCAGGAAAGGAGGTGCGACTGTCAAACAAATGGGAGACAGCTTCTGTAAGATTCCTTTCTGCCCTACGGTCCTTGTATCTATGCAAGTGAAAATTAGGCCAAAAGAGGTTTATGCAGGGAAAAGGGATTTCAGTAGTCGAGAAGTGAGAAGCCTTGCCTCTTGATGTTTTACTTTCTCCCTCAAATATCAAAACCAGACCCATTAGTCTGGGTGTTTAATTTCTGTTTCTAGGACGCAGAAGGTAATCTAGAGTTTTTGGATCTATAAGAAAGTTAAAAGTGATTTGATTCAAAACCTTCTTCTGTACCTGAGATAACTAAGGACCAAATTAGTGGGGTGAGTCAGCCAAAGCTGCTCAGTTGACAGCAGGCAAGAACTTGACCCCAATCTCCTGACCAGCCAGCTAGTTCTCTGTCCTGTATGTCCCTTCATAGCCAGGGGAGGGAAAGGAGGCTGGAGAAGTGGGAGAAATGGGGTCTCAACATCCCAGCTCCCAAGGAGACACCATGGCTACCGAGTGGAAGCTGAGAGTGGGAAATGCAGGGCATTTACTTAGGTTTGGCATGTACTTTTCAAAGTCAAGCTTGGGGCAGCTGGTAGAGAAAAATGCAGAATTCACATCTAAGCATTCGCTAGATTTCTCTAAATTTTGCAATAGCAGGTGTGTAAGTCTTGTGTTTAAAGCAGTATCCAAAAACCTCACCAGAAGCAGTTATGCAATATTTTGTTTTACTGGCAATGGGACAAAAAATAATTGGGCATTAAATCAAGAAAATGGGGAAAAGGGAGCTGCAAATCAAGGGAAATGGTGGAAAATTAGGTCTTAGTGGAGAGAAATGTGTACATATGAACTGCTTGATGTTTCAGGGAAAGAAATATGATCCTGTAAATCTCCCCTTTAACCCTTTAAACTTGAGGGCTGAGTCCTGCCTGCCTGGCTGCCAGCATCTGGGGAAGCGGCCATTCTTCGATGGGAGAATCAGCTTGTCCCTGTCCCTATTTTCAGAAATGGGACGTGAGGATTTAGATGGCGATGTTTTAAACAGGCCAGTGAGATCCATGCTGTGATCATATTTCTAGGACTGTTCCAGTGTCCACGTTTCTCTACATTTCTCTTGCCTCTGATTGGCGGCGGGTGACTTCAGTCTGAGGACAGCTAAGAGCCAGGAAGGAGCTGGTGAAGCCTCCTGGGAAGGCCCGGGGCCCTGTGGAGGTGCCACCTGGCTTCATTAAACTCAGTTGAAAGCGCGACTTATTATCTGTCTGCTATATACATAATTTCTATAAATTAAAAAATAATAAACACCTTTTTAATTGCATAACCTCCCCTTCTCTTGTCAGTTACAGTGAACTCACAAAGCTACTTAACACAAAGAAAGTCTCCCAGCAGACATCAGCTCTCATTCGATGTGGTACAAGCCATTCCTCAGATTTTCCCATAGCTGCAAGGATTAATCACAGCTAATCATCACCAAAGGATCACACCCATATAAATAGTGTAAAAATAGCAAAGTACCCCTGGTGGAACTACTGAGACAGAAGAAAACCACTTAAAAATGGAGAGCTCTGAGTTGCCACTTAGGGGCGAATGAAAGGGCCTGGATTGATTAGGGACTTGAGTCCAGAAAAGTAGTCGTGTGACTGACCCTGGGATGTAGGTTGCCCTTAAATCCATTGTCCTTGATGATATTTATTTACCAGAGAGCAGCCTTTAACTCAGATTGCCTAGATCTGAATGAGGTCATTGAATCTTTGTAGAGACAGGGAATGTGCTTGGCTGAGAGAAACGACTCAAAGCTTCAGCAGAGTTTAGGTTGGACATGAGGAAGAGCTTTTTTTTTTTTTTTTTTTTTTTTAAATATATTTTATTGATTTCTTACAGAGAGGAAGGGAGAGAGATAGAGTCAGAAACATCGATCAGCTGCTTCCTGCACACCCCCTACTGGGGATGTGCCCACAACCAAGGTACATGCTCTTGATCGGAATCGAACCTGGGACCCTTCAGTCTGCAGGCTGACGCTCTGTCCACTAAGCCAAACCATTCAGGGCGAGGAAGAGCTTTTTAAGAGAAAGACAAATGGTGACTTGATGACAGAGAAACAATGAGCCTTTGCCTTGACATCTTTAAAATAAAAGTAGTTTCTCTCAAATGGACAGGATGGCATCTGGGTCTTCCCCTGGTTCTGGGTTCGGTCTGTGTCATTCTAGGCCCTGCAGGAGTTCTCAACCTGTGAGTTGCGATCCCTGAAAATACATCCTGCATATCAGATATTTACATTACGATTCATAACAGTAGCAAAATTACAGTATGAAGTAGTAGTGAAAATAATTTTATGGTTTGGGGGTCACCACAACATGAGGAACTCTATTAAAGGGTCACGGCACTAGGAAGGTTGAGAACCACCGGGCATGTGGTGGCACTTAGACCAAGACCACAAACATGGTCATCCATCACAGAAACAGCTGGGAAACACTGTCCTTGACTGGTGTCTGTGGGCAGGATGTGACCAGTAGACACCCACGTGGCTATCTGTGTTGTGACTGTCTCAGCGAGAAGAGGATTAGCGTGATGGGCCTGCAGGAAGCAAGAGGAGGCAGGGTAGGACAGAGCCCTGCTCCCTGCTTCCTGTTCCCAGGGGAACCAGCACATGTTACCCAGTGGACAATCTCCAGTCCTGGGAACCAGCAGGAGGCCTGACAGGTTGGGGCTGTATCCTACCCTGTGGAAATTCCCATGAAATGCCAGGGAAGGGCACCGTTCACCCACATCTGGCTGTCGTTGCCTACAAGCCACGGCCAGGGAGCACAGGTCATGCTTCACTTGAAGGTCACCAGGTTTGCTCAGATGGAGACTCATAATCTGTACTACATACCAGATTATCCTCTTGGTTCCTTTTTAATTGGGGCACAAGAGGAACAAGAGTATATGGCACAGGTTTAGAGAAGAAGAGGTATCCGTCTTTCCACCTTAACTTCAAGGTTTTATGAAGGGATGGGGGTTGGAAGTCATTTGTGAAGCTAGAAAGGCGCTTGCTTGGAAGAGGAACAGCCTCTGTGGAGAATGAAGGTATTGACATAATTGTGCTGTCTCAGAACCAGGCGCTTGGTGACAGGACAGACAGGCTGACGCTCCTGGGTGCTGGTGTCCACATTGCTCCAGCAGTGTTCCAGGCTATCGTTTGTATTTTCTTTGTGTGGAGTAAAATGACATGGAGCTTAGGTGAGATCTCCTCAGGTCAAACTGAGTGAGGTCTGATATGTTCTCTTCAGATCACTGATGAAATTGTGCCTCTACTCATGCTGAACTGGTTCAGCATCTGAGTTTACAGGGCTGTCAAATCAGCATCTTTCATTGACATTTGAAAGCTAACATTTAAACAGGAAAATGCTCCTGTACCCTGTTCCTTTAAACCTGTATGGCTGGTCTTCCAGCAACTAGATAAGGAGCTTCACTTGCTGCCTGTGTTGGAATTCACTGCTGTGCTATGGGGCTGAGCCCTTAGGCTACCTCTTCAGGTCTGCAGGATCACCTGGGGCTCAGGGAAGCTGAGATAGGGCTTCTCCTCTGTCCTCTCAAGCTGTTCTGCATGTTGCTTTCCATTGTAACCTGCAGATAGTTCCTCCCTCTTCCTTCTAATCTCTGGTTTTGCTTTGGAATCATGTGGCTGTCAGTCCTGAAGATGGCGAGATGAGGTGTCTGTGGGCTAATGAACAGCTGCAGGAAGATAATTAATGCTGTCCCACCTTTCTTGCAGCCTTTACCACCTCTTCAGAACACAGTCTGCAACATCTGTGCTTCCCAGCAGCCGAGCTGTAAAACACCCTTCCCCGCTCTTCACAGAACAACTGTCAGATGGACCAGCACCCACACTAAGGGCAAAACTTACAAAACATTACACAAGATGAGCTGCGTTATAACCAAGTCACAGATGTTGAGTTTTTTCATGAGAGGACCGAAGAGAACTGGGTTTAAGACGTACCTGTTCTGGTGCAGTGTGGATGGGAGGTAAGAGAGAGGGTGGGGACAAGAGGAGGTTGCTGAGCCTGCAGGCTTTTGGACCAATCAAAATGGCTTTGAAAATCACCAGAGGAGAGGGTGGGGTCATCTCAGACTTCTTAGTGTCTCACCCAGGGGAGATATTCAAAAACAATGAACAGAATAGCACAGGCACCATTCAGAGGGGACAGTTGTAAGCACTTGGTGCAGCCGTTCTGGTGTGTACGGTCTGCATATCAGACCTGGTCTATTCCATGCTCTCTCCTCAACTGCACACATAATAACATTTATTTAGTATCTATTTCAGGCAGAAGTGAGTCTAGGGTGCTTTTAATGATTTTATACATGAAAGGTATGACTAAAGTTGCTTTAACCATAATGTTAAATTTTTTTCTGGTTTATGAATGCTAACTGGCAGCTGTAAGACTTTAGCCCTGTCTTCATTTGTAGGATCTCAGCCTCTTTGAAGTCTTGCCCACCCTCATTCCCCATCCGGGTATCCCTGGGCATTCATTAGGGTTGTCTCATCAATGATCAAGACTGGGCCTTTCATGTTCTCCTGGTGCAGAATCCTGCTGATATCTTTTACCCATGACATACTTGAGGGAGGGTATCCTGCTGCCAGTACCCTCCATGGGACATTGCTTTCCTGACTGGGGTGCTGTTTTCTGAAATTCTTACGTGCAAACTGTCCTGACATTACTATGTTAACAAAGTGTATCGGTGTTGTACTTGGTCCTCGGTGCACTGGCATGGCACTGCTGTGCCTGGAGCATCACACATATTCCTGTGACAACAGCTCCTTCACTTTTGCTTGGGCCCCTGTAATAGGCAAAGCCCGACTGGAAATTTTACACATGGGATCCTCTCTATTTTCTTACTTCCAGTATCTCTCCATGGGCAGAGGGCCAGCCTTCTCTCCTTGTAGGCCACTTTCTCCCCATGCAACTAAGTAGCTGGCATGTGTGGTGGGTGTCACTGGCCCCACACAATCCCTTTTTGGCCTTAGCCAAGATCATCCAGCATCAAGTAATTCAACCAGTGTCAAGTCTCAAATTGCCTTGATGTTTACTATTGTTACACAGGCTATGATGTAGCTTTATGCAAACGTGGCCCAAATAAGTTTGAATTAGACCAAGAAAAGACCCTTAGTACCAAACAGACTCTAAAGCTACCCTTGCCCAGATGAGTATGGAACCTTCCCAGCAAATCCGCTGGTCAGAGAGGCTACAGACATGGTGCTCATGTGAAAATTTAGTGCTGTAGGGCTCAAGAGGCACAGCTAGCATTTTCCAGAACTGAGAACAGCATCTTCCTAGAAATCAGCTGAAGTCAGTTCTTAAAAGATTATTCTTGGGCTAAGTTATTAAGACAAGACACAAACTATATTTCAGCCCAACCAAGCCATAATGGCAGACCATGTGGGGCCTGCAGAGGAGGGCCCTAGTCTATTCCCAGCTTGCAGTTTACCACTGACTTTTCAGAGAGGACGCACAGGAGAGGGACATCAGCATCCACTGCCTCTCTCTACAAATTCTCAATAAATCCTTTTAAAAATCCTTAAGTGTCCAAGTTAAAAAAGCTCTTTAGATGCAGTTAAAATATAGCTACCTGATGGAAAAGGTACTACCTGACTAATAGAGTTTAGCCTTTGGTTCCTAGAATTTATAAAGCAGCACCTTATTAAAGAGGTTTGATCCTTTATGAAAGTACTAAGAAGTCACCCTTTTTTATCTGATTTAACTTTCTTCCTCGATGTATAGATTCCTAAACTGGAGCCTGTCATGAGAGCTCTTTGTGATAATTGTCTCTGGGAAATAGAATGAAAGATAAGGCCTGGCCCTCAAGCTGCTGATAGTCTAGTGGGGGAAATGGACAAGTAAAGGCAATAGGATGAGCTAGCTGGTACAGAGGAATGCATAGATGCAGTGAGAACACATAGAAGAGATGCTGAAAACAGATTTGTCAGGGGTGGATGAGGGATGGAATTAAGTAAGGCTTCAGAGTGGAGGCGACTCCAGAGCTGAGCACTGAATATTCCATGTTAATTAGGTGAAAGGGATTCTCAAAATGAACAACCTGTACAAAAGTGTGGAGGCTTGGAGAACATGGTGTGTCTGAAGAACTGTCATTAATTCTCCACAGTTCAGAAAATTAATGTGAATGTATTCATCCTGAGTTATGAGACTTGGAAAGAAGCCAGATCATGGAAGGTCTTGTGGTTGAAGGACGTCATGCTAAGGAAATCACAGTTTTTCCAAAAAGCCCCAGGAAACCACAGACTGATTTTAAGCCTGGGATTGACAGGATTAAAGTTGCCTTTCAGAATGCTTGCTGAGCTCCATGGTTGGTAGTTAGCTGCATCACTCAGCATTAGAGCTGTGCCAGCACTCAGTCTTGAAGTCTGCGATGAGACTCAGATGAGGGTATCTGAGTTTCTTGATGTCTTTATGGTTTTCCAAAGAGCACAGAAGAGAAACACTGTCCTTCGGGTTGGAGCCATAAGTGGACAGCTATGAATTCCTGCAGGGTCTCCTGGTTGACCATCCTCGGTTTTCCATGTGCCCATTTTTGAGAAAATGAGTGATTGAAGAATATTGTCGTTCAGCCTTGCCTCCTTGTCCTTGGAAAGCAATATTAGTCTTGGCAGGGGCAGTGTGTTGGCATGGACTCAAGTCACCGTTATGAGGGAGAAGATCAGGGGGCTGCTAGTTGGCTTAAGGCAGCTTCACTGTTTGGCCAAGTAATACTGTTCTCAGCTTTACGGATTTTGGGAGTTTTTATTATCCAGCACACCATTATTCAGACCTTTTTTCACACTGTTATTTCTGAAAATTTGATGTGTTCTTCCACTGCTCTACCTGTCTGGAAGATGTTTTTCTAAAGTCAGGCAGAAGAAAACCTACACTGGCTGCTGAGAGGTGGATGCCTGCTATTCACAATGCAATTACCATGGCAAGTATTTCTAATTGCCACTTCCCGTCTTCCAAGCCCCGCTTTTCTTCAGACATTGCAGAATTTCTGGTAATCTTGGGTTATTATCACACTGAGCTGCTAACCTGAGTCTTGACACTCCTCCTGGAGACCCATGTCAGACATAATTACAGCTTATTCTTCCTTCCTTCCTCCCTAGCAGTTGCTGATGTTCATATTTAAACTGATGAACAATTTGGAACAAGGCATTCCTTGGGTTCAGACACACGTTTTTTTTTTCCTTCTTCTGTTCCTTGGGGGATGCATTTGTTCTCCATTCCCTTGCCTCCCTTTGCCCTTGTGTCTGTCTGTCTTGCGAAGGTTTCTTTCATGCTCCAGTGATTTATTTACTTCTAATGTTATTTTCTCCTTTCTCTTGTTTTTTAAACCATTTTCTGGTTCTGTTGGTGAAGTAGATAGAATTCACCTCTAGGAATCTGATACTGTGTGGTGACTGTGGGAGTTCTGAGGGCTGCGACAGGTCCATTTAGCACCCAGTAACCCAGGTCTTCAGCAATAGAAGCAGGGGAGGACAGGGAGGGATGAGGCTGGGTGGAACAGAAAGGAGGGGTTGCTGCTTGCACAGATGCCTGCTTTCCAGAAGCCTGCTTCTTTTCCTATAGTCAGCCCCTCACCCTGCTCATTAGCCATGGAGCCTGGAATTGCTATGGGATGGGAGAGGGGGGTGAAATTTATAACCATTTCTCTGGAGGGGCCCTGTTCAGTTGTTGTTTCTGTCTGCTGTGGATGGTTCATGAAGGCACATACTCTGCCCACCAGCTCACCATTAAATGTCACCCCTGTTCTGGAGTGGCTCCCTTGCATATGGTTGTATATAGTTAAAAGAACTCCAGGAAGGTAGTATTAACATAGGGAAATTCCTCTTTGGAATTTTAATTCCCTCCCATCCTACCTCCCTCCTTTCTTTTCTTTCTTCCTTCTTGGAATTAGCTGAGCAGGAAAATTAAAATTAAATTAAGATACGTTCTTTCCTGGTCTGTTTTTTTTAAAAAAATATATTTTATTGATTTTTTACAGAGAGGAAAGGAGAGGGACAGAGAGTTAGAAACATCGATCAGCTGCCTCCTGCACACTCCCCACTGGGGATGTGACCGCAACCAAGGTACATACCCTTGACCGGAATAGAACCTGGGACCCTTCAGTCCGCAGGCCGATGCTCTATCCACTGAGCCAAACCGGTTAGGGCTCCTGGTCTGTTTTTACTTCTTAAGATTCACTAAAGTCAGACTCTCAGTCCCCAAGTATATTATAGGCACTTCTGTGCTGTAATCTGATTGATTGCTGTGCCTTGTTGCCTGGGCACCATACTTTTGTCCTTGGATAGACACAGCTTCCTCGCCTCTGGCTCCTGACTTTGAAAAGGCAACTGCCCCAATATTCCCCCAGGAAATGGACCTTGGTGTAACAGCCTTATGTGACATATAGTTTATTTACTCATTTATTCTTCCATTCAGTAAACATATATTAAAACACTTCATCATACTGGGTGATAATCTAGGCATAACTGATAGTTATTGATACTCTATTATGTTCCAGGAACTTGCACACACATTTTGGAGTGTGGTGGCAGTGTTACACAGAGATTAATATGGGCTCTGAACTCACATAGATCTGTTTGAAGTCCCATTTCCATCAGTTGGTACATGTACGGCTTTAAACATGTCCACTAAATTCTCTAAGTCTCAACACACTTATTTGTGAAATGGAGATCATACGAATTCACATCACCATTCTATATAGAGAACCCAATATTCTGGAGAATTTCTGTCCTAGATTTTAGAACTTTAAATTACACTTGCTATTTTATAGTTGAAGCAACTGAGGAGCAGAGATATCATGGAATCAGGACCAGAGCCCAGGGCCCCTGACTCCCAGGCCAGGTCTCCTTTGTTACTTAGCACTTCCCCTCACTGGCATCACGGTTTTCATGGTCATCTAGAAGGAAGCTCTTTGAACTGTGGGCAAATGTCTATGACCTCGTAATCTTAGAATCAGCCCTCCCTTATGTGAAGGTGGACTGCACAGTTTATATTTTTCAGATCATTTTCATCTCTCTCCATGCACTTTGGGCCTTTCCGTTCTCATTAACGCCTCAACCAGAAAGGAAATGTAAAGGGAAATAAAACTTAAGCCACTCAGTTTTGCTCCTTATTAGCAGCAGCTTTTTTTAAAAAGATTGGGTGGACAGGGAAGCCAACTTTTAGCTACATGGGGTTTTTTGATTATAGCTGTGGTTTTAAATTAGCTGGGCTACCTTTCTTGCTGTTACTATGGATAAATGAGGGTCAATTATCTGAGCCCCAGTGGCTGTGGCCACAGAGACCTTCTGTCCGTCCAGCCAGTGACTCCGGCCCTTCTGGCTCTCCTCCTCCCCTCCTTTTTACAGACCAAGGGCTCCCCATTTCACATGGGAGACAGGGGATCCTCTCCAAGGTCACTGTGACCTTGGCCATATTTGTTAGGGCCACTGTGCTGCACTTGTGAAAGGAGGCCCAGATTAGTGCAAGGTGGTGGCCCTGGGCTGACTTGAATTGGACAGACACAAAGTTGGAAATTGAAACATGTCAGACATCTCCTTTTATGCTTGTTGTCTTTTAAAACCTAGTTCCCTTTCTAGCTTCACCACATTCTCCTCAGAGAGTGCAAGCTTTCCTCTGGCTCAGGTCCTTGTGGCTACCCTACTGCTTGTTATCTGGACTCCAATCAGCTAGCAGGGTAGCCTAGCAGCCATGCGACTGTTAGCCCAGCAAGTGGACCTCCTGTTGGTTTTTGATGTTGAAAGTGTCAGCGGAATATGGTCCCCAAATCATTGTGCTCTTTTTGCGTACTTCACATCCTTATTCCTTCTGCCCAGTTTTTCATAGACCTTCAACAACCCTTTCATCCTGTTTCCTAAAGGCTTTCTCCTGTGACCTGACTTCTAGCAACCAAGTATGGGCTGAAATTTAATGGTGGATGTGATATTAAGCAGCCATTTGGGAACTGGGGATGGTAACGTGGCTGAATGGCCTCAGTTTTCTCAGCTGTAAAAGCATGAGGCTGTCCTAAATGACACCGGTGGTCCTTTTGGGCACTAGCTTTCTGTGATTGTGTCAGTACTCGTTTTAGAAAGTTTCTCTTCAGAGTCACGGAACCAAATGGCCATGTAAAGGCAGGAAATCAGGTAGCTAGTATGGAGTTTAATATTTTCATTAATCATTTAATTTCAAATTCTGTATCTCTTTTTTTTTTTTTTCTTATAGAATCTTCTGTTAAAAATCTTAGCAATATTGTGAGAAGAAATAGGATACCATTGGTAGAAACTCTTTGAGTGTTTCATGGTATAATAACAAAGCTATTATAAACCCAAGGCATATTTAGTAGTATTTAAAGATTTCTCTGACGTAACAAATGAGCAGCTTATTTGTTTTTAGAGGCTCCAGGTAATGTTCCTCTAGAATTTAGGGATGCTCTTTTCGTGCTGTATGCTTGGAGTTAGAAGTAATTGTATTTGTAATTAAATTTTTTGTAAGGTGTTTAAAAACTTTTGGTACAATTAAAATGATTTTTTCATAAGTAAGGAGATGAAACTCAGGAAGTACAATGTGTTAGAGGGGATGTACTAGCCCAGTATTAGCGGTCCTGGGTTCAAGTCCCAGCTCTGTCATAACTTGAATAAGTACCTTGAAGGCAGGGCTCTGTTTCCCCAGCACCCAGAATAGCACCTGGACTAAATCCCTGGGACCTGAAATGCCTTATAAGTAGAATAAATATCTAATAATCAATAAAATAAAGAATAATAAGTCCAATAATAAAAATAAATATCCAGATGACCTTTGGCACCTGGTTTAACTTCTCTCTTACTACATTAACTCAGAAAATTCAGGGCGAGGCTGTGGGTGAGACATAGGACAGACAGTGTTTCTGCTTTTGAGGAATGGGCGGTATAAGAAGAGATTAATCACACTTCTTCTGAACCAGCCTCTGAGGCTGTCTGCAAGAATAAAAGGAACAGGACTTATTGCTACTGTTTGCCACTCACAGGGCTGTGGACAAACTCTAGGAGCCCCCACTCCTAGCACCCACAAGCTCCTGGGGAAAATTTTCAGAATGGGGGAACTTCCATTAAAAAGGAATTTCTGCTTTTTAAAAATCCATCCTTATTTCTGCATCACTGTCCTCCACCACCAATAGGTAGAATTCATCTTGCTGAAAAGCCTGAGCCCTTATTCTGTTGGAATTCCTCTGAAAACAACTCCTTGCAACTGGGGTCCGAGGCACAGTGGTTTTATGGAATATTTAAGAAGCAGCTGTGAACACAGCTGGCGTTGTGGGGATATATAACCTGGCAGGTTCTGATTGGCAGGCTCATCTTCTCCTGGCCCTCTGTTCCCCTTCAAAGAAATTCGAATCCTTTAATTGTATTCCATCCCTGGCTTTCATCAGTATTAGGAACTGAATATAATTTTTAATCATTTGAGAAAGAGAGAATTTGGGAGCAGGAAGATGAGAGGGGCAGATTGTTAGGACTAGAGCTTTTGGGGTTGAGGTTTGGCGAGAAAAAAGAACAGTGCTGTCTTTTGGGAGTGAGGATCCTCCTACGTGATGGGGGGACCATGTATGGAACCCACAGTTTTTTTTCCCATTAGAAGCATTGAAGCTGCTCTGCATCTCAGGAACCATAAATGTACTGGAAAAAAGAAGTTAACAACAGATCCCTCTCTTCAATTCTGGGAGACAGCCATGCTATATAAGCTTAACAAATATATTTTAAACTCTGCTGGGTTTCTTATTATAAAAGTCATGCTTGTTCATTGTAGAAAATACAGAAAGGCACCTAAGAAAAGAAAAGTCTGTTAGAACTCCCCTTCTGAGAGATGGCCACTGTTAACATTCTGGTGTGGAGCTCTGACATCCACACACATGTCTAACAAGTAGGATTATAGCCCCTATGTCATTTTTAAAAGTTGTTTTTTACTTAGCAGTAAATTCTGAAAACTTTATGTCTTTAAATATTGGTCTTCAAAAAATTTTTTTTATTGTTTTTTTTTTTTTTTTTTAGAGAGACAGGAAGGGAGAGGGAGAGGGAGAGGGAGAGGGAGAGAGAAATATCAATGTGAGAGTGAAATAGCAAATGGCTGCCTCCTGCACACCCCCTATCAGGGATTGAATCTGCAATCAGAGTATGTGCCCTTACTGGGAACTGAACCAGCAACCTTACTGTGCACAGGATGATGCCCAGCCAACTGAGCCAACTGAATGCTAGGGTATTCAACATAATTTTTAATGTATGCCACTCACTCTAGCTGGCTCTTCCTGGCTATGATACCACAGAGAAGCTTGAGGCAGGTTTGGATTCACCAGCTTTGCTCTTCTCCATGTGAAAGTTATCTCTGGTCTCTATCACCCTCTGCTTTGCCTCATCTCAGAGGCTAAAGAGCCCTATTTCCTTGTCAAGGCTAATGCTTCAGCCCTTGCAATTGATCGCATTCCCTTCAAGAAACTTGCTTGCCATTTGTTCCCCATCCCCCAGTCCTTCATGTCCATGGTCATATCCTTAGTTCAAGCTTTTAATTCTTCTCACTTAGTAGACTATCATAAGAGTTCTTACTTATTTCTTCCCTCCAGTGTCTCTCCTACAACCTGTTTTACATATTATTGGCATATTAATTATATTAAGTTATAGCTATGATATATCACTCTTCTGCTAAAAAACAGGTAGTATCTTTCAACTGCCTACCATGTCAAGCCCAGACACGCTAGGCTGGCACATAGGGCCTTTGTGGCCTCATTCCTCATACATGGGAGGAAACGTTAACCCATCTCTGTCTTGTCACCAAATCTAGTTAAAGATGCTCCTTGATTACGATGAGTTTTTGTCTGATAAATCCATCACAAGTTTAAGTTATCCTAAGTTGAAAATGTATTTAATGTACCTAATCTATCAAACATCATAGCTTAACCTAACCTACCTTAAACATACTCAGAACACTTACATTAGCCTACAGTTGGGCAGTTATCTTGAGTTTTATCTCATGAATCATAGTCTTCCTCTTCTGCTCACCAGAAACAGGAGACATACACATGGGCATTTTGTAGACATGATAGGATGCGAAAACACAAAACACAAAATCCAAAAAATGTAGGCAACACAAAACACTTCAGAGTATCTGTTGTTTACCCTCTTGATTGGGTGCAGACTGGGAGCTGTGCTCACTGCCCCTGTCCAGTATCACGACAGAGTATCCGACCACTTATCAATAGTTTAGGTAAAAAAAAAAAATCACCACACATAATACACATGTCACGTAAAGATCATACACACAATTTGAATTACTAATTATTGCAGAGAAAATGTAAGAATTTCTTTTTTATTTGCCTTTGATCATTCTTCTTTTAAAAAAAATATTTTTATTGATTTCAAAGAGGAAGAGAGAGATAGATACATCAATGATGAGAGAGAACCATTGAGTGGCTGTCTCCTGCACACCCCACACTGGGGATTGAGCCCAAAACCTGGGCCTGTGCCCTGACCGGGAATCAGAATAAAACCATGACCTCCTGGTTCATAGGTAGACGCTCAACCACTGGGCAACACAGGCTGGGCTGCCCTTGATAATTCTTAAGAAAATTGGAAAAGGGGAGGGAAGGTCCTGAGGATCCAGCAGGAACATCTGTTGAGACTTTCAAAAGCCTCCAGGGCTGTGGTTGAGCGGTGGAAATAGCCTTGGCTCCAATCTAAGAAATTAAGTAACTGTTGAGGGCTGTTTTTTTTTTTTTTTAAATAAACTTAAAAAATAGTTTAGATAAAGATAAAAATTCAAAATTTGTAGTACAGTTTTTACTGAATGCATACCACTTTCACACCATCGTCAAGTTGAAAAATCTAATTCAAGGACCATCTGTAGTCACGATTTCTCCAGTTGATTGTACTCTGCTGTTATCTTGCTGATTGGCCCTCCTTCTCTCCACCTTGCTCTGGCTCACACCCTCCTTCTTTTCTGAATTATTACAAGAGAATTGCCTCTGGCTTTTCTTCCTCCATTCCTTCCCCCTACCTTGCTCTTCGTGCAAAATGCTATTCTAAAGTGAGACAGACCATCATACACTCCCTTAAAATTGTTAATAGATTCCTATAGCATTGGGAAAAAGTGCTAACTTCTTAGCACAACCTAAAGGTTCTTTCTCACGTCCCCTTATCAGCTCCTTGGTGTTGAGCTTGAATCACACTAAGCGCTTCCAGTTCCCTGAGTACCCCAGAAGTGCTCTCCAGTCTTGTTGGCGCTGCCTCACCCCTCTTTTGTCTTCCCTGCCTCCACTCCCTAGACTAGAGTCTGGCTAAGTATCCAGGTAAGTGCTCCTTGTTTTCCCCTTTATCCTGGCTCCAATCATATTGCATTGTAATTTCCCTTTTACGTGTCTGTAAAGTAAGGAGTCTTGAGCTCCTTGAGGGCAAAGATATTTTATTTGTTTTAATATTTCATCAACATCCAGTACAGCAGATACAGAAGGTTTATTCAATCATTGTTGGTGTAGGACTGAATGGGTAACAGATTATAGTAATGTATCAAGCATCCAGACCCTGAGAGAATGGGGCAATGGGTGCTATGGTTCGTCATTGGCAATACAATACAAGGAATTTGAGAAATAGTTGTATCTGTTTCTGGGCTTTCTATGCTCAGGGTTTTTTTTTTTTTTTTTTTTTTTTTTTTAGGTGTTTGTATATGCATTGTGGCTGAGACACTGAGCTGTCGGCAATGATCCCAGAGTAGAGACCCCATGCCTGGGAGTCTGGATGGAGTCATGACTAGCCCATGGCCACTTTGACCTTTACCTGTGATTTGAGAGTGAGGACAAGGGCAGTGATGATGATGGAAAAACACAAAATCTTTTTATCTGTGTCAAGATAGAGAGTTGGGATCTGGGGTGGGGATATGAGTGATGCCTTTATTCTGTACTCATCACAAGGCACATTCCTAGCCCATAATAAGCTTTGTGTGTTCCTGGTTCAAATCACTGAACACTATTAGTTGCTTTCTAAGACTCCGCATGTTTCATTCAAGGCTCACACCATGGAAACATTCAGATTAGATTGTCCTTCCTTTTAAGACCCTCTAGCAGCTTCCTGTTGCATTTGGATCTGAATTCTTTATAATGACCCATGAGGTCTTGCCACATCTGGATCCTGCCTTCCATTCCAGACTCATCTCGTTCCCCTTTCTTTTCAGCCCTTCCTGCCTTGTTTCTGATCTCTCTCCAACTTCAGTATCTCCTCACTGTCCTTCCCTCTGCCAGGAATTACACCCCCTTTGCTCTCTGTATGACTGATTGCTTCTGTTGCTTCGAGTCTCATCTTGACCACACTTTCCAGTGTGCCCTCTCCTGTGCTCCATCTCTGCAGGCATTTAATTTTCTTCATAGCATTTCTGTAATTATGAATGCATCTTTTGGTTTATGTTTTATTGCCACTCTTTCCATGAATGACCTTGGGCAAATTATGTAACCAACTTTCACTCCAGTATCCTAATCTGAAGATGGAAATATTTTTCTTGAGATGTATTACTATACTAGAGGCCTGGTGCATGAAATTTGTGCACTGGGCGGGGGGGGGAGGAGGGGGAAGAGGGTGTCCCTCAGCCCAGCCTGCACCCTCTCTAATCTGGGACCCCTTGGGGATGTCTGAACCGGCAGTCGGACATCCCTCTCACAATCCAGGGCTGCTGGCTCCCAACTGCTCGCCTGCCTGCCTGCCTGATTGCCCCTAACTGCTTTTGCCTGCGAGCCTGATCACCCCCTAACCACTCCCCTGCCAGCCTGATCAACGCCTAACTGCTCCCCTGCCGGCCTGATTGCCCCTAACTGCCCTCCCCTGCCGGCCTGGTCACCCCCAACTTCCCTCCCCTGCTGGCCTGGTCACCCCTAACTGCCCTCCCCTGCAGGACTGGTCCCTCCCAACTACCCTCCCTCCCCTGCAGGCCCGGTCGCCCCCAACTGCCCTCCCCTGCTGGTCATCTTGTGACCACATGGGGGCGGCAATCTTGTGCAAGGGTGTGATGGTCAATTTGCATATTACCTCTTTATTATATAAGATGCCAGGTACTGTGCTAATTACTTAACATGGATTGATTTAGGCCTCCCTGCAGAGAGTACCCAGATTTCCCATGGTCACACAGCTGGTTAATGATGTAGACAGAATTTGAACCCATCCAGTCTGGCTTTAAAGTCCACTCTCTTTACTGTCTGCCAGGCTAAGTGCAGATGTTCATTAAATACATAAATGAGAGCCATCCTCCTGAGCCCTCCCACCTTTTCTCTGATAGCAGGAGCATTTGCCAGCTTTCCACATCCATGCAGAAGTCTGGATGCCCCCCACCTTGCCCCACTTACCCTCCTTGGAAGGAAATGCGGCTTCTCTGGCCCCCTGAAGGCTGGAAACCAAGCTCCAGCCCCCAGGGTGGCTGTGATGAGCTGGATGAAGAAGCCCCCTCCCTCCTCTCCCACCTCTGTGCAGCGGGAGCAGGTTTCAAACAAATACGCTGTGTGTGCTCTGGCCGCATCTGCTGCCTACAAGGAATTTGCTCCTGTTGATCCTTCTTTTCTTTTCCTTGACAAAAGGCAAGAACTGTCGGGGTAGGAAAACCTTTACTCTGAAAACAGAATGGTTAAGTGCATATCTGGCCTTACTGTTGTACTGATCAATTCAGAGGACCCTGGCTCCTGGCAGTGGGGCAGAGGGCTTGGCTCAGTGGGACCAGGATCTGAAGCCCCCTTTCCAGAGTGGTCTGCCCTGAGCCCCTGACCCGAGTGTGAGAGGTGCTGCAGAGACATGGGATTTGTCTTCCGGCTACCGATGACAGATGTTATCACACACACAGGTCCGAGTTTCCATGTCCAGTGCCTGCTTCTCCTCTTTCAAGCAGAGTATATTGGGGGCCTATAGGGATTCCTTTGAGCATCTTTCTAGTTGATGGGCCCCACCTTTGGGGCTTTACCTGCAGTAGCTGCACTCCTCCTTTGTCCTTCATTCTACCAGGTACCACAGGCATGCCTCTGAGTACTAGGCATGCAGCGGGAATCTCTTACATAAATGCATGACCCTCAGTGACTCTCAGAAGACCCTGAGCAAGTCTCTCCTGCAGGGTAAGGGTGTCAGAAAGAGAGGAGGAGGTGTGACTGAAGGCACAAGATCGGGAAATTGTGTATGTGATTAGGAAATAGTGAGCTCATGTGTTTGATTGAAGATAGGATGCCAGTGAGGGGATGTAAGGGTTATTCTCCAGGTGCCCCTTACACCTATGCTTTATGCTTTATTTATTCTTTGCCTTTTTGACTCCTCCTATGGTTCGACTGCAGGGATTCCCTTGCCTGAGATTCCCTGTTGGCATTGGCCAATAGAAGGCATTGCAAGCCTTCTCCCTTACCCCTCCAAGCTGGCTGAGGTTCTGGCAAAGCTACAGTCTTACAATCCTCTAGTGACACATGTCTGTCACATGCTCATCTTGCTTCCCTGCAGCTCTCACAGGGATCTGGCAACACTGTCCCTCACCCTTGCTCCTTTGGGCCTAATGGAAGTTAATGGCTTCCCATTGGTGTTTGGTTCCTGCAGGATTTCCCTTCCCTTGCTGGTTCCTTAAACTGTCCTCGCTCCCCTACAGGTAGTCCCTGACTGAGTTCTCTGTAGTTGCACCTTTTAGTGTGTGTGCCTCCAATTTCCTGATGGAACCTTGACCAACATAGAGAGCACTAGGAGAGTAGACTAGAAATGGATAGAGCTAGTTTTTGAAGAAGAGTGAGGTCTATTTTTTTTAATTCAGGAAACTTGGAAATCATTAAATGTTTCTAAGCACAAGAAGGACTTGAGCAGAGATTGATGGAAGCAGTCAAAATGAAGAGCAGTGGGTACGGGACTGTAAGAGCAGAGATAGGGAGATGGGGAAGTGATATGTGAGAAGTGGAGAAGGGGCCTTTGAAATTGTGCCCCGTCACCAGGACCAGGCTGACCGAGAGAACAGTGGTACCACGAACAGAACTAGGAAAGGCAGGGTGAGTTGCTGCACACTTGCTTTGAGATAAGTTGAAAGTGCCTCAAACCTTTCTCTAAAAATTGTGGTCATGCTTGTCCTCCTTGGAAGAGCTGCGGTAGAAATATCTCATTGGTCACCTCTAAGCCTATTAGAGCTCAGAAACTATCACACAGAGATGGGGCCCTTCTGTGGAGGAGAGGCTCCAGCGCAGGCAACACCCAGTACAATTGTCTTACTTTAGAGCAGTGGTCGGCAAACTCAATAGTCAACAGAGCCAAATATCAACAGTACAACGATTGAAATTTCTTTTGAGAGCCAAATTTTTTAAACTTAAGCTATATAGGTAGGTACATTGTTATTAACTTAATTAGGGTACTCCTAAGGCTTAGGAAGAGCCACACGCAAGGGGCCAAAAAGCCGCATGTGGCTCAAGAGCCGCAGTTTGCCGACCATGGCTTTAGAGAGTTAATCCACAGTGGCCTTTTGGGGCTTGCTGGATAGTAATGAGAGCTCAAGTATTTTTTTTGTAGATGTGGTATTTATTATGAGGATATGTTGTGGGCATGAGGGCTACCTCATTTAGAGAAGACTGAGGAGAAAAGGAGGCTTATTCTGTGCAACACCATAGGCAGCTCTGAGAGTTACGGGTGGAGGTGTGGGAGGCGGGCTTCCTCTGATCATAGGGAAGAGCCTTCTACCGATGGGTTCACTCTGCCAGTTGGTGGGATGAGCCTCTTACAGAGTGGTGAGTACTTGGTCTTGAATGGGATTAAGTTGAAGCTAGATGCTTGTTGTTCCCTGACTATAAAAAGACTTCTTGTATTGTGCTTGAAATTGGGCTGAAGAAAGTCACATCATATTTCATTTCCCTCAGTTCCAGCCTAATGATCCTATGATTCTCCTAACACCTAAACACAGATGCAGAGGTGGGTAGATGGCCACAAGGCTAACCTGGCAGCTGTCCGGGTCCTTGGTCTTTCATTATTGGTATGTTCTGGAGGGGATCTCCGGTGCAGCACTTTGTGGGTAAGAAGTGGAATTATCTTATTTGCTCCTATTCCTCTGCTGTGGTTATCTTGTTTCCTTTTAATAATGCCCCATTTCCTATTAATTCCGATTACCAGTATTCAGATTATATGGGAAATATGTAGAGGAGAGAACAAATGTGCTTTGATTCCATGGTGGTTCTACCAGCTGGGGAGTTTCAAAGATGTCTTTTAAAATCTCATTTGAAGATGTGATCAAGGAAATGGGTGGTGATGAAAGCATGTCTGGAATGTAGAAAGGTGGAAAGTGGTGACTTTCTTGCTAAATGAGGGCATAGAAGAATCTCTTTCTTTGGAGTGAAGGGTGTTAAAAAGATAGATGCATACCTAGAACCACAGTATCTTGAAGGAATTCAGAGTTCTTCTAGCTCAATCTTCCTTTTGATAAATCATACACAATATTTCTAAATCAACTTCAAATTTACAAACTTTTTAAGTGCATGGTCGCATTTTATCTTGTGAGGCAGTTATGGCAAATAAAAACTCTTCCCATTTATAAGAGGGAAGACTTAGAAGGACCAGGTTTCCTGTTCAAGGTCATGCAAATGATAAGTAGATGAGCTGGGTTTGGAACTGTAATTCTATAGTTTTCCTGCCACATCATGAGGGATTTAGATCATAAACTAACACTGTGCCTGGTACTGGCTAAACACTTTACCTTAGCTCATTCAATCCTTACAATAATCCCTATTTTCCAGATGTGGAAATGGAGATGCTCCCTTTAGCCTCTGGCTGGAGGAAAGCATAGACTACAGCTTTGTCTCAAGGTTGTGACAGGCTTACCTTATCTCTAACAATAGGATTAAAAGAAATGTCAGTAGCATTCTGCTCAGGTGAGTATGTGCATGTCTGTGTGAGCCAAGAGCCCTCCCTGAGCTCCACACTCTCTATAACTGCCTGCTGGGCATCTCTACTTAGTTATACCCCAGAAGCTGAAATGTTCCATTTCTCAAACTAGACTCATTATCTTCTCCCTGCACTCCTCCTCCTGTTGCGTTCTCTTGGCCAGTGCCATGATTCAGGCTCAATACACACACCGGGTGTTAGTGTTGAAAACTTCTAGATTCTACTTTGACAATTTTCTTGTGGCTATTTGAGCCTTTCCATTCCCATCGCTGTGCCTTAGGTTAGGCGTTGGCAGTAGATGTCTAATGGAGCCTCTGTGTTCCTTTTCTGTTTCTATAGGTTATAGTTTCCAGAGACAGAGACTTTATCCAATTATTCTCTTTTTCCATAATCTTCATTGGCTTCCTATTCTAGTCATTCATTCCTCAGACGCTAATTGAACAACAGCTAAATGCCAACATTCTTCTAGGTGCTGGGCAGAGTAAGCAAAGCAATTACAAAGCTTGTCCTTGTGTCACTTAAAAAGTGCACACTCTGTAGTCTGGCATTCAAGACCACCTACCATTTGGCTCAGCTCCTCTTTCTGGCCTGTACTGTTTCCCCACACATCTTCAGGTGGTATCCGAATTCCTCCTGGTTACACTGAATGTTCTCAGTGTCCTTTAGTTTGTGCCTAGTTGGGCGGTTCCCTTGACCTGGAGTTCTGCTCACCTGTCCAGATTTCTGTGACCCAGCACAATTGCATCCCTTCTTTGAATTCTTCCTAGATCATGCTCCTCCCCTCATGAATCTAGTTAGCATTAATCTCACCTATACTGTGAGCACAGGGCTTTTGTATGTTATGGTAAAGGTCACAGTCTATATTATTCTATGTGTCTGTCTCCTTAGACTGGGATCCTTGAGCAGAGAAATGTCTTGTGTTTGTATTCTCAGCGCTTTCTCAGTCCCTGGCATATAGTAGGTGCCTAATCAATATTGGCCACTTTGAAATGGTTAGATGTTGAACTTCTTGATAGCTTTCCCCCATCCTGCCATCATCTGCCTCCCCCTTTTCAAAGCTCCTCAATAAGCTTACACAAATAAATCTTGGACACTGGTGTACAAGTTTAGGAAGGCACTTCTGAGCCTCTAGGTGGCAATGTTACTGTGCTCAAAGTGAGGTCGTTGAGTGTGAAGTCAAGAAATTGTATCAATCCTTTAGGGTCCCTGACTTCCTCTGTTCTTTTTCTCCCTCTCTTGCTTCCCTCCCATTCTCCTCCTGTCTTCTTTCCCTATTCTCTCCTACTCTCTCTCCTCCTATCTCCATTTCTGTTCATTTTCATCTCTTCACAGAGTTTTAAAAACACCGAGGTGTAATTGTAAGCCCAGAGGAAAACACACAAGGCCTCCTGAAGGCCCCGCCTCTTCCCTCACACACTTTGTATAGAATTTTAATATTTCTAATAAATTCCATTGAATTTGGAGGTGTGGGTGGATTATGATCTTCAGGGATGGGGAGATAAGAAGCAGTTGTTTTTTGAAGCAGCCGAGGAAATAATTCAAAATGGCTTCAAACATCCACTCCTGGACTTGACATGGGTGCTGGGGGCTGGGCAGAGTGCTTGGCTTGGCCAGGCACATCTGAAGGGGACTTGCTGACCAGGTTTGGGGGTGGAGGTGGGGCAGGGAGCCCAACTCAGGAGGAACCAGAGCAGGAGGGAAATGGGGGGTGGGTAGGAGGTGGGGCACTAAGCTGGATGGAAGCAGCAGGCAGCCCCCCAGAGAGGCAGGGGTGAGGGGGACTTTGCTCTCTGGTAACAAATTTAAATCTCTACCTGCCTGTTTTTCCATAGCACCCACTGCTCTAACAATTCATCCTTTCAAACAGGGGGTTCATGGAGGAAGGAATTGTGATTTAAGCATGAAAAATGTCATTTTGCTTCAGAACAAACTGCCTTTCTGTGTCTTGGCTCCTTTTGTGTGGCTTGGATTTAGGCATATCTGGGAGATCATTTGCCCAATACTAATAGTAAGGCTCACTGTACTGGTTTCTTATGAGATGTAATAGGACTTCCTCTCACTGTGAGAGGAGCACCCACCGAGTGCCTCTGGTTTCTATTTTCTGTCACTAAGAAAATCTCAATCTCTCTCTCTCTCTTTCTCTCTCTACACACACACACACACACACACAAATAAAGAGCCCCTGAATTTCCGCTGATAAATTTCTCTTTCAAACAATTAAAATCCATTCACTTTCTGCTAAATCCCAGTCTTATATTCTTTTCCTGCCTTAGGTTTAAGGTCATTGGTTCAGGAGAGAGGTCCTTTTATTTGCCTGCTATTAATTAATTCTGCTGATCATTAATCTGATTCTTTTCTTTTGCTTTCTAAATGTGAGCTGTATTTTACACTCTTTTCTCCTTCAAATAACTTGTTTATTAGCTATAACTTGGCAGCAGTGGTGGTGGTGGGGGGGCATGAATTTATTGTTGAGTACTTAATTGTACTAATGTTATTTATCATTTTAAAAATATTTGGGTACAACTTTAAAAGAAGTTTAGAGCTCTAGTTGATTTTTCTGTCTCCTCATAAAAATATGTTCCTTTTAAGAGATTTTTAAAAAATTCTGTTCCAAATTCTTTGATCAATGCCATTGATTACTGCCACCCTTCGGGTGTTTGGAGGCCCGTGAGTGAGGGCCATGTTCTGTTCAAACTGCCTGCAGCTGTGTCGCACGACTGTCTGTTGGAGAGTAAACTTCTGCCCCTTCCATGGTTTAAAAATGAGGGAAAATGAATAGAAGCTTCTGTCAGATCGACCTGGAATATGGTCAAAGTCTTGATAGTTCCCCCAACTTCCTAGAACAAAGTAATATTTTTCTTTTCCTTTTCTTGCCTTCTCAGATGGTTTCTCAGACTGTCTTTTTCATGGGCTGGGGCAGGCACCCTCTGAAAGTCCTTGCTGAGTTTCTCCTCTTCTTAAACGATTTATAGGATTCCTTGTAATTTGACCAATGCTCAGGAGGCTTGGGAACCATAGGAGAGTCACTGCCCACCAGTGTGAGCTGTGCAAAGCCTGCCTGCTACGACTCTCTCTGCTAAGTGCATTTCTAGCAATTTTCTAAAAACTTGGCTATAATGAAAATGAAGTTCAGGAGAAGTGATGGGTCTGATGGGCACTGGACAGCTTGAGGTATGGCTGTGGAAGAGGGTTCGGTATGGCTCAGGAGTTGAGACTGTGGGTTTTCAAGTTGGTCAGACTTGGATTCTAAACCCCAGTCTCCTACTGTGTGGCCTCCTTTCGTCATATAAACCAGGGATACTCACCCTACCTCAAAGGGTTCCTCAGAGGATCAGTGAGGTAATACATGTGAGACAGGTAAGGTTCTTTTTTTTGTTGTTGTTAATTTTCACCAGAGGATATTTTTCCCATTGCTTTTCAGAAAGAGAGGAAAGGAGGAAGGGAGGGAGGGAGGGAGAGAAGGAGAGTGAAGGGGAGGGAGGGAGAAAGAGAGAGAGAGAGAGAAACATTGATGTGAGATATCACATTGACTGGTTGCCTCCTGCACACTCCCTGAGAGTGGGGAGCAAACCAGCAACCTAGGTACGTATCCTTGACTGGGAATTGAGCCTGAGACCTTTTGGTTATGGGGCTGATGTTCTATCCACTGGGAAACACTGGCCAGGGCAAGACAGGCAAGGTTCTTAACAGAGTGCCTGAACATGCCAAGTGCTCAGTGTCTGTCTTCTGTAACCTATGATTAAGATGATGAATCTCAAGGCTGGAAATCACCTTAGACATCATCTACCCACTCCTTCCTCTTAGAGCTGAGCAGTAAGACACCCAGGCTGCTGTCCACAGTCACCCTGCCAGTTGATGACAGCAGCTTCTGTTAGAAGGCAGTTCTCTTGACTCCTAACCTAGTATGCCTTCTCCCTCAGTTGCAAGCTCTAGGCCTTCCATTCTATTTTGATGATGGTCATGGGTGGTGACACACTCGTTATGATTACATAGTCATACATCCAATAAATATTTATTGAGCAGATGCAATGACAAGAATACACAGATCCTCTATTCAGTCATCCTATTGTGTCATAGTAGAAATAAAATATGCACCAGTAACTAAGATTCAGAGAACTATAAGTGTTTATTAAATAAGGATTTTAAAAAAGTGCTATGCTGGACAGAGATAAAAGGTCACATTGAGCTGAATGATAAAGTAACACTCAATGAACACTTATTGGGCTCCTGTTATGTACTAGGCACAATGGGGCATATAAACTTTATTTAATTTTTTAAAAATTTAATTTATTGGGGTGACATTGATGAATAAAATTATGCAATTATGCAGGTTTTAGGTATACAATTCTATAATACATCATCTGTATATTGTATCCTTTTTTAAAAATTTATTTTTATTTTATCTTATTTTTGCATACAAGCTGAAAGAGCAGGAACTGTCTCTTATTTATCTTTGAATAGGAAGCATCTAGCATGGTGCAAGCATATTGTAGGTGGACAACAAATATTTGCGATTTGAGGTCTCTTTCTTTCTTTTTTTTTTTAAAATATATTTTATTGATTTTTTACAGAGAGGAAGGGAGAGAGATAGAGAGTTAGAAACATCAATGAGAGAGAAACATCGACCAGCTGCCTCCTGCACATCTCCCACTGGGGATGTGCCTGCAACCCAGGTACATGCCCTTGACCGGAATCGAACCTGGGACCTTTCAGTCCGCAGGCCGACGCTCTATCCACTGAGCCAAACCGGTTTCGGCTGAGGTCTCTTTCTTATACGATTATCTAGGAGTCATCCTGAAAACTAGGGGGCAGCACCACCATTTCTGCTTTTCCTTCCTCTGTTAATTTCTCCAGTTCCATGCCTGGAGGTGCCACAGCAGGGCAGCAGCCCTCAGAAGTTAGCCCTGTGGTGGTTGTCACAATTGCTCTTAGGGAGGACTCTGCTCATAGGTGTTGAACTTCTCCCTGGGGGGCCATTCTCTCCTTTCCATCAAAGCCCTTGTGACCTGCACACCATGCCCATAGCACTCTGTGCTATGCTAATCTGATCAGTGGTTCTGTTTTGTGGTGTTAATGCCCAGCTTGGCTGCTCTGTTAGAAAGCAGGCTGAGGTGTGCTCTGATTTCTACTGGGTTCTGCTAGCTTGGCTGGAGGATTGAGAAGAACGGTGTGAGTAGATTTATTTCTCAAATAATCCTCCCCAGAACCCGGGTTGGCTGTCTTTGTGGAATGAATGGATGTCATCAGTGTCATTGATCTGACCTTTTCCCCCTCTCCTGGTGGATAGTATCTATGGCCTCACTGCTCCGTCCTCCTGGGTGCAGTGAGACAATTTAGACACATTTCTAGGAAACTCCTACCCTTCCCTTTGGCATTTTGGAGAAAGAAAAACATTTTTGACATGAGCACAAAATAATGGGGTTGCAATGTTCCAGACACAATTCTGGGTGTGTGGTCACTGGAGTCCACAGAAAACAATTTGGTGAACACAGTTCTAAAGTGGGCTTTTATTTCTAATGGAGGTTCCTTCTCTGCTGGGAATCCAGCTGACTGGCCGGGTTTTTCAGTGCTTTGTGGGTGGTATAGAAAAGGGAACATTCTGATTTTTCCCTCATCTGCACTGAGGGAAGAATACAGGCTCAGAGGGCTTTCTTTTTAATCTAATACGTTACTGCCGTCAGTGACACTGTATGTTCCTCATGGGGGAGGGGTGGGGAAAGGAGAAGTGCTCAGAAGTGTCAGGCTTCGGTAGCATAATCAATTTTTAAAAGAATAACCTTTATATTGTTTTTTTAATTATAAAATTATACATGTTCATTAGAATAAAATTCAGATATCACATAAATAAAATCAAGAAAGAATTATTAAAATGCCACAATGCTAACAGCTTACAGGTATTCATCTTTTCAGACTTAGCATGGTCACTCTTGGGGTCAGAGGATAGAAATGGTATACTGTTTCTCTGCCATTGATTAAAAAAATCAGAGCTGCTTTATATGAACCAGAGTTAATAATGAAAATATCTGGTACACTTTATTGTATTTACAGAACACACTTAAGTATGTCATCTTATTTAATCTTATAATTACCATCTGATTTAGGTTATTACCTTATTTTATAATAAAAAAACAAAACAAAAAAACAACAAAAAACAACCACTCCGAGACTCAGAAAGGTGGTTCTCAACCTTCCTAATGCTGCGACCCTTTAATACAGTTCCTCATGTTGTGGTGACCCCCAATTTCATTGTTACAAGTTGAACATAATTAAAGCATAGTGATTAATCACAAAAACAATATGTAATTATATATGTGTTTTCTGATGGTCTTAGGCGACCCCTGTGAAAGGGTCGTTCGACCCCCAGGTTGAGAACCGCTGGTATAGTGACTTCTTCCAATTTAGTAGCAGATAAGTGGCAGAGCTGGGGCTTGAACTGAGGTCTTTTGATTTCAGGACTAAAGTACAACTTTCTGGATTGCAGCCACCTCATCATTTTATGGAAACCCTGTCAATCAGTGCTACAATAATGTGTAATAAATCACTTCAAAATTCAGTGGCTCACAACAAGTATTTATGCTATCAGATCTGGGTGTTCAGATTGACTTTAGTTCTGTAGTTAGCTGATCTAACCTCGCCTTGCTTTGCCTGGGTAGATCAGCTTCAGGATTTGGCTTAAGTCTGTGTTTTAGGTTCGTATCTGTTCCATGTGTATTTATTCTAAGGACCAGATAGAAGAGGATGCTTTTTTCAGAGCAGATTACTGAAATACAAGATCTATAATGAACCTCATGAGCCCGTTTAAAGTCTCTGTTTCTACTATGCCTGGTGACATTTCATTGGCCAAAGCAAGTTACATGGCCAAATCCAGGCAATGAATAAGGATATACTACTCACAATAGGAGGAGAAGGGGGAGTGAATAATAAAACAAGCCTTCACAGTGTGGCCTCTTATTCATTGTTCTCCTGCATAGGAAACATACTTATCCTCATTCCAACACCCGTAAATCTCTCATCTAATCTAAAGACTTGAAGTCTAAGATCTTGAAATGATACCAAATCCTGATATGGTTCCTATTGACTGAGACATTTATGAAATAAAGAACAAGTTATTTGTTTTCTAACAACACAACATACAATGTAAACAGGGGCAAAGTAAACTGCAATAAATATTTCCATTTGAAAAAGAGAAGAATGGGAGGTACATTGCAGTCTCTGATCCACAACAATTCTGAAATCCTGTTGTGCAAGTGTAGCCAGCCAGATTTCCTTATTGTGTAGGCATGGAGTATTCTTATACTAGGCCATGAGCTGGCAGCAATAAAGTGCCAGATGGTAAATATTTCAGGCTTTGCGGGCCATGTGGTATCTGCTGCAACTTCTCAACTTCGGGTTACAGCAAAAGCAGCAAAGACAACATGTACATGTATAGGTGTGGTTATGGTCCAATAAAACTTTATTTACTAAATTTTAGGTGAAGGAATAGTTTGGCCCGTAGACCATAGTTTAGGCCCTAGCTCTGCTTCCTCGGAGTGACTCACCAGTCCATTGTTCTCCATGTCTTTTGGCTCCAACTTTCAAGAGATCCTTCCTTTTCCATTATCAATCATGCATGGCCACTTATGAAGAGAACTTTAGAGAATACGCCTTTCTCTCTGGATCAGCAATTTTTCTAGCCTGTGTTCTGCTTATAGACATTTTGGGGCCAGATATTTTGTATATCTCAAACAATCTCAGGTTGATGGCATTTTGCCAATATAGATGTTTCCCAGGTTTTGTGAGTTTCCTAAGTTTGATTTCACTCAACGCCATGTTAGTTACATCTGTAATTCATTTTGAGACATAAGTTTCTCTTGAGACTTAATTTTGGCTACCTTGGTTTTATTAGGCTTCTGTGGGATCATACCTTTTATCTTTCTAGGAGTTCTTTGTTCAGCTGAAAAGAACTGATAGTCATTACTTCAGTTCTTTCACCCACACCCTTGACTTAGTCTTTGTCCTGAGGCTGATAAGATGAGGTGAGAAACCATTTCGTTTTTCAAAACTGCAACTTCTGGAATTTTGGGGCTTTCTATAGTCTCTCAGTTTTGCTGACAATATGGTCAGTTCCTTTAAAAACTCAACTTTATCTTGCAGTACCTCATCCAGCTAGTAACAACCCAATTACTTCATCAACATTCTGCCTGGAAACTTTCTTGCCCAATGCTTCAAATTCATTAGGCACATTTTCTGCCTTTCAGGTTATAACAGATGAGGGTTGTTTTTTTTTTTTTGCCAAAACAATATTTAAAACATTTATTTTTACTTATAGTTGACATATAATATTATAGTATTTTCAGGTATAAGATATAGTGATTTGACATTTATATACCTTACATAGTGATCACCACATTAAATCTAGTAACCATCTGTCACCTTAGTTATATAATATTATCGATTGTATTCACTATACTGTACATCCCTGTGAATTATTTTATAACTGGAAATTTTACTTCTTAATTCCCTTCCCATTTTTTTGTCCAAGCTCACAGATGATTTTTTCCCAAGTACTTCATCACATACTTGATGGAGTTTCCAGCTTTTCATAAAAGTTTCCTCATCATCTGCTGCCTAATCACCAAACCATAGTCACATATCTTAGGAGTTCATTATGGCATTATTCTACTTCTGATACCAGTTTCTCTGTGTGCCAGCTATAGCTACAATAATGCTGCATATTGAACTATCCCCAAACTCATGATTTACAATAACAAGTACTTAGCTCACATTCACAGGTCTCCTGGTTGATTGTCATTCAACTGATCTAGGCTGAGTTCAGCAAGTGACCCAGTTTTAGGATGCACATTAACTGGAGTTGGGTCCATACTGTGATTTAAGTTCAGGTCTTTTCCACATGTGTTTGCTTTCACCCCAGGCAGAAGAGGGGCAGCTGCTGGGGGATAAGCTCTTTTTATAGTGTATCTCTGGAGCTCTACTAGCCCAGCTGAAACACACAGCGCATTGAAAGCTTCTGCCTGCATCATAGCCATTAACATTCTGCTGGACAAAGCAAATTACATGGCCAAGCCTAACATCAGTGGAACAGGGAAGTATAGTATACTCTGTCCACAGTGGGAAGGGTAAGGAATTAGTTTTTTGCTGAATAATAATTCAGATGATAACACTAGAATTTACTTTCAAGATATTGATGTCAAAGAGAAGGAAAAGAAGGACATTTATTAAATGCCTTACTCGAGGCATCTGGGTTTTTTAATTGACATATAATATTGTATTAGTTTCAGGTATGCAATATAATGATTTGACATTTGTTACATTGGAAAATAATCATGATAGTAATTCTAGTTACCGTCTGTCACCATACAGAGTTAATACAATATTATTGACTATAGTCCTTGTGCTGTACATTATATCCCTATGACTTATTGATTTTATAACTAGAAGTTTGAACCTATTGATCCCCTTCATTCATTTCACTCATCCCAAACCCCCTCTTCTCTGGCAATCACCAGTCTGTTCTCTGTACCTATGAGTCTGTCTTTTGTTTGTTTTTTTAGATTCTACATATAAATGAAATCACACAGTATCTGTGTTTGTCTTTCTGACTTATTTCACTTACATAATACCCTCAAAGTGTATCCATGCTGTTGCAAATGGTTAGATTTCATTATTTTTATGGCTGAGTAGTATTTAAATATATATCTCATTATAATTCAATATATAATTTCATTATATATAAGATTTAGCATATATATATATATATACACACACATATATATATACACACATATATATATATATATACACACACACATACACACACACACACACACACATACATACATACATATATCTTTATCAGTATATCCATTGATGAACACTTAGGTTGTTTCCATATCTTGGCTATTGTAAATAATGCTGCAATAAACATGGGGGTGCATATATCTTTTCAAATTAGTATTTTGGATAAATACACAGAAATGGAATTGCTGGATTATATGATAATTCTATGTTTAATTTTTGAGGAACCTCCATACTATATTCCCACAAATGGTGCACAGGTGTTCCCTTTTCTCCAAAACCTCACCAACATTTGTTCTTCTTTTTTTTTTTTTTTTAGAATAATAGCCATTCTAACAGGTGTGGGGTAATATCTCATTGTGATTTTGATTTGCATTTCCCTGATGATTAGTGATGTATAACATCTTTTCATGTACCTAATGACCATATGTATGTCTTTTTTTGAAAAATGTCTACTCAGATCCTCTGCCCAATTTTTAATCAGGTAGTTTATATGTTTGTTTTGTTATTGAGTTGTATGAGTTATATGTTTTAGCTGTTAACCCCTTATTGAATATATGATTTGCAAATATCTTTTCCCATTCAGTAGTTTGCCTTTTCACTTCGTTGTTGGTTTCTTTCACTGTGTAGATACTTTTTGGTTGATGTAGTCCCATTTGCTTGTTTTTGCTTTTGTTTCCTTTGCCTTTGGAGTCAAGTCCAAATCATTGCCAAGATTGATTTCAAGTAGCTTACTTCCTATATTTTCTCCTAGAAGTTTTATGGTTTCTGCTTTTATGTTTAGATTCATTTTGAGTTAATTTTTGTGCATGGTATAAGATCGTTGTCCAGTTTCATTCTTTTGCATGTGGTCGTCCTGTTTTTCCAATACTATTTATTGAAGAGTCTATTCTTTCCTCTTTCCTGGCTCCTTTGTTGTAAATTGATTGACCATATATGCATGGGTTTATTTCTGGGCTCTCTTTTTTATTCCATTAATTCATGTGTCTGTTTTTATGCCAATACCATATTGTTTTGATTACTTTGTAATATAGATTAAAATCAGGAGGCATGCTGCCTTCAGCTTTTTCTTCTTTCTAAACATCGCTTTAGCTGTTTGAGATTTTTTGTGTGGTTCTATACAAATTTTAGGATTGTTTGTTCTATTTCTGTGAAGAATGCCATTGATAGAAATTGCTTTGAATCTCTAGATTGCTTTGGGTAGTATGGAACATCTTTCCATTTCTTTGTGTCTTATTGAATTTCTTTAATCAATGATTTATAGTTTTCCTTATACAGGTCTTTCATCTCCTTCACTAAACTTATTTTTAGGTATTCTATACCTTTTGATGCAATTGTAAATGGGGTTGTTTTCTTTTTCTCCCTCTTTCTGTTAGTTTTTTGTTAGTGTGTAGAAACACAGCAGTCATTTAAAAATATGTTTTTATTTATTTTTAGAGAGAGAGGGAAGGAGAGGGATAGAGAGAAAGATACATTCAACTGCTTTCTGCAAGCCCCCTACTGTGGATCGAGTCCACAACCTGGGCATGTGCCCTGACCAGGAGTTGAACTGGTGATATTTTGGTTCTTGGGTCGACCCTTAATTGCTGAGCCACACTGGCTGGGCCACAATAGGTATTTGTATATTGATGTTTTATCCTTGTAACTTTTCTGAATTTGTTTATTAGCTCTAACAGTTTTTTTTTTTTAGTAGAATGTTAAGGGTTTTCTGCATATAAAATCATGTTGTCAGCAAATAGTGATAGTTCTACGTCTTCCTTTCAAATTTGGATAAATTTCATTTCTTTTTCCTGTCTAATTCCTCTGGTCGGGACTTCCAGTACAATGTTGAATAAAAGTGGTGAAGAGTGAGTATTCTCATCTTCTTTCTAATCTTAAAAACTAAGCTTCCAGTTTTTTACCATTGAGTATGAAGTTAACTGTGCATTGTTAAATATGGCTTTTATTATTTGAGGTGTGTTCCATTTGCACCTATTTGGTTGAGAATGTCTATCATAAATGGATGTTGAATTTTGTAATATGCTTTTTCTGCATTTATTAAGATGATCATATAATTTTTATCCTTTATTTTGTTAATGTGGTGTATCATATTGATGGGTTTGTGGATATTGAACCATCTTGGCATCCCTGGAATAAATCCCACATGATCATGGTGTATGATCCTTTAAATGTATTGTTTAATTCAGTTTGCTAATATTTTATTGAGTATTTTTGTATCTATGGTACTCAGGGATATTGGTCTGTAATGTGTGTGTGTGTGTGTGTGTGTGTGTGTGTGTGGTATTCTTGTTTGGTTTTGGTTTCAGGGTAATGCTAGCCTCATAAAATGAATTTAGAAGTGTTCCTTTCTCTTCAATTTCTTTGAGAGGGTTTAAAAGAGTAGGTATCAAATATTTGAAAGTTTGGTTAGGTTTTTCAATTTAGTCCTCACAACACTATGACCAGTTTTGACCAATGGGACACAAGTGACGCATGCCACTTCTGGATTGTATTTTTAAAAGAAATGGGTGTGCTTTTCCATTGCTCCTTTCCACCTACTGCTGGCTGGGATGTGATGGTGAGAGTTGCAGAACCATTTTTATTCTAAAAATGGAAACCACAAATTGTGATGACAGTTTGCCTTCTCAATCCTGGACTATTATGTGGAGGATCTTAAGTCACATATTTTTTGTACCTTTGTTACAGCAGCTTAGACTGTACATGATACTTCTAAATTGTTACCCAATAGGGGGAAACTATCCTGTTTAAACCACTGCATTTTTGGTTTCTTTGTTAAAGGAACTTAGTTTGTTCCTTAAATAGAGATTCCAATACTACCATTTATGGTTGTTAAAGAGATTAAGTGAGATAATGTGAAAAAAAATAAGAACCCAGCAGAGTTTCTGAATAAATGGCACTTATAATATAATCTATATTTATGATATATTTGGTATACAATATATACATATTTAATTTAACATAAATATAATTACTATAATATAATAATTATTATTATAGTTATTACTAATCAAGAACTGGCAATATTCAGTGCATATTAGCTAGCTGGAGCAAGTGTTCATCCTAGTTCCCCAGGGAGCTCCTCTTTCTTCTGCCTCCATCTCCGCCAACGTAGTAGTCATCATCTTCTTCAGTTGTGGCCCACCTGGATGTCAACTAATTTGTCCATAAATAGTCCTAAGAATAGTGAAGAGTTAGTGGGAGAACTCAGGCCTTGAGTGAGATATGTTGAATATGGTTGGGTTGTTTCATTGGTTTAGCAAATAAAATAGCAGAAGTATTGCCTAGTTTGTCTCTTTGGCACCAACTATTCTGGATTTAAAAGATATGGTTTAATCCCTGCCAGATCCTTCTCAAAGGCCTGTAGGTGGTTCAAGGAAAATTCATCACCATTTCTGGAAAAACAGCCTTACATTTAATAGCCCATGGACAGAAGATCAATAATATCCTCCAGGCATAGGAAGAATAGTCTATTTTCATTATATATTTTGGGTTTATAGAGAGGTGTCATGACACTGACAAGAAGAGTGGCTCTAGGGCCTCAGAGAAAATCTGTCCTCCATTTCTGCAATAAGCATTTATTGAGCATTTTCACAAGCCAGGTGCTTTGTTGGGGATACAGAAATGAATGTGTTTTCTGCCTATAAAGAGTGCACTGTCTAGTAGTTGTAAGAAGGTAATAGATGTAATGCTTAAGAGAATGGACTTCAGAGTCAGTCTAATTGGGTTCAAACCCTGGCTTTAATGCTTAATGGTCTTTTGACAGTGGGCAATTTACTTAACTGATTTGTGCCTCAATTGCTTCTTCTGTCATATGCAGATAATATTGATTTACTTCATAGGGTGGTTGTAAGCATTAAGTTAATATAGATAAAGCCCTTGCAATACTGTCTGATGCATAGTAAGTACCTATTAGATGTTGGCCACTATTATCCACTAGATTGCAAGCTCTTTGAAGACAGGATATCTTGTATGTTCTGCGCACTGCTATATCTTTAACAGCTAGACGAGGGCCTGGAACCAATGAATATTTGCTGACTGCCTTAGGAGCTATTTAATGAATATTTGTTGAATAAATTAGTGATTGAATACAATGGCATTCAAGTTTTTTGTTCCTTTTAGGCCCTCCACCCTCCAAAAAAGAGTGATATTTACTGAGCATTTGCTATATTCCAGACTCAATGCTATTTTTTCCTACACTACAGATAACGTCCCTCCTTTCCCAGATCTCCTCTCTATGAAAGGAAGTACTAAGTACTTATCAAATGGTTTCTGAATTAAGCTTAGTGTCCTGGAAGGCATACTAGCTATTTTTTTCATGGACAGTTCAAGACTTGGGAATTCCAGTGTGTTGCTTTGTTATAATTTGAAGTTCTATAAAGTTCTTTCACATTGAAGACTTCCCATCTTTGCCTGTACTTAGCATCTATGATTAAACTACAGGCCATCATGATAAGCCTGTAACTTCCCAAAGCATTCTTTATTTATTTGTTTGTGGAGATTTTATAATCTAGTTTTTCTTAAGAATACTTTGAACATGGTAACTAAAAACCATCCTATATAACAAAAGCCTAATATGCAAATCGACTGAACGGTGGAATGACTGGTCAGTGGGGGGCGGGGCTGGTGAGCAGGCAGCGCCAGGTCAGCCAAGGCAGGTGCCAACAGGCAGAGGGAGAGGATGGCAATTGGGGGATGGCGGTGACCGGTGGTGGCGGAGGGCAATTGGGGGGCAGGGCCAGCCACTCGCCATCCCCCAATCAACCCGATTGCCTCCTGCAGAGGAGCAGGCCTAATCCATCAGTCGGATATCCCCCAAGGGCTCCTGGACTTCGAGAGGGCACAGGCCAGGCTGAGGAAACCCCCTTCCCCCGAGTGCATGAATTTTCATGCACCGGGCCTCTAGTTTGTAATAAGACTCAGACTCAGTGCTAGTTGATTTCATTTAATCCTCCACAAACTTTATGTTAGTTGTTACTAGCATTACCTTTTACAGATGTGGAAACCGAGGCTCAGAGAAATAAAGTAAGCAACCTGAGATCACACAGATGCTAATTGGTAGATTTGGGATTTGAGCACTGTGCTTTCTTGCTCAGGTGCTTGTGCTTTGAGCCATTGTCTTCTGAAGTCCATGTGGTTGGCCAAGTTGATGACTCCATTCTTGTTCTCACATACATACTAAACTATGTCCCCTTGCACGGGGCCATCTGCAGTGTGCAAAGGAACAGGACATATGGCAAAGAAAACACACAGCAACCTGCATTTGGTGTCTCGGCTTCTGTGTGCTCTTCACACTGTTTATCAGCTGAGAAGTAGAGAGCAAGCTGTGGCTCCCAGTGCTGAACAGTTCATTGCCTTGGCTGCTCCTGTCTTCCTTCATGTTTAGGAAACAGAAGATGTAGTCGAACTTTGAGCTAATGGGTCTGTCCCATTCATTATTTACCCAGGACAGTGCTTTATCACAGAAGCTCCTACGTTTCAACCAAGAGGAAAGCATCTCATTAGTGTCTGGGAGGGTCCAAGGTGAGCAGATGGTTGCTGTTTTCATCTTTTCTTGGACAGAAACACAAATGTCTTGGAGAGTGTGGAGTCTGGAGACTCCAGCAAGCAAGTCAGACAATTGCTCTCCCTGTTCCCTTGCTTATCCTTTGTTAAACACAAAACAAAACCATTTCTAGCTCTTTGTTGTAATGCAGGTGCTGTTGAGTTGGTATTTACATGCAGCATAGTCCTAAAGGAACATGAAAGAGCAGCAGCTCCTAGATGTACCTTGATCTATATATCCTTACTGCCCCCAGCCCTGTCGTCGTATTGAAGACTTCCCTTCTTTGCCTGTACTTAGCATCTATGATTAAATTACAGGCCATCATGATAAGCCTGTAACTTACCAAAGCATTGTTTATTTATTTGTTTGTGGAGATTTTATAAAAGGGGTGAGGCTTGCAGGTGACCCAGTACCTTTAATCATTGGCCAGTAGTATCTATACATAACAAGATGTCATATAGTGTCAGAAGACTCTGGTTAATTAAATTTAGGTATTCTACAGGAACAAATAGCTGGAAAAACCATAACTTCATTAGTTAATATTATCCTCCTGCTGAATGGAAAATAATAATTACAATAATAGTAACCACTGTAAAAACAATAGATAATATTTACTAAGTGATTTTGTATGCCTGTATTGAACTAAGTGCTTTGCATACACTAATTTAGTCATTAGAACAATTGTATGAGATTTTCATGTAACAAAAATTAACCACCTGCTATATGCTCTTCATTGTTCTGGGCATTTGGGATAGAACAATGAACTAAACAGGGAGAATAAACAACAGGTGTAATAAATGTTATATAGTGTGACAAGGTGATGGATATGTGCTATGGAAAAAGAAAAAAGAGAGCAAGGAAAGGAGTAAGCAGAGGGACAGTTTGTAATTTTAAACAAGGTGATCATGGAGGAGGTGATGTTGGATCAAAAACATGACAGAGGTGAAGGTATGAGCTGAAGAGAATGGGAGGAGAGGGCAACAGCAAAGGCTAGAGGTGAGAGCTTTCCAGTTGTTGCAGGAACAGTAGGGGAAGGGAGGTGGCATGGAGTGAACTGGGGAATCAGAATAGGAAATGACCTCAAAGAGGCAATGGAGGGGGCAGAGTGTAGGAGCCATCCAAGGGTTTGAGCAAAAGAATGAAAGACCTGACTTACTCTGGCTGCTGTGGTAGATTTAGTTTATCATTTCTCTTTCATAGCTGAGGGAACTGGGATTTAGATGGGTTCATCTGCCCAAGCTGACAGAGCTGGTAAGTGGAAGAGCAGAAAAGACTTCCAGGTCTACCTGACTTCAAATCCCATGTTTTTCATCACTACACTATATTATCTGTATAGTATACTCACAACCATCCTTCCCTACAAACGGATGACTTTCATTTGCTCCTCATAAGCCTTCCCACTGCTACACTGGCCCCTCCTCTCCCTGCCCAACCATGCTGGGATTCGGTAATTTTTGTTCAATGTTGTAAAAAGCCTTAATCTCTTGCTATCGCCTGGTTGTTTATTTGCAGATTTATGTCATACTAAAAAAGAATTCCTGGAGATTCCATCTTTCTCTTGTTACCCCGCTAAGGTGTGTGTAGAGATTGTGTTTCAGTTCTGTGCCCAATTTTGGACTAGAAGAACAATTCCAGGCATTGGATACTCTTCACATTCTCTTCAGTGGCCCAGGGAGCTGATGGCAGAGGGATCATAGCCACACAGTGGGGAATCAGGGCTCTATTTCATTCCTTTTCCTGAAACTAGCACTTCTGTCTCAGTAGGGGCCCCTTTAATGAATCAATTAAGGAGGGTATTATTATTGGAAGCTGTTTTCAGCCCAATTAAGAACTTGCGACATGTCAGTTGGGATAATAAAAGTGAGTTAAGTCTCAATTTTTCTTTATTAGGGTGTTTATTAGAAGATTGAAATGTTCATTAGGTGGAGTAAAGCGATGCATTCGTCTTCTGCTCATCAGTCGCCCAGTGGAACCTGTATTGCACTCAGGGTTAATGTGGTGGCCTTTCCTGTACACTGAGCTGAGTTCTAGCTCTGCTTCTGTCGCAGGTTTTTGTAGTCTCATAATTACTTGCTCTTTAAAAATGGAAGTTATGACTTTGTTAGTCTTTTTGAGTTGTCTAAACTTAGCTCCTTTAAATTCTTTGTCAGATTGTTTTATAAAATTAATTTAATCTGGGATGAATTTATGTTCCAATGAGTGATTCTGTTGACTGTTTTTCTTAGCATTAGATTTCTTCATATGTTTAGAAATTTTAGTTTTCTGACTAAATATGGGTTATTCATGTCTGTCTCTCTTTCTCTCTTCCATCCCCCTTTACTCATCTTCCCTGCCCAATGGTTTTATCCTTTATTTTATCTTGCTTTGGCATCCTAGGTTAAAACCATTGGATCTCTTGCTCTGAAGGGACACTGAAGTTAGCATAGATCCATTCACTATGTCAGGAGTTACCAAATTCATCTCATGGAGGGGTTGTGTCTGGGTCTTCTCGCCTCTGTATTCCCACAGCTTGCTAAAGGCTCTGGCCATGGGAAGCCTTCCACCACACTCTGGGCCTGAAGCATTGAGCATTCTTGTATTCCTCTGTTGCAAGGGCTAACTTCCTGTTCACAGTTCTTTATATCCAGATCCAGAAGCCAGCAGGCTGTAGCTTCAGCTCAACTCACAATTTTGTATTCTTAATCTATTTCTGCTTCACAGAAACCTTAATCTTGTTATTGATCTTGCCTCTGCCTTTTTTTTTTTACTTTTCATTTTCATATTATATCTTTTATTAGTGAGTGTGTGGAGCAGAGAGTTTTTTACAAAGTGTAAATTCCTTGTGCACTCTTCCCCAGGAATGATTGGTTTCCCTTTAACGGTCTTTCTCTGTTTCTTCTTATCCCAAGTTAATTTTTCAGAAGAGCTTCCAGTATATCCTTCTCTCATCAAAAAATAAGAACCAGATCTATTTTCAAATTAGATCTTGTGTCATCACAATAACTCTAGTTAACATTCTACCAACAGACATAGTTACACTTTTTTCTTGTTATCAAAACTTAGTTTCTTAGCATTTTTTAAAATATAATACAGTATTATTAACGATAGTGGCCATGCTGTACATTATGTCCCCAGGGGTTATTTATTTTACTAGAGGCCCAATGCATAAAATTCATGCAAGAATAGGCCTTCTTTCCCCTGGCTGCTGGCACCGGCTTCCCTCTGGCACCCGGGACCTAGGCTTCCCTCGCAGCCCCGGCTTCGTGAGGAAGGTCGTCCAGAAGGATGTCTGGCCTAATTAGCATATTATGCTGTTATTATTATAGATAACTGGGAGTTTGTACCTTTTGTGACCACCTTCACCCATTTCACCAACCCCACCCCAAACGCCACCTTTGGTAACTGCAAACCCATTCTTTGTATTGATGAACTCTTTTTTATTTAGATTCCACATATTGGTGAGGTCATATGATATTTGTGTGTTTTTTCTGTCTACCTAAATTTAATTAGCATAATACCCTCAAGGTTTATCCATGTTGTTGCAAATGGCAGGATTTCATTCTTTTTAATGGCCAAGTAATATTTCATTATATACGTTTTCTTTATCCATTCATTCATTGATGGACATTTAGGTAGTTTATGTATCTTGGATATTACAAATAATGTTGCACCGAACATGCGGTACATATATATTTTCAAGTTAATATGCTTGTTTCTGTTGGATATATACCCAGAAGTGGAACTGTTGGATATAGTAGTTCTATTTTTAATTTTTGAGGAACCACTGTACTGTTTTTCATAGTGACTGTACCAGTTTACAATTCCATGAACAGTACACATGTTCTTTTTTGTCCACATCCTCACCACTGCTTGTTATTTCTTGTCTTTTTGATAATAGCCATTCTAACAGGGGTAAGGTCATATCTCATTGTGGTTTTAATTTACATTTTTCTGATGGTTAGTGATGTTGAGCACCTTTTATATAGTTGGTGACCATTTGTATGTTTTCTTTGGAAAAATGTCTATTCAAATCCTTTCCCCCATTTTGAATAAAATTTTTCTTTTTCTTTTGCTATTGAGTTTATGAGTTTTTAAAAATATGTACTTTGAATACTAATCCCTTATCAGATATATGATTTGCAAATACTTTCTCTCATTTGGTAGGTTGCTTTTCCATTTTGCTGATTTTTGCTGATGGTTTTCTTTGCTGTGTAGAAATTTTTAGTTTGATGTAGTCCTACTATTTATTTTTGTTTTTGTTGCCTTTGCTTTTGATGTCAACTCTAATAAAAAAATCATTGCCAAGACTGATGTCAAGGAGCTTATGGCCTATATTTTCTGCTAGCAGTTTTATGGTTTCAGGTCTTATGTTAAAGTTTTTAATCCATTTTGAGTTGATTTTGTGTATGGTGTAAGACAGGAGTCCAGTTTCATTCTTTTGCATGAAACTGTCCAGTTTTCTCAACACCACTTAAAAGAGACTGTTTTTCCTATTGTATATTGTTGCCTCCTTTGTTATAAGGTAATTTACCATATATGTGTGGGTGTACTTCAGAACTATTTTTTTTTGTTCCATTAATCTATGTGTCTGTGTTTATGCCAATGCCATACTAATTTTTTGTTAATCCTTAACTGAGGATCTTTTTTCCATTGATTTTTTTTCTTTTTTAGAGAGAGTGGAAGGAGGAAGAAAGGGAGGAAGGGAGGGAGAGAGGGAGGGAGTGAGTTAGGGAAGGGAGAAAGAGAGACAGACAGACAGAGAAACATGGATGTGACAGAGACACATTGATTGGTTGTCTCCTGCACAGGTCATATCAGGGTCAGGGATCAAACCTGAAACCCAGGTACATGCCCTTGACTGGGAATCGAACCCCAGATACTTTGGTGCATGGGCCAACACTCCAACCACTGACTACATCAGCCAGAGCACCAATACCATACTGTTTTGATTACTATGCGTTGTAATATAGTTTAAAATCAGGAAATGTGATATTTCCAGCTTTATTCTTTCACAAGATTGCTTTTACTATTCGGGGTCTTTTGTGGTTCCATATAAATTTTAGGATTCGGATTAGTTCTTAATACTTTTATCTCATGCTCACTCTTCTTTGTGGAACTCTAGTGTGGGCTCTATGTCACTTCTGAATGGTCTAGCCTGAGAACTTCAACGTTCTCTTGACTAACCTAGGTTAGTTTAGGCATGTGAGCTCTGGAGTTTGACTAAGGTCTGAATCTCTGGTTAACCATTAAATGGCCATGAGATCTTGGGTAAGTTCTATTAATTCTATGCCTGAGTTTCCTCATGTGTAAAATAGAAATACTAACTGAACTGGTCTCAGGAATTTATTATAAGGATTAAGTGAGATAATGCCTATGAAGGGTTTAGTTTCTTGACATGAGAGGCACTCACTATAAAAATAAATGATGGCTATAATTCTTATCCTTACATTTACAGATGCCCTGAATAAATCCATTAGGATGGAAAGGTTGTTGGGGAATTTTTCTGAATAAAGCACAGGGGACAATAATGGGCTATTGTGAGCGCACCAAAAGAGTGAGTAAAAATTAGGAAAGAGACCAGAAAGTTATAAAGAAATGTCTGCTGATGCGTTTGTCTCCTAAATCCATTATGGGTTTTAGTAAATCCCCTAATGTGAGTGGCTCTTTAATATTCCAAGTGTAAAATAGGATAAAAACCAGCTTTCTAGTTCTATTGGACCAAATTGAAGCTTAAATCCAAAGGCAGCTGGGGTGCAGTGGAAAGAGCACTATTCTGAGTAAAGAAAGATCTGGGTTTGATCTTGGCTCTACCTCCTTGAATTCGTCATGCCTCTTCTTTAAGCTTTAGTTTCCTTATCTGTAAAATGTGAATGGTAATCTTACTTCTCAGGGCTGTGTTGAGGATGGAATGAGAGAATGTGTGTGTAAATGCATGATACCTAACAAGTGCTCAGTGACTTTTTAAAAAGAGAAAATCAAAGGGATTGATGACAAATGCCCAAAACACTGTCTGTCTGAATCCCAACTTCAACCTACATTTGTGTGATTCTATCTGCAGGCTAGCTACTTTTTGCTTTTCCCTACCTTCAAGGTTTATGCAGGGAAGAAGCAATAGAGCAGTGGTTCCCAAACTTATTTGGCCTACCGCCCCCTTTCCAGAAAAAATATTACTCAGCCCCTGGAAATTAATTTTTTAAAAATTTTAATAGCAGTTACTCATCGCCTCCAAATGCACCTGTGGCCATCACCGCCTCCCTGGATCGCTGCAGCGCCCACCGGGAGGCGGTAGCGCCCACTTTGGGAATCACTGCAATAGAGGGACACTGAGTTGGCAAAGAAGTCCTGTGGCAAAGGTGGTGTAGCCCCATTTCACATCTGTGAGGAAAATGGCTTTCCAAGCTGTGTCAGGTTTTGTATGTTCAGAGGTGGGAGTGACCTACGGACATTCTGAAGACTTGTAGTCAGAGCGCTAGGGGTTGGGGCAGGGAGCTTATTCTACTTTCTCACTCTATGATTTTTTTCTCTCCCAATGTTAAACTCTACTCGGGTGCCTTCTCAATACTGTCTCTTAGAGGAGGCTTTTCCATTCCTTCCTATACTGTCCTCTACCTTAGCCTTCCCCAGTTTTCTTTTTCAAGTCTCCTTTTTCATTCTCTTTGTGTTGAAGCCCATTGTTTATGGAGGGTAGGGAAGTGGACAGTGAATTTATTTCACACATTAGAGCACTTGTCCTCAGCCTGGCTGAATATTAGGACCACTCTACAGAGCAGCTAAGTCAGGGGAAAGGACAGAAAGGCAGGTAGAGCAACACAAGTGACTCTCCCTGGCTAAGAATAGCAATTCCTTTCTCATTTAAACAGTCAAGCTGGTGGGCTTCTTCTCTGGAAACTGAGGAGGCTAGGCAGGGACTGAGAAGGAGAAGGAATGGAACAGGACATGATTTGCTCTTTAATTTCAAAGAAAGCTAGAAATGCCCTTTCTAATGTCCAAAATGTGTCCCTGTCCTTATTCTCACCCAACAGCCCCCAAACTATTAAATTCATGACTCTGAAGTTTAATCCTAACCTCAAAGGATCCAAAATAGGGCAATAATATTTATAATAACCATACTGGGTCACTCTTTTTCTAAAAAAAACGATTTATTGATTTGAGAGAGAGAAAAATCAACTTGTTGTTTCACTTAGTTATGCATTGATTGGTTGCTTCTTGTATGTGCCCTGACCTACCATGGAACCCACAACCTTGGCATATGGGGATGACACTCTAATCAAGTGAGCTGCCCAGCCAGGGCTTTCTGTGGCACTCTTTCAATGAAGCTAGTCTGTGAAGCAGGCTGACTGCAGCAAATCTTCTTTACCGCCCCCCCTTCCCCCCAGAGCTCTGTTGTTTTCATTTGGTTCACAGCATGTAGAGGGCTCCAGGGTGTTAAAAGCTGCCCAGTGGCACCCTAGCCAGTTTTGCTCAGTGGGTAGTGTCGGCCCTCGGACTGAAGGGTCCCCGGTTTGATGGTTTGATGCTAGTCAAGGCACAAACCTCGGTTGCAGGTTTCCCGGCCCTGGTGGAGGTGTGTGCAGGAGGCAACCAATTGATGTGTCTCTCTCACATCAGTGTTTCTCCCTGTCTCTCCCTCTCCCTTCCTCTCTTTCTAAAACCAATGGAAAAATATCCTCGGGAGAGGATTCACCTAAATAAATAAATAAATTCATACATACATACACACACAAATAAAAACGTTGTCCTTAAAAAGCTTCCCAGTGGCTGCAGGGAGAGGCTGGGGGGCCGGGCAGAAGCCCTGACACCAGAATGTGCAGACGGCTCCTCCAAGTCTCCTGGACGCCGAGCCCCTAGTGGTGGCTGCGCAGGTCAGTTGATGAGTTTCACCTGTGCTGCGGGGACGTCAGGGAGTCTGCCCGGCAACCCACCTGCGCAGCTGCAGGAGGGCCTGCTTCCTGTCCGGTCGCGGCCAGGGCCGGAGGCTTCCAGCGTCCAAGGTTTTTCCGGGCTCAGGTCGCCTGCGCTGGTTTCGCATCTTCAAGACACACCGGGCCCCCTGGAGCTTCTCCACAGCAACTCGCTGAAGTTGCCCCCCACTCCTCCCCACCACCACATTCACAGCGAAGGAGAAGCCTGGAGAGGGAAGTGTAGGAGGCCCACAGGTGCAGGTTGTCCGCAGCCTCCACCCGCGCGGAATCATGCTGGTGAGCCCCGGAGCGCAATCAGCTAAGCTCAAAAGGCCCGGAGGCCGAGGGCGGCTGAGAAGATGGTTTTGAAGGTCGTGACTGGAAAGGAGGTTAGAGGGTGGTCGGAGAGTGGAAGAAGGGGCATCCCTGGGTCTATTCCACCCAAACGCTGTGGAGTGTCAGCCTCCCGCCTTATCCTTCACTTTTTTTAGTAAAGAAATAGGGAAGTTAAGCAAAGCATGGGAGGCAGGTCTAAGAATAGGGATGGGGGCTGTTGGGATAAGTTTCTAGGCCCAAGACTGGGGTGCCAGGGCAGCAAACGGAAACGTACTGACCTTCCCTGTCGCTGTAAGTGCTCTGACCAGAACCGCGGTATAGCCCGCCGGCCAGTGCTCCACAGCCAAGCGGACCCTGGGCCTTCTCCAAACCAGGTTGAGAACGTGGCCCCCGCCAGTGCGATAGTTCCTGTTTGTCTTTTCCTTGTTCTTTATTCTTTAGCTTCTAGACCAGTGGTTCTCAACCTTCTTAATGCCGTGACCCTTTAATACAGTTCCTCATGTTGTGGTGACCCCCAATTTCATTGTTAAAAATTGAACATAATTAAAGCATAGTGATTAATCACAAATACAATCTGTAATTATATATGTGTTTTCCGATTGTCTTAGGCGACCCCTGTGAAAGGGTCGTTCGACCCCCAAAGGGGTCGCGACCTACAGGTTGAGAATCGTTGCTCTAGAAGCTTCTTGCCTCCAGCTCCATTTTGCAGTTCTTTGAAAGGAGGCTGTTCACTTTCTGAAGTGTTAAAATTTGTTTCTATCACCAAAACATTTTTTTTTCTGTAATCATTTTTTAACAGTTTTTTTGTCAACGAGGAATGGGATCTGAAGCTGACTGCTCATGGCTTGTGAGACTACAAGACAGACAGGTAAGGCGCCCCTGAACCCTTGGAATTCACTTGTCCTCTCGTCCTAACCGAGGGCCCTGAGTAAGTCACACTCGTGTTTGAGCTCTGCTCCCTTGCACGCAGCTCTCCAATCCAAACACACTTTATTAGGGGGGGAAAAGATACATATTCTTCCAGGAAAGTCTCTGGGGTCGTGGAAGGGTTTGGGGACTTAATAAAATTTCCAGAGAAGTTCCAGGCTAATTATATTGGGAGTCCACAATGGGTGGCAGGCAGTTATGGAACTCACAAGGTAAGTCCACAAAATAAACTGCGGGGGTACTTGGGAAAATAAATTAAGACAAGAAATTCAGACTGTTTTGACCGTCAATCTAAGTGTCACTTTGGTTAAGTAGATAATTATTGTTTTTAATATTTTTAATATTAAAAATCATCAGGGTATCCTCCATTATAAAAAATATTTCAGTGAAAGAAGTAATAGATTCTAGGGCTCCATGATAAAACACTGGCCCAGAAACCGGTCTCTCATTTGCAAGCAACCGGGACATTGAGAAAAAGAGTGTCCTCGAAGGTTTTGTCTCATCCTCCCAAAATTAATTTGTAAAACACTCTATTTGATTGGCTTAAATAATATCAAGTATCTATATAAATTAAGTATACACTCAGAAATATAGAAAGTAACCCATAATGGTTTTCAAGTTCACATGATATAGGATAATCTTCAGTACATAAAAAAAGTTTAAGTTTGTTGGTTTAATGAAAACAGGCATGCCATTATAGTTATCAAAATTAAATGTAATACTTTTATTCTACCTAAGTTTATTAAAAGCCAAATAAGCTCATTATATCTCTGTTACAGTATTTTTCAGCAAGAAAGAGAACTTAAAATGATTTTTGGGTGCTTTTTTAATTTTTTTGAAAGAGAGGAAGGGAGAGATAAATATTGTACACACCCCAACCTGGGACCTAAACCCAAAACCTAGGTATATGCCCTAATTATGAATCAAACCTGAGACCTTTCGGAGCATGGGATGATGCTCCAACCAACTGAGCCACACTGGCCAGGGCAGGATGATGATTGTTTAATGTCTCATGAATTTTCAAGAGTTATCTGAACATAATTGTTAAAAACAAGTAAATTGATGTAAGATAAATATTTATAAATGAACTTTGAAAAATAATTATGCTTTATGGCATGTCTGTTTGAAAAAATAGTTTCTAAAATCTTTAGGAACTTGAAATCTTAAAGTTATACTGAGATAACTTATACTGGATATTCATTTAATACCTAGATCATTTCAAAATAAGATAAAATACTGAAATAGTAATTATTGAACATAGTTTTAACATTTTTGGCTATTCGGTTATTTGATTCTATTGATAAACATGTTTTATGCCACATTGAAAAATTAACTATGAGGAAAAGTATACCTCTAGAAATTATGAAATGTATTTATAAATTTGCCAATCCATAGAATTGACATTTCACAATTGCTTGTTTCTTAGTTTTCTCTAAGTATTAAGAATTCTCAGGGTTAAGAATTCTAATTAATATATTTAACTAAACTACTAGAAATATTAAGGGTAGCATCTTTTTAAAAAAATATATATATTTTATTGATTTTTTACAGAGAGGAAGGGAGAGGGCTAGAGAGTTAGAAACATCGATCAGCTGCCTCCTGCACGCCCCAACTGGGTATGTGCCCACAACCAAGGTACATGCCCTTGACCGGAATCGAACCTGGGACCCTTCAGTCCGCAGGCTGACGCTCTCTCCACTGAGCCAAACCGGTTAGGGCAAGGGTAACAATTTTTGCAAGGAAAGTAGGATGCGTTTTGGTAAGAAGAGCTATCAGATATGCAGATGTGTTTTTATTAAGAGAAAAAGAGAGTGATTTTGTCCTAAACTAAAAGAGAAGGAATCTTGGTTAGGAATTTTATGTGCTAAAGTTGACTAAGATTGGAATAGATATAGTTACGTTTTTTAAAACTTTAATATCAAAAGTACACAGTGCAAAATTGGGATTTGTTTTTCTCTCTGTTAAAAGGACAAAGTTTTCTTGGACTATTGGTCTGCTCTTGATAAGAGATTGTGAAATTTTTTTTTTTTTAATATTTTGGGTTATCCACCTGAAAAGCAAAGGTTTTGTGTATTACTAAAATATTTACTGTGCTTTCACATTGTCTTTATCAGGTCTTTGCTTACGTAGGAAAACCTAGACTTTTCTGTATTAAAAGAGCTAAGTTTTGTTCACAACTGTGCAACCTATATTTGCCTTTACAATCTTTTATTGTCACTTTGGTTAAGTAGATAATTATTGTTTCATAATGATCTTTGATCCTATTTGGTCAGATGTTCAAACCTTTTGACATTTTGACAGTTTCCCCAAATCAAATTCTTTTTTAAAATTTAGGTATAGTTGACATATAACATTTTTTAGTTTCAGGTGTACAGCATAATGATTCAATATTTATATGTATTATGAACTGATCACCATAATTAGTCTTGTTAACATTTGTCACCATACAATAGTTATACATTTTTTTCTTGTGATGAAAACTTTTAAGATTCACTCTCTCAGCAACTTTAAATTATGAATGCATTATTATTAACTACAGTTGCCATGCTATACATGACTTATTTATTTCATAACTGCTCTGCTCTCTGTACGTATGAACTTGGTTTGTTTGTTTTTAGATTCCACATATAAGTGAGATCATAGGGTACTTACCTTTCTCTGACTTTATTTCACTTAGCAAATGCCCTTGAGGTCCATCCATATTGTTACAGGTGGCAAGATTTTATTTTTTTATGTCTGAATAATATATATATATATGTGTGTATGTGTGTGTGTGTATATATATATATATATCACATTTTCTCTATCCATTCATTTGTCAGTGGATACTTAAGCTATTTCCATGTCTTGGCTATTAAAACTAATGCTGAATAAAAATAGGGGTACATATGTCTTTTTGAGTTAATGTTTTCCTTTTCTTTGGATAAATGTTCCAAAATGGAATTGCTGGATCATATAGTATGTCTATTTTAAGTTTTTGAGGAACCTCCATACTGTTTTCCATAGTGGCTGTACCAGTTTACATTCCCACCAACAGTACACAAGGATTCCCTTTACATCCTCACCAACACTTGCTTGTTTCTTATCTTTTTGAGAATAGCCATTCTAACAGGTGGGAGGTGATATCTCATTGTGGTTTTGATTTCTATTTCCCTAATTATTAGCGATGTTGAACACCTTTTTGTGTGTGTACCTGACGGCCGTCTGTATGTCTTCTTTGGAGAAATGTCTATTCAGGTCCTCCTCTCCTTTTTAAATTAGATTATTTTTTGGTTTTTGGTATTTATTTACTTACTATTGAGTTATATGAGTTCTTTATATATTTTGGATATTAGCTCCTTATCAGGTATGATATGCAAATGTCTTCTCCCATTCAGTAGGTTGCCCATTATTTTCAGTTACATTCTTTTATTTGTGCCTGTGTTCTTTGCCTCTGCTCTAAAACAGTTCTCTACTCACCTATCTTAGCTGCTAATCCTATTTTTATGAGGAAGCAGAAAAAATGTCCACCACTTTTTATTGGCCTAGCACAAGTCTGAACTTCCAGGATTGTATTACCCTCAATGAGAGCAGCAGAACCAAAGGCCAGCTTATTGGGAGGCATCGGTAGCACCCTCATGTCCGTGAAATTCATCTGAAGTGCAGCGAAGTAAAGTTGGCAGTACAGCTTTGAACCAAGAAGCTTGGTTCCTCCCTCCACACCCCTTCTATATAGACATTCTGGAACTTCTGTGTTCCTCTCCCACCCCTTTGTCTCTCGCTTTGAACTCTTGTACAAAGTCTGCAGTATGTGGTTTTGTCCTTATTAAATGCTGCCTGCAGTTGTATTATGTCTTCTCCCCAAAATGGCTTCACTTGGAGGTCAGAGGACTCGCTGTCACCACTTTTGTTTTCGACCAAAGGGTCAATGCAGTAGGTAAGCCACCTGTGCTTGCTGGTGGAACAGACTTCCCACAGGTACCTCTTTTCTCCCTTCCACCACTTCCTGCTGGTCTGTCACAGCCTGCTGGTAAAATGCTTAGCAGTGCTGTTTTGACCTGAGTTGGAGAGATGTGACCTGAGGATCATAAAGACCTGGCTGAGGGGAAAACATGACGGAGAAAATGTTGATGCCCAGCTGAGTCACTCACACAGCATTGCATTGTGATGGCATGAGGGATGAGGACTGCTTTTGGGGGACTTGCAGACATTATCTCTTCCCTTTTGAAGGCACCGTGTGTGTGTGGGCAGGAGGATGAGTGAGCTCAGCAGGTACCCTGTGCTTGGGCAAGCTGGCCCTTCAAAGACTCTGAAAGGCCAAACAAAAATGTGCAGAGGCACTGAAGGCTGAAACCAAAGCTTTCCCCCCCAAACTGGAGTTTCCCGAGTGTTTCTCAAAAGAAAGGCTGTGCTAGCAGGTTTGCAGAGGGAGCAAAGATGCTAATGAAGTGCCAACTGGCTGCTTTCAGCCGAGCCTTCTGGGCACCTCGCCACCATCTCGCTTTCTTTCCTACCCATTTATTTATTTATATTCTTAATTAATGGAAATTTCAACTCCCATTAGATCTGGAGGAGTCAGTAATAAACAGCCGGAGCATAGGCAGGCAGTCCTGCTAGGGAAGGGCAGAGGCTCCTCGCTCTGTTCCTGGATTCCAGGCACGTGGCTGGCCTGGGCTCAGGAGAGAAGTCCATATGCTGGTTCAGTGTAGGGGAGCCAGGAGCCCGTGTCTGTGGACCTCTGTGGTATCTGTGAGGCTCTCCTTCTTTTTCTCTTTTGTTCTGTTGGAAATGGGCCATACAGGTTTGAATCCTATCTGGCTGTGCAATCTTGGGCAACTTAATTAACATTTCTGTGTCTCATTCTTCTCTGTTAAAAAAGGTAACAGTACCTACTTCAGAGGTTAGCTGTGGGTCTTAAATCGTAATGGGTGTGAAGCACTTGGCAGGTGCTTAGTTCTCATTGATTGCTCACTGGATGTTAGCTATCCTCCTCCTCATCTGATCACAAGTGCACATACCAACATTGCCCCCGCCCCCCTCCCCCCCCCCCCCCCCCCCCCTCCCCGTGCCTCAAGCAGCCTGGTGGAAGCTCTGGGTTCTGGCACCTGGTTTGGGGATGACATTATGAGTCGGGTTCAGGTGAGGTTTTTGAACGCATAGTCTTGAATCTTGGCATCACTTCTGAAGCCTGAAAACCTCTGTATGAGTGTAATCTTTTAAGCCAAAAAGCCACTGAGGGATTGAGACCTGGTGGAGTGATAAGAACTGGAAGAAGTAATTGATACCCCATAGCATGGGGAAAGCTTCCCTGCCCAGGTTTAACCCTTTGAGTGCCAACCAATATCCTAGGAACTATGCTAAAATTGCCAAGGCATTTTTGCTGATTTTACAGTTTAGGAAAAAAATTATGAATCGCAAGTAAATGAAGTTAGATATTCAAAAACTTAAGGAAACCTTTACTACATTTGTTTTCATCTTTGACATATTTAGCAATATCATCATCACTAATAAAAGCAGACTTAGAACTGGACGTCAAAGCGCTCCTGGCACTTTTGGTGAAAGACAGGAGGAGCGCAATCGCTCTAGGGCAGGGGTGGGCAAACTTTTTGACTCGAGGGCCACAATGGGTTCTTAAACTGGACCGGAGGGCCGGAACAAAAGCATGGATGGAGTGTTTGTGTGAACTAATATAAATTCAAAGTAAACATCATTACATAAAAGGGTATCGTCTTTTTTTTTTTTTAGTTTTATTCATTTCAAACGGGCTGGATCCGGCCCGCGGGCTATAGTTTGCCCAGGGCTGCTCTAGGGGTTAAAGGAAGGCTTCAGTGGGCTCTCAGATGGCCAGGCCCAGCCCTATGGAGGCAAGGGCAGGAGCAGGAGTGATTGGAGTGACAATCTGATGTCACACCTTCTTGATTTGGCTCCTGGCTCCATAATCTAGTGCCTATGGGACCTAGTACCAAGCTCATAAACTTTTTAAGCCTCTGTTTCCTGACATGAAAAAGGACCATGAAAATAACAGTGTACTCCTAGAGCTATTGAGAAAATGACATGAGATAACATACAAAGTGATTAATAGAATGCCTGGCAAGTTCTCAGAAACGATTAGCTAGCTGCTATGATTAGACTGGTTTTATGTATTCCTGTATTCTCAATGCCTATCAGTGTCTGCTTATAGAAATATTTGTTAAATGATCAAATGGAGAATGGGAAACTTAGAACAACTCAGCAATCTTTCTGAGCCTGCTAGCCCTAATGGAGGAGGTTCTGTGAGATGGCCTTGAGTGCCACTTTCAGATCAAAGCATGGGGATTCTGTGCCAGATTCACAGATGCCTCCTGGGCCTGAGAGTAGAAGGTTGTTTTCACCTGAAGGGAGAAACTTCTTTTCCTCTTTTTTTGAAAGGTGACATTATGCGTTGACAAAGAACAAAGTAGTCAAGGTCCCAGGTGTCACTGGAGAGAAAATTTTAAACTGCTGCATTTGAGTCTTAAATTACTAGCACCTTTTTGGCTAAGAAGGATCTGCTAGTTATCTGGGCTATGCTGTTGGATTTCTTTTCTAAAGGGAAGGGGCGACTCAAAAGGTGAGCCAGACACAAGTCAGTATCAAGGAAGACCTGAGCACAATTGGGGGTGAATTATTATTCCATCTGGTAAATCTTTGCTCCCGCCTCACCTTGGCTACCTCATTCACTTTGTGGCTCACCTAATCTCAGATAGGACACAGCAGAAATAGAAAAGGTCCCTGGAAGGGCCGAACAGATGGATATAAGGGAAGGGGTGACTTCCACACCAAGAAAGATGAAATATTTCGCTCTGAAAGAAGCAGAGGAAAAGGGTGAACACTCTTTGGAGATGGTGCGTGTTATGAATGGGGAGTAGCAAGCCGATTGCAGGCTCCCTCTCACCCTTTCCTCTAACTGGAGAAAGAAGCCGCACTTGACAAAATAAAAAAGGAACAAATTTAGAGCCCGTGAAAGCAAATGCTCTCCACACAATGTATAATTAACCTGTGAGGGAACCTAACCGGCTCGCTATTAACTGAGGCAAGCGGTTAGCTGGGCTCTCGCATGGTGAGAAGAATAACAGCCCTTTTGGCAGTTAAACTGGTTAAGGCTGCAATTCCTGAGGTCATTCATCCTCTCCTGCCAGGCGTGAAATAATCACCGGGTTGGAAAATGGAGCATCTCCTGGGATGCAAGAGCTGGGAGGTGAGATCAGCATCTCGATGGAGAGGAAGGATATAGGCACTGCCGGTGGCTGTGGAAACCATCCAGGGAAGCTAGGAGACTTGACTGGGGTCACAGAACTCCAGCTTCCTGGCTCCTCAGCCATACCCTCTCTATTACAGCACCTGGGCCCAGGAGCCAGAGCCTCAAGCACTGACTCTTGCCTCTGCCTTGCTCTTCACCCCACTCTGTGCTCACTGCACTGTCAGTAGGCAGTTGCAATCATCAGGACAAGGTGATCTGGGGCCTGTTCAGTGTCTGTTAGTTCTGGGCAAGAATTCTGACCCACTTTATATCCCTGTGATCTCAAGTCTTCAGCAAAGAATAAGGCACTAGTGTAGACAAAGTAAAGGAAAGTGTGTTTTTTAGGAGGAGGTTAGTATTACCATTTCAGATGCTGTCTTCACTTCCTAGGTGTATGACCTTGGGCACCTTATTTTTTGTCTCTGAATCTCAGTTTCTTTATTTTACTATTACCTTCTTCATATATACGTGAGGGTTAAATGAGTCAATACTGAAATGCATTTAGCATACAATAGCATACAGTCACCATTTAAAAACTGGTAGCTGAAATAATGATTAGATCTAGAATTAGCATGAGCTGCCCTGATAGGAGAAAACCTTGCTTTAATCTTTTAGATTTATTATCCCTCCATTCATCCACCCATACATCCTTCTATCCATCCATCCTTTTACCTTCTCATTTACTCCGTAAATACTTTTTGAGCACCTAGTATGCACTGTGTTAGATACTAGATATAGAGAGGTACATGATATATAGTCCTATCCTGTTGGAGTTCACAATTAAGTAGAGAAACAGTCATCCAAAAAGCAAAACAAAAACCGCCCTGCAGTTATGTGATACATGATGCATCAGAGGTGGAGATCTATAACGTATTGTGGGATCATAGGAGGAGCCTTTGTCTATTAAATATCTATTAGGCTCTAGATACAGTATGTGTTAAGCACTGTGAGAGACATTCATCACATTACTTGTCAAGTAATTCCCACCCTCAGGAAAAGTGACATCTTGGAAAGGCTTTGCTACTTATTGGGAATCCCAGAAAACATCCCAAGACTGAGCTTGCCTTCACATTGTCATCAAACATAGCTCCAAGGGATTCTGTTTGTTACCAGAGAATGTTCTGAATCACTCAAAAGTGTTTCAAGATGGCTTTTGTTGTCTTGGTGAAAGATGCTGGTCAAGAAGCCCCAGAAAAGACCCTGGAAGGTAGCCAGGGTACTTCTAAGAATTCATAGGCCCTGGACACTCTTACATTTGAGGCCTTACCCTAGATCTTACCAAACATCCCCAGCATACTATACCATGTGAAATGCCTCCATGCTCCACAATAGATTCAGCTATTTTTCTTTGTTGCTATAAAATTATTTCCTAATTTGGGTTTTAAAATTATTTGTGATGAGTGATTTTTGGAAAGTACATGATTATTCAAGAATTCTCCTGGGATGAGAAAACTTAAATGCTTTTCCAATATAATGACTTTTTTTTGATGAATACTAAATTAGACAATTAATGAAGTTGACATCATATTACATCTTGTAGACATCCAATTAAACACTAAATAATTTTAGTTTTATACTTTCTTTTTATATTTGGAGCCACTTCCTTTTGTTTTGGTTTTCAGACCTAAGATGCTTCTATGAGCCCCTGAGAAGCTCTTAGCCTGGCAGCCTGGCACCTCTGGGTGGAGGAGCTGTGGGGCAGGAGCAGGGTCTCCTCAGCCCAGCCCCAACCTGTGCCTCATCCTTGAGGACCCCTGAGGGAGATCTGATGAGGTGAAACCCCCTGGGGCCGCTTTTAGTGAGCCACATTAGAGTAGATTTTAGGTCCCATGGCTGGGTAGTAACCTGTGAGGCACTTGGTGGGGCCTTTCCCCAGCTCTCAAAGGAAGCTGGATTCTCTCTTCTCTTGGCACATCTTCCTTCCTCTTTGCCTTTCCCCTGTTCTGTTTTTAAAAAGTTCTCTCTTCCTTTCCTTTTCTCTTAACTAGAACTTTGTCCATGGCTCCCCTAGACCTGCCCCTCTCTGCTTGTGCCACTCAAGTAATTTCTGACCCCAGTGAAAGCACCATGTAGGGAGAGATGGCTACAAAGCCAGCACTTACAGAATTAAAGACAGGTATGGAGACACTTTGATTAAAGCTGGAAATACAAAGTGTTTGCCACGTATTTCTTTAAAACCAGTGTCCTAATATTCTTTTAGAGTAGCTGGTGTGAAATGAGCGGCTGAACTTGCGTCCTTGCTAAAGTTTTACTGAGCCAAGAGACTGCTGGAGGTTTCTTGTTAGACTGTATTAATAGCTTCCTTTGCTCCATCGCTCTTGTTCTGCACAGAGCGCCCTTCTCCTTGCTGCCTCGTGGCTGCATCCCTCACATCTCAGCTGCGAGTCACCTCCCAGTGAACCCATTATGACCTCCCTGGGATGATCTGAGTGCTCTTTTTTTGGTGCTCTTACTGACTTGCACAGCGTTCACACATCCATGAAAGCAATGCCCATCTTTTGTCATGATGGTTTGTTTAATTGGCACATCTGACTCCCACAGTAAACTCTTTGTGGACAAAGACTCCCCCAGCCTCCATCCTTGAATATCTTTAGCTCTGAGCACAACAGTTGGCACATAGTAGGGTCTAAAGCAGTGGTTCTCAACCTGTGGGTCACGACCCCTTTGGCAGTCGAACGACCCTTTCACAGTGGTCGCCTAAGACCATCATGCATATCAGATATTTACATTACGATTCATAACAGTAGCAACATTACAGTTATGAAGTAGCAACGAAAATAATTTCATGGTTGGGTCACAACATGAGGAACTGTATTTAAAGGGCCAGAAGGTTGAGAACCACTGTGTCTAAAGGAATGAGCTCACTGGCTGGAAATCCTGGACCCTTCTTTTTGCACTGATTTTGAGACCTTTTCAACTTTGCCTACCCAAGCCAGGAAAGACTGCCTGCTTGGTCCTTCTTTAAGAAGAAGCCTTGATAAATACCCCCCACAGTGCAGGGTCCCTTTCCTCCAGATGTCTCCAAACCATGAGTCATCAGCTCCAGGATCAACTATCATCGTAGATTAAAAAAAAAAAAAATGGGATAAAGAAGCAAAGGTGCAAATAGGAATAAATACGTATAGCTATAAAAGTGAAATAAATCAATATCACCTCTCTTTGACCAGAGATGCTTAATAGGCAGAGACCACTGCCAGATTGTAAAAAAATGTGTTTAACAGGCGGCGAGGGCAAATTTAAGATGCTGGAATAAATAGCCCAACTGCTTTTCTCAGCTTAGAATAAAATAACTTTTTCTTTGGCATTAGATGCATTTGTGGGATTTGATTCTGGAAGTGCTTGCCGTGCTTCCAGGACTTAGAGAGCATGAGCTGTTCAGGTCACTGGCTACTTTCAGCTGGGGTTGGGGATACCTGTTTAGGTTCTCTCATTAGCCTGGGAGGCCCCAGAAGTGCATTACTAGCCCCTTAATTGCCTTATCTCATTTACTCTCATCCTGGTTAGAATAGGAGAAAGCACCTGGTGACACTCCTGTCTACCTTTCCAATCTTCTCTTCAACTCCTTTACAGATATTTCTCCCTCATGTCCTCTGCCCAGGCCTCACTGGTCATCTTGGGCCTTCCCTGGATGCTCCATGTGTGTTCTTACTTCTGTGTGTGTCTCTCTGTCAGCCTTGGACGTCCTTTCCCCCCGCCTTGCATGTGGGGCTTGTTTTTCAGAGGTCATCCCACTTGAATGTATGTGCTCCTCAGGCTGGGAACCCTTCCTTCCTGGAGGAACTGTTTTTTTAAAAATATATTTTATTGATTTTTTTTACAGAGAGGAAGGGAGAGGGATAAAGAGTTAGAAACATCGATGAGAGAGAAACACCGATCAGCTGCCTCCTGCACACCCGCTACTGGGGATGTGCCCACAACCAAGGTACATGCCCTTGACCGGAATCGAACCTGGGACCCTTCAGTCTGCAGGCCAACGCTCTATCCACTGAGCCAAACCGGTTAGGGCCTGGAGGAACTGGTTTAATCTTTGATCCTATGTGGCCTTTTCCATCCCTTAATTATGACTCTTACCATGTTCTGTAATAGTTTATACAATGATTGTAATAATTAACCTATCAGCAAATTCTATCGGCACTACTTTCAGAATACTGTATCCAAAATTTGACCACTTCCCACCACACCACCTCTACCACTCCAGGTCATGCTTACTGACCTCCCTTTGACCTGGTCTACTTGCCTCTATGTTTGCCTCCCTACAGTATACCTTCCACATAGGAGCTAGACTGATCCTTATGAAAGATGAATTAAATTGTGACTTCTCTGCTCAGAACCTTCAGTGCTTCCCATGTGTTCGTGTTTTCCAGAGAAACAGAACCCATAGGATATGTGTATATATAGATAAGGAGATTTAGTATAAAGGATTGGCTCTCATGATTATGGAGATTGGCCAGTTCAAAGTTTGCAGCATGGGCCAGTAGCCTTGAGACAGAAGAGAGGAGATGGTGTAGTTCTAGTCCCAAGGCCTGCAGCCTTGAGAACCAGGAGAGCCAGGAGTACCAGGAAGCCTAAGGGAAGTCCGCTGGGGAATTACCTCCTGTTCAGGGAAGCTGGTTCTTCTATTCAGGTTTTCAACTAATTGGATGAGGCCCACCCACATTATAAGGGGCAGCCTGCTTACTCAGAGTTCACTGATTTAAATGTTAATTGCAACCAAAAATATACCCTCCAAGTTGACACATAAACCATCAAGCCATGTCACTTGGTCCTCATCATGTTCCCATCCAGCCCTGAGTGAACAACCTCTGCCTATTTCTCTTCTACTCTGTCCCTGTGTCCCAGCGATTGCGGCTTCCTTGCTGTTCTTTAAGTGTAGATGGCATGCTCCTGCTTCACGGCCCTTCTCTCTGCTCTCAGAACACTTAGAGGAATGTTATCCTCCCAGATGTTTGCATTTTTCTCTTCTTTTCCACCCAGATGCTCGTATTTAAATGACACCTCCTCACAGAGGCCTACCCTGATCTATTTTTTCTCTCACATTATTTCCTGGCCCCTGTCATCCTCTAGTCCCTTAATCTGCTTTATATTTTTTTATGATTTTTACCCAAAACTAGATAATGCATTTATTCATTTTCTAGATGATGATGATGATAGTTTCAAAGGGTTGTTGGAGGTTTAATACCAGCCTCTATAATAAAAGCCTAATATGCTAAGTGTCCAGTTCACCGGTCGGTCCTTCAACCAATCAGAGCGTAATATGCTAATGATATGCTAAGGCTGCTCAACTGCTCGCTATGACATGCACTGACCACCAGGGGGGCAGACAGTCAACCGGTCGACCAGTCCCTATGACATGCAGTGACCACCAGGGGGCAGATACTCTGACCAGTAGGTTAGCTTGCTGCTGGGATCCAGCCCATCAGGACTGAAAGAGATGGGCCGGACATGCCTGGAGCCCTCCCGAGGTTCCTTGCTGGCTGGCCAACCTCCTGTGTCCCTCCCTGACCCTGGTTGTGCACAGGTGGGTCCCTCAGCCTGGCCTGCACCCTCTCATAATCTAGGACCCCTCAGGGGATGTCAGAGAGCCAGTTTTGGCCCGATCCCACAGGCCAGGCTGAGGGACCCCACTGGTGCACAAATTCGTGCACCGGGCCTCTAGTAAAACATATAAACACATAGAAATTTTTAAATAAGTCTTGTTTCATGAAAAATAAAAAATATATATATATATATATATATATATATATATATATATATTTTGAAGGTAGATCCCATAGGAATTTTTGATGGATTTGAAGTGGTACATAGGATAAAACGTGATTTTTTATTTTACTTTATTTTTTGCTGGAGTAGATAATTGAATGATTAGACTCAAAGAAAGGGAGAGGACATAGGAAAAAGCTTTGGGAAATCAATCCACTTTAGATATTAAGTTTAGATATCCCAGTAGATATGTTGAATAGGAAGTTGTATAGAGAAGTCTGAAGTTCAAGGGAGAAGACAGAGTTAATGATGTATACTTTGGAATAATCAGCAAAACACAGGAATTAAAGCCATATGAATGGCTGAGGTTATGTAGGGAATGAAGATAGAGAGGAAAAAAGGAGAGAGAAAACTTCAGTCCTGGCGCACCTCAATATTTGGAGGTTGGGAAGAGGAGGAGCCAGCAAAGGAGACTGAGAAGTGGCAGTGATGTGGGAAGAAAACAGGAAGATGTGGTATCTTTAAAGTCAAGTTAAAAGTCCATTTTAAGGAGGGAGTGATCAATTGCCCGCATCAAATGTCTCCAGGTGGTCAAGTAAGGTGAAAGTTGAGAATTGACTGTTGGGGTCAATGCAAGATACATATAAGAATGCTCATAGAAGCACTGTTTATTTTTAGCAAAATATTGGAAGCGTTCCCAAATGTGTCTCAACAGGAGAATGGGTAAATACATTGTAGTATATTTGCACACTGGAATTCTATTGATTTGAAGAAATGAATGAGCTAGAGCAGGGGTCCTCAAACTTTTTAAACAGGGGGCCCGTTCACTGTCCCTCAGACCGTTGGAGGGCTGGGCTATAGTTTTTAAAAAAACTATGAACAAATTTCTATGCACACTGCACATATCTTATTTTGAAGTAAAAAAACAAAACGGGAACAAATACAATATTTGTATTTGCATGTGGTCCGCGGGCCGTAGTTTGAAGACCCTTGAGCTAGAGTCACATGGATGAATTCTGCAGACATGGTAGTAAGGGAAAAAGTTGAATAAGAATATGTGCAGTTTAGTACCATTTATAAAGTTTAAAGCATGCAAAACAAACTTATATTGCGTAGAGGAACCTATATGGTAAAAGTATAAAGAAATGAAATGAAACATACTGAATTCAGGATACCAATTGCTTTAACAGTGGGAGAAGAGGAAGTGATTTGGGAGGGATACACAGGAGACAGTCAACAATTTTGGCAATATACTTGATCTTTGAACAACAAAGGGGTTAGGAGCTCTGACATCCCCCAAGCAGTTGAATATCTATGTGTAACTTTTGATTTCCAAAATCTTAACTAATAATAGCTATTGTTGACTAGAAGCCTTATGGATAGCATAACCAGTCAATTAATACATATTTTCTGTTATGTGTATTATATACTCTATTCTTACAGTAAAGTAGACAAGAAAAAACAAAATGTTAAGAAAATCATAAAGAGAAAGTCCATTTACTGTATTTATTGAAAAAAATTCACAAAGAAGTGACCCACACATTTCAAACCTGTGTTGTTAAAGGGTCAACTATATATTGCTTTTTTTTAGCTTGGTAGTGGATACACAAGTTATACTGAATTATTTATATTTTTTGTATAGTCTAGATATTGCCTAAGAAATTCTAAATGAAAAGAGACAATTCAAGACATTGAGTTTGTCAGTGTGTAAGTCATTTGTGACCTGGACAAAAGCACGGTGAAGTGTTTCGTGGCTAGCAGATTGAAGTGGGTTTAAGAGGAAAGAGGGAGAAAGTGAAAATGATGAATACAGCCAACTCTTTAGATAAGTTTTCGCATGGTGGGGGGCAGAGATTTGGAGTAGTAGCTGGAGGAGGATGTCCGATAAAGGAGGGTTTGATTGACTCCAAATGTAAAGTTTGCCAAGGCCAAGTAGGGTACAAAATTAAAGTACAGTTTATTTATCCTCAGCAGATATCCAAGCCCCCTCCCTCATTTTCCTTTGGTGTTTTGGCATGTGACTATTGGTGTTCATTAGCATCTTCACCAAAGGACGATGAACTCAAATCAGTCCCTTTGGATACTGCTGAAAATAATTTAGTAAAAGCCTCAGTTGGGAAGGAGTTGGAAACAACTCATTTAAATGAGGTTTGGGATTACATGTGAATTATTATAGATGGAGCGTTGAATAAAAAACATCACACAGAATGTGCACATTATTTCAGGTGTTTTAGAGTTATGTTTTCTAGAATTAGGAAGGTTGTTCAAAATGGTGTGCAATGGCCACTTATAACCATAATTTTCAAGAAAACTTCTTGAAGAAGATGGATTCAGGGAGGCTTTTAATATAATTGTTATTCTGCCTATAAGGTCTAGTATCATGAGGAAATGGGCAATGGGCTGTTGTACTGACTATTGTTGTTTTGCTAGTATCTGATGTGGATTTATAAAGATCCTTTCACCCCATTTCCTGGAGATCATTTAGACCAACAATGCCCATTAGCAAGATATTGATTATAATAATAGAATATAAATGGTACTGAATACAATTTACAGAGACCTATTGTGTGCCATGTACTGTTGTAAGTATTCTGGCCAATTTTTATTAAACTCTTACAACTTCCATGCAGAGTAGGTCTTATTGTACCCATTTTATAGATGAGGAAACAGAAGCAGAATGGAGTTCCATAAATAGTAAGTTCCAGAACTGGGATTGGAACTCAAGATGTCTAATTCCAAAGCCTTCTCACTCCAGTTTTCTGTGCAACCTCTAAGAATGGCAGAGACTAGACTAGACACAGAGTCAATTTATTTAACATTCTTCTTGGACTACAGTTCCTGACTAGGAAGGCCAGTCTTCCCCTTGCTTTGTAATGTTTTGTGTTCCTAGTGAATATGACACAGTATGGGTAGGAGTGAATGACTACCGTGGGAAACATAGCACTGCATCAGTTGGAAGTTTTGAAGATCTGCAGTGAATTGGGAATAAAACTGTGTCCTCACATTTTGAGGTCTTTTACTTCATAGAACATCCCGTGTTTCTAAAACATCCACAGAGACTGTTGTTTTCTTTATTATTTAAATAAGCAAGTGTCCTAGTTTCAAGGGGAAGAGATTTGTTGTTTTCATCAAATTTACTGCACATCTGTTTAAAGAATGTGGCAACAGTATGCATAAATCTCCAATCAAAGATTACAGAACAAGCCAATTTTATATTAAAAATGTATGGCCAGACACAATGTGCTGAAATTATGAAATTACTACGTGGTGCCTTTTCTGCTCTGCTTATATGGACTGTTTAGCCCCAAATTAAATCTTGTACAAAAATATACCAGACAAAAGAAGTTAAACTTGGCCTGAAACAATTAAACTGATGTTATAATAGTGTGTCTGTATAATGTGCCAACACTGCAAATATATTTTTATAACAATAGAATTTTTATAATATCTTAGATTTTGAAACATTCAAATTATATATGCCATTGCATATAATGATGTTTCATGGATATTGGATAATATCATAATACAGAAGAATTTTAAAACTCCTTTAGTAGAAAATCTTCAAATGTTTTATAAGCAACAAGGAATCCCCCTTTGGAGATTTCTAGAGTTAATTGGTACTTTGTTTCTTTTGGGTAAGATCAGAAAATAGGAACATCATCATCTTTCATGGACTATCACCACTACACCAACATTGATATTTATGACTGCCTTTTAATTACAAGTACATTATTAGTCATCTTCTATACATTAAATCTCAAAGTGGCCCTATGATTATCCTTATTAGCCCATTTTATGGATTGAGAAATTGAGGTTTGGAAACATTAATTAATTTGCTGTAGGTTACATAGCCAAGATCTATGCCCTTGAGAAGCTTGCACATCTGCAACATTTGACAATTTACAGCATTATTTTATTTAGCTGCATCATCTTGGGGGGATCCTTTAAATAAGGATCCATTGCTATGCTATAGATGAGATGTTCCATCTATTGCTCTGTTATAGATGAGATGTTGCAGGCAAAAAAGCCAAGTGGCCCTCTTAAGGTTACCAGTGGTGGAGCCTGGCCTTTGGATTACTGTTCTGACTAGTGTTTTCCATCAAACTTCACAGAAAGCTTCACCTTGAAAAGAAAGCCCTTTATTGATTGGGCCTGTGATGCAACTCCAGAGGAGATGTGAGTGACAGAGGTGTTTGTGGGGAGTGGAAAGAGTTAAGAGTCTGCCCTCTACACACCAATAGCCCTCTAGCCTCCATTTTGAGGATTTAACTCAGGAATCTCCTCCCCCAAGAGGCTTCTCCCTACCCCCTTATGCTGGATTAGATGCCTCATTTCTGATACAATCTCTATCATTATCAATGCCCTCTTCTATCAATAGCCTCTTATTACCTCTGTCTTTAAGCTTGCCACATCATGTGATCTCCTTTTTATAGAAAGCCTCCACCAACAGCACTCAACTCTGAGACACTTTCCAGCAAGACTCATGTCTTATTCACCATCACATCCTCAGCTTCTTTCATGATACCTGCACATAGAAGACTCTCGATAAATATTCAGAGAATGATTGAGATAACAGGAACTGAATTAGGTCAGTGCTGTGGGGAATAACATGAAGGCATGGATTCCAGAAGCCTCATGATAGAGAATTGACAAGCATTTGCACACTTTCTAGTGTATGTTTTAGGTGAGATTACTATTTTATCAGCAGAAACACAGAAAACAAATGGAGGCACAGCGAAGAAAATTGATTAGTTCAGGACTGAGGCTCTGGTCAGACACACAGATGTCAAAGAGGCAAATGAAAATGGTCACTTGGGGTGGAAGGTGATAATTTCAAAGTAATGAAAATCAAGAAAGAAGAGAGAGACCAAAGTAAGTGGCAGGCAAGATTCTAATGGAAGAATAACCAGTGGAGATTCAATCTCTTTCTATAGGCATTTAGTAGAACAGAAATAACAATAACAACAATATTACTACTAATAATTACTACTACTACAAGCACCTTCTTTAATACATGAATACCGCAGATTTGTTCAGGCTATTTTTTCCCCTTAAAGCATAGTAATTAATCTCTGTTACCTCCTCTCAATCTCTCAACATTTTATGAAGTAAGTAGGGTAGCTATTACTCCCATTTTCCAGATGAGAATGGGACTCAGGGTGATTACAGTATCAATAGGGGCAGTATAGGCATCAGAATCCCCCAATTTCTGTTACTTGTTCCACTGGGCCAGACGCTTCCCATCATCATGAGAGATTCATCCTAAATGAGAGAGTATGCTTCTCTACTTCAATACAGTTTCTAACAACATACTGCTGTTGGCAGTGAGACCTGTGTGTCTGTGGTTCGTAGGTCTATGCAGCTCTTATCACTCTGAGAGGTCACTCTGGCAGTCTACCACTCTGGTGGCAAGTGGCCATTTGTAATTGCAAGTTACAATTTGGCCAAGAGCTTCGCAATTTCATCCTTGAATTCCTTCAGACCCTTGGGTGGGTGCCAGTTACTCCTGGCAATGTATTTGTTTCTAAATTTGTCAATTAGGTCTAAAGCATCTAGTGTTTTGCTACCTCTCCCCCTCCCCCACACCACATCCCTATGTTTTGAAGGATAATTTGTGGCTAAGAATTTCTTTAGCATATTTCTCAGCACTTTATATGTATAGTTGGGTTTTATATAGGACCAAGAATTTATATTGGCTAAAGACTCAGAATATGTATCTGCTGTAGCTTATATCCTGAAAGGAAGTGGGGAAAAATATTCCTCTTCTCCCATCTCAGGGGTGATATTCACCACCTTACCTCCCACTCCTGACCTTGACTTACCAGCTCTGTTACCCATCCTTCTACTGAAACGATTGTGAAAAAGTCTACAGATATTCTCCTGAATAACAAACCTATGTGGCAACTCTTTTGTTCTACTGGAATTTTCTGTGACATTTGACACAATTTTACAGGTCCAGATCGTAGGAATCATCCTTGATTCTTCTTTTCCTCCTGTTTCCTTTATGTTGAAGATGATTATGGGATTTTTCTTTTTAGCTTATTTATATTGGTGAGGCATATTGGTTGATTTTTGAATATTAAATCAACATTGCATTCCAGGGAGAAATTCTACTTGTTCACAATGTATTATCCTTTCTATGCAGTGTTGATTTGTTAAAATTTGTTTAGAAATTTTGTGTCTTTGTTCATGAGGGATATTGGTCTGTCATTTTCTTCTCTAGCACTGTCTTTCTGTTTTAGCCATCAGGATAACATTGACCTGATTGCTTGAGTTGAGAAGTATTTCTTCCTCTGCAATTTTTTAGAGAAATTTGGTATAGACTTGGTGTTATTTCTTTCTTTAAGATTTGTTAGAATTCACCAATGGAGCCATCTGGGCCTGGAGTTTTCCTTGTGAGAAGGTTTTTAAGTACAAATTCAATTTCTTTGATAGAAATAGGTCTAGTCAGGCTATATATTTACTCTTCGGTGAGCGCTATAGTTTTGTATTTCAAGATATTTGTCCATTTCATCTAAGTTGTTGAATTTATAGGCATAAAGTTGTTCACAATATTCCCTTATTACCCTTTTAATGTCAGTATAATCTGTAATGATGTCACCTTTTATACCCAGTATTGGTAATTTATCTCTCTTTAGTTTTCCTGATCTGTGTTTCTAGAGGTTTATCAATTTTATTGGCCTTTTCAAAGAACCAGTTTTTTATTTCATTGCTTTTTTCTATTGTTTTTCTGTTTTCTATTTCATGGATTCTTGTTTTGACCTTTATGATTTCCTTTCTTCTGCTTACTTTGGGCTTAATTTGTTCTTTTTCTTGTTTATTAAGTTTGAAACAGGTCACTGATTTGAGACTTTTTGTTTTCTAATGTGGGTACTTTGTGCTATAAATAGTCTTTTAAGTACTATGTTAACAGCGTTCCACAGATTCTGGTATGCTGTTTTCATTTTATTTCCATTCAAATATTTGTCTTATTTTCCTTGTGATTTCTTATTTGACCCATGGGTTATTTAGAACTGTGTCATTTAGTATAAAAATGTTTGGGGATATTTCCATATGTATCTTTTTCTTTAAAATTTTAAGTAAATCTTTATTGTTCAGATTTTCACAGTTGTTCCTCTTTTCCCCCCATAGCTCCCCTCCACCTGGTTCCCACCCCACCCTCTGCCCTTACCCCCCCCCCCCCCCCACTGTCCTCATCCATAGGTGTACGGTTTTTTTCCAGTTTCTTCCCACACCCCCACACCTCTTTCCCCCCAAGAATTGTCAGTCTACTCCATATGTATCTTTTTGTTATTGTGGTTTGATTCCATTGTGGTCACAGAACATACTTTGTATGATTTGAATTCTTGTAAATTTACTGAGACTTGTTTTATAGCCTGGAATACTTTTTTTTTTTAATTCAGAGGGATTAAACTTTTGGGGAATCATATGTCTGATGGACAGTCAGCAGTGCTTTTATTAGCAATTTACCGTTTTCAATGGGCAATATCCACATGGACCACTTCTCAAAAACTCCCTTGCTTCCTCACTTCATTTTCCCAGCCTTTTATATCACTCAATGCAGAGAGGCACTTCTAGAGGCAGAGGCTAAAGGGATGAAGGTCAATGTGGAGATTTGGTTGACACATTTTAAGAACCAGGTATGTTCCATATAGGATAAGGGTCAGTGTGAATCCAAGTGCGGAGGTGAAGCTATAAAACTGAATGAGATGGCAGTTTAAGAAAGTGGAAAGCCCTTTTACTTTAAAAATACCAGACTGGGAAATATGATTGCGATGTCTATACTTGTGACAGGCATTTCTATTGAAAAAAAGTGGATAAAAGCAAAGTTAGCAAGCAGCCATCGAAAATCCTTAGGCCTTTTTAAAATTCCACCACTAAAGAAAGGTGCTTGTGTATCTAATTTGTTGTAGTTAAAATAAAGCCATTATGCCATTTCTCCCAACCTGGCATCTCCTCTTTTGATATCTCGTTCCAGGATGTTTGGCTGTGCCAAAGTCGGGGCCCCTCGATGAATCTCCCCAGACCACTGCAGCCCAAACTCATTTCTCCCCTCATTGAATAATTGAACCACTGCACTTGAGTTATTGCCACACAGCTGTGCAGCTGTGCCCTCTATGAGCTAAGGGTTAACCGGGCAGGAACCCTTAAATCTAATCTGATAACTTACTGATAATTAGAGCAAGGGAAGTACCATAGAGGATCTATTGGAGATGTTTGGGGGTTAACAGGATTGTATAAAGGATTGTTGGTCTGCTCACTCACGCAGATTTTAGTTATAAGTGGGACATTTCAGGAGCACTTCAGTTTTTGGGTGAGTGGGAGAGCTATATGTTGATTTTGGAGTCTGAGTCTCAGACACACAGATGTAAATTTCTAGTCTCCAGAAGTCAGGTTAGGAAAGAAAGGTGTGGGGGAGGTGAAACTGAACAAATCCCAATCCCTTACAATTCCAACATTACAGTGTTTCAGCAAATATTTTGCAAAGGGATTTTCTGGATGAACTTCAGACTGCAAGAGGTTCATTTGGTGGCTCGAAGAGCTATGCAAAAGATTTTTTTTTTTTTAATGGAAATGAACATTGTTTCAGCTGACATTTAAACCTCTATTCTCTTTTACTAGCCTGTCATTTTGCTTCATATGTTTTGGTCCGACACTCTTCCCAGAAGAAGAAAAAGGTATTTATAGGATTGTAGGACTGTGAAATGGAGCCCTGGTATATGTCATTTTCTGCTTATATAAAAATTCTAATAATAGGACTCAGAAACCTGAGCAGCTTCTGTCTCCCTCAGGGATTTGGTAGCTCCCACGGAAGTAGCAATGTAAAGGACTTGTAGAGTTTAAAGAATAATCTTACCTACAGCTCTTTTCCACTGTATCTTTTCTTCTTGAATCAGATCTAAGATACTGAACCCAGGGTTGTCTGAGACATTTTGAATTTGTTCAGTTCTATCGCTCACAACATTACATTGGAATTTTTCAGGCTACACTACCCTTGGGTGTCTAAATCAGTGGTCAGCAAACTACAGCCTAATCATACTCCTTAGTTTATGAACATTATTATTGTGACTCTGAGGAGGGCCCTCTTATTTTATGTTATTTTATTTTTCAATATTATCCCCATATCCAACTTCCATTCCCCTTCTTCCGGTAGTGTTCATCCTCCACATTTCACTCTCCCAGTGATGGACGGCCAAGTTCAGGCCCCCCTGTACAGCCTACAAGGTTGTCACCATCACCTCTCCAGGACCTGCCATTTGCATGGAGTACAAATAACCACTACAGTGAACATCTTGAATATATTCTCTTTTGGACCTGTGTGAGAATTTCTTTTTGATATTTAATCTAGGAACAGGCTTGCTAAATCATAAGGTTATGTGCATTTAGTTTAAGTAGACAAGAAAGACTGTTTTCCTTGAAAATAGCATTGGTTATATTCCCACCAGCAGTGCAGGGAATTCCAATGTATTCACATTCCCTGCCCCAGTGTATGGCATTAGCCAGTTTTCTATTTTTGCTAGTCTAATTGGTGTAGAGTGAAATCTGTGTGTTATTTTAACTAGCAATTTTCTGACTACTGATGAGTTTGAACATCTCTTGATAGGCTTCTCAGGTTTTGGATTTTCTCTTTTTCTGTTTTTTAGAAACAGTGCTTAAAATTGGAATTCATTTTCCTTTGAGAACTTCTACCATAAACTATCTGGCTAGTTTTGGTGTAGGAAAGTCATTGAATTTCCTTTTTTGTTCTTTTAAATCAGCGGTTCTCAACCTGTGGGTTGCGACCCCTTTGGTGGTCGAACAACCCTTTCATAGGGGTTGCCTAATCATACTCATTAGTTTATGAACATTATTAAGGATGAACATTAAGACCATCCTGCGTATCAGATATCTACATTATGATTCATAACAGTAGCAACATTACAGTTATGAAGTAGCAACAAAAATAATTTTATGGTTGGGTCACAACATGAGGAAATGTATTTAAAGGGCCAGAAGGTTGAGAACCACCGTTTTAAATATTTATTGGTCTCTTTAATCTCCCAAAATCTTGTTATAATTTTGGCATTTAAAAATTGTTTGTCTCTTATTAATTTTATGAATGTTTTCAAATATATTCACTTAGTGTTTTTTCTTTCCTTAATTCCTTCCTTCCTTTTCCCCTGGGGAGCACATGCAGTTTTTCTCTTTTTTTCTTGATCAGCATTGCCAGAGATCTTAACTTTTTATTTTTATTAGAAAATAAGCAAAACATAATTTGTATTTAGTAATCTTCTGTTGTTGTGTGTTCTGTAGTTCACTGTTTTTTTGGCCTTCCTGTTATTTCCTTACTCTTCATTTCTTTGATCTTGCCAAAGTTTTTTCCCCCATCTTATTTAGTTGCAAGCTTTGCTAATTTATTTCTAACTTCTCTTGTTTGCTGATTATTTATTTAAAACTATAAATTCTTCTCTAAGCACAGCCTAACTAACGAATACCCTACAGATTTTGACAGGTGATGTTTTAATCATCATTCAGTCCTGAATATTTCTAAATTTTCTTTATCATTTCCTGTTCAACCCAAAAACTGTTTAATAAAAAGTGAGTTCATTTCCAAATATGTTATTTAAGTTATCCTTTTGTAGATAATTTCTAATTCTATTTTATTCTTGTTGAAGAACATGCTCTATTTGATATTGTTTTTTAGTAATTTATTGAATTGCCTTAATAGTCTGATATTTGGTCTGTTGTTGGAACTGGGGTGTGATAAGAAATGTATTCTCTATTTACCGAGGTAGAGTTCCCATATATATTCTTTAAAAATATTTATTTACTTTAATTTTTTATTGAATTTATTAGGGTGACAGTGGTTAATAAAATTATATATATATATAGGTTAAGTGTCAGGTGTAGTTCTATAATACATCTGTCTATTGTATGGTGTGTTCATCACCTAAGTCAAGTCTCCTCTGTCACCATTTATCCCTGCTTTGCCCTTTCTACCTCCCCTAGCCCCTCTTTCCTTTGCTAATCACTATACTATATTCTTTATATACTTGCTGGAATTTACTAGGTTTTTGACACCTCTGCTGTTTTCTTCTGTTTGATATATTAGTTTCTAATAAATTCACCCAAACTGTAATTGTTGATTAATTTCTTTCTTTCTATACTTTAGACAACTTTTGCTTTATATATTTGAAGCTGTATTAGATATGGATATGTTTATGTTGGCTATGCCTTTTCTTTATTTTCTTCCCGTTTTTATGAACAGGTGATGTTCTTTGTTCCTTTCAGATTTCTTTTTTAGCTTTAAATTTTCTTATTCGGATATTAAGATTACTACTAACCTAGTAATGTTTTTAAGTCTGTATCTTGCAGTCAGTTGTTAGTAGAGTAAAAAATCAGAGAGGTTCTATATTTTGATTAATGAGTTAATTTATATTTATTCTAATTACTATTATGTTAGAACTGAGTTCTGTCATCTTAATTATGTTTCCATTTACTGTATTTTTGTTTTCTTTTTTTCATTCCTGTTTTTCATTAGATATACGATTTACTTCTAATTTTGACTTTGTGATGGTTGTTCTTAAGATCCAAACTTATATTTATTTATCTACATTGATTTTTAAAGTCTTTCTCCCTTCATTCCTTTCTTCCTCTTTTTTTCACTCTCCACTTCTTTCTCTCTCTTTTCCTTCTAACAACACAAATACATTGGCATTTTCTTATGTCCTTTAGTGTCATCACCCCTCTAGGTTGTTGTTAGGGTCAATTGTGATGAGTATGTGTGGACACCTAGCACAATGCAGGACACAAAATAGGTGTCTAACAACATTACTTCCCTCCCCCTTTTAAAGAATAAGTTTCTTCACTATCATTCCAAGTCAATAACTAAAAGTTTTTCTCTTAAGACAGTCAGTATCAATCAGTGCACTTATTGAACTGGCGCATGTGTGTGACAATGAAAAATGATACCTTGACGCTGTTATTAAGTAGGATGGTTGAACATTTTTTGGTAGTCCTGATGACTTGGTGTATTTAGAGCATAAATGGGAAGACATGGAAGACAGTGAGACACGGAGCTTAAATTCCTCTCCCCCTTGGCTCTTGGCTCTTCCTGTACTCACTCAATATTGATAAAACCTCCCCCTTTAAAATCCATCATAATGGCATGAAATGATAGTTAAGATTCAAAGTCTGCTTGCAGCCAAGAATTCTAACTGGTGCCATGTATTGGGTTTTATGGCACAAACTATTTTCAGGTTTCTAACACAGGTTAGAAACCTCACTGGTACTCACTACAGAACTCCTGGGTGGTTTTTCAGTAACAAGGTGCTAATTTAGTAGTAAGGTGTTAATTTAGTAATAACCATGAGCATTTTGTGAATATTTTATCCTATTATGGACATTTTATAAACAATTAGCCATTTAATTTTTTACAATTCTGAAAGGTAGATGCATAATTTCAGTAATTCAGATGGGGAAATTGAGGATCAGAGAGGTTCAGTAACTTACTCAGGGTCAGTTAACCGCATGTGACAGAGCCAGGATTTGAACCTGTTTACTGACTCTGGTACATTTCTTCTTTTTACTGGATCCAACTGCTCCCGCATAGCTTCCAGAAACTTAATTACCAGGAAAACACCATACACCTCTAATCTTCCCTTATTTTATTTCTGAAGCCCACTGTAAGGGACTCACTTTTACAAGTTATGTAGGACACATATATGGCTAAAAAGTCAGCATCCCTGTTACTCATTTCACTTGTAATCCAAAATCATATTGAAACTCTGATCTCCGGAGAGAAGAAACACTGGTGGGTTATTGCATTCCTTGGTTTCTTCATTAAAAATATTAATTTTGTCCATAGCTCCTCATCTGATTTTCTTTCCCTAGTGCTGAGGTAAGTGAGTGGGGCTAGGGGTTGGGGGAGGAACTGGACAGGGGAAGCAGGTCTAGCTTTGATTTTATTGTTTGTGAAAGCAGCTGATAGCTTAGGAAGAGCAGCCTCCCTTGCTGAATTTGGCTGCCAGCTCTGCCTCCAGGGATGGGATGAGGGGATGTCTGGGACCTTCCTTGACTGGGGAGGAGGGGATGCTGGGGCAAATATGACAAGACTCCTCCATTTTTCTCTTTATTACCAACAGTTTCAAAAGGTAAATGCAAGAGAAGGAGACTTGCATTTGGAGAAAAGGAGACACCACAGGCCCATTTTCTCAGGGCATCTCCGCCTATCCCCTGGTGTTTTTAGTCCCTGCTTCTTGCTCCTGGAGCATACTTCTTCCTTATGAGGCTCAGAATGTCCCAAGAATGGAGGAATGCGGTACATATTCCTGAGTCACAGTGACAGGTGAGAGTGTGGCCAAATGCCCCACACCATTCATTCATCATTTCATGTGCCAGGCTCCTGCTGTCCTGGGTTCCTGTGGGCCAGCTTGTCCTAGCCAGCTCCTCAATATCCTCACTTCCTTCAGGGAGCTGGTGGTTTCACCTTGACTGACCTTGGAGTGCGGTGGTGGAGAGTTTCTGAGAAGTGTATAAACTTTGTCAGAAAACCAGCCTAGTGTTTTATTTGTGCTTTATGTACAGAGCAAGCTCATTTTATTTTCATAATATTATTTAAAGGTAGGTTTAATTTCCCTTATTTTACAGTATCAATAACTGAGACCAAGGAAGTTAAATAAATTCCTTAAGACCCCACAACTAGTATGTGGTAAGAGTGGGATTCAGACTCATGTTTGGCTCCTGTTATCTTTCAGGTGACATTGATCCCTCTCAGTTATGCTATTCACCCCAGTTGAAAGGATAACCCCTCCTTAACACTTAGAAATGTAAACAGTAACAATATTAATGAACAAAACAAGGACGGTGATCATTCCAGGAAGAATGAATAAACCTTCCATTGGAGGCTCTTGGATTTTGTTAGAATCTCATCTTGCCTGAGTTACAGAAATTAATGAGCTACTAGATCTGGACCTGGTATTCCTTGATAAAAGGACTTATTTTTAGTGCCTTAGCATTTAAAAGGATCTGTTATAATTTCATGCTTAAATAACACTCAATAAGGGCCTGTGTTTGTCTAGCATAATTGGAAGAAGCAAAGGAAAAGGGAAACATTTGCTTCCAAACAAACGGTCTGAATGCATCTTGGGAGAAACTTGAAGATGGAGAAACCCCTAAATAAAACAAACACCAGGTTTTTAATCATGTTTCCACAGGCCATGGGTGGCCTTTAAGAATCACAAAGACCCACACAGCCAGGCTGGAGGTGTGCGGGTGGCAGTGGGGGTTGGAAGCTGGGAGCAGGGTTGCCTCAGGTAAGCAGTGCTGCTCTCCATCAGACAGCTTCCTCCTGTTGCCTAAGGACGGGGAGAAGACACAGGAGTGAGTCTCCCTCCTTTCTCTGGCTCTCTCAGGGATGATCTGTTGACTTGTCCTTTTGCTTTTAACATCTCCATCCCCTGGCTTCTGAGACCACATTAAGTCTCAGTACCCAAGGCAATGGGAGTTGGCTGAAATAAGGAAAGATGAGGGGAGAACCTGTGCCATAGTTAAAGGACTGCTCTTCCAGACCTCGGGATCAGCCCAGGGTCACTGAGCCTTTCCTTCCCTGCTCTAAGTGCTTTTCCTGCCTAGCAGGTCTTAGTGCAGTGATGGCGAACCTTTTGAGCTCGGCGTGTCAGCATTTTGAAAAACCCTAACTTAACTCTGGTGCCATGTCACATATAGAAATTTTTTGATATTTGCAACCATAGTAAAACAAAGACTTATATTTTTGATATTTATTTTATATATTTAAATGCCATTTAACAAAGAAAAATCAGCCAAAAAAATGAGTGCGCGTGTCGCCTCTGACACGTGTGTCATAGGTTCGCCATCACTGTCTTAGTGGCACCTCCACTTCCACACAGCACCTCTAGGTCCCACCCCTCTAAGACCACACCCCTTTGAGGTCCCACCTTTATGAGGTCACACCTCTCCACTCTACCTGCTCTTAATCCATGTTCCTGCCAGCCTATTCTCCCACAGTAAAATTTTGCTCTTTGTGCATTTGCATTTCTGCTGACTGCAATGATCAGTTTAATTTCATGGGTGTCATTTCCTTCAAGAAATCTCTCTGTGAGCAGCGGCCCATCGAATCCCCGATAAAACATATTTTCCTACGGTAATGATTTTATGGGCCCATAAGTCATGAATTTATTATGATCTCAGCCCCTGCTGCTGATTGCTGTAAAATGCAAAGTAATTAACAGCGAGCGGTAGCAGTTATTCCCACCTGGTAACGTGTTCTTTCGTTTGCTGATGGGTTTGATTAAAGTAATGACTGAAGAGTGAAGCCTGGCTGTAAAATATTAGCATGATTAATGCTGTATCCTAAATAAGAAACAAAACTAACGGGCATGGTCTGAGAAATACCTCTCTCTCTCTCCCTCCCCCCCGTTTATCCCTCCCTCCCTCCCTCCCTCCCTCCCTCCCTCCCTCCCTCCCTCCCTCCCTCCCTTCCTTCCTCCCTCCTTCCTTTTCTAGTCTCTCCGCCCCTTAAGCAATTCTTCTGCCTCATTTAGGCTATGTCTTCCTTCCTATTAAATAATGAATGGATTCCAAGGCCAGGGGCTGGCTACCAGAGCATGTTCCACAGTTTCCATAACATCTTAAGTGCTGATGTTTATTCCCCGCCACCCTCCCTCTTTCCTCTTGGATTTGCAGTATGCAGCTTGGATGGCAGTATGCTTTGAGCTAGAACCTAGATAGCTGCTAAAGGGTTCTCTTCTTCTCTACATGGAGGATGGGTCTTCATGGTCTACTTGGGACATGAGTGAAAGGGGCTTTGGTGACTTTGCTCCTCCTTGATCATCTGGAGCCAGGAGAACGCCATGGGGGCATGCCCAACCAGGGAGCTATGATTGAAATTACTGACCTTCAATTTCACTTTTCACCATGTTAGGAAGAACTTGACTGTACTGTTGAACTGGTCTGGGGATAAATAAGAACTCATGCAAATGCCCACTGTGGTGCCTACACACTTAATCATCCTTGTTCAGTTCCATGTATGGAACTCCAAAGTGTCTTGCCTCTCAACTCTGAGACCAACCCCCTATTTCAGAGAGGCCAGAGAATATAAGCAGGCACAGACCTCCTGAAGGAGCCATGGGCAGGTAGAGGTGGGCAGTGGGCTGGAGGTCAGCTGGAGGAGGAGGCCTGCTGAGGGAAGTCATGGAGATATGGGAGAGATGTGCCTTTGCCCTCCTCCAGTGGTCCCTGATTTATTTCACATTTACCTCTGTAGGCGGGGAGGGAAAAGAGACAGAGGCACACCAGGAGATGGAGGAGTATGTATGCAGGAGGAGAATCCTCAAGCCTTTGTCTCTGGAAAGATTTAGGAGGGCCTTTCTTATGAGAAGGTTATTTGGTCAAGGGTTGGAAAACTAGATCTTTGGGAAGACAAGAGTCCACTTCATTAATTCATTATTGGACATGTACATATACCTGGTATGGGAATATAGTCTTTGCCATTAAGAAACTCCCAGGCAAGAAACTTAACTAAAATGGAAGATGATAAAGAAAATATCATTGGCAAGGGACAGGAGTAGGAGACATGGGAACATTGGGAAGGGACTCTTGGCTATCATGGCCTTGGGGAGGGGTGAATATTGAGAGGCTAGAGAGAGAATTCCACACACCTACATGGGAGACAGAGACAGCTCACAAACATGGTGTGCTTTGTGAGTTGGGAAGGGGAGAGACGATCTCTTATGGGAGCAATAGGCATCATTATTCTGGCTCACAGCATGGAGAGCAGGGAGAACAGTGCCATCAATTTACATCTCTCCTTGCTTCAGGAGAGCTCAAAGCATTTCAAAATACAAAGAGATCCCTGGTACATATAATGGATATTAAGGATTTAGGGACCTAATTATGAAGATAGAAATTATTGGTCCAAAGCCACTCTTGGTAAGGGGCAGATGCGAGGTCAGACCCTAGATTCCATGTCTTCCCCATTAACCAGTCAGTGCCCATTTGGGTAAAGGATTGTGCTCCACATGCCAAGTTTCTAGAGGCTATGCTTCCAAACCAATAGGCCACTTGGCTGTGTTTGGGAAAACTGCAAACAATGGCAATTTTCTCAGCTTGCTAGCAGTCACATGTGCCTTCCTGTGAAAATCTTTGGCAGAAGGGCTTTATTTTTTCCTGCAGCAGAAAGACAGCTGCTTCCCAAGTGGAAGGTATTCCTGCATTGTCCTAATCAAGGATGATGCAGCGCTGAGGTAAGGTTTTGCACCAGGTCGAGAGGAAATAGATATATAAAAATACTTTTTATTTTCTTTTTCCCTTCCTGTCTTAATAAATAAATAAAATCCCTTGTTGCATGATATTTCAGAACAAAAATAAATACGTGCCTGTCTGCCTTTACTCCTCTAGCCTTGGCTTCTCATGGGGGTGGATAAAAGGAAAGTTATTGGGATCCAGGTGCTGGCACCAGGAAGATAAACGCAAAGCCCTCCCTCTCTCCATCGCTGAGCAGGTCAAAAAATGATTGCATTGGGCGTGAAGGATTTATGTCTGCCATGAGTCAGTCAGAGTGTCGGGGTAAATCAAGGCTGACATTTTTAGCATCTGGGAAAAAAAGCAATTGCATTTTATGTCTACATTTTGCTCGGCTAATCAAGGTGCGGAAGAGACAGTATGCCTGGAGAAACTTTTCCACTTTTTATTATTTAGGTAGGGTTTGCTTTTCCCCATGGAAACATGGAGCAAGTCTATAAAGGCTTCAGTTTAGACTCAGGAAGAAAGGAAAAGGCCATTTCTGTCAGATTTTACTTGGAGAGCTAAGTTGGCAAAATGTACTGTCAGCGGAGGAAGGGTTTCTGGGAAGGGCTGAACTTGGGGGCTGTCTGAGCCGTCTTAGAAACAAGGAAGTGGGTGGTTATCTTTGCAAAGAATTTTTTTCTTCCCATGAATGTCCAGCAAGACCTATGATGTAACCTAACCATTAGGGAACAACTTGTTGGATGCTTTGACTAATTTGGGCGGTTACTAATTAACTACCAAGCAGTCCTTTAACTGAACCAACCAGTGCAATAACTGAGTAGATCAGTTAAAACCGTTGAACCAGTTGATGAATATTGACATAGTCCAAGATCAAGCCACAGCTAATATGTGCAAGGGGAGAAGAAAAATGAACAAATTAGCTAGTAATATTTCTTTTTAACTTTCCAAGGCTAATTATTGGTTTATCTAAGTGCTTTGCCTTGGTAAATGAGAATGGATTTGGATTTCAATAGTTTTCTATTTTGCACCAGGGACTAGGTTCAGCAAATACACTTCCATATGTAAATGGATAGTAATCATGATAGCTGATTTTTTTGAGTGAGAGGGGATGTACATCTTGTTAAATCTTCAGTGCCTTGGGAGATAGTTATGGTGCTTATACAAATGGGGAAACTGAGGCTTAAAGAGATTGACTAATATAATTCAGATTATATCCAGCTCTTCCTAGCTGGTAAGAGCTAAAGAAGTTCTGCAATTCTGCCTCCATGGCCTTCACCCTGCACTTCTGTACATCTGCTTCAGATTTCTGAAGATGCACAGAGCAACAAACAAAGCATAGATGCCATTATTCTAACAACATTGGGACTAAGAGGTTCACCAAACCAGATTTTATGAATGACTTCGTTTTCCTTTTCATGGCCCTAAAAAAGCTTGGGAACCAGTCACAGGTCCTGAAAGTGTGTATTTATAATGAGAATAATAGCTAAAATATACTGCTTACTTGATATGCACCAGACACCACATTAAGCTCATTATATGTATTTACTCATAGAAACCTCACATAGCCCTAAAACATGCGCCTATTATAAACCCATGTTCCAGATGAAGAAACTGAGGGCCTGAGAAGTTTAAAAACTTTTTCATGTTACTAAGAGGTGGCAGCCAGGAGAGGAAGTCAGGCAAGTTGGCATCAGAAGCCAGCACTCTGCTGCATCTAACTAGATGGCCTTGCCAGGCCAGGACTCGCTTTTGGTGAGACAGTAGCATCGGTAGTGGTTAGTTATTTGCTTTCCTTCGTGTGTGTGTGTGTGTGTGTGTGTGTGTGTGTGTGTGTGTATCCCCAGATAATAGCTTTGAGATATCTGATTAAGAGACTTCCAAGTTTTCTTTTAAATTTTTAACTCTTCCTCTATTATTATACACTTAGTTTAGAAAGAATGGGGAAGAATTAAATATTATCTGCAATTTCAATCAGTGCTTCTCTGCCTAAGGCCCCAGGACCTCTAGAAGTTCTTTAACACTCCGGTGTGGGGTGAATTTCCCGCCAAAATATAAGATGGCGCGGGCAATTATTTAGGTTTCCCGCGCAAAATCAGGGATTTTTATGATACCTATTACCCCAATGGGTATGAAACGGTTCGCATACGCAGGTAGGTATCTTTGTGAACGGCAAACAAACAAATATTTGGTAATACGCAGTTACAATCGGCCCGAGTTTACACGTTTCCCGCACTCCACCGCAAATCTATATGAACCGAGTTAAGACGGCTCCCGCGGAGTACGCGCAATTCACGCGAGCCGACTTAACTCGTTTCCCCCACTCCAAGTGTTAAGAGGGGAGTGGGGACCTTAAAGTTATCTTCATTATATCAAAAAGCCGAACTAAAATTAACTTACTGAGAATGAGAGTGTAACTCAAAGTCCATGTTCGTGGAATTTTATTAACTCAGCAAGGTAATGTAGATTACTGCATACTGATTGTTCTATGATGAATAAAGATAGGGAAATTGAATCTTTTTTAATAAAGGTTGTCAATTAGACAAAAACATATTAAAATATAAAACTATATAGGGCAAAGAATAAAGGGGATCTTTGATGACAGAAAGCCTAGGAGTCCCTCATACAACGATGTTTTTTCTTTTTGTTCCTTGTAGCTTGGCTGTTTATTGGAAATGTTAGCAAAATACCTTCCAAAGCCCAAAGAGATGTAAAGTGTTATGAAATATTAGTTTTCTGTTGTTAATATTAACAGTAATAGTTATGGAAATGACCTTGCTGGGGAGCAGATGATTTCAGGTAACAATTGTATCAAGAACCTTAAAAAAAAACTGTGGTATATTTACACAATGGAATACTACACGGCGGTAAAAAAGAAGGAGTTCTTACCATTTGCAACAGCATGGATGGAACTGGAGAGCATTATGCTAAGTGAAATAAGCCAGTCAGAGAAAGATAAATATCACATGATCTCACTCATTTGTGGAATATAATGAACAACATAAACTGATGAACAAAAACAGATCCAGAGACAGAGAAGCATCAGTCAGACCATCAAAACTCAGAGGGAAGGTAGGGGAGGGTGGGAGTAAGGGGGATAGATCAACCAAAGGACTTATATGCAAGCATATAGGCCTAACCAATGGACACAGACAACAGGGGGGTGAGGGCTTGAGTGGGGGGGGATGGGGGGTAATGTGGGGATAAGGACACATATGTAATAACTTAATAAAAAATTAAAAATAAAATTAAAAAAAGAACCTTACTTTTAAACTTTTCATTTCCCGAGGTTAGATTTGTTCATTTCTTCACCATATTTTAAGTTAGCATTGAGGTGCCCTGAATGCTGTGTGCTTTATGTGCACCTATGTGTGTCGCACATGTGTGGTGCATGTGTGGTGTATGCACACACTATGATTTTGTGAGTGTCATGTGCCCTCATTTCTCTGTCTTATGCAGCTGCACATTGCAAAACTCTGTTCAGAAAACTTGTTTGAAAGGGTGATGACACATTTGGGTTGTGGTGTGGGTTTTTACTCCCACATTTTTGCCATTAATTAGACAAACCTCACCATCTGATCTCTCCTGCCTCTGTGGAGGCTGAAAGGTGTGTGAGAAGCTAGAGTTGAAAATCTGGTTGTCAGGTCTTGGACCTATGCCTGTACACTCAAGGTGGGTTGAGTGGTACAAGAAGCTATGAAATCAGGTGTCCCAACACATGCACCTCATGCCCAAAGTGGATTTGACTTAATCATTTCTTTTTAACTAGTTGTTTTGATGTACTTTGGAGAAAGTCTAAGTAACACAATTAATTGGGCTGAGATTAGCACATAATCAAATCACACCTGTTTTTTTTAAAATAATCGGAGCCCTCTTTATTAAAGTAGAATAAAGTGTAAATTGATCTATAGCAACCTAACTCCGTTTTCCTGGTCAAAAGAGGATATCAAGTGGAATAAGATCAGTACCTGCTCTAATCTTTAATTGTTATCAATCACTTCTTAGTCTGCCTTTGTACTTCCTTTATCTTGTTTCAAAGAAAGCCCTTAATGTCCTCTCATGGCTCCCTGAGGTTTACAAAGTCTGCCCACAGCTTCTTTGCCTTCCTCATCCTTCCTTACAACTGCTGCTTTGCTCCAGCCCCAATTCTTGGCTCACACTTACAGCAAGTCACAGGTCCTCCTGAACAGCCAAGTCACTCCCAGGGGTTCCTTTCTTACGCTAGAGCTCTCCACTGCTCCTCTCTTCTGCATAAAGCTATCTGTCTTCTCTTGGTGTGTCTTGGGCACTACTGGTCTCTTTCTAGCTCTGAAGCAGTAGGCACCCCTCCCACCACCTTGTGCACATATGAGCAGGGTGTTCTATACCCAGATGGCCCCTTTGTAGTCATTGTTTTGTCATTTCCTCCTTGCACAATATGGTCTCTTCTACAACATCCTTTTTCACAGTGTGCCAAATAGTTTGTCAGGGACTTAAAATAATTCCACCCCATCTGATTTATATTACTTAGATTGAATAGAATGGTTTAAATCACAGTGTGTAGTGGGGTTGTACACAGAGGAAGCACAGCCTTGGCCTTCCAGAGGCTACAGGCAGTGGTGGACTGGGTCAGCATTGAGCTGGGTAGGGACATGGGTTGATTTGAATTGGTATTTTTCTTCATGGCAGTCTCTGTAGATTTAGGGAGCTTGAACATACAGGGAATAGAATGGTGGATGAAAAGATGGGCCAACAGAGCATTGCTGTCCACTTCCCCGCCTGGAAAAGTGGTAAGGTTTTAGGCTTTAGTATGTGACATGAGTTCGAATTCCGACTCCCTAATTTATTAGCTGCCTGATCCCTCAGTCTCAGTTTCCTAACCCATTAACTGGGGTGATAATACCACCCTCACAGGGTGTTATGAAGAATAAATGAGATAAAAATTTTTTTTGCATTTTTTTATTGCTTAAAATATTACAAAGAGTAGTGCATATGTCTCCTTTTTTTCCCACTTGACCTTCCCCCAGCCTCCCCTACCCCCCAGTGTCTTGTGTCCATTGGTTATGCTTATATGCATGCATACAAGTCCTTCGGTTGATCTCTTACCCCTCCAAACCCACCCCAACCTTCCTGCTGTAGTTAGACAGTCTGTTTAATGCTGCTCTGCCTCTATATCTATTTTTGTTCATCAGTTTATAATGCTCTTTATTATCCATAAATGAGTGAGATCATGTGGTATTTTTCTTTCACTGACTGGCTTATTTCACTTAGCATAATGCTCTCTAGTTCCATCCATGCTGTTGCAAATGGTAAGAATTCCTTCTTTTTTATAGCAGCATAGTATTCCATCGTGTAGATGTACCACAGTTTTCTAATCCATTCATCTACTGATGGGCACTTAGGCTGTTCCCAAATCTTAGCTATGGTAAATTGTGCTGCTATGAACATAGGGATGCATATATCCTTTCTGATTGGTGTTTATGATTTCTTGGGATATATTCCTACCAGTGGGATCAATGGGTCAAATGGGAGTTCCATTTTTAACTTTTTGAGGAAACTCCATTCTGTCTTCCATAGTGGCTGCACAAGTCTGCATTCCCACCAGCAGTGCACGAGTGTTCCTTTTTCTCCGTATCCTCTCCAGCACTTGTCATTTGTTGATTTGTTGATGATAGCCATTCTGACAGGTGTGAGATGGTACCTCATTGTCATTTTGATTTGCATCTCTTGGATGATTAGTGACTTTGAGCATGTTTTCATATGTCTCTTGGCTTTCTGAATGTCCTCTTTTGAAAAGTGTCTATTTAGGTCCTTTGCCCATTTTTTTTATTGGATTGTTTATCTTCCTTTTGTTAAGTTGTATGAGTTCCCTATAAATGTTGGAGATTAAACCCTTATCGGTGATAACATTGGCAAATATGTTCTCCCATGCAGTGGGCTTTCTTGTTGTTTTGTTGATGGTTTCTTTTGCAAATGAGATAAAATTTTAAAGTATCTAGCAAACACAGTAGATACTGGATGTCATGTGCTATAGTAGATTCAGGGAGAGGTGGATATTTTGGGGGGATGTAAAACTGAAGTTATTACACAGTCATGCTTCACGTGAACTCTGAACACTGGTGAAGACAAATGAGCACAGAACCTCCAGGAATGATGTTTTAAGGAAACTACAGCCCTTATGATAAGCTGAGCCCTGCTCATCCTGTGGATGCTCAGGGGACTTTGCCCATGAGGTGGCAGAGAAGCAGGAGCAACAGAGCCATCCCAGGTTATTCCTCATCCTTCAAGCAGAGCCTCGGGTGGAAAAAAAAATGTGACTGGAATCTTTAGGAGCTTGGAGAAGGGAATAGAAGACAAGTTTCTATAAAGAACTGAGAGTCAGAGAGAGTCTTAGAAGAACCCCAGATGAGTCACTTCATAGAAAATTAAGTGCAAAGACCTGAAGACTGAAACATGGGGAAAAAGAGGGGTGCAAACTATGGAGACTAGAAGGGAAAAATATTGGTACATATTGGAACTTTGGTGAAAATCAGTAAGATAAATAGGACTCTGTGAAGAGTCTTACACTAGGTTAGGATACTAGTCGCAGAGGTAGAGGTGTGTGTGCATATGCTACATGCATGCGCGTATACAAACATACACACACACACACACACACACACACACACACTCACTCTCATACTCATGCACACATGGCAAGGATAGTAATCACTCCTCTTAACAAAGACTCACCTCCAAATGTGCCCTGGGTCCCATTCTTTCTTATCTCTATAAGGCCTTCATTTTCCTCCTCTTTTCTGCATCATCAATTTCTCCCTTTCTTAGACATCATTTCTTAACAATTTTCACATTGTAGTATTTTCTAAGTTAAAATCAAATCCTTTCATGGCACCTTATTTGCTCCAGCCAATGCCTTAATTCTCTGCTACCCTTCAAAATCAAATTTCTTCTCAAAGTTGTCAAATTGTTTTTATTTTCTCACCTCTTGAATTTATTCATTATTCAGTTTGCTCCTTTGCCCTGAAGGTGGCCCAAGGTCACTGACAACTTATTCATTGTGCCATCCAAGGGCAGCTTCAGCCTTCATCTTCATCAGTCTTCCAGTTCCACCTCCAGGGCTGGCCACACACATCTCACCAGAGTTCTCTCTTGGCTCCTGTGACTCCACACATTTCCTGGTGTCTTTTCCCTCTGGTTATAGCTCTCTGCTTGTGGCTGTGCTCTAGGACTTAGTTCTGGGCCCTCTTCTCTCCCTACACTTATATCCTTAATGATCTCTTCTATCCCTGTCGCTCTAAATGCCATCTATATGCTGATGACTTACAAATTTATGTCTCCAGTCCAAAAATCTCTGAGAGTCAGATTCATATATCCACCTGGCTACTTGACATCTCTACTTGGATATCTCACAGGCATCTCAAAAGAAACATGTAAAAATGGAAATTTTCATTTTCCTCCCAAACCTGGTCCTTTCCCAGAATATCCTGTCTCCATAAATGAGGCCACCATGAATGCACTTGTTCAAGCCTAAAGCTCTCAATTCACAAACAAGTTCTGTTATATCTGTTGCATTCATTTGTTCAATTAGCAGTTATAGTCAGTTCTTGTTATTTGAGACTAGAGTCCCAGTGCATGAATTCCTGCATGGTGGGGTCCCTTGGCCTGGTCTGCAGTCAGGGCCGATTGGGGAGAGATAGGGCCACAGGGCGGTTGGCCAGTGCATGAATTCGTGCACGAATGGGGTCCCTTGGCTTGGCCAGCGATCAGGGCTGATTGGGGCCGTCTGGCCCAGTCCCAATGAGAGCTGTTTAGGGCTGGCCAGCCAAGGGGAGGGACCGCGGAAGGTTGGCTGGCTGCGGGAGGTTGGCTGTGGGAGCACACTGACAACCAGGGGACAGCTCCTGCATTGAGGGTCTGCCCCCTGGTGGTCAGTGCGCATCATAGCGACCAGTTGACTGGTCATTGGGTCATTTGTCTTAACGTTCGCTTAGGCTTTTATATATATAGATAGTTATGTTCTGTAAAATCACTGAGAACACTGATTGAGTGAACATTGCTCCTGGGGAAAATACAGGGTGAGGTTCCTGTGAGCCTCTGGTCACAACATTTATGCTAACTGCTCAATACATTTTATGTTTGTTTCTACTTAAAGACATCTTCTTGAATATATATTGTTGAATCATTAACATTGAACTCAAGAGCAATATTGCTCATATCTGAATGAAGTTTATCTAACACAGTGGTTCTCAACCTTGGCTGCACAATAGAATCACCTGGGAATCTTTTTTAAATCCTGATTTCTGAGCCTCATCCTCCGGAAATTCTGTTTCTTTGTTATGGGGTGGGGCCACAGTGGCAGCAGCAGGCAAGCAAGCTACTAAGGACAGGGGTGTAAGAGTGAGCACCTCCTGCCAACCCAGAACCTCTTGGGTGGGGCCACAACATTAGTAACAAAGAAACAGAATTTCCGGAGGATGAGGCCCAGAAATCAGGATTTAAAAAAGATTCCCAGGTGATTCTAATGTGCAGCCAAGGTTGAGAACCACTGATCTAACACATGTATTTTCTCTGTAAGGCATATCACAGGAATACTAGAATTCTTGCATCTAGGAATCCTAGAAAGCACTTGACCACTACACTTGGGTACCATTTTAAACAGAAAAAGCACCAACAGAAAGCACAAACATTAATTTAAAAAAATATTAAACAGTGGAAAGGACACCTGTTTACAGTATGACAAGAGAAACAGGAAGATAGAGCATTGCATTATTGGACCTGTTAGGAATATGTGTGTCAGGCAACTCAAATTTTTCACCTGTTTGCATATGTGCATACTTATGAATGATGGCCAAAGTGCAATAAGTATTGATTTGAGGGTAAACTTTAGCCAGCGGGTGAATTCACAAATATGGAATCCGTAAATAATCAGGATCAATTGTGTTGATATCTATGTATCAGAGGTTGTGCTAGTGAAGATACACTTATAAGCAAAACACATGGCCCATTCCTTGGTGCAATAGACTTATTCTAACCCCTGAGTATATTTTGAATTCATCTACTTTTCTCAAATCTTTCACTTACTACTCAAGTTTTTTCCACCAACATTTCACATTTGGGCAGATATTATTGTGACCTCCTTCCATCTTGCCTCCTTCCAACCCATTCTTCAAATATAGCCAGAGTAATCCCTTCAAACATTAAGTGGATTATGTCACTTTTTGTTTTTATCCTTTAATGGCTTCCCACCCAAATATTGATCATGGCAGCAGTCTTGTTTACCTCTGCAGAATCACCTTGACCAGCCTCCCTTAACTCATGTTCCCACTACACAGACATTCTTTCAGATCCTTTTGTGTGCCAGTTTCTTTTCTGCCTCCGAGGCTTTGCACATGCCTTTCTCCTTGCCTGTGCCTAGAGCACTCAGTAAACTTCTGTTCATCCTCAGATCAACATAAGCTCCATCCTCTCAAAAAAGCCTTCCCTGAACACTTGGCCTCTAGCCAAATGTACCTTGTTTATTTTTTGATAGCACTCTCATTACAGTATAATGGTGAGCAAGAGCTATCATGTAGACCAAGTCTTCTGAACTGTCACCTGAACCTAAATGGCCCTTTCAGTCACCCATGGCTCAGGCCATAGGTCCCCAAATACTCTGAGTCACAGGAGAGCTGGTATCAATGTCCAGAAATTTCAGGAGGTCCTGTTTGGACCCAATATAAGGAAGAACTTTTTAACAGTCATCTAATTGAAGACAAAAGAGCCTGCTTGAGTAGATAGTGAGTACTCAGACCTTGGAGGTGCTGGAGGGCAACTGTCTGGAATGCTGAAGAGGATAATCGTATTTGATAATTCAGTAACCTTGGAGTTTTCAGACTGTGATCTGCAGACCACTTGCATGAATCATCTGTGGATGCTTGCAGGGCAATGGAATTGAGTAGTGCACTGAATAACTAGCATGTCCACACTTGTTAGAAACCATTTACTGGACTCCACCCCTACCCTTGACATAGATGCTCTGGAGGATGCTGCATGAGGAATCACTAAAACTTGAAATTCTGCCCTACGTGGTTTCTAAAGTTATGTTTTACCTTCAGATATGGGCCTCGTGGTCCTATAACTATTTTTTTTCAATATCCATTAAACAAATGTTGATTGAAAGCTTCCAAGTGTCAGTCACTGTTCTTGGCTTTAGAGATTGTGGTGGTTAATTTTATGTGTTAACCTGGCTAGGCTATGGTCCCATTTATTTAAGGAAACACTTACCTAGGTGGTCCTGTTTAAGTAAAGGATATTACCCACAATAACATGCACGGGCCTCATCTAATCAATTGAGGGCTTTAACTACGAATACAGGTTTTCCTGTGGAAGAAGAAATTCTGCTTTAAGACTGAAGCATCAGCTCCTGCTTGAGTTTCCAGCCTCTCAGCCTACTCTAAGGATCTTGAATGTTCCAGCTCTCATAATTGCATAAAGCAGTTCCTTAAAGATGTTTGTGTGTATGTGTGTGCGTGTGCGTGTGTGTGTATGTGTATTGTCCCCCCCCCCCAATGTATGCACACTTTAACAGCTGATAGCTCAATTTTGAAAATGAAGTATATTTTAATAAACACTATCTGAGTGATCCTGATTGTCCTGACAGTGCATAGGGAGTGTGTGTGGAGCCTCAGAACAAGCCTGTATCTTGGTCCCCTTTGTTCCTGGATGATGAGGTGGGGCCCTGGGCTCTTGACAGGCTGCCAGTGTGGGCCTCATCCATGCTGTTTGAATGCTGCCCTGCTGCTGGGAGAACAGAAAACAGTGGCATATCAGCTCGTGGACAGGCCCACTGGGAAGACAAGAGTTGGGGCAGAAACCTTTTTATTCTGTCACCTGATGTAAAATCAAGGGGACATGGAGAAATCACAGGAACTAGATTAAAGGAAACGTCTGTGGCTCTATTGTGTACTATAAAGCTGGTCTAACTGTGGCAACAATATTAAGGGTTTTTATAACACTTTCCCCCCCTAGAGCACAGGGCGTTTTACTGTCTATTAACAGGTTTTCAATTGAATGGATTCTCCCAGGACCTCAGCTCTGGTATCACTTACTTGTTTTGTAGCATCAGGTTGGTGTGTGTATTTTTAATTATGGTGCATGGGAAAATGTGTTGAAAAATAATCTGTACTGGCATAAGCAGAGGGCTAGATAGGGATGTGTTTTTGTATGTGTTAAATGCAACAATTAAATATTAGAATAGGAGGATATGTAATGAGCAGAAGGAGCTAAAGAAATAAGAACCAATTTCGCACAAATCATTACAGTTCAGTTGTGGCACTGTTGGGAAATGAGGGCCAGTTCATACTTTGAAAACAGTGAATAACTGGAAGAAAATACTTCTCTTATGTACAAAGACCACTTTTCCCCCTCAAAAGGAAATCTTTCACTGTCCTTGGAAGTCAACACCAAATAAATATAAAACATGTAAAACGGACTCAGAATGAGGCCATCAAAATGACTGAACCTTTGCTACTGCGTTTTTGAAACTGAAAATAAGACAATACTTGTGAGTTTATCTCTCCTTACATCTCTGAAACGGTGTGACTTATAAATAGTGGAAACCAAGATGGAAAAAAAAAGCAATAACCATAAGTGTCAATGAAGCTGTTTACTGAAGTAAATAAGAAAACAATTATTGACATGGTAAATGTGAATATATATTTAGGTGCAGAGCTAAGGAAGATTGTTGAGAATGATTTAAAATTATAGCACTGATGGTCTATGATAAATAGTCATTAAAAATTTAGAGGGAGGTGCATCTAAATTAGAATTTTATAGCAGTTCCAGTTATGGTGCATAACTTATGCTTTGGGTCAATATAGAGTAACTAGAGGCCTGGTGCACAAAAATTTGTGCACTTGGAGGGGGGGGGCGGTCCCTCAGCCCGGCCTGTGCCCTCTCACAGTCTGGGACCCCTCGGGGGATGACCACCTCCTGGCTTAGGCCCGCTCCCCGGGGGATTTGGCCTAAACTAGCAGTCAGACATCCCTCTGGCAGCCTAGGAGCCCTCGGGGGTTGTCCACTTGCCAGCAGGGAGCAGGCCTCAGCTGCAGTTGGACATCCTTAGCGCTGCTGAGGAGGCCGGAGAGGCTCCCACCACCACCACTGTACTGGCAGCCTTCAGCTTGGCTTGTGGCTGAGCAGAGCTCCCCCTGTGGGAGCACACTGACCACCAGGGGGCAGCTCTTGCATTGAGCGTCTGCCCCCTGGTGGTCAGTGTGTGTCATAGTGACCAGTCATTCCCAGTCAATATGCTGTTAGGGTCAATTTGCATATTACCCTTTTATTATATAGGATAGAGACTGGCTTTATCCATTCTTACGGACAACTGGTATGAAAGAATGGTTTGTAAGATGTTGGACATCAAACGAAAAGGACAGTGATCCCTGAGAGTTAGAAAACAAGTCATGTGAGTCCTATGATTATCCCAGCATACTTCCAAGAGAGATTTTCCAGGCCATGGCATAGGGAGGGCAATGATGGAAATCTTGGGGGTCTCTCTATTTTAAGTAGACAGAGCTGGGAGTATAAGGAGGCCAAGGTAGCTCAGTTATGCAGGACAGACTGCTCTGAGGAAAGCTGCATAGAGAGCTATGGAGATCTGCAGAGAGTCCTCCTTTAGTCTTCAGCTGAGTACTTATCAGCACATGCTTATAAGGAAACTACCTGAGGCTGGAAAGGAATAACCTGGTAACATCAGAAGGAACAATCTCCAAATCTCACACAAGAATGAGAATGTATTCTGTTCCCACCAGAGTGGAAAATCTCTTAATCCATGGGACATCAGGTAGAGTAGTCAGAAGGGTCTTGTCCTGGCTGTGGGTTGAAATTAGTCCTAGACTAAGTACCACTCTGGTCCTACATAGAAAAGCTCAAAATAATGGCCAGAAAGGATCAAACTGTTTCCAAGTAAATTAATGGTGCAGCAGAACAAAACTCAAGACTATTGATAGAGGTACAGAAATATTCAGCATCCAATAAAATAAAATTCACAATGAATGGAATCCGATAAAAATTACTAGGCGTGCAAAGAAACAACAAAACATATTATCTATAAACAGGAGAAAAATATTTCAGAATCAGTCCTGAAATGACATAGATGACAAAATTACTAGACAAAGATCTTACATATGCTCAATAAGCTAAGAAAAAGATTGAGCATAATAGGATCATGTTATGGAAAATATATACAAAGAACTAGGGATAAAAACTTCAATTTCTGAGGTGAAAAATAAACTAGGTAGGATAAATAGAAGGTTAAAAAATGCAGAAGAAAAGCTGTTGGAACATAAAAACACAGATTAGAAACTACCCAAAATGAAACTCAAGGAGGTAAAAGACTGGGAAATAATGAACACAGCATCTAACTGTGATATATGTCCAGTAGCCTAAGATACAAATAATTGTAATCCTCAAAATGAGAGCAGAGCACACACACAAAAACAATTGAAGGCATAATGGCCAAACATAGTCAAATTTTGATGAGAACTATAGATCCATAATTCCAAGGCTCAACAAATGCCCAAGAAACATGAAGACAATGACACCAAAGCAAATAATAATCAAATTGTGTGATACACAGTGATAAAGATAAACATCCTAAAAGCAACCAGAGAAAAAAGATACAGTATGTATAAAGGGACAAAGTTAAGGATGGCAATAGATTTCCCATCAGAAACAATGCAAGAGGAGAGAGAGGAGCAACATTTGAGGTACTGATGGAAAACTGTCAACTTGGAATTTTATATCCAGTGAAAATATTTTTCAAAAGCTAAGGTTAAGAATTTTTCAGATGAACAAAAACTGGAAAAACTTGGTACCAATGTCTTCTTACTACAAGAAAGGAAATCCTTTAGGCAGAAGAAACATGATTTAATAAAAATATGGACCTAAACAAAGGAATGAAGAGCGTTGGATGTGGTAACTGTGGGTAAATATAAGACTTTACATAATTATTTTAATTTCTTGAAAAAAATCATTAACAAAAATAATGTATGTTGGAGTTTATAATATGTATAGAAACAAAATGTAAATTTGAGTTTATAACGTATAGAAACAAAAGTTATGACAATATCACAAGTGCTAAGAGAGAAGAAATTACATTTAATGGATGTTAGCTTCTTGTACTATAAATAAAGTGGCATACTATCACTTGAAGGTAGATTGTGATAAGTTAAGGATGTATGTATAACCCTTAGTGCCACCACCAAAATAGTACTACAGAGAATTCTAGCAATATCCAACAATGTAGGTAATATGTAATCATAGGAATACTCAACTATTAGTAATCCCAAAGCAGTGGTTATTGTTAATCTTGATTGTGGAGATGGTTTAATGAGGCTATGTATATGACAAAGTTTATCAAATTGTACACTTTAAATATGTGCATGTTATTATATGTCAATTTAACCTTAATGAAGCTGTTAAAAAGATAAGATGGATTTAATGACTCAAATATAAAATGAAATATTTATTTTTAAACAATAGAGTGCTCCATAGTTCATATTAACGTGCCACAAATACATCTATACAGTTTTGGAGAATGAATTAGAGTTGGTGAAGCATGGCATTTAAAAGAGCCAGATAGTATCTTAGAAACCACCTAGCACCTAGCCTTCCTACCTCATTTTCACTTCTGTGGAAATAAAGGTCCAGATAAATAATGTGAGTTGCTCCAACTTATCAATCACTCAAGATGAGAATGAACAACAATAAAAAAGAAGCCGATCCTTACTTGTTTACCTTTCCAAGAAACTTCCTAGGTGCAGATCTCCGTAGGTTATAGGCATAACCACATTCATCACACTGTGTCTCCAAATAGGGAGAGGACAGTGTTTTAACTGAGATATTGGCAGCTCAAGTTAAGACTGGAACAGCACTAGGACTCCTGGGAATAGCAACAGCTGAATTATGTAGTTAAATCCAAGGCAGCTTCTTTGTTACCAGTAATCATGATTTTCTTGAATTCTTTAAGTAGTGGCTTCAAAGACCGCTGGTATTAAACTTCAAAAAAGCACATTTGGGGAATTAATTCATCTAATAAATATGGTGCAGAGGGAAGAAGTATTAAAATCTATAACTGGATGGAATTTTGAACATCTGAATAGACACTATAATTAAAGCATAGTGGATTACAATTGCTCTGGAAACGAAGATTGGAGATTGCTTGCTCTTTGCAAAGTGGATTTACAAAGGGCGGTTTAAAAACCTATGAGCAAAGAAAAATCTGACTTGGAAAGGGAAGGGATAGGAGGGAGTCAATTGAGAATATGCAACTTAAGTTAGGGCAGCCAAAGAGCAGGGTGAATTAATGTGAGCAAACGAGAAGGAGAAAGGCTTTTCTGAATAACCAAGAAAAAATGGGGGCAAGGGAGAAGAGAGGCTGGCTGATGGATGAAGATGATTATAAGATTAAAGATGACTTAGAAGGTTGCTAAGGTATAGCTACATTCCCCTGTGCCCTCTCTGCCAATTCCACTTTAATAAGAGAAATGAAGAAAATAAAGTCGGACAATTAACAGGCAATGAAGACTCCTCCAAGGGAGTGTTTGATAAAATGCAAGGAAGGAATATGTTATAACATTGGCTTTCCATTAGGAAATAGTCCTGCTAATCAAAACCGGAAGGCGGTTCAGGATGGGGCTCGCCCTAGGAGGGCTTTTGGTGTTTGTGTGGAATTTAAATAAACTAGGAAATAAATGATGGGAAAATAGCCTTTGGAAAAGCTAGAAACACCCTTGTAATAAAAGTCTGCCAAACTGATATCAGTGATTAGTAGAATAGTGGAATTGATTTGCGCATAGAAAAAAGATAAAAATATGAAAAACATTCCTGTAGTTTTTAAATAACCCAAGTGTTTAGGTATTTAAGTTGGTCAGGTAATGCTTTAAGTCTTTTAAGCAAAATTAAAAAGAAATGGACTATATGGTATGAACAGAAGAAATAAAATGATCTGCTATAACTTCCTTTCCTAATAGAGCTGTGAAAATAAGTCCTGGTTGTCATTTTCCAGGCTTGGGGCTTTAAGGAATTAGTATAGCAAGCCCAGGTCTTTTTCCACATATTAGGGCAGTAGCCATATACCTACTTCACTTAATATCAGGGATCCATGAGTCCTACTTACCCTGAAACACTTCCTTTCTCCATCTTCCAGTAAGCTTGGGATTTCATCCAGCCCTTCATTGGATGAAAACATCCGTTTAGGCTAAATGCAATTATATTACCTGGGAGAGGTAAAATACATTGCCCTTAAATACTACTTACTAGAGGGATTGACTTGAATTGATTTTCTTAAAGAATAACTAAGATATAAAGGCTTAAAGAAATAAGAGCTAACATTTATTGAGTGCCAGTTACCATGCTAAGTGATTCACATACTATTATCTCATTAATCCTCTGGCCAATCCTTTGAAAAAGGTACAATTTGAGCCCATTTTTTCTGATGAGAAAACAAAGGCACAAAGAGGTTTAGACAGTTGCCCAGGATCAAGTAGCAGATGGAGAGTGGAGCTGATATTTAGAAGGATGCAGAGGACAGAGCACTATAGAGAAGAGATGGAACTGTCAGTAGACCAAAATTTCTGAAGACCAAATTTTCCCCCCTCTTACAAGAAGCATCCTTTGACTTTCCTACACTTGGGTAGAGATCTTTATGTTCCCATTTTATGGTTATGTCATGTATACTTTAACATTCTATGATTCTACAATTCCATTAGAGAACAGGGTCTTAGGAGAATGAATTAGAAGGTGGATGAATTTATGGGAGGTTGGGAGGAGATTGAGCAGGTGAATTAAGAGGCAGGGACACGGTCCCTGAGATGGGACAGATTGAGAAGTTCAGAGCAGTTCAAGAGCTCCTCTGGGTGGCCTCATTCCATTCATTCTGGCACTGAAATCCTCTCCTGCTTTGTAAATGAAACACCCTCCCTAAACATAGGAAAGACTCTATTATCATACACACTTAATTGGAATACATTAATGTATTATCTGTAAGGTTTTATGCATTTGTAAAGCTTTTATCTTGCTGGGGCCTGTGGAGGAAGCAGGGAATGGGTATCCATGTTAAGAGCAAGAATAGGTTTGTGTGGGCAAGACTGAGGACTCAGGTTGGGGAGGGTTGCTGACTATGAGCCAGACATAAAGAAGGGGCTTGAGGGAAGACATACCCAGGAAGACTGATGGCTCACTTCTTCCCTGCTTGTGGGAACTTAGCCAGAAGTTGGATCAGCTATCTGAGTTAGTTCATTGGAAGGACAGATGGATAATCAGTAGCTGATCTCTTCAGTCCTGAAGCTCTCATTGTTATGCAGTCAACTAGATGTTTCTCAGTCTCTTTTTTCTATACGTTTTTTAGAACATGATGGAATTGGTTCTTTCTACAGGAGCCTTATGGTGTTCCCAGCTGTGCTCAACCCAGAAGCCTCTCCCTGAGATGGCCAAAGGATGGGAACCTGTGCACTTCACTGCTTTGCTGATGAGCTTCTCAAAGAAATCTGATTTTATTTTTTTGTGGCACAGGCAGTGGTGGTACTTATCTTCCTTTGCAGATCTGGACAACGATGGGCCAGGTGAGCAGTGCTGGGAGGATGCTCACTGGGACTGAAGAACAGAGTGTGCAGTGGGGAGGGTGTCAGGCACCATTTGAAGATGCCTATAGTTATCAACTATCAGAACAGGGATCAGTCCTGAATTCTGAGAGGTAGCTTTGATGGTTCCCAGGAAAAATGATCACTGAGTAACCAGGCAGTAGTACCCAAGCCAATGCTAAGACAACAGGAGTCTAGAAGCCCAGGGTAAAGCACTTGGGTAGCAGGAGTTTGAAAATAGAGGTAAGCAGGTGTGGCTGCACACATAGCACTGGAGGTAAGAAGAAACCAGAACAGCATGCAACGCACTAGTATGTGATGCACATGCACAGACCTAGCCAGGAAGAGCTGACATTGTCCAGGGCAGGTCCAGAAATGGGCATGCAAGAGTCTTTGGACAGGACGGGGTATATTTAGAGAGTGGGGCAGGGTAGGGGAAGTGCTTGTCCACACAAGGTACCAGAAGCCAGGGTCAGTCAGGCGAACTTGCCAGGCAGGCCAGAAAAGTGTGGGCTGGGCAAGGTCTACACAGTCCAGACAGGACTCTGACATCTGATGCAGGGGTTACACATCCAGAAAGCAGAATGTGGTGTTATCTGAAGTCAACTCATGGAGGGTTGAAAGCTCAACAAATTTCCAAAGAGGTGAAGAGTTTCAAGCCAGATCAATCATTATATAACTCAGAGAATGCTAAAGGAGCTCCAGCTTGGACAATGTCCCCTGCTGAGGGAGATCTTTTCTTTGGGCAGCTCTTAAAAACCCAAAGGTCCTCTCCTAAAGGTTTAGCCCAGCAGCACTGGGGAATCTCAGCTTGCTAGGGAAGCTCTGTGTCTCTTGGGGAAGGAAAGGGAAGGCATTCTCCCTATTCAGTTTGGTATATTAGGATCTGAATTCTGAGGGAGGGCCTAGTCTTTGATGGAAGTCTGCTGGGGTATTTATTTCTGGGGTCTTTTGTGGCTAGACCTTGAAGGTGGTGGTCGTCCTGTAGGGACTCATCTTCCCATCTTGACTCTTCTCTTTTAATATCCAGCCCCTTCCTATGTTTCTGTGACACAAGTAGTGATCCAGATGTGGAGCCCCGAGGAAATAATAGCATTGATTTATTGGTTCCTTTACCTATTCATCTAGTGAATGCTTATTAAAAACCTATGAGGCATGGTGCTCTGGATATGATGACGGACTGGTTAGATGCAACACAGAAGTAAGCAGTGGTATTACAATGTGACCATTGGTTACATCAGGTGTATATATGGGGGCCGAAGGAAGAGGTATCTAACTCTGACCCGGAGAGTCAGGAAGGGTTCTAGGAGGTAGTCAGACTTGGTCACTGGGACTGGAACTCCTCTTGGTGGCCTTACTTCCTTACCCACCCTGGCACTGAATTCTCTACCACTTTCTAAATGAAACCCCCTCCTATAAACACAGGCAAGACTCTGTCATCATCATACACATTACGTGAAACACACTAATGCGTTATCGCTAAGGCATTTGAAAACTGTTTATCTCTAATTGTGGAATGCAAGATTATTTCCTGTTCAGAGGCATTTCAGACTTCATCAGATGGCTATAATGGGTACTTTTCTATATTTTTAAAATATTGTGAGAGCAGGCAAGTAGGCTGCATGGAAGGTGAGCAAATGAACTATGATTATAAAGGACTTAATCAGACCAATTTCTTCTGTATAGCCTAATACACCATCAAAATTAAGAGACAAATTATAAACTGGAAAAATGTTTGTAACACATGTAATAGATAAACCAACTCTCTCCTCGATGTGTAAAGACCATCTAAAAATCATTAAGGACTAAGATAAACAACCATGTAGAAATATTTGCACAGGACTTGAAAAGACAATGTAGTTCTATTAATTTATATCTTAATATATATAGTTTTCAGAGAGGAAGGAACAGGGAGAGAGAGATAGAAACATCAGTGATGAGAGAGAATCATTAATTGGCTGCCTCCTGCACATCCCCCACTAAGGATCAAGCCTGAAACCCAGGCATGTACCCTGACAGGGAATTGAACTGTGACCTCCTGGTTCATGGGTTGATGCTCAACCATTTAGCCATACCAGCTGGGCTAATTTATATGCTTTTAACTCACAAAAGTGCTGCACATGAGGAAAACTCAGAATTGTTATGGAAAATTTACAAAAAGTTGACCATACATGTTATAGTAATAGACATATTATTATTGTGTTTCATGATAATTAGACTTAATTTTCATAAAGGCTGTACAGTAATTAGTATTACTTTTAGCTAGCCAGAGTTTAAGTACTTTTCCTGACTTTTAAAGTTTCTTGGTAATTCTAATTATTGAAAGTTGACAAAGATGTCAATTTTTCTTTAACACCCTCATGTTCACACACACACACATACATACATACACACACACACACAACCCCATATGTATGGGGACTCCCACATGCAGGGGAATGTCCTAGACCAGGTTCCCATACCTCTGGGGTCTCTCCCCCCATCTCCCATGACTCAAGCTCCTTCTGAGGTTATCTAGGCTCTTGAACTTCTGGTGCTGGTATTTGTTGAGCAATAGGAAGCTTCCAGCTAAAGACCTCAAGTCGGAGAACTCTGCTTTGAGAAGGTAGAGAGTCTTTCTAGGGAAGAAATGGCAGCAGTGTGGGCAGCATTTGATGAAGGGGCACAAAAAGTCAGTGATGGTGACTCGGTGGAAGGGAGAGGAAGGGATAGAAGGACTGAACTGTGAGTCCCAGGGTCTAAGGAGGATAAAGGATCTGGGAAGATCAGCCAGAGGGTAGGTGAGGAGATGGCTCAGATGCTTCAGGCTCTAGGCTTAGGGGCCACAGTGCAAGGAACCAGCAATTCCAGACTTTCCCCTTGCAAAGAGCAGAAAAAAGCTTCTTAGGGAGCAGCCCAGATACGTGCCCCAAGGACTGACAAGTGAGCAAGAGAACAGAACACTCACAGAGTCCGTTCTCTCTCACACCTGCCATCGCCTCTGACCTCTGTCCTTCCCATTTCTGAAACAGCGTCAGCCCTGGACCCCCAAAGACTGAGCGAGGTTTTCAGGAGCCCTCGGAGGCTCCCTTCCACCCTGTACATTGCTTAGTTGATGCGTGAAATTCCTTTCATGGGAGATAAAATCCTTAATTCTACAATTAAAGATAAGAGGCTTAAAATTACCTAGGGGAACTAATGCATTATTATGCAGGTGTTTTTGTCAAATTGTAAAAGGCTTAAGGTTATGGAATCCTCTTCTGTTTTGATGGAAGCAGTGTGAAGGCAGAAGGACTAAGAAATCAAGACTATGTTGGACAGAATCATCCCTAGGTGACTATTACCTGAAGTCTTAATGACTTAAAGAACTGAAAATGCCTGAGGCCCAGTGTCCCTCTGGCTCATATTCTAGAAATGATGAGATGAGTGTAAGCCAGAGCACCAGGTGAAGAGAGATGGACATGGCAGGGGACAGTCTGCATTTCCTGACTAGAGCAGTTGTCCCCTGGGCCTCCCGTGATCCATTTACTTTTTCCATGGAAACTGGAAACTGTTTAGCTGAGGAGGTGGCAAGGTTGTGAGGATCTGGTTCTCCTGCTTTCTGGTTCTTCTCAGCACAGTTCTTGGCTTTTGCGTTTCCCCCCTGAAGACAGCTGAGAGGGAGGGAAATGTAGAGGTCTTGGATAGGGAACCACCTGTTAGATGTAATAGCCAAGATCCGTTTTTCTGTGACTTATGTTGTCTTCCATATAGCTCCTCATTATTTTATGCCCCACTCTTGACGTTTTATAGTTCTATAATTACAAAGGGGCTGAGGCACTGAGTATGGGTGAGAAAATGCCCTTTCTGTTATTTTAGTCTATGTAATAGTTTATACCAACATTATTAAGTACAAGTGACCAGACCCAAGAAACAGGACTTGAAAGGTGAAAAGGTTAATGAGAGAGTCATAAAGAAGCTGGTGGACTCCTTGCACATTGAAGTTATTTAAAAATTTGGAACGTCTATGAGTCCCTGGAGGGAAAAGGGGGATATTACAGGAGCAGATATTTTATTTATTGTCTTCTCCCCAATCAGTATGTAATAAACAGATGAAACCAAAAGGTTAGAGAATTATATTACCTTTTGGTTTTGGCCAAATAAAACTTTAATTTTCCAGCTGGAGATAACAGACAGCTCCCATTACTCAGAGGAAGGGGAAGAGCTACTGTGAAATCTTCACATAAGGGGATTTGTTCTGGGCTTTACTGGCTCCTAGGGAAAATGCACAGGAGCTGGATCATCCAGGGGAGGGGGTCATGGGTGAGGGTAAGCTCCCTCCCAGAGATTTACAGTGATTCCTGAATGTGAACTGGGCTTATTGATTTCAGTGGTAGATCATGGTGTATGTCTCTTTCCAGCAATTCATGCCCAGCCCTTCACTTACATTAAAAGTTCAAAAGACAAATAGGTCAGTGCTTCTTCTTCCTAGCGTTCATGTCCTGAGGGTCTGGGGTCAGCTGCTCCTGGCTACAACATGTGCATGAACCAGGTTAAACTATGCTGCAGTAACAGGCAACCCCGATATCTCAGTGGCTTAACAACAAAAGTTTATTTCTTGCTCTCACAAATATCCAGGAAGCTGCATCCATCCATACATCCATCCAGCCACTCAGCCAGCCAGATTCAGTATTTTGACCCTATTATCTCAACCCATAGACTCCAAACTCTTCACCAAAGGGAAAAGGATGCTGGAGAATCTTACCGAGATTTTTTGCTGACTCAGCCTTAATCACTTGTCATAAGATTTTGCAAACTACAAGGTGGCTGAATTTTGTAATCTACTGTATGCCTTGGAAAGACAGGATAACTGCATATTGGCAAGGACTGGTGCTGTCTATCGTAGTGTTCTTCCCATGTGCAATACTTTTGAAAATGAATGGTATATGTTGTCTGTATTATTATACTGTTTTTTAGAGTAGGATGTTATGATTTAGAACAGTTAAGGGCATGCCAATAAGCATAGATCAACATTCACGGCAGGTCTGCCTGACTCTCATACATAAGGAAGGTGTTTGATTTTTACCTCAGGTACAAAGGGTTGCTTTCATTATCTACATTGTCATTATTTATGCAAAACAAGGTTTTAAAAACTAGTTTTATATACTTATTTATTCCCTTTAATCTCCATTACTCAAGCCCAACCACCATATATACTATAGTTTTTGTGTTCTTAAAAAAATAGGTGTTCACGATAAAAAAAATTTAAAATAAATAAATAAATAGGCAAAAAAATGGGTGTTCATTTGAAGGGCCTATGGTCTTTCAACTCTGACAAACCATCTCTCCCACCATTTAATCATCTAATGGTACTGGTAGGACCTTGTAAGCATAGTAAAAGGGAGAGAGAAATAATTAGTAGGTGCATGTAATCACTTTGTACACTTCAGGCAGAAGCCCCCCATTTTTCCTGCAGTAGTCTGGCGTGTGTGTGTGTGTGTGTGTGTGTGTCCGTGTCCCTTTTGACAGTGTACCTGGTTGCCCCAACTCTGATTTGCCTCTGCTAGTCCTAGTTAATGAATGTCTTGGGGCCTCAGTTTTACCATCTATGAAATGAAACCGAGGAGAGCTTCCCTGTACCACGAAGGCATGTCTTGGTGTTTAATTACTTCAAAAGGTAATCTGAAAAGAGACCAATGATTTCCTTGGAGGCTAGAGCTTTGCAGGTATCAATTCAGCTTCCTTCCTTTATTCATGACAGGTTTATAGCCTGTGGGACTCACTTGGTACCTGTCACTTACCTTCCTATTGATCCCTTCCTTTAGAGCTTTATCTGTCATTGCATGTCAGGATCAAAAGAGTGTATAAAATCAAGCTTGTGGGGCATGGTTCTGACAGGGCCTTGTTTTCTCCAGGACACCATAGGTGCTAGGCTGCCTTCTGCAACAGCAGGGGGCATTTTAGGAGAGGCTGAAGTCTGATTTCCTTGTGGTCACCAATGCACATTATTTAATTAGCTCTACTGTGTACCACTGTATTAAGAAATGTGCATTCATGTACTTTCCTTGGCAGAGAGGACCATATTTGATGTGTCTCTCTCCTAGCTACTAGATTTTTTGTCCAGACTTTCTAAAATAGCATCCTCCCTTATTCGCAGTTGGCTTTTTTCCCTTAACCCTTTATACTACGTGACATTTCATGTACCATCACGTCTCATTTTATTGAGCTTTTCTTTATTGTGTTTTACAGATACTATATATTTTATAAATTGAAGATTTGTGTCAACCCTGTATGGGTGCCATTTTTCCTACAACTTGCTCACTTTGTGTCTCTGTGTCACATTTTGGTAATTTTCACAATATTTCAAACTTATATTTGTTATGGTGATATGTGATCAGTGATCTCTGATGTTACTATTGTGATTGTATTGGGGCACCACGAACCATGCCCTCATAAGATAGCCTACTTAATTGATAAATGTGTGTGTTCTGACTGCTCCATCCACCAGCTGTTTCTCTCTCTCTCTCTCTCTCTCTCTCTCTCTCTCTCTCTCTCTCTCCTCTTGGGTCTCCCTATTCCCGTAGAACCTACAGTATTTAAATTAGTCCAATTAATAATCCTACAATGGTCTATAAATGTCCAAGTGGAAGGAAGAATGGCATCCCATCTCTCACTTGAAATCAAAAGCTAAACATGATTAAGCTTAGAGAGGAAGGCCTGTTGAAATCTGAGATAGGCTGAAAACTAGGCCTTTTGTGCCAAACTGTTAGACAACTTGTGAATGTAAAGTCTTACTATTTAAGGACTATATGTCATAAGGCTGTAACTGCTGTAGATAGTGATTCCTCTGATGGGTCTGGGCAAAGTAAATTGAAAACCTTCTGGGAAGGGTTCACCATTCTGGATGCCATTAAGAATACTTGTGATTCATGGGAAGAAGTCAAAATATCAGCATTAACAGGAGTTTGGAAGAAGTTGAGTCCAACCCTCGTGGATGACTTTGAGGGCTTTGAGACTTCAGTGAGGAAGTAACTACAGATGTAGTGGAAATAGCAGAACTAGATAGAACTAGAAGTGGAGGCTGAAGATGTGACTGAATTGCTGCAATCTCATGATCAGACTCAAATGGAAGAGGAGCTGCTTCTTAGGATGAACAAAGAAGGTGATTTTTTGAGATGGAATCTACTCCTGGTGAAGATACTCTGAAGTTTGTTGAAATACAGCAAAGGATTTAGAATATTACATAAGCTTAGTTGATAAATTGGAAGCAGGATCTGAGAGACTTGACTCCAATTTTCAAAGAAGTTCTGTGGTGGGTAAAATACTATCAAACAGCATCACATGCAACAGAGAAGTAGCTCATGAAAGGAAGAGTCATCGATATAGCAACTTCATTGTTGTCTTATTTTAAGAAATTGCAACTGCCACCCCAGCCTTCTGCAACCACCACTTTGAACAGACAGTAGCCATTAACATCGAGGCAAGACCCTCCAATATCCAAAGACTCAGATGATGTTTAATGTTTTTGAACGAGGCAGTATTTTTAAGTTAAGGTATGTACATTGAATTTTAGGCATAATGCTTTTGCATACTTAATAGACTAGTATGATGTAAACTTGTATATGCACTGGGAAACCAAATAATTCATGTAACTTGCTTTATTGCAATGTTTGCTTTATTGTGGTAGTCTGGAGCCAAACCCACACTATTTCTGAGGTATTTGATTATTATTTACTGTCTATATCTCCCCCACCCTATCCAACCACATAGACAACTGAAATATAAGCTTCATTAGAGCAGGGACTCTGTTTAATTTAATGTTTCTGTGCTAGACAGTGTTAGGAACATAACTGGACACATTCATTGAGTGAATAGTTGGTTGCTATTCCTGAGCTCTGCCTCTTATGTGTGTCTATCCCATGAATTTGTGTTTCTCAGCTGTGTATGCAGTGAGCAGAGGCTAAATTAAAAAGTAATACTAGCACCTTGCCTTTAAGTAATAGTGTAGTTATGGGACAAGACTCCGTGAAACTTCATGGCTCTTCTGAGAGATTCTAATTGTGTTCATTGTACTGTGCCTTCTAAACTCCCCTTGTTCAGTACTTGTGGGCAGGTTAGTTTTCTTTATTCTCTTCCTTAAATTAAGACTCTTTGCTCTCACAGTTAGCAACTGTGGTATTTCACCTCCAAGTTGCCTGGTGCCCAGCAGTGTGGTAAAGTGATCCTGTGTTAGCTTATCGATACCCGTTTGGAACATTTGTCTTCTGGACTAGCTCCTTCTCAGCCTGCCCCAACTATTCTTTAATCCTGTAAATCATTTTAACCTGAGATGCTCTACAGATGAAAGTTATGCCACACATGCTATATCAATTAATGTTACGATGCTAAGACCATTCCATTTGTCTAGGGATTTGCAATGATTTACTTTTTATGGGTAAAGTTTTATTCAACTCTTAACAGTGAAACATAAAACTGTTACAACTGTAGTGAAACCTATAAACGCACAGAGGATGGTCTCAGGTAAAATGTGTCAGAGCGGGATGATGACTCCTCTGAGGACAAGTTGAGGAAAGCTTCGATAAGTCATTCTCAAAGGCCTTCTCAGCATATTTCAGATGATCCCAGACCAGGGTCCTGAGCCAGTATTGTTTATAACTTTGATTTCACGGACTCTAGTCAACATAGAAAGTGGAATTCTGAGTGTTCACAGAGAGCCTAAAAAGGTCCTCAAAGAAAGATGGACTTATTTCTAACCTCTTTGCAAAATATCGAGCAGGTTGGGTGGATCAGTCATAGTTGCTGTAGGAAAGAGATGGCTCTATTCCATTGTAATAATTTTAGGAGATTTTTTATTAAAGGGACTATTTTCAAAGGTATGACATAGCAAACTATAGTGATAGTGCCGTACCCTGGATTTAGCAACACTGGGACTCTAGACGCCTAGGTCTGAAGGAGTGGGGAGACCCTGGAACCCTGGGACAAACAGGACTACTGGAGAGTGTCATATGACTATAGCTGAGATCTCTGGAAACACAGCCAGCCTACAGCACCCCTTCAAAAGGGAACTAAGGGAATTCCTCCCTTCCTCTGGTCTCCTGTCTTTGCTCCCAATTGGCCAAGCTCAACTGGAAGCCAGAGGACAAGGGAACCCATGGATGCAATATACATAGGGAAACAGAGCCATGTGGAGCATACATATTTTTTTTGGTCTTTATATCTTATGTTTTGGAAGTTTTGTTTAAGAAGTCCTTCTCTATACCTATGCCATATAGATATTCTCCTACAGTGTTTTTTCCCCCCTGCTTAATGTTATAAAAATACCGTTTGCCTTTAGATCTTTATGACCACTTTACAGCTTTCTATGAGATATTCTGTAGAGATCCAGTTTTATTTTTCTCCATGTAATGTGCTAGTTTTCCTAACCTCATTCACTAAACAGCCATTCTTTCCATATTGATTAAGTTCTCATACATGCATTAGCTCCCTCTGAAATACAGTTGTTCTCAATGGAACAATGCTATCCCATTGTCCATGTTTTGTTCTTGTGCCAGTATCATCTTGTTTTCATTACTATGCTTTATTACTATTTTTAATACCCTTTAGAATAACTGCCTACTTCTATCCTTAAAACTTCTTTTTTTTTTTTAGGTTGACTTAAATCAGCGGTTCTTAACCTGTGGGTCGCGACCCCTTTGGGGGTCAAACGACCCTTTCACAGGGGTCGCCTAAATACATCCCGTATATCAGATATTTATATTACGATTCATAACAGTAGCAAAATTATAGTTATGAAGTAGCAACGAAAATAATTTTATGGTTCGGGGTCATCACAACATGAGGAACTGTATTAAAGGGTCGAGGCATTAGGAAGGTTGAGAACCACTGACTTAAAATGTTTGTAAATCTTTAGTTTTCTATATAAGATTTTAAATGAGCTCCTCAGAAATTCCAACTGGTATTTTGAATGAGATTGCAATGAATTTATAGATTAATTCAGGAAAGAACTGACATCTTTATAATATTAAAATCCTATTGATTTTCACAAATTGACCTTATTTTCTTGAAACTTGCTGAATTCTTTTTCATCTGTCTGTACGTAATAACAGTTTTATTTCTCTTTCAGAAAACTGTATTTCCCTTATTTCTTTTCTATCTTTATATTTTTGTCTAGGACTTCCAATACTATGTCAAAAAGTAGTAGAAGTAATGATGACTTACTTTTCTTGCTCCCAATTTTATAGGGGAAGCACCTAAATTTCTCCATTACATATAATGTTGCTATAGGTTTGTGTGATATTACCTTATAAAATTAAGGAAGGTGACTGGATTCCTGATTTGATAAGAATGATTTTTTAAAAATAATGTGCTTTTAATCATAAACTGAGATGTTGAAACTGAGGTTTCACAAGGTGTTGAAACTTTTCAAATACTGTTTCTATATCAATTGAGATAATATTTTTATTCTTAATTCTATTACTATTGTGAATTATATTTATAGATTTCTCTGATTTTTGAAACCACTGGTTCAATATTGGACTGACCTATACATAATCATTTTCTTTATTTTTATTATGCAAAATTAAAAATAAAAAGTACAGATAATGGTATAATCATCTCCTATGTACCCACCATTTAACTTCAGTGATTATCAACTCATGACCCACATTGTTAAATCCTTTGCCCCCTTTTCACATCCCTTAGAGTAGATTATTTTAAGCAAGTTACATTTTATTATTTCATCTAAAAATCCTTCAATATGTATCTTTCAAAGAACACATTTTTAAAACTACATAATTACTATTTCATTATGATGCTTTTATGTTTAGCATGATTGATTTCTTAAATTATTTAATTATTTTCAATTGATTTTTAAGAAAAGAATGATTATTGTTGCCTCATGAAATTAGTTGGGTAGTTTTTGCTCTTTCTCTTCTCTTGAAAAAATTTGTATAATTTAGGAAATAGTTAGTCCTTGGAAATTTGGCAGAATTCACGTGTAAAACATGCTGATTAAGTCTTTTTTAGGGGATGTCTTTAATTTAGATTTGACTGTTTAAAGTATTTGTTTGCTTCTTCACGTTCCCTATTTCTTCTTGTACTAATTTTGACACTTCACATTTTCTATTTTTTTAGGTTTCAAAATTATTAATATGTAGTTGTTCACAATATGATCTGTTGAACCTCTGTTATATTTATACTTGTTTGCTGTTTTCCCCTTTATTTTATGTACATATACATTTCCTTTGATTGGTTTACCAGAGGTCTTTTTTTATAATCTGTTCAAAGAACAATAAATATTACCAAGGTATTTAGCTACCTTTATGCCTATCTTTTGTAGCATTTCTACTTTTTATTTTAACATACCCTGCAAGAGTGTTTTTAGTGGGGATTTCTGTATGTCAAACTTCCTAAGATCTTTTATAGTTGAAAATATTTTTATTTTATACATATACATAACTATTATATATAATTATATATTGAAATTGTATATAATAAATTAAATATATAAATTATACATATAGATCTATATTTAAATTCCACTATCATCTTGCTTTCAGTATTCTTGAAAATTCTAATGTTAGCCTGGCTCTTATTAATCACAGGAGACCTTTTTTACCTTTCATTTTGGAAATTTTCAGTATTTTTCTGAAATCTTTTTTTAAAATTGATTTGAGAAAGACAGAAAGAGAGAGAGAGAGAGAGAGAGAGAGAGAGAGGAAGAGACATCAATTTGTTGTTCCTCCTATTGATGCATTCATTAATTGATTCTTGTATGTGTCCTGACTGGAGATTGAACCCACAACCTTGCCATGTCAAAATGATGCTCTAACCAACTAAGCTACCTGGCCAGGGGTCTGCTTTATTCTTTAATTTTATAATAATATGTGTGGATTTTTTTCCTTTCGTTTCCTATTTGATCCTCTAAGAGTCTTTCTTTCTGAAAGGATTCTATCATTTATTAATCCTGGAACATTTATCTTTATTATTTCTTTAAATATTTCTTCTTTCCATTTCTCCACCCCATTCCCTCTAGGAGCCTATTATCTGGTTGCCAGTACTTCTAATTCTATCCACAATATTTCTTAGCTTTTACATTTTTCTCTAGTTATATTTTACACTATTCCTTTCTGTTGCTTTCAGGAAGAATTTCTCATTGTGATCCTCCAACTCACTAATTCTTTCTTTAGCTCTATTGCATCCTATTACCCTATTTCAACTACGTATGTTTTTTTGCATCTAATATCTCACTTGGTTCTTTTTAAAATTATATATTCTTGCTTTACTTTACTAATATCTTCCTATATATCCTTAAGCATAGTTATCTTTATTAATGTTATATCCTTCTCCTATTTAAGTAATTCTGCTTCTGATAGCATAATTCTGTTTTGTCTTTCTTTACTAGACACTAGTTAATGGGTGTATAAGTTCATGCTTTACTGTGGATATCAGCTACTCTGCCTGGTAATATTTTTTTTGTAGAAGGCCAAATGTCAGTCTCTACACTCTATTTATACATGTTTAAAAAAGGGGAGGGGTGTTGAGCCCCAGGGCATAGTGCTACAGGCACCATAAAAGTACTTTGTTTCATTCCCTTTACTGCCTTTCCTCTGGGCAGCTTCCATGTTCAGGGGTTCTCTTTTAAATTGACTTACTGGGGAGCAGTAGCACTGTAATGAGTCAATCTGCACAGATTGTAATTTCCCCAGGCATGGGAGTTAGGAGGAGGAGTAAAGGGGAGGGGGGTTAGGATGTGGAAAGACTAGGGCTATTACTCATAATTGTGCAGGGAGCCCCTACTCATAGGAGAGGGAGGAGCCAGCACTGCCATTCACCTTTACTACCAAATTGCATACCCTGGTGGAGGCAGGGGTGTCTTTTTCCAATGCACATCTTGTCATCATATGCTCTACGACAGGCTTTCAAGACTGCTGCTCAGCTGACCCTGATCCAGCCTGGTCTCATTCCCGCATGCATTTAAACTGCCCTGATTTTACTGCCAACAGCAAGGATCTGGGATGTAACAGGACTTCTGCAGGGAAGAGGCTGGTGACCATTTTCTCAAAAAATGGAGGGAATAGCCAAGTGCCATAGTGAATAGCTTTTTTCCATTCTACTTTCTCAGCATTACCTCTCAGTCTTTTGTTTCACCATGAAGCTTCCAGTTCAAATCTTCTTTCAGTCTCCTCATGAGATTCACATGCTTTTCTATTAGCTCCAAAGATTCTTATTTCCAATTCTTCATATTCTTCAGAGATGAATTTATGAAAGGAGGCAGCAGGTACCAGGCCATCATCATCTTCATAGGATCTGGAAGCCTAAATATGTATCTTCTAAACTATTACACTTTTATGTGACTTTTACTTTGAAATATTTGGGAGGGGCTATTTCTTAAAGACATTTGAAGCCGTTATAAGAGCACTGAGATAGCTCCAAATGTGGGTTGGTTGGTATATTAGGCTTCTCCAGAATAACAGAACCAATAATAGTGTGTGTGTGTGTGTGTGTGTGTGTGTGTAATATATGTGTGTGTGTGTGTGTGTGTGTGTGTGTGTGTGTGTGTGTGTGTATTATGAGGAATTGGCTCATATGATGATGGACTGATAAGACCCAGAGTCTACTAAAGACCTAGGAGGGCTGGTGGTATAATTCCAGTCTGAGAACTGGGAAAGTTCATGTAAATCTCAGTTCAGGGGCAAGGAAGAGCCATGTCACAACTGCAGCAGCTAAGTGGAAACCAAAAGGTGTGAATTCCTGCATCCTCCACCTTTTTTGTTCTGTTCAGGCCTTCAGTGGATTGGATGATGCCCACCCACACTGGGAGGACCATCTGCTTTACTAATCTCATTTGGAGACACCCTCTCAGACACACCCAGCAATAATGTTTAATCTGGCACCTCTTGGTCTGATCAAGTTGACGTATAAATTAGCCGTCACGTTTGGGAATCAGGGTATTATAGGGGACATTGAGTAAAGAAGAAAGGACACTGACTGCCAGATGATGAGACTCATAAGGCCATGATTCCATCCTCATTCAATCAATGAGCCTCTCTATTAGGTTTCCTTGACTGTAAACTGGGAATAAGAATTCATACCTGTTTCTCCCTCTCTGCCCCGCCCCCCCCTCCCCCGCAGCCCCCCATACCTCCCACGGTTGCTGTTTCTCAAACAGGATAATATCTGTGGAAGGCACTCTGTAGTCCACCGCACACAGGGAGAGAGGAAGCAGCAGTATTTAACATGAACAAGAGAGCATTTGAAATGATATTAAGTCTCAGGAGACAGGATGTTTTTTGCCTGGAAGGCGGTAATCCCTCCCCTCAGTGACCTCAGTGAATTTCAGACAGATTTTCAAAGCAGACAAGGCCTCCGCAGCTCGGAGTGGTGAGAATATTCCAAGTTCTCTGGCCTCCCTAAGCTGGGGAAGGTTGGCATCAAGGACAAAAGCTTTCAATTGCATTGAACATGGCCTGGACGGTTTCCAAGTGGGTAATTACTTTATGCTTACTTACACAATTTCCCCTTCAGCTTTTAAGGGAGAGAGTGTCCCTCACTTCCTGGACTAACAGGGCTGCTCAGTGTTGCTAGGCATATGTTGAACAACTGCCCCAGTCACCCACCTCGGCAGACACCACATTTTAGTAATGAAGTCAGGGCTCAACTTGGGCAAGACAGTAGCACATTTCTTTGATTAGTGTGCAGGACAAATGTGGCCTCTTTTTGAATGGAAGGAAGGGAGGGCATTTAGCATGTCTTTTCCTCATTCCCATGGGAGGCAGGAGTAAAGGGAGCAGATTCCGTGAGAGCCGGCTCTGAGAGGTGCTCTGATATGAGTCTAATTAAGAAAACTATTTAATTTTATCATGATCAATGACCACAGCAATTAGTCTGCGATTATGAAAAATACATGCTCTTGGAAAATGGGGTAGAAAACAAAAATTCACCTAGGGAATTGTGTTCTCTGAGCATGTTACATTATAAAACAAAGGATGTTTGTGGGCAGAAAAATACCTCCAAGCTATCAGGGTGAAGGCAGGGTCCGGGCAAGGAGGGGTTTCACATGACTCCAGATCAGAAGTGTGTTTTGAATGGTCTCAAATATGCCGATCTGTTTACCTCTCTCCCACCCTTCATTTTTCCCATTGCGTGGTTAACACGGTGATTTCGGTCTAGTAGGCAATTAACTATTCTGAGCATCAGGTTCTTTTATCCATCAAATAAGGATAATATTGGCGGAATAAAAGAGATATTATTCCCAGCACAAAGAAAGCTCAATAAATGTTAGTAATTTTTACTCCTATTTTTATTACTTTTCTTTCAGCTATTAGTTTAAATATCGCTTTAATACCACTAACTTCTGCCCCTATTCCCAAACTAGGTTAGGTGAATGGTTTTTTGCTTCCATAGGACACCTACATCCCCCCCCCCCCCCCAAATAAATAACATATTTTAGTATTTACCAGGTTTTCTCTATTATTTTAATTGTTTTTCAAGAATAATATATTATTATCCAATTTTTACAAATAAAGGAACTTAGGTGCAGAGAATTCATATAACTTGTAAGAGTTGGGATTTGAATGTTGTTATTTTGCTCCAAGATACATATTCTTAACTGTAACATTTATCACGTTTTTTGGTGATTATTTGTCTTTTCTTTGCTAGCCAGAGCTCTTTCCATGCTGGGAATATTATCTCTTTTATTCCACCAATATTATCCTTATTTGATGGAAAAAAGAACCTGATGCTCAGAATAGTTAATTGCGAAGACCAAAATCACTGTGTCCACCCTCATCTTTTCCAAACCACCGCTGTCTTATGGTAGTCTCCCTCTCTCCAACACACACTGATGCCCACAACTTTCTAACTAACTCCTCCGTTTTATCCCAACAATAAAATCTTTCTCTGTGTTCTTGATTTGTAGTCTAATCTCCATTTCAAGGTCGTTATCTCAATGTTGCCTTTGCTGACAACTAGACTTGCTCTCATACTTCTGACCATCTGCCATACCATGTGTATCAGCCAGGGGTTTTGATTGCAAGTGATAGAAACTGTCTCTGAGTATACATTGGAAGGATATAAAAGGCTCAGAGAATTGATGAGGTCAGGACTAGGCTTAGAAAATTAGAAGGAACCAAGGATCCTCTCACCCCCACTGCAGCCTCTAACACTCCACACCTTCTTGTCTTATGTGTTCAGGATTCAAAGCCTTGGAGTCTGACTGGCTGAGCACAGGGCCCACTGCCTACTTCATAGGATGGCAAAGTCTGAGAGGAACCAGGAGAGAACTGTTTTTAGCTTCTATAATGGAAGATGAGATTGGGAGGCACTGTGGACCACTGATGCTCAAGACCACATACACACAGGTCGAAGGATATTTCTTCACAAGGAAAGATGCTCAACAGCATAAAAAGTAACTCTGGTCACCATTCCCAAACTGTGTAATTTCCCACTCTCAGAATACAGCCCTGATCCAATAATATGCCACGTGACTTCATTTAAGAAGCTTTCTTGTGCTGAATCCTTTGTCTTTTTTATTCCTATACCATATGCCCCTCTGGAGGCCAAACTGATTCCCAGGCTGGGCACAGGCCTTAATAATTGGGGGCAAAAAAATGCATCCTGGACAGTCACGATGATCCCATCTATTTATGGCATGGTGTCTTGGCTCTAGGCCAGCAAACCTTTCCCAACTTGCTCCTCTGAGACTTCTTTTCAAGTCCGCTCCTGGTGTCTGGATCCTTGACCATGCAAATGCATTTGCCTCCCTTTCTACTTCCTCCCACTTTTTTTATTATTTTTCAAGATTACTGAAAAATAATTGACATACTTCACTGTATAAGTTTAAGGCATACAGCATGATGGTTAGATTTACATATAGTGATATGATTACCATAATAGCTTCAGTTAGCAGCTATCTTCTCATTTAGATCCAGTAAAAGAAAAGAAAAAGGAAAACAAAATTCTTCTTGTGATGAGAACTCTTAGGAGTTACTCTCTTACCAAGCTTTCATGTATATCATACACCAGTGTTAGCTACAGTCACCATGCTGTACATTGCATCCCTAATAGTCATTTATCTTATGACTGGAAGTTTGTATCTTTTGACCACTTTCTTCCATTTCCCCCTCCCTCCACCGTCCATCTCTGGTAGCCACAAGTCTGATCTTTCTCCCCCCTCTCTCTCAGTTGATTCCCGATATAAGTGAGATCATATAGTATTAGTCTTCCTCTATTTGTCTTATTTCACTTAGCATAATGTCATCAAGGTCTATCCATGTCACACATGGTAGGGCTTACTTGTTTATTATGGCTGAATAATAATTATATGTGTATCCATCAGTGGACAATTTCTTTATCCATTCATCCATCAGTGGACAACTAGGCTGCTTCCATGTCTTGGCTATAGTTAATAATGCTGCTGTGAACATGGGGGTGCATATATCTTTTTGAGTTAATTTTTTAATTTCCTTTTTAAAATTTGTTGGTATTCCTTTCTTTTATTTCCATAGCCTACACTCCTCTTAGGAATGCCTGAGTGTCAACCTGCTTCTGGCCACTAGTCTTTACTTCCGCATGCTCTTGTGATGACTGTTTTTACTTCCCTTGGCTTTGAGGGTCTAAGTCTAGTTCATGAGTCATATGTTGCTTCACTCCGGCCAAACAGCTCTCCTAAGATTCTGCATCCAAGTCCATCTGGACCCTGGCCTGAGCCTAGATGTTATTACTTCTTCAATCATTTTGAAGTTTCCAGAAATCATGGTGGTAGGAACAATGAATGCAGTGTGACCTTTGTGACTAGTTAGAAGAGAAGTCCAAGATTTGTGATATTCTTAAATCCCAGTTACCTCTCTGTCTTAAATTCTAATAAGTGCCCTACTCTACCTTTTCTTCAAGGACTAATATTCAGACTAAATCTCCATTCTAGTGTAACGCTTTTGACTCCTTCCCTTTGTGGAAGTCCTGCTTTGGTAATACCTTAGAGCAGCGGTTCTTAACCTGTGGGTCACCCTTTCACAGGGGTTGCCTAAGACCATCCTGCTTATCAGATATTTACATTATGATTCATAACAGTAGCAACATTACAGTCATGAAGTAGCAACGAAAATAGTTTTATGGTTGGGTCACAACATGCGGAACTGTATTTAAAGGGCCAGAAGGTTGAGAACCACTGCCTTAGAGCTTTAATCTTTTCCATGATTGTAAACTTGTCTTATGCTAGAGTCTTACATTGACCTTGAGCCCTGCTGACTGTGACACATTTCTCTGGTGCCACCTGCTTGTTTGTTGATGCCAAAGGCTAAGCACATCTTTAAAATGCTCTAGGGAGAACAGGGCTACAATCGTGAACAGCTTGATAAGAATATAGCCAAACAGCCTTGGATGTTGTGAAATAGCAGAGTTTCACTGAGCAGCATTAGTTGGAACTCCAATACCCAGGTCTGTGTCTGTGTTTGCTTCTGAGCTCCTAGTCCAGTCTTCATTGCTCAGGTTAGCCTTTCCCTTTGTGATTAGCCTCTGACTATTTTTCTCACGTACCTTGGGGTCTGATGCAACACTTCCTGGGCTTCATTTTTCTTCCCTTCTCTACTACTCTACCATAGGGTGCACTTGAATACGCCTTTACTTTCCCTGTAAATGTTCTTCATTAACCTATTTGGAAGAAACCAGCCCCATCACAGTGCAAGGTTCTGTGTCACATGTCCCTCATGTATCTGCCCTGTTTTGCTGAATACAACCAGGACATCTGACTTAGACCATGTTCCCAAAGAGGACACTTAACACATATAAGTTCTTCTAAGCCTTTTTTCACTCTCAGGTTTCCCACATTAGCAGTGTTCTTGCCCTCTCACCAAATGGTCTTGCTTTTTGCTTTTCTGAGACTCTGAAAACTATCAGGTAGTTTTTTTCCCTCTATCTACTCCCTCAAAGTCTGCCATTATTCAGCTCCTATTTTGGAGGAGGAGGAGTCCCCTTTGGAGCTAGGATCATTCCTGGCTGCAATAGATAGTACTGGTGCCTGTCTCCTCTTTCAGAATGATGTTCTGTCAGGTGTTCTACATTTTCCTGGGTATTTCCAATCTCTCTTCCTCTCTGTGGGATCATTCCCATCTGCCTTTAAACCATCTTGATCTATTGCCTGCAAAAGAATGGTCCTGTGTTCTCTTCTTGCCAAACTTCTGGACTGTGTGGGATGCACCCATGGACTGGGCTTCCTCACTACAATTTCACTCCAAATGTCCTGCAATCTGGCTTCTATTGTTACCAAATTCTGAAGTTCCTGTCTCACAATTCACTGTTAACCTCCTACCTGCCAAACATAAAGGCTCATTCTCAGATTTATGCCCTTTGTCTCCTCAGCAACAGTGGAACTGTTAAAATAGTTGATCTTATGATTTCTGATTGGAGTTATTCTTTTCATCTCACCATGTTATTTTTTATTGAATGTTTGAATGTTTGGCTTCTCCTATGTGTTTCTCTATTTTTGCCAGCTAGATGTAAGTTCTCAAATCTGGGAGCTGTATGTTATAGATGATAGCCATTGTTGGCCCAGGAGCATTTAGCAATATGCTATACATCTAATAGGTTTTTGCTAAATCTTTCCTAAATGAAGAAATAGCACTATTAAGAGTGAATTATTTATTCAGTCACTTATTCATTTTTTAACAAATGCCCACTATTTACAAATGCCGTTATATGCTGTGATTCCAAAACCTGTGTAGTTCCCGCTTTCAGAGAACTTATAGTCCAGTGGGAGATGCACACATGTAAGTACACAATTATGATATACTAGTGGCCCAGTGCATGGATTCATGCACATTGAAAGGAAGTTAATTAGAAGAAATATTTTAATCTTGCTGTTTGCCCTTTCTCTATAATAGGAGTTTGAACCAAATTCACGATAGACAATGACAGATCAAAACACACACGTGCGATTGGCACCAGCGAGAACTTTATAAGTATCGTGCATGTGCGAGTCTACTTAGTCATATATATATATATATATATATATACACTAGAGGCCCGGTGCATGAAATTCATGCACAGGTGGGGAACCTAGGCCTGGTTGGTGATCAGGGCCAATTGGGGCCTTCTGGCTGCCAGCCAGGGCCTTCCTTTTGGCTGCTGGCCAGGGCCTTCCTTCCTGCCAGTTGCCAGCTGCTGGCCAGGGCCTGCTGACTGGGGCCTGCTGGACAGGGGGAGGGACTGTTGGAGGTTGCCTGGCTGTGGGGAGGGATCAGGGGAGGTTGGCGGCACAGGAGGTTGGCTGTGGGAGCACACTGACCACCAGGGGGCAGCTCCTGAGTTGTGTGTCTGCCCCCTGGTGGTCACTGCGTGTCATAGTGACTGGTCGTTTCAGTCGTTCCGGTCGTTCCAGCATTCTGGTTGCTTAGGCTTTTATATATACAGATAGAGTAAACTTGCTTAATTAGACCTGCTTTCTGATTTAGCTAAACCAGTGGTTCTCAACCTATGGGTCATGACCCCTTTGGCAGTCGAATGAACTTTTCACAGGGGTCGCCTAAGACCATCCTGCATATCAGATATTTACATTACGATTCATAACAGTAGCAACATTACAGTTATGAAGTAGCAATGAAAGTAATTTTATGATTGGGTCACAACATGAGGAACTGTATTTAAAGGGCCAGAAGGTTGAGAACCACTGAGCTAAACTTTTTCCAGCCCAGTGAAGCACCCCAACTTCTCTTTCAGGTAATTGTCAGCAACACAGCAGTAAATATCAACATGAAGCAGATTATTATTGTAGATCACGCAGGGAGAACAAAGGGTAAAATATTTACTGTAGCAGTATTTGACTATATTCTGCACAGTGAGAAAACCTGAAGTCATTTTCAAGGTCTACCATTTCTTACTTCTTTTCAGTCGGGTCAAGTTTGTAAACTTTCTAAATCTCTGTTTTCCAGCTAATGAAAAGAAAATAGGATTCTACTGAGTCTCCTATCTACCTACTACAGGACTTCTGTGAGGATCAAATGAGATGAGGCATGGGAAAATGCTTTACAGATAATTGGTTAAAGTGTAAAATGTTTGCATCTGGCTCTAAAGCAAATCGTGTTCCTGGGCTGAAGAAACTGCAAGGAGGCTAGTTGCTAGTGAGAGGAAGCCGAGCATTGCTATGTGATGTCATTACCCGGTGCCCACAGTGACCATTTCCGGGCTGGGCTGGGCAGTGGGCCGCATTTTGCACCATTGAGTCTTGGCAGCATTGGCTGCAATTTGGTGGGGTGTCACTCTGGGATGGCAGCGGGGCCTGTGTCCCACTTGGGGGAAGGGCAAGTGTTGCTTTGTTGGTGCCAGGTCCGAGGTGCTGTTTCTTTGTAAATGGCCAGTGCGCGTCATGGCAGCTCCTGCGTTGAGTATCTGCCCCCTGATGGTCAGTGCGTGTCATAGCAACTGGTCGGACAGTCAGAGGGACACAGCATATTAGCCTTTTATATATAGAGATAATGATATATGCTGGGGAAGCACTTAACTGGAGGGGTGAGGGTCAGGGAAGGTTTCCTGAAAAAATAACATATAATCTGAGAGATAGGCAAAAGGAGGGAAAAGGAAGCAAGTGTTCCTAATAAATGGAATATTGTGTTCAGAGGCTAGAGAGCATGACTCTTTTGAAGACAGACTGAAAGAAAATCAGTTTGAAGAATGAGGGAGATGAAGCTGTCTGGGCTGGATTCTGTTGGGCAGTTCTGCTCCAGATGGGCATAGTGAGCCTGGAATGTCTAATATGACTACTTTACTTGTGTAGTTGGTGCACAAAATGCAGTCCTTTCACCAGTGTAGTTTGCCTAAAGAGCTGGGTACCAGCTGGTCTTTTTTTCTCTTGTTCTTTAGGGCCCCTCAAAGGTGCTAACCTTGGCTTCTTACAGAAGGATGGTCTCAGGGTAATTGGTTCTTAATATGTGGTGACTGGTTTCCCAGCGGTAAAAAGCAGACACTGCAAGTACCCTTAAAATCTGGGCCCATGAGACCTAGAACATAATTTCTGATACATGTTCTTGTTCAAAGCAAGTCACAAGTCCAGCTTAGATTTCGCCACTTAGTATGTGGAATAGCATGTGTGTATAGAAGAGGAAGAATTTATGGGATCATTTATTGGCGACTATTTACCTCACTGTTCCCTCTGGCCACAACAATTTACATCCCCCCATCTGAAAACTACTGTACCCCCTCTTCAAAGTCACCAGAATATCTTGCAATTGTGACATCAGGCTTAACTCCAGCATCTCATGATCTTTGTCATGTCCAGATATGAATGAGGTTGCCCAAATGCATCTCTTCTCATTCTGAAGAAATAGTTATCTTACCCCCTTCCACTCATACCCACCACAAAATAATGAGACAATGATAGATTGATTACAATAAACACTATATTTAAAAAGATGGGAATGGAAACCACATAGCAGTCAGTGGTCCATAGCAATTCTAAAATCCAGTTGGCATGTGCCCACCAAACCACCTCCTCTGGGCTCATGGGACATTCCATGATAAAGACCCAGTCTGCTCCTTGAGGTTGTTTTTCAGCTTTGGCTGTGTCCTCTGGGCTCTGGACTGTGCTCTCTAAGATATCCTTTTCTTCTCAGGAAATGGTCTGAATTTTCAGTTGCATAGTATTCTTAGACTTCTTTATGTCCATAGAAGTTTTATGTGTACTCTTTCAGTCCAAATTTGTGGTGCTTTTCTAAGTAGCATTATCTTTAAAAACCTTTGTAAGTTTTCTATGAATCTTACTGGGAATTTATTCCATTGTACAAAGCCACATCTACAAATCACTTTGAGATGGGCCATTTTCTACTGTGAGCTACAAGTCGGGGTGCTTGATACAATGCCTGAGAGATCCTAGAACATTATCCTCCTTCTGCTGCTGCTGCTTTCTTCTTTCTTTAGCCCTAGCTGATTTGGCTCAGTGGGTAGAGTGTTGGCTCTTGGACTAAAGAGTCCCAGGTTTGATTCCAGTCAGGGGCACATACCTCAGTTATAGGCAGGATCCCTGGCCTGGTCAGGGTGCATGCAGGAGGTAACCAATTGATGTGTCTCTCTCACATTGATGTTTCTCTCTCTCTGTCTCTCCCCTTCTCTTCCAATATCTCTAAAAATCAATGGAGCTCAGCTGTCATGGTTCAGTGGGTTGAGCATCAGCCTATGAACCAGGAGATTACAGTTCGATTCCTGGTCAGAGTATATGCCCAGATTTTGTGCTCGATGCCCAGTGTGGGGCATGCAGGAGGCAGCCAATCAATTATTCTCTCACATCATTGATGTTTCTATCTTTCTCTCTCGCTCTCTTCCTTTCTGAAATCATATATATATATATGTCCAGATATGAATGAGGTATATATATATATATATGGTAAAATATATATATATCTTTTTTCTAAAATACAATGGAAAAATATCCTCAGGTAAGGCTTAACAACAACAAAATAAGAGGTCCTGAAGCTATACCATTAACTTGAGCTTTACCTTTAGGCCGTGTTGTACTGTCAGTGTCCTAGATTTGGTCTTTGCCCTGGAGTATTCTTACTTAAAGGACCTTTCCAGCTGGGAAATCTGGGCATTAAAAGTGCACCATTAGAGTAAATATCTCTGTTGACTGAAATGACACAGAAGCAACAATAACCCAGCATCTATGAGCACCCCTAGTACCCAGTCTATCCTATAAGTACTATTCTCAACTCAAAGAAACCAGGACTTCTTAGAGAGATGGATGATTCCATGTTTAGAGCAATAAATGTACAAGATGATTTTTTTAGCATCATATTGTGGCAAAAAACTGGCCAGCTATCAAAGACTAATGGGTCATGTTGGTAAGAATACAGAGAAATTGAAACTCTGTACATTGCTGATGGGAATGTAAAATAGTTCAACTGCTGTAAAAAACAATTTGTCAGTTCCTCAAAAAGTTAAACATAACATTACCATATGACCCAGAAATTCCACTCTTAGGTATATATCCAAAAGAATAGAAAACAAGGACTCAAAGACATGTATACTGATGCTCATTGGCTCATTATTCACAATAGCCAAATGGTGTGGAAACAACTCAAGTGCCCATTGACAGATGAATGGATAAACAAAATGTAGTCTATATATACAATTATATATTATGCAGCTATAAAAAGTAGTGAATATAGTTGATGCCTGCTATACAACATAGATGAATCTTGAAAATATCGGTAAGTGAATTAAACCAAACACAAATATTGTGTAATTCCACTGATACGAAATATCTGTAATGGACAAATTCATAGAGACATACAGTAGATTAGTAGTTATCAGAAGCTAGGGGTGGGAATAGGGAATTATTGTTTATTGAGTACAGAGTTTCTGTTTGGGGTAAATAAAAAGTTTTAGAAATAGTGGTGATGGTTACACAACATTGCAAATGTAATTAATGCCACAGTTAAAATGGTTAAAATGACAAATTTTATGTTATATATATTTTACCATAATAAAAAAATCTAATGGTCATATCATAAGTACAGTGTAGCCAACTGGCTTACATTAGGACAGGTTGATGATTAAAAAGATTAATAACTACATTTACTCAAGACACATCAAACATATAAAAACTCACAACTTTAAACTGATACTAAAAAAGAGGGTCACCATTGCATCTTTCTAGGGCACAATTCAACCTGAAGATTGGCAAATAATGGAGAAAGAGTAAAGCAGTTATCCTGCTTTTCCTGAAGGAATTTTGTTTAGGAAAATCAATGGCTGATTAAGAGAGGTTCTTCTTTACAGAATGCCAGTTAATAGATGCTAGGGTAATCATGGAAATGAAAAATTCCCATTTACAACCCCAATAAAACAATGGATCATTAATGAAGAATGTTGTAATGGAGGGATCCTCTGATCCCACTGATCAATCTTAACATCACTAAAAATGGGACCCCAAACATCATGTGCCTTATGATGCAGTAAGAAGTGAACAGCAGCATTTATGAAGGACTTTCTTAAAAAACACCCACAAAACTGAACTTGAATCTAATAAAAATGTTAGCTTTAACCTCCAGTTTACAGGAAATAGGAAAAATAGAAAAACATGTTCAGTAACTCTACAAAGCAATCAGCCAAATTCAGAATATAGGACATTTTAGAGAAGAAATGATCCAGTGTTACTGTTCTTGGAAAAAGGATAAGAGTGAGGAAAGGATGGGAGAAGTGCTACAAAATAAAGCTAACAACCAAATGCAATCTGTGAACCTTGCTAAGATCTCGAAGGGAGCAACCAAGTGTAAATGGACCTCTTTGAGACTGTCAGGGAAATTTGAAAATTTTCTCATTTTTGATGGGAATAATAAATACTAATTTTTTTAGGTCTAATAATGGCATTGTGATTATATAGGCACAGATAAATAGGTAATTCCATAAGTTAGAAATTCATACTAAATGTATATATGTTTTTAAGCCTCATCAGAGGTCATGCTTTTATTGACTTCAGAGAGAGGAAAAGAGGGGTGGGAGAGAGAGAGAGAGAAACATCTATGTGAGAGAGAAACATCAATGGGTTGTATCTGTATGTACCCCAACTAGGGATCAAACCCACAACCTAGCTATGTGCCCTGACCTGGAATAAAATCCATAACATTTTCTGGTGTTCAGGATGACACTCTAACCAACTGAGCCATCAGGTCAGGGCGTACTAAGTAATTTTTGAGTATAATGGCATGGTGTCTTGGTTTTGCTTTAAAATATTCCAGGAAAAAACAAAAATAGCAAATTTGGGGAGATAGATTAAACCAGATTGGTAAAATGTTGATGATTATTGAAGGAGAATGGTGTGGGTTCATCAGGGTTCATTATATTATTCTCTTTATCTTTGTGTGCACAATAAAAAGATCTTAAAATTACATTTGCTTTTCTTGAATAAGAAAATACAATCCAGAAATACAATAGGGCTGCATTGCTACTTTGCCTATATTTTAAGAAATAGTAAAAGTAACTTGAAGAGGCATTGGCCCATGCCCAGCACACAGGAGCTGTGACACGTGGAGGTTCTGCTTGGGAACACAGAAATATTTTGAGCTGCAGCTTTGAGGAGCTGAGATCGAATTGAATTAAAAGACATGGCCTGCATACAAATAGTCGGATGGTATCAGTGAGGGACTTTATGTTCCTTTTGTGCTTCTGGCCTGCCAGTCCTCACTCTGTGCCAACAGCTCTGTCTCTCACAAGCTGGAGGCCAATTCTTCATTCAGTGAGTTAATTTTAAATGAAATGAAAACCCAAGTCATAATGTTTGGTTCACTACACAGGCAACAGGCACTGTCTGCCTCATTAATGATTAACACAGCAGCTGGTAATGTCTTGCAGCTGGTTGACCAGTTTAATGATGCCAAAATTTGGCTACATCCTCCTCTTGCTCTGACCAATGTGGGGATCTGCTTTCCTCACAGTGGCTCAAGCTTGGTGCTTTGTGGAAACCTTGCCCACCAATCCACATGAGTTATCAAGAAGAAGGAATACTATTTCTTGTACTGAGACCAACTCAGGTGCAAAGGCTCTAATGATTTTTCTGGGCCATAGAATGTAGGGCCCAGAATGTCTTTATCCAGTGTTGAAAGAAATAGGATGTTAGCTACCCTAATGGGCAAGGCTAAGTCTCAGAAAGAGTTAAGAAGCCACTGATATGGCCATGGAAGAAGTCGCAGGAGGTCCAGATAGCCAATAAAAGAATTAAGAACCTGCTCTTCCTAGAGGTGCATACAGGGTCTAAAATTGTAAGTTAAGGAACAAGTTGGGGCAGGCAAAAATTTTGAAATGTAGGCTTAAGTGAGCTGAATTCAACAAGGATGCAGCCTCCACAACATTGTGATATGAATATTAAATGTGCTCTACTACATTTCTACAGAGTCCTACATCTGAGAAAACCCGAGCTTGAAGAGTAAGTGGGGAAGTGCCTGCTTTTGTGACTATGGCCAATCATGGCATTGAAAGGCAGGCAGAGTGGTAGAGAGGTGAACAGGTGGGCTTCTAAGTCAATAGCCTGAGTTGAAATCTTAGCCATTCTGTTTACTATGTGTGACTTTTGACAAGATTCTTAATCTATTGAGATTCATTTTCCTCATGTATAAAATAGAGCATTCATAGGATCAAGTAACTAATGAATGTGGTGGCTATTATTAATATTTGGGAAGTCTCAAATACTAGCATTATTTTTTCCATGTCAGGTGTACATGTTTATGCATACTTCATCTCTTATTTATTTGGGAAAAAAACTCCTGTGATGTAGATAATGCTAACTTAATATTATAGGTGAGGAAACTGAGGCTCGGAACCTGCCCTGGTAACGGCCGGTCATGGCCTGGACTAAGCCAGTTCTGCATTCTGAACCTCTAGCTGTGCACGGAGCCACATAGTTAATCAATTTTTCCGTCTCCCCAGTCTCAGTTTACTTCTTGCTCTAGTATCCACGGTGATCTTGACCAGCTCCCCTGGACTGCTTGGCAGAACAACTGATAATTTAAAAAAGCATAGGTTGGCTTACTATTGGAAGGCACCATATCCGTGAGAACAGAGCTCCCATGTAGGACAGTGTCTCTGTCCTGGCTGCTTGCCTTTCTTGATGCCCCTGATTAAGGTGATGCTCTTGGTATTCTAGGCTGTGAAGAGTGATTTTGAGTTAAGTACTTGTACACTTAATTTGCTTTTCCCTGATGTATGTTGTGACTGTGCTCTGTGCCCGTTCTGTGACCCACGATGCTCATTTTTCAGCATTAGAGGTTGAAAGGACATGAGAGGAGAGTATTAGGAGTCACACTGTGTCCCATCCATGCCCTGGCCTCCCGTTCACTCAGGCACACACACATGTGTGCACACACACACACGTGCAAGCCTCCGCACTCTTGTGTTGGAACAGATACTTTTTCTCTTGGAAGAATTGTTTCATTCCTACCCTTCTAAACCCCTGTCAGGATAAGAAAAACGGAAGCTGTGACTTTACAATGCCATCTGGTAAGTTAGATTGAGCATCGTCACTGGGCGCGTGTCTGTTGTGCTGAAACAGGCCTCTCTAGGATGGAATAGTTGACGTTCCGTGGGCTCTCAGGACTGCACCCCTTCCCCCAACCATCACTCTCACCCTTTGAATACACTCATCCTGTGTGAGTCATGCAGTCCCAGACAACCTGCTCAAGCTCTGCCCAGGCTCTTGGCAAAGCCCCGGTTCACTTAATGAAGAGTTTAGTAATCTCTGTGCATGCCAATGTGGCCGTAGCATCTAACTAAAGCCTCTCAGTAGCAGTGGATTAGAACCTCCAACCCCAGTCACTTTTCCTTCATTTTCACAATAGCACCAGTGGAGCCAACTCATTGCATCCCTGCAATGAAACCTATTCTCAAGGTGAAAATTGGGGATGAAGAGAGCCTTCCTGTTTGCTCCCTCCACCAGGGCTGAAGCCTTCTTCAGAGCTGAATGCTGAAATGTACGAGTCCCCAGCCCAGGAGGAGACAGCAGCATCTGCCAGCGAGGTTAGAAAGGTCCAGGCGCCCTGGGGCTGGGGAAGGTGAAGAGAGAAGGCTGTGTCCAACCAGGCCTCTGTCTCCATCACTGGCCCTTGGCCCATTTGTGTGCCCTCATAAACTTTCACTCAGCTGTGCTTCTGTGTCCTCCTTCAGCCCTATCATGGGCCAGGGCTGCAAGCCTAGGGATCCTGCTCATGACACCCTGTCAGCCCAGGTTCTAATCCACTGCCACTGAGAGAGGCTTTAGAACAGTGGTTCTCAACCTTCTGGCCCTTTAAATACAGTTCCTCATGTTGTGACCCAACCATAAAATTATTTTTGTTGCTACTTCATAACTGTAATATTGCTACTGTTATGAATCATAATGTAAATATCTGATATGCAGGATGGTCTTAGGCGACCCCTGTGAAAGGGTCGTTCGACTGCCAACGGGGTTGCGACCCACAGGTTGAGAACCGCTGCTTTAGATAATGTGTGGGCTTGGGTAGACTGAACTAGACTTCCAAGAATTCCCTTTCCTGTATGATTCCTGTTAGTGTGGGCCACAGGAGAGATTCCTGCATAGGAATGGGAGGGCGAAAGTGAAGCAGCAGCCATTGTGTGGCTCACCTGCATTGTCTCTGGTCTGCTGACTCACCTGGTCAGCATGAAGCAGCATCTGGGCCTGCAGTTGTTCTAGCTTCTTCTGGATCTTCCGGGTTCCCTGACTCTTAGGGTAGATGTGCATGTTTGGATCCATGATCAAGGACCCTGGCATCAAGACAGCCACACCACCAAGGCCAGAGACAAGAGCTGACATGCATTTCAGGCCATCCTTGTGAGCCTTTGGTTCTGGCGTGTTGTGTTCTTTCCCCCACTTTCCCGACTGCCTCCCTGTGGACTCCAAGCTCCAAAATCAGCTACACAGATGTACAGAAGAAACTGCTTAACCAGGTTCCACAAGTACAGAAAGTCCCGTCCTGTGAAAAATATCTGTCCACCCATCTGTCTGCCTGCCTGTCTGTCTATGAACTTATCAAGTCTCCTAGTGGTTCTTTGACTGAATGCTGACTGATATAGTTTGAAATAGAGATGTGAACCCCTTGCATCCCCTAAGGATGGCTGCCTGGGGACTTGAGGGTAGTGCACTCATGACTGGGCACATTCCAACATGTTTTCCTGTTCTGGAAAATGGTCCTGTCCCTTACATATTCCACACATAAAGGAAGTCATGCTTGCTTTGTGGGTCAATGTATTAGTATTGCAAAGGCCTCTTCCAGCTACCTATTAAGTGCCCCCTCACCCACCACACACACTGCACACACATTCCTCCTTCTCATCCCTTCTCCCCCTCCTGCACTTGATTCTTTGGGAAACTTGAGACTCTGGTCCTAAATTGTCCTAAGCCTAATTGATCGACTTCTCTGCAGGAGCCATGTGGGTGCCAGACCTGAAGTAAAGGACCTAGCTGGGCAATGAGTGCAGCAGATACTCATGGCAAACCCTCTGGTGTGGGCCAGACAGGGGAAGGAGGGAGCATGATTTACTTTCTCTTACTGCCCCATGGGAACATCACGGATCTGTTGCTCAGAGAAAGTTCCAAACAAGAAGCCAGCTTGACCCAACTGTTTTCCTGTCCCCCTGCCAACTCCTGGGAGGGATCTGGGAGATGAAAGCTGACATGCCTTCTCCTACCTAAGGCAGCAGACACTGGGCCCCTCCTACTCCTATCACAAAAGAGAGAGCCTGGAAACACTGGGCCCTTGGAATAATTTGCCCTAAGTCCCTTGTCATAGGCTGTGTAGAATGTTTTGCATTATGAGATTTGATGGATAGGTTGATGCCTCCTGGTAATTTCTCAGCACAAAATACTGACAGCTGGAATGAAACCCAATGGTTACTATTCCCCCCCAACTCTTAGTTATTGTTTTGCACCAGCTCATTACTTCTCCTAGTTAGAATTGGTAGCAGAAACAGAAGGGGTGAAATGCCACCATAGGGACTATTACTTCACTGTTCATAGCAGGTGTCTCCATTAGTCTTTTCCTGAGAGCCACATCCAGGTGTATCAAATTAACTAAGAGGACCACAGGTTCATTTGCATGTGATCTGCATATGGTTTTTGAGTACCTAAATAAACAGTGCTCAAGCTTTTCAGGCAATTCCAAGTTGCTTTTTCCTCAGTCTTTCCCTCTTTGTCCTTTTCTCCTGTTTTCTACTCATAGCTCCATGATACTTGGCTTCACATCAGAATCCCTGCAATCGCAAAAATGGAAGGGCTTTGAAGGGGTGGGAGAGAGAGCAGAGAGCTTCCTGGGAAAGATCGTGGTACTGCTGTACTGCCCTGGGGTCTGTTAAACTTGGGGCAGGAAGGGGTCTTGGGACTATAGGAGCCTATTCTTTTTATTTATTTTATTATTTTATTTTTTAAAATATATTTTTATTGATTTCAGAGAGGAAGGGAGAGGAAGAGAGAGATAGAAACAGTGATGAGCGGGAATCATGGATCGGCTGCCTCCCGCACGCCCTCCCCCCCCCCCCCACTGGGGATCAAGCCCGCAACCCAGGCATATGCCCTTGACCGCAATCGAACCCAGGACCCTTGAGTCTGCAGACCGACACTCCATCCACTGAGCCAAACCAGCTAGGGCAGGAGCCTATTCTTGAAGGACTTTCCCATTTAAAAGATCAGTAATGATGAAAGCGATACTGTTGATGATGATAATCATTGTGATAATAACCATTTGGATCTGACATATGACATTTCCATGTGACTTCTACAGGCCCCACTTACACTCAAGATTCATCCATTTGATCTCTGCATTAATGAAAATGCTGGTTTAATTCACTGATCCATAACCAACATGGGAAACCAGTGGCTGAAGCTGTCAGTGCCATGTATTGCTGAGTGAAACCACAGTCTGCATTCAAAGGATTCTGCTCTTAGTATCCTTCAGGGGAGATCCCATCATCGCCCTCTGCTTCCCTCACTCACCTGTTCTCCCTTTCCCATCCATTCCTCCTTGCTGCCATCGGATTCAGGGTCTGTTCAGAGGTTCATTTTCTTTGCCAACAGGAAAACACTAAGCTCCCTTTCCTTTGGCTGAGTTTAAAGAGCAGCTTCATCCTTAGGGACTTGATACAGCTTTCTGTAACATTTTCTTCTCTCTTCCCTGTCTCTGCCTGTGGCTTTTCTCTTTTCTACATCTGCTTTTCCTTCCGGTTTGTTTCCTTCCCACCTCCCCTCTCACTTCTGCACTCTGCACAGAATAACACAGAACTCAGTCCACGCAGAAAGGCAGTGAACGACTCTACAGTAAACAGGGCAGTGGGCCCCAAACCCTGTGTTTACACATTTCATCAAACCTGCCTGCTGCAGTTGGGTTCCATGCCAGGAAGATTAAACGAGTTTTCTTAAAACCCTTAAAGAAGCAGTGAGTGGCAGCGCATATGGGGGCTGTAGGCGATTTGTTGGAGCAAGTGAGACTGGGATGCCTGGGAGAGCCATTATCCAGATCTGCATTAAGACCTGGACACACGGGGACGTGGATGCCTGGATGCAGGCGGGGGGGGGGGGGGGGGGGGGGAGGGGGGTAACTGACCAGCCCTTTAGTACCAGAGTGAAATAGACTTTAGAGCAGACCACAGGGCATCTACAAAACAACTTTGCATTTCTCTGTTTGATTTGGCGTTTGTTCTTCCTCCAAGCCGCTCAACATGCATTTTGTACCCCACACAGTATTCAGTTGATCTTGTGTTTTATCCCACATCCTGAGCTCAGTGGGAATGTGGATCAGGATCTAAGAACCCATGGTTAGTCTCCTTGAATTCATCTCTAATCCAAGTCAATCCTTTGTCCTCTTCGAGGAGTAGAAATGATTGGCAGCCTCATTCTACTGATGGGCAAAATTATCGATGGGAAAAAAGGGACATTTGCAGATTGCTTCACTAGCAGAGGCCCCTTTCAAGGCCCTAGGAGAGACCCTATGATGTAGTCATGTAATTATACATTTTGGAAAGTATTTTCCACCACAATTGGTTAAGATAGGTATCTCTTTCAACTCTAAGTTCTCCTCTGTCTCTCTCGCTCTTGTGCAGGAAAATGTTGGAATTCCATGGGCATTATGGAGTGCACCTCAGGAGAAGTTGAGATGTTTGAGTTTAGTGGATCAGTTAAGCGATGTCACTGTCACTTCCATGCATAGTATTGGAATGGCTTCCAGGAATATTTCTGTCACTTGCTGTGCCATCGCACCAGCCTCCAAATCTGCAGGACTGGAAGTCATATCATGATGTGAAGATGTGTTCTGATGTCTGATACATACCTGGGTGTGTGTGGTTAGTGGAGGAGAAACAAGTTTTGGGATATAGTTAGAAAACTAGTCTGTGGAAAATTCTTTTAAATCTTACAGCTCACATACAAAAGTGACTTGATGGAAGTTTTCCCAAATTTGTTAACAAGCCAAAAAATTTACATGACATTGCTAATTATAAGTTATGAAGCTGAAAGAAACTTATCTAAATTATCAATAATAAAAAACAAATGCTCATCAATTATGTAGAGGAAAGACTAAATTATCTTTCTCTTCTCTCTATAGGAACTAACTGCCATATGAAGATGTGATTAGGCATTTAATAACGCATGAGAAAAGCAATGTGTTATAGACAGTTAATAAAAGCATTAGGTTATTTTAAAAAGTTTTAAATATTTTGGATGTTTGTGGTATTCAAACGTGTCAGCTTTCTAAATATGTAATGTTTGTGTTTTATGTTCTCTCTAAACAAATATTCACTTTTATATTTACTTTTGAATCTGTCATCGTGTGTTCTTTTCTAAAAGAGGAATTCCCAAGTTGTATAAGCACCAGGCTCCGTGAATCCTGAGTCTGTCCTGTGTGTTTCACTTGTCTTTGGGGACCTTTGCTCCTAGTGGCTCCACTGCTTTCTAGGCGGACTCTGTTGGTCTGACTGTAAGTCCTACATTTAAGCTACAGGCAGGTTAAATGGATGAACCCTCCCCATCACTTGCTTAAACTCTCAATCACAGAACTAAAATCCTCTGCAGTATCTTGCCTTTCCTAGAGCTTTTATTTTTCTTTTCATTCAGGGTTAATGCCTGTGAGGTTTAATGGAAAGATCCCTGGGTTAGTCTGATCAAAGTTGAAATGCGGATATTACCTAATTGGTTAAATGTGACCAAGTCAATATGTCTTTTTAGACCTCAGTATCCTCATCTCCCGTCTGGCATAATTACAATAGCCCATTCTGTCTTTCAGATTTATGGAGGGTTCCACTGGGGGTCAATGAGAGATTAAAGTTGTCTGGAAAGTACAGAGTGCTTTGCAAACAGAAGGGATTATGTTTTATTTAGGAAGTCAAAACAACCGTCTTCCAAACCTGAGATTTTAGATACTTAGCTTGGGATTCCAAGTGAGTCAGTATTCTCTACATTTGTCCTGATAATCATAACCACTTTCTATTTTGTATGCCTGGTGCAAAATGCCTGGCACCTTGACTGTGGCACATGTGGTGGGGCAACCAACCATTTCTCTTAGATGTCAGAGGTTCTTAGAGGATTTGGTGTATGAGGGGGCTCATGTCAATTTTTGTCCTCAGGGGCTACTCTTTCGAGGGGAATTCCTCCCCTGTGTGCTGAATCCTCTGATGCTTCTCATTGACTTGAAAGTATGTTATCTCTGCTTGGATATGTCACCTAGCCCCTTTCAAGTGCATTTCCAGGCAGTCAGGATCAATGCATTGTTTAGGTTAAGCATATGAGATAGTGATTGATAGCCCAAGTGAGCATAGGCCTTGACTTCCAGCATCAGTTTCAATATTAGGAGTCATATCTATGAGCAGAGATCAATGACTGAGGAAGACAACATCTTGAGAAGAGAGGTAGCCTAGAGTACTGAGTTCGTCATAGCTGGCCTCTAGGTTCAAGCTGGCCACAGAACTCAGGATTCAAGGTCAATTCCAATTAAACAGTTACTCGCTGGGTTCCAGTTTTGTTCCAGACATTGTGTTGTATATGGTGAGAAATGAGGAAGATCAACCTGTCCCTCTCTGCAATGAGGTTAAGTAGGGGTTAAGACACCTATGTAGCATGTTCATGTCAGTTGAGGTGTGGCTGTAACTGCAGTAGACTAAAAGCTTGATCCAAGGAGGGAGAGATAATGTCCTATCTATTTGACCTTCATTTTTCTTTGTTTAAATAGTGGGGCAAACCTGAGTAAAAAGAGACTTAGGTTGAGGACTGCAAGGTTAACCTTTCACCAGCTTAGTCCAGAAATGACTGTGTTTCTCCTCTTTAATGATCAAGTACTTCTTTCCCATAAAGATTTAGTCACAGTTCTGGGTCCTGCTTAGACTAAAGAATACTCACTTTCTGACTTCAAGTGGAGCATGGTCTGATACTGTGGTTGTCCATGAATGCAGACAATACTGCTGACATGTATGTGTCAGGGAGCACTTGTGTTCTTCTGTGGCCACTTTCCCACTCACTTTTTCTGTGACCACTCACTCTTGGTTGCAGGTCAGTGATACAGCTCTAGAGGTGTGTCTGTGGACATGGCCTACCATGAGTTGAAATATATGGGATTAAACACACAACCTTGGCTTCATTTGTTGCGATCCAGCCATCTGCCAAACCAGTCTCCTGAAATGTCTTGCCCTTCCTGGGGTTCTCGTTCTTACACGTCGAGGGGAGCAGGATGTATAACCATATATAAGAGGTGTCTGAGTGGAATAAAAAGTCGTGGACTTGGAGTTCAACAACCTGGATTCTAGCCCCATCTCAGCCATAGGAAGCTGTTTGTTTCCAGTCCTCCCTCAACTCTGCCTACACACTCTCAATCAGGTGTGTGTGTGTGTGTGTGTGTGTGTGTGTGTGTGTGTGTGTGTGTGTTTCTAGATTACCTTTACCTGCAGGTTGACGGCTGAGCTCTGTCTGAAATCTCCCCATGGCAGGGTACAATGTCCATGCAATAGTAATGAGAGTAGCTGGAGCAGCCAGGGTGGGCCACACCATCAGCCAAGGGGAATTCATAAGACTCGGAATCAAGGGAACAGGGCCAGACAGGAAGGAGAACAGAGGCAGCACTGGGCACAAGTAAAGGACTGCCCATGAGGCATCCTGTCCCAGGTTCATTGCCGTTACAGTCCCTCACCCACTTGAGTTCATTCAGAAGGATGAAAACAGGGTCGCTATATTGTATCAGCAAATTGAAACCTTCCATTTTGGTTACTTTAAATAGCTTAGTCTAATATGGAAGCCCCAGTTCATGAAGCATCAATGTCAGTGGATTGCCTAGACTTTCATTATGTAATAAAAAGAGGACACCTTCTAATGGGTTCATTATGCATGTACAGGCCCTGAGTGAAATGCTTCATTTTTAATAGCTTTATCTAGTAAAAATAAGATCTGTTGTTCCTATTATGCCCCTTAAAATAAAAGCCCTTCAAATGATCATTCTGAGAAATTCTTTAACTGGCTTCGTGAAGTTAGAGGAAAGACTTTCCAACTCATGTAACCCAGTATAAAACAGAGTGTCCTATGGCTTAATGTACTGATGAAGGCGTTAATTGTTAGGACCCTTCCCCAATGTATTGTAAATATGGAAACAAGAGCAAAGAGAACACTTCTCTCAAATTTAGGATGATCAGTGGCTCATAGCTTACATCCAGCTCATGAGTTCATTTTCTAACAAAGGGTTGAGGAATTTTCTGCTTGAGGTACATACATCATAACAATCTCAAGCCCAAATGAGGGCCCAGCTCCATCAGGAATAACAAATGTCCAAGCTGTTTCAGACCATCATTTACTTCTGTTCTCAGAGTTTATCACATGATCCGCCACCACTGCTCATTTTCTGAAAATAATTTCTCTAGATGTCCACAGGCTTCCAGCTCTCATCACCTGGAACAGTAAAGAATAGTCACATCACCTCATATAATTTATCTCGGTGTCCACAAATCTCTCCAGGTTTCCACAAACAAAGCAGAATACAAAATACAAAGTACAATTGTTCATCAGCATATAGGCCTATCTCCAAATACATAAAAGAAAAAGTGAATAGAGGAGAAAATTGTGGGCTTGGGGCTTTTAGCCAGTGGCTCTGGTTTTATTCTTGCCTCACTCTAAGCTAAATGGGCTTCTGCCTACAGATAGATTATTTTTGTTTCTAATATGAAATAACCATTGTAGAGAGTCCAGTGCAGTTTGCTCTAAGATCAAACTTTGGTATCCTATCACAGTTACCTTAGGAAATACCATAAGAGGAACTAAACAGCTAGAATCATGTGTCAGCCCAGACAGTGATGGCGAACCTTTTGAGCTCGGTGTGTCAGCATTTTGAAAAGCCCTAACTTAACTCTGGTGCCATGTCACATATAGAAATTTTTTTGATATTTGCAACCATAGTAAAAGAAAGATTTATATTTTTGATATTTATTTTATATATTTAAATGCCATTTAACAAAGAAAAATCAACCAAAAAAATGAGTTCGCGTGTCAGGGGTGTGTCATAGGTTCGCCATCACTGCTAGAAGCAGGAAATAGAGTTTAGACCTTGGGAGAAGAGCATATCCAACAACCATCTCCATGTGTGTTTGCTGCAGAGTCATGGGTGTTTGTGGTCAGTACCAAAAGAATAGGAAAGAAAGAGATAAAAGGCTAGTAAATCAGGGGTATCATGGCCTGAGTCAAGATGATTACGTGTTTTCTCGCAGTTACTCTCAGATAAATACTATGTTAGGAAAAGCCAGAGGGGGAAATTAGAGTGAAAAATTCACCTCAAGTGCCATCAGACTCAGTAAAGTAAGTCCCCTGGAAGAAGCCAGTCTGATGTAGCTCTTATATTTGGGGGAAGTGAATCAAATGCAGCTAGGGAATGCCAGAGGAATAACTATAATCATTATTTGGAATTTTGTTCAGTAATAGCCAAACTCACCCAGTTCCTGCCTGTTCTCTTCCTAATCCTATTTGAAGCCAGTTATATGTCCTAACTAAGGAGTGGCCATTGACTTCTGACTGCCTCCTCTACCTTTTCCCTCACACTGGACCTTCTCACTGCGGCTTCTCCATCTCCCAGAGAATTCAGTCACCCCTTTCTTTCAGTAGCTCTGCATTGTCCTTATAATTATTCCAAAACAGCTCATTATTTTATAATCGTACACCTCTCCCACATACTTGACTATGTATCATAGTCATCTTTGCAACACTCTGCCCACCCTATGTAGGAGGGTTTCACTTTAATTTGTTGAATAAATAGATTTGGAACCTAGAGGAAAATTTTATTTTCAAATATTTTGTGGAAATACACACACACACACACACACACACACACACACACAGGGTGGGGCAAAAGTATATTTACAATTGTGAGTATGTGAAACAGATTCTAACTGTAGACCTACTTTTTCCCACCCCTGTGTATATGTAATCTCTGAGCTGTCTTTAATAAATTGAAATTGATAGGTTAGTCATCATCTGTATACTATATTAGGGCTTTTGGTCTGTTTTTTTTTATAACCTTGTTGAATTTAGGCACAGTTTTAAAACTTGTTTTCTTCCTTGCTTATGCATTTTGAGTGCAGTGCTAGCATTATGTGAATTTGAATAGAATTAATCATGAACTTCTCTATCTAGAGAAGCTGAACTCATAGTAACATAGATTAGTGGCTGCCAGAGGCTCAGGGATGGGAGAAATGGGGAGATGTTTATCAAAGGCTACAGACTTCCAGTTATAAGATGAATAAGTGCTGTGATCTAATGTGCAGCATGGTGACTATATTTAGTAGTACTGTCTTATATATTTGAGAGTTGCCAAAAGAGTAGATCTGAAGCATTCTCATTAAAAAAATAAATGTTAACTATGTGAGGTAATGGAGATATTGACTAACCCTGTTGTGGTAATTTCATAACATAGGAGTGCCCCATATCATCACATCGTGCATCTTAAACTTATACCATGTTATAGATCAAGTATATTTCAATAAAGCTGGAAAAATAGAAAGAACAGTCTTCCACCTGGAAGTACACATATTTTCTCTGTAAGTTGCATTGGCTGTTTCCAGCTGTTTCAAATTCTCTCTTGCATACTGCAATAAGCTATTTACTGAATAATGCTGTTTGCTGACAAATTCCAACTTTTCCTTAGAAAAGTATTGCATTTCCTTTTTGTAAGGGGCATCTATAACATTTTGAAAGTTCAGAAAACCTACAATACTGCCCATATTTTTACTTATAAGGCTCAGTGAGTGAGGAACTGTGGAATTTATTTGAATAATTCATGTTCACAATCCACGGAGGCAAAGGGACTTGTCTTGTGTCCAGTTATCTACCAACTTGCCCCAGTTCTTTTCCCTTTGCATGAAGCTCTGTCCTGGCCTGTCCAGAGGTGTTAAAGCTCTAGGCTCAGGAAGACCTCGCATCTTCTCCAGTGAAGGTCAGTGGCCTTTTCCATCATTCCTATTCCTTAAGCGTCCTTTTCTGTTCCTTCTTTTAATTCAAGTGCTCTAGACAACATGAAACAAACCTCCATCATCCCTCCCTTTGACAGAGTGGACCTGCTGTCTCCTGCTGCATATCTCTCTGAAATTAAGGGTTATAAATGTACCTCTAAGTGGCAGCTGCTGTGCTTTTATGATGAGTGACAAATTAATTTCTTATCTGGTGGTGCTGGACTATCCTTTTTTCAACATAGCAGATTTCAGAAAGAGCCTATAATTCTCCCAGACTGCTTTGCTCCTAAGCTAACTTTTTGTTTTTTTCTTTCCCCCTTTAGTTCTCTCTCTTTTAAAAAAAATAAATTTTTATTGATTTCAGAGAGGAAGGGAGAGGGAGAGAGAGAGATAGGGACTTCAGTGATGAGAGAGAATCATTGATGGGCTGCCTCCTGCACACCCCACACTGGGGATTGAGCCCACAACCCTGGTATCTAGCTGTGACCTCCTAGTTCATATGTCAATGCTCAACAACTGAGCCATGCTGGCCAGGCTATTTTTCTTTTTGGTTTTGTGGTTGACCTTGAATAGAAAGCTTTCTTGGATGTCCAGGGGGTCATCACAGGTTTGCCAGTGGTTATAGGAATGACTTGAGATCCCTAGTTCTTACTCCATTATTCCCACCTCTCTCACCCTCAATCTATAAAATACGTTTTGATTTATTTTGTAACAGGAAGTGGATGGTGATATAAGAATGGGTGCTGATGCACATGGTTAGCTTTTGGGAGATTGCTTGTTATTTGTACAGGACAGATTCTTCTCAGTGCTGAGAGGGAAGTGTATAGCACTAAGTGCATGCATTAGAGAAGGGCAAGAATCTCATATCAATCATGTAAATGCCCTCCTAGAAAAAGAAGAGCACATAAACCCAAAGCAAACAAAAGGAAGGAAATAGCAAAGATAAAAGCAGAAATAAATAGAATGGAAAACAGAAAAACAATATAAAAATATATAAAAATATGGTTATTTGAAAAGATTAATAAAATTGAAACACCTCTAGGAATATTGACAAAAGAAAGAAAATATGGATGACACAAATCACCAATTTTAAGAATGAAATAATTCTAAATGATCTCTTCCAGAAAATAGAAGCAGAGGGATCACTTCCAAATTCATGCTGTAAAGCCAGTATCACCCTGATATCAAAATCAGACAAAGACAGTATGAAAAAGACAAATATCCTTCATGCAGATAACCTTGACCAAATATTAGCAAATAGAATTTAGCAATATATAAAAAGAATCATGTACGACAACCACATGAAGTTCAAGGTTGGTTTAATATTAAAATATCAATCTATTTAATACCATGATTTTGCTTATCATGTCCTTCTTTCCTGATGTTCTAAGATTTCTTTCTGACTTCTTTTGTGTTTAGAGTATGTCTTTAGTTATTATTTTTAGGTTAGGTGTATTGATGAATCTAATTGGGTGTGCCCTGGAGATAGATTCTAGTAATGAATCTTGATTGCCTTTTTTTGGCCAGGCTCAGTGTTAGGTACTTTTACATGGGAACTATATTGACTCCTTAGAATAACCCTATGGACAAGTATTAATAGCCCCAATTCACAGGTGAGGATGATGAGGCTCAGAGAAGTTCAGTGACTTGTCCAAAGTTACAGAATTTGTAAGTGGCACAGTCAGGATTTAGACCCAGGTAAACCGAGTCCATGTCTAGCATGCTTCCACTTGAACCACAGTTGCTTTTGTGAAATGAGGCTATGAGAGAAGGCAACCACATTCTATGAGAATTAGGAAGCCCAACTATTTTATTAAGGTCTTTAGGACCTACTATTGATATGTAGGCCAGAGAAAAGGTTTCATGATACAGGTTGCTTTCTGTTGCCTGACTATTTGATGCTGCTTAAAGAAAATGTATCTTCCCTAAAACAAATTTTACTGGTTAAAAAGAGATTTCCAGCCCAGCTGGCATGGCTCAGTGGTTGAGCGTGGACTTATGAACCAGGAGGTCAAAGTTTGATTCCCAGTCAAGGCATATGCCTGAGTTACAGGCTCGATCTCCTGTGTGGGGCATGCAGGAAGCGGCTGATCAATGATTCTCTCTCATCATTGATATGTCTATCTCTTTCTCTCCCCCTCTTCCTCTCTGAAATTATATATATATTAAAAATTTAGAGATCTCCATGAAGTCTACCAAAGCATAAAAAAATGTGAAACAGGACAGGAGGCATACGCTGCTTTATCTAACAACTGAATGGTTTATTTTCAGGAACAGCTGTAAACTGAATAAAGGAACGCACATTTGAAACTGTGTAAGCCTTTAACAAATATTTGGGACAGTGATGCTGTTATGGTAAGTGTCAGTGATAAAAGAACCAGTAGAGATAAATTCCGGTAAAAAATAAATAAAGTCCTTACATTTTATCAATGGAATAGGAAGTACTTTAATAAGAGGTTCATGATTCAGGGCACATTCCAGCGGCCTTCTCTTAACATCTGGCCTAGGTGCCATGGTCTAAATCCATACATCAGCCTGATGCTACCAGTTCTGTTCTTCTTCTCCAGTGTTACACAACCAAAGAAAATCCAAATGGACACCTCAACAATTCCTGTCTCAGCATCAGAAATAGCAAACTGGTTCCAGAGCAGATTAATAGGGATGGTGCTAAGGTGGAAAGTGCAGACTGAGCAATACAGGTAGAAACCTTAATAATTGACTCGATGCTGGCTCTGAGCAACTATAAAGGATTCTTTGGGGACAGTATTTTATAAAGCAACACAGTTGCCTGAATCAGCTAGACTGGCTCTCTTAGCTGAGTTAGGGGGGTTCTGGAAAGATTTGAACATCTAAATCAGCTGCATTATTCACTATGCAGAGGCTTAATTAAAAAAAAAGAAGACAAATCATATGCTGTAACCTTATGCAGCAAAGATATTCTCCCCCCCCCTTTTTTTAACCATTATTCCAATGGCACCTGGATCATTGCAGCAAAGATTTTAGAATCTAATTGCCTGCAAGGTGTTTACATATGTTATCACAGAAGCTCAGAGAGCAAATCAAGATAGACTCAGGCACCTTTTTATTTAACCTGCAGTCAGTCTTGTCTTTCCAGTTCCTCAGATGCAAATATAATATCATTATAGAGGTAACTCAATTTACGTAGATACATTCCTGAAAACCAGATGTGCGGTGTGAAAACCAAATTGTTGTGGATCAAATTATGTTTTATATCCTAAGGGAACTTGTTATTTAAGCATCTGTGATGCCTGCTATGACTTAAAGGATTGGCATTTATAGGCCAACTGGTTACCTCTGCTAGGATGGTGTATCTGTGTTGTAGTCAGGGTCATGTTAAGCTGTGTCAGACGTGGGACAAACATAAATGTCAGTGACTCAATACAACACAGATTTATTTCTTGTTTTCATCAGAATCTAACATAGGTCAGAAGGCCCTCCTGTGCTGCTATCTTCAGAAACCCAGGGGCCCAGGGACCCAGAGTCTCAGACTGTTTCCTTCTTGTAGCTCCAGTGTTTCAGTGTCCTATGACCACAAGTAGATGCATGGAGGCCGGAAAGGTAGTCAAATGAGTTCCCAGGAAGTCGAAAAAGGCTTGATGAACACAGTCTGCCACCCAGGTATATTTATCACTGTGTGATTGCTTCTGTGGGATTTGGAAGCATTCATGAGACTTTCTGGAATAGCCGATTGATTTTCAGAGCTCTTGGTACATTATTCATTCAGTAATACTTTTTGCACACAAATATAACTCTTCATTAAGATAATGGTAAAGGCAGTCTCATGAAAGGATATATTGGCCATCAGATTCAGTAACCAGAAGAAGGAAATCCATGGGAAAGGATTACAGGCCCTCAAAAAGAGTCTTGGCACAACACAGCGCTCTCCGTGCAGCGTCATTGCTCCTACAGTTCAGGCTCTGTGGTTTCCTTTGCCTTGACTTCATAGTGACCTATATAGTCTCAGATCGCGCCTCTGGCTCTGATCCTCCTGTTTACTTGTGCTTGGCCTGCATGTTCCTGACCTGACCTCCAACCTCACCTCCAACTCTGATCCTTGCCTTCATTCTACATCCTTAGTTTGTAACTTGCTTATGTGGCCTTCTAAGATCTGACCATTGTCCCTACTCTGCTCATATCACTGTTCCCATGTAGCTCATGCTTCTGGATCCCCTAAGGTTTGCCTAAGGACATTACTCTGACGATTCTCCCCATCATCAATTTTCTCCTCTATATTGAGTACTCTCTACTGAATATCCCCCTCTCTACTGCATTGTTTTTCTCATCAAGAAAGAGAAAGAAAGAAAGAAAGAAAGAAAGAAAGAAAGAAAGAAAGAAAGAAAGAAAGAAAGAAAGAAAGAAAGAGGAAGGAGGGAAGGAAGGAAGGAAGGAAGGAAGGAAGGAAGGAAGGAAGGAAGGAAGAATGAAAGAAAGAGGAAGGAAGGAAGGAAGGAAGGAAGGAAGGAAGGAAGGAAGGAAGGAAGGAAGGAAGGGAGGAAACCTTCTTGGCCTCAATTCCCATTCTAGTTAACTTTCTATTGTCTTCTTCTCATCACTTCAGAATGTCTTAAATTTCTTTATTTCTCTCCTTCTATTCACACCTGGATCCCCCTTATCAGGTCTTTACCACCAATATCCTCCTGAAACTGTACTTGTCAAGGTAACCCTTGATTTCCATATTGCTAAATCCAATTGTTATTCTCAGATTTCATCTTACTTAAAATCTCAACAGCACTTGACACACAGCTCCTCACTCTCTTCTCTGTGAAACTCTTTATCTTCTTGGCTCTCAAGGTACCATGCTTGCCTGGTTTTCCTCCTACTCTTATAAATGCTCCTTCATCAGTCATTCTCCCTACCCCCCGCCCCGGTTTCTCCCCATTTTCTCATTTTCTTTGGAGTACCCCAGCACTCAGCCCTCCGACCTCTCCTTTTTTTTCTATCATCATCCACAGGTGATTGAGTCCAGATTTGTAGTTTTAAACAGCATCTCTGTGCTGATATCATCCAAAATTCTTGTATCCAACCCAGATGTCCCTGTTCTAGACTCATTTATCCGGTGTCTCCTTGGCATCTCTACTTGGATGTCAGATAAAGATTGCAAAGTTAACTTCACCAAAGCTAAGATCCAGATCTTTCTCCAAACCAGCTTGGCTTACACTTTTCTCCATTTCATGTAACTTCATTCTTTAAATTGCTGGATTTAAAAAAACTCTTGAGGCTTAGCCTTCTCTCTCTCTTACAGGTTCATCTGATGCCTCAGAAATTCCTAACAAATTCTTCTAAAATTTGACCATTTCCCACACTCCCATCATGACTCATCTGTGTTATTGCAGTAATTACTTAACTGCAATAGTTGTCTTCTGTCTGTCTTTCCTGCCTCCCTAAATCTGTTCTTATCAAAGCAGTCAGAGGGACCCTCTGAAAATATAAATTATATCCCAGTACTCTTGTGTTGATTAACTCTCATTGGATTCCCATCCTATCACTAAAACCCAGAGTCCTCACGCTCAACTGCAGGGTGACCTGGCTTCTTGACATTTCTCTTCTCATATCTGCTCTTCTCACTTCAGCTACCATTGCCTCATTACCACCCTTGGACACACTAGGCAGCCTCCCCCTTCTAGGCTTGACCTCGCTATGTCTTTTGCCTGATATGCTATTTTCCAAGCTATTCACATGGCTCACTTACTCACTTCGTATTTTGACTCTAATGCACCATCTCTGTGAGGCTTTCCTGATCACTTTAACTAAAATTGCAGCCATTTCTCCTGACATTTTCTACCCCTCTACTATGATTTATCTCCATTAGCACTTTCTAATTACCATATTTCTAAGCTCATTTTATCTTCATCATTGGAATGTAATCTCCATAAGGGCAAGATATTTGACTGATTTGCTCACTGATGTATCTATTTTGGCTCAAACAATGCCTGACATATTATAAGTGCTCAAGAAATATTTGTTGAATGAAAGAAGAAATGAGTGATAGGATTGTGTTCCAAAGTTAATTTGAAATTCTGCTATTTAGACCACTGTTCACAATTTCCTACAGAAATAATGCTGTTCATGGTAGGTAAGTCCTGTTACATTTGCTCAAAATTTATGTTGTAAGATAAGTCCCAAACTGAGGGCATTACAATGTCTACTAGCTAACTGTTGCTACTGAGACACACTTAGAAACAATATAACATTGTGAAGGGTTATAAAACAGGAATTACAGACTTCAGTGGGAAACTCATAAAAAGGAGCAATTATTTTAGATTTGGAGTTAATTTTACAGAAAAAATGAAAAGTGAAGAGAATAGGCAAAGAACATATATGCATAGCCCGTGGACGCAGCAATGTGGGGAGGGCCAGAAGAAGGGGATGGCAGGGTCTGTGCGGACGGGGAGCCAAAGAAGGGGAAATGGCAACATCTGTAATAATCTCAACAATAAAACTTTAAAAAAGTAACACTTGGCCTGGGTGTATAAGAATGAATGGAAATTTGCCACAGAGAGGAAAGGGGAAAATAGTAACAGACAGAAGTAATAGCATATCAGATGGCGCTAGTGTAAAAGTGTGGTATATTCATGGGAAGGACAACACATTTTCTGTGGGAGAATATTGTGAGAGGTGGGTGGGCCAGAGTTGTGAAAAGTGCCGTGAGCCATCGGAGGGAGCTGAGACTGATTCTGTCAGTGCTCAGTGTATGGAGCCCTGGAGACTGGTAAAGAGGCAAAAAGCTCATTTCCTCTCTTAGACATTTTATTTTTTATTTTTAAAAATATATTTTATTAAATTTTTACAGAGAAGAAGGGAGAGGGATAGTTAGAAATATCGATCAGCTGCCTCCTGCACACCTGCCACTGGGGATGTGCCCGCTATCAAGGTACGTGCCCGCTATCAAGTTACATGCCCTTGACAGCAATCGAACCTGGGGCCCTTCAGTCCGCAGGCCAACGATCTATCCACTGAGCCAGACTAGTTAGCGCTTAGACATTTTCTTAACCCTGTGTGGCTGATTAGTTGTTGGGGTTCTTAATTTTTTTGTTTTTTTAATACATTAAAAAATTGGGATGCTTCAAAGTTTAGGTAATTACTAATCTTCAAAATCTTACATACTTTTGATTCATTGTGCTAAATAATATAATCATTTATATCTTATATTCAGAATATCTGACCTCTGAAAGCCTAGACTAAGTTTTACCCAGACATTACCTTTATGACATCCACACATACACACTGGCTAAATACTGCCATGTTATCTTTCTAACCACAGCCACTCAATAAAGTAAAATTTGATCTTTAGGAAGAGACTTCAGGTGACCTACCTGAAGATACAGGAGATTTGTTTTTCAAAAATGCAAGTGACAGAATACTGGGAGAGATAGCTAAGGGAAAAGATGAGGGAATCCAGAATCAAAATTATCTTGAGCCTAAATCCTGAATGCTGAGTCTATACCAAAATGAAAAAACAATTAAATATAGATGAGATTTGTGTTCGGTTCAATAATTTAATTATGTGACTCAAGACCAGGGAGGCTTGAGCTGGCTGCTGATGTGAAGCTAAGTACCACGTACTGTTCTAATGGCTCCCGGTGAGTTAAATAATTTAATGCTCACATCCCTGTGATGTAAGGGCAATTATTCTCCTCATTCTACAGACGAGGAAACAAGCACCCAAATCCCCCCAACATTATACATTCACAGAATGGTAGAGCTGGAATTTGAACTCACATTGGTAACCACTATGCTTTATAATTCATGGCAGCAGTTCGTATGAACACAGTTTTTTTTTTTTTCCTTTTTAGTGGGAATTTTAGAATATTAGGACTTGAAGGAAACTGAGAGATCAGGTTGATCATGGCTTTGTAGGGCTTTCAGGGCAAAGCCTTATAGACTCCCCTCCTAGAGCCATGGGACACTGAGTGGGCAGGATCAGATGGGGCAGGGCACAACCAGTTTCTACAGTTCTGTTTGGTTCTTGGGGATCTACATGTAGTTTAATTTAAAGTAAGAGTCCACACAACTTGAAACAAAAATGAAAACCATTGATCTTGTAGTGGTAAGCTCTTGTTTTGTGAATGAGGACACCATGGCCAAAGTAATGAGTGTAACATGAGCCATTAGTAAATTGGGGCTTCTGGAACATAAAAGTCATCGCCACTTTCTTACTGTATGATTCCATTTTCTTAAAAATATATTTTTGTGGAAAGAACACAGTATGAAATCTGTCCTCTTAACAAAAATTTAAGTGTACAATACATTATTGTTGACGGTAGTTACAACATTATACAGCAGATCTTTAGAACAAGTTCTTGCATACCTGCAACTTTATGCATGTTGATCAGTAACTTTCCAATTTCCCCTCCCCCCTGGAAACCACCATTCAACTCTTCAATTAATTTAGCTAGTTTACATGCCTCATATAAGTAGAATCATGCAGTATTTGTCTTTCAATTGGCTTATTTTATGAAGCAAAATGTCCTCAAGTTTCATCCATGTTGTCGCATATTGCAGATTTACTACAATGAAAAGGCTGAATAGTATTCCACTGTTTGTATATACCACATTTTCTTCATTCATTTATCTATCAATGAACATTTAGGTTGTTTCCACATCCTGGTGATTGCAAATAATGCTGCAGTGAACATAGGAGTGCCATTATGTCTTTAAGGTCCTGATTCTTTTTGGATAAATATCCAGAAATGGGATTGCTTGATATAATAGTTCTGTTTTTAATTTTTTGAGGAACTTTCATACTGTTTACTCTAGAAGCTGCTGGATTTTGCATTCTAACCAATGATACAGGGGTTCCAATTTCTCCACATCCTTGCCAACTCTTGTCTTTTGTTTTTTCATTATAACAATCATGACAGGTGTGAAGTTATATCTTATTGTGGTTTGACTTATATTTTCCTGATGATTAGTGACAATGAGCATTTCTTTCATATTCCATTTGATCATTGGTATGTCTTCTCTGGAGAAATAGCCAAGTCTTTGGCAGCATTAGGAGTGCATGTGACACACCTACTGGGTGTGTTCCATCTTGCTTCACTTTGGAAGTGCAGGGCATAATTCAGGGGCTACATTTTAACTGCGATACAAAATAGCCTCAAGGAAGGGAGTCAGGAAGCACTAGAAAATGACTCAAGTATTAAGGATGTACTGTCAGCCTGGAAGATAGGTTAAGAGAGAAGCTTGATAGTTGCTTCAAATGTAAATGGTCATTATATTCAAGAAGGAAAAATTTAGGACTCAGAAAGTGTGGTCTCAAAATAGACATTAAAGAGTGCTTCAATTATAGAATTCCAAAAAATGAAAAAGGCATCTCTGAGGCAGTAAAGTCCTTGTCATGGATATAGTCAAGCCAGATAGTGAGCATGGATGAAGTAGAAGTGGTTCTTCCAGTGGCTGGAAGGTTTGACAAGTTGGCTTCTAAGATCCCTTTAAATGTTAAGAATGTATGAGTCTAAGAGGTCCTCAGTCCAAAGGGTAAACCATTAAATCTTTACACTTCATTTGATGTTACAAATACCATTTTAGATTATGTTCTTTATTCAAAGTCATTTACCATACCCTTTATATAAATCAATAGATGCTATGATTTTAGCACTTCCCAGCTGATCTAACAATATATCAATTCTAAACACAGAATACACATTGGATTTGGATCACAGATCAAAAGAATTTTAGAGCTGTGAGGTATGAGGTCCTTAGAGATCATCTGGCCAAATCCTTTTATTGTAGAGAAGACACAATTGAAGCTAGGAGGCACTATCTCTGCTCCTACCTCCCCTAGATCCTTACAGGGGCCTAAGGAAATTCATGCACGGGTATGGTCCCTAGGCCTGGCCTGCCATCAGGGCCATCTTCCCCAGCTGCCCAAAGCCAGCCCTGCCCCCCCCCCCCCCCCCCCCGGCTCCCTGTTAGCCATCGGGTGATCAGTACTTGACAGCAAGGAGAAGGGACTAAGAGGTGGTCAGTGAACCTCATAGTGACTGGTCCAGTAGTCATTCTGCTGTTCACACTAACCCTATAAAATGAACTTAGAGTTTACTATATGCCAGAAATTGTTCCAGTGATTGGAGATATCACACAGAAAAAAAAGAACAACACCAGATAAAAATCCCTGCCATTGTATATCTTATATTTTATTGTTCCTTGAACATTTGGCAGAATTAATTTACCTATAGAACAATTTGAGATCAGTGCTTTCTTTTTAAATATTATTGGTCCAATGTCTTTTATGATAATTGTTTTTTAAAAGTTGGTTTTGATAAGTTAAATTTATCAGGAATTAGTAAATTTCTCTATATTTTAACATTTAATTGGTATAAAATTAGCAATAATAATCTGTTTTTTACCTCTGGCATGTCCCTTTTTATTTTAAATATTACTTCCTTTCTAATACCCTTGTAGATAACCCAACATTTTTCTCCCTGTGTAATGTCAACCTGCAGGGATCGAGTCTGCAACTGGAATCGAACCCAGGACCCTTCAGTTCTGAGGGCAGATGCTCTGTCCACTGAGTCAAATCGGCTAGGGCCGCATGGGATTTTATTGTACTTACTTTTTGCCATCATTTAGGGAAGACTGTCATTATACTGTCTTCTGTCTTCTGGTTTCACTGCTGCTGTTGAGATATGAGTTGTCAATTTAATTATTATAATTATGCAAGTCATCTTTCTTAACTCCGATTGCTTTTGAGGTCTTCAACTTATCTTTGGTGTCCTGCGGATTTACTATGGTGAATCTTGGAATTGCTGAGATTCCTTAAATGAGGTTTCATGTCTTTTAACAGTTCTGGAGAATTCTCACCAATTGACTTTTGCTTCTTTTTTACCTTCTAGTTTCAATGTCTTTCTGGAACTATGATTATATCTATGACTCTGTACTCTCATATTTTCTATTGCTTAAATATTTCTGAGTAGTATTCTACATTTTCTTACTCTCTAGTTCTCTCTTTGATGTATTTATTCTGTTTAATCCTTTCATTTAGTTTTTATTGAGGTATAATTAACATGCAATAAAGTACACAGTTCATACATGTTTAGTGTAATGAGTTTAGACAATTCTATGTAGCCATGTAACAACATCCCTAACAAAATAAAAAACATTACTATTAGCCCAGAAAGTTTTTTAGTGCCTTTTTACAGTCATTTCTGTTGAAGTTTTCAGTTATTTCATTGTTAATTTTAAGAAGTTATATTTGGTTGTTTATTAAATCCTCCTGGTCATGTTTCATAGTTTATTTTATAAATCCCTTTCTCTGGTTATTTAAACATACTTAAAATAGTTATTTCATAATCCTCCTTCTCATAATTCTAATATCTGGAGTCTGTTTCATTGTTGTCACTATTGTTCCTAGCTGACTTTTATAAATGGTGGCTTTTTAACCCTGACTTTTGTGACTTGTATTGTGAATTCATATTTATTGGAACAGTCTGTGGCACGTTTATGAGGCGTGAATTGACCTTTCCCCGACCCAGAACATTTTGTGTTTGCATTTATTGTTTTATGATTTTTTCTTGGAACTATAATTTTCCTCCTTTGAATGTGTGTATCATGTTATTTCTATTTATCAACAGAGAGATCAGTTGTGTAAAGTTTTTGAAGATAAAGAGAAGAATTATTTATTTAAAATAACATAGCCTCTCTTTTGGTGTTCCTCTCAAATGTGTAATATAATTGTTACATGTTTTTGTTCATATTTTTTCACTCACCTCTTTGTTTTGCTCTGGGAGTCATAACTGCTCACAGTTTCCAGATTTTATGAATAAAAACTCAAAAATCACAGGCTTCCCGTCTTAAGCTCCTGTGATCACAGTCACAATAGCCTCCTCACCTTTTCTCACCCCAGTCATCTCCCTTGGTGAAGGGTTAAGATCAGAGACTTTAACAATGAGGTGTTAGCATGGTTTCTTCTTAAACTTCTCTTCTATTGAACACAATAGTGTCCATCTGCTTCTTCCAAACATTTTTGACTATTGCTCTGTTATCCAGCCTTTCCCAGATAATTGCTTGGGATCTGATTGAAAACTGAGCAGCTGTCAGCTTTTAGAATCCTCCTTCACCTGAGTCCAGGTTTCTCAGCATCAGCACATTGTTTATGGCTGTTTCTTTATTTCATAGATTATGAAAGTTTTTTAAAAAATTATTTTTGTTGTTGTTTCTGTGCATTTAGAAGGAGGTTTGTGGCATAAAAATGCCCTTATTCTTCCAGCTTTACATGGATATCCCCTTATAGTGTTTAATAGTTTTAGAATTAATCAAAATGAAGTAATCAGTTGGGGAATAGGAGCTATGGGAGAAGCCAACAGGCTAACATTTGTTGGATTATTTTTAGTACTTGTCTTATCTCTTCCTTGGAGTCACTTATTTCCTCTTCACTAATACACAATTAATTGGTAACATTTTGACCACTCTACTTATAGCCTAGCTAAGTCAGATCATCATGGTTCACTTTGGCAAAAATGGCCAATTTTAAGTCACAATTCCTGCATGTCCTTCCATATGTTTGAGTGACCATTCATTGTAAAGCAGCCCCATCCTTGAGTCCTAGGTTCCTTTGCACACAGGGAGGCCATGTGGCTGGTTCTCACCAATGGAACAGAAACAAAAATAATGATGCCACTTCAAGGCCAAGGATATTAAGAGGTGTGACTTTTCTTCCTTATATTTTCCCATCTGCCAGAATAGAACAGATGGCTTCAAGGCTCTAGAGGAAAGGCACAAGATGTTCAGAAGAGCGTGGGTCTTTCAACCACCAAATGAATAAAAGCAGCTTATTTACCAGGAACACCTACATTAGAATGTGATATAAGTAAGATATATACTCTTATTTTGTAAGGGTGCTAACATTTTGAATTGGTTTGTTACAGCTGTGTGTATTACCCTAACTTACTTAATCTAGGTATTCATCCTGTAAGACCTATTCCCATTTTATTTTGGTGGTCATAAACACTGGGAAATCACACTAGATTTTCCATTGTGCCTCATTCTAACCATCATATTTAATGCTCATCCAATTTTGAGTCCTCGAACAAGGTTGCCTTCTGACACATGGCTTTGTATAATGACATGTACCTTTCTAAAGTTCTATTTATTTTTATTTTGTATATTGCCTGGGAGCTGTTTTTCTAATGTGGTAATTAAGAAAGCGCATTTCTATGCAGTCTGCAACATTTCTGTATAAGGGCAGAAATGCATCTTTTCTTCCTCTTGAGACATTTTATAGAATACTTCTTTAAAATCCCAGAACTTTTGGATATTTTATGTCTGCTCTGTTTTTCTGTATCAAAAGTTCTTTTTCTTTAATGTCTTCCTAAGACTTGTTACATAGTCTAGGGCTATGCTTTTGAACTCTGCAGTATTCCCTTCCAAGGGTTTTGATGAAACGTGACATTTTCACTTTCTTTCCTGTTTTGAAGGAGAGCAAAATGGATCCCTGGCAGAGATCTCTCTATCTATAGAGCAATAGTTACCATGACAATTTTAGGAGAGGATAGTCTATAAGTCATTGTGGACTCTTGCTATAATTGGATATAAACAAAGGATTTAAGTGATTCTAGGTTCACAAGTTAGTGTGAGTAGGGAGGAAGAGGATTTTGGAACAACTGTTTTCAGGTGGGAGTGGGTGGGCATTGGACTCTGTTTTTTCTGACATTCAGAACTTCCTACTGTCTCTGCTCACACACAGGCTGGTGTCCTAGGAGATGAAGATGAGAATGGGTTTGGTGACAGCAGCCAGGTATGCCGTGACTGAGTAAGCATGGCTTACTGTTCCTGGCACTGAGACTTAGCAAGTGCAAACAGATAGAAGCAGGGAATGCATCCTGAGAATGACAGAAGGCACTGGCAGAGCTTGGTACAAACAGTCTTACCAGGCGAGTGGTTCTGCTGTGCCCTGGCAGTTTGTCCCGATTGGTCTCCCTGAAGCAGCTAACATGACCTATGTGCTCTTTACAACCAATGCAGAGGAAGTCCACGCTCTGTTCTGACTCCTTCAGGTTTATGAAGGGGCCACTCACTCTTCCCTTTAAAGTTTCAAGTGTTTGATGCACTAATCGCTCATCTTGAAGCCTTTCCCACTGGTATGACAAGGCACAGGGCTTAATTAAAGCTGCAGAAAGAGACAGACTGTTTGACTTATTCTTACAGCTGGGCTGGGCGGCCACAGTCCTGGGGGTTTGAGTGCAAACTTGGAGGGCCTCCCAAGTGCAATGGAATCAAAAGCTTCTGTGGTCTTAGATTTGTTTACTTTTCTGGTCCTCTGGTTGTTAGGGAGGCAAGAGGCACTGTGTGGCCATGACCCAGAGTCAGGTTAGGCCTGGGAGAAATTTTATGCAAGTGAGATCAGCAACATCCTGGTCGTCTACCCTGAAATACTCAGGGGATGAGGGCTGGGCCAGCTGTCTGAGACAGTCCCCTGAAAGCCCCTGTGCAGCTGGGTTCTCCCCTCCCTTGTGCCAAGCAGGCCTATCATTATTAGATCACACTGCTCTGGGCCATGTGACAAGCATACTATGGGGCAAATAATACAGTAAAGAAGAATGGAAAAAGAACTGCATTTTCTTTTCTTTTATTCTCTTTTCAAAAAGCCTGCTAGTGTTATGCTAAAATCTGCCTATTGATTTGGGTATAAATAGCTCCATTTTCTAATCCAGATGCATCCTCACGCCCCTGTGTACAGGGTTACTGATACTCTGTTGTGTCTTGGGAGTAATAAGAAGATTCCATTGGAAAGAATGCAGGCAAATCAGCCCCGCTGAGATTTCATAAAAGGAGAAAGAAAATTGAAGAAAGTATGTATTAAACCTCAATATCTAGTTGAGTGTGATTTTTAACAAAAGGCCCTTGCATTTAGCTCAGTGACTTCAGATCTTTCGGATAGTAGCTAAATGCATTTTATTCAAACTTTTCCAGTCCTGGGCAGGAGCCATTTCAGTAGGAAGGCAATTCTTCTGGAAAGGCTTAAGCCACTAAAATCAAAGGCTTAGGGGTGGATTTCAGCTTCTTGGTGATTTGTACTTAGAACTTTAAAGGCTTGGACGCTGCTAATGAGCAGTAGCACATCTTATAGGAAAGTTCCACTTCTCAGATCTAGGAGAGAGCCCCTTTTGTCTTGATAGGTCTGGTGAATCTTTGATTCATCCATGTGTTTTTACTATCCCATAGCTCCACTATCTTGGACTCCGATGCCTGACAATTTATTTTGTATTTATTTCAGCCCCTGCTCTGTTTCACCCATGCTACCCGTATCTCTTTCCCGATGGTCCTGATATTTCAGCCTTGTAGAGAAGCATTTCCCAAGCATATTCTCATCTGATCTATGAGATGCTGCATAATAAAAGACTTCATGGTCAATTTAGATGGAGAATGATGCATACTAACACACCTCTCTTGGAAATTTGTAATGCACTTTTTAATAGGCACTGAAGGAAAGCTATCTGCTTTTGTTTATATGAATATATGTATACATTTAATATCAAAGTATCCATTAGCTTTTTAAAGAATTACTAGTTTTCAGAATTTGCATTGGGCATTGCCACTATTATGCTCACAGGCTGAAAAATCTGTCTAGACCCCTAGACATGCAGGTGACTGAGAAATGGCAATGGGTCATCAAATGCTCTGAAAAGGTTTACTTTTTTTTTTTTTTTTTTTACTAAATTACAGTTGGAATACACTATTATATGAAAAGGCTCACTTTTGAAGTCAAAGGATGAGCACTGGCTGATGGTGTAAGTAGAAATGCAAGGAATAAAATGCTCAGTAAAGCATGGACTCGCTAGCATAAACTAGATTGGCTGCTGTCCATATGGAGAGGTGCTGAAACAGGGGTACCCTTGGTCCTGTTAAAAATAGAGCCCTGGCAGAGCCCTTAAAAAAAAGAACGGCTGAGAAAGTGAATTGTGGGTGCTGCATGGGATGCCTAGATACAAATCCCGTGTAGTACAATTGTATAAGAGATAACATGGGAAAAAGAGGCACATTCTAGACAGGGACTTAACAGACATGGGGTTTGATCTCCCTGCCCTCATGGGTTGGATGTGTGAGCCTGGGCAAGCCATTTAATCTCCCCATACCTTATTTGTCAAAAAAGGTGATTGGACAGGATACTGGTTCATTCCCAATTCTAAAAGTCATACTATATAACGACTCTCCAAGTTGGTCTTTATGCATATTTGCCCCAAGCCACCTGGCTTCTCTGGTCCCCTTTGACTCTTGGGAGATGATATCCTTCCAAACCATCTGTGTTGCACTAATTGGTTAGAGCAGGGGTGGGGAACCTTTTTTTCTGCCAAAGGCCATTTGGATATTTATAACATTAATTCGTAGGCCATACAAAATTATCAACTTAAAAATTAGCCTGCTATATTTGGTCAAACATTTAATTAATTCACCTCTAATGCATTGGCAGGGTCAAACCAAATGATTTTGGGGGCCTTATATGGCCCATGGGCTGGATGTTCCCCACCACTGAGTTAGAGTATTCCATCCTGAGTCAGTAAAAAACCACAATTTTAGGCAAGGAGAAAGCACCTCAGACAGGTATGTTATATGCATCTTGTAATTTTTAGTTACCTCGATTAAGAAGAAAGTGTTTCCTTTGCCTTCAAAAAGGAGGCAGCTTTTACTCATGTTTTAAACAAATGTTTAATAAATGCCTATTGTGTTATGTCCCAAGCTCAGTGGGATACGTGTGTGTGTGTGTGTGTTGGAAACAAAAAAGACAAGATTTCCTACTCTCAAGGAGCTTATATTTTAGTGGAGAGAGATAGATAATAAGCGATATACTCAATAAATCAGGAAAGTATGTAGCAAAAAGTAAATTGTATAGTATGTTAGAAGGTGACAAATTCTATGGACAAAGGAAAGGGGGCATGGAAGGTTGTAATTATAACTAGGGTAGTCAGGGTTAGCCTCATGCGGAAAGGGACCTTTGAGCTAAAACCTGAAGGGAGTGAAGGAGGGAACATGGCAGTTTGGAGGAGGAAGATGCGGACAGAGGAACCAGTCAGTGCAGAGGCAAGAGTGTGCCTGTCAGCTTCTGGGAACAGCAAGGCCGCCTGCAGAGCTGGAGTGGTGGAGTAAGCTGGGGTTGAAATGGGGGAGTCAGGCTGCTTGGGCTGCTTGCAAAAAAAACATTAAACCTACTAGAGAAACTTTTGTGCACAACAGCAGCGTGGCCTGGCCTCAGACTTCTTTGCCTTGTAGGAAGCCTTGTAGGAGCCCCTGAGGAGTGGGGCTCCTTGTCTGGCTTGTGAAACTCAGTTAGCATCTGCGAATCAGAATATCCTCTCCCCAGCAATAGAGTAGCCAGCTTTTGCATCTGTAACAGCCTCCCCTGTAATTTAAACATTTTGTGGTGAGTTTAAATGCTGACTCTATCATTATCTAAGTTTACTATTGTTGCCATTTGCATATGTTTGATGGGGGGAGGGGGTAGATGGCAGGAAATCTCTGGACAGAGTCCAAGCTGGAAGCCTGTATGTCTCTCCTTGCCCTTACTTCTCTCCCAGTCACTGTCTTCCTCGGGGCCAGGGCCAAGTTCAGATGGTCATTAAGCTATGAAACATGTAAGCATTCACAGGAGCCCTATTGCCCTCTCTTGTGTCTGCCTCCTTTCTTGTGCCTTCCATGCCTCTCTCCCAGAAGTCCTGACTTCTGAGTATTCAGTAAAGTATGGCAAACCTGCTTCCCTCCCACACCATGAACCACCAGTACGACTCAACGAGCAACTGATACATTTGCTCACATTAACAGAAGCCTGGTGGTCACCTCTCATGGAGGTGGGAGTGGAATTCTGCCTTTTGACAGAGGATTAAAGAAGAATTTCTCTTTCATTTTGCCATCTCATGTGTCAAGTTGAAACAGAGAGGATATCAATATTGAGGAGGTATCTCAGGATCCTGAGACATCAAAATTATTACCAAACGGTAGGCATCCACCTACTCAGAGAGCCAACCTTGACCCCTGCTGCCTGCTTGCCCCATATCAGCTCTACCTGAGACCTGATTTCCCCAAACCACCTTTCCACCCAGGAGCTCACAGCTGTTTGAGTTCTCTCTCTCCATTCCTCCCTCTCTCTGGCTAGGAAACCTTCTCTAGAGAGTAAGCTATAAAGAGAAATGTTTGTGTGAGCCTTGAATTGTTCCTCCAGGCCAGGAAACAGCTCAAGCCCCTAAAGGAGGGGTAAAAAGAATCATCACCCAATGGCCAGTAACTTGGTTTGTTTTACAAGACCATGTTTTCCGTGCTGCTCACATTGTGAAATAGTTTCCACAGGTGCCCCTGTTTGATTTGATTTGAACACTCATCATGATGGATAGTCCCAGCTGATCGCAGCCAGATCCCTTTGTTGTTTGGCCCTGTCTGCTGGGCTGCAGCCCATGAATGGTGAGCCAGGGCCACATGTTTTAAAGACTCAGAGTAAACAAGCCTGTCTGTCTTTCTCTTCTCCCCAAATCTTCACCTTTTTAGATTTTTTATGCACTGAGCAATGGGTCTAAAATACATTTCTTTGAAAAGAGGTAGTACCAGCCTGCAGAGAATATTAAAATGAATGGAGCTTTGACAAATATTAGCTATGCAAAACCTTGGAAGAGCTGAAATGAGTAAGGGCATAAAAATTACTCTTTTATGATCTTTCCCCTCTTGTTCATGCCATCACCATCACCACTACCATCTTCCTCCTCATCATCACTGGCATCATCTTACAAGTATTTCCTTAGAATAGACTCTCTAAACTATCTCAGTCACCTTAAAAGTCAGTCATCACCCCCTTTTATCACAGATGAAAAAACTGAGGGTTTGAGGGGTTTAGTAACTTGACATATGTGTAATCCAACCAAAATAAGCACAGGTTTTTATAATCAAACTAGAGGCCCGGTGCACAAAAATTGGTGCACTCGGGGGGGTGGGGAGGGGGGTCCCCAGCCCGGCCTGTGCCCTCTTGCAGTCTGGGACCCCTCGGGAGATAACGACCTGCTGGCTTAGGCCTGCTCCCGGGTGGCAGAGGGCAGGCCCAATCCCTAAGTGCAGTCCCTGGTCGGGCTCAGAGCAGGACCGATTGGGGAGTTGGGGTGCTGCCCCGTCATGCACAGAGCAGGGCGGATCGGGAGGTTGCGATGCCACCCTCAGTCACGCTCAGGGTAGGGCCGATTGGGGGGTTGGGGCATCGCCCCCTGTCACACTCAAGGCAGGGTCGATGGGGAGGTTGCGGCGCCACCCCCTGTCACGCACAGAGCAGGGCCGATCAGGGGGTTGGGGCGCTGCCCCCTGTCACTCACAGAGCAGGGCCCATCGGGGGGTTGGGGCTCCGTACCCTGTCACACACAGAGCAGGGTCGATCAGGGGGTTGGGGAGCTCCCCACTGTCACGCACAGAGCAGGGCAGATCAGGGGGTTGGGGCGCTGCACCCTGTCACACACAGAGCAAGGCCCGTGGAGGGGGGTTGGGGCGCCACCCTCTATCACCCACAGAGCAGGGACGATCAGGGGGTTGGGGCGCCGCCACTGTCACACTCGGATCAGGGCCGATGGAGAGGTTATGGCTCTACCCTGTCACACACAGAGCAGGGCCCGTGGGGGGGCGGGGGTTGGTGCGCTGCACCCAGTCAAACACAGAGCCGCAGGGCAATCAGGGGATTGGGGAGCTCCCCCCTATCAGGCACAGAGCAAGGCTGATCAGGAGGTTGGGGCGCCTTCCCCTGTCACAAACAGAGCCGCAGGGCGATCAGGGGGTTTGGGTGCTGCCCCCTGTCACGCAGATCCCGGTGCCAGGAGGCATATTACCCTTTTACTATATAGAATAGAGGCCTGGTGCATGGGTAAGGGCTGGCTGGTTTGCCCTGAAGTGTGTCCTGGATCAGGGTGGAGGTCCCCACTGGGGTGCCTGGCCAGTCTGGGTGAGGGGCTGAGGGCTGTTTTCCGGGTGGCGAGTGACTGAAGCTCCCAACTGCTCCTTGTTTTCTTTTTTTTTCTTTTTTTATTCTGGGCCAGCTTTAGCTCTGAGGCCTCACTGCTGAAAACATTGATACAATGTTGCGGTGTGGCTGGCTTTCAGTCCGGCTGGTTTCTGGGGTTTTGTTTAGCTTCTTATTTGCAACATAGTACATAGTTGCTTAGAGTTGCAGCTGAGAGGCCGGCAAGTTAGGTGGGGAACATTGGAGTCTGCAGTCACTGAAGCAAGCAAGCCTCCCTGCTCGCTTCAGTGCATGGCTGCCGGCCGCCATCTTGGCTGACAGTTAATTTGCATAAGGATATGCTGACTAGCCAATGGGAAGGGTAGCGGTCATACGCTAATTACCATGTTTCTCTTTTATTAGTGTAGATAAAGGTAAATAGTTAAAATGTGTATGTATAAATAAAAGTAGGTTTTTACGTAGTAATTCACCTTAGACAAGATTCTAAAGAGCTTCTTTGCATCAGGAGCTTTTCTGGTGCTTAAGGCTCTGTCACGTGTTGACTGCTCAGGTGCACATTTCCTGATCCGTAAGCCACCTCTGCATCACCTTAGCCTGACCCCTCCTTTCTCTCTGCTGGGCCCCTTTCTCTGTGTCCCAATACTGACATTTGGCTGACTCCTGAGTGGGTGCCTACGAACAAAGGATGCAAAGACTTCTTTGTTAGTGAGTCTGAATACCACCTCCTCTGCAAAGCCTCCCTATCACCAAGTCATAGAGCTCCTTCCTTGGTGTCTGCAAAACACGTTGTTTCTAGTTCACTTAAAAATAGTGTTCATGTTATTAACAGTATGTTCTATGCATTGCTTACGCAGCCCTTCCTTACAAGTACCAGGCTTTGTTCTAAGACTTTAGCACTTATTGACTCATCTAATTTTCCCAACAACACTGCAAGTCTGTACTATTGTTATCCCTGTGATACAGATGAGGCACTGGGAGAGAGTAAGTTGCTCAAGGTCATCTAGCTAGTAAGTGGCAAAGCCAGGATTATGGATCTAGTCAGTTTGGGGCCAGCACCTGGAGCATCATCACCTTCCTTTCAGTGGTGGCCTTCACCTGCTCACATGGCTGTTCCCTAGGTAGGTTGTGACCTCAAGTGCAGGAAGTATACCCTATTTATTTTGTCTTCCTCAGCTCTGGACACATGGCCTGGCACCTAGCAGGCACTCAGAAATTATTTATCAAGGGAGTGAATGAGAAAGGGTTGAGGAGGATGGAGAGGCAGCCTAGGCAAACCACCCAGGTATGTCCCTTAGCTTCAAGGCACTTCATTGCTGCCTAGTCACGTTGTCTCAGGACAGAGTGAGTGAGAGAGGCAGGGGAGGTATCACAGAATGAGCCTTGTTTGACAGGAACCTTCTCTGACACTGTCCCTTCTTGCCTCTCTTCCATTTGCTTCTAAAAACTTGCCCTGATTTTCCCCACATGTGTTGCATTTATCTCACTCTCCTTTGTTGTCTCAGCTCTATCTCCATTGTGGCACCTATCTCACCTCATCACAGCAGTCTATTCGCCTCTGTTGCCCCTCCCTCCGTACCATCCTGGCAGTGAACTCTTTGAGCAAATGACCTTGTCTTCTTCATCTGTGGTCAGTGTCCAGAGCAGGGCCTGGCCCACCAGGGGCCCTCCAGGCATGCTTCTTCAATGAGAGAATGTGTAGCCATAGCTTGACCTGCGGTACAGTTGGGCAAAGAAAGTACAGGAGGGAATTGTTCAATATTTGCAGGTGCGGGGGGAGAGGGAGGGGCGAACTAATTCCTGGCCCAGGGGACTTAGAATCATTTAGAGCTTGTTTTTCATCCTCCTGCCTCTCTTCCCTCCAGCTCTTGTCATTTGATAAGCGATGCAGACAAATTTTTCTCTCATGACTGTTGAAAAGAAGCTGAGTTGGACTGGATTGGGGGTAGGGAGTTAGAGGAAACATAAAACAATAAAGATGATTTAATTTATATCTGATCACAGCAACCAGCTGGCTATGCCATCAATTATTACACCCTGGAAGTTATTAAAGAACACCTCTGTCATCGGCACCTTATTAGCTAGGGATTTATGGAGCTCAGAGCAACAGCAGGAAAATCTGATATTTCACTCAAAACATCACCTGCGGTGTCCGGGTTGTCTGTCTCTCAGACCCATCTCCTTCCGTATATCCTCATTCTTAGGTCCCATTGCCTCATGCTTGACTCCCAGAATGCTTCACTCCTAAAGTATGGGTGGATGGTAAGAATCTTACTCACTTGTGCCTTGACTCACTTTGTGTCTTTTCCACATCTGTGGCTAGAATATTACTGCTTTCCAGGCATAACATGTTCTAGGCTCATACAAACATTTCTAGAGTTTTCTGTGTCATAAATCACCTCCTTTGATCTACTTTTTGGAGAAAAACTGGACATTGGAGTTTATTTTATGCAGGTCTCATGTTGTGGCATGAGTCCTAGAACCCAGCTCTTAGTTTCCTTGGTCCACACTTCCTCGTCCTGCCTGGGGTCCTAGTGCAGATGGGTCCTAGTCCTCACCTACGGAGATGTCCAGTTTTCTTACTCCGCAAACTAATGGACTTAACATAAGTAAGAAGGGGGCCTTGGCATTAAAGTCACATTCCTTTTAACACAATTGGATGCTTTACTTATCCCTAGAAGCAATTTCTTTCTAATTATAACCAATTATTATGTGTGATATCAGAGAAACCTACTAAATTGCATTTTAAAATTTGAAGTCTGTGTAAGAAAGAATAATGATATAGAGCCATTTATGTCAATTCAAGACAGTTGTTGAATTTTTCCTTTGAAGATAACATTTTTTAGAACTAAAAGTGTTTCCACATTTTGATCCCTTGAAGTACCAAAGTGACAACACAGGCAGGAAGAGATGACACAAGAAAAGTGGCAATTTAGTTATTTACCCAGCAATGCAGAGTTAGGTGTTATTAATAAGTGGCTAGATCACACTTGACATTTTACAAAGTGACTTACAATCACACCTGTGCGTGCAGACACACACACACACACACACACACACACACACAGCACACACTCCATGTGGAACAGAATGAGAGAAGAGGACAGAGCTAAGTCTCTTTCTCAGGGGCAGAATCTACTGTAAATAAGATGGAACAAGGAAAGTACAAGCATGAAATGGAGAGATCAGGAATTCAGTGCATGAATGATGAGAACTGGTTGGGCTGGGTTTATATGCGTACACAAAAATCTCTCTATTTACATATGCGTATGCATTTACATCATTTTACAAGTCCTGGATGGGTCTTGATTGCCATTGATGCTCTGACCCAAGGTTGAGGGAATCAAGCTGTGGGTGGGGGTTGTGTCCCAGCAGGTCCAGACAGTCATGCTTCCACTGGGCTGCTGATCTCATCATGTCTCACACAGCAGCCAGGTGAGGTGGGAGGTGAATTTGGCTCTTTATTTCTTTAGTAGAATCCCGGTGCACGGATTAGTGCACAGGTGGGGTCCCTAGGCCTGGCCTGTGGGGATTGGGCTAAAACTGGCTCTCCAACATCCCTTGAGGGGTCCCAGATTGCGAGAGGGTGATTCTTGGGTGATGCACCCTGGAATTGGGCTTCCTCCTCTCTGGTTCCGGGTGTGTCACCCGAGAACCACAGCTGTTAAGTCACTGCAGCTCAGCAGCTCCTGCATTGATCATCTCTGCCCTCTTCTGGTCAGTGCACGTCATAGCTACCAATCCGATGGTGGAACGGTCGGACAGTCTCTTAGGCTTTTATATATATAGATTTTTCCCCAGCTTCATTGAGGTATAATTGACAGGTAAAGTTTATGCATATTTAAGGTGTACAGTGTGATCATTTGTGAGATGTGGTATACATTGGGAAATGATTACCACAGTCAAGCTAATTGGCACATGCATCATCTCACATAGTTACTCTCTCTTTTTTTGGTGACAATACTTAAGAGCTAGTCTCTTAGCAAATTTCAAGTATCTGAAGTAACTATAGTCACTATACTGTACATTAGATCCCCAGAACTTACTCATAACTGAAAGTTTGTAGCTTTGGGCCAACATCTCCCAATTTCACTCACCCCTTTCCCCCTGGCATCCGCCATTCAGTTCTCTATTTCTGTGAGTTTCACTTTTCCAGATGCCACATATAAGTGAGATCACACAGTACTTGCATTTATGTGCCTGGCTTATTTCACTTCGCATAATGTCCTCCGGGGTCATCCACATTGTTGCAAGTAGCAGGATTTCCTGCCTTTTTATGGCTGAATAATATCCTTTTATTCAAAAAATATTCATTGGGTGCCTAATATGTGCCAGACCCACTTCACACATTGGACATGCCCCAGGGTAGGAGATAGAGTCCCCGCCCTTGTGGAATTTATGTTGTTGTCAGTAGTCTTTGCCCGGAGATGAGGAGCAGCTGCCTGTCTTTGGGAGGTGTGCGGCCCCGTGGTCCACTGTAGTTCCTGGCGTTCACTTAAGAAACTGGTGTGTCCTAATCCCTACTGACTTCTCTTGTCTCATTTCCCTACATGGCCTCTGGGAGATTTTGAGCTACAGCTTTGCCATTATAGATTAAGAACCTACTGGTTTTTTACCGTTAGAACAGACTTGATTTCAGGCTCCTGACCCGCATCCAGCCAGATGAAGTCTTCGGCTATTAGAGGAGGAAAGTAAATGGGGTTTTGTGATCAGGACGGATGTGTGAGGAGACACATTTAGACAAAGTGGGGATATTGCAGATCACAGCTGAGGGACGTCCAAGGTGTGGGACACTGTGGGAGGAGGAAGGGCAACTTTAATCGGAGAGAGTGATTATGAAATCTAATTAGCCCCTCATTTTCATTTGCAGAAAGAACATTCAATTCACTTAACACCACTCCACAGATCCTTCTACTCTCATCTGCACCCAGGGGAAAACAAATTCCGGTGTAATAGAGCATTTGGACAGCAGCAGGCTACAGCGGGGAGGGCATGTTGCTGAAAATGAGGAGCCTGGTCCCAGTTTTGGCTCTGCCTCTATTTCTCTGTTACCCTGGGCACAGTGTGTCACCCCTAGGGGACCCAGGGCCCATCTGCTAAATGTGGAGATGGAATTAAAACATTTAAAAGGTCTCTTTAGCTCCAAAATGCCATATTTGTTTTTCATTGTGCATCTCCTTACTTTGGGTTAGAAAGGAATACAATTATGAGTTTGGGATTACTATGTTGTTGTTTTTTTAAATAAAAGTTTGAGTTTTAGAATCAGATAAACCTGAATTCCAATGATGACCTTAACACTTAACTTTGACCAGTTACTTAATCTTCTAATTCTCAATCTATAAAACTAGGGCATTGATAAACATATTTATTTTATAGAATCATTTTGTGTGTAAATGGGGCTATATATTTAGAGTGTTTTGTATAGTGTTTGGGTCATAGAGAGACTCAGTAAATGTTTAGCTGTTATTATCTAGTGTTCCTGTTTACCAACGAGTTTTAGAATAACTTGGATATTTTATCTGAAATTAAAAAAAATATGGGGTGAATTCTTTTTAAAAAATGCTTGATGATATGGCTGGGGCGGTTTAATGGTGAGTAAGCTAAGTAATGGTGTGAGACTGAAATAACTCCATGGAAATGAAGCATTGAATGTGGGAATAAATGAAGTTTCCACCCAGAACTAACAGCCAGAGTCCTGGCCGGGCTGTAATGAATGAATGCAATGGCCAAGATTGATAAGGATATTTTAAGAAGTAAGTGCACTAACAGAGCCCTGAGTTTTATGCCTGGACTGAAGCAAGATCAATTGGAAATCCATTAGGCCCAAGATTGAATGGGTGAGGGTGAGGCTTTGTCCCTAGTGTTGGGGCTTTGTGCCTGGTGACAACCAGGGAGTTTGCTCGGGGGTAGAGGCCCAGGGGATGTGGAGAAATTGTTGGTCACAGAGGAGAAAGAATAATGGTCCACGCCTCTTTCCCTGTTAGAAAATGCAGAGAAGAGACTTCAAAACCCAAACATTTTTAGGGAACCATCTCTTTTAATGAGGCGTCCCAGCCAACAGGGCCACGGGAGGTTTCCCCATCCTTCCTTCTTGAGGAAGACCTTGGACAGAACTGCACTAGCATGGACCACATCCTCCGCCAGAAGCATGTCACCCTGAGGGTGTATGTGCTGGCTGCTGGAGACAGGATCAATAAGCCGCAGCCCTGAAGATGGCATTGCATTGGACGGGACACCTGGCACTGGTCCAAAAGCCATTCCAGGTGATCCTTTTGTACCGTGAGGCCCCACAATATGCTGGGATTTGCTTTGTGATTTGCCTTATTTCATCAGTAGGCAGAGGGAGGTGACTCAATGTCCTTCTAAGACCTCTCTTCTGAGGTGAGATTGGGGATAAAAAGCATGTATATGTTTTCAGTTCACCTTTTACTTTCTGTTCAAGGAGGACTGCAGAATCAGAGCATGGCTTGCCAAGTCTCCCTGGACTTGACTTCTGGTATACTAGGCCAGAGAAACACCCAGCTCAGGCTCCGCCCTGGGTAAGGTGGTTTTCCATCTTCCCTCGGTCCATGAGTAACACTTTTATGCTGCACCAGCTTTGTTCATATTGTTCCTTCTTCCTGAATATCCTGCTCCCAGGAACCCAGCTTAGCTCTTTTAAGGGTCTCATGACTAGCAATGACCTTGGCTACATACAAACCTGGTGCAGCTTTTCTCATACTTCATGGATTTCACACCTGGCTCCCTCCATATCACTTGCTTGTACTTCTTGTAACTGCTTGGCCCTTCCTTTTTCATAGTTCACTTATTCTTTAATCCCATCTCTTACCAATACTTTCTTTGTGAAATACTTAATCAGCTACTTATAAGTTTCAATTGCAGATCTTTCACTTTGTATGATTTTATTGTTCTTTCCATGGGCAGAGCACTGGTAATGATACCTGTCCCTCCATTAGCCCATATGTTTGTGTGTGTGTGTGTGTGTGTGTGTGCGTGTGTGTGTGTGTTCCATGCATGTATATGGAGTTTGGCATTTTTAAATAATTATAAAATCATTAATTGTATGTTTATCATGTACTATGCTGAACACTGCAAAAATGATCTCATTTCATCACAAACACACCCATATTGTGCCCAATTTACATCAGAAAACAAATGCTATAAGAGTTTTAGTAGCCTGTGTAAGGTCATACAATTAGTAAGCATACCCATATATACTAGACTCCCATCTTTTAGTCAGAGCACTATAGTTCATGATCAAAATTTAATTTGATCCCCTCAAAAATACATAAGGTAATTAATTATTATTATCGCTCCTTTACAGATGAAGTAAAATAGAGGCCTGAAAGTTGTGTGACTTGTCTAAGGTGATCCAAGCAGCAAATAGAAAAATAAGACTTGAATATAGGTCTTTTGAGTATAAGTTCAGTTCCTAATCGAGTGCATTATCGAGGTGCTAGCCCAAGAGACTGAGAGGCTCCTGTGTGCTTTTTTCATCTCCTACAGTCTCTGGCTCCATATCAGTTTCAATTCCATTTCTTCTGCCTCTTCTTCCTCCTGCTGAAACACCACAGATGAAGGCGGCACAGCCTTTTCGAATCCCATGAAAAGTCATGAAGAGCCCTAGCCAGTTTGGCTCAGTATACAGAGCATCGGCCTGCAGACTAAAGGGTCCCAGGTTCAATTCCCAGTCAAGGGCATGTACCTCAGTTGCAGGCTCCTTCCCATATCCAGCCCTGGTCAGGGCCTGTGAAGGAGACAACCAATCGATGTGTTTCTCTCACATCAGTATTTCTGTATGTCTTTCCCTCTTTCTTCTACTCTCTCTAAAATCAGTAGAAAAATATCCTCAGGTGAGGATTAAAAAAAAAAAAGTCATGAAGAAAGTGTGGCCTTATCCTAGAGATAGAGCATCTAAATTAATGTTATCTCAACCTGTTTTCTCTGTTTGGTACCAAGAAGACAACTCTACTCAGATGTCTCAGTAAATTTTTCTCAATAAAAAGATAATCTTTGTAAAACCAAGTTACCTTTCTGTCTGATAGATTAGAAAATTGCACAACGAGCCAGTCATTTACTTTGATGAACAGTATTTGTCACTGTCTACTGAAAACCTAAGAAAGTATCAGGTACCAAAGGATGAAGGCACAAACAATAGTTTCTGAGGATCCTGGAATAACCAAGACACAGACTTGTCTTATCAAATCATAATGAGCAATGGAGAGGGTATTGAGGGAGATGGACACATGCTACATAATGTGTGCAGCGTATATACACACATACACCTTAGTAAAGTGTGTCTGAAGGGCAAGTCAATCTAATAATTCATCCCTCTCTCCCCACTGCACATAGACACTTTCACCAAATATTTTTAGACTTAAGAAATAAAACTATGAAAATGGAGAAGAGAATGTATAAGACTTCTGTAGAGCAGTGTGGAGACGGGGCCAGAAAAAGGCTTTGCAGATGAGGTGATGTTTAATTGAGTCTTTAAAAGTTCATAGGAAGGGCAAGAAGAGGGAGAATGTGGGATTCTGAAAGAATAGGACTTATAGAAGATGTGACTGGGAAGGGAGCTGGGGCCCTGGTTATGAAGGACCTTGGGTGTCAGGCTACAGAGTTCAAGTGAGTGATGGAAACCAGAGAGTGTGTTAAGGCAAGGGATTGACAGGATTAGTTCTCCAGTTAGAGGATGAGAGAGAAGTAGAGAGCATGGGCTAGACCTGCTTCACTGCAGCCTTGTAGGTGTTTGCAGAGGGCAGCACAGGATGACCTAGACAGATGAAACATGACTGATAAAGATGCATCAACTCAGATGAGAATTTTGGAATGAAGAGGCATTGTGAGGATGGGAGCAAGGGGACAGTGGAGTGGAGATCATGAATTTCAAATGTATCATGTTGAATTTGAGATGACTTTGAAATATCCAAAGGGATATATTCAGGAGACAAGTTGTGATATAGGACTGGATTTTTGGGAGAGAGTGGGATCTAGGAATTTATATTTAGAATTCATCAGCATGTGGGATTTATGTAATGTGGATATGAATGAAGTCACTTTTGGAGAGCAGTATGAGGGCTTAAATGCCTTCTTGGAATTAACCATCTCATTGCTAAAGCAGTCTAGAGATCCCTTTGTCTAGAAAGCATCTTTTCTGATAATATTGGAAAGGTCCATTTAACCTGTGACTCGGTGAGAAAGAAAAAATCAAGATTAATTTCTTGAGCTTTAAAGGGGATTTCTGATTCATTGTTTCATCCCACTAATCCCATTTAGGCCAATTCAATACCCTGACCAACCCCTTGTATATTAGTCATGTTAGGGTTTACAAAAGGAGTGAACATTCTCTTCAAGGAATTTCCAATGTCTTAGAGAACAGTAAGCAAGAATAGAGATGACTTGCCCTAACTGGTATGGCTCGGTGGATAGAGTGTCAGCCTGTGGACTGAGGGGTCCCAGGTTCAATTCCGGTCAAGGGCATGTACCTTGGTTGCGGGCACATCCCCAGTAGGCGGTGTGCAAGAGGCAGCTGATCGGTGTTTCTCTCTCATCGATGTTTCTAACTCCCTATCTCTCTCCCTTCCTCTCTGTAAAAAAATCAATAAAATATATATTTTTTAAAAGAATAGAGATGACTATAACACAAGGTGGAATACAGTAAGTACCATTTACATGAACTAATTGACTGCTATGAGTGTTCAAATGATGGAGGAAGCAGTATGTATGCAAAGGTCAAGAAATGTGTGCTATAGAGAAGGTGGTCTTGAAGAATGAACACATTTATGATCAGCAAAGATAGTAGAGATTAGTGACTGAAGAAACAATACAATTAAAGTGACAGAGAGGATTAAGTTTGGCTAATTTGTATGGGAACATTGGGAGGTAAACCTGAGGAGATGGATTAAGGCCTTGAATGCCAGGCAAAGAGATTATATTTGATTTAATAGTTCAAAGAGCTAACGCTCTCTTTCTACAATATTTCAGAGGTCAATACTAGGCCCTCCCCTGTTTCAGATCAAATGGGTATTACAAGAACTGTGATCCTTTTTCAAGGAGAAAGTTAATTGATTGGTATTATAGAGTCATTGTATATGGCCAACCCCAAATTGAAAATACGCTTCTGAAGGCAGATACTGTTTGTTTAGAACTAAGCCACAGCCCCAATTCCTATTCCCTTAGATCCAGATCTGTGTTTTCTTAGACACAGCTCCCTTGAGGGGACTGCTCTTGTTTTTCTCCCGAGTCATTTGTTATCTTAAATATTGGCATCTATGAGATAAGAGTTTTCTAAATCACATTTACAGAATTCTTGTAAACACTCCTCATGTTCAGAACAGGTTTCTTCATTGACCTTGTGCCATTGATGTGCTCCAAACTACTTCACTGCATTAAATCCCCGAAGCTTTGCCATGGAAACGTACTCCCAGGTCATAACTCTTTCCCTTGCCTGGGTGGGGGCCCGAAATGTTTATGTGGCAGCTCCCATAACCGGTCCAAAGGGATTCTCTCAGTAAAACCTGAGCTGCCATAGGGATACAATATTTCTTTTCCTAATTGCTCATAATTTCATGCTATTTCTTCTAGCAGCAATTTAAGATGACATTATACTCCCTTTTATGTCAGTTGATGATGCATAATTCTCTCCTGGAACAGCCAATGACTATATTTACAAACACATTAAAAAACATTGATGTGTATTCAGGCCAGAGCCATTTTTATACCAGTATTTTATGTGTGCATCAGATGGTGGAATGTTGACGAGGGGTTCATTCTTATAAAAAGACTCTCCCACCCATGCAGACAGAATGTATAACTGAAGGCCCACGAATAGCCATATATACTGGTTCTTCTCTGTCTGTACCATCCCACTGACTCCCACTGCAGCCCCAGGCCCATTTCCTGTCCTTCCCTGCCTTGCTCTGTGCCCGGAGACTGTCTGCTGCAGACTGCATCACCTGAACCCTGCCCCTTGGCTCCTGATTGGGATGGGCCAGTGTGAGGCACCAGCAAGAGACCAGAGGATGGGCAGAGAGAAGTGATGGTATTTCTTTCTTGCTCTCTTCCTATTTTCCTGTGGTGTTTCTGGCTCTACTCTGCCACAGCAATAGCCTTCACAGGGTTTTGGTTACACTGATTCTGACTCTTGCCCCTTCTACCCTAAAAGTATAACAGCTTTCATCAGTTGTCACTGTCTGGGAGCCTCAGTATCTTCACTCATCACTCTGCAGGTAACACCTTTATATAGGTCTCTTTATGTAAGCCATTTGGGGTCTATTGCCATTCCCATTGGGATTTGGATGGAAACACCAGATATTGCAACCTCCAGATAAATCATTTGGTAAATGAAGCATCTGTTCACCTTGTCCATAACCTTCCTGGACCTTTCTTTCAACGTCATTAGGGGGCCCATGATGGGAATTTCATCAGAAGTAACTAATTATAGCAAATTGAAGCTTACTTCTGGGGCAGCAGTGGGGAGTGGTCCAGAATCTATTTGGAACAGAGGCCCATATATAGATAGGTTTTATAAGCGCAGCTTATAGAAGTCCATAAGATGATAAAGTTTTGATATGAAAAATGTATCCATGCAAAAGGTCAGAGGAGGAAGCATGGTGGATCAGCTCTGAGTGACTCAGCAGTCCTATATTTTTAAGTGAGAAAAGAAAAGATAGGATAGATGGGGCATTTAAAATGCTAAAAGCTTGTCCTGCATATACTGGTTCCTGTTAAAGGTTGGCTCCTACTGATCTGTGTGGTTAGGATTGGATGGAACGCTATGAAAATATCCGTGATACCGAGTGCTCTTCTCTAGAAAGGCACAGCTTGCTCAGCAGGGTGCTGGAGATCTAGCTTCAGTCTCAGGCCACCACTGTGAGAACTTCCCCATGTCATTGTGCCTCAATTTTGCCAAACGGAGATAATTATAACCATTTTAGCTCTTTCACAGGATTGCTGTGATTATGAAATTTAATTATAAAAATGAAAGCACTGGGGTATACATTCCTGTTATCTACTACCAAAATAAGATATTTTTCTTATTAATAGAAACGAAGGCTAAATGTTTTTATGTGAAAATGTGTATGATTTGGAAGCCCAGCTTGTTTCCTAAGGCTGCGTTTGGTGTTGCTCACTAGGACCCAGAGCTCAGATGTAAATCAGGAAACCATTTTGCCCGTTTGATGCCCCATCCACAGAGCACCCTCAGCACCTACTTGTGAGCTGGGTTTGTTTTATCTAGATGGGTTGGGGTATAATTAACATTTTCATGACTCAATGGCAGAGACCAAAACACCTAGGTGACTTTCCCTATAACACCTTACTTTTGATTAGATCACAGCTAAATTAGTGGGCGGGTTCTCATATTCAGAATATGTACTAAGAATGATGGACAGTTCCCACTGGGTTTCCATAACGATTAACCACACAGAATGTACTAGAAACTGTTGTGTTCAGTGACTCAGTAGAGCAAGTAATGAGGCAGTATGCAGAAAATTCTGAATTTGGTAGAAATAATAGGAGGCTTTTAAAAATTAGAAAAAGGAATATAATCTCTTCCTACCAAAAATGGGAAGAGGGCATCTTTACCATGAGATAGACATTGTAAAATCATTGAAATATCATGAACTGTGGCATCAGAAAACCTTCATCCCTAATCGCTTGACCTTGGAGCAGCTTTTTGTAAACCTCTCCATGAGTCTCGATTTCCCTTTGTAAAATGGTGTAAAATGCCAGTGTTGTTATAAAATATACACAAATATAATATATTTTTATTTATGTTTTAGTGCTTTCATGTGTATATATATTGCTGAGCACAGTGCCTGGCATAGAAAAAGTCCTCAATAGCAATTATTATTAATGTAAACAATAATTTGACTTCAATTTGGTGTCTCTTCCCCAGGGAATATTAACCAGGATAGGCTGTACTACATTAAAGTAACAAATAAACTCTGAAATATCTGTGGCTTAACGTGAGAAAGATTTATTCCTAATTCATATCCTGACATGGGTTAGGTGGCTTCCCTTCAGGATGTGACTGAGGGATCTGGGATTCTCCATCACTTAGTTATAACCACTGGCACTCATGGTTTCAATGGAAAGAGAAGCAAAGGATGGAAAATGTTGGCATGATGTTTTTAAGGGCCAAAACTGACCTTACTTCTCTTCTGTGTACTTTTCATTGGCCAAAACAGTCACATGTGCAAAGTGCTGGACAGTTTAATTTCTTATGTCCTCAAAAAAAACAAAAATGATGTATCTCTCCTACTTATAACAGAAGTAAGACTCACTGATCCTAAGGGAATGGATTTATTAAATGCTTCTTTTATCTATTTGATAGTTTTCCTAATGTTTTATATTGCAGTATGTCAGGGCCTTGGTTTGTAGATCCTGCAGCCCTAGGAAAGGATCAAGCATGTTCTACTTTGCTATGAAAGGTACAGCCAGTCAGGAGCTGAGGCTTGAGCCTCCTTCCTCCCCTGCTCGGGACAAACAGCAGCAGGAGGAGTGGAGGTTATTGGCCTGGAGAGTGGGGAACATGTGGCGAGCAGTTGTTTGGCTGCAGGGATCTGCCAGGAAGCGCAGTGATGTAAAACTGCTCTGGGCTTCAGCAGATGAAGCAAGAGGCCTAGCAGATCCTTGGAGATTAAGAAGAGAAAAGATGTCTCAGTGATGTGAAGTCATCACACGGTGAAAGGAAGAGAAGCTGTCAGTTCACCGATGGGGGATGGTGCTGTAATGGCAAGGCAAGGTCCGAGTCATGCCTAGGAGTAAATTTTCAGGAAATGATCATTATAAAAGCCAGGAGGAGCTTTTAACTTGGAGAAAAAGGTTTAATTGTTCTGGACCATTTTGAAAACTATATCGGCCCAATTATCTTTTACATTTTATTTTTACTACCAATGACATTTTACATTTGAGATATTACTGGTGGTAGAATCTAGACTTTATATTTTATTAATGATACATCTTTTGCATAAAATGCATGGAAATTTTGGGCCTCAAACTCATAAGCCTTGATCACTCCTACCTATGTGTTTATACTGATTCCCATTCTTATATTTCTTGTGTATTCAAATCCTTTCTTTCTTAAGCCTCTAACTCAAGCAGTACATCTTCCATGAGGCCTTCCCTGGGGATTTCTGCCTACACAATCTATCACTAATGAATTCTGAAAGCACATATTGTCCATGTGACATTATTGGACATTTAATCACATTCCACCTTGTAACATTTCTTGGTTGGTTTCATGTTGATTAATTCTAGAGTTTTTATTGAGCTTCTGAGCTCATGTCTGGGCTCTGCAATCTGAGGCCCAGTGTAAAGCATACAGTAGGTGCTCCATAAATACATATTGTGTTGATGAATGTGTGTAGTGGCCCAGAGAAGTTAGGGGTAGAAGTTGAGAAATATGGCAAGAAATGAAAACATACCACCAAACACAGTTGTCTTTGTAGGTGTTCAGATTTGAGATGTGGTGTTGGAAGCATTTTTGTTGGCGATTTTCCATATCACTGAAAGGGAGCTGCTGTTCACAGATGTACCATCCTTTTTTCTTTTGGTAAGCAGAGCGGCAGTGAATGAAGCGGGAGCCTCTTCAGGCAAATCTAGAAACACCCAGTTCTCAGTCTCCCATTGGAAGGGTGATGCTCACATACTTCATGAGTTTAGGAGCAAGTGGACTCTGTATATGTTACTTATTTGTTTTTAAATAATTTTTACTTGATTTAAAGAGAGAGAGAGAGGGATGGAGAGGGAGAGAAAGAGAGAGAGAGAGAAACATTGATTGGCTGCCTCCTGCATGCCCTCTACTGGGGATTGAGCCTGCATCCTGGACATGTGCCCTGACCAGGAATTGAACCAATGACTACTCAGTACATGGAACAGCACTTGGGCAACTGAGCCACCCTGGGCAGGGAGACATACAATATTTTTTCTGTGGTAGTTGTTATTGTTCTTGGGATAACTATAAGTATAAATAGATCTGCACTCTCACAGGAAAGGGGGTTTTCTAGGGACACCTTGGAAGTTGGAGAAAGAGAGCTTGTAGAGTAGGCAGGTATCTTCCTTCCTATCAGCCCCGTGGGGTTTAAATCCTGCAGCTGACTCTGCGTCAGGGCCCATTGCTATCTCAATGACTCACTCACTCATCAGAGCAGCGCTCCCTTTAGACTCTGATCAACACCAGAGGGAACAGCCTGACCAGTCACCTGAAGCTTCAGACTCATCTGCGTTTACTTTGATAGAATAAAAATAAATGCATCGTGAGCATCTGCTATGTGCCAGGTTCTGGGAAAAGAGAGCTGATTTTGGCCCTAGTGAAAAGGTGAATGAGATAACATTAGTAAAATCACAGTGTAGCGAGTCAGAGCTTAGCCTCAGAATCCCGGGGCTTTGGCGTCTGGTTGCTATTGGTATTGAGCTATCATTTCCTGAGCTCTTACTATGTATCAGATACTATACTAAATTGTTACCTGTTTATTCCATCATTTAATACTTTATTACTAAGTTCATAATTTATTACTAAACTATCTCATTTATTCTGTATAATATTCCTAATCTCAAATATCTATTGAGCACCTACTATGTATCTGGCAATGTTCTGGCGAACCTATGACACGCGTGTCAGAGGTGACACGCAAACTCATTTTTTTGGTTGATTTTTCTTTGTTAAATGGCATTTAAATATATAAAATAAATATCAAAAATATAAGTCTTTGTTTTACTATGGTTTCAAATATAAAAAAAATTTCTATATGTGACACGGCACCAGAGTTAAGTTAGGGTTTTTCAAAATGCTGACACGCTGAGCTCAAAAGGTTCGCCATCACTGTTCTAGGCCCAAGGAGTACAATAGTGTATATTATGGACAGAATTACACCTCATACGGACCTTACATTTTGGTAAAGATAATAAGCAAGATAAATAAAATAATCAATGTGTTATATTTTGTTAAGGTTTCTGGGGAAAAATAGGGTTGGGGAGGACAGGATGATTGGGAGGACCTCAGAGAACAGGTGAAATTTGAATAAAGACCTGGAGGAGAGAAGGGAGTGGGCCATATAAAAATATTGCAAAGAGAGGAAGCTAAAAGTATAAAGCCTTGGATAACAGCAAGGAGACATATGTGGCTATCATGGAAGAAGCAGGGAGCAGAGTACTATGAGGCAAGGTCACAAGTACTATGAGGCAAGGTCACGAGGCCTTGTAGGTTACTGGATGGAATCTGGCATGTACAGTGACTGAGAAAGGTAACCATTGGACTTTGAGCAGAAAAGACACACAATACAGAAAACAAACAAAATAAGAAAAGACACACAATATGACCCACTGGTTAATGGCTTGACTGAAGGTGTGTTGGGCAGAGACACAATAGGAAACTAATTAGTCTGCATAAGAGCTTTAAGTGGCTTGACAAGGGTTGTAGAAGTGGATTTGATGAAACAGGCTGGGTTTAGAATATATTTTGAAGGTGGAACCCACAGGATTTCCTTGCACGTTAGACATGGAGTATAAAAGAAAGATGATAATAAAGCCTTAGGTTATCAATTGGAAGATTGAAGATGCCAGTTAATCAGAAAGAGATGGGAGGAGCAGATAAACGGGGAAATACTATGAGCTTCATTCTAGATATGTTCAGTGTTAGATTCTAGTGCTGCATCCAAGTATAGATGTGGAATAGGAAATGGACACATATGGAGTATGGGGATAAGGTTTGCATTAGAAACATGAATTTTAGCATCAGTAATATATGGATGGTGTTTAAAGTCATGAGCTTGGATAACCAAAGACATAATAATAATAATAATACGACAACTTAGGGCAGTTAAATGACTTACCTAAGCTCATATAGCAGTGGAAGGTCAGGGACTCCAATCCTGGTCCATCTGATCCCTGAGCCTGTGCTCTTCACCAGCAGAGTGTCCTGCCTTTGATGGCTGATAGTGAATAGTTTTCCTGGACTTGACCTAGAGAGTGGAGGCTGATGGAAGAAGAGAATGATCCATTGCAATCTGGAAGAATCAAACACTGAGGAGCCAGAAAACTTCCTGCTTCTTCCTCAATTCTCCGGAACACATTGGCAATGTCTTGCATTTAAAAAATACTTATAGTAAGAGTGTATTAACAACCCCATCTCCTTACCCCTCCCCTCATCCATGCCCATTGCCATTCCAGTTTCAGCCACTACAGAGAGCTTTTCCTTTTGAATGCTTCATGTGTCCTCTTCCTAAGAAGTCTGTAAACTCTGAAAGGGCTGAAACTGTGTCTGGTACTTCTCAGCATTTCCCGAAGTTCAAGAAATAGTATCAAGCACAAAGGACAGAAATGGTCTTCTCATTATGAATTAATATAGGATTTGGAATCTTAGCTTCCCTTATCCAGCAGGCTTGTTACAGCCACAGGGATGGGAGTGTAGTGATGCATCCAGAGACTTGTCACAAATGGAGTGGGCTTAGGGTAGTGCAGTTGCAAAGGCCAGAGAAGACGTGCATCCTGGAGAGGCCGGGCCTCTTCCTACTGAATGCTGTGGTGTGGTCCACAAAGTAATCAAGACAGAACTTTCCAACAGTGGTAAAAGAAGAGAAAAATATAAATATAGGAGAAAACAGGTCCTAGCAAGGGCTGGAGTAATTTATAGCTTCTCTTGGTTTCAGGGTTCAGAATAGTTCAAAAGTTCTATTTGCCTTAAAAGGGTTCCCTAAAACTTTGGATCCCAAATCTTTTTAAAGTTACTATTTACTATCTTGAAAACTCTGTGTGTGTGTGTATGTGTGTGTATGTGTGTGTGTGTGTGTGTGTGTGTGTGTGTGTGTTTACTTAGCCTTCAAGACTGGTCATTCTTGACCTGCCACCAATCCTAAATAGTCAGATAAGGAGACATGTGGACAAAGCTCTAGGAGGTGAGGGACATGTGACTTCTCAGGATGTATTTATTGATTAGTGGATAAAGGAATCTAGGACTAGGAAGCCAAATCTTAGTCTCAGTCCGTTGAGAGACTTAGAAAACAGGGGAACCATCTTGTGGGCTCTTCAGCTTCCAGCCCAGTGTTGTTTATCCCTGGACTGAGATATATTAGTGGGTTATGAGGTCAATTTAGTGGATTGCCACCTGCATTTAAAAAATGGAATAAAATCGACTATAAAATATCAAAATGCCTTCAGGAATGGTGGTTTTACTTTTGGGAAGCTTTGTTTCAGTGTTGTGTATTTATGGATGCAATGTAAAATCTATCTAAAATAAGTTGAAAATATGTTTCAAACACAGGAAACCACTATTAAAGACACATTGAGTCATGAGCTTTCCAGGATGTAGCCAGTCACATGGACCACACTCACTCATAATTTCTTAAAAAGGGAGTGACTATTCTCTAGCTCACAATCCCCCAACACACACACACATGTGCCAGCATAGACTCACACCTTCTCCTGGAACAGTTTCCCCCATCCGGAGATAGTCGAAGGGCTGGTACATTCTCAGAACACTGTGTTCATCCAAAGATGAAATTCAAGGAAAGGGGACTGTCAGTTTCTTGTCGGAAGCTGCCTATAAAACTTCTGGTAAAGGCCTCTCCTCCCTCTCCCTGCCCTGTACTGCTGTTTTCTGGAGCCATACAGCAGCCCTTATTAAACATGCACTTCTAAGCAAGGAGCATTGACTTCCTCTTAATTGAGGCATAATAATTAGAGCATTAGCACATTAGGAGGGTGAGACAGCATGTTTAGCTTTTGTGATTAATTATCTGAGGATTATAATAAGTTGTTAAGACATTAATTACGCTGGCATTTTACTGCTCGAGGTGGCACAGGCGAGGCTATGCAGTGGCAAGTTGTAACATGTCTAACTGGGTAACATGATAGGTGGCATGATGGGTTGGGTCACATGAGTGTGTCTGAGCAGCACCGCAGCCCGTCCGAGGGAGCCCGCTGCTCTTCTTCCTGGTCTTGTGTGGACTCAGGATGCAGGAGAATTTGCCTTTCTTTTGATGTTGACTCAATGAAAGGAAGACACTAAACTCTCCAAGAAGTCAGTAAAAATGCAAAGCATGTCATGACCTAGGCAAATACAGGCTGTGGGTCTTTTCCTCAGGCTTCCCCCCAAGGGCATGTCTGTCTATTGTGTGGGTGGGAGACAAGCAAGAGGGAGATAGAGAGAACAGTGAAGCGAAGCCTGGCCATCTGAATGGGGTAGGACATGGGGTGAGCCCTCAAGTCTCTGCACAGAAGCCTGGGGAGAAGGGGCTATGCATTCTGCTTCCATATCACCGGCTATGGCCACCTGTGTTGGAAAACCATAAACATAGGCTGGGTGTGCAGAACTTGGGGGCAGATTATCCATACAACTTAAAATGCTAGAAACTAATCATTGAGGAAGAAAAGCAGCGAAATGAACCCAACCAGGGGAGTTCATTTGATCATTGGTTAGTCTCTTTTTTTTAAAAAATATATTTTATTGATTTTTTACAGAGAGGAAGGGAGAGAGATAGAGAGTTAGAAACATCGATGAGAGAGAAACATCGATCAGCTGCCTCCTGCACATCTCCCACCGGGGATGTGCCCGCAACCCAGATACATGCCCTTGACCGGAATCGAACCTGGGACCTTTCAGTCTGCAGGCCGACGCTCTATCCACTGAGCCAAACCGGTTTTGGCTGATCATTGGTTAGTCTCTTAATGTAGACTTCTTAGGGGCACAGTTACTTCTTGCTGAGAGTGGAGGTTAGGGAGAGAAGCCCAAGAGATGCATGGACTACACATTGTGGCCTAATGTTGAATAGTCATGTATCTGTCAACATTTGGCTAAAGCCAAACACTACCATTCAAGAATGAACTTCTGGGTTACAAATCTAAATAACAAATTTTATTTTAAACATTTAGTTCTTCCAAACATTTATTATGAAAAGTTTTAGGAGCCATGTTTTAAGTTGGACAGGGTGCAGAAGCAACACTGTGTCAGCTCTGGGAGCTGCTGGCCGGGCTGGAAGAGCTCAGGCCCTACAGCTACCATATGACAGGCTTAAGCTTGCTTAGGTGGTGGAGGAGTCGGGAGCATGGCCCATAAGAAAGTAAGTTGCTAAACATCCAGTCCATTTCTTCAGTATTATTTTGTTTAGCATTATAAATACAGATTAGTTTTTTTAAAGAGAGGGAAAGACAGAGAGAAATATCGATGTGAGAGAAATACATTGATTGGTTCTCTCCTGTAGGATTCCCCAATGAGCTGGGGAGGAGCCTGCAACCGAGATATATACCCTTGACCGGAATCAAACCTGGGACTCTTGGGTCCGCAGGCCGACGCTCTATCCACTAAGCGAACCGGCAAGGGCCAGATTATTTTTTTCAGTAGCCACGATTAGAAATATTTTATCTTTATTACTCTGCCTTGGATGATTTACATTCCAATAAACATTTGTGGTTGCAAAAGGGTGCATTGTTCTTCCTAAAGCTGTCTGGAGAATACACTCGTATTAACTGCCCATTAATTTTCCCATTCTCCCATTTATTTAGCAATTAAAAAGTTCTAAATAATTAGTTTTGTTCTTAAAATTAACAGCTTTTGCAATCACCATTAATTTTTGAAGCATTTTACCCTTGCGGTAATACTATATAATAAAAGCCTAATATGCAAATTGTCCCCTCAACCAGGAGTTCAACTGCTCGCTATGATGTACACTGACCACCAGGGGGCGGCTCTCACCGGTCTGTGAGGACAGCCAGCAGAGAGAACTCAGTTTGCCTGGCTGCTGTGTGGCACCGCTGGACATCCCAGAGGCCCACACTGCGCCCCGGCCTATGGCGTCTGGTGCGTTCACCACATTTCTGCATGGGGACTTGAGCGCTGTGACTTGGGTGCTGTGACGTAGGTGGAGGGGGGTGCATGGGGGCCTGGGGGCCCAGAGGTCAGCTGGGACCTGCCCTTCCATGCCAGACGCTCGTGCTTTGATTGCCGGCCAGGCCTAGGGACTGCATCTGTGCACGAATTTCATGCACCAGGCCTCTAATAAATGTATATTTAGATCTTAACAGACTGATAGAATTTCAACACACAAAGCACATAGCAAGAATTTTCACTCCAAGGTCCATGTGCAATACTCTCCTACATCTGAAAGTATGCAGATATTAACATTAAGTTCAAATGACTTTGCTTGTTTTTTGTTTGTTTTGTTTTACTGATGGCATTACCTTGAATAGGAAAGCTAGTGACCCAAGGGATTATAGAATCATTGATCACACATAGGTTCAGGGGTCCCAGTCATGATGCTGAAGTGTGCCTTTGGTTATTTAGTCTTTCTGTGGCCAGCACTCAACCAGAATAGCAGGTTTTGGCCAAATACCAAGACTGAAGGCTGATTTTAGTGCATCCCAATCTCATTAGTGAAAATGCGGCTGTAGCTTCTACATAGGTGAACTACTGTCATTGAGATATGGACTTGTGGGCAGAGGCCTAATTTCAGTGGAGGGAGCTGCTATCCAGTAGCACACAGGGAGTCAGGGTAGAACCTGGACACAAGCCCCTCACCCCCACCAACACCTTCTATATGGATAAGGGAAAGCCTCTCTAGGTAGCCTAGTCTGGCCCAGGGAAGGAAGCAGAGGAGGGAGGGGGTAGATTTGTCAGCCTGGAACCAATAGGAATCAACAGCCTTTACAGCCCCAAGAAGGCCTGCAGCCTGGAGACGTGGAGGGATGGTGAGGGACCCCTTTCCTTTTATCTCCTATGTCCTCAGCTCCCTTTATGAATGTGCAATTCCAAACACAGAATGAGTCTTTCTGAGCCTGTTTATCTTGGGGTTTCTTAGGGTCTTCCTTGCCAGGCTGGGTCAGAGAGAGACCTTGTAGACTGCAGAGTGTACCCTGGTGGGCTTCAGATCCCACAGAGCAGACATGCTTTCTCAGCTTACAGTTTTCCCCTCAACATCCAATTTTCCCTTGCTGCTGCCTTCTGCTCAGAGCATTAAATGTGGTGCGCCTTGGTTACATCCCACTAGACTATCACTAGAGCTCAGAAGGTGGAAGTTATCGTTATTAAATACATTTCAAGTCTTCCACACATATCAGAGTACAATAAACATTAAAAATTAATGCCTCTAATAATAAAACCCAGAATAACAACGTTGTTATTACTAATTATAATTTATTGCAATCTGGGAGTGTGTTAAGTGCTCTGAAGAATATAAAGGTAAAAAATAGCCTTCCTTGAATAGTGAGATGAATGATTCCCCCACTCCTGAGATCACCTGCATACTGATACTTATTTACAGAGCTATCATCAGGAACACCTTCCTGGGTATAGGCCAGTGATGGCGAACCTTTTGAGCTCCGCGTGTCAGCATTTTGAAAAACCCTAACTTAACTCTGGTGCTGTGTCACATATAGAAATTTTTTGATATTTGCAACCATAGTAAAACAAAGACTTATATTTTTGATATTTATTTTATATACTTAAGTGCCATTTAACAAAGAAAAATCAACCAAAAAAACAAGTTCGCATGTCACCTCTGACACGCGTGTCATAGGTTTGCCATCACTGGTATAGGCCAAGTCTTCCCCTTACCAGGGAAGAGTGAGAGGGGAGGAAGAAGGAAGCATTAAGGGAATGATGATAACCATTTCCTTCTGTGGTCTATGAGGTTATGATTCACATGGCTGAACAGCTATCATTAACTATTAGTTATTTTTCATGTTTGCTATCTGTCTCTCTACTAGGAAATAAGTCCCTTAAGATTTAGACCATTTAATATCTCCCAGTGACTGTTATAGCATCTTAATTTGCATGTAAGATCTCTTAAGATTGAAGTGTGTGTATGTGTGCGCGTGTGCACATTCTTTTGGCCCCTACAACACTGAAAACTCTTTGAAGTTCAATACAGTGTCTTACTTATCTTTGAATTTACTACTCTTAGCAGGAGCCTGTCTTCCCTATCAACAAATATTAATAGGTTAAATATTAAGATATATTAACTCTCTTCATATCTCTGATATTCTTTTTTTATCTCTGATATTCTTACTCTTAGACGTGTGATTCTTCATTCATTCATTCATTCATTCATTCATCAGATACCGGTATTTTGCATTATACTAAACACTACACTAAGTGCCAAGGATACAGAGGCAAACCACACAAATCTGTGCCCTCTTAAAACTTATTTTCTAACATGTAAAGATCAAGCATGTTAATAGGCTAATAGGCAGGATAACTGCTAAGGACATTAAGTGCTGGTAGGTAACTTATGAGTACAGAGCGAGTATGGGGAGGAGACTTCTTCAAGGAGGGTCATTTGAGAAAAATCTCTCCAGTAGGGGAAAGGCCTGGGCATTATCTACAGGTGCCCTGGGAGGATGCTTTTGAGGCTGAAATCACTTAGCCTGCTAAATTTACTTTATCAAATTTATTCATTCACTGAATAATTCCTTTATCATTTGTTGAGTCCATGAGTGTGAGATTCTGAACTTGGCTCTGAGGATCTAGAGATGATTATAGCAAAATCCAGCCCTTGAGGAGTTTAGTCTCTGTGGTGGACAGTGACATGGAGACATGAAATTACCGTGGATTCCAAATGATCACCGGAATGAAGGAACCCGGATTAGGGCTCACTGGTATCTGCTCCTGGCCTTGGTGACTGCCTATGGAGCTGCATTGAATGGAGGGGTGGAATGGGCCTGTGGGTGGGAAGAAGAAAGTGAGAAGAGAGGCAGAGCGGTAGGGTGGCTGCGAACTTTAAAACTTCCGTGCTTTAAATGGGACCCTGGTTAGGGGCTGTACGGCAGCCTCGCTCTTCATTTGAATTTACTTGTGGCATTAATTGGTGAAGTTCTTCAGAAAGCAGTAGAGGGGTATTTCTTGCCCACAAGACATTCTGATTTAGTGAGGCTTGTGCTTGTGATATATTCCTGAGATGACGAACCAGATTTTATGTCCTTTGCAGATTCTATTAGAGTGCTTAATATCTATAAGTCAAATAACCAAATATATACATATATATTGACTTGAGATCCAGAACCAAAGAAGGAAAAGGATTTTTGGTTTCTAAAGGGAAGTACTCTCTGTCCCCTAAAAGAAGATGCCAGAAGAATGTCAAAGAAAAAAAAGAAGACATTTTCCAAAGAGAAACACAGAATTATGTGTTCCTCCTGGTTTAAATTGCTTCTTTGCCTGAAAGATCATGTTCCCTGGGGATGAGCAAGTGATGACCTTAATATTGCTGGTCCCTGTGCCACAGAGTGAATTGAGTTCTTCCGCCGAGTAGTGGGTTGATTGTGTCTAGAATACCAAGTGCAGGATGTGGGCATTAATTAGGGCTAACGGCCTATAATTGGTGTAGCCTTTATCCTCCTTCCATTCTCAAGGCTGAGGTTGTCAAAGGTTCGTTTTCACTGAAGTGTCATAATTAATGCAGAGCCTCATGTGAAAGGCAGATGAGGTTGAAGCTCAAAAATAGCTCAGAGCTACCCAAGGGTGTATGTGTGTGTGTGTGCAGAGCTGTGGGGAGCAGGGGTAGGAGAAGAGGAGGTGACATTTAGGTTGACTTCCAGATGTTTCCCTTCAGAGAGGGAATCTGGGGGTCAACACTGCCATCTCTCTTTCCTTTTCCTAAAAGGAGTTGTGTACTCTAAAACACCAAAACATTCACTGATGCACTGGAGTTTCAGAATCCTGGACTCTGGAAGTTGCAGGAACCACACCTGGGGGTTTTCAAATCCTCTGCTCTCCCTCTTCCTTGCTCATAAGGGAAGATTTTCCCCTCATGCAGCTAACATCTTTTTGGGAGGTGAAAGTGCTGGGACCTGGGAAGGCTGGTAATAATGTGTGTGAAGCCCTTCGAGGACCTTGCAAGGAAATTCAAGGCATTTCTCTTATTACTGCTGGTCTTCCAATTCCCTGACCTCTGAGGACCCATTTAAGTGATCACTTCATGAAGAGGTGAGTAGAAAAGCAAGACTAATATATTTCTTCTCTTGGCAGCTCCCACACAGCAAAGGGCCCTAAGTGCACTTACAATCACTATCATAGTCTCACTTTTCCCACTCAGTTCTGCTTAGGACATAATGAACTAGACACCTGCAGTTTATCTCCCAAGAAGAGCAGATTTCATGAGCCTTCCAGCAGGTGGCTTGTAGTACTATGACACACATCTATAAACTTAATTCTGTGCCATTGAATACCTGGGGGAATTGTAAGATGGGGGAGTGCCTCTGCCACATCCCAACTCCACGTCCCCAATTAAGGGAGAGGGACAGCAGGGACAGAGAACACTGTTAAATGGTCTGGGTCAGGGGTGGGCAAACTTTTTGACTCGAGGGCCACAATGGGTTCTTAAACTGGACCTGAGGGCCGGAACAAAAGCATGGATGGAGTGTTTGTGTGAACTAATATAAATTCAAAGTAAACATCATTACATAAAAGGGTACAGTCTTTTTTTTTTTTTTTTAGTTTTATTCATTTCAAACGGGCCGGATTCGGCCCGCGGGCCGTAGTTTGCCCACGACTGGTCTGGGTTCTCTATGTCAGGTTTTCTTGGAGTATTCAGACAAAAAAATCATTGGCTTAAGTTCCATCCTGATCTATTTATTGGAAGGGGATCCCTAAATATATGCAACTTTCCTCTTCTCATCAAGGGGAGTTACTAGAGGGGTGTCACGTGATGCTGGGTGTAAAGAGAAGAAAGACATTGATTGCTGCCTTGATTGGGAGAGTGATTGGCACATTGGGGATATTTCACTTGCTGTTGTAAGGCACTCCCATGACTTGACAACCTCAAACCATGCAGGATACTCTGGTGAAGATGAGAAATGGTACCTAGATTATCACAGCCAGCTGCAGATGGGCAAATGCTGGAAGCGCCCACATGCAGAAACCAGCTGCTTTGCCTCTGTAGAAAGTTTTTATGCCCTAGTGGGTTTTTAAAAAAATCCTTTCTCTTTGGCAGTAATTTACTAAGTCATTAAGTTGTGCCATCAGTAGATTTCTTTGGATCATTTGGATTTTTATTTTGATGCTTGGCAATATTGGCAAAATTGGACATAAATCATTTCCCCTATCTCAGAACAATCAGGGCCTGGATTATTATAGCGACATTGTTTTCTGATTTTTCAAACTTCCACTGACATTTAGTGATTTACCGGAGCTGAAATCTTACAAATAAAAATAATATGAGCCAAAGCCAGCCAATGGAAACATCTCAAAGTTACTTGAAGAAGAGTTATCAGGTAGCTGTGACCTTTGGGATTGGCCAAGTATATGCAGGTTGAGGACTGGTGTTTAGCTGGCATACTAGTACACTATCAAACTTGCCCTACTGATCCTCTTCTGATGGGTGGGTACGTGATGTGTGGGTTGTTGTATTGTTTGAATATCACATCTACATGCAACCTGGTGCTCTGCTTTTGACAGTGGCCCTGAGGTATTTCAAAAAAAAGATGGTGTTGCTCTCCATATACTGAATCTTAAAAGGCTGGAGTATATGCCTTAAATATATCAAATTTTCATTTAAAAGAAGGCTAGAGATAAAGTCCCAGATCTCTCTGCACTTTCTCTGTAATAACTCTTTAATGGGCAAGCTTCTTCACTATATTTTTTCCAACTTTCCTAAAATGTTAGAATTTACAGAAGCATGAGAAAACAGACTGCTTTTAAGAAACCCCAAATTTCAGACAACTAGAGACTAGAAAAGACATGTGGAAAGAAATTAGCACGTAGGGTTATAAACAGGCCAATTGTGAAATGCATTGAATATTGTGCTATAGTTATCTGGGAAAGAACACCAAGCATGTGGGTTAAAGTCTCAGCTTCATTGTTTAACCATCCATTTGACTCTGGAAAAGTCACACCAGTCCCCTGTTCTCAAGTTTCTTTCTTAATCTGTCAGATGGGGAGAAGACCTTATTGAAAAGACCCAGGTTCTTTCCATATTTCTGCTCTGCTATTCTCAGACTGTGAGTTAGCTCCTCTCATGGTTGGAAGGGGGCTGCTGTGGCTCCTAGCATCACATAATTACACATCAATGTCTGAAGGCAAACACAGGGCCTACTGTGTTTCATAGATCCCAAGATATCATTGGCTATAAGATACACCTTTATTTTATATACAGCCATGAAAGAAACACTACCACCAATTAGATTATGACAAGTTAGTTATTGTCAGTGCATCCTGAATTTTCCCATCAATGAAATGCAATATACAATATATTTTTCCTAGTGTCTCTAAGAATGTCTCTAAAGATTTTTGCCTTACTATGTCCCCTTTCCCAGCAGATTTCCTAAATATCAACCGTTAAGCCAGTCCTTGGAGATCCCACTGTATCTACCTTATCTCAGGTCAACCCTCCTATTCTCTCATCTCCTGGGCCCTTGGATATTTGCAGCAGCTGCTGCAGCACCCTGGAACAGTTCCATGCAAGCCCACATACTTTGTTAAGTCTCTGATCCCTCCTATCACTTCTACACTTATCTGAGGTACCATGCCAGCAGTTATTCCTCATTGGGCCAAACTCTTACCAATGGAAGACAGAGAATGGGAAGAAATTTGTAGCTCAATTGCCTCTCCATTCCCCCCTATGGTGGCCTATTCAGAAGCACAGGTTTTCATGTAGCTAGTCCAGAGACATTTCAAGTGCCTCAGTCACTTTATATCTCTTTAGAAATGGTGGCCCACCTGGATAAGCATTAATTTTTAGTTACTTCCCATTCTTCCTTGCCTCACTTCCTTCTTCCTTCACTCTCAATAACATATTGGCATGTAAACCTTGCCTCAGACCTTGTTTTCTAGGGAAACGGGCTGACACAGCCACCACAATGACTTCAAGCCAATCAGGATTAGTTCTAGTTACTTGGGAGGAGTGGACTTCAGAAGAAAACGAGGGCTCTACTAATATGGAAGAGAAATGACATGGCTATAGTATGGTATGGACACTCCCCAGTGTTTGGTTAGAACTGGCCCTGCTCCACTGGGTTATTATGAGGTCAATGAGATAATGAGGTGTGAATGAGCTCAGTCAACCATAAAATAACATGAAAATGTAGAGTTGTCATGAGACTTATGACTATTCACAAGTTCAAGAACCTTACTATTAATTTACTCACTTAACAAAAATTACTTAATGAGTATTGCTATTTGCCAGACATGTGCTAAAAGTTATAATACACTAGTTCCTGCCATACAGGAGCTTCTTGTCTATAGGGGAAATGAGCAAATAAATTACATGTGATTACAATTTTCTGGAGGAAAATAGAGGATGTATTGTGAGAGCCTCGCTTTGGGAGGTCATACAAAACTCTGTGAGCAAAATGATCTAAGGCCTGGAGGATGACTAGGGAATAGGTGGTTGGGAGAGGTGTGCTAGGTAAAAGAAAAGCATGCACAAAGGTGAGAGGAGAGCGAGGACTTGGTGTTATTCTTTGTGGCTAGGATGGTAAAGGCACTTTATGCAGCATGGGTTGCACCAGGTTTGGATTGAATCATGAAGGTGATGAAGAGCCACTGAAATGTTTAAGAAAGATAGTTTTAGAAACATCTCTTCAATAGTGGTAGAATCAATGGACTTTTTGTGGGGCAGGGGAAGGCAAAATGGAAAGCTGAGTATGGAAGCTGCAATACCACTATGGTATTTCCTTTTATTTATTCATTGTTGAAGAGTTTTTCTTAGTATGAATATTCAGGATTTCATGAATATTGTAGACTCCACATATGTCTCTAATACCCCCACATATGTCTCCTAAAGGAGAGGTTAACATTTGCAAGTAAAGGATGGGGGGGGGGGGATCTTTGTGGCCTTTACCCTGACAATCACCTCCTTAGTGGCTCTCATTTCCCTTTTGTCCATGCTGTTCTAAATATATCCTGGGGTACTAATGAGTGCAAGGTCAACAATGTGACTCTCCAGGGGGCCAGTTACCCCTGCAGAGAGAACTGCAGACTGAATCTCTGCAAGTGGCTGGTCATCTGCAGCCCTGAGCCACTGGTTACCAAGTGTACGTGGGCGTATCCACTACTTCACCTACTCTCTTTTTTGACTTATTCATCATTTGTTTATTCATTCCTTCCTGTCTTAGCCAACTTTGACCACTAAAACAAAATACCATCGGCTGGTGGCTTAAACCACTGACATTTATTTTCTCACAGTTCTTACAAGGTGAAGGTGGGTTTGGCTCCTGGTGAGAATCTCTTCCTGACTTGTAGACAGCTGCCTTCTTGCTGTGTGCTTTCTTGGCCTTGTAGAGAGAGTGAGCAAGCTCTCTTATCACTTCTAATTATCTTCCTAAGGCCCCATTTGCAAATGCCATCATTTTGGGAGTTGAGGCTTCAACATATGCATTTTGAGGGACATAAACATTCAGTCCATATCACTTCTTTTCTGCCTTTCATCCTTCCATTTTTCCTTCCATATATATATATTTCATTTAACTTGCATTTATTGAACATGTACAGATGAACTACACTGTTAGGTGCTGTTGGTATAAAAATAAACTAATATAGGTCTGGCTTTAAGGAGGTCTAGTAGAGGAAGAGAAGTGAGAAAAAAAGATGCCAGTGTGGTGTGAGAGTGCTACAACAAAGGTATGCATGAAGTGCTATAAAAGTATAGAGGAGAAGGGTAAACCTTCATAAATATGACCTTCATGTGTGGAGCAAAGAGAAAGAGGAGGAAAAGGAGTGGGTGGTGCATATTGGGGAGAGAGCATTAGGAAACTGAAGGAAAAGAGATGATTAAGCAGTCTTGAAGCAAAGGAGACATCAGCCTGGCTGGGGTGTTAGAGGTGAGGCTGAGCTTAGTGCTCCATGTAGAGACATCACACGGGAAGGGTGTTAGGATATATGACGCATGCTGTCTGCAGGGAATAGCACGTTTATCATGAATGGAGAGACCTGGGTGACTCTAAGGAGAAGCAACAGATGAGGCTACAAAAGGGGGGGCAAGAAGCAGGTCATGAGTGTCCTGTGAAAAGTAGGAAGTTTGACTTTATCTTGAAGATATTAAGAAGCTCTGAAGCTTTTAAACAGAAGAGTGAGAGAAACAGACTTGGATTTTGGGAAGATGGATGAATTTTGGAATGTAGAGGGTAGGTAGACAAGGTTGAAAGAGAGAGACAAGTGCACTGGTGTTTATCCGTGAATTTGCTCTCAATGTTGTTTGTCCTGTTAATGGAGGATGAGGAGCATCAGTGATTTTACCTGTGTAGGATATTACATGGAGATGGAAAAGAAGAGCAAAACTTCTGGGGCTTGGATCAAGTAAATATGAATATAGACAGTGTTCAAGAGAAGATGCCTACCTTTGTGGGCAGTAGGTTCTAGAAGACATAGTGACTAAGGAAATTTATGAATTCTATAAGGATAAATAATCACCCACTCTTAATTACTCATTTTATGTAGAATATACTTTTTCCCTCTAGTTGCCAAGATATAGAATATCAATCATTCTGAAATAATGCTGCATACACTGGGTTTGAAGAAAGGCCTCATCTCCCTATGTCAGAGAGAACATTGTTTGTTAACATAGTTAGGGATGGGGAACCTTTTTTCTGCCAAGGGCCATTTGGATGTTTATAACATCATTTGCTTAGTGGGCCAAACGAATGAGTTCTCAAACCTTATATGGTCCTTGGGCAGGTCGTTCCCCACCCCTGCCATAGATGGTGACTAATGTAAGGTCAGAACTGTGCGAAGTGGTTATGGCATATCTTTTAAAGTTTTCCTTTGATTTTGACTTGTAGAATGAAGAAGTAAATGGAAATATTATTAGAATTCCTAAATTTTCCCTGGGAGTTTCATTTTGGATTTTATTTGAGGTAAAATTAACTCAAAGCTTCCTTTCTTCTTCAGGAGAACATTTTACTCAATGGGATTTACTACCCTACAGATAGGTAAAGTGCTTATGAGTGATATTCCTCTCATTTTGTTCAGAAAAATAATTTTAAAAAAACATGCTGCTCACTCATTTCTCCCTCCCTGAATAGAGGAAGGACATTTAATCTGCATGTCTACTTCTTTTGCCACAAGTCAGTAACTCCAAGTATTTTTAGCTCCTTTTGAAAGTCCATTAGTAATGTTGCTTTTTTTTTTTTTTTGAGACCTTTCCTGCCTTATGCACTGACTTCAGCATATTTCTGGTTTTCTGCCTGGACCTGTGGGAGAGTTTCTGGGGAGGTTCCTCTTACATTCTTTCCTGTTCTTAAACGCTATCTAGATTTTCTTAAGGCTCTTCCTGTCTTTCTACTTTTACTCATTAAGGCTTATTCTCATTTTTGTCCTTTTTTAATGTTTGGGTTGTTCCTAGATTGTATGTCATTCTAAATAGCTACTCACATACTTTACAGGCTCAAGGTCTCACACCTGTATTCTCTTCCCTGATTGTGTGACCACTTTCCAAGTGTGGGACATGTGAGCTGTGACACATAGAATTTGTAGGAATACAGTGATAAGCACTATATTCAAAGGTTGACAGCATAATTGGTTGACTTAAATCCACACAAATTATAGGGTGAAAACAACGTTAGGTGGAAATGTCTTAATATTTTATTTGTTTAATACTTAGGGGGAACTTAAAAACATGCTGAATAAATAATGGGGGTGCCAATTCTTTTTGCTTCATCAATTGAAAGTTGGGGTTCACTGTCTGTGGCATGAAATCAGAGAAAACAGTATGATTCTTACTCTTTTTAATTGCTGTTGTTCATGTGTTTTCTGCCAAGATGGTGATATACATTAGGCCCAAGTGTAAACCATGTATATAGGCATTAAAGAGTTAAAGAGAAAAGCCCTGGTTATATACCAATAAAGTGAAATAAGACTAAGTTTTATCATACATAACAGCATTAACTTAGTATTTCGCTGAAGCTGAAGACATTTACTGTGTGAGGCAGGAATCTCCGTGGATCACTAGTATCATAGTAATGACAGAAAGTCTTCCAGGCAATCAAGAAAATATTTATTTCTCATCTAGAATCAAAGACTTAAAAGAAGGCAAGACAAAGCAAAACTACTCTCTGATGGAGCAGGAGTAGGCGTTTGATGAATTATACAGATACAGTCACATGACCTGTTAGTCTGCATTGCAAATATCTGCACAGTAGCAATTAGGAGGCAGAAGTAGAAATAGAAGAGGAGAAGGATATTTTTTTTAAATATAGTTTTTATTGATTTCAGGGAAGGAGGGAGAGGGAGAGAGAGATAGAAACATCAATGATGAGAAAAACCACTGATGGGCTGCCTTCTGCATGCTCCCCACTGGGGATGGAGCCAGCAACCCAAGCATGGGCCCTGACCAGGAATTGAATGGTGACCTCCTGGTTCATAGATTGACGCTCAACCACTGAGCCAAGCTGACCAGGTGATGGAAAGTATATTGAAAGACACTGTTCTGCGTTATCTGATGGTATAGCTGCCTTTAGATGGTTGGGTTGTCAGTACAGCACTGTTTCAGTTCTATAGGGCTCTTTTTCCTTCCATGACTGACTATTATTTCATTCAAAGTATATGATGGATTTTCAGATGATTCACCTATATACAAATATTAAGATGAACATTTGTTCCAAAGAAATATTAATTTTTAAGGATTATTTCCTTTGTAAAATTTTTCTAGTTACAGCTGCACTCTCTTTTTAGGAAGCAAAATTTATATAAAGTGAAATTTAGAAATGTTAAGTGTTCATCTTACTGAATTTTAGCAAATACATGCAACTCTATGATAAAGACATAGAATATTTTCATCTCCAAGAAAATTCTCTCCTGCCAATTTTAGTCAATTACCACATCCAAGTGGCAACTAGGGATCTGATTTATGTCACCATAGCTTAGTCTTATCTGTTCTTGGATATCAGATAAATGGAGTCATACACTAAGGACTCTATTTTCTGTCTGGCTTCTTTTACACAAGGCAGTCTTTTAAGATTTACCCATGTTGTGAGGTTCAGTAGTTAATTTTTTAATTAATGGGTAGTATTCTATTATATAGATAAATTATGGTACATTCATTTTTTTGTCTATGGACATTTCAATTTCTTCTAAATTTGATTAACAATAAACTGCTATATAAACATTCCTGTACAAGTATTTTTGTGGGTGTATGTTTTCATTTACTCTGATTATATCTATTGGAATAGAGTTATTGGACATAGAGTAGGTGCATGTATAAGTTTGTAGGGTACTGCCAGACACTTCTCTCAAGTAGTTGACTATTTCACACTTCTATCAGCAATAATGTAGGAGAATGCCAGTTGCTTCACATTCTTAGCAATGTTTGGTATTATCTACAAGAATGCAAGTCTCTTATGAGGGACTTGTTATTTTTTGGATTCTATTTTATCTTATCGTGAGTGCAATTTTTATTTTGTAAATTACATGGCAGAAGCAACCCACCCAGTGAATTTTTAAAAATTTCTATTTTAAATAGTATACTATTCCAGTATACTATCTGGATTTTGTATTTGGTTGTTATTTTAATTTTTATTTCTGTGCTGCAATTTCTTCATTGGTTCACACATTAGTTCCATCTTTTTCTTAATGTCATTAAACACAATGTTAGCAGTTGTTTTAAAGTCTTTGGACATGAATTCCAGCCTCTGTTTCTATTGACTGTGTTGTCTCTAGATTAAAGTCACATTTCCTGCTTATTGACATGTCTAGTGACTTTTAAATTTGATATAATTTTGATTTGTGTTATTCTGGTATACATTTGGTATCCTTATATATTTGACTTATTTATATTATCATATTTAACCTGGTGTTCTTGTAAACAACATATTCTTCCTTTATACATATGCTCATTTCCATGGAGTATTTTCTTTCTGACTGAAGAGCTATCATTTAACCATTCCTGTAGTTCAGGTCTGATCGCAATGAAGTCTTTCAGCTTTTATAAGTCTTTATTTTGCCTTAAGTTTCACAGATACTTATACTGGGTATAGAATTCTCTGTTGACAGTTTTTCTTTCAGTATTTTAAAGATGTTGCACTACTGTTCTTCTCTGTATTGTTTCTGACAAGAAGTCTGTTGTCATTCTTGTGTATATTTATTTGTTCTTCTGAATATTTTAAGATTTCCTCTCTATGATTAGTCTTAAACAATTTCAGTACAGTGTGCCTTTATGTAGTTTTCTTCATATATATATATATATATATATATATATATATATGAAGAAATATATATATATTTCAGAGAGGAAGGGAGAGTAAGAGAGAGACAGAAACATCAATGATGAGAGAAAGTCATTGATCGGCTGCCTCCTGCACGCCTCCCACCAAGGATCAAGCCCACAACCCAGGCATGTGCCCTTGACCAGAATCAAACCCAGGACCCTTCACTCTGCAGGCTGACGCTCTATCACTGAGCCAAACTGGCTAGGGCTATGTAGTTTTCTTTATGTTTATCAATCTTGGGATTGATTGTAATTCTTATCAAAATGGAAAAAATTTGTCTATTTCTTTAAATATTTTTTCTGTAACCTGTATCACCTTTTCTTCAGTAAACTGAGTTAGATATAAATCTGATGGTTGAAGATCACTAAAGCTGGGTTTTTTTCCTGTGTTTCCCTTTCATTAGTTTCTATTACTGTGTCTAGTTTACTAATCTTTTCTTCTGTAGAATCTAATCTGCTTTTAATCTCATCCACTATGCTTTTCATCTCACACATTGTAGTTTTCATCTCACACATTCAAGTGAGAGGGTGAAAGCAGTCCCTGTTGCTCCATATTGGCTCAAATGGAAGTATATTTTGATGTAATTTCAAATGCATAGAAGAATTTCAAGAATTTTCTAATGTATCTTCATATATCTTTTATTCATTTCCACTAAGTGTTAATATTTTAACCATTTGCTTATGTTCTCCCTCTCTCTCTCTCTGGAGAAATTTTTGAGAGCAAGATCAAAACATCATGTCACTTTATATTTAAATATGTCTGTACATATACTAAGAATAAGAGCATTCTTTTACATAACCAGATTAGAGTTATAACCAGGAAATTTGATATTAATGCAATACTGTCATGTTATCCTTTTTATCAATTGTCCCAATAATGTCCTGAATAGTGATTGATTGTTCCCTGCCCAGGATCAAATCCAGAATCCTACATTAAATTTAGTTGTCACATATCTTTAGTGTTTAATTTTGAACAGTTCTTCAGCCTTTCTTTGTGCTTCTTGACCTTGAAATTATTGAAGACGTTGTCATCTGCTTTGTAGAATCTTCGTCAATTTTTATTTGTCTGATGTTTCCTTATGATTAGATTCAGGATATGCATTTTTGGCAAGAATCCTATTGAAGTGATAGTTTATTCTCTTCAGTGAATCTTATTAGGAGTCACATAATGTCAGTTTGCTCCCAAATTGGCTGTGTGAGCTTTGATGACTTAGATAAAATGGCGTTTTTTGAAGTTTCTCTACTTACAAAATTTCTCCTTTATAATTAATAAGTATTTGGTGAGATATTTTAAAACTATATGAATATACAGCTATCATCAAACTTTTACCTACTAGTTTTAACATCTAATGATTTTCTAACTCCATCAGTCTTTTTATATTTATTAGTTGGATTCTACTATATGGAAAAACTTCCTTTGTTCCCTATTTATGTGTTTTTATGATGGTAGATTCATGGATTTTTAAATTTTATTAATATATTATAATACGTTATTATAATTATTTATTTTGATACTCAAATTGTCTCAGAATTTCAAAAACCTATTAAGAGCCATAGAAATATGATCATCATAATTGGTTGGCTTCTGATTGTCTTATTTGTCTTCTCCTCCCCACAAAATGCTCTCCACCTCCCTGCTTCTAGTAAAATGTTATTCATGGTTCTAGGTGCACAGCTTGGGCCTGTGGAGCATTTCTTCTGTGATCAGATTTGACCAGTGGAGAATCACTTTATCTGCTCCTGTGACCTTTTGACATGTCTTCATGTTTCTTTGAGCATTTTCTTAATTTCTGGCATGATGAGATACTTCAGGCTTTGTTTGTGCTTTCCTTGCCCTATGTGTATGGCCCACAAGCTAAAAATTATTTTCATGTGTTTAAAGGATAATAGGAGGAAGTGGTTAAGGAGGAAGTGAAGGAGGAGGAAGAAGAGAAAGTAACAAAGATGTCTACATGTGGCCTACAATCCCTAAAATATTTATTATCTGATTCTTCACAGAAAATATTGTGACTTCTGCTGAGGGCTTGGTCCTTACTTCTTAAGTGTACATTTTGTTGAGTTACAGATAAATAGAGGTGCTCAGTGAGGTAGTTCTACCTTGGCTGGGCCTGGCTGGGACTTCAACATCTCCCAACACTGTGCGACCTTTGGTTCCTCTATTCAACTGTTTTTCCCTGGAGCAGCCATTCTTTGATAGGCTTCATGAAATTCTGTTCAGCCCTCAACTGAGAACTGCAGGTGACCTTCCTGCAGATCTTGGGGCCCTAATATGTGTGCAGTTTGTTCCTTGGATATAACCTGACCCACAAATTCCAGCTACCTCAGCTGCCAAAAACTCTGATTGCAGCCTCCTCAGCGGTAAGACATTTGTTCTGCTTTGATTCTACCTCCCTGCCCCATGTTCATCCGACAGGGCTGTTGGGAACACAGCTGGATTCTAGCACTTCTCTTCTCTCACAGTTCTGCTCTGCCTGTTGTCTGTGCCTATCAGCAGTTGCCTCATATATTTTGTCCAGTTTCACATGGTAGTTCTTTAGGATGGGATGGTGAGTCAATTCCAGTTAGTCCATTTTTTAACTCTTGTTTTTCATGCAGGTACTAGAGATAAAGATTTGGACCTAAAAAGGGCCAATAACTGGACTAACAGCACTCCTTCCCCCGGCACACATGTGCACATATAAAGTAGGAAGCCTTAAAATGCTCTAATCTCAGTGAAAGTGTACATTATAAAAGCAATCTCCCTGGGATCACAGAGAGGTGACAGGGACAGCTGTATGTCTCAGCCCGGCCTCTGGGTGGAAAAGTATTTTCTGATTTATTTTAAGCATAGGCCTTTAAATCACAGGCATAGATTTACACTAGGTTCTTGTCCTGAAAGGCCAAATTAAGAAATTAATGTAAAATTCAGTCTCATGCTGGTGACTTTCTAGATATGACTGGCATAATCAAATATAAAAACAGTCTTGAGGAAGAAATCCTCAACATTGGCTGCACTGTATTTCCACAGGTAAAAATCTATTGAGGATTAAATCAAAATTCAAATAATGTGATACAGGGAAATAGTCCACCATATGCAAGAGTCAGCAGATACAACAAGCACCAGGGAGTTGGGTTGTTAAGCATTTCAGGTTATTGAACAATCTGATTGGTATGTCTAAAATGATTAAATAAATGAAAGAAAAAGAAATAAAATACAGAAGCAAGATGCTACAGAAAGACCTAGTGGTTTCTAAAAAGAATTAGTTAAAAGTTACATATAAAAATAGCTATATAAGAGAAAACTTAATAATTTGGTTAAATAGGCATATCCTTCTTAGCCAAAAAGATAAATATTAAAATGCAAAAATGCTTCTCAGTGTGCTAATATATTTGAAAATTATGGAAGAGAAGTCAAGAGATGTAGAGAAGAGAATATTTTATTAAGTAGTATAGATCCAACACTCCTGAAAGTCAATAAAATTACAATAAGTAAATTAAAAAATAGTAAAAGAACAAACATATTTAAGGAGGAGATGGCTGGTGAATAGAAATAAAATTTTGGATGAATAAAAGAAGATGAGTATTAAGTAATTTAGCGCACTGGAGGAAGGCAATATGTAACTAACACGGTGGAGTAAGTAACAAAGAAGAAAGGCCATTGACACCACAGGACTGCAGAGAGTCTCTGGACCTGGAGGCATTCCGTACATCTGAACCTGAGTGTGAAGTGGGGCCACACCCAGGAAAAGACTGCAATATAGAAAGTCTGGACTCAGGAATATAAAGTGCTGCTGAGGTCAGGTATGAGTGTACAGAGCACCTGGTTTTTCAGTGAAAGTCTACATAGTGAATGAGGTCCCCAGTTCAGCTACCAAAGTGCTAGCAGTTGAGCTCATCTTACACTATGATGGAAATATAGAGCATGTGCCTACTGCATATGGCCTCTTGCCCTCAGCTGTTTGGTCAGTGGAGAGTCCTGGATGTACGCCCTGTGCCTAATCTTCTAATACCCTCACTATTTAAGCATCCCCTTGTAATGAAGGTTGAGCATTAGGACATGGCAGGTGTCAGTAACTCCAGCTCTCAGCTCCAATCAGTCAGACTCATAGAAGCTCTCCACAGAGGCTCCAAAGAGCCATCTCTGTGCCTGGTGATGGCTTGGGATCAGGGTGTTTCTAGGGTTGAGGCAGTTGGGCAGCCTACTGGAGTTGTCCTCAACTTCTATTACCCATAGAAGTTAAGCCCTGGTGAGCAAAAGGAAAAGGAAAATCAGTTTTATGGATAAAACTGCTATAAATCATCTTATAAAATTCTTTTTTTGATATATGTTTTAGTTCTTCTGTGTTTTGTTTGTTTTTTGTTCTTTCTAGGAGTGGAATTTCTTCTTATAAGATAGATGTGTATTTACTGTTATAACCAGGTACCAGGTCTTTTCCCTAGGAGGCTGTACCATCCAGTATTCCCATCACAATGTGTAAGAGTTTGGGGTTGCCCCTGCCCTTGAGCTGGGGAGGGGATACTCTCATGTCCTCCAGCTCAGGAGGCTGCCCTGGACACCTCCTTCCTAGCACTGGCCTCCCCTGGAGGAGGGTGCATCTGATGCAGTCACTCCCACAGGCTGCTCAGACTGCAGAGGGGGCCCTCCAGTGGGATTTGAGGTTTAATGTGAGTTGGTGGAGGGTAAAATTTACCCTGAAGGAAGGAACTGGAAATTGTAGAATTTCAGGCAGCATCAGGATGTTTGAAGGGTAGGGGGGTGAGGGTGAGCATTGGTTTCCAGACATCTATTAACCCCATTCTAACTCCTGACTCCCGCCCGCCCAGATATATGGAACAGATTGGCAATTAGCCTCAGGCATCATCCTGTTTCCTGCATTCATTCATGCTCACCCATTTGCCTAATTAAAAAAAAAAAAGTTTTGGATTACCAACATTGAGTGTCGGCTATCTTTTTAATTTTAACAACTCTGGTAATTGTGTGCTTTCATGTCATGATGATTTAAATTGCTTTCAATGAAGACTAATGATACGAGCACTTTTCCCTGTGTTTCATGTGCTGGTCTTTTCCAACACTAACTTTTGGCCCTGTTATTTTTTCCTATTGTTTATGTTTTATTTTCTATTCTTATTTTTATTATTTCCTTCTATCTTAACCTTATGACCAATTTCCCTTAACTATCCTGTTGTACATGTAGAAATAGATATACCTCATAAAATGTTTTGTGGTCCATAATACTAAATAAGTGCTATTCATTCTAATTGTTACAGAGACTTCTCTGGTACTTCCTGTGAGGTTTCTCTAGGTTTTTAGTTAACAATGGTTGATATTATGTATTTTCTTTCTGTATTTATGTAGGATAAATTTTAATCAGGTGGAGACCAACAGCTGAATATTTTAAAGTCTTTATTGGATGAAATGACTAACATTTATAAGGCTACATTACATTCAAAATGGGAACAAAACAGGGACTGCCTCTAGCTGACTGAGATAATCTCCTAGACCAGTGGTTCCCAACGTGGGCACACACCTCACAGGGGGGCAATTCGAGAATGAGTTATTAACAGTGAATTTTTTGCATTTCTTATGGTTCTAGGGGTCTCATATATGGTACAGTATATAACTATATATTGTGCCATATTTATGCATTTCACTTCGCTATTATATGTTTTGAAACTTTATTTGCTATTTTTTCATATTCATGTTATTATTTTTTTTAACAATTTCTTAGTGATGTCTTCCTCAGTACTTCAACTGTCCTTTTGTTCTTTTATTTTTCTCTTTCATGGATGCCATGTTCTTTGGAAGCTTATTTAGACCAAATTAATGGCCTTTTAGGTTTCCTCCACGTGAATAGGAGTTCACTTTTTGAATAATAAGAATTATATGTCACAGGGGGGTTCAGGATTTTAGAGATGCTTAGGTGGGGCATGGCCAAAAAAGGGTTGGGAACCACTGTCCTAGACTGTAGCCTTGTTTTCTTGCTGTCCGAGGAGGACATTTTCATAGAACTGTGCTGAGTCAGCAGCTCGGTTGCATTCATGTACTTTGAATGAGATCAAGTTGGGTTCAAAAAGAGGTAGGGATTTATAGAACCCAGTATCTATGGCAGCCTCAAGAAAGAGAAAAAAGTCGTAGAAGAAAGGGAGGTCAAGAATGGGGAGATAGGATGGAATTACTTCTCACTGAAATCCAGCTATGTGACACTGACACTTTATGCACTTATCTCTGATACTCCTAATATTACATGGCATAGATTATTATTACCATTTTATGTCATTTTTAACAATTTATTGGTGACAATATTACAGATATCCCCATTCCCCTTAGCCCTCCTCCACCCATCCCCCATCCCACCCCAGGCCTTTCCCACACTATCCTCTGTGTCCATTGGTTATGCACATAATGCATCTATGTTCTTTGGTAATTTCTTCTCATCCATCCCACTCCTCTCTGAGATCTGTCTGTCTGTTCCATGCATCCATGCCTCTGGACTAATTTTGTTAGTCAGTTTCTGTTCATTAGATTCCACATATTATTTTCACTTTAGAAAAGAGTGTATTCAAGGTGATAGTGAGGTATAAAATGAGATTCAAATTTAAGACTAGACCCCCAAGCCCACTTCTTAACACTGTATAAAGCTCATACACAGCCCTCCAAAGTCAGGTGGAGGGCCATACTCAGCTTCAGGCTTCCGTGAGGTGTCAACCAGAGAGAGGACTGACCATGCAAACTTGCTAATACTCACCTGCAGCCCCAGGCGTTAAAGTCTACTGTAATGAAAAGTGGGAAGAAAGCTCCACATAAACTCCAACAGTTATTTTTGGGTGGAGGTACAGGAGGGGTGTATAGAGTAAAACAACTGTAGACTTTCCAGTTTAAGCTTTGCTGGAAGTAACGAGGGCTGAGGGAGTTTTAAAAGTCCCCAGGAAAGTACACGTTGATCTTGCTTTATGCACATGTAAAGCTAATATTTGTATATCAAATTTCTCGTGACATGATTTTGAAGCTTTGCTCCTATTCAGGAAACACACACACTGAAATTCAAGGTCTTGAATACAAGACCTAATAAAAGCAACTCTTAAGGACCCTAACATTTACTTCAAAGAAGCGTTTTGTCTCTGTCAGTATACGGTCCAGAGTGATTTATAATTCTCAGAGGAAACTCCTGTGAACATTGGCTAAGTGGGTAATCAGTCTAACTGATCTTTCCCAGTTCAACTGAACATAACTACAAGAACACAGACACTGCCTCCCATGGGGAGGTGGGCAGTGGCAAGTGGCTCCCAGCCGGCTATGGCACGTCCTATAACTCCACTGTCCCCTGTGGCTTGAAAGGAAGGAAATGGCTGAGGACAGCCATTTGCCACAACCTGACATGCTGAGTCTTCCCTTATTTTTAATCACACACTGTCTTTCACATTGCACACCGACTCCTCAATGGTTTTGTCTTTTCATTTCTCTCTCACCTTCTCTCCCTCACCTCTCCTTTCTTCTTCTTCTCCCCATTCTCCCCAAGGCTACCTTTGGTTGTTTTGATGAGAGTTCTCAATAAATGACATTAGATATTTCTTGATTATGTTGCTTATAATCTTATTCTAGAACCAATTACTAAAGATCTCAGAGGCTGGAAACCCTACAAGAAGCTGCTTTATTAAGACTCTCTTTTTCAGAGATAGAATGAGCCATAAGTATCATTCATTCATTCAACAAGTATTTTATTTCACATCAGCCACTGTTCTAGGTTCCAGAGTAGAGCAGTAAAAAGAAAAAGAAAGAACAATCATATACAGTTGACCCTTGAACAATGTAGGGGTTAGGGACGCTGAACCCCATGCAATAAAAAAATCTATGTATGACTTTTGACTCCCCCAAAACTCAACTACTAAAACCCTACTGTTGACCGGAAGCCTTACCGATAACATAAACAGTTGATTAACACATATCTTGTATGTTATATTCTTACAATAAAATAAGCTAGAGAAAAAAATGTTAAGAAAATCATAAGGAAGAGAAATTACAATTAAAGTACAATGTGTATTTATTGAAAAAATCTGTGCATAAGTGAGCCCACACAGTTCAACCTTATGGTGTTCAAGGGTCAACTGTACACACTCACAGAGCTTCCATTCTTGGCAGGGAATGAAGAGAGATATATTATTTAAAATGTAAATTATATACCATTTGAAAGTGGAAAATGCTGTGGCAAAATAGAGGACAAGGAGGATGGGAATGTTGTAGGCTTGCACTTATAAGAAGAAGTTTCAGTGTTGGGCTTGCTGAGATGGCAACATTTGGGTAAAACTTGATGGAAGAGGAGGTGAGAGAATAAGTTGTGTTTCTCTCTAGAAAGATTTTCAGAGGAAACAGTAAGTGAAAACTCCCTGAGATCCAAGTCTCCTTACAGCAAGGCAGTGATACAGGTGGAATGGAGTGAGCAGGTCTGAATTTCCTAGTGAAATTGATATTAAGCTTTTATGTGTAGTTTCTCAGGTGTTCAATAATAATTTGTTGATACTAAAGACAGATTTATTGATTCCAAAGAGATTCCTAGATGAACTTGTACAAGGTTAGGAAGTACCCAGGCTGCTTCAACCATGCAGCAGGTTGTTGTAGTATCACGGAAAGCTTGGACAGGTGAAAATATCAGGCTGACTACCAGCATTTCATCAAATGTTTGCACATCAACACATTGAAACCAACACTCAGAATGCCACTTGAGACACTTGCTCTTATCGTTGCAAACAAGCCTAAGTTACTAGGTTGTACATAATAACTTTTTGGTAAGAAGGCTTTCTTCAGAATTCCTGGGTTCTCTGTTGCACTGCTGCAGAGGAGAGACAGACAGCTTCCTTTGCCATCTCTTTTAGTTGTTGTTTAGTTTGATCAGATTGAAGTATACAACTGGATCGTGTTGGCTTGAAGGAGATTGGTGTCAATGGGATTGTAAATAAGCGTGTCAGAGCCTTCTACTGCCATCCCCAACTACTGCAGTCCCTAGAGATGTAATCAAGGACTGTGTCCACTCAGGCAGTGGCAAGTGGTCCACTCATGTGAGACTGGGCAGTGCTTCTGTCTGTGACTTTCCTCTCCCACAAATCTGCCTCTCTCTTAATACACTATTTGTAAGCAAATTCAAGGACTCTCCTATTAAAAGTAACTGTGAAGACTCTTCTTGGCCATATACATATGCATAGTTTTAAATACGGACAAAGCTTTTAAATTGGCACAAAAGAACAGACTGCTGATTTCTAGGCTTAATATCTGAAAACCCAATAGATGCTACTCTTGAGAGCCTAATATTAAATATGCTGGATAGCACCGAGTTACATTTCAGTTCTAAAATTAGTATGCTTTTGCCCTGGCTGGTTGGCTCAGTTGCTTGAAGCATCTTCCACCAAAAGATTTCGGGTTTTATCCCCGGTCTGGGCACATATTGGAGGCAAATGATTAATGTTTCTCTCTTGTATCAATGTCTCTCTCTCTCTCTCTCTCTCTCTCTCTCCCTCTCCCTCTCTCTCTCTGTCTCTCCCCCTCCATCCCCTCTCTCTCAAATAAAACAACAACTACATATCTAAGGATGTGGATTTTTTTAAAAGTATACCTTTGACCTGTTTCACATGAGAGCTTCTATAGCATCTGTTCCACTAGCAGCTCCCCCTTTGGGCCCAACTCAGAAACAAGAACCAGAATAGTAACCTTTCTCAGGCTGATCAAGTCAGACTACTGCTGAAATAACTGGCAGCTAGCCCTTATAGATGTCCACATCCATTTCTCTGGAGGGATGGCACCCCGTCATTTCCCATACGTGATGGCCTTGTGCCTTCCAGTCTAGCATCAGGGTTGAGAGCCTTGAGATGGTGGGTATTGACACTGGGCTGTGGACTGCAGTATTGGAAGCCTTAGTTATACCACAGTAAGCCTATAATCACACTCTGATTTGATGTGATTGCTGACATTTGGCACTTGTAAAAATGTAATTTACCTTTGTGTGTGTGTGTGTGTGTGTGTGTGTGTGTATGATTAAACAAAGTCTTCCCTATTTATTTGGTGCAATGAAGTATAGCAGATAAAATGGGGGGAGGGAAAAGTATCACCTTTACCAAGATTAATTTTTAAATGTTTTCATATATTTGGAATTGTTCAATTGGTTTTGCTGAAACAGAATTTCACCCTTGAGATACTATTTGAATGTTGGTGTCCATTAAGGTTCTTGAAATTATTAAACACATACACACACACACACACACACACACACACACACACACACACACTGAAACCAGGCTGCATCTAGTGGGTGAGAAGCAGGCAAACTACTAGACTAATCAAGATCAAGAACACATTTTCTATATTTCCTATCTTTGTTCTCTTCCTTCTGAAACTTTACTCTCAGCAAATACTTCCAGCCTACTGAGAAGGTCATGACCATTTGACCTTAGCCTCCTCACCTCCACTACCTATACCTCCACTTCCTTTTCACAAGCTCACTCTCTGACTCCCACTGGCTTCTCTCAAATGTCTCCTACTCTCTATAGAAACAGCAGATTTTCCTAATTGATGGAATCTCTTTTTCTGCTTTCAGGTGATAGCAGGAGTTCTGTTTGTGTTACTCAATACTGGGTACTCAGAAGTGGCACTGCCTGAAACCAAGTAAGTGTTTCATAATATTTGTGAGTGGAGAGAATGGTAGTCCTCCCTTGTTTTACAGCAAAAATAATTCCCTTTAATCTGCTTCCGGAGGTAGTGAGAGAGACATGTGGAGATGTGGATGAGCAGCTCCCCTTCTGTCTACACCCCTATCCTAACCCCACTTTCTCCTTCTCCTATAGAGGAAACCTTCCTAATGCCCAGAGCTCACGGTATCATGGGTGTCTAAGTCATCCATCTCTTCTCTTCCTCAATCATAACCCATTCCCTCCATGGTGGGCATTTCCCTGAGAAGGAATGAGGAACATAATCTATTGAAGTAATTTACTTTGATGTCCCAATAATTACATCATAGCTGTTGTGGGGGTGTCTGAATTTCTAAAAGGGGAAGCTTATTTGTCTACATGATATTGTGATCTCGGGAATGTCATGAAAAACTGCTAGTGAATTTTAAAAGAAGTGGGCAGTTTGGAAAGGTTATTGCCTTTCCTTTAGAGAGAGATTCTCTTAGAATTGCTTTCTTGCAAACCTGTCTCTTGTCCCTTTAAAACAGTTCCTCATGTTGTGGTGACCCCCAACCATAAAATTATTTTCATTGCTACTTCATAATTGTAATTTTGCTACTGTTATGAATCATAATGTAAATATCTGATATGCAGTATGTATTTTCATTGTTACAAATTGAACATAATTAAAGCATAGTGATTAATCACAAAAACAATATGTAATTATATATGTGTTTCCTGATGATCTTAAGCGACCCCTGTGAAAGGGTCGATCGATCCCCAAAGGAGTCGCAACCCACAATATCTCAAGGGTGAAATTCTTTTTCAGCAAAACCAATTGAACAATTCCAAATATATGAAAACATTTAAAAATTAATCTTGGTAAAGGTGATACTTTCCCCTCCCCCATTTTATCTGTTATACTTCATTGCACCAAATAAATAGGTTGAGAACCGCTGCTTTAAAACCTTCTAAGTGCTCTGTCTCTGGGTCTCATCATGTTTATTTTCAAACATCCATTTTGAGATTTCTCTCTCACAGCTGAGGCATCTCTGAGTGATATTTCCCATCAGGTCTACAAGTGCAGTTGACCAATCTTCCTGATTGTCCTACATCAGTGCTCTTAGGGCCAGACCAGGCTGTGTGGTAGCAGGCAATCCTGGCCAATGGCTGAGCTCTATCTCACTCAGCATGCTCTTCTGCTAAACACTCTTATTCTAAAGGCAATTCAAGGGGCAAAGGAAAAGGGTACAAAAGTGTGACTTGGCAAATCAGCAATCCTGTTATTTGAGAACCATTTCCAGTGATTTGGAATCAGGGCTAGATTCACCTGCCCTGAGGGGCTTGGCATGTCTGGAGTTACTGCGGTGGCAGTGGGAACAGTCACAAAATAAGACTGGGTTGACAGGAAATGGAGGCACTTTCGAAGTACTTCAACTTCTCTGTTTTGTTTTTTTTTCCAGATTGATTTCTTTCATTAGGAGAAGTTACTTCCATCTACATACCATTCCAGCCTCAGGAGGTAGGAGACTGATTTAGTGGTCTTAATTTAGGAGCGTTCTGAATTTTCAGAAATTTATTGTTTAATATTTGAATGCCCCTATGTGACATTTGGATTAATCGACTTGATTTTGGTACAAGTCTTTTGTGAGTTACGCCTCAAGTTGAGTTTGAAACTCTATTTCCAGTTAGTGGTGCCACCACCTTGGACATCAAGCCTAGAGGTAAGAGATTTGAACACGAATTTCAGCACCATCCCCACTTAAAACCGATAGTAACTTCCTACTCCCTCTGTGCTCTGCCTTATTCTCCTTAACCTCACCTCAGGACCCTGGATTGAAGACTTCCTGACCACTTTTCCAACCTTATTTCTCTTGCCAGTGGCCTCAAGAGGGGCATTGGAAGTAAGAGGGGATTTTAATAGTTATTTGGGGGCAGTACCAGCATTTGATGGGTGGGGTTAGGGATGCTGAAAGTTCCGTGCTGTTTGTTGGCAGGCCTATAAATGAAGAATTGTTTCCCTGCTCCCAGTGCCAGAAGGGCATTCACTGATGAATGCTGTTTGTCTGATTACCATTTCCCTCCAGCAGCTCTATAATGATCTCGCTGCCCTTGCTCATATTCTTTGTCCTCGAACCTCATCTGTATTAGTGTTTACTTTCTTTTCTTTACACATCTGTACCTGTCTCACCTGAGATATGCACTCGTGTACATAGACACTTTCTCTCCCTATCTACCTCGAGAGCTTTCCCAACCATTCCCCTGAGCAACCTCTCCATACCATGAATCCCCTTCCCGTCTATTTTGTGCATTACTCTCAGGAGAACGGAGCACATGTTTTTCTTAGTTTGGTTTTAAACTTTTGATGTGTGCCTATTTTTATTCCTCAGGCTCCTAGTGAGCAGTCTCATGTCTTATACTTTCCATCTTTTATTTCATCTATCTCTCTAGCTCTCTGCTCCAGCCACATAGGCTTACGTGTTTACTATAGTGCATCCTTGTCCTCCTGGACATACCCCTTGCAGTTAGGTGTGGTGCTGGGACTGCATTCTAGCCAAAGAGATGTGGGCAAAAAGGAAGTGCATCACCTCTAGGCCTGACCCTGGCCACTTTCCATGTGCAGTCACTCCTACCTGCTCTTTCTCTTTCCCAGCTACCAGGTTCAGAGCCAGGACTCCACAGACTACGGGAGGACAGAGCCACATCTAAAAAGACATGGGTCCTTAAATGACCTACTCACTGGAAACACAGAACTTGACTCTGATAGTATATGAACAAGAAATTAACTTTAGTTTTGGTTAGCCACTGAGATTGTTGCGTTTTTATTATAGTAGCAACCATTTCTAACACCATCCATACACTCCCTCATAGCTATGAACTTATTTATATTGTTTCCATTGTCAGGAATGAGTTTCCTCTCCACATATTTAAATTTTATGCTTTATCCAATACCTAGATCAATTCCTACCTCCTTCTTGAAGCTTTCTATGACTTCACCAGTCCACAGTGACTTCTTCCTCCTCAAATTCTTAAAAATCACACCTACTACTTTACTGCTCAGTTAGCAAATATATTACACTTGTTTTTAATTTAGCTTTAATGTGTGTGTTCTATCTTCTCTGATAAATTTTAAGATCTTTCAAGGTAGCACCTTTGTCTTATGCTTCACAGTATTAGGGATGTTGTAGGTGCTCAGGAAATAATTGTGAGATGAATGAATTAATATACTCGGGCCCTTTTTTACATCTGTTTTTTTTTCCCGTGTTGACATGACTTATACTACAATATTGGCTCCTTCCATCGGTGATTTTGATGTTCATTCCTGTCTCTGTCTGTTTTTCAGTTAGAAATGCTGTTACAAGAAAATTATGCCTTCTCAATATCCCTTCTCTTTCACCTTGTTTACTTTAGTGCTGCTTATTTGTGTTTAATACATACCAGTTGAGTAAATGAATCTGAATTCAGGAAAGAATATAGGTAAAGCATCCTAAACCTCCTATTTTTAGAGATATCAAAACATTGCATCAGATTTCTTTATTTTCTTTGCTATCATGGGAGTAATCACAGGGCTGCCTGACTGTTGTAAATGAGGTCAATCATTACTATATTGACTTTTGTCTAACAAAAAATTCTTCAGACTGTTTACTGTAGTGTGATTATTGCTTTTGCAGGTTTCATTTTTGAGTTAATGTATCCTCATACATGTATTATTTTTCAAATTTGTGGGGTAATCTGGTGAGACTTTGCTTATAGGGATTTGTTTGAAAAAAAAAAAAGCCCACTGAGGCAAAGTCCTTGCCAAGAAATCAAAGTTATTAAAAAACAAACTCATTAAAGCAGACATCAGATTAGTGCTTACCAGAGGGGAAGGGGTTGAGGAGAGGGTGAAATGAGTAAAGGGAGTGTTGATGGAAAGTAGACATTTGATTGAGCACACTGTAGTGTATATAGATGTCTAATTATAATGTTGCACACCTGAAACTTTTATAATGTAATAAACCAAGGTAACTGAAATTAAAAAAATATTTCAACTCCCTTCTTGGCAAAAAAAAATTATTTTAAAGAAATTAAAGTTATTGGTTCTGCTCACTCTTCTACCCGACTGAACCTGCAGATCCCATGCAGCAATCAATAGTGACCATTTAGAGGAGATACACAGGCCAAATATCAGGAGACCTGATCCTATTACTCTAATAGCTTGATCCTCAACAGCCCACTTCTCTCTGTACCACTCTGTCCACAAGAAAATGGGTCAATATATTTCTCATTTCCTCTTAGGTATCTTATTAGAGTCAATGAGGCAATATTAATAACCATACAAGTGATTTCTGAATAATGGGCAGATAATAGGCAAAAATAATTCCCATAATACATTTAGCAGATGGTATAAGTCCCTAACTAGTCGTAGTTACTCGGATGTATCAGATGTGTAACAACAGGCCTTCATCCTTTGCTTATATCCCTGAATTTCATCCCTGAAGGGGGCAGATGTTAGGATGGAAAGGAGAGGCCAGTGACTGGGAGATTCCTAAGTAACAAAATGAGAAGCTCCTTCCGTGAGGAAGTGAGCAGGGAGTGAAGCTAGGGCTTCAGTGACTGGTGCTGTCAGGGAGAGTCGTGGAGGAAGGGGGCATTTAGGAGGGTAGGAAACAGCCCATGGTGCAGGGCAAGGCAATACAAAGTTATTAACTAATTGGGGCTTTAATTGAACTACTTCTATACCTTTCTATAAATGTCTCACCCACTGATTATTGAATATGTCTACTCAACTTAAGTGCCTGCCAGTTGAAGCTAGGGACCAGACCCATTTTATGTTAACTTTGTGTCTATTACAATGTCGGCACAGGGGGGAATGTTTGGTGCACACTTGAGAGAGGATTGATATCTGGTTTTCATTTCTGTTTGGTCCATTTTATTTTCTTCCAGATTTTGGGGCATATTTTTGTAGGTGCTTTTAGGTATTCATTCCCTTATTCATTCAGTAATTATGCATTACCTGCCCAATACTATTCAGAGAGCTAGGTATATAGCCAAAGTTTATGCACAGCTTACATTCTTGTGGGAGGAGAAAGTGGTGTGTATATACACACTTTAAGCAAAGTCCTGAATAAAGTGAGGGAGAAAGCCTTGTAAATCTCTAGAGGGAGAGCATTCCTGGCAAAATAATTGCCTAGTTCCAGAGGTAGGAATGTGCTTGCTGTGTTGGAGGGTCAGCAAGGAGGCCAGTATGATGAACATGTGAAGTAGCAAGCAGGAGAGGTATAGGAAATGAAGTCGAAGAGTTTGACTGGGGCCAGATTTCTCAGCATTTTGGGGCAATGGGAAGGACTAAGATTTATTCCAGGTGAAATGAGAAGACATTGAATGGCTTTGCGTGGGGGAGACCTGCTCTGATTTCCTTCTCAGAGGAATATATATGTAAGCGGCAAGAGTGCCAATGAATCTTTTGCTTTGGTTCAGAGAGAAATTATGGTGGCTTGAATGAGGGGGTAATGGTAGAGACAGCCTTCTCACTAAATCACCCCAATCACTGTTGGAGTAGAAAGATGATGCTCTGTTTTACAAGTCTGAGGCCTGGGCCCATAATACCATACTGAAATTAGAGCACCCTTGATCTTGCTTTTGACACTGGGATCTTGTTAATCTAGGCCTTCAGATCATGATCAGAGCTGGACATGGGACCTGGGGGTACAAAGAAAATCAGAATATGAGAAATTTGAGGAGCAGAAGGTGGAGAAAGGAGAGTAATAGGATACTGTTTCTGGTGTCACAGGGATCCCTACAACACCCCAGTCACACCTGAGGACACAGTCCAATCCTTCTCAACACATTGGCTTTCATGCCTACCATTCCATTAGAAGCCTGCCTTGCTCAGGTCATCAGTGACCTCTAGATGGGCATTCAACACCTGTGCTTCACTTGGTATCTTTGTTGATTTTGTAGCACTGGGCACCATGCCCTCTCTTGGTTTCCAAAACATCAACTCTACTGCTCTGCCTTCTATTCCTCTGACAGTTCAATCTGTCCTTTGCAAGTTTTTCCTCTGTTAGCTTTTCAAATATTTGTGTTCCCCAGGGACTTATTCTCTTCCCTTTCTCTTCTTACCCTTTCACTGTCTCAGGGACTCTTGTCCAGTTCTGTGGCTGAAGCCATTGAGCATATACAGATACCCCTTGCCCCCGTCTTCATTCTTAGCCCTAATTTCAGACTTGAGCCTCAGGCTGCCATCCCAGCTGCCAGCTGGGCAGTCCTCCCTGGTTGTCCCACAGTCCTCTTAACCTGGGCTCGCAGCCTCAGCCTCAGGCTGCTCTTTCCTTTCGTTATTCTATTTCTCCGTTTGTGGAGCCATCCTGCATTCCTCCTTTTTTCCACCCAGCCTCTTCCCCTATCAGTCATTTACCCAATCTGGATGATTTGTACCTACTAGAGATATTTTAATCCCTCCCTAACCACCATCCTTGCCAGCACTGCTCCAGCTGTGCCTCTCCTCATCTCTTTCCTGGACTTCCAAGTAATCTCTATGATTCCCATCCATTTCTTTACTCCCTCGGGGATCTACCTATCCTGCAATCTGATCATGTCACTCCTTTGCCATGAACTCCACAGGGCCCCTGTCACATGCAGTGTGCTGTCTGTTTCCTCAGGAGACCAGGCAGGGCTGTTTGCCCTCTGGTCCTTGCCCATCCTTCAGCATGATGCCCTGTGCCCATTTTCCACTGTCTTTCACACTCTAGCTCATTCTATTCTGTCAATACCTCTTATTCTCCCATCACATCAGGTTTCACACTGGTGCCCATGCCACTTCCTTGGCCTGATAAGCCCTTTTTCCTTCTTTATTTCTGTCTGGATAATTCCCAGGGAGTCTTTAAAACTCAGCTCTGTGACACACATCCTCTGGGTTGCCTTTTTTGGTGTCTTCACGATAAGTTTGATGCCCTTTCTCGGTGTCCCTGGTGCCCTCACAGCATCCAGTACTCATCATCATAGCACCATCCATCTATTCATATGCTTCTGTGTCTGTTTCTCCCTTCTGAGCCTTCATTTCCTTATCTGTAATGGGGATAATAGCAGTACCTATCTCTGAAATCATTCGGAGTATTCAATTAGGCAATCCCTGAAATGAACTTAGAACAGTGATTGGTGCCTAGAAAACATATTGATTAATAGCTATGATGATAATATTATAACAAAAATATATTACAATTAACATGATTGATAATGATTATATTATGACAAACTTACTTCTAATAATAAAAGCACATTCCTTAGCAGTGCCCCTCTAACGAGCTGACCATTAGGCAATTTTATTTTATTTTATTTTTTTTTTAAATATATTTTATTGATTTTTTACAGAGAGGAAGGGAGAGAGATAGAGAGTTAGAAACATCGATGAGAGAGAAACATCGATCAGCTGCCTCTTGCACATCTCTTACTGCGGATGTGCCCGCAACCCAGGTACATGCCCTTGACCGGAATCGAACCTCGGACCTTTCAGTCCGCAGGCCGACGCTCTATCCATTGAGCCAAACCGGTTTTGGCCCATTAGGCAATTTTAGAGTGATATGGCAAAATTGACATGCCTGCAATAACATGAGTTTTTTCACTTCCTAAAGTTGGCCATGAATAGCTTGAGTCATGGTAAAACATGGACAACAGTTTGAGATGAAAATTAGAATGCATCTAGCCCCTGGCTGCAGTAATAAGCTCTTGGTCCAGTAATGAGAAAGGCCCTCATTTTCAAATCATGTTCCCCAGTCCCTGAGAACAACATTGCAACAAGTTAAATAGATATCAAAACAGACTGAAATTACTGACCCTGAGGGGCTCGGTGTCCTTGGAATAAAGGCAAAGCCATATAGCAGAAAATGTGCTGGACCAGGACACAGTGGGGGCAGAGAACAGACACTCGTTGAGCAGCTAGCTATAAGTATTTTACATGTACCTGCCAATTTAATACTCACAATTCCATGAACTAAATAATATTATCCTGTTTGCTGATGGGGCAAGTTGCCCAGTATCATAGAGTTAATGACGTGACCCTGAGTGAACCCCTTAGATCAGCGGTCGACTATTTGCTCTTTGCTTGCCTGGTTTGATCAAATCCTTCAAGTGTCAGGTTAACTAATTTCCTCAGGAAATGTCCACACCTGGATATCCACTGTTATAATTGCATCCTGGGCTTTGAGCTCTTATCATTCCGTAATCAAATGTGACTAACTTTCTCAGCTCAATCTGTAAAGCCTAGAAGGGCAGGTTGGGGCTGTATCTTTCTGGTTCACACCTTGGGAACCAAGAACTAGGACAGAGCCTGGCTTACAGTAGGTACTCAGGAAATGCCAGTTTGATCAGCTTTTTTGTCTTTAAAAAGAGATGACTGGAGCATGTAAGCTGTAACATTCTTCTTAATTCTGTGTTTCTGGTGATCATGTTCAGACTTCGCAAGGGTAGAAAACTGAATCAGACTTTGTGTTCCCAGGATGCTGATGCTGTAGGAAGGGCATGTCTACAGATGCGGTGGGTTTTGGTTCTTGTCAGTAATTCTGGCCAGATCTTTGTACTTCAGGCACCGGCAGGAGCTCCTCATCTTCTCTCTCCTTCCTTCCTGTAGGACATGCTGACAACTGATGCCACTCTCTCACCCCTGGAACTCCTCACCCAGATCTATACAGGAATCTGGGTGCAGTTTTCTCACAGACACATTCACACAGCCCATTTCAGTGCACAGAGTTTCACTATGAATTAGCACAAAGTCACAGTTGGGAGAACTGAAATGGTAAATACAGGGAATTTATAATGCTTAAAAAAATACTTGCTCTTAATTGTCAAAGATATGATTCTTGGCTTCTAGTTCCTGCCCATGACTGACCCCTCAGGAGACCTGGCCGGACTGTCCACTATCAGGTTCTAATTCCAGCTCTTGGAAACTCGATTGCTCCTCTTTAGGATGGGAGTAATGGTATCTACTAGGTTGAAACATATATAAAATTGCTGTTTTGGTAGGTCACAAAGGTCAAATATTGACAATTTTATGTAGCTCAACTTAATACATCATAGAATTGTTCTAGGCTCAATGAATAATGCATGCAGAGCACTTATCATAATGCCTGTCACAGGAGTACTCAATACATGCAAGCGACGATGATCCTAACGATTTTTGTCTGAGACAGTGATTGAGATATAATTGGACTTCTGCCCTTAGTTTAATTTTTCTAAGTGGCACCAACCAAATGCCTAGCTTTGTCTGTTGAAAGGTAAAGAGGAAGCAGATAACCCCTGAAGCCTACTCTCCCCAGTATATCACCTTAAATTTGATATTGGAGAAGAATGGCAGGGATCTCATCTCCCACGTGGACATGTTAAATCTCATAGCTCTGTATACTGAGAGAAACCTATTCCCTGAGCCTCTGGTACACCGGGTGCTCACATCAGAGGCCTTTGCTTACACTGGCCAATTGTAACTGATAACTGATAACTTCACTTGGAAGCCACAAATGACCCCCAACTCAGCCTCTCCTCTGCCCAACATGACCCTCTTCCAGGGTTCTCTCTCTCAGGGAATGGCTCCACTATCCACGCTGTTCCACAGACCAGAAACTTGGGCATTAGCCTTGACTGCTTCCTCTCCTCATTCCCAATATTAAACCCATCAGAACTTCTAGCAAGTTTACCCCCTAATGGGACCCTAGTTGAGTAACAATATTTGAGTGTCAGATAATTCATTTTCATTTCAAACAAATATATGTTGAGTGTTTGCTAGGTTTTAGGCAATGGCATCATGCTTTCACAAACCAAAATGTATCCTCAGTATAATATTGGCATTCATTCCACAATTATTTATTGGACATCTTCTGGATGCCAAGGATTATGTTGGACAATAGATAAAATGGTGACCAAATCAAATACAATCCCTGGGAGTTTGCAGTCTACTAGGAGAGACAGACATTAAATATATCTTATAAAAGTAAGTATAAAATTGCAATTGTGGGAAGTATTATGAATGAGAATATATGGTATTATAATGTATCAAGAAATACAAAGCTTTGATCTAGTCTGGGAAAATAGAGCAGACCTGCCAACTAGCTCACACCACACCATTGAGAGAATTAGATAAAGATGTCCTAGGAAATACAATTCTGTGTCAGATTGTGTGCAGTGTGCAGTGTGTGTGGCTGGGTTCCAGCCATCACTTGTCCCTCAGCTAGATGCTCTCAGGTAGGGTGAACCGGCTAAATGGACACGGCAGCTTTCGGTCAGGTTGGGGGTGCTTCCTTGAGGAAATAATGTTGGAACTCTTTTTATCCGAGAGGGTGAGAAACTAATTATAAATATTTGAAGGTGTATTGCTTATATTCAGTAGAGTTGAGAGTTGGAGCAGAGCCCAAGACAAAGAGAGCTATGTATGCAAAGGCTCTATGGCACGAAGAAACAGGGCCCATTTGAAAAACAGAAAATATTCAGTGGAACTAGAGGTCAGAGAGGGATGGAGAGCAAAGTGGGAAATGCAGCTGGAGAAATAAGCAGAGATAAGAACTTGTGGGTCTTGGAAGAGATCTTGGTCTCCACCGTGAAAGCAATGAAGAGTCACTTAACTGTTTTAAGTAGATGACAGTAAGAGAATTAAATTTTTGTTAATAGCACTTTGGATGTTAGGAGGAAAATGGCTTCGAGAGAAGTGGCAACAGTGAGTATAGGGAGACCAGTTGGGAGCATGTCCAAGGTGGGAAATGGTCATAGTCTATAATAATGAGGCATCCAAGGATAAGGAGAAAATGGTACATATTCAATACACATTAGGGGGTAAACTTGCTAGAAGTTCTGATGGGTTTAATATTGGGAATGAGGAGAGGAAGCAGTCAAGGCTAATGCCCAAGTTTCTGGTCTGTGGAACAGCGTGGATAGTGGAGCCATTTCCTGAGAGAGAGAACCCTGGAAGAGGGTCATGTTGTGCAGAGGAGAGGCTGAGTTGGGGGTCATTTGTGGCTTCCAAGTGAAGTTATCAGTTAGGCAGTGTGATTCCTATGTCAGCAAATCAGAGGTGAGGCCTGTGTCAAAGACAGATTTGTAAGGTGTCAACCAAGATGACCATTAAAGCCATAGGTGTGATTGAGATCATCAAGGATGAAAATATAAATAAGACAAGAAGACTTAGAAATGAGCCTTTAGGAAGTCAAGGCCCTCTGTGGCCAGATGTAGGAAGATAAACCTTCAAAGTTGTTTTTACATTCATTACTCCAGAAAAAAAAGCTCAGAGGGGTTGAGTCATTTGCACAGTACAGAGAGCAAGCAAATGGGAAAGGTGGGATTTGAACCTGGATCTTTTATATTCTGGAGCTCTCACTTCCCATTATGTCACATTTTTCAGTTTTTAAATAATTAAGTTTTGGAAACTTCAAAGAATATTGCCAGTATTTTGTTTAGCATTGAATAACTATTTTCTTCAATGCAACTTAAAAAACACACACTCCACATCCAGACTAAAAGATACACACTGTGAGAGTGAGAAGAGAAAGGCATAATGGTGTTATAAAGAGGAATAAAAACCAGAAACTCTATCAGCCCTGGGAGCCTGAACTTCACCAACTTGACATAATTAGGGGTTCACTTAACACTCAGTTATTAACTGACTTTGACACTAACTACATTAGAGAGAAAAAATTAGCATCAGGTGTAGCAGACACCTCCAGGCTTTCATAAAAGCTTCCCTAGTGGCTGGGTTCCTTGTCTGGCTCCTGCTGAAATTCTAACTATACTTTCACACCTCCACAGAACCTGTGGGCTCCCATCTCTGTCTGTCTCAGGTCAAAGAACTGAGAAATGGGTCCCAGCCAGTCCTGGGAAGCAGGTGCAGAGCTTCAGCTGAGTCTGTTGTGTACAGTCACTTGTCCTTTGGCTAAAGCACATTCCCCGGTAGCCTGTAGCATGTTAAGTTTTGGAAACAACTTTGAAGTCCAAGGGTTTGGTTAAATAACCTGGAACTCAGAAAAAGTTGGAAAGAGCTTTCTGGGTATTGCTGTCCTGAGATGACTAGACAAAATTGGTTGGGTCTTGTAGATTTCTTCAGACTTCTCCCCCTTCTTTATAATTAAAGGTCAGGAGAGGATTCTGACTTGGAAACAACACTGAAGTGAAAACCAAAATAAGGCGGGCGCTTCAGTGACATGCACAGGCCAGAGGACTGAAAATTTCACTTTAATTTATTTAGGGCAGGAAAATAACTCAACAATCTAAATGCCAAACACACTCAAACAAGTGATCCTCACCCACCCACTTACACAAACAAGGTTTTTAAATGTCTTAACTAGAAAGGGAAAACTTGAAGAGTCTGAGGTAGGCAAAATTTGCAGCTTCACAGAAATTGGTTGTCATGTTCTTTCCTTCACAGCAGTTCTGGGAGGAACTTCTTCCAAGATCTCATTGAGAACCTAGAGCTGTCCTGCCCAAGGTGACCATCTTTCATTTGATAATGGTGACTCTGGGTGACCACAATAGCATTAAATTATAGTTCACAAGGTGACAAGATACCCTCAAAACAGATATTACTAGGGAAATTGGGCTGTTCATAGGTTTTATATTCTTGTGACCTCTCTCCATTTTGCTAATATGACGGTGTGGGTGAGCTAGAGAAATGAAGAAAGTGCTGCACATGGAGTTCAAGGACTTTAAATTCCAGTCTCAGTCCCATTTGCCAGCTGTGTGGCCTTGACTAAGTCATTTAATGCAGTTATCCGAACACATATTGAGTGTGACAGGGGAGCTTGTCCATAGCCAAATAATGAGGTCTTTCATGTTATGTGAGGCACTTGGACTTAATTCTAAGAGCAGTAGAAACCCAGAGGATGCCTTCAGCAGGAGAGTGACATGATGAGATGTGCCTATCAGAAAGATCTCCCTGGTTTCAGTGTATAAGGCAGGTGGACAGGGCAAATACAGGAAACTCCTGCAACTGTAAAGCAAGAAATGTGAATGCATCAACTAGGGAAATAATAACAAATATGGAAAGAAGGTGATAGATATGAAGCATATTAAGACAGTAGAAAAGACATAGTGTAAGTTGGATATGAACATAAGGGAGGAGCAGAGGATGACACAGATTTCTGGTTTGAGTTACTCAATAGATATATCTGTCTTCACTGAGTTAATAAATAAAGGGAAAGAACCAGGGTTTATGTTTGATTATGAGGAATTTGGTTTGGGGAATACTCAGTTTGAGGTGTGTATAGAGAACACCAGATGTAACTGTAAGGTGAACATCTTGGGTCCAAATCAGGAGACAATCTGAATAAAAACTAAAGATTTTTAAGCCATATATTTATACATAGTAGATGATATTGTGAGCATGGATAACCTCATGTAGAGATGTGTATACAGAATGAAAAGAGAAGAGGACTGAGAATGGGACCCTCAGGGAACATTAAGGATTTAAGAGGCAGATGGTGGAAGAGGAGTTATGAAGTACAAGAAGCCATCAAAGTAGGTGAAGCTGCTAAACATAAGAATGCAGAATGTGGGTGTCTAGATTGATCTCTGTTGGGGACGTGCCGTAAGGCAGATAGCTAGAGAACCAAGGTGGAAGGAGTTCAAGTTGCAAGTCAGAAAGATATTGATTGATGAACCTTAGAATACAGGTTACATATGAAAGGATAAAAATACACAGAAGAAATAGGTCATAAATAATCCCAGAGAAAAAAAGAGCTTCCAGAAAAGCTTGGCCAACAGAGTAAAAGTCACTGAGAATTCAGGTATTGTAGGAACTCAAAAATGGATGCTTGAGACATAATGAGAAGATGGAATGGTAAGTATGTGGAGATATTTTATAAGTTCATTTGCAAAGAAAAAACAAATGGTGCTGATTACTAATGAAAGAAGGGATAAAGGCTTTTTTTAGATAGAAGAGACTTAAACTGAGTCATATTTTTATGAGCTAGTAAGAAATAGCTAGTGAAAGAGAAGTTATAATACCAATGGGTTCAGAATCCTTAGGTTGGAACCTTGGTTAAGGAGGAAAGATAAACTTTAAATAGCTTTCCTTTTTAGTTTAAGATCAATGGGAGGGAGAGGAGAATGGTTGTGGATTGAATTATCTGTAATGGAGTGAATAGGAATTCATGGATATTTTCACCCATTGACCACTATTATCCTTATGATGTGGGAAACAAAGTCAGATTGAGATAGTCTGGAGGGAAATGATAAATCAGTAGTTCAAGAAGTGTAATGGGCCCTAACCGGTTTGGCTCAGTGGATAGAGCATCGGCCTGTGGACTGAAGGGTCCTGGGTTCAATTCTGGTCAAGGGCATGTACCTTGATTGTGGGCACATCCCCAGTAGGGGGTGTGCAGGAGGCAGTTGATCGATGTTTCTCTCTCATCGATGTTTCTAACTCTCTATCCTTCCCCCTTCCTCTCTGTAAAAAATCAATAAAATATATTTTTTAAAAAAGAAGTGTAATGGTTTGTGGCAGCTGAATTTCCCAGACCATGGAAATGTACAAAGATTAGAGATATCAGTAAAGACTCAGTGAAGACTGTATCTCTTGTCCTCTTTATGCATTGCTCTTCAAGGTTTTCTCCCCAAATGTGGGGTTGCCAAACTGCTCTTGAGAGAAACTCACATGAAAGGAATCTAGAGCCTCTATAAAACATTGGTATTCCAGGTTTCATGTGAATAAAACATAGATTCTTCCTTCTGCCCTGGACTTTGCTGATGCCAAGTACAGACAGACCGGCTCTTTGAACAGAGTGATGATGAGATGCTTTGATTCTAATGCCATCTCTCCACTACTGAGGACTGCACCAGTTTCTTCCCGAGTTTCCCAGATGCAAACATTTCTTGATGCAGTGAGTTGAAGACAAGCCAATTAGTTCCTGAAAGAAAAAAAAGCATAGTCTCCCTATTGATCTGACTTTAAACCCATATCTTGAGAAATAAATACCTGATAGCATTTGATTCCTTTGAGCCTATTTTTATTACAAGAGCTAGCACATTGGTGGTAAATGGCATCTGAGTCACGTGAGATGAAAATGACACTCCCAAGCAGACTCTTTTTGATCCCTACATTTTTCCTGAGAGAAGAAAGTTTGTTCTGCCACATTAAGGTTTATGGTTTGAAATATCATATATTCCCTGTGTATGTATGATTGCCTTTGACTATCTCAACCTGAACCCACAACAGATGAGCCTTCCTTTGCAGAGCCCACCATGTGGCTTTGTAGCACAAAAGATAGAGCGGTTCTGTGACACCTTTACCAGTCCTAATGAATGATGTCTTCACCAGGTCCTGGAAAAAAGCCTGATTTGCCAACATTACCCTCAATAATGTAGTTCCTCCCACATTCTGTCTCTATTTCCTCTTGTGGATAAATAGGGTAAGTGTGCTTTATCTCAATATTCTTGGAAACTCTCCTTCCTTCTGCTGGGGTGATTAATGGATGGACGGAAGAGATAAGAAGAGAAGAAAGGAAGGAGGGAAGAGGAAAGAAAATGAAAGTTAAAAGATCTCAGTATCTGAGCTAACTTATCAAGAGGAATTAAATTCTAATTGAAGGAAATCCAAGCCAGTTTGAAGTAATGAACCAGCCTAGCTGACATGGCTCAACGGTTGAGCATCGACCTATGAACCAGGAGGTCACGGTTCGATTCTCAGTCAGGACACATGCCCAGGTTGCAGGCTCCATCCCCAGTAGAGGGGGTGCAGGAAGCAGCCGATCAATGCTTCTCTCTCATCATTGATGTTTCTATCTCTCTCTACCTCCCCCTTCCTCTCTGAAATAAATAAAAATATACTTAAAAAAGAAAAAAAATAAAGTAGTGAACAAAAAGAAAATTCATATAAAAGTACATGAATGACATGCCTCATCACAGAAAAAAAAAAAAGTATGTTTATTATGACCTGAATATTTTATGGGAAGACAGGTATTTGAGGAATGTCAAGTCCTTGCCTACAGCCATGTTCACCAATATTGGGATTTAAAAGTAAAATGGCTAACTCAGTTGTGGTTTTAAAGGAATGCCATTCTAGAGAATAGATTTGTGACAGGACCATAGAAAGCAGCACAAGTGGGTCACAGTAGGCTTTATGCTAGCAGGGGCCAAAATGGGGAGTGTAAACCACTGGATGACCAGAGAGTGTAACCCAGGTGGAAGTGGCTGGTTGGTTCTTTTTCCTTAATATGCAGAATCACTCATCAGAGAAATACATTTCTTGGTTCAGCTATGGGTTCATTGATTCCTTTACCTATGGGCCAGCAGTTTTATTTTTGATATGTCAACTGCTGCTACTGTTACAGAGACAGTAGCCAAAACCCATGGGTAGTTTCTGCTTGATAAATTTTACTCTTGGCAAGAATACCGGGTTTCTGACCACTTCTGTTTTTTACTAACTTGCTTCCCATGTACCTTCAGCCATTTAAACTTCTTGTTCATTTTTGTTCTTGAACGGTTCACTCCAGGGCTTATAGTCATCAAGATCATACTGAAAGAAAGAATAAGAGTGAGAATGAGAGGAAGCTGAAGTTTGGTGCCTTAGCTTGTAAGCTCCTGAATATAGTTTCAGGGTATTTCAAATATTCTGAACAGTGTGTAATGGTAATTGATAAGAGTGAAACTGTATAGTTGCTTTAAGTGGATGTCAATAGGATGAGAAGATACTATCTGCTCCCTATTCGGTTTCTAATTCTTCATCAATCCTGCTTCAAAGCCGCTGTCTCCTCCAGGTGATGGTTAAGTCTGTCCCTCCTCCTCTCACACACCTTATGAAAAATGGCTTTTCCATATGCAGCTGTCAGGAGGCTGTGGAGTATGGAGTACGGCTCAATGGACATACAAATGTGCAGCTGGACCACAGCCCCTTCCAGCAGGTGGCTGGGATATAAATCACAGTGAGCTCACACTTCTCGAGTAATGGGCTGTTTTAGGGGAACTGCCATGCATGAGGAACTGGAGGAAAGTGGACGGATGTGAGGGAGGTCTCAGTGGAAACAGGCCCTGTGATATGTGGAGAGACAGAGCCAAGAGTCATGTCTGAGGCACCAAACTTCCTGTGCTCTTGCAAGTAGCAGAACAAAGCTAAGTGCGTAGGGTCTATTTTGTTTGTTTCCCTGTGAGCTGATGGAAATTGCTTAGGATCAATCACTCTCTTTTTCAGCACCTTCCATTTGCCAGGTACTGTGCAAGGTCCTGGAGCTTTTGTTTTTGAATGAAACAAAATCATTGCCCTAAAGTTCAGTGGTGGAGGGACATGGGGGATGGCAATAGGATGGGGAAACAGGTTTTATAGTGATGATGACCATAATAAATCAAAATGTTATGTGATGAGTCATAATAGAAATAGGTATTGGGACCTGTGAGCTCTCAAGAGGCACAACAGGTGAGTCTGTTTAGGGTTGGTTTTTCAGATGTGACATTTGAATGGAATATTTCAGCATAAGTAGAACAGTTCCTGAGGAAGATCAAGATGAGGTAGGGTAATAGTGGATGCAAGGCTGGAGGCCCAAAAGAGTGCATTAATCCTGTTTTGTGGCCAAGATTTAATCAGTTTAGGTTCTTGAATGTTTTCCTTCAAGCCCCTCTTGTTAAAGTCACTGGAAATTCTATTGTGGACTTCTCTCTCTCACAGTGATATCACACCTGAACACATGTTGCCCATGAACCCCATGAAAATAAATTCAACTGCTTCCCTCCCGCCCTCTCTCTCTCTCTCTCTCTCTCTCTCTCTCTCTCTCTCTCTCTCACACACACACACACACACACACACACTCATTCATGTGAATTCACACATGCACCAAGGAATCTCAGCAGCCTCTAGCTATGGAAAAAGTAAAAATAAAACAAAACATAATCACCTTAGAGTTTTTAAGAAGGAACACAGACCTGCTGACATCAAAACCTTGATTTGAAACCCAGTGAGACCCATTTAAAACTTCTGACCTCTGGAACCATAGACGATAAATTTCTGTTGTTTTAAACCATGAAATTTGTGGTAATTTGTTACAGCAGCCATAGGAATATAAAACAGATTTTAGTATCTGAAGTGAGATGCTTCTATAATAAATAACTAAATAAATGGAGAACTGGATTTTGAATTGGGATATGGACAGAGGTGGGGAGAATGCAGAGAATGATGGGGAAAATATAGCTTACGTTAAATAGACCATTAATAAAAATGTGTATGTTAATGACTACTAGGGAGGACTCAGGAAAGAGTGAGGAACATGATAGAAAAAGCATGCCTAAGTCATTATGAAAAGACTGTTCATAGAAACATAGATGTTAACATTGCTGTTAATTAAGGTCTTGGATAGAAAAGAGGCATGTGTTATTGGAAACTGGAGGAGAGGAGACCCTTGTACAAGCAGACCTCAGAGATATTTCAGGTTCCCTTTCAGACCGCTGGAAAAAAGTGAGTATTGCAATGAAGAGAGTAGTAATCTTTTTCTTATTAAAAAAACACAACATCTGTGAAGCACAATGAAACGAGGTATGCCTGTGTAGTGGCAGAAAGCTTAGCTGAATTATGTCCCATAGTTATGAGGAAAACAAAACTTATACACAGTGAACTTGGATATTTGACTAAGGAGATACTCAAGTACAGTGCTAAAGGTGTGGCCTAATTTTATTGCTGCTTGTAACCAAATGGGAGGAGAAAGAGATGGATCGAGGAAAGAAGTGTTAAAACAGGAGCCAAGAATTGATGATTTGGGAAATTCGCAGGCTGTGCAGATGGCAAAAGACGCTAAAATTTGGTAATTCACTGCCAGGAAAGTGCTCTGGTGAGAAAGCTAAGGATGCAGCTGGATAACCTTTTGCTTGTGCCCCTGAACGTTGGGGAATCTAGTCACACAGACAAAGGGCTCTTTGAAGAGATTAGTCATATGAATCCCCTATCCATCTCAGGAGAAGCCAGGAATATAAATGACATCCAGGACATATCGTGAGGGAGCCTATTGTTTAATGGAGTGAATTCTCATGACCTGCACAGGAGACACACAATTTTGAGAATTTTATACCAGTAGAGACACTCTCCCCTTGGACTGCAAAGAACAGAGGCTGTTGGATCTCCAACATTCTACAGTCAAGAAACTGGCTGATATAATTACTCATCTGGAAACATGTGCTACCTTTCGTGAAAATGGAAGTATTACTCAAAGGGCAGAGCTGAGAATCATAGTGGATTCATTCCCAGTTTTGGAAACCAAAGGAAGTTTTTTCTGGCAGGATTTCAAAATTGCTCATTAATGATCATTCTTTTTTTCTTCTTCTCTTACTTTCATCCCCCAGTTTTGGTATCCCCAGTAAATGTTTATAACTGTTATGATGTGCCTTTCCTGCCATTCTTTTGGGAGCAGATATTTGGTTCTTGTGTTTCACAGGTTCTTAGATGGATGGATCATACCTAGACTTTCAACCATACTTGTTTAAGATAATTTAGGATCATATTTTGATTTCATTGTTTTTTTTTCCTTGTTTTTAATTTCATTGATTTCTAATTTTTAATTTGTTTTTCTTTTTTTTTAAATTCTGCTTGCTCTAGGCTTAAATTGCTCTCCTTTCTCTATTTTCCTAAAGTGGAAGTTCAGATTATTAACTTTCTATCTTTCTTTTTTTAAAAACATATATTTTATTGATTTTTTACAGAGAGGAAGGGAAAGTGATAGAGAGTTAGAAACATCAATGAGAGAGAAACATCGATCAGCTGCCTCCTGCACATTCCCTACTGGGGATGTGCCCGCAACCAAGGTACATGCCCTTGACTGGAATCGAACCTGGGACCCTTGAGTTCGCAGGCCGACACTCTATCCATTGAGCCAAACCAGTTAGGGCAACTTTCTATCTTTCTTCTTTTCTAATATATACACTTAGTGCTACAAATTTTCCTATAATCACTGCTTTCTCTGCATATCTCACAGATTTTTACACATAGTATTTTCATTTAGTTAAAAGTATTTTTAATTACTCTTGATATTTCTTTTTTGACCCATGTATTATGTCAGAGTGTGTGGTTCATCTCCAAATATTTGGGGGTTTTCCAGCTATCGTTCTGTTATGGGTTTCTAGTTAAATTTCATTATAATCTGAGAACATAATTTATATGATTTCTATTCTTTTCTAAAAACATATTTTTATTGATTTCAGAGAGGAAGGGAGAGGGAGAAAGAGATAGAAACATCAACGATGAGAGAGAATCACCCAGAGGCTGCCTCCTGCCTGACCCACACTGGGGATCAAGCCCACAACTCAGGCATGTGCCCTGACTGGGAAGAGAGCTGGGACCTCCTGGTTTATAGGTCGATGCTCAACTGCTGTGCATTGATCTGATTTCTGTTCTTTTAAATTTGGTGAGGTATGCTTCCCAGAATGTAGTCAGTCTTGGTGACTGTTCCAGCTTTTTCTTATCTAAGAATAATAAGTGTGGCAGCTTCTCAACATTTTACATGTTGGAGGTAAAACTGGAATTTGTCATTATTACTTTTGTTACCATGAGTATTCCAGCTCTTATAATAAGGTAGGCATTTTAGTTTGAGGGAGATGAGGTAGAAACTGCTAATGTATATTTCTCAGTGGTCCAGTTGTCTTCTGTATTTAGTGTGCCAAAAAGAAAAACACATCAGGTTTTGACCATTCATCCCCCTTTATAAGCATTGATGTGACCTGATTGATCTTTAGAATGACTTTGCACTCCTTGGAAAGAACACAGTTTTGCTTTGCCTCTCTGGAAGTCAGCTAACAGCAATCCCATCTCTTTGGAGTACAGCTGAACACTCGCAAATACGCAGAATAGTCCCCTGAAGTTCATCTAGATGTCACAAAGTTCAGGTGCTAAGTTTCTTAAAACATAATTTTGATACAAGCAGAACTGTATGTAATGCATATATATTGTGAAGCATAATGACATAATCATCAACTATGAGTCTACCACCTGTCATAAAAGCTAGAATATTACTAATACTTTCAAAGCTATCTCCCACCTGCAGGCCAGCTAACATCCTGGAGATAACTAGCTACTCCCCTAAATTTGGGGCATTTAATTAATCTTATCTTTGAAATATATATCCCTAAACAACATAATCTTGAGTATTGTTTATTTTTTAGTTTATTAAAATTAAGTATCATGCTATATGTAGTATTCTGGACTTGCTTCCCCCCCCCCTTCCCCATTTAATTAGCTACATACACTCTGTGCCCAGTGTCCTTCTCTGCAAAATGGAGGTAATAATAGTGCCTATCTCACTGTATTTTTTAAGAATTAAATAAGTTAATATTCACTTAGAACAGTGCCTGGCATATATATCATGCTTTATATATATTTTAAAGAAAACATATGCATATTTACTCATTTACATTCTTGATATATTTGAGCTCATTTATTTCTACTGCCGTATATTATTATATTTTATGAATGCCATAATTTATTAATCCATCCTCTTATTGGTTGGTATTTAGATGATACCCAGCTTTCTGCTATTGTAGGTAAGACTGACTTGAACATATGTGCTCGTGTGTTGTCATATCCCTACGTGAGAGCTTCTCTAGGCCTAGATCAGCAGGAGCTTTGCCATGTCCTAGGGCTTGGGCATATTTCAGCTTCACAGAATAACACCAAAGTGGTCACTCACATTTATACCTCTTTCAGCAGAACAGAAGCAGTCTTGCTATTTAATTCCTTGCTATCATTTTCTATTATCAAATTTAGTAGATTTTGCACTATAGATGGGTAAAATATGGTTAATTTTGTGCATTTTCAGAATTTCTAATGACATTGAGCATTTTTCAGATATGTGCCCTTTGAGTTTCTCCTACTGTAGGTAACTGTTTATGTTATTTGGCCACTTTTTTATTTGGGGATATATGTATGTATGTATGTATATATATATATGTAAAATTGTGTTTTATTTATCTTCATAATATCTTTCATCTTTTAAATATGTTGCAATACCCATACACTCTATTCTTTGTCTTTTTGTTTAACTTGCGATTTATTTGAAATAGAAGATTTTGATTGTATACTGATCAAATTAATATTTTTTTCATATGCTTTACTGTTCTTTGTGTCTTGTTTAAGAAACTAACCATGTTACTAATATATCCTCCTGTATTCTTAAAATGTTTAAAGTTTTGGGTTTCACACTGAAGTACTGTATTTTTCCGTGTATTAGATGCTATTTTTTCTAAAATTGTTAGACTGAAAATCTAAGGGCGTCTTATACTAGTACACAGAAATCAGGCAAGGAGGGAGTTGTGCAGGTGTATAGCTGCCCATACCATATCAAACAGGCTTCCTCCAATCAGGAGCCTTATTGTTACTGAGTCAGCTGATGCCTTAGTGCAGGTGGAGGTGGAGAGTGCGCAGATGCAACAGGGAACAGAGCTATCTGAGCACATAAAGATGTCAAAAAAATAAAAAGATAAATACCGGTAAGCGATTGTCTTACTCTGCAAAATTCAAACTGAATGTAATCAGCTTGCAAAAGAGCATGTAAATAGAGCTGCAGAGAGACAATTTGGGCCTCATCCCACTGAGTGTGTGATCAGAAAGTGGAGAAAACAGGAAGAACATCTCCTTAAGATGCCAAAAAAGAAGAAGGCCTTATGAGGAAAAGCAGCAAAATGGGCACACTTGGAGCAGAGGCTTAAGACTTGGATTGTGGAGCAGCGCCAGAGTGGCTTATGTGTGTCAACCAAGCTTATTCAGTGTCAGGCAAGAATGTTTGCAAGTGAAATGAACATCATTGATTTTACAGGAAAAGCAAAACGGTGCTTCAATTTCATGAGGAGAGAAGGGTTGGCCATGAGAACACAAAGGTAGCTCAGAAAATGCCACCAGTTTATGAGGATGATCTCTCATATATAGATAGTGACTCAGAAGACAGCAGTGATACAATAGAAGTTGAAGAAATTGATATGTCTAGAACTAATAGTAATGAAGAAGAGAGCAGTGATGCAACAGAGGCTAAATAAAGTGATATGCTGCATAATATCATAGTACTGGTATGTAAACATTACCTGCGGTAATTAGTAAATAAATATGTGTTCTGTTTTATGTTTAAAATATTGATTTCTTAATTTTGGGTTGGAAAAGTGGAGGGTGTCTTATACATGGGGGCATCTTACTCATGGGGGCGTCTTATATACAGAAAAATATGGTATTTGTAATTTACTTTATATATGGTATGAGGTATGGATTAGATTTTTTTTGTAGGTGAATATGCATGTGTCCTAATATTTCAAGATCCCTGTCTATATTGAATTATCCATTCTTTCCACATTCATTCTTAGTGATGCCTGAGACATACATGAAGCCTCCATATTTGCATTGGTCTGAGTTCTGTATTCTGTTTCTCTGGTTGAATTATCAATTTCAACACCAATACCACACTGACTCAATTACCTAGCTTCACCTTTGATGCTGTATTTACATGTTTCTCTTCTACTGGAGTGTTCTGGCTATTCTTTAATCTTTGTTCTTCTACATAAATTTTAGAATAGGCTTTCTAAGAACTTCAATATTTTATTTGAATTACATTGAATATAAGGATTAATTTGTGGGAGGATTAATATAATATTGAGATTCATATTCATGGGTATGGTATGTATTAACAGAAAATTCTAGATGTCATCTTCTAGGGAGAAATGACAGCTCATACGACTCTTGCTCCTCTCCATAAACCTCACTAGTACCTGCAAGTCTTTGTGTGACTTAGCACACTTTATGCCCAATTTATAACCCTGGACAAAGGTTAAATTATGTTCTGTTTATTTTTTTATTAAGGGAATTAGAAATTGCATAATGCCTTTTAGAAAAATTTCAATTCAAGATCACTAAAACTCACCAATTTTTTGTGGAAAATTTTGAAATCTCCTGTAGGAATTCTAAATCATTATTTTATTGTGCACTTCTTTCAACCAACTTTCTATCCATTCGTTTTTGCAGGATAATAAACCACCTTAAAATTTAGTGGCTTTAAGTACCACTTGTATTTTTGGTTCCCGATTTGGACTAGGATCAGCTAGGAGTTCTGCGGGTCTCAACTGGCTTTACGTCTGCATCTGGCTTCAGCTGGCAGTTAATGCCTCACTCACGCTGTCTGGCAGTCAGCTGGCTGTTGGCTGAGCTAGTAGGCCATTTGTCTCTTGTCATCAGCAGATTAACTGACTTTGTTCATGTGGTGATGGGTTTAGGGTTCCCAAGGGCTCTTGAAGCTGAGGTTCAGAACACACATAGCATCACTTTTAGTCAAAGCAAGTCACAGGGCCAGCCGGATGGATTCAAGAGTCAGGGAAAGAGGCCTCTCTTTATGGGAAGAGCTACAAAGTACTGTGGCCAACCTAGCAGTGCCTCTTGGAGCAGACAAGCCTCCTATCTAACCTCTGGCTCTACAGTCAATCATGTGGGTCCTCATCTGGACTCTGTCATATGGCCTCTGCCACTGCCCTCGTACTCTTATAAACACGTGGCCATGGAGGAGCCTTGAGGATAACTTTGGGGATAGATCTAGATGGTAAATTCAAACAACGGGACCTGATGTGAAGCCTAGCAGGCATGTTGGCTCTTTAAAATTTTTTTCTTGATCTGAAATGATTTCTTATTTGGAACCACTTACTCCCTCCATAGGTTTTGCATGCTAGAGGTTCCAGGGGAGAGCGAAGCGGGTGTGCTCTGTGTGTAAGCTCATTTCTCTGAACAGGTGCAGCACGCCGTATGGCATGGGTGAGGGGTAATGGTGTGGGGGGAGGGGAGTGTGAGAACATAACCTCAACATATCCAGGCCTCTTGCATTCTGCCTCCTCCGATCGCTCTCCCTCCTTCTGCCTCTGGTTAGCACCACATGGTGGGAAATTGCAACTTGTCACTTCTTTGGGTGTGATAGCAAAATCTTGGTTCCTTGAATAGAACAGTTTAATGTTACTTTTCAGTTGAACAGGAGTGCATATGTGTGTAATAGTATGTATGAATATGTGTGTATGTGTGTGTGTGTGTGTGCGTGCACAGTGTTTGTTGGGGTAGATGGGTTGCTGTTACTGAGGCTGAATTCAAAGCAAATCATGCTAGATCTGTAGACCTCCAAATCTTCCCCGGTCTTCTTCCTCCACCATCAGCTCCAGGAGAATATCATTGTCCTTTGTTCCTCACTGGCCTCACTTTCCTTTCCTCTCTAGCTGAAACCCAGAGAGGTCCTCTTGGAATTTCCTTAGGCAAATCCACCCCCACAATATAACTCTCATTTTTTGTAGTTATAGTGAGCAAACTCTGCCTCATCTTCTATATTTCTCCCTTCTTCCGATCACCTTGAATCTCACTCTCCTTTCTGTTTCTCATTCCAAGTACAATGTGATATTTTTTTATTCTATAATATACTTCTAAATAAACAAACAACAAAGAGGAGACAGAAGAAACAGCAAAATACTAAGCAATATTTTTGACAATTTTTTGTTGTTGTTGAAGCATGAATCTAGCTCTAAGAAATTCTGTTGTAGGTAATGTACAAAGCAAGTCACACAGGTATGATCCCCAGGACTAGAAATTTAACTCATCTAAGGTATGTGCTCCTTGTAGCTTTCCTAAATTAGGAGTAGCTCATGAGCAGTCATATTATGTTGAACCCTATAAAATTGCTAATTGTCAGTTACTGTTGACCCACAGAAATGGCAGTTTCATATAGTCCAAACTGTACTTTATGTTAGCCCACTAATAATGTTTTTTAGCCAATTATTTGGTAACGTATTAGTCCACTGAGTCTAGATTAAGCCAGGAAAAAAGCATTGCCCCTTCCCCATGTTGCCTCTACTATTGCAATATGGTTTCTTTACCCCCTTCAAAGCCTGTCCCCCCTTGAATCACATCACTGCCTTCATTAAAAGTATCAATGGCTCCTCAGGATACAAACTAAATTATTTAGCCTGCATACAGATCTTTCCCTGTCTGAGACCTCCATGGACTTCTCCAGCCTCTTATTCCACTGCTTTGCCTGCGTGGCTTTAGCACCGATTCTCTAAGAACTGAAGAGGTGGACCCCAGCAAGGCTGCCTGGTATCTGTGAGCTAGTTTGCATTTCCTTCTGCCAAGAATGCTCATTCTCTGCAGAAGAAACCCCCACACACCCTGGGAGGCCTCACTTCTGACATCGCCTCTTGCTCTCTGTCCTTTCTGACCCACCCCTGGTGGATTAATTGCATCGTTCCTGGATGTCCATTGTAAGGCACTCTTACAATGGTTACACCATTTTCCCCTTATATTATACACATTTGTGAGGATGTATCCTTTGAAGGCCCATGTTTTAATCCTCTGCGTATCCCTAGATTGCCTGACCCCTGGAGAATGCCCCATAGATGTTGGTGAAATGGGTTCTGCAATTCGGGATGGAAGAGGGAAATTCTGAGGCAGGCAAGTTGCTAATATTAAAGTTAATGAGCTTGCAAACATTCCATTTAAATTTGGATAGAGAGAAAATATTCAAGGCAGTCTTTGTTTTCCCTAAAGCTGCTACCTGTCCCAGCTGTGATTAGTTATTTTAGAAAAGATTAATATACATTTAATCCAACTACATCACATATTTCTCACTTATTTTAAGCAGCAGAGGACACCTTTCAGATTTAATGTTGAAACATGCAATAACTTCTATTTAAGTATCACTTTATAACCAATGAATTTTTGTTTCCTCCATTAATCAGATTTAACTTAAACCTCACAGTACCTCAAGGGAATCCAGCTGGCCAAGAATATCCGGTGGTTTTTTTTTTTTTTTTCTTTTATTTTAAGTGATGAAACTTCTGCTTAGTTCTGAGAGACCAAGATTTTCAAATTGAGATTCAAATTACATTTAGTTTAGAGCTTACTCGAAATGCCAGAACCTGAGTGTTAGGGCTCTTTTGCTTTCTTTGACGCCTCATCCTTAGCAAGTGCCTTGAGGAAACCAGGTCTGTTTCAAAGTTGGAAGAACTCAACATGAGAGAGGCTCATGCCTTGACATCCGAGTCTCCCGTGGCCCTGAAGAGAGCAGTGAGGAGCCCTGGGACCCAAGATGCAGGAGAGGAGGGTCCCATCCAGTGGCAGGCTACAGAGTTCTGGTTCTGCTGCTTTTCCCAGGAAGGCTGGAGGAGGGGTGGGTTGGGTTGTGGGCACACAGAGGGAGAACAGAGCAGTTGTCACAGGCGGGACTGCAAACAACAGCAGCCGAGGCAGCAGGACTGGCGGGGAGTGCCATTGCCAGCAGCTCTGAGCAAATAAGGGTGCCCTCTTCTTCCCACTCAGCAGTGGCTCCCAGGCAGAAAGCAGCAGAACCAGTGTCCCCGAAAGGGCTTTGTGTGATGGCTCATTTGGGGCAGTGTTTTCCCATTCTGCCTAATAGGATTTTATTAAAGGGGTATAGAAGCTCCTACACTCAGACCATGGCACGGGGACCATTTGAAGGTGGGGGTGAGGAACAGCCTCTCTGCCCCACCCTACCCAGTACTCCTCATTTATCACTTACTTTAAGTCATCTGGACTGTTATTGGGGAAGAAGGGCAGGGAAAGAGAATAGGTGTTGGAAGTTATACTGAGGGAAGGGCTTCTAAAGCTTGGAGATTTAGACCAACCAGTGTATTTTGGGCTCCCCTGAGGGACTCAGATATCATATAAGATTACTCACAACTTCCAGGGTCCCACTGTACTTTTTAAAAATCCACTTAAGCCGAAAAACGAAACAAAAGCACGTAGGAGTTAAAAAAATCTAAATCCATCAATTCAACTGTGTCAAAATATGAATTATTGTATTTTTTATGACTTGAATTACTTATATTTCTACTGATAAGGAAATTTGATATAAGTAATTTGGTGTGAAGTCAATCAATTCCATTTTCCCCCTTCTACCTCTCTCTTTGGGGGGCTTCTGAGTTCCCACGGACTTAGGTGACACCAGAGTGGTTGGGGTGGTGTCGGGTCTTTGCTGCACTGTCCCCTGGCATCCACAGGCCTTGTCCCCTGGCATCCACAGGGCATCCGCTTATGAGATTTCCATGTGGTCTGGCGTGAGCATGCACTCAGATCATTCTGCTCCCTCCTCATGGAAAGTGGGAGATACTGCAGATCCACCAGTCAATCTCCAGAGGTTCCTGCCGCAGGTCTCCTGAGTGCATGGAAAATTCCACACACCTCCTGAAAGACTCCTCAAGGATGGGGAGACTAGCCTGATGCCGCCACCTCCTATGGTCATGGGGTCGCTGATACCTTGGTGCTTTCCTAGGTCCTATCTGGCCCCTAAGGCACTGGTCCTCACCGATGATTTCCAGGCTTTTCTGAAATTTCTAACTTCCCCTTCCCTAAACCTTGGCAGTGGTAGAGGACAGAGATTTTTTTCTTAAGGTAAGTCTTAGTGTCTAGGTTCCTTTCTCTGCCTTTTTGATTATCTTCCTTCATGCTCACTAATGGACTTTTCACTGAGTTGGGTAGGGCCGTCTGATCCTTCATCCGTTTTATATGAGACAAGCTTTAGTCTGAGTCTTTTAAAACTTTGGAACATACTAGTAAAAAAGCCTTTTTTCTCAAAAAATTGTCTCTGGCAATCATTTCAAAACAGACTTCTGAGACTCAAAAGCTATATTGTACTTTAGTGTTTCTATTGTAACAATCTTCCCTTGAGATAAGTGGATATTTCTACTAAATGGTGGAGGGAAGGGCAGTAAAGTCATTGGAAGTGGGGGAACCACAGTTAATATCTCCAGTTGTTATCTGGCCACATTTATATTAAATTATTTCTATGTGTTAATGATGGATACCATGAAAATTCTTTATTAGCGATTCCACTTCTGAGATGATCTAGCAAGCACTGCGCACTTGCAGTAACCATGGGGGAGCAAGGTCACGGAGGGTCGGTTTCCTCATGAGAAGGCAGAGTCCCTGTTTTAAGCTATGGGATGTGGGTACTGCTTGTTTAGGTGAATTTGATTAGGTTTTATTACATATAATTATTAAGTAGGACATGATAGGAGATATGTCTATGTATATGTGTATAACTTAATTGAATCATAGTTACCTGCAGCATTTGAGGTGCCGACATCTTTTGGTAAAGTTTCCTTTTTATTCCCACTTGTCCAATAACCTACCCCAGCCATGCACAAAAGATGCAGACTTTGTGGCCATATTTCCGTAGTCAGAGAAGAACCTCAGTCTGGAATTTAGATATAGACTCTCATGTGGTAACTGTCTGTCATAATTCTGGGGCATGTTCTCCATCTTTGGTTTTTTAATCACCCTCAGTATTAATTATGGCATTTACTTGCTTGTTGCTCTTGTACCCTAGCAACCCCAGTTATCTAAGTCATCATGATGTGAAGTTTCTATCCAGTTACAATGGAAGAGCACAAATCTTATGAGAAATGTGTGCTATTAGAGTTTATCACTATTTTTTTCAGTAAAAATACTCATCAAAATTTTCTGTTATTATTGGCCACAAAGAATTTGAAGCGTATTTTGGTTTATCTCTACATACTAACCCCAGTTTAGCTGTTTAGGTACCCCAGGGATTCTGTGATGCCATAGCAGGTGACGGGGGATTTCGTCACCAAATCTCCAAAATCTCTCAGGAAGCACTGTGATGGGAACTTGGAGAACCTTTGGAAGGGAGGTGAGGGTAAAGTCTGCCCTCCGCTCCCTTGACAATGTGTCCTAGGCAGTTAGAAAATGTATCCTGTTGTAGGAAAAGTCCGAGGACTGTGTTGAATCTCAGCTCTCAGGGGGACAAGCAGATGAGCGAGTTTCTGGTGGATTCCTTTTGGGATTTCATCAACTCTGAGATCAATGGATTTGCAGATATTTAGTCACTGGGCCAAGCTGCAAGAGCCATTCCCGTGGGTGCGAAGACTTTTTCTTTTGTGAAGGAGGAGCAGACACCTTCAGTAGAAATGTGTGAAGCAAGGCCCCAACAGGGGAGAGGCAGAGATGCGGTGGTAGGGTGGGGTTAGGGCCTTGGAAGGGAGGCTGAAGCCTGGAGATCACCACCCTTCTTTTATTGCTTCCATTAAGTTGCTCTGCCACACAGAGGGAGGTGGACACAGGAAGGCCTTTGTTCACCTGAAGGCCACTGGTGACACCAGAGCATTTTGAGCCAAAGTAATTTTTGATGTAGCTTTGAGTCCACTCCCTTGGTCTGAAATGGACTGAGAAATTAAGGTGATAGTTCTTTTTTAACCGTTGCTTTAATAAGTCTACCAACCATCAAATACCAGGCAAAAAAACGCACATGTTTTAGTGAAGGCATCATAGTGCAATTCCAGGCTTCAGCTTGTATCCGTTGTGATTATTTTGTTTTTGTTGTGATGATTATCATCATTATCTCCCTCGGGCTTTCTCGGAACAAGTGACTCCACCAACTGAATTTTTTAAAACCCCAACACAACTGATAGACATTAAACAGTTATATCCTTTAACCAACACATATAATTAAACATGCAAAACATTCGCTCACACCAGTTTTCCAAGATCGTTGCCGTGATGCAAATTGTTGACCAACACACCCTCTCTCTGTGTCCTCCCAGAAGCGTATTCTGCTCATGTTGCCTGGTGCTGCTTTCTCCCTTCCTGTTGCTGCCCACAGCCACAGCAGTGAGCAGGGTGTGTGTCATTTCCCGATGATCTGCTGCTTTTGATTATCTGCACCATTGCTTTCCAACATTCGCATGTGTCACCAAGATCGACTTTATGTTTGTCCAGTGTGCATCCCCGGTTAAGTTCCCGAAGGGCAAACGCACTCTCTGATCTGCCAAGTGCCTAGAACGGTGCTGAGCAAACTAGGGGTGCCTCGTACAAACTAATTGGATGCCAGACTGAATGGCAGATGGCGGTGCTTTGATTTGGCTCCTTTCGGGTCTATTTAACTGCAATTCACATCCACTGGGATTTAGATCCCATTTTATAACCACATTCTTCTGATCTTGGTGTGAAGAATGTGCTGGAACAGCTCATTATGTACGATCTACATTAACATTAAAAGCTTCTGCCTGGCCAGTGTGGCTCGGTGGTTGAACATCGACCTATGACCCAGAAGGTCATAGTGTTTGATCCCGGTCAGGGCACATGCCCAGGTTGCAGGCTCGATTCCCAGTAGTGGGGGGTTGCAGGAAGCAGCCAATCAATGTTCCTCTCTCATCATTAATGTTTCTATCTCTTTCTCCCTTTCCCTTCCTCTCTGAAATCAATAAAAATATACTTTTTAAAAAAAGCTTCTAACAGTGGACAAGACAGAGTTCACCTAGGAGTTTCCATCCCAGGCATCTGGACATTCAAGTGTTACTAGTGAATTTCCCCTCTCACCTGTGACTATAATGCCTGAAGTTCCCCCACTAGAGTGTCGTTCCTTTTATTTCTCTTCCTCTTCGGAATGTTACATATTTTTTTCAATATAGATACTCCTAGATAGGTAACATAGTAAGTAATTTTTAGCACCTTGGTGTAAATAAGCTTAAGTACCAAATTAAATTGGGATATTAAAGATGGGGACTTATGCCCTGACCAGTTTGGCTCAATGGATAGAGCGTCGGCCTGCAGACTCAAGGGTCCCGGGTTCGATTCCGGTCAAGGGCATGTACCTTGGTTGCGGGCACATCCCCAGTTGGGAGTGTGCAGGAGGCAGCTGATCGGTGTTTCTCTCTCATCGATGTTTCTAACTCTCTATCCCTCTCCCTTCCTCTCTGTAAAAAATCAATAAAATATATTTTTTAAAAAAAGATGGGGACTTAGGTAGAGATTAAATGTTTATTTAAATATCTGTGACGAAAGGACCCATTCTCTGTGATGGTTTGAGACTAACATGGCCCATGCTTTACCTAAGGGTAGTCAGTGTGTGAGGGAGGTGGGAGGTTAGTAAGCTCCACCTTTAAAAATAAAAATAGGAAGCAGAAATCAAATGCAGCTTTCAACTACAATCCAAGGGGAGCCATAACCGGAGCCTAGAGACCCATGCTGTGGAAACACTGAAGGATTTCTTACGATTTGTCATTTCACTGTATTTATTGTCACTGTTCATCTTTTGCCTGTTTTCTTTCTGTCGTTATTAAAAGCAAAACCCTTACAACCAAAAGGGCCTTTATGGTCATCTTGGGGGAAACAAGGAAGAGGCACAAGCTCGGCAGACTGACTCCTCCACAGGCTGGTCTCTGGGAGAAAACCCACATGGGTGAGCCATAAAGTGCAGGGAACAGAAAGGGGATCCGAGGAAGAAGGTATACGCCTGAAAAAACACTCAGGGTTTCACACTAGAAAGGTCCGTTTGGTGGCAGACACCAAAGCTGGAGGCTAGAACAAAGCCATGTTGGGGAGCAGGCACTGAAGTGAGCAGCCGGGGGAGCCTGGCTGGGAGGCAGGGCAGGAAAGAGAGGGGCCAGGAATAAGGGCAGACGGCACCTCCCTCAAAGCTCAAAAGAGTCACCTTCCCTGAGGGCCAGAGGCTCCAGCGTGGAAAGAAGGCTCTTGGTTTCAATTCCAGGCATGTACTTTTTGTTCTTCTTGAAGTGAGTTTAGATCACGTTTCAGCAACTGTCCTCCTGCAGAGAAAGGTCTTTGTGTTAAAAATAAAGTTCACTGGAGACACACTTGATATTTCCAGTGGCATTTCTACCTGTCCAGCCCAGGGAGGTCTTAGCCCATTGTCCGTCACTGCCTCCACCACACTGTCTCATGCAATTCAGGTTGCTGGGTTTAATGTATAAAGTTTAACAGTGTGGAGCCTAATTGTTTCCAAGGTCACCCCTGATGCTGTGCATCCCCAGCTGGATGGAACCACATTCCCAGTGCTGATTTGACCTTGAGAAGAGCAGAGCTTGAGTGTTTTGATGTGGAGTAAAAGGATGCCAGGAAGGGGGTGGCGGGGAAGGTGGAAAGGTATTTTTCATTTCCCCCGTGTGTTCAAATCCCTGCTGGGCTGCAAGCACGGAGCTTATTCTTAGGTTGGAAATCTGGTCTCTCAATGTATCTGGTTGCCTGATATCAGATTTAGGTGCAGTTGATTGAATATGTGTTTCTCATTTATCTGTTGATTGGTGTGAATCTTCTGTGGCAACTTTTGGTAACACAGTCCTTTTTCAACCTGGTTGGATAGGTGTTTCAGGCTTCCATATTGAAACAAAATGGTAACCAATGCATTGGTTACTTTCCAAAATTTGCATACTTTCCAAAATTTGCAATGGACTTTGGATTTTTTACAAAAGGTAACATATTAGCAGAGATTGTAAAAGTTGGCGTGAGTTCAGTGTAGTAACATTCTTTCAAAGTTAAATGGTGTGGCAGCGTTTCCCCCTTCCTTCTTCCTGGAAGTGTCTTGTGAAAGTGGCTTGTGGATGGACACCCTGCCAGGATTGAGGGTAGATTTGGACACAGTATGGACCCCATGAAGGATACAACTGCTCAATTGCTCCACCTCTTAGGATGGGAACTGAAATATTAAGAACTGCCTAAAAAGGAATCAAAATAATTCAATAGAGAAGCAGAGTTACATAATAAATCCTGCCTGGCCATGTATAGGAGGGAGTGGGGGAGCCCCTTGGAGGGGTGGAGAGACAGCAGGACAATTTAGCAGAGATGGTGCCATGGCAGATTTGATGAAGACACTCTCAGAACTGTCGCTATCACTTTGAACCCTCTGGAAAAAATAACCTGGAGTACCAAGAGAAATGAAAGTTCTACCCAGTTACTAAGTGAAAAAATCATCAAAATGATGGTTTTATTCCTCACATTGGAAAAGAGAGAGAGAAGAGAAAAGAAAGAAGGGATTTTGCTCTCCTCTGCTTGGAATTTCAAATAATGAGACCCACAGGCAGGAAGGGAGAGAACTGGATAGGGGACACAAGAAGGAAATCAGATGGACCAGTATCTGGGGCCATCTCGCTCCCATTTTCTACACGAGTGCAAATATAGCAAGGGCCATCAATCACCGTCAGAATGACCTCAGCACACCCCCACTGGTGGCTGCCCCCTCACCTCCTCTTTCCCAGCCTCCTCCCTCTTTGAAAAGCAGGTGTATTAATGTGTGGCTAGAAATTTGACCCGCTCCTTTGATGCTATGTAATTTATTTTTTGTTGTGGTGGTGTTGTCTTTAAACTAGTTCGACGTTGTAGTTCACCTGGGTGTTGTGACTTTTTTCTCTTGAATTTTGAGACAGACTCACTTAGCAAACATGAATTGAGAAAAAAAACTACATTGCTCTATTAAAACCTGCTTGTAAATTCTTCTCACTAAGGCCTGAATGGCCACTTGATTAACATGCCACCTCTTCTTGGAGATGTCTGAGTTTTCAAAGAATTTGGGGGACTTAAGTTACGGATGGGAAGTTACATTTACAGTCTGAGGGAGGAGAGATTTCCGAGGTGATTTTTGCTGGGGAGGCTATTGGAGATCAGGATTCTGCCCTCACTTCTCATAGTGACAGGAAGGGGAACATCCATGGCCCCCTTCCTTCAGAAAGGTGACCTCTGCCTGCTCCATAGGGAAGGAGTGGGCGAATAATGAGACCGCACCGTGGCAGGGAAAGCAAATTACTTGCCCAAGACTGACTGTTGGGGGTTTTTCTTTTTAAATCATTGCTTCATTAGCACATCCCTGTCTATCTCCCCGATCTTATATTTCAGTGTCTGGCAGGTTAATCAGGAGGCTGTAGCTAAATCATCTATTGTTCGTGGGACAATAGCTGCCCTCAGATGCACTGCTAGGCATGAGCTCTTTAGCGACCCTGGTCACTTTCTGCCCAGGTGGTGGTACCCCGGAGTCCTGCAGCTGCCGGTTACCACGAACACCTCCTTTGGTTTTGTTCTCAGAATGTCACAGTGACCAGCTTGCAGGTGGCATCCTGCTGCAGATGCTGGCACAGATTTTCAGCCATTGTGCTGCCTGTACTGATTTTGTTCATTATGTTGCCAGTGATAGTCGCTCTCCTCCTCCCCCGCTCCCCCTTTTTCCTTTCCCCACGCACTGGACTCCTTCTGAATCACTCAGGCTCAGGGATCAGAGAAGACGTGCCTCCTTTAAGGCTAATCCTAGGACTTATAGGTTTCTTTGGATTCACATTCTGCCATGAGCAGCCTGAGCCCTGTGGTACTTGCTGACTCCTTCCTCTCTCTGTCCCCAAGCTCATGTCCCCTCCCACTCTCCCCTCATTGATGCCAAGACAAGCATAATTTTCTAGTCCTTCTCCTTTGCTTACTCTGCCCCATGTGAGAATCAGATGGACCCCACCAATGTCACTAACATTCTGAGAACCACCAACCTCTGAACAGTCCCGTGTCCTTACCTTTCTTGCTGTAATTCCTCAGAAACAAGCTGATTTCATGTTGAAATAAATGAGTTTTGCAGGTGCTGCAAACAGAATTTGTTACCTGTCAGTGGGAATATGAGTGTGGGATGAAGTTGAGAAGGACTTATTTAGAATTGGGGGGGTCTTGATGCTCGGTGAGAAATGGATATGATTTCCTAGGAGAAAGAGCTCAACAAAATAAGCTCTTCGAAAAGTCTAGAGAAAGCGCTCTGGAGCCATGTAGGAAGGGTGTGCCTTCCGTTGCAGGGAAACATGGATGAAAGTGAGGAGACCATGGACAAGCACAGTCAGAGATACGCTCACATAGCTAACAGTTACGTTGCAAGTTACTCCAAAATATAAAAGAGTTACATTGTGCTGTGTTCTTTCTACCAACCAAAGATGATGAATGCAGCCAACATTTACTGGGCACTTATTTTGTGCCAGGCAATGTTCTAAGTATTATACATGCTTTGTTTCCTTTAAACCTCTTGGCTATGCTACAGTGAATTACAGTATCAACTCCATTTAAAGAAATGAAGTCCCTTATCTAAAATTAAAGCTGGTGAGTTTTGAAATCAAACTTTGAACCTGAACAGTCTGGTTCCAGACTTACTTTTAACCTATCTGCTAATTCCATTTAATGGCAATACTTCTCTCACAGTGCCTTGCATAATACTAGCATCCAGTGAACTCAATGAATATTTGCTCAAAGAAAATAGTTGCTCAAGAAAAATACACATAATTAAATCTCATTAGTGGAGGCAGGGAAGGATGCAGGACGCTGTCAGCAGTGACTTTGTCTTCTTAGATGGTAGGGGTTTTCCACAGCACAGTGGAAGGGATCAAGATGCTTCCTTTCTGTCCCCAGAAGTCACAATTTCAGAGTTAGGACACAGCTTCTCCACTCCAGCCATTCCAAGCCCCACACTGTTATTCCAAGCCTCGCCACACATAGTCACCCCACCACACTGGCTCTTGTCTGTATCGCTTGGAATGAGTGCCTCTTTTTGCCCACAGGACAAACTCCTTTTTTAAAAAAAAGTGTATTTTTATTGATTTCAGAAAAGAAGAGAGAGAGAAAGAGAGAAAAAAACATCCATGATGAGAGAGAATCATTGATCAGCTGCCTCCTGCATGCTCCCCACTGGGGATTGAGCCTGCAACCCAGGTATATGCCCTGACCAGGAATTGAACCATGACCTCCTCATTTATAGGTAAACGCTCAACCACTGAGCCACACCAGCTGGATCTCAGGACAAACTCTTGAGTATTGTTTAAAGAACCCTGCTTCTCTAGCATTTTCTTTGACTTCTGTTTCACCCTCTTGATTCAGCAGTAGCCGTCCTTCAGTTTCTGTCATTATTTATATCCAACGTGACCATGTCTCAATATAGCTACGTTTACCATCTGTTTTCCCTATCCAGCTCTTTACGGCAGTCATGTTTCATTCACCTATGCATCCACAACACCAAGCACAGCGCCAGATGCATACCCTGGTGCTTGTTAATACATATTGTAGCAGATTGCATTTCCTGCTTGCTGCAGTTTGCTCTAGTCACATGTTCTGAAAGCACACTGAGCCAGCTTGGGGGCTCAGGGCCAGAACAATTGCAGGGAATGGGCTACCTGTACATCTCGTGTTAACTGACCATCAGCCACCTGCTCCATAGGAGGGTCAACTTGAGGAAGAGTATGTCATGAACTTAACTAAATGGTTCTCTTAACCAGTGTAGACCATTGAACTGTCCCTTCAATGTTAACTGTTCCATCAGCCGAACAGCTGACTCAGCTTTCAGAGGCCTATTACTTGATCTGAAAACATTGGCAACACTGCGGCCTCCAGTCTGACTTTAGCCTGTTAAGGATAATGCGTTTTCTCTAGATTAGGTGGTGCATCTTGGTTATATTGGAGAAACATCAGTTATGTCTATGTCTTGGCTAGGATGAGCCAGATTTGGGAGCATGCCAGCTTTTATTTCATTGCTAACAGACTCCTTAATTAACCTGCTGAAACTAGTGCACAATTCACTGTAGTTTTAGAAACGAGATGCATAAAAGGCCCACTTTTTCTTCCATTATACTTTTTTTTTATTTGTTCAGCTTATTAGATAGTCAAATTCTCTTCAGTTGTACATTAAACCTTCTTAAAAGAAGCAGGGATTTGAGAAAAACCCAATGGGGCTTGGCTTCATTTCAACAAAACGTGCTATTGCTGCATTTACCCCTTGGTAATTGAATTCTTCTCCCCCTACTCTTTAAACACGTCAACTCAATTGAAAGGTCTCCTTTCCTTATTATGTCTCCATTCTCATAAACTACCATTTGTAAAATAAAAGGCTAGAGGAGCCTCTTTGGGGAGAATGGAAGTTACGTCTCTCCATCCTTCATGGGCTACGCAGATGCCCACCTTCCGTTTGCCATACTTAAAATAAATGTGTTACCTGTGTTTGTACTTCACACTTGGCACATAGTGCCCCCAAATTGCTCCTCCTTGGGAGATGAAGCCAAGGACATCATATTCCATTTCCATGATGAAATGCAGATTCCCCATTGAACCTAATCAACCTTCATTTCAAAAGGTTGACAAGGTGGTTACTTAAAGAAGTCAGTTGGATAAATTTATTGTACTAAAAAGACTCCATTCCAAGAATATTCTCTGATTCTAAAGCCATAGAATTTTTATTTGATTGTGAATTAAATTGCATTTTCATTCCCTTCAAGTCCTTGCTTCTCGACTTTATGTCCCTCAAAGAGAGACAAACTTGTTGACGGTCATGTTGGTCTCTGTAACACTCTGTCCCAGGTGAAAAGACCCACAGTCTCCCAGTCATGCTCCCCTTAGATGAGTTTTCGGCCAGTTGACAGATAGGGAAGTTTTGCAGGAAAAAGCATGGTATCCTTTTAGTCAGGAAGGAGGACTAACGTATTTTCAGGATGTACCAGGGACTGTGTTAGATTTTTAACAAGTGCTGAATCATTTTCTAGCAACTCTGTCTGCGTGCCATTGTCCCCACTTTAAAAATAAAGGTATCTGGACTCAGAAAGGTGAACCTGAGTAGATGGAACAGAGAATGAATGTCCTGCTGCTTTGTATTCTTTTATGAGATAGTTGGTCAGGTGTAGCCATAAGAGGAGACAGAGAAGAGGCTCAGGAAAACAAGTTTATTATACTCACAGGGCCTGGAGACAGGAGCCATGAAATGTCATACGGGACTCCATTGGAAAGACAACAGAATAGTCAGGAGGCAGAAGACAGGAGCAGCAAGAATGCTTAGGTCATGACCTCTACTGGGGTTCCTGTTGGAAAGGAAAGCAGGTAGAAGAGCTCAGGGTTGACTAGTTTTAATAATTCCAGCAGGTATTGGGCTACTGGGATGATCTCTAATGTCTGGGATCGGCCTTGGGATGATTTAGGAAAAGGCATATTATATTGCCTCCAGGGGCTCAAGGGGCCAGATGGGGGAGGCGTGGCTCTGGGTGCTTAGTCTCCATATGGAAGGCGTGCTCCCGGCTGGGCTCTACTTCCTCTAAGAATCCATTAGCCCTGGGAGGGGCAGTCTCTCCCCAGCCAGAAAAGTTTTCTAATATGTCAATATGTCACAATATTCAGAAAATTAAAAATATATACAATACACCCACAAAGCCTAAAAGATGTTCTATCTGACCTTTAGTAAAGTTGTCCAACTCTTGCTTGAAGGCACTAGATCTTCTTTAGGTCTTAATTCTTTAGAAAGGCTGCCCTTGTCCATCGTAGATTAAGTAACCCACTGAGAATTGAGGCAGGCATGTGTCCTCATGATGAGTGCCAAGCTCTCAGATCCACACCCCCCAGAGTAGTGGTCACTGTACACTTGCTGCTGACCTTCGTCAAAGACTGTAGTTGAGACTTAGTTGTATCGAAAGAATCCAGTCTAGAGAGAGGGAAGAATCAAGGTTTCAACTTTTCCAGGGTGCCAGGCAGTTCATGCTATGGCCTATGAATTTAAACAGAGCTGGGGAAAATTCCCTGCCGGAGTCTACCATGGTCATGGATTTATCAGAGCTGAGGGAAAACTCAAATACGCACTCAGTCCTATTTATGGGAAAATACAGGGTTCTTCTAAATTTAGACAAATGCCATGGTGGCAGCCCCAACCATCAGTTTTATTTGAGACCGTTTTTTCACCCATCCCATGTGGGTGCAAAACTCTTATTTTGCCTTTTCCCACTGGAGTCTGTGTACTGGTGCCTGAGGACGAAGTCGGGTGTGAGCTCTGTTTAGAGATATAACCTCTTTGGGGCTCTGTGTACAGAAATTTATCAGACCTGTCCTTCAATGGCCCCGCTGTTGCCTTTTCCTGTGGCATTGTTTAAATCCTAAGAAATCTGTCTTTTAAAGTTTGTACCCTTGTTCTGACATCCATTTTAGTGAAAACATTACCTTTGGAAAACTCCTAAACAGAAGTTATAGTTGACCTTTCTGAAGTCTGTGCCTTAAGCATAGGTGCCATGTGGTTCTTTTTTCCCCTCAGCATTTGACTATTGCAGGCCTTTAGTAACATTCCTTTCTCCCATAATTCTTTTCTGCAATAATGGTATAAGCCTCTGATGTTTCATTCTCCTTGCTAGTTCCCCTGTGCCTTTGAGAATGGTTCAACTGAGGTTTTGACACTTTAACCTCCTTCTTGGGTTAGTTCCTGTCTTTCTTTACCACATGGTAGATCGATAGTGTTTATTGGCCAAAGTGCTCTCCTTCCTCTCTCCTTTTTGACTTATGGCCTAGATGGGAACAATACTCAAATAGTTCACCTTCATTATAGCACACGTATCAACCAATCAAAAGAGAAGTGACTCTGGGCATGATGTTACATACCTACCAGTGCATTCTGGCTGAAGACCAATCCAGCCCCAGACATTGGCTTTTTAAAAAATTATGCATATATATTTTTTTCTTGTGGGAGCCTGTACAGTGAGACATGAAAAGTCAGCGCATCCTGGCCCATAAGATCATCATTGGTTCAAGCAAATCCTCTTGAATGCCCCAACACTGAGTTGGTTAGCCTCACCCAGGAAGCATTATTGTAGCAGGTCAGCATCTAAAGCTGTCCAGGACTCTGTTCTTTATTTTCTTCCCCAGGTTCATGTTTGGATGCTGTATTTGTTCCTCACATTCCCCTAGAGGCCAAGTTTCACACCATTTTGCGCATACTTCAATAACTACACCCCTGGTGGGGTGCTGGGGCTGGTTGCATGGGCTGCAGAGCTCATTGTGCACGTCTCTCCCCAAGTCCATGCCAGGCATTACCGTATTGAAAGCTTTAAATCAGCACCAGGGGGAGTATTCATATCGCACAAATTGGCAAGCACTACAAATAAGGTTATTATTTTTTTCCCAGGATAGGTTGTTAAACATTAACCATCACAATACTGCATTCCTATTGACTAAAACCTGCAACACTTCCCCTCGAAGGGCCTTAATTTTCCACTGTCAATATGAAGGAAAAAACAAACCAAAATAACTCCCCCTCAAAAAGAAAACGGAGTTGCCTTGACACTCACCCCAGTATTGCTATGGTTATATATGCTGCTCTTTATTAAAGTTGTTCTCCCCCCCCAAATTTGATACACCCATCCCATCTTTCAAAAATGGTTCCCCAATGGCTCTTTAAAGTAGAGACTATTTTCAGCTTTAAAATTAGTTTCAGAATCTGAGCTCCTTTTAGGAAAACACCTCAGGTAAGTCTGGGCTCTTGCACTCTTGTTCTGTGGGATTTCTTTGTATTGGAAAAAAAACCCAAAAAACTTTTTGCATCAAGAGCAAGTGAAACATCCCCTCCCCTTTTCTAATTATCTCTTTTTGAGCCATTTGATCCAGGAACATCACCTTTACTACCTCTCTGTTGGCCCCCAAGATTTTAGTTTTACATTCGGATGGGTCTAGGCAGTCCTCTATGAACCCCTAAGGAAAGCCTTCCTTTCTCCCAGAGCTCCTGATATGATAATGAGGTGGTACATATTTTTAAAGCAAATCCAGTTTCTTTTCTGATTTCCTGAGATTTTTCCAGACACAGACCTTTGAGTTTGTAAAACACTGAGGTGTTTTTTTTTTTTAATTCCTTAAACCAAGAAGACACTTTCCTTTATAAAATTAGGGTTTCCATTCTTTTAAAAAATGACCATTAATAAAATCCACCATCTGGGGATCTTGATGTATCCAGTATGGTGAGTATAGTTAATAATACTGTATCATGCCAAACCGGTTTGGCTCAGTGGATAGAGCGTCGGCCTGCGGACTGAAAGGTCCCAGGTTCGATTCCGGTCAAGGGCATGTACCTTGGTTGCGGGCACATCCCCAATAGGAGGTGTGCAGGAGGCAGCTGGTCGATGTTTCTCTCTCATTGATGTTTCTAACTCTCTATCCCTCTCCCTTCCTCTCTGTAAAAAAATCAATAAAATATATATTAAAAAAAAATAATACTGTATCATATACTTGAAACTTGATAAGAGAGTAGATCTTAAATGTTCTCACCACAAAAAAGAAATGGTATGATGTAGGTGTTAGCTAGCCCTGTGGTGGTAATTATTTTGTAATATACCGTAAATGTACCACATTGTACACTTTAAACTTACAGAATGTAATATGTCAATTATATCTCACTAAATCTGGGAAGAATAAAATCCACTGTATCTCTGTGGGTGAAAACAAAATCTGGGTCTTTAAAACCTGAAGTCATGGTCAAAACTAACTAGTAAATCTGGAGCCAACCCATCCTGACACAGGAGGTAACCATTGCAAATCTGTGGACATGCTGCATAATCTGGGAAATGAAACCCTCCCCACTTCTCAGACTTGCCCCTGAATGCAATTCCAAATATCACAGAAGAGCTGATTTCTAGAGCAAGAATGTCAAACTCAAAGGCTAAAACAGGCCAAATAAACGAGGCATGCAGCCTGTGGGCCGTGAGTTTGACATGCTTGTTCTAGAGTGTGCCTTCATCTCTTCTCTCCTACTCATCTTTCAAATTTACACTTAAATACTACATCTGCAAAGATTTCTCTGACTCCTCGGGCAGTCTCTCCTCTATACCTTGTTCATTCTGCTTTTATTATACTTGTATTGAGTAATAATTTTTTTCTACAATACTGAGAAGTAATCTTAGACCAGGATGCCTTTTAATTTTCTTTATATCCCTAGGACTTAGGGCAATGCTTATGACATAGCTACAAATTCATAACATTTGATTAATGATAGAATGCACCTTTTTTCTAGTAATTATAATGTTTACATAAAAAATAAGGTGTCATGAAAAACTAAAGTCATTAGATGAAGTGTTCCACTTAAAAGCTATTGATCCTTTAGTCTGACCTGGAGTTGAACAAACTAAAGGTAGTTCACTGAGGGTGAATCCTTTAGTTTTCTTGTGCCTCTCTAATGGGCCAAAAACCTACTTGGTTTTACAACCCTGGTCATGATAGGAAGTAGATGCAGATGGTAGATCTATCCTACGACTTAGCCTAATTGGCCAGTATACCCATTCTTTTTTGGCCTCATGAAATGAGGCCAGGATTTGAAGTCAGAAAATCCACCCATGTCTGAGCCTACTAATATCTGTGTGCCCTTAGGCAGGTCATTTAACCTTGGTGTGCCTCTGGTTCCTCATTTATAAAATGGGCTTAACAATACCCATATCCAAGAGTTGATTTGAGGATCATATTGGAAACCTTGAAAATATTTATTCCCTAGAAATTGGTGTCTTTATGTGATTATTGCCTGAGTCAGCTAGAGTTAACTGTGGACTCAGATCCTGAGCAGTAGAGAAACCCTGTGTAATTATGAACCATATACCATTTCTACTCTGACATTTCAGGATATTCATCTTTCTCATCACACACACACAAAGAGTTAGCCTGGAAATGGCCACGCTTCAGGTCTCATCCTGAACTGAGGATTTCTCCTTTTCTTTTTTTGAAAGTTTGAACTCATACAATTCTACCAGCTTCTCTGCCTCGAAGTCAGACACAGAGTTTTTTTTCCCTTCAAGTCCCCTCTCAAAGAAAATACTTCAATCTCTTTGTTGTGATTGTGTAACTCAGAAATGTCTAAAGCTATAAGCTTCAAACTTGGCAGCATTGTTGTCTTCACTAAGAAAGAAAAATCAAGGAAAATTTGAAGGAGAAACTTTCACTGTAATTTTTTTCTTATAAGTTAGTTAAATTTTAAAATAATGTGAGTTGTTATTTACATGTCTTCATTGTCCTTGCTAATAACATTATTGTATTGCCTACAGAGATTTCAGTATCACCATTCTGGTGACATGTAGGATAGAGACATATTTCTATTGTAGTCATGAGTAGTATGTGACCATTGTTCTTGTTCTGCAAGCAATAAATACTTTTCATCTCTTATTAGAGTGATTTGTACCCAGGTCTGATTATGGTAAGTAAAACACGTGATTATCTTCTTCAGGGTGCTCCCCACATCAGAATTCTCCCTACTTTCAGCACAAGTGAAATTCTATCCTCAGCTCTCCCTTTTTCTAAATAGCTATACTTTTTGTGAAAAGACAAATGATAGTTATTACCTATGGACTGTTCTGAATGAATAAAGAATGTGAAAAAGAGGTTTTGAAAGGAGTTGGAGGAGGTTGCATATATGTGTGTAAAATTAGCACAAGGTGATTCAAAAGCAATAACACAGAGGATGAAGCAGTTACTGTCAGTTGACCTGTTTTGTATATGCAGGAAGGGACATACTTAACTGTAATTCACTTATAAGGAATAGGAACTCCAGAGGGCACCCTCAAAAATGTAGGAAAGGAAGGAACAGTAAGAGTCTGGGATGGACAAAACAATGTGGGCATGTGAGATGAAAAGCAGAGATGCCCAGGGACTTACATTTTGGTCTGAGTCCAAGGGAGGAAAACATGAGGTGTGGCAGGGTTGGCTGGTTGAGGTCCCCAGCAGAGTGATGGCCAGTGTCCTTAGTTAGGTGTGTAGAACACAGGGGATGCAGAGATCCAGGTAGTCAGCTAACCTCCAGGTCACACTTTTCCTAGGTCTTCTCATCAGGAGGAATTCACAATTTTTATTTGCTAGAAGAAAAGAGAGAGAGAAAAAGAGAAATGAAAAAAAAAACAATAGAAGTAATTTTGTTGTGAAAAATATGACTTATAAATTCTGGAATCCTAGAATTTTATATATGAGCAACTCATACTTATGAAAGAGTGTCAGGCATTTGGGCTGCAGGAAACTTGCTCAAGCTACATTTGTGGTGGAAGTTTCTTGAAACGGCACACACAGCGATCAAGAAGACTGCATCCTCAAGGCCTCTGGGAACATCTATTACCCATGTTCCCAGTAGTGCTCACAGCACTTGGGTCATCTCTGTTGTTCCTTAGATCTGCACTCCAACACCATTAACATGACTGTTATTCTCTTTTGTTGCTTCTCTTTGTGCCTTTTCTCATTTCTCCTTCCACTATTTGAAGAGTCAAAGTGACTAAGAGCACAAGTTCTAGAGTCAGACTACCTGGTTTCAAACACTAAACTCTATTTCTTACTAGCTGTGTAAGTTACTTAACCTCAACCTACTCCTCTGTAGAATATGGATACTAATGGTATTTACCTCACTGGTGATTTCATATATTTAAAGTCCTAATTATTCATATATTCTAGCAATTTCTCTCTGTCCTGGAGAAAGATACTGGATGTCTTGGTAAGTTATATTACCTCTATTGTGTAGGTAACCAGTGTGTAGGTTGACCACACTTGGGTCAGATGTCTGTGCTGTCCAGTAAGAGGCCACCCTTTATTTACAAAATACCCAAGGGCCATTTTCCTCAGGAGAAGGCTGTGGTAATTTTTCTTGGGAGGTATGGTGAATGTGGCAAGCTCCATGACTAAGAAACCCATTTTAGGAGGGATTAGTGTAAAGATAATGCCTTATCTAATTAACTAAATCCTCCATCATGCTTCTATTAAAATCTGTGACCCCTTTTTCTTTCTCATTTAACTCATGTAATTACCTCAATTATGCATTTGTTCAATTATTATAATTATACATTTTTATTGAAGACATTCTTAGATGGAATGATGTCGGTGAAATGATCTCTAAGTCTCCTTCCAGTGAGGATGTCTTCATAATGATTCCTGTTAGTTTTGAGGTCAAGGACCTTGTCTTCTTGTTTGCTGCTATATCCTCAGTATTAGAATAGTGTCTGACATGTGGTAAGTGCTCAATAAATATTAATTGAATGATGAATAAAATGGAGGCTTGGGAGAGGGAAATGGGCAGACAGAGAGATCCTGAGCAATACATTTCATGTGTCTTCCTCTAATATTTAATGTCTAATGTTCTTCTATTATAAGATATAAAATTATCCATCACTCATTTTTTACTGCTGTATTTTTCTTACTGGAGCAAAATAAACTGTATGGACATCAAGACAATGAACTAAGCCAATCTCTGAGCAGTAGGAATAGGGGATGGAGATGTTTATACCTGGAAGTTGAACCAGTAATTGCCAATATCTTGAAAAACCATCACCAAGACACTCTGTAGTTGCCATGGATACTAGCTTGGTTGGCCCGAGGTGTCATTACACAGTGAGATGAGTCATGCAGAGTTGGGCTCAAATCCCAGGCTGTTCTTCATTGACTCGGTTTTTCAGCAAGCTATTTAAACTCTAGAGCCTCAGTTTCCTCATTTTTAAAATGCACAGATAGCAGAGTTGGACTTAAGATGATAATAATAGTAATGGCTGCTATATAGTAAACATTTTCCATAAATAGCACTTCTTCTTCTTAATTATTCTGTAAAGTAGGCATTATTATCCCTATTAACAGATGAGACAACTCAGATACAGAGAGGCAAGCTAATTTGTTAAGATCATACATCTAATAGGTGGTGGAGCTAAAGGCAGCTGGGGTCTGAATCTCATACCTTGACTAGAGATAATTCATGTAAAGTGTCTGGCACATAACAGGCATTTAATGAATGGAAAGTATAAAGATTACTTCCCAATATATGCTTCCCTCAGGACTTTCTCATCTTCACTATTTCTCCCCTTGTCAGAGAATTTTTAAGACCCTCCTTTCTACCCAACCCCACTTCCTTACACAACTCATGAACTTCAAAGACCTTGTAAGTGAAGTGTGACAACAGCCAACACAACTGGATACTTCCTAGTCTATACTGCCAGGAAAGGAGAGTCCATTTCCTTGATCTGAGCAACATTCAGGGGTTAATATGTATTTTATAGTGGTATGTTCCGATCCCTAACAGCTGGGTAAAAGTGGGTCAAGGAGGCTTCTCTAGGCAAGTAAACAGTGAAGGAGGGGGTGTTAGAACCTTTGAGAATCAGCATCACCTTTTCAGGTGTTCTGTGCTATAGCCATGAGAGAGTCTTTACAAAACCAAATTTGATTCTGTCCACTGGATCAAAGAAATAATTACACCCTGGAGGGCTAAAACTATTATACAGGAAGAAAGAGAAGAAGAGGGTAAATGGTGAGATGGGAAATAATTACTGTCAAAGGTGCCGGAGATTGATTGGGCGTATGATACCTGTGTAATTGAAGCAAAGTGAATGTAAAAATCTGCTGGTTTCTAGCATGCGCATGCAGGGGTCCTTGGCAACTGGTCTGTGCAGTAGGTGGGGGTCTTCAGTGTTGTCTTGTCTTGAATCTTTGCTGTTATAATATGCTCTTACAAGGCCTATTTAAGGAGTCTACTGCTGGCAGAGGAGTGGAGCAAAGAAAGCCATATTTAAAAAATAATTCCAATTATTAGTATCTTAAATTTCTCATGGCATTCTGTGAGTCTTAAATCTGCAGTCGAAGATAATGTGCAACCCTCTCCTGACCTTAAAAAGAATTTCTGACAACTGTTGAGTTTCCCAGTGTAAGCTCAGATGACAGGGTGAGTGGGCAGGAAATCCAGAGAACCTGACCTGCTCTGAGTGTGTACTTCCTCTGTGGCTTCCAGTCTTTATTAGAAGGTGGAGTTTCTTTCGGATTTTTCTAGGAACCTATTTCAGGTTATCCTTCTGGACTTTGTGGGGAATTGCATCCCAGCCAATAAGCACTGGACAAGTAAACAGAGGGCAAGGCAGGGTTGTCGTGGAGGAAAATCTAAGATCTTGGCTTCCACATTCTAGATTGCCACTCTCATGACTATGATTAGATTCAGGCCCAATCTGGAGGTGATACGGTTTGTTAAAGGGAGTATGCTGTTCTGCTCAAAGTGTAGAACTCCTGCTGGTCTCCCCTGACCCCCTGTCTTCTTCCTCCAGTTCTCCTTCTCCTCATAGTCTTGCTCCTCCTTTTCATCTGCTTCCCCCTTTTCTCTTCCTCCTCTTTCATCAACATCCTTGCCCATATTTTATTTTTCATCTATTCTACTTCTCCACTTCATATTTTTGTTTTACTTTGTTTTCCTTCCTCCATATTTCAAACCAAACTCATTGTCTATAATTTTGTCCTGAGTATCTCTTCCTTCCCCCTCTATGATATTTTTATGTCTTCAAAATACTCCTTGTTTATCACCTTTTCTGAAGAATTTACATATTTAATGGTCATGGCCCTCATCCCACCCCCCAGGGGATAGAAGTGCAAGTGAATAGCTGTTCCTCCCTATACAGTTGGGCTGACAGGAGGGAAGAAATAGAGCAGCAAAGACTTGCCCCAGGGTATCAGACAAATTAGCCTAGGCTGAGGACTGCCTACTTATCTCTGGATGGCTCTTTTGGGCCTATTCAAGAGGTTTACATTCCCACCCCCAGTAAGTCTATAATTATTTGCTTTTGAAGACACACAGATATTGTGGAAAGCCTCCCATCAGTGCTTACCCACTCACCATGCTCAGAAACTTCTCAGGAACAGCAGAGATGACACTGCAAATTACTATTAAGGAAGATTTTGATTCTGAGCAAAGCCAACAATCCGTGGTGAGAGCCAGGTGAAATATCTGAGTATCAGTCAGCAAAAGAAGAAAGGAGCTTGGGGTGCAGACTTTGTGAAAAGTGCTATGGAACGTACTGCAGCCAGAATCAGTGAAGAGGTGGGAGCAGGGTCGGGTGTTTTTGTGGTACAAAGACAAGTTTAATAGTTTTGATAGACATGTTATGGCCTCAAAACCTTAAATGTTTACTTTATATTTTTTCTTTATAACCCTATAGAGAAAAAATTTGCCCACCTATGCATAAGAAAAAGGAGACAGAGAAAGAGTTAGAATAACAAGAAATTACTAAGCCCAGAAGACCTTTTTGACATGGCTTCTCATCTCATGTAGTGGGAAGGCAGAGAAAGCTATGGCACTAAACTGGGACTTAATCAGTAGAGTAACTGAGCTATTGAGAAGGTCTAACTCCCAACCAAGGAAGGTCTATTATGCTAAGGTCAGGGGACATACACATAGGACAGGGACATCTGGACCCATATCTCCAATGGTCTTGAATTTCTAGATTCTTTTGAATCCTTTGAGCCCACAGAAGTATCCCTTTGTTGTTTGGAAAAAAAAAATGATGAGAGCTCTCCCTCGAAAAACAAAATGTGCTCCCCTCAGAATCTGCTTCATCTCCCCTCCTGGCCACTAGACCTATAACTAGCAGCCAGAAGTGTGGAGGGCCTGCAAGGGGAGGGAAGAGATTATACTTTAAAGGAACTGCGGGACTTAGCCAGCATGTACTGGAAGGATCATGGGGAGTATATACAGGACTGATAATGGGGGTGCTTGACCAAGGAGATTAAAACATATGGTTGGATAAGGGAGACTTTATTGATTTAGGAGTATTCTGAGATATTATGTGTGATACTGTGTCAAGGATCCCAGAAATATGGCAGATTTCTTACAAAGTCTGGAAGCATGAAAAATCAATAGTCCACACTGAGTGAAGATGAAATGCCAGAATTTTCACAGAAGAAGATGGAGAAATTATTTAAAGAGTCGGGGAAGTCAGCATGCAAGAATGGATAGACTATGTAAAGCCAAAAACTCAACCAGAAGAATCTGTTCATGGGAAGACCCAGAGGGTATATAGTTTACCAAGGTCACATGGAAAGCTCTGACAAGAGGGTCACAAACTTCAACAAGTTCAGGGATGGCTCTTGTTTATGGTCTGTGGCTGATGATAGGAGAAACCATCACAGTACAAAGCTCACTGATAGCAATGGGATGATTGGATCCTTAAACAGTTGAGACCAGGTGGCACTTCACAGTCAGAAGCCAGGTGGATGAAATTCTCATAAAAAACATCAAGGTTGGAATGGCAGCCAAGAAGATGTGATCTGCCAAGAATTATGAATTGTTAACAGACTGTGGCATCCGTCAGGGCAGAATAGATGTGCATCCAACAGAGGTATTATTCAACTGTACCCTCAGAAGAAATCAAGGCTGCATCATCAAAGGCTGAGGGCCATTGCCCCAGTAAAAAGTTATGGTTCTTTGCCCATTCTCTGGACCTGAGCCAGTTTTTGGATCCTGAACTCACTGATTGAAGAGGAAACAGGGATTCTGGGATAAAAGACTGCGATACCAGTATGAATCTAGCAGTTCTTCCCCAAAGGGATGTATAGCAATATACTCAGGGACATTGCAAATGGAATACCCAAATATTTCAAAGACTATTGGACACCGTCTTGGGCTTCACATTGATACCTCAAGACATGAAATATTTTTGTAGCCCTGTTAAGATGAAGATTTAAGAGGCCCACATAAAACATAGACTTTGAAAAAGGTCTGGCTCAGCAATTTTCAACCTATGTGCTGGGTTATGTGTACCACAAGAATTTTTAAAACATGAAGTACCTGACTATTTAGTCAGAGGCACTGACCTCTTTTCTCTCAGATTGTCAAATAAAAAAGTGACAACAGCCAACACAACAATAGCCATCCAGTGGGAATGAATCAAGATTATACCTTTGTTGTTATATCAGCAAAAAAATGTATTTGTTGGTATGATCAGAGTTTTAATAGTTAGTATATATGGGCCATGAGGTGAAAAAGGTTGAAAATCTCTGGTCTAGCTCATTGTTTATTCCTTGGGTTTGTGAATCACCCTGTAGTAATTTATCCTGTCCCCAAAACTATAATTAGGAGAGAAATACTTGGTAATTGGTGCGACCCACACATTGATCTTGACCAGTGGAGTTAAAGCTATTTATAATAATAAAAGCATAATATGCTAATTAGAACGGACATCCTTCCGGACGACCTTCTGGACAAAGCCAGGACTCTGAGGGAAGCCCGGGTCCCAGGTGCCTGCTTGTGGTCAGAGGGAAGCTGGTGCCGGCAGTCAGGGGAAAACAGGCCTACTTTTGCACAAATTTTGTGCATCGGGCCTCTAGTCTATAATAATTGAGAAGGTCGAGTTCAGGTGCTTAGATGGCTGATGAGAAGCCTGAAAGAAAAAAAAACACACAACAGTATGAAGATTGAGACCAAGGAATAATGGGCTCGAGTCATGTGGGTAAATATATGGGAGTGGAAACAAAATGTGAAGATCATGTGTTACTACCCATTGAGAGCATCCAGGATGGAAATTCCTTTTCAGAATGAAATGGAGAAAGGAGTCAATCAATAAGTAAATGATTATAGATATTGGGTGAAACCACAGATGTTGTCAGGGGTTGTGGGTTGTGGTGGTAGTGGTTGAGGGATGGTGTAAGTGGCTAAAGGAGCTCACAGTCTCTTGTTAGATGTGGTTGATAATCTATGTGTCATATATCTTTGATGCAGGGCTAATGATCACAGTCTGGAACTCTTTTCTCAGAGTTTTTCAGCCACCCCTTTCTGTTTCTTCTCTCTGTCCATCCTCCTCCACTCACTCACTCACTCGCTCACTCACTCACTCAGGAACTCCTGGTTCCTGCTGCACATCCCCTTATCCTGAAAGTTAGGGTGGCTTCCCTGCAGATTTGTAGAGCAGGCCACTGTGTCCCGAAATTGGATGCAGACTCTAGGAGAAATCTATCTGTGATGAGAAGCTGCGGGCTTTTGAGGAGCCAGTTATGGACCTCAGGTCATTAGCCAAGACCCTTATCACAACACATTATTGTGGTTTTGTAAAGTGTCCAATATTTCTTATCCCGTGAACTTTGCTTGTAGTCTAACTCTCACTGTGGATACATATGGAATCAAAGAGCCTAGAATCTATCACCATCTTACCTCTAACTAGCCCTCGTCAGCCATAAGTGTAGGGAGAGAGAGAGCAGTCTAAATAGTATCATTTGGTGGGTTTAGATCAGTCCTTTTGCCTCTATTCTGTCTCCATAATTAGCAATATTTTCCTTTTAGGTATAACATTTTGCTTACCCACCCACACATAATCTTTTGAAAAGTGGAATAAAAAGAAATGTCTAAAGAATCTGAGTTGAAGTTCTACCGCTGATTACTTCTGTGATTCTGGCAAAGCCACAAAACTTCTGTGAGCTGAAGTGTTCTTGGGTATAAAATGAAATGAGAGTAGCTGTGTAGTCCACCTCACAGGGATTGTTAGAAAGATAAAGGCAATGAAGGTGAGCATTTCATAAACTGGAAAGAACTATATAATTGTAAGGGGTTATTATTTTCAGCTGTTCCCACTTCACTGTAAATATTGTAAATTAAATTACCTGTCAGTTTTCTCTTTATCTCAGGACACCAAAAGAATAGGAGTTTAAAAAGAAAAGAAAGAAGGGATGATTTTTGAGAAGTTGCATGTTCTACTTGTCATGGGTAACTCTGGGCATGTGTCTAATTGGGGGGCTGAATGGACTGGAAATTGGTAGTGGGAATTGCTGGCCACTATAAATTAATCACCTTGCAGTTAGGGAGAGCCCTGGACTGTACAGTGTTCAAAAAGAGCCAAGTGCAGATAACTTCATCCATTCATTCACTCATTCATTCATTCAAAAAAAAAAACATCTAGCCAGCTTTCGGTTTGTGCTCAACACCAGGGGAGTGGAATAAAACACAGTTTCACAGAGTGGTGGCAGAGACAGGCTAACAGAACACACTTTTCTGCAGACTGTGACAAAGCTGTGACAGAGGCAGCAAGGCTAAGGGGAACACAGAGCAGGAGCATCGATATCAGATTAGGAAGCTCAAGAAAGGTTTCTTGGTGATGCTTGAGCTGAATTTAGAAGGATGAGTAAGTCTTCGATGACATGGGGGCGGAAAGAGCATTTTCCTGGAAGAGGGAACGATATGAGTGAAGATTTGGAAGCCTAAAGCAGCCTGTTGTACTTGAAGAAATCACAGGTGATTCCAAGTGGCTGTTTTTGGAGGTGTGTGGTGAAGGAAGAGAGGTGTGTGTGTAGAGGTGGGGAAAATAGAGAAATGGGGGAGGGCATAGCCAGAATTTCTGAGTTTGATCCTGAGAGCTCTGTGGAACTTGAAAACGGGGTGACATAGTCAGAAATGCATTTTAGAGAGGACAGAGTTGACAGGGAGGAATTATCCCTGGATGCAGGAAGCCCTGGAAGAAGACTGAGCAGCCCCTGTGATGGCACAGAGTAAGATACTAGCCTGGCCATGGGGATGGAGAGAAGGGAGAAGAGCTAACAGATTCTGCAGAAGCTGATAGTAGTACATGCTCTGTGACTGAATAGGGAAGTATGAGTATGATAAGTTAGCATGCCTCTCACAAGTTGAAAGGTACAGATAAGTTGGGTTTGGTCACTGAACCCCTTCTATTAGAACCTTCCTTTACCCTGTTGGGAGTATAGGTATCTGGTGATGGTCTACCTACTCTCTGGTTCTGGGAGAGAGCCCAAGCATCATCTCCAGCTCCGTTCAGTTACAGGACAACCAACCCCACCCTCCATCATGCCCAGTCCATTATTAACTCTCAAAAATCAAGCTCATATATAGAGACTTTCACAGACTGAAGTCTCCCACCTCTCTCATTTTCTGCAAGAACCCAGATTCCCTGTCTTGCTTTCCCCCCAGAGCAGTGGCTGGTGGCCCAGAGCTACTTTCTCCACAGGGCCAATCTCTCTAGCTCTAAGTCCCTCCCAGCACACATGCCATCCTCTGTAGGAAGTGACATGTCTATTTTGGTCTGGGGGTTTCCTCTTCAGACTGTGTCTGTCACGTCCCCGGTCTGTGATGCATGTATTCTAAAGAGTTTACAGGCCGTTTATCTGGGGCTGAGGCATTTATTTTAGCTGGAGAATTGCTGACATCCAGGAGCATTTTTTAATAGAAAGAAGAGTGTTAGAAAGAGGTGCCCTGCTCTCTTTTTCACAGCAGCATTTCTCTGCTGGCTGGTGATCTGGGGTGGCCTGGCGCATGTGGGAATCTGTAACTTGTGACCTGTTGCAGATTACAGAAATGGCCCCAATATCCTGGTATTCATTCCCTTGCAATGTGACTCTCTAGTTCCTCCCAGCAAGCAAGGAAGACTCTAGTTTTCTCAGGGCATTGAAAGAGTGGAGTTTTAAAGGGAAAGAAGGAAGGAAGACTCTGGAGATGTGGGGTGATTGACTTGGCACAGCTCTCAGAGAAGGCAGCTCTGGGTGTGTGCCTAACAGGGAGGTAGAATGTTCTGGATCAACCTGAGAGATAGGGAGCCATGGGAACTTGCGGGGGGAAATAAATGAAGTGCTTTGCATTTCTCCAAGAGAGTCCTCTACCATGTAGTGCCCAAGAAGAGCCAAGTGCAGAGAACTTCACTTATTCATCCATTAATTCATTAGCTAAATTATTATTTCAAAAAATGCTTACCCGCTTTCAATTTCTATCCTTCAGGCACTGCAAGAGTTGAGGCAGGATAATAGATCACCCATTTGAGTGTAATGTGGCAATTTTAGCTGAGATTCGCTGAGTCCACCACAGCCCGCCCAACAACCACCTGGAAGAATCATGAGTTAAATAAATGGTGATGTTTCAAAGCCTCTAAGTTTGAGAATGGTTGGTTGCACAGCAAAAGCTAGCTGAAGCATGATCTAAATCTAAAGGATTAGCATTTTGGTCTTTATTTCCCTAGAAAACTCCTTGGGCCTCCCTGGAAGATGGGTGATGCCAGATTTTATCTTACTATTTTTTTTTCCCGCATTTTTATAAGACTTCATTTGAGCCAAGCTGACAACATATGCCAGGGAGCAAGATCTCAAATGCTCTTGCGTGATGCCAGATTTTAAAGTAAAAGTGTCCCATGCAGTAGAACAGGGCAAGAACATTTCATGAAAGCAGAAGAAAATGCTTGGCCCATCACTGGAAGATAGAACACAACCAGAATTAATTTTTAAAGGTATGCAAGAAGGCTAGACCCCAATAACCTTTAGAATTCAGAAGCTTACAGATGTAATTAAAGATATTTCTTTAATTTTTTATTGCCCCGGGTAATAATTGATTGGATGATTTTTTTCTATAACCTTTTTATTAAACATTTTTAGCTCATAAAAACTTATACTGAGCTTATTTATCACAGAAAAATTACCTTTTCATGTCTTCTGGGGAATCTGCAAGTTCTAATAAGTTGATCAGAATGAACTGTGTGATACCCAGGGACAGTATGAAACTTTCAAAGGTTCTCTTTGAGAATATTAATATAAAATATAAGAATAAAGTATTAGCTATGGGAAGTTTACTATAGACCCGGCACTCTGCCTAGGGCTCTCCATTCATTATCTCATTCTACCATTTCATCAGCTCACAAGAGGGAGAGTCTACCCTCATTAGGGACTCCACTTACGAGGTAACTTAGGCTCGGAGACATTTCCTTAGGGAGGAAGTTAGCAGAAGGCAGCTTCGGCATCTAGGGTGTTCGCCCCTGGATGCCATGCTCTGAGCTGTCCCTTGGCACTGCTGTATTTGACTGGGACTGAATCCTCACTCTGTCATTGTTCTCCATCACTGCTCTAGGACCAGCCATTCAGCCTTTCTGCACTTCAGGTGCTTTCTCTACAACGTGCAGGTGACAACAGCAGCTGCAGAAACTGAGGGCTGAAAATGTGTCTTTATATTAGTGCAGCAGATATGGAAGCTCTCTGAGGATGTAAACCTACCTTTCACACAGTCAGAAGTTTGTTTTTGTCCCTGCAAAGATTGTCAGGGCAAACACTTAGAGCCTGGATCTCAACGGGCCTCCATATTTTATCTCTTTCCTCTTTCTCCACGCTGTATTGGAAGGCTGTTCCTTGAATATGAATGTTGTGAGCAGTTCCTGGTTCTGGTCCATTCCACTGAGCCTTAGCCATCTTTGACCCACAGAAGACAAATCCCTCGTCTAGAAGCGCAGGGATTTGTCACATATGAAAATGCAGGGTTTTGTCACACACAACCAACTAATCTGTCATTGTCCTATGAGAGATGCAGAAACTGGTAGCAACAAGGATCTCAGTGAGTGATAGTGGAGGCAAATTGTCCGTGGAGATAAATGGTACTTACTATTTGGGAGGTTCAGGAAACTCACAGATGTGGTCAGTTTATTCAGCAGGTCTCCTCTCCCTTTGAGCTTCCTGAAGAATATGAACCTGCTTTAGGCGTACACTGGATGAAAGGGATGGGTGCTTAGAAGAAATGGATGTTTTTTATCTGGGACTAGGATTTGTTTGTCCTTTGTGTGGTGCCAAGTAGTCCCAACCACTCGGATACACAGACACGCAAGCATACACACATACACTCAGGGATAGTCAGGTGTCTGCTTTTGCCATGGGGCTCAAGTTGAAAGAGCAGATAAGGAAGGGAGGTAGAAAAGTTAGGAAGGCAGACACCTGACTTTGGGGCTCAGGTTGACCTCCAGTCTTCTCTAGGTGCCTTTAAGATAGTTGTAGTGGGAGTTATAATCAAACGAGTATCCAGGGCAACAGACCCAAATCTCTCTTCACTTAAACCTGTGTACCCTCTCTTCCCCACACCCCTGCCCCCAACATACACATACCTATCATGCACATACACAGTCCCACGGGGCACGGGGACACCTAGGTGTCAATAAGGTTCCAGAGAGCTGGGCTGGCCCACACTCACTCAGTCCCTCAGTCATCTACCCAACAGAAGGTTATCCCAGGTACTATGCTGGGTGCTGTGAAGTCTCACGTCAAGATGATAGGTCTCTGCCCTCAATGAGCTTTAAGCCCTGAGAGTGCCTTGAGGTTTCGTTATACCTGGGCTTTCTATGATAATGTTTTCAGGGACTCATTAAACGTGGGGGGAAACTCATTAAAAGGGACCACTGATTTAAAGGAGGACAGAAAGTGAAAGGATTGAGAAAATGGGAGCTATTAGGGAAAGCTAGAGGAAGCAGTATTATTCAGCACAGAAGAAAAAGGCTGAAGTGATGACTTAATAATAGTAGTTAAGTGTGTAGAGAACGGACTCCATTATGTACAAATTTATCTAAAATCCTTTTTGAACCTAATTATCTTTTTATTTTACTCTGTGCTACCTCTAGAGGTGATGAGTTCCTTATGCAGACTGCTTGCTGTGTGAAATAACACATGCTTTGGCTTCTGAAATGTCTTCCTTTAAGCTTATAGAACCTCCCACTAACTCTGGGTTTCCAGCCTTGGTTATTAGGACCTTATGTGGTGTGTCCTCCCAGGACCCTGTATGATTTTGCTGGCTTCTTTCACATCTACCGACAAGTCCCTGCTTTTTCTGGAGTCCTTGTCTTTTTCTCATAGAGAAGACCCTCTAATTTTGTTACAAAATTAGCTACACAGTGTTCTCAAATTTTCCTAGCTTTTGTGTGTCGTTTTAGGGATATATGAACAACAACCAATTTATTAATTAAATTAAAGCACATTTCCCCCACATTTTAACATCTCAAAAATCATGATATCTATATATTTAAAAGGCTAAGTGACCAACTGTCCATCCGTTCTGCTGACCTACCAGCCAGTACATATGACGTGCACTGGCAATTTAAAAATAAACATTGACTCGTGCATGCACACTACATATTAAAATATTTCATATTTTAATTTTTAATACTATATTATATATACTATTTTGACATGTTATTTTTTGCAGTAACGTAATTACCGCATCAATCTTTCTTCTAATTAATTTCCTTTCAATGTGCATGAATCTGTGCACCAGGCCACTAGTTAAAAAATAAACATTGACTTGCGCATGCGTGATACATATAAAGCTCTCACTGGTGCCGATCGCATGCGTGCGTTTCGATCTGTCATTGTTGATCATGAATTTGGTTGACACATAGAGAAAGGGCAAATATCGATATTAAAATATTTATTCTAATTAATTTCCTTTCAATGTGCATGAATCTGTGCACTGGGCGACTAGTGTTCTATAATCAATGTTATGAAAGCAATGTCTCAGAGCTTAATTAGCAACATATTTTTTAGCAGTAAGGAAAGATAATGGTGTGGCTTGACTGTCACCTTCAATTTTGTGAAATATGGTATTAATATATTATTGGTCTTTGTGGAACAGTGGATGCTAAAGCACAATGGTAATGTTTATGAGATGGCTCTTGGATGCCCCAGGATTTAATTTGAGTATTTGTTCAGTGTTTATTCAGGGTCCTCCCCCTGACACACCAATATCTTTATTGTCTCAGAGATCACCCCAGCTTCTTTTCATATAATACTACATACCCATTGGTACTTAAATGATACTAACCAATACGACTGGTTAGAAAGCACCTGGAACCTGGCTTCAATTCTTCACCCAGCTCCCCAGGTATCCCCATAGGATTTCCCTCCCATTGGTTCTGTTTAGAAGTGTAGAGAAAGACTCCCTACACATCTTCCCAACTGGTTTGAACATAAAAGCTAAGACAATGTCAGGATGGAACTCTGAGTTCCTTGAGAAGAAGAATTGTAGAGAACAGCATGATATCATTATTATTACCGTGTTGACCGTGTCCCTGGAAATCTAAGCCGTTCTGGAGAATGGCTTTTCCACTAAAGAATGGCTCTTTAATAGGAGCTTAATTGGAGGCAGAGTCTGTTCTGGGAGCTTCTCGGCATGGCTCTCCTTTCCCAGGCAGATTGCATTTCCCTTTGCATAATGAGGCACTCTTTCTATTTACTGATTATTTCCTTATATAACTTGATCACTGAAAAGAAGTCACCGCCAAGACCTCAAGCAACTGACTAATAAACCTATTCCCAAGTCCAGGTGCGAGGAGCCCTTGCAGTTCCTCTCCTGCTTGCAGATTGGAGTTTGTGCACACTGTATGTCAGAGTGTATTTTGCCAGAAGGCAGAATTTACATTCCTGGCATTTTCTATGGAAAACCAGAAGGAAAAGAACAAGGGAGTGTCTCCATGGCTGGCATCTGGAAGATATGAGCTAGGATGTGAAATTTCTAGGGTCCACCTAATAATAGCACAAGTAACATTTGTAGAGCACTTTATAATTGCATATTAATTTGTTCCTCATCACTACCATGCTGGAAATAAGCAAAAAAGGTATTATCCCACTTTGTATATGAGAGAAGCAAATGATTGAAGCACTCTACTGGCTCCAAATCACAGTAACACAGGGCAGAACAAAGAACGGAGTCCAGGTATTCTGATCTGTAACCCTGGCGATCATACTGCCTCCCTTGAAAGCTGACTGTATCCCATGTCTGAGCCCTCAGGACAGCCATTGTGGCATCTGTCAATAGTGTGTACCCAGTGATTCAGGTAAAGGAACCGACAGGCTTATACTGCTTTCCTTACGTAATTTCCTCAATCATTCCATTTGTTTTGGTAGCATAAGTAGAAATGCTGCCTTGCTCCGTTATTCCTGTTTCTCTTCATCCTTGTTTTCTGTATAGAACTTATCCTGATATATGACTTCTCTGGTCTCAATATGTCTGTTTGCTATCTGTCTCTCCTATAGAAGAATGTAAGGTGCACGTAGGTATATACTGTGACATGCCCAAGACACATAGTTGGCATTCAGCAAATATTTGTTAAGTGAATGAATGAAGTAAAAGCTGCCTCAGCCCTAACCGGTTCAGCTCAGTGGATAGAGCGTCGGCCTGCGGACTGAAAGGTCTCAGGTTCGAGTCCGGTCAAGGGCATGTACCTTAGTTGTGGGCACATTCCCAGTAGGATGTGTGCAGGAGGCAGCTGATCGATGTTTCTCTCTCATCAATGTTTCTAACTATCCCTCTCTCTTCCTCTCTGTAAAAAATCCATAAAATATGTTTAAAAAATAAATAAAATAAATAAAAAATAAAAGCTGCCTCAGCCCTAGCCAGGAAGCTGAGTTGGTTAGAATATTGTCCTGTATGCCAAGGCTGTCGGTTTGATCCCAGGTCAGGGCACATACGAGAATCAACCAATGTATGCATTGATACAGCAGTGGAACAACAAATCTGTCTCTTCCTCCCTCCCCCCCTCTCTGAAAATCAATCAATAAATATTTTTTAAAGGTTCCTGCAATGGCTAATTTTTCAACCAACACCAAAGTGAACAGCATAGACTTTTATACATGTGTCACTTCACTGTAGATTTTATCTCCTTGAACAACAAATCTGTGTTCAAGGTGGTCATGGCATGTTGGAGTGTCAACCCAGCACCTTGAATTGTCCTGTCAGGAACACCATATCATCTGCACTTAATTATGCATTTACTATATTATAACCTTGGTTAGTGCATTACAACCAGAGGGAAATTAAGAGCAGTGCCAAATGGTACACCAGGGGCCATTGCAGTGATACAGTCTAGAGTTCGAAAGCAGGAGTCATATTTATGGTCTTATGATCTTCTTCCTGGGTTCAGGTACTTTCACAATGTTTTTTTAACTTCTTATATATTGATTTTTTTAGAGAGAAGGAAAGAGAAAGAGAGAAGAGACAGAGGAAGAGGAAGAGGAACATCAATTTGTTGTTCCACTTATCTATCATTGGTTGATTCTTGTATGTGCCCTGATCAGGGATTAAACCTGCAACCTTGGAGTATCATGACCATGTTCTAACCAACTTAGCTACCCAGCTAGGGCTCATAATTTTTTATAATAACTCAATGAACCCTCCAATTTTCCCAAACTTATGTAAGCAGCCTTGGTATCATGGTAAGAAAAAAATGGTTTTAAAAAATCTTTATTGTTATAAGTATTACATATGTCCCCTCTTTTCCCCCATTGACCCCTCTAGCCTGCCCCCGCCCCCAACCCCACCCTAAGCCTTCACCACCTTATTGTCTGTGTCCATGGATTATACATATAGGAATACAGGTTCTTTGGTTCATCTCTTCCCACCACTCACCCACCCCGACCTTCGCTCGGAGGTTCCAGTCTGTTCTGTGCTTCTGTATCTCTGGATTTATTCTGTTCATCAGTTTATTTTGTTCATTAGATTCCACATATAAGTGAGATCATGTGATACTTATCTTTCTCTGACTGGCTTGGAGAGTATTATGCTAAGCGAAGAAGTGTGTGTGTGTTTTAATTTTAAAAGAAGTTTTTTTATACAAAAAAAAAAAACAAAACAAAACAATACAGTTTTATGGAGGTTTTTTGGTATATCTAGCTCTCTCCTGTGTCCATACTATTTCTTGTCAGGAAAGCTTCAGGAAAAATCTCTAGCATCTCTCAATAGCATCAAATCCCTCAGTGTAGACACTGTGCTGTGTTGGTCGATGTGCTTGTTAAATTGACCCAGTGTTAATGTTTTACTTAGAACTGATGACACAGACATAAGTCAATGTTACTTATCACTGTCTTTGATCTGCTCCCCAGGATGGAAACTGCATGCATCTGCTTCCAACAGGTTGGACGGGCATCAGTAGTAAATAATAAATCATACATATAGGTCACCTGCTGATTGGTGGCAGGCACTGACAACCACCCACTTTCTTCTCAGACATCTGAAGCAAAAAATTCTCCTTCACCCATCCTTTCAAAATACTTCCCTTCAAATGTATCACTTTGTTTTTAAAGACTGTCATTCATCACTCAGTATAAAAACACAAAATCTAAACTTAACTCCATGTGCCCCCCAGGAATACGATCCCTAATTCTGAGACACTTTGGGGTATATAGACATGCTTTTGCTAAAGAATAAAATGGTTTAGAGTCCTCAAGTTATGTGAATAAATACGAATTTAGGAATCAACAAAAAGGAAGCAATGTGCTTATCTTTAGAAGCATAGTATTTTTGAGAAAGAGAAGTTCATGATCATCCATCTAATGTAATATTCCAATATCCTCTCATTACAGTTGAGAAAATGGAGACTCAGAAAAGTGAAGAGGCTTGTCCTAGGACATGTGGTTACTTAAATGCAGAAATGGTGTTTTTTAAATGTCCAGTTAATGTGATTTGTAAATGCTAGAAAAGGGAAGATGTCTGGGTCTTTGGCTTGTTCATTAACTGGGAGAAGTATTTCTAAAGTCTCACTTGACAGTAACTGCAAAGCTCTCTGGAATTATGACAGTCTTTGGAACCCTCGCAGTCTTGGATGTCACCCTAGAATGTGGTTATCTGAGCGCATTGCCGTGGGTTGGTGGAGGGAGAGGGGCATGGTGGTGGCTGAAGGGAGGGAGGAGGCAGAAGAAAATGAAGAGAGGGCACAGCCTCTGTGGTCCAGGGAGAATTAACCCTTAGTGCAGAAAATGCCTGTTCCTTGTTCCAGCTGAGTTACTGGAACAGGCATGAATGAGAATCCCTTCATCATAGCTCCCATTGGGCCTGACTCAGGAATAAAGCTTACATTATGTTCTAGAAGAGCCTTCTTCAAAGTTGGGTTAATTATGGAGGCCTCACCTGGTGGTCAGTCCTTGAGTTCAGGAAGCAGCTGCTATTTGAGGGGAAACATTTTTTTTTAAGGCATGCATCCCCAGCATAATATGCTTAAATCCTGAGGGCACTCTTGAGAGTTCAATGACCAACAGTATTCCTCATATTCACTAGACAGTTATGATAAAAATAAAAAAAGATAATCTTACTGTATTCACATGATAGGTTACCAGAAAAATTAAATTTCAGTCTCCTACTTAAGGATTACTCTCATTTTCATCTTTGAGGGCAGGCCAAGAGTAGTTTTTATGGTAGATGATAAATTGATGGGAGATTCCTCTGAACTTTGATTGGTTCATATCCACCTGACTTTGCTCGTCTCTTATTTCGTCAGAGGATCGTGCCTCCCATACTTTCTGCTCCTGGAGTTTTAGTTCTGTCTGGTTTACATGCTGAGCCACACTCATGTGTAATGTGCCTGTGGCCTGATCTGTGTCACTGACTCTCTGAAGTTTATTAAAATGTGAGTATCCAGGACTTTGAGCAGAAGGACCATCAGTGAATTGATAAAACTAGATGCAATGAACAACTCTTAAGTCTTCCTTTTTTAAAAAAATAATAGTAGAACTACTTCACCAGCGACACCATAGCAACGTCCCAAATTGTGATTACATTGAGAAGCCAGAAAGCATGGCCACATCACCAATCAGTCTGTGTAAATTAAAAGGACGGCTTACCCAATTCAACATGTCCCAGTTTCTTTGCTGGTGATGAATGTCTAGGATGTGTGAAGTGCTGCAGGGATACCCTTCACTGTAGTGGTGGGCACTGGCTGGTTTTGGTAACCCTGGGCTGATCCTAGTAGACATCCAATATGGGTGGAGTTGGAGAGAAGGTTTATCTGCCTAGATATGAGTTGTGGACTCCCTGCCTATCCTCTATAATAAAAGGCTAATATGCAAATTGTCCCCTTAACCGAGAGTTTGACCGGGAGTTCAACTGGAGTTTGACCAGGGGGTAGGGCCAGCCAGTCAACCACCTGCAGCCCCTCCCCCTGGCCGGCCTCACCCCTGATTAGCCCCCCCACCATGATCAGGGTGGGACTAGCCAGCCACCCACCCGTGGCCCCTTGCCCAGCCAGATCTGCCCTGATATGGGCTAGCCTGTGGACCCCACTCATGCAGAAATTCGTACACTGGGCCTCTAGTTAGATATATGACTTAAAGCAAGTTGTTTGTGCTCAAATTTCCCACCCATTGTCCATAATATAGGAAGAATAATGTCACTATTACAGAGAAGTTGAAATAATTAAATGTATTAATACACATAAAGCATTGGAACAAATCCTGGGCACAGTTAGTTGGAGCATCATCCTGTACACCAGCGGTTCTCAACCTATGGGTCATGACCCCTTTGGGGGTCGAACGACCCTTTCACAAAGGGTTGCCTAAGACCATTGGAAAACACATATATAATTACATATTGTTTTTGTGATTAATCGCTATGCTTTATGTTCAATTTGTAACAATGAAATTGGGGGTCACCACAACATGAGGAACTGTATTAAAGGGTGACAGCATTAGGAAGGTTGAGAACCACTGCTGTACACCAAAATGTTGTGTGTTTGATTCCCAGTCAAGGCACATACCTAGGTTGTGTGTTTGATCTCTAGTTGGGGCGCATACAGGAGATAACCGATCAACGTTTCTCTCTCACATCAATGTTTCTCTCTCTCCATCTCAAAAGTTAATAAAACATATCCTCAGGTGAGGATTGAGAAAAAAAAGAGCAATTCCTGATACATAGTAAGTGCTAAAAATGTCATGCTATTATTGCCAATTTGATCAACCTGTTTAAAAGCAATGTTGAAGAAGGAGCACACCATGAAAATTAATCATTTTCTTGGCTTTCATGAAAACTGCTCCACAGTACAATAGAAAAATCATTAACCTAGAAATTATTTCCAGCTGTATTATCTTGGGCTCATTACCTTGCTTTCTAAGATCCAGTTTCCTGTCTGTAAAATGGAGCAGTAATATCTACCACATGGCTTGTTACAAGGACTAAATGACATCATGGACAGGGTGGGGCAAAAGTGGATATACAATTGTTTGTATGGAAAATGATACAGTAGTTAGTGTATAATAATACAACAATAAACTCTGTGTTTCACAGTCACACTGTAAACACTTTGCCCCACCCTGTAGCGCAAATAAACTGTGCCTGATACAGAGTGATGGTTCCTGTCTGTCACTTCCCAGTTCCTGCCCAGTCAAACTGAGTCAACTGGGAAAGAAGGCAATGTTTTTGAGTCACAGTTTTCAAAATAAATGAGAAGGAAAATGTATTTAACTATTAGTCTAGTGACCATTTATTGAGAACCTACAAAGTGCCAGTCCCTGTGCTGGCACTGGGGCTACAATGGAGAATGGGCCCTGCTCTCGAAGAGCTTGCATTATACCCAAAATGGCACTTTGATTTCAAGGTACAGAAGGAAACACTGGGGATTAACATCTCACAAAAGAGAAGATGCAAGAAAATTTTTGTTTGAGAAGGAAGTTGCCTTTGGATTCTTCTGTCTCCTTGAATTGGACTGCCAGGCCCCATCATCCCACAGCACCTGTGCTAGCACGTCACTCTCCACGGAGAAAATAGAAAAGGGAACCGCATGTCACTGATTAGGCTGATTTCAGTGTCCCATCTGTCTTCATGGCTCAAGATGTTTAGTTGCAGTTCCAGAATCTTTCAGAACTTAAGACCAACTATTGGTTCTCACTAAGAGCTTCCTGGCTGATGTAGCAGAAATTTGAAAAGGTGGCTGCATGCCAGAGTGCTTTGTAGAGCTCAGAATCACGAAGTTTTTCTCCTGGGAGCTTAAAGTTTAACTTCATCAAAGCTGTCTGAAACAAAATGAGGAATTTATAAGAGGAAAAGCTGATCTGTGGGAGAAAGGCATGTGACAGTGTGGAAAAAGTACGATTTTGGAATTGGATGGACCTGGAATGAGGAAAGTGGTTAGAGGTATAGGCTCTGCGGTCGGGAATACCTGGGCCCCATCATCTAACTAGCTGTGTGACTTTGAGGGTGTTACTGAACCATTCTCTGCCTCAGTTTCTTGATCTGCAACATGGGGGTAATAATGACTTTATTAGGTTACTGGAAGGACATAATTCAATTAAGATCCACTTAAAAATGTTCCAGTAGAGAGGAAGGAGGTGCTGTTTCGGGATCATTCTGAGCAAGCAAAGGAGGGGGATGCCTTGTAGGGAGGGATGGCAAAAGGAAATATACCGCATGTTTATTGAGTACCTACTATGTGTTATCTCTTTCCTGTGTCCTGGGGAAAGAGGAGATACAGGGTAAAATAAAACATTAATTGGGTGTCTGAGTGCCAGACAACTTTCCCACATTATTTAATTACATCTCCACAATATCCTTAATAGATGGTGACTTACATGATGTGTAATTTGCAAATGAGGAAAAAGTATATATAGGTATTAGATGACAGAGATAAAACTCAAATGCTAGATGCACTCATTCCCAAAATCCATACTCCTCTTACTCTTCAAAAGATGAACAAGACCATCCTGGCCAGTGTGGCTCAGTTGGTTGAACATTATCAAGGGCGCCTAAAGATTGCTGGTTCTATTCCCAGTCAGGGCACATACCCAGGTGGAGGGTTTGATCCCCCCTCTTCTTTCCCCTCTCTCTAAAAATCAATTTAAAACATTTAAAATTAAAAGATGAACAAGACCACATCTTTCTTCCAATGAGATCATGGTCTAGTATAGTAAAAGCACTATGATTATGTAGATGGCATGAATTTCAGAGTTACAGACTCTGCTATGGAAATAAAACTTTTGTTTCTTTATATCTGAATTTACCGTAATTATTAAATCTGAAATGCCACCAATGGGAGACATTTTAATCTTACTTATTTAAGGCAAACTGTTACATCTATCATTTTCCTCTCACACTTTTTAGACATTTATTCAGTTTGGGATTTTTCACTCTCCCTTAACCCAAAGGTGGTCTAAATTCCAAATACTCCATTAATTCGAGTATTTTGTCTATGGCTGTTTTCTGATGTTGCTCATCTTCGCTGAGGAGCTTGCCTACCTCTGTACCCATTATTCCTCTGCTGATGTTCACCCAAGTGAGCATCTCACCCTCCTAGTTACAAGTCTCCTTCATGACACTCACACCAATGCCCCTTCTGCATTAGGCTTTGTAAAATGTGGCACTTCTTCCGAAAAATATTGGATTTATTACATAAATTACCCCCCCACCCCCACCCCCACCCCGGCTGTGACCTGGGCTCCACTTGAAGAGCAGAGAGCTCCCATGTGCCTCCATTGGTCATTCTACTGCCCTATCTACCACTCTTCCTGAGCGGCTTTACAGGTTCCTCTTACATCTGGGTCTTTCCCACAGGGAGCAAGAATCTTCGGGTCAAGGATATGGGGAGTCTGGCACACATCTCAGCACCTGATACGTGGTGAGTGCCCAATAAGTGTCTATTTTAAAACAATCTATGAACAAATTTACAAATACTGAAAAACAAAACAAAACACAACACTGAAAACCCAAGACTGGTCTTCCTGGATGAATGTTAGTGATACCCAAGCATTCTTTAATTGTCTTATTTTCACTTTGTTCATCTCAAATGAGAGAACATAGTTTTAAGTTAAGGAAGAAAGGTAGAAAATCAACAAGATTACTTGGGAAAAGAAACAGGAGACCAGTATTGAGCACTGACTGTGTGAGACCCAGTGTTAATTCATCTGCATTGACTCTGTGAGCAAGGCTTTGCCTGTGCTGATCAAGTTATGATGAAAAAAAATATAGCCCCAATTTTTCATTCTCTTTTAGTTCAGAGAGAATGATTTTGGACTTTTTAAACATGCCTTTTACTAAATCTCAAGGGAAAACACCATGACAAAGTATCTCACTATGAATGGAGATATATTTTTTGAGAACATCTGTGTTAAATGCAAAGCTGGGTGAGATCTTGTTTCAAAGTGGCTTTGATGTGACTGTTTATAAGTGCTGCATTTTGAATCAAACTCACTAAATCCTGAAGCCCAAAGTGTTAATTCTAGCTGGTGGTTCTCTGGCGAATTGTGCCTCTAGTAGGAAATGATGTTGGAGAGTTAGTATAAGCAACCATGCCTGAATACCAAGCAATAACTAGGTAGAATATCCAGGGGGGGAAAGGGGAGAAGGGAATAATGTTTATTAGAGCCTCATTACAAACTTGGGCATCTTAAATCATCTCATTCTTACGGCAAGTTTTTAAGAGGGCCATTATTATACCCATTTTACAGATGAGGACAATAAAGCTCAGAGCATTTAGAAAAGGTGCTCAGTTAGCAAGTGGCAGAGCCAGATTTTGCACCCGAGGTCAACGTGTGGAGGGTTTAAACTTGCTGGGAGGCATAGCCTGAATTGGAAAGCCAGGCTTGATGTTCAAAAAACCCAACTGGACCTAAAGCACAGGCAGACATATGGCCCAAGCAGAGCTCAATATCTGGGATCAGAATTTGTGTGGAGATGAAGCCTGATGGAAGGATTCAGGCAAAATATAAGAAAAAAAAGCAGAACGAGATTTCCCAGCTTGGAATAGAGTGCCCCAGGGCTTTGTGCACTCCAAAGAAATATCTGCTGCACTGAGCACTGATCCTGGGGCACAAGCTGTCTGCCTCATGCCTGGGTTTGAAGCTGCTTTCTTGGCATGAACAGGGAAGGCAGGTAAGTGGAGGAAGGAAGGCTCTGCAGATGCCCCTCCTCTGAGGAGGCCTCATACCTTCATGGGTGACACAAAAGTGACTTTGATGAAATAGAGTAGCTTTTGCATTAGAAATGGAAATGTGGGTAAAAGCTTGTCTCCAAGATAGGAAACAGAACTGTGGAGGTCAGGGGCAGGGCAGGCAGCGCCCATGAATCTGCCTAGCAGCAGGAGATGAGAAGGAGCGAGGTCAGGGATAGAACTCTTGACCTGGACTTAGATGTTTCAGAGGGGTTCAATGAGGATAGAGTGTGGGGTGTACTTTACCTGTCAGGTAACTGATAAAAGGCAACATTTATATCCTGGATCTGGAAGGTATCCTTCATATCACCTGTAAAAGCCAATAACTTCCATTGTTCCTCAAGGGTTAGTGACTAAATAAAGTGAGCGACCAGCTTCTGTGTGAGCTGGTTGTAATTGGGAGAGTGTTATCATGTGGGTCATTCGCTATAGAAATGGGGGTACAGAAAAGATTAGGCTTAGATTCAGAAAGGAGTGCTCTCTTCATCCTTTGTTGGCAACAATGGGGAGCCTTTAATTTGAGAATGACCTAGTTTTTATAAAAGTCTGAATTCCCCAATTTTGTCTGGGGCTGCTGTGAGTTTTCCTATTTAAGAAATGAGATGGCGCTGCCGTTTCCTATATCTAATAAACAGGTAAAATAGAGGAAGCCTGTCCACCAGGTCATTTTTTAAAGCCACAAGACAAGCCCACAACAGGAGGCTTACCTGGTGCCTCCTATACTTAGTAATGTGAGTGTGAGCCTTCCTTTAATGGCAGCAAAGCCACCACCCGAAGAAGAACATGCCTTGGCCTAGGGATGGGAGTTTCAGTTTCCTATGAAACATCTGATTCACAATCCAGTTTCTTCCCTGCCCCAGGCGGGCATGTTGCTGTAGGTTTTACTGGAGGTGGGGGGGGGCGGTCCACTCCTCTGGAGTGTGGGACCACTGTCTGCCTCCTGGACACCAGCAGAGCTTCAAGTCCACAACAGGCATGTAATGGAAATGCTCTGGCTCCTTACGCATCTACCACAAGCATCAGGTTTTATTAACAGGGAAGACAGCCTTCTAATGAAATATGGCCCTTAACTTCCTTTATATTTGGTAATCTCCCAAACTCTTTATCCAAATGAAGCATAAAGCCCTTACAACTGTGTTTTGCCATTGCACTGTCCGAGGAATATATTCATTTGCAGTAACATGGCATTCAATGGAGTGGAAAATAAGCTCTGAAAATGGCTCTTGCCACGAAATTGTATCAATAAATAGGAAAAGCCCATTTAGATTTCACTGACCAGTCTCCCCATGTGACAGAAATTAATATGGCCAAGTGGTTGGTGACAGAGGCTGGGCAAGCCATGTGTCAAGGCCTGCCTGGTGTAGCTAACTCTTTTACTGTTCACAGAGCCAACTGAGAGTGTCTTTGTGGATATGTGGGGGACAATGAGGGGAGGTAGAGAAGCCTGTGGGGGTGAAGCAGGAGGAGAGGTCTGGGAAGCACCCACTTGTGGGTGTATTGACCAAGTCCTTACTTTTGTATCTCTGAGTCTGCACAGACTGAAACCTCTCCCCAAAGGTGTCTAGCCCAAGTTAAGAAAATGAAAAGCAAGCTCACCTTGTACTTCTTTAAATCAGTGTGGTTTCTGGCTGTTAATTTCAACACACCATATTCTCATAATAAAATTCTAGCAGACACATCCGAAAATAAACACATGGTTGATCTGTGGCTTATCCATGTGGAGATGAATAAAACATCAAATTCAGGTGTAAAGTAGCCAATTAGAATGTTAAAAAAAATTGTGAAAAATACAAAGGCTGGTGATTGATGATACAGAAGGGAAGTTACATTAAAAGTCAGAACTGACACTTCCTGCATGACTTTGGGGAAACCATATAGGGTCTCTGAATTCAGTTGCCACATTTGTAAAAATGGGCCTAATGATGGCTGTGCTGCTTGCTTCTCAGAGTTGTTATAATTCAATGAGATCATGTATGTAAAGTGATGGTGATGGTCTGTATACATTCAAGGTGCTCTTAAGCTCCATCAACTCAGCACTGTTGTTGAAGGACAGACAGTGCTAATGGAGGTAAATTACACCGTGAGTCCTACTCCTTCGTGCCCCAGAGGCAAAAGGAGTTGGAACTCAGCATCTGTGGGGCTGGATCCTAGTACAGCCCCTCCAGCAAGTCCTCAGGCAGCCAACTTAACACCTCCCCTTTTCACATCTGTACTGAATTATCTCTAAAATTCCTTTCCAGTACCTAATTTTGTATGCCTTAGATCAAAGAGGTGTCATAATAGAAACCCAGATGGTAAACTAGGAATAAAAGAGCATATATTGTAATTTCTGAATCAAAAAGATCACAGTTCTCTTGTAATTTGATGTTAAGGGACAAGGTCAGGGAGGAAATTTTGTAATGATTTTTAGAGATCTATGCTCTCTAGGGCAAACTTGTCTTGAACCAAAATCACCGTACTGTGCTGTTACATGAGACCTTCACATATACTGTTTTCAAATCTCCATTTGAATCATCTGTCCAATGTCAATGAAGCTTTTTAGATATGGTAGACTCGTCTCCTTTCCAGATACCCACTGAGATTCTAAAGTCTTGGCGAAGAAGTAACAACTGTTTTCTTTGCCCACTGCCACCCTGGTAGAAGCTGACTATATTACTTTGTTTTCTTGCCAATAGAAGTGTCTTGGGGGCCTTCTCTTATTCCGGATATGCAGAATAACACACAGGAGAGAATCCCAGTCTCTTGCTTGTTTACTAAGCCCCTCCCCTCCCTCTATATGCATGTCAGGAAGCCCTGACAAGTAGTAACTCCGTAAGGCACTCAGCATGAATGAACCAGGCCACCTTCTGCCTCTGTATGCTCTTGCCAGACTGCCCCTTCCATCCTGCAGGGTGTCTATCTGCTGCTTTTATTAGTCAGAGTCTAGCAGATGATTGCACAGACTTGTAGCAGGTGGAACATGGAGGGGAACATTGACTTGTAGTCTGTGTCCCAGGATTGTGGGTGAAGAGAGTCTGTGCTATGTTTCAGGCTTCCACTTGCCAGTTATGCTCTTGGAGAAAGTGCAACTCCTCAATCAAACTTTTAAAAAATGTATCAGTGTATAGTCAGGTCTTAGCACAATGTTGTGGTCAGGACCGAGATACCAACTTTGCCTGCTTTGTTTAAACCATCCATGGTATCTTGATAGGCCAGTCATTATTCTTTTGTGTGAATGAATGAAGTATGAAAACTTTTTTTTTGGTAAAATCACAAGGGCAAAATAAAGCCAATTTACCATGGCTCAGCATCCCCTGTCTCTATGCAGAGGAGAACACTGTCAATAAATTAGTTTTTACAAACATGTACCTGTATATAACAGGATGGTGAATGGGTATACAGCTGAGGAGTTATTGGGGACCTCCGTGCAGGATTTTCTAGGAAGCAGTAAAACTGACCCTGCTGCTCTCACTCTACAATTCTCTCCTCAAGATGTATACAGAAGAAAGTAGAGATGTGATTTCTTGGCTTAGAGAGAGAGAGAGTGCTGTGGGTCTTCTCTTCCATCTCCCTAGGGAATCAGAGGGTTGCTTTAGTCTAATCCTCAAGCCAAAGGAGGAAGGCTCCAAGAGAACCACTTTTATATTTGGAGGGTGTCTGCAAGAAGAGGAGACTGGTCTCTAACTCCCTAATCTGCTGAGGGAGTGGACTTGCTGATCTTCACTGAGCACCTATTTGAGCGAGGTGAAAAGAGGTTTGGTCTGACAAGGATAAAGGAGTTTTCTATGCCTTAAGCAGATGTGGAAGATGGTAGCTTGAATGCTCTTATTGTTACCCTGACCAAGGCAGCTAACTTCCAGAAGAGTAGACCCTGTCAGCAAGAGAAGATGGTTTGAACCACAAGGAACGAAGGTCAGAAGAAGTCAACTCGGAGCTTTTCATCTATTTCAGGAAGAACTCACTCATATTACTTAAGAAAGATGTCTGCCAACTCAATAGCATTGAAGGACAGGTGATGTCAACCAAGGGAGGACCTCAAAGGCACAGAGATTCCAGTTTTACCTCTCTACTCCAGTGCCATGGAGGAGAGACAGAGACCTAGAGAAGGGAGGAGGAATGGAAGAAGCAAAAGAATAGGCCAGACGTCACCCCTACTCCAAGAACCCCCCAGCCAGTGTCAGGCTAGAACAAGATTGGAAGAAGGGTATGAGACTGATGGTTTAAAGTGAGATAAGTGGATAAGACTTAACTGAAGTGTTTAATATGTGAAAGTGATCAGAAATCTATGGGATCTCTTCTGCACATCATTAAGGATTTGAGATTCAACACAGTTATAGGCAGTGATTGAAAAAAATAATAAAACAATTATTTGTATCCCTGTTAAATCAGATTTTTCAAAAAATCGGTTACATGCAGAAAGATATAGTATTGTTTGCATGTTTTAGCATTAATAATGTCATAATCTGTATATCACACTGTAGCTTGCCTTTTCTCACTCAGCAATATGTCTCAGAGAACTTTATGTGTCAATACACATGGGTTTTGTTGTTATTTATAACTGCTGCATAGAATTCCACAGTACAGCATTCTTAGAGTTTATTTTTTTAATTTAATTTATTTATTTTCAAGAAAAATGATTTTAAATATAATAATGTTATATGCAACAAACATTAATATTTCAAGAAAAAATATTTTAAATGTTACATGCAATAAACATCAATATTACAAGAAAAAAGATTTTAAATATATATTACTAAAACTGTACTAACATAGTATAATATCACAAAAGTTGTAGGAAATATTAAAAATTTGCAAGTAACAGGATTACTTCTATTATATTCTAATATAATATATTTTTCTTCCACTCTGGCTCTATTTTGGTTCATCAGTTTTAGAGTTTAGTTAGGCATTATGTAGCTGGTGGATTTCGGCTTCTGTGGACTAATCTGATGATTGGGCACAGTTAGACCATAAGAGAGGCCTAGGGTTGGCATTGATCTCTGCAGTAGGGCCATACCTTCTGAACGGATGAAGAACTTTCCCAGGATTTCTGAATCCCCAGTGGTCCTGAGAGCCCGGGTTCTGAGTACGTGGGGATGGGGGAAAGTGTCAGGACAGCTTGCCTGGGGATACAACTGTCTTCTCTCCATCCTCCCACATATGGTTCTTCAAAATCCTCATCTTCCTGGGGTAGAAGCAAAGCCAGTGATTTCAGCTCAACACTCTGTTTTCTCACCCCAAATTGAAATGAATTCATTCCTTCTCCTTCCAATTTTTGGTTCTGTGGCAATTAACCAATAATATCCGGAAAGTACTTTGAAAATCTTGAAATCGATATTTATTAGAAACTCAAGAATTTATTTATTGAAACAAATCACCGTACCACTTAGATATAATATTTCATATACATTTGTCAAATACATATATTTTAACCTTTAATTTATGTTTTGAAAATAATGCATACTCAAACAGCAGGGTATTTTTCTGGTGATACTTTGCCTCATTGCCATTAATTACTGAACAGATGTAAGGGTATCCAAGTAACTATATGCAATATTAAACATACAATGCTGAAGACAAAATATATTAATGATTTCACTTTTTTTTGGACTCTAGTCATCATGGTCAAATATCCATAAACACATCTTAAAATTGAGTGAGCACCTCCTCCTAATTCTAAGAATTTTGTTTTTATTGGCCTTTTACAGCCTGCTTTATGAAGCTTTAAAATGAGAGCATCACATTTTTGTCCAGTGGAGCACTTTCTGAATATCTGTCTGTCTTCTCCTAAGAGTAGAAGAATCTGGCATCGTCCTTTAGGGCAGTTTTCATTGATTTGCCAATTGCTTTTTGTCTTTTGAAGGTTCTGTTCACCTTCCAGAATCTTTGTGTTAAGTTTTTAGCAACAAATACATTATTGTTATTGTGCACTGATCCAGTTTGCCTGATGGCATGACTGTGTGTCCATTCATGTTAGAAAGCTTACTGCTCTGTATGTGTCTCCCTGATTGATATTCTAAGGTAGGCTCTGATTGGCAGGTGTCAGTGAAGTCCGCAGGATTGTTAGTGGGTATTTACACAGTGAGAAAAGACCTTCTTTCTCCTGTAAACTTGGCCCTCAGATGAGCCACCTGCCAGTGGTTTATAGCTTTTTATTTTTAAACTCAGAGGAAAATATAAACAAAAATCACTTGGTGTATCTGACAATCTTCTGTTAGAAGGATTTATAGACTCGCAAAGCTCCAGGGAACCTAAGAGCCCACCGATCCCAATCCCTGTTCTTCATGCAGGTCAACAGTTGGCATCCCAAATAGACTGGCTCTTTTCTCTTTCCATAGCTTTTAAGAATAAGAAATTGTATTCCTCACTCTGGGTGAATCATTCTAATATTTAATAGTCCTCATCTCAGGAAGTTTCTCTTTTAACCTCTCTGAGAAGTAAAGTTGGTTTCTTGACTGTATGCATCCAGGCTGAGACTGGGCATTGGTAGGTGAGTTAAGTTGCTACCTTTGAAGACATTACTTTTTGACACACATAAATTTGTGTTTCTATCATTTTTGTGTTTTGTTTTTCCAGTACTTTATCCGAGTGCCCACCATCAGATCTGGAAAAGCACCTTTGCTGTGCTGCTGGGGGCAGGGCAGGTCGAAAGCTAAAAGGGCCCTCACAATTTCCTCACCACAAGTGTGTGTGGAAAAGATAGATGGCTGCCTTTGCTTCTGATAGATGCCCATGACTGAACATCTGTGAGAGGAATGGGAGGGATGCACTCTGAGGTCCCATTTATATCAGTAGGAAGTCAAATGTCCACTTCTGAACAGCTTCCATGGAAGTGAGGGCAGTAGGCTCTGCAAGTCTGAGGCCTCATTCGCCTTCCCGCCGCCACTTTCCTCACGGCTTGATGTTAGGCGGAGCTGGCTCTATCGTCCCATCCTTTGCAATGAGCCCAGCCACCTAAAGTCACTTAGCCAGAGGACACGGTCAGGCCAGAAAAATCCTGATTTGGCTCCTGTCCTGGGGACAGAATGTGGCCTTTCCTTTCTGACATCTTAACCCCTTGCTTTCATGAGTTCATCTCAGGGAAATAATCCTAGAATTGATATATAATTAATGATGAAGCATAGAGTTTGATTGATACCTCAGCTTCTTTTTTTAATTAATAATTTATATTATTAGTATTAGGGATGCTTTGCCCTCTGGTCCCGATTTATTCCCAATATCCAGGTAACAGGCTATAGGAATGGTAATTTAAAGTTGCTCAGAGCCAAAACCTGTTTGGCTCAGTGGATAGAGCGTCGGCCTGTGGACTGAAAGGCCCCAGGTTCGATTCCGGTCAAGGGCATGTACCTGGGTTGCGGGCACATCCCCAGTGGGGGGTGTGCAGGAGGCAGCTGATCAATGTTTCTCTCATCGATGTTTCTAACTCTCTATCCCTCTCCCTTCCTCTCTGTGAAAAATCAATAAAATATATTAAAAAAATAAATAAATAAAGTTGCTCAGAACACTTCCAATAAAAAGGAATTGAAAAGTGTTATAGGAAATGTCATATACTCTACAAAAGACTAGAGTATTTTTAACTGAGCATATTCCTTTTGAGCCAAGAGTTACTGCCTCTCTTCCAGAGCTCAGCCTAGTCAGAGAGGACCTTCACAACATATGCTACCTAATGTTAGATAATGCTATGGGATGATATTTCAAATCAGGTACCCCTGTGTTGAGTCTTGAAATATAAGCAGGATCCAGTTAGGTAAAGGAGAAAAGAAAAAGGACCAGGGAAGATAGTAGAAAGAGAATGAGTAGCTTCCCAGGAATTTTGAAATTGTCCAGGAATATAGAGAACATGGAAGAGAATGATGAGACACGGGCAGTTTCTAACGCATTTGAGAGTTAGTTTGAAGGCAATAGTGAATCATTGCAGAGCAAGAACATCAGCATATTTGTGATTTTAAAACTCATTGGGTGGTGAGGGGAGAGGTTTGAAGAAGAATGAATTGATGGAGACAAAGCTTGAGGCAGGGAAACCATTTAGAAGACTATTGAAATAATCATGAGCTAGACCTCAAGAAGTAGTAGCATTTGTGATGGAAAGATCCATATTGGAGATGGAGTTTGAACCATATCACAGAGGAAGAATTAATAGCATTTGATTGGCAATAGAAAAAGAAGGAACTCCAGGTTTTGGCCACAGAGGAGAAGGCACAGAATTCAGTTTTTGATTTATGAATTGTGAGATGTGTATGGGATATCCAGGTGGCAATCTCCAGCAGGTCTAGGCTTGCTATGAAAGTCATCAGCATATATCTGTAAAAGATGCCATAAAAGTAAGTGAAATTGCCCAGGAAATGTTCAGAGGATATACTTGTCCTTGCTTTACTCTAGAGCAGTGGTTCTTAATCTTCCTAATGCCGTGACCCTTTAATACAGTTCCTCATGTTATGGTGACCCCCAATTTCATTGTTACAAATTGAACATAATTAAAGCATAGTGATTAATCACAAAAACAATACGTAATTATATATGTGTTTTCTGATGGTCTTAGGCAACCCCTGTGAAAGGGTCATTTGACCCGTAAAGGGGTCGCGACCCACAGGTTGAGAACTGCTGCTCTAGAGCATAGTTCTCTAGGCACTGAATATGGTGTTCAGCATTTATAATGTCATTTTCTCTTGCACAGTGGTAGGCAAACACTCTCACATTGTTATTCTGCTGCCTGGACTCTACAGACTCTCACCTTCTGTTATTACAGTTGCTTCAATATTTCATGATTTTAGTATTCAAGATGAAATGGACAAATCTATTCTTCTTGATGGCATAAATAGATGTCTTAATTTGGGTGTTAGCCATGCTCACATACCAGAATAAAATGAGATTAAATAAAAGCCCTTCCGCTGTATTCAATGCCTCTGAGGCAGCTTCACCGGTGACAAGTTCTTGCCTTGTAACTAGATATGGAGGCAGTTGTTTCACTTTTCTGTCCCTCAGTACCGAAACCTGTATCACTGCGTTGGGTTCCACAGAATCGTCCTTATCTGTTCGCCCCTGACCGCTTGTGAATTGCCGTGACTGTTTATAGAAAGGGAGGTGGGGGAAGGAGGGGCTTTTAAAACTGAATTTTCTAAGGCCTGACGAAGAGTAAATATTTTTAGACTAGAAAAAAAACAATAATTCAGAGCAGCAAATGCATGCATCTTAGTGTTCTGATGGCTGAAATGTTCTAAATGTGGAAACACCACAGCCGCCTCTGTGCCTGTCTCCTTGCCACATCTCAGGTTCCCTTTGAGGCACCGGGATGGAGGGTGTTCTGAGCACCAATTGCTTACAGGTTTCCCCTTCTCTTCTGAAATACATTCATGCTAGCAGGTCTCCTAGTATTTAAGATGCTGCCTTGTTGTGTCAAAGCACATTCTAAGCAGAAGCATTTGCATTCTGGGTACTAACCTCTGCATGTTGAAAATGGGAAGGCAGACATGCTTCCTAATCTATTAGGATGGTTGGGATGGGATTCCAGGCCCATTTATATGCTATTTTACTTGTGTTTGATATGAGATCCCGTTGAAAGATGTTAAATATATATGTGTTTATATGAGAGGTGAGTTTGCCCTCATTGTGTAGATGATTCTACCAGTTCTTTGCCTTCTTTGATTAGTGAAGACTGGGCACAGCCCTGCCTACATATGTTGGGGGTGGAGGGGAAGAATGGAGTTGCTGATGTGAGCTGCATTCTAGTGACTCACCCTGGCTAGTTTGACTTTGGGGACAGGGCTTCTGTGCTAATAAAAAATTGCTGCCAATCAGAGTGTCCCTATTGAAGGACCTAGTACACTGTGTCCAGAAAAATCTTAATTCAGATGGCAAAAGTGTCAGGGGAAAAGAGTTTAATGGGCTAATTGAACTATAGAGGGAGGTAGCTAACTGGAAGCAGGTGGGGGGAGGGCAGAACAGTTTTTAGATAGAAATGAGTCAAGACCAGTTCTGGGAAGGGATGAGCCATTTATTGTGGCAAAGGAACATATGGACTCATTTTGGAGTTCAGAGTGGTCCTGGAAACAGGAATTAAAGAATTGTGAAAGTGACTTCCAGTTTTGAAAGGAACTGGAACTGTGTCTGATTTGGTACTTGCACCTAAACTGCTAACCACATAGGTTAACAAATGGTTGACTCCCTGCCACCAAAATGGAAGCTGGTTAAACCAGAAACAGAAGCCTGGCATTAACAGTGGCATCCATGCCAATTATGACTTCCGGCAGCTTTCCAGGCTCTGGCATTGCCAGAGGCATTGTTTATGCATATCTACATAGATTTTTATATACATTGTAGTCACAGCAGTGGGTCAGTGCAGTGACCTGAAAGCTAAGAGCAGTCCCAGTGAATAATGGTCTTTCCTGACATAATTCCCAGGCTTATTATTTTTTACTTTATGTTATATGTACTGTGGTTATTTGCACTGCTGTGGCAGGGCATGTTTCAGATTCTCTCTCTCTCTCTCTCTCTCTCTCTCTCTCTCTCTCTCTCTCTCTCTCTCTCTCTCTCTTTCTCTCTCATAAACACATACGTACCCCTGCAGGTAACCTGGCTTGGAGGCAATAGACTTCTCTAGATAATCCAGAGTTTTACTGGTATAACTCACCACAGTGCATGATGTGTCCTGCCTTAGAAGAGGCCATGCGCATCTAAACAGGTGGTAGTTCTGGGTCACCTAGACCTGGTGTACCTCCGAGTGGCCAGCTGAAATGGGAAGGTCAGCTACATAGACCAGGACATTGAGGGGGCAGGATAATTCTGGGAGCTGGAGTCAGAAAAGGTAGGAAAACCACTACAAATCCTTTGCCTTGAACTGCATCCCCTTTTGCTTGATCTCAGCCCTCTGGGGCAGCTGTTACTCTCTGTCTTAGGGTAGGTTTCCTCAAAGCGGAGCCTGAGTCAGGGATTTGAGTGCACTTGATTTATAGAGGGGCTGTTCTCCAGAGAAAGTGAGTGAAGGCTTAGGACAGGGGAAAGAGCTAAGCAAGTATTTGGTCTCAGCTTGATCTCCAGTATGGGGGAAAGGCAGCGACCCAGATGCTAGATAGAGTCATTGGGAAAGGTCTCCATTGTGAAAGGGAAAACCTGTTTTTAAGTTATTTCCCTTCTAAATGTCCAAGATGGTATAAATACAACGTAGGACAAAAGTAGGTTTGCAGTTGTGAGCACATGAAACAGAGGTTATTCTTGTATTATTATTTCTCAATAGTTGTATTATTTTCCATACAAACAACTGTAAACCTGTTGCTCCACCCTGTATACTGTCCTCTCTCTTACTAATTTGGAGCCCATGACCAAGGAGATGGTCCTCATTCCCAACCCTGAGTTGCTCTGGGATGGTGTCTCAGAGACCCGTTGTCCTGATAGCTGGTTCCTCGGCTGATATATGTGACCTTAGCTCAGAGGTTACTCCTTAACATGTTCTGTCCCCTGAGTAAGGCTATCCAAGGCTATAACAACAGCTATTTCCAAACTTCCTATGCTGCCTCAGCCAGTTGCTGACTCCAATACTTTCTGCATCTTATTTGTTAGTGTTTAAAGGAATAATTATATCATGTGTCCAGAACAACCGATTTAATTTAGGTGTGATGGAATTCTCTTAAACAAACAAACAAATCATGAAATGATAACACTGGCCTCAACAGAAACTGGAACCAGGTCCACTTTGTTCACTTGCACATTTTGTGCACAGCCCAGCCGAGGGGGCAAGTAAGCCCTGGAATCAAGCCCTTGTTCTGTTCATCAGGCTGTGCTCTTTGGCATGAGGTCATGTCTACCCAGAGGTGCCTTCTGCACACCTCCAGGGCTAGGTCCTCCCAGAGGCATCATTTTTCTGATTGATCCCCTCAGAGGAGCTGCCCACATTTGCCTCTCCTCTGCTCATCCTTGCTCTTCTCGTTCATCAAGAATCTCACTAATAGGGCTTATGTGAATGAGATTCTCACATCTCAAGCATATTTGTAGGATGTGCCTCAGTAGCTTACCAAGTGTGATAATTGAGTTGGCATGGCAATAGCATCAATGTTGGTGTCATTCACAGTCATTAGAAGATCTTTAACACTAGTATAGGTCATTCCTGCGATTATGAAAAGAAACAGCATAAAAATTGGGGGGATGAGATAGTACAGGTCAGTAACTATAAATCAGGGTCTCCTTTAGAAGAATGATTGCTACATCAAAGGCACTTAGGCACAGATTTGATACTGAGGGGGAAAAGTGAATTTCAATTGACAAGAGTAACTTGAGAAGCTCTTCAGATATATAGAAAAATGGGGGTGAAATGAGAAAGGAGATTATGAATGTAGACGATAGAAGACCGCAGTTTTGCCAGATAATAGGAAGTGCCTCTGAAAAGGAAACCCAAGCCTCTGGAACCAGATTAAATGAGAACTGAAATTATTAAAAATGTTCCTTGATTTGAGAAAAGATCTCACATCGGAATGACCAAAATTGCTCTTGTATAGATAAAATTAATAACATGATTTCTATATCCAGATATAGTCAAGCATAATTTCTGAATTATAAAGAGAGAAAAATCCTATTGGTACCCTGACAAAAGGAAGAAAAAAATGGAGAGCTATCTCCAGAGGCATTAATATTAGGCTGGTGACAACTTATTTTCTTCAACATTAAATTCTAGAAGATAATGGAGCAACACCTGGAATTTGGGTAGCTGTGAAAAGAAAGATTATTAGCCCAAATTTTATATTCAACTGAATAGATATTCAAAAAAATTTTATGTAGGACTAGTAAGTATACTGCCCATCAATTCTTTTTGAAGAAGTTAAATACATTCTTCAACTGACTAATGAATTTTTAATAAATACATGAAAAATCTTTATTAAAATACAAATCTTAATACAGAACTGCATTGAAAACACTTTGGAGTTAATGGAGTTCATATTTATGGTTTTGACTATTTTCAAGCAATCCCAAAGACCTATGATATGTAGCATAGGTCTTTAATTGTGTTGAAGTAGAAAGGTGAAGAGTAAATCACAGAGCTAGATAGTACCTCAGAATGTGCATCTTTATATATGTAGTGTTTTCCTTAAACTCTCCTAACTGATTAAAAATAAAATTATTTCTTTGTTAAAATAATGACCATCAATGGAGAGAAGAACAATAGCAGATATCCAAAAGATAAGTAATGGTACAAGGATATGCTCAGTAAACACATACTAGATATGTGTTAATTATTTTATTCTATAAGTATTTATTGAGCACTTACTATATACTGGCCATTGTCCCAAACCTGAGGAAATGATGAATAAAACAGATATGATACAGGCCCTTATGGAACAAATGGAGCAAACTCTTTTCACAGTTAAAGAAAGAAATGGTTACAAACTGAAAGGTGATTAGTTCAAGAATATGGGTGAGGATTTACTTTAGATAAAATAGTAAGAAAGTGTTTAGAAAAGGGGGTTTTCAAGTTGAGTCTTGAAGGTTGAGATGTTGCCTTGTGGAAGTAGTTGGGAGCCTAGCATACCATACTAGAGGCCTGGTGCATGAAATTCGTGCACTGGGGAAGTTGTCCCTCAGCCCAGCCTGCACCCTCTCCAATCCGGGACCCATCAGGGCATGTCCAACTGCCGGTTTAGGCCCGATTTCTGCAGGATCAGGCCTAAACCGGCAGTCAGACATCCCTCTCACAATCCAGGACTGCTGGCTCCCAACTGCTCGCCTACCTGCCTGCCTGATCGCCCCCTAACCACTCCCCTGCCAGCCTGATCGATGCCTAACTGCTCCCCTGACAGCCCGATAACCCCCAACTGCCCTCCCCTACCAGCCTGATCACCCCCAACTGCCCTCCCCTGACAGCCCTATCACCCCCAGCTGCCCTCCCCTGCCGGCCTGGTTGCCCCCAACTGCCCTCCCCTCTCAGCCCGGTCGTCCCTAAGTGCCCTCCCCTGCTGGCCTGGTCGCACCCAACTGCCCTCCCCTGCCAGCCTGGTCACCCCTAACTGCCCTCCCCTGCAGGCCTGGTTGCCCCCAACTGCCCTCCCCTGCTGGCCTGGTTGCCCCAACTGTCCTGCCAGCCCGGTCACCCCTAACTACCCTTCCCTGCAGGCCTGGTCACCCCCAACTGCCCTCCGCTGCTGGCCTGATTTCCCACAACTACCCTCCCTTGCCAGCCATCTTGTGGCTGTGGGTGTTGCCATCTTTGAGGGCATGGCAGTCAATTAGCATATTTCCTACTTATTGGCTGTGGGTACCGCCATCTTTGCAGCCTGATGCTCAGTCGTTTGGTTGTCCCTCACTAACCCCCCTGCCTGCCTGGTCGCCCCACGCAGTTTGCTGCTCAGTTGTTTGGTCATCCCTCACTAACTCCCTGCCGGCCTGGTCGCCCCACGCAGCCTGTTCGGTTATCTGTTCGGTTGTGATGGTCGCTTAGGCTTTTATATATATAGATGAATTTTGCATTTGATCAGTCTTAAACCAATAAGCAGTGGAACAGGATGAGCTGGCTTACATTTTGAAAGATCACTTTGTCTGCCATAAGGAGAATGAGGCAGAGGAGGGCAAAGATGGAATCTCTATTCCAGGTGAGAGATGATGATATCCATATGACAGGTAGAAGAATGGCATGGAAAAGCTGAGTAGCAGTGGAGAAAAAGAGATAAAGTATTCTACCTTGGGACATAAATCAGAGATATCTGTGAGACATTCAGATGGAGATGTTAAGTGAGTAGTTGGGGATGCAATACCTGAGGTCAGAGAAGTTGAAATTACAAGTAGAGCATATGTTCAAAACCATCAGGATATAGATGACATTTAAAACCATGAAAATGAATGATGTCATCAAGGCAAGAGAGTGTGGAGAGAGAAAAAGACCAGAATTGAATACCAAGTACAATGCAAAACAGGGCAGACAGCAATTCTACTAGGCTTATTGGAGAAAACTCTTACATATAGTTATTGTGGAAGGTATTTGGGTTCTCTATTGCATTCTAGGTCAAGGCCCAGAAATCTAGTGGGACCAAATATTGGACTTTAGCCCTTGTGCTGTGGGACTTTTAAACTCTCTGACTGAGAAAGCACCGACCTTCACATGGCACCATCAGTGGCCTCTTTTTAGCACCATGGCAGTTTTGCTCTTTCCCAGTTCTCCCAGCTCTAGTTTATGATTGATGAAGCACCAGCCTTGCTCCTACTGTGAACAAGAAGCTGAGATCTAAGACATGGAGTTGCAACTGTATGACATGGTGATTTACTGGCAATATTTCCTACATAAGCATTTTTGGTTGGAGAAACATCAGACCCTCCCATGCATGGTTTGATCAGGTTCCTGGGATCCATACCTTCTGGTTGACTGGTATTGATTGATGGAAGCTATGGGTTATAGCCAGTTTCCATGAATCTTGGCCAGAGTCTTGAAGAAGATGAGTCTTGATTCTCAATCGACCTTCTGATTCCAAAAGATGGTGTCTTTGCACTATATCCCATTGTCGGAAATCTATATCATTTCAGTCCTGAGAGCTGTGAGACCAATCACTGACATCATTTTAAGAGACACTGGAAGATGGTTAGTAACTGTCAATTGACTACTCCTAGGAGGAAGATCCTTTTCATCTCAGGGATACAAGGAAGTCCATTCATAAGAATGGCCAGAAGGGGCATATTTTTCAGTTTGAAAAGTATAGCTGAGTCATTATCTGCAGATATAGCCCTGGAGTTGAGAAACACCTACTAACATTTTCAGCATTACCGTGCAGGCTCCTCCAATGACACCCAAGAGAGGAGACATCATGAATGCCTTGCTCAGTCTCTAGTCCTAGGCTTCATTGATGGTTTATTATTAGAATACTGAGTTGCGTAATTTAGTGGAGTTTTCCAGAAGAACCAGAAGTGAACAAAGAGGTTGGTGTTATCAGCACACACTCAAATGGCTACCAACTCTCTCCTAGCACAGCCAATATCAAATAGCAAGTCCAGTATCATAACAGATTAGTCGAGGAGGTCATCACATACGAGAAACACACCAAAGAACTCATAATGACCAATGCAGAAATTTTCCTGGATGTATACACGCTCAGTTATTGTGTACACCTATTTTATCTTTCATGATTTTAGATGTTTCCCTTAGAATAAACAGGGGTTTTTTCCTTCTTCTTGAAGTATCCTTACTGACTGTCCCATACTGGGGGACAGTCATCTTGGCAGGGGCCTAGGAGTTATCCCATCACTGTTCCAACACCAGGGTGTTGTGATTGTTGAATGCACTTTTACACTTGAGATGAATAAAGTGGCATAGTGTCAGTACATGGAAAGCCCATGGTAAGGAGTCTGAGTCCAGAAGTTCAGTCTCACATGGAATAAGGTAATAGTAATGTGGGTTCTCTTGAGTCATCTGATTGGCTGAAGAAAGCAGTGCCTCTGAGTCGTGTCTTCCCACTCCTTGGCACTGGGTATAGTCTGGACTTCACAACCTTCTCAGGGAGTCAGTGCAGTCACAGAAGTGTGCCTCTAATAAGCAGAATCTAACTGGAAACTGGTGTTTAAGTAAGTCTGAATAGGTGTTGTACCCTTAAGTAGAGATAAGAGCAAAGAATCACAGCAAAGGTCCAAAGCTTAATAAATAATATCTGATACTAGAGGCCCAGCGTGCACGAAACCGTGCATAGTTAGGGTCCCTAGGCCTAGCCTGGCCTCCGTCGCATGGCCTCTGCCACCCTGCGATGCTACGTGAAGCTCCCTGCCCCAGGCCCCAGGATGCTCTGCGGTGCTCACGGCCCCTCAACTGCTCCGTGAGGCTCCCCCCTCAACGCCCCTCCCCCACAACTGCTTCATGAAACTCACGGCCACCTGGGTGACTGCTCCACTAAGCTCACAGCCACCCCACAAAATAGCCCGCCACCGCCGCTTAACAGTCCCCAGTCCCGCCCTGCCGCCAGTCCCCGCTCATGGTGAGTGGCTTGGGGGCCGGGGGAGGAGGGGGACCGAGAGGTGTTCCATGCACTTCATGGTGACTGGTCGCCCGTTCAGTCGTGACGGCACCTAGTTCTTTATATATTAAAATAGTCCAGCCCTTTGGATATTCAGTGTCCAAACACTGAATATCCTTCTATACATAAGTAACTTTTAAATGGTAGCAATATCAGCATCATGTACCCACCTAATAACATATGTTTACATATTGTATGAATAATGAGTTACTCTTTCTCCCCCAAAAAAGGACAGATACAAAATCCCATGTATACATGCATGCAGGTTGTTCATTCCTTTCCTAGCACAGCCAAAATTCCTTTTGATATTCTGTAATCTAAAGACCAACAATGACTATCAATATACCATACATCAGGTAGTAGGGGAAGAAAGAATCCTGAAAATGGCGTAAACCATTTCTACTCACATGTGGTCAGCCAAAACTAGTCGTCTCGGCCAGAATCTAGTTGAAGTCAGCTGGGAGAGCTGTACCCAGAAACAAAAGAAAATTTGTTTGGTGATCAATAGCATCACCTCTGTCATACTCAGCAGAGTGTTTTAGGAAAGAGGGGCTTCTGATTAAACACGTATTCATCTCATTTCCCCAACATGGGAATAATCTTCCAAAGTGACAATAAAGGAGTAAAGAAGGTAAAAATTGAGAAGGGAAAAGAGATTGGGAGGATGAAAAACTGTGAGAAATGTTAACAAAATTTGGAACATGGAAATCAGACGAATGAGAAGTGGTAAATGTTTGAAAAGAAGATGGATGACAGAGAGAAAATATATGATATTTCCACCCACCCCTGGCCCCCTGAGAACCTCAGGTATTGGAGGAGTGAGATGCGTTGTTTGGTGTCCTCACAGTAAAAATGTGTAACAATCATAAGACCTCAGTGGCATACAGTTGTTGGCATGTCATAAGATGAGCTGAATCACATGTGCATTTGTGGGTCAGCGGGGGCTTTTCTCAAGGCTGGGCTTGGCCGGGCTCCTCATGTCCCACTTCCTCTTCCAAAGGCCTGCGAGCTAGCAGTCACATCTTTTTCTTGGTAAGGACAGGGGCACAGGAGCACGAGGGAAAATTCCAGACCTCTTAAGGACAGGGTTCAGAACCAGCACACTGTTACTCATACCCATTCTGTTGTCCAAGGCAAGTCACACAGCCAAGCCTGATTTCGAGAGCTGGGGTAAGATTCTGACTCTTAGTGAAGGGCTGCAGAGTCACATGGCAAAGGCCTGGGTGCAAGGAAGGTGAAGAATTAAGTCCATTAATCCAATCTGTCATAGCAGGACTGCGAGGATGAGCCGAAAGCAATGAGAGGAAGTCCAGGGAAGAGCAGTTAGAACCCCAGATTTCTCTCTCCAATCCCAGGAGCAGCAGGAGATAGTGGTGATTGTGAATAGAAGGGGAATAAATAAATGTCTGCATTTTGAGGAGTAAGGGACCTGCCTTCTTTCTGTGTGTATCTCCAGCAGGTCTGGAGAAGAAATTGGTAGTCTTTTCTACAAGAACTGAATGGACCCAGAGAAAATACCTATAGATGCTCACTGAGGGCTGAATTTGGGATGGTGCATGGAAAACGAAGTCACATTTTATTTATTTATTTATTTATTTTTATATGTCTTTATTGATTTTAGGGAGAGGAAGAGAGATAGAAACATCAATGATGAGAGGGAATCATTGATTGACTGGCGCCTGCACCCCCCCCCCCCCCCCCTTACTGGGAAGGCGATCGAGCCCACAACTTGAGCATGTGCCCTACTGGGAATCAAACCAGTGACCTCTGGTTCATGGCTCAACCACTGAGCCACACCAGACAGGCTGAAGTGACATTTTAAAACAAACAGTCATTAATTTATATACTCACATAATTAATAATTACTTAGTAAACAATAATTAATACAAATAAAAATAAGATAGTAGATGGAGGAATGTGTGGATTTAACTAATATTTTAAAATACATTTTATGATGCAAAAAAAGATAGGGCAAAAATGAAAGATTAAAAATCTTTGAGCAGATAAGGATCTGGTGTCAGCTAGAATGCAGCACATGCTCTGGTGTAGCTGGAGACTGCAGGAGCCTCAGCAACATGTATCTGTTCAGACTTTGAAGATTCATTAATGTTTGTTATTTTGCAACATCACATCTCGAGATATATATATATACACATACACACTCATAGGCACACATATAAAGCATGAAATCAACATATAAAATGCTAGCAATGTTTATATCTATGTAGTGGAATGCTTTATCAAATAAACATGCATTAATTTCAAATCTGGGGGGAAGTGTCATTTATCCATCTATTTATTTATTTCCTTCAGAATATGGATGTTCCTGGACAGATAGACTACCAAGGAGGTAGTATGGTTTACAATACCTTGTCTTTTTAGGAATGAGTTTGCCTGAGGAGATGAATGGAAGGTTTAACAGAATTCCAGAAAAAAAATACAACTCTATCTCTTCCCTTCTTGGGTGCCCCCAGCCCTTTCTTCACTCCATGGAGGTTGTCTCAGCCTTCCTCTCACTGTTTCATAGGTTTTGTCTCTCATTCCCCCGGGCTATTTTTGTTTTGCCTCCTCCCACTGCCTGATCCATTTTCAAGTAAAGAACATGATTTCTGAGTGTCCTACTTCATTTTTCTGGTCCCCCTGTGGACCAGCCTGAATGCGTGTTGTCAGAGAATTATGGTGCACTGACTGCAGGAAATGAATTAAATTGCTAACAGATCATCTTCTCTTAGAACACAGAAAAAAATGCAAATAAACTGGCTGTGTTGTCTCAACTCCCTATGAATGCACTTTGGTCAGCTAGGAGCCCAGACTCTGCTTCTCTGGCTCTCTGGCTTCCCTCTTGAGCACTTGACCCAAATGGACTTGGATTGGAAACTGCCTCTGTTCAGCCATGTGACTTTGGGGAGGTTCTGGTGTTCTCTAAGCCTAGGAGTCCTTCGTGGTAAGATGGCATAGTAACTCCGAATGCCAGGCTGGAGAACAGCTGCCCCCATCAGAAGAGGGGTCCAGCAAAGAGCCATTTCCCGTCTTTCCTCCTACCTGAGCTTCCCACTATTTCTGTTTCAGTTTATTTCAGTTAGCAAGCCACAATGGTCCTGTCGCAACAGGAGGAATGTCCTGCCTTCATCTCCACAGTTGAATCTGGGCTAAGCTCAGACAGGCGGGGACTAAACACAAGGCTCTTAGCCAGGGGAATGACAGCTGAGAGCTTCTCTGATAACAAAACCTTTCTCAATGAAAATAAACAAACATATAACAACCTGCTTGTCTTCCACATCGGATGACCTTAGGTATTTATTTCCATCCTTGGTGATCCTAATATGACAGGTTCTTTTTAGTTTAACCTTGTTTAAACCTCAAGCAACCCTGTGAGATATTATCATCCCGATATCAATAGAGAATAAAGTGATGGTGATGTTCAAGCATCAGACAGTTGAATGCTACTTCAAGCTTCAGACATTTGCTCTAATCAGGAATCTGTACTACAGCTGGCTTCACTGAGAAAGGCCCCTCTCCAGGGCAGCTCCTACAAGCTTCAGCTATCTTCAGTTCTGATCAACACCAGGCACGTTGCTAATTAGCATGCTGGAGTCAAAAGTGAGTTTTCATTTGTGAAATTAGTGGCTTGTTAATCAGCATAATGGGTGTTAGAAATGAGCTTTAATAGTTCAAGTTAGAGGTAATCAAGACATGGGAATTGGCTAAAATGTTGTAGGGACATTCTCTCCCATATAAAAACAGATATAAGCGTCCAGCAAGGGCAATAGGCTCTACCTTTGGGGATGGTGCCTGATCCTTGTATTTGATTCTTCAGCAGTGCTATTTCCAGCCCATTAGGGCAAAGGATTTCTGGATGTCTGGCCCTGCTTTGGCATATGATCCTCTGCTGAGTGAACTCCTCATGCAGTACAGTGGTCAGAGCCCTGCAAGCCCAGTGAATGCAGACTTCATCACACTTACAGAGCAGGTGTATAACTTGCTTTGTGCCGGCTTGTTAATGGCATCATGTCTGCATACGTGGCAAAATCTGATCTGAGATTTGCTCTCATTACACTTGGTAATGAGGTTGTGGGAGCAGTAACTGATTCACCCATTTGAGCCTTTACAATGAACCTAAGAGTTGTGCAATATTAGACTGGACTTTAACTGCTGTATCACCAGTGAGCAAAACAGTGTTGGGCGCAGAGTAAATAAATATTCCTTAAATATTTGTGGAATAAATGAATGATTCCAAAAATCTGACATATTTCTCTATTCCTCCCATATTATAATGTCCAAACCCATTGCAATTAGAAAGGCAATTGAGGAGTGATATGTCTTTCTGTGGGAGATGCTCATAATCACCCATTCACTGATATAATTAATTTTTCTTGCATGCCTTCTATCAATCAGGTGAGGATGAAACTATGAAGCAAGCCAGATAAATGTTCTGCCCCTATGGAAATTACCATCCAGGGGGAGTTATAAACATTAAATAGCAAGTGACAATTATAGATTGCGATGGGATTCATGAAGGAAAAACCAATAGTGTACCATTGAGAGAGAATGGCAGTAGGCCATTGTAGGAGCTTGTTAGAGGCTGCATCTCTGAGGAGATGACCATATGCCGAGGCCTGAGGATGAGAATGAGCAGCACATAGTAAAGTGGATGGCAAGTGCAAAGGCCCTGAGGCAGGAAAGAGGACTAAAAGACCTACACGGTAGAGGGGTTCTGAGTGAAGGGTGAAAGCCATGTTTGACAATGAAAGGAAAGGCAGAAGGTGGGCAGCTAGAACTTACCCAAGGTGTCTTTAGTTAGAGGGCAGTTGTGATGGTTGAGCTAGAAATGATGGAGGCTCGGACTAAAGTGGTGGCAGGAGAAAGGGAAAGATGTAGCCACATTAGAAATATATTTTGGAGGTAGAATCAATAGAATTGAAGGAGAATGGAATGTGTTTACCCAGGGCTAGATACATGACAGATTTTCAGTGCCTTTGCAATTACATTATATCATTGGGGAGAAAGGAAAAATAATATTTTTCAGAGTTCTGGCTTTCACAACAGGAAGGGAGGAAGGGCATTGCTGTTTCCTGAGAAGATGGAGAATCCAGAAACATCTTTAAGAGGAAAACTTGCTTCTGATTTGCACAAATTAAGTGTGAGATGGCGGTGACCCTTCATGTTAAGTAGACAGTTGAATATCTAAGGCCAGAGTAGAAGAATGGTCTGGACTGGAGATAGCAATGTTGTATCTAGGTGGGAATCTAGGTGGCATTTAGAACCACAAGAAGGGAAAATGTCACCCAGGCAAGACTAGCAAAGAGAATACATCCCAGAGAAGGTGCTCGGGAAATCTAATAGTCTCAGGCAATTCGAAGAGGAGAGACTTAGGAGGACATTTGACCGAGGTGAATACGAGGAAATCCAGGATGATATGGTACCCTGGGGACAAAGAGGAAAGTTTTCTAGGAGGAAATTTGTCAGCTAGGTTGAATGCTGGTGAAACGCTCAGAAAGATTAGGAGAGAACAGTGTGGGTTGCATTTGGCAACCTGGAGCAGTTTCCGCTGAGTAATGGGGATGAACGTCAGCGTCGAACGAAAGTAAGTTAGAGATGCACACAGTGGAGACAGCTTGTGTGGAAAACCCTTTTAAGAAGTTTTATTGTGAAGGGGAGCAGAAAAATGGTGCAATAACTAGAGATGTGTGGTCGAGGGAGAATGTATCGATCTTTTTTTTCATATGGGAGATTATAGAATTTGCTTGATAGTGGTGGGGCTGTTTCGGTAGAGAGGGAGAAACTGTGCAGAAGAGAGAGAGGAGAATGCCTTTAAAAGACAACAGGGGACAGGATCTGAAGCAGAAGCACAGATATTGGTTGGCTTTTGGTAAGAGAGTTTTTATTTTACGGAACTCAGGATGGAAAGAGTACTTCTATTTTGCTGCTCAGGCCCCAAAGCTAAGAATAATAGTGAGTAATACCCCTGAATTCTGAAGTGAGACATGGCATCATTTGTGCAGGGCTTGGAAAGATGTGGACAAAACCTCTTTTGCACATTAGTCCATCAGCCTACTCCAGGAAATACAGGGGAAGCTGGGAGTGAGTGAGAACTCTCAGGAGAAGCGGTTTGCTATTTCCCTGGATGAGAGAGAGCAGAGGCGTGTTTTCCTTTCACTTCAAGCCAGTGAGGGGAACGCTCCATGGGACCACTTGGGAAATTTGATTTGTATTCCCTGTGCATGGGGCATTCAGGGACCTACCTGATTACACCTGGAAAAGTCTACATAGGAGATCTATGTGCAGTGGTTGGCAGCAGTGGAGCAAAGAGGAAATGGCCTGTACTTCCAAAGTCATCAGGTTCAAAATGTTTGCTTGTTTGTCTTTCCTGTGGGCCATAGGTAAGCCCCACAAAAAGTAGGTAGCCTTGGGGCTTCTTAAAAGGAACTTTCTCAATAAAACAGCCTGGAGAGATGAGGTGGCACAAGAAAGAAAGTTTGCATTGATGAGCCAGAATCCAGAGGATGACAGGGAATCAGAAAACTCCCACTGGAGAGGACTTTCCCACGTCAGGCACCTACTATGGGAGACCTCCAGTGGGGAGATATGTGAAGGGCCCACAAAAAGATTTAAATCAGGTGTCTGACACACAGAGGCCCTAATGCCATGATGCTAACATGCCAGCAGAGGAAGGCTGTGGCCTTTCCTCTGTTCACTCTCACCCAGAGTAGGCAGAACAGCATTTAGAAAGTTGAAAAGAAGTAAAAAAGAAAAATAAAAGTAGATGTGGACACAGGAAAAAACCTTTCTATTTCATTCCAGGCTTCTGGACCAGGGGTGTCTCCAGCTGGTGTGTGGGGCCAGCAGTGGGGGGCACTTAAGTTGATCAACAGATTGGAGCTTTAGTATCAAAATAGATTGGACTTTCTTCATACTTTACAAGCCAGGTTTTCCATTAATGCCTGCGAGTGATGGAAAGAATGAGCTGATGCCTAAGAGTCCTTTTTAGGTGGGGAGAACAGTTTTACAGAAAGAGGGTGAAGGGTCAGTGGTGAGAAAGAATAAGAGTTGCTTTCTGCCTGTCCCTTGCTCGTGCCAGCTTATTCAGCAGTTTATAATTGTTTCTATCTTAAAACATTGTGATGTTTATACTGTTGTAGTCCAAATAAAACCTGTGTCTGACAGTTTATAAGCACTGCCATATTTCCTGTTCTATCGTGCTTAAACCAGGTTTGCACATTGAAAAGCATCCAAAAACCTAGCAAGTCGCAAAAATAAATGACTCAGGTCAGGAGCAATACACTACAGAAGAATGAGGCCTGGAGACTGCGTGGCTTCTAGATGCTTTAGAATCCATCTGCCAGTCAAACAGCACAAATAGTTTACTATTTAATAGTGAATAAACAGCCTACTAGTTTATGACTTTTATGTTAGGTGTTAAATACAATTCTCCTCCTATTCTGGACATTGCAAGCCTACATAGCAATGAGTGTGGCCCCGGGATGGAGACAGGGTACAAGGCAATGTGACATGCCCGCACCTCACATTCATACATATTAATAAGCTAATGGCATTTATTATGTAAGTGTAGAAATATGTTGAGATTTCCCAAATCTATAATTTATAATTTCTTGTCAACATTCTTGGCACAAATAGGACAACAGCAACTTATCATCTTATCATTCCGAGCAGGATAAATGAGGGAAGAAAGAGAGTGTGCGTCACAAAACTCCTTTCGCCGTTCTATGCCAGGTCCTGGTAATGAACATAAATGCAAGCCATTTGCTTTCACAAGGAAAGCGTTTTTTACAGTTCACTAAATAGTTACCGAGCGCCTACTATGTGCAAGAAAATATTAGGAGATCAGTTTTGACCAGAAGGATTAGAACCCTCTGGTGTATAATCTTGTCATTTGGAATTATGCCTGTGTAACAATATGCTAGCCTCAAGCAAAATATCTTGTCAGCAAAATGTGAGCTTCCTCTACTCAAACCAAGACATGTGAGAGAAATATAAAAACAGAGTTTCAGAATGAGTATAGTCATATGCTAGAGAAAAATGTATTTCATTAAATGTTTGCTTTCAAAATGATTCCCTGAAAAAAGAACCCAGGATTCATTTCTTCACATTGTATTTGAAAATAACTACAGAATGTTGGGTGTCAGAAGGGTCCTCAGAGGCCATTCATACCATCCTCCTACGTGGAGGCAAGTATTCTCCTTAGAGGAATGCCCTTTCCACATGGTTCATTCCGCCTAAGCTTGGCCCTCATGATAATTATAACCAGATCCTGGTGCTGTGAGTATTTCAGACCAGATGCAAGTAAGTGCTGAATCTAGACAGATCTGTGGTTCTGGGCAAAGGTCAAGGCTCTGGTTATATAAGACATGTGGACTTAAGTCTGAGAGTTGGTCTGTAATCAGGAAATAACCAGTTATAATGATGAGATGAGGCCATCAGTAGAGGACCAAGGTGGTGCTGGTTGTGAAGTCTCACAGCAAGAATCAGAATCTAATCAAAGGAAAGAGACCTACAGTAAGAAAGAAAAACATTCCTGACCCCCTGAGAACAAGGTGTTGACCCAGGAACACAGTAAAAGCTTAATAAGAGTGCCCAGAAGCCAAACCTTGAACAGCCAATAAACAGCTCTCTGTCCTTCCCCAGCATCAGTGCTGGCCTGGGTGATCGTTGCCTGCTGGCGGGTTTATGTTGCTTTTCATCACCCAGAATAGGAGAGATATAGGAGCAGTAAGGAGCAGTGAGGGGACTGTGAGATTCTTTCCATGGTAGGAAATCTAATTTTTAATAACAGAATGACTTCCTCTTTACATACTTTATTCTTTTGATTTTCATCATTCCACCTTCTCCTGGTTTTTATCTTATCTCATTAGCCATCCTTTTACTGACTCTACCTTTTCTAACTGATCTCAAACATTTAAAGCTTCCAAGGCTCTGTTGTGAGGTCTCTTATTTTAACCTTCTCTCTCTAGCCCCAGGCTTCATGTTCCATCTGTTGTTGATGACTCCCAATCTTTGTTTCTCCAGCCATGACCTGTTCCCTGAGCTACAGACTCCTGTATCTAACTTCCTACATGATATATCCACTTGTGAGTCAAAATAGGCTTTAAGCATAAGCTATCCAAAACATAACTGAGTCCTGTCTATGGGCCACAACCTGTTCCTCTCAATATTTCTCCATCTTAATGAATGGCCGTCCATCCAATTGAACAATTAAACCAAGAACCTAAGAGTCATCCTGATTCTCCCTTTTCCTCTCTGACACCACCATGCTACCAACATCCAATTCATTAGCCCCTCCTGCCATTTCTATTTATGAAATGTTTCTCTATAGCATCACCACCCTGCTCCAAGCTCCTGTCCTTTGGCCTGTGGAATTCTGCTCTAGCATTAACTCCTTCACACTCCATTCCATGCCCAATGGCCAGAGGAATCTTTTAAAGTATAATCTAGATGATAATTTTACTGCTTCAAAAAATCCTGTCCAAAATATACACAATAGTTTTTCATCACAACTGGAATACAATTCATCCCCCATTCACCTTCCTTCAGCCACACTTTCTTGTCTTTGGTAGCCCAGGCTCAATACTAAGTGATGGCCTCTTCACTTGCTTTTTACCCTGCTCAGAAAGCTCTTCCTAAGACTGGCTTCTCTTCACCGTGATCTTGAAATGTCCCCTCCTTGGAAAATCTTTCCCAGGACCCAATCTAATGAGCTCTTCTCCAACCCTTGTGCTCTTCTCCTTGGTCACACTCCATCTTTTTCTACTGTACTCCCTCACTGTACTCATCAATATTTAAGTCATTTATTGTGTTGATTATCTGTCTCCCTACCACTAGAATATGACCTTGAGGAGAATACAAGCACTGCCTTGTTCCCTGTGCTTGTACCTAGAACAGTGCCTACTAAACATGGGTCCTCAATAACTATCGAATAAATGTAAACTCTACTTGAATATGGCTTCCAATCATTGGTCTGCTGGAGATGGGTTCAATCAGTCTATTGTTTCTTCTATGTGTTGTCCTTTAAATGTTTGGAGTAAATTTTTATTATGTATGAAAATTCCTGTGTATGTGTGTGTGTGTGTGTGGTGTATGTGTTTCTCCTGGATAAATATCTGCAGGCATTTAAATCAACTTCACTATCCAGGTCACTCTGTCCTGGAAAAACTCCAAGAGGAGATTCATTCAAAGTTCATTCCAATGGTGTCTAAAAAAAACTTTAAGGACACCAAAAATAGGTAGTGGGGAAAAATGCTTTCAGGTTGAAATGAACATTTTTTCCTGTAATGCAAAATTTAAGGCAGAGAAAATCTTAAAAGATTTTTATTCTTTTTTAAAAATATATATTTTTTATTTATTTCAGAGAGAAAGGGAGAAGGAGGTAGAAACATCAATGATGAGAGAAAATCATTGATCAGCTCCTCCTGCACACCCCACACTGGGGACTGAGCCCACAGCCAGGCATGTGCCCTGACCAGAAATCGAACAGTGACCTCCTGGTTCATAGGTCCATGCTCAACTACTGAGCCAAGCCAGCTGGGCTTTAGTCTTCTTTTCTATAGTGAATAACTCTCCCCCATAGCCCCCAAACAATCAGCCTAAACATGTATTATTTCCTTCCTTGCTTACTATGAATAGCAGTTTGAATCTGAGAAAGAAATAGATGACAGGTTCTCTGCTTGTATTTCTAGCCCTGGCCTCACCCCTGAACTTCAAACTTGGACATCCACTATCCTATTTGGCATCTCCACCTGTTGTCGCATGGGCATCTCAAATCCAACACATATCCCAAGCCAGACTTTTCTTCCCCTCTCCCCAAACTTCTTTGTGCTTTTATTTCCAGTGCCTTTAAATGATACCACTATCCAACTTGTCATCTAAGCCCCAAACTTCAGGTCATTTGAAATTCCTCTTCTTGCTCATTATTCACATCAAAACAGTTTTCTATTGTGAAAACGGCTGTTCTCTTGACCTTTGTGGTCACAGCCCTGGCTCAGGCCTTCACAATCTCTGGGTTGTAGCCTCCTGAACTGGGCTCCCCCTTTTCCTACCTCCAACCAACATTCTCTATATTGCAGTCATGACTGTCAGAGTGGCTCCTTGATGTGGGGCCAAGCCTCCAAGCATTGTACCTACAGCCTCCTTAGGCCTGATCTGTCTACCTCCCCAGCAGCATCCACCATTTCCTGACTTGCACTTAATTCTAAAAAAAAACAAAAAAAAAAACCAAACAACAACAACAACAACAAAAAAAACAACTAAATTTGAATCCCCTTGAAACACTACACACTTCTACCCTCCATGTCCTTTTTTTGCCTTCTATCTTGACTCCCATTCACACCTTTCTTCACTTGATAACACTAATCTTAAAGGCCCAGAAGGGCAGCTGCTTCTCCAGGGAGCCTTTCTGAAACCTCTTTCTAGACCAGTGATGGAGAACTTTTTGAGTTCAGGGTGTCAGCATTTTGAAAAACCCTAACTTAACTCTGGTGCCGTGTCACATATAGAAATTTTTTGATATTTGCAACCATAGTAAAACCAAGACTTATATTTTTGATATTTATTTTATATATTTAAATGCCATTTAACAAAGAAAAATCAACCAAAAAAATGAGTTCACATGTCAGAGGTTCGCCATCACTGGTCTAGACGGTGTACTCCCTTTTTCTGCTAGGATTGTGCCCCATATGATTCTCTGCCTAAGCACCCAACATTAGATATTGAAATTATCTGGTTTTGAAATGTTCACAAAGCTGAAAGCTCCTTAAAGTCTGCCCATATTTCTTAATGATTTTGATGCCTATTCCCTGGGACCCAACTAAGTGGGAAACACTCAATAAATATTCCACAAATATTTGCTCATCCCAAAGACCCTTTAAGAGGCTAAAACATTAAAAGTCTAAATATGTAACTCTTAGACCTGGAATACCCCTACATTACAAAATGAAAGTGTCTGTGTTTCTCTATCATTCATAGTTCTTTTTTAAAAAATATATGTATTTTTAAAAAATAAAATCTGTAATAGAGGAAGGGAGAGGGAGAGAAAGATAGAAACATCAATGATGAGAGAGAGTCATCGATCAGCTGCCTCCTGCACACCCACATTGGGGATCGAGTCCGAAACCCCGGCATGTGCTCTAACAGGGAATCGAACCATGAATTCCTGGTTCATAGGTTGACACTCAACCACTGAGCCTTGCTAGTCGAGCCGTAGTTCTGTTTTCAAAAGTACTTCTGAGATGATTTCTCATGCTGCTTCCACTGCAGGATCCAGGGAACTTAAGGTGGTTAGTGCTGCAACTATATGCTCTCTTTTACTTTCTTATCTGTGGCTAAATCCAGGTTAAATAAAGTGGGTGGTAAGACATGCTTCCAAAGCCAAGGCTATGAAACTTCTTGTGATCTAACAGTAGATAGCTATTAAACAACAGAAATCCCAGTGTGATATCATTACTTATGTATTTGTCTTAGTCCCCACAGCAAAGTTCCCACCTGGAAGATATGACTCATTTTTCCTTGAAACTCTGGGAGTCTCTGTCACAGTGTCCCACACACAGAATGACCTCCACAAATGTGTATTGAATTGAGTTGAGGCAACTACATGCAAGGAAGCTACTTCAAGGCACCACTTTTGTTTGCAATTAACATGGGAAAATATGTAGTGACCATTTCTTTCTCTTTATAGTGAATTTCCTTGTCAAATGCCTCTTCAAAAGGCAGGTGAAATTAATTGCAAGTCAGCTGAAAGTGCTGCCAAGGTGTGACTCTGGGAAAGAACAGAAAGACAACTGGTATTGTGTGGCATGGCTAACATGCAATGTCTATGTCAAAGTAAAGAATCCATTTGAAATTAAGATGACTGATGACATCAGGCACTTGTAGTCAAAGCAAAGGGCTTTGTCACTGGGCCCTGGGAGAGATGACCTTTATTCTCTTCTCAGCCTCCCTTACCCTGTTAAACTCCAGTTGGTTGGACCACCAGATGCTCAGCCCTTAAAAGCTCTGGAAGTATTCTTTAACTTAAAGCATAGCATCTCTGCTGTCTTTAAACTCAACAATGTCAGTCTTCTCCAACATTCGTTCATTCATTCACAAGTGTGCAATAAAGTATTTATGGTCAATATTCTTCATGGTGTTTCCCATGGATTGTCTATAGGCATGTGAAACATAAAATAAGGATCCTAGCCTAAGGGGCACAGTATGCAATTAAATTGGGGGGAAAGTGACTCTAGGTTCAGAAAGTTCTCACTTTTGCTGTAGTCTGGGAGGGGGATGTCCCATAGACCCCTTGAAAAGTAAATTTGTAGAGAATCTGAATATTAATTTATTCTCACCTTCAAGTATGAGATCTTTCTGTGTGTATAGAAGGAAAATATGATTATTCTGGATACTGGAGAATAAGAACTTTGAAAACTAGCAGAACCCTATCTCTGCACACCACTAAGGAACATGTAGGCAGTGCTTCTGGCTGGAGGACTTCTATATATGGAATCTAAAGAAAAATATAAACAAGCAAACAAAACCAGAAATAGACTCACAGATACAGAGAACAGACTGATGGTTGCTAGATGGGCACAGGTTGGGGACTGGGTAAAAAGGTGAAAGGATTAAGAAGCACAAATTACAATCTTGTCCCTAGCTACCTTACTTCCTTTTTACTTTATTTTCTCTCTTATTCTATTGTAACTACACAGGGGCCTCTTGGTCATCTGTCTCTCTTCTATTTCCTGTTCTATAACTGTCAGGGCAATCTTCTGAACCTAGGCCACTCATGGTCCTGGGGAGGGCTCTGGAATCCTAGGCCTTTGGTCTTTCCATCCTCTGAGTGCCCAGGGCCCTCAGCAAACAGCTTGTGGTTGCTTTTATGACTTCTCTCTCAGGGGAATGAGCGATCCTGGAAGGTGAGGACTACCCCTCATGTATCATTGTATCTACTGGGCTGTGTGAGTGATATGAGATGCCTCTCTGACCTCACTTCATACTAGGGTAGTGATTCTTGACCCTGGCTACACATTTAGAATTATCCAGGGAGTTTTAAAAACTATCTATGCCCTCATCAAATCCAAGATCAATGGAATCAGAATCTCAGGGTGTGGGGACTCAGTCTAGGTATTGCCACAGCTCCCAGGTGTTCCTATTATTTAGACAGAACTGAGAGCCACAGTGTTTGTATATATGCCCTGGCCTCTCTCTGTTGCTCCTTCACTCATCTAACTGGGTTTAAGAGGAAGGCTGACCCGTAGCCAGCCCTGCCCTTCTCTTCTTCTCTGGGCCTTGCTCACATGCAGAGAGCCTGTCATCTGTGCTCCTGGCTGGACCTTATGATAAACAGTCAGTGCTCTGCCCCTGGGCAAGCCCTGCAGTCCCCTAGAGCTGCCTATGTCTGGGCAGGTAGGCCTGTCTAATTCTGGAGTTTGCTATTAGGAAACCCATTCTTACCTCAACCTAAGCTTCATCCTCTGGTATGTGTTTTCAATAATAAACTAGAGGCCTGGTGCATGAATTCGTGCACCAGTGGGGTCCCTCGGCCTGGCCTGAGGGATCAGGCCGAAACTGGCTCTCCGATATCCCCCCAAGGGGTCCCGGATTGCAAGAGGGTGCAGGCCAGGCTGAGGGACCCCACCGGTGTACTATCAGGGCTGGGGAGGGACCTCAGGAGGGCTTCAGGGCATGTCCAGCCCATCTCGCTCAGTCCCGATCAGCCGGACCCCAGCAGCAAGGTAACCTACTGGTCGGAGCATCTGCCCCATGGTGGTCAGTGTGCATCATAGCTACCGGCCAGTCATCTGGTAGTGGGTTGTTCGATCATTTGTTCACTTAGGCTTTTATATAGAGAGATTTGTTCTTTATATCTCTATTTGCCTGAACTCCCCTCTACCTCATCAATTAACTTAGAATTTAGGAAGAGAAGATATTTATTATCTCACTAAAATAAACAGCATAATCTTTTTCTTGCCTGGGGCCCAGGATGTAATAGATGCTCAATAAATATTTGTTGAATGAGTCAATTCCCCATGCACTTGTAGTGATATGCATTCTCTATATTTCAGTTGCGCTTTCTCTCTGTCTCTTTCTTCCTCCACCAGCTACAGATGGTATAAATGCTGCAGTCCTTGTGAAGGCTGAAAAGGCAGTCAGACAGATGTGTTGTTCATAGCTCCCTAGTCAGGCATAACTAAACATTTACATTTATTACCAATTAGAGGGGAAACAGACTGTAGTTTTATGCACTGTATGTGGCTGGATATATTTCTTTTTGGGATCTCACTAAAAACTTCAAAATGTATCATTAGATCTCTCTTACCAACCTGAACCTCAGTGAAAATGCCATTTAACTAGAGGTCTACCAATGACAGCACAAATCTCAATGCCATTCTCCCATCCTCCATGAAGCACCATGAAGATGGGAGAATGAGGTCACAGAAGGGCAGCTGACCCAGTGTGATTGAGTTGACCCTACTCCACTAGGAGTTTGAAGCACATGCAGAATTGATGGAGCTTTTATAGGCTTTCTTGAAGGCAATGCATATAAAGTCGTTGATGGTACACTATGTGCAACAATGTGTGTTCGCACATAGAACTTTGCTGTGTTTCTAGCCCCTTTTCCTTCTAGGCCAAAATAGAATGAGTGAAAATTGTACTGTAAGTGGTGTTGGAGTCATTCCTTCCACAGAGCATCAGACCTAACACAAGAATTCAGTTTCCAGCTGAGTTTCACCGAATCTGCTTTACATCTGACCTATGAAACACCCAGCCAACCTCATCAGAAAGTCAAAGGAAAGCAATAGCTGGGGTCTATGCAACCTGAGGTCTGGTCTCAGCTCTTGGTAACTTGGTTTCTTCACCTACAAAATCAGATGACGGCCCCCATGAACTTTGCTGAGGAAATAATGAGATTTAATTAAAGGCTTCACATGGTTACTTACAATAGGGATGATTTCAAAACAACCTAATTGCTAACAACAGAGTAGGGACTGGTTAATATCTTGTGGAAAAAACTGAGAATCACACAAACCAAAAAGTTGTGGTTTTACCCATAATGGGGTACCATTTACACCCAGTGTAATGGATGGATGGCTAAAATGAACAATAAAAAAAAGGCAGAAAATAACAAATGGTCATGAGAATGTGGAGAAATTGGAACCCTTGTGTTTTCCTGGCAGGGATGTAAAATGATACAACAGCTGTGGAAAGCAGTTTGGTGGTTCCTTAAAAAGTTACACATGGAATTACTATATGACCCTGTAATTCTATTCCTAGGTGCACACCCAAAAGAATTGAAAACAGGCTCTCAGAGAAGTACATGTACACACATGTTCCTAGTAGCACTATTCACAATAGCCAAAAGGTGGAAGCAGACCATATGTCCATTAATGGATGAATGGGTAAACAAGCATATACATACAAGGAAATATTTTTCAGCCATAAGAAAATGAAGTACTGAAACAGGCTACAACATGGATGAATCTAAAAAACAATGCTATGTGAAGGAAACAAGACACAAAAGGTCGTGTATTGTATGATTTCATATATGTGAGAGATTCAGAATAGGTAAATCCGTAGAGAAAGAGTGTAGGTTGATGATTTCCAGGCACTGGAGGAAGTGAACTTTGGGGAAACCACTTAGTGGTCATGGGGCATCACCTTGCAGTGATAGAAATGGTATGGAGGTTTATAGAGGTGGTGGTTGCACAATATTGTGAATTTATTAAATACCATTGACTTGTTCAAATAAAGTGGTACATTTTAGTTATGTGAATTTTACCTCAATAAATTATTTTATAAAATTGTGATTTTGAAGGATATTTTCTGACACAGAAAAATTCACATCATGTATATATTGTTAAGAACTAGATGTATAATATAATCTCAATTTTATAAGCTTTAAAATATACATGAATGTGTAAATATATGTGTATATATATGCACACAAATATATGAACATGCATATATAAACACATATTTACAAATATTTATATACATGTACACTATCCCCCCCCCCAAAAAATGAAAAGAAATGCAGAACTCTGATAATTGAATTATAGGTTATTTAATTTTTTATATTGTTTTTATATTCCTTAAAATGAGTACTTGTCAATTTTATAATTTGAGGGAAAAGAAGCAATATTATTGAATAAAAATTGGGTTATAAGAGTACTGCTAAGTTTCCTTCAACTGTACAATTCTAGGAATCTAAATGTGTTACCCTTACTTGAATGCCCATTAGTGGTTGGGCAAGAGCAGAGAAGCCTTGTAGGTAGGTGCCTAGAAAATGATGAGTGAAGGCAGGCAAGAGTGGAGCACAGAGACATCTGTTATGCAATTTGCATGCAGAACTTCAGTCCCTGTCACATCTCTCATTAGTGGCACCACCAGAGGGACATACACATCTGTCACCCAGCTCCACAGCCCATTCTCTCAGATGGCTTCTTGAAGAATAATGGTCATGTTCGTGACTCTCATGTGGACTCTTTCCATCATACGTGTATCTGCAAAGAAATTAAACGTACTCGCCCTGCACACCTCCCCTAGCTGAATTCCCACTAGTAAAAGACAATTGAGTTGTTCACATTTTCTTTTCTTTATTTTCTTAAAATAATACACTCCAGTTGATGTACTCCAATAGGTGGCTTCCTACAAGCTCATCTCTTGTTTGGCTTGTCCCTCTCTGTGGGAACCTGCACTTTTTATTATCTTCAATTCAGCTTCTCTCTTTCTCTTCCTATCACTCCAGAGCAATGTGACTTTTTAAAAATGCCGAGAGTTAAAGAGAACTTGCATTAATGTTCACACAGTCAGAACACTTTTCTTCATATTTACAGATTTTGTGGGGGTCCTTTTTTTTATTTTTATCATTTTATCTTCAGTGATACTCCCCAAGCCCTAACTACCTTTGGGAATTAAGAATCACCATTGTCCGCCTCACTACACTAGGTCAGTAGGTTTAAAAAAGAAACTGAAATATTAAAATGTTTGTGCTGAGATGATATCAGGAGATTTATTTCTACTGAGAGAAAATTCCTGTGTTTGGAAGGAACATGTGCTTGGACCTATGAGAAGAGGCATAAAATCTCATTTAGTGTTTCCAACAGAGAGGAGATTCATAAGGAAAACTAATTCAGATGCTGTTTCAGAAAGACTCTTGAGTCATGCGCATGAAGGCATTCATAATAGAGGAAGATGTGAAAGATTGAGAGTACGTTCACAAAAGCCTGAAAAAAAAACCAACACAGAAAAAACACTGCTGAAGAGTCATTGATCTCGGACCCACAAAAGAGGAGGTTCAGGGAAATTCTGTTGACGGAATTTGGGGATGTGTCCAAGTTAAGTTCTGAGAGGATGACAGTGAGTCATTTTGAGCTCTATGAAGCACCAGTTTTATCAAAGTGAGTCAGAATAGAGCTGGCTTCCTTAGTCACGAAGCTGAGACATGACTCTAGATTCTACCTGGAGGAACACCTGGGAGGAGAAATGCACGGTTTGTCAAAACCTGACAAATGTCAGCCTCACATGTGCCAAACTCAAATAATAAGACTCATCCCTTATCATTATAGACTCGGGTAAGGTCTACCGCACAGGCAGGGGCTTGCGCCCCCTCAACATCTAAGTGCGCAGTGCTGAATGTTGGAGTGGGTGCTTCTGGGTAAAGGAAAGGTCTGGTGATTGTAGAAGAGGCTGCATTCCTACCCCCCTCCTCCCACTGGTGACTGCTTTTTTGTTGAACTGTGAAGCTGTGAGGCCTCAAATAATAACCTGACATATTGATTCCTGTTTCTCTGGCTCTCTCTTTGAAAGGACACTAATCCCAGCCCCAGGGGAAATAAATACCCCTGGGATCAGTGAACAAAGGATAGCTGCCCCCATCCCTTGACCGAGATCTTCAGAGGAGTCAGAGTTTACCAGGCCTATGCCATGGAGACCTAGCAAGACAGAGTTCGGGGACTTGCCTGGCCTGCTCTGGAGCAGTTGGCTTGCTCATTTAACACTCACCCACTCGGCTCTCAGTTCCCTCATGGCATCCTTGCTCTGACACCACTTCTCAGCTGTCTATATTAAATTGCACTTTCTTTTCTCTAGCCTCAGGTGACACACTCAAAAAAAAATGTTTCAAGTCCCTCTAGACCCAATTAGTTGCTGTATCTATAAGTTTAGTTTATCAAGAGGAAGATGTGGTGGCATTGATCAGCTCCTCCAGTATCCTTTCCACGTGCAGGTAGGTTCTGTGAGGTTCTGGACTGTGAGAATGGCATGTCGTGTGCTTTAAGCAACATGAAAATTGGGCCATGTTGTCACTTGCAGCATCACAGATGTATGCTACTCCCGTTGCATTCCTCCGGGAGCCATCACTTGATATCTGGAAACTCATTATTTAGGTGAAGAGACAGGAAACAGTGTCAGGCACGACAGCTCTGAATGGACATCAGCTCCGTGCTAACAAAGACCGCTCTTGTTCCTCAGGATGTCTCTGTGTTAGTAAAACCAGGATACATTCCTCCCAGGGTGCTGTCTTTACATTTCAAAGACTTAATTGAGGGTGAAGAACATGAGAAATGTAAGGGATTTGCTTCCCTCCAAAGTGTCTTGATTTTAGAAAATGGATTGAGTGGCCCCTCACATAAGAATATGGTGCTGCTGGCTTTGTTTTTCTAGTGGTCAGGATGGACTTGTGTGGCATCAAGTACACACTGTCTCCTGATCTCTCCTGTGACCAATGCTCTAAGACAGCTGGTTGGACTTAAAATCAGAACATATTATCTCAGAAGAAGCAGAGCTGCCATGCCCAGCATTATGCAGAACTAAGGTCAACATGTGGGGACATCCAGGTTTGCTCTGGAGAAGCAGAAAGATGCTGATTTCAGTTAATAATCTAAAAGCAGGGTCAGATGGTAGAAGGTCAGATAAGACAAGCCCTCTCCAGAGGCAACAAGAGCAGGAAATGGGGAGCAAATGGGGAAAAAATAGCTGTGACCCTGGGAGACGGGACCTAGGGGGATCCCAGTGGTTCCACTGACAGCATCTCCTTGGCCTGGCTCAGGTTTTGATGGGGTGGGTACAATTTCACTACTGATCCTTTTTCTACATCAGACTTATGGTCACAGCAGTTAGGTGAGTGATATCAAGAGGCAGCTCCTTGCTGGAAGTGTGGGTCAAGAATACAGATTCCTGACTTTCAGTCTCATGCTCTCATGCAGGGTGTGTGGTGGGGAGAGGGGGAGGGCATAAGAATAGAGCTTTCCTCTGAGAAAAGGTGACCTGTCAAAGCTCTGGACATACTAGAATCTGAGGAGGTTAGTTATCTATCGCCCAACTCTGGGGGGATCTATGCCTCTCCCCTCTTCCCCTTAGTGGAGTGAAAATGTTAAGTCTGGCATTGGGACAGAGATCTTTATATGAGCTCTGAAGGGTCAAGATAGAAATGGCTGCATATGACTCTGGTGGATTTGTATCCATTCTGTAGCAGGGACGCTGTGGACAGAGCTGCCCACTCTCTGTTCAGAAGCCGAGGGTTCAAGACGTATCCATTAGACCCTCTCCTCTTCCCTTCTTCCCACCAACACTCTCTTTTTCTCTCATCTGCCCCCCCTCCCCTCCACATACACCTTTGTTCTTTCTTTCTGTTGATTCTTAGCCTCTCTAGGATGTTAGTTTTATCATGATCTTACATCTTTTAACCTCCACATTTTAACCTCTTGCCTTGATAGCTCTGAGCTCCTCTTTGTTTCTCACCAGTCACTCTGTCTTATTTTTCAACTCATAATCATTCCAAATGTTTAGCCTAAATGTTAACTCTTTCCTTTTTCTTGCTGCTTTCAGTTGTTTGTAACTCCTTTTAAAGTTTCTGTTTTTTTTATTTCACTTTCTAGTGTGTATTTTATTTGTTTTATAAACTCCCTTTGCTCTATTTTTTCCTTTAATTTACATCTTACTGTTAACCATGATCTGTAATGAAGCAACAAAATACTAATACAGCCTGGAGGTCTGTATGGTATATAGGGAGCCCACTTTACTGAAAGGGAACCAAGAAGTGTTCTTATCCCACTTATGCCAGCTGCCTCTATCTACGTCTTTTCCATTCCTCTTGATAGATTTCCTAGCTTTGCAAGGAGACTTAGCCCTAGGAGGCTTGAGAGACTTATGGATAGAATCTCCTAAGAGCCCAAATCCCACTGTTCAGAGAGTATGTTTTACTTGCAGGATATTAGTTATTTACAGCTCACACTATCCAGGCATTCTCAGAAAAGTCATGTTTTAAAATCTGTGTTCTCTGAAGTTTACATCATTGGCTTGTGAGTAAATCATCAGAGTGGTTTGCCCTAGAGAGGTTGGGAGTGGAGCATAGCTTGCCCCCCATTCACACACACACCCTCACCAGTGCTCCTGGCCTGACTTGGTAAGGGGCCAGGTAGGGGCTGAGTAGAGAGAATGGGGGTGGATTCTGATACCACTCTCACTGAGCTGTTTCTCTGCCCTGTCTGGGGAGGACCACAGGAGGAGCCCATCCAAATGTGACTACCACTGTCTGACCTTCTTTCCTTCAGCATGAGAACAAGGAGATGCTGTCTATGGCAGAGGTGATTACAAACAGGGTTTCTAAACGGGGGCAGATATGACCCTGCTAGATGCTTCTTTCGAACCACCAGGCACTGTACTGGACTACAGACAACCACCCCAGAGGTCGTCACCTGTGGCTCCTCTCATGTTCCCAGCCCTCACCAGCCCCCAGCCTCAGGACATCTACAGTGTACAGGAGAATAATTCAGAGCAGAGTAATCTAATTCTCTGCTAGGACTCTGGGGAAGAAAGATGGTGGAATTCCCCATCAACTGCTTATTATCACAATGTTCTTGTCGACTAAGCCAAGTTGGCTAATGAGATATCCCATCTGAGGACTGGTACTTCTCAGAGTTTGAGTGCTTGTTATAGACAGGTTTTAGTATTAGATGCCAAGGCAGTGACATGGTGTGTGAGTATTAGTCCCTGCCTTCGGGGCCCTTATGAGGTATGTAGTTGGTGATATAAGAAATATCCATAAAATAGTTATGTGGCTAATACGGTCCTTACATTCCACGTGTGTCTTTCCCTTCTTTTTCCTACATCACTAAAGACCTACTCATTCTCAAGTCAAATTTTAAGGTTACTTTCTCGAAGAAATCTGCCTCTCCTGAAAGAGGCCTCTCCTGAACTTTGCCTTTGCGATTTCCTGTGTTTCTGCCTATTTTCCTCATTTGACTCTAAGTTCTTTAAGGGCAGAGACTGACTCCCACACTGTTGTATTACCAGCATACACTAGAGAGAGAGATGCTCAACAAATATTTTCAGTGAGTGAATGAATCAGCAATAAGACGTAGCATATGTCACATGTGAAAGCATAGGAGAGACAGCAGATTCTGCACGAATTTAGGAGGGAATAAAGAAAGTGAGTCCTCAAGGTACTGCGGTACAATTATGGAGCCAGCGCAGGATGTGTGATCCGGCAGTTTTTGTAACCCTAGGCACGCATGTGCACTCACTTCTCATCTGGTGTCATGTGAAGCTACAAAGCCCCTTGATCACAGGAAGTTGATTAACATTCCTCTGGTACAGGTAGCATTGTGATTCTGAGCTCAACATTTCCAGATCCCTCCGCTTTTGCGCTCAAGCTCGCGCTTGCTCTCGCTTTCAGCCTTCAATCACTAACACTTCCTGAAAGCCACTGCAGGTAGCAGTCTGTACTGTGATAGAGCCTAATTACCACAGCCCTCCAGCTTACATTCTGGTGGGAGAGCTTGGGAATACATTGCAGAATATGTACAGTAATACCTCTGAGCCTAAGTGACACGCGGAGACACCTTCACAAACAAGCACACTGCAAAAAGGACCCAGGCATGGAAGCAGCCAGTGGACAGCTGGCTCAAGCTGTACAAATAGATCACAGGGAAGGAGGGAGAGAAACTCCTGCAGGTGGAAAGACCTTGTACCTGTTTTATGCATGTTTCTTGTATCACCAACTACTTTGTAAGGTCCTCAAAGGCAGGGACTAAAACACACACCATGGAGCAACTTGGCACCTAAGACCTGTCTATAACCGGCACTCAGTACCTTTCGGGGGCTGCAGAAAGGAGTCTCATTTTGAAATAGTAAAAGGCGAAAGTTTTATGCGATCTGAAGAGAAACCAGAGTACTGACAAGGGTGTCTGGTGGGGCTCCTGCTGAGTGGGACTCTGGACACAGTTCTGAGTGGGAGTAGGACCCGGTTTACTGAAGAAAACTGGGGAATGTGGTTCTGGAGGGGGATAGCAAGTATATTGTGCAGGGTTGGTAGGTGGGGATTCCAGCTCTCAAACCAGGAAAGGGGCGCCGAGGTGTGAATGAGGACAGCTGCTGGTGGACCAGAAGAGAGAAGGAGAAATACCATGAATGACACCCCCATGGAAGTGCTGCCTGTATCAAGTGTCATAGGATATATTCCTCAGAATCTGTGGATGTAAGGCTCGGCTGGGAATCGGTGAGCTTGTGTGGACAACAGAGAAGGGAAGTGTGAAGGGTGGTTACTTCGCAGGGTTCAAAATGATTCTTCTCATTTAATAAATTTGTATTGAGGATCTAGTGGAGGCTTAGACTATGTAAAGACCTGGCAGATGCAGTGCCAAGGGTGGCTCTGTAAGAGCAGGAGGGAATAGTTAGGAGGTTCAAACTCAAGGAAAGGGGCTTTCAGGAAAAGAAGCAATCAGGAGCTTCTTGAGGTGTCTGAGAAGGATGGTCACCTGCTCCCATGGTGCTTGAGGAAGATGATTTAACATCAGAATCCAGATTGGACTGGGGTCGGGGAGAGGAGTTGAGGTTGGGAGGCTGGCCAAGTGCTGCCACAGTCTTCAAGAAAGAGGGTTAGCGTCTGGCCTTGAGTGAGCATAGAGAGAAGGGATGACTACAGAAATGTTGCCAATTCTGCTTTGATGTAGTGATGCTGAATGACGGGAACCGAGAAGGGGAAGCAACCACAGAGTTCTCATCCTTACAAGACTAATCTGTTAGGGGGCTTTCTGGGAGTTGCTTTGTGGAAGGAGCCAAGCCAGGAGTCTGAAACATGGCTCTACTCCTGGCTGTTGGACCTTGGGAGAAATAATTTCACATCAACTTTGGCTTATTTATCTTAAGTTGAAGCCATTTCAGCCTTAAATGGCCTATGATTTACAACAGTACTTTGGTGGGATGATGTGAATTAATGATATGCTAAATTATACTACTGATGGCACTAATCACTGAGATTTGTACACGGCTTTACACTTTACAGATCACTTTTGCATGTGATATTTAATTTCATCCTTATGAAAACCCACTGAGGTAAATATAATCATTTCATTCATATATTATTTTTTAATTTTTTAAAAAATATATTGATTTATTTTATATATAGAGAGAGAGGAATGGGGAGAGAAACATTGGTTTGTTGTTCCACTTATCTCTGCACTCATTGGTTGATGCTTATATGTGCCCTAACTGGGAATCAAACTCGTAACCTTGGCTTATTGGGCAATGCTCTAACTGACTGAGCTACCCAGCCAAGGTTCTCATTTCATTCATATTTTATAAATGAGGAAACAGATGTTTGGAGTCTTGTCCTAAGACAAAAGGATAATAAGTTGCAGAGCCAAGACTTAAATCCCCCCAAATCTTGACCTTCTATACTGTGTGGGAACATAGGGGTCTCACTTATTTATTAAAAGTTGGTTGTGAATTCTTGTTGAATGGAAGCCAGCATTAGGTATCATCATTATCATCATCTCAGGACATTTGTTATTCATTGATATTAACCCACCCACACATTCATTATATGTTTATTGATCACCTGCTATGTGTCAGATGCAGAACTAGGTGCTGATGATTGGGTGAAGAAGTATGGTCTCTGCTTAGAAGGACCCACTCTCACGAAGATGCTGGACTTTAAAGGTAAATCAATATTTACAATCCAGTGTGCCGGGTCCTCTCACTGAAGCATGTGGACGGTACTATGAAGTGTGTGTAGGTCTGTCCCATGTGGGGCTGGCGCCGTTTCAATCCATGCAGAGAACAAACCTCTGACACATGGCCCAAGGACCACTCCTTGATCATGGCTCCCCTTACTTCAAGCCATCATCTTCCACCTTTATCAAAACCTGCTGCCCTCTGCTACCACCATTTGGCCTATGGTGTCTTAATTTTCATTTTCTGTTTGTTTGTTTCTGTTCACTACATGTTTTCTGTACTTCTGTAGAAGGCTCTGTGGTATACACGGTAGTTTTTGCCCATGAGTACCGTAGGTAACATTTGTTATCCAGTCAGAGCCCTGGGTCTGAACATGGTAGGAATCAATAAAACATTTGTTTGTTTGATAAAGATTCCCAGATTGAGAATCCACATGTTTGGGAGATACCAAGATGAATTTTCTAAACGTGCTGCCCTTAAACCTCGAGAGTGCGTTTCAAAGCAGCCGCAGTGCTGTAGAGCATGCTAATGGGATGGCTGGGGTCCACAAGCCTGCCTCTGACTCCCTCTGTTCACAGTATCAGGGGCTCAACAACTGCTTCCAGGTGCACCAGCTCCCCGGGTCAGGGAGAAAGGGAGACTTTGGCTCTTTAAAGTGGTTTTGTAAAATAGCTCTCAGTCTAGCAGGAAAGTGTTAAGAAGCAACAACAAAACTAAAAAAGAAAGAAATTTAGTAAATTTGTATTGAGGATCTAGTGGGGGCTTGGGATTATGCAAAAAGCTGGCAGATGAAGAAACAGTGGCGGCTCTGTTGTTATTTTTTACCTTCATCCTGTTTCTGGCTGTGCCATGGCCTGGTGAAGGGGCCTTGGCATAGAGACTGCTTTTGAGGGCCAGTTTTCCTTTCTGTAAAATACTCCCTGGCCTTGAGCCTCAGCTCATAGGGGTGTTTGAAAGCCCAGAGAGGTGATGTCTGTGCAGAAACCTGGACAAAAGGCATCCTATAAATAAATGGGACCGCTCCTATTAAGAGTACACAGTGGTTCAGAATGTGTTTAATGCCCTGACCTCTTTCCTCATGTCTCCTTGTCCTAGAGTCTGTCCTGATCTATCTGCAGTCAGATTAAGTGAGCAAAATCCTTTGAAATCCCATCTAGTTTGTCCACTTGGCCTGTCTTTCAGGGCTTCCAGCAAACTCTTCTCTTTATTGAGAAGGGGGGAAAGATATCACTTGGAATGGCAACTCCTTTATTCCTCTATCAGGTCAGCTTTTTCCTGCGGGGTCCCGCTGCGCCTCAAGCAATCTCATCTGAAACTCCCTGCTTATGGTGATGGCTGCATGCAGGACCCTCTGGTTCGGTTGCCTTGACAACAACTTCTGTTTGTTGTGAGTTGAAATTAGTGTTGGGTAGCCGTTGTTTTCCCCTCTGCCTCGTGGTACATGAGAGGCAAATGAACTCTGCAGGTTAGATGGACTGAAGGAAGCAGTCCAATGAGTGACAGGAGAAAAGGGAAGAGCAAAGAAAAAAAGGACTTAAAACCAGGAAGCAATTATCTAGGATGGTTTGAAGGGAGGTATGTAGAGACCTTGGCATGACAGACCAATTCCTATAAGAATCACAAAGAACAGGGGACTCCATAAGCATATCTGTTCAGGATGTACCACGGAATCACACCTGAGACATTTTCCCCACCTTCAATGAACTTAGTCTTTGGGCATCTTCTTGCACTGATGGAGGGCCTGCTCAGAGCCAGGCTCTGTGGTTTACAGGACACGTTCAGCAAGACCCTTCCCAAATGTCCTCAGATCTCACATATCCCTAAAGCACAAACATACTGTCCAAGTGGTTTTACTTAACATTCATTAGCTTATTATTTATTTCTGCTTTTATTTTAAAATTTGTTTGGAAGATTTTTCACAGTTGTACCAGAAAAGACAACTTTCAAGACTTGTGAGTTTGAGAGAGAGAAACATTCTGATCCATTTCAACTGTTAAACTCCAAATCCTACATATGAGACTGTTGATTCTTTGTGTTGTCAACATGGGCAACTCTTATATTGCAACAGGAGCAAGGAGGGTTTAGTGGGGAGGAATTCATTTGAATGTCAACATCAAGTTTAAAAAATGTACATTTACAGACTTTTCATTCTCTTATTTCCTCACCAAATATTTATTGGGCTCTGATGATTTTCAGGCATTAGTAGTCACTAAAGGTTAGTAGTGAAGATGCTGTGTTCTCTCTCAGGCCCATAGTCAACTATGGTGCTCACATAAGTGCTTCTGTTTTAGCAGAAAGATTAAATGGAGAATATAGAGTTGCCATGCCCAAAGTTTGCCATGAAGTGACACAACTTCAGGCTTGAAAGGGCCTCCTGAGAACATTATCTCCATGCAAGAATTCCTGTTCCAAGCACCCTCAGAGGTGGGCCCTCCTTCCACCTGTTCCCTCTTCTGCAGTGTCTCCCAATCTGCCCCCACCTGCCTCACCCCAATGGTCCTGGAGCAAGTCTGCCTGTTTCCAGTCTTTCCCTCCTCCATGATCCCTTCTTCACACAGAGGGAGCTTTTAAAAATGCAAATGGGATCATGTCCTCTCTACTTAAAACCCTCAGAGGCTCTCTCTACACTTAGATGACAATCTTAACTCTCCATGTTGCCCCACAAATCCTTGGGGTGCTTAGGCCTGGGCCCCTCCCTGACCTCACTTCCCTGACATCTCAGCACAGCTCTGTCCACCACCTGAGGCATGGTGGCCTGACTGCTGTCCACCACCTGAGGCAGGATGGGAGGCATGGTGTCTTGACTGCTTATTTCTCTGTTTTACTGCCCCTGAAACACTCCACATACCTCAACACGGACTTAAAACTAAGCTCCTTGGCAGCCTGTACTTTGATTTGTTCACTTCTACTTAAAAATGTGTCTCACATAATAGGCATTCATCGTTATTTGTTGAATTGAAAAAAATCTTGCCTCTTTAACACCTTTTTTGAGTGACAAAGGACTATCGTTATAAGGGTCCCCAATGTATACATTATTCTAACATTTAGTTTAGTTTTTTTCTTATATAATGCAAAAATTTCTTTCCATATAATTCACTGGACTTTGTTCTGTTACATGAAATTGACCCATTTCATATCTATGCTAGGCTCTTTCGTTGCATGTAACTTTTGGGTCTCACTTCCTCTCTGTTTTCCAGGATAAACATTCACAGTTCCTTTAACTTTTTGACCTGTGCTGATTTTCAAACCTTTCCTTCTTGCTTCCTTTATGTTGAAGACTACCAGTTTGCCTAGTACCCTCTTAAATTGTAGTGGTTGGTTTAATCGTATGTCACAGCTACCTAAGAAAGATAGGATGAGCCAATTAACAGAAAATGTTTGGCTGGTGAAAAAGAAACGTGATCCAATGTTATAAAATGCTATTTGATCACTTACATGAAACTAGTTTAATGTCTGACCAATTAAACCTAATTGAAGGCTCTCCTCTGCCAAGCCCAGGAAGTACACCTTCCGTTGCATTTTGAACAACCACCTGATATGCATATTAGTGAGAGGAGTTAAAAACTAACTCTCTGTTCCTAATTGCTCCTAATACTTGGCCTCAATAAATATGATATCAAAATAATTATAATAAGATTATGCAGAATCTCAGACATGGTAATTAATGAAAAAATATTTGAACTGTCAGTGGTGTCTTGAGCCCCAAAGGGAAAAATAATAACCTGACAATATAAGTGAAATATGAGATCAACCAATTAATTAGCAGAATAATTTAATCCTATGCTCTAAAAGTAGGCCAATTAAATGCACTGTTACTATTTAACATTGATTAAGCAAGGTGCTAGATCCTGAACACAGCATGAAAATAGACTTATTCCTACCCTCAGGGCACTTAAAACTAATTTAAGTGGTTGTGTATAAAAGGACAAAGGACCAGGAGGTGGGGTGTTGCCTTGATTTACTTACTGGAGCATCTGCCTCTAGTGTTTGGTAAGAGTAAGGAAGGGCTGTTACCACCACTACACTTTCCCAAACTTCTCCTCACTCCTTCTAACCTTTCTAGGAGGTTGGGAGGAGTCTATTTAAGGTCAACCAAGATCAGAAGAAATAGGTTCAAAAGAAACAAAAAAAAGTTTTTCAAAAATATGAAGTTTTCCCCACTTGAGCTTGTTAGTGGGAAAGAGGAACCCAGATACCATCGATGCCTTTGATAGTTCATTAGGAATAATTCATTGTCTACTAATGAAAGAACAATAACAATAAACACCAAAAACCTGAAACCATCTTGCCTTCCAGCATACTGAAGGGAATGCATGTACCCACTCTCAAACTTAATGATGATACAAAAATAAACCACAAAGTAACCCATTAACTTCTCATTTGTCTTTAATGAATTCTGACCTCTGAAATAAATAAAAATATAAATTTATATGTAATTTGCAGAAAGTTCTTTAACCTCTTGTAGGCTGCCTTCTCCCTATGAAATGCTTAGGTTTCATGGTCTCCCCTCCAACACTTTGCTCACAGTGTTGGGTGATTAATAGTTTAGTGTCACAACACTGTCCCTGAAAAGAGAATCCTCCATCCCTTCCATCTCACGGGAAGGAAACACAGAAGACCCTCTTTCTCTCTCTTTGGGATTATATTTTTCCTGTTGGGGTGCCCTTTGAATTTTTAAAAATATATGTTAATGATTGATTTCAAAGAGGAAGGGAGTAGGAGAGAGAGACAGAAACATTAATGATGAGAGAGAACCAATGACTGGCTGCCTCCTACAGGACCTACAATGGGGATCGAGCCTACAACCTGAGCATGTGCCCTGACCGGGAATCGAACCATGATCTCCTGGTTCACAGGTCAATGCTCAACCATTGAGCCATGCTGGTGAGGAGTCCTTTGAAGTTTTTGCAGTAGTTCAAGTAGATTGTATTGAGGCATCAGTCCTCTTTTGTTCTCCTTTAGAACCATCTGCATTCATCCAGATGTTGGGAATAGCTACCTCTGGCTGGACACAAACTGTGGCTCTGTCTCAATGATACTCACCCTAAGGCTTAGGACTGACAAGCATCATATTCCCTTTAGTGTTCAGCAATGTACTAGGTAAAATTGGATGATAATTAGCCAAAATGTGTTGTAGGTTGTTCAAACACACTGAATTATTGTGTTTAAACACAAAAGACCTCTGAGCTTATCTACTAAAATGATGACCAACTCACCAAGTGGCAGTCACCAACAGCTGTCTATATTCCACTATGTGTCCATGGCTCTAGGTTAAAAAGTACTTGTCTAAACCCAGTAGCACTGTCTGCAGCTTGGATTGATTTCTTGGTGCCTATTTCCATGAAAATGAAATGGTAACATTGATAAAAACTGGGAATAATTGAGCTCTTACTAGAGTTTACTAAAGCTAAGCGTTTTCCATGCATTCTTTTATTTAATCCTCACAACCGATGAGGTAGACATTACCATTAATTCCCATTTTATACAGATAAAGAAATTGAAGACTAAAATTTAAGTAACACTGTAATTGGCAGAGGGAAAATCTCAAATACAAATCTGCCTGATATGAATTTCCCTTCTATGAATTTCTCTGTGCCTTATTATCCCCTCAGGAATAATGTGTCAGGGTATTAAGGCTACAGTCATTGCTTGGACATACAAGGTTTAGATAGCTTACACATCATTAATATACTTAGCCCTTTGATTAAATCTTTTCTTATAATCTTTACATGCCTTTTATACTTGATTATTATAACAATTTTGTAACAAATTCCTAAAACCTAAAGATGCTGAACATCTCCATGGTGACCATTCTTTTTCGTTGTGTCTATTATCACATTTGTACTATATTCCCAATCATTTAATTAATTGCATTTCCTTATTTAAAATTTTGTTATTTTTCATCCTTTCCCAGTTTGAAATTAGCAATTTGTATCACCACTTCTTCTCATAAAGAAGTAATCGAAGAGAAAATGGAGTAGAGTTTTTTTTGTGTGTTGTTTTTTTTTCTTCTTCATTTTTTTGACAGATGCAATGTATCACTTTCTTTGTCCTGAGGGCTAAATTAATGTTTGAAATTGCAGCAAATTGGGATCTCGGGGCCAAATCTATCTTTCTCTGTAGAGTTTTCTTCTCTTCCTTGGAAATCTGTGGGGTTTCCCATTTATTTAATGCTGCAAATTTAGGGTCCAGATTCCCCAAGTATACTGTACAAAGCCCCTCTCTACCTCAGTTTTTCAGCCCAGCAACCACAAGCCAAGCGGCCCCAGGAAAGCTTTGTTTGCCTTTTTTTTTTTTTACCTGACACTCTTGAATTTACTATTTCTTACTACTCTAATGAGAAAGTCTAGGGCACAAATGACATGGAACCTGGAAGAAATTATCTAAGTATTCCTTGGGCAAGTGAAGTAATAGTATATTCAGGTGACAGTGGGTAAATTATCCAGTTACTATCTTCATTCCTTGGCATTGTTACCGGAGAGAAATTATGAAAGAATAATTGAAAGATCTTGATGACTACTGAACTACAGGAGATGGGGGAGAAAGAGGAGTCATGATGATGGAATCATATTGAACTTAGATTGCCAGGAGAATGATGCTGAAGTAGAAAAGACAGAAGGAGGAGTCACAAGCGATGAAGGGAGGAGAGAAAGGAAATGATGAATTTGGCTATAAAGTTGTTGCGTTTGAGGTAATGCTGGAAAATTAAGGACCAAATGTCTGGTGGGCTGTGTGAATGGTGGAAGTGGAGTTTAGGGAAAAGGTCAAGGTGTGAGAAAAAAATGTAAAGGTCATGTGTATAAAACTAGATGATATCTCTGGGGTTGAGAAGAGGAATGAGGCTTGAACCTTGAGTAATACTCATCCTTAAACAAGAAGCCAACACAGAAAAGCTAGTTAGGAAGTTAGAGAAAGGATTGAAACACACATGGGAGAATAACTAGGATCCTGCTACATGTTTGAAGCCAAGGAATGATAATGGATTTTCTTCTGATAGAGCTGTAAGAACTCAATCAGATTAAATATGTTGCAACAGTTCGTAAGCTATCAAATGCCATACTAGCTTTTATTTGTAAAGTTGTTTTAAACCAACATTTGATGAGGAAATGGAATGTATTAGAAGAGAGCAGCATTAGAGCCTCTAAAACCTGTCTAAATTCCCAACCCAACTGGACGCTGTTACTGAAGAGGAGACCCAGTTAGGACACTCCAGCAAAACACACACTTTATAACTACATTGAACCATATGAAACGGCATTTCTTTTGTCATGGGGAAAAAAGGTCTTTTCATTTGATTCATCCTAATAACTTGAGCATGGTCCCCCAAATCTACTCTGGTGAGCATGGCTACCTTTGAGCTTTAGGAAGTAGTTTTTTTACCTACTCTGACACAGATTCTCCTCCCTTGGCCCTCGCCCTATTTCCCCTGGTCATTCTATCTGGGGTCTTCTGAGAACTGGACAGAGGACATAAAATTAGTGTTATGCAACTAAGTACCCACAGGCTTAGGTCAAACCTGTTCTCCTAACTCCTACCTTGTTCCCACTTTTCACTTCCCTTTCATACCATTTCTCTGAGCTATGTGAGCATATTCAAGAAATCTAGACTGTGGAAAGTAATGATTCTGACTCTATCTTTCCATGAACTGAACACAAGAAAAAAATCCTCATTGATCTAATATATCAGGACACCCTTCCCTCTGTGGAGCATAATAATATAACCTGGAAGTGAATTTAGGACAAAGGAAGGGTCAAGGTGTGTCATCATTCTGATTGACATATAGACCCTCGTCCATGGTCTGATGAGTTTTATGGTCAGAGTGAAGCAGAGCACCAAGAGAATTATTTCAATTATGCAAATCAGTGACCCAATTAAGAGCTTCCTTTTGTCCATAGAGTCCCAGCATTCACATGCCTGGTCAGTTAGTTGTTCAAAGGACCAACTTTTACTTGGTCTTATTAACATGTAATCCTTAAAATGCATATTCACCCAATTAATGTAATAGCTTCTCTCTGCAAATGGAATTCTTCCCAAATATGTGGGTGGCTCTAAGTACCGTGGGTTAAAAAGTTTTAAAAGTATAGTGAGTACCTTACACATAGCCGGTTGATCATTAATAGAAGTTCTACAAAATGGAAGTCAGCAGAAAGAACCATTAAAGTGCAAATAAAGCAATTATGGACTGCCAGCCAGCCTGACTGTCCTTGTCTCTCTGCATGGCTACTGTCTCTTTGCCAACTCCACAGCAGTTCGAGGCAGCTGACGTATATTCTTGATTCTTTGGTGTGGTTTCATAAAAGGGAGATATTCCAAGGCATATCTTTATATCCAGGAAGACTCACAAGAAGTTGAGATAATGCTTGATTATTCCAAAACTTAAGCATGCCTTGTATTTGCCTCTCCAAATAACCACCGGGTGCGGAGTGTATCTTCGCCTTTTCAGTTTCCTGTGATACTTGCCCCTGTTCTCCCCCATGGCTACTGCTCTTCATAAATGCAATTTAATGATGAAAATTTGAAAATAATGTGGCAGAGGTTGATTGCTGGGGAACACAGTTGCCCCTGCTTTTTTCTTTCTTCTTCAAGATATGTTAATAAAACATCAGTGAGATTTTTCATTTTAGATAACCAGAGAGAAAGATGCATATGTAGAGACATTGATATGATGTTGGATATGTATTACAAAATTACCATATAATTATATTAAAAACTCTATGTAGTTTAATTTATATACATTGAATATATATATAATGCCTGTTTTATTTAAATACCCAGCAATATATTTTAAAACATTACATGTGAATTTTTAAAAAGCCTATAATTTTTGTACCTATGGGATACTTTAGAAAGTTCATTTTCTCCACAGGTTGTGGTAATTTTAATAGGAATATGCAAGATGACTCATGCTCATGAACAACTTCCATGTATTGAAAATTGGGTTTGAAATAGGATTTGGAACTGTCATTTTCATAAATGAGATTATATAGAGTGCACATAGCTTCATTTTTAATAATTTTTAAATTTGAAATTAATTTTAAAAATAAAACTCTGCTGAAATGTTTTTAAGGAAAAAGGTACTGTTCACCTTCATCTGCTTCTTCCCTCCATGAAACCCCCTTAGGCCTTCATCTAGGCAGCACATCTTCTCAGCAGCCATATTGCTATTGCTTTCAAAATGTGTTTTCTAAACAAAACTAAGTATATAGATTTGCTATAGGCTGGAAGTTGCCTAGCAAGTTGTCTGACAAGTCACATCTTGTTTCTAAAAGCATCATAATAATTCTTTGTGGGATATTGAGAGCTTATTTTATCTACATCTGTTTGTTAATAACTTAGATTTTTATAATAGTTAAATACTTAATAGTGAGGTTTGGGCTGAGATCACTAGACTGCAAGCACAGTAGATAGATGCCTGCTTTCTGTTCCTGAAGGTCAAGGACATGACTGGTATATATACCTGGTGTCAGTCCTGGTGAAACAAGAACGAATTGCAGGTAATCACCAGGCTCCAGAGAGAGCACATTTTTATGGGATCAGTTTTTCAGTCTTTACTATAGCCTCATACCTTTATTTCAACAATAAAGTGGCCAACATAAAGGGCCTGTGAAGTATGCATTGTTACTGCCCTCCCACTGCCTGTTGGATGCATCACCTCAGACCATGTCAAAGGTGTTTGCGTACTGTGTATGTATTTAATGTACCCACATTCCACATTAAATCACATTTATACATTATGATAGAAGACTTGACTTGAATTACAGTTGACTATTTGATAGGATAACTTTTAAGACTATTTAAACATTTACTATTTTTATTTTTCCTTAGTTTGGAGGTTTTTTAAAAATTTGTCTCAAATATTTTTTAAAAGCCTGTAGATCATAGACACTAAGCCTAAAGGTCTTCCCTTTTCTGCTGTCTTAGACCAAGACCTGCCCCTTCTCTGTGCCTTCAGTACTGTCCCTGGCATCCATCAACAAGCACGTAAAGAATGACTACTATTTGAGCACATAATGAAGCAATGATGATGTAGAGTGAGAATTTCCACAAGAAAGAGAGAGCTCAGCTGGTATGGCTCAGTGGTTGAGCATTGACCCATGAACCAAGAGGTCACCAGTTCAATTCCTTGTCAGGGCACATGTCCAGGTTGTGGGCTCGATCTCCAGTAGGGGCCATGCAGGAGGCAGCCAATCAATGTTTCTCTTTCATTGATGTTTCTATCTCTCTATCCCTCTCCCTTCTTCTCTCTCTAAAAATCAATAAAAGCGTATTTTTTTAAAAAGAGAGAGTACAGGACTAAGTTTTCTTAGGATATGGCTTAAGATGATTTCACAGTGGAGGTGGCATTTATTCTGAGTGTTATAGATGAATTAGAATTGACTAGATGGGGAAGTGTGGGGTGGAATAGGCATTTCTGACAAAGAAACAGTGTTAGCAAGAGAACAGCTTTCTCTTAGGTCTTGTCTATAATGTCTCTCTACTTTTGTCATTTTCAAAGACTTTAGAGACATTGGACCAATTTTCTTCCTATTTCTCAGGCTGCCCTTTCTCTGGGTGTCATTTTGACTCCTACCCCCATGACATTAGATGCTGCCCTCAAAAGCCTGCCATTGTCTTCTTCTTTTCTTTATGTTCTCTCTAAATAATCTGACATTTTCTCAAGGCTAACAACTGTGCCCTTATGTAGAACTCTATCCTTCTCAATCTCCAGGGCCAAACTTTCTTCTAAACTAAAAGTGGGTGTTTTTTTTCTACTTCATTTGCATGATGTGCATCTCCATGCATCCCAAACTCAGCATATCAACTCTTCCAGAAAAGTCTGCCTTTTGTTTTGTGTTCCTTATTCAGGGCACTGCAAGATTTCCTTAGGCATTTAGATCTAAAACTTTAGAATTACCTTGGACTTCTCCCCAGCGACTTGGCCCACCACTTCCAATCAGTAATTGTTCTTCAGCTATCTCCTTCTTGTCTTCTACTCCCTTCCCATCCATCCTCTCCTTGTTAGTTAATTATACATTTCCCTCTCATTTAGGTTCCTCTCATTTAGGTTATCACCTAGCCTCCTACTGGTCTGTCTCCATTCCCATTAATACACACCTCAGTTAACAAAATGCCCATTTCTGATCAATCTTCTTTTCTCTTGAGGATGTTAAAGACATTCACTATCTGACAAATAAGATTTGAAATACTCAGGTCATATTTGAAGTCTCTACTATTTACCTTTCCAATCCTATATAAAAGCCTAGGTGGCGTCACGTGACGTCATCACAAGATGGCACCCTCACGTCATCACAAGATGGCCATCATGAGATGGCCTGGCAGGAGAGGGCAGTTGGGGGCGAACAGGCCAACAGGGGAGGACAGTTGGGGGCAACCAGGCCTGCAGGGGAGGGCAGTTGGGGCAAGATCAGGCTGGCAGGGGAGGGCAATTTGGGACAAGATCAGGCCAGCAGGGGAGGGCAGTTGGGGGCAACCAGGCTGGCAGGGCAGGGCAGTTGGGGGCAGGGAGGGCAGTTGGGGGCGGGCCTAAACCAGCAGTCGGACATCCCCCAAGGGGTCCCAGGTTGGAGAGGGTGCAGGCCTGGCTGAGAGACACCCTCCTCCCACCCCCACCCCCCCATGCACGAATTTTGTGTACCAGGCCTCTAGTAGTAAATAAAATGTTCACATTTATATTCCATTTGCCCTATCAAAACAGCCTCATCTGCTGCTTTCCACAGGCAGATAGAAATTTTCAGACTTTATTTTTGTGTGTAGAGACCTTTGATCCCCCGTCAAGAAATCTGACTTCTCCTTTAGAAGTCAACTAGAAGACCGCCTCCTTCACAGAGCCCCTCCTTATGCTATGCTTTCCTCCCCATCATCCATTGCTCCTCTCCTCCAACCCCACAGCATATTAGAAGGGAATTCTCTCCCTCTTTTAAATTCACAATTTTTAAATTAACAATCTTTACTGTGTTTTTCTGCTTATAATCCCACAGCCTTTTCCCCATAGCTCTTAGGGCAATTATTGTACTTTGCATTGATTCTGGAGACGTTCCTCCATAAATATCTGGTGGATGAATGAGTGCAGCCTTTATAGATTTTTTTTTCCCTCTAACAAGTCTGCCTTCACATCTCTAAGTCAATTGAAAGAATATTATACACGGAGGGAATTTCTGTGTGCTCCCAACAAGTTATTTTAAAGTATAATTTGAAAGGTTGCTTATTTCTGGTGTGGAATTACAATTGTCCATATAACTATAAAAAGAGGAATTAAACTGGTGATTGGATAATTTTGGTGATATTCTTGTGCAGAATAGTTGAGTTAAATTTTTGTATAATAAAACAGGGGGTGAGTCAAGGACAATTAGTCACAACAATAACAATAGTTGAATAACTATTATTTATTGAGAGCCAGGTATGTGCCACATACTATTTCATATGATCTGTACACATTCTTTCTATCCTTACATTTTACAGATTTGTACACTGAGGCTCAAAGAGATTAACTTTAATTCTCTAAGTGCTCAAGATTACCATTTAAATTCCATAACTAGGTCTTATTTCTCTGGACTAGAATCTACTCCTCAAAGTACTTCTCGGTAAACATCACACAATTCCAGGCACCTCTTTACTAGAGTAAAGCCTATTCCATTTAGGGTCAACCTGTGGTTTGCCTCTGCTCTATTAGTGTGAGTGAAGTCATTTTTCTCCTGACTTTATGCATTTGTGCAGAGGTTGTTCCCAGAGGTCTGAGAAAAATGAACTTATCAGTGCATGAACAGTCAAGGTTTTTCCGCGTGGTGATCCATCTCAGGATGCAGCTCGGCAATGCCTGCATCTGAACGTGATGCGCGTCTGCCCCCAGATCTGTGCAGCAAGCACAACTCTTTCTTTAATATTGGCATAAATTAGCCTAAAATATTAAATCTCAGAAACTTGGCCATTGTAAAAAAAATAAAAAGTCTGCACTGATCTGTCCAACAATGGCAGCTCCCACCACCAGCGCTCCTGGAGCTGTGGAAGTTCATTGCTGTGTTACAGTTTGCTCCAGGGAGTTCGGTGGTGAGAGCAAATAGCATGGGCTTTGAATCTTGGCTCTACTGCTTAGGAGCTGTGTGGCTCCTCGGTGCCTCAGTTTCCCTGAGTGTGTAATGGGTGAGGAAAGGGGTGGGCGAGGAGATAGCACTATTTTAAAGAATGAAATGAGGACTGGAAAAACATATGGACCTGGTATAGATGAAGGAAATTCTGTAGCAGAAGGGAGGAGTCTGTATTTGGTTCCTGTAGCTGCTGTAACAAATTCCCATAAACTTGCTGATTTAAACAATACAATTTATTCTCTCACAGTTGTGGAGGCCAAAAGTCTGAAATCAAAGTGTTGACAAGGCCATACTACCTCTGGAGGCTCTAGGGGAGGTCTCTTTCAGCTTCTGGTGGCTGCCAGCATCCCTGGACACATCACTCCACTCTCTGCCTCTGTGATCCCATTGCCTCCTCTGTCTAAGTTGTCTTCTTCTGCCTCCCTCCTATAAGAACACTTGTCTTTGGGTTTAGTATCAACCTGGATAATCAAAACGATCTATTCTCAACATCTTCCAAGTTAATAACATCTGCAAAGATCCATTTCCTGAATAAGGTATCATTCTGAGCATTCATGGGTTCTGGGGATTAAGGCATGGACTTATTTGGGTGGGGTGATCAACATTCAACCCACTGAAGGAATGGGTAAGGCATCTGTCTTGCTATCTTTGGGCAGGTGGACTATATGTGGTGCTCAGAATGCTTCCTGGGTGGGGTGACACAGTGCTGCTGCTGACAGCCAGAGGGCAGCATAAGAGGCTGAAACAGATTCTGAGAGAGCAGGCGGATAGGACACCCAGAGGAACAGTCTAGGACCAGGAGAGCTGTCCTGTGGGGAAGTCTGGATCTGGGGAGAGTCAGGCTCTAGGTCAGGGTGGGTAACCTTTTTTCTGCCAAGGGCCATTTGGATATTTATAAACATCAGTCGTAGGCCAGGCAGAATTATTAATGTAAAAATTAGCCTGCTATATATATACATTTAATTAACTCACCCCTAATGCCTTGGCAGGGCCATATCAAATGATTTTGTAGGCCTTATACAGCCCGCGGGCCGGACATTCCCCACCCCTGATCTAGGTGTAATCTCGCCCGCAACTCACAGTGTAGCAGAGGGCAAGACACTTCTCCACAGGCCTCAGTTTTCTCATCTATAAAATGAGAGAATATTGGGCAAGATCAGATTTTTTTTTTTCCCAGATCAGATTTCAAATGGACTGTATACAGGTTGAATGCAGCCTGTCCAGGTGTTTCATTTGTATCTTTAATTTTTTTGACTATTTAAAAACGGACAGGTATATAAAAGATAGTCCAGGGATTTAGAGAATCAGATGTGGCAGCCACAAGACACTCAGCCCCCTTTGCTGAGTGAGTTATAGGCAGTGGCCCCATTACCAGGAACTGACCCCCACACTCTGTTGGCTTCTGACACTGAGGCTGAGAGCCAATGGTACTTTGTCCTCCTCTCACACTGCAGATTTCCTGATGGCAGGGAAATGTTTGTCTGTATCCATGTTTTTATTGATCCTGAGATCCAGATAAATGGTTTTTCCTACACCTCGCCGAGCTTGCTCTCTGCCATGTCCTGCCTGGGCCTTCTAGAGCTTTGCATTTGTGCTGACTATGTCAGAAGACTGAGATCACCTCTCATCTCAATGATGCTAATGATCTCGGTGCCGGAAGGAAAGGCGAGGGCACCAGAGACTGACGGGACCTGGCCTGTATGCGAGCCTCCATGTGACCTTCTAGGCCCTCCAATCCAGCATGTGCCAAACCTGCTAGCAAGCTGCTTTCCAGTTCACAGGATGAGGTTCCTGGCCCCTCGCCCCTTATAACCAGATCTTCCCTCTCCCCAGTTTTCTCAGCCCTTGGGTTTCTTCCCCTCATCTTTCTGTGCATTTCCATGGCTCTGGCTGAAGGGCCGATATCCTTCAGCTCCTGCCAGTGAGTACCTTTCCTGTGGTTTAAGGGAGCTTCTTACGCTGCCTCTTCCTCATCTGGACTCTCTTGCATGATTCATGACTTAGTCCTGCAAAGCATTTTTGGAGCCTTGTTTGTAGAGGAAGAGAACCAGGAAAACAAAGCAGCATATTGTCTTTAATCTGGTTCCTCTCCTAAGGGGTCTAGTTAATTTTTAAAATCGTAATCCTCCAGTAATGGACCATCTGAAAGGACAGACTCTCTCTCAGTGGGAGGCTCCTGTGACTTAGGAAGGAGTCTGTGCCCTGTTGGCAGGATTGAGTCTGCCCGCACCTTTCAGGGAAACTGCCCTCACCCATTCCCCTATCTCGAAGTCTCACTGTTACAGTGTCCTTTCCAGAGGTTCCTACCTAACACTGGGGCGTGAGACCATCTTATCTCCGCCCACCCCAACAATTTTCTTTTTTAAACCACCAGGGCTACCAGCCCACTTGGGTTCTACTGATGGCTCTTAGCTGTCTAAGCTGATTATGGAGAGAAGCCAGGTCTCTCACAAGCAAAAGAAGCCTTGGCTTTTATTTTAATTTTGATTTATTGTTTTGCTGTTTCTGAACTTCCTTGCAAGTATCAAGCTATAGTTGTGTGCTGTTCAGGCCAACAGGCAGTGCCTTGCCTATGCTTGTGGTCGGGTTTGAGCTAACGAAATGAGGAGATGAGCTGGCTTTAGTGAGATGAGCGGAGAGAAATTAGCAAAGCTTGAGAAGCAGGTCAGAAGAAAAAGTTTGCTAGACACAGAGGCAGGCAGACTGAGGGACAGGAGCGAGGACTGAGGCATGAAGCCATATTCTTGGTTATTCCATGTGCGGATGTGCACAGACCGAGGCTGCTGCAGACTCTGAGGGCAGGAGGTCTCTCCTGAAGAGTCATGTGGGCTGGTCGGCATGGCTCAATGGTTGAGCATCGATTTATGAACCAGGAGGTCACAGATCAATTCCCAGTCAGGGCACATGCCCGGGTTGCAGGCTTGATCCCCAGTGTGGGGCGTGCAGGAGGCAGTTGATCAATGATTCTCTCTCATCATTGATGTTTCTATCTCTCCCTCTCCCTTCCTCTCTGAAATCAATATAAAAAAATATTTTTTTTTAAATATATATATTTTATTGATTTTTTTACAGAGAGGAAGGGAGAGAGATAGAGAGTTAGAAACATCGATGAAAGAGAAACATCGACCAGCTGCCTCCTGCACACCTCCTACTGGGGATGTGCCCGCAACCAAGGTACACGCTCTTGACCGGAATCGAACCTGGGACCTTTCAGTCCGCAGGCCGACGCTCTATCCACTGAGCCAAACCGGTTTGGCATAAAAAAATATTTTTAAAAAAGAGCCATGTGGTTCTCTCAACAGCGTGTGCTCCTGTGAGATGATGCCCTGTCAGCCTGCCTTCCTTTGCTCTCTATTCTCAGTTAATGGTGCTACTATTCGCCCAGCTGCTGGAGCCAGAAGCTCAGATTCCTCTTGATACTCACTTTCTCTTCACTCCCTCACCTTCCCTGTCACCTAATTCAGTGGTTCTGTTTTCTAAGCATTGAATCCACCCTATTTCTCCCCTCTACCACCCTGTGGGATCTGTTGCAGAACCTTTCTACGCCATCTCTACCTCTAGTCTTTTTCCTTCTCCTTAATTCTGCACAACTGCTGATTTGATCATATTGCTCACCTACCTGAAATCTTTAAAACAACAACAACAAAAACCCAGGCTCTTACAGAACAAAATCCTCAGTCCTTAGCCGGCACACAGTTCTAATTTCCTAGCCTCACCTCTACCACCCTTTGGTTCACAGTCACAATTTTAGGCACTCTAGATCATGTGGCTTCTTGACCATTTCGTGCTGTCTCATCAGCACCTTTGCATGGCCGTGCCCTGTCCTGGAGCGCCTCTTCCTTTGCTCCTGCACCTGCAAGCCCTCTTTATGCCTGGAAAACTCAGGTTGGTCTTAAAGACCCACTTTTCTGTGAAGTCTCCCCTAAGTTATTTGCTTCGTGGCTCAATACAAGGCACCCCACCTCCTTCCTTCTCACATCAGTCTGTTCAGAGGGTACCACATCCCTCTGCATCACTTTTGTTGGCTCTTAGTGACCTACACTCTAATCATTTGCATACAGTTTGGATCCTGCCAGGGACCTGGGCCGACGAAAGGATGGAGATCTCATTTAGCTTCCTTATATCAGGCATTCATTAAATATACTCCTCACTGAACAGATATTTCCAAATCATCTACTATGTGTCAGGCACGGGGGACATAGCAGTGGAAAACTATGGCAACACTGTCTGCCCTCATGGAACTTACATTGTGGCCACGGTGCCTGAAAGTGACTAAGATAAAAAGTAAAAACCATGTGTTACATAGTGATCGGTGTCAGGGAAAGAACTGACGCCCACCTAAAAGGCTTGGAAGGAAATGTTTGTTAAATGAATGGGCCTTTCCTTCTTCTTTAGGATTTTATGAAATTTCAGGATAAGGAAAAGGAGCAATACACTTAAGATGAGTAAATATATTGCCGAAGCCGGTTTGGCTCAGTGTATAGAGCGTCGGCCTTCGGACTGAAGGGTCCCGGGTTTGGTTCCGGTCGGGGGCATGTACCTGGGTTGCGGGCACATCCCCGGTGGGAGATGTGCAGGAGGCAGCTGATCGATGTCTCTCTCATCGATGTTTCTGACTCTCTGTCTCTCTCCCTTCCTCTCTGTAAAAAATCAATAAAATATGTTTAAAAAAAAAAAGATGAGTAAATATAAGAAAGAGCAGGAAACCTAATACTACACATTAATGTTTATAAAATTAGGCTTTGAACCTCAAGTGATAGGGATTAAGAAGAACCCATGGTCTGTGAGTGGCAAGATCTGAGCAGATGTTTATACAGAAGAAATGATGTTGCAAATTTCAATGTTCAATTCCAGAAGCTTCTATCTGAACATTAATATGTAGGTATGTGAATTTCTTTCCATCTTTGGGACTACGGGCTTTTTTTTTCTCTCTGTTCCTCTCACATGAACCCTGGAACCTCCTCATTATAGACTACCTTACCTTGCCTCCTCCTCTCGTGCAGTAATCTGTTGTAAAGGTGTAAAGGTCATTCAAGAACCTTACTTATGTCATCATTCTTCCCAGCACCATGCATACACTCCCAAATAATACGCCTCTCTCTCTCTCTCTCTCTCTCTCTCTCTCTCTCTCTCTCTCCTCTCTCTCTCTCTGACTCTCTGACTCTCTGACTCTCTCACACACACTCTCATGCAAACACCCTGAGATGCCTGCAATTGAACCTCTGAAATAGTCATAATCATGGAACCAGCCACGTGTAACTGTTTCCTGCCTCAGCACTCACTCTGGAATGTAGTCGCTTAAGGATCTATCTTGGGTCATAGGTCAGTTTCCATGAAGCCACCCTCAGGCTCTTTCTGCTTCCTCTGCTGTATAGGAATTCTAGTCTTCTTCGTGTAAATGTCCATGAATGACATCACCCCTTCCTTACCTGTGGCCCCTGCCTGAACCTTGGCCTCCTCTCTCATGGTGATTTCCCTGAATGCACCCTCTTCTCAGATCATTTGGAACTCCCACAGCCTGTGATGAAGGCAGCTCTCCCCCTGGCCCCATGAGGTGAGGACTCGGCCAGCCTCTAGGCTCCTGTTCCCTGTGAGTGGAACACTCATTCCCAGGCTCCTCCTTCAGGCCCCTTCCCCACACAGCAGGGAGTGAGCAGGCCCCCAGGAGAGCAAGCACTTCCTTGATTTGACCCAGCGGCCCTGCCTGCTATTATCTAGTGAAGCTCTGCTTCATTGGAGACATTATTGTCCAGTCAAGGAAGATATGAAATTACTTCTCTCTCTGTCAGAAATTGAATTCATTAAAGCAATGATTACTCTCATCCCCAGGAATGAGGTGAGGTTGTTAGGTAAGACGTGTCTTTTTTCCTTTCCTTTCTTTTTTTCTTCCATTTTTGAGACTCCATAAGGAGAAAAGCAACAGCGCATTTCTGAAGAGGGCTGGAAAATGAAAAGAGAATGAAAATTTATCATTCACTAATCAACTCTTTCTGCAAAAGCAGTAGGTTCTGCTAAGACATAGGACTCTGAGGAAAGGCCAACCCAGAACCCACCCGCTTGCATCTCTGGGGCCAATGCTCTCCACAGAGACCTTATTAAGGGAGAAAGATGGGGAGCCAGAGGAGGAAAGAGATAGGATTCAGCCTTGTCAGCCTCTCTCTTTGTACAGCATGCAGAGTCCCTGTCTTGTGGGCCAGCACTCCCTCCCCTCTGAACCCCACTGTCCAATTAAGAAGCCACCATGTCCCCTGAGTGGCAATAGATCAGAGAAACTTAGAGCTGAAGAGGACCTCGAGAGTTGCCTACTCCACACCATCCATTCTCACGGTGTGGAAAGGTCCAGAGAAATTAAAAGATATGGCAGAAAAACCGTGGCTAATTAGTGGCAGGTCCACAGGGATCCCTGGGCCTCCTCTCTCCTAATCCACTGCATCACATTGTCTCAAAAGGCTGCTGTTCTGACCGGCAGAAGTAGCAGTTATCTGGGAGTGAAGGTTGGGCATGGCAGCAATGGAATATGGTTGGAACCTAGGACCTCGGCTCTGTTTACCCTTAACTGTGGCCCCGGCTGTGAGTGGAGGCTAGTCTCGTGAAAGCATTGCTAGGCCTGCCTGCCTACTGGCTGGTAAGCAGCATGCAATCTGTCTCTCCCCTGAGGACAGCCCATTGGTTGTCATGGTAAAGATGTAGAACATGTAAGGAAGAGGTGTGGAGAGGTTTCCCACAGGTCTGCAGGGAAATCAGCTGGGCTAGCCATGCCTCCCCACTGGAGAAAAGCCATCAGGGCTTTAAATATCAAACTTGTCTCCTCTTGCAGGGCTGGAGAACATCCGGCCCATGGGCCATATAAACCCCCAAAAATCATTTGATCTGGCCCTGCCAAGGTAACCTCAAGTGGGACTCGAAATTCAATAAATCTAGGAGCTTTTTTCATAGCAACATAAATTTATATTAAGTGAAGTATATTAATAAGCAAATGATGTTATAAATATCCAAATGGCCCTTGGCAGAAAAAAGGTTCCCCACCCCTGCCTTAGTGGGAGGTGCTATTGAAAGGAGATTCTCACTTTTTTGCTGAGTTCCTCAGGAAGCCTCTGACTTCTGGTAGTTGCATCTCTCATGCCTCCATGCCTGTGTGTATTGTCTCTTCTGTCAGGGATGCTTGCAGCCCTACATGGCTTTTTTGGAAAGCGCAAATGTTATCTCCTCTGAGGAGCCTTCCCTGACCTCCCTGGAAGATTAAGACACTTGTCCTTTTTCAGTTTATTAACTAATATAAATAATCTGATCCTAAGTCATCTAGTGAACTTGAGACAAGTACTAATTATTTCTACTATACCTCTTTATATAGATACTAGAGGCCCGGTGCACGAAATTCGTGCTCAGGGGGCGGGGGGTCCCCTCAGCCCAACCTGCACACTCTCCAATCTGGGACCCCTTGGGAGATGTCTGATCCCCTAAACCAGCAGTCAGACACCCCTCTCACAATCCTGGACCACTAGCTCCTAATCGCTCACCTGTCTGCCTGCCTGGTTGCCCCTAACTACCCCCCTGTCGGCCTGATCACCCCTCACTGCCTCTGCGTGCCGGCCTGATAACCCCTAACTGCCCCCCACTGCCAGCCAGGTCACCCCCAACTGCTCCCTCCCTTCTGGCATGGTCACTCCTAACTGCCCCCCCTGCCAGCATGGTCGCCCCCAACTGCACCCCTCTGCCAGCCTGGTTGCCCCTAACTGCCCTCCCCACCAGCCTAATCGCCCCCAACTGCCCCCCCTGCCAGCCTGGTTGCCCCCAACTGCACATCCCCTGCCAGCCTGGTTGCCTCTTACTGTCCCCCATGCCAGCCTGGTCACCCCTAACTGCCCCCCCTGCCAGCCTGGTCACCCCTAACTGCCCCCCCTGCCAGCCTGGTCACCCCCAACTGCCCCCCTGCTGGCCTGGTTGCCTCCAACTGCCCCCCTGCCAGTCTGGTTGCCTCTCACACTCCCCCCCCCCCCCCCCCCCCCCCCGCCCACCAGCCTACTCACCCCACGCAGCCTGCTATTCAGTCGTTTGGTCATCCCTCACTAACCCCCCTGCTGGCTTGGTAATGGGCAGCCATCTTATAAGGGTATGAGGGTTAATTTGCATATTAACTCTTTATTATATAGGATTACATAATTGGGCTGTATTACAAATATTTTCATGTCAGTTTCCTTATTAGATCATAAGCTAGTTGATAGCAGAGATCATGCCTTTTTCTTTTCTTTTTGGTTCCCCAGCCCCTACTAGAGCCTGGAGCAAAGTAGGTGTTCAAATAAATGTTCACCAAATGAATAAATGCACAGAGTTATGAAAATGGGCATATCTGCAATAAGCAGTAATACTTTTCTCCAGGGTCACACCCTGGACAACTCTCACTGCCTGCGAGTTCATGCCAACGTTTTCTTCATTACTGGCTCTGCGAAATATTGGAATCAACTGAAATAGTTACCACAAGGAGCTTATGAACTAATCTCATTTGGGTCTTAAATGTTAGAGCCATTTCTTTAGAGAGTTGCTTCGGCATAATCCTGTTCAGCTGACCTTGCAAGGCCATCTTTTAAGTTGTGATTTGAGTATGTCATTCTCCCCATCCCAATGTCCCAGATACGGGACCTTCTAAACCAGACCTTCCATCATATGCTCCGTCTCTTTCTAAAGAACACACAAAGTCAGTAGCTGGCTTTTGATAGTTTGGTTCATGAAACATTTGAGGACCTTTGCTTAACATAACCCATACTTTGGAGGAATCTATATATATAAAATGCAAAGTGTCCCCTCGGGAGTTCAACTGGGAGCCCGGGAGTTCGATTGCTAGCTATGATGTGCGCTGACCACCAGGGGGTGGTGCGCAATGAAGGAAGGCCCGGGCGAGCAGCCGGCAGCTGGGGAAGGAAGACCCCGGCCGGTAGCCAGAAGGCTTCGATCAGCCCTGATCACCGGCCAGGCCTAAGGACCTTATCCATACATGGATTTTGTGCATCGGGCCTCTAGTATAATTATAATCTCCTACTGGGGTCCTCTCAGATGTGTCTTGGCAGTTCTCACTGCTCTTCACAGGAACATGTATTTTGATTCAAAGTAACTAGATACTGGCTGATCATTATCCCTTTCCACATACCTTTTTTTATTTTTATTTTTTATATTGATTCCTGCCTTAGCCCACATAGTGCGAGCTTTTATTACATCTGTCCTGACCTCTTTGCAACTGCATTGCAGAGTATAGGAAGGCATTATTATTTTTCCAACAGTTCTAGTAGACTTGACCAATTGTTTAATACTGGTATGGATTCGAGGCCCCTGGAGGGATGAGCTCTCTATGCAAAAACAGGATGCTTTGCTCATCTGCTTGCAGGGAGAAGGGATGCTGTTTGGTGATTGGCGCGGCCCTTCACGGCTGCCCACCCCTACAGCTATGCTGCTGTTGTTTTCCTGTGGTTAAAAATAACTAGTTGGGGGGAGAGTGTGGGCTTGCAGTGGGATCCGACTATGTAAAGAGATTTAAAATGCTGTGGACGTGTTCAAACTTCCACCAGCTCTCAGAAATCTCCCTTGCTGGTCAGTTTCTTTGCAGGCATGTATCTTTCAGCAGGGAGCAGAGGTCACGGGGGCACGGACACCAGCAGAGCCTGGACCAAGATGTCACATTTCTACTTACAATGTGTACTTCTCTGTAGCTTTGCTTGTTTTAGGTCGAGTCTGCTTCCCCCATCCCAGAACGTGGAATTACATTAATTGAGCTGGTGCCTTTGCATTTCGGCAAATGTTATGGCTCTAGAAACTCAAGAATACTCACTAAGGACAAATAAGGTAACACCACTCACACAGGACTCCTGTAATAGAGAGGAAAGACTGGTAATAGAGGGAAGTCTTTTTGATTTTCTGCTGCAGCTGGCTCTCACGATCTAATTGTGGACATATTACTTCCTGACTTTAAACCTCAGTGTCCCTCTCTGTAAATCGGGGGTAATAAAGCACTTTGCTTGGCCCCTCACATGTCGTTTAGTTCTGGTAAATGCTTACAGCCTACACAAGTCAGGACTGGCCTGAGATGAAATTGTACCCCATGCAATGCTTATATGCAACACCCTGGGAGGTCCACTTGCAATTCCAACTGTATGCTCTCGGATGAGAGGCTCAGCGAGAGAGGCAGCCAGCCCCTGAATGTCTCCCTTTTGCCTCCCGCTCCTGAGTGCGGAGTGAATGTCAAAGTGGACCTTGAGATCCCAGCAGGGAGATGGCATGGGGGCAGGGGAGCTGTACCTATGCTTTGTGAGACCCCATTCAGGAGCTCAAATGACCGACCAGGTCCCCTTCCCCCTCCACACTCTCCGAAGGTTGGCCTGGTTGTGTTGTAGGGACAGGTGAAGCATCATCGCCAGTGCGCAGGCACCAATAACATGAAGGCTCCCATCCTCTGTAGGTGAGAAGCAGCTTCTTTGATGAAGGTGTCCAGAAACAGCACCTTCTAAAAGAAATAACAGTCCCACTCTAAATGAAAACAATAACATAAACAAAACAAGGACTCCATTGATATAGAGAGAATATATCTGTCCCTTGATAACTCCTGGAGGTGGGGCCGGCAGAATCTGGGCGGGGAGAGAAGAAAGAGGGCAGAGGGTGCAGAGGTGCAGAGAGAAGGTAAGCGGGTGGAACTTAGGGAAGATCTGCAGTAGAACCCTCAGCCACAGGGTCTGCAAACTACAGGCCAGGAGCCAAGGCCAGCCTGCTGCCTTCTGTATGGTCCATGAACTACAAAGGGTTCCTGCCTATTTCAATAGCTGAAAAAAAAACAAAGGAAGAATAATGTTTTAGCTATATGGAAATTATGTGAGTTTCCAATGTCAGCATCCATAAATAAAGTTTTATTGGAGCACAGCTCTGCCCTTTGGTTCCTGCCCACCACAGCTCCCACACTTAAAGGGCAGGGTTGTGCAGATGGGACAGACACCCTGTGGCCCCCAAAGCCAAAAAATTGACTGCCTGCCTCTTTACTGACAGATTTACTACCTGCTGACCCCTGCTCTAGCTAGTGTCTAAAACTCTAGCCGGTCATTTCATGTAAACTTTCCCCCAAAGAAGCGCCGAGCCATTATTTGTAATGGTGCATCGCTTCCGAGGGCCCGCTGCAAAGGCAGGTGGAGAGGGCATTCCAGCTCTGCAGCGCCCCTCAGCCACCTGCGTAATCCTTGCACAGCTCATGGTGCTCTTTTGGGGAGCCAGCCCGCCAGTGGAACTTGATGTACATGAGATTTTCACTTGAGCAATCACATGGGGACTACATCCAACTCTTCAAAATACCACAGAAAAAGAAGTTGTATATGGAAATATGTGTAAAATGTGTTACAATGCTTTCCATTTCTTACCAACTCTAAGTGCAGCACAGCCACATCTGAATCATCGAGTGTGTTATTAATCACAGAGTGATATGCGATGTTATTAAACTTCATCATAATAGTGAATGCTTCCTATCATATGGTGTAGATAATCTCTGGGTAATTAATCACACTGGTGGCATGTACTTTGCATGGCTGCAGTGAGGACTGCTGTATTTTACACAGCTGCTGCACCTCATGAAGCACATATTAGGTGCCCACAGATGCGTGTGTGTCCCCCCACCCATGTCATTTTTAATCCTGTTAGCACTTGCAAATGGCTCTTGGACAAGAAATCTACGCTACCCAGCGTAGAGTTGCCTTCATTCCCACTACTTTCCACCAACTAGATCTTTCTTTAATTAGGTTCCTGTGTAAACTAGCCATTTAAAAAAAAGTGTTTTTTGGCAGTTTGCTTTACTTCTAAGTGACTGGCGGAATTTGCATATATTCCCCAAGGAACTTGTTACATAATCCGTAGTTAGGGTTTTAATATGGGGAATCTAGCTCAGTTGGAAGGAGAGGGCTATAGTAAGAGAGATGGACAGTGAAATAGATGTAAGACAGCCTTGGTAGAAGCTTTCTGAGTGCCAGGAGGGGCAGAGCTGATTTGGCCACAGAGAGGAGAGGGAGAAAAGCGAGGGTACAGAGGGTGAGGCAGGGATGTTTTTCTGAGAGACTGAGAGAAAGGAAGATAGGAGCAGGTTCAAGGTCAGAGAGATGAAATGGCAAAAGGATGTGATGGGAAGAAGAAAGAGGCCATGGGTGCAGCTGTGATCTTGGAGGGAGAATGAGTACGTGGTGCATGTGGGAATGTGGTTTCTCCTGCACAGTGGGCTCCCAGAGAGCCATTGTGTAAAGAAGCGTGCATGCGAAGGTGGGTGGGATCAGTGCCGAGCTGGTGGAGGGCGTCAGAGTGCAGGCAGGGGGTGGCTTGTGTCTCTGTGTGTGTGCTGTGTGGTTGGTTGTGGGGAGGAGAGAACATAGAGACAGGAGTCATGGGGAAGGCATTAATTGCTTCGCTCCTGTTTCTGTAACCTGGCCGGAGACATAGTTTCCCCTTCAGGCTTTTTAATGGACCGCTGAGGTGAGCATGTGCTCTGGGCCCTGTCAGGAGTGACGGCATCTAGGTGGACAGCCCTGGGGCTCTGCTTCCCCCTGTAGTTCATCAGATCTGAATGAAAAAGGAGATTGTTTGGACAGGCCTGTTAAGTGAATGTTTTCCCAGCATTAATGGGAGAGCTTGAGGAGCCTGCTTGGATGGAAAAGACATCCAACCACCTCGGGCTGCAGTAGGAGAGAAATTTGTACAACAACATCCACATAGCATCTTTCCTTTGTTTCCTTGGTTTCTTGCCCTCAGATTGGTCTCACGCATCTCTCCAAACCTCTGCCTGGATTGGGTTGAACCTACCCGGCACCCATCTCTTACACTGTCCCAAACCATAGGTCTGTTTGCAGGTTCAAATTGGGTGCATTTTAGCAATATTCTGAGTGAGCGTGTGCTGACCTGGATGTGTGTGTGTGTGTGTGTGTGTGCGCACACGCGTGCACTTACACAGTGTGTAGAGAGAGAAGCCTTGGTTGTGGGGACTCCAGCAACACTGCTTTGGGAAAGTTCAGGGAAAGTTCAAGCAAAATGATCTGCACACATTTGTGCTTATTTCTGTCAGAACAACACGGAGCCACAGGAGTGCCAGCTCCTGGGACAGTCCCAGTTACTCCATCTCCAAGCTGTTTCCCACACAGTGCACCAAGAAGAGTGAGGAGAATTGTCCAAGCTTGTGTTACATAGAAGCCAAAAGTCACATCATGCATAGTTTCAGGCCTTTACATCGAGATGGGGTGGAGACCCAGCTGCTCAACTGCGGGGACAAAATGCTGGATTTTTGTTTCTGGAGCAGGCCTCTCTGAGGCTGCCTGGTGGGGGCGTTTGCACACCTCAGCAGCAGCAGGGCCTGGAGGGAGGAGATGGCATGAGGCTGGAGAGAAACCTGCTCTGAGAAGGAGGGGCTAAGGAGGAGAGAAATTGTTGCTGTGGCCAAAAGGGTTTCTGGGTTCTGCTTGCTCCATTAACTCTGCAGAGGGAGGGCCTCAGTCCCAGCCAGTGCAGGTGTGAACATTCAAAATTGGGCCCCGGAGGCAGGGGCTGCCAGCTGCTTGGTGATGGGCTCTAACACAGTCCAAGTCCAGGCTGTGAGGAGCGCTCCTACCCCAGCACCCCTTTCCCAGCAGCTTACTCACGCCCCCCCCCCCCACTACCCCCTCCTTCCAACCCTTTGCGGCTTCCCATGTAATTTGCTTGTAACATGCTTCATAAAGTTTGGTCGAGCTTGTGAGGACTGGCGAGTGCAATGAGCTCCTGGTTCTGGCAGGGACACAGGGTTAACAACATGCCAGTCCCCAGGAAGAGGCGGGTGGGGTGGGGGAGTGTCTGCCTGGCTTTCTCAGGAATGAGAGGCAACTTAACAACCTCCAGACTTTCAAAGTGTCAGAAAGGTAAAACCTGACATGCTCCTAGTGGGCTACATAACCCTGTTCTCGGAATTCCTAAGGCTCATCAGCTCCTTTAACAAGTCCAACCTCTTCTCTCCCATCTCCTGGGGCCTTCAAATCAGCACAAAACAGGACTTTTCTTGTGCTCTCAGCCCTTGTAGCATTGGGCCCATCCAGTGTGTCACTGTCTCTTCGGTCACTCTCCACCCTCCAAACGTCTCCTACATTCCTTCCCATCAGTGTTGTCATATGTCATATGCCTCCTCTTCCTTCTTTCCCGAGATGGCTACATTTCTCCCCTTACCTCATTCTCCCTCCCATTCTCCATTCTCTCTCTCTCTCTCTCTCTCTCTCTCTCTCTCTCTCTCTCTCCCACCTTTTTTCCATCCCTCCCTCCCTCCTTTCCCCTTGCTCCGTACTTTCCTGACCCTCTGCCATATGGCTTATTGGCTTGGTATCTCAGTTGTATATGGACAGATGGACAGAGACCAGAGCAATGAAGTAGGCAGTTTCTCAAGGTGAACTAAAACACTTTGCTCTTCATCTTCCAATGCAGCCAAGGCACTTTATCAATTTAATAAACACAAATAGGGTACCATTGTGTAAGGCTACCATGTTAAGCATGGGGTTCTCCCTACCTCTGAATTACTGCAACCTACTATTGATATTATCACTAAACTATAGTAATGTTATCAATAACTATGCTAGGTATTAGTATTAATTAGTATTATTAATAAGCATTACTATACTTAGTAATTAATTTTGTTACTATCTACACTTTCAAGCTTATTAGTTGATTCCCCATATATTATTTATTCAAATAAACACATTTTTGTTTGGTACCTTCTGTGTGTCAGTCCTTATGCTAATCATTGGGGATATAAAGTGCTCTTCATGAGACTGACAGAAATCTCTGGAATAGCCCAAGGTTACAGAGCTAATGAATGGGCAACTCAGATTTTTTTCAGTAAGAGCTAATGCTCTTTCTTCAACATGGTTTCTCAAATTTGGCTGTACAGAGAGATCACCTGGGAAACAAAAATATATTTCATTCATATGGAATCTGTCCTAGGCTCAAGATTTTTAGACATTTCCCCCAAGTGATTTGAATATGCAGCAAAGAGCACTTTTTTTCCTTTTTTAAATTGAATTTATTGGGGTGACAATGGTTAACAAAATTATACAGGTTTCAGGTACATAATTCCACAACACATCACCTGTGCACTGTATTGTGTGTTCACCACCCCAAGCCAAGTCTCCTTCCATCACCATTTATCCCCACTCTATCCTTCTTCACCTCCGCCTACTCTCCCCTCCCCTGACAATCACCACACTGTTGTCCCTGTCCATGAGTTTTCTCTTTCTTTTTTTTCTTTTTTGCTCAATCCCTCCAGCCCCCCAAACCCACAACTCTATCTATGTGTCGGTCTCCATTTTGCTTTAGTTTATGTTTTTATTAGATTCCAGATATGAGTGGAATTATATGCTACTTGTCTTTGTCTGACTGGCTTATTTCACTTATGACAAGTTGGAGGGTGGGGTTTGGTGTCAGGAAAGACTAGCAAAGCAGTTCCCAGGCCCTCATTAGTGGCAGAGGGCCTGGGAAACTTTCTCCAACAACTTTTAAAAACAGAGTTATCACAAAAACACAACAAAATGCCTTTCCTTGAAACGTCCAAGCAGCTCGCTTACTTGCCCTTTCTCAGTGTTCCCCACTTTGACTCTTACAGGATTCTTTTCCCTAGGAAGTTCCTCTCTCCATTTTAAATGGTCTATGTTCCAAACTATACATACATACCAAGTTGGCTTTCCAGAACCCTTTCCTCCTTTCGAAGCTGGAACCTAGAAGCCAGGCATTGCCACTAGACAGAAGGACCCATTCCTCTTGCCCTTCCATTTCTTCCCACATGCAGACCAGGGCCTGGCTGTAGAGGGAGCAGTGTAGTGGGCAGATCTCAGCCTTCGAAGAAGATGGCCAAGCCAGTTGCTCCCACCTGTCTGAGCCCTCACCAGAACCCCCTTACTCTATATCTGTGGTTGGGTGTTGGGTAGGGTATATAGTTCACATAAACACAAGGGATCATCTGTCACCAAGACTCCTGGTGCTATGAAATAGAACCCAAACATCTCTTAGTTCTTGGTTCTAGAAAAATGTTAAGTACTATAGGTCCACCTCTCCAGATGTAGAGTTGTGATATATCGGGACAGGGGAGGGTGGGGTCTTTACTTTTAAGAGCTGCTTGAAAGGATTCAGTCAGTCAGTCAGTCAGTCAGTTAACATTTATCGAGCCCTTTTGAACAAGCACTGGTTCAGGAGCAGAGATGAATAAATTCAGCTTCCAGGAGTTCCCAGTTTTATGGGGGAGGAAGACATATATGAAAATAAATACTCTGTGAGTGAACTGTATGGTGGGGCACAGAGCAGAGGATCCTACTTAGTGTGAGTGGTGGAATGTCAGTGCTAGGGAAAGTTTCGGGGAGAAGGGGAGTTTGCTGAGTGAGGGGTACAGTGAGTGTGGAGGAGTGGAGTGGGGGCGAAAGGATAAGATGGAGAGGTGGCCTCTCAGGAAAGATTTCATGTGTCACTCAGGAGTTTGGCCTTCATTGTGGTTACTGTCCTACCCCTAAACTCAGGGAAGGGACTGACCAGTCTCTGCCACAGATCTGTCTGCACTAAGCATTGGAGATATGTGGGCACCTTCAAAAGCAACTTTCCATGTGCTCAGTTGGTTTTCAGATGGCAGTGCCACCATCTCCCACAAGATCATCTCAGATCCAAGCTTCAGGGCCATTCTTCCATCGTGTTGAACTTGTCTGCAATATAAGAAAATAGTAGGCAGTTTCTGGTTGGGTGTTGCCTTCTCTCTGAAAACTGTGGTTATGCCGGCAGGCAACAGGCTACAAATTCACCAAAATACTTTATTTTTTAATTTTTAAATCTTTATTGTTGAAAGTATTACATATACCCCCTTTACCCCCCTATGGTCCCCTTCTAGCCTCCCACACACCACCACCACCCCCAGGCCTTCACCACATTATTGTCTGTGTCCGTGGGTTATACACATATGCATACAAGTTCTTTGGTTGATCTCTTCCCACCCACCCACCCCCACCTCCTCTCTGAGATTTGACAGTCTATTTCATGCTTCTGTGTTTCTGAACCAATTTTGTTCATCAGTTTATTTTGTTCATTAGTTTCCACATATGAGTAAGATCATGTGATACTTGCCTTTCTCTGACTGACTTCTTTCAGTTAGCATGATACTCTCCAGGTCCCTCCATGCTGTCTCAAAGGTTAAGAGATCTTTCTTTTTTACTGCTGCAGAAATCTACCAAAATACTTTAAACAATGACTTTCCATGAAAACAAACAAACAAAACTTATGTTCCCAAAGGCGCCTGCCATATCTTCTCTCTATTGATGTTGGAGATTTTTACGGGAGAAATGTTCCATAATCTTATTTCTTAAAGTCCCACCAAAAACATGGCTCAGCTCCTCTCCCACCTGACACTGTGGCTTCAACAAACCACTTCCTCCTATAAGTCTCTTCTCAGCAGAATGAGTGCAAAATGCATTCCAGAGCTGTCAGACCCCACCAAATGTCTTTGTTAGCTTTTTAAATATCATTACAGGAGCCTCTGGACATTCCATGTGTTCTGGTTGCTGAAGGGCCTGGAGTTCTCAATAAAGTGGAACTTGCAGAAGCCCCAAAGGAATTGTGTGTCCCTGGCCACACACCCAGACACAGGCACTGCTGTCTTATCTCTGGATAAGTGTGTGTGAATGTGTGTGTGTGTGTGTGTGTGGTGTGTGTGTGTGTGTGTGTGTGTGTGTGTCTGTGTGTGTGTGTGTGTGTTTTAAATGAGAAATCTGTTGAGCTTTTGAAGAAAGTAAAAGGTTATTTCAGATCTGGGCAACCTTCTACTAACCTGATTTTTCCCAAATGGAAACATTAGTCTCTATCACAAGATAGTTATTTTCAAAAGTAGGAGGAAATGGTGAAAGAGAAGGAAAAGGGTTTGTAAATGAAAAACCCGACTTCAAAGGTAGCAGGGACTTGATAGATTGTACTCTCATGATAACCAAGGAGGCATTTTACAAATGAGGAGATCAAAACGCAGATGATTTGAATCATTTGCCCAAGACCACAGAGGTAGGAAGTAGCTGACCTGGGTTCTACAGGTCGGCACACAGGGCAAGCTCCTCATTCATATCTGTAGATTTGAAATTCCATGTGCAAAATTAGCTGGCAGAAGAGAAGGCCTTCTCTGATTAATTGGGGAGAGTGATTAATGAGGGATGTTAAATTTGATAAAGAGGATGTGCCATCAGGTTTGTAAAGTGATTTTCCACCTTACAAAACCTTCTGAAGCCCTTATCTCATAGCAGGACCCATGAAGGATGGCTTTCTCAGGTGAGGAAGCTGCAATGTGACAGGATCATTCAGTGAATTAGTAACAGACCAGGGCAGGGATCCAGGCTCCAGATACCTAAGCCAAGGCCTCAGCACTACTTTTGTTCATCTCAAGCCTTGGACATGTTTCAAAATCAACATAGATTTCCAGATACCAACCCAAATTCACTGGATCTAGCTCCCCAGATGATTTTTCCTGACACCAAAGTTTGTGAGCATGTGTACTTTCTTTTCGGTCCCTTTATGCATGGGAAGACCTGGTGTGCCCCTTACACTGAGTTGAACTCCCCTATGTGCCCTCCAGTCTATCAGTGTCTTCTAATCTAAAAACCTGTTCTCAAAGGAAGACTAGAAAAATGCCCCCATTCCCTCTCATGTTTAACAAGCCTCTCTGTTAGCTGGTTCTTTCTAGGGTCTAACTATAGCTTTCCTTTATTCTTTTTTTTTTCATTTTATCATTGGGAATGGAGAACATATGATCGCCATCCCTGGTGTAATAACAGTCCCTATAATTGAAAGCAACTCTGATGTCTTTCTTCAGAATCCTCTACTGCAGACTGAAAACTCTTAGCATAAGAATTATGAAATATTTTTAGACTGAGGCAGTTCTGAATTGTGGAGCTTGTGGACAGCATCGCAGAGAAGCTCCAAAGATACAACCCCCCCCCCATATGACATATTTTGAATAAATATTATTTTAAGATTTCCACTGATTTCACTTAAGAATGGAAATATATGTTTCCAATTTATAGCCCTACATTTTATTTAAAAACCACCTAACCCAAAGATAATAAAGCATATAAAAGAAACAATATTTAAGTCTGGAACATAATGATATACTACTTATGCAAATGGGTGAAAGTGATTAAACTCCTTTTACCCATTGCTCAATCAAGATTTATAGTTGCCCGTTATCTTGGGGACAAGGTTGGTCAGATAAGCTCACATTTCCCCCCATCTTTCTGAAACTTTTTTTTTCCTTGGAAGGAAGACAATAAAAGGTAGAAAAAACACCTTTTCTTCCTTTGATCCTTGCTCCTTCCTACCAAAAATCTAACTGTCTCTTTTTCCAAATCCTTCACAGGTGATTCCAATTGGGGCTTAAAAAGATGATCCATGTATATATTTTCTTATGACAAAAAGAGACCATAGAAAGGCTTTAAGAGGAAAAACAGTTTGGGAGATATGACGAGGTTAGCAGAGAGGAGCAGAGGTCTCCATCCATAGTCAAGTGACTCTGACAACATGCTCCTCTTCTAGGATGTGGTTAATATTAGTGCTCACTTACTACATGGCACTTCTGCTGCCACAGGAGACTTGGGTCTCTCTTGGCTGTATTGTGTATTCCAGAGTTTATTAAACATGTGTGGTAGGATTAGATTCAATACCCAGTCAAGTTCCAAGTTCTGAATCCAGAGAAAAACAAAATGAATAGCTGGCTGCTGTTTAATTACTTTTGTTCTACCTTCCTGTCTTGCTTTATAGAAAATATAAACATTGAAAAATAGCCAACTGAAAAATAAAATTATTTGAGAAGGTGTTGAGGTCAATGTACTCTTCCTTCCTACCTCAGCCAGAGGACCTGCCATGGGCAGGATGACTTAGCAGAAAGACCTGAGCACCCTGTAAAGAAGGAAGTCCTGACATTAACACATGGGATTGGCGTGCAGAGTAAGTGCCTGTTGGCAGGAAATATGCACAGGCATGATGCTTTATGACCCATAGATACCAGTCTTCCCATCTCCAGCCAACTTTATCTGGAAAGACCATCCTACCTAATGTCCTAAATGTCACTACAAAAGAGCTTTTTTTGTTCCTAAATGATCATTTTCTTACGCAAGACTTTTGCCTGCCAATGCATAAAGTCTACAAAGAGAACAATAACCCAAGCTTGGAAATGACATCAATAGCAACACCTTCCTCCAGCTCCAGATCAGGGCAGCAAGGGAAGACAATGACAGAGATAGTCAACCCCTTTCCATCCCAGCCAAACACAAATGTGGTTGCAGGTGCCTTGGCCAGTGATGAACGTTTGGCTCAGACCTGCCTACATTTGTTTCACAGTCACTCTCACACATACTCTGATGGACACCATCAAATGCTCTCCCCTCTGCCCACCCTGCCCTGAGCACATGCACACTTAGGGGAGACTTGGCACACACACACCTGGCTGAGCAGATCAGACGTTCCATCACCCACCATCTTTTCTTCTACTTCCTGAAGGAAAGATGCTCAGACATCCCTTCTACTCAGTAAGTCTTCTTTGAGAACCATGGCTATAGTGTATCTGCAGAAAGAAATGTGTAATTCAAAAGCAGTTTTTTCGTAGTAAGACATAACTATGACCAATGGAGCCTAGAATGCCTAATTAGACCAGGACAGAAGAAGGAGAGCCCTGACTCCTTTCATTGTAAACTGACAAGGTGTTATTTTGTGGTGTCTCCTGCTTGAGGGAGTGTAAGTCTTGATTGTATAGGCACATGTCCTCACAGACATATACTCAAGAAACTAAAGAAGCATTCCCAAAGGTTGACCTTATAACATATTTTCCATTGGCTTTTTTTTTTTTTTTCATTTCTACCTCCCTGCCTTCCTCATCTTCCATGTTGTCCAGGGGTAACTATCTCTCCTCAGACCTGACCTTTGCTCATCCCTGAGAAGATTCCTGGGGGAATCTGACTTTCTGCTTAGTTTTCTACCAGCCTGATTGGAATTGAGTTAGAGATGGCTGGCAGTTACAGTGTCCTCCCCAAATGGCACTTATTCTTTGAAAGCCTTTGTTGGTGTTCACAATCTGACAAAATGTCAATGGTGATCATGCCAAGTATGTGTTAGGCCCATAGGAGCCCCCATACAAATCTTGATCAAGGTTCTCATTCCTATAAAGACTCCTGGATTCTAGAGACATTTTTTCCCCCAGATGATGGTCCCTGTGTGCAATTTTTCCTTTCAATCCAGTTTAGTAAATATTTTTGCTAGTAATAACACAACCATGTGCTTAGTACATCGCTGATCCTGCTGTGGAGGAACTAGAGAAATATGCCTCAGTTTCTCTAAGGTACCAGTTCGTGTAAATGAGACTTATCTCTACATGAAACAGTCACAAAGCAGGATATAGAGTTCATAATCAGACACTAAATTATGATGTCGAGCTGACCATAATATGAGTTCAAAGAGGGATAGACCAATGTGGATGGCTATTCTGGAGAGATGAGTGCATGTAGGGTAACCAGGAAGAAGGGCAAGGCTATTCAAGGTATGGAAAATGTGCTTGGCTATAGTAGAAATCGGAGCTAACCTAAAGCTGATGCTCTGAGCCATCTCTAAGTAGCGAGTGAAAACCTGCTTTTGAATGTTGTTTTGCCCCTTTAAAGTCTCCCAAGATGAAGCTGTGGCAAGATGCCATTTGCCCATAGGCAGTGCTGGTGACCCTAAAGCCTGGTCCTCTAGGCACAGCCTGGTAAATATCTGTCAGAGGCTTGGGCAGTGAAACATTATCAAATGATCAAGTGCCCAAGGTAAGGGGTCAATCCTGGGTTGGCCAGTTAGCTCTTCCTGTTTCACTTCATGGGCCAACTGTTCCCTGTCAGGCAGAAGAAGCCTGGACAAGAACATGAATGGATTATGATAAATCTGCCAGCATCATTAAAAAATCCACAGTTTAATACGGGCCATGTTTACTGATGTATTGGCAAACTCAAAGGTTTTTTGCTTGTTTGTTTGTGTTTTTATGGAATACATCATTAAAATATACTCATAGGGCAGTATTGCAGTGGCTAAGCACAGGCACTGGGAGGCAATTGCTTGGGTTAAAATCCTAGCTCTGTTTCTTAGCTGTCTGACTTTGGACAAGCTATTTAATGTCACTGCACCTCATTTTCTTTGTCCTTGTGTTTTGTTGTTGCTGTTTGTTGTTGTTGTTGTTGTTTTTGAAAAATAGGGATAATGATAATAATACTTCCATATGATTGTTTTGAGGAATAAATGAGATAGTATATGTAAAAGGATTAGAGGAGTACCCTAGTATGTATTGTGCATGCAGTAAATATCAAGTCATTGTTATGCTGATGGTCATTATTGATCCAGAATAGATCTTAGAGGACATCTAGTTAAATACTACAGTTTTATACCCTGGCCAGTGTGATTCAGTTGGTTGAGCATCCTCCCTTGAACCAAGAGGTCACGGGTTTGATATCTGGTCAGGGCACATGCCCAGGTTGTGGGCTCGATCCCCAGTAGGAGATGTGCAGGAGACAGACATTGATACTTTGCTCTCATCAATGTTTCTCTCTCCCTCTCCTTTCTTCTCTCTCTCTAAAATCAACAAAAACATATTTTAAAAAATAAATAAACAAGTACTATAATTTTACAAATAAGGACACTGAGTTTTTGAGAGGTGAAGTGACCTGCTGACAATTATTAGTAAAATGGGAACTAGTGCCCTTGACTCCTGGCTCATAAAAGAAAAATTTACATTTATGTGTTATTTTAACCATTAGCAAAAGCACATTTACGCACATTATCCCCAAACTCTCCCCGTTATACCATGTTGCCTCCGCACACTGAATTGCTGAAACATTTTTCAGGCACCCAAGTATAAGAGTTCCGCAGGGAACCATTCTCAGTGAGTTCCGGAAAGAGGCGCTTGTGTGTAATGAGATGAGGGAAGGGCATAGGGAAGGCATGTCACAACAGTGCCGCAGACAAATGTGAGGCCTTCGGTGCTGTAGCAAAGTTATGTTCCATTATTAATTTGATGCTGTGTTAAATTAGCCATTTTTATGAGCAGCACAGAGAATTCCTTCAGGGGGAGCTGCACTATATTCTATGAGCCCAACTGTCCCAACAGGCTGTCAAGACAGTACCTGTTTCTCTTCAGTGATTAGGGGCCAGGGACTAGAATGACATCAGGTTTGCTGCATTTCTGCTTTCTTAAAGAATTGAGTCTGGTCTCTGAGAAATGATATCTGATTGTCTGTGGCCACATTCCCCTCTACTCATGTTCCTGCACGAATTAGCCCATCTGCCACCAATGACTAACAAACTGGTGTATCACAGTCACCGCCTGGGTTTGTCCTTTGCCTGGGTGTACCTGTCTTATACAAGCATCAAATTCCTTGAACGTTTCTATTTTTCCTGAAGCAAGATGAAAAAAGACTGTTTTACTACAACTTCTCTGAGTTTGTGTTGTTTGATAAATCATTGGGTTGGTGGGTTGAGACTTCAAATTTATGTTGTATTAAGTAACAGTAGCCTGATAGGGTAGTCAGCTTAGAGGCATAATTACTTGGGACAACAGAGGAACAAAAGGCTGACGTTGAGTGTGAGAATTCAGTCTGAGGACCACAGTAGGAGTCTGGAGAGTTCTGTCTGATGAGAAGACTTAAACTCTTTTGCTATGAGGTGTGCAATGTAAGCCCTCCTTTCTGTTTTTTTCTTATGATTCTTTAGGAAAATTTATGAACAAATCATGAAGTGGATTTCTTTAAAAAAATGTGAATGAGTCTGTATTAAGATATGATCTGGTAAAGATAAGACAAAGGTCTTCTAAATTGTTGGTGGGATCCAGAGGGCAGGAGGGAAGTTGGATAAAAAATATGCTAAGATACCCAGTGACAACCTGAATGGTAGAACTCTTCTTTCTACCAATAACTACCTAACCCTTGGCCATCCTTCAACTTTTGGAAATGTTTTTGCTCACCAGTTGTGTATGATGGACTGAATTGTGTCCTCCAAAAATGCACAGGTTGAGGCCTCAGTCCCCAATGTGACTGTATTTGGAGATGGAGACTTCAGGGGTTAATTGATGAGGTTATTTGGGTAGAGCCCTAATCCAATAGGATTCATGTCCTTATAAGAAAAGTAAGAGACACCAGACCTCGCTCTCTCTGCGCATGCACAGAGGAAAGGCCACATGAGGACACAGTGAGAGGCAGCTGGCTGCAAGTCACTGAGAGGTCTCATCAGAAACTAACCCTTGCTAGTACCGCAATCTTCCAGCTTCCAGACTTGGAGAAAACAAATGTGTGTGGTTTAAGCCACTCAGTCTGTGGTATTTTGTTATGGCAGCCCAAGCAGACTAATACAATGTGTTTGTTGTTCTATTAAAAGAACACCCTCTTCTTCACTGTTGAGCATGGCTTAATATTAATTTTTTCCTGCCTGTTCTTTTACCTAGAATGTTCTACCACTCAGTGTCCACATCTCTCCTGGAAAGACAATTCTTATGTAAACCTATTTAGCGGGTGCATAGGGCTGATATTCAAACGTGCCATGGTTCTTCTGTCAGTCAGAGTGTAACAGAGGAGCAGAACAAGTAGGAGATATATATGTGTATGTGTACATATATATGTTATATATATTTGTAATTTATATTACGGATAGGCTTATGCAGTTGTAGGCACTGGCTTCTGAAGTCCCCAGGGCTAGGCAGTCAGGAAGGAAGGGAGAGAAATTGCAGCCCCAGCTGCTGCTGATGCCAGTGAGGTGAGTCAGCAGATCTGCAGCAATGAGGTGAGTGCAGAAATCTCAGATTGTAGAAATATTTGACAGTTTACTTTCTCCTTGATTGCTCAGAACCTGTGATATTCAAGGAAGACTTAGTCACTTTTTTAAAGGCTTCCATCTCATTAAATTGGGGACCATCCAGGATAATCTCTCTTTTGATTAACTCAACATCAAGTGATTTGGGACTTTAAATGCATCTGTAAGAATTCCTTCACGGGAGCATCTAAACTAGTGTGTGGTAAAATACCTGGGAGAAGGTGTGTGTATACTACAGAATGGCAGCCATCTCTCTTTGAGGCTCCAGATCTCAGAAAGAGGCTCCCTTGTAGCCCACCCTAACCAGAAACACACAAGGGAATTCTGGGGAATGTAGTTTAGCTTAGCCTAGTTGTCACATCACAAAGCCATCACAATGTTCAATAATGACATCGGTGCTGCTTCTTCACTCTAAGGTTTTTATCCCACAACATATCTAGGGCTTGTCAATATATATGTTTAAAAAAAACTTCTCTGACCATGGAAAAGACCACCAGGCTTTAGAAAGACACATTCTCCTCTTCTGTGCTTCCTTTGGTTGTCTTTGGATTTAAATCCTGGTTGGTTTTACCAAGTGGTTCTGTTTGCTGGAATGTCCTAGGAAGAAAGCATCTATACCCTTATCTTTGTTGTTGCTTTCTTGTAAGTCTTCCAATTATACACTGAGATTGAATAATGGCTCTACCACTCACATGCTATGTGAAGTTGGGCTAATGCCTTACTTACCCAGGGCTCAAGGAATAAGGACCTCTAAGGGTTGCTCTGTAGATTCAAAGACCAAATAATAAAATACTGCTGTCTGCACACATTAGGAGCTGGATAAATGACAACACATCATAATCATTATCGTCTCGATATGATTCTTTATTATTTTTTCAAGGTCTTTAAAGATAATTGCAGAATAAGTGTTTTACCCAAATCCATAGCTGAGAATTTATATCAGTTGATGCTCCTCACCCTACCAAGAGTTATCTCAAGTTCCTCGTTACTTTAAGACATGTGTTCAGAAAGTCTTCTAATTGATATCAGCCCTTTATCATTTTCCTCACAGATAGTGCCTACAGCATTAGCAGCAGCAATGATAGCTATAATAATGATAATTTCACAAAACCTAAATGTGCATGCTAAAGTATCCAGTGACATTCTGAACAGCGGGAGAGAAAGTTTCTTCCTACCAATTAATGGGAAGCCAAGTCTAATTTGCCACCTGCACAGCACTTTTGAACCTGTCAGAGAAAAAGGAAACCAGTGAACCTTCATCTTGTCACTAGTCTTCTCAGGGACTGCTCTCTAAAGCAAATGAAATAGCAGTCATTAGAGTAAAAAGTAGAAGGCCTGTGTCAGCCCCTTCTGTTCTTGTCTTGGCTAGAAGCAAAGTCCATCATTGTCAGCGAGGAAGCGGCCCCCAAAACCCACTGGACCTACAAACTCATCTCCTGAGGCTGGAGAATGAACATCCCCTTAAACTCTTTAGAAAAGTTAGAATGTTGAGTTAATCAGTTCTCCTGGGCCTCATGAGTCAAGGGAAGTTATAAATATGAAAAGAATCCCACAGGTTGAAGAAAGGAGGTAGATAAGGCAATGTCCCAGGTAAGAACCAGGTACACATGCTGTCAGTACACTGTTGACCAGGAGCCAAGTGGTGAACGAAATAAACAGAGAAAATGGGGTCCCTGAAGGAATAATATTCGTTGAGCTAATTACCAATCTTATCAACAGAGCTATTCAATGTTTAACACCCAAACACATAGAAAACATTAACTTTTTAAAATTTTCAATTACAGTTTACATTCAATATTATTCTGTATTATTTTCAGGTGTTACATAATAGTGGTTAGACAATCATTTACTTTACAAACTGCGCCCCCCCCACCAATATTTCTAGTACCTGCTGACACCATACATAGTTATTACAATATTATTGACTATATTCCCAATGCTGTACTTTACATCCTCATGACTATTTTTAATTGCCAATTTGTAGTTCTTAATTCCTTCACCTTTTTCACCCATTTTCCCAACCCTCTCCCCTCTGGCAACCATCAGTCTGTTCTCTGTGTCGGAGTCTTTTTCTATTTTGTTTTTTTCATTTATTTTGTTCTTTGGATTCCACATATAAGTGAAATCATATGGTGTTTGTCTTTCTCTGGCTGACTTATTTCATTTGGCATAATGCCCTCTATGTCCATCTATGCTGTCGAAAATGATAATATTGAAAAGCATTAACCTCATTAACTGATTCAACAAATATTTGTTGAGAACCTGCTATGAGTAACACATTATGGTAAATACTGGAGACACAATAAAGTACAAAATAAAGCCCTTGCCCTGTGGAGTCTTTGTGGTATGGGGATGATATAATACAAAAAGCCAGTAAATATGTAAGAATATATGCTGTGATTACGGCCATCAGGACAACCAACAGGGAGCTATGATTGAGAAAAATGTGCAGAGAGGGGCCTATGGAAAGCCTCCCTGGAGGAAATGAAAATTAAGGAACGAGGCATAAAAGGAGCAGTGGCTGGGAGTGCCAACCAGTGACAGCAAAGGGGACAGCAGGCCCAGGGGCTCAGAGGGTGAAACAGCTTGGCATGTTCTAGAAACTAACAGCAGACAGCCTAGTGGGAGACATGTGGTACTGTTGAGGCATGAGGGGACAATAGGTGGTTGGAGATCAAAATGGCAACTTTATTACCGAAAAAAAAAATAGCTGGATGGGAGGGTGTGGCCTAGATCTCTGAGTAAGTGGCTTGCTAATGCACCTCAGAATTCAGTGTCTCCCCAGGCCTCCCTGGGAGATGCCAGCCTCTACACGGGGACCTGCACCTGCAGTTTACTCCATGGAGAAATAGAGAATGAGTCCCCCCAGTGAACAGGCTGCCACCCAACAAGGGAGAAAAGAAGAGGCTGCCATCCCATAACTCAAGTTTTTCTCCCAAACCCACCAATCAGAGAAGTTGTTCCTCTTCCCAGAGGGATAAGAGGCCAGGAGGCTTATTTACATGGTGGTGCCTTCATTTGGGAACTTAAAGCCAAATAAAGTGGTTCCTCTAAACAGTTATTTAGTTTGGTGTCTAATTGTGTATTTAGACTAGAGAAGGCTGACAGGAAGAAATGAGATACTGCATGGAGTGAGAAGGACTGTGGCTTTTGATGGGGAGAAATCTCCCACTATCTTCACCAATATTTATCCCCCTTTGGATGCTGCCAACCAACAGCACCCATCAGGGATTGTGGCAGATTTAGCTAAGTTAGAGCCCTGTTTTGGTTTTGATCATCGTTTCGGCTAAACTGGACTCACAGGGGAGACGTTGTCTATCAGGACTGAAGCTAGGCTAATGGCTTAGCTGGTCCCTTGGTCTTTTAAGTCACCCTGCTCTGGTTAAATGCAGGCAGGTATGTGCCTGGCCCACGTGCGTTCCCTCCTTTCCATTAGGATCTAAACCTCATTAGTTGCTTTTATATCTATCCGTAGAGTCAGATTTCATTATAGAAATTCAATTTTTGCTGCTTGACTCACTGATTAATAAGGTTAAGAACAGAGTTATTCAACATTGTTGGGTTCAGACCAATGAGAAAAGATACCGCTTCCTTATTTCATCCAAAACATCTACCCTTCCTCCTTCAACATCACAGTTGCTGGGAAACAGAAGGAAAAAAATCCCAGTGAGAATGAAAAGAGTCCTTCATCCTTTGGGGAAGCAGACCGGGCTCGGTCTGATTCCCACACAGTGAAATCCTGCTTGGCCCAGTGTTTCCTCTTGTGTCCCGTAGGATCCATTAGTCCTGGATTTCTTGGCATCTGTGGCTGGCAGGCGTGAGATCACCTAGGCCCAGCAAGCTCCAGCCACTGAGGGCTGAATTGCAGCCCCGGCAGGCTGAGTATCCTTCTCCGGAATGGTTGGGAGCAGCTCCATGGCTAAAGGAGCTGTGTATTCCAGTCAAAAAAGGACCTTTTGGTGTCCATTGGATGCTGCCTTCAGTAAGACATTACAGTTCTTTCTTTAAAAAAACATTTTAATTTTGACAAGAAGTGCACAGTTCCAAAAGTTCAAGTGGTTTACAAATGACCCCAGATTCTTACTCCCCAGAGGCAATCACTTTGGATTATTTAATCCTTCCTTTGGTAGTTTCCTCAATAATATTAAATAACATGCTTAACACTACTGATTTTTCCATTTTAGGCATACTCTATCAATTTTCTACTATACAAAAGTAAGATTTGGCTCTCTGAGGCCTACATACATGTTTGCACAAGAACACAGACACACACATGGATGCATACAACTTCTCTTCCCCTCATCTGCCCACTGCCATTACATCCATTTTCACTGGACAATGTGCATTGTTTACATCACTGTGAGGGTAGAACTAAATGCTTCCACTGCCAAGTCATATGGGGTACTATTATTTTTCTTGTGCAATTTCCCCCTGAAATAAATATTTGGACTAAATTTTTTTCACTTAGTTATACATGCAACTATCTTTAATTTGTCCCCAAACCAGATCCCTCCTCGATGTTTTTAAAACACATGGGGTAATCTATTGGAGCCACTCCTTTTATGGGGAACATGCCTTCCTATGTCTTGCCATTTGATGGTTGTTATCTGGGTCTGCCCCCAGCTGCCCACCTGGCATCTTCTTTAGCTTACAGTCTACAGAGAGTTACACTCTCCTCCGTTGAGATAGGTCCTTGACCTCCTAGGTCCCATTTCTCCCTCCTTCTTCATTTACTTTTGGGTCTTCCACTAGGGGTGCATGAACTGGATTAAAATTTAGATAACTTTTATATCTGAAAAAACATCTTTATTCTATTCTTGCTAACAGATTGAGCATAGAAATAGTTTCCCCTCCGAACCTTGAGGTCATCTATCCATTTTCTTCTATTTCTCTATGTGAATATTGAAAAAAGTCTCAGGTGGTTTTTATCCCAGTTCAAAAATTTTTTAATATCTTTTTCTCTATTAAAAGCTTTTAGGATTTTTTTCTATTTTCCCACCATCCTGAGATTTTATAATTCTAGACTTTTCTCCCTATAGGCTTGGGCTCTGGCCCTCTCTGACATGGTAAGTTTATTGCCACTTGTTCATCTATTCTCCGGCACTAAAATTTTATGGCCATTTCTCCCTTTCTTTTTGGACTCTCATGATTGTATACAGCCTTTAAAAAATCCTTTTAGTGTCCTGTGTGGTATATTTCAGGAGGATGTGGAGACACACGGGATGTGCCGCACCTTACCATTGTACTTCTCAATGCATTTTCATGATGCTGGGTTCTGCATAAGTGAGGGCCACAGTCCAGGTCATTAATAAATAGATTTCCTGAGTCTATGAAGATGCTACTGCCAGTCATTAGGAAGGGTGTTGAGTCTTGAGAGGGGGGTTTCCTAAACTGGCCACGGGCTCTCACTGTATGATGAGCACCTCATGTTCTTGGATGGCCTGCCCAGCTCAGGTGAGCAGTGTGTTTTCCCATGACTTCCAGCCATTGGTGTATAACCTGGAGCAATTGAAATATCTGACTTCGGTTCCTTCTCTTGTGAAGGAAACATACATATCTCTGCTTCTAAGTTTTGTGCCAGGCCTAGAAACTATAAACTGTAAGGCTCTCTGCAAATAATGGGGCCGTTATATTTTAGTTGTTTCCCCTCCTTGCCTCTCACACATCTCAATCTGTGCCCACTTATTGCACAGCACAAACCACACTCTAGTTAAATTTATATTTTCCTGTCCTCTCGCTTTACAATGAATGGCTACTAGACAGGTATATTGGCCATGATTTACTCAGTTGGTCTCATCAAGTTCTAGCACTGGGCATGGTACATAATAGGTATTTACATACTAAAATGTTGGCTGTTTAAAGAGGAGGCAGAGCCATCTGGCACCAGGATTGCACCCATAATCTTCACCTCTTTAATCGTAACTTCTAACCAACTGCATATACCATCAAGAGAACCCACTTCCATGACTGCGAAGACCCTTTTTAATGGGCTGTGAGCAGCCACAGGCTGGTTAACACTGCTGGCCTTGAATACCTGGGGGCAGACCTGAAAAATGATATTCCTGCTAAGCTCAACTCTATGTCCTATTGCTCATCCCTTGAGCCATATGTTTAGCAACTTATATTTAATAAATACAGCAGCAGAATCTGATTATAGCAAGCCCAGTGATAGTTAAACTGGACTGCCAGGGAAATAAAGTTAGAATTTTGAATTGTTTTTATGCATTGCAATGGGCAATTGAAACGCCTGTTCCATATGGCGCTGACTCTGTCTGTAGATTGCACAGCCCATTCCCTGTCAGATGGTCTTCTTTTGGGTCAGTGATGATGGCAGAGAACAATATGTAGAGGCAGGTGATCCCCAAGGGGGTCCATTAGATTTCAGTTGTTTCCCCTCGATCGCTGTCCCACTGCAGGCCATTGGACATTGGCACAGTTGGGCTTGCGTCCTTCCATTTTTAATTGACACATTGGTATTTACGATGCTGGCTCTGTTCAGGGCTTTGGAAAGGCAGAGACAATGGTAAGAAGAGAATAAATGCCTCATAGAAAGGTTAGCGGAGATTGTTTTCATGCTTGCAAAGGCAGGGTGGGCACTTTAATCTGCACAGTTCACCTGTTTCCAGCTGTAATAGTTTGGGGGAGCATCCACAACACTGCCCAGTGCTCAGCCAGAGGGGAGAGAGCTGTGTGCTGCTCAGCCTTCAGAGTGACATTTCTTCTTCCATCACCCCACCAACACCCAGAATGCATTGCCCTTCTTCCTTCTTGAGTCTGCTGGGGAGTGTTTGCCATTGCTTGCCCTGGCAGGAGGAATTGGCTTCCTTTCCCATCATTGAATGAAAATTACAGAAACTTCCTTAAAGATGTTCCCCTCTGGCTCACCTGTTCAGCTTATTAGTAAAGCAATTCTGCAGCTTCCTGGGGGTGCGGGGGGGAATGGCCTGTTAGAAGCTTGAGGTCACTCTTTGAAAAAAAGACTCCATTCAGATCCCAAGAAGAGACACACTCGCCTCTCCGTGCCCCCTGATAAGGCTTTTGTGAATGCTTTTAGAGTCTATTACAGGAGGCTGGCTTTGGTACATTATGAATATCAATGGAGCTCACATCACCATTCTCCCCATCATAAAGGAGCATTCATATAATATTCACCAGCTTGGTAGAGACAATAAGTCTGCTTCCCTCCCTGGCCCCTTTCCCTTCCTGTCAAGAGGAATCAACTCAGTGAGGAGCGTGGGCAGCCTAGCTTTAAGTAATTGCTCTGAATCCTGGCCTATTGAACCAGCAGCTTTCTTGTGTGCCTGTCACATGTCTTTCGTGGGTTCTTCTTCTCTAAACAGTCTTTCCATCTTGCAGTTATCTTGCCCTTTCTGTATTTTTTTTCCTGAGAATTCACAACCAGGCTAACTTATACAGCGGCTGTTGCAATGTCAGGACACCAAGTCCTTTGCTTTTCACAGAAAGGCCAAATACCTTCCAGCTGGAGTTTACAGATGTCTTGCTGTCTTGGAACCTTCTTATTTAAAAACAAAATTAAGCCTCCTTGTTTGAGCAGTGAAGTCTTAATGACCTACATAACGCAAATGGCAATAAAGCAAAACAAGTACTGCTTTATAGCCAACCATTCACGGGGAAGAGGTTTTTTTGAAATAATAATAGTCCTAATGAGAAGTAGATATCAGGGAAGGAAGGCTGGAAATGGGGGCTGCAGTATAATGTGTCTTCTCCATTCATCTCGGCATAGCTTCTGTGAAACAGCACGAAGGTGCATTTCCTTCCTGGGTGGGTACCTGCACTGACCTTGGGCCTCCTTTCTTGTCTTGGTCCTTGATGATTACAGCTGTGAGCCAGATGAGGCTGCCATCTGGAACCAGGTGAGAGGAAGAAATGGGTCTCCTTGCTTTCTACCGTGTGTATCTCTTGCCCTGATGTCAGAGGTTCCCCACCGTAGTCTTAAAACAGTTATTTCACCAAGGCCCATAGGCCATTGTCCAAGTCTCGGGTTATTTCAGAAGATTCACATTAGACAAAACTTGCACTGGTGGCCTTGCTCTCTGGAGAGAAACCTGGAGTTATTTCAGTATGCTCTAGGGCAGGGGTGGGGAACCTTTGTTCTGCCAAGGGTCATTTGAATATTTATAACATCATTCTCAGGCCATACAAAGTTATCAACTTAAAAATTAGCCTGCTGTAGTTTAGTCAAATGTTTAATTCACCCCTAATGCCTTGGCAGAGTCAGGCCTTACACGGCCCGCAGGTTGGATGTTCCCTACCCCCTGTTCTAGGGTGTTGGGGTTTCTAGATGTTTGGGGCAGTAGTTAGAAGCTAGCGAAGGCAGCATCCCTCCATGTACCCCAATGGACCCATCTCAGAAGTCCTTTGGTAGCAGGGTCCTCTGGTTTTGTGTTTATATCTCTCTTGGCTTTCCTCTTTTATTATTCCCAGCCTTCAGGAAGTCTTATGTAAATATTCCCCCTGGTTTTAGCTCTGTGACAGAGTTGGCAGGTGGGGCTCCTGGCTTACATTTGGTCGGAACAATAAGTAGAAGCAGCCCTGTACTCAGGAGAGGAGTGGTGGACCTAGTAATTAACAAAAGATTTCCCTCAGGCAGCATTTTCAGAAGCAGGTTGCATATAATGTGAGTTCTGTTTGGATATTAATAAGCCTTATGGGGGAAGGAGTATCATGGTCAACGATGTTTGAGGATTGTTGGGTTGTATGTCATAACAGGTTGACTTGGGCAAGACTTCTCAAAGTTTTTTACATTTCCTATGGCTGCTGTAACAAACTGCCACGAACTTGGCGGCTTGCATTCTCTCACAGCTCTGGAGCCAGGAGTCTGAAGTCAATGTCACTGGGCGGAAATCCAGGTGTTGGCGGAGCTGTGTCCCATTCTGAGCTCTAGAGGAGAATCTATTTCTTGCCTTTTTCAGCTTCTGGTGCTTGTCCACATTTCTGAACTTGTGTCCACATCTCCCGAATCTTCAATATCAGCATCTCCACACCTCTGTCTGCTCGGTCTGCACAGCATCTCCATGTATGTGTGTGTGTGTGTGTGTGTGTGTGTGTGTGTGTGTGTTTAACCTCCCTCAGCTTCCTTCTTATAAGGATGTATGTGATCTCATACCACCTGGACAATACAGGATAAACTCCTCTTGAGCTTCTTAATTTCCTCACTTTTACCATATTAGGTAATATTTACAGGATCAGGGATTAAGAAGGGAATATATCTTTTTGTGGGGTCACATTTAATCCACTACTACTTCTAACACCTTAAGAGCAGTGTGCATCTCTAGGGTGAGGTAAGGGTTGTGAAGTGTTTCTCAAACTTTTCTCTATGACAGAACAGTCTCATTTTGGGATGTTTTTGTAGGATCAGGGTTCTGAGGATCACAATTTGGAAAATGTCACCAATGTAAGATGAATCCTGGGGGAAAATCAAAGCCGATCATTTCAGCTGCCCTTCTCCCTGTAGGTATAGGTTTTATTTTACTAAAGAAGATGGCACTCTCCTTGCTGCAGGGGTTGTTATTGTAGAGAGAAAATATGAAAAAACATCAGCAATTTCACAGAGACATTTAAGCCAGACTCCGCAGGGGAAGTGTCTCTAGGGAATAGTTAAAATAGCAGTTTCAAAACCTGGATTGGATTCCTCGTCCTCCTACATATAAGCTAAATCATGCTGGGGAAGTAATTAAACTTTTCTCCACCTTGGTTTTTCTCACCTATGCAATGAAGATAATAACCATACGTACCTTGTTATATCATGTGAATGCTGTGTATAAAACACTTTGTTAAATGTACAATTTTACACAACTAAGATATTATTTTTATTCTTTGAAACCCAAAATTTTAAAAAAAGAGCCCTGACTGGTTTGGCTCAGTGGATAGAGTGTCGGCCTGCAGACCAAAGGGTCCAGGTTCGATTCCAGTCAAGGGCGCATGCCTGGGTTGCGGGCTCGATCCCCAGTGGGGGGCATGCAGGAGGCATGATGATTCTCTCTCATCATTGATATTTCTATCTCTCTTTCCCTCACCCTTCCTCTCTGAAAGCAATAAAAATATATTTTTTTAAAAAGAAGAAGAAGCTTGTCCTATAGGATGATGATGGGGTGGGGTGCTGGGGGGCTAGATTTCCATTGGTTTTCCCTGGAGGTCAGGTTGGTTGTGCTCAGTGAGAGACCATAGCAACATGACTATGCTTTCTTATCCACTGTTACATTTCCAATACTTGGCATTCAGTACATTCTCAATAAATGTGAGATGAATGAACTCTTTTTGCCTCGATACTTCTCCCCCAAGTTCCACAAAATTGTGGAATCCTTGGCCTGGAAGGGCCCTCAAGACAACACATCGAACAGTAGTTCCCAAAGGGACGGCTGGCTGCCTGAAAATCACATCCCCAGGAGATGCATACAGCTGGTCTGTACAATGATATGGCCCTTTCCACTGTCTTCACTCAGAGCCACTCCTAAAGCATTGCACCAAATAATTAATTTCTTTTTAAAGGTCCCCAAGGACATTTTGTGACTTCCTTCACTAGAGATGTTCTTTGTTCCAAGTGGTCATGTGAGCTAGCCGTGACTCAGGGCGTCTTGGTTCATTCATTCATCTATCTATTCATACAAACTTTTATTGTGTACCTACAATGTGCCTGGCACTGTGCTGATTTATCTCACTGCATTTCTTCCCAGCACATCTGTTGTTATAATGGACTCCATGAGTTAAAGCTTCGTATTTCTCCTTTTTTGCCTTGAATAAGTAGAGATATAAAGAGACTCAACTAGCTGCTTCACTATTTGCTTTTCTCTTTTCTGGGATTATCTCTAAAGTAATAAGAAAATTTTTCTTCCCTTAAATAATGAACCCATGAATTCCTTAGAATTACGGATCATACCGTTGGGAGGGGCCTCAAGAAGCACAGTTCTCAGAAATGTAAGGCAGCATCATTCCCATTTCTTCATTTACAAGTAAACTAAATAAAATTCAGGACATGAAGTTATTTACCCCGTGTCAGAATCAGAGAAGGGAAGGCTTAGATCTCCTATTTCTTCACTTTTATTTTGTAAAATAATATTTATTTAGAATTTTTATTCTAAAATAATGTATATGAGAGCAAAGGTCTCCCATTTAAAAAAAAATACTGGCTTTCGAATACTCATCTGGTTGGCTTGAGAAATAGGCCTTTTCTTCTTTCCCAGGGTTCATAATTACTTATTGACATCTGATATTCATCAGTGTGTGCTTACAAATAAATATCACATGCCCCCAAACTGAGCCAGTCAGTATCGATTAAAGGGTGGAAGAGTAAATGCTGTTAGCTGTACTTTATTTTCTCAGCTGCAATAGGGCCCTTTTCTAGTCTCTCTAGCCCTAGAGGGTGAAAGTGCCTACCCTGAGCCCAGCTTCCTTGTCCTTACGGTGTCTCTGTTTCTGGGCAGCTGCTCATTTGTCACCAGCAGTCTCCAACGTGAATAGGGAGGCAGGTCTCCAGGCAGTTCTGAGAGTTGTCATGAGATCTGCCAGAGTCTGGGAGCAGCAGCTGCCCTCCTCTGCCCACCTCCATCCCAACCCCCTCAATCTCTTTTCCAAGTTCTCAACTCAAACTTCGTAGGGTCCAGAATGTGTTGCCCTCTAGTGACAAGTGACATACTAGTATTTGCGGGGTGGGGCGTGAGCATGGACCCACATCTCTGACCTGTGTGTTAGGGATCAGGCTGGCCTCAGAGCTTACATTTTTCATGTTAAACAAAGTTCTATTGTATCTTATTGTGTTTCTAGATAGCGATGCTGCCTTCCTTTGATCGCATTTATCCAGAAGTCAACAGAGGGATGTGTGGGCGCCAGAGAAAGTCTCAGGGCCACCAGCTGGGACTGGATTCTGGGGTTGATGATGGGAATAGGATTGCGGAGTCTTCATAAGGGCAATGGGAAGTTTGGGATGTGCTCTGTTTTTCTGACCAAACAAAATTAGCTGTTTGCTGGCCCCAAGGAAAGGGCAAGATACTACACCTTTTTTTTTTTCTTTCTTCCTTTGGTGCCTAGCATGCAGAAAAGAATCTTGATTTGATGAGGCTGGTGGGCTTTTGTCTTTTTCTATCTTTCTTTTAAATCGTTGATATTTGTATAGACAATTACTATCCTGCATTTTCACACCATTTACTGGGAATGAATCATTCAAAATAGCCCCAAATAGCTGTAAGCAGTGAGATCTGAAGTTCAGAGGATCTAAACACTTGGGTTGCGGGAAACGAGTTAAGTCAGCTCGCGTGAATTGCGCGTACTCGGCGGGAGCCGTCTTAACTCGGTTCATATAGATTTGCGGTGGAGTGCGGGAAACGTGTAAATTCGGGCCGATTGTAACTGCGTATTACCAAATATTTGTTTCAAAGATACCTACCTGCGTATGCGAACCGTTTCATACCCATTTCAATCGAACCCATACTTCAAAAGACATAGGAATTTTAAACTAACTCTGATTTTGCGCGGGAAACCTAAATAATTGCCCGCGCCAGCTTATATTGTGGCGGGAAATTCACCCGACACCAGAGTGTAAAGAAAGAAACTATTTGGATGTCAACAAATAGTACTAATAATGAAATGCATAAAATTCCCACCTTTTTTTTCTCTTCTCCCACTCTCTCACTTCATCCAGTTGGTTCAAATTACTTGAACAGTGATAAAACTGTTTTGTGTACAAAAAATGTAACTGCCTTTCTTTCTCCCCCCTTCCCCAGCCCACTGCCATCCCCACCTCTTCTCTTTCCCCAAAAGAACTCAGATTAGGGAACTTTTTGTTCTATTTGCAAAACGGTGAATTCAGGACTAGCCCAGCTGAAGACCTGCTCCTAGGTGCCCCTAAGTGTTCCAAAGGACATTTGCATATTTCCTGAGGAGGAGAGTCATAGGAAGCCACCAGTGTCAGCCCCCAAGGCCACTCTTCCTCGATAGCAATAACTGGAGTGGAAGGACATGCCTCATTGTATCTCAGCTTCAGATTTATTTTAATGCTGGGAAATGGGGGCTGGGAGGGGAGAGTGTAGGGCATGAGGAAAACAGATGAATGGTTAATGGGGGCTGAAGTGGCAGATTGAGAGAGAGCACAAACACAACAGACAGACGGATGGATTGATAGATTGGAGCCAGAGATGTAAATAGGATAGTTTATCTAAGCGTTTTAGAGTCCCTCCTTCTTATCTATCCATCTATTTATCTATGTATCTGCAGTAAGCAAGGACTGATAGGGGAGCAGACAGATAACATGAGCAGGATGGATTAGCAGCAGGCATAGGAGCCTCTTGGCATCCCACACGTCAAGAGAGCAAAGGGGCTCCAGGACCTGGAGGGCAGGTGAGAGGCACTTCCCTGGAGAACTACTGCCCCTCTGTGCCCCCAAATAAAAACATGCTCAGCTCCCAGACAGAGGTTAGTCGGGTGTCTGCCAGCCTGAGCCTACCTTGCTGCTCCAGACCCCTCCTCTGACAATTAGCAGGTGTCCTATTCTCAGACCCCAGGCAGTGGACAGCTGCCAATCTGAGAAGGAAGCTGAGATCAGGGCATGGTGCTAGCGTGCATTTTTCTCCCAAAGCCTTGCTTTAAATTCCAGTCAGGCGTTCAGTCTTGCAACAACAACAAGGAAAAGGAACAAGAGAAAAAAAGAGAGAGAGAGAGAGAGAGAGAGAGAGAGAGAGAAGGAAAGCTAACCAGGCTGTTCCAGAAAGCTGTCAGCTGTCAGGTCTGTTTAATTGACAACCTGGTCTCAGAGCCTTGGGAGCCCAGCCCTGGGAGGGGAGAGGTGAGAGCTGGCCTGGGGGGTGGCGGTGGCGGCTTATTGCTGACTGCTTCCCCCTCTACCCCCACCCTGGCTCTGGGCTAATGAGCAAGCCTGGGGGAGAGGCACAGAGAGTGAGGTGACGCATGTTCTCTGGTCCACCAATCATCCAGGGAAGAAGGGACCACAGGGTAAAGAGGGGCTATGCAGCGGAGAAGCCAGGACATCCCTCCTTTGTGGGGATAGAGGGGTTCCTTAGGGTAGGGAAGGGAGGAAGAGTAGGAGGGAGGGAGGTGGAGGAAGTTCAGAGATTTCCAGAGCTCACTCCAGGCACACAAGCAGGTGACCTCACCTTGGGCCCCTGTTCATTGGGATTGAGCAACAGCCTTTAGGCTAGCTGGGAGCCACATCTGAGATTAGCTGGCCCTCCCTTCTCATCTACACTAGCTGGCTTCCAGGATCCCCCTTCTTTCTCCCTCCCTTTCTTTCTGCTGGGCCCATGTTCCTAGGTATGAAATTCTTGTGAGTCATCTTTCTAGGGCAAACTCTGTTTCAAGTTGGAAGACAGCTAGGTTTTATTCCGAGTGCCCCTCAATTCCAGTCCCCACTACATACTCACCGTCTGACCTTGATCCTAGTTCCCCCTACTTACTCACTGTTTGACATCACTTCCAGTCACCCCTACAAACTCAGTATGTGACCTTGATCCTAGTCCCCTCTACTTGTTCACTATGTGACCTCAATTCCAGTCACCACTACTTACTGTGTAACATTAATTCCAGTTCACATTACTTATATGGGACCTTGATCCTACTCTGTACTTACTGTATGACCTTGATCCTGAACCTTACTACTTACTATATGATCTTGATTCTAGTCCCCATCACTTACTGTGTGACCTTGATTCTAGTCCCCACTACCTACTTATGTGTGATTTGGAACAAATAAGCCTTATCTCTAAAAGGGAGATCATCTTTAATGCACTGATCAAACAAAATTGTGCATACGGAGACATTTCATAAACTATAGGCATCTATAAGACATTATTCTTCCCTGATTTATCTTTGTTTCCTTGACAGCTCCTAGCACAACGGCTTACAAAGAGTAGGCATTCAATAATAGTCAAAGGAACAAATAAGTAAGTGGATGAAGGGACAAAGTGGAGAAATGTTTCTCTGAGTTTGGTCGTGGCACCACTGAGCTCTGCTGCAGTCTGCAGTCAGAGACTCTGGGAGGGGGCCTGGGAATGGCTTCAGCCAGCTGCACAGGTAGTCAGTGTTTCAAGCTGGGGGGTTTCTGTCCTAAGTAGGAAAGCAGGGGGCATAAAATAGGTGTGTTCATTTTTTCTCAGGGCAGGGACTATGCCATCTTTGAATCCCCAGCACATAGCACAGTGCTTGATGAACAACAACACATTAATTCCTCAGGACAGAGTTTTATTTCATGAAGGCCACAATCAATGTTTTGGTAGAAAGCAGGCTGCTGGGTTTCGCTAGTGAATAAAGCATAGTCCTACCCTCAAAACAGTCACATGCAGAGATAAATTAAAGTATTGCTGACCTGCAGCCACATACTGACACAGGGGCATTACTTGAAAAAGGAGAATATCCAGCAAGGCAGAGGAGGTGGGCACTAGGGTGAGACCAGTGAGGCACCTGGGCCACCAGATCTAAAGAGGCCCTACTTAGATTGTGGAAGCACCTCCTTAAATGTGCTACGTAGGTGCCCTGCTTGCCCAGCCTTAGTTTTGGCCCTGGGGTGAGGGGAAGGGTTAGAGAGGCTTCTGGAAGGAGTCATGGAGTCTAGAAAGATGAACAGGAGGTTTTCCAGGGGACTCTTAGAGAGAAAGGTATTTCAGGCAGAGGGAAGAGCGTAAACAAAGTAGTGATGTTAGAAACACTATGGTGGGGTGAATGATTACGTGGAGGTTCCAGGAGCATGAAATTAAAAGTGGAGTGTGGGAGACACGAGAGAGATGAGGAAGGAACAGGGAGGGTCCTATCAGCCTTACTGGGGATTTGTCCCACTGCCTACGGGAGCAGGAGGGTGAGGTGGTCAGTTTGTGCTTCAAACATTCTGGTCAGTCTCTAAACACTGCACGATCCAATTCATACATATTATGAGCCATAAATGTAAGCAATGTGAGTAACTTTAAATTTTCTACTAGGCACATTAAAAAAGAAAAAGGAAAAACTACTTTGAATAATGTATTTTATTTGCCTTAACATATCCAAATAGAATCATTATAACCAACATATAATGTATATTAGACAATTAGAGGCCCAGTGCATGAAACTTGTCATGGGTAGGGTCCCTAGGCCTGGCCAGTGATCAAGGCCTTCCTTCCCGGCTGCTGGCTGCTGGGTGTGGCCTTCCTTTGTTCCTCGCTGCACCCTGGTGGTCAGCGCACATCATAGTGAGCGATCGAACTCCCGGTCTCCCTGTTGAACTCCCGTGGGGACACTTTGCATATTAGCCTTTTATATATATATATATATATATATATATATATATATATATATATATAAAATATATATATATATATATATATATATATATAAAATATATATATATATTGATACTGATATTAACCCTTTGAGTGCCAACCAATATCCTAGGAACTATGCTAAAATTGCCAAGGCATTTTTGCTGATTTTACAGCAGTTTAGGAAAAAAATTATGAATCGCAAGTAAATGAAGTTACATATTCAGAAACTTAAGGAAACCTTTACTACATTGACATATTTAGCAATATCATCATCACTAATAAAAGCAGACTTAGAACTGGACGCCATTTCGAAGCTTTGATAGCGCTCCCGGCACTTTTGGCAAAAGACAGGAGGAGAGCGATCGCGCTCCCCGGCACTCTAGGGGTTAATGGGTTATTTTATGTCTTTTCTTATACCAAGTCTTCAAAATCCAGTGTGTAATTTACACTAACAGCACAATTCGCTCAAGTACTCAATAGCCACACGTGGCTAATGGCTACAGTATTGAACAATGTCTAGAGCACAGAATCTAGAGGCTAAAAAACAGAGGCAGGTTTTTTCAAGATTTAAGGGATAATGATAAATTTCTAGTTCAGGATGTTAGTGACGGGAATGTAGAGAAGATGATAGACACATTGTTATGTAACTTGGCTTTCCCTAGCTTCTTTATTTGTGGAATTGGACACCATATTTACCTTCTTGCATGATGTAAAGATTCTTGGAGATCAAGTATACAGAGCACCAGCCCAGGCTGGGAACGAATGTATGCTTAGCCGGCATTCTCCTCACTACCCAAGCTGATTGCTCTCCCCAGGAACAAGAATTGACATCCCACGTGAGTAGGTGGCGTTTACAGCACTGAAGTGCCAGGCATAGACTGCAGACACTGCATAGTGGCCCCACTGCACCTTCCCAGGTGTCTCTTTCCATATCACCCAGGGGGAGGGAAGTTAGTACCCGACTGGCATGTGGAGGCTGGAAGAGTACAGTGAAGCCAGGGCAGGAGAGGCAAAGAGGCAGGATTGCTGGCATTCCAGGCTCAGCCACTCTTGATTATCAGCAGCCAGCAGTTGGCATCAGCTCCCGGTGATTGAGAACCGAACAGCTTAATTGGAGGAGTGCGAACACTGTGCAGTGCCAGGCCAGCATGGTGACGTGCAGGAATGTGTCCCCAGAGCCCTCATTCCTTACCTTCGGTTGATGTGCCCAGGCTGTCTTGGGGAATGCCCCCAGCTAAACTCCTGTGCACAGATCAACAGCTTTTATGTTTCTTGGAAGAAGAAAAGAGTACAGTTCTGAATAGATGCAGGATACAGCTCTCCAGAGTTGCTTGCACTGTGGAGAGAGGCTGTGGGTAGGAGGCAGGGAACATAGGTCACTCTCTGCTCCATGAAAACTCCATGCAGGGTGTCCAAAGGGTAGAACAGTGGGTTCAGATCTTAGCTGCATTTATACTCTCTGATCACTGGGAAGTCTTGCCTACTTCCTAATTCCATCAAGGTGACCTTCAGATGAATATTTGTTTATTTTCAAAATGATTATTTTGGTCAGCTAACTATTTGGTCACTGGGTGGGTGCTGAGAATCTAAAAAAAAGTTACTAATTAGTGCCTAGAGCTGGTGGGAAGTACAACTCAGATTCCCTTGTGTTCCCTCTGACTCACATTCATTTGCCGTCTCCATATTAGTCAGTGTAGGTCAACAGCTATAACAAACAACCCCCAAACTCCACTGGGATAATACAGCAAATGATTATTTGTGTAACAACAGTCTGATTTGGAGGAGCAGCTCCCCTGGACAGCTTTCTTCTGTGCAGAGGTCCAAGGACCCTCAAACCTTATATCTCATGGCTCTAACCTTCACGCCTCAGAACCCTTTCCTGCCTGCTCCTAGGAGAGAAAAGAAAGAAGAGAATTGCATGTGGGGGCATCTATGGGGAAGGTCTGGGAGGAGGTATATCATCTGTCCAACCCTTTGTCCAGAGTTCTGGCACTTAACTTCAAGAAGGTGGCAAATACTGACTAACTCTGTGTCAAGGAGAAAAAGGGGAAAGGTTTGGTGACCATCAGTTGGTTTTTGCCTCTCTCTCTCTCTCTCTCTCTCTCTCTCTCTCTCAGTCATGAAACTAAGATAGACTGTTTTGGGCTCTCACTTGACCCTGGAGGTTTGATAATCAGGAGACTGAAGGAGAAGGGCAACATTAATTAGAGGGTGATGCCCTGGAGTTTCAAGGTGATTATTAATCAGGACAGTGTCATAGTCAAGAAGTTGTAATGCCAAACTAAAATTTTTCTCTCTTAGGTTCCAGACCTAGTTTATTAGTTTCTGAGTCAAAGAAAGACAAGGTGCTATAAACCAGAGTGCACACAGAGTGGAGGGCTGGGCCAGACTTCTCAGCACTCATTGGTACCAGGCTGTCACCCATGGCCCCATGTGCCAGCCATGCTCAGTGGATCATTTGTGGTGGTATGGTATGGAAGAATATTGTCCTTTTGATTTCAAGAGCAACCCTGAATGCCCAGAGTAAGCAACATTATCAGTAAAGATGTGGAAATTCCAGTCTGGTGAGGCACTGTGAAAGATAGGCGATGGTCATGGTGGGGTCATAATAGAGGTCATTATAACAGATGTTGTCATGTGCCACAGGGGTCCCCTCTTCAGAGTTGACACACATCTCCTCACTTCTTGAATATCAACCATTTACTGCTCACAGTTCCAAGCTATGCTTCTCACTAGGAAATGCCATATCCAAAGTTATGGCCCCTCCCATGCATAACTCTAGCCAGTGACTGCACGCTTGGAGATTTAAACTTTGAGCCCTCTTGCCTCAGTTTGGGACAACTCTGAAAGGTTGGTTAGGCTCCAGAACCCCAACAGAATCTGCTTAGGTCTCAGCGAAAGCTTCATTGCAATTCAGCTTCTCTTTCTGCTCAAACTTGCTTTCTCCACTTCCTTACATGTATATCATCTCAAGAACTCTCCCCAGTCAACCTTCCACATGCACCTTCTCACAGAGGATTAGTTGATACAATACGTGTTTTGAGGAAGCTAACTTTCAAAATGGGATTTTGGAGATGGGTCAGTCATTGGCTCTGGCAATGCAAACTTCATCACAGGTAGTAGGTGGAGTGAGGCTAGCCCCTGAGATGATGCAGCCGTGAAGTTGTTAAGTGAGGAATTTCCTGAGCAGTTGTTAAAACTTCCACCAGTGGTAGACTGATATGGGATGTCCATAGAAGGGGGTACAAGGCCTGTTGTTGTATTCCTCCTGATTGAGAGGGACAAGGGAAATTGTAATTATAAGGACCATGGAATTGGGTGTCTGTTGCTGAGCATTATTGATTTTTGAAAGATAAATAATGCTCAGATGATTAATCACCATTTCAAGGCACACAAGAAAGCTAGAGGGGCTTCTTAGCAGAATGTAAGGAAACCCTAATCTCCCGCAGCCAGAATACCAAGAGAATAGAAAACTAGGCTCAGGACTGAATCATATAAATAGTAGATCTTCAGGGAGGACTGACTTCTTAGCCTCAGTAAGTCTCCTACGCCAAGTACAGGGCTCAAATAGGGAAGGAGGAGGATGCTGATACCTGGAATGTCTGAGTAGATGCAGTTAAGTACCTTAAATTGATGGCTCCAGAAGTCCCCTCCACCCATCTGCCTTTTAGAAGAGAGTAGCCCTCTCCTGGTTTAAAGATGTTGCAGAGACCTCAAATGAGGCATGCACTTTGCAAGATTACCCCTAACTCCCCAAACAGCACAATAAGGAAGATAGAATCTCAGTACAACCAGACTAGAGGTAGACATGCTGAGCCTGTTGTGGAAGGAGAGAGAGCATATGCCACGGGAGCTATAGGTGTGGCTAATGTGTACCTGTAGTAGTAGCTGGTAGCATCAGCAAAGGACTGAACCATGGAGTATGGGATCAAGAGGGGCAGAACATGAGGAATAGTCTCCATTTTATATGATTCAACACTTTGGTGAGGATCCAAGAGTTGATAAGACTATGTTGCTAAAGGGCTGTTAGGATCTGGAAAAAGCGAAGGCCCACGCTATGTGAAGTAAAAATGCTGGAACTGGCGTGTAGCATGGTGAAGGAACAGGTCAAGGTTCAAAGAAGTTAGCACACTGGAGTGCATGCACTGTATAAGGCTGAAACCACCAGTTGAATATGTCTCATGGAAGGGTGTGAAGGATGCTCCAAGTGTCAAACCAATAAGAAATGCCCTGGAACAAGTGGGAACAGCTCAGTGATGACTATTCTCTGTGGGCCAAGGTAAGAGAGGCTAATATAGAACTGGACTTCCTGATTGCCTGATTAGAGCCCCATACAATAAAGGTCCCAGTGGTGGCACTCAAACCTCAGAAGCAAGGAAGTTGCAGATATCATAGTGATAGCAAGGTGGCCACAGATACCACATTATGTGGCAAAATCCAGGTGGCATTTGGGTTCAGTTGAAGGGGGAATCTAAACTTGAAAGAACTGTGGAGATATTAATGGAACTTGATATTTCTACAGGCAAGTTAGATTAGCAGTCAAAGGGGCTATTTCTTAGTTTACATAAGAAAAAATATCAAAGATGAATGATAAGACGGCTGAGGGAAGCCTCTCAAATTGAAATTCATGTTACTTTGCCAAGTTTCCACACTTGAGTCAGTTCTCAGACCCAGAACACCAAAGGCAGAAAGAGTTGCTTCTGAGGAGGACTGCAAATCCATAGCAATTATATTCTGTTGAAATTCCGCCAGTTCTTTTCCCAAGGGACCACAGTCATTTACTCAAGTGACTGTGTATTTGGGAAAAAGCAGTATCCAAACTCCTCAATGAGTATAGGGTCAGAATTTACACTGATACCCAAAATGGGACTCATATGCCATAATAGCCCTCCTGTTAGAATTGAATCTGCAGATCCATTTGGGGAGTATTGCCATTCAGTGTGGCTGTCTGGGAACAGATAATAAATGGGATCCTGGAATTCTAGGTCTGGCTCACAGTATGTTCACTGGTTTCATGGACCCACCTGATGGTCAATTGGAAGAGACATACTTGGAGTTTGGCAGAAACCCTTGGAGTTGGCATTGCTTTCTTAACCTGTAGAGTGAGAAACTTAGCCAAGTGGAAACTTCTGCAACTGTGCCTCCCCCAAGCCAAGATAGTAAATAAAAAAATATTGCAACCTGGGGAGAATGGTAGACATTAGTGCTAACTTCAAAGATATAAAGAATACAAGGGAGTCTTTGACAAATCCCCGTTGAATTCATCAGAATGGCCCCTAAAAAAATGAAATGAATCACAACGGAATGATTCACTATTGCAAATTTAATCAAGTTAGTGGCCCCAGTTGCACTTACTATGCCGAATGTGATTTTACTAAAGCAGATTAATATAGCCTCCAACACATATTAAATAACCACTGATTGATTTGGTAAGTGCCTTCTTTTCCATCCCTATAAGAAAAGAGGCTCAGAAGCAGTTCATATTCATGTGAGATGGACAAGAGAACACAATTATGGTCTCATCTTAGATTATGGTAACACTTGGACCTTCAGTCATAATATTGCTAGGAGGAATATGGAATGTCTAACATTCCACAGAACCTCACATTGACCCATTTTATTGACAATGCCATGCTTATCAGCCCAGATGAGCAAGAAGTGGCAAGTATGTTTGTACCTTTGGCAAAACACATGTGCTCCAAAGAGTGGAGATGAGAGATTCAGAGCACCAGCTTATTAATGAACTTTTTAGGGATCCAGAGTACTGGAGAATGCCAGAACATTCCATCCAAATTAAACAACAAAGTGTTGTCTCTTACACCTCCCATTACTATGAAAGTAGCATAAATCTTAATAGCCTTTAAAGGTTTTGGAGGCAGCATATTCTGTACTTGGGAGTATTGCTCTGTTTCATTTGCTGGGCAACTCTGAAGGCTCTGAGCTTTGAGTTATGTTCAGAGCAGGAAAGAGCTCAACAGACAGACCAGACTATGGTAAAGTGGTCTTGGCATTTGAGCCATATGACTCAGGAGACCCATAAGGTACTAGAGGTATCTATGGTAGGAGAAGATAGTGTGTAGAGTTTATGGAAGACCCAATAGAAGAATCACAATGTAAACCTCTGGGGTTCTGGAGAAAAATCCCTGCCATCTACAATAGAGGACTATCGCCATCAAAAAGCAGTTACTGATGTGCTACTTGGCTCTGGTAAATACAGAGCTTCTGACCATGAGATACCAAGGGATTCTGTGAATACATTATGCATCATGAGCTGGGTTTGATCAAAGCCACCAAGTCATAAGGCGGGACCAGTCCTACAGCAATCCATTCTAAGATGGATATGGTACAGCTAAGGTTGGAACAAGCAGAGAAGGAGAAAATGCATAAGATAACCAAGCAGATGACCCAGAACCTCCATGCCATCCATTCATGCTGCACTAGTGTATCCCCCACAGCTCACATTGGGGGCTTAATGGGAAGATCTTTATGACCAGATAAGAGAGGAATAAAAAGGCCTAGGTTCACTTATAAGGTGGCTTTAACGGACAATGATGAGGGGAAATCCTTCCAGCAGACAGAGTTTTGATGCTAGGTTCATCAGTTTTGTGTAGAAAGAGAGGTGGCTTGAGGTTATACATATATATATATATATATATATATATATATATATATATATACTCATGGACAGTGGTGAATGGCATGATTGGTTGGTCAAGGCCCTGGAAGGAGAAATATTGGCAGATTAGAGACAAGGAGGTCTAGGAAAAAGACATGTGGATGGATCTATGGAAGTGGAAGCATGAAGATTTTCAAACTGTATGTTAACGTTCAGCAGAAAACACCTACCATGGAAGAGCTACTGAACAACTAGGCAGAATGACTTGGTCAATTGGTGAAAAAGCCAATATCTGTCATTGGCCACTCTGGTGCCGGCCCAATGAGAGTGTGAACTAAATAGCCATGGCAGCCAGGATGTGTTCTAATTTGTTAAGGCTGATTCAGTTACCACTGCTGTTTAATGGTCCTTGGAGGCAGCTAAAAACTTTGGAGATGGGCTATGAACAAACACCTGGATTATTGATTATTTTCACCTTTTCATCATTTTAGCTTTTGGATGCTTTTATGTATCCACAGATAATGCTGAGAGAGATATCTTTTTCTGTAGGCCAACCTGACTCGAGAGTAAAATAATTTTCTCAAGTGCTCCTGGTCAGAGCATAAAGGGGAAGTCCTCCTGGCCCCACAGGAGACAGCAAGAGCAAGAATGAATCTTCACAGCAAGAGCAAGAAAGCATTGGTTGAGGTCGAGTCATTAAGAATAACGGGAATAGTAAAACTACATTTGGAGATGAGTTGCTCCTATATAAAAAATGTTCTAAGGAATCCACAGCAAAAAACAATAACTGTTAGAACTAATAAAGCAAGTTTAGCGATTGTAGTTGTATACACAGTGAACAATCCAAAAGTGAAATGAAGGAAACAATTCCATTTATAATAGCATAAAAATGATAAAATACTTATAAATAAATTTAGCAAAAGTAGTGTGAAACTTTTAAGGCCAAAAACTACAAAACACCATTAAAAGAAATTAAAGATTTGAATGGAAAGATGTTCCATGTTTATGCATCAAAAGACATGGTTATGATGGCAGTACTCCCCAAATTGATGTACAGATTTAACACAATCCCTATCAAATCCCAGCTGCCTTTTTGTTTGCAGAAAATGGCAAGCTGAACCTTATATTCATATGCAAATACAAGAGGCCCAGAATAGCCATAACATCTTGATATGGAAAAACAAAGTTGGAAGATATATATTTCCTGATTTTAAAACTTATTACAAAGCCATAGTGATAAATACAGTGAGGTATTGTCATAATGAGAGACATATGGATACATCAAATCAAATTGAGAGTACAGATATCAAGCCATACAATTATTGTCAATTAATTTTTGACACATGTGCCAAGACAATTCCTTGGGGGAAGAAAAGTCTTTTCAACAAATGTGCTGGGACAACTGGATATCCACATGCAAAAGAATGAAGTTGGACCCCTGTCTCACACCATGCACAAAATTTAACTCAAAATGTATCAGAGGCCTAAATGTAAAAGCTGGGACTCTTAAAACTTTTTTAAAACTCTAAACTTTCTTCTTAGAGTTTCTTTCTTTTGCATTTCTAAAACACTTCCTTCTTAGAAGATAACATAGGCATGAATCTATGTGATGTTAGGTTAGGCAGGAGATGTGTAGACAGGACACCAAAAGTAAGCAGCAAAAGAAAAAAATAGACTTTATCAAAATTTTAAACTGTTGTGCTTCAAAAAACACTATCAAATAAGTGAAAAGAAAATCCACATAGTGGGAGAAAATATTTGTATTTGTAAATCATATGATGTTTATGCATCATATATATTGTATGATCACACTTATATGAAATGTTCAGAACAGGCCTCTCCATAGAGACAGCAAGTAGATTTAGTGGTTGCCAAGGACTGGGAGTTAGGGAGGAATACAGAGAGATTGCTAATGGGCATAAGGTTTCCTTCTTGGTTGATGTAAATGTTCTGGAATTAGATAGTGGTGATTGATGCACACCCTTTTGAATAAAAACTACTGAATTGTACACTTTAAAGTAAGGGTGAACTTTATGGTATATGAATCCTATCTTAATAAAGCTGCTATTTGATAAAGAAGAAGGAAGAAAGTGAAGGGCATTGACCCACGAGGCCGGGTTTAGAATGTGAACATTAAGCTGAACCATCATCATGTCCTTGAATATGTGCCCAGATATATGCTCTTCTTAGAACATTTTCTCCACCTTTCTGCCTACCCAAGTCTTATACTTCTAATACAACTGGAATAAAAACTCTGCCTCCCTCATGTCTGTATCTAAAAAACGTATGGCAGTACTACGCCCTGGCTCCTCATCAAAGAATTCAACCAGGAGTTGACTGCAACCTGGAATTTGCTAAAAGTGCAGTTAATATGCACTATTGGAAAGGGACAGTCTAATGGGCACATTAACTAGCCATTGGCTTAGGTACTCCATGCTCGATCACAGTAATAAGTTGCATCATCAGAAACAATGAGCTTGGGCCGCACGACCTAGCCAGCCACGGGCATTTTGGTGAGGAGTGATGTTATAATATTTTATTCTCTGCTTTTATAGAGGGTCTGTATAAAAAATATCCATTTGAATGGCTTATCTAAGTCTGCCCCAAAATTGTAATTGAAGACCTTTTTTATTATATTATCCAATGACCCTTCTGTAATGGCCCAGGTGATAAATATCTCTCTGTTACCAGGAAGAGGTTTCTTCAGCAAGTGAATAACATGGATATTTCTTTGCTTTTCCTTTGCTTCTCTTTCCTTCCCCTCCCTTTCCTTTTCCCCAAACATAGAAAGTATCTAATGCATTAAAAACAGCCCTCACTTACTGAGCATGTACTGTGAACCTGTCGAGATCCTTTACATGTCTTTCCTTATTTGACCATCACAACATCCAATGCTATACAGACTGCTATTGTCCCTCTTACACAGATGTGCAGACTGAGGCTGAAAAAGATTTGATGACATATCCCGCTTCTCCCAGTGGGTAAATGACAGAGGCGGGATTTGAACCAAGGTAGCCTGACTCCATAAAGCATTCTAAGTCCAGCTTCTGTTTTCACTGAGCTGTACAGCTTCTTCCCTACCCAAGTTTCACTTTTTAAGTCATCTGCAAAAATGTTGAATTAAGGGAGTGTGCCTACTAAATACACGTTTGCTTTATTCCTCACATCTACTGGCTGAAAATGCTCAATAAATAACATTGATTGATTCATTCCTCCAAGTTCTGAGATCCTTGGAAGAATGACCCTCCATAAATTCCGGTGGCTATTTTTATTAATGATGCAAGGGTAGTAGTAATCATACAGGCTGAAGGGGAGGAGGACAGAGCTGAAAACAAAAGCGATTCATTTTATTTCTTCGATGAGGTGCCTGGAGGTGCAGTCTGAAGTCTGGGGCCTCTGGGTGCTTGCGCATTGCTGGTATAAATTTAATCGTCTCGTCTGATGTGTGTTTCCACAGAGTGGCAGGTACTCCCTCTCCCACTTCTGAACAGATTTACTCTGATAGGCTTAGGGAAAAAAGACCTTTTACTCTGCCAGCATGATTTAGCCGGTCGGTGGGACTGCTCTGCTGTAAACGCATTCATAAGCAAGCTAGCTCTCAGTCCACAGAATTTTGATTTGGTTGTTTCCTTTCTTTTCTCCCATCTCTGTTTTTTTACCCTACTGGTACATAGAGGTCAGGCACCTGGCTCCTAATTGGTTGAAAGATGAAAGGCCAGTAGAGCATCAAGATTTTCATAAGTGAGGTCCTCACCTCCTAGCCAGACATGATTAACCTTTCTGTTTCTCAACCCCCGTGCTTCTGGGAGGCTCCTGGTTTAGAGTGCTGATGCTGCAGGAAGCTAATAGGCAGACTCCCTAAGAAACTTGCCCCTGAAAATGTGGTCCACGTACCAGCAGCAGTAGCATCACTTGGGAGCTTGTTAGATGTGCAGAATCTGGGGCCTCCCCCAGACCTGCTGAATCAGAATCTGCAGGTGAATCATATGCACGTTTAAGTCAGAAGGCACTCTTTTGAGACCATTGTACTCTCAAGAGGTGGAAGCAGCTCTGCTACTAAACAGACCTCCCATGGCAGCCCCTTGAGCATGCCTTAAACTGAATGCCTTGGTGCTGACATGGGGTTCAGGAGTTAGAAATAAGGGCACCGACCAGACATAGCGTGTGACTTCCGTGGGGCTCTGCTGCCATCCTTGCACTTTTCTGCTCTCTGGGAAGGATGCACATGTTATATGTTAGTCTTTACCTCCACTGAGATGTAAAACATCTGGATACCAGGGGTGTTGCTTCTATAGTTCTAGGAGGTTCACAGTAAGTGTCATTAGCGTCTCTTCCAGGGAGTGACTTTTCTGTGCATCATCAGTACTTTGTACATCTCTACGAGAGAATGCACCTCTCTGATTTGTGTATGCACCCCACCCCCCACATTATATTGTGCAATTCTTCATGGCCTGGAAGCATGTTTCAAAGAGTGTTCAATACCCTACACTTTAGCCTAGCACTTAAAACATGAATGAAGGAAAGTAGGAAGGAGGGAAGGAGAAAGAGAAGAAACAGGCTTGATGTTTGGAGAATTGAAGATATACATGTGTTGTGGAGAGTATAGAGCAAAAATGTGCAGGGAGGTGAGTGTTCAGAAAGAGAAAAAAAAAGAAAAATCTTAAGGAGGTGGGCATGAAGTAGCTGGGTTACAGATAAGGGGACAGGTCAAGAATTAAGGTCACTTAAATATAAATGTGGAGCCTCTATGCAAATCCAGGTCTGTCCAACTTCCCAGACTGTCTCCTGGGTCATACTGCTTTTAAAGGAATAGTACCAGAAGGACCCCCAGTACCTGGGTAAAATATCCAACTCCCTCATACACAGGGGAGCAAACTGGGAGAAGTGGAATGACTTGCTCACGGGTGTAGAGATGGCTGGAGGCAGAACCAGAAGAAAGGTGTGTGTCTACAGTCAGTCACACTATCTGAATTTTCCACCTGTCCTTCCAGGCCAGGAGTGCCAGCCACAGCTTTGTCTTGGGTGGCTCCTTTGGTCCACATTCTCACTCTACTGCTAGAAGGAGTGAGAACTCTGTACAGCAGAACTTGCCTCATTCCCCTTCTCTGCCATGGCCTAGACTCCGGTCATACACTTGACACGCTGACTGCACCACCTAAGCCCTTTGGTGTTGGTGGTACCCAGATACCTCTAGCCTTCACAAGAAAGTTGTTACACAGATTTGTAAAGATATTCAAACTCTAATTGGTGATCTATAGAAAACATCAATAAATTAGAGGCAGGATGTTGTAATTAAAAAACATGTAGCTGATAGAGTCATCAGGAATCCAGTAAGGAGATCCAACCTGGATGGAAATATGTCTAGGCTGTGCTAAAAGCTTGTCCCGGGAGAAACTGCAGTCTTTTTCTATTGCCTGTTAGAGAAGCTGGTTACTTTTGCTAGAACCAATACCAGGGAAAGATGTGAAGCTCTTCCCACCTCTAAGTAGTCCTCTTCTTCCCGGGAAATCGCCTTTCCTCCACCCTCACACTCCTAAGCCCCACACTGGGTGCCTGTCATCTCCCAACACCCAGATGTACTAGCGAGAGAGGTAGAGAAAAAAAGCAGATTCAGTGCTATTACCAGCTCTGCTAATAGATACAACCTTGGGCAAGTTCTGTCACCTCTTCTTCCTCACATCAGAAATGAGTTGACTGAACGACCTCTAAAAACCTTCCAGCTCCAAAAATTGCATCCTCTCTTTTGCCAGTGGGTTAACTTCTAAGATTTATTTCCTTCTAAGGGCATTTTCATTTTCATATGAAACATAATGGCAAAAAAGGAAGACCCCTCTTGTGCAAGAAAATAGACTTGCATGATGGAATTACAGACTTTGTCGATGATATTTGGGGGCAGGACATCACGTAGCAACGCATTCCATCTACACATAAGGCGGCTCTGCCCATCATGATGACTGTTTTCATATTTGTGAAAAGAAGCCAAGAACTGTATGTGAACTATCTGTGATACCCAGTATTTGAAACAGACTTCATTTACGTTTTTGGCAGTTTGAGCATGAGTAGGCCTACAGAGCATGGCATTATATTATTAGCAGCAGGCATTAAATATATTATTTAGTATTAGAGGTATTAGTCTCAAGCATTAGGACAGATTACATTTGATGTATTAGTTCTTTAGGGTGACAATTAAGGCTTGAATTCCTGATTGTTATAGCCAGTAACTGAACTGTGATTTGACTCTTAATTCCACAGGGAGTTCACCAACATTGACAACCCACTATTAATTAGTGACAATTCTTTATTTGTGATTGTATCTGGGAATAGTTGTTTCCTATCATCTGGGTACTATAAACTTTGAAAGTGACCATTTTGACCAGTGGCATCCTTTTATTATTATGGCATTTCTTAGCCTAGCTTTTTTTGAGAAATTCCATGCTGAATTCATGGTTTTAAGCCTTAACAGCCCCTTCAGGAATCCTGTCCATTCTTTATTTCTTCCTTTTCTTCCATCTGCCTTCTAGAAGCAGTCTTGGTACATCCACAGCCCTATTGATGAAGATGATCTGCTGGTTCCGTATCCCACAGACAAAGAGCTTGAGACACACCCTCCCACCCCCAAGCAAGTAGTGGCTGAACTAGAAATAGGCAATAACTGTTTGTCCCTAGTTCATCCATCACTCTGCATTCCCACCCTAGAAGACGTCAGGGAGTTGTGAAGAAAGAAATGCCCTAGGCTGCTTATCTGCCTGGGATTTCAGGTCCTCATGAACAGAGAGATGGTTCAGGGATTAAATAAAATGCTGGATTCTTCTCTATGCAGTGACAAACATGGAAGCTCTTGGGCAGATAGACATGACCATCCTCTCATTGTTTCCCAGTTCATTTTGTACCAACTGAGATGTACCACAGGTACAGAATGAGGTACTTAGTATTTATGTGGTGACTTCCGCTTGAATAAAATGGGGGTTGTCATGCCTACACATTGTGCTCAGGGCATGTGGGGAACAGACAGAGAGACATGGTTCTTTAAAAGATTTGCTGTGAAGCGATTTCCATACCACCTGGGGAAGGCACTAAGGAGAGAAGAGGCACTGCCCTGTGTGGCGTATGTCAAACCTGCTTTTCAGGCTGGGAAGGTGGTGATCAGACCGAATGGAGGAAACTCATGCCAAGTCTGCATCTTTTCTAGTGTCCTCAAAGGGCGTCCCAGACTTTAAGATCCAGAGTGTGGAACATTCTCCTGATGTCCACAGCAGTGTAAGCAGAGGTGCCCCCTTTAGCCAGCATTTGCCCAGCATAAAGGCTGCAGTTCCCCTAAAGAGCAAAGACTTTTATTCTCCTGATTTTGTACAACCCGTGTTAGTCCTCACTCCTGGGAAAAGGGAGAGGGGCAGCCAGATTACCTGGGAGAATTCTGCCTTACTCCGTCTCATTCCAATCTTTATATTCTCTCTCTCTCTCTCTCTCTCTCTCTCTCTCTCTCTCTCTCTCTCACACACACACACACACACACACACACACACACACACACCTCACACCCAGTCAAGATAGGCATGCATTCACTTGTGTATATACTAGTCAACCAGCTTCCCACACAGCAATATCCACCATCTAAGGACACCCACGTGTCACCCACAGAGCAATAAAAAAATCCAGGCAACCCAGGAAACTATACTCTTTTTTCCTCTTTTCTCTCTCATTTTCCCCCTAATAAAGGTCTTTAAAAATATATATTAAATCAGTTAAATTTTTTACTCATATGTTCATGTGGTTGGAGCAGATTGACAAGGAAAACAATCACAAAATAAATAGTTTTGTTTTTGTTTTTAAAAAAGAACATTTCCCTAGACATCATCTCTCTGACTGGACAGCTGCTTTCTTGGACAGATTGGGGGCTGTAGGAAGGGAGCTCTGGCTGGACCAGGGGTGGGACGTGGAACAAGTCCGGCCCCAAAACTGGGGTAGCCCAGGAAGCCAGGGGACCAGGGGGGAGGGAGGAAAGTGAAGGGGGAGCAAGGCCGCCTGCCCACACTGAGTGTCCTCAGTTGGTGTCACTTCCCCTGTTTCCTAAAGGAGCCGCCTGGAGGAGTAGTCAGTGTCCGGGAGGGCTCAGAGGAGGCAGAATACAAAAAGTAGGAGCCAGTGTGGGAATCACGAAACACCAAGAAACCTGGTTAAAAAGAATACAAAAGTGACTCCACAGAGGGGGAGCAGGAGCTTCCACCCCTCCCGTTTGTCCCCTCTTGCTTCCTTGAATGATAAGAATCACTTTTAAGGATTTGTTTGTTTCATGGTTTGGCTGGTTCTTTTTCTTAATCTCTCCCTTGGCTCCTCTCCTTCAACTGCATTCATTTTGGAAAGCACCGGCTTTACAGACACAAGGCTGCTGAGTTGTAGCCTCCCCAAGGGAGCGCGCGCACACCCGCGGGGTAAGTGTGTGCATGTGCAGTGGCTGTTTCTTTCTCTCCTGCCTGTGTTAGTCCAATCCCCGAGGTCTCATCTGCTGGGTGCAGAGTCTCAAGGGAGCACCTTGTTGGCACCAAGGTGAGTGCCTGGATGCATGGATCCCCTCCCTGTCCAGCACTGAAGTGCCCCCCGCCCCCATTAGCTACAGAGTTTGCCTGTCTCATACTCCACAGCATTTGGCAGCTTGGAATTGAAAGCCCTCAAGGAGGACTGGATCCTGCCCACCTCGTTGTTGGCCAGCTTGAGCCGGTGCCGGAGCAAGCAGGAGAAAAGGTCCAGCCGGACTTTGCCAGGTGGAGAAAGCTGGTTAACCCGGTCCCTAAGCTCTATGAGCTGCAAGAGGGCAGAGTCCTGGGAGCCTTGAGTGTATGGGTAATCCAACTGGAGAATTAAGTCCCGGATAGCATCTGGGTCAAAGGGCAGGCTGTACCCGAAGACCTGCAACGTGTTGATTTTCATGTAGCCCAAGTTCTTGGAGGGATCTGTCATCTCCAGGGGCTCATAGTAGATGGTCTCATTGGAGCTGTCATCCAGGGACTTGATTCGGCTCCGTAGGTAAACATGGACTGTCTCAAAGAAGGTCTTCCACCTGTTTCCCAAGGTGATCGTCCAGTTCTGGCACTGGGCAGCCGCGTCCACGTTAGTCCTTTCCCAGTCCGGGAAGTGGGCCTCGTTCACGGGCATGAACCAGCTCTCAGAGTGGCTGCCTCCAAAGGGGTTGACGTAGATGGCCATGACGGGCTCCAGGGTGCTGTTCTTGGTGAGGCAGATCTGCAGGGACAGGGCCAGCATCACATGCACCAGCCCAGGCTTGTACTTATTGCTCTTCAGGGTGAGCAGCATGCGCTTCCTCCAGGAGGGGTCAAACCAGCTGCCCAGGCGCATGTCGTTGCTGATGAAGATGGAGTGCACCTCGATGCGGCTGTCCCACTTCTGCAGCAGGTACTTCAGCTCCAGGTCCTGCAGGTCTGTCTCCAGCCCCAGAAAGTTCTCCAGGGACTCAGCCACCTCTGGCCGGCACAGCCCTTGGACCAGCACGTAGCCCGGGTTGCAGCCCCCACAGCGTGTGCTGTTGTCCCGGGCACAGTGGGCACAGGCAGACCCTTCACCCAAGGCACATGGGATGGGGCCCTGGCAGGAAGATTGGTCATAGGGGCAGCTGCAGCTGTGGCTCTGCTCCAGGAAGGTGCCAGGGAAGGTGCTTTCTCCACAGTAGAGGAAGGACTGGATTCGGTTCCACCAGAAGGACAAGGACCTTTGGGAGAGGAGACAGAAATGAAGCAAGAGTCAGAGGAAGCCACACACCGCCATCCTCCCTGAGGGTACCAGGACAGTGACCAGCAGACAGGGAAGGCGATCAGGAAATTAAAGGCCCACATTCTCTAAAAGATGGAAACCCTACTGACTAGGGCCTGGGACTCAGGTTCTGACAGATCTGCCCCAGAAATATTTGACATCAACCTTGTAGTGGAAGCCACCAAGCTCATCCCTCCCAGGTACTGCCTCACTCCCTCACTCAAAAGCCTACAGAAGCTCTGCCCCACCTTTTGTGTCAAATCTGGCTTCCAGCCTCCTAAATAAGATCTTCTCACAGCTGGCTCTCCACTTTCAAACACCCTGCCGACTTCCTCCCCACTTCTTAGTCGCTGTCCTTTGTGTTCCCTCTGCTTCTCTCACTCTTCCACCAAGAATAGGAATTTTCTAACATGGCTCCTTTAAAAAATTTCAGCTCTGTGATAATGCCTCCTCAAAGAGGTCTTCCGAGACTTCCCTTTCAGAAGAACCGCCCAGTCACTCTCTGTCTCGTCACCCTGTTTCTGTGAACCCACAGCAGTGATCAGGATCGGAAATTATTGTGTTCCTTTGGTGCTGACTTGTTCATGGACAGCTTCCTTGCAGATGCCATGAGAGTAGGGACACTGTGTTATTTGCAAACGTGTTCTTAGGAGCTAGAATTGTTCCTGGTGCACAGTAAATATTTGATAATTATTAGTTGAAAGAGAAATGAATTGGTCTTGAAAACCCTTGCTGGCCTGCACTCCCCCTCCTCTTCCTTCTCACCTGTGCCTCGGGTAGAGTGGCGCCTCTGCTTTGTTGCCAGGGCAGCTCCCTCTCCTGGAATGCCCGGCTCACATGCACCCACCTTTCCATCTCCTGTACAGCCTGGCCACTCCTCCTTCCCCATGGTGGCTTTTCTCTCTGGCCTTTGCTAGACCATGTTTTTTCTTTATGCTCCATGAGCATGAAGTGAAGTAGCTTTAAGTGGCTGCCACATAGCTGCAATTTTTCAGTCTTTATGTTTCTGTATATTTTTTCAGTCTTCCCAAATGTCCCCCACAGCTTAATCAAAGCACATGCAATGTGGACTTAATAAAAACTTGTTGAACAAATGAGTCAATGAGCAGATGAACGAGTGAGTGCCTAAGATACAGCCCCACTCTGTCCCCGAGGACACGAGACCCCAGCTCTCTTTTCTCCTGTGACTCGGAGCAGTCACCTGTTCACAGTAATCCAATGTGTGTAGTTCTCATCCCAAGCAATTGGTGTATGAGCTTTGACTCCCCCCCTTTCTTTCCTTGAAGTCTTATCAAAATGGAAATAAGTGAGAATAGGAGTATTATTAGGATAACAGTTGATTCTACCATCATTTATATATAAAAGTCCAATTAGCCTCTCTTTTTTTCACTCGCTCACTTTAGGTACATCTCATAGTTGAGGATGACACATGAGTAGGTCAAGATAACAGGAGCATCTAAAAAGCCATGTGTGTGGCTCCCTATTCCTGGGTCTCCCATGTTGGGCAGAGGGTCCTCCCTGGCCTTAGCTGTTGGGGAGGTGCCAAGCACTGGCTCTGGGGCCTGGGGTGCTCACCGCTCCTTGGGCAGACGGAAGCGAGGCTGCCGGTGGCAGCGTTTGCAGAGGTTGAAGAGCCGGCTGACGATCCGATGCATCTTCTTGAACAGCATTTTCAAGCTGGCTCCCAGCTGCTGGTAGCGGTGCTGGAGGCCAGCGTCCATGGCCCAGAACTGGGAGATGGTTGTGGAGTTCAGGAACCTGTCGTCAGGCAGCCTTTTCAACAGGGTTTGGAATTCCTCTGTGGGCAAGGACACAGGCAGGGCTGAGGGGGTCCATGCACACCCCCAGAGGGGCAGTGGGTGCTCCCCAGCCCTTCAGAGTCACTGCATACAGAAGAGGCTTCGCAGCCATTCTTCTCCCAGACCCTTTATTTATGTATTTTTCAATAGCTTTATAGAGAAGTAATTAATATACCATAAAATATGGCTTCAGGATTCTTTCCCATCCTTCCTGTCCTTAATATGCTTCTCAATTTCAAGACAGATCTCTGTCATCCCCAAGGGGCCAATGGCCTTGGGACATATCCCTTTTCCCCTTTCTACTTCCTTGTAAGTCATTCACAGCGCAGTCTGAGGCCAATCTTCAAAGACACCACAGCACCCTTGGGAAAATGCGGCACTCTTCAGGGTGGACAGCCCTTTCAAGCTGGCTCCCCACTGCTGGTAGCAGTGCTGGAGGCCGGTGTCCATGGCCCAGAACTGACTAACCAATGGGCACACAGAGAGGATAGAGCACCAGCTGAGAAATCTTCCTGAAAGCCTTTCAGTCTCTGAGACCAGCCACCCTCTCCCTATCCTTTTTTTATTTTTTTAAAATATATTTTATTGATTTTTTACAGAGAGGAAGGGAGAGGGATAGAGAGTTAGAAACATCAATGATGAGAGAGAAACATCGATCAGCTGCCTCCTGCATGCCCCCTACTGGGGATGTGCCTGCAACCAAGGTACATGCCCTTGACAGGAATCGAACCTGGGACCCTTCAGTCCGCAGGCCAACGCTCTATCCACTGAGCCAATCCGGTTAGGGCCTTTTATTTTTATTTTTTATTTTTTTTACTCTGGGATATACTTCCTTTTTTTGAGCTTCCACTCTTGGTCAGATACCCATTCTTTCCTGTAGCTAATCCAGAAGCAATGTGCTTTCTGGTTCTCAGCTCCTACTGCCAGTCTGAGATGTTCTCCGGGCTTCCTGGTCACATCATGCTTTCTGAATTCATGCTCAGGGATCTGTCCACATCTGCTTTTATGGGACCTGCAGCCACCAGTCTCCTGATGGAGATCCAGAGAGTCCTTGTTTACTCAGCAGCAGCAACTCATGGCGGTGAAAGCCCAAAGTCATTTCCCGCACACTTAAAAATTACGGAACAGCTATCCCCAGTAGCCCATAGCAGCTGGGGTTGGAAGACTGGGGTGGGATGTTCTTAGCTGCTAAATGCCTTGCCTAGAACTTGGAATGACAGGGGCCTCAGCTCATTCTGACTTCTCAAGCATCTGGTTCTGCATCCCCTGCAGAGAAGTGGAGAATCACTCCTGTAGTGAAACATAACTATCATGTGCATCATTCTGTTTAATGAAACATTTAATCTACAAAGGGGTATGGAGAATAGCAGGATAAGTTCCCATGTGCCCACTACCTAGCATTTGGCCCTTTGCCATATTTGTTTCAGATTTTTTTAAAAGGAAGTAAGAGAAATAAATATGCTTGAATACCCCAAACTTCCCCACTTCTCCATCGAGATGTGGGCACTCTCTTAGATGTTTTCTTTATCGTTATCACATATTTTTATGTGTTCTACAAGTGTATTTATCTATAAAAATATTAAGTATTCACTAGCATGTTCTTCAACTCCATATAAATAGTATTAAATGTGTATTATATTTGATAGATTATTATATTATAGCATTATATATAAATATGTATATATCTCTTCCTCTTGCTGGTTTATCTAACATTATGCTTTTGAAATGTATCCAAATAACTATCGTTCGTTAGTATTGAAATGTATGAATAGAATTGTGCAGAGTTCTTTTTACATTAATTTTATCTCAATTATCCCTTTTAAGCCTTCTATCCAACTGTCATTATCACTTTCTGTCTAATAGATGAGGAAACCGAGGCATTGAGAAGCCGTGTAGCCAATATAAGGTCATAGAGCTGGACAGCAACAGAGTGCATTAGTCTGTTTGGGCTGCTACAACAAAATACCACAGACTAGATGATTTATAAACCACTGAAACTTATTTCTCACAGTTCTAGATGCTGGAAGTCCGAGATTGGGGTTGCAGTATGGCCAGGTTCTAGTAAAAGCCCTCTTTAGGGCTGCAGATGGCTGACTTCTCACTGTGTCCTCACATGGTGGAAAGGGTTAGAAATCTCTCTGGGTCTCCTTTATAAGGGCACTAATCCCATTCATGACCTAATCATTCCCCAAAGTCCCACCTCCTAATACCATCACTGAGTGCATTAGATTTTCAACATATGAATTTTGGGGTACACAGACTATAACACAGAGCAAGGATGCAAAACCAAGTCCTTCAGAATCTAGATCTCAAGGTTACATTGATATTAGTTATACCTAGCATGTCTGGGTCTCCTAGAACTTTTCTATTCACTTTACTCATTCAGCAAACATTTATTGTGCACCTTATTTGCAGGCACTGTTCTAGGCATCATGGAACCTATAGCATACAAAACAGACAAAGCCTCTGCCTCCCTTATATTTCATTAGCTTACTAAGTCCTTCAAACACATCTCTTTGGTACATAGTATGCCCATTTGCATATAGAACAGAAAGAAATGACTTGAGACTCAGAGTGGTGATAGAACCTGCTTGAGGTGGCTGAGCCAGGATCCAAGTTGAGTTCCCATGATCTTGCCCCGCACCTTACATCCACCTCCCATTAACAGGAAGGACACCTGGGACTGGTGACTGCTCACCTGACTCCTCAAACTGCCGGTTGTGAGTGGCCCAGGAGTCCTGGATCTGCAGCAGGCTGTCCTCCATGGCCTGGATGTCCGCATCAGGACAGTTGCACTCAGGGAAGGTAGGGCTGCACTGGCACCAGCAGTCATTCTCCTTGCAGATGAGCTCGCCCTCAGAGCTGCATGTAATGTAGCTCAGCGCTGCAGCCACGAAGCGCTCACGCAGGTACTCAGGCAGCAGCACCTGCAGGCCTAGGGAAAGGACGTGTCAGGAAATTGCCAGGCGGAACCAGTGGGGCTCAGTTTCCCTCACCCCAGGCTGCAGGAGGCCCAGCTAGGGTTCTGCTTTCTTGTGCATCCTGAGCCCAAGAACGGTCACCCCAGGGCCTGATCCTGCTGAGCTGGTTGGGAGAGAGTGTTGCTGCTGCCCCAGTGACAGATGGGGGAGGATCTGAAAATGCAAATGAGGATCATCAAAGCCAAAGGCTTAGTTGAACCCCTTATATCAGCCAAATTGAGAGCGTGCACATCATATGAACGGGCTTATTGGCTACCCATCAGCATTTCTAGGATGGAAACAGGAAGATGTTTCAGATAAAAGAAGAGCTTACAGCTCTCATGGGGGAGGAATCAAGCCTTGATGGGCTTTTTGCTTTGTCTCTGATAACCACCCTGTTTCTAGCTTCACTGAGATTAGCAGCAGGCATCCTAAGATGTTACTGAATGCTGATCCTTCTGGGCCTCCAACCCCAGTCCCAAGGATGGAAGAGGTTGCCCTGGTTAGGAGGCAGGGACAGATATTGTGGGTATATAGTGGCCAGGCACTACCCCAAGTACTTTCCATATACAATTGCAAGTAACAGTTGTGGTCATACTAAGCCGCTTAGAGGTGAGGAAATCCAAGCCCAGTGACCACGGTGACCAGCCCAAATCACAGTAACTAGTAAAGTCTGCTTGGTGTCAGATGCTGCCCTTGTCCCACCAGGACTGGCTGCCCCATCTCAATGTAATTTAACTCTTGAGGAGATTCGAAAATAGGATGGTGGTAAATACCCAAGATCAGTCAGGCCTGGATACATGCAAATGGCTCTCAGCTCTCTTCTAATTAGCATCCTCTGATCTTGGCTGTAATCCACTGATGCTTCAGTTTTCCCACCCATCTGTGGTGGGCATTCGTTTACCAGTCGTAGCAGAAGATACCCCTAGTTGGTTTCAAGCCACACAGAGTGGCTGTTGTAAGCATATCAAGGGATGAGTGAGGGACAGGCATGCCTTGGGACACAGCCTGAGCTTGTTCAAGGTCAGACCTGCAAGAGGCTCCCCCACTGGGGACACTGAGAGATCCTGTGTCAGGAGGGTGAGGGACATGGGGACTTATGTATATGATGCACCCCTTTTCTCAAATGTCTGCTAGCTCTTTATTTTCACACCCTTGACCTTGTCCTTGGCAGGCAATCAGAGAGCCCAAAGTATATATCCCAGTCTCAGCAATTCAAAATATGTTAGAATTGCAGCTGCAGTGGATGTTTAGTGTTTTTGTCTAAGGCCTCCCTCCCATTCTGAACTGCTCCTGAATTTTCTTTTCTTGATGTTGTGCCTGTAGGGGCCTTAGAACTGCGCTCCCCACACTCCCTGTCCATAGGCGTGCTCTCAACACCCACCCCTCTGCAAGTCCATTCCTTTCACCTCTCCTATCACCTCCCTCTGCCTCACCATAACATTTCCCCACTGCTATAAAATAAGTGCCCGGAGCAATGTCTGCATGAGTGATGGGCTATAAAATTAAATGGCATAAACTATTCCAAATGAACCGCCAGACATTCTGAACTTCCCTCGTTGCTAATTTCCAGACACCAACCCAGCCCACCCAGGGATGTAGGAGAAGAGGGATGCTAACTGCCTTAGGTGCCAGCTAAGGAGTCTTTTACTCCTCTTTATTATTTATTCCTTGATTCCTAAAGCATGTATGGGTTGCATCCAGCTTAGGTTGCCTGGAATTTGTAATCGTAGATCCTGGGTGAGGGCTATTGATTTTATAATACAGAGACAATAATATCTTAAGCAGAGTCCAATTCAGTTAGGCCTTAAGAAAAATGAACTTTTCCCACTACCAAACAGCTCTGACTCGGTTTGCGTGCCTAGGGGACAGACAGCAGGAGTGATGCTGCCCATCTCCAGCCTCCTGACCTAGTGGAGCTCCCTTTCCTCTGGCGTTCCCGTTTTCCTGCTTGCTGCTCTGTCTTCAGTTGGGGATCCCATTCCTCTCACACTCTCCTCCTAGCTTTGATCTCCCATGGGAGATCACTGACTAATAACAGAAAGCAGGGCACTACTTTCAGGGTAACCAGTGGTCCCACGGTTTGTATAGTTCTTAATTGAGCTAGAGATGGTGGCCCCATAACCATTCTGCAAAGGCCAGCTGTCTCCAGTGTGTTCTCAGGACAAAGCAGAGGCTTCTTTGGACAAGAAAGGAGATCGCTGAATGAGGTCAAGGCATATAAAGATGGATGGATGCGTTGTTGCTGTAGGACAGTGACAGCATTTCTGGATTTGGGGTGTTGAGTGGTATAAGCATTGGTCTTGGGTGTGGGGCAAATCATGTCAGAAGTTTTCTCAAATGAATGATGGAAAGTTGTTAACTACCAATCCCAGAACTCTCGGTCATTCTTGTCTTAAAAGGGGGTGAGCAAATGGGCAGGGCCGGCAGGACTTTTCCCTGCTCCCTGGGGATCTACACCTTTCACCAGGTGGGAGGAGTGTGAACACCATCCCTGTGCAGCTTACCGAGTAACTGCACTCTGTTCTCCGGACTTTGCACCAGGACTGAGCTGACCGAGTCCAGATTGTCGTAGTTGCTGCAGCCCAGAGGGCCGGTCCTGGTCTCCGTAACCTAGAGCAGGAAGGGCAGAGCGTGGGTTTACATAACAAGGGGAGACCCCCTTTGCCCTTCTCTCTCCAGTCATCCATCTCAGGCTCTGTGTCCTGTCCTGACTAGCCAAAGGAATGGCATGTGTTCCCCCACCCCCAGAGCATAACACCACTTTTCTTCTTTGTCCTAAGATAGTGACTATCTGTGGGGCATGGTTGGAAGCAACAGTTCTACACAGAGGCAGTCTTTCAGAGGGAGCCAGAAAGCATTTGTGTCGGGGAAGAGAAAATTCAACATATACAGAGGAAGCTGGATCTTTAAGCTGGACCCTCCCCTCCCTGGAGGGAGACAGGAGACCAGATGTGGACGCCGTCAGCCTGCTGGTGAGCCCAGATGCAGCCAATCACTGTGGTGCTGACAGGCTTGACGGATCCCTAAGATGAAAAGCACTAGAGAAATATGAGTTATGAGTATTATTATTAGTATTAAACATTTAAGTTCCACCTCGGCACTGAGGAAGTCCTTAGAGAAAATCAGCCATGGGCTTACTGCATATTTTACTAAGTATATTAAATATACATAAAGTCTTATAGCCATGTAATATTCCAAAACATCAGAGCCATTTTAAAATATTATAAAGTTGGCCTATCAGTTTTTCCCTGATGTTTAAAGTATAAGATGAAAAATGAGGAGCTTTAAATGCACTGAAATAATTATGTAATAAGAACGATGGGGACCTGAGGCCCTTTCTTCTCAGAATCTCCGAAGGCTTTTCCCACAATCAATCAACCAATGAACTAGTATTTATTGAGCAGCCACCATTTCAATTCCATGCAGTTCATCAAATATTCATAGTTGTGCCTTTCTCGAAGTTCTTCCACGAAGTCTGCCCTGATACCTCTCACCCCCTCTCCGAGCTCTGGGCATCTCTGCTCAGCAGCAGGCAGGCAGGCCACCCTATTCCATCCTTTGCTGTGAATATTTCATAATGTCTGGGTCCTCCACACACCAAAGGCTCCACAAAGTAAGCTCATATTGTCAGCAGCTGTTAACACAGTGCCTGGCACATAGCAGGTACTCAGTAAATTAGAGAATTTATGAGTGATAGGTTTCAGGCTTTAAGGGGAAGAGGGGTGAGCACAAAGATATACACATTATATACTATATTGTCCAGGAGATTACAATCAACTACCCTCCTCCAAGTCCTCATCTATACCTGTAGTGGGGGCTAGGTATATATACAACTGACTGATACACATTCAAGTCTAGTAGAAGCAGTGTGTAATGGCTACTGAGGAAAGTATAGTTTTAAACAAAGAGAAAACAAGGGAAGAAGTAGCAGAGAAGAAACCAACCGAGTTGGTCCTTAAAGATAAGTAGAAAGTGAACAGGAAAAGAAGGGAGGGAAAGGTACTCTGAGAAAAAGAAGGGGCAACATGATGTAATACATATGGGTTCAAAAGTGTATATTTCTAGCTCTCTTCTGGTTACCATGTGAATACCAAAGTATAAGCAACATGCTTAAAGGGAATTTAGCATACTTAGGCTTAAATATATATATATATTTAAGAAATATATATATTTATATATAAATATTTATAAATATTATATAAATATATATATTTAAGAAATATATATATATAAATAAATATATATATATATATATAAATCAGAGTAATCAAGTGAGAGCTGGTATGATAATGACTTGAAATACAGTGGGGTGAGAGACAGGAGAGATATTTGTAACTTAAAGTAGTCAAGGAAGGCTTTATGGAGAAGGTGAGCCAGAGCAAGACATTGGTCTTGAAGGATGAGTAGGGGTGGGATGGAATGGGGAGGGAACTGAGAGAAAAGGAGGTACCTGCAAAGACCAAGGGGCAAGGAAAGACACAGTACATGAATGGGACACAAGACCAGACAAGGTAGGAACAACAGTTTTCTAAGTTCATCTTCCAATATCATTCTTTTTCACCTTCACAGTAACTCTCTGAGATAAATCTCAGTACTGTCACTCTCCAAAGGAGGACCCCAAGGTTCCACACTGTTGAGTAGCCCAAACAGGATTTTAACCCTTGAGTTCCCAGACTCCAGTTTGGTGCCCTTGTGTCTCCTGTGAGGGCATGTCAACGGACTGCAGAAAATAGAGTTAAACCCCTTTAGATGACATCAATGTTAAAAACAATTACTTTAAACAGCATATTTTAGTGATTTGCCTTCTTCTCCGAATGTGAACCTGGGGCAAAACAAACTGTATAGCCTTGAGATTGGAGGACCCTTATATTATAAATTAGGAAGCCAAGGCCAGTGAGCTTAAATGACTTATTCAAGGTAACACAGCGAGTCACCTGCTGGGCTAGGATTCATCCAATTTAATTATTCATTCACTTATTTTTTTCATTTAACAGATATTCAAGGAGCAATCAGAACTCACAGTGTGTAAGCCCCAATCACTGCCACAAGGATGCATAGACAAGTGGAAACATGTTTCCATAATCCCCAAGTTCTGGCTGTTATACATGGGCCTGTGTCCCCCGAATAGGTGGGCACTAAAGGCTGCATTGGGTGAATGAGTGAGTGAGTGAGTGAGTGAGTGAGCGGTGAGTTGCCAGACTGAACTGGAAGGCTGAACATTGCCTTATTTCAAGTGAAATCTTCTTTATCCATATGGTATGAGAATCCCTGTAAGAAGAGCCATGGCTAAGGACTAGCTCACCTGTTCTGGAGAAGCCTGCCCCTAATGGAATGACTTGGGTTGAAGGGCTGGGTAGGATGGAGGGTGTGGTATTTGAGAGACCTGCCCCTCCCCAACTCTAGGCAAGCTGGCATCATGCTGTCACACAGTTCTGCACTGGATTTTCCATCCACCCACCACTGAGCTGGTCCATTCACCAGCATCAGGTCTTGGTAGAGAGGGAGCTACACACTTCATGTAGGAACAGGATGACTCCCAAGGAGGAAAACCTAGAACAGCCACCTTCCTGTCCTTAGTCCCACCAGTAACCCTTTCTCCCTACCACCCATCCATCTGCCTTCTCACCATCCTGTTAGCATTCTGGGCTGCCTCGGATGGTCTTTCTGACCTTCACTTTGCTATTAACAAAGGTAATTTCCACAGAGGACAATCAGCTAGGTAATTCATTGAGCGAGTGTGAGTAGCTTCACTTTATTAATTGTGGCACAAGGATAGGAATGAGGAAGTGACAATGACCATGATCCCCAAGTTCATTTCCTGTTAGGGGGAATGATCAGGCCTGCTCTCCAAGAGGGAGGAAGGCTCACTATGATTTTACTAGATCCCAAAGTCACTGCTCTTCCCACTGCTATTCTCCTCTGAGTCACCTCTGTCCTCTCTAGACAAGTGAGGAGGAGGAGAGAGGGCATTGGAGAGGGTGCTCTTGCCGACAGTGCCTGAGCATGGACTTGATAAGCAGGATGGCCTAATGCCCTCTCCCCCCAGTGATGGAGTCCCAGAGTCTCTGCAGGGTTGGTCCAGAAAGCCCTGTGCTTCTCTCTGTAGAAGAGGCAGGCAGCTCGGGCAGATTATAAAGAGGGCCCACAGAGGTAATGGAAAGTGCAGTTCACTCAGGCGCACACGTTCAGAGTGTCTCAGATAAGCTTTCAGAAAGGGGAAATAATTGTGTGCTAATTGGTCTGTTGACAGAGACCAGCCTGCCATCAGAACGCCCTGATGGATCTCAGGTTCATTAGCACATCCAGTTTTTCATATATACCATTCTAGCCGCCTACTCTCCTCCCCTTGCCCTTCACTTCCGGCTGCTCTTGTCCTACAAGATAGGACACCTGCCGAGCTGAGAGTGAGTAAAATGGGCTTCTAATTGTGAGCAGTGGGGCTGCTTGGGAGAGCAGGGCCAATGCCAAGTGTGCCGAAAAGATCTGCAAACTGAATCGAAGGCTGCTGCTGTGAGCAATTTGTACAAAGCCCTCCTGGGATGCTTTGTGAGAACCACTTCCTTTTGCCATCTCGGGATCCACCTGAACTTTGTGTGGGCTCCGGAGCATCTCGAGCCACCCCCCGCCAAGTCCTTCCTCAGCCTTTGATTAAATAGAAGGTGAGTTGCAACTGAGGAACAGGCCCCCTCCCCTCCTTCATGCCTCTGATCCCGTCCTGACACTTATGGGCAGGATGGATATGTAGTCAGCCCTTTATAGTTTACAAAGTGTTTTCATGTGAACTATATCATTTGGTGTCACTCCAGCCGAGAGTCAGGGGTAATATTCACAATATTTGTGGCAGGAAGGACAGGGTATGCCAAAGTAGGGTTCTGGAAGCCTCCTGAGGTGCATTAACGCTTCAGTTACTACCAAGGGGGCATGTGGAGTGTCCAGGGGAGGGTGAGATGGTTAGGGTGGCACACAGGGGGTTGTGGTGAAGACCATTTATCAGCCAGGATGGAAGTGTTTTAATATTTTAGTAACTATGTAGCCATAGCAACTGAATATAAGCCTGGGTCTAGGTAAGTCAAATCGTTGGTAACTCCATGTCAAGGAGCTCAGTGACTCCTCAAGGTCATGAAGATAGGAAGCATCTAGGCTGAAACCCAATCCCAAATCTCACTTGAGTAAGTTTCTTTCTCACTAAACCATGCAGCCCACTGTCACCTATTGAGCATTTGATTGGCCTTACTCTGCCAGATACTATGAAGGGACCCAGAACTGTGTGCACTCCGCAGTCCCACTACTCTAAGCCATCTTGTTGTGATGGGTGTGGGAGACAGAGATGGGCATGTAAACAGCTGTAGTATAATGTGCCACGCCCAATAGTAGAGGTGTGTGCTGATCAGGGTCCACCTTGATCTCAGAGGAATATGTTGGATAATCAAAAGGGACAACCGTCCTTGGAAGCCTGTTTTTGGAACATCTCCATTCACACATAAAATGTGAGATGATTATTCAGCTTCCACTGGGATGACTGGCCTGAAGTTTTCCTGTTGAGGAGCACAGAGGATTCTCCCATGGAATGTAATTCAGAGAACCATGAGAAAACAGAGATCATACGGTGTTTTTCTCCCATCTTCCCTCCTCCAAGTCCTCATCCATACATAACTTAGTGATGTCTAGAGACCTTTGTGACCTGTCCAAGGTCACTGCTAAACTAAGGAGCAAAGGGAGGTGTTGGCATCCCTTCCCTGGCTCTGCTCACCTTAAAGGGTTGACCTGCCCATTTTTGTCCTGACATAAAAGTGTTCCACCAGAGACCATTACTCATCACCTAAAATGTGGCCAGCTCTGTACTCTTACTGGGAACCAAAGATGTGTAAGAACCAGTCCCTCCCACAATGACCTTAAAATCTCAGAGATCATGATGTTAGCTAGCAATTATAGTTGAACTGATAAGGCCCATAGAAGAGGCATGTGCTTGAAACACTGAAGACAGGCGTTTAACTACCTTGTGAGTCAGGAAAGGCTTCACAAAAGAGTTACCTTTTTGAGCTGATCAGAGAAGGGTGATGAAGAGACACTCAGGTGAACAGACAAGCTTTGTAAGCAAACCAAACAGCAGATGCCAGGGGAGTAGACATAGAACATGGTATAACCTCAATTTTAAGCATCACACATTTGTGCTTCCTCTAGTCTCTTCCCTCTAACAAGTCATCAAATCTACCTAATATCAACAATAATTTAAACATAAATTTAGAAGAACCCTACTCAGAGTTCCAATTTTTTGACCTGACCACTTTTTTACTTTCTGTTACCTCTTAATGTTCTCAAATCCCTTGGTCCCTCACTATACTCACTCCTTTTTATACTCAGCTCCCTTGCATATTTTTTTTTCATCTTGCACATGCACGCATACACACACACACACACACACACACACACACACCTTGGTTAAATCCAACTCTTCATCTATTCTATGCCTGGCTAAATATGAAGTGCTGAATGTAGCTGATAAAACTCTACTGACAGGTTTCATGTTATAATTATGACGATGAGTCTCAAATGAGCATCCAGTGCTTCCCAACAACCCACTACATTTATATCATCAACTCATATACCTAACTCCCACTCTCTGAAAAGATGATTTCATGCACTTTTTCCTCAACAATTCCTCTTCCTTTTAGCCAAGAACTTTGTTTCTTGTTTCATGGAGGAAATGAAATCAATTGGGCCAGAACTGCTACATCCCTCCCCACAGCGCCCCCCCCCCACCATCCCATTGCATTTGTCTCTGAGTAATCTATGTTGCCCACAAAGGATGGAGTGAGTGTTCATGCTCCTATGTGAGACCTACCTGTTCATCCCATGATGGAATATCAACTTCTCTCATCTACTCAATTGCTTTTGCAAACATCTCCTATCTTTCTTTGCATCATCACTTTCTCCCTCTCTACCGAAATTCCAGAATGTTGAAAACAAAAAAATACAACCTTTCTTGATCCCATATCACTCTCCAGCTAGCGTCCATTTTTCCGTTTGCCTTTATAGCAATTCTCAGTCTCACTGCTCAACAGCATTTAGCACAATTGCCTGCTGCTTCTGTGACACGCTTTCTTCATATGGCTTTATGATCTGACTGGTTCTTTCTGCTTTGTCTCACCCTCCTTTGTCAGATCCGCTGCCTCTTTCCCATTTCTGAATATTGATGTGCTTCAGAGCTCAGCCCCAGAGCCACTTTACCAGTTACATTCACTCCTTGAGTGATCTCATCTCATTCTGTCCCCTAGGTTTAAATACCAACTATGCATGTGTATATATTTGTATGCCACGTTTGTATATCCAATCATGACCTTTCTCTTGAAATCCTGGTGTTGATATCCAACTGCCTGTTAGATATCTCTACTTGGATGTCTAATAGAAATGTCAAGTTCGATATGTTGAAAACCAAACTCTTGATTCACTCCTTTCAGATCTGCACCTCCCCCAGGGTGATCCTTTCTTAGCAAATGGAATCGCTGTTCATCCAGTTGCTCAGGCCAAAAATCTTGCTGTTAATATGGATTCCTTTCTTCCAATTCATGAGTAGTCCTGAAGGCTCTATCTTCAACATACATTCTAAATCTGCCAACTTCTCACTGCTTATGTATAGCCAGCTATGTCCGAGCAAGCTACCATGATTTCTCACCTTGACCACTGCAACAGTTTCTAATCAGTAATGCTCATGATCTTGTGCCTACAATCACTTGTGCCATTTCCCACTTGACCCCCTCTTTGACTCCACCTCATATATGGTGTTCCACCAAGAACACTCCCACTTTAGGGCAATTGCATTTGCTCTTCCCTCCATCTAGAATGCTCTCTCTCAAGATGCCCATGTGGCTTACTCCATCACCTCATTCAAATGTCTGCTTAAATAACATTCCTCTAGACCAGTGGTTCTCAACCTTCTGGCCCTTTAAATACAGTTCCTCATGTTGTGACCCAACCATAAAATTATTTTCATTGCTACTTCATAACTGTAATGTTGCTACTGTTATGAATCGTAATGTAAATATCTGATATGCAGGATGGTCTTAGGCGACCCCTGTGAAAGGGTCGTCCGATCGCCAAAGGGGTCGCGACCCACAGGTTGAGAATCGCTGCTGTAGACAGATATTCCCTAAAGCACCAGGTCTCCATTACCCTCTTTTCCCTGGTTTCATTTCTTCATATCAGTAATCCCACTTAACATGGCATATTTATTTAATTATGTCTCCACTACTAGAATTTATGCTTCATGAGATCATGAACTTAATATGTTTTGTTCACTCTTGGATTCTCAGTATCCAGAAGAGTGACTGACACATAGTAGGTGTTCAAAATATTTATTGAATAATAAATAAAAAAACAGGACTTCCTTATGAATTTTGGGTAGGATAAAGGCAGAATATAAGATGAGACTGGCCCTTATTTGCCACCCTAATTTTATATTTTGAATTCTAAAAATCCAGTATTCTCAAGTATTCTCACTAGTCTTCTCTAAAACAATATGAACTTTCCTCGAACTCAGCTAGATTTAAGTAGATAGTGGGATGGAGGTTATAGTTACTAAAGTTACAATAATGATCTTTTCCAAACATGTATGGTCATATTGCTCCTCTGCTTCAAACTCTCTGGTTGTCTTCCATTGTACTTTGAAGTTCTCTATCATGGCCATGTAATCCGGCTCCAACCTACTCTGAACCTCATCTTGTACCAGCACCTTTCTTGTTCACCTCACTGTAGTCACAGTAGTCTTCTCTGTGTTCCACCAAAGCACCAGGCTGGTTCCTGCCTCAGGGCCTCAGCACTTACTGTTCCCTCTGCCTGAACACTCTTCCCTCAGATCTGCATACAGTTGGTTTCTTCTCATTCAGATCTCAATATATAGACCAAAGGTGTCCTCCTCTGACCAATCTGGTGAATATTATCTGCTCCCTTCTCTCACCCCAGAAAATCTGTACCTTATGACTCTTTTAATTTCATCATTATCTGAAATTACTTTGCTGATATTTAATTATTTATAATCTCTATCCCCTACTACAATGTAACCTTGGAGGAGCAGGGACCTTGTCTCCCTTTCTCTATAGTCCCTCGGCTGGAGTCAGCCTCAGAGCAGATCTACATGACTGTTTGCTGCAGAATGAAGACCTGGACCATGTTTAGGCTTGACTATGCTTCTATGAGAAAACTTTCTTCCCTCTCAATTGGTCAGGCCTGGCCGACTTGGAGTTGGTTAAGACTCTAGCCTCCCCAGTGCCTCTCAGAGCATTAGTTACCTTGATGGCCCCTGTGGCTATCTGGATATGGTGCAGCCGCCGCAGGGTGCTCTCTCTGTCGATGAAGTAGGAGGCTGCCAGCTGATGCAGGGTCTCCAGGGACACGGCTGAGCTATTCCCACTGCCCCCAACTGTAGGGGCACTTCCTGCTGCTTCTGTCTTTCGGCTCAGTTTCCGCTTGTCCACAAAAATGGTCAGGGACTCTTCTCCTATAGCAAACAACATGGGTTCATTAAGAATGAAATGTTTGGCCAGAATAGACGGAGCTAAGAAGGAGCCCATTACTTCTGTGGACGGCCTCTTCCCCGTCCCTTATATTTAGAAAAATCTCAACAGACTGTGTCATAGGACAGCAGACATCACACCTAAGAGGCCCTCCTTCCTTTCCTTAGTTCGGTATGTCTCCCCAAAGCTCCTCCTTGTCATCCAGCTTATCCATTTAACGTCCTCTTCTGATCTCTATCTCAGGCATCTACCTCCTTGGAGGATAGAAAATTATTCCTCTTAAGTTGTTTATGAGAAGTTGCCATGGATATGTATGCTCCCTCCAAAAGGACAGAAGCCTAGAAGTTTAAAGGGCCCTTTCCACTCAAACACTCAACACCTACCACATGCAGCAGCTCTTTTTTTGTCCGTCAGACAGTGAGCTAAATGTTATAATAAATCCTGTTTTCTTCTGCCAGGACAGAGAGAACTCTGCCTCTAGCCTCCATCCAGCTCAGAATTATTAGAATTGGTGTGTCTGGTTACTCATCTATATAAAGAGGAAGCATGGGGCAGGGATTCAATAGACATTTCCCTCTTTGCCCATGGGCCTGGCAACTGTAGCCACAGCAAATGTAGGGATGTGGAGAAGCTTCAGGGTTGATTGGCTCAGTCAAAAGGAAACTGAGAGCACCCCCTGCTGGCAAGGGCTTGGTGGGAGTCTGTGTATCCCCCAACCTCTTTATCCCATCCTCCTCCTCAGGAAAATGCTGAGAAGGAAACAGCAATGTTCTGGAGTGAATTTGGATATTAAGAAGCTATACTATTCTCAAAGGCACCAGAAAGGAGACAATTGTCAGGCAATAATAGGCCAGGAAACACAAAAGATGCAGGAAGACTACTAGTATTGAAGCTATACTCAGTGGGCTTTAAAGCTATTTTCAACAACCTGGCAACAATTCATGCAGGATCATGGTGTTGCTTACCTCCAAGGGTGGCAGAAAGTAGGAAATGGGTGCCGTACTTTTTGATCAGGTTTTCGGTAACCTGTTGCAGGTTGGGTCTCCTTCCCAGGAGGCGGATGTTCCGGATAAACTCTGGGGCAAGAGGCAATGGCAAACTGAAGAAGTCTCTCCTTTCCAGAGCCAAGTTGTTCACTTTCCAACGGGCAAACTCCCTGGAGGAAAGGTCAAGGGATAAGGAAAAGCTCGTTGTATTCTGGAAAAGAGGCACGCAGTCCGCAGTAGGTCATGTTCTTCCTCCCCTGGAACCTGCTCATCTGCTCTCAGCCCACATCTCCAGATGGATGCACCCACTGCCTGAAAGAGGCCCTTTGGCCTCCCCTGGCCTCTCATTCCCCGGGCTGTGAGAAAGGCTTTCTCAGCTGACCTCCGTCATAACTTACTTTCCAAACCTTTCTCATTGGAGAGTAGCTGACCACCTCGTTCATATGAAGGTCGTCATGGTAGTAGTGTAGTAGGGGAAACAAGCAATGCAAACGGTGGTTTTCGGAGATAGGATCTAGTCACAGTTGGCCCCATGTGGGTGGATAACATCACCTGTTATGGCCTCAGTTACCTCTGTGTAAAGTCAGCTGTTGGTGTAGAACAACCGTTCTCAAACGTTTTGGTCTCAGGACCCCTTCACACTCTTCAAATTGATTGAATCCTCCATATTTATGTGGCTTACATCTATTGATAATTGCCATTTTCGAAATAAAAACTGAGAAAAATAATTATTTATTTTATATTACATATCACATAAATAACACATTTTTATGACAATAACTGTATGTTCTGGAAAAAAATTAATACAGCAAGAAAAGAGGCATCACTGCATTTTGCAGATCTCTTCACTATTTAGCTGAGCAGGTGAGGACTGCATAGTCAGATTTGCTTCTGCACTCATCTGTTATGATAGTTGTGGATCTTCTTCTATGGGGCCATACTAAACTCAACAAACATGGCTTCTTAACGGTTAGTTCCAGTGTGCAATCTGAACCCATATCAATGAACTCCTCCTCTGTTACATTAAAATCCAGTGTTACACATTGTTCTTTGAGTAGATCTTTCTATCCTTCTTATTTTGTAACATCATGCATTAGTCATCCGGAAAATATGGGAACACTGAGTTATTCAGATCTTCCACATTTTGACACTTTTCATTATATAATATCAAAACATTATATTCATTAATATTACCACCAATCTCATCAGAAAAGTCTTCAAATATTGGAAAGCTGTCAAGCTCATGGTGACAAATAGGAGTTCTCCAAAATTCTATTTTTTTGTTTGAAAGCTTAAATTTTATCATTGGTAATAAATACTGTCAGTTGTTTTTCTTAAAGAAGTAGGCTTCCTGCATTTTTTTTTAAAGAAAATGTCTGCCAAACACTGAAGTCTGAATAACCATATTTTGTCTGTTGGTTGTCAAGAAAAAATTAGTTCCATGAAAAAAGTGGCAAGTTCAGCTCACAACTGAATCACAAAAGTATTTTTTCCTGAGACAACCATCAACCATCATTCTTTAGTATCCCCAGACATGCTTTATGTGCACCTCCTATTTTATCATATACAAGATTAAAAAGACATATACTCATGGTCAAAATCCAATGAAATTAATAAGTTTTACTGCTTCAAGGACATTCTTACATAAAACTAGCATACATGTGCATGTGTGTATGGATAGATGCAAGTATATAATGATTAAGAATACACAACTACTGGTGTCATTTGATAGAACTGCCTTTATTCAAACTAGATGCCGGACTGTTTTTGGATCTTTGGTGTAAATGTCAACATGGACATCCTGAAAGGAACTCAGGGGACCCACATTATGAAAAGCCCTATTCTAGAAGATGGCAAAGTTCCTTTCCAGTGCCATCTAGAATTTTAATCTTCATGCTTTGCCCCACACTGAATTGTTTGTATTTGAAAGGGGACCAAGATTTCCAAGGGGGATCTTTGTCCTGGGATGAAATGTGAAGGATCATATCCATTAGTAAGAAAGGAGTTTTCCGTACCTCTGAAATTACACGAGTAAGGGCCAGCTCCACTGCCTTAGGGAACAACAAAATGTAGCATCTTCTCAATCTTATCATCCATCCCAACTCTTCTCCTCATGACAGTGCTAAGCCTTGGTCTAACCTTCCCCCATACCCATGAAGTACAAATAATAGGGGTGCAAAAGAATAAAATAATTCAAAATAAACAAATAAAAAAGCATGCCCCATTTGAGGCTATAGAATCCCCAAATCTAAATCTAGAGACAAAGACAGAGAGGAGGGGGGCACAGGCCAAACATTACCAGGGAAACAAAAGAAAAGGGATGACTAATAAGTCACAGTTCCAACAAAGTCTTTTAAAATTCCTGCTGTGTGGCTCTACTTACGCAGGCAAGTCCATAATATATTATTATTTATGTCTTTTTGTGCATAAAATGCTACATTTTAATAATAAAGTACAGGGTACTTGTCAAAAGTGTTTTTTATCCCAAATCCCTCTACCATGTGAAGAACAGTTGCTTGATCTCATTTCTAAATGGCTGGATGGCCAATAAAAGGACATAGAGTAGCTTAATGTTTTAATGAAACAAAAACAAGTCCCAATTACAAACTGCCTACAGGAAACTCACTTCAGCTTTAAGGACATATATACTGAAAGTGAAAGAATGGAAAACGATAGTCCATGCAAATGAACACACACACACACACACACACACACAGACACATATGCTGGGGAAACTATACTTATACCAGACAAAATAGATTTAAAACCAACGATTGTAACAAGAGACAAAGAAGGTCATTTTATAATGATAAATATATCAATTCATTGAGGAGATATAATTTTTATAAATATGTATGCACTCAACATAGGAGCAACTAAATATATAATGCAAATATTAACAGATCTAAAGGGAGAAATAGGCAGCAATATAACAATAGAAGGGGACAGCAATACCCCATCTTCAATAATGGACAGATCATTAAGACAGAAAATTAACAAAGAAACATTGGACTAGCAGGACTTAACAGACACCTACAGAGCACTCCACCCAACAGCAGCAAAATATGCATTCTTCTCAAGTGCACATGGAACATTCGCCAGGATAGATCATATGTTAGGCCATAAAACAAACCTTAATAAATTTAAGAAGATTGAAATCTCATCATGCATCTTTTATGACCATATGCTATGAAATTAGAAATAAATTACAATAAGAAAACTGGAAAATTTACAAATACATGGAGATTAAATAATATGCTCCTGAACAAACAGTGGATCAAAGGAGAAATTATGTATATATATGGATCATGAGACAAATGAAAACACAAATATAAAAACTATGATATGAAGCAAAAGCTGTCCTAAGAGGAAAGTTTCTAGCAATATATGCATATATTATGAAAAAATGAAGATGTTAAAAAAGCAACCTTACTTTAAAAAACTAGAAAAGAATAAACTAAGCCCAAAATTAGTAGTAGGAAGGAAATAACAAAGATCAGAGTAGAAATGAAAGACATGGAGACTAAAAAGTCAACAGAATAGATCAATAAAACTAAAAGCTAGGGTTTGTTTTGTTTTGTTTGGGGGAAAAAAAATGAACAAGGCTGCTCAGCCCTGAGGAGACTGGCACAGGAAGTTAGTTCTGCTACCCCAGATTTTGCACAGCTGCCTCGGGCTGAGGGCATCAACCTATGGACACATCTGTAACCCATCTGCAGCACCTCCAGCGCCAGCAGGCATAGGGTTGGGAAGGTCTATTATAATCACCTTATGTTCAGTGATGGCGAACCTTTTGAGCTCGGCATGTCAGCATTTTGAAAAACCCTAACTTAACTCTGGTGCTGTGTCACATATAGAAATTTTTTGATATTTGCAACCATAGAAAAACAAAAATTTATATTTTTGATATTTATTTTATATATTTAAATGCCATTTAATTAAGAAAAATCAACCAAAAGAATGAGTTCGCGTGTCACCTCTGACACGCGTGTCATAGGTTTGCCATCACTGCCTTATGTTATGAGAAAACCATGAAACAGAGAGGGAAGTGGTTTGTCTAAAGCAGCGGTTCTCAACCTGTGGGTCGCGACCCCTTTGGCGGTCGAACGACCCTTTCACAGGGGTCGCCTAAGACCATCCTGCATATCAGATATTTACATTACGATTCATGATTCATAACAGTAGCAACATTACAGTTATGAAGTAGCAACGAAAATAATTTTATGGTTGGGTCACAACATGCGGAACTGTATTTAAAGGGCCAGAAGGTTGCGAACCACTGGAAAGCAATATAACCAGTTGGTACTAGAATCAGAACAAAAAGTTAGTGTCCGGACCCTTCCCCAGTGCTATTGACAACAACTGTGATGATCGTGACAATAGACAATGAGACCCAGAGAGTTAAGAAAGCAACTTGCACATCACCCAGTAAGTAGCAGAGCTAAGATTAAGTCCCAGGTCAATACCAGACTGCTGTTTCTATAACCCTATTTTCCCTTGTGTAATTAGGTTAAGTGTGTTTTACTGCATTCTAATTCTTTTTAAATGTTTACTATCTTCTAACAAAAATATTTCATTGCCTGGAACATTTCATTCTTTTAATTATCTACACAAAACATGAGTTTACTGTGTTTCTACAACACAGTGCAACATATACACCGAAGCAAAACCTTTTTGGATTAAGGTGGTTTCAATACACACATTTGCAAGAGGAGAAATTAAACCCTAGAAAAAAAATCAAGTCCATACACAGGGTACCACGGGAGAAATCAGAGAAAAGGCCTAATTCCAACTCATATAAATGCTCAGGAAATTATAACACAGACTAACAAGGACTTAGAAAAATGAATGATACTATCTTAGGAAGCTTTTTATGAGCAAATAAAAAATAAGGGTTAACATTTAATGAATTCTTAGAATGTGCCAGGCATTCCAAGCATCTTATAAATACCAACCAATATAATATTTGAAACAACACTGTAAGGGAGAATATATAATTACCTTCATTTTATGGATGAGGAAATTGAGGCACAAGTAAGTTAACTTCCCAGTAAGTACTAATACCTAGTAGGTGGGAGAGTGAGAATTTAAACACAGGCTGTCTAATTCCATGATCCAATCTTTACCACCCTGCCATAGCACCTCTCCTGTGAAGCTTCAAGGGGCAATAGTTTTGTGAGTGGAAGAGTGTATGAGTGTGTATGTGTGGGGGGGAGGGGGGGGGCGGGGGTTGAATTTCATTTAAAAAAGAATATATGCACTAGAATGAATTAGTCACAAGGCCTAGCAGCTACAGGAAGATTCAGGCTTGAGGGTGCCCAGTGGTTTTCTCTTCCACTTCACTAAGTTTCTTCCTGCCCTTTGGGGCCCTTCCTGGAATTAAAATAATGGGGGAAATGTCTGTGAGTGGATTTTGAGTCAGAAAGTGGTAAGAAATATGATTACAGAACTTATTAGCCTGGTTCTTTGCCTCATCTTGAAACCTCAGAGGCAATACTGGAAAGCAGCTAGAGCTGTTCAAAGAATAAATGTTCTTTTCTGATTTTTCATTTAGTAGTTCTTTCCAGTAATAAAAGAGTCCAGGTTTCCTTTTTCCCCTCAGGAAAAGGATATTTTCTACATATTAATTAATTAGCACACGCTACTTCAATGAAGCCTTCATCTTTGTTTCAATTAAGACACCAAATAAATCTCCATTTCACTTCAGCCATTTCTTGTAAAACCTTCTCCCACTGAGTTTGGTTTGCAGTAAACAGTCTGAGAAAGCAAACATTTCAAACACAGGAAAGCCCCCTTGGAAAGTGCCTTTAGAACAGCAGAGGCCAGTCCACCAGGGGCTCACCGGTTAAGCCAAAGGTGCCCAGAGCTCTCTAATGTGGACTTGACCTGTCAAAAGTGTTCACACTGCCCTCCAAAAGGGGCTTCAGTAACCTGCTATAATTACCAGAAGTTGGGGCCTTTCCCATTGTATTTTATATTAGCCCAGAATGAACAACACATATTTCTGACAAAGGCCTATTAACATACCCATAAAATGATTAATAACAACCAAAACAACGTTCAGGAAAGGTGTAATCCAGTTTGGAGGGTAAACCTCAACGTGTTAAATAAAGCAGCTGTACATACTGACACTCAGAAGATTTGAGCTCTAACTCAAAATCTCAATCTCTGGCTATATTCTGAAGTGATTATAGTTATCTTGATCCCAAACTGCTTAACACTAATTGTCAAAAAGCCATGCTTCTGGTTGTATATGAGGTTAGGGATTTTCCCAGAATCCAGCAGGAGGAAAGCTGAACAGGCGTGCCAAACCTCAGGCAACAGGAGCTCCTGGGAGCATGGGGCCTGGGCCTGAGCCAGCTCTGGGTTTGCAGCAAAAGGGTCTCCATGACAATACTAAATGGATCAAGGTGTTCCTAATTTGAAAGATGTAAGTGAAAAGGAATGCCTCCCAGCCACAGCTCCTGACTGTAATGGCAGCAACCATCCTGCAGCACTGTGTTCCTTCATGTTACCCAAGGTCAACGAGAATGCTGCCAGCGAGGGTCCCCCACAGGGTCCCAGCTCCTGGCGATTAAAGACTCAGAAAGAGCACAGCCGGGGTCTTCCGTCCCAGGTGCTGTCTGCAGCAGCTGCCTGCTAGGGCACCACTTTTCGGGCTTGGAAACTGAGAACATTGATCTGGCTCCCAGTGAAGAGTCATTACCTATGAAGCCTCTCTCCCTGGGAAGCCTTAAGGGAGAGAGTATTTAAACAACAACAACAAAAAAAATCCATAGTTTCAGAACAAAAACAAAGCTATACCTCAAGTGAGGCTGGCATGTAGTAGTAATGAATCCTGCAGCCTACAGTGTGGGCAGTGGTGCTGAGATCCTAAGAGCCGAATTATTCTGTTACCAGTTTCTAATCGACATCTCTTTCCCTCCCTGTGTGAGAGCCCGGCCAGGCCCATTTCCAAGGCCACTGACATGGGAAGGCACATTTCCTGTATCCTGAGTGTGCAGCTGCCCCTCTCCCCTGCAGTGCCCCCCTCTTCAGGCTGGACACCCGTATCGATGTGCCCCGAGTGCCAGGAGCCCATTTGTTCCTCCTGAGTTAGACTCCAGGCTGGTTCACTGTGGAGGGAATCAATGTTGCTTCCAGCAGAGCCAACCCATCACCACGTGCCAACTCAGGCAGCATTTCTCAGAATAGGATCTGATCCGAAGAGTTGGCAGAGGTCTTAAGGCAGCCGTGAAGCCCGGGATGCCCAGCTCCAAGCTCCACTTTGAAAACAATGGTAGAAAGAATGTGCTGTTGTGGTAGGACTAATCCCCTTCCCTGACCTATTTTGGGTAACCTCTGTCTTGGGGGGCATGCTCCTCCAAACCTCAATATTCAAAGGGATTGCAGTGCTGAAAGGGACTGAGCTATGGATTCTCCAAATGGTTACTTTGGTATGACCCATCCTGTAAGAAAAAATATGATTGGTTTTCCTTGAAAAATTAAGGAAGGCACATGATGGGTTATTGAATGAAATATTTAAGAACTTTGAAGCAAAAAGGATGGATTGGCCTTAAGCCAAGGCCTCAATTTTCTTGTCATTTTTCCTGTGACTTGACTTTGTCTATGTTAATTGTCAACCAGTGTCCATGGGAAATTTTCTCTCATACCAGACAGCTCCAGATAAATATCTTCGTTCTCAAAAACCCCCTTTCTTTTGGAGAGTTGCCTTTTCCCAAATAGCTTGAGACTTGCCAGTTTGAAACAGTAGTCTCAGTAAACCCCGCTGATCATTGGGCCACTGAGGTCCAGACACAAAGCAGCATTTCTTTCCTCATTTTCTGTTAACATACCTCATATCTTGGGCTGTAGCTTCCAGCACAGAACCCAGCCCATCAAGCTAAACTGTTACACTTCTTATTTTCCACGGGGCTCACACCCTTTGTCGTGAAAAACTCCCATGAACAAGAATAGCCAGAGCCAACACCCACATAACGGATGCCAGCTACTTGCCTCAGCGACGCAGCTACGATGGTCTCATATTCTCTAACTGGACATGTTAGAGGCTGAGGGATCTGTGGTGTTTTGGCTCCTGTATAGAAGGCAGTATTTCTAGACACATTATATCATCAGGAGATTCCTATCTCAACATCACATTATTGTAATGTACTTGGCTATTAGAGCCTTTACTGCTATAATGAATAGGACACCATTAATCTGAGCTATAAAGAGAAATTATAATAAACACCATAACCTCTACTAGTAATATTGGTATAGAGCTTTCCTTCAGATTTTAAAAAAAATTTGTACACAATTTTCACACATGTTCAACTATTTTATCTATACAAGGCCCTTAGAAAGGAGGAACAGAAAGTATCATTACTCAACTGTTAACTTTTACAGGTTAACAAATGAAGTGACAGAGAAATTGAGAAAATGACCCAATCTCAGTTGATGAGCAGTAGTGTGACGAGATCCCAGACCATGCTGCGAATGCTTTCCTGCCTTTGTTTGTGACCTGTGTGCAAGTTCAGAGACCACTGTACACCTTTGTCATACTTCTCAGGAAATGCTTTTGCCGTTTCCCACTGTGGCTGGGAGAAATCCACAGGCAGGAAGGCTTCCATCCAGGAGCCATGGGTTAAATAATATCTGGGCCCTGAAACTCTGGGGGCACAGGAGCAGAATGGAGGCCAGCCCTCCCATGATGACCACTGCCCCTGTCTCTCCTCCTGTCTGGGAGAATTCAAGAAGCCTGGCATGGAGGTAATTTAACAGCCTGCTGTGTTCTCACACAATGGCCCGTAAACAATGATTGGCCAATTTCATTCTAATCTTCCCAATTTTGCTCTAATTAAAATCAAGCTGCAGCTTTCAAACAGTTTAATTAAGTCTGATTGGGAGAGATGGGGAGGGGAGACTCAAGCTTAAAGGAGAGGAAGAGACCAATGTTTAGGGAATCTCACACTGCCATGTTGGGGCTCCACAGCTTGGAGAGGGCACTGAGGGTTATATAGAATCAACATGAAATGCAAACAGACAGGTTGGAATGGAGGACCAGTGGATCTGAAAGAGTAGAAGGAAATGAAAAGGGAGCTAAGGTCTGTGTTTTTCCAAGTACAGAAACCCAGCTCCGCTCTGACCACTCAACCCACTCTCCACATCTCCTCCATTCATCTGTGGAAAATGGCTCTGGTCACCGCTCTACTTCCCGTGTCCTTGTCTTTGCTCAGCAAGCAGATAGCTTGTGCTATGCTTGTCCCCAGCAAATGTCCATGGGCCACCCATTATCTACTCAACTCTAAGAGAATTCCCCCAGACTGACAGTTCCTTCCATTATTCTACAAGTTTATTCCTTTTGGAATAAGATAGCCCTTCTGGTATTTGGGTGCATTTACTTTTTATATGCGCCACTCTTCTTTGGACTAAATATTTTTAGTTCCTTCAGTACAGTTTCCAGATTCCCTAGGCCCTTTATGTTCAACCTTATCTGCTCGAAATCTAGCTAGTGAATATATTTATTTTTTAAATGGCAAACCAAGTTAAACACAATCCAGTGGGTGTGCTCTGAGCCACTGAGAGTACACTAGGATACAATATCTGGATATGTACATCATTACCATCAGCATCATAACTATCATCACAGTGCCTCTTTCCTGAGCCCCTGTGTTGCCAGGCTTGGGACTGGATGCTTTACATATTTTTTAAATCATCACCACAGTCTTCCAAATACAGTGTATTGTATTGACTCCTCATTCTTATCTGCATTAGAATGTCCCTAGACATATGACTTTGCAGTATCACTCACTCATATAGAGGGAGCTCATTTACCTCCACCATTGATATTGGACTTGGCTATGTGACTTTGATTTGGACAACGGAATATGGACAGAAGTGACAGTGTGCCAGTTCTGGGCCAAGATCTCAAAAGTCATTGCATGATTCCACTCTCTCTTGCATCTCTGCACTCGCCATTAGAGTTGCATTCCCCAGTAGCTGCAGGTGCTGCTCTTTCAGCCTGTGCCCCAGGAAAAACATCATTGGAGTAAAGACCTCATGACCCCCTTGCAGGCCTGCATCCGGAAGCATAGCTAACCAAGCCAACCTACAGATGCATGAGAATAAGTTATTCTTGTTTTTAGCTACTGAGTTTTGGGGTTATTTTCATATGCACAGTCATACCAGTAGTTAACTGATACACCCCACATGCTTTAGCCCAGCTGTGGGCAAACTACGGCCCGCGGGCCGGATCCGGCCCGTTTGAAATGAATAAAATTAAAAAAAAAAAAAAAGACCGTACCCTTTTATGTAATGATGTTTACTTTGAATTTATATTAGTTCACACAAACACTCCATCCATGCTTTTGTTCCGGCCCTCCAGTCCAGTTTAAGAACCCATTGTGGCCCTCGAGTCAAAAAGTTTGCCCACCCCTGCTTTAGCCCTATATAGCTAAGCTGGCTGAGACTCAGATAATTTAAGTATTTTAGTCAAGGACACTTAGTTAAGCAACAGATGGAGAAAGTTGATGGTCCTTCTCCTATACATATTTCCTTTATTAATGCACTTGCATATTGTATTCTTTACATTTATTTATGCATTCATTGGTTGATTCTTTTATGTGCCCTGACCAGGATTGAACCCGCAACCTTGGCGTATTGGGATGATGCTCTAATCAACTGAGCTACCTGGCCAGGGTCATTGTGTTCATATTTTAAAAGACAAAAGTATTCTTGACTAACAGAGTAATGTTATGATCAACCAAACCTTACTTTTTTTTCAGCCCCAGATTTGTTCTTTTTCACAGCTAAGTCAGATTTCCTATATTTTTGTGAAGTTGACATTTTGAACTTAAATTTAGGGCTTTGCATTTTACCCTCTTCTTGCATTCTGCCCCTTGTGACGGAGACTGGAAAGTTGTTCTCTAAACTGTTTCTACTTCCCTCCTAACTCACGGACACCCCCCTGCCCCAGCTTCCTCTGTATTAAGTATGGCAATGTGACTGAACACAGGCCTAGCCCCTAAGATCTGCCTTGAAGTGCTTCATGCTCTCTCTCTTTTCTTGTCCACCAGGACCCAGAGGAGGATCTGAGGTCCCAGAGTGATTAGATAGAACAAACCTTGGACCTGAATGATTTCATGAAGCAATCTACTTTTAACCCTTCCGTAAATTGTACTGGGATGTGACATGATCAATAAAACAAAACAACTTTTATTAAGTCACTGAGATTTGGGGACTGCTTGTTCCTGCTTTAGCCTACTACAACTAATACTACCTTAAGTCAATCTCATCTTCACTCTTGATTTTATTGCGTGTCTAGATTAGGGTCCCTTTCAGTTACCTGACTTTTATTGTCTATGAGGTCAAACATCCATGCCCCCACTTCTCCACAGCTCAGCAACATGCCCATTGGGGCCTCTCTTCTCATTTTATCTGGGTGGGAAATGGTGTTGGTCTCGAGGCCTCGACTTTGATGCTGTGGGATCATGGTATGTGAGTCATCTCTGCAGGGAAAGCATCTGTCACTGTTCAGGATTTATTTTGAACTATTGATAACTATAAAATCAATGGATAGATTAACTCAGACTACAGTTAGGGAGAGTAGTGTGGGGATGTGGACGAAGAAGGAGTCCACGCCTGGCCGCATGAGGGAGCAAAGGCAAAGGAGACAGAGATACAAATCGTGTCAGAGGATACATGGCAGGGGCCGCGTGGCTATGATTTTACCACAGAAACTGAGTCCAGCTGCACAAAATCAAACCAAGTGAGAGGTGGAGGCTATTCTTTCAGAAGCTGAGGAAAAAGTTAGGATTTTTTCACCTACATTTAACTTGAATGGAAAACCTGTGTTCTTTTACCACAAGCCTAGCACTTATTTCCAATTTTTCATGAAGCATTGATGCTTTGGTTCCACAGGAGAGTCACCACTCTTCTGAGGTGGCCTGTGACCTAGCAGCACCCTCACAAGCCTTGGAGAACTGCAAAGAATGCAAGGAGTTAAAAAAGTCTGTGGAAAGGACAATGCCTGGCCTGAACAACTCCAGAATGGTGACAAGATTCTTGAGCAAGCAAGCTCCTACGAGCCAGAATTGGTTCAACAGATCTTATGTCAAAATAAATGTATTATATTTCCTTTATGAAGAAAGATAAAAAGAGGGAGAACAGCTTGGGGGGGAGGATGTGAAAGGAGGGGAAGAGAGAAAAGAACTTCTGGAGGGAAGTTGTAGCATGCTGACAAGTCTAGGAATCGAGGAGAATAATAACAGTCTTCAGGTCTCTAGAGACGTGTTGTGAAGAGGAGGCACTTAGACTTGTCCCACAGAAATAAGAGGAAGCAGAGTCAGGATCCATAAGTTGAATTGTGGGAAGAAAGACTGTGACTCAATATCAGAAAGATTGTTATAGTGGGCTGTCGAATGGAAATTGGCTTCATGAACACGCAGAAATGGAACTGCTCAAGCCCAGACTGTTCACCGCTTTCTTGGGGATTTGTAGAGCGGTTGTCTGCATTGGGTAGGAAATAGCTGACTTTAGGTTCAAGTATCAGGCATCCCTCAGTTCTACTCTGTCCCTGTCACCCATGTTGTTGGGCTTCCTTGCACACCTACGCACTGTCTTTGCAGCTTTGGCTTCCTGACCTAGGCCAACCCCTAAAGCTGTGGCTCCCAGATTTAGTCTCCCAGCCTTCAGGCACCCAAATGGACACCACCCTCCTTGGTGGTCACAGAAGACAAAAGAATGTGTTATCAGCTTCTAGAGCTACACTTCTATCGAGTCTCATTTGGGCATGAGTTTCTAGCCGAATGTTTGACTTGCACACACCCACCTTTTTCTCCACACTGTCTTTATCAAGCTCACCATTTAGAACACCCACAGAACTAGCTGAGCAAGAGGCTGGCTTACCACACTGAAGTTTACCGCTGTTACTAGTAAACCAACGACATAGCTTATGTCGAGGGATCATTAGGTGGTTTCATGCCTCTGGGCATCCAGGGGAACTCACTCCCCAGAGCCTTTCTTCCTGTCCCTCCTCCGTCACTAGCATGTCCCCAGGTAAGGCCCAGACTCTCTGGGCACGCAAGGAACATGAGAATCCTCCCAGCACTGGGGCTGGTAATGAAGGCTTGGAGCAGTGCTGGTTCTGGAGACCTCATTTCTCTCCCACAAGGGCTCCTACCTGGACAGTGACACTTCTTGCTCTGACTCATTGTGACTTCCAGAGCTTGTTTGCTCTTTGCATGCAGAGGGAGAAAGAAGCACATTTCTGGGTTCGGGGGATAGTCCGGCATGGTGGCAGAATCAGGTGCAGAAGGGAAAACACAGCAGGTAGAGGAAGCTCAGCCAGATCACTGCATCGTCCCCAAACCCTGTCCCTATATAAGAGCCCTACTATGCCTACCCCCACACCTACAAATCCTGAAACTGAATCGAGAGTCCAGTCCTGGGTCTTGTTCAGAGCTTTATTGGAATCCACGGTGTGCTGTGCATGCAGGGAGTGAGCAGGGGTGACCCAGAGGACATACCAATCTTGTCACTGTAAGAAACTCCAAATTTACAAATGAAATAAGCAGAGGTTATTTGCAGCACCAAAAATTTTTTCTGGCTTTGTGAAAATGTTGCTTCCAAGTAGATATTGGTGTTTATAGATCAGTAGCTATCTGATCCTAAAATCAGGGGCTAGAAACTGACTTAACAATGAATTTTTATAAGCCAGGCCAAAAAAAAAGAGGCTGCATTTTGAAAATGGAATGAAGTGATCCTCCAGTAGAGGATTCAAGTTACAGAAATTCAGTTTACAATGCCCCCTATAGAAACACACTGGCTGTACAAAGCCCACAATACAGGCTTTGCTGCGGGTGAGTTGCTTCCTCCCATGGAGGGTTCCCCAGAATACAGGTGCAGATGGAGGACTCTGGTGGAAACAGAACCATAGGAACTTCGTGTGGGTTCCACCACCCTCCAGCTCCTTGAAGCCCATCTTCTGCCTCCCAGAGCTCTGCAAGCATACCACCAAGGGGAGTGGAGGGCCAGGGCACAGGTAGTTACAATTGGTTTTCCTCAGAGTGATGGGAATCCAGGCTCAGATTATTTACTTCATTCAATAATAATTTAATGGTCAGGTCCTCTATTTTATGGGTTGAGTGCTGGCTCTTCTTACCAGTCATGTGACATCCTCTAATCTCAATATCTTTATCTGTAATGTGTGTGTACAAATAGCATCTCCTTTATATGAGGATAATTATATATCGCTTAATAAAATGTTGGGCATATGTGAGCACCCAATGTATATTAGCTTTTATTATTTACGTTCTTTATGTTTCACAGTAAAAAGAGAGTCATGTGTGCTCTTTCCCTACGTTAAATAGAAACTTTGGCCAGCTTGTTTGTCCTCCTGGAACCATCTATTTTCTTGGGCCCTGTCCTCCTTTTGTCCCACAGAGAAGTGGAGGAGATTGGTGACCCCTGCTGTCTTGTGGTCCACATTTCAATACTGTGTGGAGTCAAAGCATTAAGCTCCCAGCTCACAACAGGCTCTTGTCCCTTGGGTACCATGTCCTCCAGTGGACAACCCCACTGAGGCTTCCCCCACCCCCATCTTGCTGGTACCTCACTAGCTGGAGCTCCATCGGAGGCCACGTGGCCAGCCACGACCTCTCTTGGCTTCATTAGGGTTGGGCAAACCAGTCCAGTGGAATCCAACCCAAACCTTCATCTCCAGCCCAGGCTTCATGGTCATAACTCTGTCCCACCGGCCCTCAGTACCTTGTGAGTACACTCCCGTCTCCAGTTCTAGAGGGGAAGGCAGGTGACAGACACGGGAACCAGACCCCTCACATCCGGCACTTTTCGGCCGCATAGACCCCGGGCCACTTCCAATCACTTGCTCCAGGTTTTTCCGTGAGGGCAGAGCTCCCTGAAGCCTGGGGTGTATCCTGTTCACGCCGTGTCCCCAGCACTTGTGGAGTGGCCAGCACACCCAGATGCTCAATAAATGTGCCCAGTAAATAAATGCACCGTGTGCCACTCACTGTTCTGAGCTTTCTGTGGACTGAAATAATTTTCTTGTGGGAGATGTGAGAAGCCCTCAGGTGGGATAAATGTGGCAGAAGCTGAATAAAGGAAAAAAAATGAGATTCCCTGACCCAGAAAAAGCTCTTCTCTCAAGAAGAAAAAGAAAAAAAAAAGGCAGAAAAAGAAGAGACCACATGACTAGGCAGTGTCCCTGTCTGCCTGCATCTGTGTCCTGACAATTTCTAGATGAAGCCCACCTCACTCCTTTCTAAACGTACGTGTCTCTAAGTAACAATTCATTCATGAATAAAATTAATTATTTCTCAAAGCAAAAATTAATCCTCTTTTTCTCTGCCTGGCTGACTCAAGATCTCGCTTTTGAATCTCAACGGAAAATAAACCCAATTCAGCCTTCTCCCCCTGGCCATCCTGCATTCTTTCTTCACTTCTTGCACATTTTTATTTTTTTTCATTTATTCTTTACAGACCATCTTTGCCATCGTATTTCGAGCCAGGGTGGATAACCTGGTAACAGCCCCAAAAGACATGGGAAAATATGGGGTGAGAGTCATTTTGTCCTGGGGGAACCTGGGACTGGCATCCTGGAAACTCATTCTGACATCGCATTCGAGGGCCGATTCAATCCATCAATCATTGAGCATGTCCTAAATGTCCTCCTCTCTGCAGCACTTGAGATGTGACATTCTGATGTGTTTTCCGGTGTGTGTGCTGTCACTCAAACTGGACTGCTGAATTCCCAGAAATCACTAAAACCCTGTTCTTTCTCTTTCTCTCTCTCTCTCTCTCTCTCTCTCTCTCTCTCTCTCTCTCTCTCTCCACAAAAGAAAATGTTCCATAAATACCCATGGGAGAACCAAGCGAGCACATGCAAGATGTGGTAATTCAAACGTTTCAGCATAAATGATGCTGGATTTTCAGTTGAACCAGTAGGTTTACAGGACCTGAAAGTACTGCTTACCTTTTCCTCACCTGGGGAATAGTCACCCACAAGAGGAATAGCCTTAGCTCCTGCCTTCTCCAGACATGCAATGACTTTAACTTCATTTCCTCACCCCTAATGCAGAGAAATGACAGGCCTCACCAGGTGAGAGTTTTAAAACTGCATTCTGGAAGAAACCAGTGTCTCAGGGAGCCTTTTGGCATTTTGGATGGACAAGTTATGGCGGAAATAACACAAAGCAGGGGAAGGAGGGGCACAGTCATGTGCATATTGACATCGATATCAGATGTGTGGGACTGGCTGCCCAGTTCCTGAGCCACACCTTTGTCCCCATGCTTTGGGGAATACTGTCCACCACACCATCCCCCATGCTGTCTCCCTCGTTCACTGGGTTTGGCCTGCACATCACCTTTTATTCCAGCCTTCCTTGACCTTCCTTTGCTGAGTGACCTGGCACTTTCTCCAAATGTGCTTATCTGTAAGTTCCATCAGATGAAGAATGGTGTCCTTCTTGTCCATGGTTTATTATTAGAATCTTCCAAAAGCAGAAGCACAGAGTCGGCCCTCAGAAATGCTGAATGAACATTGCTCTTCGCAGACTCTTGAACTGTAGTTGCTTCTTTTGTGCTAGTTCTCCTTTTCCAAGAGAGAACACTTTCCTCTCCCATGTCAGAGATGGGGCAGGACTCTGCTCCCCCTCCAGATGCTCTGGACTGAAATTCCTTGGGTAAAGATCTACCCTCTAGATGGCATATGATGTGTCAGAGGTACTGTACACTTAGCCAGCACAGAACTCTTGGTTAAAGCAAATTCTCAACATTTCATCTGTCCCTCTCTCTCACCTCTGTGGGCTGAGGAATAGTGCCTGTGACCAGACCTGTAGGCTCCTCATGGCCGCATTGCCTCTCCTTTTGCTCTCACTTGCTTCCCTCTGTTTGTGCACCATGCCTTTCTCTCCTTCCATCCCAATGCACTCTCTGGTTGTCAAAATATAAACCCAGTGAGAAGTTCAGAGATCAACCAGTTCATTCGAGTGACAGTCATTTTCCAGGAGACCTCCCCTCCTTCCCTGCCCTGGGAATCGTGGCTTCCCTCCCTCACGGTTCCCTGTAGCTGTGTGGTAGCAGCCTTTTGTCTGTCCCGGTAGCCATAACGAATGCCTGAGAAATCACTGGAATTTACCTACGCAGGCTGAGGTTGCCTTTGGTTGTCGTCTGTTTACATGGACTGTGATCTCTTAATTAGAGTGGTGCCTCTCCCAGGGTTTGCTGTTTATCCAAATCGGTATTTGTTAGTCCGAGAGAAGTGGTTGGATGATACATCAGCTTAGAGCTGCTCCTGTGATTGCTTCCACAGCTGCTCTCTGCCTCCTCACCTCTCCGCTCCCAGGAGGCACCCACAGGCTGGTTCTAGGCCCTCCAGCCTTTTCTGTTTTTAAATTTTTCTCCCAGCTGCTGCATCTATTCTTATGTGTTCATGTGCCTTGGCACTAATAACTCCTAAATTTAACCTTCCTTGATTATGATTCTGTTTCATCTGTAACATCTTCTGTCACTATTCTCACTACCTTCAGGGCATTGTGGGAGATGCTGCCTTCCCTTGAAGCCTTCTGTCCATCCACCCTGGTTGTTCCTGCTCTCCTCTTGGTCTCCGGAGCACTTAGTGTAACCAAACACAGCGCCTCTCAAGCTTTAATGTCATGCTCTTATGAAAATGCAGGTCCTGATTCCGCAGATCTGGGAGGAGCCTGAGGTCCTGTGTTTTTTATGAGCTGCAGATAAGGCCCAGGCTACTGGGGTCACAGACCACACTTGGAGCAGTGTGGGTCAAATACTTGCTCTTTCCCATTTCTCACTTCCTGCATACATGAGTTATTACCATATCTTATTTTTCATCCTGATGAACTGCAAACAGTTTTTCTTTTCGAAGGGTTATTGTGCTGGTGCCTGCTGATAACTTCTTTGGCCTTAACTGCCCTTGTTCATCACATCTTCTGATTCTGTGCCTGCTTGCCCCATTGGATGTTTCCAGATGCACCTGCTAAAACACATTCCTGCCTGAACACTGCCTACCTTTGGGTACCACTCCCCCCTCTTGGCTTTCAGCTTTGTTCTACTTCGGTTCTCAAAATTTATAAATTTGGCCCAGAATATGATCAGAATGTAATGTCCTTTTTTTTTTATCAATGAAGATATCTATTTAATATATTTTTTGTTTATCTTCCTCCCAAAACACTTCTACTATATCTCCAAATCCTTCCTTTCTAAAAAAAAATAAAAATAAAAATAAATGAGGCAGCTAGAAATGGAGATAATATTGACAAAGATCAATAATTTGGAATTACCCCAGCCTTGCTCTCCCCCTAACCACCCTATTATACTCATGGTTCTGTATGTTTTTTAACTTTTTCTCCTAATTTTAATTTATTCTTTCCGAGTTTTAAGTGTTTCATCATAGTGGCTTGGATTTTTTCCAATCCCATGATTATCTCTCTATTAAAGCCTTAATACAAAAAGAAATAAAAAAAAACCAGACTGCTCATTACTTTGATTTGTAGCAAAGAGAGAATGGAACATTATCGCTAGAGTGTTTCGAGAAACCATATTTACATTTGCATCAGCTCAATTTAGGTGCCTGATTAGGTTGCGTGTTATGATGAAGATGCACTTACCAGTCAGAGGGAAGTGGCGTGGTCTAGATAATGAGCAGGAGACTTCAAGTCAGGAGCCCTGAATGCTATTTCTGGCTGTGACTCTCTACCTCTCTGACCTTGAACAAATAAGTCCGTCTCATTGCCTTGGACCTAATAGCCTCCTATGCCTTATAGGGCTGCTATGAGAGGTGGATCACCTAAGTGTTTATTATGGAGTAGGAGCTATGGAGTGAAGCAAGGGAGGGGGGTTGGGGCTCACAAATGGAATTGGAGATGGGACCTCTGCTCTGATGGCTCCACTAGCCTGCTAAGAGACAGTGTCTGAGAAGTGGGCTGACTGCTCAGATGTTGGTCTGACAGGGCTTGAGGACATGATGAGAGGTTAGTTAGTGAAACTTAAAAGCTTGCCAAAATATTGGGTGAGATGATCAAACCATCCTGTTACTTAGGAAGGCTTAAGAAGAGTACATACTGTCTTTCTTCTCATAACGGTGCCTTCCTGAGGTGTCCATGTCACACCTGGGACCAGGACTGGCAGTGACCGGCTTCTGTAGGACATCCTAAGGAAGGCCTGCTCAGCTGGCGATCCCTGACTTTCGGGGAAAGATATTCCCCTGTGGTGACTCTAAAACATGCTTGAAACAAGCTGGTTCCCTCTGTTAAGCCTGCAAGACCAGGAAGAGTGTGCCCAGAGAAGACTCATGCATTCTTTGGTTGAGTTCCTCTCCCAGCAGAGAGGTAGATGGAAGGGTGAAGGTTAATATGCTTTTAAAAAATAAAGAAAAATAACAATATTTTCTTTCTTTCTTTTGGGTGCTTAGACCTCAGCAGACATCACAAAGACAGCACCTGTGGCTCTCATCTTGTTACCATCTTGCATTGGCTACTATTTGTTGAGAACAACCTAATAATGATAGGTTGTATTGATTAAACACTGTTCTAAGTGCTTTACATCAACCAACACATTTAATTTTCACATTAATTTATTGGGTGAGATGTTATTAGTGTTTCACATTAATTTATCAGGACTATTTCTATCCTGATTTTACAAAGAAGGAAATTGGGGAGTAAAGATACTAAATAATTTGCTGAGCATTACACAGCTAGGAAGCCGCAGCTGCAGGCTTAGAAAACAGGTCTGCTAGCTCCAGAACCTTCCCTCAGAAAGGTGAAAACAAACTTGAAATGGAGAGAGCAACAAACTCTGAGGCCCGTGGTTAGAATGGTCAGAGCTATTCTAGAGCAACAAGTCATCTCCTGAAAGTGAGAGCACAGGCTGATATCCCAACAAGAATACGTGGGATCCAGAGACTAACATGAGAACCTTGCTCTAGGCTAGTTCTGACCTGTTCACACAACTGCAAGGGGGTCCTTTTCCTGATGCGAGAGAGCTTCCTAGGATTCTGCACCAAGCATCCCACCTGTTGGAAAGCCTTATTCTTTGCCGTTACAGTTCATCTCCTTTCTTCTATGGAAAGCACATGAGAATACCATTTGTTTTCTATGGACCAAAAGCTTTCTTAGAGAATTGAATGAATTCTGTTTGAGACTGAATATTGCACCATAATACATTTCTGATACTCTCTGTAAACTTATTCTCCCTCTACCCTTCTGGATAAAGTGCCCTTCTGGTCATGTGGGTGACCCTCCATGTGTAGTTTAACAATTTCTTGTGACCCTCTTTCGTCAGAGGAAGCAAGGTCATGAATTTGCCAAAGGGAGTTGCCACTAGAGACCAAAGGAGAAGGAGAATAAGAAGGAATTCCCACAGGAACAGGGAGGTGGATCACAATACAGACCCTACAACAAGTCTCCCTGGAGCCACCACTTCGCTTGCTAACTAAAGGCAAAACTCCCAGAATGCTCCTGGAGCAGCTGTGTGTGACCATTCTTTGGTCCCCCACCAAAGGGTCACATATCAGAATGCTGCATGTCTGTCAGAATGAATGCTTACTGCCTCCCCAAGTACAGGTTCATGTGTAAGAACTGACCCCCAAGAAGGAGAATGGCGCCGTGTAAGGGCTTGTCACATTAAATGATCAGAAAGCCATTACCGACTGACAGAACGGTTGATAGTGCAGAAATTATTACACACTCTCCTCCCCACCGGCCAGCTCAGAGCTGCCACCAGGCCCTCCATGGCTTCCAGGCTGGGGCTGGGACTTGATGAGAAGAAATCTCTATCGAAGAAGGAAACTGATGGTTGAATCTCTCCGGTTCTTACAGCCCTTGAAGTGGATGATGGTGTTGGGATTCTCAGCCTATTTCAATTCCAATGTACTTTTAAAAAATATATTTGTGTGATAACAGTGCTTCTGAAAGATTTGGGGGTAAACTGAAAAATCTAAGGTAAATTAAATCTCATTTTCATGGACTGGAGGAATTTGCTGCTTAAACTCTCTCTCTCTCTCTCTCTCTTTCTCTCTCTCTCTCTCTCTCTCTCTCTCTCTCTGGAGCAGGATTTTGTTTCTGTGTAACTCTCCAACCCCTTCACTCTCCAGGCCCTTCGTCTGCATGTGCCTATGAGAATCACGTGCCAGGAGATAGGCCTCTAAAATGTATGCTCTTACCAGTTGGGAATCTTCCAGTGCTGAATACCTTAAAACCTTGTTTCTGAGACACCATACTGACCCAAAAAAACACCATGGTTATTGCAGACATTAAAAAAACAAAACAAAACAACAAAAACCCAACCTCTTAGAAATAGAACAATGCCTAAATATATTTCAAGAACCCAGATTCTGCCGAAACCGGTTTGGCTCAGTGGATGGAGCGTCGGCCTTCGGACTAAGGGGTCCCAGGTTCGATTCCGGTCAAGGGCATGTGCCTGGGTTGCAGGCACATCCCCAGTAGGCGATGTGCAGGAGGCAGCTGATCGATGTTTCTCTCTCATCGATGTTTCTAACCCTCTATCTCTCTCCCTTCCTCTCTGTAAAAAATCAATAAAATATATTAAAAACAAACAAACAAACAAAAAAAAACCCAGATTCTGGAGTCTGACCATTTGGGAACTAAAGCTGGCTCACCATTTACTAGCTGTGTGTCCTTTGGTAAGTCCCCTAACTTCTCTGGATCTCAATTTCCTCATTTGTAAAAAGGGAAAATTGTTCTTCCGGCATAGAGTTGCTGGAAGGATTAAATGAGTTAGTGTACTGCCCTCGCCAGGTGGCTCCGTTGGTTGTAGCATCACCCCATGCACCAAAAGGTTGCGGGTTCCACCTCCGGTTGGGGCATGTTTGGAGGCAGCTGGTTGACGTTTCTCTCTCTCTCTCCCTTACCCTCTTCCTCTCCCCACCCCCTCAAATCAATACAAATAAAATAAATGAGTTAATGTCCATAACAAAGTGCCAGATCTAGCAAGAGGTCCAACCCTAGAGTATGTTCATATGACTAGACACACATGTGCCACGTGGTTAACAACAACCTCTAGGTGCTGGAAGAATAGGTGTTTTTCTGGTTTTGTTTCTCCTTGTGCTTTTAAGATACTTTCTCTCATATTTTTGCATTGGGAACTAATTTGTAATTGGAAAATAAATGTCTTTGATGAGAGAAAAAAGTTCAGCCAAGCTCCCAGGATTATTTGAAGACTAGGGGCATGGTGAGGGGGAAAGGGAGTAGACGAGAGGGCAAATGGGCAGAGGAATGAAGGAGACATGGGAACTCAGGGATGCCTCCTGCTTTACAAGTGCTGGTCCAGCAGTGGGGGTTTTATCCCTGCTTTGTCCCTTGTCACATGGGCCAGATGGGTCTCATGCTTGACTTTCTGCTCTCTGATGCTTCTGAGGACGGGCGCTGACGGGCCAGGAAGTACAGCCTGGTTCCATAAGCAAGGCCAGTTGAGGCTGTGGTGTTGACAGGAGTGAGGGCAAGCTTGTCCCTGTCCCCATGGAGCTCCCCAGACCTCTGGAGCAGGAGCAGGAGCTTATCCTGCCTTCATTTGCATGTCTGGGTAATTACAACTCATAAAAGTATCTAACCCATTAGTTAAAACCCAGCCCCAGCATTTGACTCTACCCTCCTGCCGCAGCACTGGCCACACGCTGACTCTATGCTGCCTCATTTGTGTTCAATTTATAAGCAGCGGAACCTATAAATAGAAACCCTTTTGCTAAGTTCCCCAGGAGGCATCAGCAGGTTTTCCAGCCTGTATGTGTTTTCTTCTTTCTTTTTTTAAACACCAACATGGTAGGCTTGTTTTTCCTGCCCGCTGCTCCTCCAGCCCTCACTTCTAGCTCAGTCTGTGGGCATTCCAGCTGGCTCAGCCGCCCGCCTGCAGGACCTGTCCAGGTTGGGTTCTGAGGGAGGCCCCACTCACCTGTAGATCCTGTACCTGGTGGTAAACCCCTGGCGGTACCGCTCCACGAAGTCAGTGTACTCCTGAGCGCGGTGGAAGGGGCCCCGGTCCGTGAGCAGCCAGTCCAGGGGTGGCTGGCCAGCTGAGGACGCATGCTGTTCGGGGACTACAGCAGCAGCCGTGGCCGACACAGCCAACACCCAACCAGGGAGGCCCAGTGCCAGCAGAGTTGCCCATGGGGCCGCCGCCGGCCGGAGCCCTCTAAACCAAGTGCCGCTCTGCCACCTCATGCTTCTCCCAGGCAGTTGGTGTCTTCATTCTCTCGCCACACTCTCCCCCTCTGAGCCTCTCCTCCAGGGCCCCTGGAACCAGAAAAGTACACACGGAGATGTCAGGTGAACATCCTGGTCTCACCAGTGGGCCTGTGTCATCAGATATCAGTGGGCAGGACACATTCTAGGAAGAGCCCACCCAGAAGTTGGGGCCAAATGTAAACCTCTCTCTCTATAAAAGCCTAAGTGACCAGCCGACCAGCCAACCAGCCGACCGGCCAGAGTCAGAGAGATCTGAGACTCAGCATCTGTGCAGGATGCTCAAATCGGTCCCTGGTCATAGGATAGAGGGACAGAAGCAGGAGTGCCTGGACCTCCAGAGTCACTCCTCCACTCCAGCTAGGAGATATTGGTCACTTACATGTGCGGGGTGATTCTGAGAAGTTGCCCCAGTTAACACACAGTAAGAGAGTTTTATCAGCATTATTATTATTATTATACTAGAGGTCCAGTGCACAGATTCATGCACCAGCAGAGTCCCTCGGCCAGGCCTGCGGGGATCGGTCTGAAACTGGCTCTTTGACATTCCCCAAGGGGTCCCGATTGTGAGAGGGTGGTTCTCGGGTGACACACCCTGGAATTAGACTCCCTCCTCTCTGGTTCCGGGTGCGTCACCCAAGAACTGCAGCTGCCAAGTCACCGCAGCTCAGCAGCTCCTGCATTGAGTGTCTGCCCCCAGTGGCCGGTGTGCATCATAGCTACTGGCTGGTCGGCTGGTTGGCCTGTCGGCTGGTTGGCCGGTCGGCCGGTCGCTTAGGCTTTTATATAGAGAGAGGTTTACATTTCACTGGGACTCAGAGGATTTAAGCTAGGAAGATGCAGAGGAAGGATATGAACCTAGGTCTGGCTCCATGTCCAACCCTTGTCAAAGCATGCTGTGCTGCCTAAGGAGCTAGAGCAGGCAGCAAGGCAGACCCAGGCATAAGGGACTGGGTGAGAGAAGAATAATGAGGCCATGCCTGCTCCTACTGGGTCTTAAAAGATATTATAAAATTCCAATAATTAAAATAGGTGATACTGGCCCACAAATTGAATGGATAGATCAATGATATAGAACAAATGGCTCAAAAATAGAGCTCATTATACATGAGAACTTAATATATATTTAAAAAAGCATTACAGACTAATTGGGTAAGGGATGGAATATTTTATCCATCATATTGGAAAGTTAGTTCTAGATGGATTAAAAAGTTAAATATAAACAGTAAAATCATAGAAGGGAGAAAATTCCCCAAATGTTTTATAATAAGCATTTATTCCTTTTAGATCATGGGGAAAAGTGATATAAATGAAAAGGAGGAATCAGCCTTACACATGGGTTGTAGCATATTTAATAGGATATAATCTGATGAGGACACCCAGAATATTTCTCATTTAATCATACGCACGTTCATTTATTGAGAAGCATCCATTGAGGGCGCTGTGCTAAACATTAACAATACAGAAGCAGATGCTCATGCCATTATCTGAAACTCTACCATTAGTAATTAATTCCTCTTATAAAACATTGTTTCTAAAGGCATGTTGCTAGAGGGGAGAGAAGGATGCTCACTTTGGAGGCTGGGCTACTTGACACAGCAGTCAGGTGGATGTGCATGAATGGGTGGGAAGTCACAATTCTAAAATGGCCACAAGTTTCCCATGTCCATCAGTGCATGCCCTTCCCCTTGAGTGTGGACAGGACCTGTGAATAAGGTGAGTCACCACTCCCATAATCAGGTCTCTAATCAGTTGACCATCAAATGGAAAGTATCCTGGGTGGGCCTGACCTAATCAGGCAAACCTTTAACAATAGGTGACGTTTCAGAGACAAGCTCCTGCTGGCCTGGAAGAAAGCAAACAGCCATGCTGTGAATGGCCTGTGAGGGCCGTGCGGCAAGGGATTTTAGGTGGCTTCTAGGAGCTGAGAGCAATTCCCAGTCAATAGCTAGTAAGAAAATTAGAAAGTTGATCATATGGCCACAAGAAAATCAGCTCTGTCAACAGCCACATGAACCCTGATCCCCAGATGAGAACTGTTTCCTTTATTTCAGTCTGGTGAGCATAGTAAATTTGTTTTTATTGTTTTATGCCTTTAAGTTTGTGGTGATTTGTTAGACAGCAATAGAAAAACAATACAGACTTAGCAAAAGACAATGCTACCCCTCCCCCATTCTGCATAAGGCCTGGCCTGGTGAGAGTTCTTTATGTTCCCTGAAGACTAGCTATTCTTCTCAGCATGAGAAAAAGTGAGTGTGGCAGTTTCTGGAGCAGAGTGACGCCCCTAAATCTGACCACATCCACGCCTTCCCTGTCTGGATTATGGATCCCTCTAGATCAGCGGCCACATCTTCGTTTTGTAATTCCAACACGCAAGGGCCCTAAAAAGCAATTGTGAAGAATCAATTGCATGCAATGAGCCAGTGACAGTGTGTGGCCTTGGTCCAGCCACTGAACCTCTTGGTGCCCTGTGCTGTAATCTGGGGATTGGTAGCTGCCACCTCCCCTGCGAGTCAAGGGTTTTGTAAGGACAGGTGACAGCGTGTGGGAAAAAGAGAGCCCTATTGAGTCCACACGTGCTTCTTGTCATCCTTTGTTTGTAATTATGCTTTCTCGGAGCTCACATTGTGCTAAACCTGACTGGGTGTAGCAGTATCGGCTTTCGAATCAAATGCTTGTGATTGCTGGGCGAGTCTGCTGAGCGCAGCAACAACGCCCAAATCCAGCGCCAACCGCACATCTGAAAAGCCAGGCCTTGGATCACGTGGTTTCTGCTCCATAGGTTTCCTCAGGGTCTCAAAACATTTTCACTAAAAAAAAAAAATATTTTTAAGAAAGAGAGGTTTTAAACTAGTTTCAAAACTCTTTTTTTAAAAAAAAAAAAGTCCTATAATTTGTTGATTTGCCTTAATTTTAAAAAGACAAAATAATTGCTGCATTGGCAATTATGTAAAAATTAGGCTCCTCCAGGGAATAGCTTTTGGCCATTTCCTGTTCATACTCCACAAATAATATGACTAGAAATGTTTTTATTAGTGATCTGTGAAGAAATTTTTAACCGGCTACATTCTCATGACTTCTGGTGGCATCGCTAATATTCAGCAGGTTAAATAATTAGCACCTCCCCATGTCCTTTGTCCTAATGCTGACTGTGTGAGTAACCCCCCTCATTATAGGCCCGTAGATTAAAATGATGGTGAGGCTAGCTCTTCGATTAAAAAAAAAAAAAAAGTATAAATTTACTTGTGAAAGCCCAATAATTTCATTTACTTTGACCATATTTAAGACAGAGTTTTACACGGACCCAAACTATAAATTCGCTTTGGACTAAAGGTCCAAGAGAAGTAAGTCCTGACTTTTCCTTTGTGAGTACATTAGCTCAGATCTGTCCACGCATTAAACCCATTATAGTTTTGTCAGTAGAGAAAATCAGGTGCAATGAAGTCACACGAGAAGGAGCCCGTGCAGTCTTCCAAACAGGAGAGCTTATGGGAATCCTGTCTCCACCACTTGGAGGTGATCCCCGGCCTTCTGGGGACTCTTGTGTCCTCCTGTTCATCTCAAACTCCATCTATGCTAGGTGTGTCAAGACAGCCAGTTAGAATGTGGGCATCCACAGCTTGTGTACTAAATCCCAACAAGTGAGAGAAACTTCCCCCTTGGAAAATTACTGCAGAGCAGGGGTTACATGTTAGAGGAGTTAAGGATATGGCTAACCTATTGTTAGAGGCCAGAAGAAAAGGAGAAACAGGTGTGAAATCAGTATTGTAATTAACAGAATGGTTAATCTTGCTAATAATTATCATTGATAAACACCAGAATAAATCATTTAATATTTGTGTGGAACTTCCTGCTTATGAAGCACGGTTAATAAAATCACACTCAGCCTTCCCCTCCTAGATTGTCTGCTCCCCCTTTCACAGATGGGAATACTGAGGCGAGGATTACCAGGTCATGTATTTCAGTGGCAGATCCAGGTCTACACACTCCAGATCCTATCCTATTTGCTCCTCACTGCACCACTGACAGGATTTATAGCTATAAAACCTTGTGGGCTTTGCCACTTACAAGTTGGTGCCCGTGGGAGTAAGTCCCTTCCCTCTGGGAGTCTCCCTTTGGTCATCAGCAAACTGATTTAAGAGGTAAGATGAGCCCCCTGGTCTTGCCCAGTGCTCAAATTCCATTATTCCAGGCAAATGCAAGGTCACAAATAGAAGGGGAGAGGCATTAAGATTTTATTTTTAGGAGGAAGCTCTGTGTTTCAGAAAGGGAGTGAAGCATAAGAGAAGGGAGGGATAAAGCAGAAATCCCTGCCTGATGGAGCAGTGACATTTAATAAAGTGATTAGGCAGTGACATTAAATAAGTTCTCAAGCCATTTGAGTGGTTAATTGGCCAACTCTATTGAGGAGGTGTTTTCCTGAATACATCTAAGGATATCAGTGGGAAAAACTCGCAGAAAGTGTTTTGTTCTGATCAGCTGCCACATCTTGATGCAAAACCTCCTGTTTTGAGCAGAAAAAGAAGGTGGACAGGAGAAATGGCAGAACGTTCTGGGGTGGGGACTCCTACAGGGCAGGGGTGGACATGGGTGCTATTAGATCAATGACTTTTATTCGCCCCTCCTGTTGGGGTGATCTGCCAGCCTCAACAGAGACAAAGTATGGTGCTTTTACTCCAATAATAGGTCAGAGAGCTGCAGCAGGGCCACGATTCCCCTACTGAACCCAGGCAGAGGTTACACCCAGACGGCCACTGTCCTCTCCAGGCTCTGTGGTAATGACCTTCAGTTTCACCTCCAGATCTGACGTGGAACTGGCAAGTGATAGATATTTCATGCATTTCCCCACCACTGGTCAGGACATGACTTAAAATAGGTGAGACACATGGATATCTTCCCTGTATAGAATCAGGTTACCCACATTAATGATTATTCAAGCAAAGATAAGAGCTAATCATAATTGCTATTTACTAAATGTTCTTTCATTCATCAGAGACCATTAAGAGGAGAGGCTGGGAAAGGAGAGGGACTTGCTGGCGCCACTCCCCAAGGAATGAAACTTTAATATTCGCAGTCTAAGATCTACACTTGGTTCTCCTCTTCCTCGCTCACCTGTGTCCATCAGTCAGTCAGTTACTAAGCAGTTTGTGTGCATGAGGACTGTACTAGGGGATGCAGTAAATTTGATGATCAAGGTGGTCCCAGCACTTGCCCTCATGAAACAGGATTTGAGGATGGTGTGATGAGCTTAAGAGTGATGATATATGCGTGCGCTCTCTCTCTCTTTCTCTCTCTCTCTCTCACACACACACACACACACACACACATACACACGGAGAGTTAGTGACATTAGACCTTGTAGGCACCATCCCCTCAGAGCCCCACATTTACAGGTTTCTGCTGTGTGATAACCAGCCCTTCACATGTGAAGAACAGATTCATGTGTCAGTCACAGGGGTCCATACTTGCCAGCAGGGTGTCCTGGGCACTGTTCTTGGAGAGACAAACTACCCATCAGGCTTGCCCAGAGGTTTGCGTGATAAATTCCAGGTCATGGGGTGCAGGCCAGGGAGGCCCCTCTGCCCCAGAGCTTCGCCTGAAGCCATAGGGGTCTCCCATATAGAGAATGAAGGCACTGCCCATCAAATAGAACCTCTAAATGAAAAACTGCACATTTCAGAGTCTTTGGAACCTCACCTCCATGCAGATGAACCATTCTCAAACCATGACACATTTCCATGGTACTCCTTCTTTAGAAACCCCAGCAGCTCTTGGGGCCCTAATAACAAACCTGCCTTCCTCTGCCCGGCACTGAGATCCCTCCATCCCCATCAGCTGCTCCACAGTGGAGGGGTCATGAGCATGGGCCACCAAGCCAGAATGTCTGGCTTCCACTTGGCTCCACCTCTATTGCCTCAGCTTCCTCATCGTCTTCAGAGCTACCATCATCATCATCACCAATTATGTTTAGGTATCGGTTACTCCCTGCAGACATGGTCTAAGCCCTTTCCATTCATTGACTCATTTAATTCTCATGAAACCTCCATGAAGTTGATATTGTGAAATTCCCACTTCACAGAGAAAACTCAAGAACAGATAAGTCAATAATGTTCTCCCAAGGAAGCCATAGTACACCCTAACTGACCTCTAAACCTAAGATCCACAGGCTGTACTCTGACGAGGGAGCCGTAGTCACAGGAAGTTACCTAGATCCCTCCAGGTGACTTGTGTTTAAAAAAGTGCTATGGATTGACAGGAAGTTCAGAATCTTAAAATACAAAAGTAGGAGTCACCTAAAATCATTTTCCTGGTTTGGAGAAGGCCATGTAAGTGTTTGATTTGGAGAAGCTCTGTGGATCCTGTTTAGATGGCCCATCAGCATGCCCTTGTGAAAAGGCAGTTACCTTTCACAGTTCTAAGAGCCACAAGGTCAAGAATGTTCCCCCAGCCGAAACCGGTTTGGCTCAGGGGATAGAGCGTCGGCCTGCGGACTGAAAGGTCACAGGTTCGATTCCGGTCAAGGGCATGTACCTAGGTTGCGGGCACATCCCCAGTAGGGGGTGTGCAGGAGGTGGCTGATCGATGTTTCTCTCCCATCGATGTTTCTAACTCTCTATCTCTCTCTTTTCCTCTCTGTAAAAAATCAATAAAAATATATTAAAAAAAAAAAATGTTCCCCCAACCTGGGTCCTGGTGGATAACCCACAATTGCTGGTTCTCTGCATGCCCCTGAGTTCCAGTGCTTTTTCCTCAGACCCCAAACTGAACAGAGCCTTTGCCCAAGTTCCCCATCCTCCTCCTTAGGGCCGTCTCAGAGGGTCCATCTAAGGTGTAAACTCACACCCTTGCTGGCCCCTGCACCTGCTCGCAGCTCCACACTTTCTGTTGTAGGGAGACGGACCACTCAGATTTGCCTGTCCCTTTACCTGGTACTTAATTGTACCACCACCTCTTTCTTTATGTATTCTGGCCAACAAATCTGTCCTCCCTGAACCAAGATTACCTGAATTATGCGGATTTTCCCCTGCCTCTGGGTATGCCCAGCCACACTCAAGTTGGCTTAGCGAGTCACTCCACACCTCTGGCAGAAAGCTGGTTCCATCCTCCAGAGAGAAACCCTTCTCTGTCCCTGCCTCTTTCCCACCAGCCTGGCTTTCGCTTGTTAAGCCCAGCTCCAGCAGAGTGAGCCTCTGTATACACACAGGATGGTTAGTGTTTCTCTCAGGCCCGAGAAGCCAAACTAAACCTAACCCAATCACATAGAAATCGTTCATGGCTCTGCAGGCTGCAGAAGGGAGGTGAGGCTGACAAGCCAACTCTCCCTCTGACCCGCAGCCTACAGTTCTATTCCTACTCTTGGCCTTTTGCCAGGCCTGTCACCAAACCTGAACTTTTAGCCCTAGCTCTGCCCCATTTGGGCCTTGGCATGGAGCAGAATGTAAAATGATAATGCCCTGAGCTGTGCCAAACAGCACGCAGCTCCTGAGATGTTACAGATGCAGCTGTGACCAGCAAACACATTGTTTCCGGGATTGTGTTTGTAAATATATGAGTTGCCTGACAGCTTGTGGAATTAAATATAGATGCTACATCACAAACCCTAGCTAAAATAAACTATATGCTGCTCGATGAATGTCAATAAGTACACTGAGAAAGAATCATTACCCCTTTCTGTAGTGCAGTCCAAAATACCCATCCCTAAGTGGTTTTCTTTTCTTTTTTTTTAAAGTTGTTGGGGTTTTTTTTGTTTTTGTTTTTGTGTTTTATGCAAGTGACTCCTCCCACGCCACAAGCTTTTGTCTGGCACTGCTGGGCAGCTGGGGGGAGGGTGGTGTGAGGATACAAGGTGGGTGCAATCAGTAAGGTTGCTGCATTGGGTGTGATGTGTATAGTGTGTGGAAAGCCAGCTTGGAGATTGCCAGGTAGATGAGGGAGTCATAGTCAGCCTTTGGGGATTGCTGGGCTTATGGCAGCATTTCTCAGTGTATGGTCTGAGGCCCACGGGGGTTGTTTGGAAAGACCTTTGGATGGAGTGCAAACTTACCTGTCACTCAGTTTTCTCAGCAGTTTCTGAGCCACATGACTCTCCTTTCCTTACACTCGTTTCTACAGGCTGCTTGTACGTTAGCAACTGCTGAGATTAGTAAGGCAGGGGACGTGAAGGTGGTCTTCCCACACTGCAGTCAGCACCTGGAAAAGCTTCCTGAGCACTCTCACTCAGTCTTAAGGGAAGAAGGCTTGTTGCCATGGAACCTGGGTGTTGATGCTAAGCCTGAACTGCCCTGTCCAGGTCACCGAAGCCTGCACTCTGGGAAGTGGTACAAAATGAAGACCCTGTGAATTCAGCACAACCGCAGTGCTGTGTTGAGGAGTTAAGGTTTTACTTACGTTGATCATTAGGAATTTATGCAATTGCTATGTTTCTGCCAATTTTATTTATTTGTTTGTTTGTGGTGTTCCTTTCTAGTTCTTTAACACCAAGTCTTTCCTCCACTAAGAAGTGGAATATAGACTTAGATAGACTGAAGATTGGGCACATTGAGTGGTCCTTATGCAAAAATATTTAAGAGCCTCTAGAACCAGAATAATTCTTAAAAACTTTTAATTCATTGTTGCTGGGTAGCTCAGTTGGTTGAAGTATTGCCCCAATGCACCAGGTTTCAGGTTCCATGCCTGGTCAGGACACATGCAGGAATTAGCCAATGAATGCATGAATGAGTGGAACGACAAACCTCTCTCTCTCTTCTTCACTCTCAAATCAATCAATAAGTAAAAATCTTAATTCAGACTTCATTCTGGCTTACACTTACTAACTACCTAAACTACTTATGACACATTAAACCATTTATTAGATGTGGTAAGAAGTTTCCCACTTCCTTTTAGGACATGTAATAAATAACTACTCATTCAGCTATCTAATGTTTATTGGACAAAGAAGAGTTCATTTAGCTAAAATATAAAATGCATGGATGGGACAGTGGGAGAAAATACTAGAAGGTAAAGCTTAGATTTTTTTGAACATACAAACCCTTGTTAGAATTCAGGCCTTATTAGCCAAAGTCACGTTAGGAAGACTCCTTGCTGACCAGGATCTGCCCTCACAACTCAGTGAAAACAGAGGCTCCAATCAGCAATTTCCAAACCAAAACTGAGATGAGATTATTTTCAGCCTAATTTTATATTGTATCATTGATTTTCAGTCCAAATCTTTGGGAAAGTAGCATAAAGTAACTCTATTAAGAATTTTAAAAATTAAATCAAACATTCCATTTCTCAAACAGGGAAAAAGAGAATGTAGACAGAGGCAACCATTTACTCCAGGGGGTCTCAACTGGTGTGTGTGTGTGTGTGTGTGTGTGTGTGTGTGTGTGTACGCCAGAGAGAGAGAGAGAGAGACAGAGAGAGACAGAGAGAGACAGAGATTTTGTCCCAGGTGTGAAGAGACCCACATCCTGTGTGGTCAGGGTTTGGGCTCTGGAGAAGGGGCTGCGTGCAAATGACAGAGATGAGACAAGAAATAATAATTTGGAAATTGGGGAGCCAGGCAGGAGCCCAAAAAGCAAGAAGATGGACTCCGCTTGGGCTCAGGCCTTGCCATCCTTTTATTCAATTTGGGATACACCTATAGCCCGTTGGCAGTCAATTTCCAGTAACAGACAGACTATCTTATCAGTAAGGATTTACATGACTATCAAGTGGGGAAGTTCAGCTACCATTGTCTCGACTAAAGGACTAAACAGTGGGTGCATAGCTCTGACCTTTGCCAGGGCTCAAGGGTCACCAGCATTCTGGGCTCCTTGTCCACACCTCTCTGCTAGTGAAGACAATAGGCAGCTTCCCACACCAGGAGACCTTTGCCAATTTCTAGAGAAATTTTTTATTGTAACGATTTGGAGAGGGGTGCTATTACTAGTGTTAAGGCCCAGCAGCTCTTGAACATTCTACAGTGCACAGGACAGCTCCTCACAACAAATCATCCTCTGACCCTAAATGTCAGCAGTGCTGAGGTTGAGAAGCTCTGACTTATGCCAACAAATTCTAATGAGCCCTGACTCATACAATGTCTGTGAATAATGGATGGTCAACTTTTTAGGAAAGGTTTTCATGCATATCTAGTTTGCTAACATATGTCATAGTGTCAAAGACCAGAATTACTCATCTCCACAGTCTCTTCATCTAAGACTCCTGTTTCATGCTGAATTGGACCTTGATAACAATGACAACAAAACAGTAAAACGTTCTATTTATTGAGTACTTATTTTCTACTGGGCAATTCCTTTCAACAAGATAGGTATTATTAATCCATGAGCAATTATTATAAAGAAAATGAGATTCTAAGAGAATTAAGAAATTTGTACAACTAACTTCCTTCCTTCCTTCCTTCCTTCCTTCCTTCCTTCCTTCCTTCCTTCCTTCCTTCTTTCCTTCCTTCCTCCTTTCCTTCCCTCCTTCCTTCCTTCCTTCCTTCCTTCCTTCCTTCCTTCCTTCCTTCCTTCCTTCCTTCCTTCCTTCTTTCCTTCCATCACCATTTGGCCAAAAAGCTAATAGGCAGTTCTGTATGTGTGGGGTGGGGTGGCAGGGTAGCATTCTAGTAAAGGTCTATATCTATATGAAGTAGGTGGTTGAATGGGCAACAGCCCAGTGAACTCGGGAAATTGGTTACACGCAGGGGGATCTAGCCAATAAGTAAATATATTGAAACTAATAGGAGCTAAGGTTCTTGTGAAAGAGGAGAGCTATAAATTGAGGAAGGACAAAAGCGAGAATAAGCCATGCAGTGTGGCTTTGAGACTCAAGACATGACAACTGCCTGCAATGTACAATTCTGGGTTGGATCTTCTGTTCTAACAGACATGATTAGGTCAGTTGCAAAACTTGAAAAGGGTCTCTGGGTAAAGGGCATATGGGATTTACTTGTACTCTTGTATAAATTTCTAGTAGATTAAAACTATTACACTGTGCAAAAGGAAAAAGAAAATCATACATGGTTACACAGCTCTTGCAGCCATCATTGAAACCCTATTGTTCTAACTCTGACACCTATGCTATTTACCAATCCATGATTCTAAAATATATGTGTTGCCCTGGCTGGGTGGCTTAGTTGGTTGGAGTGTCATCGCATACACAAAAACGGTTGCAGGTTCGATTCTTGGTCCAGGGTGCATATGGGGGGCAACCGTTCGATGTTTCTCACATTGATGTTTTTCTCTCTCTAAAATCAATTAAAAAACATATCTACTGATTCAGCCAACTAATAATAATACAATAAAATATATTTGCCTATTGAAATACCTGTGGGGTATCTAAGATATGGTTTTAAGACAGACACTCATTGTTTACATCTTAGAAGCCATAACTGGAGACTTGCAATATGTGGCTTCATCCAGTGTAGTTCAATAAAAATATAATGCAAACTACATAGATATTTTAAATTTACTAGCACCAACATTAAAAAGGTAAAATGAAATAGATGCAATCAATTTTAACAACATATTTAATCTAAGGAATCTAAAATATTGTCGTTTGAACATGTAATTCATATAAAATTTATTACCAAGATATTTTATATTTTTTTTCACTGAGTCTGAAAAAAATGGGGGAATTTTACACTTACAGCACATCTCAATGTATACGTTAATTTTTCATCAGAAATACTTTATTCTGTATTGAGATTTGAAGTAATTTACAGTTGAAAAAATAAATTCATATACTCAAATTATTCCAAGCATACTTCAAGTTTTTCTAATAATGGAATTGAGTATAAGTTTTAAATTTTAAATTAATTAAAATTAAATAAAAATTTAAAACTTAAGTTTCTTAGTTGCATGAGCCACATATTAAGTGCTCAATAGCCACATGTGTCTAGTGCAGCCGTGGGCAAACTACGGCCTGCGGGCCGGATCCGGCCCGTTTGAAATGAATAAAACTAAAAAAAAAAAAAGACTCAAGACATGACAACTGCCTGCAATGTACAATTCTGGGTTGGATCTCTAGTGTTAAGGCCCAGCAGCTGTTCACACAAACACTCCATCCATGCTTTTGTTCTGGCCCTCCGGTCCAGTTTAAGAACCCATTGTGGCCCTCGAGTCAAAAAGTTTGCCCACCCCTGGTCTAGACCATCCATGTTGTTGCAAATAGCATGATTTCATTATTTTTATGCTGAGTAAGATTGCATTGTACACACACACACACACACACACACGCCATATCTTCTTTATTCATTTGTCTATTGATAGACACTGAAGTTGCTTCCATATCTTAGCTATTGTAAATAATGCTACAATGAACATAGGGTGCATATTAATGTTTTGGATTTCTTCGGATGAATACCCTGAAGTGGAGTTGCTGGTTATATGGTAATTCTGTTTTCTACAGTGGCTGCACCAATTTACAACCCCCCAACAGTGCATGAGGGTTCCCTTTTCTCCATCTTTGCCAACACTTATTGTTTGTTGATTTATTGATGATAGTCATTCTGACAGGTGTAGGGTGATATCTCATTGTAATTTTAATTTGCATCTCCCTGATGATTAGTGATGTTGAGCATCTTTTCATATGTTTGTTGGCCATCTGTATGTCCTCTTTGGAGAAATGTCTAGAAGGTCCTTTACCCATTTTTAAATCAGATTGGTTTTGTGTGTGTGTGTCAGGGGGGTGGGTGTTAGGTTGTATGAGTTTCTTATATATTTTGGATATTAACCCTTTATCAGATGTATCATTGGCAAATATCTTCTCCCATTCAGTAGGTTGTATTTTCATTTTGTTGGTGTTTTTCACCTACAACTACTAGGTTAACCTCCCTTATCTCATGGCTAGAACTTAGTGAGTAAATATGGAAAGTACATAGCAGGATGGTACCACAAGAGAAAATCCTTTACAACTGAAAAGTCGTATGCAAATGTTAATTGTTCAGATTATTTCTATTATTAGAGGCCAGAAGCAGTGGACAGAAGACATTGTCATTGAAAAGACTTTGAACAAATCAATGGGTGTACCAGTTAGACTTCTCTGTAATGGTAATACAGGGATGCACTACCCTCTTCCAACCGCCCCTCGAGCACTTACTCTGCAGAATGGATCTGAAATTGTCTGCTCCATACGGTACTCTCCTGAGAGAAAAGTGTTTTAGGTGAATTTATCTTGATAACTGTTGCCAAGTACTGCAATTATAGATGCATTTTATTTTCTTTGTTATGATTTTATGTTCCAATCTTTTTTATAAAACAGTGCATTATTTTTGTAATCAGAAAAAAAAAACTTAGGAGTACTCTTCTGTCTCCATTTTTCTCATCATCTAGATGACTGAGAGAGGCCTATCTTAGCTGTTTTTACTAAAGAGCTTCAGTCACCCATTTGAACAGCTGGTCAGACAACCCTCTCATTTCCAGCCATCTCACACTTGGTTGCTCCACTTGTGTGAGGCAGAGCCGGGGCTTAGTTGAAACAAACAGAAACAATTCCTCATACTCATTCACAGACGTGGCTATCGCCTATCTCCGCCATCCCTGATATCCTGCCCGCTCTGCGGCCTGTGCTTGCTCAGTCCTTGGCCAGGCAGCCAGTGGGCACATCCTGGACCTGGCAGTGGTGATTCAGCAGGATGGGGCTTTCTCTCTCACCCCACTCATCCTCATCCCCTGCTCTAACGAGGTGCCCAGAGGCTGAAACTGCTCTCCTGACATCGCCGCTGGCGTGGAGGTGCCTGGAGAGCAGTTACCCGTACGTTTTCTGGGTTGTCATCCTTTGAACTTTCAATTAAAGTTGCCCTCAATTCTTATGTGTTTATTTGTTTGCTCCCATCCTGACTTAGAACCCTCCCCTCTCTTCTGGGACTGCTGTATACTATGATTCAGATGGTCTTTGCACAACACCAAGGACACCATTCACACTGTAGTCTAAGTGAATGGCATCCTGAGTTGTTGAGCAGAAAACAACCTGTGTGGTCACACCTGGGGCCTTGCCACATCCTACATTTCCCTTAACCTCCAGAACGACAATTAAGCCTCCCTCTTGGTGGGGCAGCCTAGTTACAAAGGGGTAGGGAGCAGATGCGAGAAAAGGTCCAAAAGGCAAAGATAATACTAAAGATAAAATTGGTTTGACCATGTAGGACATCTCTGTGCACCATCAACTCACCCTATGAGATGGCTTGTCAGGATTAAAACATTTGAGACTATGATATAAATATAGAATGTCATAGAGGAGGGTCCAAAGAGTAATACACCTGCTTGTAGATTCTGTTTGTACCTGGGAGCTATTTCTCTGAAGGGCCATTACTAGTAGTTAGGAGTTCATAACTCTCACCACACCAGGACAAAAGGAATGGTAAGTGCACTTCTTAAAATGCTTATTTTCCCGTTTTTATTTGAGAGACACAAAACTGCTTCTCCACACTGTTCTTGAACCTGCTCACATACAGCCCACCCCCCATTCCACGAACATCATTAAGCTTGTCTTCTGCAAAACCCGCAGCAACTTTCTAATCTCCAAACCGGAGGGACTTTTCAGTGCCTGCGGCTAATACTTATTGAGTAATAACTGGGTACCAGGCGTTGTTCTCACTGCTTTACATACACTGTCGCATTTGATCCGCAGGACAATAAATAGCTTTGCATTCCACTGTTACTTTCTTTTTATGGAGAGGAAATTAGGAGCTAAAGAGATTAAGTAATTCCTCAAGGTGCCAGCGTTTTATGGCCAGGGTGGGTTGTCTGGATCCAGAGCTCAGGTTGTAACACTGGGTCCCACCCACCGCAGCCCATTCCTCCCTCATTACCCTGACTTTCCTACAGCTTTTGGCACTGCTGGCCTCTCCACCTGACTTCTCTCTCCCCTTGCTTCTGTGTTTCTGTCTTTTCTTGCCTCCTCCTCCAAATAGCTTCCCCAACCCTTCCGTGTGCCCTGTTCTAACTCTCAGCTCTGGGCACCATCCTTTTTTTTTTTTTTTTAAATATATTTTATTGATTTTTTACAGAGAGGAAGGGAGAGGGATAGAGAGTTAGAAACATCGATGAGAGAGAAACATCGGTCAGCTGCCTCCTGCACATCTCCCACCAGGGACGTGCCCGCAACCCAGGTACATGACCCTGACCGGAATCGAACCCGGGACCTCTCAGTCCGCAGGCCGACGATCTATCCACTGAGCCAAACCGGTTTCGGCTGGGCACCATCCTTTTAGGGAGTGGAGAAAGGGAACCCACCTGAGAAGAACTAGAAATGATACAGATGGACAAAAACCCCAGGAAGTCCAGCCGGCATGGCTCAGTGCTTGAGCCTCAACCTATGAACCAGGAGGTCACAGTTCGATTCCCGGTCAGGGCACATGCCTGGGTTGTCAGCTCGATCCCCAGTGTGAAGCGTGCAGGAGGTCCTGCTAGCAGTCAATGATTCTCTCATCATTGATGTTTCTATCTCTCCCTCTCCCTTCCTCTCTGAAATCAATAAAAATATATTTTTAAAAAACACAAAACAAATACAAAACAAAAAAACCCAGGAAGAGGCTGCCACACCAGCAACTGTCCTCTGGAAGCCTAGAATGGTAGGAAGATAGGCCCTTGGTTCAGAGAGGAAGAACCAGAATCCAGAGTGTGGTTACAAGATTGAGGCTTAAGCACCAGCTAATGGACAGTTGGGGTTAGATTCAAGGCCGGTCTTTGCCACCCAGCCCAGAGGCCTTCATGGTACCCCACTCCTCTGACAAACCTATGGTTCCCAAACAGACCCAAAGGACCCCGTTATCCAGGCAGGACTTCCACAAGCCCTCCCTGAAATACCCAGATTCTGAGGCTACTTTTATGTTCCCCAGCCCCACTCTTCCCCTTCCCAGCCTCGTTCTACCCTGCATTTCTCCTCTCCCTTTGTCTTCAGCACTGAGTGTTTACAGTCTGTCTCCTGTCTCCCTGCTCACCTGTAATCTTGGTTTTTCCAAGCTGTTAGCCACTGGGCTCCAGGTAAACATCTTTCTTCTTCTATAGGGTTGTTTTCAGCAGGATGCAAAGGCCATTAGTAAATCAATAACCCTTTATGAAGAAAGGGGGGGAGGGGTGGGACCTGGAGTTTTTAATTCAGATCTAGCAACTCCTTGCCGTTAGCAGGCATGTTCTAAAATTAGGCCCTTGGAAAGCATGCTGCTGCTACTGCTGGAACTTTATAGCTTCCTGCCCATAAACAGGAGCAGCTTGCTATGGGAGGGATCATTAGCTGAACTCTCCCTCTCCTGTGGTTGTGATGTCTTGCTTTAACTCTGACACCATCTGTATTAGCTATTGCATTGGGCTCTTGGCTTCTTTTATTCTTGCCTCCTCTCTCTTCTCTCCACGCCACTTTTCCCTGATCTCTGCTTCTGCTCTTTTTCTTCTTTTGAGGAAGCTTTGAATTTCCATCTATCGATGTGTTTCTAACACTGCAAATACTTCTGCAAGTGCATAAAGTCTCATTTGTTGATGTAGCCACTTTGAGCATCTGTAAACACAGATCTTCCTGCTATATTTACAAAGATGATTCTCTGAGTCAGCACCTGCCCAGTACCCATCGTGTTTCTTCCCTTCTATCATTGTTCTGTCTCACTCCTGTCCCAGTCCAACTGTCTCCATGCAGAAAACAAAGACACAGTTCTGAGACAAGCCTGTGAATGGGACAAGAGCAGCGATGGCATGACCACTCCCAAGGCCAATGCCATTATTTCCAAAACAGTGCATATATAACATTGAGTGTATACAACCTGAGTGCTTTAACTGGATGTCCTAAAACTTCCTCAAATCAGCATGCCCCAAACAGCCTCATGATTTTACTTGGTTTCCTTTCAGAGTGAAGGGCAAAACAACCCATCTATTCTTGTGGTTCACAATCCTCAGTGCATATTGGAATTATCTGGGAAGCCTTATTGAAAATACCAGTGCCTGGACCCCCAGTGGTTCTGGTTTAAAAGTTCTGGGGTCAGGCTCTGGAGTCAGTATTTTTTTAAATATATTTTATTAAATTCAGAGAGGGAGAGGGAGAGATGGAAACACCAATGATGAGAGAGAATCACTGATCAGCAGCCTCCTGCACACCCCCCAGTGGGGATCGAGCCCATAACCTGGCATGTGCCCCAAACCTCGATTTCCTGGTTCAAAGGTTGGTGCCCAACCTCTGAGCCATGCTGGCGGGGCTGGAGTATTTTTTAAACCACTCCACAATGAATTTTAACAAGAGTGTAAAATACCACAGATCTACTTACTCGATAGGAACCTGGTTGTAATTGTTGACATCTTCCTCTTTGCTCTTTGTGTGACGCATCACTAAGTACCATCAATTTTACCTCTAAAATATTGCTCAAAAATAACAACCATAAGTCTTTGTCCTACTGCAATGACCCTAATCTAAAAGGTCACCCTCTCATCTGGGCTTTTGATGCATTCTGCATGACACATCAGATCAGGACCTGGCATCTCTTCTTCCCTCTTGAGGAGGACACACTCTAAACTGTGTTTGTGTATTTACCAGTGCATATTTTTTTCAGGATTAGGGAGATGTCAGATATGAGCACAGAGAGAAGAAAATAAAAATATATTTTTTGACTCTCAGAAATTTCCTAATTGCCAATTTTGAAGAACTACGGATTCCTAGAGTTTCAGAATCTATAGGTCTGGGGAGGGGACTGAGAATTTGCATTTCTATTAAGGTCCTGCTGTTGGAGGCACCTTATTTGGAGAGTAATATTAGCACCTAACTCGTAAGTTTGTCACTGGAATGGCAAGATGAGTTACAGGGTAAAGTATTCGGAGTAGTGACTGGATATGCTAATTGTCCAATGAATGTTAGCTGTCAATATTATTCCCTGCCCGGCAAAACTGTACATGTTTGTCATCACTCATCTTTAATTTCACCTTTGCTGAAAGCTTTTGTGATACTGCCTGGCAGAATTTGTAGTCTTACGCCTATAGCCTCCTTACCCCATTATAGAACTTACCACGTGGAACCGAATCTGCTTACACCTTACACGAATGCTCATGCCTTTCCATGGACTGACTGCTTAAGGATGGGAACTTTGCATTAAATCTCATTGATTTCCCAAAATATTCCTGACCCAGAATGCCTGCCCAATGAATATGTTTTGATTGGAGAAATTAATACCCAGAGTGTCATTTTCCTGTGAGTTGCAGGGTTGGCGGAACTAAATAAGGGCTGTTGTCTGGCTATCATTTAGATTTTCACCTAAATTCCAACATAGGATATTTCCTCTTTGGGCAGTGGAATCACATTTTGATGATAATCAATGGCAGAATCATCTTTTCCACCAAGACATATCAATACAGTGTCTCTGGGTGTAGAACCTGGGCACAGGTAAGTTTCAAAGTTCATCAGGTGATTCTAGTGTAGAGCTAGGGTTGTGAACAACTGGTTTAGAGGCATGCAACCTCTTAAAATGGGAAAACCATTCAACATTATCAAGCTTCTGCTTCCACCCATGAATTTGCTTCTCTTACCCCAATATAAATTGCCAGCTTGGAGCAGTTTTGAAAAAGGCTAAATAGAGAAATTAGCAATTGTAGTGCACTTTACAGTTTTCAAAGCACTTTCATACTCAGTGTGTCATCAAAATCTTAAAATAACCCAGGGAGGAAGGTATCATTATTCTTTACAAATGCAACAGCCTAGGGAGGGGGTTACACACCAAACCCTTTTAAAAGAAGCAACAAATCAGCAAAATGCCATCTGCCAGGTTCTTGCGCTTTGGGCTTATCTCTTATCGACAATGCTACCTACAGGCCATCTTTGCTGTTCATCTAGGACTTGGATTCCAGATATTTTCTCCACTTAGCCACCTGGTCCACGGCCGGTCAATGACTTCTGCATCCTCCTTGGCCTCCTAGGATGGCTTGGCTCTTTGCCAGCTGCTTTTCAGGGATTTTCCTCCCCCACTTGCAGGCACTGGTGTCGGTTTCACTTCCTTCTGCCCACAGGCAGCATCCCCCAATTTTCCCAGTTAAGGACTCTCAGTTCAGAGGACTTAAATGACTTGCCTAGAGGCATAGAGTCAGTGAGTGGCAGGACTGAGACTCGAACCCAGATTGTAGTAAGAAACAGCTCAGGAAGACTCAGTGCTTTGAATCGGGCGTGGGCACAGAGGAGTAAGGATGCTATAAGGAGGCAGGGCTTTCCCTTTACAAGGCTGCCTAGGGCCACTTTGGAATTTGCGGGCATAAGATTGGATTATAAAGTAATAACAATGGGTTGATAATTATGCTAAATTTAAACATCCAAAGAGAGTATTTTGCTCATCAACAAAGTCCTTTAGGTACACTGTTTTATTCCAGGGATGTGGCAATGACCCAGAAATATTTTTGGAAGTGCCTCCCAAATCTGAAGCACATTCTTGTAAATATAATTAATGGTGGCAAATATTTGTCCTGTGAGGGAACAACTTATGTTTAGATTAAAAACTCACTTAGGCCCTTGCCGGAGTGGCTCAGTTGGTTAGATGTTGTCCTAGGCACATCCCAGGTTGGATGTTGCTGGTTCAATTTCCGGTCAGGGCACATGCCCGGGTTCTGAGCTTAATCCCTGGTGGAGGGCATGCAGGAGACAGCCAATCAATGTGTTGCTCTCACATCAATGTTTCTCTCTCCCTTCCTCTCTCTCTAAAAATCAGTTAAAAATCTTTTAAAAACCTCACTTAGACCCCAATATAATGAGTAAAAAAGAAGAGAGATGAGTAGGATTTGTTTAGGAAAACCCGGGGCTGTAAGTGCCTCGTGAAGAGTGAGCATCTAAATTTCTTTTATACCTGCAGGCTCTGATATCTTGCTAGACCTATGACAAGAGGTTTTTGGTGAAACAATGAGCAAATGAATGAATGAGTTGAAAATATTTTGCTATGGGGCCCAGATGGTACTATTTTTAAAAGAATACCCCCAAATGCTCTAATTATTGGAGTATCATTGAAGGGAGTGTTGAACCTCTCAAGGAGACTAAGGGTTAGTTGAGGGCCTGTTCTCATTGAATCATACAGGTCTTGATGTCTTTGCTGCACATCCACACGTGCACGTGCACACACACACACATACACACGGCCTCATCGCTTCATAGTCCTACTTTTTCTATCCACATACAAATATGTGCGAGACATCCTATATGTATTGAAAGAGAGTTAAATCTTCTTAGTCATGGTAGCTGTTCAGGAGACAGGGAAAAATGAAGGCTTATAAAAATCAAAAGGGGATAGAAGGAGATTTGATACACTAAATGGTTAGGTACAAGTTTTGCCTGCAAATTGAGAATGTATCCTCTCCCTCTTTCTGATCCCAGGCAAATGAGCATTTCTCATCTTCTCCACAATCCTGTCCATTTAAACCTCAGGTGTCCTGGGAAGGTGGAGTCCAGGGTGTTAGCACAGCATCCTCAGTCCGGACCTGGATTCTCAGAAACATTCCATTGGGGGAAAGAATCCCCTGATCTAGCCTCTTTGAATTGTGGATGACAGAACCATGGCAAAGTGGAATACTCTGCTGATGGAAAGATGCAGGACTAGGATCATATTATAGAGACGGGTTTTTAGGATGTTGAGATGAATAGAAAATTCGATTTCCTACAAGTCACTTTAAAAACGTTATTAGGAAAAGGAGAGTACGAAAGAACAAAACAAACCCTCCCATGGCTCTCCTATGGAATACTGATAGAAGATAAAGAACAGCAGCGTTTTTGTTTCTGCATGGTACAAACAATAAGAGGTACAGCTAAACATCTCATAAGCATCATTAGCAGCAGCTTCTAATGTCAGTCCCTCTCTAATCCTTTCACTAGCATTTCTATCACAACAGTGGCATGTAAAAATATCCAGGGCCATGGGCCAGGAAGAATGAGGTCTGGATTCAAGTTGCAGCTTTTGCCAATAACTAGCTCTGTGACCTTGAACAAGCTAACCCCCTGAGCTTTAGTTGCCTCATGAAAAAGATGAGGTGATTGGAGTAGACAACAGCTGGGGCTCCTTCCAGCACTGGCAGGCTAATAGTTTTTAAACACAGTTTCACCATATGATGGGAAAGATGAGCATAGAACAATACTATTCTGTGAATACCCCAGCAGTGTCTGCTGAAAAGACCACACCTTTGTCCAGGGTACATGTTGGACATGGCACCGTGCTAGATGTTAAATTCTACCTGAGGGATGCTTTCATGGCATGGCTCAAGTTCAAGAAGGGACACACTTTTATTTCCTCCCCATGCAAAGAGAGACAAATAAATAAAGATTTTGCTAAATTTCCCAACAAGGGGGAAACTAAGAATTTCATGCAATTATATAGCTCCTGAAGGTTCTTTTAATTGAATTACCACAGGCGCCTGTTGGGCATTCCTGGCCACGTCCCCTATAATTCCAGTAGTATTACCCCTGAGGATCCTATAAATGCCATTAACATAAGGCAGCTATTTGCTTTCAGTACGATAACAGAGATGATTTTGTCTAATTGTCTCTCTAATCCCTCCCCCTCACAGCCTGGGAAATCGTTTCTAATTGCTCAAATCCAGGACTCTATTATTGTTAATCACAACTGCTTTGGAAACATGTCAGTGTTATTGAGAAGGGTTGTCTCCTCCTTTCACCCATCACATGCTCTTGTCTTCCAGGCAGGTGAAAGGAACCATTTGTACTGAGATTCCCACATAGAAGCCTATAGGAAGGGAGAAGAAAGGTAGATAGAGCTGGCCCCTCCCTATAGGCTTCTATGTGGGAATCTCAGTACAAATGGTTCCTTTCACCTGCCTGGAAGACAAGAGCATGTAATGGGTGAAAGGAGGAGACAACCCTTCTCCCCTATTCATTGCTCCAATGAGATATTTGTAGGAAGGCTTAGGAAAAACTAGTTTCAAGTGTTATTTGAATTGCATTTATGCATGTTCAGACTCACCACTATAAAAAAAAATCCAAAGTTGAACATAGGTCTGGCCACTGGTCAGTGGTAGTAATAAAAGTTGACACTTAGTTGTATCAGATAATGAATGATGTTCTTAATAAGAGTCAAGCTTGGGTGGACTCATTTCCTTTGCACAAACCAACATATATGCACAGACCCAGGCTGTGTTATAAAAGGAAAAAGTAAGTTAGACTAAGTTGGGGACCAGATGGCTCTCACAGTGGGTCTCCCTAATCTCTCTCTCACCTATATTTCTGCAAATCACTTCCCTCTTAAACTAATCCTTTGATAATTACCAGGCCCATCCACCCACAGCCAACGTGGGCGCACCGGTACACTGAGAGGCCTGAGGACATATACAGTGGGCTGCCAATTAAAGACTACAGGTCTCTCATCTCTCATCTCCGCTGCAGAAAGTCTACCCTTCCCTTGTTAAAGAAGGTTCAAATCAGAACACTCCTAACTTTACAAGATTGGTGAGGAATCTCAATCAAACATGGGAAGTAATAAGAGGAAACGAGCTTCGCAGGAGACTCCTATTATCTCTGCTCACAGTGCAGCAATAATTGGAATAATTGCTCCACTGTGAACACGAGTCTCACAGTTAAAGTTGTTTCCCCATTATTTTCATTATTCCAATTGATTGATGCCACTTTTAAACCTATTTGAAAGAAATATGGTCTTCCATTATAATCTTTTATTTTTTAATGTAAGATTAAATCAAGATGTGTAGTAGTAAAGAAAATACAAGAAAAAAATACATATTTTACATAAAGGAGAAAATTGACCTGATCTTTGTAAGAGTTATTCACTGCAAATTTTTAACTTCAACATATGCAGCTAGAGAACTGTCAGTGTTTGGTCCTTTCAGTCTGGGTCTCCTCTGGACACATTAGAGGTGAAACACATGAACCAAATGAACAGATCTTGAAAACGGACCACCAGGCCATTAAGTCCTGTGTCCTTAAGAGCTACAGTAGTTTGTTCTCCTCCTCCTACTCTCCAGAGTTCTATCTGGTTTCAATTGAAATGTCTTTAGAAATATAGGTCCCAAAGGAAAAGGTTGGTCTGGATAACAGAGCTTAGCATTTAAAAGCTTTCCAAATACAAGGCTGCGCTTTGAAATTTAGCTCCAGAAATCTTCTATGTGCAAATTACTACTTGTTCAAATAGTACACAAGTTTTAGGGCTTTCTAGTGATGAGATCCTGGATTAGTAAACTAGTCCTCTGGGGCTAAAGAGACGGTGGAGACATTATACTTTCCTGAAGGGATGATACTCTCTGGACAGATAATGACACAGCCAGGGCCCTCAGCACTAGGGAGGTGCCAGGTACTTCTCTTGACTGTTGAGGGAAACATTGAGCTTTTGCCGATTGGTCTGGGATGGTATGATAACATGAGCTAACATTTACAGGCCAGACAACTGTGCTAAGCTCTGAATGATCTCATTTCATCCTGACCATAACCCTAGGAGGAGGACACAGTGACCATCTACCACCCACGTTTTCCATGAGGAAGCTTAGCTCTGTGATGCGACTCACACATAATCGCATAACTAGGGAAGCCTAGCACTGAAACCAGGTCGTCTGACCCTTGAGTCTGTTCCGACCACACCCAGCTGTGGGCCCTTTGCCTGGGTCCAAGAAGGCAGACTGGTGTTCCAAATCTCTTGCCATCAGAAGCGTTCAGTTTGCTTACAGCTGCTTCAAAGGGACCCAAGTGCTTTTCTTGACTGACTCCCACCAGGGGACGAAAGAGAGGAGAGAACAGGAGCCTGCCAACCTCAACAGATGATGTGTGGGCTCCTTCTGGAGATGGGAAGAGAGAGGTTTTTGCTGGCTGACAGAGAACAAGGGGAAAGAGATCGGAGAGAAGAGTGACATAAACAGAAAGAGCTAAACTTGAAATGTATGTGGAAGAGAAGAAGATCAAGGGATAAGGACAGATCTAGGGGACAGATGGGCAAATAGTCTTGAAAGGACATTCTTTAAAATGCCACTTAACTCCAGTCTAGGGAGGAAAAGTGAGCAAGGAGACACAGTCAGAGAAGGAAACTCATCTCTATGGTGTTTGCAATTCTCCCAATGGGAAGATTCAAGAGACATGTAATTCTCCCCTCTACTCCTGCCACCACCAGGGAGTTAGGGATCCACGCTTGTGTCCAAAGGAAGCTTGCCCTAGTCTTTTTAGTTTGGAATCAGCCTCCAGAAGAGCAAAAGATGGGAACATTCTCAGGAAGCTTAGAATATCAGTCCCCATCCATTGTCAACTGATTTCCAGAAAGGGATCAATAAGATGCAATTGGAATTTCTGTTTAGTTGACCTTTACAGATGTGCCACCTGATACCAAGCTCCAAGGACCCTCCCAAATCTTGGCTGAGAGACTCCTGAGAATGAGACCAATGTCCCCCATCCTTCCCTTTCCTTTTCCCTCACAAGCTGCGCTTAAATTATTTATGCACATGACTTCCCGTTAAGATGGTTTATGCATGAGCTTGCCTTAGGAGACAGGAGATAACCTGCTTTTGTGAGGGTCCCTCTGGGGAGGGGCAGCAGCACAATCAGGCTCTGTGAGGACAGAACACATCTCCATGTTGAGGCCTCTGTTTAAAATAAGGATCAGCCCTAACCAGTTTGGCTCAGTGGGTAGAGCATCAGTCTATGGACTCAAGGGTCCCAGGTTCGATTCTGGTCAAGGGCATGTACCTGGGTTGCGGGCACATCCCCAGTGGGGAGTGTGCAGGAGGCAGCTGATCGATGTTTCTCTCTCATCGATGTTTCTAACTCTCTATCCCTCTCCCTTCCTCTCTGTAAAAAATCAATAAAATATATTTTAAATAAAATAAAATAAAAATAAAATAAGGATCAATGTTGCCCAGGTCCCAGGTTAAGAATAATTTATATTGACGCAGTTACTGGAAGAAAAAAAATCAAAAGATTATTGGGCACCAGACAGGGCAGGTCTGTGTTAAGTAGGACAAATCAGTACCTCTGCTTGGTTGCATCAGTAACAGGCCTGAAGGTAATGTCCCATTGTTGGCTGTGGTTCTTCTCTGGAAGGAATCAGGGGCAACCAGGTGAATCGTTCTGCCATCTTTACACCATTCACTGTGGATGGGGCTTGGCCAGAGGCCTGTCTTGGACCCTATTCTGGGAGGTTTGGTTACTAAAGAAACCAATTGCCAAATGGGCCTTACTGGCGAGCAGGTCTCACCAGTCAGATAACTCTAGTGCATCATAAGAAAGTCTTTTTCTTTGGGTATCTTTGTTCAGCTTTCTTAATTTGCTCTTTGGTCATTTGTTTTGATTTTTGGAATCAAATCTAAATGGAACTATTGCTTTTAATTAAGATCACATGATGAATAACTGCAATTCTTAATTTATGTTAATGCTTTTGGAATGTTTTGTCACAGTTAGGACTGCATTAATGACAGGAATTTTGTCTCTCCCTTATCCTCCTCTACCTGGGCCCTTCCCACTTCTTCAAGAATTCTCTTGAGCTACAGATTTCCTGACATTAATTTGTGTTTTGTCCTGAGTTAGCTTAATTGAAAACATCAAGCTAATAAACCTTAGAAAAGATGAATGTTTTATAAAGGTACAAGTGACAGAGGTGTAGTTTTATTATAAAACTATACACTGCAATTTCTGCTCTTAAAAACTATTCTTAGGAAAGATAGGTGTGGGTTTATTTTTTATAAACAATTGCTGAGTTTTTAACCTACGCATAATACTGAGAGGGAGCTCTGTGAACTAGCACAAATGTAAAGTGTAATATATACTCTAAGCAATCAAGGAGCCTACCGTGGAATAAAACATGCATACCTTGCAAGTTACATGGTAATATAAGAATTCAATAGGTATCAAAGAGTGTTACTGAGAAGTTACTAGAAAATATGTATTAATTTCCCACTGTTGGGAAAATTCTACAGATATCCACATGGCTCACCTCCCAACCTTCTTGTAATCTTTGCTCAAATGTTACCTCCTCATTTATTCTCTAGTACTCCAATTTCCCCTGCTATATATTATTTCCAATAGCACTTACTACCTTCTAACAAAATATATAACTCATGTATTACGATTTTTGTTTATTTTTGTGTCTCTTCCCACCAAAATATAAGCTCTATAAGGGCCTGGATTTTATTTTTTTGTCTACTTAGGTCACTGCTGTATCTCAGGCTCCTAGAAAGTGCCTCACACCTGGGAGGAGCTCAATAAATATTTGTTATTCTTGTTATATGAACTTGGAATTGAACTAGATAGAATGAATACGCAGCTCAATAAGTTACAGTACCTGCTGTGAGAAACTCGCAAAATGATACTAACAGCAAAGATAAAACGGTAATAATAGCAACAATGATAGTTGTTTATATACCCAGCGTTTATTGTGGACCAGTCATTGTGCTAAGCTCCTGATTTCACTATTTCATTCAATTTCCACAATAGCCCTGTTAGATAGATAAGATCTCTATCATATTGATGAGAAAACAAAGACTCGGAAAATTTCAATCATTGGCTCCAGATAACACAGCAAGAAAGCGATTGTGCTGAAATTTTTCAGCTCAAGACACTTTCACTCCAGCATCCACGTTTTTAAAAATCCTTTTAATTATAGACCTTTCCCAAACACATATAAATTTGGAAAGAATCATGTTATCGACCCCTCTGTACCCACCACTTGGTTTCAACCAACAATGATAAATCCACAGCCAACCTGGTTCCCAGGGTCCATGATTAACCACTGGTATCTGATCAGATAAGGGGAATGGAAAATTTACTCCTTATGAGCAGAGGTAGAGCAGAACTCTGCACATGGGAGTGGTTAGGAAAGCCCTCAGGTGGTCTGCTGTGGTTAACCTCTCCTCTCCCTCCTCCTTCTCTCCAGCTGATCACCCAGGCTTCTCGTGAAGCCCAGAGGATGGAGGGCTCAGTCCCTGCTCCACTCCTATCCTGTGCTCAGGATGTATGAGGCCTAATCTAAGTAAAAATGGAATGAGAACTCAATTCAGTAAGAATACATGCTTAGTTTGGGAAGTAAAACTCTCCCATTAAGCCTCGTTACTGGCAAGGGGTTTGGGGGTCCAGAGGAACAAGTTCAGATCAGAAGACCTTTGAAGAAGCTGTGTGGCCCATGACGAGCTATCTCTGTGGGTTTCTGGAACTGGTGGCTGATGGTTGGTCCATCAGCCTGGAGGCGGCATAAATGACAGTGGGAAATAGTTGACTTAGGGGAGCACAGAACTTGGAGTATAAGAGAGGGTGCTGGGAAGGCTTGTTTCCAAAGATCATGGTGTGATTTTTAAGTCGCTCTTTCTAAGTTTTCATCACTGAGAAGCTAGTCCTCAGTGGTCCTTCCTGCCTTCTTTCTTCCTCCTGCACCTTTTCTGAGAGTTTGGGAGGAGGAATCAGGGATTTGGGTTAAACAGACCTGACTTCCATTCAGCCTCTGCTTCTCCGTCTGGTGTGACCACAGGCTAATTACAAACTCACCTGAATCTCAGCTTCCTGATCTTAGATGGGGCAACTGTGTTTACATTTGTAGAGCGTCTAAAATGAAGTGTGGCACATGTGAGTTAGTTCTTTGGAAATCAGGGCTGGGAAATTACCCATGGTTGCCGTGGGACACTTCTCCCGCTTTCATTAATGAAGATGCAGAGTACTCCAGTGGGATGTGCCCATGACTAGTATTATTCATGTTTCACAAAGAAGGAAATTAAAGTAACCAAGAATCCTGGTTGGATTGCAAACCCCAGTGACCCACATTCCCCACGTAGTTCGGAAAAGATCCAGGGCCTTGGAGCCCAGGTGTATCTTCCTCAATTCCCTCTCACTCTCACTGTGGACCATAACATTGACCTCTTGTTATCTCCTCCTTAACATCTTGGAAGGTACTAACAGGGAAAGGTCTCCTACTGCCACCGTGTCATCCCCAGGCCCTTACAGTACAAGAGGCTGAATATACCTTTCCTGTGCCAAGCAGCCAAGCACTAGGACAAACACTGTGTGTGTGTGTGTGTGTGTGTGTGTGTGTGTGTGTCTACAAATTTATTCCTTATTTCTGTTTTTAATTTATCTTCATTATTGAAAGTATTACAGACATCCTCTTTTTCCCTCCCATTGACCCCGCCTCCAGGCCTTCACCTCACTGTTTGTTATCTGTGTCCATGGGTTCTGAATATAAGTTCTTTGGTTAATCTCTTCCCACCCATTATCATTAGTTTTCCTTCTACTCTTTTTAAGATTAGGAAACAGAGGACCAAGGAGGTGAACTAACTTGCCAAAAGCCAAAATTCAGCCCAGCTAGCCCCTTGAAGGATAGCTCCCATGTTCAGGAACCATGAGGGGGTTGAGAGTTGGTACAGGGACAAGGGCCAGGCTGTCCCATCACATATCAAGGTGACAGCAGGCCGGCCAGATCTTCAGCCCAATTTGGGATTTTGTAGGCACAGAATATGCACCTAATTCGTCTTCATGAATCAGCCTTCTCAGGTTGTTTTGCTAAGTATATCTTGTATGTAAGTACAGCAAAATCTTTCAGAAGTTCAAACAGTTTTCATAATAATTCTCTGATAAATAAGGGGAGATGAATCCAGGCCCTCAGGTATGGAAGAGAATCCTAGGGCATGTCTTCTGTGCTGTCATTCTTCCCGGGCAGAAATGTCCAGAACCTTGCTCCTGTCTAATAGAGCAGTTAACAGGGCAGGACTGGAGGGAGCCGGCCTGGGTTCAAATCCTACTCTACCACTTTCTAACTTTGTGATCTTGAGCAGACACTGGCCTCTCAGTATCTTAGTGTCATCCTCAGTGAAACAATTATACTAAAAGTGTCTGACTCACAGGGTTGTTTTGAGAAGTAAATGAATGAATACATATTAAAAATGTAAAAAAGTGCCTGGTAATTATTAAATGCTTAACATATGATGGCTAATATGACAAACACTCCCCCAGACTATCAGGTGTCTCCCCTGTTAGCAATTTTCCCCAACTCCACACTCATTTTGTTTATTCTCTCTGTTGGAAATATAATAATAGTAGAGCTGGGCTGTAATACCTTTCTTGTCCAGTAGGTGCCACCCACTCCTTTATGGCAATGTTTCTCATACAAAATTCATCAATATTGAATAGGTTTTTAGCCATAAAATAAAATGAAATGAATAAGAGTTTCAAGATCCATACATATTGGAAATAGTTGGTTAAACGAAATTAAAACATGTTTCTTTACTGCAGAAATTTTCAGAACCTCTGACATTCTAAGTACATTGTAGACCTCCAATTATCTATGAGGGGATGGGTGAGAAGGGAAAGAGAACCATGTGCCCCAAGTTTTCTAAGCACAGACCTTTTTTTTTCTTCATGATATTTTTTTAACCATTTAAGTGACACTAATGTTCTACCAAACTGAGTTGGGTAACATTTCACTTGGATTGCCTTAAAATGGTCTTCCTCAAAGTGTGGTCTTTTTATATCACCTGCTATTAAAGGCAGTGTTCCACATGTAACACAAGACCTGCAGAATGAGAGTCTCCGAAGGAGGGGCTGAAGATTCTGCATTTTACTTAACAAGCTCCCCAGGTGCACATTAAAATTTGAGAGCCACTGCATTAAAGAAAACACTTCCCTAATTTTGGAATTCTTTACATTTAAAATCCTGACTACTGAATTTCCCTGTTAACTCCTAGAAAGCCATATTTTAATGAAAAAAGGATGCTATGTGAGGTTTGTTTAATTGCATAAACATTAAAAGATTCCCCTGTGTGAGGTGTCATGTCACGGAACTCAGAATACAATGACAAATCAGACTTCAGGGTATTTAGACTCTATAATAAAAAATGGATCTAGGGCCCTGATTGGTGTGGCTCAGTTGGTTAGAGCCTTGTCGAGTGCACCAAAAGGTCTCAGGTTTGATTCCCGGTCAGGGCACATACCCAGGTTGTGGTTCAATCCCCAGGTGGGGCATACAGGTGGCAACCAATCGATGTTTCTCTCTCGCATCAATGTCTCTGTCTCTCTCTCTCTCTCTCCCTCCCTCCCTCTCTCCTTCTCCCTTCATCTATCTCTAAAATCAATAAAAACATGTCCTTGGGTGAGGATTTTTAAAAAGATGGGGATCCAGGGACACTGCTCAGTCTCTTGCCAAGCATCACTGTAGGACTTTGGCTGTAGTCACCTTAGTGGTCAAGTTCACATGGGATACAGTGGGTTGGGAATTAAAGTATGGAGAGGAAGAATTCAGTTCTCTTCTAAATGGCTCAGTCACAAATGAACCACCAAGATACTGATTTTTGTTTGGTTTTTTGATATCCTAAAAAAAAGGCAGTAGGAAACAGGACAAAGAAGTCAACAAAGCAAAGGATGAGAGTGGGAAGTAAGGGGATGGGGAAACCTAATAGCTAGATGAGTTATAGGCAGAGAAAAGCCCCAACCCTGCTGACTCTGTTCAGTTTCAGGTGAGAAATAACAGGATTAGAATGTCAAATTGCTGAGTCCTGCAGACCTGAACCGTAAACCTTCTCTAAGCTACTCAGCTTTTCCCCTCTGCAGTCACTAATTAAATATTGCCTTGAAAGAAATAAAATAAAAAAAATAAAAAAGGCTTTTGGAGTCAAGCAGAAGTGCATATCATCAACCTGAAATAGGGCTGGGAATCATGTTGACCTACACAGTACTAGGAGCTAGCTGACAGTGGAACGGGACTATAGGAGAGATAGCAAGATAACAGACAGCTTATCTCTGACTTTTTTACAATCATTTCTTGTTTCATATGCAACCTTTGTAGCATCTTAGTTTCATATGTATTTTCTTTGCTCTAACTAGCAATAATAAAAATACGTGGGATTCCCCTTTCAATTTGATTTATGCAGAGATGTAGACCAGAGGATCCAATCCAAGGACATGATAAGTAGCATTTGAAGTCTAAAAATCACCCATGTGTTCAACGGAAGGAACGTTCAGGAGTCGCTCCAAATCAGGGTGGCTCAACAATTCAGTATCCTTTGCACTAGTCCCACCTCTTATCCAGATAATAGTTTTATACACTCTTTACTTCCTGACGCATAAAGCTTACAATATGGCTGCGTTCCTAAGTCTCCTCTCACTCATGTCATGCAAACACAGTGTCTGTGTCCCAAGCTTGATGTTTGGCATCTTTATGCTTGAATGTATGATTCTAGCACCTGAGGCCACGCCAGGCCATTGTCCACTGTGCCGTCCTCTCCGTGGTGGAGTAGGTCTGCCACCAAAGAATTTCACCAACTGAAGCCCTAACAGAGACGTACCGCTCTGCGCTCTTCTGTTGTTTGCCCGAGCAAAATCTATCATTTCTCTATCTGCATATGGCGTGTGTCAACTGCTTTAAAATTAGCCAATTTTCCTCAGCATAAAAATGGATTTTTGTCACATCACACGAACCATATATCACAGAAACAAACCAGTTTTTGTTGTGGCTTTTCTTTTTCTTTCCAAAATGCATTAAGTCTTTTTAAGTCACTGCCAAATCCATTGCGCTCACTGCATTTGTGAGATACATTTAAAGAAACCAAGCAGAAGGGGGGAAATATCCCCTACACTGCTGTCACCTGGAAAGAAATCTAGTCCATTACCAAGCCAGCCACACCTAGGAGGCTGGATCGCTTCGCCTGCTTGTAAATAATAAAGACAGCATTTGGATGCTGCCCTGCACGCCAGGCTCGGGAGAGAGCAAAAATAATAAATGAAACAATAAGAGAATTAAGAGAAAGAAGTGCCATTTATTGAGCACTCCTTATACCCTAGACATTATGGGGAGGGCTAATTCTGCATAATTTCATTTCATACTCAGAATGATCCCATGATTCAAGGTTTAGTATATCCATTTGACAGATGTGGAACCCGAGGCTGGCAAGGTCACATAGCTAGTACCTAGCAGAGCCTACCGTGAGCTCAAGTTAGTCATCCCCCAGCCGAGCCTGTTCTCTCAGTGCCGAGGGCATCTCGTGCTTCAGGGAAAGCCCATTAGACAACAGCAGGCACTTCTCTGAACCCTTGCATTCCAGGCTTCTCCTCTGAGCGAAGGCTATGTGGGTGCCTCATGGACTCGATTGCCTTGGGTTTCTCTCAGTCAGAGAAATCCCCATTTAGCTTTGGAGGAGGTGGAAGGAGCGGGGTCTCCTGTGTCTGCTCCCACCAGCACAGGCTGCCTGGCGGATGGTGGAGCGGAGCAGCCTGCTGCGGGCAGTTCTGCCTCCTCCCTGCACAGTGCCTCCTCACCTTGCTCCCATGAGCAGAGATGCAGCTTGTGCCTGAATGGGCAGCTGTCTGCATGGTGCATTTTGAGGGGCCTACAGTTCCTCCCAGGAGGAAAGAACATGAGTCTCCTACTTGGCTTAAAATCTGTGAATTTCTCTTTCTAAATGCTGGAATGTTAATTGAGAGGGCAGCATATTAAATCATTACTAGTCATTATTACTTCGGCACAAATTAGTTGATCGGGTTACTGAGAGGTGTGCAGATCTCTGAGGAAAAGATACCATTTTGACGGAGGTGGTGGGGAGGACTGACTGTGGGGCTGGCATTCAAAGGGAGGGAGGGAGGACCATTCTATTGCTTCTAGCGCGTGCGTGGGTGCACTCCCCCCTCCCCCCAACACACACACACACACTCATGTGTCCCTGTGGAGCTTGCCAGGACTGCACTTATAAGCAAGGGTTTTAGGAAAGGTACCAGCCACTCCTCAGCAACCTCCTCTAAGAACCTTGACTGCACCTCCAAGGCCAGGGGGGCGTGTAACACAGCTTTTGGCCTCTAGGGGTCTCCAGTGCCCCGAGGCTTCAGGAGGATGCTGACCTTGCTCTGGTTTCCTGAAGGGCCCAAATCCCAAAGAGCTGAGATTTTGGAAAGAGACAGAGACAGGGGCATGGAGCCCCCCAGGACCCCACCATCCACAGAACACTGCTCATCCACCCGCCCTGCTCCTGCCTGAAGGCCGGTTTACAATATGCTGAATGGCTAAACCCCAGGGGGGCAGGGGACAGAAGTTAACTGCCCTGCACTCCTCACTGAGGCTTGAGCATTCCTTTGCCTCAAGGGGATTTCAAGGACTTCCCTCTGCAGCCCCACTGCACACTCTTCCAGTAAGCCCCACCTCCAGGCTAGGAGACTGTAGCTGCACAGAAATCTTCACGTACACACACACACACACACACGCACGCACGCACGCACACACACACCACCCCAGACCTACACCCTGGCACTCAGGATCCTGCACAAGACCTGGGAGAGCAGGGCAGGGCAGTGTCCCCTAATCACCAAGCTCCCCCTGCCACTGGAGCTGGACACCCATGGCCAGGAGGTTGGGGATGAAGATGGGAAGGGATAGTGAGGGAGAACCACAGCCTGGATCCTAGGAGACTGCAGTGCCCTATGAAAGCAGAGCCACTGAAAGCCAAAGAGTCCAGGGAGAAATTTTTCTGTAAAATCACACAACTGAGGAGTATTGGACAAAGTAACAAACTTGGAGAGAGGTACTGTCATTGCAGGTCCATGCTTAAAGAGGCCGCAGCAGCAGATGGCAAGACCCTGGCCCTCTAGCCCTCCCACGGCTTGGGTTTGAATCCCATTCTCACAAGCTACGAGATCTTGGATAATTGACTTAACCACTCTATACTTAATTTTTCTCATCTTCAAAATGGGGATAATGAGATCTACTTCTGGGAAGTTGTTAGAATTGACTAAGATCTTACCACTGGGGGTGCACTGTGCCTGACACGCAGCAGGCATGGAATTTCATGCAACTTCAAGCATCCAGAACCAAGGGGGACAACAGCGATTTGTCCCAGGCTCACTGAACTTCACAGGTGGGTGGGCGTTGGGAAGAGTCTTATTTTAAAAATCAGTTTTGGTATGTCATTTGAAATGAATCACGGGTCTTGCTTTTTAAAGGAATTCTGTAGTGTGGTGGTTTCCAGTGTGTTTTGAACAACATTTAGGTTCCCAGAAGGTGACTCAGGGACCACTGTGGGTGAGGAAAAAGAAGTGGCAGGTGGGGGAGCTCCAGGCTCCCAGGCCTGCTCTTTTACCTGCTTCAGGTATTGGGGTTCTAGGTAAGGATTTGTTTGCTCAGAGTCTTCTACTGCTTTTGTAAAATGTTAAAAAATCACTGATAAATCCTTGTGTAATTCAAGGAAACCTTTTCTCCAAGCCTAAGGACACTCAAACCTTATCTTGCTTTGAAGGCCCACTCTTTTGAAAAAGGAGCACGCCTGTGTTCAGAAACAGAGGCACTTGAAATGTTCAGCCCACCATACTAAGTACTCATTTGAAACTGTGCGGCATTTTTGAATGTGCACCAGCCCACTTGACCTGCCCCAGAAACCACCCTGCCACCCCTCCCCACCCCCAGTGTCTAATGATGCTTCCATCCCACTCCTGACTGATGTAGCGTAGACCTGAGAACAGTTACCTTGACCTTGACCATGGAGGTGCCCTTCCCCTAGATGTGGCCAAAGACAGTGGTCACCGTGCAAAGCCCAGTATTGAAGGGCATGTGCTTTGGGATCTGGCAACATGGGTTCAAATCTGAGCTCTGCCAGTTCCCAGTTGCATGACCTCAGCTTAGTGACTCAGTCTCTCTGAACTTTAATTTCGTCTTCTATAAACAAGATAACAACCCTGTTCAGAGGGTTGTTAGATGATTAAAGGAGACAGTGCCTGGAAAGCACTTAGCATGGTGACTGGCATATGGTAACTATTGCCAGGAAGTTCCGGATTCCCTGGCACCTAACAGCATATACTGAAGCTACTGCCTGACTCTGGCCACAGCTAAATGTCATTGTTCTCCATGGAAGTCCGTGTCTTACGTGCTTTCCTACTTGGGGACACAAACCAAACATCAGCTGCCATTTTCTGAATGCCTATACTGTGGCAGGTAACTTTGCTGAAATTTTTGAATCATTTTCTCTACGCTTCATGCTATTTGTACAAGATAATGGTTTATGGTTTCCATTTTAATACAGGTATAGTGTAGCTCAGAGAGGCTGTGTAACACATCTGAGGTCACACAGTAAGTAACCAAGATTAGACTGAAGCCCAAATTTGTCTGAGCCAGAGCTGGAGGCCTTTTGTGCCCACCTTGTTGACTCTCAGTGCTTCCTGCAGGGTCTGAATGTCAGCTCCTCTGGGCTCAGTCTTCCTCAATATCAGTCTCTAAACAGGAATGATACTTCATAATATTGTGAAAAAATTTAATGAGATAATATAAGTAATAATGAACAATTTTATCATTAAGTAGGCTTTGGATGTATATCAAATATGTATAAACTTGCTCCACCTGCTCTATCTACCCTCCAGAATATTTTTTAAACCTTATTCTGAGAAATATTCATAGAGAAGATTATATATATACATGTATATATGTGTGTGTGTGTGTGTGTGTGTGTGTGTATACAAGTATTGTGGTGTGTGTGTGGATATGTAGGTATGCATGTACAGGTGCATCTATATGTGTATATGTATACATTTATGTACATTATATATGGAAAATTATAGCACAAACTACCACCCAGGTCAAGAAACAAAACACTGTCAGCATCTCAGAAGCACCCTCATCTGTATGTCCTCCCTGAACAAATTCCCATTTCTCCTCTTGCTAAAGAATAATCTCCTGTCCCCCTGTCGCTCATGTCTCTGGGTTGTCTCCAGCCTTTTTGATGTGCCTGTGCCTGTCACTTCACTAAAGTTCTGAGTGACACATCATTCATAGGAGAGAAGTGAAATAAAGTGGTTCCACAGAGCAGGGACATATGCGTGTGCATGTGTGTGTGTGTGTGTGTGTGTGTGTGCAAACCAGATGTCTTGTAAGATAACTTAACCCAAAATAACCGAAGGAACAGGTGGTCTGATTGGGGAGAGGCATGGGGACATTCAGACAGTGTGCTATTCCCCAAGACCACCAGGGACCAAGTCTGATACCTCCAATGGTGAGGGGCCAAGGTCAGGGCCGCTGGAGCCTAGGAGACACAGAGTACAGTTTCTCTTCCTTACATCCCAGACTCCACCCACCCTGGGATTTCTACTTCCTTGAGTGACAAATCAGCCCTCAGTTAAAAGTCCCCTCCTGAGGAAGCCTTTCCTGATCACCTCAGCCACCCTCTCCTACTCTATTTTAATAATCTTCGTTATCAGTACCTGAAACACTTGCATTGATTTCTTTGTTTACATGTTCGTTTGTTTTCTGGATACCATAGCAATAGGCAGTATGGACTCAAGATCTAAACTGGGTAAGTATGCCAGCTACTCACTTACTAGCTGTGTGACCTTGGACAAATGCTTTAACCTCTCTGGGCCTCCAATTCACCATCTATAAAATGAGAATATAGGATTTATTAAAATGGGAATTACAGGATCATTCGGTGAAGTAAATGAGTTGATGTATATAAAAGCTTTCAGAACCATGCCTAGCACATAAGTACTATTAAAATGTTAGCTCTAATCAGCAATGTTAGTAATGATCATTATTGTGATTATCATTCTATCTTCCCTCTAGAATGTGAGCAACTCGATGGCAGGGCTTTTATCTGTTCTTCACTGCTGACCCTCCCTCCGCCCCCTCCCGCCCCGTGCCTAAGAAGAGTTCCTGGCACATATTTGTAATAATATACTGAATAAATATTTCCTGAGAAATATGTCTTACAACCCGATCCCAACCCTGCCTCTGAGGAAGAAGATAACCACATAAACAAATCATTACAGTGTGGTGGGTACAGTGCAAAAACTGAGTTTACAGCAGATATGTAGGAGTACAGAGGAGGAGGCAATTAATTCTTTCCCTGAGTCTCAGGGAAACCTTCACAGAGGAGGTCATCTTTAGAACCTTGATGCTCAGGAACTCTTAGGGGACAGAAAAGAGGGCAGGGTTCTGCAGAAAAGCAGCACAGCCCACCCACAGCCTTGGGGTGCTGAGGGAGCTGCCCCTGTTTCAGGTTGCAGAGGGGTAGGGGGAAGGGGAAGTGGAGAGATGCAAGAAGAGGCTGTTAGACAAGCTCATAAAGGATCTGTTGGCCATGCTAAGAAAGTGGAATTTTATTCTGACAATAATTACATTGAAGAATTACAATAAAGGGAGAAGCATAATCAAATTTACCATTACCACTGCAAGGGGGAGGCTGGCCTGGCTGGCCTTCAAGGGAAGGAACTGGGAGACCAATTATTGGGAAAGTCCAGGTGAGAAGGGAGGAGAACCTGACAAAGAGAGTGGCAGGGGGAGGGGCTTGGCTTTGAGAAACCACTGGGAGGTGAGCTGTGTAAGATCCTGGGGATTGATTGCATTTTCTTTTTTTGGGCGGGGGGGACTTGTGAGAGGAAGTAGGGCCCAGGACAACCGATATTTCTTAATAATGTCTCTGGGGGTTTGGTTGTGCCATTAACCAAAGCAGGGAACTTGGAAAAGGGAATCGTTTTATGTGTGAAATTGATGCATAATGAGTTCACCTTTGGACATTTTCATCTTGGCCATATCAAAGTCAAGACCTTGGGTAAGAAAGGAGGCTGACATTTTTTTGAGCATCTACCATGCACCTGGAACTGTGCTTGCCACCAAATATATTTTATCTCATTTAATATTGAGAACAACTCTTTGAAAGATGGGGCATGCTATTGTTTATTTATAGATGATGAAGCACAGGCCCAGAGAGGTAATGATTCCCACTTCACATAGTTAACATTGAAGAACACTAAGTGGACCAGTTTGATTAAGCCAGACTGAATGAAGTGCATACAAAGAGTAGGATTCAGTTATAAAGATGTTTGGGGCCAGATCATGGAAAACTTTGAATGGAGCTATCATCCATTCCACAGGGGTGTTGTGAGAATCAGGTGAGAGAAAGCTTGTAAAACATTTTGTAAACTGAGGAATGCTGAGAAAAAAGGAGTGCAGGTTGTGGCCAAACCTTATTGCAATGAGGAATAACAATGAGTGAATGATGAAGTTCAAATCTGTAATTATAAGTGGAATTCAATCAGGATGTCTTCTCCCCATTCTTCTTACTCATAGGCCCACAAAAGAATCTTGAACACAGCGTGTCTTTTGTTTCTTCCCTTTCCCTCACCCCAACACAGACACACACACACACACACACACACACACACACACACACACAATCTACATGTCTGGTTTGAAGAAAGCTCTCAGAAGGAGAGATGATAATGTGGCCAAGATGAGAAAGAAGAAAGGGATTGGAAAATCAAGCGCACCCAGCTGATCCCAGCTATTGTCTCCTCACACTTTGGAGTGAAATCCTAAAGATAATTGATTTGGTTATTTCTACTGTCAGGCAGAAACTCAAAAATATTAGGATAAAATTACTGGCAGCCTACCTGCTAACTGTTTGCGTGTGAAGTGACAGCTTCAATGCTTCTCAAATGCTTTAGGTGGGATGAGTCAGTTGAGGAGGTCCCTCAAGTAAAAGCCAATGTAAGCCACCTGTGCCCTCCTTGCCCTTAGACTTCAGAAACATATGCCCAGATGCCCGAGCTGCTTGTCACCCTTCCCTCCATGATCTCTATTCTCAAGTCTCTGGCTCCTCCTGTCACATGCCTCTGCAGGGCCTACACCAGCGCTGTTGAAATGAAATATAATGCGAGCCACATATATGATTCAACTTTTCTAGTGGCCTCATTAAGGAGTAAAAAGAGATGGATGAAGCTAACCTTTATATACTTTATTTAACTCAATCATTTTTACATGTAATCAATATTTAAAAATTACTGATCAGATATTTTATTGTCATTTTTTAATACTAAGTCTTCAAAATTCATCATGTGTTTTACACTTAGAGCACACATTTAAGTTCTCATCCTCTACATGTGGCTGGTGTCTAGTTTGTTGGTAGCCCGCTGCAGGCTAGGGCTCAGTCTTGGGGGCTATCAGATTGCCACACCCTCTGTTCAATCCAGCACTCCCCAAATGCGTGCATTTCATGTGAGCGTCCGTAAAAGGAATGATGGAACTGGCTGTAAAGATTCCACACTGTCATCTCAGTACTCAACTTTATTCCCATCCTCAAGACAGAGTGACAACTGCAAGAGAGATCAAACTGCATCCTAATTGGTCAGATGAGACCTGCCCTCTGCAGTCCCCAGTCTGAAGCATAACTGAGCTGACAGTCTTCACTCCCAAAGAGAAGAGGCTTTAACCACAATCACTAACCACAGGCACATGGGCCTGGACCTCTATCTTAGCCCCAAACATGGCCATGGACACTTGCAAAGAATAAAGAAAAAAGGCAGTGGCCTCACCATTCAGCTGCAGGATCATTTCACGCTGGAAAGAAAGGTGACAACAAGGCCAAGGGCAGGATTTTCAAGAGAAAGTACATATCCCTCAAGACTTGTCCCCGGGGCAAACTCGGGGACTAAGCAATCAAACAGACTGGGTTCTTGGGCATTTTCCTCTGGACCTGAGAGCAAATAGGATGTGACTTTAGGTAAGTCATTCACTCTCCTTGCCTCATAGGGACGTCCTCCATGCTGAAATGGGGCCACCCAAGCAACCAGGAACCTTCAGGGTGAATGGATGTCTCCAAACCCAGTGCAGACCAATGAATAGGGTAGTTGTGTCTCAAGGGACCTATGCTTTGCCTTGACCTTTCTTCCGAGGAGATCAGGCTCAGTGTTGGAGCAAATGAGTGTGGCTGGCTGGTCACAGCCAATCTCCTGGTGGTCTGCAGCCCTTGGCCCTTCCTTGGCCCTGCCCTGGTTGGCAGACTGCCTCTCCCCTCTGCTGCTCAGCTGAGCAGTCACAGTACTCGGTGGTACAGCTGCAGGCAATCCTGCACCCACCCCTTCTGCTTTTTTGTGGCTGCCTCCTTTGTGACTGCTACAGCATATGTTTTATTAAAAGGGAAAGAGGAGGGGAGACAAGAGGTTATGTACATGGGCATGCTCAAGAATCTTAAGATTGAAAATCTGCTCGATGTGAAATGCCTAAAGGCTTTGGTATTTTGCTGGCTCTAAGTAAACCCCAACAGGGACTTTTGGGTGGGGAAACAGGAAATGGAGGAAAAGCAGGGTTTTCTCTTAGGGGAGCCTGATTCTAAAAATATGAAAATGTTTTCTCATGTTCTCTTGAAATCTGCCTGCTGTCCCTCAATGTCTTCATCCAGTTTTTGTGATATGGTGTTGATTAGCTCTCTGACCTTGAGTTCTGTTTTCCCAGAATGTATGACTTAGGCTCCAGAGTGGGTGGAAGGCTAGGTAAATTTCAATGGCTGATGAGATGTCCAACATTTCAGTCCTCTGCCTGGCCAAAGGAAAGCTTCCTCTAGGCCAGCGGTTCTCAACCTGTGGGTCGCTACCCCTTTGGGAGTCAAACGACCCTTTCACAGGGGTCGCCTAAGACCATCCTGCATATCAGATATTTACATCACGATTCATAACAGTAGAAAAATTACAGTCATGAAGTAGCAACGAAAATAGTTTTATGGTTGGGTCACTACATGAGGAACTGTATTTAAAGGGCCAGAAGGTTGAGAACCACTGTTCTAGGCCATTATGTGCTTCAAATAATTAACCCAAGTGTATGGTCTTCCCATGATACAAGTAGGAAAGTGGCAAACCCCATGGAATCACATAAACCTGATGTTTCCAGGCTTTCAGCTTGTGCTGCCCTTGCGTCCCTGTCAGCTAGAGTCCTTTCCCCATTTCTCCCTCTTCAAACAAATCCCACCCCAGCCCCCCTGGCGTAGCACAATGGTCCCTCCTTGCAATACTGATAGCTCTCATTATCTGGACCAATCAATCCTAGATTAATTAGGTCAGCCTTTCAAATCTCTTGTATTGAACTGCTGCTTAGAATGTATAAGGCCATTTACCTTTTCCCAGATGTAAGCCTGTTTTCCTAACTAGACTGTAAGATCATTGAGGGCAAAGGCAAGGTTATTTTAAGACTTTTACCCCTCAAAGCCTTTAGTTCAGGGCCAGAGGACAAGGTGTATGTCATTGCAACCTCCCATTCTTGTAGAGTTCAGAAAAAAAAAAAAAATGAATCAGATCACAGGCATGAGATTAAGCCAGTCCTTACTTAGGAGGAGTCATGGAGCCTGAGATTGGTTTAGCAGTGATGAGACCCACACCCTACCCCATAGGTTCCCTTAATTGCCCTGAGTAAGAGCAGTTGGTTCATCTTCCTGAGGTCCTTTGCCCTTGCTTTTCCAAAAAGGGGGCTAAAATCATTCTAGTTCTACTTCTTAGGTAATCAAAGATCAGTGAGACAATAAGGCATGTGAGGATTAATTAGATGAGCTCCCTGCCATGCCCCCAGCCCATTGGAAAAGGATGCCATTATAAAATGTAGACAAGGTCTTATTTAAGAGAAATACTTGAATTGCCAAAAATACACTGCACAGTGGGGAAAACAAGCCATTAACCAGGAAACCTCAACTCTAAGCATCCCAGTCAGCAGAAAGTGCCCACATAGATGTCTCAGTCCCTCCAGATTACCTCTTGTTTGTGAGCAGGGGAGGGATTTTGGAGCACAGTCCCTGTCCCTGGAGGGGATCTCTTTGATGTGAAGCTCCCCAGTGGCTAGCTTGGGGATCAGAAGGAGTTGATGACGCAGGGTTGTTCTTTGCCCTCTGGCCTTGCTCAGTAAACAACCTGTTACGAGGCCAGAAACACCCAGAGGATGATCTTTAAGGGCCAGATAGGAGAAGATGCTTCCATCCTTGAGAGTGGCCTAGTGCTAACAGAGCAGGAACCCTCCTCCCTCCCCAGCCATCCCCTTCTCTCCTCCTGTTGTGCCCACACTGCAGCACACATCACCCCATTCCGGGTGACAAGCTGGCCCCTTGTTTGGTGAGGAAGGAGAGGCCAGAGTCAGGGATGCTTCTGTCTTCTACATGCCTACAGCTCAGCTGTCAAACCCTTTGAGGCAGCCTCCCTCATCAGGGAAGACCCTGGTCTGACATTTGCTACCTTTTCCTCAAACATCTCACAGTATCCATGCTCCGCACCTACCCAAATCATAACCCTCCTCAAGAAGCAAAGCATGCATCTTTCCCCAAAGTAGCAGCAGCAGTGACACTGGTAAAAATCTAGGAACACTGTGGTAGCATTGCTTGGTCATGCCCCCAATGCTGCAAAGCATCTTACTCTGGCTGAGCGGGAACTCTGAGAGTCCTGCCTTAAACAAATAACATACCCACAACTGTGTGAAGTCAAAAAAGAAAACACCAACTTCAGCATCCCTTTGCTGTTGCCTGATGTCATCAGACTGCCCCCCAGGGGATTCTGTGAAATACTTGAGCTGCTTGGTTAATACTGGCATTGCATGCATTCTAGAGAGCCTGATCAGAGAGTATTTCTTCCACATACCCATGTCTGGAGAAGGACAGAGGTAGAAATACTTGACTAACAACATGCCTTTCAATCTCCTGATGGGTCTATGCTGACATATTATTGTCCCTGCAGGAGAAGGCCCAGATTACCCAGCTGTAAGCAGGCCTGTTTTAGTTGCTCCCCTTTTCACAAAACATTTCTTCCTGCTTAGGGCATGGGCTTCCAGGGCTAGGAAGAGTGCACACACAGTTCTTTACAGAGGGGTCTGTTCAATCACGTTACAGTGCATGAGCTTGATTATTCGATAATACTTGGCTTAGGTCTATATACCCTGGATAAATATGTACCAGGCATTGGGACTGCTTGGTGAGGAGGAAACTCCTCTGGGCTGGAACAGCAGCTCCCAAGTTCAGGCTCCTACTAGGAAGGAACCCTCAGCCTGGAGCCTGGGCAGCAAGCTGCACATGCATGGTTTTTCTGTTGGCAACCCGCTTCCTGCATACAGCTGTGAACACACACACACACACACACACACACACACACACACGAAGCATTAGACTGTGTACTCAGGCGATCACAGAACCAGGGAGAGAGATGGCTAGATAATGTCAGCAGACCCCTCCTTCCAATGTGCAGCCAGTCTCAACTCAATCAATGGGCTCCTGCCACCACCCTGGGGAGACTATTTGCAGCCAACGGGGCTCACTCTTCAGAATTTTTTTTCTTAGTTGTATGTGCATGGGAGGAAGAGACAGGACTCTACAGGCATGTCACTGAGCTCTAGGAACATGCGAGTATAGATGTATCATGTAGAATGGCCTCAGCTCTTTGGGGTCCTTCTCAAACATAGTGAACCACGTACAGTCTCAGCTCAGCAGGCAGAAGTCCTGGGCATTTTCTGCAATTATGCAGCTCGGTTGAATTTTCTGAAGCTAATGGGAGTTGCACTAACTTTGAGGACTTAGCCCAGGCAAAAGCAATATAGGTCAGGCAGCGTGCCCAAGCGGGTGTCAGTCATGCACACCAGGAAGCAGTAACAGGGCCATCTCTAGCTAAACCCTAAATTGTATTGCTCAGCTCCACCAGACAGAAACTACCAGATGGGATCATTGCTTCTGCCTGCAACTGCCAGGCAACAGGGCAATAGGGTAGTAAGGGGGCAAATGATCCCCTTACCAAGGAACATAGCAGAAAGGGCAAGGAAAAGGGGACAGAGGAAAACCACCCGAACCCTGCACTGTTACCTTGGATCCTTGCAAGAGCCCTCCTGGCTGTATCAGCTGCTCCCCAAATGTCCACCGACTGGGAGGAGACTCCTAAAAGATTCCAGGTTTTTGTGCAACATCTCCAGTGGCAGCTTTCCAAAGTTTCTACTTCATGATTTCTTGTGGCTTTCTCATTTGGGGAAACGCGAATGCCTCTCCTTCAGCATGTGAGAGGGAAAGGAAGTCTTTTTTCAAATTCTCTTGCTCTGGGCTTTGCCTCCGCCGCTGCCTCCGCTAGACCACTTGCCGGCTGCCTTCCGCTAAGCAGCCTGGATCCCTGGCACCCAAAGCAGGTTGGAAGTGGGCTTCAGCGCATTCGGGTGGGAAAGGGAAGGAAAGTGCAACAGCAAACCTGGAGAGTCCCCTGTCTGTCCACCGAAGAGGAACCCAAGATCTCTCCTTCCTTGCAACTCTAAAGGGATTCACCCTCTTGCTCCCTGGCCCGAAATCACTGCCTAGCACATGGGCAAAGCCCGTTCCGCCGGCTTCAGGGCTCGCTCTGCTGCCCGCAGACCTGTCCCTGAGCTCGCACCGCACGGCAGGTGCCCAAACCCGGGCCAGTGCGAAGGGGATGCTCAGGCGCAGCGGAGGCGCTGTCCCGGCCGCCGCCAGCAGCTTCTGAGGCGGGCGTATTCCAGTCCGGGCTGCAGCCGCGAGCCCCTGCTCTGACTCCCGCTCCGCACCTAAGCAGTGTCACCTGCAGACTCAGACACCAGATGAGTGTCTTAAGATAACAATGCTGCCCGGCCTGCCTCTCTCTCTCTTATGCACGTAGGTTGGCAGCCAATGGGACACAGCGCCATCGTCCCCACGGGCGCCCATTGGCTGGCGGCTTGGCAGGGGGTGGGCTCGGAGTCTCCCCGCTGTCTCCTTTGGTCCGCGCCAGGCTGGGCACCAGCTCTGTTAACCCTCCCGGCCTAGCCGCAGGGACTTTTTGGTGTGGATAAGGAGGGCTTGGGCTGGGTGTCGGAGAGTCTACACAGGCTGAGGAACGGGGAGAAGCTTGGGAGCTAATTAAGTTTTCTTCTCATCTTCCTGAGTTACAATAATCATTTATCCCAGACCATTTTGTTTGCTTAACTAGAATTCCCAGAGATATGGACCCATTTGAGTCATTCTCTTTCTAATTTGAGGTTTTATTTCGTTGTTTGTGTATTTTAGCCTCTTGGTCCGGAATTAATTAGAAATGAGCCCTCAAGTCTGTGTGAGAGAGAGGGGGGGGGGGGGCGGGGAGAGGGAAAGAGAGAGAGAGAGACTTTGAACAGCTAAATCTAGAAACATTCTGTCCCCAAACCAGGATTGTGAAGGCGAAGGCAAGAAAAATTCTGGGGCGAAATTAAGGGGGGTGGGGGAATGCCCTGCTTCCAAAAGAGGGAATTGTTCTGCCTGCGCTGTTTTCCTTCTGTGTGTCTCCTTTCACGTCAGTGAGCGTAAGGAAGAGGGAATGTGAACTTCCATTTGGTTTTTAAAGGGGGACCAGAGATTCTGAACAGGCCCAGCCTTGTTTCTGTGAAGCAGGTGGTGTAGCTGAGCCTGTGAATTGAGGGTGGGGGAGGGAGGAGAGAGAGAGAGAGAGAGAGAGCGAGAAAGAGAAAAGGAAAGAGAGAGAGAGAGCAGAAAATATTAACTTTGAATCAAAGAGTGTGAAATATATCCTTGATGTCCTAATGAGGAAGCAAAACTGAATTACGTCCAGCTAACTAGCATACTACACTAAATATTGGCAAGAAAAGGGACACTAATAGTTGAAGAAAACTGCAGTTCAACAGAAGAGATAAGGGTGGGGGCTGGCAAAGGAATTTGAGGGTTTCACAGTAAGTCAATGTGGTGGGAGAAATATAGAGAAAATACACAGGGAGGGAGAGAAGTATTTTGGTTTAGTTTCTAGAATGAAGAGCAACAGCAAAGATTATTTTATTTAAAAAAACTGGAAAAAATAAAGGAATGCAGAGGCTTAATGGATGTCAAAGTAATATAAATCAGGGTTAGCCAAAAAGCATCAAGGAACCAGATGTTCTGAATGAATGGGGGTAAATTAGAAATATTCCAAAAATACACAGCCTTAGTCCCAACGATCCATCACTTTCACCTATATTATCCCCTGTGTATCTAATACAGGTTTGAGTGTCCTTCTCCATCCTGTAGGTATTTGTTTGTCTAAGCTACAAAATGTGTCAGAGAGAGGTGGTCCTAGAGCAGGGGTGGGCAAACTTTTTGACTCGAGGGCCACAATGGGTTCTTAAACTGGACAGGAGGGCCAGAACAAAAGCATGGATGGAGTGTTTGTGTGAACTAATATAAATTCAAAGTAAACATCATTACATAAAAGGGTATGGTCTTTTTTTTTTTAGTTTTATTCATTTCAAACGGGCCGGATCCGGCCCGCGGGCCGTAGTTTGCCCAAGGCTGTCCTAAAGGGTTCCCAGCTCTTGTCCTGGATAAAATATCCAAGTGAATCAGTGACAGGCTACATCTGTTGCTGTCCAACTGCTGAATTATTTACTCCTGTGCTTCTTAGTGACAGAGACCCCCTGAACTTGTCCCAGGAGCTAAGACATTATGTGTGGAAACTCATAAAATTGGAGAAGGGAGTGATTAAAGGGAAAGAGTAGTTGAACAAATTGTTATCAATTTCAATGGAAAGAAAGTTAAATTTTCCAAGATCTCTAAGGAAGCAGGAAAGGGGGGTGAAATTGGGAGACGAGAAAACAACTTGAAAAAAGAAAAACTTACTTGTACTTCCTTCTCCTATGGAGTCCTAAGCCCTCTAAAAAAATCTAATGTGGTATAATATACATTAAATTCTACATGTGTACAGTTTGATGATATTTTGCCTATACATGTATCCTTTGGAACACTACCCACGTAATTTCCAGCACTTGAAGTTTGTCCTGCCCTTCTTAGTCAAAACCTCTCTCCCCAAGTGATAACCACTATTTTGATTTCCACCTTCAAGATTAATGTTACCTCTACTTGAATTTCATAAATATAGAATCTTGGACTATACACTTTTACTCTTATGGCCTGATTTCTTTCATTTATCATTATGTCCGTGAGACTCATCCATGTAATTACATGTTTATTTTTTATTGCTGTGCTATATTTTGTTACATGACTATATTACATGAATTCATTCTCCAATTGGTGCATATTTGGATTGTTTACATTTTTTTGTCTATTATGAGCAAACCTGCTATAAATGTTCCTGTACATGTCTTTTGGTAGACACATGCAATCATTATCCGGCATATATAGCTAAGAGTGTAAATCACTTAATTTGCTTTTGTCTACTAAAAGGGAACAAAATCTCACAAAGAAGATTCTGAAGACTACATTCTTTTTGAAGTAACTGAATAAGGGGATAATGATAAAAGCTATCATGTTGAGCACCAACCAAATGCCTCAAATGTGTCAGATTATATATATATATATATATATATATATATATATATATATATATATATATTAGAAGCCAGTTGCACGAAGATTCGCGCAATAGGCCTTCCTTCCCCTGGCTGCTGGCACCGGTTTTCCTCCGGCACCCGGGACCCAGGCCTTTGGTCCGACCACAGCGGAGAAGCCAAGCCTTTTCAGTCTTTAGTCTTCACTCTGGCCGGAGCCTTCAGTCTTTGCTCTGTGCCTGTGTATGCAAATTAACCACCATCTTTGTTGGGTTAATTTGCATAGTCACTCTGGTTGGCTGGTGGGCATAGCAGAGTGACACCAATTTGCATGTTTCTCTTTTATTAGTGTAGGTATATATACATCTGTTCTAAAAAATATGTATCGTTTCTATTTTGCTAATAAGAATATTGAACACATTGTTTCAGGAAATGGTCCTTGGCTCCTAAGGATGTGTGTGTGTGTGTGTGTGTGTGTGTGTAAGTCCTCTGTGAGAGGAGCTATGAGCAAAGGAAGTGATGGAAGGTCTCACTGCATAGAAGAATCTGGGTATTGGTCTGCATGGATGGGAAGATCTAGGGAACACAGAGTGGTGCATTCCAGGTAGACAAAATGCATGAGAAGAGCAAAAATGGGCTTTAATTTGATTGGGTTGTGTATGTGTGTTGTTGTGGGGAAGGGGGAAGGACAGCGTAGTAAGCAATAAATCTAAGAGAATAAATAGTATGAGATTTGCAAGAGTTTTTAAATTTATAAACCATGCTTGAACTTATTCCCATAGGAGGGAAAATGTTTAGAATGGCATGATGAAAGCAAGATTTCATGAAGATAACCTGGCAGCTGTGTGAAGAATAGGCTAATAGCAGGGGAAGCATTTGGAAGCTATTATGAGTCAAGGAGCAAGGCCACTGATACTTAAATAAAGGAAGATGGATCTCAGGAGAAAAGTCTGGATTGGGGATAACAGAACCTGAACTTGATATTTTATAGTGTCTTAGTGAATATAAACACTTGCACTTAAAGTATCTGTAGCATATGTGATGGGCAGAGATCACTGACCTAATTTTATTGATGAGAACATTAAAGATAAGATTGGTCCAGGCTCACCTACAAATAAGCAAATTACAGAGTTGAAACTTGAATCCAGGTCTGTGGTTTCACTACATCGTGTTTGCTATACACAAAGGTAATGATTGAGATGCACACAAACTTCTAGTCCCATTTAAACTTAAGACATTACACTGTACAGATGGGCTGGTTTCTGTGAACTTCAAACTCTCCCCTATCTCTAGGTATTTAATTCCCTAAATGGAGGCCATGTGACATTGTATGACATTGTATCCAAGTTTACAGGAATCCAGTGCTCAGGCAAAATACTATCTCTTTTTATTTGTACAGTTTTCTTGCTCAGTCATTCCATAGAGAAAGAGGTATACAAAGGCTTAGACACCAAATTCCAACTACGTATACATTTAAAAATGGCCATGTACTATTTTTTTATAAATGTCAATAAGCATGTACAAATAACTATAGATAAGCACAGAATACTAAAATCAATTTATCAGAAAATCAACCCCAAATGGTTCACTTGGGTTTTCTAAAATGATTCAAGACACTTCAGAAAATTAGAGAGATTTCAAAAAAATTGATTACATGCTACTCAAAAGCAGATATTTTTTCCCCCTAGTATTTGTCCATGCCTAGCCTAATGCCCAGCATATGGTACGTTTGCATATGTTTACTGAATGAGTTATGATGACCCACAGAACCCAATGATAATTCATGGATGCTCTACCATAACCACATAGTGGAAAGAGTACTAAGGAAAAAATATGAGTTATCTCTACCCCTTCTCAGCAGATTGATCTTGGGTAGATCACCCAATTATTTCACTGGCCTCAATTTCCTCATCTGTTAAACAAAAGACTGGATTAATAGGTGATCTGGCCATTTCTCACTATTTCTCACATTTTAGGAATAAGTGTGTTTTCTTGGCATTTACCCTAATTTTTCAATGATAAATCTTATGCCGAAACCAGTTTGGCTCAGTGGATAGAGCATCGGCCTGCGGATTGAAGGGTCCCAGGTTCGATTTCGGTCAAGGGCATGTACTTGGGTTGCGGGCATGTCCCAGTGGGAGATGTGCAGGAGGCGGCTGATTGATGTTTCTCTCTCATCGATGTTTCTAACTCTCTATCTCTCTCCCTTCCTCTCTGTAAAAAAATCAATAAAATATATTTTAAAAAATGATAAATCTTATATAACTAGGTTTAATATTACTTTTTATGCTAGTGAGAGTAGGGAAAAGGTATCATGGAGTCTTTCTCTACCTCCTTGGGGAACAATGAAGTTGAGGAAGAGTTTTAGAAAGGTCATTAGCTGATAAATCTGCTTTGCAGGAGCTTGCAATGCTACATGGTAATATACCTCTGGGTTAGTTCCCAGATACAGCAGATTCAGACTTGCAATAAAGTTTTTCTTTTTCTTTTTTGAGGTAATCATGGCTCATTTTCTCTATTCCCATCCATCAATTAGAGTGACTTTGTTAAATATATGGCAAAGCTTTTTTTTTTTTTAAGGACATGCTTTTACATATGCCAATAAATTGATACCAGAAAGAATAAGAATGAAATTGTTTCTAAAATGGGGGTCCTCTTTGAAGAGTGTGGTCCAAAAAATTCCTAGGAAGTAAGAATTACCTGTAACAGCCTTATATCACTAGTATTTAAGTCAGCATTGAATCAATGATGGTGGAGGGGCATACCTTTCAAAAAGTTGTTGGTTATCATGTGAAAGTTCTGTTAGAGATCAGATTCCAGCACACATAAATGTCATTTTCTACCACTGTTTATTGCATAAGGTCATCACTTTAAGGCAACACTCCCAGCACTGATGGAAACAAAACTTATATGTATTTTTGTTGTTATTGTTGTTTTTATCTGTTCCGTTCTACTCTTTGATTGGGCTGGGCTTGTCTTGGCCCCTACCCAAGGATATCCCTTTATTCCTTTTCCATTTGTTCAGAGTGCTTGGAAACTTTAGTTCGTCTCCTGTTCTTCCAATTCCATTCACTTTACTGGATTCTCTAAAATTAAAGGGTCAACATTTATTAGAGCACCCCCCCCCAAGTCATCTTTACTAGTATATTGGTTATAACAGATAACATTTATAACAGAAATGAAACAAATGATGGGTGAGTCCTGGGGAGAGAGAAGTTGCAAATGAAAGTTCTGGTCTCCTGCTCACTGTGCGCAGTAGATTGGCTTTGCTCTTTGTTGTTCATATCTACCTCTCCATCTATATTTATCTAAATAACTAACATTTTCTTTAACTATTTCTGCAAAGTTAGTGTTGAGTAAAAAATACACAGTGCGTTTATCCCGGCATCGGCTTATCCGGTATACAGGTCCAACTAGTGGTTTAAACAAGACAGAATGGGGCCACCTATGTCCACAAAACAACTGGTGGTAACCCCTCCCACCACCACCCCCACCACCACCTCCACCACTTGCTCTGAATAAGCACCTTGCGTGTTTGTGCCCTTCTCAGCCATCTGGATGGTGTTGCTAGAGGGGAGATTTTAGACCCATTTCTAAAAATGCCTTGCTGGTAGTTGATGGCCAAGAGTCAGCTCCTCCTGAGGGAGGCAAAGGAGGAGAAAGGCTTGGGCACAGGCAGCCTGCTGGGGACTGACCTGCTCCCCTAGAATCCTAGGCTCCCTTCCTCCCCCTGTCCTTCCTTCCCGTGTTCTCCTCTCCTTCCCCCTCCTTTTTCCCTTCCCCAGATTAGCAGCTCTGAGAAACAAAGGACGCGAGTTCTCCAGGCATCAGCGCCCAAGCCCCGCGCGGCAAGCAGCCTCCGGTGGGGGAAACCTGGGCTCCCCCGCGGCGCGTCCCCTCCCGACCGCCCCCGCCTCCCGCGCGCGCCCGCTCGCGCCCTCCCCGCTCGCCTCGCGTCCTCCCCCACCTTCGCGGCGCTGGGAGGAAGGCGCCCGGCTCAAGATGGCTTTAGTCGGGCTCTGCGCCCTGCTCGCCTGCTGCTGGGGGCCGGCGGTGGTGCTGGCCACGGCAGCGGGCGACGCGGATCCCTCCAAGGAGCTGGAGTGCAAGCTCAAAAGCATCACGGTGTCGGCGCTGCCCTTCCTGCGCGAGAACGACCTGAGCATCATGCACAGCCCCTCGGCCTCTGAGCCGAAGCTCCTCTTCTCGGTGCGCAACGACTTCCCGGGAGAAATGGTCGTGGTGGACGACCTGGAGAACACGGAGCTGCCCTACTTCGTGCTGGGTGAGTCCCGGGGAACGTCGTGGCGGCCTGAGGCGCTGGCCGGGCACCCCCACCCCCCACATTGGCTCGCTCTACCCACCCACAGGCCGGCGACCTCCCCTCCCCCACTCCCACCTCGCTGGATCCTCCCCCTACCAAGCGTTCTCCACACCCACTTGCAGGCTAGCGCCTCAGTGCACCTGGCTTCTTCCCACATCCTACCTGGACGCTGGGCCCTCAACCTCCCTCAGCTGCCCTGACTCAAAGGAACAGGTTGCCAGTCTCTCAGAAACCTCTCCCAGCCCTGACCTCCCAGCTCTCATTCAGGAGCACATGGACAGCACTTATGTGCCGCTACCAGCGCAGCTACCATAAGCCTTTCTCCGGACTGCCTGGCCACATGCTCAGTCCTTCCCTTCACACCCCTTGGATACTCCACCCGCAGCATTTCCTAGGGGAGTAGGAGACAGGCATCCCTTTGTCACCTTGCCAGGCATGTGCAGGCCACCTTGCACTGGCTGGATCTCTGGTCTTCACTTTTTGAGAGCTCCTTTCTGTCACCAGGTACTGACTGAAACTCTTTGGCCTTCCTTCAGAACACTCAAGTTTCTCATACCCCTGGTGTCCATCCTGGCATGTCCTACCTTCATACCTACATATATAACAGCCATGTCCACATCTCCATGCCACCTCACAATTCCATGGATAAAGAAGTCATCCAGCCGAACTCCATTGATACTGGCATCCTCTTTATTCTCCAGGACACCTTAGATAGGCCTAGACATTCCTGCATACCTGGCTCCCCAGCAAGAGGCTTCTCCTTCCTTCCTTTGTCTGTTTACATATCTCTCTTGGTGCCTCTGTTTTAATTTTCCTAGGCCACACAACTCCTTCAGGTACTGGAAACTCTACCTCACTTCTAATCCCCAACCCCCTCTCCACTTCCAAGTTGCAAAGGTCTCTGCAGCAACTTTGCAGAGGTTCATGTGACTTCGTTTAACCAGAATTTCCTTCACTTTTCCATGCGCACGTGCAGCTCTCACCCTGCGCACGTGTAGCTCTCTACTATGCAATCCATTTCTTTAGGGATGGTGTAAGTCGTTCTTATTTTGCCCAGGAGAGAATTCAGAGATAACCACAAGTGAGTCTCTAGATTCAAAAACAAATAATGCAAATGTTTAGGAGACTGTTTTAGCTACTTAATGCCCTACCAACTAGGGCTCACTTTGCAGGGACATGGCCTCCTGATGGCCACATGTAGGTTAGAGCTACAAGTAGAATGTTATTCAACATCTTCTCATGCTCTTTCTTCACAAGAGATATCTTCACACTGAACACATCAAGAAGTGGGTGAGTAAATCTTCACTTCCCACCCATGTGGAAGAGCTATTTCTGAAATTGCCTGGCCTTTGAAAAGTTGGTTTACAGTTCCTGGAGTGCCGCTCAGGCAACCCTATTAAGAACACCTACGCTCTTGATGGCATTATTTATTTTTGCATTAAAAATGTACTCATAAGATAATGAGAACTAGGGACTGACTGGGAATAATGTAGACATTGGTGGATATGCTGCTCATTACAGTGTGCAATTGCTGGTTATTCAGTGGATGTAAATTTCATGCCAAAGTCCTGCTGATATGCAAGTACAATCTGTTCATCATAGTGCATAAGAATGAGTATAGGGAGTTATGTGTTTCTAAAGAGCCTGTTTTTTGGGCTTCACATGCAGTGTTTACTGTGTTGAAAGGGACATGAGTGATACATGAAAAAAGGGAGATTAGACTAGCAAATATTCAAAATTCCACTTCCTTTTTTTGCAGAATCCCAAAGCTAGGGCCTAAAACCATGATGTGCCTATTAGGATCCAGTGTGCACAGCAAAAGCCCAGATGTTAAAGAATGGGTTTCCTGCACCTCTGTGCAAAGCTGCCCACTGCAGCACCCTGCTGGAGTTGCTATGGTAACCTCCTGCAACTTGGCATTTATACACAGGAACAGACGCTCTCTCTCTTACTTTAGAGCCAGATGCACTTGCTAAATGCATTGATTGTCCACCACCCTCCCAGCCAATTGGGGGGGAGGGGTGGTATTAGAATCAGAGATGAGCTGGTACCTGTTCCTTTTGGCCCAGTATTCCCAGGGGAGTTGGAGTGAATCTCTCCTTGAGTGGTGGGGCAAAGCTGGGCAGAAAGGGAAAGGAATCCAAATTCATGGAATGTAGACTCAAGTGTAGTTGCTTTTGAAGTTAACTTTTGTGGACCTGGATCCTGCCACTTATAGCCAATAGTAAGGGCTGTGGTGACTTAGATTTTGAGCTTTCCTTACTTGTATCTCTGGAACCTAGTTTGCTTGTATCCCCTGGAAAAAAAATCCGAATTAGTCAATCCTGGGAATTTATTGCGCACTTACTTGCTGGGCACTATTAAGACATAGGAGTTAATTAAACAACTAAAAGATTCCCACCCTCCGGTCTTCTCTAGTCAGTGGAAACACAGACTGAGATGCTGTAAGAGCTGCAAGTAAGAACACCTGATTGTGTGTATAGGAAGGTTGAGGAAGGAGATACTTGCATGATTAGGTTAGACACCATGAAGGCATGAGCTTGACTAGGGCCCTTGACCAAAATCAGACCCTTTGGCTTCCTTTCATCTCCAGGATCAAGTTCTGCCACTTCAGTGAGGCAGACGAGGGTCTTCTTTCAGCTGCAACCAGCTTCTCCAGCCTTACTCCTTCAAGCCTGCTATGGCCTTTCAGGACTCTCTCAAGACTTGGCACATGCTGTTCCTTCTGCCCAGAATGCTTTCCCTGCCTTCTCCACTTGGCAGTCAGTCATCCATTCTTCTTCTAAACCTGCGCCCATGTCACATCTCTATGAAGCCTTCCCTCCCCTCCAAAGCAGTCTTTGTCCACTTCTGTGCTCTATGCGTGGATTAAACAACACAGATGATCGGAATTAAAGGCAGATTTGATTTGGTTTGGCTTGGGATAAGGTGAAGCCATTTGACATCATGGAAAACAGCTGCGTAAAGGATGGTGGTGGGCGTGAAGGCGGGAATGGCGTGTGTATGGCGGGGATGGAGATCAGCCTGTGGTAGGAGAGCGGGAGGATGGCACCTGGCTCCGTGGAGTGGGGCGTGGTTCTCCCCGATAAAACCAGGCTGGGAGGCTGATGACGCAGAACGCGGGGCAGCCGACTCCCAGCGGCCGTTGCGGCAGCACCGACGCCATCTTTCTTGTCGGATAATCCGGAGCGGGCCGCGGAGGAAGGCGTGGCGGAGGCTCCTGTTGTCCGAGGTAAGGTTGGCAAACTGTGGTGCTAGGGGCATATGCGACTTCCAGGTGTGCTTTGCTTGGCTACATCGTTGTAAAGTGTTTTGAATCTGAACGTTTTCAGTCGAGGCAGGCTGTGCTTCTCACAAACACGGGCTGCCCCGTGGCCGGGCCTGTCCTTGGTGGCACTTGGGCTGGCCGGCAGGGCTGAGTGAGGTAGCCCACACCTCTGCCTCAGCAGTGCTGTACAACTCCCTACGCAGTGGTTCGCAACCTTCTGGCCCTTTAAATACAGTTCCGCATGTTGTGACCCAACCATAAAATTATTTTCGTTGCTACTTCCTAACTGTCATGTTGCTACTGTTATGAATCGTCATGTAAATATCTGATATGCGGGATGGTCTTAGGCGACCCTTGTGAAAGGGTCGTTTGACCGCCGAAGGGGTCGCGACCCACAGGTTGAGAACCGCTGCCCTACAGCCTCATACGAGAACTGTAATTTCGCGTTTAAGATATTTAGATACATAAGCCCTCTGCCCCTCTCAGGAGAATGTAAAAGTTTGTCCGGGTTAGTCAGGGAACGTCTCCTGTGTCAGCCTCACTGTTGTACCTCGGTTTTCAAAACAGCGCTCACTCCCGTGTTGGGGCCACGTTTGATTGCGAGACCACTGGCTGGCCTGCAGGGTGGCCTCCACACGCGAGGGCGATTTCTGTGCTGTGACAGGGCATCACGGACCGTCTTATTACTACGAGAAAGGGCTGCGCCTCCGCTTCAGCCCCAGCTACCGAGCTTGCGCATGCGTGAAGCTGAGTGAGGGACGCTTGCTCTCGGCCTTGGGGCTGAGCCTCAGCTGTCAGGGTTTGATGGGAGAAGGTCCTCCTGAAGATAAATCAGCCCGCAGAGCTGTCGTGCGTCCCCACAAGGAAGGAACAGTCCAGTGTGGTGGTTAAAAGAACAGGCGTTGAAGACAGATCCGGTGTCAGCTCCCGGCTTTTCCACGTATTCCAATGGAGGAGAAGAGGAAGGGTCCGAGAAGTTGAGTAACTTAGGGTCACATAGCTAACAGGTGAGGGACCCATCACTCAGACTCAGGTCAGTTCGCATTTAAGGCTTTCTCTCAGTTACTGTTTCATAGGCCTTAATTGGATGAAAGGAGTCCTGGCAACGGTTAGAACAGGGAAAGCACACTCACCTGATTTGGATAGAGGAGTCCCTTTGAATATCTTTGCCCACGGAGTGATTGCTCACACAAACCTTAATGCAGCACAGGTGTGTAAGTATCGAGAAATACCTAAGTTAGTCTACTTCCCTCTGCAGAATTGGGGAGTTCTTATCTTATTTGCCTTTTCCGCGTTTGGGTAGCCATGTTCCATGGTGTGTTAGCACCCACAGTTGTGATATGTGGGTGAAGTCGCCGTGTCCAGTGCTCTTCTTAGAAGGGCCCATGGAAATGCAAACTGGGAATCCAGGGAGGATGCTCCACTGTCAAATGGAGTCATTCCGGAGTTGCTGTCGTTCTAGCTCCTTCCGCAAGGCACTGACCTTGGTATTCGGTGGCCTTGTTCTTGGAACCCACTGTCAGAGGCCAGTGCAGGTGCAGAGGAGCAGTTACCCAGCTTTCCCATTGGCTTTGAATGTAATATCAGACAGAGTCTTACTTAGTGGTGAGCTTTAGCTTAACAGGAAGCATCCCTAGCATTCTTTTTCACCCATCTCTCCATTTGAAAAGAATCTTTACAGTTTGTTTTCCCTCCTTTGTTCTCAGCTACAGTGAGCTGCCTAGGTTAACAATACTGGTAAACAAATTTGTATAGAGTGCCAGCCCATCAAGACAAGGGAGGATGAATGGTAGCAATCTTCACTGAGGGTCTGCAGAACTTAAAATCACTCATACTAGCAGAATGCACTAATTCATAGTGTTATTATTTTATGGTTTCTCTACAGAAATGTAGATTTTTTACATCAAAGGAATTTTGAATGCGGGAGTGATGAATTTTACAACAATTCAAATGCTCTTCTAGATATACTGATAAATGACTTAAATTCAAGTCATTGGCATTTTTCAAGGAAAAATGAAATACAAGCTTAATTTCTTAGGGAAAATTAAGGACCTGTTTTATAGAGCTTATGTCTTCCGTCCTCCCTCCCTCCCTCTCTGTTTTCCTTCCTCTCTTCCACTCTTTTCCTTTCTTCCTCTTTCCTCCTTCCTTCCTTACCTTCTTTTTACGAATGTAATTAAACCAATCTTAGATTAAGGCCAGTTCACAAGAAGAAAACTTGGCACCTTTTCAGCAGGAAAATGCCAAGTCTTTATTTCTTCCCCTTTACACCAAGTTCAAATATATACATACAGATGGCAGAAAAATCACTATATTGAGCAAGTTAATCTCCCAGGACAAGTTAAGGCTTATGGTAATTTCTCATGTACCACAATTCAGCATCTATCACCCTATTTTTATTACAAATATGGAATAGTCATTTTCTAATCACATTCAGTTTAAAACTGTGAGAAAAAAAAAAAACAAAGCACCTCTATTGATCCCTAGGTTCCCAAGGAACCAAATTTGGAAAAAGTAAATCGTTGCCAATGGTGATCTAAATTGACATGGCAACTTTTGTAAACAATTTGGCATTGTAAATAAAGTTGAAAGCATGCATGCCTTATAACCCAGCAATTCCACTTCTAGGTGTTTATTATACTGGAATTCTTACATGTGTACACAAGAATATTTGTAGCAACATTGTTGGTCACAGCAAAGCGTGGAAACAACCTAATGTCCATTAACAGGAGTCTGGACATGTACATGGTGTTACTGTCATCCAATGAAACATCATTCAGCCATGAAAATAAATGAGCTGTAGCCACATATACCAACATGGATACATGTCACACTGTCATGTTAAATGAGGATAAGCTACTATCTGAAAAATACATACAGTACAATTTCATTTATATAAAATTCAAAACAACAAGACATTGTTCAAAGACATCCAAACGTGGCAAATTTTTATGAAAAGCAAGGAAGCAAGAAATGCAAAATAAAGGATGGCGTTATGTGTGGTGGAAATGGAAGATGATGTGAAGGGGAGGGAAAGAAGAGGGACTTCAAACATTCTGGCAGTTTTTTGATTTTGCTTTTTAAAAAAAATTTTTTTTATAAGTTTCAGATTTACAGAAAAATTACAAAGATAGTACAAAGAGTTCCCATAGACCCCAAATCCAGTTTCTCCCTTTATAAACATTTTACGTTTAGTATGATACATTTGTTACAATTAAAGAACCAATATTGATATATTATGAATAATTAAGTCCATGCTTTATTCAGATTTCCTTAGTTTTTACCTGATATCCTTTTTTTTAAAAAAATATATATTTTATTGATTTCAGAGAGGAAGGGAGAGATAGAAACATCAATGATGAGAGAGAATCATTGATTGGCTGCCTCCTGCACGCCCCCTACTGGGTATCAAGCCTGCAACTAGGCATGTGCCCCTGACAGGAATTGAACCCAGGACCCTTCAGTCCACAGGCCGATGCTCTATCCACTGAGCCAAACCAGCTAGGGCTACCTGATGTCCTTTTTTTGTTGTTCCAAGATCCCATCTAGTATACCACATTAGTTGGTTAGCACCTCTTCTTAGGAGTGACTTGCCTGTGACCGTTTCTCAGGCTTGATTTGATGACCTTGACAGTTTTGAGGAGTTCTGGTCAGGTATTAAAGTCACTCTTTCCCTCTTTGTCCACACTGTACTTTTTGAAGGATATTATTATGTGTAGTCCATACCAAAGGAATGGGGAGTTAAGGTCTACCTTTTTAAAAAAGCATCTACATAACTTATATTGAATTATTCTACATGAGAGAATTATCTATTATCCCCCACTAATTTATTTATGTAATCATTTATTTGTATCATGTGGACTCATGAATATTTATTTTATATTTTGGATTATAACCCAATACTACTTTATAGATTTCAATGCTCACACTGTTCCAGCTTTGGCTAATGGCAGTTCTTTCCGTTGACTTCTGTGTCTCTGTGACAGACCCTCATTAGTGTGAGTTTTTGTTTTTTAGAGCACTTTGTTACTGTGGATCAGGACAGGCTGCCCCAGGTTACTTTGTATATTGCCTGCCCAGGTCCTAGAACCAGCTGTTTCTCCAAAGGGCCCTGATTCTTTTAATTGATGAATAGTATTAGAAACCAGATCAGGGGTGGTGGTGGTGTTTCTAGGCTCCCCCAACTGACAGAACAAGGAAATATGTGTGTGTGTACTAACTCATACACATACCTATAAATATTTCTATATGTAACCATCTGTATATAGAGTAAGACAAACATTAGTTCATACTGATATCTCCAGCTCTAATCTGTTATCTAATTATCATGACCTAATTTTCATTATCTAACGTATTGTTTAATTCATGAATCATACTAGCCTCCTCCCCTTGCTCTGCTCATTCCAACAGTGAGAAATTTGGTTCTCACTACCTTCCATCTGTTTATTCTATTGTTCAATTCCCCTATGCATCTATAGCAGTATCAGAATTGTTTGCCCATTCCCCATGAGCAAAACTTTATTAGAGTGCAATTCTTACGTACAATCCTGCTCTTAAGGACAGGGATATGTTCTGAGAAGTGTGCCTTTAGTCCTTGTGTGAACATCCTAGAGTGCACGCACACCAACCTAGATGGTTTAGCCCAGTGGTTCTCAACCTTCCTAATGCCGCAACCCTTTAATACAGTTCCTCATGTTGTGGTCACCGCCAACCATAAAATTATTTTCGTTGCTACTTCATAACTGTAATTTTGCTACTGTTATGAATCATAATGTAAATATCTGATATGCAGGATGTATTTTCATTGTTACAAATTGAACAATTAAAGCATAGTGATTAATCACAAAAACAATATGTAATTATATATGTGTTTTCCGATGGTCTTAGGTGACCCCTGTGAAAGGGTCGTTCGACCCTCAAAGGGGTCGTGACCCACAGGTTGAGAACCGCTGGTCTAGCCTATGACACTCTTAGGCTATGTGATAGAGCCTGTTGCTCTGTAGGGGAGGAAAATAATTTTCCCTTTATCTTTCTGGATTCTTGGCTGTGACCTCCCTTTAATAAAAGACAGATTGACCTGAGAAAAACAAAAATTTAATAACATTTGTACCTTCTGTCAGCTCTATATTTTTGAGATCCATTTATGTCACTCTTACTATTTATACCGATTCATATGCTTATCTGTATTGTTTTATTGAAGCTCTGTAGTTTTAATAATTGGTAGGACTAGTCACTCTTTGCTACTATTCTTTTTTGGAGTTCTAGCCATTTATTTTCATGTAAACTTTCCAAGAAATTTGTCTAGTTCTAAAAAAAAGCCAACAAACAAGCAAAAATAAACAACAAAAAAGCAAGAATAACAAAAACGTGTTATTTTATTCAAATCCTGTTAAAATTTTAAATTAAGGAATAATCTATTTCTTACGATATTTAGTTTTTCTGTTTAAGAAGCAGTACATTTGTATTTGTTGAAGTCTTTTAGTCTGCCTTTTAGTAGAGTTTTAAAGGAATATATTTTTTCTCATGCAGTGCTTGTATGTTTATTGCTAGATTTAATTTTAGGTATTTTATTTTTTGTGATATTGTAAAAGGAGTATATTCTTTTTATAGATATATTCTAAATGATTACAGTTTGTGTATATGAAAGCTGTTGATGTTTATGTGTTAATTTTCAAACCCGCTATCTACTGAGTCCTCTAGCTCTCAGTATGCTTCAGTTGGTGCTCTTGGATATTTTAGTTATGCAGACATATCATATGCAAATACCATTTTATATCTTCCACTCAAGTGTTTATACTTCTAATTTTATTCTCTTGTCTAATTACACTGGTAGTAACTCCAGTACAATGTCAAATACGAATGTGATGACGTGGATTATTGTATTTTCCTGACTTAATGGTAACAAACCTGCTGTCTTGATATTATGAGAATGGATTTTGGGTTAAAAGAGATAAAAAGTATCATGTTAAATAAGAATTTCGTGTTTTTTGTTACCAAAAATTATTTTTTAATTAAAAATATTTTTTTCAATATTTATAATCATATTTAGATTTCTTAAAAGGATGAATTGTATAAGTAGATTTCTAGTATTGAACTTTGCATTCCTGAAACAACCCTCACTAGGTAAATGATGAATTATTTCTGCAATATGCTGTTGGATTCTGTTGTATTAATATTTTGCATCAATATTTCTATGTGAAGGTAGCCTTATTGTGTGTGTGTGTGTGTGTGTGTATATGTATATATCTGTGTGTGTGTGTGTGTATCTTTGTCAGGATTTGGTAATAATTTTACATTTACTTCCTAAAAATAATTTTCAAGCTTTTCTTCTTTGTTTCCTCTGGATAATTAAAATAGCATTGAAATTACCTACAGAGTGTATAATCTCAGCCACTGCACTACCCACTGTGGTGCATGGAATGGCTGAATTCAGAACTGGTTCCTTAGTAAGCAATGAGCCACTAAATCAGACAGGATCATAGGAAATTCTTTCCAGAGAAAATGGTCTACATTGAGATTAAAGGATAATGGGCTTAGTTGGGTAAGCATGGGGGTTCTGAGTTTTGGGGATAAATTATGAGCTCTAGTCTAAGGAAGCAGGGAGTAGAAGGCATAAAAACCAAAATGTGTGAAAGGATGCAAGAAATAGTCAAGCATTTACACTTTGCGTAAGACCTTGCCTCATACTTCACCTTAAAAATTGAAACTAGCAGACATAATTTGTACACACCCTCAACTTCCAAACTTGTAGACCTACCTCCAACATTCATTCTTACCTTTTCATCTCCAACTGCCAATACTTTATAAAATTCAACAATACTATATTCAAAATAGTATTATTACATATAATCAACATGTAATTATTAATGAAACATTTTAAATTCTTTTTGTTCTGTCTTCTAAATCTAGGGTGTATTTTATACCTATAGTGCATCTCAGCTGACTAGCCACATTTCAAGTGTTCAGTAGCCACATGTGGCTGCTGGCTACTGTATTGGATAGCACAGATAAGTAATTGTAAACAAACTTACCAGTTTGATTCCTGGTCAGGGCACATACCTGGGTTATGGGCTCAATCTCTAGTAGGGGGCATGCAGGAGGCAGCTGATAGATGTTTCTTTCTCCTCCTCCCTTTATTTCTCTCTAAAGTCAATAAAAATATATTTATAAAAGGAACTTCCCAGTGCCTTGAAACTACAACTAATACCCAAACAGTTTAAAATCACTCGTGGCAACTTGCGTAGTTTTCTGAAGCCAACTTCAGTGCCTTATAGAGAGGAGGTACTCAAAGTTTATTTTTCTAATTACGTTATTTTTGTTCGCTCAATTCAATTTCTATACTTATGTAGATATGGTCAGAATGCCTCATTGTAGTAATGACTCATTTTGTTAGTCATGAAACAAAATATTCCATGTATTTTATACTTTGTTTCTCAGAAATGAGAACTATTTTAAGAATGTGTTTTTACATAAGAAATTTGTAGTTTGAAGGATATATTCATTCATAGCACTCTCGGGGGATAGTAACAGCATCTATTAAGGCAGACGTGACCCTGTGAACCATCTCTGGGCATGTTCTGCACAACTGTCTAATATCCATTCATTGGTGTGTTTCTAATGAGAGTTTAAGTAAAATAAAAAAAATACTCTAATAAGAATTGATTTATAGTTTATTTCACATTTTATCCCTTATATAGTTCAAAAATATACTTTGAAAAGTAATGGAAATTGATTTTGATTAGTATACTATGTTTTATCAAGGCCAACTTTGAAAAAAGAACTTCAAAGAAATATAGACAGCATTAAAAATAAATATTTTATTGCTGAAAAAAAAAGAATGTGTTTTTATAAGATTTGCTAAAATTTTTCATCACACAATAGTTTTTTTTTCCTTCTGCCAATACTATTTGAGTAGCTGCTAAGTACTGGTCATAATAGTAGGCTCTGGGGATATTACCAGAAATAAAAAAATATACAACTCTGTCTTCACAGTATCAAGAATTCTTCCTCTTCTGGGGCCTCACTGTGTCTATCATTTCTCTCTTCTAGATATTTACTTTTCTTTCCCCTTCTTTTTCCTAGACCTTTCCCTGCAGCCTATAGATATATATTCATGTTTCTCCTATCTTAAAAAGACTGTTCGCTTACCTGTGTATACCTCTTAGCCAGCACCTTATCTCTCCCTGTTCACAGTGGCTTTTGACTTCTTGTCTACTTCACTGCAATGAGGTTGCCTTTGACCCCCAATGTTAAGTCTAAGGAACACTTTTTTTAAAAAAAAAAATATTTTTATTGATTTTAGAGAGAGGAAGGGAGAGGGGGAGAGAGATAGAAACATCAATGATGAGAGAGAATCGTTGATCAGCCACCTCTTGCATGCCCCCCTACTGGGGATTGAGCCCACAACCCGGGCATGTGCCCTTGACTGAAATCGAACCCGGACCCTTCAGTCTGCAATTGGACGCTCTATCCGCTGAGCCAAACCAGCTAGGGCTCTAAGGAACACTCTTATCTCATCTTAAAGGCACACTGTGGCATTTGCCACTGCTGATCTTCCTTGAAATTGTCTCCTCCTTTCCTTGGGTAATGCACAACCTCTTCAAGGTAAGAGGATACTTTGTAAAACTGAAAGAAATCAAATGTGGCCGGGCATAAAAATAGAGTCCTCCCCAAATCAGTGGGTGGCACCTTCAAAAGCCTCGTTATTTCCCATCTTGTGATACTGTATTGACGCACAGGACCTGCTGGAGAGTGCTCAGGATTCCCAGTAAGGCATGGAAGGTACTCCAGGATGCGGTTCCTATTTCTGTAGCACCATCTCAAATTAACCTCATATTAGTTAGAACTTTTCCATTGCAAGTAAGAGAACACTTAACCATCTGATGTACATGATAAAAGGGATTCATAGGCTCAGGTCAGTGAAAGTGGTTGTCAGGCTTACTTGTATGAGGGCTCCAACTATGTATCTCTGCAGTTCTCATGACTTTGGCCCCCTCTGTGTGTGGCCTACATCTCAATACCAAATATTGAGCCTCTAGTACTTGTCTTCTTAGTAATCTTAAATGACAGAATGGGAAGAACACATAAAACATTTGCACTACAAGCTGAAGAGTGATTGTTCGAGTTACCAGCTGAATTATCTGCTGTTGTCTTATAACCACAATTTTTGCTTGAAAAAACAACTCGAAAGAATAAGCAAACTGCATTTATTCAGATTTGTGTATTTGGCCAATGTGTTCTTGAAAAGGAACATAGCGAGCTTCAAAAACAGTTGACAATATTTGTACCTAATGATAAAATCCAGGCTTTCAAGAGAAAAAAATTGAATATTACAAAAACTTATAAATGCCACAGTGAGCTTGACAGCTTTCCAATACTTACAGATGTTTCTCATGAGACCAGTAAAGATATTAAATGAAGGAGAGTTGTTGAAATTGTATAATGAAATGTGCCAACATTTGGAACATTTGTAAATCCATGAGACAATATTTTCAAAATGACTAGTGCATGATATTTCAAAACCATGCATCAGTAAAATAAAAAAGGTACATTCAGCCTAAGCTGGCTTGGCTCAGTGGATAGAGCATTGGCCTTGCGGACTTAAGGGTACCAGGTTTGATTCCAGTCAAGGGCACATGCCCGGGTAGTGGACTCGATCCCTGAATCAGTGATTTTCTCTCATCATTGATGTCTTTTTCTCTCTCCCTTCCTCTCTGAAGTCAAAAAATATATTTGAAAAAAAATAAAAAAGGTACATTCAAATTTCAAATGGATAATGGATTTTAATGAAGAGTATACAAAATGTTCACTGTATGGTTTCTGTTTCCACATTGCCACTCCCATTTAAGAGATTGCAACTTAATGAGTTTTGGTGTAGTATCAAAGAATATCCACACTTTTCTGAAATGGCTACTAAAATTCTTCTCTCTTGTAATGTTATCTCTGTGAGGCAGGATTTTCTTCATGGACCTCAGCCAAAATCTAGTCAATGCAGAAGCAGAGATGAGAATCTAGCTGTCATTCATTAAGCTGGGTATTTGAGAGCTGTAAAACTAAAAGACAGGTAACTCTTCTCATTAGTTGTTTTATCATAAAAATATTTTTTCCATAAAATATATGGTTCATGTGAATACATAGTGGATTTCTTATTATGGTTTTTAAATAAAATGAATTAAATATTTAAAACATTTTTCAGTTCTGGCTTCAAATATGGTAAACATTGATAGATATAGCCCACATAACTAAAAGCTACTTGTGATTCTCAATAATTTTTAAGAATGAAATGGGTTGCTGAGACCAAAAAGTTTGAGAACCTCTGACCTAGGTTGCGTGGCACTTCACCCCCATGGGGCCTGACCCTATATTTCAGAAAGAATCAACTAACTTTCATGTGAACATTGCAATCCGTGGTTTACATCTCTGTTACACTTCCAACAGAGTAACATTAGGTGGTATTACTGCTTTTTAAAAAAAAATTATCTTCATTGTTGAAAATATTACAGACTTCCCTCTTTTTTCTCCCCTTGATCTCTTGAACCTTGACCCCACAAGCTACAGTCTGTGTCCATGGGCTATACATATATGCATATAAATTCTTTTGGTTAATCTCTAACCTACCCCCACCCTTTACCCCTGCCTTCTCTCTGAAATTCCTCAGTCTCTTCCATGCTTCTATGTCTCTGAATCTACTTGGTTCATCAGTTTATTTTATTCCTGCTTTTTTTTCTAGACCAGCGATTTTCAACCCTTTTCATCTCATGGCACACATAAACTAAATTATTTGGTACACCAAAAACTACAGGGTGTCCTAAAAAATGTATACACACTTTGAATGACTTATAAAGTCAGAGTTTATTAACATACAGTTCATTTTCAAAATTTAAAAGAATCTACAGAAATGAATAATTTTTTTTTGTCAATGTCTTTTTTCAAACTGGTGACCTGACTGTTCTAGTCCAGGCACTGCCAATAACACAAAGCAATGGAATCACAAACATTAATAATCATCTCATTTGGAATTTGTGTGCCTTCAATTCATTGACTGTTGCCGACGAATAAACTTTATATTTTATGTATACCCATAAAAAAAGTCTAGTGACCCTTATATATAAATTTTCTTTGTTCAAAACTTAGTCTGGCTTCACCCATTATGTCAAGTCAGTTAAACCTTTAAAGGGAATAAAAATTAAGTGAGTTATCAGCTGTTAAAGTGTGTATACATTTTTGGGGACACCCTGTATATTATGTTTTTTTTGCCAATTTGATAAAAATAGGTATAATTTTGATTTATTCACACTGGACAGCTATAGTGTTGCCTGTTGTCATTTTTTAAAAATATATTTTATTGATTTTTTTTACAGAGAGGAAGGGAGAGGGATAGAGAGTTAGAAACACTGATGAGAGAGAAACATCGATCCGCTGCCTCCTGCACACCCCCTCCTGGGGATGTGCCCTGCGCAACCAAAGTACATACCCTTGACTGGAATCGAACCTGGGACCCTTGAGTCCGGAGGCCGATGCTCTATCCACTGAGCCAAACCGGTTAGGGCGACTGTTGTCATTTTTTATTCGACAGTCTAAGGGAAAAGAAGTCAGTGCTCCTGACTAAATAGGTATTGAATGTTTCAGAAATTCTTGTGGCACACCAGTTAAAAATTGCTATTGTAGTCAATGACTCTCATGCTGGTGCATATCTGATAGCCACTACTTGATGAATAAACAGAAAAAAAAGAGTGAATGAATGAAGGAAGGAATATTCCTGGTCTCCTCCTCCTACTCTAGCTCTGTTTTTGTTAATGTGGTTCCTTTGGAGGTCAGAGCTTCACACACACCCACAGGCATATGCATGCACACGTGCACACGACACAGGATAACGTCTACCACTTAGATGTACTGCGTTTAGCCCCTGCCCCTTCAGCCATGTGGGGAATTTCTAGAAGTCAGGAAGGAAACGTCATTGATAAAGAATCTCTGACACCTGGCACCTAAAGGTGCTTTTAGAGGTGCTTTTCTTTAGCCACTTTCTTCAGGATTTTGGATATGCAGTAAACCTGAAAGGCACACTGTTTTAGTTTCTTAAAGGTCACAAGGGACACTGATGGAAAGACTATGACATTTAAAGCAACTTTGGCTTATTTCCCAGGTGTCTTGAGATTAAAAGCAAGGGGGATGTTATTGTTCTAGAGCCATTTGAAAGGGTTTGAGCTACTTTTAGACAGACTCTAAATCCAAGGCATTTTCACCTTCATTTACCGCCAGAGGAATAGAACTAAAAGTTGATTTTTCTAAGGTTGCAGGTTAAAGGAATCAATGAATACTCTGAGCTTCTCAAATCTTGGTCCTGGACCATGCAATTCTGGGCATTCGACACTTGGAGACTTAGAGATTTGAGGATTTAAGGCAGTTGTTCATGGCAGATCTCTGTGTCTCCCTGAAGTAAATTACATGTCTTCTCATGGCTGGAGGTGTTGGGCTTAGGGACTGTGGCTTATACCAGTTCCCACCCCTTATCCCAAGAGTTGGAGGTGAACATCATTGCATATCTGCAGCCCATTTGCAGCATGCAGGTATGTTATGGCATACCTATTGGGAAATTATTTTCTATAGTGTCGTTGTGGGAGGGAGTTGGAATCTCATCATATCCTGAATGAATTTCTCGAATGCAATGAAAGATCACTAGTAACTTTTCTAAGCATCTGAAAACCTTGGCACCTCCAAACTGGATCAGATTGCCCCTAAACAATTGGGGCTGTTATCCACTGGGTTAAACCAGTTCAGAGATAACACCGAACAAGTTGGCTCCACTATCAGCTCTTAATTCTTTTCGGTCTCAGTTATATTTAGTCTAGTAATCTGGCATAGAGAGCACATTCCAGAATTTCTCATTGTCTCCTCAACTGCAAGTTATAGTCTGTGGGAATATGTAATAACCATAATTTCCACAGGGACTTGATACAGTTCTAGCGAAACCTAAAGGCAAAGAAACTTGATATTTCTTTTACCCGTGAGTCCTTGTTTGATGTCAGCATTGCTCAATAAATGGTAACTTATTTTGAAATAATGTTAGGTTTACAGAAGTTGCAAAAACAATGCAGAAAATGCCCCTGTGCCCTTCACCCAACTTCTCCAAATGACTCTCTTGCTCAAATGTAATGAATGATCAAAACTAAGAAATTAGCATTGGTATAAGGCTACATTTTAGAAATATAGTTTTTAAACATATATTAGGAAATATGTGGTTTAGAAAATAATAGGCATATCAAACTCGCAATTTCACTGATTTTTTTCACTAAGATTAAAGTTAAGCAACAAGTTGATATAAAATAAATTTTAATTTTAAAACATGAAAGTGACAAATTTTAGGTGGTATGTGAACATGGCAAAATTAAATTATGAAGGTACTACTTGAATGAATGACATTTAGGGGTCTTAAGTAAATGCATGATTTGGAAACATTAAGCATTTACCTCCTTTTCCTTACTACCTGGGTAGGTGCTCCTTGGATGCTGACTTCCCTGGGCACTTTCCTGCTTCTGAGTGCCACTCCTGAGTGATTTGCACTTTCCAGCCAGTCAGGGACGATGGTCAAGCCTGGCATAATGTCCCCGTACTCCAACATAGCTAAATTGACCTCCCTATAATCCTCCCATTACAATGTAGATGGATGATTATGATGGTAGTGATGGAATTTAATGTTCTTCTTAAGACTGGACATTGACAAAAACTTGGAAATGCCCATACTAGAGGGAGATTTTCGAGGGAAATGTAAAGTATCCAGTTAATGGGCTTTCTCCAATAAAAATGCAAAAACTGCTTTCATCTTCAGGTCACCATGTAAATCACACTGCCGCCTGGCAGGTTTACGTTCTCTCAGGTTCTATGCAGAGGTGATTACTCAGAACTCTGGAGCAGGGTAGCTATTTGAAGAGCTCAGATAGTCATGAGGGGCGTGCAGAAGGCCAGGAGGACTTGTGTTTAATTTGGAAGGGAATTTGCTGACCACATCTGTCTTGTGAGGTTCAGCCTTTTCTCCTCTCAGGAGTCAAAATCACTTTAAATAAGTTGTGACTCTTGAAACTCAGCCTTTATATTTCCTCCCTCCTTTCTCCTGGCTCAAAAAATCCTGATTTTCCACGCATGTTCTAATTGCCAGTGAATGAAAGCGTGGTGAGACATAGGGTTTAAATTATGGTATCCCCAATTTCATTGTCCTTACAGAAGTCAGGAAATTGCTAGATTAAATAATCACCTCCATATAGAGCTAAAGTGCTTTTTGTTACATGGTATAATTTTTGAAAAAATTTTTTAACCAAAGTCTTTCTCAAGGAACATAGATTTAATCCCACTGATTATCAGATGCTCTTGCTTTTCCCTATTTTTTATGTAAAATCTTGGACATGAAGAGTGACAGTGATGTGTAAAGGACTATTTGGTAATTGCCACTTAATAGTCTTCTGTATTTTTCTTTTATATTTTTATATTTTATATCTGCCTGGCTTTCCGGATCATTCCACATTGACTGGTATTCCACAGTAACACCAAGTCCTGGGGTGCTCCGGAATAACAGAAGAGGGAGTCTGATATATAAATGTCAGGCACATGAATTGGAGTTAACGTAGTCTTCTGGTTCTGCCTTGGCTATAATTTGCTCATTATTTTTTAAATCCTTTTCCTGGGTTTGCTTATCATGTAATCACCACTGTCAGTACAAGCATAATTTTATTTTTTTAAAATATATTTTTACTGATTTCAGAGAGGAAGGGAGAGGGAAAGAGAGATGGAAACATCAATGATGAGAGAGAATCACTGATTGGCTGCCTCCTGCACGCCCCCTACTGGGGATCATGCTCACAACCCAGGCATGTGCCCCTGACCGGAATCGAACCTGGGACCCTTTAGTCTGCAGGCCAACACTCTATCCACTGCACAAGCATAATTAAAAAAAAAAATAGAACAGCAATTTGACCACATGCTGACCACCTTGCCGAGAATTTGTAAATTTGCTAGTAATGTGTAATTATTATTACTGTTACTAGAGGCCTGGTGCACAACATTCGTGCACTGAAGGGGGTAGTCCCTCATCCTGGCCTGCACCCTTTAGCAGTTTGGGAGCCCTCAGAGGATGTCTAACTGATGTCTGTGGGGAGCAGGCCTGTGCCGGCAGTCAGACATCCTTAGTGCTGACGCGGAGGTGGGAGAGGCTCCTGCCACCAACCGACGCTGCCAGCTGTGAGCCCGGCTTCTGGCTGAGCAGCGCTCCCCCTGTGGGAGTGCACTGACCACCTGGGGGCAGCTCCTGCATAGAGCCTCTTCCCCCTGGTGGTCAGTGTGCATCATAGCAACCGGTCATTCCACTGTTCGGTGAATTTACATATTACCCTTTTATTATATAGTAGGATTATATAGGATTTTTATTGCCTCAAACAACAACAACTACAGAATAAATATGATCAAAGGGAACTGTCATCAGAGCCTGTCTGCATAACCATTAGAGCTAGGGTTCATGGTTTAAGTGGTATAACAGTCCCCCATGGTGTAACAGTCCCTTGAGGCTGTTTTTTTTTACTGGTGGACACTCATACTGTCCCCTGGATACATGAGGGGCATATAGTAAATTGGCTCATTTATTCATACTGGCTTGGCAGTGGGGCCCCCTGGAAGAGAAACAAGGAAGGTGAGAGGAGGTTTTCCCAGCTGTGTCATACCTTCTTGCTGCTCTCTGCAGACACAGTCACTGCATTTCTGTCCACTTTGGGTCTTCTACTTGGAAGGTTAAAATAATAATTATTATTAGGTAATCCTAAACACAAAAGTTTTCCCCTTCTAATAGACTTCTTGACATTCAAGAATCTAGGTTATTTCCACAATATCTCTGCTCCAGCATAGCTGTCCTCATCACTGCATCCCAAGTGTCCTTGATTTAAGTTCTTAAACTTCTGTTCAGGTCAGGTGCATTGGTCTTGACTTGGTTCATAGCATGTCTTTCTTTCTAGAATGTTCTTCTCCCTTTCTTTACCCCCTGAAATACCAGTCATTCTGCAAAGATCAGCATGAGTCCCTCTGTTTGATAAAGACCTCCCATAATTACACTATCTCACTTAGATATTTCTCATCTCGTAAGTCCCATAGTTCTTGTAATCTAACTCGCATTATTTTATATTACTTAACTCTGTGCTCTGCATTTATTTTTTCCTCTCAGCTAGATGGAAAACTCATGCATAGGAGGTACTATTTTTCTGTGTCTTTCCTTAGAGCCCTGTCTTTGTTAGCACCCAGAACAATACTCTACCCATGGCAGACACTCAATAAACAGTTAGAGAATACATGCTGGAGCCCTCATCTGCTGAGGTCTACTAAATCCTGAGCTCTGTTGATAAGTCACCCCGGAAGGGTTTTCAGTGGATTGTCCTTTCCTTCCTAGCTTTTCTGTGTGGTGAAGTGGAAAGAGCATAAACTTTGGTGTCAGAGAATCCACCACTTATCATTCAATGACCATGGCCCAGTTTTATTCAAAGCCCCTAAACATCAGCTGGCTGCCTCATCTGCATAGCAGAGATAATACTTTTCTCCTAAGATTGCAGGAAATCACTGCTGTGGGAAAGCTAGCACAGTGGTTGGCACCAAAAAGATGCCTCTTCTTGCTCCCCACTTGGACTCCACTCAGACTGCACCTTCTCCTCTGCCTTAAATCAGGTAGCTCCCAAGTGCCCCTTGTGTTCAGTTATATCCTGATTAATGAAAGCTTTCTAAGGAAGCTCAGCTTGGTGCAAACAAACTCTTCAAAACCTCCTCTAAATCTTGTGAAGTGCAGCTGTCTGAGTGCATTAGCATGATAAAACCACTCCAGGACACTGCTATTTGTCCCAGTCCAGTTGAAGAGGGAGCCATGTTGGCTCAGCAAAATGACCAAGTGTTCTAAATATATCTGAGCTCACAGCCTCTTCTTTCCATGCTTTTCCTCTCTCTCCTTTTTTAGCAGCCAGAGACTCCCCCGTAACTTCATCTGGGCCATATAACCAAAATTTGGAAGGGCCTGATATAATTAATGCTGTTTGATGGATTGGTTGAAGGTGAATGTGAATTTAGCCCGTGTGTTACCTCAACCAGCAGTTCTATATCAAGCCTTTCTGTGTTGTGGTCTAAGAAACTTTGTCCCATGAAACTTTGTCTCCAGCATCAGCAAGCAGGGAGATTTTCTGGAGCAGGGAAATTCTCCCATCCAGTCTGCCAGCTCTAAGGTTGGCCTTGATCATAAACCAAATTTGGGATTTTTAAGGTGATAGGATATGTTGGCCAGGTGGCGCATCTCTCTTCTTCCGTGATGGCTTGGCTCCTTCCTCTCCTGGGGAAAGTTGACATGGGCTGGGTTCTGACACTTGTTCAAGTGGCTGGTGGTGACTGGATAGAGAAGTGACTACTGTATCATAGGCCCCTTCCAGCCTCTGGAGGGTTCTATTCCCTGCCACTGGTACCCTGGAAGGCACCTCCTTCTTTCCTGAGTGAGGTACCTTAACCTCATTCTAAACCAGTGGTTCCCAACCTTTTTTGGCTGTGCCCCACCTAAGAACCTCTAAAATCCTGATTGCCCCCCACCCTGTGACATAATTTTTATTATTCAAAAAGTGAAGGAAGTATAGTGTAATTCTTATTATTCACGTGGAGGAAGCCTAAAAGGCCATTAACTTGGTCTAAACAAGCTTCTACAGAACATGGAATCCATGAAAGAGAAAAATAAAAGAACGAAAGGACAACTGAAGTACTGAGGAAGAATAACTAAGAAATTGTTAAAAAATAATAATACGAAGTGATATGAAGAAATAGCAAATAAAGTTTCAAAACAATAGAGAACTAAAATGCATAAATATCTAACAATATATATATACTGTATATGAAGTCCCTAGGACCATAAGAAATACAAAAAAAATAATAGTTAATATCTCATTCTTGAATTGTCCCCCTTAAAAATCAAATTGCCCACCTGTGGGCATGTGCCCCCATGTTGGGAACCACTGTTCTAAACTATCCTTATTTTCTATGCTAAGATCCATAGATTCATGTTTTATATTTTCCAATACCCTGGATGCTGTTTTAGTTAGCATTTCTTTAACAGACCTTCCACACTCTAAAAATCCTCATGATTCACAACAGACAGAATGGCACAGTGGAGAGAGTAATAGGCTACAATGCAGGAGGAGATCCAGGTTGAATTTTACTGCACAGCCATCACTGGTCCTCAGTATTCTGTAGGCCCACCTCTGGGTGCTGGGTAACCAAGGACAGGTAATACCAAGCCTGAGCCTTTACAGACCTTGAAGGCCTGTGTTCCAGCTCTGTCTCTGGATAATGTGACTGGGGTCATGTGTAGAATGATGGCATTGGAGTAGGAAAATCTAACTCCCATTCCAGCTGTAGATTTTATGAGTCCACTAGAGGCCTAGTGCACGAAATTCATGCACTTGGGGAGTGTCCCTCAGCCTGGTCTGAGCCCTCTTGCAATCCGGGAGCCGTCAGGGGATGTGTGACTGACAGCTTAGGCTCCTGCCACCTCCACTGTGCTCATCAGCTGTGAGCCTGCTTTTGGCTGAGGGGTGCTCCCCCTGTCAGAGCCCACTGACCACCAGTGGGGCAGCTCCTGCATTGAGTGTCTGCCCCCTGGTGGTTAGTGCACATTATAGCGACTGGCCGTTCTGGCATTCGGTTGATTTGCTTATTAGCCTTTTATTATATAGGGTAGGATGCCCAGTAGACCTGCCTCTAATAATTAATACTTCAAAGTGACATTTTCATACCAGAACAGCCCTTCTTGTCTGACATCCTTGAACTCTTTTCTTTTTCTCTTATGTTATTTCCATCTTAGTTAATGATAACTATGGCTGGAAATAGCCTTTGATGAGCACCTCTGCTCTTCAGTAAGAGATGTTTTCCATTATTAGAGGTTGTCTCTGTTCCCCTTGGTTTCTCCTCTCTGAGTCATGTACCTCCCTAGCTTCTTCCTCCATCTTCACCAGCCCCTCGACTTGCATGTGCCATTAAAAATTCTCACATAATCATTTTCAATTCCTTAACTGCAGAAACCAGATATTTCCATTTTCATGTGAATAGCATGCAGCATAGGGCTACAGAATGAGAAAGAGAAGAATGATTTATTATTGTTTGACTAACCCCTGGGTAGGTAAACACTGTCACTATGTACATTTAGTCATGTTACAATCCCCCAGTGCATCCAAGAAGGGAGGTTTGTCTAAAACCATGGTTTAATACTTCTTATAATACTGAAAAATATCTAAACACTATTCTGTTGGGACACTTAACCAAATGCAATAAGACTAAAGACCCTCAGGTAATCCAGTTAAGATATGTTCAAAAAAAGACATTCCACATGAGAATAGCCATGAGGACTGCAGCAATGACTTCTGAGGCATAGGAGGCCTGCTGTGTGTGAGATTTACTTTGATGACAAATTTCAGCACAGTGTCAGGCCTCTTAATGGGCAACAGTGATTCTTATTCAATAGGAGAGGTTATTTAGTCTGGCATTTGTTTTTGCTTTATTTTATAATTCTCAAGTTAGAACTGATGAATCTCTATACACCTGTAATAAAATGTTCTCGCACAATGCTTGTAAAACTTTAATGTGCATGCAAATCACCTGGGGACATATTAAAATGCAGAGTATTTTTAAGTCCTTCTGGGGTGGGCACCCAACATGTCACATTTCTAACAAGTTATACATGGTGTTTCTCTCTCTCTCTCTCTTTCTTTCTCTCTCTCTCTCTCTCTCTCTCTCTCTCTCTCTCTCTCTCTCTCGGCCATGGATACCCTTGGAGTAACAAGGTTTTACAATGTTAAAACTGGAAAGTATTTTTAAGGTTATTTAGCCCAAGTATGTATGTCACAAATAATGCAAGTGAGACCTGGAGACTCTAGGGCTATCACGGACGGAGTGTGGTGACCAGATGTCCATGCTCAGGATAGTCTTCCCCCTTCCAACCTTGCTGCACAGTCTTTGGCAAATCACATACTGTTGATGAGCCTTGGGTTTCTCTTTTTAGAAACATGTGGCCTCTGGTCCCTGTGCATTCTGTCTTAGCCAGGTGTCATTTCCTTCAAGCTTCTGTCATTTAGCTTTGGATACTGATGGTCACCACTACTCATAACTCTATTTCTGTTGCCTTCTGCCTCTAGGGGATGAATCTTGGGAATGCAGGGAGTGGGCTGAATAGGCAGAAGACGGCTGGGGACTGATGATGGGGCATCGGCAGGATAAGGAGGTGCCATGTTCATTTGGTGAGCGCACCTCTTTGAGATGGGCTCTGACCTTGCTCACAAATGAATCCCAGCACCCATTATGCTGGCTCAGGGCCACTACTGATGTGATGAGAGGCATAGAGCTTAATGTGAACTGGTGTTCCTCGCTGCTGAGACACGGGCATCAAAACCAAAGCAGCGTCCTGTGGCAGACAGCACACCTATCTACCCCTCTGCATGTGGCAAAGGTTCTCAGAATCATAGGGATGCCACTTCTATTAATACTCCATTGAACGGCGATAGGGCCCAGGGAAGGAAGGATGAGGAGACCTACACCATTGTGCACTTGACCCTCTTCATCATTCATCTGCTGTAATGCCTTTTAAAACTGGCATCTTACTGCTTTTTAGGTCATTCTTACAACTAACCACTATGATTAGCTTTGGACATCCCTCTGGGAATTCCTAAGGCATTTCTCACAAGTCATTCAAAAATAATGATTATACCTGTTCTCACAGAATGGTTCTTATTGCTCAAGTTTTACCCCTCTCCTATATACATTCTTACCACTTCCTCTTTGCATTCTGTAGTAGCATCCAGTGAAGCCATTTTTAAAACTTGAGGGGAAAAAATCAATATTTTAAGCAATAAAAATCCATTGTTTTTCACAGACTTTTTCTTTGAGGATTTTTGCAAGCATCAGACAATACATGTCCTTCGTATTCCTTTAAAGTATGAAAGAGGGTTATTCTTTTCCATTTTGAATAACAGTGAGACTGACACATAGCCATTGAACATTGGCCTAAAGTCACTTTTGTGGTTGGTGGGGAGTGGTCCCACAACAAGAACAGAACCAGGTTATCTGGTTGAAAGTCAGACCTTGTGTGATTCTCAACTCCAGTGAGGTTGCTCCCTGTAGTATATTAGGCAGGACTCCAAGGGTGGGAGCCCAGTGTCTCTTTAACAAGATCAGGACTGTAAGAGCTGATTACACCTGCAGGATGGAGCAGGAGTGGATAATGAGTGGCAAGGAGGTCAGCTAGGTGCTCCTGCTTCCCTGGCCCGCATTTCAGAAGCAAGAAGGCACTCAGTGAAATGAAAATGTAACCCAGTTAGTGTTGATGAAATGACATTCTTACGTTTGCAATCCATTAGTAATCTGTGCATTTCAGTGCTCCTTGGAAGCACAGAGGCCAGCTACATACATGGAATGATGGATTTAGTAGGTGTTAGAGCAATAGATTGGAATTTGTGGGTCCAGAGATTGGTGCCCTCAATTCTGCTACTGTTATCTGTAATCAATAAATGTTTTCAACTCACAATCTCTGGGAGACTGCTATGGACACAGCACAGTCCTAGGCACATATGGTTTTGTCCCTCTAGCATCTGATACACAGTGGGTACTCAGAATAAGTTCTTGACTCAATCAGTGTGTGAATGAGTTAATGTATAAACCAAAGCCAATGAGATCTGTTCTTACACTTATACAGCTCTCAGAAGTTTGTCGTCTATAGCAAGTTAGTCCCATTCTTGTGTCTCATTTTCTCCACCTTAAAAAAACTTAGACTTTTACAGGGCTAACTTGTGATGAAATCATACCTTCTGACCCTTTGGATAAGTAGGAATGTTTTGCTACAAATTATTGTTAATGTTTATGTCCTCACATTAGCTGGACTAAAGATAGAGTAATGAGTTTCATCCTTGTTCTTGTGACATTCAGTGTGCTACTGTATTAATCATGGGATATAGCCCTCATTCCTTCCCCATCATTATGCTTTGACCATCTATATCCTTGCTTTACCCATCACCTATTAGTGAGAAGAGAGGCAATGATGAGGTATTTGGGATTATAGGACATTTATGCTTACAAGGCACCTGGATTTTGTGCCATGTATTTTGGTAGGTAGAAGGCAGTTTGTTTCAGTCTAAATATATATATATATATCAACCCCTAATGCTTGGACTTTGTACCAAGACCCTGTTTGAGCTCCATCTATGGGTCATTGCTAACCAGTTACTTAACTTATCTGAGTCTAGGTTTTCTTTGCACCCTGGGGAAATTTAGAAACAGTGAATTGACTAGCACATGATTGTTGATTATAGCTCCTCTTATTCTAGTGATTACTTAGGTCATTACTTAGTGGTATCATTGCAGATACCTCAGTTGGACAACTAAGGTGATATGTGTGCTAAAAACAAGATCCAGCAGGGTGGGTACATATGTGCATGACTCTAGGATATTAGGGGCACCCTAAAAGCTATCTTTAAAAGTATATTGTGTGATCAATTGTGCTTTAGGAACTAACCTGAAAGGATTGTTTTTCTTGGAGGATCTGACCCATCTAGGTAATTGAGAGGGAGAACACCGACATTGGGGTATCTCCCTTATCTTTATACCCCCTTCTCACTCTGGGTATGACTATCCATTAACACCTGTAATCCTCCTTGGGATCTGTAAAGCAAAGTATGTGATTCCAGGTCTTCCATGAATAGCTCTGTTGGTGTAATAGAAGTTCACATCTGTTAAGCACAAGCAGTTTGCTCATTGAATGCTAGAACATATATCAAGACAGTTTACATAGAATTACATTAGCTTTGTTTTTCCACTGGGCCTTTGGCATCTGGGATCCCAGCTGTCCCCCAGCTTGTGCTTGGGCCTTGGTGGGATTCTGGATTATTGTTTCCAAACTACTGTTTTGGATGTTCTGTTAAAAGTATGACCTTGGGAATGGAGGGCGGTAGAAGAAGGGAAAGAGGATAAACAGTGATGGAAGGAGACTTGACTTGCTGATAAACACACAATATAACATACAAATGTTGTATTGTAGAGTTGTATTCCTGAAACCTGTATAGTTTTATTAACCAATGTCGCCCAATCAATCCCATATAATAAAAGCCTCATATGCAAATTGTCCCTTCGACTGGGAGTTCGACCGGGAGTTCCACTAGGGGGCGGGGCTGGCCGGCCAACCGCAGGAAGGGAGGCCCCGGCCAGCAGCCTCCAGGGACCCAACCTGTGCACGAATTTCGTGCACTGGGCCTCTAGTTTAAAATAAATAAAGTATGATCTTAAGAACTGAACTCCTGCTACTGTGCCTGAACTATCCTGATGAGTGGACTTAGATGCTGGGGTCAGCAGGGTCATGTGGGTGTTGCCCCAGAGTCACAAGGCCATCCCAGCAAAGCCACCGCATGGGGAAGGGATACTGTCACCTTTCCTCTGTGGTGACTTCATTTGCTCTCTATCTCTAGTTGGTGATTATTAAGTCCAAATGGAAGCTAGCGATTGGCAGACTGGAAGGCAGACCTGAGTCTTAGCCAAGATAAGAATCCCCTTTTCTATTCAAAGGAAAGGAGTTAGTCAGATTGTATTTTTCTTTCTGTGTTCACATGTCTTAAGAAATGCAATACTTTTCCGATGTCCTTCAATTGTATAGGTAATATCTGTTTCCAGTCTTTGTGTCAGAAAAAAAACAGGAAAGCATAGAGAGAAGAAAAATCACTGTTAACCTCACCAACCAGAGGGAACCCTGTTGACACGAAGGTGTGGTCCCTTCTTTTTAAGTATAGTTTTTACATACTTGAAATACTATTGCATGTCTAAATTAAAATCTTGGGTTTTCACTTAAAATGTTAGTATAAACAAATTCCCCTATTATCCAAAGAAACATTGATTTTATAAAGTCTGAGAAGGCAGTGGGTGGGTATAGATGGTTTACTATTAAATTCTCAGTGCCAGCCAATATTTGTCAAATAAAATAAACAGTGATATTCTTAACATATGGATATTCAATATTCTACTGAATAATATTGACATTTGCAATTTTTTGTTTTCCTAATGCTGTGGCAGTCATTGGTATAGCAAACTTCTCTTGTATTTCTGATTCTTTTCTTTGGATACATTCCCTGACTTATAATTATACACTTGGTCAAAAGGATAGGTGCATTTTTAAAGTTCTTGGAACATATTATCAAATTGCTTTCCCAAAAGGATGTGTTAATTTATACTTCCCTAAGAAGTATGTGAGAGGCACATTTGTCTGGACCACAGGCAGATAGACTTTCATAGACCAAGGACCACTGAGCAGCTCCGTCCATCTGGAGGACAGACCAGGGCAACTTTCTAGTGAACTGAGGGAAGGTATTTGAAAGTAGGACCTGAAGAGGGAAATGTGTCATATACTTAAATTTCAAAAAGCCAATAAGTGGAAACGGGGGCTCAGAGCAGAAAAAAAGAAAAGTTTTAGAAAAACTAAAGTATAAGCGATCTCCTGCTCCAGGGACCTAAGGACCAGCCCCTGCCAGCCTCAGCGACGGACTCTATGCTAGGAGCTAATAGTAACCTTGTCTGCCTTTCCTGCTCAGTGTCAAACACTTTAACGTGAACCAGGCTCATGCTGAACTCTCTCGGTGACACTAATTCCTGATTTAATTACCATTGACAGTGTTCGACGGGCCTTAACGAGCTATGCTTTCTAATGAACTGCATCTTGTGGTTTTAGAGCATTGCCTGAAAGGTGTGGCCCTCACCCAGCCTAACTGGTGGGTGCAGAAAACCATCTTCCAGCTCAGGGACCTCAATGCAAGTGACAGGGCAGCATTGCTGACCTGCAGTGTGATGCTTCTAAATGGAAGGTGACACATGAGGTTTTCCTGGCTGTAAATCATCAGATAGGAACAACTATAGGGACCATTTTAAGAGCGTTAACCACCTTCCCAGCTATCTTCCAGTCATCTTTCTGGGGACAAGGACCATTTTGCTTTTTGGATCTTTATTAAAGTTTCCTTCCTGCCATAACACAGGGCTGAGGTAGGAGGGTGCAGCGCTAACTATTCTGGAGGGACATCCTAACTTTGTACCCAGGGTGACATAGACCCTGTGTTCTGCCCTGGCAAAGTTTACCCCTGGTCTTCTCTGTTAACCGAGGCATGATTGCTACTTTGAAAGAGGAGCATCAACAAGAAGACCCAATAGAAAAAGAAAAAGTCTAATAAAATTTGAGAAAGTAGATGAGTTTACAAAATAAAGCTTAAACAGGAATGAGTTTGTCTATTCATAAGTCCTATGATCTTGGAACAGGTTAACCTTCCTCAGTTTCCTCATCTCTAAGGAAGAGAACAGTACCCACTTTGCAGGATTTGTGAGCATAAAAGGCAGATGCACAAAGAAGAGAATGGAGCTTAGCTTTGAGACCCTCCTTAGGGCTCAAGAAATGGCAGGTGCTTTGCTGTTGTTATTTTCCTGACCTCTTCTTTATTCAGCTCTTTCCTTAGAAAGAGCATACTATTTAAAGACATTCCAACTCCCAGTCTGAGGAAGGTTGGGGCTGACAGAGCTTCTACATCTGGTAACAGAATAGATCCTGTCTAGCAACCTTTCTTTTAAAAAAAAAAAAAAAAAAACTGATGAGAGAGAGACAGCGATTTGTTGTTATACTTACTTATACATTCATTGGTTTATTCCTGTGTGTGCCCTGACTGAGGATCGAACCCACAACCTTGGCATATCTGGATGATGCTCTAAACAACAGAGCTACTCGGGCAGGCGCAACCTGCTTTCTTATTTAGTAGGATCCTCAGATCTGACAAAAGCTGTTCTCAGGTCTTATTTCTGTGTGTCCCCCCACCTGTCCTTATGCTGATTTTAGTTTGACTTGGAAACTATTATTATCTCTTCTATTCATGTCTGGTGCCCAATGTCCTGTATGTGAATTGCCCACTTGGAATTCAGAAGACTTGTTCTATGAACTTAATGATTATGCAGCCCTGGCAGTTATACCGTCCTCCCTTACACGTTTCCTGGGTATTCTATACATGATCTGAAGCTTATTCTTCAGTTTGTCTCCCCAGTAAAAGTAAGCCTACCATCTGATGAAGTGTGGCAGACCTTCATCTGCTGGTCTGATTGGGCACACCGACCTAGTCTTAAAGCCCAAGTAATCCTGATGGTTACACCATCTTTTCTTGGCATTTGTTTCACCTTTGATAATTAGAGGCTGATTCATTCTGTTTGTAGATTCACAAGTCTTTTTTGACTGTTTATCATATTTCTATTTTGTGGTGATAAGAAATCCCAGCCCTCCTATCATATTCAGAGCAGTGATAAATGACTGCTGTGTCCTAAGGCCAGTGGCTGATCCAGGCTTTGCTTGGTTGGGTTGCTAGTTCTATCCACTTCTCCGGTTTTTCTTTGAGTCATTCTATGACATTAAAGAACTCTCTCTTTCCCTCAAGTGCCCATCTAGGGGGTTAATTGTTTAGATTCTTATCTAATGCCCAAAGAGCATAAACACACTGTTAAAATCTGAGAAGAAAGAGAAGAGTCATTTTATCACAGATGTTTCTTCCAGAATTTAATATTGGCTTTGCTAATAGGATCTCAGATTTGGTGCCTACATGCACAGACACACACCAACTTCAAATATGGCTGTTGGTGCTGTGCCAGGCTGTTGATCCTGATGCAGGGGCGGTGAAGGATGTAGAAAAGACAGAGAAAGAGAATAAGCTGGGTCTAGGTGGATCTTCCTGTGCCTGGCTGAGGCCACAGAGATAGAGATCCAGACAGCAAGCTGGGCCTTTATTTTATAGCCAGAGGTAAACAAGGTAGTGGTCACCATGGTTACAATGTTCTTGTGAGTTTCACTTGTTTTGGCAGCACTTGCTACATTTCCCTCCGCCCATTAGCTACCCAGAAAAGATCTAGGGAGCATCATAAAGGAAAGCTTAATTATGCTAAGATGGCTCTGCCCTCTAAGCTCGGACTTGTTTGTGGCTTTGCCAATAGGTCAGTCCAGAGGATTAACCCTATAGCCGCTACCTACATCTGTGGTACTGTGAGTTCCCCAAACTAAGGGAAAGAATATTTGAAAAACTGTGGGCTTTTTCAAAAGTAACTTGTTTGACTTTTGAAAGCAGTATGTGGAGAATTTGAGGATAAAAATTTTAACTCTCTAATAAAGTTTGACTTTTAGAATTTTGATTCAATTAAGCAAATCTTAATTGTAGTTGGCAGCCTTTGAATTCACCTTAGAAAAGTCCCAGGCATAGAATCCCTTTGTATAAATTTATATGTGAGTCTAGCCTACAGAGGTAGGAAACACTCTCCAGAAAGGCTTATGACAAGAGGAAAGTGGATACCCTTTGTGTTCTTTTTCTATACAGTACTTCAAAATTATGATTCCTCTTCAGAAATGTACTATTTGCTCAAATTCATTTAATGACAAGAAATTATGTGAATAACCTCAAATTCCTATGTAGTGTTTTAATTATGAAATGATAAAGGCCCCCAAACCATTTTGCTGTTCAGTTGAAACTTAACATTTGCATTATTATTATTATTACTATTTCTCTCAAACTTTGCTGATTGCTTCACCAGGGTGTTGCAAGTTAGTATTTGTAAAGAAATTGCATCTCTCTGGAATAAAGGTCATTTTCTCTTGGTGCATAAGTTGACATGAAAAATTACATCTACAGCAAACATTTATGTTTTGAATCATATGCGTACAGGATGTGGTTGACCTGACAAACTGTTTAAATAAATCATCAAAATGGGATGCCATCCATCCAACAGTTTGGAAAAAAACTTGAGTGAAATTGTAAAACTGGGAGCCAAAGGTGTCAGTGCCTGTATGAGCTACCTGATTCAATAGGTTGCCTGGTAACTGTCAGAGACACCCAGCAGTACCCAGAAGGGTCCTATGGGCCCTCAGATCACCCGTCCATTGTAAGAAAAAGGTGAAGCATTTAGAAAGAGAGGATTGTTGAATAGCTACAAAGCCACAGTGTTTACAGTGTAGTGCTTAAGCCAGCCGTGGGCAAACTACGGTCCGTGGGCCGGATCCGGCCCGTTTGAAATGAATTAAACTAAAAAAAAAAAAAAAAAAGACCGTACCCTTTTATGTAATGATGTTTACTTTGAATTTATATTAGTTCACACAAACACTCCATCCATGCTTTTGTTCTGGCCCTCCGGTCCAGTTTAAGAACCCACTGTGGCCCTCGAGTCAAAAAGTTTGCCCACCCCTGGCTTAAGCTCTTGGGTTTCAGACCAGACACAGTGGGTCAGAGAGCCGAAGCTGTTTGATTACTGAGAAGGTGCTGGGTGTGGGTAGAATGGCAGAAAATATTGTGATGTGGGTCAGGAACTGGCTTAGATGTCAAGGAAGGTGATAAATGGGTACTTATCGGAATAAAAGGCATTAATCATGGGGTCTTCTAGAAACCACTACTTCAACATTTTTAATTTAACATTTTAATATTTTTATAGAAGAGAGAGACCATAATGAAATTTCTTTAGTGTGCAATCGACATTAAAGTCTTTCGCATATAGGAATGTCAAACCAATAGAAATAAATTTCAGAAGTATTGGAGATTAGATGAGGGAGTTGAAAGGCAACTTCTGTAAAAGATTAAAGCTTTATTCTTTGCCACCCAGATGAGTAGGACCTGACTAGGGTCTGCACAATGTCTCTGATGGTTCCAGTGATTGTCCACCCTTATTCGTACCTTTGATGCTCGTTGCTTGTGCTATTTATTTGTCATGGAATGTATGTTAGCTTTAAAATATTACTTACTTTTTTTCCATATATTTTAAGTCTCCGATCACATTGCCTATTTCCTTCTGGTATCACTAGCACCTGCTACACAGAACCCAGTCTCTAGATCCTTAACAAACTGTTCGTGGGACTCTTGATGAATACTTAGCCCAGACTCCCTAAAAAACAGGACCTAGGGACTGAGTTCTGATGCTTTATTTGCAAGGCAAGGACCAAACTAGTAAGGAGAAAGGGAATAGAAAGAAAGGATAAGCCACAATGTGGCATTGTCATGATGGCTACTGCTTCAGGACACCAGCAAGAAGACACAGCAGGTCACCTGGCACATACATTTGGCTCTGCCACATGGGGAATCTTTGAACTGGGCTGTACCACACCTTAGAGCCATTTATAGATGGCAAAGAGGCAAGAGTGTGTATCTGTCTGGCTTTTTTCCTTGTGTTATTTCCCACTGGTCAGTGTATGAACCAGAGGAGTTCCCTGTGCTTCTGGGTTACAACACCTGGCCCCTGTAGTGGCCATTTAGCAAGCCAGATCTCAAACACTAACATGTAGTGCTATGTTGATCCAGAAATTGCAGGAGATGCCAAGACTCAGAGGGTGTAGCTAGTTAGCCTGGTAGTATGTCCTCGGCTAAGGGGGAAGGTCTGTTACTCCCAGGCAGTAACTGGTTAGCTTAGGCCAACTCATCAGTCACAAAGATAGCTGAGGTGGAGCAAGCAGGGCCTTGGAGGCAAGTGAGGGCAAGGGAATCAGGTGAAGCCAGTAAGATGTATCTGAGAGCATGATAATGATAATGAAGAAGGAGGGGGAGGGGGAGGAACATTGCCTGCCAGAAATGTATCCAGGAAAACATGGGAAGAGACCAAGAAGAATCAACAAGCAAGAGAGGAAACTTTCAATATAAAATTAAGTTCAGTACTCTTTATTTAGAGAGGTGAAAGTCAAGAGAAGTTCTAATTTATGAATACAGATTTGTTCACAATATCTTGGAATATTAGAAATAAGGGGCGTCCTTTGAGGCTTGAAGGAGAGATTAATTTGGGAGAAATGAAAGGAGGTATTATTACTTTATATAGTTGGTAGTAAACACATAGAATGCATCACCCTCAGAGGTGATATTGTCAGAAACTACAAATTGGTTGAAGAATAATTTAGGTAAGCGTATATTTTATGGAGCCATAATCGGCTACTAGGAGGAAATTAAGGGGGTTTAGGGTACTAGCCCTAACCTTTTGAGATTGAGCTCACAAAAGATGTAATGTCCTTCCTTTAATATACTTGGTGTCATTTTCAGTGGCTGAATCCTTGTCTGAATGGATCATTGATCTGAGCCTATATGGAGTATTTTTCATACCTATTTTTTATCATTAATATCCTTGGTAATTTCAGGGACTTTTTTTTCCTTGCAGGAGGTGTGGGGAGATGTGGATGATGCATCAGAATTGTTTTCTCCAACTCTAGGAGGGGTGATGCTCACCTTAAAGATTACTCTGCCTTTGTCAGTGCTCCACCTGTTGGTATTTAATTCTCTTTTGCACCCAGCAGGGAATTAAATGGGCACTCAATCCATTTAATCTTTGTATAGTCATTTGAAACACAGATATATCAAATACATTAGTTTCATCATACTCACTCTGAACTCATTTTTTGCCTAAATTAATCTCTGTACTTGGATTTTCTTCTGTTTATCCAAATCCATGCACCAAAAGGCTTAGGCCAATTCCCATTTCTCCATAAAAGCGCCTCCGACCACTTCATTCCTCGTGCCCTTTCACTGATTTAAATCGTTTGACATTTATTGTCTTTATCATAAATACTCAGCTTCATGCTGTCTGGAATTGGTTGCTAATCACTTTGTACATAGATCATGTCACTCTAACTAGACTTTAAACCCTGTCAAGATGGGAAATGAGGTCTCCCTGTACTCTCGGTTTCCCCAGCTTACAGTACAAGTCCAGGCACTTGGATGATGCTGAGTGACAGGTTATCAGGTCAGAGAGGCATATGTGCTGCCATGCAGACAGACTCGGGGCAGCGGGCAGCTCTCTGTAGCCCCATGTGAAAATGCTTCCTCATTGCTTTTGGATAATGAAAGTCATCCTCAAATTGTGGTGAGAGTAGTAAAAGTGGTTTTCCCACTCCTTCCTCTTATCAAAACATGCTAGTGAATCCTAAAGACCTTTAGTTGAAAATAAAGAGAATGTAATTTACCTGATTTTGAAAAAGAATTTGCCTTTCTTATCTCTGTCCTGTTGTTCCTCTGGGTAGTGGTATCTCTTGTAGCTGTTAGCAAAGTGCTTCAGGCAATACACATTACTGAGTTCCTCCCAAGCTCAGATCTGAGATGATACCATAGAGTTTAGCCAAAGCAGCAGCAAGCTCACACTGGCTCTCTCACCAAATCGGTGATGGGTCTCAAGAGCCTTCTTCCTCTGTCTTCTCTCTCCTGGAAAGAATTTGGAGGGAGGGAATTCATTTGCAATAGGAGGCAGAGAAAAGACTTGGAGTGAGAATGACTTGAATAATTCAGCCTGGAACATGCTACTCAATTTCTTTCAGCCTCAGTTTCGTTGTCTCCCAGGTGAGGGGATGAAGTGAGATGAAAACATGGACGATGCATGGGCAGTGAGGGTAGTCAGAGCTTCCTTGGCTGGCTGAGCCTCTTGGCCGGGATTCTGGCTGCCTGCTTTGAGCTAATGTGTTCACCAGGCCTGGAAAGATGCTACTTCCCTGTGCTGCTTAGAAAGAGGGCTGCAGTGTACACACTTGGAAGGAACAGTCAAGCTCTTGGTTGGAAGCAGCTCCCAAAGCTCTGTGATAATCAGATGCATGGTTCAGAGGCTTCCTCCCAAATACCTCCATATCACAGAGAACAAAATTAAGTGTCCTTAAATCAAACCTTTCATACTCTGAGCCGGCCCCTCATAGGCAAGATGGAAATACACTTACAAGTCCAAGGCTGAATTATTTTCCTTCTTCCCTCACTGAGGGACCACTAGATGTGGCTTTCTGCCTGGGGTTAGCTCACAAGTCGATCCTCAGGCCTCCCCATAGCTTGGCTCTGCCAAATGCCACACGGCCGGCCAAGAAGTAATCAGTTCACAATGCTAGTAGGTAAGATGCAGCTTGACATGCATAGCTCCTGACTGTTGAGAAAGTCCGCTCTCTAGAACCCTGAACTCAGAAACAAAGAAAGAAGTAGCCTGTGGGCTACCAGGAGCCTACTAGGTTGGGGTGAGGGTAGAAGGTGGGGAAGGAACATGAGGGTCTACCTTCTGTGATCTGTGATTGCCACCATTGGGACATTGTCTTAGGTTTGTATATTCTCTAGCACCTGGTGCCTACCTCATCTGAGAAAAGGGAAAAGCGGTACCTATCCTACTTCCTCCATGGGTCTCTGATGAGACTCAGCTGCCATAATATATTTACAAGACTCAGGAAACCACACATGATGTGGGCACTTACTGGGCATTAATTGTCATAGTGGCAGTGGAAGTCCAATAATGATTATCATTCACTGAAGTTTTCCTCTTCATTTTAAGTGAATGCTTGAAAATTTTTGTGCCAATTGGTATTGACCTTCCATATTTCCCATTGACTGTTGGGATGAAGCTATCCCCTCTCTGCTGGGCTTCTCTTAGGATCACTGATAGCGCATTCTACTCAGCATGCATTGCTCTCCTTTACTCCCTCGAGGAAACCTTTCAGAAGAATGTGTTGCTTCATTCCTGACTGGTGACTGACTCTGTGGTTGAGTCCAGCTGCACGGGGCTGGTGTGTGGTTGTCAAATAAGTGAGGCAGAGCCAGCTGCAGGGGGCATTGCCTGGAGTGTTGAAAGGTGCCCTTGACCTTAAAGCTGTGGGCTGTCGCTACAAGGCGTGCTCCAGCCATGAAAGTCCCCAGAGGGAAGAAGGGGGTGAGGGTCCAGCAGAGGCTATGCAGTTTGGTGTGTTGATTCTAGTTCACTCTCTCAGGGATCTTCTCTCTCAGCCTTTTCCATAATTTATTGTAAGCAGCTTAGAAGATCTTTTGGATCCTGGGCATTTCTGCCTCCAAGTACTTTGAAACAAGGAGGCTAATTCCAGTCCCCTCCTTTGCAGGAGTACAGTGAGTCTGTTGAGTTAGGTAATGTCTGGACAGAATGCTGGCCACTGTGAAGTGAGGAGTGTAGGATCGAGTGGGGACATGAGTAGTCAGGTCACCAGGATGGGGAGTGTAGCCCTTGTCACAAGAGTCTGAGCTGGATGTGGGTTGGGAAGTGGCTAGGGGTGAGATAGGGAAAAGAAATGGGACGGTCCCCATTTTATTTTTTAACAGTTCTCTCTGTAGCACCCTTGGCCATGCAAGTTGCCTTGCAAGCAGCAATCAAGTACTTTAGTGTTGTCATTGCCCAGGTCCAGAAGCAGCAACTATAAACTACAGCAGATCCAACCACACCTTGTTTAAGGAAGTTTTAAATCACAAATCATCCAATTGCTCTGGAATGAAAATGTGCCACACTTGCAAGCCACTTGCATTTTCAGAACTAGGCACAATAATCTAATGCACAAAAACCATGAGATGATTAGACTACATACATGCTGGTGGTATTAGGTCTCCTAAGTTCAGCAGAGAGAGAGGCTCTTGCTAAGGAGACCCTAGCCCAGCGGTGGGCAAACTTTTTGACTTGAGGGCCACAATGGGTTCTTAAACTGAACCGGGGGGCCGGAACAAAAGCATGGATGGAGTGTTTGTGTGAACTAATATAAATTCAAAGTAAACATCATTACATAAAAGGGTACGGTCTTTTTTTTTTTTTTTTAGTTTTATTCATTTCAAACGGGCCGTAGTTTGCCCATGGCTGCCCTAGCCAGTGGTGGCGAACCTATGACATGCGTGTCAAAGGTGACAGGCGAACTCATTTTTTTGGTTGATTTTTCTTTGTAAAATGGCATTTAAATATATAAAATAAATATCAAAAATATAAGTCTTTGTTTTACTATGGTTGCAAATATCAAAACATTTCTGTATGTGACATGGCACCAGAGTTAAGTTAGGGTTTTTCAAAATGCTGACATGAGCTCAAAAGGTTCGCCATCACTGCCCTAGGCACAGGCGGACCCTGTGCGGAGGAGGTGTCTTCACCCACTGCACCTGGCATACATCCAGATGGTGCCATCTTTCTAATGGCTGGACTTTTTCCTTCGAATTCCTGCAGCTGAGAGGAAAGCTACGCCAAACACCAACCTAGAGAAACCGGAGACAGCCTGTGCGAGTGAGATAGGAATGGGAAATTCATTATAGCAGAAAGTGCTGCCTTTTTGTAGTGGAGGGCCCTTCTTGTGTCTGGGACTCATGAATATCGCATCAAAAGAATAAGCTTATTTAAGAAAAGGAAAAAGAACCCCAGGAGTGAAGAGAATTAAACTCTGGGAACTAGCCTTAGGAAGGTCTTTTCAATTTGATTGTGTAAGTTAGTTTCTGTCGGGGTTTTGGACTTGGATTTTTAACTTGTGCGAATCCGATCAAGAAACCCCTTCGGGGTGCCTGAGGGGAGGAGGACAGCCTTTGTGGAACAAGGGTGGTAGGTGACTTCTTAACTGCCAGTGTGGCCCAGGGCACTTATCTGGCTTCTCAATGCCTGGTTTCTATTCTGCTTTTATTTAAAATTGCCCAATGTCTAAATCTCACCAGGGTAGTTGAGGATGTTCTAAGGGGGCGCATCATTGTTGCAGCTCAGCCTTTTAATACTTAAATTAGGGATCAAGCCAGCAAACAAATAGCCTTCTAGGGGCTTCCCAGCACAAGATCAGAAGCAGGAGCTCCATGTGGGCCCATTTTCCGGCTCCGGGGCCATGTGGCTGCTGCTTTTTGTGGAGAGTGGAACAAATAAAGATCACAAAACGTTATTACTTGTGGGAGCCACATAGAACAGGAAGGAGAAGCTATTTCCTGGATTATTGATCAAGATTTTGACCTGACTCTGGTGAACCATGCAACAAAGCACCCTACTTCTGTATGGGGTAAACAGGTTCTTTCAACAGTTCCTCATCCCACCCCCACCAGTCTGCCCTGTGTTTTTAGGACTGAGGGACACTGCCTGGTTGATTGTCCTCAAGAAGAGGCAGGTTGTTTATGGACATACTTGAGGCAGTTCCCTGTGATACTGAGAACGAGGAGCAATAATAACAAAAGGCAGATGACAGGTAAAGGCAGTACAGAAGGCATTAAATAGCCCAGAACCAAAGCCACATTGTTTCCTGTGGGCAGGTCCATCCCAGGAGTGCATGGAATCCTAGGAGAACTGGGTCCCAGAACTCACCTGGTTTCAGCTTTTGAGTTGCTCTAATTAGTGAAAGGTTTGGGAGAAAAGGAGAGAAGGGGAGAAAACCAAAATATCCTTTGCATTTCTGTAGCTTCTTTTGAGTTGAAGACTCTTTAGCCAGAGCCTTCATCCAGAACCTTGTTTCCATGGCAACCCACTTGCAGCCTGCAAAGCTAACAGCCCACTCTGGAACTAGTGTTGCTGAACCAGAAAATGGAACAGGAGAAGTTTTGTTTCCTGGGTTATTAGCATTAAATATATACACAAAGAAGTATGTAGGAATCTGTATATTTAGTAGCAGATACTGTTGTTGTTTTTTCCTTGACCTTAAAAATGAATTCTGTGCATTTATGCAGCACTTACTATGCACTGCTTAGGTTCTCGGGGTGCAGAAGTGAATAGGATGTCTTTGACACCCACCAATGAAGCTGCCATCTCTGGTGGGGTTACCACACCATGAGATCTGTCAGCATTTGTGCGCCGATGTTTCACTGGCGCAGAGGGGGGTAGTTAACCTTGGTAGCAGTTGGGAAGACTTCCCAGTGATAACATTCAGGAGCATAAAGGATTGAATATAAGTTTTTCAGATGGAGGATGTGTGGAGAAGGGAATTCCTGTGGGAATAATATCTATGAAGTGGAAAATAAACCACATTATGATTTTGTTTCTTTTTTAATGTATTTTTTTATTTCAGAGAGGGAGAGAGAGAGAAACATCAATGATGAGAGATAATCATTGATTGGCTGCCTCCTGCATGCCCCCCAATGGGAATTGAGCCCGCACCCGGGCATGTGCCCTGACCTCCTGGTTTCTAGGTCGACGCTCAACCACTGAGCCTTGCAGGTTGGGCTGATTTTGTTTCTTGAACTGTTCCTGAGGCCCTAGAGTCTGCCCACCAGCTGCTGAAGAATGTTCTGGCTGCAGCATTACCACTTTGGGATGATTTAACATCTGTGCACTAGTAGCATTTCTCAAGCCTTCATGGGGCTCCACCTACATACTTGCTTTAAGGGACAAGTGCATTTCTAACATTATGTACAAATGTAAAACTGGCAAGCCAATGCCATGGGCAGCTCAGAGAGTGGCCAGGGCTGATTTAAATGACAGCTTATAATTAAATATTTGATTTTTTTGTTTTCTTTAGGGTTTATAATACTTTCTCCCTAAGACATCCCCACCATTAGTTTGACTCTCCATGCAGTGACTTTTTAAAAGAGCAGCACACCTGTTCTGAACTATCATAGTGGTTTTTACTTTAGCAGGTTTCTTTATGCTTCTAGAGATACACTAATTTGCATATTGACACCAAGAATATAAAGATAAATTACTTCTTTCAGAGCACTGGAGAGTGAGGCCCACCTCAGTAATGTTCTGCAGAGCCCCCCCTAGGATCAGTGCCAGTCATTTTGCAAACGCCCCATGCATAGTAATTGGTGATAATTGAATAATAGCACCCGTCATCCTTAAGGAAGAAAACCAGAACCGCCTCAACTGATTGCACTTTTCTACAAAGGCTATTTTTATTACTAAGACTCACTAAATAATCAGATTGTCATTATCACACTCACTATTACTACTAATATACATTTAGTGTTTCCATTCATGCAACAGCAGTGTGGTGCGGATGTAAATATGGAAAAGAACAAGTCCTATTTTCAAGAATCTTACAATTTACTGTGTTTGTGGTAGTGAGGGTGGAGATGTATACATAAAAATGGCAAGAACAGAATGAAGTAATAGCTATATATGTGTGTGTGTATATGTATGTATATATGATGTATATATAAATATATCTCACTATTTCTCACACATACATTTTATAAGTGTCAAATGATTGATGGGATAAATAAACATGCTGTAAACATGCACAGAAGAAAGGATTCATTTTGATGGCTGTCCAGGGCTTTCAGGACAGAAAGGTTTTATAGAGGAAGCAACTTTTTTGTAGAATTCCGAAGAGTGAGTGCTATTTTGTAGGTATAGGGGAGAAGGGCATAGAGGCAGGGCACACAGTATGGGCAGAGGCTGGGAGGTGGGATGTTGTGGGGTGCTCCTGGGGATGTGAATGGTCCAGTGAGAAAGGATACAGTGTGAAGCACCTGGAAGTCAGACACTTGCTTTTGGAGAATCTTGAGTGTCATCATACCTAGGAGTTTTGATTTTATTCTTTCTGGTGGAAAGGGTTGGAAATGAGTAGCCACGGATGTTTGAAGAGGGAATTGATGCTATTATGTTTATTACTTACTGGTGGTGTACTCCCAGTAGTTCTTAAGATCCACGAGGTGAGGCATTTTGTCTTTGTTCACTCATCCATCCCAAGGACTTACCTAGTGCCTGGCATACAGTAGATCCTCAGGAGATAACTATTGATTGGGATTCTACCAGGACTTCAGGAATTTATTTCTGGGGATGATGTGAAAGTAAGGAAATGGGAAGGCTTTCTGGCAGGAGATACAAGGTAGAAAGCTTTCCCAGAAGCCTGAGAGAAAACCTGTGAGCCTGAAGCTGAGAGTGACAGAGAAGGGAAAAGAACCGTGGATGAGAGGGCTGAACACAGTGCTGGAGAACTTGGTCACTGTGGAAGTGTGGGGCCCAGGGTCTGATATGCTCCCTGTATGTTTAAAAATAAATAACTCTCAGGGACTGCCATTAACCAAGGCTCAAAACTTCAAGGGAGGAGCTGTCTTCTTGGTTGGGGATGGGGAGCAGCTGAGAAGAGGGAGATATGGCTTTACTTTTGAAAGGCTGAATGGAGGTGCCCTTGGGAAATTCATGTGAACATTCAGTTAAAGGCATAATTGGGGAATGAAGCTCCATATGGGACAGGAGGACTGCAGTGAAGGGCTGGAGAGTCTTTAGGTCACAGGTAATAATTGAAATACAAGAAGTCAGGGCCTTGGATCTCCTAGGGAGGGAATGGAGGGCAGAGTTGGTGAGGACGGAAGGCAAATCTTGAGGAAAGCTTGCATTTAATGGGTAAGGCATTCAGAATCTTGAGACTTGGGAGGGAAGTCAGGAATAAAATTAGGAGAGCAAAGGGTCAAATAATTCGAAAGAGTATTTTCTGATTGAGGATGTGACTGAAGAGCTCAGTTTGGAAAGAAACGAAGCAGAGTGAAGGCAGGTACGCACCCACTGGATTCAATGGTCAAGAGGTACAATAATTCCAGTAGAATGGTGGAATTGGAAAGCATTACAGGAAGTTAAAAATGTTGGATGAGAAAATGCAGCACAACTGTGTTTGGCAATGAAGGAAACAAAGGGGGAGGATTGAATTTCAGGAGAAATCAGGGCTGATAAAGACTTTTTATATTTTATGAAGGGAAGTATGTTAGTGAGCTAATGGGATGGGAGCTATTATGTAAAGATGTTACAATAAACCTTTAGTTGTTACTATCATCTAGGAAAAGTATTTTGATTCTGAGTAAAGAAGCATTATAAGACACTTGATTCTATCTACACAAAATAATACATCTGAGCATGATTTTAATGTTATAATGTCAAACAGTGCATAAAGATGTTTAATATTATTGGTAGAGATCATTTGGACAGTCTCAGATTTGTCTATGGAAGGAGGCCTTCTATCTGTAAATGCCATGAGGTCCAAGGAATGGTGACATCACCATGTGTCTGTGCCTGTCTCGCGATGACTGATAGTCCCAAGGATGAAAATGAGGTTAGATTGAGAAGAACTTGATAGTCCCGGATTTGGGTTTCATGAAGATGTTAGGAATCTTAGATGTTGAGATGCTTTGGAGGGTTATTGGATCTTTCATCTTGTGCTCCAGAAGATTTCCACGGAAAGTTTTCCAACATGATGTCCTGTCCAATGTTGCTGTCTAGGATCAGCAGTGTCAGTGGTATCAGTGTAGATGGGAAAAGGATCTCATGGCATTTCATGTGATCAATCTTCGTTTTGGCTAGTTAGGGAGTAGAGTTGGCATAGAAATAAATGGGAAAACATTTTTTCTTTTTTTTTCTTAACCAGATAACATAGCCACGTCGGAGCAAATACAGTTTTTGTCCCTTTTGTGAAAATTGAAGATTTTATCATGCTCTGTTTCTTCAGAGCGCTAGGGTGGAGTGATTGTGATAGAGACAGGAACTGGCTGAACTCTGAGTAGAAGGGATTCTATTCTCTTCAGCCCAGAATGTGGAGACCACCGAGTCTGGGCCAACACGGGTGTCTGAGCCTATCATATGAATGAAAAACCACACTGGCAACATGAGGTACTTTGTTTTTTAAAAATTATTCAAAAACATAACTAATAGACAACTGCCCATCAATGCTGAGAGCAACATGCAGGTGCATGAGAAAGAGAAGTGGGCAGAAAAGCTGATATTAGGGAGCAGTTGAATAAACGGTGGCACCTCTCTAAATTCATCACATGCAGTTATTTAGCATATTCAGAATATGGAGGGAATGTTCAAGGGAAAATTTAGGATACAAATCTCTATGTGGTATGATACAAATTTTGTAGATTTAAGTGTTGCCCATTTGCATAGAAAATGCACCTGTGGGAATATTATACCCCAGAAATCTATGGTGATAGGATTGTGAGTGATTATCATTTTCCTCTTTATATTTTTATATACTTGCTGAGATTTATATAATGAGGATACTTTATTTTTATAAGCATACAAATTGTTTAAACCTGAACTTAAATAACATAAAAGTGTTAATTGCACATGTGTTTCCTCCTATGTTTCTTTTCATTTAATTTCTCCCTGATTAGGGTGTGGGTTTGAGGGGGGGCGTTAATTTTATAACCGTGTGGGCTTGTGTTTACAACCAAACCCTGTATGAATCAGAACAGGCCTTGTTCAGACTATAGACTAAAGCAGGTCAGAACTGACCTGTTTCCAGATATTTGCCTGTGAGTGAAGTGGGTGGGCACCAAGATTAGGGAGATGGTGGTGCTACTCCTGGTCTGTAGGAGATGGAAGTGGCTGTCCTGACTCCTGCTCCTTCTGCTTTCCTTGCTCCCTCTCCCATACCCTTTACTCTAGGTCCCCTGCTCCTCCCCCCTTTCTTATATTTCTCCCTCTCCGCCTATTTTCTCCCTCCCCCTCCACTCTTCCTTCGCTTCTCTGAAGGTCAGGTAAGTACTCTATTGCTGTGGTTGACCCTCGTACACTGGAGGACGAAGAGCTGGCTACTGCTCATAGACATCATTGATAAAATGCACCAGGAACCAGAAGAAAGGCAAAATGAGCATTTTGACTGTGGCCACCCAAGGCAGACCCTTTAAAAAACTGATTAAAAAACATGTCTGTTTATGGGGATGGATATCTTGTGCACCTTTACTGTGGTGGTGGATATACGAACCTGTACACATGATAAAATTGCATGAAAATACATATGCACATGAGTCTGAGTAACACAGGAATTCTGAGTAAGATCATTGGGTTATATCAGTGTTAATAGTCTGGTTGTGATGATATTCTGTAGTTGTGCAAGATGTTGCCATTGGGGGAAAATGGCTAAAGAATACATGCCACCTCTCTGCGTTATTTCTTATAACCACAAGTGAGTCTACAGTTACCTCAAAATAAATGATTTAATTAAAAAAATAAAAAGTACACATGATCCATTCGTGTCACATATGATTCATTGCCCATGTGGCTCAGGATTCTGCTCTAATAGTAAAAACAAAGGGTTTTGAACAAATATCTATTAAGAAATTATTACATGTTAGGCACTATGCCTACTAGGCACTTTATATGCATCACTCTTTTAATCCATTCATCAGCCTTATGATGGGTGTTATTATCCTTATGTGACATAGAAGGAAACAGGCTCGAAAAGTTCAGTAACTTCCCCACACACCCCCAGCTAGTAACTGCAAAGTAAGGGACCAACCCCGGCGTCTGATTCTGAAGCATGCACACTTTATCACTAAGCTCTACTCCCTCTATTCTGTCAGGTAACCGTTTGCCTTGAATGGTATTTAACTCAGTTCTTGTCTCTTCCCAGCCATCATTTCACAGCATCGATCCTTTGGGGCTCATTCCCCTATGAGTCTATCTAAATACTTACTACACTTATTTATATGACCACCATTATTATCTCTAGTTTACTATTCAGTTTTCCAATAAATCAAGTTTATGTCCTGCAATGGAGAGAGGTACGCCTTTCTAAATAGAAGTATTTCTCTTAGGTCTCTGTGGGAAAGTACTCCCTCCCTTTCCACCCCCTAACTAATTACCGATATGAGGTGGGGCTTGATGCTGTGATGGGTCAGAGCAGGGCATGTGATGGGATAAATCCTGTAGCCGGAACTGGAAGAGTGGGGCAAGGATGGGAGGGCCTGAAAACTTGGGGGCAGAGCCCAGCTTCGGGAACCTAGGCAGTGGTTGAACTCACGGAGATGAGAGCAAATAAGTGAGATTAAACCAAGTAGGTGCCCTGGAAAGGAGAAAACAGAACAAATAGAGACCAAAACAAGGCTAGCTTTGGAACTGGCACATCCAAAGGAAACCAGATGGTGGCAGAGGAAGGTAAGGACGAGAACAAACCCAAGGTCAAGAGGAGACATCATTGAGGAAGCTTCCTCCTGGAATTGTCTTGTGTGCTTCCCATGAGAAAAAAAACAACTCAGCACTTGGACAGCAACAGGTGTCACCTTGGCCAGGCTACCGGGTGCTGTGAGGCTTAATCACTGCAACTTGGCTGTCCTAATATTATATCATTTTATTTCAAGGGGGTTAGGGAGCATGGCCTCTCTCCTGCCACGGGGAATCTGGATACAACTGCAGGTGTTTATGGCCTGGTTTGGAGCAAGTGTGTGGGTTAGGACTTAAGGGCTCCTGTGGCGAACTGACTGCCCCTGAGCCTGAACTCCTGGCAACAAAGAGGCACTTTCCAGGTGATCACTGGGAAGATGGAGCATGTGCTGGGGGCTGGAGTGCAGGGAGGGCTGCTGGCGCCATGAGGGTCGCTTCTGTCTGTACTCACATTCCTTTTCATGGATGCCTTGTATAGGGTTGGGAAAGAATTGGTCAGCTAGTTCACGTTAGCTCTACAAAGATCGCCTGACAAGAGAAAATGAAAAAGAACCTTTCACAGCCAGTCACAGGGGAAAGAGGTCACACAGAGGGAGGAGCAGGAGATGATGTAAGAAAAAAATTTCACAAGAAGACTACTGGGTATGGCAACAGACCGATTTGAAAAATGGAACAGAGGCAAGGACTCTGGGTGTCCCAGCACTGCCTATGTTGTGTGAAATGTGGAGATAAAACGGGATGCTGGTGTCGTATTAGAATTGGGGGAGGTCTCCCCCTCATGCTATTCTCTCCACCCCCTTCCCAGGCTATAGCTCAAACCTTAGGCACGTGAGACGAAGGGACTAGAGATGCCTGTTTGGAGGCAGTCATGTGGCTATATTGGTCAAGAGCCATGTGAAGCCATTTCCCATTGGAGCTCATCACCAGCATCTGCCTTTGAGTCAGTGTCCCTGGTCTTGTTTGCACTGGATGGCACCTACCCCTGCTGAGCACGGGCTGGGCTGAATGGAGAGTGTCCTCTGAGAGTTCCTCTGTGGTGAGCAGGGCCTCAGCCGGGCAGTAGGAGCAAGCGGTTCTGGGAACAGCTGCTGTGTGTGTCATCCACTGCCCCCTCTTCTTTAGATGTGAATGATTCCCTACACAAAAGCTACTGTCAGCTGCAAAAACATGGTAATAAGTGTTTTCTTTTCCTGCTGAAATAAAGCAATTACCGCAGACTATGCAAACACCTAAGTGACCTCAGTGGTAACAAGAGCAATTTGCTGTGAAGTTGGTTTCCACTGAAATAGCAAAACACTCCTTGCCACCCAGCTGGGTTGCAGACTGGGAGGAGGTCACTTGCTCTTTGGCTCATCTAAGGAGGCTGTGCAAACCTTGGAGGGGGAGAGGGGCAGGGGAGCAGGAGTGAGATGCAGAGCAGAGGTGGAACATTCACGGCAAAGCATGCAGAATAACTTTGCACCGAACACCTCCAAGTTGCCAGCCCCTCCCCTAGCTGAGTGTTTTGACCCCTATAGATGGGGACCTATCTGATGGGACCATGATCATTTGAGAGCTGTTGCAGCCTCGGGGATCATAGGAAACATCCCCAAATTCTGCCTTTCAAAGGGGATTTCTCACCGCTGGTGGTGAACCCTTCTTTGCTGAGCAGTTGTCCTTGTGTTTGCAGAACTGAGGTGAGGGCTTGGGGTGATACATGTGTGATACCCCTAAACCTCTCATGTGCCCCCACTCTCCATCATAGCAACTGTATTAGGGAAAATTCCCTTCCCATCACTTAGAGCAGTAATTGACTGTTTCAGCAAGCACCAAGTTTCCACTGAAGCCACCTTGCAGAAGAGAGTCGAGTTCTACACACACCTGCAGGGTTTGCTTTGTAAATACAGTAAGTTCTCAGCATCATCGAGAGGTTCTGCAACTACAAGTGAAATGACATATAATGAAACCAGTTTTACCATAGGCTGGTTTATATAAACAATAGTTAAGTTCCTATGGCATCTCATCAATGTTAAAATGAAATGAAGTTGAACAAAATGATGTTATTTGAGGACCTGCTGTGCATCATTTTTGCTCTTAAAAGTGGTCTGCAAACCAGCATTATCAGCACACCCTGGGAGCTTGAAATGCAGAATCTAAGGCTCCACCCCACCTCTAGCCAATGAAACCTATATTTTTACAAGCTCACAGGTGATTGGTATTTACTTTGAATTCTGTGAAGTACAGCTTTTGGTATCAAGTGCTCCTCTCAGGGGCATGACTGGAGCAAGCCTTGTCTTTGGAAGTAACCTTAAATCCATATCATAGCTCTTTACCTAATGATGCTGGTCAAGAACCCTAACTTTTATGTGACTAAGTTCCTGTAGCATAAAATCATGTACAAGGGCGGTTGTGAAAATTCAGTGAGTTGCTGCATATCAAGGGCCTAGCAAGGAGAATGGACTTGCAAAACAATCTCCCTATGATTAAGTCTTCTCATTTAAGGGACCTTTGAATAAAACAGAATAAAACACCCCACTCCCATCTCCAAAAGGCTAGCTTTTGTAGAAACTGGTGTTTTCAAGTGTTAATAGAAGATTCCATAGAATTTCACTTTGCTTGATTGATCTGCCCTCTCTTATTCTCAGCCAGGCTTTCTGAGCAATCTTTTTGCTCAGTTATGTCTACTCCATAATTAAAGACATTAGAGGCATCCTGGAATCAGGACCTTCCACACATTTTCCTCTAATGTGAACTGTGGTGCAACCCCAAGGGCTTTGGGCTTTAATAGGCATGGGTCCAGGCTCTGGCTCTGCCCTTTACTAATATATGATGTGGAGGAGTTGTCTAATTTCTATGAACCTTGGTTTCCTTATGTAGAGAATGGAGCTGGCAAATCCTTATCTCCTAAGGTCATTGTGAAGAGTAAGTGAAAATTACATATAGCCCAAACCTTGCCACATAGTAGATGTTCCATACATATTTACTTCCTCTTCTCTGGTATCCAGAAATAATTAACCATTTGGGTGATAATTAAACTAATATTTATTTTACAACATCACTGGCAGAGAAAGGTTTGCATGTCAGGGACACACACCTAATTTTTGCTCCTCTTTCAGCCCCTGGCCACTTCAGAATTAGAGCTAATGTGATGTTAGACACACTAGCCAAAATGGTATGATGATGCATTGGTCTTGTGACTCATTCTAATAAACTTTGAAATGTTACCTGTTTTTATACTTCGGAACTCAATCTAACTTAGTCCTTGTTTGATCTTTATAATGTATTTCAAAGGTCTCTTTGTACATTATTTTTCCTCTATAAGTCTTGTGGTGACCTTTGGCCAAAAGCAATAAAATTTTGACCTAGTAAAATCCGTAAATCATTTTTTCACATGTCATGTATAGTTCATATTTACCCTACCAACATTGGGTAAATACTATAAATATTATAGTTCAGAGAGAAAAATACTATTGTTCGGAGAGCAAAAAAATCAAATATTAGTGTGTTTTATAGGTCGATAAGTGAGACAGGGGAAGGATGGATAAGGGAGGGCAAACAACCAGTGAATGACAAGTAGTGGAAGAGGAAAATACTCAGACATGTAATGGAAGGTGAAAGATGCTTTCAGATGAGCTTTTCAGGGAAGTGGAAAAATCAGTGAATCTGGGAAACTTGGCTGGACTATCTATTTTAGTAGATTGGAAATTGGAGTGATGAAAGCTCTTTCACCAAAGGTGGTGAAACAGTGGAGAGAATCATATAAAATTATGAAAGGAAGGACCCAGGAGAGATCTTCAAGTCTGTCTTCTTTATCATGAAGCATGCCTACACGTACGTAGACAGTTCCAGACAGATGAGAACCCATTTTTGCTTTTAAACAACGTTAAAGGAAGATATTTCATGGTCTCTTGATTTCAATCAGCATTTGACAATTTTGAATGTTTTTAACAATTTCCATTCACAGCTTTTTTTCTGAAATCTAACCCAAGTCTCATGTTTCTTGCTCAACAGTGATTTTTATAGATAGTATATTGCTAAGACCTGGAGTTTTAAAATACCATCCTATAGCGTTCTCACATCCAGTGCAGTCAAGTTAACTGTCTCTTGAGATTGTGTATGTGTGTAACATTTTTCTCCTTTAAAATCACCTTGCAAGTTTTATCTGGTTTCTCACAAATGTAACACATCTAACAGTTTCTCACAAATGTAAGATCCTAATATGTATATTCCTTTATTTTTTTTTGAACAAATGGATTTCTTAGATTTACTACCTATTTTCTGCAAACTTCAAGTATATACTTTTAAATGTAGCATACCATATTTGAAAAATCAATATTCATAATTTAATGAATTTCAATTACATCTAGTCTCAGTCTTAGTTTTAACCAAACTGATGAGGCCTGATAGCCTGTATTTATTCCAGATGTTTTTCAGAATCAAATAACCCACACTCTGTTGAATTTCTGTTTTTCTATATGCTTGTTCTATTTCCTTTTCTAGCTCATCCTTCATTTCCTCACCACAAAATTGGAGTTCTTCAGGACTCAGCCCTAGGCCATCTGCTTGTGCTTTGCCCAGCCTCCAGAGGTGACCTCAGTCACTCTGTTGGTTCCCATTGCTACCTAGATTTCTACTTTTGCTAAATCTGTACCTCTAGCCCAATGTTTTTGTGAGTTCAAGAGCCATATGTATATTTATATACAGAATATGACCACTTATATGTCTCACGGGCACTGAACATTAACAAACTCTTAACTGGATACACCATTTTCCCCTGTTCCTTCTATACCTCTTCTCTCTGTTGTCCCTACTGCAATAAATGATACTAGCTGGTATTCACAAGAGCAAAATGTGGAATCAACTCAGGTGCCCATCAAAAGATGAATGGATAAATGAAATGTGCTATCTACATACAATGGAACATTATTCAACCTTTAAAAGGAAAGATGTTCTGACACATGCTACAACATGGATGGACCCAGAGACATTATGCTAAGTGAATAAGCCAGTCACAAAAGGACTAATACTCTATGATTCTACTTATATGATGTGCCTAGAACAGTCAGATTCATAGAGGCAGAAAGTTAGAGTAGGGGCTGCTGGGGATTGAAAGGAGGGGGGATGGGAATGAAGAGTTACTGTCTAACAGGCTGGGGATAGGAAAAATGGCCTGAAGATGGATTTGATGATGATTGTACAACAATGTGAATGTGTGTTTAATTCCACTGAACTGGCCACTTAAAATAGTTAAGATAGTAAATTTCATGGTTTTAAAAAGACCAAAACAAATTAAAGAAACGTTAAAATACACCACAGAAAGCAATCTTCCAAATCCAGAATGTGGAATATAAAAGACAAATGACTGAGTTTCTCTAAAAAATCAAAGGCATGAAAAAAAGAGGAAGGATGGAGGAACTGTTATGGAATGCAGGAGGCCTGAGAGACAAAGGTAAATTAATTAATTTTTGGAAGTGAGTAAGCAATACCACCTTCTACCTAGGCTCTTCAGCCATGAAGCTGAAAGTCCTAATTGAACCATCTTGCCTTATATGTCCACACATGTATTCTGCTTATGGGAAGTCCCCTGGGTTCTGACTTAGAAGCAAGCAAGCTCCACATGATTTGGATAAGGGAGAAATTTTATATTTTAGAACTGCAAGGTTGACTTTACAAAGAAGTGGGCCTGCTAAGGGCCTTGAATGCTGGGAAATCCAGAGTTATGTAAGAACTGGCTATGGGAGATCAGATTCTAGAGAGAGGGACAGATGAGGATGGAGTGGAACAGGCTGGATGCCTGAGTGTCATTGATGGATGGGGAGCCACAGGGAAGCCTTTTGACCTGACCAGTCTGGCTGTACTGGCTTCTTGTGGAAATGGTCCTTCTGGAGTGGGGTGTGCATCCTCCATTTGGTTTGAGTCACATTTTGTTTTGGAGGTAGGCCCAGGGTTATGCACATTTTATATTCTGTGATGTATGGGAGTCAGAAAGAAATTTGATCAGATCTAATTCTGAAAGCTTCTAGAAGACAGGAGTCATACTATGCAAAGGAATGGGTGATCTGAACAAGTTGATCATAAAAGGGTAGATCTTACAGGAGAGGGGACATTTTCAGTCTTCTAAGACTTTCATGGTTGCAGATGAGGCCCTAAAGGGACCTTAGTATTAGAAGACACACAAGTAGGGTGTACCTGATAAGTAGGGAATCTGGACTAAAGTGCAGTGGAAATCCATTTGAGAATTAGGACTCAACAGACAAAGGGCAAGCTTATCCTCAGGCATGTGCACAGCACTGGGGTTGACGTGTAAGTGGGATGGAACATCAGCCTTTGGTTAAATCAGTTGCAACCTCTTCTCCCTGGATCTTCATTTTGAATCCCCTCCTCTGTGACAGATTACTGTTCTCCACTTTCCTCCCTATTTTTGGACCAATCCATCAGTCAGGGTCCCAGCAAAAAAAACAGATTATGTGCCCCAACTGAGTATTACAGAATTTACTGAGGGATTATTCAGAAAGTACAGGAAGGAAAAGTGCACTATGCAGGTAATAGCAGCCAAGTATTGTGGCTGTTTGGAGGCAGCTGTGACCTCCACTGAGGGACCCAGCCAGCCCCTGAGGAATCTCACTCTTCTTTATCCCTCTGCCCTCGTACAGGTTGGTCTCCCTGGGCACAGAGCCACAAATGGGCTATCCCTCTTGGAGTTCCATGACACTCTCTTACCATCTCCATTTTGGTGTTACTGCATTTCTCCTGAGCAGTTTCTCAATTTCCCCCCCTCTCCTAATTCTGTGTTTCTATTCTGATATATGCTTATTTATTCATTTGAATTTTTACAATGGAATATATTTTATAGCCAGTTTGGTCCTACCAGTCTGAACCTGAGCTATGAACCTCTACCAGAACCTCTCACTACATAACACACTTTGGAATAACCAGCTCCTGGTACTGATTGTGCCTCAGGATGTCTGGGGCGGGGACTGAGCATCCTCATTGCTAACACACTCCCAAGTGATGCCTGTGCAGCTGGTTCCTGGGCCACATTTTGAAGAGCAAGGCACTGCATGATTTGAGAATGGTCTTCCGATCCACTGCCAGCTGCCCCAAATTAGTTAGGTGCGGTCATGGGAGGGTCCACCTTTCTGCTGAAGGCCTGCCACCTGCTCCTTCATTATTTCTTGGCTTTGCCACCAGTTCCCAGCTTCAGGTGCAGCCTATGCCCCAACATTTATGCCTTCTCTATGGGATTTGATGCTGCTCTTCTTCCTGGACTTGAGAGAGAATAGTGATGGAAAATTACTATGATTATCTCCTGGGAATGTTGTCGTACAGTCCTGTTATCGGCCTCCCTGTTGCTGTCATTTGTTTGAACACTATTGGGCTTGATGCTTACCTGAGCCAGAAAGGATGATGGTGTTTTGGTGACTGGATCAGTGAATTGCAGGAAAGGAGTCTGTAATCTTAGGGTAAGTTACCCTTTTACAGGGCAAGATTTCAGAGACTAAAAATTGGGAGTATCTTAGCATATCCTTGGTCCTATTGTTCTGTGGAATTTCAGCGAAACCTATAAACAGCACATTTATAATAATAAAAGTGTAATATGCTAATTAGACTGGACGTCCTTCCAGACGACCTTCTGGACGAAGCCAGGGCTGCGAGGGAAGCCCGGGTCCTGGGTGCGAGAGGGAAGCCTGTGCTGGCAGCCGGGGGAAGGAAGGCCTACTCTTGCACGAATTTTGTGCATCAGGCCTCAAGTATAAAATAAGTGACCAGTTTGCCAGAGGCAGAAGCTCTACAAATAGTGGGGAAAGTACAGGGGAGGGAGCAGTGACTTGTCCCTCTGAACTGTGTTTAGACAGAAAGCTGATATATCAGGGAATAACACTCTGAAAGCCAGGACCCAGGGAAGATGCAAATGGGATGTCAGGGATGTTCATTATGGAATGACTGTGGGTGCCACCAGGCCTTGTGTCCTTGGGCTGAGACATCAGTGAGGCCAGTGTAGTTAAACATGTGGGAAGTTAAGGTAGAGAGGAGGAATAAAAAAAAATCTGTGTCAAAATCAATGGGGAAAAGCAGTAACATTTATGAAAATAGCTATTTTAACCTAAATGGTATAAAAGTACTGTTTACTGAGTGTTTACAATATGGGCACTTCTCTACATATATTCTTTCAGATCTCCACACCAACTCTGAAAAAAATAGCAAAAGTAAGAGCTCAGACTCTAAATTGCCCAGGTTTAAATCTAGTGTGCACCAGTTCCTGGACACATGGCCTTATGGAGCTTTGGACCTCTCTGTGCTGCACCTTTTCATTCAGTGAAATGGACACAAAAATAGTAACAATCTCATAGGGTTGTCTTGAGGAACAGAGGGTTTGATAAGTGAAAATTGCTGAGATGAATGCTGGCATAGACTAATCAATGCTAACAATCATTATTATCATCTAATCATCTTCAATTTCCTGCTTAGCTGTGAGTTCTTCCCATGAAGCCTGGTTGTGTCTTCCAGCTTGGTGAAAATATGGTTTATAGTGCAATGACCAAGTTAGTGATGGTGGAGGGCAGTCTTAATTGTGCTGAGATATTCACAGGAGATTTTCTCTTTGTGTTTATAGCATCATCATCTATGTAGAGAGGAATAGAAGAAAAAATGATTTGGGACTTAAAACATAATGGTCACGATTCTTTGGGTTCTGAGGAACTAAGGTGAAGGAAATCCACACTTGCAATGGTGTATCGAGGCTCTTCAGTTGTGGGCATGGTTCTTTTGGAGAACAAAAAGGCACTAAACTCTCTTAAAGAACCATTTAGCCCTTGAATCTGGAAGGTATTTCAGGCAAGTTCTCTGAGACTTGAAAGGTAATTATTCCTGAGTATCTAGTGGAGTATCAAGTATTGGCTAAGTCCCATCTAAGCACATTATTTAATCCTCTCTCGCTCTTTGATGGTAGCTAAGTGTTTTCACATAATCCCCCATCTGTGAGGAAGTGATGGGCACAGAATTCCAAGGAAATTCCTGTTCAAGGACAAACAGCAACTCAGAGAGAGAGAGAACCCTCAACCTACCTTAGCCAGTTGGTCTCCATTCTGCCTATTAACTCCGTGAGCTGGGCTAAGTGGTTGGAGAGGCTGTCCATTTGGGAAAAATAATCTTATTTCAAGATGGTACTTGATGAAACGTAGGGGTGATCAAGAGGGATAGAGATACGGGCCGGAGGAGTACTATTTCACAGTCATAACGCTGGGGAAAACAAACCCCATCTCATGGAAACTTTTTCATCTCACAGATGAAGAAGGAAGGGCCAGACCTCACCGTCATTTGCCCTTAGTGTCAGTGTGGAGACAAGGACCTTTAGCTGGGAATGGAAGGCTGTGAGTTTAAATGTCCATGGAATTCTTTTAGTAGGAAATAGTTAAACCGGAAAATTATCCTTTTTAATTATTGAAATCATTTATTGATGCAGAGACTGTTTGGTGAACATAAGTGAAGAATATTAATAGATATGATGTATGGCTAAAGTGCCCCCTTATTGACTTCTGTGTCACAACATAAACATGCATTGCCCAATAAAACATGACTTTGTCTTCATAGCATTATAAATAAATTATCAAGGACTTTTGGTTTCTGCAGCCCTACCTTCCATAGGATTGTAATTAAAAATAAAGGAATGTGCAGCAACTTTTAGCCATAAACGTCAGGAGTTTAATGAAAAACTGGCAAAACTCAGATGAAAAAATATACTATTTGCTGAGGGGCATTTGGAGGATGGCCTTTAAGAGGGCCATCGCCTTTGTGGTTGCTTATGCATCTCACGAGCTGTGGCTGAGGTCTGTGCTGTGGAGAACCTACCCAGAATGGATGCCATACCCTGCTTGTTGGATGACCATGTGCATTGTCAAGGCCTGGGAGTGGTTCATCTTCTACATCATCCATATCTAACTCAAGCCTGACCTACAGCAGGCCCTGTTCAAAAGCTCCTTGGGTGAATTATTGCTCTCCAGGCCATACCCTTGAACTCCAAAGCTGTATCATGGTTTGTATTTCTTATTTATTTATTTTATTATTAAAAAAAAATTTTTTTATTGATTTCAGAGAGGAAGGGAGAGGGAGAGAGAGATAGAAACATCAATGATGAGAGGGAATCATTGATCGGCTGCCTCTTGCACGCCCCCTACCGGGGATCAAGCCCACAAGCCAGGCGTGTGCCCTTGATGGGAATAGAACCCTGACCTCCTGGTTTATAGGTCGACGCTCTATCACTGAGTCACTCTAGCTGGGCGGCTTGGATTTCTGAGTTGGCCTAGGGATCTGCTCAGAGCTGGAGTACTCTGTGAAGGACTGCAATAAGAGATAGGAGGACCCAGTTTAATGAGCAAGGGCTCTGGTGTAGACCCGACCTGTAGTTTACCGATGCCTTCACTGTCTTAGGCAAGTTACGTTGTCACTTTGACCCTCCTTTCTTTAAAAATGGCAATACCTGCTTTTTAGGGGCTGGTGTGATGACTGACAAACATGTAAACTGAAGTCACATTTTACACAAATAGCCTGAAGGTTGCTCTTACTCTGCCTGCCACCAGATGGAAGCCTCAAAGGAGAGTCACCTGATCATGAACTAGCTATTAAGTTCAATTTATCTACTAGTATTGTTTTGCTATTTTTGTATAACCATTTAGTATCTACTGACCAATCTTAGTAGCTCCCCATATCCCCTTTCCTGTTTTCATCTCACATCAGTTTTTTTCTTAATATATTTTATTGATTTTTTACAGAGAGGAAGGGAGAGGGATAGAGAGTTAGAAACATCGATGAGAGAGAAACATCGATCAGCTGCCTCCTGCACACCCCCAACTGGGGATGTGCCCGCAACCAAGGTACATGCCCTTGACTAGAATCAAACCCGGGACCCCTCAGTCCGCAGGCGGATACTCTATCCACTGAACCGAATCGGTCAGGCATCTCACATCAGTTTTGATTCAGAGTCTCTATGGCTGTTCCCTCCTAACCAGCCCTCCAGTGTTAGGTTCATTCAGTGCCCAGTCCTGCAAACCCTGCTGGAGAGGGTGCACAGGACAGATGCCCATTCTATGATTTTCTACGCAAGCACAGGGCTTACTGTACATATCCCCTAGCTGGTAAGTTTCACTCTCTTTTTTTTTCTGGCTTTTTGATCCATCGAGTTAGAGTTCCCAAATATACGAGTAAGTCCACATCATTGGTTTCCCCTAGTGCAGTGGTCAGCAAACTGTGGCTCATGAGCCACATGTGGCTCTTTGGCCCCTTGAGTGTTGCTCTTCCACAAAATACCACGTGTGGGCGCGCACGTACAGTGCGATTGAAACTTCGTGGCCCATGCGCAGAAGTCGGTATTTTGTGGAAGAGCCACACTCAAGGGGCCAAAGAGCCACATGTGGCTCACGAGCCGCAATTTGCCAACAACTGCCCTAGTGTTTCATTATGAGTTAGGAAGTTGCTCTGAAACCTTTTCTGTGGGAGCTGAGAACATGTGCAAGACCAGCACCAGTGTGTCCTGTTCAAGGCTCCCTGTACTGATAGTCACACAGTTCTTGGTACTTGCAGGACACTTCTTTATGCAGACCTTCTTTTAACACTCTCGAGGACAGGTAGGAGTTATCATCTCTTTGCAATCTGGGGACGTGAGGTATGGAGAGTCAGATACCTATCCTAGGTCCTAGCAGCAGCCATGGTGATCAGGGAATAGCTTTCAGTGAAGGCGGCTCCCAGTCTGAGTTCTGATACTTCAAAGCAGTGGATCGGGTTTACCAGTTCTCTGAAGGCTTCTGGACTGGCACCATTGCTTTTTCCTCTTTGGATGTGGCCAGCTCTGCAGTGCTAGGACTGATTCCTTCGTGGGTCTAAGGGAAGTTAGACACATTGAATGTAGACATCTAACCTTTTGCAGCCTGCTTTTGGGAAGAGCTCTCACAGAGCACCCCTTGGATACCACCATTTATGAAAGAATACTGGGCTGAATAGAGAAAATGGTCTGAACTAGCAATGAGAATTATTATAATCTTTTACCCTCACTACATCGGCGTTTAAGACTTACCTCCCCAAGCAACAGGGTGGTGGTGTTTTTTTTCTTGCAGTTGGAATACTCTCTGATATGAAGATAGAATTGAAGCAGAGTTGAAAAGACGTCTTTGGTTCTTTGCTCTAGACATTTTGTCAAAGAACTATATCTGTAGAAGCTGTGTGATATAGAATGAGCCCGATGAGTCAGTGGTCCCAAAATGAAATCTTTCTTTCCTCATTTAGTAGCAGTATAACTTGCAGATGAAGCACATAGGACAAGTGCCCAGTTAGTTCATGTCCCCAAATGATGCGTGTTCCCCAAATATATCTGATTTCTCATTGTAATTAGTGGGACCCATCTCAGCTACCACAGCCTGCCAGCAATCAACTTAAAAAGACAGACTTGAGTTCACTCATTATCCTAATAGGTCCATTTTTAGTGTCTGAAAACTGAGACCCAATCTTGCCTTGGGGCAAAAAAAAGTGCCTTGGTTCCTGCATAAGAATGTGACATTTATACATTCACAGTTTCTCATTTGCAGGCTGGTTACTAGTTTCACAAGCAATGAAGAGGGAAGACTAGGGCAAGGGAGAAAAGGCTGCCTATGGGTGCAGTCATTCTTTATCTTATTGATGGGCCACCTGCTAATTTGTCACTCTCACTCATGTTTTTATAGGAAAATTTTTAGGGCTTTGGATTTTTCAAATGTCATATACATACACTCACATAAACTTACAAATCATAAGCATGTAGGTCAATGCATTTTAAAAAAGGTAGCAGCCCTGTATAACCAGGATCCTGATCAAGAAATAAAATAGCATCCCTCCATCTCCCCCTCCTCTATCTCCTTGTGCCCCTTCTACAACCATCACCACCCCTAGGGAAACACTAACTTGATGTGTAATGCCATAAAGTAATTATATTATGTTTACATTTTATATGAAAGAACCACAGTGCCAACTTTTACATGTGTGGTTTCTTTTACTCCATTATGTTTTTTTGTGAAAATCTGTGTTATTGAGAGTAGCCGTAGATCATTATCAGTGCAAGTATTATTCCATTGTAAATATATCACAATGTATTTATCCATCCTGCTATTGATGACCCTTTGGGTAGATTCCAGATGGAGGCTATTTTGAATAGGGTTTCTATGAACATTCTTGTGCATGCCTTTTGATTAATGTAAATGTATTTTTGTCACATACATTGTTAATTAAAACACAATGCAATAGACAGTGAAAAACATCCTCAGTTTTGTTTTTCCTTTTTGGTGGAAGTAGGGTGGGGTATGGAAGTGGTAGGGACAAAGGGAAACAGTCCAGAAGAAAAGTTAGGTACATACCTATGAGTGGAATTCTTTGCTCATAGTAGATGGACAAGCTTAGCTTTCTTGTCTACTGCCAAACAGTTCTCCAAAATTAGGGCTTTAGTTTTAAAAAGACAAGGTTATTAATGGCAGCACTGAGAAAGGACACTAATAATCATCTTATACTTAGGAATGGAAGCACCTTTCTTAAGCTGTAGTTAACATGCTGCTTACAAATAGAGTTTCAGTACTCAAGTTCTAACCCTGTAGTTAGCTGTCCTTACCCATTGGTAATGATTTTGTCTCATCTTGGATTCCTGAAGGCAGAACATTTTCCATGGTGGTACTAACCTTTCTCTGGATGTGAAAACCTCAGCTTGTTCATTTTTATGGTACAATAAAAGCCCACTTTTAGAAATTGGCCAGCAGGGTATCAGTAGAAAAAGTCTATGTGTATGCATTTTCTAAGCTGTCTTTACCCTGCTTGTTCTGTTTGTATTACTGGGAGCTGTCATTTGTCTTAAATGTTTTAATGAGTGATATTTAGTTGCCCTAGGCTTATTTTTTTTTAGCCAAGTACACACACACACACACTCACACACACACACATATATATTTTAATGCAGGAAGAGATGGAAAATCCACTAGGCAACCATATTGTCAAAACATTGAATTGTCCCAACTTCAAATACTTTATTAGTTTTTATTTTAATATTAATATTTATTCATAAAATATCTATTAAGCATCAGCTATATATCAGGGACTTATGATATAGAAATAGGTCATCAGATTCCCACACCATCAATGAAAGTCTCTGGTGTCTGAAAAACTGATCTGATATTTTACATGATTTTCCTTTTAAAAATAGAATAAATAATGGAAGATAGAATATGGTCAGACTTGATGTTTTTTAATAACCTGTGCAGTTCATAAAATAAAAGCTTGGACTTTAAAGACAGATTATACATTGTTTGTTTGTTGTTTTTTTGCCTTCCTGTTTTTTCCTGGAATATAATTATATGGAAAAGCTGTTTAGAATTATGTTTTTGGAGGAAAATAGAGTACATAAAAATCAGCTTTGGAGTTTCTGTAAAAAAATACTTGATGTTTAATTTTTACTTATAGTGGTACAAGAGATTGCGTGGCATTAGGTGTTGTGATGGTCATTGTTGAATTGACTCTCCAGTGTATTGATGTTGCTTAATGGGAATGTATATTCTTCCCTAGTAACATGTATATTATTCATAGAAAAAAATGGTCTTTCATGAAAAGGCAACTAGTCTTTTAAGAGAACGGAACCTCCTGAGTTGAAGTAGCTTCTAATAGTGGTTTTGATTTGCTACCCGAAGTGCAATTACAGGCTCATTTAACATTAATAGAAGGTGATCTGAGTTCCTTCCTGACCTCTTGGAATCTCATTCACACACTGGGTCACTTAAGAGTTTTGGAATGAGTATGTAGCCAGTTAGCAACAGGTCATGGAATGAGCATTCTCACCTTTATTTCCCTTGTGGATCTACTCAGTAATTCATTTCCCTTTATTGGGGTGGGTGGAGAGAGAGACTGGAGATCAGTTTATTGCAGAGATTATAAACAGTGATTTTCAAATTCACTCTTCTACTTTGTCCCCTGTTTCTTCATTCTTTTCTATTCTGGATTCCTAATTTTCTCCTTCCCTTTTTTCAGCTGTTTGCTTACTCAACATTTACCATCACAATACCTAATGCCATGTAAAGAAAATTCATATTTTTAGAGTGCAGGGAGAGACTATGAGGCATAACAAACTGACTTGTCCAGAGGATCCAGAGAGGTAGATAATAATAACTAAGTATAGTGACCCTGCCCAGCCCGCATGGCTCAGTGGTTGAGTGTCAACCTCTGAACCAGGAGGTCATGGTTGGATTCCAGGTCAGGGTATATGCCTAGGTCGCAGGTTTGATCCTCAGTAGGGGGTGTGTAATCAATAAAATAAATCAATAAAAATAAATTTTAAAAAACACACAAAAGAATAGTGACCCTTTGCATTCCCAAATTCACTGTGGCATTATTAACTGTAGCCAAGATATGGATCTAGATGTCCATTGATAAATGGATGGAATATATATATGGCTTACTCTAAAAAGGAAGGAGACTCTTTCATATGCTACTACATGGGTGAACCTTGAAGACATTATGCTAAGTGAAATAAGTTATCGCAGAAGGGAAAATACTGCATGATTCCACTTATATGATGCATCCAAAGTAGTAAAACTCATAGAAGCAGAAAGTGAAATGACAGCTGTCAGACAGGGGGCAGGAGGAAAGGGAGATTGCTGCTCATGGGTACAGAGTTTCAGTCTTACAAGATGAAGTGGTTTTAGAGCTCAGTTGTGCACCAGTGTGTATATAGTTAATAATACTGGAATGTCCACTTAAAAATTTATTTAGAGAAGTTTTCATGTGAAGGGTTTTTTACACACACATTAAGAATGAAAGTACATATTGTGAATGTCAGAAGGACGAGAAGGAAAGGCAATGGGCCTGAGATTCTGTACCATTGAACTGGTAAGAGGAGCAGTGGATTAACTCAGAGACGGCATATGCGCAGGCAGCCTCTCTTCATTTAACACCCCCTGAGCACATTTTCCTGGCACTGTATCCTCTTGAGAGGAAGGATGTGCGGTGCGTAAGGGGTGTGGTTTGGTGTCAGACAGTCCTGGGTTTGAGTCAGGCTCCTCTGATTATGAATTGAAAATTGTCTTCACTTCAATGAGCCTCACTGTTCTCATCTGTACAGTAGAGGACAATATCTTTTGAAAAGATTATATGCGATTATTTGTGTGGCAATCTCAAAGGAAAATGGTCATACTTACATATTAACATGGAGGCAACATTGGAACATGAGGCTGCAGTGACTGAATTATAGGAGTTGCCTGCAAGTTCCTGAAATTTCAGGCAAGGCGATTTTCACAAGGCAGGCTCTCTCAGAAGCTATTGTCAGCATCAGTATTTGTATGTAGGTCTGCACCAAAAACATAAATACCAAAATATAAACCTTCAATTAAATTCTAAGACCCAACTATCATGTGTCCAAACACACGACTGAAAAGTCAGCCATCATCTACAATCAAGAAAAAAACCCTGAACTTTAAAAAACAAAACTCTTGGCAGACCGGTTTAGCTCAGTGGATAGAGTGTCAGCCTGTGGACTGAAGGGCCCCAGGTTCGATTCCGGTCAAGGGCATGTACCTTGGTTGCGGGCACATCCCCAGTAGGACGTGTGCAGGAGGCGGCTGGCCGACGTTTCTCTCTCATCGATGTTTCTAACTCTATCCCTCTCCCTTCCTCTCTGTAAAAAATCAATAAAATATATTATAAAAAAATAAAAAACAAAACTCTTGTTAGTCTTTAACCTCTGGGAAATGATTGAAATCCCTCTTTCCTTTGTTGATTTTTTTCTTTCATCTGTTCATGAACTCTGCCCACTGTGTCATTTTCCAACCAGAAGAACCCTGGAAGAGCCAACCTCATGGGTGTGCATAGGCTCTTCTTTTTCCTGTCTTTGTTGTTGTTGCTGCTGCTTGGCCTTGTTCTTCCAAAAAGGGCTAATGTGACATCTCAGAATATTAGCTCATCAAAAAGGTTTCCCCTTCTCTTACACTAAGAACTATGTGATTGCTCTAGACTTTGCATTTCTAAGTTGGTAATAATGTTCATAGCAGCATTATTCATAATATTAAAAAAATGGAAGCAGTCCAAGTATACATCAACTGATTAGTGAATAAACAAAATGTGCTATATTCATGCAGTATGCTATTTGGCCATAAAAAATGAATGAAGTATTTATTAATAGTTGCTATTAACATAGATGAATCTTAAAAACATGATGCTGAGTGAAGGAAAGACCACATATTACATAAGTCCATTTATATGTAAAATTAGTGTTTGCCAGAGGATGGTTAGAGGAGGAGTGGGACTGTTAATGGGGATAGAGTTCCTTTTTGGCATGATTAAAATGTTCTCAACTAGATAGTAGTGATGGTTGTACAAGTTTGTGAATATATTCAAAACCACAGATTGTACAATATAAAAGGGTAAGTTTTATGGCATGTGAATTATATCCCAATAAAAATACATGCTTATCATAATTACGGGTTACATGAAACTAGCAAAGGGAATATTTGCATTGGACAGCAGAGATGGCAAAGTCAGAAGAATCTTGACAGATTGGAAAGATAGGCTCAATCTGACAAGGTGAAATTTAGCAGCAATAAACATAGAATCCTAGAACTGCATTCAAGAAAAACAACTAATAACAGCTGTATAAAAATAATTCTAGGCTTTATTTTATAGTGAGCTTGATTTGAGTCAATAGAATGTCACATCCTGAGAGGTTAATGTAACATTTTCAGAATTAAATACAAGTGTAGTCACGCCAATGAGGAATTAACTTTTTTTCTTTTAATATATTTTATTTATTTTTTACAGAGAGGAAGGGAGAGAGACGGAAAGTTAGAAACATCGATGAGAGAGAAACATCGATCAGCTGCCTCTTGCACATCTCCTACTGGGGATGTGCCCGCAACCCAGGTACATGCCCTTGACCGGAATCGAACCTGGGACCCTTCAGTCCGCAGGCCGACGCTCGATCCACTGAGCCAAACCGGCTTCGGCTAACTTTTTTTTTTGAGAGCTAGTCAAATGAAACTCAGACTTTTAAGGTCAGTTTTGGTTGCTGTGTTTCAGGACGAATCTAGTTCAGTGGGTGAATCTAGTCCAAATATAAATTATAATTGGCTTTTCCCAAAGTCTGTTTTCTCATTTGAAGGTATTTGGGTAGAAGAGGACTCTCCCTTCCCCACCAGGCCCATCACACCTTCATCGCCTTAAGCAGAGCCAGACTCACACATGTATGTTAATCAACTCCTTTCTAACATCTGAATTCAGCTCTCCTCTCCACCCAGTCTCAAAGGCAAAGGGTCCCAAAATATGTTGGAAGGATAAGGAACATTTGAATGAACTAGTTATGTTTGATCAGAAGAAGATCTGGAAGCCATAGGAATTGACTTCAAATATTTGAGAGTCCTTCATGCAGATGTGGGAAAAGTCAAATAAGTTCAAGGGATTGGTGGATTGAGGCTTCAGAGAAGATATTTTGACTCAATGTATAGAGTATTTCAGCTGAGCTCCCATGGATGGGTGGTCTTTATCTAAAGGTGAAGTGCTGGTAGAGCTTTATTGGCACAAGCTGGATGATCATTTAGATGGAATTTATGATCAGATGGAGACAGGGTCAAGATGACTTTTGTAACATATTCTAGTTTTAAGATTTCATCATGATGCTAGTTATCTGCTAAGCCACCCCACAAGTTTATCTATTAGACACTCTGCTAGGGACTAGAAACATCAGGCTATCTCGTGGGTCTTGACCTTTAGGAAGCTCACAGTTTAAAACGGATAAGAATGCCAGCACCATGGAATTATTTTGAGGATTAAATGCTATAATTTTTATAAAACAATATGTCTAGCACAAGGTATGTACTCAGTTAATGCTATGATCTTTTAAATTAGGGAAGACAGAAAGTAAGTAAATAGAGTAAATGTGAAATGTTTGTATAGTAGACCAACAAGGTACTGTTGTGTTGTTACTGATTGTTGGTACTATGAGTTCCCTCCATCCAGGACATTGGTGATGGTAGGCTCTTAAGGTAAAACTGGATTTCATGGATTATTGGTTTAACTGTATATAAATCACAACTTTCTAACTTTCGAGGCCTTGTATTGTATTGTGTTGATGATGGTGGTGGTGATTAAAGGGTGTATTTATGAATGTATGTGTGCTTTACAAATGTGTATATTTATGCTCAGGTGAGCCAGGCCAAACTAATAAATGGGTAACAAGTACTTTTTGTGTCAGAAGTGACAAGGTTGCCCTATTTTATTAAACAAAGTAAAAGCTTCAATCAACCATTGACTGACTGGTCACCCAGGAACGGTGACTGTTTTCAGGATTTCTAATTTCTATTTTAGTGTTTGATTTCAAGTCCTTTTCTAAGGGCCAATTTTGATAAGGGTTGCAGGGTTGTTAAAGAACTCCCAGAGGGCCCAGTGGACTTATGGTGCTGTAGAGTGTGTGATCAGTGGGTGGAGAACAAGCTCTCAGGTTGGGCAGTGCAACTGGGAGGCCAGAATGTGAGGGGCACAAAGGATAAACCCACCCTCAGGGCATGTACCCCTCTGTGAGTAGTGAGTGCTACAGAGGGTGGAACAAGTGTGTAAGCATGTGTATCCTGGGAGGTATCAGAAAAGTTTCTAGTTTTTTGTGAATTGGACTCTGAGAGTCGAGGAGTTCTTGTACTTGATCTTATTGGTCTCAAAAGATTTTCAGGGTATAGTGTTTCTCTCTCTCTATCCCTTCCTCCCCTCCTTCTCCTTCCCCTAATAGCTATGGATCAAAGATTAATACATAAGCCCAATGATAACATGGCTTTAACTTCCCTACATAAGAGCTTTTGTTATTTGGAAGGGTCAAATCTGGACCCATTCAGAAACATCCAGAAACTCTCATGGGGTCTTCAAGGACCACCCAGAAGTGTGAGCTTCCTCCTGAGCAGAAAGACTCTAGGCATCAGACAGAACAGAGAGAAGAGGGAGCTCCAGGTCTCTGAGTTCATGAGGTGAGGGCATTAGCTCCTGGGCTACCCCCTCTGCCTTTGAGGAGAAGAACTAGCTGTGGCTGGTTACATCAGCCTAGAAAAGTCAGCATCCTCTCTGCTTGCTCACTGCCCAGTGTTTTCCCCTTGTCCTTCCTTCAAAGGGGAGGAGAGAGTGGTAGAGGGAGAGAAAGAAGACACACGTGCAGTAAGTTTGTGAATCCTGAGTCTGGGCCAGGTGAAATAGTCCATATCAAATGAGCATTACTCTTTTCTAAATCTTAATAGAAGCATTTTGATATTTTTAGTACCCCATTTTGTTAAGGAAGGATGGAAGGAAGAGAAGAAAGGGGAGAGGGAAGAAAAACTCCACATGTGTTTGTGTATATTTATTCAAGCTTGGAGAAACGTGTGCCAAGATACAATTTCAGATTTTAATATTTGTTACTTCTGGGGATGGGATTGCAAGGCAGAGGGGCAGACTCTGGCTTCAGAATCTTCAGGGTTGTTTGATGTCTTAGAATGAGCATGTTACATTTTCAAATAGAAATGTTTCAAATCATTTTTTTAAATGATAGGATATGAATGGAATGTAGGAGTTTTCATAAAAATTAAAGTAGCATCCCTTGGTTTGTTGACAACATATTTTTCCCATGTGAATGTCTCGCCCACCTTCCTCCTCTTATTGACGGTAAACTGGCCACATTGAGGAAGGCCTCTAGTCAGGGGTGTGGTGAATGTCACAACTGTGCAAACTCTCTCTGTCTTTGGCTTATTGGCCTGGTTCCCAGGCTCTAAGGGTCCTGCCCTCACACCCCACTCCCACCTCCTGTGAACACCAAGAAAGCTTGGCTGTACTATGGGTGTGAATACTATTCACTCTGGCAATGGAACTTGGTCTTGGCTTTTTGGCCATGGCAGAAGTGACAGGTAGGCACTGAGGTAGGAAACCTTCTATTCTCTTTAGGTGCTTAAGTAGATTTGCAGTCCAATTCTGTAACATCTGAGGTGGTCAAATAGATTTGCAAAATCCAAGCCTTTAGGCCTGAACTGAACGGAAACTCTGTGGCACATGAGATTGGTTCCTCATCACTGGTGCCAGAGTTGAAGATAGAAAAAGATTAGGTGATAATAATACCTTACAGGTATACAAGTGCTTTAATCCAAAGCCTTTTGCAAACATCTGGGCAAACTCCAGGACCCAGGCCCAACTCAGCCAGTGCTGGAAGGCAGCCATCCCCGGAATGAAGCTGCCTTGGGGGGTCAGCAGGCCACCCTCAGAGAGACCTGCCTCTGGACTTCACTCGGTGAGGTGAAAATGAGGACTGCATCTCACAGCAGCTGCAGGGACACTCTCTGAAGGCAAAATGCAATTACCAGAGTAGGAGCTGGTCTGGCAAGTGGGGATAAACACTCCCCAGCTCCCACTAGCACCTTGGGCTCTCTGAATGGCTTCAGCAAGATTTGGGGTTTTATGTTTCCATCCTAAAGTTGGCTCTGTGTGAAACACGGTGGGCCACAGGGACATTGATTCACTGTAACCAGGGGAAAGGATTTACTAGTATTTCTTGTAAAGCTAGGCAGCCGGAGGGTGGAGGTGGGGATTAGAGGAGATTTGCAGAGTCTGAAGGTTGTAAAAGAGGCCATGGTCACCTCCAAATAATAAATAACATGGACTCTTGCTGAACGCGCAGAATTTTGCACACGGCTTGCTGAGCTCACTGCTGACGACGGCTGCCTTTTCACAGTCAGCATCACAGGTCCTGTTACTAGTCTTGGATCCCAAGAACATCACGGAAAGATGCCTTTTTCTCTTTGAGGCAAGTTTCTCATGCAACCAGCTTAGGAGTCTGACAATTGGGGTTTTCTGTGATGTCGTGGTCAGGAAACCTGATGACTTACTACAAGTTGCTGCCCCTCCCCTCCCCTTGGTGCCTGAGTCCTCATATATGGAATGGAAGGTTCGAATCAAATCAGGATATTTCCAACTCTTAGGGTCCTAGGATTCTACTCTTATGCTTCAGCTTCCACCAGAAGGGCGGGAAATGGTAGTGAGGGACCTCTGGGCACAATATCCCTGCTGGGCTCTTCTCTTCTCTCTGTTGACATAGTAAAGCATCTCTTTAAGGCTTCTTTTTGAAGAAAGAGCCTTGCTATTAAAAATAATAGTTTAAAAATAGATGCTATTTTCTAGTTCTCTCTAGCTATAGTAATCTGTGCCCATGAAAATAGCTTTGACAGTTTTACAAACAAAACATCCCTAGTATGCATGTTAGTTACCATAAAAGATACCTAACAGCCTATGGTGTCAGAACGAAACCTTCTTTTTCATTAAACACTATCGATTATAGAAAAATTAAGAGAAACACACAAAAATATAAAGAAGAAACTTAAAATCACTCATAACCCAACTTTCCAGTGGTGAACTGTAAACATTCATTGCATATTTTGCCAATTTTGTATCCATATGACATTTTTTTTTTAAAGAAAACTAAGCTAGTGCCCTAACCGGTTTGGCTCAGTGGATAGAGTGTCGGCCTGTGGACTAAAGGGTCTTAGGTTGGATTCTGGTCAAGGTTATGTACCTTGGTTGTGGGCACATACCCAGTAGGGGTTGTGCAGGAGGCAGCTGATCCATGTTTCTAACTCTCTATCCCTCTCCCTTCCTCTCTGTAAAAAAAAAATAAAAATAAATCAATAAAATATATTAAAAAAAGAAAACTAAGCTTGTATTTTTACACAATTTTCAACAAGTTTAAAAAATTATTTGAACTTATATTGCAAGTGATTTGCCACATCATTAAATGTTTTTTGAGACATGTGATGGTTAATGGCATTTAGTATTAAAGAGTATTTAATCTTGTTTCCATAACTTTCTTTCTCCATCCCCTCTTCCCATGCTGAGACATAGATGGATTCCAGGGTCCTCATGTTCTAGAAGGAAAATACTTCCTTGGAACATTCTTTTTCTACCACGTATATCTATTTGAAGTTTAATTATTGATGTTGTTGGTTGGTATACTTGTTTGTTTGGTTTTAGGGTTATGGCTGGTTTTTTCTTCTTGAAAATTTATATTCATGTCTAAAACTAGTTAACATGAAAAGAAAGGTAAAGGTGGAGAAAAGAGTTTGATGAATGGATTCATGACACTAAAGAGAAGGTCCCGCTAGAGAGGCAAGAAGGAGGAAATAAAAACCCTAGGAAAAGGTATATGGGGGAAGGGCAGGGTGTCTCTGCTATTATAAAAGACCAGACATCTGAAAGCCTCCATAATATAGAGACATCTTTGCATCAGATCATACTTACTGAGTTTGAATAAAGATTCCATTTCTGAGGAACACAAAATCAGCTGTGTAGATCCCCTTCCCAAGGGGGCATTATGAGAGGCTTGAGTGAAAACCACATGAATAATAGAACAGCCTGGTTGCTAATTTTTGTGTTGCTTCTAACACCATGTATTAGTGGTGTTAATATAATACCAGAATTGGACAGGTGGCCAGACTTTGTTATTTTGTCAGATAATGAGGGGGTTCCATTAGGTCAGTCATTTCCCATGACAGACAGCAGCCTACCTGGGAGCCACTGAGACAGTGAAAGGTGTCTCTGAGGTATTTGTGGTATTAGTTAAAACCTGATAGGAATTCTGACCTTGCTATTGTAAGGAGAGAGAAGAGAAAGAGGAAACCAGGGACACTTACATGTATTCCATGCCTCCCCTGTGCCAACCATTATCTTCATCTCAGTCTCCTCTAACAACGATCCTGGGAGGCAGGGATTCTGTAGGTGCACTTTGTTGCTGTAGCTGCATTTTATAGGTGAGGAATCTGAAGCTCTGATCAGTTAAGTAGCCTTTCCAGGGTCATGTGGCTTGTAGGTACCCAAATAGGTTTCAAATTCATACTGCCTGACTTCAAAAACTATGATCTTGTCACTGGGCCATATGGCCCCAGTCAGATATGTCTTTGAATAAAAAGAAAAAATAAGTATAGTAAAGAGGAAGGAAAAGATGATACAGGCTCTCTATCCATTTTTTTTAAAAGATAACTGAGAAACCTGGGGCTATTTCATCTCTAGGTCCTACTCCAACATATACAACCAAATGTTTTTCCTTCCTTTCTTCTAAGATGTCAAGGAGCATGATGAATCCTTTAGTGCAATTACATTGCTTTATAGATAAGAAACTGGGGCCCAGAGAAAGGTAATTGACATGTTCAGTATCATTTAGATGATTAGGAGCAGAACTGAATTCAGAACGGAAGTCATCTGTGATCAAATGAGACAAGTATTCGTAACACCTAACACAGTGCCTGGCCTGGGTCAATACCAGGTCTTCCTTCAGAGATAGCAAGTGAGGGAGAGGATTAAGGGCTCAGGTAAAATAAACAATAGTTTTTCCTTTAAGTTGGAATGGTTATGAAAGGAAAAGTGAAGATACGACAAATCTTGACATGAAAGACAAGGACATTAATGGAGTTCACCTTTCTTATAGGTAGATTGGGATGATAGATTTGAGTTATGGAAGGAATTGGGCTCAGAATGTACCCACTCTAGAGATTCTTATTTTGGGAGAGACATACTCTTTGGCAGGTCTGTGATTGGGAAGTTCCATAAACCCTTGGAATAGCCTGGGTCTTTGGTGGGAGGCGTGTAGGCCCTAGGATTGTGGTGAAGCATAACCAGATGGTTCTCTTGCCCTTGCTTTTTTTTTCCCTCCTAAGTGGAAATTGTGACACCCCCAACCATGCCTCCCTCTTCAGAAGTGTGTCTACGAGAACTTCTTCTGATGTGGAACCGAGCAGGACTATGCTTCACAATCACAAGTATATCACACTCCAGAGGGCAGTGGTCCCCTATTTGTAGGTATTATTAGAAGGCTCCAAAGTAGATACTTTTCATCTCCACAGAAGAAAAGCTAAAAGGAACAGGTTTAAATGACAACAAGGGAGAATTTACTCTGACAATTGAAGAAAAATATCTTAGTAAGGTAGGATAAGCATGTTGTGGAGAAGGATTTGGAGGAGGCTGTGGGACACCATCCCTAGAGACCTCCAGGCTCTCACTGGTCTGGGTCCCTGCAGGGCAGGGAAGAAGAACTTCCTGCAAGGGTTGGTCCACATGGTGTCAAGATTCCCTTACAGTTTTACAGTTCTACATTTAATTTATACTCCTGTTGTCCTGACCCCAGTGGTTATCACTGAGGGAGGACCACCTAAGAGACTGTGTTAATGATTGAGGATTTGGGGAAGGAGCAACACACACACACACACACACACACACACACACACACAAGGGGGAAAAAGAACTCTTCTGTGACCTTTCAGGGATGTAATGGGCCTTTGCAAGAGGAAAGCATTTCATTCCAGGGGTTAGAAATGGAATGCCTAGCCCCAGTTTTATACAGAGGAAGCCGAAGCCCCAAGTGCTGTGTTTTCATTCACTTCTGACTTTACTTGGAATTCTTAATTTCCAGTACCTGAAAACAATAGTTTCATTTTAAAAGATGCTATGAAGCATTTTTTCCTTTAATGACAGAGAGAAAAGAATGATGCTTTTGGACATACAGGTTTCCTACAAGAATTGTGGGAAAGTCTGAGAGCTGTCATCTCCTAGTATTGGGTGGTGCCAGAATGAGGGTGATAGATCACTAGTGTCGAATTTGTATATGATGACCAAGATATTTATACTCTGCCCAGTCAACCAAAAATGTATGGCCCTGGACTCACATAATAAGGAAAATATACAGATCCATGGCCAGTTGTTGGCATCAGGTCACTAAACCTATTTCTCCACATATTAAATGAGACTGCCTTGCCTCTCGCTACAAATGTAATAAAATCTAGTCATGCAACCATGAAAATAAGCATTGGCCCTTAACCTGAGGGCTTAAGAAGTCAAGGCTAATGAGAAACGGGCAGTATACAAAAAATCAATAGAATTTCCTCCTCTTTACCTTGAGTTTAATAGAAATTTGGGTGTATTTTACACAGAGAACATGTGCATTGCACAGCTGGGATGTAAAAAATTGGAAATATTGTGCATTATTAAGAGGAAGAGTGAGTAAAGATATAAATGGGGATATGGGCAATGAAAATTTTATGGTTCTAATAATTTTTTGTCTAGTAGCAAGTAATGAGGTCCCAATACCTTAGGCGCATCTGTGGTGGTGGGGCTCCCTACAGGAGGAGGGAGAGTGTTGAAGATATGCCAGGAGTACTTAATGAAAGGTACCTTAATAAAGAAAGCATTATTCTTCTGATTTAAATCAAAACCACCTCCCCCAACACCTGAGGAGTGGGAGGGAAATCCATGCTGTTTTGGTTTCTTTGAAGGCATGAGAAGGGCCAGGTCCTGGCATGGAGACCTGTCCTGATTCTCGCTTGCCTTTTCTTCTTCTGGTGCACTCTTTGTACGTGTGTCCTTGTGACAGAAAGATCAAGAGGCCACTTCAGAGGCGCTTAAGCTTCAAATAGCGTTTTCCAAAGGTAGAAGAAAGAAAAGAGAGCCTCTTGTGAGTGGAAGCCTGAGCTAAAGAGAAAAGCACGAAGTGAGGGTGTAAAGGTGTGTCACTCGCCTGAGAGAGCCCAGGATCCCACCCCTCTCACTTAACAGAAGAGGAAACTGAGGCCCAGGAAATCCTTTTCCTTAAAGAATAGTGTTGTCCCTGCTATCATCCTTGCCCTCTAACCTTTACACATTTGCACACTCATAGATTGAATTTATTCATTCCCGTGGCTTCAACTGACCATAACTTGTTATTGATCTTAGAGGAGAATTTCCCAGGTGCTTCTCATGAGTCCATTTCCTTATCAATGAGTCATTCCTATGTGGAGGTCTAACATGGAATTCAAACTCAGCATATCTGACCTCCACTCCTTCACCCAAACTTGCTTCTTATTCTTTGTTTCTTTCATAGGCCAATGGCGTAAAGCCCATGGTAGCCTTTCAGGGTTATCCAGAGGTCTTCCTTTCCCCTTGTCCCTTCATTCCCTCATCTCCACATTCAAGCAGTGACTCACTCTGTTAATATCCCCTCCCCTTCTATTTACCTTCTGCCTTCTTCCTATTCTCCTTTCTGTAGTAGTTGGTTTTCATGTCTTTGGTCTCAGCTCTCCTGATCTTCATATTCCACAGCCATCTTTTTAAAAAGCAAAAATCAGGTCTTGTCTTTCGCTCCCTTTAGCCTGGAGAGTAAAGTTCAACCTCTTAAGCACAGCATAGTGTCCTCTGTAATCTGGCCTCCAGTGAGCTCTTCAGCTTCATGTCACCTGCCCTGTGCCACCCGGATGTTCTCAAGAGAGTGCCCTGCTATTATAACCTGGCTCCATAGCGTAGCCAGGAGTATGGCCAGAGTGTCTTTCGCTTGCCATACACATTCTGCTGGGATGACCATGCTTACCCTTAAACTTAGTACACATGTCACCTCTTCTTCTAGACCAGCAGTTCTCAACCTGTGGGTCGTGACCCCTTTGGCGGTCAAACGACCCTTTCACAGGGGTCGCCTAAGACCATCCTGCATATCAGATATTTACATTACAATTCATAACAGTAGCAACATTACAGGTATGAAGAAGCAACAAAAATAATTTTATGGTTGGGTCACAACATGAGGAACTGTATTTAAAGGGCCAGAAGGTTGAGAACCACTGTTCTAGACCTTTGTGACTCTCAGGAAGAACTGGGTACTCTTTCCTTATACTCTTATTCTGATATATATATATATATATATATATATATCCCCCCCACAATTCCTTGATTGCATTCCTAGTTGTTTTATTTTTTCCCCCTTGTCCATTCTAGAATGCGAACTCCTATGGGTAAGCTCATTCATATTTGTAAATTTTATTATTTGGTAGGAATCAGTAAAATACTGTTTAAAGGAATGAGTGAATAAATTAATGAATGTTTACATAGCTCATTGGTGGCCAACCTAAGCAAGAGATCCTTAGTGGTTCTTTTTCAACTTCAAATTTTCTCTGCTCCACGCTGCCCAGTAAGAAGACCCTGGCGTTGAAAGTGGTACCATCAGTGTATTTTTTTTTCTACAAAATGTTTCTTATTTTCAGGTTTAAATATTAGAACTCATAGGTTAATTGGAAATGAGTCAGGACGGGTTTCCACATTCTAGAGTTTGTCATCTCTCTGGTGGCTCAGTTATATTTTAATTTTCCAAGAAAAAAATGCAGGCAGGAAGAATGTACACATGTGCTGAGTGCCTGGATTTCACACATGGGCCCATTGACTCTTCATACACCCTTTACAACGTGTATCATCATCTACATTTTACAAATGAAGACACGGGGCCGGAAGTTATGTAACCTGCCTAGGAACCCATGACTAGCAAATGTCAGAGTTGGGAGTCTAACCACGTCTGTCTGGATCTCAAGTCCATTCTCTTTCCCCTTCACTACACTTCCTCCCTAGGGAAACAGAACAGAATTAGGGACATAAAAATCTCAAGAAGTTTCACTAAAAGACATTCCTCTGTGTCTCCGATAACAAATTGGACTGAAGAAGCAGGAACTGTGGATCGTGCCTCTGATCCTGTTGCCTGGTGTGATTTTTGAGTAAATCAGTTGACCCCTAATTTTCCAAATCTTTATGTTTACAAACATGGACACACAAACTCTTCTTACCAATTAATTAGTTGATGGAAAAATGACTTAGTGAATGAGTTTGTGTCATTTGCTGCAGAAATGCATTGTATACAATTACCATACAAGTGACCTTATTTCTAAAAGAAGCTAGTAGTGGTCTAAAGGAAATAAGACAGCCTACTGAAAATCAAGCAGTGGATAAAAATTGATTCCCTTTGTATTCAACTTTACTTAAAGTTTTTGTGGAGGTCTGTGAAGCCTGCATTCTTTCACGCTTGGTGGTGGGGCAAGCATGGAGGAATGAAGAGATGCTTATCAGGAAAGAGGAAAGGCAGGAGGAGAGTAGCTGTTGAACATTTTATGTGCCAAATTGATTTTTTCGCCTAGGTCTAATAACTCCAAGATGGCAATTGGCATTTTTGCTTGAGCATTAAACACATAACAGTCACAGCATTCATTGGTCCTCAGCAGTTACCAGCTGTTGACAGACTTGAATTTCAACAGTGCTTTATACAGTGCAAAGAGTCGAAAATGAAATACAGTGGACAGGGCAATAGAGAAAATATTCAAAGTAGCAGCATTGTAGTATATAAAAATTATATTTACATTTCTGAATTTTGAGAGGCAGTATAACAGAATGAGCCCCAGTCTGAGATTCATTCCCTGGATTTCTTATGAGCTAATGTTCCTTGTGACCTTGGGCAAAATGCTTAATTCTCTGACCTTTTGTTATTTTTTAGAGGTGTGGGAGGGGGTGGAGTATATACTGTGGAAGGATTGGGCTTCTGCAAAATGAGGACGAGCAGTATCTCTAACTTCCTGTGCAGCACTGTGTCCCTAGGTTTATGGTGGCTTGGATACTCGATTTGTTCTCCAGCCACTTGAGAGCACTCCTGATAACCTGACAGCAGGGAGGCAGGTGACAGGTTTGAAGGTCCAGATAATGGGGGGAAATGGGAGAATTGTGACTGAGTCTTTTCCTTAAAATAGTGGTACTTTTTTCATAACAGAGCCCTAAAATAAAGACATTTTAAAATGGAAGGGAGAATTAATCTCAGCTCCTAGAACAGAGGTGGGGAAGGTCCGGTCCAAAGGCTGTATAAGGCCCGTGAAATTATTTGGTCTGGCCCTGCTGAGGCATTAGGGATGAGTTAATCAAATATTTGACTAAATATAGCAGACTAATTTTTAAGTGGATAATTCTGTATGGCCTGCAGATGATGTTATAAATATCCAAATGGCCCTTGGCAGAAAAAAGGTTTCCCTCCCCGTCTTAGAGGCTAACTTCCTGAAGGAATAAACTTCTTGAGACATTTTTGTAGTCTCCCAAACCCCATAATGAAAGGGGTGTGGAGGCTGGGAGAGACCTAGGTTGGCCCCAACACTTAGCTTTGCTAATTGCCCCCCACACCTAGGCTGCCATCCTTCTGGGCCCTGGGAAAGACACCAGCTCCTTTCTCCAAGCATCTGTCATGTTTACAATTGGATACTCTCTCAGACATTTGCTCCCCTCTCTCCTTGTTTCAGAAAAAGTCCAGCCTTTATACGCCTAATATGATTTACTCCTGGTTTCATTTCCTGAATCTTTGTGTTGCTTTTTCTTCCTGGATCTCATGTTCAATGCTGCCAGGTTCTTTGTCCCTGCAGGTGCAGACAAATTAGCATAAAGAGTAAGTTGTGGAATTGGAGAATAGCAAATTTGATTTCAAAAGCCATTTCAGATTGAGGTCCATTTGGTGGCATTAGGAGCAAAACTAATAAACAAACCGGGCGTTTTTTGTGTGTGTGTTTTTTTTCCTACTCAAATTCTTTTTTTTTTTTAATTTGACAGTATCACTGTAGAAGTAGAATATTTTATCAAATTCTGATTTTAGCTGTCATGTACGGTGCTTTTTTTGTTTTCTTATTATTGCTGACTGTTAAGTTATGTGGGTTTGGCAAAGGAGAATCTTTTATAATAAAGAAGAATGCATTGCTACCCAGCATCATTATCTGCCTGTGCATATCCCAACCTTACATATGCAATATTGTGCCTTGACGCAATTTGTGCTATTGTGACTCCCATTTTGCAGATGAAGGTAAATTGCAGAGAGAATTCAGGGCCATGGCTAGACGGAAAATTCTGAAGAAGCCAGGGCCCAGTGTACTCTTCCACTGTCTAAGCAAACATTTTCTTTTATGGCTTCTCTCATAAGGAATAAATCAGACAGAGAGAGCCATATACCATATGTGGAATCTAAAGACCAAAATAAACAAACAAACAAAACAGAAGCAGACTCATAGATAGATAGAAGAGACTGACAGGTGATAGAGGAGACAGGGTTGGGGACTGGGTGGAAAAGATGAAGGGGTTAAGAACTTACAGAATGTCAGAGAGATGGAGGGCATATAGTCAGTGATAGTGTAATGACTATGTATGGGGCCAGGTGGATAGTGGAAATATTGGAGGAACACTCTGTAAATTACATGATTTTCCAACCACTATGTTGTACACCTGAAACTAGTGCAGAGTATTATTGAATGTTAAAAATAAAGAATGGTGTATATTTACCTGTTGTTCTGGGAAATTAAAAAAAAAAAAAGACTCTTGTATAAGCTATGACAGACGATCAGAGGAGGCCTGTACTGGGTGCTGTGAGCAAGGCAACTATCGAGGAGCCAGAGTTCAGAATTCTTGAGCATTCACAGTTCTGAGGGATGCTCACCTTTCAGTGGGCAGGCTCTTTGGTTGCAGGCATGGTGATTCACTCAAGTTACTCAGTGATGGGAGGCCTAGTCAGAATGCACACATGTCAGCTGGAGGCAGTGACCTCACAGGAATCGCAGGAATGGAGAAAAGGGAGCCATGCTCCTGCTGGGCCTCAAGGCAGGAGGACCTGGGTCCAGGCCAGCTCTGGGGGCTCCAGAGGCAAGGGGTTTTGGGATGTTCCCTATGCTGCCCTGCACCCGTGTGCCTCTTCTCTGCTCAGCTGCTCCTGCTAGTCCCCACCATTGTGCCTCGAATTTCCTCCACCTTCGAGCTTTGCTGGCTCATGGTTTTTCTATTTCCTCATCTCTCCAGCTTGAAACGGCCCTATGCCACTTCCCTCTGCATCTCCCTGTGATATGCTTGATTGGTTTCATATTCCCGGTTTCAAACCCCTAAGAGTAAGGATCTGATTAGCTCATCTTCTTGTGCTGAGCCACGTGGTGGCTCACGGCCCAGTCTACAGACAGGCTGTCCATAGGTGAGGTGCCCACACTGGGGTCATGTGGAAGGGCTGTGGGTGAAAGGGTGGCTTCCTTCAGCAGGAACAGAGGGTGGGCACTAGGATATATAGGCCCAGGGCACAGCCTATCTGTCTTTTCACAAACCTTCCAAATAAGATTCCTCACCCTGAAGTAGCCCAGCAGCCTATGAGGCATGGCTGGAAATTAATTTCTAGTAGCTAAAATATTTTCAAGGTCAGAAAAGGAGAAATCATTAAAATGACCATAACTATGAGACACTGTATGAAAAGCTTCACATTTATTATATTGTTTTCTGCTCACAAGAACTCTATAAAGTAGATGTTATAGTCCTTATTGGGCTTAAGTAACCAGTTCAAGACAAACCAGTGTTAAGTAGAGAGGTTGACATTTAAACATAGTCAGTCTGATGCCAAAATCGTGCCTGTGAATTATGCTCCTTCGATATCTAACTAGGTATTGGTAACTGGCATTTTTTTCGCCTGAGTCGCCATCAGCATTTATGAAATAATTCAGTTGGAGTTGGAGCTGTCATGGGAGATGTCCCATGGTTGGGGCAAACCACCAACCTTTGTGAAAAGACAGAGCTGGGATGGAGGGGAGCAGTTGGGGAGGTTAAGGAGACAGTGCCGCATGAACCAGGGTTCCTGGTGTCAGTGCCACGGAGTAGCAGTGTCTCTATGAGGTTGCATCACCTGCAGCAGATGTGAATGGGTCCTACAGAAGCCTTCTGTGACTTATATTAACACAGATCCATCATCAATATGGCAAATATGCACACACACCTGCAGATTTAATTGCTTCAATTTCCTTGAGTCACTGGTAGGTTATGGCCTGCCTCAATTCCAGTAAAACCGAAGCTGTCTAGATTGGACAAAAATGTGTCTTGCTCCAGTCAATCTCTTGAATAGACCTAGACTCCAGCACATGTGACAGGCTTGCTTTCTAGACAGGTAATTAAAGAGGCAGGGCAGGCTACTTTACTAAATCTTAGAAACTCTAGACGGAAAACATCTTTTCTTCTCCTGTCCCTGCCCAAACTATCAGCAAAGGCTGAGTTCCCCTCCATTGGTCTCACTTCTGAGACCCATCAGCATAGGCTTTCTGGTTTGTTCCGCTGAGGTTAGGGGATGTGTTGAAGGGTTTCTGTTGAGGAATCCCTCACCTAAGGTGGAAAGGTTTGCCCAGAGAAAGAAAAGCCATCTTTATAACAGAAGCTTTTTCCCCCAAAAAAGTCACCGCCGGCTCTTTGTGAAAAACTGAGGATAACACAAAATAGGTTATTAATTGTCCCTTAAGTGACCGAGGAAACCTCTAGCAGAGAAAGCAAAAGCTATCAAGTATATGTTTGTGCTTATAGAATGTTTTAAATATTAAAAAAGCAAGGATTTGGAAAACTAATAGATTATTAAATGACTACATGTGAAATAATATGTAATAAATAGAAATGAATTGACCAAAAATAGATTTTGGAATGATCAGGAGTGTAAGTGATCCCCATTAGATAGAAAGAAATGGTATAAGTCAGAGAACGGTCACATTCTTTCATGATTGTAGAGGGAAAAATGATAAAAGTAACTTATAGGATGACTTATCTCAGTTTTCCTTGATGAATTTATGAAATTTCAACAAACATGTTTCTTCCTAAAATTTAAGTACTTAAACAAGTAATAATGACTACTAAGAATACCTCAAACCAGGTAACAAGATTAGTTAAACTGCTGGTGCAGTATACGATCCATCCATGTGTCCTGAAGAATTTCAGAGGTGACAATGGGGAAAGTGGTGTTGAAATAGCTAGTTCAATCTGACCTGGCAGACCATGCCTATTTGTAAGGACACTGAGCCCTTACTGGGGCAAACCACCAACCTTGACAGTGATGGATGAGATCAGTAAATCCTTCAACACTAATTGAACCTACCATGAGTGTAAGTGATGGACACAGTGGGAGCGAGAGGGGCATGGTAACAATGGGAGTCTATAAAGGGAAATCCAGTCTGAATGATCAATATTCCACACATGTTGATTGATCAAGGGGATCTACTTAGATTTTCAAAAAGCTTTGAGAGGTTCTGCCTTTAGAATCTACTTTTTAGATCTCATGCATGATTTGGACAATACTAAACTTTATATACTAAAAAGCCAAGACAATAGAGGCTAACTGCAAGATCATTAGAATTTATGTTAGAGAACAGAAGCGAGAAGGTTGATTTTTATGTCATTAAGGAATGCTCTCCCAGATAGAGGGTTGAGCTTTATAAAATAAAAAGCTCCCTATCACTCATTAAGGATTCAGGAAAATAACCTAGGATTCATTAAAAATCGTTCTCTGAAAACATCAACCCAATGTGCTGTCCTGGATGAAACAGGGAAGCACAATGTCATCCTGAAAGGCATGGGAAACATAGTAGAGCTCTGCACCATGTAGAATCATATCAATTTCTTTTACCAGGACGTAAATACGTTATTCTTGTGACTAATCTTTCATGACTGTATTAACATTAATAATAACGACAACTCCATATTCTCATATTTTGAAGCATTTCCATCTGCATTTTCACTTTACCAAGCTCTATGAGGTAGATGTTTGTATTATGACACTTTTTCAAAGATAGAGAAATTGAGGCATAAAGATTTCTGAGACAGGAGCCTGTCTCTAGGGAGCACATTTAATGAACCCACAGAAAGTGCACAGAAAGGTAGCTATACTGGGCAGTAGGAAGTGGGTGTGGTTGTGTGAAGACAGAACACATAGTAGACGCAATAACCAAATAAGGATGTAAGAAATAGGAATGTTACAAAGGCCAAGACTAAAAGAGAATGTGATCTCTATTTACCACATTAGGCGTATTTGACTTTGTTCACCAAATACTCAACGCCTAGGATTCAAAGCTCTATTTGAAAGTCCATGAAGGTAAGTTTAGGGCAAATTAAAGGAAGTGCTAGTTCACTCAGCAGGTATTATTCATATAGAACTTATTTCCCAGAGTGTGGTGTAATCAGAAAATATAGATGTAACAAACAAAACAAAAAAGATACTGAAAAATTCATGAATGGAAAAGACATGGTTCCTAAGAAGCTGAAATTGACCTCAGCTTTAAGACTGATGTCAGGCAGAATGCATGCCCATGGGCACAGATTTGCCTTTGAGCTCTGTGCCTTCTTGGCCACAGAATGAGAAGTTATCAACACTATAGAACTGACCCTGAGTTCTTTCTTTTGTGTCCTGACTCAAGTCTGATAATCTGCTCATTCCAGTTACCCTCACTCGTGTTCACAACCTAATGGCTTGATTATGAAATTTATAGCTGTATTCTTTAGAGGGTGCTGTTACACACCAGAAACAGAAAACCCAGCACTTTTTTTTTCATTTTGCCAAACTCCGTTAATAGTGGTTTTGTTATAGCCTCTATTTAATGGGCCAGTGCTACCAAATGAGAAATAGAAATTGTCAACATCACCTCCACCTACTAATTTCTTGATCTTAGGTACAGGTAGGGTATGCCAGGATCAGCTAAGAGGGACTAACCATGGTGTGGTCACCTTGCAGTAGAAATACGTGCAAAGCATTGCTGCTCATGAAAATTTAAACTCCAGGAGAAACGTAATGCCAGTTAATAGTAACAAGGCTATGGCAGAAATTTAGAGAAAATGGGCAAGAACTTTATAATGAGAAGATGAGTTTCTTAGAGATTAGCCTATATCGGGGAGCATATAGTAGGAGGCCCAATAGGGAAGAGGCAGAGAAATAAAGTGGTTCAGAACCCAGACTCTGAAGGTAGACATCCTATTTAATGCAGTCTCCTCCACTTGCTAAATGTATAATGCTAGGCAAGTTACTTAACCTTTCTGTACCTCAGCCTTCTCACCTGTAATTGTTATCCACTTCATATAATGGTTTTGAAAATGAAATGAAACAAAAGCATTTAGTTAGTGCCTGTTTTATTGGAAACACTTCATAAGCATTAGCTATTCTATATTGTGTTCATAGTATGTGTTTGGGGGCTGATGTTAGTCCAGGTACCCCTACAATGCCTTCTCTTGGCTTGATCAAGGTCAAAGGAAGAGAATCTATTGATGGATTATTAGGTCCCAGTTTTGAGCCTCCACCGACCCCTTCGCATTCTCATGCAGATGATACCAGAGACACTTCCTCACTTACCTTCTCACACAGTGTGTTTACAGCCTTTTCCTTGGTCATTGATGGTAGGGGTTGAAGTTGAGTTGTTGGCCTGCCTGTTGATGATCCCTCACTGGACTATCACTTACTTACTGTCAAATGGAAAAAGTGAGGCTTCAGGAAGAGTGTATTCCTTACCTAGAGTCACAGTGTCCAAGTCCTTTGACTAGTTACCTAACCTCCTTTTGCCTCACTTTCCTAGACCTGGATAGCAATAGTACCTACCTTATCAGCTTTCAAATAGCTTAATGAGAATGTATATGTTTAGCCATTACGTGCCACATAGTAAATGCTCAATATAAGTTAGTTATTGTGAAAAAATACTAATAGTAATAACTCAATTGCCCTACTTTATTCTTGTTAGATTCAGCCTGATCATCACATCATCCAGCGGGTTATGAACACTAAGTCTGTCCAGGACATGAATGAAAGTCTCATAAATAGATGAGAAAAAGAGGAAAACGTCCCTTGTACCATGAAGTGTATGAACACAGATTCAGACCCATATAGAAGAGCAGGAAGGGATGGGAGAAGAAAGCAAGCATGAGAGCATGAGGGTCAGTGCTAGTGATGAAAGTTCACCTGCTTTCTAAAATGCACCCTTCCTGAAGCATGCATGGCTCTCACTTCTCACTGCCAGCTCTTGGATGGGTGTTTTGTGTATGGGGCGGGGGGGGGGGGGGGGGGGGGGGGCTGTTGAGAAGGAAGGGCTTTAGAATTAAGATAGAATTTGGGAGAAAAAAGTGAAAAGAACGTATCAAGGTGTTCCCTCACTGCATGTTATTCCCAGCTGATCAGCAACATATTTTAACGATCAAGTGATCTTTGTATTTCTTTGAAATCATTATCATTCACTCAGCAGGGACTGGATGGCTAGATCTACATATCTAGGGGATATCTGTCGGGTCATTTAGAGGTCATCTTCATCCCTTTTGTAATGAGCATTTACACAGGTCAACCTGCAGAAGTGGGCCCAAGGCAGTGTCAAGAAAGTCTTCAGACTGGTAATGGGAATCTAGGAAAAAAACAGATCTGATCCGCCAGGGGAGTCTGTCACAGAGAAATTACATCAGATTGCTATGTGAATTATACCCTTGTGTGAATTGGTTAATAACTCAATTTCACTCCTGGGTCTAGAAGCCGAAACTCTTCTAACTCCTGATAGTGTTTACTTTTGCTGTATAACTTTTGTGTATCTAATTCATTAAGCTGAAATACAAGCGGAGTGGTTCATGATTTCTCAGTATAAGTAAGCATCGCTTTGGTAGACAGCACAGTGTAGTAGAAAGAACACTGTGCTAGGAGTGAGAAGCTGGATTTAGTGCTGTCTCTGTCTCATTTGCTCTAGCCCTTGCAATCTTCACTTACCCTCTGGCCTTCTGATTCTAATTCTGTGGAACCTACCACACAGAATTGATGAGTGAAAAGAGAGGGGATAAGAAAGGCCTTTGCAATTTATAATATGGAATTTTTTACTTCCTTGAGTCTTTGTAAACACCTCTCCTTTCTCAGGCTGAGGAACACAACAAAGATACATAAGATTATTACCACTTCTCATCTTCACTTTTTAGGAACTTAAGGTTCAGCCCCTAGCATGGCAATTACAGATCATAGGAAGATTTTTAAAAATCAAAGAATTTAGAGAAGAGTCTTTAGAAGTCACTTATACTCCCTTTACTTTTTTTCCAACTTTATATAATAAAGTTTTATAATATATAAAATCTCAGGGTCCTTAACATCCAAAATGACCGAAGGCTTGACTGACCGGAAGTCAGTTTTGCAGTCAGTGCTGAGTTGCCGTGGTGACCCAGCACTGACTGCTGCTGCTGTGAGCATGGCAACCCAGCACTGACTGCTGAGGGGGCTGTGGATCAGGCCCGAAGAGAGGCCTGGAGAGAGAAGCAGGGTCTGATCCGTACCCTCCGTGGCAGCTGTTGATCAGCCCTTGCCTCACTCTTTCTCTCCAGGCCTGGCCAGCAGCTGCATCTCTCTTTCTCTCCGGCCTCCCTGGGGGCTGCTGATAAGCCCTACCTCTCTGATCAGACCTGGAGATAGGCCTGGAGACACTGACTGGCATAGAAATCGACCAATCAAAACCAAATCTGGGTGAACTGGGAAGGCAGAACCTAAGGTGGGGGCTGAGGAGGGGTTTTAAGGGCAACAGATGTTTGGTGTAAGGTATAAGAAAGCAGTTTATCCCCCAATGGGGGGGATGAGGACACATTTGTAATACCTTAACTAATAAAAAAAAAAATAATAAAAAGGAATGAAATCTTGAAAAAAAAAAAAAAGAAAGCGGTTTAATTTTATAAGGACCAGTTTGGCAGTATAGTGTGTATGACTGGCTATCAGTCCAGATATAGGGATTATGTATTTTGTCTGTCAAGAGCATCTCCTCCAGCTGAAAAAGCCCCCCTCCCCCCATTTAAGCAATCCTATCCTATATAATTTATACTAATAACAGGGTAATATGCTAATTAGACCAGGTCAACTGGCCATCTTCCAGACATCCGACTTCCTTCCAGACAAAGCCATGGTGGTGGGGGCCAAGGCAGAGGCAGTTAGGAGCGATCAGGCCAGCAGGGAAGGGTAGTTGGGGGTGAGATCAGGTCACCAGGGAAGCGCAGTTGGGGGGAACCAGGCCAGCAGGGGAAGGCAGTTGGGGGCAAGATCAGGCTGGCAGGGGAGGGTCATTGGGGTGAGATCAGGTTGTCAGGGGAGGGCAGTTGGGGGCAACCAGGCCGACAGGGGAGGGAAGTTGGGGACAATCAGGCTGACAAGCACAGGCAGTTAGGGGCGATCAGGCAGGCAGGCAGAGGTAGTTAGGGGCGATCAGGCAGGCAGGCAGTTGAGCGGTTAGGAGCCAGCGGTCCCAGATTCCCCAAGGGGTCCCCGATTGGAGAGGGTGCAGGCTGGACTGAGGGAACCCCCTTCCCCTGTGCACAAATTTCATGCACCTGGCCACTAGTTAAAGAATAATTGACAAATAAATTGTACCTATTTAAAGTGTGCAGCATGATGGTTTGATACACAGATATTTTGACACCCCTCCCTTCCCCCATCTGCAGGAGAAAATGATTTAGAGAAAGCCTAGAGAACTGACTGGCCCACCGAGCTTTGGGCTCCCCAGTTGTGTATGTGCAAGAAGCCAGTGCTCATGGTCAGCAAGGTGAGCTTGCAGGTCTGCAGGAATGGAGTGAAAAGCCTTGTTCTCCAGGATGAAGATGAGAATGCAAGCTTCCACTTGAGTGCAATCAATACTGTTTGGCATTTATGATGTCAAAAAACAAAATTCAACTGAATAAATTTAAAGATCTAATTGGTGTTATTTAATGATTCATGAATCAGGCAGCATCCCATCTTAGCAGCTAGAAAGGAGCCCTGAGGAGCTGTGCAAAATGGAAGAATTATAGGCAGAAGGAGGTGAGGCAAGGAAGTTTTTTCTAGGAAAGAATGATTGTTTTAGGCAAGTTCACCTTAGCTTGGTGGAAGGTGTGGGGTCTCTAAGGCAGATTATTTCACCAGTACTGACTGGGTAATTCCAGATTGGTTCACATTTACATTCCTGGAAGAACTTCAAACTGAGTTAGGCATTATGTCTCTGTTTCCTGACATGGGCCTTAGCACAAGTGAGTCCATTTTGGGTCTGTTTTTTTCTTTTTTATAATCCTTTCCTCCTTTTGGTCAGACTCTTAATTTACCTAAGAGGTGATCAAAACGTATGACATCAGCACCACTCCCAACCACTGCTACAGAGTTCTTGCAGTTTTGCTGATCCTATATAGTATTCAGGTTGTAACTTCAGGTTCACATTGTTTAAGTCGGTCACTCTCTTTGTTCCTTGTCTGACATTCTAGTCTTAGGAGAGATCATTTGCTTTGTGGTTACTGGTTGCAGATGTGCCTTTAAAGCTTTTGAGAATATAGTTGACCCTTGAACAACATAGGGATTAAGGGCACTGACTCCTGCAGTCAAAAATCTTCATATAATTTAAGTTGGCCTTCCACATATGCGGATTCCCAATCAACAGTTGACCCTTGAAAATGCAGGTTTTAAATGCATGGGTTGATTGAACTGAATGGGTCAACTGGAAAAAGTTTGAGTGTAAGTGGACCTGTGCATTTCAAACCCACATTGATCGGGAGTCAACAGTACAGCTCACCAGGAGGGATTGCTATGATTATTATAAGTAAGATTATTCTCAATGCTTGGAGTCACTTAAAAGCCATGGTCCCTAACACCCAAATCCATCAAAAATCACCTAAGTCAAAGACAGGCCCTGTTAAAAGAGTTACCTTTTTTTAAGCCTTAAAATTTTTTATCTTTATTGTTGAAAGTATTATAGATGTCCCATTTTATCCCCCCATTGACTCCCTCCACTCCACTCCCACCCCATCCCCAGGCCTTCATCGCACTATTATCTGTCCATGGGTTATGCATATATGCATATAAGTTCTTTGGTTAATTTCTTTCTAACCTCTCTTTCCCTCTGAAATTTTTCAGTCTGTAGCATGCTTCAATGTCTGTGGATATATTTTGTTCATCAGTTTATTTTGTTCATTAGATTCCACATATGAGTGAGATCATGTGATATTTGTCTTTCTCTGATTGGCTTATTTTGCTTAGCATAATGCTCTCCTGGTCCCTTCATGTTGTCTTAAAGGGTAAGAGATCCTTTTTTATAGCTGCATAGTATTCCATGGTGTAAATATATTACATCTTTTTCATCCACTCATCTAACTATGGGCATTTGGGCTGTTTCCAGATCTTAGATATTGTAAATAGTGCTGCTTTGAACATAGGGGTGCATATATTCTTTCTGATGAGTGTTTCAGGATTCTCAGGATATATTCCTTAAAGTGGGATCACTGTCAATTTTTAATTTTTGGCAGTTCCATTTTTAATTTTTTTGAGGAGACTCCATACAGTTTTCCATAGTGGCTGCACCAGTCTACATTCCCACCAATAGTGTTGATTTGTTAATAGTAGCCATTCTGGCAGGTGTGCAGTGATACCTAATTTGCATTTCTCTGATGATTAGTGGCTTTGAGCATTTTTTTATATGTCTCTTGGCCATCTGTATGTCCTCTTTGGAGAAGTATCTATTTAGGTCCTTTGCCTATTTTTAAATTGAGCCATTATGCTCTATTAACATTTGACAGAGGAGGTAAGAACATACAATGGAGTAAAGACAGTCTCTTCAATAAATGGTGTTGGGAAATTGATAAGTACGTGCAAAAAAAAAAATGAAACTAGACTACCAGCTTACACCATACACAAGAATAAACTGAAAATGGATAAAAGGCTTAAATGTAAGTTGTGAAACCATAAAAATCCTAGAACAGTGGTTCTCAACCTTGGCTGCACATTAGAATCACCTGGGAATCTTTTTAAAATCCTTATTTCTGGGCCTCATCCTCCGGGAATTCTGTTTCTTTGTTATGGGGTGAGGCCACAACATTAGTAACAAAGAAACAGAATTTCCAGAGGATGAGGCCCAGAAATCAGGATTTTAAAAAGATTCCCAGGTGATTCTAATGTGCAGCCAAGGTTGAGAACCACTGTCTTAGAAGAAACCATAGGCAGCAAAATCTCAGATATCTCTTGTAGCAGTATGTTTGCTGATACATCTCCAAATGTAAAGGCATTCTACTGCATGGGAGAACATATTTGCCAGTGATACATCTGATAAAGGATTAATTTCCAAAAGATTTAAAGAACTCAACAAAAGTAAGGCAGCAATCCAATTTTTAGGCGTTTTTAAGGCTTCCTTGGTCATCTTATGTTAACTGAGTTTCAACTTCTCCAGAAGTATTAATCAGCTACAGCACGTGGTATTGGCTACAGTATAACACCTTGCTCATTTAAAAGATAACCAAGGGCTAGCCTGTTATCAAGAACAACTTTGGCCAGAGAATCTGTTTGTTGGGCAGGTTTATTTTAGCAGCAGATTCCTTGATACTTTCAAGAGTTAAGGGGAGGTTCTTGATCATAGCTCATTTACATTTACTCCTAACCAGGGAAGTAAGGACCTGCCAAAAGAAGTGACTCTTGGATCATGAAAAGCTCCTGGTGAGTCCTTTCTAACTTGATGATGTAAATTCAGGGGAGTTGACCAATAAGGCTTCTCATTCATTTGGGAACTGTTAGGGGCACAGTTACATAACCTAAGAGGCATTGTCTGGTTATGTGCCAGCCATCTGGGCACTTACAGGCCCAAGCAGAATGATAACCACCACAGACAAAGATAAACCCTATATGAACACAAACCATTCCCATCAAGGTGGCACTATAAATGGATTCATTCACAGGGATCTTTGCACTTGACATTCAGACCATGGGTCATTTAGGTTTTTAGCACATTCGGCAAGTCAAGTCTCTTAGCCTGGAATAAAGAGTTGATGTAAATACCTTGCAAAGATGGGTGCTGCTGGTGAGATCGTTTTGTGATTGGGGGCAGAACTGACGTAGGAAATTATGAGCACAAGGGAGTGCATATGTATTAAGATTTATATAGGTATTGGTGCCTATTTAAGCAGGTAGAGTTATAATCAGAGAAAGATAAAAACAAGGCACTGGATGTTTTGGTCGTGAAAGTTAAACTTTGTAAAATATTTCTGAGTGGGTTGATTGGGAAGAGAAAAGAAATTGGTAACAGGGAGGGCCAGGAGGTCTTTAGCATATGGATAGATCTGAGTCTTGGATGACAAATCCATCAGCCTGAAAGTTTACCTTCCTTAACAATGGCCCAGGAAATGTGGACAGTGGCTTTATATTTCCAGGCCAATGCTAGAGTAAGAGAAAAAAAGAGAAGAATAAAGGATTTCACGTTTGAAGTATCAAGTCTTGATCGGACATTGTGGGTGGATACATTCTACATCAGTGTCAGCTACTTGTCTTCCTCATCCTTTTGATTTTGAGTTCCTCAGCTGTGTGCAGTTCCTCGAGTCCTAGGGAGCCCTTTCTGATTGGGAGATGTAGACCCAAGGTTCAGGTTCCTGATATTTGGTTACCATTTGGTTAGTGAAGATCTGGTATAGTCCATTACGAGATTTAAGAGCATTCTTTGTTGTTAGTGACTCCAAATCAGAAGGGTGGGAGAAAATTGGAAACATTAGTTTGGAGAGTCATAACATAGCTAGATATTTGAGGAAACTAGAAGAATTCAGGATCCTGTCCATTTTACAGATACATAACAAAACCTCAAGGACAATGAACAGGTCTAGAATCTATTATCTACAGAGGTGCATAGTTTTCTTTCTGTACAATCACCCCAATTTTTAAATCAAAGATAATCACAGTAAAACTAATTTTTTAAAATTAATCTTGGCCTGGTTATTAACATAAAGGCAGCAAGGATAGTGATTGCCCATATAACCTCTTTTTAAGGCTGCTTTACTGGAACTTTTCATAAGGAATCTCAGATTGAACTCTTAAAAGCTTCCTGAGGCCAGGAGCTAAGCCAAGGACTCACCATCAGATTTTATTTGCAATCCCTCTCATTAGGGTGAATCTCTCTCTTGAGGTCCCCCATATATCCTGTAGTTCCTGTTGTTTCTTCTTTTTGACAATGATAACAAGCATCTACACAGCCTACTCTGCAGGAAAGGCCTCAGTTTACCACTGAAGGAAGTTCACCTGTTATTTTAACACCATCTTCATTTTTGCTCCTTTGCTCTTCCTTGATTTCAGTCACAACTCCCACATCCCCTTGGGAGGACCTGCCCATCTTAATTCTTGAGCATCTTGCTAAGCTCACTGGACTGGCCTTGTGTGCCAGCCTTGAATGGGCATGGATAGCCTGGCATCCCTCCATGAAAGTCCTGTGTCTGAGTCTTAAAGCAAAGAATGTAAATAGAGTTTTATCAGAGTTACCCAAAGAGTATAAGTTTGCTCAGGAACATTAGAGAAATGTGCTAGCACAACTTGGACCAGGTTTCTCATTATAAATGGGTGGATTCCTGGATTTAGGTTCCTGGATTTTTGAAGATTCTTAAGCAGCTGGAGTCATTTAAAGGTACTATTTATTTAACTTTGTCAAGATTATTGCACAATTTTAGAATGTATATGAATGATGCTAATCATGACAATAACAAATACAGTATTGATGGATGATGATATTGATGTGGATTGGTGTTCATTATATGCCAGATAATGCCAATCAATTTAGTTATATTATTCTGGGGTTGAGATTTGCAGAGCAAGAGAATGTACATTGAAATAGTGGAAAGGAACAAAGGCCTTAAAGCCAGGAGCCCTAGGATTTTTCTCCTCTAATTTTCCCACTAACCAGTGAACTTCTTCAAGTATGTTGACTTTTCTGGAACTCCCTATCAATGAAATGGAGATATAAATACCCACATTAAAGGGTTATAGAGGACTAAGTTAGTTCATGAATGTTGAAAGGGCTTCTTAACAGAGCCAGTGAATAAAAGGTACATCATTACTTGTTGAGTTGAATCATAGATGATAACAAAAATACAACTAGATGAGAAGTAATTAGAAATGGAGATAAATCAAGACAGGTGATGGCCTATTCTCTTCTATAAGTCATGTTCAGGTGATATTTTGTCATTATCAATTTCATTTTCCATCCATTTTATAAAGTGAGAGCCATAGAGGAGATCTCACCGAATAGTTCAGAATCAAGAATTAGAGCAAATACTAAACTCTTTGGCAATGAAAGCCTGGAGGCCGAGAAAGAGGACTCAGGAGGAACAGAGTTCTCCTGGGTCTGGTAGGCAGTTTCTTTGCAACCTTCCTGCATCCAGGGCCCCAGATTGCCAAACCCAGGTATTCCTATTGCTTCCAGTGCCACACTGCAAGGACGTGGCCCCCAAGGGTGTGTAAACCTCAAATCAGAATTCCAGTCATGAAAGCGCAGGCTTCAAAAGGACTTATTCTCATTACAATGTATGAAATGATCTGTAAATACATATTTTAACATTACAGAGTTTAAATATTATTACACATCTTACTTGATGTCAGATTTTGTTAAATGGATGCTGTTAGCTCAATTTACAAAGGTCAATTGGTGGCAGTGGAGAATAGAACTAGGTATATTTAAATTTTTTCTTATCAATACATCTGTGGCTCAGATAACCCTACCTTTTTTCAAAGAGCTTTAGGCTTCCCCTCACCCCTTTTTCAAACAAGACTTTAATGAGAATCATGTGGATAAACTCTTTGCAGAGCTTTGAAAAGATCCAGAGAACCATTGTGGTAGGAAGAAGCAAACCATTTTGGATGAAATCATAAGCCATTTGAATGCCTCCTCATCTCCCCGGTTGTGTCAGAACCTTTTGGCTGCACTCCTCCCCACGGGAATGTTTTCATCTCCATGGCTAGGTAAATAGAATGTTCACGGAGTTGCTTGATTGCTATTCATGCTGGCAGAGAGTAGCGCGGTGACCTACTTCCAGCAGCATCCATAGAAAGCTTCAGTGCTTTCATGAGCCTGATTTCAAAAGCCATCCTCTGTGTTCTACAGCGCCTGCCCACACCTGCCTCGGAGAAAACCTACTATGGACCATTGAGGGTCCTTATTTCTGTCTCTCACACCACTCCTGCTCTCATTTTTGGTTCATTTTAGCCCACCTTCAACCTCTTTGGGAAAAATAGAAGTGGTGGGTGGTAACATTTTTGAATTGTAGAGGACAGCTCTATACGGGGATCTTGATGGGGTTGCAGAAAGAAATCAGGTGAAGTTGTTTTTTTTGTGTGTTTTTTTAAAATCTAGATTATCCTTGTTTACATAAACATAATTGATCACCGGTAAATAATTCATTGGAAATTACTTGGAGGCATCTGTATGTGGATGATTCTTTCTTCTTGGGGACCACTGATGCGGTTTCCATAAGTCACTGTCATAAATTTCAGTATAGCCAATTTTTACCCTAAAATGGATAGGCTGGGCTGAGCTAGAAGCTTTACAAACTCCAAGAAGAAAGTCTGATTTGAAAAACTTCCACAGAGACTTTTATCCAGTTGGCAGAAATATACTCGGCTTGTACCAGATTTGGGTGTGTGACTAGAGCTGACTGTCCTGTGTGGTTTTGTATCATTGAGTACCATGGTTAGAGCTGCGGAGTCCCTACAGACCTTCTAGTGCAATCATTTGAAGATCAGAAAAATGAGCTCCAGAGAGATTGCAGAGCCTCATCCCCCCAGATTCCCGTTCAAGGGCTCCTGTCCACCTGCCATTCCCTTTCTCATCACTGGGTCATTACTGCTTTAAGGCTCTTTCCATAGGGAGCAAATGTCACTGAGCAGGAAAATAGGAATTTAATTGTCCTTCTCCTGGTCACAAGTGGAAAGTTTCATTCCAAATCTCATCATGTCTGAAAGGTTCTAGGTACTTGAGAAAGGAGCTGCCTGGGCATCTATCTGTTGCATGAGAGGTTCTTGAAGTTTGGAGCCATTTTACTATTAAGCTTTTGCCCACATAGTCCAGCAGCCCTTGCTCAAGCCTATTTGGAGGCAGAGGAGCAAGAATTAGATGATAAGCAGCAGCAGGCACTGAGTTTAATAGAGGAACCACAACGAGAGTTCCTTTTTCAGTTGTATGCTGAGCATCTGCACAAAAGGACTTCATGACTATGCTGTCTCCCATTTTGTTGTTCACTTAGCCGGGTCTATATAGGCACAAACCTCAGACAGTCCTTCATGTCCCTGGCATCTGTGCTGCTTAAATCATTTTATGTGGCTCTCACTCTGGCAGTAGGATTGTGTCACCTCAGCACTCCATACCAGATGGTCCCTGTGGTGAAAGGTGTGAACACCCAGCAAGTTCAGCCCAAAGCACGTTGCTGCCTCACTTCTTTTGACTTTGTCCTTTCTCTCTGCATCCTTCTACTTTGTCTGCTTTTCGTTTGTTCTTCATCTTTCTTCACAGATGGCCAGGACACTAATGCACTGCTGTCATTATGTTTATGGAACAAGTTGGGGTCTTTAGAGGCTGCCGTTCCAGAGACATTAAAGGCTTGGGTCACGTTTGATACCAGGGTAAAGATTTGCAGGATAATTAGTGATCCTCTGCTGTTATTAACCCCTGACTTAAGCAGGTTATTTTCTTACAAAGGTGTTGAAAGTTAATGCCACTGTTAATAGTTTCAGTTGGAAGACCATAATAAAGCCATGTGGGAAAGTAGACCTACCATCAATATCTTTCAAACTCTGAAATTAGAGTTGGGGGAAAAGGAAAGTAAAAAAAGAATTGAGTAAAAGGGATAATTCAATCACAGGCCTACCTTTGGTAACCTTAATTATAGTCCCTGATGGAAAAGGCCCATTTGTTATTCTTAGTTTTGGACAGTTGGCTTTATCACTAAATTCCTGAGCTAGCTTGTCATCACTCAGAACCTCAGAATGGTAGCTGAGATAGCACAGGGTGGGAAGTTGCTATGTTCTATTTTTAGAGATGTTCCCTTTCCCTTGTAATCTATATATATAAAAGCCTAAGTGACCGTTCCATGGTTTGACTGGTAGCTATGATGCACACTGACCACCAGGGGCAGACACTCAATGCACAGGCATGGAAACATGGAAGAGACTGATGAATCTCAGAGGATAGGGGAGCAGGGGAAGGGCGGGAAGAGATTAACCAAAGATCTTATATGCATAACACAGGCCTGGTGCATGGATTCATGCACTGGTGGGGTCCCTCAGCTGGGCCTGCGGGGGTCGAGCTGAAACCAGCAGTCCAACATCCCCCGAGGGGTCCTGGATTGCGAGAGGGTGCAGGCCTAGCCGGGGGACCCCACCAGTGCATGAATCCGTGCACCAGGCCTCTAGTTCTTTCATAAAGAATATGAGGCCATTCACAATACTGTACTTAATAGAATTGAAAAACAACCATGTAAAACTAGTAACCCATGGACACTCCTTCCTTCCTCTAACAGCAGGCAGTTTTGTGGTAGTGCATTTTATTTGTCTTTCAGTTCATCCAGTTATTTTCTAACTCTGGGGAATTCTCTCAGAAGCTAGACTAGATTTAGCTGGAGGAAGTTTTTTTTAGATTAACAGTAGGTTTGAAGATCTTGATCTAAGCAAGGTCTTGTAAGAGTAATGGCCATCAGGTGTCACCCTCAACTCTGAAAGACTGCAGGTGCGCTCAACATGAGGCAAATAATTGGCATGTCAATAGTTCTTCCTGGCTTGACCTGGTCACTGGAGCCACCTCATGGCTCCTCCATGGGATCCAGCTTGGAACTCAGGAGGGAAAAGGGCCTAAATGCCAGGATTGCTCTAAATTGAGTCATTCAGTGAATTAAAAGGATCTTTGAGAATTTCCCCAATTCCAATCCACATTGGACTTTAAATTGTCCATTTCTTTGAAAAAGACATTACCATGGATCTGGTCCTTTCTGAAGTTACCTTTTGAAAAAATTTTGATCCTGAGACATGATGATTATTGTCTTAGAAACACAGTTCAGGGATTCTGAGAGTGAGGAAATGATTAAAGCAAATCATGAGGAAGGTGTAATTCCTAGAGAAGGAAATTTTGGAGCAAGTTTTGGGTGTCCTGACCTAATCCCACTAAAGGACAATGCTGCAAGCTCACAGACTGAGGCTGATTTTAATGTGATTTTGTCTTACTCTCTTTCGTGTTGCCTTTCTTCATCCCAGGTTATTCTCTAGAGCAGCGGTCATCAACCTTTCGGACCTCATGGACCACCAGTGATCCACAGACCACCAGTTGGCGACCGCTGTTCCAAAGGCTTCCTTAAACCAGCAGTTGCCAACCTTTCGGACCTTTCGGACCACCAGTGGTCCTCGGACCACCGATTGGCAACTGTTGCTCTAGAGCAGTGATGGCGAACCTTTTGAGCTCGGCGTGTCAGCATTTTGAAAAACCCTAACTTAACTCTGATGCCGTGTCACATATAGAAATTTTTTGATATTTGCAACTATAGTAAAAAAAAGACATATTTTTGATAATTATTTTATATATTTAAATGCCATTTAACAAAGAAAAATAAACCAAAAACATGAGTTCGCGTGTCATAGGTTCGCGTGTCATAGGTTCGCCATCACTGCTCTAGAGTGACTCTCCCTGACCAAGTTGCTATCACCCACATTCTTTGTTGAATGTAGAAGCTCCAGGGTTTCTGCTTTAGAAGCCACATTTCTGTGTCAGTGTGATGAGAACCTTTCTCTCCAGCCTTAGATCCAGTCTGAAGATGGGCCTGGTTCTTAAAGGCTCTGATCAAATCATCCCAAACTGGTCCACCCTATGCTCAGAGGGAAAGGAGAAGTGGAATACTATAGACCTGAGAGATGATTTGACATTGTCTGTGACATTGAAGTCATTGCCTCTTTAGGTGGTCCTGTGAAGCACACCCTTTAACACATAGAATCGTGGATGGACAAAGTTTTACCAAAATCTTGACATTCATCTATACGGCTTCTCCTTATACAGATGAGAAAACTCAAAGCTAGTTTTGAGTTTGAAGGTTATTCCAGACTTGGGTCTCCTGGCTCTGGTTGAGTATTTGGGTCACTGTAGATTCTAGGATCAAAGTCACAGAGTGAGATTGATTAAATCTAGTCTGTTTGCCACTCTCTTTATAGGTCTTTCTTAATCGTGGCTTTATTTTCTCCTCTGCTTAATAAAACTGTGTATGATTTCCTATTAGCCCCTAACTCCTTAAACTGGCATTCACAACTTTCACAATTGACACCAATCTGCATTGTTTTTTAGCCTCAGTCCTCCACTAATCTCTGCATATCCTCCATCCTGCAGCATCACTGGACCTGCCTCAGTTTTGCAAACACACATTGTTTTGCTGTTCCTTTGCACATACCATTCCCTTCATCAGCAGTCACCTCCCAACATTTTACCTCTTCCCCTGGGGTTATGCCCAGCCAGTTTCTACCCTCTCACTCAGCACTGCTATTACTGTTTAGAGGACTTACTCATGGCCATGTCTTCAATTTCTTACTAGACCAAAAGCTCCTTGAAAGTAAGGACCATGTCACACAGTTGACTGACTGGCAAAAATGGTATGCTCCAAAAATATTCGTTGTGTCCAGGAATAAATGGTACCCTAGTTTCTGTGTATTCCAGTTAATTCCAGAATTTTGGGAGGTACTTAGGATGTGAGGGCTGTGGAACGAAAGAATAGACACGCTGAAAGTCAGGACAGTATACCCTTTCAGAGATCTCAGCTCCAAGTGTGATGATAGCTTCAGTGCTCATGTCATCTGTGATAGCCTGAGATGCTTGTGTGGGCTCCTGTTGGCACTTGGTTTATTCAGTACATTATAGAAAAGGTCCTGTCTGAGCCTCAGGTGCAGTGCACAAGGGGCCTTGGACTAGAGTAACTATTTTATTACCATCCCTGTTTGCTTCTTAGAAGTCTTAGGACAGCCTTGCATTGGCGAAGCAATCTGGGAGCATTTCCTCTTCTTGAGATATTCTGCTGACATCCAGTCCAACGTGACTGCATTGATGTTCTAGGCTCCACCTCAGCCCATCGACAATGAAATTCACAAGACATTTATTGTGCCCCATGTGGTTTTTTCATTGGTTGACCCAGGCCTGCTATAGCATAAGTAAATAATTCCAGGTTTAGCATTTTAGCTCTTCCATGTCAAGTCCTGCCAAGAAAGGGAAAAAAGCTGAGGAAGAAGCCATCATTCCTTAATTATCTTGAATCTAAAATATGACAGTGCCCTCTCTGGCAGACGTGGCATCCTCCTTCCTTTAGCCTCAGTCTGTGAGCTTGCAGCGTGATGAGTCTGGTCTGGGAAAATCGCCGTCCATAAGGAGGGGTGTGAAAAACCTACAGAGGTTCAGAGGACTGGCCTGGTGCCAAGGCCAGAAATGCTCTCCGCTCACCTTCCCGTGGGGGCATTTGTCAGTGCCCTCCCTGCACCTGTTTTTTCCTTGATACCATCCCTCCTAGAACCCTGCAGCAGAATACCTTCCTTCCCAAAAAAAGTCTTAGATGGCCAATGAATATGGGGCTTCTTTGTGGGCTGATGAAAATGTTGTGGAATCAGAGCGATGATGGTTGCAAAGCTTTGCGAATACACTAAAAACCACTAGATTGCATACTTTGAAAGGGTGAATTTCTGGGTATGTGAATTATATCTCAATTTTAAATAAAGTCATGGAATACTAACTCCTTGTGTAATAAATTAAAGTCCTGCACAAAATCTCCTGAAAGACCACTCAGACTTTCTCCTCAAGTGCGTCCTCACTCTGTGCATGTTCAAAGGTCGGGCCATACAGTGTGTGTGCTGGGGGTGGAGGGGAATGACAGAAGTTTATCTGTTTCATTCCCTGTTGTGTCATGCCCAGTGACCTTGGTCTGGGTATTGACTTGTCTTTGCTTCCACAGTTAAAACAGATGTAATAAGCCTGACCCACTTGATGAGGATCTGGGAAATAAAAATCCAGTTTGTTAAGTGCTTTAGGCAGCGGTTCTCAACCTGTGGGTCGCGACCCCTTTGGCAGTCGAACGACCCTTTCACAGGGGTCGCCTAAGACCATCCTGCATATCAGATATTTACATTATGATTCATAACAGTAGCAACATTACAGTTATGAAGTAGCAACGAAAATAATTTTATGGTTGGGTCATAACATGAGGAACTGTATTTAAAGGGCCAGAAGGTTGAGAATCACTGCTTAGAGCAGTGATGGCGAACCTATGACACGCATGTCAGAGGTGACACGCGAACTCATTTTTTTGGTTGATTTTTCTTTGTTAAATGGCATTTAAATATATAAAATAAATATAAAAAATATAAGTCTTTGTTTTACTATGGTTGCAAATATCAAAAAATTTCTATATGTGACACGGCACCAGAGTTAAGTTAGAGTTTTTCAAAATGCTGACACGCTGAGCTCAAAAGGTTCGCCATCACTGGCTTAGAGCAATGAGAGGCTAGCTTCCCTCTGAATGGGTACAGGAAGGGTTGAAGAGACACCAGCGTGTATGGAATAAATCCCAGGTGCGGGCAGGAGGTTGGGTGTGTGTTGTGCTGGGTGATTCAGTTATACCACTAGGTGCTCCATTAGGAACTAGTGCTGCTGGTGACTTATGTCTATAGGGAGAAGGAGACTGAGTTTGGTTTCTGCAACAATAACAGGAAAGGGACTTAGAGGAGGAGGGTATGTTTCCCTGGAGGAATCTTCCCAGTGCTTGGGTGTGAAGGCTTGATGGGTGAGGGTAAGTGCCACCTAGTAGGGTTTTGTGACTGGAGGGGTTTCTACTAGTCTAAGCAGGCACCCCCGGAGGCAAGCCCAAGGGTTTCTATTCACCTGGGAATTGGAAAACCTCCTTAGAGGAAAGGTGAATCGGGAAGCCTGAGTCCCTGCCTCACCCACAAATGGGGCTGTGCCTGAGGCACTAGGCGGAGATGTAGGGAATCATCCATTCTCACACCCTCTGCCCACTGCAGCTTGCTGGATGCTATGCCAGGCACATCCCAGAGCATGGACAGCTTGTCAGTCCAGCACCCATCGGGGTAACTGAGTCCCCTAGGCCAGTGGTTGGCAAACTGCGGCTCTCGAGCCACACACGGCTCTTTGGCCCCTTCAGTGTGGCTCTTCCACAAAATACCGGCTCTTCCACAAAATACCAGCTCTTCCACAAAATACGGACTTCTGCGCATGGGCCACAAAGTTTCAATCGCACTGTGTGTGATTCCCTCTAGCCCAGCCACACTGAAGGGACCAAAGAGCTGCATGTGGCTCACGAGCCTCGGTTTGCCAACCATGGCCCTAGGCGATCAGGGAGAAGGGCTAAGTCTTTGCTGCTTGCTGGTCCTCCATCACACCCTGCTGTTACTCTGCCCTGGTCTGTGGTGTGAGATAGGCGATCATATCAGTGTCTTCTAGATACTAGCCATGACCAGTGCCTCATAAAGATTCTTGTCACTCACCCACCCTGAGAGGAATGGCTCACATTCTTCCTCCTCCTCCTCATTCTCTTATCAGGGTCTGAATGTCTTCTCCCCACTTACCTGCCTATTAAAGGGAAATCGCCCATACTTCAAGGCCCAAACCAGTATTATCTTCTAAAAAGAAGGCTATGTTCCTCTCTCCTTCACCCTTCTACCCAGGCAAGATGAGTCTTGCCTCCTCCTACGTTCCCACAGAATGCTGCCATGCATGTATTGTAGCACTTAACCCACGCTCACTCACGGTGGGTTACTTTAGAGCAGCAGTCGCCAACCAATGGTCTACGAGGTCCGAAAGGTTGTCAACCCCAGCTTTAGAGAACTTGTCAAGGGCCTCATGGGGATTCGTGTCTTAGTGCCCAGAATAGGGTCTGATGCTTAATATATGGCCAGTATGTGTCTGTTAAATAAGTGAATAAATATATAAATAAATAAATCAGAACATCATTTGTGTCCTCATACAAATAGTGAAAGGTATTTATAAACTCCATAAATATTTAAAATTGCTTTCCTCTTTATGGTCGTGGTACTTGATGAGAATATTCTTCTGAATGTGTTTTATTAAATCTTTTTTCTGTCTATGTGGAATTAGTTTTTTGGTCAAAGGTGATAAATTTTGGGAGAAGCCATACCTTACAAAAAGGAAGTTTTAGAAAGCAGAGCTTTGCCCAAGTGTGTTCAGCAGAAGGTTAGTTCCCTGGTGGTAATAGTAAAGAAGAAATGGTCTGGGGCCAATGAAGTTTAGGAGGGACTGGGTTGATCAGGTCTCTGTTGTGGAACGTCTCAAAGCTTTGACCTGGTGTTGCTTAGGAATATTAGTGAGAGGGTCATATCACAGTGGCCTCTGCAGCAGGAGCTTAGCACCTATGGTATGAGGTGCATGTTTGGAATTTTGTTATTGATTTGTTGGTGATAGACCAGTGTCTCAATCTAATGCCCTGAGGGCAGGTGGATGTCTGCTCTTAGGAATGTCTTGTGCCTGCACCACCCTCTCCATGTACACCATCTTTGCTCTGCAAAAGTGAAGAGAAAATTTAAAGGGAATCAAAACATTATTTTATCTGCCACACCAGTATCAGACATCTCCAGTGGACTCTGCAGAAAATGATTATGGTTTTAGAAATAACCTGTCAGCCCAGTTGCTCTGCAGTAATCTTCCAGGATGTTTCCATAAGTACCAGTTCTCTGCATGGTAATTACCAACTCTCTCCATGGTAGATTCGATTCGCTGGTATCTAGGAGCAATTGCTAGGGAACTCACACTTTCACAAATTTACAAGAGGAAAGCAACCTTGCATTTACCCCAGGGGGAGCTATCAGGATATTCAAACTGTGCTGGGTAAAGGCTGCTATTGATCATAGAAATAGCGGGAAGAACTTGAATTTTTACCTGGTCTTTTTCTCAATGTGTGAGAGGCTGTCTCGCTAGATTATAGTGCTAAGACCGATGGGGGATAATTTTCTTCTCAGGGTCTCTTCCACTCCTTGACATTTGGAGCAGCAGTAAGTCTGACCTAACTGTAGTTGGAACCCTATGTTGTCTTCCTCTGATGCTGGCTAATCGGTACCAGTGTCTATGAAGAAGATGAGTAAGAAGATTTGGTCTGGTACAGCTGGAATTCTGATCTGTGCCTTTGCTGTTTGTCCTCTAGAGATCTCAGGGAACACAGAGGACATCCCTCTGGTGCGCTGGAGGCAGCAGTGGCTGGAGAATGGCACTTTACTTTTTCATATCCATCACCAAGATGGTGCCCCAACCCTTCCTGGACAAGACCCAACCGAAGAACCGCAGCATGAGTCAGCAGAGGAGGAGCTGAGGATCCTGCACATCTCAGTCATGGTAAGAGCAGCATGGCCTTCACCTCTCAGGCCATGGCTTACATTACCTTGACATTAAGTGTCTTGGTGCCAACACACAGCTCTGTAAGACCCAATGCCATAATGATCACTGATCATGTTAATGAATAATTTTCCATTTATGGGAAAGCAATCCACCTGTGGTGTCAGTAAAAGTTGCAGTTATTTCCACAGCACCATTACCCAACTGTTCTCTGTAGGAGCATGCCTAGGCATAGAGTTTTCACAAACCATCAGCAATAGACAGGAACAGTAGACTGTCTTAGAAAGAAATTATTCAACTCGTATATCCAGATATCTTATAATAGTTGTACCATAAATGTTGACCAAATGATTGAATAGCCAAGCTGCTTGATGCTACCAACTCCTCTTCCCTCTTGCATCACCTGGGAGAAAGTCAGCATCCTGGTAGTCTCTCCTCATACAAGAAAGGTCATGGCAATAGATACTAGTCCCTCCCTCTAGCCCAGCTCAGAAACTTCACCATCAGTAACCCTTCACCTACTCAGAAATTAAAAAAAAAAAGTTTAGAAGATCCTAATTAGCAGATTTTTTTCTCAAAAACATTAAAATAGTATTCCTAAAGTCCTAGGAACTTGTATTTTAAAATCTCACTAGAAGTTTGTACAATGGCAGGTAGGGGTTTTCTTTGATGGTGTATCATTCATCACTGTATCCTTAGCACTTAGAACAATGCACTCACATACTTAATGCTTAATAAATATTTCTGGAATAAATGATTGAATTTCCCAATGCAGATAGAAAATACCTGTTTTACTTGATATTTTATGTATTTGTATTATATTGGCAAAGCCAATACATCTTCTGCTCCTAGGGTAACCTGAGAGCAAATTGAGGCTTGACAGATTAGCCATGAGCCATATGTATGGAGGGCATAGGCTAGTCTACTGTTAGGAAATTCAGCTGAGAACCAATCTAGGTTTTGGTGTAAACTTCAATCATTTATTATTCTGGTACCATCACTACACGCTGTTTAGTTTTTTGTATCAGATCGGAGGAAACTGAAACACATTTTAGATATATGTAAATTTTCATTATCCAAATAGTTGGCATAGAAACTTTCCCCATAAGAATCTCTCATAAAATCTCAGAATGTAATCCTTCTATATCTTCCTCAATCCGTGTCCCTATGAATAACTGGCTCAATAGATTACCTGCATACACATAAGCTACTTTATATAAACTATCTAGTCAAGAAAAGAATTTTTGAACAGCAAATGTTAAATCTCAATGTCCAAATATGCTAGAAGGCAATAAATGAGATTGCTATGCCCCATATTTACAAATGAACTGAGGTTTATAACATGGGAGTTACTGTACTTGTACATCCATAATCAAAGGCCAGTGTTTCCTTTCTCAGAGAAGGCTGTCTGTAGTATAGTTTGTAGTTTCCAGGGAGTGGTGAGGTCAGTCTGATCTGAGGAATCAGCCCGACATTGACCACGGTGACAGATGTGATGTGGAGGCCCTGTTGTCTTCACTCTAATAATATGGTCTGAGTGAAAAAATGGGTACAGGGTGGCTTCCCACCAGCTATCCACAGCCTTTCATGGTTGGTTTTTGTTTTGTTTCTTTTAGTCCAAGACCATGTCAAAGAACCTGTCTTTTTCACACCAAATATAAGTATTGAGATTCCCAAGAACTAATACTGGGTGTGATTTTTGTCTAAAAGAAAGACCTTGAATACAAGAAGTTAAGATAAGTAGCATGTCAGAAGGAGTGTTTAGTTGGGGTGGGGGAGTCCTGTGAAGATCCTGGCGAGACAATCTAATGCTTGTCCTGGTTGCTACCTCATATTTTCAGTGTGGCAAGGACCGCACTGTCTATCCTCAGATGGAGGTATTTCGGTACCTTCTCTAGAGGAGTGTGTGTGTCTGTGTGTCTGTGTGTTCTTGTGTGTGTGTGTGCACACACACATTTGTGAATGCGGATGGCAGTGACGATAGAAATACACTGATCAAGAATGTCAAAGTATATGAGGAAATACGTTGTGCTCATAAATATAACAGCCCCTGTGAGAAACCCTGCATTATGAATGCCATGCTTTTCTTGAGACCCCTGGGCAGGGGTTAATGGACAATGGACATTTAAATGGAAAGAGAACAAAAGTCAGCCTTATTGCTGTGCCTTAGACCTTTCCTTCATATGCTACTGGTCACCATGGCAGACCACTAATGACATTCTCTTTCCCAAATAAAATGGAAGATAATATTCCTCCAGCTTTATTTAAACTAAGTTATTTTCAATGAGGCTGGGGGAGGCAGAGGTTAAAAAGCAGTGGGCAAAGGGTGAGAGTGGACAGGTCTTGTGTTTGTCCCTGGCTTGGCCCCTTGGAAAGGCCCACATGTGATTGAAAAATTTAAGTAGTCCTTTGACTTCTGCAGGAGAGTAGAGTTCCCCGGATGAACTAAAGATATAAGTACCACCTCCCATCCTCCTCAAAGATGATGTGGTCAATGTAGTCCCCTGCAGCCCAGCTTGCTGCTCACCTTCCTCCATTCCCAATCCACACCACCACCTCCCACACTGCCTCTCCTATGCTGAGTCTATTGTAGTCAGTTTCAAAGCTGCAGTTGTGTATTTGCCCTCAGCTTAGAAATCAAGCCTGAGGGTATTGTGTTTGAAGATGTGATTCCTAGAGTCTCTTATGTCTTAAGAAATGCAGAGATGGATAGACTTTATCTGATATTCTTTATACCATCTTCTTCGGATATAAACTAGGCAACTAGTTGAGGCATCCAGAATGACAACATTATAAATGTGAGAAGATAGCAAAATGCTTTGACCAATAACAGTGTTGGGCAGCAAAATGCACTTGAATGAAATCTTACTGCCCAAACGCTTTTATGAAATAACAAAAGTGGTGCTATTTTTCATTAACTATAATGATGACTATTGGTATAGTTTTAGTTTGGACCCATTAGCATAATTTGAAAAAGAGAAAAGTTAAGGTGTTTATTAAAACATGAATACATCTAACCTTTTCTCTCTTATTAAAAAAATATATTTAAAAGCATAACTGATAATCCTAACTATTTCCAATATGTGTAAAGGAAATTAATGGTTCTGTGAAAAACCTTAAGCTTTACATTTCTTTCATTTCATATTTATACCTTTTCTTGTTCATCTTGTCTCGATGCAGGGATTGCTGTTTATATTTTGCATTTACCATGTTTTGTTTTAAACACAAAATAGAAGTAATGAGAGAATGAGAAACACAGAAAAACCTTTTTTGGTATCTTTATGACATTGTGTGAATGAGAATCATTAAGTCATTTCCTCCACGGTGCCCAGTACAAATACACCATCAGCAAATTGTGGGCTGGCAGAAAACCAATACCTCGGTTGGGAACTGGGCAATTTTAAACTTTGAAAAACATTTTACTTTTGTTATTTTTTCAATCGCATCCTAAAATTTTTAATAATTTTTTCACCAAAATGCTACCATTTCTTCCTAGTGTAGAATAATTGGACTTCCCTCCTGAAATCTTATATCATTGCTCTGCAGGTCAAACAATGTATATTAACCTCCTTTGTGACTCAAACTTGGCTGAAGAGATTTATTTCAAATTTTGCAGGATAATTGGCATTTAAAACTACAAAAGTACACACGGGTAGTTTTTTGCAAACTCTTGAACAAGCGAAGGCAAAATCATCAAATGAAAATTGATGTCTGAGTTTAAACCAGAAGTCAGATAAATCTTTAGTAAGAAGCAGATTGTTTATTCCTAAGAAGATCGGGTTTAATATGACTTTATATCGGCTATTCAGACTCTGTGTGGATTAACATTTCCATATTTTACTTTTGCTAATTTACCATATGATCTACATTTTTCTTCAAGTATGTAAAAGAGTTTAATGATGTCTAATAGAATTTTAATGTATTATCTATATATTTCATCTTTGTAATTAAAGATGGCAGTGTTAATAGACTTGCTATATTGCAGCCAGGTTGGTTAAGTGCATTTTTCACAGCAAATAGCCTTTCAAAAATACTGTGCGTTGATGTATATTTTGTAGTGATAATTCCGACTGATAAGTAATATCTTTTATAGTTCAGCCTTCTTAGGCACAATTCACAATTGTGGGGGAAAATAATCTTTGTGCATTTGTCTATCCCCCTGAGGATAAAGTCCATTAATCAAGCGTGGGTGCTGCTGAGGCTGTCTAGCCCACTCAAAGCCCCCACCTCCCCTGCATGAAGCTCATTGGCCATTGTCTACAGGCTCCTGTGGCCTTGACTGCTGGCTCCTCAGGTATCCCCAAGCTCCTTGTTTCTGGGAACCTCTGATGAGTTCAAGAGACATTTTTTCTTTAGGGAGAAACATGAAGACAACAAGGTTTAGGGACAAAAGAGACCACAGGTGCTTTTGTGGAGTCCTAGAGTGCAGGAACAGAATTGACACTCTAGGGAAGTTCCAGTCTAGGGAAGTAACATTTGGGGCTGAGTTGAGTAGAAAGCCCACAGAACTTTTATGGGAGCCACAAGGGCCGTGTTTCCAAGACTGCAGAAGACTTTGTGCCATGGGACCCATCCTTTCTCTCACTGTTACATTTGAGTTTGGTCCAGCTGACTGTGCAACACATGTGACTTTGCTTGAAGTTGTCTTCATTTCACTCCTAAAGCTCAGCCACTTCCAGAGCAGAGAAAAGCAATTCCAAGTGGTCATCACTATGTCCACCAAGACCACCAGGTACTTACTAAGTGGTCATGGGCAGAGGAGGGATGGTGAGATGCCTTCTCTGTCAATACCTTTTGCCTTCAGAAATCTGTTACAAAAATTATTAATCAGGGTTACTTTTATATCTTTATTATTGATATTATTTTTGTAGTTCTGACTGAGGATGTCCTCATTTATCAGTGCTGATCTTTTTTACCTTTAAGAATCAAATGGAGGAGTTAAATGTGTCATGCCTTACTATGAAGGGCAGAGCTAGGGCAATAAATTGGAAGATACAAAAAGATGGGTCCTGATTCAGTGCAACGAGTTTTTCTAGCAATTCAAGCCATCATGCATCTTGGGACTGGACTGCCTGACTGGCGTGCCGCCCACCTGCCAGACTCATTACTGTGTACTCTGCCTTGCATTAGGAAAGTGGGGTGCAGTTCCTAAAATAATCAACAAAATCCCTGAAAACAGAACTTCTTTGCTTTGGGTCTTTGCTCTGAAAGACTGCTATGCAAAAGACTGGATATCAGGGTTCCTTCAAAGGCTATTCCAAGAGCCAAAGAAGGTTTGGCTTGCAAACCTCCTCACCCGGCACCATAATTTGTCTGTGCATCTCTTACAGGTACATGGGGGTCTGTTAGCCATTCAATTGCTCAGCTAACTTCGTCTTGCTGCCACCCTTCCATGTTCCTCTGGAGCTGGGATATAGTGGAAAGAAACACTGGGTTTGGAGTTGGAAGGTGGGCTTCTAAGGCTGGCTTTACTATGGTGGGTAATTGGCTGACTTTTTTGGGAAGATTTATTACCTCGTCTGTGAAATGGATGCATTGGTTAGACTTTTAAGTGATAAAGAATGGTGACCCCCTCTGTCCTTCTCTGTAATGGAGTTTTACAATAGAAATTCATATGGAGGTAAGGGAGACAAGAATCCTCTGATTAAAACAGAATTCAAACAGAATTTCATGAAGCCTGGAACTGTAGGTCATGCAGGATCTATGTCAGTGATGGCGAACCTATGACACGTGTGTCAGAGGTGACACGCGAACTCATTTTTTTGGTTGATTTTTCTTTGTTAAATGGCATTTAAATATATAAAATAAATATCAAAAATATAAGTCTTTGTTTTACTATTGTTGCAAATATAAAAAAATTTCTATATGTGACATGGCACCAGAGTTAAGTTAGGGTTTTTCAAAATGCTGACACGCTGAGCTCAAAAGGTTCACCATCACTGATCTATGTCATCTTGTCAGCCTCAGCAGTGGCTTGGCTCTTCCACACCTGTTTTATTGCTCCTGTTGCTATGAATTGGTTTCTATGTCTTATAGTCTCTAAATCCACGCCCCCTCCCGGCTTCATTGCTTTTATATGTTTCTATTTTCCATTTGCTCATCACGTCACCTCACTTTTGACCCCTCCTGACTTCTCTCAGTCTTACAAGGTTTCCAGCTTTGTTCTTGTGGCTGTCAGAGTCCCTGTTTTTTGTCTCTTGTTCTTACTTCTTTGGGAGAGAAGCAGATGGCTCTACCCAGTTGCTACAGTTCCTGTTCAGAGCTTTTCCTATCAAGTTATCCCATAGGTCAGCGGTTCTCAATCTGTGTGTCGCGACCCCTCTGGCGGTCAAACGACCCTTTCACAGGGGTCGCCTAAGACCATCCTGGATATCAGATATTTACATTATGATTCATAACAGTAGCAACATTACAGTTATGAAGTAGCAACGAACATAATTTTATGGTTGGGTCACAACATGAGGAACTGTATTTAAAGGGCCAGAAGATTGAGAACCACTGCCATAGGTGGATGTAACCCTAACCTTCTATTGGCTGTTGTTATGAAGAGGTGGGCTTCTGTGGCACAGAAAATGACCATCCCTGTTCTAGGCACAGCTCAGAACCACTTCCTTTAGCAGAGACTGACTTTGTCATTCAACACAATGGACATAGTACCGTCTACCTTGTAGAGAGAAGGATTAAATGATATCATCATTATCATCATCTTATTTTGTACCTACTATGTGCCGATGCTAAGTATTTTCAATGTATATTATCTTATTTTTATTATTTTCATCACAACACCATGAGGGTAGGGTTTATTATTTTCCCATTTTGCAGATGAGGCGATTGAGGGCCAGACAAGCTAAGTAACTTACCTAAAATTAAGCAACTATTAGGTTGCAGAGCCAGGATTTGAATTGAGGCCCTTGGCAGTCTAGACTATGAGAAGCAGCTAGCTCATATTCTGGCCCACATTAAGTGGCCAATATATGTCTATTTCTTGTCCTCTTATCAGCTTTTGTTGTTTTGTTGAATTCTGTCTGCTAAGACTCATCTGACACTTTTCCTCATTGTTACTGCAAAACTACTAACTCTATGAGCACTAGGACCCACAACTACTGTGGAACACAGATCTTTCTCTCTGTAGCTGCACCAGGCAGCTAACCCCAAAAGCTCAGATCTGTTCAGCGTGGCTAAACCCACCTGCCCACCTTGGCTTCAGCCATGCCACCTCACAGCTGGCCATGGGTTTATTGGCAGGGAAGGGAAGAGGACAGTTACGGGTTTCCAACTCTAAAATTGTGAAAGTCATGTAACAATAGACTTCGGCTGCTTCATATACATCCTTTCACACTTTCAGAGTAAATTTTTAGAAATTCAAGAAGCATTTTAAAAGCATTATTGGCCTATTATTGATTTAAAAGAATCATTGACTCATTTATTTATTTAGATATTGATTCTTTCATTTAACAATATCTGTCAGACTTGAGGTATTTTTTTTAGCTACTAAGGAGATAGAAAATTAATAATACAAGATTCTGCTTTCAAGGGACATTCAATCATATTATTAATGCTTAACATTTGAGGATGGCCTTTGGCAAAACTAAGAGCCAGGTGGAATGCACCGTCTTCTCCATTCCTTTCCATTTTTACATCCTTGTTACAATTCTGGTGTTTCCTTTATTGAAGCTCATGGAAGCCTTAAGTCACCTCATTTTTCCAGACAACAAGGAAAATAGCCAAGAGGCCAATTTTTCACAAGGATACTAATACCTTTTAGCAACTTGATGTAATGTTCTGTACCGCCATTTAACTCACTTGATAGAGAAGCCAACAATTTACTTTTAAGTACTTAGTTCCCAAAACCCCTCAAGATCCTTTTGAAAGCAGGAGCTGTAACCTCTTCAGGGTTCAAATCAATATTAAGAACTGGCAGTAGTCATAGTAATGAAGCTATCACTTTGCTCACTGTGTACCAGGGAGGGTGTAAGATTATTTTCCTGCATAATATCAATCAAGTCCCATAGCAGCCTGGTGAAATTAGATGTGCATTTTCCCCCATTGTGACTTAGAGAAAGAAAATCCCAGAATCAAGGTCACACAGGTGGAGCTGGTATTTTCAAGGCCAGTGTGTCGGACCTCTGACCTCAGTCTGCTGTGGGACTGTACTGCTTGGTGGCACCAGAATCAGCTGGTCTCTCCCGTTTTCCAGGCGGTGGGGTCACTTTGCTCTCTCAGCTAGTGCAACAGAAACTCTTCGCTTGGTGGAGATGAGGAAGAGGCGCCTAGAGAACTGGATAAGATGTTATCATGGAGGAGTCTCTGAGCCCCTTCAGAAGTTGCAGAGCTAGATTGGACAAAAAGATCAAGCATTGCAAAGAAGCCTGAGGTTGGCTCTGAGCAAAGGTCATTGAGAAGCCGATGAGGACTATAGTCTCTGATGTTGAACTTGAGTGAAGTGTTTTATAGCAAAGGCTTTGCTATCAGAGAGACCAATTGAAATCCTAGTTCTACCACTTACTAGATTTTCTAGTGACCTCGGACAAATTGCTTAATCTCTCTAAACTCATTCTCCTCATCTATAAAATGGTAATGATAATAGATTCTGCTTTGTAAGCTGTTTTGATGATTGCATGAGATGATTTTTATTAAGCACTTCCTATAATGCCTGGCCCATGGGAGTGCCCAGTAAATATTAACTAGGTAAACTCTTGGGATGTCATGCAAGCTCCCTGTAACAATTCTGTGTGCAATGTGTTACCCGGTGGCCACTACCTTAGAGAGGCAGAAAAGCAGCTGGGATCATAGCAACCTCTTAGAGGAGTCCTAGAGGAGTCATACTTAGGGAAAACACCAAGGCAATTAGGGACATCAGGGCAACGGAATGAGCCCTTACAAAGCCGGGATGCGGTCATGTACATCCAGGACATTGTTAAGCTGCTTCTGTTTCATTGTTTATAGGGTTCCCTAGCAGCTGTATTATGGTTTAGGGTGATAAGCCCAGCTACAAGCTTCCCTGGAAGAACTTCACCAATTTATTTTTTCATCAAACCAAATGATGTCATTATGGGAATTCCTTTTCTGCCCAGGTATCCACACATACAGATTGTTATTACATTCACAACAGGGAACAGAAGACATGGAATGGTGGGTGTATTCACCATTCAGATGCTTATTCCTAATGCTGTTACCTTTCCTCCAGGTCATGCTGTCTTCCCCACGCTTCCTGCCCCTATCAAAACTTTGGTATTCCCTCACAGACCTGAAGTTTGTCTGTAAATATGCCCTCAAACCTACTTCCATCACACCAATGGGCTCTGATTGGAGACAGACTGGATTTGATAGTAGATGTAGCAGCTCTATATCATGCCTGGCCCATGGGAATGCTAGCTAGCATGGAGAATGGCAGAAAGTTAGGCCAGGGCTCTATGAGCTCTGTTGCAATTACCCATCTCTTGCCATTGTAGTGCGAAAGCAGCCATACACAATATGTTAGTGAATGGGTGTGGCTGTGTTCCAATAAAACTTTATACAAACCGGCAGTGGACCACATTTGGCCTAGAGGTCATAGTTTGCTGGCCCTGATCTAGTACTTTCTCCTCATTTTGTCTACAGAGCCCAAACAAAGACTAAAATCTAGTAATTTGGTAGAAGTGATAGGGTTGTACTTGCAATGTAAAGATAATAGTTTGCTAGTTTTCGTCAGCTTCCCATCGATTGGTTGCAATTGTCACTTAAGGCAGGCATTGACAAAGGTTGTTCTTGCTACATATTTAAGGCATGCGGTATTCAATTCATGTGACATGTAAGCACATTAGCCTCTCCTGTGAGGTATTAAAGGGTTTAGTGAAGACAAAATTTGATGAAAACAAAAATATGCTTCAACTTGACAAGAGTAGTCTAAAGAGGATACTGATGAAAAATATGCTATTTTTCTTCTCTGTGTAGCTGATGGCCCCTGCTTGGTTTCAACTGTGACATACACAGTAGACTATTATTTAAAAAAACAAACACAGATATGTTAGAACAGCCTCTTAAAGCAAAATACCTACTAGAGGTGTTCACACATGTATGGGAGTAGAGTATGCTTGCGGACATGTCAGGATCAAGTTGGTTTGTGTGGGACTGATATGTAAGACTTTAATAGTTAGTGGTGGCTCTTTGCCTTGCTGATGAGGCTAAAGATAGATCATATTAAGATCTCCCCTCATAAAGTCATCTGTGACCCTCTCAAAATTCTGCTAAAGTTTATTATGAATCTTGCCTTGCCCTGGCTGGTGTGAGCCAGTGGTTAGAACATCAGCCCATGCACCAAAGGGTCACAGGCTCAATTCTCGGTCAAGGGCACATACCTGGGTTGCAGGTTCAATCTCTAATCCCTGATGGGGCATGTGCAGAAGGCAACCAATCCATGTGTCTCTCATCTATGTTTCTCTTTGTATCTCCCTCCCTCTCACTCACCCCTCCCTACCTTCCACTCTCTTTCTAAAAAAAAATCAATGGAAAAAATATCCTCAGGTGAGGATTAACAAAAAGAAAAAAATAATCTTGCCTCTAGGATTGGCTGATGCCAATGGGCCCTCCTCAAGGTTGCATAGAGGTCTCTTTAGTACATGTGGGGAGGTCAGGTATATGTGGGGAAGTCTTGATACTGCCTTGCTATTTATGACTCTCCTGATCCTTCTGCTGATGTCCGTGAATAGCAATAGAGATGAGTCAAGTACCTTCTAACTTGGGATGAATCAGATGCTAAGTTTATTGATATATTGGACTGATGCTGACAGCAGGGGCTACTTCACAGAGCAGTATCTAGGAACTGCTGGGTTCTGGCTCCTAATCCCAATTACCATAGAGAAGACGGAGCCATAGGAGATCCCTAAGGGAGACCTGACACGAGATGTTTATTGAAGCATTCCACCTTTTGTTTCCTCCCTTCCTGTGTCTTTTTTGGGAAGGGCTTTGGGACTAAGACACAGGAGGCTTTGGATTTATGAGTGAACATGTCAGAATTTGGCATTTATTGGCCTTAAACCCATCATTGCACAATGAGGTAAGCTGCCACATAGAGCAAACTCAGAGGGTCCTGCATCCCCAGTAATGTTCAGGCACTCTCTGTTATTCCCTAAATGTCACAGTGTGTATACATCCAAGGCTTCGCCCCAGGCTGTCAACTGGCTGTGTCAGTCCCCAGCCCTACTCCCCTCACTGCTCTGCTGATCAGAACAAGCAGCCATCGGAGGCCCTGGGCTCTCCAGGGCACGGCCACCTTCCTGGGACTGACTCTACTTGGTATTGGGATGAGACAGCAGCAGCATATCCCTGCCAGGTCCTGCTCAGAGCTTCTGCAGCAGTGATGCAGGCTGAGAACCCAGCTAGGCTCATCTAGACTCCATCTCTCCTCTCCTCAGCAGTGACTAAAGCTGGGCCGAGGACATGTGTGGCCTAAAACCACTGGCTTCGAAGTCAGGAGGCTTGGATTAGGGTCCTTTCCCCTCGAAAGTCTGAAACCTCAGACAAATTCCTTCACCTCCCTGAGCCTCCATTTGTTCTTCTGTACATGAGTGTTCTCAAAACCTTAGCACTCCCCCCTTTGGCCATCTATTTATACAATCTATATTCCTATTTTCTTGATATTTCTATATAAGTAGATTGGCTTTATCTGGTTGAATTTATTTTAACTGTATCTTAGATGAAAATGTCAACAAAGGCATGGGCTTGATGTTACCATTCATTATTTCCATGGAAGTTCGGAAAAATGCTAATTTATAAACTAAATAATAAAATGAAAATGTTCCACACTTTCTTTTTAAAATATATATATTTTATTGATTTTTACAGAGAGGAAGGGAGAGGGATATAGAATTAGAAACATTGATGAGGGAGAAACACCGATCAGCTGCCTCCTGCACACCCCCTATTGGGGATCGAGCCCGCAACCAAGGTACATGCCCTTGATTGGAATTGAACCTAGAACCCTTCTTCAGTCAGAGGTCTTATGCTCTAACCACTGAGCCAAACTGGTTAGGGTAATGTTCCACACTTTCACTGGCCATCAACCAGGAGCACACAGATGGGCGTGGCAACTGCCTCCAGCCCTCACATTCTAGGTGGAAGTGGAGACTTAGGGGCACCGGCAATCCCTGGTTATAACAGATTTCAGAGCAATAAGTGAAAAAGCATTATTCCCATCCTTGGAGCAACTCTTATCTTTTTTTTTATCACCCCCAAACCCCACTTATGAACATGATGATGGTCTGGGGGAAATGGTGGGTCTGTGTGCCTGCAGATGGCGTTGATGGAAGCGGTTCTGCCCTGGGAGGGAGCTGGCACTCGCCACTGTGCTGATCCTTTGAAAGGAGTTTGGTGCCTTTGAGCCCTTTCCCATGTCCCACGGGGGCCTCTTTGGGGACACCTCGGTTTGCTGAGCGCTGACCCAGGCACCCTGGTGCTCGGATGGCTCTGCTGTTGGCAGCCATCTTCCAGATGTGCACCCGGCCATTGCTGACTGGAAGTGCTCCAGGAGCCTCCTGGGACTGGCCTCAGGATGGAGGGCCCCCCTGAGCACGTGAGGGAGCAGGTCCACAGGAAGGGCCTCCAGCTTGGGGGATTTCATAAGGAGAACTGTCCCACGAGCACTGTGGAATCACCTATGGGGACTTGGGCTTCTCAGGAGAGGATGTTGATTCTCCTACTTAAAATGACTTGGCTGAGGCCAGAGGCAGACTGGCTACTGTCTAAGTCAGTGTTTTTGTATTTCTTCCTTACCTTACTGCCTCAGTTGCCCTGTGTGCTCTGTTCCTAGGACAGCCGTTGTATTTTGGGGGAAAGGTGTGCTTTAGAAGAAACATTTACAGCACTCCGACTTGCCAAATAACAATGTAGGGACTCAGAGGGTACCTTCCCTTCAGGTGACCCGGAGGGTTCTGGGGCAGCCTCCACATGGGGACCATGCCTGCCCCTTCCTTCCTATGGCTGGGGCAGGGATAAGTCCAGGCCATATGTCCATCAGGAACACAGGGTCCCTTCAGAGGCACGGACACTCAGCTGCTTCCCTCCCCCTGCTTTCCTATCCTGCATGCCCCTGTGAGTGCCTTCGCCTCTGATCAATCTTGGATCTGATATTCATTTTTACCGATTTAATCTAATGAAAAAAGTTAGGGTGGGATGTGGGCCATGTTACTATTCCTGTGTAATATAGCGAGCACATTCCAAGGGCTGTTTCTACATTCAGACATTTCCCCCAGCATCTGTGCTGCATGTTGCCTTACCAGCCTCATATCACTCCAGGCCAGTAGGGTTGAAGCAGAAGAACAGTTGAAAGGAGAGTTATTTCACTTGAAAATCATGCACACGCACACACACAGTGCACTTCACTATGTAAACTTTCTTATTCACTCTTATTGCCCAGGATCCCCCTTTCTGCACCCTCTGCTCACTGGCCCTCTACCTGCCATGGCTTTGGCATTGTGCCCTGTGCCCTTAGTACCCCTCCGTGTGTGTGCAAATCCTGTCTACCTTTCAGGTCCTACCTCACCTGTTGCCACCTGGCTACCCTCCCCATCTTTCATTCAGAGACCATGCCTGCCCCTTCCTTCCTATGGCTGGGCTGCCAGGGAAGACCCCTCTGAGGCTCTCTCATGGCTCTATTTCCATCCAATGTGTCAGTATTTTGATGTGCCTTTTCCTTCCCTATGAGTCTCTGGGCTCCCAAATGGCAGGATCTGGTCTAAGTCTGATTCATCTTTATATTTCTTACAGCTTCCAGCCCAGTGCTTCACACAAGAAACATCCCCAGTTGGTGTTTGTGAAATGAGTATAATTTGTTTGTATTATGTTTTGTTCTACTTGGTCCTCACAACTGCCTCTGTCTCACTCCCAAGCTTCTGATCTGTCTGTCTGCATGTCTCCCGTGCATTTCAAACAACACAGGCCCAGTGAAACCCATCCAGCCTTTCCAAACCCCTCTCCATTTTGTGTTCTCTGCCTCACTTGGTGCAAGGACCACTGAAAGGGTCCCCAGCCAGATCCCTTTTCCTCCCTCTCCCTCCTCACTTGATCTAGCACTGAGCTCTGATCATTTTATTTTCCAGATGCCTCTAGATTCCTCTTTTCTCTCCCTTGCCACGACCACCACTGATACAGGGCTCCCTTGCCTCTCACCAGACTGCTGCAAGGGTGTCCTACCTGTTCATTTGCCTCTCTTGTTCCCCTCAAAATGTCCCTCTCACTGCCACCAGGCCATTCCTGGGAAAATGTTCCTGAGCAAACACCATCTTCCTGGTGAAAAGATTCAAGCAGTTCCCTCCACTCTGAAGGGCAAATTCCAAGATGGGAAACCTTTCATGATCTGACCCTCTATCACCTACTACTCCTTGCTTTCCACTTTGTCCTAGCAACACTAACCAGCTCTGTCATCTTTCCTACATTCTCCCTATTGTTTAACACTTCTGTGATTTCACTAATGCTGTACCATTGGCTTCAAGTCTCTCTCAGCTCCTCCAAGTGGGGTTGCTTCTAATGACTCATGAGTTTAAAATCCACCCTGTGTGCCGAAACCGGTTTGGCTCAGTGGATAGAGCGTCGGCCTGCGGACTGAAAGGTCCCAGGTTCGATTCCGGTCAAGGGCATGTACCTGGGTTGCGGGCACATCCCCAGTGGGAGATGTGCAGGAAGCAGCTGGTCGATGTTTCTCTCTCATCGATGTTTCTAACTCTCTATCTCTCTCCCTTCCTCTCTGTGGAAAATCAATAAAAATATATTTAAAAATAAAAAATAAAAAAAATAAAATCCACCCTGTGAGACCCACCCCCCCTCCCCCCCCCGCCCCCGCCAGAAGCTGAGTTGAGTGATCTCTGGTACATAGTCCCACCATTGTCCTCGCCTGTGCATGAGGCTGTCTCCTCTCATGTGAATTTACTGCATGCAGGGACTATGCATCTTTGGATCCTAGCGGGGCCTGGGCCTTGCCAGGAGGCTAGAAGGGACTGAATGGTCAGCCTGTAAGGAAGGCTAGGTAAGTCTGGCACAACAGGAAGCTCAGACTCAGAGAGGTCGAAGGGCTGCCTGACTGGGGAGTGGCACTGTGGGGACAAGGACCCAGCCGATGATACAGTGTCCCTTCCTCTGTCCTGCAAGACCTCTGGCCACATATTCAGTTCAGGTCTCCTCTGCTTGTTGTGGCTCCTTTCTCTCCACCAAATCCTCACCTCTCTTCTTTCCTCCACATATTCACAGAGAAGGGACCTCGGGGAAGACTGTCACACACACCAGAGCTAGGTTACAAAGCCCTCTCTATATATCTATTAAAAAATTTATTTTAGCCCAGCCAATGTGGCTCAATGGTTGAGCATTGACCTATGAACCAGGAGGTCACAGTTTGATTCCCGGTCAGGGCACATGCTTGGGTTGCAGGATCCCAGTAGGCAGTGTGCAGGAGCAGCTGATGGATGATTCTCTCTCATCATTTATGTTTCTTTCTCTCCCTCTCCCTTCCTCTCTGAAATCAATACAAATATATTACAAATTTTCTTTTAAATTCACACTGAGCAAAATCTCTGTGAAAGACTTTTTGAGTAAGAATTTCAGTTTTTAATGTTACAGGGCATGGCATAAAGACTGAGGTGGTATTGCTTGGTGTGATAGCATGGAGAAGCCCCCTTCCAGGACCTGGAGACTGGCAGTCCCTGACCAGCCTCTGGGCAAAGCAAAACTGCCCCGCCAAAAAACAAACAAATTAAAAAAACCTCAGGAACGCAGCTAATTGTCCTTGGTGGCTGCATTGGCACTTATGTAGTTGGCAACCACAGTGCCACATCCCCATCAATTGCAGTGTGGCAAGTGAATTGGATACTAATAGTAGGTGGAGTGTTGACATTTGTGACTGGTTTCCTTTTTCCAGTAGAGTGGAGTCAATGTTATAAATGACCTGTAATCAGGTTTCTCTCACTCAACATGTACCCGGGTACGGCTTCTTGACTGAGAGAAAAATGGAGTCATCGCTGGTGCTGGCAATGCATCAGCCCTCCATGTCCTGCGGTGTCTCCCTGTGGGTACCCCGTGTCTATCATGGCAGAGAAAACTTGAAAACTGCTGATTTGTCTGCTTGCTAAGGCAAGTGTATTCTCCCCAACTGCAAATGGACTAGAACTTCCTACCTGCAATCAGTCTACAGAAACAAAAATATAAATTCAAATATACAGCGTGAGGCAAAAGTAGATTTCCAGTTGTGAGTACATGAAACAGAGTTTATGCTTATATTATTATTTATTAATGTGTCCCAGTGTATGGATTCATGCACATTGAAGGAAACTTAATTAGAAGAAATATTTTAATATCACTATTTGTTCTTTCTCTGTAATAGACGTGTCAACCAAATTCACGATTGACAATGACAGATTGAAACACATGAGTGCGATTAGCGCCAGTGAGAGCTTTATGTGTGTCACATATGCGTAAGTCAACTTAGCCTTTTCTTAGATATAGAATAAACTTGCTTACTTAGACTTGCTTTCTAATTTAGCTAAACTTTTACCAGCTCAGTGAAGCACCCCAAGTTCTCTTTCATGTAATTGTCAGCAACACAACAGTAAATATCAGCACAAAGCAGATTATTATTGTAAATCATGCAGGGAGAACAAAGGGTAAAATATTTAACTGTAGCAGTGTTTGGCTATATTCTGCACAGTGAGAAAACCTGAAGTCATTTTCAAGTTCCACCATTTCTTACTTTCAGTTGGGTCAAGTTTCTAAACTTTTGAAATCTCTGTTTTCCGGCTAATGAAAATAAAATAGGATTCTACCAAGTCTCCTATCTACCTACTCCAGGACTTCTGTGAGGATCAAATGAGATGAGGCATGGAAAAATGCGTCACAGACATTTGGTTAAAGTGTAAAATGTTTGCACATGGCTATAAAGCAAGTCGGGTTACTGGGCTGAAGAAACTCCAAAGAGGCTAGTCGCTAGGGAGAGGAAACCGGGCATTGCTATGTGACATCATTACCTGGCGTCCACAGCCACCATTTCCAGGCTGGGCTGGACTGTGAGCCGCATTTTGCGACATGGGGTCTTGGCAGTGTTGGCTGCGATTTGGTGGGCTGGCGTTCTGGGGTGGTGGCGGGGCCTTGTCCCACTTGGGGGAAGCTGAGTGTTGGTTTGTCAGTGCCAGGTCCGCAGTGCTGTTTCTTTTTAAAAGGCCAGTGTGTATCATGGCAGCTCCTGTGCTGAGCATCTGCCCCCTGCTGGCCATTGCACATCATAGCTACTGGTCGGATGGTTGGACGGACACTTAGGCTTTTATATATATAGACTAGAAGCCCGGTGCACAAAAATTTGTGCACTCGGGGGCGAGGGTCCCTCAGCCGAGCCTGCGCCCATTTGCAATCCAGGACCCCTTGGGGGATGTCCACCTGTCGACTTAGGCCCACTCTCTGGGGGATCAGGCCTAAGCTTATAGTCAGACATCCTTCTGGCAGCCAGGGAGCCCTTGGGGGATGTCCAACTAAAGGCTTAGGCCCCCAAGGGATCAGGTCTAAACCGTTAGTTGGACATTCTTAGTGCTGCCACGGAGGTGGGAGAGGCTCCTGCCACCACCTCTGTGCTGGCCAGCCATGAACCAGCTTCTGGCTGAGAAGCACTCCCCATATTGAAGTGCACTGACCACCAGGGGGCAGCTCCTGCATTGAGCGCCTGCCCCCGGGTGGCCAGTGCGCATCACAGCAACCGGTCATTCTGCTGTTCAGTCAATTTGCATGTTAGCCTTTTATTTTTATTACATAGGATTATTGCATTTTCCATACAAACAACTGTAAACCTACTTTCCCCTGTGTGTGTGTGTGTGTGTGTGTGTGTGTGTGTGTGTAATGCATAGATTAATAAAAAATATAAAGCTTTGGTTTCTAAGAGAAGGGACTTTTAAAAAAAATTTACAACATTCCCTTTGTAAAGCATATGGTCCAGTTTTTCCTATAATTAGGTATTATAAAATGCAATGACATTCCCAGGCTGGGTGGCTCAGTTGGAGCAACATCCTGTACACCAAAAAAGGTTGCGGGTTTGATTCCCAGTCAGGGCACATACCTAGGTGTTGTGGATTCGATCCCTGGTTGGGATGCGTATTGAAGGCAACCGATCGGTGTTTCTCTCTCACATTGATGTTTCTCTCTCTCTCTCCCTTCCTCTTTCTAAAATCAATAAACATATCCTCAGATGAGGACAAAATAAAATGTGATGGCACATTTCTTTGCCCTCTCTGGGGATGAGACTCTATTTAGGCAGAGTTCCGTGTGGTAAGGTACAGGTAAGTTCTAAGTACAGGTCATTTACTAGAAAAAAATCCCTGTCCATTGAAAGGCACACTCTGCCTCCTCCAGCAGGGTGCTAATGGCATAGAAAAGTATAAGTCACACTGAGGTTGGATAAGTCTAAGCCATCACGCTTTCTGAAAGCACAGCTAATGTCTTCTGGGTGATGACTCTGTAGCATGGACCTGCCATTTGAACGTCCTTGTGAGAGAGGAGGCTGACACCCTCCTGTCAGCTAACTTCTTCCTGGGGGCAAGGCAGCCAGGGGCCAGTTGAGAAGAGTGAAGATGGGCTTTCAGATAGAGGCCTGGAGTCTGAACTGACACCGTGTGTAAACATCATGCTATTTATGCTTTACCAACCTTGCCAAGCCATCTGGGTGTGCCTCCCTGCAGTTAATCATGCTGTGCCCGGCTTGTGGGCGCCAGGCTTCCTGGGCCCTGGGCTGGGGCTGTAGAAACTTTTTAACACATGGTCTTTGCCTGCAAGTCTAGAAACAGCAGAATTGGGGGTTAAAGATTAATTCAGAAATGTCCACATATGCTTTAGGTGTGGGAGAGAATGACATGTCTGAGGATTGGAGTAAGCAAAGTCACTTTTAGGAAAGACAGGGAGTTATGCTGGGACTTAAGCAAATGGGGGGAGGGTGAGTGGACATGCTGTGGAGGAGAGCACAAAGGCTCAGGAATAGGCACAAACAAGGCCCCTTCCCCTCCGCCAGCTCTAGCTATCTATCTCTCTCTCTTCCCTGACTTCCTCCCAACCTCCTTTTTATTTCTCTCTCTCCCTTACAATAGAGCTGAATGTTAAGTATAGAACAAGTAAATCAGCACAATTAAAAACTAGAAAAATTAAACCCTGGAACACTGTGATCTGAATTAAGTCGTCATGCTGTTAACAAGTTGGCTGGGAATGGCCCTCATGGGGTCAGGAACACATGCCCACCCCAGGTGCAGAATTTAGCATTGGCTGGGCAGGTGATGTGTGTCTCATTACTTGTTTTGGAAGCAAGAAACCCTGACCTTCTTTGTATCATGTGAGTGTCTCTTGCCGGATCGGACTGACCTATGGATTCACTCTTTGTTATCAAGCTCCTGATTAGTAAATCAAAACAATACCAGTGTTGGGCTTTTTGTCTGTACCCAAGGGGGCAGGGTAGAGCTGGGGCTCAGCTTCCAGCTTCCCTTTGCTCTGGCCCATCCTTGCTAATGAGCCTGGACCTGTGCCCAAGTTCCTGGCTTATGTGCCTAGCATCTGGCCAGGAACACAGTGAGCCCTGGTCAGCTAGGGAAGAAATCAGGCTTACAGGTGCCAGGGTCTCTACTCTACCTCATCACCCCACCCCCCAACTAAAGCCAAATACAAGAGAAAAAAACTAGAAAACTAGGACAGAGCTGACAGCATGTGGTGAGGGGTGGGTAGGGTGCCAGGGAGGGAGGAGGCAGGGCAGGGTAGTGTTTTATTTTGTGTGTGTGTGTGTGTTTTTAAATTAATGATGAGAAGGATTTGAAGACTTGTACAATGGCTTTCCTAGCGAAAATGTAATTAGTTGAAGACAATCTGCCGCTGATGTTGGAGCTGGTGGGTTAACGAAGCCTGCCCTAATGAGAACAGCAGTGTCCCTCAGAGCTGCCTTCACAAACCAGGCCTCTCCCAGATTGGGGCTTGATTAGTTCCAGAAAGAAATTGAATTCTAATAATTTAAGTCAGGATGGGGGGAGGAATAAGAGCCATAGCACTTTGTGCTTGGCCCAAGATGAGACTCTTGTAACTGTCAGTCTTCTCTCTCCCAACCCCCTTTGATGCCAAAGTTTGCTGGCAAGGAATAGGTCTTGGAAGGGATTTCAGTGTATGATGTGCTAATTGTACATGTACGTCATCTCCTCTAGTCCTTAATTCCCTCTTGGGTTTTTTCCCCCTCGGATTTTTTTTAGCTCTAATATGCATCTTCTTTGGATGCCAAAATTGAGTCACAGCTGGAGTGTTATAGGGATGTGACTGTGGATGCTCACTGTTTTCCTCAGTATTGTGGGTCAGATCAGTGACAAGTTCAAGGAAGTTTGTAAGCAGAAAGCAATGCAGATGAGTTTTGTTAGCCTCTGTATTTGACCAACATTGAATGACTTGCATTGGGTATGACCATTACCCTTTGGTACCTAACTCAAAAACTGACCCGCAGGGTTTCTCCTACCTTCTCCAAATCTGTTGGCCAGCAGTTTGTTTAGTTGCAGTTCCCAGTTTCCCTGAAAGTGTTCAAATTCAAGATTTTCTTCCCAGTCTGTCTTCTGCATGTGTTGTTACATTGTGGAAAACATCTGCCATTCCTCTTAGGTCTCTGATCCCAGAACAAGGGGTTGCAGACAGCAAATAGACAGCAAAGTCGTGTGCATGGGTGGCAGACTGCTCTCAAGGAAACGAGTGAGCATCTGTTGCCTGTAGACCCTGGAGACAACAGAGTTCACTTAGAAAACATCTACTTAAGAATAGATCTCTCTATAGTTTTCCCTGCCTGTTTCAAAACGACAGTCTGACAAGTATGGTCACCCATGGCACAATTAAATTATTGCTTGAAATTATGCATTTGGTCAACCCAATGATAAGCTTAACTGAAGAAGATTGGGGCTTCTGTGGCAGGCAGTGTAGATAGTTCTAAGTGTGGATGTTTGGGAATCCTCATTTGCATAACCACAAGAGTTATGTGTGTAGGAGCAAGGCCATTCAGGGCTTAAAGAATATGGGAAGTTCTAGAATCAGGGCCCAGACTACAGTGGTGGGCCCCTTTCTACTCATGATCATGGAATACATAAGTGGTTGAATCTTTGGCCTCATACTACTGCGTAAACTTGGGCAAGTTATTTAACCCCTCTTATCCTCTATTTCCTCATTTAAAAAATGGAAATAGTAATTCTGCTTATAATTGTGGGTAGGATTAAATAAAATAATGAATGTAATTCACTATGTGCTCTGTTTGGCACATGGTAAGTTACAAATGATAGTTATTATTATCTCTCCAATATGTGATATGTAAGAATAAGGCAATTTGTGCCTAGAATAGCAAAATAAAGCAGGATTCAGGGGAGGAATTGAGCACATAGGCTGGATTGCTGTAGGAAGCTGAGAAAAGCTTTCACAATGGTTTGTAGCATTTAAGATATTCACAGAACTAACCATCAGCTATGTATGGCTGTCACCTCTCTCAGTAGAGGGATGGTGCCATTGGAGATCCCACTGTGAGAGAAAACCAGGTAGGACTCCTAAGCAATGACACAGCAGACCTAATGGCAATTATGAAGATAAGGTTGTACTTCTCTGTGTGGGACAAGAATGTGACCAAATCCCACACAATGTGAAGGGCCTTCCACCTGTCCCAACTATCATCTCTGAATAGTACAGCCATTAAGGGCCCATCTCAGTCTGTATTTGGGGAAAAAACAGACCTTTTAAATCTTCACTAGTTCAGAGAGTGACATTGGCGATTATGTACCAAATTCAGAGAAATCTTGACATTTTGAATCTCTCTTCCCTTGTTGTTCCCATTTGTTTTCATCTGAAGCCTAGTAATCCCCCCAGGGCATTGGAATCCCCCCCTCCTCCCTAGGTACCTTGCCTATGGTCTGCCCTCAGTGACTAGTCTTGAATGGTGATCTTTATTTGCTCAGTTCCAGCTGCTGCCCACGAAATGACTATATCTCTCAGACCTTCTCTCTTCCCCTTGAGTTGGACTGTCTGACTTTGAGGAAATGGGGGGGAAGAAGGGTTTAACAACTCCATTATGTTCAGAGAGAAAGAGGGTTAAAGTCTAATGGTCATTAGCATATACTGTGCCAGCTGCCTCTTCTGTTACTTGTTCAGTAATTCCCGTAACAGTTGGTCCTAATGGAGCAGATTATTGTTATTATTTTATTTCATGAAGATCACCTACTGCATAAAAACGAAGAGGAAAGGAGGAAGGGAATGTGGCCAAGAGTAGGCATTGAGTGTTACCCAGCTGGAGTATTTCTTTATTGGCTTCATGCTTGGCTTGTGAAGATTTGCAGGGCTGATGCACAAAGCCCGTGGAGGCAGCCTGTCTCATGCAGCTCTGACCTGGGTTTGCTGAGACAGCGACCTGGGGTGCTTTTGCTTTTGTGTGGACCCTTTTATCTCCTAGTCCCGTGGTTGGCAAACTGCGGCTTGAGAGCCACATGCGGCTCTTTGGCCCCTTGAGTGTGGCTCTTCCTAAGCCTTAGGAATACCCTAATTAAGTTAATAACAATGTACCTACCTATATAGTTTAAGTTTAAAAAATTTGGCTCTCAAAAGAAACTTCAATCGTTGTACTGTTGATATTTGGCTCTGTTGACTAATGACTTTGCCGACCACTGTCCTATCCTGCCTGTCACCCATTCATGCATGTGCATGCACACATATAACCACACACGTGGTTATCGGTGTTGTCTTAACACCGATTAGGGTTCCATCATAATGTCTGACTAGGCAGCAGCATCTCAGAACATGGTGAATTCTACATCTAGAGCAACGGTTCTCAACCTGTGGGTCGCGACCCCTTTGGCGGTCAAATGACCCTTTCACAGGGGTCGCCTAAGACCATCCTGCATATCAGATATTTACATTACGATGATTCATAACAGTAGCAACATTACAGTTATGAAGTAGCAACGAAAATAATTTTGTGGTTGGGTCACAACATGAGGAACTGTATTTAAAGGGCCAGAAGGTTGAGAACCACTGATCTAGAGGGATGTGAAGACTTCAGCTTTGCCCCTGTCACCTGATTTCTCACTGCTCTCAGCTCTGCAGGAGGCTAGGCCACTCTTTGGAATTAGGTGATCTATTAGGGTCGCCTTGGACCTAGAAAACTCAGCCCATAACAAGCTGCTTCTCTCTCACCCTACTTCTCTCAGCGCCAGTTGGCCTTAGCATTCTCATTAAACGATAGACAGGTCAAATCAAAGGACAGGTCCCTGAAGCTGCTAATGATTAGACAGCTCTGAGCAACTTATGAGCAAATGCACTCCTTTGCTTTTGCTCTGGGACAGAAAATGAAGGCTCTGAGGCAAGAAAAATCCCAAAACCAAAAAAGCAGCTCTATAAAAAGAATCTGAAAGAGAACAACTTGAAATAGCCCAGGCTGACTCCAGCACACTAGCCTCCGGCCACTTCCCTGTAGGGCTTCAGGCTGTCATTAGATGAAACTCCTGAAGTCTCATGAAGAAACTGAAGACAAACTTTCCAGATTAAAGACATAGGTAGTGATCAAACCTAACAGAATTAAAACTTTTAGACCTAGAAACAAAAAAGTAAAGCTATACAGTTGAGTTTCCTCCTGAGAAAACTCCATGCTCTTGGCTTCTTCCTTTGGAAGGGCCCTCAAATGTCAACCTGCCTGACCTGGAAGACCCTTATTCTTAGAGTGTGCCTCTTGCTTATGGAAAATTGCCTGGTCCCTACCTTTACCCAACAAATTACATTTTAATGAGAGGGGATATTGGAGAGACAGCCTGTTTCTTTCCTAAGCTTTGGATACTTGATCTAGAAGAATGGGGAAGAGGTTTTGAAGCAGCTCACGACAGCAGGCTGCATTGGCATCATGCCCCAGTGAGAGGCTAACCTGGCAGGCGGGTCTGTCCCCTGCCAGTGGGATGTGCAATTCACGTTAGAAGCCCCAGAGGACATATTGAGGCCTCCTAATTAATGTGGTGGCCCATGGCAACTGGAAGGCATTTCTACACGATTAAAGACTTCTGAAAGCCCCCAAGGGGAGGTAATGTTCCTAATAATTTATAAATTGAACTCTGTACTTAATATGCTTAAAGTGTTTCTCTTGTCTTCCATTTGGGAAGGAGACGGGTAGGGGATAATGGATTTCTATTCACCAGCCATCACAGAAAAGAGAATTTGCCGGAAGAACAAACCAAGGAGCTTTCTCTTCTAGTTTAGGTGATGCCTTCTGGCAGTAAAAGGAGCCTCAAGGTCAAGAATTTGTTACTACAATTTCAATGACATCATCTGATTTCAAAGGCCTTATTATGCCTTTGGGGAAGTGGGTAGGTTGGCTTATGGGGACTTCATTGGCCCACCTTGGAAGGAGAGGGTCCGTTATTTCCGTGGTCTGCAGTTTCTGGCTTTACTGGGCAGGAATTGCTGACAGACATGTTCTCTACCATCGGTTTACCTCTTTCAAGTTACTTCCAGTTCTACAGGGACCAGTATTACACTCAGGACATGTTCAGGTTGGAAGATTCAGGTCTTTCAATCACTTCATTTGATAGATGAAGGCCTCAGATAGCTTCAGAAAGATATGCGCTATCATTCCACTGGTTAGCCTTGCTGTTTTATTGGTGATGTTCATGTTATTAGTAATTTGGGTCTGGTTTTCCATTGGGCTCATAGAAACACAGGGTTGGAGGAGACTTTGAAAAGTCACCTATCTACCTCATTCATTCCTTATCCCTGGCCCATTTGAATGTAGATTAGAATATAGCCAGCACTGCCCATGTGGGCATTAGTTTTTCTCCTCTTGGTCTGTTTCCTTTGAAAGCCAGAGACAAATGTAAGTGATCATTGTCATACATGAGAGGGGACCTGTGCCTAGACCTTCGGGTTTGTTACTGGGGAGAAATAGTTGACATGAGCCACCAAACTTGTCTATTTGAATCTTATTTTGTTAGCCACCCTTTAATTCCCTTTGGAATATCACTGGAATTCAGTATGTCCAGTTGTCTTGAGGGATAATTAATTATGTCTCAGATTCACTCCTCTGGTTCCTCCTAGGATGAAACAGCTTTGAAATGTGAGCTGATTAATTGGCTGTAGTCCCTTGACAGATGGTAGCTGGAAACAAATCTCAGCTTTTCCATTTCTTTGCCAAGGGTTCACAAAATCCAGGTGACATCCTAAGTGTTGATGACATTGATAGACCCAGATTCTTTATTTTGAGATCTAGGGATCATATGACACTGATTTGGGGTAAGAGAAGGATTCCTCTCACCCCTGAGATGATACCTAGAATACCATCTAGTCCAAGGTCTTTTTACCTGTCCCAGTTTCTTCTCTTGGAAGAAGAAGAGTAATGACTGCCTTCTAGCCCCTGTGAGCTGTTTTTATCTTCCTTTGTGCCTGCATTTACCTTTAAAAATGAGTTATACAAATTATTTTCTCTAACTCCAGTGTAAACTCCACGAGATCAGGATCTATACTTGTATTAGTCATGGCAGAATCCCCATAACAGTGACCACTAGAAAAATGCCTTGCTAAAGTGAGTAGGTACTTGGTGAATGATGGAGGAATGGATTGAATGAATGAGTCACATAAGCAACTGACTTATATAAGCTTTGCTTGCAGGCCCATAGAAGATGTCCATATTGAAATATACTCAAAGTTTACCTCTATTTCTCTCCTTCCTTCCGTCTCTTTCTTTTACAGTTATTGAGCACTTCCTATATGCCATGCACTGGGCTTAACCCTGGACCTTGGTGGCTCCTGCTCTCATTAATTCTAAAACTTAGATGAGATTGACAAGCAAATCAAAGGTAAACGTCCTTGTGGTTAGAGCAGCTGTGGGCAAACTATGGCCCGCGGGCCGTATCCGGCCCGTTTGAAATGAATAAAACTAAAAAAAAAAAAAAAAGACCGTACCCTTTTATGTAATGATGTTTACTTTGAATTTATATTAGTTCACACAAACACTCCATCCATGCTTTTGTTCCGGCCCTCCGGTCCAGTTTAAGAACCCATTGTGGCCCTCAAGTCAAAAAGTTTGCCCATCCCTGGGTTAGAGTCATATGGAGGGTTCTATAGGCAATTCAGCGAGATTAGGGAAACATATTCTGAGATTATGTCACTAAATTCACTTTGAAGGACAAGGAGGAGTTAACTAAGGGAGGGAGACGTGACCCATACCCAGAACCAATACACAGGTCAGATAATGAGATGGCCTTGTGGTTGACCTACATGACTGGGCTAAGCTTAGAAGGGAGATCTGCCAAGCATGTTCTATCCTTGGGCAATCACCATTGGTGTTATATAAAAGATTCTAAAGTCTGCAAATTACCTGACAAACCTCATGCTGTTCTCTAGGGTAAGTGCCGAAAATGTCAGTGTCATAATAAAATAAAAGCCGATTTCATTTGTTTGATCTCTGTTAAAGCCAGTAGAAACGATTTATTGATTTTTAAAGAAAAACATATTTTTAAATGCCACTTTTTTTGCAAGCAACTTGTTAATAGATGTGGAATTCTCATATACCCCAAATGCACTTCTAGTTACAAAATGTTCAGTTTTGAGGAAAATCAATAGAATAATCAGAAAACTCATGGAAAGATGAACAAAGAGCAAAATAATTTCATATCATGCAGTCAGTGTTATTATTATTTTTTTAAATATGTTTTTATTGATTTGAGAGGGCGGGGAGGAGAGAGAAACTGATCCATTGCCTCCTGCACGCCCCCTATGGGGATTGAGTCTGAAACCTGGACATGTGCCCTGACTGGGAATTGAGCCTGTGACCTCTCAGTGCATGGAACAACACTCAACCAACTGAGCCACACTGGCAAGGGGTATTTTTTAAGATTCATAGTTTGCAACTTGTTTCACTTGGATCCAGATGTTTCTTAATTTCGTTTTGTTCTTAATGCCATAAAAGCAAACTAAGACACATAAATGAAGAATATGCTCCGAACACAGCTAAGGTATTACAGAAACTGAGCCAGAGTCGCGTGTGTGAAGAACTCTTAGCACTTTCTATAGATCCATTATGTTGTCATGTGCTCATGCTCACATCCAGGTGGAAGTCTGTTTGGGGTTGAATGCATGGAGCAGGTCTGTTCCTCCCAACAGACTTGACTTTTGTCAGACAAGAAGATACGGGCAATTTGCCTTTCTTTCTTCGACTTGGTTATCAGGAAACTCCTAGCTACAGCTGGTGGCCCAGGCTTTCTTTCCATTCCACTTGCCCCACCTCTTTGTTTCATTAGATGATTTGAAAGAAAATCCTAGATCATTTGTGTTTTTTACTGTAACTGCTGAAAAATCCTCTGTGGAAGTACGAGAGATCACAAGTAATGATAATATCAAAGAACTACAGTTTATCACAGGACTATAAAAGTAATCAGAGTTGAACACTGGATTTCCAAGTTGTCTCTGTAGAAAGTGATCAGGAGGCTATACTTGTGCCTTTTTTTAGTATAGTAGAGGGGGGGGGGGGGGAGAGAGAGAGAGAGAGAGAGTGTTTGTGTGTGTGTGTGTTTAGCCTACCTATGAATTTCTTTCTGGATAGGGCAGATAAGCAATTCAGAGGAATTTGTGTGTGGTAATTTTACAAATCATTATTATAAAATATTAGTATCAAATTACATAATAATATCGCATAGCATTATGTATGTGTAGTATTATCCTATATAATAAGAGTCCAGCGACCGAATGGCAGAATAATCAAAACCACCACTTGACCAGTAACTGACGTGCACTGACCACCTGGGGGCAGGTGCAGGAGCTGCCCCCAGGTGGTCAGTGTGCTCTCACAGTGGGAGGGCTGCTCAGCTGACCAGGATGAGAGGCGCTTCCACAGCAGGAGCAGCCGCTCAGAGGGCGGGTCCACAGCCCCTTGGCTGACCTTGGTGAGTGGCGTTCCCACAGCAGGCCAATCCCGTAGGCCACGCCCCCCACTAGTGCATGAATCCTGTGCACTGGGCCTCTAGTGTATGTAATAATCCACAATCGATAAGCTGTATCAAAATGTTGTGGCACCTGCCACAAATCTGGATTCTAGAAGCAGAGAAACTACCCCACAACATCAGTGAGTACCTGAGAATCTTCCCTCCGGGGCCTGTGCTATTTCACCTGGTGTCTGGAACTCATTTTTGGTAACTGATTATTAAAGAGTTGAGATCATCAGGAATCACTTACTCTGAGCAGAGGAAATGTTTTGCCAGCACAAGTTAGAGATGCTAAATACACTGGTTTAGCCAAATGAAAATGTGTGTTCTAGCTTCCTTTAAGTCATCACGTTTTTGACAAAATAAACGTAAACTAGTCCTGAGTGCCTAGGTGGACACGTGGAAATGGGAATTTCACATTAACCTAACCAAAACAGTCCCATGAAAGAGCAGTGAACAAGAGTCTTGGTCTAGAGCCAACTGGGCACTGTCCAGCTTTGTCGTTTCTCTGGGCCTTGTTTCTTTATCAGAAAATGGGGAGCTGAACCTAGAGATTTTCAGTGAGTCTCACAGTTGAACCAGAACACAGATTTCTTTGTTGAAATTCAACTAAGTTGAGGGCCTAGCAGCGGTTCTTAACCTGTGGGTTGCGAACAATGAAAATACATCCTGCATATCAGATATTTACATTACGATTCATAACAGTAGCAAAATTACAGTTATGAAGTAGCAACGAAAATAATTTTATGGTTGGGGGTCACCACAACATGAGGAACTGTATTAAAGGGTTGCAGCATTAGGAAGGTTGAGAACCACTTCCTCCAGGCAGGAAGTAATGTATGACCTGAAAATGGGAGTGTGGATTTCCCACTGCTGATGGGTCCTAGGTGGAATACCTTGTGGGTGCTTAGTCCAAGGACGTGTGTTGATGACAGTGCTGTCTGACCCACTGTCAGCTGGATGGGCACTTTGAATAGTTCCTCTTTTCCTTTAAGAAGTGAGGATGGATGTAGGAGGAATTAGGATTATGATATATATGCCAGGAATGAAACTCATTCAGGATGACTGTGGTCACGTGGGTTAGAGTAGGGGCTCTGAAGTGGCAGTCTCTTTGTTCCCATTTCAGTCCTAGTCATATGCTGTGTGACTTTGGGCAAGTTGGATTTTACTGTGTGTTTTTCTCTCTGTGCCTTAGCCTTTTCAAATGTAAAATAGGGAGCATGTAATCTAATTAAATAGTTTAACTCTACCCCTTAGAGTTAAAAGCGTGGAGCAATTAAAACAAATGTCTGATACAAAGTAAGACCCCATAGTAGACAACTGTTCTCTTTTTATCCCTGTATTAGAGGCCCAATGCACAAAATTCATGCGAGGGGCTTGGCCCTCACAGCCCCAGCCAGCCCCAGCTTGCCCTCGCAGCCCCTCTCAGTCTTGGCCAGCCCTCGAAGTCCCAGCTTCATCCAGAAGGTCGTCTGGACAGTCATCCAGAAGGATGTCCAGACAGACATTCTGCTGTTCAGTCTAATTAGCATATTATCTCTTTATTATATAGGATAATATCAGGAAAGAACCTAATACTGATCTTCCAGCCCTGCAGTGGCCATCTGAAAGGAGAATTGGGGGCAGGGGGGGAGGGGCGAGTGGAAGGGGCTCCTGAAATGTCTGTGTGAGCAGGAAAGATGGTGTTTAAACCATTCCTCAGAGATGGATCTTTATGCTACTCTTAGAGCTCTTTAGGGAATGAAATTACCTCTTGCTTGCACAGACCTAATTCTGTGTCTGACAACTTTTCTCACTCTGCAAGTTTTTCTTCCTGTGTGGTTTAGTTACCTATTGTTGCAGTTTGTTTGGGGTGAAGGAAAGGATATGGGTCTGACTCTGAGACACGGGTTGGTCTGTGGAAAACCGATTGGGTCGGACTCAGCATTCCCTCTCAGCAAACTGGTGCGGGCTCAGATACATCACTTTCGAAGCCCCAGAGGCTTGTGTGCGCGTACATCTTCAGGACCCCGGATGGAGGGTGGAGGACAGGGCAGCAGGGAGTCAGCAAGGAGCCAGGATTCGGGGCTGTGGACTCTCACCCCAGCCATAACCTGAGCAGCTTCATGTTTATGCTTCCTCTGTACTTGCATAAGAGATTTCACTAGGAGAAGGAGTTTCACAGATAAAAGAGACATTTGAAAACCTGGAGGCCCCAATAAGCCACCTGGTGTGACCTGTCACTTGGCAGCTACTCTGTTGCTTCTTGTCTCAGCTCCGCTGAGCTGCCTGTTCAAAAGTTTCAACATCGTGTGTGTGTGTGTTTGGTGTATGTTTTTGTGTTTGTGTTTATGTGTGTATGTGGGTATTTTGTGAATGTGTGTGTGTGTATTGTGAATGTGTGTTTTTGTATATGCTTGTGTGTGTATGTGCATGCACATGCTTCTTTGTTCACAGTGATGATAGGAGAGGGAGGGTAAATGGAAAGATTTACGGGGAGAGAAACTTTATAAATCCAAGACATAATGATTATGAGATTGGAAAAAGTCCCCTTTAAGAAGTATGGGGGAATAGTATTGACTCAGCCTGTGGGGTTTTCATTTCCAGCCTGTATGACGGGGCTACAGTGATTGAAGCCCAAGGTTGATCAAGAGAGGAGCCATGTGGCACACCCCCACGTAATGAAATAGGTTTGGAGAGACATGGACCAAATAAAGGAGTGGTTACAGTTGTGCACAGGACAATTTATGTCTTCTGGGTGCTGAGCAGCACAGGCTTGCCAGACTTTCCCTCCCAGTCCTGTTCTGGGTAGGTGTCCAGGGAGGGGCTCGATCTTGGAGCACTGCATCCTGATCTCTGACAAACTCACAGCTCCTGGTATGTAAGTTATGGCTTCAGAGGGTAGACTTGGAGCATAAGGTTCAGAAGAAAACTCTCCTGCCAGCCTGACTCTAGGGCAGGAGTCTTGATCTCTTCCCTGGAGATGCAGTGAGAATGGGAGCATCACTGTGGCCAGTGGGAGTGGGAGAAGGCTATCTCCCAGGTCAGTGGTGACCCAAAAGTCATGTCAGATGGTAAGGTTCCTGCACACACTTGGATAGAAACTTCACTTTAGATAGGTCCATCGTCTTCCCTGCTGGGCAGTCACTTTGATGGAGATATTTAAGGTTAGGCTGAGGATGGCCTTGATTCTGTGGCTTACACTCTATTGGGCACTTTACACTATTACCTAACTTAGTCCTGACCACCACCCTGTGGGGGTGTCTCTTCTCCATCACACAGATCGGGAAGCTGAGGTTTTGAATTTAGAGGACTCACTGATTGTTGGAGCCAGAGTAAAAATATGTACACAATTGATTTTCAGATGTGAGAGAGGGAGAAACCAGATCCCCTCACACTGCTAAAAGAATTGGTCTGAAAGTAGCCGTGCATGGATCAGATTTGCCTTAACAGACTAACCCTACCCCTTATTTTTGAAGCTGAAACACACACACACATATAATCACAAAGATGTCTTTATTCAAATTGTTTGCTAAGTTGGAAGCAACTGTGGAACACTTGAAATGATGCACTGGTCATTCCAGTCCCACCTTTCTTTCACCTCAAACACAGGTTACAGCAGACTGTCCCTTTTTTCTAAGTGACACTTGTTACAAGTGTTTCTTGCACCTGAATGAATGAACTAGTGAGTGACTGGTGGTGGTAGCAGAGGGGCGATGCCTCTCTGAGGGACCAGCTCACCGTCCCCCGTCTCCATCTGCTTTCCTCTCTCCAGGGTGGCATGATCGCGCTGCTGCTGTCCATCTTATGCCTGGTAATGATCCTGTACACTCGTCGCCGCTGGTGTAAACGCCGCCGGGTCCCCCAGCCCCAGAAGAGTGCCAGCGCTGAGGCGGCCAACGAGATCCACTACATCCCCTCTGTGCTGATCGGCGGGCATGGGCGGGAGAGTCTGCGCAATGCCCGTGTGCAGGGCCACAACTCCAGTGGCACCCTGAGCATCCGGGAGACACCTATCCTGGATGGCTATGAGTATGACATCACCGACCTGCGCCACCACCTGCAGAGGGAGTGCATGAACGGAGGGGAAGACTTTGCCAGCCAGGTCACCCGCACCCTCGACTCTCTGCAGGGCTGCAATGAGAAGGCTGGCATGGACCTCACACCAGGTGGGAACTCCTTGAGAACAGGGGTTAGATCATCAATGTCTCAGATTCCCATAGCACCTGGCCTGATGCTAAGTCCATCAAGTAGCCCTGTGCTGCTCAGGGGTTACAAAGTCAGCTGCTTTCAGAAAGCAAGCAGATCTCACAAACATGTGAATGAGCTGGATGTCAGACAATAGAGACTAGTGCAGACTGTGGTGATGAGAGGGCATGTTCTGGGTGAATGCACTCAAATTACATTCTACAGTCTGTATCTAGTTAAAGGGCCATACCTGGTGACCCTATCCACACACAATTAGTTTAATTGAACTTCCAGTTGGAATTACTTTTCCTTCACTCTTTCATAACTTTGTGGTCTCCTAGAAATCAGAGTATTTCCGTCTCTGCCAACCTCTCACTTGAAAGGTTCCTTATTTTAATTCTGTGAAAACCACTTCCTTGGTTTATGCAGATTCCCTCGCTCTCACTTTCTCTGACCTTCTCTCTCAAAGTTCTTGCCTTGACTTTTTCTTACACAGGGAGTGACAATGCCAAGCTGTCGCTGATGAACAAGTACAAAGATAACATCATCGCCACCAGCCCCGTGGACTCCAACCACCAGCAGGCCACACTGCTCTCGCACACCTCCAGCAGCCAGAGGAAGCGGATCAACAACAAGGCGCGAGGTACCCGGTCTGAGGTTGGGCATGCAGGTAGATTCCTTCCTATTGGTGGAGGCAGGACCCTTAATATACTCAACCACCACTCTCATGTAATCTTTTCTGGGGGACTATTGAGTATGAGTTACCAAAAAACTCAAATAATATATAAACCTGGTGCCCAAGTAATTTCATCAAAAAGAATGTACCCTTAGGAAATAATTGGGAAAATATGCATATATGGGTGTCAGAGACTCTTTATCACATTGTTTAAAAGAGAGGAAAATTGGAAATAGCTTCAATGTCTATCAAGAGGGAAGTGGTTAACTGCCTGCACACTGTCTCCTATCCAATGGCCAACCACGCAGCCATTTACGACAATAGAGATTGTACCTGTTAATATGGAAAGTTGGCCTCTCATTTATATGACATGGGAAAAAATGAGGTCATAAAAGAGAAGGTGCAGCGGAATGCCATTTTTAAGGGAAGATTTAATAAAGTTCATCTGTTTTTGTATCAGAAAAGGCAGACAGTATATATATATCAAATGTTAAAAACTGGTATACATCAGTTTTTCTCTGATTTAAAAGATTTAGGGGATATCAGGGTTGTTGCTTTTACATATTTTTGTGTTTTTTCTTTATTATCTTCTCTCTGCACATTGAATATATATATAAATTTGAACCAGAAAAAATATAATATCCTATAGATATTAAAGCTTCTAGACATATGCCCCTTAAGGCATAAATCCAGTCTCATATCAACCAGAAGCTGACCTGGAATGAGGGAAGTTTCCCTTTCTTCCTTTTCCACCCACCATCTATGCGGGCCTGCCCAGCAGGTAGCCATCAACAATAGCCCTCCTTGGTAGAAGCATGGGCTGGGTGGAGGGAGGGCTTTAGTGATTGATGTCATATAAAAGTTGATTTCTCCAATAAATCTGTATCTCAGGAAGCTCCAATTCCATGGTTACTCCTCCCACATTGTCAGTCAACCCGCTCTCATTTTTATTGATTTTTATCTTGAACTTGCCCAGTGATGTGGTGCCATGAACACAAGACTAAAGATGTCTTTGCCATGGTCCTATTCATTACAGCTGGTTCCGCCTTCCTGAACCCTGAAGGGGATTCTGGCACAGAGACAGAAAATGACCCCCAGCTGACCTTCTACACTGACCCCTCACGGAGCCGGAGACGCAGTCGAGGTAGGAAGCAAAGTGGGGGGAGAGGAGCTCTGGGAAGGTGAGGGTAGGGAGTTGCAGAGGTGCTGGTTTGGGTTGTGGGCTCACTGCTCCAAAGCCAGTTTGCGCAATGATTCTTGGACTCTAAGTGGTGCTGTGTCCTAAGGAAGAAAGAAGAGCCTAGAGTGGACTGTTTTGGAGACTCATCTCTCCCAGATAATGGCACTCTCAAACAGGTTTCCAAGTTGTTTGAAAGGCTATTTCTTGGTCAGAAGACTCTCAATTCCTTCTGGAAGCCTCGGGAGTCTCACATTTTGCTGTTTAGAGACAGGGGAAAAAAGTTGATAAAGTGTGTTATATGTGAAAAAATGGACAGGATATGCACCCTTCCTTACCCAGCCACACTGGCCTTGGGTTTGGGTGAGGCAGGGATGGGGGTGGGCAGGGTAATTAAGGAACAATTTATTGAAAAAAAATGCCCAGGCCCTGCCTGAAAAATGTGTGTAATGGTATTTGCCCTTGAATCCCCTCCCCAGTGGAATCACCGGAGCCCATGCCTCCAATTCCCTCCTCTCCCCTGGCAGGGTCCAGGTTAGTTCATTTATTCTGCTCAGCATCGATAGGGTTGTCCCTCCATGCACCCACTGCCTGTGTGACTCCACTCTGATGTTTAGTGGCTTCAGGTGTGGCTACTGCATCTGTGGCTGCTACTTATGACTTGTAGGCATCACCATCCTCACTGAGAGAGGTCTGGGTTCAAGCACCAATCAGCTTGCTGTGTGATATTGGATAAGGACAACAATCTCTCTGAGCCTCCATTTCCTCACATTAAATAGGTTAACAATAGGGCAACCATCATGATTGAATTATATTAAAACGTGCTTTTTTTTTTTTTGCTGACTGGCAAAGGTCTATGAAATTCCTATTGTTGCTGTTAGAATTCTCAACAGGGCAGCCTCAGGTTCCCACAACACTTCATCTTAAAGAACTTTGGACAGGGGCCTATTGAGATACCATGGATGATGTTTGAGTAACATCACATTATATTATGACCAATAGAATTTTCCCCAACCAAAAACCAATGCCCTCAAAAGGCAGCTACATGTTGGCTCCTCCTGCCTACACTTGAGTTCCTTTCGTACTGAGGGCACTCTTCCCATAGATTGGAGGAAGCCCTTTTAAGTCCTCCGCTCCAGTTTCCATAGGCTTTGCAGCGATCAGTATAAAACTTCTTCCTAACATTTTTCTCGAGAGATCAGTGGGGCTCTGGGCAATGCAATGGCTGATGCTCTGGTGTCCCTGAGGAGAGAATGTGGGCCCTCTGGTCCTCCTTACCTATTTATATATAAGAAATAGTCAACCTGGGCTCATCAGCCCAGGCCACACCAAAGCAGAATGTGATCTGCTTTAATAAAATCCTGTTTGAGAAAGACCTTAATAATGAATTAGAGTGAGTTTCTATACAGCACAAGACTACTACTTTTAAATACCAAGCTCTCCTAGCACGTCAACTATTTATTACTGCTAACTAGACTATAAGCTTCTTAGGGATGGGCATGCCTAATTTATTTTACCAAAGTGCCTAGTGGAGGATTTGGCCTGTGATAGATGCTTGAAAGTGTTTGTTCAATTGAACTGGATACATCAATCAGGCCAGCAAGAAATTTCATAACCTACCTGCCATGGGTCAGGCTGTGTGATAGGTGGTAGAAACATGAAAACATGGCATGGTGATAAGTCTTAATTTAATAATATAAATAAAGGAAAATGAATACTTGGAAGTGAGAACAGTACATTCTACCTGGCAGCAACTGGAGGCAAAAAAATAAAAAGGAGAAAATAATTGCACCTGGGTTGTATACAATATAAAAAATTTATGGAACGAGGAGAACCTATGGTAAGGGCATTCCAATAGAGGAAAGTGGCGTATAAAAAGCCTTAAAGGTACAAAAGAACGGGATTTTCAAGCAAGTGAAAGTACTTAAGTCTGGCAGCTGTAACCCGGGATATGAATATACAGCAGGAAAACAAGCTGGCTAACTCAGGATCACCACTCATATGCCACGTTACCAAGTCTGCCCTGGTTCTGGTGGTCCTAGGAGTGACTGGAGATTTTGAAGTTAGATGGATGATGGGTTGATAAGCAGAACTAGAGAGATAAGAAGATGGGTAGCCAGTTCCTGCCAACACAGGAGAGCAGTGGAAAGTGGCCGTAACAGTGATAACACCGTGTGAGAAGAGCTGTAACAGCAGGGCGTACTGAGGGCTAGAGGAGCAACAAGGAATGAGTGAGAATTTGTTCTTAAACATTTCAGGGAAGTGTTTACAGGGAGCTGTTGTTTGAGCTGAGATTGAAGAGTAGGTGTAGACCTGGCTGACAAGGTGATGAAATGGCATTCTATGGGGGAGGAAGTGACATGCGTAAAGTCACAGAGACATAAACATAAGGGTCTAGTTGGAGAGAAGTGACTAGTTTGTTAGAGTGAAGCTCATGGTGCAGGTCTGTGGTTTGCTCAGGAAGGATGGCTGGAAGGTCAGAAGAAAGCCCATGGCCTTGACTACAGGACTTGGACCTGACCTTTCAGCTGGAGTCGTTAAGGCTTTAAAGATCACTGTCCTGTCCTCTGCTGGTGGAGGGTCCCTGTAGGGCAGCCTGAAGGGTAGGTGAGGGTGGGGGAGGTTGAGGCAGGGAGGTAAGTGGATGGCTATTGCCATTGCCCAGGTGTGAGATGATAAGCATAAGCAGGGAGGGAGAAATGGGGGCGAGGGAAAGTCTGAACACAGGATGAAAAATGATTTAGTGTCGGTGGTGGGGAGGGTGGGAAGAGTTGGACATGAGGGAGTATTAGGACTTGAGAAACCAAGTAGATGACAATGCCATTGGCTGGGCAATGAAGCAGGAAGGGGAGTAGGGGTGAAGGGAAGTGGAGAGTCTAGTTTGGGATTTGCACTTGAGTGCCAGAGAGACATGCTGGGAGTGGTTCTGCTACCCAGGCCTGGTTTGGGCTGGAGTCCAAATTTTTAAGTAAGTGTGGAGAAATAGACTCCATGCTCAGAGGATAGTAGCTTAAGTAGAATATCTCCAGGTAGCCAGGTACAGAGGATCCAGAGGCTGCCTGCTTTCCCCCAACCCCAGAGTCTCTGCCTCTCAGCCCCTGCCAGCACACCCACTTGGGGAACCTGCTCCCATAAAGGATGGTGAAGCCATGGACCCAGGGATCGGGCTGTTGCTAGGGCTCAGACTCAACTGGGCCTGCACTCTGTTCTGGCCCCACTCCTTGCAGCAGCTTGACCCTGGATCTGCCCTATGGCCTCTCTAATGTATTATTCCTCTGTGGCGCTGCCTTATGAGATGGTCATTGTCAAGTGATATGAGCCACGAGACCCTGGGCGCTGGTCCCTGACACTCAATATACTTCATTAGTGTTAACTATCACTATGAGGTTAATCTCTTTGAGACCTATTTTCTTACCTGTAAAGTGGGTAGTGACTGTGCACACATAGATTTATTGTAAGGAAGTATATATTCAAAATTTCAAAAAGTATGTAAAACAGCATATTCTCAGATATCACAGATGCCTTTTATTTCTATCAGTAATAAATATTAACACAGACCACAAGACAAGTCCAAAAGACCAACATATTTTGTTGGCAACTCTCTTTGCTTTCTTCCTTTCCCACATCTGTTCTGCCTTCATGTGAAATCATCTTCACTGGTACCCAAAACAAACAAAAATCACACTAAAACCCCTCCTTCCCATCCCTGTCCCCATCTGACTGGGAGTGTTTCTCATTCCCCAGCTCCATTATTTTCTCATTGAGCTTCCATTTGTGACCTTAACCCAGTGACTGGGGGAGAGCCTTCTGGTGCGATATCCTCAACTCATACAGAGTGGATTTGCCTCAGTTACCTCCACCCACACCCCACAGAGCAGGAACTCCTACCTATTAAAATAGGTGCAAGCTCCTTAAGCTCAGGAAATTACTGGGAAATGAAGGAGCTGATTTGGAAGAGTGCCCTCTGGGACAGCTGTGGGAAGTGCAGGGAGTTCAAGCAGGGTCCTGCCACCCTTGGACAAGAGGTTGGAGCTCAGCCAGGTGCAGACAGGGTGAGAACGCCCTCCTTTATCATTTCTCTTGTGAACCTGGCCCAGGGGGACTGCAGATGACTTGCACACCACTGACCATTGTTGACCCTGAGGGCCGCAAGTAGGCCAAGTCCCCTCTGATTCTGACCCATGCCATAGTGTTCCATGAGGCTGAATGTCACGGAGGTCATGTGGCTGCACACATCTGTTGCCAGGGTTTGCCAGCTGCCTCCCCTGTTTGCCAGGTTGGGCAGCAAAAGACTAAGTTGGCTTCTCACTAAAAGATGTTTACCGCCACGTATCTTGCTTGTCTTGCTTTCAGTGGGCTCTCCCCGAAGTCCTGTGAATAAGACCACCCTGATGTTGATCAGCATCAGCAGCTGTGTGATCGGCCTGGTGTGCTCCTCCCATGTCAGCTGCCCGCTCGTTGTCAAAATCACCCTGCACGTCCCTGAGCACCTAATCGCTGATGGTGAGCCCACTTCTGAGATGCAACTTCCTTCCCAGTGAGGAAGGTTTTGGGTTCGGCAAGAGGGTATAGAGAAGCCAGGGTCATGGTTATAGTTACCTATGACTATTAGTGAGGGGAAAATAAACAGATAAATAAGGCTTAGGACAAAACTGGATTGTTCACATGTGAAATCAAAAAGCAGGTTAAAAAAACTGAACAGGTCACCTCTTCTCTGCACACTCCGTTTCCCATTTCTGTTGTTTGTCAGTATCCCCCATCTTGGTAGAAAAAATGCAGAGCATCCCAGATCAGGTAGGTTGATACAGATTCCTGTAGTCCCTGATAGGGGAGAAGCTGAGTGGAGGAGCAGAGGTATTTTAGAATCAGCCTTGCCTCAGTTTGATATGCCCTGGTGAGAAATTCCTAATTTTAGTAACTTAACTAGAACTCCATAGTAACAATTTACTCTAATCCAGGAGACTCCAATATAATGAAGAAGTGATACAAGTTCTGAGAGCCCCCAGATTAGTTCAGGCCAGAGCACCTGAGCGACTTGCTAGAATCTGTTTTCTTGGTGGTTGTAAGACTGAAAACAAGTGGGGACTGTCCCCACTGTCAGGGGGCCTGCTCTTTAATGGCCAGTGAATATGGGCAGCAGGTCCTTGTCCTTGGATGAGTGCCAGTGCCTGTGGCCGGGTCTGATGGAGCAGCGCCATGACCATCACAGAGCTGCTGTGCCCCTGTATCCCTTAGGTCCACCCTAGTGGGCATGACATGGGGCAAGGCAGCAGGGGGCAATGCAGTGAGACATCCAAGGGGTGGCCTTGCTTCCATTTGCTGGTACTTTTCTTGGGTACCAGCTCATGATGGCCCAGAACTAGTAGAAGGAATGGTCTTGGACTGAGGCTAATCTTCAGAGAGTGTGTATGTATTTGTGCTTGCACGCATGTGTGTGTTTCTTTGTGTGCGCAGGTTTGTGTGTGCCTGTGTGTATATGTATGTTTGCGTGTATGTATTCTGTGTGGATATGTATGTATATGTTTTATGTGTGTTTGTGTGTATATATATCTGTTTATTTTTGAGTGTGTGCTTCTATGTGTTTGTATGTTTCTCTGTGTATGAGTATTTGTCTTCTATTTGTGTGTGTGCTTGTGTGTGTATATGTGTTTGTGTGTATGTATGGGTTTGTGTGTGTGTGTGTGTGTGTGTGTGTGTGTGTGTGTGTGTTGTGTACACTCAGGGCATGCCTTCTCTCTCTCCCCTGCAGGGAGCCGATTCATCTTGCTGGAAGGGAGCCAGCTGGATGCTAGTGACTGGCTGAACCCTGCTCAGGTGGTTCTCTTCTCTCAGCAGAACTCCAGTGGGCCGTGGGCCATGGACCTCTGTGCCCGACGGCTCCTGGACCCCTGTGAACACCAATGTGACCCCGAAACTGGTAGGCGGGAGCGCCGGGCAGCGGGTAACTGTCAGAGATCATGCCTCTTGCAATCACCTCCTTGAAACCCAGGCAGTCCCTCCCAATTACCCCATTGCAATTGGGGGCCTAATCGAACTGCCAACATGGTGGGCCCCTGAGCATGTTGGCTTTAAAGGTGGGGTCATCTGGCAGAAGCCCGGGGAGCATCCTAATTGTAGCCCCTGGCCACACAGATCAGTTTGGGATGATATCCACAGCCCATTAACCATCCAGTCGGGATATCCAATACTAGGGCTAGATTTCTTATGCTTGTTTATTGTAGAAAATTTGGAAAAATCTAGCAAAGCTTATAGAAGAAAGTTATAATCATCTATAATTCTGTCTCCTGCAGAAATCATTTTAAAATTTTCATGTCCCCTCTTCTATTTTTTGTCTATGCATGATGTTTAGAGGCCTGCAAGCACACAAAGTCCAGTTGTGTTTTCTATATTCTTCTTCATTTATTCTATCATGAAAGTTTTCCAGAACATTAAACAATCCTCAGTAGTATAATTTTTAATGGCCTTTTGGTATCCCTATGTGTGTGCATATTAATGCTCATTTAAATAATTCTCTTGTTATTTGACAATTAGGATGCTTAAAATTTTTAATTTATATAAATACTACTAAACTGAATATCTTTCCACATAAATGCAGGATACATTTGAAGTTATTTTCTCCCGCTAAATCTTAGAAGAGGATTACTGGGCGAAAGGGTATAGACATCTTTCAGGTGTTATATCATCAAATTGGGCAGGGGCTTCACTGAGAGAGTCCACATTCAACATCATACATCAGGACCTCAGTGCTTCTTAAGCGCCAAGATGTCCAGCAGTATGGGTCCCTCCTTCCAGGAGGCTTTGCATTTCACTGTGGAAGGAGGCATCTACAGTCATCTCTGTAAGATTTGTTTCCAATAGATTCAGGACCACAAATAGAGCTTTCCCAGAGAAGTAGTCTGATGCTTTAGAACAAAGGAAAGGGATGTAGGAACAACTAAAACCCTCAAGAGAAATGTTTCTGGAGGCAGGGGCCAATTCCTCATGTACAGCCCTCCTACACACACACACACACACACACCTGATATGCATCTTTTTTTAGGTGCTAGGACTGAGGTTGAGTACAGGAGATCCATTTAGTCCTTCTGTTATAATAGTCCACTAGAGACCTGGTGCATGAAATTCATGAACGGGTAGGGTCCCTAGGCCTGGCCAGTGATTAGGGCCTTCTGGCTGCTGGCTGGGGCCTTCCTTCATTCTGTGCTGTTCCCTGGTGGTAAGCACATGACATAGCAAGCGATCAAAGTGTCCTGAGGGGACACTTTGCATATTAGGCTTTATATAGAGACTAAAGGCCCGGTGCATGAAAATTCATGCACCAGAGAGAGGGGTCCCTCAGCCTGGCCTGCCCCCTTTCACAGTCTGGGAGCCCTCAGGGGCAGGAGACGACCCAGCGATCAGGGCAAGGCAATGCCCCCATCACACCTCTGCTGTTGCCACTTCCGGTAGCACAAGCCCCAGCCAGCCCTGGTTACCTGAGCCTCAGGTGGCTCTGGGCGCCATCTGAGGCTTGCCTATGCCTCAAGCCAGCCCTGGGTGCCTGGGGGGCTGAGGGCGGGTCTGGCTGCACCGCGTACCTGCCAGCCCCCCCTCCCCCATGCGGAGCTGAAAGGACGGGGGAACTCCGGCGGGGCTGAGGGGACTGGGTGCCACCATCTTGTGGCTATGGGTGCCGCCATCTTTGTGATGGTGTGATGGTCAATTTGCACATTCCCTCTTTATTAGATAGGATTACTCTATGTTTTGAGGGGGGTAATGGGTCACTGCAACATCTAAAGTTCACCTTCTTAGGTCTAAAAGTTTTCACGTGGGCCCATTGCAGATTCCAGGCCCCCATATGGAGGAGAAAGTACAGCATTTTGAACATCTGATGTCTAAGGCTGTGCTTACTTGCTGCTCTTCCCACGCTGTCAGGCAAACACCAAACCAAACAGATGGGCTGTGCACCAGACCCAAATCCATTGTGCTTGGGAGAAAGAAAACAAGAGTCATCTCAGAGGTGGGGGTCTCTCCATGCGCTGAGGTAGTCTCTGGTCCCCCTGCAGACTTGAATGATGAGAACCTGGGACAATCTCAGTAGTTAGACTCATGTCTCAGAGAAGCATAATTGTCAGAAGGCTTTGGAAGCTTCTGAGGTTTCTAAGAGCAGGAAGCACTAATTACACATGGAAAGAAGGGATCAGTATTTGCAGCTTGGAGGGGTTTCAGAGATAAACTGCCTCCTTATTTTAGATCGATGCTCGAATTCCCCAAGAAGGCACATGACTTGTCCAGAATCCCACAGCGACCCTTGGTAGAGTCTATGCTCTATCGTTAAAGCAGAATAGATGTGGGATTATAAAGGGCTGGTCAATTTCCCATGTCAGATCCAGCAAACTTGTCATTCAAAACTTATACGCAACACCATTACTGAGCATCACTGCTTCCTTAGCCAGGAGCTCAGGAAGCTGAATGTCCACAGGGATGCTGTCGTTCCATCTTTGGTGCCTCCCAGATGTCTCATTTCCAGTCCTTGCTGAAATGGACTTTGGGTCAGTTCCCCTGTTAATGGCTTCCCAGTATCCATGACAATTAATGGATTTCCAACTGGAAAGCTTTGGAGGGAGACTAAAAATAAGAACCAAAACCCCACAACAGAGCTGAGGCACAGAGTCTTCATTTGGGTTAGCAGCTGAGAAATGATGGTGCGGAGACTTTTATTTTCATTAATGCTGGAATTAGAAACGCTCCCTCTTTCCGCCTTGATTCTCTGGGCACATGGGATGATGTGGTCATCCCACATGCTCATCAGCAAAAAATTTTATCACCTCCCACACTCCATCCTAGAGCCTTTCTCCAACGAGCTGGGTGTGGGAATTGGCTGCAAGTCAAGTTGACGTTATTTTTGCAATCCTCCAGCTCACTGGGAAATGTCATAGTGTTGGGACATGTGCTTTCCCAGCCATGCTGAGGGGTCTGCCCATGGGGATGGGTGGAACTGGGCAAGGGCACGTGAATACTTCTCCATACAAACAGACACTCAGTCTCTGCAAAGGAGCCACCTCTGGGGCCTGGAGATTTCCCTGGGAATCCTTCCAAAGTTAGGCATATGTTTGCTCATCACCTGCACAGTGGTCTGAATACCAGGTGTGGCAGGATAAGGGGCCCCAGAGATGTCCTCGTCCTAACCTCTAGAACCTGTGAATGTGGTATGTTACATGGAAAAGATGAATTGAAGTTGCAGATGGAATTCAGGTTGCTAAACAACTGCCTTTAAAACACAGCCAATGTCATCACAAGGGTCCTTAAAACTGGGAGAGGGAGGTAGAAGAGGAGGTCAGAGTGATGTGATATGGGCAGGACCCCACCAGCCATCGCTGGCTTTGAAGATGGAGGGAAGGGTCATGAACCAGGGAATCTGGGCACCCTCTAGACAGTGGGAAAGGCAAGGAAACAGATTCTCCCCCAATGCGTCCAAAAACAACCTTTAGACCAGTGATGGTGAACCTATGACACCCGTGTCAGAGGTGACATGCGAACTCATTTTTTTGGTTGATTTTTCTTTGTTAAATGGCATCTAAATATATAAAATAAATATCAAAAATATAATTCTTTGTTTTACTATGGTTGCAAATATCAAAAAATTTCTATATGTGACACGGCACCAAAGTTAAGTTAGGGTTTTTCAAAATGCTGACACGCTGCCAAGCTCAAAAGGTTCGCCATCACTTCTTTAGACATAGCCCAGTGAGACTCATGTCAGACTTCTGACCTGCTGCAAAATAATACATTTATGTTGTTTTAAGCCACTACGTTTATGGTAATGTTTATGACAGTTATGGAAAACGAATATACTAGAAAAGAGAAAATGATAGAACAAGAAGGAGCATTGTTGTGTGACCCTTTATATCATTCCCACCCAATTTATTGAGGGTGGTTTCATAGATTTTGTGAAGCTGTTTCTGGAGTCTATGGGAGAACCTGGGCTGAGGTTATTTGCTGATCTGTTTTCCATTCCAGCCACCCTTTGCCATTCTAGGAACCATGCTATTGGGGTGGGGAGCGTAATGTGGCTAAAGTTCTTAACTCAGTGCCTAGAAGCCCTTTGCCAACTGCATATTGATGTTCTCTCCAGATCTTTCCAGATCTGGAATCCTAGTTGTGTCTCTGCTCAAATTGGGCTAACCACAAGCTCTAAGGTCGTAAGGCTTTATGCCCAGCTGGATCCAGCCAAAGGTTGACTTTTCCTGTACTTTCTAAGGGTTTTGTTGTGGTTGTAGGTTTGTTTGATTATTTTTTTATGGAGACACAGACCAACGATTTTGGTGACCTTTCTCTGCACTCCCTTCCTGGCCTCAGTTCTGCCGTGTGGACAGCTGTGAAGACTTCACACATCTGCTCAATTTCACAGACCCTCATTCTCATTTTAAGATGTGTAGGTTTATGGTCTGCCAGGAGCACAGCCCTCCAAGCTCAATCAAGTTGTAATCATCACCCAAGATGTGTCCCTAAATTTCTTTTGTCCCAGATCTTTCCATAAGCCAGTCCCCACCATGCAAAAATGTGTAAAATCTGGTGAGGCCATTCATCCAGTTTTCCAGACTCAACCTAGCCCTCCTCTTTCTGTGCTCTTAGCCACCGCCTACTTTCCTCTAGCTTTCTCTAGTTTTTGAAACCAATTTGGCCGGGTAGCACAGCCTTCATTTTGTTCATGTCACCTAGAGTGCCCGCTCACAACACACGTCCTTTTGTGGCGTGATTAAAACACCTGCCTTCAGGATGTACGTTCAGCTCATTGCCCTCTGGCCTCCCAGAGTCACACAGGATTGTTTGATTCTGGGCCTGGCTTTTGCCTGATATCTCCACAAGGAAGGAGATAAGGCAGTTAGATATTACCCAAGTCCACGTCTTGCAAGAATTGCCCTTTTTAGAGAAAGCACACCCAATTCCATCTTATGAAAGCCGTCATCTACCTGAAGGAGAGAGGGAACTCAGAACTTTCAGCTTTGCTTTGTATCTAACTCACGGAGAATGTGTGGTGAACCCAGTCATGTGTGAGACGCCCTAGCTATAAGGTCTTTCTCTAATCCTTCCATGAGATTGGTGCCTCAGTCCTCAACTGTAAGCAGGAAATGGCAAAGGTGCTACCCATCATACAAGGTCCCTCGAGGTGTCAGCCTTCAGGTTACCGAGCACAGATCAGTGTGGCCATCTCCAGGTGGTGCACAGATCACCTCCTGGAGGGCTTCTGCCCTCTGGTGGTGTGGTTGCCTGTTAGGGCATCCATCCTGTTTGGACACATATTTGTGGCCTTGACACCTCTTTCCATTGGATCCTATGAATACTGCCACAGAGTCAGCACGTCATGTGTTCCCCACCATCTGTCGCAGCAGATGCAGAGACTGTAACACTTCTAGCTTAGGAGGGCATCCAATATCCTTGTGGGGTCTTTAAAATTCACAGCTACCAGTCGGAGCTTGTGCTTGCACGACAACCCCCTTAAAGTCAAGATTTTGTAGTGGGTTGCCATAGCAACTTTCCTCATCAAGTCTGATCTCCCTACAGTCTAGATGGCCAAACTGGTTCTGAGAAGGGATACAGAAAAAGAAAGTTTGGTGGGTTCCGGAAATGATCATTGAGAGGCAGATTTTGGATATGCTCAAACTCTATCCTGATGTGTTTGAACATGTCTCTGTTGCTCTGACTTTGATCTGCGTATGCCATTATATAGAGAAAAGCTTTATCTGTTGTCAGCAGTGTTTCCCTACATAGGAGTGAGTGAAGGAAACCTCATAAGGAGATAATGACTATGAAGGCAATTTGAGAAATGTAGATGTGCCTACAAATGGTAGATATTGGCATCATTAGGAAAATCAGGCTCTGCTTGAACTCTGAATTGTTACTGCACTTACTCTTACATGTTTTGTTGTAACTAGATATCAAATGTAGAAGAAGGACTCCCTTTTTTTGTCAGTCCTTAATTCTAGGCAAGGTATCCAACCAAGGCCATTCTAAGAGTCAGAGTAGAGTGATGGATTTGACAGCCTTTTGAGGTTACCTATCGTTTGTAATATCATCTCCTGTCTAATGTCCACGAGGACAGTCGGGAAATGATCTCCTTTAGGGAGAAACATAGCTGGGCCCTAGACCAGCCGTGGGCAAACTACGGCCCGTTTGAAATGAATAAAACTTAAAAAAAAAAAAAAAAGACCATACCCTTTTATGTAATGATGTTTACTTTGAATTTATATTAGTTCACACAAACACTCCATCCATGCTTTTGTTCCGGGCCTCCGGTCCAGTTTAAGAACCCATTGTGGCCCTCCAGTCAAAAAGTTTGCCCAGCCCTGGTCTAGACCCATTAACTGGCTTAGATACTTGCATTTTGGCTGAGGTGGTGGTGGTGGTGGTGTTATCTATAAATTTAGGGCAAATTAATTAATTTCATTATATTCCATTCCACAGTATTTATAAAAGTCTTACTCATATGGGGGAAAGCTGACATTGTTCTTGCCCTTGTGTAGCTTATAGCCTAGAGTTCATGCTTTCTTTGAAATTAATACAAACAGCCTTCATCAGAAAGCCTTATCAGCTGTCTAATTTTAAGCTGTTTTTTCCTGTGTTCAACTCATAGCTGCCTGAGCTCAGTACCACTGATGCCGGTAGATTGTAGTCTATTGTGGAGATAGCCCATGTGGAAGCCTGAATTTGCTAAAGTTACTAACCTGATGGTTTCTGTTGACTCCCCACTAACTAAGAAATGACTCATTTTCAATGCACCCCTCAGCACCTTGAGCAGGTTGGGGGAAGAAAATGCCTGCCATCTGGGAGTGAGGAGCTGATGGACAGTGATTTATAGGCCAATCTTGAAATGAATAGTTGAGCTAAGATTCTGTAAACACCTTCTCACAGTCTACTCAGCTCCTTTCCTCAACACTTCATTTGCCTTTTTTTTGTCTTTGAAAAGAGAAAAGATCACTCAAAGCTATTATTCTGTTAATATCCTTGTTAAGTGTCTCTTGAAAGGGAGATACAGAAACGGTATGCCCCTGGTCTCCTTAGGGCAGTGATGGCGAACCTATGCCACGCGTGTCAGAGGTGACACGCGAACTCATTTTTTTGATTGATTTTTCTTTGTTAAATGGCATTTAAATATATAAAATAAACATCAAAGATATAAGTCTTTGTTTTACTATGGTTGCAGATATCAAAAAATTTGTATATGTGACACGGCACCAGAGTTAAGTTAGGGTTTTTCAAAATGCTGACACGCCGCCGAGCTCAAAAGGTTCGCCATCACTGCCTTAGGGCATAGCCCCTTTATTATTTACACATTTCAGGAAATCACACCCTACAAATGAAATAATCAGCCTGTATAAGTACCGCGCGCTAACCGATTGCGCCACTGGAGCTCCAATAATCAGCCTGTAAAAGAGTTAATGCAAGTGCTTAAGTGGAACTGGTCTTTGTAGTGTAGGGATTCGTAGGATTGCATAAGGAATTATTAATATGAGGAAGCAGCAACAATATTCAAGATTAGAGCTAAGCAGAGCGGTGGTTCTTAATCTTGTGGGGCTCTTGGATATACTTGTAAATCTGATGAAAGTTATGAAATCTTTGGCAGGAAGATGCATATATATATATATATATATATATGCAGTTTAGCACACAATTTCATGGGGATTGTAGGCCTCTTGGTATACTAATGGAGTAACTAATGATAATGAAGCATAGTAATATCCTAAACAAATATAGAATTGTGAGTGAGCCTTCTGTTTAGCAGCCAAAATGATTATCTTTTTTCACTTAAAAACTAAAACCCAGAGTCCCTATAAAACCGTAATTAGTTTAAGTGGCCTCCTGTATAGTAGTTGTTCTGTGGACTGGCAGCATGGCATGATTGGAAAATAGACCTGGAGTCAGACAGACATAGATTGAAATATTAACTTTGCCATTTACAGGCTGTCTCCAAGTCCCTTAATTTTCTGAGCCTCAGTTTCCATTATCTGTATAGCATAGTCAATAATACCTACTTTTCAAGATTCTTAGAAATGTTTAATGAAATAACTCACTATGCACTCTTTATTTTTTTAATATTTTCTTCCTTTATTGATTAAGGTATTACAAATGTATCCTTATCCCCCCACTTCACTATGCACTCTTTAAACATTTACTGATCGTCGAAAGTGTGTCTGGCAGTATAATGAGCACCAAGGAAATAAGTATGAACAAGTCCCTCTGCTCAAAGAGTTCCCGGGTTTTGTGTTTACAAGACACATATACCAGGTGCTTTGTAAATGTTAGCTCTCTCTGGTAGTGAACATTATCACGTGACGGAACTTGGAGGGATGGGTAGTGTGTTCATTCATGTGGGCAGTGGAAACGGAATGTATGACATCATGAGACTTAATGGTCTCATCCGTGTCACTGTAGAGTCCAAGTTTGATTGTCTCATATTAATTTTTCCCAACACAGACATGTTAATCAATTCCCTTATGTTTCTTTTTCTCTCTCCTTACCCTGCCTCTAAGGGGAATGCCTCTGCTACGAAGGTTACATGAAGGATCCAGTACACAAGCACCTTTGCATTCGGAATGAATGGGGGACCAACCAGGGGTAAGTGAGGGGATGGCATGGTAGCCAGTCCCCAGATGTCACCCCTCTGTCACACAGGCCTGAGGTGGAGCCACCACATGTAGGGAGACAGAGCTAAAGGGTGGTTATATTCTGAACAGCGAATGGGTAAAAATGTCATGCTGTGTTTCCATATTTTTACCATCTTAGTGACGTCCCTATCAGCTTTTTCTCCTCTCCATTGACAAGTTCAGAGATGACGTCTCTGACTCACAGCCCTCAGCTGGGATTTGAAAGCCAAGCTGTCCCTCTCCTTCTTGTAATAGCGTCGCCAGCCACGAGGATGCCACTGGCAGAATGTGGCTGCTGATTTGGTTGGAGGCACGTGAAGCCACAAGGACTCCCATATAGCTCTCCCAGGCTTGGCGAGCTTTGTGAAACTGACCTGAGTGGAAACTTGTTTTCATGGGGACTATCAGCAGGGGCACATTGCAAGGACCCAGGGTGTGCTTGGTGTTGAGTAATAGTATTCTTTGCCTGATCCCATGTTACCAATTTTATGTGAGACCTTTGCTTTCCCCCAAGAACACGTGACTGGGATAAAAATGTTATCTATTGCATCTTTGTATTACGAATTTCTATTGTGACAAAATATACATAGTATCAATTTCACCATTTTAACCATTTTTCACTGTACAATTTAGTAGCATTATGTACAATCACATTATAGTGTAACCATCACCATTATCCTCCTCATTGCTTTTTGAGAGCATATTTGTGTTTTGTTTTGGATGCTGTGAGCTTGCTTTCTGCATTGGCTGGGTTGTGGAAGAGAGCAAGGAGAAAGAGCTTAATAAACACTAATAACAACTATCAATAGAACAGGGAAAACTAAAGAGAAATCAAGGCAAAAGCTATCTTGGAGTGATTGCTTGGAGTGCAGATTAGAAATGTGTTTGCCGCAGGACAGGGTGGAGAAAAGAAGCCACCGTCATGTCTCTCATTGCCGTGGGGCACTGGGCCCCCTCTGTGTGATGCTGACGAGACCAAGCCTAGAATATTGGATATAGTTCTGGACTCTCAGAGCAATAAATATGGAGACGAATGAGTGAGAGTTTGGAGAAGAGCAATAAAAATGATTGAAGAGCTCAGGGGAATGATTTATGATGAAGGGATAGAACTCAACGCGGAGAAGTTGGCCAGCTGATGACTAAGTCAGGGCATGATAGATGCCCGTAGATGTTAGGAGAGGGCAAATGTTCTGGAACGGGTTGAGGTTGAGGGATAAGGACAAGAGAGAATGAAGGTAGAGAAAGGAACTCTGAGTCACGGGTCAGAAAGCCTGGGGAAGTCAGAATGCCATGAAATGTTTCTGTTAGTGAAATTGAGGGATTGCTCCTTTTCCACTGAACTTGAGATCCTGTCAGAGAGGCTGTCCACAAAAGTCAGAGGAAGGTGTTTGTAGGAGGGTAAATGCAGATGAGGTGACTTGTTGTGGAAAGACTGGCCAGGAGGGTAGAGGACATGGCTAGCAGACGCCCATTAGGATCTGAATAAAGAGGGTCTCTGAAATGTTTGCATAGCTTCTGGGGAGCCAGGCTTTTTGCTTATGGGAGGACTAAAATCTCAGTTAGCTGTGATTCTTATTGAGTAAAATATTGTAAAAGGTGATGGATAACCAGCTCTCTATCTCTTAGCCTGCAAACTTCTTACTGAAGAAAACAATGGCAAAATGTCATTTCGCTTTCTGCCCTGCATGATCCATGCTGGCTCTCTGCAGTGATTGGATTTGGTGGCTAATGACTCAAGCCTCCACATCCCTTGCCTTGTAGACAAATCATGTGTGGATGGGCCTGACCTCACTTGGTAATTGCACACGGCTTTGTTGTTCCCTCTGGCTGTGTGTAGAGACAGTCTTTAGGATGTAGACAAAAGCCTCCAGGGAAATGGCGGAAGCTCCACGTTGGTGTCATTTAAAATAAGACAGGCTGAAGCACTGAGGTACTGACTGACAGGAACATTAGCCCCAGGAAACAGACAAGGAGACCTAATCTGTCATTTCTATCTCTAATTCCCATTATTCTCTGATCATCACTGTCTACGTGGTCTCATTTTGGACACTAATAAAATAATGGAGCAATTGTTGGCGGGGGGTGACTATCTTCAGGATAATGGAACCAGGAGTGATAAGCAGCATGAGTTTATGTGTATATAAAATAGTGCCAGACAGATGACTGCATTTTCCTCATAAAATGACAAGATAAATGAAAAGTGGAAGATGTCATACATCTTTATTTAAATCACAGACTCGATGCCACGCTTCCTTAAATGATTCTTACAAAAGTAATCTAAATTGATTTGAAGGGGAAGACTGTCACCTGACTTGATAACTGCCTGACAGATTGCCAACTAATGATACGTATTGGGGTATGATGGGAAAATCAATGGTAGGCCTCCTTTTCCTGAATATTTTATTTAACGTTCCAGAGGGTGGAGGTAAGCAGCATGTGTGAGTATTTATGTTTTCACTTAGTATTCTCAGATTGCGTACATTAAAACAGCTGAACATTCTTTTGAGAACTGGCAGATCCTAGGCTAGTAATAGTTCAAAGGAATTCCCTTGGGAAAAATCTTGGTTAATATACCTAGGGAAAGATAGCAATAAGCATTCATGACTTTTAGACAAGGGGGGAAATTGATCAAGGACACTAATGCAAAAAAACTATAAATGGGGCACAGGAGTTTCACCTTTATCCAGCCTCTGCCTCATGCTTCAGTTTATCTGGACCCGCATGTGAGGCTGTTTGTGTGCATGTGAATGCATGTGTATGCATGTGTGTGTGTGTGCGTGCACACACTGGTTTGTTTATAGAAAGCCTTTCACCAGTACATGCCATTTATTCTCTTGCTCATTCGTGTTTTTAACACAGATTCATTCCATTACCTATTGTAGCCATGAATAAGCTAGGTTACTAATTATAAGAAGGAAGATGTGATGTCTGCTGTGGAAGAACTAGTATCTAGATAAATGGGCACACAAGAAAAAATTACAGTGAATTATAAGAACTGTTAATGGGGAGCAAAGGTCTGTGGGATTATGGCTTCAGGGGTAATTTATGTGAGGTGGGAGAATCTGGAATGGGCTTCATGGAGAAGTTAGATTTTGAAGTCCTCTACTGAATGGAAACAAAGGTAGTGCTAGGCCGAGGGAACAGCCTATGTTAAGGCAGGGAGACGGAAGCAGCATGGTTTTCTAGGAATGGCAAGTAAACAGCTCAATGTGGCTTAAGAGTACGGTTTACAGAGGCAGGAGAGGCTGAGAAGGTGGGGAGACTAGATCTCCACAAGCTCTTGCTCTTGGACATTGAAGCTCTTGGCACAGGCCTCCAGAATTGGTAGCAGGATGGAGAAGTTCCAAGGTGTCTGTATATTTTGTGGGGTATTTTCTTACATTGTATTTCTGAACCCCTCAAAATAATTTAATCCTGAAAAGAAAACAGAAACTACAGCTAACACATATAAAACCTCTTGAGACTATCTAAATTTTTATTGATCTGGATTCTATAAGTAAAGCATAGACCTAAAATTATCCTGTAGATAAAATTTTTTAAGACAAAACAGCAAATAATGACAGAACTGAGGACCATATGTGCAAGGCATGTGGATCAAATGGGTTGCAACCATTTTTGCTGACTCTTGTTCTGCCAAAAACGGCCAAGGAGAAGCTAGGAGGGTGAGGCATTCACATGGGTATCTGGGTGGGGAGCCAGTCACTGTAGCTCACCCAGGTGACAGGATTCAGGTGCAAGTTTGTAAAGTCACTGAGCTCCTTACACAAGAAGCTCCTATTCACTAAAAGGAAAAATAGCTTCAAAAGGATATAAAAAAGTTATGGGTGACATTTTTCATGAGTTATTAAAAGAACATGCATGCTTGAAGTTACATCCTTGGTCCATGAGGTTGGCAACAAAATTATTTCCTGCCACAGCAACCTGGCGACCCTGCTGCCTGACAGAGGGCCAGGATGGAAGGGCCCTACCCCAGCCCTGGGCTTTGCCATGTGTCTGTCTAACCTGTGTGAATTCACTGAACAGCACCTAGGCCTCCCATCTCCGTGGCTGCGTACACACAGCCAGGGCCAGTTAGGGTCTCTTTGATATTTGTTTGCTAGAGCAACAAGGACAAATTGAAAATTTTCACAGATGAGAAGTGAAAACAATAAATGAGGGTGGAGGAGGCAAAAGAGATTGATATGAAAATATTAGAGGAGGAAAAACAAATTTATTTAGCTACTTTAGAATATTAAGGAAGACTATACTAGTGGTTTTTTGTTAAATTAAAAGTGTACCCAAGGGCCTCTAGATAACATTTTCCAGAACACCAGTATTAGATTAAATTCATGCATGTGAAGATTCCCGGTAAATAATAGTCTGATTTCTTATTCTGGCATCTCCTATACAGAGGGCAGCTCCAAGGAGATTCCGCCCGAGAGATCTATCGCATATCACTCGCTTTCCGTGCTGAAGGATGGTGATAGAGCGATAATTCATGAGACGGGGAGGGCCCTGCTGTGGGAAATTAACAGGTATTTCTCCAAGGTGTTAGGAGCTGATGTCAGGAAAGGCCCTGCTCATCAGCACACCTCCTCCTCATACCACCTACTCAGGAGGCAACACAATTTCCATGACGTCTCCAGATTAGTGCACATGCACACACATGGACACAGGTGCACACACACGTATGCACATATACACACACAGACACAGCCCACGCTGCCTGAATACGTCCTTTCCATTGTCCCAGGATCTTATCATTCTGTCTTGCTTCTGCAGCTCCTCCCTGCTGCTCACCCTCTCAGAATGACTGCTTAGGGATTCTAATTCTGTATGTGGAGCCAGTGCCCCACCATGGAGTTTAGTTTCCTCTTCCACCGGAGAACGAGATGGTGTTTGTCATGGTTGGCCTCAGTCTCTCTGTCTTGCTCATGCTTGGCAGGAGGTGGTTCTATTTGGGCCTGAATGATGCCCCTGACATTTTCCTGTTGTCCGCTCACAGAACAGTGGCCAGTGGCCTTGGGCAGGGTGCCTTTGCTTCGTGTCCCGGGGATTGAGCAGAGATCAGCTTCCATGGATTATTCAAAATGATCCCAAACCCATCCTCGCTTCTCATGGCCACTTAAAAATGAACAGGAGCTTCTAAAGTGCAAATGCTAAGCCACTGTAGGCCAGTGATGAGAATGCTGAGCCCTTACTCTGATGCCAAACTTGGTCTTGGGCAGTGTTTGGCCTTCTGTGACCTGCCCCTTCTCTTCAAATGTGACTCAGATGGAGGCAGACAGTCCTATGTGACAGATGACATTTTCTGACTTTCCTTTCCTCATTTCTAGCTCATTATCTGGCTTTTATTCCCCTGGCCACATGCCTGTGTCACTGATGCCACTCACCTTGCTCCAGCCCCTCAGACAAGATTTGCTGGTCAGCCTGCTGCTGCCCCTTTATCTCTGGGCGCCCTCCACCCCCACAGGCAACTGACCTGATTGTCTGTGCCCAGCTCTGGTCATTGCCATGCCATGCCCAAATGGGATTATCTCCTCATTAGCTCTTTTTATTCTCCTTTCCTCTGTTTCTGTGTGTTTGTGTATGTGTGTGTTCACATGTGTGTGTCACTTTTTCTAATGATTCCTAACTTATTCACTTATTCCTAACAAGGGTTTCCGGTGTATTTATATGGCCCTTTACTTCTCATTCTTCTTTTCTTCCCTTCCTTTTTCTTTACTTCCTTCTCCTTCTCTTCCTACAGAAGTTCATGTAAGTGTGCCTGTCTTTTATCCCACCAATTTCAATGTCAAAACAAAGGAAGAAAACACTTAGAATTCAACCTCAAGTCCCCAGGTTCTTCTCTCTCCAGAAGCCCCTGCTGTTGCCTGATTCCAGCTGAAGCTTTGGGGCATAGAAGGAGATCGTACCCTCCCTAGTGATCAGGCAGGAACGGAGGGGTGGGCAGTGGAGCTCCCCCTACTGGGGCCTCCTTGTCCTGCTTCATGGACTCAGGTCACCCAGGTGGCTTGGGGAAAGGCCACACTTTATTCTCTGCTCTATGAATTGGCCTCAGGAAGTCACATTGACTAGGGCAGTTTTGCTCAAGTGAAAACATGTTTAACTTGACCCATTTTCACAAAAACTGTGTGGCCAGTCAGCTAGCACAGAGTTACACTCCGTTCATGGCAGATAGACATTTGGCTGGGAAGGCAAGCGAGAGCCTAAACTAGTTCATGCGCACCACTGCGGGTGGGGGAGCTCTGACAAAGGCTGTCTGTGTGCTGATGGGCACCTTTTCCTAATTTGCACAGACAATTGATGAGCTAGTGCCAACCCTGGCTGTGTCATTTTACGCAATGCCCTTTGCTCCCTCTTAACCTTCCTGGTTACTCAGGACGATACATGAGCAAAACTGCCCTAGTCAATGTGACTCCCTGAGGCCAATTCATAGAGCAAACACTTAAGAATCAGCTGGGAGCTTATTTAAAATACTGATTTCCGACCTACCCCATAGCTTTTAAATTCATAGGTCTAGGAGAGGGCCCCCCCATTGACTCTGAAGCACAGGCAGACTCAGCCCTTCCTAAGCAAGATGTGGTGTCTCTAGACTCCTCGGGAGGGCATCGCTTACCAGAGGACCATTCTCTCCAATGAAAATAAAAACTAGTTTGTAGATTAGAGGCTGAGTACATCCTAAAGGATGCCTGCATTTTATTGATTGGGAAATTGGGGGGCAGCGAGGTGAAGACACTTGTTCAAGGTCACATAGCTGATGGCCAGGCTTTATAGTGACAGGTGAGTAGTGGCAGTCACTCAGGTAAATTCACACTTCAGAGAGAGCACAGTGAGAAGAGCATATGACAGTCTGGACATCCGTGATCAGATGCTGATGAGAGGTGGACATTCTGTGTTACCCATCTGCTTCTCTGCACCCTCCTCCCCCAGGAATATGGGGACACATCTTTATCCCATCCTCCCCCCGCCCCCTGTCACAAGCATCTGCAGTCCCCCTACAGTACTTCCCACTCCCCAGAGGAGGGTACACACACCATAGTGTTCTCACTGATGATTCCAGTCACGGCACCAAGAGACTTATTTTAAACAGGGCCGGAGGTGGGAACACTCATATTTCCTGCAGCAAGACCAACAGTGTGAAAAAAAAAATCAACCTCAATTTACCCTCCCATCTGCTCAAGAATGGAAGATAAATTGTTTCAATTTTTATAGAAATGAATGTTTTATGTCTTGTCCATGCTTTTCAGATAGCGTCCTGAATTTATATATTCTACCAAATGCATTGATGTTTTCCACTGGGAATGCTCTCTGGACCACCAGCTTCTTGGGTTTCGGTCTAAGAATACTAGGTCCGAGAGTGCTGTCACTTCCCCTGGCTTTGGAGAGCTTGACTATTTATCTTTTTTTCTTTAAAATAAACAGAAAAATAATCCACTCATTATTCCATGCTCAGAGAAAGCTACCATTACTATTGTGGCATATTTCCTCCCAGTTTCTTTTTGTATTCATAGAAAGTTTTGCTTCCCTCCTCAATCGTGTGTGTATTTTTGTTACTTGCATAATGTCACAGTGAGCATGTATTACTTGTATAACCACAAAATTTGGGGGGAGAGATAAAGGAGGAAATTTCAAAAGTATCTTTGTGGTACTTTTGTTTTTCTCAAAACTTTCCATGGGAAGTTAGTCTTCAGGTCTAACTTAATACCCCTATTTTAACCTGATTTTGGAGGAAAGAAGAAAGTAGTTCAGGGTCTGGCATTTAGGTAAAAATGTCCTCTGATATAAGCATGCCTGCAAGTCTGTATAACAAAGGGCTGAATGAACACCAGGCTGTGACCCTGACATTCAGCATAATATTTAAAGCAGTAGAACTTTAATGTCACTGAAGACTTTGAGCAGTCCTTTATAGAATGCAGGTTAATGGCTTTCATTTATTATTTTCATGTAATGCTTGGCTTAGTGTGTTTTTTTCTTAACACCATCTCTACTCTGGATAAAAATTCTACAAACTAGTTAAGAGGTGAGCAATTTGCAGTATTTCTGCCACTTCCCATTTCTGTGAAAACAATTTCAGGAAAAATAATCTTAAGGTTTAGTCTTCCAAGAGAAGGCATTTTGGATTCTTGTTCAAACATCTATATATCTAAAAGCCTAAGTGACCATTATGGCGCAATGACCGGTCGCTGTAACGCGCACTGAGCAGGCAGGCAGGTGAGAGGTTAGGGGTGAGCAGGCAGGCAGGCAAGCAGTTAGCGGCGAGTGGTCCCAGATTGCGAGAGGGATCCCAGATTGAGAGGGATGTCCAACTGCTGGATGTCCTAAACCACCAGTCGGACATCCCCTGAGGGGTCCCAGATTGCAAGAGGGCATCAGCTGGGCTGAGGGACCCCCCCCCCCCCCACCCTGTGCACGAATTTTGTGCACCGGGCCTCTAGTTCATACTATAATTATCTTCTCCTAATTTTGACTTTAGATAATTTCAGAACTTTGAGAACATTTTGTCACTGCACATTATTTTTACTTCATCGTTTTTCTTTATGTAAAAGCAATGCATGTAATTGGTAGAAAATATAGTAGAATAAAAAAGAACACACAGTAGTAAAAGAGGAAAATCCAAGCCACCCAACATGCCATTCCCTGGAGAGAACATGCCCTGAACTTTTGTTTGTTTGGGTGTAATATTTTTTTTACAAAAATTGCATCATGTTGTTATATCTCTTGCTTTGTCATGAATGTGCACATGTTTCTATATTCACATATCTCTCTCTCTCATATATATATATATATATATATATATATATAGGCTCAGTACTAAGGTGCCCAGAGTCACACAGTGGAGAACAGACTGATGCCAACATTGAGGCTCTTTTAAATAAACCATAATGCAACTCAACGATTGCAATAATCTTTTCCTTCCCTATGCTCTCCTTCCTATCAAGTTCATTAACGTTTACTCAAGGTTTTCCACACAGAGAATAACATTGTTGGCTTGAGGAGATATAGCCCAAACCAACCGGACATTCTGTTGAGGTTGGCCTTTAGGTCTGAGACACTGAGATGCAAGAGGGTGCCCAAATTTCTGTCATGCGGAACAGTGAAAGGAGACCTTAAACAGCTGCTCAAATGTAGCTCTGGCCCAATCAGCCAGGGAGGTGGAGGATCCCCATGGGGCTGCCCAGACACAGTTCTCAGCATGGACTTCCTCTCAACCTGAAATATAGTTGTGACCCCCTTGTTTGTAACCACAGGAGAAAGGTGACTTTAAATGGAGTGAGTGCTCGCCACTGTGGGATGATGACAAATTGGGAATGTATTCCCCACCAGGAGAAACCTGCCTGGAGTTGAATTAGCACCAATGAGCCCTGGTACTTAGCATGCCTGGCCCTGTAGCATTCCCCACACTTTGCCCTTTGGCTATAGTCGTAATAGTAGTGATATTCAAATTAGTAATAATAGTAGCTGATGCTTGTATAATCCTTTTGATGCACCAGCCACTCTTCCAAGTGCTTTTCATGTACCCATCAATTTAATTTTCATTTCAACACTGTGAAGTAGAAACTATTGTCCCATTTTACAGGTGAGTCAGTTGAATATTACAGCAATGTTGAGAGTCTCATAGGCAAGAAAAGGGAATTTTGGTTCCTAAAGAGAACTTTCTTTTGCCAAACTCCTCATGGGCTACTGTTCTGAGTCTCAGAATGAAAGCAGGAGAGAAGCTGCAATTCAGCCTTGAGGCTCTGGGAGAGGGAATTCAGAATGGATGTATAGATTAAAACAATGACAAGTATGTAGTGCATAGTTAAGCATCTTTTTCAGAATGATGCAGAGTCCTAGTGGAAGTGACAGGTCATGGGAAGAACCTAGCTAGAGGCCCTAAAAAGTGCCATTGGCTACTTCCTAATTCAGGTAAAAGAAAGAAGCACAGGGACACATCCTGGGGGGCCACAGGCTGGTGACTGTCTGTGGGAGGCAGGCACCTGTTACTGAGGAGCTCTGTGCTGTGGCTAATGTGAAATCATGGCCATGGGTGCAGGTCAGAATGGCTCAGTGTAGCAGAGGACACGGCCCAGCCCGCACTGTGGACCCTGTCCAGGATTGTGTTTGCCTATTTACTGGCTCAAAATTGTGAGAATAAAACACCTGGGCAGATCCTTGCTGTTGGCAAAGATTTCAGAGACCTGCCCAGTGGGTCAGGAGGGACATCAGCACATATGAAGGATGGGACTATCCATTTCCCCCAAGCTACTGGGCCTAGGGAGCAGGTAGTCTGGGACACGATCAGAGGTTTCTCTGGATATCATTAACCAGACTTCACTTAATGGCATTGGTCAAACTATCCCACCCTAGCCAGCAGGCTGTGAACACCTCAATTCCAAGAGGATTAATGTTCCCTGCTCACATTTTTATCTGTGTGGGAGACAGTGGTGCATAATGGGTAGAGTGCAGAGTTGCTGTCAGACTGACTTGGGCTCAAATCTCACACAGTCTGATTTCTTCTACTTCAGAGCCCTGTTGTTTTGGCTAGCTTCATAACTTTTTAAAAAATATATTTTTATTGATTTCATAGAGGAGATGAGAGGGAGAGAGAGAGAGAGAAACATCAATGATTGACCGGCTGCCTCCTGCACATTCCCCACTGGGGATCGAGCCTGCAACCCAAGCATGTGCCCTGACTGGGAATCAAACCCTGACGACCTGGTTCATAGGTCAACGCTTAACCACTGTGCCACCTTGGCCAGGCACTTCATAACTTTTTTGAGCCTCAATTTCCTCACCAGTAAAAATAATAATAGTATCTACTTCATATAATTGTTGTAAGAATTATGAAGAAAACCTAAATGAAACATGTTGTATTGAATAATGTTACATTGAATAAACACTCAATACGTGATGGCACTAAGGTTCCAATCAATGATATTTTGCATTTGTCAAGGCCTCATTTTTGTTCTTTGAATTGCCACCTACTGATGTGATCTTAACCTCAGTTTGACAAGATGGGTTTAGAATAACCCAGCTCTACCATTTAAATTCCACAAGGACATAAACAATGTCTCTTATATATCATTACATTGTCATACCCTAACACACTGTCTGGCATGTAATAGGTGCTCAACAAATGTTTATTAAATAGATGAAGAAACATGTCCACCTTTGGGCAGGACTTCCACAGACCTCTGTTTTCTGATCACTGGATCTCTAGATTCTCTCCTGAGAGTGACAGATCACCTCCTCAATGCCAGTAAGACTATTAGCTGAATCATTGGCAGTTCTGCACACTCAGAGCTGGGAGCACACTTCAAGGTCATAACTTGACACTTGGTATAAAAATCCCTTCTACAGCCTTTTCGCAGATGCCACCAAACAGTGTTCGAACACTCTCAGCAACGGGTTAGATTCTTTGAAAGGCAGCTACCTGATTGTTTTAATGCAGATTCTTAGACAGTTTTTTAGGCTGAGCCAAAATACGTTTTCCTATAACTTTTCACCTCTATGGTCAGCTCTGTCCTTTGGGACAATAAAGAATATGTTGATTTTCATGGTCTATGCTGAGGACTGGTATCTTCTATAATGCCTTTGTGTGGATTAGAGAAATGTGCCATCTGCTGCTAAGCCTGGGATGAGTGCCTGTGAACAAATAGGTCACCATATATGGGTGGGCTACCTGGTAATGTTTCATGTAATTGTAATGATCTCTTCAACAAGCCTTCTCTTCTGAATACACCTAATTCTATCAACTTTCTTTTAGACTGCAAGTTTTCTGAAATATCCTACTGTTCTCTGCCTCTTCCTAGTTTGTCATTTTACCTGTCAGGCTGTTACCCAGGACTGATCAAATCACTGTGTAGCATATATTCTGCCTGTTTCTTCCTGTGCATTTTCTATTAATGAATTCTAAGCTAAGCTTGTATTAGATCCTTTAAGAAAATAGTCATAGTGATGGCCAACTAAAGATATTTTTCAGAGGAACTGCTGTCAGAAAGAAGGTATGTTCAAGACAACATTTAATTGTCTTAACCTAAATTCAGGTCTTATATAAAACCCTATTAAATTTTAGCTTTAGCCCGCTGAAATCCTTTGGTTCTTGACTCTGTTATCCTATGTATTAGCTACCCCTCCTACTTTACATTATGTGCAAATTTAATTAACTCACCTTCAATGACCTTCTCCAAGTATCTGATGAAATTGTAAAGAAAATACTACCAAGCCCTGCTCCTATCAGAGACCTTCCTGCAGGTTGACCTTGACCCATCACTTGAAACTTGTTGGTTTCCTTGTTTAACTACACAAGAATTCACCAAATGTACAATCATTGAAGCCACATATGTCTATCTAGTCCATATAAAAGATTATGTCAAGTGTCTGTCTCAGAATGGGTACTCAATGCATCTTCTAAACCAGTGAATGAATTCCTCTCTAAAACCAAGATAGGTGACTCCTATGGCACCCTTTAAAATGCCCACCTAGAGATGCCATCAGAAATGGTCATAAGCTTAGTGTGGGACTCCTCTTTGTCAGTGAATTCCTTCCAGCTCGTAGACATCTTTGCATTCTTGTTTTTTTGTTTGTTTGTTTTTAATATTGATCCATCCTCTTTCCCTAAAGAGCTCAAAGCCATTAAAAATTTGCCTCCCCACTTTTCATGTGGCTCTTAGGCCATCTTTTCCTTCATGCAGGGTTTTCTTTCTGCTTTTACTTTTATTAACATGTATTTTTTGCTGAATTTAATCCTGGGCCATGAGTTTTTGTTTCTTCTGTTTCTTCTAGTTTGTGTGTGTGTGTGTGTACACAACTTCTTCTTTTGGTTTGGAAACAATCTGCTGTTTTTTAGTAAGGATCATCACCATGTGGCAGGGAGAGCTCATGCATGAGCTCTGTAAGCTCTGCCCCACATCTTGGGAGCTTTGTTTACCTGGATGTGCTCAATGACCAGAAACTCTGCACACTACCCTGAAGCTCAGCATTCCTCTCTGCGTTTTTGAGCACGTATAGCAACAATTCAGCACTGCTTTTGGACCACGGACCCTGTGTCCAGCCCCACTGTTTGGCCTGGACACATCTACCAGCTCCACCATTGTAATGACAGAATGGCACATATTGCTTCTGTAAGGGGACATCCTTCAAATACTTGGTGGCTTTTTATGTATACACTAGTGGCCCGGTGCACGAAATTCGTGCACGGAGGTGGGGGTTCCCTCAGCCCAGCCTCCACCCTCTCCAATTGAGGACCCCTCAGGGGATGTCCGACTGCTGGTTTAGGCCCGATCCCACACAGCCCTCTCACAATCTGGGAACACTGGCTCCTAACTGCTCACCTGCCTGCCTACCTGCCCGATCACCCCTAACTTCCTCTGCCTGCCTGCCTGCCTGATTGCCCCTAACCTTTCTGCCTGCCTGATTGCCCCTAACTGCCCTCCCCTGCCAGCCTGATCTCACCCCCAACTGCCTCTGCCTGCCTGATCACCCCTAGCTGCCCTACCCTGCTGGCTTGATCTCGCTCCCAGCTGCCCTCCCCTACCAGCCAATTTGATTCTGATTGGTCGGTTTCTATGCCAGTCATTGTCTCTGGGCATATCAATGGGGCCTGATCAGAAAGGTGGGGCTGATCAGAAAGCCCTGGTGGAGGCCTGGAGAGAAATGGAGGCATGGCTGCTGGCCCGCCCCAAGAGAAAGAGAGCGGCAAGTGCTGATCAACAGTTGCTACACAGGCTACAGATCAAATCCTGCTTCTCTCTTCAGGCCTCTCTCGGGACCTGATTCACAGCCCCCTCAGCAGTCAGTGCTGGGTCACCGCACCTGCAGCTGCAGCAGTCAGTGTTGGGTCACCACGACAACCCAGCGCTGACTGCAGGACTGACTTCTGATTGGTCAAGCTTCCGGTCATGAGGGACCCAGGGTTTTTATATATTAGGATACCCTTGATGGCCTGGACCAGTGGTCGGCAAACTCATTAGTCAACAGAGCCAAATATCAACAGTACAATGATTGAAATTTCTTTTGAGAGCCAAGTTTTTTCAACTTAAACTATATAGATAGGTACATTGTTATTAACTTAATTAGGGTACTCCTAAGGCTTAGGAAGGGCCACACTCAAGGGGCCAAAGAGCCACATGTGGCTCTCGAGCCACAGTTTGCCGACCACAGGCCTGGGCCGTTTCATAAGTCTTCTTAAACTGAACATGGAGATTTGAACCTTTTGCCTTGCTTGATTTTGTGGGGTTTTCTGAGTAAAATGAATAGTGAACCATTTCCAGAGGTCACCTCTGGCTGCTTTCGGGAAGAGTAGCTCATGGGGTTTGATCTCATTCAGAGTATTGCTTTACAGGAGTTCTAGTGATGAGACTGAACAGCAGAAGAAAAGGTGATAACAATAGCTAATATTTCCTGAGAGTTTACTGTGCCTGGCGCATTTCTAAGAGCTTTCTATGTGTTACTCTTACCATTACTCTTAAACCTATCCCCTTTTTTCAGATGAGGAAACTGAGGCACAGATAAGTTTGGTAACTTTCCCAAAGGTTGCACCATGGTAAGTGGCATAATTGGGATTCAAACCTAGGCAGTTTGTCTGGAGCCTGTGCACTTAACTCTTAGGGCGCCACCTGCACTCTGTGGACAAGCAGACTTGTGGGTGGCAAAAGCCCCTTCTTGTGTCTTGGCCCTCCCCCACAGTCCCTCCTTGGTTACACAGCAGGCTGTGAGTCAGACAACTAGTGTGGCAGCAGGCATGGTAGTCAGGATTGCCCAGCAGCCCAGCCCATGTTCTCGGTTCTCCAGCTATGGGGGATTGAGCTCATGTGACCATCTCTCCATGGTGAGGAGCTTAATGGGTTCTCCTCCCAGGTCCTAGGAGCATTTGCACTTTGAAAGAAGCCTGTGGAAAGGTGGAGTTCAGTCCAGAGGAATGAACTGCTCCAAGCATCAGTAAAGTACATTTTGAGTTATTCCGGGTGCTCTCTGAGAGCACAGAGAGGAGATCCATGTGTCATGGGCTCCTTTGTCAGGGCAGGCACTCTCTCTGGTACTTTATATCTGTTACCTTGTTTAAATAATAATAGGTAATATTTTCTGAGTGCTTTCTGTGTGACAGGCGTTATGTGTAAATGCTTTAGGGGTGCTCATATAATTCTCTCCTTACATCTTACAGATGATAAAGCCATGGCACAGACAAGTCCAGTAATACTCAACAGCACATAGTAGGGATGGAAGGAGATGGAATCGCTCCAGCATTCACCTGGCTCTGTGTCCAGACTCTCAGTGTGATGAGTGAGAACAAGTATGGCCCATGGTTAGCCTCTCAGGATAGGTCCCTCCCAGCACTCAAGGCTCCAGCTGCCTACACTTAACCGCATCTCTGTTTACTCTACCTTCTACCCACATTTGCTCAGGACATTTCTTCCCCTCTGGTTCCCCCCCTACAATGCCTGCCTCCTAATTAATTCTATTCATTCTCTAAGATAAAGCTCAAACATCTCCTTCATAATGCCTTCCCTAGTTCCCCAATGGGAAGCTGTCTCTTCTTTGGCCTGCCTCAGGTCTGTAATTCTCTCTTATGTCCACAGCCACATTTGCCTTGTGTTATTCTATCTCTAGACTCATCTTGACCCTCATAGACTCTAAGACTATTGGAGCAAGGGCTTAATTTTGAGCCTCCTCAAGTACACAATGTCTTGCACATAGTAGGTCCTCAATAAAAACAGAATAATTGCTACTGGTGGGATTTCAAGCATTATGGCAGATATTTATTTATGTTGGTGCCAGAAGGAGGGCACATCTTTATCCTACTCACAGCACATCACTTCCATTGAGGACTTTCTCTGAGCCAGACCTCTATTTCATCCTCACAACAGTCCTGGGAAGTCCTACCTATTAGGAGTTTAAATACACATTGAACAAAATGGTTAAGACTGTAGAAGTGGATACCTGATTCCAAATCCTGCCTCTACCATTTCCCGGCTCTTCCCACTTTCCTTGGGCAAATTACATAAACTCTGTGTCATAACTCCTCCCCTGTGAATTGGGGATAGTAATACCTACTAGGGAAATAGGAGTCTTGGAAGATTAGAGTATCTAGATCAGTGGTTCTCAACCTTCCTAATGCCACGACCCTTTAATACAGTTCCTCATGTTGTGGTGACCCCCAACCATAAAATATTTCATTGCTACTTCATAACTGTAATTTTGCTACTGTTATGAATCGTAATGTAAATATCTGATATGCAGGATGTATTTTCATTGTTACAAATTGAACATAATTAAAGCATAGTGATTAATCACAAAAACAATATGTAATTATATATGTGTTTTCCGATGGTCTTAGGCGACCCCTGTGAAAGGGTCATTCGACCCCCAAAGGGGTCAAGACCCACAGGTTGAGAACCGCTGATCTAGATCATGGGAGGTCCTCGGTAATACCAGGTGTCAGTGGTTTAGGTGGCCCTTTCTCCAAGAATCAGGGGACCCAGCCTCAGATATTTAATACTTGTCAGGGATTGATTTTCAGGAAAGAGGTCCTGCTTCTATTATTTAAACTCTCTCCATTTTGACCACTTGCCAGCCTGGGTTTTTCACTGGTTGGGTTTTTACTTTTCTCTTTCTCTCTGTCAGCATCAAAGTAGTTATCCTGAAAACATGCTTCTGCCTCTTCTGGTCTTCAAAAGCTTTGTCCTTCCTTCCCCAAACTGTGCTTTCCACCAGGCAGTGGGCGGCCTTGTGGAATGCACCAGCCTAAACTCAAGTCTCCTGCTTAATTAATTACACTGCAGTCATATTTTCCACGAAAGCCCCTAGCGTGGTAGGATGCCCTCTTTGATGTCATTAGTCTTCACAGCAGGGAGAGTACATCATCAAAGACTGTGTTTCCCAGCAACCCCTGCTGCGCCCTTGTGCACCTAAGGATTGTGGAGGGAGCAAGCTGAAAGCCTGCAAGTGCATTAAGTCCGCTGTTCTCTCCTCTGGTCCTGAACTGAGATTTCCTTTGAACTGAAGCCCAAGGAGAGGGCTGGTGATGCTATCGCAAAACCTCTCCCCATTCTTTCAGTTTTAACCACTTTAGCAATTAAACTTGCTAGGTCCAGGGATGTGGAATGTAGGCCATGGTTAAGGTTCCAGTTGGTGATCTAAGGCGCTGAGAAATGGGGGTTGGGAAAGGAGAGAAAGTGCCTTGGGGGCTCTAGATACTGAGAATGTACTTGATAGTGGCTGTGAGCAATCTGCTGTGAAGTTAAGATTTTCTGTATGTGTGTAAGATGGGGAGACAAAGAGAGACAGAAAATTTGGACTTGACTCAAACAAACCTAGATTTTCATCCCAGTATTGCCTTTTTTTTTTTTTTTAAACTTGCATCAAAGACTGTGATAGCCTCTTTATTTCTGATTTTCAGTGGCTTGATCCCTTGGAAGTTCAGGGACTACGGTAAATGAAATGTTCAGCAACAATTTCCTTAGACCTGGATTTTAGATTTTCTGCATGAACCTGGGCACTGAAGTCCTAGGCCTCAGAGCAGACTGACTTGCTCTGTTTCAGAAGATCAGCTGGTGGAGCAATGTCATGGAATTCTTAAAGGGGGTGTTTGCTTTCAGACCTCTGGGGGGCCTTGCCAAGAACCAAGGGATGCCCCAAGTGGGTACCAGCATTGAGTATTTCCTCTCCACTGTCCTATTTATCTCATTGGCTCCACATACACAGAGTCTCATCTGCATCACACTTTCTCGGGCCAGCACGTTATCCCTCACCTGTGCCACTATGTTAGGCTTCTCACCTGGCTCGCTGCCCCATGACATGTCCCTTCTCTCCAGAGAAGAGATCTCTGCAAAGAGATCTATGCAAAAGAGCTTTCTATTTCATGTACTGCCAAAACTCACTAGTGAAACTTAGGACCCTACACAATAAGTTTGGAGCTTTCTAAGATGGACTATAGGCTCTTTCCAACTTGGTTCCTGCCATCCCTTTCAGCCCAGCATCTCCAATCACTCTCTTCCCAGAATTTTATGTTCCAGTGACATCTCATATCTGTTGTGGAGTCTGTGCACTCATGCTATATGCCATGTATCTGGGCATTTGCTTGTGGGGTATGCTGTGCCTGGGATGGTTTTTCCTGCTCCCCTCTCTAGCCCACTCCAAACTTTTCTGGCTACTTCCTCCCTACTTACCGTTTAAGTCTGCATTCACATAGCCTCTTGGAGACAAACACCTGATGCTCCCTAATCTTTACAAAGTAGCCCTCTCCTGTGATCCTGTGACCCCATCATATCTCTGCATTGTTTTCACACCTTAATTGTAATGATCTGATAACTCTGTAATCACCTGTTATGTATCTGTCTCTGCCTGTACTATCCTAGTTTGTTACAAGTTACTCAGGTTCAGGATTGTGTCTTATTCATCTTTGTAATTATATTGCTTTTCCCCATCACATTTCGTATTAAGCACTGAATAGATGTTTGTTGAATGAATAAATGATGGTTGCATAGTGTGCAAGTTTTATGCAAACCTCTGCATGATTTTCTCTGTGCATTTTCTGTTGCTTAGGTCTCTCTATCCACAAAAGAGAAGTCAGCTTATTTATATTTAATATTAGGCATGATGTTCTTTTCTGAATTAGCTCATCTGTTTCCCAAGTGCCACTAAAGTAGGGTACATCCTCATTCATTCATTTGAAAAACATTTGCCTTCCATATCTCAGGGTTTGTTAAGTGCTTGGGGAAAAAAGAGATGAGTAATAATAACCAACAAACATGTAGGGCTTATTATGTACTAGGAACTATTCAAAACACTTAATACTAATTCATTTAATCTGCACAACAACTATATGAAGTAGGTACTATTACTAACCACCCTTATTTTAAAGTTGAGGAAATTAAAGAGCAGAGACTATCCTAGCCAGAGTACCCTAGAAACAAAGCTTATATGCTAAGGTTTCTGAGGAAGGTACAACTCCAGGGTAGCAAGAGTGAGGGGGCAAGATAATGGAGATAGGGAAGGGAGAAAAGCGAAGACAGGTGATGCTGGCCACAGTGTATAAGAAGCCAGTTTTTGGACATAGAGGATGCAGTGTAGAAAGTATGGCAATCTGTACCTCTGAACAGTCCATGGGAAGGGAGAGGAACTTATGTGCTGGTTCTTTCCAAGCCATAGTTCTGACGGGGATATTAACTGCCATGATCATCCTCAATGTTAGAATGAAGGGAGCCTATATTACACGCGCGTGCGTGCGCGCGCGCGCACACACACACACACACACACACTCATCCAGATGAGGCTCTGATAGGGGACAAACTCGAGTAAGGAAGTTAAATCAGAATTATAATAAAAATTTGGCAAATATCAATGTATAATATGCAGGAAGTACAGGACATAAGCGAGTTTATTATAGGAAACTTGGAGTCTGACTATAAATATAGTCTGTTGAATGATTAAAGGAAGTAATGAAAGAGTAAGTTAGTGACTGAATGAAAAGTTTAGATGAATGAAAGGATGAAGAGAAAGCACCCCAAAGAGCGATTGAGACAGGAACAATAGAGGGAACCAGCATAGTCCTGAAATGGCTCCACTGATAACAAAGTATTAATGCAAGTGGACAATATCTCTAGCCCTGGCAAGAGGACAACCTAGTAGAGCCCCCACTGACCCAGGTTAGAACACGTACTTTATATTGGTGAGATGAGTGCAGCCAGACTATAGCTGGTGGTTTTCTGAAAGAGTTTTCCTAGGGGTTTTTTTGGCAAGGAAGGGGGAGGGAAGGTAGTGTTTAAGGATAAATATTATATTTCTATTTACTTCTAACTCCTGTTCCAAGAACAATTCCCATAACAATCTTGATTTCCTGTTTTGCCCCTCATCTCTGCTGTCGTGAATTTAAAAGTCTTCCCTGGGGTTCCATAGCACCTACACGCAGTGAAATGAGAGCTCAATTCAGGATAACCATTGGTATTCTTGTCTGTTTCCCAACTGGACTGTACAGCAGTGGCAAACTCCTTAAGGACACAGCCCATACCTTTTTTATTTGGGCTTTTTTGGTCTTGTTTTTGTCTGTGATGCCTAGTCCTCTTAGTCCTACAGAATAGGTGTCCAATAAACATTAACTCCATCACAGAATCAGTGAAAAAATAGTGCCAGATGGTTGATAGTTCCACTGTAGTCACGTTCAGAGAAGAGAGGCAGACATTTTTCTTGCTCTTCTGAGTCTCTCTATACTTATACCCGTGCCCAAAGCAATACCTGATAATAGAGACTGCAACAAAGATCATCTCAGAAGAGACAACAAATCTTACTGGAATGAGAGGAAGGGAAGAGTTTCTTTTGTCATTTTATTCTAGACAGTTGAGAAGGATGCTTTCAGATCCTCATCTAGCTACCTTTTCATGCAGTAGCCACAGGGGTCCAACTAGGTTAACTTAATGAGTTTGGAAGCCAAATTCTCACTCTCGAAGGTCATTTTTGTAACTCTTCCACAATGTTCAAGGCATATGTTTTTTTTTCTTAAAGGCAGGTTTAACCCAGGAGGTCACTTTTTCTATTTTCTCCCATCTCCTCCAGCCCAGTATTTAACACTCAGGAGAGGCAATGAATCTGGATGGGATCAATTTGAATTCCCTTTTTTTGGTCCAATTTAGAGGCCAGGGGAATGTTCTGATTGATAACAGAAATAACTGCCATCTTTTTGGGCCCCTACTCTGTGCTTACAAAGAACTTTACTTACACTTTACTTCCATGGTTCCCTAACTATGTACTGAGAGGATACCACAAAATCTTATTGGAGCTCTGTTGTTGAAGGAAAACAGGTGTATGTCAGATATCACAAACTACTTTCAGTTTTATGGATATTACTAGAGGCCCGTTGCACAAAATTCGTGTATGGGGGGGGGTCCCCTAAGCCCAGCCTGCACCCCCTCCAATCCGGGACCCCCCAGGGATCGGGCCTAAACCAGCAGTCATACATCCCTCTCACAATCCAGGACTGCTGGCTCCTAACTGCTCACCTGCCTGCCTGCCTGATTGCCCCTAACTGGCCCCCCTGCCAACCTGATCATCCCTAACTGCCTCTGCCTGCTGACCTGATCGCCCCTAACTGCCCCCACTGCCAACCTGGTTGCCCCCAACTGCCCCCCCCCCCCGCCCCCGCTGGCCTGGTCGCCCCTAACTTCCCCCTCCCAGCCAGCATGGAAGCCCCTTACTGCCCCCCCTGCCAGCCTGGTTACCCCTCACTGCCCACCCCTGCTGGCCTGGTCGCCCCCAACTGCCACCCCTGCTGGCCTGGTTGCCCCCAACTGCCCCCCCCCCCCCCTGCCAGCTTGGTCGCCCCTCACTAACCCCCCTGCTGGCTTGGTCACCCCACACAGCCTGCTGCTAGGTTGTTTGGTCATCCCTCACTAACGCCCCTGCCGGCCTGGTCGCCCCATGCAGCCTTTCAGTCATCAGTTCGGTTGTTTTGGATGTGACGGCCCCTGGCTCTTTATATATATATATAGATAGATTTTTTTCAAATGGTTCCTCAGTTGTCAGGATGAAAATACTTATCAAGTTATTTGGATCTAACTACTTAACAAATGAAAGTAGTAGATGTTTCTTTGGACCTAGGAGGACTGTGAAAATTAAGTCACTTCAGGTGCTATGAGTTGAACAAGTTTGGGAGCCTGTTTTTCATTCATGCAGTGTCTCCAAGAAAGTTGGCATTATGTTCTCAAGTCTATCTCTGAGGACACTAAGGAATAGAGGAGTCAAGAAAATGACTTCATGGTCACAGGGCTTGTAAATAGTGGAGCCAAGTTTTGAACCCAAGACCTCCAGACCCTGAAGTCTTCCTGCCTCCAGAGTCACTCTGCTGCAGAGACAATGAAGATTAGATCTTAAACTGTCGGAGCCAAAACATGCTATAGCAATAATCCAGTCTGGCCCTGGCTGGTGCGGCTCAGTTGGTTGGAGTGTCATCCCATGCATGTGCACCAAAGGGTCATGAGTTCGATTTCCGGTCAGGACACATACCCAGGTTTGATCCCCAGTTGGGATGCATCTGGGAAACACTGTCAATGTTTCTCTCTCACATCTGGGTTTCTCTTTCTCTCCCCCTTTCCTTTCCTCTCTCTCTAAAATCAATAAAAACATATCTTCAGGTGAGATTTTTAAAATCCAGTCTAACTCACAGCCTGACCCCGTCACACGACTGGTGAGCAGCATAATTTAGTGTAGGGATCAGTCTCCTGACGTAAGGCTGCATTATTTCCTCCCTACCCTACACTCCTGTCTCATCCCAGCTTTGGACAACCATCCATTATTGTGTCTCAATTTTCATGATGGACATGCCAAAGGTGCTTCATTACCTGAAGCACAGAGAAATGAGGGGCTTTGGGGAAGAGCACCAAGACTAATTATGGTGGCATGGGGTTTGGTTTGCAAGGACAGATGGAAAAAAACAATCATGCCATGTACAATTTTGCTAAGCAAACAGACATAAATGGGAGGTGGCGTCATCTATTAATATCTAAGTGGTATAAATGTCACAGGAAAGGGCAGAGAAGTTATTTACGGGATGTAACTAGGAAATTAAATTAGAAGGGGAAAGAAAAATTTAGGCTGAAAATGTGATGTTGATATTTATTAGCTGGTGGGGGAGGGGCAGCAGAAGGCTCAGTGTTTCCTGATTTATGTAAAGTTGGATTGGACACTGCATTCTGGAAAACACCTGAGGCGTTGACTCTGCTGAACCCTGGGGGCTGCCTAGATGTTTCTGTTTGCAATTTCTATCAGTCTTTAATGGTCATAGTTTTTTATTTGTCTTTTTCTGTGTATGTTTTTTTCCCCCTTTTCTGTATTTTCTCTTCCTATTCATTTATATCTATTCCAGGCTCTTCTTCCCACTTTTCTTTTTCTCTTTGATTTTGGATTTGCTTTCTTCCATCTCTCGGCACTCTCCCCTGGTCCACCTTCCTCCTAGTCTTTCTTTAGGACCCGGCGGATTCCAGTTTCTGGGCCATTGTTCTTCTTCTCTGTTCTCCCAACATGGAAGATGAATTTTGCCACTCTGACAAAGAGAGAAAAAGCTGAAAGTCCCTGCCAAAGTTACAAGGACAGCATTTTCCCTTTTTAGGGGGTTTTAATTTTAAGAAGAAAAAAATGGCAGCCTCTTCCCCCTCCCCTGCTGGATGTTCACTGCTTTTTGGGCTGGGAGTGTCAATGGAGGGACAACCGGATGAAACGCCTCTGCTTGGCTCCATGGTATCTGGGCTCTCATGTTCCCGCCCAGCCTCTGTTTACTGCATCTTTCTGAAATCCAGGCAGAAATGGTAGCATTAGCATTTGTAATAAAGGAAGCTGGAGAGGAGAGATGCAGCTCAAGGAAGCCGAAAGAGGATGAAGCCCAAAAATACTGACAGTCAAAATTCCCCTTCTGCAGAGAGAGCTCAGGTGGGGGCAAGGAGAGGCAGACAGAGACATAGTCCTCTTGGGAGCAGCATTCAGGCCTGTACAATTGGCGCTCTGAGCACAGGCAGATGCAGTTGGGAAGTGGGAACTTGTTGTGCTTGATTGAGTTGGACTCAACTTGATACTGAGGCCCAGCATTGTGAAATGTTTTCTTAATTTAGGCCATTTTCTCCATCTTCCTGGAATGAGCCATTATTCGTTCATGGCTGGCAAAAAATGATGGTTCTGGCGTCCCCCACCCCTCTCCTTTTTCTTTTTCCTCTTTCCCCTGTACTCTGCAGGAAGGGAGAAGAAATAAACAGGGGAGAAGGGGCTATACAGATTCCTGATTTAGAAAAAGAAAGTGACTCTTGAAGACCTGAGTGACTGACATCATCTTTTCCTAGTTCATTTTTTTTTATGGGTAGGAATGCACAAGTTGAATGGAGTTGCTAGGTTTATGTTTCATCTGTTTGGTTATTCTACCTCTGCAGGATAGAGCTTAATTGGCTCTGTTCCCACCCCTAACATAGAGAAAAAATATCTCCTTGTAGAGGTTAGTTCTCTAAAGAAAGTGGCAGTGATTAGATTCTAGTGCCCCTGATAGCTGGATAAAAAGATGCTAAATAAGAATAAATTGAATGTCTAAACAAGAGTCCATCAGGAAGTAACACAGACCCCAAACAGTCAAACGAACCACCTTGTCAGAGCTCTCTGCACCCATCACACCTATAACACTGTGAGAGTCCAAAAGTGGCAGAGCCACTTTACTTTCCCAAGTCCAATTCCAAGGAGGGACAGGGCCAAGTCAGAATTGGGGAATACCTCATTCCCCCCTTGGGTTTCAGGTCTTACTTAGGTCAGTGGTTCTCAACCTTCCTAATGCCGCGACCCTTTAATACAGTTCCTCATGTTGTGGTGACCCCCAACCATAAAATTATTTTCGTTGCTACTTCATAACTGTAATTTTGCTACTGTTATGAATTGTAATGTAAATATCTGATGTGCAGGATGTATTTTCATTGTTACAAATTGAACATAAAGCATAGTGATTAATCACAAAAACAATATGTAATTATATATGTGTTTTCCAATGGTCTTAGGCGACCCCTGTGAAAGGGTCGTTTGACCCCCAAAGGGGTCGCAACCCACAGGTTGAGAACCGCTTAGGTGCTTGTAAAGTGTCAATTCAGATAATTGTAGGCATTGCACCCAGTTAGAGGCAATGCTAAATCCATTGTTCAGAGCCCTGTGATTTTAACAAAAGAGTGACGCTCCTTACTCATGAAAGCTATTGTTGTAGCTCACCTGAACTGACAAAAGACTGTGTATATTTGTACAAACATTTAGCTGCCTCTGGGCCTATACCTTAATGCTGCACCTGGATTTCCTCCTTCATGAGCTTGTCCTCTTGTCCCCGTACTTTACAGCCCTGACCCAGGACCCGGTGCCAAGCATATGAACATACATATAATTACTAACTGCAACTCTAAAAAACTTCCAAGATCTTTAAATCAAAATACCTTCAAAAAAGTGCAGAAAGGCTAATGCAATTGTATCTCTTAGGTTCTTTCAAGGAATCAATGTTGCCTTCAAGTTTCATGTCCAAGGGTAGAATTAGTATCAGCTGGAGACTCTCAAAACCACTGAGATTTGGGTAGATGTAGGTTTATACCCAGAGCCAAGTTCTTTCGAAGGAGTCAGAAAATAATTTGGAAATTACTTTGTTACTATACCTAGGGAAAAGAGTGTTTCTCTCCCTCTCCCCACCCCCCATGTCTATTAATTTGCAAATAACCTGAAGTGAGACCTTGGCCTTTAAGGTTTTCACATTAAAATTACCCTGGTCAATCATTTAAGCATCAGAAAGGGAAGTTTTCCCAGTGGCATCCTCAGCCAGCTATCCCTACCTCTTCCTGGAGGTCTTCGCAGGGTGCTTGGTCCCCTTCTATTACTAGGCTGTCTGTGTCCCCAGGGAGATCTTTTCCTTTCCCACTGTCTCCAATGTGATTTGTACACTTGTGGTTTCCAAATCTGTATCTCTAGCCCAAATTTCTTTTCTTGGTTTCAGGCCTCCAGGTCCAGATGCCTCCTGGACATTTACTTATAGATTTCCTACTAGTGTCTCAAATTAACATATCTAGACTTGACCCCGAAACCACTCCCCACCTGATACTGGCTCTAACTTCCACAATCCTTGGCCTTTATAAATAGCATTGATGATCACTCAGTCTCCAAGATGGGGAACTTCGGGGTTATGCTCCATAATCCCCCACAATTACCTTCTCCTCACTCCTGTTCACACATACCCTGTTCACATGTACCCTGTTAGTTACCAAGTCCTCTTTGTTGTTCTCAGTAATGTCTCTCAAACCCAGCTGCTCCTCTCGTTTTGCAAAGCTGTTGTCTTTGACACCTGTTACCTTTGACAATTTCTAACATCTTCCTAGCTGCTCTCACTGCCATTGGTGCACACAGAAAGGTGATTTCCCCAGCCAGACAGGTGTTCAGAAGTCCCCAGGTTTGCAGCAGATGATGAGAACTTAGAAAGGTGAGGACACAGATACTTCTGAGCCCTGCCTGACCACTGAACTTGAGGCCTGTGCACAGGGCGGGGGGGGGGGGGGGGTGTTGTAGGGTCCTGGAGTGGCCCGGCCTCCCCAGGACACATACTAGGAGACAGGATTTGCATGCAGGGTTGGAGTGGAAAGAGTTCTGGGGAACAACAGTGCTAGGGGGGTGAGAAAAGCAACTGGGCAGGGCGAGATGCTCACCTAACAGGCAGCGACCATGGAGGCCTCAGCCAGTCCCAGGGCAACAATTCCAAAAGGGTTCGGCCTTTAGCTTTCAGCATGACAGCGACCTCACTACCTGTAACAGTGTTCATTTCTGGATGGTGCTGATGTAGATAAAGTCCTTCCGCTCCCTTTTCCCTGGATCAGTGCTCACCATCCCCCAGCACTTACATCGGAGAGAGAGGGAATAAAAAGCCCAGCACTGCAGAATGGCACTTCGAATACTCCATTCTCCTTGCCATCTGTACTGAACAATTGCTGAGCCTCGGCCTTTGTTCCCGGCTGCTGCTCCCACCATGTGGAGGGAGAATAAAGGCCCTGTCTTGGAGAATGCTAAAAGGCCCAAGAAATGGCACAGCTTTCACTGTTTCAATGAGGCGGGGAGGACAGCCTCTGCTGCGGTGTCTTTCTCTGTCTCGCCTCTGGCTGGGCTGTTAGAGTCACTGGACTTCCTGAAGTCTCCACTTGCACTCGGCTTGACAGAATGGATTAGGCTCCGGCTGGAACTTTCTACAGCAGCGCAATCCAGCTGTGGCAGGCCCAGCAGCTGTCGATTGTGTGAGTGCATCTGAGGCTGGTGGGAGATGCAGGAGGAACAGCCACGGGGATCTGAAACCTTTTATTAGCACAGAGCCCCTGGCTGCCTGACCACTGTGCCCAAGTCCAAGGTCAGAGCTGAGTACTTTCCAGGAGACAGGTGTGGGGGGAGCGGGGCAGACAGGCCTGTGTGTGAGGCACTGGAGCCCTGAGATGAAAATAGTAGAAACCACATCTTGAGTTGATGACTGAGTTGTCTTCAGCAAAAAATGGCCTATGCAAGAAACGGCCCCAAAGCCCAAATCAGAAAAAGTACTGGGAGAGAACAGCAACTAAAAATCAGTGAATTTTAACTATGTTTGTGAACATTTTTCATAGGAAAGATAAGGGCTGTGAGTGCAGATTGAGTTAATGCTGCCACAAGGATTAAGAGGAATAAAAATGGTGTTTACACATAAGCCAGGGAAAAGAAGCACTTGGGAAAAATAGGTCCATAAATAAGGAAAGGGGGTTGAAATCTACTGCGTGCCAGGGTAACAAGACGGAGGCGCGGAATTGCTTTTTTCTCTCTGTCTTTTACATGAAAAATAACAAGGAAATGTAGGGAGTTATAATGATTTTCAGTGGGAGTCTGTAACTGTGAGGCAGGAAAGGGAGTCCCAGGGAATGCCATGGACAGTGTGGGGAGTTCTTCAGGGGTCCCCATGACCCCCGGATGGCCCAGAGCCTCAGCCTGGCAAGTTTGCCCCTTGCTGCCCAGCTGCCTGCCAGCTGAGCCGGCCTCATCCTGGGCTTTACTTCCATGGCGATGGTGTATCTATTACAATGAACCACTTGTGTTGTCTAAACAGACCACATTCTCACCCATTCTTAGGTTCTCTCCCCTTCCTGGACTGGAGTGCGCCCCTCTGTCATCATTAATCTTTCCACATCCCAACATCACTGCTGCCCTGTTCTTCCCCATTTTCCAACCTGGAAAAGCCAAACCTGCACTCGCTTTCACCGACCCCGACCCCAATCATCATCAGCGTTGTGGCTTTTTCCTGCACATTTCCAAACCTCTGTGCCTCACCTTCCTTCCATTACATAAATGTTTGTGCACTGTCTTCTTCCCACTGGTCCAAGAGCCCTTGAAGACCTAGCCAGGGCTTTTCACTCTGATCCTCATGTCTGTGTCAGCTCAGACACAGGTTGTTCTATACCTGGGCTGCACTTTAGCATCTCCTTGGTTGCCTAAAACATATCCATGGCCATGCCCCCTATCAGACCTATGAAGTCAGACCTCTCAGGGGTTGAACATGGCATTGGCATAGTGTCAAAGCTCCCCAGATGATGCTGGTGCCCAGGGAGGGTCAAAACCTCTAGTAACCTGGTTCTCCAAGTGTGCTTCTCAGACCAGCAGTGTCACCATCAGCTGGGATGTTGTTTGAAAGGCACTTGCTCCAGCCCACTATGGACCTGCAGAATCAGAAATGGGGTGGAGCTCAGCAATTCGCATGTTAGTAAGCCCGCCAGAAGATTCTGGTGTACACTGCAGGTGGAGAACCTCAGCCACACAAGGCACAATGCGATCAGTAGTCACTGAATAAGATCAAGATCATGAGGTGTTACCCTGACTCACCGATCCTTGGTTTGCCAACCTTCATTCCTCCCAGAATCCATGCAGCTGACGAAGCCATGGTTTTGGCATCTTGTTTTCTTTCTTCCTCCTGTTTCTTCTCTGCATGAGTCAATTAATAACCAAACTTCATAACTCGTGGGACTTTTCTGTGGACTTGCCAGGCCTCTAGAGTAGGAAATTTGCAGACACTGCCTCATACACATGTTGCAACTGGAAGCTTGGGGCAGGCTTAGTTTTAAAAACTAAAAAGCCCCTTTACTAATAGAATTGTGTCCTCGGGCCACCTTCATTTTCTGCTTACATATCCCTGCCAATTACCGCCTCTCTACTTCTCAAGACTCTTATTTTGACACAAAAAAATATGATAGATCTTCATCTCTTGCCTCTCATGATCTCACCCCTACCCAACTTAATCAATTAAAACTCAGTGTGTCCGATGATAAACTCTTAATGCAAAGGTTTTTTCTCCTTTAGACAGTGTGTGGAGCCCTCACCATCTGTTTGCTCAAAGCAGAAATCTGGGTTTCCTCCTGACTTCCTCTCTCTTCCTCATTCCACATTCAATCAATTACCAAGTCCTTTAATTCTGCTTTCTTAGTATCACTTAGAGCTGCCTTTTCTCCTCTGTCTGCTTCCTTTTTTCCAACCCTTATTTCTCATGGATTACTCCCTGAGCCTCCTAACCATTCTTCTTGCCTCCACAGCTTAAAATCATTCAGCATCAATCCATTACCTTTCAGGATAAAATCCCAGCTCCCCATGTTTGCACACAAAGCGTTCACTACCTGGCTCTGCTTTGCCCCACCTCTCTCCTCTTGTCCAGGGCTTGTCTCCTGGTCACTGGGCTCCAGGGGGTTAGATCCACCTGCTGTGCTAAGTATCTGTGACTAAATCAGGGCATTGTCTCTCTGTGGACTGTACTTCCACACGTCTTTCTCAAATCTATTCATATGTATCCTTCAAAATTGGGTTTCTTCCGCCTCTTCTGTAAAGCATTTTTTGCCCCCCCCCCCCCACAGTGTTCTGTGAATCCATAATACCTGGAATATTCCCCAATGAGTACCTTTTACTGAGCATATGAGTTTCCTATGATTGCCATAAAAAGTGGCTCAAAACAAGAGAAACTCATTGTCCAGCATGTCTGGAAGCCAGAAGTCTAAGGCCAAGGTATTGGCAGGGCCACGTTCTCTCTGCAGCTGTCTTTGCCCTTCCAGGTGTTCCTTGGCAGGTGCAGCACTCCAGCCTGCACCTGCTGTTCCATGCATGTCTGAGTCACCATATGGTCATCTCTTACAAGAACACGAGCCATTTTGAAGAGGAGGGCCTCCCTTCATTCAGTAGGACCTCACGTTAGCTAATTAAACCTTCACGGATTCTATTTCCAAATAAGCTCACATTCGAGGCACTGGGGGTTAGGGCTTCTACATAACTTTTGGGGGGCACAGTTCCACCCACATCACTGAGTCTGATAATAATCCACTGATTCATCTGGTGCCTTAATTAGACTGTAGGTGAACTAACAGATTTTTTAGTGCATCAGTATTTTTCAATTCTCTATGTTAGGCCAGTTCTTGATGGTATTATTATTTTAAAAGCATGCCACCTCTAAGCTTTTGCATTTGAAGTTCTGCACAGCCTCCCAGCTTTTCCTCCTTGCCGTACTCTATCCTCCCAAAGATTTGACTCCTTGACCTCATTTTTTAGTATCCATCAAATCCATTGTCCCTTTGCTGGCTTTGTTGCTTCCCAGCCTGCCTAGAGCCCATGAGAAGCCATTTATATAAATACATTCACCGTCCTTGCCTTTTTTATTTCCTGCCGCTCCTGCCTGGCTCACCCCAGACTTTGTAAGTGCTCGCCGTTTGCTTCTCTGCTGCTCAGGGGTTTCCTAGAGCTGGGAGCTTGTTGACGGGTATTGATTGTTTCTGTATCTCAAACCAGGGAATCATTGCAGCATCACAATCTTCTTACTCATCTCTTGTCATGGACCAAAAGACCTTTCTCTCTCTTCAAGCACCCGGTTCTGTCCTGGCCCCTTACTCTCAGCCGGTAAGCTCAGATCTAACTTGGCGAAGCCACAAGGTCAGCCCCCTCCTTTCTTCCATTTTGTTTTCAGTCTGTCCCCATCTCTGTCCTTCTCACTGCTCTCTCTGAAGTGGATGTGGCCTTCTCTGTGTCACAGCTACATCCACCACCTTAATCTGACAGTCCAAGTCTTCTTATTTTCCTATGGAGTCTGGCCCCCCAGCCAACCATTTCTTGCACTTACTGTTATACCTAGACACCTTCTATCCCTTATTCAAATGTCACATGATTCCTTGACCCTGTTATCTCTCCATGTCATTTTTTCACTTACTTCCACAGCTTAAATTTCATGAGAAAAATATCTGCGGAGTTTGTCTCTACTTTTATCATCAATTCATTTCTTGATGATGACTGGTGCTGGTGCTAAATTACCTTGAAATTTTGAATTCAATTTGTCAATCTTTCTTTTTCTTACACATAACAGTACCACATACATATAGAAATTGTTCTTTCTACTATCAGGCACTTTTGCTTATTTATAATTATCAAAATCATTTATTAAACCATTTTTTTCCTGAGGGCTTTACTGTGTGCTAGGCTCTGTTACGAGCTGCAGATACTACATGGAAAGGACTCATAGGGCTCTTGATCTCAAAGGATAAACACTAGGCAGGAAAGGTACTAGAACATACACATCTCAGAATACTTACAGGCTTTGAAAAGTGCCCTGAGTGAAAATAGAGGGGGAATCAAGAAGCACTAAAGCAAGGGGAGGAACAGGGTAACTTGAAATTGGGGAATGGGGCCTCAGAGGCTGTGTGCCCGTGGAAAGTGAGAGATAAGAAGGCACCAGCCAGATTGGGAGGCAGTTGGGGCTTTTCAGGACTAGCACACCCTGGATGTCCAGGGGAGGAAAATGCCCAGTCCCTTCAGGGAACTGTCCATCACCATGGTTCAGGCAGAATAAGCAGGGAGGGAGTGGCTATGGATGAAGTTGGTGAGGTAGGTAAGGGCTAGGTCATACAGGGGTGGGCGGCTTGAGAGCCAGGACAGGACTTTAAAGGAGGAGAGTGACATAATCAAATATGTATATATAACAATCCCCTAACCCAGGCTTAACCTTCGCCTTCTCAGACAGGCTGTTGTTAACCATACACACTCAAAGACTGCAATCCTTCAGAACACTCATCTCAGCTGATAATATTTCCACTAGTATAAACTCCATGAAGCAGAACCTCACCATCTTTAGTTCTGTTCATCTCTGAACCCCCAGAGCACAGAGCTTGGCCTATGCCAGCTGCTGAACACGTATTTGCTGAATGAATGAATGAATGAATGATCGATCTTACTGTGTATCTACTATATGAGTTTTGGTAATTTAACCTGTCTGAGTCTCAGTGATTTTATCTATGAAATTGGGGATTGTAAATGATCAGTAGCCTTATTATATTGCTGTCTCTTCTACCCCCATGGCCTCTATTTTCATTCCCAGTCTCTGTGCTTCCTTCTCTTTTAACCCAATGTACACCATAAGCATCTGTAGATGCAAGCGGCAGACCTTCCCCACATGCCACTCGCATCTATAAAAAAAAATGTTTTCCCTAAGTGGCAGCCCTGACCAACTTTAAAATCATTTTTTCGTGAGAATTTGCAGCTGAAAATATTAAAGAACACCTGAACTGGGAGTAATATATTTATTTTTATTATATTCATTGCAAATTGATTTTTTAAATTAAATTCAAAATATTGTGGCATGTGGGAATGGTTTCCGTTTTGGACTCGTGACAGTGAACTGGTGAATTGTCTGCCCTGCTTATCTAGCTACCTGCTGTACGTCTTGCCAGATGCTCCACCTAGTTAACCCCACTTTCTCATTTCTGCCAGGGAATGTGGATGTGGCCTCATCTCATTAATCCTCCCAGCCAGTGCAATTCAGGGATCCCTTTGGCCCTCTGGCAGCACTTTGGTGATGGGGATACAGCAAGGTCATAGCAAGGACTTTGGCCTCTGAGAGCAGTGGGCTTAGCCTTGGCTCTGCTATGTATTAGCTATGAGACTTTGGCTAATAATATATAACATTTCTATGCCTCACTTTCTCCATCTGTTAAATAGAGGTAGTACAAATGCATATGCCTCAGGGCTTTTTATGAGAATCAGTGAAATAATAAATGTAAAGTAAATATTCAATAAATAATGGCTTTTGTTTGCTCTGTCATAAACATTGACAAATGAAGTGCCATGGATTGTTTACATATCACTTTTATCCCATTAGACCATGATCAGCAACAGGGACCCAGCCTTGTATCTGTGTGTCCCAGGGCTCTCCATAATATCGGGCTCCTCAGAGTTGTGTAATAACTGCTGAGGAATGATTCACTACACTAATGAAGTCCTTGATGGCAGAGAATGTGTATTAATCATTTCTTTGCCCCTTGACAGTGTTTAGCAAAGTGTGCTTTACATGGCAATTGGTTAATTAATATTTTTCTAGTAAACAAATACATGAATAAGTGAATGAGGGATTGAATTAATAGTGAAACTAGCTATGTTGAATTGAAATGACTTAGTAAATAGGAAAGAACTTTGGGGAAAGGGCAAATGCTCTATACTAAATACAAGTCCTTGATGGATTTTGTGATGTTTCCCTGGTTTATTTAACTTGTCAAATTCCCCTTGTTGCCAGTAAAAATGGGTTCTTGCAGTATTGCAAGAAAGGAATTTCAAAGGGCACAGGTGTGGGAGAAGTTTAAGCATAGTGGCAAGATTTATTGGGGTGAAGGGAAATAATATGCCCTTGGGAATGTGGAGGGCAGGCAGGCTCTAGTAACAACTGCTCCGAGATTCCTGATAATCCTCCATATATTTTGTTGGTTTTTGGAATGAGGAGGCTGTCTTTCAAATTGTCCAACCTTCTTCCTATTTCTTCCCACACTTGTGCTGGGCCCTCCCCTAACCAGTTTTGCCCATGTGCCTAGCAAAGGAATTTCCCCTTTATTGTTTATTTCTCCCACCCATAGTCTGGGCCAGTGGACTGGCCGTCCCCTGGGGAAGAGCCTCCCTACACAGGACAAGGGGTGCTATCCCCTGGGGTGTCTGAAGCTATAATTTCCAGACTTAGACTGATTAAATGTAACGTCTAGATAGACTCAACCAGGCCCAGCCAGTCTAGCTCCCTTCTCTTTCATTAATTCCAGGCTGCCTATGCTAGCACCCTCACATTATATATTAGAAATCTAAGAAGCTTTCTCTTCTTCTGCACATTCTCTGCTTCTTTATTTTTTCCTCTTCTCTCATGTAAGTGCTGTTTGCCCTCCGACCTGGAATGTCTGTTGCTTTGGTGAAGGAAGGGGGAGCCCTCTGTTTGCACCCTCATTTGTACAAGGAGTTATCACTCCAAAGTGAATAGGTGTTAAGCTGTTTTTCTTGTGCAGAGATGGATTTGCACAGATGTATTACCAAGCTTCTGTCCTGTTCATTTGTGAGCAAAGATAGGTGTCCAGGGATTCCCAGGGCAGGCTGTGCCCATGGACAGGAGTAAGCGAGACTAACAAGCTTTCAGGGGTATTGAAGTGAGACCCTGGCTGCATTATCCCAGGGTAAAAATCAACTGTGCCTCTTTATTCAGAGTCTAGAGAGAAGTGGAGGAAGTTACAGTTAGAAATTGACAAGTGTATTTCAGCCACTGAAGTGGAACTGTATTCATTCATTTAATCTTCTTACAGTCCTTTAAGTTACAGGTAGTTATCACCATTTCACAGAAGAAAGGCTTGGAAAGGTTACCTGTCTGGTCAGTTTCACACAGCAAGGAGCTCTAACCCAGACTTCAGACTCGAATGGAGATCTGTCCGACTCCAGAGCCCACCCACAAAAGTCGAGTCATGGGGTGATTCACAGACCAGGGGTGGTCTGCAAGGAACCCTGCTGTCAGTGGCTGTTCTTCAGGATCGCTTTCAGAACCCATAGCAGCTGCCAGGGCATTAAGAGCAGAAGAGGCAAGCAATAGTGAGTCCTATCAGCCACCTGACTCCTTCCCTCCAGCCCCCAAGGGAATTGTTGCAGCTGTGGAAACATGTGTGAGTTTGTAAGTGTGTGTATGTGTATATATGTGACATTTGCATAGGTACATATATGTACGTACCAGTATGTATGTGTATGGGGGGCATTTGGACCTGTGGATTCATTTATGAATGCATGAAAATCTCAAATCTAGATAATAACTCTTTTAATGGAAATGTTGATCCACTGAAATAAAAATGACTAACAGTTTATAAAAACAAATGTATGTCTTATATACTTATAATGATATTTGGGGATCTTAATTCATCAATAAAGGGGACAGGAAGGAAGGAACTCAGTATGATTCATCTCATGATTATTCGGAAATTTGAAAAGTGGGTTCTAGTGAGTTTTTAGGCAAGATTTCAGTTGCTATTTTTATGGCAATCATGTTTTGTAGACTGCCAGACTCATTCATAACGATTTGCTGGGGCAGGGAGTGTATAAGCAGGGCACATACTAGGTCTCAACCTATTGTGTGCTTTAGAATCATCCACTTAACTTTTCCAAACTACCAAGATGTGGTCCACTCTAGATATGTGGAATGAGAAGAACTAAAGTTTGAGAATAATTGTGCCCATTTGTGGGGTGAATCTGATGTCCCCCAAGGCTTTAGAATCATTCTGCCAAATGTCACTTGTGAAAGACGCAAGGGTTTTGGAGATTTAGTAGCTATGTCAGCGAGAGGGTATTTAAGAGGAAGACAGATAAACAGGTGACCTAATACCACATAGTGTATGCTAGAATTGCCCTACAAAAACAGGCAGGGGAACAGGTAATTCTTGTGCACAATAGATAACATCTGCCATGCCTACCACCTGCACCTAGAGGCCAGGGGTGGGCAAGTCAGGCCAATATCCAGACAGCATCTTTGCCTAGAGACCCAGTGTTGTCTTTGTACACTTCCTCTAGCAGCTGTATACCCATGACGGTGCGGGGGGAGAGCAAGGTGTGGGAGAAAGTATAGGCTCTGAGATCCATGCTAACGCTCACCTCTGTCCTTTACTAATTGTGTGACCTTGGACAAGTCACTAACCTTGATGAACCTTTGTTTACCTTTGCAGCCTGGGGATAATAACTGTATAGCTGATAGCTCTCCAGGTGGCTGTGAAATGATGCGTGTATGGCACTAAGCTTAGTGTTTGCCTGGCAGGTGGTCAGTATTCATTCAATAAATGGCAGCTACTGTTACCAGCTTTTTCTGACCCTTTCAAGACTTCTTTCTTTTGCTTTATGTAATCCTTGACCCCAGAATATACAGGGGTGCTGCATGTCTCTGGGCTAACTTCCCCCATGAGAACAGATGGGCTCTGACCCTACCTTCTCTGATTATCTGTGTATCTACAGAAGCAGATACCTCTCCTTTATCCCCATAAGGCAGATGTTAGAAGTCAAGGGACTGAAGTCTCTTGCATAACTGGGGTCAATGTCCATGTCCCCTCGGTCAGTCCCTTATTCTCTGACATGATTTGTGTTAACATGAAGGTGAAACATGTATTCTATGTTTGTGTATGTGTATATGTGTGTATTAGTCAGCATTCTTCAGAGAAACAGAACCAAAAACATGCAGAATATATAGAGATTTATTATAAGGAATTGGTTCATAAAATTATGGAGGCTGACAAGTCTCAATATATGCATCCAGCAAGCTAGAGACCCAGGAAAGGTGATAGTGTAATTTCATTCTGAGTCTGAAGGCCTGAAAGTCAGGAGAATCAATGATGTAGTTCTAGTTTGCAGGCTGGGAGGCTCAAGACACAAGAAACAGTCCAAAGGCAGAAAAAACCTGATGTCTCATTTAGAAGTCCATTAGGCAGAAAGAATTCTCTCTTACTCAGAGGAATGTCTGCCTTCCTGTTTTATTCAGGTCTTCAACTGATCAAATGAGGCCCACCTACATTAGAGAGGGCATTCTCTTTTTACTCAGTCCACCAATTCGAATGTGAATCTTACTCAAACATAGAAACACCCAGAATAATGTTTGATCAACTATCTGGGCAGCCCATGGCCCAGTCAAATGGACACATAAAATTAACCATCATAATTATGTATTTGTTTTTATTGCCAATTTTGGGGGAAAGGGCTGTATCTTTGAATCCCAAAATTGGGGAGGGGGGGGGGGGAATCACAGCACTTGTTTCTTATTGTCATTTAAAAATCATTTTATATGCTTTTAAAATTTCTTTAGGAGAAACCCTTTTTCAACATTTATAACTAGCATTCCTAATAATGTGTGAATAATAGCTACCATTATACTATATCCAACATTGTCATAAGTTATTTGTACATGTTAACTCATTTAATCCACTGCAATTGATGGGCTACTATTATCCCATTTTATAGACAGGAAAACTGAGCCACTGAGAGGCAGGAATTGTTTTCTCCAGTTCTATCTTTAAATGAGATAATCTATGTTAAGCACACACATGAACATATGCACAAAATATAGAATTCAACTGCATATAAAAAGTTGATTCAAAAATAAATGATCAAAGATTATCAAGGATCTGAATTTTATTTCTATATACTTTGTTCAACAATGTGAACTTTGTATGAAGTATGCTGTCCCTCATGATTTCCATTCTGCAAATGAAGAAATTGAGGCTCCAGGGTGTTCTTATTTGATTGAGGTTATAGTAACAGAAGGGAGATTGATTTGTAACTTCCATCTAGGGCCCCTTCCCTTATATCTCAATGTCCCATAGACTCATAAGGTGAGTTGGGATGGCAGCATCCTAAACAGGAACACAATCTATTGATGCCTAATTCCTGGAAGGAGGATCAAGGGATGAGCACAAGGAAAGATAGGTGAGTGTGGTGAGGAAAACTTGTCATCTGATTGCCTCTGTTGTCTTGATCACTTAGGAAGCAGGTTATTAGATGAGGGTGAGGATGAGGGAGCAGGGTTGGAAGTTTGATGAGAAAGATTATATGAAACTAGAGGCCCAGCGCACAAAATCGTGCGGGTAGGGTCCCTAGGCCTAGCCTGCGAGCAGGGCCATCTTCTGCCTGTTTGCCAGTCCCCAGGCCGAATGCTGCCTCCACTGCTGGAGCGCCGTAGGTTGCAGGCACACCCCACAGCTTCCATCAGCACCGCAAGCCCCTTGCAGCAGCAGTGGCGCCCACGTGAGCGGCCCCAAGGGGGCAGTGCTTTCCATTAGTGGCTGGCCCTGCGCACGAGCATGTAGGTGAAGTTGTAGGCACCCACTTTCCCACTGGCCTGAGCCTCCGAGCAGCTGGGGATGAGCTGGGGATCTCAGTAGCCTGACAGCCAGCCCAGTACTCACGCTACCCATCCCAGTTCCCCCGTTCTCCAGCGGGGGCCTATGGGCCAGAGGGAGGGACCAAGAGGTCAGCCTTTCAGCCCGCTCACCAATCCCCAGTCCCGCCCTACCACCACTCACCACCCAGCCTGCCACCGCTTGCAGGCCAGGGGGGTGGGGAAGGGAATGAGAGGTGGTCAGTTCACCTCATGGCGACTGGTCGAGCTGTCGTTCCGGTCATTACGCTTATGGCCTTTTATTGTATAGGATAACAATATAGAGATGGGAGAGTAGACACCCACGGAAAATGTAGTTTGATCATTAGGTAATATTCAGAGCCCACTCGAGGTCAGTGGTGTGAGATTTAAAATGAGACCAATCAGGGTGGTTGCCAACTGCATTCATTTGTGCAAACGCAGAAATGGAGCGTCAGGGTGGTTGAACTTGACCAGTATTGGAGAGTTCTGACAAGTTGATAAAGCAGTGAAGGGGAGAGAGAGCTGAGGTTACATGAAAGATGTGATTATATTAGTGGGTCATAGAATTTAATCTGAATAAAAAGGAGAGAGAGTACGTAAGGTGCTTGAGGGTCAGGAAAATGGCGGTTGAATGAATGGATGTGAAATCTCAGGCAGGTGGAAAGGTGCGGTGGCACCAGGAGGACTGAGCCCAGGAGGACTGAGCCCGGAAGGCCCTTATTGGGATCCTTGAAATTGTGGCCCAGGGAGGGGTTGTAGATATTGGTAATTTAGGCTATGACCATTGAGTGAGGGGGGTGGACAGGATCACTTGAGGAGAAAAATTAAGGTATGGTTTTAGAATTAAAAGGATTATTTCAGTAGCTACTGAAGTCCCCCAAAATTGTGAAGTATCAGAGAGGACAGTGAGCCAGGCTTGAAATGTGTGTGTGCTTCAGGCAGGGATTGGGGACAGGTGGAGGCTGGGTGGTATTGACATGACTCCGGCAAGGAGAGGACGTGTATGGAATAGCGTGATATCATGGATGAATGACTAACCAAGGGCAGAGTTCATTAGTGGTAGTTTAAACCTACTCCGTCTGGCTCCAGAGCCGACACTCCTAGCTGCCTGGCTCATTAGTGACAAATATGTTGTTTTTCTGCATTAAAAAAATTCTAAATGAATTTGTTTAGCTGTTAGTCAACATTAAATAATGAATAAAATCGCATCAATATTTAACTTTTTTCTATGAAATATACATGTTTAAAGATTGCAAGACTTTGTAAAATATGCCATGATCATCGTTAACTGTTTTTAAAATGTGATGTTAGAAATGCATTTTCTATTCACCACTGGGAATGTTAATTATGATTAATAATAATAGCCAAATTGGTAAGATTTGTTCTATGTGACAGGCACTGTGCTAAGTATATACATGTTTACTTAACAATTCCAGGAACTACTTTACCACATTTTATAAGTGAAGATACTGGGGCTGGGAGAGATGAAGTGACTTACCTGAGGTTGCATAGTGCAATGGACACCTTCCTTTAGGACTGAACCCCAGTCTGTCAGACTCTCAGCCTCATTTGTGACAGTCTAATTCAGTGATGGCGAACCTTTTGAGCTCGGCGCGTCAGCATTTTGAAAAACCCTAACTTAACTCTGGTGCCGTGTCACATATAGAAATTTCTTGATATTTGCAACCATAGTAAAACAAAGATTTATATTTTTGATATTTATTTTATATATTTAAATGACATTTAACAAAGAAAAATCAACCAAAAAAATGAGTTCGGGTGTCACCTCTGACACACGTGTCACAGGTTCACCATCACTGGTCTAATTCTTTCCTGAGTACCTGCTCTGTGATATTATTACACTAGACCAGTGGTCGGCAAACTGCGGCTTGGCAAACCGTGGCTCGCGAGCCACATGTGGCTCTTTGGCCCCTTGAGTGTGGCTCTTCCACAAAATACCGACTTCTGCGCATGGGCCACAAAGTTTCAGTCGCACTGTAGGTGCGCGCCTGCACGTGGTATTTTGTGGAAGAGCCACACTCAAGGGGCCAAAGAGCCGCATGTGGCTCTCGAGCCACAGTTTGATGACCACGACACTAGACAGTAAGAATATAGCAATGATGATGACCTATCTGATGGGGGAAACTCTTGACTAAATATATAATGTATGAATTATGGTTATAGGATTATAAAGGAGTATACATGGTGCTTTATATCACAAGGGGACATAACTTAGTCTTGGGGCACTAGGGAAAGTCTACTTTGGGAAGTAATTTTTAGTCAGACTTGAAGAATAGTGTAAGTCATCTGAGTAAATGAGAGGGGGGAGAAATTCCAGGTAAAGTAATAACATATGCAAAGGCCCCAGGCCCTAAAGTGTCCTGTAGAAACTTTGGGCATCATCGTCCTTATTATTGAACCTTGGATAAAGCCACAGGTTTATCAGATAACCCGGGCATCAGGCGTTCCAGTACTTCTTCCTCCCAGAACTGGTACTGGCTATGAGGACAGTGGCACGTACTCATCACCCCAGCTCACCATTAAGGTCAACTGAGGCATGGGATGTTTCAGCCAACTGGGTACCTGAAGAAATCATTTTTTTACCATTTATTTCTTTACTTCTGTACCTCATACAAACTACCCTTTTGTGGAAGCATTTTTTTAAAATATTTTCTTTATTTCACTGCTCTCTCCTTGCAAATGAATTTACCTGGATGAGAAAAGGAACATTTGTTCAAAAACTCCCACATTATGTAAGGATGTGAAATCCTAAACCAGGACCCCAGTGTTGGGAGTAGCTGGGTGGGAACGTTCGAAACCCTGCTTCCTCCAGAAACTTAGCCAAATGTGGGCCAGAGGCAAGCTTAAGACTGCTTTTATTTAACTACTAGGGGCCCAGTGCATGAATTCATGCACCTTGAAAGGAACTGTGGGCCACGAGGCTGTAGTGGGCACAGGGACGGGTCTTGGCCCATCCTCCGTGCCCCCACCTGGTTCCTCCTGCTGCGACCCCCCCGTCCCCTGCCTGCCAGCAGCCTTGCTCCCACTGCCGCCACTCCCATGCACTGATAGCACCGGTCCTGCTTGCACCCATTGACATCATGAAGTGATTGGGGCCTGCACCAGCAGTGGGTGCAAGTGCAGCCAGCACCATCAGCAGGTGCAAGCAGCGGCTGCTGCCCCAATCACCCCTCAGGAGCAGGGGAGGTGGAGAAGCCCTCGGGTCATCGGGGCCAGCAGCTGCCGCTCATACCCGTTGCCAGTGCCTGGCGCTGGCCCCGATCGCTCTGTGCCATCAGCAGGTGCAAGCAGTGGGTGCAAGCAGCAGCTCTGGCGCCAGCAGCAGGTGCGAGTGCCCAGCAGGACCGCGGCACACGGGAGCAAAGAATTTTCAGTAACCACCAGAGGCTTGCCCCGATGATAGTGACCAGCCTGGTCTGGTGCCCCCACTCACCTGCTTCACCATCCCGCCGCGCGGCGGATGCCACCATTTTCCATGCACGGCCCCTGGTGGTCAGTACATGTAATAGTGACTGGGTTGTTGAGTTGTTCTGCCGTTTGTTCTATTTGCATATTAGGGTTTTTTTATATATATATATATATAGATGGACAAATTACTGTCATTTGTAAAATGCTCTCTTAGCATTAGGTAGAGGATTATATAAATTCAAAAAAAGCTCCTAGATTCTACAGCTCATCATAAAATGCCTTATTTAGCATTGGCTCTCGCTCAGACATTCTCTCTACACTGAACTGTGTACACATACTGCATGCATGCTTAAATACATGCGCACACCACATACATACATACATGTAGCCTCTCTATCCCCCACCTATTTTGTATGTATTTATGTATCTAACTATCTCACATCTGTTCCCCTCCTCTTGCCCCATGGTAAGCTTTCCACAAGGAAGCCCATCTCAGGTACACTGTCCAAAAGCTTTCAACTTCCGTCTCAGGTGCCACAGTTAGGTAAAAAGCTGGGACTAGCACTTAAATCGTTATTTAAAGAATTGCTGTCCAGAGCAGATGTGGTCACTTTCTGTACTGAGAGAGCCATTATGAAGGGATATCCAGGTCCTCTGGTCAGACTGGCCATGTAGGAGGTCATCGCTCAGTTGGGTCTGTGTTACACAGTGGAAAAAAAGCACAAGAAACAAGCCCAATACCAAGAATGAAGGAAAAAACCCTGCAACAGCTGTTGTGTCTTAGGGAAGAGGAGAAGCTGAAAGCTTAGAAATTGCCAGTGCTTAGGAAGAACTCTGCATAAACTGTGGGGATTGTGGGAGGCAGGGAGAGGAGAGAAAAGGCAAAGGGAAGATTACTAATTGTCCTCCGTGTACACAATTTGCATGTGTGTCCTGGGCTGCTGTGTTTTCATGACAATGGTGTTCCTCTGGGACACAGATCATGTGTCCGAGGCAGCGATCCCAGCTGGTTCCTCTGCTGGCCCTCGATGCCCCTGCCATCTGTAGCTGCCCACAGGGATGACAGTCTTCATGGTCTCGATTTGTCAGCAAGAAGACATAAACAAGCAAACAGACTTTCTTCTGAGTTTTGATTCTGCTAATTTTCCCAAACCAAGAAGATGTGACTGGCTTACCCAATGCAGAACAGAGAATTCTGGAGGCCACACATCTAAATTGAAGTCAAGAGACTGAGGGTTCTGTCCAATTGCAGGGCTCATCATGCCTTACACTGTCCTTGAGCTACTTGATGGGCACTCTTCCCACAAAATTACTGTTGGCACTGGCTGCTCAGTATTGCCACCTACTCATGATGGAGGCAGCACCTTTACCACCACGAGCAGAGAGAAGCTCAGGTGGAAATTACTGTTTTGCTTGACACTCACCTTCCCCCCAGCCCTAGCCCTGAAGATCAAATGGGACTTGCCTTCTGCCTTGACAGGCCCAGGTTGGTCATCTGACCAAGGATATGCCAAGCAATCTTCCCAGGGATTATTCTTTCCTAATGAGCAGGGGGAGTGCCCCTCTGTGGTCTGATGTAAAGACAGGAGCTGGAGCTGCTAGAGGCCCTGCCTCTAGCACATTCAGTAGCCATTGTGACCAAATGGCGCCTGCAGAGTGAGAAATAGCAAGGAGAGGAGGACAATTCTATAGCCCTAGAGACCTTATTTCCAGGCATCCCCAAGGCCACATCCAGCTACGCATGGACATGCGGCTCAGTGATAGGCTCTTCTTTGGTGAGGCCGGTTCAGTTCACTCACTTGGACACAGAGAGCCCTACTGCAGTTGGTCTCAGGTAACTCAGCTCCAAAGTGTTTCTGGTACTTTTAGGTCCAGCTCTCCATCGCTTTGTCTGTGCCCCTTCCTATATGGTCCCCTGGTAGCTTCTTCACTCATGAAATCCCCCAACTATCACTCCATGCACTGCCAACACCCAGCCTTTGAGTGACCTGACACAACCCCCTCATTGTCACTTAGTGTGTCCCCTATACCTGCATCTCTCTTCCCTTTCATTCATTCTCTTCTGTTTGGATCTATGTGTGTTTCTTCAGAAAAACTATAGGTTCCTTTGAGGGAAAAAATCTCTTAATCCCAACTCCTGTTTCCTGGCATCACAATTCACACACAATAGGCCCTTCATAAATGTTCGCTAAATAAATTAAATAAATTAGAATTCCCATTTCTCTGACATCATTCCTGTCTATTGGGAAGAAAATAGTAAATTCTCTTTTATTCCTTTGCTGAAGAATTGCGCAGCTGATTTCTCTTACCATTTCACAATATGTTCTTTCCTCTCTGTGGGTTTAATGTCAGTACTGTATAGTCACTGCCTGCAAAGTGATCGCTGGGTAGGAGATGGGTGGGGGCCCAGGCTTCCATACTCATTATTGCCTTCTCTCTGGTACAGTCTGAGTGGAAGCCTGGTATTGCCATTGCATCTGTACTTCTTCCTCTAGAGAAATTGGGGGGTTTCTTTATTATAGTATTTATACTTGACTCAGGTAACTAGTAAACTTACCTTATTTAACTAATGCTTATATGATACTAAATGCCAGATACTGTTGTGAACACTTTAACTATATTAACTGGCTTCTCCTCATAACAACCTTACCAGGTAGATACATTGATTACCATCGGTCTCATTTTATACATAAGGAAATGGAGACATTAGTGATTGAGGGACTTGTTCATAGTCACAATGCGATTGTTGGCTAAGCCGGAATTTGAAATAGGCAGGCTTGTCTAGAGCCTATGTCCTAACCACTGCACCCTCCTGCCTTTCAATGTGACCAGGGTGGTGTCTGTGCTGCACATCTGTGTCCTTTGAATCTAAGTTGCCTTTCTTACCATTCAGGCCTCTCCAGAGCAGGAAATCCCTTTGCCCTCACCTACCTAGCAATATGGTGATGTGGGCTTAGTGGTCCTGGCTCATTTTATTACCTATGACTTGAATGTAGGTTTATTGATCTTACTCTATGCAATTAATCGTTCACATTGTAATCAATACCATCCTAAAGTTTGGTTCCTCCAAATATATTTTCAAACAACCTAGGAACCATGCCAAGAATTAAGTCTAGTTCACACATTATACCAGTTTTGAGTACTACAGATGACTCAAGAGCAAAATGTGTGTTATTTGAAATTATTAAACAGTTAGTAAAGAAAATGTGACTTTGCCGAAAAGAGAGAGAAAGTTGCATGTCTCTCTCCTCTCTTGATTGCCTTTTCTAAGTGTCTAGGAGCATATGGGACAAATCATGATTTCTGGATTTTTTCTTCAATTAAGACATTTTTTAGCTGGCCTTAAGCCATCACTTATTATTCAACAAAAAAGAATTAGGCTTAAACCCCACTCTGTGGGGTTATCTTCAGTGAAATTAGCAGAACAAACATAAAACCACACTAAGAGCTGTGCCTTTGATGCAGGGGTTGGTTATTCATAGCACAGTGTTTGGGTATTTTTTGGAGCCAATTCTAGTTGCCTCCAAATATTTCTAAATTGGATTCCAGGAATAAAGTGTATATAAATAGTAAGCATAAAAAATGAATGCATCCATCCCAACCACTCCCTAGTGTAGTCTCTATGGCCTCCCTTTGCAGGTACCAAGTCCTTGGAGTAGTTAATTGGTTAAAGGGTTGGGTTAAGTTGGTGGTTCTCAACCTCACCAGACCCAACATGCTCCTTTATAACAAATGTTTTATAACCCCTTTTATAATCCTTAAATGAAATCCTATATAATAAAACCCTAATATGCTAAGTGTGTGACCATTCATTTGACTGTTTGTTTGACCGTTCCACCAGTTGCTATGACATGCACTGACCACAAGGGGGCAGACACTGGTAGGTTAGCTTGCTGCTGGGGTGCGACTGATCAGGACTGGGTGAGATGGGCAGGACATGCCCTGGAGCCCTCTCACGGTCCCTCCCCGGCCGGCCAGCCCCCATCGGCCCAATTGGGACTGGGAGAGACGGCCCTGATCGGTGCCAATCGCAGGCTAGGCCAAGGGACCCCCCAATTGGTGCATGAAATTGTGCACCAGGCCTCTAGTTCATAAATAATAAAGTCTGTTAAATTTTTTTCAAAAAATAAGTATAATGCCTTAAAAATGATTAAAAAAGAAATAACAAGAAAGTAATCTATCTATCTATATAAAAGCCTAAGCGACTGAACAACTGGTTGACTGGTCGCTATGATGCACACTGACCACCAGGGGGCAGATGCTCAACGCAGGAGATGACCCCTGGTGGTCAATGCACTCCCAAGGCGGGAGTGCCGCTCAACTGACTGATGGGCGTCAGACACTGGGCTCGTGGCTGGCCACTGCAGCCCGGAGACGGCAGTGGAGCAGCAGTGAGCCTACCAGGGCGGTGGCAAGCACAGCGGGGCCGGGATGACCAGGAGCAGCAGGCGGCATTGGACTGCCAGTTTTAGCCTGATCCCCACAGGCCACACCGAGGGACCCCACCAATGCATGAATCCGTGCACCAGGCCTCTAGTTTATAATGATATAGTAACTTTTAATGTGTAAATATTCTGTAATATTAAAATAGAAGTATAGTTCACAGACATTTGCAGCCAATGTAGATTCACCAGAATGTAGTCTGTATAAGAATAATCCATCTAATGCAGATTCTTTATTGGTGATTCAGTGATCATGAACAGCATTTCAGACAATGACATAATTTTCCAAAATTATGAATAAATGGTAAAATTTCTATGTAGAATCTTCCCTCAATTTAAATGGTATTTATGCACCTAGAAAATTAATCACATGTTAAAATTGTACAAGCTACTCTGTGCTTATTTGTAAATGGAGTTAGCAGCTAGGCTCAGGTAATTATAAGCAGGGTTTCACCTCTGTAAATGTGTAGCAAGACATTTAAAAGTTTGGAGGGCATTGGGAAATGTGCTGTTTGCAGAGCTGAGCATGGCCCTGTTCTAGCCTTCTTAGCCCTACCTTCTAACTGACAGTAGTGTCCTCAGTCATTGTGTCATTCACCTGCCACAGACGTCCCTAAATGCCATCTATTGGGTGATATCCCCTGCCCTGACAAACACTGGGTTGTTAACGCCTAATATTAGATTTAGCCCCAAATAATTATGTTGATGTAGTCTCCTGACTTTTTATAGTCCTTGAAAAGTAAAGGCATGTCTACAGTGAAATCCTCTATTACCGGGTTATTGGGTTGGTATAACTGGGTAATACGTGAAGACTGCTGTCCATGACAGCAAGGGCTCAGTCCATCAAGTGTGCAAAATGTCTGGTACCCAGCACAATTCTGGGATTTCCTAAGTTTCGCTCCAGTGAGCAAATAATCTTGGGGTTGGACATCTGGGTTAGTGAAAAGATATATACTATTTAAAAGAAATAGTTTTATTACTTTCAAGTATATGAGACACTCACTTGGGAGGCTCGTGGTTAAGGATTCTTTTTAAAATACCGTTTCAGTGGTTTCTGTTTGAAAAATGGGTGACATAAAAATTTTGAAAACATCTGGAACCAGAAGACCTGGAATCTTCCTGCCATTCTGAGTAGAGAAAGGGAATGTGTGGAGGACCCGTATGAACCTTGACCTTGGCTTAAAAGTTTTGCTTAATCTTCACAGTGGCCTGTGAGGCAGCTCTTACTAACCCAACTTTTAGAAGTGATAAAATTATACTCAATAAGGTAAATAATCTGCCCAAAGTCAGACAGCTGGTACATCAGCAGAACAAGATTTGAACCTGAACTGTCTGATTACAGAGGCTCCACCTTCCCCGACAAATCGTGCTGCCCCCACTCAAATAAGTGAGCCTAAGCTACATTTCTGTTCAAGCCACATCCGAAGGACCATGAGTTATGGTGATGGGAGGTCCACCTTAGTATAGTTTTTACTCTCTATATCATTCCAGTGTTCTGTCTATTAAATGTCACTCTCCTTGTGGTTAAGTGATTTTTACATTGATCCTGCTGTTGCTTGGGTTCCTGCATGCAAGCACCTGTGTAAACCGACATCAGTGTGATTTCTGAGGACAGGAACTGGGTACTCGCTATCTTTGGGCCTCCAGAGTCCCGTCTGGTCCCCCTACAAAGTGGACGGATGAGCAGGGAGCGTGTGTTGAGTTGATTTTAATTGAATGATGTTTTTCCTTTTAGGCCTTGGCCTTACACAATATTTCAGCGAGGCTTTGACCTGGTTTTGGGAGAGCAACCTTCTGATAAAATATTCAGGTGAGTGGTTGTTTAGGGACTTGCTTATATATGTCTTCAAGCCCCATGTCCCACTTCCCACTGAGCTTGGCTTCCTAGCGGTGAAGTGGAAAGGCAACGCTTTGATGAGTCATTCTGCCCTCCTAGTAACAAAAGCATTTGTCCCCCAATCATGCCCAGTGACAGTGTGGAGGCTTTTGCAGTCACATGGATTCTGTGGGGTCCTGGCTTCCTTCCTCACCTGCTCTCTGACCCCTGTGCTTCACTTCACATCTTGGAGCCTCCACTTTCCACTTTGTTAAATGGGGCTCCATTACGTGCATGGCTCTCTTGTTATGAGGAATATGTGAGGTAATGCAGGGAGAGCCCCTAGCACAGAAACCAGCACAGAACACGCAGCTACTGCCCCTCTCTGCATCTCCTTTGTGCACTTAATTCACACCTTCCTCATAAAGTCTTAAGTTGTTCAAAATTAATCTCTCTGGCCCTGCCACCCCCTTTTTTTTAGATCTACTTTATTATTTTATTTTATTTGCCACCCTCTTGATCAAATTGGATGTTTCTAATCCCTCCCTAATTTCTACCTACATACCTGGGAATGTCACATACTAGAAAAGTCAACAAGCAGAGGAAGAATTTGGGTTGTGACTGTGAACTGTTGGATTTTCATAAAGTCTCATTCACACCAGACCTTAGCAGGAACACATCTTTACTTCCAAACTAAGATCTTATCCATTTATTTGGTCAATTTATCCTTCACTTAACATGCATTTGCTGAGTACCCACTAAGTGCCAGAGACCTTGCTGGGCCTGCCAGTGTGGATATGAATACATCACCCTCTGTGAGGGCGCCCTCTTGTGGAGGAAGGAAACAATCCTGCAGGAGTGTCTGATGTCAAAGGATGCTCTGAGCTACCACATCGTGTTAGGGAGGAATGGTGAGCAAGATGGGACAAATGTGCTTCCTTTCACTGCACTCGGATAGTGTGCTGAGCCTCACATATTCACTGCTGCCTTTGCAAACCCCTCCTGTCAGCCAGTCCTGGCCAAGGTGTTAATATTGCTCCTGCACTTGCTCCTGGAGCTGGCTCCTCTGCCCCAGCTCCTCCTGCTCCTCTTCTCTGCTGACTGGGGATGGGCTGGGCTGGGCTTGTCCACTGAGGCGTTTTCCTAAGGCATGCTCTTAGCAAGAGTGCAGATTTACCGATTCACGCCTCCTGGGGCCTTCTCTTCCCCAACATTTCTCTCCTGATTGTCTCTCCTGGGGCAGGCTGAGTCATGTTTATGGCATTGGCTACAGGCTTCTTTTGAGGATTTGTGCTACAGGAGAAGACAGCTGTATCCTTAGACTGTGACTTGGACATTTAAACTTTTCAACAATGATTTATCATTTGGCTGACCCCCCCCCCTTTTTTTTTTACTACTGATCTGCCAGGACCAGCCAAGGGTGATCAAGATAAGGCAGATGGAGAGCCTGGCCGAGTCAGGCTGATGAACATGGATAAGTTGCCACTCCCCTAAAAGTCAGACACTAACATTTTGAAAAGCAAGCTCCTTAATGAAATAGCTATTAGAGCAGAACTTGCACCAAAAATGTGTTTGCATCCCCACAAGCACCATTTACTCTTTTCAAGTTCGTTAGCTGCCACCTGGAAGTGACACCTGAGCACTACAGATGGGATTGGCTATGAGGCTGGAACATGCCGTCAGTGCTCTCTCTCGGGAGCCAGTGTGTTCATCAGTAAGTGATGAATCATTCTGGTCACCAGCATGGCAATAATGCATCTCTCAGATGAAATCAATGGGTCATGATTCCCTGATTTCAGGTATTAAGAACTTGAACCAAAACTACTCTGAGTAAACTGACTCTCAGTGGCCACAGGAAAATCCTGTGACCTGATTAGTGACTCTTGATTCTTGAAGAAGCACGTGACTGTCTGCTACTTCGCTCACCAGTGATTTCGTGTTCTGAGGGATTCCAGGCCACTGCACATGTCCCTGGATTATGGAAGAAAATTTAAATATTGACATTCAAATCTTCCCACAATTGAATGCCAATGTGTAGCTCCCTTTTAATTGGCTGCTTTTCTCTTATAGAGCTTTCCATTCTTACCATCAGATCTATCTTCTAACTGATGTACTGCTTCTAGAACTTGAATATTTTTCCTCTGTACACTCACCCCTACTCTTCCCTCCAGCAAGAATGCATATTCTCCTCCTAATATAAACACTACCCCTTTTCATGGCCTAGATCAAGTCTGTTGAGTACCTGCTATTTATTACAAAGCACTGTTTTAGATACTGTAGCTATAACCAAACAAATATGACCAAGATAGTCCCTGACTTCATGCAATTTATGGTCTCATCCAAGAATTGTTTTCCAACCTTAGCCTCCATGAGAATCCCCAGTGTGCTTTAAAACGACCAGTGATCTCACGCAGCACAAATCAGTTCATTCAAAAGCTCTGGGGTGTGGATGCGGGCATGCGTGTGTGTTTTTTATAAACCCTATGGTAATTCTAATCTTTACTAGTGTTGAGAAATGCTTCTCTACAGCTTTTCCAACCCACTGCACCAGTCCACAATGACCTTCCCCCTCCAAATTTCTGTAACTTACTGGCTGTAATATTTATTTGTCAGTTATTTTATTTCATATTTATTTTAATTTACCTATTGATTTCTACAGTGAAATGGTTGTCTTTTTGAGGGAAGTGTCATATATGGCTTTAAATATTTAATATCTAACATGAAATTTTGAACATAGTTGGTCTTTAACAAATAGCTGTAGGTGATCATTTCAGGTATTTCCTGAGGACCTGAAACCAGATTAGGAAAAGACCTGATGCTCAACCTAACCTTGGTAATCTGCAATCCCGAAGAACCTGGAAAGGGTCCCAGCTAGACTCATAGAGCCCAAGGGGAAAGGCTGAGTCTTTGCACCAAGTCCAGTCTAGTGCCCAAGGTGTCCTTTCCATGATGGCTCAGATCACTCCATCTCACTGGATCTTCTGGTGGCCGGAATTACTTCAAATCAGATTTCTCTCTCAGAGACCTTCCCCCCAAGTGTGCACCTGCATCCCAGGGAACAAGACCTCCTCCTGGAATGGCTGCTCTGGGAAAGAGTGCAGACAGTGGGCCACGAGCTCTTTGTCCCTTTCTCCACATTCCGCCTCATGCCCAGCACATGAGAGCACAGGCCAGTTCTGTCCACTGTGCTCTGGTGAGCATTTGCCTCTGAACAGAAGTGTCAAGCTCTTGTTTACCAAGGCCATGTACACGACTCAGCCTCCAGCCAAGCCACCAACTGTGATGGTCCCACCAGCTGTTGTAAGAGAAGGCCCAACCTGGGAGAGCATTCCAGATGCTCACCAACTTCCCTTTGATGGCTTTCTGAAGTTGTTCCTGCCAAATCTGCATGAATGAGGGAAAGATGAGATTTCAGGACACTGCTTTTCTCTCACAGTTTGGGCTATATTTGGAATTAGTAGATGTTGCAGATAAAAGAAAACTTTAGAATTTCACAGGCATGAGCCAGTATGGGCTGGAAAGCTGCTTAGAGAATCAGACCAGCCCCCATCTTCCTACTTATGAAAAGGTGACCTTGAAGAGGCCACTAAACACATTAAAATTTTATTGGGCAAATGTGTAAAATGGGCCAAATGACCACTCTTGGAGGGCTGTTGTGAGGATACATGAGGTGGCTCTGCAGACCACCTGCCCCTTTGAGAGTTCTCAGTAGAGGTTCATCTCACCCTACACCTGACTTGGCTTGCCCTTCAGGTTTTCACCTTGACTCCACCAGAGATGAATGTGACACTATCTTTCTTGTTAACTTGGTACAGAGTTGTGTCTCGGAAACTTCTGTGAACTTTGGAAGTTTCTCATAATGTCAAAACCAGATCCACCCTGACCATTAAGTCCATTCCAACCCAGAGGTGAACCCATACCCTGCTCTAAACGAAGGAAAGTCATCCCCACTGCTTCTACTTTTGCATTTGAAATTTGAAGCTCTCTCCGGGTAGCATGTGCAAATTAAAGAACAATCTACTTATTGATCAGTCAGTAAATACTTATGGAGTGACCTCCTTGGGCCAGAAATTGTATCAGGCAGTGGGAACACAAAGATGAACAAGCACTGCCCTCTGCAGTCTAAGGGAGCACCTTCTGCTGAGCAGTGGTGAGAAGATGGGCACAACTCAGCATCACCAGGAGCATGTGTACAGAGGAGAGTCCCTTGCTCAGCCTGAGGGTTGGATGCGAAAATCCTGGAGGGTGGGACCTTACCTGAGTCTTAAAATGAGCGGGACTCCTGCAACGAAGAAAGGGGAGAAAATTCAGGAAGAAGAAATACTAGGAGCAAAGGCAAAGAGGGGAGAAATGAGGGCATCTTTAGGAACTAGAATCAGGTTGCTCTGTAGAAGCACAGAGTATGGTGTCTTTGGAGATGTGAACTTCGTTCTGTGGGCCCGGGGTGCTGTCCACAGTTTCACTTGGGGAAAGATGTGGTTTGCTTTTTCCTTTGAAATATTCCTGTGTGCAGAGGAGGAAGGGAAAACTGAGATGGATGGACATGATCTCTCTCTTTTAAAAGGAAAACTCACCGCCAGGAAGTGCTAGACTTGCCAACCGTTGCCTAAAATCTGTGGCATAAATGATGAGCTACAGGTCACTGATTTGTTGCTGTGCATCAATGCAAAACTTCTCATTTTAAAACCAAAATAGAAAACAAAAACTCTGTCCCAATAAACTCTCCCCACCCTCCCTCCTCCAGCAGCATTCAAATGTGTGCCTGTTTTCTCTGAAATAGTACACGTTGCACAACAGTAATGGGGCCTCTCATAACATTGCTGTCTCAAGAATATTCAGTACTAAATGCAAAGTGAACGCAAATCTTGCACACTGTTACCTCCAACACACATTTATCCTTAAGTCCCAGATCCTAGGTACCTTGGGACAATGACTTTGCCTGAATATGGGCTCCTTAATTTTGCCAGTTGACATGTGTGTGTGCATGTGTGTAAAGGGGCTGCCATGCCTTCAGTTTTACCAGCTGCTTAGAGAAGGGTGAAGTGGTGGGTCTCCTCCTCTGTCCCCCAGCAATGGGCTTCCCTGATCTGGTGTGGACCCCGCCTACACACACCTCGCCCAGCTCTTGCCTCTCTTTCCTGTGGATGGGAAGGGTTGAGTGCCTCCTTCAGATCAACAAGCTCTTCTGATACTTCAGGGCTCTTTAATGCAGGTGTTTGCCTAGCAGGTCTTAGGATAGGGGACTAAGGGTAAGAGAGTAGATGGGGAGAGGAAGTCTCCCAAATCCTGGCCACTTCCCACTTGCCTCTCTCTGGGGCACCTGTTTTCTCTTCTTAGAGCTGCTCTTGTGCCCAGAGCTGCCATTCAGGAAGTGAGTGAAATCTCATGGCTGCTTGCAACTCCTGAGACTTGGTCAGTGGGCATTCTCATGGCCAGCATCCTAGAGAGGACAACATTCCTCCCCAAATATCTCAAGTCACCCATCTGGTCTCCTAGCTCTCAGACAGCCCAGAGAGAATAGAGGGGTGCACTGGGTTAGGAGAGAGAAGGAGTAGGATTCTGAGATGGTCCTCTGTGACCAGCATGCTGATGGAGCCTGTGCCGGATTCTGTTTAATCATATGCATCCTTCCTTGTTCCTCCCTGCACATTAAGTTGGACGCAACACCAGACTGCCACTGCCTTGTGATATCCCACCCACACTGGCTTTTATCCCATAGACTATTTTTGACTGTGAACAGAGAGCATTTGAATGCCTTTGAAATAAAATGAATGAATGAATAAATAAACAAATAATCACTCATGGTCTCTCTAAGCTCTCCCTTGAAATGCTGATTGATTCTTTTATTCCTTTTAGCCCTTGTTATGAGAATAAAAACACACACCACCAAATCTTCCCTGTCTCCCCAGGGTTAAGGCCATTAGCTCAGGGTGTGGGGAGGAGTGCGGAGGATACATCTGGGCCAGTCTCCTTCATCCCCCTTCCCTTCTCCTTGGCTCCTGGTTCCAGCGTTCCCATCACACAGAAGCCAGAAAAAGGGAGCTGTCCTCCCTCCTTTGCCTGGGTAGCATTCTGCCGGGCACAGAGAGACCCCATTGCTACCCCATTGCTACTCCTGCACATGTGCAAACTGAGGGAAGGGGGTATTGGGAGGCTGGAATGTCTCTTCAATTAAAATTCTTCCAATTATATCTGACTTAAGATAGGGGACACCCAGCTTCAAATCTGAAGGAAAATGGAACATGCTTTCGTATGACTTGATAAAAACCACTCTCACAGCTGGTGAGTGGGTGCCATGATCAGTTCTCCAACTGTCTGGACATGTGAGCAGGAATGGACCTCGCCGCCTCCCTCAGACTCAGGCAGCTCATCCACAAAGTGGCAATCACTTATCCTTTCTGCGGAGGCTGAGAGGGAAGCTTGCTGGCAATGGATGCCAGGTCCTCCCAGGGGCGGTGGTAACCATGTCCTAACCCCCTGGTGGTGGCTGTCCCTGCAGATTCACCTATACCCTGGGTGAGGGCATGTGGCTGCCCCTCAGCAAGAGCTTTGTGATCCCACCAGCCGAACTGGCCATCAACCCGTCAGCAAAGTGTAAGACGGACATGACGGTGATGGAAGATGCAGTGGAGGTCAGGTGAGTCCGGCCTCCGGGTGCTGAGGCCCATTCTTGGCTGGAGAGACTGAGGGAGAAACCACCTTCAAGTCCAGGACCCTGGGAAAGGAGTCCTGACAAGCTGTAAAGAGAACTTGGCGGCTGCCTTTACATTCCTTCTACGCAGTGCCAGGATCTCCTCTATCTGGGTCAGCATTGCACACCCAAGGCTCAGGCACAGGGAGAAGACACAAAATCAGAATTTGTAAGCACTTCTCAGGTCCTCTAAGGACTGACGGGATAACATATTAATTTCCTAGCCCAAGGTGAGACCTTCTTTGACCAGGCCTTTCAGGGTTGGTTCAGCTCCCAGATATGGAGAATGTCTGTAATTTGTTAGCTCAAGGCTCAGAGTATGGTTGATCTCGAATTTTTATGAGGGAGTAAGACATGACCTGGCTGGCCAGGTAGAACCATGGATTGTGATGCTACTTGTGGCACCTGGAGTCCTTTTGATGCCTCCCATGTCCCTGTGTTCTCCCCACAGAGAGGAGCTGATGACCTCGTCCTCCTTTGACAGCTTGGAGGTGCTCCTTGACTCCTTCGGGCCAGTGCGGGACTGCAGCAAGGACAATGGGGGCTGCAGTAAGAACTTCCGTTGCATCTCAGATCGCAAGCTGGACTCTACTGGTTGTGTGGTAGGTCTGCCCTGTCGAGCTTGTAATGGGGAGAGGGCACAGGATAAGACACAAAGCAGATATACAGATGAAAATACACTATGACTAAAAGAAAGGGTCGAGACTGCTTCTTCCTCATTGTAGCTGCCATCTTGTCTAAATTATGAATCTCCTTCTGACAGAGATGAGATGCTAATCACCAGTCAATAAGTCAAGGAGTATTTATGGCCCACCTATGGGTGACCTATAGCTATCCAAGGGAAATCTCCTGAATTATATACCGTGATTCCTTCTTTCCAGTCTTGCAATCTAGTTGGTAAGGAATACCCCCAAACAATTTGAGAACTAATTAACTGCTAATAGTATGATATTGACTCTAATAGGAAATAGACTGTATTTACTCTAATAGGAAATTCTAGGGAAAAAACCTACCTTTGTTTAGACTCAAATCACACTGATTGTAATAGGGAATTTTAGGAAAAATCTACCTATATAAAATAAGCCAAGAATGATATAGAAAAAATAAAAATGTGTCCCTTTTGAGACCATCGCAATGAACTCCTACCTGGGGAAAGGTGGTTTCTTACTTTGTTATTACCTATATAGACTTTGGATACCTATAAAATATGTGATGCTATGAACTAGGAAGACTATTTGGGCTAGAGTGGACTGGGGTATCTCCCATGCCATGGATAGGAAGACTGATTGAACCACACAGGCAGATGGAGGTGGGGCAGAGTGAGCCATCAGCTGCTGGTGCTTTTATATCGTCATTTTCATGCCCATCAGCACTACTGTCTGTTTCCAGCACTTTCTTCTTTTAAGGGCAGAATGATGCAGTCCTCTCAGAGAGGGGCAGGGGCGGAGAATGAAGGCAGGAAAGCCAGGCATGAAGGAGAGGGAAGATGATTCATTGAGACATGTAGCCCTGTGGTGTTTCCAGGGCAGGGCCGGGGCTTCCATCTCTGGGGAGGATGTGGTGTCTCGTCTTGCATCCACGTCTGACAGTTGTGCTCTTGTCAGGGGACCCAAAGCCGGAGCAAGCTGTGAGGACACTGGGCCGATTTCAGTGTTCACACCCTCCTCTTCCCCATCTTTGAGCACCTGCTCTTTTCAGGGAGCCATTCTCCATCAAAGATGGGTATGAACCTGGAATCCAGGTGGGGCTCACTCCGGCCTGGGGCCTCCCTGGCTTTCACAGATTAGGCAGCAGTTGACAAGAGCCTGACTTATCTGAGGAGGGAGAGATAGTGAAGAAAGGAAGAGGGAAAGAAAGAAAGCTAAGGGGCAGGTAGGTGGAGAACTTGGCAGGTTCATCAAAGGGAGGGGAAAGTTAAGAGATTGGACTATCAGGAAAAGTACAAAGAAAAAATGCTCTTTGGGCCAAGTCTTTTGAAGGCAGCCAGGAGGTCAGTCCATGTTCCCCTTCCTGTGGCTGGTCCACTTTCCGCTGTCTAGGCAGTGAGCTTCCCAACTGGTTCCCTCAGGAGATAATTTCACTGTAATGGAGTTCCAGCTGAGACACTTTTTAAAAAAATATTTTTTACTATTCAGCCTGCATGTCTTCGTCATCCAGATTTCAACTTATCATTTTACATTATTCTCTTGGGTCACTCTAAGTACTAAAACACTGTTGCTGCACATTTGTGAACATCCTTTGCATCCCCACTTCCATGCCAGCCCCATATGAGTTCGTGCATGCTCACACACTCACACACATGCACGCGGATAGACTCCATGCCTTCCCACTGCTCTGCCCCTTTCCTGAGCCCCTAAGGATTTGCTTGTCAAAAGCCTTCTGTTGGTGAACCTAGCCCCTTTTCTTGGCTTGGAGCTGTGCTGATGTATTCTTGTACTTTTAACACTGATCTGTGAGACAGAGCTAGCAGGAATAGTTCTGATGAATATGCATTTGCAATAACAATTGGAGCCACTGCAGAAAGTCACCCAATTATGCCAGGGCTTGGTATTAGCATAATACTTTGAAGTCACTGGTCCACGTGGCTCTTGGAGGGAGGTGAGGCCAAACCAACTGGCAGGTCTGTCAATTGAATGTTTTCCATTCGTTCTGAAGCACATGATCCCAGATACAGGTGGATTGGTGGGTTGAGAGCTGATGTGCTGCATCCTGTTTCTTATACTCCTGCAGAGAAGTATATTAGGAACTTGACTTTGAGCTGCCCTGACTCTCCTGGGCATCCACACCTTCCTCAAGCCCTGCTGTGTCCTCTGGAGGTGGACCAGGGACAACGCCATCAGCTGTACAGCTGCCTTTCTCCTCTCACAGAAACCCTGACATTCCGTTCTTTGGGCACTGAGCTAAAAGGCATCCTATATAATAAAAGCCTAATATGCTAAGTGTCTGGTCATCTGTTCAACCAATCAAAGAGTAATATGCTAATGATTTGTTAAGGCTGCCCAACTGCTCGCTATGGTGAGCACTGACCACCAGGGGGCAGACGCTCCAGCTGGTAGGTTAGCTTTCTGCTGGGGTCCAGCTGATCAGGACTGAGCAAGATGGGCCAGACAAGCCCTGGAGCCCTCCCGCAGTCCCTTCCCAGCTGGCCAACCTCCTCATCCCTCCCCGGCCCTCTCCCAATCCGGGTCCCCTGGAGGGATGTCAGAGAGCCCTTTTCAGCCCATCTCACAGGCTAGGCCAAGAGGCCCCACCGGTGCATGAATTCTTGCACTGGGCCTGTAGTCTTGTATAATAAAAGGCTAATATGCAAATTGTTCCCTTGACCGGGAGTTTGACCAGGAGTTCAACTGGGAGTTCAACCAGGGGCGGGGTAGGGCCAGCCAACCGCCCACGGCCCCTGCCCCTGGCCAGCCCAGCCTCTGATCGGCCCCTCCCCCCAGCCGGCCCAACCTGATGGGGCCCCAATCGGGCCAGGCCAGCAGGACCCCAGCCGTGCACAAATTTGTGCACCGGGCCTCTAGTATTTTATAAAAAGAGAAAGAGGATGAACTCAGAATAACACTGACCCTTCAGGAACCTGGGAAAGGAGCAAAGATGTGGGAAGAGACAGTGTGTACTTCATATCCTCCTGTTGAATGCAAGGCAGACAGGTGGGGCTGGTCCACCTCAGCTGCCAACATGTTTCTCAGTTCTGCATGGGCTCCCACAGGTTAATTGCTACCCAGTTAATTGCTCTGATGTTTATATGGTCTCTGAGGACAGGAAACAGATCCCTGTGAAAGGCACAGGCCTGTACAAGCCATAGCCACTCTTTTCCAAACCAGAACATTCTCCAAACATAGAGCTTGCTGACCCTTTGGAAGGGTTCCCAGAGCAGATGTCAGCCACCCACCGCTAATAACTGGGTCCTGCCTAAAAGGCACAAGAGCATTTATTCTCTGTCTGTGGAGCCCATTGGGGTTCTGCAAAGTTACTGTATTAGTGTCCTGTTGCTGCTGCAACAAATTACTGCAGGTTTAGTGGCATAAAACAACACCCATCTATATCTTGCAGCTCTGTATTGCGAATCCAACATGGGTCTGGCTGGGCTAGATTCAAGGCTCCAGTGGGGCCGCGTTCCTTTCGGAAGGCTCTAGGGGGCAAACCATTGCCTCTCCTTTTCTAGCTTTGGAGGCCGCCCACCTCTTTTTGGCTAATGGCCCCTTCTTTCATCCCGAAAGCTGTGCTGTTGCATTTTTCTGACCACTCCTCTGCAGTCCTCTCTCTCTTCTCTTCTGTGCCCCTTTCCACTTTTAAGGACTCTTGTGATCACATCAGGCTCACCTGGGTAATCCAGGTTAATCTCCCATCTCAAAAGTCTTAACTTGATATGCAAAACCACTCTTGTCAAATATAAGGTGGCACGTTTACAGGTTTGGAGATTATGTTGCAGACAACCTTGGGGGCCACCACTCAGAGATGGCAGTATGGATTGGAGTAGACTCGGTAGGCAGGACTGTAGTCCAGCCATTCCCGGCTATAACAGGGCATTTTTATTCATATCAAGCCCACCTATTAAAAATTAATATAAAACTTTGCTTGAAAGTTTGGATCCCTGGCCAGGTAGCTCAGTTGTTTAGAGCTATGGTTGGCAAACCGTGGCTCGTGAGCCATATGCGGCTCTTTGGCCCCTTGAGTGTGGCTCTTCCACAAAATACCACGTGCAGGCGCGCACCTACAGTGCGATTGAAACTTTGTGGCCCATGCGCAGAAGTCGGTATTTTGTGGAAGAGCTGGTATTTTGTGGAAGAGTCACACTCAAGGGGCCAAAGAGCCGCATGTGGCTCGCGAGCCGCGGTTTGCCAAGCCACAGTTTGCCGACCACTAGTTAAAGCATCATCTCCATCCACCAAGGTTGTGGGTTTGATCTCCAGTCAGGGCACATACAAAAATTAACCAATGAATGCATAGATAAGTAGAACAACGAACCAGTGTCTGTCTCTGTCTCTCTCTCTAAGATCAATAAAATAAAAGAAAGTTTGGAAATGCTTTCCAATGCGCAAATACAGTGGAAAGCCCACTCTGTACTGCTCCTTCCTCATCTTCACACTTACCCTGAAAGTGGCCCCCGAATGCCTTTGCTTTGTGACATGTCTGCATGTGCTTAGGTGAGGGACTGTGGCCTTGGGAAGCAAGAGGTCGGCCGTCCAGCTTTCTCGTGTTGGACACATGACCTTCGCTGCCAGATCATTACGCTCTAATGAGCTTTGAATTACACAGTGACCCCGCCGCCCTTCTGCCCACATGCTGTCCACAGTGGTTTCCCACCAAATGTGTCATTTCACCTCTCCCGGAGCACAGTTGTGCAGAGCTCATTACAGATGACCCTCCCTTTTCCTCTCTAGGACGGAAAGCAGAAGCGTGTGAGTCAGAGACTTTTAGCAATTCAGGGGCAGGAAGCTGAAACTCACATTTAATTTCTTCCAACTTTTCCCCTTTGGAGAAGTCCTGCATACCATAGGCTTCCAAGTCAGACTCATGAAAATTTCGGGAAATTGCTATTTAGGAAAGAAATAAAAGTGACATGTAGGAAAAGAGAACCTGTTTGAGTAGGAATTATAGTTGTATGTTTTCTGAGTTCCCCTGGTAAGGCAAGGCAGGCTTAGATACAGGAAGGGGTTCCTCTTCTTCCTCTTCTCCCAGAGCCCCAAACATGCTCCTGCGTCCATCATTTATGCTCTCTGCCCATAACACCCAGCTCATAATCTACATCAGGTGCGCATGTCTCAGGCTTGGCGACATTTGACTAGACTCTTGAGTGATTAATCAACTCCGAAACCATTGGTAGAAAAAGAAGGGAAAGACGGGAAAGAAAAACAGTTGAATGGAGAAAATCATTTTAAACTCATTAGCAAATTATGCCTCAGACAAGTAATAAGTCAAAAAGCCATGAGCATCTCATGAAAGATGATTAACCTTGTATATTTTAGGGGTCACTGAAATTGCAGTTCATTTATTAGACCTTCTTGATGGGGGAGGGCTATTGCCATAATAGAGAGAATTTTCTTGTGGAGCCTGTGGTTTATAAAGGCTCTGGGACTGCTTAATGTAACCTGTGCAGTGAGAGTTAGTGTGTGACCTTGGGGCTCCCTCCTGAGCAAACAGTCCTCTTTCAAGGAATAAGTGGAGGGATTGTCCACACGCCAGGGAAGAGAATGGCCAGCACTCGCAAAGAGGAAAGACAGCTCCTCCCTTATGGAGGCAGGATTTCTCTCCTGGCGGCTGGCCTCTGGCTCAGACATTTCTAGGAAGAGGGCATGGTGTGGAGCCAGCAGTGTCTTTGTATTTATATATAGATTTTGAGGAACCCAAAATGCAATAGCACAAGGCACATTTAGGTAAAAACAAACTCACACCATGAGAAAATTGAATGATTAGCCTTCTTGGGAAGTGAGGGCTCTGGTTCAACAAGAGTTAAAAAGAAAACTGTCTCTTTGGTTTCAGCTCTCTTTTTTTTCTTTTTTCTTTTCTGGGAATCATTTCAAAAATGTTTTCCTCTGAACTGCAGCCCAAGTAAGTTATACTGAAGTAAAGATAATTGCATCTTTTTCAGAGATTGAGGATCTTGCCTTGTCTTCAAGGTCATAGCTCTGGGCAGTTTGCAGTGTTTCATCCTATAAATATATACACCATAACGTGTGTGTGAGTGTGTGTGTGTGAGAGAGAGAGAGAGAGAGAGAGAGAGAGAGAGAGAGAGAGAGAGAGAGAGAGAGAATGAATATGAATATTAGGCTAAAGATACAAATCCATAAATGATTTCAGAATGTACTCCAGGAGTTGCTTGAAACAATCAGAGGAACAAATCTACAGGATTGATTTACTTTGTCAACACATTGACTATATTTCTTTAGGGGTTCCAGGAAACCCAGGTTTTCTCATACTTGGGAAGCTATATGGCAGAGTGGAAGGGACACACATGAGCTTTGGGGTCTGACAGATTTAGGTCAGAAATCTGATTCCCACCTCTGTGGCCTTAACCAAGTGATTACTTAATCTTTCTGAGTTTGTTTGCCCTCTGAAGAAAACTAGAAAAAGAGTCTACCTGTGTTGTTGGGATTGAATATACATAGATTGTCCTGCATGTTGAATTGCTTAATTCCTGAGAGCTGTTATTTTTAGCTTTGCTCATAAGAAAAGAAAACTCCAAAGTAGCTAACTGTCTTCTCTTCAAATCTCCTAAGAAAGTGTAAATACTAGGTGGTCCCACTTGACACACCAATGTCATCTAGACACCAGGGCCACACAAGGTGTGGATGTGCCCGATTTTGGAGTTCTGGAATAAAGCCTGCTCGAGTTTCATTTGGTGAAGTCTTTGCCTGAAACCATGCTTACTGGAGCATTTGGGGAAAAGGAGGTAATTGAGGAGATGGGAGCCCTGGTGGTGACTGAAACAGCTAGCTGGTCCAAGGATTGAAAGCATGTGAGGTGGAATGACAGGACTGGCTTTATCTCCACTCTGATGATGTTTCTCAAGCTTTATAGAAAAAAAAAAGAAGAAGGAAAAAAAAAAGAGCTCATGGCAACCAGTGCAGCCCATTTAATTCCAATCAAACTTCTATGTTTCAAGACCCACATTTGTGCCTGGGCTGCCTCACAGGGTGATGCCAGCTCCCTTCTGGTAGCACATCTGGCTTAGCAGCTGGATGGCCAAGGAAGCGGTTGGGTGGGGGGCTAACAAAATGTGGGGTGCAATCCTCAGCTGCCTCATTTGCTTGTTTACCATCATCTGGAGCATCTCGGTTTGCCCAGCACGAGGCAGCCCTTGGAAACTTCCTTAAACGCTGTCACCTTCCGGCACTCCAGCTGTCTTTGGAGGGGGAGAAGGGATGGACCGGGCCGGGAGCCTGGAAGGCCCGCAGGGGGGCCGTTTGTTTGGGAAATTGCGGAATCAGTGTCAGCAAACAGTGCACATCCTGCTGTGATCTTTGAGTGGGAAGCAGGGAGGAGGGGAGGTGGGTTTAGAGGCGCACCTGCTGCAGTCCCACTACTTGGCCAAGGTACTTGGCAGTGGGGAAGAAGAGGCAGCCAGGTGACAGGACAGAGAGAAGGTGTTTAATACTGTTTCTCTGAGTTTTGAAAGTTGTTTTTGGTTTGTTTTGGTTTTGAAGAAGTGTGTTGGGTAGCTGACAGCACAGCCATTAAAAGCAAGTCAGACCTAGACAGACCCCAGCTCTGCCCCATATTCACCGCCTCGCTCTAGGCAAGTGATCTACACCCTTCCAGCATGTTGGGGAGAATCAGCTGTAATGCACATGTGCAGGATCTGGTGCACAGAAAGAAGCAGGATGGCAAAGTGTAGACATTGACTTCTAGATGGAGTCCAGTGCAGTGAGATGCCCCTGCATTAATTGGCTGTGTTAGTGCTTTCCACATCTTTTAAAATGAGGATAATACATGGCGTTATGAGGTGAAGTACCTAAAGCACGTAGCGTAGCCGGGGATCCCAGTAAGTGGTAAAGAGTGACTGTTGTGTGAGAGGCTAATTGGGATGTAAGCCAAAGATGGAGCAACTAAGTCATGGACTACCAGTGGTCCTGCCATGACCAGCAGTGTGACTTTTGGGAAGTTAAGCTCTCTGTGCTGTGTTTCTTCATGTATAAAATGGGGGGGATGGTCACCCTGCTTACCTCAAGGGGATGTTCAGTGAGTAAGATGGATGCCATCTGAGCTTCCTACTGCTCACCATGTCACCCAGATTCTGGCTGACATGGTTCCTGGCTTCTCTCATTTGCTATTACTCTTGGGGGTGGTTATTGAGGGCATGACAATGCAGAAGAGCTCATTGTCCCACATTAACAGTACCCCGGGCACTGGGATGCATACAGTCCAAACCCAAAGGAAACACCTACGGGCGCTCACGTCTGTGTGTCTTCCACAGGGGTGTCCTTCCGCAGGAAAGGCCATGAGTATAGCCACTCCCACCAGGAAAGCAGTCAAACCTCCCTCCAAGGTCAGAAGAAGTCCACTTTCTCCTCCTGGCTGGATGCCCTGTCTCCTTTCATTCCCTCCAACACTGGTGTCTGGTATCAGTGTTGACAAAGTGCTTTAGACACTTTTTAGAAAAGTCCTATTGATACTAAATCCAAACAGCAAACTCCCTTGCCCCATCCCAAAGGAATCTCTGTTAATGCTTTTAATTCTGGCCCATCATGTCCATGCTTCTGCCAACCCCAGGCCCAGTTGGGAGGCCAGCACACCTCCTCTGTCTTATTACAATGCTCCCTTCCAGCCTGTTTGGAGGAATTGGCTTTAATGCAAATGTGTGTGGTCTGTGCCCAGAAAGAAGAAGTAAGATGTCAAAAGGTCACTTGCTTTTAAACATAGTCCAGCGTAGCGGGGAATTTTACATTATTTGACAATGTTAATGGTTTCAAGGTGAGTGTTAAAATAGGGGTCACACTCCAGATAAAATAGCAGCTACACACCAGTTTCTAGAGAACCCACCCCCCTGATTCACCCACCTGTGTGGATGCTTTCTGATTGTGCCAGTGCCCTTCCGGACTCAGCCCCATGAAGGATAGTTCTGGCTGCTATGACCGCCACATTGGGGTGGACTGCTCCGACGGCTTCAATGGCGGCTGTGAGCAGCTGTGTCTCCAGCAGGTGGCACCCTTCCAGGACGACCCCGCCTTGTACAACATCCTCATGTTCTGTGGGTGAGTTGAGCTTCCCATGAGGCCAACCGGTTTGCTGGGATGGGGGACTTTAGTGCTAAACCCAATTTAAAAAATATCTGAATAAGCTGGTCCCCCTAGGCCAGCCTGTAGGTTCTGAGAAAAGAGCCTGCATGACTGGGAGAGCAGCCCTTTTAAAAAAAAAATTAAATATATTCTTACTGGTTTCTGAGAGGAAGGGAGAGGGAGAGAAAGATAGAAACATCAGTGATGAGAGAGAATCATAGATAGGCTGCCTTCTGCACGCCCCACCCTGGGGATTGAGCCTACAACCCAGGTATTTGCTCTTACAGGGAATTGAACCATGACCTCCAATGATACTCAACCACTGAGCCATGCCAGCTGACCAAGAGGAGCCCTTTTATAGTCAGAGTTGGGAGGACCCTTAGAGAAAGTTGGGTCCCATCCCTGTAAACAAGGAAAGTGGCCACAGTCATTTCCTGCTTACACTGGAATTTCCCAACCATCTTTTGTGGAACTATTAATTAGGTGTTTTGTGACAATCTTTCAATGGTCCAAAGCTTGGGAAAGATTGTGTGAAACTAAACTATCAGAGAAGAGGAGGAGTGAGACATAATTAAATTCTATCTACAAAGTCCCAGCATTTTGTGCAGCTGCCCTCCCTCAGACAGAGGCAATTCCACCACGTAAAGAACCCTTGACTGTGGATCAGCTCATTTTGTTTGGGAGGACAGGGCAGGCAATGCCTCCCCATTTCACAGATGTGAAAATTAAGGCGCAGTGAGGGTAAGTGACTCCCTCAGGACTGGGGAATTGGTGATTGGGAAGATTAAGATTAGCATTCAGGCCCTCCTGGTTTTAAAGAATTTCTGTAGCGCCTTTAAAATTGTAATTTATACCACTGACTAAAATTATATTTAAAGACATTTTCATGTTATATAAATTTGGCCCATTTTTTTAAAATCCGCACCTGAAGATATGTTTATTACTGATTTGAGAGAGAGAGAGAGAGAGAGAGACAGAGAGACAGAGACAGAGACAGAGAGAAATCGATGTAAGAGAGAGACATCAGTCAGTTGCCTCACATATGCATCCTGACCTGGAATCAAATCCACAACCTAGGTATGTGATCTAATGGGGATTCAAACCTTCAACAGTTTTGGTGTACAGGATGACACTCCAACCAACTGAGCCACCGTGCCAGGTCTTGGCCCATTCTTACACAACCCTAGTTTGCTTGTCTATCCTGTCCTCTCTCCTTCCTTCTCCCTTCCCCTCCTTCCCTCTCCTTTCCTCCCCCTCTCCACCCTTTTTCTGCCTGTCAGGGAGCTTGCTTCCTTTATGCCACCAACCATGCTGGTCCCTGGCTGCAAAGATGAAAGATGTGTAGTTCTTGCCCTCAAGGATCTCACAATCTAATAGGCTTACAATGAAAATCAATGTTTATAATAATAAAGCTATGCTAGATTGTTGCTAATAATCATGAAAAGATTATTTGATGGAATAGTAATGTTATTTTATTGTATTTCATTTTATTTCTTTGCAACCGAGCAATTTTCAATTCAGTTTCTTATAAAATCCCATTTCATAAATGGAAGCTTGATCTAAATCTTCATGTCTCTATAATGTTATCATTATGGTTGACCCACCTCAGTTAATAGAGGTAAGTTCAGCCAAAGTTGTATAGCCTTATTTATTTCATAAACATATATTTGAGCAACTAATTTGTGCAGAGAACTGAGTTAGTTGTTAAATATAGGAGATCGCAGGATATGAAACCTGATCTCTGCCCTCAAAGGCGTTCCCAGTGGGACACAAGGTGATGAGCACAGAGAATAGGGGATACGGGGTCCTATGGAGGGGAATCTGCCAGATGCTCACAGTGGTCTGAGGGAACTGGCCAGCTTCAATATTCTTTATAGAAATACTATGATACAGCTCAAGGATGGAGTCACCTCACTATCTTGTCCCAGACCTAGGGTGGTACTATAGAGTCCTTTGTGGGTCTGGAATTACATCTGTTGCCTAGACTAATGCAGTAGCTCCCTAACTGGACTCCTTCCCTGTTTCAGTCAGAATTCAGTACACGTGTGTATGCAGCACTCTCCAAGCCACTATAGCCTGACAAAGAAGTCCTTGGTTTGAGATTCTTATCTAGCGACCAAGTCTGAGCTCTGGTCACACTTGTTCACACAAATATATAAATGGTAAATGGGGAGAACTAGTTCAAGGGCACTCACATGAGCCACATTTGTGCCTCTGCTAGTAATAATGATGGAAACATTTGACAAGGACCTGTTATATGCTAACACAACAGAAGTTCTTGAGTTTCATTGTCTCAGTGTTCTCAACAACCCAGAGAAGCAGCTGCTGCTTCCCCCGCTTTTGCAGATGTGGAAACTGAAGCTCAGAGGGTTTAATAAACTGGCTCAAGGTCACCTCTAAAGGGTAGTGTCATTGCCATGACAATATTGCTTCTAACTACTTAAAAACTATGATTATTTGTTCCTCTACATAGAACAGAGTCTTTATCTTATTACAACAGTTACTGTAGTTAGTAATAAAAGATGTGTTTTAATGCCATGAATACCCACAAATTCAAAATCTTGTGTACTTCATATTAAATCAATATGCTTTCTAAATGACAGCTTTATCAAAAGAATTCTTACTTGACTAACAAATTATAGTCTTCTCAATATAACTACAAATACGGTCCAGTTAATGACTTTTGGGTCATTGACCCATATTTGGCAGCATCAGTGTTGCCCTTCCATTAGAGTAACTGGACACGCTTAATGGGGAGGGCATCGAGGAGGTGCCGCACTCCATGACCCAGCTGCTATTTAGTTTAATTGGAGGGGGAGTTAATATGGGTAGACCTTGTGTTTGGATACATTCTAACAGAACACAGCCGGAAGATGATCAATCTTCCTAATTTCTTAGTGACTTGTCACAGGACCAGATTTAGAAGGTCATTAATTTCTTAAGTACAGTGTCATTTTTTTTTCTCTGCCTACTTACCCTCTAAACAAAGGCAGAATCTGGCCATATAGATGGTTCCGGAGAAAGGCTCCAAAATATCTTGGATTTTAAATGTGTTAACTCATTTACAAGCTTATCTCTTGAGCTATTTTGGAAATCAGATACTTAAAGGAGGACAGGACAGTACTCCAAAGCTCTGAAAGCATTTATCTGCAAAGGTAAGGTGAGAGGTTCATTGTGATCACATCATGGAAGGAGGCTTGGTTTACAGGCTTAAGAAATTGAGTTGTGACAAAAATCACAATGGGATATTCACCATCTCCAGCTACTCAACACACTCCCAAAGGCATTTCCTCCCAACCAATTGGGTTGAGTTGACTGCATAGCTCGTTGATGGACTAACATCTCAAGTTTTCCACTGTGTCAGGTGCATTGAGGATTACAAACTGGGTGTGGATGGACGCTCTTGCCAACTTGTCTCGGAGACCTGCCCAGAGGGAGGCGACTGTGGGGAAAGCAGGGAGCTTCCCATGAACCAGACACTCTTTGGGGAGATGTTCTTTGGTTACAACAACCATTCCAAGGAAGTGGCTTCTGGACAAGTGCTGAAAGGAACATTCAGGTGAACCTCAAGTCCATAGAATTGATTGTTCAGGGCTGCTAGATCTTCCCCCTCAGAGCTTTAGTCAGCATCACATGTTACATCTTAGAGCAAGATAAATGTGATCCTAAAAGGACAGGTTATGTTCTCTCCCATGGTCTTTTCCAAGTCTGCATTTCTCCTTCCAGAGTTCGAGAACCGTGCTTCCTCTGGGTGAACAGTGAAGTATGAAATAAATTGTTATCTTGCCCAGCGGAACTGGAAGATTTTCTGTGGAACCCTCCACAAAATGTTCAGGTTCTGTTTTCATTCTGAGTAGAAGAATCAGTGTGTGAGTCATTCTAGAGTAGCAGTCCTCAAGTATGGTCCAAGTATCCCTGAGCGTCCCTGAGGTCCTTCCAAGAGATAGAGTCCTGCCTTTTCCAAATAAAGAGAGGCTGGGTTTTCTTTGTATACTTCAACCCAAACAATATATTTCAGTAAGTTGAATGCAGAAGTGAGAATTCAGCTGTCTTGTAAGTCAGATATTGTAAAACTTTGCAAAAAACGTAAAATAATGCTACTCCTCTCATTATGTTTTATAGCATAGTAGAGGCCCAGTGCACAAAATTCATGCACTGGGCAGGGGGGGTGTCCCTCAGCCCAGCCTGTACCCTCTCCAAACTAGGACCCCTCAGCAGTCGGACATCCCACTCACAATCCAGGACTGCTGGCTCCCAGCCACTCGTCTGCCTGCCTGCCTGATTGCCTCTAACCGCTTCTGCCTGCCAGCCTGATCACCCCCTAACCACACCCATGCCAGCCCGATTGCCCCCAACTGCCCTCCCCTGCAGGCCTGGTCACCCTCAACTGCTCTCCCCTGCCAGCCTGGTTGCCCCTAACTGCCTTCCCCTGCCGGCCATCTTGTGGTGACCATCTTGTGACCACATGGGAGCAGCCATCTTGTGTGAGGGTGTGATGGTCAATTTGCATATTAACCCTTTATTATATAGGATTTTAATATTTAATGGCTTTATGATTGATATTTTCCAGTAAATTAATATTTTTAAAATTCTTCTATTTCCAGTAGGGTAAATGTTGATAGAGGTCATCCACATAAACAGGAGTACCTTGGGGCCTTCAGTTATTTTTAAGCGTGTAAAGGGATCCTAGAGCAAAATGTTTCAAACCATCGGTTTAGACTATTTCTAGGAGATTCTGCATTTGACCCCTGTTTCTGTTCGGTCTTAGGCTACTTGAATACACCTTTCTCAGAACTCATGCTTTGGGAGGTGATAAGTATGATGAAACCGTTGTGATATGGACGAGCAGTTCATAGCAACCTGAGCCTAGACTCACATGAACAAACCGAGGATAAATTTCCAAGCCAGTTCCTGGAGTCACTTTCAGACAGTAGACTTTACTGTATTTCCCCTTTTGCCTGGGACCTTGCCAACAGCAAGCAGTGAAGTGTCATGCCTGTTCTTGTGATGGCTGGGTCTTCTCTGTAATCTGGAAATGAGACTGCAAACACGCAGATCTTATGCAGAGGGCACTGAGAAATAGGGACAGGGATGGGAAGAAAGAATGTCTCTATCTTCCAAGCAAACCTTTTTATCTGGTTTATTTCTAATCTCCCCCAGCCCTTACCCTACCTCTCACACCCACGTCCTACTCCAGACATGTACATTGAATGGGGTTCCGAATGAGTGGAGTTTTTGGTCCAGAAAGCATTTTTTCATTGTGGGTTGAGATACGGATTTCGCACTAAGGAGTGGGATTCACCTGCACACTCAGAAATGAATGTCTGCCTCTGTTTCCAGGCAAAACAACTTTGCTCGAGGTTTAGACCAGCAGCTGCCAGATGGTCTTGTGGTGGCCACTGTCCCCCTGGAGAACCAGTGCCTGGAGGAAATCTCAGAGCCCACCCCTGACCCAGACTTTCTGACTGGTAAGTATGCCTCCTGCCCTCACTTACCCTGCAAACGCCAGGTGGCTCCCCAGGGTCTCATAAAATGAAGACTCTTGACCTCACTTACTTGGTTTCAAAGCCAGTGCTTTCCTTAATATACAATAAAAGCTCAGTCCTAAAACTGAACACTGGTGGGATTGTCAGTAAAATTGCCAATATTATTATATAATCATCTGTAAAATACTCATAATAATACCTTTCCTGCTAGTCTCACTGGGATGCTTTCAATCAGATGGGGCAGTAGATGAGAATTCAGAGTTCTCAGTGGATTAAAGGGTGTAACCAGGTCATAGCAGAGGCAGAGAGAAGGTGCAGGTTACTGTGGCCTGAATGTCTGTCATTGCCAAGTACTGTGGGGCAGTGTGAGGGTGGTCCAACGACCCAGGGTCTGAATCCCGGCTCTGCTACTTTCTAGCTGTGTGACTTCAGACACTGCAGCCTCTCGGGTCATGCCTTATCATAAGATGGAGCGACACCTGCCTCAATGCTGTTCTGAGCCCAGTGGCATCTTCCCCTGGCTCATATGGAACTAAGGGAAGGGTTGATGGGAAGAGGCAAGAACCTCAGGGGAAGCTTCTCCTTTCTGTGCCTGTGAAGACCCCCAGTTAGCATCTCCTGGACTAAAGAAGACATTTCAAAGGGTTCCATGGACCCATAAAGGGCAACTAACCAGGAAACCAGCGTCATGTGCTGGAAGGCTGGATGTAAGCGCAATTTCTTTACTGGCTTTGTTCATTTCTCCATTACTTCTCTTCTTACTCATTCTTTGATTTTCTTATTTTTTTACCCTTTTCCTTCCTTTTCTGAGGAATGGATTGTGCTGGGGGCAAGCCTCTTCCAAATATTGAGTTATGTTAACATTGTAGTTTAGACCTGGGTAGAATTAGAAATAGGTCTGTCTGGGGTAGTGTACATAGTGATTAATAGTGAAGGCACTGGAACCTGACAGCTGGGCTCAACTCTACACTGGCTGTGTAATCTTGGACAAGTTACTGACCTCTGTCCCTCAGTTTTTGTTACCTGTAAAAATGAATATTATCTTCCTTATAGGATTGATATGAGGAATAAATAAGTTAATATTTGTAAAGTTTATAGAACAGTTGCTGATACACAATGAGATATATGTTTGTTAAATAAATAAACCTTAGTGTTTTACCTATGGGGAGAGGAGAGGGAGCAAGAAAGAAAACAATTAGATATATCTGGACCATAGATTTCTGTGGAAATCAGTTCCCCTCTAAAAAACAACTACACACACAGACACCTCCCCCCGCCCCCCCCCCCCCACACACATAGACCTTAAAATGAAGAAAGTACAGCGCAGCCTCTGGGCATGTCCCTAAAGCCTACATCTCTGGTGCTGGGGAATCTCGATGTCTTGCTTCCACTTCATTTGCTGAGAAACATTTGCCGGGCGCCTGTAAATTACCTGGTAAAGGAGGGGTGAGATGCACACACAAATAGGATGGGATCCACACCAGTGAAAAGCCACCTGGTTTCCATTTAAAGACCCACCACAACCTCACGCGTTAAACTTACTGTGCAGGTGAGACTGTATTTGGGTCGCCAGGCTGAGAGGACACAGAGTAGTCCTGGATGCTACCTGAAGCTTTTTGGGGAGGAGTGGGTGGACAAATCTGAGAAACACCAGAATATCTTTGGAAATAAGGAAAGATATGAATTCAGTCATCAGCTACAACAGAACATTCTTTCTTCCCGTGCCCTCGGACCTTGCCTGATTTGGCATATTGGAGGCAAAGAGTACAGGGTATTCATATGGATCACTTTCGTTTTCATGGCCTTGAGAGACTGAAGTCTATGTTCCGAAGTGTAGAGGGAACCCTTCTTGACCTGCTACTTTTGAAGCCTGCCTTTGTTTTTAACCTATTTTGATTAAAAAGTGGTGCCATTTAGACCAAGAACTCTTCTTTAATGTATAAAGGAATCCATCTTCTTTATGTAAAGCCCAGAATAACTAGAAGAGTCAAAGAGATGGTTGACCAGATTTCTTCCATATTAACTTTCTAGTCGGGCAACATTTACTTGTATCTTTCCTGAGAGTCACACAGATAATTTCATATCTTGTCACACTATTGTGCTAGCATAGGTCGTAATCCCCATAAACCTACAAGCTTAGATTTTAGAGTGAAATGATCTTCAGAATCTTCTATATCAGCATTTCTAAGCATGAAAAAAACAGTGCTCCACTCTTTTTTAAAAATATATTTTTATTGATTTCAGAGAGGAAGGGAGGGAGAGAGAGATAGAAACATCAATGATGAGAGAGAATCATTGATCGGCTGCCTCCTACACACCACACTGGGCATGGAGCCTGCAACTACGGCATGTGCCCTGACCAGGAATGGGCCAGTGCTCCACTTTTAAATAAGTTCTGTCTTCAACTGTTTGCAACATCTTAGCATACAACAGGTTCCAGAAACCCCGAGATAAAGAAATCCGTTGACTTTATTTAAACCAGCAGTTCCTAAACTTATGTCCCTAGAGAATTCTCTTACACATAACAGCTATTTTCATCTTTCAGAATTTCTGGTTTGAAGACATACTAGAAAATATTGACTTGTGTGTTTTATCTTGCTGATTGCTTCCCCCTTTATCAAAATAACAGTTAAGGCTGAGCTTTACCAGCCTTTTTCATATAATAAGTTGTGTGAAAATAAATGAAGACTAATCAGATGAAAGCTGTTTATTCATAGCTTGCTCTATACTATAGAGTCTGTAGTATGGGAGTCGGCTGCCTTCACTTCTTCTTGGAAGAGACAGATGGGCAGGTGGAGGGGAGGAGAACTTTAGAGGGGAGGAAGAGAGACCAGATGAGCCCTGGGGGAGCTGTTGGCAATAGAGGGCCAGCTACCCAGGAGTATGGCATTCTCTGTGAGTGTTTAGGGGGACATATCTCTGGTTGGACCTAAGTTGGAAGCAAGAACAAAAATTGGGAATCTGTCAGTTATTAATCAAGTCCTGGGCATGGTGGGCCAACTTTTACAGGTGTTACTGTTTGGCATCCTGGACTGTTTGCTCAAGATAGTGCTCTGACTTCCTACAGATCTGATGTAGGATAGTAGACTCCCTTCTTGGGCTGATTACTGTGGATAGGTTGGTTTTCTGGGCTGATTGCTACAGATTCTGGGTCAGAGTTCTATTTTTACATATGATCTGGCCATCATCTATTTGTATTTTCAGTCTCTTAATTAAGGAAAAGAAGAGAGTGCAGGGGCAGACCAAGGAGGTAGAAGAGGCTGCTGACCCCACTCATGGGTGTACTGGGCATCACAGTCACTAAAGCAATATGAAGATGTAGAGTTCTGTGCTCTTAGGAACTTCTTCAAGGTCAACCAAAGGAAACAGACTTTAGAACTTTGGTGATAATATATCCCCTGACATTTCAAATAAATAATAGAAAAAAGCTTCCTTCCTTTCTTCTTTACTTCCTCCCACCTTCCCTCCTTCTCACCCTCCCTTTCTTCCTTTCTTTCTCTCACGTAAATCTATTCAGTCATTTTTCTTCAGGCATAGTTAAGGAAAAAATTAATGTTTATTCTGGAGAAAACATTAGTCGGAGATACGTTGTTTGAAAAAAAAGAGTCATTCATAAATGTATTCCAAATAACAATAAATTAACTCAAGCCAACTGCAATGCCAAGGGCACACTGAGAAATAATTCTATGACTCAGCTGAAAAGTATATCTACTTTAAAATATCCCTTTCTTTTTAAATAATGGAAATATTATCTGTAAGTGGGCACAGAACAACATCTGCCGAGCAGCACAGTTATGTAACCGTTTCCTTAGCTGTGCTCTGGCATAAACGCATTAAGTAGAATTGCTGTTTGGTAGTTAAGTAACACAGCAGTTCGGTTGTCTGGCTCACCCTGGGCGAATGTGGGACACTCATCCCTCTCTACTCTTCTGCATTCGTACTTCCTGCATTTTTTAGTTCCTCTGTTCTAGATATTTATAACAAAAGCATCAATTAAGAAATGTCAGGTTCACATAATTAGGGGTGATGAGTGAGGTGAGGTAGAGGTGACAATATTTTGGAAGCCATGTTCCATGTAGTGGTTTATCTTTTCTCAACGTACTTTTATACCCGAAACATAATTTTGTTCCGACAGCCTACCTATCAAGCGGGTAAGATGAATCACAATCCCACTTTCCAGATAGGAAAATTGTAAAACATGAGTTTCCTAGTCCAAAGTCACAAAGCCTGATTGGAATCACAGAATTGAGAAGGAAGGACTAGGTCATCTCAGCTGAGCCTCTACCTTTATAGACAAAACAACTGGGAACCCAAAGATCCTCTAGCCAGGTGGCCAGAGAGAGGAAGCTCAGGCTCCAGACTTGCAGTCAGAACCCCTCTCCCCCATGGCCAGCGTTAGAACACCCGTCTCCTGATTTCCTGCTCCTCTCTTGTCCCACTAAGAAACAATTCAATTAAAGGGAACATTTATAATATATTGAAAAATCTTTATTTAGTGGGCTTGCTATTTTTTTGTTATTAAACTTTTCAAAAACACAGCAAGCTGATGAACTGACTTAACTAGAGGGAACACGTTATCTAGAACAGTCCTCCACAGTGTGCCTCTTATGTTCCAATAAAATGCCTTTGAGCCCTAACCGGTTTGGCTCAGTGGATAGAGCGTCGGCCTGCGGGCTGAAGGGTCCCAGATTCGATTCCGGTCAAGGGCATGTACCTTGGTTGTGGGCACATCCCCAGTTGGGGGTGTGCAGGAGGCAGCTGATCGATGTTTCTCTCTCTCATCGATGTTTCTAACTCTCTATCCCTCTTCCTTCCTCTCTGTAAAAAATCAATAAAATATATTTTAAAAAAATAAAATAAAACGTGCCTTTGAGGTATGTGACTGGATCTTAAACTTGTAAAAGCATAATTTCATTTATATGATTTGAAAATTAGCATAAAGGTTAAAAGCCAGAGTAGGTAGGAGAATGACTGTTGTCATAAAACTTTATGCCCTAAAAGAAGAACATTTGAAAGAAAAAGTGCTAAAACCTCCTCTGAGTCTTAATCATTGATGGCCTGTGATTAGATTTAAGCAATTGATTCACTGAGTACCTCTTCTGACATTTTTTCTTTTTATCTTACCAATAATTATTCCCATATGATTCACACAAAAATGGAAGTTTGGTAATTGCACACCTAATTTGATCAGCATTGACAAGCAGCTAATTAATCCCACCCACTCTTCATCTAGTTTAGGTATTAAATTAGTTGATTATGCCTGAAGGAAGCATGGGTTAAAATGGCAGGATAATTCACTACATATGTATTATTGCCATTATATTTATACACACACTCACTATCTCCTATCTTCTAAATTTATTTTATATATGGCCATTGTACTTGTATATATACAAATATGCATATATCTCTGTATATACTTATTCTTATAATATATACATAGCAAACAGGCATAGAAATTAAGCTAAAATTGGTTTTCTAAACTTACCAGGGTGAATTTTTGTTTTTACTACCTATGGCAGCGGTTCTCAAGCTGTGGGTTGTGACCCCTTTGGGGATCAAACAAACCTTTCACAGGGGTCGCCTAAATACATCCTGCATATCAGATATTTACATTACGATTCGTAACAGTAGCAAAATTACAGTTATGAAGTAGCAACGAAAATAATTTTATGGTTGGGGGTCACCACAACATGAGGAACTGTATTAAAGGGTCGCGGCATTAGGAAGGTTGAGAACCACTGACCTATGGCCTAATTATTTTGTTTCTGTAGCATTTTATAGTAATGGCCAGAATTCAAATAGGGTGCCATTCCAAGGTGCTCAAAAAGGAACAGCCCATTATAACATCACTAAGAGGCTACAAGGATGTGTTTCTTGAGAGTGACCTTGGATGAGTAACTTGGCTTCTTGGAGCCTCAGGTGTCCCACCAATAAAAGGAGGAGTGCAAATAAAGTGTCTGTCACCGTGTCTGGCACATCAATGGCACCCAATAGAGGGCCATCCCTGCCCCTTAACTTAGTTGCACTGACACTGTCCCTCCTGGTAAAGAAGAAATAAGCATGATCAACTTCAGAGTAATTAAAACTTAAATACTGAACACAGATCAGTTAAATGGGATGGAAAAATCAATGTTATCAGGTATGTAAGCTAAGTCAATTACTGCAACTATTAAAGGCAGTAAAAATCTGGTGTGTTACAGTAAGCCTAGTGTTTTATATACATTTATTAAGGGAATATTATAGCAGAATGGTTAAGAACCCCGGCCCTGTCTCAGACGCACCTTTTGGCCTAGGGCCCTTATGCAAACACCTTCTCTGAGCTTTAGTCTCCCCATTTATAAAATGAAAATAATAATACCTATTGCACAAGAATCAAATGACTATAGGTTCAGAGGGTTTAGCAAAATGCTGGGCACAGAATCAGGGTTCAGTGAATAATATCTGTTGTGACTATGGTTCCAGGAATTCCATCAAATTTTCTCAAACTTACTGCCCCCCACACTGCCCCCCCAGTCCAACCCAGTAGGTTTGGGACTTGGGAATCCATCGCACATGCTGAGCCCGTGTTCTCCTCTGCCCCTAGGGATGGTGAACTTCAGCGAGGTGTCTGGCTACCCCGTGCTGCAGCACTGGAAGGTCCGGTCTGTGATGTACCACATCAAACTCAACCAAGCGACCATCTCTCAGGGTGAGCACAGCAGCCTGCTGTCCCTCCCACCTGCTCTGGGGCGGGAGTTCCTTCCCCAGGCACAGTGTTTTAGCCCACTGCTGAAGGTGCATTTTAAGTGAGATAGATAATCAGTTCAGTCGGACTCACCTTTCAGGGCAAATGGCTGGAAGCAGACCCTTTTCTAAGGGTGGATTAAATTGCAAATTTTATCTTGGGTCATAGAAGAGATGGAAAGGGCAAGGCAGGGACCACTGAAGATAAACACCTACTTTATCACTTTGTTCCAATTGCAAGGAGCAAAACTTAGAGGTTTCATACAATGAAGGAAAGAAGGGAAAGAAGCCAGAAAGAGGGGTGGGAGAAGGAAAAATAGAAAGTAGCTTACAATTCCTAAACAGCATGCAAGCAAAACAGATGATAGGCAGACAGATAGCTAGATCTAGTAAGTTAAGGAATAGTGAATTTGAAACTTAGGACAAATTATTCTAAAACAGAACAGTGAGGTGCCTTGTACAAGTATTCTTCAAATCTTAGTGGTAAATGCCTTGAATCAAGTTTTCCTAGCATTTGAACAGTTCTGATGTACAATTTGCAAAAGAGAAAATTTCTGTAAATATGGCCTTAATATAGGTCTATGTCTCTACTACTCTGCTTCACCCATGGACTAGGAGGACATTACTCAACTCCATCCTCTGAGGACACCTAAGGAATGTACCAGACCGGACGTTTATGCTACAAAATCTGGCTTCTCTGTGTTAGGTGGAAGGCTGACTAGATTCAGATGGTATTATTGGCACCGGCTGACAAGACAAGGGAGTGTTGTCTTGGGGTCAGCCATGGGGAGGCAGAGCTTAGGGCCAGCAGGAGAGAGAGAAAGGGTAGAGGTTAGATGCAGTTATGAAGAGCAGAGAGACATATGTTCACAAAAGATAAGGCTCTGTGCACATAGAAAGAAATGCATTAAGGGTAGAGAATATCTGCAGAGGACAGAAAGGACTCTGAACTTTTTATTTCTTATTATGAAAAGTTCTTGGCAAGAAGGGATTGGGATGGGGATCTTACTGAAGTCGACTCTGCTGGTGCAGAAAACACCGAGAAAAAACTAAGCCCCTCTTCATTCTAGGAAACTCCAGCTGTATAGGCTCTACCCAACACAGGGACTGCATATCAGGGGTTAACAGTTAGATACCTCCATTGCCACATGCCTTTCAGAATGGCCCCTGGCATCTCAATGATGTGGACTTGAGGTCTCATGCCTGGTCCAGGTTCTGCCTTTTACTAATAGGGCACAGGTGTGCAAGGCTATATGAAAGAAGGGCTGTGGAGAGCTGGCCAGGGTCAGCAGGCATTGGATTCAGAAAATTTGCTGCAGGTTATTTTTCAGACAAACATAATTCTCTTAAACAGGGAGAACAAGTCTGGGATAGGCACACTCCCACATACACACAACAGAAGTTCCATGAGTGATACTTCATCTTACGATGAGAAATGTTCTCTGCAGGTATTTGTGTGTCTATTTTAGACTATGCTATTTTTTTTTCTCTTTTTCCCCCCAAATGCTATTATTTGAGCTTGATAAAATGATTTAATGTCACGACTTACAGTTTGAGGAAAAAAAAACAAAAAACCATTGACTTAAGCAGGGGAGTAGATTTGGCAATGTTCTGCTTAATTTGTACAATTAACAACATGGCCAACTGGCTTAAAGAGATAGATAATTTGTTTAGGAACCAAAAGATCTGGTTTAGTTGAATGGAAATTCACCTGTAATCCTAGCCAGCTCTGCAACTTGCTCTGGGCCACACAGGACATCCACAATTGGGACTGAATGACCTGGGAACCCAGATGCCCCTATTGTGAGTTCTCACTCTTACTCTTGGGTGATGTTTCTCCACAGCCCTCAGCAATGCTCTGCACTCCCTCGATGGGGCGACATCCCGTGGGGACTTTGTGACCTTGTTGGACCAGTTTGGCAACCACTACATCCAGGAAGCTATCTATGGCTTTGAGGAGTCCTGCTCTATCTGGTACCCAAACAAGCAGGTCCAGCGGCGACTCTGGCTGGAATATGAAGACATTAGCAAAGGTGAGTGACAGACATGAGCATCCACAAATTTTACACCCCAAATTTTACAGCAATTCCTGGCTGTCTAGGTGCAATAGGACCAGACTTAAGGAGTATGTAGGTGAATGACCAATGTGGGTATTGCCTTAATGCCCCACATCCTTAAAATGCCAAGGTTTGGTTGCAAAAACTCAGTCTCAACATGCGGGTATTCAGGGGAAACTTTAGATTCAGGATGGTGCCCAAACTGTACGCTCACTCTGTTAGTTATTGTAGGGAGAATCCTTGAAAAGTTTACCAGCCACTCGCCATGCTTCTGCTATCATAGCAACAGCTGTTTTTATGGAGTAGAGGAGAAGGAGGTGGTTACCGCAGTCTCCCCACCACTTCCTGTACCCCACAGTCCCAACCTTCACTGACTGGCAACTCCTTCCAGCAGCTACACAATAACCCCTTCTCTCGCCCTCCCGCCCTATGTTGACACCCAGTTTTCCTACTGATGTGAGCTATGCGGTTTATGTAGCTCCAGATACCAGCCTCACAAATAATTCCTTGTCTGCTGTTTGATGGCAAATTACTATTCAGTCCAAGTAAGTGTAAGACTGGTGTTTTTCAAACCTTCTGAATTTGCTTTCTAGTAGAGGAGTGCTGCCTAGTTAATGTGGGTTCTGGTCAACCAGGACTGGTTAAGAATCGCTGTTCATGAATGTCTTCTCCTGAGCTCACCCTCAGGGCATTCTGAGGAGGCCAAGCTGTGGATATGTGAGCTGCTAAAGGCTACTAATGAAATTAGCACAATAGAAATTTAATGATCAAGAGACTAGGGACAGGTAGGCTGCAGTAGGGAAAATGGTCCCCCATGGCTGGGATGCTCTTGGTCCTCTGATCTCCACACGAAGTCCGGTTTTGTCTTGCTTAAGAAGTAGCAGAGGCCTCAGAGTGTCTTTGGCTACTTCCTTCCAGAAGAAGTAAAAGGCTTGTGTCTGGTCTGGACTTCAGTTGCTACAGGCATTCCCCATGGCCTCATCCCCACCCCAAGCCCTGATTTCTCTAAACTCAAAGACACAACCACAGGGTTCAAACTTCAGCATCTTAATATTGTTCTGATTCCAATTTGCCAATAAATGAGTGTAACGAAAGAAAATATAGATAAGACCAGCTAGCAAAGCTTCCTAAGTTTCCATGCCACAGCCTAGTGATAAACCAAAAGGCTAAACCCTCCTCTGTTTCTGTTTGCCAATAGTTCAAGGGTTGCCAGCCTCTGGACTACTGGGGATGAGTCTGACCCTCCCCGAACTCTGGGTTCTCCCCTTGCATCCATCCCCAGTATTGTAGTGTCCTAAAGGTTGAACACTGAGCCCAGGAGGGAAATCTGTCCATGGCATTAGCACTGTGCTCTACTTTTGATCTCAACCCATTTTGCCACTTAGGAGCCAGCTTTGTCACAGTCCATCTGTTTACTGTAGCTCTGATGTATACACCCCTTGCTTGTTATTGATCGTAAAACAACATAATTCACTTTCTGACTGTTCTGGCCAGAGGTCCAAAATCAGTTTTAGTGGGTTAAACTCAAGGTATTAACCAGTATGGCTGGTTCCTTTTGCAGGCTCCAGAGTAGCAAGATGTCCTTGCCCTTGCCATCTGCTAGAGGCCGCCCATATTCCTTGGCTTGCGGCCCCTTCCACCATCTTCAGAGTACATCACTCCAATCTATGAGTCACATGCCCTTCTCTCTGACGCCTTCTGACACCTCTTATAAGGGCCCCTTTGATTATATTGGGCCCACCCAGATACTCCAGGATAATTTCTCCATCTTAAGAGTCTTAATTTAAGCATATCTACAAAATCACTTTTGCCATTCACGGGTTCCGGAAGTTAGGACCTGGGCATCTCTGGTCCTAATCATTATTCAGTCTACCACACTCTGTCCTCTTACTGCTGATTCACTAACCACTCTGTACCCCAAGCATCCTCTACTCTGACCATACAAGGCTACTTGCGATTACTTCAACTTGCTTCCAGACAGTCAAGCTCCCTAATGCCACGACCCTTTAATACAGTTCCTCATGTTGTGGTGACCCCCAACCATAAAATTATTTTTGTTGCTGTTTCATAACTGTAATTTTGCTGTTATGAATCGTAATGTAAATATCTGATAGGCTATATGTGTTTTCCAATGGTCGCGACCCACAGGTTGAGAACCGCTGGCTTAAGGCCTGAGATTCTCTCCCTGCCCAGTCTAAGTCCATAGATACACTCTCGAAAGTCTCCATAACTACTGTCTCATTTGGAAATATTTTCTTGGGCTCCTCTTTTGCCCTGCTCTTGGAACTTTCTCTTTTTCTCCTTTTCCTGGTGTTTGTTCAGTTGCCTAATTTCTGGGAGAATTTTTCTCTTTGCTTGGATCCTTAGGATCAGCAAATTAGTCTTCCTGGCTATGGTTTCTGTTTCTTACTTGCATTTTTTTACCACCCCTGCCCCTGCCCCCAGCTCTATAAATCGGTATTCGCCATTAAGTAATACCCCGTCCCAGTGTCAGGCCCCAACCCTGGGTTCAGGATCAAGGTTTCCTGGTTTGGAAAAGGGCATTGGTTCTTTCCCACACATCCTGAGCCTTTGTGTGTGCTGTCTGTCTGTCTAACCTTGTCCTCTAGTCTACCTCCATCCCACCATCTCTTCCTTCCTGCTCCTCAGGAGCATGCTTAGACATCATCACTTGCACCAGGCCTTCCTTGATGCTCTGGGCAGAGTTCTTTGCTGCTTATCCTGTGCTCTTATAGCTCTGTGTATGTATCCTTTGGCAGCATTTTTCACATCTCCCTGTCTTGTTATTTCCTGTATGACTGTCTCCCATGATAGACTTGGCAACACTTTCTCTCTCTCTCTCTCTCTCTCTCTCTCTCTCTCTCTCTCTCTCTCATTATTTATTTTAAAAAATATAATTGTATAAAATAGAATAAAGTGCAAAATCTTCCTCCCACTCTTATTTCCTGATAATTTAGTTCCATTCCCCAGAGGCAACCAGGCAGCTATTTGCTACCAGTTTACTGCCTGTCCATTCTGATATAGTCTGTTCCTAGCCATTTGGAAGTAGATAGAGCAAGTTGTAGAAGGGTGGATATAGGATTACATCTGTTTTTAAAATTTCATATATATGTAGGGTGTCCCCCCTCAAATGTATACACACACTTTGAATAATTGTAAAGGTAGTGTTCATTAAAATACATTTCATTTTGAAAATTGAGCTATCATCTATTAAAGTGTGTATGCATTTTTTGTGACACCCTGTATATTTAATCTTTTAGCAGGCATCTTTTTCACTATATTTACAGGATGGGGCAAAGTAGGTTTAGAGTTGTTCGTATGGAAAATAATTCAATAATTAATAATAATGCAAAAATAAACTTTGGGTTTCACATACTCACAATGTAGACCCTGTGTAGTATATATGTGTATATAGTGTGTGTATGTGTGTCTATATATATATATATATATATATATATACGATATATATATACAAACACACACATATATATATATATACACACACAAATATATATATATATATATATATATACACACACATAGAGAGAGAGGGAGAGAGAGAGATACAACCTCAAAATAGTTTTATTCATGTATTTATATGAACCAGTTATCTGTTTGCTTCAAGATTAAGGATATGGGACAGGGAAATATATTTTTTTATTCTTAAACCTTCTGTATTGCTTTTACCACAGTAGGCATATGCCACTTTTGCAATAAAACTCTTTTAAAACAATGAAAAATATATCATGAAAGGTTTGTATTACCTTGAATGAAGACTTATAAAGTTAACTGAAAACAAAGCGCACAGTTGTCCCTACAGAGAGCTGAACTTTGGATAGAAACCTGGGAAGAAGTACAAAACCCTATGACCATTTCTCATTAATTTTTGAGTTTATATCTCTGAAAAAGTGCCTAAAATATAATTAGCATCCACTGTTTGTTGAAGGAATGAACCCTTTATTTTGTTCTCACTTCAAGAAAAACCAGTAAATAACTATAGATCTGTAGATTAGGGATGTGACTGTAAAATATTGAACCTTCTTCAAATAAGAACTTCCAAGGGATTACTTTCAATCATCCACCTGACGTGCTAAGCACAATACATTTCCTTTTTTTTTTTTTCATTCAGGAGTGGATTTCCTTGGGTCTTTCTTTCCTTTGCCAACAAAATTTTCATTGTTAGTTCAGATCTGATCTTTGCCATTGCCTGGTCTTGCCACTGCCTTTGGTGCCTATCACTGGGGTCACATGGGTTGACAGTTGGCAATAAGCGAACTCTTCTTGTCTGCTGTACCTTCTAGTGCAAAATCCACTGTTCTTTCGTTTTGCTTTGTTTTGTTTCCAGACAGTTGCTTCCCTTCCATGGGGAAAACTAAAAAGAATAGCTTCCTCTTCTTCCTAGATACAAGATGACAGTTTTTCCCTGAAGTCCACCCTCTAGCTCTGAGAAGTCGTAAGTCAGATTAGAGTCAAAGGAAGAAGGAGCCCTTCCTCGGGTTGTATTTCTGCCACACAGGATGCCGTGTTTTCCGCTACCCATCAATGTGTTTTGGGGGGAATGGAGCCTAAGACATACTCAGTTAGTCTGTCTCCCCCAGATCATGAACAGACTTCTGCTGTGGCCGAACCTAAAACTAGCTGAATCAGCAGCCAGCCTTCTGAGTGTGGCCTGTAAGCTCTGGCCGGCAGCTAGTACGTCTTGTGTATCTGACTCTGGTGCAGATGTAGGCTAACTTGCATAATTGTGGTTCGTGGCATAAAAATCTGATTAGGTTAAGGATGCAACATCGAAATCCAATGAAGACTAATAGCTTAAGTTTCTATAATGCTTTATGTTTTACGACCCTGGAGCACAAACCAGCTCCAGCAGCTCTTTTGGCTCTTTTCATGCACATTTATGACGACCAAGTTAGCACTCAAGTAGCAAAGCAATTATGGCATGTAGCTATTTCCTTTAAACGATTAATTAATTAATTCAACAAATGTTTGCTGCGGGCCTGCTACGTGCATACCCTCTAGTGCGCGGAGAAGGGGTGTGGAGGAGACAGCTGTTCCCCGGCAGTCCCAGGCAGACAGGCCTGAGGGAGGGTGAGGCTGCAAATGAACCTGGTGGCATCATAAACAGAGCCTTCGAAAGGAAACTGAGCTTTCCTAAACATATGTGCGAAGATTTAGTTAAAATCTCACATCCCCAGGCTCCGATGCAGTGGGTCCAGAGCAGTGGTCGCTGGTGAGCCACATGCAGCTCTTTGGCCTCTTGAGTGTGGCTTTTCCTCAAAATACCACGTGCGGGCGCGAACGTACAGTGCGATTGAAACTTCACAGCCCATGCGCAGAAGTCGGTTTTCGGCCTGGGCGAGTCTATTTCGAAGAAGTGGCGTTAGAAGAAGTTGGGGGGCGGGGGGGGTGGGGGGGGAGACGCGGCACAGGTGGGCCGCGGGATATGCAGCGCAGGGGAGGTGTGCGCGATTCATGCACGAGTTGAGTGAGCCAGTCAGTCAACAGTCTCATGTGCAGTGGTTAGTGCTAGTCGCTTCCGCAAATCGCGCGTGGGTGACAAAAGTCCCTACTCGAAGCATAAAGTTACCTGTATTTTTCCAACCAGCTGCAAATCCTACAGGTATTTTTGTCATCAATTTAAGAATTGTAATTATTTTGTGTTGGTGGCTTTATTATTATTTTAGCAAAGGCCAGCTTAGGAGTACCCTAATTAAGTTAATAACAATGTACCTACCTATATAGTTTAAGTTTAAAAATTTGGCTCTCAAAAGAAATTTCAATCGTTGTACTGTTGATATTTGGCTTTGTTGACTAATGAGTTTGCCGACCACTGGTTCAGAGTCCATTGGATCTATAGAGTGAGGGAGGAAGTGACTACAAATACTATTGCCAAACCGCTACCATTTTTCTGAGCACTTACTTTGAGCCAGGCACTTGGCTGAAAATGTTACAAAGCTTTTCTCACTTAATCCTCAGACATATGTATCACTGAAGTCTCACCCTCCCCGAGAGAAAGACAGGGAATCCAGCCTCCAGGCGCTTAAATAGCTTGCATATGGTCACAGAACTCACAAGTGGCAGAGCGAGGGAAAGAACACCTTCACCTATGAGATACATCGTGAATGGCTGCATGCTGTTTTGCCTGCTGATGGCACACGAAAAGATCAAGGAGGAAGGGTAGTAGACCAAATGAAAGTGGGATCAAGACCTAATTAAAACCAGGCCACTGGTCTAAGGTGAACCCACAAGGACCAGGGCCAGATATTGGACTTCCTAGTGGGTCCCCATTGCCTTTCACCTTGAGTTTTCCGGATTTTTGATTGTTGAGTGATTTTTTTGTTTTTGTTTTTGTTTTGCTGTGATCTGTTATGATGTAGTTTTGTTTTCCTAAATAGAAGCACGTCTCGGAATTTACTGTGCCCTGTATTACCTGGGAGCTTGTTCAAATGGAGATTTTGACTCAGGAAATCTGGGTGGGGCCTGAGATTCTGCATATCTAACATGCTCTCGGATGACCCCAAAGCTGCTAATCCAAGGACCACATTCTGAATAGAAAGGCTATGTAATTTAATTGAAGACCAGCAGGGAGGGGCTCCCTTATCCTCCTTTTCTCCCCTTCCCCTCCACCCCGCTCCAGTGCAGAAACTTCAGCCTTGGACCCGTGGCACGTGGCCTCCATGGGGACATCGTGGTATCCTGTCCACCAGGGACTGTCACAGGCAGGAGGACTAGCCTGAATGGACCAGGACATTTCCCTGATTAAGGCATTGATCGTTAGGCTTGTGTGCAGAATTGAACAGTCTTAAGCCCTTAGGCACTGAGAGGAATTGGAAACATGCCAACAATCAGGATTAAAGGTGATAAGCTGATATTTTAAAACTCGGTTTTGTAGGTAACACTATCCCATCTTACTTCCTCAGTTATTCTCTCCAGGTTTCTAAAAGTAGTGCTCAAGAAGCCCCTTTGTTCCCTCTAGAAACTGCTCACAGTCATAGAGCTTCATATTCTCACCTGGCTGATGTTTTAGTGCTGGTGCTGAGGCCAAGCTCCTTTCATATAACTGTGGCCCTGACAATAGTGACGTACTATCCGCAGCATACAATTTAGTAGTTAATTATATAGTATTCTAGATCATAAGCTTTGCCTTCACAAACGGATCGACTGCTTCCTCAGAGTGCTTTTATGTGTTTATTGAAAACCTTTTATATCTAAACATTGGTCTAGGCCAGCCGTCGGCAAACTACGGCCCGTGGGCCGGATCTGGCCCGTTTGAAGTGAATAAAACTAAAAAAAAAAAAAAAAAAAAAAGACCGTACCCTTTTATGTAATGATGTTTACTTTGAATTTATATCAGTTCACACAAACACTCCATCCATGCTTTTGTTCCGGCCCTCCCGTCCAGTTTAAGAACCCATTGTGGCCCTGAGTCAAAAAGTTTGCCCACCCCTGGTCTAGGCACTTGGCATATAATGGTAAATGGCACCAAAAAGTTTCCTGCTTTTACGGAGCTTATATCCTAGTGAAGAAAGACAGAAAGGGACAAGTAACACATAAATGAAAGCAATCATTCTAGATAGTGATAGAAACCATGAAGAGACTAAAACTAGGTGATGTTGTAAAGGTTGACTGGAGGATTGGGGAGCTTATTGAGATGGCAGGCACAGCCTGGCCGGTGTGGCTCAGTGGTTGAGTGTTGACATATGAAACAGGAGGTCACAGTTCTATTCACTTTAGGGCACATGCCCGGGTTGTAGGCTCCATCCCCAGTAGAGAGTGTGCAGGAGGCAGCCAATCAGTGATTCTTTTTCATCATTGATGTTTCTATCTCTCTCTCTTACCCTTTCTCTATGAAATCAAGAAAAAAACACACATAATCTATAATAATAAAAGCATAACATGCTAATTAGACCAGACGTCCTTCTGGACACCCTGCCGGACGAAGCTGTGGCTGCAAGAGAAGCCTGAGTCCTGGGTGCCAGAGGGAAGCCGGTGCTGGTAGTCAGGGGAAAGAAGGCCTACTCTTGCATAAATTTTGTTCATCGGGCCTCTAGTATATATATATAAAAGATGGTAGGTACAGAGAAGGCCTCCATGGTGGGATAAGGGATAAGTTTGATCTGAGGCCTGTTAGACAAGAAGGAGCCAACTGTGCAAAGGTGTGGGGGCAGAGGAAATAGCAAACACAAAGGCTTCATAAGCTTTAGAATTCTCATAGCTTTTAGCATAATCTAGAGCACATAGTTACTTGGTAAATATCAGGCTGGTAACCAATGTGGCTGTAGAAGAGAGGACTGGATTCTCATGGAATATGAAGAGAAGAAACTCTACACTTGGCTTGTTCTGCTTCTCAGACTCAACAAGCTAAGGTGGGACCAGTTCATTTAGCCCATATCATTTTATACAACGTGTAGATCATGCTCAAAGGGGCTGGCCATGGGGATACAGACCCAAGAGAAACAAACATATGGCTACAGTCTTAATAGTACAATGCATCTGCCTACCAGGACTTCTATTTTGATCTTAAGTTATGGGCTGAAACCCACAAATATATATATTTGTTGCAGGAAAAACTACAAAATAAATGGTGATTCAACGGAGATTTAACATCAAATGTGAAAATCTGAATTGGACATCACTTGGGCTTTTCACGTCATTTGGGATGAGTGTCTTGTGTCTTTTTTTTTTTCACTGTAGTAGGATAGGAGTGCCTTGTGTCTTAAACAGCAATGGTCTATGTCGCCCATCCTTCTCCAAGGCAGCATGTTGAGGGAAAGAGCACTGGATGGGAAGTCCATAGGCCTGGGTTATTGGTCTCAGTTGAGCCATAAGTCAGCCCCTGACCTTGGGTAAATTTCTTAACCCTCTTCAAAATAATATCATCTGTGTCAAAACTAACCTGAATTAGATGATGCTTAGAGTTTCTTCTACTTCTAATGTTCTGTCACTGTATACTCATCATATAATTTTACTTCTGATGACAGAATGCAACATTTAATTACACCTGGCTCAAGGCTAACTAGGTTAAGTCAACTGATATTGCAATGAACGAGTTTAATGTATTGTTTGTAGCAAGGGTTTAGAATCAGACAGATCTACATCAGACTGTTTTATTAGCTGTGCCTTTTGAGAAGTTAATGTAAGGGCTCTGAGCCTCAGTTTCCATGTATGCAAAACAGGGCTATGAAGACTTAGCTTTCAAATAAGGATTGAATACAATAATCTTATCTAATAAAAGAGAAACATGCAAATTGACTGTACCTCTGGTACACTCACAAGCCATGCCCACAAGCCATGCCTGCCAGCCAATCAGAGTGACTATATGCAAATTAACCCAACCAAGATGGCGGCTGGCAGTCACAGAGCTGGAGCAAGCAGGAGGCTTGGTTGCCCCGGCGATGGAGGAAGCCAAGCTTCCCGCCTGCCCTGGCAAGCTGTAGCCTCCGCTCAAGGCAACAAAGTTTCAATTATAGAAGATAAATAAATCCCAGATACCTGTTTCCAGCAAACCTCCACTGGGAGCTTGGGTGGCTGGGGGCTGTGGCCAGCCTGCAAACAGCCATCAGCCCCTCACCCAGGCTGGCCACACCCTTATGGGGTGAGGGTTCCCACTGGGGGGCTTGGCCAGCCTGTAAACAGCCATCAGCCACTCACCCAGGCTGGCCACACCTTTATGGGGTGAGGGTCCCCGCTGGGGGGCTTGGCCAGCCTGTAAATAGCCATCAACCCCTCACTCAGGTTGGCCAGGCACCCCATCGGGGACCCCCACCCTAAAGGGGGTGTGGCCAGTCTGAAAACGGCCCTCAGCCCCTCACCCAGGCTGGCCAGGCACCCCAGTGGGACCCCCACCCTGATCTGGGACAACCTTCAGGGCAAACCAGCTAGCCCCCACCCATGCACCAGGTCTCTATCCTATATAATAAAAGGGTAATATGCAAATTGACCCTAACAGCAGAATGACTGGGAATAACTGGTCACTATGACACACACTGACCACCAGGGGGCAGACGCTCAATGCAGGAGCTGCCTCCTGGTGGTCAGTGCGCTCCCACAGGGGGAGCTCTGCTCAGCCACAAGCCAGGCTGATGGCTGCCAGTACAGTGGTAGTGGTGGGAGCCTCTCCCGCCTCCTCAGCAGCGCTAAGGATGTCCGACTGCAGCTTATGCCTGCTCCCCGCTGGCAAGTGGATATCCCCCGAGGGCTCCCGGGCTGCCAGAGGGATGTCTGACTGCCAGCTTAGGCCCAATCCCCCAGGGAATGGGCCTAAGCCAGCAGGTGTACATCCCCCGAGGGTTCCCAGACTGTGAGAGGGCACAGGTTGGGCTGAGGGACCCCCCACGAGTGCACAAATTTTTGTGCACCGGGCCTCTAGTTATATATAAAGCACAGTGTCTAGTGTTCTGTAAGTGTTCAATGCGTTTTAACTCATATCTTTATTTTTTATTTTTTATTTTTTTTATATTTTATTGATTTTTTACAGAGAGGAAGGGAGAGAGACAGAGAGTCAGAAACATCGATGAGAGAGAAACATCGATCAGCTGCCTCCCGCACATCTCCCACTGAGGATGTGCCCGCAACCAAGGCACATGCCCCTGACCGGAATCGAACCCGGGACCCCTCAGTCCGCAGGCCGACGCTCTATCCACTGAGCCAAACCGGTTTTGGCTCATATCTTTATTATTAGCATTCTTTTAATGAAATCTGTAGTGCAGTTCACTTTTTTTTTGAACAAAATAGCTATTGATAAGAATTTCAGAGACATAGTAACACTTGCCCTGTGTAAACACACTCTTCACTGGAACACTGATGTGTGTTTTAGAAGTCATACATCGTCCATTAACCAGTTAGTGGATCAGGGGAGTCAACCATCCAAAAATCAGAATCAACATCCTATCCTTTGACTTTTGACCACTGTTTTCAGTCCCAGTCATAGCCCCTATGCTGGGAAATAAGCATGACTTCCTCCACCTGTATACATATCAAGGATTTTTACTCTTTTTTTTTTTTTTTGGTGAGGAAGGGGATAGGGGCTATAAAAATGTGCTCTCTGTGGAAAGGGTCCTCTGGGGGGCCCTCTTTTTGATAAGCAGCCTGGATGTTACTGCCTTTTAAGTACAAAGGACCTGTCAGGTGCATTCTTCAAAGGGGGAGAAATTCATGAGTGTGTCCAGCTGTATCAGCCTTCCCTTCCACTGTGATTCAGAGCCCCTGCTGTCTGGTTCACTGCCCGCATACAGATGCAGACTCATTCCTCCTGTGCCCCAGGGGCGGGACCCAGGCCCTACTAACAACCCAATTCCAACAGGAGTGCATATAGAAGTTGAGAGATGTCAGTAGTGTTTGTGTTTTGTTAGGCTCCTATCTTTTCCTCATTTCCATTAATAATCTGCTTTAGAGGGACACTGATGTATTCTCAAAGGCCAGGAGGGGATGGTCACATCACTTCCTACCCTGCCCCATCTCTTGCAATGTGTGACACCATGTGCAGCATCTAGCAGGCAGTCAATAAACATTGGTGAAATGAATAAATGAGTGAATGCCATCCTCTTTCCGCTTCCTCCTCTTTTTCCAAGAAAAATTATAGCATGTTGTCTATGTCAGCATGTCCCCAAACACCTTCCCCTCCAACCTCCTGGCACCAGCCCACCCTTTCATGGCCCCTCCTACACATCTCCAGAGTTGATTGTGTGTGTGAAGGTAGGTGGGTGGGTAGTGTCATGTCCAGGAGCTTGGAATTAGAAGAATAGACTACACTGAAAGCCAAGGTATCAAGCATAAGGCAGGACTAGGGTTAAATACTAGGAACTGAAATAAATCCATTTGTGGAGGTTCAATTTGTGATCATTATTCCAAGTTTCTAGCTACCAGTTAATTGTTATAGAAGTCAAAAATTGTCTTTTTTGTCACCCTTCCTATAATCAGTTTTCTTATAGAGCAAATTGAAACGTTTTCTTTGTAGGGGGAGGGAGAAATGGGATATGTGTTGGGTGTAATATGCAACCTGTGTTTAAATTGAAATAGGAGACATAAAAGTATTTGATCTAAACCCACGAATCAGCAGACCCCTTTTCTGCTCATCCGTGGGCCACTAACCACTTCCATCCACTCCTGATTTCTGCTCCTCTTTTGTCAGTCTCCCTGAATCTCCTGGACCGCTTTGGAAGTTGGTTCAATTATTGAAAGAAAAAAACTTAACAGGGAAATTTAAAAACAGGAAAAAACTAATGTCAAGGAAATCAGTAAAAAATGGATCAGGGAAGTAATTAATTTTGAAGAAAATGATAGTGGTTGACATCATTTTCAAACCTGGCCCCAGCTGCCAGCTACAGTACAAAAATGCCAATGATTAATGCTGCAGCAGTCTAAGGCCCCAGAATACATCAGTACTGTCTCGGTTACTGAGAAGAGGAAGAAGGTTTTCCAATCAGATCAGCTTTTCTCTCTTAAAACTCCCTGGGGGCACTGTGATTCTCCAGCTGATATATGACTGCTCAGGAGTCTGGGACTTGGAGACCTCAACGAGCGCCACCTGGAGGGAAGTATGGGAGTTGCTTTGCAAAGTAGTGCTGTTCATGCAGTCATTCAGAAATTTGCATTGAGTGTTCACTGTAGGTCAGGCCCAGTGCGAGGTGCCAGGAATGGAATGGTTAATGAAAGAAGGCTCTTAGCCACAGTGGGACCTTAGATGTTAAAGGTAGAGCATAACTATTTCCTCTACCAGCTTCATCTTCCCTCGTCTCTCCTTGCACTTGGCTAGTCAGTTTCTGTGGGAAAGAGGCCGTTGCAAGGTCCAGAACACACTCTCCACCTGGTCCTTGGACAAAGGGACCAGGCTTGGGCATATTCTGTCCTCAGGAAGAATCTGAGACCCTGAAGGGTAAGCCAGGGGCATCTGTGGAGGGCCTTAGGTGAAGGACCCCTTGCGACGTACAACATTTTTGGGGAGAGGAGCTGCTTGGCTAGATTGGACCATCCTGGGACACGTGGGATGCCCAGACCACTGCCTTGGAGCTTTGTGAAGGGCTGTTTTGGTCTAGTGACTGCCCACCGAGGCAGGATTAGGGACAGTACCTGCTTAACCCAGTTCATGACCAGGGCCTCCAGAGAGTAGTCGCATTGGTCTCCCCTTAAAGCCCAGCTTAACCAGGAATAGATGGCTTTGCTGAGTCATAACCATGCACGGCCCATCGGCTTGGGTAGGTTTGGCAAGGTGCAGAGTTGGTCAGAGTTTAATGCCACAGAGCTCTTAGTTGAGAGCAGTTGCTACAACCATGCAGGTTCAAAAAGACCTTCACAAGGTTTGCTTTTGCTGATTAAAAAAAAAAAAGAAAGAAAGAAAAGAAAGGTTAAAAAAAAGAAAGCATTTCTGCAGTTCAGCGTCTCAGTAAATCTGCCAGTTAAAATACGTGCTTTGTAGGTGACATTGCGTGCCAGTGACTTGGAGAAAACCAACCTCAGCTGATAAGTCAGCAGCCTGGTCCCCTTGACATCTCTGTTTCTTTGGGGTTTTCTTTCATCAGGTTGAATCCACAGAGGTGGCCTCTAACGTCACTCCTCGGGTGCGCATCCACTGCCTGCTGATGGCTACGGTGCCTCCTGTCAGTTTATTACAAGTGTAGTTGATTATTGTGGCAACTGATTCTCTGTACATTGATGTATTCGGGGCATTTATGACTTCGTGTATTTTTATTTGGTCTATTTTGCTGTAGAGAAGGGACTCTGTGGCCACTGCATAATCCCCATAGGTGAGGCCATAGACCCTGCTCATAGCGGGTTTGTAGTGACTATTGATCAGTCGTGGGGATGAGGATAAATAGGAGACGCCAGCCCTCCTGCTTTGCTGGTCTGTACGTTTTTGCACAGGGTTGGTGGGGGGGAGAAGAGGTGTTAGTCTTTCAGAATTTCCATGGTCTTTCTCTTCAAGGTTAATGAGCATGTTGGGACCTGAATAGAGCATGTATTTGCAATCATTGAGCTGGTGGAGGTCACTTAGTATCTACAGGTAAACATAAAAGCAAATTGAAACCACAGAAAACTTTACTTATAATTCCATCACCGTTTTTAAAACAAATTTTTATATCATTCTTTATTGTTCGTCACTCAGTGTTTGAGTTTCTACTTTGTGCAGGCATTCAGCAGGCGTTGCTGTAGAAGGGACCTGATTCCTGCTCTCAATATAAACAAACAAGAAAACAAGTAAATGAAGTGTAAACAGAACATTAGGAACTTTGGGCCATGATAGAGGGTCGCAGAAGCACTGGCCACTTCAGAGAGGGTGTCAGGAAGGCCTGGGTGGCACTGTGCTGAAGTTTGGATGGTGAGCTGGAGGAAAGGCATCCCAGGAAGAGGAAATGGCTGGTACAAAGTTCTGAGGTGGGGAGGCCTAATTGGGTTGGAGCAGAGTGAGCCAGGAAGGCTCCTATGGTCTGGCTGGAACCCGGAAAGTCTGAGCTGGCCATGCAATACCTCATAAACCCTGCTAGGATACTGGCAAGGAATCTACTGAGGCAAAAGCCCAGTCACATGCTCTACACTGGCTGGAGCAGCATCAAGGCCAGAGTGGACTCAGGGACACCAGTCAGGGACCTAAAATAGTGACCCTGGCGTTGAACATGGAGAAGAAAGGACAGAGCGAAGGTTGTTTATGGACCAGAGGAACTTGAAGACAGGGTGGTCTGGGGACGGAGGATCAAGGGAAGAGGACTGAGATGATTCCTAGATATTTGATTGGACAACTGATGATACTAAAGTGCCGTTTACAAATTGGGGCCGATAGGACGGAACAGACTGGGGGAAGGTGGAGAGTAGAGCTTCATGCAGCCCTGTCGATTCTGAGTTTCCATAGACATCTGGGTGGAGGAGTTAGGTAGGCTGTCGGAGATGTAGGTCTGGAGTCAGAGGAGAAGCCAATGCTAGAGATGCTAATGTGGGGGTCTGCAGAATTCAGCCAGTACCTGACTCTGGGAATGATCAAGCTCAGCGAGGGAGGAAAGCTGAGTCAGAGTCAGGACCAAACCTGGAGTTGCATCCACAGGTAGAAGGCAGAGGAGGTGTCAGATGTGGGGGGAGTTGTGCAGGCGATACTGTGAAGGACAGGCAGGAAGGTTGTGGTGAAGAGGAGGGTGGACAGCTTCTTACCCTGCTGAGCAGGGGAGTGAGATTGGTAGGTCAAATGTCATTGCCTAGTTCCCTTATAGAATTACAGAATATTATAACTGCAAAGGCCCTGAGGAAGAATCATAATGGCAGTATACATGCCAGAATTCCCATTTGTTGGTATTGTTTACACAGTCCGTATTTCCCACCACCCTGGGAAGCAGCAGGTAGATGGCCTGGGTGCCTCTGTTTGGGGAAGGTTTTTGTGGGTTGCTCTCAGTCACACTGGCTTCGCTTTGAATTGTGAAACCACAGACAGCACCATGCGGAGCAGAGCTGTCCCTTGGGTGTCCTAGATCCTCAGGATGTTGAGCCATAGGACTATTCCCCACCTGGAACATCTGCCCACAGTACCAGTGCCCTTGCACGAGGGCTGTCACACTCCTCCCCTGGTAGGCCAGCACCCACAGCTCCAGAGAGAGGGAACTGAGGTCCACACGTGGAACTGCTAGTCTGTGGCTGCACAGAGAGGGGTAGACCCAGGCCTGGACCCTGGGCTTGGTCAGTGGGCTTCCTTGTCTCAGCTCTGTGTCTGCTTCTCCATTTGCTGGGACCAAGGGGGCTCTGGGCTTGTCCCTTTGCCATCCCGTGGGGATGCCAGAACAGACATGAGCTCATCCACTCTTAACAGAGTTATTATGACTAGGCATTGTTAACATAATAGCAAAGAAAATAAAATCTGTGCTCTGCCCAGCCCTTACTTTGCCACCCCAGCCCTGGGGAGAGAGTGTCATCCCACAGTTAGTGAGCACTCACTAAATACTGACTGCTAAAGATGTATTGAATGCCTGGCCCTGTGCTAAGCGTTAGGAGTATGTTGATGAATAAAAGCTAGACCCTTCCCCGAAGTTGTTCATCAAATATGTGGAAAGGTGTCTAGTAAACCAGAATCTACAATGAAGTGTGGCATGGGCTATAAGAAACCTGAGAACAGGAAGCACCAAAGAGGAGCTCAGAGTTCAGATGGGCAGGGCTTGGAAAACCTTCCTGGAGGAGTTGTTGCCAGCAGTAATGGAGGGTGTGTGGACATCAGTGTGTGGCTGCTGGGGAGAGGATATTCTAAACAGGAAAAAGGCAAGGCAGGTGAAACGTGGGGGCATGAGAACACAAATACCTGTGAAATAGGGCTAGAGGTGGCCAGGGCATGGGCTTAAGAGCCTGCTGGCCAAGCCCTAGTCTCTTATTTTTATCTTGAAACCATTTGAGAATTACTAAAGGATTTCAGTGAAGAGAGGACCTGTTCCTATTGGGCTTCAGAAGCATCCATCTGGTCATGGTGCAGAGGATGATTGCAGGACGTAAAAGCCAGAGACAGGGTGATTGGACAGAAACATTTTGGAGGAGAGCAGGTGGGAACAGCTGAAGGTCTGGATTAAGGGGGAAGAAATGTCAAGTGTAGGGTGGATGGGACAGTAATTTAGGAAAGTCATTAGTAGGTAACTCTTTGGATGTGGAGGGTGAGGATGTGGTACACCACAGGAAGTCTCCTGGGTGATGTAAATGGAACCCCTGTGCGCCCTGCAGTGACCCCCAGTAATGGAGCAGCCAGAAGTTAAAGCTCGTTAGCCCAGACATGAAACTGGGCAGACCCAGACGCCTGAGTAACAGAACTTTTGCCTTTTATAATTTATTTATTTTTATTACTATTTCTTCCATTGCAGCTTATATTCAGTAGAGTGTTTGCTTTTTATGATAGTACAATTGTCTCTGGATGCTGACATAGCAGAGGATGCTAAAGACAGCAGACCCACCTTTCTGGGGTCTCCATCCTGGCAATATCCCACTTTTTAGTAAGCTGAAAACACACCTTCTTGAGATACAAGGGAGGAATGGGGAACCCTCATTCTCTCCTGCACCCTTATCTCAGACAACCTGTGTGTTGCCTTGACGGGGGCCCACGTTGAAGCACCTTCAACCCACTGGATTCATCCCTCTGCCCCAGCGCAGGGGAGAAGGGTCAACGGTGGCCTCTGGTTTGTGGGTACTAGTTAGTCCATCTGCCACAGTAAAATCACAGTTTTCATGGAAGGCTCTTAGGGTGGAGATGAGCTAGGGATGTGTTGAAGACTGAGAGTGGTGGGGGCTGGGACTCAGGGTGGTAAAATGCACTCATCCTTCCCACAGCAGCTAGAGGTCATGTTCCATAAACATTCTGATTCTTGCCACTCTGAACATATGTTTCCTTGTTATCTTTTAATTGGTTTTTATTCTAAATTTAACACTAAACAGTTGTGGTAGCGGCTGTGAACACTGGTGTGGGAACATGTCAATTCTGGGGACTTGGGAGGCACCAGGATCTCCTCCGTGCCTCCCTCCCCTCCCACGTCACACCTGCCTGCTTGGAGAGTCAGGAGATGCTCACCATGCCCGCTCCTGCCTATGTTGTCATGTTCATAGGTGTCAGGTTTTGGGGAGCAAAGGGAGAGGAATAACCTGAAACCCGAAGGCTACCACCAGAAGCCATGCATACTGCAGGTGAGGCCAGTAGGTTGGAAGCTGCTATCAGCAGGCATGAAATCTTGCCTTCTAGGGAAACACTTCAGAAATTGTTGAAAACTAAACAATATGTGGCAATTGGGTGTTCTTGAGAAAGAGAAAGCTGGGAAGTCAGACTTTGAAGAACTCCTAGGTCTATGATGAGGTACGAAGCCTGGTGCAGAGGGAGGAGGCGGAGCTGGGAGTTACAGACCCAGTGTGACTACAGCCTCTGAGCCTTGGTGTCCTCATCTGCAAAACGGGATCATCAGGATGTTGCAGAGAATTGTCAGGACTAAGAGTCAGGGCTGGCAGAGCATCCAGCCCAGAGTAGGTTCTCAAAAATGTTAATAATTAGATTATTTTCCCAACTGGGCCCTGCAGCCCACTAATCCAACAAGATACTCTGTGAACAATGAATTCCATATTTAGATTATTTTGGACGACATTGTGTGCTGTATTGCCTTCCTTCTTGGAGATTTGTAACACATCAGGGAATTTTAAAGGCTTCTCAAAGATTTACCAAAACCCTGCTTAACTTTCACTCTAGCTGCCCCTTCACATTAGACCTTGAAAATCTTGTTGATTGTCTGTCTGTGTTATTCTGAGAAATGCCATTAACAAACCCTGAAAACAAAAATTCTGTGAAATCTACTTAGAAAAATTCTGAGTTTTTGTTATGTGGCTTCTAATAAGGTGGAAAGTTTTCTGTTCAAACTCCTTCGTCCAGATTTGGCACCAAAGTGTCTTATTTCTTCTGAAATACTCCATTGCTTTGCCCTCATTCTCTACACTTGGTTGTCACCCCAATCTGACCCCCAGAGCTCCATGCCTGTGTTGTTAGGACAGTCTCCTGTCTGTCATCCATTCATACACTCATTCATTCCAAGTCAGCCTGTGTTACATTACACGCTTGACTCATCTTCAGCCGTTTCCACCCTCCATACCACTTCCTGTGGAGCCAGGCAAAGGCTCGCTCCTAACTGTTGCTTCCAGTCTAACATTCCTGTCTGCTCTTTCAGGGGTCCATTCAGTATGGCCCTACCTTATCTGTGTAACTGTATTTATGTAGATCCACTCTCAGCTTTCAGGCCTCACACACCTAGGTAGCAGGCTAGCTTTGTCATAGGCTCACCCCTGATCTATTGAGCTCTCACTGTAAATACAGTGGTTTATTATACGTGAACTTACTGAATTCTCACATTCTGCTCTGAAAGATAGATACCATCATTTTCATTTCCCAGACACACAAAGTGACGCATAGAGAACTCAGGTCACACGGATTTCAAAGACCTGGCTCTTAACTAGCTGGTTCCTCTCAGTAATGGGAGGAACTCAAGGGAATGGTGGAATTAATAGATTTTCTTTAGCCAGAGGCATTTAAAAACCCAAAAATACTTTGAACAGAGAATGTGAGGTTGGCCATGATGGTTTGCTCAGGGCAAACTCATTCTAGGTCTCTGTTATCACCATGTTCTCCTCTTGTAAGTCACACAGGGAATGGATATAATGTTTAATAACTTCTGCTTTCCAGAATGTAATATTCTTCCATATTTGAAGGAAAACACAGTCTTCTGGCATTTGTTCCAACCTCTCCATGGTTGTGGAAGGTCTTACTAGCCCCCGAAGTGATGGGTGTGCTTGGAGACAGCATTCTCCCAAAGTTGCTCATTTCTCTCTCCTTCGCTTCTCACCATTGACCAACAGTTCTCTGTCGTGGCCATAGACAGTCTCTTGTGTAAAAGCGATTGTTATGTGCCGGAGAAGATGGAAGGGAAGCAGGAGTTGCCATGTTCGCTCGCTGCCTAGGAAGGAAGATTCCTTCAGGTGGTGGTTTCAATCCTTCTCTGATCACCTTCTTTCTCGGAACAGAGCAAAGTGTCCTTTACACACTATCCAGTTTGTCATGAATGTAGGGTCACACTGGGTTGTCAGCTTCCAGATATGACAGTGACAGATTCATCAGTCAGTCAGCAGACATCTACTAAAGACCTGTTATGTGCCCAGCACTGTGCTAGGTACTGCGGAGAGCTCTATAGTATGATACTGACCTCAAAGAATTTGCAGTCTATTTGTGGTAGCAAGATAACAAACAATAATAATAGCAATAATGCTAATAACAGCAGTTGCTTTCATTAGACATCTTGGCACTCTACTAAGCGCTTTGCATTTATTTTTTTTTCAAGTAGAAGACAGAATGGGGCTTAGTGAGGTTACCTTATTCAAAAATAGTATTGTAAGGAGGGTGAGGTAGGGGAGGAAACACTGTAATTGGGAGAATGCTCTGATAAGGTCTGCAAGCATCTTGAGAATTAGGCAAGTTATGTCTCTCTTTTATAGAGAGACGTGAGCAAAGCTAGACGGAAGTAGGTGGGGAAGTGGTGTGAAGCCAGCCTGTTCTCAGGAGGGTCTGGATCCTGGCTCAGGCAGAAGGTGGGCTAGCGTTCAGGGGCCTGGAGGAAAGAGAGGAGCTTAACCAAAGTTTAATTAACAAGCTTTTTGTTCTGATTAATCAGTGGAGGAAAACAGTTCAGCTAATCATTTATAGGGCAAAGTAGGAAATTTGAGGGTCTATGTCTGGCCTTGTCACCAGTAAACAAAGGTAGCATCTGTGAGTCATGTCTAAATCTCATGGGGAAGGGTGGTTCTTTGCAGTAAGCCATTTTTCAGAACACAAAGAGATGACTGGATTTCTTAAGCTTTGAATAAGAGTCAACACTGTCAATTCTCTATATGAGAGATGACAAAACTGAGCAACAAAGAGGTCAGTTACTTTGCCCAACTTCACAGAATGATCAGTAGCAGAGGTGGAGCCTATACCTGGTCTGTCTCCCTCAAGGCTGTACAATCAGCCCTGCATTACGTGGTCCAAACTGTACCTGTTACTGGAGTTGGGAGAGACTGAGTGAGGGCCAGAGCAGTCACCGCAAGCTTCCAGGAAGGAGACGTTCTGGAGAATGAGCAGAAATACAGAAGACAAGATACATTACGTCATGAATTCCATTTTAAAGCTTGAAGTTATAGGACCTGTATTTCTTCTGCTGATCAGGTTGTTAGATACCGTGTGGGTTATCAGGGCAGAGCAAGGTAAAAAACAGAGGTGAAGATGGCCAAGGAAATTGGTATTTTATGACATGTTAAAATCATGTGAAATTTAAATTTCACTATCCGTAAAGGACGTTCTGTTGGAACATAGCCACACCTATCATTTAGGTATTGTCTGTGGCTGCTTTGTCAAACACAGGCAGAGCTAAGTGGTTGCTGCAGAAAAGCCTAGAATACTTGCCATCTGGCCCTTTGCAGAGGAAGCTTGCCAGCTCCTACTGCAGCTGGTTGATCTTATGGGATCCTCTCATTCCCCAAGACCCAGTCTAACAGCTCTGTCCCCAGTGAAACCTGGGCTGGTCTAACTGTCCTAATCATCTGGTCCTTCTTTGATCCTTTTTAAAAAATAGCGCTTAATTCTGTGTGTCGGTCTCGTCTCCTCTACATCCTTTGGATGTAGAATTACACATAATTTATTCTGGTGTGTTCAAAAGGCCTGCACAGCACCTTGTAAATAGACATTCAATAGTTGAGTATTTGCTCTATCAGATTGAATTGAGTTCCACTTTGGGTCTTCTGACTTTTGCCTGATATCAACCAACTATTCAATGAGAAGAAATTCCTGGGAGGCTGGAGACAGAAGCATAAGAAGGGTCTACAAAGATTTTACTCAAAAAAACAAACGAATAATGGTTACAGCCTTGAGCTGAGTACTTAGCACTATTCACACACAATTTCCACATTGGTTACTTGTTGACAACATTCCCTTTCTGCTGTTTCTCAGAGTGCAAAGTTAGATGTGCCTCAGGGACTTGGAAATGTTAAGGATCAAGTTTATCTTCCACCTTCTGAAAAGGGTTCTGTTCCCTGGCCTTCTTGACACCTGTTAAGGTTCTGGGATTGGGGGAAGGGAGGAGGTTGTATTTTGTTGGTGAGTGTGTACACATGCACACATGCACAAAGGGTCGGGCACTCATTCTGTCATGTGGCATTATCTGTTTGACACTAGACTAGAACAAAGACAACATCTGAATTGTCCTCCAGGACACTTGTTACTGTGGGAGTGATGAGTAAATCCAAGGTCCTATAACTTCAAGCTTTAAAATGGAATTCATGATGTAATGTATCTTGTTTTCTGTATTTCTCTATGTGGTTTTGATTCTAGATTGGTGGATTGGTGCAAAGGAACAATACCACTGGTCTCTTCATACCTAGAAAGGGTTTTATTTTTCTCTTTTCTGTGAAATAAGAAAGAATCTAGACATTCTAGCACTCACACCTATCTATCCTATATAATAAAATCCTAATATGCAAATAGCAGAAGGACCAGTCACTATGACATGCACTGACCACCAGAGGGAAGATGCTCAATGCAGGAGTTTCCCCCTGGTGGTCAGTGAGCTCCCACAGGGGGAGAGCCACTCAGCCAGAAACCAGGCTCAGGGCTGGTGAGCACAGTGGTGGGAGCCTCTCCTGCCTCTACTGCAAGCAGGTGGTAAGGAGAAAGGGGTCCCAGACTGCGAGAGGGCGCAGTTCGGGCTGAGGGCCACCCCCTCCCAGTGCATGAAATTTCATGCACCAGGCCTCTAGTATATATATATATAAAAGGCTAAGCCAGTAGGTATGATGCGCACTGACCACCAGGGGCAGACGCTCAATGCAGGAGCTGCCGAGCAACAGTCCTCTCGCACTCTGGGACCCCTCGGGGGATGTCAGGCTGCTGGTTTTGGCCCGATCCCGCAGGCCAGGCTGAAGGACCCCACCTGCCTAGGGGACCCCGGTCACTCCGCAGATGCCCTTCATGGCCCAGCGCCCAGTTCCGCCCCACTGGCCACCTTCTAATTAATTTCCTTTCAATGTGCATGAATCTGTGCACGAATCCGTGCACCAGGCCTCTAGTGTGTTACAAATAGTTATTTAAAACATAGAATGGGGTCACTTAAATGCTGCCTTTTATATGTCATCTACCCCATGCCAGTACCCTCAAAATAGTGGTGCACTTGGGGAGAAATATTTTGTAAGTAGAAAGGTCGACTTGGGGGATCAAAACTTCCTCTTGTTCCACTTATGTAAACTTTTTCCTTGAAGTGGTTAAAGCTCAGCATTATCACAGCATCTTTTCTACCCATTTCCCCCCTACATTCATTGAAGTATCATCCATAAATAATAGAGTTGTTTAGTTTTGCCAAACAGTAATGATGCCTAAGGAGTCTGCTGCCCACTTTTATCTCTTTTACTTATTGGGGTTACTTTTAGAATGTTTAAAAAGTATTCTGACAGTATTTATAAAGTAAATTATTCTTGCTTAGGATGGAGATCAGAAGACTGCCTAAGTCAGAATTACTTGGTGTGCCTGATGCGGGTTCCCGGCTCCTCCCCACTGACTTAGGGAAATACTGAGAAGTTCGGATCACAGAATAATAGAAGTTTAACATTTGGCTGTTAAAAGGGACTTGAACCCATGCCTCTGAATGGCTCCGCCTGCTCGGACATTGCTGGCAAGTGGTTGTCTGGTATCCACATGAATACTTCTGCTAGGCCAGAGCTCGCCATCTCCAAGGCTGCCTACCTACTTGGTTTCAGTTGTAAATTATTACCAAAATTGTCTCCAGAGGAATCAAAAGTCTTGTTTTAGCCTCCTCGCATCCTCCAGAGTAGTTTTCAAAACTTTCTTCTGATTATTCCCAAAGCTTCTCTCCCATGCCTCTAATACCACCCCTATCCTATTGTCTACTTTTCTATCCACATCCCCAACCATGCACAGTAGAAAATGAGCTTTTTTTTTCTTATTTATCTGTGTATATGAGTACTGAGTACTGTACCTGACATAATAGGCGCTCAATGAGAATTTGTGGTTCTATAAACTCATCCCCTTATCGTTTCCCCCCTTGGATCTTAACTCCACTCTCTGAGATACACAAAATTCATGTGGTCCCACTTCTGCATGACAGCCCTTCAAATATTTACAGAGAACCGCTAAGTCTGCTTCCGAATCTCCTTGTCTCCATCCCAAACTGCCCCAGTTCCTATGACACTGTTCCTATGATTCTGTCTCCAGGTGCCCTGCAATCCTGACAGCCTGCCCTTTTGTCAGGTCTCTATCTACTTGGGTCACCCAGAACTGAACCAACTCATGGTGTGTAGCTTGAGGCAGCTGTTTCTCTCCATCACCTTGCTCACCACACTCTCTTAATACAATGGGAGCTGTAACTGTTGGCCTGGCAGCATGCTCCCCTCATTGCCAGGCTCTTCATCTTAGAACCTTTGCTTTCCCAAGCATCCTGCTGTTTTTGCCATTTACAAACGGTTTTGCAACCAGGCCGAGCCATTGAGCCTCTCACACACCAGTGTGGGTGCAGCTCTCACAACGAGAGTATTATCAAGGTTGGATAGGCAGCTGCAGAGACCAGTGTCTGAGAACAGAGAGCATGCACGGGTCACTGAGGGGTGAAAGAACCCGGTCCACTCAGTGCATTTTAAACTCAAGAGATGAGGACCAAGAGATGGGGAACTTGCGCAGAATCCAAAATTGCCACCAGGAGCCACAATCTATTTGAGCTGGTGGCTCCAATGGGCAGGAAGGCAGCATAAATCTCAGTGAGGCAAAGCTAAGTGGTAACAGACTTTAAGTTCTGTTATGTAGTTAATTTGCAGAATAAATTGGTCGGGGCAGCAAAAGGATTTAACATCTGAATTCATTTGAAAAACAGAAGCTAGATGAGTATCAAGAGGAAATGGAGACATTACAACATTCCCTTGCTGGCTGGAATGGTATTATTACTGAATAATATTTTTATTAAAAATTTCTAGATTGTTTGATAGTTGAAATATTTATAAGACAGACTCTGCAGCAGCTCAGCAAGGCATTGAACCTCTCTGGCTGGGGAGTCACATAAGCCCCAGGTGACTCCCTGCATCTCATTCAGGTGAGCATTCCCCCCACACCTACTCACGCCCACACCTTCTGTGTACACGGGTGTGCAGCTGAGGTTTTACCATTTCAGAATTGACCAGGGATTTCCCTAGACCAGTGGTCGGCAAACTGCGGCTCTCGAGCCACATGTGGCTCTTTGGCCCCTTGAGTGTGGCTCTTCCTAAGCCTTAGGGGTACCCTAATTAAGTTAATAACAATGTACCTACCTATATAGTTTAAGTTAAAAAAATTTGGCACTCAAAAGAAATTTCAATCGTTGTACTGTTGATATTTGGCTCTGTTGACTAATGAGTTTGCCGATCACTGCCCTAGACGATGCTCCTCTTCTCCAGGTTTGAAGCCAGAAAGAGAAAGAGATGACTAGGCAGGAGCTGGAGCATACGGGTGAGGAGGTGGAGTCAGTGTGTAAGGGTGAGATGGAGCCAGGTAGAGAATGTTGCTGCATGGTGGTTTGGGCAAAGCTAAAGGACTCATTGGCGCCCCCTAGCTGATAAATAGTGCCACGTGCTACATAGAGGGAAGCCTCATTAATCTGAGTGTGGATAAAGCAGGAGCTCAGGGAGGCCCCCAGTGGAGCCCTCAACACTAGCAGAGGCTGAAGCTGGTGCTGGGAGTTCCCTTTCCTCTGCACCCTCTGTTTCTGTGTTTTTTCTGGGTTATCTTCCTGAGTTTTCCTGGCTCCCTCTTGGGGTAGATGAAGAAGTCGGGGAGGCACCTGCCCCTGAGAGGTGTGGGGGTGCACACTGGCTTCTCAGCTTAGCTTCTGAGGTAGGAAAACCCAGAGCAGAGAAGAATAAGCCTTAATCTCCAGGACTCTCTGCTAATGGAGATTTGGCAGTAGCAGCCCATAGGTGTTCCCCATTTCTACCTCTCAGCCTGGTCCTCTCCACTCTCTCTCTCCATGCAGCTCCATCTATGGCCAATCAGCAGGGATAACCCAGTGCATCTCTGCACTTCCAAAGGCTGTGACTCTGAATCTCTTTGTCAGGTTTATTTTGATGTTGACAAGAGGCCACACACAGCCGCTGCTGGGCCTTGGGATGCTGATGGAGCGGAAACTTCTTCCAGTCGCACCTGCACCTTGGCTGGAAGTCCAGGGGATGGACAGTAGCTCCCAAATGGCCAGCCAGTACATCGTCACCAGCTGTGGTCAGAGGATGGCTCACAGTCAATGTCACCATGTTGAAGGCTGTGGACACTGCAGTGGGTTGAATAATGTTTCCTTAAATTCATACCACCTGGAGCCTCAGAATGCAAGCCCTGCTTATTTGGAAGCAGGGTCTTTGCAGATGAATTACTTTGAGATGAGGTCATACCTACAGTGAGCTCTAAACCCAATGACTGGTGTTTTGATAAGAGCAAAAAGAGGGGGGTTTGGACACATATACAGAGGCCTAGATTGGGGTGATGTAGCTACAAGCCAGGGACCCCAGAGGACGCTAGGAATGAAGGCACCACCAGAAGCTGGAAGAGGTAGGGCAGGGTCTTCCCTCAAGTCTTTGGGGGAGCATGGCCCTGCCAGCCCCTGGATTTCAGGCTCTCAGCCTGCACATTGGAGCAATACATTACTGTTGTTTTAAGCCACTCAGTTGGCAATGTGTTAGAGCAGCCCTAGGAAACTAAGAGGAAGAGACTTAATGAGGACAGAAACCTTGGTGATCCACTCAGAGTCCCATGAAAGGCATTTGGTGAACAAAGAAATGGGACCAGAAGAGGCAAGTGAAAAATAGCCACCATGTAAACATTACAGAGGGTGGGTGTTAGATAATACGTGAACCAATTTATTGCTGTTCAGCCAAGACTGAGGAAGTGTCTGCAGAGTATCAGGTGCTGGGCTCCAGGGACACACGATGAGTAAGACCCCACCCTGGAAACAGACAAGATATAAAGGCAGACTCAGTCTGACACAAGTGAGGTCAATGCTCTGCTGGACACGGGCACGAAGGACCCATGGAATCACTTCTGGCAAAGGCAGGAGTGGAGGGCACTCAATAAATATTCGGAGGGAGGGAGGCAGGAAAGACAGATATTTTGGGGGGTGGGGAGGACAATGAAATCAGCCCAGTCTACCACACCCCTGGCACTTAGTAATCACCTCCTGATCCTTCCGCTGAGCCTGGCCTGGCCTTTGTGGCGAACCCTAATGAGGCTTTGGGTTGTCACTTGATGAGTTGCAGGCAAAGACTAGGAAGAGCTAAAGTCCCTTTGCTTCTTTCCATCCCTAAATATTTGTTGAATTCTTACCAACTACAGGGCATTGGGTGAGAGCCATGGCAGTCCACCAAGAATAAGGCAGCTCTTGCCCCAGGGACTCACAGACTATCTCAGATTTTCAACCAGTGTGCTGCAAATTTTTAAAACATGCAATACCTGACTATGTAGGAGCCCTAACCTCCTGCTGGGGTCCAGCCCCAGCAGGTCCAGGGGTCCCCAAAGGTGTGGACGGAGTCGGCGAAGAAGGAAGGACATGGAGGCAGCGTTCAGTTGATCAGCAGCCTAGCCAGGATCTCTAGCCAGGATCTCCAGCCAAGTTCTGTCTAGGATCTCCAGCCAAGTTCTGTCTAGGATCTCCAGCCAGGTTCTGTTGCTATGTTCTCTCGCTAGGTTCTCCAGCCAGGTTCGGTCATCAGGTTCTCCAGCCAGGTTCTATAGCCAGGTTTTGTCCAGGATCTTTTGCCATGTTCTCTTCACTAGGTTCTGTCTCTAGGTTCTGTCCCTAGGTTCTGTCCCTAGGTTCTGTCTAGGTCTCCAGCCAAGTCCTGTCTCTAGGTTCTGTCCAGGATCTTTTGCCATGTTCTCTCACTAGGTTCTGTCTCCTGTTGTCTTGTTACGTCTGTATTTATACCAGTTGATTCCAATCCTATCTATCTCTATTCCAAAGGTTAGGGCGTTTCTTATCTCCATTCCAGGGAGTAAAGATTATGTAGCTTAAGCGTGATTGTTTGTAGTTAAAGTGATTAACTACCCGCCTGGCACTTAGTTAAGGGGTTTTCCTTGGTTAAAACACATAGCGCCAAGAAGGGGAGCAAACATTAAGAACAGTATGCCATATACGCCAGGTCCCTTGAAACATATGCTGTGCAGATGTTTCTTCCCTGCAGCGACTGTGTCAAGCAGCAAGGATGGACCGGCTCCCGGCAACCTCCTTTCCCTTAGATTGTCAAATAAATAAAACAACACAGCAGCCAACACAACAATAGACAGCCCATGTGAATGAATCAAAATTATACCTATTTTGAGCAGAAATATATATATATATTTTTTGTTGTGCTGCAGAATTTTAGTAATTAGTTTATGTGTGCCATGAAATGAAAGAGTTTGAAAATGGTGGTCTATCTAGAAGGGCTCATTTTTTAAGTCAGTGCTTCAGTTACTTGGATTTTGTTGCTGTGCGTCTTGAGATACATGGGCTGTGTAGAGCTGGGTCTCCAAGCAGTGGTTGTATCTCTCAGCTGTCCTCACCATTTCCTTCTCACACCAAGGTCAAGATTGGACAGGGGGTCACAGCTTGACAAAGGCTATCTTTGTGTTATTAATTCCTTGGAGGTGCTGCCATCTGGCTGTTTGACTTAACCTCTTATCCCAAACGGATTTCACTATGACTGATAGAGGCTTTGGCGAGTTTCATCCATTTGTCATTAAATTAACTGTTCCCAGGCCAAAGCAGACTACCAATGCCGGGCAAAGAGCACTATGCTTGCACCAAAACCTCAATTTCACATGAACCTAATTAGCCAGGAACCTCAACCAGGCAATCATTTGTTTGATAACATGGCCATTAAGAGGAGGCAATCTTAACAAAATGGAACCTTATACTATTGATCAATTCTTAAAAAGCCATTTGGGCTGTAGGTACCATTTTATTTCTATCTCCCACAGCTTCCAAATCTGCATAGTCATAATTGATGAATAAAATTATCACCTTGGAGGCACCTTGGGGAAAGGTTTAAGCCTATTTCATAGGCAGTGCTTCATGGGACAGGCAGAAAATCGGAAAACTGCATTTTTAGGGAAGAAAAATGTCAACAAGGATTGGAGGAAGCTAAGCATTTTCTAGCTAAGTATCAATTAAAGAAAAATTCAATTTTCCAAAAGACACCTTTTCTTGAGCCTCCCAGTTAATGGCGCTTTGCTGAGGTGCCTAGTGGGTATTGATGACCGCTAATTACCACACTGAACTGCCCCACACTCAGAGATGCTGCTCATGCTTTTAACAAAGACCATCTGCTATTTCCAGAAACTTCCCGAAGAAATACCAAAGCACTAGATCTGAAGTGCACAGTTAACTTTAATTTTAGAACAGAAAATAAAGGCTACATTCTGATAAAGGATTTAAAAAAATTGTTTAATTCAGTTTTAGGAAAGGACAAGAATATAAATTCTTTGGAGTTGGGGCTTTTTCTGGACATGTTGAACAGTTGTGAGCCAGTGGTTTTCTAGTATTTAATCCCCAAAGAAAGATGTGCTTCCTCTGAGCTATGGGAGTGCTGAGTGTGTGGCTTGGCGTGGATGGGGCCCCGTGTGCAGGCTGAGACTGGGCGAAGCAGAAACCTGCAGAAGACGCAGGTGTTCATGTTTCATCCTTGTGGCCATCCTGGTTCCAAATGCCTTTCTCGCTTGCTATCACAACCACTGCCTTTTTTTTGCTAGTGACGGAGAACATGTGATTCTGAATCCCAGTGTGACTGCTGTCACCCCAGCTCACCCACAGACTGATGCATCTCCCATCTCAGCCACCTTTGGTACCCAGAGCCTTACAGGCCCAAACACCAGCCATGCCCTTTGTCACTTTGTGACATTAGTGGCTATAACCTTCTCATATTTTCTAGTCACAAAAGAACCACTGCCTACTCATCAGCACCATAGTTGGCCTCTCCTTTTATCAAGCTTAAGTCCTTTAGTCCCAAGGTAGTGAATTACCCAATGCACATTAAATGAATTTTAAAATGCAAGTGTAGGTTTCACAAAATTTGCACAATGTACTTTTGTCAGTATTTCCCTCAATCTTTGCAACTAGATGATCTCTGACCCATGCCCACTTGTACCTGAAAGCAGCAGAACCCACTCTGGATTGATGCCCCTCTTCTTAGAAAAAAACTAGACCATCTCAAAAGCACCCAGGCCAGTCAGACAAGAAAGGAATTTAAACCTTGCCTGTCCAGAGAGTACCTGCAGAACACAGACAGTTGTCATTTTGTACACAGGTCATGCTAAGTGATTTATTAATTCAAAAAACACTTGTAGGCATTCAGTAAATATTTGTATAATGAATTGTTGAATGCATTGGGCATTCGACAATGTAGGATATTACAGTGAAGAACGAGATGTAATTTCTCCCCTCGAGGAGCCACCATGTGACAGGGTGGCTGGGGACAGGGCACGTAAGTAGACAGGCATTGCGAGAATAATTAAATTTGGAGCATACTCACTATGTCTGGGGCGCTGCTAAACTCTCTTTATGGAAGAAACCATTCATCTTTACCACAGCCTTACTAAATCAGATCAGTTATCTCTATTTTATGTATGAGAGAGCCCAGGCCCAGAAAGGTTAAGAAACTCGCCTTGAATTACACAGCAAGTGGGAAGGTCAGAAATCAAACCAGGCAGCCTGAGACCTCACACTTTAGACTGCATTGCTCTGGGGCAGCAGTGGGGCAGCAGAGAGGTGAATGGCTGGGGGTAAAGGATGTGCTTAAGGAGCCTGGGTGATTGACTGGGAGAGCAGGACAGAACCAGCAGTGCAGCCACGATTTCTGCCTCAAGCACCTAGGAAGTCGGTACCTTTGCTGAACTGGGACCTGCAAAGAGGACAGATGCTGGGGCGAGTGTGGAGGGGATGTGGACGGCAGTTGGGGGCACATTGATTGAGGTGCCTGCTGGACAGACATAGAGTGGATTTCTGGACAAGCATGTTAAGGTTCTGGTAAATGTGGAGGAGATGGGGCTGGAGATGTGGAGTTGGCCACCATCAGAATAATGCTTTGTTCCTTCTGCTTGTTTGAAGCTTGGGTGAGGGGCTAGACTAGAGACTGTTCACAAATGCTTTGGTTTTATTATGTTTGAGTGCTTTAAAAAAATTGAATCTCTTACCATGACTTAATATATTCCCCCCCTTTCCCCTTCAGTATATATATAGAGAGATGGATGGATGGATGGATGGATGGATAGATAGTAGGTAATAGGCAGATAGTAGATATAGATGGGTTATAGATAGATATGGATCTACACATCTGAACTAGGCAAGGTGTCAAAGATAAGGAAGACACAGTCCCTGACCTCAGGGTGCTCATTATCTCACAGAGAGACATAGAGGTGGAGAGAAGTGACTGGTTCATGCCCTATCCTTTTCCTCTGATTATTAATCCACTAGAGCAGTGGTTCTCAACCTTCCTAATGCCACGGCCCTTTAATACAGTTCCTCATGTTGTGGTGATCCTCAACCATAAAATTATTTTTGTTGCTACTTCATAACTGTAATTTTGCTACTGTTATGAATCGTAATGTAAATATCTGGTATACAGGATGCGTTTTCATTGTTACAAATTTAACATAATTAAAGCATAGTGATTAATCACATAAACAATATGTAATTATATATGTGTTTTCCAATGGTCTAAGGCAGCCGTGGGCAAACTACGGCCTGCGGGCCGTATCCGGCCCGTTTGAAATGAATAAAACTAAAAAAAAAAAAAAAAAAAAGACCGTACCCTTTTATGTAATGATGTTTACTTTGAATTTATATTAGTTCACACAAACACTCCATCCATGCTTTTGTTCCGGCCCTCCGGTCCAGTTTAAGAACCCATTGTGGCCCTCGAGTCAAAAAGTTTGCCCACCCCTGGTCTAAGGCGACCCCTGTGAAAGGGTCGTGCGACCCCCAAAGGGGTCGCGATCCACAGGTTAAGAACCGCTGCACTAGAGGCCGGGTGCATGAATTCATGCACCGCTGGGGTCCCTCAGCCTGGCCTGCGGGATCAGGCCCAAACTGGCTCTCCAACATCCCCCGAGGGGTCCTGGATTGCAAGAGGGCACAGGCCAGGCTGAGGGACCCCACTGGTGCACAATCAGGGCTGGGGAGAGATGCCGGAGGTTGGCCAGCCAGGGAGGGACCGTGAAGTGCTCCAGGGCATGTCCAGCCCATCTTGCTCAGTCCCGATCTGCTGGATCCCAGCAGCAAGCTAACCTACTGGTTGGAGTGTCTGCCCCCGGTGGTCAGTGCACATCATAGCGACTGGTTGAGCGGCCTTAGCATATCATTAGCATATTGTGCTTTAATTGGTTGTATGGTCGAGTAGACGACCAAATACTTAGCATATTAGGCTTTTATTATAGAGGAGGATTATACTCTATTTTGCTCAGAGTGTGTGTCCCTTGGCAGGTCTGGAAGTTCAGATTAAGTCATCCAGCGTCACTGAATCTCCCCTGAGACTAATTCCACCCGGACAGAAATATGACTTCAAATGACTGAGGACACCTGTGTGAACCATGAGGGGTGGGGATGGGGGTAGCACCTGCAGTGGGGGTGTTGGTGGGCTCAGGGCTCAGTGTGCTGTGGCCGTGTGCTGTTTGCTCTGTGTCAGACTTTCTCTCCTGAGGATCCACGCCATCTCCGGAAGCTGCGCTCTGACTAGCTTGCATCTGATTCCTTGCTGCCTAATGAACTGCCTCTGTAGCTCTGGCTGTGATGTCATTAGCATCGCATTGCCTTGGGCACCAACTTGGGAGAGAGATTCTTACAGCAGCCCCAGAAACCTACAGGAATTGTACCAATTTACTTCATAACCACTCATTCACCTTGGTGGCCTGTCAGTTCCCACCAGCACAGCTCAGTTACTTTTATCATCCTGAGTCCAGGTGGGTCAATATGTACCTGCCCAAGGCCCTGGGCACGGCCACAGTGAGATTTTGAACATCGGGAAGGCCAATATTCTCATACCACGATATTCTGTGGGGGAAATTCATCCACTGTGTGCCGTAGGGTACAGATTTAGCCTCAAGCAAATGGCATTTATTTATAGCAAACTGTATTTTCAGAATGCTTTGCAGTTTGGGGGCTGTGAACTACATTTCAGGTTGGCTCTTCTTCCGCTGGTGAGAAACCTGAGTCCCCTGGCTGGACCCCAGTGCCTCCCCTGTGAGCAGTGGGGTGGGTTCTGCAAACAGGTGAAAGGAAGCCACAGCCACACCCCGTATCCTCCATCAGAAGGCACCTAGGCTAATGGTAATCTTTTAAGACCTTATTTCTTATGTCCAGAGACTGCACTTGTTGAAATAGAATATTCATTTTATTAAGAAACACTGTAGTGTCAAATTACTAGAGCAGTTCTACCCAGGATAGAGAAGGTGGAATGGGGGCAGAAGCACCCAAGGGCTGTAATTGGAGTGGACAATAGAACCATAAGAAATGGGGTGGAGTCACCTCCCTACCACTCTCCATAGACAGACCCCTCTCACACCCATGCCAGCATGAGGGGAGGTAAAGCAAGTGTCAAAGATCAGACTCTGCTGAAGCTTTTAGGATTTGAACGAGCTTCACTTGCCACAGATGTGATGGCTGTAAGTGCTCTCTTCGGGCAAAGGGAGATTTATCTGGCTTTCCACCGGACTCCATCATTTTAAGGAGTATTTCCCAATTGTATCTTTAACCGCGCATGGAAAATGCATTTCCTCCTTGAAAAATCTCTCACACACACATCTCTATTCTTTGCCGGAGTCTTTCGGGAGTTCACTGCTCATCACTTCTGTGTAAATCCAGCTCCTCTCTAGGCAGTGCCATCCTGCCTGATGTGGGGACTGGCAGGGTGATTAGTCTTGGTCTCGGGTGGGGTCCGCTCTTCTGGACTGGTGTATTTTCAGGAGAAGGCAAACTTGATTCTGAATTACAACAAGAGTTGGGTGGCTTCCCACCATATTCTTTTGCACCCTCCTTCCCTTGTCTTTCTTCTCCCTAGCCTTGCACCTGTCCAGGACTAAGGGGGGTGGGGAGAGGGAGTGCTGTATCTTGATTTTTAAAAATTTCATTGAATTTGTTGGGATAACATTGCTTAATAAAATTATATAGGTTTCAGATTAGCATCTCAATTTTAATTTGGAAAGCCAGAAGACAGCAGCAGAGGGAGCAGCCCCTCAAATGTTCACAGCAATTAAAGCCTTAATGATAGATTGCTGGAGGGCTGGAGGCTGTCACTCAGCTCCAGATTGTGTGAGGTCGCAGTGCCCTCTAGTGGCTGCACTTGGGGTCACCGTGCCCTCTAGTGTCAGACCTGAACATCCTGAATACTGACCCAGGTTCTATACAAGGATATGGATGTAGGAGGTGAGGGGCATTTCTGGGTATTTGGGGATTGAAAAGGTATTTCACGGCATCTTATTCTTCCCCTAAAGCAAATTATACTCCGCGTGAATAATGTTGAGGGGGATTTTTATTTTCTCCTGTAGTTTTGTTTTCCCTTGATTATCTTGTGTCTCTCACTGTTATTTTTCTCCTTAGGATAAGTTGGATGGAATTGTTTTACTCATTAATGTTGTATTAATTGTTAGAGAAAAATTTTGCCACTACAGTTTTTTTTTAAGTAGCCATGTGTTACTTTTCCATAAGTTTATTTTCTGTGATGCCTAAGTGGTCACAGAATGTATCACCATTTGTTTCCTCTCACAGAAGTCATTTTCGACTTGCTATCACCACCTAGTGGTCACTTTGTAGAAACCTTTTCCCAGCCTCTGTGTTGAAGACCTCAACCAGGAGGGCTGTGGGCTGATCTTGAATTGCAATGCATCTGATTCTAAGGGGCCTGAGAGCCAACCAGGAGACACTCCAACTCTCTGGTAAGGCTGGCAAGGCAAAACTTTAAAACTGTTATCTTGAAAAGAAGCACTGTATCTTTACTGTTCGTTTTCAAAATTTCACTCCCCAAATGAATGAAGGCCTATTTTTCTAGAAATAACATCAAGAATTCAAAAACTTATCCCACCCCCACTTACTCTTGCCAGGAGCTGGGTGAGGACTTTACAAACACTCCCAGCCATGAGTTGCAAAAGCCTGAATGTCAATCAAGATTTACATGTTGCTTGGAGTGACTTTGGAGCTAGCTGGTGTGGGCTCCTGGGTCTCCTACTTAATAACATCAGTCTTGGATTTGGTGTGTGCAGGAATGTAGTTCGCTAGAAAATCCAGGAAGGGCTTGAGCTCAACTCTAGATCCCTTATTAAACCAGATGCAGATGTGAAATAAATTATATCCTACATTGATAGTCACTAAGTGAGCCCTTTGCCTTAGCATGCACGAGGAGCCCACCTCCATGGAGCTGCGGGGTGGAAATGCCTCATCTGCATAATGGAGATGCTCATCTGCAAAACAGCAGTGCTGCAGTGCCTCGTATCACACAGCAAACAAGAGTGGGGGAGAGCACTGCCTGGACCCCACAAGAGAGAAGTCTGCTGTGAAGTCAATGAGTCGTATCTTGCAATCACCTTCTGGAACCACTTTGCAAAGCCTTCCAACCAGATCCCCCAAAGATCTGGCCCATCAAACATTGCATTCTCGTTGTGTGTGAGGACAGAATGGATGGTCTATCCGCCCATTGTTTCCAAAAGCCCAGTGACCTCCCTGCACCTGTTTCATGTTTGGGGCTACAAAGGGTCAGGGAACTCTTAAGGAACTAGGGCTTTTTGCCAGCAGACTCTACTTCCACCTCCCATAGAATTAATCAGTAGAAAATCATGAAGCCTTGGAAAAGAAATACCAAGCAGTGCTTTATTCCACGGGGGACAAAGTATTATTTTTTGGTAGGCATTTCCAATGTCACCAAAAATAAACCAAGAGCCCCCCAACTCCCTTTTACTTATCGATCAGTGTGGTATAGACCCATTTCTCGGGCTTTGGAGTGAAAATCTTTTTGAAAAAGTCAAACTTCCTTCCACATCTTCATTACATTAATAATGAAGCTGAGATGTCCTATGACAAAATTGGATTCAAATTTCAGATCTCACAATACAGTAGCTGTGAGCTTAAGGCTGTTGGCCTGAGTTATCTATAAAATGGGTGTAATGATAGAATTCCATGCAAAGAGCTGGTGTAAAGCTGGTTATGATCAGATATCACATTCCTGGTATATACAGGCTCAGTAAAGGTTACTGATGGTTATGGTTAAAACTATGATGATGATTATGCGCATGCACTTAGCCACCATCATGTGCTTTAAAATCATTCTGACCTTTATTCATTAGCAATGCTAGAGGGAGTACTGTTCAGGCCTTCATTCTCTGGATGCAGAACTGTCACTGCTGTTCCTGCTTGCATTATCGATGGCAGTCATAGACCTGCACACAAACTGCAGAAGCATCCCCAAGAGGATCAGTGGGGCTGGTGCTGCTCAGCCAGGAAACAGCCTGCTCTCCCAGTGGGGGCATCTGGGAGGAGGGGTTTCCCAGATTGAGCCAGATGACAGAATCACATCTTACCCCTCAATGACATTTCTGGACCTCTCAGGGATTTGACTCCGGTGCTCAGGGCCATGAGGCCATGCAGTTCTTGCTCCCCCCTCCCTCACTGTTCCTTTTCCTTCTGTCTGGCAGGCAACTCCCCATCTGACGAGTCAGAGGAGCGGGAAAGAGACCCCAAGGTGCTAACGTTCCCAGAATACATCACCAGCCTGTCGGAGTCCGGCACCAAGCGCATGGCAGCTGGAGTCCGTATGGAGTGCCAGAGCAAGGGACGGTGCCCCTCGTCCTGCCCCTTGTGCCATGTGACATCCAGCCCTGACACCCCTGCCGAGCCGGTCCTGCTGGAGGTGACCAGAGCAGCCCCCATCTATGAACTGGTGCCCAATAACCAGACCCAGCGGGTAAGAGGCCTGAGACTCTTGGTTTAGGGAGGCAACAACAACAGAAGGCATTGCCGATGGCTCAAGGAAGTGACAGGTGCAGCTGAGCCCATGCTAGACTATGGATAGTGAGACTTTTTGTTTAGCTAATATAAGCACCTATTTTCTTATATTTGCATATTAGTTCAAGTCAGTGCATTCACAACTCCCATAGTAATGACTCAGGAGTCACAACTGAACATTCAGTAGGGCTTTGAGCAACAGGGGCTGGAAGGAACAAGGTAGATGGGGAGGCATAGCGGTTTGCAGTCACCAAAGTAATTGCTCAGAAAGCCTCGGGGGACAGTCCTTGGAGGAGTTCAGTTCTGCCTCCTGTTTGCTGCTGCAGTGAGAGTAGCAGGAGCACATTGGACACCTGAGCCTGAAGGGGGTGTTTCTCACCCACCACTCTGACTCAAAATGCCATGTCCATGCAGAAGTTCCTGCTTTATATTATGGTGCAGGTCATGACATCTCCCAGCCACCCCTCCATCTCCTCTGCTTCTCCCTTTCCAAAGATGCTCAGGGAAAAAGCAGGGACCCAAAGGGATGAGTGGGGAAAATGTGACCGAGGCAGTGACTTAGCTCATTTCCTCTCTCTGTCCTCCTCAAGGTCATAAAGGACAGAGTGGGACAGAACAGACACAAAAACAGCAACAACACAGACAAAAATAAAAACCTGAAAGCTTAGGGTGGGGACTTCTGAGACTATAGGCAAAGGTGACCTTGGGGACAACCCCTAGTAGCGTCTCAGCAGTGAGCCTCTTACCTGCCTGAGAGGTGTGCCCATCCAGATGGGGTGATAATTGCTTTCTCTGTCCTCTTTTGAGGGACACCTGGTGTGTCACAGTTTCATAGGTGGTGTCTAAGCCAACAGGAGGGATTTTATGTGTGTGTTTCTCTCTCTTACTAGTGTCTGCCTCTGCCACAGATACTTCATTGAGTGTTTGAAAATAAGGTTTGTCACAGGAACAAAAAGATAAATTGTTCCTTCGGTTTACAAATTCCTCTTCTGTTTGATAGAAGTGACCATGGGAAGAGTAGTGGGAGGGAAGAGAACTCTGGCAAAGGGCTTGAGAGGATGAAAGAAGACCCAAAGGAGACCCAAAGCCCAGAGTGACAGTGGCTCTAATCCAATGCCCAGCCCTGCCTTGCTTTGTCTTCTGGCAGGTTGAAGAGGGCAAATACGGATGCACAGAGAGGCATTTGAGAAAGAACTAAGTGCCTCTGGGCAGAGGGAAGAGTGGTAAAGGCAAGTCCCCCTGACTCTCTGGTAAAGAAGGCATTGTTGCTGGAACCCAGGTGTGAAATGATGGAATAGAAAGGAGATAGCAGGTGGAATAAGACTTGCTTCCAAGGTGTCAACCACAGGGACAATTGTGATGCTAATGCAAGATGAGCCCCAGAGGTCCTGGGAGGTCTGGGCTTCCCAGAACAATCTCCTGGGAAGAGGTGCTACTGACTGGAAGTTACTTAGGAGCAAACAGAGCTTTGATGTCCCTTGATTATGGTAACTCAGCCCTGGATCCCCTCTTTGCCCTCTCTTGCAGCTCTTGCAGGAGGCCACCATGAGCTCTCTGTGGTGCTCCGGGACTGGAGATGTCATTGAGGACTGGTGTCGCTGCGACTCCACTGCGTTTGGGGCTGATGGGCTCCCCACGTGTGCACCTCTGCCACAGCCTGTGTATGAGTCCCTTTCTTTGCCTCCCTCTTGCATGCATGCCTCAGCATTATTCCTCAAATACTTATTAGAGAAGGTCTACTATTAGCAAAGCTATGGGCTAGATGCTGGGAAACAGAGAAAACCATGATGCTGCACCTGCCTTCGGGGAGCTTTTAATATTCTAGGGGAGGCAGGTGCACAAACTGTAATTGTAGGAGGAGTGGTTTGATAATAGTTATAGGAGACATGTAAGTGAAGGCTTCATGAAGGAGGTGAAACTTGAATTTCTCCTCGAAGGTGGAGAAAGTCGGACAGCATGGCCAGAAGGTAAGGGGAGGAAGTCAGGTCTATAATGAGGCCACTGGTGTGGGTCTGTGGAGCAGTTAAGTGCTGTTATCCCTCCTCTCCTTATAATAGGTAAGGGAATGGGTTCGTAAAGACTGGAATTTCCCAAGTTGTAGAGCAGAGCCATGGCTAAGAGGCCATGATATTAGCCATCACAGCGTGGAGAGGATACAACTGAGAGATGACTTTGGGTGAAACCAGTGGAGCTTTGGGCTGACTGTGGGTGTGAGAAGGAAGGAGGAGTTGAGAATGGACAGGCTTATGACCTGGGTGCCTGGGAAGATGAATAGGCCACAAATGAGAAAAGAAGCATCAAAGAAGAAGCAAGTGTGAGGAAGAGGCTGGTTCTGTGGGGGCCTGCCTTGGAGTTACAGGGGGGAAGTTCTATAGCGGTGGCCAGTGGTCAGAGGGAAAGATAGTTTGGAACTGCATAAAAAAGTAACCACTAGAGATAAAACCGAAGCAAACCCAAAGAACTGAAAGATGGAACATAGCTCTGAGAAAGAATGCTCCAGAATAAGTATCAACTGGGAAGAGCAGAGGGTCAGGGATGAACATGGGGGTTCTGCATTTGAGGGGTGAATAGAGTACAGAGTGCTGCAAAGGTGGCTGAGAATGAACATGTCCAGTCTCCTGTCCCTCACAGGAAGGCTGCACAGACTGGCTGAACAGCCTGTGAATCCTGAGGGGCTAGGGCCCAAGGCAGGACCCCCTTCTAGTCTCTGCTACAGCATCTGCTATTGGAGTGGAGCATAGAATTATCTTGTCTAATAGGGAGTGCTGGTAGGGCAAGCTGGAGGAGCATGGCCCATGGGTTGGTTAGGCAATGAAAGCGGAGTGAGGATCAGGACCTACGGTACCTGCAGGGCTGAGTCGGCAGGAGCAAGATGGCAGAAGAAACCAGCAAGTGCCAGGCTGGTCTTGGTGAACACTGCCCTCTGCCTGTTACATGGATGTGCAGGTGGGCATTAAAGGGCCAGGACTGAACAGGAAAAGAATCAGAGGGCAGCACAATGGTAGAGTGTCATTACAAGCCAATGTCTTCTCTTGTCCACAGGCCTTCCTTATGTAGTTTTAAATGCACCAGCCATTGGCTTCCTGCTCCTTATTGCTGTAACTTGGACTTTTAGAGTCAAAATATAATCAAGCTAATTATTAGTAGAGGTCCTTCATTTTGGTAGAAAAGGAGATACTAGAAGAAGATGGTGCTTCCAGACTGATTCACCAACTAAGAAATCTGCCTTTGACACGTTACACTGAATCCACCAAACAGTTATCAGGGACATAAGATCTAACCATTAATGTCTTAGGGCTGGTTTCATTTGTAAACCTGCATTTACTAAATGTCATAGACAAAGATCAAATTGGGCTGAATTTTCAGCAACATCTATTAGGGACTTCACTTCTATTAATTCTAATCAGTAGCAGACCTAACTTTCTTGAATTTTTGTTGGTAGTGGGAAATAGAAAAGCACTTTAGCTTTCCACACGTCTGTGTAAATCTCACACAACTCCTGTTTCTCAGTAGAGGCCAGCCTTACTCCATGTTCTCACAGAATCTGAGTTCTCAGAAAGGCTTAGTTACTTGCTTAAGCCTCCTAATGCTTTTTCTTCAAAATAGCATTCTGCATATGACTCTAATTAATGAATTTGTCAATATCTTCACTGTTTTGGGTCTATTCCATCTTTAATGTCATATGCAAACTATGCACTTCTCATAGGAAGCCACTAGAGAACATCTGTTTCGCATTATTTTCCCACTAGCTGAATTCCTTGCTGTTGCTCCCACAGCCTCCTGTGATTTCTTTTTAAAGTTCTTATCACACATTGTTATCATCACATGCATAACTATGTTTGTCTATTGACCACCCCATAAAAATAGGGGCTGGAGCTGGTGTGCGCACCTCTGCGTCTTTAGCACTCACCAGGTACATTCTTATAGGTAATGGGTAAATTAGTAAATCATTGCCGAATTGAAAATGAACATTGCTTCAGTGTGATACTCTCACAGTGCCTTGCCAAGTTGATCCTTGAGACCAGTGACGGGCATCTGTGAGCCGAGTAGAGGCTAGAGGACCAGGATTATGGGGGTGGGGGGGTCATGAGATATGGGAACCAAGGATGGGGGTGAATGGCAGGGATACATGTGAGGGAGCAAGGCTGGAGTGAGCAAGAACTGGGAAAAAAGCCCAGAAGCCAGTGGTCTAGGAAGAAACAGGGAATTGGAAGCAATTGAGAAATCTGAGACCCACACATGAAGGCAGAACAAGAAAGGGAATTGAAACCACGTGGACCATTAGGAGATTCATACCAGTGAATGTCAGTAATGGTTATTGAGTGTCTGCAACATACAAAGAGGTATGAGATGGAAAGGCAAAGAGTGGTCAAGATGGACAATTTACACAGAATGAGGAGACTATGAATTGGGAAAATCAAGAAAAGAATGGAATCAGAATCAGGATACCTATAGAAACCCAAGAACAGACAGTGAAATGAGAACCTGAGTTTGCAGACAGAGGACATCAACCTGAGGACAACTTGACTGGTGGCCAGCTTTCTCTTGCCCAGCAAAGCTCCTCACAAGCATTACCTCCAAACCCACAAGCTCAGAAGACCCACAAGCTCAGAAGGCCTGGGGAAGAAAATACGTTAATTCCCACAGCAAGAGGCGAAGCTTGGGTCCCACCAGCAGGGCAGATCCTGACAGCGCTACAGAAACGGAGCTGACCACAGCCTTGATAATGCAGGCTCTCCTAGCCACTGCCTTCAGTGGGCCTGGATCTAAGCATTATAGGCACATTCTCTTACTTTTTCAAGAGCAAATCCAGACATTATATTTTCAAGCTCTATCAAGGGCTACTCCAAAAGCCCAGTCCCTGACCGTTTGAGATACAGGCACTCATTCATCTTTGACTCACCTACTTATTTAATTACAAATATATGTTGAATTCCTAACGTGTAACTGGCACTTAGATGAATAAAATATAGATATCAAGGATCTTCCGAAACTTGACTCTCCAGTGAAGGAGACAGGCACTCAAAGAGATCGTTGTAGTGGTTGGTTAAGAAAAAGGTCAGAAAGAAGAATTTATACTTGAGAAGGGGCCAGTGGTGGTATAAGAAGAGCCCGCAGGTCTCAGCTGTGTCCCTGTGTCACGTTTCCTCTTCTCTGCCCTCAGGCTGCGGCTGTCCACGGTGCACGAGCCCAGCAGCACCCTCGTGGTTCTGGAGTGGGAACACTCAGAGCCTCCCATCGGGGTACAGATTGTAGATTACCTCATCCGTCAAGAGAAGGTCACCGACAGGATGGACCACTCCAAAGTGGAGACTGGTGAGCATCTCCCACCACTTCCTGGACCCAGGGTGGGAAGCAGGAGAGAAAAACGCCTGCCTCCTGGCTCTGCACCAGGGTCCCAGGGCCCCAGGGCAATTCCGGAGAGGCCTGAGCAGCAGTCATCTTGTCCATTTAAGAGTGTTTGCCTGGTGAGCATCTGACAAAATCTTGTTTTGATTTTGTTTTACTTTTTGTTTATGGAAGAGGTGTCCATTTCGTTGCCTCTAGGCACACTCACAAAGAACTAATGATACAGCACACTAGTTATCCTCACCCATAATTAGAAAACAATTCTGTGCTAACCACTGCCGTGATTACAGAAGAAAAGATTTCTCTACTAATAAGGCAAAAGCACATGTGGACAGATTCGCTTACCCATGTCTTGTCCTAAAGCAAACTCTGGTTTTGCTAGGACCAGCTAGAAGAAGAAAGTCTTAGAGTAGTGGAATCACCTCATGAAAAAATGTTTCATGCCTCACTATTTCACTGTCCACATAGAGGAAAGGTCAAGGTAAGTCATTCCTGAAACTTTCACATGAGTGTGGTCACCAACAGGATGGTAGCATCCACAGTCTAACTCAGGATAAATATCTTCTGGCAAAACTGTCACTGAGGCTTAGAGACAGTCAGTGTCCTCAGGCACAGATTGCTGTCCACTGCTTCTTCCAGGCCCTTTCCCTGATGTGCACAGGCACCATGAAGGTCTGGCAATGACCACTGACCAGAACAGCTGTTCTCACCAAGGACATTGCATACAAACTCGCAATGTGGCATGTCCGTCTTGCCTTAGTTGCTTCTGAGCTAACTCTGGACAAATGGCTCTAAACCAGTTAGTTAAAGGTGAAATAGTTATAAAAAACTATTCCTTCTAGGTCTCCTTTCTCTACCTGGAATTAAGAAGCCTGGGGTCCAAGCAGTTTTAATGTTAAGCTGTCACTGAATTGATCCTGTGTCCTCATTGCTTGGCCTCGATTTCTCATGCCTTTTCCACCCCTTCCCCCGGGCAGAAACGGTGCTGAGCTTTGTGGATGACATCATCTCCGGAGCAAAGTCTCCTTGCGCCATGCCCTCTCAGGTGCCAGACAAGCAGCTCACCACCATCTCTCTCATCATCCGATGCCTGGAACCCGACACCATCTACATGTGAGTGACACCTACTGCCCTGCTGTTCCTTCCCCCACACATCCCGAGGCTCCTGGCTGGTTCCTTTTTGCTACTTGGGTTCCTTTGGAGACTTGGAAAAATGTTTTGAGTCTCTCAAGTCTTGTCCTGATCAGCATTACACAGAACCTTCTAGGCACAGTAGGGGGAGGATCAAGAAAGATAATATAGTCCCATCCTGCAAAGAGTTCACAATATAGAGAGGAAATAGAGAAACAACTAACCTTGACATCAGGCAGAATGGAAAAAATGCTGGATGGAAGAGCAAGGGATGTGTTGAAGAGAAAGGAAAGTGGTGGATTGTGACTTGCAGGGACATCTGAATTGGATTGGGTAGCATTTCAGTAGGTAGGGTCATGTTGGAAAGGGCATACCAGGTGGCAGGATCAGCTAGGGAAAGGCAAAGAGGCATGAAGGTGAGTAGTGAAGTCGTCCATGGGGCGGAGGAAGCAGAGGGTGAGTAATAGGGATAGAAGAGGGCAAAGCTGGGAAAATAGAGTGAAATGCTGTATATCAGAGGAGATTATTAATTTTTTGGAGGAAAGGAGCAGAACACCAAGAACTCTGCTTTAGAAAGCTAGCTCCAGTGGCATTGAAATAGTTTACTGAGGTTAGAGGTGGTCCACATTTTTCTTCAAAGCACACACAGTGAACTCCATTATTGCGGCACCTGCAACAGCCCTGTTTTCCCTGAGCGCTCCTCCCATTCCTCCCTGTGCTCTGGGAACAACTGAAAGCTATTTGTGAAGCAGACACACAAAAGACACCGAGAGAGGAGAGAGAGATCATGATGCAATCCAAGTCCTGGTAGGAAAATTTGAGAGCTAAGGCAGAAACCATTGTGATGTAGTTCTGGGACCTTCTGACCCCATCAGGATGAAAAACATTTAACAGTTTACAGATGAGGGCACGAGAGTACCGTCGAGGTTTCCAGAATAAATCATTTCCATTTCTGCAGTCAGGGAGTTCAAAGATGAAAAGCACTAGAAATGTGAGTGCCATTGATTGCATGATGAACTTGGATGCCCAGGCTGAATATTTCCAATATAAGAAAAGGAAATGTAACCAGGGGGCCATGCTGATGAAAGGAAAATATGTGAGTTTTTACTGGAGGAGTTGGGAAATAGAAACACAAATGCTAATCCTAGGACGAAGGACAGCCAGCCTACTTATGATCGGGCAGTTGTGGCCCTTTACGAGAGGGACAGACAAAAGGAACAAAGTAGCTGCTGTAAAATTCCTGAAACTCAATGAAACTGGAATTAATATTTATAATAAGGGCTCCATAATCCCTGTCCCTAAGTCACAACTGTTAATTAGGAATTTCAAAGTTCCTATGAGCATGAGGCTGGCGTTGTCTGTGGGGAATGCCAACCCTCACCCACCCGGGACCCTCCTCAGGTTGGCCTGATGTGGCTAAGTTTCCTGCTCAAAGAACTGAGGCTGATGCCTCCTCCCACTCTGACACCCCTGGTGAACTTCCAATTTTCCCTCTGGCTTGTAAAACGGCAAACTTTCTGTGACCTTGAAGAAGTTAAAGACCAAGCATGGGGCTGAGGAAAAGATAGACAGTGTGCACTAGGGCCTGGTGGAAGGTGGCACTGCAGATCACAGGACCAGGGCCTGGCCTGTGAGACATTCCTCTGCATTAGGGTGGAGGGAGGCTGAGCTTCAGCCCCCAGTGCAGAAGGAAAGGAGCCCTGGGTAAAGTGTTGAGAACACATGAGCCCCAAGCCTGGATCGTTTCTAACCTTCTAACCACTGAGTGTAAGTGAGGCTCTTAAAGTTTCTGCAACAAAGCTTTCTCATCTATAAAATGGAGGAAGGCAGCCTTCATTCATGGAGTGCTTGCCATGTGAGGGCGCCTCTGGGAATCCTTCTGACCCTGTGAGATTAAGGTGATTGCTCTCATTTTATAGCTGAGGAAACAGACTCAGCAACACTGAGTAACTTCCCTAGAATCACACAGCTGGTAGTCTGGGGTGTGGCCGGTGGTGAAAAATGGAATCAGAGTTCTCATCTCTTCACACACTGCATTTCAAGCCCCGAAGGATCTAGTAGCATGATCCTAGCACCTCACCTTGAGGCACAGAGCTGGCTCCTCACCTGGGTGCACAGGGGTAGAACTGCATTTCAGAGACCTGGCTGACCTTGTCATCTGATGCATTTTATTTAATGCACTTCAAAATCATTATTCTGAGTTGGGTCCACAGCACAAGCCCAGTTAAGAATCCATGGTTGGAAAATATCTTAAAGGGTGTCTGGTCCAACATCTTCATTTTAGAGACAAGGAGACAGGCCAGAGGGGGGTGACTCCGTGGCCTGCTAGCCCAGGCCCTTCGCCACAGCCATGTGCTCACAGGGAGAACCACTGCCTCTGGGGCCTGTGACAGCAGACAGGTAATTCAGAAGGGAGCCGATCCGGAGTGATCCGCAGAAACCACCCCCCCACCCCCCCAGCCTGGAAGGGAGCCTGTGAGAGCAACAGATCTTTCAGACCCCAGCCCTGGAGCCACAGCCAGGCTGTGCTGGTCCACAGCCAGGCTGTGCTGGTTCACAGCCTGCACGTGAGGATGGAGGGCACTGGGACCCCTGAGGAATGGCTCTGAGGTCAAACATCCCCTCTACTCAGAAGGTTTGGGACTCGTGTATTTGTCAATATTTCCTCAATAGCCGTTTAAGGAAAACCAGCCGTGGGAAGCATTTCCTTCCCTAATGCCTTCCTTTGCTATTAAAAATAGTGCCTAGGACCTTACATTTTATACTAATTGCCCCTTTAGAGTAATTTGGGAATTAAGGTAAGCACAGGCATTTTTATCCCAGTTCAGTATTCTCTCAGTTTAGCTGGAATTTAAAGCAAGATGGGACACAATGCCAGGCTGCCGAGCAGTGGGCCTGCTGCGGGTGGGTGAGAGGAACTCTGTCCCGGGCATATGGCAGAGGCTGTGGAGTGGACGGAGCCACCTGTTTGGATGAGACAGGGAGCTGAGCACCTGGTTCCGGTCTAAGGCCTGCGGAGCCCACCGCTGTGGTCCTGGCCACGTGTCCTGCACGACCAGGATGCCCAGTGAGATGGAGGCTGCCTGTGTGCGGTGCCCGTGGCTCCCGAATGAGGACTTGGGGAGGGCGGATAAGGCGATCCGCACACTGATACACTGACTTTCTCTGGGCTCCTCTGAGGGAGGAAGTGTGGATGGATGCAGGGTTGTCTTTTCTCTGCGGAGACGACAATCCCACCACTTTCTCAGCCCAGCAGACCTTACCTGGGCACTCGGCCTGGGCATCTTGTCCCTCCCTCTAGCTCTGCCAAAAGGAAAGAAAATTCAGAATTGCCAAGACTGCAGCCTCCCATGAGGACACAGAAAAGAAAGTGACAAGAGAGGCAGTATAAATGACTTTTATTCTCATTGGGTTGGGGACAGAAGCCCTGGGCAACAACACCAGAAGTTACTGTCAAGGTCACATTCACATTCCTCCCTGTGTCCCAGAACCTCCGCTTTGTCACCTGTGGGGGAGGGGGTTATCCACTCAGCCTTCAATAGCCAGGTCTTCCTCCTCCTCCTGGGGGGGCTCTCCGGAGGGGTGAGGGCTCCTTCTCATTGTCACAGCCCTCTGTGGCTCGTTTCCACTGGGGATGTGAGGCAGCACCCCTGTGGTCAGAGGAGCTGCGTGCAGGAAGTAGAGCCCAGCCACCAATACATCAGGGCCCCTCCATCCTGGTGGTTTCACTTCCGACTTTAAAGAGGAAAACTGCCCTCATTCCTGTGTGTCCCAAGTGTCAGCTGAGCACAAGACAGGACAGAGCAGGATCAGTGACCTGTGCAGGGTCGTTGGGCTCCAGGTCCCGCACGAGGTCTCCCTGTTTTATTATCATCCCCATTTCACAGAAGAGGAAAACCAGCTCAGAGGAGTTAAACTAACATCACATGGTGGGGAGCAGGGGTCTCAGACGCCGGTTCTGACCGCCCCATAGAAACAGACTCCTGCCTCAGCTCAGTGGTTGTCAGAAAGTAACTGGCATGAGAATCGCCTGGGCCTCATCCCTGGAGTCTCCATCCAGTAGGTCTGGGTGGGGCATGATGCTGCTGCTACAGGTCTGGGGTCCCCACTTTGATAACCAGTGCTCTATGCTATGATGCTTCCCATCAGATAATATACCCAAGACCCACCAGAAAGCAGTGAGAGGCTTGGGACCACACACCTTGTGACCTGGGTGGTGGCAGTAAGTGCATCATGGAGTCGAAGAGTATCTGGGGGCAACTCTCCCCCCCCCCCCCCACCTCCAATCCAGGCAGAGCTTGGCCGTTCTCTGATAACGACACCCTCCCCTCCCTGCCAGGTTCACCCTGTGGGGTGTGGACAACACAGGACGACGCTCCAGGCCCAGTGACGTGATCGTGAAGACCCCCTGCCCTGTGGTGGATGATGTCAAAGCCCAAGGTAAGCGATGAAGGATGCCCAGGGACTGCCCCTCGCCACCAGGAGGAGGGAGTCTGTGGGAACAACCTAGAGCTCAGGGGGGATAGGGGAGAATCCAAGGCCCAGCAGAGGGGCCCCTCTCTCCCAGGAATCTTCTCCCTCGCCTCTGGCGGAAATCCTCGTAGTACCCCATCATTCCACAGAGTGAATCCTGGCGTCAGGGACGCTGGTGCAGGCTCTGGGCACACCTGGGGACTCACCGCGTGCTCAGTACCTGCTGGGGTCCCCATGACCTCTGCCCTCAGCATGGAATCTGGCACTTACTCTCTCCATATTTTGTGTACATCAGCAAATGTGAAAAGCCCTATCGATCAGTCTTGGAGTGGAGCTGAGATAGTGTTCTTCCATCCCCCTCCATGGATGGACTGGCAGGGATCCAGCAGCTTCCTACACCCTCGGAACGCAGCCCCCTGCTCCCTCGTGCCCTCCCTCTGTTGCCTCTGCCTTCTTCCTTCCACATCTTTATCCTCCCTCCCACTTGCCTGGGGTCACACTACCTATACAGTATTAATCTCTGAGCTTTTGCCTCAGGCTCTCTGTTTTTAGGAAACATAGGCAAAGACAACGAATATTATAACTAAAATTAATCTGGGAGGTATTCTATTCAAAGGCTTTCATTTTATAGAAGAAAAACCTGAAACCTGATGGGGCAAAGGTAAAGTGATTGACTCAATCCACTTTCTCCAGTTGCTGGGCTCAGTATTCATCAATATCACACACGTGTATGCAGGTGTATATGCCTATACACATGCATGTGTGCCTGAATATATACTCGCTTACATATGTATGTATATAAAGTATTTGTCTTGTCGCCCTTCTCAGAAATAGCAGACAAGATCTACAATCTCTTCAATGGCTACACCAGCGGGAAGGAACAGCAGACGGCCTACAACACCCTCCTGGACCTGGGCTCCCCCACCCTTCACCGAGTCCTTTACCACTACAACCAGCACTACGAGAGTTTTGGAGAGTTCACCTGGAGGTGTGAGGATGAATTGGGACCCAGGTAATCAGTCAACTTCAGTGCCTCTTTTTTCCCATTTTTTAATTAAAGTTATGGTGTGACATTAGTTAATAGGATCATATAGATTTCGTGTAGATTTCTACGTTACAAGGTTTGTGTGTTGCACTGTGTGCCCACCCCCAAAGTCAAATCTACTCCCTTCCCTCTGGTAACCACCACACTGCTATTTGTGTTAACGAGTTTCAGTTTTATATCCGACATATGAGTGAAATCATATGTTCTTTAGCTTTGACTTATTTCACTTAGCATAATATTCATAAGATCCATCCATGTTGCTGCAAATGGCCTTCCTTCATCCTTTCTTATGGCTGAGTAGTATTCCATTGTGTATATGTACTACATCATCTTTATACAGTCCTCTATAGCAGGACACTTTGGTTGTTTCCATGTCTTGGCCACCATGAATGCTGCTGCAATGAACTTAGGGATGCCTACATCTTTGTGAGTATGTTTTCAAGTTTTTTGTGTATATACCCAGGAGAGGGATTGCTGGGTCGTATGGTAGCTCTATTCTTAATTTTTTTAAGGAATCCCCAGACTGCTTTCCATAGTGGTTGTAGCAGTCTACATTCCCACTAGCAGTGAATGAGGATTACCCTTTCTCCATAACCTCTCCAACACTTGTTATTGCTTGTCTTGTTCATAGTAGTCACTCTAACAGGTGTGAGGTGGTATCCCATTGTAGTGTTGATTTGCACTTCCCCAGTTGCTAGTGAGGTTGAACATCTATTGGCTGTTCATATGTCTTCTTGGGAGAAGTATTTTCAGGTCTTCTGCCCACTTTTTGATTGGGTTTTTGTTTGATATTGAGTTCTTTATATATTTTGGAAATTAAATCTTTGTCAGAGCTATTGTTTGCAAATATCATCTCCCATCTGGTTGGCTGCCTCTTTGTGTTGTCGTCAGTGTCTTTTGCTGTGCAGAAGCTTTTTATTTTTATATAGTCATATTCTTTTATTTTTACCTTTACTTCCCTTGCCTTTGGGGTCCAGTTCATAAAATTTTCTCTATAACCAAGGTTCATAAGTTTAGTACCTATATTTTCTTCTATGTAACTTACTAGAGGCCCAGTGCACGAATTTATGCACCAGTGGGGTCCCTCGGCCTGGCCTGTGGGATCAGGCCGAAACCGGCTCTCCGACGTCCCCCGAGGGGTCCTGGATTGGAAGAGGGTGCAGGCCAGGCCGAGGGACCCCACCAGTGCACAATTGGGGCCGGGGAGGAACCACAGGAGGGCTCCAGGGTGTGTCTGGCCTGTCTCACTCATTCCCAATCAGCCGGACTCCAGCAGCAAGCTAACCTCCTGATCGGCAAGTCTTCCTTCTGGTGGTCAGTACATGTCATAGTGAGTGGTTGAGTGGTCTTAGCATATCATTAAGCATATTACACTTTGATTGGTTGAATGGCCGACCAGACACTTAGCATATTAGGCTTTTATATAGGTCTTTGATCCATTTTGAATTAATTTTTGTACATGGGGACAAACTTAATCCAGTTTCATTTGTTTGCATGTGACTTTTCAGTTTTCCCAGCACCATTTATTGAAGAGACTATCTGTACTCCATTGTATGTGTCTGGCTCCTTTGTCAAAAATTACTTGTCCATATACATGCAGTTTTATAGCTGTTCTTTTCCATTGATCTGTGTGTCTATTTCTCTGCCAATCCCATGCTATTTTGATTATCGTAGCTCTGAAGTATAATTTGAAGTCAGGTAGCATGATGTCTTCTTATTGGGTTTATATATATACACTTCCTGATTAGGGAACATAAATGTCACAATTTGAACAGCACGAACATTTCCTTTATCATCTTGATTTCTAAGGGCATTTGGATTGCCAGTTTCTCTCTTGTAACTCAAGAGTCAGAAGAAAAATTGTTTAATAAAGTGAGCAGGGGAAGAAATACGGATCTCACCGTGTAGTAAGACCTACTGCTGACTATACAGTCTTTTCCCAAAACTTCCCTCCCAGGAGACCCTTTAACTAGTTTTTCAAGGCTCAGTAAGATTTGAAAATAATGTGTAGTTTCATTGGCTTGTGGAAAATAAAGTTTTAACTCATTAGTGTCATGGATCTCAGGAAGAACCACAGGAAAGAAAAAGTTCTATTTTTCTTGCCTTGAGGTACATCAACCCACTTTGGAGTCATTTGTGGGAATGATTAAAAAGGGGTCTGTTGGATACCTACTTCCTGTGAGCAAGCAGAAAGAATTCCTTTACTTCAATCCAATTCATGGAAGCTTTCAGGTGGAGCCAAGGGTTGAAATACTTTGGTAACAACACTGATTGCATTGCTAGTAAGAAAGAAGACCACAGGCTCTGAGATAGTCAAGGGCAGACCCACATTAATTACTTTTTTTTTTAAAGTGAACAATGAAAGTAGCTGCAAAGATTCAGAGGGTAAGTAAATCCATTTGTTGTAAAGGATGGCTATGGTATGTTTATCTATTTCTTAAAGATAATAGAGATGCTGCTCCTCCCTCTTCCTTCACTCCCCTTTCCTCCAACTCAGGACATGCAGCAAGATAGATTAAGAGGATGGGCCGCCAAAGTCCCTGTTGATGATTATTTTTGGAAAGCTTGCTTGGCCAAACTGCAGAAAAAGCCCATCTGTATTTTGTCAGCAGGTGGGGGGTCAGATTTCCTCTGACCCACCATTGAAGTTGGAGCAAATGTGACTGCCCTTCCGGTGACCTCTCACTGTATTAGATCCTTGACTGTGCTGCTGGGGCTCAAAATCTTTCCTCCCGTGTCCTCTCCGCCCCTCTCTCAGTGTGCCCTCCTAGGAATGTGGTGAGCTCACCCCTCGTGATGCTCATGGCCAGGAATGAAATGAATGCAATTACTGTTCTTTGAAAGCTCGTTCTAAATGGCGTGCGGAAGCTTCGTTTTCTGGAAGGAATTGTTGACTAAATGGGAAGGGATGATTTATCACCTGAGACGTTAGCCTAGTGGTTGATAAGGACTACAAGAGTTTGCGTTGAGCTTCCCAGAACAGCATTGTCCAGCTTGTTAAAATAGACCCTTTCTCATGGTCTCTGGTCACTCAGTCTCTGGAGAACACAGTGAGTGAAGGATTCCTGCTCCTTCACACATCCTGAGTGTTTGACACCAGCGAGCTATCAGAGCTATCAGGTAGCTCCCATCTCTGATACACACCAGTGAGATAGCGGGTGGGAGGGCCATTTCCCCAAGCTACACGCACAGGCGATCATACTCTATCCTTGGCCCAGAGGCATCACTCCTTTCCAGTGTGGGAAGGCCTCGCCCTGCTCCTTTCTCTTCCAGGGATCTGCAAACAGCTCAGGTGCCTCTCTCATCACCTCCTCTGCCCACCTTGATTGAGGCTCAATGGCAATGACCTCCTTCCTCTCTGAGGGAGATGGCAGAAGGGAGCATGAGCTCCCCGCAGGTTAATTAGGTGATGTGTGCCCCTGAAAGTCCGCACATTCCACAAGAATGACCCTGTGCCAGCGTGCGCGAAGGCCTTATTGACCTCGTCCATTCCACAATCAATTACCTCCATACCCCATAGCTAATTCCATTTGCTATCCCCGCAAGATCACTGTTTCAGCTGCTTCTACTCAGTGCAGAAATAGCATTGAAAAGAGAACTATTCAAATACCTTATTTGCCATCTAATGATACTGACTTTAAAGAAAACTGATTTGATATGTCTTTCAAAACTGACATCTCTATGATTTTAAAAGGGCAGACATTCCCACCAGATATATTAGCAGTTTCCTCACTGCATTTTGTGTCCCTGTCTGCCCCACTCTGCACAGCCATGCTATTACTGGTATTCCATTCATTCGCTTGACAAATATCTATGGAGAGCCCCTGTTCTAAGTGCCAAGGATAGAGCAGTAAGCAAACCAGGCCAGGCTCTGTCCCTCGGAGTGTACAGCATCACACTGCCTGTCTTCCCCTCTTTCTAACCTCCATGCTTGTCCCCTAGGAAAGCTGGCCTCATCCTTTCCCAGCTTGGGGACCTCAGCAGCTGGTGCAACGGACTCCTGCAGGAACCCAAGATAAGCTTGCGGCGTGGCTCCCTCCGGTATCTGGGCTGCCGCTACAGCGAGATCAAGCCCTATGGACTTGACTGGTCAGCGCTGAGCCAGGACCTCAGGAAGACGTGTGAGGAGCAGACCCTTAGCGTCCCCTACAACGATTACGGGGACAGCAAAGACATCTAGCACCACGAAGCCAGAGAGAAGCAGGAGAGAGGAGGACATCTGGGTAGGTTTGTGGGTTTTTAGTATTTTTTAATGGAACATTAAAACCTCCACAGGTGACATCTAACCCAGGGAGAAACCGACCCTTGCTGCCTGCAGGATTTCTTCACTATGTTCTCCATCTGCATGACCAGGACACAACCTGCCAGCCAGCGGCCTCATACAGCACCATTTCAAGTTTAGGGGATTTCTTTGGGGCTTGTTTTGCAATTGATTTGTTGATTTTTCCCCCATGGGGTTCATCCAGGAAGGGCCAGTACCACCATCAGTGTTTAGTGAACCGAAGTAATTACCCATCACAAAAAACTTCTGCCCCCCCACCTCGTCCGTACCACAATCATTATGTTGCTGCTAGTAGCTTTGCAAATCATTCCTCTGGACACACATAGGAAAGAGGCATCTTCTTCCCCCACCTGGTTGCCAGGAGGGCACCCGAGTGTTGGCACGGGCAACAGTGGGGGCCTAGCCTTTCAGAAGGCACTTTGCAGGTGGACCAGTGACGGCCTCACCTGTCCCCACACACTCAGCTACCCTGCCCTTGACCAGGGTCCTTGTTTGGAAACATGAGAGAAAGGTCACGGAGAAGATGTAAGGCCAGCCACAGAGCGGTGCTGATCTCCTCTAAACAGTAATAACAACGGACCACGTTCACTGAGTGAGTACTAGGCGCCAGACGCTGCTCTCTGTACTTTACATGTCACCAAATTCTCACAACAGGCCCCCTCCCCCCAGTGTTATTCTGAGCTCCTTTTCAGTGATGAGGAAACTGAGGCAAAGAGAGGGTACGCACCTTGTCCCAAATACCGCCTCTGGTCTGTCTGGATGGCAGTGAGTTCAGGCCAGCCTGCTACAGAGCAGGGCGCTTACCCCGCCAGCCTTGTGCTCAGTGTCGGGGTGGGAGCTGTGACAGCCAGGGGTTCTGGCCCAGAGAGCCTCCCCTTTCCCACCCCTTGAGGTGTAGATGCGCCCACCATGGGCAGGAGGGAGAGCCCAATGCACCCTTAACTCTGTAGCTAGAACACCTTTGGGACCACGGGGTCCCCACCCATGCTGGGAGTGAAGACTGGGCTACGGCTGTGAGCTCAGGTCGCTCTCACCCACCCCCCCTCCACAAGATCCACAGGTTCATCGCACACGATGGACTGTCCCTGCCTCAGAGACCCCCGACCCAGAGCAAAGGCCTGCAGGAAACTTGGCCATCCAATGCAGGGCTCAGCTAAGACGCCTCAGGGGAAAGTTTCTCACCAGAAGGAAGATGCCTGGGCAGTGGGTCACCAACCAAGGGGGTGGCGAGGGAAGGCCACCTTCGCAGCTGCCACTGTGTTCTGTCCTTTATTCAAGTTTGAGCAGAAAACCAGGTCCACGCAGCAGCGGGAGGCTCCAAGGCTGTCCCTAGCGGTGGGCAAGGTAAGGGCAGGGAGTGACACCCAGCTTATTAATCTTTGCTCTTCCTGTCTGGGACCCATCCTTCTTTTCCCTTCCTTCCCCAGGATTCTCTTCCTCCTCGTGTCCCCCTCGCTGCACCAGGCATGTGCACACACATATACACCCACCCACACTACACTTACACACATACTTCTCCCCCCCCCCCCCCCCCCCCCACCCATAGCTGGGTCCCATCTATTTTGATGTTAAAAGTAAGGGCTTGAGTGGAGGGTTTGTGCCCTAGAGAGACACATCGATCACACCCTGATGACATTCCCCAAAGCGTGTCTGGAGGAACTCACCTGCCTAGAGAGGGTGATGGTACCGGGCCAGTATTCAGCCTCTAGTTTCCAAGCTGCCAAACAAGTCTTAAGGGAGTTGGTCCTGTCCACCAACACTCACCCAGCCTGGTGTCCCCACAAATGGACACCATGAGAGCTGAAACCTTTCTGAGTGTGCAGTCATTTCCTACGGAGTTTGGTCTATTCGTTATTTTTAGTTAACCGCATTTCTTGATATTCAAATGTTCTATTAAAAAAATGAGTGTGAAAACCCCCACTTTACTACTGTAGAAGGAAGAAAGAATATGATTGACCCACTTCAGGTATAGCAGTATTGTTTAAAAGAGAATTATTGTACGATTACTAAAAATGGAACTAAATAATAAAGCTGTTAGTAAGTGTCCATTTGTGTGGGTGTTACCTTGTGTCTTTAAATAATTGGTGTCTGGTTGGACCAACTGGGGAATCATTCGTTTTAAATGTTAGGTTCCAAATACATAGGTCTTATCACCTGTCATCCGAACTAGAAAAAAAAAAAAGATTTTAACAGCAAATTATTGCTACCTAGTGATGATTCTCACTTTTTCTCTGCCACCTTCTCCAAATAAGCTATTACACCCACAACACACTGGTGGGTAAGATGAGCTTGTTCTCCATCGCAGAGCGGGCACTTTATGGGGAAAGTTAGACATGGAAGCCTTCATTACAAAGAACTCCAAACACTCAAGCTCTTTTTTCTCTCTACAATCTACACTAATAAAAGAAAAACATGGTAATTAGTGTACGACCGCTACCCTTTTCATTGGCTAATCAGGGCAATATGCAAATTAACTGCCAACTAAGATGGCAGTTAATTTGCATATGTAGGCACAATGTAGGGAGGCGAAAGGGAAGGCAGGAAGAAGCCCCCTGCCACTGACAGTGATTGGAAACCCAGGGGGCAGCTAAGAGCCGGGGGGCAGTGCAAAGGCGGCCCTGGAGGTCACCTTTGCCCTGCCCCCCAGCCATGATCAGAGAATCGGGCGCCTTTGCCGCCCTGGCCAGTGATAGCGGGAAGTAGGGGTGGAGCCAGCGATGGGAGCTGGGCACGGGCGAAGCTGTCAGTCCCGGGAGCTAGGGGTCCCTTGCCTCGGCCTAAAGCGGAGCCCGCGATCGTGGGGCCGCTGCAGCTGCGGGTCCCCGCTGCCCAGGCTGGAGACAGCGCGATCAGGGCACCGCTGCCGCTGCGGGTCCCCGCTGCCTGGGCTGGACGCCTCAGCCAGAGGTGTTAGACCTGGGCAGGGGCGGAGCCTGCAACCGCGGGGAGCTGGGGGTCCCCTGCCCAGGCCTGACACCTCTGCCAGAGGCCTCAGGCCTGGGCAAGGGGCCGATCCAGAGATCGGAGGGTGATGAGGGTCAACTCCTCTGGCTGAGGCATCAAGCCTGGGCGGGGGGGTGGAGCCAGCAATCGGAGGGGGCTGGGGGTCCCCTGCCCAATCAGGCCTGGGCAGGGGTCAGAGCCAGTGATCAGGGGGAGATGGGGGTCCCCTGTCCAAGCCTGACACCTCTGGCGGAGGCATCAGGCCTGGGCAAGGGGCTGATCAGGCGATCGGAGGGTGATGGGGGTCAACGCCTGAGGGCTCCCAGTATGTGAGAGGGAGCAGGCTGGGCTGAGGGACACTCCTTCCCCCCAGTGCATGAATTTTGTGCACTGGGCCCCTAGTGTAACTATAAATAGATGTCATCTCACCGCCACTCCCTTTGTCTTTCACAACCAGATGTGAAGTGTCTGCACACTTAGTAGGCCCCCTTGCAAAGTAATGATGAGCCTTCTGGTCTTTGCAAGCAGGAACGACTATTAAAAGAAGATGAAGACTGTGGCAGTTTTAAAACATGGCTATACACTCTTTGACATCTCCCATTTGAAAGCATGTTCTGCGGGCTCTCTTCCTGAATCTGGGCAGGTTTGTGACTATTTTAACCACAGATTATGATAGAAGTGACACTATGTGACTTCCACATCTGAGTCATAAAAGGCCTTGGGACATCCCACCTTCTCTGGAATTCTTACTCTTGGAGTCCTGTGTTATCACGAAAGAAATCTCAGGCCACCATGCTGGAGAGGTCATGTGTGAGCACTCTAGGCCAAGGTCACATGTGAGCGCGTTGGGCCCAGCCTTCCAGACATTCCTCCTGAGGCACCTGACACATGAACGGAGCATCTCAGACCCTCTGCCAGATGCACACCACCCAGATACCTCTATCAATGTCTCATGAAAGAGCAGACTCACCCTGCCAACACCAACAGATTCCTGACCCTAAAAGTTAGACAACATCATAAATAAAATGGTTATTAATGTTTAAGGTCCACATGGCACATGAGCTGAACAGCAACATTTCACTGAACAAGTTTTCTGTTGTTTTGTTTTGTCTTGTGATGATGGGAGGGGGTGCCTTACATGCAGCAAAAATGACCAAGAAGACACAGCCATCTTTACATGTCCGGGTCTTGCACTCAAGGCTCCTGTGACGTGAGTTTACTGGCATTCGTGGAGAAGGGGCACCTCTCTTGTCTGATTCCACTGAGTGTGGATGCAGACTGGCATAGGAGTCACAGTCGTCCAAGTACACCCCTCCTCCCACCCTGTCATCTGGTCGTAACCTCAGACAGGCCATCCCAGCCACTGAGATGTCTACACACTGAGAGAACCCTACCACACCCACGGAGCTGTTGTGTCTGCGCCATGGTAACCCTTACCGAGAAGGTCAGTCTCACACGCTTCAGACCTCTCTAGACCTTCCAGACAGTCTCTCTTGGGTACCAAACAGGGGAAGATGTTTTGATCTTCACTCCGTAGGCTCTCTGTCCCTTGGCAACACAAGAGGGATCTGAGGAGGCCCACAATAGAGGTGTTGGTGATGGAGCTGACGGAGCAGGCAGGGAGAGGGGAACATAAAGGGAGGGTATTTGGTTGCCACAGCAATACCAGCAAACACTCAAAGGGGAGGGTGTGGCCCAGGATTTAACGAAGTGCCACTGGGTTTGAGCAGCAACTGGAATGTCTGAGTGTAGCTGCATTCCTCCCCACGGAGCCGGGCCAGGCCACCAGCAGGGGCTGCCGGGACCTCTCAGGGAATGCTCCTGGTGAAGACAGGCTTGGAACAGACAAGCAGGCCTCAGGTGTGGACTCTCTGACCCCCGAGCCACAGAACGGGGCCTCCCAGAAGGAATTTGGAAAACTCCACAAAGAGCCAAAGCAGACTTGATCTACAAATTATTGCCACCACCCCCCCCACCCCCCAGCCAAACACTGACCCTGACATTCTTCAGGGTATGAGCAGGCACTTGAAAAGTTCTTCCCTGCAAATGCTCACCTCTGGCTTTCCCTTGCTGTCTGCCTTCTCCACAGAATCCTCACAGTGGGATTGGACCTGGGTCTTAAAACCCTCACAGGCTGACCGAACAGAAGACAGGTTTGTGTACATATTAGCAACAGGAACGTGGGTGGCAGTAGGCCGGAGAGGCAGGTCTGGAAAGATGCTGGAACAAGAGAGGCAAGACCACAGACATGGAGCACACAAAAGGCTGAGGTCAAGGCAGGGTCTGTGTCAGATGCCCAGTGGTTAGATGAGGCTTCCGCTAGCCAGGAGATGAACCAAAATGCCCAAGTGAGGCACCTGCTAGCCAGTTATCCATGAGGAAGGCGGCCTGCAGCTCCCCCTAGAGCAGTGGTTCTCAACCTTGGCTGCACATTAGAATCACCTGGGAATCTTTTTAAAATTCTGATTTCTGGGCCTCATCCTCCGGAAATTCTGTTTCTTTGTTATGGGGTGGGGCCACAACATTAGTAACAAAGAAACAATTTCCAGAGGATGAGGCCCAGAAACCAGGATTTTAAAAAGATTCCCAGGTGATTCTAATGTGCAGCCAAGGTTGAGAACCACTGCCCTAGAGGCTGGAAAACATACCTTGGGAATCTGACCTGGCCTTCTGATCCAGGTCCTCAGACTCAGCCCTTCTCCAAACTCAACTCTCTTCTGTCTCATTTCCCCTTCCCCTGAGCATCAACTAAGGAGGCAATTCTTATCTGAGAGATAGCATGAAGGGAAGCTGAGAACACGTGGTGAGATTTTAAGTGCTAATTAGGGTGATTTGGACACTTTGTTGGGAAAGGAAGGAAATTCATTCATTCATGAATATGGATTATTTCTTGAGCTCTAGCTGTGCTATGGAAAGGAACTCACATGAACACTTTACAGGCCAAGTGCTTCCAAGGGTCACTAAAGTGACCCCACTGAATGCTCAGAACAACCCTGCAGATATAAACGTATCCCCACTTTACAAACAGGCTCTCAGAGACCCAGTCACCTGCCAACACCCTCCTGAGCTGGAAGTCTACACTAGGTCTTGAGTCTGAAGCCTGTACTCTCTCAATAAGGAAGGATGATACAAAAGGGCCTGAAATGCCTACTAAAGTTCACTTCAGGAGACGAGTTGAAATACATGGAAGTCTCAGTACCACCAGGAACTTCATTTATATCTGGAGGGAACCGTGCTACCCTCCCCAAGCCACAGCCATGGCCTGGGGTCCTCTTTACCTCATTAAGGTACAGTGTCTAGCTCTAAAGTCGTATGGGTGGGTACAGATTGCTTGTTAATGAGCATGCTACCCAGGCAGAGCCCTGGGACACGCTTGGACATTAACAAGACCCTCTAAGATTGTGGATCAGTTACATTGTCTTGCTGACAATTTCTTCTTTAACTAAAATTTTTAAAAAATCTCTTCCCTTAATACTTGGAATCACATTCTAACTAATTTGGGGCCTTAAACTGGCACACAGCATGGCTTTAAATGAAATTATATTTAAAACACAGCCAAAGGTTCAGAGAACATTTAATTGCATGTGAGGGTGTGTGTGTGTGTGTGTGTGTGTGGCGGAGGAGAGGGGGAAGGGGGGGGAGGGAGAGCAACAAGTTCATTAGAATATCTCAAAATTTAAGCCAGAAAGTCCACAAAAAGCCAGCATATCACCATCCCTACTGCTCCAGCTCCATGGTAGACACCTCACATTCACTATGCATTGAAGTGGGGAATTATTCCATTTTACAGATGCTAAAATTTAGTCTTAAGCCATTACGTGACTTGCTCAGGATCACCTGACTTTATCTCAAGTCAGGTTGTCTCTTAGAATCTCTATCTCATCTGATCAACACTTACTATTTCTTTCCAACCCATGTGGAATACACATCTAAAAACCGAAATGTGCCTATTTGTTAACCGGGCTAAAGTTGACCCCTGAATTAAACCCAGTCTCCTGTGTTGGCCCAGTATTATCGTCACTTCTTGGACTATTGTTAAAGAACCAGTCAAAGAATAAAGGTCACGTGTCCACAGGCCCACCCACCATCCCCAATACAACATCCTTTTTTTTTTTTTTTTTTTTTTTTTGGTTTTCACATCCATAAAAATGTAGGTTGGGATTCAATTCAGCAAAATTCAAGGTTTTGTCTAGGCAGGGCCAGAGATCTAACGAGTGAGAGTGTGTTTCCAGGCCCCCGTGTGGGGATGTGAAGTATTGGCTTGCCTGAAGCCACCTGGTCCAAGGGGTAAACATGGCCAAAAATCCAACCTGTGTTACACTTCTCAAGCCATGGTCTCTGATGAAGGGGGGCTGGTTTCTACTTCAAAAGGCACCAAGTGGCCTAATGGAGCCCTGAGCTCACCTGACTTCAAAGAGTTTACAGTTGACTAGGGGGAAGACAAGAACACACGGAACCAAACATCAGTCAACTAGATCGAGTATCCTAGGAGAGGACAGGAAGGGCTCAGGGACACAGTAACATTTTCAAGAACAGCTTCATGACAATGAAGAACACGAGAAGGGGCCGAGGAAGTGAGCAGGTTTTGGCAGATGGAGACAGGGAAGGCACTCCAGGGTAAGGCAGGAGGTTGGGGGATGTGCCCACAGACGGGGAAGAGGTGCTTGTTCAGAGGCAGTGGCAGGTCAGTGCTGGGACTGGTCTGGCCAATGAGGACATGCAGAGCCTGTGGACTCGGTTCCCTGAGTCGCAGGTGGCTCGATGGGAGCTGTGCTTTAGAAGGAATGATGTGGACTCAGTGTGCTGGGGGGGGGGGGGGGGGGGGGTGCAAGAGGCAGGGGTGGGGACCTTGCTTGGCCATGTTACCACGGTCTGTTGAGGGGTTGATGCAGCCTGAGCCAGGGGAGAGCAGGGCAGATGGAGGAGAATGATGGGTGTGAGAGGTATGGAGATGCAGTGGGTTATGTGCAAGCATAAAGCAACTGGTGGCTGAAGAGACCCTCCCTCTGATCCCACTCTGCCCTCAACTCCTCCCTCCCGCCTTCTGCCCCAGAGCTGGCCTGGGTGCACCTCAACACATGCACCCAGCTCTCTCCCACCTCAAACCTGCTGCTCTCTGTGCTGGCTTACTCGGCCCCCGCTATCCCTGGCACCCTCTCACTTTCTGCACGTCTCCCAGAAGCATACAGGGACCTTCCTATATCAACTAGCACCTCCCCACACCTGGCCACGCCTCACCCCTTAGCCACACCTTATTTTTTATTTTTTCATAGCCTCTTAACCAGCAGACATACATTTCTGGGTATATTGTTTGTCCCTTTAACCTCTTTCAAGCTCTATAAGACAGAGACTTGGTTTAGTTCACTGAGTAGGTGCTCAGTAAATATTCATCAAATGAAACAATGACATTATCAGCTATGTGGGTATTCTCTGCTTCGCTAAAGTCAGAGAAGTACAGATAGAAATTGTACAGCTCTGGGGCACAGTGGGTTCGTTAATGCTAGGGACTTGAGATTAGGCAGGACGACCCACAGAAGGAAATGCTACAGTGAACAATTCGACCTTTCAGAGACTGGAGCCGAGGACCCCACAAAACAAAGAGGAAAAACAGAGGCTCATTGGCAAGGAGCTGAATGTAGAAAATCACTCACACCTCAAGGTGCACTGGCCACCAGACTAGACTCTGACCAGAAAGTGTGCCTTTGAGTCTAGGTAGGCTCACACCAGGGCAGACCTGAAAATAACCATTATTTTTTAACCTCAATCTTACCTGTTCCAGACCGAAATACCCAAGGCACATACATACGCATAGAGGCTCTGTGAGCGTGGACCATGGTGACATAAGATTCGCACCTCCTCCATGGCCAAGCCCCCTTTTTTTTCTGAGCCAACCACTGGGTGAGCCAGTGAGATGCCCCAAAGCCAGCCCCGGAGATGCCCTGGAGCTGTTTACTGGTATAAGTGGGACCTTCCCACTGCCCTCCTGCCCAGCCAGAGACCCTCACCATCTGGTTGGCCTGAACCCGACCAGGGCATCTCCAGCTGACCATGACTCAGCCTGTCCTTTCAGGTTGTCAGCCTGTGGAAACAAGAGCCCCCGTCTCTCCAGGACTGTCCCTGGGGAAGCTGTTCGGGAGAAGGCAGCCTTGCCAGATGGCTCCAGCCAGCTGGCCAGAGTGGCATCTGCAGGGGCATCTGCTTATACTCAGGGCCTGGCATGGGAGGGAGCTCCCAAAGGCTCACTCTCAGCTGTCCTGCCCTCAGTTACCAAAAAGGCCACAAGGACACCCAGGAGCACCTTGGAACACAAGCAGGTGAAAAGACATGTCACCTTCCCATTTCAGTCAGGTTTGCGCTGGGCCTCGTGGGCGGAACATCATGTAGTGGAAAGCAAGCATATTCCACATCCCATTTGGGACCGAAAACTGGGACTCCCATCCCAACCTGCACTTAGTTGTATGAACTTACATTTCTCAATAACCTGTCACTCAGTGTCCTCATCTGCAAAATGGGGGAAAACAACATAAAAACACAAACCTCTTCTTGCTCTGCCTAATTCATGGGTAGCCATAAAGCATACGAAAGCACTTTGTGAACCATAAAGAAAATACCAGGTAGTACTCTTTTTACTCTCAAATGTTTACGTTAGTCAACTCCCTGCCAAGGCCCGAGCTTGCACTCTCACCTACCTATTCCTCAGTGCTCCCCAAAGGGCTCCCAGGGAGCGATCCCCAGCTGTCGGGCAGCCCAGAGGCTCAGCACGCCATCCCCAGCTACAAAAGCCTCCTCCATGAGCCAAACACTGGGCATGTGAAATTTCCAGCTATTACCTGGTTCTCAAACCAATTGTCTAAAAAAGCATCCATGCGCCCGCCCTTTCTTCAAAAGCCGGCTCCTCCTGGCTCCTGTCCTGCCGTGACCACCTTCATGGGTGCGGGAGCTTCTTGCAGCGGCATCACCTTGAGGTTTCCCCCACGGTCCCTTACACAGCCTGTTACTCACCGTTCTCTTTCCTTCTCACATCTTGGCATCTCACAGAACCAGGCCTGACCCTCAGTCCAGTCATGGCACCTAAAGGAACGTTCTTCAGCAGCCTGACCTGGTGTTCTTGTCTATGAATGAGGACATGGAAGTTGAGGATCTCTTGTGAGGATTCAATAAGACTGCGTTTGCCAAGCGCACAGCACGCATGAGCTGGCTGCTACTTCCAGCTCAGCTGGGTGGCCCACTGACGTCCAGTGACACACAGCCATTTCCCATCCTACCGCTGTACCGTCAACCCTTTTCTTTCCATGGCCCGGACTCTCCCCTGCTCCCTTTTCTGCTGCTAAGATCACATGCATCCTTCACACGCCATCCTTCAGACGCTACCTACCTTGGCATCGGGAGTGAGGCCCACTTCCTCTGAACCGTAAAGGGTTCTTGCCTTTATTGCTATAACTCCTGAGGCTTTTGACATCACTACCGTGCACTTTGCTTTTGTTAATCATCGCATCTAACGAACTTCCATGTTTCTCTCCCTCACACATACCACTTACTTCCACATTTCTAAGCGCCCGGGAGGAACGGTCAGTCATCAGTCACGAACCTCTGGATCTGGCACTGGCACCCGGAAAGCGATCTGGAAGTGGCGGGAGGACTTAGGGAATAAGACACCAAACACACCTCATGTGCTCTGTGCTAATTTCTTTAATGAACACCTTACAGTTGTACAGAGTAACTGGCTGTGGCTGTTACCTTACAGTGCGGGGATGGGCTCCATTCACCGTGCTCCCCTCAAGCCCTCCTCAGAGGCGCCAGCTGACACACTCACTGGTGGTGCCACAGAGCTGAGCAAGTGTCAGGGCCAATGGCTCATAGTGGACAGAAGGGAAAGGGAGACTCAGGGCAGCTCTTTCCTTTCACGTACAAGTTTGTCCTCTCGTCTCTGGTTGGAGACTATCCCACTAAGCCGCAGTCAGCCAGTCCTGGGCAACTGGGTACCAGAGCCCCCAGTTACCAGGGAAAAGAGGAAGCAGAGATGTGATTTGGGAACAAGGACACAGATGGGAGGGGTCCTGGGAGAGGCTGCCTGTGACCTCATGGGTGGGTGAGAGTCGCAGAACGCTGACCATCCTGGGGAGCGAGGGGGAGCTAATACCCAAAGTCCTTCAACTTGACGAGTGACCGAAGGAGCTCAAACACTAATCCCGGGACAAGGGCTGAAAGAACCTTCCCGAGTGGCCAGAGTTGATGGACAGGCAGCCTTCGGGCTGAGAGCCTTCCAGCCACCAAAGGGGCGGTGCCCTCCAGGCCGTGGGGAACTGCAGGTGTCCCCAGCAGAGAATAAAATACCTTTATGTGAAGGATGAAAGAGAAGCGTGCTCACTGCCACTCCTGGGGGACACTGAGCACAGACCTGCCCTGGCACGGCCTGTGGGCTCCGTGTTCCTGTGGGCGCTGCAGCCTCCTGAGCTGGGCCAGGCTGGGAAGTCTACCTCCTCCATCTCGGACAAGGCAGGACCCTGCACAGAACTCGATATCCCGCCAGGAATTCGGGTACTCTCCCCAAGAAAACAATTTTACACTTTTTTTTAATGGAGAGAGAGTTGAAACTTCTCCATTGTCCTTCCCATATGGAAGCCTACCAGAATCCCAGAAATAAACATTTGTTCTCTTCTTGGGCACTAAATGTGAGCCCAGACAGCGAGCGGTTTCTCCCGCGCCCTCATGGTTGGAGGTTGTAACGATGAGCGTTGTTGGAATGGACAGGCTGCTCTTCCTTTCCCCAGTGACTAAGCCACCTCATTCCATGTCCTCTTCATCTGTTCCAGAATAGTCTTCTTCCCTGTGTGACGTGTAGCTCAAGATAGTGGCGGGTCACATGTCCTCATCCTGTTTGCACAGCCATGGACTCCGTGTTAAGCAGTTTCAGGGTAGGCAAGCTCCTGGCCCTCCCTGAGATGATAAACTGGTGTCTCAAACAAGAAATTAGCTCCTGATGCTCATTCCCCAAGGCCTAATCCAGAAACTGTTGCCAAGAAACACAAATGTCATAGACCTCATGTAAAAAATGTAAGCCTGGGATGCAATAGAGGCAGATTAACGTGGTGCAGCATGTATGGTCCATGTACCCAACTAGAAGGAATAACGAAGTGGACCCTAAATAGTTGAAATTCTTCTCTCTCCCCACAGAGTGTCACCCTTGCTCCACATACTTCCATAGCTTGTTCAGATGGAACTGTCTGGGCCACAGATCTGACACATCGCGCCTGAAGAGAAAGTACTCCGACTCAGAGTTAGTCAAAGGATCCCTGTGGTCAGTGTTGGAGCCTGGAACAAGGTGGCATCTCCTGACACATTTCATCCCTGGATCTTGACTATCTCCGGCCTCTCTCTTCTCCATGGCTTCCCTCTGCTCCTCCACCCCTTCCTGTTCTTCCATCTCCTCCTGCCTTTCCTGTCTGTCATTTCCATAACATTTTCTTCCCCGGAAAGTCAACAATTAGTCATGCGGCTGTGAATGATGGCCAGGCTTGGGGACTCAGAAGGAGGGAGATGGGAGCCAAGTAGGAGGAATGTGAGTTGCTGTAATCCTGGTGATCAGAGAAGGAGCCCTAAGACGAACGTGTTGACTGGCCGGCTGGCGGAGCGCCATGTTGGGAATAGCGCACGGGAAGAGCAGAAATCCTGGGTCTCACCGACCCCCACTAAGAGTTCAGAGAAGTTAATATATTCTTTTTCAGATGGCAACTCAAGAAACATGGTCCAGTTTTCCTGTGGTCCAGCCACTAGTGGGTACTCCCACCCAACTTTCCATGCCTTCTCGTGTCATCTTTCCAACCCCCAAGTCCTCAAAGTGGGCCCGGCTCCCAGCTCAGCTCATAAAAAGATGATTAGCTGACACATTCGCTTCAAGAGCCCCATCTAATCTGCTTCTCTTTCCTCTATTTTCCTCAGCCAGCCCATCCCCATGGATACAAAGATGGCGGAAGGACTTGCCTTTCTGTCCTCAAACCCTCGGTGTTTATTTTGGATGTGAACTTCATAGCAGCATGTGTGGAACAATGGATAGTTTTTAGCTTAGACAGCAAAAAATATAATATATATAATATATTTATATGTTTAAATACTTATAAAGAATAACTAACCTCGTTATTACTATGGGCGACTACACAGATGACAGGGAGAGAGCCAGTTTAGAACAGACGAGTCCTGAAAGGTGGCAGTTCATTCTAACTGGGTGTGGAGAGTGTGTTTGGTACTGGTGTACAAGTTGGGTGGGGCTGAGGAGTGGGCAGGGTGCCCAGCGGGGAGTAGGCAGAAGTTGAGGATGGAGTTGGATAGAATATAAATGAGGGAGGAGGGTCCTTGTACACCTATCATATTTCTCCTATTTTTAATCAACTGCCTACGATTCTTCCCTACTTGAGCTACTTGATGCCACCGGTGGCTCCTACAGACCTCCTCCTGCGTTCCTCACAAGCTCCATGCTCTTCCTTCATTCCAGGAACTTCCTTCCTCATTCACCTTTTGTTTCCTTCCCTGGAGGCCTCTCTTTCTTCCTGCTTCCAGGGTGGAAGGAGGGGCTCCTCTGCAGTTACTGGTTTTCTTCTGCCTTGGGGTCTCGGCAGGTGCATTCATCCAAGTCACAGTCGGCAGCGAATGGGATGACCTGAGGGTCAAGGAGAAGATGAGGTGGGGAGGACGGCAGCAAAGTGCCCCAGAGGATGTCTATGTGACTTAAGATGATGGCTATAAAGCACACATTTCCAGGAACCTATAGCTCCTGTAACTCCTCCTCCTAAAATTACCACTAATGTCTAAAACTGTTGCTGTTAATGTTTTTGTCACATTATTGCCAACACAAAATCTCTGTAAAGTAGGTAAGATGAATGTCAATGTTTTCTCTTCACAGAGAAGGCCAAGAGAGTCTGGGCGACTTAACTCAAGGCCACGACACACCACCTGGAAACCCAAGGCCCTATCACCCAGGTCTAGGGCTCCGTGCCCGGATGTGCTTAGAGCAACAGAACCCTCTTGGCATCTTCATAAGCATGAGGCTTGCCTTTCTTGAATCAAGGATACACTCTGGCTTGGTGAAACAGTGCATCTCTCTACCCAGTTTATGGCTAGACTGCCTTCCTGCTATGTAATTCTCCCTCCTTCATGCCAGAGACAGTCCAATAGAGTCTGCACTGTTGGCACTTCTATCAACAGATAAACACACTTTTGGGATGTCCATAACTAGCTTCAGAGAGATTGGGGCATTCGGGACACATGAGGTAAAGTGGCAGAGATTCTACCCTTTGGCATGGACAATTGAATGAGTTAAAAATAGATGTGTTTTAATAGTCCAAGTACACTGGGCAGAAATACCATCTCTTGCATATTTCTGATTCATTAAATTGGCCAACTAGCATCAAATATCTTTGGAGGGCTTTTTTTTTTTAATCCACATTATTGCAAAATTTCAGCCTATTGAATTTTACAGGCTTAGCTTAAGCATACTTGCTAATGTAATAGAACCCAGAGCAATAGGAATAAAAGGCATCGAGAAAAGAACCAGCGTTCAGTATATGATCCAGGGAGGACTCCAGGTAGCTTGTGGTGGCCATTCAACATATGTTTGCAATATGCTTATAATACACTTTATAGGATTAATTTAATTATGAAGATTAATAACTGGATATTACTTCCTGCCTCTCCAAGGGGCAGAGGCCATTCTTTCCTAACTTCAAGATGTTTCCTGGAGGGCAAGCAGGTGGGAGTTTTTCAGGAGCAAAAGCCAGGGCTTCTCTGAAGGAGGTGCTGCACTGATAATGAGAGAATTAATATTCTTGAAGGAGCTATCCTAAAACACCACTATCCTGAATCCTGTCCCTTTAGAAACCCCAGTGTTTATTCATTGTGACTCCCTCTTCTTGACTGCTGAATAAAAACCAATTGTGATACACCAAAGAAAGCTAACCAAGGCATCTGCTTCATTCCTGGGGCTGCCCCTCCCACCCCCACCTCCACCCCCAGGTGCCCTCACTTACCTTCTTGGAGGAGAGTGTGGAAGAGCAGCAGTCGCCCCCATCGTAATGGCAGTAGGCTCGGTTGTTGATAGTATCACACCAACCATCTGCTTTGAAAGGCTGGCAAGGAGGTGGGAGTTTAGTGTCCAAGCTCAGCTTCATCCCCTCTCCCACTCAGCCCTGCCCAACTTCATGTGTGGAACTCAGGAGATATTATGGGAGAACACCCAAGGGGCATGACACAATTGACCTCCCATTCTCAAGAAGTTAAAATCTCAAGACCATCAGGCCTAAGGAATGATCAAATTTCACCTATAGAGCCTGCTCCTGGCCTACTCAGGGGTCCAGAATGTTCGTCTGAACTCCTTGATGGATTGTTTCATATTCTTGTAATAACAGGCCCTTATATCATGTAGGCTACAAAACAGCTTCACACATTTTATTATTTTTTTATTTTTTTAATCCTCACAGAGGGATATGTTTTCACTGAGTTTTAGAGAGAGAAGAAGGGAGAGGGAGAGAGAGAGATACATCAGTGTGAGAGAGACATCGATCAACTGCCTCCCACATGCGCCCCAACCAGGGATCGAACCCAGAACCTGGGCATGTGCTCCAACCTGAAATCAAACCTGCAACCTTTGAATGCAAGGCAGGGCTGGCTTTAAAATTCCTATGTTATCAGTGAGGAAGTGGAGATGCACAGAGATGACAAAGATTGCCTGGGGTCTCACAGCTAAAGCAGAGTTTAGGATCAGCAGTCATGTACCTTGACGTTTTTGGTGCTTCTCACAGACTATAACTTTCATCCCTGGCACTTATCCTTAGAGATCCTAGCAGTCCTGTGGTTCTATGAAGACTCAAATGATGTCTGACCAGAGTGCAGTGACTCTCGGGTCTGGGACACCCGTGTGGAGCAGAGATAGTCCGACCTGCACAGCCCCTTGTGCGCAGCAGCTAGACATAGGGTTAGAGCAGAGAAAGCTAAACCGTTCCCTTCACTCCTCTACTGCTGCGAGTTCACAGGAACTAAGATGGGAAACGGGCCCAGGCCAAACCAGAGTTAATGGAGTGTTTCACCCAAAAGGGGATGTGTGATAAGAATAGCAACAAGCGGTTAAAAAAAAATAGCTCAGCGGCCCAATGCATTGTTTCTCTAGAACCACTCCTGAGGGCAATGGTGGCCCACAGCATCCTGGAGGGCGAGGCAGCCAGCCCACCCACCCAATCACATTAGCTCTCTCCATCCTGAGTGATGGCCAAATGCAAAGCCTCAGGAAACATCTCGTGGTCAGATTCTTTGGACCACAAGACAGTCAATAGACGCCTGAGTCCTGAGGCCACCTTCCAGTTTACATGTTCACATCACTTTCTCTCCCCCACCCTCCTTAAATGTCAAATAGAAGGACTATTCTCTATTTTGCTGTGCTTTGATGAGACAGATCACTAAACTCAAATTTTTAAAAAAGGCCATTAAATAATTTTTAGCAATTGAGTTACATCAGAACGAGCTCATCCAAGATATTACTTCAGTGTTTTGATTTACTCTACGGGGTCCTGAGGTCACTTGAGCATCATTCCAGATGTGTACCCCTTTGCTGATCACTAAAAAGCTGCTACTTGTGGGGTGGAACTCAACAGCTGTCGCACAGCTGCACAATAATGTCGGCAGCGAGCAGGAAGTGAAAATGAATTCTGTTTTCAACACAGGCCTTGCCGGGCTTAAGAGACAAAGGTTCCAAGAGGAGCATCTGTCTTTGACATGAAGCCAAGGCCTCTGGCTCTGGAGAACAGGGAATAGCTACACCATCAGAATCTGGGTCTCCCACTGCAGCCAAGTAATAGTGCATCCTAACACCTAGTGACGCCCAGAGGTCCTCCCTGGAGGGCCAGATACATCTATTGAGATTCCCCCTGAGTTTTTCTTTTTCAAGTGTTTGGAGTTTATTTCCTCATATAACGTGACATCTGTTCCTTTTCCTCCAACCCTGACTGACTCATTGGCACAACATCATCGGTTCCTCCTTTCTTTTTCATCCAATTGTCTATAAAAGAGACCACCCAAAATACATTTCCCACACAATTAAGTATGGTGGCAGCATGGACAACGTTAGCAGTTGGATGGATGAATAAAGGATGCCGGGGAATCTTTCTTTCCTACATGCTCCCCAAGCATGGCTTCTCACCTCCAGAACATGAGGGAAGACACACTGAGAGAGAAGTGGTCTGGGTAACCTTTTAGGTCCCACTGCACTTCCACTGCCACAAACCAGACAGGCTTCTTACAAGCTGCTGCTCAAACTCTGCTCTTAGAGCAGGGGTCCTCAAACTACGGCCCGCGGGCCACATGCAAATACAAATATTGTATTTGTTCCCGTTTTGTTTTTTTACTTCAAAATAAGATATGTGCAGTGTGCATAGGAATTTGTTCATAGTTTTTTTTTTAAACTATAGTCCAGCCCTCCAACGGTCTGAGGGACAGTGAACTGGCCCCCTGTTTAAAAAGTTTGAGGACCCCTGTCTTAGAGGGTCGTCTAAGAAGAGATGGGAATTTGTAAGAAGGAGCAGAAATGCAGAGAAAAGGTTGGAAAGACCCGAGTATTTAATTTACTATATACCTATTAGGAATAACTGTTCCTTCCCAAACCTGCCAAAGACAACTTCTCCGCCCGAAACAAACAGAGGCTCCCATGGCAACACGGTCCTGGGAAGCTGACAATGGAAAAAGTGGGAAGGGAAAATGACTAATTGATCCCAAGTTTTTAAGCCTCTGTAGACTGGATGGAGACAGGAGATCTAAGTCTCAGTCCCGGAAAGGTGTCCGATCTGGGGTGACACTCCTTCCTGAAAGAAGCTTTCCCAAGGGAGGGTACGCGGCTTGGTGTCTCTGCTCAGTGTGACCACCGGTGGCACCAGGACACCTACGCCCCATTCCTCCCGCCACACCAGGAAACAAAGTGTATTTTTCAAATACCTGGGCCTCATTCCTTTAAAAGCCACATTTTCATTTTAACCATTTTTGACAAAAGAAAAGAGAACCTGTATAAAATGGCGCGTGCACACACACACCCTAGGCCTGACTCTGGCTTCTTAGAATCATACTTTAAGTGAATGGCTGAGTCTGAGAGTCTGGGTTGTTCTTCTTATGACCTACGAGCTGGATGGGCCCTATTGTAGTTGTTCCTGGAAGGCCTTTCCTGCCAGCCTCTCTGTGCAAGTTGTGTTCCAGGCAGATGTGGTGGCCAAATAAATGGCTACGTGTAAGTGTAGGAATATGAAGAGGAAGGCGCTCAGTCTACCTTACCTATACTGCTTTGGAAACTTCTCAAAAGTAAAGACAATTTCTCATGTTATGTATGTTATCTGGGGATAAACTATTTAAGGTTTTGCTGGGGAGTTAACCATAGAGATGGTGACCTTGTCTATTGTCCATGGTTGTAGTCACTCATGGGATCAGTCAACATTCTTTATCCCACACCAACAGGTGCCAGGCACTGTGACAGGAAAATGTAAATGAACAAATAAAACATGGCTTCGGCCTGGCAGAGACCCCACGGTGAGCAGGTATGGCTCACTCACACGGTGAGCGCTAGCACAGAGGTGGCAGGGGAGACGCCCCTAGTCCAGAATTGGGGTGGTGGTGTTGGCATGAGCTCTCAGGGGCTGGCTCTACAGTAGCCCTTGCGGAGGACACACAGGACTGGATGAGAGAGGAAGAAGAGCCCGAGAAAACTGTCAGGGGACGAAGAGGGAGAAGACAGAGAGGTGGGTGGTCCCAGACTGCCTAGCGCAGGGCCTGCCCCGGGAAGATTTCCATCGACTGACTGACTGGCTGATAATACCTTCATGACTTGAATCAGACTAAGGACATTTTTCTTCTACAGGTTGCAGCAGAAGTCAGGCCACATGGATGTGTTAGAAAGGTTAGTTTAGACTTCAGATCTTCTAACCGACAGGCTGGGCTCTCAGCCAGAAGTGACTGTATCCCTTAGGGAAGGCATGGGCAGAATTCTGATTAAGCATCTTGAGGAGGGTTGTGGACCAGGAGAAGATGTGATCAAGTTTTTGCCTGGGGCCTAACATGTTTTCTTTCACCCACAGGAACTCCCATCAAAACCTTCCAGTGATGTGAATGACAGATCAGCCCAATGCCCATCTCCTCATTGATTGGGCTGCACCAGGCACAGGAGATGCCCGCTGTGCACAGCAGCTCTGAGGCTGTGCCCAAGGGGGCCTCTGTTGCAGATACAAGCTCTGTGTAAAAGCATACTACTTTCTGTGTGTGCTAATTCTCTTTTCCTCTGACCCTTCCCTTGAATGGTGACCTCTGGCCTGATTCTCATTCTCCTTTTGCTGCGTGGATCTGCCTACCATGTCCACACTGCCTGGGCTCCATGGCAAGGCACTCAGCATCTCAGGGCCAAAACTCGGGAAGCCTTGAGGCCACTTAGGGACCCTTGACAACCACAATGCTATTCGCTTATTTTGTTGTTTTAAGGACCATAGATACATGAAATTCTAAGGCTTAGTGGAGCCTTGAAGACCATTTAGGTACAAAATTCCCATTTTACTAATGATGAAATGGAGCCTTAAAAAGGGGTCATGTCCTGCTTGCAAGGCCAGTTGGTGGCAGCCCTGGGAACTGAGCCTAAATGTCCTGATTCTTGACCTGATGCTCCTTCTACAAGACCAGGCTCCCATGATGTGATGATTTCATTAGTCTTTTGTTGATTGGGAATGCAGGGCAAGGTAAAGTCCGTTGGCACCTCTATAACAAGGACTTAGGTGCAAAGGCATTAATCATGAAGTAAAGCCAGACATCCAACACGAAAGCGAGAAAGCGTCACAGGTATATAATCTCAATTCCCCTGGGCCCCCACAACCTCACTTCCGATTTTCTCAGTGGTGGGTCCAAGTTTGCCCCCAGCAAGCGCCCTGGCACTGGGACTCCTTCTCATCTTGGGGCTGGGTCGGCCCACATTAGCCAAGAGGCTGATTTCCCCCCCAAGGAAGCAGCACCTCGCTCCCCTCCCATCAGCAGAGGCCTGCAACGCAGAAATGTTTGTTCCTGGCCCCAGAATGCTACAGCCAGGAGTGTCTCTGCTCACTGCAGGCACCTGAGGAAAGAGGAAACAAAGTCCTGCCACTCCTCCCGGGTGCACCCCTTGGGTGGATGGTGCCAATGAGCTCATATTTGTGGGTTTGCGACAGTCTTCTTGTGAAATGTAAAACTAAGACAGACAGCCACCTGGAGATGGACTGAGCAGGAAGAGTTCCTTCCATACAGCCTCCTCTGGAAAACCTTCCCCGCTTCCCGGACACAGAGCGCTCTCCCTGCCTCTGTGTTACTCCGGTACCTTTCATGCACATCCGCCTTGTAGAACTCAACCCTCTGAATCAAGGGCCCGGCGTCTAGTTTCTTCTTAGTCCCAGAGACTAGTTCAGTGCCAACACACAGTAGGTTTTCAACAAATAAACCAATATGATGGTGGCTACCTACATTTCCTATGCATACCTAACGGCCAGGTCCTCCTTTTCATGATTCCTTGGCTCTAGAAAGCTTACTGGGCCTGCTGCTTTATAAGAATCACATAACTCAGAGACAGGTCCAGCTGGCAAGGGCACAAGTCCTTTTCTGTTTCTTTTCTTAGTATAAACCTAGACTCTATAGTCAGACACTGGGGTTGAGATAGATTATATATATATTTATCTTACCAGGTGTAGTATTGGCGTATGTTCATTTCTGAGTGGGAAGAGTGAGTAGAACCTACCATCTAAAAGTTCTCCTTTTATAAATAACCCCAACATGTTGCATTGAATTTAACATGACTCTCTCGGTTGTGCAGCTGGGATGATGAGGGAAGGGAAAGTAGCCGGGGCCAAAAACAAGAAGCAGCTAAAAACCAGAGAAGACAAGGCGTGGAACCATGGCTGTCCCGGGGATGTCTGCAGATACCTGTCATCAGGTGGCTGGGTCTTAATAGCCAACCAGGAATAGGGGCCTAGGTGTGGGGCCTCTGCAGGGTGGGGAACTTCTTTCTACGTGACTCAGTTAGTGTTGGGAGAAGAAGACCCTGCTGTGAGGGCTGACATGCATGGCACAGTCAGGTGGCAACACTGCCCAGGCTGGAGAAAGGGAATGAAGGTACACATTCTGGTGCATGGGCAGAGGGAAGCAGCCTTGTGTGGTGGCCCCAAGACTTGGGTCTAGTCTGATGGTCTATTGTGCTTTACTGGTCCATGTGAGCTTCACCCTCTGCCTGTGGAAGCCACCAGACCCTCAGAAGAAGAAAAGCATGTGAGTACCTTTACAGAGAAGTCTGGTGATAACCAGCTTATCTTATCTGCCACCAAAACCAAAGCACAGTCTCAGACTAGACATCGGAAAATGGTGCAAACACTAATCTCCCCCAGGAGAAACAGCTGGGATGAATTGAGATCAAACAAATAAAAGCAAAAAAAGTAAGGTCAGATGACTTTTTTCACCTGCACTATTTTCATCTGCTTCAAGGTTCCCAGAGTTGAATAGCTCTGAAAAATGATCAGGCTGCTTAGTGACTGAGGGCCTGGGAGGTAGTGTTAGGTAAACCTGTGCCCAGGTTGCGGCTTCCTTCACCGCCCGTTAGACTCTGAACAAGTTCCTGGCTTCTTTAGGCAGCAGTACCTTCATCTGTGGATGAGTAGAACACCCGCCTTGTAGGGCTGTTGCAAGGGATAAATGAGCAAATGGAGGTTAAACACTCAGCCCACAGTAAGCATTCAATGAATCCGTTTCATGGAGGTGCTAGGAACACGGCCTGTGCTTTTGCAATTGTTGGCGGGTGCCCGAGTTCCCTCCATAGAGACTCTGGTAAAAAAAAAAACAACACATCAGGATTCCGCCACCAGCATTCAGAGTTAACGCCATGGATGCTCCCGTCCCTGCGAGCCTCCTGCCCCATTCATTTCACCAGAAAGGTGCCCATCTGAGTCACGGAGGTGTGTCAGGAGACGAGGGAAATGGCCTGGGACTTAGGAAAACAGTGGGAAAGGCCTGGCTGGCTCCTGGCACCTGCGTCTTTCCTCAAACCATCGTGGAGACGTGGGTGTCTTAGCCTCTGAAAACCCCCAGCCGTCACTGACACCTCTGCCCTTTCGTGCGCGGGGAAAACAGGAAGGTGAGAGGCTGGCTGAGGCTCGCTCTCCAGCCAAGAGCAACCTCCCAGCAGCCCCTTTCATTCGGCTGCAAATAAAGACCCGCAGAGCAGACTTTCCACCTGACTCGCACACACCCCCAACCTGCTTCCCCACGCAGCCTCTCCTCTTGACCCAATGTGGCCCGGGACATTCTCATCCTCCCCAAAGGGGGGTCAGATCCCCAAGCGTGAAGACGGGGCAGAGGATGCTCACGTGAGGCTGCATTTATCCAAAAAAGATCAGCTCAACGCAAGAGCCCTGCTTCTCAGATGACAGCCAGAAGGAAACACCCCTCCGTGGGCCCTTGTCACGCTCCCTTGGGGGCTTAGACACAAAAGGACACAACCCTCCTGCAAATCTGTGAGCTGTGCCACTGAGAAACGCCACTGTTGCCAGCCACTGCTGTGGGCCAGAGGTGTCACCTAGGGTACCATGCTCTGTGCCCTCGCTCTTATCCCCCCCGCCCACCCTTTTACCAAAACTGCACAAGACTGTGAAGGACCCAGTGCCCCACTCCCTGCCACCCTTCACTTTTTCGGCACATCTTCAGAATCGCTCTCAAGGTCACTGCCTGGCCCTGGAGCATCAAACCCCAACTCTGGGTCCTAAATAAACAAAAACCTCAGAACCCTTTTTTCCTCCTCCACTAGTCTGACGACCGCCCCCAGGCTTCCCCTTTTCTCTGGAGCAGCTGACCCCGCGTGGTCAGCTCGGCCAGATTTTACAAAGCCCGAGATCCCCATCCCTTTGCTGTCAAACTCCGATTTCATGGCAGCACCAACCTCCCTCCTTCTGGAACCACAGAAGGTGGGAGCAAAGCTTCCCAAGATGCCGTCTGGTGACCTTGGCAGCAGTCCCCCTGTGGCCTGGCGCTGGGCTCCCAACAATGACCTTCTCTCTCAGACTTCATACTCTCCATTGCAAAACTGGGGAGCTGTTAATCCTCCTGATTTTGATCTTATTTTCATGGCAGGAGTGGCACAGGTGGCCGCAAGCTCTTGCAACACACTCTTGCCGCATGGCACTTGGCTTCTTTCAAAGAGGAATGGATTAACTGCTGCTTGTTCCTGGAATTTTCTGCCTCCTCACCAGCTAACTGGAGCCAGCCTACTGCATTTCAGGTCAGAGGTAGAAACTTTGGACACCAGAGGCTTGAACCCGGCAGGGACCATGGGATCAGAGGCACTTCCTCTGTGTTCCCGCACGCTTCCCATTTACTTCCCTCGGCAGTAAGGCCCCCATGAGGCGCAGTGCCTGACACAACATCATAGATGCCTAGTGAGTATTTAGTGAGACTTGTGGGCCCCCAGTTGACTTTATAAACGAAGGATGCAGACTATTTCTTGCTTTCCACTCCTGCCTTTCCTCTGTCTTGTCCCCTGGCCTCCCCAGGTATCTGTTCTCACTATGCATTACCCTCTCTAAAACGTCACCTGCAAATAGCTTAGCGTAACTTCCAGGTACAGGTTCGCTAACTTAGACTCTTGGAGAACCCAGCATAAAGATGCAGGAGAATGAAACTGAGCCACCGGCACCTTGTGAGCAGGTGGGACCTGCTGCCTGGCCGCCAGCCCCTCTGCTGGGGTCGCTCACCCAGGTCCTCCTCTCTGGGCCTCTGCCAGGCCCATGCCCCACACGACAGGAGTATCAGGCTGCATGTGCTGTTCCCAAGCTCACACAGCTCTGGGAGGGGGAGGAGACAAGGCATGAGGAAGCAGGAGTCAGAGGTGCAAAACCCGCCACTAGGAGGAAGGGAGGAGAAGCCCGTGGCTGCAGGTGGGCTGGGCATCCAGCCTCTACTCCCCTCTGTCTCTGTCCCCGTCTCCCAGTTCCCTGGCCAGCCCGCAGTTCCTGGGAGGCTGAGGCAGGCCAGAGCAGCCCGGCCACACGTGCTCACCGCCACCCCTCACCCCCGCCATACACACACTCATGCCAGGCAGCTCGGCATGTCTTGGCTCCCAGGCCTGCCCATGGAAGATGACTGGGAATGCAGACTGTGGGAGGAAACGACAATATTCATTGTTTGGATTAAATATTTTTCTTGGCCCTCCTGCTGTTTGCTGAGCTGCCTATTTTTCCCCTACCCCATTCTCTCTCATTCTTTCCCTCTTTCTTCCTTTCAACCCCCACCCCTACCTTGTTTTCTTCCTCAGCAATCAAGTACACACAGAGAAATTTCCAGGAGAAATTTCTAGACTCCCAGAGTGGGAAGAGCTGTTTTAGGAAATCAGTGGTTCACAAAGCCTTTCGCTGTTCTGATACTACACCCGGCTCTTTACAGAGAAGTTTCAACTTGGGGTAGATCTGCATTGACACTGCTTCGAGTTTTCACAAGTGTTCATGGGATATATCTCACAATAACCCAGGGAGGTAAGTTTTGTTATCACGCCCATTTTACAGATGAGAAAAAACAAGTCCCAAAGCTGTTCCGGAATCTGCCTGAAGAAAAGATGTAGAGCCACCGCCCAATGCTCAGGCCTGCACTGTGCCCACCCCAACATGGACGGTTAGATGCCTTCAGCATTAGCTCCAGTTCTCAGCACTGTGCACCTGGTCCAAACTCTCCTTAAAACCATGAGCATGCCGTAGCCACTTTCCGTCTGAGGAAAAGTCAGTATCAGACAGCCATGAGAGATGTACCATCGAGGATACTTAACTTTAAAGCAATCCCACGGCCCGGCCTGGGCTGGGGCTGGAGCCCGGGGATCTCTGATGGACCTGAAGTTAATGTGACTCCTGTACAAGGCAGCACAGTAGGCTCTGCACGTGACAAGGTCTGTCTCAGAGGCTCAGCGGCATCAGCACCAAATAAGGCAGCATCTGAACAGTGTTTGAGACAACAGGGCAGAAACCACAGGCCAAGGAGAACTCATTCCCAACGTAGTAGATGGCACCGCTAAGAGCTACAGGGGGTCAGACTAGAAAAGGGGCTGAGACAGTTTGAAGGCTTTATGACGTATGTGTGATTAGGCTTCATCTGTGAGGATGGACAGGATTTGGGCAGAGAAGTGGGGAGAAAAATTCCAGCAGGAGGGCACATCCAAACCAAGATTTCAGATGCAAAAGAGAATATACCTGTGGTTTTCTGCCTTGAGGATTAATGGGCCAAGTTTGGAACTAGGTCAAAATCTCCATCCGGACCGGAGGAATCTAGTCCTTATTCTAGAGACAATGGGGAGCGATGGAAGGTGGTTGTTTTGGTGGTGATTTTTTTTTTTTGAGCAGAAGAAGATGATAAAAGCCAAGCTTCAAAGGTTGGATCTGGGAACAGCGAGGAATGTTCAAGAGAGAAAGGGAGGGACCCAGAGCAGGTGGAAGCTGACCTCAAGCAGGTCTGAACCGAGAAGAACAGAACTGGCTGGTTGTAATATAGAAAAGGAAAAGGCAGACAGGAGGGGGATTGCGAAGGAAAACGATCAGGACTTGGTGAATGGTCATATTTGGGTACAGACCGACGGAGATGAAAGTCTGTCTATGACAGTTGGCTTTTCTCAAAAAATTGTCTCATTAAAAAAAAATAGCTAGAAAGAATTCTTCTGAAACCTAAGGACTGGGTCACGGGCAACAGAGCCCGAGCCATCAGCAGACGCTGCCCTACCTCACAGGGAGACACTGTACACATTCGCCTTTTCCATATAAACACAGGCTCGAAGGTCCATGCATTTTCACTCCTGTCTGATGTCTGCCAGGCTTTCCCCACAACTTAGACATGACTATTTTATCACCCCCAGTCACTTCCAGCACCAGCTGAGTTGAGGAATGGCAGGAGGGAGGTGTCATGTTTATTCTAGAAGATTCTCTTGCCAACAGTCTTGTTGCTTTTAGCCTCAGTCTGATGTTCAGTGCCTGTGTCTATGAACAGCGCCAGTTGTGGGGCTGATTATTGTGGTTCTCGTCCTCAACCTGTCACGCCATCCTGGGTTGTCAGCCAGGCTGTTCTGTGTTCTGTTAATTGGTCAGTCCATCCAGTCTCACTCGCATCCATATGGAACCCATTCTCCGTGCAAGTGTCTCGTTTACATTTCCTTTATCTACGGGATGCTTGTCTGTGTATCTTACTCACTCATCCACCGAGCGGCTGCATGTTTCACAACATGTTCCCTGGTCTCATCTCCTCGGTTTCCAATCCTGGCAGAGCAGGGTTCATGGGCACGCCTCCTCTTTCTCCAATTGCTCTGGCTTAAAGCTTGCAAAGCCCAGGGAGGTATCCTAAAAGGTAGCCAGCATCTCCTGGTCATCTCTCTGGTGAGTTTTCTAAAAGCCCTGCATTCCTGTGTTGTTTGTTTGTTGTTAATCTTCCTACCAGTTTCAGCTCAGGGACTCTGGACTCAGACCGCCTGGGTTCATACCCTAGTCCCACATTTGGACATAAACGCAGCCCCTCAGTTTCCTCATCAGTAAAAAGGGAATGATAATAATGGGAATAATGCCTCGTAGTAGGCACCTGGCACACAATGGACACTCAATAAAGTTATTAAGTATACTGTGAAACCAGGAGAAATTCCTTTGTTTCCTGAGTGCACTGAGCCTGAATACTTTGGGTACTGATGGCTCCCTGTCAGGAAAGATTGACAGTAGCCCTCCCAGAAGTAGCCCTCCCTAGTCATTCTTCCTCTCTCATAACTATCACCAGAAATCCCAAGGATCTCACCGTTCACCAACTATGGGGACAGAATGACTGTATATAGCATGCCTTAAGCAGGCAAAATAGCTGAGCAAAGTTTTCTAAAATACCAATCACCTCTCTTCTGTTCTAGTATTGACAGTGAGCTATAGCAGCAATGTGTGTCAAAGTCTGTCCTTAGTCCCTGGTCTCCTTTTTATTCTTCCCATTAGCCCCACCCCCATGCTGGACTCTGCTCCCTCTGACCACACCCCTAAGCAATGTATCCATCCTACCATAGCATCTGCATTCTCCTGCCCTTAGGGAAAGCAGCTGACATACTGAGGGGTCAATGAAAAATATGTATCTGCAACTAAATAAAAGATAAATATTAAGGCAAAAAAGTGACTTGAATTGTGGAAAGTTGGGGATTTTGTGAGCCACATAGGCCAGATCAGTATTTGGGGGATACATAAGGGCAGCACCTCCAAAATCACATAGTGGAGGTAGCCACTCATTAAACAAAATTGAGAAACGCAGCTCTGTGTATCAGGATATTTCCCGCCCAGGTGAAGTGAGCATAAGCAAAGCAAAACACATGTTGTTTCGACTGAATGGGGTTGCTCCTAAATGCATATATTGAAGCCCCAACTCCCAAAATATTGGTATTTAAAGGAGGGGCCCTTAGGAGGTAATTAGAAGATTTCATGAGGGTAGGGCCTCATGATGTGATTAATGCCTTTCTAAGAAGAGACACCAGAACTTCCTCTCTTTCTCTGTCTTGTGAAGACACAGTGAGAAGGTGGCCATCTGCACACCAGGAAGAGAGCCCTCAACAGGAAACAAAACCTACCCACACCTTAATCTGGGACTTCCCAGCCTCCAGAACTGAGTGGAATAAATGTCTGCTGTCGAAGCCACTCTATCTATGGTATTTGGTTATAGCAGGCTACACTGTCTAACACACATGCCTTATTTGGTGAACTTATTAATTTAGTTATTTTTACTGACTTGTCAACCCAAAGAATTCCCAGAGATCCTGTCTGAAAAGAGGGACTGTGAAAGGAGTTAAGAGGGGGGACAACCAGGAAGCAGGGAGCCCAAAGAAGTAAAAAGATCACCAGCTTCTGCTATTCGGTTATTGGCAATTCTGGATGGGCACACAGGCATGAAACCAAGACAGGTGAGCACGGCCAGCAAGCCAGGCAGGCTGCAGGCACTATCGACTCGGCTGCAGTATTATCAGGAGCAGAGGTGGTTCCAAGGCTAGATGGTTCTCAGAAACCTCACAGCTCTGCAGACATGCACCACCACGTTTCATATGCCTCCCATTAGAAAGATTTCAGTTGAATCTAATCTCATTTTTAATTAGTGCTCACATCGCCTGGTGAGGCAGGTTAATATGATTATCCACATTCCACTGATGGGGAAAATGAGACCAAGGGCCATGGCCCAAGGACACTTGGAGAATGAGCAATAGAGGTGAAAATTAAACTTAAGCATTTTAAACTTCCAAACCAGCACACAAGGGAGAGGACTTTGGGAAGGGGATTTCTCCTCTTGTTCAGGATCTTTCACATCTAGATAATGCATATTCCATTTACTACTTGGTTTCTCTCATTAAAAAATAAAGTAGTTAACTACTTCTGAACCCCAGTATGTCATATTCAATGCATAATATGTTTTCCAAACAATATGTCAGGAGCAGCCGAAAGAAGAGAATAAAATGAGCATCACTTAGCCAAATTTGAATATTAATGGACTATTTATAAATGTTTAATATTAAACTAGATTATGGGGGGTGGGTATAAATACAGAATTAAATATGCTTCCTAATCTCTAGAAGCTGGTTTAACTGGACATTCAAAATATGTACACCAACAAAACACAAACAGCACACACTTCTAACTGCAGAGATAAAAGCAAGCTCTTCTCATTGCTGATAAATTGTTGGCTGAACGTATCTCACAGCAAACTGAGATATTACTGAGATGGAAGCCCACAGTATCATCCATTCCCCCCTCCAACCCAGTTAACTTCATCTTCACCTCCTCTCTTGTCATCATAACCAACATCCATATATTCACCATTCCACTGCAGAAAGTTTCGCACTGAGCCTCTCTATCTCTTCTCTTTCCACTTTCTCAGTTCAGTTACTTTATAAAGTTCAGGTGAGAGATGATAAAGACTTTCACAGTCCAAATTTGCCGCCATGATTTTCTTCCTAAAATATAAGTCTTATCATCTTTTCTCTGTGGCATGGGTATTTACTGCTCACCTGATATCTCGTTCCCCTGACTCACTGAAGTGGCTTGAGGCTATGTGACCATGTTCTGGTAAATGGGAAGGCAAGCAGGAAGGATGTGTTATTTCTGGTCCAAGGGATTCAGCGTTACTAGCCTTTCTCTCTCTGTTGTCTCTGCATCTTTAGAGGTAACTATGGAGACCACATCTTGAAAAGACAGAGAAATAAGATGAACCAGATGGATGGGCATTCTAAGACCCCAGATGTTTTATGAGGGAGAAATCCATCCTCTCTCATGTTAAGTCACTGAGATTTCAGGGTTAATTTGTGATTACTTCAGTCTATTTAGAAGCCTCCATTGGATCAACACTGACTATGGAATAAAGTCCAAACTCGTTATCTTGGCACATAAGAGCCTGAGTGACCTACCCCAAGCTTAGCTCTTAACCTTAAAATCCTGCCACACTTGTTCATGTTCCCCGGATCCATTTAACTGAGCATACCAGTAATATTTTCTGTGATTTGCCACCAGTGGTATGGGTTGTTTGCTCTATGACAGTATCATGGCAACACTTGAGTAGTACAGAAATTGGTATCAGAAGTGGGGTGCTGCCATAATAAACACCTAAAACACTGGTACTAGCATGGTGTATCAGGAAGCAAGGGAACTGTTTTGGGAAGCTGTAAAAATGAAATAGCTCTTTATGCAGTGCCAAGACATTTGATTAAATGTTTCCTGTAGTTGTGAGGGCACTTACAATGTTAACTTTAAAACTTGCAGGTCAGAAAATTTACTTAATGGCCTATTGGCTTTGGATAAAGAGATTTAAAGAAGAATTTACTAGGTTGAGCTGGTGGTTACTACCTTCACTTGATAAAGAGGGGAGCACAGAAAAAGCTGCTGCTTTGCCAGCAGAACCAGCAGGGAATCTGAGCACTAGGAATCCAGGATTTGTGGAGCCGAAACACAAGGCTGTTCCTCACCCCCAACCAGCAAGAGATAACACTGAGGAATGCTCTCTGTTGGAAAGGCCTTCTAAGACTGAAGTTAAGACCTAACTGCAGGCAATGACCAAATCAAGGGGTGGACCATTACATGATTTGTTAAGACTTCTAACGAAATTAAAGTGGCACCTGAGGGAGCCTTGCAGTTGAACAAAGTGACTCACAGAAAAGAGACTAAGGACTTTGTCCCAGAGCCGCCTCATAAACGCAGAATACCTGTAATTAACGAGAGAGACAGAGAGAAAAAGGGGGGGGGGGGGGTCGAGGGAGAGGGGGAGAGAGAAACATCTTGAAAAGACATGTGAGGACAGCCCTTGTAACATGGATTTGACTTAAGTTAAATAAATAAATACATAAATACATAAAGCTTGTGAGAGTTGAACTGCCAAAAGTTATCATCAGCTTGGATGAAAATGGACTTCCTATAAGAAGAATTTTGGTCCCCTCTATTACCAGGAGAAAGCAGGCTGAGAAAATTACTTAGCTTCCAAGAGGGAGATTGTCTCTGATGCTCTTTTTGTGACCCTAAGAAGATAATGGAAAAGAAAGAACTTTCAAGAGAGCAGAACCAAGAGCCATGAAGAACAATGGACTTAGGAGCTATACCCAGGGATTGATCCAAAACTATTAAATGAGAAGCACTCCCTACCTACTCTCAGAGGAGCAGTTTTTGTAAATTTCCTCAGAGGGATTTCAGAATTGTTGTGGACCAGTGACTGTTACATGCCTCTCATATTTCTCCTTGAAAGGGAATATTTACTATAGTTGTCTTATTCGGCTCCACATTGCCCACTGGGTATAAGGAAAGCTGAGAAAGTGGAATTTTAGTACACCAGATTATGTAAATACTCCAGATTAACTTTAGTACTCCAGATTAAGAGAAGCTACATTGCAACCTGATGTAAATCACAGTTTTCCAGATTTCAAGCCTAATGTGACACCTGGATAAGACTTTTGGAGTGACTTAGGGTGAAGTGGAGTGAATATAAATATAGCAGATGTTTGTGACTAAGAAGGCTAACTGGCAGGTATTATTTTATGTCCACAGTTCCTTTTACTCTCTCTTCCTTTGCCATTACTTCACAATCAGCAGACCGTGATTCCCCTTCCTACAAACTCTGGACTTAGCCGTGTGGTCTGCCTTGACCAGTGGACTGTGAGCATGTGTGACAGATGCTATATTTGACCAGAAGTTTGGAAAGCACTGGCGTGCTTTTGCAGGCACATGGAGCATATCTCAACCCAATCTACAGCAGAACCACTTTAGTCAGTCTGCAAATGCATATGAGGAATAAATAGTTATTAAAAGATATCGCTAGTTAGGGATCACTTGTTAGGCAGTGTTATTACAGAAAAACTTGATGACTGCATCTTGCCATTTCCCTCCACATCACATCTTTGCCTTTCCATATACTCCTCTTCATTCTTCGAAGTCCAATTCACATGGTTCCCCTCTATACGATCTTCTCCATGAGTGCAAAGCAAGTTATCTGATGAATTCTCTATATTCTCATGCCACTTAGGTAATATCTTTGTATCAATATTCATTGGGTAGTAATTTAACTTTTTACCTCTATTGCATACTCTGTGCTGGGAACTCCTTACTCATTTTTGTAATCTTGACACATAGTAGGCATTCAGAAAATATTACTTTAAGTGAAGAAATGAATAAATGGACCTGAAGGAGTGACATGGTTTAATAACCATGGTGTAAGCTGGGAGAGAAGGCTATGGGGCGTCTACAAACCCTAGCCATTGGGGGGAGCAGCAAGCCTTTTGCTTGAGAAATGTTATGAGGCTCAGACCCAAAAAAAGCTGCATGGATTTGTTTTTTCATGTGTTGGAATTTGGAGCCCTAGATTCTGTAGCTAAGCTTGAAGAGGCGGGAAGATGCTTCCCATGCATGAAGTATTGTACATTCCTGGGTTAGAACATGTTTTCTTTGGGGGTTGCTGTGGTTTCTTTTTCTTTTTTCTTTTCATTTTTTTCCAGCTTGGAAGCATCTAATGTTTGCAATAACAATAACAACAACAAAAATCTAAGGCTGGCCCAGCATGAATCAGGCGGAAATTTGTACATGCGGTGGGTGTAGGGGGTAGGGAAGGGGAGGGTAGGAGGCCGAGGGAGGGGAGAAGAAAAAAAAAACATGGTTGCCAGGAGCTTAGCAGAAGAAAATGCCATGAAGGACACGTGGCTGGCACAGGGGGCAGCAACATCTGTTCTCGATGAGGATCCGGGTGCGGGCTGTGTGTGCATGTGTGGGTGCATGTGTGTGGAAGGAAACCCAGGCACTGTGCTGCAGGAAGTCTGCTCGGGCCTTGGCCTCTCACCGGGGTTAGATCTGCCGCCAGCTTTGTCTTGAGAGGTATGTCGCAGGCTTGAAGGGGCTATGGAAAACAAGCCGGAGAAAAGCCACAAGTGCCTCCTGACCCATTTGAATCTTTCTCCTGCCAAGTTCTCATTACTGATCTTACATAGGAGGGAAAAAAAGGTATAACACTGAAAAGGCTCTGGAGAATCCACTGGGGAAACAAAAGGCTTACTTAGGATTCCTGGGCAGGGCTTCTGAGATAAGGAAGAGGCAATGAGTCTGTTCACAAAAGAGGTACATAATCTAAGGTTTCTTTTGTTTGCCTGTTTTGCTTTATTTATTTATTTATTTATTTATTTATTTATTTTTCAGTTCAGTTAAGCATTCAAAAGCCCATTTTCTCTCATATTCTTATTACTCTGTTCAATGAAATAGAGGACAAATGAGGTTGAGGGCCTGTATCTCTATGGACAGTGGGTATCCTCTCTTATGGGGGAGCTTGTGAAGTAAGGTCACCCCAAGTGTAGGGCTGGAGCTGGGATACTGTCAGCAAACCTCAGATCTGAGCTGTTGGGTGCCACTTTAAACAGGGGTCTGATGTCCAGTTGGGTGCCTATGCTTGGAAAGGCGGATCCTTTCCAAGAAGAGCCACAGAAAACCAGCTTGGAGCTTGAGGCCTGGAAGGAATCAGGCTGGTGGACAGGGGAGGGGGGCCTGTGCCCCTCACTGGCCTGTGGCAGCTGTGTGCCCTGGTCGTGGCCACTCCCTTGGTGGGAATGCCAGTGCGGGCGCTTAGGGTGTGTCGCCCGCCTCAGGCTGGCCTCACTTCAGAAGCCTTCCCACACAGGGATGATGATAATGAAGATAACCCCGTGCATGTGTGTAGCATTTCAGTGTCTACAAATGCTTTCACAGATACACTCACATTTGCGAGCAAAAAAACCTAAAAGTCAACCAAGGGAGATATCATTTTCCCATGGGAGACCATCGGAAAACACATATATAATTACATATTGTTTTTGTGATTAATCACTATGCTTTAATTATGTTCAATTTGTAACAATGAAAATACATCCTACATATCAGATATTTACATTACGATTCATAACAGTAGCAAAACTACAGTTATGAAGTAGCAACGAAAATAATTTTATGGTTGGGGGGGTCACCACAACATGAGGAACTGTATTAAAGGGTCGCGGCATAAGGAAGGTTGAGAACCATTGCAATAGATGGAGCCAAGCTTTCTCTCCTCAGAGCTTCAAAGAGCTGAAGGGACCCAGGGAATCCCAACCTTGCCCAGCCCGGAATCCCAGCCCTGGTCACCCTGACTGCGCACTTAACTCCACAGCAATGACACAAAAGAGCAGTCAGTAGAAAAAACTCCTAACGGTGTCACAGAACTCAGGGTCTATTGGTAATCTTTATACTCTTCACTAGCAAAATGTTTCTTTCCCCCCACAGCAATCAAGCTACTTCTTTAGGCTGTTACCCTCCAGCCAGTTCTCTCCGCAGTGTGGGGCTGCCCTGACCGTCCTACCTCATTCATCCACTCAGAAGTATTTACTGAGCATTTCCCATGTGGTAGTCAATATACCATTGTCCCAAGGACTTGAGATAGAACAGTGACTAAAATAAAGTTCCATCCAGTGGGGGAAATAGACATTAACTCTAACAAGTACTTAGTGATTAGGAAATAACAGTTCTATAGAAACGTAAACAGGCTGTGTAAGGCAGCACTGTGAATTGGGAGACAGGTAGAGAATGAGGAAGGATAGCTGTCATGGTGGGTCAAAGGTCAGACAGGGACTTTGGGAGGGTGGGGTAAGCCAACTGGAAGGACTTTCACTTTTGCTTCGAGTGAAATGAGAAATCACCCAAGGGCTTTAGCAGAGGGATGCTTGGATTTAAGCTACATTTTAAGGGGACCCACTTGGCTGCTGTGTTGAGAGTAGACCGTGAGAACAGTCAGGGTCTCATGAGACCAGCTACAACACTGTTGTGGTAATCCAGGTGGCAGGTGACACAGGTTAAGTGGTGAAGTCGTGGGATTGTGGGTATCTTTTAAAGACCGAGCTAGTGGGATTAGCTGATGAATTGGATGTGGAGGGCAAGAGAAAGAGAGGAATGAAGATGACACCAAGGATGTTGTCCTGAGCAACTGAGATGGACAAGTCGGCGCAGAGAAATGAGAAACCACTGTGCGTGGATTCCTTGAATTCTACTGAATTCCACTTGTTATCCTACAAACCTTATCTCCAGTCATCGTTCTAGCCTTCCCACCTGCCTCAGAGCCGACAGTATCTGTAACCTCTTCTACTCCCTTTACTTTGAGTCTCCAGTCTCTCAACAAGATTCCTACCCACAGCCAATAACTATATTCAAGTCTCACCTATATCAAAAGTCTTTCCAGGGGCACTGCTTTCCATGAGGTTACTGCCCATCTCACTCCTTGTACTGAGCTTAGAGAGCAGAGGGCAGGCACTGCTAGTCTTGCAAATAAACCTACAGGTGCTACCTGATTTTTTAAAACTGGGTTCATGTATTACTTTTATACAATTAAAATTAAGTTTAAAAATATTATGCAAAAATATAGCTAATAATATCAGTGGAGCCGAGATTTAAATTCATTGGCCAGGGGTTGAAATGTGTACCCTTTCTTACACGTGCTGTTTGCTGTGATTTGTAAATAACTGCAATCTTTTGGGAGTATCACCCTTTTCTCTATCATTACTTCTCTGGTGGGTGAGGCAAAACATACATACACAAACATACATACACACAGGAGTGGACAAAAGTAGGTTTATAATTGTTTGTATGGAAAATAACACATTAACAAATAATAATACAAAAATAAATTGTTTCATGGACTCACAACTGTAAACCTACTTTTGCCAATCTCCATATTTTATACACTTTGAAAAATAAAGTGTAAGAGATTTAATAGAATACTTTGCTAGGGTTCAGTCATTATAACAAATAATTATTAAAAAAAATAATTTCACTTAAAGGAATATCTATTTCGGTAGGATGAATTAAAAACAATTCAAATTATATGAACTTTTTGAAAGTGCGTGTCCATATGATTATTTAATAAAAGCATTATACAAATGACCATGATGGTAAATGGCAGACTAATCCATGTCCCATGGAATTTAAGATCAGTCTCAGTGACTATCCTGCATCATGCTCAGACTGCATTGAAAACACATTTTAGAAGTATTAGTGGACCAAAGTCCCCATGAAAAGAAGAAAGGGATGGAATTATTTCTAGATATAACCTGATTAGATCTGCTCGCTGCTAATTTTATAGCCTCAGCATAATGATTGGGAAGCATCTAGAAGGTCAGGCAGGTCAAAGAAAGTTGCATTTCTGTGATGTCAATTTTGCAGGCAAGTAGCATTTAAATTGTCTGCAAGCCTGGGCTAGACATGAAAAACCAAAACAACAGAAAAATAAGGAAAAGCACAGAGTAAATCAGAAAAAGGGTGGGGTGGGAGGAGAGAAAGGGACAAGCCATGTCATAAAGAGAATTAACAGAGTGAGAAAGTGGCCCACCCAGGAGGCTGAGAAGACAAATGAAGCAGAAGGCAGCCTGTGGAAGGAAGCCCACCAGGATGTCACAGTGTGGCTCCACGGGAGTTTCAGATGAGCATACATTCTCACAAATGTTGTTCATCTAGATGAGGTTTTCCAATTTGCACGGCTGTGCTTTTAACGTTTCATTAAAAAAAAAGAAAAATAGCAGCGAAAGAAAACAATGGTTTTTGCTTTCAAAATGAAAACCTTGTCCTAATTAACATTTGGAGCCGGGCTCTCAGAGATTCCAGCTGAAGGATCTGAAGTCGGCCCTGCACCGAATGGGACCCTGGACAAGCCTGCACACATGCCCAGATTTTCAGTCTGGTGTGCACTGCACAGAACTGGCAGCGACGTTCACAAACAGATCTCCAGGGGACTGGAATTTGGCAGCTGGTAGGCCTGAAAGACAGCTCCAACTTAAACTCATTTTCAGATTTTCTCTGGATTTTAACACGTCCAACACGTATTTAGATTTAGATTTGTAAGGACCTCTACTACCCTGACCAGAAGTGGAATAGCTATCCCCACTAGTGGCTGCTAGGCCGTTACTCTTCCCACTGTGATTAAACCCTTTTTAATTACTCCTTTCCACTCACAGATACTAAAGAACTTGGCAAGACAGTAAGAGAAAAGTAAGCCCATATGACCCGTCCTCTGAGAGGCAGGGAAGACATGAATGTTATATCTGATTTGTAAACAGCTGAAATATGGCGAAGAGAAGTTTGATTATTGGCTATTATTTACATGACAAGATATAAATAAAGGAAAACAGGAGAAGTTAGACAACCTCACAATCCCATCGTGCCCAAGCAATCAACTTGTAATAGAACATTGGGGTTTCTGTCTATAGACCTCATTGAACAGAATCGTTTTTCTCCTTTTAATAAGGAACTTATAAAGACATACTCGCATGTGTGTTTTTTGAAAGATGAGTAGCAATTCTATCTGGTCACAGTTTGAAGTTCAAGTCCTGGGCATTTATTAGAAGTAATCTGTGACTAATGATACAAAGGCATTTCTAAAGCACAGTAACAGAGATAAATCTTATAGGCAGCCATGAGAACAGACTGGAAAGAGTGACTGAACAGGTTTCCCTCAGCAGCTGAGGGGAAGAGAAAGGGAGAGGTTTGGAATCAGAGGAGGGATCTTAGTATTGGTGTGTTCTTTAAGTCCCTGAAAACTATCACTGTTGGGCCATCTTCCTCAAACTCTAGGGTGGCAGGTCTCAAGCCTGAAGGAGCATCGGAACCACCTGGAGGGCTTTTGTACACTGGCTGCCAGATACCCTCCCCAGGGTTTCTGACCCCAAAGTCCTGGGTGGGACCTGAGACTCTGGCCAGGGCCCCCAGCTGCCTCGCCCACCTGGTTCTCTGCAGGCTCGGGTATTGCTGCCCTCACGTAGGAGTCCTGAGCCTCAGAGAGCTTCCTGGGCCGGACTGACTGAGGCCTTGAAGCATTTCCCCTGGAGAAGGTGCCCTTTCCTGCTTTCCCACAGGAGGGCCTGAGCCTGGTTTAGCTGCCACAGGGAACATGGGACTTCTATATTGGAGTCTCTCAGACACACATATGTTTTCACTTCACCTTTTAGAATAAAGAATCCTCAAATTTATGGTTGTGCTAGTATGGTTGTGCCACCTGCAATGGAGCTGCACAGATATGATGAGCTAGAACACTTTTATCTATCATCTATCTATCTATCTATCTATCTATCTATCTATCTATCTATCTCACATCTTGTCATAAAATAAAAAGGACTTAAGATCTTAACAAGAGATGGAGCCCTTCCTCCAAAAGGCCCCACATCATCACAGACCCATAAGTATCACTATTGCTCAGGTATCCCCTCCTGCCACCCCTCACCTTTGATCAGTTTCATTGAGATCTGCATGCAGACATTCTGCACCCAGAATATAACACATCACCTAGAATAATGGGACTCTGTAGTCCGACTCTATCTCCTCTCTACTTTTTCTTTGTTCAAACTCTGGGCAAGAAAAAGAGGTCCTATAACCACTGGATTTTCATTCCATCATCTCCACTTCATCACATCAATTACGAATTTCGCCCCACCCCCCTCCTGCTCCCCACATCCCACTGAGGTTGAGCAGTAAACCTAGGCAATACCAGTGAGTGATCAAGAAGCACACATCCCAGCCCCACTGGCGTGACTCAGTGGTTGAGCGCCGACCTATGAACCAGGAGATCATAGTTTAATCCCCTGTCAGGGCACATACCCGGGTTGCAAGCTTGATCCCCAGTGGGGGGGGGGCGGGGGGGGGGGGGTCGGGTGGTGCAGGTGGCAACCCGAGATCAATGATTCTCTCTCATCGTTGTGTTTCTATCTCTCCCTCTCCCTTTCTCTCTGAAATCAATAAAAAATATATTAACAAAACAAAAAAAGAAGCACACGTCCCAGATACAGCTAACAGGGCTACCATCTGAAATACAGAAAATAAAAGGGAGAGGTCCAAGACAACAGGGAAGAAAGAATCCAAGGAATGGCAACAGCAGACAGAACGAATTAGTGATGGAAGCACTGCTGTTATCAACTACTAAATGCATAACGACACTGTAACTGCCCACCTGCATTTAAGTAAATGTGGCCGGTCTGCCTGAGCTAAATTTGTCCCCAAGGCCTCCTCACCTAGACTTTCCACCCACATTCCCCTCCTGTACAAATGTTTATCAAGGTAGTAACTCTAATATTAATGGTACATAAAAATAGTTCTACTGGTTGCTTTAAGAAAACACAAATAGCCGAAACCGGTTTGGCTCAGTGGATAGAGCGTCGGCCTGCGGACTGAGAGGTCCCAGGTTCGATTCCGGTCAAGGGCATGTACCTGGGTTGCGGGCACATCCCCAGTGGGAGATGTGCAGGAGGCAGCTCATCGATGTTTCTAACTCTCTATCTCTCTCCCTTCCTCTCTGTAAAAAATCAATAAAATATATTTTTTTAAAAAAAGAAAACACAAATGTATTTGCATTTAAATCCATGGCATGCTAGATGTATAGGGAAAGAGCATACCAAACAGCAGAAAATGGTTAGCCAAGTCAGAGAGATCATAATACATATTCCTTTAAAATGCTCCAAAGACTAATATGCCTTTAAACACGTCCCTTGATAACCCTGTAAAAGTCTAACACTTTCAGGATATCCTCACACAGATTATTTGAAACAGTTCATTTAGTTTTTTAAGCCCATTATTTTCTATTCTGTTCTTAATAGGGGATGGTGACTGTTAACTCTTCTCTAAACTATTTGCTACATGAAAACATTTACTAAAGATTAATACATTAATCTTTATCCTTCTCTTCTTAGGCTTAAAAATTCCAGTTCTTTTGATTTTCCCTTTTGATGTTATTTTTGTTACCATCAGTTGTTGTGTATTTTCTAATGGCTATGGAAGTCAGATTTAATGTGAAAATAGGATCAGATCAATGGTGAGAATACTGACAAGTCAAGGAACTATGTGGGTTTCTGTTGGTTCCACTTACACTTATTGAAGTTTTTTTTTAGAACAGAGCCATATTGCTGTTTATTCAGGATCAGCCATATTTTTTTAAAAATTAACTATAATTTAAAAGCAATCCAGTCTTTTCTGGCTTATAAGAATTTCAATTGTAAAAAAATTTTATTAAGCAAGCTTTTATCAAATCCTCCTCCAGGTCAGCTTGGCTCATCACTCTCTCAGTGTATGCACATATCTGTGTATTGCTTGTCACACTATCTGTTAGGATAATGGAAAAAAACACTACTTTTGCTTTGAATAACAGAAACTATTCAAAATTACTGATAAATGGCATTTCATTAGTCTGTCACACATTCCATTAGTGTCTACCAAACACTCAGACCTTAGGTACTTGCACACTTTTTATCAGGCTCTGATTCATATATTTTAGTCGGAGTTTCTCTTGCCAGCTATTACCAGGATGGAAGTAGTAAAACCCAAATGGACTGATGCCAAGCTAGGCCAGTGCCAATGGTTTTCCCAAATGCAACCCATCAGTAAATAAGAAATCAAGGCTAACTAAGAAAACCCCAAAGCAGAGCAGGGGCCCTTAAGAGAAGGACACAGGGATAATCAAGGTCAAAATCTAGGTAGAAGGCAAAATTCTCCAGAAATAAGAGGTTTGCTGGTTCCCCTGAAAATTTAGCATGACCCATACTTTATCGAGGTGTGGCCTCTCCACTGGCCCCAAACCACAGCCCCATGCTCTGTCTTCACAGTTTTCTGAACCTGGTGTCTGACAAATTTGAAAGATACATTTTATCCATCACATTTTAAATCTGGGGAAACTAATTTAGAAAAGTCAACCAGCTTGTCCAAGAAAACATGTAGTAAGGAATGGAACTGAGGTGCACGCCTGACTCCAGACCAGGACAGCATTCTGTCTGCTGAATTACACCACCCTCACTGTGTCTATGGCAAGGCCTTTAGATTCTATGCAGGGCAGGTTTTTACTTCTCATTTCTTCTACTTCTTCCTTACCTTTACCTCCTATCTTTATTGTTCACACTACCCAGAAGATCGATCCAATGTTTTCCAATTTAAGACTCTCAAAGTCTAACTTCTACCTTCAATTCTCTGTCCCTGCTTTCACGGGCCTGGAAGCAGGTGCCACTGAAGAATCAGGCCCGAGTCTGTCAAATGGGTAAAGAAGGAAACAAAAGGTATCCTGCCACTCAGGAGTTTGCAGACTGTGGGAAGAAAAGACCTATCAGATAATGTTGAAATAATGTGACAAGTGAGATAACAGGCATTCGCCAGGGTATGTATAAGAATTTATAGGAGAAATGTCAGCTAATGCTCAGAGACTTATTTGAAATCCCCCCCCCCCAAAAAAAACACCTTAAAATGATTTTTAAGATTTACTGGAGGCCTCAAGAACACCAACTAACCACAGCTACCTGCAGTAAACCATAAATAGTCATAACTGGGTATAACTAAACTGTTTCTTGATTCTTAATATGTTGCTTCAATAAGATCCTGTCCCCTCACAGTTATTCATATTATTCCTTAAGAAATATCACTACTAATATGTTATACTATTTGACAATTTATGTAATACCTTGACATCAGTTATTTCACTTGCTTCTCACTGGAGTTCTGAGAGAAAACCAGACAGAGGCTACACATAACTAACAAGTGTAAATTCAGAATCTGAACCTAATTCCTCTGACATCATTCCACCTCTGTCCTCCTCTGCAACTCTCATTTACGAAAAGGAAAGGGCACAAATAAGAACCAGCCAAGGGCTGATGGGAGAATCAGAAACTGCAGTCCAAACTACAGGCTCCTGGGAAGAACTTGCAAGAAATACATGCTCACAGCAAAAGCAGAGCCAAAATGTAGGTCAATGGGCACTCGATGTAATCATCCCGCAGGAAGGAAATTAATCATTTCTATCCAAAAGAAGGCTGCATATGTGGTCTTTATTCTCAGCTGCATTCCCTGGAGAACAAGATGCTCTTGGTATAAATGGAACCTAGGATGATGGACTTCGGAAAAAAAAATGTGACCTTATGAAGAAGAAAGAAAGAAGGAAGAACTGAAGGAAGGAAGGGATGAAGAAAGGAAAGAAGGGAGGGAGGGAAAACGAGAAGATAACACTTTCTTGTACAAGCATTTGACAGAATAAATATTTGTTTTCTACACAGACTTCTGTATGCTTGTCTGTAATTTTAATGGGCACAGGTTTGGGAGTGGAAAGAACAATTAGGAAACCAATGCAACAGCCCAAATGAGAAACACTGAGGCCCCAGCTAGGGGTGAGTAGAGCTGCTCATCTAACTATCTGGTGACCAACTGACCAAGTGACAGCCTGGATGTGGCAGTGTCTCCAGGTGATTTGTGAATTATGGATCCCAGTGGAGCTCCACGCTGTGGCCTGTTTCCCCTCCTTCTCTCGCTTTCTCTGTCCCACCCTCTGAGTTTGCACCTAATCATGTTGAGGCCTCACCAGCAGCTCCACCCCCTGCTTTCTGCTGTACATATTCAGTTCATGATGAATGCCACCACTTTATAAGCATCTATTATGGAGCAGATGTGGCATGAGACTTAAATGCTTTATATACATTATCATAAGAATCCCTCATCACAACTCCTTAAAATAGTGTTGCTGCCCCCACTTCCCAATAACCATGAAGACACGAAGGCTCACACCACTCGGCTAACCCAGGGCTTGACTCTACATTTGTTTGACTCCAAAACCTTCAATCAACCAAGTCATCATTCCTTGCCCATTTGCAAATTACAAAAAAAGAACCGGAAAATATAAGGAGTTCAGGTCAACAAGGACAAACACAAGAATCAACGAGAAAAATGTAATTTAAGGTATGAACAAGTTTGGGTTGCAGATATCTAGTAAGCACATGTTTTGTTTGATTTTTTAGATTTTTTAAAAATTCATTTACTAGAGAGAGAGGAATTGAGAGGGAGAGAGAGAAAGAGAAACATGAATGTGGGAGAAAAACATCAATCGGCTGCCTCCTGCATGCCCCCCGCCCCCCCCCCCCCCCCCCCCACGACTGGGATCCAGCCAAAAACCCGGGCATGTGCCCAGACTGGGTATTGAACCCTCAACCCTTTAGTGCATGGGGTGATGCCCAACCAAGGGATACACACATGTTCTTGCTGAGACAATGGGAACATAAATGACTATGAGCAGATGGCATTATTTATACACGTTTTGTTTTTTTTGAAAAAAAATGTAGAGCTGTCATCTAGAGAATGTGAGAGGCATAGAACAGTGGAGAACTGAAGGTGAAATCTCTGTGGCAAGGGGGTTATGACACACACAGAGGCACCAAAATGACACAAAGTGAAACATGGGCTGGGGTAGTGAGGTGAGGGGTTCATTGGCTTGGGCTCATTGAGAGAAATAAAGGAGGAGGGCCTCTACTGTCTTACAGGGTGGAGTGTCTAAAAGGCACATCTTAGAATCATATTCAGTACTGGAAAGCAAAAAACAGAAAGCCCTTTTTAGACCAGGGAACAAGGTGTCTAATTTGAGCTCATAATTCTGTGCTGCACTTTATAAAATTTACTCTCTTCGTCCTAGCCCTCTTCGGTTTATCTCGCCTCTGGGTCTGTTTTCCCTCCATCTGTCTTTGACACTCTTAGGTTTCCCCTAATATATTTAGTTGACTTTTTCCAGTAAAGAATTAAGTGTTTGCCAAGATTCCCCTAGAACATGCCAGTTTCTGCCTCTCTCGTTCTTTCTTTCCCATTCTTGCTCTCCCTCTCTGCGTTTCTTCTTACGTATTTCCTCTGAGTTGTTTCTCCTTCCCTACCCATTTTCCTTTCCTATGATTAGCGATTATCCTTGATTCTCCTTTTTCCTTTCCTGCTTTTTTCCAATCCTTTAAGATTTTTTCTTCCTCTTAGCCTTTGCTGGAAGACCAGAAGCAGAATCTTGTTCTTTTCAATCTGATTTTGTAGAACAATCAGAATGTAAATAATGTTGGCTAGAAGTATTCCTGGACAAAGGAAAATTCACCTTAGGGACTCCACAGGCTAGGAACTTTCTCATGTGCTCCCATAGTGACTAAAGTTGCTCAAACTTGAGCAATCTTCAGGATCCCCTGGGGGCCTTGCTGAAACACAGAGTCCTGGGTCCCGCCCCAGAGCCTGCGATGCAGCAGGTCTAAGACGGGGCCTGGGGGGTGTGCATTTCTGACAGGTTCCATGGTGGTGCCCATTGCACTGGTCCACAGACCACACTTGGAGAACCACTCAAGTGAGAGGACCAACAGCAGTTGGGTGGTTAAGGCTCTGCTGAGCAAGGTAACATTCCTTGTCCCAGCAACCACAGGACTTGGAGAAGCCTAGGGAGCTCTGGAATAGGGATCCAGAGGATGTGCTGGGGTACAGCGAGGAGGGGAGGAGAAACATGGAAGCTCCGTGTTTAATCTTCTGGGAAACACTGAGGCCAGCTCCAAGGCCTGCCAGCCACCCACCCTCTTGTGATCACACAATGAAGCAGCAGAAGGGAATTCTCAGATCCTTTGATCTCTTCCCAGTCTTAAGTCCTCTGTCTGTTTATCTCCCTGTTCTCTGGCCTCCTCTTCCCTATCCTTACCCCCTGCCCAGTGTATGAATCACTCTTCTCCTCCCCACCCCACTGTCATCTGTTTTTCTAATGATGGCAGAAGATGAGCTGTTTTGTTGGCTGCGCCATCACGAAGTGCACTCCATGCTCGACTTTTTCCCGATGCCCTCTCAGAACGCTATTTTATTGGTATCCTTTCCCTTTGTCTCAAACCCCACCCTTTCCCCTTCCTTGGCCTCATGTAGACTCCCGTTTCCCAGAAATGGATCAATATAAACAGAGATAAAGAAGAATGGGGGAGGAGGGGAACAAACAAACATGTGGGTTGTTGCGGGGGGGGGGGGGGGGGGGGGGGAGGTCTTGGAAATCAATGGCCATTAAACAGCTCTCTCTAGCACACAGCAGCCAGAATGACCCAAGTATTGCTGCTAAGCGGCTTAATTAGTTCCAGTGAGAGATTGGGAGGTCAAAATCTGGTGTGACTGAGACTAGAAGATTTGTATTTGTCACTGGCTATTCCCAGGGTGAGAAAGCTTAAATGGTGTTTGCATGTGCTTTCTGGGTCATTCCCCCATCAGCGCTACCTCACTCATGACTCTTCCTTGCCTTCACTCCTGTCAATCTGGATAAGGAATTCACAGCGCCCTAGGTGCCCCAAGGTAGGGAATTCCCCATGTGAGGAAGTAGACAGAAATCCTCAAGGTGGTAAAGGTCTAATTTGGCGTACTCCACAGCAAATTGCAGGTCTGCCTCAGAGGTGGGGAACATAGATGCTTGCCTGACCCCTGCAGTGGGTGAAAATAAGGTAGGAAGCCACAGGCAGAGGGGAGGAGCATGTTGACCTGAAGAACAGCTGCCCTTCTGGGGTTGTAGCTGCTACGCAGATTCAGCTAATTGTTGCCAGATAGTCTTGTTTTTTAAGAGAAAAATCTTTGCACAAAGTGTTTTATATTTGTTTTTACTTGGAGTATGTGTGCCTGTGTGTGTGAAATGTTTTATATACACATATGAATTTTATGTGAAAAATCCCAATTTTTAAAATATTAGCAATCAAAACAAGATTGTTTTCAGACACTGTGTTGGCCAAATAAACCTGTCTGTGGGCCATCGGTCTGCAAAACCCTGATCTAATTAAGCTCAAACAGGCCCTGTTAGAGAATCCCAAAACCATAAATAATTCTGATTTGCTTTCAACTTACTTTTATTGAGTCATTTCAAATGAAACCCTGGAATTTTGCTTAAAGAAAAGCCAAAATCAGAAATCCTAATATCTGAAGTTGTGGGATTATGGAAATTAAACAAAAAGCACAGAAGTGGAGAAAGGGAGGACCTTGCATTAGAAAGGCTCAAGGCCTGGAGTTAAGCAGAGAAGTGTGGTCCAGGTTGGGGGAGGGGGTGGTGACTTACCTCACAGGACTGGATGCAGTGGATCAGGACGGGGTCTGGGTGCCAATGACGCCGCCCAGTGCACACGATGCTCTGAAGGAGAAGACAGAAAGTATAAACACCAAAACACCTGGTCAGTGAGAGAAGGGGCATGTCCTGCGCTTACCCCACCAACCCAACCCCATTTCCTGAGGAGTGAGACACCAACTTGGACTCACCAAGCAGGTCAAGGCTGACAGGACTTTGCCATGGAGCTGCTAGTCCTGCTGATGGTGCCACGGCACAAACTCTCAGTGGAAGGGACTTTTCATCCTCTTCCTCCTCCTTCTCCCTCCCCAAGGCATCGAATTTTCCAAAGCAGTGGTATAGGTGTGGTTTAAAAAAGCATCATCAATATTATCTATATACATAAAAGCCTAAACAACCGGCCAGTAGCTATGATGTCCACTGACCACCAGCGAGCACTCAACGCAGGAGCTGCCGAGCTGCGGTCACTTGGCACCTGGAACCAGAGAGGAGGGAGCCCGATTCTGGGGTGCGTCACCCGAGAACCGTCATCTTGCAATCCGGGATCCCTTGGGGGATGTCAGAGAGCCGGTTTTGGCCCGATCCCCGCAGGCCAGGCCAAGGGACCCCACTGGTGCACGAATCTGTGCACTGGGCCTCTAGTAATGAGTATAAAGTGGTCTTAGGCATAATATTGGTTTCATTTGTTTTGCCATTTTAAATAATGTTACAAGAAATGGCGAGATGGCTGTGATCAGGAAGCAGTGTGGGTTTTTAAAGGCTGAGAAATACAGCCTCACAAGAAGAGTCCTGAACCAGAAAGGGATCTCAGAAATGCCAGATCCTAAGATGTGAGCACCAGGCAAGCCTTGAAGGCCAAGTGCACTCTGCAGCTCTGTGAGCACCACTTTCTCTTCCTTGTAGGGAAAAAGAGGGTCTGTGCCCTGACCAAATAGGGTTAATGTGAAACCACTGGGACTTAAAAGGGCACCGACATTAAGCTGGTGAGTGTGAAAAGACACTCAGGTTAGGACACAAGCTACTTTCTCATTCCCAACGGCCACTTCCAGATGCACATTTAAACAAACAGTAATCTACTCTTCATTAAACGACAACTCATTTTCATTGAGCTTCTTCCTTTTAATTTTTGTATTTTAAAATTTCCAAAGACCCACTTCAGGAAAAGAGGAGGTCCCATAGGAAGTTTTCAAGGAGACAAAGGGATTCTCTCAATAGCCTGCAACCCACCCACCCATGTGCAGACTTTCATACTCACATTTTTATTTGGTACAATAGGAATTCAGTTCAATGGTAAGAAAAATAACACATGGGGAGATACGGGCTTTACACAAGATAGCACCTCTATTAATTGGAAATTATAGACCCTACAATGCTAAGACTATAGTAATCAGATTGGAGACAATTGCATACATTAATATGGGTGTATATGAATATATACCTCATGGTCAGCTATGAGAATAGGAATCTGCAATATTCTCCTGGAGTTACATGACTGTAAACTAAAACTCCTCCTTCACAGCTTCCCTAAAGGGAAATAAACACTAAGAATCCTAACAAATTTTGATATTCAAAATTCCATATCGTACTATTGTAGAAGGTGCTTTGGCATAAGTTATCATTGTACTTTAATAAGGGGATTATTAAATCTATTCAGGACTACAGATCTATAAGGTAACCACAACAGGGTGTTCAGCCTCCTGAGAAAGCAAGCTGTTCTCCTGCACTTAAAGCCATTTAAGCAGATTATTTACTTATAAGCTCTGCTACCTGGAAATGATTCTCATTTATGTTCTGAAGCAGGCACCAGTGGAACTCTATCACCAGGTAATGGTAATAAAAATGTACAATAACTGGTACCCTTGAAATGTGAATGCAGGCCACTGGATTCCTTTTCTTAGCACTGTATCCACTAAGGACCCTCATTCCCACCCTAATCAGTCAGCATTCAGTTCAGATCACCGGTATGCATCTCAGTAGGAGCCAGGGATGCTCTCAGAGTGCTCAATGTCTGGTGGGGAGGATGTGGAAGAATGTCAAACCCTCCAATAAAGGAATACTTGGCCTTGAAACTATCTCATGATGACCATTGCCAGACGCTCCAGAACATGCTGAACTTTGTGTGTCAGCTTCTCTTCTACCCTCTAAACATTCTACCCGGTCCATCCCTTTTACAAATGTAGGAGTGTTGGGTTTATTTAAAACTTTAAAAATTCTCAAAATATATTACAAAGGAAAAACAAAAGAGAGGAAAAGAGTCTGTCTTTTCTTTCTATTCTTTCTCTCCAAGGCTCTTTTCTGCTATTATTTCCAATTTATTTTTTATATTTTTATATTATGTAACTTTATTTCATGATCATGTAATATTTGTAAAATATAAAAGGCATAAAAGGGTACATAACCTCTACCCTGCTCCTGGTCCCACAACCCATTTTCCTCCCTTCTACTTTTAGTTGTCTTCTGTATCATTATAGAGACAGTCTATGCATATACATACATCCTATATAATAAAAGGGTAATATGCAAATTGACCCTAATGGCAGAACAACCAGAATGGCAGGTCACTATGACACGCACTGACCACCAGGGGCAGACGCTCAACTCAGGAGCTGCCCTCTGGTGGTCAGTGTGCTTCCACAAAAGGAGTGCCACTCAGCCAGAAGCCGGCTCATGGCTGGCAAGCGCAGTGATGGTGGCGGGAGTCTCTCCTGCCTCTGCGGCAGCACTAAGGATGTCTGATTAACAGTGGGGAGCGGGCCTAAGCCATTAGTTGGACATTCCCCAAGGGCTCATGGGCTGCCAGAGGGACGTCTGACTGCCAGCTTAGGCCCGATCCCCTGGGGAGCTCCCAGACATACCCTGAGGGCTCCCGGACTGCGAGAGGGCGCAGGCCAGGATGAGCCCCCCGTCCCAAGTGCACTAATTTTCGTGCACTGGGCATCTAGTATATGTATAAAATCCTTTCTTTCCTCACACAAATAATAGAATACTGCAATTTTCTTCTGTGCTTTGGTCTATTGTTGTTTGCTTGCCTAACTTTATTTCACTTCACAATGTTTCCTGGGTGTTCTGTGCATTTTATAGTACCTGGTCTGCTGTGTCCTATTGACAGCACAGTGTTCGACTGCAGGGATGGACCCTAATTACTAAACTAGATCTATATTGATGGGTATTTTGTTCTAACAGACAAAGTCTTTTGTTATAAAAGACAAAGCTTATGTATAAATCATTTCACACGTGTACAGATACATCATCCATAGAATAAATTCATGGCTGTGGAATTAACAATACCCATGTCCTTTTTTAAATGATCTATAATTCAGTCTTGAGACTAATTCAGACTGGCAGCCTTCCTTCATTTCTATAAACATGCGTAAGTTTCTGGTCCCTGTGTCTATGCCTTCCTAGATTTCAAAGTCCTTGAGAACAAAAACTATCTCCCACTCATATTTCTTATCTCAGTGACACAGAGAGAAATGATGTTTTACGAGTAACTGTCAACCACTAAATATGATGTTGTATTGCTAGGATTCTCCCTTGTCTTCTGGCCTATGAATGTTACTCATCCTGTAAGTAAAGATATGCATATACCATTAATTGAACTAGTTATTGATCAAAATTGGAGGAAAATTTCAAATGCTTTTCAGGACCTACATTTTATGGGTACTTTGTGGTGGTGAGGTGAAAGAGGGGAGTGAAAGAGGAAGTAGTAAGAAAGGGGCATAGAAGGTCCTGGTGAGTGTGTTAAATTCATGAAACAAGGGGACTCTTCTGCCATGGCAGCTTACATAGCAAGCCAACCAAAATCTAAGCCTGTGAATTCCTCAAGGTCATTCAATTGAAACATAAGGACAGCCAATCATACAACAAGGCTTTAAGCTACAGCCAATCAATCAATAACTTCCTTGCTTTGCTTCTGCCTTTTCTCTGTAATAAAGTATTTCCCTGGCAGGGTGCTTCTAGCTACTCCATTGGAATTGATTTTTGCTCAAGTAAGCTCAAAATCTTAAATGCTTCGGTTTATTTTTTAACAGCTCAATATGACTTTCTTATTTTCTGGAACATTTTTGGAAAATTATAATCATATATGATTACATTTGAATGGCTATAGAAAATAATTGAGAGAATAACTTTATATCCTCTGTGCAACTTATCAAACCTTAACATTTTGCTATATCTGCTTCCACAGTATAATAAGTCACTAAAGATTTAATTAATGCCCCCTATATGTGTGCCTCCATTATCATTCTCCTTCCTTACTCCTTATTGGGTAAAACTATTTTGAATTTTTAAATCATTATTGCTATATGTTTGTATGTAGTTACAATGATTGCTATGATACTATTGGCAAGTCACTGCTCAGATGAATTTATTGTGCAAGAAGAAGAGCCAAGAATTTGTTTTGAACTTTCAAATAGAAAGAGGTTCAGAGAAAATCAATTTAAATATTTGAGCCATTAAAGTGGGTTGGGCCATTTAAAAAATTTTTTTAAAGTAAGAAAAAAAGGAAGAAAAGAAGGAAGAATAGTAAAATGGAGGAAGGAAGAAGAGAAAAAGAGAGAGAGAAAACACCATTTAAGGGCTATTGGGATGGTCTAAAGCTGTATGAAGGCTGTTGCCTAGTTAAATGCCTAAAGGTCACAAGACTGATGGTTAGCCAACATTAAGATCTAACAAAAAAATTACTCAATTGTGTTTTTTTATTCCACTAGTTGTTTGGCTCATCACATCAGACCACAGAGTTCTGCTGCTGCCCATGTTTATGGCAATTTCCTTATTTCTATAGATGTAGCAACCTAAATGTAGCATTATTCTGCATGTTTATTTGGGCCATAGTACATTACCCTGGCATCTACTTTCCAGTTCCTCTTCCTTTGCCCTCCAAGACCCTCTTGACTAGTCTTCTCTAGCAATGAGGGACTCAATGCCTAGAGACGTATTCAAAAAGAGTGAGCAATTCCATGCTTAAAACTGATGCAAAAGATGACCTTTCCAGGGCTCATGGGACTGGGCCATTTGTTTTCCCACTGATGTGGGGCAAATATGACTGGAACTGTTAGACATAGCTGTACCCTTCAAGGGGACACTTTGGAGGGTGGTGGCCAGGATTAGGACATGAGGAGGCAGAAGGGTGGGTGACACCATTCTATTTGAAATTATGGCTCCTGGAGGAAACGATCTTTTCTTTTTCTTCCTGCTTCTCTCTTCCTCTTAAAACATTTTGTTATTTTAGTAATTATTAATCTTTTGGGGACCAATTTTGAGAAACAGAGCCAGAAATCCTAAGATTTGTTTTGACTGAGCAATTCTGTTGAAAAACTGGGGAGGTTAAGAAAGGGATTTCATGCAGTGTTGAGAATTCGCAAACCTAACATGTTGCAGCCACAGGAAAATCTCATTAATTTGGACCTCACTACATTAATTTGGATTTCATAATTATAATATACTAAAAAAAAGAAAAGCATTGTCTATAAAAAATGGATTTATGAAGCAAACTACTATGGGAAATAGGATGTTATGATGGATGCTCTTGTACTTCAGAAACAAACACTTTCAAATACAATTTAGAAAAACTCATTTACACCCAAACAATTGCCACATTATACATAGAAAGTAATCTCTCCATGAAATCAGCTTCCTCAAGGACCACTTCTTCATTGCGGAAGTCAAAACCTTAATTTCCCATCTTAAATAGAAAAGCCATGAGATATCATAAAACATTCTCTCGTCACAATGGTTAATCATAAAAATTCAACCTTGCACAGGCTTTGTGGGAAAATCAGGTCTGCCTTGAGAGATGGCTCTCTGGAGGTGGGGGCCACTCTTCTCTGAGCTCCTTCATTTTATCTGGCAACCTTGTTCTGAGCAGGGGATGAATGAGTCATGCATTGAGGACATCTGGGAATAAGAGTAAGGCATCATTCCTACCCTCAAGAATCTTATGGTTGTGGTGTTAGAATTACAGATAAGAGAAAAGGGAAGAAACAAATTAAGAGGAAAAACAAAGATGAGGAAAGTACCAAGTGCTCCCAGCAACAGTCTAAGGAACAACTCCATAGTCAGGCACCCTGGACCTCAGGCCTCTGGGTGCTGTAGGAGGGCAGTCAGCAGAGGCCCTTGTGTCTGGGTGTGAGCAATGGTACTGCCTGGACGTTTGGCTGTCTCCTGCCTGTCCCAACTACCAGATTCCACTGCTCAGTCACCTTGATGGGCAGGCATTTATTGGACTGCGAGAGCCCTTTTGTTTAGCGTCCTTTCTATCGGGATATTTCTCTGCTGGTGCCATCACCATAGAAAGGCCTAGATGTCTGTGTGTAGTAGGTGAGGAAGGAAGACGCCTTCACAACAAAGGCCCTGAAAGTCCACTTGACAATTTCAACCCTTACCTCTTGCTTCTCACAGCCTGAAACATTTAAAAAATAACAGCATGTTTCCATCCTTACTCTCTTCTGTTGGCAAGGCTAAAGATGGAAGTAAATTTTCCATCTTAATTCCCTTCCTGTATTATTTGTTCTTTATGTCTCAGAGTCTTCCTTCTATATTATCTTTGAAATGTTCCTTTGGATGTGGGCCATCTTTTTTTCTCAAGCTTTTCCTCTTTTTCCTTCTTGATTTGCAATCCTTCTCTTTAGGAAATGACCCATGTAATTGTTCCCCTTAAGGATGCTTTGAAAGCCTCTGAAATTATTCCAGGGAATATGCTGTCTGTTTGGAACTGCTCTGTCCCCGATATGTGAAAGTGTCCCTTTGCTCACCTGGACGTTGACAGGCTCCATCCAGTGCTCCAGAGTGTCTGCAGTGATGTTCTTAGGCAGAATCACCGGGTCCCTAGGGGGCACTACACATGATGGGGTGCACACTGCACCTGAGGGAACAGAAATTTACAGCACACACATGAACTTTTCAGATCTCAGTCTTTTTCATTTGGAATCAACAGTTTTGCTTTTTCCTCAGCAATTGCTCTCTATGCTGTGGGTCATCATTATCATGGGTAAGGGTAGGGCTGATATTCCTCTTCCATGCACCTGTGAAGATACTGTATACACAATTAGTGAAGGGCCTCTGCCCCCAAGTTCATGCCCTGTGCCCCAGGTGACCACTCCTCTTTTTGAACTCCTTTGGAACCTCGGAATCTCTGCATGAGCCAGCAGTTAAAAGATTAAGTCCTGGTCCAGCAGACATCCAGGACCCCACTCCGGGACTCTGGCTAGCCAAGGTCTCTCCTGACTGGTTGATGCATTTTAAGTACATTTAATATTATTTCTGCCTACAGGATCCAAAGCATCTACTACCTAAGGACTTTACTAGCTGACCCATAAATTTTGAAGGCAGATTAATAATTTCTACACTGATGATCGTTATGTTGGCAGCCGTGCACGAAAATGATGTGATTAAAAGAAGAAATGATGGGAAATCAAAAGCAGAGATTTTGGTCACATGTTTGCCTCTTGAAGCAAAATCCTGGACTCCACTCTTTTGTAGATGGAGTCCAAGTGTCTTCCAAAATTCTATTCAAAGAAGGTACACTCCAGGGTTTTCTATTTCCTCATCTATAGATTTGATGATCTCCAAGTTTCTTTTCAGCTCTCACTATCTCTGTTTTGATGTGTTGTTGTTTTTTGCTAACTTGTGTAATAACTCAAAGAGCCACATGACTCTGAAGGACTCTATATATGTGAATATATGACATATATTCGGAGGGTGGAGAGATGAGAATTTGTTCATGAAACACCACTTGAGAAGCACAGTCCAAGCTCCCCACTGCCTGACCTCAAGATATCTCAGTGAAAAGGGCAATTTGAAGAGGGTAAAGAATCGTCTCAGAAACTAATGAGCTTTCTCATGAACTCCAATTATATCCACTGGCATTACACAAGTTAGAATGGCTTATAAAATCACTGCTTGCTTGTAGAGTTAGCATTAATCTCACAAGGTTTTCCACCAACAGCATCTCTTTCCCATGATGATTTGGTCTAGCCAGGGCCAAGTTGAGTCCACATCACTATAAACCAGTTCTGGTCACAGAGACCTTTAATTGCAATTACTTGATTAAGAAATTGCCCAGAGGCTCTGGAGCCTGGTCCTCTGCAGGGAAAGAATGGCTGAAGAGCCACACAAGCAAATGCAATCTCAAATCGTCCCTTTCAGGAGTTCTCTGCTGCAGCCACACTGCAGAGGAGCCTAGCACTTGCTGGGTGTGTGGCTCCACCTTCCCACCTCTCCTCTTGGAACTGCAACTCCTCCCCAAACTCATCCACTTTCAGCCTGCAGTGAAGTAGGCAAAATGACCAGACACTATGCAAATAGCTCAGCAGCTGCACCAACATTATACACATGTGGAGGAGTAAAAGGAATGAATTTGTTTTAGATTTCTATTTTACTGAAACAGCTCAGAGTCAACTGCATATCCATCCACTCCTCAAGGAGAACAGTGGATCTATTCAAGATCCAGCCAGGCCTAATAAAAAGATTATTTGGGAACAGAATCGGCATCTCTTCCTGAACTTACCGATCCCATAGCCCTGTTCGCACTTGTATTCCACAAAATTCAGCTCTGAGGGTGGTGGTGGACATTCCCCTTGCAGCTTCTCACACAATTTGAACTCCTCAGTCCACAGTCCTTCCTTCGTGCAGAGGATGGAAAGCTAGACGATCAAAAGTAAAGAATATTTCATTATTGCTTTGTTAACTGCATTTAGAGTGGGGAGAGGGGGTGGAGTCAAATGATAGTGTTCTCCAACTTCTAGAACTTAGAATAAAAGATACTCTTGAAATAATAAGTCATGTTGTTACTGACCAAAAAATGTCATGACAATTTTTTTAATGTTTTCATGTGAAGGAACCATGAAGAATTTTGTCATTAATGAAATTTATTTATGATGTGTTTTCCTTTGGCTATAAACATAGAATGAGCTATCCACTATAGCCTATGTATTCTGAGATATTTTTGGAAATTTTTTTTCCCTGGTGCTATTTTTCTTTGATTCATCCATACTGTCACACAAATATTGTTTGTGGCAAATGTCAGACTTTTTTCAAGATGAAGTTGACCTAGTGAAACTAATTCACAAAATTTTGAAGGTATTTTTTCCCTTTCTGCTTGAATGGATACAACAGAGTTACTTTGGATCTCATCAAATTTCTGTTGCCTTTCTCCACATGTGTGCTGGTTTGTGTGACTCTTGGCTTCACACCTCCAGCAACACAAAGTATCCTAAATGCAAAGAACATACAGAGTAGCACTAATTCATGAAACCCAAGAAAGTGAGTTTTTGGAATTACAGATAACTGTCCCTTCATCTGGCCAATTTCGTGAGTCCTTAAACAGTCAGTGCAAACGGATGTGTCTGATTTCTTGTCATATCCATAGCATATTCTTTTCACACCTGTCCTGCAGTGCTTATCTTAGAGTGCTGGACACTGAGATATAGACATGTGCAAGGAGAGCAGTCAAGGTCACTGATCTTTGCCTAGAGAGCCCGCTTAACTTCCTGTCTCATGTATCTTGTGGTACTATTAAAGATTCCAAAATAAAATTGATCTTAATCATATAACCATGATAAGACTATAGTTTTCTCATGGGACCTCTTCTGCCAAAATCCCAGAGAGAATAAAAGTCAAGCAGCACTTTCAGCTTTGCCTTTATTAAGGAATTCATGTGTCTGTTCAGGACTCTGTTCCATTGAAGAATGTAATATTGGTATTCCTAGGTCAGTGGCCACACATGGGAGGAAATCACATTGCTGAATCAGAACCCCAGCCTTTTTTTGGAATTTACCAACGTATCCAAACGCCCTGTGTGTTGGGATTCACTTATATCATTTCTACTCAATATTCTTGGATTGGTCATCAAGATTAGGGTACAGCCTGGCCCAAAACAAAGTTCAAGTCATCCTTACCTTTTCACTTTCCTGGTTACAGTTGAGCACACATTGGCTGTCGAGCTCAAAGCCATTGGTACATTCGTACATGCCTTCAAACACAGGAGAGGGGGGCTCACACACCACTGGGATGCAGCTGCCTTGCTCCCAGGTTCCATCCTCCAGGCACTGTATCTTCAGGAACTTTCTGATAAGACATAAAACATAATAGTCCATCAGACTGACTCACAAAGGTCATGGAAACACTGGATCCTTAGTAATATATGATAAGAATTCGCAAATAGGCAGGGGCAGTTGGATTTGGTTAGCCAAATGCCCTATCTCTCCAATCTAATGTCTAAGACATGGAAGGAAAAATAGCAATGTACACTTAATAGTGATAGTAGTAGCTTGTGTATAGTAACCTTTGATATAGAGTTCTCAAAAGAGATTGGTAAATATCAGTGCAGGGTCTAGATTATTTACAGTTGGGTTTTCTCTAAGCCTTTCATCTTGGAGCAGTCTCACACCTAAGTGCACTGGTAGGCTGGAATACAAACATGGTTATCACACACTTAGGGGACCACCCAGTAGGGATCAGAGGGTCATCAGTGTTACTATGGTGATATAATTTAAGTTGCCAATATTTACTGGTTCTCCAGAGAGGGGAGAAGATGCAGTTTTATGAATCTTCTTTTAAAACAGAGACTCTCACCCTGAACTTCAGAAGGGCAAAAGCCTTGCTGGAGATTTCCATGGTCATTTTGTTTGTTTATAGTTGATATTTTTCCCTGGAAAGCATTCGTGGCTTTCATCAAATTCTCAAAGTAGACATGACTCAACACTGTCCTGAAAGACTCGCCCTCCCTTCTCATGCAGAGACATGGCCTCCAACCAAAGAGGCTGCTTTGGAGGTGGATGGTAACCAACCAATGAGGACTTGCTACTGAGAATTCCATCCCCTTCCTCTTCTGACTCACTGCCAATTTGAAGGTTCTTTCCATTTTGCAGTTTCAATGAATTTGCTTCTGATTCAAAACATTCCTAGGTACAGATAAGCTTGTGATTCTAAAATAGAAATAATCCTTTGGCCACTGACTCAATCACATGGTGACCTTAAATTGCTATTTCCCAGTATCCTAATGTCCTCTGTAAATTTAAATATGCCCATCATCCACGCACTTCTAATTGGTTACTGTACTACTATACAATCCCTCCTGTGTATTTCCCCAGTGTTCAAACTTTACAATAGTGTAACTTTATCACATTGCTTTATAAATGTGAACATTTGTCTTTCTCAGTAGGTCAGAAGCTTCCTGAAGACAAGGAATCTTATTCTTGTTTTTTTTCATTCATGGGAACTAAATAATATCTGGCTTATATTAGGCATTAATTAAATATTTGCCAAATTGAATCATTTAACCCAAATTCCCAGTGTGTTAGGCTCATTGTAGAGCATGTTACATAGTTTAACCAACTGAATAATCAGAATACTCCTAATGAAATAGTTTTGTCATTCTCATGTTATAAAGAAACACGCTCAGAGATGTTAAGTAATTTGCCCAAGGTCCTATAGCACAGCATGCATCTGATTTAAAATAATTTAAATAAAATTTAATATTTTAACAATATCCACTTAGAAATAAGTGAAGGGCTTCATTTATTATTCAATAGTCATACCTTTATTCCCAAGAATATTTTATAATAGAAATCTGATTTTATGACTGGAATTCTTTAGCACTGTAGCTTATGTGGCCATATACCTACTATATGTTAATAAATACTATTTTGGAGCTATATTTCACCTATATATATTATTTCACTTGCCAGATACCTACATATATTATTTCACTGAATCTCCCAAACAGCAGTTAATGGTAAATATTATCTATATTTCAGAGAAGAAAACTGTGCCTCAGAGAACATTAAAGCTAGAGATCCACAGGAAAGGATACAGACAGTACTTGGACCTAGGTCAACCTGCTGCCAGAGCCAGTGGTCCTTCCACTGTGTCAGGCTTAATTGCCATTTTATGCTTTACAGTCCACTTTGAATATTAATAGCATCTCTCTCCTACGGAGTATCCCAGACGTCCTTTATCTTGATGCTTTATTTATTGGTGTGGCAAAAACAGAAGATTCATTTAAAACTTTTAAATTGAGTAATAAATTACATAGACAACATTAGGCAAATCTTAGTAAACAGCTCAAGGAATTTTACATGTGCACAAAGCTGGGGAACCATGGTAACCATCACTCAGATCAAGATTCCAAGCATTTCCAGTCCCCTGATGCTCCTGTGGTGTTCCTTCCCAGTTAAACCTCCCCACTCGCCTGCAACCTGCACTATTCTTTCATCAGCATAGATTAGTTTGGCCTGATCTTGAATTTTAGATCAATGAAATCACACATAATGTATTCTCTGGTATATGACTTCTTTCCCTAATGGAAGGCGTCATCTTAAAATCTCTTCCCCAAAGCACTTTCAACGAAGGGTTTGCCATTGTTTTTTACCTCAGAAAGCTCCTTTTTGTCTCTCTCCTGGACTGGATACTTCACTCTTCTTCCCACTACAGAGAGTATATCCTCCCAGGGACTCTTTCCTTTCCACCACCTCCCACAGTTGAAATCCTTCCCCTACCTCTGCTGAACCGACATCCCCCAGCTGGAGAGAGAGAGTGAGGCTGTGAAACCTTGCATGTCAGCATGGTTAGAAAGGGAAACCCTCACTTGGCCAGGACAATACTATTTTGACTTCATGTGGTATTTTTCTCTGAATTGGTTGGAACACTTCAACCAGGAAAACAGTCCTCCCTTTCCTTGCCCAGAGTGAGGAGCCATTCAACAAGGTCGATTTCGTATAGTCACTTGCCAGCTTAATAACCTCAGGGGTGAGGGGAGACAGATCAAACTTGGATGGTGCAGAGCAAGGTGGGTGCAGTGGATGGTGCCTGGACATTGTGACAGGTCCTGTGCTATAAACCATCAGAGGAAGGGAAATGCTGGAAGGTAGAAAGGGAGGCAGCATATTTCACAGTGTCGCTGGACCCCATAAGAAGCACCATAGGCAGGAGTGACACAGATGGGAGAGAGTCCTGACTCCCTAGGAAATCCAGTTTCCTTTCTACAAGTGATCCCCACAGATTCTCCTCGCAATTTCTTCTCCCTTGTACAGGGATGGTCTCCTATGGCCACCTCTCCATAAGCCTGTCACAGCTTCTGCATGTCATGTCTCTCCTCAGGCTTCTCACAAAGCATCCATTCCTCAGGCCCAACAGCCCATGTCGACACCTGTCAATCCTGTTTATGGCATTTATCCTGAGATCCTGTGGTACTTGAATGCCATGATCTGGTTCTGGCCATGTTGCCTGTAATTGTGGCAGGAACTCTGGAATTTGAACTCAGGAACTCAGAGTGTCTGAGGGTCCTCCAACCTCTAGGAAATGTGGTTTCTACACAGGGCCCTCGAAGAGGATTGACGCCTATACCAACGGCAGGACTCTGACCTCCAGTGGAGCCACGGCTGCCTCTTCTAGTTTGCTGATGTTGAGGAGTGACCACTAGCTTTATTTTATTTTGCTAATCCTTACCCAAGGATTTTTTTCTTTGATTTTTAAAAATTCTTTATTGATTAAAGTATTACATATGTCTCCTTTTCCCCCAGTGACTTCTCCCCAGCCACTCCCACCCTCCAGCACATGCCCTTAATGAAAAAAACAGAACAAAACTGTATTATTCACAATGGTCCATAAAGTCTATGCATTAAGAGCCAAGGGGCACTGTGAAGTCATTGAAGTGAATGAGTTTGCATTTCTAAGAATGAGGGCATTGGACACTAGACCAATGCATGTATACAGGTCCTCACCAGGACAGAGATCCCAAGACGTCTTTGATAGTCTAGTCCAGATGTTGCAGGTTGAAATAGGGCTCTTCTGCTGAGTCAAGAGAAAAGCATTTTGGTGACCCATGAATGGGAGGATGAGGTGCAGTGGTGAGATTTATTGAAGCTGGAGCAAACACAAAGGACTGTCCCTAGGTGCCCGGACTCTGTGTCTCATCCACAGCCAGGAATAAGTCCAACCTTGTCTTCATCAAGCCCAGAAGAAGGTCCAGGGTCCAGAAATCCTGTGCCATTGGTTCAGTCCATGCCAAAGCTCTTTCCCCATCTGGCTAGCCTAGTCTCTGTCCCCAGCTATGCTTCAGCCAGCACTGTTATGCACAGGCCCACACTTACTAGTAGAGCCACACTTGAGGCCCACACTTGGGCTGCCTCAGCTGCTGGGCCTGCATGGCTGCTAAGAGAGGGAACACAGGAACAAATAGGGCACTTGCAGGAACAATGCATGGGTGCCACCAATATAAGCTTTGATTGTATTACCTGAGGCTTGGGAAAGACCATGCACCCTTTCAAACTAACCAATCTCTTATTCAATCCTTTGGGGGCTTGTGTTGGGCCCCCCCAACTAATCTGGTCTTTTACCCAGATTAGACACCTCCCCTTTATGATCACTGCCTTGGCTCCTACTGTGCAGGCCTCAAAGTAGAAGGACCTCCCCCTGCACCACCTTGGCTTCTACTGGGCACATGCCCAGTAGAGAAATCCCCCCACCCTCCATAATCACACTATCAGGCTGGCCGACATGCTAAGTCCCTTCAGCAGAGGATGCTGTGACTTCCTAGTGAATGAGGCAGTGTCTGATCTTAATATCTGATTCCATTTGCTCCCTTTCTTTATTAATATCTAGCTACCTGTGCTAACACAAATGCCTTTCCCATGAAACATTCTACTCACTGCCTATCAGCTCAGTATATTTTCTTTATCCCAGTGGAGTAAGAGAAGTGAAACTATCTCATTTTACAGGCAGGAAACTGCACATTAATAACCATGAGGTGACTTGGCCAAGGCCACATAGCAAGCAAGCCACTGGCTAAAGCAAAAATAGAATTCAGATTTTTGAAATAATGATATAACACCCTGACCATTAGACCAATGGCTATCAAATGACATTTGTAGACAATGATGTGGAAGCCATTTAAAAAAACACACACACAACAAACCTTGATTCACAGGTGTACAGAACAGTTCTCTTGGGCTGACTTAGTACCTTATATTTTTAAACTTTCCTACAGTTTTAATAGGTAGCTAGGCTGCCAAACTAATAAAAATCTATGCTAGCAAAACTAAGCCATAGGTATGGACACCAGGGAGTAATACCACCCACCTAAAAACCTGGTCAAAAGGCTGGGTATTTAGCAAAGACCAAACAGCTACAGCCTTACTATGCACATGGTATCATGAGAAGTTGGGGTAGAAGGTTTATATTGATTTTCCCTCTAACTACTCCAGACAAATCACCACAATTTCCAAATTAGAAGATGCATTTTCTAATTTCCAGAACTCATGGTAACCACCTAGAACTGAAATCCCAGCTGTACTCTTTCTGGTTTTTACATCTTTGCCAGAAATGAAGATCTTTTAATCAAAACTTGGCTGAAATTTTGATTGATGTTGCTTAAGGCACACATGTGTCTACCCCATCTTTCTATCACCAAGGCAGGGTTTTAAAAAGTAATATTTATTTTCCATCGGAGAAAGTAAAGTATGATTGTTGACTCCAAGAGAATGATCAGGTCTTTGCTGATGGATGGCATCTGGTGTCTGCAGTGCTTAGCCCCTGGTGAGTAATTACAATAACAGAATAACAGTGGAACACTGAGCACTTAAGTGCTAGGCACTGTGTAGAATACATATCTATCTCACTTTATCCTTAAAACCATCCTGTGATAAGAGCTACTGTAACCTGATTTCTTGAGCCCCTTATCTCCACACATGCTCTTCCTCAATCAATCCCAGCTCAGAAAAATACCATCCTCCACCCTGTTGCTCAAACTTGAACTAAGGAGACATTCTTGATTCTACGCTTTCTCTCAACTTACCTTTTCCCTAAGCTCCCATCTGATCTCATCTATCCATCAGCAAGTCCTCTCAATTTTATGTCCCAAACAGCTCTGGACTCTGTCTCCATTTCTCATGCACATATCTCCATGAGTGATCGCCCAAGTGCTCACCTCTCACTAAGACTGGCTACCCTACTTCTCTGGATCCCTTCTTATGCAGTCAAAAGACATGTCAGAGGGGTATTTTATAAAAACAAACAAATAAATTAGATCATGTCATTATTATTTATTTATTTATTTTTGCTTAGAGCATTTCAGTTGCCTCCTGTTGCATAAAAAATAAAATCCATGCTTTCTCTCTCCTCACTGTGAGGTCCTACATAATCTGGTCCCACTGCTTCTGACCTCATCCTATGACCCACTCACCTTCTTTAATGCACTTGGTCCACACTGGACTTAGAATTCCACATACAACAAAGTTCCTTCCTGATAGAGTTCGTTGGTGCCATTCTCTATGCTTGTTTTTTTGCCCTTCTCCTGACGGGCTCTTGTTTCTATCTAAGAATTACTTAGATAAAAACCAGAGCATCCTTATTTTACATCTCTAATGTTTGTGGTTTTCTATCAGAGCACCTGTATATCTTTCATAGAATGCTTCCTCTGTAGTCCTGTAATAATCTGGTTTTTAGTTCCTATTGCCTGTCTTCCCCACTGAAATGTAAGCTTGGTGAGGGCAAGACCTTACTCTTATATCCTCTGTGCCCAGCACAATATCTGGTATGTAACAGGCACCAATAAACATTGGTTCAATGAATGTTTAACTGTTTATTTTACAGATGAGGTAGGTGAGGTTTAGAGAAGAAAAAGAGCTTTGCCTGGTGTTATGTGACTAGTTAATGGCAGAGCAGGAATGAGGACAATGATCTGATGTCAGGCCTAAGTCATAATACGAAAACACTCATATTCCTAGAAACAGAGCTGCAGACAGATCACCTCCCTCTACTTAGCACCTTTGTACTGCGTATCTCCAAGTCCTACCACATAAAATATCCCTGAAAAGGAGATGTACGGGCAAGTTGTAATTACATTATTTCCATTATATAGACTAGAAAACTGAAGCATTAATTAAGTCTCTTGTCTGACATGTGGTCAGTTTTTCCATTGAAATCAGAAGCCTCTTTACTCAGACTGTAGTTTAGCCCCTTCCTGTTTACTGGTTCCAGGAGGAGCCTTGTGGGTATCACCTAGGAGCATGTTAGGAATGCAGAATCTCAAGCTCCACCCCAGAAACTGCAGTCTAATGAGATCTCCTAGTGATTCCTATGCCCATTATAGTCTGAGAAGTACTGATCTAGACCATCTTAAAAGACACAGTCCTCTACCCCACCCAGATAGAACTGTCGGCACTGCCAACCTTCACGCCAGTTTCTTCTTAATGAAGTGCTGACCTAGTTTCTCAAGCCAGTCTCCTAAATGGAGAGCAGGTTGATTCCAGCATGGCTGGTCCACAGCCTGTCATCCTTACCCCACATCTCTAACACCAAGCCTCCCGGTGTATGGCCCAGCTCTTCTACTGGACAAAAAATAGTATCTGCAGCCTCATCCCACGTTGGCTTTGGTCTTCCACTCTATCCTGATGAAAAATAATGCCCCATACAAAGCTCTTCTCCTCTGTGAAATAGAACCCCTCTGTTAGAAGGAGCCACTGCTAACCTCTAAAAACATTTGGACAGTTGCACTTTTAAGCCTGGCCACCCCACCTTCTATCTTTAGACTTTCTGCTGCTAAGTCTTACGTCTCCAAATTGTCAGGTGAAATAATGCCCTGTCCCTAGGTCTGCACACCTGACTCAAGTTTGGGGCTCTGTCTTCATCTCTCTCTGCAACTGCCTCAATTGTTCAACACTCAGCCTCTCTCACTTCAAGTTCAACAGACCCCTCTTTTCCACGAGTCCCTTGGCCCCTCTCGTACATTCTCCATACAGCTGAAGGGTTATCTTCCTACCAAATCTGCTCCGGTTACCCCCAGATCTAAAAACATTTCAAGGTTTCTCTAATGCAGCGGTCGCCAACCTTTTGGACCTCACAGACCACCAGTGGTCTGTGGACCACCAGTTGGCGACCGCAGCTCTAATACATGCAACTCAAACACAAGCATATACAACAGCTATTAACATTGTTCTGCCCTTCAATCCATGTTTGAGGAACTGGTGATTATGCTGAAATGCAGGTGAAATGGGTCCAAAACATGGAAATGTTCAGTAGGAATCTCTTGCCTTCACCATCTTTCATCATTCAGCTATTTGTCCATTGGTAAGTTCAGCCAACAAATACTCACTGAGCTCCTAGTATGTGTCCATGCACTACACTAGGTTCAGCAGTTGTAGAAACAAACATTAATACTACAATAGGGGGCCACCAGTGCTGCCTGGAACTTGAAGGAAGAAGGATACAGGTAAGGACACTTTGACATGGGTTCATTAAATAGACAAAGAGAAGACGACATGCCAAAAAGAAGAAACAGAGCATGCAAGAACCCAGAGGTGTGACAGGTAGTGCGTGTTTGAAGCCTTGGACAGGAGCCTAAATGGAAAAAAAAATATGCCCATATATGGCCCCTGTGGAAGGGAAGCGGGGTGCGGCAGGGCCAGGGCAAGTCAGGTGGGACAAAATTCTGGTAGGAAAAGGCCACAAATGATATGAATTCAATTTCAGAGGTGGGTTCTCCCACTTGTAAGAAATCCTTTGGTCATCTTCACAAAGTTTTCATCTTAGGAATCCCTCCAGGCATTGTTACATCCCTGGTTCCTGGTCAGTCTGACTCACCAGGCAAGTGTGATAGAAAGTGTTATCAGTCTATACACAAATCCACACCCTCCACTCTGACTCCCCTGGGAATTAACTGATCAAACACTGCATGTCACTGTTGCTTTTCCTGAAAACAAAGCTCTTTGCATGTATCCTTGTCCAGAAGCCACAGAAATGATAAAACCTAAACCCACTAATGAGGTATGAGAACTTTCTGGAAGGTTGTGACACACCTAAGGCACAAGTAAACCATGTCTTTGCAGTCTTCCTGATCTGTGATCCCTCTGATGAGGGTTGGAGTGAAATGGCTGATTAACCTTCTCCTGGTCAATTTTCCTTAACTGAAGAGGAAGAGTCAGAAGTCACAGAAGCCCTCAGCAGGCTTTTAGTGGCTGCCCTGGGTGACTCCCATCAGGAAGACAGTGAGCAGAGTGGTTCTGAGCAGAAGATTTGGTATCAGGAGACTAATGCTCAGACTCCAGCTGTGGCTCTTAATAAATCTCTCACTTTTAATTAATTACTTACCCTTTCTCAGTTTTCCTATCTAAAAATGGGGATAACAATAGCTCCTTTACAGGTTCATTAGAAGATTTTATAAGTTAGTTTATATAAAGCATGTAGCCCAATAAATGCTCAACAAGTAGCAGAAATCATTAGCTCTGGTGACCAAAGGATCTACTCACCCACACTCCCCTCTCCATCCTCACCGCCCGCAGAGTGTCTGTGTGTGTGTGTGTGTGTGTGTGTTTGTGTGTGTGTGTTATGAGTGTGGAGTATTATTCTACTCAATCTTCCCATCCCAATTAATTCTTCATATTTCGTCCCACCCAGAATCCTTCAGGAGACAGTTCATAAATCAGTTTGGCCTGAGATAACCCCATCACTAGAGAGCAAAGAGTAATGCTTACCCTGCAGGCTGCAGAGGAGTTAGCAGAGCCTGAGGCAGAGGATGGGAAGGAAAAAGGAAGCAGAGAAAGGACAGAAAGCTTAGGAGATGAAAAAAGTCCTACTGGCTTATATAGAACAAGCCAGTGTTTCCTCAGTCTAGATTTAAAGTTTTTTTCTGATTAATAGAGACATCAACAATCAATATAAAATCAAAAGAGGAAGGATCGTTTTACAGTAAGATGCTCCCTAGACTGGGATTGAAGGTCACAGGGGAATTTATGAGTTCAATAAATGTGTTTCAAGTGAAGGCCTGTATGCTAGTCACCAAGGTTGCGTGAACCCTGCAGCAGCAAGCTGGACTGCACCCAAGTGTGCATTTGAGTGGCCGAGGCGTGGAGCAGACATGCAGTCCTTTGAGGTCAAAAGAGGCCATAATAAATTAGCCTGAAGCTCACATTATCTATCCTACAATGGCAAGAGAATTTGAGGATTCCAAAGATAAACTTTGAATGTATTTACTATAAACACTAAAAAGCCAGAAAATGATTTAATAAAAAAATTTCTATTTCTCATAGATGCATGAGTGTACATGGTGATTATATCCCTTAATTGACAAATCATAGATAGCACATGTATATACATACATATGTACATATGTTTAGCACCTACTCATATACTAGCTTAAAAATTAGGTAGTTTTTTTACTGATTGTTTAAAATCACAAATTCAGGACACTTAAGGAGTTTAAGCATTACCCAACTCCTTCTTGTCCTTCCTATAGTAGAATAAAATCAGGTGAACCTGAGATTCAAGCTATGGCTCAAAAAGATCAAAAGAGGCTACAAATCTAGGCAATGTCTCCAGGACACGTCTTCCCCGTCTCCTCCAGACCTGCCTAACCTACTTGCCCACCCTCATTTCTGAAGTGTGTCAAGCTCTAACTTGCTGACTATTTCATTTCCATTTATCCCCCGCCCCCTCCTTCCCCTTTTCCGTTTCATGGTCTATTGAAGCCTTGGTAGTATTTGGATAACTCAGTGAGCTGACAGCGGGATGAAATGAAGCATTCAGAGAGGTCCTGATTGGGGGAAGAAAGTGCACATTCTTTACAATTTAACGATCTTTCTGTTTTGATGTGTGTGTGCATTTTTAATAGGCAGAAAAATGTGTTTCCCCAACGAGCTGGTCACTGAGGACCTGTACCTCCCACTTAGAATGTCAACTTCACTCTTTCTGGCTTTTATGCTGTTCTTCTGGAGCATAGGGAGCAACCACGGTTGGGAGACAACAGCCACTGATAAAACTGTAGCTGAATCTTTTTCTTGTTAAAGAAGGTTACCTGTTAAGCACACAGAAAGCAACTAAGGTGGTTGAAATGCTGCTGCTGCTGCTGACGATATAAATAAAAAGCAGCTGCTGATGACCGAAAGATTACTATGACTAAAAACTGTGTTTGGCCCTAGCCAGTTTGGCTCAGTGGATGGAGTGTCAGCCCTCAGACTGAAGGGTCCGAGGTTCGATTCTCAGTAGCAGGCTCCAACCCCGGCCCCTTTCCAGGCACATGTAGGATGCAACCAATCAATGTGTCTCTCTCACATTGATGTTTCTCTGTCTTTCCCCCTCTCTTCCACTCTCTAAAAATCAATGGAAAAAAATATCCTCGGGTGAGGATGAACAAAAAAAAAGTTTAAATAAAAAATAAAAACTATGTTTGATAGTTTACATCCATTCTCTCATTAAATCCTTACAAAACCCTATAAGTACTCCTATTTCCTATTATCTTCATTTTATAAAATAAGAATAGTGATGATCAACACAAATCAGTAACTTGCTTGAGGTCACAGAGCTAATAAATAGCAGAGATAGGATCCAAATTCAGATCGCACTGACCCTGGAATCTGTAATTGAACACTAAGCCAAGAGGTAATCCTGGGACTAAAAAGGCTTTCCTAGCAATGTGACTAAATCATCTTCTTTAGAAGTTTCAGGAAAGTTTTAACTTACAAATTAAACTCAATTCTAGAAATTTTTAAAAATTTCCAAAATTCTATCTTCAAGGAAGACCTGGATTCAGTTCTCTTGGGAGTGAGTGGAGAACAAATGACCAAACCCTTCGAGAGGAAGAGAATAAAACTTTGGCCATCCTTCTGACTAAAAGTTCTCTAAGTATAACCTTTAAGTATCGCCCAGTAAGATCATGCCCAAGTAGTATTTGTGCTTGTAATGTATCACTGCTTCTTTTTTATTTCCTGGTGGCGATAAATTATTATATATCACTTCTCTCCATGTTCTTATAGCCAAGTGTTAACTCTTCTTATGGATTCTACTGAGGTAGAAAATGCAACATAGACTTCAGAGCTGAAGTCAGTCAAGATTTTTTTCTTATTTTACAGATGGGGGGTGGGGGCGGGGAGGGAAGGCCCATAGAAATAAACTAATTTCCTCAAGCTTGAAAGTCTTTTTACCCAAGGGCCTGGTCTTTGGGGTCATAACAGTTTTAACACTATATATTAGCAATAATCTGAGTCTGTTTCCTCATTTATAATAGGGGATAATAATATACTGAAATGTATTATTATTATAGCAGCTTATAGAATATCATATCATATGTTATATTATACTTTTGTTTTATTCTATAATAAAATATATCTGTGCCATTTATCAGCACACATAGAACACAGGAGGAATCAATATCACCATCATCATTATCACTGACCCAAAATGACAAAGCCCAGACCATACGCTTTTAACTCCCTGCCACACAAATGACTTGTGTGTGTGGAGAGGGTCAAGTACACACAGCTAGCTCCAGGGCTTCCCAGGCCCACCTCCCAAGTTGGATCAGGAAAACCCATTGAAAAGGTTTACCAACCAAACATTCATTAAACAGTAAACAGTAAAATATGAGACCTAGTTAGTTATTGCATTCTTGACCTAGATTTGTGTTTATAGAACTTAAATAGATTTATGTACTTTGGAAGAGCTGATCCCATGGGCAACCCTCAAAAAGGATGGCTGTTTATAATTACTTTCAAGCAGATCTGACGGCTACCTTTTGGATGGTTTCTTGATGAATGACTTATAGAAAGAGAGCCTAAGTAAAGTTAGAAGGTTGGAATAATTTAGAAGTCAAATTATGGGCCCTAATGAGGTTAACCTAACCTTCACACATAAAGATAACACCTAATGAGAAAAAGGTAACCATGAGTGTGTGAAAGCGAGACTATAATATAATGTTTTTGATAAATTTTAAGTTAAACACATTTATTTGAGCTCCCTAGGAAGTTAGGGTAATAAAACAAAGGAGTCATTAATGATGATGCATATATGGAAGTAAATTGCATGGGAGAAAAGGAAAGGGCTTAAAGGAGAGTGGGTGTGGGTATTATAAAATGTGAATAAGAAAGAACTCCTGAAACTACCTAAAATTTACAGTTTCTTTGGAGTTACAATTTTGTTTGTTCCTCTATTATCTCCAAAAATAAAGAAGCCTTAAAGAAACTTGCAAAAATGAAACATGCAAAAATGCTGCTTCACTCACTAATTTTTAAGAGACAAGTATTCTGGATTTCTTAAGGAAAGTCAAAACCCCATGAAAAAGTGATAAAAATGTACTTCTCATATGGAAAATAGGGATTGTGCCATTTATAACAATCACTTTCTTGCTTTTTTTCAATTAGTGCTGATTATATAGTGAGTGTTTTCAATATTCTTCCAAACATCATGAATGGTAGCAGGATATTTCATGATATGGCTGTAAGATCATATGGCTGCACTAGATAATGGCCATTTATTTTTGCTTTATTAATTTTTTCTGCCCCTCAACATTCACTTCTATCTTCCTCAATTTTCCTCTGGAGAATCCATGGCCTTTGGGTGATGCTGACTCCACTCATGACTTCAAGTTCAGAGTACTTGACCCATGATTGAGCCATAACATCTCCCTGATCTCAGGAATTAGACTGAGTGTGGGCAGCACCACCCTCAAATTGCAGGAAGAGGGGCAAGGAATACAGGGTCAAGGAGAAAGCTCCTACCTGTACCCATGTCCCCTTCCACACTGTTTCTAGGAGAAATAACACCCATGAGCGAGGGAGCATGGGGGCTGTGTGCTCCTTGAGGCCGGGGCCTTGGTCTTATTCATATGTGATCTTCACTCCCAACCCAGGGACGGGCACAGAGCATGCAGGTGGGACTGCCAGCTGCAGCTGTGCCCTTGGACATCCCCATGTGGAATGGGATGAAGCTTAAACAGGTTGGATGGAAGGAGAAGTCAGATCCAGTACTTAGACTTCTTTTCTCTTGAAACAATGTTCAATAGACTTGAGAAAAAGCAGGAAGGGAAGGAACCTGGCTGATATTTGAGTCATTGTTTTCTACTTTGAAAAAGAAATCAACAAAAAGTAATACCCAGAACATGGATTAAGCCTCATAGTTTATGAAATGCTGTCAGGACATTATCCACTTTCAGCCTCAAAACAACACTGTTGGATAGAAATAATTACTATGCCTCACATTGTGGATGCAAACGTTGAGACATGGGGGAATTAAGAACATGGTTCAGGGTCATGCAAACAGCAAGTTGCGAATGTGACCATCAGGTGGGAGTTTCCAGTGCTCACAGACCTGCACCAAATCAGCATGTGCCCATTGGGTCTGGATTGATCTCCCTGCCTGCTTTTCTCAGTTTCTTCTCCTCATGCCCACATGCCCTAGAAAGAAGATGAGGGCCCCATTTATACAACTCTGGGCTCTTTCCACCGAGCAAGGAACAAGGCTAACACAGTTCATTGCATAAACACCAGTGGCAAGTGACAGTGATTTACACCGACCTGCAAATTTCTGATTACCAATCAGCCGCCTGCTATGTCAACAGGTACAAACTGAGATTTAAACCAGTTTACACGGGGCAGTAAATAACTTAATTTCTCCTCAACACGATGCTTGCGGCGCTTGCAAATGTAAATATTTAAGCCATAAAATGACGCCGACGCTGTGATGCAAGCTTCCAGTTTCTCAATTCATTGGAAAAGTTGTGTCAATGAATGCCCCTTGTGTGCTCCCACCTGGAGTGGAGATGCAGGGTAGGGCAGAAGTCCCACAGTTCTGAGGGGAGTCTCATTGGGCCCAAGAGCTAGAAACAATCCTGCCACCCTTAGTTCTTCCTGGTCCTGAGACTTTTCTCCCCCACTCAATTATTCTTCACTGCACTGCTCTGCAGACACCTGAATGGGGTGCATGTGTGTGAAAATGGAGGCAAGGAGACAGGAGGAAACAGCCTCAAGCTCGTTGTCATACCATCTTCACTGACCAGGGCACTCACTGCCTGTCAATATGTGCCTATGCAAATTGACCTAGATCCTATGCAAATCATATGCAAATGTATTTTCCATTGTCAAAAACTGTTGACTATACCTGCCAGAGTCCACTGAACCAGAGTGCTGCCGTCTGTGAATTTTTCATCAGAATTATTTATAGTATTCTATTCAACCTGGCTCTTGCCTCCTCAAACTGGGAGGACAAGGAGTGGGATTGCTTCTCCCCCTCTCACAGGTGAGTCTGATCGGGGATTTTCCTGCCGTGGAAAATCCACCCCACATTAAGAAAACTGGGTATTGCCTTGGCCAGTATTCTCAGTGGTTAGAGTGTAGGCCCACACACCAAAAAGTCACAGGTTCGATTCCCGGTCAAGGGCATGTATCTGAGTTGTAGGTTTGATCCCTGGCCCAGGTTAGGGCGCATGAAGGGAGCAATCAATCACTGTGTCTCTCTCACATTAATGTTTCTCTCTCTCTCGTCCTCTCTTTCTCTCCTCCCCTCCCTTTTTCCCTTCTGCTCTCTAAAAACAACAAAAACAAAAACAAAACAAAACAAAACTTTAAAAAAATACCTACTATAGTCAGACTTCTAATAAAGTCCTGGGTAAGAAATAAATTTGACTTTCTCCTGTATTGGCTTAATTTATAATAGCGAAAGAATAGCTACTATTTACTGAGTACAAGGAGTTTCTTTTTCTGAAAGTTTTCTGTTTAGAAAATGGTTCTTTTTCTGAAATCACTTATTGAGCAATTGGCACAAGGCAGGCACTGGGCTGGACATGTGTTATCTTGTTTAATCCTAACCCAATAGTGTGATATGGGCAGTATCCTCAATTTCCAAAGAAAGTTAAGTAACTCGATTGGGTTTGGTCAGCTGATAAAAAGGGGGGTGACTGGGACTTGGGTCCCAGCATGACTGTCTTCAAAGCCCTCCCTCTTCAACATGCTGGGAGCTTTTGTGTTTGGTCGCCACGCTGTCAGATGACAGGCGCTAGGCTTCGGGATCTCAAAATGTGTTCACAAGAGCCCAGGAAGAAAAAAGCAGAAAGGCTATAATGACAATACTAATTGCTAATACGTATTGACTTTTATGCTCTAAAATTAAATTTAATGAAACTTATGTTTTATACATATTAATCTAGTCCCCATATAGATATTATTACCTCTATCCTCATTTTATAGAGGAGAAAGACTAAGGCACAGAAAAAAACAAGCAAAACAACTTCCCTGCATCACACAGCAAATAAGTATTTAAACTGGGGAGTGGCCCAGGCAGTTTCTCTCAGAGTTTCAACCATAAGCCCTAACTGTCCTGATGAGGATGTTCCCACACACAGAATGACACTTGGGAAGCTCCTAACACTTACTTTAAAGCAGTGGTTCTCAACCTTCTGGCCCTTTAAATACAGTTCCTCATGTTGTGACCCAACCATAAAATTATTTTTGTTGCTACTTCATAACTGTCATGTTGCTACTGTTATGAACTGTAATGTAAATATCTGATATGCAGGATGGTCTTAGGCGACCCCTGTGAAAGGGTCGTTCGACTGCCAAAGGAGTCGAGACCCACAGATTGAGAACCGCTGCTTTAAAGAAAGCGATCATTAGGGCAGAGATTCTTTTCAAAAGCTCCCAGGTGGCCCTAGCAGGTTTGGCTCAGTGGACAGAGCGTTGGCCTGCGGACTGAAGGGTCCTCGGTTTGATTCTGGCCAAGGGCACATGCCCAGGTTGCGGGCTTGATCCCCAGTGTGGGCAGGCAGGAGGCAGCCAATCGATGATTCTCAACACTGATGTTTTTATCTCTCTTCCTTCTTCTCTGAAACCTATATATATTTAAAAAAAAACACCCAGTTGAAACTCTATGGGATCTCCTATGGGAAAAAATATATCTTCAGAAAGCACACCTGGTCAACCTGCCTGTCATAATTACACAAACAAACAAAATAAGCACTGGACAACTCAGAAGCTCTTACTACTACTCCCAAAACAATGGTCTGGGATTTACAGGAGGGAACAGGAGCAAGGTATGGGGTAGAGAGAACTGCGAAGACCAGAGGTGATCCAACTTACTTCCTGACTTTACTTTCTGTACTTTCCACCACGTAGTAGCCAGGTTTGCATTCGTATCTGCAGGCGGAGCCCACGTCATGGTGGCCTTGGAGGCAGTGCGGCAGGAGCAGGTTGGCGTTGGGAATCGCAGGGGGAGTGTCGCACTCCACCTTGCAGTAGGCTTCGGGGAGAGACCAGAGCCCATCTTCAAGGCAGGTCAGCCACGGGCTGAGTCCTGACTCCAGGAAAGAGAAGCACAGGTGGTCAGAACAGAGTGCAGAAACACCACAGCAGAAAGAACCAAAACCTGTCAATGTATTGGCATTCTTGGAAAGGACATTATTCTTTGTTGAGCTACTTCACTGAAAACTTGGGACAAGTGTTTATCCTATATGTCTTACCCCCAGAACATCCAATGTGACCTATTATAGAGAATAGAAGTCAGATAACTATTCCCTAACAGAATCATGGGAAGCATTATAATAATAATAATGGATTACCTTCCTATAGTGCTTATTATAAGCCAGTCATTGCTCTAAGCATGTTACAGGTAGTAATTCATGTAAACTTCAAACCTCAAGAACCCTATGAAATTGATCTCATTATTATTCCCTAATTTAGGGATGAGAAAATTGGGTTTAGGTAATTTGCCTGAACTAGTAAGAGACAGAGGCAGGGACTGAATTCAGGCAGTTTGGCTGCAAAGTTCTGTGCTTAAACACTACACCATGTGCCTACTAGAAGGCACGGTTTCTCCAAGTTGCAATCCATGGACTTCTCATGGTCCCATCACCAGACCATCCCTGACCTTCTACATCAGAACCTGTTAGCACGGGGCTCAGGGAGCTGCATTTGTAACAAGCCATTGTTAGGCACAGGGAAGTGTAGGAAGAGGTAAGGAGCAGGTGTGGGGTCAGTTAGAGCCGGTTTTCCTCCCTGTCTTCATCTGTGACTACCAGTAGAGCCAGGAACAAATCCTGTAACTGCGTTCTCATCTATGAACCAGAACTAAAAGCATCATACCCATAGGATGGTTGTAAATATTAAATTTTAAAATATGTATAAAAAAGTGTAGCTTTCTCCTTAATATTATCAGGACACTGCTGGTTGACTTGACTCCAGAGGACATACAATCGAATAAAAATAGAAGAACGCCTTAGTTTCTCTCTGTAAGGAGATCCTGATCCAGGGATCCTTCCAGGTCGTTGGTAAGAGTGATGTTGCCTTTGGGGACTTTGCTGGTGTTATCAGAAGAGGGTGGTCCAGCAGAGCAGATAGGAAGAGGATTGGGGTAAAGGGACGATCCTCAAAGTACCCCCAAGGAGAGAAGGACTGAAGGGACCCTGCACATAGGGCCTGGTTGGCTGAATAATACCTTGCAGCTTGGCTGGTGGGACACAGGAAATGGAGCATCGTTGCAGAAAGCTGGTTCCCTCTGGGCAGGAGAAGGTTGCATAATTCACCAGAGCTGGGTCTGGAAGGCCACAATCAAGGGGCATACACCTCACTGTCTGGTCCCAGTGCCCTGAGGAGCACGTGAGCAGAATGTCCTTCTAGAAACAGAGAATTTTCCTCTGTCAAGGTCACATCAAAACGTTTATCAGAAGATCTTCCTGGTGATTATTTGTGCAGACATTCAAAAGAGGTACAAATCGTTTTGCCTTTCTCCCTTTTTATGCCTTATTGTATTAACACATAGCCTCCCAACCTGATGCTGATGGAAGGCACCTGTTGTGTAAGAGAACCACTGAATGGGGATGCTCCGCCAGGCCAGCTGTGGGCTGCCCTCTACATATGTCTCCTGCTCCGCACTCCACCCTCCCCCACTGGCCCCTGTGCATCTCAGGCCTCTGACCAGGACACACTGGCAGGAGATTAGCGAGGGAGGAGGGAAAGAGAGGTCAAGGTGCTGATTCTTCTCCCTCCCTAGAGGGTTGCTGCAGATTTGCTCCACCCTTCAGCAGCCCTCTCTGCACAGCTCCTGTGCTCTCTTCCTGCGGGTTCTCTAACTGCTCCCTACAGTCAACCTTCCAGGCCTTGGGTGATAACAGCCCCTTCCCGCTGGGGACTGCACTGTCCCTCTGTACTTTCCCTATACCCTGCTGCTATCTTTGCAATTAATTAATCCCTTTCTTAAATCCTTTGAAATTGCCCACTTCTGAGCATGTCATCTGTTTCCTGCTGGGACCCTTACTGATAAGGCAACTGATAAAGCTACTGAACATTGTCATCTCAGTTGAGGATGGTGCACAGTATCTAAGAACAGTTGAGAATTAATATTATCAGGCCACTTCTCTGATAATTCCTATTAGGCACTTTCCAAACCTTGTGGTTCAACTTCAAAGGTTCCAGCCATCTCCTTGGGCATCGGCTCTGCAGGGTAGCCCTAGAGTTTATCATCCCCAAGTAAATGAAGAGACACTGACTGAGGGCCTGGAAGGCCAGGCTCTGTACTAGATTTGGGTAAAAACACGCTCAAGGATCATAATCTACCAGCAAAGCAAATTATAGGTTGGTCCGGTGGCTCAGAAAACACCTGAAGGAGAAAGAATGGAAAGAAGGAAAGAAAGAAAGGGAGAGAGGGAGGTACAGAAGAAAAATGGGAGATATGCTTTTATTGGTTATATCCTACCCCCTTCTAAGATGAATCGAGAGAATATAACGAAAAGAATGCAAACAATGAAAGAAGTAGGAAATGGGGATCATAAAGAAAGGAAATATAATATATAAAAACGACAGCAATGTCATATATACGGACTTGTTCTATGGTGGTGAGGCAGCACAAAAGGGTGAGAGGAGGGACTGCCCAATCCTTGGGAAAGAGGAACAGTGTGCTGAGGGAGGTGACACAGGAACTGGCCTTTGAGCTATGAGCTGGACTTCCCAGCAGCAGAGGGGAAGAGGGAGAAGAAAGTGTTCTGAGTGAGAGGAGCAGACTGAACAGAGCCTGAGAGACCTGGGAGCTCAGGGCATGTTTGAAAAAAAACAACACACAACACAGCTGACACTCTAGCCAAAAGGTTACCAAAGGCCAAAGAGAGCGAGTGGGAGAGATGATTCTGGGGCTCAGCCAGGAGCCACCAGTGGCCAAAGCCAGAGGTAAAATGACTAGTGAAAGCACCTGTCACCCCTGACACCCACTCCTGGCTACCAGCTCTGCCCTGCTTTCCCAATGTTTCCCTGTTGCCTGCCAGGAGGACCCAATTCAAAGCCAGACACATTTTTCTATTTAGTTTCAGTTCTTGTGTCAACAAAAAGCAAATATCCCCACTGTCTTGTGATCACGAGCTGGGATTGTATCATTTCCACAGTGGGGCCGGCCTGGGAAGGGGGTTGGGGGTAGGAGTGGGCAGGAGAGGCTGGCTGGAGAGCTGACTCCACCATAGGGTCGGTGAAGGATGAGCTCCCAACTCAGATGCTGTCCCTTACACCCTACAACCTGGACATCTGGCTCAAACCACAATGATCATTTAAAGAATGTCTCCCAAACTTTGCATATATTGCCTTGGTTTTTCTCCTGGCTTCATTAAGGACTGTCTATGTTTGTTTTGAATTTGCTCTTAATTTTAATAACTTGCAAAGCCTGTCTTCTCTTCTCTCCCCTTCCTTACCTATCACAAAAATTTATCCAATCTTTGCATCTTTTTTGTTGTTGTTGTTCATTTTTTCTCTTTTCTAGAGCAAGTTAAGCTGGGTTAAGAATGGGTGGGTGATAAGAGCATCATATCACCAAAGCATCATACACCAAGGATAGTCTCAAGGTATATTGAAACTGTTTCTCTCTATGCAGATCCTAAACCACCTGAAGCCAATGACTATGTCTCTAAATTCTGACTGTCCCTAAGCAAGTGAATTCTCCATTGACCCACAACCTGCTGGCAGTCAACTGGTACAAAATAAAAAGTCCTTTCTTCCAAACCATTGAAATCTGACTGCCAGTCACACTCCCACCCTTTCCTCATCATACCGAATCTAGCTGAGTCTCTCCTAGAGCACTATTATCTTTGGCCTACTGCCTCCTTTCTCTATCTCATATTATGGTTATGTCTTAATGGGTGATTTCAGGGTTAAATTGCTCTGCAGACTACCAAAAGCTCTCTAAAGAAAAAGTGGAAAACACAATTTTTTATTTAGAAAACAGCATCATGCTCATAATAATGGTAGCTTAATGGAGTGCTCTGTGCCTATCATTCTGCTAGCAGCTTTAAAACTATTTCCAATCAGTCATCAGAATAACAAAATGACATAAAGTCTTCTGTCCTAATTATTTTAAAAATGTGAGAACAAGCTTAAAGAGGTTAGTTCCTTTTGTTTGTTGATTTTTACCTAAAATTACACATCTAGTAAACAGTGGAGCCAAAATTTCATTCCAGATCTGTCTCCCACGCCATGCTCTTACCTCCAAGTCACCTTGAAATCCTGGAAAGAGAGATGTGGTAGCTTGTAGAAATTTGGACAATTCCATCAAGGGTAGAATCATGACATAATGCCCACACCAGGAACTGAGGGAAGGAAATCAGCTCTTTTTCTCCAGCCTTCTTGTAAGAGGACTGGGGGGTCAGACCATGAACCACAAATAAGTGGCTGCCCCCATCTTGCCTGCATACTGTGGACAAGGCTCAACTGTGGCATCTCATCTTGAAGGTCAAAGAAGAGGGAGAAGAATGGAACAGGCATTCCTACCTACTGCCCATCTGGAGAGAAACTGACACCCAGGTAATGGGAACAACACTGGCTCTTAGACACCTGCACTTCTGTAAAGCCTTGCTTCACCTGGCTTGCTGGAGTCATCTTTCCTTTCACCTGATCGACAAGCACCTGCCCTTCCTTGATAAGGCCAGGGAGAGGAACATGAAGACCCTTTCTCCCCAGGAATTCGGTCCTGATAACCACGGGTTCCCACTCACCTGCATGGGCCTGAGGTACTGCCCACTGCTGGCCTGAAGGGCAAACCCCCTTTGGCAGGTGATAGCGCACTTCATGTGACCTGGCCCCCCAGAGGTACAGTTCACCACATCCGTGTGCTCCAGCAGCAGTGGCGCACAGCTGCTCTGCTCCCCACAGGGCCGATGGACACAGCTGGGGTGACAGAAAGAGAAGCATCTTAGACCAGCAAGATATTTTCTTGCTCTCGGTGCTGTTGGCAGTGATGCTAAATATTAGCCAAAATGACTACAGTGAATTTCGTCATCATCAATTTGCCTTATTTTTCCTTGAGTTGTATTAGTGTTCAGTGACTTTTTTTAAGAAGGTGGAAAATACAATGTCTTGGCTATGCACATACTGCCTTGAAATAATTGAGAATTGATTTTAAAAGCACTGGTCCAAAAGAGATGAATTTGATTTGAATGTGCTAAAGTTGCTGCTTGTAATCCTATGCCCATGGGACTGAAGTTATATGGCAGTGACATTCTCACTTCTTTTACCCATGCTTTTCAGGTATAGGGTGAATGGATTGGAGTTGTGTGATGTAAAGAAAGCCTTTAAGCTCTGGTTATTCCCTGCAATGCTGGGGTACACCTCAGACACTCCATGAAGCCCCAACAGAGGGAGAACTAAATGAGTTTGGGGAAGGGGTTATTAATTGCCAGCAGGCATTTCCCCAACCCAACCCTAATAATTGCACAGGTAGTACAGGAAATACATCTTTGTCTCTGAGTCTCTATTCAACCTCTCAGGATAAGGTATCTGAAACCTGACTGTCCATGGGACCAGATCGGAACACCTCATTAGTGATGCTAAAGAACTCCAAGTTCCATAGATGCTACATGCCCCGATGTCCACAAAACGTATTTCTTCAATGTGTTAAGTGGAAAGTACTGGAAAACAGAGTCATTAATGGTTGTGGTTCATGTCAGCTTTCTGCCAAGAAATTAATGTGAAATAGCATGTGCTATTTTTCAACAACTCCATCCAATTATGCCATGTCATCATTGAGGACAAATCGGTGCTGAGATACGACACAAAACAAACCCTGTGAATGAGCTTCCTTCCACCAGGATGGGGTTCCATTAACTATGGTTGCTATAACTACCAGTGGGCAAAGTCTGTCCAGCATTGGCAGACGGGAGGAAGAGTGAGACAGGGGAGCACAGACCAGGGGGAAAGTGACATGAAATAAAACCAAGACCAAAAAAATAAAAACCACCAAACCCAGACCTGTTTATGAAGTGAGAAATGGTTTTAGGGCAGCTGCTGCAGATTCTTTCACTAGTTTATATTTCCATGTGCTTCCTTTTTAAGGAATTTGTTTTATGGGGACAGTGTTTGTCAGGTCGTTAGCTTCTGATGGCATCTGGTACCAATTGTAGACTTTTCTCCCTCACACCTCAACCCCAAAGCCCTTCTGTATTTCTCTTCCACTACAAACACCGCTCTTCTGAGCGAAGATGTGTTCTCTGTTTTCCTACCACCGGCGCATGCTCCTCTCCACCTAATGCTACATAAACTCCAATATCATAAAGATAATGCAACTAGTAAAAAATAGTCTTTAAAATTTCTCAAAAGCATTCTTCTTAGGGTCTTTGGACATGTGTTAATGACAGGGACAACCATGAAACCTTACAATGCCCCAGAGAGGGGGGAAGTTTGGTATTTATCTTGGTCTGACATGCAAGAAAACTAAAGCTGTTTGGAGACTGGCTGGAGGCCACACAGCGAGTCGGAGGAAAATCCTTGGGCTGGAGCTCAGAGCCCTCACTCTGGGGCCAGCTTAGACCACGAGGCCATCTCCCTGGGGTGAGGCTGCTTCCCTGTTGCTTTCTTCTCAATTCAAAAGCTAGCAGCACAGGCCAGGTGAGCCAAGGAGCTCCACAGTAGGGCCGCCAGGGGGAAAGTATAGAATATTTAACAGTACACCTCCCTTTTGAGCAGTTTTCTCTTAAATGAGAGCAAATGGAATTGGCCACATTTGCCCAGCAGCCGTGGACTGCAGGGTGTCCTGCTCAGTGTGTTTCCTCCTTTGGCAATAGAGCCTCAACCTTCCACCCACTTTTTCCAGATCTTTCCTCACACCTCATCACAACGTGTTCTTAGGTAAGCACATGATGAACCCAGTCAGATGTGATTCAAAGGTATTTCCATTTTAACAGGAGACAAAGTTTTAAGCCAAAGGAATGAGTTTCTCATGATGGAATTGTTAGTCAGGAGGGCCTTAGAAATCACACTCCTCTGTAGTCGGCCACCTACCGTGATCCTAGCTTTGCTTTTGGCCTCTCCACTTCTCTGGATAAGCTTCTACTCTCTCTTCTGTCCTCACTCCCCGAAGTCATTATATGTGAGGGTTTAAAAATTGCTTTCAACTGAAGAATCCCTGTTTCAAATGTATTTAACCCTAGGCTGTCCTGCTCTTGAACATCAGCTGCTTGTGGTCATCCAGGCCTAAACCCAGCACTGTCCTGCCTTGATGATCAGTGGTTTTCCTTTGTTGGTTGGGTCTGTGAGTGACACCTGTCCTTGGGAAGCCTTTGGTGGCACAGTTCCATGAAGGGGTGACTTTTGTATGCCATGAGGCAGGCTTTGTCAACCATAGTTTTACATTTCACTCAGGAAATGTTAAAAAATATATAGATGCCCAGACTTTGTCCCCTGGAGGTTTTCATTCTATAGGCCTGTGGTGGGATCCTGGCATCCATGAGTTTTTTCTTTTAGACTTTTGATGCTCACCAGGAGTGAAATGCAGCACCAGAAAGGCCTGACTATGTGTAACCAGAAAGATGTCAATAAATCTATAGGCCAAGACTATAAAATGACAGGGCTGATTCCAGGAGATACTGGCCCCACTGCTCAACCATTATGCTCTCATGTATTGAGCACAAAATATCACATAGAGGCCACCAGATAGATCAAAAGCAGAAGACATTCCCCTGCTCTGAAGAAACTTTCAATATAGCAGGAGAGAGAAAATAATTAAACTATGTGTTATTGATTATACATTCATGGCCATTCCAGAGAACATTTTAACTTGGATAGGATTTGACATCAATGAATGGATAGGATTGGGGAAAGCCTGAGAGATAATACCCTGAAATGTTACCTCTGATGCCGTACAGACAGAACACAGGGCAAGACAGCGCTCTCAAAACCTAGGCAAAATCACCATTTCCTCCTTACCACTGAGAACTGATGGGTTTTTGTGGGTTTGTTTGTTTGTTTGTTTTTACTGAAGAAAATTCAATATGTGTGGGTCTCTTAAATTTTGGCTAACGAACTTGGAGAATTTATACTGAAGGAAGTCAACATCTAATTTAAAGATAGACTAAAAGCACGTTCCTAAAGTTCTCCCCTGCCGTCCAGGGGTGGGTGAGGAACAGGGTGAGGCACCAGAAAGCAGGTAATATTCTCTGCAGAAGGAGTGGACAGACCCACTAACAAACCTGTCTTGAGCTGTCCCCCAGGACATGCCAAACCAGGCAAGTTTTTTCAGTTTTCCATCCCCTGAGGCCACTAGAGAGAAGTTGACATAGCTTTCAGCCAAGGCCCACATTTGGGAAGCTGGGTAATTCCTATGAATGGTCAAAGTGCTGGCTGTTCTGTCCACATCTTCACAGCTTTGGCCCAAGGTTCTCCTTAGGAGCTGTGCCACCCTTGAAGTTCAGGAGGCTATGACAATATTCCAGAGTAAATCATAATCAAGCTACATTTCTCCCAGGTAAGGATTGATGGGAGATTATGAACTAAAGAGCCCATTTCTTAAATATAACTGCTGGGGGCGGGGGGAGTAATGTTCAGCAATGATCTTAAAGGAACCATACCATGTTTAAATTTAAATGGACCTTAAAGGCAAGTCAACCCAAATTCCTCTTTTTAAAGATAAAGAAACTAAGAGCAAAAGAAATGATGAGCTATTCTAGATCTTTTTACTGCACTGAGACTACAATATAATAACAAACAAGCATTTAATTAAACTTCGGCTCAAAATCAGGATGACATCAGCTTAGGAAATTTTTCTAGTCAATATCCCGCCCTCCCTCAGGCAGCCAGAGAAAGCTGACCACAATTTGATGTCTGGACTCTAGGCTAGCTTAGAAGAAACCAGCTGGCATCTGCACCACACTTTTTAAGGAAGAGCATGGTATGATGCAGAAAGCAGCAAACCTATGTGAGCTGAGGTCAGGTCTTGGGGCTTGTTGGTGCTTATCTCTATGACCTTGGGTAAATCTCTTAACTACTCTGGCCCTCTGTCTGCAAATTTGTAAAATGACAGGGTTGAACTAGGTTCTCTTGAAGGTCCCTTCCAGCTCTAGCATGGTATTTAATTTCATAGATGAGGTGATGGTGGTATTGGGGTGGGAGTACAGAAAACCATGAGTGGGCAGGATGTGGTAGAGAATACAAGAGGGAGTTTCGCACGATCTTTCTTGCCCAGTGTAAGTTTCTACTCAATGTCCCTACTTTTCAGTTGTTTAGTTGAACACAAGATTGCAATTCCTTTATCCAAAAAGTGCCACCATTGACCAAAGAGCTGTGCCAGTAGTTTCGGTAGAAACAGCCCTTTTAAAGTTAAATAGTAAAAGAGGATCGGATGTCTCTCCATTCCCCCACTGTGTTTTACTGATTCTTATTGAAATAAGAGGGTGTGGGCTAAGAAGGAATGTATGCTCTGGATTTGGCAGCAGATGGTGGACAGAATGTGGAGTGGACTGGAAGAGACCAAGTCCTCATTAATCTTCTCACCCCCAACAGCAAAACCAAATAATAATGATAGCATCCATCCTTAGAGAGCTTTGCTGTTTCTCCAAACCAGTGCAAAAGGAGATGGCCTCTGCTCTGGTTTCCCATTCTGCCTCCTCCTTACTCTGGCCCTGTCTTTGTGTAGGACAGGGACTATCGGCCTCCTTGGGTAGTACAATGCTGGTACTTTGAGGAGTCTCACTCAAGGATCGTACCAACTGGGAAGGGAAAATTAACTCAAGTTCTTTGAAGATTCTCATCTGAGAGCAACAGAAGACTCTCAGTAGGAGCTCTCAGTCTTCCCTCATGACTGAGAAATGATGAATTTATTGCACAAAGCAGACTTCTCTTTTCATTCCTGTATCCCAGGAAAAGTGGAGGTTTCTCCTGACTCTATTGAAGTCTCTGCCCCAAAGTTGGCACCTCAAAATATCCCTGTTGGGAGATGACCGTCTCTTTCTAGAATGTGACCTGTTTTTAATTTCAGGGCTGGACTCTGGTAGCCACAGTACTGAGTAATTTGCTTTGCTCATTTCTAATTCTGGGCCCAGTTTTTACCATGCTTGGTTGTAACACTAGCAATTCCATCCAGATGCCCCCTGTCCTTCTAAAGAGAAACAGATTTATATCACCTAGCCAAAAGCACTCCCTTTCAAAAGCCCTGTGTCACCAAGTTTCAGAACCCATGATGTTAATGTAGATTATAAAATATGTGGAATACCAAAGGAAGAGTCAAAACAATCGCTGGCTAACCCCCAGGGAATGTGCTTCCTAGCATGCACCAGGGAACAGAATCGCCCATAAGAAACAATAGCAACGACTTTATATACACACTTTTTTCCTGCAGTTTGCAAGGGCAGCAACCCTTTCCACACAGGGCATTTTCTAATGAGGAGTGATCACTGCAGCCCCCACTTGACTGCACTGAGGACTCCCCACTACCTGTTATTCATCCCTGGGTACCAATTAAACACTTCCCCAGCCACATTTGTCGGCCAAGCCTGGGGAATTGTGAAAGGTGGAGTTAAGTGAGGGAACAACACAGTCCTATGAATAAAGTTGAATGGGCAGGAGCTTCTATTTGTGCTGTTGCTAGAACAGTACCTATGGGACAGAAAGAAGGAGTAGTTGGCTTCTCATCAACTATGTGTAAGTTGAGGGCTTGATGATTTGCAAGCCAGCACCTGGAAGGAGCTCCAAATTTACCTATAAAAGTAGAATCTAAAACACATGCAGGGCCCCTTTGGGACTCTCCCTCTCTGCCTTGGCTTCCTTTCCCCATAAAGTTTTTGGACTCCCCAACAGAAGCTCCCCATGTTCCCATCATCTTGTAATCCCAGAATTTGTCAGTCCTCAACTGACATCAGATTTGGAAGATTACTCCCTTCTGTCCTTTTGCTCTTCCTGGCACTCCAAACCTTGCAACATCAATGGCTCACTTGCTTATGGAGAAATGAAGGCCCAGGAAAGGGGAAGGACAATCCTAAAAGCATGTGGTGAAACTAGATGGTGTAGCCAAAAGCAAGAGGTAGGGGTCTGGGCACTGGGCTTGCTGCCACCCCATCACCACACTTCCTCCGCTCCATGGTTATGGCTACACAGAACCAGACAAGGCCTGAGCCGTTCCAAACAGAACTTATGGTCAAACCTGTCAACAGTGTCTGTCTCCTTGGCAGGCTGGCAAAATGACAGAACCCTAGAAATGTTGATTTGTTTTTGTCTTCTCTGCTCTCTCCACCAGCTGCCAGGAAGAGAGGCCACAAGTACAGGCTAGACCAGAGCAAAACTGGAAAGCAGATGGCATTTTAAACTCATCTCTGTCCAGCATCACTTTCTCTGCTTCTGTTCCCCTAAACTGCCCAATGCCCACACGAGGTTGCATTCCAGCAGGGCCCTGGTTTGCTTTTGAATTGTCAAGGTCTACAAGAGAATACCCCTGGTATAAATAGTTGATAATGACTTAGAACATTTCTATTTCTATCAAAAAAATTATTTGCAATTTTAAAGAGGCCTGCACAGATTGTCCAGACTTGAAGAAAAAAACCTTGTAATTTATGAAACTGAGATAAGGCATTGGAAAGTCACTGTTTCAAAGTCATTGTATTAAAACCAGCCAATTCCTTAGAAGGAGACACCAACACCAAGTCTCCCTAAACTGTCTGTGCCCGTTCCTAGCTTTCCACTCAAAAGCTGTCACTCAACTGGTTCTTAGAATGTATCCCACTAGGAGCCATCTCAGACAAGATAACATTTTAATAAAGGTTATTTCTTTAATAGTCTAGTCATAGTCCAGTAATTGCCTAAATGAGATCATGTCCATGACCTTTTCTTTGTTCCTCTAATACCCCATGAGAGCAAATAGTTGAAAAGACTCAAACAGCTCATTCACTGTGCCTCCCCAGACCCATCATCCACCAGGCCATCCATCATGGGCCAGGACACTCCGAATCCTCTTCAGTGAATTCTCCTCCTTCCCTACTATTGTATGGACAAGTCATTCTGGGAAAAGGAAGTTGGGCAAGAAACCTACGGAACAACTGAGCAGCTATAATTCTTTCCTTGCTTAAGAAACAAAAACCGGTTCAACGTTAATTTGCTAAACTGCTTTGGGGAAGAAGATAATCAAATGAGTAGAAATGCAATACATATTTAATTTCTACAGTGGCTTTCTCAGCAGCAAGAGAGAACACTTCCCATCATCCCAGAGCCCTCAAAGGAAATCCTCTCCTAAAAATAAAAGGAGAGGAACCAGCGAATGAGCAAATGTTTTAACATGTAGTCCCTAGCAAAAGGAAGGAAGGAGCCCTTCACTTTGTGGGGCTATCAAGAGGGAGGTCGTCTGCATGTTCTACATGGGACAAGTCAGGGAGGAGATGCCTGGCAGGGCATAGCAGCCTGATCCAGGCAAAGGAGGAAGGGAAGGTGCTGGCATTTCAACTCTGAGCTCCCAATAATTGAAGCACAATAGGAACTGGTAAAGCAGCAGCAATGAGGGTTCCAGGGAATAATGAAGCATGAAGCAAAATGACGGATAATAGAGATGGAATGATCCTGTTACCAAGACCAGGCTCACACACTGATTACAGCAGGGAAGGAATGCCAAGGCACTGAGCTGTGTTCTGGCCACAGGCCTCTGGACTAGGGCTCAGAGGCCTTACAATCCAGCCCCAGCCTTATCCCTGAGCTACAGCATAAGCAAGAAGGGAAATTTTCATACCTGAGTCCCAACATCTCCCAAGTGGCAAAGTCTACAAGAGAATACTTCCTCCCCCAAATTCTCTGGAATTCCTAAAGTCACAGAAAGGAAGTTCTATGGGAAAGTTGCTTTCCTTTCTACCACACCCTTCCACCCCCAACCAAAATCTATAGTGCCTTTCCCAGCAGCAAGCTCCTGTGCTTTCTCTATGTACAATGGAAGGTGACCCAGAAATCCTCTGTACTTGACTTAGGGATACAGAGGCTCTGTCTTCTCTGTCATCAGATCCACCTTTTCGAGAAAAGCTTTCTCAGGCTAAAGACATCTTTTGTGGCACAGCACAGGGGTTCCATGAAAGAGGGCTCTGAAGAGGCAAGGCATGTGGGGTAAGTCAGCCTCAGACGACATTAACCCTGCATGTTACACTAGTTCATACATTGCAAACGGAAAATTATTAAGTTCTTGGTGATCACCAATTGTTGTTGTTTTCCTAAGTATTATTTATTTTTTGCAGTCCTTGCTTCAGGAAACAGAACTTGAAGAACAAAGGCTGCACAGAGAAAGCAACAGTGCCTAAACTAATGTACATGCATGGAAACTTACAGCTGATCCCTGAGCATCCAACCCAAACCAGATCTACATTATGCTTTGAAAACTCAGTTTTTAAATTACAGATCCTGTTCTTTACACCAGCAGAGAAAAACAACATAGAAGGTATGTTAATAATGTCTATGTGCATTTTTGTTACATATACAAGCGTCAGAAGCTGAACACCAATATTATTGTTATTATGATGTCCACAATAATAGCTTAATAGTAAGGGTTTTTAATGTATAAGGTAAATCTGTTTAAAAGTTGTTGCCTTGAATATAGAATCATACAAGAGCACACTGTGTGTGTTTGTTATTTTTTCTTGACTCAGAGTCAACTGTTCCCTAAGTTTCTAGCCCAACTTTCTTTTCCCAGAATGATTTGTCCATTAACTATGGGGGAAGGAGGAGAATCCACTAGAGATTTTGATTATCCTGGTGGGTGATGGATGGCCTGGTGGATGAGAGGCCTGCTTGGGGAAGCACAGTTTGTGTGTCCATGCTTAGGTTGCTTTAAGTAAATAGGAAAAGATTTATACAGGAAAAAGAAAGGAAAGAAAGAGGAGAAAATCTGGGGATGATACTACTCTTTCCAAAAACATTTATTTTTTACTTAAAAAAATAATTTTATAATGGCACTACCATTTAAAAAGTTAAATCATTTTTAAAATTTAGTTATAAAAAAGGACATTAACCTTTTCTAAAAGAATGCCTTACATAAAATGAAACACACACAAACACACACACTCATTTACACACTAGACCAAAATTACTAAAATAATTAACTCTCAATTATCCAACATTATGAAAATAATCATGATGCAGATCATTTGAAAAATAACCACTTTTTTTTAGGTTTTATATAATTTTATAATCTTCTAGGAAACAAACTGATATTACTAAATTAAAATTACATGAATGAATACTATAGTAATTCCAGTTGAGCCACAAAGAACAGAGCTCTGAAGGTGGCTCAAGCTTAGAAATAAGGGGGAAATTAACTTGGGAATAAAATATGGGTAAGGATCACTCACAAAACAAAGGTGGTATATCTAGAGAGTGGAGAACTGAGAGGACATTCTCTGATAGAAGGTGGCTTAGACTATCTGACCAACCAAGAACTGGGGAAAGTCTATGAGAAGACCTTACTCTGGAAATTACTGTTCTTCCTTCATGCTTTTGTCCTGCATTCAAATTCCTCACATGCCCATTGTGGCCCAGGCTGTATGGCGAGTTAAAATTACGTAAGTATAGTATGTGCCTCTGTCAGGTTAGGAGACACACAATTAGATGCTTACAACTCCAAGGTCTATGCACAATTTCAACTAGTCCAAGCTAACATAATGAGCTGAACATGACTGTTGCCTCCTAGAATCCACACCGAATCATTTCCTCAACTGTATGGGGAGGACCTGTGACTGGCTTCTAAGCACCTGAATATGTCAAGTAAGACAATGTCACTTCTGATTATTTTGCCTAGACTGAAAGTTATCCTTGTTGAGAGATCCTCTCTCTTGATGGTTTTGAGGAAACACGCGGCCATGTGAGAGCTGGCCAAGGGAGATGGCTGTGTGACAAGGAACTGAGCACAGCCTCAGTGCCACCCCCAGCAGGAAACTGAGGCCCTCAGCCTTTCAGAACCAAGAACTAAAAACCCTGTGACTTTCCCCACTCAAGCCTTCAGATGAGAACCTAGTCCTGGCTGACATCTCACTGTAACCTTACAAAGGATCCAGTTAAGGCTGGTCTAAAAATCTTGACCTCAGGAACTGCGAGTGTAAATGTGTGTTGGTTTAAGCTGACGAGTATGTAGTAGCAATAGACAACTAATACACACATAAACCAGGCTTTCAAAATTGTAGGTCCCCTTTCTGGCTTACCTGCACTTGTAGTAATCTCCAAGAGAGTGAAATATTTTTTCTCTGATTTTCTCTTATGAGAAGCAAAATTATTTCTTGTCTGAGCTAGGACCCAAATGGAGCTGAGTTAAAAATTCTCTTTTTCTAATGACCCCAAGTCCCCTGAATTCTGCCCATAAAACTTCTCTAATCTAGAAATTCATTTCCTGAACTTTCCCCAAAGTCCCAAGTATGTTTTCAATTCCACCCTTTTCACCTACTTCATCAAAGATCACTAGCGTACCTGCATTACTTGGAGCCCACATCTACATTTCTTGGTTTCAGGGTTTCCTCAAAATAAATATGCCATTTACATAAACATATTTAAACTAGAGGTGCTCTTTATTTATCCCAAGGTCAGTTAAACCCTTGTTACCCCAATCCAAATACAGTGTGAGGGAGGGTGGCGGTGTTTCTTGGACAGCAGTAGACATGAGTATATTTCTGAAACAGTCTTCCATTCATATAATGAAAACTTTCTTTACTAAAAACAAATTACTTGAATTCTAGTCTTAGTTGTGCTAATCTCAAATAAGGTGAATTTGTGCACTTGAGTCTCAGTTTCCTCAATTGAAAAATGATTCCTGGCAACTGTAGGCACTTAGTAAACATTTTAAATGATGCATAGTCTATCTCTTTACACACACACACACACACACACACACACACACACACCATATAGAATAGTTTTACAAATCCATTTACTTTAAACTTTTCAGAAGCCTTTCTTTTTCTTAAAGTGAAATACAGCTATGTACATACAATGTGTACACACACACACACACACACACACACACTCATTGTATTAGAACTAAATAACTGCATGAATCAATTATCCACAATGATAAAAAAGGATCAAAGCATGACTATATAAAGTGAGTGAGAAAGCATGAGAGTAAGAATGAGAGAGAGAAGAAAGAACTCAGTTTTCCATGTAGATATTCATTTTAAAAGATTAATATCACACTCAATTTTTAAGTTAGAATACTTGGCTTTGATAAGCTATAGTTTAAGGTAAACCTCAGAACCCACTAAGCTTTATATTTATGAGTATCTATTACTTGTTTTCCATCTCAATCAGAATGTGTATTTACACTGAATAAGCTAATGAGGTATTTATACTTTATGTTTGCCTTGGACTTCAAGTAAGGTCAAAACATAAAAGTTAAAAAAAAAGAAAATGTGCATTTCCAGTGAGGTCAATCTACTTAGGCATTATATTGAAAAGTTGTCTTATTATTAAAGTTAGAACTTTTTAAAAAATCTTATCTGAAATATAAAAAGTAGAGAGAAAGGGGTTTCTTGACCTTTTCTGCCAGTTACCAACTTACTGCCTCTCAGTTCCAAATCCACCCTTCGTTGCCCAGAGATGAGCCATGCAAATGTTGCTTTTTCACCAGTTAATATCACATCATATTTTCCAGGAGACATATCATAACTGGAGAGACACTGCAGAAGAAAGGGCATCTCTTCTTGATTCCTATATGTTTTCCTCTCCTTGCTTCTGCCGCATTTGATGTCCAACAGAGCTTCAGTCCTTCACTTGGTGCTCGCCTCTTAACAAGTTTCAGTGACATCTTACACTCCCATCAAGTCCCACCAGCACCCTAGCTGACTTTCCAGCAGGTCTCAAATGTACGCCAGGGAATGGCTCCTCAGAAAGTTTCATGTGCCCCGAAAGCAAGCTGTCCAGCAAGCAGCTTCCTCATGAGCTCTGATCAGCAGCACCCAACTGGGGGGTGTCATTCTCACCAGCCACAGCCTGTGAAACTTCAGAGAACTTCCCTGCCACCCGAGGTGCCACCACCCACTCTCTCCATAGAAATCCTCCCACAGCCTCTTTCACATTTGTTCCTTCCTTTGATACTCTTCCCTTGTCCCTAAAAGTAAGAGTTGCTTTATCTGCCGCTCTTCTATGAATTAGAGTTCTCCATACCCCTTAGTAGTTCATCCTCTGTTACTAGTTAATGGTTATTTATATTAAACTTTCCCTATTGTAGCTACTGTGCCCTGACTGGACCCATATGGACTCAGAATGGAACCAGAAGTGAGACTGGGAGACAGATTCACAAAGACAGGATCTGGGGACCAATTGGTTCTGACAATGCTCAGCTCCTTGCCAGTGGGAAATGGGATGCTAGCAATCCCTCAAGTGCAGTGGGATCATAACTAATGAGCTTTCACCTTTGGATGATTATGACAAAGATTCAACTGGGAACACCAAGCAGCTGCTGGCCTTGACTGTAAGTGTTGCGCACACCACTGCCAAACACATCACAGCAGCAAAGGGGAAGAAAGCACACCAAAACCTCGAAGAGATGCTCCGTCCTCCTGCCGTCTCTCCAGAACCCTCTACTGACAAAACTTAACATCATGCCATCTGGCAAAGGGTCACTCCTGTTCTGGTGTTACAGAGGATGGCACCCAGACACGGCTTGAGAGCTGAGAAGCAACACATTCAAGGATCCCTGGCACATCTTGTAAAGGGGGGATGGTGAAAGGTAATGATGGGGACTGTGTGCAATGATGGGGTATTAGAACGTACTACAAATTCCACATCTCATTCTCAGTTAATCTCACATGAATACTATGAAATAATTTCTGCCTGGTTGCCGCTTACATACCAACACTACAAAAAAAAAATAATAAGAAAACTCTTATCAATAGCAAAAACTAAGACTGACAGGTGGAATCTGTGAGGATTTCCTCCTGATTTTAAACTGTATGGAAGCTGAATTGAGAAACATCATTGGAAGCCCAAGCATGGATTTTTTTTTCTGAAGAAAAAGCAAATAAGGAATGGGGCCACACTCAAAGAAGAGAGGGAAATGGGAAGTTCTTTCTTCATTCCTTGGCCCAGGTAAAGACCAGAAAACTGGACACTGACCTTCAAGGGTCACAGATCTGCTCTGCATCCATCAGTCCTCATCAGTACTGCCCTCTCTTTACTATTTCAAAACTTCAGGTCAGGGAATATAGCAATTTTGGTCAGGTGGAATGGGAAAAGGGAGCAGGGAGAATTGGCAAATGCCATTGGACCCTGAGACATAAATGTCCCAAAGAGAAAAATGCTAGAGTCCTAAAGAATACCAGAGGCTTGAGGTCATGAGATAAATTTTCAGAATAAGATCTTGGAGCAGTTTTATACAGTGAAATCCTACTGTCATTGTAAAAAATTCCATGAAGCAATGTGCCCTGGGCTCACTGGCAGTCAAGAAAAGGAAAGGTTAAAAATAAAAGAAAGGCAAATATTTATCAAACAAATGGAAATCAGGGATGGAAATTTTAATCCCGGATGAAGTAGAATACAAAGACAAAAGCATTTCAAGGGGCAAAAGGATTGGCAAGAGGTTTGATCCTAATAAAGACAAAACAGTCATGGGCAGTTATATACCTAATTATTCAACATCAAAGTATAAAAAGCCAGTACTGCTTAAAATACAAGGAAAACGTGAAAGAAGCACACTTGTTTGGAAGGTTATAGTACAATTCCAACCTTTTCTAGAGCAGGTAGAAACAAAAATCAATAGGAGGGAAAGTGCAAATACTGAAAAGAGATGCATAATCAGAAGTTTCAACCACTGTCATGAGACCACACCCTGGGAAAGGAGATAATGTTCTTCAGAAGAGTCAACACAGGATCTGGTGGATACACCATTTGTTAGGGTCAGAGAAGTTACAATCAATGTTTCTATTGGGTTCATGTGACTGGAAGAACAATTCTGTCATTGCAGATACCAAATGCCCATCAGTGATTCTCTACTATTAGTGAATTCTTCTGGACTTGACCTTGTGAATTTCCAAAGTAGATAATCAGAGTTCTGATTAGCTACACGCAAACGCACTCAAAGGCAAATTAACCTATTAGTGTGTGGGTTATATTTCGAACACACTCTCCCTCTGCATTGATCAAAAAGATGATTCCCACTTTCCAAAGTCATCAACACAGTCCTGGATTGGTTGGGGATCTACCTGATACTCTAACTCAGTGGTTCTCAACCTTCTGGCCCTTTAAAACAGTTCCTCATGTTGTGACCCCCAACCATAAAATTATTTTCGTTGCTACTTCAAAACTGTAATTTTGCTACTTTTATGAATCGTAATGTAAATATCTGATATGCAGGATGGTCTTAGGCGACCCCTGTGAAAGGGTCGTTTGACTGCCAAAGGGGTCGCGACCCACAGGTTGAGAACCGCTGCTCTAACTCATGGGAAGTTATGGCATATCATGTAGGGCCTTTCCCTAAAGTGGCTAGAGCTGGAAACAGCTAGAAAGTAAGAATGACTTGAGATCTTATTGAGCACTTATGGCCAAAACCTGGAGCACTAAACTTGGTTTTCATTAAAAGGGTTCATTATCAGTACGCTAAGCCCAAAGGGTCATAAACTATGTAGCTGTCAAAGCAGAATGGGAAACAAGATGAAGATAGAGTTCAAAGCCAATGGGTCCAAGCCAAGGATCGTGAATGTCACTGGAGAGCCAGACATGGGTTTACTGGCCTCCACTGAGGCTCTGTGGGCCAGTCAGGCTGGTATCAAGATGCATGTGGTAGGACAGACAGGCCATTGGTCATTACTTTTTAAAAGCAAAATGGCTAACACATCTTCTACTGCCAGGCCTCTGTCAACTCTCCCTTGCCCATTTTAGTATTAATGGAATTCAGGTCATAAGGGGTAAGAAGGAGGAAGCCAGGAATCCCTCTCACTGTGCCCAAAATTTGAGGGTTTCATATTATGATCTATCTACATCTACAATTGTGATTGATACAAAGATGCAGAAAGACTTCTTCTAATCTTTCAGAGTATGGAGGGATACCGATTTTAAATCTGTTCCAAAAGCAAATATATGGGATCTATTCAGTTCCCTGTGTATCAAAATTTACTATATTGCATTGATTTGCTGGCAGAGAAGGAAAAGCCAATTTGCATGGTTCCTGTCAGTCAGATGTGGTTTGGAATTTCCTATGCATTCCAGATACACTCTATGTATACTGGAGAGTCATATCTTGTTTCTGCTGGTTTGCATGCATGCATAGGAAACTTGTTTTTCCCCCAGTGCCAAGTGAAAATAGGTGAAGAACTAGCATCAGTGCAGCAATAATCTCCGGTAATCAACTTCTTTATCAAAATGTCATAGCTGCAATAGTGAGAATCCCCATCTCTTGAGTCTACTGAGGCTGTGACTTCTACTTTTCTGGCTTGCTTGTTCAGTTCTCTTCCATGGAGCATTGAGAGATAAAGTCTGTAACTGTTACTCAACACAGTTTCTGATCCCTACTATGTGCCAAGCCTTCTGCTAGGTACTGAGAGATACTGAGCAGAATCCCCACTGCAGGCTGCTCAGAGTTTAGTGGGAACAAACAGCAAGTAAATAGTTACCACCCAGTGTGATAGATGCTTTTGTAGAGTGTGGGTTGTGTCGGAGACCCTCTGGAGGCAGGGAGGGAGTCTGCCAAAACTCCACCAAAGAAGGTGAATCCTGATTGTGAAGCATGAGTTGAAGTGGACAGGGACTGGAAGGCATTCAAGAAAGTAGGAACACTATGTGCAAAGACATGAAGCTCATCAAGAACACATGTTTCAAGGACCTGAAAAGATTCTGTATGGCTTGAGAACACATGAGAAAGAGGCAATAATTCTAGTAAGCAATGTTATTTTAATAGTCTACATTCTTGTGTTAATATGTGATGATGTTTGTTCACTAAGAAGAATTAGGAGTTGCAGATAAACTAGCTAATGTTCCAGTGTGCATTACCCTGACTTACTGTTTCTCTCTCTCCAGCACTTGCAATAATACCTGGCACAGAGTTCGCACTTAACAAATGTAAGCCACCACTATTACTGCATGGGGTAGATAGCTTCTAAGGTGGCCCCTAATGATCCATGCCCTGATGCAAATCTCTCCCCTTGAGCATGAGCTGGACTTATTGACACATTACTAAGGAATAGATAATACCAGACATAATGGTATTCACTTCCAACATGATATTATAAAAGGACTGTGGCATACTTCTGGACAGTTGCACGTACTCAAATGCTCTTGTTCTCTTTGTCACTTGGATCATTAGTTGCCATGTCGTAAGGACACTCAGGCAGCTTATGGAGGAGCCCACACAGCAAGGAGCAGAGCAACGCCTTCGTGAGCATGCCCACTGTCAGCACCTGGGTGTGAGCGAGCTTGGATGCCAATCTCCTGGGGTCTGCCAACAGCCACAGGAGTGAGCTCGGAAGTGAATTCTCCAGCTCCACCCAAGCCTTGGCCAACAGCTGGATGGAAACCTCATAAGAGACTCTGAGCCAGAGGCACCTAGCTGATGTGCATCGATATTCCTGGCCCACACAAATTGTGATAAGCCACTACATTTTGGTATAATTTGCTACACGACAGAAGATAATTAAGATATTATTCTAGTGACATCTACTCTTAGTCCATAACTATGGTTGGGTTTCTTGTATACCTAGGTTGGGTATGGTGGTATCAGACTTTCTCCATGGTGATGGAGCATGGCCTGGAAACCAAGCTTTTGTGACTGTGATCCCAATTGCCTAGGGGACCACACTCCTTGAGGGACTGAACCTGTTACCTAGTGTCCCACCCAACTGATCAGACCATTCATAGAATGAGTCCAGCCCAACTACGGCAAAGATTACTGTGTTTGGTGTGCTCCCCCATCAGGGCCAATCTGGGCACACCAACACTACGGATTAGAGTCCCTCCACTACCTTTGGCTAAAGTCCAAGAAAGGTCTATCTATATGATGACAAACACAGATGTCCTCAAAAAGACACATGTAGCTAACATATTCTTGCTTTCCATATGTAACTCTACTTGATTATATCACACGCCTTGGAAACTGTTAGCCTTGCTAAATACACTGTTCAGGTGGGAGCAAGTGAGAAAGCATAGATTGCTTAGGGAACACTGGGTTTTTGGCCACAAATTTTTGGCAGTTTATATAACAAGATTAATTTAAAGGCAGTGGTTTTATACATAAAAAAATATTTTAAGACCTTGTAAAGATGTTAAATATTTACATAAAATATTATGCTCAGTAAAGAAATGAAAAACAAAATATAAAACCCAAATGGGCCTTCTACCAATGGTTCTTTGCTTACTTTTTATGTCTTTTTAGCAGTTCTTAGCCCCTTTTTATAGTTAGTGATTAAGCACCCACTGCATACACAATGCTACGTATGGAACTGATAGCATCCCATCACAGCTACATGGAAAAGAAAGGAAGGAAGTGGACTTTGTACCTCTGTCCCTGATGATTTTGCCCCTCATGCTCTGGGACGCAGTCATTAGGAAGTGAAGGATTCAGGTGGGAGGCTGTCCTGAGAGCCACTGCTGAGATGCCTATGAATGGGGATGAGAAATTCAGCAGCACAGAGGCGGTAAGGTGGGAGAGGACATTCGGGTGAAGGGTCACATTGACAACCAGTGGGTTATGTTGGCATGACAGTTCATAGATTCCTGGAGAGAAATAAGGACATAAATCATATGTTAAGCCATTCAGGTAGCTCAGCGATTTTTAACCGGTGTATTGCAAGAATTTTTAAACCATGCAATACCTGACTATTTAGTCAGAGGCACTGACCTCTTGTCTCTCAGATTGTCAAATGAAAAAAAATGACAACAGCCAACACAGTAGCCATCCAGTGTGGATGAATCCAAATTATACCTTTTTTTGGGGGTCATATTGGCAAAAAAAAAAGTATTTTTTTTTTTTGGTGTGCCATGAGATGAAAAAGGTTGAAAATCACTAATGTAGCACCATTTTTTTCATATCTAGTAATCATTTTAACCTCTCAATAGCTGTGTAACATGCGAAAGGTCCCAAACAATATCAGAGGCAGATATGGAGCAGACTCCTGGTCTATGGATTGTCCTCTTGTAGCCCTATTGCCAGACTCACCAAGAGAGTGGTTGTTTCCACTGATATCAGTCAGGTGGACGGTCACTGTGGGCCGCTGACGTTTCCCAGATACCAGGCCATCAGACGTCAAGAAAATAAAAATTGTTGTGGCCACTCCTGGTCTACTGAAACACACCTAGGCATAAGCACAGATATGTGTGAGCCATTATCTCCATTGGTCTATCAAAACACATTAAGTAAGAGCTCCCTTCTCCCTTACAAATGAGAAGAATGTGGAGTAGGCACACAAAGATGTCCAAAGTCACAGCAAAAGTTAAATAAAATTAGATGGAAAGAAGAAAACTGTCAGCTACTGAGCTTCCCATCTTTTTCTGGGACTTCTGGCCTCAACTGTTTCTTTTTTTCTTCAACCAGTCTTTCTTTAAATGCCTCAGAAACATCATTCAAAGAGACAATAAGGCACCACAGGACCAGCCAATACCTCCTTGTTTCCACAGTGAGAGTGGTGGACAAAGACGGTCACTGAGCTAATGTTTTGCTCTGAACCAGCCCAGCTAATTATTCTTCCCCACCTCCCCATCTTCTCCTAACATTTTTATCAGAACCTCCCACTTAGTACATGAACTCTGACATGGGGGAGAGGTTATTGTGGAGTGTGTTGTGTGTGATATTAGAAGCTGCCGAACTGTTTATTCTTATGTGGGTCTCCTGGTGCGCCAAGTATGTATGTCCTATCCTTGGCTGGAAAATAAGCCAACACTGAGGCACAGAAAAACCTAGTTATTTATAAAGAATATGCCTCCATGGTTAGGCTGATTAACAATCAAATAGTCTTTCAGAGTGAACTATGGAAGTCTTATCCCTGGAAATCCTTTAATATGAAAGAAAACATCATAGAATTGGGGATGACCCGGAGAGCTGCTTTTTTACACTGAAATCATTTGAGGTGGTAATTTTAATTTCCTATAGCTTAACATTATTCTTTTTTTCCTGATTTTCACAGGGGAGCTTTTATTTTTCTATATAGGTCTTTATTTATTTACCCTTTGGATTACATACATATTCCAGATATTTGTTTACTGATTGCAGAATGATTTTAGTCTATAGAAGGACAATTAAATACCCTTTTATATAGCAAATAAAGTAGGGACATACTAGGAAACCATAAGTGGATTTGACTCTCTTTTTCTTCTTTTTTTATTATTGAATTTATTGGAGTGACAATGGTTAATAAAATTACATAGATTTCAGTGGTACAACATTATAGTACATCATCTATATATTGTATGGTATGTTCAACATTGCTCTTAATTTCTGTTGAGAAGGAATTCCCACCTTCCCTGGTGTTATCTGGGAGTTACATTGTTAGAACCTGTGTACATTTCTAGATTTTTTTCAGGTTCTGAGGGTGATGAAGCCCAGGAAAACTGTCCTTGGAGTAAAAGTGAGGTCCATGTGGAATGGCAGGGACCTCCTCTCAAAAGTAAATCATGTTTTCCATTTTCACGAGAATTCTTCCTTGTCCGCAGACTAAATTTCCCCAAGTCTTGGTGGTGTGTTTATAGTGTTCATTTGCACTGCTGGCTTAATTAGGGGGATTTTATGATTTGCAGTGGTCGATGGAGCACAAGTCTCCCTTCTTCCTCTCCTCCTTTGAGGGAAAGACCAGCAACACTCTCTTTTTACAGTGTCTTTCCCCCCTTTTTCATTTCCCCTCTTTGACGTAATAAATATTCCTTTACAACTTAAGAAATATCCAGACCCATAGATTATGGCTTGCAATATGAGGTCCTTTGTCCCTGGCTGGATGAGGGCTAGACATGAAACACACGGTAAGGTAACCAATAGCCTCGCTTCTCGCAAAGCCCTCAACTCTAGCAGCAGAGGACATCAAAGTCCCCTGGGAACGCCCACAACCTCTTCCTTTTCACACACCACAAAAGAGACCAAGTGCTGGAAGAAAGTTCTGGGTTGTTTCCTGAACCAGGAACCGACAGAGTCTAAACATGGACCTCGTGGCTTTACCCCAAAGGCCTCAGACTTGAAGAGTGGGGTGGCTTCAACAAGGAACAAGAAGCCCAGTCTTCCCACCTTCAGTTAGGGTCCCACGCAGACATCACCCACATGAAACTAATTGGGGTAGGTCTGATGGTGTGGATTTCTCTGTCCTGAGGGCCTGTTCCCAAAACCTCCAACTCATTTTACATCTTCCAGAAATGTGTCTCCTTGCTCTAAGGGTCTTTGAACACCAATCACTTTGAACCCGGGAGCCGGCTCCTGGTGGCAGTGTCCCGCTCTGAGCCTCAATTTATAGAATGTGGCTGTGCCAGGATTTCCAGGCCCTGGCTCTAGCAGAAAAAACACAGGTGAGACTTACAAAGGAGACAGAGGCAGCGGAAAGCAGGGATAAACAAAGCAAAGAAAGGCAAGGATCTGATAAAGGTATAAGATGCCCACTTGGGTATTTCTTCTCAGGGCAACACAGAAGAGGGAACTAAATTCCATTCTCATCTAAACAACAAATAGGCCCCATAACAGCAGCAAGTAAATACAAACTCTCTCATACAGCTGTTGGGCCCTCAAAATCAGAGGTTAGTTTGAATCTGCACACATGTGCCTAATCAATCTGAGTGGGATAAAATGGACCAATTATGTTCACCATTCTGGAGAGAGGGCTGGCCAGGCAGACCCCTGGATTTGACTCTGAGCTCCCGCTTAACTCTCTGGGTAAATCTGAGCAACCCATCATCTCTCCTCTCTAAGCCTAAGGTCCCTCTTCCTCACACCTGAGAAACAGACATACTACCAATCTCACGAGGCTACTATGAGGATGAAATCATCTGAAAACAGAACAATGCTTATCATCTAGTAAGGGCTCAATGTTCAATAATTCTTATTTCAAAAAATATTTCTATTTTGTTTATACTTCAGGAAGACAAGGATAAAAAAATAAAATTTTTAAATGAAACATATATCCGCACATTTAGTATCTAGAGAATTGTGATTTTCTGAACTGTATAGACTATTTTAAATTGGTCCTTACAGAAATGTGAGTTGCTACTCTAGGTTCTACTTCCATAGAAACTGGCAATATTTGAGGCTCTTGGTTTGGAATGTATCTCTACTTTATAAGTGGAATCTATGAAAAATACATTATATATACATATATAACTCTTTTATGAGACTTTTCAGGAAATTCAGTTCAATATACAGTTATTAAAAACCTACTTTTGCCTGGCCTGTGTGCCTCAGTGGTTGAGTATCGACCTATGAACCGGGAGGTCATGGTTCGATTCCAGGTTGGGGCACATGCCCGGGTTGCAGAATCCATCCCCAATAGAGGGCATGCAGGATGCAGCTGATCAGTGATTCTCTCTTATTATTGATGTTTCTATCTCTCTCTCTCTCTCTCTCTCTCTCTCTCCCCCTTCCTCTCTGAAATATATATATATATATATATATATATATATATATATATATAACATACTTGTGTTATACATATAAACTTCTAGAATTTACAGTATAATTAGAATATTAAATGTGTATTCCTTATTCAAACACAGAATATTTTTAAAAGTTATCTTTCCATAGCCAAGTCACAGCTGTTTTAATACATATAATAGTCCAAACTATATTTACTTCATAAAAAATAAATAATGAATTTTGTGTCCCTAGATATGAAAGATAGTCAGTGACTGAAGCAGAAAATTTGGCCACATGAAGCTTTTACTAATTCTACCCCCATGCCACCTTTGGCATTACAAGTATGACATCCTTCTAACTGCCACACAAAGTGCATTGTTTGAATAGCTGGCCATACCCCCTTCAGGACAAAGCACCTCAGATGCACCTTTAGGGAGATTACTCAGATCTGAAATGAGCATCTGGCATGCCCCAAGAGAAAAAAACAGCAAGATGCCAAGAGGGCAAGAGAATTGTAGCTTTATCTATACGGTTTTATTATTTGTCTTAACAAGGAGACTAAATTCATGTCATACATGGGCGACATAAAATGAATTTGAACATGGCTCTTATGAAGAAGAAAAACTATAGGTGGACATCAGAAAGGAGGTGAGATCTTTTAGAAAAATGAGTGATTATCCGGACTGAGCAATGTTCTAAAGATAGAGGGATTGTCAATGAAATTAGCTCAGTGAATCCATTGCAAAATACTTTGAAACAGAGAAAACATAAATTGGAAGGATGGATGGATGGATGGATGGATGGTCGGACGGACGGATGGACGGATAGTTATGGACAGAAGTAGAAAACCAGTCCCACACCCTCAGTTACTTTTTCATCCAAAGCTTGCATATTAACCACCGGATCTAACTTCTGGCCACTCATGAGGGCAAAGCTGAAAGAATGTTTCCCTAGCACAGAACTGTTTGGGCTTAAGAAACCCTCTTCAATGTGTCTGCTGGGTAGAAACAATATACTCCCAAGCCAAGTATTTCAACTTCCAGGTCATCCTCTGTGGTGGTCACTGGAGAGTAGACCCTGAAACTATACCACAAACTTGAAAAGAATCTTCTTTGAGGTTTTAGGATGCTTTTGGTTAGTTACAGGGTTATTATTATTTTTCCTGTGCCTTTTAATCTTCATTCATCTATGGCACTTCCTGACCCAGAGAGAATGGGAGGGAGGCCCTTCAGTAGGATGAGGTGGGCAGACATCCAATCTGGTTGTGTCGCACTTGACAGTTTGCCAAGTGTGATCCCATGCTGTGCCAGAGCCTCCATCAGGCTTGTTGGGTTTCTACTCCTATTTGAGATTTTTGTTCTATAATATCCCCAGAATATAAAGGTTATATTATAGACATGGAAAAGGCAGGATTCTTGTAGCTTAAGTGACTTCCTCTAGCTAAATGCTAGAGAGGCAGGAATTTAGGTTTCCAACTTTGTTCTGTATTCTTTTGACTGCCCAATGGTTGTTAATTTGGGGTGCGCAGGAAATCACAGATTCCTTAGAAAATGTGTTGACATTTGTGCCCCTTCTACTTCCCAAAATGAAGTCACACAAACACGTAGGCCTAAAAGTTTCATTCAATTTCAGGGAGCTAAGAGAACCCTTTAAAAGCCATTAGCAGTCCAACTGGAAGGGAAGTTGTCAAAAGAAATTAAGAACTCTTGCACTATTAGTTTACTCATATGTCTTTTTGTAGATGAAAAATTATCAAATATTGGAAATTTTATATGGATCCCCCTAATAACATTGCAGTCTGTGTAGATTTCAGAAATTTGACAAGGGAGAGATTAACTTTCAAAGTTTTAGGGAATTCAGCTGAAGTCCAAATTTAACAGATAAAAGAAAGATGTGAGGCAACTAGCCTCTTGCCACTGTGCTGCCTTGGCAGTCCCCATACCAGAGGATGTGAGTCAAAATTCGAGGGATTTTTGAACCTGGTTTAACTTCATTCCCTTGTCCAAACCCCTGTCTCTCTTGGGATTGGTCAAAACCCAGGTGATTTCCTGTGTTGTTCCTTCAGAGTACAAGTGAGGCTATAAACACCGTGAGCTTATGTAGCTCTTTTTTCAGAAGCGTGAGGTCATTCTGTAAAGTTAACAGGGAACCACCATGATGACCCTCACTGTCCAAAAGGAGACATTTGAAACGTGTGCTTTGGCAAGTCAGTGGAAGGGTTCCGATCAGAATCAACTCATTGGCTCAATTCTTCCTAAGAATTTTCCTCATCTGTGATTTTAGACATTAGGGCAAAGGATGTAGAGACTCCGTGTTAGAACTCGTGGGGCTGAGGGGTATCAGAAACAGACAAAATCAAATCTTTAGTGAAGACTGTGGTCTGTCCCAGACCCCCTCCTTCATGACTGAGCACTCTGTTTCTGGAAACTGGCCTCAGAGAAGAAAACCATCACAAGGTCAGGCCACTTTGCTGGAATGGGAGAGGGCAGAAATCCCTGTCCAATGGCCTTTTGATAGAAGTGAGTGGTATACAGCTGGGTCGATTCAAAAGCGCCATCCCAGCTCCTGTGGAATGGGATGCTGATGGCTTCATGTGGCTATTTTCCCCTCTGCCTACTCCTATTTATTTCACTCCCCAACAGCTGTTGATCCCAAGGAAAGTTCTTGATCAATATTTGCATGGAACACTTCATCTCAGAGTCTGAATCCTGGGGAAACTCCACTTTTGACAAAGTCTGAGCAAGAGATAAGGTATTATTGAATATAGATGGAGAGGGTTCTCTTGGGAACAAGAATGCATAGGTGAGGGGACGAAGGAGCACTCTGAAGAATCAGGCAAGCTTCCTTCTGGTTAAAAAAAAAGTGCTATCTCAATTATTTATGATGCTGGGAGTCTGCTCAGTTGTCATGCCCAAGCCTATAACAGCTTCCATGAAAATCAATAAAAAGTTAGATTAGCAGTAATCAGATAGGAAAGTGGACAATGAGTGCTTTATTCTCTGGGGATTAACTGTGTAGGCACGGGGACATGACCTTCCTCTTTCAATATACCAGGCTAGGTTGGGATAAAATAAAAAATCATATATACACAGTCATCGTTGCTTTCTCGGGATTCCCCAGGCAATTCGGGGAACTGCATAGGCTAATTTTCCAAACAGAAGATTTTCTTTTGAAAGGCAAAAGCTTTTTAGAAATTTCAATCATGTGTCCAGAAATAATTCCAACATATACTAGAAACCCTGCCTTCCTAAATAGAGAATTCTCTGGCTAGTTGACATTCTACATTTCTACCTTGCTCTGGGTGCCACAAATGCTCTTGGATGCCAACTGCATGTTGAGCAGCAAGGCCCTAAAGCCATCAATGGATATAACTATCTTTGCCCTTAGCATCTGATGACCTAAGACTGTTCTCTTATTAATAATATGTGTTTATCTCATTTTTTTAAATGTACCATCAAGCTTAAAATAAAATGCAGACCTGGAATGAATTGTTTAGTCCAAACACTTCATTTTAAAGCTAAGAAAACTGGTGCCCAAGAAAATCATATGATTTATGTAAAGTCTCTTGACTGGTTATTGGCAAAGATATGGTTTTAAATACTGTTTCTCTAAGTACATGTTTCCTCCCAATTTTTAAATTCCCTACTAATTTGTTGCTCCTTTTCTATGCCAGACTGAAAATTCAGAAAACTAATATTGTTAGAATTCCATGCAAAAGTAAACAGTCTCTAACAAAGGGTCTTGTCAACTTTCCTATGAATAAAGTCAAAAAATTCAAAGTAATAATTGGACTTGGTGCCTTCTACACATAAGCTTTTTTTTTTTTTTTTGGCTAAATCATGAAATTTGGATGGTTTTCTGGATGGTTGAAGTAATCTCTAAATAGAGTATTGTCACCTGGCTGATTAAATTAAAAAGAATTAGAAGGATTGCCTGATTTAGGAAAAACAAAAACAAAATTTTAATATCAGAGCAACAAGTAATTTTTTAGCATAAGTATGTCTTGAATATAAAGTAGGACTTATTTACACTTAAAATTTATTCACTGTTTATCTGAAATATTTTTTTCTGCAATCTAAAGTTGAAAAGTGTAAGAATGCACAATAAAAGAAAAGAACAGATCAAATAAAGAAAAACAGAGAACACTAATAAAAAAGAATAAAGGAATGGAGGGAAGGATATTATAGATAATTTTAACAAACTAGAGAGAGAGAAATGTTAAGGTGGGTAGACGCTTTTTGACCAACAAATAGAGAATACACATTTCTAACACAAACTGGTCCTTAATTTCTGAATGAATAAAGGCTCACTATTTAAGTGCTTCCTAATAAAATGTAGGGCCAAGAAGAAGAGGAAAAATAAAAATCTCCACAATGACACACAGCTGGCACAATAAAGTTGTTATAGTCTGAAAAATCAGTGCTAGAAACAAACAAAATGCTTTTAAAAACCCATGATTTTAAAAAGAAATTGTGAGATAATTTAAAATACTTAGAGCATATTGATAATGAAAGTTCTGTATGTTGACATTCATAGGCTACAATTATCGGTATACTTTGAGGGTGGAAATTAAGGAACAATGAAAACAAATTATTCAAGGATTCAATACAAGAAGCTAACAAAGAATGCAGGTATAAATCCAGAGACACCGGAAGAGAAGAAATGCTAAAGATAAGAATAGAAATCAGTGAGTTATCCAACTAGAATGATAAAAGAAAGAAAACTGAAAGCTAGTTTTGAAGAAATCCCAGGCACGAGTAATCAAGGAGAAAAAAAGAGAAAAATAAAGTCCAAAAATATGTAATATAAAGGGATTGATAATTGTAGCTAATATAAAAATACATTATGAACAACTATCAACACTAAATTTGAACATGTGGAAGAAATTAATACATTTATGGAAATATCAAATAGTCCAAAATTAGAAATGAAAAATTTAGTATTTTAATAAAAACCAAAATCATTTAAATGACAATCATAAATCTTTTCTCTAAGAAGCCCAGGCCCAATTGGTTTTATAAGTGGGTTCTGCCAAATTTTGAAGGAACGGGTAACTCCTATTTGATACATGTCATTTCAGAAAATTAGAAAAAGGGGAAACTGACCAATTTTATAAGGCTTGTATAATCTGAATATTCAAAAAAGAAAAATATAAAGTAATTCCACATAAGAAAACAAATGCAAAGATCCAAAATAAAAATTAACCAATAAAATCCAAGAATATATTTTAAAAAAACAAGTTTACTTCATGAAGGCAAAAATGATTTGATATCTAAAAAGTAAAACAAATCTATCAATATGATTCAACATAATGATGGCTCAAAGGAGAAAAATCACGTGATTATGTCAACTGATGAAAATCAAGTGTTCAATTATTTCAGCTCATATATACCAGTATGTTTTTCAAGAAGCAGAAGAAGTTATCTAAGGCTTATTCTGAAGTTTACATGGAAAAATAAGTGTTCATAAATAATAGCTAATGCAATTTTTAACATGTGCCAACAATGAAGGGGAGACATTCTCTACTAAGTATATTTATATAGTGAAAGTTATAGAAATACATAGCCAGCATCATACTCAAAGGGCAAAAACTACAGCATGTCCCTTAACCCTCTGAGTGCCAACCAATATCCTAGGAACTATGCTAAAATTGCCAAGGCATTTTTGCTGATTTTACAACAGTTTAGGAAAAAAATTATGAATCGCAAGTAAATGAAGTTACATATTTAAAAACTTAAGGAAACCTTTACTACATTGACATATTTAGCAATATCATCATCACTAATAAAAGTAGACTTAGAACTGGACGCCATTTCGAAGCTTTGATAGCGCTCCCAGCACTTTTGGCGAAAGACAGGACGATCGCGCTCCCTGGCTCTAGGGGTGAACATCGAGAATAAAACAGGAATGTCCACTTTTGCCACTCTAATTCAATATAGTAGTGAAAGTCCTAGCCACAGAAATCAAACAAGAAGAAGAAATAAAAGGCATCAAAATTGGAAAGAAGGAAAGGTGTCACTATTTGTAGATGGCATGAAACTGTATATAGAAAACCCTAAAGATTCCGCCAAAAAACTACTAGAACAATCATGATCAGTGACCAATTCCAACACTTCTTTCAAAGTCTATCACAGATTGATCACTGTATCCCTGCCCTTCAGTTCATACAGAGACAGAAAAGTGTGTAGTTGTGTTGCCCCCATCTCCCAGTGATAAAACCACAAGGCATTTTACAAAAATTGATAATCAGAAGAGGAAAGTTGCCAACAAGAATAAAAGTGCAGCAAACAAACAAACAGAACAAAAAAATTTAAAAAAGAAAAGATAATGGTGGAGGTGAAATCTAAATTAAAGGTAAACAGAGTTATAGAAGTAATAGCTGACTGTGGGAATGCTGGTGCCAACGCCACTGGAGAAACTCTAAGTGTCCAGCCAGAGGAGCTCAGTGAATTTGAATTTGTCAATGTGAAAGAGAAGTGGTGCTGACAAAAAGGATGAAGATGCCCAGAGGGAATTAGTGAAAAAAAAAATCACCTTAAAAAAACCCTCAGAATTATTTTATAATCTTGAAAGCTTAAAAATGATAAATTTTTTTCTTCAAACTCCAGGTTCAAATAGCATCACTAATAAATACCTCCCAAATTAATACCAATCTTGCATAAAATATTCCAAAGAATTGGAGAAAAAGGAAACTTATTTTAGGAAGTAAAATCTAGCCTTCATCATAAAACCTGACAAGATGGTAAACTATAAGAAAATTGGGAGCCAAGCTCTAATGAACATAGATGAAAAATCACTTAAAATATCCACAAAATCATTTCCCAAATTACTGACAAAGGATTATACATCACATCACCTTCAAGGTGTTATTTTTTTTTCCAGGTGTGTAAGATTGGTTCACATTTAAAAGTTTATCAAAGTCAAGATAGTGACAGGACAAAGGAGAAAATAATAAGAACATCACAGATGCAGAAAAGCATTTGATAGAATAAAAACTGCCTTTTGCCGAAACCGGTCTGGCTCAGTGGATAGAGCGTCGGCCTGCGGACTGAGGGGTCCCAGGTTCGATTCCGGTCAAGGGCATGTACCTGGGTTGCGGGCACATCCCCAGTGGGAGATGTGCAGGAGGCAGCTGATCGATGTTTCTCTCTCATCGATGTTTCTGACTCTCTATCTCTCTCCCTTCCTCTCTGTAAAAAATCAATAAAATATATATATAAAAAAAAAACTGCCTTTTGACTGAAAACTATAAAATGTTAAGAGAAACTAAAGATTTTATTAACTGAAAGAACATATTAGACGACTAATATGTTAAAAAGAGCAATCTCTCCCCAAATTGACATAAATTCAATGAAATCCCAATTAAAATTGCATCAGATTATTTTTTCCACATGTGGAACTGAAGCTTATTATAATATGTATATGGAAATTCAAAGGACCAAGAACAGCCAATACTTTCTGGGAAAAAAGAAAGTTTAGAACTTACATTATCAGATTTTAAGACTCATCAAAAACATTCAGGAAGTAAGAGTGTAATATCGATGCAAGAACATACAGATCAGGAGAACAGAATAAAAAATGAATGGGCAAAACAAATTGAAACCAGAGGGGGATCCTTTACATGCCCTTAATTTCAGGATGGCTGAAATTAAGGTGTCAGGTACCACATTTGGTGAAAATGTGAAGCAACTGCAATATTCATAAGCCTCTGATGGGAGTACAACTACTGTGAAAAAATAAGTGGGATTATCTATTGAAGCTGGTCAATTGCCTATCTATGATCTAGCAGTTCTAAATATACTCAACTAGTCCTATACATTCACCACAAGTAGTGTACAGAAAGTTTATGGCAGAACTATCTCTATATATAAAAGCCCAGCGACTGTTATGGTGGAATGACCAGAATGACTGGTAGCTATGATGCATTCAATGCAGGAGTTGCCCTCTGGTGGTCAGTGCGCTCCCACAGTGAGAGTGCCGCTAAGCCAGAAGCTGGGCTTACGGCTGGCGAGTGCAGCAGCGGTGGCAGGAGCCTCTCCCACCTCTGCGGCAACACTAAGGACCCCTCGGGGGATGTCTGACTGCCGACTTAGGCAGATATCCCCTGAGGGGTCCCATACTGCAAGAGTGGGCAGGCTGGGCTGAGGGATCCCCCCCCTCCAGTGCACAAATGTCGTGCACTGAGCCTCTAGTTTGTAATATAATAGAGAAAAACTAAAAACAATCCACATGCTCATCAATACGGATAAAGTGTGATATATCTATGCACTGGAATGCGACATTGTAATAATGAAAGTACATACTATAAAGGTTCTTACAAGAAGTTTAAAACCAGACAAAACTAACCTATGGTGCTAAAAGTACAAATAGTAAAAAATCTCTGTGGCATAATAACTGAGGAGAATGACAGAACCTTTTGCAGGTGATGTTAATGTTCTGTTTCTTTTTTTTTAATATATTTTATTGATTTTTTTTACAGAGAGGAAGGGAGAGGGATAGAGAGTTAGAAACATTGATGAGAGAGAAACATCGATCAACTGCCTCCTGCACACTCCCTACTGGGGATGTGCCCGCAACCAAGGTACATGCCCTTGACCGGAATAGAACCTGGGACCCTCAAGTCCGCAGGCTGACGCTCTATCCACTGAGCCAAACCGGTTAGGGCTAATATTCTGTTTCTTGATCTGTGTGGTGGTTAGAGTCTATACTTTGCAAAAATCCATTCATCTGTGCATTTCTGATCTTGGCACTTACCTGTATGTCACACTTCAATAAACTACTTAAAAAGAAGCATAAATTTCAAAAAGAGGTGAAAACAAATCCAAAATGTAAACACACTGAGATGACAAAAGGAAATATTCTGACAAGCCATTCCAATGAATGTTTAAACACACACACACATATGTGCACACATGTATGCATACATGTGTATAAACACATGCACAATCTATCTGCAGCTTTCATAAACAAAACACACACACACATTTGGGCCACTTACTTTGAGCCAAACCTCATCCTCTCTCTCCAGGCTACCTTCTAGCTGCTCACTGCCTTCCTCCCGAGATCTGTTTCCACTGGGGACACAGGGAAGCCAGCCAGGAAGGGGACGGTGGTCCGGTAAATCTGGATGGTAGGATGTGCAAATCTGAAATGCAATTTGAACCAAAAATTAAATGTGGTGGGTGAGAGATTAGACAAGGAAACTCTCCAGCTCAAAGCCAAAGTTTTCCTCTTTCTCTGAGTGTCTAATAGTTGCATTATTGGCAGAACACTTTTCTCAGTGTAGACCAGTGGTTCTCAACCTTGGCTGCACATTAGAATCACCTGGGAATCTAATGAGGCCCAGAAATCAGGATTTTAAAAAGATTCCCAGGTGAATCTAATGTGCAGCCAAGGTTGAGAACCACTGGTGTAGAGGAATGTCTCAGCCATCTCCATTAGCCTCCAGAGAGAACTTACCTGGGTAGAAAAACACATGTGCCAACTCTCATCCCACCATCAACCAGGGGATCTTGCCCCAAAATAGTACTGGCACATTCAAGGCAACTGTTTCTGGAATTAGCCAGGAAAGTCTGTCCAGGATGATGGTTAGATCTTTACCTTGCAGGACCTACTTGCCCCACGAGAGAGGCTACTGAGTCAGGGAACTGCTGAGCATTCAGATGGGCAAAGGAGCCAGAGGTGAGAAACTCCAGGATGTTTCTCCCACTTCACTTAGGGAAGACAGACAGCTAGACTAAAAGCCACTTTAGAAAACTGTCACTAACAGAATCTCCCAACTTTCCTGGCTTCCTGGGCACCAGAACTCTTGAGAAAAATGCCAGAATTGGGTTGAGGGAGTGTGGCCAACGTGGCTAATTGCCTATCCATATCCATTTCCCCTTACTTTTATATTAACAAACTCCAGTTTTGTTTCAGGGGACAGTGTATCTCGCTATAAATGCTCATCTCCTCAGGGTCCCTTACAACTAAGAGTGATTAAGTGACCTGGATCTGACCAATAAGATGTTGGTGGAAGTCTACAGTGTTGAACTTCCAGGAAAGCTGCCATTTTCCCAATAAAAATAATAGATGCTAGCCTGCACTTACTTCCCTTCTTCCTGCTTGAAATGCCTACTTCATGCCTTGAAGAACAACAATCATTTTACCAGCAAAAGGAAGAAAGTTGCAAGCCAAGGATGCAAAGAACTAGACCCCAGGAGACATCTGGGTCTTTGATGAGTTTCCAGAACTGGAACGGGAACCTTAGTTGGTCCCTCAATCTCCTGGGGATGTCTCCACAAGTCTAAAATCCAGGGATTTTACCCTGGCTTAAAATACTTAGAGCATTAAATCTCACTTCTCTGGAAAGGAATGTATTACCCATTATTATGATGAATGGAAGAGTTTATTTGGCAACAGACACACCTGAAATAATAGCTAACAGCCAAGCTCTTAATCTGCTTTTCAATATTCAACTATAATTCATAGAAGTCAATATTTAGAGTCCTCAGAGGTTCTCCTATTTATTTAGATGGATATTCTAAAAAAAAATGTACCCAAAAGATTTGTTCATAGTACTAACTCCAGAGTTTCTTCAATAATAAGAATTCTTTAAATCATACTTTGCTCTTTAACATATATTTCATTCTTTAATATATTTTTTTATTGATTTTAGAGAGGCAGGGAGAGGGAAAGAGAGAATCAATGATGAAAGAGAATATTTATTGGCTGCCTCCTGCACGCCCCCTTACTGAGGATTGAGCCTGCAATCCCGCAACCTGGGCATGTGCCCTTGAACAGAATTGAACCCGGGACCCTTGAGTTCACAGGTTGATGTTCTACGCACTGAGCCAAACCAGTTAGGGCTTTAATATATACTTTTAAAATTTTATTTGATCTTTGTAGTAAATCATTGAGTTGAATGAAAAACGATTAATATACCCATTTTATGTATATTAAAACTGGGGCACAGAGAGGTTAAGTGATTTTTCAAACGTCACATAGTAATAGTAATAGTTATACTGGTGGATCTGATAGTGTAATCCAAGCACTCAGACTCTTTCCTGCTTCTTCTTCTTCTTTTAAAATAAATTCTCTCAAACACAAAGCCCAAGTGTAATTTCTTTTTTTTTTTTAAATATATTTTATTGATTTTTTTACAGAGAGGAAAGGACAGAGACAGAGAGCTAGAAACATCGATGAGCGAGAAACATCGATCAGCTGCCTCCTGCACATCTCCCACTGGGGAGGTGCCCGCAACCCAGGCACATGCCTCTGACCGGAATCGAACCTGGGACCTTTCAGTCTGCAGGCTGATGCTCTATCCACTGAGCCAAACCGGTTTCGGCAAGTGTAATTTCTAATATGTGTACTTCTAAGGTTAATTTTAAGTTGGTTTTGTATACCTGGAAGCCAACCACTGCATAGTCAGATGAAAACTGACGAGAGTTCATGGGGGGAGGGAGGGGGAGATTTGATTGCCAGTCTAAAAGCTTTTCTAGACTAGCTTATCTTATTCTTAGTTCAGTAAGGACCAAATGTGATGCCAAAGTCAGGAGAAAAATGTCAGTTCACAATTTTGTCAGACTTGACTCTTCTGGCTTAACTTACAGTGAAATGAGGTTCTCCTGTTACCAAGGAAACAGGACACTTGTTCTTGTCTTCATAAGCGGAGTAAGCATGGGTAGCCCACTGATCCAGGTATCCGCTGGGAGTGTAGAGGCCACAGTCTATGATGCTGGTTTCCTTCTCAAAAGGTTCACATATCCCATCTCCCTCAAAGACATAGCACAGGCTTGGCTCTCCTGCCAAAGAATATCATATGACATTTGAAAATGTGTTTTTATATATGTCATGTAAAAATACATTTTTTCGCCAACCCATTAGAAAATCCCATAGTTGACAGTCTAAATGCCCACCCCAAACATGCAGACCACACACACACACACACACACACACACACACACACACACAACCCTGAAGAAGCAGAATTCTTTTCCTTTGGGAAAGTGGTAGAATCCACCTATATAATAAAGGTATAGAAAGGGGTGGGATTGGGGGAGAAGAAACAGGGAGGAAAAATAGTGGCTGTGGGCTGGATGAAGAAATAAATTTTAATGAATAGCTGAGCAAGATATTTAGGGGAACCTGGCGATATTAGAAAAGTGGATAAAAGAAGGAAGAGAATTTAAATAAATTATATGATGTTTTAGGTATTTGGGTCCCTTTTATAGTTTTTGAAATATTAAAGCATTTGAGGGATTGGTTCTCAATTAATTTTCACTGCTGAATTGTGCATTTTTAACTCACTATGCAACTGATCTGAAATTGGACAATTTGGGCTCCAGGTTTACAAGGGTTACTACCTATTGTTTCTTTTAGTATCACAGCAACCATGTGAGGTATGTGTTTTCTGTTGTTTCCATAAATAAGAAACCTGAGTCTCAGTGATTTTAAGTAATTTGTCAAAGTCCCTTGATTCATAAGCCATAGAGCTTGGATTTGAACCAAGCTTACATTATGGGGGTAATGGGTTCCCATTACTCCACCCTGCCTCAAGCTCAGACAGGACTGTCCCATACTTGCTCACAGGATAACTCTAAGTCAGTGGTCGGCAAACTGCGGCTAGGCAAACAGCAGCTCTCGAGCCACATGTGGCTCTTTGGCCCCTTGAGTGTGGCTCTTCCACAAAATACCAGCTCTTCCACAAAATACCGACTTTTGCGCATGGGCCACGAAGTTTCAATCGCACTGTACATGCGCGCCTGCACGTGGTATTTTGTGGAAGAGCCACACTCAAGGGGTCAAAGAGCCGCATGTGACTCGCGAGCTGCGGTTTGCCGACCAAGGCTCTAAGTGAATAGTACTTAGCTATTGCTTTGTAAACTAGCTTCAAATGTAGAAAAATGACATGCAGTCATAAAGCCATTTATTAAGTTCTACTGCTTTTTCTACCAAAATGTGGGACAATTATTATTAACAGCACAATTCTAATTTCGCACTTCTACTTTAACTGCACATGAAAACAAAATCACGATTCAAACTAAACCAACCCATACATACACACTCAATACATCATTACTAAAATGTACTGTTACTATACCAGTCATTTTAATTCTTCACAGCAATACCACAAGGCTTTTCCAGTAATTTTCATGGCTCATTAACATGTTTATTAATCATTTTTCCTTAATAATTTATTCAAATCTAAGATCCTTTTGTGGTAAATTGAGCTTTACTTGCCAGGAATAAGCCACTGTTCCAAGGACTTGGTTCTAAGCCTATTTCAGGCTTTAAATTCCTGCATTTAATTAAGCCTAGGGCCTGTTCAAATCACTCCCCAAAGCCAATATATGTGTATTTGGAATGACTTCCCCATGATGATTCTCTCTCTCCCTCTCATTAATAGATACATATACATACATATTTATGTACATAAACATATATATTTTAAACATAAGTACATATATGTATATCTTTTATAATGTATATATTGTTTATAATATATATATATATATTTGTTTTGTTTTTCTATTAACCGGTGACTGTTTCTTGTTGCTTCTCTACATTTTTTTATCACGTACTTAAAATTTCTGCCTCTGTCTTTTTCAAATCCACCTAAAAAATAACAGACACTTTTAAAACATATTTTACAATAATTTATTCAAACCTAATCTTTGGAGAAATAATGAAATAGAACTATATGCTTAGCCTACTAGAAATGTATTACTCACTGAAACAGATGTCTGACTGTGGAATATATCATGTTTAACTTCACCCTGTAAAAGTTAGGTGTAGTCTTACTGGAGTTAGAGACTCAGGAAATATGAGGCAAACTTAAAGGGATCAGATGTGATAGCAATCAAGTGAGGTTGATTCTGAAGTCAAATGAGATTTGAGCTGCACTGGAGAAGGCACAGTGTTTTGGGAGCAGGGAGGAGAGAGAGAGACTAATTGTGTGTGTTCAATATAAGCCCTCTATGTATGACAAAAAGAGATGATGCAAACAGAGGTGGGATTAACAAATAGTTGTGTACACAAGGGGGCAGGTAGTGGGTTCAGCATATTCTGCACATCCAGGCCACATCTGGACTCTTGAGTTCCTTTCTGGGCATTGACCACATGACGCATGCCAGGTCAGGGTAAATGGGGAAGCGTCTGGAAACCTAAGCACCTGATGAGGCATTTGGATTGGAAAGGAAAATAATGGGGAGGCATTTCTGAATGGTAGTCAAATCAAACCGTGTAGGGGGAATGATCCTCTGTAGTTTCGCAGCAAGAAGAAAGCACCCAACTAGTATTAGGAAAGCTGTGTCCCGGGCCTGGGTCTGCAGGGACCTTGCTGTAATGCTATGGATGAGTGGCTAAAATGCTCCCAGCCTCAGTTTCCAAACCAAGAAGGAGAGGAGAGTTTGACAGCAGATAAAGCCATTTTTAAATACAACAGTATGTTTCAAGGTGCATTATTCACTGCGAGAAGTGTGTAATAAGACCTACATGCAGGGGCCCATCTCTCAGGAGCTGTAGAAGGAAGCTGGATGCACATCACTACTGGCCTGTATAGAGGCAGGGAGCAGGGTGTCTCTAGGCTCATATACTTGTTAGATGGGTGGAAGACTACTAAGATTCTACGATTTTACGACTCTGTTCTAGAGAGCAGGGGCACTTGTGTGTTCTGTACAGTACTTAACACCTTAATAAATTCTACATAATTATGATAGCCTACTTTATCTTGAAATTTAGGGACATGAAAATACTTTTAAATGCACTATTTATTTAAATAACTTTGCTCAGTGGTTATGCCCACAGAAACACACAATGTATGCAGAAGGGAATGGGAAGACAGTCTACTTCTAAGAAGCCTGCTGATGACAGTTTTTATCAGAATTGGGAAAAGTGTGCTCGGTGGCCTCTCTGAGTGGCAGGAGTCTAGAGTTAAAGCCACCTCATTCTAACTCATTACCAGTGATTCTCCAAGATTAAGAAATGTTATGGCCCGCAGTCATACTGTATGATCTTATCCGTGAAACACAGCACTCCCTTTGGCTTAGAATGATTCCTTACCTTATTTTTCTGTAGAATCCATAATGATTGGGCCACTTTGCTGACATTGATATTAGACATGAGGATCCAGGAGAAATCCTTGGCAACATTAATCTAGGGGGCAGTATAACCTAGTAGCTAGAGCCACACCTCCTTGGCTCAAATTCTGACGTCACCATCTCTAGTTATATAAGAGAAAGCAAGATACCTAAGGTCCCTGGTCCTCAGTTTAGTGACCTTGTACTTAGAGTAGGGATTAAATGAGATAATGTATGTGAAACAATTAGTGCCTGGCACACAACAGACCCATCAAATGTCATTGTCATTATTACCATCATCACTAAGCTGTATGGTACAGGATATCACGAGTTCACAAAAATAAGACATGAGGATACCTCTAAACCTAGGACATGAGCCTGCACAGGTGTTCCTAAACTCACCTGCACAGTTGAAGCCTTCCTCAAGGTTGCATGTCCTTGAGCAGCCGTCTCCGCTCAGAAGATCTCCATCGTCACACTCTTCCCCCAGGTTCCTAGAAATAAAAACAGACATACACATAGAAAATGGTTTCTCTTTCTCACTACCATCATTTTAACTTCTTTTGTATATTAAAAAGTACATGTATGAATGATTCCACCTATATATAGAAAATAAAGAACAAAATAAATGAACAAAACAGAAGAAGACTCATAGATACAAAAAACAGACTGAGGGGAGGGGTGTTGGAGGCTGAGTGAAAAAGGGGGAGGTATTAAGAGTACAAATTGGGCCCTAGCTGGTTTGGCTCAGTAGATAGAGCGTTGGCCTACGGACTGAAGGGTCCCGGGTTTGATTGTGGCCAAGGGAACATGTCCGGGTTGTGGGCTCGATCCCCAGTAGGGGGTATGCAGGAGGCAGCCTATCAATAATTCTCTCTCATCACTGATGTTTCTATCTCTCTCTCACTCTCCCTTCCTCTCTGAAATCAATAAAGAAATATATTTTTTTAAAAGAATACAAATTTGTAGTTACAAAATAGTCAAAGGGATGTAAAGTACAGCGTAGGGAATATAGTCAATAATATTGTAATGACAATGTATAGTGCCAGGTGGGTACTAAAAATATCAGGGGGGAGGGACACTTTGTAAGTTAAATAATTGTCTGACCATAAAACTTATATAAAATAATATTGAATATAGACTGTAACTGAAAATTTTAAAAACTGCAAGCTGGGAAAAAGTGGGAGCTAGGAGAATGCTTTCACACACACACACACACACACTAAGTATATAATTATAGAATTAAGCAATGACAGTTGATTGTAATGTCCAGTGGGAATTCCTCTAATGCAAAGTAGCTCATGGCTCAGAAACATCTAGAAGACCCATGAGGGTCCTAATGGTGTTTCTAGTAAGTTGTCTTGAGCTAGAAAATGCCAACCAGCCTGTTATGAATGCAATCTGAGAAGTAGTGGATTTGGCGAGGAGGAAACTGCTTGTGATAGGTGGTTCTGTTTTCTGTTCTTGTTATCTATTTCTTTGTTTTCACTGTTTTGTTCCATCTATATGCAGTTGTGTTAGAGTTAGGATTTTGTAGGAGTGAAGTCTGTCTATATACCAAAGGACACAGCAGCCAATTGCAGCCTTCCCTCAGTCCAGGCATCTCTAAGGCTGTCTTGCTCCCTATTACCACTTTGTGGCAGCTAACATGTATTGCAGGGCAGAAACATACAGGATGGGGCAAAAGTAGGTTTACAGATGTTCCTGTCCTATATAATAAAAGCCTAATATGCAAATTGTCCCCTCAGGCAGTCATTTGACCAAGAGTTCGACTGCTCACTATGACGTGCGCTGATCTCCAGGGGGCAGTGTGGAACATGGCAGGCATCCGCAATGTGCTGTGACCTCTTGCCAGCTACCTGGGGGCAGTGGTGATGGGGACAGAGGTGCAGTGAGAATGCCAGGTGTCTGCCAAGCTTGCTCTCACTCCCCCTGCTACCCAGCCCCTGATGCCAGGGCCTGTGCGCCAGGGAAGCGCGCCCCCCCCACCACCACCCCCGCGCTCAGGTGCTGGGTGCCCACGAGGAACCCATCCCACAACTGCGTGACCTCTTCCAGGTGAGCTGGGCTGCAGCCGCTGGGACCACAGGGGCCCACGCTGCGCCCTGGCCCATGGCGTCTGGCTGTGCTCACCACATCTCCACGCGCGCGAGGACTCAGGTGCCATGACTCAGGAGGAGCGGGATGCATGGGGGCTTGGGGGCCCAGGTGCTGCCCAGGGCCCAGAAGTTAGTTGGGACCTGCCCTTCCATGCCAGACACTCGCACTTTGATCACCGGCCAGGCCTAGGGACCACACCCGTGCACAAATTTCATGCACTGGGCCTCTAGTGGAAAATAATACAAAAATAAATAAAAATAAAAGAATAAATTGTTTTTTTGCATACTAACAACTGTAAACTAACTTTTGCCCCACCTTGTACTGGGAGAAGAAAAATATCATTTTTGTTTTGAACCTCAAAAGCTAATACAATGAGCAACTAAATTTGGATTGAGATGGGGAAGTTAGGTTAGAGTGAGGGGTACATGAAGCATGTTAGGGGAACAAAATAGATAAACTTCAGTTAAAGCCACTTTGAAAGAACCAAGATTCAGCTGTTGTAAAATGGATTGAGGGTTTCCATTGTTTCTCCTTGACTTTTTATCATGTCAAAAATGGACACACATTTTAACTCAGTAGGCAAAGGGTTTTGGAATGCTCAAGTTTTTCAGACCCAATTCATCACTAATAGCTACAACTATTGTTTAAAGTATACCTCCTCACAGTGATGGAATGAAGATTAAGTAATTAGACATGAAAATGCTTTGAAATAAATTAAAAATATGATATAAATGCAATTGTATAATAATCATATTTTAAATGATAAGGTGTAAATGGAGAAAAGATAGATGATATATAAAAATAACATAATTAAGGAAATTAAGGAAACTTCAAGTTCATTTTCATCTTGAAGATACTCTAAACAATATAAGCATAGTGTATATCATCTCATGTACTGCTGCCTAATAGAAATATAATGAGACCCATATTATATATACTTTCCAATTTTCTAGAAGTGACATTAAAAAGTAAAATGAAACAGGTACAATTAGTTTGAACTATATTTCATCTAGTCCAATATATCCAAAATATTGCATTATCAATAATTAAAAAATTATTACTAAGGTACGTTACATTATTTCTTTGAATTCTAGGTCTTTGAAATCTGATGTCTATTTTTCACTTACAACACATCTCAATTCAAACTCCTAATCTGTCTTCAGATTTCTTAAAATCTATAGTTGAAACGGGAGATTCACCTACCCAAATTGCTCCAGAGAAATTTAAAGTTTTTTAAATAACTGAATCAAGTTTTGTTTTTTAAACTGACTTCAAATAACTTAACATTAAATGAAATTCCGTTTCTTAGTTATGATTGCCACATTTCAAAGGCTCAGCAGTCACTCTGGCTGGTGGCTCCCATACTGGGCAACTGGTAGGCCCTCTGCAGCCTTTGTCTTGGTAGTCTTATTGATCAGTGGTTCCCAAAGTGACAACTTCCAGCTTTTAATTAAAAAATTTACTTAAACTAGAGTCTGAGCATGACTTCTTGGGGACCTGTGATTCCCTCAGAATGAATTTCTCGAGTTAAAAGGTGGATTAAATAACTTGCAATGGCTCCTTCTTGTTTTATGTGTAATTGGGAACCTCCAGCTGAGACAAAGCAGCAATTCAGAGACATCTTCCTGCTGGATGGCAGAACTAAGTGAGACTCTTTACAAAGAGGGAATATAACGGGAGCTTAAAGGTACATTTTGATAAGGAGCCATGGGAGGCCCAGTAGCCAGGCAGGTACTGCCTCAGGTGAAGCTGCTTCAAGGCACAGGAGAGAATGTGCAATACCAAGTTAGGAAGAGGGACCTTAACTCCTTTTGCCCAGACCCCCAGGCAGATGTGGCATCATGGGACCTCAAGTCAGCTGCCATCAGAGAACAGCTGTAGGAGAGGCTACAACATAGGACAGAGTGTTTTGTTCAAGGAGGGCTCCACCTGGGTAGCAATGGGGATCATGCACCCCAAACACCTCCATTGGTGGGCAGCAGACTTAAAAAGAGGCAGCCAGAGTGGGGAACACATCAGCCAGACTTATTCTGTGCACAGGCAAGGCTTCCCCAGGGAGAAATTTGATTGTGATGGGGAGGGGAGAGAGCAGGCAGCATGCAGAGACTGAGTGAGGCAAAAATTGGCAGTAAACTAGTGAGGTTTGGGTATTCAAGTAACCTCAATCACCTCCATATATTACTGAGGTCTGAGAGCATTTGGTGTTTATACTTTTGTGAAAAGCAATAGGCTTACACTAAAACTTAAGGACCTTAGGAGACTGAGAAGATAAACAGTGTTTAGTAATTGCTAAACAATGGGTTGGGATCCCAAGAGAAGCTATGGAATTGCTTGCTATTAGGGCTTCATGATACAATATATTTTCACCTGGTCTAGGGAATTAAAAATAAGCTAGGCTGTTAGCATGCAAAATCTAGGACAAATCACGGTCCCAGCAGCTTGTGTACATGGCAGGTGATGTCAGAAGAGCATCCAGGACAGGTTGATATAGTGTGACCCCTGGGACATGGGAGTTTTCTGTGCTAAATTTGGAAAAGTCCCAGGCAAACTAAGTGATTAGTCTTCTAGGTTGATTTTGCAAAAGAGCAGCAGATAAAGGAACACAGAATGTTAAGATACCAAAAGGGGAATTCCACCTTTATGTTGGTGATTTTATAGAATAGCTGCAAACTACATTGCATGAAGGTCTTCTAAGGGTCCAATAAGTGGCACTCAGAGAGCTCTACTGGCCTTCCTCAGATCACACTGCTAGTTAGGAGTGACAGGCCACTGATCCACAAGTATCCTCACATCCTCTTGTAGCATCATTTGGCAAGTAACCTTCTTCCCTACAAATGCCTTCCCTGGACCACAGTTCTCTAAAACCTTAAAAGCCACCCACCACCCCCTAGAGTCAGCCTCAATATCTCAGTATTGTGGGGTCAGATCTAAATAAAAGTGGATCCCTCCTGAAGTATGCAGGAATGTGAGTGACCTCACAAGATCACTGCCAGGTCCCAGAGTACCCTGCCACTTTCTTTTCCAAAACGACTCCCACTGAAACTGGAGGGGGACCCTCCCGCTCAGAGCAGGGGCCCTGCTCTCACATTCCCATGCACACAGCACTCACCTGGCCACCTTCCCATCACCGCAGTAAGGAGCTCCATGAATGTGGATCAGAGGCGGCGAAGCTTCTCCCAGCTCTGCTCCTGCCACAGCTTGAATTTGGTACTGATACACCTCCCCAGGTGTGACCTCCCTGTGGAAACGAATGGGCTGTGACTACCACATCCAGAATGTTTGCAGGAATTTAAAATAAATGTTATGGGGAGCATGAATGCTAAACACATGCCATATTTTCTGAAAGCAAAGACCAGGGCACACAGTCTCCCGCAGCAGCAGAATGTTTAAGACCATATTCATTTCAGTATTCCCAGTGCATCCCACATAGTGAGTATGCAGTAAATCAAGGCTGAATTAACACTGAACTAACAGTCCTACAAAATCTAGGAGGGTGGTATTTCCTGTGTATCTTTACCATGTTGAAAAGTAACACCAACTATTGAAAAGGCGGTGTATTTGCAAAGTAACCAAAGAAAGGGAAGATGAAACTTCAGAGTATGGGTTCAGCAAGGCCCTTCGTGGATTACAGGTTTTTTTGTTTGTTTGCTTGCTTTTGTCTCTTGAGAAAATTCTTGTCTTGGGTAGACTGAATCCATAGGGAATCCTCAGGAGAGCACTGTCTCCTAGGAGGTGAGGACACCTTCCATCATTTTGGGGATGCAAGAAACTCCATAATTAGAAATGTGTTCAATTACTCCCCACCTCTGAACCTGTCAAAATGCACACACTCCAGGTGTGGAGTTGTATCAGTTGCAGCATAGATGGAAGGAGTCTTCCAGGCTCTCTCCAAAGTCCATGTGCACAGACAGGTGGAGAGCATGAGGGACAGGACATTTAGAAGGGGTAGGGGCTTGACTGGGAGACTGCTGGTTCCAGAAACAAAGTCTTCCTTCATCTTAATTTAGTACAGTGCATGCTCTGGAAAACTACTGCCAGAGTCCAGGTGGGCTGGTGGGCTGGGAGTGCCTTCAGAGGCAGGATCTCAAAGGGTTGTTAGGACTCGCACATGTGGCCACTGTGAATGTCCTGCCAGAACCTTCTCTTCGCCACCAGGCTCTTCACCTCAACCACAAAGTGTCACCCTCTCACTTGACGCTGCCACCACCAGACAAGAAATGTCATAGGGTTTCAAAAACACCGTTAAACAACTCTGTACTGGCTTTTAGTTGACCTATATAATAAAAGGCTAATATGCAAATCCACCAAACAGCGGAAGACCAGTCGCTATGATGCGCACTGGCCACTAGGGGGTAGACGCTCAACGCAGGAGCTGCTTCCAGGTGGTCAGTGCACTCCCACATTGGGAGCGCTGCTCAGCCAGGCTCACAGCTGGCAAGCGCAGCGGCCGTGGTGGCAACTTCTCGTGCCTTCGCAGCAGCACTAAGGATGTCCGATGACAGCTAAGCCATCAGTCAGACATCCCCTGAGGGCTCCCGGACTGCAAGAGGGCACAGGCCAGGCTGAGGGACCCCCCTCCCCCCTCCGAGTGCATGAATTTCATGCACCGGCCCTCTAGTTTTACCAGAAAAGACACCTAATATTACAGACTTTTACATTTCTAAATTAGCTGTCTCTGGGGAAGCAATCTTCTCATGAGAGTGCCAGGTATTTTCAAAAGCAAATCAATCCTGATGGCTTCTCTTTCCAGGGAGGTTTCTGTTGGACTTCTCATCCAGCCATGCATAAGTTTGACACTGTGCTATGGCTGGAAAAGGATGGGGAGGGGGCCCTAACCTTCCATGATGCAACTTTGTAAAAGGCAGTCTGTTACTAAGGAAAGGAAACCAAATGAGACTTGGTCAGAAAATCAGATTTTAATTCTGAGACAACCACTAACTAGCTCTGTTCAACCAAATCACAGTTAAGCTAGGTTTTCTAATCTACAGAATGGGATACTACTGACCTTAAAGGATGTGTATGAGCATGTGTGTGCGTGTGTGCACACGTGTGTGTGTAGATATCAAGTTATTTAATGAGTGTCATGTTAGAGAAGCTCAAAAATGATATTCTTTTAAAATTCATCCCATGAGCTATCCTCCCATTTGCATGAGCTTTTGGACCATTTCACTGTCTTCTAGTTCCAATTTGGAGAGCAAGTAGGGGAGGAAACTGTAGGAAAGCTCAAGGTGAACATTTGTCTCTACTGTTTTGTAGCTGGGGCAGATGGCCCAGACTCCTCCCATCCCAGATGTGCCCCCTCGGCCATGTGACTTCGCTGTTCCTTTCATTAGCGGATAAGGACTTGTCTGCCACCCCTGAATCAGGAATTGACTTGCTTTGGCTACTGGAATGTTATCATGAGTAACATAAGCAGAGCCTTAAAAAATGTGAGAGTTTTGGGGTCTGCCCTCCCTGCTGCTGGAGACCCTGCCACCCTCAGGAGGAGAAGCCCAGGCCATGCCTACTGGGCAATGAGGGATGGTGTAGAAGGAGGCCTTCGGCTTCCCAGACATGCCAGCCGCCTCCATTGAGCCTCCAATGTGTGCACGAGGCCATCCTGAGCCATCTAACCCCAGCCAAGCCAGTCCCCCTGGGGACACCCAGCCAACCCATAAAATCATGAGAAATAGTGTTTGTTGTATTAACCCACTATGTTTCATGATTATTTCTAACTTGGCAAAATATAGCACCTCTGATAAAACTTGTTTTACCCTGAGTTCTGCCCTTAGGGGTAGGGAGAATTTGTCCTTGGTGATACCAGCCTCCCACTCTAGACATTGAACTCTTTTAAGCCAGTGACCTTATCTTAGTCTGTGTCCCAGCACTGGGCACACAGTGCCAGGAACACAGTAGAACTCACTAAACGCAGAAGGCCAGAAGGAAGAGTAAGAGGAGAATTGGGAGAGAAGGAGAGAGAGAGAGAGAGGGAGGAACAAGAAAAAGAGAAAGCATGGAATGCACATCATGGGTGGCCAGAGACCGAGAAGCATCATGGTTTAGAAAGCCCCACTTCCAAACTCACGTGTCTGTGAACTTCCTGTGAGGGTGTGTGGCCACAGCAGGTAAGCCGCTAGCGAAGGGGGGCTCCCGGAGCACCTGGTACCGCAGGGGCCTGCAGCCAGAGCACAGGGGGCTGTGGGGCTGAGATGTCAAGAGGGCGGCATCCACTTCCAGCCGTTCATCGAAGGTGTAGACCTTCACCCCCAAGACCTTGCCATCGACATGCAGCTTGATGGTGAGTGGGGTGTCACAGAAAGTGTCCAGGGGGCCCAGGTGCACAGACTTCTGGTGTTCCAGCAAGATTTCTGTGTCAAAGAGCGCTTGGGAGGCATCCACAGAGAGGTAGGTGACCCACAGGGTGAGGGTGTCGGCATGCACTGGGTGCTGGAAGAGAAGCTCCAGGCTGCAGCCTTCCGCTGGGCAAGGCACCGTCATATTCATTTGGTACAGGTGCAGCTCGGGGCTCCAGGCCTGCAGGCTTGGCTCACAGGGTTGGTCCACATCGGGGGGCCCTAGGGGAGGTGGACAGAAAGATAGACCCATCAGGCATGACCATCATAAGTCTGCAGGTGAGTAGCCCATGGTGGCAGCCAGAAAGAAGAGTGAGGAAGAAGAAAACTATGAACAAATTCCTGCAGAAGCTGATCAGCTGAGTGGGTTAGGTCTCAAGTACGACTGAGGACACAGGTGTAACAATTCAAAAGTACTATGTCCCCATCCACATCTTCTACTTGGTGTCTTTTAACAAGAGCTCCAGTTGGGCCCTAGGAGTCCTGCGACCCGGATGCCAGGTGGGAGCCTGAGGCCAAGTGGAAGGAGGAGGCCTCGGTGGGAGCCTGAAGCCAGGCAGAGAAGCTCAGTCACTGTCCTTGTACTTAGCTTGTTAATAATTTAGGATAAATTAATGCTTCTGATGCCCTGTTTTATTTGTCAATAAGGCCAATGTCTGCTTCACTCTGACACCACACTCTGTTTAACTGGGCTCCACAAAACTTTCATCCCCTAAGGTGGTGCCTTCACAGCCATACGCTTGGCTCAGGTCCATGGGAGCATGCAGGTCGCTGCACAGAGAAAATAGCAGGCAGGAAAGAGGACACTTTCTTGAGTGGAAAGCAATGGAGATTCAATAGCCAAGCAAAATTGTATTGGTGAAAAACCAAATATCGCAAGTAATATAAAGGTCGGCTCTGTGGGAAAAATCTCCATGAGGCGGTGTTTTATTTGTTTTGTTTTGTTTTGTTGTGGTTTTTTTTTTTGCTGTTTTCTTTTTTGTCACATGCAGAAAAAGTGCTAAATCAGGAATGAGCAGAGCTGGGCTCCTACCAGTGCTGTGCGGCTATGGCAGGTCTGTTTAAGCCTTAATCTCCTCATTTATAATATAAGTACTATTTAACTCCCACTTTACTAGCTAGTGTGGAAGATTTATACAATGTTCCAGAGGAACATTTTCAAACTACATTTTCAAAAATAGAACTAAGTAGCCCTTTAGAATCTGGAAAATAAACAATAGGATAAGCCCAGAGGAAACATGTTCAAATGTATGTACGTGTGTGTGTGTGTGTGTGTGTTATTCCATGTGTGTGATGTATGTGTGTATTACATCTTACAGTCCTTACTATTTTTACCTATAGTGTGAAACCATTCATTCATTCATTCATTCATTCAACAAAAAAAGTACTGCATACCTCTTTCACACCTAGTACTAATCTAGGTATTGAAGGTAGAATACTGAACAAGAGAGGTAAAGATCTCATATATTCTACAGTGAAGTGACAGGTGCAACAATAAATAGCAGAAGGTAGAAGGGTGATTCCAAGTGGTGGTAATGACCTCTTTGAAGAAAAGTGAAGGAGCATAGGGGCTAGAGAATGATGGAGTGAGGCTGGGGGCTATTTTAGATTATGGGGACGTGGAAGTTGTCACCAAGAAGGCAACATTTAAGCAGAGCATATGGCTGGTTCACATTTCTATTCCCCGTAGAATTTAGAAAGTAGTTGGCGGTAAGTGTTCATTTAGTGTCATTAAATAGGTTTTGAGCATGTCTGTAAATATATGTGTTTGTGTATGCTCTGCTGATGATTCAGTTACTTTCACTGTGTATATTTCAAATATGACTTGGTTCTTCACCTTTTCAAAGCAGAGAAAGACCAGTATTTCTTAGCACTATTTTCTGATAGTTGTTCCAAAATACTAGCAACCCCTTCGGAAGTGACCCCTAATGCAGCAGCATCTGTTAGAAAGTTTTTATTATAATCTCATGTTCAAACATGACACCGAGGCCCTAAAAGTTGACCTGGTTTGCCTGAAGACACAAAACAAGGAACTGAGAATTTCTCATTCCTTTCATTTCTACCAGATAACTTTAAATTTTCCCAAGAATTAAAGAGAAAAATTTCAGGGACAGAGAGTTAGATGGGCACTAAAACACCAGCCCAGGACAACAACAAGGCCAGAAACGGCCTTATATGAAATGCCAATATCTAAATAGCCCACGCAATGCCAACATAAATTTTATAGCAACTTTCTGTTCTGCCCCGGGATCTCTCACTTGGAAAGAGTCATATATGAAAAATTGGATAACTGTCCCTCTCAAGCCTTCTCCCTGAGGCTCCTGTCATCTGAGGAAGTGGGAGCCCAAGGGGACAGCTGGTGGACAGTGTCAGCTCCTAAACAAATGTTCTCCATTTGTCTTGTCAGAGTCAAGCCCGTAAACTAACTCAAACAGAATCTTGTCCAACACATCTTACTGAGAAGCCTTTAGGATCTTAACAAGTACAAGAAAAAGAGAAAGAGGGTGATTAGATAAACACGGAAGATGGAGAGGATGGAAAAGTTAAGCCAGTGATCAGGTGCTAACACTCATGGACCAACATTTTTTGGACTTGAGTTGGGATAACATTCATGCTCTGATTTGTCTGAGAGGAATGTGAGTGAATATGTAACTGAGAACCTGGGGGAGAGACAGCAGAAGGGACAGCGAAAAACATCCCCCCTCTGGGAGCCCAGCTTAGATCTTAGCCAAAGCACAGCTAGTACCAGCAATTAATAGGCTCATAAAATGGCAAAAATGAGAATGCTTCGCTTGGAACCCCTGGTGCACCCCACACCCACCCAGACTGGCTTGGCCCATGTCTGAGTGTTCCCTGAAACGTGTTCTCCATTCCTCTCCTAGGAGGGAGGGACAGGTGGGCTGGCACTGTCCTGCGGCACCGGGTGCTGTAAGCACCTGAAACACCACTTATGAGCGGTCGCATCCTGAGGTCACCTCCTGCTTTAGCTGATTTCCCCACCCGTCTTCCATGCTGACCTTGGCCTCACCACAGCCACTCTAAGCATGTGTAGGACATCCAGCACACAAAGATACCAGAGAATGTGTTTCCCAGCAAATCACACACACACACACACACACACACTCACATACATGTGCATGCCACGTCTCCACCCTCCACCTCCACCCCCATTCTCACCAATTACCAGGGTTAAAGGAGAAAGCCATGGTCCTTACCCACTGCCTCCTCTGGAGTCCAGTACCCTGAGGAGTCGCACACCCGCCGGGAGGAAGCTGTGTGCACATATTGACGGAACGTCCCATCCTCTGTGCAGGCACCACACATGCTTCCCGAGGCCCTGGAAGACGAGGGGGGAGATGGGGAGACTCCATCAGATGGCTTGGAGAGCCAAATTCAGATCTTTGAGGATGGGGAGTGGCAATAGGTTGTGAGACCCTAGGGGGAAATGGGGAACACAACTATTTCTTCTCATTTCCTTCTTGTATGAACCTCATCTTCGTAAAATTCATAGTGACATGAGAAATCTTGAGGTTAGGAAGCAGAAGAACCTAAGCCCTAAGGGAGGCCTGTAGAGATGAACGTGGGAAGCTCCATCCTCAAGCATACAACACAGAAGATGCACCTGCATCTTCCAACATAAAACTCCTTCCTATGCTGACTCTCAATAAGTCAGCTGAAGACCCCACATTCCCCCAGTTAAAATAGACACTGATTTTTAGAGTAAACTTCTCTGCTGCATGTGGACTTATGCTTTAAACTCCCTACTTTTACTCACATGCATAAAAGTACTAGTACTAGGAAATATAATGCCCCTGGGCTCTCCATCACCTGTGGGGCTACAGCTGAACACCTTACCATGATGCAAGGTTCTTCACGGGACAGCTCTTTCATGAATTTTATGTCCCCATCACAATAAACGAACCACCATCCCACAAATACATCATATCCTTAGCACGGGCTCTGTGAAACATGCTGTTCTCTCTCCTGTCAAAGAGCCTTTACAACCCTCTGTGTTTTGCAAACTCCTACATATCCTTCAAGGCCCATTCAAATGTAACCTTGGCAGGGGCACTTAGTCTGACTCCTCTGAATGGCCTGCACTCTGTCCTCCAGGTACCCCCTGCACCTCTGGCTCCTGCCATGGGGCATCGCTCTGAGGTATTGATAATCCCCGTCCCCACCCTTTCTCCTTTGCCTGTGAGCAGGTCCAGACAGAGCTCTGCTCTCTCTATGCCCAGCCGTCAGCACAAGGACTGGCCACAGCAGTCCTCTGTGCCAGGGGGGGTGGTGTTTTATGAGCATCCCTAAGACTATTCAGAGCCTAGGAAGAACTCTTCAAGCACCGTATCTGGGGTGACTGGGGAAAAAAGCATGGACAGCAACAGTTGAATAAGGAGGGGCAGTCACTGGAGGAAGCTCATCTCTGATACTTTGAATCTTTTTAGGAGCCCAATTGTGAACACACATCTGAAAATGGAGGTATGGTGTCAAGGTCTCTCGATAAGTAGGGGAAAAGCAACACCTGGTAACATACTAGAAACTCCTATTGTTAAAGGAGCATCATAATTATGCTACCAGCCCCTCATATACCAGGCATGGTGCCATGAGGTGCTTTTCATAAATTATTGCTCATCCCTGTAAGAAGAAGCCTGTTTACAAATGAGGACCATGAGGCTCACAGGGATTAGGCAAATGGCCTAAGATCACAAGTTCTTCAATTCCTATAAGCCAGTTTTCAAACACCATGAAGTGTCCAGGACTCTGGCAAGGGAAAGGGGTCATTAGCTCCGGCCTCTGCTGCAGACAGCACTGCATCGGTGAGGACACAGCTCCAAACCACATTCCCCTGATGCACTTGGCCCTTCCGGGGCGCCACCGAGTGCGTGTTCAGGCTCCTTGCTGACATAAAGACTCCAAATACCCACTGGGGAGGAGTAAACAGAGCTCCCAGTGTGACACAAATCGCTGGGTGTGTGACGTGCATCTCCCCAGACACACGTGTGGGGAGTCCTCAGCGCTGCGGCCACCGGGCTGGGAAAGGGAAGCAAACACTGCCTTTTCTGCCAACAGCCTCAAGGCGAGCCAGCACTGATGTCTGTGTTATCGCAACATCTGTACCAGAGCGAGAATGGGAAGATTAAATTGTTTATATGTGTTACATAAACGGATGTAAAACTCTGGTTTGCACATGCCCATGAGGACTTACTGTTCGGCCAGTCCACCCCAAACCGCACAGGGGCCACACGCAGAAGCAGATTTTTCCCCCTTTATTGATTAAGATATTACAAATGTGTCCTTATCCTCCCAATTACCCTCATCCCCCCAATCCTGCCCTCACCCTCACCCCCTGTTGTCCACATCCATCGCTTATGCTTATATGCATGCATACAAGTCCTTTGGTTGATCTCTCTCCCTCACCTCCACCCTCCCCTATCTTCCCTCTGAGTTTTGAGCATCTGATCGATACTTCTCTGTCTCTACATCTGTTTTTGTTCATCGGTTTATGTTGTTCATTATAATCCACAAATGAGTGAGAGCATGTGATACTTATCTTTCTCTGACTGACTTATTTCACTTAGCATAATGCTCTCCAGCTCCATCCATGCTGTTGCAAATGGTAGGAGTTCCTTCCTTTTTACAGCAGCATAGTATTCCATTGTGTAGATGTGCCAAAGTTTTTTAAGCCACTCATCTGCTGATGGGCACTTAGGCTGTTTACAAATCTTAGCTATGGTAAATTGTGCTGCTATGCAATGTCATATCTGATAAGGGCTTAATCTCCAAAATTTATAGGGAACTCATACAACTTAACAAAAAGAAGATAAACAATCCAATCAAAAAATGGGCAAAGGATCTAAATAGACACCTTTCAAAAGAGGACATTCAGAAAGCCAAGAGACATATGAAAACATGCTCAAAGTCACTAATCATCCGAGAGATGCAAATCAAAACAACAATGAGGTACCATCTCACACCTGTCAGAATGGCCATCATCAACAAATCAACAAACGACAAGTGCTGGAGAGGATGTGGAGAAAAAGGAACACTTGTGCACTGCTGGTGGGAATGCAGACTGGTGCAGCCACTATGGAAGGCAGTATGGAGGTTCCTCAAAAAATTGGAAATGGAACTCCCATTTGACCCTGTGATCCCACTTCTAGGAATATATCCCAAGAAACCAGAAACACCAATCAGAAAGGATATATGCACCCAGATGTTCATAGCAGCACAATTCACCATAGCTAAGATGTGGAAACAGCCTAAGTGCCCATCAGTAGATGAATGGATTAGAAAACTGTGGTACAGCTACACGATGGAATACTATGCTGCTGTTAAAAAGAAGGAACTCTTACCATTTGCAACAGCATGGATGGAACTGGAGAGCATTATGCTAAGTGAAACAAGCCAGTCAATGAAGGAAAAATACCACATGATCTCACTCTTTCATGGATAATTAAGACCATTACAAACTTTTGAACAATAATAAATACAGTGGCAGAGCTGCCTCAAACCGATTGTCGGACTGCAGTGGGAAGGCCAGGGAGGGTTGGGGGACAGGAGGGAGGGGAGTAAGAGATCAACCGAAGGACTTGTATGCATCCATATAACCATAACTAATGGACATAAGACACTGGGGGGTAAGGGAGGGCAGGGGCTTGTCAAGGGTGGGGGGGAAAAAAGGTCACATATGTAATACCCTTTGTAATACTTTAAGCAATAAAAAAAAAATTGTGCTGCTATGAACATAGGGGTGCATATATCCTTTGATTGGTGTTTCTGGTTTCTTGGGATATATTCCTAGAAGTGGGATCACTGGGTCAAATGGAAGTTCCATTTTTAGTTTTTTGAGGAACTCCATACTGTTCTCCACAGTGGCTGCACCAGTTTGCATTCCCACCAGCAGTGAACGAGGGTTCCTTTTTCTCCACATCCACGCCAGCATTTGTCATTTGTAGATTTTTTGATGATAGCCATTCTGACAGGTGTGAGGTGGTACCTCACTGTCGTTTTGATTTGCATCTCTCAGATGATTAGTGACTTTGAGCATGTTTTCATCTCTCACCTCTTTCAAAAAGTGTCTATTTAGGTCCGTTTGCCCATTTTTTGATTGGGTTATCTTCTTTTTTGTTAAGTTGTATGAGTTCCCTGTAAATGTTGGAGATTAAATCTTTATCAGAGATATCATTGGCAAATATGTTCTCCCATGCAGTGGGTTTTCTTGTTGTTTTGCTGATGGTTTCTTTTGCTGTGCAGAAGCTTTTTATTTTGATATAGTCCCATTTGTTTATTGTCCCTTTAGTTTCCATTGCCCTAGGGGCTGTGTCAGTGAAGAAATTCCTTTGGCATATATCTGAGATTTTGCTACCTGTGGATTCCTCTAATATTTTTATGGTTTCCCGTCTTACGTTTAAGTCCTTTATCCATTTTGAGTTGATTTTTGTGTATGGTGTAAGTTGGTGGTCTAGTTTCATTTTTTTTTGCACGTGTCTGACCAAATTTCCCAGCACCATTTATTGAAGAGACTGCCTTGACCCCATTGTACGTTCTTGCCTCCTTTGTCAAATATTAATTGAGAATAGTGGTTTGGGTCGATTTCTGGGTTCTCTATTCTATTCCATTGGTCTATGTATCTGTTCTTGTGCCAGTACCAGGCCGTTTTGAGAACAGTGGCTTTGTAATATAGCTTGATATCTGGTATTGAGATCCCTCCTACTTTGTTCTTCTTTCTCAGGATCCCAGCAGCTATTCGGGGTTGTTGTTTTTTAATTCCAGATGAATTTTTGGAGAATTCTTTCTAGATCTGTGAAATATGCTGTTGATATTTTAATGGGGAGTACATTGAATCTATAGATTGCTTTGGGTAGTATGGACATTTTGATGATGTTGATTCTACCAATCCATGAACACGGTATGTTCTTCCATCTGTTTATGTCTTCCTCTATCTCTTTTTTCAATGTCCTGTAGTTTTCTGGGTAGAGGTATTTTACCTCTTTAGTTAAGTTTATTCCTAGATATCTTAATTTTTTTTTTGGTGCAATGGTAAATAGGATTTTTTTTTTTAATTTCTCACTCTGTGAGTTCACTATTGGCATATAAAAATGCCATAGATTTCTTGGCATTAATTTTGTATCCTGCTACATTGCCGAATTCATTTATTATGTCTAATAATTTTTTGATGGAGTCTTTAGGGTCTTCTAAGTACAGTATCATGTCATCTGCGAATAATGACAACTTTACTTCTTCTTTTCCAATTTGGATGCCTTTTATTTCTTCTTCTTGTCTGATCGCTTTGGCTAGCACTTCTAGTACTATGTCAAACAGGAGTGGTGAAAGTGGGCATCCCTGTCTTGTTCCTGTTCTTAAGGGAAATTGTTTTAGTTTTTTTTCCATTGAGTATGATGTTGGCTGTAGGTTTATCATATAAGGCTTTTATTATGTTGAGGTATGATCCCTCTATTCCCACTTTGCTGAGCATTTTTATCAGAAAAGGGTGTTGGACTTTGTCAAATGCCTTTTCTGCATCAATCGATATGATTATGTGATTTTTGTCTCTCAATTTGTTTACGTGATGTATCACATTTATTGATTTGCGGATATTATAACAGCCTTGCATTCCTGGGATAAATCTCACTTGGTCATGGTGTATGATCTTTCTAATGTAATGCTGGATCCAGTTTGCTAGAATTTTGTTGAGGATTTTAGCATCTATGTTCATCAGGGATATTGGCCTGTAATTCTCTTTCTTTGTGGTGTCTTTATCTGATTTTGGGATTAGGGTAATGCTGGCTTCATAGAAAGAGCTTGGAAGTGTGCCCTCCTCTTGAATTTTTTGGAATAGTCTGAGGATTGGCTTTAGTTCTTCTTTGAATGTTCGGTATAACTCCCCTGTGAAGCCATCTGGTCCAGGACTTTTGTTTGCTGGAAGCTTTTTGATTACTGTTTCAATTTCATCAGTAGTTATTGGCCTATTCAGGTTTTTTTATTCTTCCTGATTGAGTTTTGGACGCTTGTATTTTTCTAGGAATGTATCCATTTCGTCGAGGTTGTCCAGTTTGTTGGGAGTAGAGTTGTTCGTAGTATTTTTTGACAATCCTTTGTATATCTGTAGGGTCAGTTGTTACTTCACCTCTTTCATTTCTGATTTTCTTTATTTGGGTCCTCTCTCTTTGTTTGTTGGTGAGCCTGGCAAGAGGTTCATCAATCTTGTTAATCCTTTCAAATAACCAGCTCTTGGTTTCACTGATATTTTGTGTTGTATTTTTGGTCTCTCTGTCGTTTATTTCTGCTCTGATCGTTATTATTTCCTTCCTTCTGGATACTGTGCACTTTTCTTGTTGCTCTCTTTTTAACTCTTTGAGTTGTATGGTTAGATCATTTATTACCAGTTTTTCTTGTTTTTTTGAGGTCGGCCTGTAGAGCTATGAACTTCCCTCTCAGGACTGCTTTCATTGTGTCCCATAGATTTTGGGATGTTGTGTTTTCATTGTCATTTGTTTCCAGGATCCTTTTTATTTCTTCTTTGATCTCTCTGGTAACCCAGTCATTGTTTAATAGCATGCTATTTAGCCTCCAAGTGTTTGATTTTTTTTTCAATGTTTTTATTGTAGTTGATTTCTAGTTTTATGCCATTGTGATCTGAGAAGATGCTTGTTATGATTTCTATTCTCTTGAATTTGAAGAGACTTTGCCTGTGTCCTAATATATGGTCTATCTTTGAAAATGTCCCATGTGCACTGGAGAAGAATGTATATTCTGTAGCTTTGGGGTGAAATATTCTGAAGATGTCAATTAAGTCCATCTGATCTAGTGAGTCATTTAGGATTGCTATTTCTTTGCTGATTTTTTGTTTAGAGGACTTATCCAGTGGTGTCAGTGGGGTATTAAAGTCCCCTACTATGACTGTATTGCTATCAATCTCTCCTTTGATATCTTCCAGAAGTTGTTTTATGTATTTGGGTGCTCCTGTATTGGGTGCATGTATGTTTACCAGAGTTATATCTTCTTGTTGAAATGCTCTCTTTAGTATTATGTAGTGGCCTTCCTTATCTCTTGTTATGGCCTTTACTTTGAAGTCTATTTTGTCAGATATAAGTATCGCAACCCCAGCTTTTTTCTCATTTCCATTTGCCTGAAAAAAATTTTTCCATCCCTTCACTCTCTGTGTAAATCCTTTGTTCTGAGGTGGGTCTCTTGCAGACAGCAAATATATGGGTCATGTTTTTTTATCCATTCAGCTACCCTGTGTCTTTTGATTGGAGCATTTAATCCATTTACATTTAATGTTATTATTGAAAAGTACTTGTTTGTGGTCATTTTTATTCTTAATGTTTGTGTTTCTTCTTGTCTTTCTGTTTCTCCTTTTTACAGCAGTCCCTTTAGTATTTCTTGCATTGCTGGCTTGGTGGTAATAAACTCTCTTAGCCCTTTTTTGTCTGTGAAGCTCCTGATTCCACCTTCAATTCTGAATGATAGCCTTGCTGGGTATAGTATTCTTGGATTCATTCCCTTGCTTTGCATCACTTTGTATATTTCATTCCATTCCCTTCTTGCCTGGTGTGTTTCTGTTGATAAGTCAGCTGATATTCTAATAGGAGATCCTTTGTAGGTAACTTTCTGTCTCTCTCTGGCAACCTTTAAGATTCTTACTTTGTTGTTGGTGTTTGCCAATTTAATTATGATGTGCCTTGGTGTTGGTCTTTTGAGGTTCATCTTGTTTGGCACTCTATGTGCTTCTTGGACTTGTGTAGTTATTTTCTTGCCAGTATCAGGGAAGTTTTCTGTCGTTATTTCTTCAAACGGGTTTTCTATTCCTTGCTTCTCCTCCTTTCCTTCTGGTACTCCTATTACACGAATGTTGTTTCGTTTTGTGTTATCCCAAAGCTCCCTTAGGCTCTCCTCTTGCTTTTTAAGTTTTTTTTTTCCAGTTACTCCTGTGTTTGTGTGTTTTTTCCTACCTTGTCTTCTAATTCGCTGATGCAGTCCTCAGCCTCTTCTAGTCTGCTTTTTAAGCCTTCCATTGTGTTCTTTATTGCAGCTATGTCGTTCTTCATTTCCTCTTGGTTCCTTTTCATGTTGGTGACATTCTCATTCAGCTCCTTATAATTCTCATTGAGTTGTGTGTATTTGTCACCCAGCTGTTTGAGCATCCTTATAACTATTACTCTGAATTCTTTCTCTGGTAAGTTAGTAGCCTCAATTTCATTTAACTCCCTTTCTGGTGATTTCTCTTTTTCTTTCCTTTGTGGGTTGCTTTTTTGTCTTCCCATGTTTTGCTGTAATGTTTTAATTGTAGCTCCGATTGCTTTGCTACCCAGTTTCTTTTGGGTATGGTGCTACTGGTGTGACTTCTCAGGTCTCCTGGGCTTGGTAGTCTAGTGTAGCTCCCTACTTGAGCTATTTGGGTTCTCTTGATGTAGGCCTACGAGCTGGAAAGGTGCAAATGAGGTGTCTAGAAGTCAGCAGCCATGGAGGGGGTGTCTCAATTTTTGCTGTCTTGTGCCCTTGGTTGAAATCATGCATGCCCAGCGGGGACTCACAATGGCACCCAGGAACAGTCTGTTGGGGTGGTGGGGCTCCGGAGGCCTGCGATCTGGAAAGGCGTGACTGTGGTGTCCAGAGTTCTGTAGTTGTGGGGTGGGCAGACTCAGCTTTTGCTGCTGCCTCCATGGTTCAATACACGCAATCCCAGCGGCAGTTCACAGGGGCACCTATAATGTGTTTGCCAGCAGGGTGTACTGACACACTCTGAAGGACCCTGGCACTGAAGCCACTGGATTGCAGTGTCTGTGAGCAGGTATCCCAGAAGAGGGAATTCAGCATTTCTACAGCCCAGCAGTGCCTCCCTGTTTGTTTAAGTGCGTGTCCAGCGGGGCTCACAGCGGCGCCCCAGGGCTGTCTGTGGAGCGGTGGTCTTGGGAGACCTGCACGCTGGAAAAGGATGCAATTGTAGTCTCCAGAGTTCTGCAGCTGTGGGGTGGGGAACTTCAGTTTTTGCTGATGCACCTGTGGTGGATAGGCGTGTGTTCCCAGTGGTGGCACACAGGAGCACCCGCAGTGAGTATGCTAGCGCAGGCGCACTGAAGCACTCTGAAGGGCCCTGGAATGCTTAATCGAGGTGTCTTTGGGCAGGTATCCAGGATGGGTGAATTCAGAATTTCTACTGCCCAGGGGAGTGTGTCCCTATTAGTCCAAGATTGGACCCAGCAGAGGCTCACTGCGGCATCCCAAAGTGCCCTGTGTATAGATGGGTTCAGGGGGAGTGAGCAACTGTGACAGTGCAGTTCGCCGGCCCTGAGCTCTGACGCACTCTGAGGGGCCCTGGCACTGAAGGGCCCTGGTGCTGAAATTGCACTGCTGGGTATGTGTGGACAGTTATTCAGGCAGAAGGAATTCAGAATTTCTACTGGGGGGCAGTGCACCTGTGTCTGTACAAAATCACACCCAGTTGGGGCTCACAGTGACTCCTAAGAGAAGTCTATGGAGTGGTGTGCCTGGGAGACCTAAGCGCTGGAGACACCTGAATGCGGAGGTCTGCCGCTGGGGAGGGGGAGGCTGCACTTACTGCTGCGGGCACAGTGCACCTTTGGAGGTGGAGATCCCAGGGTCTGCGAGTCTGCGGGTGGGCAGCAGGATTTTGGCTGGAGCGGCTGCCAGGTCGCTGGCAGTATCCAAGGCCTGTCTGGGTGGTGGTGCTGATGAGTTCCTAGAAGAGGCCGCTCTCCCCTTTAAGATGGCGTGGGCTCCGTCAGAAGCAGATTCTTACACCATCACAGGGATATGAGCCAACTCACAAAGGGAGACCCTGAGCACTGTGGTACTGGGACAGTCAAGAGTGCTTTATAGGCAGTGGCCAGGTGGCTCAGTTGGTTGGAGCATCATCCCATATGCCAAAAAGGTTATGGGATCTATCCCAGGTCAGGGCACATACAGGAGGCAACCAATCCATGTTTCTCTCTCACATTGATGGCCCCTCCCCCCCCGCAACTTCCCCTCTCTCTAAAAATCAATTTAAAAAAGCATATCCTTGGGTGAGGTTTAAAAAAAGTGCTTTATAAAATGTGGGGTCCAAATGATGTCATCAAGGTATCAAGGACAGGTGGCAAGATCCCAGAAGGATGGATCGCAACTTGGAAAAATTATTCACCTGCTCTGCCTCACCCCTGTCTCCCTGTCCCCTTCCCCCGTGCCAGCTCTGGGGAAAGCTGGGGCACAAGGAAACATGCTCCAGGGACAGCCAGCATCTTGGCTGGGTCTGACACCCGAGGGAAAGTGGGACACAGAGAGGGGGGTGCCTACCTGATAATGAAAAAACCCTAAATGAAAAGAAATAATATATTCCATGTTCCCCACTTCTGAAGTTTCACTGGATGTCCCCAAATTCACCTCTGTAGTTGTGGGGGCTCAGGCAAGCCCCAAGTGCTTCTCTATGCTTCAATGTGTATGTTGCACCTACACAGCAGGAGTGTGCTTATAAGGACTAAATGAGGAAATTACAGGTGAGATGTCTGGCGCAATGCCTCCCACATAGAAGAACCAGACAGACCACAGCCACTCTCAGAATACAGTGCAGGATTGGAAAGTGGAGGCCCACACGGGTCACGGGTGGGGTTCTCATCCTTCTCGTTAAAACACATTCATTCCCCCATCCTCCCGCCAACTGTCAGATGTCATCTTTTCCTACCTTCTCTCCTTTGGACAAAAATGTCCCTAATGTTCATTTATACTAATATGTAAAGGACAAATAAAAGCTAATTTAGGTATAATGATTCTCTTCAATAGGCAGGTATTAGGTATCTACTGTGGCAGGCCAAGGGACAAAGATGCAAAAAAAAACAGATGCTCCCGCCCCCAAGGAGCTGCCAGTCGAGTAGGGCAGATAGAAAAATGAACAGATAATGACCGCTCCACGAGAGGACAGCCATAAATGGGGCAGGCACCAGGTACACCTGGAGGCAGAGAGGGCACCAGATGCCACATAATCCAGGTAAGCCCCTGATGCACAGCTTGTAGGTAGCCTGCCACCCACCCACCCCCAGAACTGACTGGAAGAGCACAGCTCACTTCCCTGCCCCCAACACCACTGTGCAAGTAGCAGCCTCTGTGCCACCTTGCACTGAGAAGGGCTGACCTTGATCAGATTTGTCAACCTCATCATAGCTCCTGGCAGATGGCCAGAGGTGACATTCCACAGGAAACATTTGCCAGGCCCCTGGCTGAGGAGTGAGCACAGGCGCTGAGGTGCGGAGCTGCAGGCTCTGCTGCAGTGATGGGCAGCAAGATGGAGGAGGCAGCGCTCAGTGGCTGCTCATGTTCACAGCTCCCACTGGGGTGCCCCTGACTTCACACCTTCCCCTGATGCAGAAGAAAAGCCACAGAGGAAACAGGCCAGCTCGGCCATGGCAAGGACCTCTCACCTGTCATACACGACTCCACTAATTGGAGGCAGCCAGTGGATGGTGAGGGATGTGTTGGTCTGCCCGATGACCATGGGTGGGATGGGAATGGGGGTGGGCTTTCGGCTTTGACTCCATTGTTGATACACAAGGTCCAAATAGCAATGCATTCGGGCCACTTGGTTAGGGGTGAAGCTGTCAGTGCAGTCATCATCTGTGGGGACAAAAAAAGGAACGGGGAGATGGAGGTGTTAGCCTGCAAAGTCCACCTTGGTGGGACAAGTTCTGCCTCGCTCACACCTGTGTCACCAGCCCCTTACACAACACCCCATACTTCTTAGGCTCCATAAACACCTGTTAAATGGATAAATGTATTCTGTTCCAGAAAGTGTCTATGCTGGAAATGGGAAAGAGAAGACAGAGAATAGCACTTGCTGTATCTAAACCTGGCCATTACCTTGATATTGGGTTGGGCCAGGTGGGCCCAGGGGTCCAGGGCTGCTCTAAGCTGATGGCTGCCTATTCGGGGATCCACAAGATGGCAGTGTTTTCAGCATATGGCCTTTTTATTCAGGAACATTTGTGGAGTTGCAGTCACCTGCTCCATTCCCAGTGACTTTGGCCAGAGTTAGTGAGTATTCAGTGGAGATATTCAAGGGGAGACAGAGCCTAATGTCAAGGAGGCAGCAGGACTGGAACTGTAGTCCCCACCTCACTTTCAGAGCTGGCAAAATCTCCCATGTGTGTGTTGTTGTTTTTTCCAGCAATAGAAAGGGAGTTATCTTAGTTTCAGGGCCTTTTTACATAAGAGCACACAAGTTAAACACTCACCCCTGCTGCTTCTTTTAACAAAAAATATTTTTATTGCTTTTTGGAGAGAAAGGTGGAGGGAGAGAGAGAAACATTAATGTGAGAGCACAACATCGATCAGCTGTCTCCTGCACACCCCCACCTGGGGATCAAGCCAACAAGCAGGGCATGTGCCCTGACTGGGAATCAAATAAGCAACCCTTTGGTGTACAGGATGATGCCCAACCAACCTAGCCACACTGGCCAGGGCTGCACCCTGCTTCTTAGATGTTTCCTCTGCCCACTTGAAAAGCGGGACTTAAACAGCTCTGCCCTCTGCAGCCCACTGTCCGGTTGCTCTGCCCTGGTAAGGACCACTGTGACATTGTTGGGGGAAGAAGGGAGGCTGGTTGTTATGAATGTGATGCACCAGAATTATACACTGAAATGAGACTTGGATAAAAGTTTATTGATCGGCAACAGACAGGACCAGCTCACCACCCCTTCTTCCCTCCAAAGGCATAGCAGGGTTCTATGGTTGATTTATTTTTATTTTTTGGATAGTTCTAGAATTTATCACCAAACAAGTCCATGGAACTTACAGAAAAATTACCTCCTTCCTTCAATATTGGAATAGGTCATTAAATCAAACCTGTCCTTAATTTTAGTAATAAATGATAAATTTGAGTCCATTATCAGGAGTAATACTATGACCAGTATTACTTTTGGCCAGAAATGAGGAAGGTGTCAAGGGACAAGGAAGAAGTATAATCCAGGATAATAAGACCAGACATTACATTTTGTTCCCAAGGCCAGGAAAGTATCATTTTTTAAATGAAATGGCATAATTTGGGGGAGGGAGGTAATCAGTACTTGGCTAGTGTTGGAAGAAAAGAATCTGATACTTTAAAATAACATAAAATGAAAAGATATCCTGAGCTTAAAATTAATGAAGGCCATTTTCTTGACCAACTTCAAAAATAGTACAAAGAACCACCTTAACCCAGAAACCTCCTCCCCATCACTATTAGATTCTTTCAAAGTAAATGCCTAAGAACATGGATAAGAACAGGAATATTCAGGTTGCAGAAATCAAAGGCAGCTCAAGAAAGCTCGTGGTTTGGCCCCTTTTTCCAAATGTCCCATGTAGAAGTGTGTTTTTCTTTTCATCTCCAGTGACAGAAAATCTAGTCAATGAGATCCCTACATATCTCAAAATTTCTGTAAGTTCTTCAAAGACATGAAGAAAAGAGTATCCCATGATAAATATACTTCAATGCTTGGGCATAAATGACTGCCTGAAAATCCTCTCCACCTCCTGCATGTCCACCCTCCCAGCCCCCATACTCCCCACATCATCTTCATTAAAAGCAAGCACATTGAGACTGTGATACCTGTGTAGCTCATATAGTTGCTGAACGGAGCCCCCAGAAAGTGGGTAAAGCCGCAGGTGTCGTTGGTAGGCTCCGGGTCCTGGCACAGCTTACTCTTGGGAGTGGGCGCAGTGTCGGCACAGAGGTCTCCTGTGTCCATGGAGGGCACTGTCTCCCTGCAGGGGTCATCGCAGGATTCTCTTTCACTGACCCCTCTGAAGACATGGTAGAGTCCCAGGACATGTCCCACCTCATGGACCATGGTGTTGGTATGACCAGGCATCCCGTAATAGGCCGGGTTGAGGACAACGCCACCTGTAGTAGAAGGTTTGGAAAACATCTCTGAGCATGTAAGGAATGGCAGTCCTCTAATTTTTAGTTATGTCTTCTCATAAATTAGCAAGTGTTCAATGTCAGCCTCTAAAGCAGGGGTGGGGAACCTTTTCCTGCCAAGGGCCATTCAGATATTTATAACATCATTTGCGGGCCATACAAAATTATCAACTTAAAAATTAGCCTGCGTAACACTCTTAATGCACAATCCCCAAACAGGAGAATATAGATTTAACAAGACAGCGCTTAAATTCTAATGAAAAAACGTAAGTCTTTTAACACACTTACTGATAATATTTTTTATTCCAGAGAGATGAGTCTTCTTCCCCAAATCATCTGCATGCAATACATAGTAATGAGCTTGGCTACCATATGTGTGTTAGATAGAATGTTGCATATGCTAATTTAGGAGGCAGTGCTTTGTGCAACAATACACATTAAGGAAAATCCCGAGGTCCTGTGCCTCTTACAGTAATTCTGCCCATGAGTCTGAGTTTAGGTAGCCACAATGGACTGGAACTTAAGGAAATGGAATGCAATCCCGTTAACTCGCTATAGGACCATGGCTCTGCCCTTGGACCTTCTCTTGTCTCTCCATCTACACAATGAGGGGCTAGCAGGGCTCATCCCTAGGCTCCCTTCCTGTTCTCACCCAGGGCCGTTAAGAGCTAACATGCAGGACTGCATGTGACCATCATAAATACCATGTGAAGAAATGTGTGCTACCATGAACTGTCACCACCTCGGCCTTGTAATTTTTGTTCCAAGACTCCCATGTCCCTGGAGCTGGTGGTGAAGGGAAAGAGCTGGGAAGGAACAGTGCAGACATTCTGCTCTCAGATCTGCCCTGGGTTTTCCCAGGAGCCAGATTCACTGCCTAGTAATCCTCGTGGCCTTCTCGCTACCACGTTGTCCCCTCCTTCCTCTCTCCTATGGGATCAGGCCGAAACTGGCTCTCTGACATCCCCTGAGGGGTCCCAGATTGCAAGAGGGTGCAGGCCAGGCTGAAGGACCCCACCTGTACACGAGATCGGGGCCAGGGAGGGACATGGGAGGTTGGGCAGCCGGGGATGGACCATGGGAGGGCTCCAGGACATGTCTGGCCCTTCTCGCTCAGTCCCAATGGGCCAGACCTCAGCAGCAAGTTAACCTACCAATCAGAGCATCTGCCCCCTGGTGGTCAGTGCATGTCATAGCGAGCAGTTGAGCAGCCTTAGCATATTATTAGCATATTACTCTTCAATTGGTTGAACAGATGACCGGATGAACGGACACTTAGCATATCAGGCTTTTATTATATAGGATTAGAGGAATGGGTCCTAGTCATACACACACACACACACATGCATTTCATGCCAAAGTCTATGTGAAGCATAAAGGCTTGCTGTCCAAAATCTAAAGACAAATGTGAGCACTTCTTTTCATGAGGAAGGAACAAGACATGGTAAATAATAAATAAAAACTGAGTCCGCCAAATGGTCGGACCAGAGAGGGTCTGAGGACCTGAGAATCCCACTTTTCGGGGGCCTGTGCACTCCTTTCCCAGGAACTTCATAGGAATAATGAAATGACAGTACAATTGCTACTTTCCAGGACTATTCTATATTAATATTCAAACCAACCAGCATCACCTCTGATGCTGCTATACTTTCTCCCATTTTCATTGCCAGCAACATAGTCATGCACTGAGGGTTACTGGAGGGTCCTTACGCCACCATTTGGAAGCCTCTCTCGCATGGGATAGTCTTTGGAGAGTGTCCAGGGCTCCTTTGACTGTGGACATGCGCTGGAAACATACTGACCCTTACCTTTGGGAATATTCCTTGAAAGCTCTCAAGGCTATTTCCTGATCTGTTCAATGGTAATAACAAGAGTTTCACTCTCAAAAGGTTATTATGAAGATTGAAGGAGTAATGTGGACAAAAAAGTAGTTTGCTTATTTTCTAGGACAAAGTAACTCATGGTGTGTACTGGACCATTTGTCAGTATTACTATAATTATATAATGCAGCTGGCCACACATGCTCATTTGCCCCACCCTTGTTGGCTTCCTCCTGACCACCTTCATTCATCAAGATAGCAGAAGCTAGAGTGTGACCACAAACAGGCAGACCTTCCAGAGTAAAACCAGGCATTGCCAGGCAAAGTAGACAAACATGCTTACACAAGGAGCTCTGATTTGCCTTTAAGCTGCTCAAGCTTGGTTTCCATGCCATTCTGATCCTGAGATCCACAGGCACCCAGAGACAGAAAAGACTTGGATAGAGTTTAAAATGAATCAGTGTGTCCACTCTCTTTATAGATAACATATGGGCATTCAAAAATTATTCACAGGAGCCTGAAATTAGTGATTGCAGGAGGAAAAGAAATGTTATAGGATTGGGACTAAGAGCTTAATTCTTCATAGACATTGCTGGTAGATTAGATGCATACAAGACACTCTTATTCTGTAGTGCCAACAATATTTTCCTTCCCACTTCTCTGGAGAATATATATATATATATATATATGCCTAAGTGACCATTTGATCATTCAGCCAGTAGCTATGACACACACTGACCACCAAGGGGAAGATGCTCAATGCACAAGCATGGAAACATGGAACAGACTGATGTATCTCAGAGGAATGGGGGGGGAGAGGGGAGGGCGGGAAGAGATTAACCAAAGATCTTATATGCCTACTAGAGGCCCGGTGCACAGATTCGTGCACCAGTGGGATCCCTCAGCCTGGCCTGCAGGGACTGAGCTGAAACCCACAGTCTGACATCCCCTGAGGGGGGTCCCGGATTGTGAGAGGGCACAGGCCAGGCCAAAGGACCCCACCAGTGCACAAATCCATGCACCAGGCCTCTAGTATTCAATGTTTGAATATTCCTATATTCAAAATCACTGTTCATTTTTGTTTCTCCTCATCTTGGAAGATTAAAACATAGATGAGGGATAAAATATGGTGTTAACATGGAGGACAGGATCCCCTCCTTTGTAATAGAATCCCTTCCTTTGTGCTCTCTGCTCCAACCTGCTACATTGAAATAGAAAGTAGAAAGACATGCCAAAATATGGGTTCAACCATACCTTGGCCCCTCAATCTTCACTCTGAGACACTGTCAGACTCTCTCTGCCTTTGTTCACCTCCCCAACACCTGTCCAGCAAGGCTGTCTATGGACAAGACCAAAAGTACCTAAGAAGGGAAAACTAAGAAGCAATAGTATAAATAGAAGAGTAACAATTTGGAAATACTAGTATTTCACCTCAATTGTTCCTTGCTCCCCCTCACCCCCTTACTCTACTGCCAGTTCTAGAAGCCAGATTCTCCTCATTCATCCACTGCCTCACTAAGAAATACAGAACAGAGTGAAATGCAAGGAAAGGAGTTCTTTTCTAGCTGTGATGATTCCAAAGTCTATGCCATTTGGGCCATGAGAGGCCTCCATGGTTTTGCCAGCATGGTGGATGAATGGAGGATATAGTGAGCTTTGTCTCACATTAGCAATGTCACCACTACATCTCAACCTAGAAAAGATTCTCCTAATCTGGAGGAAAAGAAAAGAAATAAAAGGAAAATAATGGGAATGTATGGATGATGGTGGGTCCAGATTAAGTAGAACCTTCCAAGGCTCTGGTAAAAAGATAAAGATTCAAAATAGTGCATGTGGCCTGACGGTGGGGGATCTTACCTCCTTCTAGTGATGGATTCCTGGGTGCTTGGTCTCAGTATAGAGAAGAATGGCTGACCAGTGGATCTTATGGGGAAGGGTGACAGAAAGACCCCCAGGGACTCCCTGAAGGTGGGACCCTGATGGGAACAAGGGTTATCTCAGGTGCCAGCCTCTCCTGATGACTGAACATAAAATGGCCTTGGCATCTGTAAGCCATCTACACATTAGATACAGCCCCAGGCAAAACAAACTCAACTACTAGTAAGAGTAAATCTCTACCACTCAAAAACATAGGGTTCAAAATAGAAATTAAGTTCAATTATAGAAGAATAATTAAGAATTTCATTTCTTGCATATCTGAATATATACACTGGGACTTGAACAGTGCCACTGACTGTACATAGAACGTAATATGGATGGGGCTTCCTCAATTTAGCAACTGGTGGCCATGTGTGACACAGCTGTTGCTTAATGAACTGCCAATGGAGCACGCTTCCTTAGAAGACCTTTCAGCCTTGATTATCAGGGACAAGCTAACATAGTGAGACAGGGTTGTTGTGTAGTAATGGGAAGAAAAGAGAGGGAAGCTGCTGATTAAACGATGAAATCTAAGTAGCAGACAGCCAAGCTCCCAAAGTGATGCTGTATTAGCAGCTTCCAACTGGCTTTTCCCAGCTTTATCCCAAGACAGACAGAGCTGCATGTGGTGAAGAAAATGATTCCCAAAGCCATTTCCATTAAACACAAACTCTCTCTCACACACACACACACACACACACACACTCTCTCTCTCTCTCTCTCTCTCTCTCTCTCTCTCTCTCTCTCTCTCTGGCAGTTTGAGAAAAGAACACAAGTGGAAATGACTTTAAAATAGTTCTGTAAAACTTTTAGGGCTGAATATTATATGCCCATAAAACATGGAGATTGAGGGCTGGTCTGCAGGTGCCTACATAATTACTTCCAGTTACTGGCTAAAAACACTCCTTAAAATACACTTTTCACCACGAAGGGACAAAGATATCAAAGTGTGGCTGGGGGTCCAAGGAAGAAGCAAAGAACTGTAGAAGTGGACTGATATACATAGGGAGAGAAAGAAATGGAGCAAGTTTTTTTAAAAATCATGGGAGCTAGAAAACGCAGCACATTTTTAACAGAACCAGACCAGAAAACATTCATCTCCAAATCTTGAATTGGCTTCTTAGTTTTATAGCCTGTGGTCTCATTAGAAGGAAGTCCTTATTCTGGGCAAGACTAAACCAAGACAGGAATGTGTAGAGGATAAAGATTTTGCAATTTGGTGTCATTTTTTTCTTCTTTATACCCTTTTACCTATTCCTACCCACAACTGTCAAGCCCTTCAGGCTCTCCAGGTACTCCCACCTCATAGGAGGAAAGTAATCTGATTTTAAAAACTGAAGATGTTATTACTGAGGCATTGAAGATTTATGATGTAATTCTTTCCTTGCTCCTGAATAAGGGAAGTGCTTCAGACACACACACACACCACTGTATGCCAGAATTTCAGGCACTACAGAATATGCATTAAATTATTTTCTATAATTCATTTATTAACTTAGCATTTACTGAGCATCTATTCTGTGTCAGGCACTGTTCTGGGCACCAAGTAGTCAATGATTACTAGTTTAAAAGAAGAGATAAAGGTTATCTACGCTAATAAAAGAGAAACATGCACATTAACCATCCCTCCACGATGCCCACAAGCCATGCCCACCAGCCAATGAGTGAGTATGCAAATTAACCTGACAAAGATGGTGGGTTAATTTGCATACACAGGCAACAGGCAGCCAGGGGCGGGGCAGGTACTTCCCCCACATTGCCATGGCAACAATGGGGAAGTTCCAGCCACGCGGGCGCTTGCGCGCACACAGGTGCCAGGGAGCCGGGGGCGGGGTGGCACACGCAGAAGCCAGGGGAGGGGCCTGGAGTGCGTGTGCAGGTGCCAGCAGAGGTTCTCTCTCTGCGGCCGCTTTCGCATGCGCCTGTGCCTGCGCCAAAAGGCCTGTGTCCCCAGGACAGGTGTCCTCGGGAGCCAGGCCACCCTGAGCCTGTAGGCCCGTGCCTAGGCCTGGAGCGGCCAGGGTTCCGGAACCTGACAGACAGTGTACATCAGGCTGAAGGGACTCCCCCGCTACCCCTGTGCATGAATTTCGTGCACCGGGCCCCCAGTTGATATATAAATAATCACACATAAAGAAGCTTATTTATTCCACCTACTTATAAATGCATAAACCTACCTTTGGGACACCTCAATTTCAGGGCATGAAATTCATATCCTAGGGTAATTTTGTCCAAAATTTTCACTATCCAAGAGTGCTCACCCAAGTTCAAAACCCAAGTGCACCCGGGATAAACCCACTGACTGAATGCTGTCTTCTGACAATAAAATAATCTACAACAGCAGCCAGTGGGTGATTCCAAGACCAATCCCTGTCTTGTTCATGTCAGGTAGCCTGTCTCATTACTAATCCTACAATTCCTCCTATTTACATGGTGATCTCCAGTGTACATACCTCATTTATTCCTCATCTCCAGAAAGAATTCCTCTGCTTAGGCACCATAAAGAGACCCATGGATAAGGGACAGTATCTCCTTTGTGTGGCCCAACCACTTAATGGTAGTACACCAGCTCTTCCCTCTTTACCTCCTGTACACTCTTCCACCTCCTCCTCTGCTCGCTGCATCTGCACTCGCTGAAACAACCTGGCAGAGACTACCAAAGACTTTCCACTTGTCAAGTCTCTGGCTGCCTCAGCCCCTGAGACCTCACCCCCACTGTGCATGAATGTGGCACAATTGATGTAACACCCTAATCTCAATGGCAACCTCTTGGTTAGGAAGAAGTCAAGGCTTGTCCTGGGAGACCCCCTCCAAATTTCTGGGTGATGAAAAGGTATCCCACCCCTGAGCTCATCTCTGCTACTTCCACCTTGCCTGCCCCCTACTCAGCAGTTGCTTTGCCTTCCTCAGAGAGCTGTCCCTCCAGGATCACCCCAAGATGGCTGCTCTCCTTGGTCCCCTGGGCCCAGTGACATTCATAGACCCTGCCCGACAGCCACCCATCCCCACAAACTGCCACCCATCACTCACTCTTCGCTGGCTGGTAAGGAGACTCCCTTTGCTTCTTAGCAGCTGCTCTACCATTGTAAGCAGTTGGACCCCTAAGCACACTTTTTTTCTCTTTCAGGGAAAAAAACTTTTAGGGCTGAATGAGATGGGAGGGACACCTCTCTGGGGAAGGCAAAGCAACTGCCGAGATGGGAGGGACACCTCTCTGGGGAAGGCAAAGCAACTGCCGAGAAGGGGACGGGAAAGGTAGAAGCAGCAGAGATGAGCTCAGGGGTGGGATACCTTTTCATCACCCAGAAATTTGGAGGGGTCTCCTAGGACAAGCCTCGACTTCTTCCTAACCAAAGTCTCCAGGTTGGAAAGGAAGTGAGCAAACCCAGGAAGATCAACCACAGACACACAATGTTTGAAACGTTCTACACTGCCTCCGTTATTGCTGCTGCTACTAATGAAGCTAGCATTTCTGAGGCTGTGCTATGTGCCAGGTACTGTTCCTTATGCTTATTACCCCATTTTATGTATAAGAATACTAAGTCCCAGAGAGGCAACTTGCTCAAGAGCCAATTAGTTCCTATTTATGTGAAACCATATTCCACTCTATAATTAAAAGATTTTTTTCCCCCTACAAGGTCACATTATCTGAAATCATTTATAGATCCTGTATGTTTAAACCCCCTTTACAAGACAGGTTTAAGTTCCCTCCCACATGTCTCTTGGGTTCCATGCACACTGGGCATGTTGCTTGTGATCTTACCTGGATGTTGGAATGTTCTTGGGCAGGACAGACATTTTCTAGAACAATTAAGGAAGATGGTTGGCCCAGAACACACCTGAGTGTCTAACTCCGGTGCCAGAGAGTGACCGAGTCTCTTGTCTAACCTGGCCAGCGTGCCCAGGTGCTGAGTTCATCTCTGCGGCTCTGGTATTTGTGGGCCACAGGGCACTTTCTCAGACCTCTCTCTCCTTTGGTGGCTGGTATATCCCTAAGTCCTGCTCCTCCTCCTTCTTCTGTTTACATCCCTTCAGATGACCCCAAACTCAACATATCCAAAACTAAACCAGCTCCCCATTCACTCCTCCTTTTCCTATATTTTCTGCCTTGGCACCACCAACTACTCAGTCAAAAATAATTCTTCTCCCTCCCTCCAAAAACAAAGTTTCTCAGTACTTAGAGCTATAAATTTTTAAAAAGCAATATAACTAATGCTGAATCTTATCTTGTTACAACAATTGCTATTAATCATCCACAGACAAAAGAACTAATTTGGGGAGAAAAAGACACTCACCTCATTAAGATATGCATTTCCCATTTTGTTTACTAGTCATCAATCAACACTTCAAAATGTTGATTTTATCAATTTTGGACAAGTAACCGGTTCCAAAACCAGCTCAATTGAGGAGAAATTTTCAACAATTTAGAACTTATAATCAGTATTGATGTGAATATGTTATTTGTGTTGTTGTACCACAGTTTTGTTAGATGCTACCATTGAGGAAAAAGGGTAAAGGATTGGTGAAATCTATTTGTATTAATCCTACAACCACATGCAAATATACCATTGTATCAACATTTAAAAGTTTAGTGTAAAGAAGTATTAATGCAAAAAAAACTGTTTTATTCAAAATATGTTTTTAGCAGAGCAATGGGTGACCAACTGAGACTTTAAAAAAATAAGCATGTATATGCCCCATTAATATTAAGTTCTATAGGAGAAATGAAGTAGAAACACAAATTCAAAGAGAAAAACAATCAGTGAATAGTTCCCCAATGTTAAAGAAGTGCATGGCCACAAATTTTTTTAAATAAATGATAGTGATTATCCAATTGTTACATTACTGAGGATACATTTAGAAGAGTAGACTTAAAATTTATTTTTAAAATATCAAAAATTTATAATAGTATAGCAGAATTTATATTATTTTCTTCTATTGAAACATATGATTGAATGTTTAGATGTCACTCTTAGACTGTGTAAAGGGTACAGAGCTTTTTCAAAGTCTTTTAGGGGGTCCAAGAGAGCAAAAATAAATGTGAAGAGCACTGTTCTAGCCAATACATTCCATCTCTAAGTATGCCCAGGTTTTTAACAGCCCAAACCTTGGCACCTATGAGCCTACTCAGTCTGGAATGCCCTCTCATTGTCTGCCAAGCAAGGCTCTTTCAATTCTCCTCTTCAGCCTCAGCCCCTCTGGAAACTCATCCCAGGTGTTATGGGCATAACGTAGCACTTTCTCTACGGCTCCTGCCTGACCTCATGTGCGGTATCATCACACTGCACCCTACGTATGTGTTTACATGTCTGTCTCTCAGTTAAGCTGTGCAAACCATTAGGGTGAATTCCTTTACTGTCCTATCTCTGGTATTGCCATGAAACAGATTCAATAGGTTCTGGATGAATGAGTGAATGAATTACCATCATGCGCCTGGGATTAATAGTTTATAAATGATTTACCACTTAAATTAGTTTTCTGCCTTTAAAGATATATTTTCAATATAAGTGTTGAGCACTAAGGCTAAAGATACTCAAACCAATAAACATTAGGGGATCTCATACAATCATTTACTTATAAAAATTCTGCCCTGGATTACTAACAGGATTAAAAGTACAAAATTACACTAAATGGCAGAAATGGCATTAATGGCAAAAGAGGACCATAAATCACCTTGGTCTTTAGGATAGTCACTGAAGCCACTGGTGGTCAGAAGTAGGGTTCAATTTTCAAACTTTCGGCTACAGTATTTATCTGCTAGGTCACTCAGCTGACCCTCAAAATGCAGGAGTCTTATGTGTTGACACAAACACGTAATCTCAAGTCTTGAAAAGACTATTAAGAAAATCCTAGCCCTGCTGGTGTGGCTCAGTGGTTGAGCATCAACCTATGAACTGGAAGGTCAAGGTTCGATTCCTAGTCAGGGCATATCCCCGGGCTGCGGGCTCCATCCCCACAGGGGGGCGTGTAGGAGGCAGCTGATCAATGATTCTCATCATTGATGTTTTTATCTTTCTCTCTCCCTCTCCCTTCCTCTCTGAAATCAATAAAAATATGTGTGTTTTTTTAAAAAGAAACTCCTAAATGTCTTCCCCTATCATGTTATGCTGCTGCCTATATTGTTCTACACCTGGTTTAGGTCAAAAGAATTCCTTTGTTCAATCACAGTGATGATTGAACAAGAAGAAATAAGTATGAACAGGAGCCATTTCACATCGAACCAGACCTCTCAGCTGCTCAGGCTACTTCTGAAGATGACATTACATATCATGCTATAGGGGGACATGGCTGTAGAAATGTTTAAGAGCAAAACGTAAGTATCCCCAGCTTCTTTTGCAATTCATGATGAGTCAATAATTCATGAGATAATTCTGGAAACCATTTAAATTTAATACCTTCCCTCGTTTATTCATTCATCCCTTCATTCACTAAGCATTCACCGAGCACCTGTTATATGTCAAGTACTCTGCTTCTGCATAGAGGTCACAGATCTTATGCAGATTTCACAAGCTCTTACATGCACACGTGAGTGTGAGTGTGTGTGTGTGTGTGTGTGTGTGTGTGTGTGTAGCTCTACACAATTTTATCACAGGGATACCTTTGTATAACTACCACCACCAAAATCAAGGTACTGAACCCTGGCCTGGTAACTTAATTGGTTGGAGTGTCATCACATACACCAAAAGGTGGTAGGTTTGATTCCTGGTCAGGGCATATACCTAGGTTGTGGGTTCAATCCCTGGTCAGGACACATATGGGAGGCAACCGATTGATGTTTCTCTCTCACATCAATGTTTCTCTCTCTTCTCTCTCTCCCTTCCACTCACCCTCCCTCTCTCCCTCTCCATGACTCTCTAAACAAATCTATGGATGATGACTTAAAAAAAAGATACTGAACTGTTCCATCACCATTAAGATCACCCACCTGCTATCCTTTTGTCACACCCACACTCATACCCCGCCCCCCATCTCTACCCCATTCCTAACCCCTGGAAAGCACTAACTTGTTCTCTGTCTCTATAATTCTGTCACTGACAGAAAATTTTGAAACTACTATATAGATGGAATCATACAGCAGGTAACCTTGGGGATTTTTTCCCACCCAGCATAATACCCTTGAGAGCAATCTGAGTCATTCCACGCATGACTCCTTTGCTCCTTCTTGTTGCTGAATAGGATTCCATTGTACTATAGATGGACTACAGTTGGTGTAAAAAGTTAGCACTGAACGCACTTTTGTCATTTCCAGTTTGAAGCTATTACAAATAAAGCTGCTAGGACAACTGATATAAAAGCTTTTGACTTGGTATAAGTTTACATTTCTCTACAATCAGTGTCCAAGAGTCCACTGGCTGGAGCATAGGGTAGATGTTTGTTTAGTTTTATAAGAAACTGCCAAAGTATTCTGCAGAGTGGCTGTGCCATTTTACATTTCACCAGCAATGTAGGAGAGATCCAGTGTCCCTGCATCCTCACCAGCATCTAATACTGTCATTATTTTGAAAATTATTAAAGTATAGTTGGCATACAATATTTGTTAGTTTCAGGTGTCCGATACAGTAATTTGACATTTACATACCTCATGATGCTATCACCATGATAAGTCTAGTAGCTACCTGTCAGTGTGCAAATGTATTCCAGTAGTATCGACTCTATTCCCTGGGCTGTATCTTACATCCCCCCATGTTTTTTATTTTGGCCATGCTAATAAGTATGTAGTTACATCTCATGTGGTTTCAATTTGAATCTCCCTAATGGCTAATGATATTGAACATCTGTTCATGTGCTTATTTCCCATATGTATTTCCTCTCTGGTAAAATGTTTGTTCATGTCTTGCCCATTTTCTAACTGGAATGTCTGTTTTACTATTGAGTTTTGAGAGTTCTTTACATATTCTAGATACAAATCTTTTGTGAGATGTATGATGTGCAAATATTTCTTCCAAGTCTGATGTTTCTTTGTCTAAACAGAATCAGAAAAAAATTTTTAAATTTTGATGGAGTACAATTTATCAGTTATTATTTATATGGACTATGCTTTTGGTGTTATTTATAAGTTCACTCTTTCTTGTAGTCCTGCCCTGACGATTTTCTCCTATGTTTCCTTTTAAAGTTCTATGGTTTTATTTTTTATATTTAAATATTTAAATATCTGATCTATTTTGAGTTAATTTCTGTACAAGGTGTGAAATTCATATTAAGATTCCTTTTCTTCTGCCTGCGGATGTCCAATTGCTTCAACACCATTTGTGGAAAATACATATTGCCTATTAATGTCTGAAGTATATGTAAGAATATTACCTCCTTTATTCCTCATAGTGGTAATACATTCCTTCTCTCATATTTTTTTTTCTTGATCAGGGTTGGGGTTGGGGTTTTTTTTTCTTTCTTTCCAGGGGTTTATCAATCCTTTTCTCCTCCCTCTCCAAAAAAAACTTTTGGTTCTGTTAATTTTATTCTAATGAATGTTTACCTTCTATTTTATTTTTTTCTACTTTTGTTACTTCCTCTGGTTTTCATTCATTGGGTTTAACTGTTATGCCTCCAAGACATAGAATCAATCTTAATCCATGTCATCACCTTATTTACATCTAGATTATAGAGTTGGTCTAGAACATCCTGAGTATTTCCCTCTGTTTGCTCTAATACCTCTTACCTGTCCGAAGTAAAACATTTTGACAAATTCATATTTGGTCTCCACTTCACTTACCCAGGTGACTGATGGCTTCCTTATCCCAAGGCCAGGTGGCAGCACCTGCAAGGTCTTCCCTCACAGAGCTGGCAAAGTAGACATTGAGGAAGTGTGTGCTGTTGAGCTGCAGCGCCTCCTTCAGTTCCTTCACACTCATGTAGGCCCTACAGAACATGAGAGAGGGTCAGAGTCACACGGAGAGGTCAGCACTCAGAGAAGAGCACAGCCACACCTACTCAGACTCAGACACTCCCAGCCAGTGCCACTTTTAGAAGGGCAGGGAGGCAGAGACCAGGCTGTCATGAAGACATTTGGGATATTTATTCTAAGATCAATAATACCCCACATTGTTAGCACTCAGTATTTGATGTCATATTCAAGTCCCCACTCTACACCCAAATGATTTCTTCAAGATAAATCCAATGAGATTTATCCTAGTTCTTTGCCCTGAGATTTATCCCAGGCCATGGTAAAGGCCATCTAACTTTCAGTCCCAGCTTTCTTTGCATCACACTGCATGATCATTATTATGATCAGAAGACCAACTGAACCTTTATCTCAGTATATGCTTGTTCCCAGAAATTACATTTTTTTTTCCTTTTTTAAAAATATTTTTTTTATTGATTTCAGAGAGGAAGGGAGAGGGAGAGAGAGATATAAACATCAATGAGGAGAGAGAATTATTGATAGGCTGCCCCCCTGACACCCCACACTGGGGATCAAGCCGGCAACCCAGGCATATGCCCTGACCGGGAATCAAACCATGACCTCCTGATTCATAGGTGGATGCTGAGTCACACCGGCCAGGCTGCAACCAGACATTACTTTTTTAAAGGGAAATAGTGGCTAGGAAAGAAAGTGAAAGAGGAAAAAAAAAATGAGTGATAGGTACGAAGGGTGTCATAAAGCTACTGCAAAGAATATTAATTATATTTTTTTCTCTTTCTAGCCCCTTAATCATAGAAATTCTACTCCTACTACACTACCTTCTGATACCAAGTATCTTTATTGATGGTCTTAAAAGCACTAGGCAATATTATGTTTACACTTACAGAATCAACAGTCTATTAAAGACACATGCCCCATGGCCCATTAAAAAAGAAAAGGAAATAAGCATTTGATCTTTTTATAAGTTCATATATAGTCAAAGACCTTCATATTCCTGGCATCAGTGAAACTTAACACTTTACCACGAGCAGACAGAGCCTACCGTTCTCACTGAAGAGCTATTCTAAGAAGGAACAAGGAAACCAGAGTGCAGTGGCCCCAGGACTCACTGGATGCTTCCCACAGTGGCTGGCCATGGTCTGCACTCCAAAAAGGGGAATGTTCTCATCACAGCTTCAACTGAACAGACATTCCCTCAACCTAAGTTGGATCAAGCTCCACTGTTGCTATTCTGGTAATCTCCCAACCCAGAAGCTCATGTTAGGACAGCATGACCTTTCTTCTCTTACTTGCTCTATCTCCCAGCCACACTATTGATGCCATCTACTTATTGATACCTTATATAGGATATACTACCAAGGAGTACCCAAGAAATAGAGATCACAAAGATCAGATTTTTTAAAAGAGAAGGGTGTGTAGATATGTAGAGCTAAGACCATTGGTCGTAGTATAAGAGCTTTTCTTTCTTTAAATTTGACTGATTGATTGGAGAGAGAGAGAGAGAGAGAGAGAGAGAGAGAGAGAGAGAGAGAGAGGTATCTAGGTATCCATTAGGTGATTCCTGTATGTGCCCTGACCAGAGGGGCTCAAACCCACAACTTTGGGGTATTGGGATGATGCCAGGGCCCAAAGATTGTTTTAGTTTTCTTTGGAACAGAACCAAGAAGAGAAATAAAACATAAAAACAAAAATGATTTTGCTTTAGAATTAGAGGTTCTTGCGAGAAACAGGACTTGAAAAATACTTTCTTATTGAGTTATAATATCTTGGAAAAATAGTTCTCAGCCCCAAGAAATCATCCAGTTCCATGAGCTGATGCCAGATGTGATCAGAGGGATATTCCTTCTGCTGCCGTCCTGGAGACACAGTGTTTTTTGAACTGTTGCCTGGTTTTCCTTGAACATTAGTCACATCCTTGTTCCCTTTCTCCTCTATTAAAAATAATTACGATTTCCTGTCTTGATAAATTGATGGTTTGGAGCTATGATGACATCAAATAATTATTCGACATGGAGATGCCTCAATAGGCCAAGAGACAGGAGTAGAGAGGGGGCAGATGGGAGATGAGACAAGAGAAGAGAAAAGAAGAGAAATAGAAAAAGAAAGGAAAAAGAAAAGAAGAGCAGGAAGAACCAGAGATGGCCTATATGCAGTGCAGGGAACCATGGAATAAAAGTCATACCCTTCCCTGTCTCTATCCAGAACTCCCATTAACATTAGGAGTTGGTAACCTGACAATTCTCTCTCTTTCCCCCTCCCTCACTTTCCCAAATCGCCTGTCTCTGGTATGGTTTACTTGGGCTATATGTGTTTTTCTGGCTTTTATGTCTGCCATTTACCAGTCTTAGCCACCGACTTTCTGTCCTCCCACAACCCAGCAGCAGTTCCACTCATTTTCCTTGAGCATCCTCCAACAGGCCTCTTCCTCCATCACCAACCCCATTAACTGGTTCTACTCATCACCCTCTTCTCCTTGCCCATCCCTCCCTCCAACCATAAAGTATCCTTCCAGATGAGAGTGGTTATGTCATGCTGGTGGCAAAGTGGGTGTGGTTGCTCCAACTCCTGCACTCCATGGAAATATAGATAGAAGTCGGCAAGTCCAAGAGAGAGAATATATTTCAAAACATAGTTTAAACAGTCATTAATTGTATAGAAAAATGTATTATTTTGTTGGAAACAAGGATTTGTGTCCAGATGATTCTAGAAACCAAAGAAAGTAAAAATACAGATGCCAGTGTATCTGCTTTGTGTGTAGAATGTTTGCCTATTACAGCATGGGTACGCCATTTTAGGACTTACATCAAAGCCAATGAGGACAAACAGCTTAGCTTGACACTAATGTGGCCAGAATCTGGCTCAGACCTAGGATGGGGAAAGTGAATATGATCCATAAATTCAGAGCTTAACATTTTGCTTCCAAAATTATTTATTAAGAGATAGACTTGCTATCCGAAAGAACTTAATATTTATTCCATGGAAGGTAAAATAATATACATAAATGTTATAAAAAGCATAAGAGTCACAAAGTGACCATGTGAAACGAGAGATGAACTGCACGAATCTGCTTAATTCCTGCTGGGATCTCCCCTTCCTCATCCTCTCCACACACTAGACTGAAATACTCTCTGCACCCTTTTCCCTGAGGATTCAGACCAACCAAAGTGAAGCTGCATCTTTATTTTTGCAAAAATTGCCTCAGAAACAAGTTCCCCTTGAAGCTGACATCCCAAGTGGCTGTGCACACTGCTGCAGTCTCTTACTTCCGACAGGCCCCTGATAGATGCACACTTGCCTCACCAATATTATGACTGTGGTCCACTGGTTTGGGATAAAACCTTGCCCGGTGTCCAGTCCACCCTATTTTGTTGTCCCCCAGAATTGGTGCATTCATTTTAATTCCTGCCTTGCTCCCTGATCGCTGACCCCAGCCACACCACCATATCTAAGTGCACGCAATGAACTCCAATTCTGGCTTTGTTTCTGACCAAGTAAAATAAAAGGTTAGAAAAGGTGCCTCTTTGTGCTCTAGTTTAATATTCAGTTGATTAACTCTTTTATAGACTGAAAGAAATAATCTGATAATAAAGCTAGAAAGAGGAAAAAAGATATTGAGCTTCTGAAAGAAGCTGAACCATTTAACCAGTATTAAAAACTGGCATGTGAAAAACAAGACACAAAGGATACACGCATGCCCTGAAACTGGAACCCGCAGCTCTGCTTCCCAGGCTGAGCAAGACTCATCCAGAGAAAGATCCTGACTGCATCTCACAGGTTGGGACACAACCAGGTGCCCTCAAGAACCTCAGCCAATTCCCTCACAGAAACAACCTGCACCAAACCTGAGATGCTTTATTTTGGTCAAATCTAAGCCTTCCTGTCATTACTGCACACCGCAGTCTCCACACAACATGTACAAAAGGGCTCTCTCCCCACCCCCATCCACTACCCACGTTTTCATCTATGTTTCTTCCTCATGATGAATATTGTCTTTGACTCCCTCTCCCAACCCTTTCACTGTGCCCATACCATGGGAGTTCTAGGTCCCAGAGTTCCAAACCAGCATTCTCCCAGCTGCCCCATGCAACTCCAAAAACTTAGTTCTTATTTTCCCTCAGTCAGATTAATCCTGCTTTTAAAGAAATAGCTCTGTGATACATCGCCATATACCTTCCACTTCCTGTCATTGCCCATCTCCTGGTTACTTTACACATGGAGGACTTCACTGTGGCTCACAGTCTCCCCTTCACCCCAGCCCGTATCACTGCGGAAGCTCAAGTGAAACAGCCACTGAAAACACAGTCTTCTTTCTGACTTCTTGACCTTTGCACTCCATTCTAATTGTCACCCTTACTCAGATTGATTTCTTATATCTGATGTTAACCTTTAGTTCTATTTGTCTATACTTTTGTTTGTGGTCATTTCCTCTCGAAAAATTTTATGAAATCTTCACCATTCTTCTTTTACCCCTCCTCCCCCACTAAGCTCAATCTCTTATTGCCGTCTCTTAAGTAAATGATCATGCCTCCTTCTTTGATGATAAAATTGAGGTCACACACACACTCAAACATTTACTTCCCTACCTACTTCTATTCCCTTTCTGATGGTCCCATAGGATGAGGTTTCTGAGAAAAATCACAGCTAATACCCTCTTACTCCTTTTCTTTTTCAACCCAAACTTCTTGAAAGAATAATTTCCTCATCTCTCATTCATTTCTTTTTTCCATGTACACCCTAATCCCACTGTAACCTGGATGCCATCAGCATCACTTCCATCAAAGCTGCTTTTGTTAAAGTTGTTAGCAACCTGCTAATTGCCCTTACCCACAAATGAAAAAAAAAATCAGTCACCTTCTAATTGGATTGTGCCATATAGCTAGGCCCCGATTAATTGTAATGACTATTATTATTAGAGGCAAATAAATTATTGCCACATTAATAATTTTCACTTTAATAATTATTTATCTTGGCAAAAAAGGCAGACTTCAAAGAGTTTAATGGTGTGTGTTTTTCTTGTGGATCATTCTAGTCCCTATTTTGCTTATTATTCTAAAAACTGTAAATTTTAAAACATCATTCTTTGCATTTTTTATGCTTCATATATATTTTCTCATATGAAACTCAAAACAATCCTATGAGGTTAGCATATTTTATTTTACAGATAAGAAATTAAAGCTTACAGAGATAGTCACTTGCTCCACATCACACAGCCTATAAGTTTCAATGGCAAGTTTTAAACCTGAGTTCCTCTCACTCCAAAGCCCACATTCTTTCTTCTATTCTTAAGTTGGTTTTCCTATAATCTGTGAGTCATTGTGTTGGTTGGGCCTTGGCAATGAAAAGTTGTATAAGACATGACTATTGTTTTCAAGAAGCTTGGTGTGGTGAGGAAGATAACTGTGTAAACAGGTGGTTACAGTGCAAGGTGACAGGCACAATGATAGCCATGTGAACAAAATTATCTGCAAGAGCAGAAGACGAGTTGAAAAATCAGCATAAAGAACCAGACAGATGCTATGAACTGGCTTGTGCACAACTTCCCCACCCTCTTCTCCAGTGTCTCCCTGCTCTGGAGGACAGAGAAGTTAGTTCTACATTTATCCAATTCCCTTGTCCCAGAGGATCTGGATGTGATTGAGATTCTACCAATCGGCTGTGCTCTAGTGAGAGGTGGACAGTGACAGTGAGATAAAGACCTCACTTCTGTTTGTTTGCTCTCTGCCTGCCAGCATGGCTGGGTGAGTGTCCTGGTGTCCAGGCACCAGCAGTGAGGGTATGGAGAGGCTGGTGCATAATCTAGCCAGGGCAGTGCTGCTGGGACCCCAACACTCTGCCTTCCTATCTCTGACGGGGGGTCCACTTGCTGGCCAGTTCTTTGAGTTTGTTCTGAGAGATCTTCAAAGATGCCCAAATGAAATCCTACTATCCTAGCCCTTCAAAACCTTTGTAACCACTAAATTCCTTTGTTGGTTAAAATAGCTACAGTACTTTTTGTTTTCCTCAACTAAATTTTGACTGATTCAAAATTATATTCCAGCTGTGTTTACAATGTTTGATTTTTCTTCTCAAGGCAGAAAAGTATAGGAAAATACATTCAAGCTGATGGATGAAATAGAGCAATAATTTTTTTTAACTGAATCATAGAATTATACCCTAAGATCCAAAAAATACCTATTTAGGTGCTGATAACAAATTAACATTCATTCTGTGGATAATAAGAGATGCAAAAAGGCTGAAGGTTGAAAGATATTTCAAGTTCCATTAGAGGAAAAAGAGAAATTTGGAAACTACAGATTAGTGAAACTACAGACAATTGTCAATTCCCAGAAATATTCCCAATCATTATTAAATAGACAAATGTTTATTATTAGATAAGGAAGAGTGATTACTGGAACTACCGTGGGCTCACTTGTGGGGGGCGGGGGGGGATCACACAAAATTAATCACATTTATTTTGTTGTTGCTTTGGGTATTTTGTTGGATTTACTGGAATGGCATGATTCCTTGGAGAAAAAATATCTTGATTCAACAGGATACATGATGAATCTCGGGCGAGATCTTAATGAGGTAGGTGGAGAAATGCATAGTAGATTCCTAACAACTCACATCAAATCTTGGCACTGCCTGAAGGGGATCAGGCCTCTGTATTTTCCCTGATTTAACTGAATTATTTAATCAATGTCTTGCAAGAATCCACACAATGTAAATTTATCAAATTTAAAAATGACCTAAATTGAAGAGAGTTAATATGTTGGATGGCAGAATAAAGATTCAAATACATCTCAAAAGGCTATGATTATGGGGGTAAACTCAAAAGTATAATTGAAAAGTTTCAAATGTTAAATTTAAGCATACAAAAATAACAACTGCTAAAATACATTATTAAGGACTCTGGATTTAGCACCAATTGATAGGGGGAAATGCCTATAGATTTCAGTTGCCAACAATGTTGTGTGACTCCCTGGGGGAAAATCTAGTCCCCTAGGATTCAATTCTAGTCACAAAGAGAGTGCACTGCAACAAACAGACCTGTACTTGGTTATCCTGTGCTTCTCTTGGACATATCACTCTTGGTTCCCTGTGGTCTGCACAATCAAATCCTTCACATTTCCTTTAAGTTGCCACTCAAAGCCTTTTAATCTGACCCCCAGCCTACCCTAGCACCACTATGCCACTGATTGAGCTAAATTGATTTATCCATTGATGTCAAGCATGCCTTCAATCTTTTTGGTTTTGAGGTTATTTGGTTGATTGGCTGTGTTTTTGTTTTGTTTTGGCCTCTCTGCTTTGCTTATGTTCTCCCCTTACATATACAATTAACAAAATTGTATCTGACATTCAAGGCCCATTTTCTATCTCATTTCTTCTGTGAAGCCCACATCATCCCACCCTGAAATGAGCCCCTAAATCTTAATTACAGTGTCATTCAGTCTAGTCTGTAACACAATGGACTATAATATATAATTATAATATGTAAGCCTGTATTGTATGAGCTTTAAATTTGTACCAACAATAACAGCAAAAAATAGATAATAACATGATAGTATAATAGCACAGTATATTATTCTAATAGTATAGTATAATAGCAGAGAATAGCAAAATATAGATAATGTAAATTACCTTTAAAATGGATCGAGCAAGATAAATTAAAAGCATATAATATCCATACCAAAAGTCATTAAAAATTATCTAGGTCTATTATTATCCCATTTACTAAAACAGAAAAATGTGCCCAATATATTATTGAGTGAAAAATTAGACTGTACAGCCATAGCTTAATATAATTTTATTCATTTAAAACTATAAACATATCTTGCATATTGTCAAATGCTCATTTAATATTAGTTGGATGTATCAATGGTGAAGATGGGCTGTAACTGGAAGATGAGACAGAGAATACCCCATTCATCCTTCCACCCAACGTCCCCAACACTGCCCAACTGCAGAATCCCCATAAACACAAGGGTCCATTTACATCTGAAGGAGCCAAACTTGAGGACCTGCTACCTCTGGTAAAGAACAAGAGGCAAAAATACACCCATAGATAAAGCCCCAACCACACTCTCTTTGATAAATCTTTTTTAGTGATTAAAGACAGAGGAGGTTCTTGGCAAAAACACTGTACATGATAAACTCTCAAGGCCCGGGTAGGAATGGGCAGTGTAATTCCATGAGCATTACTATGTTTTAAAAATAGGAAGCGTTTCCCTAGAGGAGTGGTCCCCATGGGTAATTGGAGCGGACACAATGTGTTCCAATTAATGGCAAAAACCCATGAATACATACACTATTTTAGTCAGTTTTTTGTGTGCTTCTTTTCTCTTCTCCTGAAGTTTTTCTTCCACTGCTTTAGAACATTTTAAAAGGTTTTCTTCAAATCCAATTTTCAAGCAAAGCATCCCTTCTGTAATATATCATACATACACACACCACTGAAGTCAGTTCTTTTTGACAATACACATGCACCAAACTGAACTCAACTTTCTATCAACTAGGGGAAGGTCAACAAATTCTGTAAGAAATCTAATAATTGAATATCATTTACATTTGACTTTAGAAGATAGGACAACACACTCAATTCAGAAAGTATTTCCTGAGCACCTACTAAATCCCAGGCCCTGTGCTGAACAACCAGGATACAATGCTGAATAAGCCTGGGCAGCTCTTCTACCCTTGTGGCCTCTGTGGCCCTTTAGGGAGGAGTACAAGGAAATGGGCAGTGGTACTGGGACGCAGCAGGTTCTCTAGTAGAGAAAATGAAAGATATGGTAAGAATCCACGACCAGGATTAGAGGTGCCAGGGGAGTCATCTCAAAATCAGCATTTGTCCCAAGACCTGGCAGATGAAAAGGTGTTACCCTGGTGAGGAGATGGCCTGGGGGGAGGAGCTACTAATAGAAAGGCCAAGAGGGCTGGGCAAGAAAATCATGCAGTTCCTGAGAGTTGGAGAGAAGTGGAAAGGATGCTGAGGAGGGAAACAGCAGCTGGATCCTGAAAGGTCTTGCAAACCATGGTAAGAAGTTTAGAGTGCTTTAAAGCAAGGAAGGAACATGACGAGGTTTGCCTTGTAGATAGACTTGTCTTAAGAATGTGTGGAGAATAGATTTGAGGAGTGCAAACGGGAGGCAGAGGAGCCTGTCAGGGGCTGTGGCTGGATTTGAGAGATATTCAGGAATAGAACTTATAGGAATTGGTGATTAATTGGATGAGGTGGGGTGAGGAAGAGGAACAGTCCAAAATAATGTCTGAGTTTTTAAATTGAGTAACTGGGTAGCACAATTCACTGAAATTGAAAATAGGAGAAGGAACAGGTCTGGGTGGCAGCCTGAAGTCATCTGTGATAATAAAATTATAGATGCTTATTAGACTCATGTATATATAAATTCAAAAAACAACGCACACATGGTAATATAAACTATGGAATGAGTAAGGTATGCTCAACACAATATCATGTGCTTAGGGAACCAGGGTGGAGAGAGAAAGTTCATTTTCAAAAACATATCCACACTTGTGTAATCACAAAGTCTCGAGAGACACAATATTAATTTGGCTTTGTTTAAAAACATATTTACTCTTGAATTGGATATCATGGGACAGTGAAGGGGTGATCTTCCCTGAAGGTCTCAAAGGCCTCAGTCTGACCGAGGAAAAGGGATCTAGAGGGAGAAGAAAAGGCATAGCATCAAACCCTGAGGGATGGCAACTTGAAGGAGTAGGCAGAGGAATAGAAATTGGCAGGGAGGTCTGAGCAGCAGTGATGGAAAGGTCGGAAGAGAAGAGTTGGCATCTCTGAAGCCCAGGGAGAGGATCCATCTGAATGTTTCCGGCGTTGAAGTGAGAGAGGAACAGAGAAGTAGAAACAAGGAGAAATTGGTAACTCTGACAAAAGTCGTTTCAGGAAAACCATAGAGGCAAAAACCAGACCGCAGTGGCTTGGAGAGTGAGGGCTCTCAAGGAAGAGGAGCTAATGGGCATGGATGAGAGCCTCGGAGTGAAGCAAGAGAGTGAAGTCATAGGGCCGGGGGCGGGGGGGGGGGGGTGCTGGTGGTGGAATAGGTTTCTATAGAGGAGACTGAAGCATTATTGAATTAGTTTTTTAAAAGGCACCAGTAAAGGTAAGGAAAATGAAGAGAGAGGAAGAGATAATTAAGAGAATTCAATGCAGAACCCAACAGAAGAGAGCCATCTTGCACAGCAGGGTGGTCACAGTACAGTCGGTGCCCCGGGGATGCAGGTACCCTACGCCCCAGCTGCTATGAGTACTGGGTACTAACAGCTCACTGCTGGCCATTTCCTTTGAAGAATTTTCCTTGGACAAAAAGGATCTGCCTCACTGGAGATCATGCGTGTGTCCTCCCAGGGGCAGCTCCCAGATGACCGATTGACAGAGGGTGGGGCCGAATCCATAGTGCAGTCTGGCACCAGAGCTCCCTGCTGGACTCCAGCGGAGACCACAGGCTTGTCAGCCCCTTGCTCTTCCTTGTCATGTGTCCCTGACCCTTTTACGCTAACAGGAACCCTCAGCGTCTCACAAGTACTGAAATTCCTGTCTCAGGCACCACTTCCTGGGAATCTCCTGGAAGATAGAGGAAATAGGAGGGGGGTGGGAGGGAGGAAAGGAGGCAAATGGCTTTGAGGGGTGATGGCAGTAGTTTAAGAGGAAGCTCCTCTAGGCTGCTTTCCCAGTATATAGAAGGTGAGGGGTCCCCTCAGAGTGGGAAGTGAGGTGATGGGGACGGGAATTTGCGAAGACTCAGAAGATGTGAAATATCACTGTGGGAGAACAGGGAATGGGAAAGCACGTACTAGGGAGATACAGGGGGACCACTTAGATGGCATTCCTGAGAAAGGACTACCATGCTCATCTCCTCCTAAATCCAGTAGTCATCACGCCTACTTAGAAGTAAGTAAAGGACTTCTGCTGTTACTCCCAATTTCAAAATACACTAGAGGACTTTTTTCCTCAATGTGGAATTTATAAATGTTACAAAATAAATTCTGTTAATTATAAATTGTATACATCCTTAGATTATATATAAACATAAAGATGTCCATTCACCCTTAGCACTCTCTGGAAAACTGTCCTCTGCAAGGTCATCAACTATCTCCCAGCTCTTCTATCCAGGACACCTCTCTGCCCTTACCTTCCTGACCTCTCTGAGGCATCTGGCATCACTGACCACTTCAGTTGGCTTCAGTAAGTCGGCATTCTCCTCTTTATCTTCTATAGCTAGACACCCCTTCCCATCTCTCTCCTGGGACCTTCTCTCTCTCCCCATCTTTCAAGCACTGCTGTCCCCAGGCCCAGCCTCTGCTTTCTTAGGTATCACTCTCTACTTCCCCTGGATGAGCATGTTCATTCCTACAGCTTTTCTTGCAGTGATGACTCAAAAATTTGTCTATCTAGCTTAGATTTGTCTCCTGAGTTTCAGGTAAGTATATTAACTGTCTATTGAGTATTATCCCCTAGACCAGTGATGGCGAACCTTTTGAGCTCGGCGTGTCAGCATTTTGAAAACCCTAACTTAACTCGTGCTGTGTCACATATAGAAATTTTTTGATATTTGCAACCATAGTAAAACAAAGATTTATATTTTTGATATTTATTTTATATATTTAAATACCATTAACAAAGAAAAATCAACCAAAAAAATGAGTTCGCGTGTCACCTCTGACACATATGTCATAGGTTCGCCATCACTGCCCTAGACATTGGAGACCTCAAACTCAACAAGTCTAAAACTCAACTCATCCTCCCTTTTCATTTCCACTTCTTGTGTTTCCCTGTCATGGAGACAAGCCTCATCATTACTCTGTACCCAGCACCCTGGAAGGGAATTGTCCCAAACTCCTCTCTTTCTCAATTCCATGTCCAATTGATCACCAACTCCAATATGTTCTATATTGAATATTTCTAAAATCTCTCCCTCCCACAGTCCACTCTGCCACTGCTTTAAGCCAGCATACTTTCTCTCATGGTTTATTGAGCAAAATATTTATTGCTAGCCTGTGTCCATGGCTAGCCTGTCCATGGCTAGCCTATGTTCAGTCTGCCCCATCTTCTTCCCTCTTCCTTATGGGAATCTGAGTAAGCCATTTACCCGCTTACAACACTCCAGGGGTGTCCAGTGCATTTGGGATGAAATCCAAATGCATTAATACATTTTCAAAACCCCTCATGACATGGCCCCTTGCTACCTATCTGGCTTCATCTCTGGCCATTATTTCTCTTACATTGATTTTCCAAATCCACTAAGTACTTATAGCTCTGCATCTGCATTATGCTCTCTCATGGTTCCATGAAGGTGCACAAATTTTTTTTCAGGCTAGAATGTTCTTTTTCTGTGCACTTTTCTGGTAACAACTATCCATGATTTAAAAAAAAAAATTGGTCCTAACCACAGATTTGGTTAAGCCCGGGTACTACATCAGCACACTCCGGATCCCTCCAACTGATACTGAGGGTACTGTGTTTGTGACTAGAGGAAAGCTATAATGTCAGTGGAGACCCTTCTGATTCCAGAAGGGTCCTCTCTCTAACATGGTACAGTATTGCCTCTAATGATAGTCTAAATATTTCTCAATATTAAGTCCCTGAAAGGAATTAAAATAGTTCCACTCTAGGAGGTACATACCTCCTAGGAGGTCTAGGAGGTACAGCCATTTCTGTACTCATAGTTGACTCTTTTTAATAAACCACTAATTCCAATGGACCACCAGATAATAAAATAAGTATTTAAAGAATAGACTCATAGACTACAGAAGTCTCTTTGGTTCTAAAGAGATACAGGATGGGAAGATCCAAATCCTCCAAGGCTTTCTGGGCCCTTCCAAGGGTGCTCACAGCTTCCCCAGAAGTTGCCTGAACCTGTGGCCAGGGCCCACTTGTCATCATTGGCTCCTCATTCCACCCTCTCACTGGATAGAGCCTCATAAGCCCAAAGCCTCCACATGGAAATTCCATCCATGTGCCTCCTGACGAAGAGACTTTTGATGGGAGAATTTCTTTGCCTTTTGCACGATCACTTGTAAACTTTGATTCCAGAGAGCTGCCAGACAATTCCTATCCATCTGAAAGTTGCAAGTGTTGTAACGGCTGAAGAAAGAATTCTGAAGACATCCACTGCAACATCTTCCTTGGCCTCTCTTCCCCACTCACACCTCCTGTCTTGTCCCTGACCTACCTTCTCCTCTTCTCTGAGAGTCTGCGGCTGGTAGACATGCTCTCCAGCCACTCTTCTCAAGAAGGACAGGACCAGTGTTTGTCTAGAGAGCACTCCTCCATCCCTCTCCCTCTCCGCCCCTGACATCCATGCTCTGAAGCCAGCTGAGGATCATTACATTCAGACTGTGGCCTAGCGATGACTCACACTCTTGTGGTCTCCTTATGTTTACCAGGGATACTCGATTCCAGCTGGATTTCCCTTTCCCCAGGCAACTAGAGCTAAGCCATGTCACCATTTTTCTCCTGCCATCCCAGCACTCTCCACATTACCCTTTTAACACCAATGGTCTCTAAAAGGTGTGTATGCATGTGTGTGTGCGTGTGCACACACACGCACTCAAGACCATGGATCTACAGCGTAGACTGCAGGCCAAGTCCTGCCTGCACCTAGTTTTGTCTGGTCTATAAATTAAAAATGTTTTTTATATTTTTTAAGAGTTATAAAAAAAAGAGGAAGGAGATGAGGAGGAGGAGGAGGAGAATCCAAGAAAGACTATATATGTGGCTGACAAGATATTTACTCTCTAGCCCTGCACAAAAAAGCTTGCGGACTTCTATTCTATACCACAGTGTATCTCTGATGCATTATTCTCATTATTCTGCATCCAGACAGACATGGACTTGCAGCTCATGAGCTGCTAGTACTTCACCACTCTTTTTTTTTTGACCCATGCAAATTTATTTTGCTCAACAAGTGTCCTCTGCGATTATTGTCATTTAAACTGTAAAACAACAACAACACGCACAATCATGCCTTTCTCAGCTACTTACTTTTTGGGGCAAAAGACTTTCCATCTCATTCAGAGGCAGGAAGGATGGTTTGGGCACTGCTCAGAAACATGGAGCATTCTTTCTCCACAGAACAAAAAGGAAATGCTAGGAGCAAGAAATCTTTCTGCCTCACAATTGGATCTAAGTTTGGTTACACAGACAAGTTGCCATTTGGTTCTAGAGTCAAGTGGCAATTCTGGGAGTAATGTGAATATTGGGGCTGACTTTGCTGCAGAGTTGTCCCCAGTAACTTAGACCTCCTTGACTTATCTCAGCAGCTGTGCCAACACCTGCAGGAGTTGCAGGGACATCGCCATCACCGACAAGACCTTGAGACCAAGGTGTTGGCGAGGTTGACTCAGCTTAGACTGAACTTCACAAGAAAATACTCTACACAAAAGGGATTTCATGGTAAAAAAAATAAATAAATAAAGGGGGGGTGTTCTCCCTTCTTCATTTCATACAGAAATTATTAAATGTTCTGAAAGCTCCTGTACTAAATTAAACTAAATTTTGTTTAAATTCCTAGGGGATAGCATAAGTAGTAATAAAGATTGTAACTCTGAATTAAAATGACCTGGTTAATGTGGGCTTTGCCATTTTCTCATATCACTCGGAGCATTATATATTACTAAGCATGGTTCATGGTGTGAAAAATGATGTGATCCTTTTAAAAATTAACACAAAAGTAATCTAAGAAATGAAAATGAAAACAGTACCTACCTCCTTACTTTGTTCCACAGGTTAAATGAAACAGTGTATATAAATTAGCACGTGACAAAATACCAACTACATAAAAAACAATGGTTATTCCTCATATTTGACAATGGCACACTTTTTTTTTTTTAAATAATGATTATTTTAAAACCAGTGGAACATAGTTTCACAAACTGATATCAACTCAGGCTTGTTTTAAAAAAATAGAAAGAAGCAAGCAGGGAAAATGGAACACAGACAGAACTTATAACTATTTCTTTACTGTATGACAATTTATAAATAGAATGATTTATTTGAGAGGAAAAATTCCATTTTAAAGAATGAAAAAGGAGCCCTAGCTGGTTTGACTCAGTGAATAGAGCGTCGGCCTGTGGACTCAAGGGTCCCAGGTTCGATTATGGTCAAGGGCACATGACTGGGTTGCGGGCTCGGTCCAATGTGCAGGAAACAACCAATCAATGATTTCCTCTCATCATTGATGTTTCTATCTCTCTCTTCCTCTCCCTTCCTCTCTAAAATCAATAAAAATATATTTTTAAAAAAGAATGAAAAAAAGGAAAAATAGACTTCTGGTAGAATATTCACCCTATACCAGGCAAATCTTTAAGATGCTGTAACAAAAGCAGCTTCTCAATGAACAGGCCAGCACACCTAAGTGAATGCATCAGGCTCTACAAACGCAGCTGTAGTGGGCAATGCTTCTGATTGTAGGAGCTTCCCGAGGCTGAGCCTGGGTCACCGAGTCTCTATTATCCTAATTCTACTCCAGTATTTGGAACAAAAAGATGGGTCAACCATCAAAAACTAAGAAAGAAAATAGAGACATAAGAGAAAGGACCAAGTGAGTACATCTTCATTTTTTCACCTGGCTTTTCTCCCAAAGACAATTTTAAAAGCTAAAACAAGGATGGATGAATCATCTGTTTAGCTTCATCCTTTATTTTTTTAAAAATCAGCATTTCCGACTCCAGCATCTATTAACAAAGTTGTTTCGACATTCAGCATTCTTCACTTGTCTCCCCTACATACACACATGCACGTGTAAGCACTTTCCTAAAACCCGAGTTTATTTTTAGGCTAGAAAGAGGATGTTCCAGATCAGGGCCCTCTGCTCTTTAACACACATTCTCAAATGCTCCATTGCCAGATCTAAAAAGGCCGCTGTAGGATTTATTAGAGGAATGTTCACGAAGTTCTGAATACTTTTTAACCAGAAAATGAAGAGAAAAAAAGTCCAAGAATCTTTATCAGATCCAATATTGCACTTGGCACCCAGGAATTTATAGGGGCTGGGAATGCTCAACAACCCCTAGCCCTCCGGCCTATTCACCCATACATGGCACGCCATGGAGGGCTTCAACTTAGTTGACATTCAGTCTTTTTTCTTCCCTGTGAAGGTGCATTCTGTTTCCCTAAATAATAGGGGAGATTAAGCCAAAGAAAACTTGAAACAATGCATTCGTTTTACAGCTCTAATGGCTCAGCTGAGGCCTGCCAATGAAAACGCTGGCTAAATCATTCCAAGGAAGCTTCTACCGGAGCTAATAAAACCAGCCAAGTCTCTACCCACCATCTCCTCCTTCCTGCCATTCAATTCCTTTTTTTTTTTTTTTTTTTTTTGGCATTTTCCCTTTTCCAAGAGGAATATACAAAATACCCAAAGAATGTTCTCTTTTCAATAGATATTATGTTTGGGGTACAGATTCATGTTTACTTTTCATGGGTATGGTGAGCATATCTTCAAACAAAAAATCAAGATGAGGTTTTAGTAAAGGGTATTTTATAAAACAATAGAATGGAAGATCTGAAATCCCGACAGTCTTGAAAAATCCAAGTAGGGTCAACCTTCATTATTGAGAATATAAACGTGTCTGATGTTGTACGTTGTCTTTTCTTTCAAAAAATATTTTTTGGGAACTTACCATTTCCTAACCCTGTGAAAGGCCCTTGGGATGACACTGAGATAATTCAACTAAAAAGAAAAAAGGTCTACCCTGAACAATAATTAACCAATAACCCCCTCACCCTCTTATCCCACATGGTCATGGTGACCCTTTTGGACCCTAAAAAAGAGATTGGCAGTCAAAAATAAGAAAAAAAAATGGATCAGAATATGAAACAAGAAAAGAAGCAAAAGAAAATGCAGAGAGAAAATAAAATTTTCATTATAGGGCAAGGCCATCAACAATTGAATCAAGCCACTATTATATACCAAGACCACTCTTGTCCACCCTATGAGAAGAGCAATTAAAACCAGACAGTTGGAATTAGATTCCATGCCTTCCATCCTTCAAATTACCAAGAGAAGTCATCAAATTCCTCCCAATTCCTTCAAAAGAGTGTAAAGCTATCACATAATTTGGAACATCTCTTCAGGTTTTCTCATCCAATTCAATTTCTATGGAAACCACAGGAGTCCCCTGTTGTTACAATTTATGTGGCATACAATGGTGCCACTTTCCCATGGTTCAGTACTGACTACATTACAAGGACTCAGGCCTGGAGGAATCTGTTATATTGATTCAGTGGTTCAAAGAGCAGAAAAGGAGCATGTGAAAAACGTTGCCATGTGCATTGTTATAGAGACTTTGAGCAAGCTATAGGGAAGCTCTGGCCTGAAACAATGCAGTTAGTGAGGCCTGTAGCTCACCTATTCATCTTCAGGCAGTCCCTCCTCCATTCCATCCTGCACCCTGCTGCAAATTAGTATTTCAAGGAATAAACTATGGTCCTGGCAGTCTCTGCTCAAAAACCAACCATGGGTCTTCATTGCCCAATAATTAATTTTAAAATCCTTTGTTTTGTGTTGAAGATCTTTCAGGCTCTTGATTTTTTTACCTTCTCAGTCCCTATTCTTCTGCAAGTACCCTGCTCCAGTTGAATGACATTGCTCTTAATTTCCTAAATACACCTAGAAATTTTCTCCAAACATTCATTCACCCTATCTCCATTGCCTGACATATCAACTTCTACCTACCCAGTCTGTATTAACCCATCAATGTCTAAATGAATTTTTATCTCCTTTAGAACTGTGCCTTAAATGGTAATAGACGGACACCTGACTTGGGTGGTGAACACACCATGCAGTGTGCAAACGTACTATAGAATTGTGCACCTGAAATCTGTATAATTTTGCTAACTAGTGTCACCTCAATAAATTAAATAAAAAGGAATAAGAAATAAAAAAGCATGACCTAATTCCTTCCTTCTCACTCTTGTTGTGTTATAACCACAATGAAACCCCATTCCTTACTTTACCATTTAACCATATTTTACCCTGGTTTATATTTATATCTTTATTTGCCCCCGTACCACATTATACGTTCACTGAATATGTCTTACTTATTTTTGTCTCCCATAAAGAACCTATGTTCTAAGAGAATGCACTCAATAATTCTTTATTTTATAAATAAACCAACCTGGGTCTTGATGTGCCAAAAAAAAGAATGTGTTATTTATTAAATTGACAATTTACAAACTTTTCTGTGCATCACAATCACTTGTGAGATTTGTTTAAAGATATATGCAAATAGAGTCCAGGCATCAGAATTTTTTAAAAGCTGATGATCCTGATGTACAACAAAACTTGTGAAGCTCTAATCTATAAAATTTTAAGGATAAAAAACGTTTTGAATCAGTGATCCCAAATATTTAAGTTTAACTTAGAAGTTGAAATCAACCTACCAATTCTACCAATTTCCCTATCTGTAAAGCATGTTAACAAAATGATAATTGTTTGCCAATATTCCCCCTGACCTTCTATCCAATTGGTTACTTTAAGTAACTACCAGGTAGAGCCAACCTTTCTGAGAAAACATTTATTTGGAGGTATTTGCTAGCCATTTAAATTTAGAGCTTACTCAAGTCCCAAACTGAATTTTATTCCTAGCTGTCTAAATTCGAAGCTGGGGAATCTTTAAGCCTCTTAAACTCTCAAGCCTCGATTTCCCTGATCAAACTATGGAAAGAGTTTAAGCAAAGAAAAAAAACCTCATAGACACAAACAATAGTACAGTGACAACAAGAGAGAAAGGAGGGTGGGTGGAGGTAGAAGAGGGTATATGGGGGATAAATGGTGATGGAAGAGACTTGACTTGGGGTGGTGGACACACAATACAATATACAAATGATGTATTCAAGAATGGTACACCTGAAATCTATATAATTTTATTAACCAATGTTATCCCAATAAATCCCATTTTTTAAAAAAGAAAATAGGAAACAAAGAAATAGGTAAAGTATTTCTGAAAATTCTACAATTACCTCTGCAAAATGAGGCAGTTCCAATAGAATGGCTCTACTGATTTATATGACTTTCACTTACAACTGTGTTGTTGACGGTGCCCCTTTACTATTCTCCACAGCAGAGTGCACCAATGAGAAACCATTCTATGTGGGTGCTGCAGAGGCACAAGGAAACAGCACTGAAAAGGCCGTTTCGTATTATTTACTCTGATTCCCTGGTTTCAGAATTGATGACAAACGACAAACATCACTTGGCATTCCTGGATCTGTGGGTTTTAGGCCTCCAGGACCCATTCCTGGTCATGTCAGGTTAACTCAGGGCATTTGGCAGCATTGCAGGAGGTGCTGTGAGTAACTTTGGTTTTGCAACCTCATTTGTCATATAATTAAATTATTATATAATGAAAACTCTGTACCACACAGTAAAATGTTCATTCTCCTACTGTGGTACAGTATGCCTAAGCATAAAACAGCCACAAGGGAAGATTGGAAATGACATTAAAAGGTCAGCCTTAAAATTATTTTAATTCATTTACAAAAAAGAAAAACAATAAAATGAATAACAAACCCAGGAAGAATTAATTTCCACACCAAAGGAACCGAGGAAAGTTGACTGGAAAACAGGAAATTAAGAGAAAAGAAAATAAATGCTGGGACAGGGCAACAGAAAGAGAGGAAGAGAGAGACCTCTGCATCCTCGTCCTCTCAGAGCTCCCATCTCTGGCCCAAAATTGGACAATTTCCAGCCAATCATTCAACTCAGAGATGAGCACTGAGTCACTCTCATGAAGTACTGCAGCTCCTGCTCCCCATACTAGCCAGATACCCCTCGGCAGGTGACCTACCTCTCTGTGTGTCCATGCCCTCCCCTAAAAACAGAGCTCATGGGTTTTCTTTTTCTTTTTTTTAATATATGTTATTGATTTTTTACAGAGAAGAAGGGAGAGAGATAGAGAGCTAGAAACATCGATGAGAAACATCGATCATCTGCCTCTTGCACATCCCATACAGGGGATGTGCCCGCAACCAAGGTACCTGCCCTTGACTGGAATTGAACCTGGGACCCTTCAGTCCACAGGCCGACGCTCTATCCACTGAGCCAAACCGGTTAGGGCCTCATGGGTTTTCTTAACTCATTTGGTTACTGTGAAGATGAAATATAAATCATGTAGACCAGTGCCTGGTAAAAAGTAAGCACTCAGTAAGCATTTCTTCATCTTGTTGTTGGTTATTGTTTTACTGTTAATAAATAATAAGTCCTCCACAGAGAAGTGATTCTTCCATTTTTTTCCTAAGAGCTGCAGGACCCTGTGAGGCTAAGGGACTGGAGACCGTATGTTGACAGGTGTGCCTCCAGGTTACCAAAGGAGAAGCTTCGTTTGCCCCTTTTGGGGGCTAGTTACTAAATAGGTTTCATTAAGTAAAATAGCTCCATTGCTAAAATAAAATTTAAACAACCCTTCCCGGACCACGAGGCCACTCTCAGCATACTCTCCCTTCACTTAGCTCCCACCCTGCCCCACGCATCCTGTTAGTCAGCCACTCATCTTGACATTTGATTCCCTGATTCTCTTTATATGCAGTGTCCCACAAGTTTTCATAGGTGAATAAATCCCAGCATTTTTTTCTTCTGTCCAGGTTTCTGAGAGCTGATGAAAAATAATAATAAAGTACACACAACTACACAGATTGGTGTTACTATTAATTCTTGGTCTCTGACCTCCGTTGAATTCCCATTGCTGCTTAGCAACCCAATGTGTCTCTCTAGGAAGCAAAAGTCCTCCGTTTCCTTCCCTACTGAAATTCTTACTCCTTCCCTAAACCACCTACCTAGATAAATCCCACTCAACCTTAGAAGATTTTGCCCCCAACCTAATGAGAAAATGGAAGCCACATTGCAACACTTCATTTACTTTGCTCCTTCCCACTACAAACATCTCCATCATCACATATCCTTCCCCATTCCACGTGTGCTCCCCTCTTCCCAACCTGTGCAATGGATCCTATCACTTTCCACCTTTTCATTATTTCCTTTGTCAGCCACCCTCCTCACGCCTGCCCCTGGAAACTTTCCTGTTCTCCTGGCTCTCCTTCATTTTTACAGAAATGCTGTCTTTGCTCTCAGCCTTCAGCTCTGTTTTCTCTTCTCAGCCAAAGTTCTTCAAAGACGTCATCGTTTTCACCTCCTATTCATTTTCAACAACTGTCATCTGTATTTCCCTCCCCCAGATCACTGAATTTGCCAACGACCGCTCCATATTCTCAAATCCAATAGAAACCGTTTTGCTTTTACTTTACTAGACCTCTATACTGCACTTGATGATTTTACTCTGTGCTTTTTTTCTTTTAAGCAGCTTCCTTGAGATAGAATGCATACAATAAACAATTCATCCATTTAAAGCATCAGTTCAATGTTTTCGTGTTTTCACAGACATGTGCAACTATCATCCAAGCAAATTTTAGAATATTATTTTTATTGCCATGAAGAGAAACCCTACCTCCTTTAGCTGGGGAGATTAGCATTTTGTAGAAACAGATAGGTTGGAGGGAGGCATTACAGAAGTTATTTTGGTAATTCTCAGAAACAATTAAGTACCAATACTTCATTCCATTTTTTTTAGCTGGATAATATTCCATTGTATAGATATAACATATTTGTTTACCAACCCTACAATCCTTCAAAAAGTTCTCCCCTCCTGATATTCTATGACAACATAGCCTCCTGGATTTCTTCCACCCCTGTGTTTTCCCATTTTCTTCAAAGGGTTTCCCTTCCAACTCCTCATCACTTGCCTGTTATATTCTACAGACTCTCCCTGGATGAATCCATCAAAATCTATGGCATCAACTCTCACCAATTTGCTGATGACTGTCAAGACAGTATCTGCTCTCCACATGCTTTTTCTAAGTTTTGATATGCATATTCCATTTTCTACTGGACATTTTTATCTAGGTGTTTTTCTGAGCATTTCAAATTCAATTAGTCCTACCTCTACTCTTCACTCCCAAACCAGCTACTTCTCCTCAATTCTTCATTATGGGGTGTTTGCCATTTAGAAGTCTATGCTGTAAATATACATGTCACCCCTTCCCTCAAGCCCTTCCTATTTTCTATCAGTCCCCAAAGCCTGTATAGTCCTCAATGCCCCTCATACATTTATCTTCTCTCCACTTTTACTCCCAATATATTCGTAGTTTAAGCATTTGTCATTGCTTCTGAGAATTACCAAAATCACTTCTGTAATGCCCCCCTCCAACCTATTCTATTTCTACAAAATGCTAATCTCATCACATATTTTTAAATAACCTTCAGTAGTTCCCCATAGTTGAGTACACAAGGTGTGTCATGATCTCCTTGCCTAAGTCTCTGGCATCAAGAGTCTTTCCCCTAACACAGGCTCTGCTCCAGCTTTCTACTCCCCCATTGCCATTTCACATCTGTGTGCTTTTTTACACACTTATTTTGCCTAGAATGTTTCTATAAAAATAAATATTTTAACATAAAAATAAGTTTTGTTTAATGGAGGTAGAAATAAATATATTAATACATATATTAATAACCTTTACTTAAATAACTCCTCACCAGGGAAGCTTTCTCTCCCCTTCCTGATGTAGATGCTTCTCATTGATGCTGTATGATTAAGTACTGATCACCGTATGCTGCAAGCTTTTGAAAGCAGGACCTACCTCCCACTTAAAATTTTGTGTCCCCTGAGCACTTAGCACATTGGTTAGCACATGCTAGAGCTTCAATCATGTGTTAAGAATGTTGTATCTTATATTTTCCAAGAAGCTTTCTCTCTCTTCATCCCCAGTCTTTAGGGGGTGATCCACCCAAGTGCTTCTTAGAAAATAATTGCGATACTCTGTCATAATACCTATTACACTGCATTATAATTATTGTACTTATTTTCATATCCCAGTGTCTTCCCCAATGCCTGGCACATAGTATGTGTTCAATAAACCCTTGTTTAATCAATGAATAGATGAATTATAATGAATACATGAAAGAAACCCTTTTCATAAGACCCAGCCTCTGCCATATGGCCCAGTCCTGATCACTGAACTTAGACCTGTGTCACTGTTCCTATGCTAATTTCTTTATTGCCAGCTGAGTACCTAAGGACACACAGAATTGGACCCCAGCTGAATTCACACACAGACCCCTTTCAGGGTCTGAAATTCTAAATTCCATCTTGATATCTGAGGCTCTGACAGTTTCATCTGATACCAGTAGCCCACCTGCTAGAAGCACTTGGGGATGGAGAGAAAACTTCCTGGAAAATGTAAGATATGAGAGGAACCACTTTCTGATGGACTAAGTCCCTTTGAATTTATACCACTTGTGTGTGTCCACATATATCCACCTATCCAAAGGAAGCTGACTCTGATACTGTGCCTATCTTTCTGTTAATATCAGAGGGAGTTATTAGAGTCAAATGTCTCTCACTGGGAAAACACTATAAACCACAACAGATGGGGGTCAGGTTGGTCTGTTTATACCAATTTTGATTGCTTCCCATTGCTGGTGAAGGGTTTCAGTTTTATGGGTGGCATAAATTGCAACCGCAGCTAGGATTCCATATCCAGCTCTTAACATAAAAGACCTGTCACAGGCAACACATCTTGTGAAGTGTAAAACCAGAGAGAAAAATTGAATTTTATCTGCAAGAAATCTTTTTAAAAATAGGAGACTACAAATCCTATTCAACAATTGAGAAAGAGTTTCAATTCCAGATGATAAACCAAATGAAAAGGCAAATACAAGATTATCTTTTTAGAGGAAACTTTCAAAACCAGCCTACACAGACCCATTGTATCATTTACTCTGCTTGGGTTTATCTACCAGAGGTTAATCTGTACTGATTTTCAAGAGACAGAAATCAAAGAAACTATCCAATACTAATCAAATAGTGACATTATACAACATACACATGTTCACAAAAGTATTTATCCCCTATTTTATTATATTTTTACATCATATTCTACTTATCAATTAGATTATAAAGTTCTTTAGGGTGGAAATCACAGCATAACTCTTTATGAATCCCTCATGGCACCTAGCATCATGATGCAAACATCTATATCTATAAAACCCTAATATGCAAATAGACGGAATGGCAGAACAACCAACCGAACAACCGGTCACTATGACGTGTGCTGACCACCACGGGGCACGTGCGGAACATGGCGGGTGTCGGCAGCAGGAGGCAGAGCACGGAACATGGTGGGCATTGGCTGCGATGGGATGGTGGAGCAGGTGATCAGGGGCACCAGACCAAGGCAGGGCACCTGTCACTGTCATCGGGGCACCAGGGTCCTGTAGGGCACTCACACCTGCTGCTGGTGCCAGTCCCACTCACACCTGCTGCCAGCGCCAGAGCCACCGCTCGCACCTGCTGCCAGCACCCAGCGCCAGCCCTGATTGCTCTGCGCCATCAGCAGGTACGAGCATTGGCTGCCAGCCCTAATCGCTCCTTAGGGCTTCTCCAACTCCCCCTGCTCCTGAGGGGCAATCGGGGTAGCAGTTGCTGCTCACACCTGCTGCTGGCACCAGCCCCAATCGCTCTGTGCTGTCAGCAGGTATGAGCGGGGCCAGCACCATCAGTACATGGGAGCAGCAGCGGCAGAAGCAGGACTGCAAGCAGACAGGGGGCCGGAGGCCATGGTGGGAGGGACTGTACAGGGGCACAGAGGATGGGCCAAGACCCGCCCCTGTACCCACTGCAGCCTCCCGGCCCACAGTTCCTTTCCAGGTGCACGAATTCGTGCACTGTGCCTCTAGTATGATTAAAATTATTTCATTAATTGAAAAACATACATTCAAAAAATAGGCATTGAGAACCTACTATGTCCCAGTCTGAAAACAGTTCTAAATTTGTCAAATAGGTCTACAGAAAACAAAAATTTCTGAGACACCAAGATCGCAATTTTCCATCATTAGATCACTTCTTTACATATATTCTCAACTCCCTTGTCTTTATTTTATTTCATTGTATATGCCCTTGGCAAAACCCCAAACCTAGTTGGCTCAACATTTCCACAGACTTTTATGTACCAATGGAGCTGACCAGAAAAGAACACACAAATGCGTGATGTGGACTCAATGTGTGGTCTTCAATCTCAGGTTGGCCCTTTTGCTGTTCAGATCCTAATACACTTGCCTGGTCATTCACTCTCCTGTTCACCTAGAAGCTATGTCACATCTTCTTTCTCCCTTCAAACCTCTCACTCCTTCCTCCTCACATCCTCCTCTCAACTGATTACCTTCATGCCTCTTTTGCAAGGTAATGGAACTGAGAAGAACTTCGGACAAGCTCCCCATTATCATCTATCCACCAACCCCGACAGACCCTTATGCTCTGCTCCTCCTGCTGTTAGGTGAGCAAACTGGGCTCTGACCTAAAACCAGACCTCCTGTTGTGCCCTGGATCCTATCCCCTCTACCTTCTCTAGGCTAACACTCAGCACTTCTTCCCAAGACTGATGAACTTTTAAAATGGCATGCTCCAGCTTCCAAGAGTATCTTCCAAGTTTTCCTTATAAGGAAAAACAAGTTACACTACCAAAATGGATTTTTTAAATAATGAGAATAACACCTATGTCTAGATTCTTTTAAAATAAATAACATCAAAATTAAAATTCAGTTTATACACACAGCCAAAGTTAAGTCAGAGCCTGGAGGCAGGGGAAAGGGCTTTAGACTCAGGTTAGTCATTGCTTTGGGCAATTCACTGAACTCTCAGTTTCAAAGGATTAGACTGGGAGACCTTTGTGGTCCCATCCAACTCTCAGATTCTTATCTGGCACTGGCATTCTTTAGGGCAGTGGTTCTCAACCTTGGCTGCACATTAGAATCACCTAAGAATCTTGTTAAAATCCTGATTTCTGGGCCTCATCCTCCGGAAATTCTGTTTCTTTGTTACTAATGATGAGGACCAGAAATCAGGATTTTAACAAGATTTCCAGGTGATTCTAATGTGCAGCCAAGGTTGAGAACCACTGCTTTAGGACAATCCACTTTTTGAAAACAAAACAATATATGGTAACAAGTAATTGACTTAATCCAACTAATTGTTTCGAGAACAATGGAGTAGTTTAATACCAAACCAGTGTACATATATAGACAAATTTATACAGTCTCAGCTCTGCCAAGTTCTCACTCTCCCTTCCTTTCTCTCCAGGGTCAATAGGCTGTACTTCCAAACCCCACTGATGACAATGTAATAAATACAACAGCAGAGTGAAAGGAAAACAGAGGAAGGACTAGGGATGGGAGTGGAGGAAGCAATGAAGCTGGATCTTAATACAAAGTGACCCAGATGAAGGAGCAAAACACTATCCCAGCAAGGGAGGAACAACTTCAAAGGCATAAATATGGGAAGCAGTCTGACAAGTTTGGAAAACGATGAGAAGTTTTGTGCATTCAAGGAATGATGAGAGATGAGAACAGAATGGTAGATAAGAGTAAAATAGAGAAAGATTTTAAAGGGCTTACTAATAAAATATGCCCTATTTGGCATCCATTTAATTTATTCTTGTCACAATAATGATAAATTAACCGATCAGAACCAAAGTAATGAATTCTATTATTTGGGGATTCATGTGGGCTCACTCACTCTTATAATTTAAAAGGCTTAGCATGCAAGGAACTCTGAGCCCTTTAGTACAACCATCATCATCTGCACCATGTCCTTGGACAGGTGATGGAGGCAGGTCAACTGCCTGCTCAGATGCACAGTGACTTTAATGGACTTATGTTTTACTTTGTATTAGTTTAGTGGCTAGACAATCATATACTTTAAAAAGTTATCCCCTCAGTCTTTCCATACCACCTGGCATCATACACAGTTATAACAATATTACTGACTACAGTTCCTATGCTGTACTTGACATCCCTGTAACTACCAATCTGTACTTCTCTATCCCTTCACCTCTCCTCCTCTCCTCTCTGGGAACCATCAGCCTGTTCTCTGTAACTATGAGTCTGTTTGTTCATTTATATTGTTCTTTACATTCCACATTATTTAAGGTCATAAAGTGAAGGAAAGAGCCCAGGAGTTGCTTAGCAAACTACTGACGAATATATTTAAATTGAATCAAACAAAAATCCGATCTTTTGGGAAATCTCCCAGAGTTCTACACCTGATTCTGTTACCCCGAGTGCCAGGACCGCTCTCCCCTGCCCCCCTGCAGAAAAGGCAGCTGTTCATGGAGAGGAGGCTTCAACAGGAACAGCCCCAGGTGAAATGAGGACTAGCTGCTTTCTCGGCCCAACCATAATGAAGGTTGGCTCTATGCTTCCTGGCATGGCTGGAGTTCACACTGTTCATTTCAATGGGCTGCTGGCTGCCAGAACCTCTCTACTGCCCATGCTCTACACAGCCAACAATGAGTCATCACGTGGATGGTTCACCTCTCTGAATCAGAGACACACTGACTCAACGGGTCAAGGGGACTTGGTTCAAAACAGAATGAGAAGGGGAAAAACAGCAAGGCAGGGAGTAGGAATCAGAATGGAAGTTCTTGAGACAGATGTCAAATGATTGTAATAATAATAATGAAGGGAATAAGGTGGCTTGGGCCATTCATGTGGGCAATGACTTCCTTCTCATGTGGGCCCATTTTCACTTCTCTTAGACTTAGGTGGGCATAACTGAAGTTGAAAAGAGCAGAATATTTGAGAGGTTTCACTAGAGTGGACACAGCAGACCATCACGTTTCATCACCTCTCCATCTCTCATCTATGCTAATGTCAAAACCCCAAATGCAGAAGGAAACTTGCTTCTTATGGTTCACCATCATCATTTGTTAGTAAAAGAAGCTGTTTCAAGACACCTTGATCTCAAACATGAAAAAAGCAGCTTGACAAGTGACCTCTGGGGACAGACTTGGCCTGAGGTCATTCCAGAGCCCATTAGTTTGTAGAGATCAACCATGGCCTCCAATGATTACAAATTTATTTAGCACAAATTTATTGGGTTCCTACCATGTTCTCTATGCAAGGCAAACTGAGACAGATTCTGATTGCTTTTCTATCAAATGAGGATAATACTCCTCTATCAGAATGGCAATTAAAGGAGCTCATAGGATAGACTGTGCCTGGAATCTAGGAACTGGAGATGAACTACAGCTACTCTGTCATTCCAATGTTCTGTGATCGAGCCATTCTGACTCAGGTCTGTACTTAATTCTCAGCATTCTGGGCTGAGGTCCGCACAGAGTTTTCTTCTGCGTTCATTCTAGATCTTAACTCTATCCCCCAATTTTGGTGTTACATTAAAAGAAAACTGTGGACTATTTTTAAATTTAAGTACAATTGACTAATGAGGACAGAGTAAAGAGACTGTCAAGTGACAGTCGACATAAGTAATAGTTCTGGCCCAAAATACTTCATAATTGGTAGAAAGTGTTCTTGACTAATATTTTTAAAATAGAGTAAGAGCAAAGCAGAGAGTGCAGTATTTCTTGGCATGAGGTGTTGTTATGTCCACTAGAGGCAGTTACTATAATAGCAGGCCACTGATCCCAATTTTGAGTTGCCACTGACAGAATGGGTACCTCGCAGGACTCAACTGTGCCAGAGAAAACTAGCTGCCATCAACTGGTCCTTCCTGGAGTTTTGAATGGAAATTTAATCTTTATTGCTATGAAATTGGCTTTGTCTAAACTGCCTGCACTTTTTTCTTTTTTTACTTTTCAGGTTTTTTCAATGTAAGACCTCGTGTGCTAAATTACTTGCAAAAGTGAAACCTGATTGGGAAGTATGGATAAAAACTAATAAGTATGCTCGTCATTCAGACTTTAAAGTAGAGAACAGGGTACCAGGGGTGATGACTGGGAGAACGGCATCTTGGATCACCAGTCGATGTCAGTCCTTTGTCCATTACTACATCCAAGGCCTCATCTGGGTTTGTAGGTGAACCCATTACATTCTTCCTAGTATTAGGTTTGTCATCTTCCATTACAAGGAATTCTTGTTGAGTTTAAAAAACAAAACAGCTACTTGATCTGGGGATATCTCCGAAGACCCCAAGAATCTTTCAAATCAATAATCTATCAGATGTCCTTGCCCTCAGAAGAATAGATGGAGTTATTAGCATATGTATGAAGCAGGATTTCTCCCTCTTATGAATATACTAGAGGCCCAGTGCATGAATTGGTGCACCAGTGGGGTCCCTCGGCCTGGCCTGTGGGATTGGGCCAAAAATGGCTCTCCGACATCCCCTGAGGGGTCCCAGATTGTGAGAGGGTGCAGGCCAGGCCAAGGGACCCCCCAATGCACGAGGAGGAATGCAGGAGGTTGGCCAGACCGGGGGGGGGGGGGGGGGGGGTCACGGGAGGGCTCCAGAGCATGTCTAGCCCATCTCGCTCAGTCCTAATCAGCCGGACCCCAGCAGCAAGCTAACCTACAGGTCAGAGCATCTGCCCCCCTGGTGGTCAGTGCATGTCATAGCAAGCGGTTGAGCAGCCTTAGTATATCATTAGCATATTACGCTTTGATTAGTTGAACGGATGACCACACACTTAGCATATTAGGCTTTTATTATATAGGATTAATGAGGCCTTCTTCTGGTCTTTCAACAACAACTTCTGGCCTGGAGTTTCCTGTTGCCTTTGTCTTTTCTCACATAGTAGCCACTTTGTTGCCCTATCTTCTTTTCTCCCTCTTGATCCCCTTGTGTGAGATCTTTTCTCTCTTTGCTGGTGTCTCTATTCCTGAAGGCAGAGAGGACAGCATTTAAGGATATTATTTGCCTTTATCAGGATAACATGGAAAAGGAGAAATTATATAACATCTATCTTAAAACAATGTACATGAATTTTAAATGCAAATAAAAGTTTGTTTTATTTTTGTCCTCAATCCTTTCTAAAAGTGTTTACAGAATAAATTCCTATAAGTTGAATCTCCAGTGTTTTCCCATTCCCTTCCATTATCTAAAGAAATTTGATATATAGCTGTGAACATATATATCTTAGCCTGTCTTGAAAGTGATTGGGATTTAAATACCACTGTTGGTCTGTATATTATTTCATCTTTAATGAGGCCAAAAGGTATCTGAGCAAAGATTTTTCATGTCAAATTTCTATGCAGTAATCCTTCAAGCACTTGAATGCAAGTCTTTAGCATTTACCCAATTAGCAACTACCGATGTGAATCCTGAACAAGCATCTTTCTTGCTTTAAAAATATTAAAAATTTTGCCCTAACCGGTTTGGCTCAGTGGATAGAGCGTCGGCCTGCGGACTGAAAGGTCCCAGGTTCGATTCCGGTCAAGGGCATGTACCTTGGTTGCGGGCACATCCCCAGTAAGAGGTGTGTAGGAGGTGGCTGGTCGATGTTTCTCTCTCATCGATGTTTCTAACTCTCTATCCCTCTCCCTTCCTCGCTGTAAAAAAATCAATAAAAAATATATTTTAAAAAAATAAAATAAAATAAAATAAAAATATTAAAAATTTTACCTTTTACTGGAAAAAAAAGAAAAAAATTGACAATGCCAGGCAGTAACTTGATATCTCAAGAATTGGGTAAACATGTTTCCAAGACCCGCTTCTTTACCAAAAAATATATTAACAGAAACAGGGCAATAAAAGTCTTCCAGGAACATGTGCTTAGCCTGTGCCATTATGATGGCTGTCAGGAAGTATTTTTACTGAGTGAACTGGCCCTCAGCACATACTGCTGTACATACATGACCCCTTCTGGAAATTGCCATGAAGTCTCAAAGTGTCTGCTAGTTACATACCTTCCTCTGAGAGAAGCAACTTCACATCATAGTTTTAATGCTTTGCAAAACCATCTGCTTAGACTGAATTAACTCTATGATGTTGGCCATAACTGATTGCATCAGGGATTAGTGTGTGAATTGAAAGTTACCCCATAAAAATGTTCCATATTGGATTGTGATCCCTTGGCCCAATCAGATCTTCTCTGCTTGGGTATGATGAAGGTATGGGGAGACAAGAGAAGGATAAAACTGAACAGCAAACAAAAGCCACCTCTAGTACCATCAGTGCAACAGTTTTATCCTTTCATAATTCCTATTACTTGATGTCACCAGGACATCTGAGAGAGCTGAACTCGAACAGCCCTTATCATTAATTCACTTTTTCATAAGGTTCTAAGAATTGCCTAATGAGAATCACACTAATGATGTGTGGCAGACATCAAGAATGGTTCCCAGTGATCCTCACCTCCTGCTCTTCATGCCCCTGTAGAGTCTGCTCCCCTTTAGTGTGGATTGGGCTGCATGACTCACTTCTAATGGATAGAATACAGCAGAAGTGATAGGATGTATTTCCAAGACCAGGCTACAAAAAGACAACAGCTTTTGCTTACGTTGTGCTTCAGCTCACATGCTTCAAGGAGAGCCGTGTAAAGCCGCTTTAGGAAAGGCCTATGTGAAGAGGAGCTGACATCTCTTGCCAACAGCCACATAATAAGTGATCTTGGAAAAAGACTCAGTCAAGCATTGATGAATATAGCCTGACATCTTGACAAAAGCCCCCAAACACCCCAACTAAGCGCCTCCCAGATTCCTGCTCCTCAGACAACAAAGGTTTGTCATTTTACATTACCATGTTTTGAGGTAATTTGTCATTCAGCAATAGATACTATCTGAAAGAGTAAATTTATAAAGGAGTTGGTAAACTGGAGCCTGTGAGCCAATGCCTGTTTTTGTAAATGAAGTTGTTCTAGGACACAGCCACACCCATTCAGTCACATATTAGTTAACATATAATCATTATTTTTAGTTATAATTTATTCCTCCACAACTCACTTCCCAGTCCAGACTGTGAAGGCAGTCTTTGAGGGCAGGTATGTTTCACCATACTAGATACTAAAATAGACTTTTGATGGCTACAAGTGCAGCTCATCTGTAATCGCTAGTGCCTCACACCTACAAAGAAGGCATTTGTTGACTTAATAAATGCTTGAGATTCTAAGATCTCTAACAGCTAAAAAAATTCCTTTGCCACATCAGTAAACCTCACAGAGAAAAAGTTCTTTGGACACCATATATGCATTACAAATGTTGTTTGAATAAACAAATAAACAAAAGAATAAATGCTCAGGGTAGTTGCTTGACTCTATTGCTCCACCTTTCTCATGATGTTCTTCACAAGTTCACTTATTGAAATATCAGTTTCAATATGTACCAATCAAAAGCAGCCTATGCATAGGGAGAAATCTTAGTTCCTGGTGCATTTGAGTGGTTGGCTGAAATATGATGAAATCTCCCTTGTCTTGGCATTTTGATATGGTTAGTAATAAACACTGGGTCAACAGTGGTCCATCTCTAAAGAAAGGGAAAGAAGCAGATAACTTCTGAAGGTCCAGGTGACCCATCTGGAGAAGCTGTTTTGACAAGATGAGTCTGAGAATATGAACCTGGAGCAGAGGCCACCAAATTGAGTCTAGCATGGCCAAGGAGTTGATGGTTTCACTTGATATTAAAATACCTCAAATTGCAAAATGGAGGAACTGAAGCTAAAAGGCTACATAAATCAGTACTTATTGAGGACAGAAACATCACAGGAATTGTCTCTCATAACACAACTTGGTTAAGTTTCCTAAATTCTAGCTGGTGATGTAGCACACTCCAAATATCATTCTCACAACTCCAAAACCATTACTTACAGTTCTTACCCTTCTATAAAAAGGAAATGCTATGAGAGTACTTTTTAGGTCAACTCAGATTTGCAGGAGTCATTATAACTGACAAGATGTCCTGATTCCCTAAGTGGAAGCCTCTTTAATCTCCTATTAAGTTTATTAACCACACACCACAGTTTACTCAGAAGTGGACCTTATTATTGCTTTAAACCCCTGCTTAGACACAACGTGAACATACTAGATACCAGAGGATACTTGACAGGAAGGAAATTAAGAAAGAAATATAATCTCAAGAGATTTGTTTAATTTCTGGCCAACCTTTCAAGTTTTCACGTGTAATACTATAAGTCATTCAACAGGCAGCAAACAAAGCTGACCCAACACCAAATACTGCTACAGTACAGTACATGGCAAACTCAATGAACTTCCACATCTCTAGGAAAATGGCTATGGTGGACCCTCCGGGTGGCAATGGGTGGGCTATGACATCTCCATATGGCTCTAATTAAAGCCTGTTCAATTAAGAAGCAAGTTCACAATTGGAGAAAAGTAAGATAATGTGCCTGTTATACTTTCTTTTCTTCCTCCACTCAAAGAATAGGTTCATCAGTCTTTCAGAATTTACCTTGGTTCTACCTCCTTAGAGATTAACAGCAGCTTCCCCTTCACCAATCTTATCTTTATCTCCCTTGTCCTGTCTCCCCACTTTCCACCCTGGGTTGGGCTAATGATTTAGTCATTCTTCAAAACAAGAATACTGCCATTTCTGGAAAAATGATAAGCTTTCTTAGTCCACTCGTTGTCACAATTTTTCCTGATTTCCAAACCTCTCCTGTGGCAACTGAAATGAAGCATGGGCACGAGGCTCTTTGTTCTTTTGAAACTGGGAGTTGCATGCTGCTCTCCATGCCAACTGCAAAGGCTTGTTCACCAAGCCAGAGACTCCAAGGCACTCAGCCATGGACACCAGAGAGTCATCCCATTCTAATTTCCTAGGAGTCACATGACCCATGGTGATGGGCAGCTCTGGGCTTCACTCTCATTCTGAACTTTAGTTCACATCCTCTTTTAATCAACCTCCTTATTTTTCTCCTTCTCCAGCATTGTCTACTCTATTAATTATTGTATCATGTGAACCTAGTAGACCGGATAAGCAAATAGCCACATAGGCATGGAAGTCTATTAAGGAATCTGTAATTTCAAACTTCTCTTGCTCCCCAAAAGATAGTTTTGAGGCTATATAGGGGAACAAAGGCATGGGATAAAATGGATAAACTGAGGCAGAGAATTAGATGAAGCAACCTCCACCTCCTGCCTAGTAGCTTGAGTAGTTAGGTATAGTTGGAAAAACCAGGAATCAGACAATCTCTCTTTGGGTTATCCTATCAGACAAGCTTCCTTGAATATGACATGACATGACATGACATGACATGACATGACATGACATGACATACATAACAGTTGAATTAAATGATCTCCAAGATCCAGCTATGACATTCCATGACTCTGAATCCAAGTAGGTTCATGTGTCTTTCAGAATTTACCTTGGTTCTACCTCCTTAGAGATTCACAGTAGCTTTTTTCAGAACCACATTCTTTCACAACAGCTCGTGAAAGAAGGAAATGGGTTAAAACCGTAAGTTTGCTTCCAATTTCAGCACATGGAGATTGACTGAAAAGAGGCTATTATAAACAATCTTGACCATCCTCAAGCACCTACGCTGTCTGCAACACCCCCCTACCCTCAAGAGACAGCTGCATCTCTCTTCACCAAGCATATCAAGTCTTCCAGGCAAAACCTCTCTCAAATCCCTGCCTGCTGGCCAACAACTCAATTATCTGTGTCCACCCTCACCTCCTTTCCTTGTCTCAGAGAAATTGTGTCTTTTCTTCAGTCCATGTCTGCCACTGTTGCCTGAATTCTGAATCCCTCTGTTACCTCCACAGAAAGGCCAGTCTTTTGATCATTGTTCTTAAAAACTGTTCCAGGATAAAATTTTCCAACCATTCTCTAAAAGTTGGAAATTGAAGTCAAGCTGAGGAGCAGACCCAAGACTGATCCTTTAAGAGAATATTAGATTTTTGCATAAGAGTCTATTGAGAATGTGTTTCATTGCCCTACACAGTTTTCTCTACATGTGGTTCCCGAGAAATTTCGGTCCAGTATCACTCCCTATGCCAGTTGTTCTGTCTTATAAACAGACTGAGCCATCCTGTCTCCCTCTTCGTATTGATTCTGGGAAGTTCAGAGCTAGCTCTGTGGTCTGACTCTGGCATGTTTAATATGTATCCACTCCTTTGGCATACTGAATTTAGCACTGACTTCATCTTCTCTTATCTGTCCTCATTTTCCCTTTTCTCCTCTTTCTTATTTTAAATGACTGTATCATATGAAAATATAAATTATACTTTAAGTCCTACCTGCAATAAGGTATAGTATAACTAACTCCTAAACAAATTAATAGACATTTTTTATTTAGAAATATGTATTTTAAGTGTACTAAGATTTCTCTTTCCATAGAAGTGAAGTCCAAATATGTAAGAAAAGCATTGGAATATGCCTTAGAAAAGGATTCCTTATATTTGAGTTTTAATATTGGTCACAATAAATCCACTCAAATTAAAGATGCTGTGACAGCTCCCAAGAACTCCAAAAATAGGAAGACCAGTCCTGCTGGCCATCTTCACTATGTGTCCTTTTCAAACTACCTGTGACAGACTCAACCACTAAGAAAAAGTGTGATTGTATCTATTTGCTGATCAAGGATTTATGATCATGCAGAAGAGCCCAGAATGACAGAATTAGAGATGATTTTCCCCATTATATTAAAATCTATGGAAAAAGAAGTAGACCAAATTATTAAGAGGGGAGAGTAAGCTATAATTAAAAACTGTATTTAACTAAAAGTATTATGCTCCACATGGAGTCAGTCTGAATTAATATTGGACAGTGAATGTCCCATAATTTCACAGTTAACGGTTAAGGGCACTGAATACATGGCAATTATTATTATAGTTACTGTCCTAAATCATCTTATTCTATATAAAAGGTGCCAATTCTCTGTCCTAATACACTCTTCCTTCTGGCCTCTACTACCCATCTTTCAAGAACCCATCCTTCCTGGATGGGTTCTTCCAGTTGGGAAGAGCTGAACATATGCATGATTCTTAAAATGATTATCCTAATGCCAGTGTACAGAGTTAATTTGGAGGTTAGGATGAGGAAGACTAAAAGTAGAAAGACAAGTTGGTTAGTTACTGTAAATGATTAGAGATAGCACTGGCTTTATTCTATTCAGTATTGCAATTGTATTCATGGATGACTGTCTCTCCCATCTGAACTCTTTGAAGACAAGAATCATATGCTTGCTACTGTGTCTAAAACATAACAGCCGGGGAGAAACCAAGATGATGGCATAGGTAAACACCTGAAATTGCTGCCTCGCACAACCACTTCAAAAATACAACTAAAAGACAAAATGGACATTATCCAGAACCACAGGAAGGCTGGCTGAGTGGAAATTCTACAACTAGAAGGAAAGAGAAAAGCATATTGAAACTCAGAGGAGGTGCAGAAGTAAAGTGCAGAGGTACTGAGACGCGCAAGGAAAGGGCTGGCAACTGAGGACGCGGTTGTCTTTTTGAATTGGGAGGGAGTCTCAAGCTCCCAACTGCTCTGAACTCCAGTTCCGAGTGAGTATCTGGCGACCCAGACTCATACGGGGAGAAACTGGACTGTCTGGCATCGGGCAGAACTTGAGGGCGGCTTTCTCTCAGAGGTGCTTGCAGCAATTACCAAGGGACACTGAGACCCAGGGCCTCTTAGGGCAGGGCTGAGGATCAGCCATAGCTGTTTGCTCCGCCCTGTTGATTCCCTGAGACCCCGCCCCACCCAAGCTTTTGCATAGAGGCTTTTGCATATGAATGGCTGGCCCTTGGCAATCTAAAATTACCTAATAAACTGCAGCTGGGTCAGAGAGACCCAGAACATCCAAAAGAAGGCCCAAAGCCCCACAGCAGCTTGCATTGCTTCACAGCTGGGCCTCATCTGGGCACCTCCAAACCCCAAACAAAGAAGAGAAATCTGCAGATCGCTCCATAGCTCCTGCCGGGTAGCCTCAGGCAGAGGCTAAATTAGCACCTCCTTAGAGATCCAAGAGCCAGTGTACCCAGTGGTCAGAGTAGGACCATCCAGATTACAACTCCTCAGATCCATAAGGGACACACTCAGGGGGCAGACTCAGTGAGCACCAAAGCCCCACTGAAGCAAGTCTTGCCCCAGAAGGGTGTCTCCAGCACAGAAGTTCTCCCACTGTAGACACAGCTGATTCTCACAGCCAATTGGCCTGGAGGTCAATTCCTCCCAGTGATACCTACAACAATCAAGGCTTAACTACAACAAGACTGTGCACACAGCCCACAAAGGGGTGCACCAAGAGTGTCCACCTCAGGTAATTAGGGAGGCTGAGCCACTGGGCCCTATAGGACACCTAGCACACAAAGCCACTCTATCAACACAGGGAAGCAGCCAAAATGCAGAGACAAAGAAACAGGTCACAAATGGCAGAAATAGAGGAAAGCAAACTACTGGATATAGAGTTCAAAACCACGGTTATAAGGTTACTCAAGAATTTTCTAGAAACCGCCGATAAATTTAGTGAGACCCTCGAGGATATGAAAAAGGACCAACTAGAAATTAAGCATGCACTGACTAAAATAAAGAATATTATACAGAGATCCAACAGCAGACTAGAGGATCGCAAGAATCAAGTCAAATATTTGAAATATGAAGAAGCGAAAAACACCAAACCGGAAAAGCAAAATGAAAAAAGAATCCAAAAATATTAAGATAATGTAGGAGCCTCTGGGGCAACTTCAAGCAAACCAACATCTGAATTATAGGGGTGCTACAAGAAGAGAGAGAGCAAGATATTGAAAACCTATTTAAAGAAATAATAACAGAAAACTTCCCCTACCTGGTGAAAGAAATAGACTTACAAGTCCGGGAAGTGCAGAGAACCCCAAACAAAAGGAATCCAAAGAGGACCACACCAAGACACATCATCATTAAAATGCCAAGAGCAAAAGACAAAGAGAGAATCTTAAAAGCAGCAAGAGAAAGAAACTCAGTTACTTACAAGGGAATACCCATACAACTGTCAGCTGATTTCTCAACAGAAACTTTGCAGGCCAGAAGGGAGTGGCAAGAAATATTCAAAGTGATGAATAGTATGAACCTACAACCAAGATTACTTTACCCAGCAAAGCTATCATTCAGAATTGAAGGTCAGATAAAGAGCTTCACAGATAAGAAAAAGCTAAAGGAGTTCATCACCACCAAACCAGTATTATATGAAATGCTGAAAGGTATCCTTTAAGAAGAGGAAGAAGAAGACAAAGGTAAAGATAAAAATTATGAACAACAAATACATATCTATCAACAAGTGAATCTAAAAATCAAGTGAATAAAAAATCGGATGAACAGAATAAACTGGTGAATGTAATAGAATCAGGGGCATAGAAAGGGAGTGGACTGACAATTCTTGGGGGAAAAGGGGTGTGGGGGTGCGGGAAGAGACTGGAAAAAATCGTACACCCATGGATGAGGACAGTGGGGGAGGTGGTAAGGGCAGAGGGTGGGGTGGGAACTGGGTGGAGGGGAGCTATGGGGGAAAAAAAGAGGAACAACTGTAATAATCTGAACAATAAAGTTTTAATTTAAAAAATAAAAATAAAATAAAACATAACAGCCATTCTATAATTGTTTGCTAGAAACTGAATGAGTTAATGAATGACTGGATGAATAGAATGAATGAGATGCTAAAAGGGCCACTATTACTCTTTTAAAAATTCTCTTCATACTGGCTCCTTCATCAAGCAGGGAGAAGTTAAAATCCCATCTAAGAAGGTGATCAAGGCCGTGTTACCATCTTCCTCATCACTATTCTCCTCCCCAAACTCTGGATGTGCTCCAGGTTGTCGATGTTCCCCATAAAACCTGCTGCCCAGAACCAAGCACAGACTCCAGACAGAGTCTGATTAATAAGGCTGTTTCTGAAAGGTGCATCTCTTCCAGCCATCTGAACACTCTATCCTTTTTAACAGAGCCCAAAATTGTTGGCATACTTTTAATGGCCACATCACGCTTTTGTTTCATATGAAGATTATGCTCAGGACTATTTTTTACATTGATTGCTGCAAACACAAATATCCACCAGCTTGGTTTACACATTTTTTAATATTCTAAAATCTAAGTTCATCCCTGTGAATTTTCACAGTATTGTGTTGAGCCCAGCATTCAATCCTTTAAATTTTTATGTGAAGTAATTTTGAATCCCTGACTCTGTCATAGTCCTAAGTGCTACGACCCTCACAATTTTGCAGCATTTATGCAGCAGGCAATTGTGAATATCTACTGGGTACTACACATGACAGACATAAGGACTTCCTGAACAATACATATTTTGAAAGCATAGTAGAGAGGAGATGCTCATTGTTCTTGGCTTTGCACTCTTACACTCACATGTGAAAGAGATGAGATAGGGCACAGATTCCCTATGAGTCAGGGTGATGGTCCCCTGCTTTCTGTTTTATGAGGACTCCTTATTACCACGTAAGGCATCCCCTTGCCCATAAATTCCGCACTACAATGAATACCTCTTTCACATCCCTTTTTCAGTCATCTGCTCAACGTCTCCTTGAGAATGTCCACCATCTCCTCAAACTTACTGCTGAACCAATGCAATGGCTCACCAAACACTGTCACTTATGAAGTATTTTCAATTTGCAAAGCCCTTCAACAGCTATTATTTCATTTGAATTTCCCAACATCCTTTCAAGGAGACACCTCTCTATACCTTCTCTGTTAGTATTGCACTGCTCAAGTCACTCTACTGACCAAGCCCTACTCATAGAAAGTAAAAGCCAAAATCTACACAATGGCCTGATAGGCCTGTGACCTCTCCCCACCAACTAATCTCTGCTTAATTCACTCAACTCTACAATGGTAGCTCCTTGCCTTTCCCTCTGCCCAGATTCCATGTGGCTCACTACCGTACTTCCTTCAGCTTTCTGCTCAAATGCCATCTTTGCAGTGAGGCCTTTTCTGGACATCCTTTATTTTGCTCCTACAGTAAGCATTCCCTGTCTCCATTATTCTTCTGATTTATTTTTCCACAGCACTTATCATCCCCTGGCATATATCATGTATTCACTTGTTACCTGTTAAGTGCCTATCTCCTCACATTACAGTACAAGCCCCATGAAGACAGGGATTTTTTTTTCTTCATCATAATATCTGCAATGCCTAAAAGAGCGGTTAGCCTACAATAGGTGCTCAATTAAACATATGTTGAACATCAATAAATATAGCATAAACATAAATATAAATGAATAAATTATTAAATTATGTGACTAGGCTGGAGTAGGAACTAGAACCCCATTCTTCTCATTTATACTTTCCTAGTTCTCTCCACTATGCCACAATAATTTTCCTAATCATTTTCAACCCAGACCCTTTGCTGCTTAGACTACTACATGAGTTTACAAGCTCATCTCCCTGCTTTCAGTCTCCTTCATGCTGCTTCCAGATGAATTAGTGTTCTGAAAAATTACTTCCATTTCTAGAATAAAGAGTTTAGAAGCCCTGATCATCCTTCCACTGTAAACAACTAAGACTTCTTAATAAAATATAAAAATAAATATTTTGCCCTGGCTGGTATGGCTCAGTTGGTTGGAAATGGTCCCATGCACTGCAAGGTTGATGGTTTACTTCCCGATCAGAGCACGTGCCCTGGTTGCAGACTGGATCCCTCAGGGGTCATGCAGGAGGCAACTGTTCAATATTTTTCTCACATTGATGTTTCTCTCTCTTCCTCTCTCTCAAAAAATCAATGAAAACATATACTTGGGTGATGATTTAAAATAATAATAATACATCATATTAAAAAAAGAAAATCTACATCAAAATATCACAGTAAATTTTCAGAACACTGAAGACACACAAAAAATGAGAGAGAGAAAGAAGACAGCCAAAGAGAAAAGGCAAAGTAAATACAAATGGAAGACAATTAGATCGCTAAATTTTGAACAGTATAAATGGAACCAGGAAACTGGTATAATATCTTGATAAAAGAAAGCAAATAGTCTATCTAAAATTGAGTAACTACAAGTTTGGTAAAATAAAAACATTTTCAAAGCAATAAAAATTTTAAAGTATATGAGTAGAAAACATTTTAATAAAGAAAATTGAAGAAAAAAATATTTCAGGTATAAGCAAACTGATCCCAGAAGGAAGATCTAAAATTCATCAGAGATGGTAGCTATTAAACCAGATATATATTAAAACAGATGTCTATCTGTGCCTCCCCCGACCTCTCTTTCATGAATCCCAATTGCTTACTATTTAACATCAAAGGCCTTCCCAACATAGCTTTGCTAATTTTCTATCTTACTCTTCCCTGGGAAATGTCCCTTCCTTTCAAGTTGCTCTTCTCATAATGGCCTAAATATGTTTGCACATGACTATCTGTACTTTGGTTCATACCTTTCCCTTGCCTAATAAACTATTTCTCCTGCTTAGCTATTCATGTTTTAAGAAATCTACCTCATATATAATGTGCTTGGTAAATACTAAGCCCTTAGTATTTTCCCTTTCCTTTCCTTCATCTCTTCAAGTATATAGTCTCTGAAATAATCATTGTATAACCAAACTAAACATATATTATATGCCTACTATGAACAAAGTACTTTGCTAGACATGTAAGATTTAAAACTGACACACAATACAGAATGGTGGTTAATAACACAGACTATAAAGTCAAACTTTAATCCCTGTTCTGCCACTGAGTGATGATAGTTATTTAACTCTCTAAATCTTCATTTTCTTATACATAAAATAGAGATAATAAGAACATTTGCTTCTTGGAGCTGTTGTGAGCATTAAATAAGATAACATTTGCAAAATGTTTTATTTTATTGGTAAAGTAAATAGAGATAGATAGATAGATAGATGGATGGATAGATAGATAGATAGATAGATAGATAGATAGATAGATATAGGGTTACATTACTAGGAATACTAAGGTCTCTAAGGAAAAGGACAGTACGGGGAATTATGCCTGTCAGGTGTTTCATCCCCAAGAAGTAAAGATGAAAAACCAGCTCACTCTGTCCAGAGTGTTGGCACCGCCTGTGGGAAGACTGCCCTTGGAACCCTGAGGAATTCTCCCAGCTATCCTGCACCTTTGGCCACAGTTGCCTGAACTTGAAGCTGGCCAGAAACCTATGACTTCTGGCCTGACATATAAAAATGAATTGAGCCAATTCACATTGACTATTTCCAGAATTTGAACCAAGATTCTGCAAAGAAACTCAGAGCATTAAATAAAATAATCCTCAGCTCTGAGACATGAATCTGAAGATAATACTAAATGAGATAAAGCAGGAGTCACAGCCAGTTTAGTTTAGTTTTAAAGCTGTAAGGGGATGGGAAGTACAAGTAATCTAGCAAACTGAATGAGAAATGAATGGTGCAGATGCACTAAGCTGTGGAGAACCCTGAAGCCTTTGAAGGAAATGGAGAATCCAGACCTGCCTCAGTTCCTAGCAGCCATCTGGCTCCACCTCCAGTCCATATGTAATTGTACAATAAATCCATTTTCTTTAGTTAACTTGAGCAAGTCTCTATTCCTTACTACCACAAAAGCCTAACAAAAATGTTTGGTAAGAGTCTTGGCTAATCTGCAACATCATTTCAAACAGGCTTTATCTGATTAGAGGGAAGGCTATATCCATTTTGGGGGAGGCTTGCTCTATTTGTCAATCATTGTCTCCCCGGCTAGCTATGATTCATCTTATTTCCTTGGTACTATAATTGACTATTTCTCTGTTCAAAACTTACTCCATGTTTCATATGTTCAGAACCATCTGGGGCTCAACTACTCAAATAATGAGATCATGAATACAACTGCTTATAGCCTTTCCCTCCCCAGCTAACATATTCCCACTTCATGGTTATCTTTAGTTGTTTTACTTACTCAACATGGAGACTGTACCACAGTAATGAGACAAGCAGAATGGATTACTAGAGTGTAGGTTCTGCATATCCCTTTTTTCAATACAAAGTAGCATACCTTGCTCTACTCAAACTCTTGCCCAATACTGTCCTTCCCCTTATGTCATAAACTTATATATACGTTAATTCATTTTTTAAAAATCAGTTGAGCACTTCCAATGCTTCAAGAACTACAAAGAGCCTAAATCTTGTGTAAGAGACAAACATCAAGGGGTAATTATGATATAGTATGATAAATATGTACTTGGGCAGCGGTTGGCCAACTTTTACTGTAAAGGGCCAAACAGTAAATATTTTAGGTTTTGTGGGCCACCCGGTCTCCGTTGTAACTACACAACCCTGCCACATGAAAGCAGCCAGAGACAATATGTAAACAAGTGGATTCCAATAAAAATTTATTTACAAAAACAGGTGGTAGGCTAAATTTGATCCATGGCCCATAGTTTGCCAACCACTATGCTTGGGTAAGAACATTCTTTTAGTCAATAATTATTTGTTAAACACTTCTTAGTCTATTCCTTTCGCTGCTCTAACTGGGAGGGTAAAATAGTAACCTGAACATACAAAAACCCTGTCTCTGATGGAATTTACATTCTAGTGGAGAAGATGGACAGTAAGGAAAATTTTAAAAATATATAGCACATTAGTGGAAAATTCTAAAAAGAGAAATAAAACAGGAAAGCAACCATGAAGAGTCAGAGGAGTGTGTGAAATTTTAAATGATGTCACCAGGAAAGGATTCATCAAAGGTGACTTTGAAAAAAACTGGGGAAGGAAGTGGGAAGACTAGCCATGTAGAAATTTGGAGGAAGGATGTGCCAGAGAGTAAAAAGCCACTGAAAAGCTAATGTGGTAAGAGTGTGTCTATCAAGTCAAGGGGCAGCGAGAAGGCCGGTGTGTCTGGAATGGAGCAAACAAGAAGCGTGGTAGGAGGGGAGGCCACAGAAATAACTGGTGCCAGATCAGGTAGTGCTCTGTAGGTCATAGTAAGGCTTTGTCTCTGGGTGCGCTGGGAAGCTGCTGGAGCATCCTGGGCAGAGGAATGATTGGATCTGAGTTATACTCTAAAATGATTACTCTGGCTGCTTTGCTCAAAACAGTTTGGGGGAGAAGTGCAGGAATAGATGAGAGTAAACCAGTGAGGAGGCCATTGTAATGAGACAGGTGAGAGACCAGGGGCCTCAGCAGAGTGGTGACAGCAGGGGGTGAGCAGTGATGCAAGTGAGATAGCCAATTCCTACTTGAGGACAAAAGGAATGTTATCAGGATGGAGGAAGTGACATCCTGAGACTTAAAGGAGAAGCAGGAATCAGCCAAGTTTTAGGCCAGGGAAATCAGGTCCACAGTGGTGGGCACAGTCCCCGGGTTAGAAGTCAGAGATACATTGGGGTTCAGGAAATTAATGGATCAGCAGCTTCCTCCAAAGGTACACACGACTGAAATAAATCCTAAAGAAAAAAAAAAGGAAAGAAAGAAAAGGAAGGAAGGAAGAAAGGAAGGAAGAAAAGAAGAGAAAAGAAAAAACCCTGATATCCAGACTCACTGTATGCTCCAACCACTCCCCAAACTACTTCTCTCGGTTAGAGAAGACCCAGCAACAAGATTTAACTTCTGTTCAGTCATTAAAGTAATATATAAACAGGGTTCCTAGAGAAAAAGAAAACGTTTCTTAGTGGCAGCTATTGTTTAGATTCCTGGGCTAAAATTCTAGGACTAGATCCCTCAGTGAAATCATCTGAGACAGTCATCTGGCCAGAGTATAAAGGCGAGCACCCCAACTACTAGGAAAGTGCCCAAGTGTCTTGAACTCGAATGTAGTTGGAGACTAGTGTCTCTCCTCAAAAGTTTCTAAGAGAAAATAATTTTAATCCAGACACACCACTTATAGCTCGCTCATAAGTCTATTTGGCTATGAAATAACCATGAAAAGGAGAAAAGCAACCTCTCCCCACTCACCTAGTTAGGAACGTTCTCTGAGCCAGGTGAACAGAGAAATTGTAGATTTCCTTCACTGTACAAGGAAATCTTTGTACCTATTGGGACCGGGAGAAATTGGCCTGTTGGGAAACAAACAGGAGATGCTTCTGTTTGCAGGCACACTTCCTGAGCTTACCTGTAAGGTGTTCCCTTACTGCTTACCCCTGGTATCTGCCAGGTGAAGTGAGTGTGAGAAGGTAAGGCTTGTCTTTTTAGAGTTTGCACTGTTTGACGTTGGAAGAGCTGTTATGTTTTAAGGTTTCGCCTCCATTTCTTTGCTCACTGCCCTCTTCTACCCCGTACACTTATTTTCCCCACTTTTTTTTTTTTCCTGCAGGGAACTTTGAATCCCAACTTCAAAAGAAACCTATAATGAAACCTGGCTGATGTTTAACAGACCTGCCACTGCAGGGGCCCAGCCCAACCAACCATCCCTCTGGCTTAACAGCCACAGAGGGTAAGTGAGTGAAGCACAGCTAATCCCCTGCATCCAGGTCTGTGCAGCACTGGGCTCTCCACTTGTTCCCTTGGTGTCACGTGCATTGCTCTCCTGCCCCAGGAAACATACCCCACAATGTATAACTGTAGACATCACTCTCACCATGCCTCGGCAGGGCCCCTCCCAGTCCATATCTTGAGGACCATTTTTAGAGGGAAGTGGGCCATGGCCCAGCATAGCTACATACAGCTGTCCCCTGCCCTCAAACGCCCCAGCAGCAAAATGTAAGGAGTGAAGCAAAGAAGAGACATTGAGTCACCGACACATAGAGACGTTAGCCCATCACAGGCTTCAGAAAACAAGTGCAGGGCACCCCCGTCTGCTTCACAGCGTGACCTGACACTCGGTGATGGATGGCTTGCTTAAGCTATGCTCAGCCATCTCAGCCATTTGTTTTTATTTCCCCTGCATGATAACAATATTATGAAATCTGACACACAGAAACCAAAACAGAGGCAAGCCCACAGTTCCAGGTTCCACTGGGCACTAGGCTCAACTCTGATGGGAAAAGGAGAAGAACAAGGGATGGAAAGCAGGTTCAGCAGCAAAGAACCCGTCATCTCTGATATCTATTTAGATAGAAAAAGAACAGAAACAATTCATGACCAAAAAGAAGCTGAAGTCTGCAAGGCTCAGGGGAGCCGAGTTTCCTAAGGGCAGAGAGAACCCCTTGGCTTGGCTCCCTAGGAAAGTGATGGCGAACCTTTTGAGCTCGGCGTGTCAGCATTTTGAAAAACCCTAACTTAACTCTGGTGCCGTGTCACGTATAGAAATTTTTTGATATCTGCAACCATAGTAAAGCAAAGATGTATATTTTTGATATTTATTTTATATATTTAAATGCCATTTAACAAAGAAAAAACAACCAAAAAAATGAGTTCGCGTGTCACCTCTGACACGCGTGTCATAGGTTCACCATCACTGCCCTAGGATGTGCCATAGTCGTGGTCAATGACATCTAATATGGTGGACTCTGGCCAAAACCAGTTTGGCTCAGTGGATAGAGCGTTGGCCTGCGGACTGAGAGGTCCCAGGTTCGATTCCGGTCAAGGGCATGTACCTGGGTTGCGGGCACATCCCCAGTGGGAGGTGTGCAGGAGGCAGCTGGTCGATGTTTCTCTCTCATCGATGTTTCTAACTCTCTCTCTCTCTCCCTTCCTCTCTGTAAAAAATCAATAAAATATATTTTTTAAAAAAATATATGGTGGACTCTGGTCCCCCTTCCTTCCTTAGTACTTACAGACCCTCTCACAGGGCAGCCACCATGGAGAAGTAGACATCTGGCCTATGTAGGCTCCCCTGCCCACAGCCAAGTTCCTCTATCTTAGTAACGCTGTTCAACTGGCTGGGTAACATATCTATAATTTATATCTCCTCCTGACTAGTCCCAAGTCTGATAAATACTCTCCCTTTGATATGCCCATCTGGGTTACAGATGTTTGATGTTGGATTCCTTAGGCCCTCTCTTCCTCTGAGCCTTTGGGAGATGAACATCTTTGGGCTAGATTCTGGTTTCTTGCCGGGCTGGGAAAAGGGGCATGTTGAGTAGGACTTGAGGAATGAGGTGGATTGCTCATACACCAATAGTTGTACCTGCATGTTAGTGATCTATCGATAGATGTGTCCCCCACATCCAAAACACCCCCCACACACACATACACACACTAAACTGTGAGCTCCTGAATAGAAGTACCCTGTGCCTGGCACACTCAGTTTGCTCAATAAATATCTGGCAAAACATTTGATAAATTGGATTCCCTTCAAAGTCACAGTATAATGGAGTTATGAGCTTGACTTCTGTGATTTAATTGTAATAATAGGGATACTGCCTATGGGTAATTTCATTCATAGACAACCCATAACTGCACCAAGTTGCAGGAACAGAAAACACTGATAGAATTCCAGAAATCTATGTCTCCATGAATCGAAAGCCCTTTCCAATGATCCAAGTGCAGAAAGGCAGTCTACACTCCATATTCTGCTTTTGGTGCCTCAGCCTAGATTTCAACTTGGAGAATTTAGATATAATTACTAAACCCCTCCACTAAGTTGTTAGCACTTACTCTTTATATATATTTTTAATTTGTCCCTCTGTTTAGCTTACTGTATCTGGGACTACATAGGAATAATTGTTTTTCAAAATATGGTTCTTGCCAATAAGAGTTACAAAAAACACTCAATGGTTTTAATAATAAAATTCAACACGAGGACTATAGGGCAGAGGATGGAAAAGGGAAAAGTCCTTACTGAAATAAATATAAGGGAGTTAGAAAAGAGAAAACTGCTCTGCACTATGCTCTGCCTTCAGATTTCTTCCTCCAAAAGAGGAAATTCATAGATAATTTCCCTTCTTAGTTCCTCTTAAGTATAAATGTAAAGATGTGTTTCTTGCTCTGAATAAGCATGGGACACTTGAGGAAATCCTCCAATATCAAAGACAGGCAGGAATTAAGCAGGAGGATACTGCCTATGGGGAGAAAAATTGACTACAGATCAATCACATGTAGTGCACCTTAAAAAAATTCAGACTGGATCTCATTTCTAGCATTTAAAAAGGTTGCATCCTTAAAACAAAAATAGATTAATACAGAAAGTTCAAAGAATAGGAAGGCCTTAAAATATGATTGCTGAAATAAAAACAATTCAATAGAAGAGTTGGAGGATAAACTCAAGGAACTCTCCAAAAAAGGGGGGGGGGGGGGGACAAAATAACAAAGAGGTAGGCCATGTGAGAGAAAAAAGAGAATAAACTCAGGAGATCCATCTTCAGGAGATTCAGAGTGGAAAAGAGAACAGAAAACACTGACTTTTGAAGAATCAAAATCTATCATCTAATAGAAGTTGCCAAAGGTGAGGGACATGAGTGTTGAAACTGAGTGCTCAACAAAAGAAGAATAAAAGTCCAATCCTAAAAAAAAATCATAAGATCCCTAAAATACCAAGGCTAAGGATAAAATTCTAAACAGTTTGAACAGAAAAAATATTCCACTTTGAAAAAGACATACAATTATCAGAATAGAAGTGATAGACAATTAACAAATTTATTCAAAAGTTTGAGAGATGTTTTATAACCCAAAATTTTACAAAGACAAACTATCAGTATTGTGCAAAGTCAAAATAAAAATGTTTTGCAAAATGCATTTTCAAAAAAGTCCCCTAAAACACCCGTTCTTAGAAAGTTACTTAAGGATTTTTTCCAGTATATTAAGGCAGTAAATTAAGAGGTATTTGTGCAATTCAGGACACAGTGTCTCCAATCAAAAAAAAGAAAAAAGGCAAGCAGTAAAGAGAAATTCTGAATGACAACTATGCAGCAGACCTGAAGATAAATTGTCAAGTTTGAACGGAAAATAGAATGAACTAGAAGAGAGATCTACGTACTGTTTTAAAAAAAGATTATATTTCTATAGATTAACTGTTATGATAAAACGTGTAAAAACAATTGAGGATATCAAAAAAGTGAAGGAAGGTAGAAAGGAAAGAGTAAAGGAAGGGAGGGAAAGAGGGAATAGACTCAAGGAGTAGAGGGAGAATAGGAAAAAGCTTTGCCAGAAAAAGACATATAATAGAATATTTTGTTCTGCAACAAAAAAATATTTTGTAGCCACAATATTATAAATATGACTAATTCAAATAAAAATAGTAAAATAACTATGTTGAAAAGATGGAGGGGAGAAGGAGGAAAAATGGAAGAGTTAGAGGCTCATCTTTACCATAAGAGCAAGTCAATGCATAATGTTTAAAACTGAAGAATCAATTAATATAATATATAATACCAGAAGACATGTGTAAAATAATTTAATATGGGAGCAAGACTAGAGAGTGAAGGAAGAGTTAGGCAGGGAACTATCATTCCTGTTTACATCTTTTTATATAATTTGATAATTTTAACCATGAGTATTTATTACTTTGATTTAAATATGTTTAACTATCAAAAGGTATAAATAATAGTTCCTTTTACTCCATAAATCAAGTTTTGCATGTAGAGATAAGAAGGTTTGAGACACTTTTGGATCCCCAGAGAGAAAGGGAGGAGTTACCATGGCAACTCTGTGACAGTAAGTAGAGTGTGTTATCAACATCCAGAGAAGTGCAGTGGCATTACAGATTTAGAGAACAAAGGGCCACATTCAGGAGAATGATGGCTGGGCACCATGAGAACTGTCTCAGTCAGGGCAGTGGGCTGTTGTAATGAACTAGAAGACGAATGAGAACAAGCCAGATTTCCTCGTCTCTTTGGAGTTGGCAACCACTGATATTAGTGAGGTTTAGCTTCTGCTTAAGGTTATCAATATCTAAAAACCAAACCCAAACAGAATCTTTCTTATGTGAATAGCTCTGGTAATGTGATCAGTGCCCTGTGCATCTTTATATAAACACAGGCTTCCCATCTGTCAGCTTGAATAATGATAATAATCACTAATGTTAGTTTAGAACTATTTTTGTACACTGACAACTTTAGAATTACCAAGCATTCCCTGTAATGTATTTCATCTGATTCACAAAACAACCCTAGGATATAGGTAATGCAAAATACTAATGCAATCACCCCCTTTTTATAAACTTGTACAATTTACACAGCTAATCTATATTAATAAAAGCGTAATATGCTAATTAAACTAGACATCCTTCCGGAGGACCTTCCAGACGAAGAGGGGCTGCGAGGGAAGCCTTGGGTCCCAGGTGCCTGCCAGCGGCTGGAGGGAAGCATGGGTCCCAGGTGCCAGAGGGAAGCCGGTGCCAGCAGCTGGGGGAAGGAAGGCCTACTCTTGCATGAATTTCGTATATCGGGCCTCTAGTTAATTAATAAGGACTCTTGAATTCCACTGTGTACCCTGATTCCAAATCTTACACTCAATTCCTGACATCACATGCCTGAACTATAGGCCAACCTATGAACTGGTGTTAACTGACTCCCCACATACAGGGACACCACGAATGACTATACAAATTGTGACCAACAAACCCAAAGGCAGCCATCCAGGTATCCGGTGGGAGCTGATTTCCAATCCTCCCACCTCCCACCAACTCTACAGAGATCACGTGTGAGCCTTTTTAAAATTTGTACAAAGGTACCAGTCACAATGGGGAAGCCTTGCCCACATGCACAGATTACCAAGTTTACCACCCACCTCTCTCCTTTATTGTTTTCCTCTAACTCTCCCCAGGCCTTGCATGGACCATTAAACGGAAATCCTCTTATTTGCTTCTGTTTCACAAAGAAAGACACATCAGATCCATTCATTCATATGACATAAACAACCAGGTGTCAGCTACTGTTCTAGGCACTGGGCACAACCTGGTTAATAATGGCCCTGATTTCATGGAGTTGAAGAAAGATAAATAAATGAATGCACAAGAAAAACATCAGAAGTGATAACTGTAATAAAGAGAATTAAAATTAGTTGATGTAATAGTGACTGATCAGCTGATTTAAATTGGAGGATCAGGAAAGGCTGCTCCAGGAAGTAACATTTAAGTAGATGTTGGAATGACAAGAGAAAACCCACCAATGGGACATAAAGGAAAAGAGGATTCCAAGGACAGCTCAGGCAAAGCCCTGAGGCAAGAACAGTGAGACAGGAGAGGTCAAGCAGGCTGTGCAGTGTTGGTGGGGCAGGTGCTGAGGGAAGAAGCTGGAGGGTAGGCAGGGGCTACCTGCAGCTACCTGTGAGCCAGGCAGGGAGTCTGCATTCTATTCAAGGTACAGTTGGGGGTAGGGGGGAATGTAAAAAGGGGAATAACAGGATCTGATTCACCTTTTACTTCTGGATGCTGTGTGGAGAATGGAATTTAATGGGGCAAAATAGGAAGCTTCCAGTCCTAAAGGAGACTTGGGGTTAGGTGTAGAATGTATTGTGTTCACAAAGCAGGTGAACTGCTCAGCCTGCAGCAAAGACCAAGGATAAGAGGCCTCTTCGAGGGTTTGTGTAACTTTGCTGATTACAGAAGAGTTTAGTAATTAGGGGCACAGAGATGACTTGGACCAGGGACAGCCCTCAGAGGACTCACTGTCTAGGGAGCAGTCAGCTGTGTACGTGCTATGAAGTGGGCCTGAGGCAACTGAACAACATAGTCTGTGAAGGGGAATAACAGGATCGAGTTCACCTGCTTTGTGAACACAATACATTCCCTGGTCCCTTACCTCTTGGGCGAGTCAGGGTCGAACCTGTGATCATGTCTAACAGGTGCTAAATGGCTTCTGTCTCCCTTGTCTGCTTTCCGTGAAGGTCCCCTGGCTTCCCCATGTTCTCCACACAGCATCCAGAAGGATCCTTTGTAAAAGGTGAATCAGATCCTGTTATCCCCCTTCACAGACTATGTTGTTCAGTTGCCTCAGGCCCACTTCATAGCACGTACACAGCGGACTGCTCCCTAGACAGTGAGTCCTCTGAGGGCCGTGCCTGATCCAAGTCATCTCTGTGCCCCTAATTACTTAACACAATACCCAGGACTTTATGAAAGCACAATAGTGTCTGGTGGGTGGATGCATGTTTTATTTGGGGGCTGTGTGAACCCTCTTTTGTCTCTAGAAGTCAAAAGGATAAAATGATGCTAGAAATGTACACTGCAAACAGGACTCCCAGAGCCCTGGTCCCTTACCTCTTGGGTGAGTCAGGATCGAAGCAGGTCTTCTGTACGTCGGTCACCTCGGGGTCACAGCAGTCCCCATCATCAAAGTCGTTCAGCATGTTGTTGCACTCCACGTGGCAGAGCCCATCCCTGCGGTTCCAGGAGTAGCACCGGCCCTGTAGGCGGCAGTCACCCCCATCGTAACCCGTGAGTGGGTGCTCACATTCTGGGTCACAGTGATCGTTGCCGATCTTGCTGGGCTCACAGTTGATGAGCACAGCACGGTGGCGCAGGGTGGAGTTGTGGACCTGGTAGACGCTCAGCTGCCAGGTGATGTTGTAGCGGCCAAAGGCTTCATTGAGCACCTTGTGCTGCCGGCTGATCTGCTCATCAGTCACCATGGGGTTCAGCCCCTCATCGTCGCAGATGTTCACCACCTGGTAGCGGATCACCTTCTCTCCCCGAAGAGGCCAGTGCCCATTGTAGTGGGAGATCAGTTCTACATTGTCACATGCTGTCTGTCCACAAAGTGGGGGCTGCAAAGGTGACATAATCTCCGGCTCTGGTTCATAGCCCTGGAGAACCTCAAGCTGTGGGTACTTGTCATCTCTAAATGGGGCCCATTGGTGTTCCAAAGGCTCAAAGCTGGCTGTCAGTATCAAGGTGGTCAACTCTTCCACCTCACGTGGATGTTGAGGACTGTGCTGGAGGTGGCTCTGTGAAAGGGCCGTTGACCAGAGGACCAGTGTGCCCAGGTGTCCACGGAAAGAATGCCCATTCTCAGAGCTATCACCCCCCAGGAGCAAAGAACGGCATGATGCCATGAAGGGGCTGTTCAGGGGACCAGACTGATCTAGACTACTAGCCACCTGAGTGCCATCCACATACAGGGCCATACGCAGTCCATCATAAGTAGCTGCCACGTGTGTCCATGTGCCTGGTTGGTAGCGACTGTGGCCAATCATAATGGTGGCCTTCTTCACGCGGTCGGTGCGAAGAGAGAAGAAGAAGCGAGCATCTCGCCTTCCTGTGTCCTTCCCTGAGTGGATCCCCAGGGCCCAGCCCTTGTCACTGACAGTGTGGGAGCAGTTATCAAACACACCTGGGAAAGAAGGAAGAATCGAGGGGAGAAATACCAGATACAAAGGGGGATGGAGAAAGGGAGAAGAAAACCCATGTGAATAGCAAGAATGTATGGTTTTTTAAATTAAATTTATTGGGGTGACATTGGTCAACATGAACATATAGGCTTCTGTGTAAGTTTCTATGTTATAAGATCTGAATATTGTACTATGTGCTCACTACCCAAGAATGTAGGTTTTTAATGGGGAAAAATTAAGTGATACAGATTCCCACCTAAGATGCCTGCACAGTATACCATATCAAGCCGTTCTGGTAACCTCTGTCCCTAAAAGGAATCTGATTTCAGATTCCATCACATTTAACTCATTTTGGTATTTTAAAACAACCAAATCATAAGTTGGAAAGGGGATGTCTAATGCAAGAGACAACCATCTCTAGAACTTTGTCACAGATGTTCCTTATGCTGACTTTGAGTCCATGCCTTCTCTCCCTGATCCTTGTCCCCTTCCTTTTCCTCAAAGCCATGAGGACAGTCACAGTTTTTACAAAAGTCAGTAATCTCCTACCCCCTCAAAAAGTCATTTTTTCTACTGATTATTAAAATGATGATTTTCCTGAAGAAAACAAGGAGTTGGTGGATAAGGGAGTCCCATCAGAGAAGACTGTAACATCCCAGATGTCATTCCCAGCCTGCTATTCCCTCTAGTGTCTAAGGGCAAGGATACCCACCCGCAAAGAATAGTTGCTCCCCAAAGTAGGAAAAAATAGAACTGCTCCATGGTCCTTGCCTGAAAACTTAAGTCAAGTTACTAATAAGAATGACTGTTCTAGAACCAATGGTGCCCACCATACTACAGAGCAGAACTTGCCTGGATAGATGAAGATCCTCACCACCGACTACCTTACCACCCTGCTCAATGTAGGCACAGGCTATTAAGTTCAACTGCATAAACAAAGGAAGGAACACCTATAGATAACCTGGCATTAGGAAAGAGTAGGAAGTTCAGATACATGAAGGCAGTTTGGAGGCCTTAAATGTTTCCACCTTTGGTCATGAACCCAGCAATCTCTTCTAATACATAACTCCAGTCCTCTAATCTGGAGGATATGAATGGAGAATCGTTTGATTCTCTTCTCCCTCAGACAAACAGATTTAGCCCCAACATTAAATCTATAACCTGAAAGTTCCGAGCTCCACCCCTCACTGGTGGGAAGAGAATCATGCTTGGTCCCTCTACTAAAGGGCTATCATGCTACTAAATCACAGAGGGTCCACATTTCATCTCACTGTCATGCTCCTCCTGGAATTAGTAATTTCAGTTTATCACACATTTACCGAACTGCCAGACATAGACACTTTTCTCAGCTTTAAAGAAAAGGTGGTCTTTGCTCGTGAGAATTCTCTCAAGGGGAAGTGAGAAACATAGAAGATTACTTCAATATAACATCAGAACTCCGATCAAGGGACACATAGATGCATGAAAACCCACAGATCTCAACCCGCAGATCAGAGAGGGTTTCCTGTGGGGATAAGATCCAAACACACTCTTGAGGAGTGCATAAGAGTTGGCCAGGCAAAAGAATTACAGAAGATATTCCACACAGAAGGGACAGTAGGAATAAAGGTACCTGGGGCAATACAGGTCAAGGTAGGTCTTGCATAACATACTAAGGGGGTTGGACTATATAATTTATGTAATACATGGAGGTTTTTGTATTGCTGTCAAATACCTCTGGCATCCTGAGAGTATGCAAAGTAACTGTCGCAGGAAACATCCCATGGTTGTTGGCCTTGCCCTGAACACTGGGTCCAACTGCAATTAAGACATCTCAGGAACCTTGCAGATGGACAACTGTGGCACAAGAGGTAAATGAACACCACAAAAGGACCCCTGCACTTGTTCAGTAGATAGTCATGAAGCAATACCAGCTGCAGACCTCAGTTCTTGGAGCCAGAGATTTGTATAGTGATTGAATGTTTGTTTGACATCATGGAGAGTTCAGTATAGGTAGAATATGAAGCTTAACCCTTTGAGTGCCAACCAATATCCTAGGAACTATGCTAAAATTGCCAAGGCATTTTTGCTGATTTTATAGCAGTTTAGGAAAAAAATTATGAATCACAAGTAAATGAAGTTACATATTCAAAAACTTAAGGAAACCTTCACTACATTGACATATTTAGCAATATCATCATCACTAATAAAAGCAGACTTAGAACTGGACGCCATTTCGAAGCTTGATAGCGCTCCCGGCACTTTTGGCAAAAGACAGGAGGAGTGCGATCGCGCTCCCCGGCACTCTAGGGGTTAATAAATAACTACAATAAAATATGCTGACTGTTACAAGTAAAAGTGGTTATGAACCTCTTTATTAAAATATGGACATACTGAGGGAGAAACTCTCCCTAAAGTTACATAAATGTCAACTTGCAGGCACTTATCCATCCTGTTAATTTTATTCCTAGAAGAAATCCACTCCAAAATCTGCCCATTAAACTAGGGCTACCTTGATTACCTGTCAGACTATCTGGGAAGGTTAGAAAGACCTAAACCCAAAGGATTCCAAGAGATACGTTTAGATAATCCCAGATCAAAGGTTCTGCCAGTTTACCCAGAAACATTCACTCTACAATTCCTTAGAACCTGCATTTATATGAAATGCCCACTTCAGCTGAATCTTCTAAACTGGGAAACATGGTGTTCTTTTTATAAATATTTTTCCCTTCACTTCTCAGCATATAATGATATCTCCCATTTGAGCTTTCCAAAGCAATCTTGTATGAACTATCATTTAAGCAGTGACGCTATCCTGTGAGCTAGGCAAGATTATCATCACTAGCATCATGATATAAATGAAGATAATACCAAGGATCTGAGAGGTCTGGTGTCAGGCTGGGTGCAGAGAGAACCAAGGTGTCATGATTCTGAGCCCAGGAAAGTTTTCTATGGTGAGAAGAACATAGTGCATGGTGGTTACAAACAGGACTCAGCCACAAGCTCCAGTCCCTAGTCTACCACTTACATGCTATGTGACCTCAGAAAAATTGTATCATCTTTCCGAGTCTCAGTTTACTCACTTGAAAACTGTACCTGTAAAATAAAATTTGTCCATCACTGGTCTGCTCTTCAGCATCCTTCAAACATAAGCTGAGGTCACAGACTCCTCATGAGGTTGCTGTGAGAATTAAATAAAGGAACACATGTGGAAGATCTCAGCCTAGTTCCTGATAATAAGTGATTGACAAAAATTAACTATGACGCATAGAAGGCCTTTGAGAATGAGATATCAAAGGGAAAATCAAGTTAGATATAAAACGTGTTTCACTGAATTTTATATTTAATAACTGGTCCTCTGAAGAAGAAGAAAAAACTACTCGTCCTGATTTGCAGCATTTGCCAATTTCTATAGTATAAATATTCCCCCAATGGTCAATTTTCAGTTACCAATATTATGTCACTGAACATGGGGTTTGGAAGATGTGCATCATTGGCCCTGGTGAGCCAATCTGAGCCAATCCCACCTCTATCAAGACTAGCAAGGAAAGCAGATGCAGGAAGCCACTGTCTCCTTCTCCCTCTGACTATTAAAGGACACAGGGCTGCTTTGCTGAGCTAGGCAAGATTATCATCACCAGCATCATTATATAGATGAAGATACCAAGGCTCTGAGAGGTCTGGCATCAGGCTGGGTGCAGAGAGAACCAAGGTGTCGTGATTCTGAGCCCAGGAAAGTTTATGTATAATTTAAATTCAGATTATGTATAATTTAAAAGAGATAAATGTGACTTCAAGACTTCCTATAAAGCTACAGTAATCAAGACAGTGTAGTACCAGTGAAAAAATCGACAAATGGATCAATGAAACAGAATAGAGAGCCCAGAAATAGACCCTCATAAATACAGTCAACTGATCTTGGACCAGGAGTAAAAGCAATACGAAAGGGCAAAGGCAGTCTCTTCAACAAATGGTGCTAGACCAACTGTATATTCACATGACAAAAAAAAAAAAAAAAAAAAAAAAAAGAATTAATCTAGACACAGATCTTGTATCCTTCACCAACATTAAATAGAAATGGATCATTGACCTAAATGTGAAATGAAAAACTACAAAACTGCTAGAAGACAACATAAGGAGAAAACCTAGACGACCTTGGATGTGGTGATTCCTGTTTAGATACAACACCAAGACACAACACATAAAAGAAATCACCTATAAGCTGGACTTCATTAAAATTAAAAACAATGCTAAAGACAATATCAAGAGTACTAGAAGATAAGCCACAGACTGGGAGAAAATACTTGTAAAAGATACATCTGATAGAGGACTGTTACCCAAAATATACATAGAACTCTTAAAACTTAGCAGTAAGAATACAAAAAAAAAAAATTTTAAATGGGCCAAAGGCTATAACAGATACTTCACCAAAGATATACAGATGGCAAATCGGTTTATAAAAAGATGCTCCTCATCATATGTCATCAGGGAAATACAAGTTAAAACAACGAGATACTACTAAACACCCATGAGAATGGCCAAAAGTCAGAATACTAACACCACCAAATGCTGGTGAGGACGTGGAACACAGGAACTCTTTCACTGCAGGTGGGAATGCAAAATGGTTCAGCCACTTTCGAAGACAGTTTGGTAGTTTATTTTAAAACTAAACGTACTCTTACTATATGATCCAGCAATCACACTCCTTAGTACAGTGGGGCCTTGACTTACGAGTTTAATTCGTTCCGTGATGGAGCTCGTAACTCAAGTTACTCGTATGTCAAATCTTAAAGTGAATGAGTGAGACACTTGATGCTGGGCTGATGTTGTGGCATTCACTGTGATGTTCGCTGCGCCAACTAGCAGTGGGGTATCTGCAGCTGGCTCATAACCCGAATTTTAGCTCACAACTCAAAGCAAAAAATCGGCCGAGAGACGGCTCATATCTCGAAAAACTCGTTAGTCGGGACACTCGTAAGTCAAGGCCCCACTGTATTTACCCAAAGGAGTTGAAAACTCTGTCTTCGCAATAACCTGCACACGTTTGCAGCAGCTGATCCACAATTGCCAAATCTTGAAAGTAACCAAGATGTCCTTAAATGAATGAATAAATTAGCTGTGGTACATCCAGCCAATGGACTATTATTCAGTGCTAAAAAATAAATGAGCTATCAAGCCACGAAAAGACATGGAAGAAACATCAATGCACATCATTAAATGAAAGAAGCCAATCTGAGAAGACTACATACTATATAATTCCAACTAATTAGAATTCTGGAAAAGGCAAAAGTATGAAGACATTAAAAAGAGCAGTGATTGCCAAGGGTTTGGGGAGAGATAAATAGGCAGATCACGGCATTTTTAGAGCAGTGAAAATAATCTGTATGATACTGTAATAATGGATATATGTCATCATACTTTTGTCCAAACACACAGAACGTATAACAAGTGTGGGCCCTCAAGTAAACTATGAACTTTGGATGATTATGATGTGTCAATGTATGTTCAATCTTGGTTGAAAATAAATTACCATTCTGGTGAATGATCTTGATTATGGGGGGAGGGGGGGCTATGCATGTGTGGGGGCAGGGAGTATCTAAAAATTTCTGTATTTTCCTCTCAATTTTAGTGTATAGCTTAAGCTGCTGTAAAATAGTCTTTTTAGAAAATATATATATATATATATATATATATATATATATTATTGATTTTTTACAGAGAGGAAGGGAGAGGGATACAGAGTTAGGAACATCGATGAGAGAGAAACATCGATCAGCTGCCTCCTGCACACCTCCTACTGGGGATGTGCCCGCAACCAAGGTACATGCCCTTGACCGGAACTGAAACTGGGACCTTTCAGTCCGCAGGACGACGCTCTATCCACTGAGCCAAACCGGTTAGGGCAAATAAAGTCTTTTTTTTTAAGTGGATTTTGAGCCTTCAAATGTCTTCCTAAGTGCCCAGTGACCAACTATGCCTGAGAACAAAAACCTGTTCCTCCAAGACTTGCCTGTCAGCATCCTTCATCTGCAAACTGGGACCACAGAGCAGCCTACATGCTCATCCACACACAGTCGGCAGGGTCCCTAGCCCTGCTCTCTTAACTCCATCAAGCAGGAGCAATATAACCTTGGATTCAAAAGGAAAAGTACCAAACGCCCACCTTGAGGAGACTTCTCCTTTTCAGTCTAGCAGAGTAAAGCTGACAAAACCAGTGCAGCCTAAGCCAACACACTGTATGTGGTCAAAGTCAGCTTATGCAACATTGAGATTTTATCACTTTGGATATACATGTGAGCCACATTCTTGGGTGGAACAGAGGGACCAGATCATCAATATGATTTATGAAATCACTCAACACCAAACTGAACTGTGATAGCCCATGGGTTAGAAAAAAATGAGATCAAATGATGTAACTGGAAAAATGGTAGTGGTACCAAAGCCAAACATTTGGACCATGTCATATTAAAAACTTTGAGAGTCATTTTTTTCCCTCTTGCTTGAAACTGGCTTTCATTATATATTGATGTTTACTAAATTTAAAATTGTTGTAACACCTTCTCTTGTATCTAATCTAAGTTTGGAGAGAAAGGAATATAAGTGGAGGAAGAATCTCTTGTTCATTTTATTTCTGAGCTCAACTCAAATACTCATAGTTGGAGACCCGGGTTAGTTTCACAGAGCTCTATACTCACGTGGGTCTTTGGGAAAAGTCATTTGGATGCAGTTCTCTACTATTATGAATTGCCAGCATTTGGAATTAATAGAGTTTATGTCCCTCAAGGAGAAAAACCTTCTCTCAAATTGGGCTACAGTCTCCCTGCGTGATTATGAAAAATCCTATTAATGGTAAACATGATAGCTAGAGTGTTACAAACTGTTGGATGGGGAAATATTTCAATATGGCCCCTGGGGAAGAGAGACCCTGCTTGTTTCTATTTCGTGGGTTCTTTCTTTGCACTCACAAGGTAGGCTGCTCATGCAAAGAAGAAATGAAGAGACTTAAACCACTTTTTATTAAATGTCTTCTATGCTGGATAGGTGTCTCCCTATGAAATCCTCCCACAAATATATCAGCTGAATAGTATATCCTCAATCCAAAGCACTGAGGATCACATACATGAAGCAATTTGTCCACAGTCTTACATCTTCGAAGGGCCAGAAACGGGGATCAAAATTAGGTGTGCTCTTTCCACTCCACAAAAATACCTCAAATACCAAAACATACCTTGTTAGTAGCTGTTTTGGAGCAAGAACAGTAAGGGCTGCTGAGTGTGGCATTAACCAAATTGAAGGTGACTGGGATCTGACTTTGGAAATAGTGCACAGCTAACATCCACACCTGGAAATGGTTTGGAGATAACAGACTGGCTAGCACAGCAGCAAATATGTCCATGTTGGTGAGCACCTAAATGGACAGGCTGCCACCTGAGGAGTAGATAAAATTTCTGGGTGGTCCTGGAGGGTTTCCTGTGACACATACACTCGGTAATCAATTCCAGGACCCTAAGGGGAAGGGGGAGCCTCTTATCCCAAAGCCAGGGCCATGGCCGAAGGTGGGAGGGAAGCTAAAGTGACGAGTACTCAACTGAAAACCCTTCCAAGCCAGTCGCTTCCATCTCCAGTTATTGTTTTCTTACTGGGATTGTAACTAGCAGAGTAGGGCTTCGTGTTAGAGGAGGATGTAATAAAAAGGGAAGTGAAATGGTCCAGACAAGAGCTGCTCCCACCCACCTCTCAACAGATCCAATCCAACTGCTCTGATTGCTCATTCCTTCTCCACCAGACACCTTCCCTCCTCCCAACTGGAATCTTCTGTCAATTGGTTGTGACAGAATGGAATCCCCTGGCCACAAGGCCCCATAGGGGAAATTCAGTTTTAGCAGTGCTCCTGGCATCATAATGAGGAGAAAAATGGGTTCACTCCAGCAGTTATATAAGTCAATATAAAGTGAGAGAGAGAGAAAAGAATCTTCTGAGAACTGTCAGGAAGCAACCTGTCCCTGGCATTATAATTTTATGGAAATAACAAAAGTGGGGGAAAGAGCCACCTCGTACTCCTTTCTTCTTTAAAGCAGAGGAGTATCCATGTCTCAGGAACATTATGTGAACTTATTTCGGAGTGATGAAATAAATAGAAAAAAACAAAAAATGTCCCTGTCTGAGAGGCTATGTAGGCCCAATGCTATGAAAGATTCAGGGAGATGTCCTCCTCCCCAATTAAAACCCTGCTCTGTGGTCAACACATCACTTCCTGATAGCAACACTCCAAGTACAGTCTCAGCCCTGTAAAAGGTATCACAGTGCTCCCTTTGTCTAAAATACCTCCCCATCCATGTATGACCTTCAAAGGTTAGCTGAAGTTTCACCTTGCCCTTGAAGCCTTCCTTGACCGCCCTTGTCAAAGTGGTCTTTGCAGCTTGCTGAGCCTCACAGTGCAGCTGCTATTTCTTTGTTTGGCCAAGCGACTAGAGAATTTCTTGGTGACAAGAGCCTGCCTTAGGCAGCTGTGAATTTTGCACACAATCAAGGAAGGAATTGGTTCTAGCTCCTGCATTGCACTCACTCTGCTCCTGACATCAAAATGACTCCCAGAGGAGCATCTCCCCCTGGTCTTATGGGAACCCCAATAACCCTGCAATTGCATCTGGCCTAGAGGGATGATGCAGTGGGACCAAGCATTCTCTTCACTGTGCAGCTGCAGGTGGTTGGACTTTCCTCGATGTAAGATGTGCTTTTCCCATCTGTCACATAATAAGCTGCTTCCTTCTGGATCCCACACACTTGGACTAGAGCACATGTGGCAAAACTTGCTGAGGGCTTTCCTTGGGCAAAGCGCCATTCTGGAGGGAACACCCACCCATGGCAGTGTCTCACAGAAGCGATTGTTTAACAGGCTGAGGTAGCAGAAGGGAAAGCCATGGTCCAGACAGAAATGCTGCCCTTGAAACAGACACAGCCGTGGAACCTCATGTCCAGGAGAGTCCACCGGCTGAGCTCTCTAATCCTCTGGGAGCATTCACATTGGGAGTGAGAGTCCTGCTTCTCCAAGAAGGCCCATCAGCTCCCAGGAAGGTGAAATTCTCTTCAACAAAACAGAGGAGTCACGCACAGTATCATCAGCTCTGGTAACTAAAAAAACATGCTGTGTGGTGCAAGTTTGTTTTTAGGAGAAAAATGAGCTAAAAACAGGGCCAGGTTAGGTCATGGGCATAAATCAACCTGCTACAAGGCACAGTCTTTTCCCCAGGATATTATGCCTATGGCCTCCTCACACCACACGTGGGTCTGCTGCCTTCTGCAGAACTACTTACCCAACACTCCACCCCCCAGAGAGAGCACCAGGCAGGGGAACAAAAGGACCGAGGAGGAGGAGCTGGGCCATCCATCAAAGACCAGGATCTGGTGGTGAGCAGGGCTGTGTCAGCAGGAAGAGTGGGAGAGAGTGAACAAAGAAAGCCAGGGAGGTGTTTTCAGCTGTTCTAGATAACTCTCCTTCAAGACAGGATTAGGCTCAGCCTTTCATCTGGGAGCCCAAGCTTTTACAAATTAGAGCACAGAGTGGGGCGAAGCTCCTGAGAATGCCTCACTTACATCTTCCCAGCACATTTTTCAACCTCTCCTCACAGTGCGCGCCTTTCCTTCTTGTCATGCTCTCATCACGCGCCAGGATGACAGGAATCAGCATGGGGATTTCCATGGCTTTCCGAAGGCCACCGTGCTGAGGCTGAGAGGCACTGAGGTGGGATGGTAGGGGTGGGAGAGGGCCTGAAAGAGCAGGGAAACTCAGAATGGTGAGTTCTCAGCATTGCCACGGACCTGGAATAAGTCAGGGCAACGGGAGCCTCCTTCCTAAGGAAGCTTCCTTGATCACTGCAGCAAAAAGCAACATGGCTTGAGGCATTGGTCACCCATGGCCTGAGAAAGTAATCCACAAGGGTCAGAAAAGAACAATCTGCACAGCCCACCTGGAATGCTAGTGTGCCTTAGAGAGCCTGGACAATGCCTTCAGGGGGCTCAGGAGGATCTGCCAGGACAATCCCGCCTCATTCCCAGACTCTCCAAGACTGGGATCCAGACCTACAAATTGCCAAGTAGAGCCAGCCCAGAAGCCAACAGAGAATCAAAACGGTAGTTCATACTATCCTAGCTTATTGAGCAGGCTGTGGAATAAGATCCATTAGGTCAACCAAACTTGATACCTCTATAATCTTGAGCAACATTGAGCAATTAATTCTCCATATCTTATTTTCCTCATCCATAACATGGAGGCAATAGTACCTAATTTATAGAGTTTGGAGAAGATTAAATTAATTCACACAGGTAAAACAATAGAAAGAGTGCTTAGCACATATAAGCACTCAATATTATTATTCATTGCTAATACTATCATCATTTTAACATATATAGACCTTATCTCTTCAAGTGTATTATAAACTCCTTGAGAACAGGTAAGCCAGTCTTACACTTCCCCTGACTCTCTGTATCAAGGCCAATGTCTTGTGCATGATAGGACTGGTAATTCACCAATGAATTAAATCCACAAGAGGCTGTTAGAGCTGCCAAGAGCATCCTCCCAATTGACAATGATCCTCTAAAAACTCCATTCCTCTAACAAAGAAGAACCCTTGTCTAATTAAAAGCAACTGCCTCCCCATGCCCCTCCTACACCATTCACTCCCCACTGTCAAGACAGCTAATGACCACAGCACCCCTTATAGGAACATGTTGGCTTTCCACTTCTTCCTACTAAGGATCTAAGAAGCAAGAACAGTTATCAATCTTCTGCCTCCTCCCCCTAGTCCTGGGCAATTTCCCTTAGAGTTGTACTTTGTGATCCATTCCAGGGAGGGAGGAAGAAAGGGAAGAGGAAGAGAAGGAGGAAAAGAGAGGAAGGGAGGAAGGAAGAAAAGGGAGGGAAGAAGAGAAGGAAGGGAGGGAGGGAAGGAAGGGAGGTAATTTTAAACATGTGGATTTTTTTAAATGTCATTTCAACCATTTTTAATAACCTTAGAGAGCAGTATGAAATTCCCTGAGCATTCAACAAGCTTTGCGGGTCCTGTAACTATGGAAGTCCATGAACAACCCATCAAGGCACAATGGATAAACGACTATGGTTTCACAGAAGGAGCATCTGGGGTGTGAAAGGTGTGGGCTAGGCTGAGCTGAGCTGAGCTGCCTGCAGGCTTCTCTATCCATCTGATCTCCCGCCTTAACAGAAATGGGAAAGCATGCCCTTATTCCAGCAACACAACAGAAAGACTATAAACCCCAAATGCAGAAGGTAGGTTGTGCAGCAGCTAAGAGAGCGGTATGAAGCCCCACACTTTAGGGAGCCTAGAGTACTTTGAATTCCGTAACCTTGATAAGACACCTTAGTGCCCAGCACAGGCTGGTCCCAGGAGACACCCAGAACAGGATGCCAGTCCCTCCTCCACAACCTCACCCACCTCTAGCAAGGTCCCCTCTGAGAACTGGTTTGTATAGTTCCAGCTAAGTAACACCAACACCAATTTCCTGTTTTTTCCTTTCCTCTGCCAAGTAAATAATTTTGAGATTCCTCTCAGAAGTTTTCTTTGGCACTTCTTTGACCAGGTACAGTTCACAGAATCAATGCTGCCCTAACAAGACATGTTTAAATAGTGTCCACTGTACACTTCATGATGTGGAGGTATCGCTGGAATCATGTTTAAAGGCAGTGTGAACAAGATCCTCTTGCAATGAAAACAACCTCCCAACTGGTCACTCAGCTATGGTCAGAGGCTTGCCTATCAGGTTTTCTTAAAGTGAAATATTGTATGACTTTCACAGTGTTCGGATTCGTGCAATGTGTCTCCTATTCACACAGTAAGTATGCACTGCCTGTGTTTACTTAGCAATATCTGAACATTTTGGCCTCTACTATGTGGTCACAAGTAACCCAAGGAGATCCTGACTGCTTTCTAGGAAGCAAGTGATACCCAGGGACCTCACAAACCTAAATATTCTGCCAATCAGAACCTAAAGGCTCAGAGTCCCTTTTTTCCATCAGTTTCAAAATCTGAGAAGAAACCAAAGAGAATACAAGGCATCCGTTCTCAACTTGAGCCCAGGTGAGTCTTCGGAGCCCAGTGTTCAAAGAGAACACTTAACATTGATCTCTGAGTGAGAAAGTCAAAGAACAAGGAAAATAGGTGGTCTGATTAATTGATGTTTCCGATTAAAGGAGAACTAAAGTCATATTTTTTTCCTTTCCTTTTTTTAGGTATATTTTTATTGATTTCAGATAGGGAGAGATAGAAACATCAATGATGAGAGAAAATCATTGATTGACTGCCTCCTGCATACCCGCTACTGAGGATGGAGCCCAAAACCTGGGCATGTACCCTGAACGGGAATCGAACAGTGGCCTCCAGGTTCATAGGTCGATGCTCAACCACTGAGTAACCAACGCCAGGTTTCCTTTTCTTATTGAAAGTCTTTCTAAAGTGTTTTCTGCTGCTTTCCAATAAGAGATGTAAATTCATCAAAGGCAACCTGGAAGTGTTGAAATAAAACCAAACTGGAAACCAAGAAATGGGACGTTATCCCAGCCTGTTGCTGTGTGATGTCTGGGAAGTGCTATTCCCTCTCTGGGCCTCACAGTCCCATCTGTGAAGGAGAAACTGGCTGGGCCGGGTTGTCACTAGGCCTTGCTCTTCTGACAGTTTGTGCCTGGGATCTCTAGACTCACCCTGAAGGAATCCAAGGTTCTTGTCCTTCTGCTGCTCCTTGCTGTTCCACATCCTGCAACAGTGGCCACAGAAGGTGGAGAGGACTGAACTGAACCCACATCTCAATGGGCAGGGTTTATTTCTACTAGATCCCTCTTTTGAATTCATCATGTAATTATGTGTGCCTAACTCCTAAAAAGTGGAATGACTAAAACACTATGGTAAGTTGAGGATACTGGTTCATTGGAATCCAGGGCATCGAGGTTTCACTACCAGTAATTCTATGCTCAATCATATCACATATCTATGCAAGCATATCCACACGTAAGAGCTCATGAAAGAGAGATTTTGCGTGGGCTGGGGACAGGGGAGGCCTTGGGGAGGAGGGACAGGACAGCCCTGGCCTGCTTGACTGGCAGTGACTCGAGAGCAAGTCATTGGGTCCTTCTTCTGCCACCACATCCCCATGGAAGGATGAAAATAGCATCTAACATTGACTGAACACATATTATGCACCAGGTACCAGGTATAGCTCTAAGCACATGACATCTATTAATTTATTTAATTGTCACAATTCTATCAGGCAAGAATAATCCTTATTCCAGCTTCACTGAGGAGGGGACTTCAACTTGCCAGGTCCACACAGGGAGTAGAGGGCTCCAGATCCTGAATCCATAACCATTACGTTAAGAAAAAAAAATTTAGATGGATAAAGAGACTGAGGTAGACAACTTAGGCGAGGAGACTGCTTGTACAGAGGCCAGGAATTGGTAGCGGGTAGGTCAGGTGGAGAGGAGAAAAAGACTTTCCTGACTCAGGAATGCTGTTGACTCTGGGGAGTCAGAAGCGATCAAGTTCTATGTGTAGAAAGGGGCCAGATTATTCTCCATCCATGTATTCAACCTAAATGCCCACTCCAGTTAAGGCCTCAACCTGGGTGTGGGGTGATACATAGATGATTGGATCCAGAGAAGCCCCCAGAAGCCTGCAGGCAATCAAAAGTCTTCTGAATGCTGAGATGAGGAAATGGAACTGGAAGTAGAAACCACCTACAGTGATGGACTAAGGACAAGGAAGGCTGCAACTGAGTAGGAGGTAGGGCCTAGAGGAGAGGTCCTAGAGGAGGAGTGGTAACAGAAGCACCAGAACCAGGTAGACAGGCAGTTGTCTTCCATGGCACATCTTTCCTAATTCCCAGACCTTGCTGTGGGCAAAGAACCGGAATGGGTGGAGCCACCTCCTTGGGCCTGCTCCTCTGCCATGGCTGGTCCTAACTAAGGTGTGTCCAATGACACCCTGCATTCTGTCCAAAGGCCCAGTCAGACTGCCACAACCTGGGAGAGAAGCATGCCCACGATTACCTCCCTGCTCAGGATGCGTGCCATGGGCCGAATTAGAAGGATATTCTATTGTGCAATTACTTCAAATTAATAAATGTGCCCTGACACAAACAATGTCTAAAATAGACCTCTGCTGTGGTTAGTGTTTATTTTTATTCTGCATAAAGTTGGAGTCTATTTCAAAAATAGTTCTTGAGTACTTACTTTGTGCTCAATAAACATCTGTTAAAGAAATGAATTAGTGAGTAGGTTAAAAATTAAATTGAGCTAAGTACTACCTGTTTTATGTTAAAACAATTCCATTCCCCCAACAAAAGAACTTGGTGCTACCTGCAGAATCTGAAAAGAGCACAGAAAGCACAGAAACAGCGAAGGCTGCCTGGCCTCCTCTTCAGATGGGCGAGACCAACCTTCCCTAGGTATACGCGATTTGGGCCCTTGCCTGAATAGATGGAGCCCTTTGCTGCAGTCAAGGACACAGGATAAGTGAGATTGAGAAACAAGGGTTTAGTTGAGACAGGTTGGGGCCCTTCACTCCTTACTGCTCCTGCCCTAAAATCCAGAGACGGCTTCACATCCTGGATAAGAGCATGTACTCTAGGGACAGAGCCCTCAAGGTCAAATCATGGTACTGCATGAACCAGCTGTGTGACTTTGGCCAATGCCCTTTTCCTCTCTGTGCTTCAACTTCTCCATCTCCCTCCTCGAGTTAATATTTATAAAGTGACCACAGTCACACCTGGCACAGAGTAAGTACTACATGAGTGATTGTCAAGTGACTTCAATAATTTCTTGGAACAACTGAGCTTGCATCTGCATGCTTTACATTACTGACTTCATCTTCCATTATTTTCCTGTGTGCTTATGTTCTCTCTGCTTTAGATTACTAGTGCTTAATTATGTGGCCTTTAAATTTGCATCTCTCTTAGCTGAAAGCAAAACCTCTCTGAATCTCTGTCTACTTCTGACGTTTATCAGCTCTCCTCATGCCAAGTTTCTGTGTAGAATACACTAGATCCACTCTGTCTTCACTCCCTCACCTCTCATTCATATCTCCTCTTGCTAGAATGTGGAGACCTTTCCCACCACCCCCAAACTCTCAGTGAAACTGCTCTCTCTAAAGTCACCAGCAATTTCCTAACTGCTATGACCAATGAGCCCACTTCAGGACTGCTGGTTTGTTGGGTGTCCCCGTGCCATCAGACACTAATAACTCTGTCCTCTTTTACCCAAGTCTGCTGCCTCCCAGGCCTCCTTCTCTCTGTCTGGTCACCAGCTATCTTTTCCTAGCCTTGAGGCATCCCCAAACTCATCTAGGCAGCACTAGCCTTCCCAACAGCTGGGCTGTAATCAGCTCCAGGTCGGTGTCCAGTAGACAATGAGCACTGTCCAGCTGCAGCCCCTGCCTCACTCATTCCTGATTCTCCAACATGTGGTTAAATGCCTAATACTTCGCCTAATAGAAGCTCAAAAAATGTTGGATGAATGGATGGATGGATGGATGGATGGATGAGCAAACAGAACCAAACAACTTTACTTTGTCCCTAACAGGCCCAGAATGTACAGCAATCATGTGTATAAAAGTTATCAAATGCTGAGTCTCTGCTTGAATGCCAACTCACTAGCTGATAAACTTTTTTTTTTTTAACAACCTTCATTCCATGCCAAATAGCTTCTTTTATTTATTTTTTATTTTTTTAATACTTTTTAAAAAGTTTCATTCATTTATTGATTTGAGAGAGAGAGAGAGAGAAACATTGACTTGTTGTTCCACTTATCCATGCATTCATAGTTGATTCCTTTATGTGCCCTGACCTGGGATGGAACCCACAACCTTGGCATATTGGGCCATTGCTCCAACTATCTGAGCTACCTAGCTGGGACCAAATAACTTCTTTTGAAAAAATGTTACAGGTATTTCTTTCCATAGGAAGATGGACATAGGCTCTTTTTGGTAGATGCTTTCTTAAATTTGTCAAAGTATTTCCAAGAATGAAATTTCTGTGAAGTAGAGTGACTCTCTACTTCATGGATGAAATGTGGGAACTCATAGCCCACTCATGTGAGGAAGTTTCCCTGACCATCCTACCTAAATACCATACCACCCTGTTCACCCAGCACTGCTTTGTATCACACGTACTACCTCCCGACTTCTTCTGTTTTGTTTACTGTTATATCTTCAGCAACTAGAACAAGACCAGGTTAGTCTCAGTATTTGTTGATGAATGCATAAGGCTTTTTTACCTTTAGCATTTTTATGCTTCCTATATTTATATACTGTCCTTGAGTTCTTAAATTTTTATAACATCTGTATGTGAAGATATATTTCTTTTTCACCCTATGCAAATATTATGTATATTTTATAGCCATTAGAAAAAGAACAAAGAAGTGAGTCACTCTGAATCTCATTCACTTGCAGTTGGAAAGGTGCAGGTGAACTAAGACCAAATCTGTCTTCTGTTAGGAGAAAGAAATTTTAGAGATCAACCAAAGTACTTGTATGCATGCATATAAGCATAACCAATGGACACAAAACACTGGGGGGTAGGGGAGGCTGGGGGGAGGTCAAGGGGAAAAATAAAGGAGACAAATGTACTACTCTTTGTAATATTTGAAGCAATCCTATCTAATAAAAGAGAAACATGGTAATTAGCCATACCTCCACTACCCTTCCCATTGGCTAATCAGGGAGATATGCAAATTAACTGCCAACCAAGATGGCGGCCAGCAGCCAGGCAGCTGACGCGAACAGGGAGGCTTGCTTGCTTCAGTGACAGAGGAAGCCGAGCTTCCCCACCTGCCTTGCCGGCTGTTGGGGTCCAACCCCAACGGGTCCAGGGATCCCCAAAGGTATGGACGGAGTCGGTGAAGAATGAATGACATGGAAACTGGTTTCAGTTCATTAGCATAGCGAGGTTCTCCCTCCAGGATCTCCAGCGAAGTTCTGGTTAGGAACTCCAACCAAGTTCTGGTCAGGATCTCCAACCAAGTTCTGGTGCCATGTTCTCTCGCTAGGTTCTCCAGCCAGGTTCTCCAGGTTCTCCAGCCAGGTTCAGTCACCAGGTTCTTTAGCCAGGTTCTATCCAGGTTCTTTTGCCATGTTCTGTCTAGGTTCTCCAGTGAAGTTCTGTAGCCAGGTTCTGTCCAGGATCTTTTGCCATGTTCTCTGGCTAGGTTCTGGTTAGGATCTCAGCTGATAAACTTTTAAGCACTGTGACTTCCCCCTCTGATTGGAAACTGGGTTTCTAATTCAGAAATGAGCCATAATGACTGGCCTTGTTATCCCAACTGGTTGTCATGGCAATGCTTTGACTTCAAACGGTTCTGAGACTCTGGGTTCAAGTGACCATATTGCATATTTGGACAGAACTGCTCTTCTTGGCCACGCACTTCTGACTCATAAAGAGACTGGGATGTTTTTGTTTGACTGCCATGCTTCATTTTCTGGAGGTTCTCTTCTTGAAAAGGTCCAAAGAGCAGGTCGTGAACACGAGAAGCAAAGGAAGCTATTATTTTTCAGACACAAACTTAACATAGAACTATGCTTTCTGGAAGGTGCTAGCATTATAGGTTGTATAATGTGAGCAGAAAGGGACATGACAGGCCCCCAGAGCAACCTAATTCCATGTACTGAAGGGAAGAAACATGGAATTATGGACTTGCTTATGGCATCAGGAACTGAAGGCAACAAATGTTCAGGGTATATGGGCTCAGAATCCCAACTAAGGTACAGCCTCCTCTTCCTGTTTATCTGGCCTCCCCAAGGCACAGAATAGGAAGGGAACCAGCAGGAGCCAGGCCTCCCTGTGCACATTCTGAATGACTCAGATTGGCAGCCCCTAAGGAACAATAAACAAGAGCAGGAAGGAGGGGGCAAGGGGGGAGAGAATAAAGCCTTGAGGGGGACAGGCAGCTAGGAAGGTCTAGTGGGGCTGTAAAAGGTGATTCTGAGTTTTCAGCCCTGCCCCTGTCACTCCTGTGCTCCACTCAAGAACTGTAACGAGAGCCCAGGGTTTCCACCTCATTCCTGAGGAGGATGGGGAGTGCACAGTGAATGGCACTCCAGCCCCACAGAGAGAGGCAGGAAGGGAAGGCTGGGGACAAGGACAGAATGGGAAGTCACAGTGTCAGGCACTGAAGCTGGAATGTGATGAGTAGGACAATCACACAGTCGTGCTCAGAGAAAACCTCTCTATGCTGTCACCTGGACATGAGCCACCCGAGTCCCAGATCCCACACTTGGGAGTTAGACAGCAGGCCCCAAATCCTGCCGGCCCGAGCACCACCAAAGCTCAGATTCAGAGACTGTCTTATGGGTGGCTGAAAGGCTGGGAGAGATATCAGTCCATGATGTAAGCCTGAGAAGGAAAGAGGAAAGAAAGTTTGAGTGAAAGCCATGCAGTCTGAGGAATGTTCTACAAGGTCTGAGAGTCCTCAAGACAGTAGGCTATCAGAGGAGTTCCGACTCTCTCTCGGGAACTGGTGTGCCTTTATTCCTGCCTCCCCAAGGCATCTGTGGCCTCCGAGCCCAGTGCTTGCATCCTTGGTCAGCAAAGCACCCATCGTCGTTGGAGGCCTGTGAATCTCATTGCATCCCCTATGAGGGGGATTCCCATGGCAGCCACGACATTTAAGAAGAATCCCAGGTGATCTCTATGCATATCTAAGTTTGAGAAGCAATGCTCCAGAGCATGAGCTGACAAACAGGGCTAGATAGTAAATAATGTAGGCTTTGCAGGCCATACGGTCTCTGTTGCAACTACTCAACCCAGCCACTTAGCATGGAAGCAGCCACAGATAACACTTGGGTGTGGCTGGGTTCCAACAAAACTTCATTTACAAAAACAGTCTTCAGCTTTGGTCCAGAAGCGGCTCTGAGGCCGTAGTCTACCAACCTCTGCTCTATAGTATAAGTAACTACAACTTTGAAAGTAACTAAACTCTTCTTCACCTGAAACAGGTGAAATAGGAGATACTCCTGCTGAAGGTGGGAGTAGAGCCCTGCACCTGGCACTTCCCCTCAGAAGCCCCTGAGACATCTGCTCAGGTGGCAACAGCCAAATTTGAAGGCCCACTGCCCCGGTTCCCCACAAAGAGCTCTAGTGTCAGAAGATTCCTCATTCCTAATGGACATCCAGCCATCTAAGTTTCTACTTCATCTGTTCTGTAAAAACAGCCGAGACTCTAACTCTGTGCTAAGTAGTCTGGATGGCAAACATGAATCAGACATGCAATGGCTCCTAGAGCACTTTAGTAGATAGAAATGAGATGCATACAGATAGAAATGAGTCACATGTAGAACTAACAAGGCAGGAAGCAATGTGCACGCTGGAGACAGCATTTGATGGACTCTGAATGCTGGGAAGCACAGGAGATCTCTTTCACACAGGGAATCCAGGAAGGCTGCATGCTTAAGGCAGTGGTGTGGACTGCGCAAGGAGGGGGCACATGGACAGCTGTTTTACTTCTACAACCAAACATTGCCTCTTCTGGAGAGCCAAACAGCCACTGGATAAAAACGTTTCCTGTACACTGAAGTTAATTTGCCTTGTCCACACAAGCAAACTCGGGGATCTCATCCTAGTCACGGTGGGCAAATAGAACCTGCCCAAAGGGCTGATAGCAGCCCTCTCACACCATGATTCTTCAAACGGCAGGGTTGCTAAGACTTTGATGCACATCTGGGTCCAGGGCAAACACTGACTTTGACCATTGCTGCGCTGTCTGAAGAGGCAGCTGACTGGTGGGCCCTCATCTTCAGAGGAGCTCTGGGAAAGGCATGAATGTGGCTCGGTGGCTACCATGGAGTTTTGCTGGATAAAGGGGGAAGGGGGTAGCACAGGTGGCCCTCCTTTGAAATTCTTTGAATCTGTATTCTGCGAAGTTCCATCTTCCACATGAACAAAACTCCTCCTCTCAGAACAGAGTGCCCTTACTGGAAAGAGTGGTTGCTACCACAGCCTGTGAAACCTCATTGCTCAGGTTCATTCAGAACAGAAAAATCTATCAACAAGCCCTAAACAAGGGGCTTTAAACCCAAGGTCAGCAGCCTCCAGCCACCAGGAAATCCAGAGAACTCTGAAAGTTGTGTGACCTGCAGGAAACTGCACACTTTCCTGGGCAGAGATCACAGCTTTCATCAGATTCCCCAATGCATTTGTGACCTTACAGAAGCTTTAGTACCACTGTCCAGGTTATTAGAATGAATACTGCCCAGGCTCAACAGAATTCTTGCAGGCCTCTGATTCTACTGAGTTCCCAATCATCTTGAGACCATTGTGTTTAAAAATCCTACTTATAACCATTCGTATTTGACAGATGAGCAAACCAACATCTAAGGAAATGAAATTGATAACCCACCTAAGTAAAAGTTATAGGTTTGTGGGCCAGAACCAAACATACGAAGGTTACTTAGTCCTGATGGCCTCTGTGTCCTAAATGCCACATCATAAATAAAGACCGAGGCTCGAGCCGGGTGTCAGGCACTCTACATACATGGCTGACTTAGACACCATAACTTCTCTGCAAGACCTTATCTCATATTTTGATTTGAGGAAACCAGGACTCTGAAAAGTTCGATGGGATGCCAAAGATCCCGGCACTGAGAAGTGTCAGCAATGAGATCTGACTCCAGGGCTGTCTTGACCCCAATTTCTGCACCAGGAGACGCTCTGAAACTTGGATTCCAGGAGGAGGAGGACTCATCTTCAAGTCAGGGACAGTTTCTTAGACAACTCTGTATTCCCCATGGCGCTTTGCATGGCAAGGCAATCCATAAATATTTGTGGAGTGAAGAAACCCGGGCTCAGACCCCAGTCCTGCCCAGGACTTGCTGACTGGAGGTGCAAGTGGCTCCTCAGCTAGGCCACTCCAGGGAACATTTGAAATCAATTACAGGTGAGCAGGAACCTATTAAAAGGGTTTCTTCTGTGTATGTTGGGGTTGAAGGAGAGGAAAGGAAGTTGAGGGGGAGGAAAAGGAACTGGATGATTTCAGGGGTGGGTGCTGGAGCTTAGTTTTCACACCAGGACGAGGCAGAATTTGGCATATGTTCACTGCTGAGTTCCAATGCCCCATCCAAATGGGCTCCTGACCCTGACCTCAGGATACTCTTGGGTGGCAAGAACACCTAACCTGCCAAACCCTCCACCAAAGCAGCTGCCCCCAGCTCTTGCCTAGACCTTGCTGCCCTGCTTCCGAGCTATAGGAGATGGGCAACTTCACAAGGTCAATTTGCTGGGACCCCAGCACCATTATTCCCCTCTCAGAGGCAGAGAGAATCTCAGCACATAGTCAGTGGCGCCTATGTTGTCCTCGGCCCTAAATAACAGTATTCTGCAACCCATTCTGGACTTCAACTTCCTATTTTGGAAGAATGTGGGAGTTGGGGAGAGGGGAGGTAGGTAACCCTAGTTGATATTTTTCTTTTTCTTTTTCCTTCTAATTTTCATTCTGGAATGTAAAGCTCATTTTAATTATATTGACATAAAATATTATATTAGTTTCAGGTGTACAACATAATAATTTGACATTTATATACTTTACTCATTGCTATAAGTGCAAAGTTAGTCACAACACCCCAAATGTCACTTTAGCCCCTTCTCATAGGCCCTGCAAAAAAAGACTTGGATGAAGCTGACCCTAAGGGATGCCTACCAGCAACACTCTGGAAGGGGAAGATTAAATACAGTCCAAAGGCCAGGGCAGGGACAGCCCTTCAGGAAGCCAGACAGGCTCCCCACTATGTGGCTTCCAGAGGCTGGCCTACTTTACTGTGCATGAAGCAACACTGCCACCTAGTGCCCGTGTGGGAAGTATTCCCCAAGGCCCCATACCTCAGGGGTCCCTCTACAATGGCTGCTGTGGCTGAATTGCTTGAGGTCTTTGATGAAGAGAAAATGCCCCAAGGTGGGTAGGTTGAGAACCAGGAAACTAGGTCTAAGTTACGTATATAGAATTTAAGGTTTGAGAGCTGTTGGAAAAGTGTGGGAGCCAAGTCTTGCAGCACTTGGGCTATCAGTGGAATGCAGAAAATTATTGGTTGAATGGTATTTTGCTCCCAGGAACCCGATTCAATAGTAGCCATTCTCTGTAAGTGGAGGCCAATCATTCCAGGAACAAGCAGTGGCCCGCTAGCGAGCCATTGCTAGGGTAAGAGAGGGAAGATGGGCTGTTCTGTTGATGGGAGGGGATGAGTGCAAATCAGAGAGCTCTATTCATTAGAGCAGTGGTTCTCAACCTTCTGGCCCTTTAAATACAGTTTTGTGACCCAACCATAAAATTATTTTCGTTGCTACTTCATAACTGTAATGTTGCTACTGTTATGAATCGTAATGTAAATATCTGATATGTAGGATGGTCTTAGGTGACCCATGAGAAAGGGTTGTTCAACTGCCAAAGGGGTTGCGACCCACAGGTTGAGAATCACTGCATTAGAGGGACAACCTTTGACCTCTGCATGGTTCACAACCAGGGGGCCCCAGTGAAGCCTAAGAAACTAAGCACAATGAGGAGGCAAGGACCTACACCCTCAGGAGGCTGGTTACTAGAATCCTGAAGCATGAAGGCCTTCCCAGCCCTCACCATTCCCAGACTTTTACCCAAGTTTTCTTTAATTTTTTTCTGATGAGCGCAAGCCTGAAGGAAGACATAGGTTGGAAGTTGAAGAGGAGATAGACTTGGGTATTCCCTCTCCTTGACCTTCCTGGTGTGGACTTCCGGGGAAATACCAGTACACCACAGGGGCCACTATGATTTGAAGAGAAAGAAACCCCAGAAGCTAGACTGTCTGCAAAAGATTTCCTGCCTAATTTTACATGCTTAAGGAGGTTTAAAAAGTTCAGATGGCACAATGGAGAAGGATCTGAGTGTGTGTGCTGTGGCAAGGTGGGGGGCCATTGGTGATGATGGACAGGTGAGAAAAGGAAGGAGATGGACAGGGGGTGACTGGGGGAGGGGTGACAAGGAATGCTATAATCGGAATCAAATCAGGATAATACTCTGCTCCGTGCAGATCATGAGAAAGGAGGACACAGAAGGGTCAGGACAGGGGTCAGGTACCCACCATCAAAAGTCTGTCTCCCCAGGTTTGGGTTTTAACAATCCAAAGCAATTATTTCTAAGAGCTTTCCTCCTATATTCCTGCTGGATCCTTCTCTAATCCCTCACAGCCAGGGAACTGATCCCAGGTCCCCATCTTGCTACCGCGAGAGTAGGGATAAGCAGAGTCGAGGGTCTCAGTGTAGAAGACAAGCACACAGCTTCCCTGGCAGATGGGTACCAGGAAACCAGATCAGGCAGCACGAAGATGTCATCTGGGAAAAACGGTGGCACTGCCAACTCTGGTCAGATAATCATCTCATTATTTCTTCCATTTGGCCCCAGAATAAGGATTTCCTTAGCTCCTCTCTCTACCCCCACCTATTTACAGCCCAGCACCTTTTCTCTCCCCTCCCCTCACGCCCTCTCCTACCCCAAAATAAAATAAAGCAAAACCACACAACTCTAGAGTCTGGGAATCCCAGCTTCCAACGGAGAAATCACAGCCAAAGAGGGGGAGACAGTGAGTCCAGCAGGGATGTTCCAGCAACACCCCATTGAAAGAGGCTCCCTCCTTCCAGATTTCTTCCTCTAGTCTGAAACTTATTTGCAGGCATCCAGCAACCTGAGAAGTCTTTAATCTGGACAGCTGTCAAGCACTGGGGCTGAGAAGCTCCATTCCCAGCCTGCCTCTGGCATGCTTCACATGGCTTTGGTTTCCCTGTCCATGTAATAGGAGTGGAAATATCCACGGGTGTTGTGAATGATCCAAATTAATAAGATGTAAATGGCTCTACATGTGCCTAGCCTTGTGTGAGGATCTGTTCCAGACGATGCAAAGGGATGATGCCAAATGATAGAGTAGCAGATCTCATCCCCCCATCCCTTGCTTGAAATTCGTCCCCCTACCAATAAGGCACGGTAAATAGCTATTCCTAATCCCAATATTTCCCTTTTTCTTCTGAGTGACTTTCCGTGAAAAAAAAAAGACCTGGGTATAATGGAAAATAAACATGGGTAATGTTCCCAATGTTGCTTCTAACGAAAACTATAGAATTATACAAGGTGTATTTTTTTAGGTCCCTCTCACAATAACCAGGGCTAGAAAACAGGGTCCTGGCTTGTGCCCACCTTTTCCAGTGGACCCTCATGTCCCTAGGCTCACACATGACTATTAGGGGACCCCAGGACCCAGACAGGTACTAGCTACCTGCAAAGTTGCAGGACTTCTCAAAGAAAAGGAAGACCCAGTTCAGACCCAGTGTCTGTGCCCTGGCCACCTTGCTCCCTGGCCGTGACTCACTGCCCAGGCCCCTGAATCCTCCTGGGGCTTTAAAGTTGCCTGGGTATCTCGCACTGGACTATGGGAGGTGGAGGGGGACACCTTGTCCCCAGGGACAAAGAACCAGAGGTCGTCCCCTTTAAGAAGTAGGAGAGGGGGCCAGAGGTCTCCTAAGTGCCAGCACCATGTATAGACCCACAAATCAATACCAGGGACAGATGCTCTTGTGGTTAGAGCCATTACTACAGAGGAGGTCTGGAGTCCTGCTGTGCTGGGGAAGAAAGGCTCTACCCACCTCTTCCTGGCTGGCCTTTCCTGGCTTTCCTGCTCTGTCCCCTTCCCCTCTGCACCCTTAGGTCTGACCCCATCCAACATGAGGCCAGCAGCACCCCAAGGAGCCCAGGGATCCCAGGAGGGGCCGTTACCTGCGATGATGGTGGGGCTGCTCTGCCCTCCCTCCGGCTTCACCCAGGCTTCCACTGTGAACGCCTCCCGGGGAACCTCAGCCAGGACTTCTGGGCGCAGCAGCAGCCTCTCCCGCCTCCCTGAGAAGTACAAGACGGGCAGTCCTCCTCCGTGGGGGTTCGAGGTCTCTGCTTCCCAGTAGGGATTCCCTCTGCCATTCTGAACGCTGTCCTCTGAAGAACTGGCTCTGACCTCGTGCATAAGGGGACGCTTAGGCCAAGGTCGGAAATGCTGGGGAGTGACATCCAGGTATCCCCGCATACCCTCTGCCAGCCCCTTCACCACCTGGCGGCGGCGCCTGGGCTTGGCCAGACCCTTCCTTCGAGTCTCTGGTCTGGGCTCCTTCTGGCGTGCGAAGGTGGTGATGATGGTGGCAGCCGTGGCTGAACCTTCCCAAGTCCCAGCCTCACCTAGAGACGCCTTGGATCCTCGATCGTCAAGATAAGTGTCATCATCTCCCAGCAGCTCCCATTGTCCAATAGGACCATCCCCTACCCTCAGGGCTGCCAGCTGCTCAGCCCCAGTCCTCACTGCTGCATGTGCAGTCCGGTCTAGGGGAACACTGCTCACAGCCATTCCCTCAGCAGCTGGCTTGTTGCGTCCTGCACGGTGGGTGCCCTGGTCCCCCATAGGGTAGAGCCTCAAGGAGCTGCCAGGCCTGCTGGGGTAGACCCCGAAGAGGTGATGCTGGGGAGAAGCTCTGGGTCTTCGAATCCTGGTCCCCAGCCAACAGCGTTCTCCCTCTGACAGCATCTCATTGAGGTGTCCCCTCTGAGCCAGGGATCTCTTGTGTGTCCAGCCCGGCTCAGAGCTGGCAGTGCTGAGTGCCCACCCAGCCAGAACCAGCAGGCTTACTCTCAGGATCTGTAAGCACATCATACTTCGCCCAGCTCTTTACACAGATCCAGAAGTCAATCTCTGGGTACCACAATCCACAGCAGTGGATTCACAGTCACCGGGGAAACTGTTTTGTTCACAAACCAAACTTTTTCAAGCAGCCCCAAAAGAGTGCCTCTCCTGGCTACCTGCTCCGGGTGCCCTGCCAGTGTGGCCTCCACGCCTCGCCTCACCTCTCCCCCTCACCTCTCTCCCTGCTCTAGTTCAGCCTTGCAGGATGAAGTTCATTTCTCTGGGTTCCTTTGAATTTCCTCCAGAGAGCTCAGGTTTCTTTTTTTCCCCCTTTTCAATAGCCCCTCCCCTCGCTGATTCTAGAGGAGGGACACGTGGACAGGAGCCAAAGCCTCTCAAATACACACTCCCTCACAAACACAGGGCCCTGGCTACCTGGTCATTAAAAAGACCCTTCGCTCCTTTTCATCTTACTCCTTCTCAGGAGTTACCTTCTCTGTAGTCCTCACCCTAAAATACCTTTGTCTCCAAACCAGTGACTAGAAGAACTTGTTTGCAGAGACACAGAATATGATGCTTATTATCTAAAAGGGCAAAAAGAAGCTGGGTGCACAAAGATCCAAGCTGGTACTTAACTTGCACTCTCCAGATGTGTCCTCAGCCAGAGCCCAGCCAGCCTCCAGTCGGCCTTGCAGGTCAGAATGCTTCCCTCAGCTCCGGGTTTGGGGTGGTGGAGTGCTGAAGGTTTTCTTTTTTCTTTTCTTTTTTTAATCTCCTTCCAACTTGTTAGTATGTTGCAAGTCTCTGTAAAGTTCTCCTTTGGGGTGCCAGTCTGATGTCCTAATAACCTTATGAGTCTGTGAGCCCTGGACTTGATCTCCTGGGAGTCTCGCGAGTCCCTGGGAAAATGGACAAGAGCATAGACTTCAGGGGACCTGTTCACTCCGGTCCCTCCTGCTCCCCCGTCTCCCTTCCTCTCTGCCTGTAATTATCTTCGTGGTTGTTTCATTTAAAGACAATGATGATGTCAAAGCTAATAAGTTCGGTGTATTACTCCACCCACTCCCTGTCCCCTCCTTCCTCCTGAAAACCTCCCCACCTTACCGAGGCACAAGGGACAGAAACTACTCTTGGTTTCCCCAAGAAACATCTCGGGCTTTCTCTCTCTGCAGCCGCAGCCTACACAATCAATAGCCAACAATCAATACGGTGTTGGAGCACTCCCCTCTGTACACACACACACACACACACACACACACACGTGTGTTGGGAGCAGACCTGCCTTGTAGGGGCCACTTGCATCTTTCTTTTGTTTTGCACAAACCTCCTGAATCTTTTTCTTATTTCAATCACTCAGGATTTAAAACAAAATAACCTAAATTCACTTGAGCTTGCACCTTAGGAGAAAGGAGAACATCAATTCTCCTGCTATAAGAAGCAGTAAGTAGAAATGCCATGGGGGTGTACTACGCAGATCTTGTTTTTCTCTCTGAAGTTTCTCACTCTGAAGTCACTAAAAGTCACCATATGCTGAGTGAGCAAATAAACAAATGAGATGCTCAAAATAAGTAATTTGAAAAAATGAACAGCTAAACCCAAGCAAGTGGGTTTTTTTTCAATTGATTTGAGATGAATGGATAGAATAGGGAAATAAATAGTGTGATTTTAACCTCTCTAATAATGTTTGCGTAGATGCAGGCTAATCTCAAGGAGTACCACCCCCCAAACACACGTGAGTGTTCACCACACACACACACACACACGCGCGCGCAAGCATACACACTCCAGGTAAGGGGGTGTGACCTCAGATGGACACAATGTAAAAGAGAAATATATTGGGTTCTTCACTGAATAATAAGAGAAATCACTTACACATCTAAAATCACTGTTTGTGTTGCCCCATATAGAAAACCCACAGCTCATATCGTCTGGAGTAAGATCATGCTACCTCTTCTGCCTTGGGTCTCCTCATAGTCTTCTAAACTCCTCTACCCATGCTAACCACTGACTTCTTTGCTTTAAGAAAACTGTACCCCAAATACCCCATCAGGGGCATGTCCTGCTTCCCTAGGCTGGGTCCACTGGAGCCTCAAAGCAAGTCCCCCAAGAAGATATCAATCCAGGCACGTGGACATTACTAAACAAATCACTCAATCCTGGACTGTCATTCCTCTCATCATTTCCACATCTCCCTTCACTCTCCTGACTCAGTCCTTAATTTCTTTATATCTTTCCTGAAGCAGCTCAATAAAGATTGGGGGTTTGAAAGGGGGTAGAGGGGAGACGTAGAAAGAGACATAAAAGTAGATAGAGGGAGGGAGGGAGGGGGAGAGAGAGGGAGAGGGAGAGAGAGAGAGAGAGAGAGAGAGAGAGAGAGAGAAGAAGAAGAAGAAGAAGAAGAAGAAGAAGAAGAAGAATTAGAAGAAGAAGAAGAAGAAACCATGAAAGAAAGGAAAGTGAGGAACCTTAGTTTAAATGAAGAGAAGATACTCTAGTAAGAAAAAGAGAAGTAAACTTCCCCTCCCTCATGCCACCCCCACAACCCTCAGAAAAAGGATTCCTACCATTCATTTCAGGAAGGAGGGATAACACAGCAAGGAAGAAGAGTCCCACGTGCTTTGCTCCCCTGTCACTGTGGGAATGATCTGCATCCCCTATAGATCTCCTGGCTCTCAGCTGCTAAGGATCCATTCATAAGCTTTCAAGAAGCTACACAAAACTCAAGCTTCCAGTTTAGTTTTTCTCTCTCTCCCCTTCATTCCTTTGCTCACCACTTTCCTTCAGCTCTTGGCAGTCCAAAGTTTAAAAAAAAAATGTTGAACCATTTCTGTGTTTTCCTCCTGTTGTAACTTTTGCTGTGACATCATAACCCTGCCCACCAACACCCCACCTCTCGCCCTCCTTTCCATCCCACCCCTCATCGGCCCCATAACCCCCAAGATGCCCCCCACGGAGAAGCAGGGCTCCTGTCAGTTCCAACGTGTGAAAACACAAAGCCACTAGAAGGTGCCCCTCTCTCTCTTCGGTCCCCCTCCTCTCTTCCCCCTCCCTGCCTTACCCACCGCTCAGCCACAGCTCTCTGAAGGCTTTTAACATGATCCCATCTGTTTGACATGTGCGGAAAGGTGGGCTGGACTCAGATAATCTGTCAAGTGGATCAGATCAAAAACACAGCAATTCCACCCCCCCCCCCCCAATTCCAACACACACACACACACACACACACACACACACACACACACACCAGACCCCATTGAAAGTGTAAGAGGAGTCAGACTCCCACAGCACCCACCCTGAATGCCAGGGAGAAAGCCACCAAACATGCCAAAGGAAACGCACATTCAACACATATATAAATTCTGGGGCTTATTTGTTTATGACAAACACCCACACTCCAGTCCCCTACTCCTCTCCCCTAAGCCCTGACACTCCGCAAGTGCACAGATTTGAAAGCTGGTAGAATTTGTTTTGAAATCTCCAACGAGAGGGTTTTTCCCCCTTTTTTTCACTCCCAAGCACTATCTGTGGCGATCAGACTGGAGCAGGGTTGCCAGCAAATGCAGGAGGCCCCTTCTAGGGTACAGGCTTTCAAACCAGCTAAGCTAGAGGGAATGGATTTAAGGACACACAGCAGGAGCTGGCTGAATTTATTCTATTTTGACGGGGTAGTTGGGGGAGGAATATCATTTCTGAAATGCCCAAGGAATGAAGGGAGAGGATATGGATTTCTTAAACAGTTTTTGCAAGAGGAGCGGTGTCTTGTTCTGCAGGTAAATCTATAAGGGAAGAAATTGGAGCTTAGAGATAAACAAGGACCGAGAGGGAGAGGGAAGGAAGGGGAAGGAGGAAAAAAGAGAGGGGGTGAGGGAGAGGGGATGGGGAGATGGAGAAATGGAAAGAGGAGAGAGGGGAGGAGGACAGAAAGGGGGCGAGGGGGAAAGGGGAGAAGGGAGGGAGGAAAGAGAAGGAGAAAGGGGGAAGGAGGGAGGGGGAGGGGAGGGGTAGAAGAAGAAAAGGGTGAATTGGAAGGGGGAGGGGAAGGGGACAAAGGGAGAAGAGAAAAGTCTGAGAGGAGAAAGGACTAAAAAAGAAGAGCAGGGGAGAGAGGAGGGAAGAATGAGACAGAGAGGAAGAAAAACAGAGAAGGAGGTGGTGAGGCACCTAAAATCTGGAGACCAGGAAAGCAGCTTAGACCCATGATGCTTAACCGTCCAGAAATCCCAGAGGCAGGTGAGGGGAGACACTTTCGGATGGGGCAGAGGTTGGGTTTTATAATAAAGAACATGCAACTGGAGGGGCTCACTGTTTCTGACTGAACACATTTTTTAAAAATCAGATTGCTAGGGCTCTGCATGGTCTCTTTAAGTAAACCCTCTTTCCTCTTCCTTTCCTGCCTCTGTCTCTTCCTTCAATAGCCACCTTCACACCTTCCTTCATTCACCTTTTTGTTCCCAGCGGTATCTTCCCTTGGAGAATTCACAGTAAAATTTAGGCATCCACCCACCCACACCTCCCCCCCAAAAAAAAACAACACACCATAACAGTCCCTCTCTTTGCTTTGCCATGGAGGGTCCTGGGTCTTATCTGAAGATTGAGCTGTTTGTGATAATCTGCACTTCATTTCAACCCAATTTATAATATATTTCCTTTAAGATAGGACATCAGAGCTGTTTTGCTTGCATCTGCTGCCATAGTGGGGCTGGTCAGTTTCCAATTGCACTGTCACCATTACTATTAAGAGTCTTTGAACAAAGGGAGGAGCTAGTTCAGTTGGCGTCCACCTGCAGTACAGAGCTTTCGTGGCGGGGCGTGTGGGGGTGGGGGGAGACCCCTGAATATGGTCATGGATCCTCTCTGACTTTCCGATTCTAAAAACCTGATCCCTTGAGGGAAAAGCTCAGCTGGGAGCCGGCCAGGGAGCGTAGTAATAAAAGCCTCCCAGAACACAACCAAATGCAGTATCTATATATAGGAGCAAAATCCGTTTTAGCTACTTGAAGTCTAAAATGACACCCGGAAGCAAACATTTCAGCAATATGTTTATTGGGATTGTACTCAACTAGTGCTGGAAAGAGTGAGCTTCTCTGAAGGCTTTCGCTCCACAGGCTACTGCTTTCTACCCCCACCCTACTACCCTCTCCCCAGTCTCCAGTGTCCTGAGCTGGGACTCTGTCTCTATCCCTTACGGGGGTCACTTGAGATTCCCTGGGCTATGACCTAGTACAACCCATTGTTCATGGGTGAGGAAACAGGGGTGAAGTCGCAGGATGAATGGCCGGCCACATATGGCATCCAGGTCTCCTGAATCCCAGCCCAGGTTTTCCCCCTGCTATCTGCACCCGTCTTGCTGTCTGCCACCCACAGCCAATCCGACTAGAAGGCAGTAGGAGAGACTGGCCTCTCTGGGTCCACATCCAGGCAGAACTATTCGGGACCATAGTTTGGTCTTGTGTGTTCTGTAACTCAGAATCGCACAGCACTCGCAAGGAAATGCAGATCTGGGTTCTCACTCCTCCCTGTGCATGATGAGCCAAGGGAGGCCCTTTTTGTTGAACTGTGTGGAGTCCGTTATGTTCATATTATAATCATATTCTTTTCCATGACACTGTTACTATTATAACGTGTTATCAGTGTTAATGGTAGTGCCTTTCATCCAAATAGATGAAAGCATTTCATCCACAGGTTAGGCTTCCCACCTTCGAGGGATGTATGGCAGAGGTGACATGCTAGAGAGATGGAGTTCCCCTGGGGACAATTCCTATTGGGTGTTTCCTGTAACATTTCCAGCCTGGATCAGCTTGTGGAGGCCTGGGCTGGAGGAGAGTTTACCAGTGAGAAGGATCCTGCCCTGCTTATCAGAAGAAAAAAGGCTCTGCAGAGATTTGCCTCAGTTAGGATTGCCATTGTTACCCTGGGTCTGCAAAAGGCAACCTTGCAATAAGAATGTCAAATAGACGTGAATACTTGCATTTCCTTTGACCTAATGCACATTCCTGTGCATTCTTCCCTCCTAACACAATGACTCAAATGCAAGGCAGGTGCTATGCCCACTTTACAGATGAGGACACCGAGGCTCAGAGTTAAGCAACTTGCCTGACCTGCAGACACTCAGAATGTAGCCAGGACACATCTCCAGTGCATTATGCTAAGTGGAAGAAGCCAGACTCAAAAGGCCACATCCCGTATGATTCCATTTACATGACATTTTGGAAAAGGCAAAACCTACAGAGACTGAAGAGATGAATGCTTGCCAGAAACTGGAGGTTGGGGTGGCAGGACTAGTCTCTAACCTGATTGTGGTGGTGATGCATGATTGTATACATTTATCAAAACTCAAAGAACTGTGAGCTCAGAAAGGTTACTGTGTATAAATTATACCTTAGTGAACCTGGGCATTGGGCATGGGAGAAATGGAGCTGGGGCATAGCCAGGGTCCTTTGATTCTCAAGATGGTGCTCTTCTATCTGCATCCTGTAGGATGGGAATGACCAAAGCAGAGTGTGACAGTGCTTGGCCATGGGTAGGGGCCACTCTGTGCCTAAATGTTGCACTGACTCTCTCACCTTAGCCCTACGGGGACTCCATGGAACCAGACTGTCTGGAGCAGCACTGGCTTCTAGTCCAAGTCCAATCAATTAATGACCCTAACCAATCATAAAGTAAGCACTGGCCAGTGGTTAGGCCCCTGCTCTGCCATTCAACAGCTGCCTGATCTTGTACAAGTTAATGAACTTCTCTGAGCAATCTGTAATCTGTAAAATAAGGAGAGTAGAATAGAAGACCTCTAAGTTCCCTTCCAGATCACATTTGAGATTCCCTAATTTTGCAACCCAACACTTTTCGAAGACTCTGTATTCTCAGTTATTAAATAAACCACAGCCAGTGCCCACTTCCTGCAGATATCTCGGAGACTCAAGTGTACCTTAGCATTGGACACCCCTGAACTTTCAGTCCTTAAAGAAAGCCATATATTCCAATATAAATCCACTGTAACATGCACAAATAACACGAAATAGGGGTAGCATGTGGGAAGCTTTTGAACTCTGTTATTATAGTGAGGAAGATGTCCAATCCATAGGGGCCACTGTCATGTACTTAACAAATCAAATATCAGAACACATATTACTAGCATGGAAATAATTCAATGGAAATGGCTTTTACATTTTAAGCTGTGCTAGAATCCCCGCAAGATGGTAATAACAACAATATTAATAATAACTAACATGTATTACTTACAATATGGCAGGCACTGTTCTAGTCACTTCATAGACAGGAGTTGATTCAGTCCTCACAACAGTCCTGCGAGGTGGGTACTTCTATTATCCCCATTTTCAAATTAAGCATAACAGTAGCAGCTCACATTTATTGAACACATACTATGTGCTCAATGTAGCAACTGCTAGTCAATGCAAATCTACTAAACAATGTACATAAATTATCTCATTTAATCCAACAGCTAACCTATGAGATAGCTGCACTATGAGACCCATTTTTAGATGGGAAAACTAAGGCACAGAGAGTTCAAGCAGCTTATCTTAGCCTATCCACCTTGAAAAGAACTGCCTGTCTCCAGAGCCTTCGCTCTTAATTGTCATATGCACTGAGTCCTGGTGAAGGATATAAATGCATGTCGATTATGATCTGAGTCCCCACACTACAAAATGAAACTTGTCCTGAGGAGGACATCCCAGTGATTTCTCTGGATTCGAAGAAAGATCTCTATTAGGTCTTTTCCTAAAGTCTCCCCTAACTGAGGGTCCGATGCCTTCAAGAAACATAGCCCCAGCGATAGCAGCAGCCAGGGGCAAGCTCCGCTCCTGCCAATGCTAAGGTACCTCCACAGATCCCCAGACTCCTTTCTTCACTACCCTTACCCTCAGATCCATCATGTCCTCATTGAAATCTAAGGCACATATAACAACTAGTTATAAATAGAAAACCAGTTACTTCCCCAGCTCACTCACTCTGTCTGGGAGGAATCATACAAGATGGATGAATGTTGAGTTTTCTATTATCACTAATACAAACTTTTAATACTGATAATAGCTATTAGTTGATGGTCTATTAACTATCATGAAATATATACTTCCTGGGTTAAGGTCAATTCTGACACAGAACTCCAGGTTTTAGCCCAGATTCTAAATACTGAAAGGTACTCGTGTCATTTAATTGCTGAAATGTGGTCCATGTGTAAATATTTCAAAAATGGCTGCGCCTCCCCCACACCCAAGATGTCTTTAGGAAAGGGGACAGGTTTATGAAAGAGAAAAAGTTTCCCTTGTAAATCCTAGCCCAGCCTTTCTGAAGGCCATAGCCACATCTGGAGACAGGAACAGAAACCAAGGCAGTCTGAACCCCTAAGCTTGTCAACTGTCCTCCAACTCATTCAACAGGAGATGCCAAGACAACTTCAAGTTTCTTTTCTGCATACTAAACTCTACTAATGTGGTATCATTAAAAGGGCAGGCCCTGTGGGTGACAAATATGGGTTCTAATCTGGGCTCTGCCCCCAGGGCCTATGTGGTCTCAAGGACAAAAGTGAACCTATGCCCTAGATGAAAGGCCATAATAAGACACATTTATCAGCAATGTATGTGGCACACAGTAGGTGCTTAGTAAACATTAGTATCATAAAAGATATCAACTCCTTCAAATTTTCTACCTACAAGTTTCTCATTTTGAACTTTCAATCGGTCCCAATGATCCATTTTAATGCCACATCTTACTCCGCTCTAAATCTTTTCCATGTTCCAACTGCTCTTTGTGCATCTAAATCTGTCATTCTCAATCCTCATTCTCCAAAGTCCCATTTTTATAGCAACTATTTTCTACTGAAAATTCGAACACAGTGTGACCTACCCAACATGCTTTCAAAGTTAGTACTCTATAATATTTGAAAAAGAAAATAACTTACATTGAAATTAAATAAAATTCTACATGTAAATATTTCTGACATAACTGCATTAAAGGACATATGAAGTCATCAAATGCCTGAACTTACTTTTCATGAATAAGTTTGAATTTTAGAGAAATAAGAAAAGTGTCAACAAATAGCACAGGTATTTTTCTTTACACTGACATATTGAAATCAGGGATATCAAAGTATATATTTGTAGAGTCAGCATGACTACAAGAGCACCAAATGCAGACTTACAGGTGTTTGTATGGGTGACGCAAATATGGGAACAGCACTGCCACCGATGGTGTGATTTTTCAAAACCTGGAATAACTCTTGGCAAAATTCACAAACAAATCAAAAGGCAATATTCCTTTAATAAAATGTTGGTTGCATTCCTGGAAAGTAAATTTAAAGTGTACGAAAAATGTCCTCACCACTGTGACTCGGTTGGTTGGGCGTCATCCCATGCACCAAAAGGTTGCTGGTTCAATTCCCAGTCAGGGCATATGCCCAGGCTGTGGACTCAGTCCCCAGTAGGGGGAGTTCAGGAGGCAGCCAATTGTTGCATTTACATCAATGTTTCTCTCACTTTCTCTTCCTCTCTAAAAATCAATTTTTAAAAATACAAAAAAATGCTTTTGTTATCAAGCATTTGTATTAAAGATAGAGTTAGGTTCTAGAGTCTGATCGTTGTAAATGAGCTTTTTAACCACATGAGTGTTTGGGCAAACATTCCAGAGTTAAGCAGGATGCAATAGGATTCATTCTATGGGACAACCTTGAATTACAGGGACATCTAATGTCCCTGGCACCTGCCTGCTAAATGCCACTGTGACACCAAAACACCCTCACTATTTTCCAAACTGTCCATAGGGGGCAGCACTTCTCCCATTGAGAATCACTTTCTAACCAATATGCAGACAAATCTAATTGAAACTATCTGAATTTGCTCTTGACACACTGCCAAGATCAACAAGGGAGGAAGCCATGTGGAGGCTTCTAACTGCAATGTTTATGATATTTGGTGATAAAACTGAAGTACATACTCCTCAATAGTGGTTTGAACTATGTGTCTTATATACATACACCCAAATGTATAGAGCACATTCTACTTAAATACACTAAATATCATCCAGTGAGCTTGTCCTTGCTCAAGGAGTTTACTCAGTTCCATTAAGCTCCCTCTACTTAGAATTAAATAAATAGAAAACAATGTTCAAAATTATAGCTCTTGAAATTCAAATCATGGGTTCTGTTCCTTGGCACCCAATGCCAATTAATGTGCCCCAAATTTTCAATGGGAAACGTTAGCTACAGAGGCCATGGTTAACTCCACCTCCGCAGTTCTTGGGTGGAAGCAGTAAGATCTCAGAAGCCGTGATGGAGATGTGGTTGCCACTGGAGAGGTATTTCCCACCTAATGCTACACATCAGCTCAGCCAGTGGAGTTTCCATGTTCTCCCTCGCCTTGGCCTAAATAAGGCAGGTCAGTTTGCCTGGCCATATAGTTAAAAGTTTCATTTTAACTCAACATTTTGGCCCCATCCTGCCCTCTGGACTAGGTCTTCAGTGAAGAAGCAATTAAGTCATTATGGCCTCACCTAATCTTCCAGGAAACATACGTTGAGCACTTGTCACCCATCACACTAGATTCTGGGGCTGCACTGACAAGATACAAGCATGCCTTAGACTACCTCACAGACCGGTTAGAGAGACAGTCCCAACATGAATCAATTAAGACATGGCTGTAAGTACGATCTCAGACGTCTGAATGAAGTGATATCAGACACCAAGGATAAATAACCAACCCCTCATGCAGTAGTCATGGGGCTGTCACAGAGGGGTGATTTCTGCACAGCGTCTTAAGTGAGGACTAGTTTTCCAACTCAAGGGCATTTCTAGAGCGAATGGCATGTACAAGATGCCCCAGTTAGCATTTCATACAAGCCTCCAAGAAGAGAACATTTGTTGCCAAGTCCTGCTGTTTGCCCATGTTTATGTGTGGGGGGGTTTCCCCAATGACCATGCAAAGCAATCTAGGGCGGTTCCTGCATCTTATTTTCTGTGCATCCTAGAGGTCTGCACAGAAACTGAGGAACCATGAGAAATTTTGATCACTAAGAAGAAGAAATTCCTAGAGAGAAGCTTTTCCGCAGCTTGCTGTTGAAGAGCCTGGAGCCCTTCCCAGCAGTCTAAGACCAGAAAGGACATACAGAGAGTGAACAGCTCTCAAAGACATTATGAAAAAAGCACTATTTCAATAGCAAAGGGCTACCTGTTCCTTATTTCTCTTTCCAGCATCAGGCTCAGCCAAGCCAGACCAGAAAGAAAAGCATGGCCACATACAGGAAAGGAAACAATCCACTAAATGAAAAGACAACCTATAAAATGAGAGTAAATCTGTAAACTGTATGTCTGATAAGGGGCTAATATCCAATGTATAAAAGAAACTCATACAACTCAATAGCAAAAACATAAATTAATTAAATTAAAACCCCCCACAAACTCAAAAAAATGATCAAAGGGCCTGAATAAACATTTTTTCCAATATTAGACATATACATGTGTTCAACAGGTATATGAAAAAGATGTTAAACATCATTGATCATCAGGGAAATGAAAATAAAAACCCCAATGAGACATCCCACACCTGCTAGCTGGCTTCTTATAGCAAATAAAATACAAGATAACAAGTGTTGGTGAGGATGTGGAGAAAAGGGAACCTTGGTAGAAGTAGAAATGTCCATTGGTGCAACTGTTATGGTAAATAGCAGGAAGAGTCCTCAAAAAATTAAAAATAGAACTACCATATGATCCAGCAGTCCCACTTCTGATATATGTCCAAAGGAAAACTGATCAGAATCTCGAAGAGGTATCTGCATTTCCATGTTCTGCAGCATCATTCACAGTATGTACACATACACACACACACACGGAATCTTACTCAGCCATGAGAAAGAAGGAAGAACTGAACGGAAACAGAGTCTGTATGTGAGGGATCTGCTCTGCTGAGCACGGCAGCATGTGGCTCTTGCTCGGTCAGGCCACCATGACCTAAGCCTGTGCTTTCCTCCACTTGCCTCCCACCTGCCCCTGGCAACCTCCTCCTCCCTGTCTGGGCCCCAATGCAGTTCACTTGCCCAGACTCATGCCCTGCGCTCCATACCAGCCTTGGCAGCCGATGAGGAGCCTGGCACAGCTCTCGAGCTTTCTAAGCTCTGCTGTCAGTCGGCTCTTGTCTGCCTGGTCAGACCAGCACATAGGCATTTGGAATGAAAAGGTTTGGTGAAGGGCTTATCCAGCAGGGAAATGAAAGGCCTTTACTTAGCACCTATTAAACTCCAATCCCAATTTCATTCATCACCATGTGAGTCTTGGGCTCCGCCAAGATATTAGGATATAGGTGAAAGGAAAAGGGTTTAGAGATGACTGAAGTCTCTTCAAGAATCTGAGGAATAATTTGTAAAGGTTACATAAACAGCCATAACTTTAACCAAAATTATTTAAATCTGTGAGACCAGGCACACACAGACTATAAGACTATCAGACCAGAATCTCAGCTGGCCTCTTTCATGAGTCTGCCTTTAAAAGACCTGTGAATAAAGAGCTGGCCGCAGTATTTATGGGTGGTTTGAATTTGTAAAGTATTGTCTAATGGTAAGATAAAGGAACTTTGAAAAGAGATTGCCTGAGTGTGAATACTGCCTTAGGGAACATGGGCCAGCATGGGGGAAGGGGGCGAAAAAGGACTAAAGAAAAGCAAGACTGATCCAAACAAGAGTGGGAAAAGGTTGTAAGTTTCATCTCTTCCCTCATCTCTAAAAGCAATCATGAGAGGTTGTTCAGAGGAAAACCCGGCTTGACTTGGCTTCAGGAAGAGGCTTGAAGAACACAGTAGGTCCAGGCACAGACTCTGCAGTCAATCATCTGCCGCTCTGGGGCTTGGCATCTGCATTTACGATCACTATAACCTCAGACAAATGTCCTCACCCCGTCTTGATTTCCACTCCTATACAATGGAAAAAATAATAGTACTTAGCTCATAGGTTGCAAGGATTACATAATAAATGACAGTGAAGTGCTTGGTTCACTGACACCTAATATGCTCAGGGAAGACAGCTGGCCCTTGGGCTTGTCCTGACTCCAGGGGGCAGAAGTGGCAGAGGACAGGGGAGATTTGGAAGAGGTATTCACTGGGGAGTGTGTCTGAGCAGAATAAAATGTTAGGATGAGAGGGTGTGAAACAATGAGATCCAAACACAACCCATTGCACTAGAAGTCACTGTGTTGAGACAATGAAAAAGCAGAGTTGAGGCAACAGATCTCCAAGCATCGGGGTCCCAAAGGAAATAAAGAGATATAAGGGCCCAGGCTGAATGGCTGGGTTCAGGACACGGAGCTCAAGAAGAAAGAAAGAAGCCATGAAACATGAGGTTAAATTTCGTAGGTGTGGGAAGAGGTGAAAGAATCAGCAGAGGTCCAGGTAGCCAAAAGGTAGCCAAGCACGAACATCACGGTCACACTAGAGGTCTAGGCCAGTGATGGCAAACCTATGACATGCGTGTCAGAGGTGGCACGTGAACTCATTTTTTGGTTGATTTTTCTTTGTTAAATGGCATTTAAATATATAAAATAAATATCAAAAATATAAGTCTTTGTTTTACTATGGTTGCAAATATCAAAAAATTTCTATATGTGACACGGCACCAGAGTTAAGTTAGGGTTTTTCAAAATGCTGACACGCCGAGCTCAAAATGTTCGCCATTACTGGTCTAGGCAGCTAAGCTATGGTCCCAGGGGTCACAGCGTTAACAACCGAAGATACCTGGCTCTGGGACAAGGCTGCTTATACTGTGTTTGTGTAGGCTAGGCTCTCAGATGCCTAAGGCAGACAGAGCCAAAGAGAGAGCCACTGACTAAGGCATCCTGGGAGGTTACTTATACAGAGAAATTGAAGGGTTGTTCCTTCCACTGGGGAAGTGCCAAATATTCTTCATTCATTGATTTATCTGTGTCAGGGAAAGATGCTGCATCAGTCACACACACACACACACACACACACACACACACACACACACACATCATACCTCCTTCATTTTCAAATGACCATCTTCTCTCTTTTTTTTAGCAAACACACACACACACACACACACACACACACACACACACCTTATCTCCTTAAGTACCGAACAAAGAAGGAAAATAAATAAGAGAACATAGAGTTTGGTGCAAGGGGTGTTCCAGTTCTGTGCACCAGTATCTAATGCACCAGGCAGATGGATAGGAATTTAAACTAAGTCAGAGTATGGAATTCATCGAGCACCTCCTACATTTGGAGATCCACTTCAAGTGTATGCTAAATGAAACGGCATGAGAATAACTCAAGTCCCAAGTATAAGGCAGTGGACACAGATGTACAGATAACACCTAAGCCTTGTCCACTGCCTTGGAGGGAGGGGACAGTGGGTATCCACTGAGTCAACACTGAGAAACAGAATTGAATCTGTACCAAGTGCACTCAAAGAAAAAGAACAATCAGAGTAAAACCCATTTCTCCAACATGCTTTCCCCTCATTATCAACCAGGTCTAGAAGAATCTATGAAGAATGGTCTCTTTAGGAAAAAGAAATCCTAGGAAAATAATCTGTCCAACCTCAATGGGGGTCTGCATGGAAGCAATGTGGCACAGAAGTCAGGTACATGGCTCTGGAGTCCCATGAGGGAGGTCTAAGCCTCACTCTACTAAATACTACATAGATGCCTCTCACTCTAAGCCTCTGATTCTCATCAACAAAATCAAGATGGTAACTGGACCTCCCTCAGAGGGTTGTAGGCAGATTAAATGAGATAATATATGAGCAGAATTTAGTAGTGTCAATATAGACTATACATATCCAATGCCTGTTAGTATTAATACCACTTGTATATTGGTTGATGCCCCTAAATTTTTACTCCTTTCTACATGTACTGGGCTTTGTAGTGCCCTCCCACATTGGCTCTGGGCGTGGCCATTGGGGTGTTAGTAAATGTGACCAAGATGAGGCTTAAAAAGTGTTTACACGACTGGCCATGCTTGCACCTGCTGCTCTGCCGTGGCCTTGAGAATATGCCAAGGCTCACCTGCTGGAGGATGAGAGCTAAGGACATTCTGGGTCACCCAGCACGACCAACCCTCACACAGGTAAGGACATCTAACCTAGATCAGCAGAGCACCAGCCAACCTGCAGCTAAGCTCAGAAGTAGGGACTGGTCTAGCCAAGACCAGGCAAGTCAGATCAACTCCACAAGCACATGAGCTAATAAATCTACCAGCTATATGACACTGAGGTTTTGTTTGTTAGGTAGCATTATTATAGCAATAAATAACTGACACGTTATTATTGTTAGTGTTGTCAGTGTCATTCTTAGTTGAATCATTACTTTTCAGAGGAGCATAAAAAGGCTCACCCATACCTACATAGCTGTCACAGGCAAAACATCTTTCTCACAAACTGTTATTCTTTACAGAGAAAGAAAGCAAGACTGAGATAAAATGAGCAGGAAGCTGCTGCTTTGGACTTGGTGCCATGTTTTCCTGACAGGTTGCTGCTAATGATGCTATTATTTTTCTAGTGAGTAGAGATAACCATGACAGTGTAACCTCACAGGCTGCTATAATGAATTTTTAATTAGTTTAATTAGTGAAGAGCCCTTCTTCCATCAACTTAGATTCTAGCCTTATATGTTCCCACAAACACTTTACAACATGAGGTCCTAAGAAAGCGCTTGTCAGGATACCTGCAAAATCAAAGGCATGAGATGAAATGTGTCCTTGGGGCTTCTTGCCTTCACTTTCAAATAATAACCACAGCCCTTGCTCATTATCGGGTATAAAGCTAAGCATTTAGCATTATCTCATTTATTCCTCACAAAAATTCAAAAAGCAGGACTATTCTTACCCCCATTATATATCTGAGAAAACTGAGGCTTAGAGAAGTAACATCGATGTTTCCAAGCTCATAGGGCTGGTAAGTAACATAGCTGAATTGGAATCCAAGTCTGTCTGACCCCATTCTTGTAACTTCCAGAGATGCCCTTTCTCTGGCCCTAATCCCAACCTCGCCCTCATGCCCAATGCTTTCCTGCTCTCTCTGTCTCCCCCTAACACACTTTACTCTCAGATGAAACCCAGTGGCATGTTATGTCTGTTATCATAGAATTACTTCAATTGTGAGAGAGGGTAATCCCTGAAGAGTAGTATATTAAACTAAATAGAATGTCTTTAATTTAGATATTATGAAAATGAAATGTGGTAGTCAGCAAAATAAGGTATTATGGGCTCCCCAATCATCAAAAATCTGGGTTCCTTCTCTTTTTTTGCTCCAAGATATCACTATATGCCTCTGCCTCATAGTCCAGCATGGCTACTTGAGCTCCAGGGAGCACATCTACATTCCAGCCAGCAGTATGGAGGAAAGGGGAAGAGGGATGCCCTTTTCTCCTAAAAACATTTTTTCTTGTATTGTATTGTATTCATTCTCCCTTTACCTCTTTTTCACTTTATGCTCCCCATTTTTCTTCACCCTTGGCAGGCTGGTTCATTCCTCTCCACTCTCCACTCATACACCCTTCTATGATCTCCCTCTGATCTTGAGAATGGAAACAGGAGCATGGGGAACATGGTAAAGAGCAATCTTGGATCCTTTTGCACCCCAATGAGCAAGATACTTAGCAATTTGCAGAAGATTTCATTGGAATTTTGAACAGGATTCCAGAGCAACTAATTTCCACTCCACCTCTTTGCAAACGCTCCCTCTTCTTCATTCTTCTTTCCAAATCTCCCCAAAGCCCCATCTCTGTGTCTTTGCAGTTGAATTGCATGAAACAAAGTTTCAGAAGCCCCCCTTTACCAGCCTAGGATGGCTACCCATGAGAGAGCAGCTCTGGATCTGCAACAGTTGCTTCTCATGGGCACACACCTCTTCTATGCTCAGATTCAGATAAGCCATGGCACATGTTGAAATAGGCTTTCCTGACATTAGAAATCCTAAGTAAAAAAACTTCCCTTCTAGTTGTGACTCTATACTATCTGCTGACATCATCAAATATCTTCAAATGTGTTCATTATTTTTTTCCTTATCTAAATTCAACTGGATATGTTTGAAATGTTCTCCCCCATTCTAAGCCATTGAAATGGCTCTTCTGATCTGGGCAAGTTGAAGCCACCATCTTGCCAAGGCTGTGGGAAGCAATGCCTCAGGAAGATTGGGAGGGAAGTCAGGCCTGGAGGAGAAGTAAGTGAATAGGCTGGGCCCAGAGAACACCCACAAATCATCAGTTAACCTAGATGCTAATGTTAGAAGCCAGGCAAAAGAGTCAGGGAGCTATAGCAATCCAACACGACCCCCCCACACACCCCCCTCACACCCTTCTCTCCCTATCCTCACCACTGCTGCTCTCGGGCAGAGTTCTCTAGCCCAACACTATCTGACAGAAATGTGCCACAAGCCCAATGTGCCATTTAAAATTTTTCTAGTAGCCCCTAGCCAGTTTGGCTCAGTGGATAGAGCGTCGGCCTGTGGACTCAAGGGTCCCAGGTTTGATTCCGGTCAAAGGCATGTACCTTGGTTGCGGGCACATATCCAGTAGGGAGTGTGCAGGAGGCAGCTGATCGATGTTTCTCTCTCATCGATGTTTCTAACTTTCTATCCCTCTCCCTTCCTCTCTGTAAAAAATCAATAAAATATATTTTTTTAAAAATAAAAATAAATAAATAATTTTTTTCTAGTAGCTACATTTTTTTAATGGAAAAAGGAAAAGGTGAAGTAATTTTGATAATGTATTTTATATCATCAAATATATTCAAAAATATTATCACTGGGAAACATAAATAGTTTTTTAACAAAACAATTAATGAAACATTTTAAATTTCTTTTTCACAAACTAAGTCTTCAAAATCTGATATGCATTTTATACTATGGCAGGTCTGGACCAGCCACATTTCAAGAGCTCCACAGCCACACATGGCCGGTGACTTCTGTGATGGACAGCACAGGTCAGGACAGACCCTCAGTGCTCAGAATTGGGTCCAGGGACCAGCACTACTGCTATCACAGGGCACTGTGATATCACAAATCTCAGCCATCACTGAATGGAACCTGCATCTTAGCCAGCTCTTCTGGGGACAGGCACTTCCAAGTTTAAGAAAAACTGCCAGAGAGGCAGAAGTCCTCTCAAAGAAAATCTGGTGTGACCAATATTAACAACTGTATGTATTAGCATGACTATAGATGCAGCAGGGAGGGGCTGCAAATGTCCCCACTCCTGGCCAGGTCCTCAGAGAATAATAGTTTAACTAAGTAGTGTTACAGTTGAATAAGAAATAGCTCCAAATGGAGTGGTCTGAAGAAACAAAAAGCTTATCTCCTCAGCAACTGAAGGCCACCTAGTGGTCCGGGATGCTGAGCTCAGCCTTAATAAAATGGCTTAAGGCACCAGTGACTGCAATCCAGTCACAGGAAGTATTTCAAGCATAATCACCGCCTCTCCAAAATGACTCCCTAGCAGCCTACCAAGAGGCCTAAAATCTGTACCATTTGACTGACACCTCTGGATTAGGTGTTATTCTCAGAAGTCCTACGCAATGGCAGGCTCATGTCTGGAAGGGGCCCCACTGTGTAGGTTTGCCTGCGCCACACTCAGAATCTGTTTGTGGCACACATGCTGAGAAAAGAAGCAGAAAACCAGCATTTTGATAGGAACAGGGAAAGTTCTGAAGCCAGCAAAGAGTGGCCTCGAGGGAGGATGGCGAGTGTGCAACGGAACAGCAGTGAGGAATCCAACACAAATGTCACAAACCTACATACACCGTTGACATGAACACATCTGCATTAATCCCACCAATGCCGAGGGCATCCTGCGAGCAGGGAAGCTTCTGGTCTAGTTGGGGGTGCTCCAGGGGGTGTTCGATGCATGTGTATGGCATCAAATGATCATACGGATGTTTGGCAGAGATGGAGACAGAAACAGGCAGAAGGGATCTAAGGAGTACCGGACAGAAAGTCAGGCAAGTCCACAAAGAAGACACAACGTGAACGTGACTGTCTGCCTGCCAGGTGGTGGCTGGAGTGACACTCCCACTGTGCTGGTCCACAGCCAGGTAGGCACAGGAAGCTCTTGTCCTTCAGGCCCTTGGCCACAACTAAAGGAGAGTACCCAGGAAGGGCATGAACGTAAGCCTTCCCTAGCACACATTTGTTACCAGTGGCCAGGAGGAGAGTCAAACAAACACACCACCATGAGTAAATCGGCTCCTGTTTGAGCAGGTGCCCTTTTCCGAATGAAATTGCGTGTGTTACTTTTAATATCTCATGTCCATCTGCTCCGGCTGTTTCCTCTGGCCCACACTGGAAAGCTCCGTCCCATTACCTGGATGGAGATGTGACCACGCAGTCACCTTCACCAGGCTACAGGGACACGCTTGGCTTCTCTCTCACACAAACCCCAGGAAGTATAAATAGCAATGCTGCTTTTATTTGTAGACTTAATGCTCTTGGGAAAGCTGGCTCAGAGACATAAAAGCTTACCTCCTCCAATTCACTGAACTTTGGGCCCATAATTCTTGCAGTTCAAAAAACTAAATAGAGGTCAGCAGTTTCTGCCTAAGATACCAGAGGGAAAGAGCAGGAGCGGGCTATTAAACCCAGCAAATGTGCTTGTGTGTTTTCAATTTTCTCCTGTTGTTTCTGCCGGGGTCTTCCACAACCACATTGCTGCTGGTTTATGGAGTGAAAAGAAACGTCAGAGTGAGAGGCAGCCTGTCTTCAGCAACTCTGCCAAAATGTCAAGGCGAGTCTCAGCCCAGGCAACCCTCACCCACAAGGCCCTTAGGGAGCCCCGTTCCCAAGATACAGATGTGCTACCATTAACATCAACTTTGGTCAGCACCGAAATGGGCCCGAGGGCCGGCTCATATTCAGTATGAGTCCCATAAAAATACTGAAGACTACTCACTTAATTGGTATTTTTTTTACTGACTTGTGTACTGTTGGAAACAAAGTCCTGGGAATTAGTGTAAAGGACCACACTGACCCCTAGGACCTCTAATCAATCAAGTATTTGCTGGTTGTTAAACAGTGACCTTGGCACATCCTTGTAAGGAGCTCCCAGAAAGAAAGGCTGCTTAGTTACTCGCCTTTCTGCAGAGAGAACAGTGACCCATTTTCTTGAGAGAATTAATTGAAAGTCTAGACTCTGTGGGGAAACTTGAAAAGGGCAAATACCACTTCAAGAAACATCATCAATGTTTCTGATGGATAGGCTCTCAATAAATATTGATTGACTCTAGGACTATAATTCCAGGTTTATAGCCACCTTTATACTGTACTTATAAACACCGTAACACCCAAACAGAGCCTTTTTTTTTCAGATTCCATCCTTGTTCAGAAAGTCATGCATCTGGCAGGCTCTGCCTCTGACACAATACACTGAAAACCAATGATGGTGAACCGTGAACATCCCACAGGGTCAAGTCAGACTAACTTACATCAACAGTAATGCAGAGCTACTGAAAGCAGGCAGGATCCAAGTTGGATCTGGTCTGCCTGCCTGCTGCTAGCAACCCTGTTGGTGTGAACACTCCTCTTGACATCAAAAGAGCTCCATATTTGCTTGGCAAATAACTCAATACAAATTGGAACATTCAGTTCCACTTTGGCCTGGTTGCGTCCTGTAGACAGAGCTAAAACTGGTTGTCTTTTATGAACTACCAGAGTGGCCTAAGATATTGGGCCTGATGAAACTTTCATGTGGTCATAGAATTGATTCTCCCTGTTGGAAGCAGAAAGTAGAGTTGTATGAAAGTGGAGAGAGAAAGGGGGGGAAAGTGCATAAACTTCCTTAGCCCCATACAATTTTGGATTCCAGTTCTCAGGTCCTGTTTTCCAATCCAACCCCAATATCTGACATGAAACAAACACCTTTAACTTAAAATCATGAATTTTCTAATTCTTACAATTCACAAATAATGAAATTAATATGCAGAGATTTGAAGTGACTTATCCGAAACCACACAGCTATTTAGTGGAAGTCTCTATTTCAGTCCCAGCCTCTTTCTACCACAATTTAAGGGGGAAAGGAGAATCTGCTAAAGCTGTCTTAAGATGTAGGCAGGACTTAAGCATCACATTTGTTCAACACCTGAAACTGTGATTCCTAGATCTGGCCATCCCAAGTCACTGGGGACATCTCGTCTCCCAGGACTGCAGGCAGCAGCACCAGGGATGCTGAGCCTACTGCCCTATGTTATAAGAGCAGATAGCTTGCTGGCCTCTGAGTAGGGCTGAATTGTGAGCCTTATCTTCTTTTGCAGCCACTATTACATGCCCACTTGCAAAAGTGAAAGAGAAACTTCCAGCCTTGGCCCAGTGGCTCAGTTGGTTGGAACATAGCCCCATACACTAAAAGGTTGCAGGTTCAATTCCCGGTCAGGGTACCTATAGGAAGCCACCAATCAAAGTTTATCTCTCTCCCTCTCCTTCTTCCTGTCTCTCTAAAATCAATTTTAAAAAAAAATTTTCCATAATGTTTGTCAAGTGATGCTACTGAAATTTTTAGCCAGTTCCTGTGCATCAAGCATTGGAATTTCTCCAGCCCATTGGTATTACTTCTCTTAGCATTAAAGAAGGGATGAGAGAAGAAAAACTCTAAATAAATGGCACAGATGGCAAAAATCAGTGGGAGAAAAGAAAACCTGGCCTCGAGAGAAAGTAAGTGGTACTATGTATGCAAACATGTTGATAAAAAAAGAAAAAGGCAAGTGGTCATCTTGCAGGGTTAAAAAGTAAAGGCTAGTGATGGATTGCCATGCCGGCAAATGTTCCATGGCATTGAAAACAGAGCTAGCCACAAAATCATTTTTTCTCCAGGTTTTTTGTTTAGGTTGGAAAATGCAACATTAAGATGTGGGTGGTGAGGGAAGGCAGTGCACCAGCTCATGCACCAGTTCTCTTGGGCTGATAGCTGCTCCCCTTCCCTCTTCCTCCCACTATTACCCTACCCTCACCGCAGAAGACAAGAGAATACCTTACAACTCCCTAGCATCGACAACTTCAGCACTTCTATGTGCAGACCTCAGTGAATTCAGCAGCTGGGAGATCAGTGGCCCATCCAAAATTGATAAAGAACTCATACAACTCAACACCAAAAATCCAAACAATCCAATTAAAAAATGGGCAAAGGACCTGAATACACACTTCTCCAACAAGGACATAAAGATGCTCAATGTCACTTACCATCAGAGATACAAAAACCAAAACCACAATGAGATATCACTTCACACCTGTCAGAATGGCTATCATCAATAAATCAACAAACAAGTATTGGCGAGGATGTGGAAAAAAGGGAACCCTCGAGTACTGTTGGTGGGATTACAAATTAATACAGGTATGGAAAACAGTATGAAGGTTCCTCAAAAAAATTAAAAATAGAACTGTCTTAGGACCCAACAATTCCATTTCTGGATATATATATATATGAAAAAAATCCAAAACACTAAATCAGAAAAATATATGCACCTCTGTTTACTGTAGCATTATTTATAATAATAAAGAGATGGAAGCAATCCAAGTGCCCATCATTAGATGAGTGGATAAAGAAGTAGTACATATATACAATGGAATATTACTCAGCCATAAAAAAGAAGGAAGTCTTACCATTTTCGATAACATGGATGCTCCTAGAGCAGCAATCACCAACCTTTCAGACTTCATGGACCACCAGTGGTCCACAGACCACCAGTTGGCAACCGCTGTCCTAAAGGGTATTATGCTAAGTGAAATAAGTCAGACAGAGAAACACAAATACCTTATGACTTCACTTATATGTGGATTCTAAAGAACAAAATAAATGAACAAACAAAACAGAAACAGACTCATAGACACAGAAAACAAACTAAGGGTTTCCAGAGGGAAGGAGCTTGGGGGGGGGGGGGGGGGCAGTGCTGAGTGAAAAAGGTGAAGAGATTAAGAAGTACAAATTGGTAGTTACAAAATAATCATGGGGGTGTAAAATATGGCTTAGGAAATATAGTGACTAACAGTGTAATAACTATGTATGGTGCCAATGGGTACTAGACTTATCAAGGGCATCACTTCATAAATCACATAATTGTGTAATGACTATGCTGTACATCTGAAATGAATATAAGATTGAATGTCTATTATTGAAAAATTGAATTAAATTAAAATTTAAAAATGTAAAACCTTATAGTTTACAATGTTTTCCAAAATATATATAACTTTCAGAGAGACCAGCATTTCCCACACAGACTTTCAATGGACCTCTCTAATTCCTGTAAAATTACCAATAGCCAGAATTTTTTTAAATTCAATCTTATTTTAAAGATTAAGGCAGTCATTCTCAAATATGACTGTGTATCAGAATCATTTAAAAGAATTTTCAAAAATACAGAAGGTCCAGAAATCTGAATTGTTTCAAGCTTCCCAGACAATTATGATTATTCCATTTACATCATGAAGAACCACCATCCTAATATATCAAAAGAAATCCTGAACATCTTTTTGCCATACCCATGTATCTACATTATAATTTGTTAAGTAAAGCAGAACACTATCCTAATGCATTGTATCTTTCAGAGTGTTGAACTACACAAGCAAAAGCACACATGTAAACACCTTCAATTTGACAAATAAATGCTTGAATGAAGACATGAGGCCAGTCAGAAAGTAGAAGAGTTTTACTAGATTGAGTAACGGAGTCCTCTACTCATTCAGTCAATCAGTTGAATCATTATTATTGAGCCATTTGTCAGGTACTGTGTAAGGCTCTAAGAATATAAAGATGGATAAGAGTTCTTATCTTTCAAGAAGACAGAGAGAACAGCTACAGCCAAACTTGTTTCCTGAAAGTATCCACCACAATACTCCTGAAATTTTAAGCCTGTAACATTTTATTTGGGACAAATGCAGCTCCATAAGAAGGGACAGACTCTATCTCTGCTCCCTTAATCACATCTCATCCATCTGAAGGTCACTTGTTTGCCCCATGGTGAGTTGTCTTATCATTCATTGCAAAGAAGATAATGCCATATCAGAGGCTACCTCCTCCAGGAAGCCTTTCCTCATCACCAGAGCCAAAAATAATAGTTTCCTATACTATGTATTTTATTTATTTCATATCACTACTCTATGCTTGTATATTATATTAACTCAGCTCCCCTCCCTTGTATTGCTGAGTTGTTGTAATGCTGTTTCCTTTTAAATATTTTCAGGGGAAAAACAATCCATTAAAGTGTACTAGTCATATAGCTCTTTTCCATTCCCTGAGTGCCAGCCTGTGAGAGCTAGCATGACAGCCTGATGTCTGCACTCATGGTCACTGAGATTGCATCACACTGCAAATGCTCCCAACCCGAAAGAGTACTACATTGAGCTGAGTGCATCCTATTGTGGGTGTGGATGGGGCTTACCTATCATATCCTCTATTGTTACCATTTGTTTTATGTTTATTGACCAACAGTTTGGACCTATAATAACTGAGAAAATGTCTGCAAATGACAGTACTAGAAAGAAATACACGATTGGAGCTGCTTGAGATTCTTCAGGGAAATGGACCCGGATGAGAAAACAGAGTAAAAGTCAGCAGGCAGGTAGAGTCTGGGGGCAGTCCTTTCACACCTTGAGGGCCTAAAAATCACCATCACCTACGAGAACTGCCACACACTTGTATGAATGAGGCTGAAGGAACACTGCAGGACACAACTTCAGAGAATTTGCCCATGTATAAAAGAGGGAACTTAATTCTGCAGGGACTGTGCCATAAATAACCCTTACATCTCTGGTTCAGTTTGAGCTCCATTTCTGAGAGGGCCTCAACCCTGCCAAACTAGGTAGGAATGATTGTTTCATTTCTCCCACCCGATCATAAATCCTTTCAACACGAGAGCCTATGTCTCATTTCTATTTTACTTTCTTACAGAGTCATGCCAATATAATTTAAAATGAATGAGTGAATTTCTAAATGAAAGAGGCCACTCATGATCTCTGAAATGTCACTTAGGAAAAAAAAACAAACTCAGAAGTTCTAAGCAGGATCTTTTTTTGTCAGAAATTCTCCAGTGTCAAGGTCTCCCCAAAAGAGAATAGCAAGATAAATAGCACTGAGCTGGTGATGAGTCAGGTTCCAGCTGCGGACAAAGGCTCCACTCTGACTTGCAGGGATCAGAGATAATCAGACAATCCCCAGGTTCCCAGATGGACCACCACATTCATTTTAATAAATGAAAAGAATTAGGGAAAATGTAGGCCTCATCCAAGAAAGTAGTTGTATCCAGGCCAGAGAACAAACTTCTCTGGCTGTTGTGAGGAGAGAGTGGGGGTCTGGGAAGTGGGAAATGACTGGTGTCAGTTAAGATATAACAGCAGTTACATCTCAGATATGTTTAGACTCCATAAAAAGATGTTGGTCTTCACCAGCTCGCTTCACAGCTCCCCAAGAACACAATCATTTATATTTGGTTTGGATCAGGTGAACTGGAAAACCAGGCTGGAGATTCCACCCACCCTATCCACAAAGAGGTAAGCACACACAGACAGGCACACCGCTGAAGTGGACATATCCGGTGTCTCTGGGAGGAGCCTGGCCAGACAGATGCAGCACAATACCAGCACAATGTCATGTCAGGACAAGAAGTTGCTGTATCTGCACCTAAGAAACTGCAAAAACCTGCAAGTGTGGAAGGAACAACCCTTCATTTTCCCTGTGTAAGTAAGGACCTCCCAGGGTGCCTTGGTCAGGGGCTCTCTCTCTCTGGCTCTGTCCGCCCTAGGCATCTGTGGGATGGGCAGACCCTGGAAATCCAAAGGGGAGTTCAGGAACTCTTCCCTCCCCCTCACCTGGGCAGTGCCAAAGAGTCACAAAGGGCACCACCTGCAAGGGTACCTAATGGGCATTATCTCCACCCGCTCCGAGGAAGAAAGAGACATGGCAAAGAGCCTGGTCTGGCCCAGGCTTATTATGTTTGATTTTTCTCTCACTCAACACAGAGAGAGAGAGAGAGAGAGAGAGAGAGAGAGAGAGAGAAACTAACACTGGGCACCTTTGTAGGAAACCATAGTGATTTTAGTAAGGTATAAAGTGGGAGAGTGAAATATTACTATAACAACTGACATCATAGCTCCTCCTTGGGGAACAACCATCTTTGTTGAGTCAATACCCTGATAAGCAACTCAGGATGGACAGTGAGACACAGAGCTTAATAAATAGATAGGATGACATGAGTGGGATTCTTTCTGCTACAGAGAGGTGAAAGGAAGAGAGGGAACCATGGCAAGGAATGAGGCTTGAGCAGTACACAGAGTGCTTTTGCTTATGGAAGCTCACCAGGGCAGGTGAAAGTTTTAAGAATGAGCATCGTCTCAAGTTCAATTTGAAGTTTGCATTGCCACAATTTAAAACTCTTTTTACACCCTAGAATTCCTTAACATCTACTAATCACAAAACAGCTTCTATGTGTAGAAATTGTGTAAATTAAGAGAAGGTTTAAATTTTGTGTTTAGCTTGATATTATGTGAAACAGAAATCACCTAAAAGGGACACATAAATGGAGGAAGCAAGAGTTTGGGACCAGGGCTAATGAGGAGAAAATTATTCCCCGAGAAAGTCGCAGTAATCCAGGGAGTCTTTTGGGCATTCACAAGATGTGGAATTAGAGGTTTAATCTAATGCTATTCAGATCTCAAGGAAAAGAGAGGAAACAACTAACAAGGTTACAGGCTATTAATAGATACCTGCTCTGGGAAGATTCTGGGATTCTTACCTACTCATTACTGTAGAATCACCAGCTCCCACATTCACTCCCATCAATGTCTCGCCAAATCTTTCTAGACGTTCCTCCAGTGTGCTCACCAGAATAAAGGCTGGTGGCAGTCACTTTTCCTCCCTCCCTGTTTGCCCTTGGAGTGCTTTCCCACTGCCAGCCAGCCTACCTGTCACCACAGGTGTTGCCTCCAGTGTCTACCCCAAACTCCCCACCAAAGTTTCACACCCAAGAAGTCATTATCTCAAAGCGTGGAGATTCCACATGTGTTGGCCACCTAGGACTGTGTAACAAGCCACCCCAAAACTTAGTGGCTTAAAACAACTTATTGTTTCTCATGATCCTGTGGATCAGCTGAGCATTTCCTCTGTGTCCTCTGTGTTCTAGGGTGTCAGGCGGGGTGCTAGAATGACTGGAAGTCAAAAGTGGCCTCATTCTCCAGCCAATCAATGACTCTCCCTCATTATTGATGTTTCTATCTCTCTCCCTCCCTTCCTCTCTGAAATAAAAAATTTATTTTTTTAAAAAAAGTGGCCTCATTCTCCATGGCTGGCAGTTAGTGCTGTATATAGACTGAGAGCTCAGTTGGGGCTGTTGACCGGGGCTTTGGGTCTCATATGGGGTTTGGGTCTCATATGGGGTTTCTTGGGCCTCTTCACAGCATGGTGACTGAGCTCCCAGAAAGCTGGAGATGTCTCAAGGCCTTGTCCCAGAACCTACATAGCATCACTCCTGTCACCTTCTACTGGTAAAACCTAAAAGGAGAGAAAATATACTCTACCTCCTAATAGGAATAATGTGGAAAAAAGGGAAAGAGGGAGGGAGGGAGAATTGTAATCATCTTTAACCTGCCACACCACACTGCAACACACACACACACACACACACACACACTCCAATGCTGTGCTTTCTTAACCGTTTGAGTCCCAAGCAGCGCAATCACGCTGCTTGGTATTTCTCGACATAAAATAAAACAAGCGCTATCACGCTGTTTGGGTCTTTTCGTACTCATTTAGAGAAAGCGCCATTGCGCTGTTTGGGATTCTTCGACAGTGTTTTTTCAATACCCCCTGGGACTCGACATAAAATCTCAGCAGCGCAATCGCGCTGCTTGGGACTCAAACGGTTAAACTGATTCCAAGCACATCCCTCTAACTTCCAACCTCTTGAAGGGAGTTTTTATGAGAACCACTGGGTCTACTGCTATTGGCAGCTCCATCAGCCTTAGAAACCAGTACAGAAGAGTCTGGTAGCAGGAGCGTCTATTGAATCAATCCTTCGCTGCCAAGCAGTCTCCTCCCCAAACTCCTTTGCTTTCCAGTCACCCACACTTCCTCCATTTATCACAGCTTTTCTGTGTCCTTTTGAAGCTTTCATTCATTTGCTACTCAAAAAAAAAAATAACAAAAAAAAACATGAGTTCACCTTAATCAGGGAGATATGCATGTGCCATGGTGATAAGGAGCTAACTCTGAAATGTCTCTGCCACTTACCCAGTATTGGCACAGAGATGACAAGACCTTCAAAAGGTCCAGATAGCCCTGTATCACCCAAAGTTCCCAGATCTAACTCAGAACAACAATTCTGCTCTCTGAAAGTCTGGTTCAACTGCCTGACTCTAAACTACTTTAGCAAGACCCTAAATGAGTCAAGTTCCTGCATTCAATTGAATTGGTATAATTCCAGAATATTCTGGTAGTTCTGGGAAGCTAAGAGGATGAAATATCCCCCCCGCCCCAAACAGTACCTAATCAGCCCTATGTCTGGATCCAAGATCAATAAGAGGCCTGGGGGGCAGGGGAGAAGGCAGAAGATAAAATTGGATGAGGGGGCGGAAGAGAAGTGCAACATTTCTAAGCACACCCCACCCGCCCCCCCACCCCCACCCCTGCTTGCTCCTTGTCTAAAGGAAGCTAAAGCTGCTAACTCTGACCAGGGTCAACTGCTAAGACCTTGCCTCAACCCCAATTACCAATTAAGCAAATTAAGCCAAAGCTAAGGTACAGTCTTTCCCCAGTCCAAGCTTCTCAATTCAAAGCTCTCTGCTCTTCCCTCACTTTGCAGAAGTGCAGGCAACAGAGAAGCGCACTTGATAGCAACAAAGAGACAATAAAACAGGTTCTTCTCATTGTAGCTTCCAGCCAATTAATGACTTTCAACTTCACTGACTGGTTATAAATATTAAACAGGAAAAGATGTTATCTGAAAGTGAGAGGAGTTTGTGATAAATCACCTTATTTGGGCTCATACTCATTATCCAGACAGGTGATGGGCATTCATGTTGTTTCTATTTCTGGGGATTATCAGCAGCCAAATCTTCCAAACATCTAGGTGGCAAAACAGGACCAACCTAGGACCATGAATGGTGGGTTGCCGAGTGCTGTCTTCCTATCATCATCTCATGGAGAGACAAATTTCTAAATCAGAGGCACCTGGACCTTTATCTAGAGACAGGAACAACAAATTAGGTTTGCCTCTAATGAGAAAAATTCTGTAGAGCAGGAGAGGCACACAGTGGTCCAAAGTGTGCACCTTCGCTACTGCTGTTATTTCTAAAGGTCATGTCCTTTTCTTTCTCTTTCTCTCTCTCTCTCTCTCTCTCTCTCTCTCTCTCTCTCTCTCTCTCTCTCTCCCTCTCTCCCTCCCTCCCCTCTGCCTATCCAACAGGTGAGGCTAGCACTGTTGTATGCACTGTTGTTCCCAGTTCACACCCCACTGGTGCACTTACTCCAAAGTGTTGAATTACTCGCTCACGTCTCTCTCTAGAAGAGTAGGCTGATAATGGATTGTCTTACTCTGCTTTGTATCATTAGATCCTAATCCCCTGTCTAGCTCACAAAAAGTGCTGAGTCCACACTGAACTGAACTGAATGGGCATCTAACATTCTGCTGTGTGACTTTCAGGATTCTCTTCCTTCTCTTCAATGTTGCCAAATAAATTATGTTAATATGTCTCCATCATGAGGCTAAATTAAGTGCATCTCAGGAGTTTTAAGCCTAATATCTGCTTTCTAGAACTATGTGTATATGGTAAACATTGTCATCATTGTGATAACAGCAATACTTTCCAATTATTCTTGACTTGCTCTTTAAGTTGTTTCTAAGAAGTATCCACTTTCTCTCCTGAGTTCCCATTGAGCTAAAAGCAGATATTTGTGAGATGTGTGTCCATTCCAGCAATGCTGCTTCACTGAAGGATGGTAACAACCTATGACTTGCCCTCACCAACTCTTCACCCACACACGTTAGCTCAGGTACAGGAGTGTACCCATTTGCAAATGGTTTCTGCATTTATCCTTAAAAAGCCCACATAAAGCTTTTTAAAATCACAAGGACTCTTGGTTGTATTTTAAATGCACAGATTATTTTTTAATTGCACTTAAAATAATTCTTTTCTGCTTTCCTTCCTTTCAAAGTTGCTAATTTCAGGTGTTTTCTGGTAAGTCTCTTTTTTCCTGCCAAGCTTTCCAAAATCAAGGGTAACTCCACTGCAGTCTTTCTGTTGATATTCCAGTTGACTGGGATGAACCTGACAGATTCTCTGCGTTTGGATCAAACTATTTTTTACCCCATAGATGGATATCCTCAGATTATGTAAGGTAAGCATAGTATGTGGTATTCTTAATTTCCTCAAATTTGTGCTTAATTGCTTGGGTCCCCATATTGGCCACAGGCTTTGGTCTCACAGCCCAGAATGAGTCATCCAGGGAGGAAGGCTTCCCTGCCTCCCGAACACCTCCAGCCGGAGAGGAGCTGTCATGGATAGTTTTCTTTTTAATATTTATAAACAGGAAAGAATTATCCTCTCCCCCACTTGAAATTCATATATTCATTCATTAAAAGGCATTGACATTGCTGAGGTAATGGCCTGTCGACAGGTCTACAGCAGGAACTATCTCACTGCCTGCAGGCCTATATATTTTAATATCATTAAAAGGCTTCTGTTTGGAATCTTAGCTAATTAATATTCATGCCTCCCTCCTTCTACCTGCCATCCCCAATTTGCTGTCTTTTAAGAGATGGATCATGGCCCAATTAATCCCACCACCAGTCACAGCAACACAGGCAAGGGAAGAAAGAGGACGTGTCATTGCAGCGCTAACTTCTTAATGAGAAAAGAGCATTTTAATTCATGGAAATCTTCTCCTCATTCCTGAGGAAAGTTGAAGCAGTCTCTATAAATACAGGGACTTGGTAGGAGCAGTTGACCAGAGGTTGTGGATTAATTGCTCACACTGAAGTAAGTTCAATTTATTCATCTTTAAGAGTTTTCAGAAGTTTCATTCACAGAACAGGAACCAGGAACAGCAGGTAACAGATTTTTTTAAGAAAAAGGAAAGTAAAAAAGGCAGTGACAGGAGTCATTATTCAGTAGCTGAATGAACGTGAATCAACTACACAGAACCTTTGAGAGTCAATCAGACTCCCAGGGATAGGCACGTGGTCAGTTCCTTTTCTTCACCTCTGTCATCCTTTAACCTCAAAGCTTCTAAGTGGAAACTGTTTTGCCTTAAAAAAAAAGAGACAGAAAGAGAGGAGGGGCTGTGTTAAGTGTTGGGGATAAAGATGTTTGTAATTAAACTTTCTCGAGCTTTGTGAAAGCCTGTCATAAAGGAGAGAATTAGACTTTTTCTACTTGACTTCAAAGAATACAAACAGGAATCTCAGCAGCATTTTTTATGAACACTCAGTAACCATGGACCTGCGCTTGAGGAACATGGAAAGTAAGAGAAGGAAGAAATGGGCTCTGCCTTTGGGGCTCTGCCTTCCTCACACAGTCTCTCTTCCTGGTCCTGATGTCTTGAGGACATGATGACAGCAAGAACCAGAGAGAAAGTCACCACGCAGAGCCCCACATTCGGGCTAGCTGACATTGGCCAGGTTCCTTCCCTTTAAGTCTCACCCATAAAATGGGAAAACAGTATCCCCTACAGAGGATGGCTGTGAGAACTAAATGAGAAACAGTGCCATGTTCAGTAAATACCAATCCCAGTTGACTATTCACAGCAACCACACTATAGGACAGTGATGGCAAACCTTTTGAGCTCGGTGTGTCAGCATTTTGAAAAACCCTAACTTAACTCTGGTGCCGTGTCACATATAGAAATTTTTTGATATTTGCAACCATAGTAAAACAAAGACTTATATTTTTGATATTTGTTTTATATATTTAAATGCCATTTAACAAAGAAAAATCAACCACAAAAATGAGTTCACGTGTCACTTCTGACACGCGTGTCATAGGTTCGCCATCACTGCTATAGAACAAAGTACAAAAGGGACAACTACACCATGTCATAGTGAAGAACATTTTTCCAGAAGGAAGAAAGAGGGAATGGAGCAAAAATGCAAAAGTGCAAAATGGAGTTTATGGTATCTCTGAGCCCGTCTCGCCCAGTGTACTGGATATTAATAACGGAACAAAGAGGGGTTACAGAAGCAAGATAAAAATACACCAGAAGCACTGGGTTTATGCAACAGGTACGTGTAGTCTGTCCTGTTGATGAGTCACTGTCTGAGAAATCTGTTAGAGTTCAGCAGGAAGTCCATGGACAGGCTGCAGCTTAGTTGTCCTTCCACCGTGGTGACTCCCACGAGCTTGGGATTCTTTATTTTTCACAAGTCTGAGCAACCACGTCCTCCTGGATGGGATCATGTAGGGACTGGATTGCTGACCCAACCAATATGCCCTTTGACAGTTTCTGGCTACCAAACTGCTACTTGAACTTCAGGGCAGCTCAAGTGTGCCCTCCTCTGGGAAGCCAACCCTATTAACCTGGTCAGAACTATTCCAGATCCCCAAAGAATACTCCTGTCCCATTAACATTTGCAAGTCCATCTCCCTCCATAATAAGGATGATGACATTTGCTAACAGTTACTAAAGACTTTCCAAGTACCAAATGCTGTGCTTAATGTTTTCTGGGCACTGAGTTAATCCTAGGAGGTATGTATTTTTATTCTCTCCATCTTATTGATGATGAAACTAAAGATGAAACAGATTCAGCCATGAAGAAGGTTGTAAAGAAATGATTTTACACCTCTTTTTTTAAAGAGTCATGTTTTATCCAAATACTATTGTTGGTGATGATTCTGAGCTGCAGAGAAACACAGGCCGAATCCAAATGGCTGGAAACCTGAGGGGACTTCTCTACTGGGTGTTAATTTGTTATGCTAACCCCACCTGGGTATAGGTCTGGGCTAAGGCCTATGGGACCGAGACATATCCTGCAGGCTCTTTATGATGGTCACCCTAAAATCATGGTAATAAACCATCCCCATCCACTCATGCTGAGATAATGTGTGTGAGAGTCCTTAGAGTGAGTGTGAGGTGCTCTTTGGAGAAAGTTGTTACTTTGTGCTTCCCCAAGGTGCACTCCTTTAAGTCGCCTGTCTTTAAATGGAACCCTAGGAAAATGCTTGAAATGCATTCCCTTCCTCTTAGTGAGATGACAGCAGGACAGCATGTGCGGCCATGTAATAGGGGATGCAGTGTGTAAAGAGAAGAAAGTAATTGTGAGGCTTCTGTAGCACTTCCAGGGAAGAACGTGAGAGGCAGAAAGCCTTCAACTTTCTCATTTTACACACTTCCAGAGTCAGGGAGATTGTGGAATGAGTGACTGGCCAACTGGACCAAGATAACACAGCTCGTTCACGGAAGGGTTAGGACGAGAACTCAGATCTCCCAATTTCTATAGACATGCTGTGATTTCTCTTCTCAGAACTTAAAGTCCTGGGTTGTTTTGTTTGTTTGTTTTTTGGATAAATGTCTCCCTACGTGAGAAGTAGACAGGGAGAACCAGTGAGGGGGCGTTAAAGAGAAGAGGTAGGTGTTCCCTGTGAAATGGCTGAAAAAGAACCCAGAGCTTTATAGATGATAGCAAAAAAAGGAAAGAGAAAAAATTTTATTTGAAAATTTAGAAAAATATGTCACAAGAGTTTATACAAAAACTATGGCATATGAGTAAGAAAACTGAGTTAGGTCATAATCACTCACAATTTGGAGGAGGTTCAGGTCATCCCTAAATTTTGAAATTGTCAAAATTCATCAGCCTCCTGCAAGACCTCTGGGGAGACTGACAGTCAGTCTGATACCAGGAAGCACTGCTCCTATGACCTTGTGTGTCTGTGACTCTTACTTGCTTTTGTTCATTTGAACAGAGGCTGAAATGTCAAGGTTCCATTATGTTTTACTGATGTTTTGCAATTATTCTGATCAACTTTATTGAAGGATAAGTTCCATAAACTAAAATGTCAATTTTAAGTAATGTGCAGGAAAATGTTTCTCTGGCACAGAACATAGGGGTCTAGACTGGAAGAGATTTTATCATACACCCTTTTGTACTGCTTACATTTTTTTTCCAAGGGCACTTATTATTTTCATAATGACTTCTGAAAAATTACTTCCTTAGTGTGGTCCACTGAAGAGTTTGATATCAACCAATTTCCCCAGCAATGGTCCAGAGTATGAAAAAGGGTAAAGATATGGCACCACATCACAGAAAAACCATAACAGAGATCAGAGAATCAATTGACAATGAACTTTCAGACCCACTCCAGGAAGTCCTTCACAATTTTCAGAGATCAACCTAATGAAAGAAAAATGGAAATGTGAAATGAAGCTTTCAAGTTACCTCCCTACTCCTGACATTGATGCTGTGGTTTTTTCATTACATACTGATCCTAGAAATCAAATAGAGTTTAGTGATTATTTGTACAACTCTTTTCTGACATATTTTTCTCTCTCAAAAACTACCACTGAGCTCCTAATCTGAAGAGTCATTTTGCAGCATCTGCCTCCCAAGAATGGAAGCATGGAGGTAACTTTCCAGAATGACTATGTCTTAATTTACAGTGAACAGACACTCCTTTCCCAAGAACTCCTCACTTCATTGTATTGGAATAGTGGTCCCTTTACCAGAATAATGAACATATTGACTAAAAAGTTCTTGCTCTTATTGTGAGAGTCAGAAAATTTCACAGTTACCTCTAAAGCTAAGTGTGAGTTTTTTGTTTTGTCTTTTTATGATAATAACTAAGCATCTCTTCCAATTTTTCTCCCTTTATTTGTGTGGGAGACAGAAAAAGTGGCCACCCAAAGATGCCTATGTCCTAGTCCTTAGATGTGTGAACATGTTACACTACATGAGAAATTATAAAAACAAATTATGTTAAGACTGCAAATGGAACTAAGGCTGCTGATCAACTGACCTTAAAATAGGGACATTATCTGGATTATCCAGGTGGGCCCAATGTAATCAAAGGGCTCCCAAAAACTTAAGTGGGAGGAATAAAAAGAGTTACTATAAAAGTGAAAAAGACATGACTGGCCATTGCTGGCTCTGAAGATGGAAGAGGACTACAAACCAAGGAATGTGGGCAGCCTCAGGAAGCTGGAAAAGACAGGAAACAGATCCTCCCCTAGAACTCCCAGAGGAACTAGCACCTTGATGTTAGCCCAGGATAACTCTATGAAATCTGAGTCAGACTTCCGGCTTACTGAACTGTAAATACATTTGTGTTGTTTTAAGCCACTAAATTTAAGGTGATTTGTTATAGCACCAATAGTAAACTAATACAATACTGGTATGTTTATTTCCCGATGTTTAACTTTATATAGAGCACTAGGGTCTTAAACTCAGGGCATAAACCAGTTTTACTGACAAGCGTGGAAGAGAAACCTGAGACACAAACTCTATCAACAACTGATTATCTACCACTTTCTCTCAAAGCAATTCAATGTTGGAAGTCCTTTTGACAATCAAGCCACCCAATTAACTTCAGAAGATCCAAGAATGGGTCATGTTTCAAATGGATGTGAAATAAGTTATTTTTATTGACTTATTTTGTCATGCCATGCACAAGCCTTCTACAGCATGTGTCTACCTTTTACACAGTGAGGCTGCACTGCTGTCACTGTTGCAGTATCTCACCCACCCAAACTGATACATATCTGGGGATTTTTTTTTTACTTGAAAAATTGACCAGATGCAATGTCCATTTCATTGTAGGTAGAGAAGACTACTAAGAATAATACATACAAGCTTACTTAGCATAACTCAACAACAAAAATTTTCCAAGAAAAAATTGATCAATAATTGATCATTTCTTTTAGAATTAGAGTTTTGGATTTCTTTAGATAAATACCAAGAAGTGGAATTACTGGGTCACATGCTAGTTCTCTTTTTAAAAAATTGAGACATATGCACCCCTGTGTGCGTTGCAGCATTATTTACAATTGCCAAGATATGGAAGCAACCTAAGTGTCAACTGATAGATGACTGGATAAAGAAGACGTTGTACATATATACAATGTAATATTACTAGGCCATTAAAAATGAAATCTTAACCATCTGCGACAAGAGGAGGTTATTATGCTAAGTGAAATAAGTCAGAGAAAGACAAATACCATATGATATCACTCGTATGTGAAATCTAAAAAACAACAAGAACAAACAAAACAGAAACAAATTCATAGATCCAGAGAACAAGCTGGTTGTCAGAAGGGATGGGGCTTGGTGAATAAGCTAAAGGGATTAAGAAGTACAAATTGGCCTGGCCAGTTTGGCTCAGTGGTTGAGCATCGACTTATGAAAAAGGAGGTCATGATTCAATTCCCAATGAGAGCACATGCACAGTTTGTGGGCTCAATCCCCAATAGGGAGCATACACGAGGCAGCAGATCAATGATTCTCTCTCATCACTGATGTTTCTCTCTCTCTCTCTCTCCTTCCTCTTTGAAATCAATACAAAATATTAAAAAGAAAAAAGTACAAAAGGGCAGTTACAAAACAGTCATGGGGATGTAAAGTAGAGCATAGGGAATAAAATCAATAATAGTATGGTATCATAGGGTTACTAGATTTATTAGGGTAATCACTTTATAAGTTATACAAATGTTTAACCACCTGAAACTAATATAATAATGAATGTCAACTGGAATTGAAAGAATTCTTTTTTTAATTCAAAAACATAATCGCTCATATCACTGTATTAACCATTCCAGGTAAAGAGTAAGTACATAGGACTGGCTGAAAATATAAGTAAATTCCTTTCCATTCTCATAGCTATGTGATAGTTCACTGTATCACATGAAATGCCAGACATGGACTTCACTAATATCATTTCAATTTATAAAAAATATTGCCTGAGGCCTCCCCACTTTGTTCTAATACTCTCAAACAAATGGTTAGACTTCCTTAAGGATGGTGCAGACAGCTAGCATGTCTTGAATCAGATGTTTGGAGAAAAGTGGATAATAAAGCTTGAACAGTTTTTTATTGTTTAATAGGTCATCCCTGCTTTCAACAATGACTGTTAGTCCTGCTTATTTTTAAAAACAGCTACATCCAGACTTAACAGAGAACTTAAGCCAGAAGTTATTCCTCATACTAGTTTATGTTCATCACTTTTCACTCATTTATTCCACAAAAGGTTGTCTTTTATTAGCAACCATGAAGCAGAACCACAGTACATTAATTTTATAAACGAGATGTTAGTGTGACTATCATAAAAAGTTCAGAGGGACACTGAAGAAATGGCATTACCATGGCGACCTGCTCTGATGGTGAGCACCCCAGAGACAATGGTCCACAGAAAACCATTAGGAAGCTCTTCTCCAGGGACCTGTTGTTGTTTACTCAACCACTTAAGGGATGAGCAGGGCCACAAAGTCGAGGAAGCAATCACTCACTCTTCTCTGACTATTGCAAAGAATGACATGGAGTCTCTGGGCTCTTTTACAACCATTGTACAGACATGACCTCCGGAAAGGCTTCCCCATCTCTGACTAGAAAATTACTTCGGCAAGAGAGAAAAGGTTTCACAAATGTCAAAAAGTTCAGTGGTTCATTATTAGTTTGTTTGCTCCCCTTTTTAAGTTCCTGTAGTTAGTGTTTCATCTGTTGTGCAGAAATGCAGATGTGATTTGGGGGTTTGGAGAAAAGTGGCCTGAGGGATGGAGATGGGGATGATGGGGACAAGGCACCTTCCCATGGAAGGATTTTGCAGCAATAATAAATTACAAAACAATCTAGTAATCCTGTAACACCATACATAATTACAACACTATTATTGACTAGACTTCCTATGCTGTACTTTACATCCCTGTGACTATTTTGTGACTGCCAATTTGTACTTCTTGAGAGCTTGTTTGGAGGTTCTAGCAGGGGAGCGCAGCTACTCGTATACCCTTGACCGAAGACCGGTCCTCTCCTCGGGGGGGGGGGGAGGGGGGGGGGGGGAAGGTCGTCCTCTTCGACCGAGCGCGCAGCTTCGGGAGGGACGCACATGGATCGGTGAGGGAGGAGGGGGACACCCGCCTAGCCAGCCAGATCAGCCGAATCAACCCTGGCGATCAATGGGGTGACAGATGTCACAGCCAGATCGCCCTCACATCCCAATTTGTACTTCTTAATCCCTTCACCTTTTTCACCCAGCCCCATCCCTGCTGACAACCAGCTTCTTCTCTGGATCTATGAATTTGTTTCTGTTTTGTTTGTTGTTGTTGTTTCTTATAATAATCTATTATTCCTCGCTTGTTTGTAATTACCATTCAAAATAAGAGAAACAGATTGTTAAGGGGAGAACTAAGAAACTAGGAAGATATTTATTAGGAGCCATATTAAAACTAACTTTTAAGAAGTAATAATAAAGTACAGCATAGGAAATAGTGTCAATAATATTGTCATAACTATGTATGGAACCATTTGGGTACTGGAAATAACAGGGTGAACACTTTGTAAAGTATATGATTGTCTAAACACTATGCAGTCTACCTGAAACTAATACAAAATAATTCTAAATGTAATCTGTAATTTAAAAAGAAAATAATTTTAAAGAAGTAATAAAACTCTGAGAAAAGACTTTTCCATCAACTCTGGGAATTTGCTTTGCTGCTACTACTACGGTGCTTTTAACTTTTAGATTCAGTGTGATGATTGGGTGTCTGATTCTTTCCTATATATTTTATAACATATTAATACACATGTATATTTGTAAAATATAACATTTTATTATTAACATTTGAAAATGGGTAATGTTGACAATAGCCAATTAATGCTAACCCAGCAGCCTTCCAGGTACTAATATACTATAGAAGAAAACTAATTTGTTCAATCTATTTGCACAGTAGGGCACATATTAGTCAATACTCAATATTTTAAATGAGCTGCCTCAGGATGATTTCTCAAGGACATGTTAGGCATTAGCCAATTAATATTGCTGATATCAACAGTAACCATGGTTTAGATCTATGCTATCGTGTACATAGGTTAGGGGAAATTTGGTATTAAGTCATTATCAAAGGTTAATTCCAGTAAAAACTGCTTATATTTGATTTATTGCATGGATACAGAATGTACCTCAAATCTTAACAGACATTCTTTAAATTCATGTTGCTGGCCAAAAGATATTTGAGATAAATATGCATAAACTGCAATTACTATTGTAAAACAATATAAAGATCACAAGTCAGGTGTTAGTAACTTGGCTATGCATACATTGAACACATATTTAGAGGTATACACTTTCTTTAAAAAGTAACTTATGGTGAAAAAAGTACTGGAAATAAAATATATCCAAAAATTAAATTTTTTTCTTTTTATGTTGTTTCAAATCTAAAGTCACTTTTGCCTTTTTGTTTAGCAATATAAAAACATGCTATTTTAATCTGATTTGTCCCTAAAATTTTTTTCTTATTTTTGAAATTTGGATGAGGGGGGGAGGAAAAGTATCTGGAAAATTACCCTATTTTTACAGACTTAACAAAACTGTACAACTTTCTACATACATATACATATTTCTAAATGTGAACATTTTCAAAAATGTCTGTTTTCCCTTGACTTAAGTACATATATCCCTGTGCATCTAAATACACACTCATTTATCTTAGGATTCTTATTTCTAATTAAATTGCAAAGGTGTAAACATTTCAAAACCAAAGTGTTCTCATTTATTATTGAAAGAACATGACGATCTCCAAATACACCCATACACACAGAGAGACACATTGCAGACTCTGACACCAGGAAATGTTGCAAGCATTTGCTCAGTTACCATGAGCAAGGAGAGGGACAGGAAACTACTCACAGATTCAAAAGGTTATTACTCACAAAACAAATTAAAGAATGGGTTAGAAAGCTGTGTAGAAGGATGGACTGCAATAGGGCCCATGTTAGGCAAGTCCTCTGTGCAGTGTGGGACTTTTCAACCTCACAGCCCCTTTCAATAATCAGAGAGGTGAGGAATCTGGAAGAGAGCTGATGGAGTGAGCTGTCCACCACTGTCTCCCCTCCTCAGCTGGAAGACAGGCTGGGCTAGAAGTCAAATTTTTGGGGAAATAACCCACAAAAGTAGGGATCAGAGCAATCAAAACAACTCTGTCTTTTCTACACTAAGATCTGTTTAAATGTACATCTCCTGGCCCAAGGATTAACTCAAAACCACTTGCTCAAAATGTGTGTGATGAATTTTTTTCCAGAGTTTCATAATCTTTAGAATAAGTCATGAGGCAGAATCCTGAACATGCAAAGATTAAGTTATTATCTATTCTGGGACCTTGGCATGACTAGCCTCATAGTCTGAAATTCTAACTTTGAAATTCTAATCAATTAAACTGAATCACTATTAACTATTAACTTACTGTTTCTTAAATACAAAGATTAGTAAGACATAATTGAAGTCAATTTAGTAAATAATTATTTCTCCAAAATATGTGGTCCCTACCTAACTACTAGAAATCATAGGACATTCATGGCCCATTCTAGTGAGAAACCCATTTCTTATCCAGCCAGGTAGTCATTTGTTCTTTCATATCAGCTGTGAATCACCCAACATGTTAGGTAACATTTTCTTGTTTGGTTTCCAGCTAGAGAAAGACCATTTAACACTACGGTGTCGGGTGAATTTCCCGCCAAAATATAAGATGGCGCGGGCAATTATTTAGGTTTCCCGCGCAAAATCAGAGTTAGTTTAAACACATAATAATATTCACAAAACTCAAAACTAAAGACGTCCGGACACAAGAAGTATTTCTCAATAACTATTCTTTGCATGGTGAGATATCCAGGGATATCGGTTATAAAATGAGAAAACAATACATTGGTACCCTAACGGTATTGTACTCGACCAGCGCCATAAAGTGTTCTCTACTTACAAGGGATTTTTATGATACCTATTACCCCCATGGGTATGAAACGGTTCGCATACGCAGGTAGGTATCTTTGTGAACGGCAAACAAACAAATATTTGGTAATACGCAGTTACAATCGGCCCGAGTTTACACGTTTCCCGCACTCCACCGCAAATCTATATCAACCGAGTTAAGACGGCTCCCGCGGAGTACGCGCAATTCACGCGAGCCGACTTAACTCGTTTCCCGCAATCCAAGTGTTAAATTAGCATAAGACTCCCTTCAGAGGCAGAAGCACACAGAGGAGACAAGAGTGATCTGAGATTGCAGCCACCATCACCATGAGCCTCCTCAACAAGCCCAACAGAGAAATCACCCAAAGGAGCTTCAGGAGTGGGAGCAGGAGGAGAAGAAGGTTAGCATGGGTCCATGCCCCCTGCTCCAAGAGGTCAAGAACAACCCCTGAGTGCTCATCAACTGCTACAACATAAAGCTCCTGGGCCATGTGGCGTGAGAAGGCATTTGACATGGTGCTGGAGAGAGTGAAGGAGATGTGGACAGAAGTCCCCAAGAGCAGCAAGTGCAAGTCCAAGCCCATCAACAATGACCACTACATCTCCAAGGTGTTCCTGCATGGGGACCAGTCACCATCACTTCCTGTAGAACCTACTCATCCAGGGCAAGGAGGGCCCAAATCACTCCCTGTCCTGCAAAGTCCTGTCCTTAGTGATGCAAATAATAGTCCTGTGGTTTTTAAAAGGAAGAAAAGATGCAAGGAGAGAAAACTGGAAGGAGAGGAGTAAGAGAGGGAAGAAGAGGAGGAAAAGGAATACATTGTCTTAACAAAAACAAAATGTGGACAGCACAGCCTTGGGGATGACTGTTACTAGGGACTTCAGTGATACTACCTGGAGTTTTTTCTTATGATTCTTCTCTCTACTTTCCTGCATCTTGGTTTCTTTTTGACCAGCATTTCCAACAGGCATGAATGCTGGCCACCTGTAGCTTCAGATTTGTTTACTTATAATCTCAGGAACCAAAATTTCAAGCTCTGGTATGAAAATTTTCTTATCCTGGTTTGTGACAGCTGCCCATCCTGGGATGAATCTCTATGGCCAAGGTCTCATAAGCAGTTAGCAACTCCCAGAGTAGAGAATTGTCAAGAGTGGGTCCCAGGGAAGAGGAGAGTGCTATGTCCAGGAGAAAAGAAGAATGCTGTGCAAACAAAACAGAAAATGCCCAGCCTTCCCACTCAACCTACAACGTTTCCAGATTCTGAAGACACCTATGACTTAAGAACTGGAAAGGATAATAGAAGTCCATGGTTCTAGCCTTCCCAACTGTGTTCCACTCTGGGTACCATGTATTAAAAGGAGCCTAGACAAATTAAAGGTGTGTCCAAACAACTGATGGCATGAGAAGCTCTACCATACAAGGTATGGCTAAAGAAACTGAAAAGTACCTTACAAAAAGGAGCATCTCTTTCATGTAAACCAAGGAGCATATTTACTCTGTATTGCCTAATTCTTGGGGTCATAAATGTATCTACAAGATCCAGAAAGGTAACATAAGGGAATAGGTAGCCAGATGTTAGAAAACAACAATAATAGTGTATATATGACAATTAATGGCAAGCAACACTCAGCCACAGGGTGTGGAAATCCATAGGGAGATAATTTAGGTCCCATTTAAGGATGTAGTCCCCAGTCAGGTCCAGATAATGATTGCCCTGTGGGAATGTGGGTGCAATACTAGGAGATCTTTCTCATTTAAAAAGAGCTAAAAAACCTATTTTATGTGAAATCTCTCAATTTCTTCAATGTTAGCTCATTATTTTTAAAAACACCATGTATACCAAAAAATATGATTTTGAAAGGAAACCCCTACGGTGCCCCCATTGGAAATATTCTAGAAGGTAAAACTAGAACCAGTTTTATGATATAAATAGTGTGCAATAACTAGAATTCTCCCATCATGATATAGCAGATGTTCTGCCAGCAGTATCTGGATGTAGGAAAGTAGAAGCTGATGATCATTATTAAGGAATATTGTGGAAATGAATCCTGCACTTAGTGGTCTGAATAGCCCATAACAAGTTTACAGATTAACTCTGATGTTTTTGAAATGAGCTCAGAAAATGTTCTTCTTGAGAGAGAGTCTAAAGGAGAAGACATTTGAGGACTATATAATCGACCTTGGATTCGAACACACTGCTGAAAGAGACAATGGAGAAGCCAACACAGCACAATATTTCTAAGTGCAGGCAAGAACACACTGAAGATATATAAGTCACATGTCCTGGCAATGGAATAGGATTTCTTTTTAATTCTCACCTGAGGATATGTTTATTGATTTTTAGAGAGAGGAGAATGGGGGGGGGAAGGGGGGGGAGAGAAATATCGATGTAAGAAACATTGATCGGTTGCCTCCTGTACATGCCCCGACTGGAGATTTAACCTGAAATCTAAGTATATAGCAAGAGTAGGAATCAAACCCACAAACTTTTTTTAATATATATTTTTATTGTATTTCAGAGAGGAAGGAAGAGGGATAGAGAGAGAGAACATCAATGAGAGGGAATCATTGATTGGCTGTCTCCTGCACGCCCCCTACTGGGGGGGATTGAGCCCACAACCTGGGCATGTGCCCTTGGCTGGAATCAAGCTTGGGACTCTTCAGTCCCTAGGCCGATGCTCTATCCACTGAGCCAAACCAGCTAGGGCCAAAACCACAAACTTTTGGTGAGCAGGACAACACTCCAACCAACTAAGCCATCCTGCCAGGGCAATGGAATTGAATTTTAATGGACAAAATCCAAATCTCTTTCTGTCTAGTTACAAAAAAAAAAAAAGAAAGAAAAGGTTTCCTGGCCCTGTGACATGTTTTAGGATGTTTGGAATGAGAAGAGTGTGGTTTTGGGGGTTACGTGGTCTGGATTCTTGGCCCTGGTCTGTTACTCATGAGTCACATGACCACAGACAAGTCACATTCCTCACTCTCCAAAAAACATGAATGATTTACCATCATATCAAATTTAATATTGCAAAGATAGTGCCCCCCACTTTCCTTTCTTCTCCTGCTCCCTTTCTTGATTTCCCCGTGCTAAGGGAAGCAGCAAAATCTGACCTCTCTCTGGACTCCAATGGCCTATCATTTGCCCACTATCACAAGGGCAAGATCTCTGAGATACACCATGAGCAATGGTCTAAGGAAGAAGTTTGTGCTCCTGGTATAGGAGGACAGAGTAAGAAATTTCCACTTGAAACAAAAGATAATCAAGTCCTCAGATAAGAAAGCCGGTATATTCTAAGCCACAACTCTTGTGAAGGTATATACTCTGGGTAATAACAAAGTTCAGAAATTATCTCTACAGGAGCCTGATAAGTCCTTAGATGAGACTGTCATCCTGTTCCCAATTTTCCCTGTAGAATTTTGGGCAGGGGAGAAGGTTCCATCTTCCAGCTGTAAAGTGAGCATGTACATGTCAAATCATCTGCACCTGTCAAACTCAATCATCGTCACTTCAGATTTATTCTCAGAGGGAAAAGATGACCCGTATTAAAGAGCAGTTATAAACCAAGCAAAATAAAGACAGACTCACAGATAGAGAGCAGGCAGATAGCTCTGGTGGGGTGCGGGGAGACTGAGCAAAAAGAAAAAAAAGAGACAACTCATGGACATAGACAACAATGTGGTGATTACAGGGATAGGTGGGAGAGTGGAAGAGAGCATAGAGGGGCTAAATGGTGATGGGGGGAAAATAATAAACAAATTGTAAGAAGCAGCTATGAAAATCTTATCATTGCCAATGCATAGCCTGGACACATTTAATTTTTTTAAGTGACTGCAGAAAACTTAAGTTCAAGGGGTCACACAGCCCAAACACACAGCCCCAACTCATTGTCAGCTGCAAGGCGTCGATGTAACCTTAAAATTTGTTTAAATATGCTACACATCAAATTTGTCTGCAAAATTCATTTCCCTTTCTGATGAGAAATATCAAAGATGCCATGAGAGTAAAGTACTTGGTTAGTCTGGGAGGTAACACTATTGCTCCTAGTATTCAGAAAAACTGATAAAAAAAAAATAAGCACAACACCTTTTTCAGAGCATTAAGATAACACAAATAGTTCTTGACAAACACTAGTAAATGTTTCTGTCTTTCTTGGTAGGATTGCTCAGCTATCAATATGTTATTTGACTAATGACTCATTATAAGAAGAAATTCTTGCATTTTAACTGAGAGGCAGTTTAGCAGAGAGAACAGCCTGGCCTCTGAAATCCCAGCTCCACCACCTTGTAGCTGTTAAGTTTCTTAACTTCTGTATGCTTTACTCATCTATAAACTAGTAAACCTGCATACAGGGTATGGTGAGGCTTAAATAACTTAATGTATGGAAGGCAGTGCCTGACACACAGTTAGCTCTGCCTGTCTGTGGACTATCAAAATGATCTCATCTTATAAAACCCATTTGCCCCATAGATAGTTGCAAGGCTGCCTCCTCTGTCCCCAGCACTGTACCGGGCACTGAAATATGTGAAGCATTTCCTAAATCAGGAGTCTGATCGGGCCAGCAGTGCATTCTCAAGTACAAGAACTCAACAGTAAGGTAGAAGTAGGGGCAAGCCTCCGTGTCCTATTTAATTAAATGCATATATCAGAAACTGCACTGAGCATGCTTCAAGGACAGGTCACCCATAACCTGTTTGTGAAATTTGCAGTCAGGTGCCTTTTGTCATATCTACATTAAATTTGCATCTGGCTTAGATTTCTGTATTAGTGCTTCTAATTTGTGTTTTGGGTTATGGCCCAGCTCCCAGTACATGGATAAAGGATTACGAATGAGGAGGCTCTGTTATCAGAAGGCTGGGTGGGACAGAGTTTTGATGTGAGTGTGCCTGGAGGGCCAATTTTATTCATCCACAACCCAGGCCAAAATCTGCCCTCAGTTATGCATGCACAGCTTTCACTGACGTCAGTTGAGAACTGTGCTCATGGAACAGGAGGCAGAAATTTGGCTTTTTGATTTTAATAGAGTTAAATGCCAAAAATTTTGCTGATGCAGGTTGCAAATTTAAAGCAATCTCATCTTCTGCACAGGCCATGTAAGAAAGGAGTCCCAAATTCTCAAAGCTAACTTGGAAGCCCTGAATGCTACTGTGCCTAGGAGTTGTGTGTGGCCTCCCACTGCAGTAAGACCTTTATGATTCCAAGATTGCGTCTGTGGCTTCAGAGAAAATCCCAACACACAGCCCCAACTCATTGTCAGCTGCAGGGTTCCATTCCTGGTCTGGGCTTCAACAACAATGCTGAAATCACTCAGTGGTGCTGAACAGACTCCACTCCCCACTTTAGATGACTGAAGAATTATATAATGAAATTAGGGTCTCAGCACTCTTAGTATATTCAGCCCAAGTTTCAGTCTAATTTATGTTCAGACACATCCACAGCTTTGTCTTAATATTTGTGTGGTTTTTTAAAAATTTAATTTAATTTCATGCAATGATGTTAACAATTGGATCTCCCAGACCTGAGCATCTGGTAGTAAGTTTGAGTGGTAAAACACAGTTCAACAGAAATATTAAGCCAGGCCAATGACCAAAAAAAAAAAAACCTTACCTAAGAACCTCGATGTTTTTGGTTTCTTTAAGCAGCTATTTCAAGTTCTGTTTTCTGCGTTGGGTCCAGAGAATTCTTACTTAGAACTTAGGAAGATGTATGCCTAAGTGTGTCTCCCATGCTCGAGTTTCCTCATGGATGACATAACTTAGGAAAGCCTTCTTGACCATTTGTCATTTCTCACTCTCTCTTTTTCAGGGGAAGAGTGTCTTACACAAACAGTAAATTAGGGAGCAAGAACAGAACATATCTAAGCTCTCTCTTTGGGATCTTCCTGTCTGCAGAGAGCATCATTCTGCTCTGCTCCCGTGCTGTAATTTTGTCCCCAAGAAGGAGGCAGCATTGCCTGTGATTGAGGGTGGAGTCTGTTCCATTCAAGAGATCTGTATTCATAAGCCCATCATACCTAAACCACATTCTCCCATGGCTTCAGGAGCAAGAGGGCAGCCACCTGGTATCTGCCATCCTTACATCTTAATGAAGGGGGGAGGGGGATTGATGGACAAGCGACAAGAAGTTATTAACTAATGTCTGGAATTGATCAATTAAAAACTAACAGACTAAGAGCATTACTTAGAAATAGAGAAGCAAATATCAAGGGGGAAAAGGAGCTTGAAAATGGTTGCCCTTGACAATCAAATTGGTGGGGTATGGCAAGAGGCCATTGGCCTCACTGACCCTCAAGGCTCAACCTTGTATTGATATGTGGTGAACGATTCATGATTTTACACTTAACATATCAGAGTAGGAGAGACATTAATACATCTTCTCCAGTGTTTTCCAAATGGAAAGTCGCAATTGATTAGTGTGTCATGAAATCTAGTTATTGAATTGTCACCAGCATTCTGAAATAACTACTGGCCCGGTGCACAAAATTAGTGCATGGGGGGGGGGGGTGGGGGGAGATGACCCTCAGCCCAGCCTGCACCCTCTCCAATCTGGGACCTCTCGGGAGATGTCCGACTGCCTGTAGGATCCTGTAGGATCAGGCCTAAACTGGCAGTCGGACATGCCTCTTGCAATCTTGGACTGCTGGCTCCTAACTGCTCACCTGCCTGCCAGCCTGATCGCCCGTAACCACTCTGCCTGCCAGCCTGCTCACTCCCAACTGCCCCCCAGCCAGCCTTCTCCCCCCCAAGAGCCCCCCCACTAGCCTGATCGCCCCCAACTGCTCCCCACCAGCCTGCTCACCCCCAACTGCCCCCCTGCCAGCCTGCTCGCCCCCAACTGCCCCCCCTGCCAGCCTGATCATCCCCAACTGCCCCCCCTGCTGGCCTAATCACCCCCAACTAGCCCCCCCTGCTGGCCTGATTGCCCCCAACTGCCCCCACTGCCGGCCTGATCACCCCCACCTACTCCTGGACTGATCATCCCTAACTGCCTCTGCTTCAGCCCCGCCACCATGGCTTTGTCCGGAAGGATGTCCGGAAGGTCTCCCAGTCTAATTAGCATATTACCCTTTTATTAGTATAGATTAGATCAGAGGGCATTACTGGATTACGACATAACACATATTTCATTGTGTGTTATAATAAAAAATGTTTGAAATCTATTCAGTTTCTCCAATATCCTACTTAACCCTCAATTAGCATCCTCAAACATAACCATAACAACCATTTTATCTACCAAGCCAAGTGGTTCTAAATGAGAATACGTACATAGATGACAATGGTATAAAAACCATGAAGCCCTAACCGGTTTGGCTCAGTGGATAGAGCGTCGGCCTGGGGACTGAAGGGTTCCAGGTTCAATTCCTGTCAAGGGCATGTACCTTGGTTGCGGGCACATCCCCAGTAGGGATTGTGCATGAGGCAGCTGATCGATGTTTCAAACTCTGTATCCCTCTCCCTTCCTCTCTGTAAAAAATCAATTAAATATAAATATATATATATATATATTTTAAAACCATGAAGTTCAAACCACATATAGGGTATTGTTTTGATTATATTATTATTATTATTATTATTATTATTGGTAAATGTCTGCGCTAGGTGACCTTTGCCCTGGTACAGCTCTTCCACATGAAAGCAGCCACAGTACCAGGTCAATCCCACACCCACACTTTTCTAAGGAGCTACAGAGGCCACACAGAGAGTGTGGGCCAGAGCCCCAGCTCAACTGACTGATTGGTAGCACCTTCAGGCTACAGGGAAGGATAATGGCTATCACAGACTTTAGAGTTAGTTACATAGTCTGGGAACCAAATTTAGGTCTGCCCCTGACTAACTATACAACTTGAGGTAAATTATTTAACCTGCCTAGGTCTCAGGATAGTATCATTATTGTCACCATCATCTGAAAAATAATTTTTGTTTTACATTCTGGAAGCACAGAGGAAAAGATGTTCCTCACTCTCACTGGAGCACCTGTCATGCCACTGAGAGACAGAAAAGCTTCCTGAGCTGAGAGCAGAGAGAAGAGAAGACCCAGTCTGAGCCAGCTCCGCAGGCATCTAAGCATCACCTGTGCATGGCCCCAGCAAGACCCGTAGCTAGGGACTCTACCACCCATGGCCTGTGAGCACCACTGACTCACCCTCTCCTGTTAAGACATGCTTCTCATCTCAAGTCTCACATCTTGTTAGTTCCGGTTTCACACATTTGATCCCCTGGGGTTTTCACTCAGGGTTCCATGCTTGGTGTTTAAGAGCATCCTGTGGACTTCCAACCACACAGTTGCCCAGAATAAAAGAGCCTGGGGTCAGCTGCATTTGACAAGTGCTGAACTTCAGGATAGAAGACCTCGGCTCATGTTCCAGATCTGCCACTTTGTCATGGGACCTTTGCTAAATCATGTCATCTCTCTGATCTTACTTTCCTCCTTTAATAAGATAGGATGGAACCAAGCAGAAAGTCAAAAGTCAAATTGCAGCGAGTAAAAATGTGGGAATATTTGCACTTTCCAAGACAGAATGGTGTTAATGGAGCAAAACAAATAACCACTGCAACATATTTCATTTCCAAAATGTTTTAGGTAAATAAAAATAATAGTAAATACTGTTCTTGGCCCTGGCCAGGTAGCTCGGTTGGTTTAGAGTGTCGACACAATTCACTAAGGTTGTGGGTTTGATCTCGTCAGGGCACATACAAGGAGCAACCAATAAATGCATAAATAAGTGGAACAACAAATATTTTTCTCTCTTCTTCTCTCTCTCTCTCTCTCTCTCTCTCTCTCTCTTCCTTCTTCTTTCTCTCAAATCAATAAATAAATTAAAAGCTACTGTTCTTCTTTACAAGGATCTTTACTATGTATATTAAAAAAACCACCTTGGTTTTTCTCAAGTATACTTCTTACTGATTCATACAACTTGCTTTGACATTCAACACCTGTCACCATCTGGTTCCACCTACATTTTTACTTCATTTTCCTTTGTTCCCCCTATTCTGCTCCTCCAGGGCTGTGGTCACACTCAGCCTTGGCATTTTCCAAACATGCTAGACATGTTCTAATTTCACGTTTTTATTCATGCGAATATCTTCTCCTCTCCCCCCTAACTTCACACCTGCATTCAAGCCCAGCCCTGACATCACCTGATCTGGAAAGGCAGCTCCCAACTCCTCCCCAAGCAAAACTAATTTTTACCACTTTGGGATTCCCATAGCATTCAATTCATAGGGATATGTAGGGCAAACCATAGGACATCATCACAGTCCTATTTCTTCCCATTAGACCAACAGATCCTTGGGGGCAGGGATATCCCTCCTTTTCCCCATGTTTGAATCTCCAGCCTTTCCGTAGTGCTTGGCACTCAGCCAGCAAATAGTCAAAGTCTGATCAAAGAACAAACTTATATTGACTCCTCGAGATTTATAGTCTTTGACAAGGTTATGGAAGAGATCAGCATTCTTTCTCCTTCAGGCAGCAAAGCCAGTTAGAGGCCCAGCCCTTGTGAGTCACAGGCAGAGCCAGCACTTGTGATCGCATTGTGAATCAAGTGTCAGGCTGAGCTGACCAGCATATGGTCACCAGACATTGTGAAGTAAGTAGGACAGTCTTGAGTTTGGCCTAAGATGCATGGTAACAACAACAACAACAACAAAAATCCCTACTAGGGTATGTTGGGATTGTTCGGCTCCAGCCTGATAGTGGAATGACAGCAAGGAGAGAGGTCAGATGTACTGGGTCCTTCCAACCTTCCTGTCCCATCATAGTGCAGGGCCTTCTCTAAGGAGTATTTGCACTGAGGAAGCCAGTTGACTCCTGATGGCCATACTGACTACTCTGAGCTCTGGTCACTGTAGACAAACATGAAAGCAGAGCAATCTGCTTCCCCACACCCTATCACAATGCACAATGGTAGAAGATGAAAACAGAAGAGGGAGGAAGGATGAATATGAAGAGCTGAACCTTTGGGTCTCCTTGGACCAAGCAGACACAAGCTGCACTGGACTTTATTCACACCATGTTTGAACAACCATGTTCCGTCCACAAGAGCAGAAATAATTGGTAATATTTATCAGGGGCTTACTATGGAGTTTACACCAAGATAGGTACTTTACATCTCAACCATATGTAAAGTATATAGGGTTATCATCCCAATTATTCAGGTGATAAAACTGAACCTCAGAGAATTAGGTACTGATCCAAGGCTACAGTTAATCAGTGGCAAATCAAGATTCACACTCAAATCTAACTTCAAAGTCACTCCTTTGTCCTCTCCACCACACTCTGTTTTCAGAGTTTTTAACCCTATTTCCCAAATTTTAAACACATTTTTCTTCTATAGGTACTTCTAAGCTAATTTTATGGAAAGGCTTGAGATTTAAACATGGAGAGAGGGAGGGACAGTCCCGGCTTTCAAGGGGGTGGCAATCTAATGGGGAAAATATTATATAAACAAATATATATCTGTATATCTGAACCTATCTACATATCTATATCCATCTCCATCTCCATCTCTTTCTCTCTCTCCATATATATATATACATATATATATATATACACACACACACACACACACACACACATATATATATATCCTATATAGTAAAAGGCCAATATGCAAATCGACCAAAAGGCAGAACAACTGGTTGCTATGATGTGCACTGACTATCAGAGGGCAGATGCTCAATGCAGGAGCTACCCCCTGGTGATCAGTGCCCTCCCACAGGGGGAGCACCGCTCAGCCAGAAGCCGGGCTCATGGCTGGTGAGTGTAGCGGTGGTGGCAGGAGCTTCTCCCACCTCCACAGCAGTGCTAAGGACCCCTTGGGGGATGTTCGCCTGACAGTGGGGAGCGGGCCTAAGCCAGCAGGCAGACATCCCCCAAGGGGTCCCAGACTGCAAGAGGGCACAGACAGGGCTGAGGGATCCCCCATTCCAGTGTACAAATGTCATGCACCAGGCCTCGTGTGTGTGTGTGTGTGTGTGTGTGTGTGTGTGTATGTATGTGTGTATATGTATATATCTCTAACCCTCATTATACTCCACATTTTTTATTCATATATTATAGGCGAAAGTCCCTAAGAAGTAATAGCCTATGATTACCCAACCAACTCTACCATTCATTTTCTTATTTTAAATAACAGGTAAGATGTCTATAAAAGTTTAGTTACTCTAGAAAATGAGGATGACCTGGGCTATTTCTATCCATACAGGACATTTGGAGAAAGAACAGTATCAAACACAGAGGCAAGAACAGAATAATAACACGAGGGTTTCATACCTCTGAAGATACATTTGCTATTCACCCTTACAACAGGATTTGAAAGCAGCCCTTTCCATTTTTTCTGTTCACCTGCCTAAAATCCCAGCTAGGATTCCCACATTGACCTTGCTGGTTGAGTTGTATTTAGAAGAGGTCTCCTAACACCAGTATTCCAATTTTGAATCTAAAGCCTGGATACTACTATTCTTGACCCAAAATCCTTTTTTATTTTAACCCTCTCCTGTCCCCTTTACCATCTCTCTTTTGTTATCTACACACATATCTGACCCCCTAGTTAACTCCACATCCATTTGGGAGCAGGAACCACATTTATTTATCTCTGGCCACACCCAGTCCCAACCCAGGCCTTCGCACATACTCATCCTATATAATAAAATCCTAATATGCAAACGACCAAACGCGGAATGACTGGTTGGCGGGGGGCAGGGCAGCAAGCAGGCAGCGCCAGGCCAGCCAAGGTGGGTGCCAGTGGGCAGAGGGAGGGGACAGCGATGGGGTGGGGGGGCACAGCGGCAACTGGAGGTGATGGAGGGGTGATCGGGGGTGGGGCCGGCTGCTCACCAGTTGCCCCAATTGCCCCACTGCTCGCCTCCAGCAGAGGGAGGCCAGACTGCAGCTTAGGCCTACTCCCTGTGCCATTGGTCCGACATGCCCCGAGGGCTCCTGGTTTGTGAGAAGGCACAAGCTGGGCCGAGGGACCCCCTTCTCCTCCCCGCCCCCCAAGTGCACGAATTTTCATGCACCGGGCCTCTAGTACTCAAAATAAATGCTTATTAAACTAAACCAATAAACTCCTGGAGAATGGCCCCAGCCTAACCAGTTTGTCAGTGTATAGGACAGACAAGCCATGCTTATACTGTGAATACTGACCCCAGCCCTGGCCACCTACTTGGCTTGCCAACTTATGTCTTCATGCACTTTTGCCCAAAATCAGGATTACAGGCACTGGAGAAATAATGAAAGTTTAAAATAATAATAAAAGCTCCCAGGGCATTTAGCTCCTCTAGGGTTTCTCATGACTAGATTACTAGTCATGGTTTAGAACTTTTTCTTCAGAAATTCCGCAACCTACTTCCCAGTTAGATTCTGATTAACTGGCCACAGTAGCTGAGTGAACTTCAGCAGAGAATAGTTGGTCCTCAGCTATTCCAGGAATGAGGACTCCGTGGTGATGAGGTAGCCTCGAGTACAGATTTGGAAATTTGAAAGCTGCAACCCCTATGGATGCCACTGGAGTTGGATCATGTTCCCGAAGGGAGTCACATAAGCAATGGCTGCAGGGTAGCCTTTGGTCAGTATGGCCTTGACCAGAACCCCAGCCACTGTTAACATTGAGAGACAAGTTTTTAGAGTTGCTCATTTTGCTGATTCTTAATGAGTACCTATATCCTTATTTCCTGAGGCATGCTTTTATTTATTTTTTAATCTTATCTCTCTTTTTTTTTAATGTTTTTATTGATTTTAGAGAGAGGAATGGAGAGGGAGAGATAGAAACATCAATGAGAGAGAAACATTCATGGCTGCCTCCTGCATGCCCCCTTCTGGAGAGTGAGCTGCAACCTGGGCATGTTCCTTGAACAGGAATTAAAAGGCAACCTTTTGGTTCATTGGACAATACTCAACCAACTGAGCCACACCAGCCGGGCTCTGAGACATGCTTTAAATGGTTGATATCAAATTATCTGGGTAGGTTATTTATCAGATATCTCCTCCTTAGGATCTGTAGAGGGCCTTTGGTCATTTCCTACTAATCTTTGAGCTCATCCCCTCTCACCCTCTCCAGACTTGGTTCAACTTCAAGTATTTCTTCTCTATTCAACACATCCTTCCCACCATATTAACCCCTTTCCTTCTACTCATAAACATAATCAGGCTGTCTAGAATCTCTTTCTTCAAAAACCCTCCATGTCTCTCAGAGGCCTCCTCAACTCTGAGAACACTTTCCTTCTCCTGACACGCAAGGCCAACTACAATCCAGTCCTGCTGTGTTTTCCCACTCACACCTCCCACTGCTGCTATCCCCAAAATGGGCTATTCAATGGTTCCAAACATTCTCTGTGCTCTCTCACTTCTAGACCTTTGCTTGTGAGGGCCCCTCCATTTGAAAGGCTTCTATTTGCTCTTCATCTAGGAGAATTAAGATAGTACTCAAATGCCACCTTCTTCATGAAGTCTTTTCTGAATCCCTAAATACAATATGATCTCTCTTAAGTTCCAAATCCCAATAGCAACTGATATAAGAACTTCTCTTATATATCATTTTTCATATTAGACCTTGTAGTGTAGATATATCTGTACCTAAATATTCCTACAAGATGGTACATTCCCTGAGAGCAAAGACTATATGTTATGATATCTCTGTGACATTCTAGACACTAGTAGAGACTCTCACATATATTAACAGAGTACAAATGCATGCTCTCATTTTTAAAAAATATTTCTTGAACACCTATTATATTCCATTAAGAATATAACAATGAGCAAACTAGACAAAACATCTGCTCTCATGGAGCCTGTATTTATGTAACACAGTGGGAGGATCAGAGGTGATAAGTGCTATAAAGAAAAATAACTTGTGGTTAAAAAAAAAAAAAAAAACCTTTAAAAAGAGTCCAAATAGAATTATAAGAAAATACTTGCTCTGAAGAACTGAAGGAGTTAGGAAAGTGAACCATGGTGGCTTCTGGACATAGGAAAGAGCAAGTTCAAATATCTGAAAACTATATGCCTGGGGAGTCTGTGGAACAGGAAGGAGGCCAGTGTGGCTAAAATGGACTGAAACAGAAGGTAAGATAGAGATCAGAGAGGTGATGGGGAGACACATCAGTTAGGGCCTTATAAGCCATTATAGGACTTTGGGCTTTTACTCTGAGTGTGATGGAAGTCATTGAAGGGTTTTGAGCAGAGGACTAATGTAATCTACCTGGTATTTTTACAAGGTAATTCAAGCTGCTGTTGAACTGAGATTGTGGAAAGGCCAAAGCAAGAACTTCAGGTAGAAGCTAATGTACTTGCCAAGGTGAGATATAACAGTGATGTGAACTAGGAAAGTAGCAGTGGAGGAGGTCCAATTCTAGATACCCTCCATGTACAGAACCAACAGCATTTGCTGAGAGGTTAAATATGGAGTGTAAAAGAAAGAGAAGTTGACTCCAATGGTCTAGCCCAGTGGTCGGCAAACTCATTAGTCAACAGAGCCAAATATCAACAGTACAACGATTGAAATTTCTTTTGAGAGAGAAATTTTTTAAACTTAAACTATATAGGTAGGTACATTGTTATTAACTTAATTAGGGTACTCCTAAGGCTTAGGAAGAGCCACACTCAAGGGGCCAAAAAGCCGCATGTGGCTCACGAGCCGCAGTTTGCCGACCACGGGTCTAGCCTGAGCAACTCAAGAGTGGAGTTGTCATTTGCTGAGAATAGGTTTATATTTTGTGCCATTTTCTGAGGACTGGGTTCAGAGATCCAGAAGCCCTCACCTCATTAGTCCGCAGGGACCAGCTGCAGCCTACCCCCTCCAGCTTTTACCACTGGCCTCTAGCACATTTCTTCACTATGGCCAGGCTTTGTGATCCTGGACCAACCATGCCTCCCTCCAAGAGCTCCCAACCTCAGCTGGGATGTGTTTCTGCATTTGCTTCTTCTTTAAGCCTTAGAGCTCTCTTTTCCTCCTTCTCCTAGTCCCTTTTTGCTAGTGTATGAAACTGTACACTAGTGTGTACATTGTATAAAACAATTCTGTGTATTATAATTTTTCTGTTCAAATTACAGTGTGGTTTCCTATTGGGTCCTGATAGATTCAGTCTGGGAGAAGAAAAAGAACCAGTAAGGGAACAGTGGATAAAGGACACTGACAGGTGGAGGTGGGAGGGTCCTGGAATCCAAGTGAAGAATGTGTTACAAAGTGGCAGGAGAGGAGAGAACCAAGATGGCGGCGTAGGGAGCGGACCTGTGTGTGCTGCTCTCTCACAGCATCATTGAAACTATCAACTATGAAGTAAACAACCGCCACTCAGAACCATGGGGAAGTTGGCCCAGTGGGAGATCTACAACTGGAGGAAAAGAAAGAAGCGCAGTGAGACTGAGTGGGAGCTACGGAGGCACCAAAACCAGAGGTACGCAGTCACACGCCACGCGGGCTGCAAATGGATTCTCGGTTTTTTACGAACCCTCGAATCCTCTGGGCTTGCTCGGGGCGGGTCTCTGAGGCCCCAGATCCCACAGGGAGAGGCGGCCACGGCCTTGCAGTGGTCGGAGAGCGAGGGAAGCTCTGATACGCGGCTGCTCGCCGGCACCGAGGGACAAGAAGTCCTGGTGTCCCGGAGAGGCGAGGGGCGCGGAGACGCCGCCATCGCTATTTCCTCCATGCTGGTGACTCCCTGTGACCCCGCCCTACCCTCAGGGCTGTGCCAGAGGCACAAGAGGGAATGACTGTGCTTTTACAAACTCTCAAATCCACTGAGCTGGTTCTGGCGGGTCTCTGAGGCCCCAGGCCCCAAGGCGAGAGACGGCACGGCCTTCCAGCGGTCAGAAAGCGAGGGAGGCTCTGGCGCTCGGCTGCTCGCCGGCACTGGGGGACGCAAAGTCCTGGTGTCCTGGATAGGCAAGGGGCCACTAAGTCTCCGCCCCGGCGACTCCCTGTGATCCCGCCCTACGAAATTTACATTCCCATCTGGGCTGTGCCAGACCCACAAGTAGAAGCGCCTTCTTCTGCAAACTTTCAAATCCACTGAGCTGGTTCAGGCGGGATCATGAAGCACCAGACCCTACGGGGAGAGGCAGCACGGCCTTGCAGCCATCAGAAAGCGAGGGAGACTCTGTTGCACAGCTGCTCGCCGGCACTGGGGGACACAAAGCCCTGGCAGAGAGTCAAGGGGCCGCGGAGACTCAGCCAGTGCTATTTGCTCCGCCATGGCGACTCCCTGAGTCTCAGCCTTAATCAATTTACATCCCCATCCAAGCTGTGCCAGGTGCACAAAAAGACCCACCTGCGCTTTTGCAGCCTATCCCAACAAATTGCAGACTTCAACTGCTCGCAGCCATGAGAGACACACTCAAGAAGCAGACCCAGGAGAACCAGGATGGCGGCATAAGGAAGAGACCTGTGCGTGCTACCTCGCACAACAACATCGAAACTACCAAATATCAGACAAACACCTATCATACAGAACCATGGGAAACTTGGCCCAGTGGAAGCTCTACAACTGGAAGGAGAGAAAGAACATTGAGACTGAGTAGGATGTGACACCAAGTACAGAGCCCAACCCAACAAACTGCAGATTTCAACTCCTCGCATAGAAAGAAGCGCATAGAGACTGAGTAGGATGTGCTGAAGCACCAAGTACAGAGCCCATCCCAGCAGGCTGCAGATTTCAGCTCCTTTCATCTGGGAGGGATGCAATCGGGGGGCAGAGTCGGGTCCGGGGCCGGCCAGGGCTGGGCTTGACTCGGCCGGCACTGTGGAACTGCTGTACCAGCAAGCGCACAAACATGCCCACTGGTCCCAGTCTCTGGTGGGGCGCTGCGGGACAGCAGACAGGCAGTCTGTGCACTTGGTGGAGGGCAGGAGCGCTGGATGTGCAACCACCAGGAACGCCTGGAGATTTTGTCTAGTGGGGAGCCGCCGGCATGGGACAGAAGGCCAAACTTCCTGTTTCCCCGGTAAGGCTGGGATGGCCCCGGTGAGGTTGAAACGGTCCCGGTGTGGTAGGGACGACCCTGGTCAGGTCGAAACGGCCCCGGTGTGGTAGGGACGACCCCGGCGAGGTTGAAACAGCCCCCGTGAGGTAGGGACGACCCCAGTCAGGTCGAAACAGCCCCGGTGTGGTAGGGACAACCCCGGTGAGGTTGAAACGGCTCCCGTGAGGTAGGGACGACCCCAGTCAGGTCGAAACGGCCCCGGTGTGGTAGGGACGACCCCGGTGAGGTTGAAACAGCCCCCGTGAGGTAGGGACGACCCCAGTCAGGTCGAAACGGCCCCGGCGTGGTAGGGACAACCCCAGTCAGGTTGAAACGGCCCCCGTGAGGTAGGGACGACCCCGGTGAGGTTGAAACAGCCCCCGTGAGGTAGGGACGACCCCAGTCAGGTCGAAACGGCCCCGGCGTGGTAGGGACAACCCCGGTCAGGTTGAAACGGCCCCGGCGTGGTAGGGACAACCCCGGTGAGGTTGAAACGGCCCCCGTGAGGTAGGGACGACCCCAGTCAGGTCGAAACGGCCCCGGTGTGGTAGGGACGACCCCGGTGAGGTTGAAACAGCCCCCGTGAGGTAGGGACGACCCCAGTCAGGTCGAAACGGCCCCGGCGTGGTAGGGACAACCCCAGTCAGGTTGAAACGGCCCCCGTGAGGTAGGGACGACCCCGGTGAGGTTGAAACAGCCCCCGAGAGGTAGGGACGACCCCAGTCAGGTCGAAACGGCCCCGGCGTGGTAGGGACAACCCCGGTCAGGTTGAAACGGCCCCCGTGAGGTAGGGACGACCCCAGTCAGGTTGAAATGGCCCCGGTGTGGTAGGGACAACTCCGGTCAGGTTGAAACAGCCCCGGTGTGGTAGGGACAACCCCGGTGAGGTTGAAACGGCCCCCGTGAGGTAGGGACGACCCCAGTCAGGTCGAAACGGCCCCGGTGTGGTAGGGACGACCCCGGTGAGGTTGAAACAGCCCCCGTGAGGTAGGGACGACCCCAGTCAGGTCGAAACGGCCCCGGCGTGGTAGGGACAACCCCAGTCAGGTTGAAACGGCCCCCGTGAGGTAGGGACGACCCCGGTGAGGTTGAAACAGCCCCCGTGAGGTAGGGACGACCCCAGTCAGGTCGAAACGGCCCCGGCGTGGTAGGGACAACCCCGGTCAGGTTGAAACGGCCCCGGTGTGGTAGGGACAACCCCGGTCAGGTTGTAACAGCCCCGGTGTGGTAGGGACAACCCCGGTGAGGTTGAAACAGCCCCCGTGAGGTAGGGACGACCCCAGTCAGGTCGAAACGGCCCCGGTGTGGTAGGGACGACCCCGGTGAGGTTGAAACAGCCCCCGTGAGGTAGGGACGACCCCAGTCAGGTCGAAACGGCCCCGGTGTGGTAGGGACGACCCCGGTGAGGTTGAAACAGCCCCCGTGAGGTAGGGACGACCCCAGTCAGGTCGAAACGGCCCCGGCGTGGTAGGGACGACCCCGGTGAGGTTGAAACGGCCCCCGTGAGGTAGGGACGACCCCAGTCAGGTCGAAACGGCCCCGGCGTGGTAGGGACAACCCCAGTCAGGTTGAAACGGCCCCCGTGAGGTAGGGACGACCCCAGTGAGGTTGAAACAGCCCCCGCGAGGTAGGGACGACCCCAGTCAGGTCGAAACGGCCCCGGCGTGGTAGGGACAACCCCGGTCAGGTTGAAACAGCCCCCGTGAGGTAGGGACGACCCCAGTCAGGTTGAAACGGCCCCGGTGTGGTAGGGACAACTCCAGTCAGGTTGAAACAGCCCCGGTGTGGTAGGGACAACCCCGGTGAGGTTGAAACGGCCCCCGTGAGGTAGGGACGACCCCAGTCAGGTCGAAACGGCCCCGGCGTGGTAGGGACAACCCCGGTCAGGTTGAAACGGCCCCCGTGAGGTAGGGACGACCCCGGTGAGGTTGAAACAGCCCCCGTGAGGTAGGGACGACCCCAGTCAGGTCGAAACGGCCCCGGCGTGGTAGGGACAACCCCGGTGAGGTTGAAACGGCCCCCGTGAGGTAGGGACGACCCCGGTGAGGTTGAAACGGCCCTGGTGAGGCTCAGACGGCCCTGGTGAGGTTGAGACTGCTCCAGTGAGGCTGGGACAAATAAAGGGGACCAGTATGGACTGATGAACAGGTGTAGATACAGAAGCAGAGCAACATTGAACAGAATGTTAAACTACAATGGGGAGCCTGGGGAGGGTTGCGGGGGGGATTAAGAGACCAACTGAAGGACCTATATGCATGCATATAAGATTAACCAATGGACACAAGACACGGGACGGGGGGGGGCGGGGGGTAGGGGCCGAGGGAATGTCATGGGGGGGAAAAAGGAGACATATGTAACACTCTTTGTAATACTTTAAGAAATAAAAATTATTATAAAAAAAAAAAAAAAAAAAAAATACTAGCAACTCTCCAGTGAAAAAAAAAAAAAAAAAAAAAAAAAAAAAAAAAGTGGCAGGAGAGATCCAGTGTGACAAATAGTGCTGATTATCATGAATGAGGAGGATGGAGACTTGACTATGGGATTCAGCAATGTGGAGCACCTTTGGTAAATTTGAACAGAGCATATATCAGTTTTACCTGCCCAGCTCCTTCCTCCCAATGCATGGAACCAGTACCCCGAATTTCCTAGGGAAATCATCCATCCTCTCACCTCATTACATGTGGTTTCAGTGGGCTTGCCCCACAGCTAGGCATGCAATCTAAGCTGGCCAGAATGCTGAACCCCTTGGCTACTGTGATTGGATGAGCACATAATCTAAATTGGTCCTATGAGGGTCACACCCCAGACAACCTGGATTAGATCATCATCTTGTCACTCAAAGATAGAGCTTGTCTGAAAATAAAGCCAACACAGAGAAAGCAGAGTTGAGAAAAAACAAATTCTGATGACATTTCTGTGAATGCTTGGATCTAGTTAGCCGAGAAGCTATCCCTAGAATTTTTAGGTACATGAGATGATAAATTCCTTTTTTTTCTGTTCATGAAAATTGGAGTTTCACTTTCTTCACTTACAACCAAAAGAGTCATGAGCAAAACAATAACACTTAATTAGTAATTATAGCATGGAAAACAACTGATGAGCTACGTGACTTGCCCAAAGTCTCCGTGATCAAGCTGAATCTATACGCCAAGTCTTTAATTCAACACATTTCTTCCCATTATATCAAACTGTCCTCTAATGAGTTCAGCAACATGCATTATGACTGTCATTATTCAGGGAAGAAAATGATGTGGACTAATAGATTTCATTATGATTAAAGGATTTTTCTGAATTGTGTCGAATTTTTCCCCTATGGCATGAAAATTTGTTATAATGAAGAAAAGGAAATTTCAAAGTATCAAAGTGGTGAGGCATTGTGACCAAGAGAACGAGTAAAAACTCTTTATTTTAAAATTAATTGTAAATATGGAGAGATCCATCTTTTTAAGAATATCCATTCTTGTCCAGGGTCAGAACAATATAAATCATAGCCTCAGTTTTGCCTTTACAACCAAATGCCATAATTGAAACTGATTTGCCACCTTCATTAATTCAGTAAGACGATTTGACAACTGGTCCCTCTTAGCAATGGGTGGTTGGGGAAATCAGTTTACTGAATGAGTCACAAACATGGGTTAAACCATGTTTGTCTTCTGGAAGCCTTGCCCTGGCCACACTAGGAGATGTCCTCTGTTAGATATACATTTATATCCCTGTGATGTAGACAGACAACTCTGTCTCAAAGCTGCCACACAGCATCACCCCAGAGATGTGTCTGAGCCCCCGGCTCAGGAGGATGGCATGATGACCCTATTGCCGAAAGGTACTGTGTCTGTGTCTGGGTGTTTTAAAATTTCAGAGCTTAAATCATCCAATGAAATATTCATGGGGATCTAAAGTAGTGAGCAAGCTAACGGCTTTCTTATGGGAATATCAATATTCTTGGAGCCAGTCTTAATCCAATATTCAGAAAGCTTCTTTTCCCCCTTCATCACTTTGGGCTCAGACTTATTTTCAGAAACCCTCCACCCTTTTAAAACTCTGCAGGATGGGTGGTGGAAGGTGGGCCAAGGGCAGGGCACCATGACAAGAAGGCGGTAATGTGGGTATAGGTGCATGTTGGTGATGAGGAGGGGTGCTCTCCCAACATAGTCACAGGAACCGCCAGGGGAGAGGCTTAGTGTGGCCACCCTGAGAAGCTGAAGAATGTGTGCATAGTCGGGTGACTGGTTTTAGTGTTTTCATCTGCTCTATGATTCCAGGTGTGTACATAGGATTTTCCTTCCTGGCAAGAGCAAAGGAAGGGGTGGAGAGAGGGAGAGGGGGGTGGGAGGTCCTCATCGGTGTCATGGAAGGAAACTACTGCTGGAGAAAGAAAATATTTTCTTTCATCCATTCTCTGTTGCATATGGGTGCCCCTCAAGAGTGTAGAAAGAGGTGCAGGAATAGCGTCTACAAAACAAACCTCGCCCAGCAGACAGCTGGTGTGCTACACAGTGACCCCCGCCTGTCCCCTTCCCCACATGGCTCCTCAAGCCTGCCTACCTCCACTCCCACCCACTGCCCGCCTGCCCTTAAAATGGGGTGGAATTCTACACTCTCCTTTTCCCTTCTAAGCCTCTCAGTTCAGACTGCCAAAAAAGGGGCCAGTTGGGATGGTGGTTTCCTGATGTGGGTACCTGTCCCTCAGGACTGGAATAAGGCCGGCCAACTCATTCCAGGTCTGCCTGCCTGAAAACATGAAGCAGTCTTCTCCCCAGGGCTGGTCTGTGTTACTGAGGCTTATCCAGAGCTGCCCTTTCGAGAGCCCCAGGAGCTGGGGAAGGCAGAGAGACTTCTTGGAGACTGGTGCCCAGAGCAGTACTGCCAAGCCAAGCTGGGAACTGAGGAGGCCCAGTTACAGGCATGGTCAAGAGAGCTAGGTGTGGGCAGGACGACGGGGAAGAGGGCTGTTCTCCACACACACACTTTCTCCCACCAGCTGGCTTCTCTCCAGCAAAAGTTAGTGAACAGCAGTGTTCAATGCTAGACCTCAAAGGGTGTCAGTCCGCTGGAAACGCTACCTTGTGGCCAGGAGGAGGAGAGGGGCCCCTAGCCACCAGCACTTTCCTGGGTATTTCTCTTCCAAAGGCTAAGTCTTCAAATTCAGGCTTGAGAAAATAATGTTTTTTTAACATTCTGTGCTTTAAGGTTGATGTACTGTGAATTTGGGGAAGAAAGCAATGGCAATTTCACAAATCAAGTCATATTGTATCTTGCATGCTGAGGCTTCCCTACCACAGGGCTTGGAACAGGGAAGCTTCTAGATTCAATGCCAGGACCAAGATATTTGGATTCTTTCTAGAGAAGCTTGAACCATATTAGGTACTGAGTAACACAGGTTGATCAACAGTGAAAAGTGCAAGGACATTCCCTTATTCATGATGTTTCTCTGAATCAGCTGACTCCACACTCAGCAAACACCTATGGAAACCCCAGAGTCCTCAAGCCCACTAACCTTGAGCCACCTCACCTCCTCTCTAACCCTTCTCCCTCTCTAGTTATATCTAAGTAAGGGGGTGCTATTTCTTAGGGACACCTGCTTGTTAGTCTGGAATACACAGAGTTTGCTGTAGAATTGTCACAGCTACAAAGGCCAAAGAATCACCACTTCCTTTTTTTAAGTCTTTAACAGTACTTAAGAAATGCTACTCCCTAACATCCACCCACCACAACCCTCACAAGAAAAAAACAAAAAGCCAAACTCAGCTGGGTCAAAAGAGAGTGTCTAATGCTGCCTTATACTCTCACAGAATCTGGCTCTGTGCTTTAGTTTATATTCTAAGTAACCTTGGAAAAATTACTTCACCTATCTGTGCCTTAGTTTCCTCATCTTCAAAATGGAGATAATAATAGTAACTATCTCATGGGTTGCTGTGATTATTAAATGAGGTAATATATTTAAAGTTTTCTAGAACACACAATAAGTACTATAAAGGTGTTAGCTAATATTATCTATCTATCTATCTATCTATCTATCTATCTATAAAAGCCTAAGCAACCGAAAGACCAGTCGACCGGGCACTATGACGTGCACTGACCACCAGGAGGCAGACACTCAATGCAGGAGCTGCCCCTGGTGGTCAGTGCGCTCCCACAGCCAACTTCCCGTGGCCAGCCAACATCCCATGCCACCCCCCCCCCACAGCTGACCGGCCCCAATTGGCCCTGATCACAAGCCAGGCTGAGGGACCCCACGCATGCATGAGTTCATGTACCAGGCCTCTAGTCTATATAATAAAAGCCTAAGCGACTGTTACAGCAGAACAACCAGAAAGACTGGTCGATATGATGCACACTGACCACCAGGGGGCAGACGCTCAGTGCAGTAGCTTCCCCCTGGTAGTCAGTACGCTCCCACAGGGAGTGCCACTCAGCCAAAAACTGGGCTCATGGCTGGCGAGCACAGCGACGGTGGTGGGAGCCTCTCACGCCTCCGAGGCAGTGCTAAGGAGTAGCGAGCCAAGTGGTAAGGAGCAGCGAGCAGGTGGGTGTAAGGAGTGAGGTGTCCCGGAATGGGAGAGAGCGCTGGCCGGGCTGATGGACCCCCACAGTGCATGAATTTCATGCACCGAGCCTCTCATTGCTATAATAATTATTATTGGTGTGTCCAAAACATCTGACTAGTAGAATTCTTGTCAAGTTCCCATGGAGAAAATACCCTCATTGGTTAATAAATGGGGAGTTACTGAAGCAGCCAGTCTACCCTCAAGGCCTTATGTAACTTAGATCTCATCTCAATCCAACTTGATTCAGTTCCGCCAAAGGACAGTAAGGTTTAACTTCTAAAATATAAATAGGTGACCATGACATAAAGACGTCTTGAATAAAATCCAGTTTTTCATCTAAGCCCAGATGGAGAGGACTCATCAAAGATTCCACAAGACTGCCCCCTATCATTGAACCCAGGATTGGCAGGCTACACATGAAAAAGCCTGACCAGCTTTGCTGGCCAATTCAGTTCTGCCTAACCAATTGCTTGAGAATTTCCAGTTCTCATCTTCCATACTTAACTGTGTTCTCTGGTTTCTTATTGTTGCCATTGAAATGAAAACATCAGATACTTCCCCACCATAGCTATAAGTGACTATCCATGACCACTCTGATATCCATCCTAAATGTCACTTTTTGGACCTCCTCAGACAAAGCCAATGGCCTTTATGCTATCTCACTACTGACCTGACCCACCCAAAACCATCTCTCTCATGTCTCTTTGCAATAAACCATGTCACCTGGGGCAGGTCACTGGACTCAGGAGAAAATGACACTCGCCATGTTTTTCTTATTACAGTGGGGACTTGAACTTTAGCTCTTGTATTCTCAGAACCACAGGTATGACAGAGAACAAATGAAATACAGTGTACTGGCCACTGTTCTAGGAGCTGGGACACAGGGAACAAGATAGGCAAAGTCCTTGCTCTTAAGGAACATAAAATCTAGACATGAAAAAAGTGCTTGCTGTTATTTTTTAAATCACATTTTATATCACCAGGGCAACCAGATGTTGGCAAGACTGAGATGAAGGCCGTTTTCAGAATGTGTTTTTAATATTTTCCCTTTTCTAACTCTTTTAAAATAATACAGGCCTGGTCATTAGAAAAGATATTAGGGGGAAATGAGAAATGATCAAATCTTTATAAAAATAGTCTTTGTTCCAAAACTTACAAAAGCCTTTTAAAGTCACAGCACCAAATAACTATAGTAAATCAGAAAATATAATATCCTGCTAATATTGAAAAGTTGTACTTTCTGTAAGCCCACTTATCACTCTTGGTTTCTGTTTCCCATTTCCATTAAAGGTTACCAGTTAGGTATCTCAATGGAGACAATCCAGTTGCTTCTCTTTTAACATTTTAACACCCCAATTTTCATACTTTTAAAATAAAATGAACAAATGGTCATAACTCTTTCCATCCTCCTTAAAACACTTCCCTCTCCCATCCTCCAAAAAACAATGTGAAAAACACACTGAAATTACTAATTTTTATTATTAGGAATATAGGCTGTTGGGTTATTTTCTTGGCCCAGCCAAGATATTGCCGATAACCTTTTCAATCATTTAACTTGCCTGGTGAGATTTTTAGAAAGTAAATATGTCTGGCAATTTTTCCCCCGGTTCCCACCCTGGAGGGTCCCTAACAATAGGAACTTCTCTAGCCAGGGCTATTCCTGGGTATCAGGAGAATGAAGTGACAGCACACAGGGTTCTTGCTGCTTACCAAAAAAGGTAACCATCTCTCTCCAGTGTAGACCTTCCTTCTGAAAGGATGCGGAGGCCAGTAACAACTGATGTTGGGCCAAGAGCAGAGAATCTGGGCTTTTCATTTTCAGTAACACTCCATTAAAAACTCACCTATACTAGGCTTCTGGTTATTTGTGGGCCAAGTCATATCCACACACACTCATATGTAATCATTCATTCATTCAACAAATATTTATTGAGCATCTACTCTGTGCCAGCCCGGAGTTAATGACAAGCGTGGCTTTCTCACCATGGGAAACCTGCTGCACATGTGCCCCAGGAAGTTTCATGGCATAGCGTTCATGGACTTTTGCTGTGTAAATTCATTCTGTTTTAGTTTCAATATTTTAGAAAAGAAAAACAAAAAGAAATTTCTCTTAAGATCACCAACCAAAGATAACTACCATGTTTACATATATTTTCCTCTCATTTTTAATAATCAGTTTGTATTATAGTTGTTTGATGTAGTTGTGTTCATACTGCACATACAATTTTCCCTCTTGTTTTCCCCACTTTAGTCATACAACATATGATGTTTCCAAGTGTAAAATTCTGGGACTTAGAAGAGGATTCTGAGAAGATGGTGGAGTAAGAAGAACCAGAAATGTCTCCTGACCTACATAATAAATGCATTAGCAGAATCTGTCTGATGTAACTATTTCAGAACTCTGGAGTCTATTGAAGTCTTGCAATTTCCAGGGGAAGGCTTGGACAATACATTGTGGTTAATTTTAGCCAATTTCAGCTCTTAGCAAAGTAGCAGCTATCCATAACCCATTCCTAGTCCCAAGGCAGGCAGCTATGCATATATCCCTAGAGCAATCTGCACACAACTTGCAGAAGCCAGGGTGGGCAATGAGGACTCTGTCCTCCAAACATCAGGGATTTGTGCTCTGATCACTAATTACTGTTTCTAATCACTGAGCTGCAGATGAAGAGGTAGACAGCTATTGTTGTTGCACTTTCCCCCATTGTGGCAAGCCACTTCTATTAAGCTGAAATGACTCTCAGGGGATTCAAAAGTCTGGTGCTCTCTTCTGTTCCTTCTTCATTTTTCCCTTTTTTCTCTTTTGGGAGCCAGACATTAAAGACTAGGATATTAGCTTGGCTGGCATGGCTTGGTGGTTCAGCACTGACCCATGAACCAAGAGGTCCCCGGTTCAATTCCAGGTTAGGGCACAAGCCCAGGTTGCAAGTTCGATCCCCAGACATTGATGATGTCTCTCTCACCGATGTTTCTATCTCTATATCCCTCTCCCTTCCTCTCTCCCTCTAAAATTAATAAAAACATTAATAAAAAGACTAGGATATTAAAAAGTAACTGCATATATGGGGAAAATTAGAGAATGACATGCACATCCAGAGAAAGGTACAAGGTCAAAAAAAGACCTGAGAAGTTCCTACATTTACACCTTAGGACTATTCTTGGCACAGAAACAGTGTACAACAATTTTTTAAAAAATGAAAACAATAACAAAAATAGAAAACTCTAGGGCAGGAGGAGAATCTGATCTCCAGAATTATTAGACTCAAATGTCCAGTTTTCAACAACAAAATCACAAGAAATAGAAAAGTATGGCCCATTCAAAGGAAAAAAATAAATCAACACTGTCCTTAAAAAAAGACTTAATGGCAGATCTACTAGACAAAGACTTTAAAACAACTGTCTTAAGAAGCTCAAAGATCTACAGAAACAAAAAAATATGAACAAAATAGAAATATCATTAAGAGACAGAAAACCTAAAAAAAAAAAATACTGAACCTAAAAAGTACCATAACTAAAATAAAAAGTCCACTAAAGGGATTAAAAGGCAGATTTGAGCATAAGAAAGAATCCACAAACTTGAGGACAGGACAATGTAAATTATTGAGTCTGAAAAACAAGGGAAAAAACAAAAGTAGACTAACATATACATTGCAGAAGAAGAGACAATGAAACCTTGAGTTACCAAGCCATGAAAAGACATGGATGAGCCTTTATGCACATTACTAAGTAAAAGAAGCCTATCAGAAAAAGCTACAATATTATGTGATTCCAAACATAAAAGTTCTGGAAAAGGCAAAACTATAGAGGGAGTAAAAAGATCAGGGGTTGAGAGGAGGAGAATGAGTAGGCAGGGCACGGAGGATTTTAAGGGCAATTAAGCAATTCTGTACGATTTTATAATGGTGGATACATGTCCTTACGCATTTGCCCACACCCATACAACATATAACACCAACAGTAAACCCTAATGTAAACTATATACTTTGAGTGATAATGATGTGCCAATGCAGTTTCAACAATTGTAAAATGTACCACTGTGGTAGGGGATGTTGATGACTGGAAAGGCTGCGCATGGTGGAAGCAGAAGAGCTAATAGAAAATCTCTATACCTTCTGATCAATTTTGCTGTGAACATAAAAACTGCTCTATAAATAGTCTATTAAAATTCAAAAATTGAAACTTTTACACACAAAAAATAGAGGCAAATGCTGAGAGCAAATGAAAATATAACTCTTAGTAATCATAATGGTGATGGTAGTACCAGTATTGTTGTTCCAAGCCTGTTGTGTGTTTTTTAAAAACCTGTTTGAATTCCAATTCCTGCTCAAAGAAACCAGAGAGCCTGGCCTGCATGGCTCAGTGGTTGAGCGTCAACGTATGAACCAGGAGGTCACAGTTAGATTCCTGGTCAGGGCATATGCCCAGGTTACGGGCTCAATCCCCAGTGTGGGGCATGCAGGATGCAGCTGATTGATGATTCTCTCCCATCATTGATGTTTCTCTCTCTCTCTCTGTCTCCCTTCATCTCTGAATCAATAAAAATATTTTTTAATAAAGTAAAGGAATGCTTGAAGAAAAAAAATCAAAGTTGCTTTTTGAGGACAAACTGTGCAATATGCTTGCATAACATGTCAGTTACTTATAGAAAAATGATCCACAGAAATGGAAAAACTCTAAGAGAACTGGATCAGCATTTTTATTTTCTAGATGAAGAAACCAAGCTCAGAGAGCACAGGTGACTTGCTTAATCACACACAGCAAGATAGAGACAGAGCGGGACAGACACTGGGAGCGAAGCCAGAGCCCTACCGTTAAGGATGCTGCTCTCCTTCCAGAAGATCTGCACGTACTTCCCCAGGAACTTAGGTGTCCCCTAGAATAGGGTTTCTCAAACTAGCTGATGGTAAGAATCACCGGAGCCATGTGTTAAAAAAACAGAGACTCCAGACTTCATAAAATAGCATCTCCAGGCAGGGGCCCCAGAATCTGTGCTTATAATAGGGCTGAGACTTACCATCTATCTGGTCCTTTGGGGAACGGTGTGGGGATAAAGGTCTCTGGGAGGATTTCAGGCTGGAGGCCCAGGGATGGTGGGTGACCTTGCAGAGCCTGCAGCCCATAACAAGACTGGCACTGGATTCTGCGTCCTTGGGGTGCACGGGCCAGAAAGTAGCAGGAGAAGGGAAGAGAACCAAAGGTACATGGGACCCTGTGAGGGATGGAGCCAATAAAGAGGTCAGGACAGGACCTTAGAGGCCATTCTTCTAGTGGAGGCTGGGCACATTAAAAGCCCTGAAAGAATGTGTTGGGAAGTAGGTTTCCCACTCTCTGCAGGCCGGGGTCTGTGCTCTCTCTGAAGGGTCCCTGCCCTCAGTGACTTCATTGCGCTGAGGCAGGGTCACCTACCTCACTGCCTGGGTGAACGCAGGAAGGAAACGCCAGCCACAGCTGGCACCAGCACATGTAATTAATGATGGCCGTCCCCTGCTCCCTGCCCGGTCCCCTTAGGAGCAGAGGTTAATTGAGTGGGGCATAAGCTCTGGCTGATCTCAATTTCTTCTGATGCAATTAAACCTTCTCCAATCATTTATTAGCTCATGAAATTGACACAGCAGGTTAGCAGCACCAGGGAAGATAAATGGATTTTTCCCTTCTTCCTGGACAGCAAGCCTCAGGCAAGCCTGGCAGAGGGCATGGGAGGAAGAGGCTCCTTTTACTTCGACTGGATGTATGGCCATTACCAAGCCCCAACCCCCAGGATGAAGGTGTGAGGAGTCAGTGGTCAGATCACTTCCTTTGTCCCAGATGAGCAACTTCAGCATTAAAAAGCCCTGTGCAGTTTGAGAAGGGGCCTAAGAGATATGAGGAACTTTTGCAAATCATCAAGGTGGAAAAAAGAGCCTCAGTATAATAATGGGCCATCGGCAGGTGGATTATAAAAGAGGAAACCCAGAGACTAACAAGAAAATGAAGTGATGCCCAAACTCAATAGTAATCTGAAAAACACAAATTGAAACCAGAAAGAGCTATCACTCTACATAGGTAGGATTGGCAAAAATGAAGAAGATGGATAATGCCAAGTGTTAACACAGATGTGGGAATTTAGAGGCACTGCCAGTTAGGGTATAGCTAGGGCAGCTATTGAGGGAGAAACCAGGTACTACTTGGTCATATTAAGTTCACACATATCCCATAAAACAGAAATTCTGCTCCTGTGTCTATGTCCCCCAAATTTCTCAACACATTCATAAGTGGGACTCAAAATAAAAAATGAAAGAGGAGATGTTACAAGTGATACCACAGAAATACAAAGGACCATAAGAAACTACTATAAACAATTATATCCCAACAAATTTGACAATCTAGAAGAAATGGAGAAATCTGTAGAAACATACAACTTACCAAAACTGAATCATGATGAAATACAAAATTTGAATAGATCATTTACTACTAAGGAGACTGAATTAGTAATTAAAAATCTCACAACAGCCTATTAACCAGGAGGTCATGGTTCAATTCCCAGTCAAGACACATGCCTGGGTTGCAGGCTTGATCCTCCAGTTCAGGGCATGCAAGAGGCAGCTGATTAATGATTCTCTCTCATCATTGATGTATCTGTTTCTCTCACACTCCCTTCCTCTCTGAAATTAATAAAAATATTTTTTTAAAGATAAAAGAAACCAGGGCTCCTTGAAGAACTGGCAGATTCCAGGTCTGGGGCAGGAAATGTACAAGATGAGCCCAGCATATCTTGTCATATCAAATAGCAAGGAAGTAATGAAAGACTAGTAGGGACATGTCAAAGCATTCGAGAGCCAATGGAAGAGGTTCTCAATGGCCATCAATGGGATTAACTGACCTGCAATAAAAAGATATTCAATTGCTTGAAAACCATCATATATGTTAAATACATATATGAATACATGGGTACATGATTTCGTGATCCTATATAATAAAAGCCCAGCGACCAAACAGCAGAATGAACAGAACGACCGGTAGACCAGTAGCTGTGATGCGCACTGACCACCAGGGGAAGACGTTCAATGCAGAAGCTGCCCCCTGGTGGTCAGTGTGCTCCCACAGCAAGGAGCCGCCACTCAGAGGGCGGGTCCACAGCCCCTCACCAAGATGAGCAGCTGCTTCCGCTGCAGGCTGCAGCCGCTCGATGACCAGGATGAGTAGTGCTCCCATAGGAGGCTGACCCCTGCAGGCCACACCCCAACCAGTGCACAAATCCCATGCACCAGGCCTCTAGTAATTAAAATAAAAAGGTATGTTTAGCCGAAGCCGGTTTGGCTCAGTGGATGGAGCGTCGGCCTGCGGACTGAAAGGTCCCAGGTTCGATTCTGGTCAGAGACATGTGCCTGGGTTGCGGGCACATCCCCAGTAGGAGATGTGCAGGAGGCAGCTGATCGATGTTTCTCTCTCATAGATGTTTCTAACTCTCTATCTCTCTCCCTTCCTCTCTGTAAAAAATCAATAAAATATATTTTTTAAAAAAAAGGTATGTTTGGAGGAGGATGGGAAACATTCATTGTTGTGGCAACTGGTAAATAAAAGGGAAGAATGAAGTATTTACTTTACCTTTCCTATCTGAATTGTACCACTGATTAAACAAATAATCAATGATGAAAAGTGTCTTTTTATAGAACTATTATAACTAATCAATGGAAAAAACAGAATTATCATATTCTGTAGCTCACAATAAGTGATGGATCTAGGCATTGAGCATCCATATATGCTAAAGTAACAAAGAGAGACAATCAAATGTTATATACTTCCATTTCTGTATACATCAGTATCACCCATCATCTTGCCAAAGGGATTGAGCCTGAGTTTCATCTCTAAATCCAGCTTCCATTTGGCAGAAAACACAGAACTGCATCAGGAGAATGCAACCAGTATCAACCAGACTGCAGGGAACTCTGCAGGTCAAATGCCCTGGGTTCTGCAAAATGTCTGAGGTATGTGGAGAAGGCTTTCCAAGGTAGAATATCTTGAACTGAATCTTAAAAGGCAGGGCAAATGAAAGTTGGGAATGAAAATATAATGGGATTAGTGGGAAAGAAGTCTCCTGGAACTCAGTTTGAGCTCCTCATCCATTTGGGGGCAGCACCTCAGATCCCTCAGGCTCAAACCAAGAAGCTCAGAACCCCCATAATCCTCCTCTCCTAAGCTTTGCCTATTTTCACTGCCCCATTCTGGTTCTTACTGTCCCGAGTAACAAGCACTTCCCTTCCCATGTTCTTCTTTGCTTAGGTATGAACTTCACCTAAAGAGGCAGCTATCTGTAAAAGTTGGAGAAGACAAACCCCGATCCTAGACTCAATAGCTCCCTCACATTCTGGGAGTGTGCTATTTGAGCCAAGAAGCCACTGGGGACTTGGAGAGAAACCATGGGGCCAACTCCCAAAACTTGAAAAAAAAAAAAAAAAATCAGTGACCCAAAGCAGTGGTCTCCAGATTAGAAATCAGATCCAGCCACGATGAGAGGAGACGCCACTTAAAAAAGGCTGGCACAAAACTGATAATCACAAAGTATTCTTGGAATTGCTGTGTTATTTTTTAAATGATTGTGTTTTTATTTCACATTTTTTGTTGCTTCTGGTCCATTTTCATTGGGGGTTGAACATTTCTCTGGATTTTCTGTTTTGGTGCCTTTGGGGACATGAAGTCTTCCTTCAGGAAAGTATTCCTTTCTCTATCAAGTCAGCTCTATTTTCCTTCTCTCAGAGTGTTCCATAGAGCCTAGAGCCAACCTCACTTTCCTGGTATGCCCTGAACCTAGAACATGTCCCTCTGGTTTGCCTTCCAGCTTTCAGGCCTAGAAAGGGCAGGTGAAAAGTGTGAGTGGATATTGAGACATTTTCATTAGGAAACTAAAGAGGTTGTTTTATACAGCTGTCCACTGACAGAGGACAGAGTGAGAATTCTTTTTTTTTTTTAAATATATTTTACTGATCTTTTACAGAGAGGAAGGGAGAGGGATAGAGAGTTAGAAACATCGATGAGAGAGAAACATTGATCAGCTGCCTCCTGCACACTCCCTACTGGGGATGTGCCCGCAACCCAGGTACATGCCCTTGACCGGAATCGAACCTGGGACCCGTCAGTCCGCAGGCAGGCGCTCTATCCACTGAGCCAAACTGGTTAGGGCCAGAGTGAGAATTCTTACCCAAGGAGGCCTCTGGTAAGCAGAGAAAATAGACAGAAACAGATGCCACGTGGGGCAAAATGAGAAGTCAGCACACGTTGTTAATTCTCAGTGTCCAGGGTCTCTCTCTTAATTCTGGATGGTGCAAGGGAACCCCACCCAAACATCCTTCTTCACCTTCAAAATCCATGACCTTCCTGCTTGGTGCTGGAGTGGGCTGGTTCTCATTTACATATCAGAGTGGATTTCAGCTAGCATTTGCATTGGGGAATTTAACAAAACTGAATGTTGTTCTTCCTGTTAGAGCAGCAGTTCTCAACCTGTGGGTCACGACCCCTTTGGGGGTCGAACAACCCTTTCACAGGAGTCGCCTAAGACCATCGGAAAACACATATATAATTACGTATTGTTTTTGTGATTAATCACTATGCTTTCATTATGTTCAATTTGTAACAATGAAACTGGGGGTCACCACAACATGAGGAACTGTATTAAAGGGTCGCGGCATTAGGAAGGTTGAGAACCACTGTGTTAGAGGAATTCCATCATGCTTTCGGGACAGAATTTGGAAAGCAAATCCCCTTTCTAGAGCCCATAAAAACTCCCTCAAGGAGTTGGCAGCTTCCCCTGCAGAGGTACATAGACTATCACTGCGCAGCAGCACTCACTAACTTCAGAGAGCAGCAGGGAGCTGGAGCGTGTGTTTGCAGCCCCGGAATGTATATTGCGGGCTGGGCTGTGGCGAGGCCTCTGACGCAGCTGGATTACATGCGCTCCCTCCAGGACATCTGGGAGATAGTGAAGTATCTCCAGGCCCTCCAGAGCCTGGGAAGTGAGAGTACAGTCTCCCCGGTAAGACAATCCAGGACCTTTGGCCCAGTGAATGTTCTCACAAGCAGTCACACTCAGGCCAGTTCCCAAGAAATATCATAGTCAGCTTTTCTTTTCCTTGTCTAGTGGGAGCCATTCTCCCTGGCTAAGGAAAATTACACAACTGCTCACATAATCCTTGAAGACAGCTCTTCCCCAGGTGCCACCCATAGTAAAAGCCAAATCAAAAAGCTGCTGTACCCACCTCTCCCTGCGATGCAATTAGTCCTGGGCCATCCTCCATTTATCATCACAAATGGGTTCATAGGGGTGTTATATGAACCTGTGCTTGGATACCGCTCACAGAAATAAAAGAAAAAAGAAAAGGGAGGGAGAAGTGAAGGAGGGAACAGTGCATTCAATGGATACCAGAGAGAAGTTACAAATGACTTTTTTTCTGATAGAAAAGTACTTTTCCAACAGTTATGCTTTTAAAAAGCCACAAGGAATTGAGGAAAGAGAGTTGTTTTCTGGGAAAAAAGACCTGGGCTTATCAAGGAAATTAAAGTTGAAACACTTGCCTTAGAGAACAGCACTGTTCCTTCCATGTTGTGCTGCCTAACAAGCTGCTGAGTGTATATAATCCTTGAAAGGATTTGGAGGCGGGGTGTACAGTGGTTAGAACAGGGTTTGATATTAGAAACTTGAACTGTTCCATCTACCAGCTTCTATAAATTAACAACTTCTCTAGACTTCACTTTACTCATCCCTGATATTGGGTAATAATTGTTCCTATCTTAAGGGATTGTGGTGAATGTTTAATAAGATAATGTATTTAGATTGCCAAGCAAAGTACTGAACAGATAATATATATCCTGTAAATATAGTATTATTATTGGTTATTAAGGTAAAGCTTTTAAAGGCTGCATGTCCCAAAGTACCCATGAGGGACAAAGAGAAGAACTAGCTGGGATCAACATCCTTCATCTATCCCCAGCCAGGAAAACCTTTCCTTTTGAGAAGTCATACTTGCAAGCAGGAGAAGTGAAGCAAACTGGCACTTGAGCGGCCAACACAATCCTTGTGATCACTGGGCTAACAGCTTTTAAAATCAGTTTGTCCTTTCATGTGAAAGATGAAGGATGGGAGGAACAGGAAAACACAGGAAAGGCCCCGTGCAGAAGAAGTTGCTTCTGAAATCCTAATTCTTTCCCAGCCCACTTAACTGGCAAGAGTACTGGAGCTGGACCAGTGAGTGAACCTCCATGACTACACTCCCCAGTGTGTGGGTAGGAGGATGGGAGATAGGAGCATGTACCTGGGAGGGTGTCCTCAACAAGTTGGAAGGAGAATTTGCTCAGCTGATTGAAGTGGCTCCCTTCTAAACTGTCACCCCTCCCTAGCTGCAGGTACACCTAAATGCCACAGGGACTAATCATCAGAATTGCTTGTGTTGGTTAAACACCCAAATTGTCTTCCCACATCAGCAAAGCCCCTAACTGAGCAATGGAGAAAAAGAGCCTGAAGCTCCATAAAGGGTATTGGAGGGAGAAATGTGATGGCCCAGAGACATCCAGGATGGGAACATCTCAGAGGCTTGTGTTAAGCATCACCTTCCTCTCTGGTGCTTACTCAGATATTTCTAAGTGAACCCAGCAAAACCAACTTGGAAGCTACCTGAATCCACAAATCTTGAGATAATCAAGTTCCTGGATAATGCAACCTTTGGGATTGTCCCCGTCTGTCTCATTTTGTCTACTTTATAATGGTCAGCCTTGACCTCATGCTCCTTTGCTGTCACGTATCCTCCCAGCCAGACTCTCTAGTGTCTCTGTGCATAATGCTGCCCTTTTTGTATTAATCAAGTCCATGGGACAAAAAGCACCTTAAGTAAGTGCATTTTCAGCACCTAGAAGTTCCTGGTACATTGCGGTGGCTCTACAAATACTCATCAAATGGACTCACCATGCACCAACACGTGTCTAGCATCTCAGTTGTGAGGCACAGTTGAGAAAGTGTGCCTCTCTGCCCAAACTGATGCCTTTGTAAACGGATAAATCAGATTAGGGGATGCAATTTAGGACCATTTGTGGAACACAGTGAAATGAACTGGCTCAGTAAAAACTGAACCCAGAACCTGAGCCTCATGAGCACCTTGCTCTACTCACTGAGTAAACAAGATGCCACTGCCCTGATTCACCAGACTGCCCAGGTGCCAAGGCTCCCTCCCTTGGGACAGAATCCCTCTGTGCGACAAAGAGGGAGTTTTCCAACTGGAAAAGCAATTCTCAAAGTTCAGACAGAGAAGCTGAAGTTCACCCTCCTGCAAGGCAAATACTACTCTGTTTGCAACTAACCAGACCCTAGTCTGGGTTGCTGGCTCACAGCAGGTCACACTGCTGTTTTCTGCATCTGCAAAGCCTTTGCACCCCTCTCGATGGCATAGATTGAGTCATTCAAGGCTCACTTCCTCCATGAGGACTTCCATGATTTCTACAGCCCTCATGAGATTCCTTCTTTTTAACTCCCTATAATACTCAAGTGTGGTTCTCTGGATAATACCATTGGAACTTAATCTCATTTTATCTCAGATAAAACACCATGTTTTGGGAAATTATTGAATGATATGGGAAATGGCATAAATTAAACAAAAAGACAGGATTATGAAATTGCAACTGTGGTGGGGTCCTACTTTAGTTTTAAAATATAAATAGGAAATAATCAAAATTGAAAACACCACCCAGAGAGAATCACTGTAGTTAGGTGACAGGATCATTGGTTGTTTTGCATTTTCTTCCTTACTTTTTTCTGCAGAGTCCTAATTTTCTACAATAATTTCAATCACTTTTCTGACAAGAAAAATAGTGTTGTCATTTGTAGTGTTTTACAGTGAATTAGTTAAGGAGACCTTTTCAAACTCCCAGTTACCCAAGACAGTGTTTAGCAGATGACAGTGTGGAGAGCTACGTCCAGCACCTGATGTCACCCAGGCAGGGCGCTGGTGACAGCCAGGGAAAAACTTTAGGAAAAGCCTCTCTTTTCATTTTTGTGTCCCCGACACCTAATGGTACCCCATACAGGACCAGCTACATAATTTACAGGGCCCAGTGCAATGAAAAATAAAAATTCAGGACCTCTTTTATAAAAAAATATTAAAGTTTCTAAACAACAGAAATAGCACATTACACTAAGCACACAGCCTTCCTACGTGTAGGGCCTGAGTAAGTGCACAGATCCCATAGCCACGAAGGCGGCCCTGGAACCCCACACTCTGTGGGTGCTCAATCAGTGTTTGTTGAAAGAAAAGAAAGGAAGGATTGGTAGTAGGATCCCAAACACAAACTTCCCAATTGTGCTTCATAGCAAAACTATACTCAACAAGGTTTGAAATTATACGAGAGTATGAGGTCATACATAGACAGAAGAGCACACTCTTCCTCAATTTTCCCTGCCAGTCTATATTTGAACTACACTGTCCCATTGTCATCATAAATATACATGTTTGATCATAGTCCATAGTCACGACTTTTTTGTTTGTTTTTTGTTAATAGTCACCAGAGGATATTTTTCCATTGATTTTTAGGGAGAGTAGAAGAGAGAAGGAAAGACAGAGAGAAACATCTATGTGAGAGAACCACATCGATTGGTTGCCTCCTAGACGAGCCCCAACTAAGGCTGGGCCGGGGAGGAGCCTGCAACCAAGGTACGTGCCCTTGACTGGAATCAAACCCAGGACCCTCTGGTCTGCAGGGCAATGTTCTATCCACTGAGCCAAACCAGCTAGGGCCATAGTCACGATTTTTTACCTGGATGACGTGATCACTCTATCCATAGAATAAATAAATATTATCTCTTCTGTTCAAATAAGGTATTCGGCTTTGGCTATTGTATCCTCCCTCTTTGGTTGCATCCTCTCTCTCTGCTTTCCCCACTCAACCCACATTTCCTATTATAACCCTTTAAGCTTGACAAGAGAACTCTCCTTACCCACCCTTTCCTTCCTGCAATCCCTACACACCCATCCTCAACGCTCCTTCTGCCTTTAATGCCAGTCAAGCAGACACTGAACATGAGGAGTCTTTAGCACAGTGATTCTCAACCTTCTGGCCCTTTAAATACAGTTCCTCATGTTGTGACCCAACCATAAAATTATTTTCGTTGCTACTTCATAACTGTAATGTTGCTACTGTTATGAATCGTAATGTAAATATCTGATATGCAGGATGGTCTCAGGCGACCCCTGTGAAAGGGTTGTTTGACCAACAAAGGGTCGTGACCCACAGGTTGAGAACCATTGCTTTATCGGATGTGAATAACCCTCATCTTAAGCTCCTCCACAGTCCTCCTGCTCAGGCCTGGCCACAGGCCTGGCTGAAGCCCAGGAGAACTGCAGCTGCCAGCTCAGGGGAACCTCGGCAGCCTAAGAGGAGACATGGCAGCCAGGGGTCGTCACTTATCAAGGGAAAATGAGACACTCTGTGACAACTTATTAGATAGGGGAATTGAGCCTTTAAGGGGGAACATGAGCCTTGGAAGGGAGAATGCTAAACAAGGATGCTTGCCCTCCCTGGCCAAAGCCACATCCCAGCCCTCTGACGCTAAAGGGATACGAAAAGCTGAACACCGGAAACCAAGCCAAGTCAGCAAAGGTCTAGCATCCTCCCCAGTCAGCAGGCATGGTGCTGTAGTCACAGCAATAACATCCCCTAACACATACTGCGTGTTCTGCTCCTTCTTAATCTCTGCCACATGCCGTAGCCCATTGTGATCCTCAAAAGGACTCATGGTATAAGGTAGGACAGGCATTACAAACCCATTTGTAGCTTTGAAAACTGAGATACCAAGAGAATAAGTGAACTACCTAAGGTCAGAATTTCAGCTAATGGTGGGCCCAGGACACATAGGTTTCCTGAGTGTCTGATGGCTCCTTCTATGCTGCACTCGTTGAGGTTGGGTACACATTATAATTAGGTCACGTCGAACGCAGGACGGGGAGGTGGACAGGAAGGATGAGGGAAGATGCAGCAGACTCTCAGGGGATTTTTCTGAACACTGTCCATTAATAAATAAGATATAAATAGTTTGCCATTTGTGTTGCAACTTAGCAGCTACTCAGCTTTTAATTAACTGCATAAAAGCAGGAAGCCAGCCTGAAAGTGGAACCAATTTCTATTTCAGTTCAGAATGAGAAGAGGGTTTATTTATTTATTTATTCATTCATTCATTCCTAAATTTTAATGTAGCATCTCTGATGGCCTGGGGACCCTTTTGAAACCAGATATGAAGCCAGACCTTGACAAGCTGGCTCAATTCAATCCAACAAATGTTATAGAGCACATTCTCTGCATGCTCCTACCAGGGGAAGCTTCAGACTTGTGTCTAGGTCCACCCCCGACTCTTGCTTCTCTGGCTTCCTTGGCGAGGCTTGGGCTTCTTCACCCAAGGCCCCACTCTGCAATCACAGGCTCCATGAGAGCAGTTATTAGATTAGAATGTAGCTCTTGTCCCATCGCAGTGAGCCCTGGAAGGCCAGGCCCATTTCCTAGTCATCTTCACATCTCAAAACCCTAGAGATGGTCTGCAACATTGCAGGCCCTGAATAAATCCATCTGATACATGAGCAAATAAATGCCAAACTAGTTCACCTGAAACAGGTCACTTGACCTCTTTGAAGGTTCAGGCCTCCCATTGTGAAATGGGTCCAGGCACACCTGCCCAGCCTGAGTCACAGAGTTGCTGAAAGATGAAATGTTTATCGTCTGGTCCTCTTATACACATGTCCCAAAGACACAGTAAAACTAAAAACCTGAACACAGAAGCCCTGTTACTCTTGTTAATGGTTGGGTTCCCACTATCTACACTAGTACCTTAGTAAAATGCTCAATTAATGTTGGTGGAAGGGAGAGCATTGGAACAGAAAGGCACAGAACACTTTATAAACACTGTGGCCTCTATCTGACAAGTTATGAAACCCTCCCTGCCCCCCCCCCCCCCAATCACACACAAACAAAGTGTAATAGGTTCTGGTAACCAGAAAGCATAGTATGCTGAGAGACTGTCTTTTTCCAGGTCTGCCCCCTCTGTCAACCAGTCTCCTTTGTCACCTACTACATGAGGAGGGTCACACTCACCCTCCTCTTTCTCAGAAGGGGAGAGTTTCGTCTTTTTCAAACTTTATGTGATGTGAGAGAGTGGTGCGGTCAGGACTGAGTCATATCAACAAAGCCAATATCTGAGAAGAATGTATGCCATCTGTCCCAAAATTCATCTAGAACTCACAATGCCATTGGAGGGGGGTGAAGTCACTAAGCCAGGTTCAGAGGGACGCATTGGTGCAGACAAAGAGCCCGAGCAGGAGCTGAGAGCCAGCCAGATGGGCCTGTGCCGCCACCTTGGTGCTGGAGTGGGCACATGGGTGCCTCTGTGGCCTCCCTGAGCCAAATACCTCAGCAAAGGCACTTCCTGGGGATTAATGAAGCACAGAAAGGAATAACACCTCAACCATTAACCCTGACCAGCCATAAATCCTCAAGAATTGCACAGCCGAGTGCCTGCTCCTGCTATATTAAGGTGAAAATGCATTTTTAAAAAGCCTATAGATTTTTTTTAATGGACAACAATCATACTGGTGCCCAATGGGCCTTTCCACAAATTGAATACCTCAGCCTGGGGGCCTAGCCCTTTACTCAACTTGTAATGTTCCTCCTCCCTCTTCCTGCAACCTGCCCTTTCCTCATAGAAAATTGAAAAACACCATATAAACTGAAAACACTGGGATGAGAGAAAGAGAAGCCGAAGCAGCTTGCAGGAACCCCAACCTGAGAGCAGGTGCCAGCTCTGCAGATGGGTTCAGTGGGCAGCCAGACAGGAGAAAATCAAGAGTGAAGACTGCCATGGTGCTGGAATCCTAACTGACTTCTTTGGCAATGAGATCCCCAATGTAAATGTGGTGGAGGAAGCCATTTTGGGCCATTAACAACTTTGCTAAAAAAAAAAAAAAAACTTAGAATAGTCAACTACCTCTCAGAGCTCTGGGCAACAGAACTCAATGCAGGCGTCAATGGAGGAACTAAGGAAATGATGGGGGCAGGAAGTAGAAGACCTGAAGGAAGGTAAGAGACATACTTGGTCTTGGGGAAGGTACCAGGGTCCTTGGCCAATGGATATCAGGATGGTAAATGGAAAGTAAATACTGGATCATCAATGACTTTACCAGACAAATAATATTTTCTAAAACACACCCAGCTAGGGGATGACTAAAGATAAACAGAAGCCTGAAGAGAAGGCAAAGCAAAGAGAGAAGAAATGAAGGCCAAGGGGCTGAGCAAGAGGAACAGAAGCATTGCTTTGGGAAGTCACGGGATGCTTAAGTTCCTGGGGGTTCACCAACTATTAGGTTACCCCCATTGGGTAAAATACATACCTACTCTGTGACTCAATTTTTCTATTGAAAATATCTTTCCCTCAGACAGTCACTCTGAGTGGGTAAGGAGTTAATATTTGAACACCTCAAGGAGACTTTGGAGATTCCTATTCGAAGTGTGAGGGATTCCTATTATAAGAAAGTCTGTAGATTGATGAAACTAAATGGCCTCTACATCATATAACCATAATCCTCCTCAGTGTACAAAAGTCCAAAAATAAAGACCAGATGTCTTCAAATTGCTGACGTTGGTTGAGCTGGTTCCACTCTCTCACAATGATTGCTAAACCAAGCTTTGCCTGGACGCCAAGCTGAGAATTTCCATCATTGTATTATTGGCTTTTTTGCCACAATTTTCCTGTTCATGTATACAGGCACCCTTTTGGCCCCATCAGGTCCAGAATGGAGTTTTCCACTCCTTGGAAGATGCGTCTGCAGAAGCTCAGTTGAAACCTATTAAGTACTTGTGCCTCTCTCAGCAGCCTTTTCTGGCATCAAAGAGCCAGTTTCTCATTAACAGCTGGTTAGAACAGTGGGGCCTCCACCAGCAACTTGCTCAAATTCTGTTTCCCCCAGAAAAACTTTGTGAAGATCTGCCCCAGGCAGCTCTTCCAACAACCCCTCCACCCTGCAAGGCCCCAAACTGTGTTGGGAGACCCAGGCTTTGTGTAGGCCAGCTGGGGGGTAGTTTCCCCATTTCCTGTTCATCCAATCGTTCTGTCTCATTCCACATGTTTCCAAACAGTGTTAGGTAGGGTTGAAACGCTTCCTGGTTCTCATACTAATGAATAAATGAAGAAGTAATTATAATACAAGGGCCTGTCCTCAGATATTTACAGGTTGGGCATACACAAATCTAATTCCCATCCCAAGATGTTGAAAAGGTAGAATATAGACTTTAGGTCCACTCTGAAGTGGTCCAATAAGATGTTTTCCATATCGGAAGAATTGCTTGTTGTTCAGTATAGGTGTGGATCAAACCAACATCATAAAAGCTTTTAATCTTCTCTCTCTTTTCAAGAAAACACAAATGAATCTGCAGTGGCAGTCCCAGGGAAAGTACTCTGGGTTGCAAGAGAGGATGAGAATTTGGTTTTATCAGGAGTGATGACAGATATAATGTATGGAGATCACCAAATTCAGCCAAAAGGCCTCTTGCTGCACCTGAAATGCACTGGAGATGCCAAGTTGAGTAAACACCTGCCTTTCACACAATGGTCTTTCCTGTAGGGTCATTGGGTCACCAGAACACACCTGGAGCCCTCTGATTACATAACCTCAAAAGGTCTAGAAACCAGGTAAGTGGGATCAGGCGGTGATAACAATACATAGAGATTTTAAAATCTTTAGTTTTATAGTTTGGTTTCTTTATTTGTTTGAATTGTGCTGATAGGTTTGCAGTGAGCTAGCTAGCAACCCAATTCTGTTTTTTCTTGGAACCAACAGTAATACCTTTCCTAGGTGACTTTTAAACGGTTACATGGCAGAATGAAACTAACCAGCCATGTGACTTCATCTTCCTTTCATCAAATTATAATATATATGCAGACAAGTACCTAGGTCTACAGCAGAATGGACTTCACAGATTGAACACATAAACTGAACATGCTTAATCTCACCCCAGGAGCCCTCCTTGTGTTCTCTTCAGATCTGCACACCCACCATGAGTAAAACTCTCCTGGCTTCTAGTACCATAGATTAGTTTAGCTCATTTTGTACTTTATATAACTAGATTCAAACAGTGTGTATCCTTTTGTGCTTGGCTTCTTTTACTTAACATTATTTATTGAGATTCATCATGTTATTGCTTTTAGTTGTAGATCATTTATTCTAATTGCTGCATATTACTCCACTGTGTGAAAAATGTCACAACTGACTTATCCTTTCTACTGTCAATGGATATTTGTGTAGCTTTCAGGACTTGGCTATTTTGAATAAGGCTGCTATAAACATTCTTGTACAAGTCTTCTGGTGCATTTCTGTTTGATACACACCTAGAAGTACAACTGCTGGGTCACAGGTGTTGCACGGAATCAGCTTTGGCAGATGCCACCAAACACTTCTCAAAGGTGGCATTTTCACCTGAGATTTTCTCCTATGTATGTTTTGCCTGTGATTTTCACCCACCATCACTGGCCTCATTACCTCGGAACTTGAACAGAACTAACTAGTTAAGGACTACACAGATGCAGTCGTACCCCTCCTGTGGATGCAAATCCTTGAAGGGCATGAAATCTCTAAAATTCTCAGATGTATCTTACCCCCTATAGATACTCTGAAAACATGATCTTCCCCTAATGAGGGAAAAAGGCAACTGGGGGGCAATTCTATGCTGCTGGTGTTACAGATTCCCAGGATAGAAGAGTTACAACACGAACTGGTTTTGCTTTTGGGCAGGGGACGGTTTCATAAAGTCCAAAGCAATTACAAAGAAGCCTTTGCAAAAGAGATGGAGGTTGGATCAGAGTGCTTCCGCTTTCCACACACTCCACAGCAAAAGTCCCAGGAGGTCCATTGGAATAGAGACTGGTTGGAACCCTTTACAATCCCAATGAGAAGCCATCCTCAAAAGTGGAGTGTAAACCACAGCTGTGTGGAGCTTTGAAAATCTATCTTTTGTTGCTAATCTCTCTATTCTGAAAGGGTGGGTGGGGGATATATGAAAGCATGCAAATCAACAAACAAGTTCCAGACAATAGTTCCTGCCCTTGCCAAAGCTGTGGTTGAGGTTTTTTTAATAAGCTCATTTGGGATTTATTCTTGTTACTGTACTTTACTCATTAGCTCTTTGAGTTGGATACCTCAGAGCGAAGGCCCCAAACCTCAGTATTCTTCTAAAGGGCTCACTAACACAGGAGGAAGAAATGCGGGTGGGGCTTGCTCATGGCTTCAGCAAGGTGCCGCCTGCCTGGACCTCCTTCCCAGGAAGGAGGTGGGAGCCGGCATTCAGACACAGGACCTGACAAACGAAGCTCCTGCAGGAGTCTAGACAAGAGTGCGTCAACATGTGGATTTCTGGTGTTGCAGGAAGTCCTGGGCTTTAGATCAACACCCTCCCAAACGTCCTCCCTTACAGTTTTGGTTGGTTTTCCTATGGTCATGGATAAAAAGCATTCGGAAAATACCCTTTGACTGATCAAAGTTACAAACTTACAAGGCTGTCATAATTTCCTTTGACATTAATCTGATAAAAAGCCCACCTACCACAAGATTTACTATCTAATTCCATGTGTCCGTTTTCCTAAGCTCCATTATGGTAGTGTGTGTGTGAGTCATGTTCTTCAAGAGGTTTACTCAATGGGACAGGGAAGAAAAGGAATAAGTTCTTCATAAAATCACACCATCAAATTGAAGCTTTACAAGAATATGCTGAGAATAACCAAGATGGCGGCATAGGTAAACACCAGAGACTGCTGCCGCAAACAACCACTTCAAAAATACAACTAAGAGACGGAACGGACATCACCCAGAACCACAGGAAAGCTGGCTGAGGAGAGACTCTTCAACTAGAAGGAAAGAGAACAGCATACCGAAGCTCAGAAGAGGCGCAGTGTGGAAAATATAAAGGTACCGAGGTGCGCGCGCAAAGCGGGCTGGTGGCTGAGGGCGCGGTTGTCATTTTCAATCAGGAGGGAGTCTCAGACTCTGGGCTCCAGATCTGGGCGAGTCTCTAGGGACTCAGACTCAGACGGGAGAAGCAGGATTGTCTGGCATCAGTTGGAATCTGAGGGCAGCCTTCTCTCCGAGGTTTGCAGTGGCGGCCGGGGTTCTGAGAAGCAGAGCATCTAGGACCGGGACTGAGAGCAGCCATAACTGCTCCCTCCACCCGCCCTGTTGATCCCGCCCCGCCCAAGCCCTGCCCAGAGCCATTTGCTGGATCGCCTCAGGAAAAGGCTAGATTAGCACCTCCCCAGAGGACAGAAGTTTTCCACACAGCTGATTCTCACAGCCGGTCAGCCTGGTGGTCAAATCCCTCTAGTATTAACTACAACAATCAGGGCTTAACTACAACAAGACTGCGCACAAAGACTACTAGGGGGTGTACCAAGAAAGCGTAAAAAATGCGGAGACAAAGAAACAGGACAAAACTATCAAGGGAGGATATTGAGTTCAGAACCACACTTTTGAGGTCTCTCAAGAGGCTTCTAGAGTCTGTCGATAAACTTGACGAGATGTACAGGAAATCTAATGAGACCCTCGATGGTGTGATAAAGGACCATCTAGAAAGTAAGCATACACTGACTGAAATAAAGAATATTATACAGACTCCCAACAGCAGACCAGAGGAGGGCAAGAATCAAGTCAAAGATTTGAAATGCGAAGAAGCGAGAAATACCCAACCAGAAAAGCAAAATGAAAAAAGAACCCAAAAATACGAAGATAGTGTAAGGAGCCTCTGGGACAGCTTCAAACGTACCAACATCAGAATTATAGGGGTACCAGAAGATGAGAGAGAGCAAGATATTGAAAACCTATTTGAAGAAATAATGACAGAAAATTTCCCCCACCTGGTGAAAGAAATAGACTTACAGGTCCAGGGAGCGCAGAGAACCCCAAACAAAAGGAATCCAAAGAGGACCACACCAAGACACATCATAATTAAAATGCCAAGAGCAAAAGACAAAGAGAGAATCTTAAAAGCAGCAAGAGAAAGAAACTCAGTTACCTACAAGGGAATACCCATACGACTGTCAGCTGATTTCTCAACAGAAACTTTGCAGGCCAGAAGGGAGTGGCAAGAAATATTCAAAGTGATGAATAGCAAGAACCTACAACCAAGAGTACTTTATCCAGCAAAGCTATCATTCAGAATTGAAGGTCAGGTAAAGAGCTTCACAGATAAGGAAAAGCTAAAGGAGTTCATCACCACTAAACCAGTATTATACGAAATGCTGACAGGTATCCTTTAAGAAGAGGAAGAAGAAAAAGGTAAAGATACAAATAGTGAACAACAAACATGCATCTATCAACAAGTGAATCTAAGAATCAAGTGAATAAATAATCTGATGTACAGAATGAACTGGTGATTATAATGAATCAGGGACATAGAAAGGGAATGGACAGACTATTCTTGGGGGGGAAAGGGGAATGGGAGATGTGGGAAGAGACTGGACAAAAATCGTGCACCTATGGATGAGGACAGTGGGTGGGGAGTGAGGGCGGAGGGTGGGGCGGGAACTGGGAGGAGGGGAGTTATGGGGGGGAAAAAAAGAGGAACAAATATAATCTGAACAATAAAGATTTAAAAAAAAAAAAGAATATGCTAAACTTAACACTTACTTCTCCCCACCCTTTACTAGAAATACATTCTATTATATTTATTATACTAGTATTATATTGCACTAATCTAATTTGCCCCTTCCCGGGATCCTCAGTGTCTTCCATAAACAATTTATACTACTTGTCCTCCCTGTCTAGTCTCTTTACCACTCAATTTCTTGGTGTATTTCCTCTCTTGTCCCAACTTCCTCTCCTAGGTAATTCCTGTACTGAACAAAGTATATTTTTCTTCTGCCTCTTCTACTTAATTCATTTTATTCTACCATCCTGGCCTATAGGTAGACCAAATTGTTTATTTCCTAAATGCCACCTCCCTACATCCATATACTTTCCAGCCCTTCTTATGACTCTCACCTTCCAGAATATCTATCCTATTTCACTTTCTGGTTCCCAGAAGAAAAGGAACTAGACTCACTGCCCCTCATCATGGAAAGAGGATGGACATGAACAAATGTTCTGAAGTTGGAATATGGTGAGTGAATGACTCAGTGATAATTTCCCTTCTATTGTGTGATTAAACAAGACATAGAATATTACATGTTGTTAGAACAGGACAAAGTCAACAGAATCTAGAGTCATGTGGATGCTACTGGCTTGTCTGTGTCCAGATGGATGGGGAACCTGGAATTGCCCCTGATCAATTGAAAAAAGAATTAAACAAGTTGTGAAGCTAATAATTTTTTTAGCTTTGCAAGCAGCAATTCTTCACTACTGTGGATTGGGGAGAAGGTAGGGTTACTCTGAAAACATGGAACACTTAAAGAAAGAGAACCCAAAACACTAAAAACTCAACTCTCATAAACATAAAACTTGTGTCCTGCCAAGATCAAATGCAGTTTTTCCAAGATACAAATTTCATGGACAAGTTCAGGGAACCAAAGGGATATTTGATCATTTAGCCACGGAGCAAAAGCTGGTTCTGGATCCAAATTCTTTCCTCAAATCTTCACATCCAATCCCTCCCCAACCCACTACCACTTGGGGAGCTCATGGTGTCAGATTCATCCTTCAGATTCTTGGACACAGGCTGTCTCTACAGGTCTTAATAAGAAGAGAAAAAATGACAACGACCAAAGAAACATGTGAGCTCTTCTTTCTCCACTCTGGCACCTGATTGGATCCAGGGTCCTTCCTTTTTATAAAATTCTGCCCCAATATGGTGCTGCAGGAAACACGTGCTTGCAAGAGGAGGCATGGGGGCAAGGGTAGAGAAAAGTTGAGGGTGGATGGTTCAGGTCATGGTCATAATCGGTTCTTTCAAAAAAGACAAAGAAAAAAAAAAAGCCAGATTTGAGAGTCTGTAAAATGACATTCAACTGAGTGTCTTTATTTAAACATAAACAGATGTATAATGTCCACCCAGCCCTCCAATGGAATAATGTCTGAGTACCTAGCACAATGCGGCTGGATATCCAATGAGAAATTATAATTTAAAAACTGTATCGTCTAAAGAACTATAGTTAAAATAATCATTCTTTTATTCAACTTACATGCACTGAATATCAACCCTGTGCCCAGAAACTGTGCTAAGTGACAGGATGTTCACATTAGTAAGAGGCCTGGGCCCTGGAGGAACTTATATTTTAGTGGAGGAGACAAAATAACAAAGAATTATAACAACACTGCAAGGCAAATGGAAGGAAAGAAAGGAGGAAGTGAAAGATAATGACATGATAATATGGAAAAGAAAGTGCGTAAATCTACCTGGGGAATTTGAGAGTGATTTTAGTGGATGACACTAACATGAATAATTAATAGAAGCATTAGCAATAACCATTATTATAATTTTTATTGATGGACCCTAGTGAATCTGGGTGACATGTAATGGCATGAATAATATGGGTTAAATACATGAAAAGAATCTTTGTTTAGGTTAGAAAGTTCCTTGCATTCTGTGGAACACCTAAAACAGGCAGTGAAGAATTGTGGAAGATGGTTTTCAGTGCTGAACAAATGGTCACTGGACAACAGAATCCCTGACAAAATTACAAGGAAACCAAAATTGTTTTAATAATTGCTAATAAGTAACTCTTCTAGGGAGTGTGCCATATTTTCTAAGAAATGTTTACTAAGTTTTGAACACTGTTGTAATTTAATTCACTATATACTACAGAATGTCAGATATATGCAAAGCACTACCCTGAGTGTAACAGAGAGTCTGGGGATAGAAGAGCATGGTCCCTGTTCTCAAGGGGTTCATTGTGTAACTGGAGATATTAGATATGCTTATAAGAGACTATAAAATAAGTTAAAGTACCATAAGAAACATCACAGTTCTCCACTAGTCAATTTTCCTTCAGCCAAGTACAAATATCAACCTACAGGTCTTAGACTGAATTAGTGCTGATGTTAATACCTGCTATAACAAGGACTGAGAATCTTCTGACTGGGTCAGAGTCTACCCTGAAATCAAGGTTCCCTTCTTTGAATGTGTTCTGCCTTCTGCTTTGGCCTGGCCCCTATCCCTGGCCCTTTCCTAGCTCCTCCTATCTGTCTATCTGCCAAGCCTTTAGATCATCAGTCTTGCCTTGCCCTACCCTGGATTTCTGTCCCTCTGCCCAGGTTAATCCCACTTACAGGTTGTGACACACCACATATATGCCCATGACATGCCAGACTGCTCAGCTGGCTCCTGAATGCACCTGACTGGTTTACTCTTGGAACTAGCTCTGCCTAAGTCTTTTCAACCCACACCTAATCCCTGTTTTCCGTATTAAACACTTTGACATTGCAAGTACACTGATAGGATCTTAGAGAGGCAGAATAAAAATCACTGAGTAATACTAGTATATCTGATTCAGTTGTTTGAGTAGAGATAATGGAGCTAAACCATTTGTCAGTAAAATGACTGAATTAAAAGGACCTTTTGATAACAGAATTTATGCTCTTAACTGAACTATGAGAATGATCAAAATCACCAAATTTAATATCCAAACAAGAAAAATGTGTGTTATTACATGGAAACAGCTACTCTGAGAATTTTATCTCAAGGTCTCAATATATCATACAATCATTTATCTAAGAGCTAGGAGGACTTTAGAGGATATCTAGTTAAACCAGCACTCAGTAAAAAAGTCTCCTGTCAATCACCCTTGTTAGGTAGAGAGCTCTTTAACCTCATTTATCCAACCTACTAAGTGGATCATGTTCTGTGTTCCAGTTTTAGTACTAACAGAGGAGATATAAGATATAGGCCACAAGGAAAGGTACCAAGGTATTTTTCTTCAAATGTCTGGTACAATTGTTCCTAACACTGTATGGCTTTTGTCCTCCCTTCTAAATTCTCTAGCATGCCTGCCAGACCGCTTCTAGTCCACCTTACTTCCCATGCTTACAAGAGGATGAGAAATTCTATAGTGTACTGGAGGACCTGGGAATAGCTGATCTTGTATTGGGTCCCAGTTTTTTTACTGACACCATTAAAACGAAGCTTCCTAAATGAAGAGACAATTACAGTAATCCAGATTAGAAATAACAAGGACCTAAACCAAAGTAAGGAGGTATGACAAAGACAGAGAACAGATTAAAGCAGCATCATTTTAAAGAAAGAATTGGCAAGACCCATGGATAATAGACTGAAGAAAGCTGACTTGTATGCCTTTGTATTAGTGTCTTTGTATTAGGTCTTCCTACTATCTCCCCTGGATAAAGACAGTGGTGATGGCAAGGCTTTCCAGACCATGAATTGTTATAAAGAAGAGATAGTGCTTCTTCCTGCAAGTTATAGATTCTCTGTTAGTTTTTAAATAGATAACATTGATCATATCCCATTTGAGATGGCTTGATGTAGGCTCATTTACCCTTAAGAAAATGAAACAGATTATCTTCACACAGTTCTTTCTAGCCTTGTTGTTCTGTCTTTGGGCTTTACTTCCAATGCTAAAATATGCACATTATGTACTGACAGCATTTGATCTTGTAGAACCAGTTTATGTGCACTTTAACCATTGAATTTCTTGTTATATGAGTGTATAATCCACTCATTATTATTATTTGCTCTTTTCTGTATGTTGAATACAGGGATTTAGTATTAGGGCAGTAAATTCATTAAAAAAAAATCTCCAACCAACCAATTTATTTCCAGGCTTCAATATTATGTGGGCACAAGGTAAACCTAACGATTTCTACCCAAGAATCTGCTACACATGAGCTATCCTCAATGGTCCTCTCCTGAAGCACTTGATTAATCCCAGGCAGACTGTGATGGAAAATTCTGTGCTGGGATCCAGGGGTCACGCAAAGAAATGCATATGTGTCAACCAGGAAAAGTATCTTCTGCATTCCAGCAGCAAACTGTTTTGGAAATGTTGTCCCTCAGAGGGTTTCATGCCAGACCCAATTAAAGTCATGGCAATAAAAAGTGGGACGATGACACAAATGGCTACAAAGAACCATGAAGTGTGAGAACTACAAGAGATTAGACATGATCTAGTCTAACTCCATCACTCAAAATTGAGGAAACTGAGGCAATGGGTCAGTGGCATTAATAGGACTCTCTCCAGCTCTCCCAACTCTAGGTCCTGTTCTCGTCCTAATGTGCATTGTCTTCGTGGAATCCCAGAGTTGTACGGAGCAATGCATTCTGGCTGAGACTCAGATATGCTAGCATGTGGACTAGGCGCCCTCCTGTCCCGAGGCCATCTATGTGCACCAGGCTATTAAGGGTAAGTGTCATGGAATGTTTGTGAATACTTGGATAAGAATCTAGCTACATCCTTTTACTGCTATGGGGCCTAGGACCCTCATGGGAATGAACTTGAACTGTTTCCATAATTGAGGTCTAGACAAATGCAGACATTTCTGATAGATTGGGAGGTCCCAAGGGAATCTATTCTCCAAAGAGTGACAACCAGGCCACTGAAGGAAAAGTTGTAAGTGGGGAGAGTCTTCGGAGGGACAAACTTAGTATCATGGCCTGAGTGCAGGACAGGGAGCAGTTATTCTGGGTACAATCTGAGGCTGTCCTTAAAACACTCTCCATCTAGCTCCAACCAGCCTCCTGGGATGTCCATATGTCCAAAGCTGAAGAGAACTGCATAAAAACAAATATACAAAAGAAATCAATCTCTCAGAGGCGTCTGCATTTCTGACAAGAAAACGACCTCCACAGAGGGCTGGATGATGAAAGTGAAAGATTTCTGCCACTAGGGAGCCAAGCAGCTATGTCAAGGATGCCCTACAGGAGCTAGACATAAGAAGGGAACAGGTCTCCTCACCAGAAAAAGACTCAGAGTACAAAGATGGGCAGAGATGGGGAGAAGCTTCAATGAGACAGCAGCAGGAAGAAAACACTTACCAAGGAAGTGGAGGTTGAGAATAGGTGATCCACTTTGCCAAGGCATCCAGAGTCTAGCACAGCCAGAATGGCAGAGCAGTGCCGATGGCCTCGAGGTGACTAGAGCAAAGCCACGTGAGATGCACCATGTTAAGAAGAGTGGAACAGCAGCACTCTGTGAACATTAACCGTAAGGCCAACCTGGGAAGGCAGCGACATATTTAAATTAAGTCATAACACAGATCAGGGCAGGGCCGTAGCTGGAACAGATCAACTACAACATTGTAGGCTCTTTTCTCACTGTCATGTTCCATACACTTATTTACTTTCTTGATACTTAAATTAAGACAGTGAGTATTTATGGTGCAGGCTGGGTTCCCTGGGAGGAAGAAGACTTCGGAGACAGCAAGTTATATGCAAGACCTTTGTTTGGAGTCCTCTCGGGATCAAACCTATTGGAACAGATGAAAGCAACACTGAACACAGAGAGAAATTGGTCTGTAACAGTAAAATCCTCAGCTAATCCCATGGGGAGCTCTGAAACTGGAAGGCCCTACAGAATTGTCCCAAATTGGGGAAGGGGATGAGCCTTTATACTCTTGGATCAACCATGTGGATTACCTCAGGAAGGAAGTATCACCTTGTCTGACATTCAGCAGAGGACAGTCTCTGGTGAGGGGCTCTATTATAAGCCATCAGTTGCCAACTCCCAACAAGTTAGAGAATGAGTGTTTTGGTCCTCACAGAAGGATCTGGACAGCACACCACAGCATATACCACAATTAGTTACATAATTGAAGGGGCCAGTCTAAATTACATGTGCAACCCCACCAACTTTTTGAGGATTCCTAAAGCCATAGGAAAGAAGGTAATGTTGAGGTCCAACCATTTGAAAGATGAGCATAATTGATCAGCATATTTAAGGACAAATTTTTCAAGTAGTATCATCCAGAGTCTATAAACAAATGAGCACTTGGAGCATCCAGATTCCATTCAGACTGTGAAAGGTTAACGAAGTCATTCAGTCCAAACTTCACCCTCTAAAGCAGTGGTTCTCAACCTTCCTAATGCCGCAACCCTTTAATACAGTTCCTCATATTGTGGTGACCCCAACCAAAAATTATTTTCGTTGCTACTTCATAACTGTAATTTTGCTACTGTTATGAATCATAATGTAAATATCTGATATGCAGGATGTATTTTCATTGTTACACATTGAACATAATTAAAGCACAGTGATTCATCACAAAAACAATATGTAATTATATATGTGTTTTCCGATGGTCTTAGGCGACCCCTGTGAAAGGGTCGTTCAACCCCCAAAGGGGTTGCACCCACAGGTTGAGAACCGCTGCTCTAGAGACTACCTGTCTGGATGCCAGAAGAGCCCAACTGCTAGTTTCCTCACACCACTCAATAAAATCAAAAAATGTATTATGGATTTGTGGCCCTATGACTCACCTGTTCGCTACCTCAGAACTCTAGCTAATAATGGAACTTCTAACCAAATAGAGATCCAAATACCAGTTTCTTAATGGCCTGGAAAGCATTCAATGACCCTCAAAGCAGAAGTCCTGGGGAATATAGCTTGTAGCTGATGCAGGTTGAAGTCTTCACTACATATCTTGGAGCCCACACAGTCAGGTGTGTCACTGGGTGCTACAGAGTAGATCCAGGGGACCATACCCATCTGGATGAAGAGCCTGCATATCTGATTCATACAGTAATCACCAGCCTGTATAAAGGAAGAGCTTTATATGATGACCTATCCCTAGGAAAACATGGCCTCAAAAATGCCTCAGACTCTAACAAAGTTGACTAGTCTCTCCCAGAAGGAGGAATAAGTAAGAAGATTGAGAGAAAGGGGGTAAAAGTATTGGTAGAAATGTCTCTCTTTGTGCTAACATGGGTCATAGAATGGGAGAGATGAACCTTCTTCCCCAAACCACACAACAGTTGCTGGTTGAGCCTCTCTGTGATCATCTCCAGAATGAGAGGTGTACTGTTCCCCAGAAAACATATTCCATTTTTGAAACCCCTCATTGTTAAAATGGGGGTTGCATTCATTCATTCATTCGTTCATTAACTTATTCTGAACTAAAAACTGGTGCCATTCAAGTTCCACTCACTGGTTCTACTCTTGCTATCTAGGACATCCAGAAATACCTGTGTCCCTATACTACTACATCAAACTGACTGATTTTCCTTTCCACATGTTTTCTAAACACATAGGACAAAACCTTCACAACAATATTTATGCAATTATGCTGATAATATATGTGGTCCTAAAAATGCAGCTTTCTAGACCTCAACCTGCAGGCTGACTCAGAAGATCTAAGGAGGTGGCTAGGACTCTACACTGTTTAATGCAGTGGTTCTCAACCTGTGGGTCACGACCTCGTTGGCGGTCGAACGACCCTTTCACAGGGGTTGCCTAAGACCATCCTGCATATCAGATATTTACATTACGATTCATAACAGTAGCAACATTATGAAGTAGCAACGAAAATAATTTAATGGTTGAGTCACAACATGAGGAACTGTATTTAAAGGGCCAGAAGGTTGAGAACCACTGGATGGATACCCAGTTGTCCACAACTCCTGCATGTTTACCTCTGTTTCCATGGCATTTACTAGACCTGGAGGGTTCTGAAAAAATGTTTATTGAATGAATAAAAAATTAAACATGAAAAAATAAATGCAGAGATCTAAAGATAGTTATTGTTAACAAATTACCTCTAAGTTCTTTCCTTTTCGGAATGGATCCCATTTTCTTCCCAACAGACTATTCAGAATCCTGTCACTCTCCTCTAAAGCACTACCACAATCAATTTTCCTGCTAAAATGTGGTGCCCAAAGTCCAATTCATCCTCCACATGTGGTCGGTGCAAGGAACAATTACCTCCCTTGATGGGAACACAAGAATGCTTCAAACACAGGATGAGATTGCAATAAATTATTTCAGCAGCCAAATGACACTGTTGGCCTACATTGCACTTACATTCAACTAAAACTTTTAAAAACTACCCCCCATCTTGAACAGAAGCAGTTGATTTTTTTTTATTAATTGTAGTACAGTTCTGCTACCACTATTAATTTCATCATAGTACTTTCAGCTCATGGTTCCATTCTGTCTAAAGCCTTTTGAATCTTGATTCTATCATCCAATATATTAGCTGTTCCTCCCAGCTTTGTGTCAGCTTTGTGTAATAATAGGTTTTCTGGTTCTTTATCTCCAATTCAGTAATGACAGTGAGAGAGGGCCAGAGCCAGAGACCTGAAGAATACCATTACAGATCTTTCTTCAAATGACACAAACGGCTTAAAATTTTTTGAAGTGTGGCTACTGCACCAATTAGAAATCTGCCTACCTGTGCTTCATTCAAGTTTCCTCTTGTCAAGAAAGATATCATGAGAAAAACCTGATGGGCTAGAAAGAACTTAGGAGACTTGAGCGTATTCCAAGCTCTACCCGCCATAAACTAACTGTGTGACATTAGGGACTGTAGTCCATCTTTCTGGTCTTCCTTTTTCACTTACAAATGAAGAATCTGAGCTAGGTAACATCTAAGATCCCCACAATTCCTGGTATCTTGATGACATAGGAAGACTTTCAACACTAGTAATCCTCAGAGAGTGAAAGAAATTGCTTTAACATGACTTGATTCTAGTTAATGTCTACTGGCTCCCAGTAAAAAGAGCATACTTTTCTAAGTTCCTAAAACTCTTTGCCTAATAATCTATTATAAAATGTTGCTGTCTTCTCTCCCTTCACAGGAAAATGGAAATCAGGAGACTCTGATACTAGACTGAGGTATAGAATTCTGGGAGCAGGCATAGGGTTAGGACACCACTTCCCTGCCAAGCCTGGAACATGGTCATGGACAGATCCAGCCTGAACAATTGTGTGAATGGACATCCAAATTTCCCATCTGTAATGTCTGAAATCTATACTTTCCATTATAAAAGTTAAGATGTTTGCCTCCCTCAGATTTTTAGCAACCCTTTGCTTTGCCATTTTCTCCTCAAAGATCATTAGTGTCAGCTCCTTGAATATATTTCCAAGTTTATGATTTACTGCCCCTTAATCTAAAATCCTGAATATATTTAAAGCAGTTAGATGACCTCTTGTTTCACTTACTCATCTTAGTTCTTTATTCTGCCTTTCAGTTTTTTAATTCCTTTTTCTTTGATAGAGAATAATGAGGAAAATACCAGTTAGGTAGGTCTATATTATCTTCAACAACTGTTAACATTGCCTCATCTACCTTTAAATAATGAAACAGTCTTTTAACATTTTCCTTGCTCCCAAATTCCATTTTTTTCCATCTTCATTTTACCCCTCCCCCCCCCCTTTTTTTTTTTAGTCTTTTGGGATATGATAATCTTGTTTGGTAACTTTTAAATGTACATATAAGAAAAAAGACTGAACCTTTATAAAAGCCAAGTTGAAAAGCAGAGGAGCTGTTTTTCAGAAAAGAGGAACTCTAATGCGAATTAGAATCAAGTAGCTGTTTGAGAATTTCCAAGTCCTCAGAGAAGCACCCGGGAGATTAAATAAGAGAGTCTCTGAACTTCTTTATTGGGCAGACCAATAAAGAAATGTGGCTACATGAAATGAAATTTATTTAGTGCTCATAGAATAATAGGCATTTAAAAAGTAATTAAGGACTTTCTTCTGAAAAACCAATTTAATGTTTTATTGTATCTTTGCTCTGAGAATTTTTTATTTATGAAAACTAAAAAATTAATCAAATTATGTATTCTTGTTTTTCAATAAAGTTACCTAATATAAAAAATTTTAATTTAAAAAGATACCTTAATATAAAATGAAAACCACAGGATAGCACAATCTAGTGTTATATCCCTGACTCTGTTTCTCATAGCTAAAGAAGTTCTACACAGAGTTCAGTCTACCTTCAATGAGCTCCATCAGTGACCTACTATAACTATGCAAAAGATAGGCATACTTTCTAAAAGAAGTTCATTTTCTAAGAGAGTCCAGCCCCCTTTAAGTTATTTAGTTATAATACAGGATTCAAATTTGATAACCAAAAGATTAGGTACCAACGAAACTAAAAGAAAACACCACAACTTAGAAAGATTTTGGTGGTTGTTTTTTTTTTTTTTTCTTACTTTCTTCTCCCTCTTGCCACACCATGACTGCAGGGATCTAAAGGAGAGTCTAGGTGAGACAGTTTCCCATTCTGATCCCAAATGCCAGAAATTAAAGAGTTTCAGTATAATATTAGATATTTTAACTTTTAAAGTGACCCAAGTTCATTTTTCTGGAGCATGTAGCTGTGCAGAAAGTTTAGGATTATATTTTCTTTTAAGCCCTTCAGAATTTAAATTTGTTCCCCTCACACAGGAGAACAGAAAAGAAGACACAGCCACAGAGAAGGCCAGGTGAAGACAGAGGCAGAGATAGGAGTCATGCACTCACAAACCAAGGAACACCTTGAAGCCATCAGAAGCTGGAAGAACAACAAAGGATTCTTCTCTAGAGCCTTCAGAAAAGGCACTACCCTCCAGACACCTGGATTTTAGACAACCGTCTTTTAACTATAAGAACATACATTTCTGTTGACTTAAACCACCAAGTTTGGGATAATGTTTTTGTAATAGCCACATGAAGCCACTACAGCAGTTTATTAGAATAACAAGAATTAGGCAAGTTTCAAAGACTCAAGTTTCCTTTTCCTTTCTACCCAGTACTATTCCCTTCCTCCATCTGCAAGGCCAGCAGTGCCCAGTCAAATCTTTCTCACCTTACATCAATCTAACTGTTTCCATCATTACCTCTCCTTCTCTGGTCCTTCTATGCTGGGGTCCAGGGGGTCCAGGGGTTCCCAAAGGTGTGGACGGAGTTGGCGAAGAATGTTTTACACGGAGACAGTGTTCAGAGCTCTCTAGCTTTCCTTAGTCTCCGTGGATCTTCCTGTGCCTGGCTGAGGCTACAGAGAGAGATCCCAAGGCAAGCTGAGCCTTTATTTTATAGGGGGAGGTAAACAAGGTAGTGGTTTCTATAGTTACACAGTTCTTGTGAGTTTCACTTGTTTTGACCATAGTTACACTTCCTGCACTTCCTCAGCCCATTAGCTTCCCAGATAAGATCTAGAGAGCCTCATAAGGTCAAGCCTAATTATGCTAAGAGGACTGTGCCCTCTAACCTGGGAATTGTTTGTGACTTTGCCCACAGGTCAGTCTGAGGCTTAACCCTATATCAGCTCCCCACACTTCTACATCCCTCTTTTGCTTATAGGTACTCTTATGATTACATTGGACCCATCCAGATAATTCATTATAACCTCCCTATCTCAGGATCTGTAACTTAATTACATCTGCAAAGCACCTTTTACCATGTAAGCCAGTGGTTCTCAACCTTCCTAATGCCGCGACCCTTTAACAGTTCTTCATGTTGTGGTGACCCCCAATTTCATTGTTACAAATTGAACATAATTAAAGCATAATGATTAATCACAAAAACAATATGTAATTATATATGTGTTTTCCGATGGTCTTAGGCGACCCCTGTGAAAGGTTGAGAACCGCTGATGTAAGGTAACATATTCACAGGTTCCAGGGATTAGAATGGGAATATCTTGGGGGGAGGGAAGGCATTATTCTGCCTACTGCACATAAATAAAAACATGTTCATGAATAAATCTGCCATAAAATTAGATAATAAGAATTGCCACAAGCCACAAAATCAAAAACAAGAGAGAAAGAGAACCAACAAGTACAAGGCCGGCATGGCATCAGCATCTACACAGAGAAAGCAGAGGAAAATACCAGGTGTCCCATGTACCTGAAACATCAGAACTCCAAAATCCCCAATAGAGACTCACTAAAAAAGGCAATGGGCCAATTTGAGATCAGTAGCTGAGCTGAGAGATTTTCAATGTTCTAGGTGAGTGCAAGAAGTGCAGTGAAGTATGAAGAGGCTGGATCAGTCTAAACTACATGAAATCTTGAAATTAACATTAAGATACTCATCTGTGATAAAGCCCAACAGTAAGGAGAAATCCCTAAGAGTCCATACAAATAGAACAATACAGGAGCAAAAGGGGCGAGTGTGTAGAGGAAGACAAAAATCTGAGTGCATTTATCAACCAGTATGAAAATTATACAAGAGAAAGCTCACTGAATTGGAAAAGCTATCATGGTCCATTCCACCATCCTAAAAACATAGAAAAACTCATTTCATTTAAAATGAGGCACAGCCTTAGCCAGTTTGGCTCAGAGGATAAGTCGGCCTGTGGACTAAAGGGTCCCGGGTACGATTCTGGTCAAGAGCACGTGTCTTGATTGCAGGCTCCTCCCCAGCCTGGACCCTGGTCAGGGCTCATGCAGGAGGCAACCAATCGATGTGTTTCTCTCACACTGATGTTTCTCTCTGTCTTTCCCTCTCTCATCCACTCTCACTAAAAAAAAAAAATCAATGGAAAAATATCCTCTGGTGAGGATTAACAAAAAAATAAATAAATAAAATGAGGCACAAAGATCATGATCAAATACCATAAAAAGTTATGTTTTAAAAAGGAAATAAATAGCAGAATAACATTCTTTTAGACCAAAAGCATACAAAAAGTCATGTCTACAAAACAGATGAAAACTATAACCTAATATTTCAAAATGAGCCAAAAATCAATTAAAATGATGGAAGTATTAAAATAACAACACATCATAATTAGAATTCTTAGAAAGAGAATATATAACTGAAAAATAATTATAAGTAAAAGAATATAATTCCTTAGAAAAGAGAATATGTAACTAAAAAGGAATTATAAATAAAATAGGTAATTTTAGGAATTATTAATAAATGATAAGGAACAAATGAATAAAAAATCAATAACATATTAAGGTAAACAAAAGGTGAAAAGAATAAAATTTTTAAACAGGTTAGACATTTCAATGCCAGCCAAGATGGAATAACAGGTTAAATTTACCATCTAGTACAGCCATGGGCAAACTACGGCCCGCGGGCCGGATCCGGCCCGCTTGAAATGAATAAAACTAAAAAAAAAAAAAAAAAGATCGTACCCTTTTATGTAATGATGTTTACTTTGAATTTATATTAGTTCACACAAACACTCCATCCATGCTTTTGTTCCGGCCCTCCGGTCCAGTTTAAGAACCCATTGTGGCCCTCGAGTCAAAAAGTTTGCCCACCCCTGAAGTATGTAAAAAGGGGGGAGGGGAGGAATGCTCAATTTATTTCTTAAAGACAGTTTCCAGGCCACAGTGAATGTTGGAGGACCCAAGAAGATCCCAGAATTAGGTAAATAGATGGAGATAGAGCTGAAAATCTTGGGAGGCTAAGGCAACCAGAGCTTACAGGGAAGAGTTCTAGGCAGGAGTAGGGGAGATTAATTTGGAGATCTACAGAGGGTCTCCCTTGAGTTTTCATCTGAATATTGATCAACCCATTCATGTAAGAATACTACCCAAGCAGGGAAAGAGCCACCAAAAAGGATTAGAGAAACAGTTCTTGACGTCTTGGAAAAAGTTCTTGGAGGAAGTGCCAGCAAAGGAGTTTTGTTACAGTGTCAGGGAAAAACTAACACTAGACTAAATTTTGTTTCCAACTCCCCAGAAATTAACCTTAAAATCAGGACCATAAAGGATGAGACTATTTCCAAGAAATTAAATGATACCACAGAACAAGAATAAATAATATTTATAACAGTACAAAAATATCCAGCACCCAACAAGGTAAAATTTACCATGCCTGCCATGCAATCAATATTACCAGCCATAAAAAGAAAGAGGAAAGTATGACCCATAGTAAGGGAAAAAGTCAAGCAAACTGATCCAGCAAAAACATAGATATGATGAGATTAAAAGTATTATTATCGAGTGGTGTATCACAATCAGACTAAACTGCCTAGAGAACTCCAGCCCACATGGCTCACTGGTAAAATCTACCAAACATTAACTAAGAAATAATACCAATTTTATACAAACTCTTCCAGAAAACTGAAGAGGAGAGAATACTTCCCAATTTATTCTGCTAGGCCCAGATTACCCTGATTCCAAACATAGACAAGGACATTACAAGAAAAGTAAATCACAGACAAATATTAATTATGAACATAGATGCACAAATTCTAAACAAAAGTTTAGCAAGTTGAATTTTACAATATATAAAAAGGATATCACAGCATAATCCAGAATGTAAGGAACATTTTAAAATCAATCAATATAACATCATATGAATACTCTAAAATACAAAAACCATATAGCATCTCAATTGAAGCAGAAAATGTATTTAATGAAAACCAAAATCCATTCCTGATAAAAATTCTCAGAAAACTTAAAATAAAAGGAAATTTTCTCAACCAGATAAAGGGCATCTGTGAAAACCCTAAAGCTAACATAATACTTAATAGTAAAAACTACATGGGTTCTCCTTAAGATTAGGAACAAGACAATGATATACATTCTATCTTCTATTTAACATTGTACTGGGAGTTCTGGCCACTACAATTAGACAAGAAAAAGAAATAGAACATATCTATATTGAAAAGGAAAAGGTCAAAAGCATTTATTCACAGACTATTACAATAAAATGCAAACCTTACTATAGACATTTACAAATATTGTAAAACTGAATAAAACATATATATAAAAGAGATATTTTTAAATAGACCACACTGTAAAATATTATTTATATAAAAGACATAAAATAATTACCTATACGTAAAGAATATTGTAGAGTAGACAGGGAAATTCAGGACTTCTCTGAGTAGCTGCTTTATAGACTGACTTTGGACTCATGTACATATTTTACATGGCTGTAAAAAAATTTTTTAATCATTCCCAAAAAATGTTTTTTTTTAAAAAAAAAGAAAGTAAAGAATCTAAATATGAATCCAGCTGGTCATATAACCACATAGAGAGGCACTTCAAAAATAGCCTCCAAATCATACTGTTGGTGGAAGGACTGGTATTATTATTATTATGAAGAAACAGTTGTGTGTGCATTGTGGGATAAGACAAATGAGTAGGTGACAGTCTATCATTCCTGTTGCAAACCAAGATTCTCAGAATAGAGGAAAATTTGGATTTCCTACAGCCACATAACAATGTCAAAGAAATTCAAAGAGTGGAGAGTCTAGAAAACTTGGGAAGAGTACGTTACATTTGCCTTCAAGGTAAATGTGAGTTTACTATCTTTGGAAGTTGTCTAGGAATAATGGTAAGAAATGTGATCAAGTTAAAAACAGCACAGTAAAGGAAGAATCAAGTACGCTGCATTCAAGCCCTGTATCTGTTACGGCCAACTCTGAACTAAAGGTTGTGAACTGGATAATCTTTAAGGTCTCTTGACATTTTCAAACTCTGTCATAGTCCCAGCAAGCATATGAAAATGCTAGCAGCCTACTGTTTCAGTTCAGTAGTTTCATTACTCAATAGGCTGACTCATCAGCAAATATCCAATCTCTCTTAAAAGGTGTATAGTTTATATACAAAAAAATTAATGATATCCTATGCCTCCCCAACCAGACCATAGCAGAACATTGGCACCAATATATTTATCTGGAAGGAAAAGTAAAAGAGACTATATCATTAGAGAGGATAACTACAATAAAAATCTCAGGATTGCAAAGCTAGAAAAATACCAATTTACCACAAGGGTCCACAAATTGAAGGCCACATTTGCCAGACATGGAATTCCTAAAAGGATTATCTCTGATGATGAGACACAGTCGTCCTCAAAGGAATTTCCACATTTTGCCAAAACAAGAGTTTTGAACACTTCACGGTCAGTCCACATTACCACAGAGCCAAGCCCTTTGCAAGGGGTTAGTGGTGAAAATCTGAAAGAATGAAACTCTAAAACACATTGGCTCACAGTAAGACTAATGATAAAGGCCTCTGCCTCAGACTATTTGGAGCAAGGAACGCACTGTGGGCAACTTCCAATTCCTTTCCCCAGTTATTAGAGTCTCAGCATCTCTCCTCAGCACTATTGTCTATGCATGGAATGTGAAGGCTTATGGCACTGAGTCTACCCCTCACAAAAATATTGTAAAATGGAATAAAAACAGATACAATAAACAACTCATGCCACCAGGCCCTGCTCTAGCTTTTCAGTCTGTGAAATCCTATTCCTTGGACGTTCTGGTTGACATTAGAGGTATTCTTGCTGATGATGGTTTAGATGACACCATAGTCTCATGGGGAACATTCTAGAAAAGATCAATGTTTTACTTAGCATAGCAAGTATGACTTGAGAATTTAATAAGGACGTAGACCTGGGCTAATGAAGTACAATCCAGCCTTAGTCAAGGCTTTTTCAGTGAAAAGCAACGGAAGTCACTCAAGCTATCTTTAAAAATGAGAATGTGAGGTTCCAGTCAAGATGGTGGAATAAGAGGACACTGAACTCACCTCCTCCCATGACCACATCAAAATTACAATGAAATCATAGAACAATCACCTGGATGACAAGCTGAACAAAAGTCATATAACTAAGGATATCAAGAAGAAATCATGTTGAGACTGGTAGGGGTGGCAGAGATGCAAAACAGGCTAGCAACGCACCCATGTGTGGCAGCTATAGATCCTGAGAATATCTCAGCTGCAAAGGTCCCCCATAAGGAGCGAGGCATCTCAGCCCCATGCCAGGATCCCCAGTCCAGAACACCAGTGCCGAAAAGAGGAGACACATAACAGCCAGCTGAGAAAATCAGCAAGGATTCCATCCATCCTGATGAGACAAAAGGCTGCTGGAAACCCAGGTGTCCTCTTAAAAGGCCAACACACAAACTCTTGCTCACAGGCCCTCACCGTAGGCACTGTCAGAGGGACAGTGGTTCAAGAGACATCAGAAATATACAGGGAGAAACTGAGTTTTGTGGCTATGAGGGAAGGGCTGGAAGGACTGTCGCCATTATCCCTGTGTTAAGCCTTTCTCCCCACTTGACCAAATTACGGCATCTTTCCTGTGCTGAGCCATACCCTGACACAGCCAAATCCGAATCTGCATTAGCCTGTTGAACTGCACTAGCTCCATCCTGAGGATTCCATGAGAGCCCATACATCAAAGCCTCTGACCAACAACCAACAAGAATCTGAGACCCTCTGTCCAACAGCCCATGAAGAACTGAATCCTACCAACAACCATGTGAGTGAACATGGAAGCAGATCCTACCTCAGTCCAGCCTTCAGATGAGACCACAGCCCTGGCCAATCAAGGTATAAGCACTTTGTAGTCTTGTGAGAGATAATGAAGTAGAACACATCTAAACCACTCCTAGATTTCTGACCCACAGAAATCATAATGTAATCAACCTTTCTTGCTTAAAACTTAACTTGGAGGTGATCTGTCATGCAGCAATAAATTACTAATGCACTAGCCTAGCCCTGCAGCCCTGCACCTATTACTCTGGCACCACCAACTGCTAGATGTCCCAGTGTCTGATTTCCAAGTTCCCAGGAGAAAGGTTCCAACTGGCCCACATTGGCTTGGGTATCCATCACTGGTACAAAGAGCTATGGCCATGAAGGGAACAAAGTTCTTTAAAAGAATTACAACTGATCTCCTGTGAGTAGTTCAGTTCTCAGAGTAGAGTAAGTAGGCCAGACAAAAAGTCTTTTTAAAAGGAGATACACGCCCTGGCTGGTTTGGCTCAGTGGATAGAGCGTCGGCCTGCGGACTGAAGGGTCCTGGGTTTGATTCCGGTCAAGGGCACATGCCTGGGTTTCGGGCTCAATCCCCAGTGGGGGGCGTGCAGGAGGCAGCCAATCAATGATTCTCTCTCATCATTGCTATTTCTATCTCTTTCTCCCTCTCCCTTCCTCTCTGAAATCAATAAAAAAATATTTTTTTAAAAAAAAGGAGATACACATGTAGTTTTGAATTTACAAAGACTACCCAGGGAAATAAATGATTAAGTATGGACCCCATGTTTCTATCACCTAAAATCTAGGGCCTGTGCCTAGTGTGACTCTAATACAACCAGGAAGTTCTGTTACTAGAATTATTCTGTTTGTGAGGTGTGTTTTTTAATCCATTAAGCTAGTTGTTGAGCAGAGTTCTGAGAAAACAATCAATTGATTGATTCCATTTGTTGACACAACAAGGAAAGGAGGCAAGCAGGTGTCATACTAACAAATAAATGCTCCTCTTTGATGGAAGGCAAAGAAAACCTCTCTAGTCCTCTATAGGACACAACTACTCCAATGAATACACTTAAACATGGCATCGATTTATAACTGAGCAAAGAAAAGAATGTGGAAGGAGAATTATTAATGGCTAAAGATCTCCATGAAAATATGAACATCATGGTTGGATTAAATCAGGAAAAGAGCTTCTTGTTTCTCTCCCTCATAGTAAGGTTTTCTGATTGCTAGAGAGCATATATTACCAAGAATGCTGATCCCAGGGAGTAAAAAAGATTAGAAGAAAAATAGCAAAGGTAAGGACTGACAGGACAAAGAGGTAATAGAAGAAAACCTAGAAATAGATTGGAAATGGGCTTTTAAGTCAAGAAGCAATAAAGAATTTAACTTGATTATTTATAGCACTAATTTATACTCAGGATTTTGAAAGTGAAATTTAAAAATTAGAGAAAGAAGTTCAAAGATTAGTGCTCCTAATCTGTCACCAAGTTAAACTGAAAATCTACTGAAGATTCCTTGGCTTTGTAGCACCAGTACTTAACAGCTGGTATTTACTTAGTCCTAGCCAAGTCTTAAGCACTGCTGTAAGCACCTTTGGTACATAACACCACTTAATTCTCACAACAATCATGTAATGTGAACACTATGAAGGTCTCCATTCAGTACATAAGGAAACTCATCTAAAGCTGACAGAGATTTACAAAACTTACCTAAGGATGCACAGCTAGAAAATGAAAAAGTTTCAATTTGAATTAACTTCAAAGTCCATAGCCAATCTATTATTAGTCTCCCATGATATTTCATTTACTGAGCACTTATATGCTATCATTGTGCTGAGAGCTTTGCTTATGTTATTTCATTAGATTATCACAACAGCCTATATGGTAACTTTAATGATCCTATTTTACAAAACAAGAACCTTAGTAAATGCCCTGATCACCAAAATGTCCACTGACCCTCCAGCTAAAATCAGCCACTATTTAAGGCACTAGCAGGTACAAAGTGAATACTTTATAAGAATAAGCTTTGTAAACAATGTGTTTTATGATATCCATAATTGATGGACAAATATCATACAGGGAACCCCTAGTGGCATGGGATATTGAACTCATGGTAAACTATTTCTCTTTCCCTCATTTTAGAGGTGAAAGAGGGCCCCTTCTTAATGTGTACCCACTTACATAGCCCCACACAGAAGCCAATGACTGTTTCAGGCATAAGCAAGACAGATGTGGCTGCTGGGGTGGGGTGGAAGATAACCAGCATACAGACTGTTGTGCTTATGTTGTTCTGTGTTGACATCTGATATGGCTATTCTTGTCTGTGTTTACACGTCCCAGTCATCTGATTCAACCAGACAGGGTTTTATTAATATTATTGATGGTTGCCATAACAACAAGCATGTGAATATACTTTAGCTATGAAATTGTGACAAGTATTTGGTTGATCACAGTCCATAAATTATATCAGAGGGATGATCCCCAGCGGTGAAGGGAGATGGAGTAGGGCATCACCGGATGAACACTTGCTTTGATCTTTTCAGGGAAATTTACATAGTAATTTCTCCTGAAAAAGTTTATTTCCAGGGCCTTCCTCTGGAAATTTGGAGTTGTTTGCCCCTTGGAGAAAAGCCAGCAACTCAACCACAGACTCTTCCTAGGCCATAAATAGCATTCTGAGTTTGCACCCTCCATTTCCATTACTCTCCCTCTCCTGGCCTTCTCAGATCCTTCGGTATTCAGGACATGAATGGAACAAATTCAGATACTAGAAATTGGATGATTTTCCTTTGCTGCTTTCAGCTCTGGCTTCTTAGGAGACATTCCTTTGGACTGGAGATACTTGCTAAAATTTATATTGAATATTTTGATGGGAGAGGAGAAGGGGCAAGATGGTGGGTATGGAAGACATGTAAAACCATCCCTGCCATTGAGGAATATGTGGTCCTGTTCAAGGGGTAGGTGACTCAAGGGGTTCCCGAGTTGTGAGACTTTTAGTTTTATGACCAGTAAAGTCCAGGGCAAACTAGGATGAGTTAGTCACTCTATGAAGTGAATCTGGGAAATTCACTTTACCTACATAGACTTCGTTTCTCTCAACTCCAAAAATAAATTTAAAATTCTAACTCCTTTGCTTTAATTCACAGTAACCCTCATTCAATGGCAAAAAAAAAGGTATGAAATCTTTAAAAAGGAGTACAGAGATGCTAGCCATGTCTGATTGTAGAGCACTGACTCTAGAAAGACAGGGAATTGGGTCTCTCCAATGGAACACCTCAATGTCCATGACCTCAAAAAGCATAGCTTCTCCCTGTGGTGCACCTGGTGTCTTTGAGGCAATGGAGTACTATTTAACAAACTGACTCCCTGAAGCTGTCTAAAGATGTAGTGTACACACTGGAAAAATCTGGTTCAACCAATATTGAACAACCGATCTTAAAACTCCCAACATACAGCTGCAGGTTTAGGATGAATGAGACATGATCAGTAAAATATGTTGATTGCAAGGGCTTACAACTTAAACACAGCAAAGAAGGTACCAGACTGAGGTGTTCCATTTAATGTACTTGCTCAGAAGGGGGTGAAAGAGGGCAAGAGGAACAGACTATAAAGTCATCCTACAGTGATTTCATATCACCATCCCTCTTCCAGTGAGAAGAGCACAGTCATTGGCATTAGAATAATCCATTATTCATTTCTTTCTAGAGAAATAGGAGTGCTATGAGAATTACAGGTTGGTGCAGGGTAGGGGGTACTCAAAGCCTACCCCTTCCCCAATTTAAAACATAGTTGGCAACAGAAAATGTGATAAGCAGGTAGACAGACATGAGCAGAGCAAGGACCATGGGCCAGGTACAGAAGGTCACCAGGGCAAAAAACACTGAGTGCCTAGCAACAGGCAAAACTGGAAAACAAGAACCTCTAGCATATTGCTGGTCATGCAGTTTAGACCCTCTAACTTTTCAAACCGCTAGTCATGCAGTCTGAACCCTCCCCTGAACTTTCTGCCCCTGGCATGTCACTAGTCACGTGGTAGACCTCCTTAGAGGGCCATAGGGTGGTTTTATGTGACTCCCATGCAGGCCCTTGCACAACCACTTAAGCATTAACCTGTAGGGATAGCATCTAGGCCTACGTTGTGTTTCAACTCCAGGACCAGAGAAGCAGCAAAACCAGACAAGCAATGCCGCAGCTGACATCAGGACCAGCAGCACTGACTAATGACCCCCTACCTTGGCACTGACCAGTTAGTGGAGGCCATGATCCTGACAGAACGCACCTGGAAAGCTGATAAATATTCTATTGAGATACTTCCCTGGGACCTTCTCACCTTTAAAAGCCCTTAGGACCGAGTACCTAGAGTTTAACAGCTCCCTTTCCCAGCCTCTTTCCCACAGGCACATTTTCTTTGCTTCTCTCTTTTTCCTAAGTCCAAGGGCCCTTCTTTTGCCTTGGTAACGAGCTTCATGAGCCCATTCCTTCTACAGCTTACTTCTTCTACTTCTGTGACTATCTAAATAAGCTTTCTTTTATAGTTTGAGTCTTGGCTCTGAAATCTTCCTTAGCCAGAACTCGAGTACTGACAGGTTGCTGAACTGACGTCCAGTCTGACTCCACCACCTAACACCTGGTGCCATTTTTGTTCTTGCCACCAACAGAAGGAGCAGACAGTCTTCTCCTCCAGGATAGTAGCAAGGACAACACTATCCACCCACTTTGACTCAGCTCAGCCAATAAAGAAAAAGAGACTCCACCCAAAACATTGTCAGAGCAGTGCGTGAATGAGGCTGAGGAGACAGCTATGAGGCTATGAGGCCACACAGATGATCCATCACTTTCCTTTCTGTGCCCAGGAAGGTTTGGTGCATGTTAGGGCTTGAATTGTGTCCCCTCAAAAAAGATATGTTGAAGTCTAAACCCCAGGTACCTGTGAATGTGACCTTATTTGGAAATAAGGTCTTTTTAGATGAATCAAGTTAAGATGAGGTCATCATGAATTAGGGTGGGCCCTCATCTAATGACTGGTGTCCTTATAAGAAGAGGAAATTTGGAAACAGAGACACACAAGAACAACATGTGATGACAAACACAGAGATTAGAGTGATGCATCTGCAAGCCAAGGAATGCCAAGAATTACTGGCAGCTGCTGGAAGCTAAGAGAAAGGCATGGAACAGATTCTCCCTCAGACGGAACCTCTCTGAAACCTTGATTTTGGAATTTTGGCCTCCCAAACTGTGAGAGAATAAATTTCTGTTGTATTAAGCCACCCAGTTTGTAGCAGTTTGTTATGGCAACCCTAGGACTTCAATACAAAGGTCAAGGGTCTATTCCTGACAGAAGAGTCAAGTAGGACTGCTAGAAACTGAAATTCTTGCCTAAATTACTGTATTCACCTCATTGCATCTTGCTCGCCTTCCTTCCACCCTCCACACTTATGCTAGAGACATAACACTAAAATTCAAATCCTTCAGTGACCACAACCCACCACCCCCCACTTTGCACAAGATAAAAGCAGACCTCACTCATTGGACTTATAGTCCCTTAAAACTATCCTTCTTTTTCATGCCTCAGTGATTTCATACAGATGTGTTCTTGGTCAGCGTAAAGACTCAACTCAAAGATCACCTCCATAGGAAGCCTTCCTTCACCTCTGTAGGTGAAGAATATGTCTTATCTGTATTCTGTCACAGAGCTTCAAAAACCCTTGGAATTTCCTGAGTGATAGGAGTGTCTTTGTCTTGCTGAGGCAATGGAGTACTATTGCTTATCATTTGGGAGAGTTGTAATATTAAATATTTAGATAGATATTTAGATAGATAATAATCTATCCTTAATGTGACTCATGATGAGCCCCTAGATAGCTTCGGGATGGGGGCAGGTTCACCAGAAAAGGGTTGGGACTTTCAGTCACCAGACCTCCAGGGAGAGGTGTAGGACTGGAGATTAAGTCCAGTCACACAGCCAATGACTTAATTAATCTTAACTATATAATAAAAACCCCAATTAAAATGCTGGTCACCCAAGCTCATGGAGCTTCCTGGTTGGTAAACACATTGATGTACTGGGAGGATGATGCACCCTAAATCCACTGGGACAGGTGTGGAAACTCTGAGCTCCCTCCCAGAACTCATCCTACTTGTACCCTTTATAATAAAACTGGAATCATAAGTATAGCACTTTCATGAGTTCTGTGAGTTGTTCTAGCATATTATCTAACCTGAAGGGCTTGAAAGCCCCGAATTTATAGCCAGTCGGTCATAAGATCAGGTGACCTGGGTCCCCAAAGAACAGCTAGCATCTAAAGTAAGGATAGTACTGTAGAGGATCTACCCTTTAATTTGTGCTCCCACACTAACTCCAACTGGTTAGCATCTAAATTGTATTATAATACACCTAGTTGGATTTTGAAAGAGAACAACCCCCTAGTCCTTCTCTCTACCTCATCTCTAGCTGGTACTAGAGGCTGTGTTGTTTTGCATACCTATGAGGAATCCACCTCCATAATCAATCCATGATGTTTGAGTGGGCTAATCCCATTTCTTTAGCTCCATAGTAATCACTGACCCAGACCTGGCCAATAAGAGCATACCATTTCCTTTGGTTGCTTTTTGATGGGCTTGTGATCCAAGTTGGCACAATGAGATTAGCTTGACAGAAAAGGACCCTCATTCCATTAGGGTTGCTAAGCAGATAATATGCAAGACCACAGCTGCCTCATCCATCCTTGGCACCATTTGCAGAGAATCTGCCTGAGATTGATGTCAACAGAAAAGAAAGAAGAGCTGAGAGATAACTGTCCTGATAGAGTTTTGAAGACTCTGAAGACTCTGTCCTCATAGTGTTTGAAAGCAGAAATACTTCTTGGACTTCCTAGTCATGTTAAGCAGTGAATTCTTTAAATCAAGCTGATTTGAGTGAAGGTTTCTGTCACTTGCAACCAAAAGAATCTTAACAGTAATCTATCCTTCCAAATGGCTCTCATTTCTACCATCACACTCACTATAACTACTGGTTTGCTTGCCTAGCTCGGGAGATATGTCTTATTTGTCTGTAGTGTCTGAAACATCTACCTCAATGCCTAGAACAGCAGTGATAACTACCTCTAATAGTAGAACCAATCACTTCTTTTAACGTATTCACTTCCTCCCTCCTGTTATCTCTTTCTTCCTTTCACCTTCACCCCCAGCAGAGTCTTACTCACAGGGCAATGGGGGAGGAGAGTGGGGAAGGCACCAGCCACAAATGGAAAAAAATGAATTGTTCTTTCTTTCCAGCTGTGTAAGTATGGTTCTCTTATCTCTCTCTAGCCTCACTTTTCTCATTTGTAAAGTAACAATATCTGAAGACCCTTTAAGAATCACCTAGGAATCTTTTTAAAATCCTGATTTCTGGGCCTCATCCTCCGGAAATTCTGTTTCTTTGTTACTAATGTTGTGGCCTCACCCCATAACAAACAAACAGAATTTCCAGAGGATGAGGCCCAGAAATCAGGATTTTAAAGATTCCCAGGTGGTTCTAATGTGCAGCCAAGGTTGAGAACCACTGCTTTAAGGGAAAACCTTAAACTTTCAACGACTCTAATACCTGCTAAATTATTAATTGGTAATTAAGCCAGTGGCTATTTAGGACTAAGCTATGAGCTTTCCCTGGAACAGCTGCATTCTAACAGATCATTCCTGAAGACTGAAAAACCTTAAATGATTAAAATAGAAATGAAAGGAAATGTTTCTGAAATCATCCTCACCAGATTACAAAGTTGGAATGATAAGCAATAGAGAGAAATATGTGCTAGGTGTGCCCAGCTCAGTGGCCCCATACATCACATCTTCCATGGCATTTGCTACTGAAACCATCCTTGGAAAGATATAGAACAGGACTAACTGCAAAAGATGGAATCTTATCAAGTCTCTTCAATATGTGTACTACCCCACTCCCCACTCAAATCATCAGAACTAAACCATAAACCAGAATTTGCCCAAAACCCCACTGGTTGGATAAGTGGCTGATTCCATGGTATTGACACTGTGGCCCCAAGCTCAAAAGGAAAACATCTGTTACAAGAGAAAGATGGGGGATCCAATGAAGAAAACAAGCCAAACTATGCCTCTCCACTCTTACCAAATAGGAATAAGAGCTAGACCCACTGTCCACTTAGGACACTGTCACAGGTCTCTAGCTTCTTATGGACAACAGTGTCTTTTTTTCTGGAGGGTATGACTGGAATGTCTTTATTTTAAGCCAAATTCACCTAAAGGGTAAAGCTATAGAAGAATTTAAAGAAAATAACTATTAAAAGGGGCATATGTACTGAATCTGGTGTTCCCCACCCCTACCTGCCCACCCAGGCAGGGTCCTGACAGGACATTAAGAAAGTGAGCTTCAACTGGATGAAGTCCACTTTCCAACCAAACTCAGAGACCATGCCTAGAAAAGGAGAAGCAAGTGGAGGCACAGAGTGTGATCTCAATCATTCAGACTTTGGATTACTCCCACTGCCCTCCTATGGGTTGACAGAGGGTGGCTATTGAAAGGGGGAGAAGGAAATAGAAAGGAAAGGAGATGTTTCTGAAATCATCCTCACCAGATTACTATAAAATTTTTACTTTCTTTCTAAATAGGCAATAAATGACACTACAACAAGATTCCCAGGGATAGCTATAAGGTACAGGTCAAATACAGGACTGCTCATGAAAAAAATGACTTTTTTAAACTCCAGGAAGAAACGTCTATCCCCACTCCCCCCCAAAAACCTTCCCCACCCAGGCCCACTGGATGCTACTCCATGTCTCTTTAAATCATCAATTCCTTGGTTTAAGATCTTAATTTCTGTTATAATGCATGTACTTCTAGGAAGATCACATTTTAAGTCAATATGAGCTACTTTAACCTGAAAGTAAATAGGTTCCTATTCTCTACAGAAGTGACAGTGGAAAGTGAGGGGATCCAGGAAGGAAAGCGAGGAAGGAGGGATAGACAGTGACCATGAATGAACAATGGCACACAAGAGAAAGGGAATGCTGACATTACTGTCTTCATAACTTTGCAAAAAAAGTTGTCTTGGTAAGGTGAAATAAAAATTCAGAAATATGACCCTTTAAGAGTTTATACAATGAGCACCTAGAAACCAGCTAAGAATCATCTATTGTAGAAATAAATCGTTTGTTTCTACAACTCATGGAGATAAATCCTGCTTTAGAACAGAAAGTACTTCTGTCTTCAAACAACACCAGTGTAACTGCATTTGTGAACTCTCTTCTCCTCTCTTCCACACAGGCATTACCTGGAATTATTTCCGAGAGAATTAAGCATCTCCCTATAAATCTAACCTCCCTGATACAGGCTATAGAAGGCTATAGGTCATCGTTCCACATTTTGTAGTTCTTGAGCTACTACCATCAGGCTCTTCATACTGCAGTTTCCCAAGATAGAACCTCAGAAAAGAAACTCATTCCCAGAGTTCTTAACCTGTGAGGACTGCCAAGTTTCTCTTGGGTAAGAGCACCCTCTGGTGGTGAATGTCTGGTTTGTGGCATTACAGCTCCACCTCTGGAGGTGTGCTGTCTCCTAACTGAGTTCAACCCTAAATGCTTCCAGATGGAATTGTATTCCTGACTCTCTCTTGGTAACATAAAAATCCACCAATATCAAAGTCATAAGACCTTGGTTCAGGGCTTTGCACTATAATTCCTAGTGTGTGACTTTGGCCTAGTCTCCTCTCGTTTTCTCTGTTAAAAGATGCAAAACAATGACAACAATAGGATCAAATGAAATGCCTGCTAATCAGTAAAGTACTACATACATTAAAATAAGAGATGCCATTATGATTTACCAGATACATGCAGATCTCAGAATCAAATAGAAAGTTCTTAATATTTTATTCTTATCCCAATGGCCCCTTCACGCTTTGTGTATGTCACCCATACAAATCTCTTACACCAATAATTTCCTTCCGGATGCCTGCTTTCAGTTTCTATCAAGTCCCTTTTTATTAACCTCAAGTCCATGTTGCTACCACAGCCTGGTGACCCTGCCTCCAGTTTCTCTTCCAAACCTCCTTGCCAAATGCTGCTTTATTGATCTTAACAGCTATGTTCATTGAGTTACTTCCCAGCTTTGGAATGAAGGAAAACTTCCTGTGGCCTTGAGCATGGGACTGCGAGAACCGTATGTACATGAACAAGCAGACCTTACACAGTATGGCTAGAGTCGGCCTGGGGTTTCACCACATCCTTCTACTCTGGCATCCCTGACATGATTGGCTTTGTGTTCTCTACTTCTTTTCTGCAGGCTGAAAGGCAGTACCTAGTAAGGGACACAGGGCTTTCATCATTTGGCCCATGGCTACCTCTAATACCTCATCCTGCCTTGCTACTTCACATATACACCACAGTCCACCCAAACCATCTACTGGTTATCCAAAGCCACACACTAGTTATCTGAGCACAGTGCTTTATCATTATCATGTTTCCCTGACTTTGTATGTGGGTTTTCTCTGCCTAAAGCAAATTTGCCCCACTTCTTGTTAATCCTTATTCACCCTCCAACACCCAACACCAGCATAAACTCCTGGGGACCTCCATTCATTCCTCACCTCAAAGGCTGGGTTAGGTATAGCTCCCCTATGATAGTTGCCACTATTATGCCAGCCATCACACTGTATCCTAATTGCCTTTTACGTCTCTGTCTTCTCCATTTGCCTAGCATAACATTTGGCTAGGCATTCAATAGGCATGCAGTTTAGTTGAATGAATAGATGATGGATTCTGTGTTACCAAATTCAAAGGCCATTTTTGTTCTAATCTTACTTCATCTCTCAACAGCACTGGCTTATCTACTCCACCTTTTTCCCTTACCTTTCATAACATCAAATTCCTGGTTTTCTCCCAGCTCAGGCCCTCTACTGGAATTCTACATGTGGGTTAGAATGCTATAACAGGAGATCAGATCAAGATGGGAGAGTAGGACAATGCTGAACTCACCACTTCACATGAAAACGTCAAAATTACAACTAAATTATATAACAATCAGCCTGGCTAACCATCTGAAGATTCGCTGAACAAAAGCACTATAGCTAAGGATATAAAGAAGAAGCCACATCAAGGGATGGAGAGGCAGAACAAGCCGGCCCCGCCCCCTCACGCGGTGGTTGGGAATCCAGAGGGACATCAAAGTTGCAGAGGTTCCCCTCTGACAAGCGAGAGGTCTCTGCCCCATGCAGGGCTTGCCAGTGGGGAACTACAGTGACAGAAAGAGGGGCCCACCTGCATCAGGCTGGGAAAATCGGCAAGAATCCACACATCTGGGTGTGACAAAAAGATGCTAGAAACCCAATCAGCCTCTTAATGGGTCAGCACAAAAACTCTCACTTGCAGGCACTCACCTTGGGCTCCAGGAGGAGGACAGAGGCTTGGGGGATGCCAGAGACATACTGGGAGAAACTGAGTTGTGTGGGTTCAGGATAAGGGCTGGAGGGACATCCGCTATTGTCCCTGTGTTGAGTTGTCCTCCCATGTGGCCAATGGACTGAAAAAAAAACAAAAAACAAAACACAAACATGGAGGCTAAATAACATATTATTCAACAATAAATGGGTTGATAATAATATCAAATAAGAAATCTAAAGATACCTTGAGACAAATGAAAATAAAAACATAACCACCCAATGGGACACAATAAAAGCAGTCCTAGAGAGAAATTCATAGCAATAGAGGCTATGAACAATCTAACCTTACAACTAAAGGAAGTACATAAAGAACAACAAACAAAGCCAAAAGTGGATAATAGGAAATTATAAGGATTAGAGTGGAAATAAAAAAAAAAATAGAGTCTAAAAAAATCAATACGAAAGATCAATAAAACCAAGAGCTGGTTCTTCGCAAAGATAAACAAGATTGATAAACCTTTAACTAAACTCATCAAAAGAGAGAGAGGAAGAGAGGGGACCCAAAATAAAATCAGAAATGAAAGAGGAAAATGACAACTGATACTTTGTCTGCAACTTTGTATAGTACCAGCACTTATAGGGTACCATCAGCAAGCTGTGATCAGTGGATACTCACTTATATTTGGATCACAGAGGTGTACTGGAAAATGTTTACCAACCAGCTCTTTGGTGGGGGAGGGTGGCAAGGCAAGGGCACTGATTTTAGCATTTGCCAATTTCTGAGGTGAAAATACTCCCACCGACTTCAAGATATAATCTCAATGTCACTTTAGGAGGAGATGGGTACAATTGGCTCTCATGAGCTCATGCAAGGCAACTCCAGTCACCTCCAGCCCACCATCCTATATAATAAAAGCATAGTATGCAAATTATCCCTTGACTGGGAGTTCCTCCAGGAGTTCGACCAGACTGCCGGCCGGGGGAAAGGGAGGGAGGCCCCAGCTGCAGAAGGCAGCTGGGGGAAGAGAGGGAGTACCTGGCCAGCAGCCACTAGGGACCCTACCAGTGCATGGATTTCGTGCACTGGACCTCTAGTTGTTTATAAACATCGTTTTGTTCTTGGTCCTTCTTTTGTACAAATTGTGTACCTTAAAATTGTTAGTGTATAACAGGAGTGATGTTTAATCTTGTTTTCTGTTTGGTTTTATACAGCACATAGAAGGAATACAGCTCCTTTTCTCGTTTCATAACAGCTACCCCTGAATGAAATGATAGACAAAGAAGGCTTTCTTGTCTAGTTGGTAACACTGATCTTGCAATGCTAGGGGTGGGGGTGGGGTGAAGGTCTAATCCTCATACACTATGCATTTTACAATGTGTTAATGCTGCGTGGTAAAATATTCTGATTCCTAGTGCCTAAGGTCTAACTCAATGTATATCACTGAAAACACATTCATTTGTGCTTGTTTTTAATGGCCCTTAAAGTAAATAGCCCTTCCTTTGTAAGTCCTGTAAGTTGCTAAGATTATTGAATAATAGCTTATTTTATTTTTTTTATATGATATAGTAATATGTAGTTACAGTTTTCTGGAAAAGTTTCTTTTTAGCAATTTTTCTTTGGATATTCAGTATTTTTCCATAAATTATACATATAGGTATAGGTATGTGAGTGTGAGAGGAAGAGAGAGAGAATGTGTGTGTGTGCTGGGCTTTCTCTTGCCTTTTTTTTTTTTTAATGGAATCAGGAAAGAGGCCAGACCTGAATGTGCAATAAAACCATTTTCCTGTTGGCATGCTGGGATGCTATTGCCAAATTACTGAAGGAAATAAGCGTTTGAACTAAAGTAAAACACACCTCTTATGCAGCTACCGGAATCATGAACCTTCTAATTATAACAGTTGCCCTCACTTTTACAGTGTTTTCAAAGGGCTTTTAAATGCATTATGTCTTCTGGTGGAGTTTTGCCAAAGTATGCTCTTGAATCTAAGGTGCAACAGCTTTACTTGCATGGTCCAGAATCTTGGCAGGAAAGCTGCCAAAAGAACACTAAAGCAAATACCTAGAATTCAAGACTGGAGGAGCAAACTAAACAGGCAATTGTTCACTTCCATCTTGGCTATAACACAGTGGTTACTATTATATTTGGGGAGAAAAACCCTTAAATAATCATCATTTAAATTAATTTAAAGCAAAATACTCTCCTAGGTCCTTCCATTTTGTCACAAATGGCTAAGTGAAATAAGTCAGACAGAGAAAGACAAATACTGTATGAATTTACTTATATGTGGAATTAAAAACAACAACAACAAAAAATGAAAAAACAAAACAAAGACTCATAGAAACAAAGAACAAACTGGGGTTGCCAAAGTGGGGGGGGGGGGGGGGGGCGTTGGAGAAATGGATGAAAAGGTGAAGGGGATTACAGTCAATAATAGTGTAGTAACTGCACACGGACAAATGATTACTAGACTTACAGTGGTGTTCACATCGTAAGATATATAAATGTTGAATCACTATGTTGTACACCTAAAACTGATATAATATTATATGCCAACTATACTTTAATTTTAAAATTTTTAATAAATTAACCTAAAGAAGAGGGATCATCACTTCATCACACACAAGAAGGGTGACCTCACTGGATAGTGAATATAGCAGATCTGCATCACAAAAAAGAGAAAGGCGGGAGAAAACAATCTTTGGAAGGCTTTGGATGGCCGAGTCTTGCGCACAAAACTCAGACCAAACACTCCATGGACCAAGCTTGAGTCCCATGGCCCTTTCCACCAGAGACAGGCAGGTAATGAAATTGGCAGACCCCCAACACCATATGAGATGGGAAAGGTAGTTCCTAGTGCAAAGTCAGCTATCAATCAAATGTCCACTACAGGTGAATAATAACATTCCTATTTGGTGATAAGAAAATTGAGGCCTTGAGTGGTTAAACTTAAAACTAACCTTGGGAATAATACTGCCCGTTGAAAACCACTTTGAAAAGGACTGGGCCTGCCCGGCTGTGGTGGCTCAGTGGATTGAGCATCGTCCCATGGACCAAGAGGTCCCAGGTTCGATTCCGGTGAGCCCAGGTTGCGGGCTCAATCCCCAGTAGGGGGCGTGCAGGAGGCAGCCAGTCAATGATTCTCTCTCATCATTGATGCTTCCTCTCTCTCCCTCTCTCTTCCTCTCTGAAGTCAATAAAAAATATACAAAAAAAGAGAAAAGGACTGGGCCTGAGCCCCACCCAGATAATTAATCCAGAATACAAGTGGTAAGAAATGAGGACCACATGTTTTTTAAAGCTCCTCAGGTGATTCTAACATGCAGGCAGTACTGAGAACCCATGTCCTAAGCAGCAGGCCCCTGTTAATAATAAAACCCCGGCTGCAGCCCTTACTTCAGCCACCTTAATCATCCAGCTCATAAGATGAAACTGTCCATTTCACCTGCCTGCCTCCCTCCCTCATCTCTGTTATCATCCTATCTTTATAGCTGCCGTCCCTGATATACCTCACTGGACATAGCAGACTTTCAATAAATATTTGTTAAACTGGATTGATGTAGCCCCCTGGATTTTCACACAAACACTCCTGCTGGAATAAGGGGTTCATAGGTGGGAACTCATAAAACTACCTTCGTGATGTAGTAGTGATGACACTGATAGGAAGGAAGAAAAAGGAAAAGTGATAGAAATCCATTGCCTGTATTTTCTGAGTCAAGGAAGAAACAGAAAAAAAAAAAAAAGCTCAGTAGGTAATGCTCTGGTGTAGCATAAATTACTTTCCAATTTAACATAACCCTTCCAGCCAGCTCCTCAGCTCTCCTTCAGCCAGATTCCCCCAATTAAAGTCTAATTAAGCTTGTCAGCACCTTTCTAGAATATTAACTATTTTATGCTTTAAAAAGCTAAGCTTTATTAAATTGAAATCCTTAATGGAAAAGCAGTACATTCTAAGGTCTTCTTGATCTTTCCTTTCAATGTGACTACACCATACTAAACAATATATTCTGATGAAAAGTTTAAGATTAATTTTACGGCAGTCAAGCAACTGCACTTGGGATTTTTAAGAAGCTTCTTTTAGAACGACACTAACATCATAGCGCTGGGCTCTGTGTTCCTTTAGGTGATTTGTTGCTTTCCCACGAAATGACTTGCTGCTCTCAAACTTTGATTTTCCCCCGTAGTACTACTCCTGAAGCCACGCGTTTCGTATTTGTTTGGGTGTGAAGCTGGGCGCAGGGTAATTTTAACGTTCCCTGCCTGGCTGTCTCTCCAAGAACTTCTCCGTTTTCCGTGCCCTGAGATTTCCCTCTCCTGGGTACCTGCACCAGACCTGACTCTGGGCTCCCCCGCCCAGCACGGGCCCGGGACTGTCTGCAGCGACCACTGGTGCCAACTAAGAACACCTGATGTTTCCTGTCCTTCTCCTGATCTTCAGGGCCCCCCACAGCCGGGTGGGGCATTCCTTCCATGGTTTCTGGGGCCTGCATATCTGTATAATCATCTAGTCAATCGGTTCCCCAATGAGTTAATTTCTGGCTAAAAAAAGATTTAACACTAAATTGTTTTTCAGACGCAGTGGGGCCCCTAGGCTAAAAGAAGCATTTGCCTACAAAGGCCTTTTCCCGATGCGCTGGGTGGGTCCCCGGGATCGGACTGGGGCTTCAACAGTGGAACAGGCCCAGGGGCCCCCTTCTTCCAGCCTCCGCCAACCACTCTAACCTCCTTTCCAGTACAAACCTCGGAACCATTTTCCCCCGCCACCCTCTGACTCCAGGACCAGCCAACACTGTTTTTTGGGTTTTGTGTGGGGTTTTTTGTTTTGTTTTTTTAGCTTACCTCCTGACTGCCGACCATGAGCTCCCAGGTTCGTCACAAGAATTCCACGGAGGTGGAGGCCACAGTCAACTGCCTACCTCTCTTTGGGCTTCTATTTCGATCACGACAATGTGGCTCGTCCCCCGAGTTTGCGGAAGAGAAGCCCCAGGAGGCAAAGCATTTCTGAATTCCAGGACCAGGAGAAGCCCGGGACGCCGACCCTGAAACGGCCCTCCTGCGCCTGCGCAGACTCCTGGCTTCCCGGCAGCCACTTCGCAGATGAGCAGGTGAAACTCATCAGGAGGATGGAGACCACCTGACTGAGGTCGGCAGGCTGGCCCGCCCCAGGCTGGGCTCCAGCACGACTAGGGGATCCTGCAACCCTTCTGTCAAGGCTTTTGCAACCACTGGGCAGCTTTATATACAATATAGAGAAGAAAGGAGAGGGAGAGAGTGAGAGAAACGTCAATGATGAGAGAGAATCATTGATCAGCTGCCTCCTGCACGCCCCCTACGGGGATCTAGCCCATAATCTGGGCATGTGCCCTGACCAGGAATGTAACCGTGAGATCCTGGTTCATAGGTCCACGCTCAACGGAGCCACTTGGGCAGCTTTTAATACCCTGGAGCCTTCACCCATGCTGTGAACCAAATGGAAACAACAAAGCTTTTTGCGGGGGAGGGGGGGGGACCTTACTGTGAAATCCAAAGGCATGTTGGCAATCATATCCTCTTTGGTCATATTTTTTTCCATGGCTCGTGTTCTTCCATTTCTATTGTCAGTGACCGTTAAAGAAAAAGCAAAGTCTAATTAGAGTCCAGGGGGAGGATGCATGTTTCTTCAGAGGAAGAATCTAGAATTTCCTTTAGAAACTTGATGCTCATGAATTACTGCTCCATCCCCATGACTGCCACTGCCACCACCCCAGGACTTTAGACTTAGTAATTTAAGAATCTCTTGATCTCTTTGCTTAATTCTTTCTTGACTCAAGTATTTCTTTCATCAGATAGCTTCTGTGTTAGTAGCACATGAATAGGCTTGAAGGGTCAGCATGGGAAGCCAATCACTATTTGCAATACTGCTCCTATGGGAACGTGTGTCATACACACAGAAATACATGTGCAGCAATGGCAACATGTCTCCTTCCCTCGTCTCCACACTCGGGCCCTACCCCCAATTCTGTGGAAGGCACTGGACACCCACATAAGTAAGAGGAAACACACAGCAGCTCATTTGCTCACCATTTCTTACACCTTCCTTCTTAGTTCGATTTTCTTCCTCCTGAAGTCCATTCTCCAGTAGTTCCTTCAGCAAAGTTCTTTTGTGCTGAATTCTTTTATTTTTATTTTGTCTGAAAATGTTATTTTAGGGGGAGGAAAAGTTTTATTCTTAAAAGAAAGTTTAGCTGGCTACAGAATTTAGGTTAGTATTTATTTTCTCTTAACACTTTAAGCTTATGTTTCTACTATCTTCTGACCTCTATAATTGCCTGTTGAGAAATCTCCAGCCAATTGAACAACCATTCCTTTGTTAATCTGTCTTTTCTTCTGAAGTTGCTTTTATTATATTCTTTTATCTTTAATGTTCTGTAATTTCATTAAGATGTGTCTAGATTTATTTTACTTACTCTGCCAAGAACTTTGCTGTGCTTCTTGACTCTTAGGATTCATGATCGTCATTGTTTTATTAATGCTGAAAAAATTCTTAGCTACTCTATCTTTCCACTATTCTCTTTATTCTTTCTTACTGAAACTCCTAGTAGATAAATGCTTCACCTTCTTATATCCTCACTGCCTCTTGATGTTTTATATATTCCAACATTTTCTTTCTAGTACTTTCTAGATAATTTCCTCAGATTTCCCATTCTAGTATACAAATTTTCTTTTAGCCATATCTAACATTTTTAACCTATCCACTGGCTTTATTATTCTTAAAATAATCTGTTAGTTGCCCATCGGTTTCTCTTTGCTTTTACAGACACATTCTAATTTATCTCCCTCAATTTTCTGTAGTAGTTAAGAATACAGAATCTAGTATCTGGTAAACAGGCTTTGAACTCTAGTGTTTTCACTTCATCAGTGAAGAGGCATTCAGCAAAAACTAGCTGAAAACCAACCAAAAGTGGTTTAAGAAATAAGAATATTTACTATCTAATATTTACTAATATTTACTCTCTCTCATAATAAGTCCTGAGACAGGGTGATGTTAGGATTGGTGAATTCAGCAATGTCTTTCTGTTTCTCCATTCTGACACCTTCATTATGTCACCTTTGTTCTTTGGTTACATTTGCTTAATGACTTCAAGTGCCCCACATATCACAGCCTTACACCACCAGAGCACCCAAAGGCAGGGAAAGTGCAAAGTATCTTTTTAAGAAGAAGGATAAGCCTCAGGGTGAATTTCCTTTTATGACCAAAATTGTGTTTCATTCTCATGCCTGAACCAATTACTTGGCAAGTGGAAGGACATTACCATGATTAAATTAGACCAACTAAACATCACCCCTTGTGTTCAAGAGGGACCCTGCTCCTGCAATAGTGAAAATATTGGGGTTCTCTTTGCAAAATAAAGGAGAAAATAGCTGTTTGGTGGGTGTCCAATAGTATCTTCTCATCTTCTTTATAGCTGTTTTATCTTGGAGAAGTCAATGAACATCTCTCAGCCTCAGTTTCCTTATCTATTAAATGTAAATAATAATATTATCTTATCTAGGTTTTTATAAATTTTCAATGGAATTGTTCATGACTACCACTTAGCACAGTGCCTGAAACATAATAAATATCCATCCAATAAATGTTAGCTATTAATTTGGCATCTAATTCTCAATAAATCTTATAATTTGACACTCTTTCTGATACCTCATCTGACCGTCTCTCCTTTTCTAGCAGCTAATAACATCTTTTATAATAATCTATCACATGATTGAAAGGTTTTCTTCTTTATGTTTGAATCGCTAAGCTTCTTCTTTTCTACAGGCCCTTTGCCATTTACCCAAGTCACTTGAGGAGAAGTACAAAAGCAGACTCAATGCTAAATTAAAGGACTGACACACACTGAGGATAATAGGAAAATTAGTATAATTCTGGCTATAATATAGCTTTCTCCATTTGAAATGTCCAAGTATAATACTTGCTTTCACAATAAACTACTGTAAGTCTCATATCTGGCTAATTGTCCACCATGACCCTCAGGTCTTGCTTATGTCTAAGCATGCCATTTCCCTTACAATTGTTTTTCACAACTCTGTAATTCTTTCTGGTTGATCTGGGTTAAAATTTTATATTATGCGCACACAAAATAAAAGATTTCTTCCAGAGAGCTGCCTCAGATGACTATGAAGCAGAACATCAAAAAGAGAAATCTTTCAAATATAAAGTTTTATCAGCTTGATGTGGCAATATTGTCTTTGCGATTATATACCACTCAGAAATGATGCAGGAAATGCTACTGAATGTTGGTGAAAAAGAAGTATTAGTAAAATATCCACATGTCTGACATGAGATGAATGAAATATGTAGAAATCATCTGAGTATTCCAGAGGGTGTGTGTTCTTTAGGTGTTTCATGATGATTTCTTTGAGCAATTCATTTTTTTTTTATTTTTTTACTTTTCAGTTACAGTTTACTTTCAGTATTATTTTATATTGGTTTCAGGTGTACAGCATAGTGAGCAATTCTTCAGGGTAGTTTTAATAACGTCATCTTTGTAAATAAGGCTGTGAGGATCAAGAGAAAGAGCCCTGGCCTGGGAATTAGGTAAACCGGGTTCTAGCCCTGCTCACTGCTGATTATCTGTGCAGCTTTAGGCAATTTATGTGTCCTTTCTGAACCTCAGCCTCCTCATTCTCCACACTGACCTCTGTAGCCCTGATTTTTTTTCAGCGGGGCTGACATTGCTAACCTTGGTCACATCCTGGGATTTGAAAATTCTTCTCAATACCATGTTGATGAGCCAATGGCACAGGGCCCCAGAGATCATTTAGAACTCTCCCTCCACACACATCCCTCATTTTTCATGTAAGAAAACTGATGCAGCAGGCTGGATGGAGCTGGAGGATGACTGGAACCCAGATCACTTGTCTTAGAGACACTGTAATTTTCACTAAACCATGCTACTTTGTCCACATATTCCACAATGTCAATATCAGGGGTTAGGCACTAATATAAGTATAAAGCATAGCAATTATGTTCAAAGGCTTTTACAGCCTTCAAGCAACTTCCACCTCCATTACTTCAATTGAGCCTCACCACAAAGAAAGCTGACACCTGGAAGGATTCTGTGACTTGCCCAGTGTCACTTAGCCAGGTGGTAACAGAGCCAGCAGTGGAGTCCAACTCCTTTGATTCCTGGTCTTCTACATTTCCTGGACTTAGCCCTGGCTTCCATCAAACAGGCTGATTACCAAGAAATGAAGTAGATCTTTCCACTGCTTCTGGCTACTGAGGGATCAACCTGAAAAGGGTTGGTCCATTTGGCAATATACTCCAAGCTATTCCCATGTTCCAATCTACTAATATCAACACTATAATTAAGTTTACTTTTAGGAAACTCCTGAGCAGGAAACCAACCAGAAGTCAGATGTTCCAGCTGATTCTTTCTCTCTCTCTCTCTCTCTCTCTCTCTCTTTCTCTCTCTTGGTGTTCTGAAATGACTCATTAATACACTTTTCATTATGTTAAAACACAATATTATAAATAGGTGGTTCACACAGACTCAATCACTAGATAAGCTATTTTTTTTTATATAAGCTATTTTTTATCCGAAGTTTTCTCATCACGTAATATTGAATATTTCTTACATTTACAATAGGAGCTGCAACATAGTGGTGAAGGAGGAGAGCTTGAGTGGTCATATCAAGGTTTAAATCATGCCCCTTTTTCTAGATATGTAACCCTGTCAGAGTCCTCATTCATATAATGAAGATAAAATTGTAGCACATACATCATAAAGTTGTTAAGAGAACTAAATGTGCTCATATTTATAAAGGGCTTAAAGTTGTACCAAGCACACAGTAAGCAATAAATGTTACATACTATTATTATTTATATAATGGGGTGTCACATTATCCTCATTTTATAAACAAGAAAACAGACTCAGAGAAATTAGTGGTTTTCCTAAAGCCACAAAGTCCTAAATGTCCTTAGGGGAACTTATTTGCTAAAACCTTGTTAAAGATGAATTGGTGTCAGGCTGAGAGCAAAAACAAGAATTGGGAGAGAGAGACAAGAAGGAATAACTGGGGGGCGGGGGGGTATAGGATGGGAGAGATCTCTGAAGGACCATGTGAGAGAACACAGAGCTGAATGTTGCCAACTTCACACTTTTGCTATCCATCCTATATAATAAAAGCCTAATATGCTAAGTGTCCAGTCAACTGGTCAGCTGTTCAACCAATCAAAGCATAATATGCTAATGTATGCTAAGGCCACTCAACCGCTCACTATGACATGCACTGATCACCAGGGGGCAGACAGTCAACCAGTTGACCAGTCACATGATGAGCACTAACCACCAGGGGACAGACGCTCTGACCGGTAGGTTAGCTTGCTGCTGGAATCTGGCCGAGCGGGACTGAGTGAGATGGGCCAGACATGCCCTAGAGCCCTCCCACAGTCCTCCCCGGCTGGCCAACCTCCCGTGTCTCTCCCCAGCCCCAATCATGCACTGGTGGGGTCCCTCAGCCTGGCCTGCACCCTCTCACAATCCAGGACCCTTCAGGGGATGTCGGAGAGCTGGTTTCAGCCCGATCCCACAGGCCAGGCCTAGCGACCCCACTAGTGCATGAATTTGTGCACCGGGCCTCTAGTATATATAAAAGGCTAAGCTACCATCCAGTAGCTATGATGCATAATGACCACCAGGGGACAGACGCTCTGACCAGTAGCTATGTTGTGCACTGACCACCAGGGGGCAGATGCTCAATGCAGGAGCTGCTGAGCTGCTGTGACTTGGCAGTGACAGTTCTTGGGTGACGCAGTCGGAACCAGAGATTTCCAGGTGCATCACACGAGAACTGCCCTCTCACAATCCGGGATCCTTCAGGGGATGTTGGGAGCCAGTTTTGACCTGATCCCCACAGGCCAGGCCGAGGGACCCCACCTGCCAGAGGGACCCCGCTCATTCAGCAGACACCCTTTAAGCCACAGCGCCACCCCAGGTACAGCTGGCCTATATACTACACATGCTCAGTGGTTAGAGCTTTGGACTGTGCACTGAAGGGTCTGGGGTTAGATTCCCAGTCAAGGGCACGTGCCTGGGTTCACTCCCTGTCCCTAGTCAGGGCACGTGCAAGAGACAACCAGTAGATGTGTCTCTCTCATATCATTTCTCTCTTGCTTGCTCCCTCTCCCTCCCTCCCCACCCTCTCTGAAGAGCAATGGAAAAAGATATCCTCTGGTGAGGATTGGCAGGAAAAAAGAAGAAGAAGAAGAAGAAATCAGAGTGGATATAAGCTGCACACATCTCTTCCCACAACCACATAAATTATAGAAAAATAAACCTGGATAATCATCTGAAGACTGGCTAAGCAGAAGTCCAATAACTAAGATTATAAAGAAGAAGCCACATCAAGAGTGGTAGGAGGAGTAGAGACAAGAAACAAGTTGGCCCTGCACCCATGTGTGGCAATTGAGAATCTCAGGGGCAGAGATATCTCAGGGGCAGATCAGCCCCATGCTGGGCTCTCACATAACATCTGGCTGTAAAAATCAGCAGGGATTCCTGACCATTCTGGTGAGATGAAAGGCTGCTGGAAAATCAGGCATCCTCTTAAAGGGCTAGCATACAAACTCATTCACAGGCACTCACCTTGGACTCTGGCAAAGGGATAGTAGCTGGGGGCAGGGGTGGAGGGGGGAGGGGGGAAGGGGCCCAGTGACATACAGGGAGAAATTGAATTGTGTGCTTTGGAGCAAGAGCTAGAGGGACTGCCACCATTGTCCGTGTTGAGCCTTCCTCTCATGCTGCCAACAGGTGCATTCTTTCCCTGTGTTGAGCTCTCCCCACACCCAACCAAATTTGAATCTGCAGTAGCCTGGTGAATTCCACTAGCTTCACGCTGATGACTTCTTGAGACCCTCCCCTAGCCAACTCAAGCAGAGTTTGAGGCTCTTTCAGGAATAACCATCCTGAGCCTGCATTGCAGTTTTTCTTTTTAAAAATCTTGAGAAATTCCATCAAGCTCAGAGGATGCCAGAGGCACACAGGGAGAAATGAAGTTGTATGGCTTCAGGGGGAAGGCTGAAGGGATGACCACCATGGTCCCTATGTTAAGCCCTCCCCACAAATGACCAAATCTGAATTTGCGTTAGCCTGGTAAGATCCACAGCTCCACCCTGTTGACTCCCTGAGACCATGCCTCCCCCAACTTGCATACCTCCCAAGGCTGTCAGTACTGACACTTACCTGCAGGCGGTAGCAGGTCTCCGGGATGCCTTGGGCCTTTACTGACCAGCCCCAGGCCTGATACTGATGGCAGATAGCCTTGGCTCTCAGCATGGCTCCTCCCACACACATCCAGACCCAGCATAGGCAGCCACCAACACCAGGTCACTTAACAGGTAGATCCAGGCCTATCACAGGCAGCAGCTGACATTGACCTGCACCAACTCCCTCTCAAGAGGCTCCAGAACCAATACATCTGGAGGCTGATTTCATACCACAACCAATCACCACCCAATTAGCTTCATAAGTAACACACCCAAAGGGAGATCCTGGCAGGCACCAGACCCTGCTGGGTGGGGTGAATCTGGTTCCACGGGGTCGTGGCCAATCCTCACAGCCAGCCAGCCAGCCGGAGGGTCAGTCCCACCCACCGATATGCCAACAGCAATCAAGGCTCAACTACAACAGGAGGACACAAACACCCACACAAAAGATACTCCTGAAGCACTCAGTTCAGGGGATCAAGGAGACCATGCCACTGCGCCACACCACACAGGACACCTACTACATAAGGCCATTCTGCAAAGGCTGGGAGATGTAACAGGTCTATCTAATACAGAGAAACAAACACAGAGAGGCAGCCAAAATGATGAGACAAAGCAACATGTCCCAAATGAAAAAACTGGAGAAATCTCCAGATAAAGAACTAAATGAGCCCTAGCCGGTTTGGCTCAATGGATAGAGCGTCGGCCTGGGGACTGCAGGGTCCCAGGTTTGATTCCAGTCAAGGGCACATGCCCGGGTTGCAGGCTCGATCCCCAATGTGGGACATGCAGGAGGCAGCCGATCAATGATTCTCTCTCATCATTGATGTTTCTATCTCTCTCTCCTTCTCCCTTCCTCTCTGAAATCAATAACTAAATGAAATGGAGGCAAGCATCTTGAGTTCTGGATTTCCATTCTGAAATAGAGACAAGCAATCTACAGAGTTCAAAACACTGGTTATAAGGATGCTCAAGGAGCTTAGTGAGAACATCAACAAAGAGATAGGAAACATAAAAAAAGACATAGGAACCATAAAATGAACCAGTCAGAAATGAAGAATTCAGTAACTGAAATGAGGAATACACTAAAAGGAATCAATAGCAAATTAGACAATCAAATCAGCTATTTGGAAGGCAAGGTAGTAGCAAACACCCAATCAGAGCAGCAAAAAGAAAAAATAATTTAAAAAATGAGGACATTTTAAGGGGCAAGATTCACATCATAGGGTACCAGAAGGAGAAAAGAGCAAGCAAGGGACTAAAAACCTATTTGAAGAAATAAAGACTGAAAACTTCCCTAACCTGGTAAAGGAAAAAGACATATAAGTACAGGAAGAACAGAGAGTCCCAAACAAAAAGAATCCAAAGAGGACCACACCAAGACACATCATAATTAAAATATCAAAAGTTAAACACAAAGAGAGAATCTTTAAAGCAGCAAGAGAAAGATAGTTCTCATGAACCTAGCAGTGTGAAGTTATAAGCCCTTAGAGTCTTGCTTCCCCTATGTCACATAGGGGGTCAATTTTGAAGAAGTCCTCTGATGAGCTGAGGAGTACAGAACTGTGCTCTGCACTTAGAGGTGGGGCTGAGGTTGTGCTGTCTGCTTGCCACGGAACTCTTCCAGGAAGCAGGAGACTCTGGAATCACCCAGAGGGCCTTTTGAGAACTGTTGACAGGAACAACTGGGAGTTACCATGGTCAGCAGCAAATGCTGCTGGGAGTCACGGCATGTAGCTATATAGAGAGGACTGGTCAACAGGAGCTGTGGCCACTGGCTTCTCCTGCCATTGAGGACCATGACCCACAAAAGCTGGTGCCATCAATAGCAATTTCTAAATGACAGTGCTAGAAATTGCCCATGGAACGGATCCTCGTTATTCAAAGCAGCAGACCCTAGGTCAGAACTGGGAGATCTTACTGCACAGACGCTTCTGGCCCTCTTCACTGTCAGTTCAGAGGACCAAAGTGCTGATCATTGAACAGCAAACTTTAGAGGGAATAGCATGTGCTTGGAATCAAAAGACCTGGACTTGAGTTCTGGATTTTCCATTCTGTGACCTTGTATAAGTCCCCTAATCTTCTGAGCTTCAGAGGATTTAATGAGCATATATATATATATATATATATATATATATATATATATGAAAATGCTTTATAACAGGTATACAGTACCAGGAAAATGGAAAACATTGTTATCATTATTTTTTCAGTAAATTCCTCAATGAAGAGCAAAATTAACAATTTTGCACCAGAAAACTTGAAGGAATATAACCTCAGAAAATCTGAGTGGAGGCCCAAGCCAGTTTTAGAAACCTCTCATAGAAATAGAGCTAAAAGGATGAGGTTTGGAGAATGAGAGTCTCACTAATGAATAGGATCTGATTCAAATTTGTGATCTCAAGTTCTTGGGCCTCTGCATCGATGTGGTACAAGTTTTCAGCTGCTTAATGTTCTTGAAATCCCATTTTGTTTCAAATGAAAAACCACCTGAAAGTTTCCTGAAGAGGGTTTTTTTTTTTAGGGAAAATTTAAGCATAACATATCTGTGGTTGATCTGTCAGTATAGTCCCTTCCAAAGTTCCTCTGGAAAACCAGAAGGCAACAATATTGCAGCAGCTGGGAAAGAGGGACACATGACGAGGTGCGATCATAGCTGACTGGGAGTCAGGACACCCTTGATACCTACAGAATGGTGCTGAGGGCCACTCTCTGCCCTTCACCACCATGTGGAGGCATCACAGGGGCCATGCTACCTCCGTGCCTATCTTGCCCTGGGCACCATCTTCTGTGTTGGCAATGACTGGTGCTTCTGACAAACTCCATCTGTCTATTCACTTTGAGTTTCCACCACACTGACATCTGGGATTCAAAACTATTCAATCTACTGTCAACAGAGCTTTTTTTTTATAAAAAGAAAAAAGAAAAAAAAAAAACAGTCAAGAAGTGATGGAACCCAAACACTATCTAAATGAAACAGAGAAACATCATTCGTTTTGTTTTGTTTTTTAAATAGAGCTTTCCATCCCCCACGTGTTTATTCTATAATTAGAAAGGATATTATGATCACCCTCTAAAAATCCTGTTTTTGTAATACTGAATTTACCATATGATATTAATTTGAGGAAAGAAAAAAAAAAAACAGGAAAGCAGCTACAGCACAAAGAGTTCTGCAATGCAGTACTATGGAGTTTCAGAGACACAAGGAATAACTTTAAAAAAAAGTCTGTTAACGTTTTCAGACATGACAGTGATGAAATTGTTCAGTTCAAGTCCACATTGACTCTTGCCTGCTATTGCAATAGACTGAATTGCTTAGCCTACTTCTCAATTTTTCTCTCCTTTGATTCCATCTCCAGAAATTATTGTCCTGCACCCCAACTCAGATCATGCCCTTGGTCTGGTCAGCAGCCAGACCTCATCACCTACAGAATAAAGGACTGCCCCCAAACTCAGTATCCAAGGCTCCCTCAGGCATTTTCTACAAAGGTGACACCTAGGGGGTGTTTGGAAAAGTTGGGGGAGTTCTTCTCAAGGATCAAAACAACAGAGCAATAGTGGCTTTTAGAAGGCTAGGTCCAGGGATACACACTCCCTAAGACACCAAAGAACCATCCACCCCAACATACCGATAGGATATCCATTGAGAAACTCTAAGACTAACTTTTCAACTTTTCCTAACTTTATTTTCTCCTTCTTCTGTCATATACAACACTCCAAGCACTCTGACTGGTCTTATTTCTTTTTTTAAACATGTATTTGTTGATTTTAGAGAGAGAAAGGAATGGGAGGGGGGAGAGAGAGAAATTGATTTGTGGTTCCATTTATTTATGTATTCATTGATTGCTTCTTATATGTGCCCTGCCTGGGGATGAAACCCACAACCTTGCTGCATAGACTCAATGCTCTAAGCAACTGAGTTACCTGGCCACAGCCCTGATTAGTCCTATTTCTAACATCAGAGTCTGTGCTCACACTAGACCCTTGTCTGAGATGTCCTTCCCAACCCACTGATCTTTGACACTCTCTGACTTTCAAAAGCCAGGATAAACTATTCTTAGCCTCCAGTCAACATTAATTTCTCCCAATTCTGTGGTCCCACATGACTTTGCTTATACCTCTGCTGTAACACTTATTGTATTCTGACTTACATTATTTCCATTTTATTGCTCTCATCTTCACTACCAAATAATATATTCCTTGAAGATAGGAACTGCTTTATACAGCTTTATACACCTCAAACACTGAGCATTCACTTAGCACCTTACTACCTGGTAGTTAGATTTGTTGGATTTAATTGAATTAAACTAATTATTTTAAAATATTTTTTTCTGTCAGATATATGCAAGAATATTTTAAATTTTAAAAAAATTATTAGTGGATTTAATATGTAAAGTCTTATTAGTTCTTCATGGACAAAAATCTGTTTAAGTAAATTGAAGGAAAAAAAAAGTTGGTTTTCTGTCCCTGTAACTTAGGGTTAAATCCTTTTGAAAGAAACAGCCAAAAGGAGTTAGTCTTCCAAAGTCACAAGGAAAAGGAAAATGTAATTTTTTTGGTGTTACCCAGTGAGATTTTTGTGTACACAAAGCTCCCCAAATGACTATAAACTTTACAAATTTCAATTTACTTCAATTCAATTTTTTAAAAAAAATTTTAAGTCACCTTTGGACTAGGATGAAACGTGGAAAATTTCAACTCAAATAAGATTTTTTTTTTCTAGGAAGCTGTGAGCAAATGAAAATAAGATTTGGCGGGAGCATTCTACCACCTCTACCATAGGACGGGTCACTGCCAGCGCCATACTTGTTGATGAGACATCTGGCCAGAGGCCTGCTGTAGAAACACAGTCTGTGACTTTATTTTGCTGGACATTTCATCTGTGAAGATTTTCTTTTCCAGTTACAAAGTCCTCCCAAGAGGGACATAGCCGCTTTTTGGAAACCTGTGAAGTGTTGGCAAGTCTTGCCCTGTTTACCATGGAAACTTGCACTTGGATAGAATTACAGTGTATGACCTGGTACAAGCATAGATGAATGTTTGATGCCTGCTATTTTCTCTTCATGTTGATTTGGAAATTATAAATCACAGGACCAGATCAAATAGCTTTGATCTTCCCAGTTCATTTGTCCATCGTGGCATATGGTCATACCTGCATAGACTTGAAAATACGTTGGCAGATAACAGAACATGTTATGATTAAACCGTATGAGTTTGGTTCTGATTAATCTGCAGAGGATTGCCTGAAAAGTAGACTATTTGTAAGCATGGATGATTTATATCTGCTTATTTGTTGTTCTTTCTTAGAGAGTTCTAAAAATCATATAGTTTCGAAATTGCATTGACAGGTTTGTGGAGGTTTTTTAATGAGAAAGAAAGAAATTAATTAGCTCTGACTGCAAGCAGATATTATCTGCTTTCCTCTAAATAACTGTTTAAAGCATCTGGCCCAATATTGTGTAAGAGATTTGTTTTTATGTCTTTGGGAAATAGTTAACTGTCTAGTTCAGGACTTCATCACTTCTTGCCTGGATTACTGCAACAGTTTCTAACTGGATCCCAGACGGGGATTTTTGCACCCCACCCTCAAGTCATTTGCCATACTCCTTCCTAATGGTACTGCCATTCAAAAAACAGATCTGATTCCCCCAATGGTTAAAATCCTTCAAAGATTCCAGGAAAGCTTTTAGGAGAAGGTGCCAAATTAGTATAACATGCAAAGTTCTATCAGAGCCTTCCCTCTTGCCTCACACTGTCACTCTGTGTTCCACTGTGCCACGTGTCGTGCTATAAGTCATCACTTATTTGCGCTGCTTTGCCTTAGAACCAGCTGTTCCCATGCATATAATGTCATCTCTGGAATTCCCTGCCCTTTCTATAACTTGCTCCTATTCATATTTCAGCTCCTGGACCACTTTTTCCAGAAACCAATCCAAAGTTTCTCATCTAGAAAAGATGACCCCCCACAAGTGTCCCAGTAACCTTGTGCATATCTGCACGGTGGCAGTCGAATCACACAGCCCTGCATTTTAATGGAAGTTCCAAGAGACCAGATTTTATCTGGAGCCTAACAATACTCTGGTATGTACAAGGTACTCAATAAAAATTGGTCAGCCCTAGCTGATTTGGCTCAGTGGATAGAGTGTGGGCCTGCGGATTGAAAGGTCCCAGGTTCGATTCCAGTCAAGGGCACATGCCTGGGTTGCAAGCTCGATCCCCAGTGGGGGGCATGTAGTAGGCAGCCAATCAATGATTGTCTCTGATCACTGATGTTTCTCTCCCTCTCCCTTTCTCTCTGAAATCAATAAATATATATATATATATTTTTTTAAAAATTGGTCAAATTATAAACAAGCAAAAGGATGAATGAAGGAATAAAATGTGTATGTTTACATTGTACTTGTTTTATCAGTTTTACTTTTATACACTGATCTTGAATTTGCCATTTGGAAAGGACCTTGGGAATTGTTTTTTTCCCTTTCTACCATTTTGAGGAAGCAAAGTAGATTTAAGAACACAAAGTTTAAACAAGCTGAAAAGAATTGAAAATTCTCTTTTTAAAAAAATATATTTTACTGATTTCAGAGAGGAAGAGAGGAGAGAAAGAGAAACATCAATGATGAGAGAAAATCATTGGTTGGCTGCCTCCTACACACCCCCCGACTGGGGATCGAGCCTGCAACCCAGGCATGTGCCCTTGACCAGAATCGAACCGGGGACCCTTCAGTCCGCAGGCCGATGCTCTATTCACTGAGCCAAACTGGCTAGGGCAAAAATTTTCTTTTTGTGGCTAGTGCAGCTGTGGCTCCCAGTCCCAACAAACATTTGAAGTGTGTAGCAGCTCCAAAGTATTGGAAGCTGATTAAACTGACCAGTGTGTTTGCGTCTCGTCCACCTACCAGTCCCCACAATCTAAGAGAATGTCTCCCTTTCATTGTTTTCTAAACAGAGTTATATATGCTCTGACAGGAGATGAGGTAAAGATCTGTCTGCAGCTGTTCATGAAGGTTGATGGCAGGGTGCAAATGATATAGCCTACCCGGTTGGTCTAACAGATATCTCAGCATTGACAAGACAGAAGAGAATTTCAGTCTGTTCTATAACACCAAAGATTGCTTTGCTTTCCATCGTATTACACCTGATGAGGCCAAGTACACGTTGTGCAAAGTGAGAAGGATCTTTAAAGACACAAGGGGAATCCCTCATCTGGCAACCTGTGATGCTCACACCAACTGCTACCCTGATCCCCTCAGCAAGGTGAATGACGCCATTCAGATTTTAAAAATGTTAAGGTTACTGATTTCACAGGGAACCTGTATGTGGTTACCTGAGGTACTAACCTGGAAAGAATTGGTGTGATCACCAACAGAGAGAGACATCCTGGTTCTTTCAATGAGTTCACACAAAAGACAACATCTTTGTTATTGGCAAAGGCAACGAACCACTGATTTCTCTTCCCAGAGGAAAAGGGATCCAGCTCACCACAGCTGAAGGAGAGACAAGAGACTGACAGCCAAACAAAGCGGCGGGTGAAATGATCTCTAGGTGACATGATTGTTAGGGTCTTTATACTTAATTAAAGACAATATGGCATAATTTAAATTTTTAAAGAAACAAGCCCTGGCTGCTGGGTGGCTCAGTTTGTTGGAGCATCATCCCCTGAACCAAAAGGTAGCAGGTTTGATTCCCAGTCAGGGCACAAACCTAGATTTTGCAGGTTAACCCCGAGTTTGGGTGCATACAGGAGGCAACCAATTGATCTCTCTTCTCTCTCTCTCTCTCTCTCCCTTCCTCTCTTTCTAAAAATCAATAAACATTTCCTCAGGTGAGGATTTAAAAAATTGAAAATGGCACAAGTAATTTAAGAACTAAATATTAATTATTTATGCAGTCATCATTCAAATAATGTTCTGACCCTTTCCACTATATACATTATATTGACCAACCCAGAGCAACTAACGCAAAAATGCCAAATATAGTTTGTGACCAATAAGCCACCTTAAATTATCCCATAGATATTGGTAATTTTCAGGATAAAATCATCTTAAATTTATACAATATACAAAAGCATTCACATAAGTGATCCTTAGCACTTTTGTTAAAAAGTATGTTATTAACTTGAACCAGCAATAGGGTTTATAATTCCCCCTTAGATTTGAAACAATCTGCTTGCAGGATCTGTGACTTTTCCACTTTAAAAAACAAACAAACAAACAAATAAAAAACCTGTATATGCATTGACAGTTCAAAGAGCCCAATCTTTCATTCTAGTGGTAATAAACACAGATCCAGTCCAGAACATGTACTTCCTGGAATCTTCCACCCAGGCATCAAGAAGTCAAAGCAATATTTGAAGTCAACCATCTGTGTAGGAAAAAAAAAATCTACGGAATGTGGGATGAAGTACAACAGACTTTCTAGCCCCCAAAATCCATCCCTCCCTGACCCCCATCCTTACTGGTCAATGTCTGAAACTACCTTAACAGAAACACACAGTAAGAGAAAATAAGGCTTAAGATGTCCAAGAGATTACCACTGACTTACATTCACACTACCTATTATATTTCTCTTTTTGCCTTCTGTGCCAGGAAGCTCAAGAATTTACTGTTCAGTTGTAGTAAAACTTTACTAATTTCTGCTTCAGTTAGAAATTTTTTTCCTTTTTTTAAATATTTTATGAACTAAATGTTTGTGGCCCCTACAATTCATATATTGAAACCCTAATTCCCAGTATGGCGGTATTTGGAGAAGGGGGCCCCTAATGAAGTAATTAAGGTTAAAGGAGGTCATAAGGTTGATTCCCTGATCCAATAGGATTAGTGTTCTTACAAGAAGAGACACAAGAGAGCTGGCACACTCTGTTTCTCTCCCCCTTCTCCTCTCCCTCCCTCCCTGCACATGCACCAAGGAGAGGCCATGTGAGGACATTATAAGAAGGCAGCCAGGAAGAGAACTCTCACCAGAAACCAAATCATCTTGAACCCTGATCTTGGACTTCTGGCCTCCAGAACTATGAGAAAATAAATTTCTGTTGTTTAAACCACCCAGTCCACAATATTTTGTTGTGGCAGCAAGCTGACTATTATATATACGATTCCTGTCTTCTCTTTTTATCTGTCTCTTTACTGCTTCCCTGGCAAACAGTCCCTAGGCTTTGATCACTGTAAACTCTGCTGTGCTACATCTCTCACCATCCACAAAGTCTTTAAAAAAAATATTCTGAAAGAAATTAAGAAGGGTAATAACTCAGCACAGTAATTTGGAGGTTGCATTCAATCTACCCTTGCAACCTTAAAATTAACCTTGTTTATTCCTTTTTAAAAGTGTACTCTATAATTTTATTAAAAACCATGATAGCTTTTTCCCCCTATTATGCTTTAGTGTTAAATTCTATAAGTGAAGTTTCTGTAAAACTGGCAAAATTAACAAGTGTGTTACTGTGGCTTGATTTCATGGGGTGGTGTGTCGCTATTGGCCACCAGAACAATGTTCTCCCACCCCATTTTCTTATTTTTTCATGTTTTTCTCTTTCTTTCTTAATATGATCCATAATCCAGTCACACTCCTCCATTCTCAGACCTTTCCCTCCTAATACCTTATCAGGGAATGATCTCAATATTGCCTATTTCTCTGCTGTTATTCACTTTATTTTTCTTTTTGTTGTTTTTTAAACTCACCAATTTATTTTAATTTAAATTCTTTATTGTTTAAAGTATTACATATGTCTCCTTTTCCCCCATTGATCTCTCCCCAGCTACTCCCACCCCCCAGCAATTTGTGAAAACTATGTTCTTATAAGATATACTCCAGATAGTTATCCTATAAGCTATATAAATGATAAGATAGTGTAAGAGAAGTATACTAGTAGATCTTTAGAGCTACAACAAGGCTAACAGTGTTTAATTAATAGTTTTTGGGGTTATCAAGAAAAATATTATTGATTCAGATAACAAGTGTTTTCACTACAGCATACATACTTAAAACTTTCTTTAAAAATTCTCCCTGGGAACTAAAAATATTCTTTATTTGTATGGCACGAAAAATGATACCACTAGAGCTAGGTCCATTTTTTACTTTTCTTTTTTAGTTATAGATGTAAAGAGATTACATATGTATTTATTTAAAATTCTATTTTGTCATTTTTACCAAAAAAAAAAAAAAATACTCCAGAAAATGGTTAAACTTTGTAGATTCCTGTGTGGATAGACTTCGATGAGAAGAAATGTTAGTGAAACGCAGGAAAAATAATAAACGAACTTAAATGTGATTTGAAAATATTCTATGAGCAACTAAAAAAAATCTCCTGGATGAGCTTGTCAAGATTAGCCTCCTGGGTCCTTAAAAGCTGAATAAAGTTAAATGACTCAAGATGTAATAGTGCCCAAAAACAGAATGACCAGGTCCACTTAGCTGCCAAGCATGGATGCAAGTGTGCCCCTATACATGGTCTGGAAAACATCATTGGTCAGAAAAGTGAGCACCAGATCTCGCTAAGTCAAGAATTAAAGTAATTAGTATTTTCTAGAAATGACCCCTCAGTTCAGGGATGAACATTCCAGGCCTAACATTTAAGATTTTTCATGGACTCCCCAATACAGACCTTTCTAGTTTTCAATTCCACAATCCTATCATAGACCTTATTCTGCAGTCAAAGTAAACTCCTCCCTGTCCACTCATGCCCTATATTACTCTGTGTTGTTTTCTTCATAAAACCTACACTATCTGAAATTATCTAATTGATTTGTTTACTGTCTGCCCCTTACCTCTCAGAATGTAAGAATCGTGCGAAAAAAGATTTTTCTTTGCTTAGCACTGGATCTCTAGGGTCTAAAACAGTGTTTGTCATACAGTAGGCACTTTACAAATATTTATGGGACGAATGAATGAATGACATAGTTCCCATAAACATATGGACTTAATTGCCTCTGTGCCTTGTCATATACAGCTTCCTCCATCTACATTGCATGTACTCTCCTTCCTCTTTACATCTTCATGGTCCAGTTGAAATTTTATAGCATTCAGGCTTATGTCAGAGTTGCCAATGTACAAGCTTCAGCTCCCTTCAAGACTGGAAGATATTTAAGGGATCAGCCTTTGATGGTTTCTGTTCACACACACACACACACACATACACACACACAATATCACAGTAAGTATTTATTACATTAATAAATTGAACTACTGTACCATTCACCTTAGCTAAAAATTCAACAAGAACAGTGAACCCATTATTTGGTTAGTGCTGTGAAATAGCAGAAGAAATATATCAGTTACATGTGTTCAACCCACACAGACACAACCAGAGTAGCAACGTTTGGATGTAAATTCGGATCACTAGTTAATAAACCTGGATTTAATTTTTGTCATATTAAGGCCAGTTGTTTCCTGCCTGGCTCCTGGGACATAGCCAGTACTCCCTATGGCATTCTGATGGGAGTTTGGAAAAAAAGAGGAGGAAAGAAGAAAAAACAGAATCTTCCCAAACCTACATAAATCTGCAGGGGCCTCCAGTCTGTCGCTTTATGTCAGGCTGACCTCTGCTCTGCTCCAGTTGGAGAATTTGGCTTGAACAGGTCAGCTGAGATTTATGAAGGCAGAGAGAGAACTGCTTTTGTTCATCCCTGAACTGAGGGGTCTTAGAAACAAGGTCGGTCATGCTAGCCCCACTCATTTTTCAACCACCAATTCCCTATTTTCTTCCCTCTCCCTCCAGGCATTCAGTCTCCAACAGCCTGTTCAGTAACAACTCTAAACAAGAATTCTCATGACTTGTAATGACAATGAGTTCTCTGACTATAAAAAAGTATCAATATTTAATCTCATTCTTTTTCTCTACTTCCATCCTCGGAAGTGTGTCCTTTTTATTTAAAGTTGCTATGTAATATCTCTCGCTGGGTCTAGAAGCGAATGAAATCTGTGGATGCTAGCACAGTTATTTCTCTTTTTCGTTTGTTTTTTTGACAAGTGTGAACAGGGAGTTACAAACTGGCCAGTGAGTCCCAAAGTCCATTATGTGATACCCAGGTTGTGATACCCCAAAAGGTATTATAAAATTCTTTAAACTAAATTAATTTGGATTCACCTTAAAATTTTTGAAATAAACATGGGATAATAGAATTCCTTGACACAAAACATAACAAAAGTTGTTGCATCTCCAAACAGATTAGGAACTGTTGTTCCCAGAGACAGTCTATTACATTAGTATCATTCAGTTACTTACCACAAAGTTTAGATATTTTGTAGTGATAATAAATGAATTCTTGTTTCCTGCTTTTAAAGTCTTTGTATTTTAAACTACTCACCCCTCTACAAGCCCTTGGAATTAGAAGCCTGATATGGGCGGGAGGGTTACACAGACAACTATTAGGAGTTACTTGCACCAAGTATTACTTCCAGGCCTCAGGATGGCTTGCTAAGATTAGAAGACATGCAAAAGTTATCCCGTGGTCAAGATAGAGAGATTGACCCTAATCCATTTCACTGATGCTGGTGAGAGTCAGACATGGTTTACTCACAAGATGACCTTTAAACTTGATTTAAAACATCCTATACAGCCAAAACCAGTTTGGCTCAGTGGATAGAGCGTCGGCCTGCGGACTGGAAGGTCCCGGGTTCGATTCCGGTCAAGGGCATGTACCTGGGTTGCGGGCACATCCCCAGTGGGAGATGTGCAGGAGGCAGCTGGTCGATGTTTCTCTCTCATCGATGTTTCTAACTCTCTCTCTCTCTCTCCCCCTTCCTCTCTGTAAAAAATCAATAAAACATAATTTTAAAAAATAAATAAATAAATAAATAAAAAATAAAACATCCTATACAAGTTGGAATGTGAATTAGGAACATGAGGAAGAGATAAGGAAGGATCCATTGTGCAGCCTCAATCCCAACTGCACTGTGCTTAGAGCTGGAAAAGTATTTTGCTTGGTACCAGGGTACTCAATACAAATAACATTTGATATTTATTTAATAGTATTTAGAACTTATTACCTAGTATTTATTTAGTAGTTACTATGTGCCAGGAATTGTTCAAAGTCTTTTAACATATTAGTCATTTAAACTTCACAACAGGTAGTAGAAGGTAGGATACTGTTGCTGTTTTTGACAGAGAATAGGCAACTTGCCCTAAATTGTATAGGCACTGAGTGGCGAGCTAGGTTTCAAAGCTGGGGATTTATGGCTCCAGAACCCATACTATTAACTGCTATGCCTAAGGGGTACACGGCATGTCTATAAAACTCTAGTGAAAGATATCTTGAAGTTGCAGAATATTCAAGAAGCACTGCACAAGAACAAGAAAAGTGATGCCATTCCAAGGGAATGCATTGCTGCCAACAACCCCAGAAAGGTAGCAGACTAATCTAGATCAGTACCAAATGGAGTTACCAAGATGAGTACACATACTACCTGCATCGTCACTAGAAAAAGACATTCCACAATTGCAGAATAGAAAACTATTTAAGACCATCCAGAAAAAATTCATGCATTTGCTGTAGACAAATCAAATTACTATGAAACATGGTAAATACTATAATGATGGATTTTCCTCAGTTATTTTTAAGGGGACATTAGATATACCCTTCTTGGCATAACAGCTGCAAACAGGCATGCAAGAAAGGAAATGAGCAAATATGGAGTATTGCCTTGAGGCATCATTGAACTAATGTCACAATGATCATGAAGGCACTGGAGGTGTTTTAAAGAAACATCATTACTTCTTTGAAATAATTTATCTTTTAATGGACTATACCTATGGTCAGCACAAAAACTCCTTTAGACAATATGAGGAGCTATACTCAGTGAAGAACAGATTAGAGCTCCACTACTAGTTAATCATTTTTTGTTGTTTTACATCATATTTGTTCATTCTTCTTTCTCTCCATGGTATCAACATTGATACACAGTTTTACAAGAAAGGAACTCCACCTAAACCAGGCATGTCCAGAGGAGGCACCTAGACATGCCTAGATTGGTGAATCCTACCATACATTGTTATCAACTTGATAGAAGCAACCAAAATTACAGAGATTTCTTCAAGAAGCCAGCTCTATGGGAGCATGACTTAAAATCCTGCTTTGAGCCTAATAGAAACTCAAAATTGTAGATATTATTAAATAATTAAATTCTACTATTTCAGCAACAGGAAATGTCACAACTGTCATTACAGTTCTCACTGAGAATAATAATACCCAAATGCCCACGTTACCAACCAAGTTAATGAATGAAAGTAACTGTTTGCTTTATGAAATATAGGTTATAATCAATGAGATGATCATATGAGATACAGCACTTCTAGTCTATTCAATTACTTAGAGCACTTAAACAATTATATAGCCTTAACTAAAACTTCTAATTTGCATATTAGGAACTACAAATATTTCATTACTATTGAATTGTTTTAGGAAAGAAAATACAAAATAAAAAATTGAATTATACCTGCAAATGGAATATAAATGACATAAATATATTTAATCATCTACAAGCAAAATTAAGATACTTTGGATATGCAGAACATTTAACTATATCTTCAAATAACACCTTTGTCAATGGCAAATGAGTTGCTAATGAGTTAAATTTAAGCCTGTATGATTTTTAATAAATTCATGGACTTCAAGCTTCAGCAACATAGTATTTAGCATTTACTCTCTTGCTCATGCCAATGATTATGTAAACTAATAAAATTGTAGAAACAAAAAATGTTTTATTATTATTATTAAAGTAAGACAACACACCATCATTCTCACGTTTTGTTATAAAAATAACTAAAAAAATAGCCTGAGCTGGTTTGTCTCAGTGGATAGATCGTTAGCCTGTGGACTAAAGAGTCCTGGGTTCAGTCCCAGTCAAGGGCATATGCCCGGGTTGCAGGCTCGATCCTCAGTGTGGGGCATGCAGGAGGCAGCCTATCAATGATTCCCTCTCATCATTTCTATCTCTCTCTCCCTCCCCTTTCCTCTCTGAAACCAATAAAAAATATTTTTTTAAAAAATAATAATGAATCTTGTGCTATTATTATTAGGACATCAGGGACATTGCATCTAGATTAAACTGCCTGAACTAAAATGCTATGAAATAAAATACATAGATGTTTTTCATTGGTTCATTCATTCATTTGTTGAACAAATAATTATTGAGTACCTATAAAATGGTATAACATATTTTGTACTACCTATCAATTTTTGTATCAATATATTAATTTATTGTATTTTTACTCATGTCTGTTGCAAGTACAATTAAACATTATTTTAGATATATTTAATAAATTCAATGATGAAATTTTTGAGAAAATCCCATATAATTTTCTCAAAATGTTGTCCCAGGGACCAATTTTTATTTGTAGAAAATTCACATTAAAAATGGAGGACAATGGACCACATCAACAACTGACTCCCTAATGTTTCAAAGGAAAAAATTACTGTGCTTTACTTGAACCTTTTCTGTTCAGGTTTCTTTTTCAAAATAGTTTTTTTTTATATTGAAAAAGAATAAAAAGATAGGCTAGAATTGCATCCTTTGAGACTTTTGAATAGTTCCACTGTAGAATTACGCCGGAAGACTCTAAGCATCCTTCCTTTGCCTTCCACTTGATAAATCCTTTTCCACGTTAGGGCCTTTGTGCTTGTGTTCTTTCTGCCAGGAATGCCTTACCCTGAACATGTCCATGGCTTTGTTCCTCACTGAACTCAAGTCTTTGCTCAAATATCATCTCTGGCAGTACACTCCTCCATCATTCTCCATTCTTTTCCCTGCTGCAATAGATTGTTATATGAATCTGCTTTGAACCTTTGTGCTTGAAATAACACAAAGAAATGCATGTGTAATGGACTCAACATTAAGATGTCCCCATAATATGGATCCTAAAGCCAACTGCAGCATTACTCATCCTTATATATCAATAAAGATTCTATTTCCAGACATAATGACATCTACTGGCTTAGAAACTATTTTCGTCTTAATATTAAATAATACTACTTTTATTAAAACTCTGTTGGAGATCTGAGGACATTTGCTGAGTAAATTTGAAAGTCAAGTGCCTGGATTTGAGAGATACTACCTCTCAGGCACTATAAATGTGGCTTTTGAAGTTAGATAAACTTGGCTTCAAAGACTTAGATAAACTAGGTCTTCGGCTAACTAGCTATGTAAGCATACCACTGAAACTACTCTCATTAAAGGTACCTAAAACCGTCTTTTGGTTTAATCTAATACACACATTCTAGTTCTTGTTATTGGACCACTCCAAATCATTTTATGCAGATGACATCTCTTTTTTCCCCCAGAAATTAGGTTTTCTTTTTATATATTTGACTATCGCTTGTCATTTATCCACCTTTGCAGACTCTTCCTTTCTTTGCCTTTCAAATATTGATGGTCCTCAGAGTTCTGAACTATGCACTCTTTTATCCTCACTCTACGTTCTTTCCTGGTGCTATCATTCTCTCCCATGCTCACACTTTCAGTGTAGCTTAGAGCTACCTCTTAAGGTTCAGTACCAGATATACAATTATCTACTCAATATCACCATATAAATTTCCCAGACAATTCAAATGGATTGTGTCCAAACAGAAACTTGGCACTTCCTTCATATCTAGCCTATATTCTCTTATTCCCTGTGCTAAAGAAGGCAGCATGATCCATTTAGTCACCCATTTCATAAACCTGTATCAATCCTTTACTTGACTCTCTCCTTCACCCTTCCCTTCTCTGATCAGTCACCAAATCTTGTTATAACTACCTCCTCTATGTCTCAGATATGTCCATGTCCTTCATCTTCACTATCAGTTCAAGGAAAATAGTCATCTCTGTTCTGGATTACCTCTAGAAAACAAAGGCTGAAACCTGTAGCACTGCTATGGAAAATAGCTGATGAGCAACTTCAAGTATTTGACATAAATTAATGTTTTACTCTAGTGATTTCTGACTCACAGGAAGGTGAAGGTCATTCCTTTAAAGGCCTTTCTTGGGAGTCAGAGACTTTAGGCCTTGATGAGTTTGTTTCATTACTTAATGCTAAAGCAGAAAATAAAGGCAATTAACATTCGGGAGCAGTGACTATGATAGCTAAATGGCCCTATTCCAGGCCAGAAAACATCTAGACCATCTGAGTCTCCTTGGTTCAAAGTCTGTTAAATTGAAAATGTTAACAGTTAAGTTTTAATAAGAGATTTAGGGCTAAACATATTTATAATTAAATGTTAATACTAGTTAATTATTGTACCTTCATATTAATAAAAATTTAATACCTATGCCTCTTTTAACTGACCTGAAAGCATCAAAATAACAATCACATAAATATCCTACTTTGTATAAAATATATTATATTTTAGAAAGTTACTACTCTTTTAATAATAATAAAAAGAAAACCCAATTAAAAATAGAGAAAGGATCTAAATAGACATTTTCCCAAATGGCCAATGAAAATATATTCAAGATCATTAGTTATTAGAAGGGGGCAAATCAAAACCACAATGAGATACCAGATCATATCCATTAGAATGTCTATCTTCAAAACAGTGGACAATAGCAAATGTTGGTGAGGATGTGGAGAAATTGGAACCTTCATATATTGCTGGTGGGAATGTTAAATGGTACAGCTGCTTTGGAAAACAGTTTGGCAGTTCCTCAAAATATTACAATTGACTTAGCAACTCCACTTCTAGGTATATACACAAGAGAAATGAAAGCAAGTGTCCACCCAAAAAAGCTTGTATCCAAATGTTCATAGCAGCATTTTTCAAAATAGCCAAAAAGTAGAAACAACTCTGATATCCATCAAATGATGAATGGAGAAATAAAATGTGGTAAGTCCATACAATAGAATATTATTCAGAATGAGTTACTAATACATGCTACAACATGTACGAATCTTCAAAATATTATGTTAAGTGAGAAGACAGACACAAAAGGCTACATATTGCATGATTCCATTCATATGACATGTACAGAATATGCAAATCCTTAGAAACAAAAAGATTACTGGTTGCCTAGGGCTCAGGAGAGGGAAGAGATAGGGAATGACTATGGATAGATAAAGTTTTTTGGGGGGGAAAGGAACAAAAGGCGTCTAAAATTAGATTGTGGTGATGATTGCACAACCCTGTGAATATTTAAAAACACACTGAATTGTACATTTTAAATGGATGAATTTTATGGTATGTTAATTATCCTATACTAGAGGCCTGGTGCATGAAATTCATGCACAGTAGGGGGGAAGAGGGGATCCCTCAGCCCGGCCTGTGCCCTCTCGCAATCCAGGACCCCTCAGGGGATGTTGGGCCTAAACTGGCAGTTGGACATCCCTCTAGCAAACTGGGATGCTGCATGCACCAGTGACCATACTTTTCATACAGGTGAAGGCATCTTGCTGTTTTATGGCAGCTACATTTTTTTGCCCTGATTATAAAAAACAGTATATAACATGATCCTTCTAAGACAGTAGTACCATTTTCCCCATCTTATGGGTGGAAAAACTGAAGCAGAGAGAAGTTGAGTAATTGACTTTGTCACAGTTATAAGTGTCAGAATCAGGGCTGACCACAAAATGTGCAAGCCAGAGTCCATGCATGTCATTGCTGCATCATCCTGTTTTTTCAGTGTTAGAGTAGCCTTGTCAGGTTTTAATTTTTAAATCTAAGAGACTGTTCCCAATATATAGGGTAGGGTCCCTAGGTCTGACCAGCGATCAGGGCCATCTGTGGGGCAACTGGCGGGCAGGGCAATCGGGGGGCCCCTGCTGGCACCCACCTTGACTGGTGGCCTGGAGCCACCCGCTGGTCGGCCCCACCCCAGATCGTCTCTGCCAATCGCCTCCCTCTCGGGGAGGCAGTGCTTGTCATAGAGACTGGTCGTTCTGCCGGTCATTCTGCCATTTGGTCCATTTGCATATTAGGGTTTTATTATATAGGATAATAAAGAGGGAATATGCAAATTGACCGTCACGCCCTAGCACAAGATGGCTGCCCCCATGTGGCCACAAGATGGCCACCACAAGATGGCCGGCAGGGGAGGGCAGTTAGAGGCGACCAGGCCAGGGGGGAGGGCAGTTGGGGGCAACCTGGACAGCAGGAGAGAGCAGTGGAGGTGACCGGACCGGCAGGGGAAGGCAGTTGGGGGGGACTGGGCCTTCAGGGGAGGGAAGGCAGTTGGGGGGGACCAGGCCTGCAGGGGAGGGCAGTTGGGGGGGACCAGGCTGGCAAGGGAGGGCAGTTGGTGGAGACCAGGCCGGCAGGGGAGGGCAGTTGGGGGCAATTGGGCCAGCAGGGGAGCAGTTAGGTGTCGATCAGGCTGGCAGGGGAGTGGTTAGGGGACAATCAGGCTGGCAGGCAGAAGTGGTTAGGGGCAATCAGGCAGGCAGGGAAGCGGTTGGGAGCCAGCAGTCCTGGATTGTGAGAGGGATGTCCAACTGCTGGTTTAGGTCTGACCCCTCCAATCTGAGGGGTCCCAGATTGGAGAAAGTGCAGGCTGGGCTGAGGGACACCACCCCCATGCACAAATTTCATGCACCAGGCCTCTAATATACCAATAATTTATATAATAACATAATTTACTAATTCAGCTTAATGATCAGCAGACACAGAAATGACTGTCACTTACTTTCATTGCTTCACCCTATCATAGCAATATTCTTCTCCATTGATTTTTTTTTTAGAGAGAGAGAGGAAGGGAGAGCAGGAGGGGGAGAAAGACACACACACATCAATTGGTTGCCTCCCACAAAGGTCCTCTCCCTGACTGGGGCCAAGGATCGAACCTGCAACCTAGGTACATGCCCTTGACCTGGAATCAAACCTGAAACCCTTAGTCCACAGATCAACATTCTAACCACTGAGCCCCAAAAGGCCAGGGCTCTATTCTATTTTATGTTGCTTTTCTTTATTTCAAGGATGAGAAGGAGGGAGAATTGCCTTAACTCTACCATTCTGTAACCACAATTTCCTCATAATTAGCAATTTGAACTATCATTAACATGTCAAATGTTCTAACCATAGTTAAACACAATCGGAATGCGCGTGTGCAGTCTCCTGGCTCCCTGGCAGGGCCGAGTGCAGATGCCATGTGCTGCCTCTGATCAGCCATATAGCACTGGGACTAGATTAGGCTCAAAACTCTTCTCAGCCTAGTTTTCCGGGTACCACTACTGATTGATGAAAGGGGGCGCATGACAGGATAATCATTTTTCATTCTGTCTATATTTGTGATTGCTACATAAATAAATCATCTACTTGTGAAATCCCTCCTTTGTAACTTCAAACAGTGTCATTTGTCCAGTTAATCATAGGGAGATTTTTTCCAATGACATCACTGGTGGATCATCTTTGCTGATGTTTGGACTCCCGAAAGTCCAATTTGATTCATAGTCTTGACTTCCAACATGATCCACGGTCAGAACAAGTTTTAAAACTTCTGACTTAAAGGCACAGACATGTATTAGAGAAATCTGAGAAAGGAGCTTTACCAGATGCTAACCCTGAGTGTCTCTTTATCTGTGAGCCAGCGTCTAATAAGTTCCACTTTCACCACTCTGCACAGACTCTCAGAGTTTTAGCTAGAATTTATAATCTGCAAATGGATGGAACAAATTACTAAAATAAATTAAATTTCTGCCCTAACCGATTTGCTCAGTGGATAGAGCGTCAGCCTGAGGACTGAAGAGTCCCAGGTTTGAATCCGATCAACGGCATGTACCTTGGTTGCAGGCACATCCCCAGTAGTGGGTGTGCAAGAGGCAGCTGATCCATGTTTCTCTCTCATCAATGTTTCTAACTCTCTGTCCCTCTCCCTTCCTCTCTGTAAAAAATCAATAAAATATATATATTTTTTAAAAAGCAAAAAATCTTTTTAAAAAGTAAGGAAAATATTTTTTAAAATAAAATAAAATAAATTTCCTATTTATTCTGGACTGCTTAAGATTAATTAAACTATTAGCTTTGAATTTATAGCTTTTGCTCTCTGAAAAAGTGATCTATTTTTAGACATTACCATTGAATGATAATAAAAAACTTTGCGGTTATTTTCTTCATAAAGATAATTTTAAAATAAGGTAAGTTTAATAGAATATTAAATTTGATATTTCTTGACTTTTTGGTTTCTCTTTCTTTATAAACGGATGCCATATATGCATCATAAAACAAGGTGCTTGACTACTTCTTTACTCCTTTGTTCAACATACATCTATTGAGTGCCTATTATGTGTCAGGTATTGTTCCAAAACCTAATGATACACCAATAAATAGACAAAAGTGCCTGTTTTATTGCTGCTTACATTCCAGTGGACATCAAAGACCCTGGGAGACCAGCTCTTCAACCACCTCTGGGTAGTCTAAGAGATGGCTCTGAATTCACTGGGATGGTGAAGAGGCTAGTATAGAGCATTCAAAAGAATCATTTGAGAAGCTAATCTATACTATAGTATTCTCTGGAATTTGAGGGACATAGAGGCAAGTTACTTGATCCAATACTGAGCAAAAAAAAATCAATGTATGCAACTAGAGTCACATAGAGAAGAAAAGTTTGTGTCAATAGTGAGCTACACATCCATTGAGAGCTGGGCAGAGGGGTCTGTTTTCCACGTATCAGATACAGACTCTGTGGGATGACTGAGAGTCAAATCTATTAGCTAGCCATGAGTTCTACCAAAATCTCCTGGCAAGAGGGAGGCAGCTTCAATAGCAAGAGGATGAAGGTGTCCCATGGGTGCAGAAGTGGGGTATGGGGATGAAGTGGGCCCCATGGAAGCAGCATGACTCATGCCAGGAAGCACAGGTGCAGGTTTCTGGAGAAAGAAGCACCCAAAGGAAAAGGATAAGGCTTGCTTTCCATGCTCAGTTGGTATGATCAATGCTTTGTAACTTTACCAGTTCAGAAGGACGTTTTCTGCCCCTTACTTCTCCCTCTTCTATTCCATTATGAAAGGGCCCTGAAACAACAGCTTTTAAGGGAAGAATGCAGTGAAGCAAGAAAAAAAAGATGTCAGATCAAAACCTTTCCCTACCCCATCCTTTTATTCCCCTAAGACTGAGGCAGACCTAACCTGGGGAAAAAGAGATTTTACAGTGAATAAGATTTGGGCCTTTTGATATTCATCTCTGCTGTACTTTTAATTATTTAGTGAGACAGAAAAACCTTGGGGCCTGACAGATTCTATCCCAGGGGCTGAAAATAACTAATCCAAAGAGCAAGTGAAGGAGCATAAAGGTGCTTTCTGCTTTACTCTAGTGAGTGCAGCTCATTCAATAAACAATTAAAGAAGTTGCGTTTTCATGAGCAGGAGGAAATCCACAGTTAGGAAAATTTCTGAGTTAGACTTACTGAGAAAACAGGGTGACATACTGGTAACTGTGCACTCTTTTGATATTTAAAAGTGAAGCTAAACAAAGCCTCTAGGATCAATTTCTATATACCCTATGTCAGTATAAGATTAGAGATTTATAGAAAAATAATATATAGCCCACTATTGGGCACCTTTATCAATTTTTTCAAATACTTCTAATAATTTATATCATCTAATTCAGGATAGGGAGATTGTGACCTGTGAACTACAGAGCTCCCAAGTGAGTAATTGTTTTCCTTTTTAACTAAAGCTGAATTTGAGTATAAAGCCTGTAAAAAGGTTCAACTGTGGTAAAATAAACAAAGTTTCTACAACCTTTTCAATAGGATACAAAGTTCAACCAGAATAGGAGATAAATGAGTCAGATGAAATATAGATGTTTTCAGATCAGCATGCCCTGGTAGCATAGATCCTGGAATATTTAAGACATACTCTAAACTTATCATAGAAACAATCTTTCAAAACACATGGTAGATAGCTATGAAGCCTAAAAACAGATAATGAACATGGGTAGCACCTACCTCTGAAGAAGAAAATAAAGTAATAACCCTAAGAAGTATAGCCTGGTCACCTTAACTTTGATACTTGAAAAGACCAAATTCATCAATCATTTCATTTATAAAACACTAAAAGATCGCAGGGTGCCAGTGACTAGGAAGCTGGACTCTGGGAAGGATAAATCAGTCAGAACTATGTAATATCATTGCACGACAGACTGCCAGACATTATTGATGGAAAGGGAAGAAGAAATACTTTAATCCTGGTCTTAAAGGACACACTCATAAATAAAGCTGGGAATATATTTTCAGAGTGCATAACTATATGAATACTCAATGTATTAGAAGGCAAAACAAATGGAGTTTATTCTCCCCTTTTCTTTCCCGGAGAGGACAGCAAAAAGGATGGTTAAACCTTAATTGAATATATTGGGGGTGTGGGGACTCTCCACCAAATTTTTGTAAATTGGGATGACGTGTTTCCATTTTGCAATTGGAAAAAAACACATTTTCTTCACTTTTAATATTGTAAATATTCCCAGTCTGCAATATCCATCTGTAAATAGCTTTGCAGATGGATTTATTTTATGCTACATTAATCCAAAAAGAATCAAAAGCTAGGGGATATTGCTCCCAAGAAAAAATGAGAGATGTTCAAGGGATTCAGAAAAAGTAAGCTAGCTGGGTAAAACCAGGACAAACGGAACAAAAATAGAGGAATTCATGGGATCTGAGTAAGTTTTATCATACTGCGGAAAGGAAAGGACTTTAATCTGTCATTAATAGGGCAAGCGGAGATACAGTTCTGAATGGTCTTTGATTCAAACTGCTCCATTAACAATTCCTAACAGCTTTTATCAATCACTGCCATTACTTACAAGTCATGCCACCATTCCTGATTACTTAATCAATGAACTAGTCTTTCTATTCATCTGATGCCCTACCCAATCCATTCCCATTCCTATTGACTTAACACCTGGCTCCCTAACTACAGAATTTTTCAATTCCTATAACATCTACTAATGCTTCATTACGAGATGGCATGGCCACACTTTGGATTTTATTATATAGCACTGCTTCACCTCAAAATTTATAAAATCTGAGTTTCCTCTATACAACAGTTACATTCCCTCACTTGTATTAAACTCTTTATTAAACTTTACTATGATCTCTGAACCTTGGACACTAGAGTAAACAAAACTAAATTTAAATATAAACTTTCACATTTGCAGGCCATATGCCTTTATAAAAGTTACTGCACAAATCTCAGGCTGTTTCTTGGTATAGCAACCTACCAGTATTGCCTGATAAAGCTCACTGCACACTCAATTTAACATTAAAACCCATGACAGTACACAAAATGACAAAAACTGGCTACAACACTATAAGCTAAAAATGAGAAGACCATATGCCATGTCTGAGTCGAACTTCCATTAGCTACATTGTCATTCAACTTGGAATAAGAAGCATTCTTGGACTGTAAATCACGTTTTCCACAATCTAGATAAAATATCATAGAAACCCTTCTTCCCCTCCCTCCCCCGCAAAAAAAGGGAGAAAAAGGCTTTGCTTCTCCCTTGCTATGTGTTGCCAACTCTCTGATACAAGGAGTATAGTAACCAGCAAAACAAATGACTGGTCTTCAACTATATCAACCAAAGCCAGAATCCCAAATACCCATGTTCATTGATTCTTCTAATTTATTATAGTCATGGGTCCATATGGTATAAAAATGATTGATTGATTAAATAAGTACATACTGGAGAAGAGACGAACCTCCATGTAGAAGAACTATAAATAATTTATGTAGACACTTTGCTCTCATGGAGGTGGATTATAATTCCCTATCCTATCCTTGACAATGAACTGTGCACAGTGACTTCTTTCCAAACACTGCAGGATGGAAAGAAGGGTGAACAAACCTTACAGTAGGGAAACCTGATAAATACTAGGTGAACATGTGGTGATAAGCCATGTTGGTAGAAAGTATTTTTTACAGAATGTCATGAAAAGGGTAATTTACCTCTGTGATCTTGCTGCCAAAAACCCATAAGCTCAGTCTAACCATGAGGGAAAAAAAATCAGACAAATCCCAATTGAAGAACATTCTGTGTAATACCTGACCAGTATTCCTCAAAACAATCACGGTAAGGTATAAAAACAAACAAACAAGCAAAAAAGCCAGCAAGGACTGTCTGAGAAACCATCACATCAAGCCTAAGGAGGCATGATAACTAAATGTAATGAACCCTGGATAGGATCCTGGAACAGAAGTACATGCAGTAAATCTAAGGAAATTTGAGTGTGCGGACTTCAATTAATAATAACATATCAATACTGGTTCATTAATTATAACAAAAGTACCCCTCTAATGTAAGATGTTAATAATAGAGGAAGCTGGGTGTGGAGTACATGGGAGCTCTCTATTCATAAATTTTCTGTACATCTAAAACTATTCTAAAAAATAAAACTTTTCAAAAGCACACACACTTCTCCCTCTCTAGAAGCTGATTCACACAGTGCCACCCCAACCCCACCTTAGTACCCTACTAGAAGGGGATGTTTAAGAAATTGCTATAAATTCAATAAAAACATTACATTAAAATTTTAAAAATAAATGACTGGAGCAGGGAGAGCAAAGGAGAAACAGTAGATGAGGCTAGAGAGCTAGGAAGAAGGCCCTCTGGCTCTAGGAAGATTTTGGACTTCACCTGAGGGAGGCACTAGCTTTCAGCAAGAAAGTGACAGACACGATTTGCATTTGCAGCAGGTTTGAAATGTATACATGATGACATGTGCAAAAATATAACCTCATTTTCTATAACACAACTAGCTTAAAAGTCCTCACTTCTTCTTAGTAGCAAAAATAAAGACACATGTTTAAGGGTAACTCACTTTAGAAAAAAAAAATTGCTTCTCAACTAACTCAGTTTATTTGAGAATAAATATTTAGTGTTTCTTCCTTTCAGCCCTTACCCCTTGATAATAGAGGATGAAATTTCTGGGTGAGTTATTTCTGTCTGTATTGGACAGAAATGTGTGGTCCAGGTACCTTCCTTTGGTACGCTGGCTTCTTGTTTCTGTGTAATTCTTTTTACATCATATCCTTCAATGTACAATGGCATCTATTAAAGCATAACGGTTCTAGCCTGGCCTTAGGTATTTGGGAACAGAGGAAGTATTGCATGGTGATTTAAAACCCTGCCCTGACTGGTTTGGCTCAGTGGATAGAGCGTCGGCCTGTGGACTGAAGAGTCCCAGGTTCGATTCCGGTAAAGGGCATGTACCTTGGTTGCGGGCACATCCCCAGTAGGGGGTGTGCAGGAGGCAGCTGAATCGATGTTTCTTTCTCATCGATGTTTCTAACTCTCTATCTCTCTTCCTCTCCCTTCATCTCTGTAAAAAATCAATAAAATATATTTTAAAAAATAAATAAATAAAATAAAATAAAAATAATAAAAATTAAAACCCTGAGTGCTGTGGAAGAGTGCAGAATCTCAGAGGGAAGGCTGGGGAGGGTGGGTGGGTGGGAGGTAAACAACCAAAGACCTTGTATGCATATATGCATAACCCATGGACACAGACAATAGGGGGGTGAAAGTCTGGAGGGTGGGGAGGGCTGAAGGAGGTCAGTGGGGGGAAAACGAGGACATATGTAATACTTTCAACAATAGAGAATTATGTTTAAAAGATAATAATAGCCCTGGCCAGTTTGGCTCCATGGATAGAGCATCGGCCTGCGGACTCAAGGGTCCCAGGTTCGATTCTGTTCAAGGGCATGTACCTTGGTTGCGGGCACATCCCCAGTAGGGGGTGTGCAGAAGGCAGCTGATTGATGTTTCTCTTTCATCGATGTTTCTAACTCTATCCCTCTCCCTTCCTCTCTGTAAAAAATCAATAAAATATATTTTTAAAAGTTATTTAAAAAAAGTCATATCTGAACATCGATATCTGAAAGATTTAATTTAAAAAAAAAAGATTAAAAAAAAAAGTCATAGAGTTCCTATGTATTCTTCACCCAGTGCCCCCTAAAGTTAACATTATACAAAACCATGACACATTTTCCCAAACTAAAAGATTGACATTGGTACATTTATTAACTCTAAACTTTCTTTGGATTTTGCCAGTTTTTAAATGAATGCCCCTTTTCTGTCCCAGGATCCAACCCAGAATAGCACATTGCATTTAGCCTATTACATTTCTAAAACATCACACAGGAACTTCTGCTTCTACCCATGACAGAGGAATGAAAACTAGACTCTCAAATACAATTATGGACAAATGAATATAATTAGGCAATGAACAACAGTCAGCAAGTGCATGAGCATTGAAAAAATAGACATACTTAAAGGGAGTCCCACAGGCACCTCAGATGTTTGTCAGGAGAGACTTTTGTGCAACAGAAGGAAGTAGAGGGCTGGTGACACAGTGTACTTATTGGGCTGAAGCATTAGAGAATTCTGAAGCAGCAGGGATTTGTGGAGCAAGATACCTGAAAACAGGTTGCTGCCTGTAACCAGACGGCCAGTTGTCTGTGTGGAACTCACCACGAAGTCAGGACCATGGGCTGGGCCACATAAGCACAGAAAAAGACTGCTCAAGGCCTAGCAGGGATCATCTGCAACAGAGATGAGAGCTACATTATGATCATACATTGAAGTCCCGGCCCAGCCAGAGCTGAGAGGTCTCACTAACAATCTCGGAAACATCCTTGGAAAGAACCACGCTCCAGAGTGAAAGCACATCCCAGGATGAGGCTCAAAACTGAAGCCTGACAAGACCTAAAGGATCTATCGGTAGTTCAACTGACTGCAAGAACAAAATTTAATATCCTTTATAGTGGAAAAATCATAATGCAGGCTCCCAACAACATATCATCTACAATCCATATATTATAATAGATGTATGCATGTATTTGAATACAGAGAGAACAAAAGAGAGGCAAATGGAACCATTACAGGGTCATACATTTTTATCAAGCTTTACACAAAATTAACTCTTAAGTAGGCTGTGATTAGTATGCATGTTGTAATCCTGATAGCAACCCTGTGGCATAATGTGAAGAAGTATAGCTGAAAAAGCAACAGAGTGATCATGCTAAAATATTAAAATAATATTCTATTAACCCAAAAGAAGTCAGGAAAAGAGAAAGAGAAAAATAAAATAATAGATTTGGCAAATCAAAAGCAAGCATCACAAAGGACTGACCTAAATCCAACTGTATCAATAATTTCTTTGATAAAGCAGACTAAATAAAATAAAATAAATTACAGGCTGCCAAAAAATTTTAAAAAAAATAAATTTAGATTGGTTTAGAAGAAAAAGATATACCATGTAAATGGTATGCACAATAAAGTTGAAAGAATTTTATTAATATTAGATTTAATGGGCCTGAAGACAAGAAGAATTATCAGAGACAGAAACATTTATAATGATAAATGGGTCTATCCATGGAGAAGACATAGCAAATCTAAAATGTAGGTGGCTAATAACTGAGCTTAAAAATAGATGAAGCAAAAGCTGACTGAACTAAAGAGACAAATAGAGAAATCTACAATCAGAAGTAGAAATTTTAATTTCCTCTTTAATAGCTACATAAAAATCGAGAAGGGTGTGGGATATCTAAAAATAATTATTAACTGCTCTAACATAACTGACCTTTATAGAAAAATTTATCCAATAACTGCAAAATTCACATTTGTATCTGTGTGCACATAGAGCATTAACCAAGAAAGACCTTATGCCAGGACATTATAAAACAAGTCTCAGTACATTATAAGTTTGAAATTTTACAGAATATGTTCTCTAAACACAAGGAAATTAAATAAGAATTCAATAACAATTAGATATTTAGAAAAGCCTCAAATATTTGGAAGTTATAAAGATTTCTAAATAACAAGTCAGAGAAGAAATTCTTTTTAAAAATTAATAAATATTTGAAACTAAATAATAAAAATACATCAAGGTGTTTTTTAGATGAAGCTAAAGAGTACTTATAGGAAGTTTATCAATCTATCTTCAAGTTCCTCTCTTCAATGGGGAAGATACGAGTTCTATTTAGAACAGTGCCTATCCTACTAACTATAGTGTAGGATATGCTTTATTTCAACCTATTCTGGGAGCAAAAGCAGTCATGTCATATCAATATCAGAGAACTTCCATAAACTTTGAGGCCTTAAGATTCTCACAGCCATGCCCCCTGAGCCTCAGGGGATAGGATAGAGGGCCACTGCCCCATGGCTACTTCAGCCTCCATCTGTATTAAAACACTTAAGAGAACCTTTTGGGCCAGGGTATAGGTCCTTTCCCAAAGCTGGGTTCTAACAGTATCCAACATTATTGGTTGAATCTACCTGGCCCACTGTGCTAATGTTTCACTATCTCTCCAGGCTAACTCCCAGCCTTTGTCTTCCTCTGGGAAGAGAACTCCCTCTAATTTGCCTTTTCTAGTGAATAACGTTTTCCTCTGAATGCTGTTCTTCAGTAAAAGTAAACTCTGCTTGTCCCAGAATACCTAGGCTGGCATCTATCTCCCTCAAGGCCCTTTTCTGACTTGCAGGTCATTGTTTAATCCACCATGCATGTTGTCATTATGTACTGACTAGAGGCCCAGCGCGCGAAATCATGCTTGGTAGCCCGCCACTGCTCACATCCCTGCCCACCTGCCCACTGCCCTGCTGCACTCACAGCCCGACCTACCTTCCCGCTGCTGCTCGCTGCCCTGCCCACCCGCCACCCACCTTGCTGCAATCAGAGCCTGTGGGCCTCAGGGGAGGGACCTAGAGGTGCTCAATGCACCTCATGGTGACCAGTCGTTTGGTCGTCCTGGTCATCACAGACACTGGCTTTTTATATATATAGATGGCCTGGGTCCACTTAAGATACATATTTTGTACCCAAAAAATGTTTGGTACCCCAACTAGGATTAAGTGAGTGATAGTCAAAGCCAGATTCAGTTTGATTTGAGTATGTCATAAGGCTTCTCACAGCCTTCCTCATCTTAGGATGGGGCTGTTCCCCAAAAGATCTCAGATCCACCACACAATGCCCATGTTTTAATCTCATCAGGAACCCATTGCTTCCCTGCTTCCTGCTTAATAGCTTTCCATCCACAAAAACTAGGGTGATTGTGTGTGCGCATAATACACTGTGGCATATTGGGCATGCTGCCATTATATTTTGACTATTGCTAAGCATCTGATTGTCAGGGTTTACAGTTTCTCAGCAATCAGTGTGCTAGGATCCATATATCACATGGTTTAAAGTCCCAATAGGAAGCAATTCTTGGAAATTCTTTCCCAAATGATGCCCTTTGCAGTGGATGAAACTTGAAAATAGTAGTCAAGAGTACCGGACCCTTCCTAGAGTTCAATATAGTCATTAATAGTTCATCCAGTTTAACAACATATCATCTGACCAGAATGCCTCCCAGACTCAGGTTTGCAGACTGCCTCCCAACCTTGTCAGGTTCCAAAAGCAGGGGTGGTCTCGGTAAGCATAGCTTCACCCTTCTGGGTATGGGGTATACTTATGCTCAGAGACAATGTTACTCTCTTGCTCTGAGCTATTGAGGTATTAATAAAATGTTGGATTTTTCTCATTTAGTAACCCTCATACATTTCTTTCCACTCAGCTATTATTTCTCCTCTCGATTTGTCATTTATTTGTACCCAAACTTTTCCACCTTTGGAAGGGACATCAAGTTGCTACAGCAACATTAGTCTAGCAAGTGCCTCTTGTTCAACTGGTTTAGAGATTGGCTGGATTATTTTAGTGAAGTCTAGTCTCCCCTTCTCCCCCATCCTCTACACACACATAACAATGTTAAACCTCTCACATTGCTCCTTAAGAAGGAACAGCTTTCTAAGCCAGAGCTCTGGGGTCGGGAATAATGGCAAGCTTCTCTCTGAGTGACATGCCTACTATAGGAGCTGAGTGCTCCGTGAAGGAGAGTCAGCAGCCTGAGTTCCTCTCAGCTTGTCTCTCCTGGCAAGGAAACATTGCTCCCACGCTGTGGCAAGGACTATGGCCCCAGTCTTCTCAGCATGCTGTGACCAAGGCCCTGAACTGCTCTTAACTCACACAGTAGTCCCTACTTCCCAAGTTAGCAGTCATTTAAGTCATCCATACGTCGTCGACACTGCAGTACCATAGACACCCACATGCATTCCTTTGATATTAATAGAACATTCTCTCTCTCTCTGCCCACGGCCATCACGATGCGCACAGCTATAAATTATTCTCTCCTAACAACCAAAAATTATTCCGTTAACTAACTATAAGGTAAGAGAGTTGGCCTTCCTGCTTCTTTCCTTCACTGACACTCAAGGCTTTTTTAAAAAATATCTATTTTATTGATTTTTTTACAGAGAAGAAGGGAGAGGGATAGAGTTAGAAACATCGATGAGAGAGAAACATCAATCAGCTACCTCCTGCACACTCCCTACTGGGTATGTGCCCGCAACCAAGGTACATGTCCTTGACCAGAATTGAACCTCGGGCCCTTGAGTCTGCAGGCCGAGGCTCTATCCACTGAGCAAACCGGTTAGGGCCCAAGGCCTTTTCTTACCACATTGAGGAATCACCTTCCTCCCATGCTTTATTATACCAATTCATGCCTAAAAGATAGGACTTTCTGAGACTTATTGCCGTAAGAATTATTTAACATTTTCAAGGGTAGCAGAATATGCCACCTCAAAATATGCCTCTTTGGCTTAAGGATTATTTTGAACTAATTATTTTAAGAAACTGTAGACACAAGAGAAACTCTGAAAAACAGTAGAAATTGCCCTTTTGTAAGAGAAATCTACATTTGTAAAGGAAATTTACATTAGAAAATGGACCTGCATAAAAATTTCCAGTCTAAAGATAACTTTCTCATCTGACATTATTTGCCTGGCAGGGCAACCTTTGTTTACCAAACATTTCCTTTTCTCAACTTCCTCTAAATTGCCTTCTCCTCATTGAAACCCCTTCCTTAGCTCACACAATATGGTATAGTAGCCTCAATCCTCTGGCTGCCTTTTGAACCTAGTATCTTTGAAGAACTCCCATAAGAACAAAAAAATCAACTAAGTAAATTTAAAGATCTAATTGATTTTACTGAATGACTCATGAATCGGACAGAATCCCATCTAGTAAATAGAGAGATGCTCTGAAAAGTGTACAGAAATTTTTATAGGCAGAAACTGGGCAGAATGAGAAAGGGTAGCAGGGGTCTTATCAACATCTTCACTAATGTTGATCAGGGACTTTCAGACTGGCTTAAAATTCACTCCTAAAACAGACTAAAACTGCAGGTAGTAAGTCTTGGTGGGGCTTAGCACAAGTGACTTCATTTTGGGCCTGTTGTTTCTTTTTTAACGGTACATAACTAAAATAGGGTGTGTGTTTTTTCTCCTGTTAATCTGTCTCCTTACTCCAAGCCCCTAAATTTTGGCCCACCCTCAACCTGAGCCAGCATACATCCTCTCTTGAGAATAAACTGGCTTCAGGGTAAAATAAAATATTCTCTGAGCTACTACCTGAATGTGCCACCCACTCATCCCACTTAGTTCTTTCTAGCTTTGTTTACTCTTCTCTTTTTGCCTAACTCTCGAGTCCTTGTAGTCAAAGCATTCTCCTTACTGCAATGATCTCCCGCCCCCATTTCCCCATTTGCAATAGCCCTTCCCTCTCTTGCAATATTACATTTGAATATAGTCTCTCATTCTCTAAATCCAGATTTGACTTTTATTCCAGTCTTGTAATTTTTCTTGCTATTGCCTATCCTGTGATATCCAAACAATAGGGTTTTATGTTTTATGGTTAACCCTGAGTTAATGGTCAGGATAAAATAATGAGATAGCACCGGGAGCAGACTGTTGCTGTCCCAGCTGAAGTTATCATGGCCTCCAGGCAATCCCAAAGTCCCATTGAGAGCCCAAGTAAGACCTGAAGGACTTCCCAGTGGAGTTTAGGAGAAATTGCCAGCCTGTACAGCAAGCACATCCAACTCGCGGCCAGCGGGCCACAAGTGGCCCACAACGAATATTTTTACGGCCTAGCCAATATAAGAAACATTTTAATAGAAATTTTGTAACTTAATTTTTACAATATCCTGTTATACATAATTATTAATAACAAACTACAAACGTTCACTAATGACTGGTTACTATTACATTCATTTCCCTTTTGCACCTTATGCACAGGCACACCATTTCTCTCCACTAATACTAGCAGTGAATATTTTGGCAGCCTGTTGCCACATCATTAGTCTTGCATTGACTTGTTTGGTGTGCGCAGCAGGAAATACTTCGCTTTCAGAAAACAAGAAAAATAGGTTTATTTGCGTTATGCTTATTAAGTTGTGCAGTTAGTTATTCAGTGTCTGATAAGTTAATGTTCAAGAAAAAATATTAATTTTTATTAAAATGTCCTATTATTTTAAGGATTATTCATTTCAGTCCTTTGTATTCAGCATGTCTCTATCAAAGTAAACCTATGTTTCTATGAAAATTGAAGCTTTTGTTTTTTTGCGGCCCACATAAACTTAAACCTTGTTTATTTGGCCCATGTTAGCCTTTGAATTTGACATGCTTGCTGTACAGTGATGAACTCAATAAATGGTGGTGTTTTAATGCTCTAAGTTTATGGGTGTTTGTAATGCAGCAAATGGATTAATACATTGGCTAAACACATGAATGTGTCAGTGTAAGAAAGCTGTAGACAATTTTTACTCGTTTGAGTCAAACTGATGAAATTTGCCAGGAAGCAAAATTTCAATGGATTGAGAAAAATGCTCTGAAGAATGGTAGTTTTATGGCTTATTTTATACATTAGAATCAAAGGAGGAGATATAAAAAGGGTTCCATAAAATTTGTTGCTGGTAAACTAGTGAGGTGGCAGGAACCAAAGTGGGGAAATCTCTGAGATTGGATAAAGAGTAAAACGGAGAGACACATACTTTTTTACTTTGGTGGGTACAGGAGAGTTGACAATGAACATTTGCAGCATATAGAGATGGTATGGGGGGGATATAACAATGAGGGGTTCTGTGGTTTTAAGCTCTGATGTGGTGAGTGTGCCCTGAGGGGTCTGGAAAAAGAGATTATTCTGACATTCCAAAGGTATGTTATCTTAGATGCAAAGAGACAATAGATAGGCTCATTTAAGATGAAGATTGACCTTTGTTAAGGAAGCTACAGATCTAGGATGTTGATACTTACCTTGATTCACTTTTAGTTAGGAATTTTATGTTTAGATCATTTTATGTGGTTACTTTCGGTCTTCTGAGTTCCTAGGGCCTGCCATGCTGGCCTCCCCTGATCTTGCCAGGTTTAGTATGTGGCCTTTTTTTTTTTGTCCACAAACGAAGAAATGAACAAACAAATGAGTAAACAAATGGGTAACATCAATTTGGGGTTGTGTTCCTTCCCAAGAAGGAAGAAGGCAAACAAAGAGTTCTAAAGCAAATTGCTACGGGGGCTTCTGCTCTGAGATGACATATAGTACATGAGCTGACAAGGATGAAAATATGACTCTTGAGTATATTTTTGAAACTTCAGTTGCTATGGGGGTGTATCAAATGTATCACCCACCTAAAATATGGAGTCATGATGCTAAAAAAAATATTTGTGAGTTCTCTGTGAGTCATGCATTCACTCTAGACTAGAAAATATCTTTATGATGTTGTGAAAAGTCCAAATCACATAGGGAAATTGAATTGGTCTCTACGGCATCTTTAAAACATGAGAGCATCTTCATTCAACATTGATTTAGTAAAATATATGAGCCTTGCCCTCTATATATCAGGTACTTTGCCAGATGCTGGGAATAGACCAGAAAAGAAATAGTCATTGCAATCAAGAATCTGGCAGTCTAGTTGAAAGAACTGACAATTACAATGCTAAGTGTAATAACAGGAGTAAGGAATTTATTGCCTGTATAACTAAATATTTTGGGTTAATGCTGCTATTGAGAGAAGTTAGCTTGACAGGCAGGCAGACAGGGCAGGGGTCCAGGAAAACAAAGGCAGGTGGAACATAGGTAGGGGCAGACAGGGCAATTTGAGCTAGCCTAATTACAGAAACCAACCATTGGCACTGTAGTGAATAATACCAATACTAATTCAGATCTCCAATATGGAATTCAGCTTATAACTTCTTCATACAGCAAAGGAAGGAAGAATGAAGACTAGTGTATGACACTCAATTTTTATTTGTAACTTTGATTTAATTGACTCAAAACTAATAGTACTATATGCTCTTGTATCAGTTGAATTATTGTCAAACAGATTCAGTAAACTTCAATTGATTTGGCCAGCAGTTTATTGCTTTGACCTAATTTTTCCAAACTGAAGATGAGATAATACAAGTTTCTACAATAAATTGACAGGTGCAAATGCAGTTGATGAACTGGTTTAATAGGAGACGCCCAAAGCTCTGTGTGGGAGGACTCAATGGGGTGAGAAAAGAAATACCTGTCATATCTGCGTAAAGCAAATTTAGAATATAAGAATTACCATACAGACTCAGAGAATAAGAGGAAACATTGTCAGAAAGAATACTTACTTTACTTTACATCACCTTCAAAGGTTAAGAATAGGCTCCCAAACTAAATTCTCTTCCAACTGGGTATAAATCTAATTATAATTATTACATCCAAGTACTATTCAATCTTTATTCTAAGTTGTTTAGACAAGTTCACAATTTAGTGCTACTTTAGCATTCCCAGTTTCTTATAGAATTCAATGCGTGTAATGAATTCAAATCAACTAATTAGCTAATTCACTGAGAGGAGTGGGTATTGGAGGTGATGTCATAGATGATTTGCCAGTAATTACATCTGAATACCCAGGGTAGTAGGCAGAAAGAAGTATCATTCACAATCTAGGGAGGAGACTTGATGCAAACTACAATGGACAATGTACTGTTTTAAACATTTCTTGATTCTAGCTTACTTTCCCAGATAACTTAATTATACCACTTAATTAAATGCATGGGTAGTCAAATCCCCCTTGCTCTTTAATATTACCTAGTCTCCATCTCATGATGACACCAATTGCTCTGTTTTTTGCAGAATTCATTAGACCTTATTTTGTTTCTGCTTACGATCTTCAGATGGATCTAAACCTACCCACATAGTCACAAAATATGTATACATTCACCATATAATACAAGTAAATGTTTTTCTAGTCAATGTTGCTTTTTCCCAATGTTGATTTTTGTTTTGTTGTTGTTGTTTTTTTTTTTTTTTTTTTTTTTTTTGTGTGTGTGTGTGTGTGTGTTTGTAGTAAGTTTCTATTAGTTTATTTGAACCAAACTGAGAACATATATTGGGGAGCAAGATCTCAAATGCTACTTGTTGTGTGTGTGTGTGCATTTGCATACATACAACTCCTCCTATATAATCCTTCATTGTTACAATACTTTGACCAGCCAGCCTAGGCCATATTTTACAACTACCTTGGCTAAAACTGCTTAGCAGTAACTTGCAAAAGAAGTGCTCTAATAAAGGAAATTAACTTTTTTTAATATGATGACTGACTTACCAAGTTATTAGTGCTATTAATTTACCTTCTCTAAAATGTGCTTGTAATTTTACACAGGAAGACTGGGAGAGGAATAAAAGCTAATGATGCAATTCTAACAATGAAAACAGTGTCAGAGCCATTTTGGGGAAAGAGATTGTTCTCAAATAATAACTCTAAGAAATTATAGTTCTCCATAGGTAAGTGTCTACTTCCAAATTTTAATGTGCAAGTTGGAGCTTTTCATTTTACCTGTAGATTATGGATAATTTTCTGCTGGATGCTTTATTATGCTATCAGGTTACAGAAGCTTTTCTATTTCTTTCTTTCTTTCACACTGACCGAAAATTTTTTTCTCCTTTCTCTTCTCAATTTAGGTCCCCGATTCCCCGCTTTTTTAAAAACAAGGCAAACACACTGCATTAAAAAAAATGAATAGGAACCTATTATTTACTGAGAAATTTGATGATTTGGTCAAATAGCAACAGGGCTAACAGGTAGCAAACCCTTCAGGTGAGTCAAGTAAATATAGTTTTTTAGGGAGGACCTTTTTGGGAGATTGGCTACCAAAGGGCAGGGTTAGCTGGAGATGAAAACTAGTAGCCCCATTTCCCTAAAATATTTGGATATTTCTAAGACACCTTAGAAATATGTCCGGGAAGCTCAATTCTCTAGGTAGTTCTATTTCATCTTAACTCAATTAGATTTTATTTCAGTAGCAGTGTTTTTGTGGAGGACTTTGGACTTTGTCTTGTCATTTTTGTCACTCAAAGGATCCCTGTATTTAACAACATTATGGAATTCCTTTAATTATTAGAGCTTAGTTTTTATTTTATATTTACTTTCATTTTTCACTAATGCTTTCTTCCCTTCTATTTGCTACTTCTCCGGAGTTGTCTGACTTCCTTTTTGTGTTTTGCCAAGCTTCCTCTTTTCTCTTCTGCTTCCCCAGATCTTGCCAGTAGAAACTAGTAAGGACTGTGTACTTTCAGATTAGTCTTTATACGTTTATCTGGTATTTACCAAAGTATTACAAAAGTGGTAATACTAAGAACTGATGATTTTTTCCTCGGAGACTTCTAAGCTGGAGTCCTATTGCTTTCTGTCCTCTGAATAAAGCAACCTAAAAGGAAGAGACTATTTTAGGTATTTCTCTTACGTTACCTACAATATCAATCACAGTGTTTCTCCAAGGGTTAGTCACCTGCATCAGATTCACCTGGGTGCTGGTAAGAATGCATATTCATAGGCCTGACACCAGACCTGTAGAGTCAGAATTTGGAGGCAGAGCTCAGGAATCTGCAGTTTTATTTCTCTCGGGTGCTGAACTTTTCCTGTGCCTTGGCCTGAATTTTCAATCACTGCCTGGATATGCTCACTTGAATGTATTTTCATCCCACACTTTACACAACACATCCAAAACTAAACCACCCTTGGCTGTTTCCAATTCTGTCCTCATGCTAGTATCCCTGAAGTCATTTTTGGAATCACTCCTCTTTGCATTCCATCATTTTTACTTAATCAGTTTGTTGGCCTTTGTGCCAAGCACTGGAAAAGACAGTAATGAACACAGACATGGGTCATGTCCTCAAGGACGGAAAAGATTCTTTCAGAGAGTAACGTACTCCTATAGATTCTTTGGTTTTTCTCAGGCTATTCCCTTACTTTCCTTGTCAACACCCTAATCTAAAATCTCACCACTTATGCTTGGACTGCTATTTTTTCCTAATTAGTCTCTTTGCCCCTAATCTTCCATCTCTTCTGAAAGATTAATCTGCTGAAAACTTAATCTTCAAAACAACACTTTGAATATAGTTTACCCCCACTTAAGGTCTTCATTGTTCCCAATTGCTTACAGGCTATTTTCCAAAGTGATTTCAAGGCTGTTTACAATCTGCCCCACAAATGAATTTTTTCCTGAACAAATTCTATCCCTATCAATTAGACAGCTGAACTTGATGTAGGTTATTTTTACTTATTTATTTTCTGAACTCATGACTTTAATTACATTTTCTGATCGACCAGACCATAACTTTGGCCTCTTAAGGCCAAACTTTTCCCCCCACCAGCATGGCTGACCCTCAGCACTTGTTCTTGCTTCAGCCCCTATGGTGATTCTCTACTTTCTTCATTAAACACTTTGCATATGTTCCTTGGTACTATTACTTTTTTATATATTTTTCTAATCCTTCAATTATTTCATAAACTTCCTGAATGTAGGAGCAATGTTTTATATACTTCATTTATTTATGCACTCCATCAAAAAATTGGTTGGCCAATGTGAACCAATATGGTCCTGTTTTTCAAAGAGTTTACAGTTTAGTTGTAAAGGCACACCTTCAGCAAATAATTAAAATGAGATCAACTGCTTTACTCATTTGTTAGTCAAGAAATAGTTTATAAGCACCAATCATAGGCCAGGTATTGTGTCACATGCTGAGAATACAAACTTAAAGCTGATAGGCTGGTGGTGGTAGAGAATCACATATAAATCACTAAAATGCAATTGTTTAAGTGCAAACAAAAAATCCTAGGAGCACATATGAAGGTGAAACTCTCTCTGCCAGAGTCAGTGAGGCGCACATTTCAGGTGGGTCTGTTTGTGTTTTTTTGTCGTTCTTTCATTTATTTATTTATTTTGTTTGTTTTCTGGTGTGGGTTTTTTTGGTATTTTTTTGTTTTTGTTTTATATTTTCAGGTGGGTCTTGAAAGTGATTATAAACATGCATTGGATAATGCAGTGTTCATACACGGAGAGTGGTTCTTGGAAATCTGATAAGGCCATGCCTATATTATTTTGCCGAGTAGGAACCTGAGCTGGGCATAGAGGGTGAGCAGCTAAGGCAGAGTTGAGGAGGATGGCAGCCTTATGATGGCTCACCACCCAGGAGAATGGCGAGGTCTTGTTGATGGCCCTTCATCTAGCCCCCTCCCTGGTCCTGCTCCCTCAGCATGGACAGATGTGTCTAGGGAAAGGCCCTTGCTGCCCCTAGTCTTCAAAACTTGTGAAAATTAAGCCAGGGATCTTTCCTTCTAAGAATCATACAATGAGCCCTAACCGGTTTGGCTCAGTGGACAGAGCGTCAGCCTGCGGACTGAAAGGTCCCGGGTTCGATTCAGGTCAAGGGCATGTACCTTGGTTGCGAGCACATCCCCAGTGGGAGGTGTGCAGGAGGCAGCTGATCGATGTTTCTCTCCCATCGATGTTTCTAACTCTCTATCCCTCTCCCTTCCTCTCTGTAAAAAATCAATAAAATATATATTTAAAAAAAAAAGAATCATACAATGATAGAGTTAGAAAGAGTACCAAAACCAACCAGTTCGGTTGTTTCTAATTTATATCCCCAAGAATCTTAGGGATTTTCAAAAAGGCAAATGAAAATCTGCAATCAATTTTTTTTTGGTAATCAATTCTTACTATTCTAAAAAGCCTACCAGAAATTGCAAATTTCCTGGTAGCTTAAAATGCCAGATTTACTTGGTTTGTGCTAGAATTACAGTGGGGCCTTGACTTACGAGTGTCCCGACTAATGAGTATTTTGAGATGCCAGCTGTCTCTCGGCCCATTTTTTGCATTGAGGTGATAGCGTAAATTTGAGTTAACGAGCTCCTTAACGAGCTCGGTCTCGGAACGAATTAAACTCGTAAGTCAAGGCCCCACTGTATATCAGTTCTACATTAAAACGGGGTTCTGACTGAGCTGTGTTCTGATTAGGTATAGTTTGTTTTCCACTGTTGATATGCTTCATTTGGTAAATAACTTTTCAAAATGCAAAAGTGAACTGAAGGTCGAACGCATAAAATTGGTAACGCCTGCTACCACGTTTTCCACTTACAAAGCATTGTTGACTGACTTCATCTTAATTTATTCCTCAGGATACTGTGGAATGGCTTCAAACAGTAGAACGTGGAGTCCCTGCCTCCCGGCCAGTGCTTCCGACTGCTCGGAGCTTCTGGGTCCTTTCTGTGAGCCCCAGTCTCCAGGGCCTTCCATTCCCTATTCGGAAGCACCTGTCGCGCCTTCGCCTCTGCGTTGCGCCGCCTGCCTCTCAGGCGACAGCCACAGCTCCCTCTCCCCATTCGGGAATGCGGCTCTCCCACACGCATGCGTGGTTCTGCGACTGCGCGCCGGCACGGCTCCGGGGCCTGGAGCGGGGACCCTGGGTAACCCAGGGCGCGCGTGCGCAGTCGCTTTTTGAGCGCTTCCCCCTCCTCTAGTTAGTCCGCCACCCTGACCATTCATTCCGCTCTCCTGCGCCTTGTCGCCCGTTATGAATGTCTGCCCTCCGGTACGTCACGAAGGAAAACAGCTCTCGTAAACAGCCGCTGTCGTTACTAGGGCGCCGCCGTCACCGGAGGCGCGCCGTGCGTGACTGAGCACCACCCAGTCGGCGTCTGAAGTCGTATTCCCCTGCCGCTCCCGCCCCTTCCGCCGCTCGCGCACGCGCACGCGCACGGCCGCTCCTCGGCGCGCCGGGGTTGGCTGCGGCGGCGGCGGCGGCGGCCTGGAGGGCGGTAGTGGTTTTCACTCTGCGCGATTAGTTTCCTCCGCCCCCTCCCGTTGGAAGCTGTTGTGTGGTCGCCTTAAAAAAAACCAACTTTATTGTTCATCGGCCCCACCTCCCGCCGCGGAGCGCATCCTCAGGATGCACTGAGGCGGAGGGTAGGGGCGGCGGCCGGTCTCGGTCCCTCTCCTCCGAGAGCCCGGCCGGAGGGGAGGGAGTCACGATGTCCGGGAGCCGCCCGGCCGGATCTGGCTCCGCTGGGACCAGCCCTGGCTCCTCGGCGGCCTCCTCGGTGACTTCCGCCTCCTCGTCCTTATCCTCTTCCCCATCGCCCCCTTCCGTGGCGGTTTCGGCAGCGGCGCTGGGGTCCGGAGGGGCAGCCCAGGCCGCGGGATCCGGCGGCCTCGGGGGCCCGGGGCGGCCTGTGTTGGTGGCGGCCGCCGTGTCCGGCAGCGGCGGCGGCAGCGGCGGAGTGGTGTCCGCCGGCCTGTCCCGACTCAGCTGCCCGGCCCGGCCCAGCGCCGGCGGAGGAGGCGGCAGCTCCAGCCTCGGCAGCGGCAGCAGAAAGCGACCTCTGCTCGCCCCCCTCTGCAACGGGCTCATGAACTCTTACGAGGACAAAAGCAACGACTTTGTCTGGTGGGTGTGAAGAGCAGCCCCCTTGTCGCTCAGGTCTGAACTGCTGTTCGGGCTGGTGGGTCCGGGGGAGGTGGCTGTTTGGTGCTGCTGGGGTATTCGAGCTGGTGGTTGGGGCTAAGAAGCGGGGGTGTTGGGGTCCGGAGCAGGGTGCCGTACTAACGAGGTAAGTGCTGGTGGGGGCGTAAATGAAGGATGTTTAGGGAATAAGAAATAAGGGGGGCGAGATGGGCAGTCACATAAATGGGTGTGCACCAAAGAAGAAAGGTGGGCCTTGAATTTTCTGGCTGCCTGGTGCATTAGGCATCCTATCAGTCCGATTGCTTGTCAAAGTGGATTAAACTTGTAAAGGAAGAGGGTTAAGCTTCCTGGGTTGCTCGAGGGATGGAATTGTTGGCTAGAGTTTGCTTATGGAGGAGACTGTGGTAGATGGTGCTCTAAAGCATAGGTATGGCGGTTTTAAGGAGAAGTAGTATTTCATGTAAGTATCCGTCCTATTTCCAAGGGCGGGCCCCTTTTCAATCAACTGTTGAGGCAAGAAAGTCTGTTTCAAAAAAGAAATTTCACCTCTCAACTGAATGTCTTGAAAGAGGGAACCACATTTACTAAATCTCATCCATGTATCAGATGTAACTGGTGTAATGCATGCAGTGGTTCTCAACTTTCCGAATGCCGCGACCCTTTAATACAGTTCCTCATGTCGTGGTGACCCCAATTTCATTGTTACAAATTGAACATAATTAAAGCATAGTGATTAATCACAAAAACAATATGTAATTATATGTGTGTTTTCCGATGGTCTTAGGCGACCCCCAAAGCAGTCGCGACCCACAGGTTGAGAACCGCTGCTTAGAGTGTCCTGGCACTTCTGCTTTGAGAGACAGTAGGTATTAGACTTTTTGTCATCATAGTTGGCATCATGAATGAAACACCGTCGTGTTTAGTTATGATATTTGGCAAAGAGGGTATAGTTAGCTGTCCATAAGTGAAAGATTTAGTTGATTGTATTGTTGAGTTTTGGGATTTTCATTGGATTTGTGCCCGAAGTGCAGTCTAAGTGGTAGAATTGTGAGGAAGGAATTGCATTTAGCTGAGTGAGAACTGGTAGGATTTTGTACTTGTTATCTGGAGAAAATTGTATATAGACTTAGAATATTAGTGATATAGGAAGTTGGCTTGCACTCTCATAGGGGAAGTTGATTCACTTCAGGGTCGAAGATGATCTGGGTTGGTGTCATTACAGTTGGCCATTGAACCACAGGGGTTTGAAGTGCCTAGTCCATTTATACGTGGATTGTTTTCAATAAATACAGTCGGCCCTTGTTCCGTGGTTTTGCATCTATGAATTCAACCAACGCTGAACAAAAACAGTATTTTCATATACTTAACCTCAGATAGAAAATACTGTTTTCCATCCCCGATTGGTTGAATCCACCATTCGAAGGGCCAACTGTAGTGTCAGAAGTTATAAGTGGATTTTCAACTGGGGTCAGTGCCTCTAGCCCCTGTGTTATTTAAGGGTCAATAATAATAAATATAATAGGAAGTTATTGATTAGACTTACAATGTCCAGTTCTTGCAGTTAATAATGTCTGTTCATATTTTTGCTTTTGTCTTAAATACGTCTGGATTCAGAATTAATTCATTTTTAATTGAAATTGGGCTATAAATGTGATTGTTACTTATAAATAACTGAAGTAGCTTATTAGTGGGTCTAAGAGGTGTTTGTGCCCATACTCAGTAGAGAGCATCATATGGTAAAGTAGAAGCTAATGAAACAAAGTGAGGGTTTGCAGGATTCAGTTGTCTTATTGATTGATTGAATGGTTTTGTTTTATTTATTTTTATTGATTTTACAGAGAGAGAGGAAGGGAGAGGGAAGAGAGAGATAGAAACATTGATGCTAGAGAAACATCGATTGGCTGCCTCTTGCACACCCTCTACTGGGGATGGGTCCTAAAACCTGGGCATGTGCCCTGACTGAAATTGAACCAGTAACCTCTTGGTGCATAGGACAAAGCTCAGTCCACTGAATAACACCTACTGGGCTGATTGAATGATTTTAGAGACAAGAAAGACAGACAGATATCAATTGGTTGCTCCACTTATCCATGCACTCACTGGTTGATTCCCTTATGTGCCTTGACTGGGGATCAAACCAGTTGTTTTTTTTTTAGCCACCATTTGCATTTCACTTTTCAGTAGGCTAAAGGAACACATGCCAGCATCCATATAAGTACACTATGTGAGAAATAAGGGAATCAAGCATTCATTCAGCAGATATTTATTTGGCACTCACTGTCTGCCAGGCTCTGTATGAGTTTCATTGTACTTACTAACAGCTATTTTATAGGAAACTAGAGGCCTGCTGCATGAAATTCGTGCACGGGTAGGGTACCTAGGCCTGGCCAGCGATCAGGGCCGATTAGGGCCTTCGGGCTGCTAGCTGGGGCCTTCCTTCCTGGTGGTCAGCGCATATCATAGCGAGTAGTTGAACTCCTGGTCGGTTGAACTCCTGAGGAGACAATTTGCATATTAGCCTTTTATTATATAGGATTGAAGAGGGATGGGGCGTATAAATAGCTGTCACTTTTTTTTATTTTTTTAGGAGTAAGGTTATTTCTGGTGAAGTTGACTATTCAGAAGAATTCATTAATGGGAAATCTAGTTTCCCGATTCTCAAGTTAGATTTGATTTGGCCAATCTTTTGGAGTAGAAAGATATGGATTAGGCAAGGCTCAAAGAATCCTTTTCATTTCTAATTGACTTTGAGTGGGGTTGGTCTTGTCTTGTATGCTTCATAGTCAAACTGAGTTAATCCCAATTACTCTATGCTTTTACATCTAAATGAGAGTGAAGTTTGACAATTCCTTATTCATTACATTTTAAAGATGTTTATACTTCACATTGCATTTGATCCTTAGAGCAATTCTGTGAAGTTATCTAGACTTCCAATTTTAATATAATACTAATATAATTATATTTCTATTGCGGTACAAAAATGTTAAGTAACTTTGTTTCAAATTGGACAGCTAAGGGACAAAATCAGAACTCAGATCTCCTAATTCTAGACCTAGTGCTTTCTTTGTATGGAATTAGACTACAGATCCTTAGGTTTGAGTACATGTATTTATCCTAGTGGTTTTTAAATGTGGTAGATTGGAGGGAAACAACTGTTCTATAATCACATGAGATAAATGTTTTTAATCCCTAACCTCTTCCTCTCCATGCCTGTCTGCCTGCTTACCTCCTGAGAGGCTATACCAGAATTGGAGGCTGGAGTGGGCAGTCTAGTTTGAAAAAGCTACTCTGGTGATAATGACATGTTGTCATCTTCTTGAGAATAATTGATTTAAAGTCAAATGCCTAATTTTCAGTAATACATATTGGCCTCTCTTGACTTATATATTTTAAAAAGTTTATTTTTAATTGCAAAATTGAACATTTAGGGATTTATACTTTTCACACAAAGGGTTAAAAGAATATATTATCAAATTGCAGGTCATTTTAACTGATTTATAGACAGAGAATTTGTAGTACAGGAGAGTAGTATTTAGCTTGAAGTTGGAAAAATCGTTGACATTCAAAGGAAGTCTTTGTTACTTTCATTTTTCCAATTTTTCTTACATGATCCATTTAATTAAAGCTACTTGAGTCTAGCCTGTATTTGAAAGATGACTTTTTTTATTCTTTCACATTACTACTGCCTCTGCATTAGCTTTTCAACTACTGAAATGCTCTTTTCTACCTCTGCAAGACCCAGTTATTCTCTAAGTTGCAGCAGAAATAAATGTTTTCAAGAAGATAGCCCCTTGTGGGAAGGTTAAGTCTAGTCATCTGTCTGATAAGAAGTAGGTAGGATCTACATTCAATAGATCTGACACTTATTAAATATGTCATTGCCTCTCAAGTCAAACTATTAATAATAGACTATCCTAAAAAAAGACTTTTTAATCACATAATTGTGTCATATCCTGGCATTATTACTTCACTTAGATGTTAAATGTTTCTGAATTCAGATGTTATCTCACTGCATTGCACCCTAGGCAGCCATTATCTATAAATCATACTTAGCACTGAAGATGAAACCTGTGACCACATTGCTACAGTTTTCCAAACAATTAAAAAGTGTTTTTAAGAGATGTTAAAGCATATCCAACTACTGAAATAAGCTAGAATTCATTACATTGTTGTTATAGCAATATCAGTCAAGCACTTCCTTGAATCTGCAAAACAAAACTTGGCCCTGGCCAGTGTGGCTCATTTGGTTGGAGTGTGGTCCCATACACCAAAAGGTTTCAGGTTTGATTTCGGTCAGGGCACATGCCCAGGTTGTGGGTTTGTTCCCATGTATGGGCTTGTGCAGGAGGCAGCCTATCAAAGTTTCTCTCTCATATCAATATTTCTCTCTTTCCCTTTCTCCCTTTCTTCCCCTCTCACTCCCTCCTCTCTCTAAGATCAGTACAAACAGTTATTAAAAACAAAGCAAAAAATTTTTATTTTTATTGTTGAGGGTATTACAAATGTCCCCCACTTCCCACCTCCTTTGCTCCCTCTGCCCAGATCCTGCCCCAACCTAGGCCATCACTGCACTATTGTCTGTGTCCATGGGCTGTGCATATATGCATATAAATTCTTTGGTTAATCTCTTCCCACATCCCCCCTTATGTTCCCCCTTCTCTCTGAGATCTGTCAGTCTGTTCCATGCTTCCATGTCTCTGGACCTATTTATTCATCAGTTTATTTTGTTCATTAAAAAAAAACAACACCTTGATTCTTTTGTTTTATAATACATATGCTGGTTGGATGACAATGATGATGAAAGATACTCTGCAGAAGATGATATCAAGTCATAGCAGTTCATTATGGTTCTTTTATCAGCATCAGTGTCAACATAAGATTTAGGTGCATCAAATGACAGAGAAAATGAGGTGATTATGAAGCAGGATATAAAAGACTACTATTAACTTGAATTCTGGTCTATAAATTGAGAGGGAGGTACTTGTACAGTAGTAGTTTATTACCAAAGAATGTACTGATTGGAGACTACCTTTTCCCTTTACAAACCTTTCTTTCTTTTTTTTTTTTTTAAATGTATTTTATTGATTTTTTACAGAGAGGAAGGGAGAGAGATAGAGAGTTAGAAACATCGATGAGAGAGAAACATCGATCAGCCGCCTCCTGCACATCTCCTACTGGGGATGTGCCCGCAACCCAGGTACATGCCCTTGACCGGAATCGAACCCCGGACCTTTCAGTCCGCAGGCCGACGCTCTATCCACTGAGCCAAACCGGTTTTGGCAACAAACCTTTCTTAATAACAAACCAGTCAATATTCCTTAGGTGACCATATTCCTTCTAAGAATTGTTAAGATAACTATAACCTTAAACCTTGTTGCTCATTTTTTCTCCTTGCATATGTATGTTTGTTCTTGATGGATATAGAACTGGTAAACTCTTGGTTCATGGGTCGATACTCAACCCCTGAGCCACTCCAGCCAAGCTATTTCTTCCTATTTTAAATAAGTTTAAGCTGCAACCCTTTATTCCCAGTGGTTCCCAACCTTCCTAATGCCACGACACTTTAATACAGTTCCTCATGTTGTGGTGACCCCCAACCATAAAATTATTTTCATTGCTATTTCATAACTGTAATTTTGCTACTGTTATGAATCGTAATGTAAATATCTGATATGCAGGATGTATTTCCATTGTTACAAATTGAACATAATTAAAGCATAGTGATTAATCACAAAAACAATATGTAATAATATATGTGTTTTCTGATGGTCTCAGGCGACCCCTGTGAAAGGGTCGTTCGACCCCCAAGGGGGTCGCGACCCACAGGTTGAGAACCGCTGCTTTATCCTCAAAGCTTCTTTAGCTTGGGAGGAAGGCTTTCTTCTTTTTCCTGTTAAAATTTGTATTAAGCAAAATTAAAATGATTCTTGACTTGTTTTTAACATATGTTGTTTCCCATGTTTGCCTTTCACCTTGTTTGTTCTTTGCCCTCTGCCTTTCTTCATATATGTATCAAGTTCTATTTATATAGGTCCCTACTATCTCAATATTTTCATTGAGTAACATGTTTTTTGTTCATATTCTCATATATAAGTTAATTGTCCTTTCATTTTTCAAAATTAAATTTAATGAACTGATTTTTGTCTCCATTTCTATGTAGAGAGAAAGGTGGATTGTAATAGATGGTCTGATTTTTAATTTTTTTATTTTTTGCTAAAAGTATTACAAAGGGTATTACATAAGTGTCCTTCCCCTCCCCCCACCCTTGACAAACCCCTGCCCTCCCTTACCCCCCAGTGTCTTATGACCATTAGTTATGCTTATATGCATGCATACAAGTCCTTCGGTTGATCTCTTACTCCCCTCCCTCCTGTCCCCCAACCCTCCCTGGCCTTCCCACTGCAGTTTGACAATCAGTTTGAGGCAGCTCTGCCTCTGTATCTATTATTGTTCAAAAGTTTGTAATGGTCTTTATTATCCATGAATGAGTGAGATCATGTGGTATTTTTCCTTCATTGACTGGCTTGTTTCACTTAGCATAATGCTCTCCAGCTCCATCCATGCTGTTGCAAATGGTAACAGTTCCTTCTTTTTTACAGCAGCATAGTATTCCAATAGATGGTCTGATTTCTGTTTGTTGTATTTCTGATTTTATCTTTGGGAATCCATCCTTCTCTTTTCCTAGTCTGTGTACTTTGGGGTGGGAGCTCTTTGTCCCCAAATTCAGAATTGGAACACATGATCCTAGGCCCAAGTAATCTAGTCATTGAATACATTACCTTTTGTTTCTGACTTCTTCAATTTGGCATAATAATATTTTTGAGATTCACATTAAACTGGGATAAATGTATATACATAGGTGTATATGTATTTGTGTATAAATGTGTTTTTTAACGTATTCATTTTAGAGAGAGAGAGATGAAGGGAGAGGTAGAGAGAGGAAGAAACATTGATTGTCTACCTCCTGCATGCTCCCTACTGGGGATCGGGAATCGAACCTGTGACCTCTCAGTGCATGGGATGATGCTCAAACAGCTGAGCCACACTGGCCAGGGCTGTATGGTTATTTTTTACCTTATCTTGTGGAGTTTTACTCTGGACATGGATGAGTAGTATTTAGCAATGGACTTGATGAGAACCCTGTATAGAGTTGTAGAATTCTTTCTCCTTGTAGCTCCTTCCTCTGGTGTCCGTCCTATCCTGTAAATTCTTTCCCTTTTGTCTTTCCTAGACTCAGCAAGATTGTTGTACTATGCTTGTGTTCTCTTTCATTGGGCCTGTGAATCTTTCTGTGAAAACAGAAAACTGGGTCTGTGATAGTGCTCACTTATTTATTCACCTTCCATCAAAGATATCAATACTGTGCTGCGTAGTGTCTAATGCCTGAAAGCAGTTGTTTCATTTACCCCCGCCTCAATTTTCTAAGTATATGTAGTAAGAATGTACGTCTAGTAATAGGTACCTACCAACACTGTGCTGTTGAAAGTATTAAGTGGGTTAATATATGTCATTGTTTTAATGGATATAGTTTGTGCTGTTTTGAGTATTTTTTAAAAAATATATTTTATTGATTTTTTACAGAGAGGAAGGGAGAGAGATAGAGAGCTAGAAACATCGATGAGAGAGAAACATCAATCAGCTGCCTCCTGCACATCTCCCACTGGGGATGTGCCCGCAACCCAGGTACATGCCCTTGACCGGAATCGAACCCGGGAACCTTCAGTCCGCAGGCCGACGCTCTATCCACTGAGCCAAACCGGTTTTGGCTGTTTTGAGTATTAACTATCATTACCATCTTCATTACCTAGAAGAGTTATTGAAATTGGAATTGTAAAGATATCTTTTGGGAAATTAGTTTTTTTTGAGATAGGAAATAAAAGCACATTTGGTTTAGTAGATCTAGGTGGATGTTTTTGAGTACGGATGATCAAAGAAGATGATAGAACTTTCTTAAGGACTCTTGTGATTGCATTGCACTATTAAAAATTATGGGTGAGTTCAAGTTTTGGGGCCATTTTAATATACTTATTTAATTCATTTTAGAGCTTGATGGCCATTAGTGCCATCTTGAACAAATTGTCATTTGACCTGCAATCCCCTGAAGTTTATTCAGCTCAAGAGAAATTTCATCTCTCATTGATAAGATGTTTGGAGACTTTGCGGTGTATCGAAATAGGATTTTGTTGTATTGTTGCTGGCCTTTTCTAATTTGAAATCCCTCTACTTTAAAAGTATCAATTATTTTCTATTTTCTTTTTAGCCCTATCTGCTTCGATATGATCGAGGAAGCATACATGACGAAATGTGGCCACAGCTTTTGGTAAGATGATTTTACTTAGCAAAATTGCCTTTTGGTATTCTTAAATCTGTGTGTAAATGTAGCTAGTGAGAGGTTTTGTGTTTTTTTTTTAAAGTAATTTTGGTTATCTTGTAATCATATTATTTTTTTGATATATCTTTATAGGTTCTTTGGCTCAAGGCAGTAAGCATATGGTTGGTGTATAATATCTGTGAAGTAGTTAGGTTTACCATAAGCTTTACAGGTGGATTTTAAAACTTTTGGGTTTACTAATTGTTAAAGAGCTTTTAACTGCTCTTTTAGAAAATTGGTGTGGTGGTTCTGGGTAATCAGTACAAAGCACCTTTAATTCACTTGCAGGAATAGGTATGAGGCCCAGTAAAGCAGGCTAAACGGACATTGGAAAAGAATATAGAGGATTAAAAACTTCTGTGTTCTTTTTAACACTTCTATCAGTGTCATTAATATGTGTATATTTTGTAAAATTTAGTTGTGGTAAAATACACATAATAAAATTTACCATCCTGACCACTTTTAAATTCAGTAATGTTAAGTATATGTGCACATTGTTGTGTTCATTCAATATCCAGAACTTTTTCTTGCAAAACAGCTACTACATCCAATGGCTAGTTTTAGCCAATAGAAACATTTTCCCTTTGGGGGTCGAACGACCCTTTCACAGGGGTCGCCTAAGACCATCGGAAAACACATGTAGAATTACATATTGTTTTTGTGATTAATCACTATGCTTTAATTATGTTCAATTTGTAACAATGAAAATACATCCTGCATATCAGATATTTACATTACGATTCATAACAGTAGCAAAATCACAGTTATGAAGTAGCAATAAAAATAATTTTATGGTTGGGGGTCACCACAACATGAGGAACTGTATTAAAGTGTCGCGGCATTAGGAAGGTTGAGAACCACAGGTTTAAAGGAAGAAAAAAATGTTCAATTCAGAAGAAAAGAAATATAACAAAGTAAAACAAAGTAAGAGAGGAGCTTTGGATAGGCCAGTGGATAAAGTAAAACACAATTAACTCACTCTACACTTGAGATAAAAATTAAACTACAAGCAGACGTACAGGAACTCTATACCTATTAAACAACTCCTCCTTTTTCCTTTCCCCAGCCTCTGTCAATTGCCATTTAACTTTCTATCTCTGTCAATTTGACTATTCTAGACCTCATATAGGTGGAGTCAAGTAGTATTTGTCTTTTTTGTGACTAGCTTATTTTACTTAGCATAATGTTCTCAAGTTTCATTAATATTGTAGCATGTGTCAAAACTTCCTTTCTTTTTAAGGCTGAATAATATCCCATTGCATGTATATATTATATTTTGTCTATTCATCTGTCAGTGGACTCTTGGATTACTTTCATCTTTTAACTGTTGTTAATAATGCTACTTTGAACATTGGTATATAAATATCTCCTTGAGACACTGCTTTTAGTTCTTTTGGTTATATATCCAGAAGTGGAATTGCTGGATTATAGGTAATACTATGATTAATTTTTTTTGAGGAATAGCCATACTGCTCTCTATATATAGCTGCAGTACCATTTTACATTCCCATCAACAGTGCATAAAGGTTCCAGTTTTTCTACATCCTTGCCAACACTTGTTGATTTTTGCCTTTTTTAAAAAAAATAGTAGCCATCTTAATGGGTATGTGGGTATGTAATCTGTGTATGTTTAATTCCTGTTGTTTATTTTTTTGTTTGGGAGTGGTATATTCTACTTTCAGTTAATCATCTTTTTAAATTTTATATTCAGTAGATTTGTTATTTGAATTTATTTTTCAATAACTTTGTATACTATTGTCTAATAAATGCCCTATGTATCTTCTTTATGATATACACATATAGGCTGGAATAAATTGGATAAACTATTTGATTGCTTAAGTTGAAAATGAGGAATAGAAAACTAATAGACATTATTTTGTGACCAGTTTATTAATCTATCACTGACTTAATCAAACCTATTTTATTGTTTTTCTCTGCTAATAGCTACAAGTGCATTCATCAGAGTTTGGAGGACAATAATAGATGTCCCAAGTGTAACTATGTTGTGGATAATATTGACCATCTGTATCCTAATTTCTTAGGTGAGTCTTTGGAATGATTTTTTATTTTTAAAATATTTTTCCCCCCAAAGTGTATGCTAGCATTTAATTTATTCAGAAAACATAGCTTCGACTAAGCAAGTCTCTCTTTTCTACTAACCGGATGCTTTCCCCAGTCTTACCTGGGTTGTGACAGACTCCATACCTTATCATATTATTTTTAATTTTTAAAAAAAATTTGATTGACACGACTCTTAGATTCTTGCATAGATGGCTGGACAGAATGTGAGGCTAAAGGTGAATGCCAGATGTCCAGAATACTTGTCTCTTTATATGGTGTTGTGCATTCCTGCTGTTTCTGCTTCAGGGGCAGAAGTAAAAAACAATGGAAAAAAGGATTAAGGTAGAGGGGGGAGGACAAAAAAAAAGCCATGAACATTCCTGCATGGGGGCAGAGAGTCTGTGACCTGGGAGGCAATAGAAAAGTAAGAAGTAGGGAAGGAAGATATGGATGTAGAATTTTTGAGAGAGGAATGGTAGCTGGAGAAAAGAGACAAAATAGGAAACGCTTAGGGTAAATAGTAAATGGTTGATAATAACACTACGGTGTCGGGTGAATTTCCCGCCAAAATATAAGATGGCGCGGGCAATTATTTAGGTTTCCCGCGCAAAATCAGGGATTTTTATGATACCTATTACCCCAATGGGTATGAAACGGTTCGCATACGCAGGTAGGTATCTTTGTGAACGGCAAACAAACAAATATTTGGTAATACGCAGTTACAATCGGCCCGAGTTTACACGTTTCCCGCACTCCACCGCAAATCTATATGAACCGAGTTAAGACGGCTCCCGCGGAGTACGCGCAATTCACGCGAGCCGACTTAACTCGTTTCCCGCACTCCAAGTGATAATATCTAGTCAGAGACAAGATATTATTATCAAGATATTTGTGAATATATAAGAATTCTACTTGTTGAATAGCCTAAGGTTTGTTGGAAATCTTTAGATTGAGTTTTTAGGAATGAAGATTAATTTTCCAAAGATTAATTTTTAGATATGGGTAGGTATGAAGTAGAGGACTACTGTGTATGTTAGTCAAAAGTTTAATGCTTCATTCTAAAGAGTAACATACTCAGAGTTATAGTGTGATGTTTACTTGCATATTAAATTCTGACCTGCCAGTGCTCCAGTTGCAGTTTGACTTTCTCAGCTCAATGTTGGTTTATAATAAACCATGGATTTGAACCTTTTCAGCTATGGCTTTCATTTTTATCTCTGCTCTAAAATTGCATTGGCTACAATCCTTTTTTTCTCTACCATTTAGTATTTTTTCATTAAGGAAAATCATTAGATGATTGCACAGCAGAAAGGAACCTTGGAAGAAATATTTCGAAGGTTTTCTGTTGGAATATCAAATTCTACATAGATAGAGTTTTATGATAAACTTGGAGAAGGAACTTAGGAAATAAGGAAATATAAGTGGTTTGATATTCTGCAGGACTGGACTTGATGGGCTAGGTTAAATAAAAGGGAAAACAAATCCTTCAAAGCGGAAGCCTTTGTTCCTGAACTTAGATTAATGCTGCCGTGTGGGCTCTAGAATCACTTTTCTATCAGTTGCATAACTTTGGAAAACTACTTCTTTTGAAATGATTAAATACGGAAGGGAATCAAATGTTTTGAAAATTTGGAGATTTACTAAATTTTTTAAACAATATTCCTTAGTAAGTCCATAAGTTAGAAATTCTGTTATGTGACTTTCTAAATGGTGAGAAAGAGAGAGAAAGAGAGAGAGAGAGAGAGAGAGAAGAGAAGAGAGAATGCTATACACCAGTATGGAAGGAATGGAAAAATGTTGGAAAGTAATTTCATACTATAAATACAGTGTTCTATATGTTAGTGTGTGTGTGTGTGTGTGTGTGTGTGTTCACTAGTGAATATTGAAGTCACAGTTACTGATTTTCTAAGCTAGAAATTATCCTGGTGATGATACAGTTTTTAAACTGTCTTTATGGATAGAAATTTTTGATTTTGGGTAATTGAAATGTAAGTATTTTTGAAGTCTTAATTACAGTGCAGCTTCCAATGAGATTTTTTATGCCAGCCATGGAAATAACATTTTATCCTGATATATCTATTTCTGTTTTTCTGCCCATCTTCAGCCTTTACCTTTGTATAGTGATGGTCAGACTCTTAGGTTTCCTCACAGTAAGTAAATAGGGATTATATTTCTTATGCACTCAGGATACCACTGAGATCTCTTTCTAAAGTGGTATACCACTTATTTTTTTCTATACTGAAAAACTCTTCTAAGTTATTTACTTACATTATTTCAGCTCTCAGAGCTCTCTCTCTCTTGATCCTGGAAGGCTCATGTGGGATGAGGGGGTTGGGTGGCAGTGTCTCATCCAACTATTTCACTTCTGCAAGGCTTGCTCTCTAGTCTCCCTGTTCCTTCCTGTGTAAGATCTCTCTTTAGCTGCCCCATCCTTTCCCGGTCTCTCTTTCTCTTTCTCCCTCCTTCTGTCCCTTCCTCTTTCCCTCCCTTTCTCTCTCTTAGTTTCCTCTGTCTATAGATAAAAATTATAGATTAATTTTTAAATCTTCCTAATGAATGGCCCTCTTTTTATTTATTTTTAAAATATATGTTATTGATCTTTTTTACAGAGAGGAAAAGAGAGGGATATAGAATTAGAAACATCGATGAGAGAGAAACATCGATCAGCTGCCTCCTGCACACCCCCTACTGGGGATATGCCCACAACCAGGGTACATGCCCTTGACTGGGATCGAACCCTGGACCTCTCAGTCCTCGGGCCAATGCTCTTTCCACTGAGCCAAACCAGTCAGGGCGAATGGCCCTCCTTTTAAAGTAAAGGACAACATGAATGCAAAGTTTAAAACCGCTGTGTTGTTGTTTTTTTAAAGTAGCTAATGCATGTAACATCCTTACTACTGTCCTAAGTGCTTTATGTATGTTAACTCATTTAATTCTCATTTGTCATCTTCATTCCTCAGGTGAGGAAAGTAAGGCAGAATTTAACTGCATGAAAGTTATTCAGCCAGTAAGTGGCAGAATAGGGATTTGGTCCTAAGCAGTCTGGCTCAAGAGTCTGTGCTTTTACTACACTATCCTGCATCTAAAAAGACAGTTGCTAAAAAGGAAAATTTAGCAGTAGAAATGCATTGTTTGTTCTTAGTACTATGGGTGTTATAAGAATCTATAAAATTATAATTATGAATATAGATTATCCTTCAGTTTCAGTGGTATATGAGATTTCTTGCTCAAATGCAATGTAATATATATGTAAAGTATTACAGTTATTTAACTCACATTTTATTCAAATGGGTAATTCTATAACTGAAACATTAAACTCTTATTTACATACTCCTCTTTATTTCCCAGTACTACATTATTTCAAGCTCTCTTCGTTATCTTCCTTTGGTTATAATGATAACTTGTGAAATACATACCAGCTTCTTCAGAATCTGGCTCCAATCTAGCTACATTTCCAATCTTAGTTTTTAGCCCCTGTTAATCATTAACAAAATCACTGTGACCCTGTGTTTCAGCCATATTGATTTTAAATCACTTCATCTTCTGCTGTCTTATGACTTTGTCCCTTGCCTACCTTTCCACTTAATCTCTGTGTTCCTCTTTTGGCTCAATTCTAATGTCACCTGCTACTGGAAGCCTATTTCTTAAATTTTGATTACTCCTCTTCTGTGTTCTTTGTAAATCTGTTTCAATGATAACACTGATTTTTTACATCATGTTACAACTACTGCATCATATATATTTGTCTTCCTACTCTGAGCTGATTGAATGTTACTTAGATTTAGTCTCACTCACTTTTGAAGTTTGGATATCTAGTGTGGGCTTGATACCTCTCTTGTTTGTTAGAAAATCTTTGTAGTTGGATTGTGGTGTAGTGGAAATTTTAGATAATTGGGTTTGTATCCCAACCCTCTTATGTACTGTGTGTCATGCTCTCTAATATTCCCTCATCTCTAAATAGGAAGAACAATCAATGGGATAATGTCTGTAAATTAAAGTACCTACCTAGCCTAGTGCTAGTTTCCCTTTATCATTTTTTAAATCAGCTAGCTATTAAAGACAGAATAATCCAATTAAAAGTGGCTTAACCATTAAGGAAAATGTATTGATTCCCATAAAAAGAATTTCTAGCACTAGTTAATTCTGTGGTTCTGTAACATTATCATGTTCTTTCCATCTTTTTGTTCCTCCATCCCCAGCATATATGTATTGGTCTTAGGCTAGATCCCCTCAAGACTGCAGGATGGCTCTAAGCAGTTCCAGATATCATCCATTCATGATGGCAGGGAACGAACTCGTTTTTCTCCTCTACTTCTCTTTCTGAAAGACAGCATTCCCCTCATTGGTCAAAACTAGGTCACAATCTTAACCCCATGTCAGTCACTGGCAAGAGTATAAATGACTAAATACCATGGACCTGAGGAAGAGTAGCCTCTGAAAGTATGTGGTAATCTGACACTTGGAAAAAATCTGCTGTTATTTAAATAAAAGATGGATGGTTTGTGGATAGGTAACTGACATTATTTGCCAGGATATTTATAGAAGAGTCAAACAAACAAAAAGAAAAAATATAAATCTTTAGTACCTACCTCATAGACTCAACCAGTTACCATGGAGAGCATGGTACAGTCTCACACAGTGAAGAATTGTCTCTCTCCAAGTGCCAAGCAGTGACATTATTGAAACGTGTAAGAGTAGGTACATATTCTGAGAAGAATTCTGAGTAATAATAGTAATAGTTTTACCAGTAGTAGCCTGTGACAAAACTGTTTTTAATTTGAAATTTCTGCTTAGCATCATTTTAATTTGAAGCTTTGTAAACTTAAAATACAATTCATCTAAACAGAACAATTAGATGATACACTTAACACAATTATGTGTGTTTCCTGCTTTGTTTTTATTTTCAGTGAATGAGCTCATTCTCAAACAGAAGCAAAGGTTTGAGGAAAAGAGGTTCAAATTGGACCACTCAGTGAGTAGCACCGTATGTTTCAACTCTTATTACTATTTTTAATAAATTTTAATTCATTGTTTTTATTGCTTTAATATTAGATATTCAAATTTTAGTATATTATTGATTTTTCTTAAAGGAAATTTGTCTACCATTGTTTTGTTTAATAAAGAACTTTCTTAACTGCATTGTTTAAAATTTACTCTAGTGATCATCTTTTGGAAGGTCTGGTGGGATCACATTTAGATAGTTTGCTTGTAATACATGACAGTTGAAAGATTATACGGCAGAGTAAAACTATGGGTGGTAATTTGGGAAAAACTGTTGAAAGAGTCTCAATTTAAGAGGATTAACCCCAAATTATTGAGGCAAGTGAGCTTAAATTAAGACCTTACAACTAAATACCAAGTTGAAAATATGGCTAGAAAAAGAATTAAAACTCAGGCACTTATTCTGAAAGGAATTACACCTTTAGAGATGCTGACTCAACATTTATCTTGAATATGCCTTTCATGTCTGTTATCTAAATAAATTTAAGGGGAAAAGAGTAAATGATCATGAGAAGGCAATGGGAAGCCGCTAGCTGGGGAAAAATAGGTTGGAACAATATAGTGTACTAGAGGCCCAGTGCACAAAATTCGGGCACGGGTAGGGTCCCTAGGCCTGGCTGGCGATCAGGGCCAATCTGCGGGGTGATAGGCGGGGCAATCGGGGGGTCCCCTGCTGGCACCTGCCTTGGCTGGCCTGGGGCCTGAGGGCTGGGGGAGCTCCTGCATTGAAGGTCTGCCCCCTGGTGGTCAGTGCGCCTCATAGTGACCAGTTGTTCTGCCGTTTGGTCGATTTGCATATTAGGCTTTTATTATATAGGGTTTTTTTTTATCTGTGTAATAATCATATTAGGAAGTAGCAGTTAAACATTTGTTTTAGACACTAAAACAATCTTCTTAGAAAGTTATTGTGTTTCTTTTCCTTATTTTTAGAATGGCCACAGGTGGCAAATCTTTCAAGATTTACTGGGAACTGACCAAGATAATCTTGATTTGGCCAACGTCAACCTCATGTTGGAATTACTAGTGCAGAAGAAGAAACAACTGGAAGCAGTAAGTGGTAGCTGAACTTAAAAAAACATTGATTTAAATGGTGCTGTTTATTCCATTGTAAAAGATCTAGAAATGTTTATAAATAATAGGGTAGTGTCACTTAATCCATCCAATTTTATTCAGCAAGAAACATCTTCAAGGTGTCACTTATAACAGATTCCCCTTTTTCAAATAAGAGAAAGAACAAAATGTTTGTAATATAACTTAGAGTGGCCAGTTTGTATTAACAAAAGTTGAGTGTTAAGAGAGATTATGAGAAAGTACAATTTTATTTTAATAAGGAACAATTATATTGGTTGTCTTTCTTCTAATGAATATCTTCTTTGCCATATTGTACCATCTTTACATACAAGATTTGAAGGAAAAAATAGAGATTATTTTTATCTACATGAAGTCCTCCCAAAAGGTCTCCATTGGTAGAGCAGTAGTATATTGCTTAACTAAGTGTATTTAGAAAGATGGGAACTGGAACTGAATATATCCAGTTTGATGTAATGAAATGTAGATAAATAGAAAATTTCATTTATTTCATGTAAAAATGTAAAATGTGAATTTGCACGTATTAGGAATTGAATATGATTCATGATAAGCAATGCACCCCTTAAGCAAATGCCCACCCCGAACTAGCTTAAGAAGCAGATATTTATTTATAGGATAAGGGAGTGAGTAGCTCATATTCATAAGAGGGAAGAGCTTATCAACCAAACGTTAGAAAGATTGGAACCATGAATCTGTCTTTGGGCTTCCTCTTTGTGTGTGTGTGTGCTCGCTCATGCATGAGAGAGAGAGAAAAACAGGTATGATTGTCTTTTCTAAGATTTTTATCACATGGTAGTTGATAGGTTCACTTGTACTTCCAACTTCAGTTTAAAATTTTCTGTGGATAGATTCTGATTAACATAGTTTGATCTGGATCACAGAATGGGAATATTTTAGTGGGAGAAAGGAGTAGGTGAAGTTAAGGTGACCAAAATGAGTTTCCCGTTCTGTGTCTTTTTTGGGGGACAGGGTTGTTGCAGATTTGTCCTGTTTTTATTTTTAAGGGGGCCTTAATCTTTATATATATATATATTTTTTTTTTCTTTTCTTTTTTCTGTATTTCTCACTACATTTTAGCCAGATATAGAAGTTCAATTTGAATGCTTTTGGTCTGTTGAAAAAAAAATTTTTTTAAATATATTTTATTGATTTCAGAGAGGAAGGGAGAGGGAGAGAAAGATAGGAACCATCAATGATGATAGAAAATCATTGCTCAGCTGCCTTCCCCATGCTCCACACTGGGGATCGAGCCCGCAACCCAGGCATGTGCCCTTGACCGGAATCAAACCTAGGACCCCTCAGTCCACAGGCTGATGCTCCATCCATCCCCTGAGCCAAACCAGCTAGGGCTGATCTGTTGAAATTTGTTGTGGTTTTCATTATATGGTATATGGTCTATTTTGTTAAATGATAACTTGAATTTGAAAACAGCATAGCTCTTTGTTGTAATGCTTTTATAAAATTGATTACGTGGTTTGTTAATATTATTCAATCGTTTTTTCCTCCTAGCTCTGTCAGTTACTGATAAGGATATGTTAAAAATATAATTTAGATTGTCCATTTTTCACTGTTTTCTGTGATTTTTGCTACGTGTATTTTGAAGCTCCTCATTAGGTGTAGGTGTCCCCCCAAAAATGTATACATGTCTAGGATTGTTATATCTTCTGGATGAATTGTTCCATTTATCATTATGAATTGTATTTGATTATCACTTGAAATATTCCTTGTTCTGAAGGTGGTTATAGTTAATCATACTACCAGAAATGCATATCCTTTAGCATTTTATTGATAGTAGATTTAAGGAAAAGAATGTATTGATATAGAGAAAATTAACCACCTAAATCATAGTAACAATTACATAAGACATGACAAAGTGACTCTTGATTTGTGAAATGTTACCTGCTTATTTTATAGATAGGGACTTAGGCCAATTGGGGGAAGCACTCAAAAGTTTTACAAGATTTTTAGGTTAGAATCCTTTCTCTAATACCTGAAATTCAAGTCTTGTTTTGTCTTCTCTTCTGTCTACCCCACCTCCTCCCCCTCTTGCTTTTCTTTTCTCTTCCCTTTTCTTAAAATCCAAGTAATAAATAGTACTCCTAATTTACAAAGTCAAATGATATTCCAAGATCAAAGGAAAAGTGTTGTTGTTTTTACCATAAAGTTTGGGGTGCTCTCCCCCTTTTTTACAAATCAGTAGCATTCTTAACATGTTTACATGTCCTAGTTGATAGACAGAAATGAAGTTTCAAACTTACTATTTTGAAGATAGTTTGTACACTTTTTTTGCAAATGAACTGTATTCTTTATTAGCAGTCTTGGTTGTGCATGTTTCTTTTTGTATAAGGTGTGATCTTGACTGTAGCCATTAATAATCTGTAGACAGTTGTAAATAATCAGTGTGAAGAGTCCCAAGAAAGAGTCCCAATGTATCCTGGGATACAATGTCATATTGTTGGGACACAGAGCACCTGTTTGTTCTTTAGGATAGTTTAACTTCTCAGGAATGTGTCTCAGGTTCAACAAATGCCAGTTTGTTAGGCAAGAAAAAACTTCACTTTAAAATCTCATCACACTATGCTTTACAAATGTATGTATTTATTTTTATTTTGAGAGTATGTTTATTAAAGTTGGGGACAGTGAAAGAAGAAAGGACTTAGGATAGAAAACCAACAGGAGAGACTAGGAAGGGCTGCTTTTGCTCTCTAGAAACATTATGGGAAAGAAGTGAACCAAGGTGGGGCTGCTGTCAGTTCACTGGAGGGTCAGAGAAACGGGGACCTTGGGGACAGATTTAGGGTTAGCCCAGGAGGAGCTGCCTCTGCCCATTGCTCCCCTGGTCACAAGTCTTCTCTGGTCCATTAGAGTTTAGGAGATACATGCCTGTGGGGGGTAAAGAAGAGAAAGGGAAAGGTGTGGCCTTGCTCCCAGGAGGGAGAGCACACTTACTTAGTTGTGATACATTAATTCAGTTGTGTTTGTTAATTGGAATATCCTAATGTGATTGTCAGTTCAGATTTGCCTCCTTTGTCCTTTTTTGTCTTGGCTTAAACATTTCATTGATCTATTTTGCCTCTTATTCTTTAAAATGCCTTTTAAAGAATATCCCCAAAGGGATATACCCTGGGAATGGAGGTGAAGTGGCCATGCTCTTTTGTAGTACATATAATATCTTAGTGATTCTTCAAATTTTGATGGGCTTATTCTTATTATCTGGGGAATTGTTAAATATATGTATTCCTAGAATCTTTTTCTAAAGTAATAGAATGAGGTAAAACCTGTCCCAGTGTTTATTTTAACAACTGGCTCCTACGATTCTGTTGCATAGCTAGGTAAATGCAAGTTTTATTAACCCTTTGTATGCCATAAGCATCTATAGAGGCAAGAGGGATGGTTTACGTTTTGGACACATGGCAGTTAACTAGTTAATCTCCCTTATTTATTTATTTTTGTTTGTTTTGGAAGTGTTCCACTGGGCATTTTTATTCTATTTTTCAAATATATATGAAAAATCATAATTATATTTGTTCATAAACTATCTCATTGAAATTCCATTTTTACCTTTTGATTTTCTTTGTACATATATTTATTGATTCACTTGCAATTCCTTAATTCTTTATTTGAATTTTAACATTATAATATATATTTTTTTGTGATTGTATTTTTTGATACCCAAGAAATGTTAAGCTTATAATAATCATTTATCTGTTAAATTTTTGTTTTTACCAAGTTGGGTTATTTACCTCTTCCTTCAGTTGATGATATTAAAATTTTGTTTTTAAGTGTTTGATTTTGACTGAAATCTTCTATAAAACTGTATTAATTGTCACATCTGTGAGTAGGTAATAATCAGAAATAGTAAATTTGACTTCTGATATATGGATTTCTTTTCATTTATCATGCTTCTTACTCCCCTGCAAATAAAATTTTTATGAGGAAAATGATGTTAGTGTATAGAATCTCTACTCTGTTAGTTCTACCATGATTTTTTTCTTGATGTTGTATTGGTATGATTGGAAATAGAAAGGCAAGACAGATAGCAGAATTGCCACTTACCATGAGTAGTTTTTTAGCAAGGTAGATGAGGAATGTAATTTAAGGAACCTTTTTCTTAAAATTAGTTTTAGTTTTTGGGAAAATGCTTTGCTTTTTAAAATTCCAATTAGCAAATGGGAAAACTGAATAGAAGTAATAGACTGACTTAAATGGATGCATTAAGTTGTTTCCTACTGATTATATTGTGGTATTAAAGAAAACGTTGAACTCATAGTTATATTTTTATAAGAACAATTATAATTTTCTGTTATAGGAATCACATGCAGCCCAACTACAGATCCTTATGGAATTCCTCAAGGTTGCAAGAAGAAATAAGAGAGAGGTATATTATTTTGTGTATTTTACATAATGTTTTATTTACTGTTGTTGACTATTCCCATTTCTCCCCCATTTTTGTAAAGGCATATCAGGTTAAAAAAATTTTTTTAATATTTAAAAACCATTTGAGTTTTCTTAAGCTTTGTTATTTTAACTTCTTTTACCTTTACAACTTGATTCTTTAAAAATCCCTTTTTTGGAGATGTGCATAGGATTGCATGCAGTGAGTTACCTCAAAGCTGTAAAGAATATAAAACAGAATTCTTGAATGACAGCCCACCCTTCACCCTGAAAGAAAATTTAGGTAATAGAACCTTAGGTAGAAAGGGTTACAATTTTTGTAATAATAAAAATGCATGGTGGGGTGAAAACAAGTAAAAACATAGCTACCTATTTAGAACTTAAAAGATGTAAGTCATGCAGGATAGCTAGAAGATAATTTTTATTAACAATTTTATAACTGGAATGTTCTAATTTAACACTTATAAAATTCCTTAGTCATATTGCACTTGTACTAAGTATAGAAAAATCAAAGGCAAAATCCTATGCCCTTGGTAGCATGCTAAAATAACTTTGAAAGTTGTTTTATATTTAAATTCCTATCTCAAATCTCATGTATTTTTATTTTGAGTTGTCTAATTAGGATACTTTTTACTCATTAAGAAATATAATCACCTATTATGTGCTAGGTCCTCGGCTATCTTTTATTATTCTTGAAAATTAAAAGATGAGAAATGTCTCTATTTTGATGAAATACTTTGTGCATTGCCAGAACCTTATATTATCTTAATATGATAACTCCCCTTTTTTGATTATTCATGATCTGTATTTTTAACTTTTTAGATAAAAGCTTTGTATTATGCTAGTGCTTATAGCTAATATTTTTTACATGGCTTATGACTATATTTTTCTTATCCTTAACTTTTGTTAACAGTTTTTATTTTAATGTCTGTTATCAGAAACACTCTTCATTATAAATTTAAGATTTATTCCCTTTTTTTGTGGGTACTTCTTAAACTTTAATATGCATGAGGATCTTGTTAGAATTCAAGTTCTGATTAAGGGTGTGTGTGTCAGATTTTGGTAATCTACATTTCTAGCAAGCTTCAGTTGATAATGCTCTTGGTCCTTGGACCACACTTTGAATAACAAAGTTGAAAAATTTTATAATATATGGAAATAAAATTATTAATTGAATATGTACACTCAACATTTTTTCTATAGAAAATTCTTTGGAAGAATGATAATTTTCCATATTCCATACAATACCCTACTTTTAAAACAGAATGTGCAATTGTTTTGCAATAGTTGTACATGTTTCTTCTTGCCTTAAACTTTGAACTTATTGAGACTAAGATTCAGTACATAGGAAATTGCTTGATAATGAATGACTAAATGAAATCAGTTAAGTATCTGGGGGTTAAACGAAATGGCTGGTCATTGTCTGTATCCTGAGTTATTTAAGGTTTTCATTAGCCCCTGAGGTTTTTTAGTGCTTCTCTAGGGGTCTATTAATGCTTACAATAAATTGTTAGATTTGAAATTTTTTCAGGTAATGAGAACATAGCATAATACTGTTAAAAAAGCTGTAAGGGTTCTGAGGTTTTTAATCTTACCAGCAAGTTAACAAGTTAGCCTGTCACAGGTTATAGGTGCTGGCAGCGGACGTGTGACTCCTGGGTTGGAGATAAAGGACTTAATTATATCAATCTGGCAGCATCAGCCTTGTATTTGCATCAATTCCTCGTGACCCCCAAGTTCTACAGGGGCAATGTAGAGATGGATCCAGGTTGACACTACACATACATGGATTTATATTACAGCTAAGGAACCCTGAACTTAGGAAACCCCAGTCTTTTAAAGGGGTCTACTAGCAAACCTGTCCAACCTTGATGCAGGGACACACTTCTTATTATATTGATCAGAAAATAAATTTGCCCTGTTTCCTGGAAGAAGCACTGTTTCTGTCTTGCTGGGACATTCTTTATACATAATTGAAAATATAATTTAGAACAATATCTATCACAAGATGAGCAGAAGTATGAGAGCTCAATGGAGAATTGGTTCTTAACAATAACTCTTTCTTGTGATCCTAATTTGTCCTCTCTCTAATTTGGTGTTTCTCTATTTTTGTTATTAAATGTCTGGGGTAATAGTGCTGTAGAATTTTTCAGCTTAACTTAATTTGAAGTAATGTGATCTTGTGAATGATTCATTTTGGTTTTCTTTGGTCCATATTTTGGTAAGCAGTTTAACCAAGATACATATTACTGTAGTTCCAGGTACTTCTGAATATTGGTTGCCTCTTCTGTGCACTGATTATATTGTCAATAATACATTTTGGTTTTCTTGTGTTCAGTGTATCCATCATTCAGTGATTTTTGAGTATTTCAAGGTTAATTACACATGGGACTTTGAGGAGCTGTGGCAGCTGTGGGCAAACTATGGCCCGAGGGCCAGATCCGGCCCGTTTGAAATGAATAAAACTAAAAAAAAAAAGACCGTACCCTTTTATGTAATGATGTTTACTTTGAATTTATATTAGTTCACACAAACACTCCATCCATGCTTTTGTTCCGGCCCTCCGGTCCAGTTTAAGAACCCATTGTGGTCCTCGAGTCAAAAAGTTTGCCCACCCCTGAGCTAGGGTTAGTGATGGCGAACCTTTGGCACGCGTGTCAGAGGTGACACGCGAACTCATTTTTTTGGTTGATTTTTCTTTGTTAAATGGCACTGAAATATATAAAATAAATATCAAAAATATAAGTCTTTGTTTTACTGTGGTTGCAAATATCAAAAAATTTCTATATGTGGCACAGCACCAGAGTTAGGTTAGGGTTTTTCAAAATGCTGACATGCCGAGCTCAAAAGGTTTGCCATCACTGAGCTAGGTTAACAAATTTTAAACATTTGAAAATTTGGAGCTAGGTTAACATACTTTAAAAAATTTACCTGTTTTATTACATTTCATAAATTTCTTCATGATTGGAGTCGGGTACAGTAGTGATTTGTAATCATAATAAACTTTAGTCTAGAAAATATAGTCGAATAATACTTCAAGATTTAGTGTAGATGGAATAAAGTGAGTGGTTATATTTTTTGCATGTATATAAAGTATATTTTCATATTTAATCCTCAAAATGAATATAATTGTAAAAAGTCTTATCTCTAGTAGTATAATTTGTACTTGGACTTAACTCAAATAAAATACAGAATGATCAGGAGGCAAAGTATCGCTTTTGAATTTATTTTCCTAGGATTAGCATTCAGATTTTTTTAAAAAAATATATTTTATTGATTTTTTACAGAGAAGAAGAGAGAGGGATAGAGAGTTAGAAACATCGATGAAAGAGAGAGATCAGCTGCCTCCTGCACGCCCCCCACTGGGGATGTGCCTGCAACCAAGGTACATGCCCTTGACCGGAATCGAACCTGGGACCCTTGAGTCCGCAGGCTGACGCTCTCTATCCACTGAGCAAAACCGGTTTGGCAGCATTCAGATTTTTAAAAAAATATATTTTATTGATTTTTTACAGAGAGGAAGGGAGAGGGATAGAGAGTTAGAAACATCTATGAGAGAGAAACATCGATCAGCTGCCTCCTGCACACCCCCGGGTATGTGTCTGCAACCAAGGTACATGCCCTTGACTAGAATTGAACCTGGGACCCTTGAGTCCACAGGCCGACGCTCTATCCACTGAGCCAAACCACTCAAGGCAGCATTCAGATTTTGAAAATTAACTTTGATTTCTTATTCATTCATTCCTTTTTCCCTCACCCTTTTCCTCCCTCCCCCCAAGGGTATGTTTAGAATATGTGTAGAAAGAGGAAGAGAGAGGGAGAGGTCCGGAGAGAGAAAAAAACAGAGAAACATTGATTGGTTGCCTCCCGTACACTTCTGGACCAGAATGGAGCCCAAAACCTTTCGGTGTATAGGACAATGCTCCAACCAACTGAGCCACCTGGCCAGGGCTATACTTAACTTTTAATTGGGGTTATGATGAGTCTTGGTTTAGACATCGATGTATACCAAAAAGAAGTAAAATCTGCCTTTCAGATTTAACATATTAATTTCAATGTCACATCTTCCTTGTATCTTAGGGTATTAGGATCCTATATTTAATTTTCATTTTTTACTTATTTTACCCTACTGACTCTTTCAAATATTAAGAGACGGGATTGTGCACTTACTTAGTAGACCTCTGAATTAGTTATCTATTGCTGTGTAACAAGCTACCCTCAAATTTAATGGCTTCAAACATCAAACATTTAATATCCTGGGTGCAGTGTAACTGAGTGTCTTGGCTCAGGGTTTCTTACTAAGCTACAGTCAAACTGTTGTCCAGGATGGCAGTTATCTCAAGGTCCCACTGGGATCGGAACCGTTCCAAGCTCACTCACTGGCTCTTGGAAAGAAATGCCAATTTCTTGCCACAAGGGCGTCTCCATAGGATAGCTTCCTACATGACAGCTGGCTTCCCTTAGGAAGCACGTGAGAAAACAAGAGAGGTTTTGAAAACAGCACATACTTTTTGTAAATGAATCTTGGAAGTGACATCCCAACATGGGTACTGTTTTCTATTCATTAAAAGCAAATAATTAGTTCCGGCCCACATGAAGAGAGGGAATTTAGAAGGGTATGAATACTAAGAGGTGGGGATATTTGGAAGCTATCTTAGAGCCTGTCTACCACAGCATTTAATCAATTTATAACTGAACATGTTATTCTTCATATTCAGATTAAACAATCAGGCTTTTGTTTCCATATAAAAACCAGTCTCATCTGTGCAAATTTGTACTAACATTTGAACAGTTGCTTTATATTTTGTTTGATTTCATTTTTAAATGTACTTTTGGACATTTGTGATACCTGTTTAATTTACTGTAACAGAACAGTTTTGATGAGTCTTGGTTTCTTTTTGGTTTGTTTGGAATGTTAATGAATTGAATTTTTCAGTGTTTTTATATAAAATAAAACACAGGAAAGTTTATTAAGCAAATTTACCGTTTAATAAGAATCATAGTAGAGTGACCATCCATGTACCACAATCCTGATTAATTTGATTTGTTTTTGTTGTATTCTATTAAATGAATATACCCCATTTTTGTTGCTGATGGACTATTGAGTTTTTGGTTTGTGACTATTCACAAAAGGCTACTATTTTACATATGTAACCAGATGTATATTAGCATATATATCTGTATGGGATGCATGTAGAAGTGGAATTGATGAGTCAAGATATGTACAAATTGTTTTACTAAGCACTTGTGTTACTTAGTTACACTTCCTAGGGGCATTGTATGAGTATTCCTATCACATTGAACTTACGACAATACTTGGTATCAATAGAGTTTTCAGCTTAGTTGATCTTTGGGGTATATATTGCTCTATCTCTTTATGGTTTTAATTTGCATTATCCTGATGACTAATTTGGTTGAGCACCTGTGCTATGTTTATTGGTCATTTGAATTTTTTGTGTATGTGTGAAATACTTGCTTAAGGCTTTTTGCATATTTTCTGTTTAGTTAGTTGATTTTCTTAATGTTTTGTTGTTTGTATATAAGATAAAAATTCTTTGTCTTTCTTATCTGCCTGCCTATCTCTCTATCTACCTATAGCAAATATTTTCCCTCTAATTGTCTTAATTGATGTCATTTGATGAGAAGTTTCTATCTTTACTAGAGTCAAATTTATTCGTCTTTCCTGTTACAATTAGTACCTTTTGTGTCAGGTAAAGAATAATTTTCCATTGGAGGTCATGAAGACATTTTTGCTGTATTGTCTATTTGAAACTTTAATTCTTTATTTTTCACGTTCAGATGTGTAATTTACTTGGAAATTGATTGTGTATAATGTGAGGGATAGGGAACTTTTCATATGGATAACCAGTTGTCTAAGCATCCTTAACTAAGGAGTTAATCATTTCCCCATTGCTCTGATGTACCATCTTTGTCATACATAATGTGTCCATATATGTGTGGGTCTGTTTCTAGTCTCTTTCATATACGTCTATCTGTGTGTTTTTTTTTTTTGTTTGTTTGTTTTTTTTGCAAAACAACGTTGTATTAAATACTAGAACTTTAAAGTAAACTTCTGTTCTTCTTCAGGAATGTCTCAGGTATTCATGGGCCTTTATATTTCTATATAAATTTTAGAACCGGCTGGTATATTTCTGTGATATACCTGTGATTTTTATTAGAATTACTCTGTAGATCAGTCTAGGAGACTATATCGTTACAATATTGAGTCTTCTAACCCATAAACATGGTATTTCTCTCCATAGAGTTGGGTCCTTAAGAATATCCTACAAAATTTTGATATGTTTCAGGGTAATATTCTTATACATTTTAATTTTAGATTTGTTCTTAGTTCTTCAGTCATTTTTTATGCTATTGTAAACGAAGTCCATGTCTTTAATTTCAGTTTTCTTACTGTTGCTGGTATATAGAAATATAGTAGATTTTTACACAGACATGTTTTTGCATCCAGCAACCTTGTTAAACTGTCATTAATTCTAATAATTGTAGATTCTTTTCTGTTTTCTGTGTACACATCATCATCTGAAAATAACAGTTTAGTTTCTTTCTTTATGATTCTTATATCTTTTATTTATTTTTCTTGTCTTACTCTGCTGGCTAGGACATCCGGTACAATGATGAATAGAAGTGGTGATAGCGGGGCATCCTAGTCTTGGTGCTGATCTCAAAGTGAAAGCTTTCGGCGTGTCACCATTAGGTATGATGTTTTCTATAGGTTTTTCCTAGGTACATTTTATCATTCAAGGAAGTAAATTTTTATTCACAATTTCCTAAGAGGATCTTTTTTTTTTCTTTAATCATAGTGGGTGTTCATTGTACAGTCTAATCATCAGTTTGATTTAACATTAAAAAGTAAATAAACTTTGCACAAGGAGACCAACTGTCCTGATTTGCTCAGGAATAGTTTTATCACAGAATGTTCGGCATTCTAGGGAGCCCCACCAGGACGGTTGTTCACCTTATTTGCATCCCTTATGTAAACTAAACTTGGTCATGATGTATGTCCTTTTATAGGTTGTTTGGTATGGTAATATTTTGTTTTGGATTTTTGCATCTTATATTCATTGGTGGATTGTCTTAAAATTATTTTTATACTGGTCTTGCCCAGTTTTGCTATAAATATTTTTTGTTTTATCAAATGAGTTATTAGGGAATAAACCCTCTACTGTTTTCTGGAAGAATTTGTGTAGTCTCTAGGAAGGCTATCTTGATCGAATGTTTAAAGATCTTAATGGAGAAGCTATCTGGACCTGTTTGTTTGCAATTTTAAACTGCTGATTTAGTTGCTTCAGTAGTTATATGCCTATTCAGGTTTTTGTTTTAGATGTCACTTTTGATATGTTATAAAGTCTCCAGAGTTTTTAGTGATGTCCTTCATTCCTGACTCTGCTGATTAGTGCTGTGTCTTTCCCTCTTTTTTTCTTGATTGGTTCTTGCCAGGGATGTATCAGTTTTGAGTCTTATCTAAAAACGAAGTTTTGGCTTTATGTTCTCTAAGTTTTGCTTTCTATTTTATTTATGCTCTTTATAATTTCCATCCTTCTACCTTTTTTTGGTTCTTTTTCTAATTTGTTAACTTGGTTGTACATATGCAGACTTTTTTCTAATATAGCATTTAAGGCCAAATTTAAAAATATATATATATTTTATTGATTTCTTACAGAGAGGAAGGGAGAGGGATAGAGAGTTAGAAACATCGTTGAGAGAGAAACATCGATTAGCTGCCTCCTGCACACTCCCTACTAGATATGTGCCCGCAACCAAGGTACATGCCCTTGGCCGGAATCAAACCTGGGACCCTTGAGTCCGCAGGCCGACGCTCTCTCCACTGAGCCAAACCAGTTAGGACAGGCCAAATTTTTTTAAAAAGCTAAACTAAATGATTTTTTTGTATGTCATTTTGTTTCTTATTCCTTAGTTCAAAATAGTTTCTAATTTTTATTATAGTTTTTCTTAAGCCAGTGAGTTATTTTATAAATAAATTACTTATTACTTGGACATGGAGATTTTCTTGTTTTTTTGTTATAGATTTCTGTTATAATTGGATTATCAGAAAATGTGTTTTTTTAAATTCATTTGAATATGATATTTGCATCATCACCTAGTAGTTGGTTACATTTAGAAATGTTTGTGCTCCAAAAGAATGTGTTTTTTTGCAATTGCATGGTGCAATGTAAAGTTTGTTGAATATAAGGTGACTAGAGGCCCAGTACATGAATTCGTGCACCTTGGAAGGAACTGTGGGCTGCGAGGCTGCAGTGGGCACAGGGGTGGGTCTCAGCCCATCCTCCACGCCCCCACCCAGCCCCTCCTGCTGCAGCCCCCAGTTCCCTGTCTGCCGGCAGCCCCATAGCAACTGGTTGTTAGGTCTATTTGCATATTAGGGTTATATATATTTATATTTATATACATATATATGTATATATATATATATAAAATTTTCTGCATTCTTACCGATTCTTTGTTTCCTTGTTACATCAATTACCGAATCATATTCTAGGGGAGTTTCTTATACAGAAGAGGTTTGTGTCCTTTCTGCCAGAGTTCTTTTTTCTGTTTTTTGTTGTTGTTGTTACTTGTTTATTTTGTTTTTCTCCTTATGGGTTACTTGGATGTTTTTAGTTATTGTTTTAAAAAAATAGGTTTTGCCCTAACCGGTTTGGCTCAGTGGATAGAGCGTCGGCCTGTGGACTCAAGGGTCCCAGGTTCGATTCCGGTCAAGGACATGTACCTTGGTTGCGGGCACATCCCCAGTAGGGGGTGTGCAGGAGGCAGCTGATCGATGTTTCTCTCTCATTGATGTTTCTAACTCTCTATCCCTCTCCCTTCCTCTCTGTAAAAACCAATAAAATATATTTAAAAAAAAATAAAATAGGTTTTGACTGATTTCAGAGAGAGAGAGAAGAGAAACATCGATGAAAGAGAATCATCCATTGGATGCCTCCTGCATGCCCCCTACTGGGGATCAAGCTCACAACTTGGGCATGTGCCCTCACTGGGAATTGAATTGTGACCTCTTGATTCATGGGTTGATGCTTATCCACTGACCCACACTGGTTTGAGCTACTTGGATGTTTTTATTTTTATTTTTTAATTCTTTTTGGGGCGGGGGCTGATAAATGGAATTCTTTATTTTCAGAGTACTGTATTCCAATGTGGTCTCACAGACAAAATGAGCAGTAGTGCACTTTTAGTTTCACATTTTTATGGATCAGGACTTTAACACTCTTTAAGTAGTCTTCTTCTTCTTTTTTTTATTGTCTAAAGTTTTACATATGTCTCCTTTTTCCCCGCTTGACCCCAACACCCCAGCCATTCCCACCCCGGGTAAGCCCCCACTGCCCCAGTGTCTGTGTCCATTGGTTATGCTAATATGCATGCATACAAGTCCTTTGGTTGCTCTCTAACCCCCGTCCCGTGCCATTTGTCTCTGGGTCTATTCTTGTTCATCAAATTATGTTGATCACTAGAGGCCCGGTGCACGAAATTCATGCACGGTGTGTGTGTGTGTGTGTGTGTGTGTGTGTCCCTCAGCCCAGCCTGCAATCTCTCCAATCCGGGACATCCCTCTCACAATCCAGGACTGCTGGCTCCCAATCACTCACCTGCCTGCCTGCCTGCCTGATTGCCCCTAACCGCTTCTGCCTGCCAGCCTGATCACACCCTAACCACTCCCCTGCCAGCCCGATCGCCCCTAACTGTCCTCCCCTGCAGGCCTGGTTGCCCCCAACTGCCCTCCCCTGCTGGCCCGATCACCCCTAACTTCCCTTGCTTGCCAGCCTGATCGCCCCTAACTGCCCTCCCCTGCTGGCCCGATCACCCCTAACTTCCCTCCCTTGCCAGCCTGGTCGCCCCTAACTGCCCTCCACTGCTGGCCTGATTGCCCCTAATTGCCCTCCCCTCCCGGCCTGCTCACCCCTAACTGCCCTCCCTTGCAGGCCTGGTCACCCCCAACTGCCCTCCCTTTCAGGTCTGGTCCCTCCCAACTGCCTTCCCCTGCCGGCCATCTTGTGTCCACATGGGGTGGCCGTTTGTGTGTTGGCGTGATGGTCAATTTGCATATTACTCTTTTATTAGATAGGATTATATCCAACATATGAGTGAGATCATGTGACATTTATCTTTCTCTGACTGGCTTATTTCGCTTAGCATAATGCTCTCCAGGTCCATCCATGCTGTTGCAAATGGTAAAAGTTCCTTTTTTATAGCGGCGTAGTATTCCTTTGTGTAGATGTACCACAATTTTTTAATCTCATCTGCTGATGGGCACTTAGGCTGTTTACAAATCTTAGCTCTGGTAAATTGTGCTGCTATGAACATAGGGGTGCATATATCCTTTCTGATGGTGTTTCTGGTTTCTTGGGATATATTCCTAGAAGTGGGATCATTGGGTCAAATCGGAGTTCCATTTTTAACTTTTTGAGGAAAGTCCATTCTGTCTTACACAGTGGCTGCACCAGTCTGCATTCCCACCAGCAGTGCAGGAGGGTTCCTTTTTCTCTGCATCCTCTCCAGCACTTGCCATTTGTTGATTTGTTGATGATAGCCATTCTTACACGTGTGAGATGGTACCTCATTGTTGTTTTGATTTGCATCTCTCAGATGATTAGAGCAGCTTTAAACTTTTTTGTGTTTTTTTTTTTTTCACTGCAAATTGAGAGGAAGGTACAGAGATTTCCCATGTACCTTCTGCTCTCACATATGCATGGCCTCCTCCTCCTCAACATTCCTCACCAGAGGGAACATTTGTTGTAGAACCTACACTTACTCATCATAATCGCCGAAAGTCCATAGTTTACTTTAGGGTTTATTCTTGGTTTTATACATTATGTGGATTTAAAGTGTATAATTGCGTGTATGTATCATTATACTGTCATACAGAGTATTTTCACTGTCCTAAAATTTCTCTATACTCTACCTATTCATCCCTTCCCATACTCCCAAATCCTGGTAACCACTGATTTTTACTGTCTCCATAGTTTTGCCTCTTCCAAAATATCAGAGAGTTGGAATCATGCAGTTTATTGATTTTTATTTTATTTTGTTTATCTTTTCTCAGTTTAGAACCTTTTGGATTTGCTTTTTAGAATGTAGTAATATGCATTAATTTAATTTTTCTCCATGTCTTTTCAGGCTTGACAGCTCATTTTTTCTTAGCACTGAATAATAGTCCATTGTCTGGATGTAACACTGTTTATCCATTTACTTTCTGAAAGATGTGTTGATTGGCAATTATGAATAAAACTGCTATAAACATGTTTTTCTGTGGTCATAAGTTTTCAGTTCCTTTGAGTAAATACCAAGGAGCGTAATTACTAGATCATATGATAAGAGTATGTTTGATTTTTTTTTTTTTTAAGAAACTGCTACACTGTTTTTCAAAGTGGCTATACCATTTTGCATTCCTACCACAGAAAATGAGAGTTTCTGTTGCTCCACATCTTCATCATCGTTTGGTGTTGTCAGTGTTCTGGATTTTGGATATCTAATAGGTGTGCAATGGTTATCTCATTGTTATTTTTATATATTAAGTTTTGCTGCTCTTTTTTTAAACCAGCTATTTTCTGAAAATGTACCAGTATCCTTTTGTTCAGTTTTGAACGCCATCTGATTGAAGTAGTCTTGGAGTATTATAAAAAAAACTTAGGGTGGAGGAAAGTTTATTAGATGGAAGAGTTGAAAGCATATGACAGTGCTAACTGCTTTTTTTTACAACCCACTTCAAGTTTCTAGTATGCATCTTTACTAGTTTCATGGCTACCACTTTGCCCATGATAGTTATGCATGGACTCCCTTTCCTTTGCCCATCTCTTAAACATTGGTGTTCCCTACTATCCAGTTCTTGTTCTCATCTCTTCTGGTTATGCTGGTTGACATTAGGGGATTTTGTTCATTGTCATAACTTCAGATTTTTTATTCCTCAGAGCTTTTGTTCTCATAGCTTTTGTATATATTATTATTTACGCTGCTTATTCTCTATTTCCCAACTGTTTTCTACCTGGGAAAATTCTATTAGTCCTTCAAGGCTCAGCCTTTCATTTAATTTCAGATGTACTTTCACTTATCCAGTTACCTGTCCTCTGCCCCTGAGTTTTCCATCTCGGTTAGGAGCAACCTATGTTCCTTTCATTGTGTGCATACCATCCTCCTCATGCTTACTGTGCTATAACTTATTGGTTACTTGTTTGCTATCTCCCCTAGACTGAGTTCTATGAGGGCAAGGGCTATAGTTTCTAAATACTGTTCTTCACAGGGCTTAGCAAAATGCTTAGGATTGGTAAATATTTGAATAATAAGTTATCAATTATATTAGCAACCATGTATGTACTGTCACAGAAGAGATTGGTCCTAATATTAATAAACCGTAAAAGACTGTTTAACCTTACCAAACATTAAGGAAGTGAAAGTTAAATAATAAGGTACTGCTTTCAAGAAGTAGTGTAGTATAGTGGTTAACAGCATGAATTCTGGAGCAAGAAGGCTGTCTTGATTTGAGCTCCAGTTCTGCCACTTCCTGAATTAAGAATAAGACAGCAACTTATATATTGGTGATAGAATTTGAAACGTATTGTATTTCTGGAAGGCTGTTTTGTTTTATATAGTGAAGAATTGCCTACTCTTTATTTTCTAATAACTTCATTTTTAATAATCTACACTAATAAAAGAGAAACATGCAAATTGGTGTCACACTGCTACCCTTCCCATTGGCTAATCAGGGCGATATGCAAATTAACTGCCAGCCAAGATGGCAGCCGGCAGCCAGACAGCTTGAAGTGAACATGAGGCTTGCTTGCTTCAGTGACAGAGGACTCCAACGTTCCCTGCCTGCCGCTGCCGGCCTCTGAGCTTGCAGTTTGAAACATTGTTACAAATGTAGAAGCTAAACAAAACCCCAGAAACCTGCTTTCAGCCAGCCAGGATCTCAGAGCTGGAGTTGAAACAGTGTTTCGATTATAGAACCCAAACAAACCAGATACCTGCTTTCAGCAGCCGAGGCCTCAGAGCTGGAGCCAAGCCTCAGAGCTAAAGCTGGCCCAGAATAAAAAAGAAAAAAGAAAAAAAGGAGCGGTTGGGAGCTTCAGTCACCCGCCAGCCTGAAAACAGCCCTCAGCCCGTCATCCAGACTGGCTGCTCTTTTTTTAAACCAGCTATTTTCTGAAAATGTACCAGTATCCTTTTGTTCAGTTTTGAACGCCATCTGATTGAAGTAGTCTTGGAGTATTATAAAAAAAACTTAGGGTGGAGGAAAGTTTATTAGATGGAAGAGTTGAAAGCATATGACAGTGCTAATTGCTTTTTTTTACAACCCACTTCAAGTTTCTAGTATGCATGGGGACCCCCACCCTGAAGAGTGTGTGACCAGCTGCAAATTTCAGAGTATTTATCTAAACTGAGAAAAGATAATTTTATTTGCTTAGTAAACAGAGATATGAAAAACATGGAAAAGTGCAGTTGTTACTCACTAGACATATGATTATTTTTTTTAAAATTTCTTTATTGATTATTACATACTAGAGGCCTGGTGCATGAAATTTGTGCGGGGGGGGGGACCCCCATCCTGAAGGGTGTGTGACCAGCTGCAAACAGCCATCATCCCCTCACCCAGGCTGGCCAGGCACCCCAGTGGGGACCCCCAGCCTGAAGGGTGTGTGACCAGCTGCAAACAGCCATCATCCCCTCATCCAGGCTGGCCAGGCACACCAGTGGGGACCCCCACCCTGATTCAGGACACCCTTCAGGGCAAACCAGCCGGCCCCCACCCGTGCACCAGGCCTCTATCCTATATAGTAAAAGGGTAATATGCCTCCCAGCACTGGGATCAGCGGAGCCGCGAGGCCTCTCGGCACCGGGATCAGCGTGACGGGGCAGCGCCCAAACCCCCTGATCACCCTGCGGCTGTGTGTGTGACAGGGGGCGGGGCCACAACCTCCCTATCCGCCCTGCTCTGTTCATGACAGGGGAAGGCACCCCAACCCCCTGATTGGCCCTGCTCTGTGTGTGACAGGGTGCGGCACCCCAACCCCCCCCCCCCCCCCCTCACGGGCCCTGCTCTGTGTGTGACGGGGTAGAGCCATAACCTCCCCATCGGCCCTGCCCTGAGTGTGACAGGGTGCGGCTCCCCAACCCCCTGATCTGCCCTGCTCTGTGTGTGACAGGGGGGCGGTGCCCCAACTCCCCTATCGGCCCTACTCTGTGCGTGACAAGGGGGAGCTCTCCAACCCCCTAATGGGCCCTGCTCTGTGCATGACAGGGGGGGCTCCCTAACCCCCTGATCAGCCCTGCTCTGTGCGTGACAGGGTACAGAGCCCCAACCCCCCTGATTGGCCCTGCTCTGTGCGTGGCAGGGGGTGGCGCCGCAACCTCCCCATCCACCCTGCCTTGAGTGTGATGGGGGCAGTGCCCCAACCCCCCAATTGGCCCTATCCTGAGCATGACTGAGGGTGGCATCGCAACCTCCCGATCCGCCCTGCTCTGTGCATGACAGGGGGCGGCGCCCCAACTCCCCAATCAGCCCTGCTCTGAGCCCGACCAGGGGCTGCACGTAGGGATTGGGCCTGCCCTCTGACACCCGGGAGCAGGCCTAAGCCAGCAGGTCGTTATCTCCTGAGGGGTCCCATACTGCGAGAGGGCACAGGCCGGGCTGAGGGACCCCCCCCCAAGTGCACAAATTTTTGTGCACCGGGCCTCTAGTTTCTTAATAAAACTTGAAATTCAGACTCAAGTTTCAGTTACTTATGATAGTTTGCAATAAAAACTTGGTGAGAGGGGAATGGTTAAATGTATTGAATGTGATTTAACAATTAAAATATTTGCATTTAAATGGCATGGGAAAAGCTTATGAAGCTATAGGTTACAATAGCAAAGGTAAGACATCTTAACTATGTCTTAAAGCTTTTAAGAAGGAAATGTTAAGATGCTATCTTGTGATTGATTTTGGATTGCTTTGTGAGGCTAATTTTTATTTTTGAAATGACATGCTGACATTAATTGCTGACATTGAAATGAGGTTCTTTGGGTGTCTTGTATTTTTAGTAAGTCGCATTGTCATTTATCTTTTTATTACAAAGTCAATTCTTACATTTAAAAAGTACATTTTGTTTTCTTATGTATTAAGTCCCTTCATTTACATTTTAACATAATACTTACAGATCCGTTTGTCTACAATTTACCAATAGTGCTTACTTTTCTAGAAATCATTTTTCAAATGTGGAAGTTATTGTATAATCTTCGTGCTGTGAAGTATGGTTTGGTTTAGACTTTTTTTTTCTCTTTTATCTGCAGCAACTGGAACAGATCCAGAAGGAGCTAAGTGTTCTGGAAGAGGATATTAAAAGAGTGGAAGTAAGATATCAAGAATTTCTCTGGCAATTTTTCAATTTCATGAAATTATCACTTTTCCTTTAAATTGCTGCATTAAATTTATGGGATTGAGCTTCATTATATAAAAAGTAACAGATGTTACTTTAATTCAGCGGTTCTCAACCTGCGGGTCGAGACCCCTTTGGGGGTCGAACGACCCTTTCACAGGGGTCGCCTAAGACCATCGGAAAACACATATATAATTACATATTGTTTTTGTGATTAATCACTATGCTTTAATTATGTTCAATTTGTAACAATGAAAATACATCCTGCATATCAGATATTTACACTACAATTCATAACAGTAGCAAAATTACAGTTATGAAGTAGCAACAAAAATAATTTTATGGTTGGGGATCACCACAACATGAGGAACTGTATTAAAGGGTCACGGCATTAGGAAGGTTGAGAACCACTGCTTTAATTTTAATTGAAAGTGCATTTTTTATAGAAAAAGCATCACTTTTTTGATGATAAATGTATTCTAAATTTGTTTTCACTGCTTTTTATTACGATAATTATTTTGGGGCAGGTTGAAAAAAATTATTCAACTTTATTGTGTGCCTTCATATTAACTTAAATCAGCTCCCACAAAACCCCTCAATTATTAATGGTAAAAGATGTCACAATTCCATTCTTTTACTAAGTAAATATTTTTTAGATATATCTACTGTGCCTTTCTGGGACTACCGTTAATTTAAAGAAAAGGTATGAGAATATGTTACCAATAATCTGAACAATTTATAGTATGCTGGTTTACTTATAGGAATCCATGGGAGGATCTTTGAGAGGCTCATTATCTTTAGCTGTATTTAAATGTACTGTATGTTTTTAATTACTCACAGATGTTATGCTTTTCTTTTGCTGATACATGTTAATTGACCTTGAGTTGTACTATCAGTGGAATTTCAGTTTCCATGCGGCATTAACCTATATTGATGTCCCTTGCTTGGCTATATGATTGAACTGAGTTTGGATCAGTCAGAAAAAATTCTGCTTGACTGGATCTTTAGTGGCATTTTAAAATTTGCTATATTTCTATGAATCAAAATATAGGACATAAAAAGGAAGCCAGGTTGGTATGATTCAGAGGCATAATTTATGCAATAATATTTGATTAGGGGGGTCCTTTTCTTCTGGGTTAATGATCAAAACTTAGAGTTTAAGTCTTTATTAAACAAAGCTAAATTGAGTCAAGTATTACTTTTTTTATTGTTTGCGGAGGATATTTTTAAAGAAGAGACTGACACATTCTGTTCTTTTGTACTTCAGAGAATTGAACCTAATGATCCAGTTACCATACTGGCATATTTATCTTAAAATTATCTATAGGTACTTACCTGGATCAGTGGTTAGCCAGTTCACTGTTCACATAATGTACTGTACATCTCATTTAAAATACTGTTGATCCTTGAATATAGATTTGAACAGCGCAGATCCACTCATATGCAGGGTTTTCTTTTCAATAAATACTATAAATGTGTTTTCTCTTCCTTGTGATTTTCTTAATAACAGTTTCTTTTCTCTAGGTTACTTTATTGTAAGACTACAGTATATGATACACAAAATATATGTTAAATGACTGTTTATGTTATCAGTCAGGCTTCTGGTCACTAGTAGGCTATTATTAGTGACATTTTTAAGGAGTCAAAAGTTATAGCAGTTATATAGGGTGCTTGAGGGTTGGTGCCCCTAACCCCCATGTTGTTCAAGGGCCAACTATATTTACATTTGTCTTTTTTTTTTTGGCATTGGTGGCTTTATTAGTGATAAGTAATATTTATTAAAGAGTATCTAGTTTTTAAAGAATGTGTATCATAGAAAAGGCTTATCTCTTAACTTTTTAGGATACTCTTGCTTTAGCACTCTCTGGAGAGGAAGCCTTGAGAAAGTTGGATGTTGATACAAAAAGTGACTGATAAAAACCTGGGGTTGGAAAATAATATAATATCATATCTGATTTTGATTTTTACATCTTATGTTTGGAGTACCTACTATAATTCAAATAATTATGCTTTCAGGAAATGAGTGGCGTATACTCTCCTGTCAGTGAGGATAGCACAGTGCCTCAATTTGAAGCTCCTTCACCATCACACAGGTATAAAACTTCAAACTTGTAATTGCATAGGATTTATGTTACAAAATGCACTTATGGTACTAGTCCTTGGGAGCCTTTTCCATGTACTGTACAAAATCCCAGAGAAATTACTTTTGGTCATGATCTAGAAATGAGATTCAGATTACCCACCTGTTTCTTTAGTGCTTTGAATTTTCATGCCAGGTACAGTCACTGAGTAGACTATTGTTATATTACGAATTCACTGTTGGATTAAAGGTTTGGTGGATTTCTTAAAATAATGGTAGTTTTAAATATTTTGGAATAAAGTAAAACCTTAAGCTTTTCTATAACTTACTGAATTTTCTTGGGTAGATCACTTCCCCAGATTTAAAATGAGTGCATTAGATAGATTGGTGAATTTAGATCTCTGTGGCATCTTCTCATAACTCTGTTACTAAGTTAATTAAGTATTCTTTTCTGTATACTCTTTTAGAGCAGGGCTTATATTTGTCTAGCTTGCAACTATTTCCCTAGGTTTTTGAGTGGCTGGCCTCGTTCACTATTTGTGAGGTACGGAAAATATCTGTGGTTCCTCCTAAAATTCTAGTTGATGAAATAAGTACGACCTAAATTTTTTGCTTGAAATACTTAAAGTAAGAGCAATTTTATCTGTTTTCAACTTGCTAATACATTTAGGTAAAGGTCCAATAGAAGCTTTTTATTTTAAAGACTTTTTTATTGATTTTTTTTCTTTTTTTCCTGAGAGAGAGAGGGGGAGACAATGAGCCTGCTACCTGGGCATGTGCCCTGACTGGGAATTGAACCTGCAACCTTTCAGTGCATGCCCAACCCACTGAGGCACATAGGCCAAGGCCAATGGAAACTTTTTAGACAAAGAGTTTTAGGATAATGTGGGTTATCATGCAGTCTAATGCCAATATAAAAGATATATGAGCCTTCAGAACCTGTCAATTTAGGAAAGCTATTGTAGGTCTAGTTTGGTACGATATGTGGGGAAAGGGGTACAGGGGATGTTCTAGTTAAAGGGCATTCCTGGAATATTTGCTATTTTCCCCATTAACAATTTTATGGAGATCCTTGTGAATTCTAGTTATTTAGGGGTCTCTTTAGCTATGTAATTCAGATTGTTTTTCTCCAAGCTTATTTAAAACTCTTGGGAATGACTCAGTTTCTGTTATTTTTAAGCTTAGCTTTCACTTTCTAATATACATGGGATCTTTGTCCATGGAATGTTTACTATGTTAGTACATGCAGGAAGGCAAAAGTTGTCATATCATGAAATATTCACTAATAAACTAATAGTTCCCATTATCATATCCCTCTCCCTCTAATAGTAGCATGTCTTTATATCTATTGTGTTTTCATAGATTTAATGTTAAATCTATGTTACTCAGTCTTTGTTATTCTATCTCTCACTGATGGCTTTTATTAACATCTAACAAGATAATAATATATTCATGTAACTGGCTCTATTCAATGCTTCTGATGTGCTTGACACTGTTAGATGTTGAATCTAGTTGGCAAAATCCTCACCTTATGATATTTACCTTTTGGGGGAGTATATGTGTGGAGGTTGGGGAAGATACTAAATAAGCAAATTTATAATGTAGAAGTAGTAGATAACATGTAAGTAGAGCCTCAGGAGGTAAAATTAGGCATACTAGGGATTTGCAGAGATTGTTTTAGTTTGGAAAGTCGAGCTTCTCCGAAGAGCTGGCATTTAAGGTGACAAATGATGAAGTGTAAATATGATTGAAAGTCATGGGAGAGTTTTGAGCACGATGTGGTTTAGAGGTTAAAATGTGTACTGAGGTTTCCATGTGGAGGATAGAGAAAAGTTGTGTCACTTTCAGTCTCCTGCCATTGGAAGCCGGGAGGAAAGTTAAGAAGCATTGCAACAGTCCAGAGAAGAGGAGATGATGGCCTGGATTAGGATTTTAATGGTAGAAGAGATGAGAAGTCGTCGTATTGTAAAATAAAGTAGCATATCTTATAAAAGATATAGGACTTTCATTAAATTTATGAAAACATTGTTGAAAAATTTGTAAACTAGTATTTAAAGCTATCATCAAAAGCGATTCTGGCAGACTTAGATTGGTGAACAGTTGAAGAAGGGAAAATAGTCAAACATGATATTTTCTTCAAAAGAGTGTTTTGACATTTTATTAAAACAAGTAGTTTTAATATTCTTCAGAGTTTGAGAAAGGCATTTGGAAAAAATAATGTTGCTCTTAAATACTCTTGGAAAATGACCCTTAAGTTTGGGATGTGAAATTGAACATGCTGAGAAGAATGTCTTGTTATACTATCAATAGTTGATTTTTCCTTATTTTTAAGAAATAATCTGTAATTGCAATTATAACTATCCCTCGTAATTATTAGCTTTATTATTTGCCAGAAAGTTTTAATTTTTATTTCTCACTCTAATGTTTTGATTTCTTTTAAGCAGGTTTATTATTTTAAAGGCCTGTTTGTAGATTCTTTTATTTCTATACTAAGGACCTTCTTTATATGTCAGGTCATTGAATTCTCTATATGATAGATTCTGAGTTTGCAATTAGATTATATATTTAAATGAAAAAAAAGAGAAAGACAAGTAGTGGACCTCCTACCCCCAGGATTTTGTATTCTATATACTGTGATCAGCTATAATTACCATATCCAGTCAATTCTCTTCCTGCTGCCTTGTTTAAACTCAATATCTCATGGAGTCCAGCAATGATTTTTAACTATCCCCCAAAGCATATTGCCAGAAATTTGATCATGTTTCTTTTCTGCTTAAAATTCTTCGGTGGCTTTCCATTATATGTAAATTGGTTTAGATCCAGCTCTGTTGCATGGTCTTTTACACTCACCTGTACTCTGCCTACTATTTTTATGGATTAGAATTTAATTCTCAAAACAGGATATTAGGTTACCTTTACATATACTGTTCCTTTTGCCTAGAAGCTTCATGGAATCATCTCTTAAGTAGCTTCTCCCCAAGGTTAGATGATTATAAACATATATTAAGAAATATCTGCTACACCTGCACGGAGAACTTTTGAACACAAATGATGTTTTGCTGTATTTAAAAAAATATTTTTTTATTGATTTCAGAAAGGGAGAGAGAGCTAGAAACATCAATGATGAGAGAGAATCATTGATTGGCTGCCTCCTGCACGCCCCCTACTGAGGATCGAGCCCACAACCCGAACATGTGCCCTTGACCGGGATTAAACTCGGGACCCTTCAGTCCGCAGGCCAACGCTCTATCCATTGAGCCAAACCAGCTACGGCATGTTTTGCTGTATTTTAATAAAGTTTAATGTGTGGGAAAGTAGTAAAACCAGTTGATTGTTTTATAGTTATGGGATATTCACCTTAACTCTAACCCTATACTATGCAAAGGTGTTGAATTTGGTGTCATAGGCGATGGAGGATCATTAACAATCTTACAGAAATTTTAACTTGAGCTAAAACAAAAACACAAAACACAGAAATCAAACTTCCTTGGCAATAATAGAGAGGTTACTCTTCCTATATCTGTAATTTCTCATTAAATTGATAGGTAATAGGCATATATAGTAAGTTATGAAAACCATTTTGAAACAGTACATTTTCTTTCTTTAGAATATTAGAAGAATTTATTCTTAGTCACTCAGCCAGTTTTGGGATTGTATCAGACATGTATAAAACACTGTTTTAGGCACTGGGAATACAGTTGTGAATATGACAGACCTAGAACCCTGCTATCATAGTTCCACAGCTGTAGGATGGAAAATAAGTTATGCTGGCAAATCAGTTATTCTGCTTAAAATATGGTATAAATAGACTTTCAGTTTCAAGAGTTAAAATAATCAAAATGACTTTAGCTAAAAACTTTAGTAATCATATTTGATTAATAGGTATTTCAGGATTTTTAAAAAACTTCTTTAGGTTCTTGCCCTAACTGGTTTGGCTCGGTGGATAGAGCTTTGGCCTGCGGACTGAAGGGTCCCAGGTTCGATTCCGGTCAAGGGCATGTGCCTTGGTTGCGGGCATATCTCCAGTAGGAGGTGTGCAGGAGGCAGCTGATCGATGTTTCTAACTCTATCCCTCTCCCTTCTTCTCTGTAAACAATCAATAAAATACATTAAAAAACAAACAAAAAACTTCTTTAGGTTCTTGTTATAAGCTGGAATTGACACTGCTCAATGAAGCTATTGACAGTTCCTTCCAATTCTGAATTCTGAGGTATGAATAGGCCCTATTTCAATAAACATGTCCTCGGGGAGGATTAAAAAAAAAAAGGACGGAATTAGGTTTATTTTTCAGATTTCTTCTGTCACAGTCTGTATGCAGTAATAAAATTTTCTTAGTGAATAAAAGTAAAACTTGATATAAAAATAAATTTCAAACTGCAGATATTACTACTAAAGTACCATTTAAAACTTGTAATATCAATACCTTCAACAAATTGATGAGTATTTTTTAACTGAATTTATTGGGGTGACATTGGTTAATAAAATAATATAGGTTTCAAGTGTACAGTTCTTTAATACATCATCTGTATATTGTGTTCACCACTCCAAGTCAAATCTCTATCACCATTTATCCCCTGCTTACTCTCTTCTACCTGCCCTCACCTCCCTTGTTCCTCTGGTAATCACCATACTGTTGTCTGTGTCAGATGAATATTTTTTGTATACACTAATATATCAGTATCATTGTTCAGGTTTGTGGTCAAAGAAATCTGAATTATAACACCATAAAAAACCACATCTAGAAATGTCTCTGTTCTTTTTACCTCTACATACACAGCTACATGATTTTATTAATGTTTATACAAATGCTAGGGGAATGGATTTTATTAATAAAAGTAACATTTTTGAATGCTTGGCATATCCTTATTTTTAGCCCTATTAGCCCTGGATGGAGTATACTGAAAACAGCATGTGATCTTGTCATACTCTGTGCAAGGAATGTGAACATTAATTATATTTCATCAAAAGAAACCCATTTTGAGAGAACCCATTATGTGTTAATTCTTTAATTTTTAGTATAAGTGCTTAGAAGGCTCTTTCTTGTATAATTAAGTCTTACTATAGAAACAGTTAAGAACACAATGAATTAAGATCTAGTAATATGGGTTGCTTTTGAAAAAGACTACCGTGAAGACAGTTCCATCTGATTTATTATATTTTTTTAAATGTGAGGTTCAGTGTTATTGATTAATTTTATTACTAGAGGGTAAAATTAGTTGAATTTTTACCATTTTTTGTCATTGCACTGAGAACTTAACATATTTATTTAAATCTCATATCTCTCTGAAGTGTCTAACTCATTTAAAAGAGAAACTAGAGACCAAATTAACATTAGTAACTTACCCAGAGTCATTTAGCTGGTATGGGATGAAATTCAAACCCACTTTGTGCTCTTAAGAGTGCCTCTTATGTTATAACCTTTGAGGTTATTTGAGCACTAACCTAAAATAATGATTATGTGTATTTGTGCAGAGAGAACCATTTTAATACCCTCAATTGCTTAAATTTATTAGATTAGACAAGAATGTAAATATTTTTATAGTAGAAATAAGGAAGAAGAGTTTTTAAAATGTAAATAACTGTTGGTTTATGATGGTTGGTATATATGTTGTGCCATTTTCAGGTACTAATAGTTTTCATAAGCTAATTTATTTTGTTTAAAGATAGGAAGGCAGTGAAAGTAATGAAGTGATACGTTAGAAATGGCAAGATAGTCTGGACTTCTAGAGGTTTTTCTTGTGTTAAGTAGGAGAATGCACAGATCATATAACCAAATGTAAAGAATCAATGCAGAAAGCAAATTATGTTTGACCAGAGCAGAGAAAACTTGTGCATAGGTTTTGAGTATGAAAGAAAGATTATTGGTATTCTACCATTTATTTTATTCTTTTTGATAGCTTTCTTTCATGTGAGATGATTACTATAACATTTTGGACCTGGAAAAGATAAGTTAGTTCCCACTCATCTCACTTTGTAGATTGGAAACTGAGTGGTTTCTTCTTTTTATTTTTTAAATATATTTTTATTGATTTCAGAGAGGAAGCAAGAGGGAGAGAGAGATAGAAACAGATAAAGTGAGCTAATCTTCAATTAGCTGCCTCTTGCATGCCGCACACTGAGGATCGAGCCTGCAACCCAGCCATGTGCCCTGACCAGGAATCGAACAGTGACCTCCTGATCCACACAGGTGGATGCTCTACCACTGAGCCACGCCATCAGGCAAAACCGAGTGGTTTTAAAGTACTTGTCGAAGGACACATAGCTCTTTAGTGCATAGCAGTATCTGTTTACCATCGCTTTTGACCGCATGCTTGTGCTCTTTTCCCAATACTCTTCCTTACATGGGGTTCCAAACAACTTATTAACATCTGAAAACCAAATTGAAGCAATTACATCTGTTTATGCACCTGTCCTCTGCTTATTTCTTAATGATATTCCTTCATAGTGTGCATGTTTAAGGTGGTGGGGTAAAGAGATAACTTGTTTAAATATTTGCTGATTTTTTTGTTTGCTTAGTCTAATTAAATTATTGGCAATAAATATTTCATTTGCTTAGAAATTATAAATGTTCGATTCACATATTTTAGTTTTGCTTTTTTTCTTGATAAAATAATATAAACACTGAAATCACATTTTTTTTCTCTTTTTGCAGTAGTATTATTGATTCCACAGAATACAGCCAACCTCCAGGTTTCAGTGGCAGTTCTCAGGTAAATTATACGCTTACAAATATGTTTTGGTGGTACTATGAATATAATAATTTGAATTGTAAAATCAGATTGGTTTACTGTAATGTCCTGTCATAAAGATTTCTGTTTTGAATGCTGTGACATTGATTAGGACTTGAATAGGTCTGATGCATAATCAGCTATTTATTTGCTCATCAGTGATGAGTTAAAAATATATTTTTTTTAACATGCTGGTAATGGTAACATCAGACCTTGAGAAGAATTAAATACTGTAAGAGGAAATTATGAATAATTAGGATATTGTTTCTCTCAGAGATAAGGAAGTAATCTGTTGATGAATTGCTCATCATTAAGTTGAAACCTTATACTTTTCTGTGGAAAGTAAACTACAGGTTTAAGTAAAATACACTCTAGCTTCACCTCTTTTCTAATTAACTAGAGGCCCAGTGCATGAAAATTCATGCACTGGAAGGGGGTTCCCCTCAGCCCTGCCTGCCCCCTCTCACAGTCTGGGAGCCCTCAGGGGCAGGAGACGACCCGGTGATCAGGGGAAGGTGACACCCCATCACACCTCTGCTGCTGCCACTGCTGGCAGCACGAGCCTCGGCCGGCCCTGGTTACCTGAGCCTCACGTGGCCCTGGGCGGCTGGGCAGCCACCATCCGAGGCTTGCCTGCACCTCAGGCCAGCCCTGGGCGGCTGGGGGGGCTGAGGGAACTGGGGGACTCTGGAGGCAGGCACGCAGAGCGTGGGCCCTCCTGGGGGCGGGCTTGGCCTTGCCACATGCCTGCCGCCCCGGTGGGGCTGAGGGGACCTGGCGCCACCATCTTGTGGCTGTGGGCACCACCATCTTTGAGATCATGGCAGTCAATTAGCATATTCCCTCCTTATTGGCTGTGGACGCCACCATCTTTGCGATGGCATGAGGGTCAATTAGCATATTCCCTCAATTAGATAGGATTGTTATGATCATTTAGACACTTTAGTCTCTTTATCTGTGACTTAGGAATGCTGATATTTGTCAAATCTAATTTTGAGGCCAGATCTTTTTTTAAAAAAGTTTCTGTATTGAAATAGTTTTAGACTTAGAGAAAAGTTACAAGAGTGATAAAAAAAACATTCCTTTATATTCTTTATCCAGGTTATCCAAATGTTAATATTTGATTACATTTGTTTTATTCTCATTCTGTCTTACTACATACACATATAATTTTTGTGTGGATTGTTTGAACAAGGTACAGACATAATGTTCCTTTGCCTCTAAATACTTTAGTGTGTATTTCCTCAAATCAAGTATATTGTCTCATGATTATAATATAATTTTAAAATTCAGGAAGTTGGCACTGATATTGAGTTATTATCTAACTTCTGTATCTTATTCAGATTTTAAAAATTGTCTTAATATTATCCTTTTAGTAAGAGGAAAAAATGAGGTGTTTTTAAATTCGTGTTCATTTGTATATTCACTTTATGTAATAATGTAGTTATTTTTATCATAGTGAAAAGAAAATCTTTGGATCATACAGTTTTTATGTTTTTCTTTTTCCATTACTTAGATACCTTTGTGTAACTACGCTGCACTTCTTGTATTATCTTCATATGCATGCATGTATTTGACCTATTTTTATTTTCTAGTAAGTTTATACATTGGTTTGTATCTATTCTTGAACAACCATGAAAACACCAGATTTGGATGTAACCATTGGAATTTATGTAAAGCAAAACTGTAAGAAACTTTAAAAAATTGATTAAAACTTAAACATGGGTGTGTGATTTAAAAATTCAGCTCAAGAAGTAATTAAAGTAGTAATAATAGTAGCTAAGTAATGTTTATTTTTGTACTTGCTATTCATGGACACTGCTCAAAGTACTTTACATGTATTAACTAATCCTTAGAACTTCCTATAAGATAAGTACTATTCCTATTATTTCCTATTTTATTGAGGAGGAAACTGGGGCACAGAGAAGTTAATGAGATTGCCCAAGGTTATATAACTAATAAGAGGAGGAAACTGAGATTTTTAACTCAAGCATTATGGCTTCAGAGCCTATGCTTTCAAATACGCATTTATCCAACTGATTTTTTATTTTTATTTTTATTTTTTTGAGTACCTGCTATTTATCAGGCACTATTTTAGGTTCTGGGGATGCATTGTTGAACAAAAATGAAACAGACAAAAATCTTGAGTAACCAAGTTTCCAATCTAGTTGGAAAGATACTAATAAGTTATCCTTCAACAAAGAGGAGGTGAGGGAGCAAGCTACATGCTTAACTCTGAGAAGTTCCAGGCAGAGAGATAATGAGTAAATAAGCCCTGAGGTAGGAGAATGCCTGACATCATCCAGAAGTGAACAAGGGGGAGAAAAGTAGAAATGAGGTAAAAATATAACAAAGTTCCACTTGGTGCATGACTTCTTATGCATTATAAAGACTTGATTTTTCATTGAGTTAGATCAGTTAAATGGGCACTTGTCTCACTTTTTACTTTGCATGAAAGGATTATCTACACTAAAAGAGAAACATGCAAATTGGTGTCACTCCACTACACCCACCAGCCAATCAGGATGAGCATGCAAATTAACCCAACAAAGATGGCGGTTAATTTGCATATGCAGGCACGGAGCGAAGACTGAAGGCTCTGCCTGAGCGAAGACTGAAGACAAGACGACTGAAGACTGAAGAGGCTTGGCTTCTCTGCTGCGGTTGGAGTGGAGAAGCCTCGAAGTCTGGCTTCTCCGCTGCAGCTGGAGCGAAGACCTGGGTGTCCCGGGTGCCGGAGGAAACCGGGGCCGGCAGCCAGGGGAAGGAAGGCCTATTGCACGAATCTCTTTGTGCAATGGGCCTCTAGTCATATATAATAAAAGGCTAATATGCAAACTGACTGAACGGCGGAACAACCGGTCACTATGACATGCACTGACCACCAGGGGGCAGATGCTCAATGCAAGAGTTGCCCCCTGGTGGTCAGTGCGCTCCCACAGGGGGAGCACCGCTCAGCCAGAAGCCCAGCTCATGGCTGATGAGCGCAGTAGCGGTGGTGGGAGCCCCTCCCGCCTCCACGGCAGCACTAAGAATGTCCGACTGCTGGCTTAGACCCACTCCTCTGAGGACTCATGGACTGCAAGAGGGCGCAGGTTGGGTTGAGGGGGGACACCCTTCCCCTCCGAGTGCACAAATTTCGTGCACTGGGCCTCTAGTAAATTGATAATATTTCTGTAGCATTTAGAAAAATGGATTGACTGCATTCTCTATATTCAAACCCCAAATAAGTACATATTTAGACAGAGACAGACAACTTGGAAGTGAGTAAACGAAATACTTTCCTAAATGCCTTTGTGTCAAAGAGTAGTTTAAGATGCTGCTACAAACAGTTAGAAAAATAGTGCTAGTGAAAATACTGAATATCAAAATTTATGAAATGTGATCAGAATTGTCCTCAAAAATTTACATCCTTAAATGGATTCTTTTTTTTTTCTTCTTTTTTTTTAATGAATGAAAGTAAATGAACTAGGCATTCAACTCAAGAAGCTGGGAAAGGCTTCAGATGGTAAAAACAGAGAGAAATACAAAAAGAGCTCAAATACAGTAAAATGTTTTGTGTGGGTTTTTAAATATGTTTTTATTGATTTCAGAGAGAGGATGGGAGAAGGGGAGAGAGAACCATCAATGATGAGAGAGAATCATTGTTCGGCTGCCTCTTGCATGCTCCATACTGGATCGAGCCTGCAATGCAGTCATGTGCCTTGACCAGGAATGGAACTGTGACCTCCTGGTTCATGGGTTGATGCTCAACCACTGAGCCACATCACCGGGCTTCAATAAAATGTTTTTTATTTTTTAAAATATATTTTTATTGATTTTTTACAGAGAGGAAGGGAGAGGGATAGAAAGTTAGAAACATCGATGAGAGAGAAACATTGATCAGCTGCCTCCTGCACACCCCCTACTGGGGATGTGCCCGCAACCAAGGTACATGCCCTTGACTGGAATCGAACCTGGGACCCTTCAGTCCGCAGGCCGACGCTCCATCCACTGGGCCAATCCCGTCAGGGCTTCTTCTTTTTTTTTTTTTTAAAGTAAAATGTTTTAATACATAATTGAAGTTGGCTATTATAATATTGAGCAGATTAAAATAATTTAATGCTGAAGCTAATAAAATTCCAACCTTAAATGTATAATTTTAAATAAAATAAAATAAATAGATTTTAAAAAATAGAACTACTAGAGACCCGACGCATGAAATTCGTGTGTGGGTACAGTCCCTAGGCCTGGCCTGCGATCAGGGCCATCTTCCCCAGCAGCCGGCCCCGCCCCCCGCTGCCACCCACCCCCAGTTCCCCATTCACCATTGGGCAATTGGAACCTGCCAGCCCGGTGGAGGGACCGAGAGGTAGGCCATTCCCACCTGCTCGCCAGCCCCACCCTTCGCGTGTCGCTCTCTGTGTGTGGGGTGACCGGCAGGGTGGGGGCCTTGGCCTGGCACCACCCGCATCCCCTGCCACCCACCTCTGGTTCCGCATTCACATCCAGCGATCGGAGCCTGCTGGCCGGCGGGGCGGGACCAAGAGGTGGTCAGTGCGCCTCATAGCAACTGGTCGAGCAGTCATTCTGCTCGTTCCACCATTCCGTCGATTTGCATATTACTTTTTTATAAAAATAGATTTGAATATACCAGTAATCATAAGTATTAATTTAGTGCAATTGGATAAAAAAAAATCTCAAGAATATTTTTAAGGGTGTGCAGAGTGACTAACTGACTTTAATTAATTGATAGAATGAATGATTCAGAGGAATAATAATTATGATGGCATTCATCCAATAAGTTATTAAATGTATTCTGAGACTGCTATAGCCAAATGAGCACAAAAGAAATTTAAATGCCAACTGAAAGGTAATTAAGAGTTTAGCCTGTGGTGAAGGTTGGTCAGTGCAGATTAGTGGTGAAATGGAAGATGACTGATCAGCTCCCCCTACACGCCCCACACTGGGGATCGAGCCCAAACCCTGGGCATGTGTCTGGCTGGGAATCAAACTGTGACTTCCTGGTTCATAGGTTGATGCTCAGCCACTGAGCCATGAACGCTGGGCTCATATTTTTGATGAAAGTTCCAAATGGGATAAAATAAAATAGCCAAAGAACAACAAAGCTGGAGTTGCCACACTTCCTGATTTGAAACTTTTATATTACAAAGCTACAAGTAATCAGAAGAGTGTGATATTAGCATAAAAGCAGATACATAGATCAAACATTGATGTGTATACCAAATGACCCTCACTTCCTCTCCTAGGTATAAAATCTAGAGAAACTCTCACACCTATGCATCAAGAGACATACAAAGATACCCTTAAAAGCAAAAACAAAAACCATAGAAATATATCAAATGTATATAAAATGAACGACTGATTCAAGCACTGCTTTAAAATATGATTGTTACCTACCATCTAATTTGAGCAAGGGTTCATGTCAGTGTTTTATTCATAATAATGCCTTAATATTTCTTAATACATTTGCAGTTGTGGCATAGTTATCGGTGAACTTGTGTCATCTCTCAAGGTCTGATGTATCTTATGTCTGTATTTGTTTCTTTGCCTCAAGCATAATCGATAATAACCACTGTGGAAGAATTGTCTTATTCTTTCAGTTAACATGGTTTAGGTAATATTATATACAGTTGACCCTTGAACAATGCGGGGGACCACACATTTTATGTTATTATATACTAGAGGCCTGGTGCACAATTACATGCACCAGTGGGGTCCTTTGGACTGGCCTGTGGGATTGTGCCGAAACTGGCTCTCCGACAATCCCCAAGAGTTTCTGGATTGTGAGAGGGCGCAGGCCAGGTCGAGGGACTCCACTGGTGCACAATTGGGGCCAGGGAGGGATGTGGGAGATTGGTCAGCCAGGGAGGGATTGTGGGAGGGCTCCAGGGTGTATCCGGCTCGTCTCACTCAGTCCTGATTGGCCAGACCCCAGCAGCAAGCTAACCTACCAGTCGGAGCATCTGCCCCCTGGTGGTTAGTGCACGTCATAGCGAGCAGTTGAGCAGCCTTAGCATATCATTAGCATATTACATTTTAATTGGTTGAATGGATGACGGGACACTTAACATATAGGCTTTTATTATATAGGATATTATATTCTTACAATAAAGTAAGGTAGAAAAAAGAAAATATTCTACAAAAATCATAAAGAGGAAATACATTTACAATATTTATTGGCAGGGAAATTTGCGTTTAAGTGAATCTGTGTAGTTCAAGCCTGTGTTGTTCAAGGGTCAACTATATTTTTTATAGGAATTATATGCCACTATATTTCAGGTTTGTTGTCTTTGTCTATATATATATATATAACATATATATAACATATATATATGTTATTCTGATTTTCTAAAATATATGTCAAACTGTTTAGTGCATGCATATTACTGCCCCTTACTCATATTCAATTTTAACTTAAATACATATTCTCTACAGTCAAGCACTGTTCCTGTTATTCAAAGGGTTAAAGGCTACAACATAGGGATGATGGAAAAGTAGTTTTCTTTTGATGATTGTCTTCTAACAATTTCTACATATTAAAATTCGTAAAATTCTAAATTTTAGAATGGCAGTTATAATGGATTTTATCTTTACTTAATTTGGAGAACTGAAAGAAGCTTCTCGTCTTCTAAAAGCGTAATATGCTAATTAGACCATCTGTCCTAACGGATGACCTTCCGAACAAAGCTGGGGCTGCAAGGGAAGCTCGGGTCCCAGATGCCAGAGGGAAGCTGATGCCGGCAGCCAGGAGAAGGAAGGCCCACTCTTGCACGAGTTTCGTGCATCGGGCCTCTAGTATTTTTTATAAAATTGGCCTTAAGAACCTGTATTTTCACTTTAAGTAAAAAATTAGAAAATGTGTAAGAACTATGGGTTTTTACCATTTGTAATTATTTTAATGTGATGAACTTTTGAAGTTAGTTATTCTGTGCAGAAAGTATGTTTTTTTCTGAGTTATAAGTGTCTTTTCTTGTTACCACCTTAGACAAAGAAACAGCCTTGGTATAACAGCACTTTAGCCTCAAGACGAAAACGACTCACTGCTCATTTTGAAGACTTAGAGCAATGTTACTTTTCTACAAGGATGTCTCGTATCTCAGGTACACATTCAGGACTTCATTAATTTTTAAACTTTTAATTATATTTTTTATTTTTATCCACCCCAGTGATCAGACATTCCAAATTAAATACAAAATGATCCCAATAAAATATCTCAAATTTAAATTTCAGATCCATCTGTACCTTCCTATGCTGGATTTATGGAAAGTCCTATTTATAAAGCAAAAGTGTGTATTTTTGACATAGGGTATCAGAGCGTTGTAAAGGTTCTTTTTTTTAAAAATTTATTTTATTGATTTTTTTACAGAGAGGAAGGGAGAGGGATAGAGAGTTAGAAACATCGATGAGAGAGAAACATCGATCAGCTGCCTCCTGCACACTCCCTACTGGGGATGTGCCTGCAACCAAGGTACATGCCCTTGATCGGAATCGAACCTGGGACCCTTGAGTCCGCAAGCTGACGCTCTATCTACTGAGCCAAACCTGTTAGGGCTGTAAAGGTTCTTAGAGATCTTGGAGACCATTGCTTTCCCATAGCTAGTTTTGTTCTCTTTCTGTGTTTGGAATTTTTAATCTTTATATAGTGAGCTATATAAAGTTAAAAAAAAACACAGCCATGTATATGTAGATAGCAAAAATAAGTTCCATTCAGTTGCCTTTATTATCCAACATTTATTAAATTCTAAGCACTGTCTTCTGTGCTAAGAATGAAAAGCTGTAAGAACTGGGTTTTATTGTCAAGGAGTAGTATAAACGTAGTGGGAGAATGCAACAGGTAAATTGTATGGGATAATGTATGTTATATAAATATGCAAAGGGTATTATGAGAAGAGAGAAGAATATCTCTTCCAGCTTTGGTATTGGGAAAATGTAAGAGGGAATAATTGCTGTAGGGATTTCTGAAGAGTTGTGTTTAGTCCAGGCTAGTATTAATTAATTAAAAAAGGTAAGCAAAAACATGTTCAAAGTAGAGGAAATAACTTATGCAAAGACATGGATGTGATATTATAAGATATTTTATTGCTTTTTGTTAGCTCTCTGATCTTTAGCTTTTCTTGGCATCTTTGCTCACCAATTAAGTTGGGCCATTAATACCAATCCTACGGGTTTTTGTTTTGTTTTTCAGTTTTTAAGTGAAGTATATAATTTACAATGATTGGTGATAAGTTGGATGCTCAGTTAATTCATGTCATTAGTAGTACACCTGCTCAAGTTGAGAGCCACTAAGGATACAAATGTCCGCTATTTTGTTAGTTGTTAAAAATTTGGCCTTGGTTTTCTCTTGAATGGGCATGTTTGTATTATAATTTGCACATTACTTCAAGCATGGGTTCCTTTGGACAAATATGCCTCAGGATTGATGGTAGAGGAAAAAAATACTAGATTTATATAGGATTTTTCCTATGAAAAGTAGGAGGAAGCCAAGCTCTGTTGATAAGTGTGTTTGAAATTAACAATCAATTAATATACAGATGGAAAGCTTTTATTTTCTTGCCTCGAAATCGAGTCCTTTATTGAGCCTCTGTAATCCTATATAATCCTATATAATAAAAGGCTAATATGTAAATCAACCGAATGGCGAAACGACTGGTTACTATGATGCACACCTGACCACCAGAGGGCAGACGCTCAACATAGGAACTGCCCCCTGGTGGTCAGTGTGCTCCCACAGGGGGAGCGCCGCTCAGCCAGAAGCCCTGAGCCGGGCTCACGGCTGGCAAGCGCACAACAGTGGCAGGAACCTCTCCCACCTCTGCGGCACTGCTAAGGATGTCCGACTGATGGCTTAGGCCCAACTTTCATCATCACCATGGCATCGCCCTAAGCTGTCAGTTGGACATTTCCTGAGGGCTCCCAGATTGTGAGAGGGTGCGGGCCGGGCTGAGGGACCTGCCTGAGTGCACGAATTTCGTGCAGCGGGCCTCTAGTAGTCTATAAATTGCAACAGGTAGCTGTTAATTTGAAAGTGTTTTGAGACTTACATTCTGATTGACAGAAGGAAGGTTCATGTTAGCCCTTTCAGATGGCAAGTGGCAGACATTAAAAAAAAGATCAGAAAGATTGGGCTAGGCCAGTGGTCGGCAAAACCACGGCTTGGCAAACCACAGCTCACGAGCCACATGCGGCTCTTTGGCCCCGTGAGTGTGGCTCTTCCAGAAAATACCGACTTCTGGGCATGGGCCACGAAGTTTCATTCGCACTTTACGTGCGCGCCTGCATGTGGTATTTTGTGGAAGATCCACACTCAAGGGGCCAAAGAGCCACATGTGGCTCGCAAGCCGTGGTTTGCCAACCATGGGGCTAGGCTATTGCTATTAATAATTTTTAACTAATTAGCAGCATAGGCATGCTGTAGGATGGTAAAGGTAATCACAAACCAATTTAATTTATTTTGGGGATTTAAGTAGAATGATAAGTGAAGACCAAGAGGAAGGTTAGATTTTTATTTTTGTGAACACGGTGTATTATACCTAATACACATTGTCCTTAGTTTTTAGGAATCTCAAGCTTATCTTGTCAGATGTGCACATTGACTACACAAATCATATTGCTGAATATGAAGTTCCTTCTAGGGCACTTAAAAGTTTGGTTGTTCTTTTGTATATTTTCAAATGAGAATCCGTCCTACATCCCCTTTCCCCACTTTTTATTTTCACCTATGAAAATGAAAGATGAAGATTAAGAAATTAATGCCTTGGTTCTCAATTGTAATTGAAAGAGGAGGTAAATTATAAAGCATTAGAAGAGGTAAAAGAGACACTGAATAGATACACTTTTATAAAATAATCTGTAATTAAGACAGGAGAGGTGATATGCTAGCAGATATGTATGGATGTTCATAAGCCGATCAAGGAAATAAAATTCTACCTTTTTATAACCAAGTAAAATTTAATTCCTATACTTTCATATACAGAAATGACTATTTTTAGTATTTTCTTTATTACTTCTGTTGAAAGTACGTGTTAATGTAATTAATGATGGCATGATGCAACCCTAGAAAAGGATTATAGTCTTCAACAGAACACACATTCTATTTTTTTAAAAATATTTTTATTAATTTCAGAGAGGAAGGAAGAGGGATAGAAACATCAAAGATGAGAGAGAATCATTGATTGGCTGCCTCCTGCACACCCCACACTGATGATCAAGCCTGCAACCCAGGCATGTGCCCTGACCCAGAATTGAACTGTGACCTCCTGATTCATAAATCAGTGATCAACCACTGAGCCATGTCTGCTGGACAGAATACACATTCTTAAATACTTGTGAATTTTATGTACTTAAGGATTGATGTAAAATGAGAAAGAATAGATTAGCATTAAAATAAATTTTAAATGAATAAAGTAACTGCCTTCCCAGTATTTATTACATCATTCACAATAATAGGATTATATATGAAAAGAACTAATTAACTGTTACATCTAAACTGCTTTATGATAATTGATTTTTTTGAGAACCAATTAACTGTACCTTCAAACCACTTCGTAGTACAGTTGATTTTTTTTTTACAATAACCTATGTTTTACTTATAATTTCTTAAATTTCCTGAGAATAATTTTTGTGTAGTAGGAGCCTTATCTCAATAACATTATGATATTTCATGCTAGTTTGTTCCTTTTGCTGTTTTTAGAATAGAAACACTACAAATTGGACCCTTTTAATGTAGATTGTTAATGAATTGGCTAAGTTTTAAATTTTTAAAGGGTTATTAAAATTGAAAGATAGGCTAAGTTTTCAGTCTCTTTAGCCCTCAGTCTCTTCATCTCAAGAGTGGGAAGAATTGTTGTATTTAAAATATTATTCTTAATTTGTGACTATTGCTCTTGGATGTTGCAGTTATTTTATTTTATTTTATTTATATAGATGACAGTCGAACAGCAAGCCAGTTGGATGAATTTCAGGAATGTTTGTCCAAGTTTACTCGATATAATTCAGTACGACCTTTGGCTACTCTGTCATATGCTAGTGATCTCTATAATGGTTCCAGCATAGTCTCTAGGTAAGTACTGGGCAGCACTCCACTATTTCCTTTTGCAAGAGTATCTAGAATTTAATTGAATTTGAGAAGCGGTTATAGTGTTATGGTTAAGACTCTTATGTTCTGAAGTCAGTTGCCTGCCAATTTTTAGTTCTTTGGTCCTAGGCCAGTTTTCAGTCTCTTTAGCCATTAGTTTCTTCATCTCAAGAATGGGATGATTAATAGTATTCACCGCATAGGGTTGCAGTTTTGTTCTTATAATATCCTTGACTGGTTTGGTGAGAAGGTATGCTATCCTCATAAGTGCTTCCTCTTCAGTTTTCTGGACATGTTTGTAAAGAATTGGTATTATTTCTTCCTTATATTTGAGAATTCTCCAGTGAAGCAATCTTGGCCTTGAGTTTTCTCTGGGGGAAAACTTTTAAATACAAATTTAATTTTTAATATATCTAGGGCTAACCAAATATCCATTTCTTCTTGATTGAACATATTTTTAGTTTGTCTTTTAAGGAATTTGTCCATTTCACTTAGGTTGTTGAATTTGTTTGTGAACAAGTGTTTATAATATTACTTTATTATTCTTTTAATATCTTTAAATTCTGTAATGATGCTCACTTTCTCATTACTGGTATTGGAAATTTGTCTCACCCACCCCGCCCCTCACTTAGTAGTCTGGTTTAGAAGTTTATTAATTTTATTTATCTTCTTCAGGAGCCAGCTCTTGGTTTATTGATACTCTATTTTTCTGCTCTCTGTTTCATCGATTTCTACTCTTTATTGCCCTTTTTGCTTTCTTTAGGTTTAATTTGCCCTTATCTTTTTGTTTCTTCTTTATTGTAGATAATTTGTGCCGGGGTTCTTGTCCCAGGATCAAGAAGGGTTCAGGAATTTGGAGAAGGCTGTGCGTAGATTTTAAATAATAGTCCAGAGACGAACGAAGTATAATTTTGAAAGGCATTTGGGGGTCAGAGGAGCTTAGCTAAAGGAGCTAACACCAAGATCTAAATTCTCAGGTCTCCTCATCCCAGGACCCCATGTTTTTTATTAACACAATTTGTCCTGAGGCAAGGCAGAGATATACACTTCAAAGGGTCAGGGTTTCAGTACAGAGTCCATTGTCAGAATGGGGGAATTAGCCTATGGCTGTTCAGGTGTTTGGCTAGTAGGAGGCAATAACATGTAGATTAAGATGCCCTTTAACTGTCTGGCAGCCAAGAATCAATTTAATGTATCCTATTCAGGTTTTGGGGAAATGCCATCAGCCATTCCCAGATGCAGCCCTGCTGTCATGCTGGAATTGGTCTCCAGCAATTTGTGTTACAAATTTTCCTACTAGCACTGCATTGGCTGCATGCCACAGATTTTGATGTGATATCTCTCTTTTCTCCAAAATATTTTTATTATAGTAAAAACACATAACACAAAATTTGCCATCTTTTTTTTTTCTTTTTTTTTTAAAATCTTTATTGTTCAGATTATTACATTTGTTCCTCTTTTTTCCCCCCCATAACTCCCCTCCTTCCAGCTCCCACCCCACCCTCCGCACTCACTCCCCACCCACTGTCCTCATCCATAGGTGCACGATTTTTGTCCAGTCTCTTCCCACATCTCCCACACCCCCCCCCTCCCCCCAAGAATAGTCAGTCCATTCCCTTTCTATGTCCCTGATTCTATTATAATCACCAGTTCATTCTGTACATCAGGTTATTTATTCACTTGTTCTTAGATTCATTTGTTGATAGATGCATATTTGTTGTTCATAATTTGTATCTTTACCTTTTTCTTCTTCTTCCTCTTCTTAAAGGATACCTTTCAGCATTTCATATAATACTGGTTTGGTGGTGATGAACTCCTTTAGCTTTTCCTTATCTGTGAAGCTCTTTATCTAACCTTCAATTCTGAATGATAGCTTTGCTGGATAAAGTAATCTTGGTTGTAGGTTCTTGCTATTCATCACTTTGAATATTTCTTGCCATTCCCTTCTGGCCTGCAAAGTTTCTGTTGAGAAATCAGCTGACAGTCATATGGGTATTCCCTTGTAGGTAATTGAGTCTCTTTCTCTTGCTGCTTTTAAGATTCTCTCTTTGTCTTTTGCTCTTGGCATTTTAATTATGATGTGTCTTGGTGTGGTCCTCTTTGGATTCCTTTTGTTTGGGGTTTTCTGTGCTTCCTGGACCTGTAAGTCTATTTCTTTCACCAGGTGGGGGAAGTTTTCTGTCATTATTTCTTCAAATAGGTTTTCAATATCTTGCTCTCACTCATCTTCTGGTACCCCTATAATTCTGATGTTGGTGCGTTTGAAGCTGTCCCAGAGGCTCCTTACACTATCTTCGTATTTTTGGGTTCTTTTTTCATTTTGCTTTTCTGGTTGGGTGTTTCTCATTTCTTCGCATTTCAAATCTTTGGCTTGATTCTTGCGCTCCTCTGGTTTGCTGTTGGGAGTCTGTATAATATTCTTTATTTCAGTCAGTGTATGCTTACTTTCTAGATGGTCCTTTATCACACCATCGAGGGTCTCATTAGATTTCCTGTACATCTCATCAAGTTTATCGACAGACTCTAGAAGCCTCTGGAGAGACCTCAACAGTGTGGTTCTGAACTCAGTATCCTCCCTTGATAGTTTTGTCCTGTTTCTTTGTCTCCGCATTTTTTACGCTTTCTTGGTACACCCCCTAGTGGTCTTTGTGCGCAGTCTTGTTGTAGTTAAGCCTTGATTGTTATAGTTAATACTAGAGGGATTTGACCTCCAGGCCGACTGGCTGTGATAATCAGCTGTGTTTGCAGTGGAAGAACTTGTGTCCTCTAGGGAGGTGCTAATCTAGCCTTTGCCTGAGGCTATCCGGCAAATGCCTCTGTGCAGGGCTTGGGCGGGACGGGTCCCACGGGATCAACAGGGCGAAGGAGGGAGCAGTTATGGCTGCTCTCAGTCTGTCCCCAGGGGCTCTGCCTCTCTGTCCCAGCAACAGCTGCAAACCTCGGAGGGACCGTAGCCAGACAGTCCTGCTTCTCCCGTTTGAGTCTGGGTCCCTAGAGACTCTCCCGGATCTGGAGCTCTGAGTCTGAGGCTCCCTCCGGATTGAAACAGACAACCACGCCCTCAGCCACCAGCCCACGCCACGCGCACTCTGCACCTTAGTATTTTACTTCAGCACTGCGCCTCCTCTGATTCTCGGTTCCTCCTAGTTGTAGAACTTCCATTCAGCCAGCCTTCCTGTGGTTCTGGATGATGTCCGTTCTGTCTTTTAGTTGTATTTTTGAAGTGGTTGTGCGAGGCAGCATACTCCGGCGTTAACCTATGCCGCCATCTTGGTTTCTCCAAATTTGCCATCTTAACAAGTTACTATTCAGTGATATTAAATACATTCCTAATACTGTGCTACTGTCACCACCATCCATCTCCTTAATACTTGACATGTAAAACTGAAAGTCGGGGCCCATTAAAAAAATAACTCCTCATTTTCCCCATTTGCCAGTCCTGACAACTACCATTCTACTTTCTGTCTCTCTGATTTTGAGTAAGTATCCCATATAAGTATAATTAGGCAATATTTTTAATAACATTTCTGAAAGAAAAATTTCCAATATTCAAGCTTTATTATGCAGGGCAGATGAAGACTAGTTATCTAAGTAGTAATTGAAGGGACTTGGAAACTTTCATAGAACAGATGATTTTTTTTTTTGCTTTTCCTACTTTCTCACATTCAAATGCATTATTGGTAATAAGTGTGTTTTAAAGGGTTTTAATTCCTCTCAAAATAGGACCTTTAATGAATTTCTTTTGGGCCTGGCTGGGTGGCTCAGTTGGTTGGAGCATTGTCCTGTACACCAAAAGGTCGTGGGTTCAATTTCCGGTCAGGGCACGTACCTAGGTTACAGGTTTGATCCCCACTCAGGACGCATACAGGAGGCAACCAATTGATATTTATCTCACATTGTTGTTTCTCTCTCTCCCCCTCTCTCTCTCTCTCTGTCTTCCTCTCCCTCTCTCTTTCTCTCTCTCTTTAAAAATTAATAAACACATATCTTCAGGTGAGGATTTTTTTTTTAAAAGAATTTCTTTTGGGAAGTGTGGTGAGACATGTTTGAGAGTAGACATTGAATTTGGTATATTTCATTATGTTGTAGAAGAAATTATTCTTACTGTAAAATTGTAAGAAATATATCTACCCTTGGTCACTTATTGCAGTTGAGAATCTCACTGAGAGAAAAAGCTGAACCAGAAACTTTGCTTTTACATTTTTCTTCCCTTATAGGTAATTTTGAGTTAATACCACACTCATAAATCCACAAGGTGGCAGCATTTGTTCATTTTGACAGTATCTCAGGATCTCAGCATTTGTTCATTTTGACAGTATCTCAGCTAATTAAATAGTAGGCAGGTATGGAAATTAGTGCTTACAGTGAAGGTCATAGAGAGCTCATCTTACACATAGCAGTAATGTCACTTTTGCACTTTTCCTTAAATTAGGTATTGAGTAGCCACCAGAGAGGAATGGTTTTAAAGCATACTTTAAACTTTGACTACATAATAGCAAAGGCTCTAGGTTCTTGATTCTGGTTTGATTTTTACATACCTAGATTGTTATGTTTAGAATTACTATACGTTCCACTTATAGTTTAGAGATTTAATATTTTTGCTTTATGTTTTCTCAAATTTTGTAAATAGAATATAATCAGATATTAGTAAATTCATAAGAAGAATATGGTTACATATTGTGGCATTCTTTGCTGCTAGATCAGTCACTACACTGGTGATGTGGTATATGATTACTTGTTTTAGACACCATTGTAAATATTTTACATGACATTGTAAGTGCTTCATTGACTCATTTAATTTTTTATAAATTAAATGTGGAGTAAGGCATTGCTGTTAATTCCACTCTACAGATAAGGAATTGAGGTGAAGGGAAATTTTCTAACTTGCCTAAGGTCAGTGCAATGCTAGTAAGTGACAGAACTAAGATTTGAACTAGTTTTAGGATAAAGATTGATTTGGGAGAAAGTTGGATAACATTAGTTTTAATTTCCTTTGTCCCTTTGCCTGTGTTTATATTCTTTAAAGATCTGCCCACTTCTTTTCATTAAAATGACCAATTTCTCGGCCTTTCTTTGTTTCCTCGAAGTTATAGTTACCACACTCTCTTGAGGCATATTATCATGGTAATGAATTAGACCTTTAACAACTGTGTTCATTTTACGTAATTTTTGATAAATTGGATTCTAGTGTTCAGGGTTATGAATCTGCCTTGTTTGTCCATACCTGTTTTATAATTGCAAAAAATATGACAAGCTGTGGGAACAAAATTACCTTCTTGTTATATTGACGTCTTTGCATTGCTTTGTGCCACACTGTACTGGAAGTGTGCATTAATCAGCTATCCTGTGTGATCTGTGGCCTTGTTGCTTAATCACTTGACTGATAGCCCTTTTGACAAAGAATATAACCAGTTTCCTACATCTGAATTATATTTTATAACTGTTTTAAATAAATCACTTTTTAAAAACAGTTGACACATTTGAAGTGTGAAAGAAAATTACAATTTATTTCCATGTTTAAAGTAAGTCTCCATTAATACTGTATTTCAAGGAAAATGTTTGTGTATTTTAAAATTGAATTTGTCATTGCAATAAACTTTCATAAACCACTTGTTTTAAGAATTACTGATAGTAGATAGCAGAAATGAATTTTATATAACAAGCAAGATTTCTTACAATTCTCTTGAATTTAATTGCACAAGCAGGTATGTTTCAGTTAATTTGTTTATCTTTTACTTTGTTTTTGTTTTAGCCAAACCGATCATTGTTTATTTTTGTTTACATTTCATAATTAAAGCAGTTGAAATATTATATTGTGAAATAAGAGATCATCTATTTTGGATAAGCTCTGAAAAGCTCTCTAAAAACTTCATTGTTCACTTGAATTATTTCATAATCTATTTTAGATCCTAATTATGTTTATGTTTGGGAACAGATATGCTTAAATTTGTCTAAGATTGGGAACAAATGACTCAGTGTTTAAAAGAACTGTACTTAAATATCGAGTTTCAGTTATGTGGAAGTACTTGCATATTTTAAAAAGGCAGATGTTTGTCTTTCTCTTTTAATCAAAATTTACTAGAAATAGTAGTATTCTTTATACATTTTGGTCAGTAATCCTATTAAAATCTTATTGATTTATACTATAAAGAACCTCGATAGTCCAGAATATAAAAAGGATATTCTGTACAGTAATGCAGGTCCTTTATATCCCATTATATTAAGAACAAAACATAACTAGAATGTAAGAAATAATAGCAGTGGAGTCAAACCAAAAAGTTATTTTTTAGTAAAGAATGAGCAAATGTAGATAATTAATCTTTGTAGGAAAAGATAGCTGTCTTGTGTAATGGGGTAGCGACAGAAGAAATAATAGACTTACATCATCAAATCAATTCTTTTGACAGGTAGCATTTTTATTTATATGTCAGTTTTCTCCCTGCAGTGTCTTTGGACAGTTGTTTTGATAAGTCAGTGTTTAAACTTTTTCTTTTTAAACTATAGTTTGAAAAGGGTACATTAACTTTTACTGGTACAACTTTAGAATGCTATTGATTTATTAGCCATGTATGTTTGTAGGTGGAGGAAAAGCATTTAGAGATAATATAATGGATTCTCCCATGGAGTCTGAGCTATACCAAAACTTCCTAAGTTAAGAATAGGATTTCAACTTCAATAATTGTCTTTTGCCAGACACAGTAACATTTTTTCTTCAGTGGCATGAGGTTGTGGGTATAGAATGAGTCGGGATAGTTGAATAGTTGTCATCAATATAGTTATGTTGCATTAGAATTCATAGGATAGTAGCTGAGATAGCAGTCCAGTTGAAGTTGTTCACAAATAAATCTATTGCATTGCTACATAGTCCTGTTTTATTGGAGGGAACATTTGCTGAATTGTGATGTAGTCAATAGCATTTAATGAAATTCCTTTAAAATTTTTATAAAATTAAGAATTTAAAACTATAATGAAAAGTGAGAATCTCAACAAGTTTTTATGGGAAATATTTTTAATGTGTACTTATTTTTCTTATTCATCTCATCATTAGCTCAGCAAAGCTTCTTACTAAATTATTAACTATCTATTAACTGTTTTGTGAAAGAATATCACAGGTAATCCACAAAATGACTAATCCTTCCTCCTTCCCACTATTCACACACCTGTTGATATATTTGGTAAATTCAAGTGATACTCCTCTGGTTTTAAATAAGACTCTTACTCCCAGACTCCATTTTTTTTAACCATTCAGAGCCCATTTACCTCCTCCCAGAGAGGCTTCCTTGACATCAGGGAAGCCTGCTCTTCCACTTACCCTTTTGCTTCCCTGTATGTGTCAAAGCCTGTGAAGACCAATACAAGTCTCAAGTCCTCCATCTCAGCGGTCGCCAACTGGTGGTCCGTGAGGTCTGAAAGGTTGGCGATCACTGGTTTAAGGAAACCTTTGGAGCAGCCGTCGCCAACCGGTGGTCCACAGACCACTGGTGATCCGTGAGGTCTCAAAGGTTGGCCACCGCTGCTCATCTGATTATCCAACCAGGAGGAAGTTTGCCTCGAGGTGTTCCTTAAAAGGGAAGGACAAAGAGTGTCCTGGACCAGTCCTGCAATGACTGAAAACTCAATACTGTACCATATTTGCAGAAGGATTTAAATTTACAAAGTACTGTCACATTATCTTTGTTGGGCCACCCATCCATTCTAGGAGGAAGGTAAAGTCATTCAATAATGAAGTAATATCACCACCCACATTTTGCAGGATGAGAATACAAATGAAAAAGCGATTAAGAGCCCTTTCTGGTGTCACACAACTAATAAATGGTACAGATCTCCAGAGAGCCTTGAACTTGAGCTTTATCTTGCAGGCAGGCAGTCAGTTCATCAGCTCAGATGGTTGGAGAAGAAGCTGGCCCAATGCCAGCTCTTTTCCCAGGGTCCAGCGCCTCTGATATTGGGATTATGCCTTAGTTCTGGTGGGAAAACCACTGTTTTGGATGTCCTCTCGGCCATCTATTATGCAGTCATTTTTGTTGGGGTTCACCATCCACCATCAATCTGCTCCCATCAGCTTCATCTCATCATCTTGTGGCATCCTTGTCTGGTTTTGGTATTGAGTAATGCTGGCCTCATAAAATGAGTTTGGAAGAATTTGGAAGCGTTCCCTTCTATTCTAATTTTTGGAAGAATTTGAGGATTGGTATTAATTCTTCTTTGAATGTTTGGTAGAATCTATCAGTGAAGCCATCTGATCCTGGACTTTGTTGGGAAGATTTTTGTTTATTTGTTTTGTGGGGTTTTTTGTTTATTTTTTAAAACATATTTTTATTGATTTCTGAGAGGAAGGGAATGGGGAAGAAAGACAGAAACATCAATGATGAGAGAATCATTGATTGGCTGCCTCCTGCATACCCTGCACTTGGGGATGGAGCCCGAAACCCAGGCATGTGCTCTGACTGTGAATTGAACCGTGACGGCCTGGTTCACAGGTTGCTGCTCAACCACTGGCCAAGATGGTTGGCCTGTAATGATAATTTAATGATTCAACTTTTATGTGTGTTTTATCCTTTTATCTGCTTCAGTAATTCCTCTTGTATTCTAATTTATTTATTAAACTGACATTAAATAGTGTGAAATTCTATCTTCCCCACACAATGGTAGGAAGAAGAGTAGCTAGAACTTATGAAAAGATTAATTGATAATTCTCTTTTTACTTATTTTTAATATTGCAAACCATTTAAACTTTCCTCACTACTTTTACAGCAGAACTTGTTAGCCTTTACAGTTGGGTAGGTTGTATTATGGTTATTAAAACAAATGAAAAAATATTCTAAGTTTCTACTAACAAAAGAACCATCTATAAACAGAATTATGTAGCTATGCACATTTCACCACCACTTATAATTTGATGTCTTGATCATGATTTAATCTGGACATAGGGCCTGGTACAATCTGAGGACCTTTCGAGTAGATCTCTTATCATTGTAGACAGAATCACTTCAGAAACAGAATAAACCAAATTCTGAATAGTTGTCATTATAAATGTCACAAGTATAGATAGTCTTACTGACCACATATATACGTGGGGTTTTTTTCCCCCTCAGTATTGAATTTGACCGGGATTGTGACTATTTTGCAATTGCTGGGGTTACAAAGAAGATTAAAGTCTATGAATATGGCACAGTCATTCAGGATGCGGTGGATATTCATTACCCTGAAAATGAAATGACCTGCAATTCCAAAATCAGGTATCTATATTATTTTCTTGGCATAATGCAGTGTATATGTAAGGATTGGTATCTATAATTAGAATGAGTTTGTTATTTTGCTTTTCTATGAAACTCCTTACTTATTCATGGTGAACACTATAATTGCCTACAGAGGATACATCAGAATATCTTTCTTAATAGATATTGGTTGCTTTCCCTCTATAGTTATTGCTTTTCAGTTTGTCAAATGAAAGCTATTTTTCTTTCACTTAATCAATTAAAGGTCTTTGTTGAGATGGCCTTTCATTAGGTGTTGAATAAAGGATTACTGTAGCCTATGAATATGTCTGAAAGTCAGGAATTTTTCCCCTAGCATGCACATCTCTAAATATTATAATATTTTATAGTTTTAAGAATTCTTTTTTAAAAAAATATATTTTATTGATTGTTTACAGAGAGGAAGGGAGAGGGATAGAGAATTAGAAACATCGATAAGAGAGAAACATCCATCAGCCGCCTCCTGCACCCTCCCCACTGGGGATGTGCTTGCAATCAAGGTACATGCCCTTGACCGGAACCGAACCTGGGACCCCTGAGTCCACAGGCTGATGCTCTATCCACTGAGCCAAACTGGTCAGGGCAAGAATTCTTTTCATAAGAACATTCTGCTTCTTTTCATTGAGTTCATAATATGTAAGTTTCCTGTACTAGGGTTTAGAGTTCATAATGAGTATGGTAAAATACTGCATTTTTAACAGTATTCAAACCTGGGATACTGTTCAAAATTGAGGAACTAGGCACAATTTCTGATTTGCAACCCAAAAATTTTAGAGGAATCCTGCAATCTGCATTTTAAAAATAAGCCTCCTAAGCTGGTCACATGGGCACTGGGCTTACAAGGTGATGATATACGGAAATCATCTAATAATAAATTATTTAGAACTTTGAACCTTTCCCAGTCATCTTTGTACTTTTTATTTAAATGAATGATATATATAGTATATGTATGTTTAATAATGTTAATTATATAGGAAGTATTATAGTCTTTATATAATTATAGCTTTATTTTTTGTTTCCTAATTCATTTATTAAAATTGTAGACTCATAATTTGTGAGCCTACTCATTTATCAGTGTTGCTTATTGAGAATCCATTATAGTTTTTGTCCTAAGTCCAACATGAGTAAGAAATAATTTTATTGAATTCTTCTTACATGGCAGACATTGTCTTAAGTGCTTTGTCTTAGCAGACCAATGAGATAGTTACCTTTGTTGCCCTATTTTATATACAAGGAGGCTGAAGCACAGAAAAGTCAGTGAACTTGCTTCAGATTACACAGCTAGGGTTTGTAGGTACCAGGATTCAAACAGGTAGCTTGGTTCTAGAGTCTGTGCTCTTAACCATTTCATGTTCTTCATTTATAACATGGAGAACAAAGAGTAATACCTATTTTATTAGATTGCACTTTAAATAAATACACATAATGCACTCAGTACAATATTTGGCCCATCTCAAGAATTCATATTAAATGTGACTGTATTGAAAATGTGGATTAGAGAGTTTACCCTTTCTTAACACGTAAAAATATGGCAATACTTTCGGTACCTTGGAGTAAATGGAAGATGCTTTTCAAGATAGGACGCCATGGACTTGCGACTGAAAGAATCAGTTTGTAAGCATGCCTGAAACCAATTTGGAGTATGCCAATAGTGAAAGTGAAGTAAACTACCCAAAGCCACAGCTAGTCAGGGGCAGATCTGGAATTTGAGCTCAGGTCTATCTGAATCAAATTTAGTTCTTAACTGTTTCATGTAATTTCATGTAGAAATTCAAGTAAGTATATTTAAACATATAAATTAATTCTTCCAGTCTCTGAGATTTAGCATGAATGCAGCTAGTAGAGAGCAAAAGATTTTATTATGTTCATATGCTTGGAACTCATTTAGGCTAATTGCTCTCAAAGTGGCTTCTTCCTTAATATACTGTTTGCTTTACTCTATGCATGATTCACATCTGTGTCTCACCAAAAATATACATTTTTAGATGTTGCATTTTTAATTTTGGAGTGGTTGAGAATAGCTGAAAACATAAATGTTAAAAGTTTAATTCTCATTGTTAAATGCTTTTGATTGGACTTTCAGCCACAAGATTCTGTTGAGATATAAACTGAAACTTAATTTAAACTAGTTTATTTGCTTTTATGATTTGGCACAACTGGGTTCAGGGACCTAAACAATCTGATTAGATCTCTGCTATTCTGCCCCGCCATGCTTTGTGCCCCCTTGGCCTCTATTATCTTCTCCCATAGGCATACTTTTTTCATGTATTCAAGATGGCCAGTGGCAGCTTTAGGTTCATATTCATCTTTCAGCTAGTGATAAGAGTGCAAAGTGGTATGGATCATTACTTGGTAGTTTCAATAGAAAAATATGGGAATTACTTGATATCATTCCTTCCCAGATGTGTTATGAGCAGGAAAATGATGGTGAACTTATGTAGAACATTTCAAAAGGTTCTAATGTTTCTGGACATTTAAAAATCCTTTCTCTCTGTTGTTAATTACTTTTACATAAAGTACAGCTTAAATATATTGCTTTTTTTCAGCTGTATCAGTTGGAGTAGTTACCATAAGAACCTGTTAGCAAGCAGTGATTATGAAGGCACCGTCATCCTGTGGGATGGATTTACAGGACAGAGGTCAAAGGTCTATCAGGTAATTAAGGATACTAATTTGTTTTGAGAATTAAATTTTTACTTTCTTAATAATTATAAAGCTTCATATACTTCATAATTAAAATTTTAAAGGCACTATTTAGTATTTTTTATACCTATGTAATACTAAATCATGCTTTTAAAAGCATTTTCTTAGACTTTGGCTTTTTAGAATGTATCTCATTTTAGTAAATGTATATTATATATAAAAAGTTGGGGAACTACTTTACATCTCTTTTGTTTTTATAGCCTGTTCTCTCTCCCTCCCACAATAGCAGTAAATTGGTATCAAGTTTTTTTGTTGTTGTTTTTGCTTTATTTATTTTAAGATCTATATTCTATCTGAGACTACTTTGTCTTCCTCCTACATCCAGGAGCATGAGAAGAGGTGTTGGAGTGTTGACTTTAATTTGATGGATCCTAAACTCTTGGCTTCAGGTTCTGATGATGCAAAAGGTACTATTTGAATCACCTCTTTCCCTCCCACCCCCTTTATTCCTTTTACTAGCAGAAATATAGATATTTATTGAAATTTATAGCAATCTTTTATGATTACTGATTGTTCCAAAAATAACTGAACTCCAAAAATCTATATCTCTTTTGGAATGAAAGAAAAATGGATATACTACATCTTCATTATTATATTTTCTGGGCACATGCCACATGGTGAAATTTTTGTAACCAGTTCCTTTATATATACACCACTGAATGAACTTTTTTTTCTGAAGCATTTAGACATTTTTGCATTCTGAATTATATTAAATTTCCAGTGTATGCTAAAATATTTGAGTACAGTTAGTCCTGTTTTAAGGCAAAAATTCTACATCTCTTTCTGCCAATTTAATCGACCTCTTCTATTTTTTCTTGTATATTTATCTTTATTATTCTTTTCTGTTGTCCATACTGTCCTGTTTGGCCTGGTTTTTCCTTAATTTCTTTGTGTGTTTTTTCCTACATGTAACTTATAGAAGTGGTAGTTGTTGGGACCATTTTTACTTTTTTTTATTTCTGTTTATAAATTACTGTATTAGTATTCCTAAAAAGATTCTAAAATTTTACTATGCCTTCATTCTTAGTACTGGTTTTCAACCCCAAATGCACATCGGAATCACCAGAGAGCTTTTTAAAAAACACTAATACCTACCTTATCTTGGTATTGTCCTGGGTGGGACATTGAGACCAATCAAAAGATGGATGGGAAGGTTTTGTTTTTGTTATTGTTAATGTTTGTTTTAATTCTATTATGCAACCAGGATTGTGACCTATATCCTGAAAATACATTTTGTGTATGTATTCTGGTGTCTAGTAAGACATTTTTGTTTAAAAATAACATGATGGTTGCTGTAGTACCTCACAGGACAACAGCTCACCTTTCTGCTTGTGCTTTCAGATCTGACCTGCTCTGATTAGTCAGCTTTCTTTCTTCTCCCCATCATTACAAATCTCAGTATAAATCACTAGAATGGACTTAGTTATGGGATCATGTTATCACTCATTTTACATTGAATATCTGTTTGTTTTCTGACTTTGAAACTAAGCTCTCTTGGTTTCAATATACTGTTCTATTATTACGTTGTTTAAAATTTTTGGTCCCAGTAAATCAGAATGCTTTAGATTAACTAAAAAAAACAAAAACAAAAACAGCTGTTTCTAGGTTACAGAAGCATTTGCTAATGATTATTTATTTTTTTGTTTGTTTTTATTTTCCTTTATTCTTAGTGAAGCTGTGGTCTACCAACCTAGACAATTCAGTGGCAAGCATTGAGGCAAAGGCTAATGTGTGCTGTGTTAAATTTAGCCCCTCTTCTAGATACCATTTAGCTTTCGGCTGTGCAGGTAAGAAATACAAGCAAATTTGTCGTTTGATGTTGGTTGAGAATCATGTCTAAGATAAAAGTTTTAAAAATGAGTAACTTTCTTTGTAGGTTTAAATTGTGTTTTCATTGTTAAACTCTAAATTAGAAGTATGCAGTATGCCATCATTACTCATTTGTTGCTGTACCTTCATTTCAGTATTTTGTCACTAATATTCAATACATAGAGAGGGGTTTGTTGATAATTTTTGTCATTGTTCCTTTAAGTCTTTCTATGCATGAACTAATGCTTACTTATTCGGAAACTTAGGTCATAATGATGTTTAAACTATTCAGTTATATTGTATAGACACAGGAATTTTTTTTCCTATAGGAAACCAATTAATTCAGCAATTATTGAGTGTCTACTATGCACAAATTACCTATTTAGGGACAGTGAATAAAACAAAGTCTTGTATCTTGGAGTGCTTGCTAACATAGTAAGTACTCATAAAAATGTTTGCTATAGTATTTTTTTTTAAACTAGGGTGACGGAATATCTGTTTGCCTGGGTCAGTGCAAGTTTATACTTGTACCAATATAATTATTACTAGTAAGTTCTTCTTTCATTGTCAGAAGTGTTATGGGGTTGGCAGGTTAATTATAGGGGTCACTATTAATTACTTTGTCTTCTATAGCTGTTTTCTTCCCTTGAATATTTATTAAAAGAATAAACATCTGTAGTTTAATTTCTGCATTGTGAAATTTTCTTGGTTCTTTTTTAATGATAATATCAGTGTGTGTGTTTTTTTATATTAGCTAACACCATATCACAATGAGCACAATTATCACTTTTAAAAGAGAAAGGCACAGTTTAAATCTTAATTTGTCATTACACGTTTTCCTTATTTCAACTTATTTCACTTGGATACTGACATAATTTCATAGTTAAACTCAAGAAGGATATGGACTAACATGTATGTGTGGGTAAAATTCCCTATTTTTATTATATAGAATTTTTTTCTTTATTAAGTGTTATTCTTTTCCATTTGAACTTCTCTCTTACTTAAATTTCTGTTTTGTTACTGCTTGATATGTAACCTTAAACAAGTTGATTTACTTTTTTCCCCAAGCTCCTTATTCCTAAAATAGAGATAGCCCTTTGGGGCTCTTATGAGGATTATGAAAGAAAAATGCTATGTGTAAAGCTCTAATAGTATAGAATTCAATCATTGTTTAGTTATTAGCATTTTATTAAGTTAAAATAGTTTATTGAATTTTTAAAGTTCTATTTTATAAACATACTAACCATTGGCCATCATTTAAGAATAGACATAATTGTCAGTCTTTAACACAAATGCCAGATATGAGTATCTTCAAAAGTTCTCCTTTCTGGAAAAGGAAAGCCTACTTTTAAAATGTTTCAGCTATCTGGCAGGCAGTTTTGTCCCCACTGCTTTAAATTTTCATATATTTCATAGTTAATTTTTGCACTTACTTTTCCATGTAAGCTTTTTATTCTCATCTTTTTTTTATTTTTATTTTTATTAAATCTTTATTGTTCAGATTACATCTGTTCCTCTTTTTTTCCCCCCCATAACTCCCCTCCTCCCAGTTCCCGCCCCACCCTCCACCCTCACTCCCCACCCACTGTCCTCATCCATAGGTGCACGATTTTTGTCCAGTCTCTACCCGCATCTCCCACTCCCCTTTCCGCCCCCCCAAGAATAGTCAGTCCATTCCCTTTCTATGTCCCTGATTCATTATAATCACCAGTTCATTCTGTACATCAGATTATTTATTCCCTTGATTCTTAGATTCACTTGTTGATAGATGCATGTTTGTTGTTCATAATTTGTATCTTTACCTTTTTCTTCTTCTTCCTCTTCTTAAAGGATACCTGTCAGCATTTCATATAATACTGGTTTAGTGGTGATGAACTCCTTTAGCTTTTCCTTATCTGTGAAGCTCTTTATCTGACCTTCAATTCTGAATGATAGCTTTGCTGGATAAAGTAATCTTGGTTGTAGGTTCTTGCTATTCATCACTTTGAATATTTCTTGCCATTCCCTTCTGGCCTGCAAAGTTTCTGTTGAGAAATCAGCTGACAGTCGTATGGGTATTCCCTTGTAGGTAATTGAGTCTCTTTCTCTTGCTGCTTTTAAGATTCTCTCTTTGTCTTTTGCTCTTGGCATTTTAATTATGATGTGTCTTGGTGTGGTCCTCTTTGGATTCCTTTTGTTTGGGGTTCTCTGCGCTTCTTGGACCTGTAAGTCCATTTCTTTCACCAGGTGGGGGAAGTTTTCTGTCATTATTTCTTCAAATAGGTTTTCAATATCTTGCTGTCTCTCATCTTCTGGTACCCCTATAATTCTGATGTTGGTGCATTTGAAACTGTCCCAGAGGCTCCTTACACTATCTTCGTATTTTTGGGTTCTTTTTTCATTTTGCTTTTCTGGTTGGGTGTTTCTCGTTTCTTCGCATTTCAAATCTTTGACTTGATTATTGCGCTCCTCTGGTCTGCTGTTGGGAGTCTGTATAATATTCTTTATTTCAGTCAGTGAATGCTTAATTTCTAGTTGGTTCTTTATCACACCATCGAGGGTCTCATTAGATTTCTTGAGGCTCTCATCAAGTTTATCGGCAGTTTCTAGCACATTATTGAAAGCCCTCAAAAGTGCGTTTTTTAGCTCTATATCCTCCATTTCTGTCATGTTTTTTTGTCTCCGCATTTTTTATGCTTTCTTGGTGCACCCCCTTGTGGTCTTTGTGCGCAGTCTTGTTGTAGTTAAGCCTTAATTGTTGTCAGCAATACTAGGGGTGAATTGACCTCCAGGCTAACTGGCTATGAGAGTCAGCTGTGTCTGCAGTGGGAGAGCTTCTGTACTGGATCTCTAGGGCGGTGCTAATCTAGCCTTTGCCTGAGGCTATCCAGCAAATGCCTCTGTGCAGGGCTTGGGCGGGGCGGGTCCCAGGGGATCTACAGGGCGGGCAGAGCGAGCAGTTATGGCTGCTCTCAGTTCCGTCCCCAGCGGCTCTGCAACCGCTGCAAACCTCGGAGAGAAAGCTGCCTTCCCGCTTCTCCCGTTTGAGTCTGGGTCCCTAGAGACTGGCCGGGATCTGGAGCTCAGAGTCTGAAACTCCCTCCCGATTGAAAATAACAACCGCGCCGCCGGCCTGCTCCACATGCCCTCCGCACCTGAGTATTTCACCTCCGCACTGCGCCTCCTCTGAGTCTCGGTATGGATTTCTCTTTCCTTCTAGTTGTAGAATCTCTTCTCAGCCAGCCTTCCTGTGGTTCTGGGTGATGTCCGTTCAGTCTTTTAGTTGTATTCTTGAAGTGGTTGTTCGAGGCAGCAAACTCCGGCGTTAACCTATGCTGCCATCTTGGTTCTCCTTTTTATTCTCATCTTAATTACATTATATTTACTTGTTAATTTTGGGAACATTGACATTATTAAGGTAGTGTATCTTCCCACATATTTATATGAGATATTTTTCTAAAGTAAAATTTTATTCTTTACTTCATTTAAGCCCTAGGCCTTTCTGGTTATTTTTTTCCTAAGTATGCTATAATTTTGTTATTTTAAATAAAATATTTTCATTCTTATTTTAGGTACTGTTTGCTAAGAGTAGATAAAAACGGTTGGTATTTGGATATTTGTATCATATCAAGGCACTTTGTATATTTATCTTACTAAATCTGGGAGTTTTTTAGTAGAATCTTTTTGGTTATCTATTTATAGTTGATAGTGACCAGAAATGATGTTTGTGTTTCTTCTTTTCCAATGATTTATTACATTCTCCTCTTATAAGGCAGTATCATATCATACTAGTGATAGTTACTTCCCACATCTATTTAATTGAGTGCACATTAGTATTTTGCTATTTTGGATATCTAATTTTGGAAAACAGTCTTACTAAATTCAAATTAGTTATTTTACTATTTCTTAGGAGCAACTTTAGTACTTTATCAAGTACCTTTTCAGCATCAATTGGTTTAATTTGTTGACATAATGAATTATGCTTATACATTTTCTGCTATTCAGTTCTGTTTGTCTCTAGATTAAACCCTGCTTGAGTTTAATGTGGAATTCTTTTTTTAAAAAATATAATTGATTTTTTTACAGAGAGGAAGGGAGAGGGATAGAGAGTTAGAAACATCGACCAGCTGCCTCCTGCACGCTCCCTACTGGGATGTGCCCACAACCAAGGTACATGCCCTTGACCGGAATCGAACCCGGGACCCTTCGGTCCACAGGCTGATGATCTATCCACTGAGCCAAACCGGTCAGGGCTGGAATTCTTTTGATAAATTTTTACATTTCATTGCTGATATTTTTACATCTATATCAATAATTGATCTGTAATTCTCTTTAACCATTTTTAATATCAGTATTTTACTATTTTCAGTATAAAAGTCTTAAATTTCTCTTGTTAAATTTATTTTTAAGTATTTTAGTACTTTTAGTCCTTTGTGAATAGAATTGTTTTCTTAATTTAATTTTTAGACTTTTTGTTGCTAATGTATGCAATCAGTTTTTGTATATTGATTTTGCATACTGCAATCTTGCTACTTTTGTATTTTCTCATAGTTTTATGGTGCATTACTTCAGATTTTCTACATTTAAGATAGTATCATCTGTGAATTAAAACACTTTTATTTTTTCATTTACTATGTTAATGCCTTTTTGCTTTATTGTGTGAGCTAAAAACTTACGGCAGATGTTGAATGGAGTAGCAGAAGGGATTTCCTTTTCTTAGGGAGAAAGCATTTACTTCTTCACAGTTAAGTGTGATACTAGCCGTAGGTTTTTTGTAGACACCCTTTATCAACTGAGTAAGTTTCCACATATTACTAGGTTGCTAAGAGTATTTATTATGAATGAGTGTTGGATTTTGTGAAATGTTTTTTCCTGCCTCTAGTAAGATGATCTTGTGGTTTATGTCCTTTATTGTAATAATATAGCATCTTTCTTTCCTTTTTTTTTTTTTTTTACCATAGACCACCCTTCCATTCAGGAGAAAAATCTTTCAGCCATAATCTAAGATCCTATTTATAAGTTACTGGATTTGGTTTGCTGTAGCCTTCTTTTCTTATGCTGTTTTCTGGCTTTGATAGCAAAGTACGAATGGCCTCACAGAATGAGTTTTGAAGTGTTTCTTCCTTTATTTACTGAATGAGTTTGTGAAGGATAGGTATTATTTCACCTTTATAGACAGTATCAGTGAACCATCTAGACTTGGACCTTCCTTTGTGGGAAGATTTTACATTTTGAATTCAGTTTCTGTACTTCCTGTAAGTGTATTTAGGTCATTCTATTTCATCTTGAAGTTGGTTTTGATAGTAATTGTCTTTCTAGGCATTTTTAAATTTAATTTTTTAAATTGTTGGCATAAAGTTGTTTATAACATTCTCTTGTAATTCTTTTAATTTCCATAGTGTCAGTTAATGTCCCTTCCTTTATTCCTGACTGACCTTTTGTGTCTTCTCTCTTTTTTCTTGGTCAGTCCAGTTAAATATCTGTCAGTTTTTCTTTCTTCCTTTTTTTTTTTTTAAATGTATTTTATTTTTTACAGAGAGGAAGGGAGAGAGATAGAGAGTTAGAAACTTCGATGGGAGAGAAACATCAATCAGCTGCCTCCTGCACACTCCCTACTGGGATGTGCCCGTAATCAAGGTACATGCCCTTGACCGGAATCGAACCTGGGACCCTTGAGTCCGCAGGCCGACGCTCTATCCATTGAGCCAAACCGGTTAGGGCATGTGTCAGTTTCTTAGGTGTATTTGTATGTGTAGGTAGGGAAGGTGCTTCAGGCCAGAACACCACATATGTTCTTACCCACATTTACTTGTTGGAAGGGTTGGAGATGTGTAGGCTGAACCTTTTGTAATGACTATTAGCTCACCACGAGTACCGATAGGCTAAAAGAACTGTTATTTCTTTTTCAGCCATTAGAATTATTGAAATCAAAATGCCCTTGCTGTAATCAAGGGCTCAGAAATCTTTCACTATATCTGCCACAGAGATAGAGACTAGACACTGAAACACTTCAACAGAGAACCTCCACATCTTTACAATGATGCTTGCAACAGAAATATCCAAAGCAGATTGACCACAAAATCTCTACCTTTCAAATCTTACATCCCATTGGTGGAACCTAAGTCACATCCAGGAGCATAACTGCAAGGGGATCTGAGCAATATAGTTTTTAACTTTCTATCTTCCATAAGCTAAAAATAGCATAAGGTGGTGGGAAATGGATGATGAGTGTCATTGACCCTAGCCAGCACAATGAGATTTGATATGAATTAAAGACTTATTTTTTGGCAATGAAATAGGTTAATATCAGAACAGGCATTAATGAAACAGAAGGTCTTACTTTACTCACTGCCTTTAATTGTACCTTTCACTTACTGAAACCCCTTTAATCATAAGAAAAATCTTTACTACCAGAAAACAATGACTCTTGTTGAATCATCTTCATTTAGAATTGAAATATTTCTTAAAATGCAGACTATTATCTAAATGTTTCTTTTTAAACTGTACAACATCAGTCTCTCTAGCTGTACCATTTATTTTACCACTGAGAACAGTACAAGAGTTATATTCACAAGGTTGCTTATTAAATACCATTTGTAATGAAGAATTTGACATTAGGAATGGGTTATACATCTAGTTGATCTTTTTGTTGTTGATTTTTTTTTTTTTTTTTTTTACTGGAGCTTACACCATGAAAAGTTTCTCAAGATGGACTAGAAACTCACAAGCATTTCTGTTAAAATCAAATCCTAAGTCGTGGTCCACTTGAAAATAATAGGTTAAAGAACCTTTTTCTGATTAATATTGAGAAAAAGACTTTATAAACCATGTAAAATCTATTCCTAAGCCCTGAGATTATTCAAAACGTGCTTTTCAAAAAAAGAGGATAATATTTTCTTTCTTTCTTCCTTTTTTTTTTTTTTTAAGAGAAGGGCTTTTTTTTAAAAACTATATTTTATTGACTTTTTACAGAAAGGAAGGGAGAGGGATAGTCAGAAACATCGATGAAAGAGAAACATCGGTCTGCTGCCTCCTGCACACCCCCCACTGGGGATGTGCCCGCAACCAAGGTACATGCCCTTGACTGGAATCGAACCTGGGACCGTTCAGTCTATAGGCTGATGCTCTATCCACTGAGCCAAACCAGTTAGGGCGAAGATAATATTTTCAACATAAGGGTAAAGGTCTTTATTAAGTGTCTGTTATTTGTTTAACAAGGACATTTAAAAAAAATATTTTTATTGATTTCAGAGAGTAAGGGAGAGGAAGAGAGAGACAGAAACATCAATGATGAGAGAGAATCATTGATTGGCTGCCTCCTGCACGCTCCCTACTGGAGATTGAGCCTGCAATCCAACCATCTACCTTGATCGGGAATTGAACCCTGTGACCTCCTGGTTCATAGGTTGACACTCAACCACTGAGCCACATCAACCTGGCAAGGACATATTCTTATTGTGTAGAAAAAGATAGAAAACCATTTTTCCTCCAGTTTATCTTCTCTAAAGCCAATTTGGGAGAGCATTGTAAGACTAAAGTAAATAGAACTAGCAATCTGTGGCTTTAATATGATATTAGAGTTGCTTGCATGCTAACTTGAAGCATCTTGTAATTTTTAAAGTTGTAATTAGTATAACAGATAGGAAATATGGGTATTTTTAAGGTTATTTTCTTTGAAATAATAACAGTTCTCCCCTCCCCAAAATTAGTGATATAAGACAAAGATAAAATTAGTTTTATTCTGTTTCAGAAGTGGCATTTATGTTAACAACATATTCACTGGGAAGAAATAATGTCCCTAGCCGAAACCGGTTTGGCTCAGTGGATAGAGCATCGGCTTGCGGACTGAAGGGTCCCAGGTTTGATTCCGGTCAAGGGCATGTACCTGGGTTGCGGGCACATCCCCAGTAGGAGATGTGCAGGAGGCAGCTGGTCGATGTTTCTCTCTCTATCTCTCTCCCTTCCTCTCTGTGAAAAATCAATAAAATATATTAAAAAAAAAAAAAAAGAAAGAAATAATGTCCCTAGAACAAATAAACAGGAATTCTGAAATATTCTATTTAACTGTGTTATTAATAAACATTTTTAGCTTTGGTTACTGTGAACTCTGTTATTCTCACTAATCAGTTCACATACATAAGCACCATTTGTTTTCCCATTTTCCATACTTTCTAAGTGTGATTTGGCATTTGATGATTCTTAGTCTTCAAAAGAAAAAAGTAACCTTTTAAGGGTTTGGGAGGATTTATTAATTTATTTCCCTTACTTGAATACTTTTGGAAGCTTCTCATTGCCTAAAGAATAAATACAGATAATATTGCTTTCTGTTCTACTAGTAGGCCTTTCATGATCAGCTTCAATATTTCTTATATGTGACTCATGTTGTGTTTTTTTTAACATATTCAGTAAAAATAATTTTTATAAAGGTTCTTCTTGATTCTCAGTAAAGCTATCTGGGCTATCGTACATTTGCGGCTTAAAAATATCTACATTTAAAATTGTTTATATTTAATTAAATAGTATAAGATTATGTCCTCATTCTCAACTTTCATTTGTTACAAAGTTTAAATTCCCCTTGATCAAACATTATTAAACTACCTCCTCAAAGGTACTACTGTTAATAGTTTTAAAGGTATCTTTCCATAAATACATAGCATTTCTTGAGGAGGAGGCCAATAAGTATTTTTCTTTATTTGGAAATATGTATGATTTTAAACGAGGGTGGATTATAAAAGATGAACATCTATACTATACAAAACTCAAATTTAGAATATTTTAGACCTCTACAGTCAGTTTATGGACTACCATCTACTTTCCTCTTGTTTTCCCAACATCCCTGTCACCAAAATATAATTAGTTCCTTTCAGGTTGAAAACCTTGGTGTTTAAGGATCTATGACACCTAATTTAATTCACAATATAGAGTTAAGATGGAGAAACTTGAGTAAGGTAGATATGTAATTGCTCAGGGGACTTTTACTATATTTCCCTGTCTTATCTAAGTAATGGGAAGCATTTTCGATTTGTTAAGTTTATAAATCTACCTTGTCTTTTATACAGCAGTTGCCAGCGGAGATGATGTCTTTTCCTTCACGTTTAAATGAATTGAATGTCTGAATATTTAATAAATCTTGATTAATATCACAACATTCATGAACATGTGTTTCAGTTGTCTATACTACATAGATAATGAGGGTGTATGACTTTGAAGGACATTTTATTTTCAAGTTTCCAAGTAATTTGAGTAAACTCAAATGGAAGTGGCAAGCATAAAGCCAGTATTCACAAAACAAATTATTCTATTACTTTGTAATAAATAAAATCTATTTTTTAGAGTGCTAGAACCTAAAAACAACTTTGAAGCACCCAATAAATCTCTTATCTATTTATGCCTGTCTTGCCTTCCAGCCTGTAATTAGCACTCTAGCTAGATCTTTTAAAAAATGAGCTTCACAAGAAATTTTATATTTATATTAAGTGCAGAGATATTTTAAAGTCAGGCATCTTTTACTCAACTGTTACTAAAATTGAGTAATCACTACAAACATTTGGAAAGTATGAAATGCATGATACGATGTCAAGGGATACCATTAAAATAATAGAACCAAAGAACAAAATTCAAACTGTTATTAGGGTAAGGGGGAAGGAGTACAATATTTGGCTAATCCAAAACAAGCAAGCAAGAAAGGGGAGGTGGGGAAGCACAGAAAACTTGGGGTAATTAAAAAAAACAAAGCTCATAGATAGAAATCCAAATATATCTAATTATAGTAAATGGAAATGGATTTAATGGGTCCAAATAAAAGGCAGGGATTAACAGGCTAGTTAAAAATGTTTAGAATGCAATTCTGTATTCTTTATAAGAGACACATTTAAAACAAGGATAAGGAAAAGTAAATAAAAAGTTTTATTGGGTGCAGTAGAAGATACCTGACAAAGATTATATTGCATAGGAGTTTGGAAAATATGGAATTTTTAGACAATTGGTATGGGAAAATGACAGTGTTATTCTAACTCAAGAAATACACAAGACTAATTCCAGATGATCAAATGACCTAAATATGAGCAGCAAAACTATAAACTGTTTATAAGACAACATAAGAAAGAATATCTTCACAATCTTGATTCAGGGAATGCTTTAAGATACCAGAACTGTAAACTTTAAATGAAAGGTGGGTAAATTTGGCTATTATAAAATATACTTTTGTTCATCAAATAACTCCTGGAATAAATAATTTTTAAAAAGTCATTAATTGGGGTGAGATATTTAGGACACATATTCAGAATACATGAAGAACTCTTTCAAGTAAATAAGAAAATAATAAATATGCTCTACAACCTTGTTACTCAAAGTGTAGTCTGCCCAGTGGAACAACGTGAGAGCCCAGAAACAAACCCAAAAAGATCACGTATTGTAAAATGGTACAGTCAACAGTTTGTCAGTTTCTTTAAAAGTTAAAAGTTAAGCCGAGACCGGTCTGGCTCAGTGGATAGAGCGTCGGCCTGCGGACTCAAGGGTCCCAGGTTCGATTCCGGTCAAGGGCATGTATCTGGGTTGCGGTCACATCCCCAGTAGGAGATGTGCAGGAGGCAGCTGATCGATATTTCTCTCTCATCGATGTTTCTAACTCTCTATCCCTCTCTCTTCCTCTCTGTAAAAAATCAATAAAATATATTTAAAAAATAAAAAATACAAGTTAAAAGTTAAACACAAAATTATTACATTTCCCAGTAATTACATTTTATAGATAGCTCCTCAATACCTGAATATATGTCCACAGAAAGACTTGAATGTGATTGTTGATTGCAGCATTATGCATGATAACCAAAAAAAAGGGGGAAGCAAATATCTATTTACTGGTAAGTGGATAGACAAAATTGGTATATCCATACAGTGGATACTCTTCCACAATAAAAATGAATAAGCTGCTGACACATGTTAAAACATGGATGAACTTAAAATACATTATGTGAAGTGTAAGAAACCATGCAGGGGAACCAAGTATTATAATGATTCCATTTATATAAATTGTCCAGAAAAGGCAAATTTTTAGATCGGTAGCTATAGTGATTACCTAGGGCAATGGGTGATAGATGGGCTTGAGAGATCTTACTGGATGAGGAAAACGTTCTAAAACATTTATGGTGATGGTTGCACCACTGGGTAAATTTAGTGAAAATCACTGAATATTGTACTTACAATTTTTATGTAGTGTCTCTCAAGAAAGTGTTTTTACAAAAGCAAATGTAGGATATATAAAATTATATAGCATTATGTTTAGCCAGAATGCCAAAATATTTATATTACCTTTTTAATAAAGTCATCAAAATTTAGAGATTTATTTTTAAATTTCCAGTTATTTTGAACCTTTAATTCTCTATTTCTAGAGCCAGGATCACAGGAATTGTCAGTGGAACTCCCTTTCACACTCACATTCCCATATGTTTAATTTTTTAATGCAACCTTATTTTCTTAGATTCATAAAAGAAAACCCATTATATCTGTCTTATCTTTGAAAATGAGTCATAGCCCTTCATATTCTGGCTATTAACAGGTTGACACTACCAGAATATGTGAAACATTTGATGAAAAACACCAAAACCAATTAAAATTAGCTTTGCTTTCTATTTCTTCATTTACTGCATTTTTTCTCTGTTTTGTTTTGTTTTAGATCACTGTGTCCACTACTATGATCTTCGTAACACTAAACAGCCAATTATGGTATTCAAAGGACACCGAAAAGCTGTTTCTTATGCAAAGTTTGTGAGTGGTGAGGAAATTGTCTCTGCGTGAGTATTACTCTTTTCAGAGGTTGAACTGAACACAGCTCTGTCATCCTTTACCATTTTGTAATGTTACCTTGCATATATATATAAATAATAACACTGTGGTGGTATGTGTACTTTTAAATAAATTTTTTTATAACATCTGATTAAAATGCATGCATATTCTGATCTGTATTACTCACTTTAATATGTTAGTTGTGAATAAAATCCTGATTATACTAATTTTTAATGTCTCCCCCTTAAATATTTGAACTTCAGATTGAGTTTCAGCCACTGCTTCTCCATAAGAAGAGACAACATAGTTGAGGGAATAAAATGAGAAGTGTTTTGTTTAATTCAACTAATGTTATTCTATATATATCTACATTGCAGTACTGTAGTGTATTTATTTCAAGTTATATTTGATTGACTTTTGATTATATGTTATTTGATCTCCTTATGATTTCATGGTGAGTTTTACATGTGCTTTGAAGAGAACTTTCCAACTATGAATGCTTATACCCAACAAATATCCTTTTAGAAGCTTCTGACCTAGAGAGTCATAGTATAGCTTTTAGTTGTCTTTTAAGAGGTCAACCAGATACATAAATCTCATCTGCCAAAATATTGTTGACAAAGTTTTTCTGCTAACAGAAGCAGCCCCTTCTTTCTGTGATCCATTTTATAGTTCTCTTCATTTTATATTAACCTAGTAAATACCCGTTCTTTAGTTCTCTCTTTTTCATATCTATTATTATCAAGGTAAATGATATATTGTTTTCTTTTCTTCACTTAGCTTCTAATCTCTCAGGAGATTATTAATGCCACGGATTTCTGCTTGGTATTTCTCACCACATCTACCTTCATGCTGCTTGCCCTCGATAAGAATTTGGCAATTTGAATTGAATTACAAAGAAGGGAACAAAAGAAAGTAGGAACTGAGCTTTAGAAGGGCAAGTAGTATAGGTCATTGGTTCACAAATCTGAATTAAGTAGTTACAAGTCAAAAAGTATCCTACTCCCACTTTTCTAGTACTACTTAAAGAAAAGATTGGTCCAAATCTTTGACCAATCTAAATATAGAGTTAACAAAATTAAAAACACAGGATGGGTTGATATTATAAATCAAGATGACTTTTCTCTTGCACATTTTGGAGTTTAGAAGTATTTAGAATAAATTTATTCACAAGTATATTTAGAAATATTGAAAAGTAAAATACACACATTGTTGCAACCTCTGAATTGTTGGCCAGTTTAAAAATGTGTGTATATTTATACATATATATACACACATAAAGGGATATTCACTGCAACACTATTGAACAAAAAACAAATTGATGACAATATCAATACCGAAGAATAGATGTTATATTGAAAAATGATGAGAACCAATAGAGAAGTATTTCAAGAGTTTGATGGCATTTGGCCTCTGAAATAAAGATTCAGTCTTGGCTCTACTGTTTACTAACTGTGGTACCTTGAAAATGTCCTCAACCTCCTGAATCTCAGTTTGTTCATCTCTAAATAATAGTACTAATCTTTAGTTGTGAATCTTTAAATAAAATAATGTATGTAAAATACTTACCATGGTGCTCTAGTCTATGAATGTTAGAGTAAATAAAAAGATTTATTATGTAGTCATTAATAAAGATACAGAAATGAGTTATTTTACAGAAAACAATGTAACACAAATTTATGAATGGTGGAGAAGCAATTTACAAAATAATATACGTCTTATGATCCAGTTTTTGAACAAAAAGAGAAAAAACATGTAGTTTTAAGTCCCAAGACTGTCTCTATATAATAATTACCAGTGATTTATATAATTACTTTTTGGTAAATAACTGTATCTGCATATTATTTCAGCAAGATAAACTACTTTATATAGATCATTCAACTATTTACAGTATTCCACCTCTGCAGGTACAATTAAGCTTTGAATATAGTTTATATTCGGTATACTAATACAATTCAAGAGTTGAAAAGTAAATCAAAACAAGCAGAACAATTGTGTTTTGATGGTGGTGGTATGATGTTACCAATGACTAATGTTTATTAATGCCCATGGACTATTGAAAACATTTTAAATGAATTAATTTAATTTTTAAAAGACAAGATTCATAACATCTTATAAATTTTATAGTGTAAGAATCATATTTCACATTTAAATGATGAAAAAAAAGCAGGCCAGAGAGGTTAAATAACTTACCCAAGGTCAAAAACAAATTATCAGCATATTGAGCATCCTAACAGTCTGGTTTCAGATTCTGCATTTTTAACCACCCAACTAGAGTGCCTCTAATTAGTAGCGATGAGTTTCATGCCATGAAATCTTAAATATGCTCTAACTTTTTGTGTTTACTTTAGCTCAACGGACAGCCAGTTAAAACTGTGGAATGTAGGGAAACCATACTGTCTACGTTCCTTCAAGGGTCATATCAATGAAAAAAACTTTGTAGGCCTCGCTTCCAATGGTGATTACATAGCTTGTGGTATGTGAAACCATCTTTTCCTACACTTTTTTAACAGGTACCTGTCACCAAAATGCATTCAGTGGAACTATATGTATTCCACTATAGTGGAATATATTAATTAATTAATCCTCAGATTGGACTGCATTAGTCCTTCCCTTCTCTACGGAACACTAGCAAATCCTAACCACATGAAATAGCATAATATTTTTAAATATGTTTTTGGTTGTTCTCCATTATAACATAATTTCTATAGATATTATGTAAAAGAGAAAATATTAATGTTTGCTAATATCCTAATTTTGGAGACATTATTTGTGTTCTTGAGCTTGTTATTTATTTTCTCCTATAAAGTGTTCTCTTCATTAAGCAGTCTATTTGGGTAGTCTTTATCTGATCTTCTGGGGCTTTTTTTAATGATAATTTATACATTTTTAAATCAGAAGTAGAAAAATCAAATTTAGTATTATTCAGCTTTATGATATATCTAATGCCTGAAGAAATGAACTTTCATCAATACCTTCAAATGACTTGGCCTTTATTGAGTAAAGTTGACTCTCTCCACATGTATGTGAACCTAAACCCTGCAAAGCAACTCTCTGCATAATTATCCAACTTCTCATAGACTGCTCAAAAATGTAGGTTTCTAGACTGCTTACCTAATAGAGTAATGCCTTCATTAGGGATTGGGAAATAAGTTTTTTAGGTTATTAAAATTTGCCTTCACAGGTGCAATAACTTTCTTTTTTCTCTCTAGATGAAATTGTTGTAAATGTAATTAAAGATTCATGCGATATTAACAATGTTTTTATTCTTCTGGAGACCTTTCCTAGAAATGATTTTCATGTGGTAATTTCAGCCTTAGAATTCCCAATGTTAAATCATTTAACAGTGATTATGTCTTTAGATTAGTAAAGTGTAGTTTTTCCTATGAATTCTTTTCTGACATGATTCCCAAGAAGTCCCATGCTCTGTTCTTTCAAAATTAACCATAAAAGATATTTAGTCTTGGAGTTTAAACTCTGAGGTATAAATTATCTTATGAATGTGCTATCCTAGCTCTGAATTATCCCATTCTAAAAAATTATTTATTTTTAAATTTTTTTAGGAAGCGAGAACAACTCTCTTTACCTGTACTATAAAGGACTTTCTAAGACTTTGCTAACGTTTAAGTTTGATACAGTTAAAAGTGTTCTTGACAAAGACCGAAAAGAAGATGATACAAATGAATTTGTTAGTGCTGTGTGCTGGAGGGCACTGCCAGATGGGGTAAGTTTTCATAGCAGTTTTTTTTTCCACCTTGGTGTTCTATATAATTCTTTATGTTTATGTACACACAGGTGAGTTTTTTTAATGTTTAAAATATAAATTGATATGTGGTATGCATTTTATGTTTTTGCTTAGCCTTGCATCGATCACTAAAGGATACAAGCATTTTAGGTAGTAATGGAAATGTCACTAATAGGACAGTGTCATACTGACATAATGTTTCTCCTATGTACCCATAGCATTTTGTGTATGCCTGTGTTACAGCCATTAAAACTTTGTCTCTATATCTATTCCATAAAACTGGAGATTTCTCCAGAGTATACACTGTATCTTATTTTTCTTTTCTTTTTTTAATATATATTTTTGATTTCAGAGGGAAAGGGAGAGGGAGAGAGAGATAGAAACATTAATGATGAGAGAGAATAATTGATCAGCTGCCTCCTGCGTGCCCCACACTGGGGATCAAGCCCACAACCTGGGCATGTGCTCTAACCGGGAATCAAACCATGACCACCTGGTTCATAGCTTGATGCTCAACCACTGAGCCATGCCAGCCGGGTTATATCTTAATGTTCTTAGTGATCACATGCAGTATATGCTCAAAAGACATTTAGCTAAACCAGGTATTGTATTAGGAAGAAAAAGGTTTGATGTAGATAAAGGGGAGTGGCCTACAACTAATTAGATTCTATTTCAGGGCAGAATTACTTTCTACAAAATATATTTTTCAAGAATATTTAAATACATTTAATTTCTTAAGAAAGTTGCACTTCTAGGTTGCAAAAAAATGTTTTCTCCAACTTGTCACTTATTTAAAGTACAAGCTTTCTAATAAAGTATATGAAGAAATAATTTATCTTGATTTTTTTAAAGAGTAGTCATTCTTTAGTGTCATTTTTTCAAAAAATAGCTTTTTAGTTGCTTACTTGGTTGGTTTTATTGTTGACACAAAAATTCTTAATTAATGAGTACGTTAAGATATTTGAGTTCCAGGTATGGTTTAACTTTAATTAGATATACTCCATTGCTATATTGTTTAAAGTTCTCTTACTCAATTTTCAGTATTGGTAATGGCAGACTAAGTGTTGGACCAATCTTTCCTCTAAGTCAGTGGTTCTCAACCTTCCTAATGCCGCAACTCTTTAATACAGTTCCTCATGTTGTGGTGACCCCCAACCAGAAAATTATTTTCGTTGCTACTTCATAACTGTAATTTTGCTACTGTTATGAATCGTAATGTAAATATCTGATATGCAGGATGTATTTTCATTGTTACAAATTGAACATAATTAAAGCATAGTGATTAATCACAAAAACAAAATGTAAGTATATATGTGTTTTCCAATGGTCTTAGACGACCCCTTGAAAGGGTCGTTTGACCCCCAAAGGGGTCTCGACCCACAGGTTGAGAACCACTGCTCGAAGTAGTACTAGAAAATTGGGAGCAGGTATATGTATTTTATAAACAAAAACCTGTTTGAAGGCATTGGAAAGTACACAAGATAGAAAAGAATTACCAGCCTAGAAATGTGACCCTGATTTTTGAGTGTACTTTTGCCTGGGAGCATTTGCCAATTTTGGTGGAGTGGCTGAGAGCACTTAATGGTAGTTTCAAAGGGGCACAGGTATTGATGAAAGACATCAAGGTAGAGATTCAGGAAGTGCTTACCACTGTGGAAGATAAGCCTCACAGTGATTGCAACTCAACTTCAAATCATATCAATCCTGAAATTAAAGGGAGGTGATTCTGGATTGCTAGAATCCACAGGATGCAATATTAAATCCTTTCTGAAAGATCCTTTAAAGAAGATCATCTGAAAACTTCATTTATGTTTTTTAAATTGCAATTGCAATAATTAGGGCACAAAAAAAATAAACAGACCTAGGGAAAAGCAAGGCAGCATGAATAAATCCAGCAGAAGCAATGGAGAGTAGAAACAAATCACAGCATCTTTGGATATTGGAGTTATCAGACATCGCTTGAAAATACCCACGCTGATGAGATTAAAGAAAATATTGAAAATTTAAACTGGGAACTAAACACTTTAAAATGAAAATTCTAGAACTGAAAATAGAGAGCTAACAAAATTAAGAACACAGGATGGGTTGAATGGAAGATCAGACACAGTTGAAAAGAGAATTAATGAACTTGTAGTTAAATTAGAAGAAAACATACAGAAGTAAACATGGAGAGACAAAGTGATGAAAAAATATAGAAAGGAAATAGAAGATGAAGTAAGAAAGTTTAATAAATAGGAGACCTAAAAGGACAGATGAGAAATAATGCTGCTGAAGCAAATATTAGAAAGGATTGTTGTTAAGAACTTGACAAAATTGATGAAAGACATCAAGGTAGAGATTCATGAAGCCTTTGTATCCCAGAGAATAAGTGATTTGCAATCTACAATGTGAGTATAGATTTAATATTTAACCTAGACCTCTTGCAGACCTAGGCCTGCTTAAAAATTTAACTTTGGTCTGCCTTATAGCACTATTTTATGGAAATAAACTTGAGTTTAGACAAATATGTGCTAGGAGCTAGTTATCTTAAATTTTCTATGAAACTTCATCTGTGGTATTTCATCTGGAGTGAGAGAACTGTGAGTTGGCTTATAGTCCTTACATCTGTTCAAAGTGAACAGTATAAGACTGGCAGGAAAACAAGGCACATCTCTGTATGGGGGTGAACCACTTGCACCTTAACTGTCCTTGGCAACTCTTGAGTACTCTTCGTGTGAGTTGGGGAGAGATCCAAGAAACTATGCCTGTAAATAGTTGCTTGCCCCCTGATGAGTTTGAAGGTGCTGTGCATGATGAATTTCCTACCTTGTATCCCTCTATAAAGCTAATTTAGTGCTGGATTAAAGCTAGTTGTATATGATACTGTGATCCCCCTCCTAGGGACAATCATACCTTGATACATAGTAAAACTGCTGAAAATAAAATACAAATGGAGATTCTTAAAAAAAGGCATCACCCAGGAACTTGCTTTATTTCACAATAAAAAGATTTAGTTCTGTAACTCATTTCATTACTACTCCAGATATGTTTTAAGTATCCTATATAATAATCCTCTATAATAAAAGGCTAATATGCAAATTGTCTCCTTGACTGGGAGTTTGACCAAGGGGCAGGGCCAGCCAGCCAACTGCCCGTGGCTCCTCCCCCTGGCCAGCTCTCCCCGATTGGGGTGGGCCAGCTGGACCCCACCGTGCACGAATTTGTGCACTGGGCCTCTAGTGATTTTTATAATAACTTCCTTTTATTAGTCACTAAAATAACTTTTCTTATTTTAGATGTGGCAGAAGGTGTGAAAGACTCTTTTGTTCATTTATTCAACCAATATTATGTGCAGCCACAGTTTAGATCCTAGAGATAAACTGTGAACAAAACTGTAAAAAAAGCTCTGGCCTTCATAGGAGACTTACAATTTTATGTGCTGGAGAAGACCGAAAACAAAGTAAATAAGTTGTTATAGTAGAAGGAGCGAGTGCTTTGGAGAAAAAAACACAAAGCCAAAAAGTGGGAGAGTGCTGGAGTAGGGAGTGCTGGAGTAGTTTTCAATTGGTGGTGACTTAGAGCAAAGACTAGAGGAGATGAAAGCATAATCCATGTTGAAATATAGAGGAGTTTTCCTGGTGAAGCAAACAGTTCGGAAGCCTTTAAGAATGTGATTAGTGTTCAAGGAACAGAAAGAAGGCAGTGTTTTGTGCACTACAGTGAGCTAGGTGGAGAGCAGCAGATGTTTCAGAGTGAAGAAGAGCCACTTCAGTACAGCATTGTTTAGCATTGTCACGACTGTTTTGGCTTTTACTGGGAGTGAGTTGGGAGCCAATATAAGATGTTCCTCTTTCCCCCTCCCTCCCTTATTTCCTCCCTCTCTCCTTCCCTCCCTCGTTCCCTCCCTTTCTCCTTCTCTTTCTCTCTTCATCCTCCCTCCCTCTCTCTTTTCCTCTTCCCATTACCTCATAAACAGTAAACATTGTTTAAAAATGTGAAACATTCAAGAACTTATGGTTCCACATGCAGTAAAAGTCAACATTTTCTGAATTTTCATTGTGTTAACCCATTCTTTACCCCAGTTTTACTTAAATCCTTTGAGTGTACAATGTCACTTGATAATGTGGGCAAAAAGTTCTAAAATGCATTTTATGAAGTTGTGCAGACTTCATGTGTTTTACTTTGTCATAACTAGTTTTAAAACATGGGAATGAGAATATGAAAGAAAAGAATGGGACATTTTGTGGTATATGTAAACTGCACTAGTGTAGGTAACAACCCTGTTTTTAGCTTCCCTTTCTAGTTTATTTATTTTAAATCCTCATAGATCTCCACTTGTGAAGTTTAACTTTTCTACTAAATTTCTGTGATTCAAATTCAAGTACTGTGTATCTTTTTTAACCAGATAAATTTATATAAATTTATAAAAGTGTTACAAATAAATTTTTACGTGTATAATCATTCTCACTAAACTTAAAAGCCTCCCTAGGTTAAAAACTTTTGTCCTATTAATCTTGGAATTCTGTTGTTCTTGTGTGAGATCTATAAATTCAAGTTATTTAAAAAAAGAAATAAGTAAATCTTTTCAATTTCCTCCTTGTCACCCCTGACCCAAAGCAGAAAAGTACAGATTTCTTTTTTCTGTGGACTCAACATTTATAGACAGTTTTCAATATCTATACCAGTCTTTTTCAAAGTATGGTCTATTAATATTTACGTCAGTATTATTAATTTCCTGGAATATGTATTTTAAAAGCAAATTTCGAAACCCCAGACTTATAAGTCAGTTTCTGAAGGTAAGACCCAGGAACCTTAATTTTTGTGTGTCTTTAGTAGGACACATAAATCTCTTATTTTATTAAATAGCCTAGAATTAAGGGGGGAAGGAAGTAAAGGTCTCATCCCTGACACCTCCATTCTTGGTCCCACTTGCGGAAATTTGTAGAGATCCAATAGTGTTTGCATGTGAGAATGAGAAAAAAAGTGTTCCCAACAATGGCTACTACAGACCTCTTCTTCATTTCACAGCAGTAATAGGCACTATCTCAAACCCTTTCAAGAGCCACATAAGAAGGCTTTCCAAGGTCCCTTCGGAAGTTGGTCATTTTGGAAGAGGTTGTAAAAACCAATTCTAAGGGGTAACGTTGGGTAGTGAGAGGCTGGGGTTCTTTTTGATCTCCTCATTGGCAAAAAGAAAGGCTAGAATATTCTTGTAGTACTTGTACTAAATCAGGATCTTAAAGCTGGAGCCCAAGATCTGTCTCCCAGGAAGCAGCATGTCTTGATGTTTAATCAGCCAAATTTGATCAAATGCTTACCAATTTATTATAAAGGCCATAGCCCAGGAGCAGCCAAATGGAAAAGATGCATAGAGGCAGGTATTGATGGGGGTGGTGTGGCATGGGGCTCCCATGCCTTCTCTGGGCAAGCCATCTTTCACCAACTGTGTTCACCAACTCAGAAGCTCCAGAATTTCTATTTTTAAAACACTGCCCATGGGATTCATATATAATCAAGTGCTATAACATAATCAGGTTTTGAGCTTTTTTATTTTTACATTGCTTTGTAAGAAATTTGTTGAATTTTTAAGTGAAATTTTACTTAATTAAATGTTCAAAGACCCTAACTGGCCACAAAAAGAAGTGAGGGCAATTTAAATCCAGCAGTGAGCTCTTTGGGATTTTATTCTGAAATGCTATTCCTTTGATTTTTCCTTTCAGCCTCTGTCAGATTAATGTCCTTACTTCCTTTTGGCTTTATCATTCTTCTAAGTCATTTAAGCCCAAAATTCCTAAATCATTATTGTTGCATCTCTTTTTATCTTCAAATATTCATCCAACAGCAATAATACTTTGTTTGAAATATCCTATATTTATCTTTTTTTCATTTATTTATGTTTTTCATCTCCTCATTCCTGTTCCTCCCTTGCCTTCACAGATTACTTCCAATGGCTTTATACCCCCTTTAGATTAGCTTTTGTATACTGCTACCAAATATCCTTAATCATTGCATATAGGAATTCACAGAGTCAAACATTGCTCATTACCTTTAATTGATCCTAGGTCATTCAGAAAACTTTCTTTCAAACTCAGTATTTGCAAGTAACTCCAAGTAGTATATTTGACCATCATTAAAAATTAGGATATAATTTCATAAATATATTTCTTCAACTTGATTATTTTACCTGTTTCACTTCAGGTGACTTTATCTAATTTAAAAATTGTATTTTTACCCTCACAATTAAATAAGATTCTTGAGAAAATCCAGTTTCAATTATAGGAAAAAAGATCCAGAAGAACTGATTTAAAGGTAGCTCAGATTTCAAACTTAAGTAATTAATTAGAAGTCAGCCTTTAAAATAAGTATAGAGTAATCATAGATGTGAGTTTAAATGTTACTCTTCTTTAATTATTTCTCTTTCCTCATGTGTTTGATCTTAGGCATTAAATCTAAACTGCTAGCAGTGTTCAAGATTTTTAAGAATTTGAAGTAATGCTACTTGTCCAACCTTATTTCTATTTTCTAGCACAAAACATCTATTAAGAAAGTTTCTTTATTGCCTCCATTCTATTCCTAATGTTACCTCTGAACTTGTGTTCATGTTGTTCCCCATGTATCTGTATTGCCTAGTTCTCTCCCTCCCACTTATCTAAATTTTCTCATCCTTTTTTTAACCCAACCCCTACTTTTCTATCCCTTTCTTAACCATTTCATCTCCTTCATTTCTGGCTTCTCACAGCTGCTGATACACCTATAGAGTGCACTCCGCCAGCTGCCATTCAGGTATATTCTTCTCTAATTGTACTTCATTAGTGTGATCCCAGTTATATTCCTCGCTTCTACCTTTAAGAGCAAAAAATATCAACACCAGCAGCTACTTAGTTTTTTAGGAGTTAGAATTATGTTAAAATTTAAGGCTACTTAACTGGAGAATCTACTTTATGGTTTTAATCAATTTTATAAGATCATAACTATAGTGACTAGAATGATATAGTGGTAGTCATAGTTGCAACAACTGTAAAGAAATTGGTATTTTAATTATAAAGAAATGGGTATTTTAATAAGAATAACTGCCACGTATTTTTTGAGTGTCTATAATATGCCTGTTCCTTTTTGGTTAGATACTTTACTATGTTTTCTTTGAGTTTTTATAAAAATTCTATAAAGAACCTAAGATTATTTATTTTATAGTTAAAGAAATTGAGTCTCTAAGGAGGTTAAGAAATACTATGACAGACCCCAAATGCAGGTCCAGGTCTCCCTGTCTTAAATTCATTGCAGTTTCTACTGTTACATGGTATAACTAAAATAGTACAGAAACCTTGAAACAGCTTTGCTCAGAGTATTCTGGAGGAATTGTGCAAATAGCACTAGTAACTAGATATTCACAGTTCCATGCTCAGAGGCCCTCTTCAAGACAGAGTCTTTTTCCCATCAGATGTGCCTTGCAAGCACATGGTTCTCCAGCTTTATTCAGGAGATTATCCAAAAGCCTAGAGTTACTGTCCTGTGAAGGAAACTAGGTGTCTGGAGGTAATATTTGAGTGCTGTGTGGTAAGGGAAATTAAGTTGATTAGGTTCTTGATGAGAAGGGAGAAGGCTTTGGAAAGCATTGGGAATGAAGGAAGGGTGGTGAATGTATGGAATGTTTTTGTGTATCTCAGTCCTCCTTCCCTTGTACATGTTTTTTACAACCTTTTCTCCCTGAGTAAAGATCCCTTTCAGTTTGTATGTTGTGTGTCTTTTTAATGGTTCTCAAATCCTGTTTATTTTCCATAACTTGTTTGAATGCATTAAAGTGTATTTAAATGAGAATCTGATGCAGTCAGGAAGTTGGTATAGAAAAGACTGGATAGCAAAAGGCTTCTTAGTAATGAAGCACACCAAAATGGGACCTGCAGGTACCAACCGTGTGGACAAATGAAAAATGCCTTTGTCTGCAAATTGCAGTGATCCTACATAAACATGGAGGTCTCTGTCTGGCTTAGCACAGCTGGCTAAGTTTGATCGTTCCCCTCCATACAAGCTGAGAAACCTGCACTCCAGGTACTGCTCTCTTTGCCATTTGTTAATATCTGCTGATTACATGTACTGGGTTTTAAAAATTTTTTATTGAACTTATTGGGGTGACATTGGTAATATATATATCTCAGGTGTACAATTCTATAATACTAGAGGCTCGGTGCATGAAATTTGTGCACTGGGGGTTGGGGGGGGGGGGGTGTCCCTCAGCCTGGCCTGCGCCCTCACACAGTTCAGGACCCCTCACTCCTTACCACTCGGCTCGCTGCTCTTCGCGCTGCTGTGGAGGCGGGAGAGGCTCCCACCACCACCACTGCGCTCGCCAGCCATGAGCCCAGTTTCTAGTTGAGCGGCATTCCCCCTGTGGGAGTGCACTGACCACCAGGGGGCAGCTCCTGCATTGAACTTCTGGTCAGTGCGCATCATAGTGACCAGTTGTTCCACCGTAACAGTCGCCTAGGCTTTTATTATATAGATGGAATTACCTGACAGTCAATGTGCCCCCCTGAGGGCCCGGATTGTGAGAGGGCGCAGGCCAGGCCGAGGGACCCCACTGGTGCACAATCAGGGCCAGCCAGGGAGGGAACGTGGGAGGGCTCCAGGGTATGTCTGGCCTGTCTTGCTCAGTCCCAATCAGCCAGACCCCAGCTGGTTGGAGCATCTGCCCCCTGGTGGTCAGTGCATATCATAGCAAGCAGTTGAACAGCCTTAGCATATCATTAGCATATTACACTTTGGTTGAACGGATGACCAGACACTTAGCATATTAGGCTTTTATTATATAGGCTGTCATCTGTGTCATATTATGAGTTTACCACCCAAAGTCAAGTCTCCTTCCTGTTACCATTTATCCCCCCCTTTATCCTCTTCTTCCTTCCCCGACAGTATACTGGATTATTAACTCGTTAAGTGCCATGTCAGTCATCGGTGACTGACACTATACTTTTCGTTTGGACCTCATCGGTCTCCGGCCGCCAGCATATCGATGAAATCGGATATTGTGGGCTAAAAAGAAAGGAAGACAAAACAGGCTTGGCGCTTAACATGTTAATAGACCACCAAGTAAGGTTACCTCTGCATCCATCTTAACTGGATTATGAGTAATCTTATGGTTTTTGAAAATAGAGATTGTTTGTTTCAGTAAACTAAAGACAAAAAGTGGAATGAAAATAGAAATATTATTTTTCTGAGGGACCACATTGGTTTAGTCCAGGGTTATAAGTAAAAGTCAAACAGTAGTTTAGATGTGAAGGAACTCCTCAGAGTTGGCTTTCATTAAGTTTTTCTCATTAAGAATTGATTTGTCATTAAGAAAGTATGTTTTCCAAAATATAATTTATGTATTCTTATACTTGTACCCAAATTTCCAAAATGACCACTTCCAGGAGGAAAAGTTGGCTGTTAATTATTAACTTCTTAGTACTAAATTTAAAATTTAGTTTTTCATGGAGTATGTTCTGCTGTAGGTGTGGGACGGAGAGGGAGTGGCAATGGCATTTCTAATGCACTGACATGTTACATACAGCACCAGGGTGTGCTAATAAGCAAGCCACAGCTGGGAATTTATTTATAACTGATTGTGTGAGAATCCTGTTTGTGGTTTTGAAAACCCTATATCTTTTACTCTGAGCAGTTATTACATCAGACAGTTGTTGAATAACTAGTCTTATTTCTCTAGGCTCTTTAGAAGCCCTTAGTCTATTTTAGTCTTCATTTTAATGAACCATTTAAAAATTTTCTACATACTTGTATTATTTTTGCTCTGTTTCTTTGTATGATGAATTCAAATCTAGATTCAAGACCCTTCACTAAAATGACCTCCAGCTAAAAATTATGAACACAGGGGAACAGACTGCTTTATGACTGAACCTATCTCAACATATGTGTCTAATATACTGGAGAGGTGTTGTCACTGCTCATTACCACTTTCTAGAACAGTGGTTCTCAACCGTGGCTGCACGTTAGAATCACCTTGGAATCTTTTTAAAATCCTGATTTCTGGGCCCCATCATCTGGAAATTCTGTTACTTTGTTACTAATGTTGTGGCCTCATCCCATAACAAAGAAACAGAATTTCTGGAGGATGAGGCCCAGAAAAGATTCCCAGGTGATTTCAATGTGCAGCCAAGGTTGAGAACCACTGTTCTAGAATGTCTCAACCAAGTCCAAGAAATGTCCCTGGTTCTTTTTATTTTTTGTCAACTCTTTTTTTAAGTTAATTAATAATTTTTATTGTTACATGTAGTAAACATTGTCCCTGTGTTTTTAAATCCTTTTCAATGCCCCTGTCTTTTTGAGTCTACTTGTTGCCATGTTCTTCAATGTAACTACATGTGTCTTCATCCTTTCTTGCAATGTTATATCCCTTACAATTTTCTTCTGCACAAAATTCAGTACATGTAGTAGATGACAGTAGGCTTCTACTCAAACCAGATATATGGAGATAGGAATCAAGTGACCCCTTGATAACAAATCAAAGCTGATGATCTTAATTAAAGGTGGGCTTCTTTGAATGTAAAGGCAAGTGAGTATTTTTGTACACTGTACCAACACCTTAAGTTACACATCTTTCTTTGCTGTTTGAAGCTCAGACTTTGATCCTCATTGTATAAATTTTAAATCCCATTAGAAGATGGATGTTTAATATCTCTTTACTGTTACTAGTATATTTAAAAATTGGATGGAACTGTAACTACTTCTGTGGCCAAGGATATGTTAAAATCAGGGACAATCAGATATGTAATGGCATAACTGTACTAGTTTTTATGATTGGTGCCTGTGTCTGTGAAATATTTTTAATATCCACCCCTAAAAGAAGCTTATGGTATGTATTCCCTAATTGCGAACACAAGTTCCTTTGGATACCTAATAAAACGATTATGTCTTAACAGAAAAATTTTAAGTTGGGTGCAGGGAGGAAATAGGACAATCTATGCTACTTTGCTGTACAAATTCAAGCTGCCCTACAGATACCCTGAACTTACATCTCTGTGTCCTATGATCTGCTTGGATTCCTCTGTGCTCTATTTGGATTCTCCTTTTTTGCTATGTGGTTCAGAAATTGCCTCCAAGCAGAAAGCCAGGGCAGTTATAGGACTCACCTCATTTGTTTCCCTTCTCATAAGAATCACAGTCTTGCGCTGCTTGTTGTCCAATATTGTCTTACATATTTTAATTTTTTTTTTAGCTGATAAGAGAGCACATTTGTTCTAGTTATTCTGCCATGGCCAGAAATGGGAGTTATTTGGGATTTCTTTTAACATATTTAAATCTATAATAAAATTAGTTCACATTTAAAATCAATTATATCTATATCTAGGAATAAGTCCTCTAATTGCAAAGTAGTGAATAATTGTTATTTCTCAACTTGCTTAAGATTTTAATATATTAGCTATGATGGCACTTTTATAGGCAAGCTAGCATTGTATCAGTGTGAGTATAGTATTACTCACTTTATAAGCAAGGTGGTTTTTGTGCATGTGTCTTCTATTTTTATAAAACATTTGCTGTTAATTTTTCCATTATCTTACCTTAATCTCTTTATATTAAGAAGAAAATATTAGGTGCAATATTAGCATAACCTTGAGGAGAGTTCATAACAAAAATGTCAGTTTCCAAGAAAGAGGGAGAAAATGAGAATTATTGGCTAGGGTGTTTATTTCACTTAGCAAGTGAAAACAACTCATTAAGCAAGAACTTATTTACATTTGGGCTCTAGCAGACTATAGCTGCAGCTAAGAGCTACTAGTCATTCAAAATGCAAACAAAAATCACTTGAAACCTACAGTAATAACCTTATACTTACCACTTTCATACCTCTATGCTTAAGTAAAATACCAGGTTTTATTGTATTGTATTGTATTGTATTGTATTGGTTTTATGGCCAACTTTTAGCAACCTTTTGTTTTTTTGTGGAATATATTGGGTTGACATTGGTTAATAAAATTACATAGGATTCAGGGATACAATTTTATAATGCATCATCTGTATATTGTATTGTGTTTTCACCACCCAATTCAAGTCTCCTTCCTTCACCATTTATAATAACCTGGTTTTATTTTTCTGTTGCATGCAAAAATTAATTTATCGTCAACCAATACCTGGTTATCTGAAAGACAGTTTTATCCTAAATCTCTTTTTTATAAGTTCATGGTTTTTTCAGGAAGGGGGTATACTGAGATGTAAACTTTTTTTTTTTCATTGTTTGTTAATATGAACAGTTTTGAGTGTTTCTAAGAATTCTTAGGACAACACTCTGTCACCTATATGTTAGTCCCAAAAGACAGTTCCAACTGGGCCCTTACTTCCTGTGTTACCTTATTTGTAAATGAGATATTTATCTGTCTCCACAGGAAAATATGTTTAGTGTTAACCCTCTGGTAGCATCTGATATGGCATCACTTGTTAATGCCACAATAGTTCTGAGGTTACAAAAGACATTGTTTGTTCCTGTTGGATAGTTATCAGATGTCTTCCTACTTAGGTGTAGTATAGTAATTATACAGACTTCAGACTCCCCTTATGTATTATTTAATTGAGCCTAACCTTTCATACTGTATGATAATATACTACACTTTTCCAAGGTTTTCTTCTACTGAGCATTAGAAGTTTGAATTATGTAATTTATAATCTCTAAAACTGGTAGAGAGGGTGCACCTTCATCTCTACCAGGTTGCACTGCCTTCCTTCTTTGTATTAAATGGTGACTAGAGCCTGGTTGGTGTGGCTCAGTGGTTGAGCATCAACCTATGAACCAGTAGGTCACGTTTCAATTCCCAGTCAGGGCACAAGCCAGAGTTTTGGGCTCGATCCCCAGTAGGGGTCATGAAAAAGACAGCTGATCAATGTTTTTCTCTCTCTCTCTCTCTCTCTCTCTCTCTCTCATCATTGAAGTTTCTATCTGCCCCTCACTGAAATCATTTTTTTTTAAGGGGACTAGAATTAAAATGGCAGAAAGAGATAGGGCTTTGGTCATAAAATTTTCACCATCCTATCATTGTATGTTCCCACATCAGAGCGAGCAGCTTTGGGTGACTGCAGTGTCTGATGGTGGCCGGGGCTTTCTTGGAGACTGGAGTCTTTGCTCAAACAGAAACTAGATCAGTCAGTGCTATTTGTGGCTTCATATCTGGAAGGTGTTCACAGAAGGATCATGTCTGGGTCCAAAGTGGATATTGAAAGTAATTCTAATAGTGAAAACTGTATTACCCATGTTACTATTTTCAAGTTTACATTTGCTGATTTAAGGGAAAACCTCACCTAGGGAAATACTGGGTGAGGGGAGGAAAAAGTTTTCTTTAACCTTCTTAGCATCCCTGACCAGGTCTGAAAATTAAATGTCAGTGACTTATTAACAGAAGAAGAGCTTTATTTAAGCTTTATGTGACACAGGAACCTTCACAAGGAAATAAAGACCCAAAGAAACAAGCCTGAGTAATTGGTGCTAAGTTTGAGGAAGAGGGGCAGTGTAGAAATGTGGTAGGTTACAGAGCATGGAGGAAACAGCAAGTCCTGTTTGTTTGGATTCTTTTTGGCATCCCTTTGTCTTTGGAGATAAAGGTGTTGTTTTCTTCTGTGTATAGGGTGGGCACTTCTCACATGAGGACTTTATGGGTTGGCGGGGGGGGGGGGGGGGGGGGAGGGTGCCATATTTTGAGAGGGTTTTTTTGGTCCCCAACCCCCCTATCAGGAGTTCCCATGTCCACCCCAGCAAAAACATGTCTTTTATTCCTTCTTGATATAATTAGGACCATGGATTTTATCGCCACCAACTACAACCAAAGAATGTTCTGATACTATAATTTTGAGGGGTTGTGGAAAAAATTAATTCCTATCACACCAGTAGCAAAAACATGAGCATTTTCCAAAAGTTACTTTACTAGGAATCAAAGGGAAGTAAAAAAATAGAAACGTACAAGTTTATAGAGCACAGATGCCCGACTTTTGCAGATATAGATCAAGAGTTTTCTTTCTTGTCTTCATCACTTTGTCATGAAGCCTGTAGGATATACAAGCAGACCCTATTCTTCATTGAGGCTTGACTACATTACCTGTTTTTCATAGCTGTTGTTTGGACTTGGTCGTTCCATCAGCCATGTGGCCTCTATGGTATTTTGAGTCTGTCTACCTCCTTTTAGCTGCCTACTCTGAAAAGCAAAAAGACTTTATACACTTCCAAGCTCCAGACTCTTCGTTTCCAACAGGAGACATGTCCCAACTCTTCTTACTTAATGAGTTTCCTTAAGTAAATGGACAGTCTTGTCCATTTTGTTCCTACTCTTCCTACTTGCCAGAGAAATGATTTTTTCCTAAAGTTTAGAATATAAAAAATACATTACCACATACATTCTATTTCAAGTAATCACCAAAGTTATTAAAAATGCATATACTGATAGAATAATTAAAAAGAAAGACAGCCTTCCTTTTCCCAGATGAATATTCACACTTGTTTGTTTTCCTAATACTGAATAGCTGTCCATATTCCTAATACTGAATAGCTGTCCATGTTCTTGTATGACAAGACTCTACTGTAGCATTTACATCAATTACTGGTATTTTATGGGAGAAAATGAATGAAGGGGGAGTTTTCTATGGAGAGGATTATGCTCTTTGTTTTTCTCAAGTTTTATTGATGTTTTCTTCCAGTCATTGTTTCTTTTAGCTTTCCTTCTAGTAGTAATCTATTCTTTTATTTTTCTTTACATTTGAAAGTTTCCTACTCTGCTTCCAACTTTATTATTTTTATTAAAACTTAATTCTCAAAATAAGGAATTTTGTGTTTAAAATTTGTAGTTAAAATCATGTTAAAGTTGGTTTCCCGCTTTAGATTCTATTAGTTTCTTGGGGTAAAGGGAAGAAAGAAGAACGAAGAGGAACCTATTCTCTTGGACTGCCCTCCAGAAAATCCTCTATACTTTAAAAGTTCTTATTCTTTTCTAGGAGTCCAATGTGCTGATTGCTGCTAACAGTCAGGGTACAATTAAGGTAAGCTATTTATTTTATACATCTCCATTTTAAATTCAGTTTCATTTTTAGACTGTAATGGAATATAACTATAACATGGAAATACAGAGTTGTACTAGCCTTAGAGGTATTTCCAAATCATGGGTCTATGTCTACTTGGAAATGGTTTTGATTGAAGGGGAAAAGAATAAGTAGCTTGCAACTATGGAAAAGATGATAGTACTTGTTATAGGTTATATGAATGCTCAGTGGATTGATGAGTGGTCAGAATGAAAAACAGGCAATGGCTGTTAAGCATTTGCTGTGGGCCAAATGCTGTTCAGCTTTTCTATGCCAGTCCAAAGACCCTCAGGGCATTCCAAGATAGAGCTGGAGATGCTTAGACATTCACCAGATTTAAAAATATCTTACTCTTCTTCATGTCCTCTTCCCTGACAAGTGGGTTTTACTTCAGTTGCCAAGGAAAGAAAAGGTATTTTAGTGTTCTGTTGAAAATTGATCGATCATTGTGATCTTGCCATTAGTTTGATCCAAAACTTAAATGTCTCTGGGCACACAAGTTTCAGTGTCAAATTCATGCATAGTTTTCCACCTACTTTTCTTTGTAGTTAGGAGCTTACGGAAATAAAAATTGTATCTAATTATACCATTGGATATTTAGCACTTGGGGCACAGTACATTGGACAAATAAATGGAATCTCTGATTTAAGTGGTTCTCTGTAGTCTCGCAGTCTCCCTTTCTCTTATTCTCATGACAAGCCATTTATTGAAAAAGCTGCACCTTATCCTTCTGTGAGTTTGGCCTTTGAGGCAATTAGAATTGCTAAAGTAGCTACAGAAGCTCAAAGTTACATATGCACTTATAGAATCTTAGTGCTAAATCTAAGATTTTGTTCAATAGCATTCACCTCTTATGTTAAGTAGCCTGCTTGCTAACCATAAAGACAAAAACCATTATGGAAGCACAGGTATAAGTCAAGCCTTAGCACTAACAGGAGGGGGAATAGTTGCTCCTTTAATTCTTTGCCACCTAGAATTGCACCCTCCATTTTACATTCTTTTTGACAGTGGCTTGTAATTTTTCTCATGTTCTATGTTCTTTCTTAGCCATTTCTTCTATTCTTTTTATAGCTGATTATTGCTTCTTGTCATTTTTAATTTTAGCAATATCTCACTTTTCTTGTATGACAAGACTCTACTGTAATAACTAGCAAAATATTTTGACACCAGATGATAAACTAGAAAATATGTGAAATAATAGGCAAAGGCAAAATATTAGGTCCTGTATACCTTGATACTGCAAACTCTTTATCAGTGGGAGAAATAAATAGCTTAAAATCCTAAACAGCAATACTTAAACTTTTCTTAAGAATATGGAAAGACACCAAAAGTAGTTTACAGTTGTGTCCACTTTTGATTACAATAATTAATAAATAAAAATACAAGAATAAACATAGAGTTTATTCTTGTATTATTATTTATTAATTTAGTATTATTTTCAAAAGTGGATACAACTATGAACCTACTCTTGCCACACCCTGTATATGTTCCAAAAATGTTATATCCATGCTATGCATCAGCCAGTTTCTTTCTAGTTAACTCTGGAGATAACTAATGTCAGAGCATTGATCCAACTGTTGAATTAAAAGCAAGAAAGGATTAATGACTAATTCCTTCAAATTCTTTGGCATTTTAGCCGTGAGCGAAAGTTTTCCTGAATTAGTTCACCATTTACAATATAGTAAAGATGCATTAAACTCTTTATATGTTCTTAAACTTTTTATTAAACTGATCCTTTTCTCCCCCTAATTAGGTGCTGGAGTTGGTATGAAAGGTTTACTCAAGTTAGTTTGTATGTGGTCCTGCTGAAGTATATCTGCAGCCAACAGTGAAAGAAGATAGAGACTATCACGACAAGTCTCTCCCCGACATCATTATGGGTTTTGAATTTGTTTTGAGTATTTTTTTCTTTTACTTTTTCCCCTCCTTTATGCCCTTTGGGACATTGGGAATGCCCAGTGAACTCTGCACCATCAATGTAACTCTGTGGACTTTGCTGCTGTTGATGGTGTAGTTATCTAATTTTTGTGATAGGGAAACAAATTCTTTTAAATAAAAGTAAATAACAAAAAGTAATAAAAGTTTATTGAGCCATGGTTGAGCTGGGAAAGTTTGTGTCAGTTGTAGTAAGAGACAGTAATCTCCTCAAGACAGCACACATGAGCGGTAGAATAATGTACCAGTGAGTAGTTTTTAAGGCCCATATTTCCCCTCCTCTTTGAAATTATGCATGTCAACGTAAATATAAAAGTATGTGGGTTCCTTTCAGTGAATTTAATGTTTACAGTAGGTGGAAATATTAATAACTTTACCATACAAATTCCTTTCTTCATTCTCAGACCAGATTTCTCTCGTCAGCAAGTACTATACTCCTCAGTCCCTCTACTTCTGACCAAAGATCTAAAATTTTGACTCGTTAAGACCACATTCACACAGAAAGGGAATGTCAATCTGTGACATATCTCTGCCTTTGAAGTGTCACACATACTAGTATATGTCATAAGCTCTAAATGCAGGCAAACCAACTTATTTCACACAATCATAGCTATTAGTACCATCCTTGGCAGAATGTATACTTAGTTCAACCCTTGCACTTTCTTTAAAGAGCCAGACAGTAAATATTTTCAGCTTTGCAGGTCAGAAGGTTTGTGTCACTATGCAGCTCTGTCTTGTAGCAGGAAAGCAGCCACAGACAGTATGTAAACAAGTGGGCATAACAGTGAAATGGGTGGAGGGTTGGATTTGGCCCACAGACAATGGCTTGCCAGTCCCTGGCATATAGGTAAAGAATTGGAAGCTCTGTTACCAAAATTTCTAAGCCATGTAATCTCTTAAACTGTCTAGTTACTTTTCTAAATAGTTTTCAGTTTGTAGAAGGAAAGAAGTTAGTAGAATAGCAGGTCAAGCAAAAGTAATGTAAAGCCTTCTGTTTGAGCTACTTTAAAAATGTGTATGCTTTTTAGAAAAAGATATAAACAAAATTAACTCCATATATTTTTGAAAATAGACACTTGGAGAAACTTGGTGTGAATAACTATATGAATGATAATACGTTTTGTAACATCCTCCAATAGAGTCTGGAAAAATAAATGTGCTATTCTCAAACACATTAATATTCTGCGGCAAAAAAAAAAAACAACTTTCACCTAACATGGGATTAATAAAGGCTAAAATTAGTCTTGCATCAATTCAGATCAGTTTTTTTTTTTAATCCTTAACCCAAGGATATGTTTTTATTTTTAAGAGAGAGAGAGAGAAAACAACATTATTATTGCCTCCCACACGAGCCCCAATCACAGATCAAACCCACAATCTAGGTATGTGCTCTGACTGGGAATCGAACCCACAACCTTTTGGTGTACGGCAGAATGCCCCAATGAACGGAGCCACCCAGCCAGGGCCAGAATAGTTTTTACCCTCCAATGAGTTTACTGCAAACTTAGGTGAAAGTTTTTATTTTCAGCTTCACAGTTATCTCTTACTAACTTCTGGGAGTTGATAAACTTTTGGACTCAATTCTGAGAGAAAAGGTCACTGTCATTCAAAAGTTATGCCTGTCATCAGTCAGAACAGTGTTAGTTGACCTTTGTTTCTAAGACTAACGAACGACATTTTGCAGAGGTATAAAAGGAATATTCAAGTGTAGGTTCTTCTCTTGGAGAACTTCACGTAGGCAGATGGGTCCAGAAAAATCATCAAAACAGGAAGCAGAGAGTTCATGTCTCTGAATGTGCTAAAATAGAAGCAGATTGTTGTGGCATTTTATGTGATCTGATTTTTAATAATATTTTATTTTGGGGGGTGGTCATGTTAATTTTCATGTGTTTGGAATGATGTAATAAGGTACTTTAGTTATCAAAGGGACTGAATTTTTTTAATGAATTATTTTAAGGCAATGCTTTATTTAAATTTATGTTTTAACTTCTTGTAAATAGTAAGAAACAATTTTTAAATTTGTGGTATTTTTTTGTAGGATGTCAACATCAAACTATTACTATTTCTTGGAAAAATAACATCAGTTAAATAAAGCTTAAAGATAATGTACATTCTAACACCCCAAAAAAACCACTTTAATTCAAGAAGAATTTGGGTTTTATCTTTCAGTCTAATCTCTATTTCAGCAGATTTGTAGAGGGTTTCTTAGACACAACATGTGCATTTGAAACATTAAAGATTGAAGAACTTTGTAAAGTTCTTATAACAAGATGGAGTTACTGGACATCAAAAAATTTATGGGACTGAGCCACAGCTTCAGAAAGATGAGCATGGCTGGCATTAATAAACAAGGAAGAGACACGTATGGGGTGAGTTTGAGGAAGTAGAGGAGCCCACTAGATATGTGGAGCCTTTTAGGGTATGGTTGAGAATTTGAATTTTGTTATAAAAGCAGTGCCAAGGAAGGGTTAAGTGGAACAACATGATCTCATTTATTGTGAGTGGATGGATGGAGCAAGAGTACAAGTAGGAAGGTGATCAGTCAAGAGTTAATGGTGACTTCAACAAAGATGATAGCATGCTCTAACCTAAAAACGGTTTCAGCTTAATAGTTTACCACAGCATTAGTTCCTATATCTGAGAGAGTCTTGATTAATTTTTTTTTTAAATATATTTTATTCATTTCTTACAGAGAGGAAGGGAGAGGGACAGAGAGCCAGAAACATCGATGAGAGAGAAACATCGATCAGCTGCCTACTGCACAACTCCCACTGGGGATGTGTCCGCAACCAAGGTACATGCCCTTGACCGGAGTCGAACCCAGGACCCTTCAGTCCGCAGGCCGACGCTCTATCCACTGAGCCAAACCGGTTTTGGCAAATTTTTATAGTCATTTTCTCATAAGTCCTGACAATGAAGAATACAACTCAGCAAATTTATTTCTTCAGTGGTTATGCAATTCCGAACTAGCACTAAGTCACTTGGGAAACTCATGACCAAAATGTCTGTGTGCTATTTTAGGGACACCACTTCTCTAAGGTAAGCAGTGCTAGAAACTACCCAGTCTTTTGTTCTAAACAATCTGATAATTTCATTGCTTTTAATGTAGTTATGCAAATATAACTGGGATTAATGATCAGGAAATAGGCTTACTTAGAAGTGAGACATGAGGAAGTGTTAACTTAGATCCTGATTACATGACCGGTTCACACAATAGTAGCACCTTGTAGTTCCTCCCAAGGCAGTTATTTACCAGCTTCTGTGTGCTTCTGGTTAATATGTTAGGCATTCCTAGACTAAAGAGAAAACCATAATGATCATTCTAGAAATATTTGTTGAGCTCCTGCTTTGTGCAAGTGAGGCACTATGTACTGCATACAAAATAAATAAGATATGATCAAAAAGCTTATTGTCCAGAGGGAAAGATGGATAAGTATATAGTGTATAAACACATAATCAATGTAAATTTTAGATGTATGGTAATGGGAAAAATCATAAACTAGAATGGTAGGAGATAAAGTTCAGTGGGAATAGGGGTGGTTCCATGAATTTTTTTTCCTTGGAGGAGGTAACCTCTCAGCTGAATCGTGAAAAGCAAGGATACATTCAAGACCAAAGGAAGCAAAGAAGAAGGCATGAGTAGCTCTTACTGACCAAAGGTGGAATAATTTGAGCAACAAATAAATGATATAAATGATTGAATGAATAAATAAATGGAAAGAAGAGAGAAATTTTTCATGGAACATAATTGCCACTTCTAAATATGGGCTGTGCGTAGTGGTTTCCTTCCACAAAGTCCAGTAAGGAAGAAAAGAAAAAAGTGAGAAACCTGACAAATATTGCCAGAGCCAGTTGATCAGTGTCATCATGAAAAGTTGTAAGTCATGGTGATGCTAGTATATACTCTTGCTATAAGGTACTGAAAATGGCACTTCAACTTTGGGATCTTCCCAAAATTAATAACCCAATCTAAATTTTAAAAAAAATCAGATGAATTCCTACTGAGGGGCTTCCTACTAACTAGCTGACCAGCTGTCCTCAACACTGTCAAGGTCATCAAAACAAGGGAAGTGAGAAACTGTCACAGCCACCAGGAGCCTAAGGTGACATGACTGAATGTAATGTAATGTCCTGGATGGGTCCTGAAACAGAAAAGGACATTGCATGAAAACTAAGGAAATCTGAATAAAGTACTGGACTCAAGTTGATATAATGTATTAGTATTGATTCATTAATTGTAACAAATGTACCATACCAATATCAGATGTTAATAATAGGGGAAATGGGGTGTAGTATGTATGGGAACTCTTGATTTCTTTGCAATTTTTCTATAAATCTAAAAAAAAATTTTTTTTGTCAAAAAAAAAGTTATGAGGATAGCTTCAACATATACCAAACAAAGTGCAAGCCAGTAGTGCGAGTTTAAGCTGGAGAAGTACATGGAATAAATCAGCGATCTGTTTCAGCTATCCCTACAAAGAAAGGTAAACATGGAGTTTAGGGGAGGTTTACAGTCTCCACTTTGTCACTAACAAATTGTTTAATTTTGCAAGATAGTAAACCCCTGTACTCTATTTATTCCTAAGTTCTAATGACTGAGAATGATACTCTCATCTTAATAAATAAGGTTATACTATATAGAGTCCTTAGTTATCTTGTGTTAGTCACTCAGATATGTGAGTGCCTGCAATTATTTGTTTCTTTTTATTTGAGATCATTACAGCTCAATATGAGAATCAAGAAATCTGTTCATTTGCATATCATTTTAATTTGTTCTTTGTGAATCATTTGCCCTTTATCAGTTTCAGAAGCAAACTCCCTAGTGCCCAAGTTCTGAAGGAGATCTTGGCTTGGAAGTGGGTAAGGACTCATGAATTCTAAGTTGAAGTTTCCAAAGATGATAACAGCCTAGGTTCACCAACTACTGTGTAGAGTATTTGCAGTGTCTCTGCAGATGATTTTATGGGTTTTCCTATATGACCTGTGTTTGCCCTCTGTTAGTGCTAGTCTGTGATTGGTGGTTTAGGAGCCTTTTGGAAGAACCACATTAAGAAATAGTCTTAAGGATTTTTCAGAGAAAAAAAAACAAGGCAAACATAAATAATGACATACTTCTAGACTCAAAATTTAAAGATTCATCTTTAATTTTATACACCTGAAAGAATGCCTTATCTCAGAAATGTTTTTGTGAGTGAGCTTCAGTGGAGTAGCAGCCTAGTAATAACTCAGTTCAGTCCCGTGGTTGGAATCCTCAGCTCGTGGCCTCTAATGGATATGGGCTATTCTCAAAAGGAATGAATTCAAGTCCTATTCATGCACCAAAATTGGAGTGCCTGTTACAAGGTGGTCTAGTCTAGGCTGGGGGTCAGGTGACTTATAAAGAGCCATGTAATACTTTAGGCTTTGTGGGCCATACAATCTCTGTCACAACTACTCAACTCTGCCTTATACCATGTGAAAAGAGCCCCAGCCAAATGTAAACAAATGAGTGTGGCTGGGTTCCAGTGAGACTTTTTGAATGGACACTGAAATCTCATTTAATTGTGTCACAATATTTTTTAAAATTATTGTTCAAGCATTAAAAAATGTAAAAAACCTTCATTGGTGATGAGCCATAGAAAAGTTTGGTTGGATTGGGCTTGCAGGCCATGATTTGCCAACCTCTGTTCTAGGTGCTCACCATGTGGCAGTGGCAGGAGCAAAAGAAAAGCCATGAAAAAATCCCATCTCTCCAGAGCTTGCTTTCGGTAACTCAAGTATTTTTGCAGCAATGGTGTGTTCTCTCTCTCTCTCTCTCTCTCTCTCTCTCTCTCTCTCTTAATTTTTTTCTTTATTGATTAAGGTATTACATATGTATCCTTATCACCCCATTGCCCCCCACCCCCACCCCATTACTCATGCGCTCACCCCCCTGGTGTCTGTGTCCATTGATTAGGCTTTTATGCATGCACACAAGTCCTTTGGTTGATCTCTTCTCCTCCCCCCACCCTCCTCCTACCTTCCCTCTGAGGTTCGATGCTTATCTGTCTCTGGATTTGTTTTTGTTCATCAGTTTATGTTGTTCATTATTTTCCATAAATGAGTGAGATCATGTGATATTTATCTTTCTCTGACTGGCTTATTTCACTTAGCATAATGCTCTCCAGTCCCATCCATGCTGTTGCAAATGGTAAGAATTCCTTTTTTACTGCAGCGTAGTATTCCATTGTGTAGATGTGCCACAGTTTTTTTAATCCACTCATTTGCTGATGGGCACTTAGGCTGTTTACAAATCTTAGCTCTGGTAAATTGTGCTGCTATGAACATAGGGGTGCATATATCCTTTCTGATTGGTGTTTCTAGTTTCTTGGGATATATTCCTAGAAGTGGGATCACTGGGTCAAATGGGAGATCCATTTCTAGTTTTTTTTTTGTTTGTTTGTTTTTTTTTAAATATATTTTATTTATTTTTTACAGAGAGGAAGGGAGAGGGATAGAGAGCCAGAAACATCGGTGAGAGAGAAACACCGATCAGCTGCCTCCCGCATACTCCCCACTGGGGATGTGCCCGCAACCAAGGTACATGCCCCCAACCGGAATCGAACCCGGGACCCCTGAGTCCGAAGGCCGACGCTCCATCCACTGAGCCAAACCGGTCAGGGCCATTTCTAGTTTTTTAAGGAAACTCCATACTGTTCTCCACAGTGGCTGCACCAGTCTGCATTCCCACCAGCAGTGCACAAGGGTTCCTTTTTCTCCACATCCTTGCCAGCAGCACTTGTCGTTTGTTGATTTGTTGCTGATAGCCATTCTGACAGGTGTGAGATGGTACCTCATTGTCGTCTTGATTTGCATCTCTTGGATGATTAGTGACTTTGAGCATGTTTTCATATGTCTCTTGGCCTCCCTTGTGTCTTCTTTAAAAAAGTATCTAGGTCCATTGTCCATTTTTTGATTGGGTTGTTTATCTTCCCTTTGTTAAGTTGTATGAGTTCCCTGTAAATGTTGGAGATTAAACCCTTATCAGTGATAACATTGGCAAATATGTTCTCCCATGCAGTGGGCTTTCTTGTTGTTTTGTTGATGGTTTCTTTTGCTGTGCAAAAGCTTTTTATTTTGATGTAGTCCCATTTGTTTATTTTCTCTTTAGTTTCCTTTGCTCTAGGAGCTTTATTGGTGAAGAAATTGCTTCAGCATATGTCTGAGATTTTGCTGCCTGTGGATTCCTATAGTATTTTTATGGTGTTCCGTCTTATGTTTAAGTCCTTTATCCATTTTGAGTTTATTTTTGTGTATGGTGTAAGTTGGTGGTCTAGTTTCATTTTTTTGCATATATCTGTCCAATTTTCCCAACACCAAACAATGGTGTTCTTTTTCCATAATGGTGTGTGTCTAGCACAGGAACCTGGAAGGCCATTTTGGAGGACACACCACATAACTAAAAGCTTTTCTTGTTGCATTGCATAGCAATTTCCACAGGAGTGCGCACATGCAGTGTTGATGTATATTGGTGTGTGCATTTTTGGAGAACCAGGGGACACCTTTCTGTTAAAGCTCAATAAACAATGAGACACTTTGGACATTTTATTGAGTGGAATATAAATATCTCTACGATATTCTGGAAGGTTTGTGCTTAAGGTAGCCTGTTGAGTTGGGAAAGCAGAAGGTATTTTGCAAGATTGCCCCCCCCCCCCCCCCCGCCCACTTTGGTTCTTTCATCCTGAGTTATTAAAATTTCCTTTCTGAACATAAAAGAAGCTTCTCAGCTCACAGCACTCACCAAAGATGTTTTCTTGGGATGACTGAGTATCTTACTGGTAAGCATACATATGTTATGGCTAATGTTTGAACTCTGTCTCATTTGGAGGGGTTAAATTTTGAAAGATGCAACAAAATTACTTTTTCCCCCCATATTAGCCACTATTAAAAGCTAGCTCATTATTTTTTCAATTTTTTTTTTTTCATGTTTAAAAACCATGTTTGTACTCCCACTTCCCAGACAAGCAGTTCCAGGAGAGTCTTCTCACTGAGGTGTGGGCTTCCTGTGCTGTTGAATTGCAAAGCTTTGCAGTACAGTTTCAGTGATATATCTTTGGAAAGGCCTCAGCATTCTTGGAAATTAAAAAGCACTCCATGAACACAGGGCAACATTAGCATATGCATAACAAAATTTTAGTCACTCTTTATTATGAATAAGAAGTATAAAATAAATATTGGCAACAACAAAAGATGGGAAGTTGAAAGGTTAGGTGAGCTATTCTGGAAGTTTCACTGGGCCCATAAAATGGTATTACTGCGCATATTCTCTGAACATGGCATCTGCCTATGAGCTGACCTGCCAGTAGCCACCATCACAATGGCCGTGAAAAGCTGGCTTGGGGAAATGCACAAAGTGAAATTTCTGAAATGTCCCTTTTCCTACCACATGCCCAGTGCATTCTCTCCCTGGAGATTTTCAGTAGGAGGTGACTACGGGCTGAAAATCTGCATCATCTCTACAGGAGTCCTTTTAGTTTTATTTCTCTCCCAGGCAACAAGAGTAGAGAGGGGAGAAGGAATTGTGACTATCAGTAAAAGTAAAGATTGGTTATCAGGGGAACAATCACACCCATAGAGCATAAGTGAAGGGCCGAAGATGATTTCAGATGAAAACTGGGCAGGTTAATGTGCACTAGCCCCCAGATAACAGCTATTTACTGGCAGAGCAGGAACAAGAAGAAGGCCTGCCTCCCTGGGAGGGTCTCCTTCCTCCACACCCCCTGAGACCCTCCTTGGCCCTCTGGGCTTCCTGAAGCAGAGCTTTGAAGCATTCTCACCCCACAGAGGGCAGTTTCTGGTTGGAGGCTGGAAGGGTAACTCATAGCCTTCTCTCTCCCCCTCAGCCTCCATCCAGTTCAAGGGCCCTGGATTCCAGTGGTTGGTAGAGAGGGGAGGAGGGTCAGCATGCTCAGGACCCAGCCTGGCTCCACTCTCCCATGGACTCCTTCCTGCTGTGGCTTCTGTCTCCTGCCCACTGAGGCGGGGGGGGGGGGGGGGGGGGGGGGGGAGGGGGACGGGCGAGGGGGACGGGCGGGGGGGACTTCTGTGTTCAAGTTTGAAGAGGGATAGTCCAACTGACTTGGTTAAAAACTAACCTCTCTGTCCATGTTAGGGCCACCAATCACACTGTGGTTTGAGGACCCGGGCTTCAGCTGCTCAGCCCCAGTTGAGTCACCTGTAGCTGGAGGTGAGGGTGAGGACAGAGATAAGTGGCCAGGGGTGATCACTGGCCAGCCGCTCTCCACAGGGACTGGTTTTATTTTCCTTCCTTCCTGTAAAGTGGCAGAGGGGGGCATTCCAACTCTAATCTGCCCTGTCCCTCTGGGTCCTGGGCCCACACACTTCCTTCTACCCTCTTCCACCCTCCTCCCTCCACTCTACCCCTAGATTAAAGGGAAAAGGGGCCCCAGCACTTGCCCATGATCTGCCAAGGGGAGGGCCCTGTCTTAGGACTTTGAAACAAAGGAAGAGCCTCTAAAAGCAAAAAACACAAAGCCCTCCTGGTTCAGATGACTGGCTGTCAGGTCTGCTTCAGTTTGCACCTCCCAGGTGTCAGGGAGCAGTCAGTTTACAGCCATCACTAGGGGCATTCCATCTAGGAATGCATGCATACTGCCTTAGCCATCAGTGCCTTCTGAGTCAGGAGCAGAGAAGCCAAGCTGGGGAGGGCCCAGCCCACCCCCTCTGGATTCTCTCAGGAGGCTCCAGGCTGCTCCCCTGCCCTCTCAATCAGAGCTTCCTCTCTGTTTGTTATCCCAGCACTTCGTAAGCACCGCCCCTTTAATCCCACCCTCACCTCCCTGTGGGTGTGGGGGCATGGAGTCAGGTCAGTCAAGTTCATCAAACATTTTGGGCATCAACTCCAGGTCATGTTCTGGACTGGATAAAAGGAACATGAACCTGTTCGGTTCTCTCCTGTCCACACAGTGGCTATTGAAACCCTCACTTCTGTCCTTAAGCTTTTGTCTGAGTCACCACCCACCCCTTCCTACCCCATCATCACCCACTGGGGGACTGTTGTTTCCCAGCACAAAGAAGATGGAGCTGAGACTTCCTAAGTCTAGGGAGGGTGGTGTGTCCTCTCCTCATCCCTCACCTAGACAGAGCCCACCCTCCACCCCTCAGGGACTGGGCTCTGTAGTACTGACCACTCTCCCTCCTCCCTCCAGCACCGGCAACCTCTGCCTCTGTGCAGGATCCTTTCCCTCTGTATTTAATTATCCTCAAGTGCTCCTCACCCAGAAAAGCAGCAGCAAAAACCAAATCACCCCACGGTAGCCTCTGTTTGTTTCCCTTCTTCGTCTTGAAAATGTTGCCCACCCTGTGTTTCTGCTTCCTCCCTCCCCTTTCCCTTCCTTGCTGGGAAGCAAGCCTGGCGGAGGGCAGCAGAGGACAGCATGACTGCATCCCACAGGTCTCTTGCACGCTCACAGCTTCTGCAGAGCTCTTCCTGCCTGGCCCCACTGCCTCCCTCTGCACCCAGCACTCCTCTTAGGACACTTCCTAGTGTATGAAGCTGGTTTCTTTCATTGTCTCTGCCACCCGGCTCTGCCACCACGGGTTTGTCAGTACCTCTTTAGGGACACTTAATCTTAGTCCCTAGCTCTGTTCCTGACCCACAGTAAGCACTCAGGAACATTAAGTGAAGTGATGGAAGCATGCTGTCTGCTTTGGGGCGTGCCTTCTCTTGCAAGAGACAAGCTTGTAGACATGTGTTATAAATATAATGTGTAAAGTGTCAGAAAGGTTGCAGATATTACCCGGGCCTAGGAGTGTGGAGGAGGAACCCAGTGTGTGAGCTTGACTTGTTGTGGGAGTGACAACCCCTTGCCTGTGTGAGGCTGCCTGCTGGTGGCAGTGCACCAAACAGTCCCTGGGACAGACAGCTCCGGCAGCTGGTTAATGCTCTGCCAGTACTTGGAATGTAAATGCATCTGTGTTTGTATGAATAAATATACAATTCAACAGTTTATATGTGATACTGGGAGAGGGAGAATGGCCTGGTGGCACCGCCATCTGGCAGCTCCAGCACCAACAAGTGCACAGTGCCACCTTCTTTTTCAGTACAGGGCCCCAGACCCGTTTTTATAAAAAAATGAAGTCCATGTCACAGGCTGGGGAGTTGCTTTCATGTCCCATATCTGCTTGGCTTTGTCCTTCTTAGCTGTGTGGTCTCAGTTCTCTGTTCCTCAGGCCCGTGACCTGTAGAGTGGGGGTAAGAAATAGCATGTACCTTATGGGGATGGTTGTGAGCATTAAATGAATTAACGTGAGTAATCAGGTCAGCACTTAGGACAGGGGCCCGGCCTATAAAGACCTGGCAGGCACCAAGCTTTTTACTATCTCTGCGATCTGGGGCCTTTGTTTATCCTCTCTGTATGGCGACCAGCTCTGTACATGTACAAACCTTTCTATAGGATGTGGAAAATGCGGTTGTTGGCTTCCTAGAGGCCATGGATTAGGGATGGGTGCCGCTTGGGTTAAGGGTGCCAGATGTAGCAAATGAAAATACAGGACATGCAGTTAAATTTTAATTTCAGATAAATGGCAACTGATGTTTCAGTATAATATGTCCCATGTAATATTTGGGACATATTTACACAAAAAAGTGTGTTGCACACTACTGCAGGTTTCTCAGGGGCCTGGCCGTCTGACCTGGTTGCCTGTGCTTGGCCCTGGCAGAGGAACAGGCAGGAGCCAGGATGTAAAACCTAATGGCCCAGCTCCAGTCTCTAAGTCTGGCCCTCTTGTGGCTTCGAGCCTTAGCCAGGACTGTTCCCTGTGTCTCTCCAGCGCCTGCCCAGCATCACCTGACACAGAGCAGGCATGCAGGGGAAACTGCGTTGATGCACTGGCTAGCTGGCTGAATGAATGAATGAGGTGGGCCTGTGGCTTGTGGGGTGTGATTTGGAGGCTGTGGAAGGCTTCATCCTCAATATTTCTAGCTCAGGTTTCCCTGGAGGTCTACAGACTTTACCACCAGAGAACCAGTCCTCTGAACCTTCTGTCCCCGGAGCCTCTTTCAAAGTAAAGTGGCCTGTGCACAGACGCTAAGCCGCCAGCAGCCATCATGTTGGCCGACTGTGTGGGGATGTGGTTAGGTGGGGGTGTTGGGGGCTCCAGATTCCTGGATGTGAGTCCCAGCTCCACTCATAGAAGTAGACGTTTATTCTCCCTATATTTTTCCCATCTTCCATTTTGCCTGGCCGCCTCAAAGCAGTTCTGCATGCCCTGGTACAAGACTAAACACATGACAAGCGTGTGCCATTGGGCCAAAGGGAAGGGAGAAAGATGGGTTCCCCCAGAATGAACTGGGCCAGAATGAGGAGCTGGGAACTATTTGGTGAAAGCAAATTGGGAAAATAGCAGCAGGTCAAAGGAGCTTTCTGGCTTCTTCCTGAAGTTTCCTGGGAGCTAAGGTTGATGTGAGCCTGGAGGGACCGCGGTGTCTCAGTAGTAAATAGTATAGACAGATCAACAACAACGCCATTGTTTATTGAGTGCTCCATGCCTGGCACTGTCCCATGCACCTTACAGGAATTATCTCACTGTGTCCTCAGAGGGGCTTCTTCTGCTTTTCCACAAGAAAGCTGAGGGCTGGACTGTTGAACTCAGAAACCACCAGAAGGTTTTCTTTGAAGCTCCAGTTTGTGTAAGATCCTGGGTGAGAGACGAGGCTCGTAGAGTGACTGAGGGTAAATTTATTCAAGCCAGAAGTATTGGAGCCTTGAACTTGAATTTGAGTCAATTTAAAGAAAAAGAAATGTGATACTCAGTTTGCCAGCTTAAATGCAAACTCCCGTGCAGCACTCCTTCCTTATGGACACTCCGTGTTTTGACTCTACTGGCTCGGGCAGGTGCCAGGAGGAGAGTGCCTGCCCTCCCAAGGCGAGGCTGGAGGAGGGTTGAACTGGACTTAGCCCTGACACTGTCAGCTCCCCTGGGGTTGGGAGAAGGAACAGCTGCTTATGTGCAGGCACAAGTATGCGCCCGGTGCCCAGAGCTGCGCCTCCCAGCAGGGCTCTGAGTAGTATCTCCGAGGCCACGGGGGCAATGCCCACCTGTGGGCCCCAGGCCAGCCTGTGTGCCTCCTCAGCATCCCGAGGAGCTTATCTGGTGCAAATGCTGAAGGTTCTGGTTCAGTGGGCCTGGGCGGAACTCCAGGAACCTGTATTTTGGAAAGCACCCCCAAAGATTCTGATGAGGGGTAGGTAGGTTTGGGAGCCACTGATCCAGGCCCACCTCCTACCAGTTCAGGCTTCCTCCCTGTCCCAGCCCCCTGCCCATAGCTCGTCCATCCTTAGTTTGAACACTTTCAGCGACAGGGAGCTCCTTGCTTCACAGGCTTGTGCGGTCGGCTGTTCTGATTGCTCAAAAGTTCTTTCTTACACTGAGCCAAAGGTTGGCCTCCCACTGCCATTCCGGACCCACGTTCCCTGTCCAGGGCCAGGCTGCACTGCCTTCCCCAGCACCGCTTCCCCTGCTAACCCTCCACCTGAGGGCCAGTGCCTGCAACCTCCTCATGCAGAGGACTCCCAGAGAGAACTGCCACTGGTGCCTGTTTACAGGTTGACAGCCAAACCTGAGCCTTTCCCCCCAACGGGTCTGGTCGGGAGAAGAGGCAGAGATGCCGCCCTCTCCCTGTGCAGACACTGCCCTCGGGGAGGTTGCTGAGGTGGAAAAGCCCGTAAAACAAAAGGACGTGCAGAGTAGGCCTAGCCTCACTCTCACATGAGCCTAATTCCACAATGGCTTGGGCTCTTTTTGTTTTAATTATCTTAACATTTTTATTCAGTTGCAACCAGTGCTTTATATTCTGCCATTTTCATAAAGCACCATTTTTTTACATCTCTGCATAGTCTTTCTAATTATCATTATAATGAGCACACAGCTTGGCATCCTGCAGCCTGGGTTCCAATTCCCGGCTTCTGCCAACACACTGCAGGCGCCCAGGCAGCCATTGTTCCTCTCCATTAGCTGGTCGTGTTGGGCTGCACCAGCCCCTTATGTTCACTTTCTTGCTTTATCCTCCAGCGCCTGTGCCCTCACCATGCTGCTTCCCTGCCACTTGGAGCAGTGATAGAATGTCACACCCTTAGGACACTGTCCATGGGGACCATAAAAGCAGCTATTTTAGATGTTACCTGTTAGACCACCCTTTGCCAATAATCACCACCATTTATGGAGCCAGGCTACCACGGCCCACCCTGGGCTGCGCATCTGGCATACATTATCTCAGGCCATTCTCAAAGCAACCTATGAGACAGTCATACACAGCTCCACGTTACAAATGGGAAAAATGAGGGTCAGAGAGGTTCAGCAAGTTATCCAAGATCACATAGCCATTATAAGACAGAGCAGGGATTGAGTCTCAGGTCAGTAAAACTTCTACACCTAGGCTTATGCCCTGCCGACACGCCAGGAGTCTGATCTGGCTCCCTGTGTATTTGCCCTTATAAAAATTAGTTCAGCAAACCTTGATGATTTCATACTTCTCCACTCCTGGCTTAAAGACATGCTTTCTCTCTCTTAGGGGTGAAAGACATTTCTTCTCAGCCCACTCTTGCAGACTGAGCAATTGAGGCACGGGCACAGGAGGTCACTGGGCCAGAGAAGGGTGGAGGACGAGAACTCAGACCTTACAGAGAGCAGGTAGAAGGCCAAGGTGAGAATGGGGTCATTAGAGGGAGGTGCCCGTGGTGGGCAGGTCCGGCTGCAATTCAGCTCCTGTGAGCTCCTGTCACCAGAGTCAAACCATCCCACCTTTGCACCTTCTCCAGGAATACCCTTCGCCCAGACTGTGCCCACGCCGCCCTCCTCCCCGGCCTCCCCTGACCATACCCACCACGGCAATCACGCGCTCCTCTGAACTCCTCAGCAATTATAACTTCAATAATTCATTTGGCAATTAATCATACCCTGCCTCGTGACATCTCTTCTGTTCCGTGTCGAGCTGTTATTTCGAAGTGCAATTGTTTAACTTCCCAGGAGCAGCAGATGCCGCCTTGCTAATCTAGATTTTTTGTTGTTGTTGTTTATTTCCTGGCAGTCAATCAAACCAGGGGGATAAGTTTGAGGCCCCCACGGGGGTGGGGGAAGGGATGGAGTTCAGCAGGGGTCCTCACTGCAGAGGTGGTGGGAGCCAAGCTAGGAACCCTGCTGACAACAGTTCCTTGAAGAGTTAGACAGCCTGCGACGCTCCTCGGCATCCTTTCCTCCTGATTCTGGGGCAGTGAAGCAGCTCTGGATACAAACAGCCTCAGGAATTTTCCATGGACTGCACTGCATTTCCTGTGGGCAGTGCACTGAGCCTTCTTAGCACGATGTGGCCAACTCTGAAATTAGAGAGTCCGGACTGGAGCCTTGGTTTCAGCTGTAAGCCTAGGTACAGCATTTCCCCTACAGACCTGCTTTACCTTCCAGTTGCTAAGGCCACATCCAAAGATGTATCATCAACTCTTTTTTTTGCACCCCCATATCTGAGCCACCAGCTAACCCTATTGACTCCTATCTTCAAAATACATTCAGGGTCCCCCTGCCATCTGCTCTCCCCAGGTTTCTGGTGTAGCCTCCTGGCATTAATATTACTTTCAGCACATGTATATTTCAAACACACATCAGAACTGGAACCTTCTTAAGCAATCTAGCAGCCCTGTTGCACTTAGAAGAACAGCTGGCAGTTACAGGGGCCATAAACCTATAGGGTGTGGTCTTGTCACCTCTCCAGCTTCACCTCCTGTTGTTTGCACTGCCCAGCTCAGCCGCAGGCACAGTGCAAGCAGCTCACTTTCTCTGGATTACTCTGCCCCCAGGTACCTGCACGGTTTGAGTTTTCACCTTCTTCACGTGATGTTTAAACTTTCTCCATCATCCCCTTCCAGGACTCCTTTTCTTGTTATATTGTTGCTGTTTTTTCAGTTCACTTAACACTTTTCATTTATTCTGTAACTTATTTATTTTCCCTTCCTCATGTTCTCCCCCATCTCTGCCATATCCCTGATTTTTAGAACCATGTCTGGCTTGATGAATGAATGAATGAATGAATGAATGAATAAATGAATGGGAGTGAGTGCCTGAGGCCCCCACAGCACTCAGACCTGCTCGGGTGAGTAAAGGCATGGCAGTCCTGGGGAGGGAGGGTGGTCGGCTACCATAAGAACTGAGCTTGCTGCTGCTGAAACCCTGAGACCTTTCCCTCTCATCCTGTATTGTAAAGACACATCTCTCCCCTCCGAGCACTTTCAGTTCAAAAATCGGTGAAACAGGGCATCTCTCTTGCTCTCTGAGAGCCATGGCTTTGAGTGAATGCTGCCAGGCCAGCTCTCCCTTGAGGTTGGGTGGGTCTGCACCCTTGATTGAGGCTGGAGACTTAAGGGACCAGGAAATTTTCCTGTCTCAGTCAGAGCAAGGAGCAAGGAGCAAGGGTGTCTGCCCACTGGCAGGGGCGACCTGCACTTCTAGGTCTGATGGGAGGGCAGACAGGGTGACGGGAGGGAGGCAGAGCCAGCTGCAGATGGGGCCTTCCAGAACGGCCCAGGGAGACAGGTGTGGGGAGATGGGACAGGAGCACATGGAGACATCTCCCCCAGACAGGTAAGATGGCAGTAGATTGGGGCCATCTGTGCTGTTGTAAGACATTCTAAGTAGAGCCAGATTCGCAGCACAATGAAAACAACCCTTCGAAGGGAGGAGAGAGGGAGAGAGAGAGGGAGGGAGAGAGAGAGAGAGAGAGAGAAACACAGTAGCCAGCAACCTGCATGCACACACACACCTCATTTAATCATGAAAACATATTCCAGACGGTTCCAGAGCTGCCCTTGGGAGAGATGTTTGAAATGTGCATGTACATCCTGAAATGTTAGCTGTCAGGCCTCGGGAACTGGCTCTGCCTGAACAGACTTGTGTGGACCTTCATCCCATGAATGTTGAAAAGAGAATTTTTATAAGACAAAGCCAAACAGAACTGGTGACAATTGTTCTTGAAGGCCCTTCCCTGTTTTCTCTTCCTTATGTCCACCCACACCAGTTGCATTTCTCTCCCCCAAGACACCATGGCTCTTCTGGAAGCTTGGAGAGCATTCTTCTCATTACATGGGGTCAGGAGTATAAGGAGGGAAGATGATTGTGGGGACAGGCCCGACCTCGGGTGTCGTAGAACACAGAAGTGTGGAGCTGAAGAGCCACAATCGGGAGTCCGCTTCCTACAGGGCTGGTGAGCTCATCCCTGAGCACTTCAGGCCTCAGTCTTCTTGTCTGTGTAATGGGAATGATAGCAATCACATCTCAGGGCTATGATGGAGGCAAGTGGATGATGAGAATCAGGTCCCTGAGAAAGGCTTTGACATGAGGGCCCTCTTCTTCATGAACTTGGACCTGGGTCAGTCCTTTTGACAGGAAATTGAGGAGCTGAGAGGTTAAATGACGAGCTGGGGTGCCCCCACACCACTTGCACCAGCTGTGAAAAAGTCAGGGTGCCAGTGTGTACCTGGCTGTGTGATGGCCCCTGTAGCCCTAGCCACCTGCTGCTGATGGACCCCGGCCCCCAGGCACCAGCACAGGCGTTCAAGCAGGCAGGAACTGGGTCAGGACAGGGCTACATGGGTCCTAGCTCTGACCCCAAAGCTTGTTTCTGGTGGAACATTTCCTTCCAACTAACAAACAATCATTATTTTTCTCCAGGCAAATGGAAGCTGGCCTCTGAGCGCCAGCAAGAGATCAGTAATAGTGGGTTATCGACAGACAGGGAGCGCTTAATAGGCCACAGACCCACAGGATCCCCGATGGATGAGGGCTGTGCTATTGATTATTGGAGGCCCTTCGAGCCTTCCCAGAGGGTATCCCTGCTCTATTTCTCTTCTGGGAAGGGCTCCAACAGCACCCCAAGCCATCAGCTGGACTGTAGGAGGCTGTGCCCTGTGCCCCAAACCCCAAGGGGAAGAACCCGTAAGGAACGTAACAAACATCAAACGTGACAGACTAGCCACAAATCCTGGCTATACAAGTCACAGTTCTTGTGTTTGCAAAACAGCAAACTGCGTCAGATGGAAAACAACCACCGCAGAAGCACTACCCCCACCCGTTCTCATCCCTTGGGACCCAGAGTCAGTCTGAAAGAGCTCTCTTGTCTGGCTGAGCCCAGGGTCCTTGGAGCAGAAGGAAGAGGGTGACCACTGTCCACTCAGGCTGCACTGCATGCCTGGGGTCTGGAGTGACAGCGCAGAGGGACCTGGGAGGCCAGACAGGAGGATGGACCTAGGTCCATCGGGCCCTGGAAGGTCAGCCACACCCATAAATTTGTGGGGGAAATCTTGTGTGTGTGGTCCATAGCATTTATGTGGTTTTTTCAAAGGGGTCCATGCAAACTGAGTACCAGGGTCTGGGCCCCTATTTTGCCTGCCCGTGCCCCCCGCCCTCAGCCTCTAGTGCCCAGTGGGCAGCAGCTCCATGCCCTGTTTCCCTGGCACAGTGCTCAGCCAAGAAAGCCCACAGGACCTCTCCAAATGGCCCATCAACCCACGATACTCCTCCCCACTCCTGCCCACCCATTCCCAATCCTCAGGGCACACGAAGAGACAACTGGCCCTTCAAGCACCACTCCTGTGTGCCCGTGCAGCCCTCATACTGAGCATCCCCAGGCCCCACTGTGTGTGCCCAGGCCTCACACCTGCCAGTCAGGCAGGGCCTCTGCCGGGCGGCCTGTGTGACCCATGGGCAGTGCTTCTGGATGAGGAAATGGCCAGTGGCTCGGATGCTGAAGAGGAATCGCCTCCTTGAAGGGATCCTAAGGCAGATTGAATGGCGGCCTTCTGGAATCTACAGAGGAAACAGCATGATTAGGGGGCCCGGAAATGGTTCAGGGGATGGAGGAACTGGAATTAGCCTGGAGAGGGGGAGGCCTGGGGGTAATGGGGTGAGGGGCTGCCAGTGTGTGGATGGGCCAGGAAAATCTTGGTTTTGACAGTGAATTGGGAATTCAAAGCTTCCTTGGGGAAATATTCACTTCTGGGTGGGATCAATGAGGTGAACTGCAGTCCTCCCTTTGGGGTCACCTTAAGCAGGTGAGAGCACCATTGTACCAGAAAGGTGTGTGTGCAGGCCAGGCAGGAGACGGGCGTGGACAGGATGAACTCTCGAGGCTTCTGTCAGCCTGGGCCCCTAAGCATTCCTGCTGGGCTGTGGGTTAGTGAGTGGCAGCTGCAGGAGCCAGGACAGCCAGAAGGACAAGTCCAGGTGCTTCCAGGGGAATAAGAGTCAGGGAGCCTGGAAGTTAGTCCCACTGTGTGGGTCCGAGCCTGCGTCTGGAGGAATGTGGAAGGCCCAGAGGCTGAGCCGAGCAGCTTGGCTGGGCTACAGGTACAGAGGGAGCAGTGGGGCCCAGAAAGAGAGGGAAGGTGGTCGGTCCAGCATTAACTCATTGGTGATGGGGAAGGTGAGTTGACTCATGATGTTGGTGGAATAATAAGATGTTGCGTCAGGACCCCAGTCAGAGATCAAGCTGGGGTTTTCATTTTCCCCCAATGATGGAAAAGTTTATTAGATGCAGAACGAGACAGCTAGATGGTTAGTCCTTGGTTTTTGGCACCCACAGCACCACAGTCTAACACAGGTCTCCTCGGCCAAGCCATGTGGTGGGCTCTCTGGAGCTCACCCACCCAGTGCCTGTTCCATGAAGAACACCCACATGTCACAGCCCTGACCTCAGCCTTCTGCATGGCGCACTCTGTGTGCAAGGGCAGGGGCAGGCAATTGATTTGCATTGACCCCCAGAGGGTCTCCCTGCTCTATCTCTCTCCTGGGCAGGGCTCCAATAGCACCCCAAGCGATCAGCTGGACTGCAGGACGTCCTTCTGGGAATGGTCATCTGAGGGCATGTCGAGTGTCTCGGATGACTGGAATGAGTGATACATGGCTGTCTTTCTCCGGGCTCTAGCCCCTTTCTGAGTCCCTGAGCCCACCTGAAAACCCTCAGGAGGTAGTCTGCAGTGAGGGCAAAGCTGGCAAAGGACCGAGGGGCTTTCGAGCTACCTGACAGGAGGGGAAGGCTGAAGACATCCTGGCTTAGCGATGGAAGATGGAAAGGAGTCTGCAGCTGAAGCAGAAGCAGCTGTGACCCAAAGTCCTCTGTGGGGAGGGCAAAGGTCATGTCCCTGGCAGTCCCATGCGTGGCGGCAGCTCTCGGGAGCACAGGCTCCGGAGGACTCTCAGGGGCCCAAGATTTATGGAGAGGAAGGCCCTGGAGAGCTCGTAGAACCGCAGCCAGCCCCACCCAGAATGTGGCGCCACAGGTACCACGGGCTGTGAGGGAGCACGTCACATTGGGGTCCTCTTTGTTTCACACCTGAAAACCAAAGAAGGCCTATCACTCTTCCAGGCAAGAACATGAATGAAGTGCTTTCTGGTCTCTCACCCGACAAATCCATCACCTGGTCACTTGCTCCCTTTAGGCCGTGCCTCAGTCCCAGCCATAAGTGGTCATTAATGAGCTGTGAGGGGGGTTGAACTGCACAATTCTGACCATCTGTACCCGGGAAGCCAGCCACAGACAACACTTGGGACTTGGACCCACAGGTCCTCCTGCCTCCACCCTCTGCCCTTCCAGATCGTTCTTTGCCCTGACCTGTCACCACTGGAATCCTGGCCTCATCTCCTCGTCTTGTCCAGACTGCACAAGGAGTGTGCTCTACTGCAGAGTGGGTTCCGGCTAGACCCCCCTCTTACCCAAACCCGAGATCTGGCATATGGTCCCAGAACCTGATGGAGCCCAGTCAAGGCTTTTAGTCCTTCCTGATGTCAGTTCCTGCCCCAGACTCTGCACCTGGATTCTCCACCTGCCATGTGACTTGATCTGATGTGCACCTGGCCCTCCTGGCCTGGAAGCGTAGACAGGCTGGTGCCCCCGGGAACAGCCATGGTTACACAGGGAGGGCTCCAAGATACATGCGGACACTTCAGCTTTGGGGTCCAAAGTTCAAATCAAAGAAGAGTTAGCACATTTCTTTTTTATTGTTAGATCTTTTTCTTTAAACAATTTTAAATGGAGGTGACATCAGTTAATAACATTATGTAAGTCTCGGGTGTACAACATTGTAATTTGCTATCTGTGTGCTCACCAGCAGTGTCGCGTCTCCACCCGTCACCATAGTTTGCATGGTTCTCATTGCTCTTTCCTACCGTGAACCACAGGTGCAGCCACGAAGCACCCTCCACCCACACAGCCACAGACTGCACTGGATACAGGGGCACGAGTGGGCAGTCCAGTCGGGAAATGGAAGAGCTGTGCCCGGATCTAACCCACTCAACACTGCCAGGCATGTCTCTCTCTGCAGTTATTGTCTTATCAATGACTTATATCTGTCTCATAAATGCCTTTAAATCCTGGTCTCTTGTGAGGCCTAAAGTCAAGAATTGACATTTCTACAATGTAAATAGGAAACACTACAGAATGAGATGAGGTCGGTTTTATAAAAAAAATTGCTTTCTTGACTTTTAACCCTGCCATCTTGCTGACTATTTAATTCTACTTGCAAGTCTCTCGGGAACCAGCCTGTAATTTCTTCAATGTGACAGGGGGGTTTTAACGCAAACCATCCAACTCTCCAAATAGTGGCTCAGGTGAGCGGTGCCACGTCACTAAGTGAACCCCAAAGTTACCTGAGGGAGAGGGGACAGGTCTGAGGGAGGGTCCCATGGCTGTGGGCGTGTGCAGCGCCCCTGCCTGTGAACAAATCGGCCGGGCGCTGAGCACTTGGAAAGCCTTTCCCAGGGAAACCACGTTAGTGACAGAGCTGGTCCCCGGCCGGTTCCCAGACGCATACAGAACCTGCGATGTCTTCAAGGTAGCTCTGTGCACCTGCTCATCGCACTGCCATTTTTTAGAAACATCTCCCCTGGATGTCACAGCTGTGGGCTGGCCTCATGAGCCCCCGTACCACGCACACCGAGGCCCAGGGAGGCCGAGGGCTACAGGAGTCCTAGGAGTTGGACCTGGCGAGCAAGGCCCCGGGAGGCCGGCCCATGTGCTGGTTCTTGGTCTGTGGTGCGGAGATGGGATTCCAGGTGGTGGGGAGGGAGGCGGGGGTGTGAGCGGCAGAGGTCGAGCTCTGCTCAGGAGCAGAGAGAGGAGAGGACGGAGGAGATGGGCCGCGGAGGAAAAGAAGTGAGGACCACGACCTCCCTCTTCTGTCTCGCGAATCCCAGCTTTCTGTTCCTTGTCGCAAGCCTCCCTCTCCCTCCCGCCCCCCTCCCCGGCCCTCCATCCCTCAGCTGCTGCCCCAGCCTTGGGCCAACTCCAGGTGGGAGAAGGAGGTGGGAGAGGGGTCACCCAGGCCCTACTGACGCCGCTGGAAGGGAAGACACACCCTCCGTTGCTGGCTCACAGGGGAAGGAAACACTCCAAGGTGCAGGAACCAGGGCTCCCTCCTTCAAAGAGGCCCCGCCCCGGGCAAGCCGCTTCTGGAGGCTTACAGAGAACCTGCCAGGTTGCTCAAGCAGTTAGAGTGTGAGTGCGCGAGTGTGTGTGCAAGTGTCTGAGTGCGCGTGTTTGTGCGCGAGTGTGAGTGTGCATGTGTGTGTTTGCGAGTGTGTGAGTGTAGGTGTGTGTGTGTGAGTGTGTGTTCGCGAGTGTGTGTGAGTGTGCATGTGTGAGTGTATGTGTGTGTGTGTGAGTGTGTGTGTAGGGGGCACAAGTAGCTTCATCACAGTCACCTCACCTAGGTTACCTTAAACCCCAAGCTCCCCTGGCGCCTTCAAAGTGTTCAAATGATAGACACCCACTTGACGCCGACGCACAGGGACGCCCACGCCCAGAGACGCCCACGCCCAGAGACGCCGACGCACAGAGAGGCCCACGCACAGAGACGCCCACGCACAGAGAGGCCCACGCACAGAGACGCCCACGCACAGAGACGCCGACGCACAGAGACGCCCACGCACCGGGACGCCCACGCACCGAGACGCCCACGCACAGAGAGGCCCACGCCCAGAGACGCCGACGCACAGGGACGCCCACGCCCAGAGACGCCCACGCCCAGAGACGCCGACGCACAGAGAGGCCCACGCACAGAGACGCCCACGCACAGAGAGGCCCACGCACAGAGACGCCCACGCACAGAGACGCCGACGCACAGAGACGCCCACGCACCGGGACGCCCACGCACCGAGACGCCCACGCACAGAGAGGCCCACGCCCAGAGACGCCGACGCACAGGGACGCCCACGCCCAGAGACGCCCACGCCCAGAGACGCCGACGCACAGAGAGGCCCACGCACAGAGACGCCCACGCACCGAGACGCCCACGCACCGAGACGCCCACGCACCGAGACGCCCACGCACAGAGAGGCCCACGCACAGAGACGCCCACGCACAGAGACGCCGACGCACAGAGACGCCCACGCACCGGGACGCCCACGCACCGAGAGGCCCACGCACAGAGACGCCCACGCCCAGAGAGGCTGTGGAAGGGACAGGCTCCGGGGACAGGGACTGAGGGACTGCGTCGGCTTCTTTGTTTTCCCTGCGACTTCCCTTCTCTCTTCCTGGGGCTCATTTCCCCAAACCACGAAGGTGTTCAGGATCCGGCTCCTCAGTGAGGAGAGAAGACCCTTGCATTGCACTCGTCTCCGCAGCTGAGCAGACTCCCCTCCCGCGGGCAGGCCCGTGTCACTCGTCGCTCAGAAAACAGTCAAGGTAGGGATGCCCACCAGGCCTCCCACCGAGGCGGTGCCCTCTGTCCTCCCTGCCCCGTGTCCCCTCTTCCCTCCACCTGCTCAGGACAATGGTTTTATTTTCTATCTTTGCTTCGTCCCCTTCCTCCCTGCTCACAGGAAACGGGTGAGGTGCCGCTGGCCTTGGGGGTCGCAGCGGAAGTGGACAGACTGGCCTGCGTTGTCCAGCGCTGCACGGGGCTCGAGCCCATGTGCTTCCAGAGCTGCCGAGAGCAGGGATGTTCGGATGGCGGAGAGCTGCTGAGGCCGCGGGGACGTATTTATAGAACCAGGCCCAGAGAGCAGCACGCTCGGAGCCCTGGAACCTTCCCTCGGTGCGAAGTTTCTAAACATAGAGACGTGTGGCATCTGGTCTGAGACAAGGTACGCTAATTCCCTTTAAATCCACTGAGAATTTTCTAACAAATGCTGACCAGTCTCAGCCCTACTTCCTCTCACCACCTACTGGGTCCTGCCGCTGGTCTCAGTGGTGTGCGGTGGTCCACCGGCAGGGAAACCCGGGAGCAGGCAGGTGAGCCACTTGCAGGTGACGCAGCATCTCTGTGACTGAGCCAGTCAAGGGGAGGAAAGGGGAAGGTGGCTCGCACTTGGCGTTCATGAACACCGTGACGAGTAGGTGATGTCTGTACTGTGGCGTCGCACCTCCACGAGGTAGGGGTCAGAGCGCCCATTTTACAGGTGGAGAAACGAAGGCTCAGGAACTTGCCTAACATTACTCGTAAGTGATGGAGTTACGATGCTAGGAAGGTGGAGGACGGTCGCTCCTGTCTCCAGATTTCAGACGTGCAGTTAACTCATTACCCCCAAAGCTAGTGGGCTTTCAGGCTGTGCTTGGTGACGGCTCCTTTCTCCCATCTTTGGCCCCGAAATGAGAACAATTTGTGCACACAGCTTCCTCTGTCCCAAGTGTGGGACTCCTCTCAGGTAGTTAGGAAATGCCTCACCCCTGCCTGTCCGTCACCCTGCACGAAATGAGGCCGTAAAGGAACGGTGGTGTGTGCTGACACCCTCTCTGTCTCGTGAGAAGGCACGTTGCTCCTTCAGCCCTGTGATATGTGTTCTCTCCTGTGTGAGATGAGGACGTTGGGGGTTGTTGAGGCTGAGTGACTTGCTCAGTGTCCCACAGATAGTGAGAGGCCTGGCTGAGACCCTCGCCTCTGGAGTGTCTGCCCCGGGTCAGTGCTATTGACTTCCTGCCCTGGCAGCCTGTGGGCGTGGTGGTGAGATCAGCGCTGAGTGCTCAGTCTGGTGTGATTTCACCGCTTCTCAATCGACTGCTCCACATCTGATGGCCTGGCCAGTGTGGTGGTAATAGGATTTGAAGGGTAAGGTGGCCCCGGCTCGGCCCAGCCCATTTGTCCCTCCCCCAGCACACGAAGCCTTCCAGCCTATTTTTTAAATATGGATTTCAGAGAGGAAGGGAGAGAGAGGTAGAAACATCAATGATGAGAGAGAATCATCGATCGGCTGCCTCCTGCACGCCCCCCACTCGGGATCGAGCATGTGCCCTTGACTGGAATCGAACCCGGGACCCTTTAGTCTGCAGGCCGACACTCTATCCACTGAGCCAAACTGTCTAGGTCAGTGATGGCGAACCTATGACACGCGTGTCAGAGGTGACATGCGAACTCATTTTTTTTGGTTGATTTTTCTTTGTTAAATGGCATTTAAATATATAAAATAAATATAAAAAATGTAAGTCTTTGTTTTACTATGATTGCAAATATCAAAAAATTTCTATATGTGACACAGCACCAGAGTTAAGTTAGGGTTTTTCAAAATGCTGACACACCGAGCTCAAAAGGTTCGCCATCACTGCTGTAGGTCCCAGCCTAGTGTTTGAACATGGAGCTGGGTGGCCAGGGTGCTGGGTGGGTGGCCTGCCCCTCTCTGACCTCTGGAGGCCGAACCACTGACTGGGCCCTTCTCCTGGGAAGTCAGAGCAGGAGGCCAGGGTGGCAGGACCAGCCATGAGAAGAGGAACAGTGTTGTCTGAGAAGGTTCCACTCTCTGACGACTTAAACTCCTCTCATCCTTAAGGACCTGTCTGAGGCCTCCCCTTCTGGGAAACCCATTTCTCTTTCCCTCTCCCTTCCAGAGCACGTGTTGTGTGCTCTACACACTCTGGAACTCCATTGGATGAGCTTCAGAGAACACAGTCCAACTCCTGGCCAACTGAGGAAATCCTTCTGGTCACCCCTACAGTGTTTTCTTCTGCTTGGCTGCTTACCTCTCAGGCCCGTTCCTTGATAAGTCAGCACTAGGCATTCAAACATTCCTCCTCTTTCTGACCAGAACTGTGCCTCTGTAACTGCCTGTCTGAGACCCACCCTCTGGACTTGGCCCATGGCAACCTCCAGATCTTTGAAGAGACCTCTCAGGGCCCCAACAAAACCAGGGGAACCTCAGCAAAACCCAGGAAATGTGTTTACTAGAGGCTGTGCCTTCAGAAGGCTATTTACAGTTCCATTGGGGTGTATCGGTTTGAGGTTTAAATGGCATCATTTTAGCAGCAACTCATAGAATATTCAGATCATCTCATTAGCATTGAAAACGATGACCAAGTCTCATTAAAAACAAAATCAACCTTAGAAATATACAAATTATCCAACTGTAGATTTTAAAACCCCTTTCTTGCTAACATTACATGTGCAGGGCTGGAAGCTTGATGTTAGAGGATGGGGCGTGCCATCCACCTCTCCCTCCCACTCAGGCTACCGTCTAAACCAGTGGTCGGCAAACTCATTAGTCAACAGAGCCAAATATCAACAGTACAACGATTGAAATTTCTTTTGAGAGCCAAATTTTTTAAACTTAAACTATATAGGTAGGTACATTGTTATTAACTTAATTAGGGTGCTCCTAAGCTGGCCTTTGCTAAAAATGTCCTCAATCTGATTGAGGTACATTCGCTGAAGTCAACCCCTTCCAACTCTCCCATCCACACTTGTCTTGTATACTTGTTTCGTCTCTCTCCTTTCCGAAAACTGACTTCTGCGCATGGGCCACGAGGTTTCAATCGCACTGTACGTGCGCACCCGCACGTGGTATTTTGTGGAAGAGCCACACTCAAGGGGCCAAAGAGCCGCATGTGGCTTGCGAGCGGCGGTTTGCCGACCACTGGTCTAAACAAAGACCCTGTGCAGGTCAGGCAGGACTGATGCATGTCAGGACTGGTAGGAGACATGCATCTTGGCTTTCCAGGGAGATGCTGGTATGAGAGAAACTGGACAGGAGGGAGTGGGAATGGGCAGAGGGGGTTGTGGAGGCTCGCTGCTGCTTCTGTGTGCAGCCTACAGTGAACCCTTAGCCACAGGCAGAGGAGTTACCATCCTGTGTAATGAATGGGGGACAGAGGCTCAGCAAGATTAAGGCACAGGATACAGCAGGTCCAAACCACACTCCTTCCACTGTGGCCCTTGCTTGCTCATTCCAGTTTTATCCAATGTGTGGAAATCTCAGGTCACTAGGTGGTCCCCAGGCCCAGACAACGCCTCTTGCCCCTCCCACCTTCACTCCACCCAGGGCCAGGCTGGAGAACCAGAGGCCCTTGGCAAGGGTGCTGAGCTGAGCTGGCCTGGTTCCCAGTGTGTGACCCCCTGGGATGCAGAGGGAGGAGCAAGGATTCAGTGCCTCACTTACCTGCTGCTCTGAGGCTAGAGACCTGCCCCCTCTCCCAGAGGCTCAGTGCCTGGTGCCTCTGGAGCTGGGAGAACATGTCCCTGTCCCTTCACCCTGCCTGGACTGGTGATCAAGGTGTCCTTTCAATTTAGCAAAGAAAGGGTGATGGCGGCCCCCATCTACTGGTCAGGGAGACGCTTTAAAGAAAGGTACTGGGTGTAGTGGCATCTTTCCTCTCATTAAGAATCGTGATAGCCTGACTGGCATGGCTCAGTAGTTGAGCATCCACCTATGAACCAGGAGGTCACAGTTCGATTCCTGGTCAGGGTACATGCCTGGGTTGTAGGCTCGATCCCCAGTAAGGGACAATGCAGGAGGTGGCCAATCAATGATTCTCTCCCATCATTAATGTTTCTATCTCTCCCTCTAGCTTCCTCTCTGAAAAAAAATGAAGTCATGGTAATTTTAGCAGCAGATTTTACTGGGGCCCCACTGTCACTCAGCAGAGTCTCTCAGCCTCGCCCTGACCTGGGGCTGGCTACCCCTGTGCCTGCCCGTGCGCTTGGCTTGTTCACTTGAGTCCAATCGTGCAGGAGAGTGGCTGGGGTGACCTGGAGTTGTGACCTGCTGTGCAGATTCAACTGGCAGCTCCATGGTCCTGCATGTGGGGTTTCTGTTGTCATTTCTGTCCTCAGATGTCACTCCCTGCCCACTTCTAGCTTTAAATAGATTCCCCCCTTAACCCTTGCAACAACTTTTATTCCCATTTTACAAATGAGGACACAGAGGCATAGAGTTTCAAGAAAGTACAGGGTCAGAATTCAAATCACAGCGTGTCAAATTTCAGGGCTAGAGACCCAAACACAGCCCTATTTAGCAGTTATAGTCCATGGCAACACGTGTTTGGTGAAGGAATAATGGGACACACGAATGAACCCGTGAGTGAGTTAGCAACAGGCACAGAAGCCATCCTCTAGGGCTGCTGTCTCCCTGAAGGGCGGTCACATGGGTGGGAGGTGATTGCAGAGTTGAGTTAGGAATGGAGAGTGGCCTGCTCTGGCTTGAGCATATTAAGAAAAGGCCCCGAATTTGTGAGAGGGAGATAGACCTTGAAGGTGGCGTTGCTTCAGGCACCTGCTCCATCCTGGGCTCTGGTGTATGAGCTTTCTGAGAGCAGGGCCTGTGTTGTGGTCTCACTTTTTCACCCGATTCCTGGGAAAAGTGGGTGTTAAATGGATGCCCACGCAATTCACTCATGAAATCTGAGTTCGTTCATTGTTCATGGGAGGCCAGGCCTCAGTTTCACAGTCTGCCTTTGGGGAGGCTCTAGCTGCCAGCACGCCCTGCCCCTCCCCCTCTACCCACCGCCCTCCTCCTCTTCCTCCTCCTCCTCCTCCTCTTCCTCCTCCTCTTCCTCCTCCTCTTCCTCTTCCTCCTCCTCTTCCTCCTCCTCTTCCTCCTCCTCTTCCTCTTCCTCCTCTTCCTCCTCTTCCTCCTCCTCCTCGCAGAGAAACAAGGTGGGTCCTGGCTCTGAGGGGAACTTCTGTCCACGTAAAATTCCGCTGTTAGACTCAAGTCTCTGAAAACCTTCCAGGGATGACATTCTGGAGTGGAGGGTGCAGCCAGGGTGGGGTTTGCCTCCCCCCTCCCCCCCTGGTTCCCTGGGACACCCAGAAAGCCACTGAGACCCTGTCCCGTGCCCCTGTCTCCAGCAGGTGACTGTTAGCACAGCTGGCAGAGTGAGCTGCTTTTTCTGCCCAGACAGCAGGCACTGGAAATTATTCAGGAATAACAAACAAGCCAGAAACATTTGCATACGGAATCACGCAGAACAATACTTGTTATTTAAACCATCTCTGGTTGGCAACTAGAAGCAAAAAGCAGCTGCGATAGATCTGCAATGCAAATCAGCCTGATTTGGAGCTGAGCCCCAGCTGGTTTGGGGGTGGGGGGCGCTTCTAGAGCCAGAGAGGGAAGGAGTGTCTTGTCTCCAACCCCCCAGGACCCCTCTCCTGTTCTCCCACATTTTCCCATTCTCTCCTTCCCTCCCTCCCTCAGCGATTAATGGAAACAATTTGTCTTGTAATGTGACTTTAGCTTATGAATTCTTTGTCTCACTCTAATCCTTTAAATTATCCGTATAATAAAATATGTATCCAGTGATTTCAAGTCATAATTTGATCTAGGGAAAGTTGGGGCCAGGGGGAGGTAGGTGAGCTGAAGGGAGCCTTCTCATAATTTGTACCTCTTCATTTGCAATCCATTTATCTATCTATCTATCTATCTATCTATCATCTATCTATCTTAATGATCTTCCTCTTGCCTCCTCTCCCCTCTGCCCAAAGCACTTCCTTCCTGTGCCTGGGCTCCGGCCTGAGCAGGGCATTGCAGGGAGGAGGCAGGTGAGGTGGCCTCCCTCTTAGCAGCAGCAGCAAGGGTTGCAGTTCAGGGAACTAGGCCTTGACTGCCTCCGTCTCTGAGATGTAAACCCCAGGTCTGCCATCATCTGCCCTTGAGCATTAAGGGGGTGACATTTCAGTTCACTGGCCTGGGTGGGTGGTGCCCCTCATCTGCATACCATCAAATGACAACTCCCTGCAAAACACCAGCCAGTCCTTCTAGGGCAGTGATGGCGAACCTGTGACACGCGTCAGTGGTGACACGCGAACTCATTTTTTTGGTTGATTTTTCTTTGTTAAATGGCATTTAAATATATAAAATAAATATCAAAAATATAAGTCTTTGTTTTACTATGGTTGCAAATATCAAAAAATTTCTATATGTGATACAGCACCAGAGTTAAGTTAGGGTTTTTTAAAATGCTGACACACCGAGCTCAAAAGGTTCGCCATCACTGTTCTAGGGAGTCTGCACAAACTTACCACCATTTCCCCCAAACCATTTAAGGGTAACCTTTCCTACTGTCCATCCTGAGACTGGTTCCTCTGGAGCTGCAAACCCCAGTGGGCCATGCACTCAGCCCACCTTCCCCAAAGCCTCCTCCCCCCCCGCCCCGCCAGTTCCCCATGGGAGTCCTGAAGGATCCTCCTCTTGGCCAGTGTATAATTGTGCATCTTGAAGCTTGCACACAGCCCTGAGCCTGTACGTGACACAGAATCTGCACACGGCACTGAATCTGCACATGGGACAGAGACTGCACACAGCACTGAATCTGCAGGAGACCCTGGGACTGTACACAGGTACTGAGACATCACAGGGTACTGACCAGGGGATCATCTGGATCATGGGCCTTCTGTTGTGCTTGCCTGGAGTGTGTGTATGTGTGTGTGGAGGGGGGCGTTTATAATTTCCACAACAGCACCATAGGATACTTGGTCCAGTCCTCATACCATTCTAGTTTGCATATTGTGTGCTATTCCCCAAAGGAGCCTTACCTGTGCTCCTAGGACAGGGCACACACCCTCGTCCACCATGCAGGCAGTACCTGGGTGAACACTGACCGCTTGGTGTGCCGGGCATCTTCCTCAATCTCCTCCAACGATTATTCTATCCCAACCAACACCGTCTTCACCTGACCCCACCTTTAATGTGTTGACTAAATGTCCAAAACTGTAGGGAATTTTTGTAAAAATTTGAGTCAAACAGAGGCTATACCTGGAAGCAAGATCTTAACAAACTGAGAAAACTGCTCCTAGAATAACAATTTTGCAGTTTCTTTTATGCATTTGAGATTCAGGAGAGAACACAAGGAAGATTCCATAAGGGTGGCTGAGGAAGCGAGGGGGCGTTTGGGTTACAGGGTACTCTCGGGGGGGGGGGGGGGGGTGATCACGCTCTAGAGAAGGGGTCTGAAAGGGGGCATTGCAAAGAGGCATTCATCCAGATGCGCAGAAACAATGGGCAGAGCTTGCTTTTGGCCAAGGTAACCTTTCAGTAAAGAAGTTGTAGGCCTGTGGCATGGCTGCCCACACTGATCTCCGAGTGAGGAATTTATGATCAGATCACTGAGGTTACTTTCCGTAGAGCCCCTTTATCATCCACAAATGTAAACCCGTGTGTCACAGGAAGACGACCCCCAGCTTCCTGCTCAGCGGAGCCCATGAATGAGATGCCAGGGAGGCCCAGGAGCCTGGCACTTGCTGGGGAAGAGCCGCTGAGGGAAGGAGGGAGCAGGGTGTGGCCTTCCAGGGGCAGTAGGGGTCTCTGAGCAGATGAGCAGCAGGGACTCTGTGGCCACGTAGGGAGGTGAGGCCAGGACTGGCAGTGAGGCCCTCACACTTTTATCCAGCGTGACTGTGTAGCTCATTTGGAGGCAAAACCTGCCCTGAGCTGAGGCTATTTATAATCTTTTATTTATTTCATTATGCGAGAATATTCATGGTTCTCCCTGAAGGTGGATTCATGTGCCTGGTGCAGAGAGCTGGCCTGGACCTGGCAGGGCTGTTGCACACCAGGGGGGTAAGCGGCGTCCTGTTGCCTCCCTAACATCTGAAAACCTTCTGAATTCTGGGGTTCAGGATAAGGCGCTGTGTATGAAGGGGTGGCATCAGACACAGGAGGGCAGGGACAGACAGGCAGAAGTTGGGATGGAGGTCTGGGTAGACCAAGGAATAGGAGCTTGGGTGGCATGTTGGGCACGAGGGAGGCTCAGTAGAATGACTGGAGAGTGGGTGCAGGAGCTCTTTTCTAGGAATGGTGATGAGTTTTGAGTTAGACATTTTCCTTTTGGAAATTTAATTTAGAAGGAAAGCCTGACTGTGTGGTCTTCCCTGGGAAAACGGGCTGAGGCCACAGCAGTAGAGGTGCCAGGGGGAGCTGCTGGGGTCCTGCATGTGGAAAGACCGATGGCTCAGGGTAGTGGGTTTGTGTCTGGGTGCCCAGGGCTGCTGCAGCCTCTCCTTGGCTTCTGGATGTGAGGGGCTGCCCCCTGTGTGGGGCTGCAAGGAAATCCTGTCAGTAGGGCAGGACGGCATAGCCCCAGGCCCTCTGCTAGGGACTCTGCACAGCTCTCTGGGGGTTGGGCCTGGGCTCAGTGGATCCCACCTTGAAAAATGGCTTCAGGCAGCATCCTTTCCAGAACCAGGATTGCATCCTTCCCAGGACCCCCCTCTCCATCCATCCCACCCCTCACTGTCTAGGCTGAGTTTTCTCACCCTGCAGTCCTAGGAAACCAGCGACAGTGCAGAGGCAGGGAAGCCAGGAATGATGGGAAGCCACATGGCATGGTTGTGATACCCCAGTGCTTGATCTGCTCACAGGAGACGGACACACAGTGCCTTGCTGTCTGAAGTAAAGGCTCCCCCCCCCCCCCCGAAAGAATAGTGGAATTGGGCAAACCTGAGAGTAATATTCAGTCCACCCTCCTCACTTTATTAGGAGAGAAACTGAGGCAGAGTGAGGGAAAGTGGTTCTGGGCCTGACTTCCAGGTTCCTTTTCCCTCATGAGTCCTGCACTCTGGCTCCTCACCAGCCCCGCCACCTTGCCTTCCTCCTCACTCCAGGCTCAAAAAACGTCCTCCATCCTGAGGACTCACACATTTTAAATATTTGGAGACTGTTGTCACTCTGGTTGCTGCTAGCCAGCAATCCAGCATGCATATTTAGAGACTTACCTGCTCCCTCTCCCCTCCTCCCACCCTGTGCTGCCCAGCTGAGCTCAGTTCTCCCACCCCGGGAGCCTGGGCATCTGGAGATGTGTGAGGTGGGAGGGGTGGTTTACAGGGAGCTGAACACGGGGAAGAGCTTCTTGCCCACTCAGAGCAGGACTGGAGTCTATGCCTTCCACCTTTCAGCCTGGACAGTGGCCCTGGGCACCCCAGTCAGTGAGGCCCCCTCACGTCAGTGAGGACGTTGGAGCAGTGCAGCCACTGGATCCAGGGCGATCCTGGGCCAGTTATTCACCACCTGAGCCTCAGTTTTCTGAGTGTCACCCTTTCTTTGCTAAATTGAAAGGACACCTTGATCACCAGTGGGGTGTCCTTTCTTTGCTAAATTGAAAGGACACCTTGATGACCAGTTTTCTCACCAGTCACCACCTTAAAGGGAGAGCAGGACTGGAACCTCCATGGTTACCTGATCTGTTACTGATGGCATCTTCTGACCCCTAAAGTAGGACAGGCCTGACAAGGCAACTTAGGTTGACAGTGGGGACATTATTTAAAAAATAATCGATGAAAAATCCAGAATGCTTAGTTGGGTTGTTCATTGGTGAAAATAGGTATTTAATTATAATTATTAACTAGTAAATGTAAATGCCACCTATTTGGCATGTTTTAGTTTAGTTTACATACTATATTTTCATTGACTTCCCATAAGTATTAAGGTAAGAGTTATTATTGTGGAGTTTCCCATTTTATAGATGAGAAAGCTGAGGTCAGAAAGGTTAAGTGAATTTACCAAGGTGATCTAGTGGGCAGAACCAAGACTCAATCACCCAGTCTTATCTTCTAGCCTAGTTAAGGCTTGCTCCATAGTACCCCATTCTAAAACCAGGAAGATAACTTGTGACCTTACCTACTAAATCCATTCCCTTGTAAAGATTTTATGCCTTCCAGAATTAGAATCAGATGGACAAATACACTGTACTATATTCATGCAATGGACACTACATATCAGTACAAATCAATAAGTTAGAGCTGTGATATTCAACCTTTTCATCTCATGGCACACATAAACTAATTGCTAACAGTCTGTGGCACACCTTGACGATCTGACAAAAAAAATAGGTATAATTTTGGTTGACTTACAAAAGTAATAATAGTAATTACCTACTCTTTTTATTTCAAAGTGACATTTTAAAAACCATGTGCCTATACTTGTATATAAGGATTTCTGGTACCAAGAATTAAACAATCAGACACAACCTTATTATGAGATGTGACCAATAAGATGCAACTCTATTATATGACCTGTATTTATGGTTCAAGACAGGGCATTCATATGGGATGGCTATTGTGTTGGCTGTTGTCATCTTTTTTTTTTTTTACAATCTAAGGGAAAAGAGGTCAGTGCTCCTGACTAGTCAGGTACTGCGGGTTTTAAAATCCTTGCGGCACACTAGTTGAAAATCGCTGAGCTAGAGCTATATATATCAACGTGGGATTGAGGGAACATATGTTGAGAGAGAAGTGAGTTGCAGAATAATATACATATATGATACCAGTATATGTTTAAAAGGATCAGAATCATGTTTTAAAAGTAATAGTGTGTGCTCACCACACAACTCAGCAATTGCAGTCTTAGCTACTCCCAGCAGCAGAACAAAAACTTAAGTTTACACAAAAGTGCTACACAAATGTTCAGAGCAGCTTTATTTGTAATAGCCCCAAACTGGAAACAACCCAGGTGTCCTCCAGTTAAATATACCCTGATGCATCCAGACCATTGAACACTAGTCAGCAATAACAAGGAACAATCGATAGATGCAACAAGCCGAATGCATTTCAAGGGTGTTCTATTTAGTGGGGTTGAGGATTAAAGCCACCCTTTAATGCTTATATGCCATGATTCCACCCACATAACTTGAAATGGCAAAACAATAGAAATGGAGAACAGATTAGTGGTTACCAGGGGCTGTGGCTGTGGCTGGGAAAGGGGTCCTTGTGATGGAACTATCTGCTCTGTGTCTGACATTGGTGTGGTCCCCCGAATCTTCATGAGGTAGACTTGCACAGAACTAAACACTCACACTCGTGCTCACGCACAGGAATGCTTGTAAACCTGGTGAAATCTGCGTAAGGCCAGTGGGTTGTCTCAGCATCACTCTTCTGGTTGTGATCATTGCATTACGGTTTTGCAACATGGAAGAAACTGGGTGAAGGGTATTCAGACTCTATTATTTCTTAAGTACTGTGTGTAAACCTGCAGGTATCTCAAGATAAAAACTTAAAAAAAAAATAAACCTAGAGAGATAGGAAAGATCCAGTTTAGCATGGTGGTAACAACTGGGGTGGGAAACAAGAAGAGAATGGTGTTGACTTATGCTGGTAGTTTTCAGCACATTCTATACTTCTTTCCTAAGTTGGGTGGTAGATACATGGCTGCTATGATCTTTGGTATTTGTTTGCCAAGTCTGAATTACTGGTATTCCATAGTTAAAGTAACAAAAATGACCCAAACCCTCTGTTTTGAGAAGGAGAACTAGAGCAGAGTAACAAGGATCAGTGGTGAGTGTGCTGCGTCTTGTGTCTGCGTCCAGCCTTTTTGAGTGAAAAGCTGCCGTCTTTGGCTACTTGGCATAGAGTTTGAAGAAGGCCTGGATCTCGGTGACATGACAATGGTGGCTCTGCACAGTCCATCCCTGTCGACCACGGCATTGTTCCAGCCACTGGAGGAAGGTCTTAAACAGGTGATGTTATTTTAAGCAGCATAAACCAGGGCCTGTGCTCTGTCTGGCCAGCATCCCAGAGGGCTCTTGCAGCTAAACTCGGTCTCCCCAGCTGAAGCTGGACAGTGGGCAGGGAGGATGAGAGGGGGAGAGGGGGAGGCCTGGAGGGCATGGACTGTGCCTGGCTGGGGATTGTTGGCAATCAGTGAGGACAGCTGAGCAAAAGCCCAGGGAAGCAATGGAGTGTTTCCCAGGAGCTCTGTGTTTTGTTTGGAAATTGCAAGGATTTGGTGTCTGTCAAGTGTCATTAGTGTTGGGGACCTGGGCTGGCCTTGAGAGCCAGGCTCTGTCCCTGCTCTGCAGGCTGACCTGATAAGTGACTGGGGGATTGTGACTCAACAACACTTACATCGAAATAGCAGCAGCCACTGTCTCCAGGATTTCTTGCTCCAGCTTTGCTGAGAATAAAATACTCACGATCCCCCAATGTCCTTTCTGTACCTGGTGGCCACTGTAGCCCAACCAGGTGCCCAAGTACCCAGGCCAGAGCCCAGGCCCAGGGCAGGCAGCATACTTTGTCTCTGAAGTCAGCCACTGGCTCTAAAATGGGAAGAGACTAAAGATTTAGGTCAGCCTTCAGAGAGGATGGAGAGGAAGCAGACTGCCCTTAGTTTGGCCACACTGCCTTTTTGGCTGGTTGTATCTCACAGGCTCTGCAACAATGGGGAGGTTTAAGGCTGGAGAAGAGCAGGTGAAAGAACAGAAGGGTCAGCTGAGGGTCAGAGTGCTGGAGTGGTTTGCATCTGTCCTGAGTGAAGGGGCTGGCCCTCAGCAGCCTCCCACGTGTGGTGTGTGGTGGTGTGGGAGGGACAACACAGCTCACATCCAGGAGGGCCATGCACCTGGTTCCTATGAGGACAGGGGAGAGGGGCTCACATCCAGGAGGGCCATGCACCAGGTGCCTATGGGGACGGGGCTCAAGGAGCTGGGTATTGTACACCCTGCATGATTGTATATGAGTGGGCTTGAGCACGTGCAAAAGCAGTCATCTCGAGCAAATGTCTGGAAAGTAGCTGATCTGCATTAGGTACCGTGGGAAAGTTTTCCAGATGGGATGAGACCTCGCAGCAGTTTTGCAGGTGAGACTTTTGCCTGCTGCATAGATGCTACAGGGAGATGCCAGTGTCTGCTTCCCACTGCAGAGCCCATGACTGTCATTCACCCATTACATCTGACCAGTGGTAAGGTGGTGGAAGACAGGAAGGGCAAGCTTTCACCACCTGTCACCTGCAGCTTAGGAAGGTCAGGGCTCCTTATAGATCTGCTACCCACAGGCAGCCTTCCTCTTTGTCCTGGACTATTGTAAAAGCTGGCAAGAAACTGGCCAGAGTGCCCTCACATCAGAGGATCCCTGTACCTGTTAGAGGTTCCATGCACGGGATGGAGGGGGTGGCAGGACAGGGGGGATGAGGGAAGGGCCGGGTGGGGGGGGAGTGGGAGAGGTAATGGGGGGAGGAGACTCCAAGAAGCAAATAGGGGTTTTCTTCTGCAGAGCAGGTCCCTGGGCTGCTGCTTGCTCTCACACTTGTCTTCTGGATAATGGTACCCCAAGTGTTGACTTCCGGGCACTATTTGGAAAGCTGGACGTGATTGGGAACAGGCCATAGACTCGCAGCACGCACGCGTTATGCACTGTTGGCGATTCCCAGTGGGCTCACCCACTCCCTCCTTAGACCTCCAGGGTCTATTCTCCAGCCCAGATGGCTCCCTCCCTGGTTCTCAAGGAACCCAGGTCCTTTCTACCTGCCCTTTGGACAATCCTGTATTTCCGAAAGTCCCCAGCCTTCTCAGGTTCCAGCAATAACTCCTCAGCACCTTTCTCCCCACAAGCTAACACCATCCTCACACTTCCTCTCTCCTGTTAGCTGCTTTCACACTTCAGGCTGGTGGGCTCCTCTTGTCCCACACCCACATCCTCTTAGCTTACAGAATCCTGGGATGTCTGTTTCCATCATTATGTTTCCTGTGGGCTAACTCCTCCATCATTCTGCACGTTGTTCCCACACCCATAGGACAGGGCTCTCAGTAACAGGTAGTTCTTTCAAAGAGGTAGAACACATTTGCATGCCTGTGAGCTGGGGAGGGACAGAGGAAGGGAGTAGGAAAGATTTCTACTTCACAGCATTGCTTGCCAAAGCGTTAAGTTATTTGACTCCAGATAACACGGTAATTAATAATGTAATAGGATGCAATCTATAGGCACTCATGCCTGAAGGCCTCCGGTCCCAAGGCCCTTGGTAAAAGGCAAAATTGAAAGCATCTATAATCTCAAAGAGGATGGCATGATCAGAGCTCACCGAGGCTGGAGGTACCTGGGGCTCCTGGGCTCCCCACTCAATGGGCATCAGCCCAGGCTCTCAGTTCCCAAGAGAGTCCCAGCCCCAATATATAGACTCAGGAGGTGGGAAGTCTGTCATAGGCACTTGACTGCCAACCTCCCCTCAGCAGGCTCACAGCCGACCTGAGAGCAGCCTTCCATTCGGTATTGCTCCTCTAGGATGTGGAGGCACAGGAACGTCAGAGGCATCTGCTGGCATCCCAGCCCGACCATTTAATCGTGGTTGACCTTGAATGCCTCTCTGCACTTCACAGGGTTGTTTGAGGGTGAATGAGAACAGCTGCAAAGCCCTGTTGAGCTTATAGAGTGCTCATTTGCATGCGTTATTTCCTGTCTTGAACAACTTTCTGAGGTTTCACAGCAGGGACTACCTGCCCAGTATCTGTTCTCACCTGCTTCCTCAGCACCAGGTTATAGTAAATGCTACCTTGGTTACTCATTCATATAGTTTAGTGCACATGTTTGATGATTTCTGTAGAATAGATTTCTAGACGTGTATAACTATGAATCTAATAACATGGGTATTAAATTTTTTTAAGTACTACCAAATCATAACCCAAACAGATTTTGCCAAATGACATGTTCACTAACAGGGTCCAAAGAATAGTCTTTTGTACACTCTTGCCAGTGTCAGGTATTCCCAATTTTCTAAATTTTTATTTTTCTAGTGGGTGAAAAATAACACCTCGTTGTTTTAAATTGAATTTCCATGATTACAAGGTTGAGCATCTTTTAAATATATTTTTCTTCTACAAAATCTCATTCATATCTCCTCCCTTTTCTTCCATTGGGTCTTGGATTTTCTCTATTGATGTGTAGTAACTATGTTCTAGATATTGATTTATTTTCCCTGTTGATCATATTGCAAGCATTTCCCTCTGGTCTTTCTTCCTTGCTTGCTTCTTTCTTTAACTTTGTGATGTCTTTTGACGTATAGATGTTTTAAATTTCTATGTAAGCATTGCCTCTCTTGAATTTTCAAATGACCAAATGTTCCAAACTTATACAAAATATAAAGAATAATATATAATCTACTCACTACTAGCTTTATAAAACCTTAACATTTTGCCACGTTTAAATATTCCCACCACCTTATAATTTTTATTTGGAGTTTTAGTTTTCTTTTAGAAAACAGAAAATAATGTTTATTTTTACAGTAAATTTGCAATTGTGTTACTGACATGTGCTATATAGTTCCATGCTGACCATCACCCCTTGTGGTCCATATCTTCCCTCAGGATTTACTTTATTTGTAAATGCAGTACTTTATGATAGTGCTTTTAGTGAGAGCCTGTGTATGTTAAATTCCTCTAGTATTTTTATGGCTAAAAATGTCTTTATTTTGCTTGCACCTTAAATAATAGCTGCAGCAATGACTGCAAGTTCCTTCCCACATCCCAGCCCTCCTCCTCCCTTAGACACAGAACTGGAGCACGGGTTTATTTAGGGCAGCTGTGTGCTCAGCAGAAAGACTACATTTTTCTAGACTCTCGGAGCCATGAGTGGCCAAATAGATGTAATCAGAAAGCACTGAGTGGGAGGACTCCTCCTAAAAGGGGCTGATTTAGTGAAGAGGGGCACACTCTCACCCTTGTCCCTCTTTCATGGGACATAGGAGCCTTCCTGAGACAATAAGGAGAGAAGCCGCAGCTAAGGAAGCTGAGCAGAAGCAAGGGGAGTGGGCCCTCAGGCCTTGTAAGGCCCTGTCCCCTTCCTGGGCTGCTGCATTCTCACCTCTGATGTGAGAGGAGGAAGCCTTTAATTTGTTTACATCTTTGTTCTTAGGTCTTGGATGCTAATAGCAAAATTCAATTCCAGGTTGACATTTATTTTTCTTTCTCCCTCTGAGGGTGATGTTCTATTGTTCTTGGCATCTGTCATGGTTGCCGAGGAGTCTGCTGTTAGTCTAATTGCTCTGTCTTCTTAGCTGGTAATTTTAAAGTTTTCCCGTGATCCTTCTTATTCCTTAATGTGTCTGTGAGTGGACTTATTTTTATTTATTTTTGCTAGATACCTAGCATGTATTTTCCATTTAATGACTCATGTCTTTATCCAATTTTGGAAAGATTTCAGCAATTACCTCTTCAAATATTGATTTTCTGCCATTCCTTCCATTCTCTTTTTCTGTGGAATTAGATGAATGTTAAACTCTCCCTCTCAATTTTTCCTTTTTGTCTCTGAACTGCATTACATATATCATGTGTGTGTACAGGGAGATGGAGGGTGGTTCTGGGTGAACTTCTTGGTTTCATCTTCCAGATTATACAAATTTTTTTAACAGTGTCCTGAGTTTTTATAAACTACTACATTTGTAAAAATCAATGACATTTTCCTTTAATTTCTAGGATTTCTAATGGGTTCTCTTTTTTATTCTTATTGCTGCCTAGTTAAATAATTTCTCATTTCTTTCAATATGAAAGTTATGGCTTCATTTTTCTCTAAGAACATACTGAAGGTGCTGTCCTTTCTAGGCTCTCCTGCTGTCCTTTCTCAGGACAGTATCTTCTCTATGTCACCAAGCTCATCATCCGTAAGTCCACCCAGTTATTAGAGCAGTGTTATGTCTTATACGCAGGTCAAGATAGATGTTGTGAAGTTGTGATTTACAAAAGAAAGAGAAGGGGCAGTTCCTGACCCCAAAGAGCTTATAATCTACTAGAGGCCCGATGCATGAAGATTCATGCAAGAATGGGCCTTCCTTCCCCTGGCTGCTGGCACCGCCTTTGCTCTGGCCAGAGCCGCCTTTCTGCCTTCCCAGGCTGCCCAAAGGCCTGGAGCGGCTGGGGCGATGTAAGTGTCCCACCCCACCCCTGGCTGCTTGGCGTCTGCATATGCAAATTAACCGTCCATCTTTGTTGGGTTAATTTGCATACCCACCCTGATTGGCTGGTGGGCATCACAAAGGTACAGTCAATTTGCATCTTTCTCTTTTATTAGTGTAGATTCTGAAGTTGGAACAAACACAAGAAAAAAAGATGGAAGGAAATTTTCAAACCAGAAGCAAGAGTCAGTTCCAACCAATCAGACGGATGTGGATATGAGGAAAGCAGTGAATTGAGGGGGAGTTCCATTGTGAGCCCCTTGATGATCTCTGTTAATTCTCGGTACAGTTTTATGAGGCAGGATTTATCATCATTTTATAGAGGAGGAAATTGAGACTCAGAATGATTAAATGTCTTGCCATATGTCACCCAAGTAATGAATAGTTCTGACCCCACACTCTTTTCACAAATCCATGCTGGTTAGTGCTGGGAAATGTTGGAAAGGGAGGTCAAATAATAGTGGTCCCATTTTAAGACCTTAAAATGCAAAGTTAGAAAAGTGCCACAGAAATTTTATTTTAAAAGGACTCCCCTGCAACATTTTCCATTAGTTTTTCCTGTACTTTGCTAGAGACAGACCTTGGGTGAATCAAAAGGTATTGACCAAGGTTCTTAGCAGAAAAGAGAAGGAATTCAGAACCATGGCTATTGATGTTTTTGTTAGTTTGTTTTTATGTCTACACCCTGGCTTCTTTGACTTTTTCTGGAGGGCTTATAGTAATTTGAATCACCACACGAAATGCTGTTATGAAATAAACTATGGTTGAGGTTTGATGAATTCCCTTGGAAAGTGAGGTATTATGCTCAGAGATGGCTGGGTGCTGTAAAATTTTATGTCCCCGAGTTCGGAATGATGGTTTCCTCAGAGTGGCAGAGATGCCAGTAACTTAGCTCTGTCTCCTGAAATGTGTGGCAATGAAGTTTATGGCACTGCACACCATCAACCTGGATGCAATGCCATCTCTCTTCTGGAACCTTCTCAGCTTCTTCCACATAATCTGGGGACACAAGACAGGCCATATTTGCTACAAGCATAGCTTGCAAGCTGCCTGAAGCAAGATGGAAATTTCTCTCTGCTGCCAATGTAGAAAACAACAATATTTATGTGACGTTACTGTGAGCATGAATGGAGGGAAATGGTTCATTGTGCTGCAAACAAGTAGGGAAACCTAGCTAACAACTGAGTTTGTGGGCCTGAGCTGAAAGTGTAGGAGAAATTGGAGGCAGAAGAATGTGTTCCTCTGAGCCTGCCCCTCCTTCAAAAATGCCTTGAGAAAAGCAAGAGAGAGAATTGAGCCAAGAGAGTGCAGACTTTAAATTATCCACATGACTACTTCCCGGTGTTAGCAAGTATAATGGGGAGATAGGACTGACTGTAATCTCCCTTCATGATAGAACCTGTGTTTGTGTTTCCTTTATTACTTCCATTTCCATGCATTCACTTTCTTATCCATGCATTTATTCTGTAAGTGTTCATGGGGTGCCTACGAGGTATTAGGCAGGTGACCGAGGCCAGGGATACAATGATGAATAAACACTAGTACGGTCCCCACCCTGATGGAGCTCATAGTTCAGGGGAGAGGCAGATATTAATCAGTCAGAAACCACTGTGGAATTACTATCAACGAGTTCCTGGGATTCTGACTGTCTAGTCTACGTGTCAGGTGCTGTCAGGAGCTGAGAATATAGCAGTGAACTGGGCAGAATCCTGCCCTTGCAATGCTTAGGACCTAGTACAGGAGACGAAACACAGATACTTTCAAAATAAACCGATAATGCAACTTCAGATATTAACAAGTGCTATGATAAAAATAAAGCAGGTAAGTGGTTAGAGTGTGACAGGACATCCAGTTTATGTGTGGGCCCTGTGGAAGAGATGATTCTTGAGCAGGGAACTGGAAGATCTGAGAGAGGATCTGGGGAAAGACATTCCAGGTAAGAGAACAGCATATGCAAAGGTCCTGAGGCTGGGAGGACCTTGGCTATGTGTGGAAACAGACTGTAGGTGTCCAACAGTGGTGGGAACGAGGTCAGCAGGAGGCTATAGCAGGAGCCCAGAGGGGCCTGGACCAGGTTGTTGGTGGTGGAGGAGGTGAGATGGTGTGGGTGATGGAATGCCCTCTATCATGAGGATTTGGCCTGTCAGGGAGCTCAGGGCAGACTTTTCTGAGGAGGTAACATGTGCACTGAGATCTGAAGGCTGAGTAGGGTAATGAGGTAAAGGTGGAAGGGCAGAATATTCCAGCCCATAAATGAGCAGACTCTGTGGGAGCGCGGGGCTGGTTGGAAGCCGCTGTCAGACGTGTGTGGCTAGGCAAAGATGAGGGCGAGGTGAAGCTGGGAAGATGCACAGTCCAGACCTTGTGGGGCTCTGTGAGCTGTGCGGAGGACCTGGGCTCTGTGATGAGGGCTGTGGAGAGCTGTGAGCAGGTTTCAGGAGGGGTGGTCTAGTCTTGGAATGCACATTGAGGAAGCTCCATTTTCTGATTGACATTCACCTCTGAGGGAGTGTCTCCTATCCCATTCTACAGACAAGAGAACTGAGTCTCAGAGAGTTGATGGCACGTGGCCAGGCACACGGCCATGCCTGACTCTGAAGTCTGGAGACATGGCCCTTTGTACCTGGCCACCTTTGCTGCACTTGGCCCTTCTCCCCCACCCTTAGCCAGAGCACTCAGTAGTGACCAATACAGTTGAGGTCATTTCAACATGTTCTTTCTCAGACTGGGGGTCCCTGTGTCCCTTTTTCCATCTTTCCAGGGCTTTGACTTCTTTCTCTGAAATGGATAGTTCCAAGGATGCAGGTGTGATCTTCATGTCCTTACCTTAATTCATATTTTTTGAATTCAGCATTGTCTTTTTCATGAAGTCCTGAAGGGGTGACATTGTTACTAATATTCATTTATTTCTGCCAACATCATCCGTCATCCCTCCTTTGCTCCCTCCCTCTGTCCCTCTAACTTTTACTAGACTCTATCAAAGCACCAGGTTTATGGAAATGATCCTTGGCCAGTCTTGGGAAAAAGGTATGAAGGCCAGCTGTCACAGATTCAATTGATAACGGTGTGTGAAGTTGGCCAGATGTTTCCCCAAGGTGGCAAGGGATATGGAGAGAGGCAGGGATGGGGCCTTAAAAGGGGGAAAAGGATGCAGAATGAGCTTCCCAAAGGAACTTGCCACTTTGCCTCAATTCAGTCCAACAGAGACAGAGTAGAGAAAGCCTGGGATAAAAAATGTTCTTGGCCCTGGCCAGGTGGCTCAGGTGGTAGTGTGTCCTACTGTGCACCGAAAGGTTGCCGGTTCAATTCCTGGTCAGAGCCCATGCACATGGCTGATTGATGTTTTTCTCTCTCCCCCTCTCCCTTCCTCTCTCAATAAAAAAATCTTTAAAAAAAATGTTCTTGATCTTTCCAGTTCTCACAGACTGTGATAACAAGATGTGAGCTGAGGAGGTATGAAATTGTCAGCAGCTGTGGAATAAGAGGCCCAGAACTGGAGGCCAGCACTCTGTGGACCACCAAGGGAGTGAGACCCCAAGAACAGCAGACACTGTGGGCTCAGTCTTTCCCACGCCTGGCTTGGCACCAAGGTCTGTGGATCCTACAGGTGAGGAGGGCTGCTTGGATGTTACTGTTTTTGGTGGCTGTGGTCGTGTTTATTTATTTACTGATTTATTTTGCCAATCAGACTCAGCCTTATTGACAGGCCTCAGCCTGCCCCTGGGCCCTCTTGCACCCGCCGACTGCAGTGCACACAGAAATAATTAGTTGCTGGGGTGTTGGGAACAGATGTCGAACTGACATCTTCCCTTTACTATTGTCAAGTTTAGCAGTTTTCCTGCCTCCCTATAAATTACCGACTGCTTGCTGCCTTCCGCTTGCTGTCTCCCTGTCTGCTGGGCTTTCCTCTCCTGTCACGAGCAGAGCCAGTGCCTCGGAGCTGACCTCGTCCTAGAATGGACCTCCCTTCATCCCCATTCCAGCACTTTTCATCTCATTTATTCTTCTTTGATGGGCGTGGAGGAGGAGAGTGCGGCTTGGGTAGACTCTAGTCCCCCTCCTAGGAAAAGCTCTGGCTCTCGCTGATGCTCAGAGACCTGGGCCCCAGGAGCCTTGAGGAGGGGGAGGCCATTCATTGCTTCATATCAGGGCAGTGACTTTGTCTCCTTGGGCATCCTGAGGTTTTTTTGCCGATGCCATCAAAGTCGGGTGCACTTTCACAAGCCATGCTCTGTTCTGAAAAGGACACAGCTTCTGTTCAGAAACCCCTGGAAAAGGCAGGGTGGAGTGTTGGGGGTATGCAGGGAAATGGCGCAGGTGGGGCTGCGGAGTTTATGGAGAACACTCCAGAATACTGAGGTGTGCTGGGCACCGTGCTTTAGAGAAGCTATTTACTGGGGCTGACATCAGGGTGATATTGGGGCTGGTGGAAAATTTGTTTATTCATTCACTCAACTAATATCTGAAGAGTGCGTTTATGTGCCAGGCAGGGTGCTTGGCCTTGGGCGTGCTGGAATGAGTGGCCTGTGGTCCTGCTTTCGAGGTGTCTGTAGCTGGCAGGCTGTGAGTCTGGTGGGCCTTACTAAGAAGGTTGACCTTTTTCATGAAGGCGCTGGGGATCCGCTGAACAATTTTAAGCAGGGGTGTGATATCATCCAATCTCATTTTAGAAAGAGGATGAATTAGGGGTGTGGTACCAAGGACACCAAGATCTCGTTAGAAAACTCCTGTAATTGTCTGGCTGAGAATGACCAGGGCCCCTCAGAGGCTGAGGGGTAGGTAAGGAGGGAAAAGATGTTTTGGAGGTACAGTCAGTAAGACTAAAGGATTGGGGTTAAAATGGAAACATTTTGTAAACCCATTATCTTACGGCCCCGAGGGAGTTAAAAGATCTATTTCAGGTTATGTCGCCTGTAAGAGTTGGCAGAACCAAGATGTGACTTCAATGTCTGACTGTCCTGGGGATTCTGCTCATCACTGCTGCCTCTCACCCATGTGAAGACTTGGGAGGTGTCTTCTGTAGCGGAAACTTGGGACTGGAAGGTGGTCTTCAAGGTGGACTTGTCCAACGATTTACATGGTTATGGCTTAGTCTTCACACCAGAGCTGTGCCCAGCACCTGGACACAGGGAGCTCACCACCTCCTGGGACTGCCCACTCTATCCTGGCAGGATTTCCCCAAACTATACCCAAGCCAGTCTCCAGGAGGTTCTGCTCTGCTGCTAGTTCTTCTCTGGGAGGTCACAAGAACCAAACAAAACCCAGCACACAGCAGATTGGAAAGCTCTGCATGCAGTCAACTCATCCCCAAAACAGAAGCTGCCTGGGAGAGGGCAGGTACGAGCGCAGATGTTTGTCAAGTATCAACTATGGGAGATTGGGGAGGGTGGGTGAGTCACCTTCTCACCCGTGTCAGCTAACTGAGCTACTCCTATCACTGAGGACACTTTTCATCTGGTCAGTGCAGGAAACTCATCGATAATATTTCACTTTCCAAGCCCTGGATTTCTAGATTCCACACTCAGCCTCTCCCATTTCCTGCTTTCTGTGAGGTACGTAAGGATCCACCAGGACTTGTTTGCTCCTGTGAACAACTCGCTCACTGCCTCCTACATGCGATGAGGAGTGAGCCGTGTGAGCTCTGGGATCTGCAACATTGTCCTGCACACTAAAACTATGCAACAGACCTCATTATCTGATTTATCAGCTCAGATATGAACAGCAGCTAGGCCCGTTTCTAGCTTTTAATTGGCTGCAAAGTCATGTGCGATCCTGACCTCTTACTAAACTCTTCCCATTAAGCTTTCATGTTTACATAGCACCATAAATTTGGCTCATCAATTCTCGAGGAACTTCTCCAATTTCTGCTTCTTTCTGTGAAGGCAATTATCCTCCTGTTTGCCTTACAGGTATATCTGAAGCCTGACCTCCTGACCTACACACACAGAGCTTATGAGTCTGCCCTCCCCTCTGCCTGCCCAGCCTGAGCTTGTTCCGGGCCTCCCCTCCCCTCCCAACTCACAGTGGAAACTCTCCTCCAGCTTCCACTCTTTCAAGCATCTCTAAGTCTCTTAACCCTCTCTTGCTTGGTTCACATTGACTTGTATTGTTTGGCCTTCTCCCTAGCCAGGCATCAGCACATCTCAGCATTATTCAAAGAACCCTGTGACCCCTCCTTCCTAAGCGAACCCAAATTTATGAATACAACTTTTGCAGCAGTAGAAACCCAAGAAAAAACGTGAATAGTGACAGAAATGAAGCAAATATATACCCAACCAGGGTTCAGGAAATAGAGAAAATATGCCTGGAAAAAAAGAAAGATAATTTAAGTAATACTACTACTAATATTATAACAATAATAATAAATAGGTTGAGACTCTAGTTGCATAATGTATAGCATGTAAAAAAAAACCCAAATATTGTTAGCAATAAAAAAAATACTAGAATCAACTCTGGAACAACACATGGGTGAGACATAAAATGAGTTACAAAAACCGTAGAAGGAATAAACAGATCCTTGTAATGCATAAAAAAAAAAAAATAAGAGTAACAAAATAGGAAGATTCACCCTGTGGAAAATAGGGGAGAAAAGCTTAAACATATGGAAATACTAACTAAAGACAGAATAGTAGAAATTTTCTCAGATCTTTTTTAAATAAAGAATTTAATCTGTACAGAGTCCCTTTTAGTATTAGTTACCAAAAAAATGATCATCAGAAAATGTCTTTGGGGAGCTTCAAAGACAAAGAAAGAATATTATGAAGGAAATAAAAAGAAGAGAAATATAAAGTAGCTGGGATCTGACAACCTGAACAACCAGAGCAAGGGGGTTAGGGTACAGCATATAAAATTCTTCAGTACAGTGTGATATAGCTACAGTCTGAGGCTCCAGGCAGAAAGAAGGGAGACCTGACCCCTGAATGAAAAGGCAAGTATCCTCCACGTCACTTTATAAATTGGGTCCTGTTAACAGTGAATTGCTCCATAGGATTGAGGTTATTGTAAATCATGATACATAAGAATACAAATAACTTGGCAAGTTCTGTCTGTCTATTCCTTCTATAAACATTTAATGAGCCTCAACTGTATGCCTGGTACCCACTGGGCTGGTTGTTAGGTGTGTTTTGTTTTATAGTGACAATAATTAAAGTGCTATATATTGCCACCCCAATAATTCAACAAAAAAAGAAAAAAAAGATGCTATAGTACTTGCTTAAAAACATGATGTAGGTCATTGGGAGATAATAGATATCCTTGAAATATATGCTAAAGAAGAAATCTTTTTAAAATAAGTAACAAGTGAAGTATCAGGAACTATAGAGTTGGGCTCACTTGAAGCAATGTGGAGAAAACCCAGACCTGTAACTTACACCTTACAGCATCTGGTCTATTAGCAAAAATAAGCTAAAATAGATAAAGCCAATGCCAGTGCAGTTCTCAGCAGACAGGCACTCTCTCCCATCACCAGTGTCAAGGTTATTATTTTATTTATTTTTTTAAAATATGTTTTTATTGATTTCAGAGAGGAAGGGAGAAGGAGAGAGAGATAGAAACAATCAGTGATGAGAGAGAACCATTGATTGGCTGCCTCCTGCACACCCACACTGGGGATCGAGCCCACAACCTGGGATTCAAACCATGTCCTTCTGGTTCATAGGTTTACACTCAACAACTGAGCTATGCCAACAAGGTTCAATGTTAATATTTTAGAGGACACATTGTGAATAAGTAACCCGTACATGCATCCATACTTCCTGCCAGTGTTTCCCCTCTGAGGGAGTCAAGGAAGTTATTGTCAATAGATTAAAACCTATTTTTATACAGATGCTTAGGGGAGCATTGCTTATAATAGTAAAACCCAAAATATAAAATGGGAGAGGCCAAGTACCCAGAACCTTATCAGTTCAAAGGAATTCGAAAACCACTGGCCACAAATTGAAAGTTATTCACAGACAGGTAACATGAAAAAGTATGCACAGATTTTTTAAGAGAAAAGCACATCCATTGAGTACAGCAATTAGAAATTATATGTATGTTTATGGAAAATTACAAGAGACTCTGGGAGTGGTAATGGCCCTGATGATAAAAATGCTGGCTTTCATTGACCCTTTATTTTCGCCGTACTCTGTGCTCCATCCTTTATGAAGATGATTTCATTTAATCTCAACATCATGTGCAGTAGTTTTGAGCTCCACAGAAACTGATTCACGCCATGTTAAGCAACTTGCTCAAGGCTACACAGCTAGTAAATTGGGAAGCTAGGATTCTCACTCTATAGTCCAAGCTAATACACTGCCTAATCCCACCTCAGTTATTTCTTGAGACCCACATTCTACTTGCTCTCTGAATTTGTTAGAGCTGCCCCCAGCTAACTGGTTTTGGTGAGCTGTGGGGAGGCCCCTTTGGAAGGGCTGGCTTTGGCTTTGGCTTTGCCTGGGGGGTGGGCAGGTAGGATGGGGAGTAAGTGGGGATAGGGATGCATAGTGGGGTGGAGAGGAGGAGTGAGGGGTGGGAAGTGGTAGGATGGGAAAGAAGGGGAAGGTTGAAGGGAAATATCTCAGCTAAAGGCTTGGAGAGTTTTCCTCAGAGGGTACCTGGCTCCCTGACGCCCCCACAGCTCATTAATCAGGTCTACTTGGAGTAACTGCCTGCCCTCCCCCCTTTTGTATTACCATACAAAACCCCAGCCCCATGGCCATGCACTGTGTGTGGGGTTTGTTTTGCTAGGACCACCCTCTCCATTCCAGGGCCAAGGAATGAGTCCCTGCAGAGGAAAAACAGTATTTGTGCCCATGCTTATCCATGGCCCAGAGATGGAGCTGAGGGCTGGATGGAGAGGTGAAGGCTGTCTTCAAAGGGCTTAGACATTATCCCTAGTGGAAGCAGAATGATTCCAGCATGTTCTGCACTGGAGATACGAACTTGGTGCAATGGGAATTGAGCCATAACCATGGGAACACAGCAAGCCCACTGTCTTCATCAGGAATGTTTCCAGGTCCTCCCTCTGCTCTCACCACACTAGAGGTTCTTTCTTTTTAATCTTCTGTTTCCCAACCATTTCCTTAGAATTTGCAAGAAGGGCTTTTCATTAAAAAAAAAAAAAAAAAAAAAAAAAAAAAAAAGGTAAGTTAGGCCCTGCTCTCAGCTCAGAGAGTTTATCATACAAAGTTGTCTCAGCGCAGATAAGAGAGCCCTATGACTCATTGTAATAAGGTAGATATTGTGACAAGAAAGATGTGAACATTTTAATAAAGACCCTGAGGAGAAATTTGCATAAAACAATCTTTTTGTTGCTTCAAAAGAGCCACTGATGCCTTATTAACAAAAAATCAAAACCTAATTCTGTTAAATATTCAGTCTGGGAATGATGTGGAGTATTTTCCTTATCTCTGGGGTGTTTTGATTCTCCTTGACTATCACAGATAGAGTTGAGAAGGCCCCGCCTTCCCTCTGCTCACCTTCCTGAGGGCCCAGTGTGGGGGTGCTGTCCTCCTCCAGGAGCCCCTGCTCTCTGAAGTCCGAGAAGAAACACCGGACAGACAGAGACTTGGAACTCCGAGAAGAGAACAGAAAACCCCTGTGCTCAAGTCTCCCTCTATTCCTACCCTTATCCATTTCTTCAACTTAAAAAAAAAATCTCAATTGGATTTTGAGTCTCCTGACTCGCATGGTGACTTGTGGTCACTTTCCCCATCTCAGCACCCAGGTGAAGTCAGTAACATTGAGTAAATTCATCCCTGAAGATTGACAGGAGAGCTTGGGAGACCAGCTAGCCCAGAACCCTGTTTAACTAGGGTTTATACCAGGTTCATAGGGTGGCGGGCGCCTCAGTGGGGACTGCCTGTCAACCCTTTGCCTCCCACTCCCCCATTACCCATCAGTGTCCTCTCCACCCCCTCATCTCAGTTCTGCAGGATTCTGGCCTTTTGTACTGGGAGTGACTTAGAGAATACCAACTACCTTAAATATTAGCTCAACTGATGACTAGGTTAATTAAGCTAATAATTAGGAAGATGAATTTATTGTGCAAGAAGTCGTCCAGGGTATGCCAAGGCCAATTAAAATTAAAATTAGAATTAACTGTCCTTTGGGGTTCCCTGCATCCCTGGCCTCACTGTTGGCCCAGACCATCCATCCTTGGCTGCACAGTAAGGAAGGCCCTTTTCCTTTGCGCTCACATCATTGCTCAGAACTTATCACTGCCCAGATGAAATCGAGAGAGCAGGTGTCCTTTGGGGTCACAAACCCATCATCGATGCAGAGAAACATCTTGTTGTTTTCACATGAGAACAGTAAGGGAGGAGCTGATTTCATTTCCTCATCAAGATGGATGATTTCCAAGAGTTGAAATGAAACTAGATGCTTAAACCCATTTCATTCCAAGGCCTGCCTTGGCCTGCCAGTGTCTTCTCCCTTAGCTGCTGAACCCAGCCCGCGGCGACAAGCTAGATGAGCTCAATCTGAATGGGTATTTAATTTGATTTCCAGGATAATGTAACCCCCCTCCCCCCAGGTGCAGAATCCCCTATGGAGTTAAGATGGGCTTATTATTTGCTGGGAAGAGTTATCTAGACACCCCCAGTTCTAGACAGAGCAGAAACAAGTTATATAAATGGGTCTTAGGAGCCTGACATCTTTGACCAAATACAACTCCATGTTTTGAGAGACTGCCCTTCTGTGCGAGGAGCCTGAGGACTTGATGTCACTTCTGCTTGTCTACGATAGACAGGCCTTTCCAGCTCCCCGCTGACATGCTGCACTCTGTCCTTTATACTTACGAAAATATACGGATGTGAGTCTTCATGCAGATGGGGAAGAAAGCATGTTAGCATCTCTCTTTGGGTTGGTTCTTGCTGTAAGCTGCACACAGGCCTTGCCAAGCTCAGCCTGGTTCTGGGTCTCCCTATCCGGCTCAGATCAGCTTGTCCAGCTCTCTTCCCGTTGTCCAGGTTCCCAGGCACTAAGCTTACCGCCTACCCTTGGGGGCTCTCCCCTCCCTGGGGTCCACTGTGAAGGTCCCCAGTGGACAGTGCTTCTGTCTCTGTTTCCTCCCTCCTTTTTGCTCCCAGAATGACAAGCATCCAGGCCCCCTTTGCCTTAGGTAGTTTGTTCAGATCCTGAGCTTTGGCCCTCAGTTTCCATTTCTGGGTGGGTGACTCAACCAACTCCAGGGTGTACGGCACTCTCACTGGTAAACTGTTCACTATCAGCAGCTCCAAGCATATGTGGTTGAGATCTGTGCCTCCAAAAGTTAATTTTCTACCTGTCAGAGGTCACCAGGCTGCTGGTAAACGGGGGAGGTGATGCCAGCTTCTTGGATGCCAGGGAAGCTGAGCCAGTGTCGGCCCACAAAGTGTAAATAGAAAATGAGGATTTAATTGAAAATGGCTACCATTGTTTTTGTCCATGCAAGGGATAGCAGTCTGAACAGATACCAGTCCTAGGAACTTTCTCTACTAGTAACGCTTCAAGCCCCGCAAGCTTCTTAGAAGCCATTTATTTGTTTCAGAGGATCATGGAGGCACACCCTTGAAATTTTGAAAGCATCTTTTCTTTTTAATGGAAGGGTATACTGAGGTATATTTGATATTTGATAAACTGGGCTATTGCTGAGACTTTAATAATGAATACCACAGCCATGCCGCCAGCTCATCTTTAGAAGATGCTCTCCTGGTAATGCCTTGGACTTGATCTTGGCTCAGAAGCCATTGCTTAATTTTAGCATCCTTTGCTGTCCAGGGAGGCTGAGACTTTTCAAAGCCATAAATCCCCAGCTCCTTCAAGTCTCACAGGCCGTCCTTAGTGTATCTTTCTCCCTCCGCATTTCCTGTAAATACTTTAAGCATTCTGCCTGTAAATATCTCGAGCTAGATCACGCAGTTCGTTGGGTATATTTTATTTTCCACATTACTGCAAGTGACAGTCCTGCTAAACTTCCTGTCACTACATAACAAAGATCCCCTTTCCTCCAATTTCCAATCCTCAACAAACCATAGGAAATTGTCATGTTTATAGGTAAAAAATGGTTGAATGTTGGACAATTTCATATAGTTCAACTGTATAGATACTCCCTTTCTGTTAGTTTGTGAGTGGGAGCAATTTTGGACAATGGCTTAAAGTTAGCACATCCTTGACCTTGCCTGCAAGCTGGAGTCACCTTGGGGAGGTGTTAAAAGTCACAATACTCAGGCTGCACCTCAGGCAATTACATCAGACCTGCTGCAGGTTGATTTCCTTAGGTGATTGCAATGTGTGGCCAAGCTGGAGAACCACAGCTTTAGGGTATGCATGTAGCTTATTTCCTGGGATCAGTCTCTCCAATGTTACTGTGGCCTTCAGTTATCTGAGACAGTACCTTGACCCTACAGGTAACACTGATTTGTAAGTTAAAACTTTAATGTTAAAACTCTCATTTTATAAAGTAGTGTTTAAAATTTGAGTGAGGTAAATACTGGGATAAGTTGTCCTGAAAGTAGGAAATTAGAATGGCTGTTGCATCACCCTGTGATGAATTAATTCCCCTTATTTTATTCCCTGGTGCTTATGACTCTAAGGGTTCTCTGGAGGACCAATGGCAAATTCCCTTTTCTTTGGAATTTTCCCTTTTGGACTCGTTGGCTTCTTTATTTTCCCTTGTTGGACTCGTGGCTTCTTTATTTTTCCCTTGTTGGACTCATGGCTTCTTTATTTTCGTGGGCTTTGTTGTCAATTTTTCCCCTCTCTTACCTTTCAGAAAATCCTTCTGATGTGAACTGCTGGTTGGCTCCTCTCTTGACTTTCCAGAGCTGCTGTGGATTGGTTATAATATTTCTTCTGTGATTGTGGAAGAGAGGCAATATTACGTGTTCAGTCAGTTCACGCTCATTGAGCACTTAGCACGTCCCAGCTCCCTTTCTGAGAGCCCTCCATCTATCAGGTCGTTAACCTAACTTGTGAGGAAGAAGTTATAGTTGTATTCTGAGAGTTCTCCAGAGAAACAGGAACAATAGAGAAAAGATTTATTATAAAGAATTGGTTCACATGGTTATAGAGACTGAAAAGTTTCAAGGTCTACAGTTGGCAAGCTGCAGACCCAGTCGAGCTGATGGTACAGTTCTAGGCAGAGTCTACAGGCCTGAGTTTGTTGTAGTTTGAGTCCAAAGGTAGGAAAAGCAATGCCCAAGGTCAATTACAGTGAGGCTGGAGGAATCCTCTCTTACTCAGGGGAAGGCAGGCCTTTTTGTTCTACTTGGGCTATCAGCTGATTAGATGAGGCCCACCCCAACAGGGCGGCCATCTGCTTTACTTACTCCACCAATTCAAAAGCTGATCTCATCCAAAACATCCTCACAGACACACCCAGAATAGTGTTCCACCTAATATCTTGGCATCACATGGCCCAGTCGAGTTGACACATAAAATTCACCATCACATTTTCACTTTATTTTATAGATGAGGAAACCAAGATATAAGAGAAGTTGAGTAACTCAAGCTCACACAGGTATTGAGTAACAGAGCTGGGATTCAGAGCCAGGCAGTCTGGCTCAAGCATACATTTCCTTTCTTTCTTTATTTTATTTATTTATTTAGTTTTTTCTTTTTTTCTTGTGGTGAAGGGTGAGGAGGGGTGTGGTGGAGAGGAAGGGGGGTGGTAAGGGGCAAGGAGGGGTGTGGGAGGTGGTAGTAAGGGGTGAAGATGTGTGGGAGTGGAGTGAGCATACATGTTCTTAATTGCTACTCAGGTTATTTCTCTAACTAATGACTCGTTCTATGTGTACTTTGAGGGAGGCTGGGGCAGAGGAGGGAACTTGGGAGCATGTTGCGTGTTTGGAATGTTTGCAGTGAGGAGAAAGAGAAAGTTCATTAGGTATCAGGACAAAGATTGCCACTCACACTGAGAGCACAGGTGAGGCTGGAGAGCTGGGATTCAGGAGAAAAGCAGAGCTCTTGGCACTGACCATGTTTTTAGGATAGGGTGGGTCATAGTCTTCCTAGCTGTGCTCTTATTTGTGGTCCCTTAAAGTAGACCTACAGACTTCTTTTGCTTGAAGAGTCCTATTGTCAATACTTAAGGAAGGGCAGGAAGAAAGGAGATGGAGGTATTAAAAAAAATAATAACTTGTAGGAATTGGATTCTGGAACCTTCCAGCATCCTCATAAGAAATTATCCTGTTTTTGACTACTTTCCTATGTTAATAACTGGAAGCCCCGATAGTTCCCTGCTCTCTTTTTCCATTTATGAGGATGGAACTCATCAAAATGCTCTCCCTCCAGCCACTGGATTCTTTTGACCAGCAATTAAAAAGTGTCAGGAGCATAATTTATTTCCAGATAAAATTTTATTCAGTCTCCCAATACATAAAACACACAAAGGAAGCATTTTGTAAGTGTACATTTATTTAATAAATTCATACTAATACCTTTTTCTAATTACGACAAAATCAAATACTGATTCTTCTTTGATGAACACAAAAATTAGAAATTGTGATTGTGGCTGACATTTGCAGTCTTACACAAGTCTCAATATGCAATTTATTTCTGTAATCTGTTTTGGACAAACAGTACCAAGACACCAAGAAAATCCTGATTCAAACAGATAATCAGCTTACCTTGCAATCTCAAGATTCTCTTCTGTCAAAAAGATCCAAAAGTGTTAAGGAGGATTTGTAGAACTTCTTGTTTCAAAGTTGAAGTACCAACAGTATCTAATAACTAGTTTACTTCTTTACCATAAATATAAAAGTCAATCAATAGACACTTATAAATGCTAAACCTGTCAATTTTATGGCAGGAACACAATGAAAAGTGCTCTGATTTTACTTGTCATTGCATATTAATTATATAGCTCAGTATAGGCTGAATAAATATTCCTGAGCCTGTTCAAGGCTACATGAAAGTGCCTATAGAAGAACCTAACTCCTAGTGGGCATAAAACAAATATTTGTTGAATGAATTAACAAGCCAACCTTGCCTAATATCTCATTAAGTATTAAATTATATACACACAGATTCATGCACTGGTGGGGTCCCTTGGCCTGTCCTGCGGGGATCGAGCTGAAACTGTGCACTGGGCCTCCGACGTCCCCCAAGGGGTGCTGGATTGTGAGAGGGTGCAGGCCAGGCCGAGGGACCCCACCTGTGCATGAGTTCGTGCACTGGGCCTCTAGTATGCATATAAGATCTTTGGTTAATCTCTTCCTGCGCTTCCCCCTTCCCTCTGAGATTCATCAGTCTGTTCCATGTTTCCATGCCTGGGTGTTGAGTGTCTGCCCCCTGGTTGTCAGTTCACATCATAGCTATAGGTTGAATGGTCAAACGGTTACTTAGGCATATATATATATATATATATATAGATTAAAAAAATTAAAAAAAATCCTCACATGAGGATATTTTTCCATTGATTTTTAGAGAGATTAGAGGAGAGAGGGAAAGACATAGAGAAACAGTGATGTGAGAGAAACACAATTGGTTGCCTTCTGCATGTGCCTGGATCAGAGCCCGGGCCAGGGAGGAGCCTGCAACCAAGGTATGTGACCCTTTGGTTTGAAGTCTGATGCCCTATCCACTGAGCCATACTAGCTAAGGTTACATTTTTATTTTTACTTTTCTATTTTTACTTGTGCAAGTTTTAATTTTCAAAAGATTAGTGCAGAGCTGCAAACTTCATAATAAATTACTTATTTGCCAGACTTTCAACTCTATCTCTAGATCTGATAGTAGACATTTTCCTCCAAGGTCTGCATGAAAACACGTCAATGAGGCTACATGGAGTTAATCCATTGGTTGGTTGTTTTCAACATCAAAGTTATAATAGAGCACACTTGAGATTGTGTTGAGACTTACTGCAGTTTAAGAAATTATAAATGTAAATCAAAACATTTGTGGAATCCAAAGCATGTCATGCAACTCTGGGTCACCCTGGGTTCCAAGAAGCAAAGTGTATGGGGGCCACTTCCTCCTTGAGGCCCCTCTCTCTGGCATGGGACTCTGAAGGCAGCTCCTCTCACATATGTTGCGTTTAACTGCAGAAAATGTTCACATCATAGGAAGTTCTTTGGTTTGGGTTCCTTCAGTCAGACCAGTGGGATTCTTGGCATTTCCCAGCTCTTCTGTCTCTACAATGGATTTAAACACCCAGCTAAAGTGAGAGTCAGGAGGAGGCCGCTTGAATGAAGCTTCCAAACAGATGTGTCTGAGACATTGATTCCTTCAGGCCACAGGGCACCAAAGGCCACCTGTCTGTGGCCTGGAACAACCTCTAACGGTGCTCTATGTGCCTCCCAGGTAGACCAGTGTGCGTGATCAGCATGGCCATTTTATCTCTGAGCCACTGAGGAAAAGCTGTGAGGGGATTTTGGTGCCCTGAGTCATTGTTTTGGATTTTCCTGGAATGAAGGCTGGAGTGTCAGACAGAGGAGGCAGCGATGGGGGAAGGTCTTCCAGCTTCAGCTAGGCTTGTCCTTGTGTATGAAGAGGGAGGCTTTTGAATTGGGTGCCAGTTTTTTCTCAGAAAGTTGAAGATGCAGGTTGAAAGGTTTTATTATTGTTGCTGGTATATAGGGGGCTATTTGTTAGAATCCACAGTGACTCAAAGCCGAATAGAGGGAGTTATTTTCTGAGCTTTTCAATTGAATGACAGGTAGGTTCAGTTTATTTGGCAAGAGTTGTGCTAATCTGCTGGAACTCGGTAAGTACTGGCCCAACTGCTGTTCCTCTTCTGTTTGCCCACAGTACCAGAAACCGTCCTTCAAATTCGTCATGAGAAATTTGGGAGGAGTCACAGGAGCAAGCCAGAAGCACAGTGCTAAGAGGAGAGGGTAGGAGATGGCAGAAAATGCTGCAGGCTTTGGTAGCACAAGAGTTTGAGTTTGTTCTACGTGAAGCTGTTCTAGAGATCACAGCTGTGTAAACTCCATAGCTCCCTGAATTTATCACCTATAATAGGAAGAGAGCCTGTTGGTATTTTATCATGGCTTTACTTATCTATCAGTCTCTCTCTCTCTCTACCTACCTACCTACCTACCTACCTACCGAACTACCCATCTATCAGTGCACTTGGGCTTTTGAATGCTGCCTTTTTCATTATTTACCAGAAGAAATGTAAGTTCTAGAAATTGACTACATAAAATACTTGTTTTTACAAACAGCTTGGGACCAAGGTTATTCTGTAAAGGCGTTCTGGCTTTTCTTTTTAATGAAAATTAAGAATTTATCTTGAGAAAGTCATTGAAGGGCTGGTTCATTTATTTGCATAATGAGAAAATGCGCCAACATTTTTCTTCTTTGCTGCAATCAATGAATAGAGACTCACAAAGCCTCAGTAGAAAGACATAAAAGGCACCCAAGCATTCTTTGGATTTCCTTTGTGAACCAGTCAGCTTCACCAAATGAAACTGGCACTTCTAGAAAAATGTATTTTTATAAAAATCTTATGCAATCAATAAATGCCTGTTTAAATGCATGCTAGGCAATGTACTACTTCCTTCCTCTTGTGTGGCATCTGCTTATTATGTTATCTTCACACACAGAAACACACGCCTCTCTTCCTCCAATAACTGCATTTGACTACCCTGTAAACAGATTAATACGGATGCAGGACATGGAAGCAGCTATTGGTAACTTATTGGATATGGGGATTAAAATAGAGAGTCCAAGATAATTCCCCAGTTCTGGCTTTAATGTTTGGAATGGTCATTGACTAAGATAGGAGGCACCCTAAAGCTCGGTTGCCTTTGAACATTAAATCCCGTCTGAACAGAGAAAAATCTCTATGATTCATTTGAAGATCTGATATCAGATGGAGCTAAAATAATTTGTATAAAGCCTGGACGTAATAGAAAGAACTGACCTCTAATAAAACTACAGGACACGAAGGTCCAGGGACATGTTTGTCCGCATTATTGCTGGGAGAATTAAATGTGCCCCCTGGAGACTCCACTGGGAGGGACGCCTGGAAGCGTATGCCTGGTTTCTTCTATGCTTTGACCCATCTACCTCTTCCTTTGCTGATTTTAATTTGTGTCCTTCTGCTGTGTTAAACGATAAACGTGATATAACCGCTTTAATGAGTCTTGTGAATTTTTCTACTAACTTGTGGAACCTGAGAGTGACTTTGGGGACCTCTGACACAGAACCTCAGATGCAAAAATTTGGATGGAGAAAGCAGCTTGGAATAAACTGGAGATGTCCTGAAAGACGTTGAATTGCATAGGGAAGCAACAGCGACCCCTGGAAATGTGGTTTTCAGGAAGAGACATCAGAGACAGAAGGACTTCATACTCCAGTAAAGAGAACCTCGTTAGGTACTGTCAGGAAATAACTGGCACAGCAGCAAACCTCCAAGGGGTGGACCCTTGGATATATGTCTCTCAAATCAAGAGACCTAAGCAGTCCTCAGGTCACTGGAGACTGTCCCAGCTGGAGACCTGAAGCTGAGGATTCTGACACTCTTCAGACAGGAAGAGACAGCCTCTACCCGAGGCCTGGACAAGTGGACAATGGAGTGATTTGTTCCTGCAAACTTCCACTCAAGACCCACAAAACAAAGTCCACATTTCCAGAGCCAATGAGAGTCATACTTTAAATTGCATGTGTTATTATTTGTTTTCTTAGCAAGTTAGTCTTTTCTCTTTGCTCGCTTAAAAATCTGCTAACAGACACCGGTTAACCCTTAACTACACAAAGGCCCCTCTTAGTACTGCTTTTTGCATTCCTAGTCACTCCTTGGTAAGAGTCTGATATAGGCTATAATTTGCTCATGATCTGGCTAAACTGTTGGCTTTATGCTCACTTTTCTCTGGTTGTCACCCATATTTCTTCAGCACAAGTCCTTTGTAGTGACTCAACCACTTGGTGGCGTTTTAGATGGTAAACACCACGAAAGTCCAGAGAGCCAAAAACTAGGACTTGCTATATCACATTACATCTAGGATGGAAGTTTACTATTTCCACTGAAACACCACCTGGGAACCTTGTATAGGAACTGCCCTATGTCACTGAGTGTTCCCAGAAGCAGATCTTGGAGAGGGACTCTGAAGCATGTGGGCCACAGGCAGACCTCACCAGGAAGGCTCCCTACTAAAGCTCAAATTCATGCTCTTTTGTTTCAGATCTACCTAATGATCTGTCTTCTATAAATCTCACTGGCTTGTGCCAAGCCACTCTTGTCGGGTAATGCCAAAACCAGATAATGCTATTCAACAACTTCATAGGGATATTTTGGCTGATTACTGGTCACTGGGAGGCTCCCAAAAACTAGGCTTGGAGTCTTGGCCAAAAAACCTACAGCTCACAAGCCAGATGGGGATTTGTTATCTTGAAAAACTGATGCCTGCCTTCAAATAGTCTCTGATATCACCCAGAATTTGTTTTGGCCCATCCATTTCCCCTCTTGGAAGAAGAGGTTTTTAAATGACTAAAAAAAAGTGAGACTTGATTTGACACCCCCAAATCTTAATCATTAAGGAGAATTCTGAACTATCTTCTTCTTTTAAGCCTTTTACTTCAAGTCTGAAGTAAAGGTCTGGAAATTCCTATATTTTAGGGCTCACCATCGATAGAGGAGCTGAACTATGTTACAAAGGCCACAGAAGTCCTGACTCAAGAAGTTTATGAGATTGGGTGGACAGTGACTCAAATCACAGCAGCCCAGATTTACTGGCTTTTCAGGGTGGAACATGTGCTGTCTTAAATTACTATAGATCTGGGAAATGATCAGAGAACTGAGGAAAGTAGCTAATTTAGCTAATATCCTCATATGCGGTTCTGGGAGCTGTTCTCATTAGAATTGGGATCTTTTCCCTTGGACATAGTTGGCTCCTCGCTTAGAGGTGGGCACACTGATCACAACCCCTTTTTGGGTGTTTGCCATGCCGCAGTGTTCAGATGCAGTGTGTGCTTGCTGTTCCATCAAAAGACCCGAAAAATGGTCAGCCCACAAAAGGGAGCGTGTCAGTTTCCTGTCACTGATGGGTAACAAATCACCCCTGACACAACTTTATACCACAGTTGCGTAGGTCAGAAATCTGGGCTGGTTTGACTAATATTCAAAAGGCCCAAATCAAAGTGTTGGCAGATTGGGGTCTGATTGGGAGGCTCTGGGAGGAATGCACTTCCAAGTCCATTCAGGTTGTTGTCAATTGTGATTATAAACCAGAGGGTCCATTTCCTTGCTGTCACCTAGGGACTACCCTTTCATCTTTGTGCACAGCCCCACATCTCAGAGCTAGCGAAGGCACATTCAGTCCTCCTGGCACTCACTTGTTCTGACTTCCCCTCTGCTGCCTCCCTTCTGCTTCCAGCCTGAGAGAGTTCTCAGCTTTTTAGGGCCCTTGCTATTAGTCTGGGCCCACCAGGTAATTCAGTGTAATCTCCCTATTTTAAGATCAGCAGCCTTAATCACATTTGCCAAGTTCCCTTTGTCCTGTAATCTCACCTGTTTGTTGGCCCAAGGAGTAGGGTGTGGACATCATTCCATCTGATGCTTGTAGAGGGAGAAACAGCGACAATTAAACTTGACACATGATCTGGGTTGATCACAGCCCCAGAAGGTAATGGCTTCTTCTCCAACTCAGCCTGGAGAATGGTCCCAAAGGGGCACTAATCAATGAGATTAATCCACACAGTCTTACCATGTGCAAACCAGTCTGCGCAGGCAAATGGTTTTCTTAGATACACTACTGACTCTCTTATCAGAGTAATAATGTGTTTACCTAAGTACACAACTCGCTTGTCGAGCAAGACTGTGCGAATCAGGATTTGCATCAAGGCCCTCTCTTGCTGTGTCCACTAGACTTAAACTCTTTTACCAGGCACTTCATCTAATTCCATCTAGGTCCTTCCTGGAAAAGGCCTGCCTTAAACTCTATGAGCCCAGACCACAAAGTACTCTAAATACTCTTCTTTAACTCCCCACTTTGGAAACACTGTTTGCTGCAGTAAGTTTCATAAACTCAGTCTTGCTTGGTCAACAGGTTTATCGGGTGGGCTCTGAGGGACAGGCGACACCTCCCTGCAGGCAGCCCATCTCTCCTTGATTCTGAGAAGCAGGAATGGGGTCGGCAGGGACCCAGCAGAGGCTCATGCAAGGAGCATCCCATATGGACATGTTCAGCTGCTGTCACCGAGGAGATGGAATGCCTGAGGGCCACGTCTGCACGATCATTAAAGCTACACACTCTCGAAAATGGTCTCATCAGCACAGCACCACACCTCTCACCCAGAGACCAGGTGTCTAAGGGAAGGGCGGTGTGTCATGTGTCATTCAGGCCTGGGCGCTGCGAGAGCCAGCCTCCCGCAAAGCCAGGTGCGTCTGAGGGAGAGGAATAGGAAGCTGTGCTGGGATTGGCCCTCTGCTGGGACAGTGCCTGGTGGTGGGGGTTGGGAGGGGCTGTGTGTTGGGGTGTGAGGGCTGGAAAGTTGGAGATCCTTTGTGGTTAAGGAGGAAACCACAGGCCTGAAACAGCATCACTTGTGCCAAAGCCCAGAACAGACACCAACCCCAGGGTTAATACATGACCGAAGTGCAGTTTCATTTTGTTTCTTTTTAAAAATATTTTAATTTATTTTTTTATTTTAAAATCTTTATTGTTGAAAGTATTACATATGTCCCTTTTTCCCTGTTGATATCTTCTAGCCCACCCTCGTCCTCCCCTAAGTGCAGTTTCGACCTTCACCATCAATTGCTTAATAACACTAGTTAGATCTTCAGATTTACTTGGTTGAATTTATTCCTTAATAAGGTAAATATGGGTGAGAGGTCAGGGGTGAGGCAGAAGGTCTTAGGATAAGCTGAGAACTTACGAGAAGTCGGGAATAGGGGGTAGTGATGGCTGACGGAACTAAGACCTTGTCCTGACCTCTGTGACATCAGGGTTCCAGGTTCCTTTTTAGAATGTTCAGAACTTGGGAACAGGGGAAGATGGGTGTAGAGGTGAGGGGAGCAGAGGATGGTTAGACACTTCTGTTCATGGACTGATGACGACTCCCTAGAAAAGGAGAGCTTTCATTTCCTGAGTGTTCTGTCACTGAGGAAATTCATCTGCCCCATCTTTCCTTAGAGCGACATTCTAGCCCCTGGTTTCAGGAGTCATAGGCAGGTGCCCTGCTGGGCTGATCGTGAGGTGGGGTGCCATATGGTCCTGCTCTTCGGGGCTATTCTGAGTGGGAAGGAAGTGAGCACATGCCACGCCACAGCCTTTGTGGGAAAAGTCCTCAGCCAGCACTGGCCCTGACACCCCTTTGGCACTCCTTGATTCCAGAATAAATGGCCCAGAAAGGAGGCCAGGGGTCTGGGGAAAGTGCCATTCTATTCCTTATCTGTTACAAAGACATTTTTGAACCTCTACTCCAGACATAGCTTTTCCAAGAGGGCTCATTGTTAAAATGTGGGAAATAATTCCTACCACACAGAATTTTAAGGATAAAACAAGATAATATATGTGGCAGGATCTTGTATGCTTCGAAGAAACAATGTGTGACATTTTATTCCCCACAATGTATTCAGAAGCCACTAGATTGGAGGGTGTGAATGAGACTGGGGAGTGGGTGAGCAATAAACTCAAGTGGCATTCAGAGGAAGGAAGTGTAAATGCAACCCAAACAGGTATGCAGGAAATGTAGGTCTCCCTCCCTCCTTCAGGGACAGAGAAAGTGTGCAGAGACTGGGGCTCTGCTGGGCTTGGAAGACAGGGCTGGCATTGGAAAGGCAGAAGGGCGGAAGGAGCCATTGCTGAGCAAGGGGACACATGAGAGCATCCCAGAGACCACAGCTGAACTGTGTGTGTTCAGGGCATGGTGAGGAGCAGGGATGCGTTCTGAGTCCCAGAGATCAGCCAGGAGAAATCGGGTGGGGCCTGGTTCAGGAGATTGGTCCTCATGTGGCTGGTAACAGAGCACCCTGAAAATTTGGGGAACAGGAATGACACTGCCAAAAGCTATTTTTAGCCACCTGGTCATGGAGACTAAGATGAAATCACAGGAGGGAAAGGTTACCTGTCAGGATCCCAGTTGCACAGTCCAGGAGTGAGGTGACAAGACTCGGATGATCACAGGAGATCATGTTGGAAGGAAGGGGAGGCAGACAGAGACAAGGTTCCTTTCCGTTCTAGATCCAGTTTCCTCGGCCTGCATACCTGAGGAACAGCAATGCCTGCATAGACCACCCTCCTACAGACGTGTAAGTTCTGGTCGCCACCTTGGCCCTGTGTGCCCCGCTCTGTGGAATGAGCTCATTGCATGGATTGTCACATCGTCCCATGTCATCAGCTGTGTCCCTCTACCCCATATCCCCCAAACTGGGAAACGTGTCTATCTTCTTTGATTCATAATCTTTGAGTGCAAAGCAGACTTTGATGTGAGTTTGGAAGGGGGATGTGAAGGTGATTATTTGCATTGTGGCAGCCCACACCTTCAAATTAAATAACAGATAGTTCTCTTTTGAAAAGCCTGTTGGCTATCTGCTCCTCAGGCTTTTTTGAAGGCTTCTTGGCCTCTGGGTAACACTGTCCTCACCCCTCCCTCCAAGGCTGGGGTCCCTGGACCTTGAACTCTACTCGCTCTGTTTGTTCAGAGCCAGATAGAAAGTCTCAGCCGTAGTTTATCCATATCCATCAGATGCTCAAAAGCTGAGAGTGTGCATCTAACCAGACACACCTTCCTCAGAAATCTGTGGGGGTCATGCCCCCATGCCTCCTCCCGACCATGCAGTGGTTCTTGGGCTATACTCTCTGATCCTTCCAGACTCTTCCCTGCCAACCCCCCTCCTGATTGTCCCAGCTTGGCTGCCACTGTGGTTCAGAATTGTTGACTGCCTGGATTCCTTGCAGCTTCTAATTATGAGAATGTTCTAGAAGTTCAAAACTTCTAGGTAAACCTGGGAATTGGGCCTCTTGAATCTGTCCTTACTCTTGGGCCCTGCATCTCTCTGTAGCATGCTAGCTGCTAGAAGGGACCGTGCCCTCCCACTGGCAGGCATGGTTCACCCAGATTAATTTACTGCAGGTCGATCAAAGCTTGGCTCCCCGCCTCTGGCACCTAACGTGCTCGTGCCCTTGGCCATGAGCTTGGAATGTGAGTTCTCACCTCTGTGTCCTGGGCAGTGATTTCCCTGCGAGACAGTGGCTTAGGCTCTGTTGGGTCCTGGATCTTAGTGGACTGGTTTCCTTCCGAGGGCTCTTGCAACACGAGCCTACGTGTTTGTCTTGGATTTAAAACAGTCACTTACTGGATGAGCTCATATAAACCCTGCCATTCACGGAGGGTGCATAATTGTGGCAGTGCGCGAGCCACTGGGTCTGAGGTACTGTCCCTGCCTAAAGGACTCCAGATCCATAGACTGCAAATGAACGTTTCTGGCTGCTTCAATGTAGGAACTGGTGGCAGCTTTGCCATGTGGGAGCTCGGATACTGCACAGGGGGGCCCGAGCTGAGTCTAACCTACAAGCTGCAGGCAGGTCTGGTCTCTGCACGTCACTGGTAGCCCCTCCTTCCTCTTCCTGGGCTCGTGACTGCTGGAGGGAGGCCTGACAGAGAACAGGTTGTGTACTTGGTCACGGACACCCTGTCGTGTCCCCGTGTTCCCACACTATGGAGAGGATGGAGGCCCCACTTCTCCCAGCCCTTCACCTGTGGCTCCATGTTTTGTGATGTGTTTGCCCAGACAGACTTGCTGTGCTGACTTCTCTTCCTGGGAAGATTTTGAAATAAAGCAAAGAAAGACCAATGGTGAGACCAAGAAAATCTCAGCTTCCGTTTAATGGAGAAATGACTGAGAGGCCTGGGGCAGAGTTGGGGACATGGGAAGGGCTGGGACACTTGTCATGGGAACCTAAGCTTCTCCAGGCTGGTGCTACTCCTGTGCTGTGTGTGCCCTGGCCGCATTCACTCCTGTTGTCTCCTGACCCTCCAGTTGGTCAGTGGGCCACCTGCAGCTCCCCTGACTTTACCACACAACAGACAGTGATGTCACAGGCTGTGCTTGTTTTTAATGGCTCCTTAAAATTCTGGTCCCATCCAGCACTTATATAGCTATTTCTGCTGAGTGCTTAATCAGTAGGTCCGAGCCATGCCATACTCAATGAGCAATCTGCTTGCAGGCTTTGTTCACAGGACGTGGACCTCTGGGTGCCCCTGCAGCCTGTCCTGGTACCTGCCTCCCTTTACCTCATGATCAATTCAAAGGGGCAGATATATTCCAAGAACCCACTATGTGCCATGGGCTGGCACTAAAAATGTGCACCCCATTCTTGGTCTTAAGAATTAGGGTCAGGGCCAGGAATGAAGAAACAGGCTGTTATAAGACCTGACCGCCAGGCCCGATGCCTCTGCCCTTATTGTCACAGCTTGAGACCTCACAGAGTGGGGCTGAGCAGGAACCTGGGCATGACTTTTAGCTGAGAAAATATATGTATGCACAAACACACATGCACACAACACACACATACATTATGTACTTTTTTTCAACTGAGGTGAATAGAACTGGGAAGAAAATCCTATGCCTCAATGAATGATGGAGGGAGTCACCCTTGGTGGGTGTCACATTAGCTTATCATGTGAGCTGGTTGTCACCTTGGAAAGCAGATACCTTGGTCTTTGGAGGCAGAAAGATCAAGGTTAAAATCCCAGTTTTACCAGTTACCAGCTGGGTCATGGGAGGGTTAATTATTTTATCGGGGGATGACCGTTGTTATAAGCCCTATACACAGATCATTGTCTTGAATCCCCACAATAGGCAACCAAGTAGGTACCACAGCAGGGGCTTCACTGGGTGGTGAGGAGGGAGGCGGGGTGGGGGGTGGAGGTGAAAGATGTTAACGCTGAAATCACCAGCACGCCACCTGCAAGCCCAGGGTAAACACAGCCAGTGTCTGCACCACTAGGGCGGGACACAGGACAGGTAATCGTGAATGGTGTATAGAGGATGAGCTGCAGGAGTGCTACTCCTGGGGCCTGGGGCTGGAGGCACTCTGGGAGTGAAGGGGAAGGGGGAAAGTAGGAGGAGGAAGGGGAGGAGAAGGAGGAGGCTGTGCTTAGGTGGGTTCTGAGGTCCGGCTCAGTGCCAGCTGGATGGTGGCCTGCTGAGTCAGCCTTCGAAATCCTACTGGCGGGGGGCTTAAACAACAGGCATTGTGTCTTCACAGTCTGGAGGCCAGAAGTACAAGATCAAGGTGCAGGCAGGTTGGTTTCTGGTGAGACCTCTCTTCCTGGCTTGCAGACAGCTGCCTTCTCACTGCATCCTCCTGTGGGCTTAACTCTGGGCACAGTGAGAACCTGCTCCCTTATGAGGACACCAGGCCTAATGGCTCACAGGCCCACCCTTAGGCCCTCCTTGAACCTTAATTACTGCCTCAGAGGCCCTGTCTCCAAAGACACTCATATTAGGGTTTAGGGCTTCAACATGTAAGTTCTGGGGGCACAACAATCAGTCCATGCACCTGGTGGTGTCAGGGACAGGTGAGCGGTCAGTGTACAGTAGTGGTTGAGTGTGGGACTTTGTGGCCAGGGGGCCTGGGACTGCATCCCAGCTCTACCACTTACTCTCTGGGTAGACATGAGCATGTTTCTTAAATTCTTTGTGCCTCAGTTTCCTAATCAGTGAAATGGAGATAGTAATATTTCAGCCTCAGAAACTGATTATGTGGATTACATAGAATAGCATGCAAAGCCCTCAGTGCAGAGCAGGGCAGAGCGAGTGCACTGTAACCTTTGTCAACAGGCCTACACCCAGGGAGGGGTGGTTATTTACTCAGATCCCTTTTGACCGAGTGTTTGCCAGTCTAGGTTGCTGACTGGCCTCATTTGAGACTGTGTGTCTGGGAGGATACAGATTAATTTAAAGACACAGGCTCTTTTCTCAATGGCCTACAGTTTTCATAGGGCAATTTATATCCAGGAAGCTATTAAAGAGGAACAAGAATATTGTTCAGCATCTAAGGCAATTTCCCCGATGTCATATCCAAGGTCTTTCTAACTCTGTGAGGCCAGCCCTGCTTGCATTTCCCTGGGAAGGGAGGTGAAGGGTGCACTTCCAGTTACAGTTGAAGAAATCTTGGGTTAACCCCCCAATCAGCATCCTGTGACCCAAATCCTCCCTTTCAGGAGGTTTCTGAGTGGAGCTTTTCACTTCCTGCTCTGTTGTTTTGGTATTGACTTTTGCCTGTAGCTGCATAAAGACAGTTTGTTTCTGTGCAGATGCACCAGGGAAGATTCACCCCCATTCGCTCTCTCGTTAGGGCCACAGAACAGGGCTGTCCTGCTCACATCGTTAAAATCCTCCTGGTGCACTACTTCCTTTATTCCCAGCAGCTAAAACATGAGTGTCACCAACCCTGGGTGATGGTGCATCTTCACTCTTGCCACCTCCCCCCAACCTGGGAACTTATTCCCCATTAGGTTTATTTATAATGAATTACTTGTTGGAGCACTTGCTAAGCATTGTGCTACAAGATGGGAACACTTAGATGAGCAAGGCAGCCCTTACTCAGAACCTCATGGGGGACAGACAGGCAGCAGCTATAGGCAAGAATGACAAGTCCAGTGACGGGTGCAGAAGAAGAATCTGAATGAGACCAGGTGTTTGAGGACACCTGCTGGGAACGGCTGATGCTTAGGCTGAGTTTTAAAGCATGAGCAATGGTTTGATAGCCAAGGAATGAAGTGATGGCAATGTGATTGCAAATCTGAAGCTTTGAAGTATCAGAGCTTAGCATGACTGAGGTCAAGAGTGTGGAGAGGGAGGCAGAGGAGCGAGGCCAGAGAGATGGGCCGAGATCAGCCTTTTATGACTCATGGTACAGAGGACATTGTTATTCACAGAGGGGACAACGGAGGGGTTTCCTCTGGTCCCAAAGTTAGGTAGAGGCATAGCTGGACTGGAGCTAGAAGTAGGAGGAATTCTCACTGCTTTTGCATTTCCATGTTTTTCTCCATGGCCTTTCTTCCCCTTTATGTGATTTCCTTGCCTTAGGTTCCCTTCTGAGGACTTACACATCTTCTCTGTAAACTCTGTACCTGGTGATGTGTGAGCCAGCCATTCTCCTTTATCTTAGGTGCTGCCATCGAAGGCAATAAATATGTTTGGTGGATTTAGCCATGTTATTGTGCTCAGTACCTATTCTCTGCATAAGGTCTGGACTATAGTTCTGTGCCAAGAATTCCCCCAGCTGCTATTCTCAAAGGCAAGTGGACACACATCCAGGCAACATCCCTTAATGCCTCTTCTGTTCCAGGAGCTTGGCAAAGAGTTGGGTCAGAGATGAGCAGGTCCATTTGCTTCCCTCAATGCCTTTACAGACAGACCTACAGACAGGTCGTCTCCATGCAGCATGGCCGAGGCCTCTTCTTGGACACAGAGAGTCAGGTGGTCACGGGTAGGGTGGGTCGAAGAGGAATTTTGGATTTTTAACATCACTCTGGGTAATCTTTCTGCTCACTGAACTTTGAGAACTGCTGCCCACATGGCTAGGAAGGAACTGTCACTCAATTCTAATGAATTTTCACATGAGAATTACACATGGGTTTTTCATTTGAGATGGTGAATGTTTAAGCTCCAAAATAATCCCCAAATATAAAAATAGTCCTAGTTATTCCTCAATGTTTACTATGCCCCAAGTATTAGATGGCCCAACAATGCCATGGCATCTGCACTGTTACTCCATTTCACAGACAGTGGTTAATGTGGTTGAGTAACTTGCTAGTAAATGTTCCTGACTGTAGACCCTCTATAGCTCTGACCAAGGTACCTGTCTCCTGGAGTTCCTCATCTCTATGCTGTGACTCAGGTCAACCACCACGTCTCTTCCTGCCCCCAGGCCTCCTGGAAGATGAGCCGATTAGCCCAGTGGTTGCATGTGTGATGGAGAAACAGCGGGGGGTTTGTGGGGTGGCAGCCACATGTTGGAAAAGCAGATGGCGTGGCAGCCTTGGAGTGGGGCTCCAATGACCCTCGCCTCCAGTGGTCCCCTCCAGACCCTGTTTGCTGCCTTCCTGTTGCTGTGTTTGCATTCCACCTTGCAATTAAGCAATCAGTTTGTTCTCAGTGATTATTCACGGTCTCAGCTGGCAAAAGTCACCCGATCTTTGGCTCCTTGCCTTCTAGTCAGAATGTCACCCAGTGTGTGTTCAAATCACCCAGAAGCCCGCTGCCCTTTAGCATCCTGTGACCCAAATCACAGGGGTCACAGCTACTTGTGCTGAAGCCAGGTCCAGCATCATGCCCCACCTGGGCTGGCCAGGGAGACTGTCACCTGAAGTCTCTCCGCAGGGCAGCTTTGTAAACTGTGGAGATCTGCCATGTCATTGGATGGGGGAGAGGGAGCTGCCTCCTGCTCACACCCAACGGGAAGGGAGCCCACAGGAGGGGTCTGCAGACAGGACCCATGAGCTTGTCCTTGTAGAATGTGCTCCGTTGCTAAACAAGGTACTTGAGGAGACGTGGTGCCCAGTGAGCCCCTGAGAGGAGACTGAGAGCCGCTAACCTTGACATTTATGAGGTGTTTGGAGAAAGAGCCAGCCAGCTCCCAGCTGAAGTTTCTCACCTGTCTACTAAATAACTGCAAGGTGGAGGGTTTTATAAAATACACATACTGAAGGTTTATAGTGCAAACATTTTATGGGTGCAAAACACATCTGTTCTTCTGAATTCTCTTTCCTCTCCCCTCTCCCATATTTCTACATCTCATTCCCCTCTTGGCCAGGGCACTCAGCTTCAGTCTCTGTCTCCTCTCCCTGCCTCCCTCTTCGTCACACGTTGACAGTCCACCAAATCATGTATAATCTGGGCAGAAGCTCAATTTGACTTTGTTCACATGAGAGGGTGCGGTGTGATAAAAGAGACGCTTCGGGAACAACTGAGGCACCTTAGGGCTCTGCCTGGGCTTTTATAGGCTCCTTGAGGGCACAGTTTATTTCTTATTATTTTCTATGCCTTCTTCCTCTCCTCCTCTGCTACTAGTATTTTATACACGTGCTTTTAATTGACAAAAGGGTGACTGCAGAAGCAAACTAGAGCTCAGATTTCATGTCACTCAGAACCAGCATCTGTCATGTCTAAAGGACTATCTTCAAGAATTTACCAGGTCCTTGTTATGTCTGGGGTTTGCTGGTGGATGAGTGAGGAAGCGCGATACTTCTCTATTCTAAGCAGGCTCCTCCCTGTGACTCCTGTGAGCAAACCCTGGGGCTGGATGACATCTGCTGGGGTCTCTGATCTACTCCTCTCCCACATGCCAGTCTGACCCTGTTACCCACAGCAGAGGAGGAAAAGGAGGCGGGGAGGGCAGGGTGAGGGGTGGTGCGGGGTGGGGCGGGGGCAAATAAGTCAAAGTGCTACTTAGAAGAGAACATAGTACTTGAGGTCAGAGAGATAAGCCCAGAAATCCACCTATTCAGTTAATATTTATTGAGCATCTATTATTTTCCAGGCATAGCGGTCAGTGCTGAGAACACAATGGGGCACAAACAGTCACGGTCTTGGCTGTCAGGAATGTGTGCTGTCATTTGGAGAGGAGCTGCTCAGGCTTCAGCATGCACACAGATTACCTGGAGTTCTTGTAGTCAGGACTCTAATTCAGTGGGTCTGGGTGGGGCCTGAGATTCCATATCTCTAACAAGCTCTGAGGAGGTGCCCATGCTATTGGTCCATGGACAACAGGTTGAAGACCATGGATCAAGAGGCAAAGGTGAGTCTTGAAGGGGCTGAAAATCCCAGAGGGAGGAGGAAACCCAAACTGGACAGAAGAGTTTAGCACAGAAAGAAAGGTAGGCATTTGAGGAATTGAGGAAGTGGTAAATGGAAAGGAAGTCAGAGAAAGAGATTGTGGTAAGAGCCAGCCAAGAGGGGGAGTGTGTGAATTCTGGAGATGGAAGGTTCAAGGCCTAAGGCTGCTCTTCCTCCAGGAACGGGTTCCCCACAAAAACCAGGATGGGACTGATAAGACTGTCGGCTGAAGCCAGAGGGCCTAGGAGGGCAGGAGTGAAAGGCCTCTGAATCTGGGCCTACCATACTAGTATCGAAAGGAGAAGGAGAAGACAGAAAATGAGCAAGTCAGTGATACCCAGTTGTTATGCACCAAGGGGAGGGAGAGCCAGTACCGATTAGTGGAAAGTACCAATTCTGGAGAGAAAGGATGCATTCTTCTGTTGTTAAGGAGATCCCGTGACTCAGAGTAGTGACTAAAGGCTGACTGGTTCTGAAGGGACCCCATTAAGTGAAGAGATGACACAAGTTTGTAGTCAGCCTCAGAATGCATAGGTACTATGTGAATGGACCTTTTGAGATGATGAAGGTGCTTGAAAACAGCGCTTCCTCACACAGCTGAAAGTCCTTCCTGCCACTTACTAGTAAAGTCGTGATGTCTGCTCAAATGAGCTCTCCTGTGTCCCTATCTTCATCACTGTCATCCCTGGCAGAGTGTCCATGATTCCAGGGGATGGCTGGACCAGAAGTGGTTCTGGATAAATCTTCCCTCCTCAGTCTTCCCTTCCTCTTCTCACCTCTTCTCCTGTCTCGGTGTTCAGTGGGTCCTGCCAGCCCATAGTAACACAGTGATGAGATGCAGGGTCCTGTGTCTGGCTCCCAATAATCAGAAAAGTCTATGCAACCAAGTGTGGGGCCAGTGGCTCTGAGGCTCTGCCACCTGAACTCAGTCGCTGTCGAGAAAGCACATCGTTGAGATGCAGAAGGAAAGGCCCCATCTGTTTGGGTCTGTGCCTGACCAGTCCTGTCTCCTGGAGTCCTTTGCTCTTTATCCCTCACCTCACAGGTTAGTTTTCTCTGAGTCTCTCCCTCTCACCAGCAAGTGACCCAGTTTTCACTAGAGAAAGAGCAGCAGGAAGGAATGGGCAGGAGTTACTTGCTGGCATTGAGGCACACGGCGGCCTCCGTGGCTCCTGAAAAGGCCAACAGGCCTTCCCTAGGGGAGAAAGCGGTGGGCAGCTTTCCTCCTTCCTCATATGGAGGCAGGTTACATGCGAGGGAGGATTGCACAGAAGCACCGACTGTGGGACTGTAACCGACCATGAGACCCCCCACCCCACCTTGGCTCTAGAAAGGCAGGAGGGCTTTTTTTCCTCTTGGGATGTGGGAGTGTGATTCACATGGGGACCACTTGGGATGTGGGAGTGTGATCTACATTGGGACCACTTGAGGTCACTTCCCTCCTCCTGATGTGAGTTTCTGTTACCAATGGGATGGTCAGAGATCATCACCCGCTGCAGGACTGACGGAGTCCACCCTTCCAGTGTTAAAAAGCTTGCCCACCTCAGGACTTTACCTTCCAGATGTGTGGAAACTCCAGCTCCACTCATAAGGCCTTTCAACTAATTGAGTCAGGCCCACCAGGTTATTGAGGATGACCTCCCTTAAAGTTAACTGATTGTGGACTTCTGTCAAATTTGCAAAATATCTTTGCAGTAGCACCTAGGTTAGTGGTTGAGTGAATAACAGGAGACTGTCACCTAGCCAAGTATAATACACACAACTGGCCATCATACCCACTGACCTGTGAGCTCCCTGCATGCCGGAGCCATGATTCCACCTCTGCATTTGCAGGCCTGGCCTTATGCTGCCATAAGGCATGCACTCAGTCACTGCTTGTTGAATAAATGCATCCATGCAAGTCAGATTATGGAGTCTCTGAGAGTCTAAGTCATTTGAGTTTTACACCAAAGGCAATAGAAGCCATTGCAGGACCCTGGGTGGGAGTGGAGGGGATGGAGCTGCTGCTTTCTCTGTTGAAGCCGTGCTGGCAGTTCGCTCTTCTCTGAGAAAGGGAGGAACCAAGTCTGATGCCCCGCCCCTCGGGGTGGATTGCTCCTGCTCCAGAGACAGTTCTCTTGAGTTCTAAAGGGTAGAGACTCCCTGGGGAATGTGTTTCAGACAGGCTGCTAAATTTATTCCTCTGGCTTTTTACAAAAGCAAAACAAAACATGGTATTTTACCCTAAAATTATACCCACACTTTTGAGGAGCGCAAGTCCCCCATGTGGCTGAGGCAGAGGGTCTCTCTCAAACATGACGTTGGGGGCTTTTTTGGGGGGCTGCTACCCTGGGGAGGGCATAGTTAGATCACTCCCACATGGCTGGATTGTGACTGGGACAAGGCGGCCAGTGAGCATGCACATCCAGTGTGCAGAGAGGAAGCGAAAGCAGACGCTGGCCCCACTGGAGTCCCTGCCCTCTGTCCTCTCTCTTGGTCAAATTTGCCATGCTACAGCAGACACGAAGCAAGGACTGTTCTCATCTTGATCAGAAAACAAAGAACCAGGTGCCAAATTTACTGCTGTATATCAAAGCCCTCCTTAGCCTCCACTGCCCAGAGCCCCAGTGAAACCCAGCAGAGCCCCTGGCTGCATGGGATGGGGCATTACACAGAGTTGAGGCCCATGTGCTCCTGCAGATCTTCCAAAGCAGGTTCCTACCCCCAGGACCAGCCGGGACAAAGGGCCACCAGCAAATTGGAACATGGATGAACATGCTTATTTCTTCTTTCAATGCTCTGATCAGTGAACTTTCAATCACATCATTATTATAATTTTTTTTTATCCTCACCCAGGACATGTTTACTGGTGAGAGAGAGAGAGAGAGAGAGACAGACAGACAGACAGACAGACATGTCCTATACGTGTCCTAACTGGAATTGAACCTGCTACCTAGGTATATGACCTGAGTGGGAATCGAACTCAAATTTTTGGTGCATGGGACGATGCTCAACCAACTGAGCCATCTGGCCATAGCTCATTATTATAATTCTTAATGAGGTTTGGGAGTTTCCCTGCTGCTTCTGGAATTCCTTGAGGATGTTTGAAGTTTCCCTATTGGGTCTAAAGATGCTAGACTGGAGCCTCACACGTGTGCTCTGTGATCATACTGAATATGAGGAGCAGAGACCCCTGGAGTCTGGGTAGTTGATTCCACATTCCCAAGCTGCCCCAAACTGAGTTCAGTTCTAATCAGTTCAGCCAATATTTACTACTCCCTCCCATGCCATTCCCTGTGAAAAAAAAAAAAAAAGATAAGTTGGATGTGGTTTGCTGGCCTCAAGGAACATTGCTAAACTGAGAGATAGATACAGACCATGATAACATGGATGGTCCGGGCAACACCAAAGATGTGCCCAGGGTACCAAGTGAGCTTGGAGGAGGGTACTGAACCCACTGGACTCTGGTGTGTCTGGATGTGCCTGGGAAGGAAGAGACTAGGCAGGGTTAGCCCTGTGGCGTGGGTGCTGAGGTGAAGGGCCCCTCCCTGTTCCTCTCATCCTGGGAGGCTCTGGAGCAGCAGGTGGGGTGTCCAGGTAAAGCACCTGGGTCCTCCTAGAAGGCCCTCTCCAGAGCAGGGGAAGGAGGAGGAGCCAGTGTTTGCCTCTCTGCCCACTCCCAGCCCTGAGAACAGGGTGGGCCACAGCAATCAGCTCCCCTCACCTCCACCTGAAGCGGTGAGGGCTGCAGGCACAAAGAGTTGGTCCTACCATGTGCTTACTGAGGCCCTGGATGCAGGGCTGCTCATGGTCCCCAGGCGGGAGGCAGTGAGATATGAAGGTAAAGCTTTATGGAGGGAACTGAGCTGTTAGCAGTCAGCCCTGAGGTACTTAATGCAGCTCCTCACAGCTAAGCCATAAGGAAATGGGGCTTCAGAGGATTTCCCGAGAAATGTAAAGCTCCTTTTAAATAGCAAGGAGACTTCCCGACAGCAGGGAGGGGCTTCTCCAAGGCTGTGTTTCCTTTCAGGGCGTGGAGCCTCACTTCTGAGGCACCCACCTGGCCTCTGCACCTGGAGTCAGAGACCCTCTTTAAGGGGAGCTTCATCATGTCTGGAAGCCCAGATTCTCAGCATCCCTTTGCATATGTGGAGATGAGAAGGAGCTGGAGAAGGGACAGGGATGCTGAGGAAGTGCCATCAGTATGCTCTCCTCATTCTAGACTGTATGCTCTCCTCATTCTAGAATGTATACTCTCCTCATTCTAGAATGCACACTCTCCTCATTCTAGAATGTATACTCTCCTCATTCTAGAATGTATACTCTCCTCATTCTAGAATATATACTCTCCTCATTCTAGAATGTATACTCTCCTCATTCTAAAATGCATACTCTCCACATTCTAGACTGTATGCTCTCCTCATTCTAGACTGTATACTCTCCTCATTCTAGAATGTATACTCTCCTCATTCTAGACTGTATACTCTCCTCATTCTAGAATGTATACTCTCCTCATTCTAGACTGTATACTCTCCTCATTCTAGAATGTATACTCTCCTCATTCTAGACTGTATACTCTCTCATTCTAAAATGTACACTCTCCTCATTCTAGAATGCATACTCTCCACATTCTAGACTGTATACTCTCTTCATTTTAGAATGCATACTGTCATTCTAGAATGCAGTGATGAGCTGCAGGTCCTTGTGGTGCATTTACATGCCCTAAACCCTCAGGGATCCACCTGTTGGTGGGGCAGATGTTTGGGTCCTATCTTTATTTTAAAGACAGAGAAACTAAGTCAGAAAATAGCAATCTGTGGACAGAGAATGGGAGTGGGGATGAGGAGGTGTGGGTTTCAGTCACCAATGTGGGGAGACTTGCCAAGCCCCAGATCCGTCACCTGTGAAATGTACAACAGGATTGGGTAAGATCAGTGGCTTCCAGACTGGAGTTCAGGATGAGTGCCTCTGGGCCCTCCCAGGAGTGGGGCGGGGCCAGGAAGCCATGACAACTCTCATCAGAGCACCCCACCTTTATCTGTTATGTTTTGGAATTCCCACATGAATTTCTTTTGAGGATAGGGTTTCTCACCTTACAAAGTTCATAAACTGCCCCATATCTAATTTCCGACTCTCTTGAGGCAGGCCTCTTCAGTCATGACCCAATGTCCTCTCCACCTTCACTCTGCGATAGGTGGATGGCCAAGAAGCAGGCAGCTTTCCCTCCTCAGGTGGGTGGTCTTTGACCAGAGCATCTGCCCCACAAAGGTGGAGTGTGAACTGGGGCTACATCTGCTAGCTGACTCCATCCCGTTTTGCCATTAGGTCCCCTAATTATGCTTTATTTTCATATCTGGAAAATACATTTTGGGCAAAAATTAAGTTTTAGTTGACATATTAGGATTCCCTGCCTCAGTTTTGTCGAGTTTGCTCCAGCCTCCAGGCCTGTTGGGATACCCAGTGAAGCAAAGCTCTGAGGGCCTGAGTGGAGAGGGAATACAGGAGCCTCACTGATTCAGTGACAATGAGCCACACCCAGATTGGAGGCAACATCTGATAACCAGCCAGGGTCTCCCATTCAGGTTGCCTTCATTCAGCCCCCAGGGTCTCCTGCCTGAACCTCAGGGTAGGGAGGGTGTCAAGCAGGTCACATAAACACCCGGAGCTCCTTCCAGATCCTCTGAGCCTGCAAATCTGAGGGGCACTGTGAGCCCCACCTGGCGGTCGCCTGGGGGCTGGGGTCGGGCAGGGGCATTGGCTCTGTTGGAAGCAGTGCTGGTGACAGCGGTGGTGGCCTTGGGTTGGTGAATTGGATGTGGTAGTCGTGCCGCCGGGGTTAGTGACATAGCAGAGGTGTGGGCCCAGTGTTGGTGGCAGCCCTTAAGTTTCTGGTGACAACATTGATGGAGCATCACCAACAGTCATGTGGTGACAGATGTGGCATCGCTGTCATTTTAATATTGACATCACCACAGTGAGCCAACTCCGAAGTTGAGGGAAGTGGCACAGGTACACACACAGCTGTTTTCCTGGAATCCAGGAGACACCACCTGGTGACACATGGATGGAGCAAGAAGGGAACCAGAATTCCCTTAGAAAGGAAGGGTGTGGACTGGGAAGAGTCCTGATTTATGCCTGTGGTCACGCCTGTGGAACTCTGTGTGATGACAGACACAGGAAGGCTGAGGTGGGGGTTGTGGGTCACACTGAAGCTGGAGCATCCAACACCCAGCTCCAGTGGACAGAGACATGTTCCATCACACCAGATTCCTGGGAATCTCAGGGATGTCACTTTTTAAAAAGGCAGACATTTCTGAAAAGGCAGAGAAGGTGCTGGACATCTCTCCTTGGTGCCAGACAAGGAGCCATGGGACCCTTGGAAAAGTAATGATGAGCCTAAAGAGTTTCTGATGCCTCGGGTCCACCTTATCCGGAATTATTCTCTCTCAAGCCCTTGCTGTTCTCATAACAAATTCCTTTCTTTTCTTTTTTCAAGGCCAAAGGAGTACAGCCATGATTTTTTTCCATACAACTCAATTTAGTTTTACTTAGTTCAACAAATATTTACTGAGTAAGGCAGCCCTGAGCCTGGGCATGCGGAATACTCATATGAGCCGGCCACTGTTCTGGCTCATTGTAAGCCCAACAGATTTATAATTTCTAAGGGGATGGAGGTGGGAAAAGACAGGCGCACATGTGTTAGCCACACATGCACACACACAACACACACACACACACACACACACACACGCACCTTTCAAGGTCATCTCTCTCTAAAATGTATTGGGGGAAGAAAAGGGGTAAATGAGGAAGTTAAGCATCCTGGAGGAGGCTTACATAGGACACCTCTCTCCCCACAGCAGAGGGAAAGGAAGGAGGCAGGCGACACACACTCTGTTCTGTCCCTTTCCTCACAGGACAACCTGAGGCTGTGTGAGCTTTACCAAAAGGCTAAGGGAATTCGATGAAGGTGTGGGCTGAACTAGAAGGGGATATTCGCGGCCTAATCCCTGCTACTTGTGAATGTGGCCTTATTTGGAAATAGGGTCCAAATTCAATGAAGTAATCAGAATGAGGTCACACTGGAGTAGGGTGGTCTCTAGCCCAATGACTAACATCCTTATGAGAAGATGGAAATTTGGACACAGAAACAGAGAGAACTCTGTGTGACAACAGACACAGGTTGACTCGAGACAGCTACAAGCCAAGGAACAGCCCAGAGTGCCAACACCCACCACAAGCCAGGGACAGGTGAGGAAAGGGCCTCCCAACAGCTTCCAGGGGAGCGTGGCCCTGCCTCACCCCAGTTTTGAACTTTCAGCTTCCAGAACTGTGAGACAATACATTTCTGTTGTTCTAAGTCACCCAGGTTGTTACGGCTGCCCTAGGAAACTAATCCAGATGGAATCACCTTAGAGAATGGAAAAAACTTAAAACTGTAGCTAAGTACCATTTTCCACCTGCTCGAGGGAAGAAAATTACCCAAGGAGCTTGACCCTTCATCGGACCCCCTCACTGGCACACCTCCGCCCCACTCTCCCTCTCTCGTCCTCAGGACTGTGTCTTTGTAGATGTCCCTCCTTGCTTATTGTTCTTTGGGTGGCTTCCCACACATTCAAATGTGACCCATGAGGATCGGTCTTTCTACCAAATTCTTCACCAAACCCAGCAGTTCATTTCTTTAGGCTTAATTTATTCATGGGAGAGTGACACCGCAGTGGGAGCCCTCAGCAAGACAGTCACAGGGGGATGGTGGATTGGATGGATAGTGGCTTTGGGCTGGGCCCCCAGTGTTCAATGCAGACCACTTCATATTTCTCAGTTGTCTAAGGGACACACACACACACACACACACACACACACACACACGAGATCAGTAATGCTCAGAGACCCTGTGTTCTCTCAGCTAAGGGTGGCAAACGCTTGGCATGGGATTCTGATGGACTCCCATATGCAGTGCTATCTCTTAGTTTGTCTGGAGCCCTGCGCCTCTCACCACGTGAGCAATTCATAAAACAAAAAATAATGACAGATTTGGAATGTGAGCTCTCTGGAGTGGAAGACACTTTAAAAGCCTGCCAGGGTTGTCGCCTATCCAGGTTGCATATTTCTTCCACTCTGCAGACCTATGAACTGCACAGGTGCCAGGGGTCTAGCAGGATTGAGAAGTGAGTGATTCCGTTATTGCACTTAGTGGCCTGGGAATGGAGAGAAATGAAAAGCATTTGTTTTTCACATTTTAAAACTGTAATTTTTCTTTTCATCTCCTCCTCGGGGATGGCGCCATGCTCATATCACCAGTGACAGTCACCGTGGCCCTGTAGCTATTCTCACGCTATGGCACAGAACCTAGAACTGGAGGAGCCAAGGGTGGAGCCCACATTCCTGAAGGCTGGGCAGATCCCCAGCAGCTGGCTGGCCGGGCCCCCTGTTACCCAACCACACTGAGCTAAGGAAGTCAACCCTTTCCCACCCCCACCCCGCAGCTCAGCTCTGTTCAAATACCACATTTTCTCTCCTGGGCCTTCTGGCAAATCCTCTATTTATCCTGCTCATTCTCTGTCCCACCTGTTGACTGGAATGTTCTTCCCGCCCTGGGCTTTTCACTCCATCGCCCACCCCTTTCTGTGCCTGTACTTACTATCTACGCAGTTACTCTTGATACCAGATAATTTGGTTTTTGATTGTAGGGCATTAGATGGATTTAAAGATGTCAGTGTATTGCTTTCTAGATTGCAGGCAAACCCTCCCTCTACCACCACCACGACCACCACCTTTTAAGTGCACTGAGCATGCTGCCTACCTGCGGGAGCCATAGGCCCTGCCACTTCCCCACTCACCCTCCAGAGGCGCCCTTGGCGCTGCTGGGCTGCAGCCTCACTCCAAACACAGGTGGTTCACCCAGAGCGCTGGCCAGGTGCAGACACCGCTCATCTGCATCCCAACCAGCTCGGCCTTATGCCCAGGATTGCCCCCACACCCAACTTTGCTAAACAGAATTTCCCCTCTCCTGTTGTTATTAAGCTTAAGATAGAGATCCTGGATGATTCAGAAAAATAACAAAAGGCTCATGGAATCTCTTCTGGGCTCCTTCTTAGAATTAAGAAAGTGCATGTGTGGGGAGGGTGTGGAGGTGGGTAGGTGGTGGGATGGTTTGGGAGCAGTGAATGGGGGCCAGATTCCATGAACGGAAAGTCCTGAACATATTATAGCTATTTGAATGTGGATTTATTTGGAGTCTTGTTTAGACCTCTGTGTCCCTCAATATTCTCATCTATGAAATGGGGATAACTTAATAAGGCTATTAAGAACAATGAATGAGAATACATACTATATATATGCACATATATAACTTTCTTTGGTCTCTCTCTATATATACATTAACAACAGTACCTGGTACCTGGTAAATGCTAAATAAGTGTGATTTATTACCCCAACTGTGATTGTGTAAGAAGCACAGCCCTAGAGACATAGCCTCTGGGCTCCATAACTTACTTGATATGTAAATATAGACTTATGTAAATATAGACTCTATTATTTTAATTTATTATTTATATTAAGCTTATACTTTTATCATATTATCTGTGATCAGTTAGGTGTGACCTTCACACCTACATACTCCCTTTGGAAAATGGGGTAGAAAATTGCTGCCCTGCATCTTCTGTGGGGTTGGATGTGATGGGCGTAGGTGGTGCTATGCTCAGTGATCTGGCACATGCATGGGCAGGCCTCTGGGCAGGTGCGTGCTGCCCACCTGGATGCTGCTCCTTTCACCACCAGGCTCCTGTTCACCCTGCACCTTCTGTCCTCACACGGTGATCCCGGCACTGGCACCCTCTGGTACCCATCAGTGCTAGGGATCTACTAGTCCCAGTAACCAGTACTTTATTATAGGAAGTGAGGAGAGACACTGACATCAACAGTTTGCAACTACTGGTTGCAACTACTAGTGTTGAGCCAGATGACAGGTGGGCTCTGCCAGCTCGAACATTCTGTGACCCTAATGTTCCCAGGACCACAGGCAGGTCCAGAAGACAGAGGCCAAGCCCCATTCTCTCAAGACCTGGGACTCAGTCATGACACTGAGGCTGTAATCCAGAAGGAAGCTGGCTGGCTGCTTGGGTGGGTGCACTTGGACACCGGGGAGAGCACATCATTCCAAGGGCTGGATCGGTATGCCTGGTGGTCAGGGAGTCCTTGCCATGTGCTGATCCACAATGATGATGATCGGCAATTACCCACACACAGGTCTACAGGCGACTAACAGGGATATGTGTACTATTGGAGGAGAAGTGACCCTTCCACCATGAGACGTGTGACTGGTGGGGCCCTGGGGACACACTGTTAGGTTTCCCTGAAAGATCTCTGGCCACAGAGGGGACACTGGGTGCAACCAGCTGTGTGAGGGTGGGCATGTCGCTTCCCTGCTCTGGACCTGGGCACCCTCATCTGTAGAATGAGACAGAGTGGTTGAAAAGATTGGTTCTGAGGCTCCTTTAGCTCTGACATCCTACAAGTTCATTATTTCCTTTCTTCTGGATCCCTCTGGCTAGCAGCCCAGACTCAAGCTGGTCTCTGTGTAGGATCCTTTTAGCTACTTTCTTCCCAGGCCTTTTCATTCATCTTCATTCTCTGATACAGGATGAATGTATGCTCTCAGCTACTTAGGAAACCCTTTCCCTCCATTTTTCTTCTTCAGCATTTAAATAAATGAAATCTAGTATGTAAAGTGCTTAGCACAATGCCTAGCTCATAATAATGTATTCATACATATAATATGTAATCCATATTCTATATAATAGTATATATTCTCCTAATACATGTCTTACTTTAACTTTTCCCTCTAGCCTAAATATCTGTGTCATTTAAAATACTTTTTATTTTTTGAAACTCAGGGCCACTTAGCTTGCTCTTTTCAATAGAAAGGTTTCTTTTGAAAGCAGCTCATTCATTCAAGTTCCCAGCACGGTGGGCCCAGTACCTTTGTGGGGCTCAGCACCGTGTCAGATACTGACAAGGCTAGGCCCTGTCTGCAGACTGGCGAGGCCCCAAGGAGCATGGTTTCTGGAGAGGCAGCCCTGGCTCAGTCGGATGGGATGGGAGAAGTTGGGATGCTGATACAGGAGGGGGCGACGTCTATAAGGCCCCAAACCTCAAAATCTTGGATCAGTTGAGTCAACACTTTCCAGAAGTGCTGTTCCAAGTGAGAAATACTATAATCCATCTCAAATGGGGCTGGAGTTGCTTCTCTGAATCTGAGCTACCCTCAGATTTGCACTGAGAATGTGATCTGAAGCCCCACTTACCCTGGTTAATGGTGTGGAGAGCAGCACGGTTTTGCAGACCGTTTCTGAGGCTCCTTCCTCCACAGATGCCCATCCCCATCCCCACGGCCTCACCTCTGATACTCAGCACACACTTAAGCGGTGCAGAGCCCAGAGTAGAAATTATTGTTCTTATTTTCCAGAAGGGGAAATGTAAGCTCAAGGGGCTACGAACAGATGGTGATGGGGAAGGTGACTGACCTTGGGGAGAGAGGCAGGTCCTGGGCTAGACCAGGATTAGAAGCTGTGCTCCGTGAGCTGCCTTTGTGTGGCTTACAGAGGTCTTGCAGACTGACTCCTGGACGGGGCAGGAAGACTATGGCATTAACCAGCCTGGACCCAACAACCTTGACGGCTCCCTTCAGGGGCCCCACAGGCAGTGCATTATCATCTTTGTACCTGTTCTAACTCCACAAGCTTTTCTACTTATTAATAGAAAATGCTTCCACTGTGACAAGCTGAAACAGGGAGGAGTGGGCAGCCAAAAGCTTCACTTGTGTCCCATGACCAGGTCTCCTAATGTTGAGCCTTTTACCTCCTCCATCTCTAAGCCTTGGCATCTTAACCCACCAGTCTCTGTAGAGGGGAGGGTGGGAGAAGTTTAAACTAAATAGCACCGAGAATAGCCTGAGAGGGCCTTGCTTCTTAAGGAAAGAAGAGGACGAAAGCCAAAAAAGAAGAGAAGAGAAGGAGAAAGACTCTTTACTTAAGAGCAATAGAAAAGGCGATGAAAAGAGATGCTGGGAGGGAATATTAAAGACCTTATAGAAAAACCAGACATGAAGCCAAAAGTGCCAATGGGAGCTGGCAACACCCTTCTGAAAATTGGAAAAATGTTCTTTTGGCCACTCTGGTGCCTCTGGCTAAATCTGTTCCATATTTGTGATTTGTGGCACTCAAGCTAAACTAGTGGCCGACCCAGGCTTGAAAGGGTAATAACTTCCAAGGCTGGTTCAGATTGCTCTTGCCAGTGGGGCTCGGAAGACAGACGCCCTGTGGCTGAAGGATTAGCAGGGATCCCCGCGTGCCAGCCTCAGGAAGGAGGAAGCCAGGAGAGAGAAAGGGTGAGGGGAAGGAGAACAGGTAAAGGAAGGGCCCACTCTCACAGCCTTTCCTTCCTTCACTTCTCATTCATGGAGGATTGAATGAGCTTCCCCACATGTCAATCACTGTTTCAGGCGCCATCATCTCCGTTAATCTTCACTGTAACCCTATAGTATAAATATTATTTTCTCTATTTTACAGATGAAAAGTCAGGTGCTCAGTGTACAGTTCTTAAGGTAGAAAGGGAAGGTTTAGATTCTGTTCTGCTTGATTCAGAACCTTACTGCCAGCAATAAAACATGCTACGAAGGAGCTGGAAATGACGAGGAGGTAAAATATGCTCAGAAATGGCAACATTTATTGAACAGGTTTGCAAGAACCAGATTCTAGGTGTGGGCCATACGACTCGGGCAGGGCCCCTACCTTCCTGGGATGAAGTAGGCATAGTGGGTGATGGGACACTGAGCCAACAGAAGGATGGGCATGCCAGCTGGTGTGAAGGAGTAGCCCTCTGAGGGGAGGCCTGGGAGCAGGGAGGGGCAGGATCACACGTGTGCAGACAGAAGAGACCCCCGCTCACCAGCAGCTGCTGAGTTTCTGCGCTGTTTCCAACATTGTTCTTGAAACTTTCATCCATTATTTCATTTGATTGATGTATCACCATGGAGAGGGTGTCATTATGCACCGCCCCCCTTTTTTAAAATGAGGGGATTGAGATGTGAAGAGATAAGTGCCTAGCCAGAGGCCACACATCTTAAGTGGCTTAGGAGAAGTTTAAACCCAGTCTGTTCGATAGCAGGTCTAGGCTCTTATCTCCTGAAATCACAGAGGCCTCTGGAGTCAGCGTCACAGGAGCCAAGGGCCGGTGCTGAACCCAGAAACAATATTTATTTGTAAAGACAGAACCAGCAAAGTCAAGGGCAAGAGAGATTTTTTTTTTAATTTGTGTATTCCAGAATGTTTGCGGATAATAGTGCGTGGACGGAGCACCCCCTGCCGCAGGTGCTGCTCCAGTGCTTTCCATGAACAAACTCACACCTACACAGCCTCCCCATGACGACGGTACAGTTATCTCCCCAACTCATACATGAGAAAGCCCAAGAGAAGGGTACCTTTTCCAATCGGATGGAGCACACACACCAGGGCAAACTCAGACCCAGGTCGGCTGGCGTGGGAATGAGTGGGCACTCTTACTGTGCCCACTGCAGTGAAGGTGGGGGTCAAAGACAGGGTGGGGAGGACTAGGCCACCAGAGGAGGGGTGGTGGCAGCTGCGGCCAAGTCAGGCTGAGAAACAGGGTGGAGAACTGCAGACCCGGACAAAGCAGGATGCCCCGGCCCCTCACCCGGCTGTGCAGCTGATGGGTGCGGAGCAACAGGGACAACAGCTGGAGAGGAGGCAGCCTGGTCTTTCCCATAGTGGAGGGGGCTTGGGGAGGAAGTGGGGCAGGGATTGGAAATTTGTAATATGACCAACACCAAAGAAGATGAAACCTAGAAACAGGCTTCCATGTACCTATCTGGAGACCAAAGGAATGCATACAGGGCTCCAAGAACAAAAGGAGAGTAAGAGATTTGTGAGGAAGGAAGTCCATGCCCAGGGCAGCTAGGGGATGGCGAGCAGGTCGGGGAAGTGGCAAGAGTGAGGGCTGGGGTAGTTTTGACCCCAGGCTGCCCAACCATGGTGTGGTCTTGGAGCACAAGAGGCACCTACAACGGGTCCTCACCCCTGCCTTTGTCTATGGGGAAGGAGAGAGGCTGCCTCCATCCCATCTTCTCCTTTGCTGCACTGAGGGGAGACATCTGCTTTGCTCTTGCTAATTTAGTGTGGGAAGCCTGGCCTGCGCTCTGGTGTAGATAACGATGCCTGCCAGCTGGCAGGCAGGCTGGGGAGCCAGGGGCCCAGCCGCATCCCTCCCTGCCTGGCATTCCATCATCCGGCAGTCGGCACCCCGGGAAGGCTGCAGCTGCCCTGTCACCCCGTATGCCCACGTGGAGGCAGTGGGAGGAGGGCAGGGTTCCTGCCTCGCAGGCTCGGGCTGCAGCCTTCAGACCAGCAGGCCTCTCTCATAGCCCTCCGAGCCTGCTTTGCCCAGACGGAAGCCAAGGGAGGAGAGGGGTTTGGAGGACATGGTCCAGGCAGGGGTGGCAAGAACAGATTTCTCAAGAATGGACATGGTCCTGGAGATTGCTGTTCTTCCCCAGGTGGGCACAAGCAGCAGAGCCCTGTGGTGCCAGTGGTTACAGGTCCTGGACAGAGCATCCCTCACACAGGTAACCATGCAGGCCTCAGAACAAATGCTTGCTTTGGGACAGGCCCGTACCAAGACTCCTGCATTCTGTCATCAGGCAATGCTGCCTTTCACTTCACTGGGCATTTTCTCTGCACTCCCCAGGAGGGGAGCTTCAGCTGCACACTAGGGGACTGATAGGGAAATTTTATCTTTTCATCTTGTTTATTTTCATCTTGTTTATCTTTCTTCTCTGCATGGGGATGGCATCTTTACTCACCCCCCACTCCTGGTGCTGCTCCCGCCCCAAGCACTTCCCTGTTCTAAGTGCCCCTCACCAAGCTGAAGGCATACTAGAGGAATTTGAATTTTCCCAGACACCTTAGAAAAACCAGGGGCCAGAGATGGCCAGCTTCCAAGGAGTAGACTGTGACAGACGGGCTTTGTCTCTAAGAGTAGATCAGACGCTGAGAAACCAATAACTGATCTCAGTGCCAATATCACCTTCAGCTAACACATTATTCGAGTTGTTGTTATAAGCCTGTGGATAGCTATTGGATACCAAGTACTTTAGCCCCACAGATGAAAAAAGAAGTATAGCTCTAGCCGGTTTTGCTCAGTGGATAGAGCGTCGGCCTGTGGACCAAAGGGTCCCAGGTTCGATTCTGGTCAAGGGCACGTATCTCTGTTGGGTTGCAGGCTCCTTCCCAGTCCAGGCCCTGGTCAGGGTGCATGTAGGAGGCAACCAATCTATGTGTTTCTCTCACATTGATATTTCTCTGTCTTTCCCTCTCTCTTCCACTCTCTCTAAAAATAAACAGAAAAATATCCTCCAGTGAGGATTAAAAAAATAATATTAATAAAATAAAATAGAAAAAAAGTATAAAAGTTGATCCAGGGACCAAGGAAATAAATAGACTTGGAATTCTGTCCTCAGTCTTCCTAGATTTCTCTTCCATTGATGGTCTCCATCCAGCAACCATCATGTCCATGCAGATGGCTCCAGATTGATGTAACCAACCTTGGGTCTCTAATCTGAGCTCCAGAGACGTACTCCAACCACTGCCTAGACATATCTATCATGATATATACTTACACCCTCCCCACACTCAACATGTCCAAAACCAAATTCATCCATCAACCTAACTTCCCCTCCACCCTCTCCCAAACCTACCCATTTCCCAAAGTTTGACATCTTTCTGCCTACAAGGAATTTTAGGCCCTTCTCCCTTCTCCCACTATTCTTCAAGATAACTCAGATCTCTTGTTTCCTATGTACAAAATGTCTGAGTGCCATGGAGCACATCATGGTTGGGCTAGGCTCTGTCTTCTGGATGCCCATGTTGATTTCAGAGAGGGAGGGAGAGGGAGAGAGAGATAGAAACATCAATGATGAGAGAGAATCATTGATTGGCTGCCTCCTGCATGTCCCCTACTGGGATTGAGCCCGCACATGCCCTGCCCAGGACTCGAACTGTGACCTCCTGGTTCATAGTTCAATGCTCAGTCACTAAGGCACACTGGCTGGGCTGAACCCCCATACTTTAAGGTCCAGATGAAAAGCCACGTGAAGACTTCCCAAGTGAAGTCTCCCCTAATCCCTCCCAAGCAAAGAGCCTCTCCTTCCTCTGGGCTTCCATAGCACTTACTCTGAACCTCTCTTTCAGCCCCGTTTTGCTCTCTTCCCCCTTTCAAACACGAGTCTCTAATGTCTTTGTACCTCTGAAATATCCCTACTTCCCAATACATTTAGTAATGTCAACAGAAACAGTTCTGCAATTCGAATTTCTCCTTTGTGGGGTGCTGACTGGTGCCTTCTTGTACCCTTCTTATCTAACAGTAATGGGGAATGCTTCCCCACTCATTGCTGCCTCGGCTTTGGTGCCACACTCCTCAGGATGTCCCCGGTCCTCAGTGATCAGGTTGGTTGACTTGTCTGTGTGTTCATTACACTGCATTTGCTCATGTCTGGGCACTTACCCCTGAACTGAATGTCTTTCTTGCCCCTCCACCCCCTTTGAGGAAGAGACCATGAGGACAGGGACCATGCTTTGTTAACCCTCCCATCCCATCTTTGCCCTGCTCAATTCACCTTTGGTCCAAAGAAAGCCCCAAAAAGTAAGCCACATTAGGTAAGGAATTCAGAATTCTGAAGAAAATGTCAACAGCTCACAGAGTGCATTTTGCAGCAATTCAGCTTGTCTGGTTGCTGGCTCCATCCTAGACTGTAGTAGGCACGAGGCAACAATCTGCTTTGGGTATAGAAATTGAGTGATGTGTTTTTTGAGCTGATGTTAAAGTCCAATCGTTTCCAGCTTCATGAGATTTACAGCCAGTTTTGTATGTGTGAAACTAGCCAGATCACCAAGAGAATTCATTTTCTCATCAATAATAGCAATTTCCACAGCTTAGCACCTATAGTTGTAAATAATTTATTTTAAAAACTCAGCCATATTTAAATTTATTATAACCATCTAGACACTTCATCATGCACAAAAATAATAGCTGCAGAGCTATCTTCTGTTTATTTCTGATGCGCCCGCTCCTGATGTGTACATTTATTATGAATAGTGATTAACAATGTCATCTCCAGGGTCAGAGGGCCTGTGTTCCAACCCCACCCACCCCACTATTCACTAGCTGTGAGCTTGTGGGAAAATCATGCCATCCCCTCTGTGCCTCAGTTTCCTTGTCTATAAAACAGAAATATTGGCATTTGCATTACAGGGTTAGGGACTGAATGAACTGAATGAGCTAATCCATGAAAGGCCTTAGACAGTGCTTGGCACCTGATAAATACTCTATGAAAAACCTAGCTATTAGGATTTGCTAGGGGTGAAGCCAACATAAGAAAAACGTTTGTCTCTATGCCATCCCCAGCCCTCAGCGTTCCTATTCAGTAGGGAGGGGGCAGTATTATCCACATTTTACAAACAGCGCAATTGAAGCAAGATGTCCAGGCAGCGAGCGGCAGTCTGAAACTGGAACGCAACTCTGTAGATGTAAGTACAAGGACTCTTTCCAGGAGGCTGTGAAGCTGTACAGTTAAAATGAGTGTGAGGCATCCCAGAGGAGCCTGTGAGCAGTGACCCCCGACGGCCCTTCTCTGCCACAGTTCTCCGTGGATGCTCAGCAAAGTCACTTCCCTCTCCATCTCTGAAATGATTTCAGGCTGTGGCTTCCCAGATATTTCTCTTACTAGTTTTTTAAAAAGCCATATTAGAGTTTTAGATGAGGTGCTGGCTAGATACCCTCTCTTTGGTCCCCCATGTTCCCTGGCTCCTGAAGTCCTCCCTGCTGGGGTGCCTTGGGTATAGATATATACCTCACCTGGCTGCAGACCTTGGTGCGTTGCAGTGTGTCTTTCTGGTGAGCCAGGACCTTAACTCACTTGGAACCCCCACAAGAAGACTGGCTGTACAGAACCCTGTCTGTGTGGAAGCAGCCCCAAGAGTTTGTGGGTATCAGGAGCATTCCTGTTTCTGAATTTGGACTATTCAAGAGGATGCGTTCCCTTTCTGTCCACTAGGGGCCGCTTGTAGGGGGATGGAAAAAACGGAGGCTTAAAAAATATGCTGCTGAAATTTCAGCAAGAAGGGAAAAGAGAGCGCTTGAGAGAGAGAGAGAGAGAGAGAGAGAGAGAGAGAGAGAGCGAGCAAAGCATACCAGGCTTCCTCATCTCCTTCACGTCAGAGGCAGGAACCGACTGTGCGAAGGCTGTTGGCTCAACACGCAGAGACGGCGGAAGGCTCAGACAGAGAGAGTGGGAGCAGAGGGGTCCTTCCTTACCCAAGGAATTACCACGAGTGGAGTAAAGCCGCCTGACTTTTTGATCTTATTTTGTTTGCCTCCTCTTCCTCCTTCCACTCCAGTCCTGCCAGCTTGGAGCCTCCTCTTCCTCCCAGAAAAGGAGGAAGGGAAGAGAAGGGAGAGAGGTGGGTTCTCTAGGTGAGCGCATCCGCCGGCTCCAGCCCGCACAGGCAAGGAACCTTTTCTCAGAAAGCTCCTCTCGCTCCCCCGCCGCCCACCCCCAGCCTGGTAAGTCCGGCGCACTCGCTCCCTCGGTTTTCTCGCTAGCGTGATTTCAGCACCACGGAGAGCTACGAGATGCCTTTCCCTTCCTGTGTGTGTGTGTTCCGGCAAGGCTCTGGCACTAAGGTTACATCTATCTCTCTGCTGCCGTGGAGCTGGGTTCTGCGTAGCGAAAAAGGGCACAAAACTATGTCTACCGAATTAAAGGGGGATGTGGACTCCGGCCTTAGGGGTGTGCGTGTGCGTGAGTGTCTTATGCTGTTGCATAAGACAGGTGAGGTCTGAGCTAAATTGACAGTTGGTTTCTGTGTCTCTCTGTAGGGTTGTTCTTCTATGTAGATAAGAGAGAGGGTTTGGGGAATTAGTCATGCGTCTTCGTTAACTCTTTCCCGACAAGCCATTCATGGTGGGAAAGTGTTGCAAAGGAAGTCTGGGGGTTTGGGAGTGGAGGTAGACTTAAAAGTTATGCTCTTCTGAGAGAGGTTGGAAGAGGTGGTTGTTAAAATGTCAGTTTCCCCAGGATTCTCTGGGCTCTTGCTGTGGGAGGAGATCAATCTGACCTTTTACTTTCTCTCCTGGTATGGATCCATGGCAAGCAGACAGGTGCGACAGGTGAGCATCAGGATGGGGTGGTTTGGGGGGCTGAGGTCCCCCTGACCTCACAGTGGCAGGAACGTGTCTTGAGCTTTGCTGAGGTTGGCTGATGTGAATTATACTTCATTTGCAAGGAGGCAGGAAGTGCCCTCCACTTTGCTGTCATCCTTGACTGTGTATGGTTGAGGACAACATCTGTTCTGCCTTGTTTTCTGCCTGTGGAAGACAGCTCAGAAGAAGGGTTTGCCCCCTCATGTCTGGGGAAGCAGACTCAGGCAGTCTCTGAGTAGTGTTATGTCTTTAAGCACTGAGGGGCGCCACAAACAGGTTCATTGTTACTTTACATTTCATTGCTACTTATTTCTGCAAGGCTCTGCTCTGTCTCCTCTGCTTCTTTCCTCTCAGAAATATGTTTATTAACTCCCCGCATCTGCCTTGGGTTTGCCTTGGAGACACTTACTATCTGCTTCCCCCCCTTCAGTTTTACCCACATCTGCTCGGGTGGGACCGTTCAACAAGTGGTGTTGGGGACTTCCTTTCATCATCCAGTCTCCAGGGAGCCAGCATCCTAGGGGATATTAAGGCTCTGGTCACCTTATTTAAGAGGAGGAGAGGGGCAGGTTCACTCCTTCATAACCCCAATGAACTCTAGGTTGCAGTTTCTCTTGCTTTTAATTCAGCACCCTGGGCCCCTCTTCCAAGCTGAACAAAATACTTTCTGCTCTTGTTCTGGTGATAGACATAGTCCTGAGTGAATGGCAGCACTGTTTGGTTTGGTTTTGACTATGCTTGCCATTGAAGATGCAGTAACCTCAGCAGCAGTGAATGCGGTGAGGAAAAGAGTGCAGTCAGAGGTTGTAATGGTGGGGAAGGAAGATTGAAATAGAGAAGCAGAGCATCAGAAACCAACACTGACGCATTCGTATTTCAACTCTCCCAACTCCTCCCACCCTTGAAACCTCACAGTTTGAGCAAGAGAGTGGATGGTTTTCTGCATGACATGGCCCTGAAGGTTTAAAAAAGTCCATGCCCTTGCAGTGAAACCTGTCCCAAAGCACCATTTATTACTGAAGTCACTGTGCTTAGTGGTCATTATCTCATTAGTGCCCTTAAATTCTCTCCAAAAGAAGTGCTCAGTGTCATTACTGGCCCCACTTAATAAATGGGGAGACATAGGAGTTGGAAGTGCTAGGCCTGAGCATAGCAAACGTGGAAATAACACTTCTGGTCTCCTAATATCTCATCACCTCTGAGGTGCAGAAATGCTCATGTATGGAGGAGCAGAGATGGATTGCTCCCCAGTGGACAGAGTTGCAACCGAAGCCTTTTAGTGAGTTCAATGTGGAGCAGTGACTTTACCCTGGTGAAGACTGAGAACCAGCCAGGAGTCTCAGGTGTTGCTGGCTTCAGGTTCTCAGCCAAGAAGATGGCTAGGAGCAGGTTGAAGAGCTCTCTGGGCTTACTATGAAGAGAGAAGCCCAGGAGAGTGGCCTCTAGGCCGAACTGATGTCACACACCTGATTGCCATACTCACCTTGTTTCAGAAATCCCAGTTGAAGGCACCCTTCTGGGGCACATTGCCATGAGTGTCTTGGTTCTAGGTGTTTAATGGCTTTCCTCTCCTCTGAGCCTTCTCTGCAAGTGCCTCCATTGCATCTTTGGTGGCTCAGAATATGGGGAGGATGACTAAGGAGGAGGAGACAGCTGGGCTCTGAGCACCTAAAGAAACCCTAGTGGAGTAATGGGAGATGGACACAAACCCACCTCACATACCAACCTCTGCTCCCCTGGCAGCCCTTGCCCTCCCCTCTGGGCAGCATTTGGGAGAAACGGCCACTGTGTTCTCATATCCAGCCCTCGTTCACAGAGCAGGGAAGACTCTGCTGGCTGCCTCTGAGACCCGAGGATGGGAGAGATGTGGGGAAAGGTGGAGGAAGGAGAAGGTGGGCACCTTGCCTTATTCGCCACAGCCATGGGTTAACATCTTTGACCTGGAGAGCACTGCTGTTACTTAAAAAATCCAGGTATAGTTTTCATACAATAAAATGTACTGATCTTAAGTATTCATATTAGTGAGTTTTGACGTTTTTGTTAACCACTACCCCAAACAAGGTATACAAAAGTTCCCTTGTGCTTCCTTCCAATCAATTTTTCCCTCCCTCAACTCCATCACTCTCTGACTCCTGTTAACATAGCTTCCACTGCTACATGTTGCAATAGAAATATATTGCTTAAGGTGATACTTAATGAGCATGTTATGTAGATCCTAGACTTTTAAGAGAACATTTCGAGTTCTGAGGTTACTGTCATTGGGTGGGTGGCAGAGAGGGTTGGGGAGGGGTGCATTCTTTGTCCAAGGTTATGGTCATGGTGTTGGAAAGTCAAGTGGTCATTGCGTGTGTGTGTGTGTGTGTGTGTGTGTGTGTGTGTGTGTGTGTATGCACCACAATCAAGTCCAAATAGGAACCACAGAGACCCCGGCGAGCCCCTACCTCTGAGATGACCTAAGTTATTTGATGGTGATGTATGTAGAAAGGATGTTAAAATTTCTGTTCAAAACTTGGAATTCAGCATTCAGGTAGCTGGGCATGAGTCATCCTATCTGGGCTCCAGGAGGAAAGTGTACTTGCGTAAGGATACTAGGGGAAGAGAGAGGAGCATTCACTGTGATAGTGTTTATGCCATGAAATTTGGCTCCATCCACAAAGGTCATGGCTAAGATTGTTGTTTCTCCTTATTGAAAAATGGCGTTAGAACTGGAAGACACTTTGCAGAGACTCATGTCCCATCATATACTATCATAGTTCCATTAGGGATGTCTCCATTCTTCATTCTTCCATCCCTGGTTGTAGGTTAGGATAGGGAGTCTCCTATTTTATCATGAAGAAGCAGTGGGGTTATCAGAAAGTTTTGATGATTTTGGTAGAAAAAATACACACACACACATACACACACACACACACACAAACACACCCCTGCATAGTGAGTCCTAACACCTCACCCACCCTGTATCTGTAAATGCTCTATGTTTAGAGAATGTTACATAGAGATGGGGCCTTTTGTGCACAATTCAAGCATGAGTTTCTCAACTAAAAACTCAGTTTCTGGTAGATAAACCAGTAAATCAGAATCTTTAGTAGACCTCAAAATTTGACCAAGTAGGTCAGAGAGCTCTTTGGATGCTTGGTAGATGAATGTGTCCTCTGCCTCTCTTCACTCAGAGCCTTTACTAAGCATCTTCCTGGCACTGCCCTTTCTGGGATTGCCTGCCTCAGGGAATGCACTATTCATTCAGAGTAAGCGAGCGCATTTATGGGAGGCTCCTTCCTGACTCAGCTCTCCCAGCGAGGATCCCTAAGTGGAGTGTGGGTTGCTAAGCCACCAGGTCATGGCAAGTTAGAAGACAGCCACAGTGTGGTTACCGAATGTCTAGGCAGAATTTTGTGCAGACACACAAAATTTGAGTGATCATTACCAAACCAGTTCCAGTAGATCACTTGGGAGAAGTGCAGAGGCCTCTTTGCCTAGTCTTGACCACAGGCTGTTAACAAAGATCAGATGAGAGTCCTGCTTAACTGGAGTTTCATCTGCAGAGCAAACTCAGTGGGAAGGGGAAGCTGGAATTTAGATGTTTAAAAGCTGTTGCCAACTGTATGTAAGAATCTCTCCATCTCTACCCTGGAACATGACTTTGGGCTAGAATTGTATTGATAACTAGAACACAGCAAGTGACCCATGTGTCAGCTGACAAGGGAACCTCAGCAGTCTTGCCCTCTTCTCTTTCTGTTATTTATTTATTTATTTATTTATTTATTTATTTATTTATTTATTGTGATGAAGTATACATAACATAAAATTTACCTTTTTAACCCTTTTTAAGTTTACAGTTCAGTCGCATTAAGTACATTGACACTGTTGTGCAACCATCACCTCCATCCATCTCCGGAAGGTTTCCATCTTCTGAAACTCAACTTCTGTACCCATTAAACAACAGTTCTCCATTGCCCTGTCCCCAGCCCCTAGCAACCACCATTCTATGAATTTGACTCCTCTAGGTACCTCATCTAAGTGGAATTATACCGTATTTGTCTTTTTGTGTTTGACTTATGTCACTTAGTATAATGTCTTCAAGGTTCATCTGTGTTGCAGCATGTGCAGCAAAATGTCATTTCCTTTTAAGGTTGGTTAATATTCCATTTATTTATTTACCACATTTTGTTAATTCATTCATCCATTGATGGTCATTCATGTTGCTTCCTCTTTTCCTCCTTTAATTGTGGACAATTGCCTCTGCTTTGCCCTCCAACCAAGGGGAAAAGGGATACTCTCTGGTCATGGTTCCCATTGAGGTGAAATTTTCCCCTTTCCCCATAAAGACTAAGAAGGTGACTTCTTTGAGGCAAATCAATGAGTTGGGTCTGCCTCCTGCACTCTGGCTCCTGGCTCTCATTGTTGAGGGGGCAATAGACAAGTTCAAGTAGACTGGAATCCTAAACTTTCCTCTATTCCCCAGCTGACATGCCCCAGTCTTACCCTAGAGAGGTGCCAGAAGACAGAGAGGCCCCTTGGTAGGTACATCTCTGGGTCCTTCTCAGTGTATGCATTACAAGGTGAGACTCCACAATGAGAGAAGGAGTTCTGGGGTCAGTGACAAATGAGCAAAAGATGCATCACAGTTTCTGAAGGATTCTAGCCCTGATCTCCTAGTGCAGTGGTTCTCAACCTTCCTAATGCCGCAACCCTTTAATACAGTTGTGGTGACCCCCAATTTCATTGTTACAAATTGAACATAATTAAAGCATAGTGATTAATCATAAAAACAATATGTAATTATATATGTGTTTTCCGATGGTCTTAGGTGACCCCTGTGAAAGGGTTGTTTGACCCCCCAAAGGGGTCACGACCCACAGGTTGAGAACTGCTGTAGTGTTTTCTGTCCTTAGAACAGGCACCACCACGCTCACCCTTATTTAGATCCTGTAATAACATCTTAGGCTCTGGCTGCAGATGACTCAATAAAAGATTGTTGCCTAGCCGGTTGGCTCAGTGAATAGAGTGTTGGCCCTTGGACTGAAGGATCATGGGTTCAATTCTGGTCAAGGGCACATACCTTGGTTGCAGGTTCCCTGGCCCTGGTTGGGGTGCATGCAGGAGGCAACCAATCGATGTGTCTCTCTCACATCGATGTTTCTTTCTGTCTCTCGCTCTCCCTCCACTCTCTCTAAAAATCAATGGAAAAATATCCTCAGGTGAGGATTAACAAAACAAACAAATAAGCAAACAAACAAACAAAAAGATTGTTAGCAGGACCCAGTAGGAATTTGTGGTTCTTTAAATCTAGATGAATTCTCATCATACTACATGGTATGAAGGAAACAGAGAGGAAAAAGCCTAGAACATTGATCCCAGGACAGTATTAAACCTGAATGGCTATCATTTGACAACAGCTTAGCAACTCTCTGGGCTGGAATTTGGTCTTTGATCCTAGTCCACCTAAGAATTCATAGTCCTGGGTCCTGGTAGCTTGGATCTTTCTATTGGGTTATGATAATGCTAGCCAACACTGACTGAGTGCCTGCTATGAGCTTTAGTCTAGTGCTTGGCATAGAGAATGCCCTTAATAAATGTTTGTTGTCATTACTATTAATAATCACTTTAAATAATTTATACCATTTGGTGGCTAAAACATTATGACATACACCCATTTTACAGATGAGGGAACTGAGGCATAGTGATATAACTGACTTGCTCAACTTTCCACAGCTAACAAGTGATAGAGGAGAAATTCAAACCCAGGTTTGCAGCCTTCTTTTTAACCGCTTTCTTCTATTCTTTTATCTTTATCTGGCAATTAATGATGGCTCCATTGTGATTCCTCCTAAGCACATTTAGAGGAATTTTAGATCTTGCATTACTGCTTACCTTATATGTGCAAATCTAGGTGACTCTCCACCTAGATCACCTACCTGTTCTATAAGGTCCAGGAGAGCCCAGCACAGGGCCTGGCACACAGTAGGGCCCAATCAAAACTTTCTAATATGCTGTTGGTTCTGCTCAACTTAACTACAGGGGTTCCCACACTTGTTTCCATTGCTTAATAATAATTATATTAGTAATAGCTGTTACTGATGTGTGTTCACCAGGTGCCAGGCGCTGTACCAGGTGGTGCAATAGAGTATTGCTCTGGATTCTCACAATATCAGGAACTGGTAATTCTCATCTATTGGAGGTTGCTGTGTGGAAAGTGCTAGCTCATTGTTGTCCAATCTGTTATTCAATTCCCACAACATTTAGCAGGAGAGTTGCCAAGGAAAACCTTTTGCAGCCAAATGAGAAAGGGAGACCCTGGTCACAGCTTTTTGCTTTGAAGACCACAGGGGACAGAATGCATAGATGAGGGAAACAAAGTCCCCAAATTCAGAGAGGCTAAGTAGCTTGCCTGAGGACACACAGCTAATAGATAATGGGGTTGGTTTTGAACCCAGTCTGTTTGAAACAGAGTCCAAGCTCTTTCCCACCTCTGCGCTGCTTCTGTCTTAGTCTCTGCGCTGCTTCTGTCTTAGTCACACCCTTTCCCATCCTGGGCCACACATGCAGTAAGAAGCAAGGCCTGGGGGCTTATTACCAAAATACTTGGCTTCAAATTCCTGCCCTACCAGGTCCTAACTTGTGACCTTAATTTGAGGGTCCTCAGCAGAAGCCTCTCCACTCCCCTCTTTTCCCCCCCAAAGTCTAAAGAGATCCTCACACCTTCTTTAAGGAATTAAATGGGGCACAAGTACAAGGTGCCTAACACAGCCCCTGGCAGGGAGCACTTGCTATTTCTTATGGCCTGGGGACTCCGTGCAAGGAGTGGGGGGGGCACCTTAAAACAAGCTGACAATGATCTGGGCTGACCTGGATTTTATATTCTCTTCAAGTGCTAATGGACTGGGCTGGCCCTTGTTTGACATCACCTTGATTTTAGGGGCATGTGTTGGCTATTTTTTCTCCTCCTTTATTACCAAGAGCCTGGCAGCTGATATTTTAAATATCTGAAAGATGCCTCTTGCCAATTAATTACCTGGAAATTGTACTAGACTGAAAATTAATTTCAGCCTTAAAGAAGACAGCAGGTTTCTGAGCCCGTTCCACTCGCAGCTGGAGACCAGGAACCTTAGGAATCCTGTTCTCTCGCCTTCCCCTCCCTCCAGAGTCTCTGCCATTCTGCGTGTTATTTATGAAATCTTTTCCCTTCCTTTATAATTATGTTTTCCATAAGAAGAACATCAACGGCCACCTCCTGGCTGGGCTAGAGTAATTGTTTGAATTTTTCGACTGTGCGCAATTTCAAAGGCTTGAGTTTATATAGATTACCTTGAATTTATCTCCACAAGCGCATCAGGAGAGGAGCTGCGCCTGCCTGGTGAAGTATTGTAAGCCCTGTAGCCACCGAGCGCCGGCAGCTGTGTATGGTCTGTTTATCTAAATGGATTTCCGTAAAACAGATTCATTAATAAACCAGGTTTTGCAACCCTGTCCTGCCATCTTCTATGGGCTTGTCAATACCAAGGTCAGCAATGGGGCCTGGCCAAGGGACAGGTGTGGAGAGGAAGTCAGCTGACAGCAGGCCAGCTGTGAGCCAGGGGTGGAGGGGCCTGCAGAGGGCAGAGGGCAGCATCAGAGCAGGGAGCCCTGCCCACGGAAAGGGGAGGCCCCGAATACCAGATGACAGCCCTGCAAACAGTGATGCGGGAAAGGGCAGAGGCTACACAATCTACAAGGTGGCTTTTTCCTCTCGGTGGGTGACCCAGTCTGCCACAGGGCGATGGAACTTATAAACCCAGCCATAAAGCCCCCCGTTCAGCGCCGTATATATTTATAGAGACATAAATGAAGTTTAATGCCAATGAAACTCACTATAAAAGCGACAGACTTCATCTGTATCTATACTTCAGGTGCAGATCAGTTCAGGGTTTCCTGCCTTTCTCGGACTGAGAGCCACTGGCGCACGAGCTCATGTGCATGCGCCCACACATCCCGAGCGAGGTGGGATGGGGAAGCACCTGCAATGATGCACTCTCCCCTTATCTCTGTGGGCTGTGGAAAAGCAGCGGAAGCATAAGAGAAAAGGGAGAAAGCACTGCCAAAATCCAGTGGCTTCAGTCGGGAGTCTGGCTTTCAATAAAACAATTTGAGGGAGGTTGGCTTTTCTTTTTTTCTTTTTTCCTTTTTTCAGGGTCCATTTGCTGTGTACATTCAAGTGGAAAGGCCATTTGTTTTATTGTGGTAAAATATACATAACAAAATTCATCATTTTAACCATTTTTAAGTTTACAGTTCAATGGCATTAAGTACATTCACGTTGTTGGGCAACCATCACCACTAGGAGTCATTTTTTGAAGATGCACAAGTTTTGGGGTGTCCACTTTTTTTCAATAGTGAGCCCAAACAATTAGAGTTTCATGTTGTACAGACCACATTATTTTTAATCCATAACACTGGCAAAGTAGCACCTTTCAACTATTCAAAATTATAGATACTCAGTAGTAATACCAAAGTAATCCAAAAAACATGGCATTTATGCAAAAAAATCAACAATTTTAGGCATGGTGGTATTCACTAATCCTTTTGAATTAAATCAGTAAGAACTCTGGAACTTTTAAAAATTTGTCTGGGTGACATTGGTTAATAAAATTATATAGGTTCCAGGTAAGGAACAGGTTTCTGCTTTTCATCACTCCAGATGGGATGTAGACCTGAGATTGCAAAGCCCTGACCTGCCCCGGCCGGCCTGTCTCCACGGCCCGCCTCTACTGTCCACGCTGGGTCAGTAGGAGTGCAGGCTGAAGTGGTGCCAAACAAGGATTTGAATCCTGGCTCTCTCACATACTGGCTGTGTGGCCTTGGAGAAGTCACTTGACTTCTCTGAGCCTCTGTTTCCTCACCCCTGAAATAGGATAAGTAGTTCCTACCTCTCAGACTTGCTGTGTGTGTGAAATGAGATGTCATTTTCTATATCCTTTAACACACAGAGGTTTTCCATTAGTAGACTTATTTCTTAATGGAAATGTCTGTGGCAGAAAAGGAGCATTTTGAGAGTGGAGGTCAGGGATCACCTGGCTACTTGACATATATTCTCTCCATGGAATGGCAAGACACCATGTGACCTGAGACTGGCTGCAGGAGCAATTACATCTGGGAGACACGCAGTGCATTTGAACCCTGCCCTCTTTTCATCTCCACACCAGGTATCCTCAGTCTTGAAAGGCCTCAGGGCCACAGTGCTGGGGGCAGCCACTCAGGGGGAGGTTGATTGACCAAATGAAATGGCTCTTCTCTTCCTGGAGTGGCCCCTGTCTGTATCCCTGTAACTGGCCCCCTGGAAAGGTCAGGGCAGCAATGTGGCCCTCGTGGGCACAGGTCCCTACGGAGTGTGTCTTTGGGTCACTAAGGATGCTCTTCCAGACCTGACCCTCAAGAGGTCAGCAGATCATGCCAAGGGCTTGGCGTCCTCCAACCATCCTTCATCCAAGGAAGGGCCAAGTGGAATATCCTGAAGGAGAGCGAGGAAAGGGTGCAGCTGATCTGGGCCCTGATATGTACTGAGTGGGAGGGGAAGGAGGCCACTCGCAGTCCATCTCTTATTACGCATGGTTCGAGGCACAGGACAAGAGTTATTAAAATGCAAAGTAGGAGCGTGCCATACCCTCCTCTCCACCCCACCCCCTTTTTAATTTTATCAGCTTAATTTAGTGAGACTGAAAGGCTCAGGCAGCCATGCTGGGAGGCTGGGAGGGATGGGGAATAAAGCACTAGAGAGGGTCTGTGGCGGCTCTTCTGGCAGTGGCCTCCCTCCCACCCCTTGAGGGTCCCCTCCCAGGGCCCCAGAGCCCCAGAGCCCCCTTCTCTCTGGTTGGAGCCCAAGAGACTGTGAACAGTTTGGGGCTCTCTCTGCACATGCACGTTTCCATTGCTTCTGTGCTTTGTGGGGGTGGGAGGAGGGTATCCTTGGGCCTTTGGTGACCACATTGAACAGAGTGGCTAGGGATCCCACCTGACAACCCCCCACTCTGCCACATGGGAAACCTGGGAGGAGACCTGGCTCCTGTTCCTTGAGACATTTTGCCCCTTGCATTTTAAGTTAATTTTTTAGATAATAGATTTGTGTTATTTATTGTATTACAATTTTTAAAATTAAATTTATTGGGGTAATGGTTAATAACATTATATAAATTTCAGGCGTACCACTTTGTAATATGACATCTGATGTGGTGGGGCGACATACTGTTTAACTAGAGAAGAACAGCATGTGCAAAGGCTCAGAGTTAGAAAGATTATGTTGGAAGGCAACGGAGAACTGTGATGTAGCTGGACACAGAATCACAGGATCGTGGTGAGAATGGTGGGAGATGAGACTGAAGAAGGAGATTGGAATTGGGGCCTTCCTGTCAGGGCACCCATGGGAGAATTACCAACAGCTTGGGTGCTTTAGGTATGAGATCTTAAGCTATGTTGTAGGATGCAAGCCTGTTGCCTCTTTTATCAGAAAATTAAAGGCACAACATAACAGAATTTTATCCACTATTGAATATAAGAATTTTATTCAATACATGTATTCTTATATATTTTTTAATTTTACTTTATTTTTGCTTTTTTCTTTATTTTTATTGTTGACACTACTACAGATACCCCCATTTCCCCCCTCCTCCCAGACCCGCCCCCCCCCTCCCTCTGGCCGTCTCCACACTTGTCTGTGCCCATGGGCTATGCATGTATGTTCTTTAGCTAATCCTTTCACCTTCTTTCACCCAGTTACCCCTATCACCTCCCCTCTGACAGCTGTCAGACTGTTCCATGTCTTTTATTGCAGGATCTCCAAGCCGAGAATGATAGCGGGGACTTGGAGGTGGGTGGAACCTGTGAACCTCTACATCTCTCATCTCTGCAGAACATTGGGGACACTGTTCTCTCATTTTAAAAATATGAGGCCCATTCTCAACCACCTGTGCCAGTGACACCGCTCAGATTGGCCATACAGGGGTTAAAGGTGTGATTGTCTAGTGAGAATGAGAAATAGAGAAGCAAAGCAAGAGATGCCTGAAACCAGAATCCTCGAATGCTCATTCTGTTGGCTTTAACTGTGGCTTAAGAAAATTGTCTGCCCTGTTTCTTCGACTCCCTCTCTTCTGGAAAGAGGATGCGGCTGGGAGGCTCCCATGCCAGGTCCCCAGTCAGGGAAAGTGCTTTCCTATTGATCTGTGTGTCAGCAATTCAAATGGGGTATTTATCCTGCGGCTGAGCACCTAATAAAAATTTAAATTTTCGTTTAAAAAAATCGAAAGGGAGGCAAACACTCCTCAAGGAGCAACCTCAGAAAGAAAGTAAGAAGACAACCACACACAATTCAGGGCCTCAGGAAGTGCTGGAAGACTAGGATGGTGAGGTTTGCCAAGAGGTGCCTCAGACCCTGGAATTTCTCCTCTTAAATGCTCCTCCCTCCCACCCAGACACCCTTCCCAGGCTCTGCAGCTCCAAACTTAGACCCTGACTTTGTCACTCCTGACTTTGTCACTCCATTGCTTGGGCAAATGGCAGATACTTCTCTCTGAGCCTTCCTGTTGCATAAGTCAGAGGACACAATGATGTCATATATGCAATGCTCTTGGAGCAGTGCCTAGCACATAGTAGGTGCTCAACAAAGGTTTAGTTCCCTTCTGTGACTCCCCTATTCGAATTCTTCCTTACAAACCATGCCCTATAGCCTATTAAAATCTGATTGCAGCCAGCTGCTGCCTTCCTTGAAAGATTCTGAGCCACTAAATCACACCTATGTGTAAATGATTGCTAATGGATTAATAGATTGGATAGTGGCACTCACAGGAAGCAGAGGCAAGAAATGAAGGAAGCTTTAACAGCAGAATGTCAGAAATTGGTCACAGGCCTCTGTAGAGGTATTTAAGACGGTGGAGCTTTTGCAGGGTCCCTTAAATCATGCTTACAAGGAAACCATCTGTCCGGTCATCTGTAAGGACAGGGGATATCCGGGTCAGGAAAGCAGGTCATGCTATCATATAAATTACTTTAGAAAAATAGGAATATTTAGAAAATACCAGTCTTTGTTAAAATTTGTGATCACATTTTTTCTTATGTTCTATATCACTGACCTGATTTTGGCTCTAAAAGTCTACCCTTCAAATGCAGATCTTGCCTAGGAATTCATTGCCCTGCCAGCAACAAAAGGCTGTTTGCTTAGTCACAGAGCATATTCTGCTTTGTATATGACCACAGGCAAACTATATGAACAACCACCTCTAACTCTTATTTGGCCACATGGCTTTAGGAAATGGGGGAGGGATATTTGGAGTGTAATTTTACTATCATGTTGAGGTTCAAACCCAAACTCTAGAGAACCCCTCAAATCAAAATTTTAAACTTACTAGTAGAAAAATATGAAATACCAACAACATGGACTTCATCCTACAACTCCAAAGATTCCACCAGTTATATTGCTGCTCTTCAATGTAGAGTGGATACCATATCATCTGTTGGAGGAAAGATTCATTGGCTGGTGTTTGGCCATTTATTCCTTCTCTGGGTAATCTTTGAGATGTTGTTGAAGATTGGTGATTTAGCATACTCAGTAGCACTAGTAACTTTACATGTTCTCCTTTCATCATATTTACTATCATTTAAATAATCTATTTTCTGCTTCATTTACTTTTCTATTCTATGAAAGAACTGGAATCCCCAGGGTAGCTCCTGAACACTCTAAGCTTTTTGTCTTCATTGCATTTTTAAAATGTATTTGGCACCACAGACACTGTCTCCCATCACTTCACCTCCATTTCCATGACACATGCTGGGATGCAGAAACAAACATATTGAAGAGTCCTCAGGTAAGAGACGCTGTTGTTCCAGGATTTGTCCTAGGTGTTGAATATCCAGCATTGCCGAAGACCTCAGAGCTCATGAAACACACATTTCAGGGGAGACATGCAACAAATCTACTGCCAACTTCTGTTGACCTTCTCATTATTTCTTACAGGTGTCCATTTATCTCCATCTTTAACCTGCTAGCACTTTATTTAAATTTTCATTATCTTCCTGTTTTACAATTAAAATGAGATCCTCACTAGCCTCCATATCTTCTCTTGCCTTCTTCTAATCTTTTTTTCTTCTTCTTTTTTTAAGAAGCCAAAAAGCATTTCTTTGAAATCAACAAGAATTCCAATTGGGGACACACTAATTTAGGCAAAAGCCTAAACAGTGTTTCCTCTTCTAATCTATTTTTACACATTAGAGATCTCATCAATATGTGTATCTGATCATGTCACTCCCCTACTTGAGACCTTCAAGCACTTCCCATTGATCTTGGGATATAAACAAAAATCCTTAACAAGGCTCTGCGAGGTCCAGCTCCTGTCTCTTCCTCAGATTTGCTTGTCTTCACCTTCAGGGCTCCAGCCACACTGGACTCGGTTCGAGTCCCCCAGGCTTCCTAGGCTCTGCTCTGTGCTATGCTCGTCCTTCTCTGCATCCTTCCCCTCCCTCCATCCCATCTCTCCACACCTTCCTTCCTCTGCTTAACTCATCTTCATCTACAAACTCAATTCATATGCTTCTTCCTCCAGGAAGCCATCCTGGGATCCCGAGACCAGGCTAGGTGCCTGTTACATGCTCTCAGGGAACTTTGTAAATTTCTATTTATTATTTAATTTTTTTAAGTTGTGAAATGTAACTTATCTATAGAAGCACACATGAAATATAAACATCAAAATGTAATCAATAATAATGATTTGAGTGCCCTGTAACCACCATTGAGGTCAAGCAATAGAACATCACCAGGACTCCAAGGCCACCCTGTACAGCTCTCTCTGATCACAACCCCCCCTCCCCCACCTCCACCGGAGAGAACTGTTTTCCTGACTTCATGGTCATAATTTCTTTACTTTTCAGCATATATGTGTGTGTGTGTGTGTGTGTATATATATATATATATATAGTTACTTAATTAATATCCAGTCTCTTGGTAGTTGGTAGGTCCAGAGGATCAGGGAGAGGTCTATTTGCTCACTTTGTCTTCCCGGAGTCTTCTCAGTCCCTGGTGCACAGTATGTCTTCAGTAGATATTTGGAGGCAGGGTGAATGAGATGACACCAAGCGGACCATACATAGGAGCTGAGCTATCATGAGGATCCTTGTGAGGACTGCCTTTCAGAAGGGGGGCTACAAATTGGGGCGTAGGGCATCCACTGCATATGAGGATCTTCTTTCCAGAAACTTGAAATAAGAAAGGTGACTGTGTAAGCTCTATGGGGAAATGATTCTGTCAGCGCATCTGTTTGTGTGACTACTCATTTATCTGTCTATCTTTCCAACCATGTCATATCATGCACCTATTGAAATATACTAGAAAGATGGAGCATCATAGCAAACCGGGTGGGAAAAACGATAATGGTCTTATACGCAGACATAAGTATTGGCCTCCATTCACGACCTGCAGCAATAAACCCCGGCCCTGTCAGCAACTCAGACCAGAAGATGGTGAGAAAATAAACTGTGTCTCAGGGGGTTGATTCACGAGGGAGAAAAACCGTGGCAGGATCATGGAAACACATGAATTATTCACAATTCAAGCCGGGTAAGGAAAAAGGAGGAGGGAATGACCAGGAAACACCCATCAAGAAAATGAAGCTCTCTCCGCCGGGGTGGCAGTGGGAGCAGCCTAACGGGGATAAAAACCAGGCATGATGGGAGGAGAAGCCCCTTGCCCCTCAGACAGGTGAGCAAGAACACCTGGCGGGATTGAGGCGACTCTCTAGCCCTGGGGTGTCCCTCCCTCTGATAGCCAGCAAGCAGCAGCCTTGCACTCATGATTGACTATCAAAGTCAATCCTGGTGCAGGTTCACTGCTGCCCTGTGATCACAAAGGAGGAAGGCACATCTGACTGGGGTGGTGGCCTGGTGGTGGAGCAGGGAAGTGGGGAGGGGGGGAGAGGGGAGGGTGTGTCACCCTCTGAGAAGCATTGCTCTACCTCCTGGTTGTGTGTGAGTGTGTGAGGGGGATGTGGAGCTAAGGAGACGAGATGAGGCTTGTTCCTGAAAACAGAAGAGAGGCTTAGGGTGTGTTGAAGTGAGAGGGCCCCTGTGAGTAAGAGACCTGAGAGGAAGGTGAAGCCAAGGTATATTTAGAAGTGGGACCACAGCTACATAGCTTCAAGTGAGAGGCAGCCAGGCTCGTGCAGGTGGATCCGTCTGGTTTAGAGACCTGGGTGGGCAGACACAGCCAGTGGGTGTTTGGTTACCCACCAAGAGCACAGCCCAGTGTGTCCACAGTATTTACTGAGCACTTATTATGTGCCAGGCTGGGCCCACAGAAATGGGTTTGCCCTTAAAGAGCTTACACTCTAACTCAAGGAGACAGATAATGAGTATGTAAACAATAATCAAATGAGGTACTAACAAGTGCTAGGGAAGCTGTGAAGCAAGGTAATGTGTCTGAGACGAACTGGGCATGTCTGGTGGCAGAGGGGGCTGCTTTAGCGAGGGCAGTCAGGAAAGGCCTCCCAGACCAGGGGACATTTCAATTGAGCCCCAAGAGGGGAGTGGGAGACAGCCTCTGGGGGAAGCAAGGAGCTTAGAATGTGGCTGAGCAATGAAGGCAATGCAACCAAGAATCAACTCAAAGTTCAGGTCACATGACCTCACCAAGCCTCAGTTTCCACAGTCTGTAAGATGAGAGGGCTGGACTAGCTGGTTGCTAAGTCCTGCCCAGTGTGGCCTGCAGCTTCAGCAAGTGTTCACGGAAAAGGTGGGGCCTGACGTTGGGTCTCAAAGAAAGATCCTCAGAGTACCAGTGAGGTCGTTGAAACCAGCACCAACAAGAGCAAAACAGGAGTATGGGCTTTCCCCCTGACTGAGGCTGGGCCCTCCTTCCTCCATCAGACGGGGAACCTTCTTCCTAAAAGGCAGCCCGGGCTCAAGCTTCGCTGCCTCCAATGCTTTGTTGAAATGAAAATCCATTACTTCTTGTTCCCATGGAAAAATACTTCTATTTGGCCACCTATCCCATTCTGCCTTTTACTGTAGTTAACAAAGTGACCAACCTATTTTTACATCTATTTGTAAACTCCTTATTCATCTCTGAGCCCCTAGCACAGGGCCAGGCTTGGGGCAGGTGACCCTCTGGAGGCTGGAGGATTGAATAGGTTGAGGATAGGGAGGTGCATTCATCAGCTATTGTAACCAAAGGCTACAGACTGGGGGCTGAAACAGTAGGAATTTGTCTCACAGCCTGGAGGCTGAAAGTCCAAGATCAAGGTGCTGGCTGAGTCGATTCCTGGTGACAATGCCCTTCCTGGCTTATGGTGGCCACATTCTTGCTGTGTCTGCACTTGGTGGAGAGAGAGGGAGCTCTGGTCTCTCTCTTATGACACTGATCCTGTCAGATCAGGCTCCAGGCTCACAACCTCATTTAACCCCAATTACTTCTGGAAAGGCGGTGTCTGCAAATACGGCCACACAGGGTTCTGCCTGCTCAGCCCCTCGCTTTTGCCTAACTGTGACCTTGGCTATTGCGTTCCCCATCCAAGTTTCCAGTTCCTCTGCTTCAAAGTTGCCGGGGGTGGGGGGGGGCGGGGGGTGAGGCGCGGGCGGGGAGCATGCGTTCTCACTGCCTGCCTTCCTTTCCTGGGTTAAGGGGGTGAATGGGGTAATATTTCCTAATTACTTAGTGTTCCTTGGAGCGCAAGTTCTGTGAGTCAGGCTAAAGGATTCTTCTAACCCAGTTGCTTTCAGAGATTATTCATCCAGAAATGTAAATGAGCATTTAAAGGAGCTCAAAGGCTGGGGATTGCAGGCCAGAGACGGCCTCGGCAGAGGGTGGCTGAGGAGGGGCCTGGCAGAGCAGCTGGGGTTGCCTGGAAGATGCTCCCTGGTCTGCATGATATTTTGCTTGACCTCAGGCTCCTCAATCTCCCCCCTTTCTTTTGCTTCAGATTTCCCCCAAATTCATGCCCTCCTCTTGCAAAATACATTTTATTAACTCATTAGGTGGTCGCTGACAGTAGAAACCTTGGGATTGAAGGGACGGAGCCCTCTGCCATGCTGTACAGAGCGGGTGGACCAGGAGCTCCAGGCCAAGGCCTTATCCCTGGTATACTGCTCTGAGAATGGCTGCTGGGGAAGCTGGCATTATGCAGCTAGCCCTGTTTTTGTGTGTGTGTGTGTGTGTGTGTGTGTGTGGCCCGTGTGCTCATCCGTGAGGCCAGCCTGCATGAAGACAGTGAAATTGTGACATCCATGCTCTCGGCTTTGACACCTGACAGAAAGGACATGGTTTAAATGTTACAGCAAGGGCCTTCGACAAGGGTAGTTAGGGAAGCAGGTGTCTCCTTGCTTGACTGCACTGTGGAGGTGCTGGGCTCTGACCCTGGGTGCCACACGTTAGTGAATTGATTTTCTAATTTAGAAGTATTTTTAGGAGGAGTAAAAAAGTCTACAATAAAAATCCATATATATTTATTCCTTTACTCAACATCTATTTATTACATATTTGGTCTAAGCCACTGTTAAGCAACATGAAGGACAAAGATCGTTAGACCAACCATCATTGTTATTAGCATTCCCATGAAATAGATGGGAATCATGAGTCCCATTGTGCAGAATAAGAAACTGAGATTTTAAATAAGCTATCCAAAGTTTCACCACCAAAGTTTTATCCGTGAGGTGTCAGAATGCAAACTTAGCTCTTCTGGCTCCAAATCAGATGCTCCAGGGCGGTGACAATTAGGTAAAGGGGTGATGACAAGACCATAGACCACAGCACAAGGAAGAGCATGAGTAGTGTGTAACTGCTATAGTTCTGGGGAGGGATCTAGAAAGATCCATAGAGGAGGTGACCTTGGGCTTGGAGGCATGGGGACCATTTCTACCATCGGAGGGAAAAATAGAGGCAGAGAGGGGCAAGCAGAGGGTGGGTGCACACAGCAAACAGTCTGGCGTTCCTCCCTCCTGGCTGTCTATCAAAATCACCTGAGTAGCTTTTCAAAATGACCAGCACCATTCCCCCATGTCCAGCTATTCTGTTTAATTGGTCTTAGTCATGGGTGTCATCATTGATGTTTAAGAAAAGCTCCCTGCCCTGGCTGGTCTGGCTCAGTGGATAGAGTATCGGCCTGCCTACTGGAGGGTCCCGGGTTCGATTCTGGTCAAGAGCACATGTCTGGGTTTCGGGCTTCATCCCCAGTAGGAATCATGCAGGAGGCAGCTGGTCAATGATTCTCTCTCATCATTGATTATTCTATCTCTCTCTCCCTCTTCCTTTCTCTCTGAAATCAATATATGTGTATCTATGTATGTATGTATGTATGTATGTATGTTTGTATACTAGAGGTCTGCTGCACGAAATTTGTGCACAGGTAGGGTCCCTAGTCTGGCCAGTGATCAGGGCTGATCAGGGCCTTCTCGTTGCCGGCCAGGGCCTCCCTTCCCTGGCTGCTGGCTCCAGCTGCTGGCCGGGGCCTTCCTTTGTTCTGTGCTGCCCCCTGGTGGTCAGCGCCTGTCATAGCAAGCAACCAGTCTCTCAGTCGAACTCCCACGAGGACAATTTTCATATTAGGCTTTTATATATATAGATATGTATGTATATACGCACACACACACACACACACATATATATGTATATATATATATATACATATATATGTATATAGATATATACACAAACACACACACACATATCTACACTAATAAAAGAGAAACATGGTAATTAGTGTACGACCGCTACCCTTTTCATTGGCTAATCACTGAGTATATGCAAATTAACTGACAGCCAAGATGGCGGCCGGCAGCCAGGCATCTGGAAGCGAACATGAGGCTTGCTTGCTGCAGTGAAGGAGGACTCCAACGTTCCCCGCCTGCGCTGCCGGCCTCTGAGCTGCAACTCTAAGAAACTTTGTAACAAATATAGAAGCTAAACAAAGCCCCGGGATCTCAGAGCTGGAGTTATACATTGTTTCGATTATAGAACGCAAACAAACCAGCGGAAGCCTCAGAGCTAGAGCCAGAGCTAAAGCTGGCCCAGAATAAAATAAAAAAAAGAGAAAAAAAAAGGAGCCTGAAAGCAGCCCTCAGCCCCTCACCCAGACTGGCCAGGCACCCCAGTGGGGACCCCCACCCTGAAGGGTGTGTGACCAGCTGCAAACAGCCATCATCCCCTCACCCAGGCTGGCCAGGCGCCCCAGTGGGGACCCCCACCCTGATCCAGGACACCCTTCAGGGCAAACCAGCTGGCCCCCAGGCCTCTATCCTATATAGTAAAAGGGTAATATGCCTCCCAGCACCGGGATCAGCAGAGCCTCGAGGCCTCCTGGCACCGGATCACCATGACAGGGGGCAGCACCCAAACCCCCTGATCGCCCTGCGGCTCTGTGTGTGACAGGGTGCAGCGTCCCAACCCCCTGATCGGCCCTGCTCTGTGGGTGACAGGGGAAGGCGCTCCAACCCCCACCCCCCCACAGGCCCTGCTCTGTGTGTGACAGGGTAGAGCCATAACCTCCCCATCGGCCCTGCCCTGAGTGTGACAGTAGCGGCGCCCCAACCTCCTGATCGGCCCTGCTCTGCGGGTGATAGAGGGTGGCGCACCAACCCCCTGATCCGCCCTGCTCTGTGCGTGACAGGGGGAGCTCCCCAACCCCCTGATGGGCTCTGCTCTGTGCATGACAGGGGGCAGCGCCCCAACCCCCTGATTGGCCCTGCTCTGTGCGTGACAGGGTACGGAGCCCCAACCCCCCTGATGGGCACTGCTCTGTGCCTGACAGGGGGTGGCACCACAACCTCCCCATCGACCCTACCTTGAGTGTGATGGGGCGGTGCCCCAACCTCCCAATCGGCCCTACCCTGAGTGTGACTGAGGGTGGCATCGCAACCTCCCAATCCGCCCTGCTCTGTGCATGACAGAGGGTGGCGCCCCAACTCCCCAATCAGCAGTGCTCTGAGCCCGACCAGGGGCTGCACCTAGGGATTGGGCCTGCCCTCTGCCACCCAGGAGCAGGCCTAAGCCAGCAAGTCGTTATCTCCCGAGGGGTCCCAGACTGTGAGAGGGCACAGGCCGGGCTGAGGGATCCCCCTCTCCCCCCAGTGCACAAATTTTTGTGCACCGGGCCTCTAGTCTACACTAATAAAAGAGAAACATGGTAATTAGCGTACGACCGCTACCCTTTTCATTGGCTAATCAGTGAGTATATACAAAGTAACTGTCAGCCAAGATGGCGGCCGGCAGCTTCCTTCAGTGACGGAGGACTCCAACGTTCCCCGCCGGCCTCTGAGCTTCAGTTGGAAACATAGTAACATTTATAGAAGATAAACAAAAGCCCAGAAACCTCCTGTCAGTCAGCCGGGATCTCAGAGCTGGAGTCGCAACATTGTTTCGAATACAGAAAACAAAGGCCAGAAACCTGCTTTCAGCCGAGCCTCAGAGAGAAAGCCGGCTCTCAGCTCCAGTGACAGCCATAGAAGGTAAATAAATGCCAGAATAAAAAAAAAAGAAAAAAAGGAGAGGTTTGGAGCTCCAGTCGCCCGCCAGCCTGAAAACGGCCCTCAGCCCCTCACCCAGACTGGCCAGGCACCCCAGTGGGGACCCCCACCCTGAAGCAACAAGATGGCGGCTAATTTGCATACTGAAGGCAGGCGGCAGCAGGCAAGGCTGTCTGCGGTCTGGGACCCGGATCTGTGACCCTGCCGGGCGGGATCAGCGGAGCCTCGAGGCTTCCCGGCAGCGTGACAGGGGGCAGTGCCCCAACCCCCTGATCAGCCCTGCTCTGTGGGTGATAGAGGGCGGCGCCCCAACCCCCTGATTGCCCTGCGGCTCTGTGTGTGACAGTGGCGGCGCCCCAACCCCCTGATCGCTCTGCAGCTCTGTGTGTGACAGGGGGCAGCGCCCAAACCCCCCCTCACGGGCCCTGCTCTATGTGAGATGGGGTAGAGCCATACCTCCCCATCGGCCCTGCCCTGAGTGTGACAGTGGCAGCACCCCAACCTCCTGATTGGCCCTGCTCTGTGTGTGACAGGGTGTGGCGCCCCAACTCCCCCCCCCCCTCGGACCCTGCTCTGTGTGTGACAGGGGGTGGTGCCCCAACTCCCCTATTGGCCCTACTCTGTGCGTGACAGGGGGGAGCTCCTCAACCCCCTGATAGGCCCTGCTCTGTGTGTGACAGGGGGCAGCGCCCCAACCTCCCCATCGACCCTGCCTTGAGTGTGACGGGGCAGCGCCCCAACCCCCCAATCGACCCTGCTCTGAGCCTGACCAGGGGCTGCACCTAGGGATTGGGCCTGCCCTCTGCCACCCGGGAGCAGGCCTAAGCCAGCAGGTCGTTATCTCCTGAGGGGTCCCAGACTGCGAGAGGGCACAGGCCGGGCTGAGGGATCCCCCCCTCCCCCCAGTGCACAAATTTTTGTGCACTGGGCCTCTAGTATATATAATAAAAGGGTAATATGCTAATTAGACCGGACATCTTCCAGATGTCATTCCGGATGTCCTTCCTGATGAAGCCAGGACCAGAGGGAAGCCAGCCCGGGTTCCGGGTACCTACTGGTGGCTGGAGGAGGGAAGCCCGGGTTCTGGGTGCTGGAGGGAAGCCGGTGCCGGCAGCCAGGGGAAGGGAGGCCTACTTTTGCATGAATTTTTGTGCATCAGGCCTCTAGTATGTATATATAAAAGAAATGCTCCCTGGGCGATTGTTGCAGAGCTCGGATCGAGACCCAGGGCACTGTGGAAGGACTATGGGGGTGGGGGTTCCAAATGGGGGCTCTCAAAGGCACCAGGCTCAGCATAAACAGGGCCTGAATAAAGGTGGTGACAGTGGGAAGGGAGGCAGAGATGGGTGAGCAGAGTACTTTGGAAGGCAGAGCTGCTGGGACTGACCATGAGTGAATTCATGTGATGACTAAGACTGGAGCCTGGGCACCATTCACGAGAGTGAAAGCTACAGGATGGAAAACAACATGTTTGGGTGTGGGGGTACTGTGGGGGGGAGAGTGGTTTTGTTTTAAGGCACCTTGAAGTTAAGGGTAATAATTATTGGGCCATTTGGCAGGAATGCCGAGCTGAAGTCCTCGAGTATGAAGAACCGGGATGGAGAATTGCCTCCGATGAAATGGTAGTTGAGGCTGAGGGTGAGCATGAGCTCAGAGAGAGAGAGAGAGAGAGAAGAGCAGAGTGGAGGGCTCAGGTGGGAACGTCGACGTGTGGGAGGCAGAAGGACAGAGAGAAGCTTATAGCCATTCTAAATGGAGAATTGTTCCATTAGCATTAGCCACTGTCTGGGTGGGATGGGGTGATGGGCAAAACAGTCATTTTTCATGGGCCTGGCTCCCTGCAACTTGGAAATTGATCAGCTGAGTCGATAGCTCCGTGCTCAGACTCGAAGCCCTGGCTGGTGTGTGTGCAGAAGTAGGGCAGTTGCAGCCCAGCTCTCTCTCACCAGAAACACAGCACGTGCAGGCGCCTGGCGGGGCAACCAAGCTCATTTTGCCACCATCTTTGGCCTCTAAGCACCAGTGGCATGAAGGAGGAATCAGCTTCACACATGCAGGGGTTATGGGTTCACCCGTCACAAAGGAGTCCTTTATTCTGAGACATCCCCAAAACGAACTCCTGTTTTCTAAGGGGAGACAATCCCATCAGTCCTCACTGGTTTAAGGGGATCCCAGGAGAGCTTTTCTTGTGACAACCCAGCATCGTCCTGTGGGACCAACTTAGTCCCTGAGAGGACCCATGAGGGTTTTCCTGAGAGCCACCCCTTGGGGTTCCCAGGATGAATGAATCCTGGTCGCAGAGGTGCAGGGGCAATAACCAGGAGCAGTTCAGTTTTGGGCACTGGTTCTGCTCTGGGATCCCTTTTGGGACTGCCTTCCCCACTGCCGAGCAGGGGAAGGGACCTGGGAGGGGTGGCAGGACGGTGGTGGTCGGGATCTGGGGCAGGCGCTCTCAGATGCTCCTCCAGGCTGAGCCATAGACTCTGGCCTCTCACCTTGTGTGTTACCCACTGCCCGACTGTCTCAGTTTATTGGCTCCTGAGGCTCCTGGCTTAGGCAGAGTAATTACAGTTGAGGCCCTGATGAATTGGGGGCCAGTAATTAAAGCGCCTATTGATTTTCTACTTAGAAGTTCCCTGTAGCTGGAAACAAAAGTGGGAAAGGAGAGAGATAAACAATCTGGGCAAGGTATTTCCAGACGGGATTTTTGTGTGCATTAGCCGGGCCTGGCTGTCACCGAGGAGGGGCGGTGGGGTGGTCATTTGTCACTGCCCTATCCATCTAGAATTTGAGAATAGATTGGCCAGACAATACACTTCTGGGGCACAGTGCCAGCGCAGTAAGGGGAAGGCGACTGTCTTCCACAGAGTTTATCCTTAGATCTGCAAGCCTGGGTCTGTCTTGTTTGCCTGCTTCATTTGGCTTATTTTAATTGTGAATTGAAGCCAATTGCCTTATTTATGTCATCTGCCATCATCAAACAACAATGGCTTTCTGTCACTAGAAATTTGACTTCTGATGGCTTCTGAGACCAGATACTGGAAAGTGTGGGTATGGGAGGGGGAATGATGGGGGAAGGTCAGAAGGTGTGGGAATGGGAGGGACCATGATGGGGAGAAGGTGGTAGAGGAGAAGGGCTGAGGGCAGGTAGAAGGAGCTGGAAAGAGAAAGGACACAAAGAGGGTCCTTTGGGCTGATTAGGGCTAAAGGGTGGGAAGAGTTTCAAGGAGTAGGCAAAGTCATTAAGGAGAAGCAGCTGCACAAGCAGGTCCAGAGGGGACATGGAAGAAAAGGGGCCGAGAGAGAAGGGAGGAAGGCAGGCAAATTTTGAGTGGAAACGTAAACACACTTGAGTCTTATTTAAAGATTGCCTAAGTTATTTTGGTGCGTTTAACTCTTAATTCATCTTCCTTTCACGGAGCTAATGTGAAGTGTGAAAGAAAAACTAATGAGAAGAGGGCCTAACGGGCAATTTTATTTTCGCCAGCTCCGGGAGCTCTCTCTTCCTTCTCTCGTGCTGGGTCACTTGATGGAGATGATTCTTTTGTTTCTTAGAGAAAAGTCGCTCTCTCCTAAGCCGTTTCCTTTCACCGTATTCACTGCTGCAGCTGGTTGGGCTGCTTAGTGATCATGAAGTTAGATTAAAAGCTGGGTTTTGATAATGATTGAAGCTGAGCAAAGAGAAGTGTTTTAGCATAATGCATGTTGGAACACAATTACCCATTATCCCAGTCTGAGCAGACAATAGGGGCGCTGGGGGGAACTGAGTTGTGGAGAAGGAAGTGGGCTGTTACTTGTTCTAAGTTGGATTTTTAAAAAATTCTATAGAAATACTGAATGGATTTATTTAGCTTATTCAACCCCATTGCACACTGTGCTTGCATCTGGGGGAAAAAAAATCTGGAAGCGTGCCCAGTAAATGGCCCAAAGTGGGGTGGGGGCAGGCGTGTTGTAATTGTGTTAAGTAGCTGTTGTGTGTAGATAGTTGCACATAGAAAACCCAGGCCCTGCTCTCACAATGCTTAGAGAACTACAGGGCATGATTCTTGCCTGTGATTATGTTTATCTGGCTCAAGTCTTAATGGCTTTCTGTCTGCAGAACAAAATTGAGCTCCTAAACCTCATGGGAAAGACTTAGGTTGGATTGATCCCAGTCTATCCCAGCATCATCCCCTAGTTCCTCATGTGCACCAGCCCACCTGGTCCTGACCATGTTCCCGTGGTCCCCACCTCAGCTAGGGGCACCACCCTTTACCCAGCTCCCCCAGCCAGAAGTACATAGACATGGGGGATTTCCCCCTTATTCCCTCAATTTAGTGGGCCACCAGGCCTTGTCATGTCACCTGGTCACTCCAGGACCCTGTTCCTTCTTTCCTATCTTTGAAACCCCAGCCTGCATTCAGGCCCACATCACCTCTTCCTTGGACTCTTGGGTTATTGCAATAATCTTCCCACATCTGACAAAGTTATTCTCAATTTTTTTAATGGCTCCTCACTGCTTGCAGAATAAATTTCTTTCCAGCTGGGTGAGCTTAGGTAAGACAGGCAAGTTTTCTAAGCCTAAGATTTCTCATCTGCAAAATGGGGGATCATAATGGTTGTTTTGTGGGGTCATTGTGAGAAGTAAGTGAGGTAAAGTGAGCACAAGGCCAGGCATAGACAATTTGCATAGTGGGGTGGGGTGAGGGGTTGATGGTAAGAGAAAGAGGAGGTGGTTTTTATTGTTGTTATTACAGAGAAAAGGACCCAAATTTATACCTATAGCTTTGACTTTCCTCTCGAACTCTATATTTAGGGGTGTGTGTGTGTGTGTGTGTGTGTGTGTATGTTTTCACTTGGATGTCTAATGAACATCACAAATTTAACAATCGCAAAACAGAACTCCTTACATTTACTTCCTAAACATGTTCTTGTCCTGCCCTCCATTTTTCCCAACACAGTAAATGACAATTCCTTCCAGTAGCTCAGGACAAAACCCTTGATTGCTCTCTCATCCTCCAGACCCAGTCCCTCTGTAAATCCCGCTGTCTGTATCTTGCCAGTCTATCCAGAACCAGCCTCTCTTGCCAGCTCTGCCGCTTAGCCTGGTCCCAGCCACTCTCTCCCTGCAATGGTCGCCTCCCAGCCCGGCTTCTCCTGCCCCTGCCCTCCATCACGTATTCTCATCACCGCAGCCAGAGGGCTGCTTTTACAACAGAACCTGAATCACTCCTCTGCCCCCAGACCTTCCAGTGGGGCCATTTCAAGGCACTTCTCAGTCTGATCTCCCACGTCCTGTGATGCTAACTTTATCTCCTACTGCTCTGGCCCTCTGCTCACTTGGCTCCAGCCAGACTGGCCTCCCTCCTATCTCTCAGATGTGTCAGGAGGCTCCTGCCTGCAGCTTAGGCACTGGCCCTGTCTCCCTCTGCCTGAACCACTTTCCCCAGAGATTCATGTGCCTCACTTTCTTATCTTCAAATATGGCTCAAATGACACCTTCTCCATGGCACCTGCCCTGGTAAATTGTACACACTCCTCTCCCCATCACTCCCAATCTATCCTACTTGGTTCTCTTTTCCACACAAAACTTAGCATGTATATACAATTTACTATAATAAATCTACTTATTTATTATGTTTTTAAAAATCTGTCTCCTTCCTAGAGTGTAAGTTTCATGAGAACATTGATTTTTCTCATTTGTTACTTTTTAAAAATACAGAATAGTGAATAGCTGAGTGGATGCTCAGCTAAATCTTGTTGACTGCATTTTTTGCCATTTGCACCACTCTCCTGCCCCAGTAATCTACCCCAAGGAGCTCTCCTTCGTTCACATTGGGGCCTTGGTTTATATCCATTTCTCCACAAGATCCATTTCCCTGCCAGGGCTGGCTATAGTACTAGATACAATGCTTATAAAAATATTATGGACACATTAGCTATAAGTAACTTGTACAATTGAAGATGCAAATAGAATTTTCTTTCACGGAGTTCCTTCAAAATGGCTAAGGTTCCATTTGTTGGGACTGGTTGGCTGGCAGCTGAAATGCTTCCCTCTCAAGGGTGAAAGTGTGCCCCCTGCTCGTCCCCCATCAAGTCTACTGTTCATGTGCCCGTTGGTGCCACAGCAGCAGATCTTAAAGCCTGGGGGAGACCAGTGTCAGAAGGTAAACATCTGTCTCTGAGCCCTAAGACATGTCCTTTTATTCAATGCAATGAATCCCTTCGTCATCCCCCATAGGATGTAAGCAATGGAGAAGGGGAGGAGAAGGTTAAACTACTTATGCAAGGTCAGATAGATCACCTTTGATGGAGAGCCGAGTAAGCACAGGGCAGCAGCGAAGCTATGTCTGTGTAGTCTGAGGCCATCTTACAGAGCCCTTCAGTCCCAGGGTGAAGTGATTACACTTTATTTGGCAGGGAATGGAGAGACATCAGAGGGTCACCATCTGCACCCCTTCCTCCCCCCTGGCTCAGAAGTCATCCTGGCTCCCAGCTCCCTCCCCATCTCTGCTCATTCACCAAGTTCTATAGAATCTTTCCACTTCTTCCCCCTGACCCTGCTCTAGGCCTGGAAACCACTCTTTCCTAGACCTCTTACATGAGCTTCCAGTGGCTGCTCTTGACACACTCCAACCCAGTCACTCTAATGAAGTTTTATTTATTTTTTTAATATAGATCTTTGAACAGTGCAAACCTAGCCGTACAATTTTCCTACCAAAATGCACCACTAGCTTCCCATTGTCTTTAGGATAATTGGCTAAATCTTTAATGTGGCTTCAAAGGCATATCACTGTAATCTCAACCCACACCTGTCTCTTTCTCTCGTTGTATGAGAGCGAGATGCGGAAATGTTGGTGTCACCTGAAAACCATTGAGCCACTGAGAGTGGGGATTATGCCTGAATACCAAGCAGAATATCTGACACCTGGGACATACGTTAGTCAGGGTTCTCCAGGGAAACAGACCCCATAGGGGAAAATTCTGTCTATAAGAGGCATTTATACTAGGAGTTGACTCAGAGGACTTTGGAGGCTGTATGCTGTCTGCACCCACATCACACTTGTCATGAGGATTGCATGAGATAACCTGCTTGAAAGACCCGAAACCTGGTGCCTGGCTCCCGGTAGACACTCACTTCGTGATCCATGGCTAGGAACCCCCAAACGTGAGAAAAAACATCAAGTGATAGACTGTACTCTTGCAAGGTACAGATGTTCACTGAGAGGAATTCAGTTTTCTTCCTTGCTCTTAAAAACTGTTGACTTGCATTGTATTTCTAAAAATGAAGAACACACCAAAAAGTGGTTAATTAAAGGTGGTAGTTAACTCGGATTTTGCTTCTCAATCTTTCTCTCTTAATGATAACAGGGAAGTGCGGTGGTTTGGAGAAAGGAAAGAAGCTCTAGAGCAGCGGTTCTCAGCCTTGGCTGCACATGAGAATCACCTGGGAATCTTTTTAAAATCCTGATTTCTGGGCCTCGTCCTCCGGTTGAGAACTACTGCTCTAGGGTGAGGTCATTACTCTTTCCTCCTAACCTGGGAGGCACAGGGAAGGTGCTGCCAGGAGAGCCTGTCCTTCCAGTGGAAGCTGAAGGGAGAGAGGACGGAGGTGGAGCTGCCTCCAGGCCAAGCAGTTCTTTCCTGGAGCCCAGGGCAGGGGCTTGTGGCCAGGGCTCATGGCTCTGCCTGAGATGGACTTGCCGTATTGCTGACTCTCAGCAAATGAAAAATAACAATTTATGCTCTGCTGATATCTTCCCAACATTGCTGCATTAAACAAAATGGAAAACTATACCTGACTTAGGAAAACAACAACAGGCAGGGCTCTTTGTACCTGTTCTAAGTCATTAAAAATGTGTTTCTGAAGTACTAAATGTATAGTTAATTGCACAGTTAATTGATTATGTAGCACTATTTTTTCCTTTATAAAACACCAAACTAAAGTGAACCCAACCAATTACTTGAAGTCTTAGAGATATCACAAAAAGAATGACTTAATTTAGTAAATAATTTTAACTTAAGTAATTATTTACTGAAAGAGAGAGTTTGCTGAGTGCCTCAGGAGACTGCTTGCTATTGGCCTCATAAAAAACCTCCCAAGTAATTCTTGATTAATTGCTTACTTAAGCAACATTTTATTCACTTAGAACAAGTTGGGTTTTAAAAAGAGGTTATAAAAGGTCAGTGAAGAGACCCCAGCAGCAATGCTTGGTCTTTTTCAAGGCTGTGAACAAAAGGGTGGGAGGGGTTCCAAACTCCCCATACCTCAGTGTTTCTTTATGTTACGAATATTGTTCAGAACCATGGTACAGACAAGCTCACCCCTGTTTTATTATTTTGCTCTTGTTTGCTACATACTATGAGATGTCACACACATAGTAGATACTTAAATAAATATTACATAAATGAATATAGCAGCACCAGTAGCGGCATTTTTAAAAACACACACGTCTGTCAAATATAGACTAATATCATTCAGAGAACTTTTTTTTAAGGCAAGATAATTTATGTATTTTGGAAATGGAAGAAAAATGGCTAAATGAGCCAATGTTTTTCAACTTGTTTGGGATGGCAACCCAGACTTTTGATAGTGTTGCCACAATGCTCCCGAGTATATATTTATTTTTTAAATGAATGTGAGCCCAAGAAGGTTTTAAGAAATTTGTGTAAACCAGAAATTTGCTTAAGTATTAGAAAAGTCTCATTTAGGGATTATTACTCCAATTTTTAAGCATCACTAGGCCTCAGATGGCAGGCTGGGAGTAACATTAGTGGGTTCAAGCGCCTCGCTACAATCATATGTCCTACAGTCATAAGCACGTGTTGCTGTGTGACTGAGCGTATAGAGCAGGTGTTCCCACGAGATTATAATGGAAGTGAAGTATTGCTACCACCTGGTGACGTTGTAGCCATGGTAATGTAGCTGCCGTAGGACATAGCTGTCGTAAAGTCCAGCACGCATAACGCTGTAGCCATAGTTACCACGCAGCCCACATAACGGAAGTGAGGGCCAAGCGGTTGTAGCGTCCGCAGCCGGTGCAAGTCTGAAGCGTGCCGCGTTACTCACCGCTATTAATATAGAATAAGGATACAAAGAAAAATATTTTATACAGCTGTACAATGCGTCTGTGCTTTAAGCTAAGTGTTATTACAAACGATCAGAAAGTTAGAAAATATTTAAAAGTTTACAAAGTAAAACAGTTACAGTTAGCTAAGGTTAATTTATTATTGAAAAACATATTTTTATAAATTTAGTGTAGCCTAAATGTACCGCGTTTATAAAGTCGGCAGGCGTGGACAGCCATGTCCTGGGCCTTATATTCACCCACCGCTCACGGACTCACCCGGAACAGCTTCCAGCCCTGCAAGCTCCATTCACGGTAAGTGCCTTATACAGGCGTGCCATTTTTTACCTTTTATATTGTATTTTTACTGTACCTTTTCTACGTTTACATGTTAGATACACCAATAGTTACCATTGTGTTACAGTTGCCTATAGTATTAAATACAGTAACAGGCTGTACAGGTCTGCAGCTGAGGAGTAATAGGCTATACTGCGTAGCCTAGGTGTGGAGTAGGCTCTTCCATCCAGGTGTGTGTGTCGGCTGTGATGTTCACTCAGTGATAAAATCGCCCGATGACGCATTTCTCAGAATGTATCCCCAGTGGTAAGAGATGTGTGACTGTACTCATGTTGGCTTCTGATTGGTGCCAAGAGGGAAGAAGGGTAATAGGGCCTTTATCTTTAGAATAGACAACCTTTGAACATTGAGGGGCAGATCGGCCCCCCTCCCCTTAAAAAAAAGAAAGGATCTTTCAGTTTTACCTGAAAAGTTTTCTGGGGGTGACCACCCATTCCCTTGACTTATTGGAAGGGCTATTTATGTAGAAGGGGCATCACACTTAACCTGTGTGGCCCCAAGGTGCTAGAACCTGGAGCAACGAGTGGAAGAGTCAGAGAATGAGATTGCTGTTCAGGGTAAGAAAGAAGTGCCTAATAGCCCAGGAATGATGGGTTCTCATCCTAAGGTGTTCAAGCAAGGACATTCATGCAGTGCAGTGATGCCGGGGAAGAGCTAAGCCAGGTGGGTATGGGGAGGTGGTGGAGAGGTGGCTGGGGGTGGGGGCTAGAGGAGCCTCTGGTTCTTACCACACCTTTTAAGATGTCTTACCGCCATCTTATCCCTCTTCCTTGGATATTCTTGGCTTTTTAGTGTTCTTCTTAATGGATGGTGCCCAGGACTGAACATGGTATTCCAAATTGTGTGGAGTGTCGAGTAGGGCAATGATATCCTTGCTTTGGACCCCATAGTTTATTGGTATAGTCTCTAGCCCAGGGGTCCTCAAACTACAGCCCGCGGGCCACATGCAAATACAAATATTTGTTTGTTCCCGTTTTGTTTTTTTACTTCAAAATAAGATACGTGCAGTGCGTGTAGGAATTTGTTCATAGTTTTTTTAAAACTATAGTCCAGCCCTCCAACGGTCTGAGGGACAGTGAACTGGCCCCCTGTTTAAAAAGTTTGAGGACCCCTGCTCTAGCCCATATCAACTCCTGCTTTGAACTATGCCATTCTTATGTTTGATACTGAATTTAAAGTCAACCAAATCCCTGTGATTTCTTTATTTGAACTGGCACCAAGATAGATCTTTAATGTTGACCTTATAGAATGGATTTTTTAAAAGTTAGAACTTTATACTGTTACATTTTATCTCATTCGTTTCAAACTATGATGCATTGACTTGTGAGGGGGAAATGGGTAATTTTTTCCATGTCTTGGCCACCGTGAATAATGCTGCTATCAACATAGGAGTGCATATATCTTTGCAAGTAAGAGGAGGGATTGCTGAGTCATATGGTAACTCTATTCATAATTTTTTGAGGAACCACCAAATTGTTTCCCATACTGGCTGTACCAGTCTACAATCCCACCTGTAGTGAATGAGGGTTCCCTTTTCTCCACAATCTCTTCAACATTTGTTATTACTTGTCTTGTTGATAATAGCCATTCTAACAGGTTTGGGGAGGTATCTCATTGTAGTTCTGGGCTCTTGATTCTGTTCCATTGGTCTGTATGTCTACTTTTCTACCAATACCATACTGTTTTGAGTATCGTAGCTTTGTAGTATAATTTTAAGTTAGGCAGTGTGATATCTCCAGCTTCGTTCATTTTTCTCAGGATTGCTTTGGCTATTTGGGGTCATTTGTATGGGGTCCATACAAATCTGATGATTTGTTTGTTCTATTTATTTATAAAATGATTTTAGGATTTATATGGGGATTGCATTAAATCTGTATATTGCATTGGGTAATGTGGCCATTTTAGCTATGTTGAATCTTCCAATCCATGAACACAGAATATCTTACCATTTCATTGTGTCTTTCAATCTCTTTTAATAATGCTTTGTACTTTTAAGTATATAGGTCCTTCACGTCCTTTGTTAAGTTTATTTCTAGGTATACTTTTGGTGGCAATTGCAAAGGAAATATTTTTTTTCATTTATTTTTCTGAAGTTTCATTGTTAGTATATAGGAAAGCAGTGGATTTTTATACATTGATTTTGTATCCTGCATCTTTATTTATGTATTGTTTCTAATAGTTTTTTTTGGTTGGGAGTGGGAAATTTTGAATGTTTATTCCATTCCCTAAGGCAATAAATACTCCACCTTCTGTGTGTTCTCTGGCGAGGGACAAGCTTTGGCAAATCCTGGGAAATAGCTCTTGGGACCTTCCCCCAGGTAAAGCAATCACAGGCTGAACAGGTGGAAATACTTTAATGGATGCTCAACTCAACTTTTTTCTTGTATAGAGGAAGAAACATACATTTAGCAAAATTAATCTTCAGGCAATATTGTTTTGTCAGTTACAAATTGACCGATGTTTGTTAATATCCTGACCATGATTTTCCATTTTGTCTTTGAAACATTATTAAAAATATTGCTAATTCTACACACACACTTACACACACACTCACACACACACTCACCCCCGATTGGTTTGTTATATATTTTTGTCTTATGTTGTCTTGAATGGATCAACTTTTTCTTTCCAAAGGTTTGCAAGCCATCTCTTTATCTTTCTAGAATTTACTTCAATCTTCAGTGGACAGAATATTTTTCATTCAATGTTATAATTTCTAGAAAACAAGGTAGCTTGTAGATAAAAGTGGGTCAGTAATAGTTTTAAAAACATTTCTGGCAAAAAACCAAACAAATAAAAAGGCCCACCAATCTAAAGTTAAATTCAGAATATGTTTCCAACTTTGTTCCTGAATTTGGGAATCTACACTAGCTGAGTTCAAAGCTTTGTTGGGCCTCCCCAAGTTTCTTCTGTGCTGGAGTGTGGGCTGGGTGTCGGGCTATATTGAGATCATACTCATTCCAGCTGGTGAGACTGAGCCCAGCCCCATCCTCATTATGTTCTTCCCATTTCTGTTTTCACCTTGTTGAGGAGATAAAATGCCTTTTGGTCCCCTCACCTTCTTCCCTTGCCCAGACACTGTGCAGGAACCTAAAGGAAATTATTCAAAAAAAAAAAAAAAAAAGAAGAGCACATTGATAAGTCTCTGTGGGCGAGTGTGAAGGCACACATCATCTGAATGACAGGTTTGCATGTAAATAGCCGCAACTCATGAAAATAGTTTTTAATCGACTTGAAAGGCATATTCTCCAAAGGAAATCCAGTTCCCTCCAGGTGTGTGGAAGCTCTTTGTAATAGGAGCTGGTGCAGCAGAAATACAGCCATTATGAGATGCTACTGTTTAGGACCCGTTTCTTTTCTTTCCTCTTTGCTACCTCCCCTCCTCTTGTCTGTGAACTTATCTCTGGAGGGCTTGCCTGGAGAGAGGGGGGACAGGCATCAGGAGAATGACATTCCCTCTTTCCTGCAGATCAAGGCTAGGTTTTATCCATTGGGTACTGCTTGACTTTCTACTAAACCTCTATCTAATCTTACTTCCCATCTTTTTGTTAAGACCTTCCTTCTCTAGGCAGACAATTTCCTCATGGCCTCTCCTTTTCAAGCCAACTCTGCCCACCCAAATCCTGGGTTCATTAAAGGCCCAACTTCTGTACTGCATGGCACAGACTAGCCCTGGTCTAGAGGCATCCTGCTGGTTCATCTCATAGGATAAAGGACTTTTAAATTAAAAACTTTATTGTGGTAAAAGAGACAAACATAAAATGTGCTGTTTTAACCATTTCCCACCATGCTGTGCTGTGGTATTAAGTGCATTCACAATGTTGTGCAGCCTTCACCACCCTCCCTCTCCAGAATGTTTTCATCATCCCAAACTGAAACTACCCATTAAACACAACTCCCTGCCCCCTCTTCCTTAAGTTTTAATTATACAACTAATAGAAGAATGAATTCTAAAAAAATAATACAAATAAAGTCCTCTTTGATGGTCACTTCCAATACCTTTGCACAAATGATACATATGTAAATAAATGTACATAAAATATCATATTGTAAATATTTGCAATATATCCTATCATTGTACTGATACTTGCTATTTTTAGTCAACCATATGTTTTGGAGGTCATTCCCTGTCAGTACCTAGAAATCTGTCCTCATTATTTTTAAGTGCAATGTAGGTTCATAGTTCTACCATAATTAGCTATTCCCCTGTGTAATCGTTTCCATATATTTTTGTCACATATCATGCTGCAGTGAGCATGAAAATGAAACAAATGTATGTGTTTCTCAAGAGTAAATACTTGGAAACAACAGCAGGGCCATAGGATATGCATAGTTTCAATTTTAATAGAAGCAAATGCATTACTTTGCAAAGTGGCTGAACTAGTTCAAGCATCAGCCAACAATATATGAAAGCTTTTGCTCCCCACATTCCTCAACACTCAGTGCCAATAATAGATAAATTTATCAAGTGGTGACTTTCTGCCAGGATCAGTTTTGAATGCTTTGTGTGTATAAACTCATTTAATGCTCACAACAAACCAAGGAAGTGTAGGTATTAACATTATCCCCCCTTTATGAACCCAGAGAAGTTGAGAGTCTTGTTCTGAGTGGATAGTGGCAAGTGGTAAAGCCAGGATTTAGACCCTGATAGCCTGACTTCTAAGCCTGTGCCTTTACCCAATATGTGATTTTACCAGATTGCTGCCCATCTGATGGGTTAACATTATGCTTTAATTTGTATTTCCTTGATTGACAGTTAGGGGAGCATCTTTTCCTATGTTTGTTGCCCATCTGTATATTCCTTTTTTATGTATTGCCTGTTCATATCTTTTGCTCTTTTTTTTTTCTATTGGGTGGTATATTCATTTATAGTTAAAGAAGTGGTTCTATCTGACTTCTTTGGTGAAGGATCATTATTTATACCTTAATTAAAATGATCAGTGCAGCCACCTGTTAACGGAGTCTAGATGGTACCCTAGCTGTGCAAGTCAGAGTATATGCAATTCAAATATTTTTATAGACATTCAAGAAATTTCTATACCAACATGACCAGTCATTCATTCATTGATTGAATAACTTTTAATTGAGTGACCCTCTGAACCAAGCACTGTGCAAAGGAACTTCATAGGCCACAGAAGGGTTAGTGGAGACCTTATTCAAAACAAAGAGCTATTAATTTCTACAGTAAATTGATCTATAATGAATGCACTGCTAATTGTTTTCATGTGCTTTTGCCAACAGCCCTCGACTAAAAATATGTAGACTATCAGTTAATTGACATAAGAATCTGCCAATGCAAATATTCTTATAAAGTTAATATATTATTGACCTTCTAGAGAGGAAACTACCTCTCAGAGAATCTTTATTTTAATCTTCCCTCTTTTCCTTCCTTTTCTCTTTGTTTAATTTTTTCCTGGAATATCAAAATATGGTGCTTTGTGTAGATCAGATGCTAAGAATTATGGATGGATATTTTGGACTGCTATATTTGAACAGGAAACTGCCTGTAGTAGCAAACTGAAAACTTTAGAAGTGATTGTACTTAAATTTTTTTTATTTTTATTGATAAATCTGGCTAGTAACATGTTAAAAACATTATGTAAGTTTTGGGTCTACAATGTAATTCAATATCTGTATACACTATTGTGTGCTCACCACTGAAAGTCTAGTTTTCACCTGTTACCCTATATTTGACGCCCTCCCCTGACCCAAACCCTCCTTTGGCAGTCACCATCCTGTGGTTTATGTAAGTGAAGTCAGACAGAAAAGGACAAAAGCTGTATGATTTCAGTTATAGGAGGAATATAAAACAAAAAATTAACAATTGAACTAACAAAACATAACCAAAACAAACTCATAGATACAGACAACGGAATAGTTTTAAATGCGAGTAGTTTTAAACGCAGGCAGATCGCAGAGGTTTTTGTGTGTGGCACGCATTTTTATTCTGAGCAGAGTGAAGAAATCAACCTCCTCATTTGGTATTGATCCAGAACAGCCCCAAATGCAGAACATTCCATGGCTTCAGATGTTTCTCTCTGTGTGTTGGGCAGGTGCACCCCAATGAAACGGAGGGTCTTGAGGGTCTCGAGGAACTGTGGGCAGACACTGCCATTCAGATAAAACGTTTTCTTCCCAAAGCTCTTTCCCTGCACTGCTCTGCATGCTCATACCTGCTGTGTCAAGGGGGTGGGGGCGCGGGAGTAACGTTGTTGGGAGTGCATCTGTGACCCTTTCCCTCATTTCAGCAGGAGATAACCAGCCGCTGTCCCTCCATCCTGCCCCTCCTCTACCAAGAATCCCAGTCTCCTCACCCGCCCCCCCCCCCCCCCCCCCCCCCCGGTTTCTTGCTAAGGATGCCTTTCCTCCTGTCTGTGAGTCTGGAGAAAGAAAAATGCTCATGGATCCAAAAATCAATGTTTCCAGGGACTCTCATTCATTACATTACAAAGCATGCTGGCTGGTGACAACTCAGAGGCAGTCTGTCAGTCTAAGAGCAGCTCAGGGCTCTGTGCAGGTGGGTGGGTGGGTGGGTGGAGGGAGCCGAGAGTCTGTGATGGCCCTACATTTACTTGCTTCTTCTCACCAAGTGTGTGACCTGCAGTGGTGTCCCTGTGTGTGGCCATTTAGCATGCATGGAAGATGTAATAGCCATAACATGTGCCTTGGCGTCTCCCTCAGAGTATCTTCCTTGGAAAACGAGTAACTTGACTTGCCATTTACAGAAGACAAAAATTATGAAGGAAATGGACTGTTTAATCAGTCTGTCAGTAAATAAAATGGTTTTAGCATCTCTTTTGTGACAGATAGCTCTCTGTACCCACTATAATTGGACCCCCAGATATCTGTGTTCCAGAGCCTCTGGTCTGGCTGGTGACGTCACATATTGGAGTTGGGAGGCAGGGCTGAGGGTCTCTGGATGGTGCTTCTGGTATGGTAATATATATAGGAACCACACGGAGACCTGGGACAGTGCCCATGTGACTCAGAGGTCTGAGTGGGGCCTAGATTCTCATTTGCACAGGTTCCCTGATGAGCCCCAGCTGCTGGCCCTCCAGGACCCCATAGTCTGGGCTCTCCCCCAAAGCTGGAATCTCTTCTTAACTTGGCACTGAAAGAAGTTTGCACTGCATGTCACTCCACCTGGGCTCCAGTGCTGCCACTGTTGGGAACCTTGACTACACCTGAGGATTGCTCCACACATGATTATTATTCCACCTCTAACCTCATCCCTAGTCTCTAACCCACCCCATCTGCTTTAACACAGCAACCAGAGTGGTCAAGTTTCACCATGCCGCTCTTCTGTTTACAAGCTTCTAATAACTTTTTAGCTCACTTGTAGTAAAAACAGAAGTTGTTACAACAGCAGACTTCATGCTCTCCATCCGGCAATCTCATCTCTTGCCCTTTTCGGTCTAACCTCACCTGTCACACCTCCTTGATGGCTCAACTCCAGCCACACTGGCCCCCTCACTGTTCCTCAAACCACTAAGGACCTCAGCACCCTTGCACTTCCTGTTCCTTCTGTCTAGAACCCTCTTCCCCCCCAGAGCTGAATTTTTCAGTTCCTTCAGATCTGCTCTTACCTGTCACCTTCCGATGAGGCCTCCCTGACCACCCAATATGGAAGGGTGAGCCCCTCTTCCCCACCCAGCACTCCTCACCCTCTCTTCCCTGCTTGGTCTTCTTCCTTACTTAGCACCATCACTATCTGACATGGGACATGTCTGCTTGTTTGTTGCCTGTCTTCCTCAACTAGAATGTTCCACCCCTCCACCCAGCTGCGCACAGCAGGGGCTCAATGAGTAGTTGTTGAATTAATAAATTAGTTTAATTGGAAAGAGACAATGGGAGAAATACAAGGGGGGTAGAGATTTAGACCACAAAAGAATATTTTCTGATGGGGAAAAAGTGAAAAACACTGGGTAGAGAGTCAGAGCTCAACATGGTGGAAAGGCAGGGCTGGTTCCAAACTCGGGAATCCTGCCAGCCTGAAGCTGTCTCTTGGAGCCTCAGTTCCTCCCTCCCTCCCTGAGTTAGTGTGAGACTTCAGTTGCTGGCAAGAGGTCTGGCATGTGGTGGGTGTCCACAGAGATCTGTCGGGCCGGGTCCCCTTGTCTCACCCCAGTGGAATGGAGGCTGAGTAACGGCCACCATCTGCTGCTTACAAAATTAATTAAATCACAGAAAACCATCTCAGGTGAGGGGAAGAGTCCCTAGGGTAGAGAGGGCTGTAGGATGTGAAATCACTGGAGTAGAAGTGGAAGGAGGGGCTGGGGGTAAGGCAGCAGGCATTGGCAGCCCTTTGGAGGCTGGGCCCGGCTTTTCTCTCTGTTTGTAGCCAGAGGGAGGAGCAACCTGGATGGCAAACAAGTGGTGATATGCTTCAGTATGCAGAACAGCATCAGAAAGAGAGATTATGCAGAAAGGGAATTGAGTCTGTCAGAGCTTTAAGAAAGAAAGAAAGGGGGAAAAATGTAGAAAGGAACTGTTTGTTGCTTTTTGTTCAGATTTTTACCTCAAGAGTCTGTTTATAAAATGTTCTCTCTTGCCCAGCTTCTTTCACTCCTGCCTGGATGCCTCCTCCCTCCTGCTCTTGTTTGAGTTAAAGCTCTTTTCTTGATTAAATAGTGAATAAAAGCTCTTCCCAAGTCTAGCCTTCCTGGTGCGAGGGAGAAATTACAGATATATGTACATACATATACATGCAAAATAGCCCAAGATAAAGAGGCTCCAGATAAACAGGCTTCTGGTTTTGTTTTATTTTCTTACAAAAAAAAAAAAGTCATTCATAAACTATGCTTACAAACAACACAAATTCAAGCTAGGGCAAGCCAGCCCAAGTGAGGCTAAAAAGTTTGATTTAATAAAAATCTTGGATCTAAAAGCAGCTATTTTTATTTAAAATTATAATAATTACTTTAAAGAATGGGTTGGTGCTTTCTCCTCTAAGGTCGCTGAGCTAGCCATGCTGTTGTCCGTATGGGAAGGATTATCCGATTCATAACCAATGTTCCTCTTTGGCCTTCTTTTCTCAAGGCTCATCAGTTCAGGCAAAACTGTGGGCAGGGTACCATCTGCACAGTTGCTCTATTTTACTCCAGAAGAGCTGGCCCTGCATACCCCTCACCCCCCCAAATGTCAAACCTCTTTAATCATGTCCCATAGCTATAGGAGGAGATATGGCCATCACCCTAGCTGCCCCACCCCTGTACCCGTGGGGGCTTTACTTTTTTATCTGTTCTAGATTTGAAAGAGTCCCTTTCCTTCCCTCACTCATGAACATTGGCACACATAATGGAATTTGAAAAATAAATTATACGAAGATACTAAAGGAAGACAAGATCATTTTTAATGTCATAGTGTGAGTGAATAATGGATAGATTTTTGAGCCCTGGTTAACTCGTGTTTAGCTATAGATTGGTGAACAGTGTTTATAGGTTCACAGGTGGCCCTGTAACTAGGAGACTTAACAGAAGGACAATCCTGAAATGTAAAGTTTGTTCCTCTGTAGGTATTGGCCAACTTCTTTCCATCCATCCATCCAACAATTATTTATTAACTGACTAAATTGTGTAGGTACTGGGAACATAGAGGTGAGCAAAAATAGCACCTTCTCTGGCCTCATGGAGCTTATAGTCTAGTGGGAAAGACAGGCGTCAATTCAGTATTCACCATAATGAACAATAAAAATAAGCTGGGGAACGTGCTCTGAGGGAAAGGAATACGGTTTAATGAGAGCATCTTGCTAGACCAGGAGTCAGAAAAAATTTCCCTGAGAAGTTGATGCTTGTCATGTGATCAAAAATATGAGTAGGACTCAGATAAGGAAGAAAGTAGGGATGCATTCTAGAAAGATGGGAGCATGGGGAGTTTCAGGCCTGGCAAGAAAGCCAGTGGCCAGAACTCTGAGAGTAATTGAGAGTGGTGAGAGGCAAGCCTAGAAGAGGAGTGCAAGTTGAGCTGTACTCGTTATTTACTATTGCATAACACATTGCCTCAAAACTTACGGCTTGAAACAACATTTATTATCTCACAGCTCCTGTGGGTCAGTAATTCAGGAGCAGCTTAGCTGAGTGGTTCTGCTTCAGGGTCAGTCAAGACATTGGTGAGAGCTGCAGTCCCCTGTAGGCCTGGTTGGGACTTGGGATCTGCTAACAGGAGAGCTCACATGCATGGCTATTGGCAGGAGGCTTCAGTCCTCACCATAAGACCTCTCCATAGAGCTTCTTGAGAGTCCTCATGACATGCAGCTCGCTTCTCCCAGAGCAGTGATCAAGAGAAAGAGAGCAAGAAGGAAGTCACCATGCCTTTGAAGTCCTAATCTGGGAAGTCACACACTGTCACCTCCACCACATTCTGTTTGTTAGAGGTGAGCCACTAAGTCCTGCCCACACTCAAGGGGAGGGGAACTTGGCTCTACCTTTTGAAAGGATTGGCAAAACAAATTGTGGACATATTTTAAAACCAGCCCACAAAACATGGAGGATGTTGTAGGCTGATTAAGATGCCTTCTTAGGGCTGGCATCACAAAGTACCCCAACTGAGTGGCTTAAATAATAGAAATTAATTTTTTTATTTTACAGTTTTGGAGAATGGAATTCTGAGATCAAGGTGTTGGCAGTGTTGATTTCTTCTGGCCTCATTTTAAGTGAATTGCCTCTTGAAAGGTCCTGTCTCCAATACAGTCACATTCTGAGCTACTGTGTGGGTTATGGCTTCAACATATGAATTTTGTTGGGGACATGATTCAGCCAATAACATAAGAATTTTGGTATATATTTTTAGATCCCCAGGGAGCTATTGAAGTAAATTTAAGCATGCGGGGAATCACTATCAGATTTGCATTTAGAAATTCCTCCAGTTGCAATGAGGTGATCTGATTAGACAAGGAGCCAAGTCAAGGTTGACTGGACGTCTTAAAGTAGTCAAGTGAGAGGGGATGGGTGTTGGGATTAAGGTGGTGACAGAAGAGACAAAGGGTGATTGATAGATCCAAGAGGCATTTAGGAGACAAAATTACTAGGACTGTAAAGAGCTTGAATATGAGGGTGAGAAAAAGGGAGAGTCAGTGATGATGCCTGGATGTCTGGCTTGTACCCCTGGATGGTGCAGCGATTGCTGAGATAAAGAATGCTGGAAGAGGTCCAGGTTTGGAGAGGGTGATGGAAGGATGAGAGCTTGTTCTGGTTGTGTGGTGCTGAGGAACTTGGTAGTGAACTAAGATATATCTTTTGGGATGTTGTGGAGCACTCAGCTGCAAGACTCAGAGAAGTGTGACTACAGATGTTAGTCTGTGACTCATCTCCAGAGAGGTGGTACCCAAAGAGAAGACATGGATGAGATTGGACAGGACTAAGGCACAGGTGAGAAGAGAAAGGAGCCTAGGGCAGAACCTCAAAGAACTCTGAATTTTTAAGCCTTGTTCTTCTATTTTCCAAATATACTGAATTTTAAGTATAGTGTACTTACATCCTTATGGAACTTGATATAATATGTATAAGAAGAATTAAAGGACAAGATGTCAGTCTAAATACACTTCAGCATGGGCCATGATCTTATTGTCCAAGAATGTCTCTGCCCCTCACCCCCCGCCCTCCCTAACCCATGCTGGACACATGGAAGGAGGCTGGCTTCTCCATTTCATACATGTACATATATGTCTGGAAATGAGATGAAATGAAAGCATTCTCAGACCTCATATATAGCAAGTTTCAGAACAGTCACCTGTGGGATACAGGTAGGCACAGTGTTTGCCTCATCCTCCATCTCACCTCTGTGTCAGGAATGTTAGGAGATGAAAGTATTGTGGGTGATGGGCAGAGATGGGGCTCCTGGGAGACCGAGGGGGGAGAGGAAGAGAAATCAGTTATAGCAATGGGATTCTTCTCCTTTCTCCCTGAGTTAGATCAACTCTTCTTGGCTAAGCACACCTCCCACGTGTGTTGTGGGGGAGGATCTGTGGAAAAAGGACTTGAGGGTAAAAACAGATCATCTCAGAAGAGGATTTCTGTCAGGGGACAGAATTTGTGCTCCCAAACTAGGGTGACTAACCCATTGTCACACGTGTGATTGAGCACCTTTGCTGTGTCCAATATGCTTGTAGTACCAGTTATGGGCAAAGGAGGGTACGTGATAGGATAAGAGAGAAGGGGCAAATGTGGCGAGTCTGGCCCCAGAGATTCCTGATGAGACGATAGAGAATGAGCTGAGATTGTACATGATAATGTGGTATTTAGGAAAGTGCATAGTTTGGGAAGGATAGTGTCTTTTAAAGACTTTGTTCTCGTGACCTCTAACATCCCACATGCTTTACTGTTTATCATGTTTGTAGCTTGTTGTCTGAGTCCTATCACTTGAATATTAGCTCCACAAGTGCAGGGCTCTGTGTCTGTTTTGTTCAGTGATGTATTTATTGCAAGTACCTAGAATGCTGCTGCCCATAATAGATGCTCAATAAATATTTTTTGAATGAGCAAAGGAACATTCCTTAGAATTCCGTGAAGCAGGACTGATGTGGGTCTCCCTGCATGGGATGCTGCTGCTACAAGACCTCACCTAAGCACAGCAGCAAGAAAGAAATCTTCTTTACCTTACTTGTCTCTATTTCTCTGGATACATTGGAGGTGGGGCTTGTGAAATTCATGCCACTTCTTCCGATGTCTCCCACTGCCCTTTTTTATGAGACCTTTCTCTTCCCTCCCCCAGTGATGGCCCCATTCAGGGCAGGATCTCATCAGATAACCTGCACATGGTTTACACCCACTTACACCTGCTTACTCCTCATGTGACAGATCTTTCTCCACTGTGTCCCTCAACTGTGCTCTTAGAAATGAGCCCACTTGTTTACAGTTGCAAAATTAGGAGCTTTATTCTTCAAGTGTACAAATTTCATGCTCTAAGCAGATGAGAAAATGGATGAAGGGAATATGGAGCATCTTACTTTATACTGACCATTGCTAGGTTCCCTGTGCAGAGGTGTTTGGTCCATTTCAGGTGGGTGTGACAAGAGCCAGGTCAGAAACGATGCCGCAGTTGGACTCACTTCCCAGATGGCCCCTGCTCCTCCCCTTTGGAGGACCAGCCAGGGCCAGCTCTAGCTGCATAAGATCATGGTCCAAGCATTGCCTGTGGCAGAGAGCCAGGTCTTTCCCAGGACCTGGAGTGTCCTGCCCTAGCCCATGCTGACCCTCGCCGCTTCTTGTAGGCTCTCCTTGATGTCCCCTGCTTGGCACGCCTCTGCCCCAAGGTTAATTGGCATTTAAAAGCATTTGTTCTCTCCTAGCCCCTCTTCTGACACCCAGTGGTATATTTCTCTTCATCGTTATTCTCACCTCTGGTAATAACGTTTTTGACTATGCAATATGTCATGGGAACCCAACTACTTTGCCACTGTGAAGTGCAAAACTGAACCTAATTGGGAACAGAAATTAATTATATATGAAAGAATTTCTGAGGGATGTAGAGAGGACTATGGGTAGCTGTCCAAGGGAAGCACCCTCAGAGGAGGTAAGAGTTGAATGAGGTCTCAGAAGAACTGGAGCAATTTTGGGTGGCAGGGGACAGCCTGAATCCTATCTGATGTGCTTAGCAGCTGGAGAGAGAATGAGGCTGGAGAAAGGGTTCCTGTTGGAGAACAGAGTAGAATAGGAAACTCTATTGCTCTCCACAGCTGCAGCCTGCTGGCCTGTCAGCTAAGCCAGCAGGTTTCCCCTGCTCTCTGAGCATTGAAACAGACAAAGAGATTAATCAGCTAGGTTCAGGGCTGAGAAAGGACAGGACCCTGGAGAACTCAGTCAGGGCCTGTCTGAGGTTCGGAAAGAAGGTGACTTTTTTGATTATTCTCTCTTCCTAGCATCTCATATACAGACCATCAGCCAGTCCAATTCATCCTGCTACCTAGACATATCTAGCCTATGTTCACCCCTCTCATCCCTTCAGTGACTTATTCATCTGGTAAATGGCAATACCATGATGCTAAATTTTGAGACAATTATATGAGACAATAAATGCATGCAAAACAGTGTGCCTTGACCACTATGAATACCCAACAAATATTACCTGTTTTTTTAAAACATTGAAACTCTGGGTGGCAATGGAAACTGAGGCCTGAGGTAATGGAGCAAAGCCCTCTGCCCCTAGATCGAACAAAAGCAGAGTGAGAGAGCGAAAACAGCCCGCAGTCTTCCCTCACTCCCCAGCTGGCACCCTGTCACAATGCGGCTGCTGGCAGTGGCATCAAAATGTACGTACATAAATATTGGTGCATTCTAATGGGACCGGATCAAGGCTGATAAAGGCAATGAAAGGCAAGGTTATTGATGTCTGTCTGAGGGCCTCTGCAGGCCTCAAGCCAAGGCTGTAACAAGGATCCAGAAGTTGCATCAGCCAGTTGATTCTCTGTCACCTTAGGAAGACACACATTGAGGGGTGGTAGCAGCCTGGCAAGGATGTGAGCTTGAATGAAAGTGTGCACAGGCCTGTTCCCAGTGTGCTTTCCTTCCATGGCAGCCTGCAGGCCTCCACTCTAAGAGGTATTTGGCACCTTGGATTTATATTGATGGAAACAATGGAAGAAAACCAAAGTAGGCAAAAATTTCTGGCCTTATGCCTGGTGTCCCTGTGCAGACAGGAGCTCCCTGTGATGTGTTTCAGACAGGGGGGAGGTAAGAGGGCACTGGAGCCCTGCCCGGGGTCACTCTGGGTGGCCATGCTGCAGCATAGCCTGGTAGAGGGCAGAGGGCCCCCATCAGTAGCCCGGAGAAGGTCCCTGAGGATCTGTGGACCCAGCACAGGTCTCTGCCTCTCTGGGCTCCACACTCGCCACTGGTGTCGAGGTCCGTAACGTAGTGTCTCAGAGAGACATCTGGGGCCATGAGGCCAGGCAGTTCTGCAAGGGGCCCAGAACGGTAACACTTTGTCTGTTTGCTAGACTGTGAGCCCTTTGAGGTCAGCAACTATGTTTTGTTCATCTCTGACCCCCAGAGCCTAGCACAGTGCCAGACACTCAGAGGTCACGTGGTGATGTTGTTGAGTGAAGTATAGACTTTGACAACACTGGCTCTGCTTCCCATCACAGAAGATGCAGCTTTGGCCTTATCGTATGGGGAAGGCTCTCTCTGAGAGAGGCAGAGAGGTAAGAATGCCAGAGACAGAGGGAACTGGCATGTGGGTGGGAGGAGAAACCGACAGAAACCTCAGGCCTGGACCCCACTCCTCTTGGACTTAAAGTAAACAGTGACAAAAGCTCACTTGCTGCCTCAGGATTATGTTGAATTTAGCCAACTTCAAGCATTACTGTGCAAAGGTAAAGCCTCCCAGGGCCACCAAATGGTGTCACCATCACCCCCCCTATTGGTCCCAATTTCCTCTACTCAGTGACCAAAAACAGGCAAAACTTGGTTCTGCAAAAAGCAAAGGCATTTGGGGTCTCTAACAAATTCATTCATTCATTCATTCATTCATTCATCTTCAACTCATGCTTCTTTAGCCTCTGCTCTGCTCCAGGCCCTGAAATTTCGGGGCAGTTCCCCAGAAGGGAATAGCCAGCCCCATCATAGTTATTATATGCTCACCCTCTTTTCCTCAGGCCACTTGCAAAGGCAGGGCTGATTCTGAAGTCTCATCCTCTCTAAGTCTACACCTGTAGTGGAAACCTCACGTGTTGGAGGTGTGTTTGCCTACTGCATCCATCCCCCACCCCCACCCCCCAACAAGGGCCCCTCCCGACAAGGGCTCAGCACACAGCAATGCTAAGGGCTAATTTGGCACAAAGCATCCAAGTCTTGGTGATGGAAACATCAAAAGGTGTTCCTTAGAAGTCAGTTTCCTGTCTCTGAGATGTCTGTGCTAGCATCACGCTGAGCATGGAAGCTGGGGAAGGAGGGGGCTCACATGCGGCCCATCTAACTTAATTTATAACTGTTGTCACAGCAGCAATTAGTGTGTATTGTTTACATTCCGTCCTAACACTTTCCCAAATCCGTGGGTGTTTGAGATGGCTGGTGTATTCGTGCCTGACTTGTTGGAAGATTTGAGCATGCTCTGGGGGAGGGGAGGGTGTGTGGGGCCTGGAGCAGAAGGTGTGGAGGGCCAGGGAGTCTCCAGCCTGAGCCACATGGACTGCATCTTGCTAGAGCATGGGCTCCTGACAGGAGCATCTGCCTCTCACTGTCTGTGGCTCATGCTTTCTTGGTGCAGGGGAGCCATGACTTGACATGAATTCAGTCCCCACTATTGTCTTCCTAAAAGAAAGGAAGGTGCGTGGGAGATATGCCTGGGAGTGAGGAGCCTCTCGGCACATTACATCTCTTGTTCATTTGAGGGTTCACCACAGCCTGCCTATGTCTAGAGAGGTTCTGAGATGGAGGAAGAGGCAAGCTGGAGGTTGCCTGTGAGAAAGAAAGAAAAATAAAAGAAAGGAAGGGGAAGAATGTGTTGCTTTATGTTGAAGGCTGTGTTCATTCTGTTAAAGCACGCGTTCTTCCTGTGGGTGTGGAGTTGACAGGACCGATGTAGACTAAGCTTTGGAAAAATAAGTGTTTATAACAAGACCGTAATGCAGCGATAAAGGCAGGATGGTGAAGGACAGAGTGGGCAGTAGGTTCTAGAAGGACCCAGAGGGTAGGCATGAAGCTATAAGAGGCAAGAACAGGCTGCGGTGGAGAAAAGAGAGAGGACAGGCAGGCAGAACTGAGCATGCCCACCTCTCTCCCACCCACTCAGGGAAGAATCCAGAGTCCTGGTGATGGGTGAAGGGAGTGAGTTCTGCAAACTAAGATTGTTGAAGGACTCTCTGGATCTATACACAGTCTTTTAACCTAAGGATTGTGTTAGAGTTGTCAGTGTTTTCTATGACACTTAGTGACTGGGGTAAGGCTTGTTTGTCTTCATTTTCAGGAGTGGGGAACCTTTTTTCTGTCAAGGGCCATTTGGATATTTATAACATCATTCAAGGGCAATACAAAATTATCAGCTTAAAAATTAGCCTGCTCTGTTTGATGAAACATTTAATTAACTCACCTCTAGTGCCTTGGTAGGGCCAGACCAAATGATTTCTTGGGCCTTATACGGCCCACGGGCTGGACAGTCCTCACCCCTGATACAGATATTCCCAGGCACATTGGGAAAGCAGGATTCCATGAAAACCTAGGTGGATAGAAAAATCAACTTCTGAGTTTTTATTCCACTATGGAAAAACCCTGTGTGTGTGTGTGTGTGTGTGTGTGTGTGTGTAGTCAAATTTCAGACCCAGCTGCACATCTGGTGGTAGCAGGTTTCTTGCGAGAGGGACCATACTGCTGATGATTCTACTGCTGAACAGTGTACATTTTTAAAGGCCATTTCTCTCATTTCTTCAGGTCCAAATGAAATCTCTGAGCAGCACATGAACCATAGTGCCAGGGGGAATGAAGGAATAAGACAGTTAATGGGAAAAAACATTAGGTTTGTTTGAGTAAAAAGGAATAAAAGACAAATGTTAGCTATTTCATGATGAAATAATTATGGAATTTTGCAGCGGGAGATGGTTTTAATGACTATTGGGAACCAGAGGAACTGGGTTGATGGCTGATATAGGGAGGAATCAGCTGTCTCTTTGGACATACTTGACCTCAAGTTCCAGGTCATGAACTTTGAGTGTTATTTTTTTTCCCTTTAGCAGTGACAGATTGAACCAAGCCAGCCATAGTTCCTTATTCTGTCCCCTTCATGGTCAGGGACACTCATCTGAGAGAATATTGTCCAGGCATCAAGGTCATGGGCAGAATGAAACATGTGGGCCCCAAAGACGTCAAACCCATGAACTTGAAATCTTGACCATACAGTTCTCTAACCAGCTGTCTATGACACTTCTTTTTTAAATTTTTTTACTTTTTATTTTTTAATAAATCTTTATTGTTCAGATTATTACAGTTGTTTCTCTTTTTCCCCCCATAGCTCCCCTCGACCCAGTTCCCACCCCACCCCCTGTCCTTACCACCCCCCCACTGTCTTCGTCCATACGTATACGATTTTTTTCCAGTCTCTTCCCACACCCCCCACACTCCCTTCCCCCCAAGAATTGTCAGTCCACTCCCTTTCTATGCCCCTGTTTCTATTCTATTCACCAGTTTATTCTGTTCATCAGATTTTTTATTCACTTGATTTTTAGATTCACTTGTTGATAGATATTTGTTGTCACTTTGTTGTTCATAATTTTTATCTTTACCTTTTTCTTCTTCTTCCTCTTCCTAAAGAATACCCTTTAGCATTTCATATAATACTGGTTTGGTGGTGATGAACTCCTTTAGCTTTTTCTTGTTTGTGAAGCTCTTTATCTGACCTTCAATTCTAAATGATAGCTTTGCTGGGTAGAGTAATCTTGGTTGTAGGTTCTTGCTATTCATCACTTTGAATATTTCTTGCCACTTCCTCTGGCCTGCATAGTTTTTGTTGAGAAATCAGCTGACAGTTGTATGGGTTCTCCCTTGTAGGTAACTGACTTTTTTTCTCTTGCTGCTTTTAAGATTCTCTCTTTGTCTTTTGCCCTTGGCATTTTAATTATGATGTGTCTTGGTGTGGTCCTCTTTGGATTCCTTTTGTTTGGGGTTCTCTGCGCTTCCTGGATTTGTAAGTCTATTTCTTTCACCAGGTAGGGGAAGTTTTCTGTCATTATTTCTTCAAATAGGTTTTCAATATCTTGCTTTCTCTCTTCTTCTGGCACCCTATAATTCAGATGTTGGTATGCTTGAAGTTGTCCAAGAGGCTCCTTGCGCTATCTTCATATTTTTGGATTCTTTTTTCCTTTTGCTTTTTCAGTTTGGTGTTTTTTGCTTCTTCGTATTTCAAATCTTTGACTTGATTCTTGGGATCCCCTAGTCTGCTGTTGGATCTCTGTATATTATTCTTTATTTCAGTCAGTGTATACTTAATTTCTAATTGGTCCTTTTTCATATCCTTGAAGGTCTCACTATATTTCTTGGAGGTTTCTAGAAGATTCTTGAGTAACCTTATAACCGTGGTTTTGAACTCTATATCCAGTAGTTTGCTTTACTCCATTTCTTTCATTTGTGACCTGTTTCTTTGTCTCCACATTTTGGCTGCTTCCCTGTGTTGATATAGTGGCTTTGTGTGCTAGGTGTCCTATAGGGCCTAGTGGCTCAGCCTCCCTAATTACCTGAGGTGGACACTCTTGGTGCACCCCTTTGTGGGCTGTGTTCACAGTCTTGTTGTAGTTAAGCCTTGATTGCTGTTGCTATCATTGGGAGGAATTGACCTCCAGGTCAGTTGGCTGTGAGGACCAGTTGTGTCTACAATGGGAGAACTTCTGTGCTGGAGACACCCTTATGGGGCAGGACTTGCTTCAGTGGGGCTTTGGCGCTCACTGAGTCTGCCCCCTGAGTGTGTCTCTTATGGATGTGAAGAGCTGTAATCTGGATGGTCTCCCTCTGACCACTGGGTAGACTGGCTCTTGGATCTTCAGGGAGGTGCAAAGTCAACCCCTGCCTGAAGCCACCCAACAGAAGTTACAGAGAGATATGCAGATTCCTCCTCTTTGTTTGGGGTTTGGAGGTGCCCAAATGAGACTCCGCTTTGAAGTAATGCAGGCTGCTGATGAGCCTTAGGCCTTCTTTTGGAATTTCTGGGATTCTCTGACCCAGCCACAGTTTGACAGGTTTTTAGGTGGAGAAAGGTCAGGCCATTAATATGCAAAAGCCTCTGCACATAGCTTGGGTGGGGATGTAAATTGGGTGGGGTGGGATCTTGGAATCACCAGGGTGGAGCAAACCGCAATGGCTGCCAGTCTGCTTTGCCTCACAGAGATCCTGGAGTCTGTGTCCCTGGTGCAGGAACACTGAATGCTGCAAGCACTTCTGCGAGGAAGCTGCCCTCACGTTCTGGCTCGATGCCAGACAGTACAGTTTCTCTCCATATGAGTCTGGGTCCCCAAATTTTTGCCTGCAGCTGGAGTTCAGGGCAGGCGGGAGCTTGTATCTCCCTCCTGATTGAAAAAGACAACAGCGTACCCAGCTACCAGCCCCTTTCACGCGCGCCTCCGTACCTCCTCACCTCCACATTTCCACCTCCTGCCAGACTCAGTGTGCTTTTCTCTTTCCTTCTGGTTGTAGAATTTCCACCTAGCCAGCCTTCCCGTGGTTCTGGATGATATTCGTTTTGTCTTTTAGTTGTAGTTTTAATGTGGTTGTACGAGGCAGCAAGTTCAGGTGTTTACCTATGCCACCATCTTGCTTCTCTCTATGACACTTCTTAATGACTCTTGGGTAAGGGTGCTATTTGTCTTATATTTCTAAAAAATTCTCAGAACTTTAACTGATTTGGGATTTCCCAAAGTGCTGAGGAATACTCATGTGTGGCAGTGGACATGTTCCATAAATAAAAGTGGCCTTAGTGTGACCGGTGCATCAGTGTTCAGTGAGAACTGTTTAGATAGATGAATGGACTGTGGGTGGAGAAAGAACTCATGGTGGAGAAAGATCATGGGTCAGTTATTGGATCTGTGATTCATGTGGAAGGACATGACTAGTCAGGTTTCATGTCCTTGCCTTGACTACCTGGGAAAAAGCAAGCTCGGACCACATTGAAGAGCAATTACTGAGGGGCAAAGAGAAATAGGTTATCCAAAGCAATTCAGAGAATGAAGAGAAGACAATTCCAGGGGGTTGCGGGTGGCTGGGGAGAAGTCAATGGGGGAAAAAGGAGACATATGTAATACTGTATGTAACTAGAGGCCCAATGCATGAAATTTGTGCAAGCGTAGGCCTTCCTTCCCCGAGCTGCCGGCATTGGCACCTGGGACCGGGGCTTCCTTCGAAGCCCTGGCTTTATCCGGAAGGACATCTGGTGTAATTAGCATATTATGCTTTTATTATTATAGATACTTTAAACAATAAAGATTTAAAAAAAGAAAAATCCAGAGGCCAGGGGACCCCAGAATTCCAGGGAGGAGGGAGACTCAGAATAGGGAGAGTATTGGAGAGTTGAAAGAGATTGAAGACTCAGAGCTAATATAGCTTAGTGGGGATAACCAAGGCTCCTTGCCCGCCCCCCCCAAAAAAAAAGAAAAAAAAGAAAAAGAAAAAAGAAAGAAAAGGGAAAAAGGCAGCAAGGGAGGGTCAAATGTCTACAACCCACAGAACTTGAACTGAGAGGGGTTTCCCACAGTCTGAGGAATTCCAGCGTGTGGTGTTAAGATGAATTACATAAACAAACCGTCTTCCACGGTCAAAGCAGTTTGGGAAACTGGGTTAGACCATGATAAACAGAGTTATTTCCCAAAGACCTCAGAGCCTTTAATAAGATCATGTAGACTGTCAGCCTCCATAAGGAAGATACAGTGCTGGCGTTAGCCAGACTTAGTTGATGATAAAACACTCTTTTTCATGGAGCATTTGACAGAGCAGGTATTCAAAGAATATACTTCAGGAAACATTGGATATGCTTGATTCCTGTCAGGTCTTTTTGGATTGTGGCAGTATGATGTGGCAGAAAAAGTGTTAAAAAAATGGAAGTTCTATGCCTCGCCGTTGCCACCTACTAGCTGTGTGGCTTTTGAGATGTTGCACAGCCTCTCTGGGCTTCATTGTCCTCATCTGGCAAATGATGATGAGCTAGATGATATTGAAATCTTATTCTGCTTTAGGCTTTATAGTTCTGATTGGTTCCCTCTGAATATTTGGAGCCATGTGTATATTATGGGATGGTGGATGAAATCCATTCATCACTTAATGGATTTTCTGTTTCCCTCACTGAACTCTAAGTTCCGGGAGAGCTAGGTCTGTGTTTTATCTGTGCCGTCATAACTGAAGCACTCACTGGGTCTGAACACGGTGGAAGCTCGAAACATTTTGTTGAATGAATGTGTGAGTGGCTTCGTATTTGATGAGCCATCATGTCATACCTGCCAGGAAGAGAGACGGAGTGCTCACACACCACCTTCAGCCTTTCTCCAGCGGCTGTGTCAGTCTGATGCACATGCCCAGAGCACAGGTACCATGCAGACATTCTCCTGGACTGGCTGGCCTGGCCTCAGTGTCCATGGGGACCCTCACACCTGTGGGTTCCTGAGTCCCACGGATGCTGAAGGCAGGCTCTAAAAAGAGTCTGTCTCCCAGAGCAGGGTGGCTCTTTGCCCGAAGGAACTGGCTCCCACAATTGCTCTCCTGTGGGGGAAGCTCACAAATGGCCTCTCACAGGACGGGAGCTGCCTGGATGCAGAGCTGACTGCTCTATTGTCAGCTTCTGCAGACGTGCTGGCTGGCAATGAGAATCGTCTTCTCCCACTGAATGAATCCTTGTGAGAAGCCCATCTCTACCCCAGTGCACATGCTCATGTGCTCCCGCAGTCTGTCCTCTCCTTGCTCCTACCTCCTCTCCCACTGTGGGGACATTGTGCCCCCAACTCTCATCCCTTCCCTCCCACTGCAGGTATGGGGCTGAGGAGGGGGACGGGCAGATGGGCTGGCACCGCACCGCAGGTCTCTTGAGAATGTCCAGATGGGGCCCGACTGCTTGCCCCCTGCCGGAGGGGATCCACAGGGGAGGCAGCTCCAAAGTTCCATCTGTCAGCTCACCCTTGGCTACTATAGGCATTTTCAGGGTTTTTCTAGAGAAGGGCAGTGGAAGTAGAGTCCTCCTTGAGGAAAATTGTCCCAGTAAAAGCAGCTTGGACTTGCAGGTTGTGGGGTTGGTCACATTCAGACTCTATTCGATCAGTATTGGAAACACATCGTCACTTACTGCCCGTCAGGAGCTGGGTATTAACCTGAATTTTCTAGGATAAGATTTTCTCTTCATTAGACCTCTGTGGGCTCTGTACTCTCTTAACAGAATAAACTGCGTGTGTGTGTGTGTGTGTGTGTGTGTGTGTCTGTGTGGTTAGTAAAGAGAGAAGGTCATGGAAGCTTGCTGTGTAGCAGATCATCAGCTATAGTCTGACTGTTGGTGTCCTCCTCAAATTCATATGTTCAATCCTAACATTCAGTGGGATGTTAGGTGGGGCCTTAGCGAGGTGATTAGGTCACGTAGGTGCAGCCCTCACGAATGGGATTAGTGCCCTTACAAAAGAGTCCCCAGAGCACTCTTTTGTCCCTTCTTCTGTGTGCAGACATCAAGGGAAGAAAGTGGGCCCACACCAGACACCAACTCTGCCAGCCTCCCAAACTGCAAGAGATACATTTCTATTTATACCACCCAGCCTTTGGTATTCGGTTATACAGCCTGAACTAAAACACCGTTGGGACCCCGAAAAGGGGAAGCAGAGTCCACTATTCCAGGCCCATAGACCCCTGTCCAGTTATGTCAGCCCCTTGCCCCCAGCTCACCCCTGGTGTCTGGGCACAGAGGTTTGGAGCAGTTTGAGTCTTGTTGCAAACAGAGAAGTGGTGGCCCTACCCTTTTGTGGGTTTTCCCTGTGGCTCAAGCCATACCTGGAAAGCCTCCTAGAGCAGTAAGGGCTTAAACTTTTGGGCAATGAGAGGAGGGAAGCCATTTCATTCCATCACCCACATGCAGTGTGTGTCTTTGGGGTTCTCCAGAGGTGAAAGGACCAGCCCCCGGCACTCCTGCTGAGAGGGTGGTTCCCTGGAATACCTGCTTCCTGCTCCCTGCAGAAGCCCAATCAGCCTGTGAGGGAGGGGAGGGGCCGATGATCTGCCTTTACAGGAGGCTGTCCCTCTCCATCCGAGTTCTGGGATCATGTCTGATTCATAAGGAGAGTTGCAGGGAGCCCATCTCTCCATTCTGCAGGGGTCAAAGGCGGTGGGAGTCAGGGGGGTGGATGCTGCCTCCCAGTGAAGTGGAATGTAAAGCAGAGTGTCAAGTGGAAGGGAATCCACACTCCTTAAGGAACCTGAGGCAGGTTTCGAGGTAGGTTTGGGTGTGGAACTCGTGGCAGCTCTGAAGCCACCTGATGTAGCATTGTTCACCTCTCAGCCTGTGTCTTTGTCTGGAACACGGAGCCTAATCCCCTAATCCCCCTCGGAGAGTCCTCTGAGGATTTAGGGGCTTGCAGGTCTGAGCCCCTGGGCCTTGGGGAGGCTCACGGCAGCGACAGCTCGATTATAATGTTCCTAACCACAAATGAACACTGGCAGTAATTAATACATTCAGTCTTTTTCAACGTGTCCTTATGTTTGTTGCTCCAGGCTCCATTCCAGCACCAAGAGCCTGGTTTAGCACACTTTAGCACATGGGGGATTCAAGATACTGGATTCCTGCATTTTTTCTCAGGATTAGAACCATCCTCGGGGGTGGGACCCTCCTGATTCAGGAACCATCTCTGGTGACAAAATGCCATTGAGTGAGCAGCACCTATAAGTACAAGGCTGCACTCAGCGTTGCTGGGCCTGGGTCATTCACAGTAGCTCTGGTAGGCTAGGGCGGATTGCAGGAAGTGTCTGTCCTCAGCTTCCTCCCGTGGCCCACTCAGGGATCACCTCAGGTCGCACAGGGCTGCCCAGAGCAAGCATCCAGTGCCTTCTCTCCTGCCCCTGCCTCTTGTCCCAGAAAAAGTAGCTCATGTCTGTGATTCTGCCCCAGTGACCTTTCTGCACCCAGCTTAGCAGGGTGTGGGGGACACCTCTGTTCTTAAGCCTCACATCGCTTTAGGAAGCAAGCACCCATCTCCTGGATCGCTGGAGAGAGGAGCATGCTGTGCGAGAGAGGATGCATTCACTCTAACTCCCCTTCCTGGCTTTCTGAAAGATCACCAGGGCAGTTGCGGAAATTCCCCACAGAGGAGCTCTGACGGTCTCCTCTGCACCACCCTTATGTCCTCTGCTGCACGTGGGCTTTGCAGGGTGAGCCCCTCCTTGGCCTCAGGCTCCCTGAGTCCTCCTGGCAAGCCCAGCAAGCCAGTTCCTCATTGCCTCTTTAGTCAATGTTGACACTGGCCGGGCCTCCCTCCTCCTTTTCCTTGGCCCAGGCTTCCTCACTGGACCAGCTGCTCTTCTCTCCTCAGCCCCCTGGCTCACAATAAAAAGTGTGTTGACCTAAAATGATAGGTTTGTACATTAAAGGTGGCTCACCCTTGACCTTTGCTTCTCCTTGACCCCTCGTCCTTCCTGGTCCCCTTTGTTTGTGTGCGCCCATCATCTGTCCACACCTGCAGGCCCAGAGGTCTTCCTATGGCAGGTACTGTTCTAAATGCTTTCTCTGTAAAATTCTCCAACCTTCACTCCAATATTTATGACAACCCTATGCAGTAATACTAGTATCATTGCCATTTACACAGAGGGAAGCTCTGTGTGAGGTCAAATTGGTCCCCTAACTTGCTGCAGGTCCATGCTCTTACCACATGAAGTTTTTTTTATTTTTCTATTTTTTAAAAATATATTTTATTGATTTTTCACAGAGAGGAAGGGAGAGGGATAGAGAGTTAGAAACATCGATGAGAGAGAAACATCGATCAGCTGCCTCCTGCATACTCCCTGCTGGGTATGTGCCTGCAACCAAGGTACATGCCCTTGGCCAGAATCGAACCCGGGACCCTTGAGTCCGCAGGCCGACACTCTATCCACTGACCCAAACCAGTTAGGGCAAGTTGTTTTTTTACACAGAACGCACACCAGACAGACAGTGCTGCTCTTCTGTTTTCACACACTCACTGGCATTTAGCCTCATGCTCAGACCCCAAGTGCACACTGGCCCTTCCTCCCTCCTGTCCTGCCTGTACCATCCTCTCCTTCTCTCGCTGTCTCTCTCTTCCCCCTTAGTGTGCACACGCAGTCTCTGTCCCTCCTGTGTTTCCAGGGCCTCAGTGCTGCTTCAAGCTGTCACCTCTGAATGTTTCCCTTTCGAATCCCCCATCGCTCTCTCCCCTGCCTTGATGTGGATTTTTCAGATATCACTCTGCCCGCATCTCTTTTCTGTGTCTCTGTCAATATCTCTTTCTCTCCTGCCCCTTTCCCATCTCAACACCCTCCACCATGCTTCTCTTTTGTCCTCTCTTGTTCATTTAGTGATTTAGTGGCCCCATTTATTACATCAGGGCCCAACCAAGAGCTTCTCTGTCTGTGTCTCTGCTCCCTGCTCCCCCCTCTGCCTTTGCTGAGACTCTCAGCTGTAGATGGGAACCAGGTTCAATCCAAGCCCTGTTTCTCGCTGAAGAATAGTAATGAACTCAAACCATGGAGACACAACAAAGAACAGCTCTGTATTTCAAGACACATCCTGGTCTCTTGGGACAAAATGACTTCTCTTGGTTTATTTATAAACTCTGGAGCTGGGGAATGCCCTGTATGCAGAAGGAGCAGCTGGGGCTGGTGATTGAGTTCAGGGGGGCCTCCATGGTTCTCAGCCAGGACCTCCTCTCAAAGCCAAGGCCGGGGGTTCTGTTTAAATGGAGTCTACATGGTCACAGGGTTAGCTTTGTCTTCCCTCTGTGCCCTCAGGCAGACAGAAACGTGGTGGTGGAGGACCTACAGGTTCCATGGAGGACAGTGACCATACACATCACGTCCCTCATGCCCACATCACTCACTCAGATGAAATCCTGAAGCCAGAGCTAGAAGCAGGGCCTAGGCCTTCCTCCTCCCTCTCAGGGTTCTCTGTATCCACCCTGTCTCCCACTCCAGGGCTGGGATGGCAGGGACCCATGTGAACTCCTGGTCCTCCCTGTGGCCTTGAGCCTGTCCTCTTTCAAGAAACGGTTGATTCTCCAGCCTCACTCCATCCCTCCTACACTGAGTAGCCCCAAGACAGCTCGTGGTCTTCAGTCTATGCCCAGTTGATACTGGTCTATGATATCATCTTCATGGCTGCTGGACAGCACCTCAAGATAGAATGAGCTCGTACCTGGGCATTGGGCCTACCCAGTTGAGCTGTATTTTGATGGTGGGGATCTTGTCTTCTACTGATGTTGTCTCTCCCCCTGTCTGGCAGCTGGTCTGTCTGGCAAGGACCTCCCGGAAGGTGTTTAACAACTATGGCTGATGGTCCAGAGGGCCTGCACCTGGTTGGACACTTGGAGACCTCTCACCAATGCCCTGGCTGTCGGGTCTGGCAGACTGTCCCCTGGCGCAGGCAGGTGGCATGATATGTAGCAGACTTCAGAGAGGGAGGGCCCAGCCTCCTTCCCAGACACCAGCTACGTAGCCTGGGGTCGGCCAAGCAAGACTGCAAAGAGCCCTTCCTTATTTTATACGAAATGAGTTGGAAAACTTCTCTTTTCTTGAGTCCCTCCCACTCCTCGCCTCCACAAGTCAGAGGCAGCTTCTTAGGAACTGTTTTTCTCACTTCTTGCAGCAGAATGGTGCTCACCTCCCTCAGAGGTTCCTGGGAGTGTGGGTAGACAGTTTCAGGGAGAAGGCAGGAACTCCATCACTCTCCAGAAATGGGAGGGCAGCGTAGCCAGCCACCTGGATGACCACAGCTTTCCGTCAGTGGTGTGGATGGTCTTGCCTGATGGTGTCTTCTTGGCTCTCTGCCTCCCCAGAGGGGCAAGGCCACGGCCCATCGGTGAGTCCCCCCATAGCTCTCCAACTCAAACCACTGTGGGTTCCTACTTGGTCTTCCTGACTCTTCCAAGACTTTTGTTTGGGACCAGTTTAGTTTATGTCATTGTCAGTGCCACCTTGGCCCCTGGATGCTGTCTCTGAGATCTCCCTTTGCCCAATGCCCTGCCAGCTAACCCACTCCAAGGTCTACTCCTAGGACTTTCTCTGGGTGTGAGGGAGCAGACAGGAAGGTGGGCAAATAGGGAGGCAAAATGGTGCCAGCACCATGTCCCCCTGAGCGGACTCCCCCTTTGTGAATTGAGGGCAGTAGGAAGGCAGCCAGGCCTGCATATTGGTCCATGTGGCCAGGAGGGCACGAGATAAAGCAGTGGTGTTCAAACCTGGCCATGCATTAGCGTGACCTGGGCATGTGAACATATACAGATGCCTGGGCACCTTGGAGATTTCAATTCAGTAAGACTGGGGTGGGGCAAAGGAATATGTATGTTTAAACCATGTGTCTCCTCAGCCCCAACAGGATGACCTGTGTCTGGTAGAAATTACTCATTTCTACCCCAGCTCACCCCCCGAGGTGGGAGTCTATCACTCAGTTCCTCCATCACTTCCACTTCCCTTATCCTTATTCTGCGCTTTCTAGGGTGGCTGAGGTAAGAAAGGAGATTTTGTACCAGGCTGGGTATCTAACAGTCACAGCCACGAGCTAATTCTTAAGTCTTATAATTGATGCCCACTAGGAATAGCTTTTTCTTTGTGCTCTTCTAGAAAAGAAGGAGCATTTGAAGGTGCCTAATGCATTCCCCAGTGGGGAAACATTCGCTTCCCCATTTACTCCCAGCTCTCTGCCTTCTTCCCTCCCCCTTCCCTGTCACTCTTGATCTTCCTTATTCTACTTAATAAAAATACCTTTCATTTACCTTTTATTCTTGTAGCCCTTTCTAGCTTTCACACCTCTTTCCTGTGTATTAGTTCTTCCCAACAAGAATCCAGTGAGGTGTGCAGAGATCTTTAACTCCCAGTTAATAGATGAAGTTCAAAAGCGGTCACAGACTCAGCCAAGGTCACTGGAGCAATAAGTAGTGAATGTGGCTTTGTTCCCCACCAGGCTGTGCCCACCGCCCCAGCTCTGCTTCCTCTGGGCCCTTCCCTGAACTCCTTCCCCTGCCTGCTGCCTCGACTTCTTCTCCCAGCATCAAGTTGTTAGATGGACCATTGTCCAGAGGTTTTCTGCTGTAGGGAAAGGCCTGTGTAGGGTGGAAGGGCATGGCCCAAGGTGGCCCAGAGCCCGAGGGAGTGATGGGCTCTGATGATCCAGGAAGAGCATGCATGTCCTTCCTGCTGCTGCTGCTGCAGGGGAGTAAAACCACATGTTACAAAGAAGGGCACTTGGTCCACCGCCTCCACCAGAAATAGGAAGAGGTAATGGAGGGAATGAGAAAGGGGAGGTGGAAGGGCACAGGGAAAGCCTCACTGAGTGTCTTCTCCCCAGCCTTGCGGTCCAGCTCCATGGGCGCCCTGGCAGGGGAGGAAGGAGGGCGGTTGTGTCCTGCCCACAACGCAGCTCCTCTCTCTGCCCCACCCCCCCATCTCTTTTTGCCAGTGATAACAGCCAGCAGGACAATGTGGGACAGCCCTCCGCTGGGAGGCACATTCCGGGCCCAATCCTGTCTCTGCTGCTCTGTCGCCTGAGTGGCCTTGGGCAGAACTGGTCACTTTCCCACAGAGCCTGTCCTCTCATCTGTAAATGGGCAGTGTTAGCTCCTTCGAGTGCCCAGGTGCGTTGAAGTGAGGCCACAGGTAGGGGAGCTGGCACTTGTTTGAGACCCAGGAGATCTGGGTCCTCCTTGGGGCTCCACCTCTAATCAGTTCCGTGTGACATGAGCATTTACCAGTCCCATGTGTGAGTGCTCCTGAGAAGGGGAGGTGTCCAGCTGGTGTAGAGAGTGGAGATAAGCACTTGGAGTGGATGAGTGAGGAGGGAGGAGAGTGTACCTGCCACTTCTTGGCTGCTGCCTGCTCCCAGCTTTTTGTTTGTTGCTGAGGCTTCCTCAGGCCTTTCTGGCTCTGATTCTCATCCTCAGTCTCTTTTGAGTTCTATCAGGAGACCCGTCCCCTGTTTCAGTCCCAAAGAGAGTGGTCCTGGCAGCTGTCCCAACCCCTGCACGTGGCTGTCTGCGCCGCCTCCCTTATTGCCCATTCTGCTCTCACCAGGTTAGATACATGTGGCCCCAGCTTCTCGTTCAGTGGTCACTTCCCCCCGAGGCCTCCCAGGGTGGGGTGTGCATCTTGTCCTTCTGAGCTGTCCATCAAGAGGTTGGTTGGGTGGTCTCTCTTCTGAGATGAAAGGTAGCTCCAGCCCTGGCTAGTTTGGCTCAGTGAATAGAGTGTCGGCCTTGGGACTGAAGGGTACTGGGTTCGATTCTAGTTGGGGGCACATGCCTGGGTTGTGGGCTCGGTCCCCAATAGGGGGTGTGCAGGAGGCAGCTGATCAGTGATTCTCATCACTGATGTTTTAATCTCTCTCTCCCTCTTCCTTCCTCTCTGAAATCAATAAAAAAATAAAATAAAAATAAATTTTAAAAAAAGGTAGCTCCATTCTGGCTGCCTCACAGGAGTGAGATATGAGTACCTCAGAACTGCTTAATCACAGCCTTCTTGCTCTAATCTTATCACCTGCCATTACAGATCAGAGTAGGAAAAGCCTCCCATTTGTAAAGCTCATGCAGTGTGGGAGAATCAAAATAGTCCTCCCAGCAGTTACTATGGCACCAGGTCTATCAGGAACTAATACTTTCCCCTCCCCATCCCAAAGGTAACCCTGATACTGGTCTTTCCCTTGTCCACGTTCACAACATCCAGTGTTTCCAGAGCACTTTTCCGTTTCCAGGGTCTGTACCACTCACCCAAGAACATCAGCCCAGTGTCCTCCCACAGACCCCTCTCTCCACTTGCCTGCATGGGCCACCGGCCAGAACGAAAGTGACAACTGTCTGATATTACAGCCCCTCCTATCAGGGAAGCAGGTGCTCAGACCTCAGGAGGACCCAGGTAGCAAGAGGTCCAGGCCTCTATTGCGGACAGGAGGGTGCCCATGACATTCCTCTCAGTGTTTGAATATCAACACCGTGTGTGTCTTATGTGCAAGTGAGTGGATTTCTGCTGTGTAGACCCATGGGGGTACCTGTGTGCTCGCATGGATACCTGCGTACATGCCGCACACTACATGATGCTGCTGTGCCTGAGGGTACCCATGTGGCAGAGGGAGTTATGAATGCTGCATTTGTGCTCACACTGCTATCCGCATGCCATGGAACCCACTAGCTTGGGGTTGGCAGCGCCAGGCTGTGCTACCCTCTGTGAGGCAGGGTCAGTAAGCAGGCTTATGACACTCAGCAGCTATCTCTCTGGCTTGAGAGGAACCACAGAGGCCGGTTTGCTCAGGCATCGCTAACAAGCTGGCGCAACAGGCCCATGTGCACCCTGGGACAGAGCGGGAGGCTGAGAAGAGAGGTGCTTGTCCGCCTGACTGCTCTGGACTTGCCAACATCCTGCTTCTCCCGTGCACACTTGGTACAGTTGCCCTGCGTTCTATGTCTGGAACCCCTTGCCCTGAAGGAATAACAAGCTCAATAGTCATTTTCCAATTCCCACTCCCCACCACCTCCCCAATCCTGCTCCCTCCTTCTGGCTTTCCTTTCCTTCTCTCTTTCTGAGCTCCCACTGAATTAGATTAGTCACATTCTTAATTAACTGTGCTGGTAAGAGCTCTATTAGGTATTAAATGTTTGTCACAATCCAATTAAAAAATCCATCACAGCAGGACAGTTCTCTGAGGCCCAGCAGATTGATGCTGGGGGTCTTGACACTCTCCTCTCTGCTAGGGGGCTGGGGAGAAGAAGCAGGGCCCAGAGGCAGAAAGCTGGGGCGGGGCTCTCATGGAGGCCACAGCATTGCCCTCCCAGCATCCCTCACACGTAGGACACTCAGACTTCTGTAGGGTCGGGTATCTGGCCTTCGTTAAGCACTGTCTTAAAGGAGATATTTGCTCACCTAGCCTACAGTGTCACTGCTTCCCCTAACCTCAGAGGGCAATGTGGTAAGGCGTGTGTTTGTGTGTGTGTGTGCATGGGCACATCTGTGGGCCAGGATGGGCCAGGATGGGGAAGAGCATGATTGATGGCTTAAGCCTGGTGGGGAGTTTTTTGGCTCGAGTATAAAGGCTGGAATTTGATGGAGTTGGGCTGTTGTCTCTAGGGGTCCAGCTGTAGGCCAGAGCTGCCATTCAGAACTGTTTTCTTGTATTTCATTTTAAAGAGACTTGCGCAGGAGGGGAGCTATCTCATGGTGAAAAGAAAAGAGAATGAGTATTCATCCTGGATCCCCTGCTTTTCTTCCTTAAAAATCCAGAAAGGTCATCTTTTTCCCTGTAACTTTTGCCGGGTGTGAGTCCTCCCTCTGCCAGGCCGAAGCACACAGGCCTTCTTGCTCCCTGACCATTGAATGGATGACGGTTTTAGTGTCCCCAGTCCCCTGCCCACCACACCATCTCTGCCCCTCCCTTTTGGCCACCAGGAGGGGGAAGGAAGGAAGCATATGTGATGGGAAGTTTGAGCACCAGTGCCAGGCCAGTGTGTGGCTGCAGTTAATGTGGTGCGTGCCTCTGGGACCTCCCAGGCCTGATCACGTCGTGTGCTTTGCCACTTCTAATCTCCCAATGTGGTTTTTGAACTTCTTATTCTTTGGATGCATCTTTTGTGGCTTTGTTAACTAGTAATAACTATGCAATGACTGCTTCTTACTATGATGAGCATGCCAAAAATGTCTTTTCACCCTTAATTCTTTCTGCTTCTACCTTCCATACGAGCAGATCTTGAAATCTGACCTTCCAAGCAGACTGTCTGGAAGTCTGTGGCGAGGGGAAGTGTCTGCTCTCTCGATGGTGTGTCCTGTGGGGCAGGGAGCGTGGCTCATTTGTCTCTACACTCTCAGCACACACCTCCCAGAGGCCCTTGAAAGCATAGTGGCTGACTAACTGAATGAGCTCCCTTTCTTGTCCTTCCAGGGCCCCACTTATGCTTGCCCCTTGGCTTCCACATAGAGCAAGCATTAACTGTCCACCAGCACTGACTCGTTCTTCCGAATGCTTGTCCATTCTCTAATAGAATCACCTTGTCTGTCCCAGCATATCGAGTCCCTGAAGGGCAAGACCCTTGCCTGTCTCATTGTCTCCCCCAAGACTTGGAGCCGAGTTAATTCTCTGGCACTTTCATTCTTTCATTGGTTCTCTAATCATGGTCCATTGAGTGCTTGTTTCCGCATAGGACAGGCTCAGGCTTGAGGAGGACAGGGAAAATGTAGATGCTGGTGGCTAGTTAATGCTTGGTCTACCTTTCCCGCTAAGAGCACACCATCTGGTTGAGGAAACAAGACATTCAGGGGAAGTAGTTGAGTGGCCGGTGGAGGGCAGGTATTAAGAACCCCTGTGAGGGGTGTTGGCACACTTGCTCTAGGAACTTAGAGACAGTGCGGACCCTGGGATCCAGTGGTCAGAGCACGTGTCCCGGGGCAGTGCTGTGGTGGGCCTTATGTCCAGATGGAGGGAAGACTGCGAGATATGCAGACTGGGAATCAGAAGTCAGTGCATTGATTGTGGGAAGCGTGGAGAGGATCCTAGTGGGAAGCAGCATTTCATAGGTATCTCAGAACTGAAAGGGTAATATGAATGGAGCTGTTGACAATGATGAATCAGATCCAAACCCTGCAGGAGGCACCTGCTTTCTCCTCCTTGGAAAACCTTGAGCTGGCTGGGAGCCCAGGGCACTGAGCACGGCAAGCACGTTGGAAGGTTGTCAGGTGCTGCCAGCAAAAGGACTTGTGTGTCTTCTGACCTTGTTACAATTCGGTTCTCTGAATTCACAGGGTTTTGGCCAGGACACAGGATGGCTTCACCGAGGAGGTGTGCAGGAAATGCTTTTGCAGGGGAGGGGGCGGGGTCATGGGCTGTCGGTCAGTGGACATTAAATGACAACGACAGTTTATCACTTAGGGAGAACATCAGCACTGAGGGTTATTCTACCTTCTACTCACTGCACTAAAAATATAAAACCAAGTGATGGAAGTCAGCTCGCCTCTTTTCCTTCTGCATCACCAGTCCCTGGATTGTTCCAGCTCATGGGCCAATCAAAGTGGGTGCTGAGTGAGGATGCCACTCCCGTGAGTCTCCTTCCTGTTCATGTTGGCTACAGATAGATAAGCTGGGAATGGGAACTAGCAGATCAGGCGGGCAGGGCAGGCATGGACCATTTGAGTGTCTGTGCCTTACACTTTATCTGAGTTCTTTTATTGGGTCTTTATAATAGGTATGCAAGAAGATAGTTATCATCTCTATTTTAGTATTGAGGATATGGATCTGTGAGATAAGTGACTTGTCCAAAGTCACTGTGTAGCAGGATTCTGAACTTCTCCATCCATCTATTTATTCAGATATGTATTCAGGAGCCATCCACTCTGCTGGATCACTGGGCCAGTGCCGTTAGTGGAAGGTCACTGCCCCCTGTCACACACAAAGGTACACAGCTCTCAGGTTTCTTTGGACAAGGAGAGCACATGGCAGGGCCCATGGATCTGGCCAGGGCTGCCCCATGAACTTGTTTTGCTAGTAGCAAAGGTGTAAGTTTCTGGGTTTCCTAGGATCAGGACCTGGAGGTGGGTCCTTGTAGGGTTGCCAGACTTAGCAAATAAAAATACAAATTTGAAGTTCATATAAACAGTAAATATATATATAGCATAAGTATATCCTATGTGGTATTTGGGACATACACTGATAAAAAGGTTGTTGTTTATCTTAGATTCAAATTTAACTGGCTGTCTTTTTATCTGGCAACCTTATCACCTGTCACTGCCACAATGCCGAGTCAAGGACATCTCCATATCCATTCAGGAGTCCTGGCAAGGTGGTGGAAGTGCCAGGGCTGCCAAATAGCCTCTGCCAACTCAGAAGGAGTCGGTGTGGTCCCTACTCCCTCATTCTTGGCAAATCAGTGCCTCTCAGCATGGCCAGCTTTCCTACAAGACAGCAAATCTGCTTGGCTCTTCCTCAAGCCTGTATCTCTCACCTTGTTTCTTATGTTAGTGAATGGGTCACTCAAGCTAGAAACTTTGGCCATTCTCTCTTTCTAGATAAGCGCCCCCCATATTCAGTAACCATGTGCTGCTGCCCCCCCCATATTCAGTAACCATGTGCTGCTGCCCCCCTCCCCCATATTCAGTAACCATGTGCTATCTTCTTTGTGTCTTTCCATCCTGCTCTCTCCTCATGTCCACGTCGCAGCCCAAGTTCCAGCCATCACCATTCCTTGCCCAAATTATTCAAATAACTTTCAACTCATTCTCTCTCCAATGCCGCTCCCCATGGAGAGCTCTCAGTGATTTTTCCAAGACATAAAGCTGACTCTATACTTGGCTATACAGTATCCAGATCATCACTGGCTCCCCATTAAAATATCATTAAGATCCTTAGCTTAGCATACAAGCCTTTGATGATTTGTGCCTCCTCCAATACCTGTTTAGGCCCATCCCATCCCTCTCCCATCTACATCCCTCTCTCCTTCCCTCTGAAACCATTGCACTTTCCTAACTTTGTTCTTCAAAATTGAGCTCGATTGTCCCCTCTTTCATGAAGCTTTCCCTGCCTCAGAGGTTATGTAGATGTTCCTGTGGGTTCCCCCAGCACCCGGGGCATGCTCTGCTGATCACTTTTCATACTGTTTATTTGACTTTTATTCCATATGGTAGGTGCCCAATGAATGGTAGCTGAATAAGTAAATTGATAAGTAATTACAAGATTGAAAACTTATTTACTCCCCAACTCTCTGAGTTCACAAAATGCCAACCTAAGCTAAAATCACTTTCTTTCCTCTGTTTGTTCAGATGCAGCCCCCTATTTTTAATTCCTTTTTGTGTGAGGCCACAGTCCCAGCAGTTCATCAGATTTCTCTCACCAGGCTTCCAGTCCTGGATTTCAGACTTTCAGCCCCTGAAAGGCTAGATCCTAATGTTATTGAAATCCCCAAATGGGCTTTGACAGCTCTCAGGGGTTAATGAAGTAGCCAGCCTTGTGCCCCTGGAGATAGAAAATATTGCTGGGACAGAGGTCATGGTGTACGTGAAATGAATTTCCTGACCTCAATCTGTGCCTGTGCAGACATTTCCCCATACTCCAAACTCCAAGTGGCCTGTCCCTGCTGGCTGACTGTGCCCAGGAACGAGGAGAGGATAGAGGAGGGGCTGGGGCTGGAAGGACCAGGTGACTTCGAAGAATAATAGTATCTACATTTTTTTGAGCACTTACCTAGGGCCAGGTACTGTTCCAATGGTTTTACATAAACTATATCATTTAGTACTTTTTAACAAAAAAGGGAGGTAGAAATTAAACCCACTTCACAGATGAGAAAAAGGAGGTTTGAAGATATTGCTTGTCCAACTGGGATTTGAACACAGCTCTGTTTGGAACCAAACCTCAAACCTCAGCCATTCTACTTGGAACACTAAGCTTTCACTCTGTGGATGTTACCTCTAAGTCCAAGCAGCTGAGCAAGGTGAGACCTGAGCGGACAAGCATCCCAGAGGAAACCTATCATAGACCTTCTCAGCTCCCCTCCCCACCCCCAAACACCCAGATTGTGGCAAGTCTTGCAAGATTAATGGAATAGATGCTTTCCTTGGATCCAGAGGACAGGTAGCAGATACCCTCCAATCCCATTCTGTTTGATATCATCATGACAGAAAGAATACTCACTTGTGCCTGCCTCATAGGTTTTAATGAGACTTACAATCAACTGATCAATCATATACTATTGGCCTCCTACCAGATATACGGCACCCAGCCAGACCCTGAGCCAGTTATAGAAGCAGCATTGGGTCTGGTCTGGGCCCTGCAGGAGCCATGGTTGGGAGACAAGAGTTAGACAAAACAAGCAGCAAGAGAAAGAGACAGGGCAGTAAATTATCAGGAGCCAAATTGTGAGAGGCAGATGCTCAGTGCTACAGGAATCAATTTACCCGGTTTTATGGAAGAGGTGGGGCTCACAGGGAATCCTGATAGGTGGGAGGGCTGTGATATGAGGGTTGCAGCAATTGAAAGTGGGGATCCTACAGGAAGAGGGAAAGAACACCTACAGGAGAGAGCTCTGATACACCATAAGCACAAGGTGTCATTAAATGTCAGGTGTTACCATGATTATCATTGCCCAAATCTGGGTGTTGACAACCACCCTTATATTCATGAGCCTGAGTCCATCTTCCCTTCTTGCTCACCTGTGGTTTCTGTTTCTAACTCCCATGCTCCAATGTTGGTTCCTTCCCCCTAATATATGGGGAGGGCACTTTTGGGGGACCAGGCTCTTCAGGACATTTACCATCTGGGTTGGGTGATATCAGAGTCTGGGGATGGAGGCAGGAATGTCTTCTTCTGGGCTTTCAAAAGGTTGTTTTGTTTGGTCATAAATTAATAAACAGTGAAAGCATCCCCTTGAGGACAGAGAGCTTCTGTGGAATGGGGGGGGGGGGGGGGGAATAGGTGGGGAGCAGGGCAGAGAGAGGGCAAGAGAAAGAGGGGTGGGCAGAGAGGCCCCAGGAGGTTCCAGGGAAGAGGAGGGAAGAGGGGAGGGATGAAAGGGAGTGGAAGAAGGAAGAGTTGATAGATATAGATGGGAGGAAATAGAGGGGAAAACCAAAGTCAAAGGAAAGGAAGCTCCAGCAGTGGGGAGGGGAGGAAGGATGTGTGCAGCCAGCAGCTACCCTAATCTCTTTAAGTTTCTCCTCATTGATTAGGGATTTGCAGCAAAATCCCTCCCTACAGGAAACCATTTGCTTTCCTGGCTCTCAGCTGTCAAACTGGGAGGCCTCTCCCTGAGTGGGCTGGCTGTGTGTTGAGCCCTTCTCCTGTCTCAAGGCTCAACCCAAGTCCCCTTGTCAGTGAAGCCTTTCTGATGTCCCTGCAATCAAGTGCTCCAATGTCACCACCCCGTGCTCTGAACTCAGGGTTTTCCCAGATGGCCTCTGCTCAGGCACAAAGAGAAATCGCTTGGTGTTTTTGGTCAAGCTATGGATTGAGTGACACCAGTGTCATTCCTGGGAGCACACCCCTGTACCTGGGCCACGCACCATCTGGAGTCTCCTCCCCTATTTCAGGCCCTACCTCTGGGTCTGCATCTTCTAGAAGCCTCCACTGAGAAAATGGAGAAGGGAGTGAACTTCCCTCCACTTCTGGGCTCTCATTGTTGGCTTAGCACCCACTGTTCTCCCATTTACTTTCTCACTGAGGTCCCCTCCTGTACTCCAATAGGGGCTTCCTGTGAACCCAAGGCACCATGGTCTCCAGATCCCTTCTCACCCACTTCAACTCCCTCCCCGATAACTATGATGACAACTGGGAATTGAATGAACTAGACCTTGCTTTTTAAAGGGCTTTCATAACCATCCTCACTTGATTCCCCGTGGGGGGGCAAGTCTGGGAGATACACAGGCATTTTGCTGACAGAGAGACTGAGGTGTATAGAAAGGGGAAAGGATTTGCCCAAGGTCATGGGGCCAGTCAGTGACATTATGGAGATCCCTGGTAACATTCTCTGTAGACTGAGTGGTGTAAACATCGCAGGGGGAGAGAGATGGGGAAGTTGTGTTGCCAATCCTGGGCATTGGCTGAAAAAGTTTCAGCCATTGAGACCCTTAAGAATGTCATCTGTACTTGATGGAAGTCCTTTTCCCAGCCAGGTCTTTGCAGCCTGTGATTCAGTGGCTGGGCCACCAGTAGGGTGGGCAGCAGGGTTCATTTTGTTCTCTGTCACTCTGGGCTGTCACCGCTTTCCGCATGGAGCACACAGAACTGACTTAATCACCTGCAGGGCTGGCTGCCCACTAAATGTCTGGGCTCTGAGCCCTCTCATCCCTTCATGCAATGAGAGTGAATGAACTCTGGGGCAGCCATTGAACCCCTCCTCGCCTCAGTTCTCCCTATAAGGTCAGATGGGAGTAGTGTCTCCTTGCCACACTGCCCTGCCCCCATGGCAGCTAAGAGACTGGGCCTGGAGAGGCAGAGTCAGGCAGTTGGGAGCTGAGTCTCCTGACTTGGGAGCTGCTGGTCTGACTGTTCGGGGCTGAGAGTGCAGCCTGGAGGTGCGAGGGCATTGGCTGGGAGACCCGTAGGCTTAGGATGTGACACAGTCATCAGGTGTTGGTGATCTGTGTGTTGCTGGGGCACCGCGTGGAGGCAGTTGTGTTGCTGCTGCTTCTGCTTCTCTCTGTCCCCTCATTCACCTGGGACCTTAATGGGGACCTCAGAACATCCATCTCACAAAGAGTGTTCCAGCCTCTGCTTCTGAGGACCAGCCACCCCCAAGGCAGTCTCTTCTCCTTCCTCTTAATTGCTCTCTCTCTTCCATCATCTTCTCCCTGCGTCTTTTCTTCTTCCTTACCTCCTGTGTCTTCCTTTCTCACTTCCTTCCTCAAAAGTTGGATTCCTCAGTCTCACTCTTGTGCTCAGTATGTACAGCTTCCTACAACAAACATACAACAAAAACACCCCACACATAGGTCCTCATTACAATCAAATTAATGCATATAACATCCGTTTACACACAAGCACAAGCATGCAACACACATGTGCACAACTTCAGGCTCAAACGTACATTCTCACTCACAAATGCACTCCACCCACAGCGTCCTCATCTCCTCACCTCTGCCAGCTCTGATGTAGGGCTGATATGATAGACAGCTCAGCCCTGATGACCTGTCACCCTATGGGGACCAGTCACTCTCCTCCAGTGATACTCTGCCCTCCCTCTTCTCTCACCCAGCCTGGGCTAATGGGACAGGATGGAGGGTAGGCAGTGGGGGGAGTCCACTCAGAGCCCCTCCAGACATGTGCCTAAACAGAGCACCCAGTACAATAGGCACCACATAGGCTCTGATTTCAGGACTAAATGGTAACCAGGAGCTGTGCTTTTGGGTGGCTGAGTTAATGGAGTTGGGAGATTTTTACAGAGAGGTCACTGGTTCATACCCAGCCAGTCAAGAAGAACTGAAAAATAAATTTGTCTGACAGCTAATGGCCACCGTGAGGTCACTGTTGGTCTGTGTGGCACCTTGGGTTGGGGCAGGGCTGGCATAGAGTTTGAGGCTGGCATAGAGCTTAATGAGCTGATGGAAGCTTGGGACAAATTAGATACACACACATCCCTCCTCCTCCCTCTTATTTTTCCTCCTCCTCCTCTCCCTTTCCCCCCTGCAAGCACAGATTTTTAAAAGGTGCCCCTGTCTGGGCAGATGGACTGAAGACTTGGTGCTGTAGGGTGACCCTCCCTCTTTCTCTGGGAGGTCACCATCCTGCACAGGACACAAGGCTTAGTGAACAGAGTCCTGGCTGGATTCCAGCACCCTCAATCCCCGGGGCCCAAGCACTAATTGTATCGGCATACGCAGCAGCACTGAATAGACATCTTGTTCCATTGCCCCCACCCAACCCCGAGCAGCCTCCTCAGTGTGCTCTTTAATACAGCTCAGAACGAAGGTGACAAAGCTGTCCCAGACCTCCCTGTTCCTTTCCCTTCACAGGTGAGGGCATCAGCAAGGTGATGCCTAGGCTGTCCCTACTCGGGGAATGACCAGAGTAATTCACTGACATAGGTCACAGCAGGCTCTTTGCTTCCAGCAGTGGGAGTAGCAGCAATGACAACAGTCATTATAATAAATTGCAGATAATCCTTCGCAGTTTCCAAAGTGCTTTTGCACACAGGTCCTGTCTTCCCAAACATCTAGGACTCTCTGCAGCTAAAACCGGCACCTTGCTATTGAAGTTTCATTTTTAAATATCAAAGGGTAACTAGGGCCTCAGCACCGTGACAGGCAATAAGCAAGAAGGAATGGGGGGAATTCACAGGACCGCTCTAAAAAACGGTTAGGGAAGGAGCAAAAGAAATACCTAGATGTGTTAGGGCACCACACCACTGTGCCTTAGGATGACACTCAACTCTCCCACCCTCAAGTAGCATTTCCCACTCCAGAGTAAAGAGGAACCAGTCTCTTGTAGAGAAAAGTATTCTCAAGGACTCCGTTTAAACTATTTTTATTATAATGGTACTTAGATCTATGCAAACATAACACTAAGTACACTACAGTCTTAACACTTGGAAACCTTACCTAATTATACAACAAAGATAACTTTATAAATAAAGTCAAAACTAAAGAAAAAATTCCCACATTGAAATCAACCACATCAATGTAATATGCTATGCTGTTGTTTCACTCACAAGAAATCTCCGTTTACAAAGTGATAGCAAGTCTGATTACTGAGCAGTGTGGTGCCAAGTCTTCTGACTTTAAGGTATCTGTACAGGGTGGGGCAAAAGTTTACAGTTCTTATGGAAAATAATACAGGCATAAACTCAGTGTCGCACATACTCACAACTGTAAACCTATTTTTGCCCCACCCTGTATTTTATGTAATAACCCAGTATTTCTACCACTCCCCCCCCCCCCCCCGTAAACTCAAGATATGCCAAACTGGATTAATTATTTCCCTTAAATTACACCAAGCGATCATGATTTGTCAGTACAAGGCCCCTCTCTTGTCTTATTCCATTTTATTCTGCATTCCTCCTGCCCTGCCCCCCACAATACCCTCCCATTCCCATCAGCACCTACTTGAATATGTGTGAGTTGTGTCCTTGGACATCCGTTTTTGTTTGTTAGTAAAGTATATAGTGTTGTTTTGTGGTCTGGTTTTAATTTATGTACATATACTTCATTCTGCTTCTGACTTTTTTCATTTACTGCCATATTTTTACGAATGACCTGTGTTGCTGAGTGAACTTGTCAGTATTCCTTCTGATGACATGCATGTCATGCTAAGCACCGGCTCCACTTCAACTGGGCCCCCAGGGCGAGCACCTAGGTCACGTTCAGTTTCCAGCTGTCACGAGGAGAGCTGTGGCACATCGCCTCATCCACTCTGTGAAAGTTTCTTGGGAGCGTGACTCCAGGAACAGGCCGGCGGTTATGACATCCTTGCACATAGATGATTTCAGTGAGATTGTTCCCGGGAGCCGCTGCCAGTTTCCATGCCAGTAGGAGCACCTGGGGTTTCTCGTCTCACTTTCTTGCTGAGCCTTGAGAGGGTCTGATTTAATGTTTGTCAGCATGATAGGTGTATTTTATCATTGTGTTAACTGGCATTTTTTTTTTCCCCCCCAATTAATCGTGAGTTGACCATCTCTTCACATATTTGTTAGCCAGTTTGGTTTTCTTTGCTGTGAATTTTCTACCCATAGCTTTTGCCAGCTTTTCTACTGGGTTTCCTTTCTTACTGGTTTGCAGGATTCTTTAATGTCATGGCTATTAATTTCTTATTGGTTCTATACTTTGAGATATCACCTCCAAGTTGTTACTTATTTTTAATTGTGTCTATGTGGTTACCACTGAATAGAAATCTGTTAATTTTTTACTTTGTTGTTTGTGCTTCTAAAGTCCTTTAAAAAATGTTTTGCCAACTCAAAGTGACAAATATAATCCCATAGTTTAAAAAGTCTATTGGGTTAAGTGTATGAGGCTTGCTCTGGAGTTTATTATGTAACCTTTATCAGGTTAAGAAACTTTTATTTTCAGTATTTTGAAAGTTATTTTAAAATTATATATAGGTTTATACTTCATTAAATGTTTTTTTCAGAATATATTATAATAATATAATCACTATATGAATATAGTGATTTCGAATAAATTTCTGTTGTTAAACTACCCTTTTTTTCTGGGATCAGACTTAGTTGACTATAATCTCTTAATTGTTTCCATTCACTGTTGTCTTTAGTTGGTTAATCTTTTATCTGGGATTTTTGTTTCATGTATCTAAGTGAAATGAACCTATAATCTCTGTTCTTGTACTGTTCTTATGCATTTCTAGGCTCGCAGTAATATTAACCTCATGAAGTGAGTTAAGCATCTTTCTAATTTTGTTTTCAGGAACAGTATATATGATGTAGAAATTATCTATTGCTTGAACATTGCCCAGAATGTACCTGCATAAATGACCAAGCCTGGGATTCTTTGGAAGAATTTCTTCAATTATCTTTTCAATATCTGTAATAAATATAATAATTTGTATATTTTAAGGTTTATTCATTTTATGTAGTTTTTTTTCAATTTTATTGAAAAATAGCTAGTCTCAGTATTCTTAAATTATTTTAAAAAATCTTTGTTGTGCCTGAATTTCCCTCCTTTAAATCATTCATTCATTCTTTTGGCCTCTATGTTGCTCTCTGTATTTGACCCTCCACACTTGCCTCCCACTCCTTCCCTCACCCCTAGGGGACCCCCTACCTCCCCCAAGAACATGCTGACCTCTCTGCCTGAGCTGAGATCCTTTCCCACAGCTTTGTCTCCTGCTTCCAAGAGCCTAGCCCTGGTCCTTGTGTATTTGATGCTGGAAGAGGAGTCAGTAGTCAGCTGGGGAAGGGGTGGTTGCTGTGCTGTCCCACTATTAGTTTCTCATTAGCCTGTGCCAATTAAGCCAGATCTCCTGTTGCCATGGTTACTGTAAACGATGCAAGCACAGGCATTGTAGTCACATCAAAGCACTTGGTGATTAGGTGGCCAACTCAACAATAGATTATGCTTCTGTGAACTGATTTTTAAAGATTGATATCAAAATGAAGGCACAAAATTTTTAAATTCCCTAGGGTCTGTAGATCCCAGTTGGAGAAGCACTGTTTGGAAGGATTTCTACTTGCCTGTATGCTTTGCTGTATTTTTTTTCAATATTAATCTTTTATAATCTTAACACATGTTAACAGAATCATATTTTACCTGTTTAAAAAAAGATAGAAGGTCATTCAGGCAGAGAAAATTACACTTGCCAAGATATGGAGACAAGAGAGGGCAGGGGGTGAACATGAGGCACATCACGTGGAAATTTCTAGAACACATATGTATGAAGAGTGGACAGTGAGGGTGGAAAAATAGCTGTGAATGAATGAAGGGCTATGGAGACACAGAGGGAGATGAGGGCTGCAAGAAGGTCACTGGATTGCTAGTTAGGAGCGATTTCAGGAGGGTGGTAAGGGAGGGAGATCAGTCTGCGTGGAGTTGAGGGCAGGGTTGTGGAGACGAGACTCCTGAGCTGAAAAGCTCACTTGTGGGCAGTCATTTTTGCTCTGTGCCCATTCTACGTGCTGGGGTCTGTGCTAAGTGCTGTGGCTGCATCAGATAGTAAGAAAGATGATGTCTTCCCTGACCAAGACAGGGGGAAGGGATGTTGCATGAGCAGACACTAGTGTGACATCATACTTTCTGAGTGTGGGGAATAAGTGCAGGAATGAAAAGTGGTGCAGGCAGGAGATCCTTAAATAGGGCTCAAGGAACTGCATGGGAGGTGATTCTAAGCTGAGGGCAGAGAAGGAAAGCCTGGGAAGGACCAGAAGGAATGGCAAGTAGAAAACTCCAAGATGGAGAGTTGGATACATTCAAGGTTGAAGGAAAAGCAGAGGTCAGAGCAGCCGGAGAGAAGTGAGCATGAAGGTGGGGCAGGTGGCGGCCTGACCATTCGGGCCTCGAATTCATCCTGGGGTGGTGGGGAGCCCTGGGAGGGCCCTAGGAAGGAGGAGGGTGGCTCAAGCATGCATTACAGTTCCTCTGGCTTCTGGGAGGGATCCAGGTTATGGACAAAGAGAGGAAGTGGGGGTCCAGTTTGGTGCTCCAGGCATGAAATGAGGGGCAAGAAGTGGGCCAATGGGGGAGGTATTCTGGACCAGAGCTGGTGAGGATGGCCACTATGGGACCAGGACAGGGCGTGAATAAAAGAGAAATGAAGGACTAGGTCTAAGGTTTCAGGCTGAGCCACTGGGCAGGTGGTGACGCATTTACTGAGGTTGGAAGACTGAGGGTGGACAGGCTGGGGCGCAGAAGGTGACATTAAGGACGGGAAGACTGTTTGACTTGGGGAGAAGACCGAGTGTGTTTGCAGTGAAGGGGAAAGTGGGTTTGCAGTGACTATTGATGAAATGAGAAGGTGTATGTGTGGCTGGGGAGTGACCTGGAAGAGACAGGGATGCTCCCTTCTGCGAGATGGACAGAGAAAGGAAGAAAATGCGCACGGGTGATAATTAAAATCATGCCATCGCAGCTTCAGGATGCCAAGCCATTTGCTACCATGTGATGCGGAGGGAGAGGTCAGTGTGGGAGTGAGGTCGCCCCTCTAGGTTGTTTGAACCTGACTGACTTCCTTCCTCCCTAGCTGGTATCACACAGCTTCTCATTCCAGCAAAGCAGCTGCTTTTTAAAAAGTGGAGCCCTAGATTCATTAGATATTCATTGAGTGCTTACTACTGCCCCAAATTCTGCAGGTTTGAGGGTGGAAACATAGCTGAGGCACTGTTCTGGGGCTCAAGGAACTCACGTCTTGTTAGGGATGGTGACAGCTAAACCAGACGTATAAAACCAGACAGAATAAAGTAAGTGCTAGGAAGGAATTGCAGCAGCAGCCAGCAGCGAGGGCCAAGCGTAAATATAATTCCCATGGATGGGGGTGCTTTGGCTTCATGGATAAGAGAAGTTAAAGGTTGGCTGGAATTTTCCTACAGGTGGGGGAGGAGAGGGTATTCTCCAGGAGGGAAGAAGGTGAAGGAAAGCTGATGGCTCATGCCAGCTGCACTGCACACATTGGGAGAGGGAGGGTACCTGCCAGCGACTGAAGTGGAAAGGCTTGGAAACCCCAGGGTTCCACCTTCGAAAAGAACTCAAGCCAATTAGAATAGAAGCTAAGGGACTGAGGCAGCCCTTTCTTTGGGGGGCTACTTGGGACCTCACATTCCTAACCCACAGCCCTGGAATCACTTGGCTTCCAGGTAAGGGAGGCCCCACTGCCCTTGTGCTGCCCAAGAACACCTGAGCTTTGGAGCTCATGCCAGCCCAGGACTGGGGCTTTCCAAAGCACAGTGGGGACTATTTTCATTATTGTTACCATCATAATTGGCAATTCACACGCCACCTCTTATCTCCTTCTGGTGTTTAGCAGCTTGGAAATGTTCTGCCTGCACTTTTTCATCTAGGCAGAGCCATTTACGCCAGGTCCCCCACCCCCCTTACTTCGCTTCTTTCTCCTAAAAGAGAGCTAGAGACCATGAGCCATTTATATTTTAGCATAAAGTAGTGACAAGAGTATTTTCGAATATTATATCAAAGAAAGGCATTATGTGGCTGAAAGAAAGGCTCCTAAAGAATTAAATAAACCCCCACATTCCTAAATTTTAAATCTGTCTCTCCCCTAAGAAAATACTGTTGAGTGATTTTTTTTTGTGTGTGTGGGCGTGTGTGGTGAACAATTCTACTTGTTCACAGGTTTGGGAGAGCTTTAAAGAAAACACAATGCTCCCTTTTTTGCATATGCCTAACATTTTCACCCAGGGCAAGAATCAGTTGCTATTTTAAACCAATTGATTTTTCTGGAGGATGCTGTAAAATATTATTGCAGGCAGAACCTGCCCAGGGCAGAACAACGTGAACTGAGCCAAACTTGTCTTTGGTGCTTTCCTAACTCCACTTCCTTGTGGAGGGGTTGACCTCCACTGGCACCTGTCCCATCCTGCCTGCTGAAGGCTTAGATCTGCCATGGAGAGAATTGGGGGCCTGGGAAGGCCAGGTTACCTCTGGCTCAGCCTCTTACCAGATGTACAAACTTCAGCAAGTCTCTTCCCCTCTGTAGGGCATAAAATAAGAGTATTGGATCATGAAAGATTAAAGAAAAAATGGCCGCAGGATGAGGCATGTCATGTAAATGGGTGCAGTACCTGGGAGAAGACACTAGGGCAGTGATGGCAAACCTATGACATGCGTGTCAGAGGTGACACGCGAACTCATTTTTTTTTGGTTGATTTTTCTTTGTTAAATGGCATTTAAATATATAAAATAAATATCAAAAATATAAATCTTTGTTTTGCTATGGTTGCAAATATCAAAAAATTTCTATATGTGACACGGCACCAGAGTTAAGTTAGGGTTTTCAAAATGCTGACACGCCGAGCTCAAAAGGTTCGCCATCACTGCTCTAGGGAGTGGTGGGGAGTGGGCAGAGTGGAGGAAGCCTGCTGTGACTAAAGGGGCAGGGGCTAGTCTGCTCCATTGGCTGATTGCTGCCATAGGTGGTATAGGCCTGGTGTTGCCAGAAATTCTAATTTTTTAGGAGAACTGAAAAAATTGAATTTTATGTGAAAAGTTTATGTTTTAAATCACTCTTCAGTCCACACAAACACATCAGCAGGACGAATTTGGCCTGCAATCAGTAAGCTTGTGATCTTTGAGCCAGGCTATGTCTGTGACCCTTCTGGTTCTATCAGCAGGTGGTAGAGGATTAAGGTTCTGTTTATACTGACTATTTAATTGCAACCTCTTAAAGATAGGGAGCCCAGAGGGTGCATCCCTGATGGTGGAGCTGGAAGCTTTTTGATGGGCCATAGGGAAAGTTATTTGCAAGAATTCTGTCTTGACTCTGTGGCCAGGCCCTCAGATTATGCCAGCTCAGCATGTTGGTGCTTTGCCCACCCATCAGGCCAGCACTGTTTATGCAGTTTCTAGTAAAAAGGGACCCAGTTAGTGCAGCCAAGTCCATATGCAAAATGGCCTCGTGTCCTAAGTGACATTTTAACAGAAGAATTACCCAAGTCAGATGGGGAGCCCCTTTAGTGACCATGGGGTGGGAAGTTTGTAGAGACATGAGTTATGATGGAAGAAGGGAAAATTGTAGGGTAAATCTTTGATCCTGAAATGACACGGAACTAGAATATCTTTATTTTACCTCCCTGCCCTAAACATGTTCACCCTTTAATATACTACCAAAAAACTCAACTTCTTGCCCTAGCATCCAGGAATTAGGAAAAATCTGGCACTGTGTCAAGCCGTTCTTGTGGCCCTTAGTTCAAACAAGAGTAATGGTTAGTTTTCTTAACTTTCACAACAAAATAGCAGCTTTGACATACTTGCATGTTTATCTAAAGCATGTGAGTCTCCACTCAACATTTTAGTGTACCAGTACTTAATGTTTATTAAGTTCTCTGCCTGACTCTTGTCCGGTCATTGAGAAACCTGTATTCCTGGACCATGTTAACTTTGTTTCCTGTGGAAATGTCTTCACTCAGTTTTGTTGGTTGTCATGCCCATGATTTTTACGGAAGGCTATTTTTAAGAATTAGCCAACTGATGAACATTTCCTCATTTCTCTAAAAACTGTTGTGGAAGATATTGTCCATTGTGTTGTTCAATGTTCCTGATATAATGATTCACATTATAAATTCTTCTTAGAATTTAATACCAGGAAAATGTTTGCTTCTCTTGGCACCAAAGACATTTCCTCCTAAGTCATCATGAAGAGTCTATTAGTATACTGCACCATGTTCCCATTTCTTTTATTGCCGTGGCTGCTGAGAGTCTTAAAACCAGCCATCATGCTGGTGGCATCAACCATGCATCCCAAATTGGTAGCATAATCATCTTGTTATTGGAGAATTGCACAGGTGGAATTTCTCTGTTGCTAGTGGGAGGGGTATTCTTACCATATCTTGAGAAAAAAGGATTTTGTAAGACTCACATGGGAGAATGAGTGATTTTTATTTACATAGCGTTATATCCCTCAGTTTCCAAAGTCCTATTTCTCTTAAACCAGTCCTGGGAAAGGTGCAATTGGAGCTTTAGCAGAGCTAGAAGCAAAGCCAGTGTCCAGAGTTTCCATTCCATGGTGGAGTTGAGTCCAGAACAGCATCAGACTAGTTGCAGTCCATCATTCCATTGTGTGGGGTCCATGAACCAAGTGGGTGATTGCAGGGGAGCGTATCCCCTGCAAGAGTTCCCAGAGAGCAAGGGGGCCAAGAGAGAGAACCCGCTTTGTTCAGGAGCTTATGTATTTCAGATTTCGTGCCCTTGCAGTGGCCACTCTCATTCTGGCTAATGTCCTGTTCCCTGGTATGACTGACACGCGAGCACCCTCTCTACGTCATTTAGACTTTACTGGGCATGTATCTGAATTGTAGCTACCCTTTGCTTCTTTCCATTTATTAATAACTGGGTTAAATCACAATGGTACCAATCTTATTGCTTCATTTTCTTGCTGTTATTATTTTAATTGTTTTCTGCATATATGTGTTTTATTATATGTTGATGAAGATAGTTTTGAAAGTAAGCAGTGCATAAATTGTACATAAATTTAATGATCATTTAAACACATGTTTTATTATTGTTTCCAAATTACTTCATTTGTATGTCTTCAATCTTTTCAGCTGAAAATTTTAAAAAATCTTTCAATTGTACTTAACACAGAGCTTTACACCCAGTTAGCACTCAATAAATACTTGCTAATTTGTTCACTTCACCATTGACTAATGGCTCATTCTTAAGGCACTGAAAGAAGGAAAAGAACTTAAATTATGTAAAGAATAAAATGTGTTCAGGAACACGAAGCAAGAGGAGAGACACTTTCATGCATTCCCTCCCTCCCCTGTCCACGAATATGGCATGTGACATAGAGTTAGAGGGTAACTTGCCTGGTGATGGCCTGGGTTCCACTGGGAACTTTTAATGGGCAAGGGCATTCCAAGGCAAGAAAATGGCTTCCATTTCATTAAAGATTTCCTATGTTTAGCAAACATGCACTAATTGTTTGTCATGTGCTTGGCAACATGCCAGGTGGGGGCAGACAGAGATGATGGGGAGTGTTCTAGCCTTGGGGATTGTGTAGAAAAGCAGTCAGAGCTAAGGGCCTCAGTTCACAAAATGGCCCCAGGACTTGGCTATAAGGGTCATCTCTTTAAGTTGCCTGGCTTTGTGGAACTGGGAGAGGGATGCAGAGGAATGGGGACAGCAAGGAATCAGCCACTGGTCTACTTTGTAATATATGTCCTCATCCAACTTTGTCTCTCTCCTCCCAATTTCTGGACTAATAAACCCAACACCACCATTTACTTGACCCTTCTGCCCATAGCCATCATCTGACTAGGTTGTCATGTGACACAACTCACACCAGGGACTGAGATAGGCATAATTGCTTGCAGCTAGGGATTATGTTGGGGTGACACTGATTAGATCTGTAATAAACTGTTACTGGCTACCTCAAAGCTAAATAGTTTGCATTGCCAAGGGAGGAATGGAATTTTGTTGGGCAATGTGTCTATTGGTGCACATTTACATAAATTGTTTACTGACCCTGTGGGGTAAAATGACTACTTAGTGACTAACACCTCCCCGCCTCAAATTTGTGGTAATAATCTCTTATGACACGCACACCTTTAACTCACTAGGCAATATGTATCTCTGTACTTTGACTTGTTTTGGTAATAATATTTTTGGGATAATAGCAAATGATGGTCACAATTTATTTCCAAAGATGTTTAGTAATTTAGCATGCATCTGTGAAATGTTACTTAATCCTGGGTAGTCTGTGTGTATAATTATGTTTTAATTTGCACATGATCGCTGACTCTTATGTCTCTTAAACAGTCAGGATGCATCAAATGACTGGCTGTTGTCTTATAACATTTTGTTTTCCCCTTTGGAACTATTGGAAAGAGACCATCACATCCCACAACCATCTGCAATATTGCATGTGTATTGCTGAATATTGAATAGTTATTATGAGTATTGAATTTGGCAGCGCTTCTGTGGTCATATTTCTGTGTATTTTTATTGCCTACGGAAAAGAAAATGAAAAGAAGGGGGGGCGGCAGTGAAAAAGTTCTCTGGGTCCTGCAGAGCTGCCTTTGCATTTCTAAGTCTCTCTCTTACCATCCTTTGTTTTGCTTTCCCCTCCTGTAGTAACCTCTGTCCCTAACCTTTACATAGTACACAATATTTTAAAAACATGATCCAGTAAACTACTGTGTTTGGTCTTTACATTGACTGTGAGATAGGTGTGCAGGCCTTGTCAAACACTCATTGTACATATGAGAAAACTGAGCTACAGGCAGTTGGTGACTTGTGGTGACCAATGTTACTATTACTCAGCAATAGCATAGAAGAGGCCAGGAACTCCCAATTCCTATCTCCAAACACTTCCCACTCATAGAACTGCCTTCTAACTAGAGGCTGATAGGAGAAATTTCTATGACAACTTAGAGCATATCTCCAGGATGTTAAAAGTGACTATGAAATTGGGCACGAGGGGCTACTATCTATCTAATAGTGGCCCATTTACAGGTGAAAGGCCAGGAATATGCGTGTGCTTCTCTTTCTGATCTTCTTGGTGCATCGTCATTTACTGGTATGAGAAATGAGAGAAACACCTTAGACTGCTTTCCCCACCTCTCACTCAATAGGTTACAAAGTTCTGTTAATGTTTCTGCCAAGGATGTATCCTCAAAACCAACCCTTTTCCCTTTTCCCAACCCTCGCCCTATCTCAGGCTTCTGTCCTTTCTCATAGTTCACTGCAGCATGCTAGCCGGTCTCCAGGTCCCCACTCTTTTTCTACTCCACCTGGCTGCCAACTCAACCCTTCATCTGTGGTACTTTAGTGGTAACACAGAATGCAGATGTTGTCATGTCCACTTTGTGACCCCTTCTTTCTTAACACAAAAAGTCCAAGCTCCTTTTCCATGTGAATATGGCCTCTGGGTTCTTCTCCCAATGGGTCTCCTGCAACTCCCTAACCTCCTGTCAGTTATATACCAGTTTTCTTGCTGTATCATGCTTCCCTGATTTATGCTGATGGTCCCTAGGTCCCTAGGTTTGCAACACCATCTCCCTGTAGCACTCACTCCACAGACACATGTGGACCATGTGCATGGGCAGGCACGAAATGCCTGTGCCCTTACACACACTTGGGCTCTCTCTTATGGATTGGGGGCAGCAGTGATGAAAGTGTTCTTCAAGACTCAGTTCAAGGATTTCCCCCTCAGCTTGCTGTTTCTGATTCCCCTTAGCTGGGTTAGAAACCCCTTCACTTTGCTGCCAGAGTATCCTTAAGAGTTGGCATGACCCTGGGTAGGGATTATTGAGTCTACTCTCTCTCTCCCCTCTGGTTGTGACCTACTGGATAGCAGCGACAAGGTTTTATTAATCTTCATATATTAACTTAACAGTACCTAACACAATAACTGTCTATTGAACTGAATTGGGCATGAAAATTTCATTTTCGTCCTGTAGTGATAGACTTCAGAAGCTTGGATAGCTCATATCTTTAACCTGTGCTCTGAGGCTTTCCTGATAAAGAATTTATGTTCAGGAAACATTTCCCCCTCTGTTTAATACAAAGAATTCTTGGCACAGCCCTAGAGTCTAGAGCAGCGGTTCTCAACCTGTGGGTCACAACCCCTTTGGGGGGTGAATGACCCTTTCACAGGGGTTGCCTAAGACCATCGGAAAACACATATTGAATATATAATTACATATTGTTTTTGTGATTAATTACTATGCTTTAATTATGTTCAATTTGTAACAATGAAAATACATCCTGCATATCAGATATTTACATTACGATTCATAACAGTAGCGAAATTACAGTTATGAAGTAGCAACGAAAATAATTTTATGGTTGGGGGTCACCACAACATGAGGAACTGTATGAAAGGGTCGCGGCATTAGGAAGGTTGAGAACCACTGGTCAAGAGCAAGCCCATTTGTAACCTAGCTTCATGAGTAAAGGGCTACATTAGTGAAAAGTTGTTGTTTTTTATTCCCGTATCAGACATGGGGAAGGTTTTTTAAAAATCCTAGCTGAAAGACAAAAATATATAAAGAGGTCACCGTAGTGCTGAGCATCCTCCTTCTGCCACCCCTTGTACTCACTCCACACTGAGTGATGGAGGATGCTGTTGGGTACTACATTAATCTTTCTGTTACTATGTCCTACGTTTGAGGACACGTAGGGGGACTTACTTGATATTGTCACCTGGATACTACTCCTGGACAACTCGTTTATTTTTATCTTCTGGACAATGCAAACCACACAACTGACTCTCTGTCTCAAACCGGCTGCTAGGAAGTTTGAAATCAAACTTGTGGTTGGCATCTTGCTAGTATGTAAGACATCAAAGTATGAATCTTGTATATTAACATTATTTCCAGATACATCTTTTTTCCCCATTTTATTTTCCTTTGACTAATTTCCCCAGGTCTAGATGAAAGAGGCAAAACAGGTGTTGAATTGGGCCTTTTGTGCTAAGTCCTAGCCTGAGGACAGGTGCACAGGAGCCTCATTGCCAGGAAGCCATCAAAGGAGACTCAGCCCAAGTGGATTTGGGGTCTTAATACAAGAGTGACAGAGAGCCTGGCATTTTCCCAGGAAGGAGGATGAACAGTCTCTGGAAGTCACTGAAGAGTGTCCCTGCCCAAGTGTCATAATCAGTTATTGTTAATGACTGAGAATCCTCATGTGATTCATTCTCCTGTCCAGCTAAACAAGAACGGATTTGTGGACATCTCTTCCAGCAGGAGTCTGCATAAAAGAAAGCTTGTTCTCACTGTCTCTTCCCCATCCTGAGAAGATCTCAGCCTCAGGGCCTGGGGACATTGCTGTTCCACAGAGCTGGACTACAGCCACCCGGCTGTGTGAGTTATGCTTCCACAAAGAGAAGCAGTGAGATGCTTGTACGCAAGCTGAAAAGTAATGGAGGAACCCTGCAAATCCACGAGTCTCTCCTAAGTTTCACTGGAGATGGGTGGGGAGAAGGAGCTTGTCATTGCTGGGGAAGACACTCACTTCACCCTCATTACATTCAGCATCTCATTCTCTGCAGAGCTGTGTCGGATGGTGATCATGAGGCCACATGTACAGATAATAAGCATGAGCAAGGAGATCTAATCCAAAGTCACAGCTGAGAGAAGCTTTAGACAGTGAAAAGGAGTCCAGATGACATCAGATTTGACATTTTCCCCTTAGTGGGAGATTTCTTCGTGGAACCACACAGAAGTTTATCCAATATTTAATTATCTGGGCACTGATTAGCTGATACCTGGCTTATTCTGGCTCCTTAAGATGAACCTATCATGAAAATATAGTCATTGTCACGCAGGCATGATTAGTCAGGCTGTGGATTACCCAGGGCTTCTCTGTTTTTTTCCTTGTACTATTCTCTGTCTTTTGATGATTTTATAATCAGTCCCATCACTGATTAGGAAGACGAGGTACAGCCCCATGTAGTCTATTTATTTGTGAGTTAGGAGCAAAGATTTGGTGTGGGAGAAACTAAATAGCTTAAAAATGATACTGGATTCTCTTTAAGTTTTAATTATCCATGTTATCTTTGCTTTCATTATTATGGATCCCTGAACATTGGGAGTAACGGCTGCACAGTTGACAGCTACATCATGTAATAACAATGTCTGCTCTGTAATCATATTCCAGCATGCTATTTATCAGGGACCATTAGAACTCAGGATGCTGGAGAGCAAAAGAAATAAACAGAAGACAAGACCAGAGTGCTATCCAGAATGTCCCAGCCACCTTTCATTACCACTTACTTTCTTAAATACCAGATTCATACAAACTAAGTCTATTTTTAAGAATTTTCGAGATTGAATCTGTAAGATCCACGATGGACTTTCGCTATCACTCTCTTCATTATTGGTATAAACTAGAGGCCCGGTGCACAAAAATTTGTGCACTCGGGAGAGGGGGGGCGGTCCCCTCAGCCCGGCCTGTGCCCTCTCGCAGTCTGGGACCCCTCAGGGGATGACCACATGCTGGCTTAGGCCCTCTCCCCGGGAAATTGGGCCTAAGATGGCAATCAGACATCCCTCTGGCAGCCCGGCAGCCCTTGGGGGATGTCCACTTGCCAGCGAGGAGCAGGCCTAAACTGCAGTCGGACATCCTTAGCGCTGCTGAGGAGGCAGGAGAGGCTCCCACCACCACCGCTGTACTGGCAGCTATCAGCCTGGCTTGTGGCTGAGCAGAGCTCCTCCCATGTGAGAGTGCCCTGACCACCAGAGGGCAGCGCCTGCATTGAGCGTCTGCCCCCTGGTAGTCAGTGTGTGTCATAGTGACCAGTCATTCCCAACCCTTCTGCTGTTAGGGTCAGTTTGCATATTACCCTGTTACTATATTAGGGTAGAGGCCTGGTGCACGGGTGGGGGCCGGCTGGTTTGCCCTGAAGAGTGTCCCGGATCAGGGTGGGGGTCCTGCTTGGGTGCCTGGCCAGCCTGGATGAGGGGATGATGGCTGTTTGCAGCTGGTCACACCCCCTTCAGTGTGGGGGTCCCCACTGGGGTGCCTGGCCAGTCTGGGTGAGGGGCTAAGGGCCATTTTCAGGCTGGCGGGTGACTGAAGCTCCCAACCTCTCCTTTTTTTCTTTTTCTTTTTTTATTCTTGGATTTATTTACCTTCTGTGGCTGTCACTGGAACTGAGAGCTGGCTTTAGCTCTGAGGCTCAGCTCCAGCTCTGAGACCTCGGCTACTGAAAGCAGGTCTCTGGGCTTTGTTTAGCTGCTATAATTGAAACACTGTTGCAACTCCAGCTCTGAGGCCCAGCTGGCTGAAAGCAGGTTTCTGGGGATTTTTTAGCTTCTATAATTGCAACATAGTTGCTTAGAGTGCAGCTCAGAGCTGGGTGGCGGCAGGCGGGGAACCTTGGCTTCCTCCGTCACTGGAGCAAGCAAGCCTCCTGTTCGCTTCAGCTGCCTGGCTGCTGGCCGCCATCTTGGTTGGCAGTTAATTTGCATATCACCCTGATTAGCCAATGGGAAGTGTGTCAGAGGTACCGTTAATTACCATGTTTGTCTATTATTAGATAGGATGGGGTTGGTTTTAAGTCATACTCAGTGCATGTTAGTTATGAAGTTTCCAAAAGGAACTCATTGTTGGATAGTCTTGTCATCTTGTGATTATTCCCTTCTTTTTGTACCCCCCAAATCTGTCTCGGGTGAGGACCTGGCATGGGACCTACCCCAACCAAGCCTGGGTTTGTCAGAGCTGATGAGGCTCAGTGTCCAAACAGAAAGGCCACCATGGGGAAGAGTCACACAGTGAAGAGCATTGTGGTTCTGAGGGAAGGAGGTGGGGCTCCAGAGGAGTTTATAAATCAGGCAGAAGACAATATAATCATTAGAATTGGGGTCTAGAGGCAGATCTCTAGTCCTAGAAGAGGGATTAGGAACATCAAAATAACTGGGCAATCATAAAAAATGAAATGGACATCCAGTCCTGGGACCTGGCACAGACCCCAGGGAAAGAGGGTATGGGCCTCTCAGGGATGGACTATGACAGCTGTTGGCAGGATGTCTTAACAGTGCTTATAAGTGTAAAGTGCTTAGGACATTGCCTAAACATGGTAGCCATCTTTAAGTGCTATCTATCTATCATCACAACCATTATTTTCACGGGACTATCCTAAAAGTGCCATAGCCTGATTCTGAGAACAGAAGAGGAAATGGTTAGTGTTGAGCACCTGGATCGTAGTTCAACAAGGTGATAGATGCTAACCCATCCATCTCACCATTGAGAGAATGAGGATGCTAACTCTTGTGGGTGAAACCATTTTGATGCTGCTTTTCAAATTTCTGGGTTGATCTGGGAATTGGAGCACAGATGATGCATTATCTGAAGGGACAGAAGGTTCAGTTGTAGGGACCTGGATAGAGAGGGCATGAGGAGTGGCACTGGTACCCATGGTGTGGCCTGAGAGTAGCCTGCTGAGGTGACTCCCCGGAATTAACATGTAATAAATAGATCTCAAAAACACAGCATAACTGATTTCTTGTGGGGAAACATCAAACAGTTGGATTGAAATAGATTTTTTTTTTGTATTTGTGAAATAAACACAAGAATCCAAATGTGGACAATGCCAACTCTCTTCTCAGTGATCTATAGTCCTCTGTGGGCTGTAAGAGTCCAGGATGAATGAGATCTGTTGTTTGATTGAGAATCTTCTGCAGCTGGGGTAAGCCCAGCATGGCACACGCGTGTGGACAATGGGATGGTTGCAGAGGACTCGTGTACTGAACTCAGTTGCTATGGAGTTAATTCAGTATGGAGCATACACTCCCAATACTGTCTATCCATGCAACTGGATTTGGGGGAGTTTTTATTAAAAATTCTCAAATCCGCTCAATACAAGAGAATTACCACTTTGCCACTTTATCTCCTGCCAAGTACTTGATAAAATGTGTTCTACAAATGTAGATAGGAAGTCCTGATAAGAAAGCTCACTCTTGCTGCGTGTTGGAATTATCTGCCTGGTGTTGCAGTCAAATGTTAAAACCAGGACAAATCCTCACTAAAGAATTTCCAAACCACTTGAGGTCATCCATCACCCTGGGTCCAAGTCTGCAAGAGAAAATTAGGGTCCCTTTAGTTGACCCACGTGAGGGTGAACATGTTCAAGGTGGAACTTTCTAGGCTGCTTAAAGGTGAACAATTTCCAGATACGTCAGGTCTAACCAAGGCTTCTAAGTCAGCACCAACCTCCAAGTCAGACTCATCAAGTGCTGGGTTTATATACCTTTAACTTCAGGATGCATATGGGCATGCAGCAGACCTCTTGTTTTCTGGGAATGTATCTTGTTAACTGCCTGAGGAAGCAGGTCTCTTGTCCCTGGTTCCCATGGCCAGTCTCACCAGCACCTACCAAGGGGCTGAGGTGGGGCTGAGGAGGGAGCAGGGACAATAGGGTATTGGTGTGGGAGCATTTTCCATTGAGAGAATGAGTTTGGTTGAGCAACCAATAATAGCCATGGCAACCTCTTTTGAAGTCTTTTCTTTTTCTTTTTAGTGTAGTGCCATATAAAATTATAATTTGCCATGAAAAGTAGTTGTTTATCACAAAAAAGAGCATCAGATGAGCAGAGGAAAGTTGGGACCGACTTCTGGTGCTGTAAGGGGGAGGTACTGAGCACAGGCAGGCATTTTCCATCTCTGTGCCTCGTTTCTACACCTGACCTCAAGATGGTTGAGACAGGGAGGACTAGGCGACGTGTTGGGAACATCCCAGCTCTAACATCTCAAGCCCATGAGTCCTGTCCCTTGCAGTGGTACACTAAATCCCCACCAGCAACTACATTTTCACTCCCTGGAATTTTTCTGTGGTACATTCCACTCTTCACATACACTTGGCTTATTGAGATAAAACACTTGTCTGGGATAGACAGTCATTTAGCCAAGAAAACAAAATGTGAAAGGAGATGAAAGCCCATCAGCAGAACAGATGGCGCCCCACACAGGGCAGAAAGACCCACAGGTGAGACAGAGGGCAGGGCTGACGGGGAAGTGGGATGAAGCATCGGCAGCTGGGTAGATGGAATGGGAAAGGGGCAGAGCAGCATCGCAGTGGCAGGCTCAGCAAGCTTATTATCAGTGCTGGCATCATCTTCCATAGAGCGACAAGCATTCAGGGGAATTGAAACCCATGGGCTACAGCCCTGCCTTGGCAACTGAGCCAAGTCTTAATTTGAGTAGTAAATTAGTGTAAAGCAGAGAAGAGGAGGTGGGCATTCTAGATAGAGGGGACAGCTTGTGTAAACGCATGGAGACAGGTGCTTGGGGAACTGTGTGAGTTTCTTCCCTATAAGGAAGTATATGGCCAAGAACTATACCCAAGACTACTTGTCCCACTCTGGGAAAGGGCCATCATAATGTTACGTGGAAGGGAATCTTGGTGCAGCAAGAAGTCCCAGTTTAGTATTAGAAGTTCTAGATTTGAGTCATGAACATCAGATGCTCTGGGTTTGAATTCTAGCCTTGTAATGTCCCCTTGTATGGTCATGGCAAGTCACAAATTTCCCACCTCATATTGTCATGTGTACAAAAGGCACAATTAAACCTAGCAGAGCTATTTTGGGGATTAGATGAGTTAAGGTGTACCGCTGGTGAGCCTCAGAACCGAGAAACCAGCTCTGCTCACACCATTTATAATGATCAGATTTGCTAAGCACTTTGGCCAAAGCTGCTTTTGTTTTATTGATAAAGCTGCTTTTCTTTTGTTTGCAAAATTTGTCAAGCAGGGAAGCCCTCTTGATAACACAGCTCGTCTTGTGCTATAAGAGCGCTGTTTAAGCTTAGATGAGGCTGCCCTTGGAGGTCTAGGCCCTGGAGCTTTCACAGAGCCGAGACCCCTCCTCACAGGTCCCTTGGGGCACTTTGGTGTTATTTTCTTCATCCCACACCTGTCTCTCCAGAGCAAAACTGCCTTCCTTGGGGTTTCCTATTGACACACAGCAATGATGAGTGGTAATGGCCTGACATGCCTCCTGGTTATTCTAAATAGTTTTAAACATTATTTTAAATTTTCATTTTAATCAAAAAGCATTCTATGCTTTTTATAATATGTAAAACAGTGCATAAATGTATAAAGAAAGCAGAGAATATCCTTCTGAGTCCTCGAATTCCTCTCAGCTGAGAAGACCTATGTTCACAGTTTGGTACATGCTTCCTTCCACAACTCCCGATGTTTGCACATGTACACACACACGTATACATGCACACACATGCACACATTTTCCTGTTTGATTTGGCAAATGGAATCATTCTCTACATAGTACCCTATAACTTGCCCCCCCCAATCTATAGACCTATAGATATATAGAGATATAACTCATAGAGCTATATATATACATATATCTTCCTGAAATAAAAATTCATAATGAGGGGTTGCTGATCAGACCTGTGCAAGTTTAATTTTAATAGGACATCCCAGGTTCATGGTCCACAAAGATTGCACCAACATTTGAGAACATCCATTGCCCCACATCCTTCTCAATCCTGGATAGTATCAATCTTTTTAATTCTTGTAAATTGGAAGAACTAGGAATTAATGAAGTTAATCTCCTTGCCCCATCCCTTCACTTCAGAGTAGTCAGATGAGCACTGTCTGGGGCCCAGAGATGGTGCAGAGGGCTGGGCTCTGTCCTGACCCCTCCTTTGATGAAAGCCAGCCTGCCATTCACGAGCTCCCCTTTGTTTAGCCAGCAGAGCTCAGCTGAGCTCCCAGGAAGAGTTAGGAGCACCAGTGATTTCAGCATGAAATAGCCCTGGCAGCTCTAAAACCTTGTGTTTTATTCATTAAAAGGAGTTCTAACAGGCAGCTAAATACTGTGTTAGGAAATCCCTAAATACCAGAGGAGGTATATTTGAAACAGAAGCCAAAACCCTCTTATCTGTCAAACCCTCCTATTTTCTAAAAATGAAAGGGATGGGGTGGAAGGGAGGGAGTGAGCCAGTCTGGAGTCATGTCCTGAACATGATGGTTGTAGGAACCACAATGACCTGTGTATAGTACCTGTGCCCAGGTCAGCTCTGTGGTGGACACATCAAACATGGTGGTGGCTGTTATTACTACAAATAATTAAAACAACATACTCTTTTTCAACTTATGATTTGCTACTGGTACATACTTTCTCAATGAACTATGATTTCAGGGACACTTCTATCAAATGACATGACTGATCCGCAGTTTCTAGGGATGGGGCGAGAGCCCCTGCTGTCCACATGCCTGAAAAGGACTCCTCTCTGCAAAGCAGAATAGAAGCTCAGATCTGTGCTTAGAGTCTATGTAGCCATTCACTCCTCACTCCTCCATCATCCAGCTCAGCTGGCATGGCAAGGATGCCCCCAGGCCCCAAAGAGCTCTGTGTATAGGGTGGCTGGGGAATGACCTTTGGGCAGAGGTTATATCAGAAAGTCTCTCCCCAGACATAATATGTATTATCAGAAGTTTCTGAGGTTACTATCCTAAAGAGTGATAGTAACTAATTTGCACAATGAGGAACCATGTGTTCAACTATTGTCACTTTCATTTTGTGTAGTTATCATGCATGTATTTCTATTCGCTTACCCTACTAATGACTGCCATCTACCTACTTTAGCTCTTTAAGGATAATGCAGGTGTAAAGGCGAGCTTCCAGCACCCCAACTATTTTTTAGCAATCATCTGGCTCTTGCCTTTAAGCCTACTTCTAACCTATAAAATTCTTGACCTCCAAATCTCCATGTTGGCCTTTGCCTGTGGTGTTGGCTTTGGTCTCTCAGTGCTGACACTGAGGTTTCGTTAGGCCCGCAGCCCTTGCAGCACTCCCAGATCCATCCCTCTGACACCCAGGGCCTGCCCCCAGCCTCGGGACTGCAGAGGCCTCAGCAAGGCCGGTCCTATCTGTCCCCACCCTCTCTCTCCATTGCTCTACAGCAAGGATTTTGTTCCCAGTGGGAAATGCACTGCCCATTTCACCACATTCAGACTCTGCAGTCCTTCTTCCAGAGTTCTGTTCATAGGCTGCTTGCCAGGGATCCTTCCCAGCACACCCTCTTGGCCTGACATTTCTACCTGCTCCTGGGAGCCCAGATGAAGGCTTTGAGCTGGCATCGTTTCCCTCTCCCCCCTGGGGACCTGTGATAGAAACACCTTAGCCTGCATCTGTAGGACACGTTCAGTGCCTCCGTCCTCCGGACCATATGTTAAAGCAAAGGGACTACAAGGCTAGTTGGTGGCGATGGAGAAGAGGCCCGTCATCTCCACTGTCGGAGTCCCTGAGCACTGCAGACAGCTGGGCTGGATGTGCCTGCCATGCAGGCGCTTGCAGGCACTATCAAAACTCCAATCTGATCCACTCCAGCTGCGCTATTACACTCCAGCCCTGATAGGATTGCACTCTCAGAGCACAGGGTAGTGTTAAATCCAAGAGAAAACGAGATTTCTTTTTGTTTTCTGCAGTCTTGTAGATATGTGTTCTCCAGGACTTGACCTTGATGGCAGCAGGAAGCCCCGTTGCAGGCCCAGCACTATCTGATAAGCACATCGAATCAGTTGGCGGTTCCCTTGATTTCCTGCTTGCCACTACCACTGGGGAAGTGGGTCTCCTCTTTTCATCTCCCTCCAGGCAGGCACTGGGCAGAACTGCAAAGTACTAAAGAGAAAGTTTGTCCCCAGCCCCTCTCCATCCCTTCTCTGTCTCTTCTCCTCCCTTGTCAGTCCCTGCTCTTCAGCTACCAAATGGCAGTCACCAGCTCTGAGCCCACTGTCCCTGGGTTTCAGTAGTGCTCAGCTAGAATGGTTCCGGTCAGCTAGAATGTTAACAGAGGCACCAGTAAATGTTCTTTCCAAAGAACACGTAACATAAAAATGTTAGGAAAACCTCAGGTTAACTTGAAAATAGGACTGATCTTAGAGGTGGGCAATGATAATGAGAATCGTAACTACAAGAAAGGTCAGAGCCCAACTAAAAGGCGGAGGAAAGAGGATATTATTTTAGCACCCAAGGAGCAGTCGAAAGGGAGCTGGAGGCAGGTGGAATGTTCTGGAAGCTGCTAGTTCACAGTCATGAGTGCCTGGGTGGGAGGTGGAGGCCTTTAGCACAGCTATAGGTATTGAAGTCTACTTCTGCACTGGGGGAGGAGAGAAGGGAGAGGAGACAATTGTCACCATCTTATTCTTGGTCCAGTTTCAGGTCACCTCAGTCAGGGTGGGCAGGTGGGGTAGGTGGGGCAGAAGCCCATGCTGACCCCAGAACCTGGCCCCCTGTGAGGGTGGAGCAGTCAGCTGAGAGCTGATATGATGCGGTCTTTCCAGTGGTTTTCTCCAGCACCAGCTCTGGTGAGGGGGCGGGGGGAGGTGAGGGGAAGGGAGGCTACAAACAGTGGGGGTCCCTTTAGCAGATGTGGAAACATTATCTGGCAGATAGCAGGATTGCTACTCATTCCCACGTTCTCTGGTAACTGCACTGCATGCTGCAGGCATGGCCGGTATGGGTGGCGCTGAGGCCTCTGGGAATCCCCTATACCTGGGCTCTTGAGGGGAGCGGGGTGGCCTGCAGCACAAGAAAACCTTTCTCCCAAGAGGCTGCTGGCAGACCCAGTGTGGGCCAGCGCCAGAGAGCATTCCCCGCCCAGGCTACCCCACCTCCCCCGTGGCCCCCTCGATCAGCGTTTCCACATTCCCTATGTATTTCCTTCGATGGGCCAGCCTCTGGTTATGATACAGTTCTCACATCAGTGATATTCTGTTTTTCCTAACACTTGGGAAAAAATGTCTTATAGACAGAATGGGCAGAAAAATCACCCTGTTCTTTTTTACAGTCATGAGTTATTTTAGAAGAAACAATAAAACATCTAAAAGGGTTACCAGGGCTGACTTGGGGATCATAGAAGTCATGTTTGTGGCTATTGGGAGGCTCCTGGGAGCTTTCCCAGGTAAATAGAGGTCTTTTGCCCAAAGCTCTTAAGCTGCAAAGGGTGGTTAACTCCTCGATGTCAGAGCATCCATACCCCTGGTCAAGCTGAGGATAAGATCCAGATGTGCCCCTGAGCTTCTCCCCATCCAATAGTCCCCCCAGAGACCTGGAGTTAACCAAGACACAGGAAGTGCTCAACTGAAGGTGGTCTCCCCTTCGGACCAAGGACGAGGCACCTCTACTTTACTCCATGTGCCTCTTGGTGGCTCCCCACTCCCCGTCCCAGGAACCTGCTGTGCCCTTTAGCTTTCTGTGAGTTTCCTGTGACTGCCATAGCAGGGATGTGGCCCTTGGTTACCCCTCCAGCTGCATTCCTGTTTATGTTGTCCTCCTAAACATTGAGTGCTAGGGATGTCACATGACCTGCTGGGCCATGCACCTGCAAACCCCTGATTCGCAGCTACCAGGGAGCATCCAATAAGGAAATGAGAGCATATAGGCTTTTCTGCCCAATGTGCGCCTTCCTGATTCCAAGTCTCCAAGACTCATTCTCCAAATATTTGTCTACTGTTCAGTGTTTTGCACTAGGTGGGTAACATACGAAAGTATCATAACAATAATACTTAACATTTACCCAACACATATTATATGCAAAGCACTGTGCTTGGTGCTTTATGTGGATTATCTCATTCAATGCTCTTAACATCTTCATGGACCGAATAACATTATTATCCCTGCTTCACAGAGAAGGGATACAAGTCTAAAGAGGCTAAGTAACTTGTCCAAAGTGTTTCAGCGGGGGAGCTGGGATGTGAACCAGGGTAGACTCAAGCTAGGGCCCTACCCTTAACCTCTTTGTAATACAGATCTATGCTTGTTATCTAGCAGGAAAGATGGGACCAAAGCATGGGGCAAGTTTGTAAATGTGTTAAAAAGAATAGGGCGGACTGCATATAAGAGTGAGGAGCAAGTAGAGAGGAGCGGGAAAGTTTATCTTTTCCTGGAATTTTGTTTATTTCTTTCATTTGGGACATGTTTCTTTGTCTCTTCATTTTGGCAGCCTCCCTGTGTTTGTTTCTATGTATTAGGTAGAGCTGCTATATCTCCCAGGGTTGGTAGCATGGCCTTATGTAGTAGGTGTCCTGTACAATGATAGGGCACTCCAGGTGGACCTTCCCATCCCCCACCCCACCCTTTGTGGGTTGTGTATACACTCCTGTTGAAGTTGAGTCTTGATTGCTGTTGGCATATCAGTGAGAGGGATTAATGCTCAGGCCAATCAGCTGCAAGGACTGGCTGCGACCACCACTGTGGAGTTTCAGCTGTGCAGGGGCCCTCCCCATACAATAGGACTTACTTCAGCAGGGCTCTGGTGCTCCCTAAGTCCGCCCCTGGAATGTGGAGGTGGTTGGGTGATACTTCCATGTGGTCTGAAGCAGGTGTGCTGGCTCTGGAGCCTCCTGGGAGGTGTAGGCCAAGGTCAGCTGCTGCCTGGGGGCACCTGGCATGAGCTACAAAGTGATCTATAGAAGGCTGCTACTTGTCCTGGGCTTGAGGTGTCCAGGCAAGGCCAAGCTGCAAACCAAGGCCTGAGGAAAATTTTGAATGAGGCCAGATTTGAGCTGACATTGACAGGTAGGACTTGGTAATAGTAAGAGTTTGTCAAGCACTTGCTATTTATCAAATGTCATGTTAATTTTTTTTTATAATAACCCTATCAGGTAGGACTATTATAGCTCATTTAATAAGTTGGGAAATTTAAGTCACATAAAAGTTGACTATAATTTAGATTATGCATCTGGGAATGAGGGCAGTGGCCGGAGAGGGACAACATGTCCCTAAATGCACAGAGGTGGAAACCTCAGAGGTGAGTTGGGGGGCGGTAAGTAGCTAAGTCTGCTGGGGGTGTCAGATCTATGAAACAAGGCAAAAAAGGTCAGATGGGGCCAGGTCGTGGCCAGCAGGGAATTCAAACTAAGAGTTTGGACTTAATTCAGTAGGCATTGAGGAGGCATTATAAGATTGAATCAGGAAGATGAATCAGGCGGCAGGTTCAGGCCAGAGCGAGGACAGATATAGACAGGGAGCTGTCCAGGGGCCTGTTAAAGTAAATCTTGTCCATCATTTGGTCAACAATAAATACCAAGTTGCTGCAGTGTGTCAGAATAGAGTGGTCAGCTGGGAAGAAGAGGTCTCTGCCCTCCTACAGTGAGCAGGCGAGGACAGTGGCAGTGATGGGCTGAATCAAGGCGGAGCAGCAGCAGAGTGATAGTGTTTCACACTGAGAATCAACAGGACATGGCAATGGAGACATTCAGGCAGCTCTCAGCATTTGGAACATGAAATGTGCCTGCGGGTCAGGGGCCCATCCACCTGGAAGGTCAGCATGAGACTACAAATAACAACTGAACTTACAAAGCAAGTTGGAGTTTAGAAGATATTTTTTAAAAATGTGATAGTATATATTTTTTAATCCTCACCCGAGGATATGCTCTCGATTGATTGATTGAGAGAGAGAGAGAGAGGAAGTGAGGGGGAGAGAGAGAAAAACATTAATGTGAGAGAAACATTGGTTGGTTGCCTTCTGCACACACCCCGACGGGATTGAACCTGCAACCCAGACATGTGCCCTGAGCAGGAATTGAACCCAGAACCCCCTGGTGCTTGGGACAATGCTCCAACCAACTGAGCCACCTGGCCAGGGTTAGAAGAGATTTTTTTTTTTAACTCACACAAGCTCATTTGAGGTTGAGCTTCCATGAAAAGGCATTTCACACGCCTGCCACCCCAGAGAGTGGGCTTGGTGCTATGGCTTCGGGAGCATTCACTGCATGTCAGAGGTCAGCCTCATGTGCAGCATGAGTGCATCCTGGGTCCTTCATCTCTGAACCACCGCTCACCCCTGCTCTGCCCCATTGCGCAGCTTTGGCTCACTCAGCCCCTTGCTTCTCTCCTCTCTCCCTCCTGCCTGTTGGCTGCGTTTCTGGTGTTAGCAGCTCTGCTGGAGGGAGTGTGGGGTAGAAGGGATAGGAAAGCCACCAGAACTCAGACAAATTGCTTTGACTCTGATGAATGCCAGGTTGGAGAATAGGGCTGGGGTGGGGTGAGATGACTGGGCCAAATATTTCCTGACATTACTCCAGTTTGGGTATTGCATATCTTCCACCCATTTCTCTCTGCCTACCCCAATTCTAACAGGCTTCCGAGAGCCCAGCTCACACCCAGTAGAGGCTCTGTAACTGTGGTTGGTGATGATGCTGAGAGCAGTCCTAGGCAGAAGTCCACACTCTTTGCTTTGAGCTCCCATGGCTCTTTGTACATGGTACTTATTAATCTCTACAAGCCAGGGGGAAGGGCTCTATGCCAGAACTGACCTCTGGCCCCCTGAAATCACCTTTTGGACTTCCCATATGGCCAAAGAGAGAGTTATTAGCAAAGATGACTCCATCTGTGTGAAATTCTTACAATTACATAGCACTTCCTATTTAATCCTCCCTCCATTGAATTGGTGAGGTAGGTTTTATTATCCCATGTTATAGATGGGTAAGTTTCAGTTCAATGACTTATGCAAGAGACTGGGCTACTATAGGAGAAATGAGTTGGGGTGAATGTTTTCTTATTCTGAAGCCACAGCTGTTTCCAACACACAGCTTTCATGTGTGCAGCGCTTTAGGGGTGACAGGTTCTGTTTATCATAGTGTTTTGAAGGGGAAAAGCAGGGGCACATATTTGATCACCACCAATCTCCCGAGCACCACACACCTGGTGCATCTTCCTGGTTCCGCCCCAGCTAGTGTGGATCTCAGAGCAAGTCTCTGGGGCCCTATTTCCTCATCTGTGAGACGGTGGGTCTGGATTGGATAATTGATTGGATAATTTTCTAAGACCCTTCGGGTCTAAATTCTATGCTGCCATGGCTTGTATTGGTTCACTCCCTTCTTAAGCACAAAGCCAGCAGTGAGGGACACGTGTTTTCTCCCCAATCAGGCCAGCCCTTGATAGACTGATGAGCCCGCTTAGCTTTGTTCCATCCAATACTTCAGGTGGGATAATGTGCGACTTCTCTGGTCTTCTGAAACTAACACAGTCCTGTAATGAACCGGGCTCGATGATGTACTCACCACTCTGGGCAAAGCCCTGGGAGGCCACACCTGGCAAAGACTCTATATAAGTTCTAGGTGCCCTCTTTGAGCAGCAATGGACAATAGGCTCAAGAGCAGTGGCTGCCAGTGCAGGTGCGCATGGTCGAGTATTTGGTCTGTTTTCCATTACAAAGCTGAACAGCCTGAGATGGCTCAGGAGGGATGTGGAGGAGGGGACCATGCTGGAGGAGGGGCTGGGGAGAATATACCCTCGGTGGTTGACAGAGACCCTCCCAGCATGCCCGTGCAGCAGGGCCTCTTTGTGGCAGCCACTTCCTTTCTAGTTGCCCTTCCACTAACTTATCTGGGCAGTGAGGGTGGTGAGGCACAGCTGCACACTAATGAACAGCCAGATGGAAAACCAAATAGTCATGTCAGTGCCCAGCCGAATCCCCAGCCCTCTACAGTGAATCACAGCCTGGGTGCCGGACGCTCCTAGGCAGAAGGCAAGGGCAGTGGCTGATGAATGGCACTGTTCAAAGTGGAGCCTCCAATAGTCCTTGCACCAGGTCAGCTGCACTCGCCTCCCGCCCCCCCCCCCCCCCCCCACCAGGCCATATGCTCCTACAGGTGACAAGCAGCTCTGGGCTCCTCAGTAGATGACAAAGCAGGTGTATTCAGGCCAACCAGGTTGGAGTTCCCATGAACAGTGGCCCTGTGGCTGGCTGTAGTTCTCCCGAGGCAGAGCTCCTGGGCTGGAGAGAGGCATCTGCCAGGAGAGGGGACCAAGTGAACAAATGCTTTCCTCTTAGCCAGCTGGGATGGCACCCCGAGTGAAACAGAGCTGCGTCATTGGCGTGGAACAAAGGCAGCAAAGCTGCTGCCAATATACATGCAGTCCAGTCCTGGAACCACGGTGGGAACCATGGGGAAGGGGGCACCTGGGGGTGGGAGGACCCGAGCCGTGCTGGGTTAATTTGTAGCCTCCGCAGTGACACTGCATTGGTACTTGTGGTTTCCCTGAAGAGGAGGTGCTCTTCTGATATCACTCCAGTCTCAAGGCCCGAGATAGAATCACCTGCCATTACTCTTCAATTACGTGGTAACTACGCTGCCACTACTTTCTAACTCCGGTCTAATTGTAGCTCGCTTCTGATTAGTGGGCAATAAACATTCGTAAACAGGGCCCAAGACCTATTTCCACTGCTACTTAAGAGAAGGAATGCAAACCTACAAATTGGGTGACTGCAGGGAACCTCCCCAGTAATTATTATAAGGAACCACATTTGTTGAACTTGCGTGACCCTCCTTGGCTAAGGTATAAAGGCAATTTGGCAGGGGAGTAGATGCGTGTATCCTCTATTGGCCCAATTCAGGAAGTCGAGGCCGCAGTCAGGATGAGAGATGGGACAGAATAGATTTATCCTGAGAAGCCCTGTGACAAGAACCCCCTTCCAAGAAGCAGAAAATACCAAGGAGGTGTTTAGAGAGGGACTCAGCAGGGGGAGGCCTGGAGCCAGCTTGGTTACTGAGGGAGCTGTCCCAGGTCCTGGATCCAGGGCTCTGGGGGAAGAGCTCTTGGGTGTCTTTAAGTGTTTGAACTTTTAAAACTAATCTGATTTGATGGTGATGGTAATGACAACAAATTTCTGGATAGGATGGAAGAAATAAGAAAGTTATAAAGAAACATTCCCAGGAGTTAGGAAGAAATCAAAAGCTCTACCAAGAAGATGGTGAGAGGGAGAATACAGCTGGGAGAGGAAGGGGAAGAAATCCCATTTCCTCTGGCCTGGGGGCCTAATTTTAACATCAGCTCAGCTCCACCTCCCTCCCAGCTCATCCTTGTCATGTTGGAGCCTCCTAGTCTTTCTCCACACTCCACTTTTCCTCCCACCACATTCCCATTTGACAGCAGTAGGAAGTTATTAGTGTAGACTCAGTTCTTTTGTGAGACAAATGACAAAACAATCATGTAAGCAAGATATGGTAGCTAACAGTTATTGAGTGCCTGCTGTGTACATCATCTCCAATAATAGCTGTAGTCAGGCATGGTAAATAGCATCGCTCCCAATTTGTAGATAGGAAATCTGAGGCTTAGAAAGGTTCAGTAACTTCCCAAGCCACACAGTTAGGATTTGACTGGGTTCATGTTTCTCTAGAGGAAATGTGTTGTCCCAGTACCATAAAACCTCTCTGATGGATGTGACTGAGATTTCAATTATGACACTCCCTGGTTACAGACCATCTTGTTAATTTAATAGGAATCTTCTAATAAAGATTTGATAGAGGTTGAATGTGCAGAATGCCTGATTCAGATGTCACCCGTGGCTCTGCTGACCATGTTTTCTTTAAGAAGGGAGAGGGCAGTCACTTGATAAGGTGAGAACACACCAGCCTGACCCAAAGTCCCTAATCAGAGGTCAGAGGGCCACCTGGCCAGGAGGTGGTAATGGGACTGTAGTAACAACTAAACAGCAGGCAAACTGCTGGGCAGAGAAGTAAGACCTGTAGCATCAGAGGACAGAGGGCAGGTCCACTGGTGACAGTGAGATTAGTTGTGGACTGAGGTCTGCGGAGAAAGCAGGCAGGGTGTGCTTGGTTGGCTCGGGGGCAAGGGGTGGGGGAGGGAACACCTGTGCTGACTTGTCAGATTTGCCAATTTCCATGGTGTAAATGCTCCCATCATGGCCAATTTCAAGCTACTAATGTGATGTCAAATGACTCACAAAATTCCCCCAAATTTGGCAATTGGCTTTTACCACTGGAATGAGAAAAGTACTAAGGTGAGGACTTAGGACACTGCGTAGCAAAATAGGACCTATTGACAGAGATTCAGAGGTGTAGAGAGGACCACAGGAAGTTGGAGGGGTTGTGCCCTTACATTGGCCTCCATTCTAGAAAGATAGCTCTAGTTTAAACAGTGCCCCGGGGGGGATGGGGGCGGGATGATCCCTGCACAGTCTCTCATGGCAGTGTTTTCACTGGTTCCCCACGCTCATAAGCATGCAGCTCCAGGCATGTGAACCGAACACCTCCAGTCACAAATTACCGATTAATCCATTTATTTATCAAGTGTTTTTTAAAGCTGTCCAAAGTGCCAGGCACTGCGCTGGACCCATAAATTCTCAGTTCCTCTTAACTGTAGGGATGTGTTTGCACAGCAGCACATAGCACAGTGCCAGATGCACAAAAACATTTGTACGCTTGCAAATGATTGGAATCAAGCTTATTGATGGAAAAAATATTTTAAAGAAAGCTAATATATCCTCAGGGAACTAAGGAGAGTTTATATTCCAAGACAATCTGATTTTCTCTCTTTCTCAGCTTCCTCTCATCTCAGAAGTGGTTTGGGATTTTAAAGGCATTGCAGAAAGTTTAAGGGTACCTTGTCAAGGTTAGAAGGTCCTTAACTCATTTGTAAAACAGCTGCATTAATGTCTTATGTTAAGAAAGGTGGGCTTTTTTTTTTTCCCAATTGAAAAAATGAATCTGTCAGTGCCAGTAGTTGAGGGCTCAGGTGGATGGAAAATCCCAGTTTTAGCACTGCCTGCAGGCCTAGCCTCTGTGTGACAGCAGAGGCCTGACGCATTGACGGTGCCGGTCCCTGTTGGGTGCTTCTGAAGGCCGATACCCACAACCTGAATTTCTTCTGCAAAAGTTACCAGTTATGCAAAGACAGACAGACACTCAAATCTCCTGAACAAAACCACATGGTCATTCAGAGCCGTGAGGACCACCTCTGCTGGGACACCTTTTAGCCCAAGATATGTATGAGCAACAGTGAGGTGTGTGGGGGCAGAGGGGAGCCCTACCCACCCATATCTCTGAAACCTCTTTGGGGGAGAGTCTCGAGGACTGTAGAGAGACAAGGCTGCATGGTAAGGGCATCCAGGCCAGAGCTCCCCACCTCCTCTACCCCCAAGCCCAACCTGTGGGCTGCTTCTCCAAAATCCAGATTGCCTGGGTTTCTCAAGCTCCTTCCTGGGAAGGACTCTAGCTGGTGCCTAACGAGAGATGGAGAACTATATTATCCACCCTGTGTCCTCTAAGGAAGGAATCGCCCAAAGAGCCCCGAGGAAGGTTGAGTATTAGATAGAAAACATGAGACATTTCCAGTTGTTGCTTGTCTGCTCTTTGCTGTCCTCGCCCACTGATTTAAACTCAGATACAGCACTTTATTATTCTGTTCATATCGCTATTACAGGATTCACCGTGTTGTGCTGTATTACTTTATACGTCTGTCTCCCCTGCTCTCTGCCAGCTTCTCTGTGTCTATGTGTTTGCAGGGCCTGGAACCACCCCCAAGGTAGAGGCAGTGTTGTATATGCAGCTGTCCCTCCTTCTCCACGGGGGACATGTTCCAAGAGCCCAGTGGATTCCCAGAACTGTGGATAGTACCGAACCCTATGTAAACTGTCTTTTTCTCTATATACACATGCATGCATACCTATCTTTAATTTATAAATAGGTACAGTAAGAGAATAACAATAACTAATAATAAAATAGAACAATTTAACAATATAATATAATGAAAGTTGTGTGAATATGCGCTCTCTTTCTTTCTCCCTCTCTCTCATAACTGATCTGATAACCAAGAGGGCCACTGAGTGACTAACAGTGGGGAGCGTGAGGGTGTGGAGATGCTGGACGAAGGGGTGATTCATGTCCTGGGCGGGACCAAGCGGATGGTGTGAATTCTCATCAGCTACTCAGAATTGTGTGTGATATAAATTTCGTGAATTGTTTATTTCTGGATTTTCCATTTTATGTTTTTGGACCACAGTTGACCATGGGTAACTGGAACTGATTAAAGTGCACATGTGGATAAGGAGGCACTATTCTTTGTTTATGTAGTTAATGGGTCAGGACAAGCAGAAGGAAAGAGAAGGAGGTCAAGAGCAGAAAGGAAGGATAGGTGCCTGAGGAGAAAAAAGTACACCTTAGAGAAGGGGCCTGGTGGCCGTCACTCCACACAGACACGACAAACTGAAGAGCGACCACAGGCTCAGGAATCAAAAGCAACACTGCTCTTTTCCCAAATGACAGACCAGCTTAAGTTACTCTGCAACTTCTGAAGTTAAAAAGGGCAAGGAGGAGAGGCTTTTGAACAGAAACATCAAAGGGTGACCTTTAAAGTGGGAGCTGGACAGGAGCATCTGGTCGGCTGGGTTACCAGGCCAACCAGGAGCACTAAGCAGCCCCAGTGACAAGGTGATGTAATATTTCCCACACAGAGGAAAACCAGCCAGCCAGCCCACACAGCACAAGCACTCAAGAACCCTGTCCTTTCTCCCTCCCTCTCTCCTTTCCTGCCCCGTCAGAGGGAATCCCAGTGGTAGCATCCTCCAGGGCACTCAGAGAAGCTGTGAGGTGTGTCAAATTTTAAAAAGCCCAACTTATAGAAGGTAAAGAGGGATAAATGGTGATGGAAGGAGACTTGACTTGGGGTGGTGAACACACAATACAGTGTACAGGTGACGTAGAATTGTATATCTTGAACCTCTGTAATTTTATTAACCAATGTCACCCCAATAAATTCAATAAAAAAATAAAAAACCCAACTTGGTAAGGAGAGACTTTATAAGAAAGGATTATTTCAGAGAGGAGAAAGGAACTATTTCTGCTGTAACCATAGATCTGCAAGCATCCCAAAGGTAGGCGAAAGGAGTTTTGCTTTTATTGGGAGGAGTAAACAAGGCTAGAGGGAACGTGGTATGGGGAAATGGGGTAAAGGGTGTTGTGATGGGATAGGAGAGCAGAGTGACCCTGAGGCCAGCTCACTCTGGAGGGGCTGTCACAAAATTGTATGTTGACCAAAGTTCAGGGATTTGGGGAAAGGAGAGAAGCTTAGCCAAAATTTGGTTAACCAGCATTTTGCTCTAGTTTATCAGAGGGGACGAGCAGTTCAATTAAACACTTACAAACTAAAGGATGGGGATGTAGAGGGTCTGTGAATAGCTTGTCATAGGTAAACCAGGGCACCTGTGAGTCTCATCGCAGTCCCCTGGAGAAGGTGGTCCCCTGCAGCACAGAAAAGGATGGGCATTTCTTACCAGGGCCACAGGGCTCGGGTGGAAAGTCAGTGTTGCCAGGTGCTTTGAGATTTATCCCCCAGTTGGCAGAGACCTGGGCAGGCTCCTTCTCAGAAACGTTTTTCCTGAGCTGGTGGGTTATACTCTTTGTCTGGAATCAAGAAAAACTCCTGCTCATGTTCAAAATATTTAGGTCCCAATCTTCAGCCTGTCTTTTTTTTTTCACTTTGCTGCATATAATTGGATGTTATCTACGAACCCAAATTCCAGTAGCATCCTAGGGTTATGTTCTCATTGGAAGACTATCCCTCCCATGTGACAATCCTCAAGCTCTCTCAGCTGAGTGACTTTTTATGAGATCACTTCCATTCCTTTTGCTTTATCTCTGTCCCCATCAAAGTACCCTTCTGATTAGGATTTGGCTTCCCATGTAGACTACAGGGAGAGAATGACTGAATCAGGCAGTGTTTAGTGCTCTCGCTGTGTGACAACTACTTCTCACTGTAACTTAATCACTTGCCCTGACATCTACCTCTGTCTCGCATGCATCTCAGTTAACACATGTTGGTAACCCAGGGCCCAGTGTCACTTGGCCAATGACAGAGCTGTCTCTATGCCTGCAAAGTAGAAGTCAAGTCCAAGAGTATGGGGACATCTGCAAGGCATCCCCTGAGAATGACACCTTAGATGACATCACTACCCTGTCCAGCTACCGTTTTCCAAAACCCTCACGTCTCTTCAAAGACTGTCAAAAAGGTCCACCCCCTCCCAATTCACTTCAGCCTCAGCAGCCACTGAAAAAGAAGACAAAGCATGGACCCATTCCCAGTGTCTGTGTTTTCCCTTCTATTTACCATATTAATGTATTGCCCTGTGGTACTTCTGGGTGAGCTGCAATCTAGGGAAAAATTTGTGCAGAGAGCAAAGTGGCTGTTGCTTCCTAGGAAGGCCCAGTGGCTTCTAGTCTGAGAGCCTCTGTTGTTCTTTCTCAGACCATAGAACCCATGAGGCACAGCAGCAGCATCAGTTAACTGACTGCAGTGTGTTTGCAACTTTCACCATTCCTTTAAGTACGCTACCTCACTCACCTCACAGAGTAGTTACTATCACCTTGGTTTTACAGAGGAGGAAACAGAGATGAGAAGTCATCAGATGAGAATTTTGTCCTAAGGAGCATCCGGTCTAGTCTGGAAGATAAGGTGTGTCCACAGACAGATACAACACAGGTGAGAAGAGGAGAGGTGCCTTAAAGGACCACAGGGTCCTTCAGCTGCTCAGAATTAGGAGAAATGTTTCCAATCTTGACCTTTTCCTAAGAAGTCCCCATCCCATTAGATGTCCATGTATGTCTTAGTCATAGGTTTGGATGTGGACTTGCATAAATGTTTAGCAAAACCATATGCCAGAGTTCTTCTAGGATTTAAGGAGTTAAAGGTGATAGCCTCATCTTTTATCTTCTTTCTCACTTGAGCCATTTGCAAGTTTTGAACTATAGTCTCAAAGCCACTCAGTCTCAACAATTTTCTACCATTGGTCAAAGGAAAGTTGGCATAGAGGCCAGAGATGCTGGAGACCTAGGAAGAAAGGAACAGGAAGAGAGAGGATATGTGTATATTTTATTAACAGAATAACTCTAGGAATTTTTCAGATTTGAAAGGGGTCCTGGGTTAGATTTCCTAGAGCAGCAGTTCTCAACCTGTGGGTTGCGGCCCCTTTGGCGGTCGAACAACCCTTTCACAGGGGTTGCCTAAGACCATCCTGCATATCAGATAGTTACATTACGATTCATAACAGTAGCAAAATTACAGTTATGAAGTAGCAACGAAAATAATTTTATGGTTGGAGTCACCACAACATGAAGAACTGTATTAAAGGGTCGTGGCATTAGGAAGGTTAGAGGCAGACTCCAGGGCAAGGATTCATGTGAAAGCAGCTCAGGGGAACCTGGACTAAGTGAGAGGGAGGCAGGATAGGGAGGGGGAGACACCAGCAAAGGTGGTATTACAGGCAAAGTCCCAGTCTCGTCCTGACCCGGCAGGGGAGCTCTGGAGTGCAGGACATCTCAGAGTTGGTTCAGGCTTGACACAGTGCTCCTGGGGCTTCCAGGTTCTAGCATGCATCTGGCATTGGCTAAGGGCCAGAGGGAGATGAGCTCGAGACAGTGAACTCCCAGTAGCTCCTGCGGTCCAGGGCTCTGTTCTTAGAAGAGAACTGGGCACGAGAAGTAAAGACCCACAGAAGGTGGCAGAGTTTGGGGCCAGGACAGAGCATCAACAGAGTCACCATGAACAGGGTGTGCAGCACATTAGTCAGTCAAATTCAGGAATTGTGTGGCCAGCTTCTAGACATCCTAGGGATCCTAGGAGTCCCCCCTCCCCCCCCAATTCACAGCTGAGAAAACTGAGGCACAGGGAAACGAAAGTATTTGCCCAAAGCCATGTAAACTAATTGGTGATGAAATTAGAACTCCAGGCTCCTAAAGTCCAGGTCTCTTCCAAGGACATCTGGCCACTGTACTTCTCTGCGATGATCTCAGCCCTTAGAGACTGGAGGGATGTTGTGCCACCGAGGAGATCATATTTCTCATTTTATTTTCATTATTCTCTGCCCAGTCTGGCCTCTTTTAGGCCCAGTATCTGTCCTTGCAGGCCCAGCTGGCCCACGGAGCCCTGCTTGGCAGCCCAGTAGAAATCAGACTAATTCCCTTGACGGAGAACTGGGCAGTCGTCTGGAAGACTTATCTAGGTAGTTAAGGAAACCTTGGCGCCTGAAGAAGCACTCAGAAGATGACAGGTCTGAATAGTCTGACAAATTTTTATTGCCCCCAAATCTCTAGTCCTGTAAGTCATGAAATAAATCTCAGCTCACATCAAATAAATTATTGTCTGTTTAAGAACGGAAGAATATATGAGGCAAAGAGCTCTCAATCTGCTCCTGCCTCTGGTCTCCCTCAGCTCATTACCATGGATTTTTTTCAATCCAGAGCTGTGCCTAACCCTTCCCAACACCAAACCTCTCCCTCCAACTCCCCTGATGGATAGCTGGGCCATGCAGCAGAGAGCAGTCAAGGGGTTGTTCTTGAAGAATCGTGAGGACCACCAGGCAGGGAGGAAAGAAACTTAGACAAATGAGAATGCTGTCTTGCTTGCTGGTTGGGCAGATGAAGTGGCCAGCGATTCCTTAGAGCATTAGAGATTTATCAGCTAAAGGAGAAAAAAAACAATTGGTCAGATAATATTTTTTTTAATTTTTAAAAAATTGATTTCAGAGAGAGGAAGGTAGAGGGAGAGAGAGATAGAAACATCAATGATGAGAGTCACCAATTGGTTGTCTCCCACACGCATCCTCTACTGGGAGTCAAGCCCCATAACCTAAGAAAGTTCCCTGACCAGGAAGCAAACCCTGACCTCCTGGTTCAAGAGTTGACACTCAACCACTGAGCCATACTGGCTGGGCTGGTCAGATAATCTTAAAACAGAAGAAAGGAGAAAAAAATAATGCAAGTGACTAAGGGCATGGAGCAAGAAATTTTAAGAATGTAGTAGAGATGCTTTCTCTGATCTCCCATGGCGCACTCTTCCTTCATCCTTGTCCTTAACAGACTGAATTGTAATTGTGCATTTGCTTGTCTGTTTCCTTGATGTATGTCAGGCCTAGCACAATGTCTAGCACATAACAGATACTCGTTATGTATTTGGTGAATGTCTAAGAAAATAAATGAGTGAACCAGAATTTTTGAAGGACCAACGATGACCAAGGTACAGAGCTAGACACTTAACCTTCTTGAGTCACATAAATCTCTCACCAGTGAGCTAGATATGATCATAGTCATTTTGCAGATAAGGAAATGGAAATTCATGTAGGTTAAATAATTTTCCCGAGGCCAGACCGCTAGTTAATGGAAGAGCTGAAATTTAAAGCAAGGTCTGTCTGACTCCAATGTTTGTGATTTTTGTTGGATTTACTCTTTATTTATAGACAATCCTTTATGTTGTGAGGTCTGGCTGCCCAATCTGAGAATGAGCTATAGTCCTTCCTCCCTGTGCTGCTGCCATTTTGTCACTCGACCTATTGCCTACACTTTCTTCATTTGGTACGCCAGAGAAAGAAGAAAAAAAGAAGATGAAATACAAGCCAACTCATTAATTATACCTTGTCAGGCTCATCTCCCTGGGTGTTTCATTTGTATATGGTTTCTCTTCTCCTCTCTGGCTGTAAACTCCATGGGGGCAAAAGCCACATTTTATCCATCTCTGGCTGTTCTTTCCCCAGGCACTTATAGGTACCATTTTGGGTCAGAGGCGGCCATGTCACCTGGTTGGCATCACAGCAAAAGGTGACAGAAGGAGGGTGCCAGGGACTGGGGGGGGGGGGGGGGGCTGTGGTGCATGCATGGGAGGATAGGAACTGCCTTTGAAAGCCCTACCAAAAAGCAGAATCAATCCATCAGCTGTACACAAAACAGACTGGTTCTGGAAGGACCAAGGAGAGAGGAGGGGAGAAGAGAGGAGAGGAAAGGATGGCACCAACATAGGTTCTCAAGAAAACCTGCAGCAAGTGGAGTCAGCCCATCTCCTTCTCCCTGGGCAGCCAGAGAGCATCAGGCAAGGAAGAGTTATTTCTCTGCTGCTTGCCTGTCAACCGTGACCTTGGTGACCTTTCACAACCTGAGCCTTCCCAGCTATAGAAGGCCTGCTGAGGCCAGAGCACTTCTCTAACCCAGAGCGCCTGGAACCCCATGCTGGACCTTTGATGTGACTGGTACCTCGAATGGCTGGCCAGGTGCTGGGAGAGGAAGAGGCTCCTGTGAGGATGGAAAGTACTGAATTAAGCTTATTAATAGAACTGCACCTGAACGTTGGCCTGTGGAAGGGCCATCCATCTTGGCTGGGCTGAAGGGATGGAGCGTGATTAATGCCGCTGGTGAGCAGGCTGGCCCGCCTCTGCCCGTCTCCGCCTCTGGAGGCGGTTTGAAGAATTCATTAGGAGAGGGCAGCAGGATGGGGAAGAGCTGTACTGTCCTACTTCCCACCCTGGGTCCCCTATGGCTTGGTTTCTTCAACCTAGATGGTCAGAGTTGATCAGGATCTGATAGGTCCTCTTGGTGGGAGCCAGAGACAGCAGATGTGGACCACTCCAAACCACACAGCGTGGTTAGAAGCCTTTCAATGCTCCTTTAATCTAGTCACCTGAAAATCCAAGGGGGCTTGGTTTCTGTGCTGACCCTGCTGGAATCTTCTCTGCCTGTCCCCTGATGGAACCTGTAGTCTAGCCACATGGACACCACACGTGGGGTGGGGTGGGAGGGCCATAAGGGCTCACTCTGCCCCATCCAGGCTTCCCGGAAGGGCTGAAAGCGTGCTGGGTTGGGCAGAGGGCTCCCGACACCCCACCACTCACAGATGCTAAGTCTAGAGTGATCCACTCAGACTGCCAAGCATCCAGCACCCCTGATTTAACCCCAGAGATGTGGGCTCCATGAGCAATGGCTATTACTTAACCATTAGAATCATTCTGTGCCACCCCTGTGATTTTTAGTTGGAATTCATCGAAGCATTATTTATAGCATCCTGTAAAAATCTCACACAGCTTGCCCCTGCTGGTGTCAATTTGAGTTGCTATAGCGACTGCTAAAAGTGGGGGGGAATTACCCACCCTCTCCCAACTTGAAAAAAAAATTCTTTATTAATGATTCAGGCCATCTTTTTCATGTTTTTATAATTTTTTGCTGACCCCGTACTATTTCCTTTGAGAGTGGGAGTGCCTGGGCTTGAAGCAAAGTCATTGTATTGATTTTTCAGGTTGGATAACTTGACACCAGATACCAAGGCAGGTACCTTGATGCTTTAAGTGCAGGAAGCAGAAAAGACTAGAGGAAAAGGTCTCTGTCGCTTTAGCAGGAAATTTATACCCCAGTGCCAGGTGGACAGCAGGTAGCTGGTGGATCCTGGATAAATCACTTTTGTTACTTACAGCACTAAAACAGGCAGACAACACGTGTTCACTGACACCAAACTTCCACCACACTGTTCTTTCTTGTCCCCTCGGGATGCGTGCTCATAATTCTAACCTAATTCTAACATTTCTTTATTTCATTATTTATGTTTTTATTTACTCTTTCCATATTCTAGGCAGGATTTGAGAAAGCTTATTAAAGCAAAGAAAGAAAAAGGAAAATGAGGTTGAATAAAAATACATGGCAGGGACGATTAGTTTTGGGAAACATGTGCCGTAAGGTTGTGCCTGTTGATTAGAAATGGGCGCCCCGTTGGTCTCAGAGCTTTCTAGTGGCCAAATGAAGTCATGTAGCCTGATGGGGCAGAGCTTTATCATCCCACTCATTCTGGAGTAAGTAAGCACTTTTTCCTGTTTTTGAGAACTAACATTTTTTTCTTGGACCCTCATATAAGGGCATTGGGAGATGTAGCAGCTGGCATCTCATTTCTCCAGCTCTTACTTGCATTACTCCTCCATGCAAGAGGGGACATGGGAATTCAGGAGAAGATTCCCTACAGGTCGGGAATCAACACAGTAGATGCTACAAGTATGCGTCTCCCTGCTGTAGAATTGGCCTGTGGATGTACTTGATGTTATTTACACCAGTTGTTCTCCAAGTGTAGCCCTAAACCTACAGCATCCTTGTCAACTGGGAAGTTATTAGACATGAAGATCTTCGAGCTCCACCCAGGCCTAGGAATCAGAAGCTATGGGGTGGGGCCAGGGAATCTCAAATTTTAACAATTCCTAACAAAATTTGAGGACCAATGACATAGAGAGGAGTGACTAGCTGGTGTGTCCTCTGACAATTACAGGAACACTACTTTTTGCCTCTGATTCTTCGATTAAAGTTGGGCAGCAGGTAGTTTGAAGGTATATATATATATTTATATATGCACCTAATATGCTAATTGTCCCTCTGACTGTTTGACAGTTGGACCAGTTGCTATGGCATGCACTGACCACCAGGGGGCAGACGCTCCGACCTGTAGGTTAGCTTGCTGCTGGGGTCCAGCCAATCGGGACTGGGCGAGACAGGCTGGACACACCCCTGGAGCCCTCCTGCGGTCCCTCCCCAGCTCGATCATGCACCGGTGGGGTCCCTCGGCCTGGCCTGCACCCTCTCGCAAACCAGGACCCCTCAGGGGATGTTGGAGAGTCAGTTTTGGCCCAATCTCCACAGGCCAGCCTGAGGGACTCCACCGGTGCACGAATCTGTGCACCGGGCCTCTAGTGTGTGTGTGTGTGTGTGTGTGTGTGTGTGTGTGTGTATGGCAACAGCCTGGAGAGCAAGTACTTGTGTTATCAATTAACAGCGTATTCATAAACTCTCCAAATGACTCAGAGGAAAGTCTGGTTGCCCTTCTCTCCTTTCGGCAGGGGAAGTCTCCCCCAGAGGTCCTTGGGCCTCCCTGCTCGGTGGGAAGGGTGCCAGGGCAGGCCCACAGGGGGCCAGGCGTTTTCTCAGAAGACACTTTCACTGCACAGTGTGCATTTCTTCTTGGCTTCTTTTCAGCTGTTCTCATGTGTTTTACTTATATATGTGTTCTTTCTTCCCCACCACCCCTCCCAGCTCTAAAACCCTATGATTATCTGCTTGTTTGCTGCATGTAGTGTTTCATAATTTCCTCGTGCCTTAGAGCATTTTATCCCCACCAATACTCAGTGAGTGTTACTCTCCCCATTTTCAGATTAAAAAAAAACAAAACTTAAACTTTAACAGTTGGACATTTATTGAAGTTTCCCAGCTTTGAATATTACAGATCCAGACTGGAACTCGCGCCTCTCCACTTTTGGCTCATTTACCTTTCCCTTCTCCACCAGTGGCATCTCCCCTCGTGCATAGAACCCAGTTAGTCTAGTCACACACTGTGCCCCTGCACCCCAAAGACAGAAACTATTTTTTTTGTGTGTGTGTGCGTGGTTCAGGTTAGCATTTTCTGACTTTCCCAAAGCTCAAGGCTGCAGGTAGCCCATAGGGTACCTTGATGAAAATCATGAAAAGGTGCTCCTTTCTCTAGGCCAGCGGTTCTCAACCTGTGGGTCGCGACCCCTTTGGCGGTCAAACGACCCTTTCACAGGGGTCGCCTAAGACCATCCTGCATATCAGATATTTACATTATGATTCATAACAGTAGCAACATTACAGTTATGAAGTAGCAACGAAAATAATTTTATGGTTGGGTAACAACATGAGGAACTGTATTTAAAGGGCCAGAAGGTTGAGAACCACTGCTCTGGGCAGACTTGGCCTCAAACAGGGAAGATGGCTTGGAGAGTAGAGCCTGGACTGAATTTCAACTCCTTTTCACCTGTCAGCTGCAGAGCACAACCAACTCACCTGACCACGGTAGCCCTGTCTTTATGTACAAGCCCTGTGTGTACCGTAGCTGTGGGGCCTGGATCCAATAAGGTCAGCATCTGGGGGTGCAGTTTACATAGGGTGTAAGTAGAAGCCTTGCTCTCTGCTAAGCCAAATTGAAGCATAGTAATTCCTCCTTTGGAAAACTGCTATTTGAAACTGCTGTTTAAACTACTCTGTTATTTTTAGATAGTCCCTTATTCTGTAAAATAACTGTTTTAGTTTGAATAATAAAATAATAAAAACTTAACTGTCTGACCTTGCAAGCTAGCCATCTAACGTAATAGGCAAATACTGATAATAATTCCCATATTCTCATGCTAAGTGTTTGTTCACTATGATTCCAAAGTTACAAACTGTCTGCAAAAATAACTCACACAAAGCGCTTTGTAAAATCTGCAGACAAAGAGATCAAAAGGTATAAATAGAGAGAACTTCCTCTATATGGGGGTTCAGAATTTGACAGAGGTATTCTACTCTGAACCCACGCGCAATAAACAACTCCTAATTAGTTGGCTTGTTAAGGTGTCTCGTATCTATCTTACTGATTTACGATACAACAAAATCACCATTAAATCATATACATATCAGAATCCTGGAGTAATACAGAGGACTGTTTGCTGAACTGTCTCACATACAGTGGAAGATCATGGCTTCCAACTCTCTTACTTTAAAAGACAAGTTTAGATTAATACTCTTAATAATAACGATTCTACGAATAATAGCTAATGTATATTTAATGCTTCCTATCTGACAGGCATTATTCTAAATATTCCATGTATTAAGTCATGTATTGCTCACAACATTCTGTAAGGCAGTTACTATTGTTATCCCCATTATACAGGTGTAGAACTTCTTGGAAACACAGGAAAGTTAAGTAACCCGGTCAGGGTCACAGTTAATAAGTGGTAAAGCTGGCATTCCAACCCAAGTCCAACTCCAAAGTGTGTGCTGTTAACCACTATGCTGCCTATGTACAATGCTGGCAACATAAAGGAGGCTGGGGTAGCTAGGGATGTCTTCAAATGGAAGTCCTTCCATCTCCCCTGGCCCACCCCTCCCCATCTTAGTTGTCAGCCTAGGCCAACCTCTCCATGCTAAGGGGTGCTTCCTTCCTGGGTTAAACCATCCTCTTGCATCTCCGTACCTTCTGGGAAGTACATTTTCTGATTTCAAGTGGGATAGAAAACAGTTGTGAGAATTGCACTTGGTGGCAGGGATTTTGTCAGCTCTGTCTTAGAGGAAGCCTGGGCTGTTGTGGGCACTGCCCTATCTCCCCACCTCCGTCCCATTCTCGCCCCTGTGAGGAACCACAGGCCTCATGGCTTGGCCACCTCCAGGTGGGATCTCATTATCGCTAATGATGACACTAGCGCAGCCCAGGTGCTGGCTGAGACCCCATTAATCCCTCTGCCACTGCTCAGCCATACCTGTGAATTACAGACCCACAAATCTTGACATTTCCCAATGATGCGCTAATGGTCAGCTTCTGTTGTCATGGCAACACCAACACAGCTCCAGGAGCCCTCTGAGTACCTGAGGTGAAAGTGAAGGGGGTACATTTGCTCCTGTGGGTCACAGTGCAATGGCCAGGTAGGCATTGTGGTGACAGTCTTGGCTCCGCACACCCAGGAGGGCAGAGCAGTGATTCTGGTGGGACTCATGTTGACCAAGTTGAGACTCTTTCCCCTGCTCAACCATCCTCCCTCCTGCTCCAAGACCCTCAGGCCTTCTCACATCTCTGCTGTGGTTGCAGCCCACCCTTCAGGTTTTTGTCTGGTAAAGGATAGAGTGCTGGGGTGGAGTCTGGAGGCCACTGCTTCAGTCCTGCCTGAACTGTTGGGGAAGCCCTTTAGCTCATGTAGAGTTGGAGACACCTCAGAGTGCATTGGTTTCAAGGGGCATCTACCCTATGCCCGCCAACTCTTTCTCTTGCTGGATGGCTGCCCTCAGGGAGTTTACAGTCCATTAGAGCATTCCAGAAAATGTGACGGCCTGAGGGTCTTGAGATTTGTCACAGATAAGAAGTGAGTCACATGTGCCACTGAGCAGCAGGTGCCTGGATTAATGGGGTCCTATTCAGTCACTGGCTGAGTGTCTTCCCTTGGGGAAATGACAGGCACACACACTTGACTAAAATCTCTGGACCAACGTCAGGTGGGACCCACACTCTGTCCTTACATGACTGACTTCTAGAAACTAATGCCTTCATATCCCGGATGAGCTCCCCCCCCCCCCCCCCCAAAAGAAAAAAGAAAAGAAACTAAATGCCAAGTTCATACTTTCTTTAAAAACGTCTCTTTACTCATTTTTGGCCTATAGTTTTAGATCCTCAGGATCTTTTAAAATTTTTTATTCTCACCGTTACCATGCTCTGCTTCCTCTCCACCTTCCATTTATATGGTATCTGTACACTCAATAAGCATGTATTCTGTGCTCATGCCCAAGGCTTTGAAGACATAGAACACATGCTTGCTAAAGACTGTAACTGGATTTCATTTGCATGAATTCATACAGCCCTTAGTATAACCTCTATTTGTGTCCCATGAAAAATAGCAACATTAGTTCTGGTGGGTTGATTTGTTATTATTTTTTCAATGGTATAACTAATGATGCGATCTTGACCAAGTCACTTAACCTGCTTGGCTTTTGTTTTGATAGATGATCCATAAATAATAGTTAAATTGAACTGAAATAAGGAACTGAACTAAATGAGGTCTACAGTGAAATCACCAGTAATAATACTGGTAATAATTACTTCCTGAGAGATGTTCATACATTCGGTATCCAGAAACGATTACTTTTTACCTTTGTTCTTAATTACATGTCCTATTCACTCAAAGCAAGAATGTTGTATCCTGCCTAATGTTATTCTGGGTGTCCTCAATACACAACATTGCACCCTTGTGTGGTAGACTTGTAAGAACTTTTGTTGATGATAAAGGTGAGATGCAGAAGAGATGACCAAAGACGATGTGGATCCCTGAGAACTCCTTGAGAATTTGGGTGTAAAGACCCTTGAGGGCCCAACAGTCTGTTTAATTTTTATGAACCTTTCTATATCTGTTCTCTAGTGAGGACAGGGAGAATGGAAACAAGAATTCTGAACCTAGAGGAAACATTTCTTATAGAAGAACCAGTAATTTCTATTCCCATTAAAATTCTTTCTCCCCCACTGTCATCCACTTTTTCTTTTTCTTTTTTTACTTTTCTTTTGGATCAGGCCTATTGCCTTGGAGGTCAGTGCATCGATGCTGATGTACGCATCTGGTCCAGTTATACCTCCCCTCACATGCCCCTCAATGAGGTATCTGTTTCAGCATCCCACACAAACAGGCCTCTTCCCCCACTTAAAACATCACTAGATAGAGACACTCCACATCGGAAAATGGGCCCCAGAGTCGGGGTAGTAAAGGTGAGCCTCTGGAAATTCAGTGCTGGGGTACAACTTGAACTTTAGCACGATCACTTGCAGCTGGGGCGTCTGAGACTGAAGAGGCATTCAGGCCAGGCGTGCAGTGCGGTTCAATGCCTCCTCTGTCCACACGTTCCAGGGGGGCGACCCAGACATGTATTTCCTTTGCATGAGCCTCTGGAAGCCGTGCAAGGACGAGTGGGGAACAAAGTCACTCCTGACATCCCCTAGGAAACACTGTTCATCACAGGAGCCTTCATCTAGCATCTTATAACCAGAGCTCTATTTCTAGCCTGAAGGGAACTTGGCCTGGGATTCTGGGCAGCTCATCTCACCCCTACTCCAGGGGACCTTGTACCTCTGGGATAACCTCTCTTGTCCGGACCTACCTCACAGGGGGTTTGAGAGGATCTAATGAGATAATGTTTGGAAAGCTTTCTGAAATATTCAGAAGAAATGGCTGTAAATGAGAAACATCGTTATTATAGGGATCTCAGAAGCATCCACTCCAATTAAAGGTGACGGGGCGGAGCCCCGATTCCATTACTATCTCCTGTTTCTGAGAGCTGATAATACTGGGAACTATGCGTGCTTTTCCCCCCTCTCCAATCCACTCCGAGGTGAAATGTTTTTGGAAACTTTTAGAAATTTCTCTTTCGTCTTTTTTCAGAAGGAAGAACACTAAATAAGCACACTTTGGCTGCTTACAAAAGAGCTGTTTTGACCAAAATCATTCAAAAAGCCTGAGCTTTATGACTTCAAATTTAGCTGGTCCTCAGCTCCCACTGAGATAAATGGAGCAGTGTTAAATCTGAGAGGGGAAAATTGGTTTGGCAGGGTTCTGATGTTCGAAGCCGCCATTCAAACATCAGCTGAACAGAGGCTGATTTCTCCATATGTCAAAATGGTTTTTTTCTAGAGAAATTATTTCACTGATTTCTTTCCCGCACTGAAAAATGAAGTTTGTTATTTTGGCAATAATTCATCCTCCCAATTTAGAAAGATCATTTTGTTTTCAGAAGCCACTCAAAGTCCTTTTTCTTGGTAGAATCAGTCCCTGAGAAGCAGAAGAGACCCCTGTAGAACTCACTGAAGGTGGACACCATAGGGATCTCAACCTGCAAAGACTTGGGGACCAGGCAGGCCATATAAGGGAGGGAAGGAGTCAGGTGTCATGACGACTACATTTGGCCTCTGGTGGGGAGGGAAAATTTTTCCTTTCTACCCTCAGAGTTCCTTGGTTAGGACCCTGCAAATTAGACTGAGAAAAGCCAGACGAACAACAGGAAAACACACGGAGGTGTATTAACACATACACGGCACAGAATATGTGGGGGGACTCGGTGATGAGTAACTCAAAGGGGTGGTTAGAACTTGGAGCTTATATAGCCTCTTAGAGAAGAACAATAGTTTTATAGAGAAGTGAGAATACAAAAGAACCAGGGTGTAGGCTTTTAGGGACAGCAAACTGGGAAGGTAATGGGAGAAGCTAATGGAAGGTAAGCGCTCTCTGAGTCTCGTCTGTGAGGATGTCCTGTTCTCTAGTCTCCTGTGATAAAGCATTCTCCCCTTCCTGCTGGGGGAGTGCAGGAAGGATACCTTTACTTGGGAACTTATGTTCTGATTTCAGGCAGACAGGGAGGGCAGAGAGCTCCTCTTGTGTCTGTTCTGTCTCAACTGCGCTCAGCTCAAGATAGTCCTTATGTCCGAGTGGCATATTTTCATGTGGCATGTTCTGACCCCTTCACCTCTGTGTTGAGAGTGGTAGGAAGCAGAAAGGGTCATGGGGAACCAGAGGACCCAGCTACCTCCTGCTGTGCAGAAACACAGTTCCGAGGTTTCTTCCAGTTTTTTTTCAAGAGAAGCCAAAAACCCAATAATTCTATATGCCATTTCCCAGTTTTAAACTTTATTCACAAATTATCTTTTTAACACTGTGTAGCCAAACCACACATTAAATCCCATTGTTTTCAACCTTGGATTTAAACTAATGTAAACTTTCCAATGAAACTGTAGTGGAGGGGAAAAATGAATCTTTCTCTCTAAGACCCAAGTATCTTACAATAACAGAAGAATCATAGAATCCTGCCAGTTTCTTTTTCTCCATCTTGGTGTTCCCCTTCTTCTATCAACTTGCTTAATATCTCTCCCTGTACCTCAGCCTCCTTATTTATGAAGTTGGTATAATAAGAGACCTACCTCCTAGGATGTTGTGAGTAATAAATGAGAGAATCTCTCTCTCTCTCTCTCTCTCTCTCTCTCAAAGAGGTAATATGCAAGTTGACCATCACTCAAACACACAAGATGGCTGCCCCCATGTGGGCAAAGATGGCCACCACAAGATGGCCTGCAGCTGAGGTCAGTTGTGGGCGATCAGGCCTGCAAGGGAGGGCAGTTGGCGGCAATCAGGCCTGCAGGGGAGGACAGTTGAGGGGGACCCAGGCCTGCAGGGGAGGACAATTGGGGGGGACCCAGGCCTGCTGGGAAGGGCAGTTGGGGGTGACCAGGCCTATTAGGGGAGGGCAGTTGGGGGGGACTGGGCCTGCAGGGGAGGGCAGTTGGGGGGGAGCAGGCCTGCAGGGGAGGGCAGTTGGGGGGGAGCAGGCCTGCAGGGGAGGGCAGTTGGGGGGACCAGGCCTGCAGGAAAGGGCAGTTGGGGGCGACCAGGCTGGCAGGGGAGAGCAGTAGGGGCAATCGGGCTGGCAGGGGAGCAGTTAGGCGTCGATCAGGCTGGCAGGGGAGTGGCTAGGGGGTGATCAGGCTGGCAGGCAGAAGTGGTTAGGGGCAATCAGGCAGGCAGGCAGGTGAGTGGTTGGGAGCCAGCAGTCCTGGATTGTGAGAGGGATGTCCGACTGCCCGTTTAGGCCCGATCCCACCAGGATCGCGCCTAAACTGGCAGACAGACATCCCTCGAGGGGTCCCAGATTGTAGAGGGTACAGGCTGGGCTGAGGGACACACTCCCCTTCCCCCATGCATGAATTTTGTGCACCGGGCTTCTAGTATATATATATATATATATATATATAAAATACTAGGATACTGGCACTATAAACCCTATCCTTTATTATTGTTGGTTCATTTTTTAACTAGATCCTAGCCTGCGAATCAGGTCCACTTCCCTCTTTTGTAACAAACACTGTCTCCATTGTTTAACTCACCTCAGTCCAATTCAATCAGATAATATTGTGGGTTCACTACAGACTTAAAACAAGAAAGTGGAACAGGCTTTTGAAAGCCAGCACTCCTGAGCATTGGAGAAAGGGAGGTGGTTGCCAAGCCCCCTGAGTTAGTGAACAAGTTGCCAGTTTTACCCTCCCAGTCAGCTTCTCCAAGGAGCCCGAGAAGTTCAGCTTCTCCAGCCTTCTGCTTCCAAACTGCTAAGCTGCTGCTGAGCCAGTAGCAAGGTCTGAAGTGAGGCTTCCTTTGGGCTTTGGTTCAGGTAGATGCGTGGACATGCACAAGGCTTCTATATTTGCTATCACCTCTAATTATCAAGTGAATGCGTGAGCCTAGGCAACTGCTAAGCACTGTTCATCCTTAATTGTTTTAAGCAGTTAATGAAAAAAAATCTCTGCCCTTTTTGCTTCAATTTCCAAGTCTGTGTCTTCTCTTGGTATCTTCTTCTACACAGGACATTCCCTACCAAGGCCAAGACAATCCAAAATCTGTTGTTGATAATTGCTATCCTGAGAGAGCTTGTATCTCACTTGGGAGAATCATGTTATATGCCTGAAACAGATCACAAGACAAGATAGTGTATGACTAACTACAAGAACAAGAGATGCAAAGAAATTCTTTAGCAGGTAGAAAGGGGAGTGTAAATTAGACCAGTAGTAATAAGGGAAAGATTGAATATTGGGTGGATTTCTGGTGGCCAAGAAAAAAGGGGAAAGGCAGGGGGCATTCAGGAGGAACAAACAGCAAGAGCCAAAGCAAAGATGAAGGGAGAGCATTCTGAATTGTCCAGGCAGCCTTTGCTTTTCTCTGTATTGACTGATAACATAAATTCAGATGGATGGAAGAAAAGAAAAAAAGTCAGAGAGGTGTAAGTTCTGCAGGCCCCAGGATGAACATTTGCCCTGCCCACCAGGAAGACTCTAGTACATTATATTGCTGTATTTGGTACCCTCAGCTTTCCCCTGTTCCCTTAGAAAGTGTGTCATGGGACTCAGGGAACTCTGGAAAGATAAAAAATATTCACATCAAGAAGCAGGAATTCCTAAGGAACAGGAAGATACCTGAGAAAACAGCCCCTGGCCCTTAATTTGTTATTCTGGACTCTCCCAAGATCGACCATGTGGCTTTAGGGATAGAGTAGTTACTAGGAAAGTAAGCCTAATAAAAAGAATTCAGCACTGTGGCCGTCCCGGGTTCTGGAGTGATAACTGTGGACTATTCTGCCTGTACTTGGTCTGTTTGGGAAGACGCTTGGCGCCATACCGGGAGAATTAAGGGAACATTGCTCTGTCTCAGAGAAAACAAATGATCCTGGCCCTGATTGCCATGCCGAAGACGTCCACACACACCTCCTCTATACAAAGCAACAAGGACAGAGACCCAGGGGGACCCCAGGCTTGCCATGGACAGGATCTGTGCCGGGCAGCCCCTTTTGAAATGTAATTGTATTGATTTCATGGTGATGAGGGAATTGAGAGACGATATAACGTTGCTAGTTCCTGAAACTTGCAACTTCTGAAACTTGGGCTGACAGGGTACTGAGTTTCTGTCATATGACTCTGTTTGCAGACAATTATTTGCCTATAATGCCATTTGGTAGATCCCAGAGGGACTGACATTTAAATGGTATTTATTTTCTTACTGTGTTGGGAGGCACAAACTGTTGGCTTGGGTTGGGTCAGACTGGCATCTCTGTACTGTCTTTGACTTTCTATTTCTTCACTAACTACCTCAACATGAGCCTTGGTTTACAAGGACAGTGTGAGCAGTGTGAAGGGTTGGATTGGAGGGTGGGGGACTGACTTGAGCACTCCCCATAACCTCCGTCAGCACTCTCCACCTAACTCTCCCACAGAGTCACAGAGTCCAAAAAGGATGCTCTCTCTGCAAATACTGCCCATTCAAGATGCGGTCCCTGGACCAGCCACCTTCGGATCTGATCACTACCTAACTATATAGATAAATGCTGCCCCTCTCAACACTCTTTAGAAGAGACTGAACATATAGTATCCAAGGGGAACCCCAGTTGGAGAGGCACAGTGGCTAAACGCCTCCTTTCCACCATGGGCAAGGACAACATGGCACACCTTCCAGCAACATACATTGGTAGATGCCCAGTAAACAGCAGCCAGAAACTCCTGGAAGAAGAAACACTCCTTGAAGAAGTGGTTGTTTAACTATTAATGAGGAGCAGGCAGGAGGGAGGGGAAGGACGTTTAAAATCACTGCCCCGCCTGAAACTAAGAGTTGCCTCATCTGTCATACATGTGATGCTCTTTGTTGATTAATGGTTAATAGCAAAAGAAACAGTAATGTACGGGAGAAAGTGATCAGCCCAGATGAGTGATGGGGAGAGAGTGGGCCAAAGACCAGTTCACTCAGCCCCAGCAGGTTATGTGAGGGAGCCAGGCATCTCTCAGTCAGGTTCCCCCAGGGGTGCAGTTATCTATATGGAGTGTTGTCCAGTGGGGCGACTTTAATAATCACGCCAACAATGGACACATGCGGGCACTGCCCCAGACACCCTGCGGTATGTGAGCTCCTTAGTTATCTGTCAATAGGAACTGGGAAGGGAGCTGGTGGCTGCCTTGAGCCCGGGAGGTGCACTGAGCCTGGTGGATAATCCTACCCAAGGGAACACTGGGGACAAAGGTGGGGGCTCAAAGCATCTCTTAGGGTGGGCCTTATCTGGTGTGTAGAGCTTTGTCCGAGCCCAGGGGAAGGCACTTTTGTGGGGACCAGAGTTCCACCCTGTTCCACTTGAAGTTCACTTCTCATCCATGTGGACGGAAGTTCAGCAGGGTCTTTGCTTATCCTGGTCACTTGGACTTCCAGCCTACATCAAAATTGACACGTGCTTCCTCAGTTGCCATGGGAGGGGGAAGAGAATGTGGTGGATTTTGCACAAGTTTTTAAAGCCCCCACTTCCATATCACTTCCTCTCCTACTCATGGCCAAAGCAAGTCACATGCTACACCTGACTCCACAGGGGCAGAGCAGGAAAATTCTACCTTGCGCCTAGTTAGAGAATGGGGTGTTTATCAATAGCCCTATTCTTGGCCACCCAGTAGATGGGAATCCAAGTTTAAACCCAGGTGGGATGACTCAGAGCCCATGTTCCATCCTCACATTATTCTGGAAGAGAAGGTCAGCCAGCTGGGACCTTTTCTTGCCCCCAGCGTGCCCTCCCCCACATGGTCCTTTCAGAGCCCCTCCCCTTCCCTTCCCCGCCGTGGTTAGGAGACAGGCAGCGGTGATTGATGGCTCCCAGCAGTAGTGGTGGAGAGATGATCTAACAGCATGTTCTGAAGGAGCCATGGCCGGGAGCCTGCTCATAATAGCAATTGAAGCACTAGTTTCTGCAGGGCTTGGAGTGCCAGGGTCTCGAGGGTTTATTAATCCCACAGCAGTCCTGGGAGGGGTTCATTGCTGCTGTTATTTATACCTTTGGCTGTGCTCACCCAGCACGGAGAGTCAGCTGGGATTATGTTTCAGGGACACAGAGCCCTGGCTGCTTTCCAAGTTAGGGCTGCGGAGGGCTCTTCCTCCTGCCGCTCCTAGACTGCACTGACAAAGAAGAGCGAACAGAGGCAGTCCAGCCCTGGAGATGGAGACATGCATCACTCCCAGAGGAGGTGGCCGGGAGGATGGGACATCTTGGGACTTTGCCAGTCCATTAGTGTGAAACTAAAGAGCTACCCTCTCTGCTATCTCCCCTCCCCAGGCCAGAGTGACTGACAGCACCTTCCTCAGAACCACTGTCCTTTTGCCATCTGTCACCTGCATCCCTTGTTCGTTACCTGGTATGATTGTTTCTTTTTCCACATGACATGCTCCGTCTGCTGTAATTAGAGTAAGTTTCTCAGAGCATAGATTATAACTAATGCTTTGTGGGGACACTCAGAGCACCAAACATATGCAAGGTATTCAATCAGTGGTTGTAGCCCCTGGCTTCTGCCTACCTGAGCAAGCTTACCTTCCACCATTCTCTCCTATGCTTTCCCTTTGCTCTCCCACCAACCGGAAGGAAGGGCTGATCTTACCATTGTACACCTTCCCTGTGCCTGAGCACACGCTGTCCTTGGCCTGGAATGCCCTTCCCCTCTGCCATGCCCACTACCCACCTCAACCAAGTGAATCCCTTTTTCCTTGTACCAACACTGTCACTTGCACTTATTTCTATTCCAGAAATAATTATATTTCAGCTACTTGTTTATCTATCTGGCATACTCACTAGCCTGAGATCTCCTTGAGAACACAGATATGTCTTACTTATATTTTGTCTCCTCCTGCCTTTGCCGATGCCTGGACAGGACCGGGACCAGTGGGAGGCGAATGAGTGAGTCAGTGATTGCGTATGTGAATGAATGGCTGGAGAAACTTTGCCATTGGGACCTCTGATTTTCCAAAGTTTTGGTATTTACTTTTAAAATTATCCATGTGTCCTTATGAACTCCTTTTCCATTAAGTGACCTGCCTTTTGGTACAAGTCTCTAAATCCTTTCCCAGGTTTAGAGAAAAGAAACATAACACCCAAACTCATGTCAGTTAAATGTGCTTTGCTCAATTAATTGGAGCACCTTGTGATGGGGCCAAGAGTTAAGATCCCCTCTTTATGGACCAGTTGTTGGCTTTGGATGCAAAGACTAAGTGTCCTCTTTCCCCTTCCAACTTTAGCTGGTAGCCATGCAAACAAAAGACCTTGGTCACTGGGGACATGGAGTAAAAAACTAGCTCTTAGAGCAAATCTGTCTCCACTACCAGTAACACAGAATGGGCACCTGAGGGAAAGGTTGACATTTTTAGTTGAAGTGAGTTCTTGGATCTTCTATGTATCATTGTTGTTATAGATAAATGCCCAGCAAGTGGCGATATAGCCATGTCTTGTCTCCAATTAAAGGCATCAGCGTGGGCTAGTGGGAGAGGCACTGAACCCTGAAGTAAAGAGCTTGGGTCTGGGCCCAGCTCTTCACTAGCTGTGTGATCCTGACCAAGTTGCCTAACCATTCTGAGCTCCAGTTTATTCATATGTAACAAGAGAGGGTTCATCTACAAAATACAGTTTTCAAACCTTGTATTATGGAGCCCCAAGGCTATGAGCAGGTTCCTCGGGGGCCACTGGTGGGAACATGAAGGAGGTGGAGATCCCCACACCACTTAATCCAGAGCAGCCCCACTGCCGTCCTTCACCAGATTCCCATGTGGGATTTGTTGTTTTGTTTTTGTTTTTTTGAAGGGGGTGAAAGAATTGCAGTCCTTGGACAAGAATGACATAAAACACTGGTCTATATAATTTCAACAACCCCTCCCTCTGTGCAATGCAATCCTTTGGCTGCAGCTTTTAGGGGTGCCAAGTTTGCTTCACCTGTGTCTGAGGATATGTTCATTTAAGCCCAAGGTGTAGAAACACAGAATGATGGCTTGATTTTTCTCATCCTTTTACTTTATACTAGTAAACATCTTTGCCCCAAGAAATCACTCAAAATTAATTACACTGTTATTACCATAGTGTGTTGATAGAAGCCATTAAATACTAGTTCAACTGCTTATCCAATGCTTGAATCCCCTTCTTTCTATTCTGATAAAGTGATTGTGCAGTGTTTTCTTAAATTCTTCTAGTGACTGAATTTTCTGCCTTTGGTTTTATCTGACTTGAACCTATGAATAGTAGAGCTTGATCTCTTCAGACCATGCAAGGAAAGCTCAGTCCCCCTTCAAATGATTGAAGAGTGTGACCATTGGCCCCTGACCATCATCAACTGGTCAAGCAAATCACCACTCCCACCCTTGAGGTCTTCCCTTTATGCACAGCTTTAACTTCCTTTCCCATGCAAGTGGTCCTCACTGTTTATTTTTCCTCTCATGGGAAATGCAGCAGAATGAAATGCAACAGCCTGTAAGGCTGAGCAGAACACAGCAGAGCACAACCGTTCTCTATTTCTTGTCTAGTGCTTTTCAACCCTTTCCATGTTAGAATAACCTGGGAAGCTACTGAAAAAAAAATATTGTTTTCCAAGCTTCATTCTGAACAGTTAAATCAGAAATTCTGGGGATGCGGTTTAGGTTCTGACATAAAAAGAAAAGTCCAAGCAATTCTCTTGTGAGGCCAGAATCAAGAACCACTGCTCTTGACATGAGGTACAAAGTCCTCGATTCTTGCTCTGATTAGGCAATGATCCATTGGAGTGTACTACCCAGCCTGGTGGGTAGGTGCATTGGCAAAAAGGAGAGAGCAGTTTGAGTATCTTTTATATGTAAGCACTGAGCTAGACATGTAGACACATTATTTCATTTACTCTTCATTGTGAGTCAGGTATTTTTTTTGCCCCAGTTTTATAAAGGAGAACCTCAATCACATTCAGCAATGCACTCAAGGTCACTCAGCTAGACAAGGGGCAAAACTGGGATTCCAGATCTATTTGAGCTCAAAGCCTACCTTCTGTTTATCATACCACTTTGCTTTCCTTAATTGAATTAATTTAACAGTTATTTATTAAGAATCAGGACCTGCCATGGGCTAGACATGCCCCAGGCCAGCAAATCTTGGGAGCTGGAGTTTTGTGGCAATGTGCCAAGCTCGACAAAGACACAGAACATTTTCTTTTTTCATTCAATGATTTGTTTATGGGTTTGTTTTCTTGAAGAAAAAATCATGTCGACGTAATGTAAGCTTTGTAGAGAAATAAGTCTTTTATATTTGGTTGTAAAATAAATGTCAGAATAAAATGTTTGAGAAAATAAAGAGCTGTATATGAAATCACTTCCCACGGAGCTGTAGGATACTGATGTGGTATGGCTGGTGTTCCATTATTTAAGGCAAATTTGGTACATAAAGAAGGAGCTGCTGTGCCCTGGCAGCTGCTGACCCCCAGAGCTATGGTCTCCTTGCCAGGAGTGACTACGGAACGAATTTGCACTGTCTTAGCTGCAAGGTTTGTCTTATCCTTTAAAGACTATCTCAGGCGAGTGATGTGACCAGCAACCAACGGCTCTGTGGCTCTTCTCCCCAAAGCCTCTGGAACATACTCAAAGAGGTCAGCCACTTTTTTAACCTTAGCCCAGCCGTGGGCAAACTACGGCCCGCAGGCCAGATCCAGCCCGTTTGAAATGAATAGAACTAAAAAACAAACAAACAAACAAACAAAAAGACCATACCCTTTTATGTAATGATGTTTACTTTGAATTTATATTAGTTCACACAAACACTCCATCCATGCTTTTGTTCCGGTCCTCCGGTCCAGTTTAAGAACCCATTGTGGCCCTCGAGTCAAAAAGTTTGCCCACCCCTGCCTTAGTCTCACTAAGCAGGGACATTTGTGGGGCCTACTTATAGGCTGAAGGTACTACCCATGAAGGAATAAAAAGCTAAGAATAAAGGTAGTGGCCCAGACAAGAGAAGGAGACAGAAGAAACCCAAGTGAAACTGAGAATAGAACTACCAAGAAAATGATAGGACACATCATTCCAGACTACTTCATGAATAATAAGAAGGAAGGGAGAAGGGGAGGGTGGTAGGAAGGAAGGCAGGAAGGCAGGCTGGTCCTGGTTGGGACCAGGTTTTCAGCAACTGGAGAAACTTGAGAAGCACCACTTACCAGGTTGTTCTGCAAACAGTTTCTGTCTAGGTCTGAGCCTGTAATACATGACATTTACAGTCTCCTGGTCTTTTGAGCAAGACTGACCTGGTGGAAATGGCATGGTCTTTGGAATTAGAAAGAAGTGTGGATTCCAGCTCTCAGACATGATCTGTAGGACCTCACTTAAGATATTTAACTTCTGCCGAGGCCGGTTTGGCTCAGTGGATGGAGCGTCGGCCTGCGGACTGAGGGTTCCCGGGTTCGATTCCGGTCAGGGGCATGTACGTTGGTTGCGGGCACACCCCCAGTGGGAGATGTGCAGGAGGCAGCTGGTCGATGTTTCTCTCTCATTGATGTTTCTAGCTCTCTGTCCCTCTCCCTTCATCTCTGTGGAAGGTCAATAAAATATATTAAAAAAAAAAAGATATTTAACTTCTCTGTGCCTCAACTTTCTCATCCATACAATGGGAATAGTAATAGTTTTGTTTTTAGGCTATCAAGAGAATTAATGCATTCATGTTTTTGCAATACTCTTGGCTCATGGTAGACACTCAGTATTGTTTCTAAAACATTTGAATTTGGTTTCCAGACCACTTCAAGAACCACTTTTGCAGCAAAAGACAGTTTCATGGCTTAGTACTTAAGTCTCAGTAGTTGAATTCAAATCCTGGTTCTATAGCATCAGTTACATGACCTCAGGCAAATTATTTAACCCTCCCCCAGTTCCCATGCCTCTGTTTTTGTTTTTAATGTGAAATGTGGATAACTGCACCAACTTCACTAATTTTTGTTCAGAGGATTGAATGGGTTACAGAACATGCCTGCACATCATAAATACTCATGCGTATGTTCCGTCTTGTCATCCTTACTCAGCAGGGGATAGCTGAAGGTGGCTGGTACAGGGACACTGGGCAGACTCACTGGTCCTGAGCGTTTTGGTGCAATTGAGGGGAAAACCCCAGAGCATCCACAGTGGGGGCTATGTGCTGATAGGTTTTTGGTGGGAGATGTAGGAAAGTTCATTTGCAGTTAATATAAATTCAGCTGTCCTAATTAGCACAAGCCCCAAAGCCTAAAATAAATTACCCTGGTCTTAAACATAAATGAGGCTGTAGGCTAGGAAGAATGTTGAGAATGTCTTTTTAGTATTATTGTTCTAATAGTTATAAGAGTGAAAATGCTGATACACAACTAAGGTTGTCTGGGAGCCAGAAGATTCTGGGCCCCCATGTCCAGAGTCATAAAGGAATTTGAGCATCAGACAGCAGGTATTTATTGTTGTAACTTTCAGCTTTTCAGAATCTGCTATGTGGTAGACATGATACATTCAGTCTTTGCAGCTATCTGCATTAGTTTCCTAGGGCTGTCATAACAAAGTCTCTGAAACTGGATGGCTAAAAACAATGGAAATTTATCGTCTCACAGTACTAGAAGCCCGAAGTTCAAAATCAGGGTGTCAGCAGGACCAGTCTCTCTCTGACAGCTCTAAGGGAGAACCCTTCCTTGCCTCTTTTAGCATCTGGTATTTGTCAGCAATTCCTGGCAGCCCTTGGCCTCCCGTGCAGCCTGCAGCCCCATCATGGCCTATGTCTCTTCACACTGTCTGTCCTCTGTGTGGCTGTCTCTATGCACACATTTCCCCTTTTACAAGGCCACCAGTCATATTGGATTAGGGCCGACCCTAATTATCTCTGTAAATACCTTATTTCTAAAATTAAATCACATTCTAAGGTACTAGGGCTTAGGACTTCACCGTATCTTTTGGGGGGACACAACTGAAGCCCACTCTTTAAGGTTTGTATTAGCCTCTTGTTTTACAGATGAGATATTGGAGCCTCAGGGGGACAAGACCTTCCTCAGGCCACATAGCTGGCATTTGGAGGAACCCCGTGCCTTTCAGACCCAGACTAGACCCCGCACTGCTCCGCCTCTGTGTGCTGGTGCTTTGGCGTGTCCATGTTGTAGGTTGAGGTGACATCCCTCATGACACTGATCGGTCCTGTATTTCACTCCTGCACGTATTTGTCTGAATTTGATGAGTCAGTTCATTGATTTTTGCATGAACTTTCTCAATTGGAGATGTCCCTTGCCTTTTTGGGATCCTGAACAGGGGCTGGTACTCACTGTGCCAGCCCCTGAAATGCTGCAGGCACGAGAGGAAGGGGTAGATGAGGAGAGGGGATCTTGTTCCCACCTGACAGGGTCCTCCTGATCATTGAGTTTTAGCCTCCATCTCTACTGCACCTCCTTAGTTGACCATTGGCCCACCATGGCTCCACTGACCAGACTATGCCGTCTCCCTGCATCCTGACCCACGAGGACCCTTGGATCTGCTACCCCATCCAGCACCTCTCACCCCTCTCGGGGTGCTCTAGGCTCCTGAGTGCGGCAGGAGGAGTTGTGCGTGGTGTTGTCATCAGGAGAGGCATTTCTAGCCCAGTCTCTCTTCTCCGCTCTGCATCATGTTACTCTTGTGGCACATGTGTCATTGCTCTGGGGTCAGCCCAGCATGTTCCCAGCCAGCTGATGCCCTACATCCAGCTCTCACAGGCACCCTGACATTCGCAGGCTGCACCGCTGGCTCAGCCCTTGTCTGGACTCTCCTGCTCCTGGCTTCTCTGCCAGGCCTCCTGGCTCTCGGATGCAGCCACCTTCTGGGTTCTACTGAGGTCCTGAGGATCACCTCCATGTCCTTTGGGAGGCTGCTGTGCCCCAGTGGGGGTGGTAGTGGGAGGAGCTTTTTCCTCGGGACCTCTCATTGCCCACACCTACCCTTCCATCCGCACAATCACTCCCATCAGGGTGTGGGCCTCGGTGTCTGTGGTCTAGGCAGGAAGCATGGTAAAGGCCCCTCTGCCCAGTATGTGGGGTTCTTCACCACCCCCTTTCCCAGAGTTTCAACCTCAAGGTGCAACGTGGAGCATGGTCCACACTTGCACTGCAACTTTTGTGTATTCCCTTTCCCACCGTCCTCAGCTCCTCCACCACCCTCTTCGCACCCCACTCCCCCAATTTCTTATCTGTTCTCTGTATGATGGGGAAACTTTATAGCTTGATGTTTCACTCCTTCCCTGGCTTGTAGTATAAATTTCATGCTGGTCCTCCCAGTCTTTTCTCTTGACAGTCAAAGCTAGGTTTTTGACATTAAAACAACAATGCAAAGAGCCCATCTCTTACAATAGCAAGCTTGGCTTTCAAGAATTCCTGGCCAAGAATTCAAGTCTTGGTTTTCCAGTGGTTCCTGGGTGTCCTGGGACAATTAGCTTTAGCCCGATGGTCTGGTTTTAAAGGTAAAGGAATTGTAAGGTAAAAAGGAATTACCTAGAAAGGAAAATTCATGCGGTGATATTTTAGAACACTGCCCTACTTTTGATTCAGTGCTGAGATTTTGCAGCCAAGAAGAGGATCATTTCCTGGCACCACCTAGATTTTGTGTGTTTACTTGGTTTGGGGGTCAAAACAAGGAGAGTTTGTCTGTTTTGCCCCCCCCCCCCCCCCCGCCTTGTATAGCATGTGGGTCTATTTGCATCATTTTAATGAGTCCTAGATTCTGGCCTGTGGGAGTTGATTGTTTTTGTGCTCATTCAGGGCCAGAGATACTATCCCCACATTCCAAGATGTGCTGTCAGTCTCCAAAATCTGGATATAAATGGATTAGCACAAGATTGTCCATGGCTAGAACGTGACAGAATATAGTGAGTTGTCATTCAGTTACTAGCCTCTTCTTCCTTTATTAGCAAAGGACATGTCATATATGCCTGCCACTAGCTCTATAGACCTGATCATCTTGTCCAATCTCTGTCATTTTGGAAATGGAACCCTAGAAAGAAAAATCGCCCCAAAGCTTCCCAAGCTTCACTGGAGTGGAGCCACAGCAAGGAGCCCTTGCACAGCTGAGCTCCGTGGAGAGCACAACTCCCACGCTTTCCATCACCCAATGCTGCCAAGAGGGTTCCTTACTCTTCCCAGCCTACGGCTTGTTTCTCGACTGTAATTATCCAGCTTGGAGTTAGAGATGGACAAGTGCAAATGCTTGACTCCAAGAAGCCCCAATCCATCTGCTCATGGCTACTGAAGATGGAGTTTTTGATGAGCTAGAACCTCTGTTTCTTTGCCAAGAGACTTTGGCCCGCTTGCTAAGGAAGGATCTGCTCTCCACTCAGGTGGACCCCCATTGAGAACATGGCCAGTACAGTGGAGGCTGGTCTTTTTTAAAAAAAATATTTTTATTGATTTCAGAAAGGAAGGGAGAGGGAGAGAGAGATAGAAACATCAATGTTGGGAGAGAATCACTGACAAGCTGCCTCCTGCATGCCCCCGTCCCACACTGGGGATCGAGCCTGTAACCTGGGCATGTGCCCTGACCAGGAGTTGAACTGTGACCTCTTGGTCCATAGGTTGATGCTCAACCACTGAGCCATGCAGACTGGGCTGGAGGCTGGTCTTGATGCAGTCACAGCACACCATCAGAAGGGCCCTGCTCTGGGCGAGGCACTGGGCAGACATGGACAGATGGCAAGGATGAGGGTTGAGTTCTAGTCCCCACCACTGAGGTAGTAGCAGGCTCTGTGAAGCTGGGTCTGCACAACACCATGCAGTCATTTCTTGGATTTTTCAAAAGCAGCTGTCAGCTCACACATACGCCACTGAGCTTTCAGGCCTGATGGTCGGACTGGCAGGGTTCTGAGTGCAAACCTGGGGGATCTTACCGTCAATCAAAACTGTGCACCTTTTTGCTTCATCTTTGTTTTCAAAGCAGAGCCTGAGACACACGGCTCCTTCTGTAAGAATATCCAGGAGCTCCCCACCACTCCATGGAAAGGGGCAGGGAAAAAACGGCAGTGAGGATTTAAAAAGCAACTGGGGCAAATAGACCCACATGCCATAAAATGGTGGGGGGCAGACACAGGCAAAATCTCCTTGTTTTGACCCCAAATGCACACACACATGCCCACATGCACGCACCACTCCCCTCCTCCCTTTATGCAGATAAGATCGGATCCGGTGAAAATAAACATCATGCGCAATCCTGAAGGTATAACCAAGAAAATAAGCCATGAAAGGGCTTCTTTGAAAGGGAGAAATAGAGTCCCACAAACTTCCCTTTGCTAAAAGTTACAGAAGGTGGGAGGGCTTATTCCATGTGCACTGAGTGATTATAATGTAATAAGGCTGCTATTCTTGTGTGGCTCATTAACTAGCCTTAAAGATAATGCTAAGAGAAGTTCAAAGGATATTCTGAGCTGTGGGAGAATCAGCGGAGGCATTACTTTGAATGACAGCCCTCCCTTGGATCTCTGGAAACTTAATTACATTCCATATGCAAATAGATACCCAAGGTGTAGTGTCAGGCTGCATTCATTCATTCAGATGGTATTTCTGAGCTGTGCCCTGTGTGCGGCACTGTGCCAGGGGCTGCAGGGCAGACAGAAAAGGTAGGCCTGCTTCTCCTGCCCCCACTCTCTTTGGGGAGAGGTTGGGTTGTGCAGAACAAAACACTGAACTGACACAGAACGACAGAATTGTCAAAATAATGGGCCGCACCTCATATGAGAGCATCAAGTTGTCTATGATCAGCTTCCAGAGCTGCCTTCCTGCTTTTTCTCCCCCAGAAGCTGCTCCCCTGAATCAACGTCTAGGGGCCAGGTGGGAGGGGTTCTTAAGGTCCACTCTCCAGCTGAGGAGCTTGATGGTGGGGTCCTCTCTCAAGCTTTCCTTTCCTTAGGCTGTTGGGGCTTCAGCATCTTTTATGGGATCTCTGGTGTCTGAGTTGCCATGGGGACCACTTTCCTCCTCAATGAAAGCTGTCCCATGGAAGGAGAAGGGGAAGTGAAAGGCACAGAAAAATAAGAGGCAAGGCCTGCAGGGGGACAGTGATACACCTTGGGCGACCCCAGGAGAAAGGGCCCTGGAAAGAAGATGGCTTGGGGTGCTGTTGTCAAGAAGGAGGCGTGCGTAGTGCTTCCCCTGACCCTCACCTCTGTATTCCAGGTGGACCCCTGCCCCCTGTCCTACCTGTCACTTTACGCATCACCACCTGAACTCTGACTGTGCTTCTGCTCCCTCAGAGCCCGCCATGGGTTATCCCTGATGCTGGATAAAGTGCACAGTTCTGACCTTGACACCTCCTAACCCCCACCACCTTTCCCGACTCTCCCCACGCCACTTTCCATTTCTCTCCCCGTCGCTGCCTTGGTCTACCTGTCGTTGCCCAGACGCACCCTGTTTTCTGCTCGGCCTCCCCTCCGCCTGGGAGGCCTTTCTCACCTGCCCTTTCCAAGTCCCCCAAAGCTCACTAGCTACACACAGTGAGTTTTCCTTCCTGCCTTTGAATCCTCATCATTCCTACAGCCTATAGCTCTCCTGTACCCCTAAATGATGCCTTGTGTTATGTAATGCTGGCTATATGCTTAATAATCTTAAGGAAGGAAAGAAGGAAGGAGGGAGGGAGGGAGGGAGGGAGGGAAGGAGGGAGGGAGGGAGGGAAGCTCTCCTCATCCTTCAACTCTGGATAAGCAGGACTTGGGATGGGAAGCGATGAGGTGTTCTGAGTCACTTGGTCTGTTGTTTCTGCTTGATTGAGAGAGTTAAGTGGGTAAAGCTCTGAGGTGTGTGTGGGGGGTGCTTCCTTACTCTCAGGGTCCCACTGTGATAAAGCAGAGAGCGCCTGGCAGGGAGTGAGCTGAGCCAGGACCTTTGATGACAGCAGAGGGTCCTGGCAGGAGGGGAAAGGGCTTCTGCCCAGAAAGACCCCGCTCTCCGGGGTAGGCACAGCCCTGCCACCTGGCTCAGGCATCAGAGCGCTCAGAAGTCCTTCTTCTCTCAGCAGCCTCGGGAGGACACGCTAATTGCCGTGCTGGCTGTCATTTAAATTCCTCTCAATGGCAAGTGCAGAAAAGGTGACAAAATCCCAACAGCATTTCCGTTTGTTTTAAATCTGGTTTAGCTCCAGGGATCTCCTCATTAAGCCACATCACCCATGCCATGAGGGGCCTGAGCCCCGGGCAGGAGGCAGCCAACCCCGGCGGGGCTGCGGCCAGGGTCTCCGGCCAGGCTCTACCCTCTGCACTCTCCAGGAGACACCCACAGGGCTGTGTCAGCTCTTTCTCCCCTCTGCTCAGTGGGGGCATCTATCTAGGTAACACCTTCTTCCTGCCCGTGTCACTTTCATATTCTATCCATTGGGCCATTTGCATTGTTTATCTTTTCTGTCTATTCTGTTTTATGGCCTCTTTGCATCCACAGCATCTCTCATGTTGATATTCTGGTCTATTTATATTCCCCTGCCGTGTGGAGGCTCCCCTCCTGTTTAATCTCTTTTATCAATCTTGCTTACCTTCTCCAACGCCTCCCCCTCTCACTATTATCCAGGTATCTATCTAGCAAATGCCCTCGGCCTCCCTCTCTGTCTCAGCTCTCTCTTCAATCCTCTCCAGGTTCCACGGCCACCTGCCAGCTCCACTCCGCCCCCACATCCTGCCCTTGACAAGTGAGCCCAATTAAACTGCCCTAGGGGACAGGACTTGCCTAGCCAGGCACCCAGGACCGCGCACCCACGAGGTCCTCTTCCTCTGCCGCTAATAACTAGAGCTAACACATAGCCAGCACGTGTCACACCCAGAGCTAGGTCTTCATTTCCTGCTTCCTACAACTTTTCAAGGCGATTTCCCCTACATTAGAGGAGGAAGCCTGGGTTCAGGGAGGTGGAGTCACTCGTTCAAGGTCACAGAGTTAATGTGTGCAGTATTGACAACTGGCTCTTAGTGATCTGCATGAGCAGCGGCGTGGATAATCTCCCCCTGCAGAGGTGCGGGCCTCATTTCTAACAGCTCTGAGTAGCCGGCAGGCCAGTGCATCTTCCTCAGTGCCGCTCTGCTGTGGCTGGTAGTCGGAGTGCAGTGCAGAAAAGGCCACTGCGAGGACGGAGCTGTGCCACGGATTCCCCACACAGTGATGCGCCAGACAGTGTCGCGGAGATGGGCAGAACCAGCCTGGGGGCCCCAGCCGCATCCCCAGCCCCTCATCCCGGCTATGAGCCGACTCTATCCCCTGAGCACCCATGTCAGCTCAGGCTTGTGTGGGATGGTGGGGGATGCCTGGTGTCCAATGAAAACCAAAGGACAGCTACCCAGGATTCCACTACAGCCTCGGACAAATCAGAGGGTAACTGAATGATCCCTGTGAGGTAGGCGACAGGGAGCGTCCTGAAACGGAACTGCCATGGGATAGATGGAGACAGGTGACTCCTCAAGCCTCTTGGTCAAGAACAAAAAAAGAGACTAGACTCTCAGACCTGTGAACTCACAAAACAGGAATCCCTAAGTCAGAGAAAGGCAGCAATGAGACAGAACCCCCAGGCCAGCGGTAGGGGAGGTCCTTGAACCCCCGAAGGCAGTTGCCTCACATTCTTCCCTGGGTCCCTCTTGCCTTCAGAATTGAATTCAAGTTCACCTCCCATACATTATCTATGTAACCTGCATAAATTTCTCATCCCTGTGCAATTAGAACAACACAGGTCCTTGGCCTTATAGGTCTGCTCTAGAGAAATGAACTGAGACCCCCAGGGGGTTTGCTCAGGAAAGAAGGGGTGGTCTTTTTTGCCTGATGATTAGGGATTTTCTACTTGTCCTTAAGGACCATACAGAGTCCGGTGGTGAACAAGCATATGTGCCTCAATGACTACGTTCAAGGACAGCAGCGATGCGCCCTAAAATAAAGGGAATTACTATGAATTGGGAGCACTGAGGACAGGGAGACATCAGTATGGAGGATGAGAGAGGCTGCATGGAAAGGTGGCATCTAAGCTGGGCCTGGGAAAACAGGATTCGTGCAGACATTCTACGTGGAAAGACTATTGGCGAAGGCAGGACAGTTCATGGAGCATCTGCAAGCCTGGGAGACGAGATGGGGTGGTGAAGGAGGTGGAAACAAGTGATGCTTTTCTGTGAGTTCAGGTACTAACGACAAATTCGTGGGGGCGGCGCCACGTTTCCGCAGCCACTATGTCTGGCACGAACATGGCTGGCGCTGACCGAGTGCTTATAATCATGGGGGTGTAATGCCGATGGCGATGGCGTGTGTAATGATGATGCTGACACTGCTTTATGGGACTCCAGCCACTGTCACCATGGGGCTGCGGCCCAGGGACTGGAGCCTGGGAAAATGGAGCACATTTCTAACTGGACTGCCCCTTCTCCCTCAATCTCTCTCCCTCTGACGCTGCGTCTCTTTTGGGAAGAAAGGTGGGGTGTTGCCCAGGTGACTGGGATTCCCTGCCTGGGGCGATAGACCCTGTCACCGGAGAGAAATTTCCTCTTCAACTTCCATCCAGCACAGTCCCACTGCTGCACACGGCAGGCTGTGCTGTGCTGGCGAGGCCATCCTGCCACTGCAGTGCTGGGGAAAAGGAAAATGCTCAGCATTAAATTTCATGTAAATCAGACTTTATTTGCTCCGGTGACAGGTTATTACCTTCTGCAGGAAATGAAGGGAAAAAACAGCTGCTGGTTGGGGACACGACTCCCCAAATGAGGATGTGTCCAGCAACAGCCCAGGGCAGCACGGGCAGGGTCAGAGCCTTGCCCCATCCTTCCTCCGTCCCCGAAGCCCCCACCAACCCGCTTCTCCACCAGCACCTGCGATCTCTCAAGTGGTTCATCTTTGCAGCGCTGTCGCCATAGCTAAGCATCTGTTTACACTGACTGCCCCCTAATCACATCCCACACAGCCCTCCTGCATCCTGGCACAGGCCCTCTCCCACCCAGAATGCTCCATACTCCTCTGTCCACCTTGCTAAACTCAATCTGTCCTTCCAGGCCCAACTCAAGTCCAAAACCTCCAAGAGTCTGCCTTCTCCACCCAAGCTGCGGCTCGCTCTTTCCTTTCAGTTGGGTTGTCCTTAACCTCTGTCCTATATGTAAGCTAGCCTGTCCCCACTGATGTCTACCAGCAACCAATGCGTTTATTGAGAATCTATGTGCTTACGGTGGTAGTTGGCTTCTGCTATGGAATCTATGGTGTGCCAGGCCCTGTGTTCGGCACTGTGGATGGATGCACCTGGTCACAGTCTGCCCTCAGCCAGCTCACAACCTGCTTGGGGAGCTAAGTTATGCACATGAAGAAGTCAATCATCTTCTTAAGTCCATAGTAGATGCTCAATAAATGTGTTGTTTCCTGATAAGAATGTATCAGTCAGGATAGGCTAGGTTATGCTAAAGCAACAAATGACTCCCAGATCTCAGTGGCTTAAAACAAAGTTTACTTCTTGTTCATGCTGCATGTCCATTGTGGACATGAACATTGCACGGAGGACTCACATTGGCAATGAGACAAAACTCTCTCCTGGAAGTGACACAGATCATCTCCAATTGCAACCCGCCAAACATAAGGGGGCCAGAAGGTGCAGCCCTACCATGTGTCCAGCAGGCAGAGAGCTAGACATACTCGGTGAAGACCACTAATAGCTCAGTTACTAAACTTCATTAGGCAGGTGCCATGTCTGTCTTGTCCACCTCCGAATCCCTAGTGGCTGGCACATAGTGACCATAAGCCCTTGGAGGGAGGCAGCTGCGCCTTCACGGCTTGGTAGCCCTTACACACAAGGGCAGTGTGGCTTAGGCACATCCCCTCTGCACCACCAGAGAGGCAGGAAAGGAGGGGCACCATTATCTGTTGGAACTGTTCTTTATGATTTGGTAAGCAGACACGTATGGTGTCTGAAGATTAGCGTGTGTGTAAATAACAGCTAACACTGGGAGGGAGGAAGACAGACAGTAGCTCCATATTTTATTGCTCGTATCTCCCACTAGTTGTTCATCAGCATCATGTTCGATGCAGTACTTGGTGGGGGGACGGAGGAGAAGACCTTGGGAGATGGGATGTGGCCTTCCTTTGGGCAGCCTGTCTGTCTCTCTCCTGTGTGTGGTTCAGACTCCCATCTTCTCTTCCCCTGGTCCTTTTTTCCTCTCCTCTCTTCTCCGTCTTCTCTCTGCAGTGATTGCCTGTCCCTTTCTCCACGTCAAAATGAAGTAGGAGAAGAGGATGAGGCCTGAGTGGGGAGTGTGAGAGCAGGACTGGGGCCGGCTCCAGATTGGCCAGCATTCAAGGCCACAGTCCTGGCTCAAGTGTCCTTGTCATTGTCACTGTTTTAGATACACTTGACCAGGTTTGGGAGCCCAGGCACAGGAAGTTGGGAGCAGAAATAATTCGAGATCCTCTGTCTACTCCATCACCCCTCACGTTCCTCTTCAAGGCCTGAGATGAAACATAACTAGGGTCAGATCCCTCAACTCACATCCAGGGACGGGCCCCCTTGGCCACCATCCCATAGCCAGGGAAGGGGAGGAAGGCTGGGTCTTCCATGGATTTTGCTGCAGCCCGTCTGGGCTTTTTACAGCCTCTCTGATTAAGGGCTGCCATTCAGAGAAGGCAGAGCTGGCCCAGCATCTCTGCTGCCTCCACAGCCTCCATCGCTGGAGGGCCGCCAGGCTCACCATCTGTACCCCGTGGCCAGGGGATGCATTGCCAGCTTCTGCATCAGCCCCCGCCCCAGCCTCTACCCCCGCCTGGGCTGGGAACCTGCCAGCGCCCCAGACTGCCTCACACAATTGGAGAAGCTTTGCCAGGTTTATGGCTGGTAATTTATGGCCTTCTTTAGCAACATCTATCACACTGCATCGTCGTTAATCCCAGAGTCTTTGCCCACTTTGCAGAAAATAGCTTGCAATTCCTTACAATGTAGCATTTGCTAACTCACCTGTCGGGCTGTTGGGCTGGGTGGGTGTGACAGGCCACTCTCCAGTACTTCTTTCTGTCTTACTTTGCTTGGGTGAGCCAGGCCTTCTCCCTCCAGAAACAGCAGTGAGGATCTTCATTACAGAGCCGCTGTCCTGCTCTTGCCTGTTGCTGCTGGACCTCCGTGCCTCCTGGAAAGGCAGTGGGGTGCTGCAAGAGGGTGGGTCCCCATCTCTAGTGAGGACAGAACCTTTCACGGAGCAGGTCCCGGACACCACACACTTATTCCCTCCTTGTTCAGTGTCGTGGAAGGAGGGGTAGAGTGTGGCCTGAGGGTGCATGTATGCACTTGTACACAAGTACATGGTGTGTGAAATACTTCTGTGCTTGACCCTGGCCTAGGCACTCTAATGAAAGGGTCTGTTAGGACATTGAAAACTGCCAACAAGGCAGACAAAATAATACGTAAATGCATTTGGCTCCTGGATGAATCACACTGTATTTTATAGCCAGCTCTCTTACCTTAAGCTATTCCAGCATTAAAATTAAGTCTCCTCTTAAGTCATGTGTGTCTGAAAGAGGCGGTAGCTTGGGAAATTGTAAATCATGGTGAGGAAGGACAGGTGGGTGAAAAGATTTGGACTGTGATCATAGGGTACCTTGAGTATATGTGGATGAATTTTTAAAAATGTTTTTTAATTCTGGCAAAAGATGGAGTCAGACCCATTAGAAGGGAAAACACTAAAACGACAAAAAGGTTAATTCAGGAATTGGGACGTGTGTGTGTGTGGTGTGTGTATAATTTATTATATATAACACATGTGTTATGTATATAATGTATTATATATAATATGTACCTGTTATATATTCCCCAAATTATTACCCCCCCCCCAAGTTTATTATTTTCCTATGTTTTCTAAATTTTCTACAATGAACATGCATGTTTGTACTTGGAATAACATGCACAGCACAAATGAAGGAAAATGCTCATTGTGCTGGACAGATTGATTGATGGGACGAACATCAAAGGTGTTCGACCCTCCCCTTATGCTCCAAGGACCAGGAGAATATCAGCAGACACCTATCTGTCCATCTCTTTTCTTCAGGCCTGTTCTCCCCTAAAGAACCAGGACCTCCCTGGTTTCCTGTTTGATCTTCTGACAGTCAGTATAAGAAGAAAGTCTCCCTTCCTGAAGAAAAAGACTTCCCAATGCAAATGTCCTATTCACTATGGTATCCTCAGTGCTCAGCTCAGGTTGCCCAGGAAATAGCTGTTGAAGGGATGAATGAATGAAGTCACAGGGGCTGCTTTTCATTTCGAACAAGCCAACAGGGGAGGTAGGTTCAGGCTGATGGCATTTTGCTGTCCCTGGGGTGCACACACCAGCATCCATGCTGTGGGCACCAGCCAGCGTGGAACTTGTTCTTGTCCAGTCGGGGTGCTTAAAGGCCATCCAGTTCCGACGGTGAGGGCATTTTTTGCACTAGGACCGCCCACATAGTAAGCTGTCCCACCCAACATGCAGCTCAGCTTGGAGCGTTTATTTGCCATTATCGTCCCTCTTCAGTGGAAGGTGAGACTGTTCCTGCGGGCTTTTGAGCAGACACGTGTCTGTCTCTTGGGCCTGTGTGTTGTGCTAGGGAGGACTTTGCTGGTGCATCTGGTACCCGAAGCTCTCTTCGTAACTTGGCATCTGAAGACACTCAAGTAGAGTGGTGTTGATGTTAGACTCTCTGATTTTAGTACTTGCTGAGTCTTTGCAGCCCATTCCCTTAGGGTGGTGGTCGGCAAACTGCGGCTCACGAGCCACATGCGGCTCTTTGGCCCCTTGAGTGTGTCTCTTCCACAAAATACCAACTTCTGCGCATGGGCCACGAAGTTTCAATCGCACTGTACATGTGCGCCCGCATGTGGTATTTTGTGGAAGAGCCACACTCGAGGGGCCAAAGAGCCACATGTGGCTCTCGAGCCGCAGCTTGCGATCACTGCTTAGGGTACAGTCAGTACAACAGAGAATATGATCATCAAATGCTCCCTCTGTCTGTCTGTTTCTCTCTCTCTTTCTCTCTCTCTCTCCCCCTCTCTCTCTCTCAAAATGGTAATGGAACACCTCCCTCCTTCGGTCTCTTTCTCCTCTGACCCCTACTGCAGTCAATCATCACTTTAATCTAGTGGTTCTCAACCTGTGGGTCGCGACCCCTTTGGCGATCAAAGGACCCTTTCACAGGGGTCGCCTAAGACCATCCTGCATATCAGGTATTTACATAATGATTTATAACAGTAGCAACATTATAGTTATGAAGTAGCAACGATAATAATTTTATGGTTGGGTCACAACATGAGGAACTATTTAAAGGGTCAGAAGGTTGAGAACCACTGCTTTAATCAGAGTTGGAGGGCTGAGGGGGATGGGAAAATTGTGCAAACAACCTAACCCTCAGTCAGAAATGAAGGTGAGTTTGAAAAGTTTATCCTGGGCCTCTGGAGACATTCCCGAAGATCACAGATCAGAAGTTTGGTCTTCTCTACACAAAAGGGTTAAGGCTGAGTCTAAGGGCAGTGGAGTGTGTGTGTGCAGATCTATATGAAATTTAGAAAAGGATTTCTAAGATTCCTATTTCTTAGTACTTGAAGAAGAGCCTTTTTATCCATCACTGAGTGTAAGGCAGGGGTGGGTAGGATGCATAAAGTCACAAATGGCACCCTTGCCATGGGCTAATCCCATCAACATGAGCTTATATCCTTTGCATATGGCTGAGCCTAAAGGGAGAGATGGGGTTGGTGCTAGGGCATGTGGGTGATAAGAGGAAGCTACAGACTTAACCCAGTGACCTTGGGAAAACCATCTCACCTTCCAGAGCCTGGCTGTCCATCTCCTGCAAACCTGCCTGCCCAATAAGAATAAAAAAAAGTGGGTGTTTGTGAAAGTGTTTTGCAAACTCTAAAGTTCTTCACAAATGCAAAACATGATTAGAGTAAGCGCATAATAAGTACTTGTTGAGTGACAATAAATGGAGCTTGGTCATGGTGTGCTATTAATTTTGATGACATATTGGTATCACAAGCAAGCATTTTATCGATTGAGGACAATTTTGTGAGTAGCAGTCAAAACAAAACTGCAAAAACCACACATTTTGTTGCTGAGTGATAGATGGCTTTATACTGTTTTTTCGTTTGTTTGTTTCATTTGTCTTTGTCTTGAAAACAGAGATCTGGTCATATACACAGCTGGCCCAGCACCAGCCGGGCACAATAGCTGACCTCAGTGAATGCTTGGGGCTTGAATCTCGGATTGTTCTTGGGCTGCTAGGAGCATGCACCTGCACGGGACAGCCATCTGCTGGTTGGACTTGAGGGCACTCTTGCAGACCTGCCTGCAGACCCCTTCGTTCCTCATGTTCAGCACAGTTTGCCTAGAATCAAATCAGAGAAAAATGCAATATCCACAGCAAGTGAAATTAAGCTGTTACCTTCTCCCCAACCTTTTGGGTGATGTTGCACCCTCTTCCAAGTGGCTGGCTGTGACTTCCCTCTTCCCCCCCTTTAAGAGCTGTGGTTTCTCTCTTTCCTTGGCAGTGGAGGGCCCTTCCTTGGCAGTCCCTGGCCAGGAAGTAGAAGAAAAGATACTGAGACTGGGAGAAAAAGGCTTTCACTTAAACACACACACACACACACACACACACACACACACACACCACAAAGGTGAACAGCCAGGCAAGAGAGTTGGGCCTTTAAAAGAAACATTTACTTAGTCCCCACATCAAAATGAAGGCAAGGCTTCCTTCTCCTCAGGGCTGTGTGGAGGAGAGTGAAATTGCTCTCCTTCCCTCTTTGACCTCCGTCAAGAGTCTCAAGTCCCCAAGAGTCTCAAGTCCCCTAGGCCAGGGTCACTCAGGCTCTGCCCTGAGCCCCCGCCCTGCACACTGCTCTTCTCCATACTGTGCCTTAAAGGAGGCACTGTGAACACTGTCCCCAGCAATTGATCCAGGACAGGAGGCAGAGAACTGGCTATACCAGATACCGGCTCCTACACCCAGATAGTGAAATTAAAGTCGAAGGGCCAACGGGAAGGGAGAGCCTGTAAGTGCCACCAGGAGGCAGAGATAAAGGGTATAAACAAGGCTGATGGATGGAGAGAGACAGAGGCCATTTCCAACCCGAGCACCTTTTGCGACACGAAGAAATCGTCTCTAGGGATGGAGCTATTGTTAAGAGAATGAATTGATTGCTGAGCAGTGCCCAACAAGCTTCTTCTGAGGACCCAAAGCTCTTGAAACAATTACATGAAACAGGTACAAACTAACTATTAACAAGGAAAAGAAAACCCAGAGGTCAGTCTTGTTTGTAAAGAGGAGCAGCAGCGATTCATCATCACACTTCACGTGGCTAAATAAATATTTAACCAAGCGAGGGCAAGAGGATGGCCCGGGAGCCTGCAGAGCAGTCCCTGAGAGGTGTCTGTGTCCAGCTCACTTCAGGAGCACTGAGTTTTGGGACCGCAGGGACTTGGCCTTGAAAGGACATGCCAGCTGCAGGTTCTTGAGTCGTGTTAAAGTTCACACAAGAACCTTGGGAGTTTTTTGGCAGGTTTGTTATTGCAAATATACCTGCTTACTTGTTATCATCCTTGATCTATGGGCATAAGGGCAACAGGAAAATTGAAATAAGGGGTAAGGAGATAACTGCATTTAAATCATTAATTTCTCCAGTCACTGTGTCTTTGATGATTTTCTTTTAGTGGTACCATAGGAATTATGGGACTGGAAGAAAGCCCACAAGAACATCCATCCCATTCCATTTAGAGAAAAGTACCAGCATCCTAGAATTATCAGCTGGGAGGGGCTTACAGATCCCTCGTTCCACCACCATTTAGAGCAGTCAGGTCCCAGGCGGGCAGAGCACAGGGGCCTGGGGCCCACACCCTGTGTCCCACAGCTGCGCCCCCTTCACCAGACCACACTTTCCACCCCTTAATAAGGCTTAGATGGAGGGGCTCTTGATGTGGCTTATGGCTCTCTCAGACCATGGACGCTCCGACCATCGTCTCCTCCTTGCTATGGTTCAGAGGTGCTGCCTCAACAGCCCAGGACCTGGCAGCTCTGAGGGAAGGCCCACGTTCCCTATACATAAACTACAGGAAGGGCTCTTGGTGGGGCGCCAGTCCCCCGTGACCTCGGAGGGCATGTTCTTGGCTGCGGGGACCGTGGTTACATTCCTCCAAGCACCCCAGCCAGCAGGGTCGCCATCGCTCGGCTGCTCACCTTTGTGGACCGTCCCAGCTCAGCACACCTTCCCCTCTCCAGCCCACACCTCCCAGTCTCTTCTTCCCTCTCAGGGGATTTCAGCCTACACATTGTCATAAACAAAATTACACACACAGCCAACCTCTGACAGGGGTGAGCTTTTACATTTTTCAAGCTGGTGCTTGAATAGAAAGAGTAGCCAGAGGTTTGCGATTGTAGGTGCCATGCAGACCTTCAAAGATCTTAGAAGAATGCAGCTTTGGCTGAGGGACATAGGACAGGAAACAAAAAGCTACATAATGGTTTCATGGGAAATAGGAGGAGACCGTTGCCTCAGATGACAGACCAGAAGTTGTGCCTTTCAAGCAGGCCCGTAGCTGCGAGTACGGTTTCCTGATGGGAAGAACCAGTAATGTCTTTTTTTGTGTTTTTATTTCCTAATGAATACTTGGCAGTGATAGACCACAGTGTCAGACTGGCTTTCTCCTAACAGACAAAGAAAATAGGCAGATGTGTGACATTTGTGACATTCAGGTGGGTGAAGGCTGACAGAGGAGTGGACCAGACTGCAGGTGCACTGTTGATCGGTCATGGGATGCTTCATCCACCTGCCATGTAGCCTTGTATCAGGCCACTGATGTGAGCTTTAATGTCACCCAGGGACCCCACAGGGACAGTAGGAGTCCATTCTGAAGAGCAGTGAGGAGTGGGAGCCAGAGGAAGAACCCCCCCCTTCAGCTGAATCCACTTCTTACTGAAGGTTTGCATATGGTTTGGGGATCTGTGACTCCAAGGTCTCACAGCAAATTCCCTCACTTGGGATCTATGCGGTGCCCATCTGAGGACCTACTGTGTGTCAGCACTGTTCTGTCAGCATGGCCTCTAATTGAAGCCACCCAAGCAACACTGTTGTTAGCACTCCTCCCTGCCGTCACTGCCCAGTCCCTTGTTGTTAACAAGTAACCAACTTGATTCATTTGGATTTTATCTCCTTTTTATTTTCTCTACTCACCCGTTTGGGGTTTCTATTAAACTCCATCGTAGGGTAAGAGGCTGGCTGCCAGGAGGGAGAGAAGGAAAATGCAAGCGCTGAGCTAATGAATTAATTGGGTTTTGATGTACTAAGAGTCCATAATGAACTCTCAATTATCCAGGGCTAGGTTCCCAACCTAATGTCATTGTCTTCGTTTTCTGGCTGCTCAGCTTGAGGCTGAGTAATTTGAAACTTGTATAAAACAAAAAGATTCTTGTGGAAATAAAATAACCAACCATGCTCTAATTTTCTTTTCTTTTAAAAGCCTTTTAAAGATTCTGCTTATCATCCATCCACTATTACAATGCAAGCTTTGTGAGGGCCAGGATCTAATTTATATTCACATCTTTCCTGCCCCCACCCCAACCCCACTCATCCATATCTTAGGAACATTTTTTTAATGTCAACAATTAGAATTCATTTTTAGTGGTTTCATAGCATGGCATGCTATACCATAAATTATTTAACTGCAATTATTGGGCTATTACATCATTTAAAAATTTTTTTAACGTCTCCACAAGTGCTTTGATGAGATGAGCATCCTTATAAATAACCTTGTGTACTTTCCTAATTGCTTTGTGAAGGTCAAGTCCTAGAAGGAAATGCTGGGTCAAAGTGGATGCATGTTTTATAGAATTTGGATACATGTTGCCAAACTATACTCCAGAAATATTGTGCCAACGGTGTATGAGAGGTGGCCCCATGTACCCTCTCTCTGTGGTTCCTGGGGGGAAATTCCCCAGCGTCAGATATCAGTGAGAAATTACTTCCTTATGTGAAGTTGCTCCCGGGAGATATCATTATTATTCAGTGCTTTCACCCTCAGCTACGGGTGTCTAAGTCCAAGCCCTTTCAAATCCAATGCTGTATATTTATAAAGGTCAATCTGTTGTTTCACCCTCCACTGGTTTGTCTGACCTCGCCTGTAGACTCGCCATTCCCACCTCTGGTGGGGGGATGGCGGGGGAGGAATGCGAAGGGTAAGACCAAGAAGACAAGAACTCCAAAAAGAAGCGACAGGTCCTCACTAGGTCTTAGAAAGGCAGAACTTCAGAAACAAAAGGGTCCTCCAGCCCCCAGGGTCCTCCTGTTTCCTCCTATTTGTAAAAAAGGAAAAGAAACAGAGACTTTTGTGATTCTCTTAAGATCCAGAATTCTCTCTGGGCAGAGGCATGGAAAACAATTGTTCTCAACATAGAAAAGTGATCTCAGCTCTTAGCCTTGGATGTTACATCATACTTCTGGCTTTATGACAGTCCCCTGGGTGTTCCTGCCTTCCAGACAGTCATGAGATTGAGATAAAGAGAAGACAGATTTTGAGACAAAGTTAGTGATGAGGGAAAGGGCAAAGGTGAAGGAGCAGGAAGATGGAAGGCTCAGAGCACAGGAGAGTGGGGGAGTCACCCCACTTTTGATCCTAATTCCCCTCCAAAAAAAGCCACCCCAAATAAACACTTAATCTGTTATGTTCCCTAAGTCTGTCCTTTAAACCTAACTGCATCCTTCACCTCCTCTTCTGTGGAAATTTTGTCACTAGGAGTATCTAGAATTACCATAAAAATGTGCAATAATACAAAATTATTTTTAAATATTGTAGACCTCCAGGTACCATTTGATATATTAATTATGTCATTTACAGATTAAGAGAATTAGTAAACAACCGCTACGCACGAGATTTTCTAAAGCTCTTGACATGACATTTCTCTCCTGCCAGCTGAATGCTAACAAGACAGCCTCTGGTGCCCAGGTTGCAGTCAGGGTTCACTTCTCAGCCGCCCTCCTCCCTGCAGTGGGAAGGTGAGCCATGAACAGGTAGACAGGGAAGGAGGGAGGGCAGAGGGCAGACATGGGTCCATTTCAAGCACCCTAAGCTGCTCAGTGCTGAAGAACTCAGGACCTTGGAGAGTTCTTTGACTTGTTGCTATTTACTGTCTCTTTGAGAACACATTGAATGGTCCTACTTGTGCTTTTGTTCATCTCTGTTTAAGTCAACAATTGGTTCTCTAGTTAGACAGGCTTACTGTGCCTCAGGCCTAAAGAATGAGGATTCAGTGCCCAGCAGCCTCTGATGTGACAGGGAAAAGCAGACAACCCCAGTTCCTTCAGGGGCTTTGTGAGCTTTGCAGAGGGTGATAGGAGCCTTCGACAGAAAGCCCTTGGCTAAAGCACTGGTCTGTAAGAGGCCTCTATCACCTAGCAGAGATGTCAGGGAAGACCCATTCACTCATAGCTGATCAGAAAATAACAGACTCCTTCCTGGGATGCGGCAGGGGAGTGCTCCTGTTGGCAGTGTTAGGCTTCGCGGCTCTTCTTTCTCATACGTTTGGATGACCGTGCCTTTTCCCAGCAGAAGCTTCGGCGTGGTTTTCTGCCAAAACCAAGCAGTGAATTTGGAACTTGAGCCAGAAGAGTTTAGTATATGTGTCAGCACTGTATAGAGCTTTGTACAGCTGCCCTCATTTAACTGATGTATGCTCTCTTCATTAGGGACTGGGGGCTCTCAAAGTGGGCTCAAAGGGAGAAACTGTGCTCTTGTCACTCCTTTTGTGCTTCAGGCTAATGTGTGGTGTGTCTTTTAATGTTCTTTGATGGGTTCCGAGGAGCTTTCAATAGTCAGACATTAGGTAGGAATAGAAGTAGTGACATGCAGGGGCTGCTAGTTTGCTAAGTGTTCATGGACTTCAGCCAGAAAACAGTACAAGTGATTTGTTGTGTCCCAAGGAATGTTTGGACCAATGTGAAAACTTGTTTAATCCTGTTGATGTACATCTGGGCCTTCTTGCTGGCTTTCCCCATTCTGTCTTTTTTTTTCCTGGTGTGCTCAGTCTAAGAGGAGCAGGTCCCACCCTTCTGTGAGTTCTATGAAAACACACTTTAAAGGAAGGAAAAGGAAAAAATTTTTAAAAATGAAGAAAAAGGAAGAGCCATGGTGGGTGTATCTGAGGGTCATGCCAGTGCCACGGGCTCTTTGCCAGGAAAGTTCTCAGACCCTGGGGAGCCATGCTCTCAGACAGCGCCCTGTTTGGCTGACTCTTGGGGACATGGCACTGATCCACTGTGCTTGCTGTTCCGCCTGTCCATTTGGTCAAACAACTGAGCCCACCCGTCTCTTCCTGGAACCTGGGGGGACACTTGATTGAATTCACCAACCTGCGTGGCTGTATTTTTTCTTACAGTCACAAACATGCCTCAGCTTGTCATCAGACATTTTACTTCGGTGTTTGGGTCTGGCAGAGAAAAAGCAATATTGCCTCTTCATGACAAGAGCTAAAAACTGGCATCTTTACATCACCAGCCAAATCCCCCTGCCCCTCGCCAGCCAGGCTGCACCAGGAGTAGGCAGCCTCCCCTGAGCCCAGGCAGCTTCCTCGGCCATGTGCTCAGCAGCCTCCCATCTCTTCTCTGCCGGCTCCACCAGGGACTTGTATTTCTGCAAGAATTCCTTGGGTGTGTTGTGTGTTCTCTCCTGCTTAGTCATTCAGCCATAACCTTTCCGTTTAGACTCCTGCCCTACTGATGGCTCAGCTGCCTAGTTCAATATTTTACATTTATCTCTATTGGATTCCAGTTGCCTCCTGTTACCAGAGGGACTTAAATTATCCAAGCCTCGCTCCACAGGCTCAGATCCCATGTCCAGGACAAATCTGTTTAGCACTTAGGGATCATTGGCTGTGTGGGGGGCTTAGGCATATAAATGTGTCCAAAGTAGGTATTTCTCAACAGTGGTGAAGGCAGCAGACTCGGGTGGGGAGCAGGGGAACCACTGAATTTATAAGATCTCAATCGGGTTTCTTCAGTGCTGGGCGGAAATAGATCAGAAACATTATTTGGAGAGTGAGAAAATAAATATAACAATATAGCCTTGTAGTAAAGGAGCAGCTAGCACATTGCAAGCGCCTACTAGATATGAACACCATTATGCACATAAAAATATAATGAAGCCTTTCCTTTAAAGGAGATTTATGGTATATTATGTCATTGCTGCCCTCCCACTGATGATGACGGGAAGAGGTATGATTTTTCTCGTATTTCAGGGTTGGAAGGTGTTCTGGAAGGGGAAAGAGGTGGTGTTACGCCAGGAGTGGTCCCCAGCTTAGCTGGTCTAATTCTCGTGCCAATGGATTGTGGCCACTGAAAAACTGAGAAAAGAGTCGCTCAGGGTGAGGGTCTCCAGAGGAAGGAACTCTAGACTGTCGCATTCTACAACCGAGCCACCATAGGATAAATCCCAGCTCAGATGTTGGAACATGCAGTTCCAGCCAGCTTCTGTCCCTACATGCTCTCCCAACATTTTGGAATCCAGACTTTATGGACTCTCAAAGGTCTGAATGCAGTGGTTTGTGGCTGCTATGGTTTCCCCATGTGGGATCCAGTAACGTACTATAACACCCTACAAAGCATAGGGCCTAAGAGCTCTGGAAGGCTGAAAAGTCACTTGAATTCACGAATCTATTAGAGGTGGACTCTGCACCCCGGTTCTTGTCTTTCTTATATAAAGGAATTCAAACAAGAGATAGTATCAAATGGCAGCAAAGTATGCAAGAGCTTATTTGCAAGAAAAAGAAATATACTCAGGTAGAGTTTGGGCGGGCAGCTTAGCTGGCTGAAGCTGAGTCAAGTGCACCACTTACTTGGGAGTTCAGGGGATTTATACCCCTAGGCTGACATACCCCTAGACAAGAAATAAGTCCCCCCTCTCTTATGTCTCAAAAATATATGTATCTCCTTAAGCTTAAAGGCTGCCCTACCTGGATACTGTGCTCTGCTATCAGTTAGACCACGTCTTAAAGGAGGTTTTAAGTCTCTCCTTTCCTCATTCTTGGGTCGGGTTTGCGAATTCTTGGTTACTTCCTGTTTGTCATGTCTCCCACATCTTCCCCTTGATCTTAGCCATCTATCCCAGCTCATGTCTGTATAGCTACCTACTCTACAAATCCATGGTACCCTCTGCCTCCCTGTGGGTGAAGAGACTTGAAGAGAAGAAAGAGAAACCAACCCTAGGAGGTCGTGCTGGCATGGGGGCAGATTTAGTTAAGGTGATGATGATGCTTCCTCCTGCTTGTCTGTTGGGCCCCCTCCTTCCTCTTTAGAAGTAGACAACCCTAGCATTGTCTAAGGAGAGACAAGGGAAATGTAGTGGTATCCTGAGGTACCAGTGTGACTGCCCAGAAAGCTCTTTGATTAACTCATGGATGAAAGAAGAAAGGAGGAACACACAACCAAGGACAAGCACAGAAGAATATCACAAGCCTGTAAGAATGGTGCCAGGAAGGCTAAAGCTCAGCATGAGCAGAGACTTCAGGAAAATGCCAGGGACAGCGCAGAGGCTTTTAGTAGCTGTGTGCAGAACTAACGGGGACAGGCTCCCTACTTGGGGAACTCGGTGCCAGGTTAAAGATGAGAAAAAGCAGGAGAACTACTCGAGTATTTTGTTTCTTTACCAAAAGGCAAGGTCTTTCAGCAGAAGAGAGTAGAATCAATACTGTTAAAATCGCCTTGGAACTCAAGCTGGATGCACAAAAAGTAAGTGGTTACCTGGAGGCTTTAAAAGTTTCCAGACCTGACATATTTCATACCAGAATTTTGAAGAAACCTTTGTAAATGTTCATAAAACCACAGGTTAGAGATGGCTGAGGGAAGAGACCAGAAGACTAGAAATGAGAAAAATATGGGGTTTCATAGGAAAAAAGTGGGTTCCAGACTGTACTGCCTGGTGAATTTGATACTGAGCACCATAGGAACTCTGAGATTAATTGCTATTCAAGTTGTCTATGGGATCTTAGAGGGAAGTAAAAATCACTAGAAGCTAGTAGATCTGTTGAGAACAGATATAATAAGTAGAATCCCATTTTCATTTTTGACCAGATTGCTAGATGTGTAAGTCAGCTGAGTACTCTAGGTATGGCAAGGTCCTTGTGGGTCAAATGGACAATTAAGGACTGAGTAATACTGTAGCTAGCATCATGCTAGTGGGCCAGCCATGCCCAGGCATTGGGTTCCATCAACATTGTGGGAATATCTTGTTGTATATTGATGGGTTTCTTTGGCTCTATTCTCTCTATTTTATTAAGGATTTAGCTGAAGATACAGAAAGCATACTTACTTTTTAACAATAAAGAATTTTAAAAAAGAAAGCATACTTACTAAATTTATGGGTGGAATAACAGAACCAGGATTCAAAATATCTCTGCTGAGATATGGAATGGCTAAAGCTAACAAGGTGAAACTCAATAGGGATAAAATTAAAGTCTTGCTCTTAGGCTTAGAAAAAAGCAGTGGTCCAGATATAGACTGAGGATACCTGGTTTAAGAGTAATTCATATAAAAATTCTTAGGGATTACTGCCTGACTAAAATATCAATATCAGATTATAGTGTATAAATCTTCTGAAACATTTCCTGTCCTCTCAGACCACTGGTAGAGGTATCCTGTCCAGGACAAAGGAGGCAACCATCTCATTGTCCTGGGGAAGTGTCCCTGACAAACAAAAAGTGCAGTGTGAGGCATCTCAAAACCTTGCTGTGAGAGTAACATGGCGGTGTCTGCTGGAGCTAAAGATACTTCGAGATACATAACCAAGACAATTTTTTGGTCCCATGCACAAAAAGACATATAAGATTGTTCTTGCTCTGGCGGTGCAGCTCCATAGTTAGAGCACCACCTGCACAATGAAGGGTCTCAGGTTTCATTCCCGGTCAAGGGCACATACCTGGGTTGCAGGTTGATCCCCCACCCTGGTCGGGACATGTGCATGAGGCAACCCATTGATGTGTCTCTCTCACATCAATGTTTATCTCTCTCTCCCATCCCTCTCTCCTTTCTCCTCTCAAAAAAATCAGTGAAAAAAATACCCTCAGTTGAGGATTAACAACAACAACAAAAGAAAAAGAATGTTCCTAGCAGCATTGATTGTGATGATTAAGAACAGAAATAACTGAAATGTCTACCAATAGGAGAATGTCTAAATAAAATATGATATATTCATAAATCTCACAAACAGAATTAAAATGGAAAAAGGAAGTTGAATAAGAACACCTACAGTATGAAAGCATTTTTTTCATTTTAAAATGTGTACTATAATTCTATTTACTGTTCAGTGATAAATATATATGAAGCGAAACAATAAACAAATCCAGGAGAGTGAGAACTACCAAGTCCCAGGTAGTGTCTACTCCTTGGTGGAAAGGGAGGGAGGGAGGGCACAATGTATTGGAAAAAACAAGACTTACTTCTATTCATTATGGTTCATTTTTAAGCTGAGTATTGGGTATACAGTTCTATGTTATCTTAATCTTTATAACAGTTTCTATGTTTAAAATATCCAAAATATACTTGTTTGGATCTTAAAAATTTTATCGAAGTGAAATTCATATAACATACAATTAGCCATTTTCATCTGAACAATTCAGTGGTATTTAGTACATTCATGACACTGAGCTCCCACCACCTTTATCAAATTCAAAAACATTTCCATCATTCCAAATAAACCTCTATGTCCATCAAGCACTTTATCCCCACTCACCATTGAAGAGTGTTTGGGGGTTTTGGTTTGGATAGTGAGAACTTTTTAAAACATAGTTTTAGAGCAGTTTTAGGTTCCAGCAGAACTGAGGAAGGTTCAGAGACTCCTGTACAACCTCTGCCTTCACACATGCACAGTCTCCCTCATCAGCATCCCCCACCAGCTGGTACCTTTGTTACAACTGATGAACCTACATTGGCACAGCCTTATCATCCAGAGTTGCAGAGTTTACCTTAGCGTTCACTCTTCTTGATGCTCATTCTATGGGTTTGGACAAATGTATAATGACATGTAGTCACCATTTTAGTACCACACAAGGTCATTTCACTGCCCTATAAAAGTCCTCTGTGCTCCACCTGTTCATTTCTCTCCATAATACCTTATTAAGGAGTGTGCTAAAATAAAACCACCCAAAATAAAACAACTCATAAGAAAGGAGAATAGGGGAATATATGATAACTTTCTTCAGTAGCCTAATAGAATTCCTGTGAGAAATAATTTAAATAAGGTATATTGATGGTAGCATAGTGAATAACACAGAAGTACTTGCATAATTATAAAATAAATATTAAAATTAAAGGAAGAACTATGAATAGGTAGAATGACTGTCTTATAAGACAGAGCATCGAGACAGTTTGGGTCAGATGGTGCTTGGTTATGTGGTACATTTAGAAAAGGAGAAAGGATCTGTGCTGGATCAGACTCGGTTCTGTATGAGGTGGCCCATCAGTCATTTGCCCAGTTACACACACTTCATCCTCCATGGAATCAGTTGTTTTGTGCTGTATGTGGCTAAGGCTGCCTACCCACCGATCCGGGTGTGTCCAGCTTGGGGCCACAGATCACTGGCCCTCTGGTGAGAAGGCAGAAAAGAATTGGAGAGTGAGGGGCTGAGGTGAAAGCCCCTGGATGGTGACCCCAGTAGCAGGGAGCCTCCCTTCAGAATGTGCCTGCATCTCATCTCATGCCATAAGGGGTGTGGGTTTTTTTTTATTCGAAGAAATATTTGCAACGTGGCCCAGAAACTCTAGTTACAGCTCTAGCTTGCCCCCAACTAGATACCAATATTATTTTCTATTTGCAATCTTTCTACCTCACTATTCTATTGTAATGTCCAGCAGTGGGACAGAGTGTCGAAGTCTATATATCTCACTTTGAACAGGGTCTAGAGAAGCTTCCAATTAATGCATAGCAGGTGCATGGGGAGCTGGCAGCATGGTGGCTGTGATGGAGTTAGTCATACAGCCTCAGGTTGCAAGGAACCTTCCGTGAAATCCTTCCATTCAAGGCTGGGAAATCAGGAATAAGTTGGCCCAGCTATTTCAGATTCTTCATGGTTTGATGCCTCTGGGCTTTGGGTAAGAGTAAATCAAGGAGACTTTTAAGCCCCTGGAAGATGAGAATCCTATTCATTAAATGGATAGAGTAGCTTAGAGTCCAGGTCAAATGGCCCTGACAACATTTCCCCCTCCAGCCAGCCCGTAGTGTGTTCCCTTGGGAGAGCTAGAATTTGCTTCTTGTGAGTGTCTCCATCTCTGACCAAAACCTGAGCAGGTGGCTTTTTCTGACCTTGGATGTCGGTGAGTCAGCACTAACGTGCCTATGAATCAGGCCAGTGTGGGCAAACCATGCTTTCACCCAACACTCTGGAATAGAGGGGAAGCACGAGTCACCAGCACCTTCCTAGAATACCTGGGAGTTCTTCCAGGCCTGCACTTGGACCTGGAGGCCTTATGGCACAGGAGAATGTGCTTTAAAAGAGTAACAGTTGTTGTCCCTCAGCTCTTCTCCTGACACCTGTAAGAACTTGACTGATCCAAATATATGGTATTCTCTCCCCCTGAAGATGCTCTAAGGGACAGAGAGGGGAACCCCTCCCCTGGGCCAGGCACTATGTGAGGTTCCCTCCAAAATGTCGTCTCCTTGATTCTACTGTGTACTCTCCTGTGTGACTCCTTTGAACCTGCAGCATCTCATGATGCTTAACACATCCTAAGAATTCAATAGTAGTTGCTTCATTAATAAGAGTTAAATTTATATATGGAGGAGGACGGAGCACTGGCTTGAGAATCAAGAGACCTGTGCTTTAGCCCTGCTGCTGATGACCTCGGGATGGACACTCTCAGACTCCGATTCTTTATCTATAAAACAAGAAGGTTGAATAGTCTGACCCCTAAGGACCAACTCTTAACTCCCAATGGTTTTATGATTTGACAAGCATGGGAATGGGAGAACCCAGGATTTCACAATGAAGGAAAGTAACCAGTACTAGTACAAAGAGAAGGACCCTGGCTCACCGACTCAGCCTCCCAAGATGTGGACATGCTCAAGGTGGAGGCTGGAGGCGGGCCTCAGCAGGGCCATGCCCACAACCTGAGCCGTCACACAATGCACAGCTCTCAGCAAGCACAGTTCAGCTTGAGGTGGCACAAAGTAACTAGCTATAGTAGAAATAATCACCAAATTGCCTGAAATAATTAGTTTCCAAACAAAAAACTCTATGCTAACTGTCAATTCCCTGAAACACACTCACATAATTACAAGAGATCTTTGCCTAAACTTTGATGAGCACCAGCCTCAAAATTTGCGCCTTTTTGTTAATCCCCCAGGATACATACAAGCATGTATTTGTGTGTGCAGGCACACTCCCAGAGTTTAGAGATGGGTACCGTCTCCAGAATGGAGGCTATAGCACCAAGACCTCTGTGCTGGGCCTGCAGCTTTAGGCAGGGTTCTGACTCCCCTCCCTGCTGAGTGAGAGCAAAAACTAAGGCAGAATGAACATTTGCAGCAGCGGGCCTTTGAAGAGTCTTGAAAATGCTGAGTCTCTGGGTGTTTGACCAGAGAGACCACATGCCCATCTCTAGCCATTGAGTTTGAGAAGGGAGGCGGCCTCTCCCAGCATCCTCCACCAGCACTCAGCTCACTGACATGGTTCACTCTGTGGGATGCCCAGGGTTTCAATGACACATTTCTTCTGCCCACAGAACCACAGTGTTTCCACAAGTGCATTTTGAATCCTGTTTATTTCAGAAATGGGTCACTATTCTTGAGTGTATGTGTGTGTGAGCACATGAGTGTGTATGTGTGCACAGATGTGTACTGTGTGTATGTGTGTGTGCATGAGTGTGTATGTGTGCACGAATGTGTACTCTGTGTGTGCATGAGCTTGTATGAGCATGTATGTGTGCATAAGGTTATGTTTGCACTAAGGTGCTAAAATTAAAATACAGTCAAGTCAGCTAACAGGGTTATTTTTAGCTTCACTTTATGTTATTGTTGTACTCTCTAAGTTGAAAATGCTGCAAAATTGAGGAGCTGCTCTCGTCTTAATTACCGCAGAAATATTGCTAATTAGAAACAAGGGAAGGAGTGTTAAGGATTTGCCTCAGAATCAAAGGCAGCATTATTTTCCAATGGATATTAAAAGACTTGCAAAGAGACTGAGATGATTTGATAGAGTTATGAAGTATGCTTGCGGCCCCAGCGGTAAAACAGCTGGAAGGGGAAATTAAATATCTGGGAGGAAAGTGTTCTCAGATGTTGGAATTATGCCTGCAGCTGTAACACTGGGTGCTGTGATCCTTTCTGCCTCAAGCAGGACATGGGATCAAGGGATCTCTGAGAAACATGAGGGTGGAAGAAGTGTTGGTGGCTGAAGCCAGACCCCTGCTCACCATGTAGCACTCGGCAGACATGAGCAGTGGACACTATGGCCAATATTTTGAATGCTGCCTCTTCTTTCTCTCTCTGCTCTCATCTCATTTTTTTGCTCACTATATTTTTAGCCTCAAACTGAGCGTGTGCTTGAGAAATAGATCAAAAGATTGAAAGACCAACAGGAGCCCATCTCTTGAGACCTATTTCACATGGCAAGACCCCTGTGTTTGTGGAAAACTAAACTTCCAGATGAGCACAGAGCTGAGGAGATAACAGGCGATGGGCTGGATGCCTCATGGTTTTGAGCATGTGGTCGCCGGGTCTAATTCAGACTCCAAGGATGGGACAAACTGCAGTGGTTAGGGTAAACCACAAAACCAGCACCGTGATCATGTTTTATCTGCTGACTCTCAGTGTTTCTAATGTTTTAGTTCCTGGAGCTGAGAATTAAGTTTGGAGGCATGAGGAATGGGTTGGGGATGAGATCCAAGCAGTCACAGGAGCAGTTCAGGCATGGGAAGGAAGAAGGAGGGAATGGTGGAGGGGACCTGGCATGGTAGAAAGACAAAACATAGAATGACTCACTGTCCCCAAATTAGGAGTCCCTAAATAGACATTGTATCAGAGATAGATAAATGACTCCAAAAATATGCCTTATCTCCTCTTGCTTTAGATTGATGGTTTTTTTTTTATTACTATTATTTTTTATTTATTTATTTTTAAATTTTTTTTATTAGATTTTTATTTTCAGATTACATTTGTTCCTCTTCCCCCCCCCATAACTCCCCTCCTTCCAGTTCCCGCCCCACCCTCCGCCCTCACTCCCCACCCACTGTCCTCATCCATAGGTGCACGATTTTTGTCCAGTCTCTTCCCGAATCTCCCATTCCCCTTCCCCCCCAAGAATAGTCAGTCCATTCCCTTTCTATGTCCCTGATTCATTATAATCACCAGTTCATTCTGTACATCAGATTATTTATTCACTTGATTCTTAGATTCACTTGTTGATAGATGCATGTTTGTTGTTCACAATTTGTATCTTTACCTTTTTCTTCTTCCTCTTCTTAAAGGATACCTTTCAGTATTTCGTATAATACTGGTTTAGTGGTGATGAACTCCTTTAGCTTTTCCTTGTCTGTGAAGCTCTTTATCTGACCTTCAGTTCTGAATGATAGCTTTGCTGGATAAAGTAATCTTGGTTGTAGGTTCTTGGTATTCAGCACTTTGAATATTTCTTGCCATTCCCTTCTGGCCTGCAAAGTTTCTGTTGAGAAATCAGCTGACAGTCGTATGGGTACTCCCTTGTAGGTAATTGAGTCTCTTTCTCTTGCTGCTTTTAAGATTCTCTCTTTGTCTTTTGCTCTTGGCATTTTAATGATGATGTGTCTTGGTGTGGTCCTCTTTGGATTCCTTTTGTTTGGGGTTCTCTGCGCTTCTTGGACCTGTAAGTCCATTTCTTTCACCAGGTGGGGGAAGTTTTCTGCCATTATTTCTTGAAATAGGTTTTCAATATCTTGCTGTCTTTCATCTTCTGGCACCCCTATTATTCTGATGTTGGTACGCTTGAAACTGTCCCAGAGGCTCCTTACACTATCTTCACACTTTCGGATTCTTTTTTCATTTTGCTTTTCCAGTTGGGTGTTTTTTGTCAAATCTTTGGTTTGATTCTTGTGCTCCTCTGGTCTGCTATTGGGTATAATATTCTTTATTTCAGTCCGTGTATGCTTACTTTCTAATTTCTTTATCGTAGCATCGAGGGTCTCATTAGTTTTCGTGAAGCTCTGCACAAGTTTATAGCAAGCCCTCAAAATTGCGATTCTTAGCTCCATATCCTCCATTTCTGTCATGTTTTTTTGTCTCCGCATCTTTTATGCTTTCTTGGTGCACCCCCTTGTGGTCTTTGTGCGCAGTCTTGTTCTAGCCAAGCCTTAATTGTTGTAGTTAACACTAGAGGGATTTGACCACCAGGCCAACTGGCTGTTGGAATCAGCTGAGCGGAAAACGTCTGTCTTCTGGGGAGGCACTAATCCAGCCTTTGCCTGAGGCGATCGGCAAATGGCTCTGCGCAGGGCCTGGGTGGGGCGGGCTCAACAGGGCGGGGGGAGGGAGCAGCTATGGCTGCTCTCAGTCCGTCTCCAGGGGCTCTGCCTCTCTGTCCCCACAACCGCTGCAAACCTCGGAGGGACCGTAGCCAGACAGTCCCGCTTCTCCCGTTTGAGTCTGGGTCCCTAGAGACTCGCCCGGATCTGTAGCCCAGAGTCTGAGACTCACTCCTGATTGAAAACGACAACCGCGCCCTCAGCCACCAGCCCGCTTTGCGCGCGCACCGCCGCACCACCATACCTTTAAATTTTCCACACTGCGCCTCCTCTGAGCCTCGTAATGCTGTTGTTTTTCCTTCTAGTTGAAGAGTCTCTCCTCAGCCAGCCTTCCTGTGGTTCTGGGTGATGTCCGTTCCGTCTTTCAGTTGTATTTTTAAAGTGGTTGTTCGAGGCAGCAAACTCCGGTGTTTACCTATGCCGCCATCTTGGTTTCTCCTCTAGATTGATGGTTTTGGTAGGTCCATAGCGCAGCAGTGGTTTGAAGGCTAGGCTGTGTGACCATGGATAAGTCACACAACCTCTCTGAATTCCAGTTCTCTTGTTTGTCTATTGTTCCTTGCTGTGACTCCCTCACAAGGTTGCTGCAAGGATCAAACAAGGTAATGTGTAGGCAATGGCTTTGTACATTGGACAGCACTATGCAAGGTAGACATGATTGTACTGTGTCTCAGCCCCAGAGAGGTGGGCTTTGCCATCCAGGACTCTGGGTTAGTGGAGAGAACCAGAAGGATATGCCCACATACAAAACATGACTTTCAAGCCATAGTAAAGTTATCAGAAACAATCCTTTTCCACCTTGCACCCCCACCATGGGGTAAGAGGGGAGCATTCTTGTTGTTAAGGTACTACTACGTAAATTAAAGGTAGTTTTCTATGGCCTCTTGATTCTAACACAGAGTTTAAAAAATCAAATAATACTTTAAGGCTCATCATGAAAAAAGCAATTTTCTGGCTCATCCCTTGCAACTCTGAGGGCTGTTGTTCAGGGGAAACTACTTTTAGCAATTTTTTTAGTATTTGCCTAAATATATTTAGATAATATATGTAGACTACTATTTCTTGGGGTTATTTTTTTTCTTTCAAGTTTTAGAAATTATATGTGGATTCACTCCTGATCAAAGTATGGATCTAACTCTCTTATAATCCTGGTTTCACATGCACCTACCTCACACGCACACAAACACACATGTAGTCCATCGCAATCATTGTTTAAATCAACATTTAGTATTTACGTTGTTTTGCCCTTGTAAATATTATCTGCAGTAAAGTTAGGTGGGGTACAATGATCACGATTAATCTTGTGAATAACTTCTTCGTTGTCCCTAGAGTTCAACTTTTCATCTGCAATTTTTCTTTGTGACTGATTGCAATTCTCAGCAAACTCTTTGGCAGATCCATAAAACATAAAACAGCCAGGCACATCAAGCAGCATGTCATTCCTGCATTTTCCTGGGAGGCACTCCTCCCAGAGGCTTCAGTCTTCCTGCCTGGTCAACTGGCAGCCTCTGGGTGTGCAGCCCACCCATCCTCATGCAGACTTCCCCCGTCTTCCTTCTGGGGGTGCCACCTGCACCCCAGTCTTCAGGGGCACCTGTATTTCTAGTTTCATGAATTCCAGATCAGAGCACTACCTTTTGGCCTCCCCTTCTGCAGGTATTTTTTTCTGCTCTTCTAAGCTGTTAACCTATGTCCACCGGCTTACCATCTTTCCAAATGTTGTTGCCACTCCTCTGCTGTAAGTGCTTCCTTTATGGATTTATATCTTTATTGCTTTCAGAGAGTGTATTAGTTTTCTGTTGCTGCATAACAAATTACCACAAATGTAGCAGCTTAAAATGTATTATCTCGCAGCTTTTGTGGGTCAGGAATCCAGCACGTGTTAGCTGGGTTCTTGGCTCAGGATCCCCTAAGGCTGAAAGAGTGATGTTGGGCATCAGCATCCTCACCTGGAAGCTTGACTAGGGAAGGACCCACTTTCACATGACTTCAGGTTGCTGGCGGAATTCATCTCCGTGCCATTGTCAGGCGGAGGTTCCCCAATGTCTTGCTGGCTATTGACCAGTCTCAGGTCCTTGATGTGTAGACTCTCCATGGAGACTCTCACTTGCATCAAATTCCTCTTATGCTTCAAATCTTCCTAACTTCTCTTTCTGCAATCAGACGAAACAAATCACAAAACGCCACAAAAAACAAAACACAAAAAAACTTAAAACAAGGGCTCATGCATTTAGGACAGGCTTGCCTGGATAATTTCCCTCCCTTAAGGTTGGCTGTGCCATATAGCCTCCCTAGTTACAGGAGTCAAATCTCACATTCGCAGGCCCAGGGATTACGCAGGGCAAGTACACCAGGGGGTGGGAGATCTTGGGGGCCATCTCGGAATGCTGCCTCCCATGGTGAGATTTTTAGGAGGGAGCAGAAATAACTATGTTTGTTTAACCAGAAGTTTCTCATGTTCTCGTTAACACATCGTCACTGTTATAGGGCATCTTAGTTAACATCAGTGCTCTAGGCATAACATCAAACTTGACCCCCAACTTTTCACATGTGAGTGGTGCTTTCTTTAGCTATTGCTTAGAAAGAATGAGCCTTCCTCCTCTCTCACCCAAATAAGTGAGCCTTATGTGCCTAAGAACCCAAAGCCGACCCGTAGTGGATTCCCACATTCCCCTGCAAAGCACAAGCCTATTAGGATGGAAGGGCCATCCTGGAGAGAGGTGCTGGTCTATTTTCAGTGGTCCAGACACAACCAGGTGAGGTCGCTGCGCCGGGCGTGGGCACGGATGTTTGTGCACCAGCACTCTGCAGCTGCATGAGGTTATTGCCAACGACAGACAGCACCTTGGCACAGGGACGTGGTGATTTTTTCTGGTTTGGCAGGTCCCAAAGGTAGTTGTTATATTCAGTGATGAATTACTAATTTCTATAAACCTTGACTGGAACCTGAAGGCGGGAGATAAATGGGAGTGGGGGGTGTTGCTCTGAGCATTCCAGCAGATAAATGGCCAGTCATGGCTAAAAGATGGTTCTACATTTTCTGAGTGTAATCAAGTGAGATGTAACCCATATTGTGTAGCTCATTAGCTTCATGTCTCTGAACCTTCCTGTCAGGTGCTCCCTCGTGCAGAGGCTCCCTGTCCACCTCACTTTTTATTATTATTTTTTAATCCTCACCCGAAGATATGTTTTTATTAATTTGAGAGAGAGAGGGGAAAGGAGAGAGACATAGAGAAACATCATCGATGTGAAAGAAGCATCAATCGGTTGCCTCCCACACCCATCCGGAGACTGAACCTGCAATCTGGGTATTGCCCTGACCTGGAATCAAACCCACAACCCGCAACCCTTCCGTACACAGGATGATACTTCAATCAGCTGAGCCACACTGGCCAGGGCTCCATCTCACTTTAATTTAGCTTCGAGTAAAGCTGGTGAGAGAGCCCCTAGCAGGTAACCAGCAGAAGGGAGGAAGAGGTCACACACATTTTGGTCTTAGACTAAAAGGGGGAAGAGAGAAAGCACGGAGGCAGGAATAGGGAGAAAGATCGACAAGGGGAAAATAGGCTGATTGCAGTATCTTTCTGATATGGATGCATTTCTTATTACAGCCAAGTGGGCATCAGCAAACCAATAAGATGTGCACAATATTTGGAAGAAATTCATAGAATTTCTTGCTGGTACTAGATGGGGTGGCAGCAGGATGTATCTTACTCTATACATTCAGCCTTCATTCTTAGCAAGGGTCTCCTGGCTTCCTTTTCAGAAAATCTACTCTATTCATTTTCCTGTGAAAGGAGGAGTAGAAAGACAGGTTCTGAGACTATAACTGAGGAGGATAGGAGACTCCTCCCTGCAGAAGGGCTTAGGGCCCCTGTGCGAAAGCTCCATGACTGTGCCTGCTTCATGGTCCACCTGGTCCACCATGAAGGTCAATGCTGAGAGCCTGGCTGTGGTCTCACCTGGGTGGGATTTCAGTGGCTTCCCACCAGGTCTGCCTCAGGTCTTTGCCCAACTAGATCCACCTTTCATGCAGTCTGAATCTCAAATCTTATCATGTCAGAGTCCCTACTTAAACACCCTTGGTGGACCTCAGTTCTCTGCAGAGTCAGGCCCAAGGCCCAATTTCATAGCAGGATGTTCGATGCTCTTTACAACAGTGTCATGCGTAGCTGCCACGCTTCCTACATTGGTGTGTGTTTTAACCCCACTAAATTGCACCTTTTGCCAGATTCACTGTGTCCTGGCCCACTTTGTACATGCTGTTCTTTCTGCCTGGAGCACTCTTCCTTTCCTTGTCTATGTATCAGAAGACTACTCATCAAGTACCAGCCCCCATTTCTCTTTCTCTGAAGTTCTTTCCTCACCACTGATTCCCACTTCATCTTTTCTACTTCAAGGCACACTGGGATCAGCAGAGATGGTTAGTGGTTAATTAAGGAGAAGTGAAGACTGTATAGGTTCAAGGTTGAAGGGAAGGGGTTGGCAGAGCTCTGGACTCAAAGAGGATGGCTGCAGTCTGGCACAGAATAAATTTAGGAACATGTGACTTCAACCTGATTCAGGTAGAAAGTGTCTGTGTGATTTGGAGGGCACTGGGGTAGGAGATGCTGGTATCAGAGATGCTCAAATGAGCTCTGAGGTCAGGACTTGGATAAGCAGGTTTGTAGGAGGCAAGCCAGCCTACCTGGGCAACAAAGGTCCCCTGCCACACATGTTGCTCTTCAACAGAGTCAAGGGCTGAGTTAGGAAGACAGAGTAAAGCACAAAGGAAGGAAGGGCGAGTGAGACAAGCCCTTTGCAGAGCAGTGCCAATAGTTTATGTCACTCTGCTCAGCAACATACCTTATCTGGGACACAATAAGCTCTGGCCAACTTGAGGCGAACCTTGGCCCGTGTGCCCACACTGCCACATTAGACATCACTTGCTTCCATGGGTATTCATATCTTTCCCTACAATAGAGGGAAGTCTGCAGACTTCCCAAGAGTTCATAGACATCCTCTCCAGTTCAGAGCATCCGCCACACACTGAGGTGACATGGGCGACCCGACAACTCACAACACATCCTGCAGACTCAAGAGTGATGAAAGGCCACTCACACTTTGAAATGCCTCCTGAAAGGCACGCCGAGCTTGGGTACTTAGATGTGTCACATCATTTTAAATTTCTCCAACTTTGAACGCTGAAAAGCAACCTGCCCTCATGGCCTGGCTGCCTTTAGTCCAGGCTGGAGGGGAGTTCCACGTGCCATTAGCCGCATCCTGATCTTCACAAAGAGACGGGGAAAGGGGGAGGCATCCTTAAGATATCAGATTGCTGGAGTCAGCTGCTCACTGGATGGCACCTGTGCTGGTGGATTCTGTCCCCCAGTGGCCCATATTTTCTTAGGATTTTGTAGGCATCACACTTAACCTCACCCCAAAGTCCCAGTGGCCTCTTATGTCTGTCCTCCCATTAGCCTGGGGCACCTTGGAAAGAGCTGCGTCTTCCCCCTGGGTCCCCCAGCCCAGCACAGAGCTTGGCTCATAGTGAGTGATAAAGGCACCTCAAAACTGAGCTTGGCTTCCTCCCATCCCCATCCTTTGATTCTTGAACTCCTCCTCCTCCGCCTTTTCATCTTTTCTCACTTCTCAATCCCAGGCGGACTAACAGAGGCTGAGGGGAGACTGTAGAAAACCAGGCTGGTACCCCAAATAGAAGGCTCAGTGCTCTTAATGTTCCAATTCCACTTTCCAAGAACCCAGAATTTTCTCTGGGTACTCCCTTTGTACTTCTGTGCCACATCCCTCCTTCATAAAGCATGTGACCCTCTCGGGCCCATCATCTTCCTATGCAGTGCCTATAGCACAAAATCTTTCTGTATCTCCATGAGGCACAATGTGGTATGATGGTTAAGGTCCTGCTATCTAGACCCAGATGACCTTAGTTTGAATCCTGGCTCTGCCATTAATTAGCTGGGTGAACCTGGATGAGTTCATCAAACCCTCTGTGCCTCAGTTTACTTACTTATGTAATGGAAGAGATAACAACAGTATCTATCTTACATAGTTGCTTTGGAGATTAAAATAATTCATGCAAAGCCATCCAGCTGTGTGGGCACTTAGTGAGCACTATTTTTGCTATTATTTTAATATTATGAGGAAATCAGAGATACAAATATTTTCAGGCATACAGGCTCAGTACTTACATCTTCAACATCCCTATTTTCTCCAAAGCTTTGTCCTTAATCTGCAGTTTCCAATCTCTTCTAAATAAAACTTGCCTCCTACTCTCTCTCTACCTTAAGCTGTTTCTCTCTCCTTCTTTTCTGTCAACATCATTAAATGAGTAATCTCCACTTACAATCTCCAACCCCTCACCTCCCATTCATGCCTCAATCCATAGCAATCCGGCTCAGCTCCCACCGTGCCACTAAATGCTTCTCACTAAAGGTGACCAACAACCTCCCTATTGCTGCATCTAATTGCCTCTCGGTCACTTCTGACCTTATTGACCACTCACTTTTTCTTAAGTGTTTCCTTCATTTCTGAGGCACTGTTCTTTTCTGGTTGTAATAGGCAACTTTTGCTATGTTACACTAAAGTATTAATCTCCAAATCTCAGTGGCTTATAATGAAGGTTTTCCATTATGCTCACGTTTTTAGTCAGGGTTAAAAGTATCTCTGCTCCTCATATGTTCTTCCTCTGGGGATCCAGGTTGATGAAACAGAGGACCTTCCAGTCCCTTCTAAGACTTTTGCTTGGGTGTTCATCACCTTTGCTCATGTTCCATTGGCCAAAGCACGTCACATGACACAAGCCAGACATCAAAAGATCAAAGAAGTCACACCTCTCACTTTCAATGAGCAGGGACATGGACATGCAATGATCTTTCAGGAAAGACAGCAGATATTAGGAAACAATAATACAACCTGGTTTTCTTTCCAATAGCTTGTTCCCAGCCTCTCACTGGATCATGTCCATCCACTCACTTTCTAAATGTCGATGCTCTCCTGAGGTGTCTCTGTAGGTAACTCAATCCATGCCCTTACCTTCAGCAAGTGCCTATGTCCTTGTGGACTTCCACATTTCTGGCACAGACCACCACTGGACATATTTAGTAGTCCCTTGAACTTAATATTTCCAAAATTCAACTCCTGTTCGTACCTTCCTATTCCTTCATTCTCCATCATGGTTAATGAAAATGTTGTTGACCCAAATGTCTAAGTCAGAAATGTGGAAGGCTTCATTGTTTCTCCCTCCTCATCCCATCCAACGAGTCAACTACCATCCATCCTACCCTTACGATAAATCTCTGTTCTCTTGCCCACTCTCTATTTACTCTGCTGTTACCTGAGTTGGGGCCCCTCCTAGTCCTTGCTTAAATATAGCAGTGCTTATGTAACTGGCCTGCTCTGTCATTCTTCACTTGAATCCATCTCTGCATTGCAGCAAAAGGTATCTGCCCCATTCTGATCTTTTCCTCTCTGATCTCCAAAGTGAGATCCACTCTACCCTAATCGTCTCTGCTTAGGAAACATCAAAGGCTCTCCCATCCACTTGCAGTAAAATTCATGCTCCTTATTATGCAATCAGGCTGCTCATAGCCAGGATCCTGCTGGTCTTTTCAGCACCCTGTCCTGCTACTCAGCGTCTGGACTGAACTTGTCAGCAGTGTCAAAATGTTTCTCATTTCCAGGTATTTACTCAAGCTATCCCCTCTGTCCAAATGCTCTTATTAATTTTGTTTGCTGAACTGCCACTGACCCTTGCAGATCCAGTCTTCACACCTTTCATAAGACCTTCCTCAGCCTTGCCCATTCCCTTGCCCCACTCTGTAACAGATAACAGCATCCTTTGTTGTAACATCAGTCTCATCACATTGCCACTCACGTCTTCCTCTTCTATGTAGATTAGGAGTTCCCAGAGCTGGGCCTGAATTCTTGTCATCTTTGAAATTGCTCAGGAATGAACTCAGTATATGCACATTAGATAGATACTCAGTAAATGTTTGTTGAGGGAATGAATAAGCAAACGAATGACATGTCCAGTCTGTGTCACATTAATACAATGGCCAACTTCTTCCACTTATTTTGGTTTTACTCTCTGACTGCTGGCTGGCCCTAGGACATGCAGTCTTCTTAAGTTGGAGGACTCATTTCTTGCCTTCATGTTAAAAGGGGTCCCTCTCGCAGCGCCCCCCGCCCACCGCCCCCAGCAGGAATCTGACAATTCTAGGCATGTAGGATTCCTTAGCGAACTTCCCTTTCCCAGAGCCTGTCTCTCCTCTGTAGCTGCACTCCTGCCCTCCAGCTTTTTTAAAAATATATTTTTTTTTATTGATTTCAGAGAGGAGAGGAGAGGAGAGGGAGAGAGAGAAACATCAATGATGGGAGAGAATCATTGTTCGGCTGCCTCCTGCACACCCGCCCCACGGGATCAAGCCCGTAACCCAGGCATGTGCCCTGACCTGGAATCAAACCGTGATCTCCTGGTTCATAGGTCAGTGCTCAACCACTGAGCATGCCCTCCAGCTTTTATAACAGGCCCCCACTGGCCAGCTTAGCCACTCCTTAGACTCTCCCTTGGCCCCTTCTAAACCTGGGTTACGTCATCACTCTTGCTGCCTCCAGTTTGCTCACTGTCTCCTTTTCTTTCCATCTCTGCCAGGACTGGCCATGTACTTTTGCAGGGCCCAGTGCAAAAGGAAAATGCATGGCCCTTTGTGCAAATATTTTTAAGAATTTCAAGATGGCAACTGCATAGCAGGAAGCCAAGCACAAGCAAGGGTCCCTTCTGAGCACAAGGACCTGTGTGACTGAGCACGTTGTCATACCCATGCAGTTGGCCCTCAGCTCTGCCTCCCAGTTCCAGGCTGAAGCCACATGCAGAAGATCAAACTGGGGATATATCAACTCTTTAGAATAATGAGTTAGCAAGGGTGAAGAGAGGGCACGTTTTGCCTGCATGAGGGCAAAAAAGCATTGGAGTGAATTTGGTGGAATAAGTTAAATCTGAATAAGTTCTTTAATTAATGCAGCTAGAAAAAGGAAATTTAAAAAACTGTGTGTGTGTGTATTATATATAGGATTAATATGTATCATTGTTTCGTAAGTAGAGGTTTGGACCACTGCCATGTAGAAATTATTTTAAAAGTAAGAATAAGCTTTCTCATTACAAGTATTTTGTAAGTATGGAGAATTTGCTTGTCATTGTTTGCATCAAATGAGGAGATGTAGGGTGATGGTAATTCCGTGGCCCGGGGGTGTGGGAGCAGAATGCCTTTATCCTCCACTAGCACCCTGCCAGATGGCAGAAGGACAGGCGACTGGCCTAGCCAGCAGAATTTGAGAGCTTATTCATTGACTCATTCATTTATTCAACTAAACATTTATTTATTAACCCATTTCATACCAGTGACTCAGATTCAGAGGTGTCCTCAGAGTAAGGGCAGTGAGAGTTCATATGGGAGGCTGACCCCCAGAGCCGGAGATGGACTAAGTGTATCTAATCCCACACAGTGCCCCCTTCTGAGCCCACTGCAAACTGACAGTGAGATGCCAGCAGGGATGGGGCAAGGGCCCTGGTGGAGAGGCAGGGCTGAGAAAGGGAGTGCCTGGGTTGGGTGTTGAAGGAATTCTTGACCTCTTTTTGTCTTTCTGTTTTCCCTTCCTCCAGCCTAACATTAATTCGTGCAGTTGAGGGAGGCTCTTGGCTCCTGAGATTTGCCTCAAGCTGAGTACCACCGGGCTGCTGCCAGTTGTCACAGTCTTGCTCTAATGCTGGGAGATACTTGCAGCAAGCCTTGCATTTCTACTGTATCTTCCAGTTTACAACCATCATCTCGTTTTGATTCCCACAGTAGTGTGTTTTGCTAAATATTAGGTTGAACCATATGAAATTGCCACTTCTGTAGGTCAAATATAGTCAAATATTGGTAATTTAAAATGTTTCAGTCTAATACTGAGAATCCCCATTATTATTTTCTCAGTGACAGAGATGAGAATTTAGAGAGGTTTTAGCAGTTTCACAGAACCAGGCATGGGGTTTGGACCCCAAGCTGTACTTGAACTCAGATTCATGCTGTTTCTGATGTGTGGTGTCCCTTTGATGTAAATGGTAAGTCAACCTCATGCAGACACACTCAGGTTGGGGGTCTCATGTTAATGTGCTTTAAACTCTCCCTTTTCCCCCAGTCCTAGATTCAGTAATGGCTCTTTGTACATACTCATTCATTTTTAATCAGTTGACTGTAATGATTTGTTACAAATGATCTTTAATTCTCAGCTGCGGTTAATCAGAACTGAAAGGCACTTTTCCTGTTATTTTATTTGGATAGGACTCTTAGTGAAATACTCTCCTGCCATTCCTTAATCACTTGTTTGTTTTCCCTCTGCACACAGTTGCCAGCAGCATGCAGCACTATTTAATGTGAGCGTTTTTCCTTTACTTAGTAGACTCCAAGCCTAGCCTTAGGTGCAGGGAGCTGAAGGTCTGCGCTGTGGTATGATGCTGACACTCTTCCATTGGCAGCACAAAGTAGGATGCTGAGGATATGCCAACCTATATATGGGCAATTGCAACACAACTTGGCAAGATTATTATGAGAGTGCATGGTGGAGGGGAGAAGAGGTAGGGGGAAGGCACCTAACCCTCCTGGGAGAGTCAGGAAGTCTTCCTGGAGGAGGTGACTCCTGGAGGATAAATCTCAATCATGTAGATGTTTCTAGGCAGATACAACAGCAGATAGTGAGAGTGTGGGGGTTGGAAATATGCAAGGAGTTGGCATGCAGAGATGAGGCAGGGGAGGGTGGCAGAGAGAGAGTGGGGATCAGGGAGAGAAGGGGAACCAGATCATAGAGTCCTTGGACACATCTTAAACCTTGAGAGGTTTAAGAAGGGAAATAACCTGAGCAGATTTACTTAAGAAAAAATCTTCTGGGAGCAGCGTGGAGAATGGATTAGAAGAGGGCTGAGAATAGAGGCAGGAAGCCCCATGGAGGAAGAGGTGAAATAGGCAAGATATGCTAGGGCCCCAGTGATGGGCCCCACTGATGGGACAAGTGGGCAGATTAGAAGTGAAGGTGGGGTTGGGAAAGAGGAAAGGTGCCGAAGGTGAAGTTCTAGTTTCCCTCTTTCAGGCCTGGGCTGGGGCTCTTGTTTGCTGTCCAAGAGACCAAACCCTTGAGCTGCAGGCCAGGGTTACCTGCAGGCAGGAGGGGCTGCCACTGCAGACACTGCTTAGTGTGATCTCCCAGTGATCCTGACCAATGAAAGGAAATTGAAAATCTTTCCTTTCCCTTCACCACCCCTGTTTGGGATTTCTGGTGCTGCTGGGAGTCAGGCCCTGGAACTGAGTGGTTCTGGATGGTTACCTTTCAGATGCATTTTGTCTGGAAATGTGATCAACAATGCCTCAGAGAGAAACACTGTTTGGCTGCAGGAGAGGGGAAGCCCACCTGAGATTTCTCCCACAGCCCGTCTATGGCAGGACCCACAGCTTCAGAGTGCAGGGAGGTCACGTGGAGCCTCCGTTTTCAGGGTGGCACTTGTCAGTGTGGGGAGAGGAAGGACTGGATGATGAGGGAATTGCCATGGCAATAAATGTGGTCTGACTACAAAAGCCAAAAACAAAAACCAAACCCAGTACCAGCTCCCTTCCACTCCATATTCCAGGCCCACTTACCAACTAGAGCCTCCTTTGCTGACTTCCTGTCAAAGCACACAAAGTGTGATGTACGTTAATTTGTCTGCTTTATCTCTGTTGTTTTTTCATGGCTTTGCCATACTTTCTTTATCCTTTTATGTCCTCTATGGCAGTCCTTAAATCCTCTTCTCCCTTGGTGACCTAGACCAATAGCTGATGATGCTAGTTTATGCTATAGTGTGAGTGACTTGTGCATTGGCTTAAAATGCAAACATCTCTGGGAAGGGCAAATAGTAAGACAAAGGCATGAATCTATTGGTAGAAACGTGAGTTTCAGAAACAGGAACTTGTCAGGTTTTGTGAAGACCTTCCAGTCATAGCGCATAAGCAACTGCCTGGCCTAAGGATGGGCCGCCTTGGTTCTAGCACATTCTGAGGAGGAACTGGGAGATTTCTGTAGACTTCAATCATGCAAGAGGGTCTGTGCTCCTCTTCGATCTCACTCTGAGATTCGGGAGCTACCAGGCCTCTGCACAATTGGTTCTCTGTTTCTGGAAAGGGAGGCTCTTTCTCATTTCTGGCTTTGGTGCTTCCGTCTTCCCCGGATTCCACTCCGATATGAGCCTTCTTGGACTCCATGCTTGGGCTTCCAGGATGCTTTGCTCACTCTCACCCTTCCATTACACTCTTGGCCACAGGAGCCATATGGAACTCTCTCTGTATACACACGACTGAGTCTTCCCTGTGGACTGTGAGCTTCTTTTCAAGGGCAGGAGCCATTTCTTACTCAGTACCTTTTAGTTCCAGCGAATAATAAGTGATCAGTAAATACTTTTTCTTTTCCTCCTTCCCTTTGCTTTCTTTTCCTGGCTAGTGGTGAAGTCAGATGACTGCAGTGTGGGAGGCTGAGTGGGTTTGTTTGGGAGCATCCCTCCAGCATTTCTCAAGGCTATACTGCTCTCTTCATCAGGCCCTCCCGGGGAGACTGATGACAAAGTCACTGTATCTCCAAGAATCTCAGTGTCGGTTCAAATATAGATGTAAGGGGGAGATGTTGATAGCATGGTTTCCTCTTAGCCCATGTCTATGGTTTTGTTCTGAAAACCCACCACTGGGGGGACTGGCCAGCTTTGACAGGGTGAAATCTGAGGGTTTGAGGAGGCTCCCAAGACTCTGCATCAGGTTCTTGAATATAAACCCAACTAAGATCTTTTTGGCCTCAATTATGGCTTTTCTCGCTAAGGAGAGCACATGTCTTAGGACAGGAAATTACCCTGGTGATCAATGTCTAGCAAATGCAATTAGGGCCCAGCTAAGTGCTCTTCGAGGGGTGCCCTTCCAGTGTGGCGGTCCATGTTTGGTGGTCACTTAACAACCGTGTACCTGAGACCTCCTGGTAATGAAGCATTTGTCTCTGTCAGGCTTTGGCCACTAGAACTTTTGGCTCCCTTTAGATGCAGACAGACTGCAGGCCAAGAGGTAGGAATGGAAAGTGGAGCAGGGAAGAGGCAGAGGCTGGGAGGGCTTCTCCAGAATAAGAAAAGCCAGGTGGGCTAAGGACACGCCATGGCTCCCACAGTGAGGCTATAACAAGAGTTAGTGGACTTGCGGGAGGGGAGGGGAGGGTGCCTTCCATGGCTGAAAAATATCAAGTGTTTGGAATATCAGTTCCTTCATTTCACTACCTTGGGGGCTTTAGACAGACAAGTGAAGAAAAATGGCCTCGATACTGCTCTTGAGGTATTTGTTCTGTTGTTGGGAAGGTCAAGAACACCCTATCAACTTCCAGACCACAAACTCCCATCTGGCTCAGCCACACACAAACACATGAGGTAGCACATTCAATACTGACTCATCTGTGGAGATAAGGGGAGGCCAAGGGAGGCCAGCCATCTGCATCCTGCCTGCCTGAGCTCTTAATCAGCTCTGCCACTTAGATGCAGAATGACCTTGAGCAGATTACTAACGTCTTGATGTCTCAATTTCCTGACTGTAGAATGGGGGCAGTAGCAATACTTCCCTCTCAGGCTTTTAAGGGGCTCCAGTAGGGCAATGTACAGAAAGCCCAGGGCCTGGATCACTGTGGTGTCAACACAGGTCGGTTCCTTCCTCCCCTCCAGGGCTAATTCACCCTTTTAATGCTCTGGATCCCCACCCATTTGGAAGCCTAGTGATGCATATGAGACCCTTCTCAGAATATGGTAATGGTTTAAATGGGTAAGATAAAATATATAGGATTGCAGAGAAAACTGCATTTTTATTGAAATGCAGTTATCAAAATACTAAAAAACCCCACAAATTTGCTATATAGTAATATATAGGCTTCTTTATTAACGTAGTAAATAACAAGATCTGCTGGCGGGTCTAATAACTACCGTAATTTTGAAATAGTAATAAGCTTAAACAATATTTCAACATATCTGCACCAACTGTAATGAGATATAAAAATATCTGTGATTTCTATTGGTGACAAAATTACAGTTATAGCTAATGCTACTGTGACTTGTTGCCCATGTTCAAAATGAGAGGAATTGCTAAATTTTGGTTAGAGCTTGGGGAAAATAAAGATGGAATTTTTTTCCCATCTAAGTGCATGGGCTCTCTGTGGACCCCAGGCTAAGGACCATGGCAATAAGACTTTGTAACATAAGTGATGCCATACTTACTAAATTGTTAAAATAACATTTATTTTCTCATTACTAAAGCCAAATACAAACATAACAGAAAAATTAAGAAATATAGATGAAGTGGAAAAAGACAAAGGGAATAAAAACATGCCCCAGAGGAAACCACTGCTAACACTTGGTGTAGCAGTTTGCCTTTTAAGACATGGAGCGCATTGCTAATCATTATTTGTGCACCGAATCGGCTCGAACTAGGGTTGTAGATTGTGGTTTCACCCACAAGGTTGTCGAGGCACAGGGGATGCTTAGTAAGGAACCAACTCAAAGCACCAGGAATGTAGGCTGGAAAAAACTACACAGCGCCCAGTGATCGAAAAGGTGATCCTGCCCTTTACAGCACAGCCACCCACGGGCAGGGCGAAGGAAGCATCAGAGCAAGGCAGTATTTCATCTTTTCTTACGGCTCAGTAGTGCTCCACTGTGTATATGTACCACTTCTTCTTTATCCAGTCCTCTATCCAGGGACACTTCAGTTGTCTCCATGCGTTGGCCACCATGAATAATGCTGCAGTGAACATAGGGGTGCCTATCTCTGTTTGTGAATAAATGTTGTCAAATTGTTCAGGTAGGTACCCAGCAGCAGGGTTGCTGGGTCATGTGGGTACTCTAGTCTTGATTTTTTGAGGCACCTGCACACTGTTTTCCATAGTGGCTGTACCAGTTCACGTTCCCTCCCACTTGTGGCAACATGGATGGTTCTGGAGAATATCATGCTAAGCGAAACAAGTCATACAGAAAAAGTTAAGAACCGTATGATTTCACTCATATGTGGCATATAAAACTAAAAGCAACAAGTGAACAGACAAGAAAAACAACAAACAGAAACTCATAGACACAAACAATAGTCTGGTGTTTACCAAAGGGTGTGGGGGTAGTAAAGGGTAAGAGGTTCAAATATAAGGGGATGGAAGAAGATTTGACTTTGGGTGGAGGGCACACAATGCAATATACAGATGATGCATCATAGAAATGTCTACTTGAAATCTATATAGTCTTATTAAACAATGTCACCCCAATGCATTTAATTTTTAAAAAGCTATTAAATTAAGGCAAGAAAAAAAAAATAGAGCTAGGGTGCCCAACAGCGCAGCGGACATGCTGGAATCTTCCAGCCCTACCACTAACCTCAGATCTCTTGTTAGACCTGATGAATTATCTCTAGTTGGAATCATGAGTTGTGATTAATGGAAGTTATCCAGTTGATGAGGGATACCAACTGACTCTACTCCAAATCTACCAGGTGTTCAGATCAGATCCCTGACACTTATAGGCATATAACCCATCCTATATAATAAAAGCCAAAGATGCTAAGTTCCCAGTTGTCTAGTTGTCCATTCAACCAATTAAACCATAATATGCTAATGATATGCTAAGGCTGCTCAACTGCTCACTATGATGTGCACTGACCACCAGGAGGCAGACAGTCGACCAGTCGCTATGATGTTCACTGACCACCAGGAGACAGATGCTCCGACTGGTAGGTTACCTTGCTGCTGGGGTCTGGCTAATCAGAACTGAGCAAGATGGGCCAGACATGCCCTGGAGCCCTCTGCAATCCCTCCCCAGCTGGCCAACCTCCCGTGTCCCTCCCCGGCCCCAATTGTGCACCGGTGGGGTCCCTTGATCTAGCCTGCGCCCTCTTGAAATCCAGAACCCCTTGGGGGATGTTGGAGAGCTGTTTTTGGCCTGATCCCACAGGCCAGGCCTCTAGTTTAGAAATAATGATAATGCAGTAGCACTGAATCTAGTACGTGTAATTCAATTATAGAAACACACAGGTCTGGCTGGAACAGAAACCTTATGCCTCCCACATGATCCCCTGTGGGGACACTGTCTCTGGGGTGACATATGTTCAACTGCCCCAAGTTAGCCCTAGAAGAATGGCTTGTCTAGTCTCTGTTAAATGATGCCTCTGTTAAATGATGCCACCATGTGTGACTTCAGAACACAAAGGAGGCCAGGCCCTAGCTTACTTTGCCTAAAACTAACTCCCCTCTCCCCCTGGAGAACTCCATCCCATGAGCCCTCTAAGCAGTGGCCAGTTTCTGGGCCCCCTACTTGCCATCCCTCCTGTGTGCACATGAAGTTGTGAAGTCAACATCACTAAGTTAGGGTCCTTCTGCAGCTCCTGGTTAGAACTTCTGGGATATGGAGCCAACAGCACTGTAGCATCGTCAGAAAGCACCTCCCTTCTCTCCTCCAGCTCAGACCTTAGAGCACAGTTCTCTTCTGGCCTTCACACACAACTTTCTTTGATGGTGAGGAGAAGGGTGTTAATGAAATGCTGCCTGCCTCGTTGGCATAGTTGTCAACTGTGATTGTGTGCGTTTTTGGAGGGACTCCACTTCTTCTGAGCCTAAAGAATAGAGCAAAAGGTAACAGGCCAGCCGAGTGCCTGAGTGCAAGGCATCACCAGGTTTCAAAGTGCTTTCAATAAAACAGTATGGAAAGGGTGCATGCTCATTTTGGTTCCCCATTGGGTCACTCAGTTAAACCTGAGGTTCTGGGAAAACTTGTTCTACCCTGACCATATTTTCTATTAGTAATAATGATGAAAGATAATTAGCCTGTCAGACACCTGCACTTCCACTTAATTAATTGCTAATTAAGATATGAGAGTACCACAGTGTCTCTCACATGTCCTGACTTTATTACACATCAGCAAATCTTTCACAGGGGAAAAAAGACACAAAACATAAACTGCCAAGGCTGAGCCCCTTGTTTGGCTTGGAAACCAGGGGAGAAAAACTGACTCTTGGTTAGAGTCCTTAAACCACACCACTCAGGTGACGGAATTTGGAGGAAAGTTTTGAGCTCCTATCTTCTCCATGCACTGAGTTAAAGCCTTTTACATCTAATTTCTAAGTTAATCCTCATTGCAGTCCTAGAAGGAAACGTCATTGTTCCCACTTTACAGATTAGAAAAGGAATTAAGTACATATCTGTTCCAAAAGTGTATGGCTGGTAAGAGCTAGAATTTGAACCAAATTCCATGTGCTTCCATGTGTTGTTCCATAGAGATACAAGAAACAGAAATGCTTTCTTCCAGGTCTTTATCATTATTGATGAAGTAAAAAAGCATTTGTGTTAGCTAGCATTCAAGATGATCCCCAATTAATTTTTGCTTTCTAGTATTTATACCCTTGTGTTGTCTTTTCCCTCTTTAAATAGGTCCAATCTGTGTAACCAATAGTATGTTACAGAAATGATGGTAAGGAAGGTCATACAAGACATTGTAGCTCCCACCTGACTCCCTCTGATTGCTCATCCTGGGGGAAGCCAGCCATCTTGGGAGGACACTCAAGCAGCCCTGGAGAGGCCTATATGGGTGGCCTCTTGCAACACCCAGCAGGATGTAAATGAGCTACCTTGGAATCAAATTTTCAGATGACAGTAGCCCTTGTCAACATCTTAGCTGAAATTTCATGAGAGACCTTGAGCCAGAACCACCCAGATAATCCACTTCTAAGTTATTGACCCACAGAAACCATGCAATAATAATTTTTACTGTTCTAACCTATTGAGTTTGGAGGTAAGTGGTTATGCAGCAGCAGATAATTGAACATTCATGAACTTTCCACATCTTGCTGGTTTGAAACATCTTGCCAATACCAGTTGGTCAGAGAAATCCTTTTAAGAAACATTCAAACATGTGTGCCTGCAAGTAGAAGCCCCAAACTATAGTCATTCAAGGTCTCTTCGGGTAGGAGAGCTTGTGAGTTTAGGAGATGGATATCAGTGAGATCACTAATAGTTGTCTCAGTTCCCCATTTTCTCATTAAGATGAGTAGGTACAATTTGATAGCCATTCAAAATCTGATACATTTTCAGCAACTAACTGCTGTGAGAATTAATATATATATATATATATATATAATGCTTTTGTATATTGGGTAGTTTGTATAGAGAGCTGATCAATACCCTTACAATCACATGGCTATTACTGGAACATGACTAGCGATTTGCAGAAAACAAACCTAATCCAACCAAGTACCAAGGTGTATACAGACTATCAAAATGAACTGCGCCGTGAAGTCGGAAACCTCTGCAGGTTTCGGTTGCTGTGTCTCACCTGGCTCACCAGGGTCTTTCTTCTGCCTGTGATTCACTGAGGCCAAAGGGGAAAAACACAGGGTTTTGGAGAAAATCTGTGCTTGGAGTCAGCAGGGCCTCCTGGGCTGCACCCTGGGATGCCCAGATCCACGGATCCTGCCTGGGCCATCAGGGGCAGGGGCCCCATGTGAAAAAGTCCAAGCCCAGCCCCTTGGTGTCCTGAACACACATGCAGTAGAAGAGGGATCAACATTGGTTGAGGAAAGAAAATATGCTCATTTTTGGGACACATTTCAAAGTGAAACTCCCCCCCCCCCCCCCCCCCACCATCCCCCAGTGATGAGCTATTACAAGTTCACCTCAGAAAATGGAATGAAAAAAAGGTTGGGCACTTAGCGGGGAAGTGCAGGTGAGTGAGTGGGTAGAGAGAATGGACAGAAAGAGCATGTCAGTTTGTTGAGGTTGCCAGGGAGCCAGGTCAACATGCTCCTTAGTCCTGTGTATGTGCATACATCTCTTGTGGTTCCATGTCCCTCTCCTTCCTTCCACCCCCGGAAGTGTGTAGGTTAAAAGGATTTGGGAGCATGCATTCTGCATTTGATGTTTATCTCTGCTGCTGATTCTGGAACTTGGTGCCGCAGGCATACTTGCCCACACTGTGACACAGCCGCGTCAATTTTTGTTATAATAACTCTTCCCCTTGAAACAGGTTATATGCAAATCTACTCCAAGAAAAGGCCTTTGTGTGGCATCTGTTCAGGGCTGTGTGGCTTGTTGCTCAGGTGAAATGGATCTGTTAGTGAGGTGCTGCAGGTTGTATCACAAGGACCACCATGTGCGAGTGGGCATGACCACGGGAAGCTCGGCACACACTTGCTCAAATTCAATGTGGCCATTGTGCAGCCCACAGTTTGAAACCTGATTTTTAAAGCTGATGAAATGGAAAAGCACCCAGGACTGGGACACAGGAGCCCTGCACTCTAGTTCTAATTCTCTAAATGGCTGTGTTTGGTGCATGCTTCCCTCAGTGACTTCATCCTGTTATGGCTGCCATTCCCTCATCCCTCTCCCTTGTGGGCAGGGCACCTTGAGAGTGGAGGCTAAGTCTTCTTGTATGCCCAGTGCCTGGCGCAGGCCTGGGCACTCAGAAGGCTCTTAATAAATGGTAGTTCCCAATGACCAAAAACCTGAGTGCACAACTCATACACACATATGTATGCATGTGGTTGTATGAGCGTGAAGGAAAGTACAAAAGTATCCATTCCTTGCTGTCCACATGGTGGGGGAGAGGGTGATGTGGACAGTGAAGGAGGGAGAGGAGGTGGAGAGAGGCAAGCAACAGAGAAGAAAATAAGGAGACTGCACTAAAAAAAGGCTGGATGCATAATTTGGTCTTTGTTTAAATAAAGTACGGGTATGTATGCATAAATAAATTAGGGGAAAATGATGATGTACATATGTTAAGTCAAAACAAGTTACAGAGTATTTCAGTTAAAAACTATAAATAAAACACCCCATATATCTGTATATCTGTGCATAGTTAGGTTTAAATGAGCAGAAGGGAGGGTGGATGTGCTGGGTACTATGGGGCACCCCCTAACTGAGACTATCAACTCACAGCTACTGGGAGTGTTGGCCGCTGTCAGCTCACAGCTGAGTTCCTCTTTAAGAGTTGCTCTCAGCCAAAGGAAGCTGCTTTGCCAAAGGTTGTGCCTGTCCCCTCTTCTGGGGCAGCTCAGACCCAAAGACTGGTGGGGGTGTCAAAGGCCTCTCCCTTTTCAATGCAGAACAGCTCCTGAGCTCTTCTGGTCAGTCCCACTCCCTGTAACCCCCCCAGGAAAGGAAGTAGTGGATGGAAGTAAACCTTTTATGCACATACACTGTCTTTCCTGGGAACCTGACTTATGACTGTGGCAGGATACATACTTGTCTATGAATACGTTACCTCAAGGGCTGAGACTGGAGGGAAAGGATTACCGTTTCCTCTATCCATCTACATATGAATTCACTTATTACAATGAGCATTTACTGCTTTTATAATATTAACAACATCATGGTAAGAAATTTAAAGTGCAGTAATATATGCGAGTTGAATGAATGGCCATGCCTACATGTAGTTGGAGAAATAAGGATAAAATAGCGCGTCAAAGGTATCAGTGTTTGATGAACAAAAATAAAGGGGATTTTGCCAACACTTATGATGACTTTTGACTTAGTTGTTTCAAAAGAGATAGGACCAGCTTTCTAAGAGTGAGGGACCACCTCACAGATAGATGAGAGGAAAAGGGGATTAGTGGCTGGAAGCAAAAAAGGAGAAAGAGTTGTAATTTCACGGGAAGAGAGACTTTGTAATATCAGAGCTATCTGCCTGGAAAAGAGGCTGCAAAATGACACTGTCCAAAGGACCTGTAACTCTTCCATTTCATGAGCAGCCAGATTAGAATTGGAGAAGGAAAATACCTGGCATTTCTATCACCTGCAGCACCTCCCTGCTCTGGGCCCTGGCACACCATTGATGACCAGTCTCCCTCCTGGCGGCCTTGGGATCTTACCCAGCCCCACTCTCTAGGCAGCCACTGCAGATGTGCTGGAGTATTCACCAGCGATAAAATCTATTCACCCCTCCAGAACTAAGTGATTTTTCCGCTTCCTCTAATTCCAAGGTTCCATCAGGTCCTCTGGGGAAGATTGATTTATTCAGGAATAACTTAGACCAGCAAGCCTATACCTTAGCCAAAGGCTTATGCCTTCAACCATTCAGTGCTACTTGATTTTTGCAAATACATCCTCTTTAGGCACCTCTAAATGAGATTCCTGAGGCTCATTGTGTTCTTTGGAGAGTGCTCAGGGGATTTGTGGGAAGCAAGCCCTCGGCAGCAGAATCATTCTGCTGGGGCCTATGTCGATGGTCCCTGGTAATCCTGTAGGGGCACCTGGTCCACATTCTGCATAGGAGCCCTGCTTCAAGGGACGGACAAGTTGCTGGCACAGAAACTGCCCCCTACAATCAATGTCACTGTTTCTTTGAGCTGTTGTGTGCTGACACTGTGCTTGGGACAAGAGCTAAGAAGCAGTGAGCAGGACAGAGAGTCTGCCCTTGAGGGGTTAAGAGTTCAGAGTGAGAACAGCTCCAATGAAGAGCTGTAAGTAAGTGGTGACTTTCTTGACATAGGAAGCCTCAGAGGTTAAGGACTTAAGAGGGCCCCAGGTTTAGTTTCCAGGGATGAGTGGCTTCCCAGAGGAAGTATCAAGCATTGGTCATAATCAGATCATCTGAGCAGGTGACTACAGCCACCTTCAAAGATCTCCGAATCTATTTGCTACATACAACACATTTCTGGATTTAGAATCTTTCTACAGAATTTTTGTCTTAAATATTTACCACTTTATTGCAAAGCTGTTAGGATTCATAAAGGAAGATAATTGAAACAAATAGAACTCTCTGGAGAGGCAAAAGTAACTAATAAATAATGGTTTGCTTTGCTTTAGAAATCTGCATGCTGTACCTCCCAGTGTATTGAAAAGAAGACATGGCATTAGGATGGGAAGGGAAACCAAGGTTCCTTGTTTTGAAACCGTAAAGTATTTCTTCCTATTTCTTCCCATTTCAGTTGGCCGTGTCATCGCAGCTGCACAGAGGCAGGCTCTCCAGGTGTCAGGGTTAAAGACCTGCGGGCAGAGAGAGCATCGAAGACACCATCGCTAAAGGTACCATTTCCTGTGACTCTTTTACTATCCATCATTGCAATAGCCAGTGTGAGGCTTTCCCTAGGGCCTGCACATTCCCAGGGATCTGAGACTGTGTCTGCAACAACAGCCTGGGGACGGTCCCCTGCAAGGAGGGGGTCAGGAGCATTAGCTCCCCAGCTTCAGGCCGTCGTGGAAAAAGCTGGAGAAAACCAGGGTTTGGGCTTCTCATAAAATATTTCTGAAATGCATTTCATGATGTGGTTGGTAATAAAAGTGTGTTACTGCGCTCACCCCCACCAGGAGGCTAAACTTGATTCCGACCCAACCGCGCCCGCCTGGGCCGCATGAATCAGTCACTAAATTATTCACCAGCCTGACTCGAACATTTCTGGAGTTCCAAACCTCTTATAAACCATTATGAAAAAATATCCATCCCTTTATCTCTATCCATAACTATTTATATGGCTCGGGAAAACCCTGTCGTTTTATTTCTTTTAATTTAAAGGCTTTCCTAATTCCTTTTTCACACCACATATATATGTCTAAAGAATTTTCAGGTTGAAATAATAACCTCTAAAAAATGGTCTGTGGGAGAAGGCTCTCAGATTCACAGAGCTGACAGGCACGGTGAATATTATGCTCCCTTAATAACTCTCCCTGGCACTCAAACTTGATATACTGAATTGGGAACTTTTCAAACCGGCGAGGTCCTTTTTTTATTGTACAGAACAATGATAATATACCCACAGCCTTCTCTCTCAATTTGTTGATACGGTTGCTAAAGTTTGTTCTGGAAAAAAACACATTTCCTTTCTCAGATGTACCGTGAACTCGTTATCCATCCCTGTACAGCGATAAGAAGTCCCATGTTAAAATCAGCATAGAGTATCCTAGTGACATCCTGCCTCACTTGGGGACACTTGACTACAGAGGACCTCAGGCCATTGAAAACACCTTTGAATGTACAAACTCACCAGAGTTATCATTACATTAAGCTGCCTAGCAGTCATTCACACTTGAGAGCGAATTGCTAATTTTGGTGCTTCTAGGCCAGCCGTGGGCAAACTACGGCCCGTGGGCCAGATCCAGCCCGTTTGAAATGAATAAAACTAAAAAAGAAAAAGACCGTACCCTTTTATGTAATGATGTTTACTTTGAATTTATATTAGTTCACACAAACACTCCATCCATGCTTTTGTTCCGGCCACTCCGGTCCAGTTTAAGAACCCATTGTGGCCCTCGAGTCAAAAAGTTTGCCCACCCCTGTTCTAGGCTAAGAGCTGGTTGAGATTAAGTTGTCTGCAACCAAGCAGAGCTGGCATGGGGTGGACCTCATGACAACTAGGGGTGGTTGTGACAACAAGAGCATCATTGGAAATGCATTAAGATGGAGACCTTGTTACTTATTAGCACTCTGCTCAAAGTACTTGTGTAGCTAAAAGAATATTTGACAAACCACTTGCATTGAAAGCTTAAGGTCCTCCCCCACCCCAAGAGAAACTTGGTCAAGTGAAAATAGTGCCCTCTAACCTGACTTCCAAATAAGGTGGGTTCGGTGGGAGTAGGAGATCTAGGGTGCTATCATCCTCCTCTAAATCGATGTTGAATAAATATTTCAAGAATTTTGGTGTAAAGGTGAGACAAGTTATTAGCTTGACAAGAGCACCCACATATTTTCATCCAGCCCTGGTATCTGAAGGTTTGGATGGAAGTATAAAGGAGGGAGCCCGGACCCCACCAGGGAATCTGAGAAGCTGGTGTGCAGGGGGCAGGCAGTATGAAGAGAACCACTGTATCCTTTCTGGAGCGAGCTTTATCCTGCCCAGTCCTTTCCAGGGCACCAATCCGCAGGCTGGATCAGAGAATGTTCTCGAAAGGCAAGGATGAGCCTGATGTTTAAAGAAGGGCCTATGACATTGTGATGTATAATAAGAAATATATATTTGTCTTCATCCCATTTCTGGCACAGAGCTCCTAAAACCTTGGCATTTCCTAAATGTGATAAGAAAGATAAAGGTGTCTTGATATTTCAGCAAACACCTTTCACTATCAGGGGTGGGGAACTTTTTTTCTCCCAAGGGCCATTTGGATATTTATATCATTCATGGGCCATACAAAATTATAACTTAAAAATTAGCCTGCTATACTTGGTCAAACATTTAATTGACTCACCCCTTAATGCCATGGCAGGGCCAGACCAAATGATTTCACAGGCCTTATATGGCCCTCAGGCCCCACATTCCCCACCCCTGCTTTATATTAATGAGATGATTTTTGGAAATCCCCTAAAGATGGGGGCTGATTGCCAAGGGACCCAAACATGTGATTGAAGGATGGACATTTTCAGTTCCACCCCGACCTATGGGGAGGGGAAAGGGGCTGGAGATTGAGTTCAATCACCAATGGTCAATGATTCAATCAATCATGCCTATGCAATAAAGCCTCCATAAAAACCAAAAGGTTGTGGTCCAAAAAGCTCCCATGAGAACAGAGAGCCTCCTTTGATTGGGACCTCACCTTATGGGTCTCTTCATCTGGCTGTTAATTTGTATTCTTTAATATCCTTTGTAATAAACCAGTAATCTAGTGAGCAAATGGGTTTCCTGAATTCTTTGAGCTGTTCTAGCAAATTAATGGAAACCAGGGAGTGAGTTGTGGGAACCTCCAATCTGTATCCAATCGGTCAGAAGCAGAGGTGACAACCTGGACTTGTGATTGGCATCTGAAGTGGAGGAGTGTCTGGTGGGTCTGAGCCCTCGACTTGTGGAATCTGATGTTCTCTCTGGGTAGGTGGTGTCAGAATTAAGTATTGCAGAGAATTGCTTAGTGTGTGTGGGAGGTGTGCGGGGAGGTGGGAAGCCACCTCAGAATTGGTGTCAGAATCAGATTGGTCACCCCAAAGCACATCAGAACCATAAACACCCCAGAGTTAAGTTTCATTTCAGTTTAGGACTAACAGTAGTTTCATCAAACCCATGTCAGATGTGCGGGGCCGCCCTTGAAGCCAGTTTACAACTGCCCGTGGGTCCAGACAGGGGTGGTGGGTCCTGCCGGCCTCCTGAGGGCAGGACTTCTCAGAAATCCGCAGGATGCAGTGTTAGAGGTCATTCTCAGAAGCACCAGCTGCTCTTTTGATGAAATCTCAAAGCCACCTCCTGGCATGGAGGCCAGTCATCTTTCTCTGACAACCTTTGTTACGTGTGTACACTGGACATTACAGGAGAGCATGGATTGTCCAGAGGAGCCCTCTGCCCCACAGATGGCTGTTCACCAGCTTGGTCTGGTGTTGGAATGGCAGAGGTCATCCAGTAAGAAAGTGTTGGTTGCTTGCCGACTCTTTAACAATTCAAACCAAGATGCACTTCCCAGGCTGCCTCCCTCAGCCTACTGCTCCCCTACCTTCGCTCCCCATGCATTTGAAAGCAGCTTACTTTAAAAGCTGATTAGATGAGCCCTTAATAACATTAGAATTTAAATGGCCCCAGATAGGCTTTTAGCTTCTTGCCAAATTGAGATAAATGTGATATTTGGGGAGCTGAGCTCCCAGCTTCAAGGCTGCTGTGGACCGCAGATGGGTTTTGAAGCAGTGTGTGTTATGTGCCCTTGAGTCAGCTTGACTCCTGGTGACCCTACGAATGAGTAATATCCATAACGTCCCATCCTCAACAGCCCTGCTCACCTCCTGTAGACTCATGCCTATGGCTTCTTTTATGGAGTCAATCCATCTTGAGTTTGGTCTGCCTCTTTTGCTGCTGCCTTCTGTTTTCCCGAGCATTATTGTCTTTTCCAAAGAACCCTGCCTTCTCATGATGTGCCCAAAGTAGGACAGCTTCAGTTTTGTCATTTTTTTGCTCCAGAGATGTTTCAGGCTTAATTTCCTCTAGAACCCCTTGTTTGTTTTTCTGGCAGTCCAGGGCATCCATCAAGCTCTCCTCCAACAACATATTTCAGATGAGTCAAGGTTTTTCCTTATCAACCTTCTTCACTGTCCAGCTTTCACACCAGTACATAGTAACTGGGAATACGAGGGTATGAATGATCTTAGCCCTGGTCTCTGTTGACACATGTTTGCCATTGGGGATCTTTCCTAATTCTTCCATTGCTGCCCTTCTGAATCTCAGCCTTCTCCTGATTTTTGGCTGCAAGTCTTGATTTTAATTGATGATTGAACTGAAGTAAGCAAAATCTTAACAATTTCATTGTCTTTGTTGTTTGTGCCAAAGTTGTATATTTCGTTCATGGTCATAATTTTATCTTCTTGATGTTCAGATTCAGTCCTGCTTTGGCACTTTCTTCTTTCACTTTCATGAGAAGTCATTTCAAATCATGACTACTCTCTGCCAGTAAGATGGGGTCATCTGCATATCTTAAATTGTTGATGTTTCTTCCAACAATTTTCAGTACTGTTTCCTCTGTGTCTAGCCCAGTTTTCGTATGCTACAGTCTGCATACAGACTGAACAACTAGGAAGATAAAATGAATTCCTGTCTGACCTTGTTATCTGTAGGAAACTACCTTCTCCCATGTTGTTCTGTAGCCTGAAATTGAAGGTGTGCGCATCTACAAGGTGTATTTCATCTTTAAAGGTCTGGGATTCTGTGTGTAGATGTGTCTTCATGATCAATATTTTCAAGAAAAGGTAAGTTGAGGCCAAGGGACACAGGCCAGCATTAAAATCTGGGGGACAATCTATGGGAAAACTTCTCTCTGTACTCCCACACTCTGTGATAACTTTTAGTTCCAGGCAATAAACCTTTACTGAGCAACTACTGTTTAGTCATTGAATTCAATATTAACGTTGTGATTACCTGACTTTGGCCGAGAATAATACAGAATGAACAGAAGTATGAGTGTTTCATCTTGGTGAATATGCTCAGTCCCTCTGTAACTCTTACAGGTAGGTTCAGTGCTGGGAGGGGAAACTCACTCATCAAGCCATTGAGCTATGACCGCCTTCCAATATAATAATCTTCCGGAAGTTTTAGTAAAAGTGAAAAACAGAATGGAAAGAGGTACTGTGGGAAAGGGACCAAAAGTGAGCGTAAATGGATTGTTAAATGCTGAGGCGAATGGATTCTTCAAAATAAGTAAACAAAAACCCAGTTGTCTTTTCTTTCCCGTCATATCCCAACCAAACCAAGCAACTGGTGTTTTTAGATTTAAATCTTGAGGTTCTTAAAAACATGGCTTGCCCTTTTGATGGGTTGGTCATTGCAGAAATGCCCCGAGTTTAAGCTTCCTTTTAGAAGGCTCACCAAATAATCGCTGCTCTTGGAGCCCTTCAGAAGCAGCCGGCCTTGAGCTTCAACCTTGCATTTGCATTCTGGTGAGAAAAGCCCAACTGCCATGTGTTCCTGAAGTAACGCTGAGTTCTTTCTTTCTCCTCCTCCCCCCCTTTCTTCCTTTTTTATTAAATTCATTGGGATGACATTGGTTAATAAGGTCATATAAGTTTCAAGTATACAGTTCTACAGTACATGATCTGTATATTGCATTGTGTGCCTGCCACCCACAGTCAAATCCTCTTACATCGCCATAGATTTGGCCCCATTTACCCTTTGCTATCCTCCTATCCCCTTCCCTCTGGTAACCACCATACTGTTGTCTGTGTCCGTGTCAGTTTTATATCCCACATATGAGTGAAATCATATGGTTCTTAGCTCTTTCTGACATATTTCACTTAGCATAATATCCTCAAGGTCCACCCATGTTGTTGCAAATGGCAGTGTTTCATCTTTTCTTACGGCTGAGTGTATTTCATCTTTCCTTAGGGCTAAGAATTGTAAGGCGCCACACAGGAGAGGAGGGAGGAACCTGGGCCCAGGCACGGCTGTGGGTTAACCTGCTCCTCCTGCTCTGGTCCTAAGAGTCGAAAACTCACCAGCCTTCAGGGACCCTTGAGGAGGAAAATACTTGTATCCATTAGACCAGCCGTGGGCAAACTACGGCCCGCGGGCCGGATCCGGCCTGTTTGAAATGAATAAAACTAAAAATAAAAAAAATAAAAAAATAAAAAAAAAGACCATACCCTTTTATGTAATGATGTTTACTTTGAATTTATATTAGTTCACACAAACACTCCATCCATGCTTTTGTTCCAGCCCTCCGGTCCAGTTTAAGAACCCATTGTGGCCCTCGAGTCAAAAAGTTTGCCCACCCCTGCATTAGACTGTGGCTCCAGTGGATTCAAACAGGAACTGTAGTTTGAATGTGAATGGCCATGAGAAGGGTTGGCTCATGAGAAGGGTTGAGGAAGATCTGAGAAGTAGGGCTCCCAAAGCTCTGACCAGCCTCTGAGGGGCAGAGCTCACCTGGGTCCAGTGCCACTCCTCAGAGAGGGCAGAGGGCAGTGTCACGGGGTCTCCGCAGAGCTCCCACACTCCGTCCTGCTCCTTAGCAGAGGAATCACCCATTCAGTGGTGATAAACTTTTGCTAAGGGCATCGCATTTAAGAGGCTGTAGCTCTGAAAGTTAAAGGACTTTCTGAATATCCACTTGTATTTTCTCTCAACATCTGGCAGTTTCATGGGGAAAATGTTCGGGTGTTGGGTGTGTGGGATGGCAGGTTACAGGTAAGGTCATCGCTCCCTTTGCTCAGCATGGGACCATGCAGAAAGGGATCTGCTTAATCTTGCTCCTCTCCTCAGGATGCCTCTGCACACTTGTGCTCCTGACTGGCTTTGTCCTGTCTGTCTAGGGACAATTTGTCCCTGCTTCTTGCAAGGCAAACTCTCCCACTGAGTTAATTCTCAGCCTCTTTCCTGCCACCTGCTGTGGAGCCTTCCTCCATTCAGTGGTTCCACTCATATCCTCTCACTTCCTGTATGTTCTTCCCCTTCTGCTGATAAACAAGCCTTGGTGGGCAGTAAAACAAACAGCTTTGCATGATTGTGTGACTCTCTAACACCTTCTTTTACCCAAATTCTATGAAAGAATATTCTACACTCCTTTCCCATCATGTATTTAACCCTTAATCCCATGGAAAATGGTGTATCTACCTACCCACACAACCAATTGGATTTAATTTGGCAATAGGCAGAGATCACCTGCTCTGTGCTGTGCCCATTCTGTGCCCAGTTTGGGTTCTGACCACAAGGAGGACACACTCTTATAAGGTAGCCGAGCGTGCCAACCCCTCCCCAAAGTATAGGGCATGTGGTAAGTGGGATGAGGGGGTCGTGTACTATAAAGAGGCAGGGGCAATCAGCCCTGTCTTGGGGCAGAGGACAGGAAGGAATGTGCCATAGGAGCTCTCCAGACAAATGGGGAACCCAGGAAGGGAGAAAAGGAGAGAAGGAGATGGCCAGTCCAGGTAGAAGGAGCAGCATGGGCAAGGTCATCGAAGCCACTGAGGCAGGCAGCAAGACATGTAGCAGGCACTGTGTACACGGTGGGGAGAGAAGGGTGTGAAGACGTCAGAGGATGACAGGCTGTTCTTCTCCAGGTGTGAGAGCCTGAGAGACTTGAACGCTTTCTTGCAGACACTGGGGACAATGGAGGGTTCAAAGCTGAGCCGGGACATAACCAGATTGCCTTTTAAAAAGATGGCTCAGGAAGCAGCACTTACAGGGGGAGATCAGGCAGGAAACTGCTCTAATCATCCAGATAAGAGGTGATGGGGCCGGAATCAAGAGTGGCTCCAGGGCTGGGGAAGAGGGTCTCCTCCATCCTCCACAAATCCCCTTTGGACCCGGCCAATCAGATGTTTGTTCTTCCTGCACTATTGCCTCTATTGTGCTCTTCTCGTTGTACTTATTCAGCTGGTATTACAGTCATTTGTGTATTTCTCCGATTTTCTTTAGCAGATTGTATCTTTGCCTCCCTTTCCTCAAATTACAATACTTTGCTCATAACAAGAGCTGAAGAAAAGGTTATTTAGTTGAATTGAATTTTCAGGCACTTCACACCATGAATAATTGAGGAATCGGCCATGTGTAAGTGCTCATCATTTACATAATTGTGTAAACAAGCTGATAAATTTTTTTAAAATTTTTTCCTGTTATTTTCATGATCTCAGGATGCCCTGCTCTCTTCTCAGTGCTCCAGATTTTAGGGGACTGGGAACCAGTGGCAGAGGCTCTGTGTGGCTCTCACCTCCCCCTGCAAGGGAGGCGGTTGGAAGGAGGGAACAGATGATTGCGTTGATTGAATATGAAAGCCATGTGCAAATATTGAGAAATACGCTGTCTGAAGAGACAGCATCGCAGAGCGCACTGCATGCTGGGACCTGTGCAGAGTCCCGAAGGTCAGTGTGCAGATACAGATTGATTAAGCTAAGTACTTACTGAAATTGCTTTACAACATACTGATGAGAATTGATCACAAGCAGGACCCGTATTTGTTGTGAACATGCTTATGCAAACGCGCCCTTTGGTATGCTGTCAGAGCAAATTAAACCGTCTAGACTTTACCCAAATAAACGTAGCTACAGTACCGCTAACAAATAGGTGGTAGGAAGTTAACCAGCACTTACCGTTTTGTGATTGGCTTTTTCTGCCCGAGGACCCGATTGGCCCCAGAACAGCTTTTATTATGGCACCTTGTCATAACCCTGAGGTTAGCCCCTCTCTCTTTCCGATGCCAAGCCAAAGGATTCTAATTGGCCAGAAGTCACTCCTGTTCAGGGTAGTACTCAACTTTCTCTTAAGCCCCATCCTTAGCTCCTAGGAAAGTAGGAGCCAGCATTCTCTTCACCCTGAACAGAATAAGCAGGGGCTGTGAGTGTGCCAGCCTGGGGCACTTTAGCAGAGAAGACAAGGGCAAGTGGAATGGGGCAGATAAAAGGCAGGGCAAGGCAGATAAAGGTAAAATAAGAGAGAGGAGCAGAAGGCCCAGTGGCAGGTCTTTCTTCAGTAATTTTCATGTGTCACATACAAAAGGATGAGCCATGGGCCACACTAAAGAAGGACGTATCATAGTCCCTCCTCTGAAGGAGCTTAGAGTTTAGTCCAAGGCAATTCTAAACCCAGAAAACAAATAAAATACTAATGCACGACAATATAATGAAGCACTGCACCCTGGCACTGGCTATGTCTATTACCGAAATAGAACTGAAATGAAATGAGGATCATAGGGCTCAGGGGAATGGAGACAACCATGGAAGACCTCATGAGAGAGGGCATGGGCATCGAGCTGAGCCTTGGACGGAGAAGTGGCACAAAGCCAGGAAGGCAAAGGGACACCTCAGAGTAGGGAAAAGGAAGACTTAAGGGAGAGGAAGAAAGAGAAAAGGGAAAGGAAAAAGTTGCCAATGACGGGGATGGTCAAGCAGCCCCCACAGTTGCCTCACACCCTCAGGTTCCTGTGCCAACCCTTAGATTGCCTTGGCCAGAGACCAGCAATCTAGAGGCAAAAAATATGTCTGCGGTCCCTGTGGTCTCTGCAGAGTTGGCCTAGTGCCAGCCAATTTCTGTTGTCTCTGTAATCACAAAGTGAAGCATCTTTTTCTCGTGTTTGCTTGAGTAGAATGCTGTTTACACAGAAAGACTCACACACTTCGGACTGCTCTTTGACAACTGAGTTCTCATATTAGTAACAATGGGGTGTGGAGAACTCACAGAAACTTCATGCAGATGAGGCAGCTGAGACGGCTTCATTAGCTGACGGCCCCATAGCCTCTGAGCAATGGAGAGGCTGGTAAATTAAGGATAATTTATTAGGTGTACTTCACGTGGGTTTTATACAGAGAGCAGGACATTGCCTACAAAGTATACTTTGGTTAGCACTGTGAAATCTGCTTGCCCTGAAGATTATTCCCCCACCCCACCCTCACCTCCTCTCAAATGTTAAGAAAATAAAATTAAAAATAATACATTTTTAATTTTGTGGTTAACCTTGTCGTGGCTGATTCAATAAAAATTACTGCCATTTGTCTCAAATCCTACCATTTCAGAGACATTCTTGGGAAGGCCTGGCCCCTCCCAGATGTCCCTTCTGAAAGGCAGGTGTTCCCAGAGAGACCCACTTATCTAGCCTAGAATGCTCATTATTTTATTAGATTTTTTTTTTTTTTGTCTAAAGGCCACTGGAGGAAGAGAATGAAGAGAAGAGGATGAGAAATGATGGAGGGAGAAGAGGGGAAAATGATTTCAGAACATGGGGCTCTGGTAGGAAAGGCAGGCTTGAAGAGGGTGTCCAGTGAAGTGGTCTGGATAGCTAATAAGTAGAAGGAGGGAGGGAGGGAAGGAGGGAGAGAGGGAGGGAGGGTGGGAGGGAGGGAGGGAGGAAGGAAGGAAGGAAGGAAGAGAGCGCCACATGATGAAACAAGGCTAGAACCAAACCCTATCTCCTTTGAAGTGGGTCTGGAGCAGCACTGACTGATTGGATAGCTCCCACATCAAAGTTAAGCATATTCAGGTCCCACCTGAGAACTGTCAGCATTGCTTAAGACAGCGGTTCTCAACCTGTGGGTCGCGACCCCTTTGGGGGTTTTCCCAGGGGTTACCTAAGACCATCAGAAAACACATATATAATTACATATTGTTTTTGTGATTAATCACTATGCTTTAATTATGTTCAATTTGTAACAATGAAAATACATCCTGCATATCAGATATTTACATTACAATTCATAACAGTAGCAAAATTGCAGTTATGAAGTAGCAACGAAAATAATTTTGTGGTTGGGGGTCACCACAACATGAGGAACTGTATTAAAGGGTTGCGGCATTAGGAAGGTTGAGAACCACTGGCTTAGAACAAAAAGGTGGAGGAACAGGACAGGCCTAGCAGGAGAGGGCCACTTGTCAGCCCCGCACTTTGCCAGTCAGGCTGAATGGGCATGTACACAGCTAAGTCAAGTCCAACCACAGCAAAACCACTCGAGTCTTTCCTTAGGCGCAGAGAAGAAAATGCCCAGCAATCACACCCAGGGCAGCACAGTCGTGACCGTGGGCCAGCGGACTACCATGATTCCCAGCTGAGTCAGCAGGAAACAGCGAAGCTGGGAAATGATTTAAGAACTATGATGCTGAAACTCGGTGAGAACTCTGATAATCCAAAACCGGAAACACAGACCCAGTGAATGTTTAGTCTAGGATGAGAGATTATTCACGTCCAACTCTCATCTTCTAGCTAAAGGGAAATGGAGCCCTGGGAGAGTTAAGACTCGTTGAGTGCTTTCTAGATGCTAAGTGCTCTTTTGATCACTTTCTATGTATTAACCCATTTACTCCTCCAAGCAATCAATAATAATTGGCATCATTATTATGGTACAGAAAGGCTAAATAATTTACCCAAGATCAAACTCAGTCAGTGGCAGAGTGGGGATTTGAACTGAGATAGTTCGAGTCTAGAGCTCCTCCACATAAGCCTACCCTGAAAGATCCATTTGAGATCACGCAGCTGGACACCAGGAGGGAAAAGCCTTCTTAGTCATTTGGACCCTGGCACATGCAGGTGAGCCTGTAACCGTCACTCGTGCAATGACCAATGCCTGTTGGAGCAAGGCCACAACAGGTCTGGTAATTCCTCATGGGTCTGAAAGGGAAGCCGAGCATCGTGGTGGAATAGCCCATCCTTCCACACTCAGGGAGAGGTGATAGGGGTGTCATGGAGCCACTGCCATCAAAGCCATGACAGTTATTGAGAGAATGGTCCAGAAATGAAAGAGGAGATAGATCTCTTGGTGAAGAGGAGAAGCTTGGGGTAACACAATCATAAAGACTATATTGATGAGGTTTTGATAGTGACCGATGCCACAGCAGTGGACGCAGAGTGTGAGGACGAGAGGGTGAGGCATTGAGTCACTCAGCGAACCACACTTCTGGATGCTCACTTTGTCCAGTTGCTAAGCGCTCTGGAAAGGAAACGAGGTTGGTCTGGTCCACTATGAGATTACAACCTGATGGGCAAACAGGGCAGTGCGGAACACTTCTCCCTGTGCACACACACTGGAGTATCAGACATGCAGGGGTGCGTCCCCATTATGTTAGCATGGACTGCCTTGAAGAAGAAATTGGTAGCGGGATTCGTGGGGTCAGAGAGGCAACCATAACAGAGGGCTGGCAGATGGGATGCTGGTGTTTTTAGATGAGGATCACCATGGTTTGGCTGCGATGGAAAGAGAAATGAGCAGTGAGCTGTAAATCAGAATGACAGTGGCAATAGTGAAATTGCCATGGACAGTGGGGGATCTTTTGTGGTTAACCTTGTTGTGGCTGATTCAGTGAAGGAAAAGAAGGGGCTTCTAACATTAACGGGGAGTGTAGAGTACCTGTCCAGTGTGTAATAGGGACGCCTGTAGCTTTATCAAAGGTGGCCAGGGTCTGGTATTGCAGAGGGGTGGATAGACATTGAAACTGTTATGGAGACAATTATGATTGTAACCGAGGTAATAATAAAGATAATGGAGCTGTAATTGAAAAGCTGGTGGCTGGAAAGAAGAAGGTGAGGGCAGCCCAAATGGAGAGGGGGCGATAAGGAAGGTAATGGTGGTGACGGGAAAGGTAATGGAGTTCTAATGTGGTGATGACTGTGAGGGAGGGGAGATGATCATCTTAATGGAAGCAGGAGGGACTGTGATGCAGGTAAGAACTGTATGCAGAGCATCCATCATAACAGCCACGTTATGAACAGCGACACCCAAAGTTCTCATTATGACGGGAGTCCTAATGGACCCTGGACAAAGATAATGCTGTTAATGGAAAAGATGATGACTGCCATGAAAGTCAGGAGCCTGGTGATGGTATTTAGAACCAGCTATGGGGCAGGGGGGAGAGAGATGAGGGGAGGAATGGCTGTGGCACTGAGGGGGACCGGTGTGGACATACCTGTAGGTCCTAGGACTGAGGTTCTTAAGAACTGTCACTAGACACGTCCCTGAGGGTTACTGGATTCCAATGCAGCTGCTCCTGCTTGTACACGGCATCCGTGGTGTGTGAGGGAGTTGGGATGAACAGACGTGGCTGCAGCAAAATTCGAGCTTACAGTCTACATTTTGGTCTTAAATTAGGCCTGATGACACCCTAGTCAGAGATATTATTTCTGTGAGCAGATGTGTAAACAAAATGTTTGGGCAATACATGACTTTGCAGCAGAAGTGACTGTGTACCGAGGATGATTTGTTTGTGATATATTAATTTAAACATGAGAGAGAAGTAGGAACCACCCTCCTGCGCTCCCTTTTAACTTCGGAGGCTTTAGCTGGGGAGAGGTGGTGGCGGCTGGTGCTGGTGGTCTGGCTGGAGGCTCTGATGTGGGCTCTGCAAATGGACCCGGGGAATGGCTTCCACAGGAGCCCCCAGTGCTGCTGGGATTTCTGCATCGAGCAGCCTAGAGATGTACACAGAGTGGAGACCTTCTACCTGAACACAGACGGTCCCAGACCCACACCAGGCGTCCAGGAGACGTGGGCAAGATGGAGAGCCTGTGTGGGGAGCAGAGACAGCACATCGGCTCGTCACCTGCACAAGGAGGCTTGTGGGGAGCACAGGTGTCCGCTGCCTCTGCTTCCTAAATGCCACTTCTCAGACCAACTGCTCCCAAACCACTGGGAAACCTTGTACAAAATACAGATTCCCGGGTCCCACCTCCTAGAGAGTCTGATTCTGTTGGTGGGGGTGGGGCCTGTGAATCCGTGTTTTACAAACTCCCCTGGAAATTTTCCCATGTAGTCTAGTGTGCGAGCCACTGTCTAAGCGTTTGCCTGGGGCCCTTGTAGGGAGAAGGTTGGGCAAGAGGTGGCGGGAGCAGATTTCACGAGTGTCGGCCAAACCCACCATTAGAGTATATTTGCCTTAATAATGGGATTTAAGCATCACTCAGGAGCCTCTGCTACTCAACCTGTCTGCCCCTCCCCCTGTACCAGGGGTGGGCTTTTCCCCCCCGCAGTGAAGAGCCACACAATTGACATAAGCAGGTTGCCAGCCAAGGACTCCTGGAATGGCTGGGAAAGAGGCAATGTGGGGCTGCTGGGCCTATTTCAGCTAGAATAGAGGGGATGAAGCCATATAAGGACTGCAGCATGTGGGGAGACGGGAGGAAATGTCCAGAAAAGATGTTTCAAGGACCCCCGTTAGGGGAATGGGTATAAAGATGAGGGAGGCACCACCATGCTGTCTTTGGGAGGTTTCTCCCACCCACCCTCAGATGTATTATTTTGTTCGTCAGGATTCTCAGGGATTAAAAGGGTCAATATCATAAAAATACTCAGCTTACAATTTGGGAAGTACAAATTATTTCTGTCCTTACATGGCATATACTAGTAAATTGTGTGCCTGTACGTACATCTATACCTAAATCAACAAAATGAGGAAACGGGTATAATAACTAAATAATGCATTACAAAGAAAATGTGTTCTTTTTCAATTGCTGAGCAAAATGATAGAATATTTCTCCATAGCCTGGGTCCCAATTTTCCCTGTTCCCTTCGATGCGAACTTTTAAAGAGACCAGGAACTTACCGGAAGAGTCCAGTACAAAGCCACCATCACTTCAGAAGGGAAACCCATTTCCTGTTGGGACCACTTGCCCGGACCTGTCCCAGAAACTCAGAGTATTATTCCACGATCCCTTGCTGGGTAGTGGGGCTCGCCCCTGCTTCATCCACTTGGGAATGATTCAGGCGATCAGATGGAAGCCGTGGTGGAGAGCAAGTTCACGAGCACAGTGTGGGCCAGCTCCTCAGCGGGTCTCTCCTCTCTCTCTCTCTCTCTCTCTCTCCCTGGTCACCATGCTTATCAGGACGTGGAATAGAACAGTGCGTCGCTTTCCCTGGGATGGTGACCCACCCCTGAGAAGTGCCACCTTCCTCCGGAGCCCTGTTGTCATTTGTCAGCTGCTAATCGTTTGTTAACCTCCCAGGCACCCCATGGAAGCCAGGGCCTCACCTTCACTTATGAAGGTAGTTCACTGGGTCCCCCTTTAATAAAATTACAACTTGGGGAAACAAATCATTTAGATCAAATACAACCCGGTGGCTTCCTCATACGGTAATCATTTCGGGCAGGTGCTATTAGGTAATTCAATCACCGGGCTACAGAAATCCACCACAGAATTAATGAGGAATGAACTCAAATTCTGAATATGAGATTTTCAGAATAAATGGCTCTGAATGAAAAACCAGGAGCCAAGCCTGTAATCACAGCAGATGACAACAATGCACAATGGCATATTAAACACAGTCCTCGCTTCCGTCTATTCTCAGTCCACAGCCTCGTGTGGAACCAAAAGACCATGTTGTGTCCACCAATAGCCTTCCACATCTCTAAGTTTCCTAACATTGTCTTCACACTTTCTTGGATGAACTGAATAAATTCTGAAGGTCTTATGCAGATTTAGAATAAGCCTTTGTTAATCCCCAAGGCTTTTTTTTCTTTTCTTCAAAAGAGCACCTCTGGGCATAGCCCATTCAGACTCAACAGGTCCACCTGCATCCAACCTCCCTCCCCTCCAGGGCACTTGCCTCACAGTCACCAGGGTGATCTTCCCCAAACTCACATCCTACACATTGTAGCCCTGCTAACACCCTCCATTCCTTGTCTCTGTCATCATCTTCTGAGCATCCAGCACCTGCTTGTCTTCCCAGCCTCTCCCCTCTTGGTTCCCCTACAGGAATGCGTCAACTCCAGCCACACCCAGTTCTTGACTTTTCTGAGGGTTCTGTGCTCTTTCATAGCACCACGCTGTTTCTGCCGCTAGAGTGCCTGCTCCAACCTTATTCTCATCTCCTAAAATTCACCTTGAACAGTGCCTCCTCCTCCAACTCTCTCTGATCCCCTTCTTACCTCCATTCCTAGCCTGTGTAGGATGCCCTTCCTCAATGCCCCTGGGGGCAGAGCTCAGCTATTGAACATAGTGCTGCATAGCATTTAGCCCTGTATCTCCAGTGCTGGTCTATGGTTGACACATAACATTGATGAGTGAATGAACCAGTGATAGAATAAATGGAATCATGGTTGCAGAAACGAATGAACCCAACAACATAAATTATGTCAATTCCAGCAGCTGTGTTTCCATTCCCAACTCTGTTCAGAAGCATTTGAAATGGTTACTTTCGTAATCTGAAATTCAGCCCATGAGGACTTGGCCCAGAATGAGGGAGTTTCTCTACAGCCGGTGATGTCATCGCAACATCATCTTCCTCCCACTCTGTAGCGAATACCTGAGAAACTAGGCTCTGCAGCAGGGGGAGGATGCTTCCCTGTGGCGGGAAACCGGTCAGTCAGAACCACGTGGGGACCCACGTTGCCTTCTCTGGGCCCAGGCATCCAGCCCCGCAGGAAGTCTCCCCACGCTGGGCATGGGCACTGATTTCCACACAGCCTGGTCGCCTGGCGTGTTTCATTCTGTGCTTCATCAGGGAGTTAATCAGGCCTGAGTTTTTAACACCGTGTTCGTCATGCTCACTTACCTTAAAATCAAGTCTGTTCAGTCATTAGTGGGTTCTGCTCACTCTGTCTGGTAGTTTTGGTGTTTAAAGTTTCAGGATTTTTCATAGAGGAACACTAGACATTTTCTACCAAGCATGCCTTATGCATAAACCTCTCGGGCTGCTTCCCTGGCTGAACTACTCCAGCCTCAGAGATTGAGCTGCTATGAAGGAAGTGTCTGTGTTTCATTTCCTAGTGATGCCATTAAAAGTGCCATGCACTTAGAAGCTAAGAACAACCTACATTTATTAATTTACAGTTCTGTAGGTCAGAACAACCCACATTTATTCATTTATGGTTCTGTAAGTCTGGCATGTGTCTCACTGGGCTAAAATCAAGGTGTCTAAATGGTGTTTCTTTCCAAAGGCATTGGGGGAGAACCCATTTTCTTGCCTTTCCCACCATAGAGGGTGCCCACATTCCCTGGTTCGTCCCCTCCCTCCATCTTGGCTGGTGGGGTCCTGCCCATATCACAGCACTCCAGCCTCCTCTTCTGCCTCCCTCTTTCAGTATTAAGGACCCTTGTGATGACTTTGGGCCCAGCTTGTTAATCCACAAAAATCTCCTGATTTTAAGGTCAGCTGATGAGCAGCCTTCAATATATCTGCTACCTTGATTTTCCTTTGACACGTAAAGCAACATAATCAAGGCTCCAGGGATTAAGACATGGCCATCTTTGGAGAGGCCATTTGGCTACACCTGTATGGCTCTGGACTTCTGGAAGGTGTCCTTTGTATAACCTTGTAGGTGCAGTGTAGACTGCCCATCAACAGTGTGGTGTCACTTGCAAGCTCATTAGAAATGCAGACTCGCAGGCCCCACCCCAGACCTTCAGAATCAGACTCTACATTTTCACCCACTGCCAGGGCATTCAGTATGTGCACAGTCAGTTTGAGAAGCACCACTCCAGAGGTACCCCAAGGGGCAGTGGAGGAAGTTAAACTTGGCGTCGGACAGAGAATGGTCTTATCTGGAAATGTGTCTGTAATAATAAGAGGATCTTGAGCAGGGGGTCCTCAAACTTTTTAAACGGGGAGCCAGTTCACTGTCCCTCAGACCGTTGGAGGGCCGGACTATAGTTTAAAAAAAAAACAACTATGAACAAATTCCTATGCACACTGCACATATCTTATTTTGAAGTAAAAAAACAAAACGGGAACAAATACAATATTTGTATTTTCATGTGGCCCGAGGGCCGTAGTTTGAGGACCCCTGATCTTGAGGAACCTAATCAAGGGCCTCCCTCCTCCCTGTCAGAACAACCAGAGATATAAGAAAAAGAAATGGGCCAGGTAGAACCAAGGTCTCCCCTTTGCAAGCTGAGACCTGGTAATGCAGCTTTACCTGCGGGTATAACCCTGAACCCCACCATGAGAACTTGCCACACTGTCACACTGCACTGGACTGGGGAGGGTCTCCCCTACCACAGCCCTGCCAGCAGAGGTGAGGCCTGGGTAGGAGGATCTCTAGCAGGAGTCGTGGGTCTGAGAGCACATGCTCTCTGCAGGCAGACCAGCTCCCAAGAGGGGGGAAGAGGCTGGGCTACATGCCTGGTTTCTCCTTCCAAACTCGGCAACCAGATAGGTGACTGGTGAGTGAGGGGACAAAGACATAGTGTTATAGCTAGTAGAGCTACTTCTGTGTGGAAGGAAACATCTGGAGGGAGATCTGAATTTCCCCTGATAAGTAATGTCTCCATCACAGGGTCACTGTGAGGAGAGTGACAGAGCATGTATGTCAGCCCTTGGTCCATCATAGTTCAATTACAAAGATTATGGCATTATCCAGCAGTTGTAAAACATGCAACCCCACAGGAATATCCTAATGACTAGTTACAAAATGTGGGTCGCCGGCCCTCCACCCTAGAGGACTCAAATTCATATGGTCAAAGGTAGGGCTTGGGAATCATCTGATGTTAGGGGCCCTTCGGCTATTTAGGCAGGACTTTACCTAAACCAGAGAGGCAGAGTATTAGACAAGACTCTTTTGGTTGCAAGTTACAGAAGCCAACTTGAGCTGATTTATCTAAAGAGGGAATGTGTGCTGGACCCATGGGTGTCCTACAGAGCACGGGCAAAGAGTCCACATTGGGCAGGGACTGGCCCAGGAACTAGACGCTTTCCAGAACCCAGTGTTGCTCTCTCTCCTCTTTATTTCTGCTTCCCTCTGTGGCCGGTGCCATGGTCTCTGTATTTTCATGTATGTGGTGAGCAAAAGATGAACTCCACACAACTCCCGGAGGTGCATTGCCCCTGAACATTGTAGACAGATTAGCCTCTTTTAGTCCCAATTCTCAGTTCACAGGCCAGAGAACTGAAGGGCCCGGGTCAGGTCAGCTGTGCCCCCAGGTTCAGGAACTTGGGGTTCTAGGACCTGTCCCTCAATCTTTGTGGGGAGAGATTGGATGAGGGCAATTTTCAGAGAAAAGAGTCTTTTTTTAAAAGTTTTATGGATACCCAAAAGAAGCTACCAAAAGCTTGTATCTATCCTATGTTTATATTTTTAAAAATTGCTTTCCCTCAGTAACCAAAAAAGAAAGAAAAAAAGGAAAACGTATGACTTAGGGTGTCTAATAAAAAAATCTTAAAACATTTCCAATTTATACTTAGAATCAACCTCATGGAAATATCAGATCTAGCGAAACCCTCAAGGTTGTGCCTCCTCTGCGCACTCGGGATGTCAGAGATTTCATCTCCTTTGGAGAGGAGGCTTCTGTTTCTATTTGGAAGCGAGTTCATTTCCCCAGGTAGTTCAGGGCCTTCCCGCATGCTTTCTTCTGGTAGGAAGAGAGTTCTTTTTCAAGAAGACATTTTCTCGGAGTGGCTTCCAAATCCACTTCTGTCGTAATTAGTTTTTACAAATGTGCCCACCTACCAGACCCCATGCCTGCACCACCTGTGATGGTGCCTGGTTCAGAGTGGCTACTCGGTGCGTGTTTTTGACCTTGTGAATACGTGCGAGTCATTGTTCCTCAAAAGTGACACAATACTGTGCTTAGTGAGACATCAGTGTACGAGGAAAGAGTGCCAGGTGTGCTGTGCCTTTCTGGGAGGTGAGGCCATGGTCACCTGGCCGGGGGGCTGGGGAAGGAAAGGGGAACTCTCAGAGACCTGGCTGAGAGAGAAGGTGGTACAGGGTCAGGCACGGTGGCCCCACAACTCACAAATTAAATTCTCCTCCAGGCCTCCTTTTCCCTTGGGAACAGGGAAAGCACCCTTTCCACCCCTAAAGACACACACCCCAGCCTCTATGTCCATCTGCTCAAATCCCTACACCTCTCTGAGGGAGGTGTGAGAGTTGTGAGAACCAGGATGTTACTGCTCACAGGTGCCAACTGGCAGCTGTCATAGGTCCTCCTAGGGAGAGGGGGTGGAGAGACCCTTTACAAATATTTAATTGCAGTAAAAAAACAACAACATGTTAGACTTCATAATCCATCATTCCTCTACAAAATCAATGTGACGGGGCTCAGATATCTATTATGACAGTGGTTCATTTTAAAAAATGTATTTTCTTCTAAAAATGTGCATCCTAACTTCTAAAAAAAAAATAGCTTTGGCATGATAGCCGCCTGACATAAATGAAAACACAATTTAATGAAATGGCATTTTAGGAATTTAAACTGAAGCAAATATTTGACATGCTTTATTTAAATCAATTTGCTGTGCCCGCTGTGCTGTTTTGGCTGTAGGCGCGTTGCTGTGTCCCATGTGTGATGCTCTGGGCTCTGAGACTCGCTGGGGAAGAAGCAGAGGATGGGGTGTCCAAAGGGGCCAATTCTGTGGGTCCCACAGGCCCAGCCTCTGGTTCCATTGCCAGTAAAAATTGGCTGGATTTGCAGGAAGTTGTTTAACCAGACAACTACCTCTACTCTTTCTAAGCAAGAGGGAAGTATTCAGCTCCATGTTGGTGGCTTTTTTTGCCACATAAACATTAAGTTGCTTTTAGGAATCTTAAACCAGTCCTAATGTGTATCCTACATAAGTTCTAAGCTGAACAATGTGTGTGTGTGTGTGTGCATTGTAAATACCATCTCTTTCTAAACTCTCTAGAAAGACAATCTGCCAGGTCCAGGATGCTAATACTATCACTCCAGTGGGGACACTGGGGCACAGGTATACTCATTCAGTGACCGATTGGCCCCTTAAGGAAAAGTGTGCCATCCATAGAGTAAACTTGATTTGGAACAACCGAGTAATTCTGGTTTGGATTTGGAATCCCAGATACTAACCCAGTTCCCTCTTTGTGCAGCTTCCTGGATCAATAATTTATAGATCTGATTTAAGAGTTTCCCAATAGTGTATAATTATAGGAACTGTATTTGACTACAGTTATTGTCTGCTTTCCATGCCCACTCACTTGGCATAATGGCCTCTATCCTGGAAGGGGGTTCTGAAATCACATTGATGGTGCAGATGTCCACATCACAGGATAGAGTTGTGAGGTGGTAATGGGTCATGGTCTAAAATAATATGTAACTTTCACACCTATGGCTGGGAACTTGTGGTGTCATGTTTGCTTTTGGGCAAAGGTCTTTTCAGCTCTTGGGATCAAATATACTTTGAAGATGAAGATATAACTTATAGAGCAAATAAAGTGCCTGGATGTGGGGGTATCTCAATACACTTTGAAGGGATATTTCTCACATACATACACACACCCCATAGAGCCTGTCTCCACTGTTCGTGAAACTTCATTTCCACTTACAGAAAAGGAAGTAATTTTTTTAATGCAGGGAAAGATGGCCCCATATCCAGAGACCTCTGCATTTTGCAAAGTGTCTGTGCCTCATTAGTCAGAAGGAGTTTAGACACAGCCTTTTGAAGCCAATATCCGACGGGGTAAATTCTGAGCTCTGCAGGATCACTGTTAGGCCAGTCATTGGATTGATGGAAAGGATCCCTTTCTGAAAGCTTGTGCTCTGTGTCCACACTGTCTCCCTCCCAGAGTCAGTCACCAGAGGTGAGACAGCTTGGAGGTGCCATGAGCAAACCCTTGTAACCGGAGTTAAGAAGGAAGAAGTTCCTTAGTGTGCAGGCAACTGTGAAATAATGAAATGGAGATAAGAGCCAGCAGAAGCAAGAGGCAGGAGAAAACTGGAAGCCAAAGAATACAGTGGGTTATATTTTTCTCAAAGATAACCTGGGAACAGGCTCTATCCCCCCAAGACCATGTTATCTCCAATCTAGGAATTAAAATAAAAAGGGTGAAAAAGATCAGTTTTATAGTAAAGTTCAGCTTAAGTAACCTTACCAGGTAATTGAAGAAAATCTTTCAGGTATTTGGTTAATTTTTTTTTTTTACTGTTATAACCCACATTAGTCTGCTGGGGCTAGTGGAACACAACACCGTGGGCTGGGTGACAGAAACAACAAGAGATTTATTTTCTCATCGTTCTGGACATCTGAGATCAAGATATCAGCAGGATGATTTCTGTGAGGGCTGTGAAGGGAGGATTGGTCCAGGCCTCTTCCCTTGGTTTACAGATGGGCATCTTCTCTCTTCATTTCTCCACATGGTCTTCCCTCTGCGTGTGTCTGTGACCTAATCTCCATTCTTTTTTTTTAATATATATATTTTATTGATTTTTTTACAGAGAGGAAGGGAGAGGTATAGAGAGTTAGAAACATCGATGAGAGAGAAACATCGATCAGCTGCCTCCTGCATGCCCCCGACTGGGGATGTGCCCGCAACCAAGGTACATGCCCTTGACCGGAATCAAACTTGGGACCCTTCGGTCCGCAGGCCGACGTTCTATCCACTGAGCCAAACCGGTCAGGGCTAATCTCCATTCTTATATGGACACTCTTCACACTGGGTTAGGGCCTTCTCTGTGACCTCATTTAATTTCATCACCTCTTAAAAGACCTTATCTCCCAGTACAATCATGTTCTGAGGTGCTGGGGGGTTAAGCTTCAACACACGAACTCCTGCGGGGGGGTGGGGGGGAGACATAGTTTAGGACCTACAACACTTTAGGCCATACAACGCTGACCCCACATCTCTGAAGCCTGAAAAACTTTCCTGACAAAACCTCCTTTCTCAGGGGAGGGGGCCCCATTGCTTGGCATGGGAACAGCACAGCTCACTGCCCTGGTGTGAGCCTGGGCCTGGGTGTCAGCTACTGGGGCAGAATGTACATTCCAGACATTGAACAGAGAGGAGCCCAGCAGCCCAGGCTGATCCCCTGCTCCGACTCCAGAATGAGGGTGACTGAGAAGCTGGGTCATGGCAGAGGCAGGTCAGCAGGCCAGAGGATGCCTGGTAGTGGCCATCACACAAAGTGCTAATTCCCAGAGCTGTTTCCACTGCTGACCTGCCTCCTCCGTTGGGTGGTCGAGTTATCCACCCTCTTGAAGCCTCAGTGCCTATGTCTATAAAACAGATGGTAATAGTACCTCCCTTGCAGAAGCGTGAGGATAGAGAGGTAATGCATATAAAATGCCTAGCACCAGGCTTGTAAAAGGCAGCCATCCTTCAACGCTGGTTGAACAAAAAGTGACAACCATAATCACAACAGCATGAAATATTAAAGACGCAGCGGAACCACCCAACCCAAGGGAGATTTTTCACCCTGGGAAAGGAAACTCCCTTCAAAAACCAGTTTTCTCCAAGACCAGCTTCACCAGGGCTGAAGCAAGTGTGAATGTTTGAAGAGTTGCTGGGCATCAACCCTCTGAGCATGCCCCACCGTCTAGCCCATCCCAGCATCTACTTTTAGGGCTACACCTGGGATTTGCTACATGAGACTAGAATTCTTGTCAGCACAGAACCCTGGCGTCCCATCCAGAAAGCCATTCCGCATGGGCACTTTTGCCTCATTTTGATGCCCAGACTAAAGATTTCTAACCACTAAAAATTTCTGCCTGCCTCCTTCTCCCTCTCTGTCCTTGTCTCCTCCCTCCTATCAAGATCTGTTACAGGATTTTATCCCCCTAATTTACTCTGCAAATTGATCAGCTTGATTGCTGTTGTTCCACGGCTCCGTGAATGGAGGCCATGAGGTTTCAGCCCACTCGCTCGGCATGTGGAGCTCTGTCTACCGGGAGAGAGCAGAATGGAGCAGGACCCGCCTCCCCCGGGCCTAAGGTACCGTGGGAAGTGCCTAATCACACAGCCTCTCATTTGTACAGGGATTTATAGTCTCCAGGACACAGTCTTCCCCATCAGCTCATTTACATAAAGACCGTAAAAGACATAATACCTTTCATCTGTACAGCTCTTTCGCCATTTCCCAAGTACTCTCATATATTTAACCTAATTTAAAGATAATATATGATCACATGATACTCCAAAAATATGTTTATTCCTTCCATATGAATAGGGCTATTACAATCCATTACTGGAAAAGAACATGGTCAGCCAGTTCCCTGGACACTGAGTGCAGAGGCGTAAGTCCTGCGCTTGGTTGCGATCCATCCTCGGGGCTTATACTGTCAGAATGCAGCCTTCCAGATGCTTCCTGCACTTGCCTTCTTAGAGAGACTTCCATTCCTTCAGCCGTGAGCCCAGTGTTCTTTCCAGGGCCTGGGTCTCCCATTCATCCTGAGCAATGCCACTGAGCCTGCTCATAAGGACCTGTGTCCACTCATGCACAGCTGTGCTGGGGCACCCTGCTCCCCCTAACTCTCCCATGTGCTGGGGGAGCTGGCGTGGGATGCGCATATGCTGGCTATATTTCAAGAGTCTGTGACTGGTGTTTAAGCCATAGTCTAATATTTAGGGAATATTTGTAGAACTCTTCCAACACCTCAAGTATATCCTTGATTCATCCAGGCGGTCCCACCCATCCTGTAGCCATGGTCATCTTTAAAGGGCATATTTGATCATGTCCCCCATGCCCATCTTTTACTCGGTGCCATCCTGAATTCAGTGTCTTCACCAGCACTTGCTGTCTCTTGTCTGTGTGATAAGGTGGCATCTCATTGTGGTTTTGATTTGCATTTCCCTGATGGTTAGTGATGATGAGCACCTCTCTTGCTAACTCGGGTTCATTGCTTTAGACTGGTTTTCCTAGAATCAGACTCTAAGCCACAGTTGCATGCAGAGGATTTCCTGGAGGGACTCTTAGGAGATAGATCTGGAAGGAGGTGAGAAAGGCAGGACTGAGCAGAGGGAGGAGGTGACTCACAATGTGGTTTTAACTGACTGAGGCCTCAGTCCACCCTGCAGCAGCTCTAGAGCTGGGAAGAGCCATCAGAGTTGTCCCATATTGAGGCAAGGGGCCAGGCCTTGGTATCCCTGCAACAGCCTGGGAAAGGGAACCTTGGATGGGGAGGATTCCTGTGTCCCAGGGCAATGCTCAGTGAGGGATACGGCTGTGAGCCTTCAGCCGCCAATATTCCCAACAAGGGGCTTCGATGTGTCTTCCCAAAGAGGGGATCAGAACAGAGCACCCCCAGCATTCGCTATACCGGTAGTTCCCAAACTTCGCTGCGCCAGGACAGGAATGTTGGAGGCCCTCTTGGAACTCTGCCTAACACTGGAACACAAGCCTGTTGCCATTCTGCCCAGCCCTGCTTTTCTTCCTCACCCTTCAGCACTGGGTGACTGTATCTTTGCCAAGACCTCATTTAGGTGGAAGCACAGTTGCTAGAAGGGAAAAGTCAGGCAAAGGCTTTGCCAGCCTTCTGCTCCAGCCCTGCCCATCCAGCCCCTTTGACCGGGGTCTGGGCCATGGTCTCAATCCGGCTTTTCTAGGGCGTGCTGCATTCCTTGCCCTGCTGCCTCCCTGCATGGGGCCCTCCTTTTCTAATTTATTTTCAGCCCTGGAGCTGATCTCAGAGGCAGCATCTGGTTCTGTTTCTAAAACGAAGCTCTGGCTGACTCTGGCTGAGAAGCACAGGAGTCAGATGCATACTTGTCCCCAAGGTCGCCTAGAAACAACACAGCCTATTCCTTCCCTGCCAGCAACGCCTCTTCCCAGCATCCTTTGTTGTCAACACACAACCTCTATTCACCTGGGCCCATCACAGACAGGGCCCTGGGTACAGAGTCTGCAGCTAGGTTAGAGCACCAGGCTTCGGAGCCCTCCCAAACCCACATCCACTCAGAAATGCCACAAGGGGAATGGAAAACGTAGCCCCAGTGAGGCAGGCACTCCTCAGTTGCATAGCATGGACGGGGTGGCTCCAGTTTCGGTGGATGGTCAGCCATCTCTGCCACAGGCATTTTGCAGGACCTGTCTGGTTTAAATGCTAGTGATTATCACCTAACAAGCCCCGAGGATTCCCGGATTCCTGGGACCAGTTTATGGTACTGTTGAGGGGCTAGGTCGGAGAACATGCGTGAGCCACAGGAGTGCAGGAGCGTGGATTCCTACACAAGCAGAATCCTGTTTCTCCCACAGGACCCCCGCCAGCAGCTGCCTCAGGCATCAGGATCCAGGCTGGGAGCCTCTGAGATACACAGATGTCTGTGTGATCACCCTTTACAGCCAAACCTTGTTAAGCAGATATTGGCTTATCCAAAGGAAGCGATTGTTGTTCCCCCGCTAACTGGATACCTTGTCATGCTCCAGTAAAAATATCAGATTGTCTGAACTAGTTAATGCAAAATCCATTCTTCCTGGTCCCTTGCCTTTCAAATTAATGATATTTGCTGACACTGGCACTGAAAGAGAGGGTGAGGGGGTATCGGAGCAGCACATGAGTCATGGGAGTCAGTGCCTTCCGCTCCCATGGGCCTGAAACCGAGGCCACGTGGAGGCAAGAAGGGAGTGCTGGCTGCGAAGTGTGTGTACTGTACATTAGATTTAAAGCACTATTTTCCCCCGAAGGACTCTTCAAAGAAAGCAAGAAGGAAGAGAAGAATGCCTAGGCAGCTGTACAATTAGGGTCACAATGAAGAAGTTTAGAGAAGGGCGGGACGGAGGACCTTCTAATGGGCTTTGTTCTATTGGCATCACCCCCTAAAACCTTTGTCCTGGGTGAGCATGACTGGAAGTCCCGGGGCTCTGACAGGTGGCACAGGGCTGTGGCTCCACCACCCACCAGCTGAGTAACTGCACAAGTTACGTAACTCCTCTGTGCCTCGGTTTCCTTACCTCAGACAGTACCTACCTTGAAGTGTGGCTGTAAGGATTAATTGTGTTAATATTTGTGAAATGTGTGGAGTGGCACCAAGACCACAGTCAACCCTATACAGACGTGCATAAAATTTTAAAAGCTGGTTTAAAACTCCCATTTCCCCTTAATCCAGCTCATTTAAACTCTGAGCCTCAGTTTCTTGTTTGTAAAATGAGGCTCACAGGTGGTGAGATTAGCTGAGCCTTGAACATGGACGTGCTTGCCCGGTGCCTGGCACAGAACTGGAAGTTAATAAATGCTAAGTGCTACCTCTAGCCGAATATTTAAAGTATTCCCAGATCCCAGCAAGACAGAAAATGAGAGACGTCGGTAGACGGTGCCAGGGAAGCTCCTGCGTATGGCAGTCCCAGTCACTGCGAAGAGGATGCGCCAGCTCGCTCTTTAGTTTTTACGGATTTCACAGAACGAGCAGCCATGTGTGTGCGGCGTTCCCACCCAGGTTATTAGGGAGACATATGGAGCACATCCACACAGATTGGCGGGGTGGGGAAACAAGGAGAAGTTGGGGAATACCTGCTGAAAGGTACTTAAATAAGCGAGATGGATTTGGCTCCCGCAGGCTTCGGTGGCGTGTATGCTGGAGTATGAAAATAGCACGGAGATACAAGCATCCCTGGGAATCGGGCGCTCGAAAAATAAGAGCAGTGAGCCTTCCTATTTTAATAACAGGAGATCATATGAGGACACGAACTTCTCTGTATAGGTGGACAACGCAAAGACTTTCTGAAGTCAGTTCCAAAATGCCTTGAGGGAAGGTGGGTAGTCAGCATTGGCCAGCAGGGACCAGCCCCATGAAGTATAATCCAGTGTCTCTCTGTGGCACAGTGACAGCATACAGAGAATGACAAAAGGTAACACTCAGGGACTGAAGCAAGATGTCTTAATTCTGTTCTTCTTCCTGAATGAGTTAAAAAAAAAATAAGGCACAGTTTGGGTATGTGAGGATTAATGTGACTGCTTGTGTCCCCAACAGCATAAATGGCCCCTATGATGCTATGATTATCGCATGGTCTCTGTATATGACTTCTGTCAGCTATCAGTGATCTTAACAGTATTTTGTTCCTCAATACATTCAAGCTTCTGGAGGGCAGGATCATGTTTTATATCTTTGTGTCCTGAGAACACCTTCATTCATTCACTCAGTAAACATTCAATCAGCACTTACTCCGTATGACCAGGCAGAGGGCAGGCACTAGAACAGGGGCGGGCAAACTTTTTGACTCGAGGGCCACAATGGGTTTTTTAACTGGACCGGAGGGCCGGAACAAAAGCATGGATGGAGTGTTTGTGTGAACTAATATAAATTCAAAGTAAACATCATTACATAAAAGGGTACAGTCTTTTTTTTTTTAGTTTTATTCATTTCAAACGGGCCGGATCCGGCCCGCGGGCCATAGTTTGCCCACGGCTGCACTAGAGTTAAAGCTAGAGGTGCAGCAGAATCCTTGCCTTTGAGGAGCTCCTCATCTAGCTGGAGAGGCAGATGAGAAACAAGCTTTTAGTAATGTTTTGTGGGTTCTGAGACATTTTCTGATGGGATGCAGTGGGGGAGGGTATATATAAAGGAAGCTCAGACAACCTCAGTGAGGAGGTTACCTTGACTTGCACAAAAAGTGATGAGTGGATGTTTGCCTGTATGATTGTTTACTTAAAATTAAATACATTTACATGTGTGAGAAAGAGGAAGAGAGGGAAAGAGAAAGAAAGGAGGAGGATGACAACGAAAAGGAGGAGGAGGAGGAGAGAGACTGGATAAGTTGGGAAGTCTCAGGCCATTTAGGAGCTTGCTTGCCTTTGCTTCATCAATCTAGAGCTTTTCTTCAACTGAGGAGGCAGGTAATGGGCCTGGGTCCTCTAGGGATGTTATGGATAAATGTTTTCTTCCCCCCAAATTCATATGTTGAAGCCCTCACCCCCAATGTAATGGTTTTGGAGGCAGGGTCTTTGGTAGTAATTAGGGTTAGATGAGGTAATGAGGGTGGAGTCCCCTGGTGAGAATGGTCCCCTTAGAAGAAGAGATAGCAGAGACTGGCCAGCCCAGTGTGGGTCATGACCAGGCAATTTATAAATGGTCATTGAATAAATGAATGAGCGTGTGCAAGGATGAGGAAGGGAGGAATGAATGTATGCTATGTTTGTAGAAGTGAATGCTGAAAACAGCATGTGAGCTAAGGGATCAAGGAGATTGCTCCTAAGGCACCATGGTTGACTGGTTTTCAGCTCCTCTGAAGTGTGAGGGGTTTGATTCACTATAGGCAAGAACCTCCTGATGCCTGAAATGTTTTAGACTCTGAGATCAGCGTGTCTCCTTCCTCCATCCATCTATCCTTAGAAAGGAGGTAGACGTTGCTCTGTCTGATACCACGGAGGCTCTGTCCAGACTCCATTGGGATTCCTAGGTTCCAGTGGCAAAGACGGGACAGATACATGGCATGCAATCCTTAACAACAGAGAGCAAATGGATTACCAGCAGGGCTTTAAAGAGCCACAGGACTTTTTAGCATTCAGTACATAGCCCGACGCCTAAGTACAAAGGTGATAAACAGGCTGCCAGGAGTCCAGCATCAGATACCTGCTTGTTCTGTACCTGCAGGTCAGCCCAGGCCCAGCAGCCAGCAGATGCCCTACATAAACCATCCTCCCCGGCAGACAGGTAGTCTCTGTGGCCGGAAAGTTCCACGTGTCTTCCCCCACAAAGCAAATGCGAAATCAATGCTTTTCCACTCAGGCCGACCTTTCCTGGCCACTCTACTACAGAAGTTACAGCAGCACTGTCTCCGCCAGGAATGGGGAATCAGCTCCCACCCAGATTAGCATTCAGGCAGAGGCCCTGGTGATGAATCTTTCAATATCATGTTTATTGTTTACCCACACGAATGGAGAGAACTTGCATCTGCCAGTGCCACCTGTGCCCATAGAACTACAGCCCAGACAGCGGCATCCCCAGAGAGCCCAGCTGTGCACAGGAGCCTGGAGAGGAGGGGCCCGGGAGGAATTGGGGAGGGCAGGTGCAGACCCAGATGTGGGAAGGGGCACAAGACAGAATGGGAAGGAGGGAGGAAGAAGCAGAGAGAGCAGCTGATAATGCAAAACTGAGGTTAGCAGAGCGAGCCTTGGGGAAGAGATTATAGGGCCCCTCCACTGGGAGTGCCTTTGACTCCAGCACACACAGTTGGGTTCAGAGGAGTGGGCGTGTCCTTCAGGTTGGTGTGACTCTTTGTGGCCCCACAGCCATATGGACTCCCTGGAGGACAGTGAGTGCGCCCACCTCCTGCCCAGACACTGGCTCCCGTGGCCTGACTCAGTGCGACCGCCTGCACTAAGGCTTCAACCCCAAGCATATCTTCTCGAATAGGAAAGGGGCGGGAGAGCCATGGGACTGACTGGGAGCTGGGAATGGAAAGGCTCATTCACAAGCTTACTTCAGAGCCTTCGTGGTTTTAGAAGGGTCCAGAGGGGGCCTGGCAGAGGTTGGCCTGGCTGGAAGGTTGACATTACTTCTCCCATTAAGGCTGTAAAAGGCGGTGATGGCCTTTGCCTGGTGGGTGAGGGCACAGCCAGCTGCTCCCAGGGGTCATCTGTCAGAGAGAGCCAGGCCTCTTCTGATGGCCTGAGTCACCAGGCTCACCTCTTCTGGGCACCTGCCAGCTCTGTGAGTATGTCGGCAGCCCAGGGAAGTCTCTTCCCTGAAGGATGCATCTTCTGAAACGGCCTTGGTTTTGTGTTTGCTTTGCCCCCTTTCTCTTCCCTTTCCCTTGCTCTCTTTCCTGGCTTATACCTTAGATTAGGGTTGATCTCTGTCAGGATGTGGCTTTCATGCACACTTGTTTCTCCCAGCTCCTTCTCTGGTCAGTTCTCTAGGCTGCATGGGAGGAACCCCAAGGTCCCTTCCTTGGAGAGATTGCTAATTGTTTTGGGGGGAGGAGGGCTTAGCTATGGCACGTGAGAAAGAGGCACCTGATTTCTCATGGATATGGCAGAGAATCGTGTGTCAAAGGCACTGTGCCAAGTCCATTCTCTTTCCCTTCCCTTTTCCTCCTCCCACCCTCGAGCTGCTGGGTGGCCATCCACTGTCAGGTCTATTCCTGCCTTGACAGCCATCCACTACCCAGAATCAATGACAGGTTTAATAATATTCATTGTACTTCTGGGAGCCCATATGTAGGAACAGATTTTGTTTTTAACTTTTTATAACAGAAATTTTTTTAATTCATAAAAATAGAGAGAGTTGTCAATGAACCCCATGTACCAACCACTTGGCTATAAAAGTCAGCCCTGCACCTCTCTTGTTCCATCCATCACCCACATTCCTCATACCCCCTACACCCACAAGGAGCAGTCTGATTGGAGTGCTAACCCTGCCCACTCTCTCAAGTCCCAGAAGCCAGCTCAGGCTTTGGCACACGCCTGCCTTGGAGGATGGAAATGCATTGACCCCTCATTGTTTGAGCCTGTGCATTTCATCATCTGTCCCAAACTGTCCATCTCAGAAACCCATTGTTAGAAACAATCGGTGCCCCAGCTCATGGACCACTTCACCGAGGGCCTTAGGCTATTTCTCGTCTTTGTCCGCAAAAGAAATCATTCTGTGAACAGTTGGCCTATCATGAGTCACACCTGCATGCCAGATGTGGCACAGCTGTATGCACATCTGCCTATCCATCTGCAGAGCTGTTTCAACAAGGGAGACATGTAGTTCGATGGTCAGCTGACTCCTGTAACTGATGGCAGTCCGTGCAGTATTCCAAAGTGGCAGACCAAACAAACTTGGGCTTTCTCCCAAGAGATAAACCGAGAAATAAATGCTCCTCCCCACTCCCAAATTTGATGAAATCTGTTCATTGACCAGCGAAACAAATTTGTTCTGGAAATGGTCACTAGGAGGCCTGAGTTTGGGCCCCTCCTCTGATTGCTATCAATGGCCCACAATGAGTGACCTTCCTTTGTGCAACTTTTAAATAATTAAAGGAACTAACTATCAAAAAGTTTATAGCTTAAAAATATGGACCAGAGTTACACTGCTCTCTTGCTCTCTTTCCTGGCTTATACCTTAGATTAGTGCTTGTGCTATGGTAGAAAGTGCACTATTTAAACTCAGGAGGTTGAGGCATGCGCTAACTTCTGAGATATTGAGGCAATTACTTCACTGCTCTGGATTCTGTTTCCTCATCTGTGAAAGGATTAAATAACCATAGTTTCATCTCCCTCACTAGAAAGTTGGTAAAGAAGTCAGGAGATGAAATGCTCTAAGGATTCTGTGAAAAGAATAGGAAATAATATTTGAATTCATTATGTTTGTGAGAAGTCCACATATTGTGGATTGAAAATGTATGGTTCTTTTGGTTGACAATAGAAAAAAATTATATATACCATTTTAACTTTTTGAAAACCACAAGTGACAATAGATAGAAAGTTCTTAGAAAAATATTAGTCTGAATGGCGAATTTTGTTAAAAATTAAACATGGTAAGCACAAAGGGCACTCAGCCACAATCAGCAGTTTCTTATGAATGTTCACAAAAATCAAATAATTAATAAGTGTCCCTTGAGTTTCTGTGCATTCTGGTGTTCCAGGGTGATGAGCCTACAGGGAGTGAGGTCACAGGGTCTCCAGATAGAACACCATGGTCCTATTAATCCTGAAATCCCCTTGTCTCCAGATTCCTGTTCCTTTACCCCAATTTTGTCATCGTTTTTGGCCTTTCCTCAAGTGCAGGCAGCTTTCCTTCCCACATCCCCATGATCCTTGCCCTATCAACCCTTTGGGGGACTGGCAAACATGTTCCCTTTTCATTCCCCATCCCTCATGTAACCTGCCAGCTTTTTGTGGTGGCAAGGGATTCTGGGAGTTTCATCTTCTTGCATTTTCTTGAGTGACATGTGCACTGGCCCATGCTAGAACTTTTGTGATGGCTGGGGATCAATAATCAGGGCCCTGACCCAAGTGACTTTCTCAGAGAGAGATGCCTGGCAAACATTTGAAGCTGCCCAACTTGCCACCAAGGACCCCCTGCCCAACTCCCCCTAAATCAATTTCCCAGTCCAGCAGAGAAACTGGGCAGGGTTGTATTGAATCTATTCCCCTCCATTGCCCCTCACTGCATTCCCAAATCACATCTGGCTTCTAGCGCTTTCTTCCAACCAGCATTTAATCCTCAGTGGCGATCCTCTTAAGAAATTTAATTTCATTTTCCTCCCTTCTTTCCCCACCCATAAAAAAATTCTGACATCATCTGAAAACTTCTTTGTTCTATAAAGTACTTATTCTCAATGCCTAATGCATCGCCCAGCACCAGTTACAGCGATGCAGTGCGTGTTACCGGGGTTTATAGATCTCTCATTTGCTGGCTGCTTCTTGCAACCGCCGGGAAGTTCAGCCTTAGAGAAGTTTTGGTGAGTTTGGCTCCTATAATCAATCATCTTACTTTTCATCTGTAGCATTCTTCCAAGCCAGTTCATTCATTCATATGTTCTACTAAAAAGTAGAAAGTACCAGGCTAGATACTCACCTTCTTCGTATGTCCTCCTGGTGTAGATTTATTTTGTTATGCCTTCAGGTACAGAGTTCTACTGTTCTTTGCTGAGTAAACTTTAATCAGCATTTTCCTCATTAGCCTATGGTAGCATATCAGCTTATGGTTCATGCAATTCATTCTATCTTTTTAAATTTAATAAGACATGAGTTGGATGGTCATTAAGGGTCTCCTGTTATGCGTGAAGAACCGAAAACAAACATGGATGAATTTAACTCTGGTTCATTATGTTCAGCAAGAAAAGTTTTATTCCTTCCAGTCATCGTAGCAAGGGCCACAGAGACAGCCAGGGAAGAGCTGTTGCCACTTCCTCTGGTTTCCTGAATCCATGTGACATAAGTAACACAACATTTAAATAGTAGGTCCAGTCATTTTGATCACCTTGTAGCTGATTGAATCATCCTAGTGCAGCCTAGTGGACTTCAATCACTCATTTCATCTAAAAATGAGAGAAAAGGAAAACTGTCTCTGCCCTTGAATTGCTAGTGACATACCCAGAAAATGACACACTGACCACTTAACGTCGGCATGTAATGTGACACCTGGGGCAAAGGGTAGCTGGGGAGTCACAGTGTATCAGGGAGGCCTCACAGAGGAGGTGCCAGCCCCTAAACCCTATGCAGGTAGTTCTGTTACAGAGGAATGCCAACCACAACAGATAGCACCCCCACCCACAACAGGACACAATGGGACAGTGCTTTGTGGGCCAGAGAGCATGCTTGTTCCTAGAGAGAAGTGCTAGGTCCATCTCGATTCCCAGATTCCTATCTGGGTCACCAGAGTAAAGGGTGGAACTGTGGCAATATCTGGAATACTGCCTTCTGGTAGTGCTCAAATAAAATAAAAACACCAAAAGTAGAGGTCAACCTCAGCCACCATCCTCTTCCCCAGAGCAGCCCTCAGGGGCAGTGTCTGATAGGGCAGGTTTTGGCTCTGATAATTCTATGGGGGCTGTGCCTCAGGTGGATGCCCCAACAGCATCGGCCATCCTAGACTTGCAGAGGGGTCCTGCCTTCTCTCCAAGCAGCAGAGAGAACAACTCTTTGTCTGTACCTGACCAGCCTCCCCCATGAAGGGCTTAGTGCAGGGAGGGGGCACATTGAAATTGATCTCAGAAACTTATCCCCAGAATCAACCTTTAGGATAACAGAATTTCCATGCCCCAGGCTCTCCCTTCTCTGATTAGCTCCAGCATAGATGTTGAAAAATGTTAACAGTGGCCTCTACTGTCCAGACAGAGTATTACCATGTACTTAAATCTTGTCTAGATATTTTCATATTCATGCGTTTGTTTGTTCATTCATCCAGTCATTTTTCATTAAACATTTATTGGGCATTTTCTATATGTCAAGCTAGGAAGATAATGTGATTCAAAGGGAACACAGATGAAAGCCTCACTGCCCTTTCTCTAACCTCAAATTTTCTCTCTCTCTGTCTGGTCATAAAACCTGAGATTTACAAATTTCTTTATCCTTAAGGCATAGTAGTCCACTGTGACAATGTAGAGAGTTTTCAGTTCAAGACAACATATTACTTCTTGGTAGTCATTAACACTTTAGCAGAAATGAGTTTATTCTATCAGAAAGCAGCCTTAGGGTGAATAGAAAGCCAAATAAGTGTGGATTAATAAAAGGATTAGAAGTGGTCCACGACATGCCCCTAGAAAGGGTAGTGCAATGAGACTGTAAGGGCTAGAAAAGAGAATTGAGGACATTAGGCACCTGGAAAAAAAACAGAAAGATTAGAGAAAAGGCACTAGAACTCGTGGCTTTGGAAAATGTGCTCTGAGTTCAGATTTGGCCTCTTATATACTAGCCTTTGATTCTATACCTCCCTCCATATTCCTCATATAGCACTGTGGGGGTTAAGTTATATAATGTGGTGTAAAGTACGCAGCACAGTGCCAAGCATGGTGTAAGCACTGAGTCAGTACGAGTCGTGAGACCAGGGGGGAGGAGAAGGAGGCTGTGGAGCTGCGGGGATCACCTCCTGCTCACAGTGTGACCGAGTCCAGCATCTCCCCTGCTCGTCACCTCCGCTGGGCCAGCGGCCAGTGCCCCAGTGCCACTTTCTCACTTTCTTGGTGTCAGGCATATCTTGAATGAGCACAGCCTTGGGGCACGCCCAAGCTCCTGGGGAGCCCAGGTGGGGTCCTAGGGTCACTGTCAACCTGGGGCTGCTCTAAGGAGGCTGAGGGAAGGCCTTCAGGGAGACTCCACCAGAATTTCACACCTGTGTGCAGATAGGCCCTGTGGCTATCCTGGCCTCCCCTCCCTCTGCTCCTGCTCCTGCTCCTGCTTGGCTAGTGTCACCATCTGTCCTTGATCCTTTTGAGGAGCATGAAAACAGGAGCTACTTCCTGAGGGTCTAAAATGCCTTATTTATCTAGAATCTCACTTGAATCCTATTCCTGGAGATTTGAAGTAGATTTGTCAATGGTTATATGTCTTCCAAAATTAGCATGCCTCATTAGCTTGGCTCGGAGGCCACTGGAAAATGCAGCTCCCTGTAGCAGCTTGGAGGGTTTTCAAAGGAGCCAAGCAGCCACAGAGCATCTCAGAGGGAAGCTCTGAGCTCCTTAGACCCACAACCTCTCAGTCTAGGCCCAGAGCTCAGGGAGTCAGTCAGCAGTGCATACCCACGCTGTACTGCTATTTTAGCTTGGCATTGAGAAGGGTATGTGGGGCTGCCAAGTTGAGCCAGGAGACTCATGTGTGAGTGGAGCTGACAGGCCTGTGGAGAGCTGAGTTTGAGGCACCAGGTCACCAGGATTACAATTCTTAGGAAGAAGAAGATAAAGACTAGTGTAGCCACTTTGAGGATCCCCGTGTGAGGAGTCTAATGGACTAACATAGAAGAGGTTGAAGCAAGATGGCTCCACCTCAGATACTGACTTGGGAGGCACTTTTTCAGGGGGTGTCCGTTGGAGAGGCTTCTAAATGTAGTGCAACCCAGTGCTAGAAAAAATAGTCACCCCAAATTCCTCAAGGAAACTGAATAGCTATACCATCAGCAGAGAGAACGTTCTTTCTCCAGCTAGAGGGGCAGTTGGCAGCCACTCGGGAAATCAGGGTGTCAGCGTGGGGTGAAATCTTGCCAGTGGTTGAGAACAAACTGTCTAGAGCAGTGGTTCTCAACCTTCTGACCCTTTAAATACAGTTCCTCATGTTGTGACCCAACCATAAAATTATTTTCGTTGCTACTTCATGACTGTAATGTTGCTACTGTTATGAATCATAATGTAAATATCTGATATGCAGGATGGTCTTAGGCGACCCCTGTGAAAGGGTCATTTGACCGCCAAAGGGGTCACGACCCACAGGTTGAGAACCGCTGCTCTAGAGTTTGAGTCTCAGCTCTACTTTGTACACAATCTTATTTTTTGTATGTAATCTTGAGCAAGTGTTTTAACTCTTCTAAGCCTTAATATTCTCACCTGTCAAATGGAGATAATAGTGTCAAGCTAATGAAATAATGTACATAAAGGACTTGGCACAAAATAAATGCTCCAAGGACACAGGCTAATACAACCCATGTGTCCCAAGATTGACTAGCCGGCAATCAGAATATGAAGTCCTGCTTCCTTTTAATGTCTGCATTTGTACAGGGTGCACCCCAGTGGCCCAATGGCTAATGTTCATACATGGAATTTAACAAGAGCGTGCTGACAGCTTGATCCCAAGTTCTGGAGAAACAAGAGCAGGGCCTACCACAGGGAAGCAGCCACATAGCCTTGTACCATCGAGGGACCTTGCTGGTTCTGCTCTGTGCCCCTTCTTCCTCTTCCCTTCCACTCAGACTAGCATCCCTCCGTGTGGACAATGTACGCACACATATTAAAAGTTGGTGCAAGTCTTCTCACCCGCATCTGTGCAGGGCTGTGTATAAATCAAATGGGGACTTTCCAATTATCCACTCGGAAGAGAATTGCCAGCGAAGTAAAAAATTGAAGAGAGCAATTGCACATAACCCTGAATGGTTTATTTTTAACGTGAGACTGGAATAGGTGCCCTCCATTGGCAGCACACTTAATTTCTCTATTATGCCTGCGATCACTAATACGCGACTGAATTTGCATTCTTTGAGCATCCAGCAAGTGACAGCTTAGGCAGCCAGCCCCCCAGAAGCATACTGGGTGGCTGAGGAAGCTGCTGGAGATGAAACAGGAGCTCTGCAAAGATGGCATTTGAATGCCGCATTTTCCCATTGAAAAGGATCAAGGCTGGGGGACATTGTGGGAGGAGGGAGAGGAGCACCGGGCAGATGGAGGGAACAGATAACTTCTAAGGGGTCCTTCCAACCCTGTGTTTGCATAAGAACTGACAGGCATCAACCTAATTTTCCTCCAAACACTTCCTTCTCTTTCCTCAGATCCTCTATGTGATGACTGGCCTTCCCCGATGCCCAAGCCAGCAACATCTTTCTGGGTCTGGTATTTGTATGGTTTCCGGAGTGCAGGCTCGTCTTATTTGCATTCACTGGTGCTGTCCACGGGCAGGGAGCCACGTCCCCGTTAACCAGCCGAGCGCTGTGTATGTCCAGCGTTGTATAAACAATACCGACAAGAAATTGGCTAACACCTGAGATAAGCAGTTGACACAGAGAGCCACATGTAGATGCCATTGCAATGAGAGGTAAAAGCACAGCCCTCCAGGTGGGTTACAGGAAGCAGGCTCTTCAAAGAAATAACAGTTACAACCCAGAAAACCTCATCCGCAAAAATATTCTAAGCAGGTTCCTCGGAGAATGTGTGGAACATGCGAAAACAGCATATCTCCTTTCACACCGGAGCTAGAAGAGAAAATGTTATTAGTGGGAATGACATATGTGAGCTTTGCTGTGAATAAATACACAGTGTCTATGTATATAGAGTATATGCATAATAATAACACCTCAAGTCTATATGGTGCTTTTCTTCCCAGGAACTAAAACTGATCCATGGTTATTACTATCTCATCTCTCCTTGCAGACTTTTTTCACTTATATTTTGCTAGTGCATTACCAAAATAGATAGGCATTTAAGAGCCATTCTTTTGGTGTTTCCTCCGGTGCAGTCCTGCCTTTCCATTATGCTCTCCTTAAAATGTAGTTAGGGGAAAGAGCCCTGTTATAGGGCCCTGCCGGGAGTCATAGGCCTGGGTCCCAGATGCCTGCTGGGTGCTGTCATGGGTCCCTACAGTCCCGATTGGTCCCCCAACCCCCATCCTGAGCTTCCATGAAGAAGGTCACCACTTAGGGTTCGAGTCGTATGTCAGATAATATGTCTCTGTTACTTTCAGAGGAGGGGGCATGCACAAAGCCCCATTACCTGCTATTGCTTTTTCAAAAGTCAGTTAGCAGGTAAATTAATCTACTTTCCAGCACATTGGGAAGGGACTTTTGAGTAGAGACTAGTGGTTTTGGATGGGGAGTGTGCTTTGGGAGGCTGGGAGGGAGTGTGGGATGTGGATTGTTTCAGAGGCCTCCAAGGAGGGCATGATTTAGAGGCAGGCCCTGGGAGGTCACTAACAAACAGCATGAGGACACTGGGGACTGTGTTCAGAGGAGTCAAGGGGGAAGTGGCATGAAGAGGACTGAAGCCACGGGCAGAGCATTTAACCCCTGAAGCAAAACCTCATCTGTTCAGTGATCTGAGTTAGAGAAGCACCTTTGCCATTTACTGGCTACTTAGTCCTCTGGGCAGTCTTAGAAATCAGACCATTTTTACGGATGTGTAAACTGATGCTCAGAGACATTGTGATTTTCCCGAGATCTTCCAATCATGGCACACACTCACCTGCTTCTGGACTCTGGGAGATAGTTATATGGTCACCCAGGACTCTCACCTGTTGTCCTTGAACCAAAGACAGAACGGAGTGAGAACAAGACAGCAGGCTCCAAGCATAGGTGTATTGATGAATGTATGGCCCTTGGGCCAACAAGCAACATGGCATTGCTCTGATTCTCCCACTTGGGCTGTATGTGGTCTTCTTATCCAAGTCTCACTTCCTAGCACCAGTCTTTACTCCGCTGACCTTAATGTCCCTCTCTGGCTGCAGAGCTAGCTTGCTCCTTAAAATATACTTTTATTACAGGGCTGTTGAAGTTTGGAGGGGCAACCAGTTGTAGTCCTTAGATGGTTTCAAATTCCTAATTATACCTTGGACTCTTCTTCTTGTATGTATTTAATTGGACTCTTCTGCATGTACGTATTGATTGCTAGTAAGCAAGAGAGCGGGATGGGAACAAGCTTTCCTTCCACATCCAGGGTAAGAGCTGGATGATTTGGGAGCTCTGAGTTCTACTGGGACGTACTCAGGGAGACTCTCCAAGGGAGGACATCTGGACTTTATGAGATGAGCATAAATTCACCAGATTAAAAAAGAGAAGGAAAAGATTATCCCTGGGCACAGAGTACACCCACAGGGACAAGCATGTGCAAAGGCACAGAGGCATCTACCCAGAGCCACATATTCATAGAACATTCTGTATTTGTGTAGCATAAACTGTGAGGAACAAGAAATAGAGCCAGAGAAGTATCTAAGGATCAGATTATAAAATACTATTTTTTTGTGCCAAACAGCTTGATTTTATTCCTTTCAACCCCGTAAAGCTAGCATATCCACAACACTTAGCGTGTCGTTTCATGCAACTCCTTAACTAACTCACTGACACCTGCACACTTCCTTCCCACACCCTTAGGAAATGGAGATAATATGCAGAAATGTGCCTTGAGTTTAAATTTTTTCCTTTGGCAGAATGGGGGAAGAGAAGTCAGGGGAGAAGGTGCAAGGACGATGCCCTGGAACATAGAAGATGTTGGGGATAGTCTAGATGAGAGTCAGTGAGAACCAAGAGGAAAGTAGTGCCAGGAAACAGAGGAGGGAGGAGCTGGGGACATGGAGGCATAGATAGGATTGGGTGACTGGGATGGTAAGAGCTTGCTGCCCCTGAGGCATCCTGCTCTGTTATTGCAGGAGACTTCTTCACGTTGAGCTGAGCCATCACTCACTCAACAAGCACAGCATACTCTCCACGTGCCCAGCATTGCTCTAAGCACGTAAGAAATAGTAACTGGTTTAGTCCTCATAGCAGCCCATGCAGTAGGACCTAGTGTGACTCCCCACTTCACAGATGGAGAACTGAAGCTTGGAGAGGTCATGCAGCCAGTGCGTGGTGGTGCGGGCTCTGGGCTCTAACTGCTGTGCTTCACCGCTCCAGTGTGTTCCCAGCATTCAGCCAACATGGACTGAGCGCCTGTCTACCTACCTGTCCATGAGAACTCTTCACCTGCTGTTATAAGCACAGTTCCCTCATGCCGTGTGCTCTTTCTAACCAGTGGCAGCATTTCAGGCATTCAAAGACCGAGATGGCCATTGCTGCCAACACCCAGATGTTCCCCTGGACCTCACTCCAGGAAATACATGGCTATGGGATGCCCTCTAGGGCCATTGGATCACTTTGTTCCAAAGCCCACTGCTCCAATCTCAAGCTTTGGGTCTCATATGAGTTTACTAGGGACATCATAACGAACTACCACAGGCAGGGGGTTTAAACAAGAGAATCCTAATTTCCTACACCCTGGAGGCTGGATGCCCAAGGTCCAGGTGCCAGCAGGACAGATTTCCTGAGTTGTCTTTCCCTGGCCAGCAGGTGGCCACCCTCTGGCTGCTGCCTCTTTTCCTGGTCTTTTCTCTGTGCTCTCAGTGCATGCACTGGGCATCTCTCTGTGGGTCCTGATCTCCTTGTAAGGACACCAGACAAATTGGATTAGGGCTCAACATAACAGGCTCATTTCAATGTAATCGCCTCGTTGAAGAGCATATCTGAATGTGGTCACATTCTGAGGTGCTGGGGGTTAGGACTTCAATATACGACTTCTGGGGGACCCAGTTCAGCCCCTAACTGGACTCTTCTCCTCTCTCCCCACTTACCTGGCTCATAGCTCAGCTTTCTCCCCAAGACACATCATATTATGGCAATAGAGGGAATTAAATTGAAATATGCACCAGTAAGATGGATCTTTTCAGAACTGTAGAATTTGTACTCATGTGATTCCTAAAATGATACCCCCCCTGCCTCCCTCCCACAGAGTGGCTTGTGCTCTGACAGCTCGAGGGGAGGTACTGTGATAAAAGCACACAGGCTGGCCACGAATCTCCCCATTCTAATGCCCTTCATTAAAACCAGCGTTTTTATTACAAAGACCTGCCAACGTGAATATTAGACAGAAATGTGTGTTAAGCTGCCATTGATCTTTCCAGGTGGATTGTACATTAAAGAGGGCACTTTCTCACTCTGTTGGCTGCTCACACATAAAAGGAAAGCAGGAATCAAAGGTAAAGAGCCTCAGCTTCTTCCCTCCCACCTCAGCTTTGTCCCTCCCCCATTACCATGGCGACCAGGCCAGGGGTAGGAGCCACCCAAATCTCGTTTCCAAAGCTTCTTAGACATCTGGGCCCTAGGCCGTCTTCTCTAGTCCACCCAGCTGGCTCTCCCCCAGGCCTGGGGGGTCAAGGCCAGTTGGGAGGTCAAGGCTGGTTTACCAGGTTGCTCTTTCCAATCTGGAGCTTCCATTCCCTGGGAGAGGGTCTGCGTTGTCCCACTTCTGAGGAACGACAGTTCAGCTAGAAGCGTGTGCAGGATAATGTTCTCCCACGGCATTTCTTCATCAGGGGGCAGTCTAGTCTAAGACAAGGGCCAGGGCCATCTCGAGGGTCTGCTGGGGATTAACTGGTGCGTGTACATGCATACACATTTGCGTTACTGTATGACAAGGACAGAACCCAGACATTTAATGGAAAGAGGAGGAAAAGTCATTTGGCAGGGAAAGAAGTTCAATGAAGAAATCGCCAAAAAAAAAAAAAAAGAAAGAAAGAAAAAGAAATAGTGTATCTGGGGTTCACTAGAGCCCGAGAGGGAGTCAGGGCTTGTCAATGGGATTCCTCTCTGCTAAGATAGAACAAGTCAAGAGGAGAGAGTGGGGCTTAAACTCGAAGAGCTGGTGTTGCCAGAATCATTTCTTCCAGGGCCACCACTTACTTTAAAAGAGTCATCTCTGCCATCACTACCGTATTCTCCACTGCTGCTCAGACTCTTCTGTCCTTATACCCCATCCTAGTGTGCGACTCAGTGTAACCTGCAGAGCTAGCCACCCTCCTCAGTGGGGGCTGTGCCGTGGCCCCCAGCAGTGGCCCCTCTGTGCTGGTTTGGAGCAGAGGAGAGGCCTGACCCTTTGTCTGCTCGGCCAGTGGTGGTAAATGTTAGAAATCAGAGATTCAAATACCCAGAAGGGACCCAGAATACCAGATTCCTATTCCTTTAAGATTTCATCCCTTCCCCACTGAATGCTACCACCCCCATCATTGCAAGTCAACATACAGCACAAATTATGAATATTGCCACAGGTACAGACAGACATGACCACGGGTTCTGTCAAGGAACCCAAATAAAGACGTTCCCAAGCTGAGATGCAGCAAGTGTGGAGGCGTGAAGGGAAGGATATAAGTGAGTTTATTACTCAGAGCGATGTACTAACTTCAATCTTGTCATGACTCATGAGGCCGTTCCTCTGTTTTACTTACTAATCACAGTGTGTGTGTTGCTTTTCTCTCCTGGCTGTCCAGTTCCGCTGTGTCAGACAGGAACAGTGAGCGTCCTGTTCTCGACAGCGCTGGCTGGCTCCTTCCTTTCAGCCCAGGGGTCCACCCACCCCACCACCAGCACAATGAAACAGCTGGCGTTACCTCTGTTTCTTCATTTTGCCAGACTTTCTGCAGCACTGGGCAGCACTGAGCTCTTACTCACTTATAAGGCGAACATTCATTGTGTTCCCACCTTGTTCCCAGCCCTGTGCTGCGTTGTCAGCCAACTGTGATACAGGACTGGGCCACTGAGTCTCAGAGTCCAGAGGCTGCTGGAGAAGCGAGTGATCAGACAGCTACAAAGCACCGAGCTGCCCCTGCATTAGAGGGACTCTGGGGGGCCAAGGGAGTGCAGCCGAGACTCGCTGCTGCTCTCTGACTTGGCCGTTGCTTTGAGCTGCTTCTCTGAGCCCTCCGTCACTGGGTCTGCTCTTTCTACAAACGGTCCTCTGCAGCCCTTTGCATGCTGACGTTCCCCGCCTCACCTTCTGCCTGCCCTTTCCTCGTGCTGTACATTTTCTCTAAACACTCTAATCCATTCGCAAGGATTCTCTATCCCCTTTCTCCTGGGAACTCTTAGATCCGAACCTCTTTCCTGAGCTCCAGACCCACACACCCACTGCTCATTCGTTTCCTCTGTAGGTGCCTGCAATGCAACCCCAAACCTGGACTTATTCTCTGGACCCCACCTCTTCCCAATTCACTCCTTTCACTGTTGCTCATACCGCACACCATCCCAGTGAGAAACCTCCTGCCCTGGCCCAGCATTGTTACTCACAGGGTCCCTCCAGAGGGGTCATCGTATGCAGCCTTCCCACAGTGCTCACTGCCCTGCAGTAGCTGGTGCCCCTGTCCCCACATGGACCACTGCAGTCATCTCTGGGCTCGGCTCCATGATCAGCCCCGGATCTCTTCACTCCAGGCTGTGCACCACATGGGTGCCAGAGGAATCTGCCCAATGCCCAGGTCTCCCACCTTTAAGACTGAGATGCACGCCCTCAGAGCCATGCGGAGCTCCACAGCCCGCTTGCTGAGTGCCCTCACAGTCTCACTCCACACGCCTTTACTCTGTCTTCTCCTGCTCCCCCAGTCACCAGAGCAGCCCCCAGTCCAGCCACAAGGGGCCACACGACCCTCCCTATACCCAACGATCCCGCTGCTCTTGTCTTTATGTGTCTCTCCCACCTCAAACTGTCTCCAATCTCTGCCCTCCTCTCCACCCTCATGCAAATACTCTTTCTGACTGTCACAGACTGTCACCAGGACTCTAGGCCCCCCAGGCCACCTCTGCAATGCCAGACCCACTGTCACCTTCTTGAAAAGGACCCTTCATTGGTTCCCTTTTACTACTGAGCTCAGCATGAACCCTCCATGGTCTGAGGAGTGCTTGGCCTCACCTGCTTCTGCTCCTGTTCCTGCCCCGACTTTTCCTGTCCTTATGCTCCAGCCACAGGGAACCCTAACACCCGCAGACTCCCAGCTCCATGCCTTAGCTCCTGCCCACCCCTCTGCCAAGAATGCCCCTTCCCTTGGTGGCTCTGCTCATACTTGAGATTAAACATAAACGTTACCTCCTCCTGGCAACTTTCTCAGATTTCTCCTCATTCCTCAGATTGGATTAATTCCCCCTCCTCTGTGTTTCCATAGTCTCCTCCTGTCATAGTCGTTCCACTCAGCACAATAGCCTACGCTTCTTGGGGTCGGGAACCACGTTGTACATGACAGGAACTCAACAAGTGGGGCATAAATGAACATATTTTGTTAAAAGGAATTTCTAAAGGTGAAGGGACTGAACTAATATTATCACAGATGCTTTATATGCACTCACTTAAGTCTCACATGAATTCTATGGGGCAAGTATTGTTGCCCCATCCATATATGATTAAGGAAATCAAGGCTCAGAGAGGGTAACTTGCCCAGAGGTGACCAGGAGGGATTCAAACCCATATCTACACCTTTGTATCCGTGCCCTTCTCTTTTCACTGTGCCGCCTTCTTTACTAGGCTGGCAGTGGCAAGCTCTCCCACCCTGGGAAGGTCTCCAGGAAGAAGGTGGCCCAGTGTCCCCAAGATCAAGCCTCCCTGTCCCACTATGGTCACTCCCTACTCTGCCACCCTCCTCCTCCAGCTCTGCACGTCTGCAAGCATAAGCTGAGCAGAGCTTTCTCTGCTGCCATATCATATTGCAAACTTCTATCTAATTTGCCATTGCCTCACTCCCTGAGGGCACATTTACGTTAGTACTTTAAAGGCAAGCGTCTCTCCATGAAGCAGGCACGAATCCATTTTTCACTGGCATTCACATTATGGGCAATGCAGTGCTTTATATATTAACGAGTAATTTTCTTTGCCCAATGCAGTTCAAAATTCAATAAATGTCATTTAAGCCCCATTTTCCCACTTGTAGGTCAGAGAGCAGGCTCGTGGGTGGGGTGGGGAGGAAATTCCCACATATTTCCTGTCCTCCTCCCTGCCCTTGCCCCAACTGCCCCCGCAGATGTCAGTGTGCCCCGTATGACTGTCACTAACATTCAGAGTGGGTGCTGCAGTCAGGCCCCAGTGCCCAGGGCCCTGGAGACTCACCTATGTCTGTCGGAGGGGAAGCCCCTGGAGTCTCCCCAGTGGACTGAAATCAACTGTTAGAAAGGCCATTGCTCTGAGTTAAGTTCAGCCTAATTCCTGTCTTTTCTTAGAATTGAAATGCTCCATTAAGTCCACTTACGCCTAACTTTACCAAGTTCATTGTATCACTTTTGGGAACCAGCTCAACTTGTGGCTTGAACTTGAGTTTGAAGGGTTAAGGAAAATGATGGTGCAGAAGACAAACTGCTCTGTCTTCGTCATTATTCCAAGATTGCCCCTTGCTGGCAAGGAGGGGACAGGTGGCGGGGGGGCAGGCAGAACAAGAGGCTGCCTCTGGCCCCTCAGAGGAAGAGAGTAGCATCACCCTTGGGTAGACCATAGTCACCCAGCTCTGAGCACAGGACGCATGGGACACTCAGGAATATGGGTCCAGTTCTGCTCTCTGCATTGAATAATAATAAAGTAAAATCTCAATTAAAACCAAGTCATAAATCACATTTAATGTTGCCCTGATGGGTCGAACCTAATATGCCAGGACTATTAATCATCTGGCAGGTCGTAGAATCCCAGCTCCCCTCTTCTGAGGACTCGGGGGTGAAGGGCTATATCTCCCACCTCTGCCACCATTTAATCAGACCACAGAGGGCAGGGGCCAGGGAGGTGTGGGATTGTCATTTCTCGAATGTGGGGCTGGGCAGTGTGCATACAGCAGAGGAGTGCGGTAGGGAAGGGGAGCCCAGGGTCCTAAACAGGCTGTGTGTCTGATGGGTGTGGGCTGGGTGCAGCAGTGACATGTAGATGCAGTTGCCGGAGCCAGACATACAATATGTCAGATGGAGGAGCTCCCCAAAGACCAGACAGTGCCTGATGGGTATCAGGTACAGGGGGAAAGACAGGGTTTCCTGACCTAAACCCATTAGTGAGGGGGCCTGCACACAGGGAGCTGGTAGACAACCTGGCCGGCCCAGGGAAACATGGCCGAGATGGGCGGGCCTGGTAACTGGGCAGAGATTCCGGGTGGGACGTGGGGTGCTGGGAGTGTGCGGTGTAAGCCTGGAGAGACAGGGTCAGCAACATACAGATTCGTGGAAGATGGACGGACTGCAGGTGGTGTGTACAGCAGCCAAGTGACCAACTGGGGCAACTGCGTTCCACAGATCTTCAGTGGGGGCAGGGCCTTTCCTGAGGCCTCAGGGAATCGTGAGAACCAAGCTGGTGTCCATTAGGAAAGCCAAGGCTGAAGAATGCTAGAGTATGAGATGTGAAGCCAGAGGCTGGCATTAGAGTCCTAGCTGTGCGGCCCTGGGCCAGATGCTTCGCCTCTTGGAGCCTCTGTTTCTCCATCTATAAAACAGGATTCACAAAATTTAATTCCCAGGGTTGTTCTGAGGATGAAAGGACATAAGAATGTCCACAGTGACAAGTAGGGGGCTCGAGTAATGAAAACTTTACTGTTAGTGCAAGAGTGGAAAGGGCAGTTCTCCAGAGCGAGTTCTGGAGACCATGGGCAGAAGTGAGGTCCAGGTTGCAGAGCCAGGGTCCAAGTTGGTAAATGGGTGGGATATGAAAAGGTTAGACCAAGTGAGCACTGTGTTAAACCACCCCACACCACCTTGGGGCCCCACCAATGGTTATGTCACCCAGCAGGTCTACTTAATGGGGGGTGGAGTTTGAGGGACAGGCAGGATGGATGTGGGCAGATGCCCCACTGGGTGTCCAGTTCAGGGGGCCATGGGCAAGGCTGCAGAGTGAGGATAAGGTGGGCCTCTTATTCACTTCTTCAGTCCTCCATCCCTTCCTCTTTTCTTCCTACTTTCCTTCAACATATATTTCTGGGTCCCTCCTATATGCCAGGCATTGGAGGCATGACCGTAGGAACCTGGACAGAGCCGAATGCACAATGAGCCCCACTCCAGCCACTGTGGGGAAGGGGAAGTCTTGATCAATCTAAACCAATAATGGCAACTCTCCTTCCCCATTTATCACAGAAATTTCAATGCACACATGGAGCGTGAGGGGACTCGTCCTTTGATGCGTTTCAGCCTCATCATTTTCTTCCTTAAGTTAGGTCTGTGTTTTCCCTGGAGTTGGCATCAAATCAAACCTGTCATGTTTAACATCTTGGATATACACCAAATTAAGGACCTTTCTACCTTTATGTGACCTGGTTAACCCATGCAACTTAATTTAGGTAATTTAAGAATCAGAAAAGGGCAGGAAGTGGACACGTTTATAGTCAAAAGAGAAAAGAGGAGGGCAACTGAGCATGTTGTGGGTACTTATCACTTGTCGGGTCCTAGGATATGTGCTTTCCCACAGGATCTCATTTAATTCTCAAAACAACTTTACATTATGTGTTACTAGCCCATATTTCGAATCTAGAAATCAAGACTCTGAGAGCAGTGAGTATGGCTTGCCAAGGCCATGTTGCTATGAAAGTCATAGAGTCTGGAGTCAAACTTATGTGTGTCCCCATTCCAAAGCCTTCACTCTGCTGAGAGCACCTCCCTGCAAAGGTTAGAGGAGGAGGCCCAAAGACAGAGATGAGGAAAGGCCCGTGGCACGAGGAAAGAAAATGAATTGGCAGAAATAAGGGAATATCTGAATTAAGAATTCATGGCGGTAGAAGGAAAAGGTCTCATTTGAAAAGAAAACTAAACGTTGCAAGAAAAAATAATCTGAGCAGAAGCAGTAAACAATTGAAAATAAGGAGTAAGATTTCCCCAGAGAGGCAGCAGGAAGAAGTCAAAGTAAAAGATGGAATAAGAGGGGTGTGGGAGGAAGATATTAGAGGTAGAGAATTCATTTTCTGTTATTTCACAGAAAGTTCCTTGTAGGTTACTGGAGTGGAGAGTCCAGAGTACAACCTTTGAGAAAAAACACGAGTCAGCTCTGACATTAACGTTATCTAATCTTTGGGGAAGTGGATGTAATATTTAAAATTTTAGACACACTCTCACCTCTCAGAAGGAGTCTTTAAATCTAAAGGTGAGCAGGGGAGGGAAAATATTTTCTTGGGAGCAAGAGTTGTCCCTCCTGTGAGGTAAATTACATCTTTCCGGACACTGAGTGCTATCAATCTTAGTCCCAGCAAATTGTCGCCACTGATGGCTATGAACCCCAGCTGGAGGCTAGTGGCTAAAAGAGGCCATGGATCATGATTCTCCAGAGTCGCAGACCCCTGCAGCACGAAAATCATTTCCTGGGGCTCCCGGGGAGCTCCACCCATCCATCTGGGGCCAGGAGGAGTGATTCTTGATGCTCAAAGTGATTTTTCTCTGAAGTGAAGGGAAACAAACTGAATAGCCCAAACCATGTTCTACTGGGAATGCTTCTGTGGCTTCAGTTGTGCAAGCATGTATGCATGGGGGGATGTGCACCTGCATGTGTGTATGTGTGAATGCATCCATGTGGGGACATGTGCAGGTGCAGGTGTGTATATGCACCTGCATGTATGTGCACCTGCTTCTATGTATGTGTGCACCTGCATGTGTGTATTGCACACCTGCATGTATGTGCATGCATCCATGTGTCCACATGTGCTGGTGCATATGTGTATGTGCATGTGTGTATCTATGTGTCCTGTGCATTTGTGCATGAATGCCTGTCTATATCGATGTGTGTGCATGAGAATGTGCACACTTGTGCATAGTATATGCACCCACATGTGGACACACATCCCACACACACAGACACAAATCAACAAAGTCTCTGCAGAAGTGTCTCTAGAGAGGCAACTTTGAGTGGTGAAAGCACTGAACTGGGAGTCAGAAAACCTAACTTGGAGCATATTTTGAATGAATTCTTTCCCTTACTTGTTTTGCCACCATAGACAAGTTACTAACCCTTTCCTAACCTCAGTTTCCTCGTTTATGAAATGGGGTAACATTCCCTGCCTCAGTGTTGTGAGGATCAAATGAGATAAGATGTGAGAACAGTTTGTAAGTCAAAACATTGTAAAAACACATGAGTTCTCTCTTGATTAGGGACAAAATGGAAGGTGATATATGATGATCGAATTACTCATTTTTCAACTTGAGTCCATTTTTTCAACTGGTTTATCTCCTTGAAATACAAAGGCTGGCAGAATCAGGAAGGTTTGCCAATATCCTGGTGCTTCTTCTTTCTTGGTAAGAGTGAGGGGCCTTCCACTGGCCTCCGGGGAAGCCCTCAGGAAGGCTGGGGTAGTGTCACTGCACTCTTTCAGCCCAGAGGGCCTCTTAGACTTGCTTTGTTGCTAAGGGAGAAGAAGCTAGCAGAAGGTAGCAGAGCCAGACTCTCAAGACAGTCTCCCCGCTGCCGTCTCTTGTCTCTCCAACTTGGTGGCATAGGCCATCTTCATGCCACCCATTCCTAGCAGCAGAGAGGACAACAAGTCCTCCCTCTGTCTCCTACCTTCTTTCCCACATCTCCACTGAAAGGCAAAGGTGGCCTGCCCCCGACTCAGGGGAGAAGCCAGATTAACCTTTCTGACACAACAGCCAATGTTAACAGTCTGCCTTGCCTTTCATAATGCCATCCAGACACCAGCCCTTCACCGTCTGTTAGAAATACAGGGAGTATATGTCAGCGCTCACCCGCACATGCTGAACCGGAAAAGAGCAGTTATTACTGCAAACTCTATATACATTATTTATCAAATGAATTCTGCAGTAGGAATACAATTCATTTCCACTCTCTCCCTTGTTCTTTCATTTCAATAGGAGATGAAAGAAACCATTTATAGGATCTTTCTGGGCATTACTCATGCAGCAGTATCCCTGCCTAGGGTTTAAAGTCAGAACTGTCTATTGACTGGAGGGAGTGGGCTGATTGAGTGGTAGAGAAACAGCCCCTGTCTGCCAGGTTTTCTCAGGCTCCTCTCTTTCTGGCCGCCACCCCCCCTCCTGGGTCTGTAAACCACTGGATATCTCTTCAGCTCTCTAGCCATACTTGAAAGGGCTGGGGACCTTGACTCGAAAGGCAAGTAACTTGTAACTGTATCTTCTTTGCAACATCAGATTTAACAAATTATCGCAAGGTCAGAAAGATGTTCCCAAGCAAGACCAGCTCCCGGTTGGCCTCCCATTAGAGAACAGAAGAAATATAGCACTTATTCGGTTTAAACTGGTATAGCCCTTAAAGTGAAGTCCAATCATTTTCACAATTACCTTGGCTCAAAGTCATGAGTGTTTCCTGGTGGGGATGGTGGTGGTAGAGATAATGACAGAGAGGAGATAGTGACGGGGTGATGATTTTGATGATGGTGATTGTGGTGGTGGTGGTGGTCTGTGTATTATGGTAGAGTGTGACAATACAATCTTTGTAATTCAGGACAAATTTCCATTAAGGAATGGAACACTTCTTTTGAAAGAAGACACTTTGCTACTTTTTCAAATCTAATCTTCATAAAACTCCTCTGAATCCTGTCCAATCTTGTGTTTCTCAGAGTAGAGGTTATAGAATCAAAATTCCATTTCTGAAGCACTGGTGCGCAAAGCACTTTCTCATCTTTGGGGCTAGGTGTCCTGACCATCTTCTCTCTTAAAAGTCAGAACCTGATTGTCTTAGAGCCCAGCTCATGTTCAGCTTCACACCTCTGGCCCATGGTGACTCCCCTCCTCAGACCTGACTTAGCTGGGTCAGCACATGGGTCGCCTTTATTATTTTATCTCATGCGTATGCTTGTCCATCTCTACCAGATTGCACTTTTTTTTGAAGATGAGGTGCATTTCTTGTCTTCCTTAAATCTCCTACCCTTAAAGTAAATATATCTTGAACAAATGAATGAATGGTTGATAAGTGAATTTGTGATTATCATTTTTCTCCCACAACTACAAGCATGATGGCCCATGCAATAGTCAAAAAATTAATTTGAGCATAAAGATCCCCTCTGCATTGTAAGAAAGAGGGAATTTAATGAATAATATTGCAGTAGAACTTGACATTTATTAGGCTCTGTGCTGAGCACTTCACACACGTTACCGGCTTTCACTGTCACGACGAGTTTATGACGTGGGGACTGTTTCCCCATCTTACAGGCGGAAAACTGAAAATCAAGGAGTTTCAAGAATTGCCATTAAAGTCTCATGGTTAAAAGTACTAGCTTAGGACTCAGATGGATGTGATTTCAAATAAGAACTGTCATTTACCAGCTGCCTGGCTTTTATTAAGTCAATTTTATCTCTGGACTTTGATTTCTTCATCTGAAAAGTGGGGAAATAACACTTCATTGTACAAGGGAGAATGGTAGGAGAAGAATTATGTATTTATAAATATATAAATAGTTAATATAGCATTGTTCTATCTCTCTCCCTCTCCCCCCCCTTCCCCCCCCGCCTCCTGTGCCCCTCAAAAGTGTTCCATAATGTCTGTCCTTTCTTTTCCTCCTCTGTTTTTCTGCTTCAGGTCTTATAGCCTTCAAGTGCTGAAAATAGAGCTTCAACTATATGTCTGGTTGTCAAGCCCATGCTCTCCCACACCACATGTTTGCCTAAAAAATTTAATGAGCTACCTCTCTGGGTACTGAGGGTGAGTCACAGGGCGTCTCCAGGAGCGATGATGCCACATGACCGAATGGGTGAAAACCCAGGCAGGCTGTTTTGTGTGGCTGGCTCAGTAGTCTATCATAAGTCTACAAAGTCAAGTCCTGCTTAGCAATCCACCTGCACATGGCCACCCACATAGCCTGGGGTCCTATTCACGTGCATTGCCTATGGAGACAGAGCCCCTCCCACACATGCCAGGGGTACTGTGGGGCAGCTTCTGCAGGGAGCAGCTGGTACAGCCCCCCTGACTTACGGCAGCCCACGTGTGGCAGCTCTGGGGGTACACTTCTCTTCTGCTTCCCTCAAGTGTTAAAAATTAATTTAACTCTGATCGCACTGACAGGGGAAAAGTTAACAGAAGTTTTATTTTTAATATATGAGGAACCTTAACAGGATTTAGTAAACCTAATGCCTCAGAAATGGGTAGGACTGCTGACAATTTGTCTCCCAGAATCTGCAGAGTTCAGTGGGGAGCTAAGGAAATGGAGGAAGTGTTATTTCAGTAGCTAGAGGCAGGACTGAAATTCCCCCCCAGCCACTGCGAGAAATCCCAGTCGCCTGCCTACCCAAGAAAATTGACTCATAAATTGCCCAAATCCTCAGTTTCCCCTTATTACCCCGACCTCCAGTTTTCTTTCCTATTCCAAAAAAATATAGATCATTTCAAAATTTTAAAGATATAATAGAGCTTTTCACTTAGAACCATAGAATTTTAGAGCTGATTTCTTCCAGCTATAATAATTTATGGTACTGAGAGATGTGGAGGGAAAGTTTATGAGAAAATTGTGCTGAACATGGACCATACATTTTGTTGCAGACATGGCTCTTGGCTATTTTCAAACGCTACTAACTTTAAAAAAATCTTTCATGCAAAACGTTCCTCAGTTCCCTTATACGAACTGCCTGAACTATTCGTTGTTAGACTATATTTCACAAAGGAGACCAGTCAACGACTTTTGCTTAGGAATTCTTTCACTAAGTGTTTATTGTGTGGCTACTAAGTGTCAGGGAGTTCTAGACAGTCAGGGGTGCAGCGGCAAATGAAACAGACAAAAATCCAAAAATGTTAACAAAAGGAATAGTAAGACAGTATATCAGAAATGACGAGTGCTACAAAGAAAAACAAAGAAATGGAGTCAAGGCTGCCAAGAGGGTCCCTTTCAAATAGAGTAGACAGGAAGAGCCTTGCAAAGAATGACATCTGAGCAAAGACTTGAAGGAAGTGAGGGAACCGGCTATGTGACCATCCAGGGGAAGAACATTGTAGACAGAGGCCAGGAGGTGCCACGAGGTGGACAGGAATAGCCAGGAACGTCAGGAAAGGTAGCATGGCCGGCCTGGGGTGAGCAAGGGTGACGGAGAAGGAGGAGGTGAGCTCAGGGGGCTGCAGGTGGTCCATGGGGACAGGCCTTAGGAAGCCTATAAGTGTGGTGACCCCTGCATTCCAGTTGCCTAGAGCAGTCTTGAATTAACAGCTGTTGTCCTGGCAGAATTATTAATAGTGGCCATGTGCATTCCCACGGTGCCCCAGTTTGGATGATCAGCTTTTGTTAGAGGAGGTCATTGAGAGGATGTGGCCGCTGGTTGACCCTCAAGCTAGATCAGGGCAATAGGAGGCTCCTTGCCCTTTCCCTGTCCTTGGAATGTGTGTTTTGCCCACTGTTCCCATACTAGGAGTCACTTCAAGGATGAAGCCTTGAGAGAGTAATGTGTTTCTTAGACCATCTGATCACATACTAGTACATGACTGAACCCTGGTAAAGCCTCTATAGAAAGTCTAAGATGCTGGTGGGCAGATGCAGAGATCTGCCTGTCTTGCCATCGTCCAAGACAAGCCTCGTATATAAGTTCCCTTGCTTATCACACCTGCCACCTGCCAATCTGGGGTGATCTGCCTCTTTCTTTGGTCTCTCCTCCCACCATGTGTGGTGGACCTATTTCAAACTTCACCCAGGGAACTCCCGAGGGTGCAAACCAACAATTACATAGTCATTCCACTGGTGGGCTCCCCTTTGGACCATGGCTTCTACACTGAGCTAAATGGATGCCAGGGGATTGGAACAGTGACTGGACCTGGCTTACACCATCAGGGACTCACTCGCTGCTCTGTTTAGAGGAGCCTGATGGGGTGGAGATGGGCGAAGGGAAACAACCTCACGGGCCTTTGATAAACTCAGTATTTAGATAACTGTAAAAATTACTGAGTGATCCCTGATGAATCTAGTACCAATCTGACACCATACATAGTTATTAGCATATTATTGACTATATTCCCTATGCTGGACTTTACATTCTTGTCACTATTCTGTAACTATCAATTTGTACTTCTTAACCCTTTCACCTTTTTCATCCTCCACAACCCCTTCCCATCTGGCAGCCATCAGTCTGTTCTCTGTATCCATAAGACTGTTTCTCTTCTTATTTGTTTATTTTGTGTGGGGTTTTTTTAGATTCAAATGTTGATAGATTTCTCTCTTTCCCTCACACCTGAAATAGGCATAATATAAAATTTACCATTTCAACCATTTGAAGTGTACAATTCACTACATTAAGTACATTCACATTTTTGTGCAACTATCACCACCCTCCAAAGCTAGAACTTTCCCATCATCTCAAACTAAAGTTCTGACCCACTGAAGTTAGTACTCCCCATGCCCTCGCCCCCCACCCACCCACCCCCCGGCCCCTGGCAGCCACCATCCTGCTTTCTGTCTCTATGAATCTGAGCTTCCTGGGAACAGAGGTACCTCTCTCTAGATACCTCGTATAAGTGGAATCATACAGTAGTTGTCCATTCTGATTGGCTTATTCCCCTCAGTACGATGTCTTCTAGGTTTATCCAGTTTGTAGCATGTGTCAGGATTTCCTTCCTTTTAATACTGAGTGAGATTCTCTTGTATGTCTAGACCACACTTCGTTTCTTCGTTCATCAGTTGGTGGACATTTGGGTTGTTCCCCCCTTTGGGCTATTGTGAATAATGCTGCCATGAACATTGTTGTACTGGGCCATCTTTTTAAAAATACAAGTCAGTTCTTGTCATTCTCCACTCTCCTTAAGCTCTCCCAAGCATCAGGCTAAGAATAAACTTCTTACTCCTTTCCCTGGTCCCCTAGTCCCTCCAGGTTTCTTCTCTGTGTCTTCCCTCTCTCCTGAACTTACCAGACTGGAGCCATATCAGCCTTCCGTCTATTTCTCAAGCACACCAAGCACGTCCTCAGCAGGGCCTGTGCCCATGCTGTTCCCCCTGCCTGCAGTGCTTTTCCTCCAGACACGAGTGTGGCCAGCCCTGTCTCTTCATTCAGATCTGCTCAAATGCATCCTCCTTAGAGAGGCTTTTCCAGGGGCCCGGCACCCATCCGGCCACAGGTCCTGTCCCCAGGTTTGTTTGCTCCATAACAGCTGCACGTGACATTAGCATCACTGTTGGGTGCCATCTTCTTCTCCCACTAGACTGCAGAGCAGGCTGCCTGGTGCATTGCTGAGGCCCAGAGCCCAGACAGTGCCCAGCTCACAGGGGCACCCTGTGTCTGTGGAATGAATGAAGCCCGAGTGCAGCTGGATAGAGGAGTCACACGACCCCAGAAGGAGTTGACAGAGGGAGACGCAGGGCACACAAGTTGGTTCCCATTATAGTCTGGCCTGTGCTGCTGTGGCTTCCTCCGAGAGGGAGCCTGGGGCAGACAGATGTACGGCACATCAGGGGACACTCGGTACAGTAGTAACCAAGGCACGTGTCCACCCCCACCAGGTCAGGCTTTGTGTTTCCAGGCTGTGGGTCCGGCCAGAGCAATTCTTTACAGACAAGCCCTTAAGTCACTGCACCACATAATATATATCAGCAGAGAGCCCATTAGTCCACATTCCTCCAACATTCAAAATGCTAAGTCATTTTTCAGGCTTGGCTTGATTTCTCATTTATCAATAAGAGCTACAGCCCTGCCCAGCTGGGACCTGCCTCACCGGCCACTGCGAGGGGCAGCTCCGTAACAGGGGACAGGCGTGTTGGCGCCGTCCTGTGCTTGGGGGCAGGGTCCACACGTCTGCTCTTAGGGGCTGTTAGAGGCTCTCGTCTGTGGGGTCGGGGGCACAGCCAGAGGCCTGTCCTGCCACAGTGATGGAGTCCCCACTGGAGAGGCACAGCCGAGACTCCGCTGCTGGAAGCACCGTGGCGCGTGGACACAGGAGCAGACGGGTCTGGAGGCCTGGCTCCCAGAGGCAGCCTTTACTAACTAGCTGGCACTGAGAAGTCTGTTAACTCTTTGAACCTCAGTTTCCTCACACGTGAATGCAAGGGATTGGGCTGCTGCTCCATGAGACCCCTTTGAGTTTGAACAGTCTACTCTGTGATGCAGCAGGAGGGTCCAGAGAGAGATGTGAGAGGAGAGAGGAGCCAGCCCTGCCCTGGTCCCCTGCCCCCTCTACCGGCACCAGCGGTGGTCAGTGGTGCCCTTCAGAGCTCTAAGCCAACGTGAATTTATCTCTATGGGGAGAAAGGGTAGGGAGGAATTTCTCTTCTTCCCCCCAGAATGAGCAGTTGACACTGCGAATGCCGGATGGGAACACTCTCACTGTGCCCCTGCGTGCATGTGTGCCCGTGCACTGTGTGGGAGAGGGAAGCGGGCAGAGCTCCCTGGGGAATGGAGGTTTTGCCGTGGGCCGTTTCTGTGGTGGCAGGGAGATATCATTCCATCGGGCTGCTGGGGGCAGGCAGCAGTTTCCACAGTGTTTTCTACGACTCCAAGTGATCTCTACTATTTCAGATAAAAAAACAGCCCAGAGTCTTTGCAGAAATTCCCATGCTCTGCTGTCACTTAAATGTGTCCTCAGGTGGCCATACCAGTAGGCTGATCACTGATTCAGATGACAGGACCCAACAGAAAAGTGATCCTCATAGACTGGGGCCAGCCCCAAGGAAAGAGCTAAAGTGTACCCAAGCACCTAAAGTGTACTTTAACATTCTCTGGACCCCCACCCCCATCCGCCAGGTGCAGTGACGACCCAAGCCACTGCTGGCATGGAGGAGAGCAGGGCAGACTTCTTCCCGGCTCCCCTGCCTGCCTTAGGGGCAGAAACAGCTCCTAGCTCAGTCCTGGACTTCTGGGGTCACCAAAGTGACCATGGAACCTTGAGCCTGAAAGTGCCCGCTTCCCACCCTGGAGGGTATATGGCTGCTCAGCCTCCTCCAGTGGCTTCTGGTGGCCTCTGCTGAGCCCGCATGTACCATGTAACCATCCACCTTGTCCTGGTCAGAGGTGGACAAGGGGAGCCCAGAGGGCCACCAGACTGAGAGCCAGCAGAGCCCCCGACCCCTCCTGATAGCAGACGTGGACGGCAGAGCTTGAGTTACGGCGTCAGGGCTCAGGAGACCTCCTGAGCAGGCGGCAAGCGGCACCTGTGCATGTCGCCAAGGCTCTGCTGTGGCTCCAAACCACCCATTCACTCTTGGGGGAAGTACTAGTAAACCCAGGCGTCTGATGTCTTTCCCGTGGAAAGCAGTGAGCAGCAGATAGTAACAGTAGTGACAATAGGTAACATTTATTGAGCCCTTATTATGCGAACAGCCAGCATGTTAGCAGTTTGCATGTATTAGCTCATTAAATCGTCAGAATAGCCGTAAGAGATGTGCACATAATTGGTCTCACCTTACACGTGCCAGCATGAAATTTGATGATAGCAACGGGAATTTCCCCTTGCTGAGCTCCACATGCCGCCTCCTCCGCATGGAGCCATGCCCGTCATTGCCTCAGAAGCCACGCCTTGCCCACAAGTGGAGTGGATACAAAATTAAGAACAAAAGCCAACCAGCAACACCACCGAAAAATATTTTTAAAAATCAGAGAAAACACTGAAACTGTGTCTCCAAATAGGCATTATAAAGTCACAGCAGAGACTATATATATATATATATATATATATATATATATATATATATATATATATAAAATTGGTTTCAGAGAGGAAGGGAGAAGGAGAGAGAGATAGAAACATCAATGATGAGAGAGGATCATTGATTAGCTGCCTCCTGCATACCTCCCACTGGGGATTGAGTCTGCAACCCCAGCATGTGCCCTGACCAGGAATGGAACTGTGACCTCCTGGTTCATAGGTCAACGCCCAACCACTGAGCCTCGCCGGCTGGGCAAGACTACAGTCTTGAAGTAGGTACAAAGCCTTCTTGCAAGTGCCCGGAGTTGGGAACCCTTCTCTCAGGACCCGAGGAGCAGGAGGGCCAACTGGTGGGTAAAAAAGTGAGAGCCTGTCGGCCTGCACAAGCCTGGCAGCCGCATCTCCAGCCACAGTCTTAGAGATGAGTATGAAAAGATTGAAAAAGCCAGACACATAGGAACCACGCATTCCCCATAATGGTACAGATGAGATTATATTGTCCAGAACATTTTAAAAGCAGGAGCTTATTTCAAACAGGGGCATGCAGAGGCTACGCCGTGAAAACTCAATAAAGAAGAACATCTAATGAAAACAGATATGACGTACAACTGCAAGCACAGGTCCTGCATGAATTATTAACCCCGAGCAGTTTTCTGCCAGTTCTGGGAACCGTGGATCGCATCTCGGGTTTACAGTTTGGGAGATATTGGTTCTCCGTTTCATAACAGAGAGCTTGAAGCAGGAAATGCAGTTATTTCTTCTTTAAATATATACTGTAATTACCAGTCGGCAAGGACTAAATGCTATTACCCATCCGCCTCTCCATCCTGGCTCTGGGGGACCTGGAATGAGTAAACCTGAGCAGGTTCATGCCATTTCCTGTGGCTTAGTGGCCAGGGCATGTAACACCTGTGAAGTTTTGAGAATTTGTTATTGGAAATTTTTATAGGCAGAGACGAAGAAATGAAAAAAGTCGTTGAATGGGTTTAAAACTTCTGCTCAAAATCTTTTGCTGAATTTTCCTTGCAATCAGAGTACAATCTAAACTCCTTCGTTTCATTTATGAGGCCTTCCATGGTCTTGTCCAACTCAGCTCCGACTCTGCATCGTGCCTCTCCCTCCTGACTCCGTGTCAATCACCTTGGCCTGTATGGTTTTCAAAGGGGACAAGTTCTCTCCCAACTCAGGGCCTTTGCACATGCTTCTCCCTCCCCCTGAGTCATTCCTGTCCGCCCCCACATGCTCTGCCTGATTCTCTTTCTCATACTTCAGGTCCCAACTGAAATAATCACCTCCTCACCAAGGTCTGCTCTGAACGCCTTTTCTTAGGTGCCTGCTGCCGATGGGGCACTGTTCTCCATCGCGGTGTCCTGTCAGTTTCCTCCAACTCACGGATTGCAATTTACAGTTGTTTAGTTGTGGTTTCATGTGGGAGGCCTGTCTCTCCCAGGGGACAGGACGGCAGAAACCGTGTCTGTATTATTTACCACTGTCTTTCTAGCAATAAGAATGCTACCTGCTATTTGTTGAATGAATAAGTGGAAGATCCACACTGTTTGTTATTTCTTATATGTGGTATGTGAAGAACAGATTTGAGTCAGGATGTATGACACATGCACAGGGATGGGGGCCCAGGACGCTCCACCCATGCACCTGCGGGAAAGGCACCAGTGGTGGGCCAGCCCGCTTCGGGCCCCCCACAGTGCACCTACGTGGGCCTCTCTTTTGGCAGGCACCCAAATTTTCCTCAGCCGGTCCAGATCCTTGGATCTTCTCAGGCCCTCATTAAGTCTCACTTCCTCCTTCAGAAAGGTCTTAGATTACTTGGTCAGAAAGTGAAGAGACGGTTTAAAACTCTTCCTCATCTTACAGGGCTCCTGTCTCCCTCTTTGGCCAACCGCAGCCCTAACTCCCAATTCACCACTTAATTACATGCTCTCTATCGGACACCTGGGTTTCATGTGCTGATTATGATTTTTCGATCAGGCTGTAAATATTTTGATTAGAGTCTCTGATTCTGGTGCCTCCTTATTCCTGAGAGGTCTAGATTTAAGGATGCAGACCCGCAAGTCCATGGCCACATGAAGCCAAGAGCTCCCCCGTGGGCTTTAGGTTTCATGAACCCCTCTGCCTCAAGCTCATGTCAACTAGAAATTCAGTCCTCTGTTAGGTTCCTTTCAAGAGCCGTCTCCCCCCCACAACTCAACCCCCAAACAGAACACTTGTAGGGCCAGTAGAACTTCCTGAGGGTTTTGGAAGCTGCAGAAAAGGAAATTACACCTTGAGTCATGGAGAAGTTAATCTCAGAGTCCAACCGTTTCACCTTCCTTTCCCCCGAGTCTTTCCCAGCTCCATCCAGACTCTAGCATCCTTTCTCACGGTCTTCCCGGCTTTTTGTTTCTGTCTCTCTTTTTCTCCTTTTTTCTTGAGGCCAGTTTTCCTTGGTTCTGAGAGATATGTAATGATCGTGTGGGGAAGCTGAAAGGTCCTGGGTGTATCTATCACTCCATCCCAGGCTCTATGTGGCAAAGCGTTGTTTAAATTTCTTACTCCAGGTTATTGTCTTGCTTCAGTACCCCTCACAGTCCCTACCACAGAGCCAAGCACATAGTAGGTGATCAGTCAACACTTGCTCAGCATTGACTGAAGGACCTGGTTGACCCGGGGGTGTAGTTTAGTATCATGAGCACTGGGTAGGGATAGGACATTCATGTTCCCAGTTTTCCTGGTGTGTCGCCACCGTAAGGAAATACTGCCATCGGAGAAAGGAACTCCGTAGTTCAAATTGAAATAAGGTGGCAATAAAGTACACGCAAATATCTGCTTGTAAACGCTGAAAGGACTTAATCAACAAGCAAAGGGCACAGCTTTTGTGTTGCAGCATAATGTAAAAGCATTTTATTACTTTAGCAATTGGCAAAAAAGTCAAATGACTTTATGGGGCTTTTTCTAAATTACCTTTATTAATGCACGTAATATTGTTGAAAAATTATACCACAGAATAAATGTTCCATTGAGCTACAACTTGCCTGCAGGGCTGTGTTGTAAATATACATGGGTGACTATGTTACTATCTTTACAACTCATTCTGCTCTTATTACAGCCTTCCAAAACCCGACAAGCACTGAGTAATTGGAAAGGTATAGATATTTTACAACAAAGCATACAGCAGGGGTAAGTGTGCAGTAGTTGTCACAGAGTGTGGTAACCTACCTGGGAGATATTTCAAAGTTTCTTTTCCCAGTGCTTCGCATCTTTCTGATATCTTGACACTTTTAGAAACCTATTCTGGCTGATTTGAATAAATACAGTTTGGGGCTTGTGACAGGACTTTTCATATTCATTGTATTTTGATGTGTGTAAACAGAAGGGCTAAGGGCTGAGGTTGGCCAGGAAGGAGGGTAAAAGCTTTCGCTGTTCCCTCTGGTCATTTTGTCTGCATCTATCTTGAGAGACAGTGCATCTAGTTCCAGTTCAGGGATTGCAAACGCAATGCCTCTCTCCTGTGGTGTCAGCTCTGCGACCACCCTCTCACTCTCAATGCTCTAATAATCCAGCAGATACCATTTCAGAGCCCAGGATTCAACATCAGTGTTTCAATCCATCCTTCTCCCCACTACAGCCTCTCCTCAAGCGTGACCCCAGGGCCACTCTGTCTTCATTCACGTCCTTCTTGTTTCAGCTTAAATCTCCTACCACTTGCTGGGCTCTAAGTCAAACTGATGGGCAGCGTCTTGTCCTAATTTAGGAGGCTCGTTTACATGTCCTGCTGCCTGCAGTGAATTCCAGGGATTGGTTGAAGAAGGAGAAGGGGGGCCGGGGGTGTAGAAATTCAGGAGAAAAATAAAATATAAAAACAGGTCAGTGAGGCAAACCAAAATTTATTGCACTGCTCACCTCATAGAGCCCCCACTTCAGCGGACCAGCCGGCCTCTGCAGACGGAAGCCACAGCGGTCCCCAGGAACACACCGCAATCGGCAACAGATGCCAGGCTCTGCCCCCTTGTTCCCACGGCAGCTAGTTCCAGGCTGGGAAGACTTCCAAATGCAAAATATGTCACACTTAGACGCAGCTTTTACATTCTCATTTTTAGTAATTCACATTCTTTGCTTTTCTAACCTCCATCTCCTTGGTTTTAAAAAAAATTAAGCCCATCTTTATGTTTTTCTCTCAGGAACATGACAGAGTATTAGGAATATTTGGACCATGTCACTGGGAAGTGGTTGGAATCAGCGGTTCGGAAGGGAGAGCTGGCCTGGGTCATACCCAGGCCAGCATCAGGACCAGGTGGATGGGGTGTGGTGATGTCCCTAATGTAGCTCAAGGGGTTACTGGGAGCCTCCTTCCCCCACCACAGCTCCTCCTTTGACCTCCATGGGCCCGACTTCCTACAGTCATGTGAACGTATTTCTCCAGCTGGCAGAATGTCGCCCATGTCTACAGCAGCCAAGAACAATGATCTAAGATGGGTTTATCTAATAGTGATTGTTAACATCTATTTAAATTGGTTTAATATTTTTATGTATTTGTAATATATGTGTGTGTGCATATAAACTTGGATATAATGTAGGAATATGAATACAGTTTTAATCCAAAAGCATTCTTTTTTTTTTTTTATTGCTTAAAGCATTACAAAGGGTATTACATATGTGTCCTTTTTTTTTTCCCCCCGCCCTTGACAATACCCAGGCTTCCCCTACCCCCCAGTGTCTTATGTCCATTGGTTATGCTCATATGCATGCATACAAGCCCTTCAGTTGATCTCTTAACCCACTCCCTCCTGCCCCCCAACCCTCCCCGGCCTTCCCGCTGCAGTTTGACAATCTGTGTGAGGCAGCTCTGCCTCTGTATCTATTATTGTTCAAAAGTTTATAATGGTCTCTATTATCCATGAATGAGTGAGATCATGTGGTATTTTTCATTCATTGACTGGCTTATTTCACTTAGCATAATGCTCTCCAGCTCCATCCATGCCGTTGCAAATGGTAAGAGTACCTTCTTTCTTACAGCAGCATAGTATTCCATTGTGTAGATGTACCACAGTTTTCTAATCCATTCATCTACTGATGGGCATTTAGGCTGTTTCCAGATCTTAGCTATGGTGAATTGTGCTGCTACCAAAAGCATTCTGTTTCCACTGTGGTATCCCGTCTCCTCTGTACATGTCCAGCGAGTGCTCTGAACACACAAACAGCACAAAACTAGACAATCAGAAGATACCAAGTCATTGGGCGGAGCTTCGGTGCACCCACCATGCATTAATGCCAACCGTGCGGTAGGCGCCTTGCTAATTTCTGGGGACACGGCAATGAATACGACTTGGGCCCTCATCTTCATTCTCAGCCTGACTTCTTACTTCTCTGAGCCATGGAAGGAATCAGAGGAGAAAGTCTACCCACTCCCACAGTCTCATCTACCAACCCACTTGCTCTTACTCTGTCTTCCCTCCAGTGACTAGGCTCTTAGCTAACGTCAACTCTCTCCACTTGGAAGTCTACTCTCTCCATTCCCTCTTGCCTACTCAAGGGCATCACACCACCAAGTATTCTCTCTAATAGGTGCTCTGCATCACCTATTTCCCTCTGCTCCGAAGTTACTTATGACTTCCACATGGCCCAATCCAGTGGTCACATCTCAGTCCTCATCTTACTGGATTTTCTCACAACTGTGAAACCCTGTCGTCGCTTGTTATTGAGGAGTCCACTTTCTCTGGGTCCCCTCCTGCCTTGGGAGGCGCTCCTTCTCATTCATCTGTGCTGCTTCCTCACCATCAATGGAATCTCCTCATGTTGGGGGGCTCCAGGGATGAGTCCTTGGGATTTTTCTCTGTTCAACTCCTACGCTCTCTCCATTCACTTCTGTGAATATTCACTGACACCGTTCCAACTTATATCTCTGGTTCAAGTTCCTCCTTGAATTTCAGACCCTTATATCCAATTTTCTTCTCAATATGACCCCTTGGAGTTCTAATGTCAAACTTTATACATCCCCAAACAAATCCCTGATTATGACATGCTCTACACCTGGTCCTTCCTGGTCTTTACTGTTTGGTTTGCACAGACCAAAAATCTTGGTGCCATCCTTCATTTCTTTCTCTTACCCGATCAGTTCCTCCTCCAAAATGTCACATAAGTCACATCATGTCACTTCTCTGCTCCAATGTTTTCCCATCAACTCAGATAAAAATCCAAGTCTTTCCCATGGCTTCTAATGCCATATAGATAGCCAACACTGCTCTCAGACACCTCTCTGACTTTAGCATGTCTCTCTCCCCCTTACTCACTTGCCTTCTTACCATTCTTGGAATATCTCAAACGCAATCCATCTCAGGGCCTTTGCACTGGCTTGTCCCTCTGACCAGAATGCTTCTCCTCCAGATGTCAGCATGGCTTGCTTCCTCACTTCTTCAAGTCACTGCTGAATATTTTCTCATCCTCCCAGCACTGCTTTTCTATCCCTTTTTACTCTATTTGAACTTTTAAAATAACACTTATCACTACTTGACATATTATAGTTATACGTCTCTTTTCTCTCCACCACTATAGTGTGCATTTCTTAGGAGCTATTTTGTTCATTGCAGGGCCTCGAGTATGCCCCAAACATCCTAGGTACTCAATAAATATGTATTGTGAACAGAATTAACAGCTCAGTCCTTGCCCTAAGGAGCTCACAGTCAAGCAGAGAAGACAGAAATAGAAAAATATATCCACAAGGCAGTGTAGAAAGTTCAATGACAGAAAGATGTGGAGTGAAAGAGAGACACAACTATTCCTCCAACTTGCTAAGGTGCATTGGCGGGCAGAGAGAGGTAGGGAAGTAAGGAATAGGGAAGACTTGTCTAGAGGATTTTAGGCGGAGGGACAGCAGGAATAAATGTAGAGAATCCAGAAAGCCCTTGCTGCACACTGGAACATGGTAGGAACTAGCGTAGGTGGAAACTTGTTTCTAAGCACAAACCAAGCGGCTGGGAGTGGTAAGAGGTGAGGTTGGAGACCTAAATAGTCATGTCCTACCTAGAGCATCTTCAACGCCAAGATCATGAGCTTGGAGTGTAGACGCAGGGAGACATTTCAAGATTGTACGCAGAGGTATGATTCACTCAGAAACTCTTTGGAATTAATAGAGGCACTGGGCCAACTGTTGGCCAAATGGCCCTGAGGTCACAGTGTTACAGTCCAGCAGGGGATCCAGTGAGCAGCTGCAATGCAGGGAGGGATGGAGCATGGTCCTGGCCAGGTCACCTCCCTGGCCATGTGGAGACACACAGGAAACAGAGATAGGTCAGGTGGAGGATTCATAGTCCAGTTCAGGCAAGAGCTGAGAAGTTGTCAGTCCCAGGGAAGGAATGGTGTTCCCAGAGACAATCAACGCGCCGTATGTTAACATCGTAAAAGGTAGAGCTGCTCTGTGGTCTTCACTCCCCTCCTAGCGCTCCATCTCACACCTGCTCCCTCCCAGGCTGCCAGGGCTTTCCTGGGAAACCAGCATGTGGATAAAGTTGGAAAATGCAATCTGGCTGCATCCTGAGAGTGTCACATGCTGGTTGTCTGGGACCACACACTGAGACACTTTGCAAGAAAATTTAACAGAAAGCAGATGGCAACAGTCGGGGGGCCTCTCACAACTGAGAAGGCAAAGGAGTAAACCAAAAAAACAAAGTGTTAGGACCAGAGTTCTGTGAGCAGCAGAGAAGTGGTCCTCTCCCTCCCCCCCTCCTCCTCCGCCCCTGGACTGGGAGGAAGGGAGGGGAACTGACCTCTTGCAGGAGCCACTCTGGTCTCTGTGGCCCAGTGGACGGGGCGTGGTGCTTAGATTGATGGTGGATGGTCCCACCTCTCTTCATTCTGTTCCTTCACTCTGAATATTCTTTGAGCTTATTACAGCCGCTCAGAATGAGCACTCTAAATTTAGATGGAAACTATGTCATGTTTCCAAGGGAACTGTAAATTACTTTGTGAATGTACATACAACACAGCTAGCTAACTCCGCTTGACAAAGCGCTCTTACACTCGGTGTCTGAAGGCACCACATAAATTGTTGCCTAGTCCAAGCCCCGGGACCGTGACAGCCTCGGATAGATTGCCTTTGCTCCCCTTCCGTAGGAGACTCTGCTGTGATACAAGGGACTCGAACATTTAGCTGCAACAGCTCCAAACTCCCCAGAGCCCCATATATGAAGGGTTTGTTGGATGAAGAAGAGAGTCAAGATGTTCTATGGCTTATGAGGAGCCACCCAACATGAGAGTGACCAGGCTACTCCTCCAAGCATCCAGGTCCTACCTGATAGTGAAGCCAGAAGAGTCAATGACCCAGGAGGGAAGGTGGAACATGGGAAGAAGTTTTTGTTATTGTTGTTTTTATCCTCACCCAAGGAGTGAGGATATTTTTCCATTGATTTTGAGAGAGAGAAAGAGAGAGAGAGAGAGAGAGAGGGGAGGGTCAGAAGAGGGAGAGAGAAACATCGATGTGACAGAGACAATCGATTGGTTGCCTCCCACATGTACCTGACTTGAGGGTGGGGATTGCAACCAAGGTACGTGCCCTTGACCAAGAATTGGACCTGAGACCCTCCAGTATGGCAGGCCAACGCTAACCATTTAGCACCACCAGCCAGGTCAGGAAACAGTTTTTGATAAGGGTAGTAAATCACTTAGGACTGAGTTCAGTTGTAGTAACAGAGACTGGAAATAACAATGGTTGGCACAGCATAGAAATTCATTTTTCTCCCATGAATAAGAAGTCCAGAGACATCCAGTCCTGGGCTGGTAGAGTAGGCACATAATGTCACCACAAACCCAGATACCTTCCTTCTTCTCTCTACCCTTCCTGCTGTGTAGTTTTCATCCTCGAGCTCACTGCATGGTCCACGACAGCTCCCGGTGCTCCATCATCATGCCCATGCCCGGGAGCAGGGAGGAGGAGGTGGACAGGGAAACAGTCTGCAGTTCAGCCGGTCAGCTTCCTACATGCAGCTTTCCCAGGCCCCACACAAGACTCCGCTTATACTTCATTAGCCCAACATTGATTACCTGGCCACCAAGGCTTTTTTAAAAATTAACTTTATTGGGGTGACATTGGTTTTTAAAATTATATGTTTCAAGTGTATAATTCTATGATACATCATCTGTGTATTTCATTGTTTGCTCACTATCCGTAGTCAAATCTTCTTTCACTGTATATTTGGCCCTCTTTGCCCTTGGCTACCTCCTAACCCCCCTTCCCTCTAATAACCTTCCCTCTGGTAACACTGTGTCTGTGAGTTTTGTGGGTTTTTTTCTTGTTTATTCATTCATTGCTTCCAGTGTTATATCTCCCATGTAAGTGAAATCATATGGTTCTTGACTTTTTCTGTCTGACTTATTTCATTTAGCATGGTATTCTTAAGATCCATCCATATTGTCACAAGTGGCAGTATTTTGTCTTTTTTTATGGCTGAGAAGTGTCCCATTGTATATATGTATCATGTCTTCTTTATCCAATCAAAGGACACTGGTTGTTTCCATATATTGGCCACCATGAATAATGCTGTAATGAACATAGGGATGCATATATCTTTGCAAATAAATGTTTTGAAAATTTTCAGGTAGATGCCCAGAAGAAGGGTTGCTGGGTCATATGGTAACTGTATTCTTAATTTTTTGAGGAACAGCCTTACTGTTTTCCATAGTGGAAAACAGTTTACATTCCCACCAGCAGTGAATGACGGTTCCTTTTTCTCTATGATCTCTCCAACATTTGTTATTACCTGTCTTGTTGATAATAGCCATTCTAACAGGTGTGCGGTGGTATCTCATTGTAGTTTTGATTTTCATTTCCATAATAGCTATTGAACTTGAACATCTTTTCATATATCTGTTGGCCATTTGTACGTCTTAAGAGAAGGGTCTGTTGGGGGTCCTTTGCCCATTTTTTAATTGGATTGTTTGTTTGGAATTGAGTTCTATGAGTTCTTTATATATTTTGGGTATTAACCCCTTGTCAGAGCTGTTCTTTGCACATATCTTCTTCCATTCGGTTGATTGCCTTTTTTGTTTTGTTGATGGTTTCTTTCGCTGTGCAGAAGCTGTGTAGTTTGCTATCCAAAGGCCCTTTTTATAGCTAATCAGGACACTGCCTCAGGAACAAACATCAGAGGTTTGGATAACAACCAATTCTACTCCATGCTCCTGAATTACTCAGGATACTTACTTCAAAATGCCTCAGACCCCACACAGCACGTCGGGAAACACTACCAGCTGGCTAACATGTTTTTTAGAGCACTTGCTTTAAATGTTTAATATACATATACATATACATACAAATACACATACACACACATACACACACACACACACACATTTATATATATATATATATATATATATATATATATATATATATATATTAGGCCCTGTGTCAAATGTGCTCGGTCCCAGGGCAGCAGGAAAACACAGGAACTGCCCCCTTGTTGGGACCTGCCCAGCCCCCTCCCCTGGCTGGCCAGGCCTGGCACCAACCTCTCCTGTGTGACCCTGCGGCCTGGCCTGTGACGTGGACCCGGGTCGGCCTGAGACCTGCCCTCAGGCCTGCCTGAGAGTGGGCTGGGCCACTGGGCTGTGCTTCCCCAAAGATAGCAAACCCAAGGAATTTGTCGGTTTAAAGTGTCTATTCCAAATAGTGTGCACTTTCAACTGTGTAAATGACACAGGAAAACCCCCACCATAGTCATTAGTGACTTTTGCTGGGTCGGGGTATTAGAAATAGAACCTTTCTGTATGTTAGCGTATAATGAATATTGTTTTTCTAAGCAGAAAACAAAACAAAAAATACAGACATACTGGTTTAGCTTTAGGCCGTCGGTGTGGATATTCTAACTCCGGAAGCACGTATACCTCTGTACTCCGGGGACACATGGGGTTGGCATCCTGGTTCTGCTGATGTGTCTCCTCTCCTTTGGTTCTGAGCCTAGTGGCTTGAATCCAGCTCTGTAACTCAGTTGACCCTGGCTGCACCCTGCATACAACACAGTATCCACCTCAGTCTTGCCCAGCTTCATGCTCCAGCCCAGCTCAGAACAGCCCCAGCCTGGCCTTGGGCCCTGAAGCTGGCCTCCTCCGCCTCACATCCAGCTGCTACAGGTGAATAGCTTTGACCCCCTGGTGCCCCTCTGGATTCTCAGAGTCTAGTTTTAAGGAGCAAACACAGCCCAAAACAAACAAAAAATAATTTACATTGTAATCAGCCCACTCTGGAAAGCAGACTGTTCCCTGAGCATTATTGATCCTCCGCATGAAATGATGGCCCCTCTGTAAACTGTGGGTCAAGAAGACGCACCACAGATGCTGCCACGGGACTGCACCCATCACCACCTGAGCATCCTCAGTCCTGCTGAATGCAACTTAGTGCCCAGCGGTGGCTCTAATCCTGCTTTGCTGCTGTAAATATCGGGCTGAGGGAAGGTGGAGGAGGAAGGGTTCCCATAACAGACCTCTGACCTGTGCAGAGATGGAGACCATGTGCTGCTTTACTCTTCATGTTAACCAGCCAATACCTTCCCATCGAGTACATGCTGCTTCATAATTTATACAGTATTTCCACAGAGACTTGCTTCTCACAATCAATAATTCCCATTTCCCAGATAAGCACACTGAGAGAGCAGTCACCTGACTTGTTCCAGCTCATAGAACCAGGAAATGAAAGTGACCGGAAACTCAAGGCAGGTGCCCGACCCCACCAACATTTCCCTGAGGTGGCCCCTGGAGGGGACCATCTGTGACCCTCACACAGCCAACGACCTCTATCAAGCCCAAGGGCAAAGAAGGCCACAGAGCATCCTTCATTTCGGAGAAGAATCAAGTAAATCCATGAGTGGCTGACAGGGTCCAAGTAAACAGAAACCAGCTTTTCAGTGAAGATGGCAGGTAAAGACAATTGGGGGATGTGAACGGTCTGCGGGTACCAAGGTCAATAATAAGAAACAGAGTGACAGCAGCAGTAATCAAAGGAAAAGTGAGGGGGAACTTAGAGTCCTGACACTCTCAGTGAGGGAGCCTGGAAGGGGCAGGCAGGACATTCATTCCCCGGCAACACTGTGCTGATGGCCAGCAGGTCAGCGTGTCCCAGTCCCCTCATGGGGTCATTGCACACACACCCAGCAGCCGTCCTCCTGGGCAGCTACAGAGAGGAACATTTCAGAAATGTTGGAAGCAGGAAAAACCAATGTGTGTGACTATGCAGACACCTGAGTAGGTAAGGCAGGCTGGGATCTCAGCACATGCATGCATACATGTGTGCATGTATGTAGAGAGAACCGATTAGACTTCAGGACCTGTGCTCTATGATGGATCACAGACCTGCCCTCCAGGGACCTTCCACTGGAGGGGGCACCTCTGTAGATAATGTCTCTGATAAGTGTAGTAACAAGTTCTACTTGAGCTCAGAGAGGGAGCTGAGTGTCACAAATTCCTTCTCCAATGAAGCTTCACATCCCTTGGCATTCAAAAAAGACTTTTGGGCCAGGCTGCTGAAGTCTGAATCCTGGCCCTTCCTCTGTGATTTTAGACAAGTCACTTAACCTCTCTGTGGCGTAATTTCCCCGTCTGTAAAATGGGGAGGATCATATCAGCTTATTTGGTTGGTGTGAGGATTAAATAAGTTAATGTGTAAAGCCTTTAGCAGAGTGCTGATGTGTGCCTAGAATGCGTGTGTGTGGGTCCTGGCCTGCCTGGTGCAATACTGCTTGCGCATTGCGGTGGCCAGACAGCACACGCCCTAGGCTGGGTGGCTCTATCTGACCGGCTTCGCTGAGAGTGGTGGGATTTCCCTTCCTAATTAAACGCAGCTGGTTTGGACAAACCCGCCACCATCCCACCTCTTCAGTCTTCTAGGGAAAGCCCAGAGATCGTGTTATTTTGGAGAAAGGCGATACCTAGTCGTTGTTGATTTAATACTGTGGACCCTGCTTGCAGATCAGACATTTGAATCATTCTGGACACATTCATGGGTCTAGACCCGTGGTCGGCAAACTCATTAGTCCACAGAGCCAAATATCAACAGTACAACGATTGAAATTTCTTTTGAGAGCCAAATTTTTTAAACTTAAACTATATAGGTAGGTACATTGTTATTAACTTAATTAGGGTACTCCTAAGGCTTAGGAAGAGCCACACTCAAGGGGCCAAAGAGCCGCATGTGGCTTGCGAGCCACAGTTTGCCGACCACTGGTCTAAACTAATGAAGGTGGAATATTCCCCCACCGTAGAAGAACATGCTGCCTACCTCATAATTGCCTTCCAAAGCAGCCCCTGAGGAAGAAGGCATGACAACTTCTCAGAGACGTTCCTCTCCTTGGGCTTCCCAAGAATCCGCTGGTGTCTTCTCAGCCAAGGGATGCTTTTACAATGAGTTCCCTGCTTGATAACAAACTAGGATCCAAGGGTTACGTTTTCCTCTCCCAAACTCCAAAGAAAGGATTCCATTTTGAGTGGCTGCTAGAGAAAGCTGATAGTCTCACAGTGTCTTCCTCCAACCCTCCAGAAGGACGGTTGTTGAGTAATTCCATGGAGAAAAGCAGAAAGTCTCCTCTGCCCTGTCCAGCTTAGGCTCCTCCACCCACCCTCTTCCCCCTCGGCTGCCACACCCCACCCCCTCCAGCCCTGCAGCTCAGAGTCAGGGTGGTGAGCCCCCTCTGCCTCACTCTTAAGAGCACCTGTAAGTGACTACGGAGTGAAAAAAGTAGAAGGCTGAAACTTTATGGCTTGGTATTTGCAAGAATGAGCCTCAGTTTACTCATCTATAGAGTGGGGTAACAAACCCGCCTTCCATACTTTACAAAATCTGGAGAAGGCTCAACCAAGGCTGTGTTCAGAAAAGCACCCCGAAAACTGTAATAAGTCTGCAAATGTCAAGAGTCTGTCACTCCGCCTCATTTTAGTGCTTTTCAAAAGGGGAAAGGTAGAAAGATCAATGCGGGAGAAAAACTGCTGAATCCTCTCATGGCCATGAATCTTCCTCCCAGCTCCGTATGAAGTCATGCTGAACCATGTCCACCGTTAGGTTAGTTGAAGGCTGCTGTTAAAATGAAAATGTCACTGTTATTTATGGTTTAAGGCCCACCTGTTTCCAAATAGGTTTTCAGAAGGTGTTAATTTATTGCCAATACTGTATCTTGTGTTACTTTGGCATTTGACTGCTGAGGGAATGAGGGACAGGGGACAGGGGAGATTTAAGCAGACGTGGCGATAGGAGAAAGGCCTGGGGAAACGGCCCTTCCCAGGAAGCTAGTTCCCTAACTACAGGGACCAGCCCTGGACAGTCACAGCCAATCAATGAGCACACTGGACCCAGCCCAGCAGAGCTCTTATCATCCCCACACCCAGAGGAGGTGAGGGGAGTGGCAGAGAGGTTACTGGGTCCCAGAGAGTCAGAGAAGGTCACCTTGAGGGAAGCATTGTCCTTCCACTGGGGACACAGCCAGCGCCCAGGCTCCCGGGAGGAAGCCAGGACTCACTGGCCTGCAGGTGGAGCTACAGCTCCCCTGCTGGGCTCCACATGGCTAAGTGGGAAGCTCCAGGGTAAGAGAGCCTCTGGGGATAGAGATCCGGGAGGAAAAGGGTCTGGAGGCAGAAGGAAGAACTCCAGGAGTGTGTGTGCAGAGAGGCGAGGCTGGGGAGGAAGGAGATTACACTGGGGGAGAACTTCCATCAGAGACCAGGCACCGCGTACAGGGATTTCAGATATAAACCCTAGCCCACCAAGGCATTCTGCATCCTCCTGTGGGCGGATTCGTACCCCCTAGGAACCATACCGGGACCATGGGGACCCTCATAGCATGCTTGGCTTCCCAAAGCCTCAGGAACGGCTACACTGAGAGCCTGTATTCTTAATTTATCAGAGAGGCAGCTGCTTGTAGCTAGATAGCCAGTTCTTGTCTTTATTCAGATTGAAAACATTTAAAGGTCCAGTATTTTACAATACATCTTCTGGATGCAGCAGTTAATAAAACCACATTTGAATTTCACTGGAGCCCCCTTTAAACAATAATGAACAAAGATGATACTGTATAACTTAATGGAGAGCAAAATGCATTTTGTCAAGACAGAGAGAGGGAAGGAATTTAAGGAATTATGTGCCCTGGAAAAATCACTCTCTAAAGTCATGAGGAAGATGAATCTGGGCCTTAGCAACCGCATCACTGCAAAATAAGATAAATGACAAGCAAAACAAACGTTTACGTTTCTCAGATTAGAATTCATCTTTGGGTCAGTTGCAACCACAGATGCCGAAGGGTTTTTCTTAATCATGATGTCATACTCTGCTTACAAAACACTGGTGGTGCAACACGCCCACGGGATCCAGAGCCTGTTTCTGGAGATGCCAGTCAAGGCTCTCTCAGACATCCTAGCACCTTCCATCTCTGAACACACAGACACACACTCCCTGCCCACACCAGGCCACCACCCAGGAGCTGGGCCCTTCCTTGGGCATGATTTTCCACTTTGCTCCTCACTCACTTCTGCTGCCTTTTCCCTCCTCGTCCTTTCACAGTCTTCCTGATTCTCCAAGACCCAAGGCAAAGGCCATCTTTCCCATTGAGTTTTCTCTAAAGAGTCTTCTGGTAGAAATGCTTCCATCTGCTGGGCTCCCAGACTTTCCCCACACCTCTGATAGGCACTCATCACAGTCGGCTATTAATTCTAGTTACGCGATTACCTTCCTCCAGGTGACACCGGGAGCCACCTGAGAGTTCTCCATGAGATCTAGCCCGGTCTCTGGCATGCAATCAGTATGGAACTGGATTTAATTAAGCAGGTTGTGCTCTATACCCCAGTGCTCTCAGAGGTTCCTCAGATTTCAGTTATAAAATAATTATGGTGTTTCAGGCGCTAGAAAATATAATTCACCCGTGTGTAGTCTTTGGGCCAGGGCAGTGCTATTTTATGCTCTAAAAGTCATAATTCACACAATGAAGTCGATGACTCCCTTAGAGCTCCTTTAGAGCCGAGCGTTCATAAGCTGTCACCTCCAACATACGAGCCATCCGAAGAAATTAATGGATAGCCAATACGAAAGCAATTATTCCTTTCCTGCTGGAAGGATCAACTCCAATAGAGTTATGTCATATAATTGAAAACAGCATGAATTTGATATTTGAATCTGTCATTAGGTATTTTTAGAGCAGGTGAATTATCTGGTGTTCTGAATGTGGGTGAGTATAATTTTTACAAGTGACTAGTCCTAAGATTTGTTTGTTCCTAAAGGGTTTCAATGCCCTAGAAACCCAGCAATTTCCACATTTACAAGCATAATTAATTAGATGTTCTGAGCCCACCTTTATATACAGGATGGCCCCAAGTTGTCCTCCAGGCCCCCACTGGTCCACGAACATCAAGCCCTAGGAGCACTGCTAATACATGAGCACCTCCCTTGCCTCACGGGCACACACCCGGCATGCGTTATTTTCATAATCTAGTTTTCATTGATATTAAGCCTTTGCGAAGACGGAAGATGGTCCCTTCAGAGGCAGAACTTCCTCGCACTTGTCCTTGGAGTTCCAGCTAACTCTGCTCATGCAGTGCCCTTTGCCTGCTCTCCCCACCTGCACCCCATGACTCGATCCACCTTTCCAACACCACCCCTCCATCTGGCCTGAGTCCCTCCCTCTTCAGGAGCCTCTACGGTCACTTCTCAACCCTCATCTCTGTTCACAGCTAGGAGTGCCTCTTAAACTTAAATTGGGTGATCTTCGGTTTAATAATAAAAATGGACTGCCTTGCTTTCTCAAACTTCGCTTCTATGTGCAGGAGTCTAGTCTTCTCAACCAGATGATAAGGCCCAGGACGGCAGAGACTACATTTTATATTCTGAACTAATTTCTCCATCTGTTCTAAGGAGTATCTCGGGCAGGAGATAAGAGCCATTGATCCAGGCTATAGTCTGATTGGCCATCTTTCATCCCAGGGAATTTTCTTTGCCGTTTTATTAAATGTAAAGAAGAGAAAGATGAAGAGTAATATGATGACGCTTCAAGAATAAATGAACAGCAAATGGGGATGTGCTGTTCCTCCAGCTCAGGAAACACAGACAAAAAAAACCAGACATCAGTGACAGCAAAAGTCAGACTCTTGGAAGAATTCTTGACCAAAATGGTGGAGACTAATTAGGATTTCATTATTTATATCCTACCTACTTCCAAAGGATAGAAACCGCTGCTGAAGGGAGGCTGTGGCGCCCACAACAGAACTGAGTCTGGGAATATGACTCAGGAGTCAGCATGGCTCTAACTTACTATGTGCAACTGGGCAAATCACTCCCATGCTTTGAGCCTCATCTGTAAAATGGGAACAATCCATTGGTGGTTCTCAGCATTCTATGGTATATATTTTTAAATTATATATATTCAAATGCTCTACATATGTTAAGAATTCTCGGGGGGCGGGGGGGCCTATAAAAAGTGGATAAATTCTCACCTAAATGGGATCTCTGTTGACCAGAAATCCTGGGGCAACCTGGAAGGCAGACCATCAGCCTCCGCTGCCCAACAGGAAATGGTTCCCCCAGTGGGCAAAGCTGCCAGCCTCACCAGTTGTATTGCAAAGTGGGAATCCAAACCTGGCTGACCTCATGCTCACTCCCAGGCATGACACAGTGTCCCTCCCGTGGGGTATTCCCTGGGTCAAGGAGGAATTGTCCTGAGATACTGGGACGATTAGAGTTCTCACAGAGCACACACGACGGAGCCATTGGAGGAGCCCAGAGCCGGATCCCCCCCCCCCACCCCCACCCCGCCCCAGCCCAGCCCTGTGGTTTCTCTAATCCACTCCGAAAAGCCACAGACGTCCTGGGCTGAGCACTTGAATGCGCCCCACCGGTTCTGCAGCACCTAAGGCCCTCCCTGCAGATCCGATGGGGCACATCAGGGGGTGGCCGTCCTCCCACGCCACCGCAGGCCGCTGACAGCTCCAGGCCAGCCATGCAGTCCAGTCTGCAGGGAGTTTTCTGCCCTCGGGTTCTTTTCAGAAACCTGACAGGCCCAATAAAGGCCCGGTGCTGATGGAGAGAGAGGCCCGAGTCCTCCCAGCAGCCCGCTGCCTCCGCTGACACAATGGGGCCGCAGTAATCCCATTACACCCTCGTCTTTCATAATTACTCTCTTTCTCCAAGTGACAGAGCATCCCAACGGCAGGGAAGGAAACTATTTTTAAACTATTTTTACCTAAAAAAAAAAAAAAGACTCGTTTTTTCACAGATATAGTTCTGTTCTATAAATTACACTAGGGACAGAGTGGGTACTAAGGTTGGCAGAAGCAAGAAATCCCCAACACTGGCCACCCCCACCCCCCCCCCACCACCACCCCCCACCGCCAAGAGCTCGCCTTGCCCAACCTGCCCAACAACGTACACACGCTTTTTTTCTCCTCCTTTTTGTTTCTGAGGTCCCTCTGCCAGCCCCTCCCTGACTCTAGTCTAGGAGAAAAAAAAAAAAAGAAAAAAATTACAAAGGCATAGCTTCCCGTGAGTGACTTGTGGCCTGCCTCTTCCCCCCTCCCCCCCACCCCACACCTACTTTCTTGAGACCAGCTCTCCTTGCCCTTCTCCTCTGGTCTGGGAAAATACGTCTGCAGGATGTATTTCTAGAGCAGTAGCACCTCAATGAGAGGACATGAAGCTGGGGGAGGGCAGTGGAGGGGAAAAGCAAGATAAAGCCACTGAGGAGCCACGCTAGCTGGGGCAGGAGCTTCAGCCGGGCTGGGGTGACCTCCCAGAGGGGACGGCACCTTCAGAAACCGGGCACCACCCCAGCCCCCAGGACCATCCTGCCATCTGCCTGCCTCTTACAAATTCCTCAAAGACACCCCAGTGCCGCCACGGTAGTTATATTGATAAGGAAGCTGGAGCGCTGGAAATGAATCAATGGCACCACCAGGATTTCTCGAGTATCAATCTATCGAATTACTGCACCTCCCTTGCACTTGCGTTTGTGGGGTCAATAGCTACCGGTCTCGCTCACCACGGTTAGTGTATCATTGAAGCCCGCGTATATTATCTGTCCCTCAGGGTTATATTTTCTCACTCTATCTACAGAACACTCGGCTGCTCCTCTCGCCAGCCTGGCGCTCTCCCATTTCCCCACTCCAACTTTCCTGTTTTTCCTTCCTTTCCCCTCCTCCCACCATGTCTGACTGGCCCATCTTGTTTCTAGGCCTGGAGTCTTCCTAGCTGTGGTCGGGTGATGCATCTGAGAGACAGGAAGACAGTGAGAGGAGAGGAGGCGGCTCTACTGGTCCCTTCCAGCCTCCCAAGTGGTTTTTGGTGACAGATTTGCATTTAGCTTAGAGATGCAGACACCCCCTCACACCAAAGCCAGATCATGGGTCTCAGAGCAGGTGGGGGCCCCTCTAAAGGAGACAGTGTAGCAAATGCAGCACTAGGGTAAGCCATGGGATTGGACCAGGCCCTCGGCAGGGGACTTTGCGAAGTCCTGCCCACAGCATTGCTGAAAAGTGCCACAGAAAGGCCTGCAGAGCAGTGAGCATCCTTAGCCACACAAAAAACAGGAGGTGGAGGCAGGGGAGAAAGCCAGGGACACAAGAAAGAAAAGTCACTTCGAAACAATTACTAAGTGACATGAGCTCGGCAAAACCAAGGGCACGTTTATCATGGGCATTAATAAGCATTGGTTTCATTCCACCTTCAGCAGGCGTCAGAAGTAGTGAGGAAAATGAGGCCCCTCATCCCATCCATTCATCCCACCTGCTCTGTCTGTGCAGAAAAGCAACCTAAACGAAATGTGGAGACACAAGAGAGAGGCAGAGAGTCTGTGGTGTGATTAACAATGGCTGTTGACGGCCTGGTGGGAACACACCAGAGGGAGCTCAGAAAAGTGAATGAAGCGGAGGTTGCTGGTGCCAGCCCCAGTTTTCTGTAACTGCTGGCTCGGTGGGGAAGGGCACGTTTAAAGAACGTCTCCCAACTCCTCGAGGATCAAGGTTTGCTGGTGTAGAATTGCTTTCGATTCCCAGGACACAGGAGGCCGGGCACCATCAGTCCAGCCTTCCCGCCAGGAGGTGGGAGACAGGAGAGGCAGAGAAAGCATTAAGCTAAAAGTCATCACTGTCAGGAAGTCCTAAGTCTGATCCCAAGAAAGGAGAGTGTTGATTTGTGAGCATGTTGATTTGTAAGTCTTTTCATGAGAATGGCATGTGGCCACTAATTAAGGCGGCGGAGAAACAGCAGTGAAGAGCACAGGCTACACGCAGCTACACCAGCCTCGGTCTTGGCTCCTCTGCTTCAGTAGCTGCCAGTCTTGGTCAAATATCTTGTTTTCTCCTCATTTCAAACAATGGAAATTAAAAGAGGAGCTACCATCATAGTGACATCACCACGGAGCCCTGCTGGTTGTTTACAGCCAATCTGATTGGTTGATGCCTCTTCCGATTGGGTGTTGCCGGAGCCACACCAGTTACTCTCTTGACTCCTGAATATCACTCCTCTCTCTCTTATAAGTTGGTTGTCAGGCATGAATGAAATTATAAGGGAAATGCTTAGCTCAGTGTCTGGTGAAAATGCCCAATGGCATTCGTTATGGATTGAATCATATCCCACAAAGAAGATATGCCGACAGTCTAACCCCCGGCACCTCAGGAAGTAACCGTATTTGGAAATAGGGTCATGCAGATGTGATTAGTTACAATGAGGTCATACTGAGTGATGGGTCCCTAATATAGTATGACTGGTATCCTTGAAAGAAGATGGCCATGTGATGACACAGAGACACAGGGAAGGGCCATGTGGAAATGAAGGCACAGGTGGGAGTGATGCATCTCTAAGCCCAGGAGGGCCTAGAGCAGCGGTTCTCAACCTGTGGGTCGCGACCCCTTTGGGGGTCGAGCGACCCTTTCACAAGGGTCGCCTAAGACCATCGGAAAACACATATAGAATTACATATTGTTTTTGTGATTAATCACTATGCTTTAATTATGTTCAATTTGTAACAATGAAATTGGGGGTCACCACAACATGAACTGTATTAAAGGGTCGCGGCATTAGGAAGGTGAGAACCACTGGCCTAGAGGGTCTTGCCCATCACCAGAAGCCAGGAGACAGGCATGGGACAGACCTTCCCTCAGAGCCCTCAGCAGGAACTAACTCTGATGACATCTCGGCTTTGAACTTGTAGTGCCCAGAACCATCCCTATGTGAGAAAGCTGTGTAGTTTTAAGCTACCCAGTTTGTGGTAATTTGTTATGGCGGCCCTTGAACACAGTATTACACTGGGCACACTCCTCAAATGCATGAACTCGAAAAGTATCCAGGAGAAGACCTAACATTCTTGTTAGTGCAGTCTCTCATGTGGTGCTTGAAAGGCCATCTTCAGCATTCTCAAGTAGTAGTCTAGCTGCTTGTGCTTGGATACCTCCAGTGACGGGAACTCACTGCCTATCATGACAATCCAGTAGCTCTGATGATTAGAAAAACTGTTCTTTATATGGAGCCAAAAATATGTTTTCCTATTGATTCCCCTTATTTGGTAGAAACTACCTCCCTTGAACCTTTTGTCATAGAAACGTCAAATCCCTTAGCATTTAACATCCCTTCAAATACTTGCATTCATTGAACAAGCCATGTTAGTTGCTATGTTATGTTATCTTACGTTCTAGCACATATCAGAAGTTATCACATGCAATTTCTTTTGTGTATAATGAACCCTATCTTCTCAATCTAAAGAGTAATCTATTAAAATCCAGTTCGATATTACATATCTCCTGGTAGACTAGGTTATGCTGTGGGAAACACCAAAAACAAAACCTGTGCTTCAGAAACCAGGGGATTACTTCTCTCTCACGCACTACCACCTACTGTGGTGCAGCAGGGGCTCTCAGTGTGTTTTAGTAGCTCCGGGACCCAGACTGAGAAAGCAGCCAGCATCTGGAACACTCCCCTGTGGCAGGGATAAAGCTTCGGAGCGTCACCCATCGGCAATAATGCCCCAGCCCAGAAGTGACACTTCTCACTTCCCCTCACAACTCATTGGCCAGTGCTAGTGGCATGGGCTCACCCAACCAGCAGGAGGCCCAAAAATACAGTCCTAGACAATATAGTCCTTCCATGTGTCTGGAAGCCAGGCCCAGGAACACTGGGCCCACGGCACTGGTGGTTACCCATCCCCTGAGTGGATTTCCTGCTGTTCCACCCTCCTACTTGTTGGTCAAGGTCATGAGCACATTACACTGTCATTATCCTACTTGTGTTTCCATCTCCTCCGTGAGACTGAGAGCTGCTCAAGGGCTGGGATTAGGTCATAATAAACGTTTGGTGTGCGGAGGTATTTGTGACCAGTGACCATGCATCCACAGTGAGAGCCAAGGTCCTGACAGTGGTGACCAGGCCATATCTGATCCAGATAGGGCAAGAACCAGACAGTTATTCTGCCTGTCCACAAACCACATCTATGCATTTCACTGAATGCCAGGTACTAGCTAAGTATTATATGGGTACTAACTCAATCATCACTACAATTCCATAAGGAGGGTCCTCTTATGATCCCCACCTTACAGATGGGGGAACTGAGGCATGAAGAGCTACATGATCTACCACTCACAGGTAGAAAGCAAAGCAAAGGAGTGGGGTATGCACCCAGGCAGTCTGACTCCAGAGCCAGCTCTTAACCTTTGATCTCCAATCTCGACATCTCTGGGCAGAATCTCCTCCATCCTAAGATGGGAATAACCCTAGTGCTCCGACATAGGGATGTTCTGAGGGCCAAGTAGGTCCGGTGTGAGGTGCACAGTCCACATTCAGTACATGTTCCGTTTGCTGCCTCATCCTTGGACTCAGTTACTCTCCCTTCATCAGCCCTTAGACCTTAATCTTCTTAGTAGCTTCAAAGCCACCTTGAGAACCCAACTTTGTTGGGCCTCTTTTCTCCTCTATGTGGGAATAAAAAAGCAATATAATTTCCCTAAACCTGATTAGCATGACAGTAAATATATTGTTCTGTGTGGTTCTTTGTGACTGGGTAACCAGCAGAGGAGCTAATTTATTAGTTTAGCAATTTAAGCAGGACCTCGGAAGAAAGGAGCCCCGGTCACGCAGCGCTGGGACTGTGCTAATGAGAAGATTAGAGGCGTGTGCAGCCCGCACGGTCCCAGATAATCACACGTGTACCCGAGGATTATTAACAGCCACAATTACTGGGAACTGTATTATCTGCCTGGCTGGTTATTCTCAAGTCGACTTGTATTGAAGAGATGAGCTTGGAAGAGTTAATAAGTTATTTTGAAGAGGCTGGTGGGTGTCCTTCATAATAACTATCTGTGGAAATTCGAGGGTGCGCCTGAGGCTCCATGGTGCCTTCATCCTAATTCTCACCCAGGAGTGGAAAGAAGCACTGAATTTTCTTTGGAGAAAGAGACTCTCCACAGAGCCCGGGCCCCCGCCTCGCAGGCCCTCTTTGCTGGAACCACTTGCCAGCATGGGGGCCGGTCTAGTGCCCACTTTGGAAGCAGTGTCCATTTCAGGGGACAAAGCTCTGGGCTTTTATGACTCTGGTAGTTCCCGTCCCTTCCCAGCCTCCCTCCCCTTGAAAGTCTTCAGCCGCCTGTCCTTGGGCTTTGCAGGACTCTGCACAGCATGGCACCCGGCGCAGGTCTCAGAGGCAACTTCAATCCTGTTTCTCTTGCAGATTCCGACAACTCCATGCTGTGAGCTGCGGGCTGGTCTTGAACCCAGAGCTCTGCACGGAGGATGGGGGCCGACGGGGAAACTGTGGTCCTGAAGAACATGCTCCTTGGCGTCAACCTGATTCTTCTGGGCTCGATGCTCAAGCCCACAGAGTGTCAGCTAGAGGTCCCCACGGAGAGGGGCCAGAGACCGGCGGTGGAGGAGGAGGGAGGCATTGCCAGCTACAACACATCCGACAAAGAGCCGCCCGTGGTCTTCAACCACGTGTACAACATCAACGTGCCCCTGGACAGCCTCTGCTCCTCAGGGCTGGAGGCCTCAGCCGAGCAGGAGGTGAGTGCGGAAGACGAGGCACCAGCCGAGTATCTGGGCCAGACCTCCGACCCAGAGAGCCAGGTCACCGTCACCCACAGGATCAACCTCCCCAAAAAGGCCTGCCCGTGCGCCACCGGCTCGGCCCAGCTGCTGCGGGAGCTGCTGAGCCGCATCGAGATGCTGGAGAGGGAGGTGTCGGTGCTTCGGGACCAGTGCGGCAGCAGCTGCTGCCAAGAAAGTGCAGCCACAGGTAGGGCTGGGCCCCTGCAGGGGCTTCGGGTGGGAAGAGGAGGGGAATCGGCCCCTCTTCACGCGCAAGGAAACGAGCCCCAGTCTGTAGCTCTGTGATAAAGCATCTTTGAGATCTGCACACAGTCCTCCCGGAGGACTGGCACCCGCATCCTCCACACCCACACGCTCGCCTAGTCCATGTGAAAGACATTACTTGCTTCTGGGGGGATGAGTCAGGGAATGGCACATCCGTTCAGCACAGCAGCGAGCAGGGAGTTTGATGTCTGTCTTCATTCATCTTGGGTTTTTACAGGCTGTTGAATTGATATCTCTCCGTGTTAACCTGAGGGACTAGAGAATGCAGGCGCATGTTCACTCAGTCGCAGCCTTTCTCCCATCTGAGTAAATGATAGTCATCAAGGTCTCCCAGGACCCATCCCCATCTTCTCCAGCAAGATGGAAGTTCTGGCCCCTGCCCCCTCCACCGGCACGCACGTGTGCACACACCTGCTCACACACACACACACACACACACATGCACACACACGCACATTGCTTATTCTGCACCCCTTCCAAAGGCTGAATGTCCAGGAGAGGTAACTCCAGCCTCACTCACCCCCTGCAAGTAACACTTAGGAGTTATTGTCTGTGCCTCTCTGATAGGTCATTAGGTTTTCAGAGTCTGACTCCCTGAGTTCAAATCTGGACTCTGCTGTTTACTAGCTTAATCCTTAAGTCCCATGACCTGTGCCTTTCATCCCCTGTCGACAAATGGGGATAGAGCAGAACGGCAAGGAGCATTAAGATACAAGCATCCACTCAGGTGAAAGCCTGGCTCCTCATGAGCCCACAGGAGCATGAGCTATTGCCTGCTGACCTGCCTGAGCAGCAGCTGTTTGCTGCCTTGTGTGCACATCTCTCACCCAAAGGCCCTGTAGAGTCCTGCCATCCTGCCATTCATCCTTTGGTGAGAGCAGGAATCTGTCTCACTAGCTTGGGTTCCAGCTTTCACGTCTCCTATCTCCAGGCTCTGGCAGGGATGAAGGCAGGAGTGGCCCGTATGGCCCACGTGTCTTGAGGCACACGGACATGAGTGTGGGCAGTCTTTGAGTAGTGAGGTGCCATGGTTTTCTCACCTCCTCCTCTCCCCAACCAAAACCGTAAATAAAACAGTCTGAAGAAGAGAAGAAAGTCCAATTGCCCCATCTCCCATCCCTCAGTGAGAACTGTCAGGTCAGTTATCCATGGAGCCAGAACACGGGGAAATCATAGGTGTCCATGAACATGGGCTCTTTGCTGCCCAGGAAGCTGGGTGGCTTTCTGAGTGGCTTTTCCCCCGCCTCCCACCAGGCTCCCTGGCAGAAGTGGGGAAATCTACAAGCGAGCTTGTGTTCAGCAATGTCAGTGTGCTATCCGTTCAGGCCGTGAGGGTGACTGAAGTGACAGAATTAAACAGGATGTAACTTACTGCACTTCAGATCCCCAAGGCCAAGTGCAGAGAAGGATGCCACGCCGGTGCTGGGCTTGTGTTTGTTTAATAAGTTTGTGTGATTCATGTTAGCCAGATAAATTAGCCACTGTGCTTCTAGCGTGGTAAGGGCTAGGACAGAGATGCGCACAGAATCCTAAAAGGATCATAGCAAACAGTGACTGCAGGAGACTGAGATTGAGGGAGGCCTTTGAACTGACCTTGGAGCCAAGGGCTGATGCATGAGCAGAGTGAGTGTGAGGGCAGGAAGCAGAGGGAATAGGGCAAGTCCGTGGCACATACGACCTTGCCCTGCATAGCAAGCCCAGTGCTCAGCCTACATGCCCTGGGAACCCCTTCAGTCCCCAGAGCACCTGGCATCTTTGTCAGGGGCTGTCCTTGGGCTGTGGGACCCTCCTTGGCTTGCCCAGAGAGGGAATGGAGAAGCCTGAGCCTTTACACCCCCAGGGACAGCCCTTAACCCATGATGAGGGGTAACCTGCACTGTGACCCGAGCATCCTGCAAGACTAACCCACAGTTACCTTCCCTGGACTTGGCCCACAATGTACCTGGCTGGGGCTCCTTCCCTCCCCAAATTTCCCCTTTCCCAACCAGATTTTTGGGGACCACTTTCTAATAAGTCACTTTCACTTGAATCTTCATCTAAGGCCTCTTCCTCAGGAATGGAAGCTGAGACACCTCAAAACTGAGCTCCTGATGTACAGGGACCAGATCTCACTCATCCTTATCCCAGCGCCATGCTAGGCACAGACAACCCACTGGGGAATATATTTATGAAATTGATTATATGCGTTGAAATGAACTCTCAGTGACATACATTGATCAGAGAGGGAGAAGAGGTCTCTGCCCACCCCGCCCCAGGCACCATTTTCAGGGGGTGCCACTGCCTCCCTTTGACCTTCTCCTTGACCTTTCCAGGACAACTGGACTACCTCCCTCACTGCAGCGGCCACGGCAACTTCAGCCTCGAGTCCTGCGGCTGCATCTGCAATGAAGGCTGGTTTGGCAAGAACTGCTCAGAGCCCTCCTGCCCCCTGGGCTGCTCCAGCCGGGGCGTGTGCGTGGATGGCCAGTGCATTTGTGACAGCGAATACAGCGGTGAGGACTGCTCCGAACTCCGGTGCCGCACCGACTGCAGCTCCCGGGGGCTCTGTGTGGACGGGGAGTGTGTCTGTGAGGAGCCCTACACTGGCGAGGACTGCAGCGAGCTGAGGTGCCCCGGGGACTGCTCCGGGAAGGGGAGCTGTGCCAACGGGACCTGTGTGTGCCAGGAGGGCTATGTGGGCGAGGACTGTGGCCAGCGGCACTGTCTGAACGCCTGCAGCGGGCGAGGACACTGCCAGGAGGGACTCTGCTTCTGTGAAGAGGGCTACCAGGGCCCCGACTGCTCGGCAGGTAGGAAGGGGTGCTCCTGGGCGTTGGCATGGGTGGCCCAGCAGACTCACTGGAGAGGGGAAGAGAGATGGGAAGGAAGGTGGATTTTAGGCAAAATGATTCCCCATTGGGTTGTGCTCGCTTGCTTTCCAAGGGAGCTGGTTTCTTCGTCAATCACAGTGGATGGGGCAGACTTAAGCGGGGGAAGGGGGAACCTGAAAAGGTCAGGTTCATGCTGAAAGTTGGATCTTACGCTCAGACTGAACAAAGGCAACAGCAACAGCAACAGCTTCCCACTGTCCTTGAGTGGAGGGAAGGGGAGAGACGGCCCAGGGGACCACCTTGGGCAAGGCCGCTCTGACTCAGAGGGCGTCCAGAATATCCCCCTTGCTCACCGCCATGTCCCAGGACAGGTGTCAACTACCACTTGAGATGGGGGTTAGCCTGTGATTTTGGAGCCTATATTACTCAGTGTTAGTTTATGAAATGGTCTAGTGTCCACATGGAAAAAGAAGTGTTTGTAGGTAAGGAATGAAATGCAAACAGGAATAAAGCAGCCAAGGCATCAAGCAGCAGCTCACGTTCTGACAATCAGTGCAGAATGTTAGAAGGCCGTGACTCACGCTGTTCCAGATAACATGCAGCAAATTGGAACCAAGCCCATCTGGGGTCTACAGCACGGACACCGTACAGAAGTGTCCTAAAACCAGGAAGGAAATCCTGTGGTGGGAAGAGTACCAGCATCTCACTGGAGATGACTTTTTTGCCTAAAATCAGATTATTTTTATCATCTCGCTATTATTGCTCATCTGCTGACTAAATGTGTGTGTCTAAATAGCACAGATTAAGGGATTGACCTTGATCCGTTTCATCTGCACTTCAATTTGTAACAGTGGGCTGGAGTGCCCATGAGGGGGATTTAAAATGCAATTTAAAAAAATAACAAACAAACATTTTTAACCCTCCTGATGGGGTGATTCTGGGAATTTTCCAATCAGCCCTCTGATGTCAGTTTATGGGAGGAATGCTGGAAGCCTTTACTTCTTCAGCATCCTCAGTGACTCCCCCGAGAGAGCAGGCCAGCCACACCAGGCTCCTGCACTGTGACTTCAACTTAAATTCTATCAAAGTTCATTGGCAATAACAACAACAACAACAACAAAAACCCCACGAGTGAGCAAATAATAATGTACTGCTTAGGAAAAAATATTTTCATGTTCCTTCACTTTTTTCCGTATTCAATAATTTCATTTAGCCTCCTGGTTTATTTTCTGAATTGAAATATCTTTTTAAAAGTATACTTAGTTCTACCAACCGTTATAAAAGAAAATTTAAGCAGAAATGAAGCCTCGCTATTTCTAGATCTGAAATCACTAGGTGGTTGCTGGGGAAGGGAGGCTGACACGTGGTCCCGATTTCCACCCACAGGGTGAGGCTCCCTGAGCCCCATCTGAGGATGCGAAAGATCAGCTGGGGCCACTGCACCGTATGGCTACCCTCTAGTCCACGTGCTTCTGTATGGAATGGCTCTGTGTTGGACTGTACATACCTGTCATGTTCTACAGGGACAGGTCCCCTTGCAGACAGAATCTTAAATTTGATCCAGGGCCCAAACCGAACTGGAGCCCTCCCGGCCATTCAGGGAAGGCGCCACAGCTGTTAGTAGCTCCTGCTCAACTGGGTGGAGTCCAAACCCTGAGCCCATGTGACCTCCAACACGTCCCCTCTGGCTGTTGGAGGATCATTTCTGAAGGCCCAGATAAATTACTTCACAGGTTCCCAAAGCATGTGAGGAGGGACAGTTACGTCATCTCCATCTGTTTCTATAGCAACCTGAGCCATCGCTCGCTGTAGGAGGGACTGCTCTTGATGCCTTTTAAACCAAACGCCCGGGTCTCTGCCAGAGACCATGAAGGGCATTGTCTAAAGTGCTGCTTTGCTGGCTCATGCAGGAGAGGGGGTAGTTATCCTCTGTTGGTCATCTCTGTCCAGGCGCACACACTACAGCGTCACTGCTGCCTTCACCCACAGGCACGAGGAGGTGAAAACATGGAAAACCACAAAACCGACGTCCTCGCAGGCCACTCTTCCCACTCTGCCAGGGTGCAGGAAGCCTGCCTGCCAGCTGTGTGGGTTTCATTCTGAGGCCCCAAGCTGCTAGAGGCTGAATGCAATTGAGAGTTGGCGAGGACACCGTACTGGACTCCCAGCCTTGTTCTTTGCTCGTAGTGGGCCATGGGGCGAAATCACAACCATCCTGCCTGTTCTCTGGCCACGTGAAGATATGGCACAGTAAATTCATGAATAGGAGCACTTAAAACAGGCCTCAGAAAGAAGCTGCTCTGGGCTCCTCATTCCCCAGATTTAAAAAGCAGCAGTTCAGAGAGACAGAGATTCTTGCAGGGCCAGACAGCTCATGGATGGCAGGGCGAGAATGAGAACCCTGGTCACCGACCACCTTCTAGCACTCTTTAATCCTCTCCGGAATGCCGAGTAGAGAGGAATTGAAAAATAAAAATGTGAAAAGCCACATACACAAAGAAATAGTCTCTTGATATTAAAGCCAAGCTCTGTCAAATGATAAAAAGAAATCAGATGTTGGAACCAACTGTTCACACCTCCCCCAGTGCAGCAGGTTAATGCGAGAGCTGGCCAATGCATGAACAGGATGAAAGAACCAGCAGAGCAGGGTCCCCGGACTTCCTCCGTCAGACCCATGGGGATTCATGAACGTCAGCCTCTGCCTCTGCTTCTGCCTGCACCCCAGCCAGCCCTGCCTTTGGCACCTGAAATTACTCGTTCGTTGGAGCAAAACACTTCACACAACTAATCTAGGTGCAACATTGATGCAAATCTACAAGGGAAACAGCATGGCATCTTTGCAGATATGCAACTCCATGCCTCAAACCAGTTTTTTTTCCATTTTTTTGTTGTTGTTAATCCTCACCCAGGGATATTTTCCCATTGATATTTAGAGAGAGAGTAGAAGGGAGGGGGAGAGACAGAAAAACATCGATGTGAGAGACACACAGAATGGAACCCTGGGCCCTTCAGTCCACAGGTTGACGCTCTATCTACTGGGCCAAACCAGTTGGGCCCAATTTATTCCCTTTTAATCACCCTCTCTTCCCCAGGTTTCAAGGTTGGAAACCCAGAAAGTAAGACTCTGCTTTGCACCCTAAATTCACAGCATCAAGGCACATGGTTCCTTTATAGTTTGCTTTAAGTTCAGTCCCATTTCATTTCATAGGCATTACTGACCCCCAGTGCACACAGCTCCTGCCAGTTTCAAGGCAAGTGGGGACCATCTCATCAGAAGGAGAAGCAGTGCCTACCACCAGCCTCGTGTCCCACGATAAAACCGTGCCAGGTGAAGTTATCAAGATAAAAAATCCTTCCGCACCTCATTTTTACTTTAAAATCCCCAGATGCTCGTCTGGGATCATCCTCTGTTGGCATCCTCTGTAGCTTTCTTTTCGGGAAGAAGGAGCCAGAAAGGAATACTGACGTGTCCCAAGTGCCCCAAGAGCTGCTGGTGACGGGAAATTTGGAAGGGCCGTTCCTGTCACTGCAGCAGGGGACGTCCCGCAGAGGAAGCCTGGAATCGGTGTGGCTCACGGGCCGCAGGCACTCGAGACCCATTTTTAAAAGAAGTTGCTACGATAAGCAGCCTGGAATTCACCCGCTAAAGGACAGTCTGAATTATTCTCCAACCTGGTTTTCCGCTGGAGGGCTGTGTACACGTGAAAGAAGACATCCGACACCACCGCGACCCGGTCTCCAAACTGGCAGGGAAGGAACACTCAGTGCAGACGATCTGGATTTGAGAATCAATTCTTCTGTAACCCACCTCCTGGGCTTTTGGCAAGTCCCTTAACCCGGGCCTTAGTTTCTCCATCTATAAGGCTGGGATCATTATAGCTACACGATCTGCTTCACTTGGGCTGCTATGGACAGATTTTTTAAAATTCTACTTAGAATGTGTGTCTGAACAAGTTTTATAGACTCAGAAAGGTTTCCTTAAACCAGCGGTCACCAACCTTTCGGACCTCACGGACCACTAGTGGTCCGCAGACCACCAGTTGGCAAGCGCTGTGATAGACTGTGAAATGCTATGCCGCCTCAAAGGGGTGTTGTTTACTGGGTGAGAGCTTAGACTCATTCTGCCTGGTTCAAACCATAGCTTCTGTGTCTGCTGACCGTTTTGTTTCTCATCTCTAAAATAGGGGTAATAATGATACATGTCCCACAGTGATGGTGAGAGGATTTAGCATCGTTCCTGATGCATAATAAATGCTTACTATAGTCATGCAAACTACTCAGAGGTTCTATAGATCAATTCTTTTATTCCCCCTTGGTCCAGGCGTTATTCTGTAGGCACTATACACAATGTTCTTAATGCAGTTTAAACTTCAGTAATGTCAGAATTAGAAATGATATGAGCTTATTATCAATTATCATTTGAAAGTCTATTTAAATTTCATTTACATTTAGTTTTATACAGTTAAAGAATCAATTTTTAATGTTTTGTTTTGGTCAACATTTGCCATCTTTAGTCGGAGGAAGCTCTGTTGCTTAGACTGTTTCACACAATGAACAGTTTGGGGCAAAAGCAATCAAAGCAGATACTCAACATTGCAAATATGTGGTCCTAATGTCCATCCTAAGAGTCTGGGCGCCTCTTGTCGGCCACTACCGAGAATTTGAGGGTACACACATGAGCACAACGGGGCGGGGCTGGGGGTTGGGGGGCAGGCAAGTTCCACACACAAATCCTGTGAACAATAGCCTGCTCAGTCCTACACTCTTATATGGTAAAAAAGAAAAAGTGAGAATTCTTGGAGGAGAAATTCAAAACCAATGGCAACTTTTGAACTAACCGAAGTTTCCATTACATATAAATTTATAAGTTAATTATGACTATTTAAATATTGGCCTGATCTTTGATTTCATCTATGACCACCAACTGCAGGCACACTAGAATTAGCCTCCTAATTGGTCTTAAAGGTTCAATTATTTAATACCACATTCCTGGTGAATCTCTATTTCCTAAGAGACCCCTACATGAAAGGCTATTTCTAGGAGGTTTAATCTTTCGTGATTCTTTGATTAGTGTTTGAACAAGAGAGAAAAGCAAAGCCCTCAAGAATGCTTCTTTATCATCATCCCCAAGATCAAGGCTAATAAAAATTAGCTTAAGTTACATTTCTTTCAAAACTTAAAGTCTCTATTTAGCAGAGAAAATGATACAATAAAGCATTATTGTATGTCTTTAACTGTCCATGGTATCCAGGACTTACTGTTTGGGCTTCTTATTGTCTATAAAATAACCAGGAATAAGCCTTTATTTCCACTTGCAAAATCAAATATTGTCTTCCAGGGTAATTTGGTGACAACTTATTAAACTACCAAAAATTTTGGCCACTGGTATGCTGTTAAGTATCTAAATAACCGAAGAAAAAAAAGAAAGTTCTTGCTTTATAGCATTTGCCAATTTCCATGGTGTAAATACTCCCTCTGTGGCCAATTTCAAACTACCAACATGACATCACTACACAAGGAGTTGGCAATAGCTATACAGTAGAATACAATTATATAGCATTGCCACCAGAGAGAGACAACACATGTACACTACCTCAAGGGCATAGAAAATAGTAAAATGTAGCAAAATAATTTGAAACTGATGAATTTTGAGTATTTATTACCTTTGTTTGTAATATAATTTACTTAATTCTGAGTTTATATTTAATCATTCACAATGGCTCTATTTAACAACTGTCTTGCAAAATTCGGGAGAATTTGACCATCAACTTTCAGGAGTCAGTAGGAGCTGATTCCAGCATACCACTGACTCAGGGCCCCATGGAGGTGGGAAAACTAAGCATAGAAAGTCAAGAACCTGCCCACAAAGGGCATTAGAAATCATCCAGCCATGAGCTGGGCAGAACATTGAAAAAGGGCACCTGGGGTGAGATGTGAGGGAGAAAGGTGAGTTGAGGATGGAGAAGGCAGTCCTCTGAGCTCATGCTATCTGTGTATTGCCTCCCGGTAGCTGCCCCTCCAGAGGACTTGCGAGTGGCTGGTATCAGCGACAGGTCCATTGAGCTGGAATGGGACGGGCCGATGGCAGTGACGGAATATGTGATCTCTTACCAGCCGACGGCCCTGGGGGGCCTCCAGCTCCAGCAGCGGGTGCCTGGAGATTGGCGTGGTGTCACCATCACAGAGCTGGAGCCAGGTCTCACCTACAACATCAGCGTCTATGCTGTCATTAGCAACATCCTCAGCCTTCCCATCACTGCCAAGGTGGCCACCCGTACGTACCATTTCCCCGTCCTGCTTCATTTTTCTTTTCTCCTCCATGAGATCATGGGCATTCATGATAGTACGCAGTGTCTTTTCTTAATTCTTCAGGGATGCCTGCAATAGTCATTGCGCTTGAGGGGACAGTCTTCCAACCTGACCCCCTTGGGAAGGGTATGCCGATAGAAAGGCACTTCGATGAAGAAGGTTCCCAAACTCAGGCAGCTTCCATCAATTACAGAACCAAAGGACAAAAAGTACTTTATTGAGCTTTCTTGTTCTAAGCTAGATCTGAATAGAGGTCAAGGGAAGTTATGAGAATTCTACAGACTTTGATTCTAGTTAGAGATTAAAACCAGGAGATCTGAAATGGGACGTATGATAAGCGTGCTCTAAAGGTGTGTTACAGATGGTAAGTGTATAGTAGAGTGGGAAAATATCTTATTTAAGATCACAACTGACAACACCCACTTCTCATGGAGAGGTGGCATAATTTCCTGGTGGTCTTTTGTTTAACAAAATATCTTGATAGTCCATTTTGATTATAAAAGTTGAGGTTCTAGAACAGGGGTGAGGAACGTCCAGCCCATGGACTGTATTAGGCCTGCAAAATCATTTGGGGTGAGTTAATTAAACATTTGACTCAATGCAGCAGGCTGATTTTTAAGTTGATAATTTTGTATGGCCTGCAAATGATGTAATAAATACCCAAATGGCCCTTGGCAAAAAAAAGTTCCCCACCCCTATTCTAGAACATAGTTTAGAAAATTTCAATGGGGAGAAAAGAGTGAGAGAGAGCAAGTAAACTGCTCTCATTAAGAAATGGGCATTTTCCTTTTTCATTTATAACAAGGGAAAACTCCTATAGGTGTGTCTCTATATTTTGTATGTTTATTTAAGCACAAATTTTAGAAGATTGCATACCAACTATTAACATTGACTATATTAAGGAGGAGACTGGGAAGGAGTTAGGAAGTCACTGTTTTTTTTTTCTCTTTATACACCTCTGACTTCTTAAATCATTTCCAATGCCACTTCCTGACTCTCAGACACAAGCTCAGTTCTGACACTACCTGGAGTTAGTGTCAGATCCTACAGGTTTAGGCTCAGTCTCAGGGGATGGCCCCCACTTCAGGTCCCAGCTTGTCACCAGTACTTCTGACCCCCTGGCTATAAACTCAGGGGGTCCCCACAGCCTCTCCTTAGATTTGATAATTAATGATGACAACTCACAGAACTCAGGAAAGTGCTTTACTTACCAACTTATTATAAAGGACACAACTCAGGAGCAGCCAGATGAAGAGATGTGTAAGGCAAGGTATGTGGGGGATGGGCGTGGAGCTTCCATGCCCCCTCGGGTACTCAGCCTCCCAGTACCTCCATGTGTGTACCCCCCTGGAAGCTCTCTGAGCCCCCCATGTTTGGGGTTTCTTATGGAGAGTTGATTATGGAGCACAATTGATTAAGGCATGGAGGTTGGGAGTGGGGCTGAAGGTTCCAACCCTCCCATCATGCCTTGGTTTCTCCAGAGACGGGCTATCTGGGGGCCCAGCCACCAATTATCTCATAATCACACAAAAGATCTTATTAGTCCAGAGATTCCAAGTGTTTTAGGAGCAGTGTGCTAGGAACCAGCGACAAAGACCAAATATTTATTTTTAATTTTTATTGTGGAAACTATTACATATGTCCCCTTTTCCCCCCATTGACCTCTTCCATCCTGCCCCCGCCCCCAACCCTAGGCCCTCACCACCCCATTGTCTGTGTCCATGGGTTATGCATATATGCATGCAAGTTTGTTGGTTGATCTCTTCCCACCCACCCACCCTTCCCTGCCTGCCCTCTGAGGTTCGACAGCCTCTTCTATGCTTCTATGTCTCTCGGTCTATTTTTGTTCATGATGTCACAGAGATTTTAGCAGTAGCACAGAACCAGAACAAGGGGTGACCATGAACCATAAGCTCTTGGGTCATAAATGAAACTTATCACCAAATATGAACTAAGAGATCGGGGCCCATTTTATGTTCATCTCAAATGACAAGATGGTACTTGGGTAACAAATACTATGAAAGTTCAGAAAATGGGGAGGTCAAAGGAGAAAGAGTTGGCTTGGAGGCTTCCTGGAGTTCTCAGGATTTGGACTGAGTTTTGAAGGATGCCAGGATAGAAACAGGCAGAGGGGACGGGATTTAAGAAATCCTCTTGTCCCTTGCTTTTCAGTTGATAAATATCCTATTATCATATTGGACTCTTCTTGTGAGTGATGACTGTTAATGTGCCTATAATTAGCTCTGTTTCTCTGTTTATATCTGACCTTTTCCCCCCTAATTCCTCTGGTGCCTGAGAACTAGTCTTAAATATCCTCAGTGATGGTGCAGAGGCAGGTCCCCATCTGCGCTGTCCCCACCTTGCTCCGGGATGAGTCACCACAGCGAGCTCCTGGCCCAAGTCCCACGCACTTGCCTCTGGTCCTCGTGCACATGCAGTGATGAGCTTTCCACCTCCTGTGGTGTTTCTTATGCCAAGTCAGGGCATCCCCTCAGGCAAGCTCCCAGGTGACAAGGACAAAATCATGTCGAGGCACCTGACGTGCCTTCGAGTGGGCTCAGAATCAGACCTGCCTTTTAACTAAGAGACATGAGGGAGCTTCCGCCCAGGAAGGAGGAGAATATCCCGGGAGGGGCAAAGCTGAAAGGGAAGCAGGCTCCCCGCAGAACTGAGAAAAGGCACGCGGGCATATTCCAGGACTGGTGATGGGAACTGCACCAGGGCGAGCGTGCTGCCACCTCACTGACCTGTCCACGTGTGTGTCCATGTGTGTGTGCGCGTGTGCATAGGAAAAGGAGAGAAAGAGAAGAAGAAAGTAACGAGGTAAGGGAGGCCACAGTGATGAGACAGAGAAGAGAGAAATGACAGTGGAACCACTGGAGAAAAGGAGGAGATAGTCAAATAAGAGCAAAAACCCCAGAATCTGTTCTTCTCCCTTGTGTGTGACTTTGCTTTGATTGTGGACATGAAATGGACAGTTCAGGCCTTCCTACACTTGGTTATTTGAGCTAACAAAATATTCTTCCTGCCCATAAGAGGGTCAGGAAAAGCATCCTTGTCTTCATTCTGCAGTGGGTATGGTCCACACCTCTAGTCACCGCACTGTGCCTCCCTCTTCCTGGGTGTGAAATGGGGACACTCAGCCATTCTGTTGCCTCTCTGGAATCCTTAAAGCCGCCAAAGATAGCGTTCGGGTTCTCCAAAAAGGGCATTATGTTTAATGCCAAGATTTACCATGTTAGTAAGGGAAGGGAAGTGTGACTTTTGTACTTCAATAATATATTATGACTAGAAAGCATAAACAAGTATTTATTAGATTGGGTTTGTTACGTTTTCATGTATTTCACCAAGACTTGGCACCAGGCCACCCCTGCACCTGGGACCCACCGTGTGTGTGTGTGTGTGTGTGTGTGTGTGTGTGTGTGTGAGAGAGAGAGAGAGAGAGAGAGAGAGAGAGCGAGCGAGCTGCACCTGGGACCCACTGTGTGTGTGTGTGTGTGAGAGAGAGAGAGAGAGCGAGAGAGAGAGAGAGAGAGAGAGAGAGATTGGCATGGGAGGAGCACACCCAGCCAGAGCCTTCGGAGATGCTCTCTGTCCCTGCCCAGGACCCTATGACATGGTCCCCACATTGCTGTGTTCCAGATCTCTCCACTCCTCAAGGGCTGCAGTTCAAGACCATCACAGAGACCACCGTGGAGGTGCAGTGGGAGCCCTTCTCCTTCTCCTTCGACGGGTGGGAGATCAGCTTTATTCCAAAGGTAACCCCACCTGTCAGCCCGCTACATGGCCTTCTGTAGAGTGTCCACACCCTCCACGTGGGATCTGGGACAGCAAGGAAGGCACTGGCCCATAGCTTTCTACACCACTGAGGGCACAAAGGGATGTTCTGTGGGTGTCTGGGCTGTACGTGTGGTGAGGGACCCTGAGCCCAGCATGCTGGCTTGAGGTGACAGAGGATGGATGTGGGAAGCAGCCACCAGCCCCGCTCTCTGCTCAGAAAGCTCTGGGGTTTCGTGGACTGTGATTAGTGAGCCTGAACGCCACACCTTCTGAGACCTGGGGCTTCTCTCTAGGACATAAAAAAGCCACCTGAGCCAGTCACGTGGTCAGCCCCACTTTATCCTGTGCACACAGATGCACCAGAGTCCGCTTGCAAGGCTTTCGTCTCTCACGGCTAGAGGTGCAACACAAAAACACCTTTCGTAACCTATTAATTGAGCAAATTTTCCCTTAAACAAATTACATCATTCATCTTTGAGTTAAAAGTATCCCAAGGTGCGTTTCTGTTCAGTAAAGTCATATTTTATTTTCTTAATCCTAAAACGAACATTTCCACGTTGCCAGCAGTACCTGACTAGTTGTGGTTTTCCAGAGTTTGTTGACCCCACTGATGTTCTTCCTACTGTATCACTCATGGGGGTATAATGTTTAATCAGACTCCTTCCCTCTGGCTTCATCTTTCAATATCAAAGAACATTTTTTCTGTCATTCATCAGACTTAATGATACATGACACATTGTTGGCTAATAAGACTGTGACTTCACCATTCTTAGAGGCATGAGCTGTTGGAGCTACAAAAGTTCACAGAGTAGACCCTTCATTTTACAGCCAGTTCCCATAGTTTACAGAGACAGAAACTCTGTGAACTTAAACTTACACAGCTAGTTGGTGGCAGGCTTAATCCAGGAGCCCAAGTGTCCACGGCTCTGTCCCCTAATCCAAGAGGCCCCCCCTCTGCCATGTGGATGTAGTCATGTCATAGCAACCTAAATACATCTAAACAGACATTCTGTACAAATATTTTATTGTATGTCTTATTTGTGTTCAAATGACCAGTGAAGTTTGACAGGCAGATGAGTTTATAATGCAGAGGAAATCATGCCACCCTACTGCTCAGGCAAGAAAAAAAACTGTGCCAGCCTTGCCTGTTTTACATACAACATGTGACAGATAAGAGGGGCTGGCTAGGGCGTGCCAAGGTCAAACACATGGCCACAGAGAATAATTGTGTGATCTGTGGGTTGGGGCCACTGAGCAGTATGTGTCACACTGATTTCCAAGAGTTTGGCTCTGAGGAACATACAGGTCACTCTGGGTAGCATGAAAAGAGAATAGAGGAGAGGAGCAGTGCCACAGAGAAGTCCTCTTGTCCCCTCAATTTCCAGGGACACACATAGACAATTGTTAATAGACAGGTAGGTAGATAGATACTCAATCTGGGACCCAATGTCATCATGTTGATCTTTCTCATTTTCCCTTCTACCATTTTTCTCCTTCCTCTCTCCTTTGTATTATTCTTTGTTCCACACTTCCTTTTTCTCTTCTCTGTACTTATAGTTGGTTGTGTCACTGACTCCTAACACATCTGGGTGAAGAGGAAACAAGACATTGACAAATTTGCACCCTGAGTAACACCATGAGAAACTCCAGACACAGCAAAATACAGCTCTGCCTCATTAAAAAAAATCTGCAAACATCTTAGTTTGGAAAGTGTGTGTGTGTGTGTGTACACAGAGCTGTTTACACTCATACACAACTCTTATATATAGCCAAGAACATGTTCATCAAGATGAATGCAAACTGTAACCATCAACCTTCTCATCTTTGGCAAAAGCTAAGTTACATCACCTCATGACTAATTTGTATTGGCAAATTCAATAGACTGAGGAAAGGCCAAAGAAATGTTCTTGAAAATTGTTTTTCTCCATTTGCCAAAGCCTCCTATAGGGGTGGCCTTCTCCCTTAGCCTGGTGAGACTCATCCCTGGCCCCAGACACTCCGCTGTCCTCATGGAGGGGAGAGGAGGAGTCCCCATTTTTAAATCACAATTCATAAACAGTGGAACACTTTTCTCTCCCAGTGACTTTTTTCTCTGCATCTCCCTTCCCCCACCCAGAACAATGAAGGAGGGGTCATTGCCCAGCTCCCCAGCGATGTCACATCCTTCAACCAGACTGGACTAAAGCCTGGGGAGGAGTACATTGTCAACGTGGTGGCCCTGAAGGAGCAAGCCCGGAGCCTCCCCACCTCGGCCAGCGTGGCCACCGGTGAGTGCTTCCTGCCTGTCTTCCGAGGCTACCCCTGGGTCACTCACAAGGAGGAACTACAGACTTGTCGGAGATTTAGAGACAAAGGGAGCGAGGACATCTCCCAGAGCTGAGAACAGCATTGGTACCTGCAGATGGAGATCCTCTGCCAGATGCTAAGCAGAACCTCTTCCTTACTGCTTCTTGCAAGCATAGGAACTTGGGAGGGTATTCTGTGGGGAAATTCTATGTTAAGATGTCCAGTGTGTTTCTCCCAGTCTTACTCATCAAGAGGTCTCATTTGTCAGCTCCTAGTATCGTGAGCTTTGGAACCTACATGAGATTTAGAGAAAGTCATCCAACCCTTCTTAATTCACTTTACAATGGCGAATAATAAGAACTCTGTCATTGACATGAGGGTTAAATCAGATAATGCATGGAAAGTAATCAGCACTGTGTTGATGAGAGTGAGTGCTCAATACCTGGTATATACACATGTGCTCAGAGAACACACTTAGACATGAGAGTGTAGGGAAGCGTCATTAAGGACCAGGAGTATAGGTTGGGTCACTGTTCAAGGTGAACTTAAGTTTATTATTTCCTCCCCACAGTTCCTCTCATGCAAGATCTTTATTTCTAGGTTTGATTCACTCACTGCATCGTGTTTTGCCTTATCATTTCCTTGGCTAACAAAGGCTGTAAATTAGCAATTATAATGCATATGTGTGTGCCCTCACCAAGAATTTTTCAAAAGTTATAAATAGCATCTGGTATCTTGTTTATTCTGATTTTAGGGATGGGAGGAATTGAGACTGGAAGGTTAAGCAACTTCCCCTGTGAGTAGATGAGATAGGCGAATATTGGTACAGCTTTATTTTTCATAAACAGAAATTGACACTGAAGAAAGCCAGTCAGGAGTCCAGGGCAAAGGCCGAGTTGGCCAGGATAGGGAGCCACAAGGCTATGTAATGAGACACATTGCGTTAGTGATTCATGCTTTGCTCATTGGATCCAGACTGAGCAGTATCAGGTGCTGAGGCTTATGCTCAATAGAGAAAACACTGGTTTAAAAGTGTTGTGGAATTAAGTTATGTTCCATCAGAGCACTGGGGTTCCATGGCAGCATCCCGAGGCCAGGACAAGGGGACATCCAGGCCTCTGACCACTCCAGGCGCGCCACACCCGCCAACCACGGCAGCTTCACTGTCATCGCTTGTACATTTTGTACAGTCATTTAAGAGTTTGTGCTTTAATTCCTCCTCCCAAAAAGAGGCTTTTAAACCAGAGTTCTAGACCAAATGTGTTTTAGAAGAAACTGCACAGCCATGAAGCCTGCAAGTGCTCTGCAGGAATCTCTCCAGATGCCAGGCGGGCTCCACATCTTTGCTCCCCAAGGTTAGCTGGAGCCTGAGGTTGACCTTTTCATCGCGTGTGTAGATTCTCCTTTCTGATGTGGAATGTTCCTTCCTGTGATTGGATAGTAAGAAAGCGTTAGTCGGAAGCAAAAGACGATGAGAAGGCAATGGTTCATCAGAGGGCCCAGGACATTACAGTTGCAGAATGTTTTTCTTCCAAAATATAGGATGTTCCCCCAAAATGTATACTCACACTTTGAATAATTATAAAGGCAGCATTTATTAAAATACATTCTATTTTCAACATTGAGCTATCAGCTGTTACAGTGTGTATACATTTTTGGGGAAACCCTGTATTGACAGCACTTACAGAAGGTAGTCCAACACCACCTTAGTCTTCTCCTTAATCCACATTTTTACATTTGCAGGATTTTTTGGTTTGGAAGTTTCTTAAGAGGAAAATGCAAAGTTCCAGACCTGAAAATGTGTGTAAAGCTAGGGAGAATTGTTTTTCCAAAAGGAAAACATCCTAGCTAATATTTTGGTGTTGTGTTCAGAGTCATGAAGAAATGGAAAGAAGAATAATTATTCCAGTGTACTTTCTGAGTAGGACCTGTGTTTGTTTAGAATTTTGGGCCCAAGTTGAAAGCAAGCTGACCCCTCCTGGCTGGGATGGGATCGCTCACGGAAGTGGCCAAGGAAGGGCAGAATCCAAGAGCCAAGCGGCTGCAGAAAGTACGGTTGCTCCAAACCCTGTCTGCTATTTTTAGAAAATGATTGTTTAATTATTTCCTTCTGCTAAGGTCTGACCTACACTAACCCCCTCCTGCGAGGCTCCAAGGCCTCATCAGGCTCTCAGACTGGCTTCTTGCAGGCAGGTCATTTTGGGAATGCAAATTACAAGACCTCCTGCAGCTGGAGCACTCAGCTACACAATCACACTCTCACAGGGACAGTGCCTTAAGCCTAGGGTTTGGGGGATGGAAAGAGTTGAAGGACAAAAGCCTTACCTGATCATTTGCATTTCTATGACATCTTTCTTTCTTCCCCAAGAAGTTCCAGTTCATTGAAACACTGCCCCTTCCTTCTCCTAGATACAGGGGATCCCCCATCCATTCATCCAACGCCCATTTCCTGAGTGACTACTATGTTTCAGGCATTAAGCTTATACAGCAGGTAGGAGACCATTTAAAAATGGCCCAACTTATCTAAAACCCCTAAGTACAGCAAGCCTAAAACATCTGGATGTGTTCCGTTCGATCATATTGTTATCCCAGATATGAAAAACAAAACTGCATTTTAACTCCAAACCAGGTGGCACCACAATGGTCTGCCGATTTTCATTTGGGCTATTTGTTACTAGACCCCAAATCCTAAGCTGCTTAATAGAGAACAAAACTGGTTAGACCCAGAAAGCGGGTGGGGCGACCAGGGAAAGGCCCAACTCCGCAAGACTGAGAGGCTTGGGTCAGACTGAGACCGGGCCCAGGGAAACACTCCATCTTGGAGACAGCAGGAGGCAGTCCAGCGTGGGCAGATGACAGACCAGTCTCAGGGCTCTCTGGTAACGAGGAGGAAAACTTTCTTAACTAGCTGAGGCAGGGAAGAGAACTTAGCGGAAGGACAGTGTCTCATGGAAGCCCCAGGGCCAGAAATGCATGGGGGCCTCATGAAAGACTTGAATCAGAAAATGGAGAATTGGGAATCGAGTTCCTGTCTCTATCTAGACGCTCCTCTGAGTCACTCATTTCTGCTTCTCTCTGTACTTCTGCTCCTAAAACTCTGTCCCCAGTTCCCATGGGGATTCTCTGCAACACCAGCGGGGTGTCCAGTGTCCTGCAACTCAGCTCCATCCTCTCTGCCCAGGGAGAGTATCAGCCACCACAGGGGAGGGCTCAGTCTGCAAGGCTGGCCTCCACTTTAGATGCCAGTCGCTCTCATGGTCACACTCAGCTAAGCAGAGTCTCTGGTTCTAATTCCAAACCCTTGAACAGTATTAACAGCAATCAGCTCTAGTCACTGAGTAATTCAAAGCAGGCCTGGTGGCCTTGCAGACATACCATGAGGAGTGAAGACCATTTCCATTCTCCTCACCAGTCCTCTCTCTCTCAGTTTTCCTTCTATATTCTCTCACCTTCCCCCACACCCATCATCTAATTCAGTGTGCACAGGATGAATGGTGGGACCCCTAGGAAACCAGCCAGGTTTCCAAGGGTAACACCACCCCACCATAAGGTCCCCTCAGCTGCTCAGTGCCAGCGTCCAGGGCTCATGAGGGGCTGCATGTGACTGCAGTGTCCTTCTGGCTCAGGAATGTGCAAGAGCAGGTGGGGAAAATAGCCCACAAGAGATGGGTCCAAAACCAAGGTCCTCTTTTGTCAGAAGAGCACGTTTCCCTAAAAGGCACGTTCCATGTCAACAATGCAAATGTCTGTTGGCTGTCGGTAGCGTCTTAGCAGCTGTGTTGACTGTGTTGCTCGCATGGCTGAGCAGGGACATCTTTTGGATACTCGTGATGCCCCATTTGGCAACTGTGTTGGATGTCTCAGGTGTTTTGATGAGGCTGATAATTTCATAGATCTTTCCTCAGAGCTGGGCGCTGGGGCTCACGCCAGAAGCTCAATTCTCTGTCCAGACAGAAGCAGCCCTGGCCCTCTCAAGCCAGCCAAGATGGGAAACACTCAGCCTGGTGACAGGAGATGCAGGAAACTGAATTCCGGTGTCAGTTACCCTGCTTCCAAACTGCATCCTCCGAAAAGAGATGTCTCCTTACTGTTCCTCCTTCTCCCCATCTGTGAAATGGGATCATAACACCCATCCCTTCCCTGACTGGTGTAAGGAGAAGGGAGAGAGCTCATTTCTCAAACGTCCTTCTGTTTGATCCTTCTCCTTCAGTCATTGACGGGCCCACGCAGATCCTGGTGCGAGATGTCTCCGACACCGTGGCCTTCGTGGAGTGGACTCCCCCTCGAGCCAAAGTCGATTTCATCCTCCTGAAGTACGGCCTGGTGGGCGGGGAAGGCGGGAAGACCACCTTCCGGCTGCAGCCTCCCCTGAGCCAATACTCAGTGCAGGCCCTGCGGCCCGGCTCCCGCTACCAGGTGAGCGTCAGTGCTGTCCGTGGGACCAATGAGAGCGAGGCCTCCACCACCCAGTTCACGACAGGTAAGGCTGCGGCGGGGCAGAAGGGTGACAGGGGATGAGCCAGCGGTGGTACCGTCATGGCAAGAATGGTATTCGTGGGTGAGAGGGTGCGTGCTGGGGCACCCAGGTCACCATGGTCATTGCAAAAAGGAAGCATGAGATTTTGGGGCCCCTGGTGACACTGCGTCACAGTGGAGGGCCACGCGTGTACCCGTGGTGGGAGCCATGTTCTCGTCCCGCCCGTTACCAGCCAGACCTGGGACCTGCTCTAAGCCTCATCCCATGGCTTCAGCTTTTTCGTTTGTACAATGTAAATTGTCTTGAAGACGGTTACACATCCATATGACGAGCCCAAATGGCAGTTTGGGGAAGGGGCCCTTTTATTGCTGCTTGCAGAGATTGTTGTAATACTTCTGTAAGTCCACCATGACTGCACGGCATGATGGCACCCCCTGGATTTGGAAGGACCCTCACCTGAGATCCTGTGTCTGCCATTCGTTTGTAAGTGTGACCTCGAAGGCTAGGGGCAGACTGGCTCCCTCCCACAGACAGCGGGCGGAGTGAAGCAGGTCAGTGTCCCCGTCTTGTGATGATGCCAGCCCCTCCACCCCCAAAACTGTCAGGACTCTTAAAGAGCTTCACCGACAGCCGGGAAAGGCCAGGCCTCTAGGGGACCTGCTCCCCGACTCTCTCGGAGCCCATGGCTGGACCCCACCCCACCCAGGTGCCAATCAGATTTGTTACTGAACACTCCACAGCAACCCAAAATCACTCAGGGCCTCGCGTGCAGAGCGACCTCCAGAGTGACCTTTCGGGTGAATTCAAGGTCTGCCCTTCCTGCCCCACCCACACCCCATACACAGAACACCTCCTGCCCAGGTGCTGGGGCCTCCCATGGGCCACAGTCCTGCATTCCTTTTAAAATTTAAAACAGGTTTTGTTTGAAACGTGGTTTATTTGTGCTTTGCTCGGATAAGGAGTTCAAAAAGGCAGGAAAGGGGATGAGAGCCCTTGAGCAGCAGATGAAAAGCAAGTGCTTGATGTTTAGGTTGACAAGATGGAGGCAGGATTGGCTGGTGGCCCAGAAAAATTCCAATCAAGACGATTACATTCTGCTTCCGGGAAGCGGCCCTGAGTCTCGGTTCATTGCTGCATGAGTCTCTGTTGCGGGTAGCCTGGCAGATTGGCAGATGTTAGGAGGCTGCCTTCGCAATGCGGCCTCAGCCCACACCTCCAACCTGCCCCTCTCTGCTCCGGGGTGCAGGGGTGTGGGGATAGGGAAAGTGAGCAGCTTTGCCCATAAGCCCTCAGGGCTGGGGGTTGGCAGGTGCCAGCGGAATGATGAGTGTGCCTGGCCCATCGCGGTAGGGCCCTCAGTCATTTCAGAACTCCGCTTAAATTCACATTAGCCAAAGTGCTTTTCCAGGTGATGGCTTCGACACCAGGCGAGCACTAATTGCACAGACAATTAAAACAGAGATTTGCTTCCTGCGTGGTGAGTGGGATGTTAGGGCTGCTCAGAAAAAGCAAAGAGCTCAGATGGAAGCTCGCCGAGGCCAGTGGCAAGAGAGCGCCAGCCTGAGGACACCAGAGGCCTGTCTCTGCACCTCCCTGCCCCACAGTGGCTCTGGTTCTAGTTTCAGGAAGTTCCTGAGACCCTTCCTGCCTGGGACCCCTCCCTCTGAGCACATCCCCAAAGCACTGAACACAGCCACCACGGCGTTTGGCCAGCCAGCAGCTACTGCTTTAACTGAATGCACAAACTCCTATTGAAGGCTGTTATGAGTTGAACTGTGTCCCCTACAAAGATGTGGAAGTCCTGATGCTCAGTACCTGTGTATGTGACCTAATTTGGTTGATCGAATAAGAGGTCATTAGAATGGGCCTTATGCCAATATGACTGTGGGAGAATTTGTCGTGAACTGGGGAAAGGAGGAAACTTGGACCCAGATGGACACGCATACACGGAGAACGCCACATGAAGATGAAGGCAGGGAACAAGCCAAAGGTTGCAGGCAAACCAGCAGAGAGAGGCACGGGACAGACTCTCCCTTGCAGCCCTCAGAAGGAAACAACCCTGCCAACACCCATCTCAGACCTCTAGTCCATGGGACAATACATTTCTGTCGTCTCAGCCCCAGGAAACTAACGCAAAGGCCAAGCCACCACATGGGAGCCACAGCCTGCTCAGCAGTGAGAGCACCTGCCACCCTCCCCCCACCTCACCTCCAGGACCAGCTGCCTTTAGGCGAAGCTGTTCTTGTCCCTGAACCGCCTCCTCCCAGGCATCCTTCAGAGCCCCGCAGCTGGGATATTTAACAAGGCTTTTCTAACAGCTTTAAGGGAACAGACAAGCCAGAGAACTGCCAGTATTCATCCAGGCACCTCACATGCACTCACTGAACACCTACTAGGTGCCAGACACTGTTCCACGCACCAAGGCTACAGAATAAGCGAGCCAGACAAGGCCCAGGTTCTCATGAGTTACATTCCAGTGGAGACACTGGACAAGGAAGAAGAGAAGAAACACACAGGCCCTTTCAGCCATGAGCATTATGCTGAGAATCGAAACGGATGACGTAGAGAGAAGTTCAGAAACATCTGTCCAAGGAGATAAAGATTTAATCAAGACCTACGTTACCTAAGCCAAGTGAGGATCCAGGAAGAGCATTCCAGGCAAAAGTAGCAGCCGGTGCAAAGGCCCTGAGGCAGGAATCACGTGATGTGTCTCAGGGGCAGGAACTGAGGCAGCGCAGCCAGAGCACAGTGAACGAGGGGAAGTGTCACAACGTGTTGTCTGTGAGGCAGGGGGCTGATCACACACAGCCTGCCGGCCACCCTTAGAGTTCCTAATAGGAAGCGAGAGGCAAGTTTTCAGCAGGGAATCACTGGCTTTACTTTACGTTTTAGAGATTAGATGTGACTGCTACCAGAGCCCCAAGCCCCAGGTTACCCCTGGAGCCCCCACCGGACATCTGCCTTTGCCTTGCCTCTGGCTTGCTGACAAGTGGCTAGGACCAACCCAGCAGCCAGAGGTCAGGCTTCAAGACCATTTCACTCCACCTCTTCTGACATCATGGACATTGGAAATGTCTGGTCCCTAATCACAGGGCACAGGCCTTAAGGCAAAGCAAACAAAAACAGTTTCCAAGGTCTGGGATTTTTGAAAAGCAGATACAGGACTCAGCCTGAGCCATAAGCCTCAGCTATTGTCACTGCAGTTCCATTCAGCCCGGTCCAGCCCCTCATCCCGGTCCAGCCCCTCATCCCAGCCTCTCCTCGGGCATGGGACTGAGTGCTGTGGGGTGCAGGGAGTTCTTCCCACATGCCTCTCAGTCCAAGCTCCTCTCTCCACCCAAGTGCTGCAGGAGTAATACACAGCCCATTGAAAAGGCGCAGTTTCCGATGCTAAAGCCACACTGAGCAAGGAAACGTTTCTCAGAAAAAGTAGCTGCAAAGACCTAAATCTGCCCAGAGTCTCACCGAGTTCCCATCACTAAACGGAACACTCGTCACCCTGAAGCTGCTCGCAGATGGAGTCATGCACCCGTCTTCCCCAGGAGCAGCCAGGGGACGCTGGCCTGGCACTTGCCAATTGAAGCAGGCTACCCCAGGCTTCCTCAGAACCAGCGGCTGGCCCACTGCACAGTCCAGTCCACGTCTCGACAACAAGACCTGTTCGCAACGTTTTCAGTGGCCGTTTAACCTGCCAGCGCCTGTTACCTTGTTACCCTGCAGCGTGTCAGTGTTCTTTTTGCCAAAATAAGCCTGAGATGACCAATCCTGGGAGAGAGAACCAGCCCCAGGATTGTGGGAGAGACCACAATGGCAATGGTCTCTTTACTGCGTTGGAATTATTGGACCCCACAGAGCAAGCATGGGGGGTTCCCTGTTGTTGGAACTCAGAAAGCACTTCGGAGGCAATGGGAAGTCCGCCCAGGGCTTGGGCACCGGTTCTTACACCAGGCCACGCACATCATTTGCATCATCTAATCTATACAACAATCTAAAATGTCAGTACTATTAGCCCATTTTACAGACATGGACATCAAGGCCCAGTGAGGCGACAAGTAATTGGCAGAGTTAGGGCTCAAACTGAGGCCTGACTCCAAAGCCCACGTTCTGTCCACTGTCTACCACATCACGCAGACCAGAGTTTATTCTTGCATTATTATTAATTCTTGCATATTTTCCCATATGAACAACTGTCAAGCTATTTTTGCCCACCCCTGTATATAGCATTTTCTAACCTTCCAGCAGCATCTGTGCAGGTAAGCAGGGAGGACAGCCTCAGAATCTTGCCGTCAACAAACCTCCTTTCTGTTTGGTGGTCAAACGTGAAACTGCGCTAGTCTAGTCCAGCTCCCTCACCTGCACACAGTTTCTCCTGCCAGCACTTGTTACCTTGTGACAGGTGTCTCTGGTTTTGTCCTGTCCGGGTTTTTCCTTGCTTAGTTTCAAGCTAATGATACAAACTGGTTCAGTTTAAATGTCTAGAACGCCGCTGGAAATTCCGAGTGGAAATGGGGGAAGAGTAAAGTGTGCTGATAACTAACTCCTAAGCAAAACTCTCCAAACTCCCTGGAATGTGTGGTGGCCAACCCGGCTGCAGGGCAGCCTGGGGTCACTCACACAAGAGGCAGAGTCAGGAGGTGTGGGCTGTCACTGCAAAGCTTGTTTATGTTCAAGATGCATGACAAATGCACATTATCCCATGTGATCTGGGTGATGGCTGACTCTTTTTTAGAGATTGACGCCCCCAAGAACCTGCGGGTTGGCTCCCGCACAGCCACCAGCCTGGACCTCGAGTGGGACAACAGTGAGGCGGAGGTTCGGAAGTACAAGGTTGTGTACAGCACCCTGGCAGGCGAGCAGTACCACGAGCTGCTGGTCCCCAAGAGCGTTGGGCCAACCAGCAGAGCCACCCTCACCGGTGAGTGAGATCGTGTCCACACTCTCACAGCTCTCTTCCCGCCCACCGACACCACCGCCAGATGCCATTGATTTAGTCTCTCACGTGCCTAGCATATCGCATATGTCCCCTACTCGCCATTGCACGCCATCGCCTGGTCTTGGACCCCGTCACGTCCTGTCTTACATGTCAGGGACATCCATTGCTCTTGGATAAACACCAAACCTTAGCCAAGCCCACATGGCCTGCCATCTTCTCCAGTCTCCCCTCCCTCCCTGCTCCAGGCCCACAGGTGTGCTCCTTTCAGTCCCTCACGCACCTTGTCCATTCCCGGCGGGTCAGGTCCCCTGTCTGCAGCCTCATCTCACTGGTCACCACTCCCCTCCCAGAACCCTGTGTGTCCTGTGCACCGTGCTGGGTGATGCAGTTGTCAGTGTCCACTCTCCACCTAAAGCTCTGTGGAAGGTGATCTGTGTTTGCTTCTGCTCATCATTGGCTCCCCAATGTCCAGCATCTAGCACTTACTGAGTTCTAAATAAGCGGTGGGTGGATGGATGGAACTTTAAGTGTTCACTGTGACTGAGAAATAGTGATAAGGTGAGAGGCTGGTGGGGCCTTATACACCCTGTCTAGAATGGGAGTCACAGGGATTTTTAAATAAGGTGAGGTAAGGCCTAGATCTGTGCAGCTGCAGCATGGAGAAGGGGTGAGGGGAGCAGGGCAGAGGCAGACACTGGTCACGAGGCCGTGCTGGAGTCAATGGCAGGGATGATGGTAGTGTGGACTAGGACGACACCCAAGGTCACCATGATGCCTGGCTGGGAGCATTCCCTGTCCCCATGGAGACAGGGGCCCAGCCAGTGCTCCTCCTGGGCTTCAGACACACCTACCCAGGAAGACCCGCCTGGTGGACTCCACTGACAGGTAGATGACAGGAACGCAGGGCGAGTTCAATATGTGACGTGCACAGCAGCCTCGGATGGGGGCTGCCAACGCGCCCGCACACACAGCCTCTGCTCATTGTGCCTTGGCTTCCTACTGGAGCACTGGCCATCTTAGCCGACGGGAGGCACAGCAAATGGTCGCACAGTAAACAAGGCAGTGGAAGCAAAGCTGTTTCCTCCTGAGCTGGAATCCCAGGCCGCCTTGCCCAACGAGGCCGGTTAAAGCAAATATAATAAATGCGCTTTCCAGGCAGATGCACTTCTGAAAACACAGCCAGGAGACGCAAGGATATGCTGACCAAGCAGGTTAATGGGGGTGAATTAGATGTAGTGGGAACAGACCAGCTGGCGGAAGGGCTTTTACCGAGAGCTGGAGACATTCACAAAAACTAAGCTAAACCCAAAAGCTGAAATGATGCAGCAGGGAGCCGGTTCTAAGCGCAGCCCATCCCTGCCTAAGCCTCAGGCTGGTTTGGCAATTAGCACTTTCCAAGGATGATGGCTAGTTGTTAGGATGGCAGATACACCATAGAATCATGAGAGAGAGAGAAAAGAGCGCAGTCACATCCCAGTCATTATTTCCCTCAACCAGGGGGAAAAGACTCTACCTTCATTGACCATCAGTGTTATTCCAGTCACCTTCATGTAGGTACAGCTCATTTCACCTTCAGAACACCCCTGAGGGTTGTTGGCATCCCCATTTTATGGATGTGGAAACTGAGGCTCAAGGCACTTGGAAACTTGCCCAAGTTCACAAAGCCAGCAAGGGGCACAGCTGTGACTCCAAGGCAGTTCCAAGTCCTCATCAAAAGCCTCCCGCTCCGTGCTGCTCCTACTAAAGTAGTAGACTGGAAGGGACAGTCAGCACGTCAGTGCTGCAGACTTACAAGGAAAGGAAAAATTATTAACAACGAGAGGGCTTGCATAGTCGATGTTTTTATTAGAGTTGGGCTGATGAAATTAACCTACAAATATATATTACTCATAATTATCGCAGGGAGTTCGCAGCTGGGGAGATTTATAAAGGCAAATGGCTTTGTGTGACTTAAGGAAACTATGTCTGTACTTGCTGAGATGCAAGTTACAAGGACTGTTGGCTCTCGAGCTGCCTTCTGGGGGAACAGAAGGAAGGACCTTGGCTGAAGGGAGACAAAATGAGAGAGAAGCTCCACCCCCTTTTTTTCTGGTTCTAAACACAGTCATTTGCATTTATAAAAACAAGACCCTGGGCAGGGTGGGAAGGACACTCCAGGTCACCTGCCGCAATCCCTCCCTAGGAACTTCAATTCTCCCCGTTCCCACCCTCCCTATCCCCTGATCAAAAAATAATCGGGGCTCCAGGCAGGAGGCCCCACTCCCTTTGAGTGCTTTGCTCATCAGCAGTGCCCTCCCAGCAGAGCTGCGGGGAATTCAAGGAGATGCCATGTGCGACTCTCTAACAAACTAGTTCATAATAGTGTTCTTGACCATTAGACACTCAAAAATTCCCCTTCAGTGTTTATCCCTCCTTCCTTCCCCCCCTTCTCCTTCATTATTTTTCTAGATCACCTATTGCTTGCAGCCCAGTGCTTGGCATAGTGTATGTGCTCAAGAAGTCATTGGTTTCCTTCTTCACCAGATTTTTAAAATCTCATGAAGGGAAAGGGTGATGTCCATTCAGCTCACCCTGGTGCCCCGTTCACAGCCATGTGCCTGGCACACAGGAGCCTCTCAATAACATCTGGTGAGTGAGTGCACTGTGTGCCGTAGGAGTTCAGAGCAGAACAGGTTCAGAGGAGAGCTGAGAACAGCGTCACCCTCCAAGCTGAACAAAGGAGGCTCTGTAAGAGATGGAGACCGGCGGTTTCCTACTGGGTGAATTTTCTGAGCTATTGTTAAGAAAGGGAACAGAGCCATTGCTACGCTACCACTTTCAGGAGTTGGATGGGGAGATAAAGGGAGCATTGATAGAGAGCCATGAGCTCTCGAAGACGTGAGCAACCCCTCGGAGCCCCCGGAGTGCAGATGTATAAATGCACTGGATACGCCTCAGATATACATTTCCTTCTCGGGCAGAACTGCACTTTACCTGGTGGCAAAGAGCAGCGCTCACTTCCACACAGGAAGAAAGCTGCCAAAAATGAAAGGAAAGCAGCAGGCAGGAACCTACCAAGCGAGCCCCGCTTCCCCACTCCCCAGGCAGGAGGCCTGGGAAGAGAGCACTTGAAATTCTGCTCCACGTTTTTCTGGAAGAAGATGATTCCGTTGTAAATTATTGAACATTTCATTTAAGCTTCATAAATAAGAAACTCGGATGAAAACATTGCATGTTAGATCCGCTTGGCAACATGTAATTTCTGTCTTACTTCCTCGACCTGTCACCCTTCATCTGCTTCGGAGAATTTCTACTTCATTATAGGCAATTGAAGGTCTCAATCAGTTGCCTGGGAAAAGTAGTTTATATCCCAAAGGTAATCTAATTTCTCCAACCAAGGTTGTGCCTGGGACGCGTGACAGAGACAAATGTGTGCTTCGAAGAGGTCTGGGGCATTGCAATCACCCCATCAATCTAGCCAGGGCCTCACTGCTGCCTGGGCTCCCTGAATCTCTGGTTTCATCAGCAAACCAACAACAGGTGTGCTGAGGACCAGCCTGTACCTGCCTGGGCAACACACAGAAAGAAGAAAGGACCCAGAATCCGGGAATAGTTCTCCAAGCAAGGTAACAAGAATGTTGGCTACTGTCACCATGAGCCACGCACTGCACTTCATCCACATCAGTTCACTTCATCCCCACAGTGACCCTCTGAGATAGATACTGTTATTCATCCGCTTCTACAGAAACTGGCGCTCAAAGACACAAAATTAAGGAATCAAAATGCCCAGGTGGAGAGTGGCAGACCTGAATATTGAAGGAAGTCTGGCAGACCTCAAACTCTGTCTGACTTCCGAGTTCACACTACTAGTGTTGGCACTCCCGAGAAATAACTAAGGATTAGGAAATGGGTGGGGCTGGCTGAGGAAGGGAATAGACTAGGCCATGCACCCCTGCAGGCGAGCCTGGTCAGCAAGGCCGGGTGGGCTCTGTCCCATCGAGCATGGGGGGATTTATTGCTCAGCCTTCACTGAAGCCACACGGGGTGGGTGCAGACCCTCTGACTGCCCCACAGCACCCCGCTTCCATAAGCCAGGCCATTTGTTAAGGAAACATCGCCCCATGCCCTTCCTCTCAAAATCATTCCTGATACGTCAGGGATCCTGAGGGAGTCAAGGACCACTGGCCATCACCAAAGCCGGGAGGAGTCTCCACACAGAGCCTTTGGAAGGAGCGTGGCCCTGCGAACACCTTGATTTTGGCCCTCTAGCCTCCAGAACACTGAGAGAGTACATTTCTGTTGTTTTAAGCTGCCCAGTGTATGTCCATTTGTCATGGAAGCCCCTGGAAACGAATGCAGATGGGAAAGGCTCTTCATCCCACCGTGTTGCAAGGTTGTGGTGAGGATCAAACACATGCAAGTGTTCTGCAGAGAATAAATGTTCCATAAATGCAGAAGAGCATGGTCATCAGCCAGGGCTCTGGGGGCCCAAAGGACTGAGACTGGCCAGGGGGGCCCACGGGTGCTGATGTGATCTTGTTGCATTTTTTCTGCAATCCCAGGCCTAATCAATGCGGGTGAGTTTGATGGCCCCAAAGATGTCCACATTCTAATTCCTGGCCCCTGTGACTATGTCACCTTACATGACAGGAGAGCATTTGCAGGCAACCTCTAGCAGCTGGAAAAGGCAAAGCCATGGACTCTCCCCTAGAGCCTCCGGAAGGCATGCAGACGGATGGAAGCATTTAGACTGCAGACATCATGGACTGTAAAACAATAGACTTGTATTATTCTGGCCATTCGGCTGTGGGAATCTGTTAGAGTAGCCATAGGAAATTAATATACCAGTCAAACCAGTTAGTCTGGAAATCAGTGTGGGAGAGAATAGAGACCCCAGATGATTCCAGATGTCCTGGGAGGCTCCCCGTGATCCTTTGTATTGAACCCCCAAAGGATTTCCCCAGAGAGGTTTACACCCTTTAGTTGGGCAGTTTTTGTAATTTTCTCTATCTTCCCAGGTCCCCAGAGATCATCCTAGAATTGGATTCATATTCTGGGGCCCAAATTATCAACCTTGGGAGGGAATCCACAGCAGCAAGGCTCCTGTGTGCCACTGCATTGAAGGCCTGTGCTCAGAGAGAAAGACCCCCCACTGCCACTCTCTAGAACAGACCAGAAGGCCCCCTGTGGCCTCAGTCACTATACAAACCTCATGTACAACATCCAAGAAAAACTTTAAAGGACTATGTCCACACAGTCCCTCAAGAGTGCACACTCCCCCAATCCACAGTTTAAGCAAGAAAGCCGTCGACCAGTTGTCATCAACCTGAGACTCTAAGTACCAAGGAGAGACCTTCCCCAGGAGAGCGCACCTCTGACGGCCACTGGCAAGGGGAACCTGCCTGCCAAGGAGACCAGCAGCAAGAAGGAGGCTCTGCACTGACAGTTAGTCCATCCTGTCGACTTGGCTCAGATCTCCCCAGTGGTGAAATTGGGGTGTCCTGAGAGGTAAAATTAGTGCGGGTTCAGGAAGGACTAAGCACAAGATCTGAACAGGAGTCTAAAATGACTGGCTTCCCTCTTTTTCATCCTTCCTTCCCACCCTTGACAGACACACGGAATAACATTTGTTTCTGCATCTACCAATAGATCTGATACCCGGCACTGAGTACGGATTTGGAATATCTGCTGTCATGGACTCACAGCAAAGCATACCGGCCACCATGAACGCCAGGACAGGTGAGTAGGAATTGGTACAGAATGAGACCAGGCCCCTGTAATCCCAAGGGGCCACGAGGTTTGTCCTGGCAAAGATTGGTGAGAGGCAGTGCTCCCCCATGAGTAGGTCCCTGGGCAACAGCTGTCAGCCTGAAAACGACCACCTCCTGAAACTCTTTGATTCCCTGTGCCTCCCCCCGACATCCAGGATGGAGTACAGGTCTGTGCATGGCTCTCTGTGGTCTAAGGAGCGGTCCAGAGCAGAGGTGGAAAATTCCAAATAAGTCGGCACCACAGCAGACAGAATGTGGTATCCATTAATGTACTACAGAAGCCCTCAGAAAGACCAAGGGGTGAAGATCTAGACTTTGAAATAACCCATGAAATCTAAGGGCAATGGAAAAGTCCACACGAGATCCTTACTACTCTCTACCCAGCACTTTTACTTCCAAGTCCCGGGTAAACTTCAGAGTCTCTCTAGTACCTTAGGTACAAACCGTGGGCTGAGCATAGACAATCTCTCTAGAGAACCACGTGGGTCACCAGGAGGCCTCCAATCTAGTTGCCTGCACACCCATGGCCACGTCAGTCAAAATGGCCTCAGGAACAGAGGTGGCCACTGTTGCTAGGAATGGTACAGCCCTACCTGTGGCTCCTGTCTTGCCCTGATCAGCTTATTAAGAAAGGCTGGGAGACAATGAATTTGTGGAGCTTGAAAATCAGCAGCCAGCTAATAATGCCCTTCTTCAATCTGTTTGCCAAGCCCCCAGCCATCTTTCAAAGGGAAGGTGCCTAACAAAATGTGAGCTAAGTGTCAGCAAGGACAAGCTATCCTCATGGTCGGCAGGACTGCTGATAGTATAGAAATCCACAGCGGGGTCGGGGATGATTCCAATAAATACTGGCCCTCCTGTGTGAAATCAGCTCCTTATGTTTATCCTCAGAACTTGACAGTCCGAGAGACCTTATGGTGACAGCCTCCTCTGAGACCTCCATCTCCCTCATCTGGACCAAGGCCAGTGGCCCTATTGACCACTACCGAATTACCTTTACGCCATCCTCTGGGATTGCCTCAGAAGTCACTGTGCCCAAGGACAGGACCTGGTACACACTGACTGATCTAGAGCCTGGGGCAGAGTACATCATTTCCATCACCGCTGAGAGGGGTCGGCAGCAGAGCTTGGAGTCCACCGTGGATGCCTTCACAGGTACCAGGGCAGCAGCAGCCCAGCTGCACTTAGGGATCCACGGGCCTTAGTGTGAGCAGGTCACCCAGGCAGAATTGTGGGTAGAGAAAGAACAGGTAGAGGAGACACTAATAAATCATCAAGAGGGAATGGTTTGAAGTCAAGGGGAGAGGTGAGCAAAGCCACCTGGATGCCTAAACATTTGTGTCTGATTCCGTAGCCCAGACAGAGGGGCTGATCTGTCTCTTTCCTCACCTGCACTAAATCAGTGGGTGATCAGAAGACCCCATGGGATCATGTTAAATCCCTGCCAGGATCGAGGTTTTATATCCTGGATCTTATTATGAATAACTCACAGAGGTAATGCCGGACTACCCTTCATTTTTCGGTATAGGCTTGGAGAAAGGAGCGTGGACAGGACTGGAGCCGGTGGAGGTGGAACCTCTGGTTCAGCAGGAAAAGGCATGGTCCTTATTAGCAAGGAAAGCACATCCCTTTGGTCAGATAGCTCCTCTAGCCAGGTGGCCCCCCTACCTCACCTATGTTTCAGAACCGCCCATCTCTCTGCTTTGCAGGCTTCCGCCCCATCTCGCATTTGCACTTTTCTCACGTGACCTCCTCCAGCGTGAACATCACCTGGAGTGACCCATCCCCTCCAGCAGACAGACTCATCCTGAACTACAGCCCCCGGGATGAAGAGGAAGAGATGACGGAGGTCTCCCTGGATGCTACCAAGAGGCACGCTGTCCTGATGGGCCTGCAGCCGGCCACTGAATACATCGTGAACCTGGTGGCCGTCCACGGCACGGTGACCTCTGAGCCCATCGTGGGCTCCATCACCACAGGTGAGGCTGCAGGACTTGACAGAAGGTGGGGACAGTAGCCTTTGACAAGTTAACAAAATTTACCAAGTGAAACACCCAAGGAGCAGGAGACTGCCTCATTCGGCTAAAGAGGGTCTGTGAGCTGTTGTGGAAAAGCCACTTCTTCTGTAGTTACATACAATGCAAAGATGGGAAACTCCAATTTGAAGGTAGGATGGGCCCAATGTCTTGTGGAGGCCAAGGCTTAAATGTATTGGTCCAGAGGTCCTCCCTCTAGCAGCCTAGGACAAAGCTCTAGAGAGAGCTAGTCTGCAAGAAGAAAACCTTCTGCAGTAAGGAGATACCTGTTTCTATTCTGGAGAGCCATCTCTTAACTGCTCATTGATGCAAATGATGCTTCCCCAGAATCAGATGGGACTAGCATTCAACCATGTAGGGCCCTGGTACTCAGAGAACAGGGTTGATTTGCATGTTGTTAGGAAAACACGGGCACTCCGAGATGGATTGGCTCATTCTCATCTCATCATTCCCAAATACAGTCCCAAATATTAGTTTGAACGTGGGTGAGGACATGTGTGTTGGGTAGTTTGCTACATGCTGACAAGAACTCACAACTGGACAAGTGGATTCAACACACCTGGTTTCCATCCAGCAGTTAAAACATTAAAGTGCACAGTAAAAATGAAATAGAGTTTAGCAAAGTGGATTTTCTCTGAAATCCCTCTCCAGTCAATAGGCATTTTTTTCCAAATTGAATCAAAATTGGCTGCTAAAAAAATAAGGGATAGAGAATGACAGAGCTGGTTTGCCCAAGAGAAAATAGCCATGTTATTTCTAGTTTAAAACAAAGCATACAAACAAAGGAAGCTTCCCAGTTGGCCTTCAAGTAGGTAATAGTTGCTGCACAGGCACAGACCTTGCCAGCTTGACTTTATGTCATTAAAACACCCTCCACGAATGTGGCTTGGGCCATACCCATGAGGCTGCAGGTGAACTTCAGCCTGACCATGGTGTTAATGGTGCCCTACCACTCAGTATGGTCTGGGACACCATTAGCTCTTGGTCCACATAAAACCAGGGAGAGGAATTCGTTTTTCACACTGTGCTTTCTATCTTTTTCCCACAACTACCGGCTTCCTTATAGGAATTGATCCCCCCAAAGACATCACAATTAGCAATGTGACCAAGGACTCAGTTGTGGTCTCCTGGAGCCCTCCTGTCGCATCTTTTGATTACTACCGAGTATCATATCGGCCAACCCAAGGTAATAAAGCCATTCCATTTCTCGGAGACGAATGGGATTCGGTTCTGGGAGAAGTAGCGTGTCCCAGAGGCTGTCACCCGGCTTGCATTGCCCTCCTCTCTGTGGCATCAGAACGAGAGTGGGTGGGTGAGGAGCAGCCCAAGGCCCTGCACTCACCAGCTCCTTTCCTAAAGGTGGGACTGCATTCATTTAGAAAGCAGGCCCGTCACCAGCAGAGCAACTGCTCCCTGTTACCCTGGCAGTGGGCAGTGCAGTGAGGCACAGAGAGCCCTGAAAGAATCTGCCAGGAGCCGGGGTCATGTGCACTCCCGAGAGAGTGAAGTCTAAGACTAGAGCCCTGGGGGACGTGTGAAGACCCAGCAAAACCAGATGGGAGCTTGGAGGGAACCACAGTGACAGTGGCCCTATTTCTAGCCAAGCTATGAGTCAGAGGAAGTTGGCCCAGACCTCACTTGTATCCTGCCAGTTCTAACTGGTGCATGTGGCATTGGTGGAGGACACACTCACTTCCCAGGAGGGGATGGGGTCGTGTTCCAGTTCTGCAGGACCCACCCTTTTCGGCCAGTCCCTCTGTACTGCCTTTATAAAGACCAGCGTGCTAGAAAACCACCTAATAAATAGTTCTTTTTCCTCTGCTCCGGGGAACCTATAAAATGCGGGGGTGGAGCCCGCATGCAGGGTCTCTAAGCTCCAACATTCCCAGTTCATGAACCTTCTCTCCCACTGAGTGCTGAGCCTTGCACCATCAGTGCTTCCTGACCAAGTGCTGCTGGGAGCTCCTATTGTAGACTGTACCGCGAACTGTGTTGATGAGTGATTTTGCTGAGAGTTAATTGTGACTCTGCTCTTCCTTAGTGGGGCGGCTGGACAGCTCAGTGGTGCCCAACACTGTGACAGAATTCACCATCACCAAATTGTACCCAGCTACCGAATACGAAATCAGCCTTAACAGCGTGCGGGGCAGGGAGGAGAGTGAGCGTGTCTGCACTCTCATGCACACAGGTAGGCCTGTCTCCCTGGCGTGGGCCAAGTCAGAACCTGACTGAGAACCTGCAGCAAACAGAAGAGGCAAAGCGTGAAGATGTTCTGGCTGATTCAGAGGTTCCATTCCTGGGCGCCCCTCTGACTTCTGCGTCACGCAAAGCAATTTGCAACTTCTCTCTTCCCTGAGAGTCCTCTCTCCTCCTGACCCCCTAGGGGTCATGCAGGTCTAGGTCAGGAACTTCTTATTTGAAATGTGGCCTTTCAAAGAGCCACAATGGAAGTGAATTTCAGAACAGACATCTGAATCATGTCATCTAATTTTTTAAACAGCTCAAGAAAATTGCACCTCAGAGAAGGAAGGGGTTTGTTATTCCAGTAACAACCTGTGGGGTTATGGAACCCCTCATCAAATATGGCCACAACCACCAAGGATGGAGGAAGAAGGTGGTGACCTCCTCTGCCCCTTAGCCAGCCCACCTTGAAGATAGGACAGACTTGCTGTAGAAGTCACCAGTGGGGACAGCCAAAGCTTTCTGTCCCTAAGCCCTGATAACCTGACCCCCCCCCCCCCCAGTTAAGCTTTCGTCCCCCAAGTCCATGGGAAAGCATCCTTAGGGGAACACCTGGATTTCCCTCAGAGAACAGTATTTTCTGAGCAAGGGAATGTAACTTGGAGTTCCTCACTGCTTCTATAGATACTCGAACAAGTACAGAAACAGCACCTCTAAGGCCATGGCCAAAGAAACATCCCTTCAGAAACTCAAAATCATTCTTCTAAAGACATCCCAGAATATCCTAATCCCCTGGTCTCCTTCCAGGCCTGTGACTGCAGAAAACCCAGCCATGTTTTGGGTTCAGTCTTACCCCTTCCACTAAATTATCTGTGACCAATAAAATATCAAGAAATATTGACCCGAAGTGATACCCAGTGGGTCAATAGAAGCTCCCTTCACACCTTCCTGAAAGTCTTAGAAATTCACGATAAAGTAGGCTCCTTCTCACTGAGGACAACTAAATGGATTTTAAGAGTTTCCAACCCCCAACGTAAAAGAGAGCAGAAACTTAAGTCAAAAAACTCATTCCTCAGCATTTCTTAACAGTGCACCAACCCAAACCACCCTCCTTCAAGTTCAGGCAGCACTATTTTGCAAACTTCCAATACCCAGATTGCTCACAGAAATGTCTTATTTTGTTGTCATTTGTTGTTTTAACACGAGGTCTATGATTTTACAAGTTTTGGAAATGAGTATTCCTTCAGGGTCTCAGGCTTCAGCTCAGAGAGATCAAACTGATCAGTGTCATAAGACTTTTCTTTTATTCACATAAAGTTCCGTTTGAAGAAGTCACTGAAGGCCCAGATTAGGGATACAATTCAGATGTTAAAATTATAAAAAAAATTTCCTTGCTGTTGCTTTGAAATGAGGGACATAGGCAAGCAATAAAAACCTTTGATTAGAGAACAGGACCAGATGAGCAGCACATCATGGCCCTCAAAAGTAAATTACTTGTCAAGGGCAGGGAAAATAAAAGGAGACATATGTAATACTCTTTGTAATACTTTAAGCAATAAAACAATAAAAAAAAAGTAAATTACATGACATTAAGTTTGAGCTGATACCTAAACTATTGTAATAACATCCATTTCTAAAATAATCCCAAGTTTGGGGAAGGGAGATGTAGAGTATGGACAAATTAGAATAGGAATGTGGTCCTATAACAGCAGACCTGGTTCCCCAACAGGCATTCTTGGAAGAATCTCCTTGTCTCTCATTAACCAAAAGGATAGCAGGACCGAGTACAGAGTGAGCCTTGTGAGTAGAGAAGCAAGAATACATAGTCAGATAGGACTTCAGAGGTAACCTCACTCCCATTCAGTCATTGCACAAGTGTTTATTGAGACTCTACTAAGTTTTAGGAGCTGGAGCTACTCTGCCTCCTTGGAGCTCCCACCACATTCAACAGAGATCACGTCACAAGCCAAGCCCTTACATCTATGAAAGTGCAAATAGCCTGGAAGGATAGTCTCCTCTTCACTAAAGGGTTAGAACAACTTCTATATGTTCTCAGTTTTGCCATCTAGCTTGAAACGCCTAAGACACACGGCCATACCTTGGGACCCCCCACAGAACCTGACAAGCACTCTGCACATAAGTCAGTTAATTCAGAGGAAGATCTGGGGAGAAGAGGAAGGGGCTGATGTAACGAACCAGGAGGGGAGAAAGGAGCATGGTCTCCACTCACTTCACTGTTTTGTAAGGCACAGCAGCAGAGGTGCATTGTGGGTGACAGTATGGGAGACCCTGCTGTTCTATTCTGTTGCAGCCATGGACAACCCTGTGGATCTGATTGCTACCAACATCACTCCAACGGGAGCCCTGCTGCAGTGGAAGGCGCCTGTGGGCGAAGTGGAGAGCTACGTCATTGTCCTCACACGCTTCTCAGGTGGGTGTCTGCAGGTCTGCACCTCAGACAGGTGGGCATGGCGGGGATTGGGGCAGAATATAGTATGAGAGTTTAAAAAAGGGCATATTGTCCATCTGAGGGACAAATTAGAGATTTCCTGCCCTCAAGATGTCCCCAAACTCTATCAACTATGGGAATTGAGAGAGCGGGATCTGAAAGGCGTGAGAAGGGCACATAACCAGGGGCAAATACAAAACTGGAGAAATCGCATTAGGAAGATAAACTAAGAATTTAGATAAGACTTACCCCAAAACACTATGAGCAAGAAAGCAGACTTTTCTAGATATTTAAAGAACAAGAAAAACACTAGTTATAGGACCATGCTCACAGCAGATAATACATAACAGTGACAAAGGACCAAGAACTAATAAACTCTCCTGTTGCTTTGGTCTTCTCTATCCACATGCAGCCCCAAATCGGAGTTTCAGTGTCTTCTTCACCATGCTTGTTCACCTTATGCTATTTGAATAGTGAAGCCCAAACCAAAATAGTGTTGAGTAGTCCAGGTCTCTAGGCCTACAGAAATTATTTCCCTGCCCATATTACATATGTACATATGTAATCACAGAATTGTTGTGGGTTATCTTCAGGAATCCAGAGAACAAGATATTAGAAGACAGAAGTCAGACAGATGTCTTAATTTTCAAAATTAAGAGAAATTTTTTTTTAAAGACACTGACAACAGTATGATGATTGCCAGATAGAAAGCGGTTTGGGGAGAGAAAGAAGAGGGTAAAGGAGAGATAAATGGTCACAGAAGACTTGACTTTGGGTGGTGAATGCACAATGCAATATACAATGTTACAAAGTTGTACACTTGAAACCTATATTATTTTATTAACCAATGTCACTCCAATAAATGCAATTAAAAATAAATGAATTTTAAGAAAATTATGAGAAAGTCAAGTCTATAAGCTACAAAGAAATACTAGTACACTAATTGTCAAAACTTGGGAAAGTAGAAACCAAAATAGATTATTATACAAAAGGGAAAAAGAATTAATGATAACTTCCATACCAGCACAGGTTCCCTAGGAATACGTTTTTCCAAAACTACTTTATGTTCTTGTTTTTTATTGGAAAATCTTCTAGCACCTTCAGCAAGGCATTAGAAAAACCCACTTATCACTTAGATGGACAATATACGATGGGTCATATACGGAGTTGCAGAGAACTGTAGCTGATTGAATGCCCCTCCTCAGAGAATGAACACCTTTCCTGTGGCTACATCCTAACCCCTCTGCACACACTCACAGCCCATTTCAGTCCTCCCATGCCTCCTTGCCCTTCACGATCCTGCATTTCTTACCTCTCACCATGCCTTCTCAAGCCACCACGCATTTGTACATGCTGCTTCCTCCACCAGGAAATTCTCTCCCCACTTGTCTGCCCAGTAAACCCATCTTTCACCACCATCCCTTTGTCAAAGCTGCCATTATTCCCCTAAGAGAGTCAGGTGCACTGACTCACAGGTACTAAAGAACACAACTCCATCGCAACAGCTAGCATTCATTCATTCAACAAATCCTTTTTATGCTATTCCATGTGCCATCCCCCTACTAGGCTATAAGGATTCAGAGATAAAACACACAGATTCACAGAACTCACACCTAGTGATGGTGCAGACAGGTGAGCAGTGTCACAACTTAGGCAAGCACAAAACACCTTGGGCCACATCCATGGCCACTGACTGGGATCCCAGTGTTGAGGGGGAGAAAGGAGGCAGATCTTAGATAAAGAAAGAGAATAGGAGGAAAGAGGGAACTCAAGAACAAGAGCAGCCTGTGCATTTGCAGAGATAGGAGAGACCACAGAGAGTTTGAGCTGCCAGTTTGTGTGGCTGGGGCACTGACCGATGGCAGGTGTTGCATTTGTATGCTCTTCCAAGAGTTCATTTAGATTTTGACTTGTTCGCATGCCTTTAGACCACGGGAAACTTGCCACCTCATGTCCCACTTACCTAGTGTGAAGAAGTGCCTAGTGAACTTGGTTCAATGCTGAATGACTCAGGAGTATTCTAAAGGCACAGGACGGGGCCTGGCCCTGGTCTAATGACCAGTTTTATCAACAGCTTGAATGGATACAGAGAAGGCATGCTTACCAATTTTGCATATAAAACAAAACTGTGATGGGTAGAATCCAAACTCAAATATATTTTAATGAACTGAAACAGTGGTCCAAAACTCAAGCAACAAGGCAAAAGGCGATAGAAATCAATGCACAAAATCCACTACCCACAGTTGGGCTGGAGGCACTTATGAATAAGGTCTTTGATTAGTAATACTCTTTGCTTGTGACAGCCTTACGAGACTGTCTCAAACCTAATGGATTCACAGACTTGGCACAAACAAAAGCTAACATTGATCCTATTTGTTTCATTGGTTAGTACAGCTCAATCGTTGTTCTCAGTTCTCTCCTGATTCTTGCTTTTTAGCAGGGACACTGGTAAACTATTACCTGTCTAGAGAAAGGAAGCCAGCACTGTGGCAGTTTTAGAATTCTCATTCAGGTAATGAGGGCGGGGAAGAAGTGGTCATGTAGACAGAGTTCGGCTTATTCTTTGTAACTCGAGTCCTGAGTATCAGTTACAAAAGAAGACAGTTCAGCTTCCAAATAAGGGATATTTTTCTCAATTAAGATGTAAAACAACATAAGAGGGGATGCTTATATGGAATAAAATGTCAAACTAAATAACCTTGGAATGATGTTTTTTTCCCAAAAAACTATCCAATATGGAATTCTGACGAAATGCCTTTGGACTTGGGAAGTCTTTCTTTGTTCAATCCCTGTCCATGTCCATCTGGTTTCAGTTGCTGGAGAGACCATCCTGGTTGATGGAGACAGTGAGGAGTTCCTGCTCACTGACCTGCTCCCTCGCACCCACTACACTATCAGCATGCATGCCACCAGCGGGCCTCTCACCAGTGGCACCATCAGCACCAACTTCTCCACACGTGAGTGCATGGTCAGCCACATGGCCAGTGCCCGGAAGCTCCTGTGGGTGCTGAGGGTGCTCAGTCTCTGTGTGGTAGGCTGGATTAGTCTACAGCTCTTAGAGCAGCAATGAGCTGTCCTTACTTTAGTTGACTGCAGCCCAAACGCCAATGAAAGTCAGTGGAGTCAGCAGACACACGTCTACTTTCTGCCTTGACTTGGGTCTGGTGACAGCAGTAGAACCAGGCCAAGAGGGGCCAGTCCTGGAAATGCATCTGGCCAGAGAGTCTGCGGGACATTAAAGGGCTTGATGTTGGGGAGAGAGTTGCTGGATATAGTCGTGGCCAGGGGAACAGTAGACAAAGCTATAGATGTGAGAGTGTTATAAGTTCAAGAGTAAACCACAGACATGCAGGTGCAGCAAGGTCATGAATTCAGACAGAGGGTCAGATTGGAAGATGTCCCCCCAGGCCCAGAGGCCCGGGTGAGGGGAGTGGAGAATAGCTGTCAGAATGCTTATGACCCTAAAGGATCACCTTGTGACTGGGGGGCCCTTCCTGCTCCTGTCCAAGCGAGAACTGAGTCAGCATGTGAGCAGCCCAGAGACCACACAGATGGGCAAACAGATACATGTGCCTGGAATCAAGTGGGCAGGCGCTCCCGGCATTTTCTCCTCTTTGCAGTACTGGACCCTCCTGCAAACCTGACTGCCAGTGAGGTCACCAGACAGAGTGCCCTGATCTCCTGGCAGCCCCCCAGAGCCGAGGTCGAGAAATACGTCCTGACCTACAAATCCACTGACGGAAGCCGAAAGGTGAGAGTCGACTGAGGGGGGAGGACCATTTCTATCAGACAATCCACAGGAGCAAACTGGGCTTTCCCTGACGGACGCACAGCCTGCTGCTGAGGAAGGAGCCCCAGTCTGCAAGTCAGAGATCTGGGTGCTAATCCTGGCTCTGTACAAAGGCAAACACTAACCCTCTCTGAGTGCCGGCTTCTTCCCTAGACAATGGGGGTGTCTGCCTCTGCGGCTTCACTCGCCTGTGCCAGTGCCTCCAACATGATGAAGCAAAGCGCACTGGAAACTTCCAAGCTGCTATCAGTACGTGGTACTGGAAGGGCCTTTCACTAGCAGGGCCGAGCACACATGAGCTGGATGCCAAACTCAGAAGCCTCTTATGCCTCCTGATCAGCACTAGAAAGGCCACATGTACACAGCCTACTGCAAAGAGATGACAAATCTCTGCTTTATGTCATCAGTTGAAACAATCCATCTAAAGTGCAGGCTGTCATACTTGGTTAGCAGTGGAGGGCTTTTTTAGAGTAAAATCCTATCAGGAAGCTTGAACATGCGGAACAGATTGAGCAGCGCTTATCTGTTGCATGTGGAGCAGGGAGTCCTAGGGTTCCGCTTCCTCAGTCTAAGAGGAGGCCCAGTGCAATCCAAAAAGCACCAATTCAACCATCCAGGTGCCGAAATTTACCCCAGCATGCCCCTGGGAGGCAGGAGCTGTCCTCTCTGCTTATTGGCTCTGTTTTCTGCTTATTGTGGGGTGGAGAGGATGACAATGCAATGGCCACTGCAATACTGACCTAGCTGGCCATGGGATCCAGACTTCCCTTCCCCACACCCCTCGTTGCAAGCCGGTCCCTCCCTCCCGTCACCCTTCCTCCGGCTCATTCCACAGGAGCTGATCGTGGATGCAGAGGACACGTGGATCCGGTTGGAGGGCCTGTCTGAGAGCACAGACTACACAGTGCTCCTGCAGGCAGCCCAGGATGCCGAGAGGAGCAGCCTCACCTCCACCGCCTTCACCACAGGTGAGTGATGGGCTGCCACTTTCCTGCCGCCTTCTCCCCTGTGTGACCTCAGGCCCCTTGGCAGGAGCCTCTGCCGAGGAGACTGGGCCAAGGAGGAGGCCATCAAAGAAACTCAGTTGCCTCCTCCACTCCTGCCTTTCCCCTCCGATTCCTGCCAGGAAACCTCTCACTACCAACACAACCAGAGGGACCACAGTCCATCTCCCTGGTCCACCTGGACCAACTAAACGCACGGAGTAAAGACATCAGGTTCCTGTTCAGATTTTCCGTCGGTGTTTTTCCAGCAGGGTTTTTCTTCCCCCTTCCCCTGCCGCCTGTAATCAGAGATCCACCCATAAAGGAAGTAGTAGTGAACCCTCACTATTAAACCTGTGGTTCTTCTCCACACACAAAGCACTTTGCATTCTTAAGGTCACAATATAGTCCTTACAACAACTGGGGAGGAGGGCCTTCTCAGCCCCGTTTCACAGGTGCATGGACATCAGATGACTTCCATGCTAGTAAGCAGCTGGTTCTGAACTTGAACCAAGGTCTCCTTCTAAATTCAGCTGGTCCTCCTGCCTTCCCCATCCAAGCATCAGCAGATGATACTTGAAAATGTCCTTTAAGGATAGGAGTGTCCTAATGTGTGCAAGGGGAACTAATATCTAACCTCTGAGGGCTGTGGCAGGCACTGTTCCAACTGCATTGCATCTGTGATCTAATGTCTTCCTCAGGACAACCTGTGCGGTGTGTGCTATTACCCCTGTTGAGAGATGAGGAAATGGGGCCACAGGGAGGGGAGGTAACTCCCCCAAGAGCCCACAGCTCTTCAGTAGGACAGCTGGGATTTGACCCCAGTTATTCTGGCTCTGGGGTCTGTGCTGTTACCAATCCTTTCTGTCTCTTCCCATGGTGCCTCTCTCTACTGTCTGTAACATGGGACCACCCAGTCTGGACTTTGAATTCTCTCCCTGCCCCACATTCTGGGGTGTGGCTGTGCCCCTGTGTGGGGCAAGTGTGAACCTGCCCCTTACCCCTAGATGCATGTCTGCCTGCCATCTCAGAGCACCAGGGCGACGGATTCCTGCCCAGGCCCCAGAGCCCAATCCCTAACCCCAGAGAAGTGATGGAAAGTCCTCCATCCTCCCAGGGGCCTCCCCCACCAGACTTGCTCTAAACGACGAAGCAGGACACTAGATCCAACACAGTGTCACCAGTGGCTCTTTAGGATAGTGAGTTGTGAATGAGTCCTCTCTTTCCTCCTTTTTTATACTTTTCAATCTTACAATGTGCCTACAATGAGCACATTAATCAGAAAAACTTTTGATTAGAAAATAATAGAACACACCTCACAGGCTGTCCTGAGGATGACATTAGATCACACATGCAATAAAAATAAACCTTGGTTTCACAACCAAGACATGAATCCAAAATGTGTCCTCCCCTACTAGAAACTAGAGGACACCTCATCTCTTTTGTGCGGCTGAAGTCAACTATACTCTCCCTCCTGCCCCTTCAAGGCAGTTCTGTCTCAGAACCAAGGTGCTACCTCTTCTTGTTCAAGCCCTTCCCTGCTCATTGACAGCTTAAAGGGTCCTCCAAGCTCCTCTTTTCCAAGCTACCACCCAAAGGCCCTGGATTGGAACTTTACATTTAATTAAGTATTTCTTTCCCGTAAAAAGGACACGGATGACAGAAACATAAACAGAGCCCCCAAATGCAAAGTTCCCTGAATAAATTACAGTAAACCTGCACGGTCAATTGAATGTCAGTATTAATGTGTCCTCACTGCCTTGCCACACCACCCCATCAGAACCCTCACTTACACCTCCACACACCAGAGGCCACACAGTGTACCCTGTAGGCTCCATATGTGGGCTCCTATTTCGAATGAAGGAGGGGGAGAAAGGAGGATGAGGAGAAGGGAGAAAGAGGAGGAGGAGGAGAAGCAAAGAGTAGGGCATTGCGCTCACTGGGAAGACTGGAGCGCTGCCAGTCTGAGGCCCATGAATTGCTCCTGCTGAGGAACTCCAGAGCTTCCTCTATGGTGGCAACCAGGGCTGATGGATTCAGAGGCTAATTTCAGTCTAGCGACCAGCATCCATTCTGACTTCATTGACAGTACCTGAGCTTTCCACCTATCATCACCCTATTCTTAGAACGCTGGTCTCAGCCGATCATTCTAAGCACTTTTTATGCCTTGTCTTATGGAACGAAAGCGCTTAAACTTAGGTCCCTAAGTGGCCTCCATCCACTGAGAAATTCACATCTTGTCCTGGGTGGGCCAAGAAAAGAGACTCATTTCAAACAGATGACTTCTTAATGGGTTGGAAAAGAGTTGAGGTGTTAAAAATATAAAATTAAAATAAGAGAGAGAGAAAAGATTGTCTTCTGCAAAGCCTCCTTTGACCAAGATGTCTTCCCTGTTCGCATGCCTGCCTTAGAACATAAGCCCATCTCATTCTAACAATCACATTAATAGCTTCCTGTCCTCTTGTCCCCGGTGTTTGCACAAAACTCCAAGGAGAATTTAATAGAAGTAGAACAGAAGAGAAAAATATGGATCTATTATTTATAATTTACTGTCGCCTGAAATTTCATCCAAGGTCTACTTGTCTTTTGGAGACACGAATATAAATGAGAAAACAAAGACTCCCGCAGAGCAACAGAGACTGGGCTACGTGATCTCCTGAGAGGAGTTCTCATTGTCTCTTTTAATCCTGTAAGCGGCAAACAAGGCGCTCGCTGAAGCTGTCCTCACAGGCAGTGAACACTATAAAATAGGCTGTCTTAACCTGAAGGTTAAGCGGAGACAATCATTTGCTGAGGTTCCCAGAGATGGGGAATGAGAAGTTTTCTTTATTGCCTTTGCTCCGTGCCTGCGATCCCACATCCAGGCCGAGCTGATCTCTGGGGCTTTTTAGGGAAACTCGGAGAGTCTCTTCTAACACAAGCTTCCATTTAGGAAGTTGTGAAAATTAGTGAGGATTGGCCAACCCTGGGTTCTGGAACAGCAGATGGTGGGCCATGCAAATCCGCAGAGTTATCAGTTAATAGTACCACTGAGTTGTCTGTTTCATCTTGGGTGACTCTCAGTAGGTGATGATTTTCAAGGAATTGGTCCATGTCCCTGAATTTACTTAGAGTTGTCTATACTACTCAATTGGTCCCTCTATAGGGAGAGCAGTGAATGTGGTCAAGCAGCAATGCCACCTGCCATAGGGCCTTGAATGTCACTATATACAAAATTTGATCTGGCCCATTTTTAGCCATGCTGTCCCAAATGTTCTCAGAAAAGCTAATTTCCATTTCCCTTTTCATAATCATAGAAGGAAAATAGTGTCCACATGGTATCTTACATTTAACAAATACTGAATGAACCTTCACAGTGGGTTACACACTATACTAAACACTTCAAGGGCATGAGGCAGTGGGAAACAGACAAAAGGAGGACATGGGGTAATTTCAAGTAGTGGTGAAACCATAAAAAACAAACAGGGTAATGGATTGGGACCGATGTGAAGAGCTAATTTCCAGGATGGCTCCTGTACTAGAAAGGCTTTCCTGATGGTCACTTGCCACTTCCTTCCCTCGGCCCCAGCCCCTGGCCTCAGCTAGGATGTCAGGCCATTTGAGGCAGGACATGAAAGATGAGAGTGAATCAGACAAGGAGGAGAATTCGGGCTGAGGGAAGAGCGATGTCTACACCCAGCGGGAGGAATGAGTTTGGCATGTGCCGAAGCCTAAAAGAAAGCCAGTGGTAAAGGGAAAGGAGGACCAGGCAGGGCTGGAGCCTGCAGGTCCTGTGGGTCGTGGGGAGGCCCTGGGGTTGTATTCTAATGGCAAGAAGCCATCACGTCGGAGAAGCCATTGGGAGGTTGTTGGCACGTGAGATGCAGAGACCACATTATACTACAGGAAGGTCACTCTGGTTCAATATGAAAATGGATGCAAGTAGGGCCAGAAAGGCAGGAAGAGACCAGGGAGGTGGCATTACCATGACCCAACCCTCCCCTTGCCATGCCGAAGCAAGAGACACAGACACCAGGCTGGTAGCTGCCAGTCTATGATCAACTAATCTGCCATGGCAGTGGGTCTCCTGATATAGGTGAGTCCCAGGAATAGTAAGGCAGATTATGTCAGAACGTTTCTCTACTGTTAGGGTGCCTTTAGCTGGTCTTCAAAGGGGAGACTTAGAAGACTGATGGGTAGAAAGCGGGTGGTCTGCAAAGCTTGAGGACCTTCCTCAGCGACTCTGTGCAAGCTGGCTATGACTCAGTTGATTCTCTGTTCCCATCACCTCCTCAAAGTCTATTGCCACCTCTCCTCTTGGATTCCCGCTATTACCTCCTAAACGAGTCTTACCTCCAGTCTCACTCCCATCTCATTCATTCTCACCCCCATCTCATTCACAATGAGAACAAGCTTTCTAAAAACTTGAGCTTGAAGTCCATTGCTGGAGTCTTCAGCCTATTGCCTTCAGGAGAAGGTTCAACTCTTTAAGTGGCATAATCCAGTCCCCACTTACCTCCCCAAGGCTCTCCCCTCACCCATCCAACCCCGCCCTTGCTCTGTCTCCTGGCTGACCCTGCAGTTTCCCAGAATAGGCTATGCACTTTCATTGGCCAGAAACGCCCTTCCCTACCAATTTGTGGCTTACTTCTATATCCATCAGTTCCTAAACTAAGAAGCCCTTTCTGATTAGCACCTGCCAATCCCTACACCGTCCCAGGCCCCACCGCTCACCTTACCCCCACCAGCCCCAGGCTTCATGGCATGCTCACTCCCAAGTTTTGATGGCTCCCTGTGTTTATCTCTTTCCAGAGCACATAGAATTTGGCATTATGTTTGTATGTTTCTCCCACCAGAGTGTGAGCAGCCTGAAAGATGGGACTATATATTTTTCTCTTTTATATTTCCATCTCTTTCTTAGCCCGCTATTTAGAACCCAACAGACACTTCCTATATGTTTTTTTAAACAAATGCATAAAAGAATAAACAGGTAAATGAGTTAGAAGATGCTCTCAAGGTGGCTAAGGTGGTAGGTTTGACAGCCTGCGTGGGCTGACCAGGTAACAGCTCTTCCCACAAACCCACTTCTGGGGAAAAGGCACCTACTAGCAAGTTCCGGTGGCCAGAGGCGGTCCCTGCGCTGCTGTGGAGCCGCACATCCTGCTCTGCTGGGTCTGTTCTCAGAGAGAACTGCCAACATCTCGCTTTGGTCCTGATGCTACAGCCGTAAGGACAGGCAGTGGACAGACACTCTCCAAAGCCACTAACTCAGACCACTTTAGACACTATATCCAGGAACCCCCTACACGGAAGGGACAGGGCAGGGACCAGAAAGGTCTCTTCCTTTACTCCCAGCCGCTGGAGCTGTCTGATTGCTCTGTGCATCACGTAGCTCACCTCACTCCACTCGCAGCCAGCCTTCCGATGCCCAACACAAACCAATTTCTGAGCAATTCTTCCGGTAAGTGCCCATCCTATCGATCTCACAATTACATCTAGAAACACTTAACTATGAGCCATTTCAGTGTCCCGATCACTTGGCATTGCGTTCCTCTTAACTTGGCAATCAACACAGCCTGTGCCTTAAAGACAGACAAAGCCTCTCTGTCAGCAGGCCCAACGATTGCACCAAAGGGAAGGAAGCCTCCGGTGCTGCTCTGGGTCCTGAAATGTCTGCCTTGAAAAAAACTACCGATGATCTGTGTGAGGGTAAAGGTGTGTTTCTGCTGAGAGTAGATGGTAGGACATCGGGAGTGTCCCAATGCATGAAATCTGTCCCGACAATTCCCTGAGAGTGGCCGAATCACAGCACACACGCAATGAACGCAGTGGAACAGTAATCAGTGTAGTCTTCATTATTAGCTAGGCGGAAGTCCAGTAACCCCAAAGCGCTCCTAATGGTAACAACTGGAACCATGGCTTATACTCAAGGACAAATTGACTCTCTTCCCTATCCCCACCCCCCCATCTAAATCTTGGGACCTGCCCACTCAAGACACACCTATGGGAAAGAGAGAGGGAAGGAAATGGAGAAAAGGAAATCGGCAGAGAGAGACAGAGAGACTCTAAGTCTATCCAGGCAGCTATATGGATCTAGGCAGAGAAAGCCGACCACTGGGCCCCTTGGGGACACAGTCCAGCTGGCAATTCCACTGCTTGGCCTCTCAGAGAAGAGGAGAATGTACCAGAGGAAGAATGGGGTTCCCAACCTGCTGGGCACCAGACTCCTCTGAGGAGCTCTGGTAAAACAGGATCCACTGGGGACCAGCTCCACGCCCCCACCCGCCAACCCCTCCCCCGCCAACACACTAAGTCAGCAGACAGGAATCTGAACTTGAATCAAGGCCCTTCATCCCAAGTTGACTGTGTTCCCATTTTTTTCACTTCAAAAAAAATGAATTCTTTTATATGACAGTCCTGATATTTCAAAACGTCTCTTCTCCACGGCAAGTCATCTTAGTTTATTATCTTTGTTTTTGGTAGAGCTACCTTTAAAGCAATTAGTATGTTTGAGCCTTCTAAAAATATCCATAACATAAGCATTAAATAATCTACATGGTCAATGTGAAGTAGCCTGTATAAGATTACTAACTCATTCTGAAGTCTGGTTTAGTTTTTTATGCAGACTGGTAGGAGGCTGTCATTTTAAGATTTGGGAGAAGATTACTGGGGACACACATGTTGGGAACTGGGTAGACATTTGGGGTTCTGGCTCCTTTAAGAAGCTGAGTTGATTCAGGAGAAGGGGCTGTTAGAGCACAAGGTAGGAGTGCACTGAAGACCAAGAACATTCTGTGCTGATCTTTCAAAATGAGAAATCCAAGCCGTGAGAGAAGGCTGGTTGCTCCCGAGACCAGGTGGAGAAGGCCTGGAAGCTGGGAAACAGTCGCGGGGTTCCCACAGCAACAGGGAGGGGGGAGGCGCTCACTGGCAGCCTCCCCCACTTCCAGGCACAGGTGGGATGGGGAACACTAATGAGCCCCAGGACAAGCTGCGATGAGAGAAAAGCTAAGAGCATCCCTGCACCTACTGAGGAAGTCGGGTTTCAGTGTGGGGTAGACAGTTCATTTGAACATGGGACCTTTTCTCAGGTCACTTTAGCCTTCGGGGCTACAGCGGTTCTCAACAATGAAAATACATCCTGCATATCAGATATTTACATTATGATTCATAACAGTAGCAAAATTACAGTTATGAAGTAGCAACGAAAATGATTTTATGGTTGGGGGTCACCACAACATGAGGAACTGTATTAAAGGGTCGAGGCATTAGGAAGGTTGAGAACCACTGGCCGAGACAGATACAGACATAAATTCATCCTGTGCCCACGGGTGGAGGTGGGTCCCGTAACCTGTATCGTGTTCTAGTCTGTTTAGCAGAGAGCACAGAGCACCTGACTGAGGTTGGAAACTCGAGTTCAGGTGACGGGAGGAAGTCATGCGATCTCTCCAAGTGCAATCTCCTCTGTAAAATAAGTTTTTTGGTTCACAATGATCTGCCTTCCTCTCAAGTCTCTTGCAAGAACTAAGTGAAAATGAAAACTCACTTGGCAAAGCACAGGTTCTGTAGAAACCCGCTGTCATTCCCTGAAGTAGGTGGCGCCTTTGTTCCAAACTGCCTGCAGAGGGAGCCACCCTTGCCCGGGGTTTGGCCGAGCGAAGGGCAGTCCTGTGCTGGGGGTTAACTCATCTCCAGAGGGGCCTCGTGTAAAGTCTATGGAACCCCAACAACCTCTCCCCAACGTAGGATGCTCCCCTGATGGTCCGTGACAGGTGTCTCAGATGACCTGGGCCTTCAACGAGGCTGTATGTCTCCTTCCTTGTGTGGCATGAGGCTGTCACTTGCTCTGACCCTCCAGCTGGCTTTCCAAGTGGCCTGGGGTCACACCCTGCAGTGCACAGGCACTGCCACCAGGGGGCACTGTGGTGACTGGCCCATGAGGTCCTTACCCAGCCCCTTCAAGACTGCTGCACAGTTCAAGGCTGCAGGATCACCTCTACAGCACCTTCCTGGGCCCCACGTCACTGCCCCTCACTCTCGAGCTTGGCCTTTCACGTGCTCTCTCAGCTCCTGCAGTCCAGAGAGCCCTCCACTGGTCTCTCCTCCTCAGCTTGCCTGCTAAGCACTAAAATGTGCCCTGAAGCTAAGCTCTTCAAGACACATGATTTAAGCTTCTCTTTCAGCTAATTAGATATTGTTCTACAAATTGGGCTGCTCTTTCTGAAAGATGAGAGGCCCTGTATTCCCCCTGCCGTCTGTGTAAGCTTACACTGAACTGTAGAGCACAGCCACTGGGTCGAGTCCAATGGGGAGATGATTCTGCACGAGGAATAGATGCCCATCGTCTTGCTAACACTGAGCTTGTCTGGGCACTCCTGAGTGTCTGCTGTGAGGGTGGCGGAAGGCTTTGTCTATCAGCAGTCGCCAACCGGTGGTCCACAGACCATTAGTGGTCCCTGAGGTCCGAAAGGTTGGCGACTGCTGGCTTAGATGCCTCTCATCTTGTGACAGGAGGCCCTCCAGGGATGCATGGTGGCTTGTGCACCTGTAACCATCGCCTGAGTAACCACTCACATCTTCACCTTTGGGGGGAGGGGTATTTTTATTATTCCCATTTCACTGATGAGAAAACTGGTACCCAGGGAAGTCAGGCCATTTGCTTAAGCTAAACAACTGCTAAGTGGAGGAGCCAGACCGTGAGCCCAGCTCTCTGGTCTGCTGTCTGATTGCTCCATCAATTAGGCGGGATGCGGGTGAGGCAGGGCTCCCACACTGGGCGAGGCCAGAGTGGATGTCCCACGGCTCTTGATGAGGTCCCACGGACCCTCTGAACCCTTCTGCGATTTGATCAAGGGGCTCGCGCAGAGAGGGAGAAAGGATGCTTTCTGGAGGTCATCTCTTTTCCTGTGCAGGGGGCCGGGTGTTCCCTCACCCTCAAGACTGTGCCCAGCACCTGATGAATGGCGACACTCTGAGTGGGGTCTACACGATCTTCCTCCACGGAGAGCCCGGCCAGAAGCTCCAGGTGTACTGCGACATGACCACGGACGGCGGTGGCTGGATTGTAAGTACGCATGCTGCTCCCCGCGCGTGCAGACAGCCCGGGGTCCTCGTCCACCGAGCGCAGCACCCACGGACCCACACCTCACAGCCTCTGCCCGTCCCTTCAGTTACTCCCCTCCTGTCCCTCCTGGAGGCTCTTCACTGTCCTCGGGGCCCTTTCTCAGCAGCCCCGTCCTAGGCTTGGCCCGGCCGAGAGAGGAACAGCATATGGAGGCTGCAGTGGCCTGGCCCAGGGAGGGGTTGCAGTGCAGGCAGGGGTGCCGGGGCAGGACCAGCGGCTCAGACAGGCCCGGGTCCTGCCCGCTGGGGTCTGCAGCTGCCAGAGTAGTAACAGAGGTGAGCCTCTGTGTGGGGAGCTCATTAGGACCTTTCTGTGGGACAGCTGCATATGAGGGAGCAGAGGAAAGCAGGGTATGGACAGCCACCTCCGGGTACCAAGGCCACCGTGTCCCCATCCTTCCTTGGACTCCCCGGTTCGTCTCCAGAGCTGTCCCAGCCTTCAGGGAGCACCATGATTAGGAAAAGAGACACCATTTCCTGTGACCACCCTCCTTCACGTCTGATAGTTCAGGACAGAGAGATGGGAGGGGTGGCTTCACTAACGTCCCTGCCCATCATGCAGCCCCACTGCAGACGGGGGTTCCCGCATTCCCGCAGCCCAGCCTGCAGCAGCCTGGCCCACAGCAGCCCGGCGCTAGCTGGGTGGGTGCGCATGGGAAGGAGTAATTAAATGGCGTGAAATGGGACTGTGCTCATAATAGCTACACTTGGGAGACATTTCCTTTTCCCTTCTGACATATCTGTGCCTCCTTCGTAAAGCATAGTTGGGAGTTGAAGCCGAGGCTGATGGATTGGAGGTTAGATGAAATGAGCACTTAAACAGCTCGCAAAGTGAATGATACGCAGTTCCTTGACTGCGATGGGATGACGACAGTTATTGCTGGTGTGGAGTTGGGCCTGTTCTTCCCGAAAGAAATGCTCTCTGCTGCACGGCCTGGTGCAAAGGACGGACCTGAGAGCCACCAACTCCCCTGTTTGGGGGCTCGCTGTGTCCCTAAGTCCTTTCTACATTGCTGGGTGCAGATCAGTGTCAACATCACAGCCGGCCTCTCCATCGGAGCCTCTGCACTTGGAGAAGGCGCTGCGTGTCTTCCAGGGAACGGATGGCGGTGCAAGCACCAGCCCTGCCCACAGTGCCCCTTGTCCCGCTTGTCCTCGCAGATGGAAAACTCGCTTCCAGCACCTTTCCTCCGGCCAGCTTCCTACCCCCTCTCTTCCCAGGTGTTCCAGAGGCGGCAGAATGGCCAGACCGACTTTTTCCGGAAGTGGGCGGAGTACCGCGCTGGCTTCGGGAACCTGGAGGACGAGTTCTGGCTGGGTAACGCCCACTCTGCTTTCCCTGGGAGCTGCTCTGGCTCTGGGTCCAGCACTCCTTCTGGGCCCATCGGGGGTTATCAGCACCCCCCCGTGCCTGTTGAGAAGTTGACAGCTCGTGAATTGCTTTCAGTTCCTCTGGCTCTGTTTGGCTGCACTATTGATCTGTTTTTATCTCATTGTGGCGTTTTCCTCTCTGCCCCGTCTCTTCCCATCCTCATTAATAGTCTCTTATGCTGATGGGTCTTGACAGGAAGCAACTACAAGGCTCCGATCGGCCTGGTGTGCGAGGGGCGTGAGGGCCACAGGGCGGCGGGTCACCTTACGAGCAGCCAGCCAGCCAGCCAGCCTGCAGGCAAGAGAGGACGAGGCAGGCGCCACGCACGCACGCACGCACGCTCGGTTCTCTGGGGGAATGTTACTCCCTGGCTGGGCCAGCGAGGGAGGGAAGTGAGAATGGCAGAGAGGTGGCCGGCAGTGTCCCCGAGTTCTGACAAGAGCGGAGATGTAGATTGAGAACTGAGTGGGTGTGAGGCGGGAAGCACACACCTGGCCCAGGCAGACGGCGGGACATCCTGATGACCTGCCTCTCCCTCTTGGTGAGATGTTCAGCCACTGGTCCAGGGAGGCGAGGAGAGGAGATAAGCATGTTCCGAACTGGTGGCCTCCGACACCTCCCTGTCACTATCTCATCTGGGCCTCCCTGCCTCCAGGACCACTCAGCGTCCACAGGGCCACTAGGATGAGCTTCCTCACACCCAAAACCTGCCCAGCGGCCAACCCCCTGTGTAAGCCGTCTCCACGACTCCGCCTTGCCGCCAGGTGAAAGCCAAGCCCCTGAGCCCTGGCCCGGCCTCTCTCCTCTGCCTTGGAGCCTGCGCCCACCCTGCACCTTGCTCCTCCCCACATGGCCCCACCCCCACCAACTGCAAACACTCGGAATCACTGATGATGCTTCCTCTGCAAGGAGCTGTCCCTCCCTGCACACCGTGGCGTCCATCCACGTCCATTCAAAGACCAGAGAGCCCATCCTACCCACTGGTCTCACCCTTTGCCTGTGGGAGAATGGGCCCTTCCCTTATTGGTGGCCAATTTCCTGTCCCAAATCAGTGTCCGTTTCCTTATCCCCCTTGACTATACTACATAAACTTGTGGGGCTTGAACCACATCATCTTCATCTCTGAACCCCGCTGCCTATTACAGTGCCTGGGGATAGCAGGTAAAGCGTCGCTGTCAGTCAGTGGTAAGATTACGGAGTGTCTGTTAGGAAACCAGATCTGTGTTTGCTGATGTAGGTAATAAATCTATGAGGTGAAAGTCACATAAAAATGCTGAGAGAGAAGTCAGTGACTAAGAAACACTGGCCCTCGATGAGTTTGCAAACTGCTTGGGAGACAGCAGTGCCTGGACCAGTGCCCCCACCACAGGCAGGGCTCTGTGCCCAAACCCGTGCCCCGAACCCGTGCCTGCCCCCACAACCTTTGTCCCATCTGTGAAACACCTGAGCTGTCGGCACTTGTGTTTTCTCTATATCGCTGTTTAGTTCATAAATCTATTGTTTGGGGGAAGAAACTTGGAAGCATCGCCCAAGTGGGACGCTGGTTATGTGCAGTCCTAAAGGGAGCCTCAGAAATCCATGCCAGGAAAACAACACTCATCCTATATAATGAAATCCTAATATGCAAATCGACCTAAGGGTGGAACAGCTGGTCTCTGTGACATGCACTGACCACCAGGGGGCAGACGCTCAACACAGGAGCTGCCCCCTGGTGGTCAGTGCTCTCCCACAGAAGCCGGACTCATGGCTGGAGAGCGCAGCAGCGGTGGCGGGAGCCTCTCCCACCTCCACAGCAGCGCTAAGGACCCCTCAGGGGATTTCCGACTTTAAACCAGCAGGTGGGCATCTCCTGAGGGGACCTGGACTGTGAGAGGGCGCAGGCCAGGCTGAGGGGACCCCCCCCCGCAAGTGCACAAATGTCGTGCACCGGGCCTCTAGTGTTATTAAATGACCATCAAACCCAGTGCTCCCAGCCTGTGGCTGCTGCTACTGGTAGTAACAGTGAGATTAGAAGTGTTGGGTGTTAAACCACAGAAGTACTAGCACCAAACCGAGACTGTGAGTTAAGGTTAGAATCAGGCTTAAGGCTGCTCCTTAATGTATTAAGGATAGGATTTGGAAATACCTCTCTCCCTGTACGTTCAAGATTATATAGTCCTAAGGCCCCAGATATTTGTCTTCATCAGAGATATCGTCCCACACTGGGAAATGCCATACTAACCTGTGAGCTCCTGGCAAAGAGGCCACAGATCCTCAGAGACACGGCGGTAGGGAGCGGGGGCGGTGAAGGGGGAGAGAGGGGACATGTCCTGACACCCTCCCATCTCCTAGCAGCCTGTGACCACTGTTTCAGCCTCACGGGGAGGCAGCGAGGGGTGCGCAGGAGGGAAGGGGACCAGAGGAGAGGGAAGACAGGGATCCTTCTGATGCGGCAAATGGGACAGGGAAGAAGCCAGAGGAAAGGCGCGGGCAGGGGAAGGAGAAAGGAGGCCAGGTGGGTTGAATAAAGTGAATGAAGGCCGTGTAGTATCTAAAGTGGGGAGGCGACGTCTGGACTTAACAATGTGGGTAATAGGGAGCCAGTGAGGGCTCCTGAACAGAGGCCTGGCCCGGGGATGCGTTGTATGGCAGCAAGACTCAGGTTGGGGTGACACTCTGACCCCTGGTTTATGTCCTAAGTTGGGTTCCCTAGCAGCAGAGCCTGAGACAGGGATTCTTATTCGAGGGGTATATCTGGGGGTGCTCTCAGGAGAGGGGGGAGCAGGGCAAGCAGGATAAAGCAGGGGAAAGTGCAAACGTGTGGTCTTGGTTGGGGACTAGCTTCAGTCTGATCCTTAGGGAAGCTCTGAGCATAAACTCCTCAGGTTGGGGTGAGAGGGCCACCCCCCACATCAGGCACTGACGGAGGTCGCCCTGTGGCGTGGGGGTGGAGGGTGCAGCTTCTGGGTGCAGTGACTCCCGTTCAGGCGATTATCCAAGAGGGAGGCAGCTATGAGTTATGTGGAGGCTGGGAGAGCAGGGGTGTGGAATGAATGGTAGACTGACCCCTCACCGGCTGCTGGGAGGTGGGAGGATGTTGGGATATCCTGGGCCCAGGGTCTGTCCTCGACTCCTGTGACCACTGTTTCTACCTCTTGCCCCCTATCACTCATGCCAGAGCCTCAGGCCCCTGTGGTGCTCCTGCCACTGTCAGCCACACCAGGTTGGAGTGAGAGGCGCAGGGGCGGGGCCGGGATGCTGAGGCTCCAGGCTCCTCAGACACCAGGTCAGACCAGACGTCAGGCCCGGAGCTGACCGGTGCTGGGACTCCTCTGCAGACCTGCCTGGGCCTTCGCAGGGGCCGAGTCGGAGTCCGGGAGGGTCTGTCTGAGGGTCGGAGTCCCCGATACCCCTTCTCCTCCCCGGGACGTATTTTAGAGGCCACGGTCCCATTTCCCAAGCCTCCGGGCCAGGCTCCTGCATCCTCTGCTCGTCTCCGCAGGGCTGGACAACATACACAGGATCACGTCCCAGGGCCGCTACGAGCTGCGCGTGGACATGCGCGACGGCCAGGAGGCCGCCTTCGCCCACTATGACAAGTTCTCGGTCGAGGACAGCAGGAGCCTGTACAAGCTCCGCGTAGGCGGCTACAACGGCACTGCAGGTACCTGGGCCCCCAGCAGACCAGGGCCCCTCACTCCAGGCCTGAGCTGCCCTGGGATTCCCTGCCGGCCGGTGAGCTGGGCACGGGCTGCGAATCACTGGCCCCGGCCCAGCTGCCCCTCACCACCTGGCGGCCTGAAATCAGTTTCCTCGTCTGGAGCATGATCATAGGGATCCCTGCCTACTGCACAGCAGCCAGGAACAGGCAGTTCAGGCCGGGAATGTGCTTTTAAGGTTTAAACACCAAAGTTCAGTGGGAGGGCCAAGGACGATTCTTCTTGTCTCAATCATTTAATATGGGCTCCTATCCAGAGAGCAGAACCCCATGCTGTCTGGGCAGAAACCTCCCCTCAGTGACACGAGGAAACCACCCTGAACTGAGGAAACTAACCAGATCCCGCACATTCTGAGATGCCCCCCCCCCCCCCCCACACACACACACACACAGAAGTCGTCATCACAGCCATCAAGGAGCAAGCCACAGCACTAATGATGCCCACATTCCGCTCATCCGTCCGCAAGAACCACGTACATCACCACGTCTTCTGTGTAGACACTGATGACATTTACACTCAGAAGAATACCCGTGGCCTTAATGGTTTCATCAGAACCGAATGTTGGGCCAGTCCTGAGGTGCGGCCTGTCTGTTCTCTGGGGTCTACTCCATAAAGCCTGTGTTTGCCACATGTTCTATTGTTTGGTGCAGGGAGTGATTGGCCTTGCATTTACTCGGATTTTAGGACTAAGGGCCAGTGTATAATTCTAGCAGCATTTTTATGCCTCTTGGCACTGAGAGGACCATCGAGGTGTTGCCCTTCCAATTCCGGCCTCTGTCCAATTATTTCTCTCTCCAGCCGAGTACGTTACTCCAAAGAGAAGGCACGCTTCCCTTTGTTTCGCTTCAGATTTCAGACCCTTCCCCATGGCCACGAGCCCTGCCCGAGTGCCCCACGGAAGGTCCAGTCACCACGCTTCAGGCATAGCATAGCCATTGAAATGCACTCCAGTAAACAAAGTATCAGACAGATTCATTCACGGATAAGGAGGCTGCATGGCGGTGACCACATTGTCCCGTGTTACCTGGCTCATCACTGTCCCCCCGGAAACAGAGGGAGTTGTGCACGTCCGCGTCCCATGTGGGCCTGGAGGAAACAGACAGAGGTTGGGGGTGCCGCGTGGACAGGGTTCTGAGCAGGTTGGGGAAGGAGGAGATGAGCTAGAGCGAGCAGCGTGGAAGCAGCTGCCCCAGGGGAGGGGAGGACGTTCAGTTCAGCCAGACCCACAGGTGGAAGGAAAAGGGGGGCTCAGTGGAAGGTCCCGTAAGTGGAAGCCGGTTGGTTGGGAGCAGGTCAAACGTCCAGAAATTCCTGACGAAGGAGGGACAAACTGAACGGCCTCCCGCGTGTTCCTTTTCCCCAGGGGACTCCCTCAGCTACCACCAGGGACGCCCTTTCTCCACTGCGGACAGAGACAACGACATCGCCGTGACCAACTGCGCCCTGTCGTACAAGGGGGCGTGGTGGTATAAGAACTGCCACCGGACCAACCTCAACGGGAAGTACGGGGAGTCCAGGCACAGCCAGGTGGGTGGAGTCTGCCACCGGGATGAGCCGGAGCTGAGGGGTCCCTTAGCGGATGTGTTCATTGCACAGGCGGGTCTTACTCAGGGTCTCAGGGAAGGAGTATCGTGAAGAGGAAGGTAGTGCAGACGCTGGGGGCGGGCAGGACAGGGTAGAAGCAGTGGAAGGAGAGGAAAGCGGCCTACGAAGTGTCCCAGGAACAGAGAATGAGAAATACCGGTGTTAACCAGCCCGTCTATCCCCGTTAGAGACCACATGCCCGTGGGCTGAGCGGGGTGACGGGTGACCCGCTGGGACGTGCCCAGCATTAGCCCTGAAAGCCAGCAGCCAGGGAACCCCGTGGTCCTGGCAAACCCAGGCCTGGTCCCCGTCGGCGGAAACCACCTGGCCTCCCACCAGGAGTGAGCAGGCACTCGGTGACCCTCCGAAATGCGTCTGTGCTGTGGGGACTTTGCACACAAACCCCGAAGGCCAAACACAGAGCCAGCCACGGGGAGCGGCCCGGCCACAGCACGTTTCCAGGGAAAAGGCTGGAGAGAGGCTGTGCTTTGGCCTCATCTCCGGGGATCTGACATGCTCGTCTTTCTCCTTCCCAGGGCATCAACTGGTACCACTGGAAAGGCCACGAGTTCTCCATCCCCTTCGTGGAAATGAAGACGCGCCCCTACAACCACCGGCCCCTGGCGGGGAGGAAGCGGCGGTCCTTGCACTTCTAAGCCGTGGGCGGCCGCCGGCCAACTGACCTTTCTGTCATTTGTATTTTATAAACCAAGCAAGGGGTGGGGATCACAGCACTGCGCATTGCAACGTGTCCTGGGTGTTCGAAGGAAGCAGGGACTAGCAGGAATCGGTTGAGAATTAGCTGCTTATGGTTTCTGCTGCCCTCAGGCCTGACCCTAGTCCATTCTCCCTCCTCCCCCGCCACCTTAGCCGGCCCTTTTTCCCACCTAGGAGGAGAAGGGAGATGTTTCCCTAAAAGACCAAATCAAAGGCCAGTGGTGGAGTCAGGTTACTATGGTGACGGGCTCGTGCCTTCGCCCCTTGCCCTCCCTCAGAGACGTCCTTCCCTTCCCGGCATGTGTCCCTGGTCACTGCCTCCCACGGAAGAAGCCTCCACAAGAGAGTTTGCGAATAATGCCCCTAAGAGGCAGCTCGACCTTGCCATCCGCCAGCCCAAGCCTCTTTCACAGGCCAGAGGTTCTCACCTTCTGACCCTTCCGCCGAGTGGCCCTGTGACCTCTCAAGAGTAGTGACCTCCCTTCCAGCCCTCACGGAGCCTGTGCCTGCCCCCTACCCTGAGGCCCCGGGCCCCACAAGCCCAGCCACTGCTTCCGACAATAGTTCCCAAGGTGCTCGGTGCCCGTGGCTGGCCCGGAGCTGCTCATGGCTGTGTCCCTGTGGGTCTCTGTGGGAGGGGGAGAGGGAGAAAGTAGCGGGTTTTAGCGCTTTGGGGTCCAGCCTGTAGGAAAGGAAGGAGGAGGAGAATTCAGGGCCCCTGTCACTGAGATTCGAGGTCCCATGGGGAACACAGGTCTTTATTTCTGGTTCTCTGTGTCACGAACAGTTTTTTTCTGAGTTGCAAACTGATAGCTATCCTTAGCCAGGCTCTCCTTTGTGTGGGAGGCTTAATAAGAGAGAAAGAAGTTATATGACCAGCCAGCCATTCCCCTAACTGGTATTCCCTGGAAGAGGTGGGGTTTGGGGGTTTTGTTCTTGTTTTTTCCTTTTTTGGTCCCATGGAGACAGGAATGGCCTCCTTAATGAGGTGAGCTCCTGAGAAGGCTTCTCCACCTTCTTTTATTTCGCTGCCTTTGAGAGGAGAAATGAAATGACATCTAGAAATCCAAGGTGAACAGGGAGGGCTGTGGGCCACCTCCCCTCTGATGAGATGTTCTCTCTCCACTGGCTGGTCTGTGATTAGCTGCCATTGTCCCCGCGGCGCCGGCCAAACCCAGGCTGTTTCCCCAGCTGCCCTCCCCCGTCCTCTCCTTCTCCTCAAGGCCTCAGTTCCACTCTCTGTAGTGTCCAACTGGGGCAACCGGGTACCTGTACCACCTGCAGTCTAGCCAAGCATGATAACCAGGAGACCATCCCTCGGGCTGATGACCACACCTGTGGTCACTTGCTGTGCACACTGTCCCTTTAGCAGGCCGCCAAGGCCTTGTCACAGCTGTGGTGTGGATGTGATTGACATGCCCGGGACCGAAAAACAGAGGTGGCATTTCCATTTCTCAGTTCACTGTGGGCCTCAGAAAAACAAGGAGAAGCAGGGAAACACAAGCAAGCCTTTCTAGAAACCTGTAAGTTAAACGAGACTTCGTGGAGTGGGCCGCCAGTGAACAGCGGGGAGCACGCTGAATGAGCTGAGCGACAGGCCGTTCTGCTGGCCCTGTGACATCAAGGAGGTTGCTTCATCTCTCTGGGCCTCCATCTCCTCACCTGTTACATGAAAGATTAGGCCAGAATGGCTTCTAACTTCCCTTTCAGCTTTGACAGTCAGTGATGCCCATCTCTCATCTGAAAATCTGCATAGAAATTGGCATTGGGGAGGAAGCACAATGAAGCCATGAAAATGCACCAGAAACCCTGCTTTATTTAGGAAGGGAGGGAGGAGGGAGAAGTCATCAGTGAAACACACACACACACTTTGCAGGAAGGATTATGCCCCATAGGAGGCTGCACTCATTTTGTCTGCAAAAGCAGAGCCCAGGGACCTGGGTGGCACCGATACTGCCCATCTCGTCAAGGGACTGACACAGAGAAACGTTCTGAATCCTCATGTCGCCACTGGGGCTACAGCCAGGAAACGCTGCAGAAACCCCAATCTGCCTTTTGTTGGAAGCACCGCACCCTGTGGAGCACTTCTATAAATAGTCTCGCAGCTCGGCCCTGATCCATGTGAAAGAATAGTAAAGCAAGGAAGGGACTTCAAAGATTAGCTCACCCAACCTCCAGTCCAAGGATTTATAGATTCCTTTTATTAAGTAGAGTCATTTTGTCACGAATTTTTATCGTTTTTAAGGCCCATGGTCAGCTTCACTCAGAGCTGCTACCTCCCTCCCTGACTCCTGCTAATCCTGCTCCCCCAAGCAGGTGCTCTTCCGGGGGTGGATCCTGAGCAGCGCCCACAGAGCACCCGGCCTACACCAGCGCGTCCCTTCAGGAACAGGAAGGAGATGTGCACCCTGCCCAGGGGCAGTTTAGCTGGAGACACCCAGGATGCGTACTCGCGCACACACACACACAACCCACCGATGACGGCTACAGACTCACTGCCTAGACCCAAGATCCAGACAGTTCCTCCTGTTTGCATTTCCCCATCAGAGAGAGATGATTTCCAGCTCAGTAAACTCACATTCTCCAGGGTTATTTCTGGAAGGTGCAGGCGGGAATGGGGAAGACAAATCTGTGGGAAACTCCTGCTGGCCTTTAGACCAGATTTAACTGGAGAAGGGAGCTTGCTAAGTGTCACCACCAGGGGGCGATCACAACCGCAGCCCCTCCTGTAACCCCCTGTGAGTCATCTGGGGGTGAGGACAGCAAGTGCCTCCAGGTTACCAGGAGAACCCACACCAAAGGAAAACTGGCCAACAGATGAACAGATTTGTTAATAATAATAATAATAATGAATAATAATAATAAAATAATGGCAGCAAAGAAATGCAGAGCAAACTTCCACAAACAGTTCAATGCCCCGGACCCTTCACAGCCCCACTCCTCATGAAGACGTAAGAGACCTCATACCTGCGCCTGACATCCTGAGAACTGGCCTTCCCAAGACAGACCTGGAGACCCAAGGTTGCCAACAAGCTCAATGCCAAACCAAACAATCCCAACCTCACTTAGACTTTACAAGCCAGTCCCAGGACAGAGCTGTAGATTCAGGGACAAAAGGTCATTCGGGGACCTTTTCAAAGAGCTCTTGTCGAAGCGCCGATGAGAAAGGGCTTAGAGTTCCTCTCTGTCCCCTCCTCTGGGGGAAACAACCTGTGAGAACAGCAGGTGCCCAAAGCTGAGGGCGCTGACGCCCACTAGCTGGTGGCCGGGAATTGCAAGTACACCTGGGGCTTGAAAATATTTTTCTTTTTTCTTTTTTTTTAACCACCCAGGATTTCAGGAAAGGTGGAGCCCCTGGCTCAGGACATGTGCTTCTCTATGGCTTTTTTCTGATCAGCAGACTCCCATCCAGTCCAGTTCCTTACTTCCATTTCTTTGCTCCAAAGGGCGCATTCATCTGCATCTCACTGTCTGCTCTCAAAACCCTTAAAGGAATCTCTGGGAGATGCCAACTTGAGTTCCATCCCCCTGATCTCATGGGACAATTTGTGTTCTCTTGCCTCAGACTTGCCAAAGCTGTGAGAGGAGCCTTGGACCTCAGAGGCTGGGGCGCAACCTGAAGGTGGGAGTCTGCCTCGTGCCCACAGCTCCAGGTTCCGGGAGCTGCTGCCAGCTCTGCCTGGCCACCAAATAACAAAAAAAGAGAAGCTGGTGGATTGTTAGAGAGTAAAAGCAAGCCTTCTCCAGATGGGCCCACAGTAAAACTGCAGAGACCAGGCGTGAAGGGCCAGCATTAGTTCCCTGCTCTTTGTGCCCCCCCCGCCCCAGCACCCCTGTCTGCTCCCCACTTCACCTGAGAAGGTGGAGGTCCCAGGGGCCTGTCGCTGCACAGACACTGCCTCGCTCCACCCACCCTGCCTGGACCGCACGTTCCTTCCCGAGCAGTCACAAGCCCGATCTGTCACCTCCAGCATTTCTGATTAATTTTTCGAGGTCACCCTTTGCCTGAAGCATGACTTCATTGCACCTGCAGCACTTCATTGTCCAAATGTCCTTGGCCAGCCTCTCAGTCTTTGGACAGTGTTGCCTTTTCTCCAAACCGGAAATTCTCCCTCCTTCTCCAAGCTTAATCGGGCACTTGCAGGACATCCAAATAGCACAGCTCTTGTTCCTCAGAAAAAACTCTGCCCCCTCTGCTAACTAGTGAAACAGCTACTCATTGTCGGCTGTGAGGCTGGGCTGATGCTGAGTTTCCAGGTCAGAAGCGTTTAACGCTTTCGGTCTCCCCAGCGGCTCTCCCAGGGGGCCGGGAACCCCTAGGCCACAGAGAGGGTTGGGGTCCAGAGACATGGCCAGGAGTCAGGTGCATGGATGAGAACTATTGGTTTCTTCCCCTCAGTGGTTTCAGAGCCCCAGGGAGACCCTGGGCTGCTGCTGAACATCCTGACATTGAACACAAACATGCTCAACACTGCCTCCAACAGGCCAACGCTGGGCAGACTCCCACCTTCAGGTTGCGCCCCAGCCTCTGAGGTCCAAGGCCCCTCTCTCAGCTTTGGCAAGTCTGAGGCAAGAGAACACAAATTGTCCCGTGAGATCAGGGGGATGGAACTCAAGTTGGCATCTCCCAGTCCCCTTCAGCCCTGGAGGCGACTCCATATCTGACCCCTCTCTCATTTCACCCCCAGGCCCAGAGAGGTTAGGTGACTGGCTCACGTTCACAGGGCTGGCTAGTAACAGAGCTGCGATCAGATTTGGCATAAACTTTTTCACTTCCTCTCCCCAAATGAAGGCTGAGAGAATCGGGATTCGTGCACACCTGCCGTTTTCCAGACCGGGGCGGGGCGGGGGGGGGGGGGGGGGCGGGTTAGTGGCTGGACATGTGTTACTTTGTTCAATCCTCCCCAGAACCCTGGATCGGGTTTCACCATTTTCCAGATGAGAGAATGGAGGCACAGACAGGTTAAGTAACTTGCCCGAGGTCACACAGGCAGGAGACTCACTCACTTGCTCCCTGTCCCTTGCCCTACCTGTGCCCCCCCCCCCACCCCACCCCACCCCCGCCCCAGGGCCGGGGAGGGCGAGGACCATCAGCTACAATCTCCTCTCTCTCTGCCACTTCGGGGACTTGATAAGGAAACCAGTTCTTGGTAATTTGTATTTTTAGCTGCCGGCCCCAAACCCCAGAAATGAACCCTCTCCTCTTCACTGAATGACCTTCTAGACACAGGAATAGGTCGCGCTCCCCGAGAGAGAGCCCCGCACGTCATGGTCCCTTGTGAGAGGCACCAGACACCATGGTCAATGCGATCACATCAGCCCAGAAAGCGCTCCCCACGCACCCCGCCCCACCCAGGTCCCCTCTGAGGCCTAGACTCACATCATGGTCCCATAGGCTCAAGGTTCGGAACCTGTGGGAGTTAACACACATCACCTCCTTCCTGTCAATCACCCCCGCCCCCCCATTACTCAAACCTCAAATACACTCCGGCCCAGAGGACTGCCAGGCGCCCTAAGAGAGCCCTGCGAGCGTTGGGGGGGGGGGGGGAGGGGCGATCAGGGCTCGGCCAGCTGAAACCCACCCCCACCCGAGACGGTTTTCTGAGACATCACCAACGCCGGGTCCTCCATCCCTCCGAGTTTCGTTTGCCATCTTAACCTTTAACAGCCTTTTCAGGTGAAAATAACAAAGACCAACTTACTGACTTTGTAGCTACCACACGCTTGGAAAAGCGTTCGCACGAAGGAAAGACTAGAAGGAAGAAGGAAACACCGCACTGCTCAGCAGCGAACGCGGCAACGAACTGAAACAAGGAAAGTGCAGGGGCAGGAAGGGAGCGGGGACGACGCCCAGCCTGTCCGGCCATGGCTCAGAGACTGGGGTCTCCGCTTGTTAACCATTGTGAACTAGTGCTTTTAGTCCTGGTAGCTTTTAGCCTCTGTATAGTTCCTTTTTTAAACACATTTTCTATACGTTAATAAAAGACCCGAAGGACGATGTCACCTTCCTAGTGCCGGGGGCCTGGGGGAAGGCCAGCTCAGAGGCTGGTCGGCCTCCTCGCTCAGACCCCCTCTACGCGTCTGCCCGCCATTCTGCCAACCACCTCTGCCGACTGTCTTCCCTGGGTCACCCTTCCGGGAGCTGTTCCCATTCCTCTGTGCCCTGCCCCCCATCCGCGCCCCCCACCTTCCCAATCCTCTGCTCTCATATCCCCTGGGTCTCCTCCTCAGCACCCTCCCCTCCTCCCCTCTCTCCCTTCCTTCCCATTTCCCACCCGCTTTGAACTCTTGTCTCGTTTTTTTGCTTTCACCCTCAGGAAAGGTCAGGTGGGTGGCGCCTCTGCTGGTGCCCGGCATCACCCGCACTGTCTTGTCTGTGGTTTTGAGCCCTTGATCAGCCACTGCGACTGCCTCAGGGTCCAGCTCCCTCAACCCTGGAGGCCCCGTGGCAGCCAGATCTCCAAGGTTCTAGTGCCACCTATGGGCCCTGGCGGAGAACACCCAACAGGCCCCGCTGCCTCCCTCGGCTCCGGTCCCCACTGCCGAGCCCACCCGCCTCTCGGACTTGGGTCACCTGGAAACCATTTTCCCCTTTTCTCCCTTGAATATGGGCCCAGGGCACATTGTGACACCAACTGTAGCCTCCCCGTCACGTCAGGTAAGACCCAGCCAGGTAACAGCCCCAAGAGGAGGGCATAAGGGCCACCTCCCTACGTCAGCTTCACAGGCACCTGGGGCCACGTGCCGAGATGGCAGTCACAGGCGGCACCTGGGTGCCAGGGCCGGGCCGCTGCCCCTGCAGGGAGGGCGTGTGCGGAGACTCCCTGGGGCGGGGCAGGCCAGCCGCTGGGTCTGGTGACAACGGGAATAATCCACAGGACAGGTGAGTGGGAACAGTGTGACTAGGAGTCCGAGGCAGAGGACCTACCCTGTGGGAGCGGGGCCGGGACAGGGGCCCGTCTCCCCGGGGACCCGTGAGGGGCTCTAATGACAGAGCTCCCCCCACGCGGCCAGGGACAGACTGAACACGGAGACCCCCCAGCCAAGAGGGAGAGGCCTTTCTCCGTGTCCCCTTGTCAAACGGAGAGAGGACTTCGTAAAGGGACAGAATCCCAAACTTGGAAATAATTTTTAAAAACACACAAAACGATTCCTTCCTCCCAGACCTTTGTAGGCACCAGCAGGCCTCCTCTCGGCCGTGGAAACAGCAAAATCCCGGCTCCCAGCCACAGCGACAGGCTCCCCGGAGGTGCCCCACATCCCTGGGGGCTCGCTTCCCAGAGCCCAGATCTCTGGACCCTCAGACAAGAGAGGCCTTTGAAACCAGCCACGCTTCCCGTCCTCAGGACTGTTCCAGGAGGAACAAGGAATGGGGTGCTGTCCTGGCATCACACCCTGCCTGTCACTGGGGGAGGGAGCTAAAGGGAGGAAGGAGAGCCGAGAGGCAGGTCGGGATTAGGATTTACTCCTTCGGCGGCTGGATGCTCGCCTCCGGTTCTGACTTAAATGAGTGTCATTCGCCCCTGACTGAAGGCTCCGGGCGCATTTACAACCATCTGAACACAGACTGAACCAGTGCTGTGCGCTGGGAACTAGGAACCGCCGCGGGTAACACTAAAAGTGGATTATTAAGCGAGAGACATGTGAGCGGCACGAGCACTCAGAGCCATTACCCAGAGCCCGGCCTGACGCCGCAGCGTCCTCTCCTGCAGGGACGCCAGCGTCCGGGGGACACGTGGCCCGGCAGGGACCTCTCCGTGGCCGGCAGGAAGGCTGCTCCCGCGAGTGAGGGCCCTGGGGCCTGTACTCCCTCTCGTGTGGCATGTGCCATATACCCCGCTGCCCAGCTCTCAAGGAATAATAAAAGAGCGTGCGTGTGTAAGTACACACACAGCTGCGTCTCTGTCCCCCTTCCCTCTGGCAGCATCCACGCTCAGTGAGCACCTGCTGTGGACCCGGTGCTGCCTCTGGATGTGCAGGGATGAAGGGCCTGGACCCCCTTGAAGAGATTGCATCTCTGTTTGCCTCGTGCCATTTCCGTCCGCTTGCACGGAACTCCCCACTCCCCAGCCTGGACGTTCCACCGCACACCTGAGGGTCAAGGCCCTCGCTTCAGTGGTTTTAAGAGAAAAGAGAGTGAAGTCTCCCCGTTTCTGTGTATGTGTTCACGAGGAACTGGAAAGAGACACACAGTGACAGAATTCAGTTAATTAGGATGAGGGCTGTCATTTCAATATTGACAGTGTTTTTTTAACTCAGACACATTTCAAACACTTCAAACGCTAAGAAAAGTGGCAATTAAGGAGATTCTTGAATCCAAAACGCTAAAATGAACCTTCTCAAAGGCTTAAGCACCATAGAATCTTCCTTCGGCGGGGGGGGGGGGGGGGGGGGGGGGGGGGGGGGGTGAGGAGGGGGGCGAGGGCGTCAGAAATGTCCCGGCATTTGTAGGTGCTGTTGCCCTTTAAGGCCTTAAAGAAGCATCGCTATGGCCGCGATCCCTACTGAGCACTCATTCATCTCGTGTGTGAAAGTCCTGGGCCTGCTCTTCGCGACAAACAATAAGCCCTTTAGAGGTTTCTGGGAAATGAGTATAAATTACAAGAAATGCAGTAGCAATTATGAAAATTCAATATGCTAGCTGTGCAGGAAATTTAAAGAGCCAAGACAAACAGTGAGAACTAGGAGGGAAGGTGTAAATTATGTCTGTGTGCACGCATTACCTGGCATGATTTGTGGGCCAGGCTCACTTTTTTATGACTTTTCTTCCGTAAATAAAACCCGCAGAGTAATCACTAAAACTTGTATTTACAACCAAAGCTACACTGGAACAACTGTCAGCAGTGACAGCCCGGATCTCCATGAACGGCACCTCACGGACTTAGTGACCAGAGAGTCACCGACGACGGAGAAATCAACTCGCAACGTGGAACCACCTGCCCTCCTGCCCTAACCCCCCCACCGCGTCACGTGCCATGTAAATACTTTGAGGGACATTCCTGGAAATCTAGCTTTCACACACACATCCCTCCCTTTAGTTTTCCCAAAGAAACGAGCTGTTTTAGCCTGGTTTGGAATGCGCATGCTTGCTGAGGGCAGGGTTGCAATGCACCAGGACCGCTGACATCTCGGTCAGATAATTCTTTGTTGCAGGAAACTGTGCTGTGCGTCGTAGAAGACTCAGCAGCATCCCTGGCCTCTACCCACCAAATTCCAGCAGGACCCCCCCCCCCCCACACACACACACACACACTGTACCAACCAAAATACCCAGACGCTGACAAATGCAACGTGCCCCCAGCGAGCAACATGGCCCCGAGTTGAGAGTCGCTGTTCTAAGATTTATCACCAGAAGATGACGGCTTCCATTCAGGCTCCGTTAAAGCCACATTTTAAGACGCACCATCCAGTCCGTTTCAGTCCAAAAGACAAAATAGCCCCCCAAGTGGCGCCCGGCTATAGCCTTCCTATTGAATTTCTCTTTATGTCGCGTATCGATGTTTGAAGAGCGGTCTGTGTTCTCAGTTTCATTTCGTTGGGCTCACTCTGGGCATGAGATTAGATTCCAAGGTGGGCCTGGAATTTGTAAGGTGGTGCGTACAGAGAACGAGCAGCTGACTCCCTCGGCCGGGGCTCCCCGGGAACCAATGACGTTCCCAACCAACGGTGGTTTGTAAATTAGACCATGGGCTCTGCTGCTGCCCCCGGTGGACAGTAATAAATGGGGCTGATTGCTTAAGATCCCCAAACACCTCCCCATCTCCTCCGTCCTGGAGGTTTCTCACAAAGAAAAGAAACGAGGGTACGTTAGGAACCGAGGACAGGAGGAAGGGAAGGCTTTGTCCCAAAATTCTGAACAAGGGAGCCAGGGCCGCTGTCCATGCTCCCAGGAGAACATGGACATCAAAGTCACATGCCTACGCACCCCGTGATGTTGGGGAGCAGACCCCGAGCCAAGGAGAACGTTAACTGCCACAAGGATAGAGGTGAAGCAAAAGGAAAAATAGAAAGTTGTCCACGAAAGAAATCCACAGCAGCCTCAGGAAGTGGCCAAGAAGCGCGCCTACCACCAACCCTCCCACCCCACCCCCCAACTCCCACCCCCCCACCCCCCCACTCCCCCCCCCACCCTCCAAGCTAGCTCTTCCAGCATGAGGGGGGGAGGGGAAAGGGGGTGCCAGGAATGCAGGAAGGGGGCGCGGTGCACAGGGAGGGGGATGCAACACCATGATTTCCTCCAGCTTTTTCAGAGAAAAGTCACAATGTTGATTTTTCTTTCCTGTAGTCCCAGCCCCGCCTGTTGGGCCAGGAGGCCTAGTTCTGTGCTTAGGACATGCCGTCACCATTGCAGATCTGTGTCGCGCTAAGTTAGCTGTGAAGGCCACCCGGGGTCAGGGGGATCAACATCCTGGGTGACAGGCAGCAACGGCCCTCAGGTTCGCTTCTCTGGCTCAGAGGGGACAGGTCTGGCTCAGGCTCGAGAGTAACCGCGGGGGCCCTTCCTGCAGGTGTGTGTGGAGCCACACCGCTCACAGCAGGGGGGCCCTGGTGTTCGCCTCTTGGTGCCACGGATGCGCTGCTTCCCGTCGGGATCTTTTTCACCAGAGTCTCCTTCCTGATCAGGAGCGGCAGAAGCAGCCACAGAGTGCCTCCCCCACTGGTCTGCCTGGCCCTCAGGGTGGGATTTCCAGGACTGCCTGTTCCTCTTCCAAGAGCCAGCCACACCGGAGCTGTATCGTGCTCTGTCCATCAGATGCCAGTGTGAGCGCGCTCGCACACACCCACATACACACACACACACACTCAGAGTTATGACAACCAAAACGTCCCCGGGGAGGGGGAGGGCGAGGGGGAGGGGGAGGGGGTGGAAATCACCCTGCTCCCAGGACAGGGCACAGCAGTTCGGTCCTATTCCAGCCACGGTTATTGGTTCGGGGTGAGCACAAGTCCCAATTCCGTCCCAGAAGAGGAGAGCCCACATTTTTTGGTGGCTCCCGACATGACACTCCACTGCCTCTGAATTGCGTGGCATGTGGGTAAAACTCTCGGAACGTGCACCCCTTTTCTCTCCGTGAAAAAGGCCGGGCTCAGGATGCAGCTGACACCACAGGGGGCTAAGCACAGACACGGAAAGAAACTGGGTTCTGGCCCATTAAGTTGCTGAGTCCAGTCTGACCTGCACTTGATGAATTCCTCTCCTTTTTTGTTGAAGACAGTGGTGTGTGTGTGTGTGTGTGTTTTGTTATTTGATACTAAAAGAAACTTAACCAATAAAATATGATAAGTAGGTTCATAACATTTAGACTCCAGGAAAATTTTGATCCAGTCTCAAAAATAACCTACTATTAACATCCATTTCTGGGGGAAATAAATTAAGAAAGGTTGAAATTACCTCTTTTCATCTTTGACATCAACACATTCAATTCATGTCCTTTGTGAAGTCAAATGGATGTCAAAGGAGTCCCTCCTGTACCCCATCAACATGTCCTCGGTTACCCACCCAGCCAGATGGTCCCGAGAGACCCTATGAGGAAAAAGACAGATCACACCTGGATTCCAGGTGTGTCGATACCTGCCTTGCTGTCGCCATTGGGGAAACCCCCATCTAGGGCAGCAGTGGCCAAGCTGTGGCCCACAGATCCCCAGGGGTCCGTGAGCCCTTTCCGGGGGACCCACAAAATCCAGGCTCTCATGAGACTACGAAGTAGCATTTAGCTTCTTGGTTGCACAGACACTTGCACTGATGTTCAAGCTGAGGGCGCCGAGCCCAGGTCAAGTCAATGGCAACAAACTGGACTCACAAGTCGTATTTTTTACTCCCAGTAAAGAAAATAATCAAAATGCCAGCTTCACTTGACAGAAATGTGAAAATTAATTTTTGTGTATCTTGCCCGCGAGCGCTTGCCTGTCGATGTGATTCGCTGTGACTCACTGGGAGCACGCAGACTCGCGTACAATCATCGCCCGGAGGGAAGGGACTGCGTGGCTGAGTCTCCAGCTGACCTCATGGCTTCTGTTCATTTGTTCCTGGAAGAGCAGTGACTGACAGCTATGGCTTCTACACGACGGTATTTGGCAGACGTTTCTCGAAAGCAAGCAAGTGAGCCTGTCAATCGGAGGAAAACAATCGATAGTGCTCGTAGCTGGTGCTCACGCTGGAGCTCTCCAAAGGAGATTAGAATTTTGAAAAACGTGTGTCACACACTAAGCTTGACAGCTTTCCAACGCGCCAGGGCGTGTCTGATGAGGTCGGGGGTGATGGTAAAAGATGTGATTTTAAAACTTTGTATGAGAAACGATGTCACATTTGGAAGATCTGTGCAACTCCTTGAATGGTTTTTCTACTAGTTTGCCTGTTGTTTTCTTATTGACGTTAGGGGTTATTTTTTCATATTCTAGACAGAATATAGTTATCAGTTTTGTGGTTTAAAATACCTCACTGCGCTCTGTTGCTGGTCTCCACTCTCTTGATGGTGCCTTTGGTGACGAGAGTTTCTGGTTTCTATGTAATCAAATTTACCAACCTTTCCTCAATGGTTTGTTTCTGTCGGTCATTTTCGGATCCTCAGACTTAAAAATGCTCTCCTGTGTTATCTGTGGTTTTATTTTTTTACATTTAGGTTTTTAATCTGCCTGGATTTTTTTTTTTTTTAACTCGGTAGAATTATATGTAGCTGCCTACATCTGACTGTTTTTAAACTACAGAATGACAGCTCTATATGGTTCCATCTATGGTGTGAGGCAGGGATATGTTTATAGTTTTCCCATAGGAGTAATACTCTTCCGCGGCACTGTGTATTAAAAGTCCGTCCTTCCTCACTGCAAGGCCACCTTCCCCACGTGGCCTTCCGGTCACGCCCAGTCCCAATGCCACATCATCTCAGTTACTGTGACTTTAAAGGAACTCCTGATGTCTGTAGGGAAAGACTCTGTTCTTTTTCTTCAACTCTCTTGAGAGAGTTTGGCTATTCTTGACTCTTTACACTTCGAAATAAATGTTAAAATCAGCTTGTCAAGTTCTACCAAGTAAAATGGAATTTTTATTGGAATGGCGTCGACTCTAATAATTTGGAAGAATGGGCCTCCCCATAATCGTGAGTCCTTTCGTCAATGAACACAAAGTATCTCTCAACGTATTAGATGGTCTGTGATGTCTCTCAGCAAAGGATTCTCATTTTCTTCTGGGGGGTTTATGCATCTTTCCTTAGATTTACTGCCAGACACTGTGGGGTCTGTGATTTGATTGTACCCGGCCCACAAGCTCATCGATCCGCCTGTTCCTGTGTGGCGGCTGCGGAAGACCGGAGACTTGACGTGTTGGGACCACCCAGGTCACAGAAATTTGACTTTTATTTCCACATGAAGGTCAGCTTCAGATTTTCATTACCAGGAAGAGTTGTTTTTGGATTTGGGGTTTTGGTTTTGGGTTGGGTTTTTTTATTAACTTTGTTTTGGCTGCTACTTAGGCAACTTGCCTTGAAATGTCCAGTGTGTGTGGAAGGTGCAGTTGGGTTTAGTTTGGAATCATATTTACACCTGGTCTGTGACCCCTGCGGTTCCAGGATTTGGGAACAGGCACTGAACTTTTCTGTCTCTCTCTCTCTCTCTCTCTCTCTCTCTCACACACACTCTCTATCTTTCTCTCACACGCACACACACTATCTCTCTCTCTCACATACACACACACACACACACACACACACACACAGAGCTTGTCCTAAAAAACTATGAAAATGGAAGTTCAAGTTCATTGGATTCAGCAATAGCCCTCGGGGTAAAAACTGTGCTTTCTCCTCTTGCTTCCTGCTTTCCCTTTGATGCCAGGCTGATAAACCCCTGCGGCTGTATTCTATCCATTCTTCAATGCTTTTAAGGAGATTCTATAAAATATCGATTCACTTGCATTTTTATTGTTATTAGCAGAAAGTCTGCTTCAGGTACCCAGACAATGTATCACCAGAAACAGAGCTATGCGTTTTCTGAACGTGCAAGTTTGCAGCAAGGAGATAATTCAGAGTGAATTCCTGCTAAACAGGACGATGCAGAGATCTGGGGCTGAAGGATTTTCAGGGGGAACTTGGAGGAATATGATGGAAACTGTCTCCAGGCGCAGCGATATACCAAACTAGAAGGTCAGGCTGCTGGGGATTTGAGGCTCAACCTCTGTCCGTGAGGCCCAGCAAAGCGCTCTCTATGGGGCTGGGTTTTATTAAACCTACAAATACTTATAGTGCCGCTATCCTACATTCCGGATACAGCAGGGAAAGCGCCAACAAGTCCCCATCCCCACTGAATATAAATCCAAATGGAGATTCATGGCGGTGCCTTTCTTGGCACCATTGGGCTATAGCTCTAAGTGAGCATCCGATTTCCTGGGGCCAACTCAGCAGGTGAAAACAGATAATCACGTGAAAAGGGGTGTTTTTCCCCTTTAACGCCCATGCCCCACAGATGAGCCAATGCTTTTCTTTCCTCTGAGTTAAGTCTCCTTCGGTCTCTGCTCTTCCCACCCTGGGCATAACTGGGAGCACGAGGACACTCTGCGTCCATTTACATGACAAGCCTGGCTGAGGTTCTTGAGTTTCTTTCTTTGAGGAAAATTCTTTCTTTCCTGGGCGTCTGTGTGAAGTCACAGCGAGCAGGCTCCCCCCGTCAGCATTCCCCAGCCACCCCAGCGGGAGGGGCCAGCAGGCGCACACGGAGCCCCCGGTTGGCCGACACCTGTACCCAGACAAGGGCAGGGACGGTAGAGCTGCCGGCCACGGCTCTGATTACAGCGGCGAGAACTGCTGGCCCCACATACACTCCCGCGGGTAACTCCAGGAGACCGAGGGGACTTTTGAGATGCACAGACGATCTGGGTGGAAGAGCCCAAAACTATCTGGGGAAGAAACCCCTGGAAGCAAGAGGACTTCCTGCCTGTGGAGGGCGGGCGGGCTCTGCACCCTGATTCGTGGGGCATTCCTGTAAATCTGACTGGATTTCATAGCCCCGATCTGGCTCTGCCACAGAAGGTCCGGGCCTTCCAATCCTAGGGGCTGAGAGTCCTCGTTGAAATTCTAATGCACCCCTTTGAGTACGTAACAGGTCAGAAGTGTCATTTTACTCCAACACCCAATTCATAATCCCTTTACAGGGAAGGGCGACTGCAATGAACTCCAAACACAAGCTCGGATGGAACCTCCTCACCCCCAACCCACCCCCCTTTGCATGGGCGGAAGTAGCTCCATAGGTTGACCATTTGCAGCCCAAACAGCCCTGGGAAGACTGAGGTCACACTCAGGTCACAGGAGGGGCAATACCAAGGCCGAGCAGTGACCCACCTCCTCCGCGTGCCCCATGCACAGCTGGTCCAGAGAGAAGACTCCACATGGAGTAAGTTTCCTTCGTCCTTTTACCTGGTGCTGGTGCGGTTTGGACACACAGACACCCCTTTGCTTCTCTTGAAGCTTCTTGCGAGCACATTCCTTATCCGCTCCTTATTTTTCTAAAACATTTTAACTTGATTTTCACAGGGAGAGGGAGAGGGAGAGACATCACATCAATTGCTGCCTCCTACACGCCCCCTACTGGGGATTGAGCTTGCAACCCAGGGATGTGCCCTGACAGAGAATCAAACCGGGGACCTCTCAGTGCCTGGCATGATGCTCACCAAGCCAGGGCCCTGCTCCCCGTTTCTATCTCCGTAACGCCTGTGACAGTGGTGAATATGTGAGTGAGTGAATGAATGAATGAATGATAGGTATTTGGCGCAGCAATGCTGTGCCGCCAGAGGTTCCAGTGACAAGCCGACACCACCCTTTCACTGTACAGGGAGGCTTTTACTTTTCCAGGTGGGAAGTTCTCCATTCACGCTGAGAAATTGCTTGAAGGACAGGGTAATTCAACACCCACTTTCCTGGCCAGTCTCAGCACTTCATCCCACTGAATGTTTCACATTAAAAAAACATAAAAATAACTAACCAGAGAACGCAATAATAGGATTGGCCAGGGCCCATGAATCCCCAGAAATGATCTCACACAGTCATTGCAGAAACCCAATGTTGTGTGTCTAAGTGGTCTCCTGGGTAAAAACACAGTTCCCTCCCAGGAGATGGGCTTGGAGCCTGAATGGAGTCCACCTTGAGTTGGAGAGGTGGACATCAAGAAATACCTGGTTTCTCCAGCCGGTGTGGCTCAGTGGTTGAGCATCGACCCATGAATCGGGAGGTCACGGTTCAATCCCTGGTCGGAGGACATGCCTGGGTTACAAACTCAATCCCCCGTGAGGGGCGTGCACAAGGCAGCCAGCCCATCAGTGACTCTCTCCCACAGATGTTACTCTCTTGCTCCCTTCCTCTTTCTCTAAAATAAATTTTTTAAAAACACATTAAAAATAACTAATTGGTTTCAGCTGACTGCTTCCTGGGCCCCACGTACACTGCACTCTGGTTTCTGAATACCACTCACTCCAATAAAACTGTTCCAACTAAAATCACCACAACTTCCTGGTGTGTAAAACCAACAGCCCCCTATCATGCTTATTTCACGTCACCTTCCTGTGGCTTCTAGAAGCATCTGCTTGTATCCCCTCCACAGGATGACCCTCTAGTCTTCTGCCAGAGTGGAAGCGGGCCCATCTTCTTACACAGACGGGGAAATGACTTGGGGCCCCACCTCTTTCTTTAAAATCATTTGAACCAGTTCTCCTGGCTTTAGACCCTCCTCTTCCTCTGCTTCCAGAGTGTCTATGACCTCTGACTCCTGAGATGGGGGGGGGGGGGGGGGTGAATCTCTTATTAAAATGATCTAAGTTCTCCTTTTTATTTATGTTCTCGATGAAGATCTTGAGATTAATATTATGATTGCTTCACAATATGAATTAGGGAGTTTGGGAATTCATTTTAAAACGTATGGGTCTCCTCCATGAAGGGTTTGGTAAGAGACACTTTATGGCTCACCTATATTTTGAACATTTTTACACGATTATACTATTTGAAGGATCATAACTACCTAAAACCAAAAGCAGAATAATGTTTTCTTAGACAAAATATTCTGCCACCTTTGCAGCTCTGAGACTTCTGGTATCTGCGGGGAAGGACGAAGGATGCAGAAGGGTGGTATGTCCTTCAGACCCCCCACTCCACCCCCCAGGGCCCCTCCTGAATGCACACCCTCACGGACCTACGATGCCGACTGCCTACCCATTGCCTCTACCCAGACGCCTCCACTAGCATTTCCCAACTCTCCCCCGCTACCAAGCAGCCAAGGAAAGCGGGCCTAGGAGTCCGAGACTCCGGGGCAGTCCAGTTCCGGGATTTTCCCGCTTCCGTGCCCTAACGGCAGGGAATGACCGTTCGGCAGCTGCTAGTCACATCAGGCCATCTGACAAGGCATGTGCCAGCAGGCACCGCAGCCACCACGTGCGCCTGCGCCCTCCCTGACCTGGAACGATGTGGTCATGGTGCATGTTTCTGCAGCAGGTGACCAGAGGAAGAACAGAGTCTGCCACTTATTAGTGAGTGTCCCTGCCGTCGTCCTCGTCCTCACGCAGGGCACTTCCCATCTAGATTGTCTCTTAACCTCAGCAACAGCCTGCACCTAGGAGCTCCTGTGCAACAAAAAAAAACCTATAATGTTATCACTGTCACCCCCACTCCCTCAGTTTGCTTTGAGAAATCCTGGTGATTAAAAGAAGCAGAGGAGGATGAAGGAAGGTGGGAGATTCTTAAACCTTACTGCGCAGAGACAGATGTGTCCCTAGCTTGACTAACAGGTCAAGTGGGCAATGGCTCTGCAACGTGGTCCGAAGGCATTACTCAGCAAAAGGTCTGTCCGCCTCTCTCTGAAATTCTGCCGCTAATTTGCTGATGGAAGGGCCCTCCCTCGCTTTTTGGTTGCAGGGCTAGAGGGGACAGGAAACAATGCATCTAAATTCACGCATTCCACAGTTTGCCCAGGACTCACCCCGCTCTGGAATTTTCACAGGTTCAGGAGGGTAGAGGGAATCCCAGGTGGGCATGAGGGGTGATGGGGAGGGGCTTGGGGGGCAAGAGGAGGAGTCAGAGAGAGAAAAACATTTCTAAACTAGAAAGACTCCCAGCCCAGTGCTATTCTCTGTAAAATCCAGGAAGAAGCCGCGTTTGCAGGGTCTCTGCCTCCTCCAGCTCTAAGCATTTCCTCCTCTTGAGGAGAGATCACGTCTCATCCAGCCTCGCAGTGGGAGCAGAGGGGGCACAGGAGAGACAAACGCACCAAGCAACATCCGCTCCGGCAGCCTGGAAACTAACATAACGCTTACTTATGTACCTGTTCATTGTATGCAAGTAATCCCAGAATCACAAGTTGCTTTTACTATTTCCTGCATGTGGATCCGTTGAGAAATTCTCTTATTATTCTAATACTAGAGAGGTAACAAAACAATTTGAGAATTACAACAGGATGGGAAATGTGGGAGCAGTGACAAGGGGCCGCAGAGGGAGCAGGCGCTGCTGTTAGTTCATTCTTCAAGTTCGGAGTTGAAGCTACAGGGGCCCGGTCTACACAGACTGAACTCCCCAGAGCAGTGGTCGCCAACCTTTCGGACCTCACGGACCGCCGGTTGATGACTGCTGCCCTAGAGGATATGCTGGTCATTCATTCAACAAATATGAAGGAGTCTGTACTATGGCCCAGGGATCCCTGCTATGGGCTGGTCACTGGCAGCCCAGATGTCAATAAAACTGCGCCGGACCTTCAGAAAACAGAAAAATGACAAAGCAATGTGGTCAGTTGTAGAGGTAAAAGGGCAGACAGATTCTTGTGGGAGAATTACGAAATGGCATCCAACTTAGGTAATGTGTGTGCGTGTGTGTGCGTGTGTGTGTGTGTGTGTGTGTGTGTGTGTGTGTGTTGAGAAGTAACATGGCGTGCACTGGGAACAAAAGAAACTTTTTATTGCTGAGGAATAAAATATGGGGCAAATGCCAGGAGATAAACCTGGAGAAACCAGCAGGGGTCGCTCACGAAGAACTTTGTCTGTCAGGTTAAGGAACGTGCACTTCACCCTGTAAACACAGGCTGGGGAGCCATGCACAGAATTCAGTCACGGGCATATCACAGTGAAGCTTAATTGTGAAGATGCAGTTCTCTGGCTCTGTGGAGGACGGTGGGAGGAGGTAAACAATGAAGGTAGGGAAAGCAATTACGAGGTCTTTCTTGTAGGTGGGAGAGAGGTGACAGAGGCCTGAACTGGGGGCGTGGCTGTGGGAATGAAGAGGCAGGAATAATGCTGAGAGTTATGTGGGAGGCAAGACCAACCATAGTTGGTGGCAGACTGAATAAGGAGAAGGAAGAAAGGAAGATGTTCAGGATGGCCCTCAAGTGTCTTACTTAGTGATTAGTAATTGGAGGGGCCACCAGTATAGCGAGAGAATACAGGAGGGAGGAGGTTTGGAAGGCTAGAGGGGGCTGAGTGCCATCCTGGTGAAGATTTCTAGCAAGTCGTTCAACAGGAGGATCTGAAGGTCAGCCCAGAGGCCTGACAAAGGAATGAAGTACTCAACAGTGGGTTAGACTAATTATGATTCATCCACGGGGCTCAGCAAGAGCCCCGCCTCCCTGAGAGCATGGCCACCAAACACCTCGGCCAAATCTGGGCCCTGTTGTCAAGAAAGAATGGGTGGGCATGGCTGTTGGGTAGGTACCCAGTGTCTGCCACTACGGGGACATATGTGGGAAAGTTTGTATCCAGGGGTAGAAGTGATGCTTGAGTTCCTTGTCTGCTGAGAGTGAAGGAAAAGGGTTGACTAGGTCAGTGGTCAGCAAACTGCGGCCCCTTGAGTGTGGCTCTTCCACAAAGTACCACGTGCGGGTCGCACGTACAGTGCGATTGAAACTTCGTGGCCACACTCCAGGGGCCGAAGAGCCGCATGTGGCTCGCGAGCCGCAGTTTGCCGACCACTGGACTAGGAGGCTTGAAGAAACGTATGATTTGAAAGTCAGTGAAGGAAATGAAAGAGTTGACTAAAGACAGAAGATTGAGAGGCAGTGTTAAGGGACAAGCTGAGCTGGGAGACCATGAATTTTTCCACGTGCCAACCCATGTGTGACTATTTTTCCAGGCTGTTCCCCTACTCTGGTGCAAGAGCAAAGGAAGTAGAGAGTAATAATACCACTTGTTGCAGGTTGGGGTTTTATGGGTAATAGGATAGAAGGATAAAGGATGGAAAGGAATCAAAGAGGCTTGTGAAAGCGCAGTTCAGATTGCTCTATTACCCATGGGATCGAGAAAAAGCAGATAACTGTGAGAAAATGATGCGACTGAGGGACAGGAAGTGCCTATGAGGTCAGGGTAATGGGAGAGACAGTGGGGGACCGGACAGTGTGGCCAAAGAGAGGAGGACACTGGAGTGTTGCCCAAGCAAGGTTGGTTGAAGAGGAAACAAATGAAGGACATTAGAGTTAATGATGTCCAGGAGTTTGGAGACTGGAAGGCTGAATGGGTTGTCTTACAAATGGTAAAATACCCCAGGACTGTGTCTAAAATACATGGGAATAATGGCCGACAGGCACCTCGAAATGGTCAGTGAAGAAAGGGAACTCACTAGGAAATAGGCAGATGTGCAGTGACCAGGAGGAAAAGAACATGGCCTGGAAGGGGAAAGAGTTTCTACTTGAAGGTTGAAGGTCTGGAGGTGGAGAGAGAGTCGGAACAGCAACCTTTTTCCCGGGGAGGATGCTGCATGGATGCAGAACCAAGAGCTGATGTGTGGAGTGCAGAAGTCAAGACTCTGAGGAGGTCCAGGTCTGTTAAGAAAGGAGGTGGAAGGTCTTCTGAAACAGCTTGGAGCATAGAGTGTATGTTAACAATGGAAGGGGCCCAATTGTCACCAACACCCCCAAAGAAGACTCAGGTCCTTGGAGTAGATGATAGTCTAACTCAGGGGTGGGCAAACTTTTTGACTTGAGGGCCACAATGGGTTCTTAAACTGGACCGGAGGGCCGGAACAAAAGCATGGATGGAGTGTTTGTGTGAACTAATATAAATTCAAAGTAAACATCATTACATAAAAGGGTACGGTCTTTTTTTTTTTTTTTAGTTTTATTCATTTCAAACGGGCCGGATCCGGCCCGCGGGCCGTAGTTTGCCCACGGCTGGTAACTCAAACTCAGTGTATGTTTCAATAAGCCTCGGAGCCCTCCATCTGCGGAGGGAGGAGTTCCAAGCTGGACAAAACACAAACAGCATCAGTACTAATGCAAGAACCTCCCTATGCCAGAGCAAATAAAAAATAAAGGTGTGAGTGTAGCTATGAGACAGTGTGTCTCTGAGCAGGAATTTATACGTTTCTGCTCAGCTGGTTCCTGCTCACTCTTTTGTTTTGCTTCATTTGCATTTCTGGTTCCTTTTCTCATGACAGTCACTATTTACCTGACAGATAGAAGGCCGGCTGAGTGTGGAGTACGATTAGCATAGAAACAAGATTTTAAAATAGCTGGAACAGGGAAGGACTGTAGGGCCTGCGGATCCCCTGGAGGCTTGGCCTCAAAAGTAACCAAGAGAAAATGCACTTGGGCGATCCTCAGCCAGCCCTAAGAACGCCCTGCCTGGCCCGGATGGCCGGGGGTGAGGCACTATTTGACTTGGCAGCCAGCTGCCACCCAGGGTTTCATTTAGCTTGAATATTCTGAAAAGACTTAGGAGCAATGCCCAGCACTGAAAGGAAGCATAGGAGGTGTAAGAAAGTGAAGCCTTTCGACTCACAACCACCCTGGTTCTGAATGCCAGTGGCCACACCAAGCTCTACTTCCCTTAGCAACTTACTTGAACTATAAGAGAAGTGGCCATCTAAGGTAAGTCAGCTATAGGTCAAGTTTGTCGTGTCCGTCACCAGAAAATCCCCACTCCCCCAGCTTCCCGGGTCGGCCTCGCCCAGTGAAACATCCAAGTTAGGGAAGCCCAAGAGCTCCTCCGGGATTTCCAAGGTGGACAAAAATGCTCTTCAAACTGCTGCTGTTGAGACAGGCCCGAAAGCCCGGACACGCGGAATGGGGAAACCGAGACAGATGTTAAACAGCGGTTTGCAGCCACCTAGTAAATCCTACCTTCCCTAAACCAAGGACACTTAAAGTAAATGGTTAGCACTTCTCCCGCACCAGCGGGTAAATAGCTCAAATCACCTACTCAGGGAGACAGACAGCAGAAGCCCCGTTAGAGCCATTTGCCAACCTCACCTAAGGACAGGTGAAAGGAAGAGAATAAACCTCATTTAGACACACCAGCATAAAGCTGATGAATGTTCTATTGAGACCCTCCCCTAAGACCGCCCCTAAACTCCCAGACTTTAAACCCCCTCAAAACAAAATCCCAGGAGCACACCCACACCTCACCTCTCTCCCCAACCCCCTGCCTCCCTTCCCCCTAGGCATCATCTCCTAAACTCTAAGGGACCCCACCCACGAGGCTTGCAACCGGGGAGCAATGGGCAGCGGCAGCTCATGGCAGGCGAACCCCCTCAGCCTGTTCCCAAGGCCCCCGTTTCTCTGCCTTCTCAGAGAGCCAGAGCAGCCCAGCCCAGACTCATTTCCCCACCTCGTCCCTCTCCTGCTGCTCCTTCCGTCCTAGGCCCTTCCTTGCTTCACTGTCCCCAGCTCGAACACACGTTCTCTAAAATCCACCTGGACTCCTGTTGTGAAATTGTTTCTGCATGAAGTCAAAACCCACACGCTACCAGCTGGCCCTGGGTCTTGGGGAGGAACAGGAGCTCAGAGACCGGGGACCTAGCAGCCCAGGCACGGGCTTCCTCAATAGTAGCGAGGAGTCCACCTGTGAGGACATCAGTGTTGGCAAACAGTTTTCAACGGTGGCGCCACGTGGCAGCAAGGGAAACAAAGGCACGGGACCAGCCAGGCCTGGTCGTGTCACCCCTGGTGTTTGAGAGCAGCTCCGGCTCCCTTTGGGCTGAGTGAGCCACCTGGGGTTCTTGGACAACGAAGGAGGGAAGGGGCTCAAGGTAAGACCCTGAACGTCCTGCAAACAAGGACAGCGAGGATCCCAGTGATGGAGGAGAGAAACAGCGCCATGTACGGGGTGGGCAAACGGAGGTGTACTGTCGTGAGTCTGCAAAACAGTTTCTTTTTGTATTGTTATTTATTAACTACTGCGTTATTCATTGGTATCACAACTGTAAGCCTACTTTCCCCACCTTGTATCTGATCTGGTAATGACTATGTATATGGTGTGTACCTTACTCACACGGTAAGGACATACCGCCTCTCAATCACACGCTAAGGACATACCGCCTCTCAATCACACGCTAAGGACATACCGCCTCTCAATCACACGCTAAGGACATACCGCCTCTCAATCACACGCTAAGGACATACTGCCTCACAACATGAAAACTTGACTGGAAAACTCTCTTGACTGGTAGGACAATGGGTGCTTATATATATTTTTATTTGTATTTATTTTCCAAATTTCCACAATAAGCATGCATTATTCTTTTTTTTTTTTTTTAAAGGAGGGATGTACATCAAATATAAAGAAGAGAATACTTAGTCCATATTTTTCATCCTGCCAGGTGAGTTTCTCTGGGTGACCCAGAACCTATAACCAATGACGATCTCCAGGGGCTTTTGTGGGAACTAAAGTGGCGAGTCCTAGGCCCCTGAGTCGCCAGGATCTGCCATCTGCTCAGCAGGAGTCCCGGCAACCAGGCTTCTCATTGAAGGCACTTGCCCAGCCCAGGACAGGACCCTCCCACCTCCTGCCACTGATCGGGGCTCCACAGTTCAGGTGGCCCCGTAAGGCGGCCGCTCAGGGGTGTCAGTGGGGATTTCCCACACAGGCTCCCACCCTCACACCGGACTCCACCTAGTTTCACTTCAGGTACCAGGCCCCGAGCCCACAGAGCAACCAACGGGCCCTCCCTCCAGCGACTCGCATGCCACCCCTAGCCTCCTGGGGCACTTGGTTGTCACTATGTGGCTTTGCCTCCACTGGGCCAGAGCTCTGAGCTCAAGGGGAGGGGGACACGGAGATGAGAGCCGGGTTCTCTGCCTCCATGGGGGGGGGGGGGGGGGGGGGCACACTGTTAAAACAGAGGTGACCAGGTGAACTCGCCATTGCCTCCCAGCCAGCCAGACCTGCTTCTGCAGGGATCGGGGCTGCCTCAGGCATCTCACAGATGAGGCCTTCACACCCACTCCCGCGGCCTCTGCAGTGGCTCCGCCTCCCCAGCTCTCCCCCAGACACACACCGGCCTCGGACCACCTTTCAGCCCCTGTTCGCACTGCTGGAGGGTTCCTCACAAGTCCACGTCTCCCCGGCCCTCCTTGAAGAGGCCCCATTACCCCCTGAAGGCCGTTCCCAACATCGCTGACCTTTCCAGATCACGCGCCCTCTTTCATTCCGCTGCAGCCATCTCCCTCCTCTCCACTCCCCTCCTCACACACACACACCCAGAACACTGGGGCAAGAGCTGGCTGATCAACATTCCTCCGACACAGGGCAGCCTGGAAGATCCTCTCCCTGCATCTCCGCTTGTCAAAATCCTATCCACCCTCCAAGGTGCGACTTAGCTGACTTTTCCAAAGAGCTTTCTTCACACCTTACGTCGGAGCAGTGCTACCTCGGACCATAGTGGCACTTTTCTTATTATCTTCTTATTTTTTTAAATATATTTTTATTGATTTTAGAGAGGAAGGGAGAGGGAGAGAGAGGTAGAAACATCAGTGATGAGAGAGAATCATTGATCGGCTGCCTCCTGCACACCACTACTGGGGATCAAGCCCACAACCTGGGCATGTGCCCTTGACCAGAACTGAACCTGGGACCCTTCAGTCCACAGGCCTGCGTTCTATCCGCTGAGCCGAACCGGCGAGGGCTTATACCTTCTTAACTGTGCTCATCACATCACACACTGACACCCTCAACTTAGCCTTGTGCTCACAGAAGCCAAATGTCACACATCCCTCACCACACAGGACCCAGCACAGAGCAGATGCTCCCTCCTTATTGCATCAAGAAGCAAGACATTCTTATCTGCTTTTAATATAAAAACAATGTAAGAAGCCCATGGCCCAGGCAATGGCTCACAGGCCCTAAGTGGTCCAAGGGACAGTGTCCTGATGTAAATCTCTATCATTTACCTACGTTCAGTGAATCTACTTACACTGATGTCTTTCTCCCTCCCTCTCCCTCTCCCACTTCTCTTCTCTCTCTCTCTCCCCCCCCACCACCTCCCTCTGCCACCGTCCTGTCCTGCACCCCGTGGGCTCCCCTAAAGCACTCCCTATGCCATCGCCCATGTCCCAGCAACACACTGGGTTCTCAATGGCAAGAGAAGGCAGAGAAGCTTCCGGTCCCACGAGCTGTCACAAAGCTGTGCTCCCGAAGCAGAAACGTTCCTGCCCAAGGTCTTGTGGAATTGACACGAATTCTTTCCACTTCCTCTTACAGCTGGTTCCCTCTCTCCCTGGGGCAGGGCCAGGGCTGAGACAGATGCACGAGACCCATCTGACCTCAGACATCACGCCTCCCCTCAGAAGCCTAGGGTCCTGTGACCGGGCCAAGATTGTGGGGGGCTCAGTTCCTGCTTCCATAGCACAGGGAGCCTTCAGGAGGCCCCTGAGTCCCTGGCCGGGTCACGGACCAACTTGCCAAAGATGCCCAGACACGCCCGAACCGCACTGTGAACACAGCAGACCCAGTGTCATAAATAGTGAGCAGGCCCCAGGCCCTGAGGCAGTCACGGGCACGCTCAATAGAGAGGGCCCTCCAGCCTCACCCTCACTAGCTGGGCAGCCCACTCCAGACCTGACCTCTAGGGAAAGAAGCCCTCTCCACCGCCTCTGGCTGCTGGCTCCAGGGGAAGTTCTCCGCACAGTCTCACCCTGTCGCCAGCTTGAGGCAGCTGCTTCTGTGCGGTCATTCGCCAGGGGAGGAAGAGGAAGGTGGGAGGAGAAGGGTGTTTAGAACATGAAAAGGGTCAGGAAGGGTTTTATTGTTCTCTTCCAAAAAAAAAAAAAAAATAAGGGCTGAGCCCGCAGAGCCTGGGAATTCCCCTTCCCGGGCGGTGGTGCTGGGGACACAGCCCGGATGCTGTGACGGGCGCTGACCGCCCCTCATCTGGACCTAGAGGCCCCGATGCCGCGGCCCTGGCCCTGCTGCCGGAACCTGCGGGGCAAACGCTGTGACTGCAGATTCCTCAGGGACAAGCTTGGGGCGAGCTGAAACCTGGAGACACGTGTGGGAGGGCCTGGTCCCAGGGGACAGGGAGGCACCCGAGAGGGTCCAAGGGGCCCTGAGGTGAGGCCCCTGTGTCGGTGTGAGGTTCAGTGTTAGAATTTCCCCCACATCCTCCCCAGCTGTCTCCCCCACTCAGACAAACACAAAATATCAAGTATGAATCCACAGACTTGGTTGTATGAGAAATGTCATGTCACTGTATTGACTCGAATTTTACTCTGACTCAGAGTCCCTGTCCCTTGTCAATAGGAAATCCAATCCAGTCATTACAGGTGCTTAATAAATACTTGTTCAGTGAACAGACAGCCAGACCCCATCAAATGGGCCCCTCAGGGCTGTGCAAAGGGCCTGGGGCTGCTGCTGCAGCCCAAAATATTTGTGAGGCCGCTCCAGCCCACGCTGGTGACTGCATCAAGCCCTCCACCTGGCCCTTTGAAATCTAACCTCACCGTGACTTTCATGCAAATTTAGAGGGGCATATGAGCCCATTCACCAGGGGCCTGCACCACTCCATCCAAAATCAGGCCAGCTCCCCAGACACTGTCAGGGAGCGAAGCAGCAGTTCCCACCCTTGCACCCCTCAGATGTCTCTGCCACCACTCCCTCCTCTCCTCTCTGTCACCTCTTTCCCTGCCAGGTCTGAGCCTTCCCCTCTCCTCCCTCCAACAAACCCAGCACAGTGTCTGCTGGAGTGGAGGGCGTGGCCTCAGACAGGAAGTCGTCAGGACCAAGAATCCTACAGATGGGACTCATTTGACTACCACGTGGGGAGATGACACTGCAAAGGTGGGCTCCTGGCCTTTCTTGAAAAACCAGGAAATATGGAAATGTGGCCCGTTTGATGGGTCTGGGTGTCCATTCACTGAACGAATATTTGCTGAGCACCTGTTAGTCCCAGGTGATGATCTTCCAGGCTCTGGCGCTAAAACAGTGAACCCGATGGTGAGATTCCAGTGTGGGTGGGGCTCGCGTTCTATCTGATGTTGGAGAGAAAGGGACAGGCATCTAGGGTAAGCAGGGGAGAGGAGGGGTGGGGAGCAGGGAGTAACCACATGGGAGCAAGCCATCAACAAGGCCCTTCAGGCAGCGGTAAGGGCTGCGAAGAAAAGATACGGGGGATGGAGGGAGAGTGAGGGACTATAGACTGAGAGGCCGAGAGGTTGGGGAAGCTTCTCCCCAGAGGTCGGAGGTCAGAGGTCTTTGAGCGGAAATCTGAATGACGAGGAGGAGCAGGCAGGGAAGATCTGGGGATGAGCGCCAGGCGGGAACACGGCTGCACTCTTTATGCCGCCGTAGCCCTGGGTGGGTGTGGCTCATCCACGTGGCCACCTCCCCTCCCCCACAGCTCCGCACCCTCCAGCCCAGCAAGCGCTTCAGACAGCGTGGGCACCATCCGAAGGCGTGTCCTCACCCACCCCAGGGAGACATCGCATCTCCAGGGACCACATCATAAAAGAAAGGGCTGGACGCGCAGGTAAGGGTGACAAATGAAACAAGCCAGCCAGGCCACCTCTGGGGCCTGCACCCTGGTTCCTCCTCTGATGGCCCGACCTCCACGCAGCCTGCCCCCCACCCTACCCCCCCCCACCTCGAATTCCTGTGCAGAGTGGGGACATGTACCAGGCACACTGATATGCAAGAAAGGCGGGAGGCCTGGTTCTATTTTCATGTGAAACAGTGCAAGTCCCATACAGATTCCCCCAGAGCCAAACCGTCAGCCAACAACAGGGAAGGAAGGACTGAGCCCTGCCCCGCCCCTGCCCACCCACACCCCAGGCTCCCAAAGGGCAGGGTGGGCAGGGACAGCTCAGGTCACATGTTCTCCTGAGACCTCTTCACCCAGAAAAGAGCAGAGTGACACCTGGGCCCCTGGCTGTCCCTCGTGGGAATAAGACATGACTGAGCTGGAAACCTTGTAATGAAGCGTTGCGCATGCTCTCCAAACGATCAGGCCCCACCGGCATTTTCCCTGAGTCAGTGATGGCTGCCCTCCCTCAGCCACCCTCCCTCTGTCACCCCCCCTCAGTCACCCCCCTCACTTAACCCCCCCTCACTCACCCCCCTCACTCACCCCCCCTCAGCAGCCCGGGGTCACAAGACTCAGCCAGCCTTACAAGCACCCCCAAGCTCATGACCCCAACTGAGAAGAGAACAAAAAGTGAGAACAGGCTCTTTAGACAAGCCTTAGTGAGAGGTCAGCGGGGACCACCGTGCTCCTTAAAATATACGCCTGTTTGGCTCCGTCCCCACTTCTACGTCCTGGGGGAAATCTAAGGCCTGTCTGGGGATTTCTGCAAATTGCAAGGGAACCTACATTCTCCTGTCCCCTCCGGCTCTGATTTCCTGCCCTGGCTGAATTTCCATTCTCTGCTCTCCATACTCCCGCGCCTTCTCCGCCCAACCCTGTCCTCGCCCAAAAGCAGTCGTTCCTACCAGCGTTGCACTTTGGCAGAATTGTGATGGGCAGTTTGTAGGTCAGGAGGGATGGGTTACATTTTCTCACCACACAGCAAACTATCTAACATCTGATACTAGATGTCCCATTTCTCGAACATTCTCTAGGGATTTCTCACCGGCCATGCCTTCCTACAAAGCTCCGGGCTCTCTCCCCCTCCCCCCGGGAATTCTCCCCCTGCCCCTCAGGGCCTGGCAGCTCCCTCCCCTGCTCACATGTCCCAAGCGCAGCCAGGTGTGCATGGAGCCAAACCCCGGGGCTCCTTTAGAAGGACCAGTTTTCAAAGACACTTGCTTTACATGGGTGTTTCTTTTCCTTTGTCTCTTGAATAAAATGACTTTAATCCAAATTCATTAGAGAGCAAAGGAACAGTGTTCCCTTTCACTTCCTAAGCTCCCCTGACGTGGAGCATGCTCCCCACTGTCCTTCAGGGGCTGAGCCTTCGACTGCCTTCCCGGCTAAAGACAGGGGCTGCCCTACCTGGGACCCTGCCCTGCACGCAGCAGCAGCCTCAGACCCGGGCGCCGCGCCTCACGCAGACACTCCTCCATGTCGTGACCACTGCGCGCATCTCTTCCACTGAGTGTCCAGACCAAGGGCTCACCCAGGGGCTAGGAAACCCTTAGGACCCTGCGCACCACGGCAGAGTGTCCTCGAAGCCCTAACACCGTTGCAAAGAGAGGGTTTCTAACTTGAATAAGCTATTTCCCCTCCCAAGTGAGAACCACTGTCAGTAGCTGGTGAACCTGGGCCAAGCTCTGTGTCAACAGCGTCGCCAGGGGTGACCAAGAGCCTTCGACAGGTCGCCATTGAACTGGCAGCTTGAGAAAGAGCAGGAACCATCATGAAAAGGCAGCACAATTTCAACACCCGCTGCTATGGGAGTTAGAGCAAAAAAACCAAAAACACAAATCCTTGTTTTTCATGGAGAGTTTTAAAAAATGTGATTCAGCCCGGCTGGTGTGGCTCAGTGGTTGAGCATTGACCTATGAACCAGGAGGTCAGGTTCAATTCCAGGTCAGGGCACATGCCTGGGTTGTGGGCTCGATCCCCAGTGTGGGGCACGCAGGGGGCGGCCAATCAATGATTCTCTGGTCATTGATGTTTCCATCTCTCTCTCCCACTCCCTTCCTCTCTGAAATCAATAAAAATATATTTTTAAAAATGTGATTCAATAAGCCACTGCCTTTCCACAGACATGAAAAGAGTGATTCTGTATTTCACATTCTGGAGAGTCGGGTGTTATTTTAAAATATTAACCACAAAAACCAAGATGAATCACACACACAGATTTACAGTGTTCATTACAGAACAACTTAGCTCAGATAAAACCGTGTGACAAACGCACCCCAAGTTCAGGATGGCGAGGCCTACAGCCAATTAAAACTAAACGGGGAGAGATTTAGTCTGAAAATGGAAGATAAGGGTTGCAATTACGCTGCCATCTAACCAAGCACACACGGCTCCCCTTCTGGGCGACTTGATGTATTTTTAATTATCATATCAAGCATTTGACTCTAGAAAAAATGAAATTGACCATAAAAACAAGTCTCTCCCCCACAATTCAGAGCAACATCCCTTTCTGCCCACACCCCTCTCCACACAGGCACAGTCCCATTAAAGCCGCATCCTAAATTATGGATAGTCGCTCACCACCTCCTGATCTGTGTTTACCTCATGTTAATTCTCAATTGAACAGGGAAATGTTTTGTTCTGCCTCATTTACATTGTTAATAGCCTTACACTAGCTTATGAGAAAACAGATACAAACGGCCCTTAGCAAGTGGCAGAATAGCTTCCAAGTCTTCCCTGAACCTGCCCAAGAGAAGACCATGTAACTAACCGTAGGCTCCAGGCAACAGAGGCCCAGGCCTGGACCTGTGGGAGGGGCTCCCACACCTCACAGCACACATATGTGTGCACACACGCACCACACATGCACCACACACGCACCACACGCACACCACACACTCACCACACACTCACCACACACACACCGCACACACACAGTCACTGAATCCTGAGAGCACCTCCTGGGCCCTGGTGCTCATTAACGTGGTGGCTCAGAGCCGCCCGCACCCGCACATCCTCTCTGTCTTCCAGCGCCCTGCAGGCCCCGGGAACTACTTCACGCCTTTTGCCCAGATCCTCCCACGGGAGGCAGCTGGGTCTGCATGCCATGAAGGGCTGTGGGTTTGTCCTGCAGACACAGAACCTGGGAGCTGGAGCACATGAGCACTTAGCGGAAGAGAAGAGACAAATTAACTTGTCAGGTCCCTCCTCTCGGCGTAAACGCAATGCGCCGCGCGCATGGACGCTGGAAGGCCCTGCCCAGGGGCACCAGGTGTCGGTGTTCCTCCTCCCCGGGTCTTCTGATGGAAGGATCACAGGATTTGCAACAGATGCAGGTAGCAGCTGAGGAACAGTTTGCTATATTAATCAAGTCACGTCACCCTTAAATTTGTGTGTGTGGAGGAAGCATGATGCCAATATATTTACTGGTAATTGGAAGACTGTTGACTGCTAAAACTGTAAGTGCTTTTTGTTTTTGTAAAAATACTTAAATTACAAAGACATCAAATTAAAATTCAGCTTTCTTTAAAACATTTCCGTAGGAAACTTCTTCAGGGAAGAGAGAACAGATATACTTAGATATACCTATAGCTGTCATTAAGTACAACTTCAAAACCCTTAACTGTCAATATTAATATCCTGGTTGTAAAACTGTACAATCTATAATAATAAAAGTATAATATGCTAATTAGACTGGACATCCTTCCGGATGTCCTTCCAGATGACCTTCTGGACAAAGCTGCAGTGGCGGGGGTGGAGCCCCTTGCACGAATTTCGTGCATCGGGCCTCTAGTAGTTTTATAAGAGGGAACTGGGTAAGGGTACATGGGATCTTTCTTATAACTGTGTGTGAATCCACATTTATCTCAGAATTAAAAATGTAATTAAAAGTTATTTATAACTTGTATTTTTCTTTTAATTTTAATATATGATTATAAATGCTTTTAATTTTTTTTCAGTAACTACATGAAAAATAAGGTTAAATTTTCACTTTTTAACATTTACTCTTGACCCTTGAACAATGAGGGGGTTAGGGGCACCAACCCCTGTGCAGTTGAAAATCCAAGTACAACTTTTGACTCCCCAAAAGTTAGTTATAGTTGTCCCTCGGTCTCCACAGGGGATTGGTTCCAGTAACCCCCCCAGACACCAAAATCCACAGCGGCTCAAGTCCCTTATGTACAACAGTGTAGAACAATGCACACAGTACTTCCATTAATAACTGATGAAAACATACTCAAATGCCATTCTGATGCTACCATCCCCTGATTTAAACATCTTCCGTGGCTTCCAAACCTACAGGACACAAACTCTTAGCTCAGCATTTGAGTCACTGCTGTTCCAGACCCTGGCCCACACCCTTCACTGCTGCCCACACACACACATTCCTCTCTCCAGGTCTTGACTACTTCAGGCTCCTTAATGTGCCTTGCGGTCTATCTCGTGCTCTCTGCATGCTCCCCTGCCCCTCAACACCTTCATAGCTTTCGAGCATCAAAGCAGCTTCATATCTTTCAAGATTCAGCTAAACCCACCTCCTGTGGGAGTTCTTGCCTCTTTCTCCCCTGAAGGGCCCAGATCAGAGAGAGTTCATCACCCTCTCTCGCTGCATCCCTCTCTTTCATGCACATCTATCCTGGACCCAACGCTCAGGTGCTCACAGGTCTTTGCCCCTCTTCGAGTCTGTGAGTGCCTTGCAGATGGAGGCCATGTAACGCTTACATTTGCATTTTCCGTGCTGGGCACGTAGGAGGTGGTCGAGGAAATGTTTGAGGGATGGCTGAAGATCCATCTCCCCTCACTCCTCCGTCCTGCAGGCTTCTGTTCTCCCCTTTCCTTATCCTCTCGCCAATACAATTCATTTCTTATCTCCCAAAGCCCCTTACACTTTGCTCACGGGAATAATGGAGCAAATATATTGTCCTGTGCGGGCTGTGTGCAAGCTTGCCTGAGTTCCTCAAGGAGGCACAGTGGGCAGTTTTGAAGAGCTCAAAACTGATGGATAAACAAATTGTCCCATTGATGTATGACCAAATGAATAAGTGACCTTGAAACACCTTGTAAATTACACAAGGCCGGGTTGTTGTTGTTGTTTTTCTTTTCTCCAGGACATGGTATGGAGAGAACAGACAGATACCGAAAAGCCATTGGACTCACAGGAAGAGCCCTGTGTTGCAGGAGCACAGACATAACCGGTGAGCACGTGGCTGGAATCAGGAGCACCGCTGCTCAGCGTCAGGGTGGGGGTTAGGTCCTGGGACTTGGTCTTTGGGGCTGATGGAAGGAAGGGGGGTGAGACATCACCCATCACTTCCACCTGCTCAGAGCGCACTCCCAGTGTGAGTCCTATTGGTCACGTGCAGGGGAAAAGAGACACAAAGATGTGTCAACATCGCCAAACGGCACATTTCAGTTTCATGCACAGTCCCAGCCTTGAGGAGTTTACAATCTGCTTCCAGTTGTAATCACTCCAAACGTTTGCCTGGCCGGTGGTTTCATGAAACAAGAAAATGCACGGGAAGGAGTGTGAGCTCTAGCTTCAGACGGGATGAGTTCAGGTCCTGACTCGACCCTTTGCTGCTTACAGAGCCTGGCATCTCTGAATCTGTTTCCTGAGCCGCAAAACTCCACTTCCACTTGGGACAGGGACGGGAACCAAGATAACCATGTACCTGGGGAACATAAAGCCTGGCCAATAAATTCTGACTGTCCCCACCAAAGCCACCAATCTCTGGATTACGAACTTCAAAACGCCTTCCAGTGAAATATTTCTCTCATTTAAACTGTATTAGAAGCCGAAGTTATTACACCAGGAGAATACTTAAGAAAAACATGTGTGTTAAGAATGTGAGCTACCCTGCAGGGCTCTCAGTAAATACTTGTTGACTGACAAATGCATGGTCAGCGCAGAAAAGTCACAGAGACAGAAAGAGCTGACAGCCTCAAAACAGCATAAAAACCAGCTGTGGAATCAGCACAGGACAATGGTTACACTTCAATCATTGTCTTACTCTCTAAAAGTAATAGTGAAGGCAACTGGAAATCATTTGAAAGAAAAATCAGATTTTCTTTTATAGCCACAAGTTTATATGAAGGCCTAGATGCACAGTATCCAAAATGCTGGCATCTTACTGGTAACATTGCTCAAAACAAACAAAAGTGGTTCATGTATTCATGACGTTGGTATCACTTCCTGTCATGTGACCCGGGGAGCAGGCGATCCAGCACCCGTGACCGAGGCACCTGCCTGAACTCTCTGAGCATCACTGCCCTATGGCTCACCTGGCGATGCTCCCAGAGCTCCTCGTGTCGGGCATGTGCTGGGCTCGGGGACAAGATGGACGGACGTCATGCCTGTGCTCAAGGCTAAATGATTGCAAGCAGAGAGTGACTGGCTGACCCTGAGGTCTGTACAGGCCATAAAGTAGCACAAAGAAAGATGTGGCCCATTTCACCTGAAGGATTAAGGGGAGATTTCTCAGGGGAAGTAACACCCGAGCTGAACCTTAAAAGATAAGGCACTTGCCTCACCAATAGAAGGTAGGGGCAGTCCCGGAGCCGAACTCCTGGGACAAAGGCCCAGCCACCAAATCGAGGGGTGAAATCAGGGAACTGTGGGTAGTTCCTAAGAACCGGGACACTTATCAGGCACACATAATGTATGCATACATACACATACATGTATAATGTACATACTGCATAATGTAGACATAGCTTACTATCCTCGTGAAATTGGCAGCAAACAATTATTTCCAGTTACTTACACTCCCTATTGCATGAACTCATCGGGTTCACCGAATATTTTTAAATTAAGCACCTGGAGTTTTTACTGGTGATAGGTCATTCAATGGCCCTCGGTCACCCACGCCTGCTCCCATAGGTTCTTGAGTTTCTCTGAGACAGGCCACCCCCAATGATAAAGGCCCGGAGGAGGGATGGAGAGGAAGGCGGCTGAAGGACAGAGACACAGCTTCTCAGCGTGGGCATCTCAGTGGCCCGGCAAAATGACACCACATCCCAGAGACGTAAATATTTTGGAATTGTCAGAGATATGCATCCCACAATATAAAACGAGAAGATCTCCCATCACGATAAGAGACAAAGACCAGACAGAGCAGCGTGCGGAGACCCCCCACAGGCGAGGGCGCTGCGCCTGCAGATGACCCTGTTTGTGTCGCAGACAGAGCCTGTGTGTTGCACAACGGCCTCCCCTGCAGGCATCGCAGGAGGCCTTCAGTGCGTCTGCCGCTGGCCCTGAGATAAGGGGACAAGGCGAGGTCAGCAAACAGTGCAAGGATCCCTTGTGCTGTTAAAAATGGTGCTTTTTGACATCATCCAAATGGCCCTATGGCGGCATTAAAATTGCTATCGACCCAATTTCACATGCCTTCCTGCCCCCAAAGGTTAGGTGACCTTCCCTGAGGTCACATTATCCATCTGGGCTTCTCGTTCCTCTCCTGTAAAACGAAGGCCTGGACCAGATCACCTCCGAAGCCAGGGCCCGCCCGGCAGCTCATCGTTCTGACTGTGCCTGTCGCCCACATCTCGTTATCTCAGGCCTCCGTCTGGACTAACAACGCATGGTCTCGGGCAGCAGACATCTCAGCCCTCGTCCCCGAAGGCTTACGGGTGGGGTCCTGGTCCAAACAGCACAGCTCCGCTGAGATGCCCATGGGCTCGTCTGGCCTTGGCATCTTGGGCAAATGTGTGCTGAATGCAAAGCTACAAGACAATGACTGCTGCCCGCAAGGCGGTGACTTGACAAAGGAGCCTGGCCTCGCCCTGTGGTTTCACTTCCTCCGGAAACCGAGTTGGCGCTGCAGATGGGCCCTGAGAAGGCACACAGGGCTGGGCGGGTGCTGCATGCAGCACGGCTTCCTCTGCTGTGAGGCGCTGGGACACATGCCACAGCCCCTTCAGCTTGCGGGTCTGGCAGCCAGTCCTTCCCCTTGATTCCCTACTTCGGGTGAAATGAGTGTGGAGTGTGCCCTGGAGTTTCGGGGTTCGGTCCAGCCACTGGGTAGGAAAAGAAGAGCCCCCTCCCCAAGGGTCCCAGCCAGAAGGCACCAGGTGTGAGGAGTGCGGCTTCACTGAGCACCCCTCCCAGAGGACCTCAGCAGTGCCCAGGGGGAGCCCACGCCCACCCAGCAACACCCCAGCCCAGTAACACCCCCAGCCCAGCAACACCCCCAGCCCACTGGGCAGTGAGCGCTGTCTGTACATTGTAAGGGCATATAGGACATGTTTGAAAGCATGAGCTCTACAGCCAGAGACCTGGGCTCAAGTTCCACCCCTGCCCCTTCCCACCTCTGTGTCTCCTGCTCTCCATGCCTCAGCTTCCTCGTCCAGAAATGTAGAATCTAATCCTGAGGGGCAGTGTGAGGATTAAAGAAGATGATGGATGTAAAGCAATAAGGTGTGTGGCTCGCACGCAGAGCTGCGCTGAGCCAAGCCTGAACTGAGACAAAAGGAAAAATTAATAGCACAGAGACTGTCTTTATTTAAAACCGTGATATTTTGTGCATCATGACTATTTTTACTTTTTAAAAAGAATTGCTCTAACGTGTGACTTCTCTTGAATTCCGGGGGTTCTAGGCGGCATCCCTAAAATCTTGCGCACTCGCCTAAGAACTCAGGAGATATTGGTTGCCATCATTTTACCTCATCACACAATGACCACACACCACAATGTAGCACTTCATGATCTAATGCCTTGTATTAGCCACGGCTCCAAGACCCAAGTGAGATCATGTCCCGTGACTGCTGAGAGCCCGTAGCACACAGTTTACCACTGTTACTGCTCTCAGCTGTCTCACATGCTTGAAGGTTTGGTCCCATGATCCTCGAGGAGAGGAGGACCCCTGGCATTTATCCTATGCCACCTCCGGCACAAAGTTGTGGGAACAGCATCAAAGACCTGGCAGGGACCTTTGGGTCATCTAACCCCACCTGTTTACCTTACAAATAACTTATCTGATGCCAGGGAGGCTGCATGATGTAGCCGAACCAGTCAGTGAGAATCCTGGGACAAGAATGCGGCCTCCTGGCTCTTTCCCCTCCGGGACTCTTTCATTTTCTCTTATCTCTCCATCCCTTACAGGATCAAGGGCAGACTTCTGCATGTAGGAAAAAGTTTACATGATGTAGATTATTGGTTTCTGAAACACGAGTAATCTTTGCTTAAAGGGGAGGAGGCAATCATTGCCTAGAAAGCTGTGTGTGTTAGCGAGCTGGCTCGGTGTGGCAGGCGGCTACAGACACTGGCTTTGGAGTTAGATGCTCTGACTCGAGTCCTGGCCCCGCCGCTTCCTGGCTGTGTGGCCTTGGGTGACATTAAGCTTCTTAACTTTCCTCAACCAAAACATGAACATGTTAATGGTGCATAGAATTGTGAAAAATTCACAGAACATTTCAAGAATATGGCAGACTTCCTAACACGTAGTAAATGCTCCACAAACATCAGCAATTGGTGCTATTCTAAAAGGAAGCCCCAAGGAAAAATAAATAAAATCAATAAAAGCCCTGAGAGTTAGGTGGGCTATAAGGGCAGATGGACAGTTATATGTACGGTTGTGTGACATACGCACATTTTTATATTATGGTGGGTAAAGATGGGGGATAGGGAGCTAAATGATCAATCAAGCACTTATGGTTTTGCTATATCTAGTCCATGAAGCCTCATAAATAACTCTAATAGCCAATGTATTCTGGGGGAATCTCAGTTCTATATAACCAGCGCGCGCGCACATACACACACACACACACACACACACACCGAGATTGTACAGATTTCTGAAAGCACCAGGCAGGACTGTAAAAGGAGACCCGTTGTAGACTCAAGGGTGCCTAATTATAATTCCGTTTTCAGTTCCATTTCAAGAGAAAACAAACTATATTAGCAAGGATGCCCCATCGATAAGCAGAAGCCCAGACAAATATGAGAAGACGCTCTGAGACTTGGAGTGTCGCCAGCACAAGTCTGGTGCTATGACCAATGCAGAGAGCTGCCCAGGGAATCTGAGTGCACATGATAGGGCACCTCCTGCCACTCTCTCCGGCCACTGGCACAAAGGAAGACTGAGCCTAACCTGACGGCTCCGCAGGAGATGGGAGGGAGAATTCTCGTGAAAAGTGTCCTGCTTGATAGTACTTACAACTTGCGGGGAAGAAACAGACTTTTGGGGATCCCAAATTTCCAAAGACCCCAATATTTTGCATTTTTGCAGCATCTCGCGAACCATGCCAGCTTGTCCGCATGAGCATCTCAGAGTCGCGGCTAAGAGTTCATTGAGGCCACCAGGCTTTCAAGAGCACCTAATAGTCAATGCACTTTGGTAAGAAAAATGAGGGAAAATACAAATAAAACCACAAAAATTGCCAGCCTTTTATCGGAGATCAACCAAAAGGTGGTGGCTGCTCTTCTCCTCAAGGTAACATGTTGGGGGGTCAGGAGAAGCAGGAGCTCCAGGCGTGGGGCTCTCGGCTGTGAAATGGAGATCATGACACCTCACAGCACCCCTGGGGGGAAAACGCTCACAGAGGCCGCATGGCAGGAGCTGGCACATGGCATTTCCTCCCTCCTTCTCAGAACGCCTAGCCAGCAGCTCCGTCAGCCCTCAGGGAAGCTGACCGATGGTCCCTGTGTGTGAAGGACGCTCCTCTGTCCTGGCAGGCTGGTCCCTGAGCTCCCGGCCCCTGAGCACCTGCTGGGCGTCTCAGCCCCGGGACAGCTGCTCTGGCCTGTCGGCCCCACTTCTACAGAGCAGCTTGCGGTCCGTTGGGCTCGGCTAAGTCCTCTGGCAGCAGCTGTGTCCTTGCTCCACTCTTTAAAGAACAGCCCACCCATCGCTCAGAGGGGACAGGCAGACAGAGAAACCGACGGCTTACACAAGTGGCACCGTGTATATTTCTAGAGCAACGTTGGGTCCCCTCGGCTTGATCCAACTATTAGTATGTCCACACTCACTGTCTTTTTCTTTAAGAAAACTCTTAAATTAACTACACCGTGTGGCAGTGTGAGGCCACCCATTCTTCCTGGCATTGTCTGGTCTTGCAGATTGAGGATATTTGGCGAAAGTCCCAAGTTTTTATGTCCTGTTGCCGTAGGTGGTGAATTTTCTGAATGACCTCTAGTCCAAATATTCTGCCTTTTGACCCAAGAAACCATCCAAGTGTCCCAGAAATTGAAAACGTTTTAGTCTGCGTTCTCTCCCAGCCTCGTCTGCCTAAACGCGGCCACGTGTTCTCACCAGCTCATGCATGGGCTTTCTTCAAAAGTGGTCAGGGTGCCCACGGGGCATGTGGGTGCAGTCAGGGACGTTCCTCATGCCTCTCGGCCACCCAGCATCTGAACCCCCTTCCTATGTTTGGGGAGCCCCTCCCTCTGGGGCAGAGCTGGTCTCCCTCTGGGGACCTGGCAATGACAGGTTTGCTTACTCCCCCACCCTTGCAGCTGCAGGGCTGGCCGGGAACTAACGAGGCTGCCAGGCAAAGGCACCTGGTCCAGACTTGAAATTGGAAACGAGAGAGAACACGGAATGCATTCTGGCAGCGGGGACAGCTCCATCCAGCCGACTGACATCCCAGTGGTGACAGCCTCAGGGCAGTTCCCAGCACTGGGTGTGGGTGTGGCAGGGGGGCAGCATCTGTGCTCGGCAGGAGCAGCACTGGGTCGTCGCCAGCACAATTGGCAGAAGGTCAAAGCCAGGCCTTTGACCTTTCTGGAAACCCTCGGAACCAGGCGCACTCCACCTGGAGTCACACAGGTCTCCGGGCTCAGCGCAGTCCCGGGCTCGGTGTAATGCGCTACTGCCCACCTTCCAATTCTTCACATTTTTTGACCGAGAGGCCTCACAGTTTCGTTTTGCACTGGGCCCTGCAAATTGCGTAGCCAGCCCGGCTGTGAGCTCGCTGATATGCTACAGGTCAAGGAGCTCTTAACCTCTGCGAACCACGCAGCCCTTGGGCGGCTGCCGAAACCTTGGGAGCACACAAAGGATGTTTTCAGATGTACAAAATAAAATACACAGAACGCCAATGATATCGAAATACAGTTAAACCGTATTTTAAAAATATACGCTAGCATAATGTGTGCTTTTTTATTAGTGCGTTAAATAAATCCACTGGCAGGTCTAATAACTGCTGTTCCCCGGCAGCACTGCGCATAAACAACATTTTGGAACGCCTGCAACAACTGAAATGTGAGCTGACACGCCTGTGATTTCTTCGGGTAACAGAGTCCCAGTCCCCTGGTTGGTTGCCTACATTAATAACGTAAGGAAATGCTAAATTCAGTGAGGCTTGTTTTTTTTTAAGTGATCCATCCAAAAAATTAAAATTAAAAAGTGATCCATCCAGGACACAGAACCCCTGAATTTTAATTAAATTTTAATTTAACCTTAAAATGTAATGAATTAAAATTTAAGTAAATTCCTTTTCTGCTTCCATCAGCCAAAGCTGTTATCTTGTTGATGACACGGAGCCGCCTATAGGACGCAGGGACCCAAAGTGGCCCAGGCTCCAGGACAGCCCCGGGTACGCCCGAGTTCTCCCCGGAAGGCGAGCCGACACAATAGGCACAGTGGCCCCCGATGAGTCCAAATGTATCCAACCCAGCTCTGCCCTCAGCTGTTAGCGTCTCAGAGGAGAAGGTGTCCGTGGCGACACTCCAGGATGCTGAGTGGAGAGCGTGGGACAAGCCCTGTGTGTGTGGAATAAACCAAGTGACCTAGGTGGCCCAGCAGGTGGAGGTCCCTTCTACCTGGGAGCAGGAACCGTTAATGATGGCTCTACATTCTGAGAAGGGAGATAGGTCACAGCAGGGTGACGCTGGCTCCAGAGCCCACAGTAAACTAACAGTGTCTGAAGGGTCCCCTTTGTTCCCCAAATCCTAATCCATGATGCTCTCTGTTCCCGCCCAGATCACCTCTCAGGTTTTACAGTAGCAGTTTGCTTTTCGCAGATCTCAAAGGAACCATGATCAAAAGGTACTCCCCCCACCCACCCCCCCATGTACTATTTTCTTACCCCCCTTCCACCTCCTTTTGGGAGGGGGGCTCAACAGACCTGCAAGGCAAAAGGAATATCTGTCGTTTAGGCATCCTTGGGCCTGGGTTTGTTTAGCCAAAGTAGAAAACAATCCCTTGCAGATATCTTGAACTTTTCAGAGCTGACTCATGCCCACGATCCCACTGGAATTCTGGGCCTGTGTCATTACCCCTGTTTTCTAGCTGAGGAAACAGGTCAGAGAGGCTGCGACTCCCTCAAGGTCACGGAGGGAAGAAGCACATCCCAGATTTCTTGCCTCCTCGGTCCAGGATCCTTGCCCCCCCGCCCCCCCCCCCCCCCCCGGCCGCGCCCCTCCTCCCAGCAGATCTCTGAAAGGGAAGTGCGTTCATGCAGATCATCTGAAAACAAGACACCCACAGCCCCAGTTCAGGGGAGCAGGTGTCAGCTGAGAGAGGAGAGGCTTAAAACAGAACGCAGGTCACTGGGTTTTGGGGCCCTGAAGAGGCTTTGATGGGAGCCCCCAACGCAGGAGAGAATGCACTTGGCCGGTGACCAGCGCAGAGCCCAACCGGGCCCTGCTCGTAACAACAGCAACAGCAGGAAAAGGGCTTCGTGACCATAAAAATAAACAAACTTGCTATTTTTAGCAGGGCTGCAGCTGGGAGCACCTCATTATTTGGCTTTTAGCTGCAGTATTCTGAGTGAGGAGGGGCCCGGGGGAGGGGTGGGGACCTGGACAACTAAGGAGCCAAATTTTCCATTGCTGACGCGCAGGCCCCACAGCCACTGTCCAGCCGGGAAGCCTCTGGAGCCTGCGGGTCTGGAAAAGCTGGAGCGTGCCAACCAGGAAGCCGGCGAGATTGGGCTCTTGTCTGGCCATATATAGGAGTAGAGACTCTTTACCCACTTGCTCTCAGAGGCACTAAGAGCTGTGGAACTCCGCGGGAGGAGGGAGAGGCTTCTAGGGGGAGACGGCTCTGCTCTGAACTCAGACTCCAGGTGGAACCTGTGTGGTCGGTCGCTCAGGCACTCAGATTCTCCCAGGTTCACCCTGGCTGGGGAATTCTCCCTGAGCTGGCGCGCTCTCTCCCCTAGCCCTGGCCACACCGGGAACCCTAGAGAGATCGGGCCTGATGCTGCGGGTGGGGAGTCCTCGGGCCTGGTTCTTCCCTTCCTTTTGGAGCAGGATTGGACCTTGTGAGAAGGGAGCGCCAGGGCCGCCACCAGGGGCAGGAGGGGCAGGAAGGTCCTCTTATCAAGGTCACGGCGTCTTAGGAACCGTGTCCCCTGCCCTGTGTCTGAAGGGCCTCCTTCGCCGTGTTCCTGCCCCATACCCTGACCCCCTGTCGCCTTTGATTCTGTTATTTTCCCCTCTACCGCCCCTTTTCATACGCGGTCCCTAATATTGTCAGGTCTTTGGGGAGGCGGAATTGCAGACACCGAGGCAGTATGAGGAAGGAGGAACCAGTGCCCGGATGCTCACAGGGGGTAGCTCCCCAGGATGCCCGCCAGGTCCTCCCGCGCTCTAACGGGGCCTCTGTCAACAGCTACTGAGCCTCTCACCCACCGTCCCTGCCCACACAGAGCTGCAGCCCAGTGTGGGAGCAAATGAACAGGCTCTAGGACACGTGAGAGTCCCGTGGGAATACGGAGGCCTGGCTCCACCTTTGCCTTGGGGGGGTCCAAGAGAGCCTTTTGGAGGAGATGGTGGCTGACTGGGACCGGGCAGGTAGAGATTGGATTGGGTGCTCCCCATGTAAGGCTGGCTCACAGATAACATGACAAGAGAACACAGCAGAGCTAAACTACATAAGCACTCAACCCAGAACCTCGAAGATGGATGATTTCTACCTCCCAATAGCATTTACCATGTCACCCAATAACATGTACTGAACAAACCAACTGCTGTCGAATTGTAAGCGAAGACACAGGATCATAATCTACTGGAATGCGACTGTCCTGCTAACAACACAAGCCCTAGGATCTCGGGGTTGGAAAGGATCATGAGGGCTACACAGCCTCTCACCAGGTAGAGCAACCCTCCACAGGGTCCCTGAATTGCTCCCGTGATGGTGACCCAGAGCTCTCCACCGATCAGGCAGGCAGTTAGTTAGTTAGTTAGTTAGTTCGCTAGCCAGCTAGTTTTAAAGGCAGGAGCTGGAGGAGATAGTGACCTCCAAGCAGGCTGGAATTTCTGACTCCAGACTCCCAGTCTCTCCATACTCAAATAAATCCTGCAAAAGTCCACCCGATTAACTTTCCCCAAGAGGAGTCAGTCCATTGTTCAACCTGCAGGGACCCCAACCACTGACATACGAAATATTCTCATCTCCGACTAAGGGACTAGCGTGGCCCATATCAAAATGCAGCTCTGGCCCCCTTCAGTCACCAGGTGATGGGTGGTATTTTGCTTTTCTCCTGCATATTTTTTAGTCTTTCCCTAGTTTTCTAGGAGAGAGAGAGAGAAAAATCATCAAGTAATTAATGTTATTTACAAAAATGGTCCTACCATGTGTATTCCCTCTTCACCCTTTGTTTGTATTCTACCCAACCTAGAATGCGCCTTCCCGCCTCTGCGTCCCTCTGCACCTCCTGATCCCAACCAGCCGGCTGCTTAAGGAAGGTTTCCCTGAGTGTTCCAGTCCTCGCTGTCCCTGAATCCAAATTACAAAATGTAGCCCTTCGTGATAAGCAGTTTTCTTCTAGGCCAGTGGTCGGCAAACTGCGGCTCGAGAGCCACATGCGGCTCTTTGGCCCCTTGAGTGTGGCTCTTCCACAAAATACTGACTTCTGCGCATGGGCCATGGAGTTTCAATCGCACTGTACATGTGCGCCCGTACGTGGTATTTTGCGGAAGAGCCACACTCAAGGGGCCAAAGGGCCACATGTGGCTCACGAGCCCCAGTTTGCCGACCACTGTTCTAGGCTAATCGTTTCATGGGTCAGTTCCCCATTAGGCTGTAAACTCCTCAAGGGCCATACCATAGTGCTTCCAGCACAATGCAGAGGCCATTGTAGATTCTCTATAAATATCTGTGCAGTTGGTTGGAGCACAGTTTGACTGTGGTTTCCTATGTCATCTGATCCTATGCTCTCAGGCCGGCGTGCCCACATCCCTGGAGGTGTAGGGAAAAGTGTGTCAAGTGCGTACGAAGCCACAGGTGTGAAATGATGCCTCCCTAGAGCAGCAATTCCCTGCCCTTTAGGGTTACTTGCTTTCCCAGGTACAGGAATTCCCTCCCAGACGGATACCCGGACGCTTCTTGGGTCCCTCACTTTAGACTTTGCTTCTGGACTCTTCCAGGTGGCCAGCAGGTCTGTCCCCTCCAAGAGCTGCTCCATTGTAGGACGGAGAGACCGAGGGGTGGGAGCCAGAGCACCTGGGCTCCGGTCCAGTTATGCAACTGCTGTGGGCATCCAGCCTGTCTCCCCCCTCCCCCTCCCTGCAAAGGTCGGGTAAAGGTAACTGACACGTGGGAAATGTCTCCGTACCCGGAAACGACAGGTGAGCTCCAGGTGTTACTACTGTTGCCCTTATCAGCCCAGGATCAGGCCATTCGATGGGGCCCCAGGGACACCGGCTGCTTCCCAGACCCGCCGGCTGAGTAAGGCGGAGCTCTGAGCAGCAGTGGAGTCTGGGTTCAGAAAGTTCTGGAAACCTGATCTAGTGTGAGCTCCCCCAAACCAGACTCTCACCCCATGTGTCGCATGTGCTGAGAACATAGATATGCTAAGTGAAGGCATTTCTAACAGGTTGTTGGACTCTCTGCCTTCCATGGAGCAGGTCTCTGACGCATTTGAAAATTTCCGAGATCTCAGTCTCCCCGTTTACAAGATTGGTCCAGCAGCAGCTCGAGTGCGTTAGGACGTAAAGGCAGCGTGGCGCTACGTGCACAAGCTGCTTAGCCAGCCCGGCCACACAGATAGCGGCCAGTGGAGGTGAAGACAGAGGGAGAGTGTGAGTGGATGCCCGCAACTCGGGGTGAAGGCTGCCCCTTGGTTGGCGTTGTTGTCAGCCTCCGTTACCTGCTGCAGACCAGCCAGCCCACGGAGAGGAAGCTTATTTGCAGGGCGTGGATGCTCTGAGTCACTGAACTAGTTAAGGAAGCCGATTGCCAAGGCACAGCCACTTTGCGGGCCCTCCAGGCAAGAGGAATGAACAGTTTCAGACTTCACAACACTGCCTCCGGAATGATGGCGCGGCGGGCAAGCAGGGGTTCCCAGGCGTCGCTCCGACAAAGTGACAGCAAGGTGCGTCTGGAGGTGCTGGATGAAGCTCACACGGGGCTCGCTCCATCACTCAGTACTAGCAAGTAACCATCCCCACGCGAACAGCGGAAGGCAAGGCGGACCACGGACAGGCCAAACGAGGCCTCTGCGGGGCCCCTTCCGCACCAGACCCCTGTGGACAGTGGGCCCCGAGGCCTCTGTTTACACTCCAACAGGGCCGCTGCGAAGGCGCCCACAGCGGCCACAGCGGGGCTGGCCCGGCCCGTTTGCAGGGCCAGTGACAGGGATGTAAAACTAGCTTCCGGGACCCAACTCTGGGGAGCTGTGCGCCAGAAACAGAAAATGAAATCTGAGCCCCTTCGTGCCCAAGGGTCTAAGCCAGTGGTTCTCAACCTTCCTAATGCCGTGACCCTTTAATACAGTTCCTCATATTGTGGTGACCCCCAATTTCATTGTTACAAATTGAACATAATTAAAGCATAGTGATCAATCACAAAAACAACATGTAATTATCTATGTGTCTTCCGATGGTCTTAGGCGAGCCCTGTGAAAGGGTCGTTCGACCCCCAAAGGGGTCTCGACCCACAGGTTGAGAACCGCTGGTCTAAGCAGAAGGTCTACCAAGCCAGCACCAACTCACACGCCAGCCCCGCTCCTGGAAGGGGTGCTCCATAGAGAGAGCCTGCAGGAGCGCCCAAGAACACACGAAGCACATGAGCAGAGGGATGGGGGGGTGGGGAGGGGGTGCAGCAGACACACGTGGAGTATTAGAGGAGACATCCCAGGGTCCCAAACTCCCCCATGGCCAAGGTTCGGAGCTCCAGCCTGAACTCCCATGCTCCTCGGCACCGGCACGCAGCACTGAGGGCTTTCACATGTCGCCCTAAAAACCCATCGTCATGGAGCTTTTCAGAGGAGCTTTCATAATTACAGCACTGATGTCAGAGTTTGACAGTTCAGGAGGGAACATCCGGACTGAAATGGAATTGCGAGAGATAAATAAAATAGCTGGTACAAAAAACAAGCTCTCGGAATCTGTTTAGAAGCCCAAAGCCAAAATGAAAAAGCGATGCATTTTTAAAGGACTGTACGGGGTGGGCTGGAGGGGGGCGGCGGGGTGTCACAGAGGAAATATTTCCTTAGAATGACTGTAATTAAGCTGGAAAATGCACTGTTTTTTAATAAGCCGCTAAAACTGAACACGCATGAGACTCAAACAAAAAGCAGAAAACACTTGGCTAGGGTAAAAAGAACAAGGTTTTGCTGCCTTCCTGAGCAAAGGCCACCGAGACAGTAGCTTCAGGGAGGTAGTGTTGGTGTTGCCAACTGGCTCAAGTTCAAGTCCTATGGCAGCCAGGGCTCTGCTCCACAAAGACCCCACGCACGCACAGGGTCAGGGGCAGCGGGTCCACCCTGAACTCCTGCCCACGTGGTAGACCTCGGCTTCCTGCAGCTCCCCCATAGCTCAGCCATTGACACGTCTGTCCATCCGTGTTGCCAGCTTGAGCCACCTCTGGGAGATAACCCGTCCCATAGATCCGGTGCCTGCTGCGGGTGTAGTATTTCCGCCTGAACTTGCCTCCCTCGTGGTGCTAAGACGCTACTCTATTTCAGGACCCGGTGAACAAGTCTGATCGCATCCGCACCATTGATGGATAGGCTGATCACTTCCTAACAGCCTGTGCCTTGTCCACAGCCCTCCGAGGTCCAGGCGCTCCTCGGAGCATCAGGACTCTCTGTGGCCCACGGGTCGCAGGCAAGAATCACCACCGCTTTCAGGGGAGGGGAGTATGATGTCCTCAGTTTAGTATTTCCCATTCCTGAAGAATGCGGCCATCTGGGGGCAGCACTGTCCTGGGTGCAGACGCGGCCTGTTGGACAGGCCTGCTAAACTCAGGGAGTTTGCAAACCGATGGGAGAGAGTCTGCAGTTGGCCCAGGGTGGATGGATGCTGACCAACAGTGCACGTCGCCTGCGGAAGCAGGGCACGGCCGGGGCAAAGACAAGTGCGGTTGGTCCTGGCCTCCCGGCAGGCTGCCTCCTACACTGGACCCCCCGCTGGCTTTCCCAGCACTCGGGGAGGGAGGCAACACCTCTTGTCACACTGGGGCTCAGCAGGTGCTACCGTTAGCAGCGGGTGGTCACTCCAATTTCCAGCCTCAGAACAAAAATCTGCCTATTTAGCCTTTTTTTTTTTTGTAATTGGATATTAATGCTGTTTTACTGCATTTATAGCCTGCTAACTTCTTGACCACCTGCAAATATCTTTAGTGAAAACATGAAAAATGATAAGGATTAAGCAAAACGCCACAGCCCTGTGGTTGCCTGGGGCCGTTCATGAGCTCATGGGAGTTGGGATTTCACTGCCAAGAGAATGAAAGCGCAGGGGGTGTTCTAACCTGCTTCTTCGGGAGGGATGCGTCATCCACCCAGAGTGAGAGCATCCTGGCTCGACTCCCACTCCCCTTCTCCTGCCAGAAGCGCGTCTCCCTAGCAGTGTCAGACCCTCAACAGGCTGCATGCAGCCTTGGCCATCCGCCGTGGGCCAGTCTGCCGTCCGGCTCACCCATGAGTCACCGTTTCTTTCTCACCCCCGGACATCCCAGGGTTCCTGCCTCATAGGGAGGCCTCTGGTTCTCTTTCTGCCACTGACAGCCATGCCCAAGAAGCCCGAGTTCAAGCCAATTGCCTCGGTTGCTCTCATTTCGTTCCCTCGTTTTCTCTTAAAAAGCAGCCCTAGACAACTGTCCCTTAGGCCTAGTGTAAGGCTCCTGGCCCACTGTCCAGTGTCCTTCCGGACCATGCAAGGAAATGCTCATTCCCCAATCCTTGGGCCAGCACGCAAGGTCTCACTGCCGGCCCCCACATCTGTCCTCCTCAACTGTCTATAGCCGGCCCAGCCGGTGTGGCTCAGTGGTTGAGCGTGGACCTATGAACCAGGAGGTCACGGTCTGATTCCAGGTTGGGGCACCTGCCCAGGTTTTGGGCTCGTTTCCCAGTACGGGGGTGCAGGAGGCAGCCAATCCATGATTCTCTCTCATCATTGATGTTTCTATCGCTCCCCCTTCCTCTGGGAAATCAATAAAAATATATTTTTAAAAATTGGCAGAGTGTAAGACTTTAAGCTCTGGAGGGAGAGGAGCCAAGTGTAGGCTCCCAGTGTGACTACAGGTTGCGCTTTTCCCAGCTTGGGAAACACGTGTGCGGAGGGACACCCTTGGGCTGGGGCCTCCCACTGTCATTCAAGCCGGACCTGCCCATCGGTGCTGGTCCTGCCAGCACCTGTTAGTCCACCTGCTCTGGGACACACCTCTTCCTTCTTCCTGCTCAAATGCAGACTGCGTGCACTCCACCTGGACTTCCCGGAAGAGAATTTCATCCACTCTCCTTGCAGTGGAAAAAAAAAATCTTGTTCCTTAATCATTCTTGGTATTTCTGCCTGGAGGGCTGGGTGTTCCCTGGCCTTTCAACTCAGAGCCATTTGGTTTCTGCGGGTGAACACGGGGTGTCTGCTGTCCCTTCGTGGGAACAGCTGGCTGCACAGTCACCCTAAGGCTGACCTGCCGAGGCCAGAAGACACCGCCTAGCACAGCAGGCGGCGTGCAGATCTGGCTTCGCACCTGGGCAGCATCTCATGTCCGTGTCCTGGAAGATGACGCTGAGGAGGCCCCTCCAGACCAGGGCCTGGCATTACCGCCTCCCCACAGCTCCTGTGGGTGCAGAGCCCCTCTATGCCTGCAGGGATGGCGCCGAGTTTCAGAGGCGCTGCGTGCAGCCCGCTGAGCGGGTCATTTCTGTCTGTCCCGACGAGGCACTGGGCCCCACCCAACTGCCCAGGGCCTCCCTCTCCACACCCCCGCGCCCCTTCCAAGAAGGCGGCTCCGTTCGGCGCACTGGGCCGTTTCCCTGAAACCCAGTTCCCCGGCTGAGGTCTCCTGTGCCTGGGAACTTCCCTGCGGTGAGCGGTGAGCGACTGGGGGCCGCTCCCTGCTGGGTCCTGCAGGAGGCGTGTCCCGGGACAGAGCGGGGCGGACACGGGGCGGGGCGGGCGGGGTGAGAGGGGGGGCGACTGGCGGGAAGACCGAGGGCGCGGCTGGGGCGCGTGCCCAAGTCCGAGGGCACCGTGGTGGTGAGAGGGCCCCGGTGGGACGCCGGCCGAGCCCAGGAGCAGGAGCGCGCGGCTGATCAGGCCGTTCAGGCTGCAACCTCAGGGGCAGGAGGGGGTCGGAGCAAAACCTCAAAAATGTGCGGCGCCGGCCGGCCGGCGGGCGGGGAAGGCAGAGGGCGCCTGGGCCGGCGCAGGTAGGCTGGGCGCCGAGACCCTGCGCTCCGGCCCCCGGGACCGCCCGGACCTGCCCCCACGCCCAGCCGATCCCGGTCCCGGTCCCGGTCCCGGACGGCAGCACCGCGGACCCAGGACGCCGGCAGGCAGCCTTCCGTCGGGACGGAGGTGAGTTTGCGCTCCGGTGGGTGCTGCGCGGGAGCCCGTGCCTGAGCTGCCATCTGTTGGGGGAACCTCAGCTCACTTCTTACTTTAAGGAGACCAGCGCCCAGGGGTGGCATCCAGGGCCGCCTCTCAGCCCCTGCCTCCGGCCCTTCGGGCCGTCAGCTCAGCCCCTCCTGGGGGTCGGGGGGGTCCCCGCGGCCCCGCCGCTGCGGGCTGAGTGCGGGCTGCTTCGTGCGCGGCGGTTGGGTGGGGCGGGCGGGGCCGGCTCTCTGGCTGCCACTGGGCGCGCGTGGGAAGGGACGGGGCATTCCGTTCTCTGCGGAAGAAGTGAGGGCCTGTGACCGCCGAAAAGTTGGGCTTCCGAGTCTCCGAATTCGTCCAGGTGAAGCCCGGTGCTCACCGGCCCAGAAAGTGGCCGAACGAAAACCCGGCCTGGAGCCCGGGGCGGAAGGGGGCCTGCCCGCGCCCCGGCTCCCCTCCCGGCTGTGGCTGGGACCAGATCCCGCCTCACTTTACTCCAGAAGGTCCCTCCGCCCCCCCAGGAAGGCAGCCGGGGACACGATACGCCCTGGTTTCCAGCGTTTCGCGGAGCTTCAGGGACCACGTTATGTAATAAGAGAGTTAAGTAAGCTGCAGCTCTCGGCGCCTGGGAATGCCGGTCCTGCCAACCGAAAGGGAAAGCACAACCCAGCAGGGCTGCCCCTCGATCCTTTGACGGGGACAGGGAGGGACAGTGCACTTGAGCATCTCAGAAGCACCTTCCTCCCAACGCCGCTGCGCTAGGTTCAGAGGAACCTGGAGCTAATGGTAAGGGCCCCCTTTTTTTTTCTAACTATATTTTTATTGAATTGAGAGAGGAAGGGACAGGGAGAGCGATGGAAACATCAATGATGAGAGAGAATCATGGATCGGCTGCCTCCTGCATGCCGCACACTGGGGATAGAGCTGGCAACCAGGGCATGTACCCTGACCCAGAATCGAACTGTGACTTCCTGGTCCATCAGTCAACACTCAACCACTGAGCCATGCCGCCCGGCAGGACCCCTCGTTTTGAAGTCCCGTTGGCCAATGAGAGATTCTTGAGTTCTAAGACTTAAAAGAAGCTTTGATACGTCTTGTTCCTACAAATGGTTTGCAAGCACCACCTAAAGGATTCAGCAAGGCCTTGCCAGGAGGTTGATGACGCCTCCCCCAGGCCCAGGGCTGGGAAGTCTGACCCAGTCCTTCGTTTCCTCTCAAACTCTGGTCCCCATCTCCAGCCCAGACTCAGTTTTAGGAGAGAAATGCATTGCCAAACACTTGGTCATATTGAGCCTGTGGAATAAAGAGAGGATGACTTCTGCCCTTTTCCCTGAAGACGAAACCCAGGAGGATAATGAACTCAACAGCTAAGTTACTGCTTTCGTCAAAGAGGGAGGCACATCCATCCCATCCGCTCATTCACTCAACATGGACTGTACCCACTGTGCACCAGGCAGTACGTCAAGTCCCTGGAGTCCCAAAATAATGGGGCAGTTTCTGCTTTTGAGGACCCACAATCTGATCAATAAGACAGATACCAAAACAAATCGCAGTTCATAATTATCCACATCCTAATGGCAGTGGCCCCAGGACACTGAACAATCCCAGGGAGGGAGTGATAAGCTTCCCAGGCGTTATCTGGGGAGTCTGCACTGCAGGAGGGGTGGGTGGGCAGGGTGTTGGGTGTTTGGGCCGAGGGAAGACTATATGCAAAGTCAAGGGCATGCTGGGGGGAATGCAAGTCATGTGGAGTATCTGACGTGCTAAGAATGGCGAGCCCTCTCCCCCGCAGTGGGAAGTCGTTCTGGGTTGTTCAGCAGGGAAAGGCTATGGTCAGATTTGTGTTTGGAGAGACAGCTAATGACCAGGTGGAAGCTGGCTTAGAGAGATGCGATGCAGAGATGTGAAGGACCTCAACGAAGATAATGGCAGTGGACACTGAGGAGAGAGATGGGTTTCAGTGGTGTTTTTAGAAAGGAGAGTCAAAGTACCTGATGCCCAACTGAATGTGGTGACGGAGGAATGAATGGGAGAGAGGATGCTTATCGGGTGGAGCTGGGCGTGGGTGTGTGGTGATGCCTGTGGTGGGCATCATAAGAACTACACGAGGAGTGGGCCTGGGAAGTGGGCTGTGGGAGGAGGAGGCAGTTAACATTTTAGACACATTTAAGTTGGATATTCCAGGAGAGGTCCTGGTGGATGGCAGTGCGCACTCGGGTCGGGAGCTCAGGGAGAGAGGGAGGCTATCCCAGATGTTGTGCGTAAAAGCAGTGCTGGAGGCAGCTGCAGAAGCCTCCGTGAGACCATGTCGGTGCCGAGAGCCTTGGGTGTGTCAGTAATGGCCTACAGACGCTCTTTTCAGGCCGCGTGCCGACTTCCACATGACTCTCTCTAGATTCCCAAGGCTTTCCCCAGATGCCTGCAGGGTGATACCTGAGCTATTGGAGAGAATCCTGGGTTAGCGGCACACAGGTAATTACACGTCGATACCCAGGAATCACTTGCCTGTGTGAGAAATGAATACTCTAGAACAGTGGTTCTCAACCTTGGCTGCACATTAGAATCACCTGGGAATCTTTTTTAAATCCTGATTTCTGGGCCTCCTCCTCCGGAAATTCTGTTTCTTTGTTATGGGGTGAGGCCACAACATTAGTAACAAAGAAACAGAATTTCCGGAGGATAAGGCCCAGAAATCAGGATTTAAAAAAGATTCCCAGGTGATTCAAATGTGCAGCCAAGGTTGAGAACCACTGCCCTATAGGATAGTACTTTAGGTCTGGCTGCCCCTGCCCAGGTCAGGATCTTATGGAAGAAAAGAAACCTTGAACTTGGAACTAGACAGACATGGGTTCAATTCTTGCCTTGACCACTGACTAGCTGCCCTCGAACAAGTCTTTGAATCTCTCAGCATCACTCCCCTTATATTTAAAATGGGGCTGGTGGGTTGTTACTCACCAGGGCAGTGGTTAAAATCAGAATCAAAAAGAAAGTGCATTTACTGTGCCTCACACGTTGTAAGGTTCTAGAAAAAGGTGTGATTGCTCCTCTTGCAGCTGTGAGATGGGACTCTGGAGGTGTGGGATCTGAGCAGCATTGAGGGCCCAGACTTGCGGCTTTTTAACGGCCTGAAATATTTTTAGGCAGCAGTTGCGCCTCCTGTCCTATGAGTAGCACACGTCTATTCTGGCTGCTGCTTTGCACTCCTTGCCTACAGTGGTCAAAGCCCCAAGAAGTGGATGCTTTACCAGCATGTATGCGGGTTGCGCACTGCACAAGGGCTCCTGGGAGCTCAGGGGCTGAAAGCAGCCAGTCTTCCCCGCGGTCGGCCAAGGACCACCCACGTGCGGCCCAGTCCACCCAGGGGGGCTGCTTTTTTCTGATCCTCCCCGCAGTGGCCCTGAACCTGAGCATCGGCTCCTGCCCTGGGTGTGTCTGTGATTTTCCCTCTGTCCCAAGCAGGGAAGCCTGACATATGCCAACCAAGTGAAGCTTGCAAGTTATGCCAACATCGAAACGCTCAAATCAACAGACTTCTGATGGGGCTGGCTGTTGATGCAAAAGAGGAAGTAACCGCACAGGCAAAGACTTCAAATGGAAAAACACGTGAGTGAGGAGCCACCCACCCCCTCACTTCACAGATGAGCAAACCAAGGTTCGGGGAGGCAGAGTGTGTGCCCAGGTCAACAGCCGCTGAAGGGAGGGGCGGGAATCCGAGCTCGGTCTCTTTGCTCAGGAATAGCGGACACTCTGGGGTTTCTGTCACCTGGAGCTTCCGCCCCTCACACACGGGGACACACACAGGCACTGAAATGCTGGCTGAGGTCAAACAAAAAGATTGCTCTTGAAACCGACCCTTCCCCCCGAGACTCCAGGGAAAACTGGGAGATCTTCGAGAATCCCCAAACACCCCGGTAAGAGGGACGGCATTGGGTGTTTGGTGAAACGTGCCATGAAGACTGTACCGAGGCCGGTGGACGGGCCAGCATGACACCTCACACACGGATACACGCGGACCACTCGGTGAGAACGGCTCCAGGCACATCACAGAGAGAGCTCATGAGACTCGCAAGGGCGCAGGAAGAGAAGTGGGCCCACAGGCCCCTTTCCTCTCTGAGCAGCAAAAGGAAAAGCTATGCAAGTTCTTGGAAGGGCGGCCCCCAGGGCCACAGCGCTCTACAGGGCGAATCAGGGGGCTGAGAGCCGGAGCCGGCCTTTGGCGGAGGCTGGGCCAGGGAGGCCGAGCTCCAGAATGAACATCACAGGAACTGAGGTCCCTCTCCCAGGGCGGCTCCCGGGGCCGGGGCAGCGCCCACCCGGATCCCGGCCCCTGGGAAGAAACTCGCTCCACACCTGTAAGCGAGCTGTTCTGTGGAGGTTGTCGCTGAGCAATGAAAAGACAGCCCCCTGGAGCTCTGCCTCCTGGTCAGCACTGGAAGCTGGTTGACAAGCCACTGCAGACCTGCCCCCAGCTTCTTCCTGCGAGGAGGCTCTAGTTGACTTCTATTCTCCGCCAAGACGGCCCTAACTTCCCGCCAGATGGCCCCAAGGAAAGCCCATCAGCAGTTCCTTCTCGCTTCTGGGCGAGTCGTAAAACCGGGTAGAAAAGAGGGAGAACTACCATCGGGACAGGGAGAGCCGCATGTTACTGCGCTGTCAGTCGTGAGAAGGAAAGGGCGGGCTTGCGGCTCTCGAGGGGGGTGGGGGGCAGGGACAGAAGAGGGACGGAGGACTCTAGCAGCTGCGGCATTATGGGAACCGACCGGCAGGCAGTGGACATGCCGTGTCTTCACCTAAATGACACGGGGACCATGGCCACCTTATCAAGAGGTACTGCCCTTCCCACCCAACCTGGGAGCTCCACTAGGGGACAGTGCCAGCTTCCCAGCGCCCCTCTGCTGCCCACGCATGACCGTGACCCCGAGACTCCAGGCGCCACTCATGGGCAGTGGCCTGAAATCACCCAGGAGCTAACACTGTGGTCACAGGGACCTGCCCATAGGGATCGGGAGTAAACAAACTCCACCCGACAAGGGCGAAGCTGGGAGCCAGCCCTGCAGACGTGCCCAATCCATCAAGCCCCCTTCCTGGAAGGGGCTGATGGCCTCCAACCTCCCTGTGTCACCCTGCCGTCCGCGCCTGGACCGGAACCACGCCCGCTGCCCAGGGTCCACAGCCCGCTGAGCAGCAGTGGCCGAGGTGAAACTCTCCAGGTAATGAGATGGGTGACCCTGCCACCCCCTCGGGAAGCCTCCACAGGGAGCAGGAGGCACCTTACACACCTCGCGGCCCAGACTCCACCTGCTCGGAGCGCTCCTGGTTTCAGATTAGAAACTCGGGTCCCGCCCACGGACAGCTGGCCTGAAGCCTGATCTGGTCCCAGGAAAAGGCAGGGTGGGCTCGGGAGACCCACAGGTGCCCCACCACTGTGCCCGTCGGAGCTTTGAGAGAGGACAGAGCTGACGTCTGCTGTGTTTTGGGTGGACAGCCGCATGGACTGCCAGCAGCCACGGAAAGAACACCTCAGGCCCACGCAGACGCCTGGCCTGCCCTGCCCTGCCCTGCCCTGCCTGGACAGGGGAGGGAACCCGTCACAGAGCATGTGCCACGTGGGGAAGAAGGTCCCAGGCTCCTTCCTGACTGACATTTTCCAGGAATAACTGTTTAGTGGTTTTAAAAAAGTTATTCCTTCAATAGGAACATTTAAGCCCCTGAGGTGAGTGGTCATTCAACATTTGCTTTTGGAGTGAATGGATAAATTCACACCAAAAATAAATAAATAAATAAACTATGACATTTTCTATTTCTTAAGCAATTAATAATGGAAACTGGGCCATTCTTTTCCACTTACCAGCTATTAGTTTTCAAGCAACTTTGCATTATATCTTTCCACATGGTTTTTATCTGGGAGAAATTCACATCACATAAAATTAACCATTTTAAAGTGAACAATTCAGTGGCATTTAGTACATTCATGATGTTGTGTAACCACCACCTCGATTGTCGTCACCCCTGTTCCCACTGAGCAGGCACTCCTATCGCTCCCCCTCCCCAGCCCCTGGCAGCCTCCAAGCTGCTTGCTATCTCTGTGGATTTATCTTTTCTGTTATTCTATACAAGTGGAACCACACAATGTCTGACCTTTAGTGCCTGGCTTCTCCATTTAGCGCAATGTTTTCAAGGTTCATCCATGGTCCAGCATCTACTGACGCTTGGTCCTTCTTCGTGACTGAGTAACATCCCATTGCCTGTCTATAGCACAGTTTGCCTATTCCTCTGTTGATAGCCTTTAGGCTGTTTCCACCTTTTGACTATTGTGACTGTGGGTGTGCAAGGACTTGCTTCTGAGTGCTTATTTTCAGTTGCTTTGGGCACATACCTAGGAGTGGAATTGCCGGATCTGATGGTAATTTTTAGTTTAACTTTTTGAGGAACCGCCAGACTCTTTTCCCTTCCCCCACTTTCTTATCAACATACTTATCAATTCACGTTCCTTTCTAGAAGATAATATGCATATTAAGTGGCGTGCTTTTCTGTGCCTAGTCCCTTATTCGTTGCCTTTGATCTTACAAATTAATGAGAGATATTGCCTCTTGTCCTAGAGATAGAGTTATTTGGATGCTTAACAAAGAAAATACTAACTCGGTAGGAAGCAACAGCTAACAGCAGCAACCTTTATGGATATATTTACAACCTATATTGTATATACGTGTGCCGGCCATTGTAGTGACCGCTTCACCTCCTTCCTCTCATTTAACCCTCACGACAGCTCAACCACTGTCCCTATTTTACAGATGAGGAAACCGAGGTCTTTACCAAGAGCTAAGTGTTCTTCCCCTGGCTCCAGTATTATTTTATTTATAAAGCTTCGTGACCCTTGGTAAGATGTGACTCCCCCAGCTGTCCTCTGGTGCCACCGCTCTGTTGTATTCCCAGTGCACAGTTTCTGGTACATAGCAGCTGCTCATTAAACATGTTCATAAACTCGTGCTAGTGCAGATGGAACCTCCAGCCCCTGTCACACAGGCACATGACTCCAATGCCTGGGACCTCAATTTCAACTCATAGACTTTCTCAAAACAGGCGTGGCCCAGGAATCAGGGAAAGGAGATGGTCAGACAGCTAGTGAATTGGGGGGGGCGGGCGGGGAGAGACAGGTTTGACCCAGGCTGTGGGGTGGGAACACAGGGAGCGTGTGCTAAGAATCGGGAAAGCTGTAGAAGAAACAACCCATTCACTGGTCACATCGGCCTCACGGGCTTCCAATTTGCAACCTGTGATAGAGGTTTGCCCCTCTTGGAAAATAATCTCCTATGGTTTCCAGCAACCTGTGCTAAGTGTTAGCAGTATTGCTGCACCGGTAGGCTAACTGAGTATGCGGAGGAGGGGGACGGCGGGGAGTGGGGGGGGGGGGGCAGGGAAAGGAAGAGAAAGAACTAGAACCAACTAGAACCAGCTTGGTTGCCTTTGTGACCCCAGATTTAAAATCAGGATTATCACCAAACTTAAGAACATACAGAGGGATCAAATGTGTTTCAAGTCGGGGAAGAAGGAGGCTGACTACTCCCTATCCACTCGAGGTTTCTTACATAATTGCTTTCATAGCCAAACATATAAAACACCCCATAAGGACCTCATGCCCAGCACGCCATCGGCCACCGGCAGCTCTGTCCCTGGGCCCTGGGAAGGCAGCATGGAGGGGAAAATGGTCCCAGCAGCCCTTCTCCCGGGCCACAAAGGAGGAGCCCTCCAGCCTGTGGCCAGGCTGCTCAGGAGTCCATGGATCAGAGCCGGTGGCTGGAGGGAGCTGTGGAAGTGTCGCCGTGGTAACGGTGGGTGTTTGGAAACCTCCAGATCTGGCACCCGTGATGGACTCCTCGGGGCCAGCTCTGCTTTCTTGAGCAGCCTGGAACCCGTCATCCCCTCCGCCTGCACTGAGTCACCCAACTCGGACCACACCCTCCTGCACCCGGCCCAGATCCCCGCTGGAGTGACAGCTGCCTCCTTGCTGCTCCCATCCCTGTCTGCCTGCGTTTCCCTTGGGATGCTTAACTCGTCCTGCGTTCTCGTCCGTTTCCTGTGCTCATCCATCTCCCTGCAAAAAACACAGTCTGTATCTGTGGTTCACTTAGGAATCCGGCCAGGTAGTGGGCAGGTGCAGCGGGCCCTGGAGAGCCTTAGACAACAGAGAAGGGCCTTGTCCTCGTGCACACTGGGTGCTCAACACTGTGCACCGGACTGTCTGCAGCTGGACTGCAGACGGCAGACGTGCCAGCTCTTGACCCCTTCGGCCTCAATCGTACCAACAACCCAGGCTCAGGGAAGGAAGGAAACGCCAGCAGAGCGTGCCTCCCTCTGGGAAAAACACGGGAGAGCCTTCTGCAGTGATTGAGGCAGCGAGATGCTGAGCGCCCCACACAAGTGGGCTCTACCCAGTCAGCTCAGCAATCGGAAAACACCAAATGGAATGTCAGTTCCTAACGCGGAAATGTCAGGAACACAGCCAGTCGGGGGCTCTCCAACAACACGTCGTAGCCTCGCTTCCAAGTGGCGTCCTGTATGTGTTCGGCACAGAGCCCCGCGGGGCTGAGGCCCCTCCATTTGAGGCCAGCGATCTTGGGGTGTCCGGTCACGCCTCGGTCACCTCTGACCTTGGCACTGACATCCTCACCAGAGAGTCAGAAGCAGCCCGTCACCAAGAGAGGCCGGCAGCATGCGCTGCACTCGGACGCCCAAGACTCTCTGGCACCGGAGCCCAGGCTGTAAGAGTCTCCAACCAGATAATGAGGTGCCACTGGGTGGATTGTCCCTGGGACGGACCGTCTGTCTGACCAAAGCTGCGTGGGAGCCGGGAACCCTGCACGGCACAGTGAAGTGACGCGGGGTGTCTGGGGGAAGAGTTGTCGCGTGGTCCTGCCTGGCTGTGAGACCTGGGCTGTCTCACTTCGGGGAGCCTCGTTTCCTCCTCTGTAGACATGTTCATTCGTTCATTCCCAGATACTTCCCCAGAGCAAACACGGCCCAGGTGGTGGGGATGCCGTGAAGGGAATAGACTGTAAGACGACTGAATAAACAAGGAGCCTAAGGCAGGGTCGGGGCTGTTGTGAGGGGCACAGGGCGGGGCTCTCCCCTCAGTGAGGTCATGGAAGGTTTCCCAAGGGGAACTGTAGTTCAGCTGAGACTCATGTGAAAGGAGGTTCAGATGGGATTGGGGAGCACTGGGGGTTCCAGATAAAGAAGCTTGTGGGGGGCCCCAAACAAGAGAGGACCACAGAGAGGACCCAGGGAGCCTGACAAACGGAAGGCCTGTGGCCTGCAGAGGGGCCAGGCCCCGTGTGCTCGGTCTCCTGTGGGAGCATCCCACTGGGACACCGGAGGCTCGGGTCCCGCCTGCCGCGGGCAGCGCTGCTGTTGTACACTGACATGGAGCACTCTGCTCTTTGGCTTTTCCAGCTGAGAAACCCCTCCCCTGCCCGCAGGACGTGGACCCGGGGAAGGGGTGTTTGCAGAGCCTTTGAAAAATTAACATGAGTTACAAGTGCAGGTCCCTGACGGCACCTTCCCCACTCCCAGATGAACCAGGCAAGCCCACCCGGTGTCAGCCGGAGCCTGGGGAAGCCATTACTTGGGAGTTTTTAATCCCCCTCCCCCCATCCCAGGGGAGCAGGAGATAAATAGCAGTTTCTTTCTGATTGCTTTGGTGATATTTCATTTCAGTTCCTAATCAGATTTTGCCTGAGGGAGAAAGTAGGCTATTAATAAAAGGTTTTTTTAATTGTAATATTTGTGATTAACCCTGCACAGTCCCCGGCTCTGGCCAAGGCGTTCTTTGGTTGACCAGAGAGATCAGGTCTGACACACTGACCCTACTATGTCCCCTGCTCCCCAACTTCTGGGGCCTTCCTGGGGCCCATCCCAGCAAACCTGTGTGCGGCCTTCACAGTCTGTATCTCACCAGCCTTGCCTGAACCACTCACCCCGCTTTGCGCTGCCCACCCCCCCCCTCCCGCTCTTCCCCGGAGGGTTTCTGCCCTGCCACCCAGTCCCACACTCTGCTCTTGGCAGCCCTTCCTATCCATTGCACCCCTATTTCCTCTCCCTCCGAGTGTCAGCCCTCTAGGTGATGACGTTCGCACAGGGTCCAGCACAACCTCCATCTCCTCCACGCCCCTCCCCCCAGAACCCAAGCCAACATTGACCCGTCTCTTTTCTCACGGTGCATGCACTTTGGATTTTCTGATATTCACTTTAGCCTCTAATTGTTGTTATTATTTTTGGAAATGGAAAGGGCATTTTCAGTTTGTAAAGGACTCTATGATGCTATCATCCGGCTCTCACAGCACTGGGCGGTGATGGAGTCGGTGGGTTTATTGTCTTCCCATCTTAGAGATGAGGAAGCTGGGGCCCGGGGGCTCCGGGACTTGCCCGGCACCTGGCAGGAGAGCTCTGAGCTTCACTAAGAAACACTCCTTGGAAGGAACCAGCTCCCACACCTCCTGGTCCTCCCTCTGCACCACATGGGTCACGTAGTAGATTCGTAACTAGCACTTCTTGTCTTAAAATAAAAACCCGTGTGCAACTTCAGGAAAAATAACTCAAATGGCACATTTTATCGATGCCAATAATTGTGATTTGTACTATTAGCTTCTTACATACAAAGAATATGCCTGCAGCATTATTTTTATGTGTGTGGAGGGAGACTCGCACCCACTCCATACAAACCTCCCCACCGCGGAGTCATCGGGGTCATCAGGGTTAACCACAAACAGCGCCGGGCCCCCACGCCTCAGGGCAGGGGATGGAATGTGCTTCTCAGAACTGGCTCAGCAGGGGGACATGCTCCGTGCTCAGCCAGCCCTGGAGAAACCCCCGTCACCGGTCACCGGGTGCCTGGAGGGTCTAGGTTGCCCAGCGCCACTACACAGCCAGGTGAAAGCCGCCAGGCGGGGTGGGGTGCCCATCCATCTGTCCATCTGGACTCACATGGGAGCTAGTTTCCCAAGATCTTCAGGCCGCTTTGCCACCTGCAGAACTGCGTGTGTTTTGCCACGCCCCTGATTCCTGTCTGGAATCACCCATGACGACTCCAAACGCAGCCCAGTTCCTACCGGCCGAGCCCACACTCGCAGGCACGTCCGCTTTCCCAGCGTCCACGGCTGGTTTGCTCTGAAGCTGGTGCATGTGATCAGACCTTCAAGCCACAGCCCTGCCCGTGCCCTTCCATCCAGGCCACACTGCGGTCACTTTCTCGGCTATCTGTCCTGACTTTTTCCCCATTTGGGGATGGAGAAACCGAGGCCCAAGGCAACTGAAGGCCTTTGCCAAGGACACATGTAGCTCACAGGTGAGAATCTGAGCCGGCTTCGGAGACCACAGTCTCTGAGCCTCCCCTGCTCACGGTCATCAGCTCACCTTCTAGCCAAGCCCTCAGCGCCTGTGACCTCCTGCAGGAGCCTGCACACATACAACCAGACCGCGTCAGAGCAGAGCTGGGCTCCCACAGACTCTCCCCCACTCAGGCCCCACAAGGACACCTGTCCCTGCCTGTGACTGGGCCGAGCCGACACCCACCCCCAGGACCTCCCCTGCCTCTGACGGGCCGAGGCAGGGCCACGCGTTCAGACCGGTTGCTCTATCAAAACGTTCCCACCCAATGTCCCAGTTCTTCAAGCCCTGATACTTCGAGGGTTAGTCTGATAAAAAAAAAAAGAATAATAATAATAATAATGTATTCTGGGCTGCTAGTGGGAGATAAAGCTAGAGGCTGGCCCCAAGCCTGCAGGCAGCCAGGCCATGAGGCCGCCCTGCGGGGAGATCAGACAAGGCCTACGTTTCCCTGCCTCATCCCCCTCTTCCCAGGGGTCCAGGAGCTTTCCAGAAAGTCTTCATAAAGCTTTGGGGTCTCTAGGCAAGGATGGAAGAGAGATGGGGGGGCAGGGTGAGGGGTCGAGGCCGAGGAGAGGGTGTGTGCTGTGTACTAGTTTGCATGTGTGTACACGTTAGTATCTGTGGTGCACCCCCCGCCCCCGAAATTTCTTCTGTCCATTCTCCCAAATGGCTTATTTGCACACGTTACAGGGAGAGAGGAAGGCGTTTGGGGGCGAGGGCGGGCAAACCGAGGGGATCAGGGATGGGGTGAAGCCAGTGGCCGTTCCACAATTCTCTGTTCAGGAGCTGGGCAGGGGCAGTTAGGAGAGGTGCACCTAAAGCCGCCCCTGGTGAGACTGAGAAAACGCCGTCTACACCAGGGCTGCTGGCCAGAGCAGGTGCTCGGTCAAGCCTTCAGGGCACTCGCATAGGTGCTCTGCGTTCAGCACAATTACTTGTCACACTGTAAAAGCCTGCACTGGACATGAGGGATGCAGATTTAAACTGGAGCAGACAGGAAGTGAAGCTCATCTCCAGCCACACCAGCTCCTCTGCACAGCCCGTCTGCTTGGGGGGCGTTGGGGGCGGGGCGGGGGGGGGGGGGCAGCCGGCCCAGCGGGTCTGGGGACTCCACACTGTGCCACTGGGCATCGCTGAGCCGTGGCCGGACCAGGATATTTCTGCCCCCTCCCTCTATGGTTTGGCCTTTACATTTTGAGCCTTAATATTACAGCAAGGCAGCTCTGGGCTTTTAATTGTCCTGAACTTCTGTTAACATTCAATGAAGGGAGGAAATGGGAAGGAAAATAAACCCGTATCTGCATTGCTGTTGAGTTGCATAATTGTATATTTTCGCCACCCCATTAGTTTTCAAGTATTCCAGCCTGCCAACCTCTCCCCGGCCACCACCGAGAAGAATGAAGCAGCCATTGGGTTATTGCTGCAAAGTTTGCAGAACTCCGAGTTCCCTTCTGCAATATTAAAGGGAATTATGCAACTTCAAATTGAAGGCCTATTTTTTAATTACCACCTGAGTGGGGGACCCGGAATCACACAAGTGCCCGGTTGTCTTCTTGCTTTTTCAAAAAACACTCTTTACCTCCAAGAGGATATGACGCGTGCAGACCTGGCCCTCAGTTACTGAGCCTCCCCATTTATTTGTGGAGCGGAGAAGGCCCCACCCCTCCCACCCACTTCACTCAGAGATGACCTCAGAGCCTCGGCTCACCGTCTCCAAAAATAAACCCACCGAGGCACCTACCGCACCCACAGACACTGGCTCCACCCTCTTAACCAAGTAGGTCTGAGAAGTAAAAATGAGAGCTGTGTGGCCAAGGTATTTCACTGTAACCATGGCTACGGGTTTTATTAGCCCAAACACCAGGATGTGGTCGGATCAGAAAGACACAGATGGCCAAGGCAGGTGTGAGTGGTGTCACGGCGTGTGCCCACAAATTCTCCAAATTGGAAACGGAGCTGATAATGATGCCGATTCATAAAGGACCAGGGGGAACGGGAGGGGAGGGGAGGGGTCAGGCGGGTGGCGGGCTGCGCCCCTAAGAGCCGCCCTGGGTTCTCCCTTGAGCTTTAATTCAGCTTTTTAATATCATCCTCTACCAGGCACTACTTTGCATTTAGGCAAAATTTCCCTTCCTGGTATCCTTTTCACACATGCGCCTTGTGTGGTCTTTACAACAATCTTGAGAGAAAATATCTGGGCGGGTGAATAGCTTCATAGCTCAGATGAGGGAAAGGCACAGAAAGCCGGACCGACCTGCCCAAGGTCAGGTGCTTGGAGGACAACTGAAGGGAGACGAGAACTGGGTCCTCTGCCTCCTAACTCTTCCTTCCACTGCGCCCCTCTCCACCCTTCTGTGCTGTCCGGGGGGCATTCTGATAGCTATTCGTTCCTCTTGCAAACGCCCCTCCTCATCATTCTTTGTCCCATCAGCCAAAGACGAAGACCAGCGCCAGGCCATCCAACTGGAGGCGACACTGGAAAGTGAGGCTGCCTTTGCCTTTTCCCTGTTTCTCTGTGTCAAGCCCCCTGGGGGGCTGTCCCCCACACAGATGACAGCACCCAGAATAGGTGATGTGGCCCCTACTCCAGCAGGAGTGGACAGTGCAAGGAACGCAAGCTTGAACTGCCTGCAGGGACCAGGCAGCTGACAGCACCGGGTGAAGCGGGCAGGGGGACCAGGGGGTGCGCCGGGGGGAACATAGGCCCTTCGAAAGCTCCAGCCGATCTTGGCCGTGTGGGAGGTTAGCGTGGCCAAATTCCAGGACTAGCTAAAGGTTGAGAACTTCATATGAAATCAGAAGAGGAAAAAAATTAAAACAAAGGTGCCCGTGAGGTGGATATAATCCCCAACCCCCACTGTCATATGTGATATTGTTCTGAACTTCTCTTCTTCCATGTTTGGTCCTATGAAAATGTGAGCTGCTTGAAGGCTCAGGGGTTAGTTAATCAAGAGTATATCCATCAGGTGAAGGCTCTAAACTGCGGGATGGGGGGCAGTGGGTGAACACTCCCTCATCCTGGAAGACAAGGGGGCCTCCTGAGGATGGTGGTTACAGCAGGATCTTGGGACTCAGATAGGACTATAGTCAAACGTCTTCTGAACTTTAGCAGCTGGGTAGCCTCGGCAAAGCACTTAATCTCTGATAGCCTCGGTTTTCCCATCTGTGTAATGGGACTACAGAGGCCCACCTCCTGAGTTGCTGAATGAGGCCACACGTGTGTAACCTGGATTACACACACCGAGTTTCGCTCTTAGTAAGAACGCAGCAAATGGCAGCTATTGGACTCAACAGATCACCCTCTGTTCCTGGGGAAAGTGATAAGACATTTTGCCAACCCTCTGTTTTGAGGCTTTGGCCTCCTGAGGTATCTATGTCAACAGAGGCCAGCCAAAGGAAAACAAGTGAGCATTCTCGCTGAAATGAAGAGGAGAAAGATGATAGTGATGGACAAACAAGGCGCCCCTCAGAAACTGGGTCCTGGAGGTCAGGAGGGCAGAAGAGGGTGGCGCGGCTGGGGATGAATGGAAATAGCAAGAAGGCGGAGCAACAGCCAGTTGTCTGCGCTGATTCCCGGGGAGGTGGCTGACTCACTGTTTACACCAGCTTAGTGAAAAATGGATCAAACTCTGGTCACAACGAAATAGTTTTTTAAATGGATAGAGAGTAGTATAATAACAAAGATAGTGGTATATCATTGTCAAGGCAGTTTTAAGGCACCCACTGTATGAGGTATACTTAAGCTGCATGCTTCACACACATGATTTATTTTATTCTTCCCAACAAGGCATTCATTCCCTTATTCATTTACCCACTCATTCATTCCCTCATTCATTCATTCATTCATTCATTCATTCACCCATCTATCCATTCAACAAATATCTATTACCAACCTACCAGGCACTGTGCTGGGTATTGAGGCTAAAATGATGCAGCACACTGGGTGGCTCAGTTGGTTGGAACATCACCCCGTACACCAAATAGGTTGCGGGTTTGACTCCTAGTCAGGGCACATACCTAGGTTGTGGGTTTGATCCCTGGTTGGGGTGCATACTGAGGCAACCAGTCGATGTGTCTCTCTCTCTTTCTCTCCCTTCTTCTCTCTCTCAAATCAATAAACATATCCTTGGGTAAGGATTTTAAAAACTGATGTAGCACGGTGAATGAAACTAACCCTCTGAGAAATGTGCTAATGTCTATTTACAGGAGAGAAAACTTGAAAAAGTGCTTAAGTGAATGTTTCCCAAACTCCACACTCTGTTAGTGGAGGAGGCCACATTCTTGACCACAAGTTTTCTGTTCAGGAGAAGAAACACCAGAAAACTTCCTTGATCATCTCAGGGACGGAAATATGAGGAAGTTGTTGCCTTGCTAACGGGCTGGAGATAGGAACTGTATTTGATTGAATTTAGCGTAGTTGGGATTCTTAGAGACTCACACGTGACTTCTAGTGTCAAATCCTAAGGGTGCCTGAAAAAGACTAATTATTCGCATGGACCCTGTGGAGACCATGTAATTAGGGATGAGAAGAGAGAAGAGGATGTGAAGAGGCACGGAGATAAAGTGGCTGGAGGCCCTAGCCCAGGGATGGGCAAACTTTTTGACTCGAGGGCCACAGTGGGTTCTTAAACTGGACCGGAGGGCCGGAACAAAAGCATGGATGGAGTGTTTGTGTGAACTAATATAAATTCAAAGTAAACATCATTACATAAAAGGGTATGGTCTTTTTTTTTTTTTTTAGTTTTATTCATTTCAAACGGGCCACATCCAGCCCGCGGGCCGTAGTTTGCCCACGGCTGCCCTAGGCCCTCCCTCACCAGAAGTCAGAGGAAGCCCAGGTTCTTAAATTGTTCTCTCTTTCCCGGGTATCACCTTTGAGTAGAGAGAGGGTGTCTTTTGCCTCCCCTAAACTTCCTAGCACAGTTTAATTAATCCTTGATTGATTGAAAGACTGACTCATTTGAACCTGGAGTGAAATGAATGGAGCATTTTCCTTTTCCTTTCTGCTGAACCCGAGACAGAGCATATAGTAATTAGGAAAGGATCCCTGTTATCAGAAAGTCCCAGCTACAATGAGCCCTTTGTAGGAAGGTAGGCAATTATTTGGGCACTGATAAAGGTGCCCCCACCCCCCCTCACACACACACACACTCCCTGCTGCTCTCAGCGATATGGAATTTTCTCGATCATTATTTCCTCCTGAAAAGAGTTACTTGGCTGGAGGACCTGGCTGGCCTGTGGGCTAAATGGTGAGTAACTGTCATGAGTGTCTAGTCAGAGACGTGGCTGATGGTCGCTGTCCTATGCCCTTCGTTGCCCCTGCTCTTGCCCCAATGACCGGGGTTGACCCATGAACATTTTTTCAAGATCTCTTTTCTTGGAGGCCCTTTAACTGGCATGACTTCATTCGTTCAGACTCTGGGCATCCAAACAGAATGAGCCAGGCCCTGTCATCACCGCACTCACGTTCCAGCACAGGAAGGCAGTCAGTGATGTGTAGCCTACAGTGACAAGACAGGACACGTGAACGAGAAGTTCCTGCCACAAGGGCAGCAAGACAGGCCTGGGGTGTTGATTGGTGTTAATGGGGTAACAGTTGAGGTTATATCTCAGCAGAAATGCATTTGAGCTGAGCTCTGAATGCGAGGAGTGGTCACGCACGCCAAGATCTGAGAGCTAATGTACCAGGGACACACAAGGTCCTGGGGGTGGACAGGCCTGGAGTAGGTGTGTCCAGGGTGCGGGAGGTGAGAAAGGGTAGATGAGATTGGAGAAGGAGGCAGGGCCAGATGATGGGGTACAGCGGGGAATTCAGGTTTCACTCTATGGCGTTGGGAAGCCATGGGGGGATGGGAGTGAGTGGAGGTGCAGGGCGTGGGGAGTGACGCGATCTGGCTGGTGGGGGGAAGGCAGGCTTTAGAGGGACCAGGGGACCAGAGGCTCGTTGGGAGGGTGTCACAGTGATCGGATGAGGGACAGTGACCTGGCCATGGATGGAGAGATGGATGGATTTAGGATGCATGGGTTTTGGAGGTAGAGCCACTGGGTCCAGCCAATGCGGTGGAGTGGGGGTGAAGCAGAAGGGTGTATCACTACTTTCCTGGGGCTGCCCTGACAACGTACCATAAGCTGGGGGGCTTCAGCAACAGAAACATCGTCTCCCGGGTCTGGGGGCTAGAAGTACGAACTCAGTGTTGGTAGGGCAGGTTCCTAGTGAAGCTTGGGACGGAAGATGCGTTCCAGGCCCCTCTCCTGTAAGTGCCACCTTCTCAGGGTCCCTTCCCACTGTCTCCCTCTGTGCACGCCCCTCTCTGTGTCCAAACTCCCTTCTCGGAAGGACACCAGGCACATTACATGATGGGCCCCCTTGGCCCGTGTGGCCTCTTCTTCACCGAGTGCGTCTGCAAACATGCTGTGGCCAAATCAGGCCCCACTGTGAGGTCCTGGGCTCAGGACTTTCCACGCCCTGTACAATGTAAATTGTGGGGGACACAGTTTGACCCATAACGGGGTGGGGGAGGAGGTGGAGAGGGACCAAGGACACGCAGTCAGTCCTCGGCTTAGTCCAAGCCTAGAAAGAATTCCCTCGTCACATAGCGATTAGGCCCCAAGTGTGTGGCAGGCACAGAGCGAGCTGTCAGGCCCCACGGCCAAGTGGATCGCTGCTGGTTAGGAGGTTGCATGAGCATGAGAGAAGCGAGCCCACAAGGAATGTGTGTGTGAGACCCTTGCTCTTTCCTGCTTTTAAAGGAAACAACTTTAATACAATAGATAAAGGCCCTGGTAGGTACTGACTCAGAGCTCAGAAGAGAAGGCAGTCCATCTGGGGGGGTTGGGGACAGGACCTCTGAGCGGGATGAGGGGAGAAGGTGGAAAAGCCTTCCAGGCGACGGAACAGCGTGTGCGAAGCTCACGGCGGGGGAAAGCAGGGGTGTCTGGGAGAACTTAAGAGAAGTAGGGTGATAGGGGTGGTGGGAGATGAGGCTGGGGTGATGGTACCCGATCACGAGAGATCTGTGGTATCATCTGAGCAACGAGGAGCCAAAGGAGGCTGAGAGGACCACGGTCACTGAGGCTTTAGAAAGAGGAGCTGGAGGGAGGATGCCAAAGCCACACCGAGGCTCAGACAGATGAAAGGGGCTCCTGACATCCAAAGACCCTCTCTCTCCTCCCCTCCCAACCCCCATCCCCAGAGCTGCCTGGTGGAAGCAGAGCCCGTGGCGCCTTCAGGGCTCCCGGCTCAGTGCACTCGGCTTGGCGACCTCCTTCCCACCTGGGAGCCTTTGCCCCGCGGTCTCTGCCCTGATGGCCATTCCCTGGGCCCTGTGCCCTCTGGGTCCTTGTCGCCCCTCAGACCTCAGTGCCAAGTCCCCTCCTCGGGGCCACGCCAACCACTTCCTGCGCAGCCCTGAGCACATCTCTGTCACCTACCTTCTCCCTGCAGAAGGTAGTAGCCTTGCTGCATCTGTCATTCAGGGCTATATCCATAGACTCAGAGCTCATGAGGTGCATTCACAGAGACCAAGGCCATTGGGGTGAGGTTGGGGGAGAGAAGACGGGGTCCGACTCTGCCCGGAATGTGGGTTCATGGAGAGAGCGTGAAGAGACCGTCACTCAGGACGCTGCTCTGAGTGATGTCCATGTTTCCATTCTGAAACGGTCTCTTTGAAAACGGATGAGTGATTAGAAAGCATCTCCGTACAGAGACAGACAGCGCCTTCGCTTGAAGGAGGCCTACGTAACCACAGCCAGGACCTGGACCATCCCAAGTTCTAAGCATTGTCAGCTAAGGATCGCGGCACCTCTTCCTCCCTATTTGTTTGGTTATCGCCAGCCTTGGCTCCGAGAGGCGCCACGTCCACGGACTCACTGACTTGTCACAACAACCGGTTACCAACTCCACCTCACGGATGAGCCAACGGAGCCCCACACAGAGGTTAGTTGACCCGCCAGGAGCGACAGCGAGTGAGGAGCAGAGTCAGGACCTGAACCCAGAAATTGCGGTCCCCCCCATGGCATCGGAGCACCTGGCTAACCTCTGTTGGATCAGAGGCGCTAGAGGGGAGTTGCTGAATCATCGCATGATTGTCACAGTCATGACCAGCATGGCGTATTGCTAGTCAGCACAGGCTAACTGCGGGAGCAAAGGCCCCTTCCCTCAGCGGCCGCACCCAACCAAGGTTTGCTTCTCACTCATTCCACTCTTGACTGTGGTCAGCAGGGGGCGCTGTGCTCCACAGTCATTCGGGAGCCCGGAGTCCTCCCCAGGGCCCATTGCCTGTCACCAGCCAATGAGCAAGCCGAGCCAGAATACTAGAACCCGTTCCCTGGGCCAGAGCTCCGTCACCGGCCCGCAGTGATGTATGGGGGCTTGGGAAGCAGTCCAGCCTGCGCCCAGGCAGAGGAAGGTGGGCACAGCCTCCGGGCTCATTTTTAAGGACTTTTGTGGGAAGACCTGGCAGGAGGAGGTGCCAGGAGTCGGAAAACATCGGTTCTGGCCCCGACTCCACCGATCGCCATTGTGTGTCCGGCCAGTCACAGCCCCTTTGGCCCCTGTTCCTCATCAGCAGGGCGGGGACCCAGCGACCTGACGCCCCTGTGCCTCTCCCAGCTCGCCATGCCCACGGGACGCACGTCATTTCATTCTTCTAATAATCACGGTGTTCTAGTCCGTCTACATCGATGAGCTTGTGCTTTTGTTCAAATGGCAACCATAACGATCACAGTGATGGGGAGGGAACTATGACCTACTTCCCGCGCACTCGGCCTCTGTGACACACCACGTGTGCGTACTCCGGGGGGAGAGGCGCCCATGGGTGACGGGCAGCAATTAATTAAATTGGGGAGAGTACAGGCATCGATGTCACCACGCCCAGGGCCGGTTTCAGTTATAAACCTGATCATCCACACGCAGGTTACTTGCTGGGGTGCGACAATTTCTGTACAAAACGGCACTTCCATCAGTTAGAGGGCCCCTGAGCAGCCAGGAGAGCCAGGCGAGAACCATCGAGAAAACACGCCAAAGCAGCAGCCTTAACCAAAAACTGAGGTTCCCCTCGGCCCGGCGATGGCCTGTGTGACACCATTGTCACCACCGGGCTCTTTCAAGGACTGCACCACGGTTTGGGGAGCAGGGGCACGGTGTGGGCAGGCAGGTGGAGACACTTGGGCTGGTTAAGATGTCGTCCACCCCAAGGACAGATGGTGGGGAGACGGCACAGACTGTTTGATGTGATTCCCCACTGAGAGAAAATAAATGCACCAGCCTCGACGACCTGAGCCAGACCCGGGCTGGAAGACGCAAGCAGAACACAGCCAGGGACACCGCCTCATGTCCCTTCTCCCCCCCCCCCCCCCCCCCATCCCCCATCCTCCAGAGAACACCATGTCGGGCCCTCGACCCTCCTGCCTCCCACCCTCCCCTCTCCCGGTGCCATCCCTGGACAATGGTAACCATCTCTCCATCTCGCCCCTTAGGTAAGTGTTCATTACAAACACAGTGGATTAGTCCCCTCCTTGTTCCCTGGCGGCTCTGACAGCCCACAGCCACATGGCGTAGAGGCCCCTTGGTGGGGCCGCCTACCTGCGGGCCTGCGTTGCCACACGGCCACCCCACTCGCTGCTGCAGCTGCTGGGCTCAGCCGCACGGTCCTTTCAGGAGAAGCCAGGGGTCCGATTGTTCGTCTGGAAAAAAGCACAATAAACGCATCGTCACCCTGTGTTTCCGACATTTGGGGACTGAATGGAAACACAGGGCGACGATCCCCACAATCACAACCAAACGACCCAGGTTGGGTGGCACCCACTTTGGTTTGTCCAGGACAGAGGACGCGTCTCAGTGGCAGCGACACTAGGAGACACAACGGGACGGCTTCCCAGAGCGCTGTCCAAGGCCCAAGCCAGGCTCCTTTTGCAGAACAGCCTGCGGACGCTCTGACATTAACTCACACCCCCAAGGACACCTTTGATCATTCAGGGAATGCTCGTCATTGGAGGCTCATAAATGCTAATCAAACACTGCGGATTAGCGAGCCTAGCAAGTAGCCTGGGGGCCTAGAAAAGAGTTCTGAGAGTAAAAAGTATAAAGAACACCTTTTAGTCGCATTTCGCTGGACTGGGTTCCCTCGTGGTAATGAATATTCTCTTTGGCTTTGTGGGGAGCCAACACAAATCAGTACCTTTAGGAATCCAGACGGGAATTACTAACTTAGCTTTAAGCTTGAAGATAAATCTATTTATTCAAAGGCTATTTTAGGTGCCATGGGATGGATGAGTTTGAGACAAAGTTTGGGAGGGGTAGGAGGGCCTGGGACATTGGGATAAGCACATAATTCAAATTCATGCTTCTAGTTTAGCCAGCGAAGCAGCCCAAGTTGGAATTTGCCATATGCACGATCCCTCAGTGAGCGGAATGTACGAGGCTCCATGATAGCAGACCCCAGTATCTTTGTCCCTCATTACCGAATCCCCAACACCTAATGCAATGGGTGGCATATATTAGTCAGTGGTTCTCAACCTTGGCTGCACATTAGAATCACCTGCCTCATCCTCCAGAAATTCTGTTTCTTTGTTATGGGGTGGGGCCACAACATTAGTAACAAAGAAACAGAATTTCTGGAGGATGAGGCCCAGAAATCAGGATTTTAAAAAGATTCCCAGGTGATTCTAATGTGCAGCCAAGGTTGAGAAGCGCTGTATTAGGTGCTCACGAAAGGTCTGTTAAACGCACAGAGAACTCTCTTAAAGCATTTCCCAGAGCTTTTCAGATCCCGTCATCTTTTCCTGAAGGGCAGCTCTGATCACAACATCTGCCTCCCGTTACAAAGCCCCTGAAGTAACACGCACCCTAAGAAGGCCGTGGGGACCCGGCCACAACTCCCAGACCTCCTCTCGCCCACGGGCGCACCAGGAGGCCCCTGCACTCCTGCCCAGGTCTAAGTCCCTGCCCGGAGCCTGTGAGCATCCTTTTCACCCATGCTTCTCCGCCAAGAGCCTACCCACCTACAAGGTCCTCCCCAAGTGGCTCTACCTTCATGAAAACTGTCAACACGTGGAGGTGGGTGTCTAATTTGAACCACAAAAATGCAGTGTGAAGAGCACCTGGTCCCAGGAAAGCTCTCGGGTAAGATCAAAGCAGAGAAAAGTACCCAGGTCTCCCCCACAACAGAGCAGCGAAACCTACTGGCCGGTCCCAGGCTGAGGTCACAGCAAAGCCACGGCCAAGGGAGGAGGCGAGGGGTGTGAGGAGCGAGGCGGTGGGTGGCCAGCAGTGTTCCCAGGCCCCCGAGGGGCTGTGACTTCTCAGAATACTTCCCTTTGTTGCCTGTGGAGTTTGTCTGGGCCACCATGTGCTTTCTATAAAGCTTCACTTGGGCAGGGCCTGGTTTTTGTTGTAAGTCTTTCAAGCGTTTGTAAAGTATCTAACAACAGGAAGTCACTCTCTTTGCCTTTGTCCAAGACAGACCAACATAAACGTTTACGTCAGTCTGGGGAGTAGCCAAGTAGCGTAAGATTCTGAGCATCCCGGGCTACTTGCCAAAAACGGGTTAATTCCACACAAAGGACGAGGAGGCCAGAGCAACACCAGTGAAGGGCTCGCCCTGGGGCATCAGGAGACAAACTTCCCAGAATCAGCCAGGCCAGCACCGCCCCTCACTCACTCCCCCGGATGTGCTCCGTGTCCTGGGCTAGAGGCCTGGGGAATGACCATGCCCACTTGGTGGGGTGGTAATGAAGACTAGACTAAATGACCAGCAGGTATAAAGTGATACATGCCAACTTAGAGTCTCACTGCCTCCCAGGGGCCAGATGGCACAGTGCCAGGAGTCAATTTATATAACGGCGTAAGATGTACCATGGGGGTGTGGGGCCACCGGCCAGCACACCAGGACTGAGGTCATGCAGGCTTGGAAGGACACGGGAGCCCTGGATACATGGGACACGTATAGAGCCTGTGACTGACCCAAGGACACAGACCCCGAGGACAACCCCAGGGCACCATGTGACACATGATGGCCCAGCTGCAGCCCCTGGCCCTGCTCCAGTGCACAAAACAATGAAACAGTGATTCTGGGCCACGTCCCCCTCGCTTCCCCACATTGACAATGCGCCATCCTGTTGCTCACTTAAAAGCTATAATTCACACGAAGGCCATTAAGAAAGTATCAGATGAATAGCAAGCACAAGGTAACATCCTCCTCCTCGGTTCTTTCGCTGGCTCGGCAGCCTTGGGAGTGCTGGACCCACTGTCCAGGGGTCTGGGTGTTTGTCACAACTGCGAGTCCTCAGACATGTCACCTCCCCACTCCAGGCCCCAGGTCCTTCATGTTTAAGTGAGAGGGTTGGCAGGGTCTTCAGCCTGAAAACCAGTGACTCTGATTTTGGGTCCCATCGCTTCTCGGCCTCTGGGCTACGATCAAGTGCGGTCTTCAGTCCTGGGCAATGTCGTGCACCAAGAAGCCTCTTGCATTTCCTTGAATCATGCCTGTCCTCCACGTCTCGCTTGGACACAAGGACCTGAGGATTCCGGAACTGAAGGAGCCTCAAAGACCTTACACCTGAGTGCTGATGGCTAAGATGCATGGGGAGAGCGGGAGAGGGGTAAGGGTGCCGGAGGAAGAGGGGCCAGCCCAGACAAGCAACCAGAAAGACCCAGCTGTGAGCTGAGCTCAGGGCAGCAGTAGGGAGGGGTCCAGGGACCCCATCCCTGTTCCCTAGTACCATCGCTGAGCGGCCGTCAAGACCCCTTTTCCACTGGAAAGAAAGGGAGCAAGCTGGGAAGGATTGTGGGAATCCTCAGCGAGGGCCAGGAAGCAGACAGGGTGATGAGGGAGAGGAAGGACCAGCAGATGGGACCCCAAGCATGGTGAGTCCCGTCAGACACAGGAGTGGGATGCGAGGACAGGGCTGGGGGCTCGGAGCAGGGAAGGGGCAGTAAGAAGGCTGAATGAGGCTGGATGGGACCCACGACCTCGGAGCCTGCGGGTGTCCAAGTCCCCTCCGACAGGCAGCCGGACATCGGCATTGCCTCTTGCGCCTCAGCTCTCGTGTGTGCTGGAAATGGCGAGCTGTGCTCATGGAAGGTCACAGTGTGAGCTGCGGTGGAGGAGAGATTGAGAGCAGCTCTCAGGGGCCCTCAGAACACTGACCGTGCACACGATCCCTTTGTCCCACAATCGCTGAGCATCCCCTGCGTGCCAGGACTGATAGCCTATCGATTTTTACATCCTCCGCCCAATAGCAGCGTGTATGCACGGCGAGAATGAACGACTACCTATTGACTAAATGCGTGCACATGTCTTGTTTATGGAGCCTCAATAGGATTCCAGTGAACTCTGGAAATCTGCAGTTCCTCCCCTTAAGCCTAAAATCGATGGTGTTATTAAAAACAGGAGGGCGTTCCACTGCACGTTTCCTGAGTGGTCTGTTTCTCTCCCTCCAGGTGCTCTCTGTGGCATGCCCAGACCCTCCGCCCGAAGGGGAATCCGTCACGAGTGAGGGAGGCTGTGTCCCCGCGAGCCCAGGACTTGGCGACGAGCTGAGCACCATGGAGAAGTTCGGCTCCTTCTTCAGTGACATCTGGGACACCATCCTGACCAAGCACCAGGAGGGCCTCTTCAACAGCGTCTGCCTGGGCGTGGTGCTGGCGCTGCCGCTGCTGGTGCTCCTCGCCCTGGTCTTCGTCTGCTGCTACTGCTGCTGGAGCCGGCCGGGCAAGGGCCAGCAGCCGGAGCACGGCCCGGGGAAGAAGAAGAAGAAGAGGAGGAAGAAGGGCGAAGAAGACCTCTGGATCTCCGCCCAGCCCAAGCTCCTGCAGATGGAGAAGAGGCCATCGCTGCCGGTCTAGTGGGGCGGGCAGCAGAGGGTCCGCCTTCCAACGACACCCGGGGCCTGGAGCGTCACACGCGTGTCCACAGAGGAACTTCTCAGCCAAGGAGCAAACCTCAGACCGAGTGTCCCCAGGGAGGGCACCCCCAGGGAGCACGGGGACAATGCGTGGGCACTGGCTGGGCAGCTATGTGTCCAATAGCAACGCTCTCTGCTCCAGATTCGGGCGTGCCGCCCGCCTACTTCCGGCACAGTCCATACGCCAAAGCACAGGGAACACGTATCCATAACCACCTGGGCTCACCATGCACACCACACACACGCAGGACAGTATCTGCTCTCGCAAAAACATCTCATAGGAGGGCCTGGCCAGATTCGGGCCCAAGTGCACAATTACACGACCCGGCAAGGTTACAAACTCCATACCTGTTCCGTGTACTACTCAGGTTACAGATGTGTGCTTCCTGCTCCGCTCCCCACAAACCCTCCTGCTGCGAATCCTCATCCTCGGACGTTTCAGCACCTGGCACAGTGCCCTTCGCTGTTGTTGATGCAGACCCTCCAGCTCCTGTGCTCCTGACCCCTCCCCGAGGAGGGCAAGTTGAAAGTGCAATGGATCCGAATTCATCGGAAGCTATGGTCTCGCAAGGTCCTCATTACCACCGGTTGGTGTTGAACGTGGTCCAAGACCCCTCGTTGAGACGCTCCGCCCAGAGCCCCTCTGGAAGGCTCCTTCTCCACATGGGACAGCAGCTCTGGGTGTGGCTCCTAGAGAGCTATGGGGCCCAGGTAACAGACTGCTCGGCCCACTCCACCCGGTGCACCGTCCTGTGCAACGCAGAGGTGGAAGGAGATGCCCCACCTGAGCTGGGCATCCCCCCGGAGCCAGAGGCTTTCAGTGGGGAAGGAATGAAGACATCGCCGGCACAGCCTCGCAGAAGGCACACTGGAAGCGACGGGTGGCGTGCTGAGGGTGGGATGCGGGAGATTCAGACTTGAAGCAACAGCAGGATGAAGCTATTATAGAGGTTTATTAATATTTATCTTGAAGCTCAGGCAAGTGCCTTGCGCACAGTGGGTACTTATAACTGTCTGTGGACGCCGTTGGGTATGTGATGACGTTAAGGGTAAGCTGTAATACCTCGCCGGTTCCCCCAAGTGGCCTTCTGAGTGAGCCCCCCATCGCTGCGAGGGTGGAGGTGGGTATTGAATTCTGCAGAACCAGGGTGGGGTTGGCATGTGGGCCCCGAGGTCCGTGAGGACATATAAACCAGGTCCACGGTGAGCTGAGGAGCATGTCTCCCCACCAGGCTGAAGTTGGGAGGCTGAGGTAATCCACTTGTCTGATGAGTTGGTTGGTATTTGGACTGGATTGTGACCGTGTTGCAATGGTGGGTAATTCCTGAGAGCAGGCTGTGCTGTCCAAATTCATTTGCAACCCTCGGAGGTGGTTCCAAATGGTGTGCAACTGCCATTTAATTAACAGTGTAGCTAAACTATGGTACTTATAGCAGCAGAAATGAAATGCTGGGCAATTGCGCTAAGGGGAAAATGCGCTCAATCTGCACACGTGGGCCACCAGGTTCTCACCTGCCCCCCAGGTGTGCTCCAGGCCTGCGCAGAGCGATGCTGGTTGGTGCCTGCCATGGGTCCCAGGTCTCCTCACAGTTGCATACACTGTGGAACCAGCAATGGTCACCCCCTCCCCCTACGAGGCCCCAAGTCTCCCAGGCACTCAGGCCCTGGCTCCTAAGCCCCTGTGACCAGAGAAGCTACACCCTCTAATTCCCTGTCCCCGTGCCACAGGGAGAGCCTGTCACAGAGCAGCTGACTGTCCCCAGGGCATCACAGGACGGCCAGTCATCTCCCCACAGTCATCTCCCCACGTCTCCCGCTGCCCAGGACGCCGGCCTTCCCCTCTGTGCCTCGCAGTCGCCTGGATGGATGAGTTGGGCAGACGTGGGGGGCAGGGGGGGCTGGCGGCTGAGGCTGGTGTTAGATATGATCCCAGAGAGCAGATCACTGGGAACATGGTTGCCGTGGCAACTGGCTGCTCATTTGAATTAAGAGAGCAGTGTTTGTCACCTCCACGACAAGGCCTCCATCTCCAGGTGCAGGGCCCTGCTGCCTCCTAATCTAGTGCATCTGCTCCAGCTCCGGCCACGAAACACCAGGACACACCTCTCAGCTGCTTCCAAAGCCTCAGACCCAGGACACCCAAGCCCTGAGCGAGGCCTCTCTTTTCCCCACCCAGCCTCCCCCCGACCCTCACTGGGGTACCTACAACAGTGCCAGGGGCATGAAAGGAGCCCAAGGCATCATATCTCTCTCTCTCTCTCTCTCTCTCTTTCTTTCTCTCTTTCTCTCTCTCTCTCTCTCTCTCTCTCTCTCTCTCTCTCTCTCTCTCTCTCTCTCTCTCTCGTCTTCTCCATCCCCTCTTGTCCTGGATCCATCCCTTCCTTCATCTCCATTTTCACTCCTTTCCTTCCCAGCCTCTGTCCCAGAACTGCCTCTGGCAACAGGGGTGCCTCTGAGGGGAGCCTGCCTGGCCCCTCTTGGGGGGTTTAAGCTAATGAAGGACAACAAGGGAGTAAGGAAGGGGCTTCCTCCCCCAGCACAGGCCTGGGGAGCCCCTCGATGTGTACCCAGCTCCAGCCAGCACGGCCCCTGTCAGAGCAGGTCTTCCCCTGCTGCTGCTGCTGCTCTCCAGGGATTCGCTCTCCTGTTTCTTGGGGGGAGGGAAGGCTATGGAGAAAGGGTAGTCGCCCTTTCAAGAATATAAGTGGTCCAAATTGTACAGTGTTTGTCAGTATTTTTTTTCTGAAAAATTCAAACACATCAACAGAAAAACTGATTTAATAAAATACTTTAAAAAATAAAAGCCCCGCCTGGCCTCCTTCCTTGCTGGAGCCAGACAGCTCCTTTCTTGACATTCGATATGACCTCTCCCAGACGTCACTCACTCACAAATGACGGATGGATTGACGGATACAGAGACTCCCTCTGGGCACTGTCCCCACCCCCCTCAGCCCCTGCCCTGCAGAGCAGCTGCCTGGGGGTCCAGGCGTCAGAGGCACCCGGGCAGCACCTAGAGAGGCTCCCTACAGGAGGCTGGGCAATGTCTTCCTCAAGGAAAAAGGGGAAAACAGCACAAACCACACAATAACAGACTCATGAGTCCACTCAGGTCCTGGGAAGGGGAGAAGTCAAAATCCTGGAGAGATACGTGTATGTGCGTATAAATATCCGTCTTTTTCCGAGTTGGCCATAGCTTTGCCTCATATGAAATGCAATGGCTTAGAATTCAGCGGTTCTCAACCTGTGGGTCGCGACCCCTTTGGCCGTCAAACGACCCTTTCACAGGGGTCGCCTAAGACCATCCTGCATATCAGATATTTACATTATAATTCATAACAGTAGCAACATTACAGCTATGAAGTAGCAACGAAAATAATTTTAAGGTTGGGTCACAACATGAGGAACTGTACTTAAAGGTCCAGAAGGTTGAGAACCACTGGCTTAGATGCTCCTGATCCCTCCTTCGGTGATGCTAAGCTGGTCATCAAACCATCTAGCACAGGGCTGTGCACCAGGACCAGGGTCGATGGACTGGTCCCATATCTACACTGTCTGCCATGTGCGTCAGCCACATCCAGCTCTTACAATGAAAGGTAATGGCAGTAAAGGTGCAGGCGCCCAGTTACACCCGCCAGGTTCCAATCAATCAGCGGCCACCTGTGGCCAGTGGCTACCACCCTGGACAGCAGGGTCCAGGAGCTCGTGAGGGTCGGGGTCAACACACTGGCCATCAGCAAGGGCTGAGGAAGGAAGGCCTCTGCCTGCCCCCCACGGCAGGGGAGTGTCTGGAGTTCTGGTGGGTTCCTGCCCCCTGCCCATCCCCACAGATTCCAGGACTTCCCGAGGACTCCCTCCCACACCCTTCCAGCTGCCGACACCTGAGGGGAGGCCATCAGCTCCACCTGCCCAGCCTTGGCCCTGACCTTGGGGTGGATATGGGCTTGGACAATGCCACAACTCTCAACTCACAGGTACCCTCTGTGCTGGCTCCTGGACCTTTGACCCCAGTATTATTACCAAATTCAAAGTCACAGGATTACAAGACTGAAATAGTCACTTCAGCACAGCTTTTGGTCTCTGTCTTAGGTTCAAAGAGATGTTTTCAAATATCTAGGCCATGTCACTCAGGGTGGCCATGTTTATTCCGTGAGCATTTTTGATGTTTTTTACCCTGTGCCAGGCACACCAGACCACCATTGTTGTGTTGGCTGTTGTCATTTTTTTATTTGCCAATCTACGGGGAAAAGGTCAGTGTCCTGACTAGTCAGGTATTGCATATTTTTAAAATTGTTGCAGCACACCACTTGAAAATCACTGCTCTACGTAAATGCTAGTGGTCTCTGAATTACATTTGATAGATACTCAGAAAACAAACAAATGCTATGGTCAGATATGCGACTATCCCGCTGCTTGAGATCCACACACGTGGATCACATTAGCGTCTAACAGGTGCGATAATAGAAACAGGTGTCACTCTGCTGAACTCAGTCTTCCCAAGCAGATTGGACCATGAAACCTCCTCTTTCAGCACACCTGGAGGAGCAAGGGTTCCAAGGAACACTGTTTGGGAAATGCTGCCCTGGCAGGCATCCCCCATGCCTTATCTGTTCCTGTCTTCCATTACTTACAGCTCAATTCCTACATTCCCCAAGGAAATCGGTTCCTAAATGCACAGATTCTCCTTCACCTTTAATAGCCTCTGTTTCTCATGCTGCTCTTTCTCTTTCTTCCATTAGTGAACCATGATAATCCCATTGCTGGCTATTCATGGCCCGGAGACCTTAGGGCTGCCTGGAGAGACACCTCCATCGAGGAAAACCAAACATTTTGAATGAAGTTATGGAGACGGAAGATCCGGGCCCTCCCCACCCGCCTCCCGCCTGCTGTATAACACACAGAGCATCTCGGGATCCCAGCTGATCCCTGCGGCGACCGATGCAGGGTGTAAACCAGGGGTGGTGCCATTTTACAAATGAAGAAACGAGGCCCAGAGGAGGCACACAGCTCCCCAGACCTGGAACGGAGCAGAGTCTCGAACGCCTCCCCCAGGGCCCTGCCCTGTGCTGGTTTGGGCTCCTTCGTGTTCACCTGCAGGCACACCTGGTGCAACAAAGAACTCGAGTCCACAGATGCCTCCTTTAGAGGTTCCACATCAAGCCGCATCTTTCTCGTTAGCTCTGATTAAAGCTAATTGTCTCCACCTACCAACACGGAGAAGCATTTTCATTCCGTTCTGTTACCTTCTCTTATTTAAATCACAACACCCCAAAACCTTTGTTTTCTAGGCCTTGCCTTCTCAGCGCCCTGCGATTTGCTGTAATAAAGAATAAACAGGCTTCTGTGGGCTGGCCTGGGAACCTAACTTCCCCACGTAACACTGGAATCGAAACAGCCCGTTCTCACTGCCCGTAGAAAGTACCCACAGCCAGAAGGACCTTGGGGAGTGGAGTTATTTGCATATTAGGAACTTCTTAAACCCCTTTAGGGGGTGTCCCCCTTGCCTTTCATCAAGCTGAGAGCCCCCAGCCCCTGTCTCACCACCAGCCCAGTAGACCAGGTCCGGGAGGAGTCCAGGCTCACTAGGCAATCTCTCCAAGGTAGTTCCCAGGTACCATTCGTCCAGCAGCCACGCTGCCTCCACAACCACCAAGCACAGGCTGGACCCACAGGCGACTCTCAAGACCACCATGCTATCCAGGAAGGAAGAAAAGTGGGGAGTCCCCAGAACTCACCTTTACAGAGGAGAGGAGGTGGTGGGAGCAGGGCGACACTGCCACCTGCTGGCCGGGCTGGCCACCGAGCGCCTCCTGCTCGGCCGTGGGCCCTGGTCCCGTTGACCCGGGCTCCTTCGGCTCCTCTCCAGCACCCTGGACCGGCTTAAGGGAACGACCTGGACGTTTTTTCATGCAGGACTTCAGCAAACGATTACGTTTCGCCAGGAGCTTTTCATTGTTTACACTTGTTTTCCCTTCTGCCACACTGTACGTCCATTTGCGTTTCTCCCTGTCGGTGGCCTCTCTTCGCACACAACACCTGGTCCTTTTCCTTCCAGGCCTCCTCTTCAATCTTGTCTTTCTCCCGCCCCTTCAGCAGTTTCTGGCTTTAATGATCCTCAAATCCCTGAGAGCTCTCCATGTAAAAGCAGAGCTCTTGTCGTCTGACAAACAAACTCCGGGCCTCCATTCCAGCAGACGCCACTGTCCACACCAGCTCTAAGCTGCCAGGGAAGGACCCTCCCTGCCTTCGCCACCGTGGCCCTCACACCCTCTCATCCTCCCTCCTGAAGAGCTCTGCGGTCTGAGCTCCCCTGTCCCACTCCTCCTGGCACGGGCCTAGTGCACAGCCCCTCCCCTGTCTGTGAACTGCTGCCCTTTCTGCGAACCCCCTCCCTGCCTCCCAGCGCTTTAAATGCGCAGGCGCCAAGGGCCCAGCTGGACCCGGGAACAGCAGCTCCAGCTGATTCTGATGGAGAGCGGGAGCCAGAACCACGCTTCCACGTGGCCCAGACCAGAGTCCCTACCCATCTCTCCCGCTTGGCCCCGCACCAAGCACTCCTCCCCTCACCAGAGACCACCTCCTCCCTCAAACTTACCAGCCTCCACCCTTCTCGTCTTTGTCACCAGACTTCCCTTTCCCGGGTGCCCTGCCTTCTCCTGTCTCCCAGCAAACTCAGGGGCATCCCCACAGACCCTCTCCCATCACTCCCGTGACGCTTTCCCTCCCCCGCTACCCCCCCCACCCCTCAGCATCCAATCCATATCCCTGTCGACTCGCTCTCCCCACCTCACTGCCCACTGTCATGGTGTGTCCCAGGCCTGTCCCCACTGAGCTGTGGGCAGGGGCTGTGTAGTGTCCTACATGAAATAGGCGATGGCTTGGAGACTTCATCAAATGAGTGCGCTGCTTCTGCCTGGGGCCTGGCTGGCAGCCTAGGAAGGCTGTGGTTTTCTTTGGTTTGTCCCCAGTGGCTCTGACCTGACTCTAAGGAAAGAGTGTGACCCTCTGAAGAGGTTTACCCAGAAGCCCATTCCAGCCCCAGAGTGGGAGCTGCCAGAGCTGGTCACGTGAAGGTCAGCAGTGCCTAGAGGAGGGCTGGCACACACTGGGGCTTACTCAGAGTGTGTTGAACAAACAAATGAATGAATGAATGAATGATAGTATGCACTCCATCAGTGCAAGGACCATGTCCAGCTTGCTCGCCTCCTCTGTCCCCCCTGGTATGAAGCAGGCAGACACTTAAATTCTTGAGTCAGAGAACAAGGTGGGGCATTTTTTAATGATCAGCCCCAGCTCTGGAACTGTCTGTCACTCAGCCCACCCACTGTGAGATCTAGCAGTGACTATGGCATTGCTCAATGTGTGTGTGTAGGGGTGAGGGGGGGCTGTTAAAATTTTAAAGGCTGATTTTAAAAAAAAGTTCTAAAAGTACAGGTTAAACCCAGGAGAAGCTGAGGCAATAAAGGACACCCTTGTCCTGGAGGGAGACTACAGCTTTTAGGGGACAGTTGTCCTCCTTCCCCCTCTCTCCTCCTGCTTCCAAATACCATTATTTGCCATCATGCAAGAGACCACAGCCAACCCTATCCCACTAAAGTGCACAGACGGTGCCTTCACTCACACTTGGGTTAAATTTAGAATTCAAGTGCACTTATGTGGGGAAAAGAACAGAAGGCAAATGTTTTAAATCAGGTGGTTTATTAGTATTTTCTTCTTGAAGAGGAATTTGACTTACTTCAATGGTCACTGATTTCCCTACAGAAAAACCTTCCAAAGAGATAGGAAAATGAGCCGAAAGGGTCTGACCTCGTGTCTGTTCCGACAACAAGCCTTGGATGCTGAGCACTTTCTGAAAAACCCCAGGGCTGAGCCACACCGCTGGGCACAACCTTAAAATTTTCCCAGCAGGGTGGGTGGGGAAGGGAGGGAGGCGGGGCCTTGAGCAGGAATCGCAGGAAAGAGACTTGGGGAGCAACCAGTTATCAAGAGGCAAATGGCTTAAAGTTGAAACGAGTGAGAATTTATTCACAACATATGCAGGCCTATGAACGTGATTATGCAAAGGGCTGGGGAGAGGATGCTTGAAACAGCAGAAACTTGGAAGGCGTGGTTCCCACGAGCTGGGCTAGTCAGGGCTCAGCTCAGTGCGACTCCATCTCGTCCCTTTGGCTCCCGTCACTCCTCCTCACCACACCAGCAAGCTTTGGAAAGGGGAAGGTGTACACCCTTTTCCTCAAAACCCAGTGTCACGGGAGGTCACAGCATCAGGCGACCTCAGCCCTGGTCAGGGACACCTCCTTGGTGCTTCTTTCTAGAGAGAAGATTTGTATTAGCGGAGCTTCATATTCACACACCGACTTCCAGAGTTTTCCAGTTGGTAAAGCGCTGGATTCTGTTTTTTTCTGCCCTAATCCTATATATTTGTTACTGAAGAAAGACTAAAAGAAAGACCTTGTCGTTCTCTCCCATACGCACTGGCAACCACGACTGAGCTGGCCTTCAGGCCCCAATGTGGATGGACGAGAATGCAGGTGGCCTGGGGCTTGGTGACAGGCTGTGTCTGCTGGTGACCAGCCATCTCAGGAACCAGGGGCTGACTTCCCTCCAGCTTCCACTAACAGTCACCAGGACCCACCCCACCCCAAGCTTACACAGCCCCAACCCCGGCCGGCCTTGCCTCATGCGATGATTGCTCAGATGGGTCATCAGAACGTTCTAGAATTTTCTCCTAGTGTCCTCTTCTTCCTGCCCAGGACGAGCTCCCCGCTGTAGCCCTGAGGGCGGATCTTCAGCTCCACATAAGGAATGGAGAATTCGTGTCCTTTCCACGGCTCCCAGTTCACCCCCTACATCAAAAATCCAACATCAAGAAGAGGAATGGCGGGGGGTGAGGGTGGGGGTGGGGGGGTCCCTTGCCTGGGAAACCACACCCTCACTGCTCAGGGCCAGAGAGAGCCCTCAGGGAAGTGAGGGTTGAGCTAAGAACCTGCGCCCTCTGCTGGGCAGCTTGGGTTAGACAGGCTGGGAGCCCCCTTGTGGGGTGGGGCGTGGGGGGTGTGAGCCCAGGAGGCACAGGGGCTCAGATAACAGGATCAGCCTGGCCAGCAATGATCACATTGTCTTTGCCTCACTCTTCTCCTTTCCAAAAAAATTAAAGGCAAAAATAAACATATTAATTGGCCTATTGTGTGGAATCATTTTCAATTTAGGCTGTTTAGATATTAGCTCTGGGGTAACGAACAGCCTGCTGAAAGCTAAATTTCATTTTATGTCTTCTGACTGGAGAGCACAATATTTAATTCACTTAATAACCTCGCAACCTGGCCAATAAAGAGCCCAAGTGACCAATTCTGTGTGTTTTAATTTGTGAGGTAAATAATAAACAGGAAATAAACGCCCTGCCGACTGTGAGCAGCACATTAACCAGATGAATGTCCTTTATTAGCAGACACGGGTTTGGTTTGGGGCCCGCTGGCTGCTCATTGCAAACAGCTGGTCTCTGATCACAGGCGTCCCTGGGTCGGGCCACAGCCTGCCACCTTGGTGCTGGGGCCCACCCGCCCCGGCTTCCCGGGGACACCTTTCTTCTTCCCTGTGAAAAATCACCCCGGGATCAGCCCCGCTGCTGCCGGGTCAGGCCAAAGCAATCATGTCACCGGGCTTCAGGTGTGCTAGTTGTTACAGTGCCATTGGCGAGGGGCATGCGGGGGCGGGGCTTCCTGGAGGCCAGGATCCGACTGGGATGGAGGTAGAAAGCCAGGATGCACTCCGAGAGAGTGCATGGAGGGCACGGATTAATGCTGAGAAGGAACAAAGGTGCAATGATCAAGAAGCTGTGAGGAAGCAGGCAGGAGACGCCCATAGCTGGTGAGGAGTCAGGGCGATGTTCACGGGTCACGGAAGCTCGAGACACTGCGGATGGGAAAGTTTCAGAGCCAAGAGGGGACAGTGGCTGCGAGGATGTGCCTCTGCGCACTGAAATGGGGGGGTGCTCAGCACAGAGCTCTGGGCGGACTGGCTGGTTCTGGATGAAATGGGCCCAGGGATGGGTCTGAGCTCAGGCAGAAAGGACTTTGTTTCCTTGGTGATCCAAAGACATGAGAAAAATAACTCTGGTTTACCTGGGAGAACTAGTTGAAGCCCTACCCCCCAATGTGATGGTGTTGGGGGTAAGCAGGGTTAGATGAGACCACGAGGGTGGGTTCCCCCAGATGGAACTGGTGCCCTTGTAAGAAGGGGACGAGAAGCAGAGCTCTCTGCACCGTGCAAAACACAGGACTCTACCAGGACCCGAGCCTGCCTGCACCTTGATCTTGGACTCCCAGCCTTCAGAAGAGAAACAAATGTCTGTTCGAGCCCCGCAGTCTATAGTGTTTGGTGATAGCAGCCCAAGCTGAGTAAGACCATGTCCATGTAGGAACTCATCTAGTGAGATGGAGCAGGACCCACACGTGTGTATTCTGAATGGGCAGCCTGGGCTCTCACCGACCTGCGGAAAGTGTGGGGCACTGGGGAGGGGTGAGCAGGTGGGCAGGCGGGCCCTGACCCCAAGGCCATGGGGAGGGGTGAGCAGGTGAACAGGGAGGGCCTGGCCTCAAGACGGTGGGGAGGGGTGAGCAGGTGGGCAGGGAGGGCCCTGACCCCAAGGCCATGGAGCCTGGAAACAAACTCCTGCCCTGACTGGGAGCCTCAGAAGGAGAAGGCAGACAAACCTTCCTGGAGGGAGTCACTTGGGGAACTGAACGTGGTCAGAGCCAGTCACCTACCTCACTGTGCTTGGTCTCCCCGTATCTGCCATTGGGGTTGGCCAGGTGGCAGTTCTTGTACCACCAGCCGCCATGGTGCGTCAGGGCACAGTTGCTGAGGGCGATGTCGTTGTCTCTGTCAAAAGTTGTAAACTTCCACCCGTTGTGGTAAGAAAGAGCATCCCCTGCAGGGAGAAGATGTGAGAGGTGAGAGGCCACGTTCACCACCTAGGGGTGAAGGACTTAGCAGGAACAAATCTAGCATGAAAACACCAAGGACCCGGTCCATTATGTCACAGGTTCTCTTTCTGGGTCTGCCACTCAAACTCCAGGCCTCCTCCTCCAACAGCCTTCACAGCACGCTCTTTAGAAGCGTCACAGTCCTGTGAAATAGCCACACCCCCAAACAAACTCATGACTCTTCCCATAGCACCTGACCACCCCCTCCCATCCTCCCGGTCTCTGCTCAGCCATCCACCCAGCCCGGAAGCCCCTGAGCCAGGTCCGACAATCCCCTGTACCCTCATCACGCCCTTCCTCCTGCAGGTCACTCAGGCACCCTCCCCACCAGGGCCACCGGGGCCTGCTCTCCTCTCTGGGCCTGATCCACACCGCAGCCTTCCTAGCCCTCCTGAGGCTTAAACACCCATCCTCTCAGGCCTCACATCCTATTTCCTGCCACACAATGTGAATTTCTCCCCCTGGCTTGGCAGACCTGTAACTTGGCTGTTCCCGATGCACAATCTCAGCCCACTGTCCCCACAGGCAGCTTCGATCTGTGGAGCACACGGGTCCAGCCTCGTTCATGCCTCTCTCACCGCTTTCTCCCTGCTCTCCATGGTTAAACCCTAACCAATCCTCGAAGCCCAGCTCAGCGGTCCTGAGGAGTCTCCTCCTCACCCTCCCTCACACCTCCTGCCACACCTGAACTTCTGGAGCTCTCTGAGCACAGCACATAGGTTCATGCTCCATGTCATCGTGTCTGGAAACCTGTAATTACTTTACTCGCCTTTCTCCTATTTCCCCATCACATGTGTGGTCCTTTTATAAGTTTCCTTTTTAATTCAGCTCACAAAAGGCAGTGAGGGCCCATATCAATCCCAAGCTTAAGTAAGTGCTGTTTTTATGATAACATATTATATCTGGTCTCTGAGTTTACCGATAACCTTCACAAACAAGCCTTTGGGGTGGGCTGGGCGCCTCCTGGTCCCACGAGGAAGCAAACTCACAGACGTTAGAGTCCACGGGCTCATCCAGCGGCCACCCCTCCAGCTCGTCTCCTCCATGTCACCGTGTCACCAGACTCCCCCCTCCACCCACCGCATGGAAGCTCTCTGGGTCTCAGGAACTGTTCTTTACAACATAAAACCACCCTAGGATTATGCAGAAAGGTCCTGCTGGCAATAGCTTCACTGAAGCTCACCTACCGTGCTCCATGCTAAGCACTGGGAAATAAGAGCAAAGGCAAAATGCATGTGACTTTTTTAAACATTAAGTCCTAAAACCTGAAATTTTGCACCAGCGGTTGGCCACTTCAGATCACAGTGTGTGTTCAGCCTTCTGCCATTAGGGGTCGCTGAGCAGACCATGTTGAGAAGGCCTGCGGTCTTAAGAGTACACACCGATTTCCTTGCCTCAGCTCAGTCCTTTCTCAGTCCCGGACTCCCCTGGGCCTGGGGAGCCCCTTCCTCCCTCCCAGCTAAGTTCTTCCCTCTCAGACCCGACTCCAGCCCACCAGCCTGCAGAAGCCCCTGCACGCCTCGGCCCCCACGTACCCACCTTCTCCACGCTCCTGGAGCTCTCATCTCCTGACCACTTGTTAGACTCTTTGCCAAAGTTACCTTCTATTCTCACTGACCTATTTCCATGTGAGTCTCAGGGGAGAGGCCATGTCTTATGCAGTCAGTTGATCTGGCTGGTTACACCAAAGTCAAAACATGCAGAAGCAAAAGCAGACCTACTTGTTAGGATTTTAAAAACTAGGAATATAGGCTAAACTATAACATTAAAACAATAACCACGCCTCTCTCTTAAATAAAATAGTCCAATAGCACCATCCCAGGATTCATTTTGTTGTTTTCCTTCACAAATAAACACCGGAGCGCAGCCCAAGGAGGGTGAGCCCCATCTCTGCTGAACGGCTGTCCCTGTGTTGTCACCGCTGCATGTCACTGCGACCTACACGCCTAGTGCTGGCTCCGCACTTTGACCTTTCTGCCTTTAAGTAAGAACACACTCAGGCTGTGCACGGAGGCAGCCCCTCTGAAGCCGAGTGGGAGGTGGGCAGCACCAGGGGGTGGCGGCTCAGAGTGTGATTCCTCAGCGAGGGGGCAGCATCCTGAACTGGGGGTACAAGAGGAAGGTTTTTACTGGCTGGGGGTGCACTGGGGGGTGGGTGTCCACATATAATGTTCTGATCTTACAATGATGAAGGATTGCTTTAAGAACCTTGTGTACCCTGACCCCCTGCTGGGAGCAGGGCCTCATGTGTCCATGAGAACCGTGCACCTTCGCAGGATAAACTTCCCTGATCCGTGGCACACGGCAGCCCAAGGCCTGGACACAGGGCAAGCGGCCTCGTGGTCTGTCAGGAACACTGCACGCACCTGCCGTGCCTCTGTACTTCCCCACCGTGAGCCTGTACCGCTCCTTGCTGGAGGCCACCTGGAAGAAGTCGTACACGGCATAGGCGGACTCGTTGGCGGTCTGCAAGTCCACTCTCACCTCGTACCGGGTGGGGGTGCCAGTGGTGAGGTTGTGCAGCTTGTCGAGTCCTAGAAACAAGGAATTCCAATCACCAAACGTCACCTTAGCCTTCACCTCCTCTGCTAATGGGGCCTCCCCCTGCTTTCTCTTTCAGGTGCTCATTTCCTCCTGCTGTTAGTTCTTTGGTGCAGTCGTGCTATTGAGTGTGGAGGCTGTGTCCTCCGGGAGGGCAGGGTGCAGGCACTCCCGGGGTGAGCCTGCCCCACTGGCTCCATCCCTGAGGCACCAGCGGTTTATATTCATTGTCCTCTTATCTCACAGCTGGTGGAGACCAACCACTCACTGACAGTCTCCTACCCTCCCAGGCACCGAGCATCCAGACTGTGACTTTTTAATTTTTCATCTCCCAGTGGACGCTTCCGGCTCCCTCACTCTCCATGAGCATCTGCTCGAGCACAGAGCAGAAGGAAGAGAGAGCGAGCAGGGCCCCTAGTGGCTGGCAGAACGCGCCGCACTTCTGGGGCCAGGGTGGCCTCCTCACAGTAGCCAGAATCCTCATCGATGGCTATTTTCTAATCCTTTGGTTCTCAAGGGGAATCTCCCCTGCACCACCCAGCCTTCCTGACTCTCAGAGTCCGTACCGAACCAGAACTCCTTGGTGGGGTCCCCGAAGCCCTCCACGTAGGTCCGCCAGCGCTTGAAGAAGTCCAGCTGCCCAGTGTTCCGCCGCTGGAAGACCTGGAAAGGGAGATGGCGTTCCCTCTGATGCACTCAGCAGCCGTGACTGAGAGAGAGGGACAGGAGCGGGGGTGGGGGACCTGGAAAGGGAGCTGGCCCTGAGGACAGACAGAGGCAACGTGGCAGATGTGGTGACAGAGAGGGAGGAAGCCAGAGCGGTTCTTGTGGTTCTGGGAAGTCCCCATGGGGAGAAGACTGGTTGTGCGGGCACCACGGGCCCACAGGGACATGGTAGGTGTGAGCCCTTCTGAGGTCTCCTGCTGGATGAAGAGGCCACAGGCACAGCTGGGTGTGAGCGCAGAGTCCCACAGAGAGACCTAGGCTAGATGGGAAGGTGAGCGTGTCTGAGATGGTGCAGGGGCCCACCATGCCCACCGCACTCCCTCTCCCCAGGCACACGGAGAATTTCTGCTGGCCTCTCCCGCACTCCCTCACACGTAGCTGGAGCCAAAGGACCTTCAGTGGGAGCACAGGAGGGGGGTGGGGTGCTCCATGCTCCCCCATTCATTGCCACGGGGCCCTCTGCCTCGGGGAAGGCCACATGGGACAGGGCAGAGCCACACGTTGGAATCGGCCTGAATCCCTGCGTGGGCAGGACGGGCAAACAATGACACCAGTTAGCTCTGCTGTTCTCTTGCCCCTTCGCTCCAGGCCTTCTTCAGAGATGCCCCATTCCCTCATCCCCTTATTGCTCCTTCATTGATTCACTGACATAGCAATCGTTTACTGAGCATCTGCTAAGTGCTGGCTCCAGGGCAAGTATGTAAGATGCGATGTTACAGATGTGAGTTCACACAGCTAAGTGTTTGGGGACTGATGCCAGGATAAAACACTGATCCCCTCACCCTTCCATTGGAAAGTTTGAGGAACCAGCTCTACTGAGTCTATTCTCCAAAAAGCATTTCTTAACACTCTGAGGCTCATGGTCAGTTTCCTAGCACGGAGATTGTTCCAGTCCCTTCCCCGGGACTATCCCTGCGTCACAGACAGTGGAACCCTAAGGTGGATGTGGCACCGATGTTAGTTCCACAAACATCACATCAAAATACACGCCCAGTAACAAGGTCAGGCTCAAATCCCGCCCTCAGGACAGATGCATTACAAAGGCATTTGGTCCCTTCTGCCAATCAATGAACACAATGCCCAAGTGTGACGGGAGCTTTCCTGCTAATCTCTTTTCCTTGTTAGGAAATGCTCCAGCTTGGCCAGGGAAACTCTGGGCAATGGTTCCGATGCTTTCCGCATCACTATTTAGACGAGACCCAGTGCTCTGCTTGCCAGCTGTGTCCTTGAGCAAGTTAGTTAACCTTGACAAGCCTCACTTCTCTAAACCATTAGACCAAGGTGGCCCATTTGTCATGCTCTTAAATGAGGCTTCAGCAAGGTCAAGAATCATAATAAATTATACAGTATTGCCCGGCTGGCATGGCTCAGTGGTTGAGCATCGATCTATGAACGAGAAGGTCACAGTTTGATTCTGGTCAGGGTACATGCCCGGGTTGAGAGTTTGATCCCCCGTGTGGAGTGATGAATGATTCTCTCTCATCATTGATGTTTCTATCTCTCTCTTCCTCCCTCTCTGAAATCAATAAAAATATATTTAAAAAATAAATCATAAAGTATTGAGGCCAGAGCCTGGCATGTAAGGATATAAGTTATTATATCTCAGTAAGTGTTGGTTTGCATTTTATTACATCAGATTCCCAATGAACTAACCCTCAGGGATCATGTGGATGTCTTGATCAGGAAGCCTTAACTGACTCACTGAGAATCACGTTCCCACTCTAGGTGAACTAGTCTAATGAACTATTCTGGGAAAACAAGGGCCCCTTAGCAAAAACGTCTCAGGGGGGAATCTTTCCTGTCTGGTTGTACACTCCAGCTGTCCGGGTACACTAGGACTTACTTGATGTCCTGAACAACTAAACCGGAGAAAAAATAAATAAAAATCTCACTTAAATGAATGCCTGTGGAAAGAGCCTCACATGTGGCCCTTAAAACTTGCAAGATGGAAAACAAAGATGGAAATATCTGAGCCACGTAAGTGTTCCCCGGGTTCACTGCAGGCTTGCGCTCGGCCTCCATCACCCGGGGGCAAGGCCCTCTGCCCATGCATCAGATTGGGCCCAGCTGCCGGGGCTGGTGAAGAACCTCCGTAGAAGGATTTGAGAGCTCAACTGGAAAGAGCAGTGTACTAAGGTCATCTTTCAGTGACAAATAGACTCTTGAGCCCAAAACTATGGAAACCACCAGTGAGAGGTTTGATGGAGAAGTTTTCAGGTCCCTACGTGTCATCCAGGGTGTGCTGGCTTTGAGGAGGACTCTACAGACTCTCAGGCCACGTGTCACCTTAGGAGTCAGCCAGAACACATAACCTCGGCGGGTGGGCCTGGGGTTAGCGAGAACGCAGAGCCATTTTCTTGGGGTCCTCTGCATGAGCAGGATGTAGGAGGCAAGCTCCTGGATCTGTTTGGTTCTGTTGTGGTTCTTGATTCGGTACAACAGTGCTGGACACATAGTAGGCACTCAAATATCTGTGGAAAATTCATGGGTATTCCCAGGCAGGTACACTGGCAGATCTCTCTCTGAAGGCCACCCAAGACAAATGCCTCCTTCCCTGGCTTTCAAAAAAGGCCCACTAGGCAGTACAAACATCCTGCCAAAGCTGATTATGGGCTCCAGGGCAGGATGCTCAGAGCTACAGTAGTGCTGAGGAAAAGCAGCAGGTGCAGCCTGTGGGTCTGGTCAGGTGGAAGACCTCCTATGATACCTTCTGTTCCCGTATTTGTAAAGATCCATCAGGAATTTGCCCTTCCAATCCAATTACTGCCTTTCAGCCATCGGAGGCAGCTGTGCGGATAATAAGTTTTCTCCGTTGCTGCTTATCAGATGGTATTATTTTATCCATGGCTGCTCAAGTGTCTTTGGTTTCCCAGGCCCCTGAGAGGGCGCATGAATGAATGCGGTTTGAGTGGGATGGGCTCAGCTTTCTGCTTCCCCGAGTGGCGGGTGCACAGCGGGCAAGTGCGTGCTGGTCTGGGGCAGTGAGAGCCTCTCTCTGCTCAGGCGCAGGGAGCAGGGGCTGGGGAGACAGAGGATCAGACCGCAACCCTCCGAGGCAGCGCCTCAGATCCCTGGACCAGGCTGCCGCCATCAGAGATGGGCCATGTGCTTTCAGCAGACAACGGCCCAAGAGAATAAAGCCTCACTCAGACGGGGCACGATCGAAACGTCGCCACATGTTCTTCTCTCAGGCCTTATCCTCTCAAATCAAAGTCCCAACGGCCTTGCTTCTGTACTGAGGAGCCAGGATGAGGAACCCAGACAACAGGCTCCAGGTCAGAGGGCAGAGCCCCCAAAGAGGTCATGTGTTTCAGGTGACCTCACATGACCCCAGGAAGACCAATGATCGAGGAGGAGGCTGGAGTCCTGAAATCCGGTTCCACTTTGTCACTAACTCCTGTGACTTAGCCTGGGCACATCCCTTTGTGGGCCTCACTTTACTTACCTGTAAAATCGGAATAATCATCTCAGTTACTCTAAAGGTTTTGTGTAAGGGTCATACTTGTGTGAGGCTCATACTTGTGTGAGGGTCATGTTTTTTGTTTTTTATAAATATACTAGAGGCCCGGTGCACAAAAATTTGTGCACTCGGGGGGGAAGAGGGGGTCCCTCAGCCCGGCCTGTGCCCTCTCGCAGTCTGGGACCCCTCGGGAGATAATGACCTGCTGGCTTAGGCCTGCTCCTGAGTGGCAGAGGGCAAGCCCAATCCCTAGGTGCAGCCCCTGGTCGGGCTCAGAGCAGGGCTGATTGGGGAGTTGGGGCACCGCCCCCTGTCATGCACAGAGCAGGGCAGATTGGGAGGTTGCGATGCCACCCTCAGTCACGCTCAGGGTAGGGCTGATTGGGGGGTTGGGGCACCGCCCCCTGTCACACTCAAGGCAGGTTCAATGGGGAGGTTGCGGCGCCACCCCCTGTGATGCACAGAGCAGGGCCAATCAGGGGGTTGGGGCGCTGCCCCCTGTCACTCACAGAGCAGGGCCCATCAGGGGGTTGGGGCACTGTCCCCTGTCACTCACAGAGCAGGGCCAATCAGGGGGTTGGGGCACTGCCCCCCCCCCCTCATCACTCACAGAGCAGGGCCAATCAGGGGGTTGGGGCACTGCCCCCCCCCCCCTCATCACGCACAGAGCAGGGCCCATCAGGGGGTTGGGGAGCTCCCCCCTGTCACGCACAGAGCAGGGCCAATCAGGGGGTTGGGGCGCCCCCACTGTCACACTCAGGGCAGGGCCGATGGGGAGGTTATGGCTCTACCCCGTCACACACAGAGCAGGGCCCGTGGGGGGGGGGGGGGTTGGGGCACCACCCCCTGTCACACACAGAGCAGGGCCGATCAGGGGGTTGGGACGCCACACCCTGTCACACACAGAGCCGCAGGGCGATCAGGGGGTTTGGGCGCTGCCCCCTGTCATGCTGATCTGGTGCCAGGAGGCCTCGTGGCTCCGCTGATCCCTGTGCTGGGAGGCATATTACCCTTTTACTATATAGGATAGAGGCCTGGGGGCTGGCTGGTTTGCCCTGAAGGGTGTCCTGGATCAGGGTGGGGGTCCCCACTGGGGTGCCTGGCCAGTCTGGGTGAGGGGCTGAGGACTGCTTTCAGGCTAGGGGTTTTGACTGAAGCTCCCAACCACTCCTTTTTTTCTTTTTTTTTTTTTTATTCTGGGCCAGCTTTAGCTCTGGCTCTAGCTCTGAGGCTTCCGCTGCTGGTTTGTTTGCCGTTCTATAATCGAAACAATGTATAACTTCAGCTCTGAGATCCCAGCCGGCTATATTTGTTAGAATGTTTCAAACTGCCGGCTCAGAGGCCGCCAAGTCAGGCGGGGAACGTTGGAATCTGCAGTCACTGGAGCAAGCAAACCTCACGTTCGCTTCCAGCTGCCTGGCTGCCGGCCGCCATCTTGGCTGACAGTTAATTTGCATAAGGATACGCTGATTAGCCAATCGGAAGGGTAGCGGTCGTACACCAATTACCATTTTTCTCTTTTATTAGTGTAGATTTGTATTAATTTCAGAGAGGAAGGGAGAGGGAGAGGGAGATAGAAACATCAACGATGAGAGAGAATCATTGATTGGCTGCCTCCTGCACGCCCCTTACCGGGATCAAGCCCGCAACCTACGCATGTGCCCCTGACCTGAATCGAACCTGGGACCCTTCAGTCCGCAGGCTGACGCTCTAACCACTGAGCAAAACCAGCTAGGGAATGGGCCATGTTTTGTATGAGGGTTATACTTATGTGAGGCTCACAGTTGTGTGAAGGTCATACTTTGTGAGGGTCATGTTTTGCGTAACTCACGATCCAGCCGCCACCGTCCGTGTCCATGTCGCAGTACACTTGCAGGGGCTGGCTGGCGTCCCCGTGCAGGTAGATGGTGTACAGGCCGCTGGCGACGTTGCTGTTCTGCTGGACTTGACTGCAGTCCGAAGGGTGTGGGAAACGGGCACCAACTAGGAGCCGAGCAGAGGGCAGCATCATTAGAAGGGCAGCGGGCCAGTCCCTATTTTAAGTTAATTCATTTTGCTTGGGAATGATTCATAACCTACTACTTTGCTCCTTCCAACTCTTCACTCACATTTCACTTTTCACTCACTCTGCTCTCATCAAACCCTCCAGATGTACTAGAAACAAGGTCAACTTCACATCTCTTCCTCCCCAACCCAACTGCACCCAAAGTTTCGCTCCTCTCCTTAATCTCTCCGCCAGGGAAGGGGCTTCTCCTGAACCTGTACCCTACCCATTCCCATGCTAGAGAACCCACAGCTCTGTGGCCACCGCTGCTGCGGACATCCCTCCCTCGGACACCCCTCCTGCGGACACCCCTCCCGCGGACACATCTCCTGAGACTCTCCTGGCCTCTCCCAGGCTCGGCCTCTACGATGTCTTGTTCAGAGAGCAGGAGCCCACGGACCTGTGGAAAGGGCGATGGACACACTCCTGCTCCGGCGATCACCCTTGAATGCCACCAAGGAGACAGGGTAGGTGACGCCCTGCTCAAGGCCTTGCAGCTCAAACCTCTGGTCCCCGCGTCCGAGCTGCACCTCCTACCACACAAAGGAGACAGGAAGCGACATTCAGTGTATCACCCCCAGCAGCCTGGGCGTCATCACATTCCCTGGGGCCGATGCCAGCAGCTCTCAGGCAGCAGTGCTTGTCTCTGAGGGCTCAGTGGCAGCCCAGGACCCCAGTGCCTCCCAGCCACTTCTCCTGAATGGCCTCCTGCTGGTGCAGGAACTGGGAGCCAGCATGAGGCAGCAGCAATTGGGGGAGAGGGGTACCCGCCAGTCTCCCGGGACCTCTGCCCTCTGGTCCACACTGGGGCACTCCGTGCCAGGCTGAGAAGTGAGGAGGGGAGGTGAAACCATTCCCCATGTCTGCAAGGCAGGGAGATGGCTGGTTTCTCAATAGGCCTCCTTCTGAACCTGTGTTTCTGCCTCTAGCAGGGCTGTCCTAAGGAGTCACTGAAGCAATAATTACATCAATGTGCCTTTCCTTTTTCCCTCCTCCCCTTTCTTCCTCATCAAGGAGAGAGGACAACAATTTTCCATTGGGACAAATTTTGAAAATGTACTGGCCTTCAGATTCCATATGGGAAGTAGCATCTTTGAAATAAGAGTTAATAATTCATTCAATAAATCTTGACTGAGCAGCTACATATGTGGTAGGCGCTCAACAAAACAGACAAAAAGTCCCTTCCTCATGGAGCTAAGGGGGAAGATAAACAAAAAACATGGGGCCGATGTAGGTCAGCAAACATGCAATGGTCAGCTGGGAGCAGGCACAAGGTAATCCTACAAAATGAGACCCGATGTTCACAGGGACTGTGTCCCACATTGTCCCTTGCACACAGCAGGTGGTCAGTAAGGACCAACTCATTTATCAGCAGGTTGTCATGGGACCAGCAATCAAGCTGACCCCAGTTAGTTGCTTCATATGGGGCTGGCATGGGCACCATGAGAAGAGGCAGGAGCATGCAGTACCTTAGTGGTGCCATCTGGGAACTGGTAGGTCAGAATGTAGCCATTGATCTGAGCCGAGGGGCGTGTCCAGGTCAGTACCCCCCCAGACTGGGTAACAGCAGACGGACGAAAGTTTCTGGGAGGGTCGATGTCTGTGTATCAAAAGTCAGGCAATTATTATCACTAAGGTAATGGAAGTAATTTTTTTTAAATGTATTTTATTTATTTTTTACAGAGAGGAAGGGAGAGGGATAGAGACTTAGAAACATCAATGAGAGAGAAACATCAATCAGCTGCCTCCTGCACACTCCCTATTGGGGATGTGCCCGCAACCAAGGTACATGCCCTTGACCGGAATTGAACCTGGGACCCTTCAGTCAGCAGGCCGACGCTCCATCCACTGAGCCAAACCAGTCAGGGCTGGAAGTAATTTTTGAAGTATTACATTTTCTGCCCACATACCCTCCCATGTCTTTTCCTTCACACAGGCTCTCTTCTTCCTTGCCACCAGCCCGTTATGACCTTTGTTTCCAAAAGCATAGGAAGGACAAGGATTAAGGAACTGGTGCTGGGGTGAGTTACCTCCCAGATGGAGTGACCCTGGGGCCCATTTCCCAGCAGACCCGCAGAGGGTGGTGGGTAGGAGCAATCTAGACCAGAGGCTAGATCAGCCATGGGCAAACTACGGCCCGTGGGCCGGATCCGGCCTGTTTGAAATGAATAAAACAACAAAAAAAAGACCGTACCCTTTTATGTAATGATGTTTACTTTGAATTTATATTAGTTCACACAAACACTCCATCCATGCTTTTGTTCCGGCCCTCCGGTCTAGTTTAAGAACCCACTGTGGCCCTCGAGTCAAAAAGTTTGCCCACCCCTGGGCTAGATTCAGAGCTGGCAGAGCCCCCACGGTGGCGTGGAAACGATAGGCGAGTGCAGACCCGAAAGGGCCCTGCGCACGGAAACCAGGGCATCTCATCAAACAGCTGCAGGGAAGGATGACGGAGTGCAGGGTGCCCCCCAGGATGGGCTCCCCGGCTGGATATCTGGAAACCACACAGCTTTACATCAGCCCTGGGGAAGGAGCATGACCCTAAATTCACTGAGATTCATGTCCAACAAGCAGTGTAGGGCTTATGATGGACATTAAGTTGACAGAGAAATATAAAGTCCTATTTCTTACACATCTAAGTGTGTGTGGCCTTAGATGCCTGCTCTGCACAAAAAGAAGCAGGGATGGAAGGGGTGTTTGTATAAAGGAGAGAGAGAGAGAGAGAGAGAGAGAGAGAGAGAGAGAGAGAGAGAAGAAGGGAAGGAAAGGGAGGCAAGAGAAAAGAGAAAAAGCAGAGCTCTCCCTCTAGTTCCCAGTTACTCTCCCACACAAATGCCAGTGGGAACACAGGGATGTGTGCATGGTGGACCAGAAAAACTAAAGCAAAGTAATTGGTCAAAAGACTATGTTTTCCCAACCAAATAAGATATGAATGGAAATTTCCATTTTGAAAAGTCATTATAGAAGGTGATTTTAATTTCGAAGTTCCCAAAAAAGATGTCTCCAGGCTATTTTATACCCAGTAGCATTTCGGCTGAGAACTGAATTGCAGTATTTTAATAGAAATCAGGCAGCTGTTGTTTTAGGATGTTTTGACAAATGTAGAATTTCTGCAATGTCAGCTTGGTTTGACTTTCTAAAGCGTAACATCTGGTATGGATTTTAGTGTCCTCATCCCACGGAAAGACTGAATTTCCCGCTTTGAAGTCAGGGATGGAATGATTTATTTATTTGTTTTTAATATATGTATTTTTATTTCAGAAAGGAAGGGAGAGGGAGAGATAGAAACATCAATGATGACAGAGAGTCATTACTTGGTGGGCTCCTGCAAGCCCCACACTGGGGATTGAGCCCACAACCCGGGCATGTGCCCTGACCAGGAATCGAACCGTGGCCTTCTAGTTCTTAGGTCAAGGCTCAACCACTGAGCCATGCTGGCCAGGAAAAATCTAGCGATTTAAATATCTTAGACTGGCTCTGCCACCTCTGTGACTGCCCACCATCCGGGTTTTGGACTTGAGGTGTCTGTCTTAGTCACATGTCCATGAAGCAGGAACATGGTAATATTGCTGCCTTTAAAAATGGGCAAAGAGGGAAGCAAAGGGAAGGTAAAGGAAGAGAGGAAGGAAGGAACAAGGGAGTGAGGGAGACAGAGAGGGTGGGAGGAAAGAGGTAAGTACTGGTTGCCTCTAGGAGCACTTTTTATTTTTATTTTTAATCCTCACCTGAGGATATGTTTTTATTTATTTTAGAGAGGAAGGGAGAGGGGGAGAGAGAGAAACATGGGTGTGAGAGAGAAACATCGATCAGTTGTCTCTTATATGTGCCCTGATTCAGGATGGAACGACTGGGGATCAAACCTGCAACCTGGGTATGTGCTCTAGCCAGGAATCGAATCCACGACCTTTTGGTGTACTAGTGTACACCAAACCAGCTAAGCTACACCGGCCAGGGCTAGAGAGCAGCACTCTTATTAGGGAGCCTGGGATGTGGACAACTGTTTTTCTTTCTATAGAACCTCGGTTAGTTTGAAAATTTTTATGTAAGTATGTGTCACTTTTTTGGTTAAAAACTCCTATTAATTGTAATAATAATTATTATAAAGAAATTCAAATCACTTCTAACTCCAGTGGCCACGGGTATGTATGAGGCTGCAGAGGGGACGGCCTTGCCCAGACTAAGGAGGTCCATGGACCTCGGGGTGGGCACAGCGCTCTTCTCGGGACCCCCAAGGCCTGATCGCCATGAGGCTCAGTGAGACCAGAGGCCCATCGCACATAAAATACAGGCATCGGACCCCCTGATCACCAACTGGAGGGGAGAGTGAGGGAAGAAGCTCCACCGCGGCCTTATCTAGAAGAGAGAAACAGCAGAGGCGCCTGGCCTCCCCGTGCTCTGAGCTGGAGCTGAGGCCCAGGCAGGGCTGTATGGGGGCGCATGGGAGCATGAGAGCTGGCAGGGCAGGGCAGTCAGGGAGGCGGCCTTTGCACAGCCATCTTGGACAGTCACGCAGTCTTACTTTGACACTCCTTCCTCTATGGTCTTTCATATTCATCTGAACCATTATGTCAACATATGACCTCAGAAAGGTAAAAAGGGAACCCTCTGAAGAATGTCCTCAGTGACACAGTCTCCCCTGCTCCCCTCCCCACATCTGATACGTGTGAAGGGTTCCCTGTCTGGGTCCCTGGCAGTACCTGTCAGGGCCTTGGTGTTGGCCTTCTGGCTCTCCCGGTCCCCCTTCTGGGCCCACACATGGACGGTGTACTCCACGCCCGGCCTCAGGCCCGTCAGGACGGTGCTGCTCTGCTCCTTCCCCACCGGGACCTCCCTGGTGTCTCCATCGGCAGAGGTGTAGCGCACCGTGTACCTGTCGATGACGGCCTGCACCGGGTCCCAGGAGATGGTGGCCGTGGTCTCCGTCACCTGGTCAGTCACCAGGTTTTGGGGGCTGTCAATTTCTTTTTAAAAAGAAAAGGCTAGGCTGACTTTTAGAGCCAGGGGAGAACATCCCAGCACCCCAGCACCCCAAACTCTCCATTCAACTTCTTTCACACAAAAACAATTCCATCGACAGAAGTGAAAAGGCCCTGACTTCCATTTTCCAGAGAAATAAACCCCTGGATATTAAAACTGGGAGGCATTAGATCTTAATCGAGTTTACCAGTATGGAAATTTTCTTCTGGTTCCCACAGGAATAACAATGGAAGTCACCTGAGCAGCAAGAGGAGTTGCCCCAAATTCTACTGAAACAACTTCCTTCACTATCCTCATGGTATGTAGTTAACTTGTTTCTCAGAATTTGAGAGCTGAGAAGTCATATCTTCCAACTTCCTTGTCTAATAAGAGGGGAGGAGAATGGCAGCCCAGAGAAATGAAAGACTTGTCCAAGGGCCTACTGTTTTCTTGTGTTAAAACTGAGACAACAATTTTTTTCTTGTGTAAAAGCCTTGTTCACTCTGAACTGGGAGCCCACCACCTTCTCAAGGCCTTTGCTCCTATTCACGTATCCTCTCTCCTGCACCATCAGTCTCTTCTCTGCCGCCAACGCTACTAGACAAGCAAGCTCTAGGACTCCCATCCCTCTGCACCCCTTAACCTACAGACTTCTCAGGAGGACTACATGCCTTCACGTCTCACCTCCCATCACTCCTCAACGAAGCCCCGCACTTTTCCACATCGCACCACTAAAACTGTACGTCAAGGTCACCAACAACTTCCACGTGGCCAAGTCCAGTGAACAGCATCCTCACCTGACTACTTCTGAGCAGTGTCTGGCAGAGCTGATCTGCCCTCCCCTTCGTGAAACACTCCCAGGTCTGGGCTTCCATGACTGTACCCTCCCCTGGTTTCCCAACGCCCTGACTCATCCTCGGAGTCTCCTCCATTAGCACCTGAAACTGTCGGGCACCAAAGTCTCCTCTACACGCCTCCCTAGGTCAGTGGTCGGCAAACTCATTAGTCAACAGAGCCAAATATCAACAGTACAAAGATTGAAATTTCTTTTGAGAGCCAAATTTTTTAAACTTAAACTATATAGGTAGGTACATTGTTATTAACTTAATTAGGGTACTCCTAAGCTGGCCTTTGCTAAAAACGTCCTCAATCTGATTGAGGTACATTTGCTGAGGTCGACCCCTTCCAACTCTCCCATCCACACTCATCTTGTATACATGTTTCGTCTATCTCCTTTCCGAAAACCGACTTCTGCGCATGGGCCACGAAGTTTCAATCACACTGTACGTGTGCGCCCGCACGTGGTATTTTGTGGAAGAGCCACACTCAAGGGGCCAAAGAGCCGCATGTGGCTCGTGAGCTGCTGTTTGCTGACCACTGCCCTAGGTGATCTCACCCATACCCACAACTGTAAATACCAACCGAATGCTTCTGGCTCCCCAATATCAATTCTGCTTATCTACAATTGCTTATCTACCACAGTGCCTGGCTGGTATTAGACACTCAATGAATATGTATGGAATCAAAAAATAAATCACTCAATTAACCAAAATAGGTCACAAGTATCCAAGCTTACATAGCTAAACATCTTAATGTTCCTCCCCAAAGCCATTTACCTCTCAGAAAATGATGCCCCAACACAGATCATACTTCATCCCTCATTTTCATCCTGCCCCACATCTCACCCATCAACACACCCTGTCATCACCTCCAAAATATGTGCCCAGAGATCCCCATTTCTCTACCTTACTGCCATCACCCGTGTGCCAATCATCATCGTCTCTCACCAGACTTTTACCAAAGCCTCTTTACTACTCTTCCCACTTCCACCTGCCTTCTCTTTCATTCATTCTTCACACTATGGTCTGAATAACCTTTTTAAAATGAATATCACATCATGTCACTCTTCCAATAAATATAGCACGTGGTCCTGTATGATCTGCTTCTTGCCTCTTTTCACCTCATCTTGGGCCACTTTCTTTCTCGCCCTCCACGCTCCAGCAACACCAACAGCCACTCAGTTCTTCAGCATTGCATGCTGTTGCAACTTAGAGCCATCACACATACTGTTCCCTTGGCCAGAAATGTCTAGTTTTCCCCACTATCCATTCTCCTCTCCTTCTACAAGCATACTATCCAAAGATCTCTCTGTACTGATGGAAATACTCTTTTATCTACATTGTCCAATTTAGTAGCCATTAGTCACATGTGGCTATTGATCATTTGAAATGTGGCTAATCCAACTAAGGAAATATTTTTTTATTCTAGTTTTAATTCATTAAAATGTAATATAACCACATGTAGGTTAGAAAGGACAGTATAAAAGAAGTTTATGTTTGGCATGTGGCCATCCAGTAAAAGGCTTCATTTCCCAGCTTCCCTTGTCTTAAGGTCTGGCACCATGTCTGAAGTTTGGATCTGACCAATGGGATGTGAGAAAAACTGACACCTACAATGTTCCTGTCATGTCCTTTCCTTTCCTCATCCCCTTTCCACAAGCTGGAGTGAGGTTATGAGATGACAATATAGATAAAGGCAACTCCTGAAGGATGACTGAGCAACAATATGGAAGGAACCTGGGTTCTCTGCCATACCAGCCCTGGCCTACTTGCACTCTGACCATTCCACAAGAAAGAGATGAACTTCTTTCTTATTTAAGCAACTGTTATTTGGATATTTCTGTCAACATTATTAACTATTACTCCATACCATCTAAGAAATAACCCTACCCTGCCATTCTTTATACCTACACCATGTTCATGCCCTTCACAGAACTTATAATTTACAATAAAAATTTGTTTGTTTGCTGATGGTCCATCTTTCCCACTGGATTTCAAGATAATTAGAATCATATGAAGGAATCATATTTGTTTTGTTCACCACTATATCCCAAGCCTGGCACTTAGAAAATTTAATTCATGTAGAAATGAACATAGAGCTCCAGCTGTCATGGACAATACTTGTTCTTTCAAACTACACACCATCTATTAAGTCAAACCTACATAAAATATCTTGCCACAGAACACTTCTTTAATCCAGTGGTGTAGAAATTTTATATTGGTTTAACTTGTTCTCTATAATTGCCTATAACTGAGTAGCACAGTGGTTAATAACACAGGCTTTGGGAAAGAGTTTAAAGATATTCATGAGATTGCTCTGTTTTTTCTTTAGGTAATGAAGTTTTTTTTACAGTAAACTCTCTTAAAACACACCAGAGTCCCTCATCACAGTAACCTCATCATAGATCCCAACAGATCAATCCATAGTGATGACCCTAGTTTGTTTTTCTCCTCCCTCCTGTTACCTGTCGAGGCCTTGGTGGCGGCCTTCTGGCTCTCCCGGACCCCCTTCTGGGCCCACACGTGGACCGTGTACTCCATGCCTGGCCTCAGGCCCGTCAGGACGGTGCTGCTCTGCTCCTTCCCCACCGGAACCTCCCTGGTGTCTCCATCGGCGGAGGTGTAGCGCACCATGTACCTGTCGATGACGGCCTGCACCGGCTCCCAGGAGATGGTGGCCGTGGTCTCCGTCACCCGGATAGTCACCAGGTTTTGGGGGCTGTCAATATCTAGAAATAAAAAATGCTGATCACTATGCACTATTAATGGATCAAACTAGTGGTTATTTTGCTTGGGGTGAAACATGTTCATATTTTGTGGTTTTTCCATTTCAAATGCTCTAACTCCTTCCTGGACATATATCTTCTCTCCCCAGATAGACTTTGGCTCCTCAAGGAGAAAGCACAGTAGACCAAACTCTGAAAATCTACGCCATTACCTCTACTAAGAGTTTAGCAAAACAAATCTCTTTACTCATTTAGTAAGCGTATGTCACACTCCCACCCTGTACACACAATGGTGTTAGTTAAGCATCAGGTCCAATGGAAGACACAGGCTTTGCTTACAGCAGCTATTAATATCATTTCTAGCATCCTATCAATGAAGACCTCCCATTTCATACAAGAATATTCTAATAGCAAGGCACACACAGGAGCTCCTAAAGGAAGAGGGATGTGTCCTAAACCCTCGGGGCTCTCACTGCCTAATAGAGGACAGGGCAAATGGAAAGTGCTCAATCCGTATTGCTAAACGAATCGGCAAAAAGTAAAACCTAGTTTTAATATTCTTTATAATATCATAGATTCACTCAGAACACTAGTTTGCTAGTTAAATCTCCATACAGAAATATGGTCATTCATCTCTTTCTCATAGGATAGGAATATAACATAGAAGTTACCCTTATTCTCAAAGCCAGAATCATCATATTGTTCATTCACTGTAAGCAAACCACAAACATCAACTTGCTCTGGTAGATATAAAGTCTACTTCTTTAAAGTTAAATTTTCAACATATTAATATAAACAACATTGGGTTTTCCTTTTCTGTTCCCACTCACAAACTCAGTAGGGGACCCTCAACACTGTCCACAACAGAAGATTCATGTGGCTCAATGTGCCCATCATGGCAAATCGTTGCTTGGAGACAGCCATGAGGCCCTGACTTGTAAGGAAAGCAGGTAAAAGGGAGTGGGCATGATGGGTACAGTCCATTATAACGGGACACCATTCTTCTCTCCATAAATCATGGATTCGACCAGTGTCAGGGATGAAAAAAAAAATTAACCACCCATACACTTAGTGTGACAGGTCTTACATTCCCCAAGAGCAACGCTCCCTTACCTGTCGAGGCCCTGGTGTCAGCCTTCTGGCTCTCCCGGTTCCCCTTCTGGGCCCACACATGGACCATGTACTCCACGCCTGGCCTCAGGCCCGTCAGGACGGTGCTGCTCTGCTCCTTCCCCACCGGAACCTCCCTGGTGTCTCCATCGGCGGAGGTGTAGCGCACCATGTACCTGTCGATGACGGCCTGCACCGGGTCCCAGGAGATGGTGGCCGTGGTCTCCGTCACCCGGTCGGTCACCAGGTTTTGGGGGCTGTCAATGTCTGAAAGGAAAATGCTGATCAATAAACACTATTAGCAGACTGCGATCTCGTGGCATGTTGCTTGGGGTGAGACAGCTTCCTGTTCTTAAGGTTCCCCATCCCATACACAGGTTTTCAGTTGTGTCATGGACAAAGACCGTCTGTGCATGGCTGGACTCTTGGATCTTCAAGAAGGCAGCACAGTAGAATGAGGCCCAGACACAGAGTCAGAGGAGCTGGCTTCTAGCCCAGAGACAGAGCAGAGGGGCGGGGAATAGAGATGAAAATATTTAAAAAGTATGAACTCTTCTTGAATATTACTTTAACCGTAGGATCCTCAGAACAGGGCACAAAGTGCTCAGGAGGACTTGTTCACCAAGAAAACAATAACCCTTCTTGTTCCAAAGAGATCACAGCAAAAGCCATTGCCCAAAAGTACTTAGCTCACAGATCCTAACATATAAGCCTCTTTATATTTTTCCCTTTCAAGAAGAAATAATTTAGTGACTGATCACAAAGGAAATACACAATGGGAGGAACAGTGGGTGGAGGGGACTGATCACCATTTATCTTTATAAGAACAAAGTATGAAGCTGAAGAACAACTCTCTATTACCTGTCGGGGCCTTGGTGTCGGCCTTCTGGCTCTCCTGGTCCCCCTTCTGGGCCCACACATGGACCGTGTACTCCACGCCTGGCCTCAGGCCCGTCAGGACGGTGCTGCTCTGCTCCTTCCCCACCGGGACCTCCCTGGTGTCTCCATCGGCAGAGGTGTAGCGCACCATGTACCTGTCAATGATGGCCTGCACCGGGTCCCAGGAGATGGTGGCCGTGGTCTCCGTCACCCGGTCGGTCACCAGGTTTGTTGGGCTGTCAATTTCTTAAGAAAATATTTAGGAAAGTTTAAGCTTTGAAGTCATGGTAGAGATATCCACCAACCCATCTCCATGATTTCATCATCTGGAGCTTTGTTGGCACAAGGAATGATATTCTCATTCTGAGTCTCTCCCTGAGAGGGAGTCGAGGGCAAAGGTCACCCCTGGTTCTCAATTCCAGAGGACCACTCATTATAAACCTGTCATACTTTCTTGGCTTTCAGCTCCCGCCAATGATGTCTTCTTTGCAACATGATGGCACATCAAAACAATCCATCATACATCTGCCATGACATTCAGGGTACCTAATTTATATTTTATCAAGGGCTACTTTACAGGTGATCATTCTGAAAGTATTACCACCAGCACTGCAATGGCCACATCCTCTGTACGTCTCCGCTGAGTCTGCTAAAAACACTGCTACTGCACAACTTTATGTCTCTCTTCTAGTAGGTAGAGGGTTTTATGACCAGCTCAGAGCTGCTGGAAAGAGCACCTCACGGAGATAAGCACTAGACTCACTGTCCTGTTTGAGCGTTAAGACTTGCTTTGCAAAGTCTCTCAACTCAGGCCGTGTCTTTTGGTACCATGTGCTCAAAATTCAATTCCAACCACCTCTCTCATTACCTGTCGGGGCCTTGGTGTTGGCCTTCTGGCTCTCTCGGTCCCCCTTCTGGGCCCACACATGGACCGTGTACTCCACGCCTGGCCTCAGGCCCGTCAGGACGGTGCTGCTCTGCTCCTTCCCCACCGGAACCTCCCTGGTGTCTCCATCGGCAGAGGTGTAGCGCACCATGTACCTGTCGATGACGGCCTGCACCGGGTCCCAGGAGATGGTGGCCGTGGTCTCCGTCACCCGGTCGGTCACCAGGTTTTGGGGGCTGTCAATTTCTTTAAGAGAAAGAAAAGAGTGCAGCATTTAGCAACTCTCTGGCTCGTGAAAGGCCAGGTTGTCCAAATGATGACCTCGATAAATTTCAGAGTCTGTTAAATGCAAATGATTGAGATAACTTGAGGGTTTAATTAAATAAGTGGTCTGAAATTTCAAGAATGGTCTAATTGCGTTTCATGAGAAGTAGGGTGTGCAGACAAAGCCACCATAAAGTCTCAACTTTGTAAACTTTTTCCACAAGTTGCCTTTGGATAAAAAGAATTGGTCTTTTCCTCCTTTCCACTGAATTTGTAGAAAGCGCTCTTTCAGTTTCCAACTCCTTGTACCTGAAAGAAATTCTACTTCAATAAATCTCAACATCTGCTCTAATATTGTTTTTGGGAAGAAAATTATCCTGGAAATAGGAGCTGCCAGTTCTTTCCACTGCAAACATTATGCCTCCTGGCCAGCATGACTCAGTGGTTGAGCATCAACCTATGAACCAGGAGGTCAAGGTTCAATTCCCAGTCAGGGTACATGCCCAGGTTGCAAGCTCAGTTCCCAGTGTGGGGTGTGCAGGAGGCTGCTGATCAATGATTCTCTTTCTTCATTGATGTTTCTATCTTTCTCTCCCTCTTCTTTCCTCTCTAAAAATCAATTTAAAAAAACATTAGAAAAAAAACAAAAACATTATGGTCTCTGGTTAAAAAAACAAGACTCTAGCTGATGGCATTTGAGGTCTGTGCTGATCGAAATAACCCTACTTGTAGAAACTGTTGGGCGTATACGTGATTAACCTGGGTTAGAATCTCTCTCCATGATTTCCTGTCAAGTGCTGGAAGCCTCGAGTGTTCTCCAGGATCCAGCTTCTGTGAACCCAGGGATAGTGCCGAGGAGGGTATAAGCGGAAAGTGTCCTGGGTATGCCAGGCAGCCTCGGGACACCTGCCAGAACTGAGCAGAGCGCTGGGTGGAGTATGGGGAGCTCATGGCTTCTGCGAGCCCCAGGGCGGAATCGGTAGTTTGGTGAGTGTTGAGTCGGGACACGAACCATTCCCACACCTGAAAGGGAGCTCCAGTTCACATGCGAAGTGCCTGTACCTTCACTGCAAACTGTGACGAGCATTCAACTTCCAAACGTTTTGAGTTTTCACAACCAAAAAATGAAAATTATAAAGTAAGTTACCCTTCTCTGAGGGAGCTGCGTATGGAATTCCAACCCAAATAAGTGTGACCTTCTATATCAAATAAAAAGACTGGTCTCTTTTGTTTGAGGTTTAAAAATGAAAAACTTCATAATTATGCAATTTGAAATTGCTTCTGCAAGCCCCACCCCAACCCTTACAAAGAAAAGAGCTGCGGCCGATGGACACCAGCCTCCTGATTCAAAAGTCAGCTTCCTCCTGTTACAGAAAAACCGGAGAAGAACCAAGCAACGCTTAGAGAGATGGAGTTACATTTATTATTATTACATGCGGGCCCAGAGGAAAACACCTCTCAAATTCTGGGCGAAATCACACAGGAAGTTTCCTGTATTTATACCATCTTACCCTCTTTGTCTCCCCAATATGGGGTTTTTCCGGTTCCCTTTGCAGGTTCTTAAAGGGCCCTATGTGCTGGCGCTTTAAGACCTCGACCAAGGCTTGGCCTGACGCCAGCACTGATAACTTCATCTGGGGAAGGTTTAATGGCCTCTCTGAAATGGGAGTAGTCTTATTTTCCTTATTATTTAAGCCAGCAAGCATTTACAGGAGCCAGAAATAGCAGGGTTAAAATTTCAAACAGCAGTTTTTATATAAGATGGATGCTTCACCCCCTGAAGCGAGGATCCTGCTCCGTCCATACCTGTCAGGGCCGTGGTGTTGGCCTTCTTGCTCTCCTGGCCGCCCCGCTCGGCCCACACATGGACTCTGTATGCCTCCCCCGGCGTCAGGCCCGTGAGGACTGTGCTGCTCTGCTCCCTGGGCACCGCTGTGTCCCAGGACTGCCCGTCGGAGGAGGTGTAGCGCACCATGTACTTGTCGATGACAGCCTGGACGGGGTCCCAGGACACCACCGCCGTGTCTTCAGTCACTCGATCAGTGACCACATTGGTTGGGCCATCAATTTCTTCGTAAAAATATGTGAAAAAGAAAAATTAGAGAAGTCATTTGGCTGGTCAAGACCACGGATGCTCAAGATCTAGTTCCTCAGGGTGACCTCGTTCCACAGTTTACACACGCAAGAGGTTGTCTCCACCACCCGAGACAGGTGGACACTGGCCTCTGCTTGAACCCTACGCTGAGAGACTGCTTCAAGAGGGGCGAGATAAGCCCTTTAATAATGATAATGATAATGATAATGATAATAATAATAATAGTAAATTTTAAAAGTGTGATCTGAAAGGTTTCTGCAATCTGAATCCAACAGCCCTTTGCCCCCAAAACAGATTTCAGGACACAAAGATAGACTATCTCTACACACAAATCCCAGAGTTTTGCCCAGATGGGAGTCAGCTGAGAAAAACATCAGAAGGCAAACGTGAGGAAAGCTTCCGGTACCTCCAGGCAGTTCTTACCTGTCCTGCCATTCAGGAAGATTGGCCTGCCCTCCAGGTCTCCTCGCATGGGGACAATTGTGATCTTATAGTCCATCCCGGGCTGCAGACCTGGAAACAAGCAGCCAATGCTGGGTCTGAGTGCTGGCTCCGGAGCCAGGACCCCAGCACTGTGCCCCCCGCCAGGATTTCCCACCCACAGACTAATCCACGTAAGGCAGATAAAGAGCTGCAGGACCAGTGGGGCCCCAGCACTGAGCACCGAGCACCAAGGGTGGGGGGGCTTATCCTTCAGTGGGGACGGGGCAGAGGGGTGAGAGGGAGCTTCCCGTCCTCTCTCTCTCTCTCTCTCTAACACACACACACACACACACACACACGCAGTGCACCACCGAGCACTGACTTCCCAGTGTATTTACAGCCCAAACAATCCTTTTCCTCAAATGTTTCTTTCCTTCACGCTGTAATAATTAACCTAATCCCCCCCCCCCTTTTTTTTCTTTTCTCTGCCTTATGTTGTTATTTCTCGGTAGCACCAACTTGAATGATTGTTGCTCATGGCACAAACTCTCAGACTCTGGTGGCAAGTGCAGGCAAAGAGCAATGTGAGCGAGACCCTAGTTTTCACTGCACAGTGGGGACCCCAAGACGGCCACTCAACATGGAACTCGGAACAGACGGAGGAGCAGACCCCAGCTGGAGCCACGTGATGAATTGGGTATTCATGATTGCCTTACTGCTTTTCTTAAAGAGGGCGCTGGTGTCACACACATAACCCAGCCCTGCATGGCCCGTTCCCCTAGCAGCCTCTGGTTTCCTGTTCTCACAGCATTAGCTCGGGCATCTGGGACAGGAGCTCCCCGAGCCCAGCCACCCAGCAACTCCTTCCATGGATTATGCTGAAAAAATTATCTCCATCAATTTCTCTCTCTCTCTCTCTCTCTCTCTTCCTTTTTATCTCTCTCTCACACACACAACACACGCACACATTCTTCCAAAAGGGAAGTCTGTGCGCTCTCATATCCCCCTGAGACAGACTGGGTGAGACATGGGATGAGCATGTCGGATGAGTCATCTGTTAAGCAGGGGCTCTGAGATTCTGGGGTTACTCTGAGGTTCTGGAGTCGCTCTGGGATGCTGGAGCAGAGTCCTCGGGCTTCCAGAGTGGGCTCACATCTGGGAGTTTCCGGGGTCAGGGTTCAAGGGGTTCCTAAAGCCCCAGGACCCGCTGTGCACACGCTGTCCCCGCTCAGCATCCACAGCAAACCCTCCCATCCCAGTGCTAGCTCTTACCTGTGATGTCATATCGGCTCTTGGGGTGGTTGCTCTTGGGCACCGTGACCTCGGCCACCTCCTGCCCCGTCAAGGGGCTGTACAGCAGCTTGTAATAATCCACCTCGGTCGGGGGGTTCTCCCACTCCACGTCCAGGGAGTTCTCCGTCTCGTCTGTCACCCACGCAGTGCCAAGCACAGCAAGATCTAGGGCAGAGGCAGGACGGCAGGAGAAGGCGGTGAAGAGGAGGGCCGGCAGCTCCGTGCCAGGCCCCTGGCTACCAGCTCAGCTCCCTTTCTTGACACACAGCGAGCAGGCTGCAGCCCTGCACACAGTCCTCAACAGGTGTCCTAGGTCCACCCAGGCAGCAAAGAAACTGTTGGTGTGTACGTGGCAGAGGATGGACTCTGTTCAGGGAAAGCCTCCTGTGCCCATCCCACCCCACCCCACCCCATCCCACCCCATCCCACCCCATCCCATCCCACCCCACCCCACCCCACCCCATCCCACCCCATCCCACCCCTCCCCATCCCACCCCACCCCACCCCATCCCACCCCATCCCACCCCTCCCCATCCCACCCCACCCCACCCCATCCCACCCCTCCCCATCCCACCCCACCCCACCCCATCCCACCTCTCCCCATCCCACCCCTCCCAATCCCATCCCACCCCACCCCTCCCCATCCCACCCCATCCCACCCCTCCCCATCCCACTTCAACCCTCCCCATCCCACCCCACCCCATCCCATCTGGACCACGGAGCCCTCTCATCCACTTGGCTCAGGGTTCAGACGGCTCTGAACTGAACACTCAGCCTCTAGCTGCAGAGCCCCGGCCCCCCATGACTCGCCTTGGATCAGAGGCCCAGCCACCCCCACCCCATGTAAGTTCGGGACGCATTTCAAATGTTCTGGAGTGTAACACTGATACCACAACCCCCTCCTTCCTCAGCCTCCCAAATGCTCCTGGAAGATTAACCCGAGGCAAAACTATAAAGTAGGCGAACTTTAACTTGGTCCTTCTGAGTACCTTCCTGCACCTTTGACCAAACTTTAGCACCTCCACCAAGTCCCTGGTATCCTTGGCTGCCCACCCTGTCCATCCTGTGACAGGGCAGGGGCAGCGGGTGGGCATTGTACACACTCATTCATAGGAAAGTGTGAATGGCTAGATCTTTACCCCTCCATTCAGAAAAGAAAAGAATTTAATGACTAACACAAAAGAATGGATCGCCAAAGTGGCTCTAAGGGAAGAACTGTGGGTAGTGGTGAAGAGGGGTTGGGGTCTTAGGGACACTTTGAATTCCAATCGCCAGACCCCAAGCTGATGAGCCTGCCTGGGAGGCAAGTCCCCAGACTCTCAGCCTTGCCCCCTTCTCAGTCCCAACCCCACCTTCCCTGCCTTGGTGGTGCTCCCACCAAGCTGACTGGCCCCGTCAAGGACGTGGGAAAGAGAATCTGTGAGTGGGCAGTTCGCTCAGTGGTCCCAAGGCCCCTCAGCTCTGAATACTTGTGGTTCACTGTGTTAGAGACAAAGAGCCTCCAGAGCCTTCCCTCTGAGGCACCCCCACCCCTGCTCCCACCTGCCCGCCTAGCCTGCAGGCTCTCCCTCCCGACACAGTCCCTTGAAGGAGCAGGGTGGGAGTGGTGAAGAAGGTCCTGCAGCTCACAAACGAAACAGCAGGGATGTGATGACAACGTGCACGATTCTTAGGGGGTGAGCATCTGTCTGGCTGAGGCTCCCCTGAGGAGCGAATGAGAATGGGTTTAACTTGAATCAGATTAGACAGAAAGACAAGCTTCCCAGCCACATTTTACAAGTCCCCCGAGCAAGGAGCCAAGAGGGGCTGCTAAGACTTTCAGAACAGATGTCTGTCTTCGGGGCTTTGGGCACTGTTCTGTCTGAGCTGGGAGGAGGAAAGAGCATCTGAGAGCTGGCAGCTGGCCTGGCTCGCACACATAGGCCTTGTGTTCTCCCATTGAACATAACGTCAATATCAGACAAGACACTCTGCGGCCATGACAGATCAAGACCAAAACAAGACCATTCGTGATCATGTCTGAACACAGGCAAAACCGTGAACAATGTCTAAACCACAAAAAGACCAAACAACCTCTCTCCTGAGTGACTGCTGCTTCTGTGGCAATCACAGCTTTAGCCTCCCTCTGGGTTACCCCTTTCTAGGTAAGAATCACCAAGATGCCAATCATAGAATCATCCCACTTCCTGACAGCATGCTTCCCCGAATCCTTCCAAACCACCGAACACAGTCCACATTCTATACCAGTCTCTCTGACACTCTCCAACTAAGATGCCCACCGTCCCCCAATGTGTGCGTTCTCCCCCTGCTGCAACAGTTGATAAATGCAACTTGTTCAACTACAGGGATGTTCCAAGAGGGGTCACTGGCTGGAGGGTGTTGACAAAGGCATTCACACATTGTGCTCCCAGGATGACAAGTCCCTCACGGCCCTTTGCAACACTGAGCCACCCCTGCCCCACCACCAAAGAGGACAGGCAGCCAGATGTTCTGCAAAGACACAGTGTGCCAAAGGCCCATCCATCTGGGTCTCCCTGGATCTCTCCCCAGGAGTTTAGGGAAGGCTGGAGGCAGCTCATTTTTATCAGCATCTAGAACAGTGCCTAGCACATAGTAGATGTTCAATAAAATATGTGGAGTGAAGGAATGAATCATAACCATTCAAACAACAAGGTTTCTCTAAGCCCTTGAATGTCTAAGCAGCTTTAAGACCTTCCATGAGAATTTCTGAAGAGTAAGTAGCGATGCTGGTCCTTGCAAACATTTTCGTTCGGTGGTGCCCTGGAGACTCCGTTTGTCCCTCCGGACAACCCCCATCCTGCTCTGTATCCCAGATTATGGCCTATGACCTGTGTTAGCCAGGTTCCCTTGCCCTCTGGCTTCTGGTTGGGTTCCACCAGTGAGAGTCACCAGAAGATCAGAGGACAGGAGAGGTCTCCTTCACTCCCTTCCGGGGGACACAGTGGACGGCCTGCCTCCCTTTACCTAAAGCAACTCGTTGGACAGCCTCTCCCAGCTCTCTGGGTCCCAGTACCAACTCCCACCTCCTGCCCCTTCAGCCTGGGGTGGATCCCCACTGATGCTGGCCCTAGGATGTTAGACCATCCAAAGCCCGCCCACACCTCTGTAAATAACCTTTTCATTACACTTTCTTCAATGACCTATTTCTTCCCCTTCTTTTCTGCTGAGAGAAATCTAACAGGTGGCTCAGAAGATCCTCACTTGTCCCAACTTCAACCTGCTGAGTGGCCTCAGAGGCTCAGTGAGGACCTGGGGATGCAGGTGTGTGGCTGCTTGTGTGTGGGTGCAGGGCAATCAGGGGGAGAAGACCCCTTGGGTCCCACAATTCAGCAGGCTCTGTCACTAGCCAGGAGGACCCAATATTTGGTGAGCAGAAAGCAGGGAGCCAGAACTGAGACTTCCTCCGGAAGCCAGGATAGCAGCAGCTGTGTTTCAGCCCCAAATCAGGGGACAGCGTGGAAGGGGACTGGCAGGGACCAACGCAGGAAAATGTTCGAAACGGCACCTCTCCTGGGCAACCTGGGCACCGGGCTGCTCCCTCACCTGTGGTGGCCAGCAGGTGCTGGGGGCTGCTGGGGACCCCTTTCTTCACGTTGTGCAGGGTGACTATGTACTTGGTCCCAGGCAGCAAACCAAGGATGTCGTAGCTGTTTTGCTCCTTGGGCACCTGTATCTGCTTCCGGGAGGGCTCCCTGCCCAGGGGGTGGTAGCTGAGGAGGTAGTGGTCCACCTCGCTGGAGGGCTCCCAGCTCACCAGCAGGGACTCCTCCGTGCTCTTGAGCAGCTGCAGGCCCTGGGGGGCGACCACTGTGTGGGGAGCAGGAACAGGATGGAGAAGGTGAGGAAAGAGGGGTAGAACACAGTTAGTACTGGTTGCGCACCTACTATACACTATCATTAACAGGTGTGGGTGTGGAAGATCCATCTGATGGACCTCTGACACACACACACACACACACACACACACACACACATCACCTAAGACCAATGGTCCTCAAACCAGCATCGGCATCACCTGGGAACTTGTTAAACATGCCAATTCTCAGGCCCAGCTGGTGTTGCTCAGTGGTTGAGCATCTACCTATGAACCAGGAGGTCTCCCTTAGATTCCAGGTCAAGAGCACATGCCTGGGTTGTGGGTTCCATCCCCAGTAGGGGGCGTGCAGAGGCAGCTGATCAATGATTCTCTCTTATCATTGATGTGTCTCTCCTCCCTTCCTCTCTTAAATTAATAAAAATATATATATTTTTTAAAAAATGCAAATTCTCAGACCCAACCACCTGCACTTGAACACGCCCTCCAGGCGAATCTGAGGTGGGCTAGAGGCTGAGCCCCTGCAGAGGAGAAAGAGATCAAGCCAAGGACTTGTATGTATGCACATAAGCATAACCAATGGACACAAAACACTAGGGGGTGGGGAGGTGAAGGCATGTGGGGGGGTGGGAGGGGAGGGGAAGCCGGGGGAGGTCAATAGGGAAAAAAGGAGGCATGTGTACTACTATTTGTAATACTTTAAACATTAAAAAAAGAGAAACAAACAAAAAGAAGGTAATTAAAAAAAAAAGTGTTAAATGACAGCCCGGCGGGCGGGGCGCAGGCGGCGCCTCTCACCCTGCGAGCAGTCCAGGCCGGTGAAGCCCTCCTCGCAGTAGCACTCGCCCGTGTCGCAGAAGCCGTGGCCGCTGCAGTCCCCGGGGCAGCGCCGCTCGCTGCAGTCCTCCGACGTGAAGTCCGCGTGGCACTGGCACCGACCGCGCACGCACACGCCCTGCCCGCTGCAGTTCCCGGGGCAGGCGGGGTGGGCGCAGTCGGCCCCCACATAGGGCTCGGCGCACACGCAGCGGCCGTCCTCGCAGCGCCCGTGGCCGCTGCAGGCGCCGGGGCAGGCGGGCACCTCGCAGGCGGCGCCCTCCCAGCCCTGCTCGCAGCGGCAGCCGCACGTCTCCTGGGAGAAGGTCCCGTGGCCGCTGCACTGGCGGCCCTGACCTGCCAGGGAGAGGAAAGGCGAGGGTGAGGGCTGGAGCGTGAGGGCCTCCTTCCCTGGCGACCCGAAGAGCGGACCTGCAGGGCTCTTTCTCTGAGGACGGTAGGGGTCCGACCCTTCCAACCTGGGCCAGACTGGGACCTGTGAAAGCTGCAGACGTTTCCTCTCTGCGAAGGAACCAGCCTCCCCTTCCCCGCCCACCCCCAGTGCTCACGTGAATCCCCGGTTCCCTCCCCTCTAAATGGCGGTCAGCCTTTAGTTCTCTCCTTGAGGGGCCCTGGCTCCAGCCTGCGCGGGGGCTTGGCTTATCTTGGCTGCAGGCGGCTGGATCAGCGAGGCCAGGCCCTTGGCAAGTGAGCCCACACTGAAGCCCGGAAAAGTGGACCTGCAGAAGCTACCCAACAGCCCAGAAGGCACGGGGTGAGGGTGGGGGGAGGGATTATCCAGGATCCCCTCTCTGACCCTACACAGCAAGGGGCAGTCAGAGGGTGGGCCAGTCAGCCCCGCCCCTTTCTCAGAACACCTGCTTTCCTTCCTAAAAACACTTCCACCACAGAGACTCCCCAGGGGCAATTCCTGGCAGCCTCCAGGTGTCTAGTTTTGTGTCCAGCGTATAAGGGTGATCTTAGCCAGAGCAATTTCTTCAGGCAATTGAAATGCATGAGGAGGGCCACTTGTTATTATTTGGATCAGCCTGGGAGGTTAAATAAAAAAATGAAGGGATTGAGAAGTACAGATTGGTGATTATAATATAGGCATGGGAGCATAAAGTACAGCATAGGAAATATAGTAAGTAATCTATATATATAAAAGCCTAAGCAACTGGTGGAGGGCCAACCATCCAGTAGCTATGACATGCAATGACCACCAGGGGGCAGACGCTCAATGCACAGACATGGAAACATGGAACAGACTGATGAATCTCAGAGGAAAAGGGGGAGGGGGGAGGGGGGAGGGCGGGAAGAGATTAACCAAAGATCTTATATGCATACTAGAGGCCTGGTGCACAGATTCGTACACTGGTGGGGTCCCTCGGCCTGGCCTGCGGGGATCAGGCTGAAACTAGCTCTCTGACATCTCCCGAGGGGTCCCAGATTGCGAGAGGGTGCAGGCCAGGCCAAGGAACCCCACCAGTGCACCAATCCATGCACTGGGCCTCTAGTATTGCAATAACTATGCATGGTGCCCATTGGGTACTGGAGATATGTGAGGTGGGGGAACACCTTAGTGTATAATTGTCTGACCACTATTCTGTACACCTGAAACTAATGCAGAATAATATTGAATGTAAACTATAATTGAAACAACTTTTTTTTCTTTCTTCTTTTGCAGGAAGCCCAGATATATTCAGAGGGACAGCAACCCAGCTACCCCATCCCCTTCAGCCTCCTGAAGGGAATGCTCTGCCTTCCTCCACCCAGCCCACTTTGGCCTGTCTTAACCGAGTGCTGAGTTCTAGTTAGATTATGTCTTGCTTAACTCCAGCCCCTTCCCTCCCCACCTCTCTTACCAGACCACCAGCAAACTTGCTGAGGGAGGCTAAAAGAATGGCCAACCTTCCCTTAAGCAGTCATGCCTGGGAAGGGGAGATTTCTACTAATGACATGTGCAGTGGGCTACTTGCTAGAATTTTTTAAAAAACAATTGGCTGACTCTCTACCATGGGCCAGGAATCTCAAATACATCATCTGTAGTTCTCAGACTAGTTGAGAGAATTATCCTCCCTGGACAGTTCAGGAAACGTAGGAATCTGCCCAAAGGTCATAGAGCTAAGAAGTGGCAGACCTGGGTTTGCCCCAGCCCTACTAGCTCTGTCCTCTCAACTCCACTGCATTCCCTATAGAAGGGATTGGCCCACTGGCAAAACAGCACCCAGGAGCCTTCTCACCTGGAAGCCTGAACCAGGAGTTCCGACTCACATCCCTTCCTGCTCCGCTTGCAGATGCCCCTGGAGCTAGTGCCAGCAATGAGGTCCCGTGGGGAAACCCAGATTGAGGGGTGGGAATGCACCAGACTCAAAAGTGCTCATGGGGCTGGTGGAAAGCCTGGCACCCAGAAGGTGCTTGTTGAATGAGTACCAAAAGGTGAGCTCACCGGCAGCTCCCTGGCAGCAACGCTGGACGTCACACCGCTCCTTCACCTCCGCCATCTCGCCCTCCAGCTTCTGCACCCGGGCCAGGAGGTCCTGGACAAGGCCTGCCAGCTCGCAGTCCTTCTGTGGTGTCTGCAGGCGGATGTTGTGTCTGAAGATGATATTCTGTTCCTCGGCCTCTCCCAGGGCCAGGAGCGAGGCCCCTTCATCACTGAGGGGCTGAGGGTCAGCCTCCACCTGGACCAGGGCAGACTTGGGCACATCAATCTTGTAGGTGTGGCTGACGGTCAGCTGTTGCTCCTTGTCGCTGCAGCTATGAGGCTCGAGAGGGGCCGGGGCCGAGGCCACCAGCAGCACAGAGCCAAACAGGAGCCCCAGGGGGAAGCAGAAGGTCCCCATCCTTGGAGAGATGAGGCGCAGACCCTCCAGCAGGCCTGTAGGCAGAGAAAAGGAAGACAGCCATGGAGATTTGCTGATGGAAACTGGCCTTTTTAAATGGATCCTGAGAGTCCACAGGCAGCTGAGAAACCAGCAGAAAGATTTTGTCCTGCATCTGCTGAGGTTCTGAACTACATTACCTTTTGTTCCGTCCTCACACGCTGCACATTCCTGCCTTCTGTCTTTGTTTCCCTTGCACTGTTCCCACTACTGGGAGGCCTTTCTCTGTGCTTCTAATTCTGTACTCACCTGCATTTTAATAATGACAAGGAAAAGAACTATCTTGTGTTGAGGGCCTACTGTGTGCCAGGCTTTGATCCCCTAATCCCTAATCTTTACAACAACCCTAATGTTGTCCTCCCCATGGACGATGCCAATCTCATGGTGGCCAGAGAGCACGTGCTGTGTGCCAGGCACCATTCTAAGTGTTCCACACTTATCACTTCATCTTCACAACAACCCTTCGTGGAATTTACTGTTATCACCCCCGTTTTACAGATAGGGAAACCGAGGCACAGTTAGCTACCTTACATGATTTGCCCACAGGCACACAGGGAAGTGGCAGAGTGTGAAGCCAGGCAGTCTGGCTCGAGTCCATGCTCGTCAGCGCTCTGTCCTGCGCAGAGGAGGAAGCGTAGGCTGGAGGGATGGAGCACACTGTCCTGGGTACCATGGCCAGCGAGGGCCACGCCTGTGCTCAGATTCCAGGCCAGTGTCCTGTTCACCACCTCTGCCTACAAACCAGGAAAAGTTCACAATTTCCACTAAAAATGCCTTCTCCCTGAAGTCTTCCACATCCCAGCTGGAATGAGCCCCCCTTCTGCTAAACATTCAGAGAAATGCTACGGTCCCTCTGTGGGTCCCTTGATGGGTTACCCTGTGCATAGTTCCTCTTGCCGCATCCTGTCTGCCCATGACACTGTGAGGCTCTTAAGGACAAGACCCAAGGGTGATTTCTCTAGGGCCGTGGTCGGCAAACTGCGGTTCATGAGCCACATGCGGCTCTTTGGCCCCTTGAGCATGGCTCTTCCACAAAATACCATGTGCGGGCGCGCACGTACAGTGTGATTGAAACTTCGTGGCCCATGCGCAGAAGTCAGTATTTTGTGGAAGAGCCACACTCAAGGGGCCAAAGAGCCGCATGTGGCTCGCCAGCCGCAGTTTGACGACCACTGCTCTAGGGGCTCCTCCCAAGGCATGGGCACAGAGGGGTTCAATCCCCCTCAAATCCATCAGTGCCACAGGGGCAGAGCAATCACTGGCTATGATGGGAAGAGACCTACACTCCAAAGTTTGGGGGGAACAAGGACAGGTAAATCCTGCTACAGAAAGAAGGCAACTGGAGCCAGAGCTGAGTGCAGCCCACAGCTCAGCCAGCGTGTGCTGCCCCCGTGGGCAAACCACAGGAGGAGGTGCCCAGCAGGCAGGGCAGAAACCACAGGAGGTTCCCGCAGAAGCAGCAGGTGGAGCCAGCATGGGCGCAGCTGTCATAACAAGGGCATCTGCTGACCACAGGGAACCACACCAGCCCAGCCGCACACAAACCCCTTCTCCCTTCTCTTCTGCCCCCACCTCCCTGCCTCTGTCAGCCACCTGGCGGAGCCAGCAGCAGCTACAGGTATGGGAAGGGGAGGAAGGAAAGCCAAGGACAACCTCTGTCCCTGGTCCCCTCCCGCTCACCTCCAATTCCAGCATCAGGCCTGAGTTGGGTGAAAAGAAAGATGTGGCCTGGATGGATGCTGAGGCTCTGATATTGGGATAGACCTGCCTTTCCAAAGGCTTCTCTTCCAATACCTAAAGGCACCAGAAAAGCCCTGGAATCCCTGGAGATTTTTGTCGGAGGTTGGGGGAGGGGAGGAGAACCAGCAGAGTGGGCTGCTGGGCGGGTGCAGGATGAACATAATGCTATGTCACAACTGCTGTCTTCACCAGCTCAGCCGGTGGCATGGAGCAGCCCTGCACACCTCCACCTCCTCCCGAGACAGGCAGAGCTCAGAGGCATGAAGCAGTGCGCCTGATTATGCAAGGTCAGTGCCAGGCGGCAGACGCGGACCCAGGAGCACAGGGTCCCCTCACCGAGCCATTAACCTCTGTGCGCGTCTGCCATCCCCAAAACCACAGATTGATCTCAGAGAGCCTTCTTGGTCCCGGGCAGCAACAGAGTAAAATGCAATCTCAGCTTCTCTGCCCACTCCTCCATCCAGGCCCAAGGCCCAGCCGGGCTCGCTGTTCTCTGGGCCACAAACGGCCTGCGGATGGCTTTCTGAAGCCGCTCCCAGCACATGCACAGAGCCACCGACTCCTGCCATAACCGCAACACTGGGCAAAGCCCAGGCTCAGAGTTTGTTTTTTGAAGCCGGGAATATGAGAAGCCCCAGACGCCCTGCAGGAGCTCTGGGTGTCCCCGTCCTGAGTTGTAACAAGCTGTCCTCGATAATTACAGCCTTGTCGGTTCCACGCTTGAGCTCAGATTTTCCTGGGCAGAGTCATTGCTCGAAAGAAGCTGGGGCAGGCGGGGGAATCCTCGGCCCAGCAGTCCTCCCCAGGGTCAGGAGCACGAGGAGCCTCCTGGCTCTCCCTCCCATGTGGCAGGAGACCCGGCCTGTGTCACAGCTTAAGGAAGGGATGAGCTCACCAACTCTTGCAGGCACAACCGACCACAGAGAGCCCACGAGGGTGGGGCGGGGCGGGCAGGGCTGCACATCTCATCAAGACACATGCAGGGTATTGAGGTTCCGAATGGGATGATTCCTCTATTGACAAAGTTTCTAACAGAAAGTGGGGTGAATGCTGCGGGAATGTATGAGGCAAAGGGGGTTCACATGCAGGAGACCGCAGGACATCAGGTGTCCCAGGAATCATTCCCACCTCTGATCACGTCCTACGTCCTGCTGGCAGGCAGGGTGGTGGGTGATGGGGACGGGAGTGGGGGGCAGAGGCAGGCTAAGGTGAATTCACTTAGGGTGAATGCTGCCCGAAGTGGCTTTTACCAGAAAGGCTCCTGGAGGTGTGTGCTGCTGGCGGTGAGCTGGACGGATGATCCCCTGGTTGTCTGGGAGGCACACTGACATCACAGGGCTCTATGCCTGGGCTCTATTTATTCTTCCTTGGTGGCCACATCTACCCTGTGGCTTTAATTTCCAGCCAAACACTGATGGCTCCCGAATCTGCATGTGCGTTCCTGGGCCAGACGTCCCTGTAAGCTCAGGGATGGCAGTGCCAGGACTGTGGGTCCCCCTGAATCCCCAGCCTCACAGCACGGTCCTGGCCTATGTAATCTGTGTATTAAATTATAATAGCCACGAGGTTTTCTGCACATTTGTCAGATGATGGGTACTGTGCCAAATACTTTATGAACACTATTCTCATTTAATCTGCAGAATCCCAGGCGTCCAGTCTTTGTTATAGATGCTCTGAGAGGTTAAGTGACCTGCCCAAGGTCACACAGCTAATAAGCAGCAGAGCTGGGGTAAAATACCAGGGCCGTCCATTCCTCACGTCTGTGTCTCCCTCCCTCTGCTGTGTGTCCTGCCCCAAATGAGGAAACCCAGTGAGAAGATTGCCATGTGTGAAAAAAAGACCCAAGTGTCCTCTTTCCCATGGTACTTAAGAGAGGGCTCTTCTGAAAATAAAGGAAACCGAGGCAGGGCAGGTGCTCATTACAGGTTAAATTCCACGCTTCACTCCCTCTGGACAGTGCAAGCAGGACCCTGGGAGGATAAACCGGTGTTTCTCCCGGGAGGTGGAATCCAGTTGCGCTTCGTGAGAGGCTGAGCATCCCCTTCCTGGGAAACAGTGTGGACCAGGCCCCTGTGCAGGGGCAGACGTCCCCCAGCCTTGGCCAGAGCGGGATGGACCCTGAGTCCCACACGGCCCTCTCAGTCACAGGCTCATGGCCTCCGTCCGTGTCACCTCATTTTCCCCAAAGAAGGGCATACACCTGGTCAGGACGAAATACACTACTTGCACCAAAGAGAGCGGCAGCCCGTTTCTCAGCCGCCGTTACAGACCTTTACGCTTAAACCCAGGCTTTCTCTGGCTCCCTCATTACCTCATCCTGTCTAGTTAACCACAAGCACGCGAGAGCACTGCCTGGGGTTTTAGGAAAACTGATGATCGTGGGTTTCCAGTGAAGTCATTAAAAAGGTGCTCTGTCCCCAAATGACAGGGTGGCCGTCCCTGATATGGAGGCATGCGAGCGCTCCTGCCAGGCTGCGCCGCTCCTGCTGGGCGTACTCTGGGCCGACCCAGGACGGATAGGAGCATTTCTGTTTCTAGTCTCGGTGCCTCTGACTGCACAGGCGGCCAGGTGTGCGTGACAGTACAAATGTGGTCTCATGTGATAAGGCTTCAGATGGTCACGCTCCAGCATCATGCTGTCCCCTCACTCTTCTGGTTGGTTCAGTGGAATATACCCAGTGAGCACCCCAAATATCCTTGCAGATGACTCACACCCCACCGTGCTGTACCCCTTTTCCTGGCCTCAGCACTCAGTCCCTTTTCCAGGGGTGGCCACAAGCTGGTGTGATGGTTTTGTGTTGTCGACCGAACCTTAATCCGCGTTGCAAAGGCTCAACCAGGCGATGGGAACGGTGGCACCGTTTCCTAAGCACCTACTGTGCGTAGGCCTCTGCGCCAAGTACCGAAGGTCTTCCTGATCACCAGGCGAAGATGCCCACACCCCACAGGAAGGAGCCCCTTTCTCACAAAAGACCGTCCTTTCACCTTCTTGGGATGTACGGGTTCAAGCACAAAGACAAGACCACATGGACACAAGGGCATGAATTCAGGGACCTGGAGCCAGCCGAAGCACACGCCCGGTCTCCTATGCATTAGAACGACTATGCATTAGAACGACTATGCATTAGAATGACTTCGTATGACCTGAGACCCAGCCAGCCTCTTCCCGCAGCAGGCACCTGATGACAAACTGCTCCCACTGAAGGACAAGAACAGAGGACCAGGCAGAGAAGCTGCGATTCCTTCCCGTAGTTCAACGTTGCTTTTCCACACACAGAAGTAACGTTCAAGACCCAGCCTCTTCAAAGGAGACAGGCTTTTCCTGCTCAAGGGTCTGCCCTGCCCCAGCCACACTCTCCAGGTCTGTCTTCAAGACCAACAGCCATACTGAGAGGTGGCTGGGGCTCTGGCAGTGAGTCTCCTGTGGTGGGTGCCAGCAAAGCCCCTGTCCACCGGGCATCAGCTCGAGACCTCAGCATCACCAGCTCGTAGACTGGTGGCTCCAGACGCTGCTGTAAAACCGAAACCACGATCGCATGTCTGGATCGAGACCCACAGGAGCCAAGGCTCCGAATGAGCCTTGGACGGACAAGAGTTTCCACTGGGTCTGGGCACAGTTTCCTCAGGCGTCTTCTCAGGAACAGACCTCAGTCTACCCTGCATTTCAAACCACAGAACCAGCTGGACAGACACCAGAAGCCAGGGATGATCTGAGTTGCCTGTCCTGTTTCCCTCCTGCAGGAGGCAGCTGCAGCCACAAACTTGGGGACACAGCAGGAATTGAAATTGTATGGAACAGCAATTTTCAACCGGCATGCCACAATGTTTAAAACATGCAATACCTGACTATTTAGTCAGGGGCACTGACCTCTTTTCCCTTAGATTGTCAAACCAAAAAGTGACAACAGCCAACACAACCATAGCTGTCCAGTGTGAATGAATCAAAATTACAGCTATTTTTTGTCAGATCGGCAAAAAGAGATAACATTTTTTGGTGTGATTTTAGTAATTAGTTTATGTGCCATGAGATGAAAAAGGCTGACCATCACTGGAATCAAACAATACCAAGTAGATTTTCTCAGCCTCTCTGGGCTGATGTTGCTACTCTCTGTTCCTTTCTGAGTCCCTCTTCCAAACACCCTGAGTCCAACAAATGCCCAAGTGGCAAAAAACACGATTCTTTCCACACATATCTGTGCTCTGCCAGCCACCCATCGGTGTGTCACCTGATGCCTGGCGATGCTCCGGCTTCTGCATGAGCCAGTGGACCCCGGGCACGGTGGCTAACCTCTGTCCAGATGTAGGTAGTTTGCTATTTTTATGTTAGGACTTGTTCTTTTTTTAATGCTTATATAAGCATCTTGGGTTTTTGCTTTGAAGTGACTGCTCTCACTCATTCTTTCTCTCTCCTTCCCCCACCTCTCTCCCAACCGCAAAAATAAACAGGTAAGTAAAAAGACCTCCAAAAACGAGTCCATGTCATGTCTTGAAAGGTTTCGAAATGTCTTCTTTGAGGCATTGTGAGGGAATAGCATGAGAATTTGGGGAAAAGAGGCTGTCATTATACAAACAGAATCAAAATCTACAAAGTTAAATGTTTGAATAAACTTCAAAGCTCATCAAGCTCCCTTGCAAACCTCGTCGTAATTGGTATTTACAGCAGCCAGAGATGGAGACGCCATCACAGTTTCCTGATCACAACCAGAACAAAGGTTCTATTTGGGGACTTTTTTAAAAAGTGAGACATGGGTGGAGGGATTGAGAAAAATAAAAAGAAAGGAAGAAAAAGAGGAAGAACTCACTGACACGGACAACAGTGTGGTGATTGTGGGGGCGGGGGCGGGTGGACGTGGAGGAGGGTACAGGGGAGTTCAATGGTGATAGAAAAAAAAAGCTGTCACAATTTCTACAAAAAAATAAGTGTGAGCACCTTTAACAAACCAAAAAAAAAGTTAAAAAAACAGTAAGTGAGCCATAAATACTAGACTTACTGGGGGATCACTTTGTAGGATATATAAATGTCTAATCACTATGTTGTACACCTGAAACTAACATAATATTGTATGCAACTATAATTTTAAAATTTTAAAATATATATACATTTAAAAACAGTGACACAGATAAATTAAAAAAAAAAAAGTAGCCTTTGACATTGGGAAGAAGCCAGCAAAGAAATAAAGATGCTAGACTTACACACAGGAAACATTTTCTACACCTTCTGTTGTTCTTGGTGCTGTGGTGCCTGAGGCTCAGGCTTGTTCCCACCTGGCCACCTTCCCAGCCACACAGGAAACCTTCAGAGACCAATGCTCTTACCTGGGAAGCTGCTGGGCACCATGTCCAACTCTCCTGCCACCCAGACCTCAGTGCTGGTTGTCCCTGGTTCCTTGCTTGCTCCTCGGCTTCCCTCCTTGGGTTTAAACACTGGTCAGGACAGGGGAGGAGCTGGCAAGGGTCCTCCTGGGTGTTCCCTCTCACTGGCAGGAGCTCAGTGAAGCGCAGCTCGTTCTAACAAAGGGGTGGAAATGCTTACCCAGACACTAAAAATACTGTTTCCAGTTAAGCAAAAAAGTATATATGTAAGTGTGTGGTATATATATATCATATAGACACAGACAACAGTGTGGTGACAGCCAGGGAGAAAGAGGGGGGAAGTGGAGGTGGGCACAGCGGAGGGATGAGGACGGAAGGAGACTTTGCTTGGGGTGATGTGCATGATGCAGGGTGCAGATGATGTTTTGTTGAGTTGTACACTAGAAACCTGTATGGTTTTGCCAACCAATGTCACCCCGACAAATTCAATAAAAAATAATAAATTGCTCCAGAATACAGTTATTAAATGAAGAGTCTGCATGCCTCCTGGCTAGGAGTGGGCCTCAGGGTTTGGAAGCCGTCTCTAAAGTTCCATTCATCAGTTCACAGCTATGAGTGGCAGGGCTCTGAGGACAAGAGAGCAAGTGCAGACCCAGCGCCTTCAATTCCTCAGCCCCCCAGGCCCCCGCCATCACCAGGAAAGCAGGGCACCCCTTACACCACCCTTCCTCTTTTGCCATCAGATGGACAGACCTTAATCTTCCTGTGAAGCAGAGCTGCTCTCTACCCCCAACCCCACCCTGAGGGCAGATCTGCAACATCATGGAAGGAGCCTGTGAGGTCTCAGTTCACTTATGTGGACACTGAGTGTTGATGGAGGGAAAGGAAGAGGACAGGAGAGGTGGGGGCGATCAAGGAGTTGCTCCAGCATCTGTGTGAGGGTCGTCCAGAGCCAGACTGCTGTACCTGAAGCCTGTGTCTGCTACTTGCAAATGACCATTGACTTAACCTCTTTGTGCCTCTGTTTACTCATCTTTAAAGACCAATAACACAGTTATGGTGAGGATAAATGAGTTGACACATGTAAGGAATTTTGACTAGTCCCAGGGACACAACGAGGAGTCAATAAATGCTAGCTGCTGCGATGGTTGTCATTATTATTACCATTTGTTACTCTTGCATACCCTACAGTCGTCTTTGATGATCTGCACCCCAGTCTGGATGGGTTCACAGTTCTCTGCCCTTCCTTTCTTACGACCTCAAATAGTACTGCCATCTGCCCCAGAATCAGGCCAGCTACACACAGAGGGGACACTGTGGTGTGAGCCAGGGCTCACCAGAATGTCCCCCAGGCCCCAGACATTTCTATTCTCCTTTGGATCTTTCTTCTCTGCTTCTTGAATAGAAAAGTTGCCCCTGGAGGCTCCTAGAACCCCACTGTCCCCTCAAGTTGCTTCACTCTTCTTCATTTCCTCTCACTATTTCTCCCCGAGTTAGCGGACTTCCCAAACTCTCCCCACTATCCACCTTCTGTGCCCTAACTAGTACATAACTAAACCAACACAATGGGCTCGTCAGAGGCCATCTTCCTCCAGCCTGAATTAGGTAGGGGCAGCCCACGCCACACTCACAAAGACCCTCCCCATGCAATAGCTCAACAAGATAGAGGTGCTCTCACATTACAGCAGAAGAAGGCTGTCCAGGCGCGAGGGCAGTGCCAGCATCCACGGTCCCCAGTCCATAGGGCCATCTCTCAGCCAGTGAGAGGCATGAAGGATGCCCATTCCTTAAAAATACAGAAACAAAACCTTTTTTTATTTTACAATCATTTCAGAGTTGCAGAGAAACCACATAAATATTACAAAGAATCCGCATGTAACCTTGGCCCACATTCTCCAAATGTTACCAAAGGTGCAGTATCATTCATTTCTCTATTTTTCCCTAAAATGTGCGAGAGTAACTTAGAGACAGGTTAACCTCTAAATCACTTCAGTGTGTAATATTTCCCCCAAACAAGGACACACCCTTACATAACCTTGATACAGTGATCAAAATGAGGACATTCTACAAAATAACTGACCTTCACCCTTAAAACATGTCTAAAGAAATTGACAGCCCCCAAACCTGGTGACCAACCAGGAGACAGAGACCACGGCCACCATCTCCTGGTCACGCTGCACTACACCTCCGGTCCCGGTGGGGAAGGAGCAGAGCAGCACCGTCCTGATGGATCTGAAGCCAGGCATGGAGTACACGGTCCACGTGTGGGCCAAGAAGGGGGACCAGGAGAGCAAGAAGGCTGCCACCAAGGCCCTGACAGGTAATGGAGCGCTGTTCTTCAGCCTCATACTTTGTTCTTGTAAAGATAAATGGTGATCGGTCCCATCCACCCACTGAGCTGGGGCCACCAGTGGCCTTGCAGCGTCTGCTCTCACCCTCTTGGAATACAAGTAAGCGCCTTCCGGAGGATGGGACAGCACAAGGAGAAAGAGGCCTGGCCGTGCTTGCTGAAGCCCCAGACACATGAATGAGCTGAGCCATCCCAGCCCAGTCTAGCCCAAACTGCCAATCCACAGAATTAGGAACAAATAAATAATTGTTTATAGTCACTGTATTTTGGAGAGGTTTACTATGCAACAATGGAAAAGTGATACAGAGCCTATATCCAAAGTAGGGGAATAATTTAACTTGAAACTAATTTCAATCCATTATTTCGTCAAAATAGTGTAACCCATTCCAGAACAACCTGGAAAAAAACCACAAAGTTGCTGGTTCAAATGATGGTTCAAGCAACGTGTTATTATAGCATCTTCTTTTATTTGAGAAAAAAGTATTCCAACTGCAGTCATCTCTGATTTTATTTGTCCTATGAAATCACCCAAAACCCACCAGACCAATGTGCTGGCTCTGAGGGAATCCGAATCCGAATCCGCTGTGTCTGGCTTGGAGACCTGGACCTGGTCTGAGCTGGCTTGGCCTGTTTGAGCTGGTTGGAGGATATGTCTCAGTATCTTTAATTAGGATTCTGCTGAGTTTAAAGAAATTGGAACCAAACTTAAACAGACCTCCACTCTCAAGATCTTGTCCCAGCTCACTCGCTCACTTACTTACTCTGTCATAAATAATATATATTCTGTACCCACAGGATCACCTTCCCCTTGTGGTAGATTCTGAAGTCACACCTCTAACCGTGCTTACAGGATGTGCCATCTTCGCCTTTAAATGTGCGTGTGCCTGCAAACATAGACCACAGAGCATGGCCTGCAGCAAAGAGGGGTGTTTATGACTCCCTTCGAGGCAATGAAAGACCTTGATTCTTCTTCCGTCAATATTTTCTTCTCTTGGGTCAATACTTTTTGATATCCATCTCAGTATTAGTCAATATCTCCTTATTAATATTTTCTGACAATCACAGTTGCTGTGAGCCTGAAGTGTGCGGGAGCAGAGGGCTGGATGTGCAACCAGGAGCCAGGAACCTTGGAGGGGATGGCAGTTTGGTTTTTAGGAGATTCTTTATGCATCACTTGCCCAAAGATGGCTGTTTTGTAGCTATCATTCATTATTATTTTTATTATGAAAGTAACATTATTGTAGACTAACTAAAATATACAGCAAAATATAAAGAAGAAAATTAACTTTTCCTGTAATTCCTACAACCAGAGGTAACCCTTAATTTTTCTACAAATGTACACATATATGGAAAGATGTATATATCTGTGCACATGTATTTAAAAAGTTAAACAATTAAGATTCTATTACATAGAGATTTTTTTCTGTGCTTTGTTCTAAACTTACATAGTATTTCCCCCCTCATGTATATAATAAAAGCCTAAGCAACCATTATGGCAGAATGACCAGAACGACTGGTCACTATGATATGCACTGACCACCAGGGAGCAGACGCTCAATGCAGGAGCTGTCTCCTGGTGGTCAGTGCGCTCCCACAGGGGGAGGGCTGCTTGACCAGAACCTGGGCTGACGGCTGGTAAAAGCAGCGGCAGTGCTAAGGAGCAGCAAGCTGAGTGGTAAGGAGCAGCGAGCAGACAGGCGATAAGGAACGAGGGGTCCTGGACTGTGAGAGGGTACAGGCCAGGCTGAGGGACCCTCCACCCCCCAGTGCATAAATTCCGTGCACCAGGCTTCTAGTTTTCTTATATGTGTCTTTAAAGGCATGTGTTTTAATGTTGCATAGTATCCTAATATGTGCATCTAATTCATGGGGGGTAGGATGGATTGCAAAGGAACTTGGAGGCATTTGGGGGAGTAATGGAAATAAAAGTTCTAGTCTGGCTTGACTATGGTGACTGCCATAGGACTATACACATTTCTCAAAATTCATTGAGCTAAATACATAAAAAGGGTAAATTTTATTGTATATAAATGATATCTCATAAACCTGACTTAAAAGATGTCGTTGAGGGACCACCTCATATATGACCCAGTGCTGCCCAGATCGTGTGTACTCTAACTCATCGGTCTTGACAGCACGTGGGAATCACCTGGGAGTGCTTAATAAAATAAGATGCCAGGGTTTGGGAAGACGGGAGCCAGAGACTGATTTAATTGGCCATGGGTCAGGCCAAGGCATCATATTTTCTGAAAGCTCCCATGGTGGTTCTAAAACGTGCAGCAGGGCTGAGAAGCACTGATCTGCACAGTAAGTCATTGGACCTTGGAAGTAGGAGATCAAACGGGACTTGTAAATTTCAGAATCATAAGAGTTATATGAATTTTGCCAACTAAGCATTTATTAGTCCACTGATTTTTTTTTGTCTTATTTCCCTCCAAAGTCCTGAGATAGTCATAAAAATATTTTTATTGCAATATAACTCACATGCCATAGAACTCATCCTTTTAAAGTGTGTAATTTAGGCCCTGGCCAAGTGGCTTAGTTGAGCATCGTCCTGTATATCAAAAGGTTGTGGGTTCAATTGCAGGTCAAGGCACATAGGTTGTGGGTTTAACCCTGGTCAGGCCATTTTAGTTGGGTTATCTATACTTTTATTGCTAAGTTGTAAGAGTTCTTTATATATCCGAGATACTAGACTCTTAATAAATATGTATATGATTTGCAAATATTTTCTCCTATTCTTTGGACTGTCTTTTCTCTCTCTCTCTCTCTCTCTCTCTCTCTCTCTCTCTCTCTCTCAAATTAATAAATATATCCTCTGGTGAAGATTAAAAATAAATAAAGAATACAATTCAGTGGATCTTAGTATATTCACGAGGTTGTTCAGCCAATACCATTATTTACTTTGAGAACATTTTCTTCAACTCAAGAACAAACCCCACAGTCATCAATAGTCACTTACCATTTCCCCCCTCTTGTGACAACCATGAATCTGCTTGCTGTCTCCATGGATTTCCCTGTTCTGGATATTTCACATAAATGGACTCATATAATATATGACCTTTTGTGACTGGCTTATTTCATTTAATATAGCATTTTTAAAATATATTTTATTGATTTTTTTTTACAGAGAGGAAGGGAAAGGGATAGAGAGTTAGAAACATCAATAAGAGAGAAACATTGATCAGCTGCCTCCTGAACACCTCCTACTGGTGATGTGCCCGCAACCAAGGTACATGCCCTTGACTGGTATCGAACCTGGGACCCTTCAGTCCGCAGGCCAACGCTCCATCCACTGAGCTAAACCGGTTAGGGCTTAATATAGCATTTTAAAGGTTCACACATGTTGTAGCATATATCAGTACTTTGTTCCTTTTCATGCCCAAACAATATTCCATCATATGGATATAGCATCTTTTGTTAATCCATTCATCCATTGGTGGAACTTGGGTTGTTTCCACTTGTTGCCTATTATATTGTTGCTATGAACATTTGTGTACACATTTTTACATGGATACCTATTTTCATTTCTCCTGGTATTTAGTAGGAGTGGAATTGATTGCTGGGCCATATGGGGTAACTTTATGTTTAACTTTTTAAGGAACTATCAAATGGTTTTCCAAAGTGGCTACATCGTTTTGCATCCTCACCACAATGTATAAGGATTCCAATTTCTTCATGTCCTCTCCAACACTTGTTTTTGTCTGTCTTTTTAATTATATCATCCTAGTGGGTGTGAAGAAACAGCTTGAATTTTTTATTTGTCTTTCATTAAAATTTAATGATGTTGCCAGGCCAGTGTTGCTCAATGGTTGAGCATCTACCTATGAACCAGGAGGTCATGGTTCGATTCCTGGTCAGGGCACATGCTGGGTTGTGGGCTCAATCCCCAGTGTGGGGTGTGCAGGAAGTAGACGATCAATGACTCTCTCTCATCATTGATGTTTCTATCTTCCTCTCCCTGACTCTCTGAAATCAATAAAAACACATTTTTTAAAAAGTTAATGATGTTGAACATCATTTCATGTGCTTATGGGCCATTTGTATATCTTCTTTGGAGAAATGTTTATTCAAATCCTTTGGCCATTTTAGTTGGATTATTTATACTTTCTCCTATTCTTTGGACTGTCTTTTCACTTTCTTAATATCATCCTTTAAAACATAAACATTTTAATTTTGATGAAATCCAATTTCTTTTTCTCTTGTTGCTTGTGCGTTAGCAACAAGAAAACACTGACTAATCCAAAGTCATGAAGATTTACAAATTTTCCTCTAAGTTTTTTATAGTTTTAGCTCTTACATTAAAGTCACTGATCCATTTTGAGTTAATCTTGGTATATGGTGTGAGAAAGGGTCCAACTCCATTCTTTTGCATGTGAATATCCAGTTGTCCCAGCACCTTTCGTTGGCAAGTCTATTCTTTTCCCATTGAATTATCTTGGCACCCTTGTTGAAAATCATAGTCATGTATTTTTTTAAGTATCTACGTCTGCTCACCTAGAAGAAATTTTTACTTATTCTGTTAGCTGATTAGGAACTCTAAGTCCAATTGTCCATGTCCACACATCAGTGGGTCCAGTGTCTAATAGATCTGACTTTCAATGCCAAGTTCTCAGTAGGTCCTTAATAAATACTTGTTGATTGCCGAAACCGGTTTGGCTCAGTGGATAGAGTGTCGGCCTGCGGACTGAAAGGTCCCAGGTTCGATTCCGGCCAAGGGCATGTACCTGGGTTGCGGGCACATCCCCAGTAGGAGATGTGCAGGAGGCAGCTGATCGATGTTTCTCTCTCATCGATGTTTCTAACTCTCTATCTTTCTCCCTTCCTCTCTGTAGAAAATCAATAAAATATATTTTTAATAAATAAATAAATAAATACTTGTTGATAAAAGTGATCTTGAGGCTAATCAATTTCATAAACAGCGTAATTTGTTTCTGATCATGGTGGTCTGATTCAAGTAGATCTCTCTGATCAGCCAAAGGGACCAAACTTATCGGTACAAGTCAACAGTCTTAGGATCAGAACAGTGGAAGGATCCTTGGGACCACGGGTGCCTACAAGCAGGACCACAATTTTGTCTGGGTGTCTACCTCTCCCCCATGTGACTCATGGTTAAACCCTGACTGATTCTAAATGAATCATGGTAATTGCAGGCTCTCTGACATGATTTGCTTTAGGAAAGGATACCTAACCCATTTCTGTCAAATGGGGCTTCTGCAAACATAACATCTCCCAAATGTCATGAGTGTAAATCGAAGAGCAGAAAGACCCCACTGTCCCTCCCTGAAGATGACTAACCTCTGGAAACATGATAGGAAAATCCAATCATTTTCTTTACAAACTGAGTCATAGCCTCCCATCTCAAATGTTCTTCCTAAGGCCAGGCTGTCCAGGCTTTGGGGTTTTTTTTTGTTGTTGCTTTAAATTACTTTTATTCTCCCTAATAGCTTAACTATCAACATTTCTGGTTTGGGTTGTTATTTTTCAGTTGCTGTTTTCTAAGAGTGTAGGATTACAGCAAGGCGGCTGTGTGGTAACTGTTCCATGGCCTGTGAGGGCAGAGCCATGGGTAATGATGAGGTTTGATTGTGGAACTGCTGAGGTCGCCCATTTGTGGCCAACTGTGGTCTCTGGGAGATGAGTTCCTGGGTGGCTCCCTGAGTGACTGAGGGACAGGGCCCACAGGGTCCCCTGCAGACTGCCCTCCCTTGGACTCTCTCCTCCCCCCTCTACGACCCCATGCCCATGCCCACTGGTGTTGCAGGCTCTTCTTCCTCTCTTCCTTCTTGCCAATGACAGGTTTGAGAAATGGCAAAGGAGGCAAAATTCATAATCAACACATCATCCCTATTGAAGCCCAAAGCTGAAGACAGACCTTTGTGTGAGTGATGGAATATTTCAGATATTCAGAAAGGTTTAGAGCAGTGGTTCTCAACCTTCTGGCCCTTTAAATACAGTTCCTCATGTTGTGACCCAACCATAAAATTATTTTCGTTGCTACTTCATAACTGTAATGTTGCTACTGTTATGAATCGTCATGTAAATATCTGATACGCAGGATGGTCTTAGGCGACCCCTGTGAAAGGGTCGTTCGACCGCCAAAGGGGTCGCGACCCACAAGTTGAGAACCGCTGGTTTAGAGACAAGTATTTTAAACACTCTTGTATCTCTACCCAGCTTAGGAAATAAACTACTATAAATACTGTTAAAATCTCTGCATGTTTCTGATCATATTCCCCTCCCTCCGAGAGAAAAACATTTTCCTGGACCTAGGACTATCATTGCAGTGGGTGTCTTTATACTTTTATTACATATGTGTACATGTAAGCTTAAACACTGCCCTTCAGTTATTTAATGGGCTTTTACATTTCTTTTCTTTTTCCTTAAAATCTCAAAATACAGTATGTAAATGTCACTCTATCCCCCGTAAGTTCTGCCCTGCAGCCTGGCACAAGAATACCATCTAGTTCATTTGTAAAAGTTCGCCCAACCATGTTACTACTCTCCTCGCCTTTTTCTAGTACTTAGGGGTGGATGCCCCAGCTCCCAGGCCAGCCTTTCACAATGAATGAAATGCTGAATGTGAAGCAAGCAACCCTGAAAGGATCGAGCTGAACCCAACCACAGAGATGCTGGGATGCGGCCCCATCTCTTAGTCTTGTGTTTTGCTAGGGGCTCAGTAGGCCTGGTGAGCCGATGACATTCATGTCAGAGTCACAGGGAGTGGAGTGGCAGTAGGGAATGATTGGCCTCATTCCTTTCCAGGAGTACCCATCAAGCATGGATTGTTAGCTGTAATCTCTGGAAGGACAGAGCTGCCACTTCTGTTCAACGTGTAATTCCAACACCTAGGGCCATGCCTGGTATGTACTAGGCACTTAGCAAATAGACACGAGTTTATTTTAATTTTCCCCACATCCAACCCCAGTAAGGCCTAACGCAAGCTCTGGACACACAATGGATGGTTGATAAACACTGGTGCACGCTCTGAGCGGTGACTGTTAGTGCTGCTGTTAGTGCTGCAGAGTCGGTGCTAGCCTCCGTGAGCTGAGTCGCTGCCCGGTATTCCCGTCTTGAAATCCTCTTGTTATGTCTGTATAAGTGCCTTCAGGATTCGTGGTGCTGACAAACGTGTACGTGTGGCTGTACCTGGCTGAGCCTCCCACCCCTGCAGGGGACTGAGAAACACTGTGGGTCAGGGGTCCAAAATCTTGATTCACACAGTCAAGATCTGGAGATACGAAGTAGAGAGTGGCCTGTTTAGAATATATTTCTCATCAACAAATATGTCCTCTAACCCAAGTCACCACTGACTTGAAGGAGCTGGATTTCAAACCCAGAATTTCAAAGGCCATCATTATTTTTGCTTGGTTCTTATAGCCATTCCCTCAGCAATGACAAAGGATGAAAAAACATCCCCCAGGAATCCTGTTGGGATAGCCAACTCCAAAACCAACCACAGCTCATCCCACAGCCTCTATGATGAGCTTCAGCGCCCCAAGAACCATGTGCTGGTTTATGTTCCAGAAGGAGCCATCAGACAAGTGCAGAAACATGTCTGTCCCACCACAATGTTCCAGGAGAAGAACATGGCCTGAGGCAAGGGGACACCAGGCATCATGACTCTTAAACCCTGGTGACTTCACCTTCTACCATACCATTATGGTTTGGGGAGAGGTTTAAAGCTGAACCTCAGAAATAATTACGAATGAAGATCTGGCTAAACATAACCACAGAGGAAGATGAAGAGGAGTTGGGGTACACAGTGAGTTTGTGAACCTGAATGTACAGGGAGGCACCTTGGTGATGCTTCGGTGGGTGGCGTGTACTGGGGAGTGTGCGTGTCATAGGAGGAGGTGTCTGTCTGTGGATGCTAGAAAGATAAGTTACAATTCAGACTGATGGAAAGCGTACCAAAGGTGGCTAGTAACTGGCAGTGTGTTCCCGAGTGCCTGCCTGAGATTGCGCTCGGCATAAACACTTTGCAGGCACGCACTGTGTGGTTGCTTTTAGAAAGCCCTGAGGGCCACCGACAGAAGCAAGAAGCTGTGGAGGCTCAGCTGGGAGATGAGGTGGACAGGTCTGCTGCCCTCGGGGGATGGGCTGGCCCTGATGTATTCACCCAAATAATATCAACAACAAAGGTGAGTTGGTGCCCACCCTCTCCAATTCTTCCCTGGTGTTGAAATCAACATGAGTCAAACCCAACCCCTCACGGCAGCGTGGTGGAGCATCACTAAATGAAGCAAAAGGGAGACAGAGAATCCTACAAAGGCCTCGGTGGAGGCTGAGGACACCCCATGCAGTCCAATGTCTTCTGTAATAAAGCACCCACATGTGTGGGCCTGTTCTCGTCTCCATTGCATCCGCTCTCCTTCCCTTCATTACTGCACCATCCCTCCTCTTCCAGAGGCAGACCCTGTGGTTGCTAAAGGCAGGAGGCAGAGGTTTCTGGGATACCAGACCAAATCAGAGTGGGAGACACGGCTGATGTCAGACCGCAAGGACAGACTTCCCATGTACGAGAGGACAATCTAATCTCCACTTTGCTGATGAGCATCATCTGTCAGGTTTCTCCCAACATAACTGAACTCCATTCACTCGAATATTCATTCAACGCATATTATGTGCTAGGGACTGTTCCATGAGATGAGGGTGTAGACTTGAACAAAACAGACTGTCACTGCCATCATCATCATCGCTGCCCTCGCAGGGCTTACATTCCTAGAGATAAAGACAGACCAGCATTCCCTGCAGTAGAAGGGAATCACTATTAGCAAGGCATGGCCCTGGGGGTCTATGAAAGAAGTGAATGAACTAATGGTGGTTTATATTCCTCATGTATCTTTTAGGGAATAGACATTAGCGTTCTCTGCGTGGTACAAGATACTAATGACCCTACAGCTTGTATCCTATGGACATGAAGCGACTAAGTAGTTACCGTTGTCCTTTTTCCTCTCTTCTCTTCCCTGAGAGAGAAGGCGAGGGCTCTTGTTCTTTATGAATTACATCCTAGGAAGACAACATACCCACACGGAACCCTGAAAGCAGACGTCCAGCAAGTCTAACTCAATCCAGCAACTTAATTACTTGATGAGAGGGCGTTTCCTGAGAACTGAATGCCTACTATGAGCTGTGCATCCGAGAAATCCAAGAAACTGTTGTGACATGAATTCTACCCTCAGAAAGACAAGACAGGAAACAATTAGTGAATAACACAAAAGAGAACATTAGCTATTTATGCAGCAAAGATCAGAGGATGAAAAAAACATCCAGAAACACAATTTTAACTTTCTTTCCTAAAATTAATCAGGAGAAAATCCAAGTCCACCTGGTTTGATGGACAACTGATACATTCAGCAGGAGACGAGGTGCATCCAAGAACAGTTTTCCTGCTCTAACATAAGTTAGCACAGAGGTAGGAAAGGGGATAGAACTTCCGGGCCTTTGGGTTTCTGGGAGAAAGCCATGGAGACGGTCTTGGACGGACATGGAATAGAAAGTGAGTGTGGCTTCCTCTTGCGCTTTCCCAGGACCAGACCTAAGGTCACTCACTGTGCACACTCTGTGGGTCACCTGATCATGCAGCGCCTCTGGCCTGTGTTGGCATCCGCAGGACTCACCCTGCAGCTCTGCAGAGGTTTTCTACCCTTGACTCCCACTAACTCACGGGGCTGGTATTTCTGTCCCCACAGCTACCAAAAGCAATGCATTTCAGCTAAATTGCTAATATTTTCCCTTTTCATCAGAGTTTAGAATTTAGAAAAACTAGGAAGTGGAGAAAGAAAGAAAAAAGAGGAAATGGTGTAAAAGAAAGAAGCTGCTTTCCTACCAACTCTTTATTCCCTCAAATGAAAATCTATTGAGGACCCTGCAGAAGAAAACGGGTGAGCTCATCCCTGGAACCACAGGAAACACTGTGTTTCAGGCGGGGCCCAGCAGGGAGGAGAGTGCCCTGGGGGGCACTGAGTCATCCAACCTCAGAGTAAGTACAGGCTTCCCTCTGGTTAGAGGAGAGACGGCACCCACACAGCCACAGAGGCAGAGAGAACAACGGGATCAACTTGACAATCGGGAGGGCCTGGCCTTGGGCAGGGAGCCGCTGGGAAGGAGAAACTCTGCTGAGGCAGGACGTCTGGAATCCAGGAAGCCCAGATAGCCCCAGGCCCCCAGTCTCTCCAGGGAGCTGGCCAGGCTCTCCGGCGTTCAGGGGCCAACAGTGTGACCACATGCGCTTGAGTCTCAGTGTTGTCATCATCCGTTGGGTCGATTTGCATATTATGCTTTTATTATTACAGGTGTGTGTGTGTGTGTGTGTGATATATGATAGCTTAGGGAACATGTCAACCACGTACAATATTAAAAGAGTTGTATGTGAACACATTAGTCCGATCCTTCCTGACTTTGACTTCCTTCTATGAGAAATTCTAATAAATATGTGCTTACCTTTGTATATTTCTTTAGAAAGTCAGGAGGGCCAAGCCCTGGGCACATACACTATGAGTCACTCCTACTAGAGTCAGAGAAGAAAAGAGGAGCTGGAGGTGAGAATAGGAAAGGAGGTGGAGCAGATGGCTGAAGGGCAGAGGGGCTGGCGTTGCAGTCTTGATAAAGTTCAAGTAGATGAGTAGTGCATTAAAAAGTGTCCCCCCAAAATTCACAATCACCCACAACCTCAGAACATGACTTTATTTGAAAATAGGGTCTTAGCAGAGGTAATTAATGTAAGGGTTGAGATGAGATCATACTGGATTCGAATGGCCTAAATGCAAAGAGAGGGTTATTATAAGAGGCAGAAAAGAACATGAAGATACACACAGGGCAGAAGGCCAGTGAAGATGGGAGCAGAGATTGGAGTGATGATGCCACAAGCCAAGGAATGCCAGGAGCCACCACTACCTGGGATGGGCAAGGAAGAGCCTCCCCTAGAAACTCTGGAGGGAGTGTGGCCCTGTGGACACCTTGATTTTGGGCTTCTGGCCTCCAGAGCTGTGGGAAAATACATTCCTGTGTTTTAAGTCACCCAGATTGTGGCAATATGTTATGGCAGCCACAGGAAATGAATACAATGAGGAGAAGTACAAAGTAAATCAGGTCCTTAGAAGTGGGAATGAGCCTGAGAGGAAGAAGGTGGGGCTAAGCCTGAAAGAGTAGTTGACAGCATGCGCTTCTGCACACAGATACCGAGGCCAGGACTGAGACCACAACCCTGGTAGCTGGAGGAGGCTTGAAAATTACCTGCTGAGCTGTGCCTCACTGGTTAAATAACATCATTCTAAACCTTTTTTATCTCAAGCACCAACCTATGTGACACCTCTAAGTCACAGCAGAAAGAAAGAAGAGCAATGCAGCTGAGAGCCAAGGAGCCGGGCCTGGCTGAACATCAGGCCCATCGCCCCTTGGCTGGTGCCAACTTGCACACCGTCTCCAGGGCCCTGCAGGCAGAACGAGGGAGGTGGAAAATCAGCCTTTCCAAGTCCTTGGGTCAGGAAGAGACTGAATATGTGGACAGAAAATGAGGCTCAGAAAAGAAAAACCTCTTTGCATGCATATTATCTGCAACAAATCAAAACAAATATGCAAGCATCTCCCTGAAACTACTGGGAAGAAAAGGGAACACTATTTTTTTTTTTCAGTAACATACCCGCTACTACTAATTTAAAATGTGCAAAATGCCAATCGTGTTGCCTTTTTATAGACATCAGTTTTAGGATTAATGTAATAATAAAAAGGCTTTTCATATATTTTCCCCACTCAGAATCTTATTTTTCCACGAGATCTCACACTCTGCAAAAGCAAATTTTCCTGTCTCCCCACCAAAACCTCGTCATAGTTCGGCCTGGTGAAAAGTATTTCCAGGCCCCTCAACTGGGGTGGATGAGCTAAGAGCCTTGATTTACATGGGATCCTGTTGACATGCAACATTTTCTGCACCACTAGCCCCGTCATGCAGTATCTCCCACCCACCCGTCTGCTCCTCAGCCCTTGGATGGCAGAAACTGCTATGTTCCTGGTGTTCAATTAAGCATTTGATGAACCAAACCAAACTGAACGGGAAGGTTGCTTGAAATAAAGGCTTCCCGAGGCAGAAGGACCGAGGGGAGCCTTGGAGGATGGGCAGAGGTCTCTATACTGCAGGCCGTGGGGAGCTACCCAAAGGGAGTAGTTGTCGTGGCTTGGAAGGTTCACTCTGGAAGCAGAAAAAGGTGGGCGTGTTTGGGGGGAAAGTGATGGGTTAAGTTAAAAAAAAAAAACAATAAGGAATCCAGTTAGCACTAATTCAGGCAAGAGATGAAGAAGGTCTGAGCAGGAGGAGCAGGAGTAGGATGGAGAAAGAGAAAGGGACAAGAAGAAGCAGAATCAGAAGCAGAACCATTTGGATGATGCTGGATGGGGTGAGTTTGTCTGAGCCTGAGTTCCTCCACAACCGCCCCACCACCTGCAAAGGTAGAATCCAAGACAGAGTGTGTGTGTGTAAGTAGGAGATTGGGCAAGGACCCCAGGGAGCGGGAGAGAGGAGTCGGAACAATAGAGCAAAAAAGAACAAAGCAATACCAGGATGAGGAAGTTGATTAGTGACTCTATATCTCTAAGACCTTTGAGCAGCCATTCCATCCCACACTGGCTCGGGGTGTTCCCATGGGTGTCCACTGCCCAGCAGACCCCTGGTTCCTCAGGTGTCCCGTGTCACCTCAGAGAAGTGAGAGGTGCTGAGCTCAGCTCTATGTTTTACTCTTTTTAACAGCAACTTTTTCCTGATTTTTGAATAAGGGGCCCTTCATTGTCATTTTGCACAAATTGTGTAGCCTGTCCTGACTCCTACAAGGGAGGCAAACTCCAACACAGGCCCTACCTGATGATAGTCAAGGTGTTAACGTGTCATGATCTTATTTGGAGGACGGGTGGTGTGTGTGTGTGTGTGTGTGTGTGTGTGTGTGTGTGTGTGTGTGTTCCAGTTTGCATTAGACCCTGTGCATGGGAACAGGCCCAGGGTTTGGAGCTCAGGTGTGCTATTACTGCCATCTTGTGTTCAACTCGTGCACAACACAGAGCTCTGGAGGAGACTCCCAGGCAGGGGCACTGGGGCTGCTAGCAGAAGTAGGTGCAAAGACCACCCACACTCCATGGCCAATACATCAAGAATGTTTCTATTCAGCTGGTGGTGTTCCATGAAGACAGACTATCCATACACACCATTTCAGAGCCTGTGTGTGTGTGTGTGTATGTGTGTGTATCTGTGCCTTTCTACCAGCACGTTCTTTCCCTTCACACTCACCTTCCTCTTGTTTGTAGTTCCTCTCATAGCTGAGAGCCCCTCCCCACATTGAGAGCCCCTCAAGTCTGTTTCTTTTGTTATTTCTCCAGCTCTCCCTATGTGGGGGCCTGGCCCTGAAGGCCCCTCCTGGACAGCTGATTGTGAAGCAGGGGCCAAGCCAGGAGAGAAGTCAGGTCCCGAGTCAGCCTGGGCAGGACAAGGACTCTAAGGACAGGCACTCACCAAGTAAGTATTTTACTGTGTGACTCTGAAGTTTAAAAACATATTTATCTATATTTTCCTCTTTGTAAATATAGCATGTAACTCTTTTATCTATCTAAATACTAGTATATTTTGATAAATGGTAAGAGATAAAAATACAATTGAAACATTTCCCCCAAAAATCTTTAAATTCTTGTTCCAGTACCACTTGTTGAATGATTTTTATGCTTCCTTTCATATATAACCAAAGGGTTTTTTTTCTGGCCTATCTATTCTAGTTAATTTACCTGTCTGTGGATTTTGGCACCAGTACCAAAGTAGTGTGGTCATGCTTTATAACATATGGCTTTTTAATATCTGGTAGGGCAAAACTATTAAGTTATTTTTCTTTTTCAAAAATCTCATAGCTTTCTACCTCCCACCCATCCCATATATTTCAAAATTATTTTGTTAAGAAAAATTTCATTGGGGTAGTGATTAAATTGGCACAAAAATCTATACACTAACCAACTGATACGTTTTATAAGGAAGGATTCCATGAGAGTTGGGCCTGTGTCCCTGAGCTGTCATTTCTCCAGAGGACAGAGTGGAGTAGGGATTAACAGTGTGGGCTGTGGCCTAGGACTAGCTCTGTGAACTTGGCAAGTCTAACCTCACTTTCACAATCTATACAATTGTTTTATCATTGTATTAGGCCTAGAATCAACATGGTGACTAGGAACAATCCCTCACAATCAAATCTCAAAACATTTAACTCTTAAATTTTACTCTGTTCACCCCAAAAGTAACTTTTAAGCCTCCAAAGGAAAGACAATATGGAAACAGCAAAGGCACCATAACTGGCAGTGGTGGCTATCTCTACCCATATCTAAGCCTATAGTCTCCAATGGACTCCAATTGAATATAAGCATCAGAAGGGCAGGGATTTTTTTCTGTCACCCCACTTCACACAGTGGTATATAATAGGCACTTAAAATGAATTTGTTGATTGAATAAATGAATGAATGATGATGGGTTTCCTGATCATAGAATTCCAGGTCAGTAAGCCCAACAGCCTTACCCACACCTGTCAAATAGCCAGGGAGACTTGTAGACTCCTTGGGAGAACTCAAGATAAAGTGAGCCTTCCTTTGGCCTTGCCCAACTTCCCACACATTAATGGAGGAGGGTGCATTGAGGGAAAAAAATCTTAGGCTGTTTTACAAAACCAACACAATTAATTAAAGAAGACCCTGGAGCCTGGCCAGAGTGGCTCAGTTGATTGAGCATGTCCTGTGCACTGAAGGATTGCCAGTTCAACTCCTGGTCAGAGCACATGCCTGGGCTCAATCCCTGGTCAGGGCCAGTATAGAAGGCAATGATTGATGTTTCTCCGTCACATCAACGTTCCTCTCTGTTCTCTCTTTCTCTTTCTCTCTCTCTCTCTCTCTCTCCCCTCTGGTGAGGATTATAAAGAAAAGAGACCCTGGAGTCTTATCTCACTATCTCTGAGCTTCCTATCTTACCAGCCATTATATTGCTTTAACCTCTTCTCTTACAATGAAAAACAGTCTAATAAGATAATAATACTGTTTAAGATACTATGCACATGTTCATAGTAGCATTATTCACAATAGCCAAAAGGAAGAAGCAAAGCCAGTGTCCATCTACAGATGAATGAATAAACAAATGGAGTATTTATTATTCAGTCATAAGAAGGAGTGAAGTATTAACACATGCTATAACATGAATGAATCTCAAAGACATGGTAAGTGAAAGAAGCCAGTTACCAAAGGACAAGTGTATGATTCCACTTCTTTAAGCTACATAGAGGAGTCCAATTCACAGAGACAGAAAGCAGGATGGTGGTTGCCCGAGGCTAGCAGTGCAGGGAAATGGGAAGTTATTGTTTAATGGGTACATAGTTTTGCAATATAAAAAGTTCGGGAGATGTGGTGGTTATGATTGCACAGCCATGTGAATGTACTTAATGCCACTGAATTGTACACTTAAAAATGAATGGGATGACCAGAAAGTTCCCTGTACTACAGACTGAAATCAGCAGTTTTTAAATGGCAAAGTTCCCCTTCCAGTACAGAATATGTATGTGCGTGTATATATAGACATAAATGGGAGCTATATCATTGCTATCATCAACATGGTCATTATCACCATTATAATGGAAAGAGATTTACAACATCTACAGGCGGGATGACAGAGGAGTTGACAATAATTGTAGGTTTCTGGCGAGTAACCCCCTAAACTGAATGGAGGATATGTGAGCAGGAGCAGGTGAGTGAGACGGGGGACTTAGGGGAAGAGACTTTGGTGATCATGAATGGTAGGTGGGGGGCAGGGCCTGAAGGAAAGGGCTTGGGTAGGAACGAAGGCAGCTTAAGAGATTAGGTAAAGCAGGAGGAAAGGGAGCATCAGCCTGCCCAATCGGTATCAACGCTGCGTTCGTAGGTTTGCAATTTGCCCAAGTACCAATAATTACCACGGGAACTCACATTCTGTAACTAACTCCTCCATCCTGCAGCGCGCAGACCCGCCCTCCGCCACGCCAAGCCACGCCCCCTGCGGCCCAGGCCCCGCCCCTGCGGCCCAGGCCCCACCCTGCGGGTGTCTCTTATTTGGCAGTGTCAATAAAGTTGCAGCGGTTTGACTTTGCAGCGAACAACATGGCGACCTCCATGCTGGGCTCACTGCTGCGGACTGTTCGGCAGGTCAGGCCCGGGTCCTAATCCCCACTCTTCCCCCTTTCCCCCGAACCCCCCAAACTGCGGGCACCCCACTCCTCTGCCACCTGCAGAGCTCGGCGCGGACCCCTATCAGGGGTCTCCCCCTCCTCCGGCTCGATTCGGAGGAGGCCCGAGCTGATGTACGTTCGGCATCTGTCACCGTGAAACTGACTAGCATTGAAAGCTGCAGCCTGACTTGACTTTAAGTGAGTGCAGGTGGACCAGGGAAGGGGTCCGAGGAGCGAGGCCCCAGGGACCCCGCGGTTAAGAGATGAGAGCCGAGCAAAGGAGACTTGAAAGGAGCTCAGCGCGGGAGGAGGAGAGCCGGCAGTGGGTGACCTGGAAGCGGGAGGTGACAATTCCAAGGAGCAGCGAGTAGGCAACTCGGGAAGTCACGGTTCAGTTCCCGGTCAGGGCACATGCCCGGGTTGCGTGTTCGGTCCCCAGTGTGGGGTGTGCAGGATCAATGATTCTCTCTCATTGTTGATGTTTCTCTCTCTCCCTTCCCCTCTGAAATAAAAAATATATTTTAAAAAACGAAGAAGGGCTGAGAACTGGCTGCCGGGTTAGCATGGTGGAGGTTGGTGGGGTGAAAGCCTTCAAGAGAGAATGGGAAAGAAAGCGGACACGGAGTAGAGAAGTCTCTGAAGACATTTTGCTGCAAAGTGGGGCAGAAAAATGGGTCAGGAGCTAGGCAGTGATGGCGAACCTCTGACACGCGACACGCGAACTCATTTTTTTTTGGTTGATTTTTCTTTGTTAAATGGCATTTAAATATATAAAATAAATATCAAAAATATAAGTCTTTGTTTTACTATGGTTGCAAATATAAAAAAACTTCTATATGTGACACAGCACCAGAGTTAAGTTAGGGTTTTTTAAAATGCTGACACGCCGAGCTCAAAAGGTTTGCCATCATTGAGCTAGAGTGATGAGTTAAGAGCAGGTGTTGTGTGTGAGAGTGTTCTTAACATGACAGAAGTAAAAGTATTTTTTGTGGTAAAGGAAGAAATCCTGTAGAGTGGGGGGCGAGGGGGGAGGGGAGATGGAGAGGGGAAAATTGCCGGAGTTGTATGTACCTTGTGTAGGCAAGAGGTGATGGGTCTCATGAGGTACCATTGGTCTTAGGAACATGGACAGTTCATCTTTAGTATCCTTGCTTAATAGAAATATAATGCCAACCACATACGTAATTCAAAATTTTCTTGTAGCACATTAAAAGATTTTTTAAAAGATTAAGTTAATTTTCATTTTTATCCCCCAGTCATGGGAGAAAAAAAGAGCTACGGGGGAAGCTATCAGAAGGAGTCAAGCTTCAGCTACAGCAAAAATCTGCAGGGGTTGTTAAGAGAAGAAACTGAGGATTTAGATTTTGATGGTTGTAGGTGGAAGAGGGCCCAGTGGAAGAGTTTTAGGAGATGAAGAGGAATTTTAGGAGGTGAAGAGACAGAGGGGCAGGACAGGATGTGTACAGAACAGAACGAAGGCAATCTTAATATATAAAGCACTGTTATAAAATAAGAAAAAACAATATAATAGAAATATGGGCAAAGAACATAAAACATTCACAGAAGAAATAATATAGATCAATACATTTTTAAAGTATATAGTTTTAAAAGTGTATTACTTTTATAATCAGAAAAAAAGTTATATAAAGAATGAAAGTTTTTCAAAAAAATATAGGGTGTCCCAAAAACATATATACACACTTGGAATAATTACAAAGTCAGTGTTTATTAAAATACATTTCAATCAAAATTGAGCTATCAGCTTTTAAAGTGTGTTTTTTTGTCACACCCTGTAGAAACCTGTTAGGAAATGGTAGCGAGAAAGTTGATTGTCAAGAATTTAAGGGAAAAATGTTTCACCTTCCAACACACATTTTTGGCATTGTATTAATTGCCACTATTTTGGTTTAATGTACATCCATAAAAGGTATTTATTCTGAATTAAGTCTATTTAAAATTACTAAAAAAAATAGTTGATCCTAAGTAGTGACTAAAAGAGGACTGCAGGATGGGGACATGGCAGAGCCTGGGTCTGACTATCCCTCACTTATTCTTTATCTTTTTTAGATGGTTCCTTCATCAGCTTCAGGCCAAGTTCGAGGCTACTACGTAGACTGGAGAATGTTGCGTGATGTGAAGAGAAGGAAAATGGCCTATGAATATGCAGATGAGAGGCTACGGATTAATTCGCTTAGGAAGAATACCATTTTGCCAAAATACCTTCAGGTTAGCTAATTAAGATGAGTCCCTGACCACCCAAGATCATTAACTCAAATCAGACAAACATACTGTTTGTTGTGACTTACTGTCAAAATAATTTCTGGAGAATATGATCAAATGCTCTCAGTCAACACAAATGAATACCCTTGAAACTGATTTTGGTGAGTTTCAGATTAAAGAGAATTATTCGTTCCTAACTACTAAGCCTTTAACCATTTCAGTAGGTGATTCTTAGAAAGTACTGAGGCATGCTAACCACACCAGAAATTGGGCAGTTATTTGACCTCGGAACCCCCCCTCCCCTGCCCCCTGCCTCATTCCAGTGTCCTGAGCTTTGCTGATGCACGGGGCTGTGTTCTCCACCCAGGGCCATTTCTAGCCTACCTGTCTGAACTCCTTTGCCCACCACTGTGTGCTGAGGTGGCCTTCCAATTAGGTTTACTTTCTTATTAGACTCCTTGAGTAAGAGGATGACAACCCTGTTTGGTATCCTGAAGCAGAAAGTCCTGCACCTACCTGGTGACATATATAGAATACCTGCATTCAAGAGTAGCATCAGGGGGTATAACTCAAACTCAAGGCCACTCAACTTATCAAAAGCTCAGAGTAAAAATAAAATACATTTATAGAAGTTGGCAGAATATATCGGCCATTAATTACTACAGATTCTTTTAAATCTTGGCTAGATTAAGCCAGATGAACAGAAAACTGAGTGCGCTGGACACTCATTACGGCTTTTACTGTAATGGCATTTAGGTACATGCCTATATTTAGGGAGTTACAAGGGGCCCTCTCAGCTCAGGATGTTGTGGAGGACATTATCTATGAAGACTCCCTGAAGAAATGACTGGTATGAGCAGCAATAATAGTGCCGAGATTCTCTGAATTATGAGATCTGATCGTGGCCCTGTGCCTAGTAGCTTCCAAGTCAATATTTATGTCCCAGTTCTAACCAGATTACAGGCTTTCAGAGCACGTAGCTTTGTCTCATTTTCCCTTTGCCCCAATTTCCTCATTGTAAACTGCCTTAAATGTTTTTGGGAATGAGGAGAGGTAGGGAGTGTGTGTGTGTGTGTGTGTATGTACATATTATGTTCATACATAAATAAATAATTTGCAGCTATTCTTCAGTTTCTGCCTTATGAAACTTCATTCTTCCAATCTGATCATTTTTCTCTTTTCCAGTTCTTCCTATAGTACTTACTATCTGTCATTTATTGACCTAATTGTGTTGTTTTATATAATTCTCTTAAGTATTTCATAATAGCAACACATGTATATGCTTTTGGAGATCAGGAACTATTAATGCTTAATAATTTATGTTAATTTAGTGGGCTTTCATGTGCATTTTCTCATTTATGTTCTTTTAATACATTGGAGTAATTATTTTGCTTCCACCACAGTCTAGCACAGGGTCAGTCATACTTGCTACTGTAGTAATCTCTGTTTTTCTCCTCTCAACCACTTTTGCTCTAACCAGACTCACTCTCTACCTTGCAAATGATCTTTTAAATATGTAAATCTCATCTGATCACTCACCTTTGCTTTTCTATCAGTCAGAATCTTTACCACAGATGTCAAGGCTCTGGGGATCATACCCTTACTCCCTCTCCAACCTCATCTCAACCATATTTGTTCCTAATTCAGCTTTAGTCCAGAAGTTTCATACTTTCAATGACTCAAAAGTCGCATGGGAAATAACCTAACTTTATACCCCAAGGAACTAAAAAAAAGAGCAAATTAAGTCCAAAATTAGCAGAAGAAAGGAAATAACAAAGATAAAAGCAGAAATAATGAAATGGAGACCAGAAAACACTAAAGATCAGTGCAACTACGAGCTGGTGATTTTTCTGGTCTGTTTGTTTCTACTTTGAGGTTAAGGCTCCCTACCATGTTCAGGGTTCTTTGGCCAAACTCTGGCCACATTAGTGAATCTAGCCTATTGTTTTCTTCCTCTAAGCATTGACTTCACCATGTCTTTGTTACAATGTTGTGACTTCCCTTAGGAAGTGGCTGATGAAGAAATTGCTGCCCTTCCCAGGGATAGCTGTCCTGTTAGAATCAGAAATCGGTGTGTTATGACGTCCCGTCCACGTGGTGTGAAGCGGCGTTGGAGGCTTAGTCGGATCGTCTTCCGTCACTTAGCTGACCATGGGCAGATGTCTGGGGTCCAGCGAGCAATGTGGTAAACTGCCTTAACTCCAGAACCTACTGCGCTTGCAGGGAACCAGTTCTGACAAGACAACATTCTTCTAACAGACAAAAACCTAGTTTTAATAGGAGTCTAGTCTACCTGATGTCTAGTTAAATTACTTTTAAATTTTCAATGAAGAAACCTGGGTTTCATTCTGTCAGTGAATCATCTTTCCTGTTGGACTAAATGAAACATAAGTGTTCCCAAGCATGATGCAGAGTAATAAAAATATTTTCTGTGAAAATATGCTTTGTATGCTTGCCTTTTCCTTCAAATTTAATTTTCTAACAACAAAAAAGCGTTCCTGTATTTAAGGGCATTATCTCAGAAAGCAGGATTTATCTTATAGTTCATCCAAATCATTGACATGGAGCTAGCTCACCTATGGCAGGCAATCTGTAATGCTGGGCTGGCTTCCCTAACCTGCACAATTCACTGTTCTGTTAGTTCACTGTTAGAAAAACAGTATGTGGGAAGGTAGAGCTGATGTCTGGATTAGCTAATGCTCAATTTTTGTATGATGGCTGAAGCACTACAAAGCCCCTGAAAATCTATGCAAAGAGGAAAAGTTTTGTTGAAAGTATATATTCTCTATATTCATATTTATTTCACCTGTAGCAAAAATGAGTAAAAGTAGCAGTAACAGTGTGGATCAGCCCAGTGATAACAACATGCAGAGCAGTATGGCAGCACTGACTTCATGTCGGGACACTATTCCTGGAGCCGACACCTGCACTTACATCAGGAGGCCAGGGATGTGATTCTTTGCAGACAGAACAGTGCAAGCAAAGGGGTAGACACATCAAACTGTGAAACTAGTCACTTCAGTGTATGAAACATGTAGTGCAAAACAAGGACCATACCATGGAAAATGTCATATATGGCAAAGAGTTAAGACTGAATTTAAATACCAGTTATTGGGGTTTTAAGCAAAGGAATGACATCATCAGCTTGCTCTACTGCTGTGTGGTAGAGATAGTCATGAGAGGAAAAGGCTCCATACAAGATAACGGGTCAGGACAATGTCTTAATTGTTCAGGTAGACAAGTGCCTGAACTAAGTAGTGATATTAACAGAGATGACAGGGCAGATCTAAGTATTATTTAGGAAAGAAAATTGAGTAAGACTTAGAGACTGCTTATATATAAGAAGTAAAAGGGCTCTCTGGGTTCCTGGTATGGGTGACTAGATAGATGTAGAAGGCAACTCCCAGATAGAAGATCTGGGGGGAAAGAATGGGTTTAAGGGAAACAAGATCTCTAAGTTCAGGTCTCAGCCATGCACTGTTTGAGAGGCCTGTTTCATCCCGAAGTCTACTGTGCAGGTGGATAGCAGAGTCAAGAACTTGGTGGAGATGAAGTTATGAGAGGGAATTGTCAGTATACCTTGGATTCATGTTTCCTAAATAGATCTTCCAGTTTACAAACTGGAATTCTCTAGCAAATCCCAACTAGAAACTAGTATTAATCAAATTATAACTAGAACATCACATTTGCTGATCTCTGGCATTCACTGGTAAGACACGCCCCGACTTTTCTTGTTTGGCTCAGGATTCAAGTGCAATCCAAATCTGGTTGCTCTGTCTCCTTTTTCTCCATGTCTTTCATTTGGAGGAGCCAGGTTATTTGTACTGTAGTGTCTAACATTGGGCTGTTGGCTTCTTCATGTGTCCTTTAACTTATTCCTGTCTTTCCTATAAACTGGTTGTTACATCTAAAGGCTTACTAGACACAGGTCCAATTTTTTAGAAATGAATTTTCACAAGTGTGTTGTGTACTCTATTACATCACATCAGAAGGCACATACCTGGTTGTCCAACTTTTAGTGATAATTCATCAGGGGGCTCAGCCTGACCCCTACATTTAAAATTCATCATTTATTAACCTATCATCTATCACTAAGGATTGCAATGGTGATATTCTAAATACCATCACTTTTTCTGCATTAGCTGCAATTTGTCTGTAGGAACTTTCCCTTATCATCAATTTATTATTCTGAAATATTTTACTTACAATAAAGACCAGATAAATGCATGATTTTCTATCAATTTTCAGAGTAAATGAATTGATGCTCTAGCAACTTCCAAAGGTAACAATCTTTCACTATCCCAAACTTGTAGATTTTGTTTCAATCCACTCGACATTATTTTGAGACTCAAATTAATCCTTCCACTGCCCCTTATATTCCCACGATTGGGTCCTTTATCCTGTTGACTTGATATAGGATATATGATCTTCCCTCACTTTTTAGCATAAGATAACCCAGGCTTACCTTTGTATTTCCTGCCTCAGACAATTTTTTAAAAATGTTATTAATTTCAGAGAGAGGAAGGGAAAAGGGGAGATAGAAACATCAATAATGAGAATCATTGATTGGCTGCCTCCTGTATGCCCCACACTGGGGATCGAGCCCACAACATAGGCATGTGCCCTGACCAGGAATCAAACCGTGACCTCCTGGTTCATGGGTTGAAGCTCAACCACTGAGCCACACCAGCCGGGCACAGTTTTTTTTCGTCCCGGGTCCTATTAGTAGGAAATGGTGTGTACTTGGGGTGCTACTCATTACTAATGAATTCTGAATTGTCAATGCTGTAAGATTTTAGGCTCTTTTGGTGAGACTTGCAAAGAAATGGATATTTTTTCAAGATAAAAATCGTTTATATTGATTTTATACTTATAAAAACCTTAGCTCCTCATGATATCAGTCTAGTTTCACTATCTCACTAGTGATGGACAGTTAAAATACCATGTTCTAAAGTCATTTGAAAGTAACATGCATTTATAACCTGACATGCATTAGGTGTTTTTTCCCAAATTTTAGGGTTATTTTTTATTTAGCTTTTAAATTAAATTTTAGATGGTTCTAAAACCAAAACTAAAGAAAATGGTACATTCACGTAAATACTGCTTCCATCTTGTCTCTCCTTTCTCATTATTTACCGTTTTTATTACTTTGGGCTTACTCTTCCAGTTTCTTTTTGAAATACAAGCAAATACATGTATGTGTGTGCATTCACATTTCCACCCATTCTAACACTAAGGCAGATTAAGTACTAGTACACCACAAACGGCATTCTGCACTTTGCCTTTCCACTTACTGTATGCTGGTAATTATTCAATACACCAGTGTACAGAAATAATCTTCATTTCTTTTTGTGACTCTAAGTACTCCCCGTGTGAATGTACCATAGTTTATTCAGCTAGTCATCTACTAATTGACATTTGGGTGTTTCCAGTCTTTTGCACATATTCCAAATTCTGGCCAGTTGCCTTTGGGGAAAGAGCCTAGAATTGTGAGCCAGATGATAAATGCACATGTAATTCTGGTAGAGATTACCAACTGTCCTTCTACACAAGGTTTAACCTTCTCATCATTTTGATTCCATTCCCTTATATGAATTTTCCCATACCCTCAACAATCAGTAGGCTCAACTTTGGGTTTTCCCAATAAAAGGTAAAAAAGTGTTTTTAAATTTCTCTTCTGAACAAGGTGGGCATCTTTTTATGTTGAAGTTCACTTGCATTTCTTTTTCTGTGAACAACAATTTCTTAATTTTGGAATCTTCTTGACACATCACGTATTTTTTATTGTGGGATTTTTTTTGGCTATGTAAACATTTACTATGTAGTTAAAATGAACCAATATTTAGCCTTATTACCGCTAGATTTTAAGTCACATAGTATAGGTTTCCCTCACTCTTAGGTAATAAAGGAGTTCTATCCTTGTCTTCTAGTACTCATATGGCTTCACATATATATTAGCTTTCATGTTTGCAATGTATGCATATGGTTATTTTTGGTTATCTCAATAAAAGCCCATCTCTGCCCCTTGTTGAAATGCTATTAGAGGCATACCTTGTAGATATTGCAGGTGAAGTTCCAGACCACTGAAATAAATTGAGTATCGCAATAAAGCGAGTTGTAATCTTTTTGCTGGTGGAGGGTCTTGCCTTCGATTTGTAAATAATGCAACACCTGTGAAGCGCAATAAAGTGAAGCTCAATACAACTTCTGCCTTGGGTCTTTCTCTATTCTGTCCCATTGGTCTGTTTATTCATGTGTCAACATCACAGCTTTAATTATAGTTTTACTAACATGTTCAGTAGTATTAACAACTAGCCTATATATAGGCTGTTTATTCATTTTAAATGCTACCTAATAAATTTTATTCTGCCACTTATACCAAATTCTCTCATTACAGTAGTCTTGGCTAATCTCCTCTTGGATCTCCTCTATGTGTTTGTTTTCTCTTATTCCTCAGTTGCATTGGCAAATACCTCCAATATAACATAGTTATGGAGATCATAGGGTTTTTTTGCTCTTCTTCTTGTTTTTAGGAGCAGCAATTCCCTCTAAAATAAACCATTTCTCCCCCAAAGCCTAACTTTTCCTGGATAAACAGATAGTAAAGATATTCCACTGAATAAAAACCTAACTTCACTGAAAATAGAAAAGATGGATTTTTACATTTGTTTTTAGCTTATGGTTATTGCTTTTTGTAAGCTATCTGATCCATGGCAAAACTTACTAATTGGTACTATACAAAGATATTTGTTTATTCTTGTCAAAATCAGATTTAGTTTCAATTTCTTTATAAAAAACTGTATCTAAACCCAGAGAAAAACATTTGTGATTGGATCATTAGGACATTGTTATGCATGGTATATGTATTACTTAAGCTGCTAACAGAAAAGAAATTAATGTCTCTATAGCAACCTTGAAGCACAAATACAAATTTGTATTTTCTGAAAAAATTCAAGTTTTATTTACTTGTTCTTACATTGGTGAGAACTGATGTCAAGAACTTAACAAGCGATAACATTTTTTTCCCTACCTCCTAGCTGAACAAAAATACACACAATGTGGCATTTTCATTAGGCAAGACTTGCTTCTTTACATTTCACATGAGAATGCAAATATTAATCTTCCTTGAACAAAATGACCAGTTTACTAAGGAAACCATCTTTAGAGGAACTATTTAATAAGCATATTTTATTTAAATAAATCCTCCAGCAGGAGAATTCATTGCCTTTACTTAGAAGAAGGCTCTGTAAAATTATCTGTTAAATGTATCTGCAGCTCACCAACATGTCCTTATTGGAAACATCATTACTTCCACATCACAATTCGAGAAAGAACTTTAAAGTCTCAGAATTCTGTCTCTCCTTTGGCTTGCTTCTCTCTGGATTGTACCCAGGCTTTATTAATGGTTCGCTTCATATCATCATCTCCATCTTCATAAATTTTCTTTAGAACATTCATCAGTCCCTCACTAGGATCTGTTTCAGTGTCATAGGAGGGCTTTCTGTTAAAAAGGAAACGTAATAATTAAGTATGTATATATACATCTAAAAATTATGTGTGTGTATATACACAAATGATCCCATTTACTGACAAATTTTATATGCATGATTGATTACTAAGTATGGGATGATACAAATCAGGTTAACGTTTGTAGCAAGTGGAGGAGTGGAGGTAAGGGGAAGATATTGAGTATCTAAAGATATTCACCATTAATATAGCACATAACAAATTCATCTTAATGAAAACAATATACATCCACACATTATGTTTCTGGTTGTAGCAAAGAGGGGTCATCAAAACGGCTAGGAGTTTTCTTGGGACAGTGAGATTTTAGTTAATTTTTAGCTGAAGAAGTAAGTAAATAAACATTTACTTTTCTGAACTGTCTTATTTTTTTTAAAAGCATGTTTCCTCATATTATTTGAAAAAAAATATTTTGAGAGAAAAACACAAACATACGTTACATATGGACACACACTAAAGTTCATACTTTTTAATTAGAAAATCCCTCCTCTTAAGTCTGAGATATATGGGTATGGGCCAGGGCCTAGCAGTAAAAGCAACAGTCCTTAATGTAGTTAATACCCTTCGTGCAATCAATGTTCAACCTAGGCCAATTAACACTTATTTATTTATTTATTTATTTATTTATTTATAATATATTTTATTGATTTTTTACAGAGAGGAAGGGAGAGGGATAGAGAGTTAGAAACATCGATGAGAGAAAAACATTGATCAGCTGCCTCTCGCACACCCCCTACTGGGGATGTGCCCGCAACAAAGGTACATGCCCTTGACTGGAATCGAACCTGGGACCCTTCATTCCGTAGGCCGACGTTCTATCCATGGAGCCAAACCGGTCAGGGCCAATTAACTCATATTTAATTCTTTACTCACCTCATTTATTAAGTGCCAGGTTATATACTGGACATTGGAGATATACAACAAGACAGGGTTCCGTACTCAGGTAATTCACTCTAGATTTAAAAATCAGTTCCACAGAGAGTGCCCAACTCTAGTCAACCACATACCGAATGCATGCTGGCTATCAGAGAGGAGTGAGAGAAAGGTGGATGGCTAACTCACTCCATGTAATACATTACCAATAGAGAGGAATGTGTGACCTAAAATGGAAGTGCCTTGAATAAACATATTTTAGAATAGCATTAAAGTCAGATAAAAATATTCTATCTTTTCCACTCTACATCAGTGACAATGAAACTCCATAACTACATTACCAGAAACTTCTATGGAACTCAAAAACCACAGGGTATCTGGGTCTCTCTGGAACTACTAAAATGAAATCTCTGGGAATGGGCACCGTATCTAGAGCAGCACTATTGGTCCAGGGTTAAGAACCAGCACAAAAGAGCCAACCAAATGCAACATGCTGGACACTTCCAGTAGGTTCTGATAGTTGGAGCATAAGTTAAGATAATTGGGTTAGTCAGTGAACACTGAGAGGTAAATGGTCAAATCACAGACTATACAACTCTTTTATCTATAAAGGCAAACTATTAAAAATTTATAATCCAGCAACTACATTAAATTTCTTAAGAAAATGAAAGTGAACTCACTCTTTCTCTTTGCACTCTTTTTCAACTTGAGTCAGGTAGTCCCACCGTGTGTTTTCCGCTTTCTTTCTACATAAGATAATGACTGTATCTGTCTTGACCTAGAATACATGGAGATAAGCATGAATGCTTAGAAGACAATTATTTATTCACTAATTATTACTTTAATGTGTAGGACCTGTTTTAAGAACTAGTAATACCTTTATGAATAGAGGCCAGAGTCTGAACAATCATGGAAGAGAAAGACCACAACAGGGAAAATTAAGAGTACCGTCAAATACTAAGTGCTCTCAAGACAAAGAGGGTGCTAATGGGAGCTGGGGAAGGACCTTCATCAAGAAGCGCTCTCCAAGATCCAGGAAAAAGAGTCTTCGAAGCAATTGCACAGCAAGGATAAGGGCTCCAAAATGGGATGATTTTGGTGTGTTTGAATAAAAAGAAAAAAGGAGTGGCTGGATTTTGGTGAAGCGTGGAGTAACATAGTAAGAGGGGTCAGAGACAGGCAGAAAATCCAATCATATAAGGCAGTATCACTGAGTCTGAAAGGTAGTAAGAAAACAGGACAAGTAATAGTATACAACTCTTTCAGCAATGATCCATGTAACTCCTAGGACAGGAGTCTTTAAGTATCCTTTAACTATGGTATTAGCTGATGAAAACTGAGGAGTGAGACACAAGTTAATCAATAAATTATATTCCAGTATTACCTTTAAGCTGCTACATAATTCTATGTATAGATGGCAGAATGACACATCTATATACCAGATGTATTAAATCTCATTTATTTAAATCAGGTAGAAAAGAGGGATTATCTGAACTAGTGAAAAGTGTGAATAACAGTTTTTGAAAAGATTGTTTATTTTTGTTTATTTTTAAAATACATATTTAATAGATTTCAGAGAGGAAGGGAGAGGGAGAGAGAGATGGAAACATCAATGATAAGAAAGGAATCATTGATCAATTGGTTCCTGCATGCCCCACAACCCCAGCATGTGCCCTGACCAGGAATCGAACTGGGACCTCTTGGTACACAGGTTGACGCTCAACCACTGAGCAAGACTGGCTGAACAAGACAGTTTATTTTTATAGCTTCTAACTCCAACTAGGCTAAGTACTTAAGTCCTTTTATGTATCAAAACCACATAAAGCTTCTAATAATAGCTACTATTAATTTAAACAATTTTTATATATTTCATTTCAGTATATAATTTCAGCTTTGTGAAATAAATTATTCCCATAGTACAACTGAGGAAACTGGGACAGGAAGTTATTAAGTGACCTGCCAAAAGGTCACAACCAATAAGTGGTAAGACTGGCATTAAAACTCAAGTCCCACTCTTAACCATTTTAAAAGCATAGTCCTCTCCAGAATTTAATGCAATATTCCTATAATAATCTGTTTTTTCTGGAGCAGGGGCTGGCAAACTTCTATAAAGGGCCAGAGAGTAAATGTTTTAGGCTTTGTGGGCCACATGATCTGCTGCAGCTATTTAATTCTGTCATCATAGCACAAAAGCAGTCACACATACAATACACAAACAAGTGTGGCTGTGTTCAAACAAAACTGTACTTACAAAATAAGCAACATGCTGTAGTCTGCTGATTTTTGTTATACAGGATTAATTCATTCTACTGCATCTCAATTCTAAATTGGCCAGGTACAATTTAATGAGATTTCACAATATGACTTACTTTTTTTGAACTGCCTTCCACAGAGATGGGTTTCAAGAGATTATTCACAATCATGGAGTAATTCTTCCCATTTAGATTCTTTACCAAAAGATCAAATGACCTACAAGATAATAACAAACACATTATCTTTCTGGTTCTATGAAAGGTGCTGTCTAGTTCTTGTGGAAATAAGCCACAGTTGAGCATCTGGCCATCCCAGAGAAGATTCACACCTTCAAAGCAGATGTGTAGGACAATTAATTCTAAATTTAAGCAGAATTTTAGATACTGTAAAAAAAAGAGGCTATCACAAAGTCATCGCTGCCTTATAGCTCACTGTCTTCCCCATAATGGGAACTCACCTCTCTGTGAAGTGCACCTGCACATTCTCCGTGGGGACTTGCTGGACTCCAGTTAAGGTAATATAGATTTTCACAAACTTATCTGACTGATCCCACCCTAGTAACAAAAACAACAAAAAAAGACATGAGTGAAGTCTGACACTATCTCTAAAATAGTAAGTGCATATGGCTTATAATAAACTAAGTAAAATGGAAATCTAGTAATAGAAACATGAAAAAATTAAAATATAAATATTTTTCTAGATGGAGAAGAGCTTCAAAGCAGTTAAGTAATCTACCCAAAATTAGGCATTTAGCCAGTGGTAGAACTTGGAATTAAATCCGTGTTTACTGAATACAAAGCCCATGCTTTTTTTATTCCTCAAAATAAAGAATATGGTCCTTAAAAAATGTGTGTGTGTGTGTGTGTGTGTGTGTATACATCCGAGGATACTTTTCCATTGATTTTTAGAAAGTGAAAGAGGGAGGGAAATACAGAAATATCGATGTGAGAGAAACACATCAATTGGCTGCCTCCTGTACGAGCCCTGACCAGGGCCAAGCTAGGGAGGAGCCTGTAACCGAGGTATGTGCCCTTGACCAGAATCGAACCTGGGACCCTTCAGTCTGCAGGCCGACAGCTCTATCCACTGAGCCTGTTAGGGCTAGGGACTTAATATATTATTTAATAGTAGTTCGTTTCCCCTATTTATGGAAATAATTTTGTCCTATCCCTAAATATTGGTATTCTCCACTAAATTGGATTACTAAACATCAGTACTAATTCCATAGTCTTTCTACTTATCTAAGCAGTTCAACAAACACAACCAATCATAGCTTCCTCAATTCCCTTCTTTGACAAAGTAAAATATAGAGTCCAATTCACCCAAATCTGCTAATTTGACTAACCTAACATTTACTAAATGCCATTTCAGTATATACTGTCAAACTACTGACATTATAATCTAGATCAGTGGTTCTCAACCTTCCTAATGCCACGACCCTTTAATACAGTTCCTCATGTTGTGGTGACCCCAATTTCATTGTTACAAATTGAACGTAATTAAAGCATAGTGATTAATCACAAAAACAATATGTAATTATATATGTGTTTTCCGATGGTCTTAGGCGACCCCTGTGAAAGGGTTGTTCGACCCCCAAAGAGGTCGCGACCCACAGATTGAGAACCGCTGATCTAGATGATTTGTCAACACAAAAAATATACAAACATCACATAATAGCATATTATGTTTACTGTATACAATAGTGTATATATATATATATCCCTAACACTTCCTCAGTTTGTGCTATAGAATAAAATAGTGTCAATTTTTTTAAAAAGTCCTACAGAGTCCTGTAGAACTTCATCTAATCTTTTCCCATTCATTCAATGCATCCTTCACATTAAGTAGCTTCCTAAACACAAATCTAGGTTCTTCCTTAATGTGCCATAATCCTACCACCTTCAGACCATTTTCCTGTATCAATCAACTAAATACATAGCATAACTCCTATAGTACATCTCTTAAGCAAGACACACACTGCTTTTCATTATGACAATACTCAAAATACATGGTTTGAGCCCAGCCAGTGTGGTTCAGTGGTTGTCGGCCTATGAACCAGGAAGTCATGGTTTGATTCCCAGTCAGGGCAAATGCCTGGGTTATAGTCTCAATCCCCAGTGTGGGGCATGCAGAAGGCAGCTGGTCAATGATTCTCTCATCATTGATATTTCTCTCTCTCCCCCCCTCTCTTTTCCTCTCCAAAATCAATAAAAATATATATATATTTTAAAAACACATGATCTGATGCCTTTAATGCCTCTATTCATGTCATTTTTTCATGAAATTCCCTTTCTTTTTTTCACACTTGCTGAATGCACCCTTCAAACTCAAATGTCTCTTCTACAAGTAGAATCATTTCATCAGCTGCATTCCCACAATTTATAAATTTATGAAGTACTTACTATGTATAAAAATAAACCTAAGGCTGTCCCTGCCTTCATAATAATTCACCACTCAGATTTAAGTCGTACTGCTTACAAAACAAAAAAAGTTACGATCTACTGAGGACAAATGGTATTGTTAGATTTTTGTGGTATTAGTTTTATCTATGTCCCAAGCACCATAAGCAGGGTCTGGGTCTTCGTCATTGTTGTGCATCTGATATCACTGTAATCAGCTAGTCCTATCTAATATAGAGGCGCTCACAGCCAATAAGGAGGGAATATGCTAATTGACTGCCACACCCTCAAAGATGGTGACGCCAATAGCCACAAGATGGAGGCGCCCAGTCCCCACAGCCCCACCAGAGCGGCAGGCGCGTGGCAAGGCCTCCAGAGTCCCCCAGTCCCCTCAGCCCCACAGCCCCACAGCCGCCCAGGGCTGGCCAAGGCTTGCGATGCCGGCAGTAGCAGCAGCAGAGGTGTGATGGGTCGCCTCCCACCCAGGAGGGCTCCCGGACTGTGAGAGGGGGCAGGCCGGGCTGAGGGACCACCCCCTCCAATGCATGAATTTTCATGCACGGGGCCTCTAGTTATTAACAGTAAGAAAGGAACAAAGAACAAAGGGAAGGCCAGAAATGATTAGCATGGCCATTTTGGGCAGCTTCACCAGGAAGCTGCACTTTCACATTCCCCAGCCAACTACTGGCCCATTCCCTGCAAAACACTGGAGAAAGGGGTCTAACAAAGGGGAGATGTGCAGAAAAGCTGGGATGACCGAGGGAAGGTACTTGCCTGCTAATCTAACCTGGGGAACCATGGATTGGCTATAGGGGGCATGGCCTATGCAAGCTCATGAAAATTTGGGAATACATAATCCCCCAAAGGAGCTTGTTCTCTTGGTGCTCTTGGCTCACTGGGCTCTCTTGCATTTGCCCACGTTCCCTCCACAGCCACGTGGCCCTGCAGACCCTACACACACAATAGACTGATGGATGCAACTGCAAACACAAGCCAACCTAGCTCAATGCTGGACTGGACACTGCTCCAACATGAAATGAAAACTCTAGGCAACAGCTTTGATCCAAGCTCTGCTGAAGCCATAGCTACACTGCTATGGCAGGACAAAGGGAAATGGGACCTTGGAAACTCAGGTATATAATTCCACAGAAATAAAGTTTTCTACAGTATCTTACCCTCCAGTGCGAGTATCAGAAAATTCTTTTTCTCAGGTCATTGCAAGCCTACTCCCACCAACAACCAGTAGGGACAAGGAGTGCCCCCCACCAATAACATGTCCACAAATCCAAGCACAACAGTGGCACATAGGTACTCAAAAATGTTTCTTAAATTTAACTAGATTTCTTTCCTCAATTAATATTAGTGGTTGTTTGGCAAAATGAAATGCAAAACAGGATGAAAATCAAAACAAAAAGCTCTGTTCCATAAAAAACCGAGTAGGTTCTTTCTTGTTGCTATTCATCATTGTACTAAGTCAACTTGCTCTGGTAATAGCTTCTAGAATGTATCCTTAGCCTATCCTTTTTCATCTCTTAAAAAGCATCTTATTAAATAAGTGATGTATTCAAACCACCAAAACAAACACTCAAAACTATTTTTAAAATTAAGTTTGTTATGTTAGTTGGTCACTACTGAGGACTCAGTTGCTTACAGGAAAAAAAGAGCTGGATGTAGGGGAGTGCGTCATACCATAATTACTGATTTTCACTGTATATCCCGTTGTAATGGGAGCAACCACTGCAGCTGGCTTTTCATTGTCAAGTTCTGCTTTCCTTGGTGATTTCTGCTGCGTCTTGTTCTTGACTTCGGTCTCAATCTTGGATTTTTCAGCTATAAGAGCATCACGAACTCTCTTTCTAGTGGCCTTTTCCAGCAGCACCTTCACCTCTTCAAGATCTTTCTGTAGCTGTGTGAAAGTAAAAGATAAGTCAGTTATGATAAGATAAAACTTGATATTATGCCTTTTGGTCATTTCAGTTTACTGAAATAAGAGCTAAGAATTAAGGACGTTCATTTAAATTTTCTCAGGTTGGGTAGTAACTTGAATTCTTCCCTCCAGCCTATTTTAAATAAAAAATGAAAACTTAACAATCTTGCAATAACAATAGGTAATCAAGCCTAAATTTTCCAGTTTGGTAAACTGTTATCTGCCTTTGTTGAACATTTTCTTAAAATATATTTTTATTGATTTCAGAGGAAGAGAGAGACAGAAACATCGATGGTGAGAAAGATTCATTGATCGCTGCCTCCTGTACTCCCCCCTCTGGAGATCGAGCCCACAACCCAGGCATGTGCCCTTGACCGGAACCGAACCCGGGAACCTTCAGTCCGCAGGCCAACGCTCCATTCCCTGAGCCAAACTGGCTAGGGCTGTTGTAGAACATTATATTTATAAGATACTTCTGTGATTTAAATTGAGATGAAGAAATCATTTTTTTAAATAGAAAATGAGTTCATAGATTCCCTTATAACATGCAGTCCTAGTCATCAGGAATTTTAAAATTTGGAATTTTAAAAATATTAAAGTAAAAGGATGAGGGAATACATGATGAGTGGTGAAACGCTCTAGAAACTTGACTGAGGTTATCTAACTCTATCAGGAATTGTTCTTCGCTGATATTCTTTCACCAAATACCTAAATATTACACATAAACAAGTTTGAATTTTTAAGACAAAAGATAAAGAAACACACTCCTGGTCATTAGAAAAGCCACCTGTTCTTTCCTCATGCCTACTGAAGTCTATTTCTACTTTCTAAAGGTAGAGCCAACAGTTTTTTAAGTTTGAGAGTTAAGACACTGTTAGAAAATTAATGGGCTTAAAAAATATTTTCCCAATTATCCTCTGACACATTACAAATAAGGAATTTGTTTTTCTTAAAATAATTTTACATTCTGGCCAATACTAGCAATTTGATAGGAGGATGCTTACATTATATCCTGAGGACATATAAAAAGCTCACTATAAACATCGTTAAATAACTCAGTATAATATCTGAAGTAGAGTTTAGGAGTCCTAATGTTTCTCAAGTCTTATAAAAAATGCGGTGACAGAAAAATGAATGCTTTCTTTTATCCAACTCTTGTATTATCTCATTTAACTTAGATGCCCTTGCTTCACCATCTGTAACTGATAACCGTATAAAAAGTCCAACTGTGCCGTCTCCTGTCCATGTTCACGACCCCAAGCTCATATTACTAAGACAAAAAAATTGCAAGTTCATCTTGGGAGCATAACACCAAGATGTTTTAGTTCAAAGCAAAGCAATATTATTTATTATAATGGTTTAAATTTTTCATATGATTCTAATACTGATAAAAATGTTGAAATTAAAATTAGTTTATGTTCCTAGAGTGAGAATTTAGTTTTAAAAATATACCAAACAAGAGGTTTTACTTCTTGATTAGAATAGAAACCCTTTTTTGAGCAGACCCTGAAAAGAATTCTGAGAATTAACGGATTCCCAGGCCCTTTATAGCCAGATTTGGCTCTCAAGCACTACAAACTACAAACGTAAGGTACACCACTGTAAGTCTGAAACAACGTCAAGCAGGCCGTTTTGGTATTCTTCAGTTGTTCTGTTCCTGCAGTCCTGAAACCAGTAAAAGTGATCCCTCTGGTGCCTTTCCTGTACACATACGTTAAGGTGCCTTAGATAGAGCAGCTTCTCATCTAATTTACCTTGGCATTCACTTGTTTTCCTTATGCAAAAATCACATATCCCTTTTATACCCACCCATAAACACATTCAAATTTATCTTCTAATCTAGTGCCAAATTCTACACTATAAGGCATTAAAATCAAGTGCCTCAAAGTGGGGAAAGGACTAAAAAGACATTTCTCAAAAAATATACAAATGGCAAAACCACTAAGCACATGAGAAGATGCTCAGCTTCATTTGTTAGTCATTAAGGAAATGCACATCAGAACCACAATGAAATACCACTTCATACCCATCAAGATGGCTAATGTCAACAACAAAAATACCCAGGAAATAACAAGGGCAACTTCAGACACTGCCTGTAAAATGGTACAAGCACTTTGGGAAGGAGTTTGGCAATTTCTCAGAGTTAGTTACCATATGATGCTGCAATTCTACTCTTAGGTATACACTTAAGAAAACTGAAAGCCATGTCTGCATAAAAAGTTGTTCACAAGTATTCATAGCAGCGTTGTTCCTAACAATCAAACAGTAGGAATAGTTCAAATGTCCATCAATTGATTAACTGATAAACAAAATGTGGTGTATCCATCTAATGGCATATTATTAAGTCATAAAAAGGAATACAAGCTCCACCATGGACAAACTTGAAAACATTATGCTACGTGAAAAGGAACCAAAAAGCAAAAGGCCACATACTGTAAGCTTCTATTTATATGCAATGCCCAGAATAGGCAAATCCATAAAGACAGAACTGGATTGGTGGTTGCTGGCGGAGGAAGAATGAGGAGTGACTTTTTAATGGACCCCTAGGTTTCTTTTGGGGTGTGATGAAAATGTTCTGGATTAGCAGTGATGGTTTCACAACACTGTGGATATACTAAAATGCACTGATTTGTATGCTTTAAATTGGTTAAAAACAGTGCATTTTATCTCAAACAAAACACCCTCCTCCAAGCATCCCTGAGTTTAAGTACCTCAACTGAGAACGCCCCTTGGTCCTGGCTGGGTAGCTCAGTTGGTCAGAGCATCGTCAGATGTGCCAAGGTTTCAAGTTCCATCCCGGGTCAGGGCACACACAAGAATCAACCAATGAATGCATAAATAAGTGGAACAGCAAATTGATGTTTCTCTCTCCCTCCCTAAAAATCAATAAACAATTTATTATTTTATTTTATTTTAAGAGCCCTGGCCAGGTAGCTCAGTTGGTTAGAGCATCATCCTGATAACCAAGGTTTCCATTTAGATCCCAGGTCAGGGCACATACAGGTATCAACCAATGAATGCATAAGTCAGTGGAACAACAAATTGCTGTTTCTCTCCCTCTCTCCCTTCCTCTCTCTGTCTCTCCCTTTTTTCTCCCTCCTCCCTGCCCCCCCCCCCCCCCCCCCCCCCAAAAAGCAAGTCCCTTACTTTGGAGGATGAATACTGAGCTATCCTGATGTTAAGACTGTAAAGCCACTTCAGAGGTTATTTCCTCAGGGCACCCAGTACCCCAAGGCCTATCTTTCACCCATAACATAAACTTGTGGCAAGTTATCCAGAATAACACTTAAATACACACACACTTTGTCTTCATTTAAACCAGAGCACGAGACTTGAAGAGTCACATCTGAGATTCCCCAGACCTGTTCCTATTGAGGGAAAGATGTCCGGGAAACAAATCTAGACACCCAACACTTCCCCGTGAGACTGACGTTCTAATCAGACCAGGAACAGAGCAACCCAAACAGCATTCGTCCCAGGTGGAATTTCCAAACTGAGTCTCCAGAAGAGTTAGGCCGCTTCGGTGCAGTGTACAGAACAGAACGGAGGCGAGGAGGAGGCTCTTCCCCGCTGAGTGACAACCACCCTCCCCGTGAGCAGACGGCTGCCCGCCCAGCCCGGTTCCGCAGAACTGCTCCCGGGTCCGCACAGCCTCCGGCTCAGAGCGGCACAGCAGCGCGCCCCGCACCACGGGGCCACTCGCGACGGAGAATCCGCGGGCTGGAACCAGACGTCCCACTCGCCCGCCACCTTCCACGCTGGAGCGACCCTCGGTGTTCGCGATCGGCCCCGATTTAAGGAGGCGTCACGGCCCCGGGCTGCCACAGCGGGTGCCGAAAGGGCCTGGGGCAAACGTGAACGTGAAGGTGACCAGCCGCTCGGTCCACCACCCGCACTACCCGAGGCCGAGAAGCCCGCCCGACACACCCCGCTCACCCGCACCGCGCGCGGGGCGAGACCCCGGCCCGGCCACCGGCAACTTTCCCGCAGGGGCAGCTCGGCACCAGGGGCCGCTGCAGGGATGAGGCCGGGGAAGCGCGGGGACCCGACGGCGCAGGAAGCTGCCAGGGGGGCGGCCGCAGGGCAGTCAGCACGGGAAACCGGGCGGTGGGGGCGAGCGACCGCGACGGGACGACTGAGGAAGATGAGGCGGGATCCTTACCTCCTCCACAGCTGAAGCCATGGTCGGGCTGGGTAGGCAAGGCACGAGCCGCAGACCCGCGGGGGAAAGAACAGGAAACGCCGCACCCACGTGACTCGCAGCGCCCGCAGCCCTGAGACGACCCAGACCCTGCACCACACCGCGGCCCGCCTACCGCGCGCGGCGCCTCTGGAACCTTCGCGACTCCGTCGTCACAGCCCCCAGCGCCGCCCACCGCCCTCCTCCCTCAGCCCCGCCCCGCCGAACCTGGCCCCGCCCCTCCTTCCCGCGAGCCTCCTAGCGACGCTGAACTCTCGCGATAAGTGTAACGACACTTCCTCTCCGCCAGAACGAGTGTACGTTTGTACGTACACCTTGTTTGCCCCGGCTGCGCAGTCGCAACTCGGAACCTTACCCCAACCCGGAAGGAACGTATCGGTCTTCGAGCTCCAAGTCGGAAGTTGACTAGAGAGACGGCTGCTTCCGTCCCCTCTAGGACAGCGGAACAACTAGGCAGCCATCTTGTCTGAGGCTAACCTGTGAGCCTCTGCGAGAAATGGACACAAATAGAAAAAGGGGGAGCCTATTTATGTTGTTAAAACAGAAGAGAACGAGGAATTAACTATGGAGAACCCTGAAGAGAACAGTGATTTTCACTGGGTTCTGGCACCAGCGACATGGTTATGTCATCAGGGCTGCGTTGGGCACGTGAGGGCGCCGCCGGGGTTAAAGCTACTCATACCAGGCGCCACACACTATGACCTTAAACACGCGCTCTCCTGTCCCTGTGGTTTGCGGAAGCACTTCCGGGGTGCCCGCGCCCCGCCACTGACCATTCTGCAAGTCTCCAGTTCTCACCAGGTGTGGATGCTGGGACTGTATTCCGCTCTGCTGGCTCCAGACTCTCAGTAAAAGGCCCTAACGGCGGTTCTCAACCTGTGGGTCGCGACCCCTTTGGGGGTTGAACGACCCTTTCACAGGGGTCGCCTAAGAGCATCGGAAAACACATATATAATTACATTACGATTCATAATAGCAAAATTACAGTTAAGAAGTAGCAACGAAAATTTTATGGTTAGGGGTCACCACAACATGAGGAACTATACTAAAGGGTCGCCGCATTAGGAAGGTTGAGAACCACTGCAAGAAACCACCCCACTTGTCAGGTGTTTCAGCCTCTGACAGCCTCAAAACGTCTGCAGCGTGAACACTAACCCCTGAGAAGTCCCCGCCCGCAGTCACTCAGCTTTACTATCGCCGGAGGCAGTGACTAGAATCAGAGAAGAAAAAAGCTTTTAGAAATATGCAGGTTGATCCTTATCCTAGCTAACAAACGGGAGTACAATTCAAAAGCAAATGCATGAATTTCACAAACGTGAAACGAAGTCTAAAAACAACAAAACTAGCCTAAGGTGTTATAAAAATCAGGATGGTCTTACATGCATAGCCCATGGACACGGCCAATAGTGTGAAGGGTTGGGCTGGGGCAGGGGCAGGGGGAGGGGCCAAGAGGAGGTTGGGTGGGGGACACCTATAATACTGTCAACAATAAGTCTTTTGTCCCAATGCCTCTTCGGGGCCGTTTGGCCTTTGGTATCTATAATACAATAAAATAAGTCCCCATTTCCTTTTAATTAATTGTCTTATTATTAAGCTAGCTTTTTAAAAATTTTATTTTCTTGTTTAAAGTATTACAAATAGTAGTACATATGTCTCCTTTTTTTCCCCATTGACCTTCTGCGGGTCTCCCTTACCCCCTCCCCGCCCCACACACACATGCCCTCACACCCCGCCCCCCCTGTCTTGTGTCCATTGGTTGTGCTTATATGCATGCATACAAGTCCCTCGATTGATCTCTTACCCCTCCCCAAACACTCCCCAGCCTTCCCGCTGTAATTTGACATTCTGTTCGATGCTTCTCTGCCTCTGTATCTATCTTTTTGTTCATTAGGTTCTAATGTTCTTTATTATCCATAAATGAGATCATGTGATATTTATCTTTCTCTGACTGGCTTATTTCTCTTAGCATCATGCTCTCCAGTTCCACCCATGCTGCTGCAAATGGTAAGAATTCCTTCTTTTTTATAGCAGCATAGTATTCCATTGTGTACATGTACCTTATTATTAAGCTAGCTTGAGGGTTTCTGTTACTTGCAACCAAGGAATCTCAAGGACAGTGGTTCTCAACCTTCTGGCCCTTTAAATACAGTTCCTCATGTTGTGACCCAACCATAAAATTATTTTCGTTGCTACTTCATAACTGTAATGTTGCTACTGTTATGAATCGTAATGTAAATATCTGATATTCAAGATGGTCTTAGGGACCCCTGTGAAAGGGTCGCTCGACCGCCAAAGAGATCTCGACCCACAGGTTGAGAACCGCTGCTCTAGGAAAACAGGGCCCTTGGCAGTTCTGCAGGTAGAGCCTGGAACAAGCGCCTGTGTGTTTTTTCTTCCTAAGCTGACTGGAGTCCAGTGTCAAATAAGAAGTGCTACATAAACACTGGGTTCCGCTGATTTAGAATAAAATCAACTAGAAGAAAACAGAAAAGACAGATATGGACTCGGGAACAAATGTTTATTACTGCTTAATGGGGCCAAGGGGGCAACACAAAGCATTGAAAACATCACTGGCTCACAAAAACAGTCACCTGTGGTTACCTTCGGGGTTGCATTTGTTTATTTCACGAGGCTCCATTCACACATGAAAACAAGCTACTAATCCAGTTCAAGTTCATAACAATTATAAAAGTAAACATTTTGGGGACAATGTACAATAAATTGCACTTTTCTTAACAAGCATTACATTTACATTTGTGAAGTGTACTATGCATAATACATGGAATTATGGAAACATCTAATTGGTCAGTGTTTATAGAGGAGAGAGGCTGCCCACTAATATTTCTTTTGTCGTCAATTAGCACTGCCGGGGCTAATCAACTCCTTTATCCCAGAACCTGTTTCCATTAGAGAAACCACGGACAAAAATCATACTATTCCTGAAAATAGATGTTAGAGAATTTCTACTACCTCCTCAGCAAGGGAAAGGTAGGAGTTGAAAGAAATGAAGTGGGGCTGCCTGAGAAACTCGTGTCTTTCATTTGAACTAAGGATCCATATATTATGCAAAATACCAAAAATAGAGAAACTGATGTGAAAGGCTATTGGGACATCTTGGATTCTGGGACCATCTCCAGCTTTATTCTTGTGCTTTCATGACACCAGAGTCTTGATGCACTTATGTCCTTATAACTCAGTTTCCTATATTTTATTCCATATATAATATATACTTATGTTACAGTGGAAAAGATTTTACATGTTAACTTACTGCCAATTAAAACCAAAGGAACTTAAAATGTTCATTTTCTACTCAGTGATTCTTTTTTCCTTAAGTTTTTCAGAATACCACTGATGGTAAACCTGGGATGGAGGTGGGAAGAATGGGACATGTTGATGAAGATGTTTGTACAGCAGGTAACAAATTCATGTGGAGACAGGCTGGACATGTCATCTTTTAGATGGAAGCTGAGAAGGGGACTCCTGACCGCTGACTGAGTCACTCCCTACTTGTAAACATCCAGTTTCTCATTACAACTCAAGATCATCTCTGCTTGAGGTGCAGCCCCCACTAAAGTATTCATTTTGGTAGCTTTTGAAAGACAAGGAATTCCTAAGGTAAAGGGCTTTGCCTTTATTATACAGAAGCCCCTATGAGAGAGGATGTTTTGGAGCAGTTCTAGTTCAGTGTGACCATGAGCCTGGCAACTCAAACTCGAGGGCAAGAGCTTTATAGCCAGTAGTGAACAGGCCATTGAGCCGTTACCTGCCCTTCGGTATTCAATCGCCAGGTATGTATTTAGGTGCATGGTACCTGGGTATACAAGAGTTAGGGACACTCTATAAAATTTTACACACACAAATCTAACTGTTCGAATCAAACAATAGTTTGTCCATTCTCTCATTTATAACGGAAGCAAGAGAATCAGAGCTTTTGTCAGTATTGTTTTTAAAAGTTATATAATAGAATCATCTGATTAAGTGTTCTTTTCAAGAGAGATAAAACAAACAAGGTATTTAATTTTTCTAAAGCTCCTTTGTCCCTTAAAGGGGTCCTGAATTCAGACACCCACCTTAGCAGAATAGTTAGTAGAGTGATTTCAGCTAAAAAAAGAAAGAAAGAAAACAGTCCCTTACGTCAGTTACATGTGATTCTCAGCTGCAGCACCTAATCAACCCTTTTAAGGATTCCTCACCTCTTGTGCCCTAAACTGTGTATTCTCTTGTTTTACTCACTTTGGCTTGGAAATGAAGCCACTAGTTATTAACTGGAAAGTATTTAAGAAAATGGAGTAGGGGGTTGAGAAAAATTAATAATATATAGTATAAAAGAATGAAAACGTTGAAGAAATGAAACAAGATAAATACGATTAAATATCCCAACATCAGTACAAAGATTGCTTTTCTATTTTACTATGAAAGTTTAAGAAAGCCAATGAAGAAGAAACTGCCAACTTAATGGCCAAGAGGGGGGAATACAGGTATTAGCTGTATGTTGATATAGGCCATAGGCCTGTATGGTATTCCTATCAGTGTTTCTGAAATGCTCTCATATACAGAACATTAGGTAACAGAGTTTGGGTTTTTTGCATTTAATTATATGTAACTAAATATAATCAAATTGTGCCATGGCTCAGAATGTGGGTAGCTAGCAAACATATGCACTGCAAAATTCAGCTTGTTTTTTTTTCAGCTTTAAAATACATGTTAAATAAGATTTTCAAGATATAAAAGCTACTGAATTGAATAATCAAGTTGAAGTTCATTCCCTTCGTTTATTTTGCAGAATTTAATGAAAAGAGAAATAATCACTTTTCAGAATGTTGCAAATGTTAGATTCTGGAGGAATGTTTTAGATAATGTGTTCTAGAAAAGATGAAAAACACACTATAATATCTGAAAATTTCCTGGATATTTGGGCTAGTTAATCTCTTTCTAAAGGAATCAAGAGAAGAGTAGCAATTCTCAAATATACTTCAAAACAAGTGAAATTAAAACTAGCAGTTAATCCTAGGATGCATGAGTTTTAAACAAAAGACAGTGAAGGACATGTGGTTTGAGATAATGCTGTTATAACATATTGTTTGAATAATCATATCATATACCGTATTTTGAATTTTCTTTCTTTCTATCTTTACTATTGCTACTGACCCAAAGGCATTGCAGTGAAAAAGTTTAGACTTATGGTGCCAAAACATACTCAAGTATGATATGGAACTGGAAAAGAAAAAAATCTGTAGATTACCATTACAATCTTTAAAAAGAAAATGCAAAAGATTGATTTACTAAACATTTGGAATGTATATACCTGGTGATTTTATTTAAAGAAAAAAATGAAATTTGACCAGGTTTACAGGTAAGGACTGGACCTAGAACAATTCTATTTCTCCCTCAACTACTATTTAAGGAAAATTATGCAATTTAGTTATTCTGTGGAATGTGCCAATTTTTGGAAGTTAAAAAAGCTCTGTATAGTAGATCTATAAGATTCACAAAACAGAAAAGAACATCTTTAATTTAGCTGGCCATTTGATAAGGCAACTTGTACAAGGCTTCTTGGTATCAAAGCATAAAGTATCAATAAAGCTAACAAATTATACTAAATGATTTACAGAAACAAATACCAATATGCAATTCTCTAGCCATTATATTTTACAAAAATAAAAAATAAAAAGATTAGGTTTTCTAAACCACCATGTAGGGAATGTTAAAGTCAACATAGACACTGGAATGCTGGCTTATTTTAATTTTTGGTAAAAGGAAATGAATATAATGATGAAAGATGTCAGGACCCAAAAAAGAAATGCTGTAAGAAAGTATTATTTCATAAGTGTAACAAACAAGCCTATAAACACTGATGAAGGGACTTCACTTTTTAGAGTTTAATGACCATTTTAGAGGGAAGCAAATTGTAGTGTGTGCTCCTGGTCAAGATGGCTGTTATTTGATCTTTATCTCCAGGAGTGTGTTAATTTTAATTGCACCATATGGCACAGATGAGAATCACTCTGGCGATACAGAGGTTAAGATCCTTTGCAAAGAATATGTTCAACAAGGAAACCAAGTGTCAGTAAATGTTACTGTACATACCTAACAGTAGTTGGGTTGGTGGAAAAGGCCAAAAAAGCTTAGGAAATGGTAAATTTTGTTTTGCCCTTACCAAAGGATTTCCTGTGAGGACTATTGATATATACATGTTACATATAATAGAAAAAATATTCCCATCAACTTTTAAACAATAGTTTTCTTTACCTTTCCATGAGATAAGTATTTCTATAAAGGTTTCATATTCAATCAAAAATGTTACAAATGCATTTGCAGCCTCATCCAGGAGTACCAAGGGCACATTTTGGGGAGCTATAGAAATCAAGAAAAGCTGCCTAAGATTAAACTAAGATGATGTGAAGCTGACCTCCATTTCCCCATCTCATAACTTTAACAAAGTTACAGTATATTAGTGTTTCCTTAGCAAGCATATGTCAACATTAAATGACATTCTCTGTCCCTGTTTCTGAACACAGTGGCTAAACCTAGATCTTTCTAGGCTTCTCTGGTGAAGGTTTCCTAAGGCTACAACTCGCAATGTCCCCTTCGACTTGGCGTTTGCCAGCACTCACAACTGTGCTCATATTTAGGACCTTGCAATTCCTGTGTGGAGTTCTTAAAAGGACCTGTTAGAACAACAGGGCCAAAGTGATTTATTTCTTCCTGTGTTTATCGAAATCTCAGTTCCTTTTCTCTAGTGTGACTTCTCAACAGCCTGACTTATCCTATGGTTCTTGGCACTTCGTTTCCAGATGCACCCAACATAAAATGAAATAAACTAACTTGCTTCAGGGACTGTTCAATCCCAGGTCTGGCCTTCCCTCCGACAGGTCACCGCTCTCCAGGACATCGCTTTCAGGAGGAAGCCTGACAGTGGTCCTGACCAGCCCCACAGTGTGCTTTACCTGAATAAATGCTGAAAAGTTAAGAGTTTTAGGTTTCAATTTCTTTTTGTGTGGCAAATATCGTCTTATCACTTCAGCCTTGGAATAAAAGACATCTCCATTCTTATGTAAGATAAAAAACAATATGAACAGTTAGTCCTGAATAAAAAGCATTTAGTTCTGAATTACTGATTTCCAACTAAATAGCAGGCATGTAAAATAATGGGTAATACTAGGATGGATCTGAACATGGCCTTCCAAGAAGAAGCGCGAAAACAGGTATTCAACATAAATCAGGTCAGTTTCAATAACATCCCTTTGAAAGTGGCAAACAAGAAAGAGTGAGAGCCACTGAAAGAGCGGGCTTGCTTCCTGGCCTCTTTTACTTTCTTTCTTCAAAGGGGCACCTGGGAGAGTCCTCGGGGTCTCCGTCGCTTTGATCGTTGTGCTCCTGTGCTGGGCTGAGGCAGGAACTATGTGCTCTCTCTGGGTGGCTGGGTGCTCTGTGGCGGCTGCAGGGGCTGGGTGCCCGTGGCCGTTTTGATCGAGTTCAGGGTTTTGCTAAACCAAGAGTTTTTTGCAGCTTGGATTTCATTCATAAGGGCCCCTCTCTGATGTTCAAGTTCCTAATTAAAACAGAAACAAAATCATCTGAGTTTTATAAATGTTTTCTCTCTGCCAAAAAATCCAGTACAGCTTCTCGGCATCCCAGGTCTATAGAGTCATAGTTTTCCTCCCAGAAAACCCAAGAGAAATTTAACTGGCTTCTTGATGCAAAAAAAATAAATAAAAGTTTACAGCTAGAAGAGGTATCACTAAAAACCAGAACCTGTGCCTTCTCTGAACAATTAAATGAAACCTCACGTTATCTTTTTATCCCCCCTGCAATTTAGGTTACAACCTGATATAACCTGTTTCAAACCAGAAATAAACATAAACATATGGATGGGTTGAATTTTTACTGATAGAGTAAAGCATGAGTGAGTTCTAGTTCCATACAAGGTCCGGCAGAGACAGCTAAGGACACCAGTGTGTGTGGGTTGGAGCCATGGCAAGACATGGTGGGTATGATTCACTGTTGAAGAGGAAATGGGGAATGGGGGACAGTCCATCAGAAGCCAGGACCACTTTTAATTATGTTATCCTTCAATATGGAAAGAGATCATGGAAAAAGGAATTTGGCGAAATCAGGTAAAGATGAAAAGAAGCTAAAAAAAAAAAAAAAAAAAAAAGGATGTTCAACCATCAGGGGAAGAATAAACAAAGGAGGTTTGGCCTTTCATTTTTCAAAGTGACCAAGTTCAATGAGAAAGGATCTTGGCAATGCAGGGAAAACTAAAAAAGCGTAAGCTTAAGTTCTCACAAGATATAATTTTAATTATTAACATTCATTTAAATCTGTGTGTTTATATCAGTGTTTAAAAATAATGACAAACACCTGACTATGCAGGACACATTCTTGGGCAGAAAAACGTATTTATCATAACATCTATGATTCTGAGCTAAATATGTATATTCTAAAGTCCTAAAATATCCCAAACCTTTTATCGAGTCACCAACCTGGATTTTACACTTGGCCTCCACCAGCTGCAGTTTGGTTTGTGCCAATTCCAGCTCCATCTCCCTCAGCTGCTTCTTAAGTGAGTCCTTCTCATCATCCGATTCAATTCCTTGGTCCTCTCTGCTTATGGCTGCTGGCTTCAAAGCGCCCTCCTTGCTGAAAATGTCACTGCAGTGCTTACAGGCCATCATTTTACCCTGAAAGGAGATAACCAACGTCAAGCTGTATTCCATAGCGTAAATCACTTCCTGAAACAATTGCGGCTTGATTTTTATTTAGATACTGTTTGTTGCCATCAAATGCAGGCCTATTTCTGAAGGTCATTATTTCCCTTATGCTACAACCAACATGGTTACAGTCAGCACAAAACCCAAGTATCCAAGACAGATGCCCCTTTTCCTCAAAGTATCTCTAGAGAGACTGGGAATAGACAGTATTACAGCTCCTCTTTGACAACTGTTGTAGAAATGTTGTACTACCATTACCCTTACTAGATGCCAAGCCCCATCCATCATGCCCTGCATGCAGCATCTCATTTAATCCTAGAGCTACTGTATGATTAGGTACTATTTTCACCCCCTTTTTATAAATGAAGAAACTCAGCATTTAAGTAACTTGCTTAGAGTCGACTGAAGTCATTATGACTAACCTAAATCTACCCTTGCAACCAATAAAGTGAAAGTCCTTTTGTTCAGCATTAAGCAAAGATGATCACTACTGTTCAAGGTAATAAAAGTAACTTTGATCTGGACTGCCAATGACAGCATAACCACCACCAGACAACAGCAACTCTCTTTGAGAAAAGAGTGCTGCTATTTGCTTAAAATATCTCCAAAAGTAGTTTAGAGAGAAAAGATATCACATAATCTTTCTATCTCAATGTCCATAACCCTAACTACTCTCTCTCTCTTCACACACACGCAGCAGCTCTCCCCCTTTCGGTGTCATTGTGCGCATTGCCACCATTGAGGCCTGAACACTTGGGTGTCTTTTCATTAGCTTCTCCTCCCATTTCCAGCTGCTCATTAAATTCTTCCTCTGACATGACCAAGCTCTCCCTATCCCAGGCCTGAATCCCTAAAATCACCTTCTCAGCCCTCACTGGTTTCTGTCTTACCCCATCCATACTGTGCTCTTCTGATTCCTGCCTGATTAATGTTCATTAGAGACTTAAAAGATATCTGATAGCGCTCCCAAGAACCTTGTGCTGGCTCAGACAGGCACACAGCAAGTGTTTGGTATATGTTTATTGTTGACTATTTGTTGATTAAATAAAATGTTAAAGTGGTGGCTTTGATCTGGGTTTAAGTGATTAGAAGTTTACCAAGCTGGGTAAGCAGTGTCATTAGGCTGAACCTTATAAAGGAAGCGATTAATCTCACAAGAGGGAGGAGGACATTCCAGCAGAGAGGAGACTGTGTGCAGCCTCAGAGAACTGCAGGGAGCGAGACGCTCAAGCAGAGGGGAAGTGATGCGCTAGTAAGAGGTACTCAGCGAGAAGAGTTCTCCCCGGCCACGTTGTAAAAGTCCTGAAACAGAATGCTCATGAATCCTGGTTTTATCCTGAAGAAAATCCATTCATTCACTTCACTAAATCCTGTGCTCCATGTTGGAGTAGAGCAATTAAGCCTCATGGAGCAGACATGCTGACGTGTGGGAGAGACCACAGATTCCCACCCACGTCCATCTCCTCCCTTAGCAACAGAAACCTGATGTTATTTGGGCAGGAAAATGCCCAGTTAAAAAGTGCCATTTTCTAGACTCGCTTGAAATTAGGTGTAGCCACGAGATTAAATTCTGATATGTATGGCTACGTAGAGAAACTCATCCAATTGGAGGTAGGCCATTGTATCCTTGCATCTTCTTTGTCCTAAAATTCCACCATGGAATGTGGGTGTGATGGTGGAAACTCCAATTGAAAGATTTGACTTTTAGGTGACCTTGAGGATGGAAGCCCATGCTGAGGATATGGGTCACTAAAGTTTGGACACGGGTAAAACCAAGGATCTTTTTAGTCCTAGACTTCTTCTACATGAGATAATCAGCATCTTCTGTGTTTAAACCAATGTTATTTTGGTTTTTTTTTTTTTTTACGTGTGGCTACCTAATTCTAAATGGATACATAGGGTGATTAGTCAAGTTTATATTTGGGAATGATCACTCTGATTACAGTGTAGAGAATTAACTGGAAACAGGATGGTGATAGAGGAATAGTGTTAGGGGATGGTGTTACAGGAGGATCAAAAAATCAGAAGCTATCATTACATCATGCCAAATAAGAGCTGAAGAAGTAGGACTGGAAAGAGAGGAGAGAGTGTGGTGTAATGGCTAAGTGTATGGGTTGTAGAGTCTGACTCCCTGGGTTCAAATCCTAGCACGACCACTCATCAGCTTTGTGACCTCGAGGAAATGAATTACCTGTTTTAGAAACCCTCATCAATAAAAAGAAGATAATAAATTGGTAAGGAGAAGATTATAGTGTCTATCTTCTAAGGCAGTTGAGAGGGTTATATGGGATAATAATTATGCAGCCCCATAAGTGTTGGTTGTTATTCTTGATTCTGGCTAAAACAAGTTCAAATGCCTCTTTCTGAATGTCATGCCTTCCATTAGGTAACCCCATCTGTTAGCCAATAATCTCCTCTATTCTTAATGCATACTCTAATCACATCAGTTTCCTTAATGAAATACTGAAATGCTCATTCCTATTTCTAGGTCTTCAACTCACACTGTTTCTTCCAGATGTCCTTTTTTAAACCTTTCTAACTGAATTCTACCCATCCTGCTTTAGTCCAACCAGACCTGAAGTCATCTTTGGTCTACAGTTCTTATGATTTTGCTTTCTCTACAACTGATTGTCAGTGTCATCCAACTCAGCACCTACTTACATGCTTTTGAATTATTCCCTCAATGTTTCACATATATCTGTATAATTTGTTCTTTTAGGAAAATTCTGAGCTCATTGTCAGGTATAATTTATGTTAAAAAAAAAAGAAATCTAATAGCTGTGCACATAGAAGATGCTCAATAAAACCTTTATAGAGTGATTAATATAAATCCTTGTTTATTTTTATTTCCACAAAGATTTTAGTTCAGGATAGTTAATCCTTTTTGGCCAAGACACTTTGTCAACTGAGTCTTGGTCATTGTTTCTACAAGGTACAAAGAATGATAAAAGTTAAGTGTGTGTGGGGGGGTGGGGGGGGAGGGGTAAAGGAAGAGCAGAAAGGGAAGATTATGAACCCCAAATTTAGCAGGTTTGGGGAGGGAGACCACTAACTCTATACTCACTAATAATCTCAGACTGGTGTTTTATACATGAAATAAGAAAAATACACTTTTAGAATACTAAGTCAGAATAAAGTTCATATTTTCATGTCTCAGACTTTTAGGTTATAACTTATTAAAATGTGCATTTATTGTGTGCTAAATACTAAGCTAAGCACTTTATATACATTATCTTATTTACTCTTCAAAATGACCTTATGAGGCAGGTACTGTTCTCTCTTTTACGAAATAATAAAGTTTAGAGAGGTTAAATAACTTGCTTAAGTTGTTAAACTATATGCTGAAGTCCCTAGAATGCATAGAAATTGCCAGTATTAAACCTGAATATATTCAAATAGAATTACATCAGGTTTCTAGAGCACTGGTCCCAACATTACTTCTTAAGAATACCAATCCATTTATTTGGTTTACTGTTGTTTCTACAGAATAAGCAGCTCCTTTTTTCAAAAATAATCAATACCACTAGGGGGCAGCATATAAATAAATGCTACAAGTTTTCTTTAAAAACAAACATCTAAAAAATTGCTGTTTGAAGCCAACATGTGTTTTCCAGTCAAGTTCCAGATTACCCACGCTGTTCACTGTCCAAGAGAGCGATGGGATGAAACTGCGGGGTCAGACACTGAAGCACTGCATCAGTTCAGGCACAGCTGGGATGCAGCTGCTGAGGGTTCCCAGGTTTCCACCACCCGAGAAAGCTCGGGGCCGCCTGTCACGATGCTGAAACCCACTACCTGCCTCTGACAGACCATAAGACTTATGGGGACATAACTCTCTGCTGTTGGGAGGAGGGTTACACTCCAGTCAGAAGAGAGACACTATTCTCCATGATTCCTCAGTCTTCTACAACAAGGGGGCCAGGAGGGAGGGAGCAGGGAGCGGGGGTGTGATGTGTAGAAGCCATCCTGCCTGTGGGGCAGCATCACATACTGGGATGGATCCTCCTATCAGGCACTCCCTTAGGGCTGTGAATGTGGAAGAAATTCTATCACTGAACTATTCCACTCTCCTCACCTTCACTACCTCCAGCTCCTCCTTGCTGGCTGCTTGCTGCTTCTCCAGTCTGGTGCTCAACTGGGAACAGATCTAAAGGAAAGAAAAAAAAGAGTCACTATACTGGACAATAGAATGATTCTTACAGCACGTGCACATAACTTTATCAACTCCTGTGTTATCGCATCTCTGCTGCTGGAAGAAATTGTGCAGATGCAGTCATTTCTGCAGTGAGCAGCTGAAGGCCTGGGAGTGTCCCTGTGTGGAGCACTATCTTAATTAGTAGAAGGAAACACATGAGGAAGATCTGAGTTCTTTCCGTCTCTAGCCTCAGGACTGTTCCAGGGAATTCCTGTCCTGCTTCTGGAATCGCTCTATAGAATCTCTGCTGAGTACCTACTTTGTGCAAGATACTATTTATGCTGGGAACTGGATGAAACGCAGTTTGAACCAGAAATGTCCCCATGGAAAGAGTCTCTGTTTTCAATGACAAAAGTTTCCTTAAGAAGTGGCAGAGTGAATAAAATTTTTTAAAAAGGTTAAATGACCAGAAAATAATAAAGACTAAAATCTCATCAAGTGGTTTGGCAACACAGCATAAAACATAAAGCCTGGGAGTCCAGTTCTACTACCTTCTAGTATTATGTCCTTGGGAAATTCATAAGCTCTCGAAGCTTCAGTTTCCTCATGGCCAGAAAGTGTTGTGCTGTGCTGTGAAAGTCAGTGGAAAATATGTACTCAAAGAGTTTAGTATAGCACCTGGCTGATAAGTGCTCATTAAATAAAATCTCATTATTACTGATTTTGAAATAAGGTACTAACAAGTACTACAACAGGTAGAAATAAATGCTTTAAAGCCAAAAAAGAAAAGTTGCTTTAAAAAAATACTGAAAGTTCAACTCTTATGGAACTTGAGTGAAATTTGAATCTTTAATTTTTTGAGTAATGAAATAAAAGAATTAGGGGATGTCAAAATTTCAAGTGCAATTTGGACTGGCAACATAAAAGGTCTACCTCTATTATCAAAACAGGCACTAAAAAGAAACCCCATTTTCCTCAAAAACAGTCCTAGAGGCCAGGGCCTGCTTGTGGAGTTCAGTCTCGAATTCTCCAGGTCCGCGCCTGGAGATAACAAATAGGTCTGCATTAGTCAACATTAAAGAGAAATGATCATCCTAGTAATTTTAAGCCATACACCCTTTTAAATAAACCAAAACATTCTGAAATATAGCCAATGATAACCAATTCCAACTATAGAATGCATTTGATCATGTTTTATGTCCTAATTATCTTCAAACAGATGGGCCTGTTGCCTTTTACATGACTTGAAGTACTTGCCAGATAATATTCAAGAACAGTCCCAAGGACTGCTATTTGCAGAGTGTGGCATATGGCCTAACATGGTGACAAAAACTGCATCTGCAGTGATGGCGGGTTCCACAGCACATGCCTTTAATGTTCCTTGTACTGGTTAATGTCTAACCATGCCCTCGCCCACTTACCCAAATTCAAAATCTCATGATCACTTTAATGTTTTCCCTCGTTCTAGCAAAACATGGCTATCTTTTTTAAAAAATATATACATTTTATTGATTTTTTAGGGAGAGGGATAGAGAGTTAGAAACATCGATGAGAGAGAAACATCAATCAGCTGCCTCCTGCACACTCCCTACTGGGTATGTGCCTGCAACCAAGGTACATGCCCTTAACTGGAAGCGAACCTGGGATCCTTGAGTCCGCAGGCCGACGCTCTATCCACTGAGCCAAACCAGTCAGGGCAAAACATGGCTATCTTTTTGTGGCTCCCTCTCCTCCACTTTCATCACTACTGATTTTAGTCAGGGTCCCATTTTTTCTCACCTGGACTCCATGCTTTGCCACATTCCTGCTCAGGTGTTTCTACTACAAACAACTAAGTCCAAACACCTCAGCTATCCCTGAAGACCTTCCTTAAACGGGGCCCCCACTCACCTATGCTTTTCTTCTGTATTTGATACTCTTGCCAAACTAAACTATTTCTGTCCACTAATCTACCTCCGTGCCTTTGCACGTGCTGTTTCCCCACGGCCATCCTCTCCTCTCCCTCTCCACACACCCGCATCTCACCCGGCCGCTGAAGCGCAACTCACATCAGCCCTTCTCCAGGAAGGGTTCCCCACTTCCCAAATGAAATAAATTCCCCTTCCTCTTATTTATACACAGATATTGTCTCCCTTTACAAGGCCACATAGCCAAGTGGGGAAAAATGAGTTCCCACATTCTATATTGTGACAGCAAAGGACACACTGATCCCCTAGCTACTGCCATTCGATACAATCACTAAACTTTAGACCTTGGCAAAGAGGCAAATGTCACTAGTGTGTTCTATAGGAAATTAGCTTCTAAGTAGGGCAGAGACGGGATCCCCATGGTAATAATAAGGTCTCTTGTTCCTCTAAATCTATCAAACATTGTGAACAAACAACAGATTGTTTTGCTCAAATAAACCTCCATGTTATCAGCAAGCATGTCCAACCACTGCCAGTTTCAGAGGAGAAAATAAGCCAACAAATTTAATGAATGCAGTGCAGTCATTGTTCTGGAAACTCTAAAAACAAAATATATTTCCCTGAAGAACAACAACAATTACTTTCATAGCGACAAAAACCACAGTGGTACTTTACCTGTTTGTACTCGGCAATGATAGCTGTAGTCTTCTTTATTTCATATTCTGCCTTCTCTAGCTGTTTCCTGAAGACTTCTTTTAGCTAGAAAGAGTGAGAATGAAAAACATCAAGACTCAGTCACAATCTTTAAATAATTCCCACAAACATCTAGATTCAGGTCTGCCTGAACCAGAGCCAATGGCAAGAGAAACACTATAACTATATAAATTTTCCTCATTAAAGCTGTATCTTGATCATTTGAAAATCCTCATCATCTTATGAGATACAGAAATCTTACTTTCTTTCCTGTAATGTATAAGACATAGGAGCAATCCGATTATAAAACTGCGTATGCTTACTACTTACTTTACAAATACACTAGGGGGCTGGTGCACGAATTTGTGCATGGGTGGGGTCCCTCGGCCTGGGGATCGGGGCCAATCAGGTACCTCACCCAGTCCCCATCCGACTGGGGCTGGGAGGTTGGACAGCCAGGGGGAGGGACTGAGGGAGGTTGGCTGGCTGCAGGAGGTTAGCTGTGGGAGCGCACTAACCACCAGGGGGCAGCTCCTGTGTTGAGCGTCATCTGGTTGTAACAGTCACTTAGGCTTTTATATATAGAGAGTGTTAATTGTCGATTCAGAAGCTACATTTATCCTTATGAGAGTCGAAAACAAATCCTCAAGGCCACATTGCCTGCACCCTTGATGCTATATGATCAATTACTGAAAAAAACATTTTAAGCCCTCCTCTTCATATCCCCAATTGTCACTGCTGTCAGCTCTCTGAAGGCAGGAACAAGGGGCTCTGGGAGTGGAGTCAGAAAAAGATAGCGAAAGATGAGAGCCCCGGAGGCCAGGAGATTTAGGGACTAAAGAAACAGTGACTTCAGAAGGAGCTAAGGTGATGCATAGAGGAGGTGCTTGTTACAGTCAAAGAAATACTGAATTATGAATGCTAAACTTAAACCAGCTATTTTCGTAGTCTGGCAGCTCTAGAATTCTAGGTATAGGGGAAGCTAAAGATGATGAAAAGGCTCAGGTGAACTCAGGTCTTCCAAGTTGTTGACCAAACAACCAAACAAAAGCTTTGGTTATACCCCATCATTAATTGGGATGCTGTGATGTAGAATGCATCTGTTTATTCTGATCATGTATTTAATGATTAATCTGTATGTGCAATTTATTAGTGCAATTTATAATCGGGCTCATATCATTAGGAGATTTCTGAATTTCTTCATATTTGCTATAATTCTAAAAGCAATTTGTAGGTTATTCTGATTCAAACGTGGTTGTTAAATTAGTCTCTATTCTCTATCTTACAGAATGTAAGGACATAAGTCATTGCCTTTTGTCTTCCTATCACAGGACCCATGGACCTCAGGACCGACTTAGATGTTTGAGAGGTTTTGACACTAATTCTCTGAGCCATAGTTTCCACTAACAAATCTCATGAGGGTACCATAATGATTAAAACAGGGAAGAAGCATGGATTAAGTTCACTTGCTAATAGCTTCACCTTTACCTGAGTTATTAAAGTGAGCCCCCAAAAGGTAGGAAGTAAAAGAAAAAACAATACTCATCGAAAGGCCTACATCAAACTGGATAATCAGGCCCTGAAAATTTTCAAGTACATAAAAAAAAAAATCTTGGTCCAAAATAGGCCAAAGTCATTTTTTTCATTTTCCAAAATAATAATAAATAAATGAAATAAAAATCATAGAACACTTTTTATAAACCCTAAAAGGTGCTCAATGATACAACCCTTCATTAGTAACTTCACTGGAACTTTGCCTGCTTGGACGTAGGTCTTTGAAAGGCTTTGTGTCCTACTTGATATTTAGTATTTCGATGTCTCAGAATGAAAGATTAGAATAAATGAGTTAATCAGCCTGGCTGGACGGAGAGAGGGAAGCAGCCTGCTCTTCTAGGGAAGCTGCAAGCGTCGACGTCTAGGGCGGAGAGGCTCTGCCTGTCCCCAATCCAGGACCTTTCAATGGAAGCGTCTTCCAGCTGAACAGCTTCCTAACTCACGGAAGACTGTCAGGTGCTAACTTCACGGCTGGATCCCAAAGGGTTTCTTTTATTCCCTGGGAGTAAGGTTTGAGAGCTCTGCCAGGAACGCTGTTACATTTCCTTCCAAGGCATGAATCAGGAAAATGAAGTGTGACCGATAGAGGCAACTCCCAGCAGAGATTCTGTGGGCTTTGAGCTTCACAATCCTCATAAATTACTCAAGAAGTCAATTACCTTTAGCTCCGACACGAAATTTGCCGATTTGTCAAAGCTCTTGGATCATAATCCCAAGTTACTAAACTTAGAGAAAAGTGAATGTGCTGGCTAGACAGCTCAGTAAAGGCAAACTCCTACAGGCTGCTCGAGGGGAGAAATGCTGCCTCCTCTTCTAACACCTACAAAGGAATGTCGAGGTTCGATGCCACTCACGTGGACTGCTTTGACATCAGCCTTGATTTAGAATAAAATGATTTCTTGTCTGTAGTATGAATCAGCTCCACATACCTGGGTAACATACCTGTGTAAAGGAAAGCCCGCCTATGCCTGTTACCTGAGCAGTCTCTTCCTCCTGCTTCCTCTTCTCTTCCTCGGTCTCCACCAGCCTCTGTTTGGTCAAGAGGAGCTCCTTATTCAACACGTCTGCCTTGTCTTCCGCCTGCAAATCAGAGCGTGTCACAGTCATAAAGACAAAGACGGTGAAGGGAGTGTGTTTACTTCTCCAACTCTAGCACTTCCTGTTCCAACATCACCACAAGCCATTCTTTTTGTTCCTCGCTAACCTTGGGATGGCTGCTTTCACTGAATGCCAATGACATACCAGGCCCTTGGCACGCATTATTTCTAACCCTCACAACAATGATTGTTTTACAGGTAATGGCAGTGAGGTTTGCAGAGATCAAATAACCCGACTGGGGCACACATCTGCTATCAGATTCATGATCCACATTCAGACTGGACTGGCATCAGAGCCCATGCTCTTCCTAAATGCTCCTTACACATCTCAGATGTCACAAAAGCACTCACTCTGACCCTGTGGAAATGGTTGGATGAAAGGTGTGGAGCCTTTAGGGAGGTTCTAACCAGTACTTCCTGTGGGTGGGTTCAGAGAGGGCAAGCAAGAGAGAGGCTGATCCATGGACCAAAGATAGGAGAGAAAATTCAAAGATCAGCTGAGCCCAACAAGGGTATTCACATAGGACAATGAGTATAGCAGGGAGAAATTAAGACCTAAAATCTATGCTAGAGCCCTGACCGGGTATCTCAGTTGGTTAGAGCATCATCCTGATACGCCAAGGTTGCAAGTTTGATCTCCAGTCAGAGCACATACAAGAATCAATCGGTGAATACATAAATAAGTGGAACAACAAATCTCTCTCTCAAAATAAAGTCAACTAATCAATAAATAAATACAAAAACACATGATAGAGAGATCCATGAGGAAAAGTAAAGTAATCTAAACAGAAAAGACCATATTTCTAGAAAGGTCCAGAAAAGCTCAGAAAAATACTCTGGTCTTAACTCAGAGACAGAGCCCAAATTAACCAAGAAAGCACTGTGTGTTAGCTTCACTCAGTTAAAAAATGTGCCTATTTTACAATCTAGGGCTCTTACCCCTTAGATCTCAGCTTCAAGTTCACGTGTGCAGGGAAGCATGGCTGAACCCTGCCCCAATGCCCCCATCTAAATTTGCTCCTGTTTATTTAACTCTGTCATACTTCCTTTGACAGCACTTAGCACAGTCTGAAATGACAAATTCCACGTGTCATTTACTTGTGTTGCCCACTAGACTTGAAGCTCTGGGAGGCAGGAACCACATCTCTCTGTGCATCTCTACAGCCCCGGAAGCAAGCCCAGCACAGGTAGAGAGTAGGCACTCCGTAAGTATCTGGCGAATAAATGGATGTGGCTCTGAAAGTCACTACAGAAGCAGACTGTGTGGAGTGGAGGTGGCGGAGAGCCACAGGACACGGTCAGCAGAGAAAACCACCGACGCAGAGGATGAAAGCTATTTGAAAAAGCTGTCCCTGGCTGACAGCAGCAAAATGTTATCCAAGTAATTGTGAATGCTGGCCAGGTGGCCTCCTGTCTGTTTCGCCGTATCTGCCGCGTGTCCAGATGGCCAGGCCAGCACCGTCTGCTGGGTGCTGGCAGGGAAGCCACATCCAGCTTCTCCGTTCTCACTGCCTGATGTTCCTCATGTCCTGTACCTCAGAGGTTATAGCTCTGTTTTCAGATAACTTGAAAGTGTCAGGTACTTAAGGTGAAAAAGTCCCCTTTAAGGACACTAATACATTAGATTTTAGGGGGGAAATCTACACAGCAAAAGAGCATCTTAAAATTAGAGGCAGACCTCAAAAATGCAGTTTTGGAAATGTCTATAATAAAAGAAAAAGAAAGCCACTTTCCAGAGGAAGTTTTTAATAAACAACTAAATATTTATGAGGAGAGGGCCTACTATTTCTATTTCACATTTTCTGCTGCACATTCTTCACCAGGCCAAGGTAAAGCAAGCTCACTGGATTTCTACTGCTTTCCGATCTGACAGCTGCAGAAATTTCTGTGGGCCCCATGTGGGAGGAGCCAGAGTTTCCCAGGAGGCTTCATCTGAAGTTTCTCCTCTTTGTTAGGCTTCTGTGACTTGAATGTGAGAGAAACACTGCAATTTGTGATTTAATCTCAAATCCTCCCATCACCTGATCAAAAGGCTCTACCATCAGGATGAGGAGCTTTCAGAGATAGTTTCTCAAAGAACTAGCCAGTTGTTTCAAATAAAACAAAAGAATCTGCCACTTAGTACATGTTTCTGGTCTAACAGGAAACATGATGTGGTTAGGAGGGAGCTAGGCACTTTCGGTGGGAAAGTCCTGGCTATCTCTCTCCTGTGTTCCTTGGGACCAGGAAAGGACAGGGAGGGCCTGAGAGCCGGGGGCAGCAGAAACAGAACCGGAGATGTATCTGTTCACGTTTCTCATCGCTGAGAAGCCCTTACTGCAGGAGTTGAGGGAGGGTGACTTCTCAAAAGAGAAGCTGTGTCAGAGAGAAACACTGAGAGCCTTCGTACCCAAGAAGCCTGAAGCCCACGCGGACATGACAAGGGTAAGGAGTAATTTATTTTTTCAAAGTTCCTAATTACCTAATTAGTGTTTGTTTGCTTTACATATTATTTCAAATACAATCTTCTGTCATGTTTGTTTAATGTTTTGCTGTTTTCATGAAGAGATCTGATCTTGACCCACTGGGAACGGAAAAGTACTAGGCCAACGGGGTGAGAGACTAGAAGGTGAGGGCCCCTCCTTGAAGCTGCCGGGCGGGGCCCCTAAACTGGGGACAGCTTTTTGGTAGGTGAATAAGCCCTGCTCGAGAAACTGCAACATCAGGAGGAGATATCCATGAAATTGCAATTTTTATTCTTTTATCCAGATAGCAAGCTTCAAAAGGCAGGGGCCAGGTCTTATTCTTTAAAAAGAAAGAGGAAGAGAGGTATGAAGGGAGGAAATACGAGTGAGAAGGAATAGATGAAGGAGTTAACTTTCTTCAGGGGCTGCTCCAGTATTTACATGAGCACCTAGGTGCTCAGCACTCAAATATTTCAGGAGTACCCATGGAGCATCCTTCCAGACTGATCCTCAAAATAGATTTTCTCGAAAAAACTTTTACATAATTAATTTTTATGATGATTTTTATTTGTAGATAATATATTTTCTTTAAATAATATATTTTAAAATATCCTTTAAAAAGGATTATCCTTAAAAAGGAAATTAATTTATTTTAAAAATACATATATTATATCACTATCTTCCCATTGTTTTAAAAATCTATTTTAAAAAGACATTTTACAAATATACTTCTGTTCTCCCCTTCTATTGGACATATACATTACTTCTATTTTTTATTCTTATAAGTAACACTGCAGTAAATAACCTTGTATGTATATTTTTGACCAAATCTTTGATACATATATAGAGTGTCCCCAAAAAATGTGTACACACACTTTAAATAATTATTAAGGCAGTATTTATTAAAATACATTTCATTTTCAAAACTGAGCTATCAGCTGTTAAAATGTGTATATATTTTTGGGGGACACCCTGTATATATGCCAGTTTCTTCATTTATAAAATGGAAGATTAAAATAATAAAGTCATTAGGAAGATTAAGTGAGATAATACTTAGAAATCACTAATATAGTGCTTGGTACATAGTAGGTAATCAGTAAGTATTTAATTTCTTTTTAAAACTTTTAAAGGCTTACCAAATATACTACCCACACAACTTACAATTTACAGCTCTAGCTTATTTCACTGAATGCCCACTGAGGCTAACTGCTTAAAGCATTTTTCATTTAGCTCGCCATCTCAAGAAAACTATTAATGGATAAAAGATTCAAAATGACAGAGTCAGTTATGAGTGAGGGCCATTTGGAAAGCTAACAGGGAACCAAGAATTGCATTACAGCACTAACTCACCACTCTAGTCTTTTTAATACAAAACTGTAACTGCTGCGTTCAGGTGGGGTGTGGTCTTCATCCACTGGAGACGCCTCTTCCTCTTTAGTTCTGACTCTCTTAGTCACATACTTTTCATACCAACACCTTACAAGCAGGCCAGCTGCATGAGGCTTGTGGTTAAAAGGGCCATCTCTCTCCCACCCCGATTGGCTGCTTTTTCTACCTTCCTATCCGGCGTTCTGAGCAGCACAGTCTTTGTTTTATTTCCTAAATCTGGTGCTGACTCCTTCAGCTTCCACCTCTCCCTGTTAGCACTTTTTCCTTCCCAGTGGTCTTTTCTCCCACCTTACTGCGGTTAAAACTTGTGAGCTGCAAAATCAACTGTGTACATGGGGAAAAGAAGTTGTGGCAGGGACAATTTTTTAAACATTGTTAAAATTCCTTCAATCTTAATTCCATCAGATTTATGTTACTCATGGATTTGTATTTTAAACAGTGCCAATGCATAGTTAGAGCACAATAATACCTCTTCTAAGTCTCAGTTTTTCTGATCCCATACTATTTGTTCAGAATGTTCACTTAAAAAAATTTTTTTTAATTGATTTTAGAGAGAGAGAGGAAGGGAGGGAGGGAGAAAGAGAGAGGGAGAGAAACATCGATTTGTTGTTCCACTTATTTATGCCTGCATTGGTTGCTTCTTGTATGTGCCCTGACTGGGGATGGAACCCACAATCTTGGCCTATTGGGACCACACTCTAACCAGTCAAGCTACCTGGCCAGGGCTGGGAATGTTCACTTTTTTAAAGTCAGAAAATAGAGTGATAACTTCAAATCTACACAAGACTCCTTCCACATTGCCAACTGTTTTTGAAAACTCCAGCAATAGAAAACAGAAGTCCTAAAGCTGTCAGTACTGTTGGAAAGAACAAAGGAAGTTAAACAATCTAAGGTCCTCCTAGCAACAGCTAAAGTTTATTCAACACATACTACCAAACTGCTTTCCCTTGTTTTATTCTCACATCATCCCAGGCGGCAGCCTTTTTTATACCGATATGTAGGGTAAGAACTGCCTGGGTCACGTGGTTAGGAAATGGTAATGCTAGGACTCACACCCAGGCAGTGTGGGCGCTCAGCCACTAGGATGCCCGCTGACCCGACAATATGTGTATCTTAACGTGCATAGGTCACATAACCCTTTACATTTACTGTCGATGAGCATTCCTGGTGGCAGATGCTCTCAGGTGACTATGCTGGCAGGCCTTGCCTTAGGAAATTACAGGGGCAGAGAAGAGACACGGGAGTGCAGAGGTATAAAAGCGTAGGACACACATGCTTCTTGGAAGTGACCCAAACCCTTTTCCAAGGCTGGCGTTTCCCACCTGCTCCAATCGGCACAAGCAGTCCCCTCCCACCTACACCCACCCATTCATCCATCAAGCAGCGGACTCCCTGTCAAGTACAGAGGGAGCCCCGGCGGGACTGTGGTGAGAGCAACTGGGCCCTTGCCCTTGAGGAGGTAGTCACAGTCTTATTTCTTCCTAGTGAATGATGGGTGTACCTGATCCAAGTCATTCCGCAGAGCAATCTTGCTGGTTACGAGTTCATGGGCGAGGTCATCATTCTCTTGTTCCAACCTCATGCTGGCCTCCTGTAATCTCCGGTTCTCCCTCTGCAGAAAAAGAGCAACAACCAGAGGTGGGGGTTAGTGCCTGAGGTACTAGCAGCAACAGATGGGACTGGAAAAACAAGCAGCAACGACTAGTGAACTTGAAGGTGTAGAGGAGAAGGCGCAGTGGCACAGGAGGGCAGGACAGCTGTCTGGGGAACAACGGTGAGTTAAGCGAGCGGTGCAGAGGCGGCACTCTACCCCGTGAACTTACCCCTGCCCCAGACTCCCAGGCAGGGCTTCAGTATAAAACTTGGGCCACAAAAAAGCAAAATTTCCACACGTACCCCCAATGCGTGAGGTTCCCACAGAGACCTAGAATGCAGACACAGGCAGTTCTTTGTTGGAAACATGCACAATAACCCCACCCTGACCTCAGGGGAAACCACTGACACAGTAGGGCTGGAATAGGGGGAAACCACTAGACAGGGCTTCACGTTGTGTTCCCAATATCAGGGGTCAGGATGCATTGGGTCCATGACTTTGCTATCAACTGACATTTTCATTCTTTGGGTAAAAATATGTTGACTTTTCTGAACACCAATTTTTGTGTTATAAGAACAATTGTCCTTATGTTTGCTTTGTTGTGTTTTGTTTTGTTTTTTAAATTTCAGATTAAAAGATTCTGGGTAAAATACATTACTGAGCTATTTTTCCCCCTTGAAATCCCAGGAAAAAAATCTGAAACAAAGTTATATGATGAGAGAACCAAGACACATTGTTAGGAAGCAAGGTCTCCCCTTAACTAGCCATTATGAATTGTGTACATTCCCATCAGAATAGCAATGTAGTGTTTTCCATTCCAAAGTATCAAAAGTGCTTTTTCTGCTACTGCTAGCAATTACAGGACACTCCAGAGAGCTGACAGGAAAGACTTCAATGTGATGACACCTTCCTGTTTTCATATTTATACTCCTAGCCGTGCCTTCTGCAAGGGTGGCAAAAACTCAGACAAAGCATTGTTTCACAACCAGAAGACAAATCTATGTCCTGAAAGAGATTTTGTCATGGCATACTCTGTGTATGTGTGAGTGAGAATGTGTGTGTGTGTGTATGAATGTGAGTGTGTGAGAGTATGTGTGCGTGTATGCAAGTGGGTATGTGTGGTGAATTTTGTCTTCTATAGGACAACCTAGGGTTTGTTATATGGAAAGAAGAAAACATAATTTCTTTTTGTTTTTCAAAGAAGGGCTAAGAAACATGGTACAGGCAACGCCTGCGGCTGTCCTGGGGGCAGTGGATTCCGAAACAGGCCAGCAGAGAAGCTAAAGACCAAACTAGTACTCGACTCTAACCAGCCAACAGGGATCCTCCCTGCCCTCAATTCTGGAGAAGGTAGACTGGGGCAATTGGGGAATGTTAAAACATTTTTTAAAAAGACACCGACTGAAAAAGAGTTTAAAGTCCCAAATCACTTAGATATTTCTAAATAATTTCATGAATTCCATGCAGCATTAAAATGGAAATGAAAAATACCTAATAACAGAAGAAATGCTTATGCTACCTTGAAGAAAAAGAGCTAAGTAAATGGAAAATCCCATTTTTATAACAGCATAAAAGATATTAATTGTAGATAGTGGATTATTTTTATTGTTGTCTTTGTGATATTTAAAGGTTTCTAAGTTTTCCACAATGGATATATAATACATGTATTTTAAAAGTTTAAAAAGTTGTTTAAAAAATAAAAAGCAATTTAGAATTTCAACTTCACTGGAAATGATAAAAATGTCAAAAGGACTTTTTTTTTTTTAAGTCCACTCTTGCTAGATGCTCATATTCTGCATGAAACCACACTGGATCTTCCTTTGTGACTGAAATACAATGTAACCCCCAAAAGTGCTGCCTGGCCAGAAGCCCTTTGCCAAGGTATTTATTCCTGAAGAGACAGCATGCACATTTATAGGGGCAAGTTGTCCTCATCCAAGTCTATCTGCCCCCCCTCCTCACCCCCCACAGATGCTCTGCCCTCTTACAGAAGCATAATTACATGGAGACTAAAATAATGGAGAAGCCAGGGCCTGTGCAGCTGAATCTTTCAGTCTTTAGGGAAGTGATCCAAATTCCAGCAGGGCCTGGAGAGTGCGTCTTTCATGCCAATATATCTAACTATTACCCCTATTTGTGGAAACAACTTACATACTTGTCAAAAACTCAGATTTAAAAAGAGAGTCAGAAACTTCTCTCATAAATGCCCTCCTTGCCAGGAACAGGCAGCAAATACCAGCAGTTTCCTCAACGTATTTCACAATGCAGAAGACATTTTTCTCATTTCTTGATAAATCCCTTCCAAAGGGACCCTGGTAAGACTACTACACTACCTATTCCTGAGTTAAAGTCCTATTTCTACTGAAATTGTACTTGCAGGACTCCGAGGTACAAAAATCCCCCCTAATTATTTACATCACACTCATTTGGCATAAGAGAAAATGTTGCAGCTACCAGTTTTTCAGGTTACATTACATGCTTAGAATTGAGTTAAAATAACCTCCAGGTAAAGTCACACGAAGTGAGTAGAAAAGGACTTTGTTCAAAGTATTTAAGAAGCACAGGTAGCTACTCTCCCTATGGATCAGAGCTGCGTCTGGTGGTTATATTATATGCGAAAGGGGTATGAGCTCAGCTGAAATTCTGACTGGTTAAGTTCCCATTCCAAGACCGATGTAACTCGGACCCTTCTTCACAGACACACATCTGAGGGGTGGGAGACTATCGGGGAGAAATTATGTGTCTGAGGGTCCCTAAAAAAGGACAACAGCCTAGGGCACACCTGGCATTTGCTTTAGCAGGAAGCTCAGTCCAGTGTCTGCGAAGCAAGCAGCAGAGTAGGGAGTGTGGTCTCCAGCTCTGCACTCACAGATGTGGGGAAAGCAAGACAGAGGGAACATGCAGTATCCTCCTCCACAGCATGACCCTCCTGGCCACTCAGATGGACATTTTCCATTAAGAGGCGCTTGCCCGCACTCACCAAGAGTTAAAGAGGTTGCATCACTTAGCTGTCTTTTCCAGCCTTTCCCTTTCCCGAGGAGCCAAACTCACTTTGGAACTGACTGATTCACGACAGAGTTCACCTTCACACCAGAACGGAGAAGAAAGTTTCCTTTCGATGGGCTTGGGAAAGGTAGTAACCTTGCTTGGCTCATTTGGAAACATTAGCAAGGGCTGCCCACCTGAGAGAGAGCTGAACTCAGCCCCATGCACCTCAGTCAGTCCGGAGACAGTCACGTGTCATACGTTTGCACAAGCAGATGTGCTGAATGCTCAGCGCCTGTAGACAGAACAGGCTCGTCGCTTCCCCGGCTTCACAGCACAGACTCCAGGAGACACTGCCTCCATAACCCCTCAATCGCTCCTCACGCTGCCTGGAACATGCCCCACCTCGTACAACTGGACAACAAGCAGACCATAGCTTTCCCATTCGTCCCCTCCCCTCCTGCACAGGGACGCACAGCTGGGAGAGTGCGGTTAGTAACTTTTGGGAGGAGGATACTGCATTTTTCAGAGAGACAGACGCTGCTATTACAGACATACATAGATTTTAAAAACTTACCTCCTCAAAAGCCATAGACCAACTACCGTTTTCAATCATAGGTACACAGACAATTGAAGGAAAAAAAAGAAGATCCAATGAAATTGCACACCTACTGATACATTTAGGGAATGGCAGTAACAGGAACAGACACTTGTCGATGCTACTGGGCTTAGATTTGCTGTTTTTCCTTAGAGTGTCATATACTCTAAGTTCTCTCTGGGACTGCGAGCGTTCAATGGAAGAATGTGCACTTCAGGCAGACAGAGGGCAAGTCTCAACTCAGGAAGACCAAGACTGAGTCACGAAACTCCTCCCTCTCCAGGAACTATTTGCCGTCTGCATGACTGATGAAAATGCTGCGTGTAACTATTACCAACTACAGTGTGAGTTGTTTATGCTGTGTTATCAGAGCCGGTGGAAGGAACTTCCTTAGGCAACCAGGTTGGAAATATTGCAAAATAGTTTCTCTTCAGGCAACAGAATGACATTGCTGGGCAGGGAAGTGCAAAAGAACACCGGGTTCCAGCCCTCCTCCGAGTCCGAGTTCTGAAGTTTGGGTGGAATAGTACAGGATGGTGAACATCATTTTTTCCAAGACGAAAAAAAACCAGAAAAATGTGAGCTGGCAATCAAAAGAAAATAAACTGAGCCTTAAAGGAAAAAATGATGGGGAAGGAGGCAGCTTCATAAACTCCAGCTGTGTTTTGGGTGTGTTGTCCGCTGCTGTAATGCATTCTTGGCATGTTTTTGAAGACATTTAAGGGCCAGAAGAAAATGTTTCCCTAAAAGATCCAGTGCAATTTTATGAGCAATGGCACGCTCAGCTCTCACTTATTTTGTTATGGATACCTCTCTCAAAAGAGGTGATAATCATCACATTCAAATTTCGTCAGGTTTTTTGACATTCAAAGACAAATACTTACACATGAAATGCTGAAATGTCTACACTGTCTGTAAATGAAGATTTTAGAAGGAAAACCTTGATATTTAGAATTGTTTTATGCTCTTCCTTCACCCAACATACCCAATTTTATCTGGCTGGTAGAAATTTAAAAATTTTAAATGTCAAACTAAAAACAATATTTATCAGTAATAAGTAATGGCAGTTGGCAAACCAGACTGCATTTCTTGTGGCATTAAAAATAAAATCTTAGATGATAGCACAGGGGATAGCAAACTTAATGTAAATGACCAGATAGTAAATATTTTCGGCTTTGCAGGCCATATGGTCTTTGACACTACTCAACTCTGTCATTACATGCAAAAGAAACAATAACTAAACAAATGGATGTGGCTGTGTTCCAATAAAACTTTATTTACAAACACAGGCAGTGGGCCATATCTGGCCCACAGGCCATGGTCCGCAAATCCCTGCTCTACTCTAGCTTACAAATCAAATTTTAAAAAATCAAATGGTCCTGGCCAGCTTGGTTCAGTGGTTGAGCATCGACATATGAACCAGGAGGTCAGGGTTCAATTCCTAGTTGAGGCACATGCCCAGGTTGCAGGAGGCAGCTGATCAATGATTCTCTCTTATAACTGATGTTTCTATCTCCCTCTCCCTCTCCCTTCCTCTCTGAAGTCAATAAAAAATACATTTTTTTAAAAAAAACAAACAAAGCAAATGAGTTACAAAGGATGTAGAAATACATGAGTGTGACACATAACTTTCTCAGTAATATCACTTCAACAGAAAACAGAACTTACTGAAAACCGAAGAAAGTTTTGGAGAATTCATTCTGAAGATCATCAATAAACATACTTCGGAATTCTTAATATGCATACTGTATACCTCCCCCAATGTTAAGTATAACCAATCAGCAGCAGCAGCATCAGGAACCACCTGCTCTTTCTTAGCTAACCTGTTCGTGAAGCCTCAGGAGGCAAGAGCTTGCCTTCTCCACCATCCTACAACGGCAAGTTCGCTGGGTTTTCCAAGTTCAGAGAGACTGAGTGGCAGTCTTCTGAAGCTTATCATTAAGTTTCATAGTTATCATAAAAACCACCCTCTTGACTATAACCATTCATGAAAAGCACATTATTTCATAACACAATATTTCCAAAAGCCAACCACAGTCTCTGTGATGTGGAAACATAATAAAATGTAACTTTCTTTCCATTTGTAGAAAAACACTTTTCAAACATGAATTCACTTATCTTGACTTCTCTGAATGAGGGGTTCCAACACAGTAAGAAGAGGGGAACCTTTTTAATTTTTTTTTGTGAGGTAAGGAGTTTAGCATAATTTAATTCTTCATTAGTCAAGTTAAAAACAAAATGTGATATTATATGTGAGGATGGCAAATAATACAAGTACAATTAAGCTTTACTTCAAATGTTTTGTTAGCATTGTTTTTACCAGGTACAATTAGACAGCTTAATTTAAAATTATATGCAGAGCAATTGCTCTATAAACATTAGTACATGCAAGAAAACTTTGTAAATTTAGGAGTTATTTTCTTTCTATTTGAATTACATTTTGATTTTTTTAAAATATATTTTATTGATTTTTTACAGAGAGGAAGGGAGCGAGATAGAGAGTTAGAAACATCGATGAGAGAGAAACATCAATCAGCTGCCTCCTGCACATCTACTGGAAATGTGCCCACAACCCAGGTACATGCCCTTGACCGGAATCGAACCTGGGACCTTTCAGTCCACAGGCCGACGCTCTATCCACTGAGCCAAACCGGTTTCGGCTACATTTTGATTTTAAAATTACTATGTCTAACCTTAAGAAACAAAGTTACATATTTGAAATTCACTTATACTGAGCATGGGTAAGCTACTTCAATTAGAAATTATGCATTTATAATACTATCTGTGTCCCAAACACAAGAGAGTATAAGCATCCCTGGTTCTTTCTAGGATATGTCCATCTAAAATAGGTAATAGTCTTTTTCGTGCTGTGGGAGATTCACTGAATTTAATTAATTAGCTATGCTTTTTACGGCATAGCCCACATTTGTGCAAGTAGTTCTTTAATTAAACAAGAAAAGCATAGCATCTTCTGGAGGCAGGTGAAGGCTGCAATTCTCTAAAAAGTGCTGTCGGCTGATTACATTATCAAAAAACTAACTTTCCTTAGATGGGAACAATTGATCTCCTTAAAAGAGAAAATATTTTATTTTCTGAAATTGGTAACTGTTATTAGTGGCCTGGCAACTAATTTTTACAATGTACTAAAACAGCTACACATAGCCATGAATGTTTGTTTTCTGGGGACTTGTATGAAAATGAAAATATCCATGATGTACTTCTACGGACAAACCTCCCTCCTGCACGTCACTTCATTTGAAATCAATAAATATCAGAGTAGATAAAAGCTGCTACACATATTTGGTCAAGCCAAACTTAAGGACAACAAAAGAGACTTAGAATACATATCCTAAATTCTTCCAATAAAATTTCCTTTTCTGTCTTGAAATCTAGTCATAAAGATAAACAGAAAAAGTATACCAAAGGCTACTTGTCAGTATAGTCAGTATAGAGCTCACGGAGTTTCAAATACAAATTGATGCCAAGACCAGGTAGCATAGGCAGTGTGTACACATGTTTATTACCTATTTATATATGTTTATGTGTGTGTATGTGTGTGTATATATATATATATATTCATTTTCATTTAAATGTGTGTGTATATGTGTATGTATATATATATATATATATATATTCATTTTCATTTGTATGTGTGTATATGTGTATACACACATACAAATGAAAATGAATATGCCACCCACTTATGTTGTCCTTTCCCGCATAAATACGGGTACACAGAGTCTATAGTCATTAATTAGCTCCATTCTAAGGTCTCCTCTCCCACAGCATGGCTTCTGCACAGGTACCTCTGTGTGACTCAGGGTTTATGAAAGTTAGATGGTAGGCCAGGCACCCATCCTCCTGGAACACTTTGCTTGAATTTTCTTGATATATAATTCATGTAAAATTCATAAAAAATGATATAATTCACCTTTTAAAATACACTCTTGAGTGGTTTCAGTGTATTCACAAAGTCGTGCCACCATTACCACTAATTCCAAACCATTTTCATTGTGCGTAGGGTTCTACAATTCAAATTTATACCAACACTGTTTTGTCTCTTTCATTGTGGTTGAGATTTCAGTGTTAGATACTAGATACCGGTGAGTATAGTGACATAACCTGAAAGTGCAGATATTTGTGTATAAAAATAAACCCCAACAGCCCAGCCGGCATGGCTCAGTTGGTTGTGTTGACCTATGAACCAGGAGGTCACGGTTCGATTCCCAGAGCACATGCCGGGTTCGTGAGCTTGATCCCCAGTAGGGGGCGTGCAGGAGGCAGCCAATCAGTATTCTCTCTCATCATTGATGTTTCTATCTCTCTCCCTTCCTCTCTGAAATCAATATAAAATATATATATAAAAAAATAATAAAAAAATAAACCCAAACACATGTTTAGACTGATAGAGCAAGAACAGGACTGCTGAGAGCTCTGTCTGCTTTGTTGAGTCTCTGATCCCACCTCTGGCTTACCTGCGATAGTTCTGTCTACCACCATGCTCAAGAGAAATAGCTTCAAACTGAAACATCTCTTAGAATATCTTACTGCGTGACATTTTTTTTAAATTGACACAACCTTCCTAACTCTCTTGCCATGTGGCAAGCTAGAGGTAAATACAACATTGTAAGCAGTATGGATCCTAATGGTGGAGAAGGGGTTGTTAGTTCACTGGTAAAAGTTTTGACTCAAAGCCTCAAAGATCGTCCCAAGTTATTCTTAAGAATTTATATAACTAGGTTCCCAGTCCAAGATCTATGACTATATATAAAGTTTCCAGGACCTAGATCTTATTCTTGACAAAATTAAATTTAGAAGATGATAAAAGGTATTTTCTAAGACTATCCTAGTATAATTAATTATAATTAGATTCTTAAACTAGAAATTGAGTATGTGAGACAACAAATCTGTTGACTGAAAACTATGTTGTCAATTGTCATCTCAAAAGTATAATGTAATTTGAGGACTATCATTTTACCAAGTATATCTATTGCCAATACAAAGATCTAGACCAGTGATGGCGAACCTTTTGAGCTCGGCGTGTCAGCATTTTGAAAAACCCTAACTTAACTCTGGTGCCGTGTCACATACAGAAAGTTTTTGATATTTGCAACCATAGTAAAACAAAGACTTGTATTTTTGATATTTATTTTATATATTTAAATGCTATTTAACAAAGAAAAATCAATCAAAAAAATGAGTTCGAGTGTCACCTCTGACACGTGTGTCATAGGTTCGCCATCACTGGTCTAGACATTGGTAAAGGGTTGAGCTATTTGTTAGGTGGTGTATTGACCAGCTATTCCAATGATACAAAACAAACGGTTCTAGAAGGGGCCTGATGTGCACACAGGAGGCCAAAGCACTCAAGCAAAAGAATAATATCTGTTTTCAAAACAAAAACAAAAGGTTTAGCTCTACTTTGACCCGACAATAAAAATTATACACACTGATAGTGCTGTGTGGTAAACATTTTTAAAATAATATTATGCATTGCACTATTTATTTACATGTATCTGCTTGGACACAAAAAGACTTTAAGAAACAATAACAAATTCAGTCCCAGGCAGATTTTAAATATACAATTTTAGTCTTTCATTTCTCTACCTTCTATTTTAAAGCACTCTTCCCAGATTTTATTTATAACGATGGCAGCAATAAGAAAACTAGATTGACGCAAGCAGTAGGAGGGCTTCAGGTTGGATCCTCAGAAATGTTTCCTAATTACTACTTCAAGCCTTTCTAAAGCAGAGTGCTACATGAGCTAATTATTGAGGGCTGGTGGCTAGCTTCGCACCTTACTCCAGGAGCACCTTGTGTTACAGTTCTCTACCAGAGCAGTATGTGGGACTCCACTATCAGTTCTGCAGCCAGTTCTATGAACAAGAGGGAAAACATGCTCATATTCGATTATTGGCTAGCAATGCCCGGAAGAAATATGAGGAAGATCTGCAAGAGACTGATGCATAAAAGGTGGTGCTATTCTAGTAATACTTGGGTAAGTAGAAGCAATAGGCCTAATAAGGCTAAAATGACCATTTATTGCACACCAACCATGTGCCGGGTGCTTAAAATATGCCATCCCCCATCTTCACAACAGTCCTTCCAGGCAATGTCTACACTACATGTTTTGCAGACGAGGAAGAGGCTTAATAGTTAGTCCAACACAATGAACAATGGCGTAAGGATTAAAAACTCCCAATTTGCATTCCACATCGTGGCCCTTTGATTTTGGAAAGCCAGGATTCGAACTCAGGTCTGACTACAAAATCTATATACTCCTTCCACCGTGGCCCCTTCCAGAACCCCGCATGCTATTCAATTTAGCAACAGAGGCAAGATGTACTATGTAACTGTAGCTGCCTGTGCCCAGATCTCTGACTACATAAAAGCAACCTTAGTTCCAAAAGTGGAAGCCATGCCACCCTGGGTGATTTAATTCATAATGCCACCCAGTGCTTTTTTTTTTTGGCAGGATATTGTAACATTCCTCACTGTACAAATACAATATTCTCTTACCCTGATGTGCTGATGTGGAGAGAAAGGGAACAACGCATCTGTAATATTATTTCAGTTGGAAAAAATAAGTTCGAAATCAGTCATTGCATCATGGGAACAGTGTTGCTAATTACCAATGAAGAAATCTATTTTTGTGAATAGCCTGATTTAAAAAAAATACTATCACTTATTTAACTAAGATGTTCAGATGAGATCATTTTGATTCTGAAACTGAATACTGTAGTGAAATGTTACTGTGACTCATAAATTTATTTGTGGAAATAAATGTTGCAACAAACACCATGACTGTGCTCAATACAACCTTTGTGGTTTTTATTTGTCCTTCCAAATGAGCTTGTACTTTTCACATTTGCTACAGACATAGGTGAGTCTGAAGCATTCTCTTGCCAGTCTTGGGACAGATCACCTTCTAAAAGTCTTTGTGGATGTGACCGTGCACAGCTAATACAGTACTTTGCCATTTTCCTTTTTCTCTCATTTTTGAAAGTAGTCGAGAGCCACTTTCTCTCTTTCCTTTTCCCTCTCTTTCTCTCAGCTTCTTAGGCAGATTCCCAGTATAAATGCAACAGGTGGCGTTACCTAAAAATATATAAACTGAAAGAAAAGAAATATTACGGTGGGCTACTCAGGAAGTGTGCTGAAATGAAAACAGCCCTGGACATTTAGCATGGCCAGAGTGTCTAAATCAAGCAGGAAGGAGCAGAGGGACTTGAATTCGCCACAACTGCTGCTAAGGGTCACTGAGGCCCTGCTCTGGCAGGTGCCGCATCTCCCATACCTTGTATCTGTCCATGGGGTCCTCCTGCTGCAGCTGACTCTCACGCATTGTCTGATATTCCTTCTCATATTTCTTCAGCTTCTTGGTCGGTACCTGCAGGGGGGAGAGGGGGTCAGAGGAACAGCATGTGAGACGAGGAGATGATTTAGGGAAGCATTCTCTGAGGTGTCCCAATCAAGTCTCTGGCATTCTGATGGTGCTCACCCAACTCAAAGTTAGGGGGAAGCAATCTAGATTTGCACTCTCTCTCTGAAAGTCCACTGGTGGGTGTTGTAGGCTTTGTGGGTCCTGCAGTCTAGGTTACACCTACTCCACGCTGCTGTTACCGCACAAAAGCTGCCATAGGTGATGCATAAACAGATGAGTTTGGCCCTGTTTTAACAAACTTTTTTTCACAAAACGGGCTGTAGTTTGTCCATCTCTGTTCTACAATATTGCTGATATGCCATACTGTTTTCTTGTTAATGTATTTAACAGTGTTAATTCTAACTACTTTATTTTAGGTAAAATTCACTCCTGGCTTCTATCATGCTGAAATGAAAATGATTTATAACAACAACAAAAACATTTTTGAAATGGAGTTAATTTACCAGACAGAAAGAAGATTGTAAAGCTCATCACTGAAAGCACAAAGGAATATGGAATCATTGTGCTGAATGAGATAGTCGAAAATCATTTAAGCAGCTCATCTATTTCTTGCTAGAATTATGTCATCTTTAAAAGACATAAAGTGGTCTAATCTTTTCTGAGAAAAGGCTAAAATCTCACAGAACCTTAAAATTTTAAAAGTAAATAAGTAAGCATTTGGAACTGGACAGGCCAGGGTCTACATGCCTATTTTACTTTTCTTAACCCCTCAGCAAAGAGGTATTTAATCTCTCTTAACTTGACTTTCTTCATCTGTAAAATGACAGGCAAAAAAAAATTCTAGTTCACAATGGTTGTCAGGAGAATTAAGTGATATAGGTAAATTATCTAAAATAATGCCTGGTTCATGGAAATTTTTAAAATTGTTTTTTAATGTATCCCCTCACAATTAATGCCATCTCTTTTGCTCCATAGAATAGAGAAAATCTACTTTTAGGCTTTCCTTGGATAATCAAAATGATATAATCCCTTTAGGAATAAAAATCTTAATGTTTAGGTCCTAAAGGAAGTGACTTAAAATGAAGAGAAACCGTTTAATTTTTTAAAAGATTACAAATGTGTTATTTTGCTAAATTCTTGGTAACGTGGTAAAGGCGCGGGTGATGCGTTGATGCCTCAGTATCTGTCAGGATATCTACCAAAGTGGCCCCTGGGAGGCTCTCAACAGATTGTTTCTGTCGAGTTCAAAACATGTGTATGTATGTGTGACAGAGAGCAAGAGAGAATGGACAGCACCCAGACTGGATATAGAATTAGCATGCAGCTTTCTGGGATGGAGATGATTTAATTCTCTGGAATCTGGCCAGAAGAGTTTAAAAAAAAAAAAAAAAAGCAAAGACACCCATCTTATTGTAATTGCTTTGTTCTTTCCACCTAGGAACACTCTGAAGTGTGGAATGATCTGCTTCTCACCATAACTGGGAAGTTTCCCAACTCAGACCAAACCTGGCAGACAGTGCAAGTCATTGAACAACAACATGATGACAATCTTCATCAAACAAGAAGTCAGACATGCCCCAGAGTGTAACTGATTTACAAAATCTCTGCTGCAGATTGTCATGAGGAATGGTAATCCTTATTACACCATCTCCAGGCATCTCCAACCAGTCACTGAGACTGACTAGAGTGCAATAGAATGGAAAGCACCACCTGCCAACCATGTGCCCTCAAGATCATCAGATGAACAAGGAGAATCTACATGATCATGTGATGAAACATTATTTCTCTTGACCTTGATCAGGGCCTCAATTTCTTCTTGTTTTCTTTTCTCTGTATGTATTAATCATACACTTAGAAAACCAAGTAAAAAAATACTCTCCAGATGAAGTGGCAATCACTAGCACTGAGGGAAAAGAGGAAAGATGTCTAAGAGTTTTAAGCAGTGACAGGTGTTTCATGTATATCCCCAGGGGCAGGGGCAAGGACAGAAGTGAATGGTACTATGAGGAGGGCACCTACCCCAGCAGCCATTCACCCACAGATCAGAAGTATTTCAATATTTTTTGCAACTGAATATCAGTACCAGGGGGTTCCAGGCTGCCCATCAGGCCTGAGAGGAAGTATTTTCTTTTCTTTTCTTTTTTTTAAATATATTTTATTGATTTTTTTTACAGAGAGGAAGGGAGAGAGCTAGAGAGCTAGAAACATCGATGAGAGAGAAACACCGATCAGCTGCCTCCCGCACATCCCCCACTGGGGATGTGCCCGCAACCCAGGCACATGCCCTTGACCGGAATCGAACCCGGGACCCTTCAGTCCGCAGGCCGACGCTCTATCCACTGAGCCAAACCGGTTTCGGCGAGAGGAAGTATTTTCTATACGGTTCTGAAATGTATCTATTCACCAATGATGCAAGTACATATGGCAAGCTTGCTCCTAGAGAATTTCTCCTAAAACTACATATTTTTATATTTAAACTATTACTGATACTATCTTTATATGTAAAAGAGTGTCCTTTTAAAAATCAACCTTGCTACGTATGTTAAGAGGTTCATTTCAAAGTGAAACTTTTTTAAAAAATGCATTAAACACCCTCAATAAGCTAATCCTTTCCCATCTGGCTGAGATTCCAGCATGTTTGGCTTCAGCTTGCTCAGGGAAACAGAACAGGTTCCCAGAACAATATGTTGCTAGGAGACTGTCCAAGCTTATTTATCTTGTGCTGTGGGGTGATATTGAGCATCCACCTGTGATTGGCACGAAGTGAAAGCGGTGAAAGGGCAGAGGAGGAAGAGACACAAGAGCTGATAGGAAACTCCTGTTATTTATGACACAGAGAAAATAGACAGTTACAGTTTCTAAAACTATATTCCAGGATAAAATTAATTTTATTTTAGTGACTGTCATACTGAGTTTGAAAATTTTCTCATCAGAGAAAGGAATTTTTAAAATGCCTTTAGTATGTAGGCTTAATTAAAGGAACACAAAGTCATCAAGAATTATTACAATTATCCCAAGAGCAGTGTAGGTATCTCTCTCAATTCAAATAAATTTAATGCAAGTGTGCACTTGAGGAGTATATTGAATAAGAAACACCAGTTTTTTTAGATGTCTACCTAATCGGGGTCCTGTTCCACTAACCATCCATGCTCTGCCTGTCCAATACCTCCAATTTGGCTAAATTCAGAAAATGTCCTTAAAGAATCCACAATTGTTTGTAAGTGCAACTGATAATGAGAACTTACAACTTCAAAATGGTTATATGTAGGGCTTTGAGGTTAAACAGGCTTGCACTGGAAACCCTGCTCTGTCAAATACTAGCTATGTAATTTTATAAGCAAATCATTTAAACCTCCTACTGGAAACTTCAATTCCTTTTTTAAAAAGGGAGGTAACACAAATGACACCTACAATGACCATCTCCTTTTAATGAGCACATAATGCACACCACAGCACTGAAATAAGCACTTAATCCACTTCATGTTGCCTTAGCCCAGGAGTGGGCAAACTTTTTGACTCGAGGGCCACAATGGGTTCTTAAACTGGACCGGAGGGCCGGAACAAAAGCATGGATGGAGTGTTTGTGTGAACTAATATAAATTCAAAGTAAACATCATTACATAAAAGGGTACGGTCTTTTTTTTTTTTTTTTAGTTTTATTCATTTCAAACAGGCTGGATCCGGCCCGCGGGCCGTAGTTTGCCCACGGCTGCCTTAGCCTCACAAAGTTGAGCTTGGTTTACCAAACCCATTCCATAACATGAGCACTTTGAGAAAGGCCAAGTAACATGCACAGGGACCACAGTAATGACTAGCTCATCAGGCCTTTCTTAACTGCAATGCTCCCTGCCTGTCACCCAGCCAGCACACAGATTCAACCCCAGGCCCTTGCTAAGCCTCATCAGTAACTGGCTACAACCAAAGAACTAATCAACAGCAAGATGATGGAGATGTTATTTTAACACCTGACTGGGAGATAATGCACGTAAGATAAGTCATATTACCCAGCATAAAGTAGGAGTTCAGAAAAATATAACACCCTCCCCCTGAACTTTCTGGGCAAGCTGGAAAAAGGAGTAGGTCACACAGACCGTGGGGTGGCTGCACCAGGAATTTAACTCTGGGAGAAGCCTGCTTAAAATTCCATACAGTATTAAGAGGGGCAGATTGAAATGATATATTTTCCTCCTCTTCCAGCCTTGTGAAAACAAGTATTGAGGCCTAAAGCACCCAGGAGATTTACAGCTTAAAGCAAATCACCTTACATTATGGACTCAGTCCTGCTCAGATGGAACTGTTTTTGAGGCCAATGACTTCACTGAGAATGCCCTTTCTTCTCTATTTCCTACGCTTCTTTAGGATTTCTCTCTGTCCCCACTGCTTCATGTTCTGTGTGTACAGATAACCTGGGTTCTCTCTTCCCCCACATGCAACAGTTGTGGCTGGATCACAAGCATTCCTCCTATTGGTTTTCAAATCTGTTTTTCTCAGATTCTTTGCACAAGACAGAGAAAGACATTTTGTCTCTTCTTCTTATAAGCAAGAAAAATTCTTCTCATTGGTTATCTTCAATTTTAGGTAGACTTACGGACATTTTTTCCCTTTGGGAAAAATTCAGAAAACAATCGTATCTTAAATTGGTATGCTATTACTTCTTTTATTTTGGGGGGGAGGTGCTCAAAATCCACTGTAATATCTCAAGTAAAATTCCACTTCTCAATGAGTCTTTGGTTAGAAATGTACCACTTACATTTTTATTATAGTGTTTGAAAAGTAGAATGACTACTAAGTACTAAAAATTAAGATTGTAAGATAGTAAATAATACACTAAATCTGGTTACATGTTGAATAGCATTGGTTTGATTCCAGGGAGTAGATTAACCAGATGTAGTCCCAAAACTGGGCCATGGAAAGCTGATACAGCTATGCATTCAGAGCAAGCTAATCAAGCTTATTTAAAACTAGACAATGAGACAGGGCAGAAAGAGGACAGGGGAGCCAAGTAGGACTCTGTTCTTTATCACCATCAAGTGCTCCGTTCATTATAGTGGTGCTGGCCTTTCCACATGGGATGCTAAGAAACCTGAAGTAATAGTTTACGCTCGTTGCCGCTGGCCATTAGATCAAAAGTAAATACATATCTCATCCTCATGGTAGGCAGAAGGCTACAGACATTTATGCTATAGGAAATTTCATCCAAGACTAATATGCTGAACAGCAGCTCTATAAAACAATCTGAATCTTTAGATTCAACTTTACTAGTACAGAAATCTGAGAAGGATAAATGGTGGGAAAGAAAGAGGAGGGGAGCCCTTTACTGTGTTCTGTTCATCTATCTACCTTTAAGCAGTGGTTCTCAACCTTCCTAATGCCGTGACCCTCTAATACAGTTCCTCATGTTGTGGTGATCCCCCAACCATAAAATTATTTTTGTTGCTACTTCATAACTGTAATTTTGCTACTGTTATGAATCGTAATGTAAATATCTGATATGCAGGATGTATTTTCATTGTTCGCAACCCACAGGTTGAGAACCACTGCAGTTTAAAGGCTGTAGTGAAAGTGGTTAGAAGTCAGCAGCAGCATTAACCCGCATGGTGACTGCACTCCATTTTTATACACCAACTTTTTTAACATGGGAAGATAAATATCCCTACTTTGCATTTTAAAAGTCAAAACGCCCATGGAACAAATATGTTTTTATCATCTTCCATGAAGCTGGCATGGCCATCCAGGAACGAATGCAGTCTGTCCCCTCAAGGAGCTTACAGTCTGGTGGGGAGAAAGAGATAATCACACAATTTAAATAAAGACTCATTTACAAAGTAAGGTGAGCCTCTGAGGGAGAAGTAAAGGTGGAGGGAGGGAAAATTATACCCAGGCTCTAATTTTGATTGCTTTTCTAAGGAATGACACTCAAGCTGAGACCTGAAGAATAAGTCAGCCAGGGACAAGTAGGGAGTGTTCACAGCAGAGGAGCAATGGCAGGTGATGGGGAAGAGCAAGGCAGGCTACATGATTTGCCAGGACCAGTACAAAAAAGTCAAGGCCCCTGGTTCAAAGTGATGATTTCAGATGGTGCTAGGCAGCGGTTCTCAGCCTGTGGGTCACGACCCCTTTGGCAGTCAAACGACCCTTTCACAGGGGTCGCCTAAGACCATCCTGCATATCAGATATTTACATTACAATTCATAACAGTAGCAACATTACAGTTATGAAGTAGCAACGAAAATAATTTTATGGTTGGGTCACAACATGAGGAACTGTATTTAAAGGGCCAAAAGGTTGAGAACCACTGTGCTAGAGCATTACACTAAGTGTGGGGACCTGTGTGACTGCACAGGTCTGGTGCCCATGAAGCAGGCTCTGGGAAGGGGGGATGCAGTGGAGCTCAAGGCCAACTGGAGCACAGCGAGGAGAGAAGTGACTGCGGAGGCTGCAGAGGTCTGTAAGGTACATGAGCTCCAGGCCAGGGTGCAGGGCCAAGGACTAGCCTCACAGACCAACCTACGGTGTGTCCTTCCCAGTTCCCCTAACAGTTACCAAAGAGCCAGGCTCTTACATAAGTACTCGATGCTAAGGAGGACAAAGAAGATAGTATTTGCTTTCAAGAGGCTTACAAATTGCTGTATAATTTGGGGTAGAATATGATAAGTTCCACAGAAGACTATAAGCACCAACTGTGGGAGACTGAGGCATGAAAATTACCTGCTTGAGGGGGAGAATGTAAACACAGACAGGACTGAAATTAGCATTCTTCTGCCTACAGAGCACTGATGTGCATACCACTGTGGAAATGGCAAACACATCAGCACTCCTGTGTGCCAGGCATGGAATGCTATGTACTCTACACGCACTAATGTATATTAGCCTCACCTCGAGGAGGTAGGGCTATTATCATCCTCACTTTACAGAGGAGGAAACAGATCCCTTACATTAAGTTGTCCACAGCCACACAGCTAGCAAATTCCATCTACGAGACCAGGTCCAAAGTCCTTGCTCTGAACTACTTACTATACTACACTACCATTTACTAATATTGTTTTATTTTGCTTTGTTTTTAAAAATATGTGCTATACTTATGCCTTTTTTAGTTCTTCTCCCTGGCCTTGTGTTGTCATTTTAACCTTTTTATCTACTCACTAAGCTATATATACTGCCTTGATTTGGCTGAGAGATATACAAGAAAAGTAATTTTCCCTAAAGATTTTTCTGTTTTTATCATTAAGAGCCAGAGCTGGCACAAACAGCAATGGGAAATACACTTAGATATGAATTTCTAAAAGAGGATGACATACACAATGCTACTTTCCTCTGGTATTGACAGCAGCACCAATGCGTCTTTGTATCGATGGTCAACTAGAGCTAATGTAGTTATGCGTGATTACTACTGACTCCCTAAGAGTGTGAACACTGAACCAATGGAATTCTGGGAAGCCACACATGGTTCCCAGTGTCCCCATGACCAAATGCAGGGTCCGTTCCATACAGGATTGGGAAGCACATGTATGTATGTGCTCATTATTTCAACAAATATCAACAGTGTGTAAGGCACTGTGCCAGATGCTATGCTGGACAGACACCTATGACAAATCCTTTCATCAATAAACTTACAAAAACTATAAAATTTGATTAATGCCATTACAGACATATAAGCCTCATGCTATCATTGGTTGAGAGAAAATGTTTTCACAAATCCACCAGGAAATTTAGAACAGACTTTAAGGAGGAACTTGCACATAAGCATTATCTTGTCCTAGAGGGAGCTTTTGCTATTGACCATTCACAAGTGTCAGGATTTTTTTAAGTAGATATCAGTAGCCTCCAAGGATTGCAGGCAGGCAAGGCCTTAGGTTTCTTCCCACCACCTTTCTAGGAGGTGGGGAGCTTCACTTGGCCCGGGTGCTCTCAGGGGCCATTCCGCAGGTGTCAGACTGCCTGGCTTGTCAGAATCTTACTCGCAATCTATGCAGAAATAGAGGGGCCTGGTAGTATTTCTAGCCAATCCAATTTAAAATTACGATATCCTTTATGCTAATTGGAAACCCTCTGGTATAGACTTAAATATAAGTAGGTTAAATTTAAAGTAGTTATCTCCTGATTAGGGTCTTCCCAATGACAACCAACTACCCCTAGACTGCGTATTTCCATATCAGGGTACTGCAAATATTAACCAAGTCCAAGGTGTAGACTAAAACAAAAACACATTATATCACACAGTGTAGGTTGGACTATCTTAATGTAAATTATGGAGAGTGTAACAGTAGGATACAGAGAGGGGCAAGATATGGTGGAACAGCTCATTACTGCTTATTTTCTTTCCTTATTCCATAAAGGAAGCAGAGGAAACTGCTGTGAGCAAAGGCGTGAAGCTAAAAATCATGGGCCTCCCAACTATCTAAGCAGGTATATTTGTCTGGATGAGGAGCTGGTGCCCTGGTGTGAGGCACTGCAGAGCAGGCCGGGAAGAATATACTGGAGCCAGATCGTGGAAGATCTAGATCTCTGCCAATTGAAAGTGTGAACCTATTTTGGTAGTTGCTAGTTCAGTGACCATTCTTTCCTGAAACTACAATCAGGCACATGGTCTTAACAGATGTTTGCACCCATTCTGGATATGAGAAGCAATTTGGAATAGAAAAGAACCTAAAACACTTAAAAAATCTTTACACTTTCAATAGCTTACAGGGCTTATAAGGCAGAATACTTGACATTAGAACTCTTTTTTTTAAAGGTCTTGAACTATTTTTTTAAAGGTCTTGTCCCAGTATTGATAAGAAGTCACTGACGTTTTAAAATTGGGCACAAGAAAGATCAAAAGTGTGCTGGTAAGAATGTTCATATGGCCTGGTGGGTGTTGCTCAGTGGTTGAGTATCAACTTATGAACCAGGCGGTCAAAGTTTGATTCCCTCAGGCTCAATCCTCAGTAGGGAGCATGCAGGGGCAGCCGATCAATGATTCTCTCTCATCATTGATGTTTCTATCTCTTCCTTCCTCTCTGAAATCAATGAAAATATACTTACGGGTGGAAAAAAATGTTCCTCTGGAAATGACATACTAGTATATGTTAAACTAAATGGGAGGACAAAGAAAAGGAAAAGGTGGCAAATAAAACTATTTAGAAAGTTATGAAAATAGTTCAGGAAAAAAAGCCTTTGTGAAGAAGATAACAATAGAAGTGGAAAGAAAGAACCATTAAAACCAATAAAAGAGATGTTGTTAAAGGAAGTCTTTCCTGGTGATTTAGGTCAAGCGATCCCTCCCCTCCTTAAACTTCTTTAGAATTAGTTATACAGCATTTAATAATCATATATGGCTGTTAAAAGCTTTGCCTGGGGTGTGAATTTTCCTAACCTAAATAGGATGCCTTAAAACAAACAAAAACAAACTTGGTATCTCCAGCTTTATCCTAACACAAAGCTGAATACTTCATAGATGCCCAAAGCAGGTTGTTTCAGTTAGGTATATTCTTAATATCTCAGGGTTCAAGTGGATTTTGTTAATTAAAATACTGAAATTTTTAAAAAAGGCAGACAAGGGCCTTGTACATATATTTTCCTCGAGTATGGGTATTAAACGAGATATGTGATGACATTGAGCTGATAAGTGGAAAGACACCAAAATCCACTTAGCATAGGATATTTTTGTTACCTGAATGAGAAGATTGTGATGAGCAATTAAAAATGGCAGTTTTCCTTGATATGTTTGACAGAGCCAATAATTACCTCTGCTCTGTGGGGCAATTTCTAAAACAGTGCATAAGAATGAGATAATTTGAGAAGATTTTTTTATGCTATGCAATTGATGCTGCTCCCTAAATTGAAATTCAGTTCTTTAATCTTGGTGGGGGAAAACATAAGAGGAAGAGAAAACATTCAGCATACTAAATGCTTAACACACGAAGAATGTGTATATATATATATATTCATTATATATATATATATATATATATATATATATATATATTCATTATATATATATATCTGACAATAAGTCAAAGAGAATTCTCATTTTGGAAAAAAAAAGTAATATCAAACTGGCTTTCTAGAATTGACTGAATCACTTGTATATGCAGAGCAGATCAAAGGAGAATGTATTTGATATTAGGGTTGGCCACATAGGTAAAGGAAAGGCCAGAAGATGAACTTTTATCTGTGCCTGGTTAAGTCCATGTACCATTGCTTACACGTGAATGACTGCTCCCCAAAGCTTGGTGTGGAGTGGCATTTATGTTCCCATTCCCATGGGAACTGTGAGCAGGCAAGAAAAAGAAGGTATGGAAAATGTATATTTCAACCCTCACTTCTACCCACCGGGCCCTCTCATTTCCATGGGAACAGGCACTGAAAGACTTCCAGCAGCTGAAAGAGAAACTCACTCATAGATTGCAGCTGTGCCAATGTCAGCTGAGAGCTGCAAGTGATGGTTTATAACAACCGTTAACATTTTTAAATGATGTTTTCCCTAATAAATTCACCTCAGTAATACATTACAAGCGAAAAACTGACTATATAACTAGTATGAGGAAGAATACACAAAGGGGTCTTTGGAGGATTGGGCTGTTGTTGTCTTTCATAATTCCAATGATCATGTATCATTTTAAAACAAATGACTGTGACAGGAAATGCAGTGAAGTGAAGAGGGTGCTCACCAAGTCACTCTGATGTACAGACTTCCTCCAAATGGCGGACGTGGAAAAGGAATAGAGTAACTAATTAAACTGGGGTGGGAGGGGAGAGCAGGGATCTAATATAAAAACTAATTACATTTTATTACAAGACACGATGTAAAGATTGTCAGCTACACCTAGACTTGGAACACCAAACCGAATGAACTTGTTGAGGGATCTAGACTTAAGCATTTGTATAAAATTCTATAAACCTACAGAATTGCTATCCAAACCTCCTTGCTTCCCAAGTTCAAAAAGAGAGCTTATACATGTACTTCTTTAGCAAAACATAACTAAAAAGGACAGGCCAGAACTTGCTAAAGACTACCCATTTCCCCTCTACATCCAAGGGCTTTAGAATACATATGTAAAATGATTTATACAGGGAAAATGTGTTATATAAGCTTTTAGCTCAAGGGGAAATAGCCTCATCGATAACCTGAAATGAATTCCATCTTTTTAAAACATGTAAAGGTTGAAAACGGGGAAAAATAATTATTTTTGTTTTACATGTCCATCACTCAGTTTTATCTCTGAGGTTCTTTTTCACTCTTTTTGGAGAGGTCATCATTCCAAATTGTTCACTATAACTCAGCTTCTGTTCACACATGCCTCAGGCAAATACAAAACCTGAACATTATCGAAGACAACTCAACAGAATGGTGTCAAGAGCACTAGCCAGTAAGATAAGGAGGGATATTAGAACAGACCTTTGCTGCTTCTTATTCTTAACACCATCTTCAAGGTGATATTTCCAAGACAAGAATATGAGAACAAACTACAGAGGAACTCCAAGTTCAGATACTTGGTTTTCACTGTTGACTCAAGTCGAATTCTGTTCAAGTTTCTGTGTCAGGACATATTGAGTACCTTCTTATCGCTTAGCACCAGGTACTGGTAGTGCCAACATGTATGAGTAAGACAGATACCTATTTTACCTGCCAGATACCTATTTTTTTTTAACAAAGTATTGCTATTTTTAAATCATTCTTATATAAAAAATACAGGGTAGCTCTCTTATCCCATCCTTCACTACTATAGACCTTGCTGTACATGAGCACTGTACTGAGATTTTATAAATGTCACTTGTGATGTAACATATAATCTAAGCTATAAAATGCAGATTATAGTTGAAACATTAGAAGTGACTTCTTAGGACCCACTGTACATCTATAAATATGGGGCCAAAGTAACTGATAAATTCTAGCACTTTCTAATTCTACGTAAATATCTTTCCTTTCTTTGTTCACAAACAAATTTTTGCTGGCTAACAATTTCCTGAGATACATTTTCATTTTCAAGAGATTATTTATGAATGCAAATATGTGGGGACCAGACAAAAGTAATCCAAAGTCCCTATTAAGTTATTTACTTCATCTCCTAGGATTTGTAAATTTGAGTGGGTACATATTTATATATCTGTTGCATCCAGTCCAGAAAAAGTCAAAGTTATTACTCCTAAATACTCTCAAAACTATTATTCATATGAACTCAGAACAAAGGCATATACAAAAATTTTGTGAAAAACAATAATAAAGGCCTTCTTTGAGAACAAAAAAAGAAAGAAAGAAAGAAAAAGGACACAGAATCCATCTTGAAGAAACTACCAGTATCAAAAAGGGAATAGTTTGAGCATTAAAATAAATATCTGAACAAAACAGAATAATCAACAAAACAGGAAATCCTCAGTCTCTCTCTCTCTCTCTCTCTTTCTCTCTCTCCATAAATAAGTTTAAAGTCTGATTCTGAATGGGATATTTACAGAATTTCAAAGCATCTCACCACAAACTTCTCATTAGTTAAGAAGGCGGATAAAGCAATTTATATGGAGAACCTGGCAGAAACCACCCTTAGTCAAATGATCAAAGTGAGTGTCTCCAGTGATGGAACAATTCGAAATCCAGCTCCATCTGACAGGAGGGACGCAGTGAGAAACACACAGCATGAGCTCTATGATGTGTGGTCAAAGTGTCCACCCTAGACTACCCTAAATTATGAGGAACCATCGACAAGTTCAAATTGAGAGACATTCTAATGAATAAATAGCTTGCAATCTTCAGAAGTATCAAGGTTATGAAGCTCAAAGAAAGACTGATAGATGTTTCAAACCCAAGTACCTGGCTTAGAAAGTGTTCTTAAATTTTTTCTTTAAAATAAATCAATAAATACTCCTCTGAAATTTGAAAGAAAAGGACTGACTTTCTGGAGTTGTTTTGATATAATCCTACATGGAGAAAGGAGAAATACGAGATGATTCCTCTGGGTCCTTTCTAATTTACCGATTCTACCCTATTTACATATATCTGCTTATCTATCACTCAGCGTGCAATGAACAGCAGTTTGAACATGTAGAGCTCAGGACCGCACTGGACAGGCAAATAAACAACCACATACCAAAGAAAAAAGCATGATCAGTCTCAGGAATGCTGTTTTAAGACTTAATTCTTATTGTAATAGTAAGACAGCAAGTCTCAAAAATCTACACCTGGACTCAATGTGGGAGGCAGACCATACCTTCAACAACAGGCCAGCATGTGCAGTCCTTCAGGTGGCATATCTGCCCCTTGATTATAAGCTCAACCAGGAAGTAATAGAAACAATACAATGTTTGTTTTTAGGTTAAATATTAACAAAGCCTTCTGGCTGAAAATAGGATTCACCTTTTTACTTCCTACAGCACCTAGGAGACTAATGGCAAGTAGTAAATGTACCTCCATAGCACGGTCAGGTTATTTCATAACCACTTCAGATGGCTACAGTTTAGCAATTAATCAGTTTTTCACACCTTACGCAAAGAACAGAACAGAGCTATATATGTTATATAAACACAAAAACTCCCTGTCTTCCTCCGCCTGTCATAAATTCACCAGTTGGCTGAGACAACTGGTTCTGGTTCAGTATAACTGAGTAAAGCACATGACAATAGCTGTCTTCCCTAATCTCTTTTTTAAAAACATGTAAGTCTTGCCAGGGCTGAATCAAGCTCTGATTTGGCTCAGAGAACCAGCTTCTATTAAGTTTGAAAAGCCTCACAGAGAAAATTCCTGAAAGAGGATCACAGAAAAAAAGCATTCTGTTAGAAGCCCTGAGAAATGACTTCCCTTATTCAAAGAATTCAAAGTGAGACTTAAAACTAGGGTATTAGAATACCAATCTCACCGTTAGGCCTAAGGATTCTGAATTTTATTCTTGAAATATAATGCAAAAGACATACCATCAGCTTTCTCTTTTAAAAGAAATGGGAGATTTCATCACATAAGAAAATACTGAGTTTCAATGCACACAAATTCATTCCCACCCCCAGAGCCTGGAGGAGGTATAAGTATATTGTGAGCACCGGAGAATAATCAAAACTATGCATTAAGAGCATTACACTGCTTACTTGTCATTTTATTTTAAAAGAGGGGACAATGATGGGATGATTTTTAAATGTTTCTGGTTAAAATTAAGAAAAACAACCAAAATAACACACCCATTAAACTTGAGGGTTAAAAAATTCCAAACTCTTCCCCACTTGCTAAGTTGGAAACTGATAAATTCCTTTACTTGGACTTCCATATTCATTTGAATTTAGAAACTGCACCCATTATAAGATTATTGTTAATGTTAGTAGGTAGGATATCAATATTAGGGATATAATTTTAAATCCTTATCTGTTAAGATATATACTTAAGTATTTATGAATAAAATGATATATCTGAAATTTTTATTTAATATTTCAGCAAAGAACAAATTTGGAGAATGAAACAACAAAAACAGGAAACTGGTGGTCATTGAAGCTGGGTGATAGGTACATGGATATTCATGGTACTCTTCTCTCTGCTTTTGTGTGTGTTTGATAATTTCTAGTATAAAGGGGTTGTTAATGCAACCATACTGTGAGGGTATTATGCTAAGTGAAATAAGACAGATGGGACCCTGGCGGGTAGGTCAGTTGGTTACAGCATCATCCCGATATACCAAGATTTTGGGTTTGAACTCCGGTCAGGGCACATACAATTAATGCATAAATAAGTGGAACAACAAATTAATATCTCTCTCTCTCTCTCTCTCTCTCAAAATCAATTTTTATAAATGTCAGTTGGAAAAGGAAAAAAAACATATGACTTACTCATATGTGGAATATGAAAAAATGAACAAATAAAACAGAAACAAACCCAAAGATACCGGTAACAGACTGGTGGTCAGCAGAGGGGAAGAAAAGAGGGGGAGGGCAAAATGGGTAAAGGAGGTCAAATGTATGGAAACTAGACCTTTGGTGGCGAGTACACTAAGTACAGTATAGTGTATACAGATATCAAGTTATTATGGTGTACACCTGAATATTACATAATGATATTAACCAGTGTTACCTCAATTAAGGAAAAATAAGAACCCTGTCTCCAAATACAGCCACATCCTATGGTAGGGGGTGAGTGTGTGTGTAGAACCTCAACAAGTGAATTGAGGCATGGTGGGGGGAGGGTGTGTGTGACACATACAAATTGGCCCTTACTGATGGTTAAACCACAAACTTTGGATTTAGATGTGTTTTGAGTCAGAGTTCAGCATATGACCTGGACATGTTGCTTTATCTCTCTAAGCCTTGACTTTTGCATATGATTGTTGTGATGCATAAATGAGATAATCTGCAAAAGGGCTTATGGAACAATGCCTAGCTCACAGTATGCACTCAAATGACAGTTGTAGTGTTCTGGTAAGCCTCAACAAACTTTTATAACTTGATTTAGTTGATGCTTAATAACTTTTCATGTGTTTGGTTTTAAAAATGATTCTTACAATTTTATTCCAGTAATATTTTTCAATCATCTCAGAAGATACAACCTTTCTCTTGGAAAACATTCGCTCCTGAAGCCATGGGCTGCCGTGTAAGACAGTCACCATGCTGTGAAGAAGCCCCCATCATTCGGAGAAGCCAAAGAAGGTGTTTCATTCAGCAGGCCTGGCTGAGCACTATCCTTGAGTTATCCCATTCGGCACCTAACACAAGAGTGAGGCACCTCCAGATGATTCTGGCCTCTAGTCTTCAAGTCACTTCTGTTTGTTTAAGTCTCTCCATAAAGGCCCCAGATGTTCTGGAGCAGAGAGAAAGCCACACCCATTATGCCCTGTCTGAATGCCGGACACACTGAACCTGTGAGCACAATGGTCCTCGTTTTAAGATACTGTGTTATGGGGTGATTTGCAATAGATATACTAGAACAGGGGTCCTCAAACTTTTTAAACAGGGGGCCAGTTCACTGTCCCTCAGACCGTTGGAGGGCCAGACTATAGTTTAAAAAAAAACTATGAACAAATTCCTATGCACACTGCACATATCTTATTTTGAAGTAAAAAAACAAAATGGGAACAAATACAATATTCGTATTTGCATGTGGCCCGTGGGCCATAGTTTGAGGACCCCTGTACTAGAACTATAGATTATAGATAATCAGGACTATTGAATCATAGAGACATGCAGACTACAGATAATATATGTGACAATATAGTGCATACATAATATATAGTATAGATATTAAGAGCTATAGAAACAAAGGGGACCACAGAAAGTATATAATTAACCCCCTCACTTTAAAGATGAGGAAACTGAGGTCAATCCACAGCTGCCTGATGAGTGACAGACCCAGGACATGCACTTAAATCTCTTTACTTCCAGTACTAGGCTCTTTCAAAAACATAATTATCTCACAATACAGTTCTATGTTATAAAAGCCTCTTACATCTCTATTATTCAAACAGCAACATTCAGGATATTCCACAAGCTCTCTGTCCAAGGCCAAACATAATTATATTTCTGGATGCAGACAATTTACTGCTTACTACCCCTGGCACATGACAGGCCTCAATAAATGTTTTTTAAAGTGAAGGATTACTAAAATAGGGCAGCTAAAAAAAATCTGTAAATGGTGCAGCATAGATCTTCAATGCTTGTGTTTGAAACACAGAGCAGCATTTTCAGGTTTGAAATAAATGTTTAAGTCATAAAACTATGATTGCCCTTCCCCACCAATTATAAATTCTGGAAATCGCACTTAAGGTAGTCTCAAATGTAACTGCTCAATGACTCCTGATGTATAAATAAATATAATTATGTTTATAAATACAACTATACATAATATAAATAAAATTGGAGGTATCACTGTTAATTGCCTGTAAGCATGTATTCTCCCTTTATTTTTTATTTTATTTTTTTAAATATATTTTATTGATTTTTTACAGAGAGGAAGAGAGAGGGATAGAGAGTTAGAAACATTGATGAGAGAGATACATCGTCAGCTGCTTCCTGCACACCTCCTACTGGGGATGTGCCCACAACCAAGGTACATGCCCTTGAACGGAATCGAACCTGGGACCTTTCAGTCCATAGGCCGATGCTCTATTCACTGAGCCAAACCGGTTAGGGCATCCCTTTGTTTTTTAGTAATATATTTTTAGCTGGGTACATGGCCTTCTGCTAAAGATTGTGCTTCCAAACCTTCTTTGCACGCAGGTACAGCCAGTGACAAGTTCTGGCCAATGAAAGGAGTAGAATTGTCCCATGAAAACTTTCTCCCAAGGCAGAGGCATGCTCTCCCTTTCCCATGTCCACCTGCCCCTCCAACTGGACTGTGGACACAGGAAATGTGCTGGTGAGTTATCTGACCATGAAGATGAGGGCAATATCCCTGAAGGTGGCACACCAAGATAGCCAACACGGGTTACGGGTGACTGAGTCTACGGGTGGGATGTACGAGGGAACTTTTGGGTGACATAAGAGTTCGAAAACTGGATGACAATAGCACAACTCTATAATTATCGTTCCTGAATTTCAACTGGGCTCATGGGTACCCATCTAAAGATGATCTTTCCCGGCCTTCCCTATAGCTTGATGAGGCCATATGATTAAGCAAAAATAATGTATGCCATTTTGTACTAGTGCTCTTAAAAAGCGTAGGTTTTGTCCCCCCTTCCTTTCTCCTGCTGGCAGTGATTTGGCAAGAGCTCTAACAACTCCTTGGACCCATACATCAAAGCCACTGTGAGGATAGCAGAGCTGTCCTGCTAGCCTTGCACTCTTAATTCTGAACTCTGTGTGAGAAAACCACTGAATTTTAAGATAATACAATTACATTACAGAAAATGAAGGCTAGAGTTCACCACTCAACATTTGTCAACTGTAAAGTATCTCAGGCAGCAGCTATCTTTATGAACTGTTTGCAGACCAGCAAGAAGAATGTTCTTATGTAATTACAGAAAATTTTATGCAACAACTTCTGTTAGTTTTCAATATTTAAGTTCTGTTGTAGACAAATATACTGGGGAAATCTATCATGGACATTGAAGTGCATGTATTGAAAATTTGTTTAAGGAATGTTATTGAAGGCTTGTAACTTTTAGGTATCAAGATTTATTTTCTGAAACAATGAACTGGCAGGCTTCTTTTTCATTTTATACAACCACTGATATTAAAATAGTTCTAAGTTTAAAATCTGTCCTTTTTCTTTTTCTTATATTACTCCAATTACAATTTAAGATAGGTAAATCATGCAAAAACTTTTTGTGGGCAGTTCATTCCTATAAAGAAGCTAGGTATTTACTTACCTGTCACATGACTTAAAATAGAACTGTGGCAGATAATCAACCAGGAGAGAGCTGAAAGTCAGAAGGCAGGGCACTTTTCTCCACATTGAGGTTACAGGATTAAGCCTTATAAAATTTCATAAAATATGAGTTTGGTAAACATATCTCCCTTATCAGGAAGATCTTATCTCAGAAAGAAGGTATGCTGTTCTTCAGGAAAGACAAGAGAAACTGCCTGTCCTAAATATCAGTCCACAGGACTGACCTTTCTATCTCTAGAAACGCAAGGTTTAGGGCTGCTACCTACCATGGTAACGGTGAGCGTACAAGTCAAATCTTCTGGGGGAACTATCAAACCCTTATAGTTACATGGTTTTATCATATGGCTTTTGCAAATCAGCATGTACAGAGTGGACTCTGAATGGTACAATCTGTGTCGCATATGAGAGACATACACTTTCACACAGTGCCAGGAATAATTAAACTGAATAATTGAGCTGCTTGATGGGTATACCAGATGACAGTGGAAATGATAACATTAAAGCTGATGCCATTAAAATGGCATGCATGTCAATTATTTTTACTATTTTCTAGTTAAAACCTACAGGTTATAAACATCTGGAATAAATGTCTTAATCATGCCCTAGCCGGTTTGGCTCAGTGGATGGAGCGTCGGCCTGCGGACTCAAGGGTCCCAGGTTCGATTCTGGTCAAGGGCATGTACCTTGGTTTCGGGCACATTCCCAGTGGGGGGTGTGCAGGAGGCAGCTGATCGATGTTTCTAACTCTCTATCCCTCTCCCTTCCTCTCTGTAAAAAATCAAAAAAAAAAAAAAAATTTTTAAAAAATAAAAAAATCTTTAAAAAAAAAAAAAAATGTCTTAATCAAAATACCAGCTTTATAGTCAGTGAAGCTGAAACAGAACAAGTCTGACTTGTTCTCCAACAGATGGAATAAATTTTATTGTTAAATGAATCCTTTCCTGAAAAATCTAGAAGGGACCAGAATTCACAGCTCGTTTCAACTCATTTCATTTCATCTCTTGGATCAATAAACATTTTCCACATGATTAGACACAGCTGGCTCTATGCCAAACAGATTCAGTTTGTGCCCTATTTATCAGCGCTTGTTTCTACCTTACTGTTAATTCATGAGACATTTCTAGATGTGGGTGTGTTCAAAACTTCTTGAGATCAAAGAGCACATATTTGGCTTTTAAAAATATCTCTTATAATAAGGCATAGTACACCTTTGCCACTTAATAAATGCACAGTCCCAGCTTATGCAAGGATGAAACAAATATGCAATCCTTTGGACATATGTTTGCTTTAGGTCCTTTTCCAGAACAATGGATGCAAGCTGCTCTGTCCATATTCTCTTGTCTGAGAGATCCCTTCTGTGAGAGAAGTTTAAGAGGCTATTGGCAGTAAAACCTACAGACCAGACCACAGTCATCTGTCTCATGTGGATGTGGAGCACAGGGATAGTATCTCATTAACACCCATTGGCCATGGACAACGCCATTGACCCATCTTACATGTTTCTTACATAAACAATGACTTCGCAAAAGCATAAATGATTTCCCAAATCAATTTATACTTTAAGTTTTCAAAGGCAAAAAGCACATCTTATCTGTTTACTCATTTGTCCTATAAAGCAAAAGCAGGGTGCCAAGGGTAGGAGCTACTGGAATAGCAACACCAGAAATATCAAGAAGAGGAAGTTTATTAACTGAGCAGGGCTTTTGGTATACTCTGAGCTAGTCTGCACATCACAAAAGCTCCAGGGAGAAAACGGATATCTAAAATAAAACAAGTCCTAGTTCTAGGAGTAGTTTAAAAGTCACTGTCTCCAGAGTCATCTACAGCTCTATCCTATACCATCAAGGCAAGCACAGCCTGGAAGCTGTAAGGATCTTTCACTGCTCAGCCATGTGTGTCTATGTTCAGCAGCTTAGGAGAATCATACCAGTAGCAAGGGAGCTTTGATTTTTATAACAACAAATGATGATTCGATTACATAATAGAAGTATTTGAATAGGCTAATTTCAACATCTTAAAATCTAGACAATGTCATTACCAAGCAATAATAGTATGCTCACAAAATTTACTGCCAGTTTTATAAGCACATCTCAGTTTCTATCAGCATTAGCAAAAAGTCTAAAAATATCCTTTCTATGGATCCTTTTACACAGAAAGATAGAGCTTAGCAAAAGCAACATAACTACTCAAATCACGCAAATTTGCACTCGATTCAGCTATTATATCATTTTGCTTGTATCCAACTGAACAGTTTGCACTCATTGAATAACAAAAAAGTTTGCTCTCTTAGGTATTTTATGAATATTATGGTGTTTTATGTCAAGTAAAAATATCTTTGACTCAGCAACAAAGTGGGACTTCATCAAAATTAAAAGCTTTTATTTTTCATTATCAAGAAAGTCAAGAGACAACCTACAGAATGGGAGAAAATATTTGCAAATCATATATCTGATAAGGGCTTGAAATTCAGAAAATATAAAGAACTCTTACAACTCAAGAACAAATAACCCAATTTTAAAAATGGGAAGAGGACTTGAATAGACATTTCTCCAAGGAGGACACATAAATGGTTAATAAGTACATAAGAAGATGCTCAACATCATTAGGCATTAAGGAAATGCAAATCAAAAACACAATGAGATACCACTTCACACCCATTAGGATGGCTAGAATTAAAAAAATAGCAACATCATTCAACAATGGGGTAAAATATACATTAATGTTTCTTAATTTGATATGGCCCTTGAAATCCAAATTTTTCCCCAATTCAAGTAAATCTTCAGTCAACATCACAGTTCAATGACACTTCACTTCCTGCCATATCCTATCATAGAGCTTTCGAATAAGTGTGCCATATACTTGACCCAAACTGCTTAGATTTTTACTATCACAAATCTTTTGTGATGACAAACTTTAAATTACTCCTTATCAGCAATGCTGGTTTCACAGTTGCTTCCAAAGCTGACTCTATGATAACTCCCTCAGAAATGACATTTATATCCAGGTACCACCATTCTCAAGACTGCAGACTCTTCTCTCAACATCATTTCGGAAATCATTCTAGTCCAAAGGTCTCCCTGTGGAAAATTTTCTATCCACTTCTTTTCCACTACACCCAGTACTACACGGCTTTGTATGCTGATATTTCCAATTCATTTGCTCAGAGTTCCCTCCCCTTGCCCTACATGAACATCTTCATCTCCCATCTGCACTGTCATACATCTCAAAATCTGTCTTTGAATACTCGGGAATGAAGAACTTGTGGAAGCCCTGTGCTCACAGAAAAATGTATATTTGATAATAAAATGAATTTCTCAATATATACTCAGATTCTATTCACAATCTTAGTGTAAAGGCTCCTGCATTTCACTAGATGTACATTTCACAAGTCCAGACTTTTAGAGGGACAACCCCAACTACAGAACAATGTGTAATTCTGCATCCCTGGGTGCTGAACCTCAAGTACAGGCTAATGCATTAATACTAATCCTGATCATACATGTGTGTACATGTGTGTCTGGGAATTCTGGGAAGAGTTCCCTATACTCTCCAGGAGGAAAGAATTGCCCTATGGACTCAAACAGAGAATTTAATTTAGAGAATGCACACAATGGGGGGAGAGGGAGGATAAAACAGCTGCTGGAGTCAGAGGCTGGAACTTGGAATTTAAGTTCCAGCTTTGTCATTAAGCTCTGAAGTCTTAGTTCCCTAACTTCTCAGACCCTTCGTTCCTCATGTGCTAGACAGCCATGAACCTTCTACCTTAGGGATATTGAAAATTAAATAGGCAATATTAGTCTATCACTTTGGGACAAAGTAGGTGCTAATTAAATAAATGTTAGTTCCCTCTTCCCACTGTATCATGTGAGTTGCTTCCACCTCCCTTTCTCCCAATCTTGGAGGCAGGTTTGGGTCTTATTTCTTTTTCTAGCCTTAGCACCTAGCACAGCACCTGATATAAACTAGGTGCCTGATATTTGTAAAATGGAATGGAAGTTAAGTTGAATATATATTTTATGTTTTATAAAAGTTTTGTTTACCACAAGGTCCTACTCCTTGTTTCATGGTCCTAAAATTTCTTTTATTAACTCCACTGGCACACATGATAGAATCTGGTGACCATTCACTTAGTTCTTACACACATACCCTATAATCTATAGTGTATAAATTTTTGTGTCCTCACTAATATCTAATCATTTTGCTTGGTGGAAGCAGATCAATACTTTCAAATATTCCAACTACTCTTTCTTTTGGTGCATTCATCCAGAAGCCCCCCACCCCCACCCCAGCTCTTTCTGTCCAGCTCTATGTGTAATACAGTAGACTGTTTAATCAATGCATTATTTTGGTAAAGATTGCCTCAGTAATATCCCTAAGTGATACGCACTGCTTAAACATAAGGAGGAATTTACTGGAGCATCTACAGGTGTTCAGAGGAATTCACTAACTTTCTGGTGAGAAGTTTTAGTTGTTAGCTTTTTTTCCCCCCAGACCCATTACCCATGGTTCTGCCTCTAGTCCAACTTCCACACAATCATCCTCCAGGAAGCTGAAGACTATTGCTAACCCTCATATTCCTCTCCCAGCAAGCACTAATTTAGTTCCCTTGAGACAGGGTTTCAGGTCAGTTTTACCAGCTAAATTCCAAGTGTTTTGTATCATGGTTCCCAGGATTATGACTTCTTCTCATTCACTTTGACATTTAAAAACCTGTCCATAATACATCTATATTTTCTTAAGGATGACAAAGTAACTTAAAGGAACATTGCATCGTGAGTCATCCAAGTACTTTCTCTAAAATACTAATACTATGCTTCATGATAAAATCTGTATTCCAATCTGAAAGGAAAAAGAAAACAGAAGAGAATCAGAGCAAAACATGAAAAATGCTGTTATTTCTTTCTAGAATGCAGCTTTCAGGATTCTTCATCACATTAGAGATCTTCGATCTGAAAGGGCTATAACCCACGTCTCCCTCGGAAAATGAGAAAATTTAGAACTAGAAAGGTCAAATGAATTGCCAACTTTAAATCACTAGCCTAATGTTTTGACAGCTCCATAAAATTAATATCTTCTCTGCTTAAAACCTTTGAAACAGCTTTCCATCACCCTTTGCATAAAGTCCAATTTTCTCAGTGCGACTATGAAGGCTCTTCAGGACCTGGCTCCTGCCATCTTCTGCAGCTAATTTCAAGCCCTTCCCTGCACCCTGCACTCCATGCTCCATTTATTTAACCTTTTTAGGTTCTTCTTTTGCTCACCTCTGAGACTTAACGTATACTACTTACTCCTCTTCCCTTTGCCCTCACTCTCTTCACCTGACTAAATCCTACCCAGCTTTCAGGTCTTCCCTGATCCCAGCTTAGATCAGTCCGCCCTATATGTTCCCATAAACCCAGGAGCCCTAATCTAGACATTAGGTCTCCCCATGTCTCTTTTCACAAAATCCATACCATTTTTCTGGTGAGTATTTGTTTAATATCGACAATGCCTGCTAGATTGTAAACCCTCTGATAGTAGGGACCATATTCACTCTTCTCTTTTCGGTGGTCTTATCGAGAACACATTACTGGGCACAAAGTGCATACTTAATAAATAATGAATTTCACAAAGGCTTAAATTAGCTAATAATTGCTAAAATATCTACTAAAAGACTGTTATTATGCTATATTACACCAAATCCTTTGAATTTGAGCCTCATATATTACCTTAAGCCCTGTTATGTTTCATGAACACATTGTTCCAACCAGATCTTTCTGGACCCTAATTCTGTCAACCAATACGTTAGGTCCTCTATAAATTTGATAAGCATGCTACAAAAAAAACACTGCCTTTATATACTTAAGTGTCTTTCCTTTAAGGAGCTGTCCAAGGATAACTTCTAACATAAGCCACCTCTCTTCTAAACCTCTGCTCTCTGAACTATTAAGGTTTTTCTCCATTACACCAATAAGTACTCTTAGCTTTTCTCAGACATACTTTAATAAATGAATTGAAAACGAGATTCTAATCAGATGGTGGCAGACCTACGTTCAAACAATAATCCTCTCGTTGGCATGTGCCTTCTCCACAGTGGGAGAAATTCAAAGCAGATGGAACTGTTTGTTTACTCAGTCACTGTAAGAATGCTTGCCACAGTTCAGGCTCCCTGTCCATGTGTAGGGCACAAAGGCAAATCTGAAACTTGGGGAATTTAGAGAAGCATGTATACCTTAATACCCAAATAACTGAAACAAAGTGAGTAAGAATCTGGTAACAGTGCCAATCATCATTAGGACAATCGCTCTCCTTCAAGAGCCGTGCTTCAAAAATTAAGGAAATCCCAATAATAGATCACCTTCCTCAGAAACTGCCGAAGTGTAAAAAAAAGTTCAGGATTCTGATAATCAAAGGGACATATAATGAAAGGAACCCTGGCTTCGGTAACTAATGAGTAAGTACAAAGCACAAAGCTATGCATTTGAAAAAATGGTGAAGAGCACTGCCCTACAGCCAGGGGGCCTGTGTTCAAATTCCGACTCTATTACTTTTCAGTAGTGTGACGTTGAGCTAGTTACTTAATCTGTGCTTCAACCTGACCATCTGTAAAATAAGCCTAAACATATGTATCTACCTCACAGAGTTGTGGGTAAATGAGTTTAAAAAAGAATAATGTGTTCAATAAATTGCATTTTTAAAATAATATATTATTTTTAATATGTATCTATTTTAATACTATTAAGATGAAAGCCAGGTTATAACACTGTAGGATTTGTGGACCTTGCTCTTTATGTTCCTTATTATGTCACTTCTCTTTCATCTCAATTTGTGATTTTTCATTTCCCATTCTTGCTCCAAATCTAATATGAAGTCAGTGCTGAATCAAAAAAGGAAACTAGCCCAGCTGGCATAGCTCAGTGGTCGAGCATTGACCTATGAACCAGGAGGTCATGGTCAGGGCACATGTCCCAGTTTCAGGCTTAATCCCCAGTAGGGAGCATGCAAGAGGTAAACTGATCAGTGATTCTCTCTCATCCTTGATGTTTCTATCTCTCTTTCCCTCTCCCTTCCTCTCTGAAATAAATAAAAAAAAATTTTTTTTTTAAAAAGGAAATTAAATCTTTCCCTTTGTAGGGTACCAAACACACCAAAGCAAGTACATTTTGCTGTTACATGGGAAAGTTCTAAAAGCTGAAGAAGACTGATAACCTGTAGAGTACCAAACACACCAAAGCAAGTACATTTTCCTGTTACATGGGAAAGTTCTAAAAGCTGAAGAAGACTGATAACCTGCACAAGGAGATGGGCCACAGAGACACCTGGCCCAGGGTGGGTCAGGACTATGCCAGCAAACTGTCATCACAGTCATTATCCTGCCACAGCTGGGCCCAAGCTCCTGAGGCCAGAAGCAGGCTGAGTCCTACGGGGTTGGTCTACTAGTAAATAGGTCACAGGTGAGTGAAATTTTTCAGCATGAATTCATGATTTTATATAATGTTCAAATATGTTCAACATACAAAAAACAACTACATAGTTAAAAATTGAGTAGGCTGAATGCCTTCATTTCATCCTGGAATCAGCACTTTTATTTTACACAAGAGGCCCCGTGCACAGATTTGTGCACTGGTGGGGTCCCTTGGCCTGGCCTGTGGGGATCACTGGACCTCCGTGCCGTCGCAGCCCAGCCTTACCCGTCAGCTCGTGGGGCTCCAGGTCACTCTCTGCATCGATCCCCCACAGCACGAAGTAGTGTGCGAAGTGGCAGGTGGCCAGGGAGGAGCCCGAGCACAGACTGGGCACAGCACCACTCCCGCTCATCATGGCCTGCCTGCACCTACCACCACTGCCCAGCTCAGGGGCACAGGGGGAGTATCTGCAGGAAAGGCTCACGCCACCACAGCTGCTGCACTCGCTCTTCAGCCGTGTGCCCGAAGCCTGGTGCCTGTCAGCTGAGCAGCGCTACTGCTGTGGGAGCTCATTGACCACCAGAGAGCAGCTCCTGCACTGAGCGTCTGCCCCTTGGTGGTCAGTGCACCTCATAGCTACCGTCCGGTCATCTGGTCGCTCAGGCTTTTATATATATAGATTGTCTTTATTTCTTTTTCCCCTTGAAGATTAAGGGAGGTGAAAAGTGTTTTATTGTGGGATACCAGTATCAATTCAAATTTGTTTAGCCATTAAAATATTTTCAATACTTTACTCTCAGGTCTACAGAGAATACATATAACAATTTCTATTATTTCCAATTAACAGAAATTAATAATTTTCATTCAGTTATTCCATTTACTTATCTGACCACTTTTGGTAGAATAGCTATCAAGTTTTGACCTGATAAGGGTTGAGAAAATCCTTGTCTCTGGCAAGTATGTAACAAATGACCTCTTCTCTCCCCTGGGGCCAGTCTCAACAACCTCTTGCACCACACAGTGTGCTAAATTCACTTCCATCAAGGATTATAAAGAGTGCTCACTTCCTGACATAATAGATTAAAGTCCTTCTTAGGAGAAAAATGAACTTGTGAGCCCAGCTGGCTCAATCATGCCATTCTTACTTAGAAAAAATATATTCAAATCCATTCCAGACTCTCTTATCCTCAGTGAGAAGGCTGGTGACAGAAGAACTTTAATGTGTAACAGTCTTGAGTGCTAAGTGACACCTTGTTTTTTAAATCTTTGAAGAGTTCAAGTCGATGGCAAATTATACTACACATTTACAGATGGCATTAATACTTTAAATGGAAGATATTATTCCTGTTTCTTTAATAAAAATGAAGCTGTTCGGCCAATACCTAAGAGAGAAAGTAATTAGCACCCCTCAGGCAGGAGCAATAAAAATGATTTTTTTACATGAAAGAATAAAATTAACTTAAGTGAGACTGTTAGGTTGGAGAGCACTGCAGAGCGTTTGGCCTTCTAATCAAAGGTCATATTTTAATTAAGAGAAATTTTGTTGATTCCAGTATTTATCACATGCATGGTTTTAGCACCACCTCGGATATGCAGAATCCTAAATCATCGTAATGATTGTCACGATCTATCCGCTTGGAGTATTTTAATAGATGGCTCAGTAAATGCACTTGGGACCTTCCTCTCCTCCCACTTATAATTCTTGGGGTGTAATTAAGGAGGGGAAATTACTAAGGTATCTTTAATGCACTTGTGAGATGGTAGGATACATGCATTCAAATGGGGCATTAGTGATTTGGAGATATTTTTCAAACCCTATACCCGAAGAACAGCCTGCAAAGGATCTGCCACAAACTGTTAAAAACACACCTATAAATAAGCTGGCTATTTCTAACATTAGAACTGTTCCCAGGAGGACTTCTGAGTAGGGACAGTGGAGCCCAGCTCTCTGAAACTTAACATCCTTAAGACATCTGTATGCTGCTAGTTGTGGGGATACTGACTAGAGCCGTACCTGGCAGTGAAACATCACACAGAGCATCTGAAAGGTTTGTAATAAAGTCTTTAACAAAAATAAAAAATGAAATTATTCTTTATGTCTTGAGACACCCATATGTTCAAGAAAAGAACTTCACTGTATGTCCCTACATTAACAATTATGCTGTATGCTGTGACTTATGCAGGAATATGTACTAGTTTCTCTTTTCTTTTTTCCTGGATGAAATCATAAGAATCCCTTAACAAGGAGTTTATTTCATCTTTGGAAACCACTTCTTATTACCTAAATTAATACATATTATTTATTGTTTTACAGATAACAGGAGTTATTTGGATAGAATCTGAGTGGTAAAATTATGAATAATTCCTGTGTTTTAGTTTTTATTTACATGTATTTTCCAAATTTTCCATCATCATTATTTGTCATTAATGAGAAAAACACCCTTTAAGTTACAAGATCTTTAGGAAATAGACCCATTTGGCCAGTTTCACTTTAAGTAAATAGATACACACAGCTACTTCTTCTGTAATATGTATTCATCAACTTTATTACATTATTTCCCTACTCAAACCTTCATCTATAGAATTAAAAGCATCAGTTCCTTCGCATTACATACCAAACCTTCCATGACCCAACCTCTCCTCTCACCAGCTGCCGGAATATTTCCTCCCACATTCTTGCCAGGCAGACCTGCTACCTCTCTCACCCCCGTGTCCCTGAAAGTGCTATTCTTTTGATCTGGAACTTTCCCTCCACCTGACCACCTGAAAATTTCCCTTCTTTTCTTCTTTCCCATGAGAATTCTACTCAACTCTTCCACCTTTGGATGGGCACAGACATACACTGCTGGTGGGTAAATAATGCATCCTTTAAGTTGGCTTTACCTATCAAAATCACACATGCACATCCCCTTCAATCCAGCAATTCCACTCTGAGGAAATTAACCTACAGGTACACTCACACGCATTTCTGAAATGATGAGGTGCACAAGATTTGCAGCAACAAAATATTGGGAAGAACCCTACATACCCACTTATTGGGAATTAGCTAAACATATTATAGAAGTCCATAGAGAAATACTATGCAGCTGTCAAATGAATAAGGAAGCTTTGATGCACTGACACAGAAAATCTCCAACACATATTGTCAAGTGAGAAAAGCAAAGAGCAGAACATGAATGGAACACTATTTTTGAGGGGATAGCATTTTATATTTGCTGAAACTTTGAAACCCTGTGAATATACTACTTACTCAAAAGGTAAAACTGTAAAAGTTTAAAAATCAAAATGCTAAAACAAAGTGTTCACATCTCTATGAAAATATCTTCATTTCCCACACTCCCCTCCTTCATTCCTTTGTTCGTTCATTAGAATGAATGGTGAAAATGGGTGAAGGGGGTCAACAAGTACAAATTTGCAGTTATAAATAAGTCCAGGGGGTGAAATGTATAGCACGGTGACTAGAGTTAATAATACTCTTTATACGTTTATTAATTTATTGCCCCTCTTAAGGTAGTTGAACTTGGAAAGCATTATGTATGTCAGAATTCCTAATCAAAGAAAAAGCGTTAGGAGCCCTATAATAAAGTTGATAATAAATACGCATTTATGTTTTAAGTTAAAATAAGTGTTTAAGTTAGTTAGTATGTAGTATTTTTTATGCTTCATGTCCTGAACCAGCAGAGAGGCATTAAAATAATCAGAGCTAGTGTTATTTTTGTTGTGAATCCTGTTTATAAGCCAACTTGTAATCCTAGTATTGAGTCCGAATGCTACAATTTGATTTCATATTGAGCTTGAGCACTGTGGTGAGTTTTTAATGTACTACTACTGCCTTCTTTGGAAACCTAATCATTTGAAATTTCTGTTAACCAAGCCTAAAATCTGATTCATTAGATTTTTAAAATACAAGGACATCATGTAAGGAATAAAACCTAAATGCCTTCTGCTGACTTACAGAGCCCTCCATCACAGTCAGCGGGTAACTTCTCCAGCCTCATGTCTTACCACTGTTGGCACCTGACTCCTGGTGTTCCAACCACACTGTTCTGTTAAATATCAAGCTCGTAACCACTCTGAGGCCTTTCTCTCAGAGGTTTCCTCTGCCTGAGCTATTCTTTTTCCTGATTTTCTCTTGGATATCATTCAGATCTTAAATGACACCGGTGAGGCCCTCACTGACTATCCAACATAGAGCCTTCAATTGATCACTTTTGATGACATCACTCCATCTGAAGTCTCTGCATAAAACTGAGCACTAGTAGATAAGTGATATCATTAGAATATTTGTATCTTACCTCTCCTCTAAATAGTATAAGATTCAGAATTAATATGTTTTTCTTGTCCACAAATGGATTCCCAGGGCCAAAATGATACCATAGCACCCAGAGGCAGAGTACTTTTGATTGATTATTAAATTGAATACGAACATGGGCATAAAACAAAAACTAGAATAAGATTTTTTTCAACCATGGCGAACAAGCTATGATTTTATAAAGCAGAAAAATAAAAATTTAATGTATTATATGTTTCATGTCAACTGTTCCTATAAAATCTTTCATAAAACAGATATTTTGAATTAACTTACAAATTAACCTCACCCCCAGAATCAAGTATAGAAAGATTATTTTTCAATATATGAAACAGGATTAAACGTAAAAAAGTTCTAATTATTGTCATAGAAGCTAGTTTAATGATTTCATATTTATTAGCAAAACAACCTACATAATCTCTGAATAGTGAATTACTTATAAAGTCTTCCTCAAAGTTAATCTTTTATTTTAAGATTTTGTAAAGGAAGAATCAGTGTGGAATAATATCAACAAATATACATATGCCTCTTACTATGTGCTAGGTAGTCTTAAGTGCTTTATATGTATTAACTAGAGGCCCAGTGCAAAAAATTCATGCACTCAGGGGAGGGTCTCTCAGCCTGGCCTGTGCCCTATAGCAGTCCAGAAGCCCTCAGGGGATGTCCAACTGACAGCCGGCAGCCAGACATCCTTAGCACTGCAGCAGAGGCAGAAGAGACTCCCACTACTGCCGCTGCACTTTGCCAGCCGTGAGCCTGGCTTCTGGCTGAGCGATGCTCCCCGTGGGAGTGCACTGACCACCAGGGGGCAGCTCCAGCATTGAGCATCTGCTCCCTGGTGGTCAGTGAGCATCATAGCGACCAGTTGTTCCACCGTTTGGTCGATTTGCATATTAGACTTTTATTATATAGGATGATTAAGTCTCACAATCCTATAAGGTGCATCTATCTAACATAATTCCAATTTTACAGATGAGAGAAATGAAGCTTAGAAAGTCAGTGATCTAGAGCTAGAGGATGGCAAGGTGGGATTTGACCCAGTCTGGCTTCAGAGTCTGTGCTCATCATTGCTCCACTCGACACCATGTCTCCTCACCTAACATGCACAGTCAGACTCTCTCCAAGGAATCTGAGTTGTGATTCAGAGGCAGCAAACTACCACTCTGCAGAAGACAGAGCTGAAACTCTGAATGCTGTACGTCATCCATATTCTGCCCTGGGAATGAAGAAGCAGTGAACTCGGGGAATGGAAGATAAATAAGAGACCCAAAGTGAGAAGTTAATTAGATGGCAAGAGACCTGTTGGATGCTGGCCAGTAACAGCCAGTTCTGCTGCCTAGCTGAACTCCTGCCCTTGCATTTAAAGGGACACACCTTCATGTCCATATCATAAACTGCCTTTCTAGTTTAAGATAGCTCAAGATTTTAGTACTTAAGCCATAAGAACCTTAACTCATATCAAAACTGATAACCCAAGTGAGGGGAGAGTTGGATCCTTGTACTAAACTGAAATTTATTAAATACTGTCAAATATGCACATGCTAAATAACAATGAGAATAAAACTGTCCAGATAATATTTTTTAAAATATGAATGAATCTTAATTGGTTTTATAATGTTTTCTTCTAATCAATATTTAAAATGTATATCCAGTGAAGAAATAACCGTATTGATTTCATTGTTCTCATCTCTGGCACATGGAATTGCTCTGGATTTATTTTTTAATTTGACACGTTAAGTGAAATCCATGTACCAACCCAATAAGGAGGAAGAAATTTCACAACGCTCAACCCTCACCTCCCTTCCTTTACTGGCACAGTGCTGCTATTTTGGTATCTGTCAGTTACCAATGCTGTCTAGATATATTAGTCTGGGGAAACAGCTTTTGTTAAGGGACAGTGTTCTAACCACTGAACACCAAGTATCCTGCAGGGACACTGAGGAAACATTTCTAGATGTGGAACATGGTAAAGCCAGAATGGGCCATCTTTTCTCCATTCCATTCTTGATATCCAACTTTCCAGTTCAAGTTGGCACAACAACAATCTTTCCAATTTTATAGGGTGGGAAGCTTACAGTAAGTTTCAACTTCATCATTTTCTCTTCTCATGTAGATCAGCGGTTGCTTATTCCTAAGTAAAACTACCATATGTATCCACCAATAGAACCAGCATGTGTGGACTAATTTCTTAACTCACACTGCCATTGTGAAGGGCCTACATGTAGATACTTGTCAACTCTTTCCTCCTGCATTGTGGTAATGCCCTTTAAATTTTTTTCCATGGGCAATGTGGCTGCTGTCTGTCTATCCCTGCCAGATTATCGCTGCAGTAATGGATACATCTACTCAGCTGATAGTTTGGCCCATATAAATCCCTCCTACTGATACATTGCCTTCCCACCACCCTGAGCCTCAACCTAAGACCCACTGTACCATCTTCAGGGCAGAAGGTTTCCAGTTTCCTGTAGGACTGATATCCTGATAGTGATTGCCTAATTAAAGCAATATGCCAGGGTAACCCAGCTAGTCCATGTTCTCCTTTATCCACCCCCACCCCCCCCCTTCCATCCCTATGGTGCCTGATCTACTCAGCCCACTCCTTCCTTTAGGCCTTGCCCAGTTTGAATAGCCCTTCCCTTGTCAGAAGGGGAGACAATTAGTAAACTCTTTCTCTGTGCTATTTATATGTGACTCACTGAATCCTTACAGTAATCCAGCAAGTTAATTCTATGTCCCTCACTTTTCAGATGAGGAAAGTGAACTTAGAGGAATTAAGTAATTTACCAGGAAGTCGCAGATGTAAAACATGAACTGAGGACTGTGTAACGTTAAAGCCCCCCAAAGAGTAACCTTGCAGCCTTTGCACAAGCTGTTCCCCCTGCTCAGAAAGGACCTACTCCCTTCTACGGGCGTCAAGCACCTGGGCAGCCTTCAGAGCCTCACTTACATGCTAAGGTTCCAGTGCAGATGCAAGAAAAAGGGTCCTTGCACTTTGTGTCTGTCTGACTGTAGCAGCCAAAACTCAGTGGGGGAATATAGTGAAAACAAAAACAAAACAAAAAAAACAACTAAAACCTCACTTACATGCTTCTATCACCACCTTTTGAAGACTTCTTCCACAGTGTTCAATCAGCAGTAATTACTCTACACTTCATTCTATCCTGATAGCAAACATCACTCTCATAAATATTTATTTTGCTTCTCTCTCTTACTTGACAGAACACTGTAATAACCCTGAAGTGTTTGTAATATTACATATTGGCCTCTACTAATATACATGAGAAAGCAATGTTCCCTTCCTAACCACCTTAGTGATGAAAAAGTTAATTCAGAATATAAAGTAACATTTAATCTGAAATATTAGAGCTTGACCAAGTATGCTTGTTCACTGTTCTAACATTAAATCATACATTTTGAATTTAAATACATATTCAAATTTTCCTTTGGAATGCATAATAAACGTAACGGGTATGATCTTCCTTTATTTATACTGTCAGGTATGAAAATAACTGGAAATGGTGGAGGTGATAGAGAAGAATGCTGGCCATTCCACACAGAGACAGTCAGAAGGAAAACTTCAGGGACTCTCTCCTTTAGCTATTATTACTCCTATGTGAGAGTTCTGGCTGCATTTAAAGGTTCTTGTGGTGCAGGGAGGATGGGGGTGGAGGAGGTGAGAATGGAGAATAGTGGTGGGGAGGGAAAGATGGGGGGAGGACGCCACAATTTTGTCTCAAAATGCAAGCCAGATAATTTCAGCTAGTGAACAACCAAAGAAAAGCAATCTGTTGGATTTAAGGGGAGGCAGGAATACTGTCCAATCAGGCACCTTTCTACATGTCCTCGGAGTCATTCTGACTATACTGGATTTTCCTCTTACATGCCAACTTATTCGTGCTGGAATGCTAAAGCTCTTAAGTTCTGCTAGTGGTGAGTGTAGTTTAGTTTATCTTAGTAAATACAATACTGGTCTGGGCAATTTCTCATGTTGTGTGAGTGTGCATGATCTGGAAGACGAGATAAGTTCTGCTTGGCTTCCTTATCCTTTTACTTATCTGTGACTTGTCTACAGGGACCTGCATAAAGGGAACTGTGAATTTCTTGCGCTGTCATTCATTTTTAAAGAACCAATAGGATATAGCCACATTTTTTAAAAGTGTGGATCAAGATATTTCTTAAATCAATTTAGTGGCTCATAACTAGCCTTTAAACAATTAAATACAACAGAAAAGAACCTCAATACATTACATGCAGCAACAGAAAGTATTATTTTTTCAAATATTCTTTTAGTCTTGTGTGTATAATGACTTGAAATGTACTTTTTACTATGAGACTCCATCAAAAAAGTCAGAAAGCCACAGGGCTATTTAAGAACAAAAAAAGATTCAGTTTCCACACCGAAACCACTATATCTAATGGGATTTTTACCATTTAAGGAATCAAGATATCTCACATTATGAAATAAAGTGCAAATACAGAAAGATATTTAATCCTGTACTACATAAACTTCTAAATAGCTCTAAAACTTCTTTGTGATAGTCAACCTAAACCCAGAGGATTGAATGTTTGCAAGAATGTCATTTGCTTCACAATGCAGTAATAAGTCAGAAAGAGAAGAACTTTATTTTATACTCTAGAAAATCTGAATATTTATCTTTTTCATACAATTTAAAGGGTTCATCTCAGACAAAGCAAAAAGAAATTCAACTTGAAATCAAAGGCAAGTGATAAATATTTTATCTTAGCATAATTTTAGTAATATCTTTCCCGATGAACCCAAACCAAGTATCACCTCCAAAAGGCCATATGCATCAACTCTTTTAAATTTCAAATCTGATTAAAAAAATTAACTGTCTCCTTAAATTCAACATCCCAACATCTAGATTATTTAAAGGTTTGGTATATAGGGGAATATTTTGTGTGCGTAACATGCCTATGAGGCATTCCATATTAGTGGCTGAATTTCATATCAAATATGCTCCAGGTTTAGGAGTAGGAGTAGGAGTCCCCTTTGGGGAGCTTAAGTTGATATATATATATATATATATATACACACACACATAATATATATAATATTCATATCACTTACAAATGGAAGAGTGTTTCCTGGTAAACACATTAATATTAATTCATTCATTCATTTTCTCTCTCTTCCTGTCTCCTGCAGGCATGTGTGCACACACACCACACAAGGTCCTATACTTAATTCAGCACAGGATGCTCCCTGTAACTCAGTCACTTTCTAGCTCTTCAGCCTCTTCAGTCCTCTCCACTGTGTCACTTTACCTCTCCCTGTTTTCATTTCATCTCCCCTTTGGCCTGGAAAATTCCTACAAGTTTTTGAAGACTCACCTCAGACCCCATAAAAGCATCTTGACAAGACCATCAGAACAACATAAATAGAATTCTGAATTCTTTGGATAAGTATTAATGGCGGAATATTGTGAAATCAATGGACAAAATGAAGTTTTAAAGATTATCCACAACCATGGACTCCCCTATCCTGACTTGGTATTTCTATTGTGGTTGTTGGTAACAATCTCCATATATTGCATACAATTATAAAATAGATTATGTATCTTAAATAGGAAAAGAATGCAAAGTAGCCCTAGCCGGTTTGGCTCAGTGGATAGAGCATCGGCCTGCGGACTGAAGGGTCCCAGGTTTGATTCTGGTCAAGGGCACATGCCTGGGTTGCAGGCTCAATCCCCAATGGGGGGCGTGCAGGAGGCAGCCGATCAATGATTCTCTCTCATCATTGATATTTCTATCTCTCTCTCCCCCTTCCTTCCTCTCTGGAATCAATACAAATATATTAAAAAAAAAGAAAGAATGCAAAGTAGGCTAGATGTTTCTATACATGAACACTTTCAGAAGTATATCATGGTTTTGTATTTGTTTTGCTATTATTTTTGGCCAGCTGATTCTTTTAAACCCCATCTATAAAATACCTATGAAAGTGAAAAGTATAGAGAATCCCCATGTATTCATCTCCCAGTTTCAACAATTATCAACACAGTCACCTAGTTTTATCCACATTTTTAACATAATCATATAATTATTGCACCAAAAAAAATTATTCTTAATATCACTAAATAGCTAATTAGTAGCCAAATTTTCCCCAATTACCTTATAGATGTTTATTATAGTTCAAATCAGCATCTAAACAAGGTCAGTAACTGCATCTAGTTGATATAACCCTTAAGTCTTTTAAAATCAATCTATGAGTGTCCCCTTTAATTTTTCATTGCAATTTATTGTTTGAAGAAATTGCCATATTATATGTTTAATGTTCATATGCCTTAAAATAGAAAGTCAGGATTTCAAACTAGTAAGATAACTGTTATGATATACTATACTCTTTCAGAAGAGTACTATACTTTTTCAGAAGAGTACTATTTTTGTGAAGAGAACCATTAAAAAATGAATAAGAAGTTATGGCAATAGTAAAGAAAGCTTGTTTAAACGGTATGGATCACTGCTATCTTAAACTCAGTAACCATTATAAGAATGGTATCTACAGAAAAGAAACAACAATCATTTGCAAAAACTTCATTTTTCTATTCTGCCGGGACAGACACACTAATAAGACCCTTGGAGAAAGGTAAAAACAACAACAGAATATTAAGTCCAATCTAAGATTATACTAGACGTCATTTTCATAATAGTTCTTAGTAATACTGTAAAGATTCTGAAAGTTATTTGATTTTTAAATACTAGTTCAATTCTCAATGTCAATGTTATGGCTCATGGTAAAAATGTTCCACTTCAAAAAGACTGAATTATTTGTGTGCAAATGAAGTTAGCTCTAATAATCGTATGCATTCATAGACAGCAAATATATGTGGGGCAAAGTGACGGCATCAACCTCACTAAGTATAAAAGCATTAACCTAAGTTTTACTCCTCAGACACTTGAAATGTACTGTAAGGTATAACAGTGCTTAGTTACGTAAATAAATCTTTGAAAACCTGTAGCCCTTGCTGTGGCCTGTAACACAAAGCCAAGAGCAATACTTTAGTTTTGATCCCCAGGAAGCTATGCCCCAATTGCTGTAGGAGTATAACTATCATATCAGAAAAGAAAAAGCCGGCCCCAGAGCAGCGTGTGAGGCACCACCTACCATAGACCGGGGCTTGCTGATGGCCACCAGACTAGTGAGGAAGTCTTCATCGTGCAGCTGGCTGAAAACGTGGGCGTCATAGGCTACCATAATGGAGATTTCTTCCATCATCTTGCCAGCTGACCTTTCCAGGCAGCAGCTGCTGCTCAACTCCAGACCACGCTGTCCAAGGAAAAATCTTATCGCAGCTCAGTGCCAATGCACACACCCACCTGAGTTGCAGGGGGTGGTGTTAAAAGCCCAGAAGGAATAAAAGGGGGAAAAACAGCAGCTGCTCTCACAGGCTTGTCTAGCAATTCACCCCCAGCAGCAGACCAAGGGAGGTCTCTTATCTACGGAGGAAGTATACTCGGTAAACACCTTCTGCATTCTTGACACAGACGCAGAAAAATTCACTTTTCAGAAATCTTCTTTAAACTTCAAAAAAGAGAAATTAAGGTGTTTCCTAACTGAAAAAATCCTTAAAGAAAAAATTTTTTAAATGGATTTAAAATATGTTCTTGGTAATTAGAACTTTTTAAAAGTTTATCTTCTTTGGTGTTATTTATGTCAAGATTCTTCTTCTTGGAGGAGAAGAGGATTTTCTTCCTGCTTATTTCTTCACATTTATAGAAAATAAATAGATGGTGACCTTTAGTGTTTCAGAATGTCTAGCATTCTTGGTGTAGTTAAAAATTATCTCCTTAAGTATGAAAAAAAAGAGATCCCTTTTCCCCTCTGAGTATTCTGTTAAAAAAAAAAAAGTACCAAAACATAAAAATGAAACAGGGACCGCAATATCAATTAATAATCATACTCCCTTCTACCGCGATAACAACACAAACATTTTAAACAGAATTCTTGATTTGGAGAACTGTTTTCTGTTGTTATTCAGAACGCAGCACAAGGGTCTCATTTCTAAACTGACTGCTTTTCTCCCACAAGAAAGAGTTCTCTTCATCTTTTATGTTTAAGCTCAGAGCTTTCTCTTAATTATCCAAATCAGCAGATAGCCAGAACTGTTGGTGCCTTCGCCACCTGAAGGGTATTTAAGTACAGTTGGCAACTGTTAATGAACCTCAATGTGCCCAGATGAAAATCCAAAAGCTGCCCGTGACTATCATTACAGGGCTGCCTAAATTACCAGGAAGTATAATGTATGCTAATTCCATGGAAAAAGCATTAAGTAAATAAAGGGGGAGGACAAAGCTCCTCCAAATTTTTCCAATATTTATAATTAAGCTATTATCTTCTCTGCTGTTTACAGATTATGACACTGCAGTGCAATGAGAAACATTATTTGCTAGATTTAGAAATCAATTTGGCAATGCTTGTCTACAATCAAATACAAACACTGGTTGCAATTTTTTGTCCTAATTACTGATAGCAGTGTTATGTTGTGTAAGTTTATTTGCTTTTCAGAAAACAAAACTTAGAATGAAATTTGTAATATCTATTTCTCCAGTTTTCCTGAAGTATCTTCACCTAGATTAGCATGATCACTTCAGTAGTACGTGTTCCATGTAAATGTGATTAGGAGAGCATTGCAACTGCTATAGCACTCAAGATTAAATACACACCAGTGAAAGGGGTGTGGGGAGCAACCTATTGCTAGGAAACAGAAGCAAGTCTAATAGGCTTATTTAAACAGAAAATGCAATACTTTACATAAATCCCCACGATTAAAACAACTTCCAACTGCGTTTGACGCTAGTTGGAACCGGTAAAGCATTTTTACTTCCTATTTTTTCCGACAGTGCAGCTTTGTCTTTTAAGCATTATTTTCGTTAAAAATCTTTCCAGCACATTTATCTTAACGCTGACTAACCAGGTAAAAATTAAATGATAGTGAGGAGACAAGGTGTTCTAAGGCATCCCGGCAGCTCATACCTTTTGAATTCCTTTTTATCTTTTCAGAAGCACATTAAAAAATTCTGCAAACCTCTTCGTGCATCAGAAGATTTCCCATTATCTTGCAGACCATTTTCCAGATGGGAAAGCAATCAATCCCTTTTGCTCTCCTACTTTTCTTTGCTACAGTGACTCAGTGCTTCCACACTGGTATCTGAATAAGGTGCACTGACAAAGACACCTGTTGTCGAAGGTAAAGAGACTACTTCCCACAATGCCCTACTCCCTGCTGGCAACTGCCCAGGGGCAAACAAGAATTATAACCTCACCTAAGCAGTTGTCAATGTGCCCTGGAGAGCGCATTAGTGTAACAGTAGGTGATCCTGTTTAAGAAGAGCACTCATAATCCAAGGAAAAAAAGGGCCAGGAAAACAATATCAAATAGTCTAGGTGTGGTGTATTAAGCGTAAGACATTGAAGGAATCAGGGCTATAAGAGTGCAAAACATTTTTAAAAACATAATCAAAGGTTTTGTAAAGGTAGTTTTTAAATTACATAAACAAACAGAAACTAACAACTACAAATAATTCAGTCCTTTTAGAATTCCACAAGGTTTTTAGGTAAATAATTAGGCATTTTTCAAAAGGTAAAAAGATTTTTTTAATTATCCACAGGACTAGATTAAGAGCATTTCATTCCTAAATCCAAGAGGTCCTCCATCACAGCCACAGTGCATACATTTTCTAGAGCAAGGACTTTCTAAGTTTGATTTGCATCCTTTATTGTTCCTCCATACTTCACTTTCAGAGTATGCAAAGGAAAATTCAAATGATTCCTTTCTTATGCAATGAAATGTATATGTGGTCCCCACAAAAAGCATACCTTCTGAAAACTGATGATCTATTTTAAAAACTGTCTTTGTACTGGATTTTCCCTTTCCTAAAAACATTTCTGCAGTCTCAGAAATACCAGCTACAATCCCCTCCCAAACTTCAGTGGTCTTCATATAGTCATGTTTACACACAGTCCCAAGCTCCCTGGCAAGACACTGTTGTTACTCTTTTGCCTTTTCCCGGGAGAACTTTGGCCCAGTGATCTCCCCTGTTGTTTCTGCAGTCATCTGCTTCACACCAAGGGACTCCACTAAAAATGGAGGGGGTGGGGGGAGGGGGTTACCTGAGATTCAGGGTGCAGTGCCCACAACACCACTTGCTGCTAAAATTTACCTGGAGAGGATTGTATATCAAAGGGGCAGCAGACAACACTGGCATCCGTGCTAACCAATATATGGTCCCCAGTTCAAGCAGGACTAGCTCGCTGTCTGTCCCAGGGCAAGTCATTTAACCTCCCTTGGTTTCAGTTTCCCCGTGGTCATGCAAATGAGAGGCATGGAAGAGATCAGAGGTTTTCACCCAGCTCAGAAAGAGTCAAGAGCAATGTGCCCAATTTCCCTCCACTAAATAGGCTTCTTAGGCAATTTGAAGGTGGAAATACCTTTTCAGTCTCTATCAGAATAAAATCAAAGGGTAACACTATTCCAAGATGTTAAAAGAAACTCCCCAGAGATGCTATAATATGTCTCAACAAATGCAATCTACTTTGTACCCTCATTTGGATTTTCTAATAGTACTCTTTTCCCTATAAAAGAGGACTCAATTGCAGTTGTTACACTTTTTATTAGTTAATCTTTACAGTCTTTCTATTCAGAGGCCAAACCAGCTATGAAATAATTCTCAAAAGCCTCTGGATCTCATCAAGTTAAAATTTTAACGAAGGAAATCTCTAGTGGTTTTGAAGTGCTGTTTTAAGATTTTCACATGGAAAGAGTTTACTCAGGTAGCTGATTTTGTTCCAACCATCATTTTTCTAGGATTATTTTTAACAGAACCATACCTGGGTCATACTGGATGAGTATGAGTCTGATAAACCACCTCTGGCCTTCAGAGAAAACCTATTTATCCTCAAGTGTCAGATTTGGAAACAACCAGAACAAGAAAAACTTGAATAAGATGTGCATATTTTTCTATATGTAGTCTCCCCAAATGCAGCAAAGCAAAGCAGTTTCAAAGCAGTATTTTATTATCCACCAGTCAAAGCAGCAAATACATTAAAAAACAACAATGCAAATTAAAAAATTATCTCACCTCGCAAGAGTGGCTGTAAAGGACTTTTTCCCATGTCTCAGGTTCTATTTGTTGAACATTCACATCAAAACAACCATAAAATCAGGATGAGAAGGAAAAGAAGACAAAGCTGCCACGACAGAAATATGGTCTAGAGGGCAGAAAAGTCTCCTGCGTCCCCCACAGGGACAGGTGGAGCCCTGTAGAGACTGCTCATTCTTCCCGAGTGGCCCTAACTGAGGCAGGACAGTAAGAAGCCAGGAGAATTCCTTGGCAAGTGGAATGGGGAAACTGAGACATATGGCTGATTCAAACTGGCCTATTCCAGCACCCTGACTCACCTGCCTCCTTTTCTCTTACACTACCATTCCCTTAAGCATTAAGCCCTCAGGACAATGAAGTTGTGATCAGCATCAAGTAATTTTAGGGGTCTGTTAACTACAGAGACAGAGATTTGGTCAATAGAGATAACATATATGCCTCAGTTGTGTTTCAGCTCAGGCCCAGAAAAGCAGCAAAACCAGATGAAGCTATGCCATGTCTGGCTTCAGGACCAGATGCAATGACCAATGACTCCCTACCCTAGCACCAATTAAGCAGTAGAGACCATGATCCTGAACCCATATGCTCATTTTGATGAGTCAGCATATTAAAGGGCACATCTGGAAACCAGATGAATATTCCATTGAGATCCTCCCCTGAGATAACCCCTAAAATTCCTGCCTTTTAGAAAACAGATTAAAAACCCTTAAGACTAAGGACCCAGTGTCCTCGCTCTCTCTCTGGAGCAGCTGTCGCCAACCTTCCCGAGTGGCCCTTGTCTAACTGAGGCAGGACAGTAAGAAGCCAGGAGAATTCCGTGGCAAGTGGAATGGGGAAACCGAGACATATGGCTGGTTGGTGACCGCTGCTCTGGAGCACACCCCAACGCCCCTGTCTTCTTTCTTCAGGTGTGTATCTTTGCTTTCTTTCTCCTAAGCTCTAAGGGAATACAAGAAACTCACAACCAGGGGAGCAATGGACAGCAGCTACACATCCTGGGCTACCCCCTGAACCTGCTTGCAATGGCCCTTCTTTGCCTCCCTAGCTTGTTTCCTGAGTCAACACAGCCCAACTGGCTTACTTCTTCTGCCTCTGTGACTTTCTTTCTAAAAGGCCAAGTCAGCTCTCTGAGCAGCCCACTTGAATCTTTTCTTTGAGTATACTTTTGTTTTGCATACTAAATAATCTTCTTGTGCTAGAGTTCTTTGCTCTGAATTCTTTCTTTGCTGAACTCAAGATCCGAGAGCCAACATCATCACACATTACCATCTTTACACATCTTCACACATCTTCCTATTTCAATATAAACATTCATGAAGTATAAATAACAGTATTAAGGGATCATAACAAAATGTTCATGGTATCAACATAGAGATAAAGAACAATAAGAAAAACAAAATTCTACAAGTACTTTGTTAATCACAGAAAACCAATTATTTCAAGTAAGTTTCTATTTACACTTAGAAGTGCACATTATAAAACCCAAAAATAAAATAAAATGAGAATAAGAAACCATAGAAGTATCAATAGAAGAAAGCTTTTCAGAATATTTTGAATTTCAGAATAGTCCAGTAACACACACTGAGTTTGTACAAAGGGGGAAAAAAGGCGACAGTAAAAGATAAGTGAAATCTTAGTTCTCTTTAAAATCATGCAAAGGTAAGTAAAGAAAACCATTATTCTTATGTCAAATTCCAGCCATTCAGCTCATTATCTTTTCTATCTTTCCTAGCAATTGCTAGGCAAATTCAAAACCTCAGAAAAAAAACACCAGATTCTTAAAAAAAAAAAATCCCTGAGGTTAAACTAAGAAAAAACAGTGGAACATAAATACTTAACAGTTATATTAGGTATCTTACTTCCTCATTTGCATGTCACTACAAAGAATGAGGGTGAGGTAGATTCCAGACCCTGAAAGAGTAACTGCAACTCTTCCACAGTTCAACTTTTACCTCATTTGTAACTCTAAATCCATAGTCAACTGTTAAAAACAAGACAACTGGGCCCAAAATGGAGGCGCTTATACTAAGCCCCACCCCCATGTCACCAAACAGAGACTTCATTAAAATTTCATCCCTTCCAGAAATGGAAATTAAACTAGTCAATCAGGAATCACCTGATCAGCACTAGTTAGGTCATCTGCCTGACAGATCTCTAAAAAAGTAAAGTGACTTTGGTAATAACCAATCTGCTTTTTTGCCTAGTATATCCTCCTTGTCCTGCTCCCTTCTGCTTATAAAAGTCCTTCATTCTGTACAGCTCCTCGAAGCTCCTTTCTAGCTGCCAGATTGGATGCTGCCCGATTCATGAATCCTTCAATAAAGCCATTAAAATCTTTAAAATTCACTTAGTTGAACTTTGTTTTTAAACACAACACATCCACTTAAACTTTACCTAATTAAACATAAGGGTTTCAAGGGCTGCTACATACCAATAATCAATTTGAACCATGCTTTGATCGTAAAACGACCAGAATGTGCCAGAAGACACGACAAAGTAATTTTGCTTCATCATGACACACCATCACACACTTCAAAACCAGTTAAAGACACGTTAAAAGATCTTGCCTGGGAAGTATTAACCCACCCGCTATATTCACCAGACCTTGCTCCTTCAGATTACCACTTGTTCTGATCAATGGCACACGCACTTTCTGAGCAGCACTTCAAAACGTACGAAGAAGTGGAAAATTGGATCTCTGAATGGTTTGCCTCAAAACAAGTAAAGTTCTATTGGGATGGTATCCACAAATTACTTGAAAGATGGGGGAAATGTGTAGCTAGCGATGGACATTACTTTGAATAAAGCACTTTCGATGTTTCTCTTGAAATTATCGTGTTTTCTTTGATTACAAAATCCGCCATTATTAACCGGAACACCTAGTAATATTTTGTTTAATATAGTAACATAATGACTAATATATACTAAAAATTCTTTTATAATGACAATAATCTTTAGTAAGCATTCACTGCCCTAGACATAAAATCTCATTTAATCATCACAAGTCAATGAGCTAGGTGCTATAATTATCCATTTTATGCACGTGGTAACTAAAGTGTGGAGGAGCTTAGTGATTTGACTCAATTCTTACAGCTAGAAATGGAACTGATAGAATTAAAAAACAGGTATGTCTGGCTCCAAAGCACATACCCCCAACCACTGATGGATGAGAAAGGAAGTAAGCAAACATATACTGAGATAAGCATGTGCCAGACACCACAGCTTCTGAAATACTGGTTTCTCCTCCACATACACACAGCTCACACAATACAATACACCAGGTCTGCCAAGGAATGCAATAAGCAGTGATGGGAGGACTGTAACAGAATGAAGACTCTAAAGACAGAAAAGTCTTCATGGAAAAGATGGATTGGGTTTAAACAGGCAAAATGAAATAATTTTTCTTTAAATTGCCAGTTTTTGCAGATGACATGATTCTTTTTTTTAAAAAAATATATACCTTTATTGATTTCAGAAAGGAAGGGAGAGGGAGAGAGAGATAGAAACATCAATGATGAGAGATTATCATTGATCAGCTGCCTCTTGCACACCCCCCACCGGGGGTTGGACCCGCAACCTGGGCATGTGCCCTTGGCTGAAATCAAATCTGGGACCCTTCAGTCCGCAGGCTGGCACTCTATCCACTGAGCCAACCCAGCTAGGGCTGAAATAATTTTTTATAGGGAAAACTAACTTAGCCTGGCCAAAGAGGTGAACTGATGTTGGGTATAGTAAGGAGGTAAGGCTTCAAAGGAAGATTTGAATCAACCTGTGGTAGGTTTCAAATATCAGGTCAGCAAATTTGGAATATACTGTCTGTAGGCCAAGGGCAGTCATTAAAGTCTACAAGGTCTAGCCAACATCTATGTCAGTAGAGGAAGGACACATGGTATAACAGTCAACACAGGGGCTCCAAGATTCAGAATAACCTGGTTTGGTACCTGACTCTGCCACATACCAGCTGTGTGACATGAGCACATTACTTAAGCTGCCTCACCCTTGGTTTTCTCATCCATAAAATGAGAAAATAAAAGCATTTTTGATATTATAAGGAACAATAAGATAATGCATATCAAAGCCCTCAGTAAGCTGCCTGGTTCTAGAAAGTGTTTGATTAATGTTAGCTGCTGTTATTATCAATATTAATGAAAATGATGTCTGCAGGGGCAGGATCATCTGCCAAACACTGAAGGGAAGATAGAGTGGCTGCCTTTAGAAATGAGATGGGATGTTCTCCGTGTGCAGGAACACAGGCCTCCATTCCCTATTGCCTGTTCAAACCATAAACATCCAGGGGGTGGAATAAAATGTATCACAACTCCAAACCTCTACCAGTGTTCTCTGAGCAATGAAATCTTCCTAGGTCTGGTTTAATTTGGGAGCAATTTGGTAATTTACATGAGGCCTTCTGTCAAAAATAATTGAGGCAGGTTAGAGGAGGTAAAAGGGTGACAATGTGGGTGTATGGTGGCGGTGAGGGGATCTCCTTTAGTTTAGCTGCCCTCTCCAGTTTCCTGACTACAATGCAAACAGTTTCATCAATGACCTCTTATTAAATTGAGCCACTGTGACAAGAACAGGGAACAAAGAGAGCATTTGTTGTACAACGATATTCATCTGTTGTAACCTGATCAACAAAACACGGTTACTCTGGGCTATCATATGAAATACATAGTCCTTCTTTATAATTGTATTATAATAAAATTTTCCACTTTTCATTTGTATCTTTGAATCAAAAGAACTATCCCACGCAATGGTTAACAATAGCAGCTTATCTGGAAGCTTAGACCTGACCAGTAAAACTAATCCGCTGCCGTTCAAAGATAGCTGAGTTTAATTAGGGGTGAAAGGGAAGGAGGACAGAAATAACACATATTTCACATCTATTGTGCTGAGTGGAGCTTTAACTACATATATATTTTGGTTTTGACAATACTATGAAGCTGGTCTTATCATCCCCATTTTACAAACCAGAAAACCAATGCCCTAAGAGTTTCAGTAACTTAAGGTCAGAGCCATGATTAAAACTGAAATGTGTGATTACAGAGGTTCTGGGTTTTTCCCCACCTACAACCGGTTCATTATAAGATGAATGAGAGAAGAGAGTAAATTGAATTTGGAAATCCTGAAATAAAAGCTTTTAAATTTTTAAAGCTGAACTCTGTATTTCTCTTATTATATTACTTTAATATTATATCCTCGTATATTGAAAATATGAACTAAAAACTCATACTGCATCTAACAGTATTATTAACAAGGCATTTGCAACAAAGAAAAAGAAAAGACTGAAGGTGAACTGCTGACAAGTGCAATACACATATTAACAGTCTGCTACAACAGAAAGTATCTTGTGGACTGAGGAGGCAGCATTCCTCGAATGATCTGTCAGGGTGGCTTCCATGATGTTTAAAAACTGACTTTTTGTTTGCTTTAAGAGCAATAGTAAATTGCTTAATTGGCTAATAGTCAAATAATAAAAAGGTTTTAATTTTTTTAACAGTGGTCCTAGTAGCAGTGGTGGCAATGGCCAGAGCATTCTAGTTTCATTCATTTCAATGCAAGTTTATTTTTTATGTTCAGTTTAAAATATCATCCCGCAAAGTGGTCATTTCAGGTTTAACAATGGTCATATAGTTTCGTCACAGAGAGTAACTCTCGAATATCATGAAGATCAGAAAAATAGCTAAAATCCTTATGCTTTAATTACTCTTCAAATTAAGCATGAACTTTTTAAAAAATATTTTTTAAATATATTTTTATTGGTTTCAGAGAGGAAGGGAGATGGAGAGAGAGATAGAAACATCAATGGTGAGAGAGAATCATTGATCGGCTGCCTCCTACATGCCCCCTACTGGGGATCGAGCCTACAACCCAGGCATGTGTCCTTGACCGGAATCTAAACCGGGGCCCTTCAGTCCCCAGGCTGACGCTCTATCCACTGAGACAAACCAACTAGGGCAAGCATGAACTTAAGAGATAATATTACTGCCTAATGGGTTTAGTTTCAGTCGCAAATTCTAATATGATGACCATCTTTAGCCTTAAGGGCATACATATTCTGCAATACATTTTTCTTATTAAAAATGTCCATTTGGGATCTAAGAAAACCTTCAAATGTTTAGGTGAAAAAAGGCCTGCTTACCAGTTAACCAAAGATACATAAAGAATGAAAGGTAGCTCTGGCCAGTGTGGCTCAGTTGTTTGAGTGATAGCCCATGCACCAAGAGGTTGCTGGTTCTATTCCCAGTCAGGTCACATGCCTGGGTTGCAGGCTCCATCCCCAGTAAGGAGTGTGCAGGGAGCAGCAAATTGATCTCATTGATGTTTCTCTCTCTCTCTCCCTTCTTCTCTCTAAAAATCAATAAAAACATATTTTTTTTAAAAAGAATGAAAAGCAAAACAAGCAGCTATCTTCAATTTCTAAAATTGCTACCTATTCATTCTTTATTGTCTTGTCTTAATGTTCCTGTATTATAATCTTCAATATAGTTAAATATAAATTTTAAATGTTCAAAACTGCTATACAACTATTGTTTTACATTCAAGTTAGCATGAATTTGTGGAGAATTGTAAGCATGCAATGTAATAAGAGATTATGATTTGCAAAACTAAAATGACCAACATTTACCTATTATTAAAATGGAAGTATAGGAACTTATTCTCTACACTTAGGCTGGTCTAATAATTAAACTGACATAAAACAGGTTAAAAGGAGAAAAACAAACTTAATTATGTACGTACAGGGGCCCCATAGATATGGGATTGAAGGGCAAGTTGGGCAGTTGATGCTTATATGCCATCCTGAGTGAAGAAATGGGGTAACAGACCAGGGAGAAGGGTAATTCACAGGATGGTAAGAAGAGCAGATGGTTTGGTAATTAGATGTTTGTCCTATCATACACATAGATCATTCAGACAAAATGTAATCTCTGGTGATAGCTGTCTTTCTGGGGCAGGCCCCTTCTCTAGATTCCTTTAGGTAGTTAAAGAAGTATTTCTTGAATCTGCTGGATCTTAATTGCTTTCAGCTCAACTTGTTCACATACCAAAGCGGTATATTTTGGGGAGGTTTGTTTGAACCCTTTCAGTGGTAAGACAAAAAGTTGAGAGTAGGGTAATGTTTATATATATTAGCAAATATGTGTAAATAATTATATAGTAAAACTGAATAAAGATACATATTAAATATTAATAAAAATTTGTGGATAATTTTAATGAATTACAATTTCTTTTGCTTCTCCTAATGGCCAAGTAGTTCTTTGATACTTCATTACTTACCCCAGGATAGAAGCATATGAAGAAAATAGGTCTGAAATTAGGTAATAATGAAGCTTTGAAAGTCATAGCAGGAAGACTGAAACCTCTGACAAGCGAGCACGCCAGGACTAAGTGACAGCACATGGCAGCGGGGCAGCACCACTTCCCACCCCAAAGCCCTTAGCTCAGATACTCCTCTCATATACTTCTGGGTCAATAACCAAAAAATTTATGTATCAACCATTTCCATTTAATCTCCAAGTATTTTCCTCTCCTAAAACTTTAATCTATTTCCTCTAAAGAAAATAGCTTTGTGGCATTAAAAACACAATATTGTAGAATTCTGTATTCATGAAATAGAAAACATTTCTTTACCCAGCTTATGTCATTGATAGGGTATTCTGTTGGAAACAAATAACTAAAGCAAATGATGAATATAGAGCAATGTTAGTACAAAGATGATGGGAGAAAAGAGACATTCGCATTAAATATACTGTGTTTTTTGTTTTGTTTTTGTTACAAACAACACATATATGAATATTATTAATGCATAAATTAGAATAAATTCAAAGTGAAACAACTCCACCCTTGTCCCCCAATCACCACACTGTTGTCCATGAGTTCTCTCTTTTTTTCTTTTAATGGTCAATAAAGAAACATATAAATTTAAAATAAGTCCGTCAAGCCTTTACTGGATATGGGCTTATTAGTTATTTTGGTGGTTGCTAAGCAACGTTCTCTTCTGTAGGCCTAAAGCACATGAAATTAGAAGGTTTTCAGAAAAAGATAAATTGAATGTAAAATTAGGGAATGGCATTTGAAAAGCAAAAAGGGGAAAGCATTAACTTGCTAATCAGGCTGTCAGAGAGGTTACAGTGGTTAAACATTTTGTTTTACACCAGCACCAAATGGGGTGGTCTTTTCATACACTAATATTGTAATAGTGATCATTATATTTGTCTCTACACTCAATAGCCTAACTATTTTGAATATTGCAAATTAAATCAGATCAGAATACTCCAATGACTGCTCCTAACACTGATCTCTATGGAGCTCTTTCTCTAATAGCTATTTTCCTCAAATCCCAAGTTTCAGGGTATGTCACAACCCTGGTTTGTATTTAATTTTTTTTTACTTAATGTAACATGGAATTAGTAAAGCCACAGCTTTATGATGCTGCTTAAACTACTATATCCCTGAAAAGTTTGTTCTTTGATACAACATTGTGGAATAATTCTTTTTACAGGCATTACTTATATCAACTCAATGAGTAAAAAGGAGTGCTATTTAATCTATTAGGTATAATTATGGAAACTCTTTTAAAAAGGTAAATAACTAAAAAGAAAATTACTGTAGAATTTCAACTGTTGTGGGGAAGAAAAGATAGGAAGTGGAATACAGTTCTATCATTGAGGATTCAGGGAAAATTCCCCACCCAACCCTGTATTTCTCCTCTTCCTCATTTTTAATATCATGTTGCTAGTTGTGCAAATGGTGTAGGGTTGCAAGTGCCAACCCCTTATTCACAGTCAGTTCCTCCCTGAGTTTTCTTAAAGTCCACAATGAGCAAAGCTTAATGCAGAGGTGAGTGAGGGTCAGCTTTAATAAACGGTCGATGAAAAGAACCTAGAAGTGCGAGGAATATCTTATCTTCACGAAGGAGAAGAAAATTCATGTGTCTGGTCTGTAACCATTCCTTGTGTTGGTTCTGCAACCAAAACACTGTGAGCTTCTTATTTTATTTTAAAACAATAGCACTAGACTTAATGATTGGTTCAATTTTTGACAGAGCAGTCATTGACTGCACTTTGAAGCATTATGTGAGAATTATTATCTATGAAAGAATCACTCAATCTTTAAACCTGCTCATGTCAGACACATAACACATAACTAAAAGTAGGAACTTCTAGTGCTTTCTCTGTTTGTTTTCCCATAATAATAACAGTGCCTCAGACCAAACTCAAGAATCCATTGTGGAAATCTAATTGTCTGAAGAGGGGTAAAACGCTAAGAACAAGCAAGCAGTTTGTAATGATATGCATGGTTAAGATGTGAGTTTTAACGGTTTTCCTTTTGTTTTCAAGACCTACCAGAATTAAACATGAGTAGACACTCATGTTTACACTCCAAATTCTAGAACTCTTATATTGAGTCACAGAGTGACAAATACAAAAGTTTCTCAACTTGGCACCAAAACTTTTGGGAAGAGTAATTGTATTGTTGTAGGGAGCTGTCCTATGTACCTTGAGACGTTTTGTACTATCACTGGCCTCTGCACACTAGATACCAGTAGTACCCATCCCCCGTGGTTGTGACAACCCCCAAATTTCTAGACCTTGCCAAATGTACCCTGGGGACAAAACTGCCCTGAGTTGCGAACCATGGATATATAGCAAATTAAAGTTATGGGGAAGTGTTTTTTTAAAATCTAGAATTGACTTGGAACCATTAGATTTTAAAAAATAATTTCTAGGTTTTCAGACCCTGTTGATGCTGCCTCAGACCCTATGAAAATTATCAATAAATGAGTCACTGATTAATATCTGTGAACTTATTTTTACTTTGACATGATCTTTGCTTCATAGATTACAACCAGAACATTTAAATATTCTTTTCATATTTTAGCTTTATTGATGTGTAACTGATAAAAATCGCATATATTTAAGGGCCCTAATGAAAGCAAGAGCCTGTCTAACCTTTGGCCTCTGTATAGGACACAGTCACCCCATCTTCCACAGAGCACAGGAAACTCCCAGCTCTAAGTCGGGTGGAAACAAGCTTTCACCAGCACCTTTTAGTCTGGAGACGGTGCAGGCTTGAATGGGGCCAATCGGAGAGGTCCACGGTTCAGACTTGCTATAGACTCCCAAAATAGAAAAGGATTGTCTCTACTACTAAACATATGACCTAAACTCAATGGTAATTTGACAGCCCACACTTAATGAAAAATCAGGCTTTCCTCAACATGTGATTTTAGGTAATTTATTCCCTTTATTAAGAATATCAGACCTCCAAGGGGGTTGGGATAGGAGAGAAGCAGAGAACACTGAAAAATCATTTTGTTAAAAAGCATTTACACTGAGTATTACAGTCAGAATTCTTAATAGGCAAGAAGTTTTATTTCAAATTCACTGGTGGAATCTATAAATATATCACTCATTTCCTGGTTGCTTAGGCCATTAAGGGTCTAATCTATTTCCTAAGCTGAAACTAGCTAATGGAAAAATATTTAGAATAGTAATCATCTAGAGAGATGGGCACTTGGCAGCTATTCACCCAAAACATATTCTTGGTCATAATTCCCTTCTGTAATTTACATGGTTTCTACAGGAATAATCTACTTTTTTACAATGAAAGGCCTTTGCTAATAAAACATGGTAAGGTTCCCCTTTCTCTATCCCTAATGTTTATGAAAAACTGAATTTACTTCCTACCTTCCCTCAAGAGGAGTCATAAGGTCCAGCATGACAAATAGACTGATAAATAAATAATCAGAAAACAATGTAAGAGTATGTCTAACTGGCTAATCCATTGGCCAAAGATTTAGATGGGGTTGTTCTGGTTTCAACATGCCCTACTAGAGATATGCACATATTCTGACATATTTTCTATCTCTCCCAAGTGTTTACCATGAGAAATCCTGTGACATCTATTATTGGATATCTAAAGGGAGAAAAGATATTTCTCAGTGTTGATTTGATGACTATTTTAATACACAGTGTGTAAATTTAATTATATGTGATTGTTAAACTAGGCAAGGAAGGGAGAGGTGATCAAGGTCTTCATCAACTCAATTTGCAAGGAGGGTGCTATTAGCAGGTGAGAATAAATAGCTGCAGGAGTAAAATCTTTGAAATGAATTAATGGTCCAAACAGAAGGAAAGGGAGAGTTATCTTACATAGAGAATAGGAAGCAAATAATCCTTCAACCCTTCTCATGCCTCAAGCATACCAAATCCCCTCACTCCCTATACAAACCTCCTAACATCCTAATCTACACAAATTGTCTCGTCACATATGACAGCAAATGTATACAGAAGAAAGATGAGAAAAGAAAGGAATGAGAACGAAATTAGGTCCTGGGTATCATCTTGAAAGAAAATTAACATCTTTTAACATGATGCTGGCTGCTGAATAGAAAAATCACAAAATATTGGTGATTTAAAATAACAGCTTATTTTTGTTCATGGGAAGTTCGGCTGGCAAGAGGGTGGGGTTGGGGGTTTCATTCAGAACTCTCACTGATGGAGATTCTATCATCTTCAACATGTGGTTTCCAAGTCAGTTTGGATGCCAATATCCAAATGGCACAAGAAGTAGAGCACATGAAAGCAATATGGGAACTTAAAAAAAACCACACACACACACACACACACACGCACGCACGCACGCACGCACACACACACACACACACAGCCAGACTAAAGGAAGAAATGCACATCACTTTTACTCTCATTCCCCTGCCAGACTGTCATATGACTACACCTGACTGCAGAGGAGCCTGGGAAATGTAGTGTAGCTGTATTAACAAGAAGAAAGGAAAATAGGTTTGGTGAATCATTAGCCAATCTCTGCAGTGTCTTTCCCAGAATATTATACCTTATCTGCAAATACACTCAAATCTTATTTCTCAAGGATGTAAATTTAAGTGGAATATTTATTCCAATAAAATTCTACTAAACATATTCCCCTCCCAATAAAAATTACTATAAAATGGATATAGCCTGCAAAAGATAATTTTTCATTACACACTGGCTTATTCAAAGATGAGCTTAACTACATAAAAATATGTTTATATCTCTTTAATTTTATTATCTTTACTTCTACCTTTAAAAGTGGCTCTCTATTTTTACGTTTTCTCAATCTATTATTTCTCATGGAAGTCAGATAATCTCTTGAAAACCCTTCAAAAGATTTGCATTGTACTTAGGATAAAATAAAAAATCTTAAACAAGGCCTGTGAGCTTCTGCAAGAATCTGGTCTCTGGCTTCTTCTCCAAACTCATTCAGCAGCACTAATTTTGCTCACTCTGTCAGTTCCCTGAAAAGTTCAACGGCCTTTCTGCCTAGGGGCCTTCCCACATAGCATTTCCTCGGTCCAGAGGGTTTTTATATTTCTCTTTTTACCATGGGAGAATGGAACTGACATATATACTCCCATTCACTCAAGCACCATGGCCAAAGCAAGCAATGAACCACTTTGGAGAGGATGAGCTTTCCCCAGTTCACCTCGTGACAGAGAAGCCCACTGGAGGCCCTGGCTATGTCTTTGTGTCCTGCATGAGGCCTGGTAAAACCCAAGATCTAGGCCATCAGGAACTGGCAAATACCCAAATAACAAACATAGTTTTAGAATTCACTTATACTTCAAGATTCAGCCTTTCACAGGATTTGTGGCTTCTAAATTTTTTCCTTACTTTCCCACTAACTCAGCCATACATTTAAAACTATTTTTAAATTATTTTATTAAAATAATTATTAAATTATTAAAATTTTAGAGGTTCTGTACCGAGGGTTTAGACTGACATCTAGTCTACTCTTTTGCCAGAAACAAGAGATCTCCTGCAGCATACTTTACCCGCCTCTTCAGCAGGCTAGCTCCTGTGAATCGTGGGCACCACCTCCACCCTCTTCCCCAATCTAAATGAGCTCCGTACTACTTTGTCTCTTGCAACACACTTCTCTTTGCCTTTGTAACCCTGATCACAACTTTGGATTATACGTTATTTCTGTGTTATCTGTCTCTTCCATTATCCTGTAAGCTCCAGGAGGACAGAAATCTTGTCTGTTGTGATTATTACTAAATAAAGTACCTGGCACAGTGCTAGGACACAGTAGCTGTACAAGAAATCTTAACAACTCATTAAGGGAAAGAATGACTAGATGAAATTTAATATAACCATAAGGAATCAGTAGTTTTAAATCCTGTAAGTGACCAATAGATATTGGCAATATTAAACAACATTTAAATATTGACTGCCTTTAAAAACTAGGCAGTATAGTATAAGGTTAATACAAAAAAAAAATAGTGAGTAGAGGAGAGGTAGACTCTGAAACTGACTGCCTGGATTCAAACTTCAGCTCCATGACTTATCAACCAAGGGGCCTTTGGAAGAAACTTAAACATGCTGTACCTGCTTTCTGATCTGTAAAATCGGGTTACTACAAGTACTTCATGATGGTGAGGTGGCAATTCAATGATAACCATCCAGGCATCCAAGGAAGTAGGGTATCATTGTGGTTGTGGTTGTTATCATTGGAAAGACAATGTTAATCAATGGTGCCATCAAACAAAAATGGCAACTTGCATAGAATCAGAAGGGAAAATATGTAGGAACAGCAAGCTGTGGAAGACGGTGTGGGTTATAGATGTGCCAGCAAGAGGCAGCAGCACACAGACACACCTGGGGAAGGCAGGGAGGAGCTGGCTCAAGGGTGTCCACTGCCAGCCTATAGACATGACAGACTTAGTGGTCAGGGGAGGAGGGGCTGCTGGAGAGAGCCTGGATGGGCCTACCTTCCTCTTCCGCAAATTCTCAGAGCATGTTGCTCACTCGATCCATCACTCTCTGAGGGAAGGACATCTTTGGATCTGATTTCAGGCTCAGTTCATTGAAACTAGTTGGGAGCATCTGCCAAGCAGCATGATTAAGTTGTGTGCCTTCTGACAGCAGCAAGTTTCTCCAGGCATTAAAGGCAGTTCGTCTAGTACAGCAGTTTTCCTGACAAATGCAGTACTCTATTCATGGACCCTATTTTTCAAAAGACAAAACACTAGATCTTTCCCATTTCCTTTGTTCCTTTTAACTAGCATTTGTCTCCAAATATTGAGAATATATTACACAACCTTCTCTCATGTGCTCATTCCCCACCCCCAGATCCTGGGTCCATCTACAATGAAGTCAATAGAGTTGGGATTTTGTGATACTACACTGAAGACAGGTCTAATTATTTTATAATGAATAATGTTTCACCCTCTTTTAGTAGATGTAAATCTAGTTATTTTTCAGTCACTCTGAGACCACATGCCCAGGGCCCTCATGAAAAATTTACATTAAGGTAAGTTTAACTATATCACCTATTATTAAGATGCTAAAGTTACATCTGCAGGGATAAAATGACTAAAGCTGAACGGCGAGATGAACTAGGTGAGGAGTGGTAAGACGAGGCTGCTTTGCCAGGCAGACAACTCCAGTGAAAGTGTGCGGAGGAAACTAGAGAAGATAAAAACCGAAGCCAGAGAGACTGGTGGCCTGAGGCGGCTTTAACAGTCCCATCCAGCAATGTTAGGGGCCTGAAACCATGACTTGTAAGGCTCTGAGAGATTCTACTATGTCAGGCAATTCTCTTGAGACTTTCCCTTATAGGGGTAATGTCTGTGATTTGACTTCTTAAACAATGGCCATCCTAAAGTTCGGTGAAATATTTTAGAATAAAAGGTTTCATGTAAATAAATGAAGTCCTTATGTTCCATATAGTATTCAAATTATGTTATTGCTTAAGATATTTTTTCTATTATCATAAAATATAGATATTCTTTTATCAATGGGCATCCTAATAAGATATAACTTATTTACTTGCACACCTCACTTCCTCTTTCAGGAAAGGAGGGGAGTTAGGGAGGTCGTGGCTTATATAAGATGTGATACAATATAAAGGCAGGACTATAAAGAAGTTAACGCAATATGACCATTTGAGAACAGGGTACATAAGGTAAATTAGAGCTTTTAATAAGCGAATATACATGCCAGAGAAAATTCCCTGACAACCAAGCAGGCTGATGGAAGTGGAGGGCAAAGTCATGAAGAAGAATACGGTCTTTTTATATAATCTCAGAGTTTAGGAAACAATGGGAGAAATTAGGCGGGCAGACAGACACAGGGCACTGTCATGTGCTAGCAGATCTTGCAGATACAGCTCTGGGTTGCCTAGTAAGATTATTTTCAGAAGAATCTGTTGACTATGATGAGAAAGGTATTGTCATGGGCAGAACTGTATGCCCCTCAAATTCGTATGTTGTAGCCCTAATTTCAAGGTCCTCAGAATATAACTATCTCGAGACAGGGCCTTTAAAGAGATAATTAAGTTAAAATGGAGTCAATAGGGTGGATCCTGATCCAATATGGCCAGTGTCCCATTAGGATAGTGGCACACAAAGGGGAGGCAGTGAGGACACAGTGAGAAGGTGGCCACCTGCAAGACAAGGAGAGAAGCCTCAGAAGAAACCAAATCCGTAGACAGTGATCTTGGACCTTTAGTCCACAAGGTTGTGAGAAAATAAATGTCTGCTGTTTAAGCTACACAGTCTGTGGTATTTTATGACAGCCTAGCAGACTATCACAGACATGAAATTGGGGGACAGACATGAGACCCAGGAAAAAAAGTACTGTCTGTTTAGGAACCAACGTAGTGAGAAGCTTCAGCATATAATAAGAGCTGTACAGCGATGCTAAGGGTGAGAGATAACAGAGAGTGATGTAGTCCCTGAAAAAGAAGGAAACACTGCATAGAAAACACTGATAAATATGCCGAATCTGTGCCAAAGTCAGGAATGTAAGCATCCCCTAGCCTAAACCATGTAACAAAACACTGAGTTTTACCACCTCTTCATGAGATTTGTACTCCAAGATTCCTAATAATAATAATAATAATAATAGCAACTACAAGAAGTATTTGAAAGATACTATGTGAACTACATATTATAGTGATTTGGATAGAAAGTAGTACAGGCAGGGAAAAGGCAAAATTCTAGACATTCTAAGTGAAAGAAATAGCTCTCTCCCACAGGTGGCAGCAATAGGAAGCCCCCAAGCCAGATGAATTGACAATGGGAAAAGATTGCCCATTTAATCATAACTTTCAACTACAGCGAGGAATATAATTTTCCACTCAGCAGTTTGTTTGCCTATATGTGGAGCTTCGGAAAATGGGACAAACAGCAGTTGGAGACGTGAATTACACGAAAAAATTTTCACTATCTTTTTCAGGTTGAAATTCTCATTTATATGTGTTTCCATCATTTCAAAAGAAAATAATTTTTCTCAGGGTGGAAGAGAGGAGGAGAGCAAAAGGCATAATAATAAAATAAGTAGGTTCTCCAGAGTATTAATGAGACTCAGTTAGTGGACAGCTATATGCTAAACAGGTCCAGAAGTTGGAGAAACAGGAATATGGAAAACTAAGTATAATGGAATTATACTCTACAGTGCTCCTGGAGTAGAGGGTCTATGGAAGTGTTTGGAATACTAACTCCCCAGAATCCGACGGCCCAGCCTTCCTAACCTAACCAATTCTAAACACTGAAGACATCTACATTTACTTTTATCACTACCTAAAAAATTAAATTATTTCCACCAAGTGGCAACAAGGGCAGAGAGAAACATCTCTATTTTCTTGTCCAAATAGAACCCCAAACACAATTTGTTAAACACATTTTAACTCTAATCTTTAATATGAATTCAAGTAGTAAAAAAAGAAAATTGAAGAACTGTGGATTTCATAAATAGTTGAGGGGAAATATTTATTACCATTGTCTCCAAACAGTGAAGATGAGTTCGAATTTTATTCTCCAACACAGATACACATGAATCATAACAACTGGATAAAAGGTAATTGGCAAAACACTGCAGAAAGGTCTGTGAAATATGAACACTCCCATTTAAGGGCACAATCATTAGTCTTACTAAGACCTTAGAAAACTGCTGAGCATGAAACTGTTGCATGGGAAATACTTAAAGTTTGAAGGGAGAGAAATTACCAGTTAGAACAACAGTCCTGAAGTGTTATTTTGCTGTTAATTCTATGTGGAAAGCTCTGACACGGTACCAATTGTGGGATGCATATACGGGCATAATGCTTTATTCCTATTATTTATTCTTTATTTTTCTAATAAAAGAGACTCCCATAAAAAATCAACTTTTATGCCTATTTATCTTACTTTTCTTTGGGGTAAAAAAATGTAATGATTTATAAGGATTAGTTCATGAGACAATAGCCAGGGCCACCCATCATTTTAAAATGTCTACACGGCTTTCTCAATAAACTGAAAGAAAATAACAGGCAGGAGTGGGTGTAATGGTAGAATAAAATCGCAGAAGTAAATAAAGGAGACCAATGCATTCCAGCTGACTCGGAACAGCTAGAGAAGCTGAGCTTTCTGATTGTGGAGGGGACCTGGGTCTGGGCATCTGGCGCTCTGGCCTGTTTTCTCCACGTGTTAGTAATGGTTTCAGAGCTTGTCCAGCATGTGACATGTTCCCCGCTCATCCCACAATGCATGACTTATGAGAGGCGAAATCAAACTGTATGAATGCCCGTTTTGGGGAAAAACAAAACCAGTGTCCCAAATCTGAGGTGCACTGAAGATCATGAATGTAAAAAAAAAAGTCTCCAAAGAAAAAAGAAGCAAATGTTTTGATATAGAAACAACCCCATTATCAATTTGTTTATTATCATGTCTCTGTAGCCTATAACATAATAAACATTTCCCCAGCAGATTATGGCACTTTAAACCAAATATTCCCAAATGTGGTTGTAAATGTAGAGCCTTTACAGGAACAGAACATGATTAAAAATGACCCTCTTCATGGTGCACAGAACGGCACACATTTTAGTTACAAGGAGTCCACAAAAGCTTTGTGTGGCCTCACTGCTAATTCTAAGTAAGCCTCCATTTGGGAGATTACATTCTTGTTTACACACAGCAACAACAACCAGAAATAAATAGCAAGCAGCATGAAGAAATTAGAGGAAAATTGCTTTTAATACAAATGTTCTTTATAGTGTTGCTCTAGTGTGAAAGTTACTTCCAACTAGTCAAGTTCAAATTCATGGATGCAAATATGTAGGTCTTAGAGGAAAAAATAGTAACTTTCAGATAAACAAATTTACCATCTCACATTAAAAACATGATTTGTGAGAGGCAATATCAAATTGTATTAATCCACTGTGGGGGATGGCACTGCTGTCCAGCACAGTATCTAGGAAACTGAGCTGGAAGCAGAGCTTAGAAATTTCGGAGGCAAATAGCTACCATGGTAACATTTTGTCACTGATGGCTACCTCTCCAGCACAAGGTAGAAGACATTTCTGGTGTGCAGAAGGAAGATGCCTGGGCAGGACTTTGTTTTAGCCACTAGGGGCCCTTCTCATTTCCCTGGCTCTCTTGCCTCTGCCATCTTTGTTTTTTCCGTCTCCAATGCATGTCAATGCATTAACCTCAGTTAACACTCCGGTGTGGGGTGAATTTCCCGCCACAATATAAGATGGCGCGGGCAATTATTTAGGTTTCCCGCGCAAAATCAGGGATTTTTATGATACCTATTACCCCAATGGGTATGAAACGGTTCGCATACGCAGGTAGGTATCTTTGTGAACGGCAAACAAACAAATATTTGGTAATACGCAGTTACAATCGGCCCGAGTTTACACGTTTCCCGCACTCCACCGCAAATCTATATGAACCGAGTTAAGACGGCTCCCGCGGAGTACGCGCAATTCACGCGAGCCGACTTAACTCGTTTCCCCCACTCCAAGTGTTAACAACAGAAAACCTTAAGCACAGGTCAGTATTATCTTCCAGTGTCACTAAATTGTCTTTAAAATGTAAGAATTTTGGAGAAAGATGCTCTTTTTCTTAGGTAAACACCATCAGGGATCTAATGTCCTCCGTCACCATTCTCCCTATTTATGGGTTCCAATATTCTTTGTACTTCTTCCCCACCTTCTTTCCTTGTGGTCTCTCAGTCCCCACCTGTCTTTACTTGCTTTTCTACAGTCAGGCTCAATGATCCATCATGTCAACCACTCTCTGGCTACTAGCCTCATCTCCTTGACCCTGTGGTGTGCTGGGTAATGAACAACCAGTTCCTGACCCAGTTCCTCAGAAGTGACTGTTAATATTCAAAAACTGTGTGAGCCAGTTAAGTCATTGGTGCCTTGAAATTGGCCACTGTAGGAGAATTCATATATGGAAATTGGCAAACGCTACCAACCAGGGATTTCCCTTTTGCTCATCCCTCTCATTCCCCCAAGATGTGGTTTATTAGGGCACCATTGCCCTGTCCCCACTGCCCTTCCTTTGCCTCAGCTCTGAGTAAAAATAACTGTCCGCTTCTCTCATGCATACATGTGGGCTGCTGAGTATTTCTAGAGAAACTCACAAGCATTGCAGATTTTTGCCACTATGAATTCATTATTTCCAACAATTCTTTTATGTTTTCCAGTTAGTTCTTCCATTCTCTACCATGTCTGTCTAAAAGCTTTTCCATGTTCTTTAAACTTTTGACTCTATATTCCTTTCATTCTAGAATCTGCTTAGTTGAACTAACAGAAACCTTCAAATGGGATATTTCAACTTTGTCTTTACCAAACTGCACATTCCCTTTATCCCCATCTATTCCTTGCTCAGTCCCTCCTGCTGTAATGGAAGAAAGGCCTATTCTTTTGAGTCTAATCCTGTACCTCCTCAGAAGCCTGTCTCTGTTATCTTCCACTTTTTTAATCGAATCTTCAACTTTTCTTTTTCTATGGGCCTTTCCTTCCTATTTGAAGATGGAGTGCTCTGGTCCTTAGATATCAGCCCTCATCATTCTCTAAGCGAGAATTGGCCTACTCCTAGTTTCTTAAACATCCCTCCCGTCCTCTCACCTCACAGGGTTTACATATACTGTTCCTTCCGTCGGGAATGCTTTGTAATCTCAGTTTAGGAAGTGTTCCCTAAGTCACTGAGTCAAAGACAGGTCCCTTTGCTCTTTGCTCTCATGTATTCTTATATCTCTTTTGAGCATTTATCTCACTTTGTAATTGTACATTTATTAAGGTGATTATCTAATTGCCATTTTCTGCACAACAGTATAAACTCCATGAGTTCAGAGAGCATATCTGCTTTTGTTCAATCTTGTATTCCCTGGGTTTAGCACAGTGCCTGGCATATATTAAGTGCTCAATGAAGAAATTGATTCATTGAGCTTTTTTTAAGTTTTAAAGACTCATCCTTCTTATCCTCCAAAAATCCATCTCAAGCTCATGTGTACTTATCTTGCCTCTTGTACTCTATTTTGCTGGCTGTCTCTACCATCCCCCATGTTCTTCCCATAAGAACCTTCTTAGAAGAGTTGTTCCATTCTCCTTTTTCCATTTACTCACCCTCCACATAGTCCTTGAATCACTGGCTTTTATAATTCATCATCCACTGAAACCGTTCTCAATAAGGCCATTAAGGACATCTTTATCATTAACTATTGCACAATGACCACTTTCCACTCCTCGGTACCTTATATGACCTCTAAGCACTTTCCAATATCTTCCTAAGTGAAAGCAGATACAATTCCCGTTAGTGTTCACAGTTCACACTCTTCTGGGTTTCTTCCTGCCTTCTCACTCTTACTGGCTTCTACTCTTCAGCTCTTCTTTTATGTGTTAATGCACCTACCCCCAACCCTTCTCTGGGTTCCTCTATGAGAATTCATCCATGGTTTCAATACTGATGACATATAAATGTCTACTTTTAGCTCAGGTCTCACTTCAATATCCACCTGCCTACATGATATTTCTAAGCACTTGGATATGAATTTGTGGAAAGACACCACAAACTTAACAAGTCTAACACAACTTATCTTTCATCCTTGTAATTTGTTCTCCTTTGTTTATTCCCTTTTGCGGTGTGATTACTATACCAAGTTGACTAAGAATCCTGAATGTCATCAATGTCTGTTGATTTTCTCTGTGGAATATCTCTGGAATCTGCCTACATTTCTCCAGCCCATAACAAATGCTCTGGTCATTTTTCACCTGGATTACTGTAATTGTCCCTGAATTGGTCTGTCACCAATACAGAATCTTATCACTTTCAATCCATTCTCCACAAAGCAGCCAGAATGTCCTTACTCAAACAAAAATCTGATTACTTCTGTCTCCTACTTAAAACCTCTCAAGGCTTCCCACTGCCCCAAGATAAAATCCAAATTGCTTACCATGGCCTACCTGGCTCTGCCCAACTGTCTGGTTGCTGCTTACTTCTCTAGTCTTCTATTTACTCCCCTCATTCCCTATTCTCCAGTCATGACCTCTAGCTTACTTAGATCTTGGACCGCTCCATCTGTTCTTACCTCTGGGCCTCTGCATATTCTTTGCAGGGAATATCCTACCCCTTGCCTCTTCACACAATGTAAGTCCTGCCAATCCTTGAGGTTTCACCTTAACTCTTACTTCCTCTGAGAAGTCCCCTTGCACACAACAGGCACTCAATAAATTACCTTTCTTTCCTAATTCCTGTGTTTTAGTTTAATGTCAGATTTTATAGTTTTGATTTTACTTAAGCTATTTTATTAATAAAACACAAACAAAATAGGCTGATTTATATTTTTAGATATTCTTTTATAAAGACCTACCAACAGAATATTTTGAGTGACGTGATGAATCTTGCTACTAAAGAAGCCCATCATAAACATGGCATTTGCAAAATTATTCTAAATAAAAAACAACTTAAAAAAGACTTGCTTCCCAGTCTTACATGTCCATAGACCTAAGGTGTATGCAGATATTTTATTCTTCTAATTCCACTTTTTATTTTTATCAGAATAATGCCAGCTAAATGAATTCCATTATAATTAAAAGATTCAAATTTTTAATATTTTATCATTTACATACATAGCACTTACTTGAACCATAAGAAGGCATAAAATATTGAATTAAATTATATACAATGTCTAATACCTGATGGTTTTTTACCAAGAAGAAAAATTTAATCAACTCAACCTACTATAATATAAATAATATTGAATAAAATATATAGAAAAAACAATCAGATCAAGAATAATTATAAAGATCAATAAAGAAATTTAAAAAATAAATAAAATAAAAATCAATGGAAAAATATCCTCCGGTAAGGATTTTAAAAATAAATAAATAAAGTAAAAGTTTTTTTTTTAAAAGAAAAAGTAATTATAAAGGTTATGTGTATATGTACTTGAATATATATATATATGTATATATATATATCCCATTTATGGACTCTTATGCTCTATAGAAATATAATTTGCTTATTAATAAATTTCAGTTTGTCCTACAATAGAGGCTGATTTTTTTTAGTCACTAAGTTCCCTTTAAGAATCCAATGAAAGCTATATATTGTCTTGCCAGAGGAAAAAATGTTCATATGCTTATATAAAGAAATACAAATTTGTACTGATTCAGAGTTCATGAAGCCAAGATCCAAGTTTAAGAAGCTAAGCAACTGCAAAAGTTTGTTTGTTTGTTTTTTGTGCTTCCTCCTATTAGGAAGTTGTCCAACCTCCTTTATTGAACTTGTCTCTTTTCTCTCATATTTTATGTCTTTTTGTTCTATGTTCTGGATAATTTTTTTAACTTTGTTTTGCAAACCTTCTGTTGGGTTTCTTTTACAAATTTTTTGGATATTTTGTTGTTGTTGTTGTTAATCCTCACCCGAGGACATTTTTCCATTGCTCTTTTTTAGAGAGAGTAGATGAGAGGAAAAGACAGAAACATCAATGTGAGAGAAATGTATCAATTGGTTGCCTTCTGCATACACCCCAGCCACGGCCCGGGCTGGAGAGGAGCCGGCAACCACGGTACGTGCCCTTGACTGGAATCGAACCTGGGACCCTTTGGTCTGAAGCCAATGTTCTATCCACTGAGCCAAACCGGCTAGGGCCAGAGTTTTTAACTATAGGGTAATAATTGAATAATGATATTAAACAAAAGCTGACTCCCTGGTAAAGGGCAGGATATTCATATATTAAGTATTAAGTAACCAAATGACTTTTTCAAAAAGGCTGATGGGTCAACATATTTCTGATTTTAGCCTAGCTGAAACCATAGGAGCTGAGGAAGATAGAATAATTTGAAATCATGTTAGTTAAATTAGAAAAATAAACACCAAAAGATATTCCTGATATTTATCTAATCCACCCTGGTTCAATAATACATCCTGTTGGTACACTCAGAAATAAGCCACATACAGAACTAATTAGTTGATTTTTATCTGCAACTGTTACATATATTTTAAAACTAGTCCATTCACTGAAATCACTGATCACCTAGATCCTTAAAGTTAGAGGAAGTGATTAATTTTGTTGGGAAATTTAATGAGAACACTAAGAAAATATAACTGTATACAAATACTAACTTTGAAAAGAATTAGAATACAGAAAAGAATTTGTATTACTTTGACAAGATGTTATCTTTAATCTTATACAGGCTGTAGATAAGAAATTGTGTGTTCAACATTTTTGCCTGTCCCATGCCTGCCGTCACCTGTGTCTGTGAACGCTTTGTCTAACACGTTTCCTAAAATTTCCAGTAGCCAGCATGCACTGCTACAATGAGGGCCTGGTGACCCACATCCTTAGCACACTCCCATTTCCATTATTCAGTGTGGACACTCCTCACCTTCCACACACTCTCACAGGCTGCATGGGATCGGAATGGGGCAGGGGGAGGAGGTGCAAACAGTGGGATAGGCCTTAGATTTTTTTCCAAAACTGCAAGTCATTGTGAAACTGACTTAGTAGGTTGTGACTAGCTTTTTGTTTTGGAAATTTTTCTTGGAGAGAGGGGAGAAGTTTAAAATGAAATAGAATACAACACAGTGAAAGAGAAAACATCGGAGTACATCATATATTGTAAAGGTAAGCCTCTCTTCAGGTATATGTGTGTGTATATATGTATGTAATGGATAAGTCATGGTGATAAGAGTTAATAATATTGTATCGCATATTTGAAAGTAGCTAGGATAGTGGATCTTGAAAGATTTTACCACAAGAAAAGAAATGGTAATTATGTATGGTGACAGATTTTAACTGGACTTATTGTGATCATCATTCTACAATATATAAAAATATTGAATCATTATGTTGTACACATGAAACTAATGTTTTGTCAATTATACCTTAATTTTTTTTAAATGGTGTCAAAGAAAATCACTCTCCTTAGATAATGCAAAACAAAACAAAACAAAATAATATTATTACTTTAAAAATAGATAATTTATATCTATCCATTCATGGGCAAATAAACCACTCTGGTTGTACCTAACCCTTTCATTCCAAGAATGGTCCATTCAGATCACATTTTGGACTTGTTTTCTAACACTCTGTGTTTCTGCGTCTCTCAGATCTCATGTTTCTGGCTTAACAATAGCTAGTTACCTCCATCTTCTGAGGAACTTCATACAACACAGTGGGTAAGTCTTTTCCTGTGAGTTTCATATTTTTGGATGGATTTTCACTCCCAATGATTTTCCAATGCTATGAGATTTCCCTTGAAAACATTTAACTTTCCACCTTACTTGTACCTCTTAACTCTCTACTCTTTTATTCTTAGAAATGGATGTTTTATTTTAATAGATTCCTACAGCATTGCCCCAGTTTCTAATACTTTTCTCTGACAGCTCTGGAATAATCAGCTGGCTGAAGAATACACATCAAACTTACCACCCACAAAAATCAATCAAAGCCACTATGTCCACTGGAATGCAAAGCATATGTATATATATATATATATATATAATCATTTACTTTAAGTATTGATTTGTACATTTTAACATTTAGAATTTACTTTAAGTTAAAATTCAGTAAAAAAGTGTTATAGTGGGTTTGGTGCTCAAGTGCAATCCATGTCAAACTACATTTTAAGTAATGAGTTTACCAAGTCGATGGCAACTCTATCTTCTAATTGCTCAGTCCAAAATCAGTGGAATCCTCTTGACTCTTCTCCTCCTCTGACACCCATGTTTAATATATCATGAATAATTGGTTCTCTTTAAAAATATACCCAGGTTCCAACCACCTCCATCTCTACCCTGTCTCCATCCCCACTGTAATCACCCTTGTTCAAGCTACCATAATTTCTCAGCAGTATCACGGCAAAACTCGGTCTGAGCTTCCTATTTCTATTCCTACCTTCCTATAGTCTATTCTCAACACAGTGGACATTGTGATCCTCTAAAACCTCAGACAAAGCATATCACTCTGCCACTCAAACCTCTGCCAGAGCTTCCCACTTCACTCAAAGTAAAGCCTACGTCCTCACAATGGTCAACATTTCCTGGCTCCCTTGGAGCTCTCTAACTTCCTCTCCTACCACTCTCATTTTCATTCACTTCACTCCAGCTACACTGGCCTTTTTGCTGTTCCTCACACCCACCAGGCATGAGCTAACCTCAGGGCCTTTGAACTAACTACTGGAATGGTCCTTCCCTAGACATCTCCATGACTAACCCACCTCCTTCACCTTCTCAGTGAGGTCTACTCTAACTAAAACAACAGTAATTTTCTCCTTCTTCCCTGATCCCACCTTGCTTATTTCCCCCTACTTTTTATTTCTTCATAGCTATTTAGCAGTTTCTAACATATTAAATATATTCTTTATTTATTATGTTGTTCACTCTCTATTTCCTTATGTAAGAATTTTAGGTCCATAAGACCTGGGATCTTTGCCTGTTTGTTCAGAAAAGAAATGTATATTAATATCATGGTTAGGTAAGAAAATTCCCTAGTACAGTCCCAAGGTACAAGAGTTAAAATCAGTAAATTGGTGCCAAATTAAAAAACAAAGTGATCTCTCACCTTGATACTAAAACTTTCTAGATAGATTTCTATTTCAAATTATTTTAAATAATGTGTTTCGTTTTGTCAGACATATGATAAGGATCAATCTATCCAAGTATTTGGCAAGTGTGGGATGCGAATGGACAGATGAAGACTCGAAGCTTTCCAAGTCCCTTAGAGAAAGGAAAGCACTGCCTAAGCAGGCTTTTCTTGCTTTGTCCTAAATAATCTTAAAACAGATGGTAAAAGCTAAATACTAGGTCTTCTGCCATGGAAACCACTATCACAGCAGCCCATTCTAGAGTCTTACCTATAAAATAAATGTTTGTCTCCCTGTTGTTACCATCTGAACCTGCCAATTTTCACTCTAAATCCTACTAGAAGGTATGCTACTATATACTTATCAGCCTGACAAAAAGGTCTGGGAGAGACTAGTTCACACACATATCACTTTAAACATAGTCAAAATCCAGCAACATACACCAGGACTGGGTTTACATAATTTTCCATGCTATTATGCATTCAAGTTCCACCTTTATGACATGTAAATTTGTGTATCTTACCTTGATATTACAAGCCTGCTCCATCAATCTTCTTGCATTTTCCTCTGCCCTGTATCTCTTTGGAAGCTGAACTCTGAAGAACTTTAAAGCCCCTTCAAAATCAGCCTGCAGAAGATCTTCCTTTGAGGTCTGCAAAATAATCACCCAGATCATCATGACATTTTAGCCTGCATTCATGACACACATGTTGAAAAAAGAATTTCTATTTTCTGGAATGCACTTTTTATAGCTAATATCTAGGTTAGTTCTAAAACATTTTAGAAAGTGATTTCTAACCTCTTGATTCAAAGTTGAAATAAGTCACCACAAATCCTAGAAGCAATATAAGAATTAATTAACAGGCTAACATATTTAATTTATATTGCCTGAAGATTTCAATGGTGGATGTGGCAATGCTAACCAAGTTACAGCTGTGAGAGAAAAATAAATGCCAGGAAAAAAAATTGAAACCTGGGACTAATCTGTGACTTTACAGGCATTTTACGGATATTACTATAAAGCTTGCTGAAGACACAGACAATGCAATCGGAGCCCATCCAAGTTATATAATAAACACCTAATTGGAGGATGGCTTTTCAGCAGCTCATGATGGAAATAAGAAATTGATCAAATACCTTAAAGAATGCTATGGTTACCAGAGGGAAGGGGGGTAGGAGGGTACTAAAGTGTAAAGGGGACCAAATATATGGTGGTGAAAGATTATTGACTTCAGGTAGTGGGCACACAATTCAACAGATCATGTGTCATAGAAATGTACATTTGAAAACAATAATAATCTCATTAACCAATGTCATCCCAACACATTTAACTTAAAAAATGAAATTAAAAAAAGAATGCTATGAAAAGTAAATGAAGTAAGCCACTTAACTACTGAACTTCTTATGAAAACTACTGTTTGCAAAATTTACTGCCTTAAAAAATAACAACCACTTAGAAATAAGTACATATATGCATAGAAAAAAGACTAAAAGAAAATGAAGTAAAATTTTTCTCTGGATAGCATCATGCTTGGGTATTTTTTTTAAAATATATTTTGTTGTATTTTCTGCAGGAAAAATTTTGTAATAAGAAAGACACTAAGTATTTTAATAAACAATTATAAGTGATTTATGGAAAACACCTGATACAAATTATAGATTCAGGCAGGCTCAGTAACATAGAAGTAAGCCAAAAAGAAATTAGATGTTTTAAGAGTCAGTACTTAATTATGCAAGACTTCAGTAATAAAATGAGAAAAAAAAACACAAATAAAAACACGGAGGCTAGAAATCATAGAACTAAGCACTAGTTCAAAATATTACTTTATTTAAATTCAGAAGTACAATAAATTAACGATTAAGACTGCACTGAAAGAGTATAAGGAAGTCAGAGAAATTCCTGCTTGTAATAGGGTCTGAGTTGCTGTCCTCACCTCTGTGGTCCAGGCCATTGTTATTTCTCAGGTGAGCCACCACAGTAACTTCCTAACTGGCCTCCCTGTTTCTACTCTTGCTCCCGACAACCTACTCTCCTTATAGCAGCCCCATGATACCCCTTCAGGTCATGTCACTCTTCCATTTAAAGCCCTCCAAGGGTTCCTAGTGTGCTCAGAATAAAAACCCAAATTTTTAGCATTTCCCACAGAACCCTTCATAATCCGCCCCCATTCCCCTCCATCCTCATCTTGAACCACATCCCTCTCAGGCACACTGGCTTTCTTTCTGGGTTCTATACACACCAGGTTCATCCATAACTGAAGGCTACTGCCCTAGCTGTCCTCTCTGCCCAGAACATTCTTCTCCCAGCTCTTCATAACACTCACCTTTTGTTTTCCAAATTTTCTGTCATAAAATGATGATAGGAAATGTGTTTACTAACTATATCTCCCAAGGTAACACTACTTCTTTCATTTGAATAGATTATATAAAAAGATTACCTGGACAGTTAAAAACACTTAAACAATTCCAACTTCTATTTCCTTCCAAGTAGGTAGAAAGAAACAGCCAGAGCTCATAGGTAAGTGGGATGTTAATATATCATCCTTCCCACTCTCCCAGTAAAATGAATTAAGCAAATTGCTAGGCACATGGTAGACACTACATTCATGTATTCCATGGATTCATAAAGGCTCCACTTTAAGCCAACCCAGTATTTTTTAATCAAAATTTATAAAATTCAGATTAGAAAGTGGATTTAGGACTTATTTTGATATAAAATTGATTTTTATATTTGGGCAGCATCAGAAGTCTACATAGCAATCGCTCTATCTGGGACTCTAACTTCTTTTAAGAGTTATAATCTCTTTCCAATGAGCCATCCTTTATCCCCTGCTCTTTAATTCCCTGCTTAGAAGTAATGTTTTTTAAAAAGTCCACAAATTTAAAAAATACCAACTAGCATGTAATTAGACTGCATAAGAAATTTGATCAAAATTAGACCTTGACATGGCTACTGAAGAGACTGCTAAGCATTTGCCTATATTCATCCACCCTCCTTGGCCTGAGAGTTATTTGGATTCACTGTGCACAGTGCCTGGAGTATCATATGGAAAGTACAGCCAACACTGATATTAATATGTCACGATCTGACAATGACTTCCCATGTCATATAACAGCCAAAGGTGGAAACATCTAGAGGGGAAAGATATTGAACATAAGTAGAGTAAAAGTTTTTCCTCTTTCTCCAAATTTCACACACTTACAGGAGTGTGGCTCTGGCTATGTGCCTCTGCTGATACACCATTTTGAGTGTGTTCTTCCCACTGAAAAATTCAATGCAAGAGCTTCATATTTTAAAGTGATTTTTTAAAGGAGGCAGGGTGAGTGGAAAGGAAGAATTCTGACGTTTCAGTGTCAGCTCTCAGTGCTTCTATCCCAAACCTCTAACTGTGCCTGGATGGCAAATCTTTCTTCAAGGGCCTCTGATAAGCATCAAATTCTAGGTTAGATTATCTTAGGGAATTATTTGAAAAAAACATCTAGGCATGATTCTCTCTCTCACCTTTGCTGTTTTCACCACAAATTGGCTTTTTCTTCCTTTAGTTATATAGAGTGTCTAACAAGATTTCTATTCTGTTGAGCAATATTTTTGGAGGTCTGAGACATTTGGAAGCACAGGCTTTAGAAGACGGAACCATTACTTAGCTGGCATCAAAGACACCTATGTCTCTTGTTTTGGTGTTTTAATTTCAACAAAGAAACATTTATTTGGTGAGTCTACCTACAGAATATACGCCTTTTGGTAATATCTATAATAATAAAAGCATAATATGCTAATTAGACCGGATGTCCTTTGGGAGTCCTTTCAGAATACCTTCTGGACAAAGGTGGGGCTGCAGGGAAGCCTGGGTCCCAGGTGCCTGCTTGCGGCCAGAGGGAAGCCTGGGTCCACAGTGCCTGCCGGCAGCCAGAGGGAAGCCAGTGCCTGCAGCGGGGAAAGAAAGGCCTATTCTTGCACGAATTTCATGCACCAGGTCTCTAGTCTACAATAAAGTCCATGCGCCTGATTTGTTAAGGGGGTTGTTCTTGACTAGAATTACCTTTGACGAACAATGATGTGCTTGGTGTCCCAGCAGGTTGAGGTCCCTCTGTGAACCAGGGAGCAATAACTAAGGCTCAAAGTCCAAATCTACAACACTATCTAGGTTAATCTCCTTTTATTTGAACAACTTCATTAAGAAGTTAAGTTGTCTTACACACAAAAAACTATTGGGATCTGTAAAGCAAAATTAGGTATTTGTATATATTTAACTCACACACATTCATGTTTAAAACATGACTAAAGACCTAAACTCCAGTGCCGGCCCTCTTGACTGGTACTAGAAAGATGACAATATTGCATGTGGCAGGATTCCTCATAAGCCCATCCTGGGCAGATCAGCCATTGATCCCATATCATTAGCCAGTCCAATCAGAGGTCTGAACAACTGTACTTCCCCTCAGTACACGTGCTAAAATTTGAGCAGTAACTCATTGGCTAGCTGATCCAAATTCACAGCCATATTGCTAATGAACGGGCATGTGATTTCCCAATATGTAGAGTATCTCATTCTATGAATAATCTTATAAGTGCAACACTGCATAACATCAGAGATTTCCAAATGGCCCCTGGACAACTTGGCATATACTTCTCACATGTAATGTATGTGACACTACGACCTAGACTCTGAATTTTAGAGCCTAAAACAACCCAAGGGATGTACTTCCTCAGACAGGCAACCAGGCTCACTGCACAGTTGCAACATACAGATATGTGTGACCTCCCTAAGACCTGGAGCTGGGAACCTAACTCCCTGTGGATTTTATCATTAATAGTGTGTTTTAAACTAGAGGCCGTTTAAATTAATCTCTAATGAAGATTTGAGTATGAGGGACATTCTTAGTTATCAGTTTATGTTTTCCTTTAAAACACTGAAAATGTAAACGCCAAAAAGAGGCAGCCCCAGATTACAGAGAGTTACCAGTTCAAGCCCTGGTGACACAAAGTTGCGTGGTCTTTAAGAATATGGAACTGTATTCAGCCAAAACGGATTCCTCAGAGATGCAGAGAATTTGTAGAATATATATTTTAGTACTTCTTAGTGTCAAAGCCCCTGAAATACCACACTTTTTATTTCACTTAAAATTTTTATTTCCCTTAAAAAGAAGAAACACCTTTCTAATAGAATCATGAACCTTCAGTTTTCTCCTGTGTTAAGAAAAAATGTGATTCAGGAAAACAAAATCCAAATGAGCACTGATGACCTCACCTGGGCATTAAAACACATATTGAGTTCTTTTTTCTTTCATTTTTAAATGTCAAAGGAATGATATTTCTCAAAAAATACAGCCCTCCTCCCTATAATTGTGTGCGAGTCATTGCATCTATTTTCATCTTGGAATGATAAACAGACTCTCTTCAGGATGAGAAATCCCTTATAGACGTGGTTGCCTAACATGTCTGTTATGATTATGCAGGAGATTATATTTGTATGCAAATAAATATGTGAAGACTGAATTAATAATGGTAAAGGTAAGTATAAACAAAGATGAGCTATACTAGAGGGAAATATGTGAGAGAAAAGAGTTAAATTCAGGCGAGTCAATATTGTACTTCTTAAAAGACTCAAATGTGAGAGAACCATAATGAGGAACAAACAGAATGGTATTAAACTCCATTATATAAAACAGACAAAGCTAAATTAGTCTTGTTCAAATACCAAATAATAGTTTAGGACTGCTGCAGCCCAATTACATTATAGAACAGTTGCTAGGTGTAGTTCTCAAGCCACTAAAAAGAAACCTTGCGCCAGTGATTGTGGGTATTAATTTTAACCCTTGGTAGGAAGTGAGGAGAGGTGATTTTTCTCTTGTTCAGGAAATAAAAAAACAAGCAAGCCAGACTTCCCCGATCCACTCACAGACTCAACAGTTTTAAGCTCTTTCATAGATACACAGTTTGACCATTCCGGGAGAGAAATGTACAATTTCCCACTCAAAGATTTTTATGGGGTAAAATTCCCTAATCCCCCCCACCCACCCTCAAAAAAATCAAATTGGCAATCAGATGGGGAGGTTAGAAAGCAAACCACACACAGTCTAGATAAGTAGCAATAACGTCTGTTCTACAATTTAACCCTATGGAGACATAGGCAGAGGATGCCTACACCAAGCTCTTGAGTATTCTGCTTTACTGCTGAGCCGAGCCAGCCAGAAAACCATTATTTTGGCTGCCACAGAGATAATGCCACTACTGTGCCCTGGGCTCTGGAAAAGAACTGTCTCCTCTAGCCAATTAAGGAGTGGACCAGGCTGGGTAGAGCCCCTGGCCACAGCCACTCGGCACTTCCTTCTCGGTTGAGTGAGAAAGGAGGAGGAAAAAAGACTGCAAGCTCCTCCAGGACACAAGGAATCCTCACGGAGGGTGGTAGATTCCCCCCAAATGAAGTTCAATGAAAAACAGTCTCACCGCCAGGAGCCGAGGCACAAACAGGCGATGCCCCATCCCCAGAAGTTCCAGCACGCGACACGCATACTCATTCACCAGCTTGGTCCTCTCGTCGTGCATGTCCTGGGACTTTTTGACAGGAGGTGTGAGCTTAGCAGCTGGGGCTGGACAGGGCACCCCTTGTTCCATGAGCAGTAAGTAGGTATCCAGAATGAGCAAGCTGGAGCTCTCATCCACAATTTTAGGAGGTGTAGTGGGAGGGGAGCCTGGCTTTGGTCTCCCCAACAGCAAGCACAATCCAGTCCGTTCTGGGAATTGTCAGCTAATGTCTCCACAAGAAAAACATTTTGGCTAAATTAGCCACGGTGCAAGAGCCCCGAAGAAAACCAGAAAATGAAATCAACTACTGATGTCAATGCAAAACGGCAAAAGCAATGGAATGCAAGAAAATGGCCAAGAATGATGTAGGAGAGTTCAGATACATGTGTCAAAATGTACAAGCTGCTTAGAAGGGTCTAGTGTGTGTGTGTGTGTGTGTGTGTGTGTGTGTGTGTGAGAGAGAGAGAGAGAGAGAGAGAGACTGTGCCTGTGTGTTGTATGTGTGTGTGTGTGTCTGTGTGTGTCTGTGTGTGAGCAGACAGCAGCAGCAGGAGCCAGGAAGCCAGAGCAGTTGTGAAGCTGCAAGGAGAAAAAGGATGAGCTCATTGCAATCCTTGATTCGTGACAAGCAGCGCTGCTGCTGCTGCTGCCGCCGCTGCTGCTGCCGCCGCCTCTCGCTGTGAATCAGTAATGAAGGGGTAGGCAGGCAGGGAGGGAAGAGGAGGTAGGTGAATGAGCATGCAGAGCGCGTCTCGGGGGAGAATGCTGTAATAAGAAGCCAATGGCGATCGTTGGACAGATGCGCTTCCCCTCCCTGTCCACCTTCAATCAGTGTTCGTCTGACAGCTTATGCTGCTGAATCCTAAACCCACAGACAGATGAACTAGCTTCTCCTAATGTGATGGTCACAGAAAAATCAGAGAGCCTGCCAGCTAAGATGCTGACCTTTATTTACTCTTGCTTTCTAATGACAAAAAAAGGTAAAAGTCTGATTTTATACTGTGTGTTCAAAGTGGGAAGCTCCAATCCTTGTTAGATTACTGAAATCTCCACTGAAAAGAGGTTTAGAGCAAAATGATAGAGTGTGGACAGAAGAGCAAGGATCTAGCATCCAAGAAATGACACACCCTCCACTTGACGTGTTTGTGCAATAATAATGACTCTGCATGCTAGGATGTGCAGCAGTATTTCAGCATTATGGGAAGGCTAGCCACATTAGAAGGAATTTTTTTTATAAATACACAATATGATAAAACATAAAAACCTTCAATATAATAATAAGAGTATACATTTAAAGAACTACTGATGTTGAGATTCTCAAAGCAAAAATAACTTTCTTAAGCCATAGACCTTGACACTCAGTTAATAGTCCAAAACACTGTTTTGATAGACTCTGGTCAAATTAATCTTTCCCTAGACATAATATAACTGGGAACTGCTCCTAGTTTAAAAAGTTTACAATCTCAGAATTAAAGTGTTATATTAATTTACTTACTATAAATAATCAGTTGTAGCCAGATGAAGGCAAAAAGGATCACCTTTAGGGACAGTTTCTTAACTTCAGCCCAACAACGAACCAATATGGATTCAGAACGCTGGGGCAGCAGTTCTGTAGCTGGTGTCAGCGGAGCTGTGCATGGCACAAAGTGAGTGGCAGGGCTGAGAGCAGAGCAACTTCCTCTTGAGCCTTACTTCCTACTCTAACAAATACGAGTTCTAGATCTCTTCAGGTAGCAAAACAGAAACATATTTATCAGTATATCTCTGTAATCTTGGTTAGAAAAGTAGATTAATCATGGAATTGGGTTAAAGGAAAACATTGCCTTCCTTAACAGAATATTGTTTGGTTTCCTTTTCTAAACCCTCAGAAAAACAAAAGTTTGTTTCGTTAAACATTTAAAATATTAATTAACAAAATATTTTAAATAAGATATCTATATGTGGCAGTCAAGCCTTTATTTCTTCCCAAAACAATTTCTTTAAAAACCATACAAAGTGAATATTTTAGTGTAAAATGATCAAAAGCATGAGAATATTATATACATAGCCATGATAGCAGAATCCTAAGTAATGTGATGTTGTTAGACCCTAGAAAACATGTCTATCCTACTAATGTAAGAAAGGACTGAGACAGCAGAAAGTGAAGTGCTCATGATCATAAAACTTGTCTGAGGCAGAGCCAGGAAGCCAAGATCCCAGAGCCCAGCTACACAGAGAGGAACCCGGTGTCCCCTGCACTGTAACCTGCTATATTTCAATGAATGGAGCCATTTTTTAAAAAACTATCTTATTAGGAAGACTGTGCTTCATCACTTCACTCCACATGGGATTGGTCTAGAGCCTGTGCCTGCCATCTGGTAAGAAAGAGTCAAAGGGTCATAGATTTGAGTAGGGAGGGGGCTCCCAAAAGCCTGCCTGGAGGACAGTCACTGCTAAACACACACTGTGTAATGGAGCACAGGTGCCTTCTCAGTGCTTAACTGAGAAGCACCTCTTCTTCAATCAAACGGCCACAGAGGCCACATCCTTGGCAGCTCAGCCAACTGTCTACAGAAGAGCAGCTTCTCCAAGCCATGTCTGAGGTGCAGGCTGCACAATGGAATGCTATCCCACTTCATCCGACCCTTTCCCTGGGCGGTGTGCGCAGGGCTCCTCTTTGTTTCCAAGCTTACGCAGAAAGCATGCATAAATGTTAGAGCGCCTATTCTTTCATTTTCATTGATCAGGTTAAAATTACAACAGATAGATTCTAAACTATTCCTTGATCTTCTCAAGCTAAATCAGCATTTTACTTTTTATTTTTATGTGTGTGTATTGTCATTGCTGTTAAAAATAATGAGGTGCTGTGTTCATCTTGATAAGTTGTGAATTGCCTCTACTTTGTTCCTCTGGTCCGTCTCCAGTTCTCTGTGAAATGTGCTATCTCTGGCATCTCCGTGTCACATGGAATGCTAGATGAAGTTTAACAGCTGCTTCTGTGAAAAATAATATTTTCAGTGGAGTTATATGGGTCAGCCCATGAATTAGTGAGTGAATTTGTCTCCACAAAATGAATATGTCAAGATGGGGACACTGTCTTTTTGTGAACAGACAAGTCCATGTTCTGAAATAAGATGGTAAGACATTTGCCCAGCCCATGTGGTTCAATGGCTGAGCCTCAAAGTATGACCCAGGAGGTCAGGATTCAATTCCCAGTCAGGGCACATGCCTGGGTTGCTGGCTCGATACCCAGTGTGGGGCGTGTAGGAGGCAGTTGATCAATGATTCTCTCTCATCATTGATGTTTCTATCTCTCTCTCCGTCTTCCTCTCTAAAATCAATAAAAAAATATATATTTTAAAAAAGATGGTAAGACACTGTACAGCCATACTATTTCCTCCTCTGTGGAATGTGGATTGTAAAAAGGCAAGTGTAGAAGCATGGAGACCAGTCAGGGTGTTATTTCAGTAGGATAAGCAGGAAATGATGGTAGCTTAGACCAAGGTGGTGACAGGAAAGATGGAAAAAGAGAGCAAATTCAAGATACTTTTGTAAATAGGGCTTACAGGAGGTGTAGATAAATTGAATTTGGAAGGCTGAGGGAAGTGAGAAACCAAGGATCGTGGAGAGATGGTGCAAACTGGTTTTGAAAAACGAGCAAATCATTTATTTTGGCGATAATTTTACTATAATACATAATAATAATGAAATATGATCATGCATGGAAGCGGATGGCGTAATGTCTGACACACCAAAGGAACACATGAGGGTTTAGCATAGTTCGTGGGCCTTATAAACACTGAATAAATGATAACTATTATTATTAATACTTTTAGTCACTTAAATATTTAGCAAGAATCTGCGATGCATAAGTTGCTTTGTTAAGCCCTGCTTGGAAAACATGAATATGCGCTAGGTAAAGGAGCCACCAGGCAGGGAAGACTGTATGCACGTGTCCGCGTGTTCCTGTCGGCCTGCAGGACAGCCCGCGGCAATACCGAGGTACGTAAGTGCTGAACTCGTAAGGGAGGTGCAGAGGGAGCTGATCCCCACCAGTGAATGTAGAGGAAGAATCACCCGCACTCTCACATTTTTGCTACTTCTGAAATTCTTCTGAATCCATTTGAAAACTGAGTATTTATCTCTTTCCAATTAGAAAATATCAGGGCAAGGCTCACAGGGAGAGGAGAGAGAGCTTTATTAACAAGTTGGTAAAGAAAATATAAATAAAATAATATTCTTGTCTCAGCTTCTTCTACTCATTTATTTAATTTTAATTTAAAATGTTATTATTTTACAGGGCCTTTTTAATATTTCTTTTCTTTAGCAACCGGAAGTCAACTGACGTAACCTCTTAACATTTAAAGATTTAATATTTATTCCTTCAGCTCTCCCGGAGAGACCCCACAAGGTCACAACATAGCAACTTGTGGGTTTGCTGAGGAATGAATTAGTACTCACTTCCATGTGGCAGATAGTGAGTAAGCTTAGCTTGTAATCTTTGTCTTTGTTATATGTTCTGATGGCGAAGTGGATATTTTCTCTCAATTTTATAAATAAAATGAGTTAAAAATAATAGTGATCTTAAAAATTAGGAAATTCAAGAGCACCTTGGAATATATCCTTCATGAATGTCAAGTTGTTTTTCCCCCTCTGACCCTATGTCTATACACATTAAAGAAACAGACCACACTCCAACTAAATTGGTCTACCTGGTTACCTGCAGTAGTGCCGTGACTAATACCAAATGTAATGCTTCTAAAAGGCTACAATTAATCTATGACCATTGGAAAGACTGGCCACAGAAAAAATGCAGAACCCATTTTAGACATGCAAGTAGCTGCGTCATTGTGGTTTTTGCTAAAGAAGAGAGAGGCTTCTATATTTAAAAGCAAAGATATGATAATATTGGTTTTTAAAATGTCCTGCAAGCTTTGGATAATATGTGCTATATAACCATCAACTACTTTAGGAAGAAAAAAAAATTAACACAAAACAACCAGAAACAGCCCTCAGTCCTAGTGGGATATGGAGGAATAAATAAACCCAGGGACAAAGAGCAAAAGGGGAAATATTTGCCTCTCTATGTACACACCACAAGCCCAGAGTTGTGCTTGCTGCTGGGTGGAATACAACACTAGCATGTGATGGGGCCTCTGCTCTCAAAGGTATTAGACTTTATGGAGAAACATGATGCATGATCGGGACAATTAAGGGACAATTGACCATATGTAATAATGTTCCCAGTAGGTACATTTGAGGCCAGATTATGATGAAAATGGAATGCCAGATAGGCAAATACAATGAAGATAGTTCTTTTTTAAAAAATATATTTTATTGATTTTTTACAGAGAGGAAGGGAGAGAGTTAGAAACATTGATGAGAGAGAAACATCGATCAGCTGCCTCCTGCACATCTCCCACTGGGGATGTGCCCGCAACCCAGGTACATGCCCTTGACCGAAATCGAACCCGGGACCTTTCAGTCCGCAGGCCGACGCTCTATCCACTGAGCCAAACCGGTTTCGGCAGAAGATAGTTCTTTAAAAAGATTAATCTGGTAGCAGAGGAGAGGAACAGGGTGTTTAAGAGAGGAAGAGACTGAAGGTAGACAAGTCATAAAACTCTTCAGTAAGTCAAATGTGAGAAAATGAGAGCCTACCAGGGGTGGGCAAACTTTTTGACTCGAGGGCCACAATGGGTTCTTAAACTGGACCAGAGGGCTGGAACAAAAGCATGGATGGAGTGTTTGTGTGAACTAATATAAATTCAAAGTAAACATCATTACATAAAAGGGTACGGTCTTTTTTTTTTTTTAGTTTTATTCATTTCAAACGGGCCCTCGGGCCGTAGTTTGCCCACGGCTGGCCTAGACCATGTGGTTGCCATGGAAACAGAGCTATGGTGAACCTGAGAAGCATCATGAAGGAGAAAACAGTTCTTTGCTCTTTGCTATCTTTGTGCAACTTTCCAAGAACCTGTGGCTTATTATGTCCTCCTTTATATAACTCATTGGTACAAAACTGCCAGAGATAATATCCCTTATCATGTCAGGGAAGGTCACATCGTAGAGGAAACAGAATACCCCCTATATATGAACACCCCTATACATGAACACCCCTATATATGAACAACCCCTATATAAGAACACAGTGGTTCTCTCAGAGTTGCTGACTTGAAGTACAAAGTTTGGTTATAAGATCAACTAGAGGCCCGGTGCACAAAATTTGTGTACTCAGGGGGGGTCCCTCAGCCCAGCCTGTGCCCTCTCGCAGTCAGACATCCTTAGTGCTGACACAGAGGCGGGAGAGTGCTCCCACCGCTGCCACTGCGCTCACCAGCCATGAGCCTGGCTTCTGGTTAAGCAGCACTCCCTCTGTGGGATCAGGCTGAAACCAGCTCTTTGACATTCCCCGAGGGGGTCCTGGATTTCGAGAGGGCACAGGCCAGGTCAAGGGACCCCACCAGTGCACAATCAGGATGAGGGAGAGATGGGGGAAGTTGGCCAGCCAGGGAGGGACCATGGGAGAGCTCCAGGGCGTGTCTAGCCCATCTCGTTCAGTCCTGATCAGCTGGACCCCAGCAGCAAGCTAACCTACCAGTCAGAGCGTCTGCCCTCTGGTGGTCAGTGCATGTCATAGCAAGCAGTTGAGCGCCCTTAGCATATCATTAGCATATTACACTTTGATTGGTTGAACAGTCGACTGGTTGACTGGACACTTAGCATATTAGGCTTTTATTATATAGGATTGGTTTGATTACTTTCTCAGAAAGTCTATTAATAGACTTCAAACCACAATACATTAAGCTGATCTGGTAGCCCTACTTGAATGTCTAGGGAAACCCTGGCTTAAGAGGATGAGAAAGAGAAAGAGAAAGAGAAAAAGTGGAGAGTAGCAATAATCCTTAGTGCACATCGTCCGGTACATCTAACTATCCCCAAGTCCCCCTGACGGCACCTGAGAAATGCTGCTCAGTGGCCCCTCCCTTGCACCCCTGTTGTTGCAGCCTTGGTTAAAGAAGCCTTCATTATTTCTCCTCTGGGCTATTCTCCTAACAGTCTCCATATTCATTATCAGTCTTCACATTTCAGTCTCTCTCTCTATCTCCAAAACTGTCTTCCTAAACACACCAGACCTGACTGTGTAACTGTTTGAAGGTACCCTCTAGCTCACAAGTTCAAAGGTTAGCACACAACCGTAACCATAAGACACACTTCAACAATTTAGACCTCACATACTTTTCTAACTACACTGTCCCCTTGACACCTCCTAGCAGCATTCTCTTGGCGCTTCCCAAACATGCTGTGTTTTGTGATGCCTCTGCTCCTCACATATGCTGTTCTCAAAACCCAAAATATCATTCCTTGTCTTTTTCTTGCTAATCTTTCAAGATGCAAATGTCATTATCTCTTTCAGGCCATCCCTGCCAATATCTCCCTCCTCTGCATCCTGTGCCTGTTCATGACTATGAGGCAACAATTCTACGGCAAATACCTGTATCCTTGTCTGTCTCCTCCAACTCTCTGTGAACCCCTCATATGCACTACAATATACTCATCTTTGCACCTTCACTACCAACAGTTCCTAGTCATTATGGTCACAGATTATTTAAATAAATATTGAGTAAATTAATAAATGACTTATATTCAAATGAAGAAGTGAGTTACACGTAGAATTAAAGTATGGGCTTAATTATTATATGTTTTATTGATTTTTTAGGGAGAGAGGGAGAGGGGTAGAGAGAAACATCAATGAGAGAGAAACATCATCAAGTGGCTGCCTCCTGCACACACACAGACCGCCCCTCCTCCTAGTGGGAATTGAATCCACAACCCAGGCATGTGCTCTGACTGGGAATTGAACCTTGACCTCCTGGCTCATGGGTCAACTCTCAACCACTGAGTCACATCAGCCAGGTGAGGCTTAATTTTTAAAAAGGCATGCATTAAACTAGGGCTGCGGTTCTCAACCTGTGGGTCGAGACCCTTTTGGGGGTCGAACGACCCTTTCACAGGGGTCGCCTAAGACCATCAGAAAACACAAATTGAATATATAATTACATATTGTTTTTGTGATTAATCACTATGCTTTAATTATGCTCAATTTGTAACAATGAAAATACATCCTGCATGTCAGATATTTACATTACGATTCATAACAGTAGCAACATTACAGTTAGGAAGTAGCAACAAAAATAATTTTATGGTTGGGGGTCACCACAACATGAGGAACTGTATTAAAGGGTCATAGCATTAGGAAGGTTGAGAACCACTGAACTAGGGGATGGTAAGTGTGTCTCTCTTTTATTTACCATCTAAATTAGTAAGAAAAAAGTCAAAATGAAAGCAAGTACAACATTTATGGCTTTCTAAAAGAAGAGAGGGAAAATACTGACACATAATAAAACAGTGTCAAAGCCAAGAGAAAATAAATGAAACTCAATGTTATTCAGCACTGTGCTCACTATCAGGTGGTAGTTGCTTCAGAAATAAGTATATCTGACTTGGGGAGTGCAGGCTAGTTCCCTGGTGGTAGGTCAATGAACAGACCCAAGGACTTTGCACAAAGAGAAGTCCAGAAGTTATTGTTTCAGTTTTAGTTTTAATGTGAAAAATATACTGGGGAGGAGGGTACTGAATAAAACAACATTCCCTATCTTACATGGAAACAAAGTACATGTTCATGGAAATAGTAATGTGCCTATAAGTAGTGAGTATTGTAAATTCAAATCATTAAAATTCTCAAACAAAGATTTCTAAACAATGCCAATATACACCTGAACTAATATTAACATAAAATACAGCTTTAAGAAAACCTCTGATTGACAAGTTTATTTGCCCAAGAGGGCAGATGCTCAGAATCTATAATAATAAAAGTGTAATATGCTAATTAGACCGGACATCCTTCCGGACAACCTTCCGGATGAAGCCGGGGCTGCAAGGGCTGAGGCAAGCCGCCGCGGATGCAAGGGCTGAGCCCCTTGCATGAATTTTGTGCATCAGGCCTCTAGTTTACTATAATAGGATTAAAGCCAAACTTAAGAAAATGATATGGAAATCACTGTGGTAAGTAGAAGACACTTCCGTATGTCTCCTCTACAAGCTATTACATTTAGAGAAGATAAAAAATACAAGTAAATGGGTAAGATGTTTGAAATGGGATTAGCCAGGCTAGATAAACAAATTAACTAAAGAATTAAGTTCCAATTTCCATTTGTTTTACATTTATATATACAGTTGACCCTCGAACAACATGGGTTTGAACTGAACATGTCCACTTACATGTGGATTTTTTCAATAAATTTGTAAATGTATTTTCTCTCCCTTATGATTTTTTTTAAAAAAAAAATATTTTTATTGATTTCAGAGAGGAAGGGAGAGGGAGAGAGAGATAGGAACATCAATGATGAGAGAGAATTTATTGGGTGCCTCCTGCACTGCTTCCACTGGGGATCGACCCTGCAACCCAGGCATGTGCCCTGACCAGGCATCGAACCGTGACCTCCTGATTCATAGGTCGATGCTCAATCACTGGCCAAGCCCTTATGATTGTCTTAATAACATTTTATTTTCTCTACCTTACTTTATTGTAAGACTATTGTATATAATACATATAACATACAAAATATGTGTTAATCTACTGTTTATGTTATCAGTAAGGCTTCCAGTCAACAATAGGCTATTAGTAGTTAAGTTTTGGGGGAGTCAAAAGTTACATGCAGATTTTCGACAGTTTTTTAAGCTGGACTTGAAAAAATGTGTAGATTTTTAGAAAGGCTGAAAGACAATTCCCAGACAGAAAGCAGCCAGTACAAGGCATGTGTGCAGCAGGCACTCGTTTCAGGCAGAAAGAGTCAAGAACCATCCTTGAAAGGAGAACCTAGGGGCTGGAAGGCTCTGTGCAAACAGAGAAAGAGGACGTGATGTGTGATATAAAGATGCTTTCGGGACACAGTGCTAGTGCTATATTCTGATAGGAGAATGAAAAGACAAAGTGTAATAATCAAGGACATGATGTAGACATGCAGATCATTGTCTTTGTAAATGGAACCCCCTGAAGGTGTATTGTACATAAGATGACTTATCCACATAAAAACAATGATAGCAAAAAAGAAATATCAAAGGCCTCTGAGGATTTTCCATAGGGTGGCTAAAGATACAAAATTGGAATTTGAGCTAGGACAAAATTTAGAATTATTTTCTTAGAAATGTGAATTTATGCAATGCAAAAATGCAGAAGGCCCACCCAACCAGCATGGCTCAGTGGTTGAGTGTTGACCTGTGAATGAGGAGGTCACGGTTCAATTCCCGGTCAGGGCACATGACAGGGTTTCTGGCTCAATCCCCAGGAGGGGGCATGCAAGAGGCAGCTAATCAATGATTCTCTCTCATCATTGATGTTTCTTTCTCTTCCTCTCTCTTTCTCTCTGAAATCAATAAAAAATATATTTCAAAATTCAATTTTGGCCCTATTTTATATCTTACATTTTTTTTACTTAACTTTTGTAAATATAGAATAAAGTTATAATTACTATATTAATGGCATTGCTAATTATGACATCTGGCCTATTTTGATTGGTTGGTGTGTTTTTCCTTTTCACTGTAGATTAATATCTGCTTTGACCACATAGATGAAAATGATTCTAAGACATTATAAGCAATATTTCACAACCTTACTTTTTTTGTCTTAACTAGTGAAGTTACTGGCAGCTCACAGGCAGAAGTCAGGAATACTACTAAACACCCTGTACTGCACAGGACAGTCACCTACAACAAAGATTTAACTGACCCAAAATATCACTAGCAGCCCTGAGTTAGGAAAACCCTGCTGAAGCAACTTGGGTTCTTGAAACATCTCATGGAGCTAAGCTGCATATAGGCCTGGAGCACAGGCCTATCCTCTAATACAGAAATTGGTACCCAGATATTGCTGCCAACACTAACATTTGAAATAAGTTTCTTTTTTTTTTAAAAATATATATTTTATTGATTTTTTACAGAGAGGAAGGGAGAGAGATAGAGAGTTAGAAACATCGATGAGAGAGAAACATCGACCAGCTGCCTCCTGCACATCTCCCACTGGAGATGTGCCCGCAACCCAGGTACATGCCCTTGACCGGAATCGAACCTGGGACCCTTCAGTTCGCAGGCCGACGCTCTATCCACTGAGCCAAACCGGTTTTGGCTGAAATAAGTTTCTTGGCTTTGTGGTTGAGTGAAAGACAGGCAAGAAAACAAATATTGCAGACTGAAAAATTGGTGATCCCTTTTAGGCTGTCACGATGTTGGTAAAACTGTCACCTGTGATAACCTCTAAAGTAGACCATGTATGTATCTGTGATACCTGTCGCTCTAGAGAAAGCGGCTGGAAAGTAGTCTATAATCTAAACTGATCAGGTATAATGATTAGAGGCCTGGGGGTTGAAAAATCTAGCTTATCTCCCAAACAGAAGGATAAATAAATAGCTTCTACATTTTTTTTCACAAGTTATCTCTGAAACATCTCAGCCAAAATAGACTGTCAGCCAAGAGGCAAAGATCAAATTAAGAGTGTGACCTTCCCACCCAAGCTGTGGCTGGCCTCAGGATAACCACTGTTAAAACGGGGGATGCCCTGGCTGGCTTGGCTCAGCGAATAGAGTGTCGGCCTGCAAACTGAAAGGTCCCAGGTTCGATTCCAGTCAAGGGCACATACTTGGGTTGCGGGCTCGATCCCCAGTGGGGGCATGCAGGAAGCAGCCAATCAACGATTCTCTTTCATCATTGATGTTTCTATCTATCTCTCCCTCTCCCTTCCTCTCTGAAATCAATAAAAAATATATTAAAAAATAAAATGGGGGATGAAGAGAAGGGGCCACTGAAAACAGACAAACAAATAGAACAAGAAGACTTAAGGATTATGTTTAGAAGCAATCTTTGGATTTGTTTACCCACAATGAATTAACTAGAAGCAAAAAACTAAAAGCCTACAAAAATATGGAGGGAATTAATTCCCCCTCCCCCCCAAAATCAAAAGGCTTGCCTAAAAAAAATAACTTATATTTAGTTTGAGCACTAAAACAACTCTCAGGCTTTCAACTCTCCACAAATAGGAAGTAGCTTTGAAAACCATACAGCTTCCAAGGAGGGCTACACTCTAGCTCTAACTTTAGATACCATCAGGAAGGACAATGGGTAACAGTGTAGCTTCTAGAGCTTAGAACCAAACGGCAGCCAGGTGGGCTAACCAAAATTCCTCTCTACTGCTAGAGCAGGAGTCTTGTAAATTCCCATGGACCACTGATGATGGGGTGTTTCCCATTCTTCCCTTTTCCAAATGAGGGCTTTTATTCCAGTTATACATTTCCTTACCACTTCTGTACATTGGATGTGAGATGAGCAGATACCTTGTCGCTGGACTCTGAGGAACCATCCCAGACCCGAGACACAGGACTGTGCATCATTTAGAGACCCTTAACTTTGAGCAGATGAGGTAACTGAATGAGGCCTTTGAACGTTTCCCTTGGGAAGGATGAAGTGTTTATGTGCCGGAATAAAGGTCATCACAGATACTGAAAGGCCAGAGGGGCCAATTATAATGACTGCTAATTGATCTCTAAAAAATCGTCCCCTTCTTCCATAGACATAATAATTTTAACTAGTTCCCTTACAGGTAAGTGTGACCATGGGCAACATTTTTGTCAATAGAATGTGAAAAAAAGTAATGTATTCAATTTCCTCATGTTTAAAAGAAAATTGCTTGCTTTCTACTTTTGCGTAAAATTCCCCTCTTCCTCTGACTTAGAACTTGATGTGGCATTGATCTCGTTTTAACCATGCACATGAGGATAACATACTAGGAGATGGTGAAGCAAAAACACATGGAACCGAAGTCCCTCAGTGATCCATGGAGCTAAGCTGCCTGCCTTTTGGGCCAGCTCTCCTTTTTGTGGACTGGCATGTGTAAGAGAAATAAACTATCTAATTTAAACCACTTTGTTTTTATGGTTTCTCTTTCATGAACTACTTCTCTTTTTAAATAGCAGCTTAGTCTATACCCTAATTAATCAAGGTTATAAATGTTACAAATAAAACATTTTATTCTAAATTCATTTGGCTTTGCCCAAACCAAATAGCCTTAGTCACAGGAAAGAAATAAAGGAGAGAAAAAAAGAGTAAGGCTATGAGGTTTGGGGTTATTGTATTTCCAGTAAAAGGAGCATATTTCAACCTTTTCTCAACCTGCATAAACCAAGTATCAAATAAATTTTAATATGCTTCAGTTGAATTTCCTCTGACTGGTTATACTATTGTGATAATATCAATCAATTCCCACAGTGAGTCATCAACCCTGTCAGCACTTTAATGAACAAAATTAGTCTATTTCATGCTGAAAAGCAAAACTGGCAAGTCTTGCAGATAAAAAGGGTCATAAAAACTTACTGGGCAGTGACATCCTCTGACAAAAATCTCCTGATAACATCCCCTATGCTCAGCTCACACACAGTGATTGGTCAGAGTGAAATAAAGTTTGAATAGGGCATTAAACAGGATTCAGGGATGACTTCATACATCTTACAGGCTGTGAAAGAAGAAATGGATAAGCAGAACTCGAGAATTAATTTTTTTCTAGTTAGACAAGAGCAAAGAATATTTACACTTCGTGATCATTCTTGATTGTGAGCTTGTTTTTATTACCTAAATTCAATTATTTTTATATAACAACGGCTCCAGAGTTGCTCTGGCTCTGCTTCTGTTCTATTCAACCAGTGACATTTTGAAATTGGGACAACTATCTTTACATGTGAAGTTTATGGGGTTCAGAACACACTATCCCAAAACATGGTACCTGGGCATATTTAAGCTGAAGAAGAAAATGATAGAAGTAGGAAAGTTTCTCTGACCTTCTTCTGTCCTTCTCCTCTGAAGCAGGTCATCAGACCCTCATGTGAGAGGTGCCCTCCCTATACTCGAAGGAAAGAAACATCCTTATCTCCAAGACAGGGGACTGTGGAGAAGAATAGAAACAAACAAGCCTTGCAAAGTTTCCCCCAGTTTATTATATTTAGCTCATCTCCCCTTTGTCCTATCATATTTCTGCAAGACTATCTACTTTTCATCCAACCTAACATCAAAACATTCAAGTTTAATCAGTTCTTCAGGTCTTTGCTTCCTTTTGAAGGCTCCCATGTCATGTAAAATATGTTATTTAAATTTGTCTGCATTTCTCTTGTTAATCTGTCTTTGTCACATGAATTATAGATCGAACCAGGAATCCTAAAAGAGTTCAAGAAAACTTTTCCTCCCCTACACAGTCCCCCAAAAACTTGGATAAAAAACTTCCTTTTCATTCATAGTATGTTGGCAACATGAATTTGTGAAATTAAAGCTGATTTGACTACAATTTAAGTGTGAAAAAGCATGGGTTTTTGAGTGAGAACTACTGGAACTGAGTATGAAGTGGGAATAATTGTCTCTTCTTCACAGGTGACTGTAAGGTTTAAAACACACACACACACACACACACACACACACACACACACACACACACACACTCGTTTAGTGGTTAAGGACATGGGTTCTAGAGCAAGACAGGCCCAGTTCTGTGTCTGGTGTATCACTGACACTGAATGACTGTAGCCAAGTTACTTAAATTCTAAAGCCTTAGTTTCCTCATTTGTAAAATGAGTATCTTGACTCAGCCTACCTTTATAGGATTACTGTTAAAATTCAAGGTCGGAGAACCAAGATGGCGGCGTAGGGAGCGGACCTGTGTGTGCTGCTCTCTCACAGCATCATTGAAACTATCAACTATGAAGTAAACAACCGCCACTCAGAACCATGGGGAAGTTGGCCCAGTGGGAGATCTACAACTGGAGGAAAAGAAAGAAGCGCAGTGAGACTGAGTGGGAGCTACGGAGGCACCAAAACCAGAGGTACGCAGTCACACGCCACGCGGGCTGCAAATGGATTCTCGGTTTTTTACGAACCCTCGAATCCTCTGGGCTTGCTCAGGGCGGGTCTCTGAGGCCCCAGATCCCACAGGGAGAGGCGGCCACGGCCTTGCAGTGGTCGGAGAGCGAGGGAAGCTCTGACACGCGGCTGCTCGCCGGCACTGAGGGACAAAAAGTCCTGGTGTCCCGGGGAGGCGAGGGGCGCGGAGACGCCGCCATCACTGTTTCCTCCGTGCTGGCAACTCCCTGTGACCCCGCCCTACCCTCAGGGCTGTGCCAGAGGCACAAGAGGGAATGACTGTGCTTTTACAAACTCTCAAATCCACTGAGCTGGTTCGGGCGGGTCTCTGAGGCCCCAAGCCCCAAGGCGAGAGACGGCACGGCCTTCCAGCGGTCAGAAAGCGAGGGAGGCTCTGGCGCTGGGCTGCTCGCCGGCACTGGGGGACACAAAGTCCTGGAGTCCTGGATAGGCAAGGGGCCGCTGAGTCTCCGCCCCGGCGACTCCCTGTGACCCCGCCCTACGCAATTTACATTCCCATCTGGGCTGTGCCAGACTCACAAGTAGAAACGCCTTTGCTTCTGCAAACTTTCAAATCCACTGAGCTGGTTCAGGCGGGATCATGAGGCACCAGACCCTACGGGGAGAGGCAGCACGGCCTTGCAGCCATCAGAAAGCGAGGGAGACTCTGTTGCACAGCTGCTCGCTGGCACTGGGGGACACAAAGCCCTGGCAGAGATTCAAGGGGCCGCGGAGACTCAGCCAGTGCTACTTGCTCCGCCATGGCGACTCCCTGAGTCTCAGCCCTAATCAATTTACATCCCCATCCAAGCTGTGCCAGGTGCACAAAAAGACCCACCTGCGCTTTTGCAGCCTATCCCAACAAATTGCAGACTTCAACTGCTCGCAGCCATGGGAGACACACTCAAGAAGCAGACCCAGGAGAACCAGGATGGCGGCATAAGGAAGAGACCTGTGAGTGCTACCTCACACAACAACATCGAAACTACCAAATATCAGACAAACACCTATCATACAGAATCATGGGAAAGTTGGCCCAGTGGAAGCTCTACAACTGGAAGGAGAGAAAGAACATTGAGACTGAGTAGGATGTGACACCAAGTACAGAGCCCAACCCAACAAACTGCAGATTTCAACTCCTCGCATAGAAAGAAGCGCATTGAGACTGAGTAGGATGTGCAGAGGCACCAAGTACAGAGCCCATCCCAGCAGGCTGCAGATTTCAGCTCCTTGCATCAGGGAGGGACGCAATCGGGGGGCAGAGTCGGGTCCGGGGCCGGCCAGGGCTGGGCCTGACTCGGCCGGCACTGTGGAACTGCTGTACCAGCAAGCCCACAAACATGCCCACTGGTCCCAGTCTCTTGTGGGGCGCTGGGGGACAGCAGACAGGCAGTCTGTGCACTTGGTGGAGGGCAGGAGTGCTGGATGTTCAACCACCAGGAACGCCTGGAGATTTTGTCTGGTGGGGAGCCGCCATCAGGGGACAGAGGGCCAAACTTCCTGTTTCCCTGGTAAGGCTGAGATGGCCCCGGTGAGGTAGGGACGACCCCGGTGAGGTTGAAACGGCCCCCGTGAGGTAGGGACGACCCCGGTCAGGTCGAAACGGCCCCGGTGTGGTAGGGACGACCCCGGTGAGGTAGGGACGACCCTAGTCAGGTCGAAACGGCCCCGGTGTGGTAGGGACAACCCCGGTCAGGTTGAAACAGCCCCGGTGAGGTTGAAACGGCCCCCGTGAGGTAGGGACAACCCTGGTCAGGTCGAAACGGCCCCGGTGTGGTAGGGACAACCCCGGTCAGGTCAAAACGGCCCCGGTGTGGTAGGGACAACCCCGGTGAGGTTGAAACGGCCCCCGTGAGGTAGGGACGACCCTGGTCAGGTCGAAATGGCCCCGGTGTGGTAGGGACAACCCCGGTCAGGTTGAAACGGCCCCCGTGAGGTAGGGACAACCCCGGTGAGGTTGAAACGGCCCCCGTGAGGTAGGGACGACCCCAGTCAGGTTGAAACAGCCCCGGTGTGGTAGGGACAACCCCGGTCAGGTTGAAACAGCCCCCGTGAGGTAGGGACGACCCCGGTGAGCTTGAAACGGCCCCGGTGTGGTAGGGACGACCCCGGCGAGGTTGAAACAGCCCCGGTGTGGTAGGGACGACCCCGGTGAGGTTGAAACGGCCCCCCGTGAGGTAGGGACGACCCCGGTGAGGTTGAAACGGCCCCGGTGTGGTATGGACGACCCCGGTGAGGTTGAAACAGCCCCCGTGAGGTAGGGACGACCCCGGTGAGGTTGAAACGGCCCCCGTGAGGTAGGGACGACCCTGGTCAGGTCGAAACGGCCCCGGTGTGGTAGGGACAACCCCGGTGAGGTTGAAACGGCCCTGGTGAAGTCGGGACGGCCCCGGTGAGGTTGAAACAGCCCCCGTGAGGTAGGGACGACCCCGGTCTGGTAGGGACAACCCCGGTCAGGTCGAAACGGCCCTGGTGTGGTAGGGACAACCCCGGTCAGGTTGAAACGGCCCCGGTGTGGTAGGGACAACCCCGGTCAGGTTGAAACGGCCCCAGTGTGGTAGGGACGACCCCGGTGAGGTTGAAACGCCCCCGTGAGGTAGGGATGACCCAGGTGAGGTTGAAACGGCCCCCGTGAGGTAGGGACGGCCCCAGTGAGGTTGAAACGGCCCTGGTGAGGCTCAGACGGCCCTGGTGAGGTTGAGACTACTCCAGTGAGGTTGGGACAAATAAAGGGGACCAGTATGGACTGATGAACAGGGGTAGATACAGAAGCAGAGCAACATTGAACAGAATGTTAAACTACAGTGGGAAGCCTGGGGAGGATTGGGGGGGGGATTAAGAGACCAACTGAAGGACTTATATGCATGCATATAAGATTAACCAATGGACACAAGACACGGGGTGGGGGGGGGGGGGGGGCGGGGGGTAGGGGCCGGAGGAATGTCAAGGGGGGGAAAAAAGGAGACATATGTAATACTCTTTGTAATACTTTTTAAGAAATAAAAATTATTAAAATATTAAAAAAAAAAAAAAGAAAGAAAGAAAAATAAATAAATAAATAAAATAAAATTCAAGGTCATACAATATGCTAAAATAAACAGTTACTGGTAGGAACTGGAAGCAGGGGGTAATGGGGAGTAATTGCTTCATGGGCTCAGAGTTACAATTAGGAACGATGAAAAAGCTCTAGAGAAGGATGTTAGTGATGACTGCACAACAAAGTGAATGCACTTTATGTCACTGAACTATATGCTTAGAAATGGTTAAAATGGCCATCATAATAAAAACAAAAGAAAAGAAACAACTAAAGGTCATGAAGATTACTTTAAAAGTGCTTAGCACAGCACCAGGCATATTTTAAGTGCTAAAAAATGGATAGTTGTACTACTGTTAATTTGATTTATTAACTATTCTTTTTTTTTTTATTTTAACTAGAATTTATTGCTAAGATAATTTGCTTTGAAAGACATCTTACAAAATACAGAAGCATCTCGTTACAGCATCATACAGAATAGTTTCTCTGCCCTAAAAATGTCCTGTGTTCCACCTTTTCTTTTTTTTTTTTTATTAAATCTTTATTGTTCAGATTACATTTGTTCCTCTTTTTTTCCCCCCCCATAACTCCCCTCCTCTGAGTTCCCGCCCCACCCTCCGTCCTCACTCCCCACCCACTGTCCTCATCCATAGGTGCACGATTTTTGTCCAGTCTCTTCCCGCATCTCCCACTCCCCTTTCCCCCCCAAGAATAGTCAGTCCATTCCCTTTCTATGCCCCTGATTCATTATAATCACCAGTTCATTCTGTACATCAGGTTATTTATTCACTTGATTCTTAGATTCACTTGTTGATAGTTGCATGTTTGTTGTTCATAATTTGTATCTTTACCTTTTTCTTCTTCTTCCTCTTCTTAAAGGATACCTTTCAGCATTTCGTATAATACTGGTTTAGTGGTGATGAACTCCTTTAGCTTTTCCTTATCTGTGAAGCTCTTTATCTGACCTTCAATTCTGAATGATAGCTTTGCTGGATAAAGTAATCTTGGTTGTAGGTTCTTGCTATTCATCACTTTGAATATTTCTTGCCATTCCCTTCGGCCTGCAAAGTTTCTGTTGAGAAATCAGCTGACAGTCGTATGGGTATTCCCTTGTAGGTAATTGAGTCTCTTTCTCTTGCTGCTTTTAAGATTCTCTCTTTGTCTTTTGCTCTTGGCATTTTAATTATGATGTGTCTTGGTGTGGTTCTCTTTGGATTCCTTTTGTTTGGGGTTCTCTGCGCTTCCTGGACCTGTAAGTCCATTTCTTTCACCAGGTGGGGGAAGTTTTCTGCCATTATTTCTTCAAATAGGTTTTCAATATCTTGCTGTCTCTCATCTTCTGGCACCCCGATAATTCTGATGTTTGTACGCTTGAAGCTGTCCAGAGGCTCCTTACACTATCTTCGTATTTTCGGATTCTCTTTTCATTTTGCTTTTCCAGTTGGGTGTTTTTTTGCTTCTTCGCATTTCAAATCTTTGACTTGATTCTTGTGCTCCTCTGGTCTGCTATTGGGTGTCTGTATAATATTCTTTATTTCAGTCCATGTATGCTTAATTTCTAGTTGGTTCTTTATCACAACATTGAGGGTCTCATTAGATTTCTTGAGGCTCTCATCAAGTTTATTGGCAGCTTCTAGCACATTATTGAAAGCCCTCAAAATTGTGTTTTTTAGCTCTATATCCTCCATTTCTGTCATGTTTTTTTGTCTCCGCATTTTTTTATGCTTTCTTGGTGCACCCCCTTGTGGTCTTTGTGCGCAGTCTTGTTGTAGTTAAGCCTTGATTGTTGTAGTTAATACTAGAGGGATTTGACCACCAGGCCGACTGGCTGTGAGAATCAGCTGTGTCTGCCGTGGGAAAACTTCTGTCCTCTGGAGAGGTGCTAATCTAGCCTTTGCCTGAGGCTATCCGACAAATGGCTCTGCACAGGGCTTGGGCGGGGCGGGTCGCACGGGATCAACAGGGTGGGTGGAGGGAGCAGTTATGGCTGCTCTCAGTCTCGTTCCCAGAGGCTCTGCTTCTCAGAACCCCAGCAACCACTGCAAACCTCGGAGAGAAAGCTGCCCTCACGTTCCAACTGATGCCAGACAATCCCGCCTCTCCCGTTTGAGTCTGAGTCCCTAGAGACTCACCCGGATCTGGAGCTCAGAGTCTGAGACTCCCTCCTGATTGAAAACGACAACCACGCCCTCAGCCACCAGCCCGCTTTGCACGTGCACCTCCGCATCTTTGTATTTTCCACACTGCGCCTCCTCTGAGCCTTGGTATGCTGTTCTCTTTCCTTCTAGTTGAAGAGTCTCTCCTCAGCCAGCCTTCCTGTGGTTCTGGGTGATGTCCGTTCCGTCTTTTAGTTGTATTTTTGAAGTGGTTGTTTGCGGCAGCAATCTCCGGTGTTTACCTATGCCGCCATCTTGGTCTCTCTGTGTTCCACCTTTTCTGGTTTATTAACTATTCTTGAAATGCATTTGAGAGCTCAACACAGATGGTAAATGCTACACAATTACCTAATTAGTGATTTTAACTGTCATATTTTTACATGGATCCAACATATTACTTGAGCATCTGGAAACACCTAGTAAGAATAATGGTAGTACAGTGGTGTGTGCAGTATACACACAGCCCCCCCCCCCCCCACACACACACACACAAGTCACAACAACATTTCATTAATTTAGAACAAACTGGTTGTTCACAAACAAGGATGGTGCTAAAGGGCCTTTTAAATGGAATTGAGAATAGTTTACTGGTATTATTTTTAACTATAATGAACTGAATATTCTTTTGCTCCTAATATTATTATGTTACTCTGCAAACTCTTCAAGAGACAAAGATAAACTTTAGCCAAGCATTTAAATAATCAATATGCTAATTAGAGTATGATTCTTATCTACCCATTAAAAGACTGAGGTGGTTGTATGTAACATATCCAGAGTGTGTCTGGGTGTGTGTATATGCATATACATACACACATCTAGCACAGACTGACAGCAAGACAAAAATTAAGAGCCTTGGAAACCATATGTTCCTGACTCCTTATTTTATAAATAAAGAAATTAGGTGTTAGAAAGGTTAGGTGACCTGATTAAAATCCCACAGTAAACTGGTGGCATATATGTAATTAAAGCCCTCTGAACCTCGCCCAGGAATCACCCTCAAATGCACCAGAGCAAAGCACCTGCCTTGGCCGCTCTTCTCGTGCCTCCTCTTCATGGGGCTCACTCTGCCCAAAAGGCCCTCCTCAAAGTTCAGTTGTCACCCTTGGACATTCTTCCTTGGTTCTCCCTGAATAAACTTGCACTTTTTCTAGTATTGATCTTTAATCCATAAAATGCATTATTTCTGGAACTTTAAATGTCCACATTTGTGTTTGTTTTAGCATTTACAAGATAGCATACTAAAACTATACCCATCATCAAACTGAAGCTACACTAGAGAAAAGTTAAAACAAACTAAACATTCAAATTATGCTGGAAGGGGAAACCAATATAAAGGAATTCCAATGCCATAGAACCCGAAGTGCTGGATTAGTAGCTTCTATTTTCAAAGGAGTGGTGTTTTGCTGCCACCAACAGGACAATAGGCATTCCTTCATGGAAGTTACAAAACTAAGTGAATGTGTAAACTCACTGCAAATTCAGAAGACTGTAAGAACCCTTAAACTCAACAATAAAAAGTATGAGGTAACCCAATTAAAAAATTGGGCAAAGTATCTGAATAGATATTTCTAAAAAAAAAAAAGAAGATATACAAACAACCAATGAACTCATGAAAGGATGCTCAACATCATTAGCCATCAGTGAAATGCAAATTAAACCACAAGGAGATTCTGCTTGCCGCCCACTGGAGTGGCTATAACCAAAAAGGTGATAATAAGGGTTAGCAAGGGTATAGAGAAGTCAGAACCTGCATTGTTTTGGTTGCCTCTTATTTATCCTGTTGGTACGGGAGGGATTCCTGCCCTAGGATTATGGAGATAGTCGATTACTATGACTTGACTAAGAGAGTGCAGTGAGAGGGAGGAAAGGGGGGAGATGAGAAGAGGCTAAACTTGGCCAGACCGTGAAAACCTTGTGGGTTCCATTATAAACTGTGAAGTTTACCCAAGAGCAGTGGGAGGCCATTGAAGGGTCTTAAGTCAGGGAGTCAGTTACTTCTCTGACCCTACTCCCTCGTCCTTCTCAGAGCACAAAGCCTCAGCAGGGCTTTCCACCTACCCGGAATGCTCCTGTGCACATCAGCATCGCTCCCTCCCTCACTGCCTCAAGCCTTTGCCCAAGCCCCTCCACCCCTGCCCCCTACTTGGAGGAACCAGACTCTCTATTTAACATGGCAAAACCGACCACAACGCCCTCTACCCTGCTGAACTTTTCCTTTTTCCCCCAGCACTACCGCTTCTCATACACACTATTTACATACTTGTTATGTTTCTTGGTTATTAACTGTCTGCTACAACACAGGCTTCATGGAGGCAAGTATGGTATTTTTCTTATTTTAGTTCACTAATCTAGTCAAGCATATAAAATAGTGTCTGTCTCCGAGTAGGTGTTTAGTGAATATTTGCTGAATACTAAATAACAAAATTTGTTTTAAAAGGACACAAATGGTGGCCACGTGGGAATGGCTGGACAATGGCCACAAGTATTTGGAGGAGGAACAGCATCCGCTTCTCTTAGCTCCACTGCTAAACCCAAAGCCAAGCCACCAACTTCTCTTACACATCGCACTCCAGAAAAAGGCGTTCTTCCTCTTTTTTAAGCATAGAAAGCCCTCTTTAAGACCTTTATACTTGTTTCTTCTGCCTAGAAGGCTCATTCTCCAGATTGTGGCAGAGCTGGCTACTTCTTTTCATTCAGTGTTCAGCTCAAATATCACCCCGTACAGCATTTTTATTGACAAGCTAATTCAAAGAAAGGGGACTCTTCCCCCTCTGCACCAACATCACTCTCCTTGATAAACCTAAACACACACAATGCTAAGGTCATTACATTTGTGCAATTACTATCTTTCATTCATCAGAACACAGGCTCCATGAATACGGGGCATGTCCTCATCAATACTTTACTGCTAATGCCTAGAAAAGTGCCTACCACTTGGTAGGTGTCCAATATTTCTTACTGAAAGAGGTCACGGTAACAGTCCAGGTCAGAGAGTTCAGAGCCCAAACCACCCAAGTGGGAAGATTCTATACATTCTCATCTAAGGGGGATTAAGAAATCCACTTAGATGTCAGAGATTTAAAAAAGAGAAGACAGAAGAGAGGCTGGCTTCCAGGTTTCTACTTTGAGCAGTTGGGCAGTGAGTGCCTTTACCGAGGGGAAGGTAATGGAGGAGGAGGAACAGGTCTGGGAGGTCATATTGGTTTGGTTTTGACTTTCAGATTTGATGTGCCTCTGAGACATCTAAGCGGACTTGTTAAATTCACTGCCAAACATTTGAGTGCAGGCTAAATACAAAGAGAAGAATGAACATTTATAGATAAAGCCAGGGGAATGAACAAGATCAGCAAGAGAGAAGCTGGATAAAAATACTACAAATCCAGCTTTGCCATTATTAAGCCAAAAGACTTTAGGTAACCTGGGGCCTGAGCTCTCTTAGGTCTCAACTAGGGAAGAGAATTTGATGGTTTCTCTGGACATTTATTGTGTGCTAATGAGAAACCTCTGCTAACACTTAGCACAGAGTAAGTGCTCAGAAACGGCACTTTCCTTTCTGATTCCCTTCATCCCAAGAAACTCTTCTAATTCAGAGGAACCGGAGCCCCTCTGCCACTGGGTTCATAAGCATAAGCACTTTAAACTATCCCTAAGTTTATTTTCATATAAACAAATATACAATCTTCTATCTGGCATGTTAGCTTAGAAGCTAAAAGTCACTGTCATATGTGTTTAGAGTAGTCTTTTTCCAGATGGGGGCAATCAGCTCAGTCAAGTCTACTTGGATTCGGCCTATCTGCACGGTCTCTATGTGGGTCAGCTCCAGGATTCACACAAGAAAGGGATATAAATATAGGCCAGTAGCAGTGAGAAAGCTCTCCTTTATATCTTCTCTATCTGGTCAAATTCTCCAAGGCGATAACAGATTAGCCACATATTAGTAGAGAAGGTACAAAAGCCTTTCTGCCCAGTGGCCAGAGAGTATCCTCTGCCAGGACATGTAGAGGTTAACATAGTCAAAAATACCTGTTAATCAGAAAGATAATTTACCAGACGGATACATACTAGCTGACACAGAGTACAGGTCTGATATCCAGAGGGAAAGGCCTGGGTTAGCCACAAAAGACAGACTACGCATGTGCTAAGAGCATCAGTAAAGAAAGGTCACCATAAAAATGAGGAAAGGCATCATGGGAAAGAGGGGATAGCTGAGATTTTTTAAAAATTAGATATGATAGGAAGAATCAGAACTTTGTTAGACTTCTTACACTTAGGGTTTAATATTGTTTTCAGCCTGTAGTACATAATACTGTCACTAAGGCATTCTAAAAGTCTTATTCCAGCCCTACTCAGAAAGCATCTTAAAAAGTGCTTGGTTTTGGTTTGTTTTAAGGACAAGAAATAAAAAGTTAAAGGTAGAGAGATCCGTAACTTCACTAACAGATACATGCAAATATGTTTGTTAATTTATTGAAGGTATTATATATAGTTTCCTAACTTCTAAAATAAGTTTGGCATAAGAATGTTCATATCTAAACTCAAAATTATTAAATAGACAATTTAAAGTACATTTAGTGAACTTCACAAAAACAAATGAATATGAGGTGAAGAGCAGCAACCCGCATCTTGGGTTGCATAGACCTGTATGATGCCACCCCTTTGTTCTAGATCAGCGGTTCTCAACCTGTGGGTCGCAACCCCTTTGGGGGTCAAACGACCTTTTCACAGGGGTCGCCTAAGACCATCGGAAAACACATATATAATTACATATTGTTTTTGTGATTAATCACTATGCTTTAATTATGTTCAATTTGTAACAATGAAATTGGGGGTCACCACAACATGAGGAACTGTATTAAAGGGTCGCGGCATTAGGAAGGTTGAGAACCACTGTCAAGATATTCCATGGCTAAGTATGGAAGCTCTCCTAAAACACCAAGGGGCTCTTTAAAGGTATCAAGTCATTAGCTTTTGGAAAATTTGGAAACATGATGGGGAACCTAGAAAAAGATTCTGAGTTATCTTGTGACTACAAGAGTAATCACAATAACGACAGCTAACATTTATTCGGCAATACAATTTTCTAGACACTATGTTAGAAACTTTTATGTATCATCTTACTTAATTCTTACCATAATCCCATAAATTAGTTTCTATTAGTATCTCAAAACTCAGGGTCTGAGCACTTAATTACCCAAGGTCACTGGAGCTGAAATTAGACCCAAATCTGAGTCCAGTGGCTGCTATTTTAACCACTATGCTTTACTGGGGAAAGGTGAGCCTATATCTTTTAATAAACAAGGGAATTATCACTTTCAATAACGGAATGTCATATTTGACTGAAGAACAAAAACCGACTGGGTTATTTTTACCAACTCTGCTGCAAATGTCTTGCTGTTACCACACTATTAAAATAGTATTGATATGTTGATATAAAATCCAACAAGGTAATTATAACTGAATTCTAAAGTGTCTTATAAATTTCTAGCTATCATAGAAAGAACTGCAAATTGAAATGTAGCAGTTTCCTTTTTAGTCTGTATGTTACAGAAGCTTTCTAATAATTCAATGACATGTTTAGGTATCTCCAGGGATGTTATTATGGTTAGAAGTATTTTAAGAAACAAAACGGGCATCATTTTGACAGAAGCAGGTTTTAACTTTCTCTTTTATATCATCTAACTCATATGAATGAAAACCTTTTTTTAAAATTGTTGGAATGAGAGCTATGACAGCAAGATTAAATAGGTTATAAGGAAAAAAAGAAACAAAGTCTAAATAAACAACAACAAAAGAGATGGGAAGAGGGGAGAGGATCAGAGTTCCTCAAAGAAATCTTTTCTGTGTGTTTAAGAATCTAGAATGAGTCAGCGATGATAAGTTGAATTATGCCCAGTTCTCAGGGCAGAGAGGTCAGAGAGTTTGGTAACTTAAAAAGAAAAACAGACTTACCTTTAGAAGAGCCAAGGCTACATGAAAGATTATATTCAAACCCTGAAATTAAAAGAAAAAGATTCAAAATCAACATTGCCACATCTACCCCAATTTTATTAAGTATTTTCCCGAGACTTCTACACATCATTTTCACTTCCTATGCAATAAAAGCCTACTATGCAAATCAACCAAATGGTAGAACAGCCAGCGAAATGACTGGCCACTATGATGTGCACTGACCACCAGAGGGCAGATGCTCAATGCAGGAGCTGCCCCCTGGTGGTCAGTGTGCTCCCACAGGGGGAGCGCCGCTCAGCCAAAAGCCAGGCTCACGGCTGGTGAGCATAGCGGTGGTGGCAGGAGCCTCTCCCGCCTCCGTGGCAGCGATAAGGAGCAGTGAGCCAAGCGGTAAGGAGCAGCAAGCAGGTGGGCAGTAATGAGCAAGGGATCCTGGACTGCTAGAGGGCACAGGCCGGATTGAGGGACCCCCCCCCCCCCCCGCCGTGCACGAATTTCATGCACCAGGCCTCTAGTACAATAGGCCGACGCTCTATCCACTGAGCCAAACCGGTTAGGGCATGAGGAACTGTATTAAAGGGTCGCAGCATTAGGAAGGTTGAGAACCACTGCTCTAGACATTATCCATTAACCCCTCCCATCCCATCCCCCCCTCTACCCACCCACCCCCACACAGACACAAAGTAAAGACTTCACAGCCTTAAACTAAAGTAGACTGTGTCAGACTATGGAAACAAAGATCCTTTCAGACCTCTGAGTTTTTAAAAATCAGGAAAATCTTGCTCATCTACCAGGATCTTCATTTCACTACAAAATGTATCCTGATTTTCTAAGAGGAGATATTTTTAAAAACTATTTTAAAATATCTAACCCATTTTTACTATTAAACCCATTTTTACTATTAAAAACTATTTAAAATGGGTTGGATATTTTTAAATACCTATTTTTCCTTTTAAATAAGACATTCTCACAGGAATACAATTAGAGGTATCATTAAATTGCAGAAACCGTCCATGAGTCAGCATTTGGTCAGTTTAAAAGCTACAAATAGGTTGGATTTACGATGTGATGATGTCAGTGCAAGCTGTGGTCCCAGCATCCCACCCAACAATCAAGTGAACTAAGTGAACCACCGTTCACGCCTCTAACACCAGGAACTGAATTCGAATCCCCCACTGTCCACCTACTCCTACATGATCCAACGTCTGCCTAACTGAGCTGACATTTATTTTTTGAAATATATTTTTAAAAGACAAAGATGTTATACATTTTCCAGATGCCTCCTCTTTTCAGGAATGTGTAATCTGCTGCAATCTGTTTGCTACTGAGGGGGAAATAAGGCTTCCTAAGAGGACTCAGAGGGTAAAAACATTTGGAGAGTTATTAAGAGCAAAAATGACAATTAATATGTTGTTATGGTCACTTATTAATTATAGTAAAAGATCTATCTCCAAGAGCAAGAAAATAAATAAGAACCCACATCCACTGAATATTTTCTATGTGCCAAGATCTGAATTAATTATATGAAAATGTGTCCTTATTTAATGCCATGACAACCCTAAATTCCATTTTTCACACAGGAAGTTAAGACTTAGAGAAGTTAAAGTTAAATTTTCAAGGTCACACACCTAATAAGTAGATTTTAACCTAAGCAGTGCCATTCTATACGTCATACTCTTAACCACTAAGTTAGAGAAGATGGCTCAATGGTGAATGAATAAATAAATTAGTTGGGTATTATTTAATGTGTCCTCTAATTCCTAAAGGTTTAAAGTGATTTCTTCCATTTCAAGGGAAGTAAATTTTTCAAACAGAGAGTGGAAAGATACCAAATAGGTGACTTCTACCAAAACCAAGGTTTATTATTTGTCCCCATATTGAAGATACAAAAGTAGCTGACCACTTACAGGATGTGAGGCAATAACCCCGCTTGTGGTGGACAGGAAGGGTCCCCACCTTCCTCCAGGGACAACAGACTGAGATCAGATTGGGAACCTGCTGTTTCAAAATTCAGTCACAGGCTGGGAGAATGTTCACTTAAAGAACACCTACACATAATTGCCCCAAATGAAATAATTGCTCTAAAGTGCAGATCGCTGTGTTCCTGGGGAGGCTGACAACTAAGCACCCACAATCTTGCACAAAGGAAGGCTGAGTGCAGAGCACCCACAGAAACAGAGAGCGCACCCTGGGGCTCTGATGAGCAAGCAATCGTGGGCTCAGGGAGCTGACAGATTGCATGAGAAGCTGTCAAAGCTGACGTTGACAGCGCCGAGAACAAATGCTGAAAAGGTGGTGTCAAAAGTGCCAAGTGTGCCTCAGCACCTGGGTCCTCAGGGATCAAAAGGGGAAATCAACAGCATGTGAACATGGAGTCCTAACAATAAGGCCAGGAGAAATTATCAAAGCAGAAGTGGCTAAGGTAAGTGGAGCAGACGCACAGACAAATATGGCTAAAGCCAGAAGATATGGGTGCTGCCCTTCCTGATCCATCCAACACGGAACATTCCACCCCAGGAAGGAGAATGACTAAATGAAACCGCATTTAAAAAGCATAATAATGTATTGAGCACTTGCTAAGTACCCAGTGAAAGCTAGCAGTTATTAAGTTCATGTATTTATTGCCAACCAGATCTTATTTTTCATATATACTTTTCACTTAATTCTCTCAACAACTCTATAGCATATGTGTTACTGCTACCACTTTAGGGATCAGGAAACAAAGGCTCAGAAACATCATACGGATAGTGCATGGTAAATCCGGATTAGAATTTATGTCTGTCAGACAAAAAAAAAAAGAAAGAAAAAAAGAAATCCATGCTTTTTCCTTCTAATTCCACCTCTACTGCAAATTCAACATTGGTCAGATATCTGCGATGAATTAAAGATGGTCACAATTTTTTGACACTTCTCTTTTTCAGAATCTGGGCAGACTATGCTCCCTCTTTGACCAGTAGAATGTGGTTAAAGTGAAGCTGTGCCAACCATTCTGGGCCCAGACCTTCATGAATGACAGCCTCCAGGGCCCATTTCTTACAGCACTGGCTCTTGGAAGCCAGTCACCAAGTAAGAAGTGCGATTACACCTAGACCCCCATGCTCTAAGAAGTCAAACAAAGACAAAGGGCCTGCAGGATGAGATGTTGTCCATAAGAAAGAGAGGCCAAGGGCACCCAGGTGCCAGACCTGTGAGTGAAAAGTCAGCCTGAAAGGGACGCCTCCAGACCCAGGCGCCCGGCTGAAGCCACATGAATCAGAGATGAGCCACACAGCTGAATCCAAATTTCTGACTTAGGAAATTGTGAACAAAACAAATGGCTGCTTGTAATTTTTGAAAGCTTTTTATCTGAACTGATTTCAGATCTAGAAAAAAATTGCAAAAACAGCACCAAGAGCTTCTGCATATCCTTTGCAATGTTAATGCCTTACATAACCACAGAGTAACTATCAAAACCAAGGAAGTCCCAGTTGGTGTGGCTCAGTGGTTGAGCCCAACCTATGAACTAGGAAATCAAGGTTCAATTTCTGGTCAGACACATGTCCAGGGTGCAGGCTTGATCCCCAGTAAGTGGGGAAGGGTGGGGGGAGTGCAGGAGGCAGCTTATCAATGATTCTCTCTCATCATTGATGTTTCTATCTCTTTCCTTCTCCCTCTCTGAAATCAATAAAAATAAATTTTAGTTGTCAAATCTGCTTGGCTTTCTTTCATCTGAGACAGTTTTCAATCTTTGTCTTTCATGAACTTCATACTTTTGAAAAGAGTACCGGCCAGTTATTTTGTAGAATGTCCCTCAATTTGATTTGTCTGATGTTTCCTTATGAATAAATTTAGATTAGATGATGTGTTCTTTTTTTTGTTTTGTTAATTCTCACCTGAGGATATTTTTTCCATTTATTTTTAGAGAGAGTGGAAGGGAGGAGGAGAAACATCAATATGAGAGAGACAAATTGACCGTAGGTGCCCTGACCAGGGCCAGGGATGGAGCCTGCAACCCAGGTATATGCCCTTGACCAGAATCGAACTGACACTCTAACCACTGAGGAAAACCAGCCAGGGCTCTATGATGTGTTGTTGACACAAATGCCACAGAAGCAATGCTGTGTCTGTGCATCTTATCAGGAGACTATGCAGTATCAGTATGTCTCACTCCAAAATCATTGTTTCAAAGCTACTTGGGTCTGATGTAGCATGTTATCAGGTAAGCAGAACAGAAGCCCTTTGTTTTCTTGTTGATAAATATCTTGCTTCCATGATCTATAAAGTAATGCATTCCTCCACAGAAAGAAGTAAGAGAATTATCATGCAAATATAAAGAAGTAAATACTGGCTGCATTTAAATATAGGTCCTATGGCAAAAATACCATAATATGTTAGCCAAAAAGTATTTTGCCTTAGTCTGCTCCTCATATTGTAAGTGAGCTCTTTAAAAGTTCAACCTTTTATAACAGAGTTTGAGGGAGTAACCATTACTAGTAAAAATGATAGGACCTTTTGGTTTTTGGTTTTTGTTTCTGGATGACCACTAGAGGTCAGGATTGCAGCACTGAAAACCAAGCAGCAGCTAAAAAAATGATTACAGGGATCTTCACAGTAGCCTCTGTACAAATTTAAGTCCTGATGTTTTAAAATCCTCATGGCTAAGTCCTCCCTTGTACCTACTATTCACTCACTAATGGAATATAAAATATGACAAAGTCTGGATGATTCCCACTTTTCCTTTCCCCAGTTTTATTATATATTTTCCATTTTTATTATCAAGTCATTTGTTAGTATTTTCCTAATTAGGGTGAAGAAGAGAGCTCAAGAATGGGGAGGGATGAGAACTAAATATAATATATGAATGCCCCTAACTGTGGATAATTTTTTTTTAACTTTGCTTGACTGGCATTTGTTTTTATAAATAAAGTACTGAGTAGACATATATCTACAAAGTCTGTGTCCTTAATTATGAGCAACCCTGGGAAGAATTCTTAGAGGTTGGTGACATCTGAATTAAATAAACCTTCCAGAAACAAGGCAGGTAAAGTGAGAGAAATAAATCAAGTTAGAGGTTTTGACAGGTATTCTGAGGACTACTTAGCAGTCCTAACTACCAACTAATCTTCATCCTCTCCTTCCAAACTCCTGCTAGTTCCCATTGACCCAATTCACCCAGAAGCCAGAAGGCACAGGGCTCTGTGGTTAGGAGTGAAGCTGGAGAGGGAGGGAGGTGCCCCTCTACTCATTGGCTCTCCTTTCCCCTTGCAACTGCCCAGACCTTGGTCTACGGTATTATCAGTTCTAAAGACAGTTGGCAACATAAAGAACTTTCATTTCCCTTAAAGTCTGATCTCCTTCCTACCTTTATCTCTTTTTGGAGAGTCAGTAGAGTGCAGGGGGTTATGTGATGTACTCTGGAGCCAGCCTTCCCAGGTCTCGATCGACCTTTCATCCCCTCCTGTCTGACTTAGAGCAGTTATATAAACTCTCTGTCTCGGTTTCCTCATAAAGAGCACCTATTTCAACGAATGGCTGTGAGGATTAAATGAGTTACTATGAGTAAGGCACTTAGAACAGTGCCTGACACACATTATTATAGTACATGTCTGAACACATTATTATAGAAAAGTCCTCAAAACTGAACTTGCCAGGATTGTAAAGAAATTTCAGTTTTTTAAGATCTCAAGGAGTTTGCTACATATTCTGATAACAACTGATCTATACATTTCTTGTATAGTTTCTTGAAAAACATTTTCTCCTTTCTCCCAATCAATTTGATCAGTTCAAAGACTCACTCTTAAGAGGATGAGAACTGGTCACAAGGAAATGGAGACAGCCAGTAATTCAGGAGAAATAGATCAAAGGATTAAAGAGAAGTGTTCATAGGTTTTGCTTCCTAGAAAGTGATGGAAGCTGAATAATTACATCTTTGGCATTTATTCCTTAATTGCCAGTTGGACTTTAAAAATTTTTATTTCAATGAAACAGAACTTAGAGGCACTGAAAATGCAGGCAGCTTGCCCTGGGAAGGCTGCTATCGTGCCCCTAACATCACTGGTGGACAGACTGTGCCAGATCTCTGAGCCGGACAGGATCTCTGGGGGTGCATCCACTTGGGCCTTGAGATGTCAAATAAAAGCACAGGGAAACGGTGATAAGAACCAGAGAATATGGAGAGGACAACTGGGAAGCCGCGTATCGGCCCTGTTCAGCGTTCACCGGCCATGTGGCTCTGTCTCTCATCCAACTGCTGTTCCTTTTGCTACAGTTCACGTTTATTGCTTTTTGTTCTGTCTTCAAATGAAGTGGAGAATACCTGAGTGCAATTTCCCCCTGTAACCAAAGATGCTTTTGAAGGTACACCTTTCAAGGTTAAATATTCTCAATTCTTTTAATCTGTCCTCATCTGTACTAACTGCAAATTCTTTTGTTGTTTGCCTATGAATTAATTAGCTTTAAGGCATTCGTAAATCTCCTAAAAAAATAAAACTAGATAGTATACTGTAGCATAAGTCCAAATAGTACAGGCTACTATTGAAGAATTGCCTACTATACTCAGAGCATTAAATTTAAGCCCTACTACTAAACTATCTACTACTTTGAGCTTGAGGTCAGCTATGGGTCTTATAAGCTTTTCCCGCCAGACTTACACAAGTCCTCTTCTTTTAAATAAGGGCTATTGGCTTAAACTACCCATAGAGTGCTTTCCAAGTCTAACATTGATCCATTATTCTTTATGATTTAAATATTTAGAATAGACTTAATAGATTTATAGAGACATGGCTGTCTTTAAGTTCTAGTTCACCAGAAGATGTACCAAGGAAGGCACCAACATTACCAGGGCAGAGTTTGGAAACCAAGACTCACTCACAGAGTATGCCTATAGAATCTAGCCGTGTTAAGACTGGAGGGATTTCCCGGCAAACTTCAATGGAGGCTGAGCTTGTGAATAAAAGTAAAGATGGACAGCCAGGAGAGGTATGGAAAAGGAAATTTCTCAAGTTGAAGATCTAGGGTATAAAGGTTTTTGTTTTGTTTTCTGGATTATCCATTGGAACATATATTTGTTTCAAAAAGCAATGTAATCTAATTTTCACAAATGCTAAGAAAAGCAAGAGAATTAAAAATCCTGAAAAAGTTACCAAGTAGAACGTTCCTTTTCTAGACATTCTAAACATCAGGGCAAGCACTCATTTCAGACGGATATCTAAGTGTTTGTGACAGGAGAACAGTGAACGCCTTTCTACGATCCCCAGGGGCCCTCGCGACCTTTGTGTAGCCTCATAGCTATGCTTCTGAGGGCAGTGAGCCGCCAGTAAAAGCATGATGTCCCTAGGGCTGCTTCAGAGGAGGTGGGAGGAGGGGCAATGCTGTTCTAGTTGAGATTGAATTTGGAAAAATGGTCTTGCCCATTAAATTCTTCTCTAGGCCATAATTTTTACTTTTTAATCAAATTCACATGTTCCCAAGCGGAATTTTGTTTATGCCTGTTTTAATTTCCTTTAGGACCCTGAAATTGTGTGACTGGACTGGATGGCTCCTCAGGTTTGAGCAACTCTTCACCTGGGTAAAATCAAAGGCATGCCTGCTTAGAGAAGATGTGAGTAGACACATTACCCTGGCGACCCCACCCTGGTGCACTGGAAAGGTGATTCTTATTCACAAACAACTAGTGTGGGGGAAAGCCAAACCTTGAGAGCAGAGCACTATATGTTCGTCTCACCAAAAAGAAGTCTTGAGTCAAGTAATTACTCTAGAATTTACACTGGGTTACTAGAACTAATTTGTTTAGCTTTTCATCTTTAATGTGGCAAAATTTTAAAGACAACATAAATGGAAATAAATGAGTAAGAAATTGCAAAGTAAAATAAAAGTTGTAGTTGAATTTCGAATTGGTTCCAACAAAGTATTTGGAGGTTGCAGTGTGTGGAGATTGCATTGCTTGAGCAATAAATGAATGGGTCTTGGATATAATTAGCTACACAATGTTACCGCGGGGAGGGAATAATAGAAGTTAGTCTGCGATGTCTTCTGGAGAGAGGCTCAGGATTGCTTTTCTCCTCTACAAAGAAATACAGTTCTGGTGATTGGTACGTGAGGTTACTTGTGTGAGGAGGAAAAACAGAATCTTTACGAGTTATTTTTTGTTTGCTGTTTTCTAGAGGCTTGCTCCAGAAGGTGTGCTCTGTGAAGGCAGTGTACCAGCATCGCCTAAGAGTGAGTTCTGCGAGCAGACGCTCAGGTTCCATGTCCCAGAACCACCAACCCCGAATCTGAACTGCCATTTAAATAAGATCACCAACTGATTCAAATGCATATTAAAATCTGAGATCCACTTTTTCTCTCAGACAATATATATCTATTCTGTGTAGTGATTCCAAATGTAATCTATCTCCCACAAACAGCAGATGGCTCCATGTAGCAGTGAAAGAATGATAAAAGTCCTAAAGATCAAGCTGTCAAAATTGATCTTTCCAAAAATAACTCTAATTTTCTAATTAGCTTTATAATAGTGACAGATCATTGAAAAGACTTATTTGAAAATTCACTTCAGATGAAGAAGTTTCTTTTGAGTCAGCCTTGCTGACCAGAAATTGTGTGAGGAAATAAAAGAGGAAAGAGGTAGCCTAATTTATAAAAAGTCTGCTGCAAATCTATTTACAAATAGAGGTATAAGTCTCTAACATAAATCTTTACATGAAAACCCCAACCCAGCAGAGATTTCTGGAAGAATAAAGAGTCAAAGGGGAAATGCTAACTGCAAATTATTAAACAAGCAAACAAATCTAATATATACATTTAGAACCATAAAATAATTATTATTGCTTCAAAAATGATTTTGGTCAATAGAAATAACTTGTGCTATTGTCACCTACCGCTCATGCTGAACTATACTTTTTCTACCAAACTGCATCACATTCTTTTCTTTGACTCCAAAACTCCCAAGCCTGGTCCCAGAACACAATAAAAATCTAAGAAGCATAGTCAGTCTAAACACTGTCAGAGGATAGGTGAGCCCTGCCCTTCTCTGGCCAGTAAGCCAAGCGATAGACATTTCCGCAGAGGCCATCCTTGGAAACGTAAAGTACCTGGACTATCTTTTTTAATAGACAGGAAAGAGATGCCATAGACACAATTTCTGTTCAATTATAGAAGGAAGGCGAAATGTTAAAAGACAAAGATATAAAAGTAAAGTGATATAAAAGGTTATACATTATTGATGCTTCCTATTTATAAGTCTAAATTCTACTAACTCTCTTTTTCCAAACAGAGAACTTGTGGGGGAGAAAACAGATTATGTTCTCAGAAGGTAAAACAAACAAACAAACAAACCAGCAACAAAACATCAAAAACGCCCTGCAGTATATTCCTCTTCCTCAACCTTTAAACGATCTATGTAGTGCTTGGGGAAAGGGTATTTATTTTCCTGTTCCAGACAGGTATTTTACCTGGGTAAGATACAGCAATAATACCTCTTAAGAGTTTAACTCACTGTAACCTTTGACCTTCAATTGCACAAGTTCATTTGAGGACCAAACAATAAATAAAGGACAATGAATATCCGTTTAACAAATGCTCTTGGCCACAGGTAGGTGCTCTTTTCTGATTCAATTCAATCCTACTTTGCCCCACCTCATCTCTCCTCATCAAGCAGTCAGAGTCCATCAAAGAGCCTGTCAATCCCTAACCATGCCTTAACAACGATCATGGCCTCTATTTCTGAAATATAAATTCATCTACCACCCTTCATCTCCTCTGCTGACACTTTCGATGATCAACCATCATTTCTTACGTGGATATAGTCCCTAACTGATCTCCCTGATCTCCTTATCTCGCTTTAATGCATTCACAACAGCCGTAGTCATCTCTGAAACATTTAAATCAGACCATGCCGTTCCATGCTTAAAGATCTCCAATGGCTTCTCACTGCACTTGGGATGGAATCACATGTCCTCCTCAATGTGATCGACAAGCTCGGGTTCCACTGGGTCCACCTACCTCTTCTTGACCAACTGCTCTCTGTATTTCAGAAGTTCTGGCTTTCTTTTAGTTCCTCCCACCCGAAGCCTCACATGCATTTCCCCCACCTATCAGTGCGAATTCTCCTACTCATCTCTCAGATCTCAGCTTTAAATGTCACTTACTCAGAGAGACCATTCTTGAAACCCTGATCTAAAATAAGCTTACTTATTACAAAATTTGAGGCAGCTTGTACTTTCCCTTCATAGCATTTACTATCATGTATAATCATATTAATATCTGTTAAGTCAATCTGGTCTAATGTGACATTTGAAACCACCATTTCCTTATTTCTTTCAGGATATCTGCCCATTGACATTAGTGGGGTATTAAAGTTCCCACTATTATTGTATTCTCCCTTTATATCCACTAATATTTGCTTTATATATTTAGGTGCTGCTGTGTTAGGTGTGTAGAATATAATCATGTATGTTTTTGTATTTTTGAATTATCTGTCTTCCCATTAGCTTGTTAGCTCCATGATGCAAAGACAATGTCTGTCCCATTGACCATGGCATCTATTAGGTCTAGCACAATGCCAGGACACATAAGGTGTTCACTATTTATTAAATAAATTAATGATGGATGAATAAATAAGATATTCTTTTTAGTGAGCATCACTGGTCCCTGCATGTTGAATTGATGAGCTATTAGTTATTAATTTTCTAGAGACAAAAGACAAAGCTTCACTTCTAAACAATTTGGAAGCATATGCTGCTCCATTTTTTGCTTTCTTGGCATCCTTCTAACTGCCTTAAGTACTGAAATTAGAGTCATCCACTTTTCACACCTTTTTAATGCTTTTGAAATTACTCATGAGTCCCTTTAGACTCTCATATAAGCCTTTAATTACCCAACTATTTAAACTAGTTATACTCCTGTCTTAATGCAATACACTAACGAATGTATTCTATGAATCTCTTCTCCCCTAATATAAGAAACCACATGAAAGAAAAGGCTATAAAAAGAAATCTAATCTAAAATTTTTGCTAATATTTGTAATTTGTTCCTTCTCGTATAATTCCACAAAAATGTAGTACTGTTAGACAATGTGGCATCATACCACATACTCTTTCATATACTTACTGCAAAAGATAAAAGGCACAATTGCTAGAGGACAGACTCATAAAAGCCACAATGCATAGTATCAGCATTCCTCCTTTTTATTTGTTTTGTTTGTTTGTTTGTTTGTTTATGGTATAATTAACATTTTATATAGGTTTCAGATGTATCACATAATGATTCAATACCTTTATACACTGCTAAATGATCACCACAATAAGTCTAGTTACCGTTCGTCACCATACAGAGTTATATTTTTGTGTGTGTGATGAGAACTTTTAAGATTTAATCTCTTAGCAACTTTCAAATATGCTTATAACTCTAGTCACCATGCTGTACATCACAATTCCAGAACTTATTTAGTTTATAACTATAAGTTTGTACCTTTTAAATCCCATCATGCATTTCATCCACGTCCCACAGCCCCCTATTTTGGCAACCACCGATATCTTCTCTATGTAAGAAACTAGACTACTGTCTTACACCAGACACACATATTAATTCAAAATGGATTAAAGACTTGAATTGTAAGACCCGTAACCATAAAAAATCATAGAAGAAAACAAGCTCCTTGACATTGGTCTTGGCAATGATTTTTTGGATCTGACTTCAAAATCGGAGGCAATGAAAGCAAAAATAAATGGGACTACATCAGACTACAAAGCTTCTGCACATTGAAGGAGGTCAGCATTTATTCTGAATGTTTTTATTCCCACTGAATATATGTTGGTTGATATTACCACACAACTATTTTGGCTCCCCCAGAAATATCTTTCTAAAACATGTATGTCATCATGACATTACCCTAATATAAACTTCCAGTGGCTTTGAATTTTTATAACTGTGCTTCCTGAACCTGAGGCACAGCATGAGATTTTTTTTAAAAAAGGGAAAATCTAGTCACATTCATGTTTCCATACCCTAATTGAATAAAATTTTGTCCTATAGCATACTATTGGGCTTATAATATAACAAAATGATTATAATAAACCATTCATATATATGTAGAATCTTTTAAACTTCATCATGTGTTTTTACTGTCAAAGAAAGAAATAGGCTTAAAGTAAGAGTGCCTGATATCAAGCATACAGAATTTATGAAATACCAAGGCACACTTCTCTATTTTTTTTAAAAAAAGCATTTGTGAATATGATTTTTAAAAAGCTTTGATACTTTGAGAAAAAGGTAAGTTTTAGATTTTCAAAAGGCATTTTTAAGCTTAATATATGTATGTATATATGTATACATAATATGTACAAGCTTAATATATATGTATATGTATATACATATAGATATAAGTAAGTTTTAGATTTTCAAAAGACATTTTTAAGCTTAATATATGTATGTATATAGAATATGTATAAGCTTAATATATGTATATATTATTACTATTAGTGATCACATATCAATTTCTGACCTAGTGAAAGTAAAAATCTGAATAAGCTCCCCTCCTCCCCCAAATAGTCTATACTGGAAGAATGCAAATTCATCTTCATTCCTTATGTGGTAACTACTAACCCTAAAAGGTTCTGTCTTATTCTTCACCTAAATCTCCATGAAATGAAATATCTGCCTATTTTTCATCATAATTTGTCCTGCTGTAACACTGTTGTAAAACAAACCTGATCCAGACACTAGTGCTGAGGAAGTTGAGCTGTTAAAACACTCATCTGTTCTCTGTCAACTTGGCATTGTTGATAAACTCATGGTAACATCTGAGTAAATAGCTTTGCAAAAATCAGCAGACCAGGTTTTTACTCCCAGAGTCACCATTGACAATACAGCAACCACAAAAACATAGTTGGATATTTCCCTTAAGTTTTGTGTTTCTCTCAATTAATTGCCTTGAACTATTACTTTATTTCTAGAATTTGTCAAAATAATAAATTTTAAGAGATGAAAGTGTTCACTATCTCACGCCTCTCCATCTCCCTCTTCTTAATCCTTCAGAGAAAGGTCTCTGCCTGTATAACTCAATAAGTATGAGAGGGGCCAGAAAGTAGTTCCCCAATAACTCTTTGGTACTGCTGCTGTTGGTAATTAAAATGATCAAAAAGCATATATCCTTTAGCCCAAACACATTTCTGTATATAGGTACAAAAAACTGTTAAATCAGCATTCCCTAAACTTGGAAAATTAAAAAACTCGGGGACATCTGTTAAACATGCAGATTATTAGGGCCATATCCTCAAGAATCTTAACTCCAAGATGGGCCGATAAGGTTTGTATATTTAACAAGCACTCCCCAATTCCCCCAAGTTATTTTTTAATATATTTTTATTTATTTCAGAGAGGAAGGTAGTGGGAGAGATAGAAACATCAATGATGAGAGAGGATCATTGATTGGCTGCTTCCTGCACACCAAACACCGGGAATCAAGCCCACAACCCAGGCATGTGCCCCGACTGGGAATCAAACTGTGACCTCCTGGTTTATAGGTCTATGCTCAACCACTGAGCGACACCAGCTGGGCCCAAGTTATTTTTTAAACTGAGATATAATTGTAATTCAAAAAGCATAAAATCCACCCTTTAACAGTACACAATTCAGTGGTTTTTCAGTATATTTACAAGGTTATACAATCAACTCCATTATCTAACTTCAGAACATTTCATTACCCGAAGAGCAGTGAAGCCCCAAGAACAAGAACTAGATCATATTTCTAGATGGGTGAATAGGCAAAGTAATATCTGCCTGCTAAAGGTGATCTGTTTTTCAGAAGCCTGAAAATTTCATATATTTCAAGGTTGACTCATGATATTTGAATATTCACTTCAACCCACAGTCACTTATTTTAAACTATTTACTTTTCAAGTGGAAAGCTTATTAATTATAAGATAAAATGTGCTTTGATTCTAAAAGAGCATTTAAAGTATAGACTATATCAGTTCTATCAGATATCTATCTTTCATCCTATAAAGGGCGGGAAAGAGAAATTCTGAATATAAGAATATACTAATTTTTCTCTGTATTAAGGAGTCTTGTGGACAAAATGGATTCTTGCCTATCTGCTGATTAGCATAAACAAGAGATCTAGTCAGAGGTAGTATATACATATTTCACTGGAATGTTGGAGAAAAACTAGACCATGATCACTAAATGCCTTAAGTAAGAAACAACCACCAGACTGTGACGCAACCCAAAATGAAATCCAATAGGTCAATGAGGCACTGGAACATACAGGAAATTGTTCTTTTCAATGGAAAGTTTTCTGGCATTATTCGTCAGCAAAAAAGAGCAAAATGGGCTGTTTACTAGGCCATGGACAAAAATCAAAATGTCAAGTGGACTTCTAAAAACAAGATAAAACTTCTGAAAACCATGATAAGACAATCCAAAAAGCAGGACCAGAAGGTCCCATTATGCTGCTTTTTAACTAATGCAATCAGCAATTCTAGTGATGGTCGCTGGACATTTATTGATCTGACTTTGGGTAGTAGGCACACAGTGTAATATATAGATCTTGTATCATAAAAATGTACACTTGAAACCTATATGATCCTACTTACCAATGTCACCCCAATAAATTTAATTTAAAAAAAGATCTATTTTGGAAGTAGACTTGATAAACTAGCATTTCTAAATATGTTCAATTATAAAGTGCTGAGAGATGCATACATATGTAGTAAAATGCATGCAAGGGAATGATAAACATTGAATTCTGTATAACGGTTCCTCTGAGGAAGGCAAAGGAGGGTATGGTTAGGAAGATGTAGTAATACACAAAGCTAATCTTGTTACTGTTTTATTTCTTAACAAGAGAGGTAGAGATACACACAGAAGCTCACTATATGTCTTAATGGTTCTTTTGTGGGTTTTAAATATTCACTCATAAAAATAGGAGAATATGTTTAGTTATTTTATTCAATCCATAATACAGTTTACCTGTCATGAGTTTTTCTGCAATAAAAAATACTATAAAGTAACTTTAGTTATTCCAATTCATGATGAACTGTAAGATTTTTTCCTCTGACTTTAAGTCAGTGATCTTTGTGTTGATGATGAGAACCAAACCAACAGCAAATAAAAGCTGTAGGTTACTATGTATCGGTCTTTGTGAGTCTTCAGAGTCATGTGGGTCTGATTTTATTGTAATAAAGTACCACTCCTTTTTATAGCAGTAAAGATGTACTTTTATTTTAAAGTACTAGGTCTGACATGCTTACTCCCCCATTGATTGTTTTTTATAATTACTCCACCCTCTATATGCCTTAAATGCCCCCTAAAGGTACCAAAACCTACATCTAGAACAAACATTGAAGAGAAATGGTAATGTAAGCATTGCCTGAATAAAGCACATAACAGTAATATTCCCAGTCACTCCACAACATCATGTCTCCAAGATGTTCCGTGAAGTGTAGAAGCTGCACAACCAGCCATACTTCCCTCTCACCACTACATTAAATGAAAAAAATGTGATGAATAAAACTTACCCCAGATGATCCATCAGCACTTCATATCCAGAATTCAACCACTTTTCACCACCTCCAGTGCCAATAAAGTGGTCCAAGCAGCCCAGATTACTACAATTGCCTCCTAATGGTCTCCGACTCCCCCCACAACTGTGCAACTTGTGTGATCATATATCAGAGCATGTCACTCATAATCAAAACTCTCCAGTGGTTCCCCATCTCAGTCCAATACAACCTAAATTCTCTACAATGGTCAAAAGGCTCTATTAAAATCTGCCACATTTCCTTCTTCCTTTGTTTTTCTCCATAGTACTTATCAGCTTTGATCGACTACATAGTCTACTTAGTCATTTGTTTGTTGTGTCTCTTCTACAAGGATAAAACCTTAATGAGGGCAAGAGTTCTATCTGCTTTTTCTTTACTGCTCTATCCCCAAACTTGAATGGTGTCAGCATTTAATATATTTTTGTTGAATGAATGAATAAGTAAATATTCTTCTAAAAGTCACCAGAAGCACAAGCACAATGGTTCTGTCATTTTAACCATTTTAATGGTTCTGCCTCTTGTGTAATGACAAAATTAATGAAAATACAAGAAAGAGCTATAATACAACTGATGTGAAAACCACAAAGAGCTTGTAGGTGAGAAAGAAGTTAGGGTCCAGAAATAAGATTTTAGAGAGAGTGTTTTCTATTCCTGAAGATTTCTATTGCTAAGTAAAAATTTAAAGTAGCCTATACAGTATTTATTGGTTAGTCAAAAATCTCTTCCCTACTCTTGTGGCCAATTACTACTCTTAAAGTTTTCTGAAAGTTTTATATTTATGTTAGAATTCTTAATCTTCCTTATATCAGCCCATTCTGATGTTTTTTATATTCAATGTATTACTTGATAAAGGTGTTAATTAATGCTACTGTAGTAAGCATATTGCAATATATAACCAACATATATCAAACCAACAGGTTATATACCTCAAACTTAGAAAATGTTAAATCAATTATATCTCAATTTTTAAAAATTCAACATATTACTGTTTGAGGGAGGAAAATGGGGCAAAGAGTAAGAATATTATATAATAAATCTACTCTTCAGATAACAGCTTCCGAAAATTGCCTTGAAAGGGGGATTATACCTGGTGGTATTTAATAAGATATTTTTAACTTTTTTTTCATTATCCTAAGAAGAAAGGAGAGGTAAGAAATATACTCAAATTTGAAAGATCAATGATTTCCTTTAATTTCATGAAATACCAAGTTACTATATAAAGCTGAATATATTTGCTACTCTAAAAATTGAACTATCTGGGAAGAGTCAACTTCAAACCCCAGCTGTCAGTTATCATGTCAAGACTAAAAGAAATACTGTTTTCCTTATGTCTTTTGAAAGAAGGTAGAAAAAATACTTTTGGAAGACTCCTTAAATCACACACACACACACACACACAAAAATAGAATGGCCTAGCCCCGTGGTTGGAAGACTGCGGCTCGCGAGCCACATGTGGCTCTTTGGCCCCTTGAGTGTGGCTCTTCCTAAGCCTTAGGAGTACCCTAATTAAGTTAATAACAATGTACCTACCTATATAGTTTAAGTTTAAAAAATTTGGCTCTCAAAAGAAATTTCAATCGTTGTACTGTTGATATTTGGCTCTGTTGACTAATGAGTTTGCCGACCACTGGCCTAGTCAGTTTGGCTCAGTGGATAGAGTGTCAGCCCTCAGACCGAAGGGTCCCGGGTTCAGTTACACTCAAGGGCATGTACCTTGGTTGCAGGTTCCCTGGCCCTGGATGGGGTGCATGCAGGAGGCAACCAATTGATGTGTCTCTTTCACATCAATGTTTCTCTTTGTCTCTGCCTCTTCTTTCCACTCTCTCTAAATATCAATGGGAAAATATCCTCAGGCGAGGAAAAAAAAAAGAAAGAAAGAAATAGAATGAAACTTCCATTAAGGTTAATGGCTAAAATTTTGATTTTAGCAAAGATGCATCTCTACTGGGAGTGTTGTTAGAAAGGTAATAAAGAATCAATAGCTACTTGACCCTCTCTTAAGAATCTCTGTAGTCAGCTAGTTAATTGAAGAAATTGAGAGCAACTAAGAGGATTACACAGGTAGAATTGAGGATAATATTAACTGAATATTTACTGTATAACAGGCACAGTGCTAAGTACCTTATTATTCATAATTTCATACAATCATTATGTAAACCTGGGAGGTAGATATATTGTTAGCCTCATTTAACACATGAAGAAAATGAGACACATATAGGTCAAGTAACATGAAGGTGATATAGGAAGGATTAACTAAAAAGCCAAATATCTTAACTCCAATATTAAACTATCTCTATGTTGCTTCTGCTATAACTGAGTACATTGCTGGATTTTCCCCATCAGGCTGACTTCTCTCATAAAAGCACAGAAGCGATTCTGCTCTTACATCCACTCTTAGTCCCATCCAAATACAACTTCAGAGACCAAGTAAATTACTTCAGACACCAAATGAATTGTATTTTGTTTCATATTCATGAACTCTAATCTCCTCCAGGACCTGTTCTCTTAAAAAATAAATAAAATAAATAAATAAAACAAAACCTGCCCTTGACCATAAGGAAGACTTTCAGTGAATAAAAACAACTCAAATTAAAATGTTCAAAATATTTTGGAAAACTGCTGGGTGGCATCTATAAACTTTAGTGCTTGGGTGCCCTAACCCAGCAATTCCAAAAAAGTCATATGTATGCTTGCTTACCAAAAGACTAGTCCAAGAATGTTCACAGCAACACTATTCATAATAGCCCTAATCTGGAAACGACCCAAATGCCCTTCAACAATAGCATGAAGAATGAGGAAATGGTGGTATATTCATGATGGAACAAACAAACCATGGCCACATGCAACTACCTAGATGAAACTCATAAGCATAATGATAAATGAAAAAGCTAGACAAGAAAGAGTTCCTATTGTGTGATTCCATTTATATACAGTTCAAAAACAATCAAAACTAATCTATGGCATTAAAAGTCAGGATAGTAATGACTCTTCAGAGGGGTAATAACTGAAGAGGCAGTAAAAGGGAGGAGGGTCTCTGAAAAGTTTTTGAAAAATTAACACTTTTCCATCTGAGAATTTCCTAGCCTTCCATTTGTAACTAAACATTAATTCATAACTATCAAGATTTAAATTATGTCCTTAACAAATAGAGAATATGACAAAAAACATAAATGGATGATTCTATTTAAGACTATGGTACCCATAGTCTTAAATAGAATAAAATATTTAGAATATTTTACTACATGTGAAAGAATAGCTTTAGTATAAATATTTTATTAACTACAAGAAGGAAATGGGCAAAGAGAAAACACAGACAGGCAGGAAATAAAAGTTTATCTAAAAATTTCCTTTGCAAAATAATACTCTGACAAAGATGAGTTAGTGGAAAGAACAAATATCCTGAAGCATACTCCAATATTGTTCCCAATACGGTTTGTTTTACAAAGCTACTTTGCTCTTTTAAGGTTTGTTATTTATTTCCCTGGTTAACATAATGTTGTGATTACAACCTACTCCGTGTTTTGGAGAGCTAAGCTATGCAACTTCCTAAAACAGCTACAGAGCATCAGTTTAAGAGAAGGGAAAGTGACATCTATCTACGATGCTCTTATTAATTTTAATGAGCATTAAGATCTTTCAAACACTGTGATTATGAATCACAGTTGACAAGTGATAAGAAGTCTTATAAATTTTCTTTTCCTTGCCATCAACGTTGCTAATTTTTCTTAGCAACTGACATTGGGAATTCAAGTATCTTCAAGATGAAATTTCCTGAAGAACAATATATCTGGGTTCCAGAAGACCCGTGGACAGTGCTCCAATATCAGGTAGAGACGATTTTAGACAGTCACCATTCCAGTGATCACACTGTTTTGACTTTGAATAAGACTTTAGCTCCTAATTCTGCATTCTTCCTTTAGGTTAAATTTAGGTAGGCACTTTAGAAACTAATTTGTAAGTAAAACAAGTAGAATTATGTATTATCAACCAGGTTCTCTAGCTGCTATGCATTCAGAATTTGGGAACTTGTTCTGTGACCCTCGGCAAGACGCTTGACCCTTCTTTATCAAAATATGTTGCAAATCTTTAAAAATCTTACATGCCTACAAAATGCTCTGCACCTTCAAGCACTGTAAACCGCCAACTAGAACCTTTGAACCCAGCTATACTCACACAAAATGGTCCCTATCATAGTAGGCTGAGATATAACAATCATGCTTTATACAGCCAATTCATTTTATCTTTCCAAATCTTACTTTTATAGTTAAATTTCTAGGGTGATTAAAATAGACTTTTCTTTTAAGAAAGAGGAAGCTTTATGTAAGAAAAGTAATATAGTAATACAAAACTGCCTAGATTATATTAGGTTTATACTTTTGACTAATTACTCCAACTTTTAAAGTTAAGACAGCTATATTTTTATACACATTTATATTCCCAATTAAAAGATTCTTTTCTCCAGCAACTTCCTATCACTGCTAAGACTCAAACATTTTGATGGTCAGTATATGTGCTATGTATATGTAATACTGCTTATTTCTTTAAGAGAACAAAGTAAATAAATGTAGTCATCTAAGAAACTAAAAGCAATAAAATAAATAAATACTAGAGATACCTAAGAAATTATGCAAACTAATTTTTGAAATATTTTACTGTCTGAAAATATACCTATATGATACAGAAACTTTACTACTTCTTTACAATCTGGATGGAGTCTCAAACATCATATACAAATAGATATCTTACAAATTGAGGATTTAATTATTATAAAATTTTCACTCTTGGTATATAATTGCATTAGTACTAAAAACACCTGATTCTAAATCATCATTTAACTTTACAGGTCCTTTATATTAGTAGCCCATTATTACACATATGGGCTTACGAATTTAACTATGCAAATTTAATTACCACATTTTACTTTGTAGAAATTATATATGCTTTAATATTCTCATTTCTCACAAATAGCAAAATTTCAATTAAAATAGTCTTTACTAAAAATTCAAAGAGAACTTTTTGGTCAGTATTTATAGCTTAATGTCACAGGAAAGAAGAAAATGAAGACCACTTAAACCATTGTGAGCAGAAACAATGCTCTTTCTCTTTGGGGTTAGGTATGAGAGAGGGGGTCACTCTACCTCACAGAGCAGTAAGTCAATGATGTGGAAGACCATGCAGAGCGGGAACTTGGCGGTGAAAAGAGTGAGAAACCACTGGGAAGCATACATATGGGCCTCCAGGTTCAAGTCACAAAAATGGCTATGCAGGTCCGGTAGCTGCTCCTAAAAGTCAAAGGGGAAGATTTAGTGAGCAGAACGTGGAAGAAGCTTTATTTCCTTCCACAACTGCCATTTATGACAAGCTTCTTATGAACACTTTTCATTTTACTGAAGCAATCCATGAATTGCATAACTACAATGAAGTGATGAGAGGAGGTGGGGATTAGGGACAGACTTGTTATGAACAAGTAACAAAGACCATCTCTTGCTCACTCGACTCGTCTTGTTTCTGAGGAAATGTTCAGATGGCCCACCTGCCTTCTGAAGAACATCGTGACTCCAGGGTCAAGTGACTACCCCATTCAGGGGTCACCATTTATTTCCCCTTTACCTCTTCTATCTCCCTCACCCACCTCTCCCTCTTGTTCAATTCCTGACTAGTTACAAAAGAGATGTACTTGTTGTCAACATCATCTGGTTTTTATGCTACCACTTCAGTATTTTTTTTTGAAACTTAGAAAAGGCCAAAACATAACCAATATTTTAGAAACCTATCTTTGAGATCTTAAAATAATAGCAAAGTACAGAAACTGCAAGTGTATAATGTATGAAACTGAATGTCTCCTTAAAATGTCTTTATGCTAGTTTTATCTTTTTGCCCAAGCTATGCCAGTAAATGCATTTCAAAAGCGTGAAAGGCCAAGTTCACAGCATTAGTACAGAATTCCCATAACTGAAAGACAAAGGCAAACATAAAAGCCCACTTTCATTTTGTTTTCATAAAAAGACCACAAAAACAAAAAGCCCACTTCTTGTGCAAGATGCTCTTTGAAAAACACCCAAATGTGCCCATCTAGTACTTTAACTGGGGTGTTCAATGGTCATCCAATTAACAGACAGAAGGTGCTAACAGAAAAAATGTGCTTGGGTTTCTTTTTTGTTTCTCCTGGCTAATCCTCACCCGAGGATATTTTCCATGTTTTAGAGCAGTGGTTCTCAACCTGTGGGTCGCAATCCCTTTGGGGGGTCGAACGACCCTTTCACAGGGGTCGCCTAAGACCATCAGAAAACACATATGTAATTACATATTGTTTTTGTGATTAATCACTATGCTTTAATTATGTTCAATTTGTAACAATAAAATTGGGGGTCACCACAACATGAGGAACTGTATTAAAGGATCACGGCATTAGGAAGGTTGAGAACCACTGTTTTAGAGAGAGAAAGAGAGAAAGAGATCATCATAGCTGTGAGAGAGACACACCAATTGGTTGTCTCTGGCACATGCCCCAACCATGGCCAGGGATCAAACCTACAACCCAAGTATGCCCCCCTGATCAGAAATTGAACCTGTGACCCTTTGATGCATAGGCCGGAGCTCTAACCATTGAGAACACTGGCCTGGGTGTGCTTGGGTTTCTTCATAGTACCATGAACTTGCTATTCAATTATCAGGTACAATTATTTGACTCTCAAAGTGCTTAAGGATAGTGACCTTTAAAAAATATAAGCTTTTGTAATAAGGTGAAAGTGAATAATTCCAAATAAAACTTTTCTTGGAAGAATTAAATCTCTAAAAAAGAGCCGGTAGCCTTTAATGCCCTTAGTTACCAGATCCGCTAAGTTTCTTCCCCACAATGCCCATTTGTCATTGTGCTTACAGTTTATTTGACATCCTTCCATCCTTTTCTTTCTTGTTCACATTTGAGGTCTCCCACCCTCCTATATCCCCTTCTTCCAGGAAAGCTGTCCTTTATCTCACTGCAAACTCTCCATCTTTCACTCCCCTGTTCCCTCAGTCTCCTATTGGCTTCACTTCCCTCTCCAGACACCTGTGGATCTCCAGACAGGCCGTGTCAATTACTTCCTGCCAGTATCTTCTACTGCCACATCCCACTAACCTTCCTCCCCAACCATTTCACTTTTCCCCAATATGGAATAAATCCTTTCATGAATTTTTTTTCACATTTCTCTTGAGTTTCCAATACATCATATAGAGAATGCATAGATCCATTATAAAGGTATGATTTCTAATCTCAGTGGAATTTCAAAGCTACTCAATTTTTTTTGTCAGTACTAATCAATAATTTTGCCCTTATAATCTTTTTTATTATGTAATCTTTGACATAAATATGTTTCTCATATATATAAATTTATACATACATATTATAAAATAGTAACAACTCTGAGATTAGGAAATTATGTGGGAAATTTTTTTTAAATTTTATTGAATTTATTGGGGTGACATTGGTTAATAAAATTATATAGGTTTTAGATGTACAATTATATAATACATCATCTGTATATTGTATTGTGTATTCACTATCCAAAGTGAAGCCTCCTTCTGTCCCCATTTATCTCTCTTTTACCTCTTCTACTTCCCCCACTTCCCCATTCCCGCTTATAAACATCATGCTATTGTCTGTGTCTAGGAGGTTTTTTTCCCTTAATCCCTTCACCTTATGTGGAAAGATTTTTTAAAGTATGTCTCCACATTACAATATTTTAGGTGTGTTTTACTCTACTATCAATATCGTTCTACCTTTTCAAAGTATTCTCTATATGTAGACCTAAATATGGTATGGGTACCGGTGCTAATTAATACAGAGAAAACTCTTAAATATTCTTACTCTGTAAATGTCTTTATTTCTTTACAAATAATACTCAACAATCTCTTCATGGACTTAACTCACTATATTCTCATTCAAAGTGTATTAAAGTTGACTATTTAAAAAGGAAGATAATTTTTAAAATGGTCAAATGGTTAAACAAATATTTTATAATATCAACACCAGTGTAGATATTGGTCAGAAACCAAATCCATTTGCATTTTCTGTAGAATTCTATTAAATTTTCATAAATCATGATTGCTCATCAATCTTACTAGACTTTTTCTATAACACAACCAATCCCTGAGAGATAAAAGTCCCAAACTTTTATTTACCTGCATTAGTCTCTCCAACTGATAAAATTTGCAATGAAGATCTTCAAAGTTGTTTTTGTAGAGATCTCGTAAATTATAGTCATACATGATTTTCACCAAAACACAGAATGCTTGTTCTTCTGGCATCTACAGAAAAACATAAATACAGAGCATGACTGAGTGGAATTTGGCCAGAATGTCAGAAAATTTCCTTCACATTGTTAGTCTTCTACATTAACAGCTGAAGGCCTGTAGTGAATGAAGTTCTTCAGAGCCAGCCTTCTGCATTGTTACAGGTAAAACCTGTTTTCACAGCTTGTAACTTCTTCACTTGAGATGATCTTCCCTCTTTTGTTAATTTAATCAACCTTCATTCATTCATTCATTCATTCACTACATCACCTTAAAAATAGTTAATACAGTCACGTGATTCAAAAATCAAAACAATGTAAAAGTATAAAAGGCAGAAGTCCCACTCCTCTCTATGCCCAGGACACTAACCCCTGTGTCTGACCCCATCTCTTTTGCATAACTTCATAACTATTCTTAATAATGTCTCATGTATCCTGCAAGTGTTTCTCTATGCAAGTGAAATAATTATATTTCTTATTTTATTTTTTCCCTTTTCTACATAAAGGATAGCTGGCTTTTTCCTCAGTAATATTTCCAAAGAGGGATTGCTGGATCAAGGGATAAACACATTTTTTAGTTCGGATCAATAGTGCAATACTGTTCTCCCAGAATCTTCTTGGTGTTGCTATTTTTCTTTCTATAAAAAACAGTTTTCCAGAAAGAATCTTGTGTGCTTCTATCACTAAGATTCTAATGACCAATAAAATCTAATATACCCTCCCAGAAGTATTTTTTTTGTGAACAGAGAATAAAGTCCGAAATCAAAGAAACAATCTCTAAATTGTGGTGGGACTGAAAAGTACAGATTGGTAGTTACAAAATACACATGGGGATGTAAAGTACAGCATAGGGAATATAGTCAATAATATTGGAATAACTATGTATGGTGCCAGGTGGTCACTGGAAATAACACGGGGAATACTTTGTAAAGTATACAATTATCTAACCACTATGCTAATACAGAATAATATTTAACGTAAACTGTAATTGAAAAATATAAAAAATTTCAATTAAATAAAAAGAAAAAAAAGTACAGATGCCCCATGGGGCACTTATAAGAACCTAATAGGTCTGTGACTTCCGAGTTTTAAGCTGTAGAAATGAAAAAGCTACAATGTGATTAACAAAAAGAAAAATATTGGACTATGTTCCAACTTCCCCCATTGTGTTTACCTAAGTGACTTCCTGAGAATCCTTCTTCTTGACCTTATAAGCCCACTCATGCCTCACCACTGGGGCTCCCTATAATCTGGTCCCCAAAGAAGCACAGAGAAGCTCTCGTGCAGTAAGTGGACATGAGGAGAGATCTGCAATTTTTAGCCCTTATTTGCTTCAATTGCCTGTGTAGGAAAAGCCTGGATATCAGTGCCTTGTTCTCAAGAACGTTATAGCATGTGAAAGACCAATGTCCCCTGGCTGGTGTTATACAATTGCAGCTCAATGAATATAGAAATTTTCATTGTCTGTTGCCCGTTTGCTGAGACGGTTGACTGGATTTGGTAACCTAAAAACAGTGCTCTCATACAAAACACACACACACACACACACACACAGACACACACACCAGTGCTCTCATATAAAACATACACACACACAAACAGTGCTCTCTATTTCAAGTTAATTTAATTAAAAAAGGCATTTTAAACAAAGGAAGAAATCTTAGTGCAGACTATTTCTAAAGAATGCAACATTATTTTTAAAGAGTTTAAATCAAATTAGTGGATCTCAAAGGGCCTGCTTTAATGAATAGGTAATAATTTGTTATTAGCAAATCCTATATAATAAAGAGGTAATATGCAAATTAACCCTCACGCTGTCACACCGAATCAAGATAGCTGCGCCCACAGCAGAGGCGGGGTTCCCGTAACAAGTGGTAACGAGTGATCAGCAGGGACCTGAGGCTGCATGGCGTTGGGCTGGGGTGGGAGACCTAAGGCTGAGCCCCCCGCCTGGTGGGGCTTGATAGGGGACCTCAGGCTGTGCCCCCCACACCGGCACTGGGTTGGGGGACCTCAGCTGCACCTCCCTGCCCAGTGGGACTTGACGGGGGGCCTCAGACCATGCTCCCCTGCCTGGAGGGGCTTGACGGGGACCTGAGGCCACATCCCTGCCCTGGGCTGGGGGACCTGAAGCCACACCCCCCACCACGGCACCAGGCTGGGGGACCTGAGGGTGCGCTGGGTACCTGAGGCTGCACCCTCACGTGGCGGGGCTTGACGTGGGTGGGGCCGGCCGGGTCTGGGTCTCGCGCAATTTTAAGGTGCATGCAGGTGGGTGGGGACTTGACTCTGGGTCCTGCAATTTGCCCCAGACTCTGACAGGAGGAAGATGTTCATACACATTCTACTAATTTTCTTTCATCTCTGACATTTCTATTATAAAGGGCAAATAGCACTATTAAAATATTTCCTCTAATTAATTCCCTTTTAATGTGCACGAATTTCATACACCGGGCCACTAGTTAGGTAATAAGTGTTTCTGAAACTTTTGAGAATGTATGAAAATGGTCCGCCCTTTAAGTAATTTTAAGTATTCTTCCTACAATCTTATCAATGATATTGTATCATAATGTGGAAAGCTTATTTGAGCAAAGGAAAACCAGAGCTTAGACTCTGTTTAAATACTGCATTAAAAATTCTGAATTAGGAAAATAAAAAATAAATGAGGTTTTTTGCCACAGTATATAAAAAATTTAAAAATAAACAAATTGAGGTCTCAATAAGCTGAAAGAATTCAGAGAGACATATATGCAATATTGTAGTCTCTGTTATTCACTTTAACCTGACAAGATCTTTGCTTTCTTTGACTCCCAAAGCTCTTTGTGACATGTAGTGAAGTTATTTCTATGCTCCTACTAACCCGGGAATGAGCTTTAACTTTGCATCCCCTAAAGATCTTAGCATATAGACTTAAATAAATATCAAGTATTAAATATTTGTTTAGGATAACTTTAGTAAAACTGAATACATCTGCCTTTATCAATGAAGGCATGTAGACTAGTAGGGCAATCGGTGTCACCTGCAAAGATAAGAGCCAGCAAAAATGTAGTGGGAAAGGACAGGTGTGAAAGTGGAAGCAAGAGGCAGCCAAAGGTAACTATATCAGTTCTTGATCTCTTTTAATATGACAAATGCTAAATATAAAAATCTTTTGTATTATCTGTAATTAGTATTGGCTATTAAGCTTGCCCCTCAATTAGCATAAAGAAAATCAGTCAGGATCTGAGAATCAACACCTACCTGTACTGTCAACCTCACCTTACTACAAGAGTGGGTTCCCCACTACATAGTATTGTGGCACCTGCCGACCTTTTTTTAAAGCATTAAAATAACTATTTAATTTATGAAAATAATGTTTCATTGAATTAGACATGCCAGTTTAATCATTGATATGTAATTGGTCTGAAGTACAATAAAAATAAGTCATTGAACAATATCTTTTTAAATTAAATATCAGATGTTATTACATGATGGGTCTCTAATACTGCATATCCATCTTGGCTGTGTACAGGAGCTTTGTCACGGAATCAGTGTTGTTTTATTGAGGAAAGGAGGTGATAAGCATTTAAATCCTTTAACTTAAGATACCACAATGTTGCCGAAACCGGTTTAGCTCAATGGATAGAGCGTCGGCCTGTGGACTGAAAGGTCCCAGGTTCAATTCCGGTCAAGGGCATGTACCTGGGTTGCGGGCACATCCCCAGTAGGAGATGTGCAGGAGGCAGCTGATCGATGTTTCTCTCTCATCGATGTTTCTAACTCTCTATCTCTCTCCCTTCCTCTCTGTAAAAAATCAAGAAAATATATTTAAAAAAAAAAAAAAAGATACCACAATGTCATCCATGACTCTATGAAATACAAAGTTAAATACCTGCCTCACATGTACAATATGAGAATCAAGTATGATGTAATCACTGTTTGGTAACAAATATTGACAATGATCTGCCATCTGTACTAACAAAGATAATCACTAAATGGAGACAATCTCCAAGTTTCGCTGCTTCTTTCTGCTGTGAACCACAAAACAAAGCAGCCCTATGTACTTCAAAAGTCTTTAAGACTCAGCTGAAGTCACACACATCAAGACATTTTTTAAAGCAAAATTATCTGTTGATAATATAAAATAATACTCTTATTTAGGATAAAACTAAATTTTCTGATCTGAATGGTTGTTTCATATCTTTTTGCAAGAAATCTAACTTTGTCCTTGAAGGCGCTGAACAGTCTACCAATTTTCTGGGTTTCTTCAACAAAGGTGGATGCTAGTGACTGTTTTGAAAATCATAAACTCATGAGTCTTTATTTTCTGTTCACCCATTGAACAGCAAATAGAATGAAAACTTCCAGCTGATTGTTTTCCTCTTAAAGCAAATATATGCTAAAATACATCTAAATTAAATGTGTATTTATAAGATATAAAACATACTGTACAACATATTAGTCTGTTAATGTGTGGTCAATTGAAGCTAATGGGACCAGGGTCCAAAGAAAATTGACTGGGCAAATAATGATTAATTTTACAAAGAACAGTAGTAGCTACTGTTATTAGAGGCATTCATTCATGATCCCATTTGATCCTTACCAAATTCTGTAACGTAAGCATTATTTTTACATTTTAAACACTGGATGAGTGAAGTTCAATGAAGTTAAGTGATTTGCCAATAACTGCACATCTATTAAGCAAAGCCTGGATTTCATCCCACAGCTGCACTCTTTTTGTGTCAGATACAAAATAGGGACTCTTCATGCTCGTGATATAAAGTATCCGATATTCATAAGAACACTAGAAATATAATAATATTGTTTTCATTTTACAAATGAAAACAACAACAATGAACCTCAGAGTTTAGGAAACTTTCCCAAGGTCATATAAATTGGAAGGTATTAAACCATAGTTCAAATTTATAGTTGTGCTTTTACTATCCTTTGAATGAGTTCAGCTTTGAAAAGGTAGAGAAACTTAAGTTATCTAAAATGGGAGGATCAACAGAGGACTTTTTTAAACATGTCTTGAATATATTTACAGGACACAGGAAGAGGCTATTGAGGAATGGCCCCAAAGGTACTGATGCAAGAATGAACTTAGAACAGGAAAAGCTCTTGGATTTTAAGAAAAAGTTATTTGGGAGCATAAAAGGGCTTATTAAAACTCCTGTAGTAAGAACATCACTATAAGATGATGTGTTCTGTCTGTCTAGCATCCTGTCTCCCTATCATCTGGTATTAAAACTCCTTTCCTCTAGGAGAGCTGCTCCACTGCTCAGGAGGAGCTGATCCAGCTCACTGTCAGCAATTGAGGGAGACTCAAGGTCTGGACAGGGCTAATCAGAACATCCTATCTTCCTGGCCTTAGCAACAGGTTCAGGGACGGCAGGTTCCCAAGGCCAATCAGAATCCTCCAGGAATTCTTTTCTCTTTTTTCTGTTTTCTTTTCTTTTCTTTTCTTTTCTTTTCTTTTTTCTTCTCTTCTCTTCTCTTCTCTTCTCTTTTTTTCTTTTCTTTTCTTTCTTTCTTCCTTTTTTTCTTTCTTTTCTTTCCTCCTCCCCCTCCCTCTCCCTCCGCCCCCCCCCCCCTCCTCTTCTTCAATGCAGGAGTTATAGCAAAAAAACTGGTCCCTTTTAAACGAAGTTATAAAACTGAAAGGATATGAGCCAGGCCAGTCTGCAGACATGTTGCACATTTGTGACCAATTCATATAATTAAGGCAAGAAAATTTAAAGAAAACAGAGATACAGAGACACAGATTCCTGACTAAGCAATTCTGGAATCCAGCCATGTCAAAATCACCCCTGCCCTGGACTTCCCAGTTAGGTGAGCCAATAAACTTCCTTCTTAAATTAAGCTGCTTTGAGCTAAGTCTACGTCAAGTAGCAGACAGAGTCCTCAATAGCGTAATGGCACAAACACTCTTACTTACAGAAACACTTGGAAGCCTCTACCTTGTCACCTTAGCTATTAGTTAAATCTTATCCTAAACCTGTCTTTTTGAGGGATGCATTAAAGGTTTCATAATTTTTAAAACTTTTTTTAAAATAAAACACACAGATATGTTAGTAAAAATATATTGGGTTAAAAATTATCTAAAATATGTTATATGATTTTTATAATAAATGAAGTATATAAAAGGAAATTATCATATTTCCATTAAGCAAAGATTAACACCATAATGATCATATTGCTAATTATTGCATATTTAACTTCAAAGGCTGGTGAACATATAATGGTTATAAGCTATCCATGCTATAACATTCTTCTCCAACCCTAAATGATCAGTTTCCTGTAATCTCATCAATAGATATAACAGCATCTACTATAATAAACACTTCTTTCATTGTTTAAACTATAACAAGTTACAAAGCTATTATCAAAGCCTTTAGAAATTTCCAAGCAGGAAGGTAATTATTTCCTAAAACTACTTAGACATGGAAAAACACAAAAATTCTAAACTTTTATTTTTTTAACATACTTTCACTTTTGGTCTTTCTTTCCTCTTAGGCAGTGCATGTGAAATATAAATGACCGTGGGGGAGGAAAAGACAGCATCCCCAAAGAAGCAGGTTCTGACAATGATTAATGTGGAGCTGCCAAAGAATGTCTGGCAGCAAAAAGAAGCAATAGCTTATGTAACTGATAAAAAATTAGTAGGACCCTAATAACATATCTCCTTGGAACCTGAGATAGTGTATTTGATGAATTGTTTAAGCTAGACTGTATTCTTCTACCTATTTAAACCATGGAGGCAAAAATACAGAAGAAAAAAATTAGTTAACTTTTCTTATTCAAATTGGTTAATGGGTTGGTCAATTAATGGAATATACTGATTAACAGAAGTATTACACATATTGTTCAATTAAAAATTACAGTATATTTTTCATTAACACTATGCGGAATATCAGTTCATCTTTCCTCAAAGATGCTGAAGGCATTTCTGTATTTCAAGTTATTTATAAGCCATGGCAACAACTGCATAATTCTACTAATGAACAAAGTGTAAGAGCCTGGATTGAATTTCTATCCATCTTGTGACATACTTTAAAAGCAATTTTGTTGAATAAGTTTACAATGGCTGACTTACCATATAACACTTATAATAGGAGAGGACATAATATAGAAAAAAAATTCTGGGTATTTGATTTTTCTGACTATTTGATTCGCTCTTCTCTCTTTTTTTTTTTCAGGGGGAGGTGTTTCCAAACAAATATAAACTTACAGATATCTAAACCTGTTAAATCTCGGAACAGATTTCTCAGCAAGATATTCTTCTCATTGAATTTCAATCAATATATTACAATGTGTTTCACTGGGCTACAGTTAAATGCTAAAATGCTAGACGGTGATAAACTCAGTGACTACTTTGTGGAATACAAAGCATCCCCATCCACAGCTTGAACATCAGCTTTCATCAGAGCCACTACAAAGGCTCCTTGTAGAAGAACAATGGCTCTGAACCCTGGTAAATATATCATGTCATTGCTTACAGTCTCCAGCCCCTTGTGGTAGGGACCTGACAATTCGAGATACTAGGTGGGTTTAGTAGTAGAGAATTTGTGCCATAAAGTACTTGATTATCACAGGGAATGCCAAGCAGGTCGGCTATGGAGATATCAAAGAAAGAGGGAAGATAAGGACAAGATAAAGAAGACCAACAACAGGTGATAATGCAACAGACAAAGAAAACAAACTCAAAGTTAAAGAAGGTGAATAATCACAATAGAACCATTTATGTCATTATTATCATTCAAATCAAGTTATCAAAACTAGGACCATACTCAACTATAATTGCTCTTCATTTCCAAAATGCAAACCTATAAGGAATGCTTTCGTTTTGAACTTCCTGGACTTCTCTGATGCATCTGACATTATACATTGCTTCCTCTCAGTTGAAAATCCAGAAATCCTTCAAGGATTCTTCGTCCCTATCAGCCCTTTAAATATCTGGCATCTCTGAGCTCTATCCTGTTCTTCTTACTCTATTTATTTTTCTTTGATGATGATCCACCTTCATAATCTCACTTTTGTTTTTTCACCAGCATCAGTCTCCAGTATCCAATTGGTTGCTGGATAGCTTCACGCAGCTATGTCTCAAATATCCCAAACTCAAGGAATTCAAAACAGAATTCATCATCCCCTCCTAACCCTTTTTCTTCATTCAATCTCAATGGATGCATTTGTTTCTCAGCTCAAAATAACATAATTCATCCAGTCACTAAAACTAGAAAACTAGACATGCTACCTTAGATCCTTCTTTGTCAATGCATCCATAAAACCTACCAATTTTGCCTCCTGCATGTTTCTTAATTCTGTTTCTCTTTCTCTGGGTCCCAATATCTCTATTTAGATTGATATTTCCTTTTCTCTCTACTGCTGCTCGTTCCCTTCAGTTCTGCCCAATACAAGGGAGTAATAAAGAATGTATCTGAAATGAACGTCTGACTGCCATTCCCTCACTTGACACTGATCAATGGTTCCTCCTTCGCTTTATTCTAAAGCCCACATTTGTTGACATGATTACAAAGTCTTCGTAATTTGGTGCCTGCCCATATGACCGTTTTGGCCTCATACCTTTCCCTGCATTCAATTCCTATAGTAACTGTATAGGAACTGTAATTTCGTATTGTTCCCTTTATATACTGTGCCCTTCTGTGTTTTCATACATTCGTTCATGTTGTTCCTTTTGTCTAACAATCTCTACTCCCTCCCTTTCTCGTCTTGCCTCCCCCAACCCCAATTATTTATGTCTTGGCAAAGCTACTGCCTCCTCCAGAAAGTCTTTCTGAAAGTTCTGGGTTGGATAGTTCTTGTATTATTCTCTTACTTTGTGTGTCGCTTTCACTAAGCACACTATAAGTTCTTTAATAAACATAAGGAAAATCAATAAAGACATAAGAATAAAAATAATAAGCATGTGCCTGCATTCTCTGTGCCCACCCTGGACCATGAGGCCTTTGAGAGCACAAATCATAAATCACTCATATTTTTAATCCCACCCACTAGCCCAGGACTGACAACAGATGCTCAAGGAATATTCTGTTAAATAACAGTGACTGAGAAGAAAGAGAGTATACAACAATATATCACGGAAAAGACAAAAGGCCTCCTTGTCACATTCCTTCATAATGGCCCTGAACCTGCTCATTTTGGGGCAGCTACATTGACTTCTTTAATCTTAGAGGGTTCTAGTTAAAAATAACTCCAAATAACCACTTTATTCCCTTCTAGCCAACAAAATTAATTCTAATGAGGAACTGTCCTGTTCTTGACTTCAAAAAAAGACTTCAGATCTCTTACTTTATCACCAAAGGTATGTTTCTAAAAAGATATGCCATGTGTAATCTCCATCAGGTAAATGGAAAATAAGGAGGGAGGACACAACCAAGTAGAAAATAAACTAAACTTGGCAGCACCATACCATTTATCACATGGAAAATTACTTACATGCAGAAGCAATACAGCAGCAAGAAAAGACTGTCCTTGGCAGTACCCAATGTCTTCGTCGTAGACAGAGTAGGCCTGAAGGAAAGAGAGAGAAGTCTCATAAACATTCACAGACTTTCACTTAGGGGTTAGCTCACATCAGGCTGCTGCTTGTTCTTGTCCATGCACTGTCACCACAGTTTCTCTGGTCCTTCACCGTGAATGTGTGGGTCATGAGTACAGAGGCATCCCCAAAGAGGCAGCACCTTTCCTAAAGCAATTTTAGATGTCCCATTATCCCCAGGTTCATCTTCAGCATTTGGAATAAAGAGATGCTCAGAGCATCTAAATTAACTTTAAAAGATCCATGTGGTTTGTCATCAGGCAAATGAGATCACGGGAAGCAGGAGCTAAGGACGGGAGAAGGTGGGAAGTTCCTGAGTTGATGTGGATTCTAGTGTACTCTATGGGGGAAATCTTAATGTTGCTGAATCTGTAGTGAGGATCCTCTAATCTAATAGACAAGATAATCACTTTCTATAGCCTTCTCAAACATTTTCTAAGCTACTCTCCCACTTTCCAGAAGGCTAAAGGGTAAAAATGACTCCTCCCATTTATCCCACTGGGGCAAAGCAGAAACATTTAGCTGGCATGTTTTACAGAATAGCTAAGAGAGTCTCACAGATGTTCTGGATTCACAATCTTTAACATCATTCTAACCAGGATGGCAGGTACAGAGCCAAAGAGGCCCATTCATAGCAAATCCAGTGCTCCTGGGGAAACAGCTGTCATACCATTTAATTCAGGGTTCATATTTATCTTCAGAGGAAAGGAAACAAGGTTGTATGCATAATATATACCACTTAGCACTTCAAACTGCTGGAGCATAACTTTTAAAGAAAATACTCATTAGAAGTTTTTAAGAAATTGACTCAGTTACTGTAGGCATGGTGTGCTGATCAAAGAGTAAAGAAATTAGTAAGCTTTTTCTGTAAAAGTCCAAAGAGTAAGTATGTTCACTTTTGAGGAACACATACATCTGTGGCATGTTTTGTGTTTTTTAAATATATTTTTATTGATTTCAGAGAGGAAAGAAGAGGGGGAGAGAGATAGAAACATCAATATGAGAGAGAATCATTGACTGGCTGCCTCCTGCATGCCCCCTACTGGGGATCGAGCCCACAACCCACGCATGTGCCCTGACTGGGAATAGAACCAGTAACGTCCTGGTTCATAGGTTGATGCTCAACCATTGAGTCACGCTGGCTGGACTGTTTTTGTTTTTTAAACAACCCCTTAAAATATAAAAAACATTCATAGCTCAAAGGAGGTACAAAAGCAAGTAGCACGGGCCACAGTTTACTGACCCAGTCAGGTGTTCCTACATTTATTTCTAAAAGACAAACATCCCAGTTGTGCTGTTTGAGTCCTGGGCATGTATCCCACCCATGTGCTGGGCTTCATCTTAGTGAGAGGATTTCCACTTAATGTCCAGGGCAATGATTATCAAAGATAATCAGGAAGCGTTGCCATGGGGAGGCTAAGTGTGCTATCTCCCAAATGCCAAAGAAGTCGAGTACAGGGTCTAGAGCAGTGGTTCTCAACCTTCCTAATGCCGCGACCCCTTAATACAGTTCCTCATGTTGTGGTGACCCCCAACCATAAAATTATTTTCATTGCTACTTCATAACTGTAATTTTGCTACTGTTATGAATCATAAATATCTGATATGCAGGATGTATTTTCATTGTTACAAATTGAACATCATTAAAGCATAGTGATTAATCACAAATCAATATGTAATTATATATGTGTTTTCCGATGGTCTTAGGCAACCCCTGTGAAAGGGTCGTTCGACCCCCAAAGGGGTCACGACCCACAGGCTGGCGACCCACAGGTTGAGAACCACTGGTCTAGAGCTCTTTTTTTACTTAAAAAGTTTTTACTGAAATATATAGCTTGTGTTCAATGAAATGCACACATTTTAATTGCACAATTCTTTGAGTTAGGTCATTTAGGTAACCCATCATTACAGAATATTTCCATCATTTCAGAATGTCCCTCAACACCTCTTTGCAGTCAAACACAGGCAAGTAATGATCTGATTTGATCACAATATATCAATATTATTAGCTTGGCATTTTAAAAAGAATTTCATATAAATGGAATTATATAACATATACTCTTTTGTGCCTGGCTTCTTTTACCCAGCATAATGTTCCTAAAATTCTGTCATATTACTGCATGTATCAGTAGCCCATTCCTTTTTATTGCTGAGTAGTATTCCACTGCATGAATATACCACAATTTGTTTATCAACTCTCCCATTGATTGAACATTTGTTGTTGTTTTTTCCCGTTTTTTACTAGTATGAATAAAGTTGTTATGTATACACAAGGTTTTTTGGTGGATATAGGTTTTCATTTTCACCAGGTAAATACCTAGAGTGGAGGTTCAGGGTTCAAATAATAAGTGAATGCTCAACTTGATAAGAAATGCCAAACTGTTTTCCAAAGTAATGGTACAATGATTACAGCAATACAGCTAAGTAGGAGTACTCAGTGCTTCACATCCTTGTCCATACTTGATATTGCCATTCTCCTTCCTTTTATTAATTCCTGTGGTTCTGACTTGCATTTTCTTGATGGTTAATGATGTGGAGCATATCAAGTGCTTTTAGGCAATTAATACATATTCATTTGTGACTGTCTTTTATTATTGATTCCTAAGATTTCGTTCAGTTTACAAACCCATTGTTAGACTGCATTGCCAGTATTTTCTCCCAGTCTGTGCCCTGCCTTTTCCTTTTCTTAATGGCGTCTTTTGAAGTACTACTGTTCTCTTTTAACCTTCTTCTGCTAATGATGATATTATCACACACTCTCCTAATGAGAGAAAAATTAGACCATGAAATCACTATCTAATGAATCTGAAAAGAGCTTTTCTTCATTATCATCAGTTGCCAGAGCTCTGGCGAATTTTAAAAATTAAAAGATAAATTAACATTCTTTTACTTTTTAAATGTTCTTTGCTTTATACAGTTATATTTCTGATTGTTTCATTTGTACTTTTACCCAGAGCTCGTGTGTGTGTGTGTGTGCGCGCGTGTGTGTGGTATATTTGGGTGTGTGTGTGTGTGTGTGTGTGTGGTGTATTTGGGTGTGTGTGTGTGTGTGTGTGTGTGTGTGGTGTATTTGGGTGTGTGTGTGTGTGTGTGTGTGTGCGTGTGTATGGTGTATTTGGGTGTGTGTTAGGAGCTGGAAGAAGGATTGCAGACAGAGAACAGAGAAGGAGAACAAAGCTGAAGAAGAGGGAGAAGGTTCTACTATCCCTATTTGCAGCATTTCTGGTGGTGCTCCATCACTGCCTTTTTCATGAACACAGAATCCTGGGATTTGCTGATGACAGAGCATGTTGCATGAGTGATAAATAGATATTCAATGCTTCCCCTTCCCCATGAAAGATGTCTAAGTGGAGGATTCCTTAGATCTCCGGATCTCCAAAAGTCAATCATTTTTCATCAACGCTGATGTCACTTTGACAAATGTTGGATCCAACATTACATAAATATATTTAACATTTATTGAGAAGTGTGCTATTTATATGCTTCTTTGTGTTACAAGAGAAGTTCAATAAAAAAATCAAGGTTGCCCTGTCCAGTGTTTCACAATGGTTAGAGCATAACCCCTACACTAAAGGGTTGTCAGTTCAATTTCCAGTCAGGGCACATACCTAGGTTGCAGGTTCGATCTCCAGCCCCAGTTGGGTACATGTGGGAGGCAACCAATTGATGTGTCTCTCTCACGTTGATGTTTCTCTCTCTCTCCCCTCTCCCTCCCTCCCTTACACTCTATCTGAAAATCAATGTAAAAACTATTCTCGGATGAGGATTAACAAAACAACAACAAAAAGAATGAAATCAAGGTTCACCACTCATGAGAGATGGTATGAATTCAGCGAGTCCACAGACTATTCTCTCACCAGAGAGCTGAGGATAACAGTGTAAATCAGTCTGCATTTATCTTACTTTCCACTTGTTTTATAGTTTTGGGTTAGGTTAGTAGGAAAAATGACTTTTTCAGAGGCCACCTACTAAATTGATTTTATGATTCACAGTTTGAAACATAGTGTTCTAGCAAGTTCTTTTGCTTGGAGTTCTTCCAAGCACTGCTAGTCTAAGCCTTCTCCGACTGAACTAAAGTGAACCCTTTCCATCTACTCAAAACATGCCTCTCTTTGCACCAAACCTCTCCCCACTCCTTGTTAATTACAAAGAGAAACAAGTAACTTTATAGTGCAGAAGGCTGATAAATAACATCTTATTTATGTGATCAAAGTGAGCAGTCAGCAATAATGCAACAGTGTGCTCCCTGCGAGGAACAGGTCATCTCTTCTGTTAGTCCTGCCAAAGATATATAACCCAAATCCAACCGTGAGGAAACATCAGACAAACCCAAATGGGGGGGCCAGTCTAGAAACTGTAATCTTCCAAAGTGCCAAGGTCAAGAAAGTGAAGGGAGGAGTGAGATGCTGTTTCAGACAGAAGGAAATCAAGGAGACACAACTAAATGAAATGTGCGATTCTGAACTAGCTCCTTTTCTGTAAAGAACATTATTTGGACAATTGGTCTAAAGCTTAGGCAGAAGCAATATATCAATGCTACATTCATGATTTCTAGGTTCTATTACAGTTATGTGGGAGAATATTCTTGCTTGTTAGAAAACACCCTAAAGTACTTGGGGGTCAGTGTGGCACCATAATGGCAAATCACTCTCAAATAGTGGAAAACACCAAACTCCAGTACTTACAACATTCCTGTAAGTTTGAGATTGTTTTAAAAATATATATGCCCTAACCAGTTTGGCTCAGTGGATAGAGCGTCGGCCTGCGGACTCAAGGGTCCCAGGTTCGATTCCGGTCAAGGGCATGTACCTTGGTTGCGGGCACATCCCCAGTGGGAGGTGTGCAGGAGGCAGCTAATCGAAGTTTCTCTCTCATCGATGTTTCTGGCTCTCTGTCCCTCTCCCTTCCTCTCTGTGAAAAATCAATAAAATCTATCTTAAAAAAATATACAGACATGGAAATATACATATGTACATAGATTTGACAGAATCATTTTGTCTGTTGATTGTAATAATAAAATATTGAGGCTTTAAAACTGGTTATTAAGTTTGTCCTATATGCTGGTAAAAGCAGAGTATCTACATAAGCTGTGAAAATAGGTTCACTGACATGAAATAATCTAAATACTGGTGATGATAAACATAGAGGCTAGATGTACTCACTGATACTCACTCACAAAGCCATTTTCTTATCTAACAGAGCTGGCAAACTTCCTAGATGTAACTTTCCTTTTATATAACACTTCAAAAAAAAAAAAAGGCCCTTGGCAACAATTTAGAACTGAACTGATATACTTGTGTGGTTTTTTTTTAAAGAAGAAAATGTAAAATAAGTAGACTACCATAACCTTAAAAAAATTGCCTCTGTTAAAAGTGAACTACTGTGTGATAATGATAAATTACTCAGAATATTTCTTTTACATTCTTGGACTTTTGATTTAAAAAATATAATACATAAAGGCTATCCCCAACAAAGTCTCTAAAATTAAGCAACAGCCCTGATCTTAGGAAATTATCCTGAATAATCTGTGTGAATAAAATTACTTTACAGAAGAAAAAAGTGATAGAAATAAGGAGCTCTTGCAGAGTTTCTATACATTAAACGTTATCTAAAATATCAGTATGATGACCATGAAAATATGTCTCCCAGATCTCCACCAATGGGGACGTAATTAGCAGAGGGTCTCCACTGCTGTGCTCTGAAACCCATCCTGCATTTGCACCTGAGCCACACTTCCCATGGTTTGCTCCAGCCAATGACTGAGCACAGCAAGAACACACAGGTAGGCCAGCTTTTGGCAGATGTGGAACCTCACAGGCAACTGTGGCTGAGGACTCCCCACTGGCCTTGCCAAACTTTCCTTCGAAGGACCCTACAGTCTCAGACACTTCCATCCAACTTTCCTTCCTCTCTTCTTCCCTTGGGGTCAGATGAGCACTGGAGTCCATGCTCTCCTAGCTCTCCCCTGCCCTCCCCCGCCCACCCACCCATTTTCTCTTATAGGCATTTCCCCTGAACATATTTCTTACATCTTTAATCCTGTGTTGGTTACAAGTTTCTTAGAAAACCTAGACTAACACTGTCAGTTTCAAGAGTCAAGACCTCTGAGTTCATTATATTGACACTGTGTAACTAGTACTGCACTCTGCTCTCTGAGACAAAGAAAAAAGTCAGAGGTAGCCTCTTCCCTCAAAGACTGAAATGAAACTAATCAGGTGATGTTCAAAACATAAACCATGATAATGGTCTAAATTTCAGAAAGTATTTTTAATCTGTAAATCACTGTGGGTAGAAGTGGGTAGGACAAGCTTCACAAGGGAAGTGGGCAACCAAGATCTGGACAGATGGGGAGGAGGTGGAAAGCAATTCAGATTCACACCCTTCCCAGGTCTTTAAAAGATGCAGGAAGAGGTCTGGTTAAGGAGGAGGCTTTAGAGTTATAAAGATATTGCCAACTGCATAATAATTAGTAAACAGGAAACAGGTCCCCATAATCCCATAACTAATTCACTCAGAAATAACTGCGCGTTTATTGTTTAGGATATTGAAGGCATTTGAATCTAGAATAGAAATAGATCTCTATGTTGTAAAAATCCATAAATGCAGGAGGCGCCATAAGCAGCATTTTATTTGAAGGCTCCTTGTGCTATGTCTTTACAGGTTCATTTTGTTCTTCCTTTTTCTCTATTTTAAGAAGTAATCTAACTTCTTATCTTCCTCAAAGAGTAATGTTGTTTTTTCAAAAGTTGCTATAATCAAGCCCTTAGGGTAAACACTAATCCCTATACTCTGATTTTAAACATTTTGTATCATCCTTAGAATCCCACCATTTCCTTTCTATATTCTATAGTCATGTTGTGATGGCTTCAATTAGCCTTTCAGTTGAAAGACCACAGGCTCCACAGAAACTACAAAGCTATTTCAAGGAAAGCTTACAGGACCAAGCACACAAAGGAAATTTTAAATTCTCCTCAGACACTCTCAAAAGCATTATAGATTGGTCATTCTCTTTCCAGGACTCCAGCTTCACAAACCTGACCTTTTCACGGTTACAGTTTCAGAAGAAAAATCCATTATTTAAAATAACATCCTATCTTCTTAGTTGAGCTCTGACTCAGAAAGTCTATCCTATTAATATGTATATTAAAGAGGACCACAAAATTTAAATACAAAGCTAATCCGTCATGAAGGACTTTAGTGATACTAACAAATATAAAATGTTTTTGAGATATTGTAAGCAAGAGTTAAGCATGAACACACACACACACACACACACACACACGCCATGAAGCTTCTTTATATGTGTATGTATATATGTGTGAGTGTGCATTTGCTGTTTTGAATGGCTATAAATATTGTCCTTGGCAATGTAGCAGAATTAGACAATTCTTCTAAAATGGAAAATGTGAAATGGATGATTTAAAGGAAGGAATAGAACTAAGTAAAACTCTTACTCTGAGAGATTAAGATTTATCAGTATGCTAATCTGGTACCCTCGTTATCCCAATGTAAACAAAAGGATCATGAAAATTCCCCCACTCCTCTAGAAAAATCTGAAATTATTAACCAATTATTTGTGTACCAAAGAGTTTGAGGGGTACATTGTGAAAATTTGATCACTCCTATTTCTTCATGGGAGCTAAATAATGTCTCAAAGAAGTGGAAATTTTGAGAAAAGTGGCCTGCAAGAATACTGAGAATATAAATGAGCAGAGATTTCAATAGTTTCCTAACGTCAAGGACACGGCTGAAGGAGGACCCACCAAAGAAGAAGGTCTCTAGTAAATGCCTCAGGATTTTAGTCAAGATCCTGGAAAGGTCTCTATACAAGAAAAAGTCAAACCTGAATCAAAGAGTTCCCTCCCCCACCCCCCGCAAATACTCCATCTTCCTACCAGAGGAACAATGAATCACCTCTGGAATAAACTTCATCTAAACCTTTATAATTCTCATATAATCCAGAATTCTATTAAAAACAATCAAGCATGAAGAAAACATGAGAAAGTAAATAAAAATCAAAAGATAAGAAATAAGAATATATTCATAGGACATCAGGTATTGTACTTTAAATAAAATAATAAAAATAAGAACAGCCTGACCAGGGTGGCTCAGTGGCTGAGCGTTGACCTATGAATTTGGAGGTTACAGTTCTATTCCTGGTCAGGGCACATGCCTGGGTTGTGGACTCGATCCCTAGTGGAGGGCGTGCAGGAGGCAGCCAATCAATGATTCTCTCTAATCATTGATGTTTCTATCTCTCTCCCTCTCCCTTCCTCTCTGAAATCAATGAAAACATATTTTTTTAAAAAATAAGAGCAGATAGCAATGAAATAGAAAGCAAACATTTAATAAATAAAATCAACAAAGCCAAAGTTGACTCTTTGAAAAACTAATAAAATTAGCATAATATCAATTCAATGCAACACCAATCAAAATCTTCAAAGGTGCTTTGTTCCACCTCCAAAACTTCCAAGCTAATTTTAAAATATGAAACTACAAAGGACCAGATAGTAAGAACAATTTTGACGCAAAACAAAGTTGTAGGCCCAACAATACAAGATAACAAGACATTATAAAGCCACTATCATTATAATAGTGTGGTACTGGTGCAAAGATAGATAAATAGATCAATGGAATAAAATGGTTCAGCAAACAAACAAACACACACACACACACAAAAACAAACAAAAAACACACACACAACAAAAACCCCAGAATTTTTAAGAGATATATGCACTCCCATGTTTATTGCACTATTATTCACAATAGCCAAGATATAGAAACAACCTAAGTGCCCATCAATGGATGAATGGATAACAAAATGTGGTGTATATACATACTTATTCAGCCAGAAAGGAGGATAACCTGCCATTTGAGACAACACGGAAGGACCTTGAGAACATTATGCTAAGTGAAATAAGTCAGACAGAAAAATGACAAATACTATATGATATCACCCATATGTGGAATCTTAAAAAAAAAAAAAAGTCAAACTTGAAAACCAAGTGTGAAATGATGTTTACCAGGGAGTGGGGGTGGGGAGATTAAGATTGATATTCATGAAGGGTACAAATATGCAATGAGTAGATATTAGCCATAGAGAGCTTATGCACAATATAATGAATATAGATAATAATATATTATTACAATCATGAAAGTTGCTAATAAGACACAAAAAATTAATTATCCAACCACTAAAAAGATAAGATAATTATGTAATGTGATAGAGATGCTAAATATTGCTACAATGGCAATCATATTATAATACATAAGTGTATCAAATTAAGACACTGTATACTTTAAACATACAGTGAGTATAATTATGTCAAACATATGCAGCGAAAAAAGAAAAGAAATACAACTCCTGCCCCCACTCCCAAAAAAGAAAGAATGGCCCAGATACAAACCCACATATACATGGATCTGACTTATAAAAAGGATGCTATAGCAATACAGTAGGGGAAAGAATAGTTGTTTAAAAATAACTGTGGATCAATTAGAGATACATATGGGGCGGGGGGTAATGAACCTTGACTTCTACCTCATCCAAAAACCAAGTCTAGATAGATCATAATTCCAATGTAAAAAGCAAAAGAATAAAATGTCTAGATACATCAGAGAATATTTTCATAACTTTGGATTAGACAAATACTTCTTAAACAGGACACCAAAACACTAACCATAAAATAAGTGATTAATAAAGTGGGCCTCACTTTTTTAATAGCTTCTATTCATCAAAAGATACCATTAATAAAGTGAAAAAGAAAGCCATAGAGAAGAATTCTCATCAAAAGAAGTTATCTAAAAGTAAGTCACTAAATGTATTCCATTTCAGGTGTTCCTGAAACACACACCCAAACACAACAGCAGAAAGCCAGGTAAACATTCAAAGTTAAATCACACTCCCTTATAGCTTCAGTATTGAGAGATAGAATACCTGACATAGGAATTCACCTGCTATATTTTAGGAAAATTTTGAAAACAACATTAAGAATCATAGCAAATTGGAAGTAGAATAATCTTATCAGACCCCATACTCTAATGAGGAGCAAATCCGAAAAGTGGTTTTCCTCCAAATCTTAGATTTTCCTAGGGGAAGAATCGGGACCAGAACCAGATCTCCTGATGCTCAGTCCTTTAAACTGCACTAACCTGTCCCCCAACAGAAAACAGATTTTACATCATATGTAAATTAGAAAAGTGCTAAAGACACCTGGGATGGTATCACATTTTTCTTCCTTTGAAGGACACCATTTTAAAACATGTTATTGAAAGACAGGAAGGAGGAAGGGTGGAAGGGGAGCCCAAACCTTTACATTTTCAGAATCCTATGAATTCTACTATTTTACCTCCAGTTCAACTCCACACATAAATTTATGACAACATAAGAATCTTTGAACCATTTTGATTTCCTCCTACTGTGAAAATGATATTAAAAGGCAAAAGCTGAAATTGACAGGGCCATTAGAACATGACAGCAGGGTTTTAACTGTGTTCCCTCTAACCTGACAGTTCAGGCCATTTCTCATCTCACCAGAGCCACAGAAAACTTCAGCTACAAAGTCAGACTCTTGTATCCTTGAAACCAGCGTTGGTTTCAATACTTATTGTAATTGAAATTCTCTTAATTTCTGTCTCAATTTAAGAGCAGAGCATACTATAACTCTCGTACAGGCCTTACGGGTAAGGAGTTGTCAGAAATAAATGAGGTAGTAAGTGTGAAAGCACTCTGTAAATGTGAAATTATTATAAGGCACATGGAGGCACTGTATTAAAAAAGGGTTTATACGGGTGTTGCTGTTGTGAATAAGATGCACTATTCTTAGTGATACATCATTAGATGCTGATGCTGATCCTGTACAATCAGGAGTAAGACATGGATGTCTACTCTCACTGCTTCATTTTAAAACTATAGTAGAGGTTCTGGCCAGTGCGGTAAGACAGGAAAAAGAATAAGAAGAAAAAAAGAAATTGGTAAGAAGAAGCAAAACTGTCATTATTTAAAGATTATATAACAAAATGGCTAATTTTAGATCAATGTATTATGAATGTTTATTTGATTTTGTGCAAGGTATCCAAAATGTAAACTCAAAGGTATACTGCTGAGTGTGTGAAGTATAGTGTTGGATATTATTCTAGAAATTAAAATGATAGAACAGGTAGGTCACACTCTGTGGCCTGAAAGTCACACACAATAGCTTTTGGGGTCATAAAATGAAAGACTATGGTTCAAACTGAATGCAAAAAGCAAAGGAAATAGGATGTACAAACCTGAGAATACTCAATTCTAAATTTTTCATAAATATGCTGTGCAATTTGTGAGTTACCACCACCACCTGAGCTTCCCTTTATGAGCACTTGACTGCTAATTCATGGTAGGACTCCAGTGAATTTTGGTTTCTAAAACATTTTCTGATATGTTCATCTCTGCTCTCCTCCATTATCAAAGACTGTTGTAAACTTATGTTTAAGTAATTCATATTTTAGTACAATATTACAACCCTCAGCAATTTATATTTACTATATTGAATTTTGAAATGTTTTTAATATGGTTCCTTTGTTCTCTCCAATTTTTACAAAATTTAGTGCAATTTAGTCAGCAATTAAGGTATCTTTACGCTACATTTTTATAATATTCTTTACCCAGAAACAGCTTTTAAAACTGTCTAATTGCCATGGACAGACAATAATGCAGTGAAGGTCTGGGGAGGGGAACGGAGAGGGGAGGAGGGAGTTAATGGGGGGAAAAGGGAACATCTGTAATACTTTCAACAATAAACATAAATTTTTAAAACTAATTATGTTTCAAAATCTACATTGATAAAAATCGAGTAAAATGGCTACATGAGTGAGTTACTAATGAGTATTTTTTAATGAATTCAAGGTTGGATTATTAGCCTGCAATACCAAAGCAAGGGGTAGCAAGTATTTAAATTTACCAACTGTTTAACTTTTATCTTTGTGTTTAGTAATTTTTCAGATATTTCTCTCTAAATATTACATAATGAGGCATATACTATTTTTAGTACAATAGAGTAAAACTAAGTCAGAGGCTGCAAGCACATGGAGCCATCTGTTTAGTTATGTGAAAAAAATATTGAGCATCAATCAGAGAAAAATTGAGGGAAAAGTCACTGATAGGTTGAAAACATACTCAACGCTCAGGGGAAAATGTTGTTCTATATCCCGTAAACCAGGCCCTTCTAAATAAACTTAGAAACTGCATACATTTTGATATCTGCCTTACACAAGCCAGAGGCTAATTAGTCTGTAGAATTTCAAAACAGTTAGAAAATATTTTTAATAATTACCTTTTCCTGTTACAAGCATATAATAAATACATTATACATTTTTTTGTGGTGTTGGATGGTTTTGACATTTTTAAAACTAAAAGATGTATCACTTTCTAGAAATCAGTACATTCTCAGATTTTCAGTTATTTATGCACTTCTAGTTCTGAATGATACATCCATACAAAAATAGATTCTGATCAGTGTATATATTTATAATCCTCAAAAATGAGGCCATCAGGAGACAAGAAAAGACAATATAGACTAAACAAGACAGGAGTGAGCGGAGGGCTAACCCACAAACATGCAAGGGTGACTTTACTGAAAACTGAGCCCTTTGCACAATTAAATATCAATCCTGCTTGGTTAGCATATGCAGGCAAGTGTTTTTATAAGCACCATTTTAAAAACAGCAAATATACAATGATGTCGATATGTGAGTATACTTCGATTACCTACTGGCTCATCTTTGATGCTCAAAAGGCTAAATTTGATTATTCAGGAACTGGTTATCTAACTTACAAATTAGCCATAGTGTTTGCTTTTTCTCCATATTTTTACAAGATTTTTGGATAGTTCACTGTTTGTTAATCTCTATTGCAATGGTAGATGAGGATAATGCTGAGTATACCCATCACACATTGTAAGGCAACTTAAGTGTGAGGAAAGGGGCAACTTTGTTTAATGCTTTCATAATTTTGAGTCTTTGGCCTCGCTTAGCATCGACAATATGAGGAGTTAACTTCACATAATGACTAAAAAAGTCATTCTGCATTTCTGATATGACCTAGAGAAATGAATAATATTCTAATGAGTATTCTCCACTAACAGAGACAGAATATTTTGTACCCAAGCATATGTACTGAATGCTAGGAAACAGTTTTCTTCCAGGTCTACCACCCATGAGGGAGAAGAAAGATTTCAAAATGGGACATACAAACTGCACGAAGACAAACGCTGTGACAACACAGATTATATCAATAACAGGTGCCACAATACTTCTTAATCCTGCTTACTGTCAAAAAATTGAGACAACTATCACATTATCTTGTCAGAAGGGCAGAGAGATGGGGACTCCATTGAACGTTTACTGCGGTGGCCTGAAGAGGACCTTCTGTTCCCTTTTGTTTGCAGCAGAGCCAAACTGTGCCTCTTCCTCACAAGTTGGCACTGAACATGCAGCCAAAAAGATACCTCAGGACCTAGGACTGAGGGTCTGGCAGTTTCCATGTAAAGCAGAGAACATGCACAGAGCACATAAGAAAGGAAGACGGGCCGAAACCGGTTTGGCTCAGTGGATAGAGCGTCGGCCTGCGGACTGAAAGGTCCCAGGTTCGATTCCGGTCAAGGGCATGTACCTGGGTTGCGGGCACATCCCCAGTAGGAGATGTGCAGGAGGCAGCTGGTCGATGTTTCTCTCTCATCGATGTTTCTAACTCTCTATCTCTCTCCCTTCCTCTCTGTAAAAAAATCAATAAAATATATAAAAAAAAAAAAAAAAAAAAAAAAAAAAAAAAAAAAAAAGAAAGGAAGACGGTAAGAAATCTCAAACTCTTTCAGATGGGTTCCTGAAAGATAGTCTATAAAATCAATTAGAAAACCTGAGGCCGAGGGCCCTACCTTGCAGATCTTGTAGAGCGATTCCTGGCCATCTCCTCCTGTGTCTTTAAAGTAATCATGTGCAGGGAACGTCCGATGAATGTCTCGAGTGATAACACTCTCCTGGGCGGAGTCCTTAAAGAAAAAATTGAAATTTCCTTTTAATTATGAAAGCTAACACATATACATGGAAAAAAGAAAATTCAAACAGCACATAAAAAGTATGCCCCTCCCATCAATGCCTTCCACCCAAGAACATAGTCTCTCTGGAATATTCCTTATCAGTACATGCAAATGTATTTCATTCTCTCAAAGAGCAGCTACTTAAAAGAATGAGGTACATTGGATATGGATATATCATTATTTATTTATGTATTTATTTATGTACTTATTTATTTATTTATTGAGAGAGAGGAAGGGAGATGGGGAGAGAGAGACAGAGACAGAGACAGAGAGAGACAGAAAGAGAGAAATATTGATTGGTTGCCTCCCATACGCACCCTGACCAGGAATCGCACCCGCAACCTGGGCATGTGCCCTGACTGGGAATCGAACCCACAACCTTCCAATGTATGAGATGATGCTCCGACCAATTGAGCCACACCAGCTCGGGCAGTGATGGCGAACCTATGACATGCGTGTCAGAGGTGACACACGAACTCATTTTTTTGGTTTATTTTTCTTTGTTAAATGGCACTTAAATATGTAAAATAAATATCAAAAATATAAGTCTTTGTTTTACTATGGTTGCAAATATCAAAAAATTTCTCTATGTGACACAGCACCAGAGTTAAGTTAGGGTTTTCAAAATGCTGACACGCCGAGCTCAAAAGGTTCGCCATCACTGAGCTAGGGCTATCATAACTTATTTAATATTCTCCTAATAATAATAATTGTTTTGCATTTTTTCTATTTATATTACAAATAATATCACTAGAAACATTTTTATCCATATGTTCAAGAATAGGTTCGTAAAGGTGGAATTGCTAGGTCAAGGACATATATATTTCCTTTTTTTAAAAAATATATTCTCATTGATTTCAGAGAAGAAGGGAGAGGGAGTGAGAGAGAGAAACATCAATGATGAGAGAGAATCATTGATCAGCTGCCTCCTGCATGCCCGCAACTGGGAACGGAGCCCACAACCCTGGGAATGTGCCCTTGACTGGAATCGAACCCGAGACCCTTCAGTCTGCAGGCCAATGCTCTATCCACTCAGCCAAACCGGCTAGGGCATGTACTAGTATTTCCATTTTTGATAAAGTTGTTTTCCCTCCAGAGTTGTGCTCAATACATACAAACCGCAAGAAGAGTGCTTCTCCACACCCCACAATACCACCTGGTATCTACCTTTGTAATTTTGGACAATATAATAACTGAAAACTCAAACCACAGTAATTTAAGAAAGTAAAATATTATCAATCTTTCCCCCCTGCGAGGTTAATTCCCCAACTTATTCCAGAAAATAAAAAGCCCCAAAACTACTATATTAAGATGACAAATGCTTTTTTAAAAGATATATATATATATATCTTTTGGTTGATATATATAGTTATTTTTTTCCAGATTTAGAATCCAAAAGCTCCAAATTGAGTAAAATTCTAAGCCTTTTGAAAAAATGATTAATGATTCACTTGATTTTATTTCATTTCTGTAAAGATGGTTAGTTTTATCTGTTTACATGTCAAGAAGATGTGTTGGGACAATGTCTAGCAACCCTGATGATGGAAATATTTCACATAATTTAAGGATACCTTAATGAATACCACAGAAAATTAAAAATATTTGTTTAATGTCTTGCTTCCATAAAGATTTGAACAAATCCCCTTTCAGTTTAAATCCAGGGAGGAAAAGAATGTTTAATATATGAGTTACTTTAATGAATGGTATTTCCCTTTGCTCTCTAGCTGAGACGTGCATAAAGGAAGTAGCTGTGTGGCTCGGAGTGAAGCCAGTGCCTTGTCTTGCTGCCTTTTTCATTTCAGCTGCTATTTCATGCTGGGTGGTAATTAGATCTTCTATCACATAGAGAAATGACACGGACTGAAAAGTTCCACATTTGCTAGCAAACACCAAACATATTGCAAATCAGTCCAGAGAAAATTCTGATGGCTTACAGGAATGGAATGTTAGAGTTGAATAAAAATGAAAATTAAAAAAATAGCATAACTTAAGAAAAAGCACACATAGAAAGTTTATATTTGTCAAGGTAAATACAGTTTCTACTGATAAAGAATACTTTAGGGTGAGATGGGCATTGAACAAGGTGAATGAATATGAAGGTAATGTATAAAGAGAGTCACTATGAAATGTAAGTTTTACTTGGTCTGGTCTAGAGAAGGAGGGAGTCTGGTACCAGGTAGAAGAAAGTTTTCACTGTCCAGATGTTTTCCAAGAGAAGGGTTCTCTTTCCATACAGTAATTGTTTCCACTTACAAACTATTTGAAAATATAACCAATGAAAATGTTATCACTACCGTTGCTGGACTATTTCAAGAGCAAACATATGCCGAGTGGATAACTCTTTTAGCAGCTTTCAAGATGTTAAAGAGAAAAATCATTGAACTATATTCCCTCATAACTGCCTACTCATTTGGCATCATGCTGTGTTTAAATGGTACAAACAGTCTGATTAAGTAAAAGGGAAAGATCAGCAATTTCAAGAAAGTAATTTTGCTTAAGATTGAGTAATTTCTTTCTATGCATATGTGAATCTTCCTTGTTGTTTTTTTAAAGAGGCAAAAATCAAATGAAATTACAATTCATAAACTTTTCCTTACTTAATAAACTTTCCCTTTCTAGGGTTACCTTTAAATACTTTCTGCACTTGTGTGCTTCTAGAGTTTTCTTCCTACATATTGATCTCAGTTTCTAAGGGAATAATTTCTGGAACTTCACTTTATAGACTAAATAACTATTGTTACATTGTTCATTGGAAGTAAAGGTCAAGATATACAGTAGACTCTTATAAATAGACTAAAATGAATGAAATTGTGTACTAGACTAGAAAAATAATCATTTTTTTAAGCTAAAGCTAATTACCCATATTGTTGAGAGCAGGAACAGTATGTATATGTGTGTGTGTGTGTGTGTGTGTGTGTGTGTATGTATGTATGTATATATATATATTTTATTTTTCAGGAATCCACACCTAATTCCCCAAATTCATTCACTCCCTCACCCATTCAACAAATATTAGAGACAGGGAGTCACCAAACCTAACTCTCAAAGAATGATAAAACAACTGTTCTCTTTGATATTCATTACTTTCTTCTTAGTCTTATTCAAATTATATTTGTCATTTTTACAAAAAGTAAAATGTGTAGAGAGGACAAAAAAAGAGGCCAAATAATTCACCATCCTATGATAAAAGGGTAATATGCAAATAGACCGAACAGTGGAATGACTGGTCGTTATGACTTGCACTGACCACCAGGGGGCAGCTCCTGCATTGACTGTCTGCCCCCTGGTGGTCAGTGCACGTCATAGTGACCAGTCATTCCACCATTCGGTCTATTTGCATATTAGCCTTTTATGCCTGCAGGATCAGGCCAAAACCGGCTCTCTGCCATCCCATGGGGTCCCAGACTGCAAGAGGGCACAGGCCAAGCCGAGGGACCCCACTGGTGCACAATAGGGACTGGGGAGGGACACGGGAGGTTGGCTAGCCAGGGAGGGACTGTGGGAGGGCTCCAGGGTATGTCCGGCCCTTCACTCTCAGTCCCAATCAGCTGGACCCCAGCAGCAAGCTAACCTACGGGTTGGAGCGTCTGCCCCCTGGTGGTCAGTGCATGTCATAGCAAGCAGTTGAGTGACCTTAGCATATCATTAGCATATTACACTTTGATCTGTTGAATGGATGACCGGATGACCAGCTACTTAGCATATTAGGCTTTTATTATATAGGATGGCTAAAAACATTGTAGAGCACAACCAAAACTGATATGAGGTCATTTTCTTGGAGGGTCCCCATAAGAAGAGTCTCCTTAAGTCCTGCCAACCATGTTCAGAATGAAAAGAGGGAAGTCACTCCTTCATGAGCAGCTATTTCCCCCGTATCGAGAGACTGACAACTTGACCCAGCATTTACTTTCCTGTAAATGCATCTCGCATTCTGATCCTCAGGCCATGATGGTGGATTACTGGCTTTTGGAGCCAGATGAGCTCATTGATTCTATTTCTGGCTACTCTACTTGATACCTACGAAATCTGACAACTTATTTAATCTCACTTAGCATTAGTTTCCTCATCTGTAAAATGGGATAACACCAAATTCATGTCGTTTAGAATAAAATAATGTGTATACAGTGCTTAGTACACTGCTTACTATAAACTGAGTACTAGAGAAAGAAAAAAATGAACACAATTATTATTCCCTCTTTCCTCAAGAATCACATTTAACTGTTTAAATATTTTGGTGAACATACATTTTAGACATCTTTCTGTATTTATACACACTAAATAATAAAGTAAATAACTGTTCTTTGGATATCATGAACATGATTATGAAACCAATTTCCTTAGAATTTTGAGCATGATGACATAATGCATACATGCCCTGTTCTGAATTTCTTGTCCTGTATGTTATGTGTCCTAAATTATCCTTGTTTCTATTAATCCATGAATAAAAGCAAGAGTGAACAAATATTTGAATAAAGTGATGTTTTTATCAACTGACAGACACTCTGGCTCCAGTCTTGCATATGTCCATGCAATAAAGAAAGACATACACAAGCTCAGAAGGAGGATGGGGAAGGATAGGGTAAAGTGGAAGCTAAATTTGCCAGACCAGCTACCACTTTAGTATCATGACTGTAGCTTCAGAGGATCAAGCAAAGGATAAAGTCATAGTTATGGAGAGGACAAATGCCATTGTCACGATTGTATGCTTCCCTTTTGGACTGTCACCACCAAGAATGTAACCTAGCTGGTAAACAAAGTCCTTAAGATGGTCCTCTATTGTGCCTAAAGAGGGGTCAGGTTAGGTCACACACAAAAGCTGACTCAGATCAGAAATTAGGAGTAGTGGGGAAAGATTTGGAAGAAAGTCTTAAAAGTTGAGTTTTATTCCCTCCACCCCCACCCCTGACACTACCACCAGATATGTTTATACTTAGTTAACCTCTTAAGGATTTTCTTTGATTTCTAAACAACTAGATCATAATACTAAAAATCTTCAAAAAAGATGCTGATCTCCAGTGCAAAAAAAATCTATGGTCCAACAGAGGACATAATTCAGCTGACTGAAGATCAGACTAAAACCATCTCCAAGAGATATGATGAGAGCAGCTCGATTAACTTTTGATCATTGTAAGTGGGTTCAATTTAAAACTGTTATCAAGGGTATTACATGAGCTGTTCTTCCAATATAATGTATATACCCTCATAGTCTGTAATCCTCTTAATTCCTATTTGAAAAGAATCATCACTTACATGCTTGTTGTGAGCAAGAAATGAACACAGCATTCAAGTGTCATCAAGTATTAGGAAGACAAGTGTGGATGGCCATAGCCTAGTATTTTTTATGAAACAATTTCTGGGCTGTCAACAGCAGGAAAGGTATTTTAGTGAGGATGGCAGTTTTCACATGTGACCTTAGTGCCAGGTGAAGTGTAGAAGTAATGTCCTGATAAATGAACACCTTGACTGGACCTTGATTTGCTACATTTCTACAACAATGACAGCATCTTTTTTTCTTTTATCAATCTCTATTGTCAAATCCATAGAAGAACTGCATTTTCACTTTTCATCTTCGACAAAATCATTTCAACTTTAGAAGTCCCATGCCATCTTGTCGGTGTCACTAAAAATGCCAATGTAGAGCACGCCTCGCCACCGCCCATCAGCAGATAAATGATTCAGAGCTTAAAACATTTGACCTTAGAACGTGCCTTCTATCTATCCTTCCTCCACAGGGATCCCCCTTTAGTTCTGTGTTGGAGCTAGATCTAGGGTAAACATCACAAACTGGTCAGCCTGCATGTCCCTGAAAGCAGATGGGTGTGCAGTGGTGGGTCTGATTGATTTGCCTTGATGTTTGCCAAAAATCCAAAGAGGCAGAGATGAAAGGAGAAAATGTAAAAGTGTATCCAGTTTCAAATGTGCTACTAAAATCAGGATCTGGAAACAGGAAAACAGAAAGGTTGGATCACTGCCAGTCTTCCTTTCTTGAATATGGGGGGGGGGGGGGGGGGGAGTGTCATAGCATAAATGGGGTAATATGGAAGCAATAAAATTAACGCCAACTATCTCATATTGTGAGCAAGCTGCTCTGAGGGCATTGCACACAGATGCTCCCAAATGTCTCAGAATCAAAGCCTGACATGAAGGTCAAAAACACAAGCCATATTCTGGTCTCACCTTCTAGGAAATCTCTTCAGGTAGAGTAGCAACAGTGAAGCCTAAGGGCAGGGAAAGGGAGGGGAGAGAGGGAAGTGTACTTACAAGACCAGTAAATATTCATGATAGATACCTTGATCCTGAAGGAAGTGTGGGACTGGAGTGGGAAAGGTTTAAATAGAACAAAGGATTCCTTTCGGACCCGGAAATTAAGAAGCATTGAAGCCCAGTCTGAATTTCACTGAGCTCCTAGGAAATCTAGGTCAGAGCTACAGATGACTCTCTATGATGACTATCTGGGGTTACCTTTAGACTCCAAATACACCTACCAGATGCATCTATGGCCATATTTGGACATGACCTCCTTCCCAGGGTTGCTGATCACTCGTTGTCCCCAAATAAAGGTTCATTTGGGACACTTGACAGTATTGGAAATTCCTACCAATGGACAGCGATTGATAAACCCTCCAACACCTGTTAGAATGAGCACAATAACTATACTCCATACTGTTACTTTCCAAAGTGAGATGCATTTATAACTTTGCTTTATGATTTTTCTCAAAGCAGCCCTTTAAACCTTTTTGAAATAAACATTTTAACAACTCCATATTTACTACCTACTGTGTAAAAAGAACAAAACATTCATTCGTCCACAAAATTTTAAAGAATGTCTCTGATAACCAGCATTTGAAAAACATGCCTATTTTTATCTCATTATTACATTTTATAATTTTATTAACTTTGACCATGTATATACCTCATTATTGTTTTTACAGGTTGGATAATTTTTAATCGTTTTAGAAAGCATTCTACCACTCCAATCACTTTAGATCTTTCTCTTTGAAATTCTTGGAGCTCAATTATATTTTCTTTCTATTTGCTGCATAGCACAAATTCATTCATGTATTCAACAAATACTTTTCTGAGTACCTACTAAGAATCAGGCTCTCTTTTAGGTGCAGAAGATATCATTGTCAGCAAGACAATGTCTTTTCCTTATGGAGCTTATATTCTAATAGTTGGGAAAAAATATATTTAAAAAGCAAGCATGTAATACTGGTTAGTGAAAAGTATGATGAACAAAAATCAAGGTAAAGAGATAGCAAGGAGAGGTCTGATATTTTAGGTATGGTGGTTTTGCCTCTCTTTAGTAAAGTGAGGGTCCAAATATTTAGACAAAGAGCATTACTGGCAAAGGGGAACGCACATGTAAAAGCCCTGAGGTGGGGAGTGGAATGGCAATATGTCTCTAGACTTTTGCAGCACTTTGCTGACCTTTATCTTTGCAGATGACTCCAATGAATTACCAAACGTGATTCCAATGCTATCCTAAATTAACATGGCTTCCTCCAAAATTTATAATTATAATTTAGATGAATTAAGAGATGTTTTAATTCATATATTTGAATAATGGGCTCCCAGTTGAACATGTTTATATGAAAGCGTACCATTCAAAATTTAGCTAACACTTGCCATGTGCAATACACTGTATGAGGATCTACGGGATCGAAAAAGCATGGGATATAGACAATACTGTCCCTAAATTGCAAGAGGTTATGATCTATTTCTAAAGGCAAAATATAGTTGCAAATCCCAATGGAAGGAAACATGCTATCAGCTAAGTAAGTAATAGAGACAATGGCAGCTACAGGAATTCAGGAGATAAAGTGATTGCAAAGGGTTGACGTGGTGAAAATGGCCTTCCACAGGAGCTGGGGACTGGGCTGAGTACTGCAGACAACATGGGCTCAACAAAAATTGAAAGATCTCAAGAGAATTCCTTGACAGCAAGTGTGGTGTGAGCAGAGGCCCAAAGCAGGAGAGCACTTGGCATGCCTAGGAGACAGACTCTGACCACAGGAGGGAATTCATAATGGGGTAAGTTGAGTGGGATCTAGAATGTACAAAGATAATCTTGAATGAAGATGTTTTAACTTAATCCTGTAGATAGGAAGGAGCTGTTTCTTTGCTATGGTCTTTCTGATCACAATTTGGGGAAGAATTGGTACACAGTGAGGAATTAACTTTATCCAAAAAGAGAGCTGGCCTTTGTCACTGGCTACTAGAAGGCGATCTCTAGGTCCTTGAAATTTCATGCCTGAAAGAAGGTTTGTGCATGTGGGCCTTAGCCACCCCATAGTCTAATGATATGATGGAGTTTGGGGCCATGCAGTGTTAGCCCCATCTGTGAGAAGCTGGGGTCCAAAGGTCAGGCACATGGGCAGTAATGCCAATAATGTGTATATTTTTTAAATCCTACAGGACCAATAAAATTACTCTGTACTAGAATGTGGGTTTTGGAAAAGGCAATTAATTTTTTTTATCAAGTCAGGTTATATACCTGCCATTTTGTTCTTTTTATAACAGTATATGTTTCCATTAACATCAGTTTTTACTCATCTAGAAGTTGAGAATGCACTGATCACCACAACAATAACAACCAAAAAAGGGGAAGTGCTAAGAACAGAAGGATTTCTTCCTGAGAGACTATAATAGTTCTAGTTCTCAATTCTAAAGGTCATTTTGATAAATTGAATGCTTTAATTGCATCTAGTAATCGTCCAATAGGGCTTTGTTTGTTTGTTTGTTTGTTGTTTTACAAATCCTGGCTAATATTAGAACTTTATTTTCTGATACTCTGTTTATTTTTCTATATGTAAGATGATTGTCCATTTGCGTTTCTCCAACAGATTTCTCTGGAAGTAGAAGAAACCTTTTGCATAGGGTACATTTGCAACGTGATTAATCCTTTTTGGAGTAAAGCCAAAGCATGAGTATAAACCTAAAGATTTTTATTTTACACCTTTTTTCTCTGTTATGGATTCAAAAATGATACTACTATTCTAAGACTTGGGAGATTTAGGTAGATATATCTTCCAGCTCCTGACACTGTATATTCCTATTTAGTTTCTTTGCTGATTCTTCCTCTGCCTACTCCTCATGGGATGGTGTTACAACCACAGCCCTTGTTCTTTGTGCACCCTCCTTGCTGTCCCTGGGAAATCATACTCATTCCTATGACTTCTGTTACCATCTGTCTTCTCTCTCCTAATCTTTACTAATGTAGATTCTAAACCTTACTAATGATCGGAATCATCTGAGAAGCTATTGCAAATTTCATACTGCCAGCAAAAGTTGATAAATTGTTACTTGGGAACTATTAGTCTTAGAGAGCTATCATTCCACATCTAAACTTAACAAATCAAAAACTCAATTCAGAATTTTCCATACAATCAGGTGTCCTTTTTATATTCTCACTCTCAATGGCATGAACTTCCACTCCCACCTCTGCTCTTTTTTTTTTTTTTAAATATATTTTATTGATTTTTTACAGAGAGGAAGGGAGAGAGATAGAGAGTTAGAAACATCGATGAAAGAGAAACATCGATCAGCTGCCTCCTGCACATCTCCCACTGGGGATGTGCCCGCAACCCAGGTACATGCCCTTGACCGGAATCGAACCTGGGACCTTTCAGTCCGCAGGCCGACGCTCTATCCACCGAGTCAAACCGGTTTCAGCACCACCTCTGCTCTTTTAATTAAATGGTACCCATATCTGAACATCCTCACTTGATTGTCACTTCTAAGTGTATCATGATCAGTATATTTATCTTTGTTTCCCTGGTTCCTGAGCCTTTACATGTGCTTAGTAAATGGATGCTCAATAAATAGAATAAGAGAAGCAGGCATGGTAAGCATATACTTCCTATGATGAAGAGACCCAAAGTTTATCATTTTTTGCTTTGAGTTTTAAATGCTTTTCTGACCTCATTTAGTCAAGAACAGTAGCAAAAGGAAATAATTTGCAACAAAGTCTAAGATGATGACAAAGACTCAGAGATTTCTAAATCAAAATTTTACAGTAAAATGTATACCATGATGTTATATAAACTACAGGGGGAAAAATGAAATGGGTTTCCATCTTAAAATAGAAATCAGAAATTCTACTGCTATTGGAATTGCCAAAAGTCATTATTACAGAAAGCTGGGGTTTTCTGAGTTTTACTTCATTTTATATGAAAAGCAAAAAAAGATAAGGATATATTCAAATTCCATATTATTTTAAAATCAGTCTTTTAAAAGTGAGATAAATCACATAATGTGCTAAAACCCTGCTAGAAGGAAATTACTTCACAGTTTACATGTTAACTCTTTCTCCGTGAAATAGCTTAAAGTAGTAGATTGAGGTCAAGGTTAGGCAAGAATCAGGAAATTCCTTCCTCTTTATTGTACCACTGTATTATAGCATTTAATAGGCTCAGGGTCTTTAATGCCATATTAAATCAGAAAAAAAAATCCTCCTCTTTTTTTTATATTAGGACACTCTGGGAGTAATAAATTAATAAAGACTAACATCTTATTTTCTACTTCATAAGACTAGAAGATACTCATGAAAAAAGGATTTTTCTTATATTTTGAACAGTTAGTTATTTAGGTTCTATAACACCAGCACTAGAAAAATATAGAAATAGAAACAGTTTATGGTTGTGGTCTTTCTCACTTCTGAAATACCACCCCCAACCATTTAATCAATATATGAATTTTTTTTCTGATGCCATTTTATTTATTGTTATAAAATAATTACTTGGCATAAATTTATCACATAACATCAATATATGAACTTAAATGTTATAAGGGCCACAGATTTTTATGAAATTTTTTTCCAACACATCCCAGTTGCTAAGAGGGGATATTTAAAGTCTGAATTTTTTTTAATTTATCTTTATTGTTGGAAGTATTACAAATGTCCCCCTTTTTTGCCCAGCTAGCATGGCTCAGTGGTTGAGCATTGACCTGTGAACCAGGAGATCATGATTTGAATCCAGGTCAGGGCATATGCCTGGACTGTGGGCTTGATCCCGGTGGGTGTGTGCAGGAGGCAACCTATCAATGATTCTCTTATCATGATGTTTCTATCTCTCTCTCCCTTCCTCTCTGAAATCAATTAAAATATATTTTAAAAAAAAACAAACCAAATGTCTCCCTTTTTACCCTATTGACCTCTCCACCTCACACCCACTCCTTCCAAGCCTTCACCACACTACTGTCTGTGTCATGGGCTATGTACATATGCACATAAGTTCTCCAATTAATTTCTGCCCAACCACTCCTAAAGTCTGAATTTATAATAAAGGGAAAGAAAATACTAAGAAACAAGTAACCCCACTTATTTCTCATGTATTAGGTTGCCATTTGTGGAAGGTACTTGGACTTGATTTGGTGGCTAGCGGGGCTAGAAGCAGGCTTCCTTCCAGGCATTCATCTGGCACTGCTTGTTTCTGTAGGCCTGGTTCTGCAAATAAACACTCTCCCATTTCTCCAAAGCTTTGAGTGGTTGATCCCAAGTTATATATACATAATGGTTCCTATGTTGCATGGTAATTAGGTATAATGGATATGTCGTTCACAATATGAAAATAACTAATACTATTTTCACCACAATTCACAACATTTTACCTCCAAGAAAAAGATGGTCTCATTGTTCACAACACTGCTTTGCCAGTGGTTACTTGGAGGTAACCTTGGAGCAAGTCAGCACAATTTAGTTCATAATGCTAACTTCCTGATGTACAGGAAAGAAAAACCAAAGAAGCCTTTACATGGATTTATCATGATAAACAGAAAACACTCTGTAACAACCTTTGCTAAATCTACCTTCAACCCAGCATAGGTCAAAATGCTTTATGAAGATGTGTAGTGCTGCAATTAGCAAAGTAGCCACTGACAACAGCACTCCTCCAAGTCAGTATTTCTTGCTATGTCTGTGATATTGTGGTTAAAATCATAATGGCAAATGAGGCAGCCCTGAAATATAATGGGGTAGCATGATCCAGAGAACCTATCCCACATGCAGCAATTCTGAGAGCCACAGGGAGAGGAAAGGAATGTGGCTGACTTTAATTCTTAAAACAACTAAAATATAGCATTATGATCCTAAGTATCAGTCAAGACACCTGCCTTAACCAGGAGGGCAACAGTGGCAACCTTTGAACGTCAGGGAGAGATGGAGATGGATGGCAGAAGTGAGACAAGAAGAGTGTTCTGGCTCTAACCGTGACAGCAGGTACTGTGACACCTGCCCCTGGGAGAATCAAGGAAATACAGCAAAGTCAGAGTTGAAGGGAAAGAATGACACTGGAGGGTGGAGGGCACAATAATATTTCAAGTGTAGAACTCTTGCTAGTTTTTATTCATATTGTACCAAAGAATTTAAGTAGGACACTACTATAAGAATCAGTGCCCTATATAGAAAATGAATGCAATTCAATATGCTCAACTATATTGTGGGCTTTAGTTATCTTACAATTTTATAATCCTACAAGGGTTAAAAGCTACTATGCTTCACCCCAGCTTTATGGTTCCCAGATAACATAAAGGATGCCCAGTTAAATGCATGGCACATACTTACATTTAACAACCTCCCCTTCCCCTCCCCGCCTCCCCACCAGCCCTAGCTGGTTTGACTCAGTGGATAGAGCGTTGGCTTGTGGACTGAAAAGTCCCAGGTTTGATTCCGGTCAAGGGCACATGCCTGGGTTGCAGGCTCGATCCCCAGTGTGGGATGTGTGGGAGGCAGCCAATCAGTGATTCTCGCTCATCATTGATGTTTCTATCTCTCTCTCCCTCTCCCTTCCTCTCTGAAATCAATAAAAAATGTAACGCCCCCCCCCCCCCCCCCCCCCCCCCGCCAAGGATATGCCTTTTATTGATTTGGGAAAGAAGAGAGAGAGAAACTTCAATGTGAGAGAGGGAAATTAATCAGTTGCCTTCTGTACATGCCCAACTAGGGACTAAACCTGAAACCTAGGTACGTGCTCTGACCAGGAATTGAACCCACCAACTTTCTGTATATGAGATGCCACTCCAACCGAGCCACCTAGCCAGAGCCATACTTATATTTAAAAATTAGTTTTTGTTCATCTGAAATTCAAATTTAAGTATATGTCCTACAGTTTTATTTGCTAAATCTGGAAACCTTATCCAGATTACTAATATCACAGTATTGGGAAAATCAATTTCTGAGTACTCTTCATACATAATTTTTTTCAGTTGTTATTAAATACTTTTGTCTGAAAGGCACCATTTTTTATTTAAATTAGTCACATCTGACTTCTCAAGCAAGCGATGCTAAATTTACTTAATAAAAATGAGCAAATATTAGTTAAAATCCATAGATATTGCTATGAATAGAATCAGAAAGATCTGTTCTAAAGCAAAAAAAAAAACAACGGAGAGAAAAATGAGGACATCTAGATAACAATGGACAGTCACATTATTAGGGAGGATACCAAGCCTGTGAGGCACAGAAAAATTGAATTGATGACCTAGAAAATAAGATCAAATTAAGATCTAGCAGACTGATCTGAGGTCCCTGAAGACCTGAAGGCAGGGAACAGAGAGAAAGAGAGATTCCTCCTAGTGAATAAAAGAGAAAGATGCTGAGAATGTTTACTTAGTTAACTCTCCTCTGTTCAAATGCCAAATAAAGAGCAATCAATTAACATCTGAAAACTTTTCTGGACACAGAGAAAGAGGCTTAAATATCAGCATAATAACATTAACTTATACCAGAGATTTTAGTACTATGCCATGTCTCAGGACCTAAAGCTTCAAATGACCATTTATTGCTCTGGTATTTACACGGTAAGATATGAAGAAGTATCAGGACACAACTTGAAAGAAATGGTGAGTGTGGTGTCCTGAGGACAAGCAACATTTGTATATAATTGCCAATTCGGGTAAAATAAAAGTTTACGGGTTGCATATTTTAAACACATTTTTAATTAACATTTCAAAGTAAATAAATGCACCTACACTTAAATATTCTTATTTTTCTTAAGTGTTTTAAGTTTTTCATTTACACTTCATTAACTAAGTAACTAGCAGACACTGCAGTACCTGATTATAATACGGCACTTTAGAACAAACTGTTAGTCTTTCGTTGATTGCACTGTAAATTATTAGTAATTGAAAAAATATGATTTTTCTTCCCATACTGCACTCTTTAAAATGGAGAATTTTCTGTTGAAAACAATTTTTAAAAGGTGAAGGGATTAAGAAGTACAAATTGGTAGTTACAGAATAGTCATGGGGATGTAAAGTACAGCATAGGGGATATAGTCAATAATATTCTAATAACTATGTATGGTGTTAGATGTGTATGAGATATATAATATTGTAGGTCAACTGTAACTGAGAAATAAAAAAGGATTTAAAAGAAAAAGAAAAGAGGGTTTTCAGTTGAAAACAATTTAAACAGAAACTTCTTTAACACACATACACATACACACACACACACACACACACACACACGCACACACACACTCGAGAGTCCACTTCCTTTTAAACAATTCTTATTAGCTACTTTCATCTTTTCGGCAGTAACCACTAACCACAGCAGGAGCTTAGTGCCCACCGCTCAGGGATTCACAGTCTGCCATCCCACCCCTAGGCCTGGACGCACCAAGGGTTTGGTGGTCTCCGAAGATAAACCACACAGACTGTAACTAGGCAAACCAGGGGCACTGAAAAATAAGGAACACAATTATCCTGGGAAAATTTGATATTTCAATCAAAATCAAAATCACTAAAATACTCACAATGGGAACAATCTAAAACTTGCTTCAGGAAATATCTTCAGCAAATCCATTGCTTCTGGGCCCCACCAACCTAGTGCCCCCATTCTATCCAGTAAGACCATCTGTCCTCACCTCCAATTGGGTAAACTTGCTGATTTTCTTCTATGTGTCTTACCTGTCCAGTAAACAATGGAATACTCATTTCAAGCAGGGTAGGGAAGCAGACAGGATCGGAAGAAAAGAATGGACAAATTTAGCCCTCTTAGGGGTATTAGATAATGGGCCATAATTCAAAGGTAGGCTGGGTAAGGTGGCTGTACTATTGGTCTAGAATCAATGCTGTCCAAAAATATATATAATGCGAGCCACAAATGCAAGCCACATTTATAATTTTAAATTTTCGTGTAGCCACATTAAAAGAGTAGGGGAAGTTAATTTTAGTAACGTATTTTATTTAACTCAATAAATCTGAAATATTATCATCTCAACATGTAATCAATATTAAAAATTAACAAAACATTTTACATTTTCATACTGTTTCTTATATCACTTTTTATTTTTCAATTACCATTGACATACAATATTATATTATTTTCAGGTGTACACCCCAGTGAGTAGATATTACATAACTTACTAAGTGATCATTCCAATAACATAAAAAGAACTCCCCAGACAAGAATAAGCTAAAGGAGTTCACCACCAAACCAGTATTACATGAAATGTTAAAGGGTCTTCTTTAAGAAGGGGGGGGAGGGGGGCGGGAAGGATCAAAATATAAACAATAAAATGGTCATAAATACATACCTATCAAGAATTGAATCAAAAAAAAAAACAAACACCAAGATAAACAATCAAGCAGAACAGAAACAGACTCAAGTTTCTGAAATATGGTATGAAATTTTTTATACTTTCCGCACATGTCAACTGCTGATCTGCCACATTTCAAGTGCTTGACAGTACAGGTGGCTAGAGGCTACCATACTAGACAGTGCAGAAATAGATTTTAACTCCAAAGCCACACTTCAATCCCTTCATCACAAACTTTTCTCTTTGTAGGGGGTTAGAAAAAATGTCTTTTGAGTGGGAGAGTGAAAACAGGGAGGAGGTGAGAAGGATGGAAATGAAGTTCTCAAAACCAGCCTTTGACTGTGTTAAGTTGAGTTAAATTCTGGCCCTAGGAACACACGTTACACAGAATGACCACTGATGCTTTTGTCTTGTCCACCAGTCTTCTGAGATGCCAAGGTTTCTTGCAAAGTGGCTAAACTCATTACCAAGAATAATATTTCTTAGCCATGCTTCCATATGGGATATAATTGACTACCCTGGGCTAAGAGATAAACACCAGTAAAAAGCACAAGCTGGGGCATGGTCTTCAAAGTCTTTTCTCTAGACTTTGGCTTCAAAGTGCTTCACAGAAGGTTGTGCAAATCTCAGAGATAATTTCTGCTCCTAGGACTGACAAAAATTATGGAAGCAAATCTTAATTAACCTTGTATTGAGAGAGCACTGCCTGAGTTCTCTAAGCAGTGAGAATGCTCCCAGGCTAGATTAACAAAATCCAATTTGGGCTCTTGCTTTTTTCCAGGTCTCTCATTCTCCTTTGGGCACAATAAAGAAGGGCACACACAAAAAATCCTTCACAGTGGTATACTCTTTTCAGAGACCATATGGTAGAGGGGAATTGGGCTTTAAAGCTACCTACAAACTAGGTAATGGACAGGTTACTTCACCTCTCTGAACTTTGATTTTCTCATTATCACTACTCTCCCACTAAAATGGTGATGCTAATTCTAATTTTCAAAACTGTGTTAACATAAGGTATTACATATGCCAATTGACACACAGGAAGCATGCAATTCATGGTGGATAGTATTAAGTCTGAAATTATTTTGCCTCTTTCTATAGCACAAGAGCATTTGGAAGTTGGGCAATTCTTGCTGCCTCCTGATGGTACCAGGCAGCCAGATCCTACCCAGAACTTCTAACATGAAGTCATGGTGAACAGACTGGGGTAGCAAATATATGGCCATCCTTGGAGCTTCTCCGTGGGAACTTTAAATCTCCACTACTGAACGATTATGACCTAATGCTCACTGTAGTGGACCATAATCAAAATAAAAAAGAACAAAGAACTAGTATATCCCACAGTGCACCTCACAGAATCATTTCTGAAAACATCTGCATCTGACAGACAAACATAGATGTATGTATGGGGATGGTCAAAAAGATTGAATACCACCAAGGGTAGAATTTACTAGAACATACTAGACCAGTGATGGCAAACCTTTTGAGCGCGGCCTGTAAGCATTTTGAAAAACCTAACTTAACTCTGGTGCCGTGTCACATATAGAAATTTTTTGATATTTGCAACCATAGTAAAACAAATACTTATATTTTTGATATTAATTTTATATATTTAAAAGAAAAATCAACAAAGAAAAATCAACAAAGAAAAAAATCAACCTTTCATTTAACAAAGAAAAATCAACCAAAAAAATGAGTTTGCGTGTCACCTCTGACACACGTGTCATAGGTTCGCCATCACTGTACTAGACTTTCAAAGAGCCCTGAAACTTCTCACTTCCTAGGATATGCAAATGAGCAGGAAAAAGAGAGCATCTGACTCCTTTGGAAAGGAATTTTTAGGGCAACCAAGAAGTAGAATTGTCAAAGATGGGCTCTAAAATACAGATACAGGATAATGACATAATGATCCAAATTCTGATCAATAGGCCTGCATTACATCTGACTACCTTCAATGACTACAGCACAAAGTGTAACTGCTGAGCTAGATGATATGAAATCTTCCTAGGGTAAGATAGTCACTTTTTAAATAGCATTTCTTTTTAAAAGCACTTGGGAAATATAAGAGCTAAGGGTGTGGCAAAAGAAATTTTCTTGACTTTATAAAGGGAAGTCGATATAAATCCTTTTTTGTGTGTGCTATAGTTTGCATTGCTATTTTGGGTTATAAAAAGAAAAACCAACCTTGATTAAAGCACATGCAACTTTTAAAAAATGAAGCACCATGCTTAGGTTTAAAGAATAAAGTTTTACTATTAAGACAGAAAAAGGATTAAAGAAAAAAAAAAGTCTGTCCAACCCATTGTGAAAGAAACCCTCATTTAAATTCTACCCTCAGCACTCCACCGTAGCTGCTCATAAGGTTACACTGACATCTGAATTATCAAGTACAAGGGATATTTTTCAGTGCTCATATTGTGTGAAATAGATAGCTTCTGAGAGCTAACTGTACCTTCCTTTTTTTTCTCTCTCTTATGATGATAACTTTTAAGATCTACTCTCTTAGCAACTTTCAAATATGGGCATACCTTAGAGATACTGTGGGTTCATTCTAGACCACCACAACAAAGTAAGTTGTAACCTTTTTGCTGGTGGAAGATAGTGCTGTCAATTTGTAAAAAAATACAACATGAATGAAGCTCAATAAAGCAAAGCAATAAAGCAAAGTATGCCTGTATACAATACAGTACCGTTAACTATAGTCACTAAGCTGTATATTACATCCCCAGGACTTAACTATTTTATAACCCACAAGAGGCCCGATACACGGAATTCATGCAAGGGACTCAGCCCTCGCAGCCGAGGTGACTTGCCCTGGACCTCACAGCCCCAGCTTCGTCCTGAAGGCTGGCTGAAAGGACGTCTGGAAGGTCATTCAGCTGTCCGGTCTAATTAGCATATTATGCTTTTATTATTATAGACTAGTGGCCCGGTGCACGAAATTCGTAAACGGGAGGCGAGAAATGTCCCTCAGCCCATCCTGCACCCTCTCCAATCTGGGACCCCTCTCGCAATCTGGGACCACTGGCTCCTAACTGCTCACCTGCCTGCCTGCCTGATCGCCCCTAACCACTCTGCCTGCTAGCCTGCTCGCCCCCAACAGCCCACCCCCCCGCCAGCCTGATCACCCAACTGCCCTCTATGCTGGCCTGCTTGCCCCCTACTGCCCCCCGCCCCCCGCTGGCCTGATCGCCCCCAACTGTCCCCCACTGCCAGCCTGCTTGTCCCCAACTGGCCCCCTTGCCAGCCTGCTCGCCCCTAACTGCCCCCCCCCCCCCGGCCTGATCACCCCCAACTTCCCTCCCCTGCTGGCCTGGATCACCGCTAACCACCTCTGCCTCGGCCCCACCACCATGGCTTTGTCCGGAAGGACGTCTGGAAGGTCTCCCAGAAGGTCTCCCGGTCTAATTAGCATATTACCCTTTTATTAGTATAAGTTCCTTCTCTCTTGAACTTCTTCCCCCAGGGCTCCCACATATCTCTCCTCAGTCTCCCTGGTCATCTACTCTTTTTCTATAAAATTCTTAAATATTCTTGGCCCTTTCTTCTTCTTAACTAACACTCTCCTTGTATATACAAGGCCTCAAATCTAACTCATTCACTAATAATTCTCAAATTATATCTCAAGGTTCAGACTCATTTTCAACTGCCTACTGAGCATCTCTACCTGGTTTCCCCATAGGCACCTCAAACTCAATGCTAAGAAACAACTCATCACCTTTTTCCTGAAGTCTTATTTCTTTCCCATATTCCCACCCCACCGTGAATGCCACCACTCACTATTTAATCCCCAGAGCTAGAAAGCTGGTGTCTCAATATATGCATCCTCTTATCTGGCTGCTGTTATCTAAATCAATTACAAAGCCTTATTGGCTTTCATTATTGACCTTAAGTCCATCATCCTTTCTCCATCTCCCCTACCTTATTTCAGCACCTGAGCTTCTTCTTCCTAGAATATTATAAACTTTTTCATTCTAAAGTAGATTTATTGGAATATAACTGACTTACCAAAAAAAAAAAGCCACCATTTAAAATTTACAATTCAGTGATTTCTAGCATATTCACATAGTAATGCAATCATCATCACGGTCTCAGTTTAGACATTTTTATAACCTAAAACTAAGCCTCATATCCTTTACTCTTTTTTAAAAATATATATTTTATTGATTTTTTACAGAGAGGGCGGGAGAGGGATAGAGAGTTAGAAACATCGAGGAGAGAAAAACATCAATCAGTTGCCTCCTATACACCTCCTACTGGGGATGTGCCTACAACCAAGGTACATGCCCTTGACCGGAATCGAACCTGGGATCCTTCAGTCCGCAGGCCGACGCTCTATCCACTGAGCCAAACTGGTTACTATCCTTTACTCTTCACCCCCCAGCATCCCTATTCCTATGCAACCTCTACTTTATGTGACTATAGACTTGATATAAATTTAATCATACAATATGTAGTCTTTTGTGACTGTTTTTTTTTTCACTTAAGCATCATATTTTCAAGGTTCATCCATGTTGAAGTATGTACCAGTACTTCCTTTTTATTCATTCATTTTTTGCTGAATAATATTTCATTGTATGGATATACCACAATTTATTTATCCATTCATCATTTTATAGACATCTGGGTTGTTTTCACTTTTAGAATATTATGAATAATGCTGCTATGAACATTGTGAACAAGTTTTTGTGTGAACGTATTTTTATTCTCTTGGGTCTATATGTTGAACTGGAAGTGCTAGGTGATATGGTAATTCTCTGTTCAATCTTCTAAGAAACTGCCAGTTTTCCAAAGTAGCTGCAGCATTTATACATTCCCATCAGGAGTGTACAAGGGCTCTGATGCTTGCCAACACTTGGCTGGCTATAGCCATCCTAACAAGTATGAAATGGTATCTCATTGTGGTTTTGATTTGCATATCTCTGATAGCTAATGATGTTGAGCATCTTTTCATGTGCTAGTTGGCTATTGGTATATCTTCTTTGGAGAAATACCTATTAAAATCCTTTGCTCATCTTTCAATTAGGATATTTGTCTTTTTATGATTGAGTTGTAAGAGTTCTTTGTTTTTTATTTTTAAATATATTTTTATTAATTTCAGAGAGGAAGGGAGAGGGAGAGAGAGACAGAAACATCAATGATGAGAGAGAATCATCGATGCACTGCCTCCTACATGCCCCACACTGGGGATGGATTCTGCAACCTGGGCCTGGGCCCTGACCGGAAATCGAATGGTGACCTGGTTCACACTCAACCATTGAGCCACATCGGCTGGGTGAAGAGTTTCTTATATATAATATAGAACAGACTTATTGGCTATTCATGCAAAAAAAAAATTAACTTCCTTACATAAGTTGCCTCCATTCATGACCTTTTGTGTAGAAGAAAAGAAAATGGTACCTCAAAAGTCATGTTGTAAGTGATGATTATTATACAGATAAAATAGCCTATGTTTTTTTTTGTACTTATTTCTTTTTTGTTTTTAAAGTATTTAATTAAAATTTTATTTTTCAATTACACTTTACATTCTATATTATTCTGTCTTATACTTATTTCTGATGTTTAGGAATAAATTTCCTTGTTTTACAGTGTAATTTTTTAAAAAGAAGTACAGTGGACAAAAGAACATATTCAAAAAGGCAAGTATGAACAATGATTTATTTTTCATTTTATGATTATATTTCAACATATAAAAGAATTGTGTACCAACTGTTTTTGTTACCAACTAGATAATGTCTTCATTAGCATTTAACCAAGTGCTGCTGAATGGAAGAAGAGAAGTACAATGTAATTGGTTAATTAAGATTTCAAAGAACCTGATGCTCCCTAGAGGGAAGGCTAATTTCTCATTTATAAGGCCATTTATAACTCCAGCTCTGAGAAACAGTCCTAATAAAATTCATAGTTAAGGAGGCCTTCAAATGCATACCAGCCATGAACATTGGGGCTGCCTGCTGTTAGCAAAATATTAATATTTGATGCTACAGCATTTTCATCTTTATCAGATTATTTAACATAAATCTGTTTCAGGTTCTTATGAAATATTTTATGTATTAAGTAGATTAAATTCGGGTTATAATGGTTGGTTTTAAAATGATTTCAAAATAGTTTATAGTCACTAGGAAGCTATATAATTTGATTAGATTGTTGATTGTGTGCCCTCCAATAAATGTGGGCAGATAAACTATTTTTAGGACAAAAAACCTTATTGTAGGGTCCTTTGAAAAGGGCAGGAGGAGAAAAGAAAAAAGAGCCAGGAAGAGAGCAAGGGAGAAGAGAGCAAACTGAAGGAAATAAACCACTTTACCTTGTTCCTGGGTTTTCCAGGTTATCACCTACATGATATCTATCACTACCTCATCTGATGCTCACAGCAAGGCTATAGGTACACAGATAATTACTATATAGCACATTGAAAATGAAAAGGCAAAACCTTCAGGTGAGTTAAATTACAACTCAGTTACATGGTTAGAAAATGGTAGAGCAAGTCCTGCCCGCATGGCTTAGTGGTTGGGCGTCAACCTATGAATCAGGAGGTCATGGTTCGATTCCTGAGCAGGGCGCATGCCTGGGTTCCGGGCTTGATCCCCAGTGTGGGGCGTGCAGGAGGCAGCTAATCAATTATTCTCTCTCATCATTGATGTTTCTATCTCTCTCTCCCTCTCCCTTCCTCTCTGAAATCAATAAAAATACTTTTTTTAAAAGAACCAACCCAGAGAGACGTTAGCATGCTTTCTGTTCTATGTTCCTAGAAATCCTCAACCTGAACATTTTCTAAAGCAACAGTTCAGTCATCATCATTACAGAGAAACACAGTGATGGAAGATGGATAGGCTTGGGCTGGTGTTCAGATAAACTGCTTTTATATCTTTTCTCCTCTGCACAGGTTGAATGAGCACAGAGCTTTGTATCTGTCAGTACTTAGTAATCAGTGGCACTGTAAGGCCAATACTTCAGGATTGCCTCTTGGCAATGGATCAAGTGACATAATTCCAACACCTTTTACTTATTGCTCAAAATGAGATCAGAGAATAATAGTTTTACAGTGTCTAAAAACACCTCTGTCTATGGTGTCACAGAATTTACTTTTGTCATAATAATAACTACATAGGACTTTAGCTTAAAGACAGGTGTCATTTTTCAAAAAAGCCATTTATAAGCCACAATTCTTTTTTTTTAATTGCTAAAAGTATTACAAAGGGAATAAGCCACAATTCTTGATAATTAAAACAAACAAACTACTCTTCAACTCCATTCCTTTGTCAAAGGATTAGGAACATTCATGCAAAGGAAAAAGAATCTTAAGCAATCTTGTCTGGGAGGAGGCAGAAGTAGCAGAGCTTTGAGCTTCTCTAGTTGGCTGAGAGAAAACAACGCTGAGTTCTTGAGTCCACATCTGGACACATACATGTGGCTTTCTGAGCAGCAACACCCAGTTACTTTTCAACAATTCCTTGTAAAAAACTAGTGGACATCTGAGGGTTGCCAACTTGAAGAGTACAACGAGGCCGTATACGTAGTAGCTACAACACGCTCCAGAGTTAAGAGGGCCTAGGACCAAGGCCTAGTTCTTCCCGTCGCAATCTTTGTTGATGAAGATTCAGATGGGCTGAAAAAATAACAGGAAATTCCAGACAGAAGTTTATTTTTCTCTCTTTTTTAAACGCCCAAAGGTTGGCAGTGCAGGGCATGTGCAGAAGCTCTGCTCCCCAAAGTCCACGGGAACGCTGCTCCTTCCAGCTTTCTGTCCTACCATTCCTCGGGTGCAGCCCTGGCCCTAGAGGTCTAAGATAATATTCTACTGTCACGTGCCGGCGCAGGACAAGAAGGAACGGAGAAGCGGGGAAGAGGGGCAGAGGGGGTAAGCCAATTCTCTCTTAAGAAAGCTTCCCCAAATGACCCACAATACTTTTTGGTCACAACTTGTCGCACTTCACTGCAAAGGAGTTTAGGACTTTGAGTAGCCATATGCCCAGTTGAACTGTTTTTACCATAGGGAAAAGGTGAGAACAGATATTGGGGTACTAGCTGTCTCTACTACACTATCTGTGTGATCAAGACCTCGTTATGCACTGACTTCTCATCTGGAAAATGAAACAACAAAAGCATCTTCCATCACAGAGTTACTATGAACATGAAATGATAATATACATAGAGGGGTTAGCATAGTGTCTGGTACATAATAAATACCCAACAAAGTAAACAATTATTTTTCTCTTACTAATTTCTTTTTCAATTGTTAAAAATTGTATGAACAGTTTTGTTGCCTTTAGTTTATTTACTCTTTCCCAAACCCCAAAACATCTGCATGGTGTAAACAGATTGATCTTCTCAAATCACTGATTTCAACAAGACCACTCCTCTTTCAAATGCCCTTGCTAACAAACACCGCGCGCGCGCACGCACACACACACACACACACACACACACACACACAAACTAAACATACATATACTGCAAACACTCATTTCCTTTTACTTTCTCTTAGTGGCATCCTTCTAAAGCTATGCCATAACCTCTAAAAACTTCCTTTTACTTCCCCAATATCTTTCCAGCAAAATCTCCTACTATGATGTACTAGTAATGTGGATAACACTAATGACAACAATGACAAAAAATGAGGACCAAAGTACTAAATTAACAGAGGCCATCAGTTTTTAAAAGTGTTTTTCTTTGTCAGGTAATGTCCTAAGTGCTTTATATGAACCTTCTCTTTTAATCCTCATAATAATCTTGTGAGGTTATCACCATTATTATTTCCAAAATAAAGATTAGAACTAAAGCTTAGAAAGGTTATAACAAAAGTCACACAGTAAATATATGGCAGAGGTCTGCTGGACTCCAAAGCTGTTCATTTACTGGTAGCCACTGTGTGACACCTGTCTTCCTGTACAAACATGCCATCTGCATTCCAAGTATACACCTGAGTCACCTTGGAATCCTTTCTCTAATCACATCCTGCAGAGCTTCATTAAGGTACAGCTCATGTCTGATCTCTTCTATGGGCCCCTCATAACTATAATGATAACAAACAGCAAATGGTATTTAAATTATACTGCTATAATACTACATGGTTCTAAGCACCATACATGCACTAACTCATTTAATCTTCACAACAACCCTGTGAATTAGACCCTAATTATCCCCATTTTATAATGAGGCAAATATGAAGAGGCAAGCAACTTGCCCCAGTTCACAAAGTTAGTAAATGTTGAAGCCAGGATTCCAACCAGCTAGTCTGGATGCAGAGTTTGTGCTTTTAACCACTAAACAATACTGCCAGTGATTCACCTTTCATATTTTACCTCCTCTGACAAAATATATTCTTCCTGTATCCCTTATTTAGATAGTAAATCACATATAGTCTTTTATTATATAACCATTTCATATATTAAGATATCAAGTATAAGATAAACAAAATTTAGTATACTCATACAATGGAATAATATTCAGCCATAAAAAAGAATAAAATTTTGATATATGGTACAACAGGATGGGCCTTGAAATCATGATGGACCTTGAAAAATAAGCCAGTCATAGAGGCCAAATATTGTACAATTCCACTTATATGAGGTATCTAGAATAGGGAAATTCATAAAGACAGAAAGTAGAATGGAGCTTACTAGAGGTTGTGGGGAGGAGGAAAAGTGGAAGTTTCACAAGTATAGAGTTTTTGTTGGGGATGATGAAGACATTTTGGTTATAGATAGTGGTGAGAGTTACACAACACTGTGAATGTATTTAATGACACTGAATTGTACACTTATGAATGGTTGAAATGATAAATATTATGTTACATTTTACCACAATAAAAAAATATCTGGGACAATATACTATAGTCACACTCCGTAGACTCTACTGAAGGCTGATAAAACCCTTCTGGGACCAAAAGATGCTAGGAAATGTCCTATGTGATTGGTTTGTGCTCTTTAAAAACCTTTAGCAGACAGCAAATGAAAACTACCATTTCCAGTAAACACCTAAGCAATAAATCCTTAAGCACATCTTGCTTTGCCAATATGATCATAGTAACCTTCAGGAAAAGGGTTTTGTGCATGTCTGCATGCGGACATATAATGCTCGACAAAATCTTGATTAAACTGAATCTTTGCAATTGTGTCACCAGGATTCAAGGACAATTGCCTAATTTCCATTGTGTAAATGGCTAACATAGGCACAAAGAGAAGTGATGCTGCTTGGATTACTGTGTAAAGCTGACACTAAAAGCTATGGTTCTTAGCCTAGTGTTCGGTAAGTTACTGGATCATGCAATCTTGAAAACACCACAACATCAACATGATACTCCTATTACAAGAGATGAAAGCAGAGCAAGGTGAATCCTGATCACCACCCACAGCCCTCCTCAAATGTTCCCCCTACAGCATTCAGTATGCCCTCCAAATTTAAAGGGGAGCATTTAAAGACACTAACTCAGAAGAGGTGACCAAAAAAAAAAAAAAAAAACCCAGAAAAGAAAAGAGAAAGAACTCATGGACACAGACAACAGTGTGGTGACTTCCAGGGTGGGGGAGGGTGGAAAAGGGTATGGGGGTATAAATGGTAATGTGGGGGAAAAGAAGAGGTGACCACATTATTACCCACCCGAGTGACCATGATTGAGAAATAAACAAAGGTGGCACCTGTCCTTCAATAAACGACCTCCTAACCCAGGGGTGGGCAAATTTTTTGACTCGAGGGCCACAATGGGTTCTTAAACTGGACCGGAGGGCCGGAGCAAAAGCATGGATGGAGTGTTTGTGTGAACTAATATAAATTCAAAGCAAACATCATTACATAAAAGGGTACGGTCTTTTTTCTTTTCTTTTTTTTAGTTTTATTCATTTCAAACGGGCCGGATCCAGCCCACGGGCCATAGTTTGCCCACGGCTGTCCTAACCCCTTTTGATGAGGAGGTTCTAAAACCTTCTTCAGGTGAGACTCTGCCAGCTCACTGGCCAGATTCTTCCCCATTTGTCACTTCTCATGCTCAACCCCCTCCAGTTACTGACAGGCAGTAAAATGGAATTTCTCTCCTTGCTCTCTGCTTGGCTTCTATTGGAGGCACAAATCATAAACAATGGAATTACCAAAAGCTCGAGTATTCAGCAACTGAGTGCTTAATAACTAGAAATATCACTGAGATACCTTTGAATTTCTTGGGATAAATTCTAAAAGGACTTAAGAATCCTAATTATAAATGAGAAGTTGTTAATATAATACCACACCATAGATCAAAATGTATCTGTCTGAATAACAACTTACAATTTTTCATTTATTAAACAATCAAAGAAAGTTACATCTTTAGATATAGAAGGAAAAGAGTCCCACTCAAGAGCACTCAAATCTTCATATTTTTCTTGAGGTAAAGGAGTTAATCAGCTTCCTGAAGCATCTCCCCCATCATTTTTTTTTTTTTTTAACTATAGCAAATTCCGGGCCTCGCTAAACATTCTGTGCCCAAGTTTCCAACACAAAGCAACTGGGACATGGGGAAATAAGGCTTAGGTGGAATTTCTTTGGTTTGTGACTAGTGCTCAAACTATCATGCAGCACAGCTTTGTTTGGTATTAGAAATTTAAATTCAGAAGTACTAGGGAAATTCCAAACTTTGTCAAGTCCAAACAACGAATACCTTATAAATATTATGACAATCAGTTTAATATTAACATAAACAAAGGAATTCGGGGGAGAACAGAAGGAAAGTAAAAACCAAGAGAAGGTAGAGGGGAATTATAATATTGTACACCTGAAACTTATATAATGTTATAAACCAATGTTACCTCAATTAAATAAATAAAAGTCTCACTACATCTTTAATTACACAGTGGGTTGAATGCCCATAGGCTACCTTGCCAAGTGTGACTCCGAACAAGTTACTTGTCTATGCTTCTCAATCCTCATATGCAAAATGATGATAATAATGGTAGTTAGCTCACATGCTGTTGTGAGGATTATACACATCCACATTTGCACAGCACGGGGTAGAGTGGCTGACTCATCCTAAATGGTCAATAACTGCCAACTGCCGCTGCCAGAAGAAAGGGGATTCCAGCAGAAAGAGGGAGATCAGGAGACGGATTTTACGTATCTGGTCATATGACCTAGAATGAATAAAGCACAACTTCTGTGGGCCTCAGTTTCCTCACCTGGAAAATGGGAATGAGGACAACCACTGCTTACCCTGGCCAACTATGAGAATCAAATAAGATTAGATATGTGAAACCACTGTAAACTACAAATATGTGAATTTTTAAAACATGGAGCTCTGCAGTTTTAACTTTGTATAAAATATGTCTGTCTAGCCCTACCTGGCTTGGCTCAGTGGATACAGCGTCGGCCTGCAGACTAAAAGGTCGCAGGTTCAATTCTGGTCAAGGGCATATGCCTGGGTTGCTGGCTCGGTTTCCAGTTGGGGGGCATGCAGGAGGCAGCCAATCAATGATTCTCTCTAATCACTGATGTTTCTATCTCTCTCTCCTCCTTTCCTCTCTTAAATCAATAAAAATATATATTAAAACTACTATATATAATAAAAAATATGTCTGTCTAATGATAAGGACACAGTTCTCATCTGTGCCATCTTCACTGAGATCATGTAATGTGTAGTGCATATGTGCACATTATTTTCAGAATGAAAATCTCTTTTAAAAAATAGAAATATTTGATAAATGTTCTGCATGGCAAGTTATTTAGGTAGAAAATAAAAAGAATTATTTTAGAAAAATGTTTTTTTTAAAAATCTGCATGAATATGTTCTCATTTCTCCCAGGCTTTCTGTCTGTCCTTTGTATTCCCACAATCTTTGTTAAAGCAGTCACTACTGCTCTGCCTATAGTATAAAATAATTGTCTCTCTCACCATATTCTAAGTCCCAGAGGGAACATACTACCTTGTTTAGGTTTCTAATTTTTTATACAGTTCCTGATACTTAGAAGGCTGTAATGCTTTGAAATTCAGGACAAATACACTATCATCAATTATGAACAGTTTCTTCTTGGAAGGTAAACTACTCATTGTCTGATACAGCTCACTTGATAACTTATTATGAAAAATCCTGTAGCTTCTCTTAGAATACTTTTAGAATATTGTGTGATTTTTATATTGCTATTTAAGCATCTACAAATGTATTATGGTCTTCGCATATAGTCAGATACCCCTTGAGAGCAAGATCCAGGCCTTATATTCCTTCCAAATTCTATATCACTTAGCATCACTCTCACATAGTTCAATAATCAGTTGCTAATTGACTGATCATTGTATATGTGGCAGCCTAACATAACCAATAAGTCCAAGGGAAAAAAAAAACAAGGGAATTAAAATTTCATCTTGGTACTTACCAACTTTCTGTTTTTAGTTTTATATCTAGAAAATAAGGAAACTATGATTGTTAAATATTACACAAGAGGCTTAATAAAATCATCTGTAATCATCTTTGTGCTTTGGGGCAAAATGATACTCATTAATAGAAAATTGTATTAAAATATAGATGTCTAGGAAGCCGGGAGCCTAGTGCCTAAACTCTGATGGATATAAGCAGAGGTTGGCATGAGCTGGAGTAAACATCCTAGGGAGGTCACTGAAAGTGATAAACACTTTGAAAAAGCCATAATGTTTTTTAGAGGTGATCTGTTTTCTATTAGTGGCAAAAACCTGGGCTGACAATATTTTTTTGAGACTTAAAACTAATATCTGGCTGGAATTAAATAAGTTGCCTGGCTAGACACCAATTCAACAACTTTTCCCCCATTCAAACATTTCTACATTAGAGGAAGAAAGAAATTAAGTGAAATTATTTGCCCACATTTTACTATGAAAACAACTATTACGCATTCACATCTTTAAACTGCACTGTTAAAGAACTGTAGAAGCCAAATATAAATTGAGTTGATTTCTGGAACTGTTTGGCTATCACAGTAATGAGCATGTGCTTATTAGATGCCAAACACTGGTCTACATGCTTTGCATATGTTAATTTTATTTAGTCCTCCCAGGTTTTAATATTATCCTCATTGTATGGTGAGGAAAGCAAAGCACAGAGAGGTTAAGTGACTTGTTCTAGGTCACAGAGGAGTAGAGCCAGGATTTGAACCAGAACAGTCTGGCTCCATAGTTTTTGCTCTTAGTTAATGTTCTATATTGTATGTCTACATAGCAGCCAGCACAGATACATGCAGTAACTTTTCAGTTTAATTTTATACCTAATTTACATACTTGTACAAATTGAATATTCTTTTCACCAAAATCTTCACATGAAAACGAATAATTTTAAGTCTAAGCACTCATGGTCCAGTGCATGGGAAGGGATACTCTGCTAAAACACTCTAAACTACTCTAACATTGGGTGTGGACAAGCCTTTTTGGTCAAAGGCCAGATAGTACACATTTTAGGCTTGTGACTCAAACATCTCTGTAAGCACTACTCATCTCTGCCTTTGGAGCATAAGAACAGCCATAGATAATGTGTAAATGATAAGCTTCAAACTTCCTTACAGAACAAGCGGCAGGCCAGATTTGGCCTGAGGGCCATGGTGAGCTCACCCCGCTCCACACAGAAACAATGTACACCTAGATAACAGTCTACTGTGGTGAAAGCAGGCTAGCCACATAGACTAACTACCTTATTACAAGTTGCTTTAAATAATTTATTTGGTTTAAGGCAGTAGTTCTCAAGCAGGGGTGAGTTTGCCTCCTAGGTCAATGTCTAGAGACATTTTGGGTTGTCATGATTAGGGGAGTGTTACTGACATCTAGTAGGTAGAGGTCCGGAATGCTGCTAAACATCCCACAATGCACAGGATGGTCCCTACAACAAAGAATTACCCAGCCCAAAATGCCAATAGTGCTGAGGTTTGAAGAACCTTGATATAAGATTGACAATTTGTCATGATCTTTTCTATTTATCCCTCTTAAGAGAACTTTCCTATTTTGTCCTGAAATAACCCTGTAAAGACCAGAAGGTGGACACATTTATCTCATTTTCTATAGAAGAAAACTAATATTCAGAGAACTTAAATGATATACAAGGATTTCCAAAGCCAATCATGTATCAGAGCTAAAATTAACCCAGGTCTAATGTTTTCAAACCTGTGTTCACCTCCCCCAATACACATCAGATTTTAATACATATAATTTCTCTTTTTTTTTTTATGAAGTAAATGTCTATATTTTGTCAGTATTTGGTTTTCTAAGGTCTCATTGAGGGACAATTCAAGCACAAAAGGACGATTCACATCCTGGGCTGGACAGAGCAGACAGTGCAAGATTCCATCACACTACTCAGAACTGCATGCAACTAAAACTGATGAACTGAGTATTTCTGGAGTTTTCCATTTCATATTTTTGAATCTTGGTTAATTGTGGATAACTGAAACCACAGAAAGGGAAACTTCGGATAAGGAGGACTACTGCATAACTTGAGAGTTTATTTGGAGTCCAGCTACTTCTCCTTTTACCAATAATTGTTCCTCCTTTGCTTAGAAAGATGAGCCAAATCATCTATGGAGGTCAACAGAATGACAGCTATCACACGCAGAATCTGTTTATCTCGAAGGAAACTCAGCAAAGCCTTGAAAGTGAGACCAGGTTAAACGAGGTAAAGAAACAAACTTATTAAGCTATATATTTGATTTGATGGAAACTTTAACTTAGTCTGGCAGTAAAACAGCATAAGGAGTTCCCTTAGGCTGAGATAAAACATCACAGCCTTTGCAGAAAGCATCAAGGTGGCTGGTCTGCAGCTCCAGGGTGGAGCTTTTGTTTGAAAAAGAGGTCATAACACAACACAACTGAACTGTGGGAAGATTAACAGAGATTTTTAGACATGTCAAGGCCTCAAAGAGTAGCAAGAATGAACTGTCCTTGCTTTGACTTAAAAGTTTTTTCCAATTTTTGGAGAAAACTTCAAGGGGAGAAGAGAATGTTCCCTTATCCCTTTCCCCTCTAGGTTATGAGAAAGAAGTGGCTGCAAATGGTACATAATGACTCTTTGAACTGGGAACAGTTAAAATGCAGGGATGAAGCAGGAGTGCTTTCTTTTTCTTCTGAAGAAGAGAGCTGCATGGTAGCATTGGGACTGCCTGTTCGCTGACCCCAAGTTCTTTGGTCCATTTGCTTTTCATGGTCCGTCAATCAGAAAGCAGCCAGTCCCCCTGGCAGAGCAATCCTCCTTTCCAATGTGTGTCCTAAAGGACACGAGTCCCTAGCCCTTAAGAGTGGTGCCATACTCTACAGGAAGCTAGAGAGTCAGCTCTGCCTCCAGAGGCTTAGATTCTCGGGCAATAACCAGCTCATCGGAGCTCAGTGTAAAGGCTAAAGGAACTATGGGGATCCTAGCTTGGGCAGGCTGTCTTCAAAATTGACCAAGGGGGCAACAAGACAATGTAATTCAGGTACAGCCTCTGACCTGATCTAAGTAGGAACTGTTCAGCAGGATGCTAGCACTTGGTTTCATGGCAAGGGAAATGACTGCAAGATTTTTTGCCATATCTACCTTATCACAAACACACTATACAGTGTTTTAAAGTTTGAAGACTGTTACTCAAGAGTGGGTTAAGCAGGGTGGAAAACAGTTAAATATGAATCTGAAAGATAATCTGTATCTTGGCATATCTGTAAATCTTTATAAAAGGCTCTAAATGTATATGTCACTCATTCAATGGGTATATAATTACTTTTTAATGTTTAACTATAAACAAAGAGTTGTCATTTGTAGAGAAGAGATAATTGTGGAAGAACGCTGGTTATTTTCTCAATTTACTTTAACCGTGACTGAGGGAAGCCTATCAGGACATACTGCAATGCCATAAGCCAGGCACCCTCTTGCTTATTCTAGCTGCTGGAAACCTAATTAAGGAGCAATAAACAAGCCCCTGCGTGCTGGCCTTGGACACTCTGAGGGCAAGCAAAAACACAACAACATGAAAAATGTTATGCAACTATCACCATTCATTATTAGCTCCAGAGTTATTAAGCACCAAAAAGCAAAAAGAGTTATGTTACCAACTAAATCTAAAGAGGACTTTTATTTTCTTCCTTTAAGACAGATGAGATCTATGCTAAGATATGTAATGCCCCCACCATCACCTCAGTAAACATTTGATTTCAGAGGATTATCACTTTCATTGAGAGGGAAAAATACAAATTTAAACTTCCAGGAAGGTACTTTGCTGAAAAAAACTATTTCAAACAAGTACAAGATGTCTTCTAAAGAAGGGATTTACAGTGTATAAATCAAACCAAACACTTCATCCTATGATACACATTATGGCACATTTTACTTCAAAGTAAAAGTACTGTTTTTTTTAAAAAAATCTACCATTCCCAAATTCCAAGGAGCTCATTTGCAAATGCCCAGGGGATATAGTAGATTATTATAACTCTAATTGATTTCAGTTTTACAGCCACCAGGTCACCTAATAATGAACACATTGCAAGAAACATTTTTAGATTTTTAGATATCTCCTTTAAAAGCAAGAACTTCAGATGACACCGGTTCAGTGTTCCAAAAAAAATAGAAAGTTAGATAAATGGTGCATAGACTTTTCTCAGAAGAAGCAAATGCGAGGAAGGCTCAATTTTTAAAAATAATATCAAGGATTTGGTCCAATCTGCAAAAGTAATTATACTTGAAAAACAGTGGTGATACAAATGAAGAGAACAAAATGAAACTATAAAAACCTTCTGAATTTGACTATAAATCAATTCATTGTTGAGGGTAGTGGGAGTAACTTAAAGCACTGAATTGAGATTTTCATTAAAGTGACAGACTTTGATGATTAATCTCTAAGAGGAGGAATACTAATTATAATTACTATGTTGTATTATTCCTATGGGAAACTGCTCTTCTACATACATAAGCAGTCTATAATTTTCTTTTTCTGCACAGTTTTTCTCTTTTCCAGTTTCTTAAGGGGAAACGTAAGTTTCTTGAGGAAGTAAATTAGATTATTGATTAGAGACCTTTCCATATGTCTAATATAAGCATTTAATGCTACAAATTTTCCACCAGCACTGGTTTAGCTGCCTCTAACAATTTGATGTTTTGATGTTTTATTTCCACTCATTTCTATGTATTTTTAAAATTTCCTTTGAAACTTCCTCTTTTACTTACAGATCATTTTTCTCCCTGTTTATTTCTGCTATTAATTTCTATTTTAAATTCACTGTTGTCAGAGAATATTCTCTGTATAATTTCAATTCTTTAAAATTTGTTGAGTTTGTCTTATGGCCCAGGATATTGTTCTATCTTGCTAAATGTCCCACCTGTATTATGTTGCTTTGGGGTAGCATGTTCTATATACACCTGTTAGATTCTATTGGTTGATCTTATTATTTTGCTCTTTTATATCCCTGCTGATTTTCTGTGTAGTCGTTTTATCCGTTGCTGAAAAAGGGTCCATTTACATTTTGACATAATTTCTTTAGTGGCCACATCCAATTTATTTTGTTCCTTTGTCCACTTGAATATTCAGTAATAAATGTTGGGCAGGTAACTGAACATACAGTAGCAGTCACTAGCTGGCTGACTCTCAGAAACCTGGGGCTACCATTGACTTGCTAATTAGCAGAAGTGCAGTTACTGGAGTAACACTTATTGACTGGCTGATTTTCAGAGGCATGTGTACTTAATGATGGTTACTTATGCATGACTTGGGACTTTAGGCAAAGGATAGTCTTTTCCTTTCCTGAACATAAAAGTTAAGTACTTCTAATTCTCAGTTCCATTCAGAATAACCTGCAGGAGAGACCATAAAGGAACCTATCTATAATAATGAAAGTGTAATATGCTAATTAGACCGGATGTCCTTCTGGACAACCTTCTGGGACGAAGCCAGGGCTGCGAGGGAAGCCCGGGTCCCAGGTGCCTGCTGGCAGCTAGAGGGAATCCCGGGTCCCAGGTGCCTGTCGGCAGCCGGAAGAAGGTAGGCCTACTCTTGCACGAATTTCATGCATTGGGCCTCTAATAAGTCTATATTTCTGGAGGTATAATTTTCAGCTAATGTTGCCATTTAAATTATTTAAGTGCTAATTAAATTAGCTGTAATGGCCAGAATTTTATATGCTGTGAAAATGTTGAATACATGTTATTTAATGCATTCTAATAAAGTCCACACACAAAATCATTCAATGCATGACTACCCTAATCATGAGGGAATGTGTGTGTGTCTTGATAAAGACTGGACTTCAGATGATATGGATGGTTTTTAAATAGGAGAAAGGTACAATTAATGTTTTATACAGGTGGGGGTAGAGGTGGGGGAGTGAGATTCCTTTAACTAAAACCATAATCCAGGAAAAGTATTAAAAATGAGATCCCTCAATTATTACAAGGGTACTTCTTTAAACTAAGGGGAGGTGAGGATAGAGGAAGGTGCTATAAATTAAAACAGAGCATGGCTTCTGACTAACTTTAGTCTCAAGGGTTTCAGACTGGCATAGTGCTCAATTCTTATTTAATGGCAAAGCTAACTCCCCTACACTATTTATAGAAAAAACCTAAGCTTTTGGAATTATTCTTAGTTTTAGGGATTCAGGAACAAGTTGACTTGGCTTTTTAATAATTTTACCTCTTCAGCTTTTTCTATTGCTTGAGATCTCAAGAGCTATTACTAAAAATCGAAAGCTTTCACTTCATCTCTGCATAATTCTAAACTTTAGTCTAGAATGGTGTCTAGCTCTACACACAGTGGCTTCTCTCTTTGAGGGCATTCTAAGTTGAAATACCTATATGGTTTTGCATCGCAATAGTTAGAATTAGGTCTCCTCTTTTAATGCATTCTCACTCCATCTTTCAAGTATCTAGAGGAACCACTTTCCTCATCTTCTGTAAGCCAAGAAAATTTTGAGTTTTACTTTTCTAATTTTAATTATGAAGAAAATAAAAATAGTCAAAATAATGCATCAACTGTGGAAAGAAGGCTGCCTCTTCTATCTTCTTTTGAGAATTCCTGGTCTATGAAAAAAAATTATATGTTTACAAAGAGTGAGGTGCAGGATACCAAGAGATGGTAGCAAAAATTGCCAACAATGTAGCCTGTGGCTTCCCCACCACTATGGAGCTGTTCACCACCACTATGGAGCTAACAGATGGATTTGAGGGCAATGACCTAGGTTTCATTGCTGTTCTGAGTAGACTCAGGACAGGGATCCAGGTTCACTGACAAAATGACTAACATATGCTCTATAACATCTGCCTATACAATCTGAGGAATCAGTCATTAATATTTAAATCTTCATGGTATAAACACAATAGTAAGAAACTTTTATAGCTGTGGTATATCTTTTTTTCAATTTAGGTTAATATAGTTTTAAATTGTTTTTTAAAGCCCTTTTAGGTGTTTCTAACTAGCTTGTAAAAAAAGAGGGTGCAGGCCAGGCCAAGGGACCCCAGTGGTGCAGGAATTCGTGCACCAGGCCTCTAGTATGTATATAAGATCTTTGGTTAATCTCTTCCCGCCCTCCCTCCTCCCCCCTTCCCTCTGAGATTCATCAGTCTGTTCCATGTTTCCATGCCTGTGTGTTGAGCATCTGTCCCCTGGTAGTCATTGTGTGTCATAGCTAACAATCGAACAGTCAAATGGTTGAATGGTCCCTTAGGCATATACAATATATATATATATATATATATATATATATATATATATATATATACACACACACACACTAAGCATATAATATGATATATCTATAAATAAACAAGTTCAGGGTTTCTTCATTATTTCTATTCATACTCTTAAAAATCATGGTAGACAGGATGTTTACAGTAAGGATTATGGAGCACATTAATAACAGAAACTATCATTTCACAAGTAGTAAATGAGAAGGCAAACAATTTAATTAACATTAAATATCAGAGTTTAGAATGCTTAGATTGTTTAGCTACATTCAGTAGATGGTGCTTTCTGTTATTTACCTTCACCCAGAGAGTAGGAATTAAATCCTAGGTTTATCTGATGCTAAGCTCTTAACCACTGAGCTTAACCTCCAACTAAGGCCAGTTTGTATGATTTCTCCATGAAAAAATAATAATAACAATAACTAACATGCTTAGTATGTGTTGATTTTACCTTACTTATTCATTTCTTTCTCTCTTTTTTAAAATTGATTTCAGAGAGGGAGAGAGAGATAGAAAGATCAATGATGAGAGAGAATCATTGATCAACTGTCTCCTGCATGCCCCCTACTGGGGATTAAACCCACAACCAGAATTGAACCTGGGACCCTTCAGTCCACAGGCTGATGCTCTATCCACTGAGCCAAACCAGGTAGGGCACCTTACTTATTCTTGAAAATGATACTCTAAGTTGTAGTTATTATTTTTATTTATAGATGAGGAAACCAAAGCATAAAAACGTTTAATAACTTGCCCTAGGCGACAGAAGGCTTAAAAGTGATTGGAATCTAGGCATTCTACCTCCAGAGCCCAGGCTCTCAACCACTACACTTAAGTAATGTGTTTTCCTGCAACAAATTGCCACCTCATTTAGCAGACAAATTCCCTCATCTGGAATTGGCATCACATTACAAAATGAACTTATAAACATGAAAGATTACACACACATACACATACATACATATGAACTATTATTGGCCCTGTAATTCTAGGTTATTTGATGTTTAAACAAAATTATCTTTAAATTGTGTTCAAATGTTTCAAATTGAAGAGGCATAATCCTATTATTTTTTCCTATAAATTTGACCTTTTTCCTCCCAAAGAGTTCAAAGTAGTTCTTCAATAAATAACATAATTTTATAACAGAGTGAAATATCATTACGCCCACCTTGTAGGTAAAAAAATAACTAAGCTGTAAAAACATTAAATGTCAGACTGCAATTCAAGGAGTAAATGGCAGCACTGGGAATAGAATACAAAAGTCCCTATAATGGTATGTCTATAAGGTTAGGCCTCAAACTTTAGTCCGTTTCAGGAGACATTTATGAGGCACATACTATATCAGACACATGGCAGACAATTTGGGGTTTGGAAAAATGTAAAAAAAAATATATTTCTCGGCCCCAGTAAGGTCGGGACGGCCCCGGTGAGGTTGAAACGGCCCCGGTGAGGCGGGATGGCCCCAGTGAGGCTGAAACGGCCCTGGTGAGATTGAAACAGTCCCGGTGAGGTCGGGACAGCCCCAGTGAGATTGAAACGGCCCCGGTGAGGTCGGGACAGCCCCAGTGAGGTTGAAACGGACCCGGTGAGGTCAGGACAGCCCCGGTGAGGTTGAAACGGCCCCGGTGAGGCTGAGACGGCCCTGGCAAGGTTGGGACTGCTCCAGTGAGGTTGGGACAGATAATGGGGACCAGTATAGACTGATGAACAGGGGTAGATGCAGAGGCAAAGCAACATTGAACAGACTGTCAAACTACAGTGGGAAGCCTGGGGAGGGTTGGGAGGGATTAAGAGATCAACCGAAGGACTTATATGCATGCATATAAGATTAACCAATGGACACAAGACACCAGGGGGGGCGGGGGTAGGGGCCAGGGGAATGTCAAGGAGGGGGGGGGGGGGGAGGAGACATATGTAATACTTTTTTTAATACTTTAAGAAATAAAAATTATTAAAATATATATATATATATATTGAAAACTGAGAGAGAGAATCGAAGATGGCGGCATAGGTAAACGCTGGAGACTGCTGCCGCAAACAACCACTTCAAAAATACAACTAAAAGACGGAACGGACATCAACCAGAACCACAGGAAGGCTGGCTGAGGAGAGACTCTTCAACTAGAAGGAAAAACAACAGCATTACGAGGCTCAGAGGAGGCGCAGTGTGGAAAATTTAAAGGTACAGTGGTGCGGTGGTGCGCGCGCAAAGCTGGCTGGTGGCTGAGGGCGTGGTTGTCTTTTTCAATCAGGAGGGAGTCTCAGACTCTGGGCTACAGATCCGAGCGAGTCTCGAGGGACCCAGACTCAAACGGGAGAAGCGGGACTGTCTGGCTACGGTCCCTCCGAGGTTTGCAGCGGTTGCTGGGACAGAGAGGCAGAGCCCCTGGGGACAGACTGAGAGCAGCCATAGCTGCTCCCTCCCCCCGCCCTGTTGATCCCGCCCCGCCCAAGCCCTGCGCAGAGCCATTTGCCAATCGCCTCAGGCAAAGGCTAGATTAGCACCTCCCCAGAGGACAGAAGTTTTCCCACAGTTGATTCCCATAGCCAGTCGGCCTGGTGGTCAAATCCCTCTAGTATTAACTACAACAATTAAGGCTTAACTAGAACAAGACTGCGCACAAAGACCACAAAGGGTGCACCAAGAAAGCATAAAAGATGCGGAGACAAAAAAACATGACAGAAATGGAGGATATGGAGCTAAAAATCGCAATTTTGAGGGCTTGCAATAAACTTGAGCAGAGCCTCACAAAAACTAATGAGACCCTCGATGCTACGATAAAGAAATTAGAAAGTAAGCATACACGGACTGAAATAAAGAATATTATACCCAATAGCAGACCAGAGGAGTACAAGAATCAAACCAAAGATTTGAAATTCAAAGAAGCAAAAAACACCCAACTGGAAAAGCAAAATGAAAAAAGAATCCGAAAGTGTGAAGATAGTGTAAGGAGCCTCTGGGACAGCTTCAAGCGGACTAATATCAGAATTATAGGAGTGCCAGAAGATGAGAGACAGCAAGACATTGAAAACCTATTTGAAGAAATAATGGCAGAAAACTTCCCCCACCTGGTGAAAGAAATGGACTTACAGGTCCAAGAAGCGCAGAGAACCCCAAACAAAAGGAATCCAAAGAGGACCACACCAAGACACATCATCATTAAAATGCCAAGAGCAAAAGACAAAGAGAGAATCTTAAAAGCAGCAAGAGAAAGAGACTCAATTACCTACAAGGGAATACCCATACGGCTGTCAGCTGATTTCTCAACAGAAACTTTGCAGGCCAGAAGGGAATGGCAAGAAATATTCAAAGTGATGAATACCAAGAACCTACAACCAAGATTACTTTATCCAGCAAAGCTATCATTCAGAATTGAAGGTCAGATAAAGAGCTTCACAGATAAGGAAAACCTAAAAAAGTTCATCACCACTAAACCAGTATTACACGAAATACTGAAAGGTATCCTTTAAGAAGAGGAAGAAGAAGAAAAAGGTAAAGATACAAATTATGAACAATAAACATGCATCTATCAACAAGTGAATCTAAGAATCAAGTGAATAAATAATCTGATGTACAGAATGAACTGGTAATTATAATGAATCAGGGACATAGAAAGGGAATGGACTGACTATTCTTGGGGAGGAAAGGGGAATGGGAGATTCGGGAAGAGACTGGACAAAAATCGTGCATCTATGGATGAGGACAGTGGGTGGGGAGTGAGGGCGGAGGGTGGGGCGGGAACTGGAAGGAGGGGAGTTATGGGGGGATGGGGGAAAGAGGAACAAATGTAATCTGAACAATAAAAATTCAATTAAAAAAAATAAGTAAAAAATAAATTAAATAAATAAATAAATAAATAAAAAATATATATATATATATTTTTCTAAAGTGGCTTATAATCTGGCAGTAAATAAGATATCCGTATAAGGAATCATAAGGGAAGGAAGCACGTATTAATAAAAGCTGTTAACAGATTTATAAGGAAACCAAAAGAGAAAAAATTACACTCAGGTTGAAAATGAGAAAGCTTCAAAGGCATTTAACCTGGCGGACCCTAGGAACAGTTAAAACGTTCACACACGAAGGGAGAGAAACATGCATTCCAGATAGCAGTATCATCAGAAGCAAAGAAATGGTTTTTCCAAAGAATAGTTCAGAGATGACTGCACCAGCGCACATATGAAAAGGGCAGTGCCACCTACAAGTGGAAAGGCAGGCTCCAGACAGAGCGTGGAGGGCATTCTCAACAGGCTAAGGAGTTTAATGTTTTTTTCTAAACCAAGGAGAACAAGAAAATTACATAACAGAATGTGAGCCTCAGGGAAATTGTTCTGGCAACATTTTTAGAAGGTTGACTAGAAAAGAGCATAACTAATTGGGTGCACACTTGTTGAGTAACAGTGTGCGTGGGGTAATATGAAACCACTGGATACCCATGCAAGATCTTCCTTCAAATCCAATTTTATTGGAAGATTTGTAGATTTGAAAACAATGATAACTTTTTGTGCTCCTTAAAAGGTCTTTACACATGCATCAGAATCCCACTTCCCACACTGGTCACAAAAAATACGGACTAATAAATAAAATTCACACGATGGCACAGCATTGAGGCTGTGCTCTAAGGTAGCACCCCTCCTCCTCTCTCCTCAGTGACTAGCTCCCTCTTCTTAGCTGGCTGTTCTAAGATGAAAATGTTTGAGAAACACTGTATAAGGCTTTAATGATGTAAGTGGGAAGGTCTAACTTATGCAATCAAATGGAGGTGAATGGGCTAGAGATGTTAGGGGTGAGGTAATTGCGGTCACCCCTTCCTTATTCTTCCGCCCAGACACGGCTAGGTTCCCCTCCTACAAACTCCCATGTTACACTGCACACCACTGCTCCAGCATTTAGCAGATTATGTCAAATGGCCTGTTCCCTGTCTGTATGTACCCACTTCAACTTGGACCATGCCAGGGACTGTCTTAGGTTACAGTTGTATTCCTAAGACTTTGCACAACTTCTGGCATCTAGTTAGTATTAAGCAAATGTCTGTTGACTAAATAACTGAAAAAGTAATAGATGAAATGGCATCATAATTATTTATATTTCCCTCTCCCAGAGGGGTGTAACGAGTCTACCCATCTGACCTGAGGATCCTATCCTCACAGAGCTCAGAGCATCAAAAATGGAGGAATCAAACAAGAAGCTGCTCCTTGATAGGATTAATGCTGATGGTAGAGCAAAAATCAGAGTGAAAAGTTACCTTGTAAAAATAAAGAAAGAAAGACCAAGTGTCCCATTCAGTCCTACCGGCCTTACCAAGAAAGCTTAGACATTTACTAACTGGGTTTCCTAATGTGGGCTCTTGAAACTATTTCTTCCCTAGTATGCAGTACTTATAATGAGGGGGAAACAAAAACAAAACTATTTTCTTTGTATGTCATTATAAAAAAGTGAGCATATAGTACTCTAAAAAGTAAAATATGACTCTTTGCACTTCATGGCAGAATATTAAAGATCCTATCAGAAAATACTCAACAATAGGAAAATGGTTAAATATATAAAATAAAAGCCCTACTATAAAATATTATGCAGTCATTAAGCATTACGTTATGGGGAAATATTTAGTGGTACAGGAAAATATTCACGATGATTTGTCAAGTCTAATTTTAAAACAGATGATAAACAGAGCAAGGCAAACACAAAATGCACATGGTTAGTTAGATTGGGCATCCTACTTCCCTTTGAAGATTCAGGAGCCTTTCCTGGAAGTCAGGAAAAATAAACAGAGAAGTTCTGTTTCTGTGTGAAACTGTGGCTCTCCACTCTGGTTGTGCATATTTTCATTCTGAACAACTGATACTGTATCAGCAGAAGAATGACTTTTTGCATTGCATCTACCCACAGCTCCTTCTAGAAATGGAAAAATAATTCATTACATATGTTTCCTCCAATAGCTGAATTTTCATTACCCAAATGAATTTTATTAGCCACCTTCTCATAGAAATACGGCTGCCAGCTTTCTTCTCTTTTATTTTTCTCTCCTATTTTTAGTTGCCAGTGTTCTGTAAATGAAAATCTTGTCTTAAAATAGAGGCCAGTTAAATTAAAATGCTGTTTGCTTTCCTGCCTAATACCTAAGTTTAATGTGCAATGGCATATTAATAATAGAATATTAAATTTTCTTGGTATGTTCCCATGTACACTTTGCAATACTCTAAAATTCTAGTGAGAAATACAGAGTCTAGAAAATGGCAGGATCTGATTTGGAAAATTCTGTCAGGGAAAAAAATAAACCAAATATCCTTTCAGAATCAGAAAGTATAAGAACTGCTGATGGTAGGTAACTTTTATTAAAGTTACCTCTGAACACTAGCTGTGGAGGACTGGGGAAACAGCCATACAGGCATGATTGTTCCCCCCAAATCTCTTTACCCATATCTGCTGATCCCCCAAATCCTCTGGGGGAAAGAAGGCTAATCACTAGTACGGATATAGCTCTTTGTTTCTCAAATCTTATTAAGCTTCTTTGCACTTGGTTCAACCTCATAATATGAACTGTCATAGCAACTCATTCAACTGCCTCCCACATATAAGTTTATAGTCTATTTTTAATTGAAACTTCATCTAAGTCGCAGAAAAAATGGCAAAATACAAAAGCTCAGCTGGAAAGATATTTCTGAAATTATCTTTATGGTTTGGTGAGGAGAGAAGATAGGCAACTCACTATTTCAAAGCAATCAATAAATGTATTGTTGGCCTTTATGTCAAAGAACCAACTTCAAAAACAGCAAGATAAAATTTCACCACCTAATTACATTCTATAACTTAAAAATCTCCTTGGTTTTAAATTTATTTCACCCTATCTTACCAAAGAAAACTGCTTTAAAGTGTAAAATAAACATACAGTGTCTAAATCTGCTCTTTTCCCTAGTAAAAGAAAAAATAAATGATGTAAAAGGTCTAGGATAAAACCATATCAAGGCAATAATTCAGATACTCCACCTTCTGCTAAAAAAAAAAAAAACACCCACAATATTTCTTGCTAAATGTTAGAAAATTTATTTAAAGTAACCAAATATTTTTATTTTAACATAATACACATCCTTCCCCAAAAGATAGTTTATCCCTCTAGTCAGTGACTTAAGCTATTATCTAAAAAAAACTATCGGTTTTATCTAAAAGTTACTATTTGTTAACCTTATTACTGCTTGTTTTGATAAAAATAATTTCTTTTAAAAAAAAAAGTAAAACTCTTCCCACATGAAAGGAAAATGCTTATTTTTCTTTCTACTTAATCTGTCATTTTCAGTCACCCTGGAAATGTGTCACAACTTCACATTCTTGTCCTCTTTGTCCTCCAACCCTCCTTTCTTCTATCTCTCCCTCAGTCTTTGCACACACACATAGTTGCAGAAATAATTATTTTTGCTTTGGAGTTTTTCATTCTCCAACAGCACTTTAAGGACAGTAATATAAATACTGAGAAAGGGCATACGTTAAATTTCCAGAGTGCTTTATACATGTTGAAATTATTCATTTGAATAAGTTCTCCAAATGCAGACCTCATCAATAATTAAAATACTGATGAAAGAATATTTGCAAAGAGGAAAAAAAAATGTTATGATAAAACCTGAGGTGAAATAAGGACAAGATTTCCTACAGAAAACACACATCCATATTATTTTAGCATTTTTGAATTCTATTAACACAAGGCTATCATATTCATTTAACAAATATTCACTGAGTGCTACTATGTGCAGACAATATTCTACAACAAAATAAAGTTAAAGAAAATGGAAAATTTTCAAGGACAAACCTTTTTTATGCTTATAAAATTATACACATTCAATTTATTTTTTTATTATGCTCAATTTTTCTGTAAAGCTCAGGGGGAAATGGATGTTTTCTAATTCAATGAAAACCTGACAAGCAATTCTGAAAGATGAAAGCCTGCTGTCAGAACATTTTTTGTAATTACATGAATTTTTTCCCATACATTTTGCATATGTCTTTAGAGTGAATGCCATTCATTTGCATTAGGTAAACGGTACTTTAAAGCTCCAAAGTCCCAATGAAGAGAAGCAAAATATTTAAGTGCCTGAAAGATCCGATAAGACAAAGGAAAACATAAAGATCCTAGTAAACTATTTGAAAGTAAGCACTTGGTAAACAGTTCCATTAGCCACCTGTTCTCTGACTCTGCTCATGTATTATTATGAGGAATTCAAATATATATATATATATATATATATATATATATATATATATATATATATATATAAATAAAAGCCTAAGCAACCATTACAACCAGTCGACCGAACAACTGGTCACTATAATGCACACTGACCACTAGAGAGCAGACGCTCAATGCAGGAGCTGCTCCCTGGTGGTCAGTGCGCTCCCACAGTCAACCTCCCACAGCTGGCCAACCTCCCACGGTCCCTCCCCCTGGCCGGCCCTGATCAGCCCCAATCGCCAGCAGGCCAAGAGACTCCACCCATGCACTAATTCGCGCACCGGGCCTCTAGTGTTAATATAATATAGGTTCACAATAAAGAGCTGATTATTCAAAGAAAACTACAAAATCAAGTTCTATGGTATTCATAAGGTGGAGAAAATGATATTCAAATGAAAGAAGTGAGGCATCTGAACTGGGTCTTAAAACATACCTAGTATTTTGACAGTTGGAGGGAGTCAAGAGAGCTTCAACACTACAGACTGGCCTGAGCAAGAGCAGTAAGGCAGAAACACAGAATTTCTGAAACCGACAAGAGAGCAATGGGCCAGAGCAGGGGTCTGGTCTTCAAGGCTTTTCTGAAATGGGCCAGATAATCAATATCTCAGTCTTTGTCAGCCACACTGTGCCTGTTGCAACTACTTACTCTGTCCCTTGTAAGGCAGCCTTAAACAACCATAAATGAAGAGTTTGCCTGTGCCCCATTAAAATTTTATTTATGGACATGGAATTTGAATTTCATGTAATTTTTTCAGTCACAAAATATTCTTCTGACCTGTCCCCACCATTTAAAATGTAAGAAACCATTCTCAGTTCTCAGATCATACAAAAGCAGGCAGCAGACCAGACCTGGCCTGTAGGTTTCAGGTTGTCAACCCCAGTTAGAAATCCCTAATTATCTGTATCTAATCATAAATGTTTCAATTTTCTCAAGTTTTTAAACTTTATTTAATAATATTCAAAGTTTTATTACTTTTTCTTTCTCTATATCCTAATTTATCCTATATAATAAAAGCCTAATATGCTAAGTGCCCAACCGTTTGTTCGACTGTTCAACCAGTCACTATGATGCGCACTGACCACCAGGGGGCAGACACTCTGACTGATAGGTTAGCTTGCTGCTGGGGTCCGGCCAATCAGGACTGGGGGAGACGGGCCGGACATGCCCTAAAGCCCTCCCATGATACCTCCCCAGCCCTGATTGTGCACTGGTGGGGTCCTTCGCTTGGCCTGCACCCTCTCGCAATCCAGGGCCCCTCAGGGAATGTCAGAGAGCCGGTTTCAGCCAGATTCTTGCAGTCCGGGCCAAGGGAACCCACCGGTACACGAATCCATGAACCGGGCCTCTCGTTGTATATAAAAAAAATCAGGTCAAAAAAGGAACCTCGGGACTTCAACCACTTTTTAACAACCCTTAATCTTACTTCTTATATATCAATAGGCCTATATTCCCTTGGTGTTAAATTTAACTCAATGTAACATATTAAATTTCTTTCATTAATTCCTCTACTAGATTTCATCAAACGTTTTATTGCTTCTTTCTGAATTTCTTTGTATAGCTTACTAATTATGGTTATCACTACTTGGTTTTCTTCTAGCTAAATATGTTTGTATCTTATTTTTGTCTCTTAAAGTGTTTTTTGTTTGTTTTTCTCTCTTTATGATTTCTTGGCAACAATAATTGAACTCCATTTCACTGTACCTTTAATTTTAAGATACTCCAGTAATTGCCTCCATCTTTTGGATCTGAATATTATGGAATCTTAATAAGAGTCTCAAAATATCTGTTGAAAACGTAATGCCCTTATCCTAAATTCATCTTTTTTCATCTCCCCAGATAGGTTCATCCATATGGGCTAAACTTACCATATTTAAAAGAGAATATGCAAAGAGTTACTTAAGTAACATCAAAAAAACAAAACTTTTACAATTAAATTAATCAAAGGTAATCATATTTCTATTAAAAAGAAAAAGAAATGCACACTTGGACACAAAACCTTTACACATGTGCCTTATAATGCAATATACCAAACTTAGAAGAAAATCATTCCAAAAATCATTTTGTCCTGATGGATTAAGAAAAGAGACTAAAAACAAAGATATATGCAGCCCTATGTTCAATGCAGCATTATTCATGGCGGCCAAGAATTGTAGACAACCAAAGTATCCTGTGATAGAAGACTTGGTAAAGAAAAGGTGGTATATGTATACAATGCAATACTACTCAGCCATAAGAAAAAATGAAATGCTGCCATTGTGACAACATGGAGGGACTTTGAAAATATTATGCTAAGCAAAATGAGTCAGCCAGAAAAAGCTAAGAACCATATAATTTCACTGATATGTGGGATATAAAACTGAAACTCATAGACACAAACAACAGTATGATGGTTACCAGAGGGAAGGAGTGGGCAGGTAGTAAAGGGAAAGGAGGCCAAATGTATGGTGACAGAAGATTTGACTTTGGGTGGTGAGCACACAATGCAATACACAGATCATGTATCATAGAAATGTACACTTGAAACCTATGATTTAATTGATCAATGTCACCCCAATAAATTTAATAAAAAAATAAAAGATAACGTGACATATATATCTTGAAACAAATTATAATTTAGAAACCACCACTAACCTTCAAATCTATAAAGCTAATATTCTTATATTTTATTCTTTACCTGTAATTATAGAATCCAATTTTGAGCCCTAATAATTAGTAATACTTCAAAAGACTAAATATTATCCACAGTTCATCTAAATATAGCTGTTTGGAAAAATAAAAACAGTAAGGAAGTATCTGTTTATGGCAAATGACTCATTTTTAGGAAATAAAAACTTAATGTGACATAAAAATCCTCCCAGGGGAAAGATATTGATGGTGATGGCAATGTTAAATAACAGCTATTAATACTGATTATGTATTTACCATGAGCCTGACACTGTTCTTTATACTTTATACTTTACATGTAATAATATTCACATGTAATTATCACATCAACCCTATCAGAAGGTACCCTTTTTACAGATGAGGAAATTAAAACACAGTGAAATCAAATAACTTATACCAAACTCATAGATCTAGAAAGAGGCAAAGCCATGCCAGAAACTTGGGAAGTCTGGCCTCAGAGCCTGAACTATTAACCACTACACTATAGGTTATAATACAAAAAGTCAATTTTTAATGGCTTTATAAATGGAATCCTAACCACTTTAGTTTTCAACTGTGGGAGTTTACATACAATTTCAAGTACAGTTGGGTTAGCATCTAATCATACTACAAACATTTTATGTTGTCACTTGGTGACAAGGCTAATATTTACCAGTACTAGTCAATAGATGGTTGAAAGCTGTCTTAAAATGCTGCATATTATTTTGAAAACGTGACAATTCAATGCGATGAATGCCTTAAACAGGCATGATCTGGTGAGTGGCAGACAAACAAACACTAATATACTTTAAAATTTAGATCAGTTGTTCTCAAAGTGTGGTTCCACACTCAACAACATCAGCATTAAGAGTCCAGTTCCTGGTTAAAAACCTATGCGCAATTTTTCAGGCCTGACCAAAGGCAATTATAAAGGCTTTAGCAGGTAAAACTAATAGGGAAAGTTGCATTCCCAACACCAGACTTGGTGCACAGCTAACGCATAATGCATTGCAGTCTCTAAAAAGAGTTGCAGTCAAGAACTCAGGCCCCCTGGACAATCATCCTCTTCCATTCCTCCCAGCTGCCTTCATCCTTAGGTCTCTTTATATGAGGACGGTGTGGAGATCTTCTTCAGGCTTCTCTGCTATAAGTTTCATATGGGGGTGAGGGGAGCCTTGACACTTTTCTCCACTACTCACTGCTTTTCCTCCTCCTGCCCAGATGTCATCTAGGGCCTTTTAGTCCGGGCTCCCTCAACATTGAGACAATCGCCTTATCTGTGCTGACCAACCCGACCCTCAACTAGTATGCCATTCAATGGGGAAAATGGAATAGGGGGAGTCAGCATTTCCTCCAGTTTTAGACTCTTGCTAATACCATAGCAGTAAATGATTAAAGGCTTGATTCTTTAATTTTTGGCTTGTTGTTTTAATAGTTACTCTGACACTTGGAGGTTCAGAGTACTCTCTTACCAGCTTAGCTGAGCTCCTAAGAAGCATCACCTGAGAACTAACTAAAAAAATGCAAAGTATCAGGCCCTATCTCAATTGGACTGAATAAAAAACTTGGGGGGAGGGGCAGCAAGCAATCTGCCCTTTAGCAAGTTCTCCAAGTGATTCTGATCAGCACCAAACTCTGAGAACACTGCTTTAGAGAAACCCTCCCCTTTCTTCCAAGTATATAAACAATTCCTAGTTATTTCTTGAGATATTTCCTAGGAGCACTTCTGAGAAGAATGACCAATCACAGCTCAGAAATTCTGGAGTTGAAGAATGCAATGAATGAAATGAAAAAAACGCAACAGAGAGCATTAAAAGCATAATAGAACAAACAGAAGAAAGAATATGTGAAGTAGAAGACAGGTCATTTGAAAGTATTCAGTCAGAGGAGGACAAAGAAAAAAAAATGAAAAAGACTGAACAAAGTCTACGTGAACTATGGAATAGTTCAAAAAGAGAATCAACCTGTGCATTATTAGAGTTCTAAAAGAAGAGACAAAGAAAGCTTATTTAAAGAAATAATGGCTGAGAACTTTCCAAATCTGGAGAGAGATGTGGACATCAAAGTTTCTGAAGCTCAGAGGTTCTCCTATCCAATTTTAAACCACAACAATTGCCGGGGTCCAGCCCCAATGGTCCAGGGGTTTCCAAAGGTGTGGACGGAGTCGGCGAAGAATGTTTTACTCTGAGACAGTGTTCAGAACTCTCTAGCTCTCTTTAGTCTCCGTGGATCTTCCTGTGCCTGGCTGAGGCCACAGAGAAAGATCCCGAGGCAAACTGAGCCTTTATTTTTATAGTCAGAGGCAAACAAGGTAGTGGTTTCCATAGTTACACTGTTCTTGTGAGTTTCACTTGTTTACACTGTTCTTGTAAGTTTCACTTGTTTTTGTTCTTGTTGCACTTCCCTCAGCCCATTAGCTTCCCAGGTAAGATCTAGGGAGTGTTATAAGGTCAAACCTAATTATGCTTAAGAGGACTGTGCCCTCTAAGCTGGGACTTGTTTGTGACTTTGCCAACAGGTCAGTCCGAGGTTTAACCCTATAGAGGCTCCCCACAAACAATCTTCTTCAGGACAGGTTATAATAAAACTGTCTCAAATGAAAGAAAAGAGAAAAAATTTAAAGCTGCAAGAGAAAAAAATATTCCTCACATATAAGGGAATCCCTACAAGACAATGAGCAGATTTCTCAGCAAAAAATTTGCAGGCCAAGATAGACTGAGATGACATATTCAAAGTGCTGGGGGAGGGGGAGGGTAGGAATTGCCAACCAAGAATACTTTACTCAGCTAACATGTCCTTTCAGAACTAAAGGATCAATATGACTCTTCCAAATAAACAAAAGCTGAGGTAGTTCATCACCACCAGAACTGCCTTACAAGAAGTTCTTCAAGATGAAATTGAATAATATTAATTAGTAACATGAAAATATAAAACATACTCATTAAAGTAAATATATATTTAAAATCAGAATACTCTAGTAATATAATATGGTGGTGTGTTAACTCTAGTATAAAGGTTAATGGACAAAATTAATAAAAATGACTATAGATACAATAATCTGTTAATGATATACAATTAAAAAAGATGCAAATTGTGACATCAAATAAAATAACTGGGAGTTAAAGGGTAGAATATTTGTATGGGGTGAAAGTTAAGTAGTAATCAGCTTAAAGTGGACTGTTATATCTATAAGATGTTTTATGTAAGCCACATGATAACCACAAAGGAAAAACCTGCAGTAGGTACAAAAAAGGTAAAGAGAAATGAATCAAAGCAAACCACTATGGAAAAACATTAATTCTCAAAGGAAGACAACAAGAGAAGGAAAGGGGAACTACAAAACAACCAGAAAACAATAAGATGGTATTAATAAGTCTTTAAATAGATTGTCTCCCCTTAAAAGACACAGAGTTGCTGAAAGGTTAAAAGACTAAGATCCAACTGTATATTGCTTACAAAAGACTCATTTCAACTTTAAGGACATGTATAGGCTCAAAGTGAATAAATGGAAAAAGATATTCCATGCAAATAAAAACAAACAAAAAAAGCAGGAGTACCTACTTCTATCTACTAGTATCAAAGTACAAGCCAGAGAAAAGTGAAAATTTTAAATCAACTGGCTATTTCATCTAAATAAAGCCAATAAACTCACATGATATTTTACCATGATTTAAAATGGATTAGATGTTTTAGCCCAAGTTAGAATTATAAGTAAACAACTTGCTAAATTTCAATATATCCAATCAAAATATTTTTCTTTTACACCCATGACTGAATCAAATTAATTTATTCAGACTAAAATGTAAATTATTTTCTGAGTTTTATTAGTGACTATCATTGGCTCACAGCTACATTTTAGATTATCTGGGCCACATAAATTCTTTAATAGGTTTTTTAGTTTTCAACTGATATTCTTAACAATAAAATACTTGTTAAATTAGATTCCTACAGGATAAGAAAGCCTAGGAAACTCACTGCTCTTTTCATGTTGAATATAAAATCTGTTTCTACATGCCATTGATTAATACAAAAATTTTCCAGGGTTTTGAACAACCAATTTAAAAAACACAAATTAATCAAATGTGAAGTAGTTATTTTGTGTGTGTTTTCTGTGGCAGTCAAAAGATGATGAGTGAGGAAGTAAAATATTACTCATAGTTTAAATATTATAGTTGATGGTATTTAATATTTAGTTCTTATCATAAACCTATTTTATTCCTAATAACTAAAATTCACTCTGCACCAGTTGCTATGGCTGCATGACTTCCCTGAACAATAAATTCCTCAAGTTCTGCCATGAAGGATGCTGCTGACCTAAAAGTCTTTATTTTGAGAGCAGGGAGAAAAATATACAATTTTTTACTTCATAAATGTCTAATCAATACTTGGAATTGCTTTCCAATCTTTGGAAAGAGTTTTGCTCTCAGAGTCCTGGGGACTGAGGCTTTTGATTTGGCTTTCATTTTCTTATTCCCTTTAATAAATGAAAACATTCTTGATAAAACCAGTTCAGCTGGGCTCACCTCAGGCAAATTGGCTCCAACTATAAATAGTAAAATCTGCCATCTGCCTTTCTATTCTTGTGCTGAATGCAGTGCAGGCATTGTGTTCACACTTCAATGGTGCCAGGAGAAAATAATAGTGTAAGACAGAGATAATGAGGTGAAGAACAGAAATGGTCCTACTATAATTAACTGCTGTTTTGATATTCGCCACAATAAAGCATACACAATGGTGTTGAGAAAGCCCAAAGCCACAGTTCATCTTAGCCTCCTAAAGGGGTTTGAAATCAAACTGGTGTTAGATAGAGTCCAGTGATTTTACGTCACTGAAGATTAATTAAAATGCAAGGAACCTAAGCACAGTGAGCAATATATGTTTGTCAGGTTAGCAAAAGACTCCATAGTGGTACCACGTATTTTTTATTCTAATAGTATTTAATGAGGCATTTCTTTCTATAATCATGGCTATTTTCCTATTCTGTTTTAAAGAGATAAGCTCTTCAATGATAAAAAGCCCTTTTGCTATACCTTACCCTCCCCCACTCTTCAGCTCCGAAACCCCATGCAAATATTCATTTCATACACAGCTCCCATTGTTTCTCTTGTGACATTTTCAATATTCTGCTACTAAAAGATACAGACTTTTTCTCAGTCTTGCTGTTGCATACATCTGACCTATTTTAAATAAACAGTGACTGTCATTTGTGTGTTGAAATTGAAGAGGAATGTTTACAGGGTGACTGCTATACTGTATATTCCTCTATTAGTATCCCTGTTATTCCTATATCAGTAATTACTGAAGCCATTTGCTTATTCATATAACCAACAGCCAACTCCAGAAGGCACTATTTACTCCTGGAGGAAGTGCCATTCACATATAACACCTTAGGAATGGTGCCCCCTAGAGTAATAAAACCTGTTTTAATATATGTTAAAGTTAGATTGCATCTCCATAATATTCCCCTAATGACAGTAGTGTGATGCCTTAGCAAAATATTATTTATTCAGACCTGTATCTAAATCCTTCCCCTTAGTGAAACTGTAGGGACCTTCCAATAGATTTCTCTTTGAAATAATTCATTAGCTCCCCATTTTAAAGGAATTGTAAGCTAGCACTTGAATTATATTTGGTAATATAAATTTTACAGCATCTATAATTTTTTAAATCACTGTTCAAATAAACCCCTGAGTTCAAATCTCAGTTCTGCCAATTACTAGGGCTAGTTATTTAACCTTGTCACCTCAGTTTCCTCATCTACTAGTATACAATGAGAGTCATTATAATGGCTACTTCATGGGGTTGTTCTGAGGATAAATGAGATATGGCATATAACATTTAACACTGCACTTGACACAGTGCACACTCCATAAACATTATCTATCTATACTAATAAAAGGGTAATATGCTAATTAGACCAGGAGACCTTCCAGACATCCTTCCGGACAAAGCCATGGTGGCAAGGCCGAGGCAGAGGCGGTTAGGGGTACCAGGCCAGGAGGGGAGGGCAGTTGGGGGCAAGCAGGCCAGTGGGGGGGGGGGGGCAGTTCGGAGCGATCAGGCCGGCAGGGGGCAATTGGGGGCAAGCAGGCTGGTGGGGGAGGGGGCAGTTGGGGGTGATCAGGCCAGCAGGGGGGGCAGTTGGGCGCAAGCAGGCCAGTATGCAGAGTGGTTAGGGGTGCTCATGCAGGCAGGCAGGTGAGCAGTTAGGAGCCAGTGGTCCTGGATTGCGAGAGGGATGTCCAACTGCCTGTTTAGGCCCGATCCCTGTGGGCCTAAACCGGCAGTCGGACATCCCTCGAGGGGTCCCAGATTGAGAGGGTGCAGGTCGGACTGAGGGACACCCCTCCACTTCCCCCCTCCCCCCGCATGAATTTCGTTCACCAGACCACTAGTATATATATAAAAGGCTAATATGGTAAGCATTCTACCATCAACCAGTCACTATGATGCACACTAACCACCAGGGGACAGACACTCAACACAGGAGCTGCCGAGCTGCAGGACTGGGCAGCAGTTGTTCTCGGGTGACGCACCCCAAAACCAGAGAGGAGGGAGCCCGTTTCCTCGCGGGGTTGTGCAATTCCAACTTTGGCCATGGGTTATGTTGTTGCTGGGGCACTGTCAGCCCTGAATCTGATTTACTACACACTTGCATTTGCGTTCCACACCCTGTACAACAGCAACTTTGCAGAGTGCCCTCTCGCGCTCTGGGACCCCTCGGGGGATGTCCGAGTGCCAGTTTCAGCCCAATCCCCAAAAGCCAGGCCAAGGGACCCTACCGGCTGGCGGGACCCCACTCACTCCGCAGATGCCAGGGAGAGACCTCGAGAGATTGGCTCCAGGGCTGTCTAGCCCATCTCATCCTGTCCCGCCCCGCTGGCCACCTTCTAATTAATTTCCTTTCAATGTGCTTGAATCCATGCACCGGGTCACTAGTCCATTATAATTATCTTTATGATTTAATCATGATAACTGATCTAAGTTTAGCCTTTACATTAAGCCACTAACCTTTGTTTTTAGGATGTTCTTCCTTATTAATATGGGAAATTTAATACTTCAATCATAGTCTCTTGACCTTCATAATTATATTGTTAGGAGCTCAATTTTTTTTTCATTTAATTATTTTAAAGTTATCTTCCAGCAACCATCATTCTTATTTTTTTAATATATTTTTATTAATTTCAGAGAGGAAGGGAGAGGAACAGATAGAAACATCAATGATGAAAGCAAATCATGGATTGACTGCCTCCTGTATACCCCCTACTGGGGCTCAACCCTCAACCCGGGCTTGTGCCCTGACTGGGAATCAAACCATGATCTACTAGTTTATAGATTGATGCTCAATAACTGAGCCACACTAGCCAGGCCATCACTCCTATTTTGATTAATAAAGATTTAGCAGGTGCCCAAGAAATGTCTCCCACTGATCTGACTGGCAAAAATTGTATTAGAACCCAAACCCAAGACAGAATGCTAGCTATATTTTTTTAATACAGTAATTTTCAGAGTTATGCCTTTAGCACTATTATTATGAGTAATAAGAAAGACTATCCCTATTTATAGTAAACTGTACTTGAGTATATATCAGTCAGGAGGTGGGCAAAGCAGGGAGAAATGGGGGACATCTATAATACTGTCAGCAATAAAAATAATAATAATAAAAATGGTGACTTGTGCAAAAAAATAAAATAAATGCTCTCTATGCTCAGAGCACTTCAATACAATACATCTAGTCATGATGGGTTACTACAGAGCTAAAAATGTCATCACTTTTCTTAAGGAACTTTCAATTCAATGAAACATATATATAAGTATGGTTTCAATAATAACAAACACATGGAAAATATCTAACAACAGGTGTGTCTAATAGGGCCATACATAGAAAATGGGCAATTTGCAAAAGAAACCAATCAATCTTCCAACTACACTATAACAGCGAAGATCTCTCAAAACTATTAGATGTATTACATAAACTACAGATGAGCAGGAAAAAGAACACACCTATCAAGTGGGAGCAAGCTCTGTGGGAGAGTTTTCTGCTGAATAAGTCTCTCTCTCACACACACACACACACACACACACTCACACACTTTTCAAAGTTGGAATACCTCAACTACCTCCTAATTTCAAGATTTTTGTCTAATTTCATTATAGGAGCTAATAATTTTACTTTGCAAAGACAGTGGATATTTCAGATAAATTTGACTTATTCTTACAATATATTTGTCCATTACCCTAATTATGGGTCCTACTTTCATAGATTTATGTTGAAATAACATAAATAAAATAATCCTTGTTGAGTTTAGCAAAACACCCAGGACAAGCAAGTGCTCATTACTGGTTAGTGACTGTTCTCATATTATTCGGTAAATAATATATAAGAGTAGCAGCACTTTTTACAAATGACTAGTCATGGCCTTTCCAGTCCATAAAGCATCTTTGTGAACATTAAAAAAAGCACCCCTTCCCTGAACTAGCAGGTATAATCCCAAGTGAAAGTGTACACTTGAGGGAGTTGGGTAGCAACCTGCCTCCAAGCCAGGCTCCTTGCAGGTTATCAGCCTTGGATAGAATACCTACAGGCATGGCTCAGGGGTTGAACATCGACCTATGAACCAGGAGGTCATGGCTTGATTCCCGGTCCCAGTGTGGGACATGCAGGAGGCAGTCAATCAGTGATTCTCTCTCATCATTGATGTTTCTGTCTCTCTCCCTCTCCACTCCCCTCTGAAATCAATAAAAATATTTTTTTTAAAAAAGAATACCTACAGGTAGGTAGGCAAAAAACACTTCCTGAACAAAATGAGTTTAAAGCAGAGGTTGATGTGAGGAAAGAACCATTAGAAACATTTAGGACTATTGGGAAATAAATTTTTAAAAATGTATTCAAACAAGGGCATGTGTGAATGTATACATTATGTATTTCATCATATTATGTACTTCATAATATTGTGTATTTCATAATAGTATACACTATGTATTTAATAAGCAAGATTACTTTATTTGAAGTGGATATGAACTCAGATATAACAGGAAAAGAAGGAAGTCACCTGGATGGGGAAGAGCAGGTCACTGGGTAAAATCCTGAAGGAACACGGTGTACCTGTAACCATACAGGTATAGGTGTAATGAGGGATCCAGATACTTTGGGTAGAGGGTGAATGAATTGCTGGGAAGGGGTGAACCAGATCTAGCTCCTGGTTGTCATACAACTAGTCCTTTCTATTATACTACAACATTTAGTAACTACTGGTTGGGGGGAAGGAGGGACGACTGATTCTCAAACAGTCAATACCTGTAACCTTGTTCCATGGGGCACACATGAGCCAATCTGCAGAGTGAGAACCTCAAGAGTGAGAACCTCAGAACTTCAGAAGGAAGGCAGAGGGCAGAGGCTCTCTCAGCAAGCTCACACCACCTTGAAAAACCCGGGGATTGGTTAGTTCTCTAAGTGTTTCTAACAACAAAAGTCCTTCTTGGTTAAATTCACAAAGGATCATGAGCAAAGTTTTCTCTCATCTCCCTCCTCTTTGTTATTTATATTAATCATCCTTTACACATTGAACCAAATGCTTAACATTATCCAAGCTGACTCTACTCCTCCCTTCCTTTAGCTCCTCACATTAACTAAATGTGGCTTTCTTTCTCAGTCTCTCCAATACAAATGACTGTGTGCCACCCCAGCTCTTTGTTCCTTTTTGCCAATTACAAGCCACTGTTCCACCAACTTCTCGGATTTCAAGTCCTTGCCATATACTTCTACTGATCTATGTCACGTATACAACTCCTAAATAAGTACCTTTACAAAATTGGGAGATATGTACTCAAATATATTTACTGACAGGACATGCATTCAGAAAGTCTGGAGAACAGCATGGCTCGGAGCTGGAAGGGAGTGCCTGAGGCCTCTCTGTCACTAGTCCAGGATTTAATTCCTCCAATTTCTGGGGTGGACACGGGTTTAAGAACACAGAGAGAATGAATGCTGCTGAAGTTGAACTTCCCTTTACAAAGGGAAAAAGGAAAGGACAAGGTTGCGGGGGAAAATCCCACAGGGGTAAATAACTGAAAAATGTAGCCCAGTAATCAGGACTCCCTAGTCCTAGAGGACACCGTAGGCTGACACACATGCACATGTTAACTAGATGGTGGTCAAAAGGGCAAGAGACCACATCAACACTTCATCTGTGAGGCCTCAAGACCCTTTCAGAGAGTTCTCAAGGTCAAAGCTATTTTCTTGCTAATACTACAATGTTATTTTCGTTTCCCGCTCTCTTTCTTGAGTATACGGTGAAGTTTTCCAGAGGCCACATGACCTGACATTGCAACACAATGAATGAAAAGCAAATCTGAGATTCTAGTTCTCTTACATTAAGCCAGATATTAAAGAAATTTTCATAAATGTAGAAAACCATCATATAATTGGCTTATTATTATTTTAAATAAATTAATAAAACTGTTACAAAACTTCTGTTTTTTATTTCCAATATGGTAAATATCAATAGAAAAAAACCACACAAACAAAAACTTTTGAGGGTCCTCAGTAATTTTTAAGCATATAAAGCAGTTGGTTCTGAGACTAAAAACTTTTAGGACTGCTGTAATAGACACATAAATTAGATTCTCAGGACCTGGGTTGCAAATTTAGATCCAATCCAAAACCTGTCAGAAAAATTATGATTAAAAAGAATGGGGTGTCTTGGGAAAACAAAGATGAAAAATCGCCATCTTGATCAAGAAGCCAAGATTAGCTAGTATAAAAGGACCAGGAAAAGCAAAAGATCTCTGAGGGAAAAAAACTTCACACTGAACTTTGAAGCTCCTGGGCCTGTAGGTTCTGCCTTCATCTTCTTATCACAGAGGCTGGCCCCTTATGCATCTATTTAAATACAACTGGGTGTGTAATGTTTAAGTAAGTTAGTGTATTTAATGCATGATAAAAGTCAGCACACCAGATGAGCTGTTACTTATAGCAAATTACCTTTGTCTATCTAGCTCAAGGGTAATTTAACTCTTTCAAGATGAAGCTACTTCATAGAAGGGGTGGCTATGGCTGCTGATCACTCCCTTCTATCTGATTTCTACCCCAACCCAAAAATCTACAATTTTAAGGTAGCAAATGAACCCCACCAAAGGTAATCTGCTCCTCCTTTTGGGGCCTAAAATAGAGCACATTCTTCATGGTTTAAAAAATCAAATAGCATAAAACAACCCATTATTCCTCTTTTCACACGAGTTCTCTTCCTAAAAGCAACTTTTTTCTTATTCTAATAATAATTAGCATTTTTCCTACGTGTCCATCTGCTTATATGGCTATTTGATTTCTTCATTTTAGATTTTGCCTCTAGGTTTCTGCCCTCAGAACTGAACCTTCATCTTTAAATGAGAAGTAACATTCATTGTCACCACCTTTTAGTTTTCAAGAGTCTCTCTTCCTTTGACTTTCATCACAATATGTATCATTGCAAAATAAAGCAAAAACTCATACAAATGTGTAGTTAATTTTGTTAGCTTTACAATTTTTCATATGAAGAGTGCTTAAAAGATAGTCTTATTGTTACATATCTGTTACCTGTTATACATTCATTTTAAATAAATAATTTTATCTAAATAAAATAATTTTCGATAACTTCAGTACACCATTAGGAAAATTACACACCAAAATAGACTATGAATAAAGTTTTTAAAAATTTTTTTACATTTCATCAAAACATGATGCCAATAATATGTCTGAGCCTATAATATAATGATTTTCTAGAAAAGTAGCAACTAACACTCTGTGGGCCTGAACCTTAGCAATGGGCAGTGAGAATGGAGTGGAGGAGACAAATGTAATCATGGCTGTTACATAAGCAGAAGGGACATGTCTTTTGTTGAATATGTAAAATGTTTTTAATTGTCCAAAGTGACTTAAAGTGCCATGAACTAAAATGGTAATGTCTGTGTGTAGTGGAGGTTGGAGGGTGATAGAAAAGAGAGAATGATTCTTAGAAGACATTTAGTTTAAGATATTCCTACACTTCCAGTATAGACATCCGGGCAACACGTAGAAATGCAGTTTTGGAGTCCAAGAAACTTGAAGACCAAAAATATATGTTTGGAAATCAGTGCATAGAAATATAAAGGACTTCTAAGGAATGGATTAAAGGGGGTGGTGGGAGAAAAAGACTGAAAACAGCTCATTGAAGGATGCCTATTATTTAAGGTTTGGAAAGGGGGTGTAATAAATTATTCATTAGAGAATTCAGAAGAGTATAACAAATCTGACAATTTTAACTTAGGTTACCATAATGCATTCTTGTACATTACCTGAGGAAAAGGGAAAAAGGAGGAAGGGGGTGTTAGAAGATCATATATATATATATATACATATATATATATATATATTTAAAATAAGACAAAAGAGGCAAGATGAATGTTTTTAATTCATAAACTGATATGTTACTAAGTCACATAGATTTTTACAGACAGGAAGGGCGAGAGATAGAGAGTTAGAAACATCGATGAAAGAGAAACATCCATCATCTGCCTCCTGCACACTCCCTACTGGGGATGTGCCCGCAACCAAGGTACATGCCATTGACCGGAATCGAACCTGGGACCTTTGAGTCCACAGGCCGTTGCTCTATCCACTGAGCCAAGCCGGTAATAGCAGGTTCACTATTTTTTTAAAAATATATTTTATTGATTTTTCACAGAGAGGAAGGGAGAGAGATAGAGAGCCAGAAACATCGATGAGAGAGAAACATCGACCAGCTGCCTCCTGCACATCTCCCACTGGGGATGTGCCCGCAACCCAGGTACATGCCCTTGACCGGAATTGAACCCGGGACCCTATAGTCCGCAGGCCGACGCTCTATCCACTGAGCCAAACCGGTTTTGGCCAGGTTCACTATTTTTAATGTAAAGCATTAAACCTAAAATAAAGAGTATCTGAGTTGCCGAAACCGGTTTGGCTCAGTGGATAGAGCGTTGGCCTGTGGACTGAAAGGTCCCAGGTTCGATTCTGGTCAAGGGCATGTACCTGGGCTGCGGGCACATCCCCAGTAGGAGATGTTCAGGAGGCAGCTGGTCGATGTTTCTCTCTCATCGATGTTTCTAACTCTCTATCTCTCTCTCCCTTCCTCTCTGTAAAAAATCAATAAAATATATTTAAAAAAAAAAAAAAGAGTATCTGAGTAAAAGATTTTCATCATTCTTCTTCAAACCTTAATTACCTTTCTCCACCACCATCTAAGACTAGCTATTTTTACTCAGAAATCTTAGCCAAAAATGCTCTAATTACCTTGTTCCAAATAGACTGGCTCATCCCTATTTATACAGTGCTCTGAACATTTAAAATGCACCAGTAGTTTTTAAACACTGGTATAATATATATCACCCCAATTTAATTAAATGCAAATGTACTCCTTTTGCATTCCTACAAGAATGAATGCAACTGAACAGGACTTGCAAGTTATATAGAAGTAATAAAACGGGCATTGTTTGTATGTCAGAGTAACAGTTCTGTCATACTCTGTGTATAATATCATTATTGCCATGAGAAGAAAATTGAGTTTTCCAATAAAAACACGTGGCATTTGTTCAGAAAGGACAATCATTTCCATGCAACAGCCTTGGTCTAGATGTGTCTCACAGACACTTGCCCATGAATAGCTTTTCTGAGGAATGATGCTGTAACAATTTCTCTAACACTCCCAGGAGGAAACAACTCCCTCAAATAGGGATCTGGGTAGAATACACAATTGCAAATGACATGCCAATTCATTATATGTCATCAGATCTTAACTGCTTTTCCTCTGGCCAAGATACCATTTAGCTCAAAAGCAATCAAGATTCTTCCAAAGAGAATATTGCAGAAATGATGAAAAACTACATTAAGAAGAAAATAACCCTGAGGTTCAATAGCAATGTAAATTGCATAATTGTACTGGTTCAGAGAAAGAGAAAACAAAAAACAAAAAACCCTGGGAAACAAAAGCATATAGCAGATCTCAAAGTATATTGAAAGCTCACTGTAGAAAACCACATTAAAAATATGTTCTCTGTCCAGCCGGTGTGGCTCAGTTGGTTGAGTTTGTCCTATGCACCAAAAGGATGCTGGTTCAATTCCTGGTCAGGGCACATACCTGGGTTGTGGGTTTGACCTCCCGGTCGGGGAACATACAGAAAGCAACCGATTCTCTCTCTCTCTCTCTCTCTCTCTCTCTCTCTCTCTCTCTCTCCCTCCGCCCCCAAACCATGTCCTCAGTGATGATTAAAAAAATATATAGTCCTGGCCGGTTTGGCTCAGTGGATAGAGCATCAGCCCACAGACTGAAGGGTCTCGGGTTCGATTCTGGTAAAGGGCATGTGCCTCAGTTACAGGCTCAAACCTTGGCCCCAGTTGGGGCACGTGTAGGAGGCAACCAGTTGAAGTGTCTCTCTCATCAGTTTCTCTCTGTCTCTCCTCCTCTCTCTAAAAATCTGCCAGGGTACTGAAATTTAGAAAAAAATAGATATGGGATCTTGGGTTTTGTTGTACAGCAACATGCTACAAACCTGTGTAGGGAAGATATGGACCTCTCTTGCAACAAAGTGGAAAATGGTGAAATCTTTATTATTAGCACAAACCATACATATGTGAAATTAGGAAAAAGAAATGCTTTTATTTATTCAAGATGTCACAGTACTCATACAATTGTTTGTTTATGCACTTTCAAATTTAAGATGCTGTTGCAACACAGCTACAACATACTATTTCCTAGGCAGTGAAAATCCATTCATGATAATGCACTCCTTCATTGACATGACTATGCCATAGAGGATGCAGAGACTGAATAAAATGTGGTTTCTACCTTTAAAAAACTTTTTAACTAAGTGAGAGAGATGGCTGTATTTGGTGAATATAAAATATAGCACATTAAAGATACTTAATAGTAAATCAAAAATCAGAGACATTTTATTATTTACCATCAAGTTATATGGTTTTCTGATCCCCAGGGATAGTCATCTGATTGACTTTAGCCTGTGGATTATCAAAGGCCATTGCAACTCATTTATTTTTTTCCTCCCCTAGTCTTTTTACATTATCACCTCCACAAGAGTACCACAATAATAAATCAGTTTTGTTTTTCTTTTCTCTCTCTCTCTCTCTCTCTCTCTCTCTCTCTCTCTCTCTGTCTCTTTTGGGGCGGGGGCTTCTTGATTACAGCTTATAGTAATGGAAGTTTTGAAACTACTGGTAACATTAAAGTAAGAGATGGAGGTTATCTATGAGTACCAATTACCTACTCTAGTTGTGCCCTAAAAGCAGATAATAAAAATTGATGGGCCCTAACCGGTTTGGTTCAGTGGATAGAGCGTCGGCCTGTGGACTCAAGGGTCCCAGGTTCGATTCCAGTCAAGGGCATGTACCTTGGTTGCGGGCCCATACCCAGTAGGGAGTGTGCAGGAGGCAGCTGATCAATGTTTCTCTCTCATCAATGTTTCTAACTCTCTATCCCTTTCCCCTCCTCTCTGTAAAAAATCAATAAAATATATTTTTTAAAAATTGATGGAATAGGTTGTTAGAAGGTACTCTTACTTTTTAACATCTATGTTTCCTGTGGTACCTCTGATGCCTTTTGTTTAAATATTTGCTGAATTCTACATATATGTTCAGTGATGCAATGGAAGCACCAGAATAACACAGCAACACTACCATATCAACAAGCATAATTCTGACCGCTGTTTTTTACTTTTTAAAAATTTAATTTGTAAAAAGTTTTATCAAAGCAATAAATGTACATGGTTTTAAACAGTGCTATTAAGCTTCTGATTCTGATTACCCTGATAAATCATTTTCAATTTTTTGAGCTATTTCATCCTGTATTTACAGACATACCTTTCAACAAAGCCCAAGTGTATTACAGGTACTGGGTACACATGTTATTTACATGGAGTGGTGACCTGGCCAGTGCTTTGGGAGTCTTTTCCTTTGGAATGGTCAGTTTTCCTAGAGAGCAACCCTTCAATTTTTTGACTATATGGTGTTAGTTTGGTTGCTAACATTTTGCCTAGTGTTCTAGCTATATATACTAATTGAATTAACTTTGATACCTGTTGCTTACAAAAATTCTCTATATCAGGAAATTCATTTATGTATATTTTAATAATGATGAAGAGCAGCACATTGTGATGTACATTTTTATTTACTGACATAATTTTCTACTTATAATTTTCATCGTGTCAGCAAATTTTATGTCTTTATTTCAATTAATAGTTTCCAAAAATAATCAGTAGTTTCAGTAAAATAGGAGAATTCTGGAACAAAAGAAAGCCTGAATACCTTCTAGACAAGCTCCATCATTGTTCAAAATTAAAATTTAAGAAAAAAAAATATAGATATCCTAAGAATCTAGAATGATATTTTCCCTCAAAAAGAGAGCATATATACTAAGTATTTTCTAAATGGGTTTGTTTTCCCCTCTGAAAGCCAAAGCAACCTAGTGTTTTAGAAACACATACAAAAGAAAATGGTTATGCATAGGAACATTTTAAGAAAGTCTCCTAATTGTTAGTATATAGCTGCTCTCCCAAAATCATTTTTCAAAAAATTACCAACAGTAATAATGACAATTTTCAGTTGTCAGTGAACAACCAAATTTTCTCATAATGCCTTATATACCCATCTGAGAAGCAACTAAAAAGATATTATGAAAGGATAGGCAGGAAAAACTAAGTGATAAAAGTAAATGAGGTGAGAAGATCAATTAGTTTAGAAAATGTAGAGTCTCACCCTGCCCAGTTTGGCTCAGTGGTTAAAATGTTGGCCCACAGACCGAAGGGTCCCAGATTCGATTCCCGGCCAAGGGCACATACCACAGTTGCAGGTTCAATCCCAGCCAGGTGAGGGACGTGCCAGAGGCAACCAACTGATGTGTCTCTCTCACACATCTCTCTCTCTCCCCTCTCCCCACCCCCACATCATTTTCTCACTTAGAAAATAAGAGGTTTGGATTAAATTATCCCAAAACTCTCTTCCAGCTCCAAAATTTTGTAATTATATGACAGTGATTCTAAATAGTCCAGAAGTTATGAGTCTAAAAGTTGTAAGTTTATAATTATAAAAACGTAAAGAAGAGTCCTGGGAACAGAAATTAAAATCACAGAGAGAAAGCCAAGGAAGTGATAAGTGATGAATGTTTTGGTTTGATTTTATTTTCTTCCACAAAACAAAACTGCAACAGTGCCACCTCCACTGTTCATAGCCTCTACCACTTATCGACTCTCCACATGTGCCAGGCGCTGTGCAAGACTGCATGTGAAGTTTACCATCTTCATGAAAATTCTACAGGGTCATTATTGTTATGCGCAAGGAAACTGAGGCTCAGGATGGTAGCCCAAAGTCACATTGGTTGGAGCTGGAACTCAATGTGTGTTTGATGCCAAAACTCACAACTAAAAATCCATATTTCGAGACATATATAAGCTTCCTAATTCTATCCTATAAAATAAAAAGTTAATATGCAAATCAACTGAACTGCAGAACGACCAGTCACTATGACGTGCACTGACCACCAGGGGGCAGACACTCAACACAGGAGCTGGGTTCACAGCTGGCGAGAGCAGTGGTGGTGGCAGGAGCTCTCCCACCTCGGCGGCAGTCAGACATCCCCCAAGGGCTCCTGGATTGCGAGAGGGTACAGGCCGGGCTGAGGGACCCCCGCCCCCCAAGTGCACAAATTTTGTGCACTGGGCCTCTAGTATACAATAAAATAACCTCACCACTATAAACATCCAAGTATTGACCTCAAACAAGTAAGAAGCAACAATCCACATGGTCTTCTTCTCTATACCAAAATATACCGTTAGTATTCCGAAACATTCTGAGTCATATAAACTGTATACACAAATTTGACAACCTTTGATGATTATAATTATCCTTCTACTGTACTATAATTCTAAAATTATTAATTCACATAAAATGATCAGGTTGTTTTAAACTTGAATTTCTAAGTTCTGTAAGATTTCATCAAGAACATACGAACTATATTATAATTTAAGCTACTCCCTGGACCATAATGCATTATCGGTTGTATCTGATCTTACATAAAGGAACTCATCTTTTATTTTATTTTATTTTTTTACAGTTCTATTGTGCATGTTGCATTGTGATATTTTGGCATCTCATTGGATAAAAAAAAACTTTGGATGAATAATTGCAACTTTTTAATATGAATAGAAAACCTATTCCATTTATGAGAATTCCTAATATTATGCAAAAAAATTTAGAATATAAGAAAAACTTTGTTGTAATACATTCCATAGCACATCACCAACTAATATAGAGTAAGAGATTATTCCTCTGAAAGGGAACCTTTTGAATTGATCAAACATAGAAATCAATGGAAATTACTATACCAAATGTACTACATGGTCTTGTTTTTATGAGGAGAAAATAATGCTAAATAGTTGCAATTAAAATTTTGTTTCAGTTAAAATATGCTTATTCCCCATATTGAAAAGATTCAATAAATCTTACCTACTGATTAGATTTATTGGAGTCTACCTGATCACTTAATAGAAAATCATTAAAAGGATAATAAAATGTATTTGATTTTAGCAAGCTCTATCTTTATCAATTAACACACTTAAACAACATGTGAATATTGCTTATATAATTACATATAATTAATACTTAGGAAAACATTTGCATATTTCTATAAATAGATTTAGATATAAACTCATGTATAAATAATCTTCCTTAGCAGAATCATTATACTCTATTAATATATTTCAATACTAAATAAAAATATAAATCAATTAGTTCAAAGATCAAAAAACTGAAAGGATTAAATTACTACATCTTTTCCATGCATGATTCAGAACTTTAGAAATATGGAATAAAAATATAAAACTGTCTTTCTAAGTGCAATGAAGGTAATATCCATGAAACTAACAGGATCTTGAAATAAATCAAGCCTGTAAGGTGGCGTGTTTTGAGGGATTTTATTTTCTCTTTCGGGAGACACTGCAATAATCACTGTGTAGTTAAGACCTCTGAGACAGAAATCAGTTGGTAAAATTAACGTGAAGGCAGTCATGGTCAGAGCTACTGATACTGTAACATGTAACTCCCTCACGTTAATAGAGATATTCAACCATAGGTGAAATGGCTAATTAGCTTTTCAGTCCAACAAATCAATAGGCAACCTACCTAGGGCTCTCAGAATCTTTTGTTCAAATGACAAGGCTGCTGCTCTTTCTGAGGAGAGATAAAGACAGAGGCAAGGGAGAGAGGGAAGGAGGAAGAAAATGAATCTGCAAGAAGCTGCCAATGACAAAAGGTCAAAAGGGAGTTGGGGGGGGGGGGGGGTGAGAAGTATAAAGAACAGACTCAAGAACCAGAAATCAGGATACCAGACAGATTTCAGGTGACAAAAGAAGAAAATAAAACTCATAAAACACAGAAAGACCTGAAAACCAATGGGGCAAGGGACTATGGGAAGACAAAGAATTGACATGAAACACAGAAGCATTATAGGGAAGAGCTAAAAGCAAAAACACAAGGCATTGGGATGCCAAGCAGCTTCCTTGTTAAGAGTATGAACTCCACAACCTCAGATTCCACATGGAAGCTCCTGAACTTCCTTGTGTCGCTTCCCTCACATAAACAAAGTGATCTTAACAGAACATTAGGCTTGGGCATCGCTCAGTAGGCAGGACTTGGCAAAGATGTATCACACATGACTCACCCAACTCTCCCCCTTGATTTGTATAAACCAAAGCCCTCTCTCTCCCCTTCTCCTGGCTGTGGAAAGGGTGAGGGTCCAGGTATCTCCTGTGGCCTTAGTAACCTAAGTCCCAGGGTAAATGAAAGCCACAGCGAAGGCAGACTGAGAGCAAACATGTAGGAGGAGGAGGGAGGGAGGGAGGAAGTCATTTAGAGACATTCTAAAATAAAAGATCCAAGATTTGGTTGCCAGGAATTCTTTCTACTGGCCAAATAATTAGCTTTGTTAACTTTAATTTTCCAAACTGGAGGCAAAACAATCTAGTGGTTAAGATTCTGGAACCAAATGTAAATAGGTCCAAATCTCCAGAGAATAATTTCACTTCACAGGGAAAACCATAAAAGCTCTTATAAATTATAAGTGCTTGGTAGAAATGATCTCAAAGGAACTTTTTTCCTACTAAAACAGCAATGACAATAATTCAACTGAGGATGAGATGAACAGAGTGTCAAGGTCTACCAACCAGGCCTGCAGTGCTTTAAATAGCAGCAAAACAGAACACATTTCTTTCTCTACCATGTTCTTATCTTATAAGAAACAGCATCTATTGGCCCAAGGTAAAAACAGTATATCAACACAAAAGTGGCCTGGCTGAAGGTGGTTGTGGCTTTATCTGCAGGAACCCATCAACAGACTTAAGCCCACTTAATTCTACATAAACCCTTCCAAACCTCCAACATAGCACTATTTTCAAAAGGCAAAAAACAGATCAATGCCATATCCTCCCTAAAAAAACTTATACACAATGTTCTAAATACATGCTCTCAAAAAATACTAGACTCCAATGAAATAAAACTATTTCTTGAAAAATAATATGTAAGTATAAAATGGCAACTTCTAATAAGTATTTAAATTTCAAAATAAAGGTGAAACAGATTAAGTCTTGAGATGAAATGTCAAGTTGGATGTTTGGATAAACTTTAATACTTTAAAAATACATGTAGATTTTACTGTTAGAGAGTACAGTCTGCCTATAACAGCTATTATTAAGTTTAACACTGGGTAGGGTTATAAACTTCAGCAAATAAAGAACCTAAAAACAATACTTTCATTCTACTTACATTGAACATATTATTTTTGACAAATTTAAGACTGCTACTATATTTCATGAATGTCATTCAATAAATATTTATTAAATGCACATTATGCCAGGTTCTGGAGTGCAATGGTGAGAAAACAAAACAAAACAAAAAAAGACATAGCCCCTGACTTCATGGAGCTTGGGAAATACAATTGAGGAATAACACTGCGGTGTGTTAAGGCTGAGACAGAAGTACAAGGTGTTGTGGGAACGCAGAGCCGGTGCACCTGACCAGGATGGAAGAGGGGAGGAGAAGTAGTGAATGGTGAGGGAATTTAAGAAACCCTTCATTCCCCCAAAATTTATCATTTAAACCAGTGATTCCCAAAGTGGGCGCTACCGCCCCCTGGTGGGCGCTGCAGCGATGGGGGGGGGGGGCGGTGATGGCCACAGGTGCATTTGTTTTAACTTTTTTTGTATTACCTTTCTATTCTGAGTTCAATAAATAGTTTCATAATTTCAAACTTCAATGTTTCTAATTTACACCTTTCTTTACTATATTTTACGAAAAAGGTAGAAACATTAATACATATATCTTTCTGTTTAACTGCTATTAAAATTTTAAAAAAATTAATTTCCAGGGGGCGCTGAGTAATATTTTTTCTGGAAAGGGGGCGGTAGGCCAAATAAGTTTGGGAACCACTGATTTAAACTAAGACTTTATGGATCACTAGGACTTAAAGGGAAGGCAGATGAAGGATCCCAGTAAAGGAAGCATTGTTTGTATAAGAGAAAAGGGACAGGGTAGGGTGAGTAGGGAGAAGAATATAGGGCATTTGAGAACCTAAAAGTAACTCATTTCTTAGTGAATGAAAGAAAACATTTTCCCTTCACTCATCAGCTCTCTTTGTTTATTCAATTAATATTTATGAGGCTCTGACAAAGTTAATTTGTATATCAGGACCCACAAAATGATGGGCTGCCCAATGGCTCGGTTCACATCACAAATCTAAACCTAAGTCAGTTTGCTTTTATGGAAAACACCTCACTAGCAGGTCAAGGAAACCTAACATGTACCAATCTCAGTCCTCCAACTCAGTTTCAGCTCACTTACCTGACCCTAGAAAACAGGACCTGCTAGTCTTTTTCTGTTTTTAATTTAAATTCTTTTTAAAATATATTTTTATTGATTTCAAAGAGGAAGGGAGAGGAAAAAAGATATAGATACATCAATGCTGAGAGGGAATCATTGATTGGCTGCCTCCTGCACATTGGACTGAGCCTGCGACCCAGGCATGTGCCCTTGACTTGAATTGAACCTGGGACCCTTCGGTCTGCAGACCGATGCTCTATCCACTGAGCCAAACCGGCTAGGGCTAATTTAAATTCTTTATTGTTTAAAGTATTACACGAGTTTCCTTTTTCCCCCATTGACCTCTCCCTGGTCACCCCCACCCCCCAGCACGTGCCTTCACCCCCCTACTATCTGTGTCCATTGATTATGCTTATATGCATGCATACCAGTCCTTTGGTTGATCTCTTACTCCCTTACAACCACCCCCCGACCCCGCCCCGCCTTCTCTCATAGGTTGGATAGTCTGTTCAATGCTTCTATGTCTCTGGATCTACTTTTGTTCATCAGTTTATGTTGTTCATTATATTCCACAAATGAGTGAGATCATGTGATATTTATCTTTCTCTGACTAGCTTATTTCTCTTAGCATAATGCTCTCCAGTTCCATCCATGCTGTTGCAAATGGTAAAAATTCCTTCTTTTTTACAGCAGCGTAGTATTCCATTGTGTAGGTGTACCACAGTTTTCTAATCCACTCATCTGCTGATCTGCTAGTCTTTTAAAGAAATCCCTGACCTCCTAGCCAATCCTGTCGTTTCTGCATAGCCTCTTCTAACGCTCTATAAAAATAGCTCTTGCACAAAACCCCTCTGAACAGTGTTTCACTGCCCCCAATCCCTTGACTGTCTTCCCTTGATTAAAGGATATCAAGCTCATTACTAGTTTTGTTATTTGACAGCTCCTACTATTTGTCACTCCTTTCAATCAGGGAGGTATCTTTATTTTTTTTTAATTATAAAACAGAAACAAACGGAAGTCAATCTGTGTTATAAAGGCTCTTTCTCATTAGGATGACTTCGTTACACAAAATTCCTTTGAAAAACAAACCAGAAAGAAAATTGATGTAAAGCTGAATAAATAACTTGTGGAGGAATTAAGTCTTGAAATAATGGTTTGTTTGTTTTCCTTCCTTTCTTATCCCATTTCCACTGAGTTTTTAGAATATGTTCATCTTACAGTTCAGTAGATCAGAAATCCAACCCGGGTCTCACTGAGCTAAAATCAAGGGCTGCACTCCTTCTGCAGCTCCACGAAGAGAACCTGCTTTGAGTTTTTCCAGGTTTTCAGGGCTTGTGGTCCCTTCCTCCATCTTTAAAACAAGGGCTGATCGCATCACTCTGACTCTCCTTCCATTTATAAGGACTCTTGTGATTGTACTGGGCCCACCTAGATAACCCAGGCAAATCTATCTTTTAAGGTTAACTGATTAACAACCTTCATTACATCTGCTACCTTAATACCCTTTGGCCATATAATTTAACATATGAGGTTCTGGGGATTAGGGCATGGATATCTTTGGGCTGCTATTATTCTGCCTATCTCAGTTATACACAATATTGAGGAACCTGCAATGATCTCTCTTCTCCTGTGCTTTGTATCTGCTGGGTTAGATAGAAAATGTGTACAAAATCATACTGTCAACGAAAAATGCATCAAAAGTACTTCAAGTAGGAATTAAATGACTGTAGAGAAGAGAAAGAACATTTTCAGCTCAAAGGCTTATAGGGAAGACTACACATGAAGGAGGTCTTCAAACACAGACAGGATCTGTAACAGGCAGAGATGAGTATGAGGCATTATTTCTGGTGGGGGCCTTGTGCTAAATGGAAGAAAGGTAAAAAAGGAAGACATTGAACAAGTCCCGCTGGGGTGAAGAGCACTCAATAGCAAGCAGCAGGAACTGAGAATTTCAAGGAGAAAGTGGTAAAAAATTTGACTGTGGCAGAGATGAAGAAATACAATGGCAGGAGAGGTCACTGGAGTTTTAATTAGTGGATCATGGGTGATCTTCAGACAAGCACTCAGTCAAGTGCTGGCAGCAGAAGCCACACTGTGGCTCCCACAGTGGGCTGGCAGCAAGTGTAAATGATTCTTTTGATAAATCTGTAGTTAAAAAAAGTAAAATATTTTTAAAGAAGTTTGAGAAGACAGTAAGATAAAAGGTTTAATAGTATGCTGATGGGAAGAAGTCAATGATAAGAATAAAAGTAAAAAATCAAATCAAAGACAAAGGTCGCAACTCTCAAGTCAATACCTAAGGGTAAAAACTTATAATAAAGCTGTTGACAATATCAATTAAGAATATCTGTTCTCTTTCAAAAGAGGACATTCAGAAAGCCAAGAGACATATGAAAACATGCTCAAAGTCACTAATCATCCGAGAGATGCAAATCAAAACAACAATGAGGTACCATCTCACACCTGTCAGAATGGCCATCATCAACAAATCAACAAACGACAAGTGCTGGAGAGGATGTGGAGAAAAAGGAACACTTGTACACTGCTGGTGGGAATGCAGACTGGTGCAGCCACTATGGAAGGCAGTATGGAGGTTCCTCAAAAAATTGGAAATGGAACTCCCATTTGACCCTGTGATCCCACTCCTAGGAATATATCCCAAGAAACCAGAAACACCAATCAGAAAGGATATATGCACCCAGATGTTCATAGCAGCACAATTCACCATAGCTAAGATCTGGAAACAGCCTAAGTGCCCATCAGTAGATGAATGGATTAGAAAACTGTGGTACATCTACACGATGGAATACTATGCTGCTGTTAAAAAGAAGGAACTCCTACCATTTGCAACATCATGGATGGAACTGGAGAGCATTATGCTAAGTGAAACAAGCCAGTCAATGAAGGAAAAATACCACATGATCTCACTCATTCATGGATAATAAAGACCATTACAAACTTTTGAACAATAATAGATACAGAGGCAGAGCTGCCTCAAACTGATTGTCAAACTGCAGTGGGAAGGCCAGAGAGAGTTGGGGGGCAGGAGGGAGGGGAGTAAGAGATCAACCGAAGGACTTGTATGCATGCATATAAGCATAACTAATGGACATAAGACACTGGGGGGTAAGGGAGGGTAGGGGTTTGTCAAGGGGGGGGGAAGGATACTCATGTAATACCCTTTGTAATACTTTAAGCGAAAAATAAAAAAAAATAAAAAAATAAAAAAAAAGAAAAAAAAAAAAAAAAAAAAAAAAAGAATATCTGTTCTAAAACTTTAACTTTTTAAAAGAAGAAAAATCTATTAACTGCTTAAATTCTTAAGATGACTTGAAGAGTCTCTCCTAATATATTTTGGAGAGCACTGGAACAACCTAATGTTTTACAGACAAATCATTAAACAGGAGTAACAGTCCCTTGAGGCTCATATCACCGTAACTGTCTCTCCTTGAACAGAGGCTGAAATAAGATTTCTGAAGGTGCTATTCTTAAAATATAAGTAATGATTCTTCTATATCCATCATTTTTTCTCACAATAATGAAGTCTTTTTAATGCCTTTGTTTAAATAACCACTAAGAATATCATTAAATATCTAATTACGTAGCACTGAGGAACTAAACTTGCCGTAAACACAGGTCTATTGCATGTTTCAAGACCACACTTGTCTGTTGCTACATCTCCCACAAGACATGAACACTGGCACCAAAAAAAAAATTAAATTAATTAAAATGACAAGGACAATGGTGGTCAAGTGCTGCCGCACAAGAACAGGTGACCGAAAAGCAGAATGGCTGATTTGTTGTTATTGTTGTTGTTGTTACTGTTGTTAATCCTCACCCCCGGATATTTTTCCCATTGATTCTTAGTGGAAGGAGGGAAAGGAGGGAAGGAGAGAGAGAGGGAGAGAGATACATTGATGTGAGAGAGACACATCAATTGGTTGCCTCCCACATGCTCCCTGGCCCAGGGCTAGGGATCGGACCTGCAACTCAGATACGTGCCCTTGACGGGGAATCAAGCCCATGACCCTTTGGTGCATAGGCTGACACTCTAACCACTGAGCACACCTGCCAGAGCCAGAATGGCTCTTGAATGTGTCCTTTCACTATGATATTTTCTTACACTCTTTTCTAAACCTCCTGAAAGTGCAGATATAATTTTAAAAGTCAATTACAGAAAACACTAGCAATAGTGAAACACAAACAAAAATAAAGAAAATAGCAAATATAAAAATTTGATTCCAACAGAAAAAATGTACAAATAATAAAAATGACAAAACTGAAAACAATAGTAGCAACTTTCATTTTCTAGTCATTTCACTTACATTTACCTTCATTTATAATACTCTAGAATTATACTATTTATTAATAAACACACACAGAATGTTATAACACATTACCAGTCCCTGAACACTTACAGAGCGAAAGGTACTACTCTTACAAAGAACATCATGTCTGTGATTAATTTGCTAATTTGATTAATCTCAAAGTATTTTAATTTGGAAGGTTATATATTAGAGCAAAACTCCACACAATTGAAGCAACAACTCCAATAATAATATGGGAAACTATTACTTAAAATAGAGAGGTCAGTACTGAGCACTAAGGACATGGAAGATACACACAACAGAGATTACCCAACTAAATATGTGATTTCTGAATGATCTCTCTGCCTCCGTTAAATGAGGTAATGTTGTTTATTCCAATTGCTCTCTTAGGTTTGAGAACATACTGCAGAAGAGTTTGATTCCTGGAAAAAATCTTAATTTAAATTAATTTCTAAATATTAAACCTGACTTCTCATTGGGTCTTATGAGGAACTTGACAACAGCCAGTCCTCTCAAGAGAAAAACACTGCCGCCAAGCTAAAAGGAATTTCCCATCCTCGTAGTTAATATTGACCATGTGAAATTAAAATATAAGTCCCAGCCAAAGAAATATAAGTCAAAGTGCTCTGTGACAGTAAAATGGAAAATCATCTTTAAAAAGAGGGAAATGCATTCCCTTTTTCCCAGTTTTTTTCTGACTGGGGTGAAGACTTGAAGGCAGGAGCTTGAGCAGCCATACTCAACCGCGAGGTAGAAGCTATGTGATGGCAGGGCAGCAACAAAATAAGAATGAGTTTAGGTTTTTTATGCACTAAAGCCACCTCACTAGCCTTAGATTGTCTACCTCCAGAGTATTTCCATGGAAGGAAAACAAACTTCTACCTTCTTTAAGCCATGTTATTTACAGGATTTCACTTTATGTAATTGAACCTAATCCTAACAGATACAATGTGCTTATCCTAACAATTCCACACCTGGCATATGCTCTAAAGTCTAAACCAGTGCTGTCCAAAAGAGTGTTCTGTGATGAAGGAAATGTTCTGTATTTTTGCTGTCATCCAGTAGCTACTAGTCACATGTGATTACTGAGCGTTTGAAATGCTTTTTAACACTTAAAACATTTTAAATTGGATTTAACTTCAATTAATTTAAATTTAAATAGCCACATGTGGCTAGTGGCTATTATATTGGACAGCACAGCTCTAGGCATCAGGGAGCATAAAAATTGTGACTGAGTTAATTTAGGAAGATATCAAATTCCTTCCTAATTGATATATAACAAGACAGTAAAATTCTCAACATTATTTTAATTTTCATAAGAGATATGCCTGTAATTAAATTTTGCTAGAGTAATTCTATTACATTTATCATGAGCCATACCTTTAGGAATTTAGAAAATATTAGTCACAATGATGAAGACAATGTGACAGCGAATCTGTAACACATTTTCTACTTTAGTACTGAAACCTCTCCTGAATATCTTCTTCATTAGAAACCCACTGCTCTTAAAAATGTGACAGAATTGAAATACTTTAACATTTCTTTCCCATTCAGATGTTCTCTGAACTCAAAGCAGCTGGAATACAAAAAGGAATATCTACAAAGGTGAAACGCCTTTTCAGTTCATTAACAATTGACCTAATATTATGCTAGGGAATATCAAAGCAAAATTCTTACCCGAATTTCAATACAACTACTTCCTAGCACATGATGAAAAAATGTTTGGTCTGCTTTAAAAACTAGAAGACACTTTTCCTCCCAATGCTAACCATCTTTGTGTTAAGAGGTATGGATACTATGGATTATAAAGCACGGTTCTTTGGTTATTAATAAACTAGAAAATTAATGACAGAAAGATACTTCGAAAGGTCACTTAGTTTATGTTCTCATCCCAGAGAGGATTATGTAATTGCCCCTAGACATGTTGGTCTACCTTCTCCCCTTTCCCTTCAGGCAGAATTAATCTCTCTCTCTGTGACCATAAAATATTTTGTGTGATATATATCCTTCCCACACAGCACTTACTATACTAGTTCATAGTGGTTTTCAAATCTGTCTCTGTTCTAGACCTTGAAATTCTCAAGGGCAAGAGAGACCTCAGAGGGGTACAATGGTGGTGGAACAAAACCATCCAGAGGCAGCACACAAAGGAATCTGCTCTTGAGGGCAGAGGAGCAGAAAAGGAGTAATGTAATCACTGCTTGCTAATCCCACATTTCTGTCCAAGGCTGACCTTGGTTACAATCTGCTTTAATTCAATTCACCCTGTAAATTCATTTTTGGGTAGACTTCTGTTTGCTTAAAATTTTTGAATTGCAAAATCATATGCAAATAAGTGATAAATGAGATAATAAACTTAAGCATATGATGGATTAATCCTAAATAAAGCTTTTAAATCACTTTGGTTAACATTAGATAGTTTGCTAAACAGAGTATATTCTACATGGAACTCACTGTGTCTGATAAAATTAACTAATAACTGCAACCTCTGTACAACCTTTTTGTTTTAAATAATTTGTAGAGAAGCAATTAGGTATTATATAAATACCACCCACATCCTTAAAATAAAAAGAGACATGAGCAGATGAAGAATCAATTTTAAAGTTATGAAAAGATGTCCTTTTTAAAATTTCACTTTGAGTGACACACTTTTAGAATTTAACTGCTGTCTTAAACTAAAATAACAAACTTCACTAGTTATCTGAATTCCTAATTTTTTTTTTGAACTTGAGAACCAACTGTGTATTTCATATGGAACAGGCTAGTCTGGTGACACCAGGTAAATAGAATAGCAGGTACTATTAGAGGTGTAGGTGTATCCCAGAGACAGTAAATATCCTGGTCAGAATATCCAAGAGAAGAATCACCATCATTTCCCAAACCTACTAAACTTACTCACCTATTACCTCAACCAATTATCCAATTCAGACTCCTTCAAAGTTAATTAGGGAGTAAATGAAACTCTGGTCTTCACCACTGATAATATAACCCTGTGCCCTCTGCCTGAGGCAATGGGACAGAACAGAGGAACATACCACATTAGACCACTGGGTTCTCATTGACCAAATACTACATCCACATTCAAAACAGTCGCCTTTCAGATGGGCTTTTCATTGTATCTTTGGCTTTAAAAAAAACTGTCATTTCAGAAAGGACTATGATTTTCCATAGCAATTCCAATCTTTACAGAACTATTTGATCTACCTGCACCAAAAAAATCTATATGTGTAAAAGCCCAGTGACTGGACCAGCGGAACGATCAGAACAACCAATGGCTATGATGTGCACTGCGGCAGCCAACCAGCCTGATCCGGCCAGATCGGCCCCCGCGGGCCGCCCCCCCCAGACCTGGCCCAAAGAGCCCCCCATCAGGGCAGGTTGGCCGGACCCCACCCGTGCACAAATTTGTGCACCCGGACTCTAGTAAATAAATAAACTTTAAAAAACAAATTTCTGAGTTTCAAAAATGCAGATTCCTAGGCTCCGAAAGACCCACAAAATGGACACTGAAGATGGGAGCTCAGGCATGTATACTTTTTTTTTTTATTGATTTCAGAGAGGAAGCGAGAGGGAGAGAGAGGTAGAAACATCAATGAGAGAGAATCACTGATCGGCTTGTCTCCTGCATGCCCCCAATTGGGAATTGAGCCCGCAATCCAGACATGTGCCCTTGACCTGAATCGAACCCGGGACCCTTCAGTCCACAGGCCGACACTCTATCCACTGAGACAAATAGGGTAGGGCAGGCATGTATACTTTTTAGCAAACATTCTTTCATGCGATTCCGGTGCATGTTAGAGTTCAAGAACTACTGCCCAAGAACAACCTATTATTGTGACACTTGGTGTGTGTGTTAAGAAGTACTAGACTTACACATAGAAACTCCACTTTGAGGGTATGGCCCTTAGATCAGGGGCAGTGGCATCACCTAGGAGCTTGTTAGAAATGCAGAATCCTGGGCCCATCCCTGAAAAACATCTGCATTTCAACAAGATCCCTGGGTGGTTCACGTTTACATTAAAGCCTGAGCTATACTGGTCTAGAGCAGTTATTCTTGGATGTGGTGTCCTGGAGCACCTTACATCAGCAAAGTACATTAGGGATATTGCGGTAAACACCAGAAATATACTTTATATTAAAATAGCAATCACAGCCAAGGCTCTATTGAAATGCAGAGGAAAGACTCAATATCTTTTGGTGAATTTTAAAATGTTCATGATATCATTTCCATTCTACTCTTCCAAGCATTGTATTAATCAAAGAAGACAGAAATCATTCAAAATACAACTGAAAACAGACAAAAGCTGAAAAATAGAGGTTTCATAAGCAGCAATGCTTTTTGAGTTACTTTGGTCCTCAATTTAGACCCACTTAACACATAAGGAATAACCGAGACCTTATTCATTTAATTCAGCACATTCTAAAAGTTTTCCATGTATGAATGCACTGGAGGTTGGGATATAGTTTCTTATTTAATAAAAACACTTGGTAAAGAGAATCAAAAACATAATGTTAAGGGACAGTCCTCCTTGTTTCTTTTTTTCTTTAACAAGGTGGAGTACAAATCAGAGATGACTAAAGTTCAAAAAGATTCACTTGAAACTAGATAGGCAAAACTAGAGGTAATGTGCATAGTCAAGATAAATGTTATGCTGCCTTATAAATAGAAATGACAATGTGTTTTCTTAATCATGGAAGTATATAAATTAATTATCAATTTTATTACTAGTAATGACACTATTATCACTCAACTATAAGAATACTATCTATATACTCAGCTTATTTATAAAATACATTAGGCAGGGTTGATTTAAACACGTTTTTTAATCTTTGGAGATCTCAGAGCACTTATTGGAAATCTTATTAATGTGAAAGTATGATAAATAAATTTAGGTAAGTTAAGAACAAAATAAATGTCAATATCCTCTTGAAAAAATATAATTATTATTATGTCAGAATCCCTGTTGTATACTACCATAATAACTGATTATTATATCAGTTTTAAATATTATATATAACACACTTATATCACAATTTATTACAGTATTTACAGAGAAGAAAATCTGTCCAGATGTCCAGTACCTTTGCCCTCAGTCCCTTGAAAACTGAGTCTGAAAACAATGCAATAGGAAGCAAATACCAGAATATCATTTGAAATAGCTATCACTTGTTTGTTGACTTTGAACCAACACTAAACTCCAAACTGACACTACTTCCTTTTCTACTTTCTATATTTGAAATAAAATAAAAATACAATGTTCAAAAATACAACTGCTCAGAAGTCCTAAAGGTTAGACAATGATGCTAACTCTATCACAACAATGACTACAACCAGGAAGAGAATGACTCCAAGGCGCTTAGAAGCACAGGGGAGGTTATTTCCTTATGAACAGCATGATTTTAGCTTGTGATGCTGTTTGTTCATATCTTTCAGTAGACTGGCTGCCATTCAAACCTATAGATTACTGGCAGAAATCTGTGAAAGAAACCTACGAGTATTAACTTTTGTGTTTTGTCTTGTGCCTAAAATAATACTTGAATTATAACAATCTGGTAGAGGTCATATGCACAGCTTTGCTATTGCAGCACACCCAGCTCTGCTCCTGTGACAATGGTAGTCAGCAGTACCACCCTCAGATCCAGGAAAGACGGGACACAGACACTGTGCTTCTAAGGACCCTGGCTATCACAAATACTCCAAATCAAATATACTGAAGAACACGTGGGTGCCTTTGGCCACTCAGATGAGACTGAAGCAGTGTGGCCTGTGACCCTAAACATCTACTGTCATAAGTAACACTCTTCAAGACCCAGGGAAGTGCTTCCCCAGGTTTCTAGAATGCCCTGAAGGTCTATGGGCTCCGTTGCTGGTGAAGACAGAGATACTGCTTGTAGTTTCCAAAGGATTTGAGCAATGAAAGCTAGTAAGTAATTGCTCCTAGACACAAATCCATGATAATTCAGTTTTACACTGCTTCATGAGAAAAGGGCATCCCCTGGCTTCATGAGAAAAGGGCATTCATAACTGTTACTTGTCAATGACAGAATATTGTAAGAGGCTCTAAGAACGGGGTAAAGCAACAGTATCATGACATTTTCTATGGGATTCTCTTTGGTTAATCAAAGTACTTCTATTATGCTGGATTTTGTGGTGAGTAGTAGACACAAAAGGTTTTTAAAAGAGTGACAATCTAGTTCAGCGGTTCTCAACCTGTGGGTCGCAACCCCTTTGGCGGTCGAACGACCCTTTCACAGGGGTCGCCTAAGACCATCCTACATATCAGATATTTACCTTACGATTCATAACAGTAGCAACATTACAGTTATAAAGTAGCAAGGAAAATAATTTTATGGTTGGGTCACAACATGAGGAACTGTATTTAAAGGGCCAGAAGGTTGAGAACCCCTGAGATTCTAGTTAAAGAAACAGAACTATTTCACATAAACTAGCAGACAACCATCAGAAATTAAAATGACACTTTACAACTAAATACATACATAATTTCCAAGAAAAGCATGGAATAAATTATTTCATTTTAGCCTGGCTGGTGTGGCTCAGTGGTTGAGTGTCGACCCATGAACCAAGAGGTCATGGTTCAATTCCCAGTCAGGGCACATGCCCGGGTTGTGGGCTCAAACCCCAGTAAGGGGTGTGCAGGAGACAGCTGATCAATGTTTCTCTTTCAACTCATTGATGTTTCTCTCTCTTCCTCTCCCTTCCTCTCTCTGAAATCAATAAAAAAAAGTTATTCATTTTAATGTAGCATGTATTAGCTACCTATTACACATATAAGATTACATTAGGCACTGAAGATCTCAAATTAATTTTAAAAAATAGAACTCTTTGAGGTTAGGGACTCTGAGGGATACAGCACCAATGTTTAAGTATAAAACAACATGGTAAGCATTACATGAGACATGTACACAAAATGCCAAAGCCAATTCCACCATGTGTCACAAAGGAGAAAACTACATTAGTCAAAGAAGGTCTAGAAAAAGTTGGGGGAGACCCTGAAAGAACAGATGGATCTGTATTAATGCCTCGGGCATTTGTTTTTTCACCTGCAAAACAAGGAGTTGAGGAGGTCAATAATCTCGGAGAACCTGAATATTATATGCAGAAGCCTAAGAAAGATGACTGACTGCAGGACTCCTTGACCTGCTTCAATAACAGCAACTCATGTATGTGTGTATACAGACAGTCCTCGGGTTACCTCGGACTCCACGTACATCGTTTCATGGTTACGTCGCCATGTCCCATTTATTTATTAAAAAAAAAAAAAAATCCGTCATTTCAACGTATGTACATATGTGCTTTATGTTTTTTATTATTTATTTACCACAAGTAAAGGTCAGGAATTGTTATCTTTCTTTTACATTTGCTTTGCTGTTTCACTTCATTACTGCTGTGTATGTGCTCCATGTGAGTGACATAGGTGCTTATGTAGGTGGGTTCCGATTTACGGCGATTGTTACCTCGTGTTGTAGGAACGGATCTCCAACATAACCTGAGGACCTACTGTATATGTATCTAAAAAAGATTCTGTTGACATTGAAAGAAAGTTTGAAAATTTTAATAATTCTAGCATCACATAATTACATATACCAAATTACCCTTACTTCAAAGCGTGTCTAGTCTGCCAGGAAATGATTTCTATTAACTTCTAAGGGGCCTCGGCAGTAAGAAATCATCCTAAGGTGGAAAAGGGCAGCAAATGCTGCAGGGAGGGAAAACAATATTCAGGCATTTTGTCCTCTGAGTGCCCTTGAGACTACAATGTTTCTACCTCCCAATTCTAAATGGGACTTGTCCTAGAGCTCAGGACAACAAATACTATACCAAAAACAGGAAAATAAGGTATCGCTCAAAAAACCTCTTTGAGACACTTGGAGTATAAGACAGGAAAGCTTTGGGATCCATGTAGTGAATGAGAATACATCCACTTTTGCGGGGTGGGAAGAGCTGGATGTTTCCTAAGGTACCACTGAATGCAGCCTGCTTCTGCAGAGCTCCTTAAGAAGCAACAAATACCTGGCACATAAGGAATTCTGCATACCAGCATGGTGCACAGAGGTCCTATCCGTCAAGACATGAGCTCTCTCAGTACAAGCATCAAATAGCAGCAGCCTCCCAGGAGGCAGAGGTGGACATCACCAAACTGCTGTTGCTACATAAACATGAAAACCAGGCGGGGTGGGGGGATGGGGAAAGTTAGATAGAACCAACTGGGTTCTTGAATATACGAGCAATTATATTTGAAAAGATTCCATAAAGTGAAACAAACAACATGAATAGTCTTTCCTGACATCATGACAAAAATCAGAGACCATGCCAAATTCTTTTTAATGTAATTATTATAATTTTTCTTTCCCCATCATAATTTCTGATTAGATTTACAGCACTTTCATCGCTCAGCTGAAATAGATCTTTCTTTGTGCTTATTAACATCAGTAACTAAACAAACAGTAAGAGCTTGGACAAACATGCAAGACACATTCATGTCACAGAACTCAAGAAATATCAATTTCAAATTTCAACCATATATTATTCTGGAAATAGTCCTGGATAACACTGTTCTTGATGCTGAGTCTTGCAAAACCACCTAATGTGCTAGCTCATGGCTCATTTCATATGAATAAAGTTAAATGTCCATTTAAATAGGATGTAGATTTTCACAAACACTGAATCACTCACATGGCTTTCCAGGAAATTAAATTAACACAGCCCATTTGATTTTCAATGTTCACATTTTAGTCATGCCCACTTTTTAGCAACCAAGCAAAAATTCAAACTCTTGATAAATGAATCCTTCTAGAGATTTAATTTTTTCTTTGAATTCTTTGGGGTAATAATGTCTAATATTAGCCTAATAAAACTAACCACTATTTGAAATTCATTGTTTGATATTTATACAAAAATATCTGTCCACTCAATAATATGGAACCTGCTTAAAATTACATCATCAAAATATTTGTTAAACTCGAAGTAAATAACTCTATTTTATGCTATAACACTACAAAATTACAAAACCAATGTAGAGTATGAATCTATCATTGAACAATTACCAGGATGAGTTCTTATTAAGAAATAAAGTATACTTTAAATATATACAATTTTATTTGTCAATTATAATAAAGCTGGGGGAAAGACTGTATAATCAGGGTATCAGATAATAAGGATGATGTCTATTTGCATTTTAAGATTTTAAAATAATTTTTTGTAAATAAAGCTGAGAAAAATATGAAATAAACTATTATTAGAAGCTTTGATGACCCACATGAAAACATAAAAATATCACAGAATTATTTAATACAAAGTCAGCTTACCTGTACTGATTTTTTTGTGTGTAAAACTCTCTTCCAGAAGTTAGTGTAAGTCATTCAATCCTTCCATGATAAACTACAACACCATGGTATTTCTCACATACAGAAGAATTCTTAAACTTCCATTCATTTATCCTTACATATATAAGATTTGTGCAGCCATTAAATTACAGAAATACAAAAGAAACTTTAAAAATACAATGTGTTGAGGGAGAACCAAAATGGCAGCATAGGTAAAAACCTGTACTTGCTTCCTCCCACAACCACATCAAAATTACAACTAAAATACAGAACAACTATCATCCAGAACCATGGGAAAGCTGGCTGAGTGGAAGTACTACAACTAGAGAGGTAAAGAAGAAAGTGCATGGAGACTGGTAGGAGGTGTGGAGGCACGGAACGGGCTGGCACCCAGGTGTGCCGCTTTTTTAATTGGGAGGGAGATACAAGCTCTTGCTTGCTCTGAGCTCCAGTGCCAGGTGAGAATCTGGGGGACCCAGACACATACGGGGAGAAACTGGACTGTCTGACATCAGGGCAGGAATGTGGGGGCAGCTTTCTTCCAGACAGAGGTGCTCCCAATGGTCATTGTTCCTGTTCTGGGACCTCCCCCGTGCAGGGCTGACTGGCAGCCATTACTGTTTGCTCCACCCTGGAGATTCCCTGAGATTTCACCCCACCCAATTTACAACCCCACCCAAGCTGTGCTCAGCGGCTTTTGCATATGAATGGCCTGTCCTTTCTCAGCCTAAAACCTGTCAAACAAGCTGCAGCTGGGTCAGGGAGCCCCAAAGCTATCAAAAGAAGGCCTAAGGCCAGCACCAGCAGCAGCCTGCCTTGCTTCACAGCTGGGCCTCATCTGGGCACCTCCAAACCCCATACAAAGAGGAGGAATCTGCAGATCTCTCTGTAGCTCTTGCTGGGTAGCCCCAGACAGTGGCTGACTTTGCACCTCCTTAGAGATCCAAGAGCCATTGTACCCAGTGGTCAGTGTGAAACCATACCAGATTACAACTCTTCACATCCATAAGTGACACATTCAAGGGGCAGACTCAGTGAAGTGGAGCACCAAAGCCCCACTGAAGCAAGTCCTGCTCCACAGGGGTATCTCCTGCACAGCAGCTCTTCCACTGTAGACACAGCTGGTCCTCACAGCCAATTGGCCTGGAAGTCAATTCCTCCCAGTGATACCAACAGCAATCAAGGTTCAACTACAAGAAGACTGTGCACACAGCCCACAAAGGGGTGCACCAAGAGTGTCCACCTCAGGTGATTGGGGAGGCTGAGCCACTGGGCCCTATAGGACTCCTACTACACAAGGCCTCTCTATCAACTCAAGGACTTAGCAGCTACCCGATACATAGAAACACAGAGACAAAAGAAACGTGTCACAAATGAAAGAAGTGGAAGAAAGCAAACTACTGGATATAGAGTTCAAAATCACAGTTATAAGGTTACTCAAGAATCTTCTAGAAACCTCTAAGGAACATAGTGAGACCTTCAAGGATCTTAGTGAGAATGCAAAAAAAAAAGAAAAAGAAAAAGGACCAGTCAGAAATTAAGCATACACTGACTGAAATAAAGAATAATATACAGAGGTTCAACAGTAGACAAGAGGATCCCAAGAATCAAGTCAAAGATTTGAAATACAAGGAAGCAAAAAACACCCAACTGGAAGAGCAAAAAGAAAAAAAAAAAAACCAAAAATATGAAGATAGTATAAGAAGCCTCTGGGACAATTTCAAGAGTACCAACATCTGAATTATGGGGGTGCCAGAAGAAGAGAGAGAGCAAGATATTGAAAACCTATTTGAAGAAATAATGACAGAAAACGTCCCCTACCTGGTGAAAGAAATAGACTTACAAGTCCAGGAAGTACAGAGAACCCCAAACAAGAGGAATCCAAAGAGGACCACACCAAGACACATCATAATTAAAATGCCAAGGGCAAAAGACAAAAAGAGAATCTTAAAAGCAGCAAGAGAAAAACAGTTAGTTACCTACAATGGCGTACTCATACAACTGTCAGTTGATTTCTCAACAGAAACTATGCAGGCCAGAAGGGAGTGGCAAGAAATATTCAAAGTGATGGATAACAAGAACCTACAACCAAGATTACTTTACCCAGCAAAGCTATCATTCAGAATTGAAGGTCAGATAAAGAGCTTCACACACAAGAAAAAGCTAAAGGAGTTCATTACCACCAAACCAGTATTACATGAAATATTGAAGGGTATTCTTTAAGAAGAGGAAGAAGAAAAATGTAAAGATAATAAATTATGAACAACAAAGTGACAACAAATACATATCTATCAACAAGTGAATCTAAGAATCAAGTGAATAAAAAATCTGATGAACAGAATAATCTGGTGAATGTAACAGAATCAGGGGCATGGAAATGGAGTGGACTGACAATTCTCAGGGGAAAGGAGGTGTGGGGGCATGCAGGAAGAGACTAGACAAAGATCTTATATGCATGTATGCAGTACCTATAGACGCAGACAGTGGAGTGGCGAGGGCCTGGGGTGGGGTGGGAACCAGGTGGAGGGGAGGTATGGGGGGGGGACATCTGTAATAATCTAAACAATAAAGATTTTAAAAATACAATGTATTATTAGAGAGTGTAATTTAAAAAGGCAAGAATTAATCTTAAATCACTATAAAATATTCCACATACAAAATACTAAAATAACCTCCTTATTATAGACCCCCACATATGTGACTGTTATGTGGACAGAAAACAAAACTCATGACCAAGAAGGTCTCTTCAAACCTTAAGATTCCATTATATTGTATTTCTAAAGTCCTAAAGTTTTCCTAAGTAGGGAAACTTGACAACTTTAGTCATGATCCTCACCAATTTCCTGACTTTGAAAATCTCTAGGGCAATCATTTATTGGCTTCCCAGGGACAGATGCTCAGTGGGAAAAAAAATAGTACTAATATCTTGAGTTTAATATACATGTCAGTATAATGTTAGTTGCCAAATAGCCGGAAGAAAGGAGGCAGCATATATGGGAGGTAAAGGACATAGTTTTAGTGTCAGACAAAGCTAGATTCAAATTCTATATATTTTACCACTTAATGGATATATTTAAATTCTGGTGCTAATTTCCTCCCCTGTGAAACGAAGTTACTAAAAGGGTTAAATAAAATATTCTATATAAAGATGTTTTCACAGCTCTTGTCGTAAAGTAGTTGTGTTATAAATATGTCCCTTCCCTGCTATCGACAATTTTATTCTCTGTGACTAAGTGAAATACCCAGGCAATTTTCATATTAACTTTCAGCATCCCATGACCATGACTCATTTTAGACTTAGGCTCAAAGATAAACCAAAGGCCGTTAAAAGATTTGGTATTGCTAAACTTTGAGAACTGGGGACCACTGGAAAGGTGGTAAATGAAAAGATAAAATTTAAGCTTTCAATTTAAAAAAATGGATTTCAGAGGTGGTAAGTTTGATGCTTTTTCTAGACAGATGACATATAAGACTTAAAAAACAAAAGTGTTTCACTGTGTTCATCCCTAAGAAAAAAAATGGCAAAAATCTAGCTATGTGTGTATTTGTGTACGTGAGCATGCATTTAAAGGGTTTTAGATCAGGAAAACCCAAGATGGAATATACTTAATTTTTGCAGGGCTGACAATAACTACAGTTGCTGTTGCTAGTATTTATTGGGCTCTCCTTTCTATATACCAAGCACTATGATAGGTGATTTATATTCATTATTTCATAAATCCCCATGAAGAGGAACAATTATTAGGAAACCAATGGTCAGAGAGGTTAGGTAATATGCTCAGTATTACACAAATAGTAGGAAAAAGAATACAAAATTAAAACCCAAATATTGCATATGAGCATAACCAATGGACACAGATGGGGGAGGGGTGGGGGAGGGCATGTGCTGGGGGTTGGGGGAAGATAGGGGGAGGTCAATGGGGGAAAAAGGAGACTTATGTAATACATTAAACAATGAAGAATTTAAATTTAAAAAAAAATAAATTGACTTTAGAATGCAGGCTTAACAAGTATGCCTCTCCCTCTCTAGCAAATATCTCATGAAATAATTGAAAACAAGAGGGAACATAGCAACTAGATATTAATATTACATCAAGGTATAACTAGTTATTAGGAAGAATTAGAGGCAGATATACAGCCATACTCAAGATGTGCTAATTATATAAAGCAAAATCCATGTAGAAGGAAACTGTTTGCTAAGTCCATTATTGCTGACTTGAAAAACAACAGAGGTAAGCTTTTCAAATCTACAAGATCCAAAGGGATCACATAAAAATGAGAAGGAAGGGCTCGGAGGTGAGATTGAATTTTACAGGGAGGACTGTAAAGCTCTGCAAGTAGGATCAATAAAATGATTTTCCAAGTTCAGAATAGAGAAAGAGCTGGTAAAAGACTAGTTCAAAACCAACAGACCTGAAGAAGTACACTACAAAGCTAGGTGACCCTGCTGTTGAACCCACTAAGGATATCTGGGGCTGCACTAATGGAAACACATTGTCTAGGTATGGCAAGTGTTAATCCCACTGTATCCACTGTAAGTGAGAGCACACTGAGCTAGACAACACTGTGTCTAAGTCTGACAAGGTCTAAATTTTTGTCTCTGGCTTTTCAATAGTGGCCTTGTGGATCTAGTAGTCCAAAAGCTCCACTGAACATATAATTAAGATGTTTCTACCTTCCTATGTATATAGGACAATAGCAGGTCAAAGTCCATCCCGCCCTTGTATGGATTTTCACAGTACCAAAGGCCGTGAGTGTTGTTGTGTGAAGGGCAATCAAGATGATGAGACATTTGGAAACCAAAGTACATGAAGAAGCAGTAACCTCCCATCTCTACGCCTCTCTATCCTATAGCCCTGTGTTATTTTCTTCATGGCATGTTTCCTAATCTGAAATTATCTTTTTTACTTGTCAGTGTCTTAATTTGGAACACTTTTGGTTTACCTCTATTTGGAATAAACCCTATGAGGAAAGAGAGCCCATCATTCTTGTTCAACACCATATTCCAAGTATTTCAAAACAGTGCCTTGCACCTAAGAGGTGCTCAATAAATATTTGCTAAATGGATGAATGAGTAAAGGGTCGGAAAATAAGGATGTGTAATCTGGGAAGAGAAGGAAGATATAAGAGCAGTTTTCACATATCAGATGTACTATAGCAAAAAGAAGACATTTCTGTTTTTCTCCAGAAGAGATGACATAGGACCAAATGGTAGGCATTTCGAGAAAGAAAACTTTGGCTCACAACTAGGAAGCATCTTCTAAGCCACAGAGCCCCCTGACAATTAAAGTGGTCACCTTGTTAATTCTGAAAGGATTCTTAGGAGTAGGAGACTGTGTCCATGGGTTACCAGTTAATCACAGTTCATATGATTCAAAGTACATAAAGAATATAATAAAACTATACATGAAGATTGAAAGTAAAGAAAGTGATCTAAGTGGTAACTCAGAGAAGGTATCTTAGAACACAGAAAAATGAATACACATTGTATTCTGAATGAACTGGGGAGAGAGGGAGAAGAAAGTCTTGTAGTCTTTTTCCAATAGGCATTTATTAAATATACAGAGCTGTAAGCTGGAAATGGGCATTTATTACATACACAGAGTTGTAAGCTGTATCAAAGCAATTAATAAGAAAACAAAACCAAATGAGACAGACAGTTTAAGGAGTAAGAGTTCGCAATAGTGAGTTCCCGTTGTAATTTTTTGGGTTTCAATTTTTATGAGAAATGCAGAATCTGAACACTAGATACATGTAACTAGAGAAAAGGCACAGGGCCAGATTTAGAGCTTCATTTCAGAGCACCTGGCAAAGGATGGTAGTTCAATCCCTGAGAAAGGATGTCTTCTCTGTGGAAATATTCAAAGGGAACAATAAATGAGGAATGGGGAGAGCATCACAAAATTACAGCTCTTGTAAGGATCATTTTTAAATGTCATCCAATCATTCGTCCTTGGGCAGAACTGCAAAAAAGGTCATTATTTTCATCTTAAAAATTCAACTAAAAGGCATTCTTAAAAATCTCCCTGAAAAATATACTCCAAATGCTAAAGGTATCTGTATTAAAATATTTCTATATTTAAAATGTAGTTATGAAATACAAATGGCAAATTTTCTTATAGTAAATAGTATCAAATAATCATATTGAATTATAGTTACATTTGCTAAATGAATACGCAAAGGGACTTTAACACTTATTTGTTGGCCTTTTAAAAATTTATAACTCAGTATAAAGTATAAGTTTAGAAAATAAAATATTCTCTTCTGACAAGTCCAAAATATCTACCAATATTTTAAGTACTTCTCAAATGGTAAAAAACAAAAAAAAAGGTTTCTGCACTTGTATAAATGCTCTACAGCTCTAAAATAAATGGTACATTTCCTGTCACAACTTAAATAAAATGTAATTCATGAAATTTAAATTATGAAGCTTTAGTTTGTTTGTTCCAAATTGTGGGTTTATTGTTCTTGCTATTCTTAATTTTCTTCTCTTATACAATCAAGAACAAGGTTAAAAATAATAATAAAAATTAGAGAAAAACTAGGTTTTATAAAAGGTAAACAATCTTTGCAATTTAGCCATTTGGAAGTCTGGAACTCACAAAATTAGTAACTATTTGGCAACTAGTAATAAGGAGGAAAAATGAGAGGCAAATGTTGTTAAATATTCTTACCAAAATTATATAACTAAAACTGTTGTATACAAGAAACAATATTAAGTGGTAAGGTAAGGTAAGGTGCATTTCAAACAAAAGGTCTTCTACTATAAAAACAGCAGGTCTAGCCCAGCTGGTGTGGCTCAGTGGTTGAGTGTCGGCCTATGAACCAGGGGGTCACAGTTTGATTCCCAGTCAGGGCATAGGCCCAGGTTGTGGGCTCGATCCCCAATGAGGTCATACAGGAGTCAGCCAACCAATAATTCTTTCTCATCATTGATGTTTCTCTCTCTCTCCATTTCCCTTCCTCTCTGAAATCAATAAAAAAATATATTTTTTAAAATAAATAAATAAAAATAACAGGTCTAATCTCATTAAAAGGGCCTACATTCAAGGTTACTTCTAAGCAAATGACCCCCTTGGTGTATATATAGGAAATTTTATTGCACCAATCTCAAAACACACTAGACATATACTATTCTAGTAAATGTCAATGTAACATAATGTATAGAGAAGAGTTAATATAGCAGACCTGGGACTGCCTATCCTTAAAACAGCCTCCTCGAAAGGTTAGCCCTTGGCTGACTTCTAAAAACTTGGCTGATAAACAGTTCCCTATAATGATATAAAACTCTTCCTAAATGATAAGGGTAGCTCATTGTGCCTGGATTATTTATGCAAACAATATGGTTTATATTAAACTAGAGGCCCAGTGCATGAAATTCATGCATGGGGAAGAGGGGTCCTTCAGCCCGGCCTGCATCCTCTCACAATCCAGAACCTTTTGGGGGATGTCCAAATGCCAGTCGAACATCCCTCTTGCAACCTGGGTCCGCTGGCTCCTAAATGCTCGCCTGCCTGCCTGATTGCCCCTAACCACACGCCTGCCTGCCTGATCACTCCTAACCTCCTCTGCCTGCCTGCCTGATGGCCCCTAACTGCTCCCTGAGGGTGGGGCCAGCCGGGACAAGGGGCCGTGGTGTTCTGGTCTCTGGTAGTTCTGGTCATTCCACCATTTCAGTCACTGGGCTTTTATTAAATAGAATATCTGCTTTTCCTTCTGGGAGTCTGGGATTTTGGTAGGTGCTCAGCCAAGGATGCTTGTGTGACCAGCCCCCAGTAAAACCCTGGGGTGCTGAGTCTCTAATGAGCTGCATAACACTGCACGTGCTGTCACTACATGCTGGAGGAATTAAGTGGACACTGTGTGACTCCACTGGAGAGGACTCTTAAAAGCTCCCATCTGGTTCCCTTTGCTAATTCTGTTTAATATCCATTTGTTGCAATAATTCTTAGCCATGGGTACAGCCAATCTTATGAATCCTTCCAACAAATCACCAAACCTGGGGGTGGTCTTAGGGACCCATGACAAAGCTTGATTTTTAAACATCAATTATCTGGCCTTATACATTAAATATGTCTATCACATTTAAAGATGGCAAACATTTAATGAATATATTCAAAACATAATGAAGATTAAAAAAAAAACTGGACTAAATGAACCAGCTCTAACAAGATGAAATTTAAGGGAGAGAAAGATAAGGTTTTAAAAAAACACAAACCATTGTACATGTAGAGAAAGAATGTATAATTAAGAAGGTGTGAAAAATATTTATGGGTTTATTGAAAATAAGTATGTTAAACAGTAAAGCATAACTAACAAAGATATCTAATTTACTTTTGTGCAGAAAAATTAGCAGTATGAAATATAAAGCAAGCAAAAAAGATAACCCCACTTTCCTCTGACAATGGTCATGTCACATACAGAACATTATATTCAGCTCTGAGCACCATTTAAAGAAGGATATATTAGAGCATATTCTGAGAAAAGCTGGTGATGAGCTTCAAAACCATAATTTACCAGAAATGCTCCAAGATGAAGAGAAGACTAGAGATTGGAACAATAGTTCTACTAACATATGAGAAGGTTTGGGGTAATATAGAATTTTAATTTTTTCTATATCATCATAAAGAATTCAGAAAGACATTCATTTCAGCTGAATGCAAATAAAAATTATCCAAAATCCAAATCTTCCCAAAGTGCATTCATCCTCCTTTAAAACACATTCAAAGCCTACACTATGGGGTTTGGAAGGAAGAATTCAATTAGAGAGAATAGCTATATTAAATGATACCTATATTAAGTAGTCATTCGACTTTCCTAATACACTCATTTTTATGGCTTCCTCATTTAGTCTCTAATATAAATGCAGAGGGGAAAAGGATTTGCGGTAACCTTCAGTCCAACCACACCTCCACTGAATTGGGGGGCGAGGGGTGTGGAAAAGCCCCAAAATACAGTTAATTTGGATAATTAAGTTCAATTGAACTCAAGAAATAAGTGACTTAATATATAGAAAGCACTTTATACTTAGCTCAACAAATATTGAATAGCCACTAAATATAGAGAGATTTGAGTAAAAGACACAATGAAGAGAAAAGATGCAGATGTGTGAGCATCCTCTGCTCTTTTCACATCCACACCAGGTAGGACTTCTTCAAGGTGGTAAAGCTGCTGAGGGAACTGTGCCCACAGTTCTGCAGGTCAGGTAAATCCTAGAGTCAAAACCAGGCCTGGGGTCCGCAGCCCTTAACAGCTGAAGTCTTGATGCCCACATACACTCCAAGGATCCAGGACCTAAAAGTCTGCTTAGGAAAAGGTCCTCCCCTTCCTGGAGAGGCAAGTAGGGATGTTACTGCTGTAACAGGGGCAGAAGAACATGTTCTAAGTCTTTCTCAAACTTCAGTACACAGATGGTCCTGGGGCACACACAACACACACTGAAATAGGCAATGCTGGAGATAGCACCAATCATAGGGCAAGAGCATTAACAGAATTCCGTGTTCTGAAAATAACATGGTCTTAACCAAGCAGCAGCAGAGTAAATGGTGAACTAATAAAGTGAGAAGATAATCTGGGCTCAAAGACCTTTGAAATAAAGAATTATTTCTTTAAATGAGGTTCAGCAGACCCATTTTAGTTACATTTGGCGCGCGGGGGGGGGGGGGGGGGGGGGGTAGGCTAGGAAAACAAATACCAGAAAAAACTGCATTAACAAAACAACCTCTTAAAGGAGCTGGGAGGGGATAAAGTGAAAATCGATTCCCCTTAATTTACTTGTTACTGTAGACTTTCTGCTGGAAAGTTTGTGGTGAAACAACATAGCTTGATAATTATTGGTGTGAAGATAAACTGGCTCACTCCTTTTGGAAATCAATTTGGCAATATGTATAAATAATCTTAAAATATCTCCATACATTTTAACTAAGTATTTCTTTCTTAAAAATTGTAAGAATACTAAATAGAGACAATGTTTTATTTGTAAAGATGTTCATAAAGAATATACAATAACATAAAAAATGCTTATATTATAAATAACTGCATTTAAAAATCCTTCTTTTAAAATTAAAAAAATATATTTTTATTGATTTCAGAGAAGAAGAGAGAGAGAGAGAGAAACATCAATGATGAAAGAGAATCATTGATTGGCTGCCTCCTGCATGCCCTCTACTGGGGATCAAGCCTGCAACTCTGGCATGTGCCCTGACCAGGAATCCAACTGTGACCTCCTGGTTCATAGGTTGATGCTCAACCACTGTGCCATGCCAGCAGGGCCAAAATATCCTTTACTAGTATATAGAAAAACTATTAGTCCATAGTGGAAAAAAAAGAAGAAAAAAATTGAAGAGTTGTTATATCTAATTATATATCAGTAATGGAACAATGGGTGATTTAATTTTCTTTTTTATGCCTTTAGGCCCCTAAACTTCCTCAAGGGGTAATACTTCTTTAAAAATTAAAAAACACACAAAATGAATCTTGATTGAAAATGAAAAGGGGGAAATTAGTTAGGTAAAAGGGATGGAAATCAGGAGAGGCAGGATTTGGAAATAAGTTTACAGTGATTAGCTATAATTCATTCTTTTATAAAGTTGTCTGAAATTAAAAGGTGCTAACATGAAAGGGCAAGTTGGTGGATATATGAAATAGACACAATATCAACATTCGAATAATCTCTATAAGAAATCCTTGAGGTCTTCTCTTAACACCTCCAGTCTACTGAGTACTCTGAAAAGGGTAGGAAGACCTAATGAATCTCTGAGATCTTTCATCTGAAGTCAAACTAATGAAAACCTGATAATTTGCTATCTTCTTTTTTTAATCCTCACCCAAGGATATGTTTTTTACTGATTTGAGAGAGAGAGAGAGAGACATCCATCAGTTGCCCCCCATACATGCCATGACCAGTAAAGTTTTAAGATCTTAGACACATAAGGTTTTTTAGTTGCCTGGGAGTGGTGGAAGTAGGATAATAAACTAATCTTTGGGATATCGTGTTTTTCCTCAAAATCTATTTGAAGAGAGCAGCAATTTGAATGTATATCTATTTGCAATTTTTAATTTTAATACAACTTCATTTTAAATTTTAACATTTGGCAAGAAAAACATTTCACAAAAACCTAGATATACATTATACAGTGGTTCTTTCCTTTCAAATAAAGAACTATGCTCTACTTTGAAATTCATAACTGCAAGCATTTCTGAAAAACCAATTTTGAATCATCTTTTCCTTGTCAAAATAATAAATATAAGAAAATTCCAAATATATTTTAACTTATTAAAACATTAAAACCAGTATTTTCAGGAATTTTTATTGGCTTCTTCACAAATTATCTTTTAATCTTCTCTACATCTATCATTTATAATATCAATTTAACATTTTTATTATAAAATTCCTGAAAATGTAAATGAAATAACTGTGAAGAGGCTATTAGCATAACATGTATGATCTAATAATACCTATTTTAAACTTCAAACTCTATTATGAACATAAGTGCTTTAAAATTGTATTTTACACTGAGTATATCTGTGATCAATGGTTTGTGACAAGCATAACCTCAGACAAAACACTGGTCACCGCTTGCTACAGTCTGCACTGCGTTCAAAGATATAGTCTGACATTTTTTTCTAAAGATATCTTATTGGTTTTTAGAGAGAGGAAGAGAGAAAAGCATTAACGTGAGAGAGAACCATCCACCCACTGCCTCCTGGATGCCCCCTATTGGGGACCAAACCCACAACCTGGGCATGTGCCCTGACCCTGAATCGAACCAGCAACCTTTTGGTGCATGGGACGATGCCCAAACAACTGAGCCACACTGGCCAGGGCTATATTTTGAGTTTGAATGAATAGGCTATATACATTTATACTTGATTTTGTGTTTGTGGGGGCCTCTCAACTAAAATAATGCCACAACTTTGAATTTATAAAGTTTATTCAGGCACTTTTAACTGGCATCAACCATATTTACACTTGCTTAAGTAGAAAACATAAAATAAAATTGGAGTCAAATTTTCAAAGTCAAAGATAAAAGTGATTTCTCTTGAATAAAGTAGTATTTGGGAAAGTTTAGAATTTTAGCAAATACTACCATTATATAAATTTTACCCTATGTGCTATGTTTCTTGATATTTATCATCTATAAATTTTAGAATCTCAAAAATTAATATGGTCCCATTTACTATGGTGAAGGTACTGATATCCTATATGTGTTTTATGTTTAATATCTATCAGACACACCAGACACTTGCTAGATTTATTACTGTGATATTTTCACCTTCATGGGCAATCTACTAGTATATATATATACTAGTAAAAGCCTAAGTGACCAGCTGACTGGCTGACCGGCTGGTAGCTATGACGCGCACTGACCACCAGGGAGCAGACGCTCAACACAGGAGCGGAAACCACAGGCATGGAAACATGGAACAGACTAATGAATCTCAGAGGGAAGAGGGGAGGGGGGAGGGAGGGAAGAGATTAACCAAAAGTCTTATATGCATACTAGAGGCCCAGAGCACAAATGCACCGGTGGGTCCCAAGGCCTGGCCTGCGCCCTCTCGCAATTTGGGACCCCTTGGGGGATGTTGGACTACCGGTTTTGGCCTGGTCCCTGCAGGCCAGGCCGAGGGACCCCACCTGCCAGAGGGACCCTGCTCACTCTGCAGATGCCCTTCGAGCCCTGGCTACACCAGGTGCAGCTAGCTGTAGAGGGACCGTGGGAGGTTGGCTCCAAGGCATGTCTGGCCGGACTCACCCAGTCCCGCCCCTCCAGCCACCTTCTAATTAATTTCCTTTCAATGTGCACGAAATTGTGCACTGGGCCTCTAAACATATATAAGAATAGAATAAAATTACCATTAAAAAGTTATAGATATGACCTTTTTAGATGGGGGGACTGAAAATAGAATCCTGCCAATCTATGAAATGCAGGGTCAGACTTTTGTTAAAGATGTGGGGAAAAATGCTAGAAGGTGTCATCAGTGGTGCATAAAAAAACCTTACAGTGATTGATATCCATTTCAAATTCAGCAAATAACACTTCAAACCAATTGTGTTGAAGCAAAAATAAGAACATCTAATATCACAAGTAGAAGGTTATCAAATTTCTCTGAAAAACTATCTAAAATAACAAATATTATGAAAATCATATAAACTATCATCAAAGCAAAATAGTTTTAAGACAAAACTATATAATGTTGCTTATAGAAAGAACAAAAACTGTTTAGTGAAATGTCAAAATATTTTTAAATAGCATTATTTTTATTAAAACTATTTTCTCTTCCTAATTATTAAAAAAGTAAATGCTCATCGTAAAAATAAATTGCAAATAAAATATTAATAAAGAAATACCTAATCACATCACTTAATATTTTAAAAGATGCCCACTTTTACTATTTTTAAAAAGTTATGAATATTTTAAATTATAGAGCAAAACTAGCACTGGATAAAACTTTCATTTCCAAGAAACACTGGTCATTTTGTTTTCCCCAATGTCTATATACTTGGCTGTAGAATATGCCACTTTCTACATAACCTTCTTAATCTTACAATAGTTTTGCTCACAGAAAAGGTCAACTGTTGGAACCTAAAACATCAAAATAGAGCATCCACAGTAACATAGGCTCCCGTGCACTGCCGGTGCTTCTACCTGAACACAAGTGATGCTATGCTCAGCATGTTACATAGCACTTCTCCACATCTTGTTCTTCCTTACTTATTTATCACATACTTGTTATATATATACATATATATATGATTAGTTTTCAGGGTGGGGAGAGACAGAGCACAGTCCTTTAACACAACAACATCATTTATGTCTACACTCACATAATAAATTATATATTCTGTCATTTATAACCAAATTGGATAATGATCACAGAACACTATATAATGATGAGAATAACGGCTATGCTTCCTGTTCTTAAAATGCATTATTCTGAAAAAGACAGAGTTGTTTCAAAATAAGTATTACCTTATTCTATAATTATACACATATTAAAGTATGTCAAAAGAAAGTTAAGTGGCTTACTCTAGAGTTACACAGGAAACATTACAATAAATAGAGATTCTAAACCTAAAACTTGCCTCATAGTGGCTCCCCTTTCAGGCTACAATAAAGACTTCCATTTCTACTCTTCTTCAAAAAAATTCTCTTTCAATAAGAAATTTATAGAGATTTTAAAAAGCTATTCAAGGAAAACTTAACAAAAATAAACAAAAGTAATGTCAAGGAAATGCCATGCCTGGGGTTTCACTTTTACTATTTAAAAAAATAGTTTGATTATAGACTACCGATTATAGACTAACCTGGCAAGTTTGGGTTTATTAAGATTGCTGTTTTCATCAAAGAGATTTGTAAGATCAAGGAAAAAGATATCACCAGAACAGAAAAAGAAGTGAAGCAAAATATTTAGGTGAGAAAAAAAGAAAGAGAACTTTTGTATGAAAAGAGGTACAAAGTTTTGAAGGTGCTTTTTTGGGGGGAGGGGGTGGAGGGGGAGGGAGTATGTATAGTGGTTAAGTGTGCAGGCTTTCGCTCCAGGACAACTGGGTGTTACTGAACTTCTGACACTGACTTTATTGAGTGACCTGGGATAAGTCACTTTTCTCTAGTTTCCTCCTCTCTATAATGGGAATAACAGTAGCTATCTCCAAGAGTCATAGTAGGATTAAATGTCACATGTAAAACTTAACTTGGTGCCTAGCGCATAACTGTTGTTAGAATTGTTATGAGAAAAAGCTAGAAGCGGAAAATGCAATAAACATGACCTCACGGTTCCTATACAGGTCATCTACTGAGTCTTTTCTAACTATATGTACACTCCAAACTTAAGGAATCAAAATGTGTTTGTTCTCAAATAATACATGTTGAAGGTAATATCTAAACTTAAAATGTGCATTTCAACTTTTCCAAGATGCCAATTGCAAACTGGGGACAAGAATTAATGTAAGCAACCCAAACCACAGAAATATAAAACAGTTAAATTTTGATCCCAAACAAGTAAACTCTTGTTCCAAGTTAAGTATTTTATTAAACTGGAGCAAAGTCTGATTTTGATATATAGAATACTATTTTATTATTTATTTTAAACCTTTCTTACATTTTAAAAAATATACAGGGTTTCAGAACAACCTCAATAGAATGATGACATTTCCACTAAAGGGCCTATGAAGTCAAACCACCAGTGTGCAACATGGTTGGCTTCCGTAGGCACATTCATTAATGCATTTCATAAAACAAACAAATCAAAAATGCTGAGAAGAAAAATACTCAGTAGTAGTTTGATATAAAATTTAAAATATCTATCAGGCAGGAAAATTATGGTAAAAAAAAAAAGTAAGATTTAGATGTTTTACCACTCAGACCTGCTTCACTACTAATTCCCAAATGCCATTTTGCTACATCTAAACCCCTGACAATTTATTACACAATTCCATGTAGCACACTAAAAAATAAGCGAATTTAAACTCTGAATATGAAAACAGATCATTACAAAAGAAAATAGTGAAAGCTGTCACCTGTATTTCATAATTATATTATATTCTCAGCAGCACTAAGAATACAGCTTGGTCTAATATAAATATCTAAATAACAGCTACACAAAAGTATTTTTTCACTAAAATAAGTTTTTGTATATTTTTTCCCTATGTTGGTGACTTAAGCAACATTGATCTATATATTGTACTAAGAAAACATTAGGCACAGATCACATAATGTCATTTACATTTTCTTTGTTGTAAAAAATATACTATGTCCAAACGCATATTACACAAATGATTGGTGGACAGAACAGTAAGTTTTGTAAACCTAACACAAAAAGGTCAATATTTTAGTCTTAAAAATAAAAAAAGACACACCAAGTAGCTTTAAGAGCAATGCCTCACTTCCGGGTGAGTACTCACCATCTGCATTAGAATTATTTGTTGATTGTATTAAAGGAAAACAAAGCTTTACTATATAGCAAAAGGGACACCACTTTGGGAATGTGAAAGAATTTAAAATAAATCAGAAAAAATGTTTCTAAAAGCCATTAAAACGATTTAACATAATATCTCATACTGGTTATCGACTGCTTTGTTGGAAGGAATAAATTATTTAACATTTTGATTGCTCTATGTAGTAGATTCTTTCATTAGCTAAGACACTTCTGAATTAAGGTACCAAAGGATGCAGATAAAGGGAAATACAGCAGGAATACAGAGGAGGGGAGCATCATTTTACCCTGATGAAAGAAAAATACTGTTTCTTTTTGCTCATGGCAGAAAATGTGTGCTGTGGAGATTATAAAAACACAAGCAAAAGGGTTGTGTGGCAGGTACTAACATACAATGCTTACTATAGATCCATGAGAGACCACTTACGGATTTCAGATCAGTGTGTTTAAAAGTACACTTTGATGCCAAAGATTAACTTTGCCACATATATAATATGTAGCAATTTTCTATAGAGGAAAATTGATGCAAGTAATTTCCACAAACACAATGAGAGTAAAGAGACAAGAATCAGAGACAAAGACAGAGGACAGAGTTCAATCAGAGAGAAAGACACCAAGGGGCTTGGCTCGCATCCTGTGGAATATCTGACTTACTTTTGTCATCCTCAGTGCTTAATTTTTCCCACTACTGCACATTGACACTCACATGCTATATTTATCTCATGAGATTACTCTCTATACATCCTTTCCTTTAGTTTTTTCCTCCATGAAAAAAGAGAAAAAAATGAAACCTTTAGTCCCTTCATCTCATATTACTATTCAAGTAAATATTTCTCTAGTGGCAAATTTCCAGATGAATCAAGACTATGAACACAAACCACTATCCATTACACTTGATTTACTGGGCAGTTCTCTTCAAATGGAGCAGGAATTGGCCCGTTTCCTGGGCTTGGGGTCTCTTGTGTCCTGCTCCTTCAGACACATACAAGAGGTGCACATTGTCTCGGAAAGCCTTCGGAGGCCTAGCCGGAAAACACTGTTAGAAAGGCTGTATATTACACAGTTACAAAAACTATTACTTATAGCAAGCCAGGTTGTTAGGAAGGACAGTGTTGGATTGTCTAAGACCCGGGAGCTTTCCAAAAGAAAGTAAATAATATAGGGGAGCCACAGCATGTAAAATACGCTGGTTATCCGAAACAGGACCATGGCATAGCGACGGTCGGGGCTGTGTCCAGTCTCTCCAGAGGCATCCACCTCATTGCTCGGGAACCGGGCCCTCCGGTCATGTATTTCTTTGGTGTGCTGCCGGCAAATTTTGAAAATGTGGAAGTAAGTGAAGCAGACAACAAAGGCAGCAGGAGCATAAAGTAAACAAACAATAAAGCCTGTAAAATAGGCACTGGTGAGCCAAGAGGTGGCACACCATTCAAAAATGTCACCGTGGTAACCAGGTTTCCCCCAGCCAAAGAAAGAAGGCAAGAAAATTAGGCAGGAGTAGATCCAGATTAAAATAATGCAAATTCTCAGCCGACAAGGGGTGACCAGTTGATTGTAGGAGAGAGGCTTGGTGATTGCAAGATAACGATCCACACTTATGCAAGCAAGACATGCCATAGAAACACTTTTGAGAACAGAGATAATATATCCAAAAACCTGGCAAGTCAGTGACTCGTGGATACCTGTGGAGTAGTGGAGAAGTGAGAGAGTAGGAACCAAGCAGCTAACTCCAACGAAAAGATCAGCATATGCCATCGTCTGGATGAAGTAGCTGGTGGTATAATGGTGTAAGAGTGGAGCACAGTGAAAGACAAAGATGACTGTTAAATTCCCAGCAATGATCAGAAATGTCAGCAGGACAATAACAACTGTCTCAAAGACGCAGATGTCCACTGCACTGTAGTGGCCAAATCCTAGTGGGCAGGAGTGACGCTCAGACACATTCACAGGGCCACTGCTCAGGTTTAGGATCCTCCATTCAGTCCACCTGGATTCGTTCATGGCTTGGAATTGAGGGAACCTGCAGCCTGGGCTACAGCAAGCCGGTGCCCTGCCAGCATCTGTTAAACTCTGCACCTGAGAGTCTCAGAATCAGCTTTGGGAGACGGTGGCAGTGCTTCTGTCACAGCTGAGCATCCCAGAAAGGACTCAAGTCTCTTCATCAGCCTCAGTGAGCAGTGACACACCTCAGTTTTAAGGGGAGAGGGAGGAGAATAAGCTACAGCGGAGGTGGGGAAAGGTCACCATTAGCATCCTCTGGTGGTCTCAAACAACTTTTTGCAGACACAAGGCACTTCTAGAGAAAATGGATTTATTACCTTGCACAATAAAAAATTAAAGCTGCAAAAAGAAAAAAAGCAATTGCCAAGAGAAGAAAAGCTTCTGTGGGTTGTTTGTCCTCCTCAGAAAGGCTGTTTCTTAAGGATCAACTAGAAAGAATGAGAAAAGAAAAAGTCTGAAATTGTCTCAGGCTTCCTGTTTCATCTAACATAAGAAGTGGATTCATATTTTAGAATTTAAATAATTAAGATCTCAGATTTGGCTGGAAAGCTAAGAAAAAGTTCATTGTAACAAAGAGTGTTTGGGGGCTCATTTGAGGGTTTGATGCTGGTGGGTCAACTTTATGATCCATTTCTCTCTCATTTCTTTAAGAAGCTAAGAACTGCCACCACTACCCCCTTTCTGGAAAAGGCTAATTCCAAAAGACTCATCTGTATTTGGGCACAAAGGAGTAGAACAGAGGTAACAGACTCCAGATTGCCATATAGCTTTCATGCGAAAAACAAAACAATACATATTTCCAGTAGGAAGATAATAGGTAATGGGTTAACACCTGACAAAATATGACAAACTTTTCATTCTGCATGCATTTTTTAAGTGCTCAGAAAAAAACAAACAGTTTTAGTATATTACAGTTACTGGTGCTACCATCAACAATGTAATTTATACTTCTTCCTTTTCAAAAGAAAAATACATCATTTTGCTATTAATTTCAACATCATTAACTTTCATTGTCTGATATGCCACCTTCCTTAAAATGAAGCATGACCATAAAATATACAGCTCAAAGTTATTGCTCACCTTGCAACCACACCTATGTTTCAAATATATCTGTGAATTTACATGAAATTTAGACAATAATGGAAACTTTCCTATCTACTCTGAGCTTATCTGACTAGAAATGCTGCCATTATTTACTACTTAGGTATTTCTAGTAGACAGCATAATCTATACTTCTCTGCCTTTTCTATTTTCATTAGATAATTAACACAATAAAGAAACTTCAACTAAATCTTCTGAAAGTAGAAATTTACCTTGTTTGCTATATTTGCAGTTATGTAGCAGCCATATGTTTTTTTAAATGTCTCTTCTATTTCTGCATTCTATTTTGAGCAAGTACTCAATTAGCATAGGGGCCATTGGGTAGGTTGTAAAATGATTTTGTTTTAAAATACCTCTAACACATCAAGATGAGTTTAAATCCTAGAGTCTGAAATAATGAAAGGAATAATGCAGGAATGAATCCACCCAACTGGCTTCCAAGGTCGTCCTGATACAAGGTTAACATTGTCAAAAGTCTTTTTTAAAGTATAGGCATTTCGGAGAGTCGCTTGTCAGCCTTTGTTGTCACACCTTTTGAAGAAATGCCATAGGTTAAAAACACAGACTTCCTCAGGAACAATGCAGCGGCACTCTTCTGAAAGTTATTTTCTCGTGCATCACCAAGTCATGCAGGGAAGTCCTTCTTCTTTTAAAACAGCCACAGGATATTCCTCCTTGCACATTCCCAGCTTCACTTGTCACAAAATAGTTCTCTTGTTACAGGAATAAGGCAGTGCTCCTCACATACATTCACTGTTATGAGCTGCTTGATTCAGAAGTCCGACTCACTGTGATGCAGCTTCCAGGATGCTGTCAGGATATTCTTCACAATCGCTCGGCATCACTGCCTCCACCTGAGCTGGAGCCCGGCTCCTCCTCCTCATCCTGAGCTGATGCAGAAGAACTCACCATCAGAAAGGTGACTCGGTCCTCCTGCCCCAATCAACAGCACAGCCAATGGCTACAGCAGCTGAAACTGTCACTAGGTAACAGTTGCCAGGCACATGCAGGCTTATAGACTTACTCGGCAAGCTCCGATCAAGATTGACAAAAGAAGACAATGGGACTGACCGATCCTTATAACATATTAATGGCATGTATGGACTTCTAGAAATAGTCTCCCTGTATCATTTGTAAAGATTATTTCCTCTGGACAGGACAGGAAAAATAAAACAAAACTGGAATACACCTTTAAACCCTGCAGAAAAACTACCACAAGGTACTATGACACTAAAAAGTCAGCAGTAATTTAATGCTCATTGGCAGAAAAAACTTATTAATTATTAAAAATCAGCTAAGTCTTCATGAACTCAAGTGATACAGTTACTATTTTTATTCTCTAAAATATAGTTATATTTTGATTAACAGAAGTTAGAAATCACCTAATCTCTCAAATCCCTGCCACACCCACACTAACTTGCTGAATTTGATGTAGTTAACTGTACAAACAAAGCCTTGGAGCTAACACCTGTATACTAAAATCAATTTGGGAAAATATTTAAGGTCAAATATGACCTCAGAAGAGTAGGTATTAAAAATAAGCAGAATGTTTGCTTAGTCCACTTTTCACCCTAACATGAAAAAGATTCAACGAGTCAAAGAACTTGTCATACAGTACCTGAGTTACCCATACCCATGTTCAAAGAAAGAAAATTTAGCTCATTTATCTGATGAAGGTTAAAAATATTTTCATTTATTTTGAGTTACTATCAACAAACATTTACTATTTTAAGCATAATTCTTATGGGGTCAGCACTTTTCTTAAAAGTTATTTAGAACTAATTTGCCAATATTTCAGAATTAAGTTAGGGAAATTAAGATGAAAATGGAACCTGAAGGGCTGCTCAGTGGTTAGAGCATTGGGCCACAGACTGAAGGATTGCAGGTTCAATTCCCGGGCAAGGGCATGAACCTTGGGGCATGTGCAGGAGACAACCAGTCGATGTGTCTCTCTCGCATCAATGTTTCTCTCTCCTCCTCCTCTTCCCTCCCTTTCACTCTCTCTAAAAATCAATGGGGGAGGAGGGATCCTTGGATAATGATTTAAATAAAAAGATGAAAATGGAAGAGAACTAACATTTGTTGAGTACATTCTATGTGACAATCACTATACTATCTACACTAATAAAAGAGAAACATGGTAATTGGCGTACGACCGCTACCCTTCCCATTGGCTAATCAGCATATCCTTATGCAAATTAACTGTCAGCCAAGATGGCGGCTGGCAGCCATCCACTGAAGCGAGCAGGGAGGCTTGCTTCCTCCAGGAACTGCAGACTCCAACGTTCCCCGCCTCACTTGCTGGCCTCTCAACTGCAACTCTAAGCAACTATTACTATGTTGCAGTCAGCCCCGGACCGCAACATTGTATCCATGTTTTCAGCAGCGAGGCCTCAGAGCTAAAGCTGGCACAGAATAAAAAAAAGAAAAAGAAAACAAGGAGCGGTTGGGAGCTTTTAGTCAACTGCCAGCGGGAAAACAGCCCTCAGCCCCTCAGCCAGCCTGGCCAGGCACCCCAGTGGGACCCTCACCCTGATACAGGACACCCTTCAGGGCAAACCAGCCGGCCCCCACCCGTGCACCAGGCCTCTATCCTATATAGTAAAAGGGTAATATGCCTCCCAGCACCGGGATCAGCGGAGCAGCAAGGCTCCCGGCACCAGGATCAGCGTGACAGGGGGCAGCACCCAAACCTCCTGATCAGCCCTGCTCTGTGCCTGATAGGGGGGAGCTCCCCAATCCCCCGATTGCCCTGTGGCTCTGTGCGTGACAGGGTGAGGTGCCCCAACCCCCCGCCCCCACAGGCCCTGCTCTGTGTGTGACAGGGTAGAGCCATAACCTCTCCATCGGCCCTGCCCTGAGTGTGACAGTGGTGGCGCCCCAACCCCCTGATCGGCCCTGCTCTGTGGGTGATAGAGGGTGGCGCCCCAACCCCTCTCCATGGGCCTTGCTCTGTGTGTGACAGGGTAGAGCCATAACCTCCCCATTGGCCCTGCCCTGAGTGTGACAGGGTGCAGCGCCCCAACCCCCTGATCTGCCCTGCTCTGTGTGTGACAGGGGGCGGTGTCCCAGCTCCCCTATCGGCCCTACTTTGTGAGTGACAGCAGGGAGCTCCTCAACCCCCTGATGGGCCCTGCTCTGTGAGTGACAGGGGGCAGCGCCCCAACCCCCCTGATGGACCCTGCTCTGTTAGTGACAGGGGCAGCGCCCCAACCCCCTGATTGGCCCTGCTCTGTGCGTGACAAGGGGTGGCGCCGCAACCTCCCCATTGACCCTGCCTTGAGTGTAACAGGGGGCAGTGCCCCAACCCCCCAATCAGTCTATCCTGAGCATGACTGAGGGTGGCATTGCAACCTCCCGATCCGCCCTGCTCTGTGCATGACGGGGCGGTGCCCCAACTCCCCAATCGGCCCTGCTCTGAGCCTGACCAGGGGCTGCACCTAGGGATTGGGCCTGCCCTCTGCCACCCGGGAGCAGGCCTAAGCCAGCAGGTCGTTATCTCCCGAGGGGTCCCAGACTGTGAGAGGGCACAGGCCGGGCTGGGGGACCCCCCCCCCCACGCCCCCTGAGTGCACAAATTTTTGTGCACCGGGCCTCTAGTGTGCTTATAAAAACCTAACTTTCTGTGAAGTAGGTACCATCATTATCATTCCCCAAGAGAAGAGAAAGGGATCTAGAGAAGGTATGATAACTTGCCTACTATTACAGACTCATGAACCTAGGATTGAAATGGGTCAAAACTGTCATTATTAACATGGTATTTATGAACCCCATCCTTTTTTTCTCTCCTTTCCACCAATGGCTGCCAGTCAGGAAATGTCTAAGAAGAATTCTTTTGGATTTCAAACAACAATTTTTAAAGAACAGAGGCCCTATTCTTTCCTTTATGTTGATCTGCCTTTTAGGAAGACCTATTATTGCTAAAAATTTTTAAGGGTTTAGGTAAAGAGAATGGAAGTGCATTTTTCATTACCAGAAAAATTTATAAACAAGTTAGAATAACAATCTTAGAATGAGAACCATGTTGAGGTTTGAAAGTAAATATTTAAATTTAACATAAAAAGGCTAATGTAAATAATGCTGCAGTGAACATAGGGGTGCATCCGAAGAAAATAAAAACACTAATTCAAAGAGATATAGGCACCCCTATGTTCACTGCCGCATTATTTACAATAGCCAACATATGGAAGCAACCCAAGTGTCCATGATAGATGAATGAATAATAATATGTGATATATATATATACACTGGGTGGCCAGATTATTATGACCACCTGACATTTGTAGGCAAATTAACTATAATTTCACGCTGAAGTTGCTAGAGGGCCAGACCATTATAAATAGGGAAACAGGTTGTTTACCACAACAGAAGTGATTTTTTTCTGAAGATATGGGTAAACAACACAATTTAACAGCCTTTGAACGTGGGATACACACACACACACACACACACACACACACACACACACACTGAGTGGCCAGATTATTATGACCACCTGACGTCTGTAGGCAAATTAGACGTACACTGCATCATATGGGATATGGAAGCCAAAGGCCTGTTCGAACACCTTTGCTGCCTGCAGTTACCAAGTTAAAACGTCTCCAATTCGCACAGGAACACAAGGATTGGACAGTCGAGCATTGGAAAAAAAGTCATGTGGTCCGATGAATCACGTTTCCAGTTGCATCATGCAGAAGGCAGTGTGAGAATTTGGAAGAAACAGCGTGAAAGCATGCACTGCACATGCATGAGTACAACCCTTCAAGCTGGTGGGGGCAGTGTTATGGTTTGGGGCATGTTTTCCTGGCATGATTTGGGCCCTTTAATTCGTGTGGAACAACGTTTGAATAGCACAACATACCTAAGTATCATTGCTGATCAAGTTCATCCTATCATTTGATGGTGTATCCCAATGGAGATGGCTTCTTCCAACAAGACAATGCACCATGCCACAGTGCTCGTATTGTGCAGAAGTGATTTCAAGAACATGAGGGAGACTTTACCTTGCTTAGGTGGCCCCCACAATCACCAGATCTCAATCCAATTGAGCATTTGTGGGATGAAGTTAAAAGAGCCATCAGGCAGCTGGTTCCACAACCATCAAATCTCGCAGAACTGGACAGTGCTATTCATCAGGCACAGTGTCAGATTCCCCGCATCACCTTTCAACATGTCGTGGAATCAATGCCAAGAAGAATCGCCGCAGTATTGAAGGCAAAAGGTGGCCCAACAAAGTACCGAGGGGTGGTCATAATAATCTGGCCACTCAGTGAATATATAATGGAATACTATTCAGCCATAAAAAATGAAATCTTGCCATTGGTAACAACATGAATAGACTTAGAGGGTATTATGCTAAGTGAAATATGTCAGACAGAGAAAGATAAATATCATATGATTTCAATTATATGTGGAATCTAAAAAACAAAACAAATAAACAAAACAGAAACAGACTCATAGGTATAAGAAACAAACTGTTGGTTACCAAAGGGGATGGGTTGGGGGGCAGGTGAAACTAGGGGAGGGAATTATGAGGTATAAACTTCCAGTTATAAGATAAGTAAGTCATAAAGATGTAATGTACAGCATAGAGAATAGAGTCAATAATATTGTCATAACTTTGTATAATGATAGATGGCAAGTAGTCTTACTGTGGGGATTATTTCTATACACACACACACACACACACACACACACACACACACACTAGAGGCCCGGTGCACGAAATTTGTGCCCGGTGCACGAAATTTGTCCCCTCAGCCCAGCCTGCACCCTCTGCATCCTCTCCAATCCGGGACCCCTCGGGGGATGTCCGACTGCTGGTTTAGGCCCGATCAAAGGGATCGCGCAGTTGGACATCCCTCTCACAATCCTAGACCTCTGGCTCCTAATCGCTCACCTGCCTGCCTGCCTGGTCACCCCAACTGCCTCCCCCGCTGGCCTGATCACCCCTAATTGCCCCCTGACAGCCTGATCACCCCCAACTGCCCCCCCCCCGCTGGCCTAGTTGCCCCTCACTACCCCCCTTGTCAGCCTAATAGCCCCCAACTTCCCTCCCCTGCCAGCCTGGTCGCCCCAAACTGCACCCCTCTGCCAGCTTGGTCACCCCTAACCGCCCCCGCACACCAGTCTGGTTGCCCCCAACTGACCCCCCTGCCAGCCTGGTCGCCTCTCACTGCCCCCCCGCCGGCCTGGTCGCCCCATGCAGCCTGCTTGTTCAGTCATTGGGTCATCCCTCACTAACACCCTTGCCAACCTAGTCGCCCCACGCAGCCTGCTTGTTCAATCGTTTGGTCGTCCCTAACTAACCCCCCTGCCAGCCTGGTCATAGGCTGCCATCTTCTGAGGGTGTGAGGGTTAATTTGCATATTACCTCTTTATTATATAGGAATATATATCATATCACTATGATGTATACCTGAAACTAATAGGATATTATATTTCAATCATATGCCAATTTTTTAAAAGGCTAGAAAAGTCCTATTTTATAGGAAAGCATTTTTGACTTTTTAAAAAATATTTTTATTTATTTCAGAGAGGGGAAAGACAGAAACATCAATGATTGGAGAGAATCACCGATCGGCTGCCTCCTGCATGCCCCCCATTGGGGATCAAGCCCGAAACTCAGGCATGTGCCCTTGACCAGAATCGAACCCAGGACCCTTCAGTCCACAGGCTGACTTTCTATCCACTGAGCCAAACCAGTTAGGGCAGCATTTTGATTTTAGAAATGCCTAAAAGTATTAAAATCATATAAAATTGGATTTAACTAACATTTTACAATAATATTAAAAATTAAAATTACATTAGATAAATATTCATAAATGTAGAAAGATCCCACATTCCATACAAAGAAGAGTCAAATAATGTTTTACTACAAAACCATTGAAAAATAAAAAGCATCTAAACAAATGATTTTTCAAGTATAGATTTTACACATTTTAAAGACAGTTTTGAATTATAATTTTCTAAAATCAGGTACATGGCAAAAAAAATCTCATTTATGGAAATTCAAATAGTAGACCACTAAAGCACATTTATTTCCCAAAAATCACAGGCAGGGATCTGAATGTAAGAATGCTGTAAATAATGCATAACTGTACATGCTTTCAAAGGTATATGAGAAGGGAAGTTCAAGGAGCAGTGCCTTTGACCCACTAAGTTTCCTTTTATCCTTCCACCAACTTCCACCAAAGTTTCAGTAGTTCTAACAAGACAATTTTCTTCTGTTTAGAGACTGACTGTTTCTACTAGTCCCTCACTTTTCTTCCTTCCCACCCTTTTCTCAGATCTGATTATATAGGGACTAATTTACAATGTGAAGCTCTAATAACAAGAGTATTATTATCATATATCTACATAGCTCATTACATTAAGCATTCTTTGTTTTTACATTAGGCATAATTCTCTTCATTTGCAGGGTCATTAGGTGTTTGATTATTGCCACTCTTAATACAGTCATTACCCTTCCTCTCCTTTCAACTGATGGATGCTAGTCAGAAAATCTCTAAGAGGACCTCTGGCTCCTAATCGCTCACCTGCTTGCCTGCCTGGGATTTCTCCAGATTACTTCTAACAGCTAAAACTCTATAACTATATGAGATGATACACCACAGGTATTTGGTTTTTTATTTATACCTTAAAGATGTTTTATATATTCTTTTATGTATCAATATTTTGTTATTAAACATCTAAGCAATTACTCAATAGGCTCTCTACAGTAAAGCAAGAAGGACGTTAGCCATCGATGGTAAATAGGACAGAAGTAGGCAATGACTATCAAGGAGAACTACACAACTAATATAATATATTAAAAAGTAAACAAATATAGAATAAAGTAAAAGGTTTTAAAATATATTTATTAAGTGTACCAATGATGTATACATTCAGATTTTAACTATTTCTTCTACTACTACTCCCATTGGTTAACTTTTCTTCATCATCACTGTCACTACACTAAGCAAGTTAGCATCATCTTGTGTGCGGACTACTCTAGTGGCTTCCTGAATTTTATGTAGCCTCTTTTCAATCCATTATGCACAAAACAGAAAGAATATTCTTTCCAAAATGCAAACCAGATTGTACCACTCTTCTGTTTAAATTACTTCAGTGGTTTGACACTGCCCTTAGAGATAAAGACCTAACAGGCCCTATAAAACCCAGCCTCCATATATCTAGCCAATCTTACTTCTCTCTTCTATATTGTTTAGGATTAGCTAAACTGGCTCTGTTTCCCCCATCACTCCATCCTCCCCCAGTCCCACATATATGTGCTATGTTCCCTGCTGCCTAGGTTGTCTGTACCTGCTGCTTACTATGCCATCACACTTCTCTTAGTTAATTCAGATGTACTCTTTGCTTTCAGTTCAAATACTATCTCCTCAGAGAAATCTTCCATGAATTCCCAGACTACACCAGATTCCACACTTACCATAGTTATAATGATCTCTTTCATCCAGGGGAGTCTTCCTGACTAGATTGCCAGCCCCATGATTGAAGCAACATTTTGTTCCTCATTATATCTCAAGTGTCTACACTACAGAGTTGGGTATAGAATAGGAGTTGAACAAATAAATATTCAATATCATTTTAATATAAATCATATAAAAAAGCTTAAAGAGTCTATAAAATGTCAGAAAAACACTAATAACCAGTTTCTGTGAAATTCAGACTACACATAGTTCCTTGCAATCCCTTGTTGACATAAACTTCACATGAAAGCTATAAAATTTATGACCAAATTGCAGGGGGAGAATGATTAGTCTTCTAATATATTTAAATTAAGGGTAACATTCATCAATACTACTACCTAAACCCGATTCTATATGAATATTTAACTAGTGCTTTGAAAAAATCATATCTAGCAAGAGATGATGATTATTTACTTATTTTTAAAATGAAAAATGCTGCAAAATGCAGTGCCAATGTATTTTAAATGTAGTACTATCAAATGTAGTATTAACAATATCAAGGCGCCCTAGCCAGTTTGGCTCAGTGGATAGAGCCTCAGCCTGCAGATTCAAGGGTCCTGGGTTTGATTCCGGTCAAGGGACATGCCCGGGTTGTGGGTTCGGTCTCCAGTGGGGGCTGTGCAGGAGACAGCCGAGCAATGATTCCATCTCATCATTAATGTTTCTATTTCTCTCTTCCTTTCCCTTCCTCTCTGAAATCAATAAAAATAAATTTTAAAAAAAAAACAATATCAAGGCAAGGTGGTTTCAGTGCTAAAAAAAATAAAGACTCTGAAGCAGCACATATTACAATCCACTGATTTAGTGACCTCTCAAAGACAAAAAAAACAAGTTTATATTGTTAATTTCATTTTACTGTAATGTAAGTTATTGACAATTAAAAAATATTTAACAAAGGTTAAGTTAATCACACTACAAAAGAAAACTTCCTCAACCTGGAAAACCATGAGAAACAGTCCATGGGAAAACCTGCAGCTAACATGATATTGAAAGGTGAAAGACTAAATGCTTTCTCCTCTAGATGGGAAACCAGGCAAAAGTGTCTGCTCTCACCACCTCTGTCCACACTGTATCAGAGGTCCCAGACAGTGTAACAGGCAAGAAAAAAGAAATAGGTAAGCCATACAAGAAAAGGAAGGCGTAATTGTATATATAAGAAATACTTTTAAACTACCCAAAACCCATTAGAAATAATAACTTTGTCAAAATACAAGGTCAATAATACAAAAATCAATACATTTGTAACACACAATTGTAAATAAAATTTTAAAACAATAAACCATTTACAATAGCCTAAAAAAACAGGAAAATATGGATAAATTTAACAAAAGATGTATAAGACCTCTACCTTGCACACTACAAAATGTCATTGAGAAAAATTAAAATAAGTAGCAATATATAGCCTCTTATGGATTAGAAGACTCAATATTGTTAATAATGCCAGTTTTTCTCAAATTGATCTATAGATTTATTTGCTGATTTATTTGCTATTCCAATTAAAATACAAGCAGATATTTTATAGCACTAACAAGTTCTTTCTAAAATTTATATATAAATACAAAGAACCTAGGATAGCTAAAACAATATGGGGAAAGAATAAAAAAGTTGGAAGACTGGCAAACTGATTTCAAAACTTACTCTAAAGCCAAGGTAATGAAGGCTGGCATAAGGATAAACAGATCACAGAAGAGAATAGAGTCCAAAAATAAACCCATACTTACTTACCAACCAAATTTCAACAAAATCTAAAACAAGTCAGAGGAAAAGAAAATCTTTTCAGTAAATTGCAGTAGAAAAACTGGATATCTGGAGGAAAATGAACTTAGACCTTTCCCTCATACCATACACAAAAAAACATTGGAGATGATCATAGATCTATATATAAAAATTAAAACTATAAATATATAGCTTCTGGGAAAACATTCTAGAAGGAGAATACCTGCATAATATGAGAGTAAACAAAGATATCTTAGAATACTAAAAACAATAACTATAAAAAAATTTAATAACTTACACTTAACATCAAAATTCTGATTTTCTAATGATATTAAGAAAATCAATAAGCAAGTCAAAAGACTGGGAGAAAATGTTAGCAAAACACATATCTAACAAAGGACTTGTGGTCCAAGTTATACAATTTACTCTTATAATTTGTTAATAGAATACAAATAACCCAATTTAAAAACGAGAAAAACTGGCATAGACATTTCACAAAGTAAGGTATACATATGACTATTAAGAATATAAAAAAAGTGATTGAGTATCAACAGGCATCAAGAAAAAGCAAACTACAATCACAATAAGATACCATTATACACCCACCAGAATGGCTAATATTAAAACATTGACAAATACTAAATGTTGGTAAGGATGCAGAATAAGTGAAAGTCATCATGTAAAATGGCCCAACTTTAAAGCAGTTTGGGAGTTTCTGATAACATTAAACAAATCTGCCCTAACCCATCAAATCTACCCACTAGAAACAAAAACATATATCCATTAAAAAAAACTTGTATAAAAATGTACACAGCAACTTTATTTTTAATAGCCAAAAACTGAAAACAACCATCCATCCATCAATAAGGGAATGGATAAACAAACTGAGATATGCACATACAATGAAGTTCTCGGACAGGAAAACTAGTTCTGTTTTTTCTTTTTAATTTGAATTCTCTATTGTTTAAAGTATTACCTAAGTCTCTTTTTACCCCCATTGACCACTCCCCGGCCACCCCCACTCCCCAGCACATGCCCTCACCCCACCCCACCCCACCCAGGTCTGTGTCCATTGATTATGCTTAGATGCATGCATACAAGTCCTTTGGTTGATCTTTTACCCCCTCACCACCCGCCACCCCTGCCTTCCCTCATAGGTTGGACAGTCTGTTTGATGCTTCTATGACTCTGGTTCTATTTTTTTTTTTCCATCAGTTTATATTGTTCATTATATTCCACAAAAGAGTGAGATCATGTGATATTTATCTTTCTCCAACTGGCTTATTTTGCTTAGCATAATGCTTTCCAGTTCCATCCATGCTGTTGCAAATGGTAAGAATTCCTTCTTTTTTACAGCAAAATAGTATTCCATTGTGTAGATGTACCAGTTTTCTAATCCAATCATCTGTTGATGGGCACTTGGGCTGTTTCCAAATCTTAGCTATTATAAATTGTGCTGCTATGAACATAGGGGTGCATATATCCTTTCTGATTGGTGTTTCTGTTTTCTTGGGATATATTCCTGGAAGTGGGATTACTGAGTCAAACGGGAGTTCCATTTTTAGTTTTTTGAGGAAACGCCATACTGTTCTCCACAGTGGCTGCACCAGTCTGCATTCCCACCAGCAGTGCAGGAGGGTTCCTTTTCCTCCACATCCTCTCCAGCACTTGTTGTTTGTTGATTTATTGATGCTAGCCATTCTGACAGGTGTGAGATGGTACCTCATTGTTGTTTTGATTTGCATTTCTCTGATGATTAGAGACTTTGAGCATGTTTTCATATGTCTCTTGGCCTTCTGTATGTATTCTTTTGAAAAGTGTCTATTTAGGTCCTTTGCCCATTTTTTTTATTGGATTGTTTATCTTCCTTTCGTTAAGTTGTATGAGCTTCCTGTAAATGTTGGAGATTAAACCCTTATCAGAGATAACATTGGCAAATACGTTCTCCCATACAGTGGGCTTTGTTGTTGTTTTGTTGATGGTTTCTTTTGCTGTGCAGAAGCTTTTTATTTTGATGTAGTCCCATTTGTTTGTTTTCTCCTTTGTTTTCATTGCGCTAAGGCAGTGATGGCGAACCTTTTGAGCTCGGCGTGTCAGCATTTTGAAAAACCCTAACTTAACTCTGGTGCCATGTCACATAGAGAAATTTTTTTATATTTGCAACCATAGTAAAACCAAGATTTATATTTTTTATTTTATTTTTTTAATATATTTTTAATTAAGATATTACATATGTGTCCTTATCCCCACGTTACCCCCTACCCCCTCCCCCTCATGCCCCCACCCTCCCTCCCCTGTTGTCCGTGTCCATTGGTTAGACCTATATGCTTGCATGTAAGTCCTTTGGTTGATCTTTCCCCCTTACCCCCACCCTCCCCTACCTTCACTCCAAGGCCCTACAGTCCAATCAATGCCTCTCTGTCTCTGGATCAGTCCTTGTTCATCAGTTTATGTTGTTCATTATATTCCACAAATGAGTGAGATCATGTGGTATTTATCCTTCTCTGACTGGCTTATTTCACTTAGCATAATGCTCTCTAGTTCCATCCATGCTGTGGCAAATGGTAAGAGCTCCTTTTTCTTCTTCCTCTTCTTACAGAATACCTTTCAGCATTTCATATAATGCTGGCTTGGTGGTGATGAACTCCTTTAGCTTTTGGTTATCTGTGAAGCTCTTTATCTGACCTTCAATTCTGAATGATAGCTTTGCTAGATAAAGTAATCTTGGTTGTAGGTTCTTGCTATTCATCACTTTGAATATTTCTTGCCACTCTCTTCTGGCCTGCATGGTTTCTGTTAGGAAATCAGCTGACAGTCGTATTGGTACTCCCTTGTAAGTAACTGACTTTTTTTCTCTTGCTGCTTTTAAGATTCTCTCTTTGTCTTTTGCCCTTGGCATTTTAATTATGATGTGTCTTGGTGTGGTCCTCTTTGGATTCCTTTTGTTTGGGGTTCTCTGCACTTCCAGGACTTGTAAGTCTATTTCTTTCACCAGGTAGGGGAAGTTTTCTGTCATTATTTCTTCAAATAGGTTTTCAATATCTTGCTCTCTCTCTTCTTCTGGCACCCCTATAATTCTGATGTTGGTATGCTTGAAGTTGTCCCAGTGGCTCCTTATACTATCTTCATATTTTTGGATTCTTTTTGCTTTTTGCTTTTTCGGTTGGGTATTTTTTGTTTCTTCGTATTTCAAATCTTTGACTCGATTCTTGGGATCCTCTTGTCTGCTGTTGGATCTCTGTATATTATTCTTTATTTCAGTCAGTGTATGCTTAATTTCTAGTTGGTCTTTTTTCATGTGCTCCAGGGTCTCACTAAATTTATCGGCGGTTTCCAGAAAATTCTTGAAAAACCTTATAAACGTGGTTTTGAACTCTATATCCAGTCGTTTTCTTTCCTCCATTTCTGTCATTTGTGACCTGTTTCTTTGTCTCCGCATTTTTTATGCTTCCTGTGTTGGTAGAGTGGTTTTGTGTGCTAGGTGTCCTATAGGGCCCAGTGGCTCAGCCTCCCCAGTTATCTGAGGTGGACACTCTTGGTGCATCCCCTTGTGGGCTTTGTGCACAGTCTTGTTGTAGTTATGCCTTGATTGTTGTAGGTATCACTGGGAGGAATTGACCTCCAGGCCAATTGGCAGTGAGAATCAGCTATGTCTGCAGTGGGAGAACTTCTGTGCTGAAGACACCCTTCTGGGGCAAGACTTGCTTCAGTGGGGCTTTGGTGCTCACTGAGTCTGCCCCCTGAGTGTGTCCCTTATGGATCTGAGGAGTTGTAATCTGGATGGTCCCACTCTGACCACTGGGTACACTGGCTCTTGGTTCTAAGGAGGTGCCAATTTAGCCTCTGCCTAAGGTTACCCAGCAGGAGATACGAAGAGATCTGCAGATTTCCCTTCCTTTTTTGGGGTTTGGAGGTGCCCAGATGAGGCCCAGCTGTGAAGCAATGCAAGCTGCTGTGGGGCCTTGGGCCTTCTCTTGGAAGTTCTGGGTCTGTCTGGCCCAGCTGCAATTTGTTGGTAATTTTCAGGTTGCAAAAGGCCAGGGCATTCATATGCAAAAGCCTCTGCCACAGCCTGGGTGGGGCGGGATCTAGGAATCAACAGGGTGGAGCAAGCAGCTATGGTTGATCCTCAGCCCTGCCCTAAGGGGCCGCGCGTCTCAGTGTCCCGGTAATCGCTGCAAGCACCTCTGAGGGAAAGCCACCCTCAAGTTCCGAGTTCTGCCTGCTGCCAGACAGTCCAGTTTCTCCCCATATGAGCCCTGGGTCCCCAGAGACTTCCCGGAACCGGAGTTCAGAGCAGTCGGGAGCTTGTGACTCCCTCCCGATTCAAAAAGACAGCTGCATCCTCAGGTACCAGCCCCTTTCCACGCGTGTGCTCGAGCCTTCGTACCTCTACACTTTACTTCCGCAGCTCCTCTGAGTCTCAGTGTGCTTTTCTCTTTTCTTCTAGCTGTAGAATTTCCACTCAGCCAGCCTTCCTGTGGTTCTGGATGATGTCCATTCTGTCTTTTCGTTGTATTTTTGAAGTTGTTGTGGGAGGCAGCAATTTCCGATGTTTACCTATACCGCCATCTTGGTTTCTCCACAAAGATTTATATTTTTGATATTTATCTTATATATTTAAATGCCATTTAACAAAGAAAAATCAACCAAAAAAATGAGTTCGCGTGTCACCTCTGACATGCGTGTCACAGGTTCGCCATCACTGCCCTAAGGGCTGTATCGGTGAAGATATTGCTTCAGCTTATGTCTGAGATTTTGCTGCCCGAGGATTCCTCTAAGATTTTTATGGTTTCCCATCTTATGTTAAAGTCCTTTATCCATTTTGAGTTTACTTTTGTGTATGGTGTAAGTTGATGGTCTAGTTTCATTTTTTCGCATGTATCTCTCCAATTTTCCCAACACCATTTATTGAAAACTGTCTTGACTCCATTGTATGCTCTTGCCTCCTTTGTCAAATATTAATTGAGCATAATGGCTTGGGTTGATCTCTGGGTTCTCTGTTCTGTTCCATTGATCTATATGTGTGCTCTTGTGCCAGTACCACCCAGTTTTGAGAACAGTGGCTTTGTAGTATAGCCTGATATCTGATATTGTGATCCTTCCAACTTTGTTCTTCTTTCTCAAGATTGCTGCAGCTATTTGGGGTCCAGTCCTGAGAGCGGAAGTTCATAGCATTACAGGCCTACCTCAAAAAACAAGAAAAACTGGTAATAAATTATCTAACTTTATAACTTAAAGAATTAGAAAGAGAGCAACAAGAAAAGCCCAGAGTGGGTAGAAGGAAGGAGATAATAAAGATCAGAGCAGAAATAAATGACATAGAGACTAAAAAAAAATACAAAAGATCAATGAAACCAAGAGCTGGTTCTTTGAAATGATAAACAAGATTGATGAACCTCTAGCCAGGCTTACCAAGAAGCAAAGAGAGAGGACCCAAATAAACAAAATCAGAAATGAAAAAGGCAAAATAACAACAGACCCCACAGAAATCCAAAAGACTATAAAAAAAATTATGAGCAACTCTACTCCAACAAACTAAACAACCTAGAGGAAATGGACATATTCCTAGAAAAATACGACCTTCCAAAACTCAATCAAGAAGAATCAAGAAATCTCAAGCTGATAACTAAGGAGGATATTGAAACAGTCATCAAAAAGCTTCCAGCAAACAAAAGCCCAGGGCCAGATGGCTTCACAGGAGAATTTTACCAAACATTCAAAGAAGAACTAAAATCTATCCTTCTCAGACTATTCCAAAAAATTCAAGAGGAAGGCAAACTAGTTTTTGACGAAAGAAATCAGAACATAGTTGCCTCAGGGTGAGTGTGTGTGTGTGTGTGTATGTGTGTGTGTGTGTGTATGTTGACTGGCAAGAGGTATAAGGAAACTTTCAGGGAAGATGAAAACATTTTGTATTTCAATTGCTGTGTGCTACATTCATGCATACATGTCAAAACTCATCTAAATGTAACATTTAACATCTGTGTATTTTAGCTACATGTAAGTTATTGCTAAAGAGAATGATAAAACTATTATTGCACTTGCATATTTCAAGTGCTCCATTTTTGTGTAAAATCACTAAATTAGAGTCTTAAATTACCTGAGTGAATTTTAAGGCACTGCCAGGAAATCATATATAGGTGTTGGCAAAAGTGAGTTTATAGTTGTGAGTATGTGAATCAGAGTTTATTCTTATACTAGAGGCCCAGTGTATGAAATTCATGCACTGGGGGGGGGGGGGGGGGGATTACCAAACCTTAGTCCATGAAAACCTCAGTTACACAGATCTTGTGAGTCCCAAATAATTGAGAATTTCTCTTTTTACATTTTAAAAATTTAGTTTTGCTCTATCAAATTTTACATTTAAATCTTTGTAAGAAGTATCATCTACTCCTCTGCCCTCTTAAACTAATAATTCTGAATATACTTTAATGTTAACTTGGCAGGCTGGGATCATTACTGTTAGCATCAATTAGAACACTATCAGATGATATACTCATGCCTCTGTAGCTGCTGGATTCAGTATACATGTATAGCAGGAAGATACCAGTATATGTATGGAGAGAGACCTGTTTAATTTCCACAACTAACTGGGCATCTAGAAAAGAATATATGGCTTCCTATATTTTCTGACTCTATTTACATAGCAAATATGCAGTACCCCTCCTTCCTCTTCTTATTTGCTATCTTTAATTTTCTGGAGGATTAAATATCAGAACTACACTTATGAGGATTTTGTCTCAAAAAGGAAATAGTAAAACTGCTCTGTTTACTAAAGTGCCCTAGCCCAGGCTTGAGCTGTCAGATATTTCCAGATCAGAGAGGTGGTGACTATTTCAGCATGGCAATAGATATGATAAGTACACTTAAAGACACACAGGAAAAAGGAAATTCCAAGTTTTTTGTATCTTCTATGGAAGAGCTATTCATTAGTCATGTTCTCTTACTCTAAGAAATAACAAATCTAGAAATTAAACTGTTGAAGGTTTTTATATCAATGAAATCCCATCAAATATTATCTCACAGAAAGAGTTCAATACAGCCACTATCTTTAACTTTCACATAGAGGAAAAACAGAGAGGAAAAAGTTTAACTTTACAACATCTCTGCAAAAGTCTGTTAAAAATATGAAAACATAATAGCACAATTACATTTTAAATAATGGTTCACATTATAGGAAATAAATGTTTATTCAAATTCACTTTTAATTGAAAGAGGTTTTTCCTTTTAAAAAATTGCTATTTTTTTAAGGTATCTTATTGTTATGGCAACGGAAGTACTAAAAATAATAAAGAAATATCAAAGTTGTTATAGCAACTGGAATTTTAAAAAGCCATGAAGTGTAAAGTAATCAAACCTTTACTTGGCTTGAAATGCAACATCTATGACTCAGTTCTCAAAATGAAACTTGAAATACTCATGCTCTTGTCTTTACCAGTTGTCTCTAGAATCCAAATTTAAAAACAAAACAACAAAAACTTCAGGAGAACAGTTCAACTATTTTTTATATTCCTTGTATCCCTCCATCATTTTATACATAGTCAATAATGGGGCTTTGATAACCACACAAGATACTGAACTCCATGAGTAGCAGGACATGTTCATTACTCAACAAATGCACACTTAATTGAACTCAACTATTCAGAGTTTGTACAAAATCTGGATTTTTCTGGTCTTCTAACTTGCTCCTTACCTCTAATTTCACTGCTCTAATCGAAATAAAATACACTGAAGATGGAAAAGATCTCGCTGTCAATGTGCTTTGACCAAATTCCTCCAATTAGAGTTAATATTTTTTGCTGAAGGATTATTACAAGCTAGGTGTTCAGAGATGTTCTAAAACCTCTTCTCATAGAGGTCACCGTCTAGTAGAGAATGAACTCAAGTAGGTCAGCATCACTGGAATATAAAGTGCAACGTGGGATATTATGAGACCAGCAAGAGAGAATTCACAAAGGTCCTATAAGCAGTGGTAATATTTTTAAAGACTTTAAACCAGAGAAAAACATAAATTGATTATTTTCCCAGAGGTGGCCAGATTAAACAATTAAAATTTTAGACTTATGTGCTTTACATTAGAAAATCAAGGTAAGTCTTTACTTTCATACTTTCATTTGTTCCTTTCTAATATCTAATGACCAAGATTCGAGTAGCAAATGGTGTGAACATAGCACATTTCTCTAGTATTTATGAACTGAAGAGAATTAACTGGGAATAGACAGACCCCTATGTATATCTCTCCATACCCTTCTGCTTTATTTGTACTTTATCCATCTCCTTTTTCAGTATTTTTCCCAAAAAAACACTGGCTGTTTTTAAGCTAGCAGTGGTTTATTTCTGTGAGCTAGTCAAGACAACTTGAGAAGCTCAGACTGGACACGGTGGGGGGCGGGGGGAGGGAAGGAGGGGAGAGCCAGAATGTATTTCCCTTAGACCCTGAATGGGAGAGCTGCAGTTCTGGTTAGTGAAGCCTGTTGTTATAAAGTCTGACAACTCTGCAGAAAGAGAATGCTTTCAAAACTCCAATCTCTTCCCTTACCTACATTACCTGAGGAAGCCTAGTGATGACTACTACTATTTTGATCCTGAGCCCAATACAATTCTATTGTCTTTTATTATAATAAATAACTTTTATTGTCCTTTATTTGAATAATTTGCAAAACCTTGCTTTATTCTTAATTAATGCTTATTAGCATCATCCAACAAAAACTTATTTTTGTTAATTTTTACAAAAAACAACACAAGCACTCAAAAATAGCAGTGTATCTACAAATAAAGTAAATTATTCAATAATTAATCATTTTAATAATGTAGTAGTTTCTATCCCTGTAGTGCCTGTATGATTGATTTTATAATAGTTGTTGGATTTCTATTTGTTCACACCACATATAGTGTCTAAGTATATGTATATATATTATTTGATATATTTCTCAAAATGAAGTCCAAGGAATCTTTGTGAATATATTGTTAGTGGTCCATTATGGGTACTCTATAGTACTTTGTAATTTTCTATTTTTATATCCACAACAATCTCAAAGCTTTACTAGAAGTATACTCGGATTATCTAACTGCTAGCTCATAACTAAGTATTGTTCTGCAATGTTGGTACCAACATTCATTGAAGCATTCACCATTGTGTTGGAGCAAAGCAGTTCTTAATTTGTTGCAGGCTAAGAAAATAGAACATAAAGGCACTTAATATGTAAATGATGTACCAGGTGAAGGTCACATGACCTAACACTACACCATACAAATAAGTTTTTCCAGTGGGTTGGAAAAGTGTGCTGGAAAAATCTGAGTCATCTGAAGGCACATGACCCCATAAGCATAACAAGCTCAAAAAAATCTATATTGTAGCTGTCAGGATCACATTCACACTGTTTAGCAGCAATTTAATTTCAGGAAAATAACTTCATCTGTAACATTAAATTAATGTGGTAAATGTCCATATGTATTGATCTTATTTCTATTAGATTTCTTATGGTAACAAGAGCTAAAAGTATAAAGAGTTTATATTTGACTTTATATTGTCACTTATTTAGGTAACATTGAAATCATTTTTATAGTCAACACTGGTGGAAGGGGATTGTTGATGATTTTTTAGCCCCATGAAATGGTACGGTATATTATTCAAAGTTCAAAACGCTGACACTTACCATAATTGAGATTCAAAGATGTCTTTTAATAATGATGACTAAGAACTATGGCAATACAAGTGAAAGGGAGACAAAGCTAAAGAAAACTATTTAACTAGGTTAATAAGAAACTAACAATATTTGAATCTACAATGCCCATAGTCTTATAGAAAATATTCAATTACAAGTCATCTGAACAGATGGAAAAAGAGTTATCAAATGATATAATTATCATAAGAGTCTCATTTACACATACATTTGGTTTTAATGAAAGTACTAGAGAAAGTCTTGATTATTACCCCCTCCTCCACAAACTTCCACCATCTCCCATTTCCACCCCAAACACTGCATTGCCTGCTCCTAGACCTAGACACTCTTCTCATTTACCTTTCTATCTCTCCTGGAGCCTAACATGCAATGCTTCAATCATACATGCTCAGTTCATGTTTGTTGAAAGGATAATATTATTGTTGACCCAACGCTTTTGCCCAAAGATCTCTAATACTTTATAAACAGACATTACTGACTTTGCAGCATCATACTACAAATATGATGGAAGAGGACATGTCAACAGAAAAGAACGAAAAGAAAATCCTCTAACCCTCAGACCAGGGATGTATTAACCACAAGATCATTAAACATCTGTTGCAGGGGCCTAAAATAATTTGCTTAGCAATTTAATTCACTAACCAACAGAGGTTTGAGTATATTAACCATCTTCTTCACTAATTTATGAGGTCCTCTGAAAATGTCTCTCATTACTGTTATCCTCAGTGGCAAGCACAGTGCCTGGCAAATAACAGAAGGCCATAATATTTGCTAAATAAATCAAGTTGACTGATTTGTGTTCCTCCCCTGCTGAATGTCAACACAAAAGATTATTTTATAAAGCTGGAATCTAATCTGGAATAAACAGCAGGTTTTCTCTTAAAACATCAGAAATTGGAGTGGCTTAAACTCACTCAGAATAGAAAGATTTTAAAAGAAAGCTAAAAATATTATACTTTCTCATCATCTTTGGGTCATGTTACGGGGGGATGAGGAAAATGAGAAATCAAGCGACTGACCTACATCTGCCAGGGCAACTTTGTTTCTCACCAGGCAGTTTCAAAGCTAAGTGGCTAAAGTGATTAGGGAGCATAGGGAACAACTCAGAACATGGAACCTTTGACAGAAATCACTTTTAAGAGACAGAAATTGAGAAAGGAAAGAATAAGCCAATTATGCTGTTTTCAAGATATGCCTAAAAGAGGGATAAAATGTTGCTAAACTGGCAAAAGCCAAATAAGAAAATGTCTCTATTAAGAATGATTAGGGATCAAAGAAGAAAATGTGATTAAAAACTGAATTAGAAGAGTGAAGTAGGGATCAGCAATCATTTGGTACTTTTTGGCTCATTAAACAGCACCATGTGACAATGTTTACAAACTCCTGAGCTGGGGGCTATGACTTTGAATGTTCACATACACATACACACATATATATACACATATCCAGAGACTAAGTGTTCCTGTTACCCTAACATTGGCATCTCCACAATAGCAGCTCCAACCAGCAATGTTCTAGATGTTTTCAGTGATGACCATAACACAGGCCAAAGCTTGAAAAGTATAGGTCTGCAACATGGACTCATTACAAATGTTACCTTCCTCTGCTTTTCCCATTCACTCTCTTACCCATCCCAACTTTCAGGTGCTGAAATAACCTGTTATGTAAGCAGTATAAAAACAAAAAGATAATTTACAGAAATACAATTATTTTAAAAATTGAAGCTTTTTGGAAAAAAGATAATTTTGTTCAAAGATAAGTATTCTTTGGGTTCAAAGCAGATTCTTGTAGGACTTAAATGTGCCAAGAGGATGCCAGAATTAATTGGGTATTTAAAAATCAGAACACTAACACCAAGTAATCCATAATCAGCATTTATGCTAGGAAAAAAGTCTCACAAAATTTTATTCAATATCCAATATTATGAAGTTACTTATAGGATACCAATGAAATAAATCAACTTCAGATTCTTTTGTTTCTTTTATAATATATGAAGTATTACCAGAGTTATGCCTTTTGAATAATATCAAACCTTGGAGTGTTAATATTCCAGTCTTTCAGCAGTCATCATAGAAAGAAGGCATGCATTAAGATGTATTTGTGATAGAAAAGTTTTAGATAAAAAAAGTTTCCGAAAATTTGAGAAAACATTTATCCAACATCCCTAGTATGTCTTTTACTTGTAAATCTGATAATCATAGCCTTTTAAATACTTACATATATAAATATTATCTGGGGTCCAAAAGAGCTGCAGAAATGTGAGGAATTTTCCTTATAGTAATGGGTTAGAATGACATTTTCCCTAATAACTCCTTTTATAAAATGTACCGCCCAAGCTGAATGTCATTATGGGACTATTTATAATTTAGAGCTTTCTGTCAAGATGATTTTATGCCCTGACATGGCACTGAGTAGGCTGGAAACAGCTGTATGCCCCAAAGGGAAATGAAATTCTTGGTGTTGTTCATGAGTGAAGGTATTAAATATGAAGTATTTCTTATAGAATTTCATGAGAATAATGGTTAATTGATTGTAACACAGTAAAACCATGCCACTCAAACAATAACAGTTACAATAATAAACGCTATTCCACCAATAAAGTTCCTTCCTTATAAGTACACTAGAGGCTCGATGCACAAAATTTGTGCAAGGGGCTCAGCCCTCACAGCCCCGGCTTCCTAGCGGCCCCACAGCCCTGCCCACTGGTCATTCCGGAATGTTGCTGTGGAAGGTTGTTCCAGAAGGTTATTCTGCTGTCTGGTCTAATTTGCACATTAACTCTTTATTATATAGGATGAAACAATTATAAATATAACTCTAACCCTTTGAGTTTCCTAATAAAGTAGATGTATAGCACTATTACAATTAAAGTTTTTGTCTGTGCACAAAATGGATGTTTAAAACATTTTGGAAAATTTCAGACAATGTACCCAATGTCCCTGGAATGTCTTGATATTTGTAAACTTTAACTTTGCATAAGGTGGATTTAACCAACATAAACAGAATCAAGAGAAAACTAGGCAACATGAGGATGTACTGCATTTCTCAAAAACACTCGTTTAAATCCCACCATTAATAAAAGACAATGGGCAGGATAATCAGACTAGCGTGTTTTTGCTTTGTTTTATTTTCTTCTGTTTTACTTATTCAGTTTTTTTTAATCCATTAGAATTAAAAATATTAGGTTATGTCTAATTTCTTCCTTATACTTGAAGGGATTTTCATAAGAATCCAAGTTTGTGAAGAATTCTGAATACAACTATTGCAAATACTCTTCATGTCTCAGGCAAATACTACTGGAAACCAGTAAAGAAAGTCTAGTTAACTTATTCACTAGATGACAGGGAGAAAGTCATTTGACTTCTTCCAATCCCAAATGCCTAACATGCCTCATTTATTAGACGAGGTGCTTACCACATGAAGTGTGCAATAGCAACTCTAGATGCTTTTTTTGAAATTCTTGAGAGCCCTGAAATTTTTATGTTCACAAGGACACCTATTAACAATATTATAAATTTGAGCTGGGACACAAAGTTGTAGATATAGGAGTTACAAAAAACTACTAATAAAGAATAACATACTACAGTGTCTGTTGGTTAGACAGGTCAAATTCTATCTATAGCAAATGCCATAACAATTTCCAATGTAAAAAAATCAGCATGACAAAAAGATTCCCAATGCTGTGGCTGATGACCTACAGATCTCAAATAACCCTCAGTTTATAACACTCTTCCTTACCAAGTGAAACAGGAGGAAAAAATAGTAGAAAGTTCTCTAGTATTTGCTTCCCCTTAGCAACAAAGACAATTTAACCGTTCTGTTCCAAATGCTAAATGATAATTCTATTGTTGGTTTATTTTAATTTCACAAAAACCTGCATTCCAATTGTAGGCTACATTTTTTAAATAATAATAATGCCATTAAAATGATCTTGAATTTCCTAGCCTCCAGAACTGAGAGAAGTAAATGTCTGATGTTTAAATGCCACCCAAATTATGTTATTTGTTATAGTAGCCCAAATGAACTAAGACAGCTATAAAACATAAATGACCATTCTTATAATGAATTTTATTTTCTCTTCTTAAAACTTTTTTTTTAAGTTGCTAACCACCCATAGGCAAGACAGAGTTTATAGTTTGAGCAAAATCAAGTTAACCACGTGCTAAAACAAAAAATCAACACTCTCATAACATTCATAATTTCCAAGAAATAATTCCAAAATTATTTGACAAAAAAGTACAGGAATCTGTAATCCATTTGCAAAGGAAAAAACTATCAACAGAAGTCAACCTTAAGATGATCTAAATGTTGAAGTTATCAGACAAGAATATTTAAGCAGCTATTATAACTATGCTCATTAATGCAAAGAAAATTAAACTTGCAGTAAATAAAAGGAGAAAAAATTTCAGGAGAGAAACTGGCAATATAAAATAGATACAAATTAAAACTGTAGAATACAAACATACAATAAAAATTTACTGGAGCCCTGGCCGGCTTGGCTCAGTGGATAGAGTGTCAGCCTGCAGACTGGAGGGTCCCGGGTTCGATTCCGGCCAAGGGCACATGCCTGGGTTGTGGGCTCGTTCCCCAGTGGGGGGTGTGCAGGAGGCAGCCGATCAATGATTCTTTCTCATTATTGATGTTTCTATCTCTCTCTCCTTCTCCCTTCCTCTCTAAAGTCAATAAAAAAATATGTTTAAAAAAAAATTTACTGGATGGCCATGGCTGGGTGGCTCAGTTAGTTGAAGTGTCATCCTGTACACCAAAAGTTTGCATGTTCTATCCCTAGTCAGGGTGTGTATGGGAGGCAGCAAATCGATGTTCTCTCTCTCTTTCTCTTTCTCTCTCTCTCTCTCTCTCTGTTTCACACTCATCTTCTCTCTAAAATAATCCTCAGGGGAAGATTTTATAAAATTTTACTATATGGACTTATAATAGAGACTGAAAAAGAAAAAGCAGCTCTAGCCGGTATGGCTCGGTGGATAGAGCGTCAGCCTGCGGACCAAATGGTCTGGGGTTCAATTCTGGTCAAGGTCACACACCTTGGTTGCAGGCTCCTTCCTGGCCCAGGCTCTGGTCAGGGCTCGTGCAGGAGGGAATAATGATTCAAATGATACAGGACCAGCTAGCTGTGTAATTTGTGGGTGTCAGTGACAAATGAAAATATAGACCCATTATTCAAAACTAGCAAGAGTTTCAAGGCAGTAACAGCAGAAAATTTAACCAAGCAGAGAACCCTTCTAAGTGTGGGGCCTTATGCAACTGTACAGATCACATGTCCATGAACTCAACTCTGGAGTGATCATTTATTTTCATCAGGAATTATGGATACCAAGGCAATGGACCATCATCTTCAAAATGCTGAAAAAAAGAAAACTGTCAACATAATTGTGTATATCCAGAGAAAATAACCTTCAAAAATAAAGGTACAAAAAAGACATTTTCAGAGAAAAGAAAATTATGTTGTTACCAACAGCCCTGTATCGAAGTAATGCTAAAGGAATTGTTTCAGGTGCAAGGGAAATGAAAGCAGAGAAAAATTTGGAACTTTAGGAAAGAATGAAGACCAGTGAAAATAGTTATAAATACCTAGATTTGATTCTTTGTCCTAAATGCATCACCAGGAGGATTTTAACCAATTCAAAAGAATATATGCACTCCAATACTCATAGCAGTGTTATTTACAATAGCCAAGATCTGGAAAAAGCCCAAGTGCCCATCAGTAGATGAATAGGTTAAAAAAAAGCTGTGGTATATTTACACAATGGAGTACTGTGCAGCTATAAAAAGAAGGAAATCTTATCTTTTGCAACAGCATGGATAGACCTGTAGAGTATTATGCTAAGTGAAATAAGCCAGTCAGAGAAAGACAAATATCATATTCCTATTTACATGTGGAATCTAATGAACAAAATAAACTGATGAACAAAAGAGAAACAGGCATGGATACATGGAACAGACTGACAGCTGTCAGAAGAAAAGTGGGTTGGGAGAAGTGGATGAAAGAAGTGAACAGATTAGTCAAAGAACATATATGCATAATCCATAGACACAGACAACAGTGTGATGATGGCCAGAGGGAATGGGGGGTGGGGCCTGGGTGGGGGTGGGCAAAGGGGTGGGGGATGGGAACATCTGTAATTGCATCAACAATAAAAATAAAGTTAAAAATAAAAATAAATAGAGTTCTCTGGCTACAATGTGAACAGGCTATAGGAAAGTGGAAAGCGGGGTATGTGAGAAAATGGATGTAGAAAAAGCATTTCAAAAGCCACTGTTGTCACCTTGGAAAAAGACGCACCTTGGAATCTAACCATAGCAAAGAAGACGGAGAAAGCCAACATTTGAATCCCAGTTGCAACATATAACCATGCTCTTTCCCACTACACTGGACTGTATCAACAAGAGAAAAGTGCGAAGTATTTTCTCAATGTATGATACTGACAGAAGATGAAGCTTAGCTTAAGCTTCATTTTGTCCTGGAAGGGTCCCTAGAAATATGTTCACATCATTATATGTTTTTGTAAAATATGCCCCCCCCCCAAAATTATTTCCCTTAAGGAGCTCCCCCAACTCAAAAAGTATGTATTTGTCAGGCACAACAAAACCTGAATCCATATTGGATACTCAGACAAAACTAAGTAGCTTTATGAGAAAGATGAAAGGCATATTAGAAATGAAAATAACAAGTTAGTTAATAAATCCTCTTGAGCACTCAGAATAATACTAAACATGTCTTGAATGATGAGTGTCATTTAAAAAGCATTCCCACAAATTAATAACATTCAACCTAATGTTTTCTAAATCAACAATCACTATTAATATATAGTATGTTCAAGATCTTATAAGTATGTGTACAGCAGTGATCAAATACATCATGAATAATGAAATCAGTTCCTGGAAGTGATTTTTAAAAGGTAAGACAAATCAAGAGGCTCTTGGAGACCAAGATGGCGGCGTAGGTAAACACCGGAGACCGCTGCCGCAAACAACCATTTCAAAAATACAACTAAAAGACTGAACGGACATCACCCAGAACCACAGGAAGGCTGGCTGAAGAGAGACTCTACAACTAGAAGGAAAGAGAACAGCAAATCGAGGCTCAGAGGCGGCGCAGTGTGGAAAATACAAAGGTACCGAGGTGCGCGCGCAAAGCGGGCTGGTGGCTGAGGGCGCGGTTGTCGTTTTCTGTCGGGAGTGAGTCTCAGACTCTGGGCTCCAGATCCGGGCGAGTCTCTAGGGACCCAGACTCAAACGGGAGAAGCGGGATTATCCGGCATCAGTTGGGACCTGAGGGCAGCTTTCTCTCCGAGGTTTGCAGTGGCTGCCGGGGTTCTGAGAAGCAGAGCCTCTGGGAACGGGACTGAGCGTGGCCATAACTGCTCCCTCCGCCCGCCCTGTTGATCCCGCCCCGCCCAAAACCTGCGCACAGCCATTTGCCGATTGCCTCAGGCAAAGGCTGGATTAGCACCTCCCCAGAAGGCAGACGTTTTCCACACAGCTGATTTCCACAGCCAGCCGGCCTGGTGGTCAAACCCCTCTAGTGTTAACTACAACAATTAAGGCTTGGCTAGAACAAGACTGCGCACAGAGACCACAAGGGGGTGCACCAAGAAAGCATAAAAGATGCGGAGACAAAAAAACATGACAGAAATGGAGGATATGGAGCTAAGAATCGCAATTTTGAGGGCTTGCCATAAATTTGTGCAGAGCCTCACGAAAACTAATGAGACCCTCGATGCTACGATAAAGAAATTAGAAAGTAAGCATACACGGACTGAAATAAAGAATATTATACCCAATAGCAGACCAGAGGAGTACAATAATCAAACCAAAGATTCGACAAAAAACACCCAATTGGAAAAGCAAAATGAAAAAAGAATCCGAAAGTGTGAAGATAGTGTAAGGAGCCTCTGGGACAGCTTTAAGCGGTCTAATATCAGAGTCATTGGAGTGCCAGAAGATGAGAGACAGCAAGATATTGAAAATCTATTTCAAGAAATAATGGCAGAAAACTTCCCCCACCTGGTGAAAGAAATGGACTTACAGGTCCAAGAAGCGCAGAGAACCCCAAACAAAAGGAATCCAAAGAGGACCACACCAAGACACATCATCATTAAAATGCCAAGAGCAAAAGACAAAGAGAAAATCTTAAAAGCAGCAAGAGAAAGAGGCTCAATTACCTACAAGGGAATACCCATACGACTGTCAGCTGATTTCTCAACAGAAACTTTGCAGGCCAGAAGGGAATGGCAAGAAATATTCAAAGTGCTGAATACCAAGAACCTACAACCAAGATTACTTTATCCAGCAAAGCTATCATTCAGAATTGAAGGTCAGATAAAGAGCTTCACAGATAAGGAAAAGCTAAAGGAGTTCATCACCGCCAAACCAGTATTATATGAAATGCTGAAAGGTATCCTTTAAGAAGAGGAAGAAGAAGAAAAAGGTAAAGATACAAATTATGAACAACAAACATGCATCTATCAACAAATGAATCTAAGAATCAAGTGAATAAATAACCTGATGTACAGAATGAACTGGTGATTATAATAGAATCAGGGACATAGAAAGGGAATAGACTGACTATTCTTGGGGGAAAAAGGGGTGTGGGAGATGCGGGAAGTGACTGGACAAAAATCATGCACCTATGGATGAACACAGTGGGTGGGGAGTGAGGGTGGAGGGTGGGGTGGGAGCTGGAAGGAGGGGAGTTATGGGGGGAAAAAAGAGGAACAAATGTAATAATCTGAACAATAAAGATTTAATTTAAAAAAAAAAAATCAAGAGGCTCTTTGGGTTAATGTAGTTAGTATGCGTACCTTCATTTTCAGAACAAAGGCACTGGCCAGGTTTTCCTAGAGAACAGTTTGTCACAATATCTTTCTGGCTACAGCTTCGCCCATTACCGAAATGGAAAAAAAAAAAAAAAATTGCCCTTCAATAACTTTAACCTCCGTGTTAAGCTACTATCTTCATGACAGAATATTTTTAAGTAATGTGGTTTGCTAAGTAAAGGACACTTCTCTCAATAAAACCCGGCAGAGGAATGTGAACAGGACTTACCTTCCTTAGATTTTAAATGTGCTCAGTAGAGTAATACAGGAATGAAGATTAATGGAAGTCATATTTAATTCTTGTTCTTTGGCCTCAAATGGAAAACCTAGAGTCTCCATACATTTTCAGAATTAAAGAAGAAGCGTGAATCAAAAATGAAAGTGGACAGCCAAAACCCAGGAGAGAAAAATCATTCAGAAAAATCATCTTCTACTTCTTTGATTCTCTGACTTTCCTTCCTTCTTTTCCATCAAATAAAAGCCAAATGTCAGAAGATTTAGATGTTACTTTATGTATAATTTAAGAAAAAAACCTTAAGCCTTATAAGGCAACTGTGTTTAACCCATTTTCAGTTATCATTTTATATTTATTTATATATATATTCTTTTGATAAGAAACTATAACTATTTTAGTTTTTAAACTATATTGTTTTATCTGTCTATCTTTTCTTAACAATATAATGTTTAGTAGTAAACTCTGTATTACAATGAAGGCCATCCATGATGATATATAATTTTATAGTAAATAGTAAGCTACATTGTGACTTTTTAGTATATGTATCTTTCTTACCTAATATAATTAGCCAGAAATAATTACATGCATTCACTGAGTTCATACTCATTTAAAAATATTTCAGGAACATTATAGAGTTTAAGGTCTAGCTGCTACTCAAACTGTGGTTCATGAACTAGCAGCAATGAGAACTAGTTAGAAAGGAGAATCACAAGTCCCACCCCAGATATACTGAATCCAAATCTGTATTTAACAAGATCTACACCTGTTCTGAATGCACATTAAATTTTGAGGTCTGTACTAGATAGTGTTCATAACAAAAAAGGCAACAGTAAATTAAAACTGAATATAAAAAAAAAAGCATGAACAGATTCTCAAGAATCAACTCAGTGTTAAAATGACTGAATCAGGATAATGGAAGAGAGGTATGAAATTGGAATCTTAGATTGTATTCTAAGTTTATACTCTACTGGGATCAAATTAACACAAGGTTGGCATTTAGTTGCACTGCCATATTTTTATGGGGCTAAGGAATCCTTAAAGATGCTTTGGAGTGCCCCTGAAGCATCATAGAATCATTAGAAAATCTTTACCATTACCAAGATGAGATGCGGGTTTCTCAAGGATGCTTCACTGCTGTGGGCATTCTTAGAGAACATCTCTATCTCCACAATGAAAAGACAGTCATGATTTAATTGTACCCATTCTCTCAAGTGTTAATATGCCACCAAAGACCCCCTCATCTTCAAAAATTGTCAGTGACTTAAGACACCACTGGGTTTAGTACAAACTGGATAAAACTGAGCATCAAGAAAAAGTTTCCTCTTAAATTGTAAGAAAATCATTCCATGAAGAGGCCCATAAACAGGAAATAATAACTATTACCTTGCTGAATCTGAACATGACCTGTCACCTAAGGAAAGTAGGTGATATGAGTGTCTGATTTAGATCAGTTCAGCATCAGTTTGGAGGGGTGCACAGCTTTCATTCGCTTCCATATGAACACTAAGGAGGGTAGGTACTGACATTGGTGAGCGACCCAGACAACCAGCACAAGCCCCGCACATGTCTCAGGCTTGGAAAGGCCACCTCTAGAGAGTCCTTAAGTCGTCCCTTAGTGTTCCGTCTCTGAAGGTACTATTTATTGATGAAAACTTTGATAAGCCTGCAGTTTGATAACACTACAAAGAAGAAATATTCTCTGACTTTATGGTCCAAGCAATGTTCAATGGGAAACATTACAAAGAGTTAGAAATCATAGATAAATTACAGGTAACTCCAGTTTCTATATCCAGTTCTGACACACATCTTCCACTGGACCTTGAGCTTTTAGATTTCTGCATTAACTGTAATACCAGTATCTGAAATCAAATAGATAAGTCACAAAGGAAATTAATAAACGTTTCTAAATTAATTGATGCATTAAATAAACATATGACAAAACTGCAAGTAAGATAAACATTTCACTGAGTTATTAACACAAATCCACATACCCAAAGTGCAAAGGAAACCCGAACCAATAGTAAGCCCAGAGACATAAAAACTACGGCTCCTGGCTTTCATACTGTCCTTGTTTAAGGTGTTTGGCTCCCATTAGATGCACCACATGTAATACAGGTTAGTGGCATTTTGGGTTTAATAACTTCTTCTTTTTTTCTTTAAAGAAACTATAAATCTAATAGCAATATATCTACCTTTAAAAAGCAATTACTCCAAATTCACAAGATTATGTTTGCCCTGACTAAGCATGCCATGAAGTTTGTAAACCTTAGACTGTGCTGTCCCCGCAATTGTTTGTACAAAATTTACCTTCTTGAGCTATAACTGATTTGAAATTAAGCACAGAAAAAAACTGATCCTAAAGGGCCACAACTAAAACCAGCTACATATAGACATACTCAGAGTCTACTGTGTGCCAGTAGGTGGGAAGGACCCAAGGAAGAGCAAGTTACAATTCCAATCCTTTCTTGGGATAGCTTTCCAGTTCTCATCTTCTTAAATTGTCTAACTACTTCCCTGTTTTAGAAACTAATAAAATTCTGTAAATGCATTAAGACAAATATCAAAAGATAGAAAGGAAAATTAACAAAAGCAACATTCAGAACAATTAGTAGTTCATAATCAATTACCACTTGGGAAATTAAGAAATATCTGGTATGTTGAACATAATAGTCATCTAAAATCACAAACAAACCTGGAAAAAAAGACGTATAATACATATACTTTATAATGCACATACCCTCATGAAATTAAAATACTCTCTCTTATACACTAATTCTCTACACAGACTTCCGTTAAGCTAATAGAAATGCCAACATGATTTTTTTTTTTAAATATATTTCATTGATCCCCTTACAGGGAGGAAGGGAGAGAGATAGAGAGCCAGAAACATCGATGAGAGAGAAACATCGATCAGCTGCCTCCTGCACATCTCCCACCGGGGATGTGCCCGCAACCCAGGTACATGCCCTTGACCGGAATCGAACCCGGGACCCTTCAGTCCGCAGGCCGACGCTCTATCCACTGAGCCAAACCGGCCTCGGCCAACATGATTTAAATAGATAAGTTTACTAATAGTTGCTAGATATTTTTTTATTTAGATCCTACATGATATGCAAATGTTTGTTTATGTTGACATTTACCTACATGCATACCCAAAGTTGTCTACTAGGATTATATCTAAGTAGCATAGTTTGTTTCAGGATTTAAAAAGCATGGTAAGAGTATAAGTTAAAAAAAAACCTTGCAGAGCAATCACAATATTGTAACTCCAAAATTACTGCTATTGTGTAAATTTACCTGAAAAAAAGTCCATGAAATATCAAAGTTTATCACTACAAATAAAGTCTGGTAGAAATCCTTAAGTCACCCCCTTTCAACTAGGAAATAAGCAGTTAAAGAACATTGCTGGAAGTTGGACAGCAAGTAGCTAAGCCAACAGTTTCTTTCCATTAAATACCTCGAGCAGGCAGCTAAAAGCAGTTTCCTTTTTAATTAGAGTTGTTTTTCTGATTAATTAGTCCCAGAACCCTTAATGCAAGACTACACTGTGCCACTGGGACAAAAAATGATTCTCCTTAGAGTACGGTCTCGTCTTTTCCTGAGGATCAGTTCAATCTGCCTTCTGTTCAGAAAGGATCTTTCCACAGAAGTTGGCTGGAAAACTGTAGGTCAATATCATCATCAACCCCACCAGGAAAAAAGAGTATTTAAATTATCCAGGGAAACTCCTTCAATCCTTAATTTAAGGTTCTGCTATAGTTTTCTACTCAGAAAAATCTTGATTTTTAAATAGTATGGAATAGAAATCAATTTTCCTGTTGACTATATGATCAGCTCTAAAGGACTGAACAGTACAGAAATTTTGTAAACATATCCAAATCATCCCTGCCCATACTGGAGCTTTGAAACCTTCAAAGTAAAGATCTGAGGTCTCTAGAAAGTAAAGTAAGAAAGCTATAGAGGCTTTGATTAAATAATTTCTATGAAGAGATGGAACCTTACTTACTAGAGAACCTAAGTACCAACTAGACAGATGGGTAGAAAAATTAAGATAAGCTTTCAATTAAAAATTGCCATATATATATATATATATATATATATACACACACACACACACACATATACATATATATATACATACACACATATATATACATATATATGTATATATACACACATATATTTCTCTATTTGATGGAAAAAGGAAGTAGAAACTTGGATATTTTCAAATTTGTAATAGGAGATATACTACACATCATATTTTGGGATCTTTAAGTATACATATTAACAATTACATATCTTCTTGTGTGTGTGTGTGTATATATATATGTGTGTGTGTGTGTGTGTGTGTATATGCCTAAGCGATCATTCAACCGGTAGCTATAACACGCAATGACCACCAGGGGGCAGACGCTCAACACACAGGCATGGAAACATGGAACAGACTAATGAATCTCAAAAGGAAGGGGGTAGGGGGGAGGGCAGGAAGAGATTAACCAAAGGTCTTACATGCATACTATTGGCCCAGTACATGAATTAGTGCACCAGTGGGGTCCCTCGGCCTGGTCTGCGGGGATCAGGCCGAAACCAGCTCTCTGACATCCCCTGAGGGGTCCTGGATTGTGAGAGGGCACAGGCCAGGCTGAGGGTACACAAATCTGTGCATCGGGCCTCTAGTTATAAAATAAAATAAAGTAAAATAAAAATTGCCATTATACTTTTCAAAAAAGAACTCAATATTTAGAGTTAAATGAAATCGCTCCTTTTTACATCATTTTTGCTGGTATCAAGGTAAAAGTCATCTATTAAAATATTAAGTAGTTTTCATAAACGTGACAGAGATCTGCCTTGTAAAGGGTAGAAGTGATTGAGTTATTCTGACAGTAGTAACAAGTAAAGTTCTCCCTTATAGAGAAGTAAGTATGCATAGCCATAATATTCCAATCCAGGAATAAAAACATTTTGAGCAACTTTTACCTACTGTATTCATTATTCGTTAGAAATAAAAAGTTTAACTCTATTATGCACATAATAGAAGCACTCTGAAAAAAACTGACTGTGAATTTAGAAAAAGTAAAGATTTAACATACAGAAAAAAGGAACCCAATAAGAATCAAAACTGTTATTATACAACTATTCCTTTAAAAGTATAACATATCAAATTAATTACAATGCTTAGTTTGAAACACTCTGTGGAATTAATATCAATTAAATCAAAAGGCAGATTATGGAATAAAACTTTAATGTCTGAAAAAATTGCAGCATCAATAATATCCTTTAACATGGTATTTATCTAGTATGGCTAACAATACCTTAAATTTACTCATTGATCTATTTCTTTCCATCTGCTTATTTTTCTCTATTTGATGGAAAAAGGAAGTAGAAACTAGGATATTTTCAAATTTGTAATAGGAGATATACTACACATCATATTTTGGGATCTTTAAGTATACATATTAACAATTACATATCTTCTTCAAAAGCTCTAAAGAAATAATTCTCTTATAATGAAAAAAATAAGCAAATTAAAAAGACAACCTTTCAGAAAAAAAAGAGAAAGAACTCATTGACATGGATAACAGTATGGTGATTGCAGGGTGGAGGGATGGTGCGTGGAGATGGAAAGTGGTATAGGGGGTATAAATGGTGATAAAAAAAATTAAAAATAAGAAGAATAACCATAACTTTCAATGCCTACTCTTGAAGGGTGGTCCCTAAGAGCTACTCATTAAATGTGATGAAAATCTTAAAACTTGGCCTGGCCAGTGTGGCACACTGAGCGATGTCCAATGCACCAAGAGGTCACTGGTTCAATTCCCAATCAAGTCACGTGCCTGGGTTGCGGGCTCGATCCCCAGTAGAGGCATGCAGGAGGCAGCCACTCGATCATTGGTGTTTCTATCTCTCTCTCCCTCTCTCCTCTTCTCTCTCTCTCTCTCTCTCTAAAAAAGAAAAAAAAGAAAGAAAAATCAATAAAAACACTTTTTAAAGCTTTTCAAATCATGGAGCACTGCCCTGTAGAGTTTAATTTATTTAATTATTCAACAGATATTTATTAAGGGCTAGTGCCAGGCCCTGGGGATACAAAATACAACAAAATGACAGTCTCTCTAAGATGACACAGTCTCCTATCTTGTCAGTTTAAAAATCAACTAACAGCCATACAACTAAAAGGCAGCCTAATCTGAGAAAGTCACAGGGAACATGAAACCAAGCAAATATAACAATTAATGAAAACCACTTTTCAGAGCTCCATTTAAAAAAGAAGGCAGGTATAAAGGAAGATATGATGAAGAGACAAAGACATACAATCTATAAAGAGACACAAAACAAGGAAGAGAAGATACTGAGAGATTCGTGATGTAATTAAGCAAGAAGCTGCAAAATGGAACTGGTACCAAAACATGAGCAGAACTATGTAACACAGTGGTGTAGGGTGGACTTTGGGTACCTACCTCATAGGTATCTGCTATCTCTCCCTTTTTTAACGTTGGCACTAATTAGTGGTAAATATATCTAAACATAAATTTGTATGGAAAAGTAAATCAAAGCCAAAGTAAAAACCCTGGAGAGAATTCATCACACCATATTATCCAATCTATCTATACATATAAAAGGCTAAGTGACCATCCAACCATCCGACTGGCCAGTAGCTATGACACACACTGACCAACAGGGGGCAGATGCTCAACACAGGAGCTGCCGAGCTGCGGTCACTTGGCAGCAGTGGTTCTCGGGTGATGCACCCCAGAACCAGAGAGGAGGGAGCCTGATTCTGGGGTGTGTCACCCAAGAACCACCCGCTCGCAATCCAGGACCCCTCGGGGGATGTCAGAGAGCCGGTTTTGGCCTGATCCCCGCAGGCCAGGCTGAGGGAATCCACCTGCGGGAAGGATCCCGTTCACTCCGCAGACGCCCTTCGAGCCATGGTGCCACCCCAGGTGCGGCCTGGGAGGGGCCACTGGAGGTTGGCTCCAAGGTGTGTCCGGCCCATCTCACCCAGTCCTGCTCCACTGGCCACCTTCTAAATAATTTCTTTTCAATGTGCACGAATCTGTGCACTGGGGCACTCATACAATATAAATATGTATACTCTAGAAATATGTGCTGATATATCAGTAAAGTTATTATGAAGTTGGGATCCAGGAGTCACACTGTAATCCTAGGCTCCTGAAAATTTCTGAGATTTAAGAAGAATATAACTGCTTTCCTCTTATCCTTGTCTATAACTATAAATATAGCTTTTATGCCACTGAATCATCTATGCTCAATAATCACCCAAAAAATCTTCCTTCAAAACAGAGTACTCCTACTCTAATCCCATCATATGAAAATGAAGGTAACATTAGAAAATCATCATTTCAATTTACCTCAAAACTACTAACTTTGTTTAAAGGATAATGAAACTAACATTTGTTATGAGAAACAGAACATTATCACTTAAGTGTATGAAAATAATTAAGGATATACTTTTAAATTTTTGCAGAAACATGTTCAGTACTGGGGGAAAACTTTTAGTTCTCAGATTCACATTTAATTCTAGTTTCTACATGCAGGTGTCAGTCAGTATAGATATGATAGAAGATGAAAGAGCTCAAGGGATGAGGACTGAGAAAATTTGATTAAAATTCTACTGTGAAAAAATAATATTGTGTGGTAAAAAACCACCACCCTTATTACACAAGAAAAGAAAAAATAAAAGGTACATTTTCTTTTAAAATCTCTTTCAATAATTCTTACTTTCCTTTAATAAAGAACTTCCGGTATATCTACATGTCCAAGGTATTTACATTACAACATAGTGAGTGCTCTTTATTCTCCTTCCCCACCTTATTTTTTTAAGTAATAAATTTTAAAGAACTCTAAATCTTCTGGAGAAATTTTTGTAAATTTTATGGCTGCAACAGTACAAGAGTCCATGGACTTTATACGTCCCAATGGCACAGACCCAGCTGGAACAACCCCATTCTATCAAAAGCTCATTTCCTCAACTAGATGAGGTGATGACAGAGACTCGAGCAGCGTGTAATTAGGCAATGCCCTGCCTCTCAATGAATCTAGTGTTGAGCGTTGGTTGATTAATATACTGCAGTGAATTTTTTAAAAATAAACCTTGTAAAGAAAAAGCAGACATCTACCTGACTAAATGATGTTCAGAGTTTAATTTGGTTGCGAAAGCTTATCAGATAAAAAAAAATACATAACTGACACCATATTTTCACTTTTCAATTACATATGCATCTAACGTTATTCGATCATAAGAAAAATACCAATTTAAGCATTTCCTCTTGAGAATGTCCATAACTATAATTATAGTACATTCTAACAAAGTAGAGTAAAAATGTTTCTTTAGCTACATGTTTTATTAAAAGCCATCTGCTACAATAATGCACTGGAGGACAGAGAGAAGACAGGCTTTATTCTGAGCAGCACCAATAATCTGACTAGGATAAACACAGGAAGCTTTATCTGTTCATACAAAGCTCAAGAAAGCAGAGAACTTGCAGAAATCTTAAAATGGTTGTTTTTTATTTATATTCCAAAAAGATTTTCGCATCAACTGCAAAAGTAATATTGGCAATTATTGCCCTTTTTGCTCTCTTATAGAGGTTCGAGCACATGCTCTCTGCAGTTTATAAACTTGGCCTTCTTCTTTGCAAGTTTATACTGTTTTATATTTAGCCAATAGAGGGTATTTTTCAGTTCACTGATTTAAAAAATTAATATGCATCACCATCCTAGCACAGAACTTAAACAACAGGTACTCAAACATTTATTGAGTAGACATTATATTACTTGATAAAACTATTACATCAATCCTAGGTTATCAAATAAATATTCTCTTGTGATATCTTTTTGATACAACATATTTTTCTGCAGTTCATTTCATATGTTTATTCTAAAAAGAATAAACTTGTATTACATTCTTCCCATTTAGCAAGGGACAAGCATTGATCCGTGAACGGTGAATGTAGTTGGATAACTGGGGTGGGAGTGAGGGAAGGAAATATTTCACTTTCTAAGACTCCCTGAATAATCCAACCAAGTCACTGATAGGTGAGTCATTACATAAACACCCCCTTACAATGCACTCCCTCTCCTAGACTCCTCAGACATATTTAATTCCCACCCGGCTCACCCAAGCAGAGCTGTTACTACTTCATCTATATTCCACACACATGATTAAGATAACTATTATGCCCTATATCAGAATATACTCGACCTATCTGTGTACAGGCCTGGCTTCCCCCAAAGCTACACTCCTCAAGGGTATGAACTCTTTTCATCTACATAGCCCTAGAAACCACAGAGAGTGCAGTCATAAAAGATGCTCAATAAAAGTTCTGGGGGTGGGTTAAAAGGGGTCAAGGAGGGGGAAGGGGGACATATGTAATATGTTCAAACAATAAAGATTTAATTTTTTAAAAAGAGTTACTATGCCGAGACCGGTTTGGCTCAGTGGGTAGAGCGTCGGCCTGCGGACTGAAAGGTCCCAGGTTCGATTCCAGTCAAGGGCGTGTATCTGGGTTGCGGGCACATCCCCAGTGGGGATGTGCAGGAGGCAGCTGATCGATGCTTCTCTCTCATCGGTGTTTCTAACTCTCTCTATCTCTCTCCCTTCCTCTCTGTGAAAAATCAATGGAATATATTAAGAAAAAAAAAAGAGTAACTGAATAAATGAGTGTGTTAATAAGTGAATGAAATTAATGCCTGCCTTGCAATCTTGATTTTATCAGACAGTCATTAGGAGTGACTTTTAGAGAATATCATTGGACTTTATGATATACTTGAATATGCATAACCACTGAAATAATAACTCGTGAAATCACTACAAAGTCAAGTTTTAGAATTCAAACATTACATGATATACACCAGCCAGAAAAAAAGACACACAAAAAAGAAAAATCTGACACTTGATGCTTCTACTAAAAAGATTCCTTCTCCATTCCATCAGCTGTTATTCACATCATGTGTTCTTATGAAAATCACGTGACTGGAAGTTGTCACACATATTGAAGTAGAAGTATACACTGACACCATAGCCATTATCTCTATTATCATGTTCATGATGTAATATCATATTGGTAAAAATAGTAGAAGCTAATCTTGAATACTTACTACGTGCCAAGCACTGTATCATTTTATTTAATTCCCACAACAATCCCAGTAATGATCCCTGCTTTACAAATGATGAAACTGAGGCTTAGAAAATTGGGATAACTTCTCAAGATCACAAATTAATATGTGGGAAGAGTGAGACTCAAATCCAGGAGGAAAGGTTGGTGTTCACTATGGAGGGCGACCGTGGCTTCAAAACTCTGCTGCTTACTTACTAGCTTGGGACCTTGAGCACGTTCCTTACGTGGCGCTTGGTATATATGGTAAAACTTTTATCACATATATGAGCATATACTTGTAGTGTCAGGAGTTCATAAATAATATTTTAATTTTTCCCCCAAAGTCTGAAATCTTGAAAGGTATGAATTAACAAAGCCTCTACCTGCTACCCCATGAGCAGCCATTAAAAGTACAGTTTGTTATTTATATGAAAAAGGGATCTGACATCCAGAATTATGGTCTTTGCACATTTTTGCTCAGATAGCCCCATCAATAAAAACTTTTCTGAGCATAAACTTCCAATATATGTCTATTTCTTTCACTATTTATTTTTATTACATACCAGTACTACTGTATTATACTGTAATTTTTATATTTTTAACATTCAGTCTCCAAATTCTCTACAACTATTTGTACAAATTTAACCATATTTGAAATTCCTGATTTCAGGTTTTTAAGTAAGAAGACATAAAGAGTTTTTATAATAACACACATGTAGTTTTCAGTGGCAAAATCACATAGTGGTATTTAAATTGCCAAATATCTCAAATGCCATTCTCTATAACATGAGTTTATTTCCACAGCAGGTGCTCTGTCATCCATCATCATAATATTATTTTTTACTTGAAGGGATAGATCAGTGTTTTTTAAACATCTTGCTATTAACATCATGTGACAGCAATCTTTTCAAAGCGCTCATCCATCCTATGAGTTAAGGTTAAATTAAAACTAGATAACCTATAAATCCACGTAATCAAGCACATGTAAACTGTAAAAAACTGTAATATTCTGAAAGTGAACATATGAGTGTCAGCACCACTGTTATTCAGCTCCAAGGTGTGCAAACCCCTTCTTCTCTCGGGTCACTCCTGAACCACATGGGACAAGTGGCCACTGGGCCCAAGGACCTAGTGAGATCTCAGTACCACAGCACAACAAATGTCAGCATAGCAAGTATCAATTCAGCTCCATATCCTTGTGTGTTTGTATTTTTAAAAATACAAATGAAACTTTAGACATCCTCCCCATGGATCACCTTGCACATGCCACTGTAGAAAACATTAATCATAAAAGATGGTTTAAAAATCTGAATTTAGCGGTGACTGAATATTCTAGGCACTCAAAAATATTTGTGGAAGGGAGGGGGCAAAGAAGGAAGGAAGGGAAAAAGGAATTAGAGGAGTTAAGGAATTATAAAAGTTGATATATCCTGAGGAACAATGTCTTGGTTATCAAAAAAATCACATTTATGAATTAAAATTTTTTAAAGTTGCTATTATTTCAAAAACTACATTTTAGAGTAGATTAAAAAATAAGGAGGTGAGACCTACAAAGACAGTCTAGGATTGAGGATGACCTTTACCATGTTCTAAAATCAGCCTTTTAGACATAAGCAAAGGAATCTACATTGAATCCAGAGGCTCCTGATGTGGGCAGCTGCCCACATCATTGAATGGCAAGGTCATTTAGGCACAGAAGGCCTTTTAATTTCATTTTAAGTTGATTTGATTTTTAAAGTATACTAGAAGCCAACTATATTGTGAACAAGATAACTGTACATAAATCTCAAACAACAACAAAAAAGGTTACTTTATTTCACTTAAAATATATTCCAATTTGGTAAATAGTTATTATAAAGTCACTTACAGGGAAAAATGAAAGCCAAGGCATAAAGTGTTTGCAGCTGACTATGGTGTATTGTTTCCACTATCCAGCAAGGGTTCCAACAAAAGGCAGAACTATTCACTGCACTCCATCGATAGCATGTTGAAATAGGTCCAAAGCATTATTGGAGTTACGAGTTAAATGTTGTCCATGAGCATAACATGAAAATAGCTTCCTACCTTTGTGATGAGAAGTCGGTATATATCCAGCATTGCCTGGTTGTCATGGCAGTCTGCTAACAACTGCCATACCTCTGCCCTCAGAGCTTCAGGGATGCCACTCTTCACCAGCGTGGGCAGTCCTTTTGGTCGTGCACCAAGGTTACTGTGCCTGAAAAAAACAAGAAAATAAGACATTCATATACCCCTCACCACTGCTGAACTGCTGTTGTTATGAAAAGTATATTAATGAGTTTACATAAAGTATAAGCCTGGGTCAAGAGAAATGGGGGAAGAGCATGAGATAATGATAGAGTTTAAACTCTGTGATGTCTTTGACTATGTTCCTTGATCTTATCTTCTTTATTGGTGAACCATGTTATTCCACCATCAAGGAAAGGTTTTTCTTCCTCTCATTTACTTTTTTATAAATCATCCTATGAACTTTCTCATTATAACTAGAGGCCCAGTGCACAAAAAATTGTGCACTCAGGGGGGTCCCTCAGCCCAGCTTGTGCCCCCTCGCAGTCTGGGACCCTCGGGGGATGACCACCTGCTAGCTTAAGCCCACTCCCTGGGGGATCAGGCCTAAGCTGACAGTCAGACATCCCTCTGGCAGCCCGGGAGCCCTCGGGGGATGTCCACTAGCCAGCAGGGGCAGGCCTAAGCTGCAGTCGGACATCCTTAGTGCTGCTGAGGAGGCGGGAGAGGCTCCCACCACCACCGCTGTACTGGCAGCCGTCAGCCTGGCTTGTGGCTGAGCAGAGCACCTCCTGTGGGAGCGCACTGACCACCAGGGGGCAGCTCCTGCATTGAGCATCTGCCCCCTGGTGGTCAATGTGTGTCATAGTGACCAGTCATTCCCAGTCGTTCTGCTGTTAGGGTCAATTTGCATATTACCCTTTTATTATATAGGAGTGCCTGGCCAGCCTGGGTGAGGGGCTGATGGCTGTTTGTAGGCTGGCCACAGCCCCTTCAGGGTAGGGGTTCCCCCTGGGGTGCCTGGCCAGCCTGGGTGAGGGGCTGATGGCTGTTTGCAGGCTGGCCAAGCCCCCCCAGCGGGGACCCTCACCCCATGAGGGTGTGGCCAGCCTAGGTGAGTGGCTGATGGCTGTTTTCAGGTTGGCCACAGTCCCTTCAGGGTGGGGGTCCCCGCTGGGGTGCCTGGCCAGCCTGGGTGAGGGGCTGATGGCTGTTTATAGGCTGGCCAAGGAATTAGAGGAGTTAAGGAATTATAAAAGTTGATATATCCTGAGGAACAATGTCTTGGTTATCAAAAAAATCACATTTATGAATTAAAATTTTTTAAAGTTGCTATTATTTCAAAAACTACATTTTAGAGTAGATTAAAAAATTAGGAGGTGAGACCGCAGCAGGAACCCTCACCTCATGAGGGTGTGGCCAGCCTGGGTGAGTGGCTGATGATGGCTGTTTGCAGGCTGGCCACAGCCCCTTCAGGGTAGGGGTTCCCCCTGGGGTGCCTGGCCAGCTTGGGTGAGGGACTGATGGCTGTTTACAGGCTGGCCACAGCCCCTTCAGTGTGGGGGTCCCCACTGGGGTGCCTGGCCATCCTGGGTGAGGGGCTGAGGGCCATTTGTAGGCTGGCTAAGCCCCCCAGTGGGGACCCTCACCCCATGAGGGTATGGCCAGCCTGGGTGAGGGGCTGATGGCTGTTTGTAGGTTGGCTATAACCCCCAGCCACCCAAGCTCCCAGTGGAGGCTGGCTAGAAGTAGGAATCTGGGATTTGTTTATCTTCTATAATTGAAACTTTGTTGCCTTTAGCAGAGGCCACAGCCAGCTCCGGGCTGGCGGGAAGCTTGGCTTCCTCCATTGCCCAGGCAACCAAGCCTCCTGCTTGCTCCAGCTCCGTGGCTGCCGATCGCCATCTTGGTTGGGTTAATTTGCATATGGTCGCTCTGATTGGCTGGTGGGCGTGGCTTGGGGTGTAGTGAAGGTACAGTCAATTAGCATCTTTGTATTTTATTAGTGTAGATGAATGTATTAACTAAATATTTCTAAGCAGCATGTCAAGGCACAAAAAGAATCATCTGAATCTCCTGAGATAAATGTATGGCAAATTGGCTAAGTGTGTGTGCATGGCAGGGGATGTGGGGGGGAAGTGACCCTGAAGCTGAAAGTGGATCATAGGCTCTGGATCAACATGCCCCAAATGCCCAAGAAGCCAAGAGGCCAAAGAATGATGCAGATAAGTCCAGCTTGTCGGTTTAGAGTTTTAACAGGGAACTTACCTACAGGAATGCAGTCCTGGGCACCAGCAGGACAAATGGATCCCAGCAGCATTCACCACCCCCCAGACTATCTGTTTTGTGCCCTCTAAGTGATGAACCTATATGTTCCAAAAGGAAAGTAGGGGTAATGGGAGGACAAAGGGGCCATATACCAGGGGTTCTGGTGCCAGGGTGAGTTAAACATTAAGAATGCCTTAAAAAATCACCCATCCTCCATATCTAATCAAACTCGATTACCAATTGGTTTCCTTATCTTCCACACCCCCATGTGATGTCTGAGCATGCTGATCTGTCTTCTTAAGAACCTTTTTTAGGTCAGTTTAGCCAGGATCCCACATTACCCCTGAGGTTTCTGCTTAGTAATTTTCCATCCACTGACCTCCACCTTGCACCCTGGCTGTAAATTCACACTTTTTTTTTTTTTTTGCTGTATTTGAAGTTAGCCCAATCTTTCTCCCCCACTGCAAGACCCACTTCAGTGATCCCTATACCTGTATCAAGATAGCCCCGCCCCCTTTGAATGAAGTCTACCTGTCTTTAAGAAGTGTCATGAATAGTTTTACTTCAACACTAACTCAGGGCCATCTGAATTGAAAATTGTTGATCATAAAATAATAGGGACAATAACACTAAACAAAATCAGTAAAAACATGTGAAATAAATTTAGATAGGTCAACAATGCTTACAATGAATAAATTAACTTCTGGATATAATATAGGGAAAAATAGTGGAAAATTTTTACTATGGACTAAAGAGATTGCTGAACATCCTTTCAATGGAATGCTGGAGCTTCTGAGAATTATCTGATGGCATAGGGGGTGTATTTATTTGTCTTTGACTAGGCTAATTCACAACTCTCATCAGGTAGAAGATAATATATAGAAAACTGATAATAATGCAAAAGTTTTTTGTACTCAGCTATTCAAGTGATTCCTGTTCATACAATGCAAATGGATTGTCAGGTGGAGAATACAAATCTCTAAATCAAATCCTCATTTTGATTGGTTCTAATATCTTATTGGTTCCCTATAAATTAATGAGCTAAACAAATTCTGAGATGTGTTCTTTTTATATTTGTACATGTATAATAAATCAAATTTTCTTTGCTTAATAAAGGCGAGGCAGCAGGCCCTCTCTTCCTCTTAGGGTAATTCCTTACAAGCATAATAGGCTCAACACTTTGTTAGGAATTTGACAAACCTAGTCTCCAGATTTTATAATGAAAAGTCATAAACCTTCCAACCCTTGGATCTATAAATACACATCTTCAAATTAACTCAGGAGTCTCTTAGGATATGTATAGGAGATCATGATAAATAACATTCATTTGACTCTTAAGATAAAAGTAGTTTAATTGTTCTTATACTTTATTGTACTTTTTAAAAAATTTTTCTGTAGTTTCTCCTGGACTACCTGCATGCATATAATCTGATATGTATACTCAATTAAAAAAAAGTGTTTTCCATATGTCTACACTGATATGGAGGAATCTTTTCATTGGCAAGATTATTTTATCAGCATATGACATCATGATTATCTTTTTTAAAAACTTAATTATAATAAATATAAACAGGGTATTTACAATAAATATAAACAGAGTACTCTTTTTGATAGTTCCAGAAAAAAAAAAAGTAATATAGTCAGAAAGAATAAAACAGACTGAGTTAGAGTTTATAATCAGTGGTGAAATGAGTATTTCTAAACTCTACAGCCCCTTTTTGTGGTAACTGTCTTAGTAAAGAAAGAAAATGTAACCCTATAATAATGCTATCTATGTGTGTTGGCATACAGCATAAAATTGACTGCTCTGAGCAATGTTATGCCTGGAGAAATAATAATGCAAATATGTCTTTCAAAAGTAAGTTATATAAGACCATACTGGGAGAAGACCTAGATAAACATAAAGAGTATTTGTGAATTTTATTTTAACTTTTATGTTTTTAAAAAATTCATTAAATATTAAGATACTAGAGGCCCGGTGCACAAAAATTTGTGCACTGGGGGGGGGGGGGGGGGGGGGGGGCAGGTCCCCCAGCCCGGCCTGTGCCCTCGCGCAGTCTGGGACCCCTCGGAAGATAACGACCTGCTGGCTTAGGCCTGCTCCCAGGTGGCAGAGGGCATGCCCAATCCCTAGGTGCAGCCCCTGGTCAGGCTCAGAGCAGGGCCGATTGGGGAGTTGGGGCGCCCCCCCCGTCATGCACAGAGCAGGACGGATTGGGAGGTTGCGATGCCACCCTCAGTCATGCTCAGGGTAGGGCCGATTGGGGGGTTGGGGCACCGCCCCCTGTCACACTCAAGGCAGGGTCGATGGGGAGGTTGCAGCGCCACCCCCTGTCACGCACAGAGCAGGGCCAATCAGGGGGTTGGGGCGCTGCCCCCTGTCACTCACAGAGCAGGGCCCATCAGGGGGGTTGGGGCTCCGTACCCTGTCACACACAGAGCAGGGCCCATCAGGGGGTTGGGGAGCTCCCCTCTGTCATGCACACAGCAGGGCCCATCAGAGGGTTGGGGCGCTGCCCCCTGTCACTCACAGAGCAGGGCCCATCAGGGGGTTGAGGAGCTCCCCCCTGTCACACACAGAGCAGGGTCGATAAGGGGGTTGGGGAGCTCCCCCCTGTCACTCACAGAGTAGGGCCAATAGGGAAACTGGAGCACCGCCCCCTGTCACACACAGAGCAGGGCGGATCAGGGGGTTGGGGTGCTGCACCCTGTCACACTCAGGGCAGGGCCAATGGGGAGGTTATGGCTCTACCCTGTCACACACAGAGCAAGGCCCGTGGAGGGGGGTTGGGGCGCCACCCTCTATCACCCACAGAGCAGGGCCGATCAGGGGGTTGGGGCGCCGCCACTGTCACAATCAGGGCAGGGCCGATGGAGAGGTTATGGCTCTACCCTGTCACACACAGAGCAGGGCCCGTGGGGAGGGGGGGGTTGGGGCACCGCACCCTGTCACACACAGAGCAGGGCCGATCAGGGGGTTGGTGTGCCGCACCCTGTCACACACAGAGCCGCAGGGCGATCAGGGGGTTGGGGAGCTCCCCCCTATCAGGCACAGAGCAGGGCTGATCAGGGGGTTGGGGCACCTTCCCCTGTCACAAACAGAGCAGGGCGGATAGGGAGGTTGTGGCCCACCCCCTGTCACACACGGAGCAGCAGGGCGATCAGGGGGTTTGGGCACTGCCCCCTGTCACGCTGATCCTGTGCCAGGAGGCCTCGCGGCTCCGCTGATCCCAGTGCTGGGAGGCATATTACCCTTTTATATAGGATAGAGGCCTGGGGGCTGGCTGGTTTGCCCTAAAGGGCGTCCTGGATCAGGGTAGGGGTCCCCACTGGGGTGCCTGGCCAGCCTGGATGAGGGGATGATGGCTGTTTGCAGCTGGTCACACACCCTTCAGGGTGGGGGTCCCCACTGGGGTGCCTGGCCAGTCTGGGTGAGGGGCTGAGGGCTGCCTTAAGGCTGGTGATTAACTGAAGCTCCCAACCGCTCCTTTTTTTCTTTTTCTTTTTTTATTCTGGGCCAGCTTTAGCTCTGGCTCTAGCTCTGAGGCTTCCGCTGGTTTGTTTGCGTTCTATAATCGAAACAATGTATAACTTCAGCTCTGAGATCCCGGCCATTTGTTTAGCTTCTATATTTGTTAGAATGTTTCAAACTGCCGGCTCAGAGGCCGGCAAGGCAGGCGGGGAACGTTGGAGTCTGCAGCAAGCAAGCCTCATGTTCGCTTCCAGCTGCCTGGCTGCCGGCCGCCATCTTGGCTGACAGCTAATTTGCATATACTCACTGATTAGCCAATGAAAAGGGTAGCGGTCGTACGCCAATTACCATGTTTCTCTTTTATTAGTGTAGATATGAACACATATTTTATACAACAGAATTATAAAATATAAAATCTAACTAACTCAACATCAATTATGTAAACATTTTCAATAAGAAAAATAGATTTTTACCATCTTCCTAGCAATTCTCCCCAGGAATACAGGATCTTCTCAGGACAATCCTTAGACACATCACCTGTTCCACTTGAGAGTTCATTATCACTCTCTGCAGAAAAAAAACACAAAAACAAAAGCAACAACATTATGAAAAAATGAATTCATTAATATAGCAGGTAACAAAATTAACACCCAGAAATCAATGGCATTTTTATACATCACTAAATGAACTCTCAGAAAGGGAAACAAATAAACAAAGAAAAAAAATCCCATATACCATTTGCAACGAAAAAAAATTAAGATACTTAAGGATAAACTTGACCAAGGAGGCAAAAGACCTGTACCCTGAAAACTACAGGATTCTGAAAAAGAGATAGAGGACGATATAAACAAGTGGAAGAATATACTGTGTTCATGGATTGGTAGAATTAACATCATTAAAATATCCATACTACCCAAAGCAATCTACAGATTTAAGGCAATTCCTATTAAAATACCAACAGCATATTTCACAGATCTAGAATAAACACTCCAAAAATTTATGTGGAACCAAAAAAGACCCCAAATAGCCACAACAATCTTGAGAAAGAACAACAAAGTTGGAGGAATCTCAATACCAGATATCAAGTTATACTAAAAAGCCACTGTACTCAAAACAGCCTGGTACTGGCACACAAACAGGCATATGTATCAACAGAACAGTGACCCCAGAAATCAACCCAAGCCATTATGCTCAAGTAATGTTTGACAAAGGAGGCAAGAACATACAATGGAGTTAAGACAGTCTCTTCAATAAATGGTGTTGGGAAAACTGGACAGGTGCAAGCAAAAAAATAAAACTAGACCACAACTTACACCATACACAAGAGTAAACTAGAGTAAACTCAAAATGGATAAAAGACTTAAATGTAAGTCGTGAAACTATAAAAATCTTAGAAGAAACCATAGGCAGCAAAATCTCAGACATTTCTCGTAGCAATATGTTTACAGCTACATCTCCTAGGGGCAAGGAAACTAAGGAGAAAATAAACAAATGGGACTACATAAAAATAAAAAGCTTTTGCATAGCCCTAACCGGTTTGGCTCAGTGGATAGAGCGTCAGCCTGCGGACTCAAGGGCCCCAGGTTCAATTCCGGTCAAGGGCATGTACCTTGGTTGCGGGCGCATACCCAGTGGGGAGTGTGCAGGAGGCACCTGATCGATGTTTCTCTCTCATTGATGTTTCTAACTCTCTATCCCTCTCCCTTCCTCTCTGTAAAAAATCAATAAAATATATTTTTAAAAAAAAAGCTTTTGCATAGCAAAAGAAACCATCAACAAAATGAAAAAAAGAGCCCACTGCATAGGAGAACATATTTGCCAATGATACATCCGATAAGGGGTTAATTTCTAAAATAGAGAGGGAACTCAAACAACTTAACAAAAGGAAGACAAACAATCCAATTTAAAAATGGGCAAAGGATCAATATAGATACTTCTCCAAAGTGAACATACAGAAGGCCAAAAGGCATATGAAAAAAAGGTCAAAGTCACTAATGATCTAAGATATGCAAATTAAAACACAAATGAGATATCACTTCACACCTATCTGAATGGCTATCATCAACAAATCAACAAACAAGTGTTGGTGAGGATGTGGAGAAAAGGGAACCCTAGTACACGGCTGGTAGGAATGCAGACTGGTACAGCCACTGTGGAAAACAGTATGGAGTGTCCTTAAAAAAATAAAAATGGAACTCCCATTTGACCCAGTGATCCCACGTCTAGGAATATATACTAAGAAACCTGAAACACCAATAAGAAAGAATGTATGCACCCCTATGTTCATAGCAGCACAATTTACAATAGCTAAGATTTGGAAACAGCCCAAGTGCCTATTAGCAGATGAGTGGATAAAAAAGCTGTAGTACATCTACACAATGGAATACTACACAGCTGTAAAAAAGAAAGAACTCTTACCATTTGCAACAACATGGAAGGACCTGGAGAGCATTATGCTAAGTGAAATAAACCAGACAGAGATAAGTATGATATGATCTCATTCATATGTGGAATCTAATGAACAAAATAAACTGATGAATAAAATAGAACCACAGACATAGAAGCATGGAACAGACTGACAAATTTCAGAGGGAAGGAAGGGGTGGGGGGGGTGATTAACTGGGAAACTTATATGCATATATGCATAACCCATGAACTCAGACAACAGAGAGGTGAAGGCCTAGGAGGGCCAGGTAGAGGGTGGAGGGGTCAATGGGAAAAAAAAACAACACAAAAACAAAGGGGACATCTGTAATACTTTCAACAATATAGATAAATTTAAAATAAATAAATAAAATCTATATTCCAGGCACTATGCTAAGTTTTACAGGCATTATCTCATTTCATCCTTTAAACAACCTAATGAGGTAGTCACTACTAATTTGTCCACTTAGAAGACGAAAAAACTGGAAGCACAGAGAGATTAAGTAACTTGCCCGTGGTTACCCTGCTAATGGTTTGAATCCAGAGTCAAATACCACCTCTCTGTACAGTTTTCCCTACCACATTTCTAAAGGAGCTGGGCTCGGCATTAGCAGGTACCAGTCTGTGCCAAGTGCCTACATCTAGTACATGCTGGGAGCCAAAGCCAAGAATGAAAAAGCCAAGCCAAACTAAGTTCCTTTTAGTCAGTTAATATTATACCCTGTTCATATCTTATCACTGCATTTACTATATTTTGCTAAAATTAGCTACTTATGGGTCTTTTTCTTCAACTAGACCAGTGATGGCAAACCTATGACATGCGTGTCAGAGGTGACATGCGAACTCATTTTTTGGTTGATTTTTCTTTGATAAATGGCATTTAAATATATAAGATAAATATCAAAAATATAAATCTTTGTTTTACTATGGTTTCAAATATCAAAAAATTTCTATATGTGACAGGGCACCAGAGTTAAGTTAGGGTTTTTCAAAATGCTGACACGCCGAGCTCAAAAGGTTCGCCATCACTGAACTAGACTATAACCTCCTTGAAGAAAAAAGTCATGTCTTATTTATTTTTGTGTCCACAGCACCTGACCCACTAAAATTTTATTAAACTTTTACAAGTGTGATAAAACCTACTGAGGAACTAACTTGAACTACAGATGGCTTTCTAATGATCTGAGCTGATCCAGGAATCCCGCTTAAAAACACAGAAGAATAAATCATTTATGTTTCCTTTAGAGGGGGCATCCTGAATATCAACTGCCTACATTTTTCACAGTCTGTAGTACAGACTCTTCAAAACTGAGACCACTGGCAAGGGCCAAGTATCCTCTTGGTCTTCTCTGTGGCTAGAGAAGCTCCATTTCCTCTGCACACTTATTAGGTGAATGGTGGCAAAATGAAATTATATTGCAGAAATCAAAAAGCCTTCCATACATCCACATGTGGATGGAGGGAGGGCCAAAGAATCTCAGCATAAGTGATCTATAACCAGTGGCTCTCCCTCTCTATCATTCACATATGTAGCCCATTCTCATGAATGATATTCTTCAATGTGCACAGTGAATTTTCAACTAAGGGCACGCCCTCTGCCGAAACCGGTTTGGTTCAGTGGATAGAGCGTTGGCCTGTGGACTGAAGGGTCCCAGGTTCGATTCCGGTCAAGGGCGTGTACCTGGGTTGCAGGCACATCCCCAGTAGGAGATGTGCAGGAGTTAGCTGATTGATGTTTCTCTCTCATCGATGTTTCTAATTCTCTATCTCTCTCCCTTCCTCTCTGTAAAAAATCAATAAAATATATTTTTTAAAAAAGGGGGGGGGGCACGCCCTCTGAAGTAACAATGTACTCCCAAATATTGAGAACTGCTGTTCTACATATGTTATTCCAATTTGAAAAGATCTCATAATCTGATATATTAATCCCCTTGAGTACATTTATAACTTAGAATATATTCCTTTCCTTTTTAAAAAAATGTGATAAAAGGCCAACATACAAAATGTGACTTATATGAAGGTCAGATACTCCACTGAATTCAAACCACAATCCATACATCTATTCTTTGCCCTAAAATCTGGTTGCTAGTCACAGTGAAAGGAAAGGCAATCTGTTGCATCATCCTATGATTCAGGTTTATTATTCTACTTATACAAAATATCATCCTCTTTTCAAGAAAAGTACTGAGAATGAAACTTAAGTTTTCTTAGACAGTTTTAATCCCTCAACTGAATAACATGACCATTAAAAATATTCAACAGAAATCTTGCTTTGTGTAGCCATCAAGGGAATCCAAATTCTAACCACTGGAATTCAACCTGTTTTCCTCTGCGTGTCTGTACCTCTAACTTCTTGAATTTATTTTATTTATTTATTTTATTTATTTCCAGACTGTAAGCTCTTAGAGACTGGAACTGTTCTTAAGCATACAATATAGTGCCTTGCATATAACAAGCAGCAGAAGACTCGAAGGTCTCTTCTAATTCAAAGATTCACTGAAAATATGCAGCAGTGGTTATCAGCTCAGGGACTTAGTTTCTCAGAAAAAAATATGCCTGTTTTGTACTTGGTTACTTCTAATCAAACAAGAATAAACTCTGTTTCTCATACTAAAAAAAAAAAGAAAAAGAAAATATGCAGCAGTATCACCACCACCAGAATGTGTACATGACCAGCACAGTGGTCACTACCATCTTTCAGTCTGAATCCTAATCATTAAGTTGGCAGTGGAAGTGGGTTAGGGGGTCAGCATGCACTTGTGCTCCTAGACATAAAGGTTCTGAACTTTGCACCACCTACCTGTGCCTATGGAAATAAAGTCCAGAGGGTGCACTTTGCAACACAGAAAATAAAAGCTGTAAAATGCTGATGATAGTCCCAGACATGTGTAAATGTTCAATAAAAGTTAACCCCGATTATTACTATTAACACATCACAGGAGCAGTCTCCAAGGACTATCACAAAAATAAGTTCCAAGGTCTGTCTGCTTCTAGGCACCTTCTAAACCTTAACACCACTGACAAAGTATAGGGTCTCTAGATTTCACTAGAAGTCAGTGTCCGGAATATTTATATTTCTTCAGTCAGATGAAGCATGATTAAGATGTCTTAATCTAGCATAAGTACATGTGATTTGATTTATGACCACCATACCAAGAAAAGCAGGTCCTGGTCAAAGAGGAATCAGGCCTGAGTGACCACAGTGTGACAGAGAAGGCACAGGTGAACATTTGGGAGGAGGGGAGAGAATCCTAGGGGAAGGTGAATTCCCTCCCCTCAAATAAGGTGGGTTATTTCTGGTTTCCTAGGAGTTTTGATCTGTATATCCATGGTATGCTGGGATCCCGAAACATTATACACCTTTTAACAGATAAAAATCCAGAAGGCGTGGGTATGAGTGGAAAGGAGGAGGGGTTTTTCATGATTCCTCTCCCACACTATTAGGAAAGCAATGCTCACTGTCTTTCTGACTCCCCTTTAGACTAACATGCAGGCAGATGTACAAACCTAATGAGATGTTTAGAATTTAACTGTAGGTATTGTGAAATATTAAATCTCTGATAGGAAGAGCAGTGTAAATGAGGTTTAACAGTCATATAGGCACTTACAAAATTAAAATTTATTACCTAACAAACATATAAAAAATGCTCAACCTCACTTTGTAATCGGGGAAATGAAAATAAAATGGACACTACTTGTCCCTAATCAGAGTGATAAAGATTTAAAAGACTGATAATATCTGCTGTTGGTGAAGGCACAAAGGAGAGAGGGTGCTAGGTGGGCATACATTTGCAGTCTTTCTAGAGAGCAATTTAGTCATCCCATCAGCAACCAGATCAGGCACAGCTCAGATCAATCTAGACATCCATGTGTGTGCTTTGGAGTATATGTACAAGGAAGACTATTCTTTACAATATTTGCAATAGCAAGAAAGAAAAATGGAAATTGCTCTTAAAACCCTCAAAAGAGAAATGGAAATGTAAATTATGCTATATTCATGCCATAGAGTACTATATGCAATTAAAAAGAGTGAGAAATCATTTAATTTAGTATACACAGTATATTGTTTAATGAAAAAAGTAAGTTGCCAAACAAAAGGATAGGCATATTAGAAAAGGATACATATTTCTCCTTAGAATTAGAGTTCATGGGCAGTGGGGGTCCATTTTATATTTATTTACATTTTTAAACACTAAGAGAAAGTAGACTCCATATTTTTTGTGTGTTTGTTCTCTAAGTAATGCAAAGCTGCTTATCTTCCCAAATCGTAAATCTTTGACTGGATTTACAGACAGTTTTTCAATAGTTCTTTTAATTTATTTAAATGTCCCAAAGATTTGATTAAATAAATTATTTTCTCAGTCAAAAACCATTTTAGTTGATTCGGAAAAATCAACTTGGAAAAACTGAAATGACAAACCTATCAACAATATTTTCTAGGGAAAACCAGAACATTATTATTATAAGTTTATCTCAAAGAAAAAATCCCCTTGATGTCTTTCTATTACATTCTGTTCATCATTTGTCAACAACAATAATTATTTTAAGAACTCCAGTCTGTTTCCAATCAATCTCTTCCTTTTATTAGGCTACTATTTAAAATACTGTTGATATATCATCGTGAATAAAGTCTTATCTTCCTCTTAGCATGATGGATCTAGACAACCTTTTCAAACACATGCTTTACTAAACCACTTAGGAAAATATAGTTACACATAAAAACGTTAATAGAGAGAGGTAAATAAAATCAAGTCAAATCTATATAAAAACTGTGTGGCATTTAGATAGTTGCATTGACCCTTCAAATACAAAGGTCCTCTATCATTTAAAGGTCATCCCTACTATCAACAAAGACATTTATAAAATCAAATTAAGCCTTCCAACCTTCAAAAAAGGATCTGTGTATAACTTTATTTATAACTAGAGGCCCAGTGCACAAAAATGTGTGCACTTGGGAGGGTCCCTCAGCCCAGTCTGTGCCCTCTCGCAGTCTGGGACCCCTCGGGGAATGACCACCTGCCGGCTTAGGGCCGCTCCCAGGGGGATTGGGCCTAAGCTGGCAGTCAGACATCCCTCTGGCAACCCAGGAGCCCTCGGGGGATGTCCACTTGCCAGTGGGGAGCAGGCCTAGCTGCAGTCGGACATCCTTAGCGCTGCTGAGGAGGCAGGAGAGGCTCCCACCACTACCACTGTACGGGGAGCCGTCAGCCTGGCTTATGGCTGAGCAGAGCTCCCCCTGTGGGAGCACACTGACCACCAGGGGGCAGCTCCTGCATTGAGCATCTGCCCCCTGGTGGTCAGTGTGTGTCATAGTGACCAGTGATTCCCAGTCGCTCTGCTGTTAGGGTCAATTTGCATATTACCCTCTTATAATATAGGATAATAGAGGCTCGGTGCACGAATTTGTGCACGGGTGGGGTTCCTTGGCCTGGCCAGCGACTGGGGCCGATGGGGTCTGGCCAGCAGGGGGGCAGGAGGTTGGCCGGCTGGGGTTGGGGGGGCCATGGGAAGTTGGCCAGCCGGGGGAAAGGGTCGCAGGAGGTTGGCTGGCCAGGGGGAGGGGCTGTGGGAGCGCACTGACCACCAGGGGGAAGCTCTTGTGTTGAGCATCTGCCCCCTGGTGGTCAGTGCACATCATAGCGACCAGTCAACCGGTGGTTCGGTCATTTGATCATTCAGTTGCTTAGGCTTTTATATATATAGACTTGAGGCCTGGTGCACAGATTCATCCCTCAGCTGGCCACTGCAGCCCAGCCTTACCTGCCAGCTCGTCGGGCTCCAGCCCACTGTCTGCGTTGATCCGAAACAGCATGAAGTAGTGCGGGAAGTGGCAGGCGGCCAGGAAGGAGCCCAAGCCTGGGCTGGGCACTGTGCCTCTCCCACTCATCCCGGCCCCACTGCACCTGTCGCTGCCGCCGCTGAGGCATGCAGGGGGAGTGTCCATGGGAGAGGCTCACACCGCTGTAGCTGTGCTCACCAACCATCAGCCTGGCATCTGGTGCCCACCTGTCAACTGAGTGGCATTCCCGCTGTGGGAGCGCACTAACCACCAGGGAGCAGCTCCTGCTTTGAGTGCCTGCCCCCCTAGTGGTCAGTGCGCGTCATAGCTACCAGCTGGTCATCCAGTCGTCCAATCACTTAGGTTTTTATATATATAGACTAGAGGCCCAGTGCACAAAAATTTGTGCACTGGGGGGATGGGGGGGATCCCTCAGCCCAGCCTGTGCCCTCTCACAGTCTGGGACCCCTCGGGGGATGACCATCTGCTGACTGAGGCCTGCTCCCCAGGGGATTGGGCCTAAGCTGGCAATCAGACATCCTCTGGCAGCCCTGCAGCCATCGGGGGATGTCCACTTGCCAGCGGGAAGCAGACCTAAGCTGCAGTCGGACATCCTTAGCACTGCTGAGGAGGCGGGAGAGGCTCCCACCACCACTGCTGTACTGGCAGCCATCAGCCTGACTTGTGGCTGAGCAGAGCTCCTCCATGTGGGAGCTCACTGACCATCAGAGGGCAGCTCCTGCATTGAGCGTCTACCCCCTGGTGGTCAATGTGTGTCATAGTGACCAGTCATTCCCAGTCTTTCTGCTGTAGGGTCAGTTTGCATATTACCCTTTTACTATATAGGATAGAGGCCTGGTGCACAGGTGGGGGCCGGCTGGTTTGCCCTGAATGGTGTCCCGGATCAAGGTAGGGGTCCAGCTTGGGTGCCTGGCCAGCCTGGGTGAGGGGCTGATGGCTGTTTTCAGGCTGCCCGCACCCACTTCAGGGTGGGGGTCCCCACTGGGGTGCCTGGCCAGCCTGGATGAGGGGCTGAGGGCTGTTTTCAGGCTGCCCACATCCCCTCAGGGTGGGGGCCCCCACTGGGGTGCCTGGCCAGCCTGGATAAGGGGCTGATGACTGTTTTCAGGCTGCCCGCACCCCCTTCAGAGTGGGGGTCCCCACTGGGGTGCCTGGCCAGCCTGGATGAGGGGCTGAGGGCTGTTTTCAGGCTGCCCGCACCCCCTTCAGGGTGGGGGTCCCCACTGGGGTGCCTGGCCAGCCTGGGTGAGGGGCTGATGGCTGTTTTCAGGCTGCCTGCACCCCCTTCAGGGTGGTGGTCCCCACTGGAGTGCCTGGCCAGCCTGGATGAGGGGCTGAGGGCTGTTTTCAGGCAGGCCAAGCCTGCAACTAAAGCTCCCAGTCTCTCCTTTTTTTCTTTTCTTTTTTATTCTGGGATTTATTTACCTTCTGTAATTAAAACTTTGTTGCGGCTCCAGCTCTGAGGTGGGCTGGCTGAAAGCAGGTATCTGGGGTTTGTTTAGCTTCTATAATTGCAACATTGTTGCTTAGAGTGAAGCTCAGAGCCCAGCCGAGGCAGGCGGGGAACCTTGGCTTCCTCCATCACTGGAGCAAGCAAGCCTCATGTTCGCTTCAGCTGCCTGGCTGCCGGCCGCCATCTTGGTTGGCAGTTAATTTGCATATCCTGCTGATTAGCCAATGGGAAGCGTAGTGGAGGTATGGTTAATTACCATGTTTGTCTATTATTAGATAGGACTAGAGGCCCAGTGCATGAATTTCATGCACTGGGGGGGGGGGGGGTGTCCCTCAGCCCAGCCTGCACCCTCTCCAATCTGGGACCCCTTGGGGAATGTCCAACTGCCGGTTTAGGCCCGATCCCTGTCAGTCAGACATCCCCTCTCACAATCCAGTACTGCTGGCTCCCAACCGCTCACCTGCCTGCCTGCCCGATTGCCCCTAACCACTTCTGCCTGCCAGACTGATCGCTCCCTAACCACTCCCCTGCCAACCTGATCGGCCCCTAACTCCTCCCCTGCCAGCCCGGTCACCCCCAACTGCCCTCCCCTGCTGGCCTGATCGCCCACAACTGCCCTCCCCTGCCAGCCATCTTGTGGTGGCCATCTTGTGACCACATGAGGGCGGCCATCTTTGACCACATGGGGGCAGCCATCTTTGTGTGAGGGTGTGATGGTCAATTTGCATATTAGCTCTTTATTATATAGGATGACAGCTTTGTATGTAAATATGTAAGATTTCTATACATTTGAAATATATTTCAATAAGACAAAACAAAAAATCATCAGGTCATGAGATAATTATTTCCCTTAAAAAAGAAATAAAGGAATGAGACTTTGTATTATCTTAATACTTTAGATACCAAAGATTTTTCCCCTTGATTCCCAATTATTCTATGGATTAAATTAAGTTAGGAGAATGGGATTTTACTGAAGAGTGAGGAAATTCCATTTCAGTAAAACTTCAAGAATTTCAAATAAAAACATCTTGGTATATAATGTGAACTCTGAATATTGATGAGAAACATGAGTTTTCACTCAAACTTGAGGTAGCACCAGCCACGGTGCTAATCCAAGATTTTGCATAACATATTTTACTTAATTCAACCTCCCTCTTATCTTCTAATATCCTTTCCTATTCAGCCTTCATCTTATTCTATAATATTTTCACTGTGTTGATAGGGAAATTGCAAAGGCAGCCTTTTAACAATGTCTCTAAGATAAATTATACATTAATCTTAATCTCCATTTTTCAAGAAGTTTGAAGCATGAAGCCTGGCAAAGAAGCATCACATTAGCTGGCAATCAGGAGAATTTGGGGGTTGGGAAATGTGAGGCATTTAGTCACACTGAAGTTAGAAAGATGAGGAAGGACAGCTGCATGCATACTGGAATGACATGCAAACAGCACTAATTAAGAAAGAACTAGGGATAACTTTCTATGGGGTACTGGTTAATTCAAAATTAATTTTCTAACTTCTGAAATGAATATTTTTAACAAATTAGGAAAATATATAAAAAGGGAAACATGATCCCTTAATTCTTGATAATGAACCTTTAATGTTTCAGAAAATATAAATAGCATATCTACAAAGAACAAAATAAACCAAATTTGACATTAACATAAAAACAAAAACACCAAAATAAGAAAAATAATAAAAGAACACCAAAAACAACCAAACCTATAAAAGCTTAATAACCACATAGAAGCACTTTAAAATCAACACTTAACTCTTTTTCTAAATACATACAATATAAAATTTACAACTCATATTTACTATATTCACAATCTTATATTTACTATAAAGTTAAAACTTAAACTTTACGCAATATATTTATATTTTTAAAACTTTTGGATAAAATTGTCAAGGTTGATTTTCTTACCAAAAATTCTACATCATATTAACATTGAAAATCAATCCTCCCTGAAAAAGCTTATATAACAATATAAAAACTATATTTATGATCGTAAGATATATTTTTTCTATTGGATCATCCATTTATGATAGTATGAATTAAGTACACATTTGGGAGTTGCCGAAACAACCAAGAGTACAGTTGTAGCCTGCAAATTACCAAATTGTTTAGGCGCACTTAAATACTGAGAAAGATGGATGCCTACCACGAAACTTATCTGAGGAAACACTAACTCTAGCATGCTTCTCTTTTTTTCTCCCTATTTCTCATATTTCCTTTCAAACGTATTTTCTATGAAAAAAAACCCAACTCATGAAACTTGAGTTGCTCTAATTAAGATCATTTCAAAAACCAAGAAAAAAATCCTTGTTTTTTAGATAGCATAGCCAAACCAAAAACAAAAAAAAAATGCAGACTATACTAAATGTAAAAGGTACAACCAAGAGTAAAGCTTACCTATTATTACTGTGAATCTGGTATTTTACAATTGGGCATATATCCTAAAGGAGGTCATACTGTACTCCCCATCTGTTGCCTTCTTGTAACTTACTATCCATGTTACAAGTAACTAAATACAGCAGGTCCTCGAATAACATAGTCTTATCCTTCAACATCATTTTGTTATAATGCTGATGAGATGCCATAGGAACTCAACTCTCCTTTATAGCAACTAGCCCATGGTAAATTGGTTTCATTATCATCGTTTCGCTTGAAGTCACAGAACCTATCAATGACATTATGTGAGGACTTACTGTACCAGTCTCAGGTCAACCAACAGAAAGCCAGTGTGAAATTCAGATGAAGCAACACCAGTGTGCCTCAAGTTTCAAAAGCAGGAGCCATTCAGAACATGTGGGAGTATATGAGGCTGACAAGGTAATTTAAAAATAATCCCTATAATGGTGCATTGATGAAATTAATCTTCTGCTAAGATTTCTTGCATTCAAATTAGTACTCTTTAACACACTTGTTTTTTTTGAACAGCATTTGAAAAATATGCAAAGATACCTTAATCCATTTTATTTTATATCTTTCCCCCAAAATTAAGAGCAATTTAGTGCTTTTAAATGGATCCCTTTTTAGTTAAATTACAAGCTAAGGCAAGACAATTTAGAGTGACTTGAACTTCCATTTTTGCTTTGACAGGCAAATTGTTGAAAATAATTAAATAAAAGAATATTCCAATCACCCCAGCAGTAAAACATTTCTATGCCACCTCCAGCTCTAACTTTTGATGCTTGCGTTGACAGAAATGTCAATTACAGAACTAATAATAAAGTGTATTGAAAATGTATGAAACGCCTGATCTATAAAAGAATAGGAACTATTACTTCCTACTCTGTGATTTTTGTAGTTTTAATATAGGTGATGGCTTAATACATTTTCAAAAGACAAGGTGATATATATCAAGTGGTGAAAAATTGCTAAGAAAAGAAGTGGAAAAATTTTAGAGAAAAACAGAAATCTGGTGACTTGCTTTTATTCAGACCATACATAAGAAGGAGAAATTGAAAACTTTATGTATGTTTTTCATAATTTTAAATTCAATTCCAGAAGTGTTACCTGTGTTTTTTCAGTCTTCCTCACTACTGAATTATTTTGAGCCATTATAAAAGGAAAAATATTCATTATTGTAATATTTGTTATAACCTATATTGTATTTCTTTTCATTTATTTACTAGAGGCCCAGTGCACAAAATTCGTGCACTCAGAGGTGGGGGTCCCTCAGCCTGGCCTGCACCCTCTCGCAGTCAGGGAGCCCTCAGGGGATGTCTGACTGCCCGGAGGCGGGAGAGGCTCCCACCACCACTGCTGCACTCGCCAGCCGTGAGCCCAGCTCAGGGCTTCTGGCTGAGCGGCACCCCCCTGTGGGAGCGCACTGACCACCAGGGGGCAGCTCCTGTATTGAGCATCTGCCCCCTGGTGGTCAGTGTGCATCATAGTGACCGGTCATTCCACTGTTCAGTCAATTGCATATTAACCTTTTATTATATAGGATTATTTGTTCATTCATTGTTATTCATACTATTTACTGAGCAATCAAGATCTCCTTGAGAAGGTAGCATCTGAGAAAAGATTAGAAAGAAGAGGGCAGATAAGTTGGCAATCTAGGAAAACCAGAGTTCCAGCCGAGGGAACAGCAAGTACAACAGCCCAGAGACCTATGTTGGTCGGCAAGATGGCAAAAGGACAAGTGTGGGATTTGTGAGGCAGAGAGGAGGAGGAAATGAGGTCATAAAGGAACAAATCAGAGAGCAAGACTGCATATGGCCTTGTAAACCATGATAAAAGAAGTCTGGTTGAATGAAATGAGAGGCCAACAGAGGGTTTTAAGCAGAGCAATAATGTGATCTGACAAATTTCAAAAGGATGAAATTTGGCTGGTGTGTGGAACACAGGCACAGGATGGCAGGCAGGAGACCAGTTAGGAGGCACTGCAATAATCCAACACAAGAAATGACAAGCCCAGAGAGAGGCCGGATTCGGGGCTCTGAGAAGTTGCCACTGGCTGACACAGGAAGACTAATAGGCTTCAGCCATCTTCTCCTCCTAGAACATGGGTTCTCTCCATAGAATAAAAAAGAAGAAAAAAACCAAGATGGCGGCATAGGTAAACACCGGAGATTGCTGCTTAGCACAACCACTTTAAGAATACAACTAAAAGACGGAACAGACATCATCCAGTACCACAGGAAGGCTGGCTGAGTGGAAATTCTACAACTAGAAGGAAAGAGAAAACATACCGAGACTCAGAGGAGGTGCAGTGCGGAAGTAAAGTACAGCGGTATGGAGGCGCACGTGGAGAGGGTTGGCGGCTGTGGACACGGTTGTCTTTTTCAATTGGTAGGGAGTCTCAAGCTCTGAGCTCCAGTTCTGGGCGAGTCTCTGGGGACCCAGACTCATACGGGAGAAACTGGACTGTCAGGCATCAGTCAGAACTCGAGGGCAGTTTTCTCTCGGAGGTGCTTGCAGCTATTGCCGGGACACTGAGAAGCGGGGCCTCTGAGGGCAGCCATAGCTGCTTGATCCATCCTGTTGATCCCCTGGGACCCCCGCCTCGCCCAAGCTGTGTGCCGGCTTTTGCATATGAAAGGCCTGGCCCTCTCCAATCTGGGACCCCTCGGGGGATGTTCAACAGGGATCGGGCCTAAACCAGCAGTCAGACATCTCTCTTGCAATCCAGGACCACTGGCTCCTAACCACTCACCTGCCTGCCTGCCTGCCTGATCGCCCCTAACCCCTGTGCCTGCCTGCCTGATTGTCCCCACCCGCCTCTGCCTGCCTGCCTGATGCCCCTAATTGCTCCCCTGCCCACCTGATCGCCCCTAACCACCTCTGCCTCGGCCCCCGCCACCATGGCTTTGTCCAGAAGGACATCCAGAAGGATGTCCAGAAGACGTCTGGTCTATCTGGTCTAATTAGCATATTACCCTTTCATTAGTATAGATTCTGCTGGTGGTTATACACCATTTGTCAAAATTCAATGAACTATATACACAATAAACAGTTAAATTCCATAGTACATAAACTATATCTTCATAAAGTTTTTTGATAAAACACTTAGAATAATGTCTAGCATATATAAGCACTCAATAAATATTAGCTAAAAATAACTATTATTTTTATGGCAATCCAAGAAAGAAATGGTTTCATAGATAGAAAGACTGAGAATTTTAAGATTTTTTTTCAAAATAAGATAAATTCAGAAATTTATTTTTAATAAACCCTACCCTATTAGCAGATAATATAAGGGCTTAAAGTAAAGATCTGTCATTAAGCTTTAGTTTCTATAAAAAGATTACTGAGCACACAGTCAAATGAAGTATGACTCTCATGCTGGAGGTTCAGCAGCATCCAGGTAGAAAACAGAGCAGATATCACACTAATTCAAAAAAGTGAGTGGTAAGTTATATAAAGCAACAACACAAAAGTCATAAGTGAATAATGCCTCATGAGAAGTAGGACATAACATTTCACTGAAATTCTAATGGCACTTGAGAGAATTTGAAACTTCTCATTAAACACTTCAAAACTACTTCAAATAAAATAGGAAGCAAAACAGCAAAGCAGGGCTGTCAAATTTAAGCAGTTGCATAAGTGGCAATGGGGACTATACAACCAAGAAACCCAATGAACCAAATTCTCTTTGCATCTAGCAGAATCTAGCCTGAGAAGGGCCGAGACTAGGAGTCACACACACACACACACACACACACACACACACACACACCCCACATCTTTGAGGATTGTAAGTAAAGCAGCTATATAAAGAAAGGGAACTGAGTAAGTGTCCCTTCTTACCCTCTTCTGCTTCATCCTCCTGGGGTGACATTGGGCCCCCTCCACTAGTAGGAGTGACAGGTTCCTCCTTCTCAGACTCTCTCTGTAGACTCACCACCTCATAGATTGCATCTCCAGCACTGGTGTGACCTTTTCCCTCTGTCTGAGAAAGAGATAAACATGTGTTTCAATATGAGAAATGTGAAGGAAACACTATTTCAACGGTCCATTAAAAAGCGCTGAAATGAGCCCTAGACGGTTTGGCTCAATGGATAGATAATCAGCCTGCGGACTGAAGGGTCCGGTTCGATTCTGGTCAAGGGCACATGCCTGGGTTGCGGGCTCAATCCCCAGTATGGGGCGTGCAGGAGGCAGCCAATCAATGATTCTCATCATCACTGATGTTTCTATCTCTCTCTCTCCCTCTCCCTTCCTCTCTAAAATCAATTAAATATATATATATATATATATATATATTTTTTTTTTTTTTTTTTTTTAAAGCACTGTAATGAAAAGCAGCATGTCATGCTTGAAAAAAAATTTGGAAGTACTTTGTTCTTCACATGGTATTTGAAATGTATGGTTCTTATAGCATTGTGTTAACCAATACAATGAAACCTGCTGACCATTTTGGAAGAACTCAATCTTTTTTATCATAAAAACCCAAGACACCACAGATTCTAGGGCATGCAGGTAAGCCAATGTTGCTAGATTCTTAGGACTCACTACCTCGCATTGAGATAAAGAGATATCACAACATCCCTCAACTAATTCATGGAAGTAAATAGTTTCTACCTTATAAATGGTTTATATTATAAATGGATTATTTTTAAGAAGGAAAAACTAAGGCAACTGCCAATTAATTAACCAAGCATGGCCTACAAAGCCCTAGATAAACTACCTCCAACCTCATCTCACACCTAAGTGTGTCACTACATTCCAGCCACTTTGGCCTCATTCAGCACTGGGAATCTTTAAATTCTCTCCCAGCTGAAGGTGTAGGGACATCCTTTTCTCTCTGCCAATACAGCTTTTCCTCCTACTCTTTGCTAACCCCCATCAAACTCAGATCCTTTCACTTCTACAAAGAATTTAACCTGAGTTCCCTATGTTTTGATTCTCATACCTTGTTCTTCCTTCACTTCCCTCACCACAGGTAATTACACATATATCATATTCATGTGTTTAATGGCTATCCTGGACAGTATGCACCTTAAAGACAGGGACTATGTTGATTTTCAATCAGAAATAATACAGTGCCTGACACATAGGTACTCAATAAATATCAGTGGAATGAATGACTGGTAATGGTTACCTTCTTCCTTCACTATAAAACAAAAAGTATGTGTATTACCTACTAACACTGCCTAATTTAGGAATGTCTTGGAAACCCTACTTTTGTTCATTTAATATTAAAATAACTTTATAGCCCTGACCGGTTTGGCTTAGTAGATAGAGCATCGGCCTGCGGACTGAGGGGTCCCAGGTTCGATTCCGGTCAAGGGCATGTACCTGGGTTGCGGGCACATCCCCAGTGGGGGGTGTGCAGGAGGCAGCTGATCGATGTTTCTCTCTCTCTGTCCCTCTCCCTTCCTCTCTGTAAAAAAATCAATAAAATATATTTTAAAAAATAAAATAAAATAAAATAACTTTATAACCTTACTAATAAGTCAAACAATATACAGGATGGGGCAAACATAGATTTACAGTTGTTCATATGGAAAATAACACAATAATTAATAAATAATAATACAAGAATAAACTGTGTTTTGCATACTTACAACTATAAACCTACATTTGCGCACCCTATATTCATATAATAGTATAGATAGAAATAATTATGAAAAGTAATCAGATATTACTTGAATATTTATTCATTATAACTTTACAAAGGTATAATATTTCTGTGCCCTGTCTTTTTGGTTTTAATTATTATATATAAAAGGAAGAAAAGTTGTTTTAAATATAGAATCAATATTTCTATTAAGTATATTGTTGCTTTACAGGTGCACATTACAGGTTTCTAGGGGGGAAAGTACATAATTATTACACTAGCTGTTTTTTTTAACTTACATTACCTAGATGTGGATTTTTCAAATACTCTATTGGTTGACTCTAAACATCATTTAATTAGAGAAATTTTATGGCTTTTTATTGCTACTTAAGGAACTATCTTGACATTTAAAAAGAATGATGGAAAAAAATATGCTATTACATGAGGAGAACAAAAAGGTCCTACCTGTTTCAACCTCATGAAGAAAGTCTCCTTGAAAGTCTTTCTGCTGAAATACCAGAATCGCTCATTTGCAGGGTATACACGTACTACTGTCTCCAGGAGAAAGCGGACAGGCTCCACCACCTCCGTGACGACCATATCCACTGCCACAGTCATGTACACTCGTTTATCTGCAGCAGAAATTCTCTGTGTTTTATGCTGGCTTTATTATACCTTCATTATTTAAGAAAACAGTTTCCTCACTTACTATCACATTACCTTCTATGTTTAATTTTAAAGGTTTTCATGTCAGCTTGATTAAATAGTAACCAAGTATTCCAAATATGTTGCTCATCACACAGAATCCTATTTTAATCAGCTGTCCAAATCTTCTCTGACAACTTTAATATTTTTTCCCAAATCAGGTCTTACTATAAAATAAATAAAATAAAATCTTCAGGATGTCTTTTACACTAAAACTATCTTTCAGATTTCCCAGAAAAACCTCTGGAAAAATCACAGAGGCTTGCTCTTTCATTTTATAAAAAGAGATATTAGAAATCATGTTTGCTGAGTTGCTTGTAAAGATCATCAAATCAGAAGAGCTGCTCTACCTTCACTATATTAAATTTGCAAAGGAAGATGCTATTAAAATGAATACTTCAACATTATATGCTTTAAGAGAAATCCCTGGATATCTGTCAGTTCCCTCCTTCATTGTCCATGATATATATATTGACCCTCAGGAAAATCACTGTGATTTTCATACATATTGTATGTATCTGAGTCCTTTTTGAGAACAACAGTCAAAATTTCAGTTACTATTTAAAATGTTTACTTGGCCACAGCCTTCCTTTAATTTGAATCTAGAACAGGGGTGGGCAAACTTTTTGACTGGAGGGCCACAATGGGTTCTTAAACTGGACCGGAGGGCCGGAACAAAAGCATGGATGGAGTGTTTGTGTGAACTAATATAAATTCAAAGTAAACATCATTACATAAAAGGGTACGGTCTTTTTTTTTTTTTAGTTTTATTCATTTCAAACGGGCCAGATCCGGCCCACGGGCCGTAGTTTGCCCATGGCTGATCTAGAATCTTTCAGGCCATTGGCTACTGGTTTTCTACAATTTCATAATGATAGGTTGAAATATGGATTTGATTTTATTTTATTTGCCCTACTTCAGATTCATTAGGATTTTTGAGTCTGTGGCTTGGTTACTCCATACCATTTTGTCATTTCTTCATTACTTTAAAAACTTTTTTCCAATTTACTGTGCCCACTACTTTTAGTTCTGAGTTAGAGGGAGAATCAAATGGCCAAGTCCACTAAAAGAAACATTCAATTGTGCTTTTAAAAACATTTTACAACATTTATACTCATCAACCACACATCTATTAATATCATCAAACTCAAATATTGTATTGCATTCTTACATGCAGTCTGCTGCCAACTGAAGAGAAAGTAGGATTCTCTAGATATTGTACTTGATCTAGAAGACCTTAAAGTCTAAGGGAATAATGTAGAGGGGTAAGAGAGAATAACACAAAACATAGACTATAATACACAACTTGGTATAATGAAAAGATCCAAGATATTTCCTCTCCCAGGGCCTCAACTTCTATAAAAATCAAACTGTAATTCATAAATCTCCTCAATAATTTATAATATCAAGGACACGATTTGAAAATTTTAACAATCAGGTAAACATTTGAGTTTGCATATGAAATAATTTAAATTTAAGATACATTAACTTTTGGATCAGAAGATTATTATAATTCAATATTACATGAAGTTTATTTTAATAAAACATAAATTTTAAAATATATTGTCTTTTATTTGAGGATTCAATGTGTATTAAAGTACAAAATGAAACTGAACTATGTTACATTAAAAATAGATAAAAGCTGCTTTACTTATTTTTTGAAATTTGAATATTTTATTCTTCAAAATTATCAACTGGCTTATTTTTCTCATTTTTGTGGTTTCTTTCTGAGTAATAATAAGAAAGAAGTTAATAAGCTGGTATTTACAAGTCTAGCTCCAGAAATAAAAAACTGTGAGTGTAAAAATTATTTATTCTTAATATATGAAAAGCTAAATTTTATATAATCATTATTTTTTCTCCCTTTTTAGCCCTCAGTATGAAATAGCTTGATGTGTGATTAAATGCATGCAATTTATGGGACTGGAAAAGACTCTTTAAAGAAATTTGAGAGTAATTATCATTTTAATATTCTTCATCAATATATTATACTTCCATATCAGTATTCACTAATGCTCCTGTGTTTAACCAAAAGTCTACATTATAAACGAAATAATGTAAGACAAAGATAAAAAAAAAAAGATCCATTATTTTCTCAATATAAATTATTGGTTGAATGACAGTAAAGAATTTAGTATAATATTATAATTCATGAGGTAATTAATGTTAGTTTGAAAGCAGATGATGGAGGAGCAAAAAAATAAATAAACAGGTAACTGACAGATACCTGGAAAAAGTAGGAATAAAAATAAACACAGTGGGAAAAATGACCAATGTGACTATATACCATTCATAAATTCTGTTCAACACTAGTCATGTTCAACAAAATGAAAAGGTAAACAACAAGGAAAAAAGGGTTTGTCATAAATGATATCCTTGCTATACATTACTAAGATCAAAACTCCCTAAGTTCAAAAGACTGGAACAAAATTGTAAGTTATATTTTTTTAAAGTTAAAATGCTTATCAAAAATATGCAGAATTTTAGAATTTGCTTTCATTATTTCATTCATATTCTTCCATCATTTTGTCTCCAAATAAAATCACTCTATAATGACATATAAAACACAAAGCACAGCCCTGGCTGGAAATTGCTCATTGGTTAGAGCGCCGTGCTGTGCACCAAAGGGTTGCGGGTTCGATTCTCGGTCAAGGGCATGTACCTAGGTTGCAGGTTCAACCAATTTTTCTCTCTCATTCTCTCTCTCTGCTTCCCTCCTTCCCCTCTTTCTCCCTCCCTCCCTCTACCTCCTCTCTTCCTCCACTCTCTAAAAATCAATGGAAAAAATATACTCAGGTGAAGGTTAACAAAAAATAAAAATAATAAAACACAAAGCACAAATACTTTCTACATAATCTAATAAAATTAATTCATGTATCTCTAGGGGAGATTCTTTTGAATAGTGGAGGTTTTCCCCAATAGATAGGTAAAATAGAAAAAGAACCTTTAAACTCTAAAGAAGAATAACTCCTAATGTAATATTTCTTTAAAGAAAATCTGCCCCTGGCTGGTGTGGCTCACTTGATTGAGCATCATCCCATGCACCAAAAGGTTGCTAATTCAATTCCTGTGAGGGTACATGCCCATGTTGCAGGCTCAATCCCCAGTAGGGGATGTGCAGGAGGCAGCCAATAGATGGTTCTCTCTCACATCGATGTTTCTTTCTCTCCCTCTTCCTTCCTCTCTCTCTAAAATCAACAAAAACATATTTAAAAAAGAAAATTTGAAGGACTTACTGGAGATACAAATTGATTTCTCACAAAATTTAGAGCACCATTCTAAATAGTATTATGTAAATAACAATCTTCTTAAAATTCACCTGAACCTGTGTTTACTTTCTACTGCGCCTCTGTACAACAGTGTTCAGTGTCAATAATTATATATGTGTAGTAATCATGTGAAACCACATAAGATTTAGCATGTTTTAATGCATTATACACATTAACTTAGACTATTATTTTCCCTGCAATAGACCGTTCTCCTTATGCTAAAAAAATAGTGTTGGATGTAGAAATGCAAAATGAATAGTAAGAAAACTATATCAGATATGTTTATTGTGCAAAACACAAGTCTGGGCTAAATTTTATAATAAAATCTATTAATGAAAAAAATACTCCATTTTAAATGAGCACCAGATATTTTTTTAAAACATGGCAAAACAACATTGTCCATAATGTGAAATTTTAAGCAAATAATAAGGAATCTTTTAAGAAAATTCACCTTTTGGGGTTTCTTCATTAAGTGCCAGAAATATGGGTGCATTGGGGTTCCACATGCCAGTGATAACGTAAGCCCTCCCATCATAGCTCTTTCCCATGGATTCCTGTGAAAGTCCAAACAGAAATATATACATCAAGAAAATCACCATTTCAATTAATAAGTTTATCTTACTTTAAACCAGGGGTCCTCAAACTACGGCCCACGGGCCACATGCGGCCCACCGAAAACATTTGTTTTTTTACTTCAAAATAAGATATGTGCAGTGTGCATAGGAATTTGTTCATAGTTTTTTTTTAAACTATAGTCCGGCCCTCCAACGGTCTGAGGGACAGTGAACTGGCCCCCTGTTTAAAAAGTTTGAGGACCCCTGCTTTAAACAATCCAATTTACTAAAATTTGGATTTATAATCAGAGGGGGGGGGGTATTTTCTCTGTAAATTTTTTCACCCTATAAAAACATTTCTTTGAATATTAAATTCTCCTACAGCTTTCTTCAGACAGTTTATTTTAAAGACACGTACCTTTTGGCCCGGCCAGCATGGCTCAGTGGTTGAGTGTTGACCTATGAATCAGGAGGTAAAGGTTCGATTCCTGATCAGGGCACATGCCCCAGTTGTAGGCTCAACCCCCACTGTGGGGCATGCAGGAGGTAACCGATCAATGATTCTCTCTCATCTTGATGCTTCTATCTCTTTCTCCCTCTCCCTTCCTCTCCGAAATCAATTTAAAATATTTTAAACAAAATAAAAAATAAAGACACGTATCTCTTAAAATAAAAGAGTCCATGCTGGATCACAAAAACATAATATTGCTATGAAGTTATACTTAACTTGATCTTAGGCTGCTATCAAAATCTTATATACTCACACATACAAGGATGTATGTAGTTGCTATGAAAACTATAGTATAGATCAGTGATGGCGAACCTATGACACGCGTGTCAGAGGTGACACGCGAACTCATTTTTTTGGTTGATTTTTCTTTGTTAAATGGCATTTAAATATATAAAATAAATATCAAAAATATAAGTCTTTGCTTTACTATGGTTGCAAATATTAAAAAATTTCTATATGTGACACGGCACCAGAGTTATGTTAGGGTTTTTCAAAATGCTGACACGCCGAGCTCAAAAGGTTCACCATCACTGGTATAGATCTTACTGAAGACAGTTAAATTGAATTTATAGCTAATTACAAGATAGCATTTTCCTCCAATGCTCTAATTTTAATATATTCTTAAAATATTAATTTACTTTGTCACAATCAATACCTTCAAAGTGAATATTTTCCTGCTATATATGCCAGATATTTATACACTTTCTTAAAATCATAAGTCAATAGGAGGAAACTAATATTGGTTTGTAATCAACATGGACGCTTACTATCTCCCTCTACCCTTACACTCACTCCCTCCTTCTTCCCTCTCTCCTCTCCCCTTCCTCTTCATTTCCTCCACTCTTTAAGACTTTTACCTAGCCAGCTCCTGACTCTCCCTACAGAAGCCAGCAACTCCCTATACTGAGGGCAAGACCATATATAGTTGGGGGAGGGGGGAGGTTAAAGGTTGTCCCATGGGAGAATGCACACAGAATACAAACATGTGCATATGCAAAACGGAATATTATCTACAGTACTTTCAATGTTCTGTACCAATTTCCTATTGTAAACAGAAAGGTTTCAAAGGGTCAGACTAAAAAAAAGGGAAAGCTTTTTTTACAAAATTACCCCCCTCCCACATATACTTCTCTAAATCTCTATAAAGTTGTTTCAGTCATTGGGTATATTTTTATGGTGTATTGGTGATATTTCACTAATCGAATTGCTTAGCTTGAGTGCAAAGACCACATTCAATGAAATACACTCAAGGTCATGTAAAGGAAACTCACTCAATACCTCCAATACTCATATATTCATATTCTCCCTCTCCTTTTCTCCCTCTCCCCCTCTCCACCCCCTTCTCTCTCCTTTATCTTCTCTCACTATCCTCTAATTAGACCCTCAAGAATGAGCATCTAACCCCACCTCCCAAAGAAACACAATCCACCTGTGGACAAGAACAGTGCAATGCTTAAATCTAAAAAGAAGAGCTAGACCAATAAAAGTCTTTCTTTTAATTAACAAATACAAAGGAAAGTGGACAGTTAAAAGTAGAGCTAAAAGGTTTGATAAGAAGTCAGGTGAAAAAAAACAAAAACAAACAGAACAAAAATAAATAAATAAATAAATAAATAAATAAATAAATAAATAAATAAAACAAAAAAAGAAAAACCAAAAAAAAGAAGTTAGGTGATGACAGGTCACATCCTACCTAATAAAGAGGGAATATGCTAGTTGACCCTCATGCCACAAAGATGGCGGCACCCACAGCCAATAAGGAGGGAATATGCTAATTGACTGCTCCGCCCTCAAAGATGGCGGCACCCACAGCCAATAAGGAGGGAATATGCTAATTGACTGCCCTGCCCTTAAAGATGGCAGCGCCCACAGCCACAAGATGGCGGCGTCCAGTCCCCTCAGCCCCACTGGGGTGGCAGGTGCTCTGCACACCTGCCTCCAGAGACCCCCAGTCCCCTCAGCCCCCCAGTGCCCAGGGACGGCCCGAGGCACAGGCAAGCCTCGTATGGCGGCTCCACAGCCGCCCAGGGCCGCCCGAAGCTCAGGTAACCAGGGCCAGCCGAGGCTCATGCTGCCAGCAGTGGCAGCAGCAGAGGTGTGATGGGGCGTTGCCTTCCCCTGATCGCTGGGTCGCCTCCTGCCCCTGAGGGCTCCCAGACTGTGAGAGGGGACAGGCCAGGCTGAGGGACCCCCCTCCAGCGCATGAATTTTCATGCACCAGGCCTCTAGTATAAAATAAAATTAAATGATGAAAGGAGACTTGCCTTGGGGTGGTGAACACAATACAATATACAGGTGATGCATTATAGAAATGTACCCCTGAAACCTATATAACTTTATTAATCAATGTCACCCCAATAAATTCAATAAAAATTTAAAAATAAATAAAGTGAAGCTAGATATGTGATGATAATAGAAACTATATGGTAGGTAAAACAGATAAAGAATAGCAGAGTATGAGGAAACTGCTAAGTGCTGAGAGAAATGGAAAACATTTTTTAAATCCTTTAAAATAATTAGTCACACAGTCAAAAAACAAAGGCAAATATTGAGAAGCAGGAAGAAAGGGAGAAGAGGGGAGAGAGGCAGAGGAAGGGCAGGGAGGAAGGCAAGGAGGGAACAGGGGAGGAAAGAGCAAGAAGAAAGAAAGAAAGAGGCAAAACTTTCAAAGTTTGTCAGAATAATATGTAAGAAGGTGAAATCTGTTTTCAAAAGTGTTCACATATTTGGACATGTCATAGAAGACAGAGAAGTATCAAAGTCTTGTTCTAGCGGGGAGAAGTAATACAGATTAGGCCAAGTTACAAGGAATACAATATCAGGTGATCACAAAGAAATAACTTTGTAATAACCAGCACTGTCCCATAATCTTCATTATAAAGTAACGAGTTCCTTTTTATTAGGCATAGTCTAGCCGAAGCTCAATAACCATGTATTAAGACGGTATGAAGATTAACAGCACTGGGTAGTAAGTCACAACTGTTGATAACTGCAAATGCTCGCCCTCCCACCTGACCAACTTCTGGCTGTACAGATCAGCCCACTTCTCTTTCCAGGGGCTTTAATGCTGACAAGCCCTTTGATTTCAACATGGACTCTTAAAGGTGGAGACTGCACGACAATGAGACACATAAGGGGCCTCAGGAGTTCATGCCAGGCCTGTAATTCTATAATGTGAACTTAAGTTCATGGAAAAATCTCTACCAGTGATTCATCTTAATCTCTGAAACTGTGAAAGACCATGATTAGTTAAGACCTAGAAGCATCTACGCATTTAATGTCCCTGAACTACCTCCACATGGAATTTTCAGGGCTTGAAATGCTCTGAATTGCCTCAGGTAAAAGCACTTGCATTACTGCTGTGCCTTAAAGAGGGATGGAGGAGAGATGGATCAATAGCTCATTTGTTTGCACATTCACTGTAACTGGTTGTCCTCACCTGACCTATCCATGGGGTTCTTCCTCTAAATTCCTGTGGCTCACTGGACCAACTCAACCCACTTAATGAGAGCACTTAACCCACTGCTATAATTACAGACTCATAAGGTCTGTTCCCGTCATAAGACTATGAACTCACAGATGGTGAGAGTTGTGTTCTACCTTATCTACAACCCCAGCACTTCACACAATGCTTGGCACATAGTTAGAAGTTCAAAAAGGCTGACTGAAACATCCCAGTACCACTAGAAAACCATGTGATCGTCACCATGAAATAAAGAAAATGTTCACATAATTGGTGACATTTATCTGACATTTGCAAAACACAGCTGAAAAGAAAAAAAAACATTTAGTACTTGTTATCACTAAATATAAAAGCTGCAGTGAAGTAAGTAAAAAGCTTTATGCTTACTCTAAGATGACCATTTCCTATAACATTTCTAAATTGCAAAGTAAATGTTTTCATTAACTGCAATATTAGAAGGTGTTTCTGTTTAAAAGTTAGGATGGCTTGCTATTTTTACATCAAATACAAACTCTTAAATATATATTGACCTTTAAGGGCATTCCTGAAATAAATAGCACTCCCACAATACATATACTTTGCTAAGGATAGGTAATCAAGGAGGAGATATTCAGAAAGGGAAATGCTTTTAAGAAAATAAAAGCATCTATCACAGGACTCAAATTAATAAAAGTGCATTAAAATAAATAAAAGGTACCATATTCACTCTGGATATGCCTGTGATAATCATGTCCTTGTTATTTTTGGCTCAAAGAAAAGACATCCTCCTAAGAAGCCAAACAGATGAATAGATGGACATCGTCATAACACTGTTCTTCTATTTGCTTTGAACTTGCATATAATTTTTTGGTGGGAATTATCCCAAATCTCTCCCTCATAAATAATTTTAAGTTTAGGTTTTCAAATTTCATTATTACTATTATACAGCTGAAAGTTAGAAACAGATCTCTCAATATGACAATTTTAAAATAGAAAATATTTTAAAAATATAAAATAACTAGATCTATACTTGGTTAAAGTGTTTAAAGTTAATATTACCATATCCAGTAAATGCATGTCACTGTTCTTCACGTTTCGACCTGGGCTTAATAACATTCCAAAACATCTGAAAATTTGAGGGAAAAAGGAGAAAAAAGGTATCAAAAATATATAGAAGCCCAGTGAACAAAAAGCCTTTTTATAATAACTATATAATCTGACCTCTGTACTTACAAATAGCTTTCTTATTATAGAGAAACAGCATAGATAAAAATTCATTAAGATACATAATAAAAATCACATAGAAATAACTTATCTAAATTGCCAGATCTTTATTTCTACATGTAAAAGATTACCAGTGATCAGAAACTGTGATAAAAACGGCCACAAAAATTGTTGATTGAAACAGAATACAGTTGAAGTTATTCCAAACATATAGTTCAAGACCATATAACCCAATTAAATTAAAAAGGAGATTTATTTTTTAAAGAATAAGAAAAAGACACTGTGCTCTCCCTTTGTATCAAGCTATATTAACAGAAACAATCACCCTGGCCCTCACCAGTCATGTTCACTGAGTAGCTTATTAAAACTATGTCCTCATTTGAAAAAAAAAATAGTAATATAAAATACATTACTAAAAGTACTATTATTCAGTGAAAACATTACCCAGTGTATTATATGCTAGTAACCATTTACTTTATTCCATGCTTCCTGATGTAAGAGAAGTGTTAGAAATCCCATAAACACTACCCCTTTATTTGTAGAAGGTTTTCACAAGCTGCAAAATTCAGTTAAATCTAATATTTTTATTTGTTAGGATATACTTGTTAATTCTGCTTTATAGGGAAGAAAGGTAAAGCCCAGAGAAGTTAAACAATTTATTCATATTAACGTGGCTATTCCACAGGTCTTGTAACTCAAGAGGCAATGTGATCTGTCCACTCTGTCCCTCAGCCAACAACACATACTCACACGTACTAGTGTTTTTATTGTAGCTTTCCAAAATTTAATATGCTATGAAGCACTTTATATAAGGGGTAGAGAATGTAAATCAATTAAGTATGAGATTTTTCAAATTTTAAAATAGTGGCAGCTAACCAGTCAATATTGAATCTGATCCTTGTTGTTTCCCAAAGGTTTACTTTTCTAGTAGCACTAGCTTTTTCTCTTTTTTTTCTATGATCAAGGTAAGTGATTAATCCTATCCAAACAGGAGTTCAGTAAGCGGTGAAACAATATCTACTTCTTGTGAGTACTTCGAGATATTTTGCTCAGGGATCCCTTTGGCATCCAAAAACAATCAAGTACATAACGAAGATAAAGTTGAAAATCTCTGAGGATAACTTTCCAAGCATATTATTGTATCACTGAACAAAATATAATCTACTAATACAGAGATAATTATATTCTAATAGTCATAATTGCAATATTACTACTATACACTATTTGATCTCTCTCCTATGAACTACTATAATAAACATTATCTGTACAAATTAAATGTTAATTAATTTTGCAATTCATTGTACTATTTCTCTGACTATTGCTTAAATTCTTGATAAACAAAAATAAAAGTTAATTATTTTCAGATATAAAATTTGATCCCCCAACAAAGAAATTAGGTCAATAAAGACAGAAGATTTGTCTCACATTCCCTGGATAGCAGTCCCCCCTTATCCGCTGGGGATTCATTCCATACATGAAACCACAGATAGTATCGAACCACATATATACTATGTTTAAGCTGTACATACAGACCCTTTCACTTAAAGCAGTGGTTCTCAACCTTCTGGCCCTTTAAATACAGTTCCTCATGTTGTGACCCAACCATAAAATTATTTTCATTGCTACTTCATAACTGTAATGTTGCTACTGTTATGAATCGTAATGTAAATATTTGATATGCAGGATGGTCTTAGGCGACCCCTGTGAAAGGGTCGTTCGACCGCCAAAGGGGTTGCGACCCACAGGTTGAGAACCCCTGCAGCACCTTACAGCTCTTGGGCATATCCGAATTGTCAACATCACTACTCTTCCACTTTGGGGCCATTATTAAGTAAAATAGCAATGACTTAAATACAAGTACAGCGATAGCTTAACAGTAGATCTGAAAACTAAGTGACTAACAGGCAGGGAGAGTATATGGCCTGATTTTGTCACCTTACTTAAAACAGGATATAGCCCTAGCCAGTTTGGCTCAGTGGATAGAGCCTCGGCCTGTGGACCAAAGGTTTCCGGGTTCGATTCCGGTCAAAGGCACGTACCTTGGTTGCAGGCTCCTCCCCAGCTTGGCCCTGGTTGGGGGCTCGCGCAGGTGGCAACCAATCAATGTGTTTCTCTCACATCAATATTTCTCTCTGTCTTTCCCCCTCTCTTCCACTCTCTCTAAAAATCAATTTTAAAAAATCCCTCAAATGAGGATTAACAAAAAGAAAAAAAACATGTAATTTAAAACTTATATATTGTTTTTTTTTTAGAATTTTCCATTTAATATTTTCAGGCCATAGTTGACCACGGGTAACTGAAACCACAGAAAGTGAAACTGAGGATAAGAAGAAACTACTACACATTTTGCTTCAGCTTTCATCAATCATAGTTTAAAAGAACAATTCCCTATATTATAAGGTTTTTAAGTTATAAAAGTATTATATACTCATTGTAAAAAGTTAATGAATACCAAAATATATAGGAAAAAAATTAATTCTCCCTTCTCTCCCTATCTAAGGCCCGTTAGAAACTAATGCCAAAGTTTAACTGCATCCTCCATACTTTTCTTTTGCTGTTTTTGAAAATTTAAACTCTTATTTTGTTCATCTAGCACTTATAGGTAAATGATATATTTTTATAATGGTACAATTTTATATTTCTTTAATATAATTGCTATGTTAAGATCTACTGCAAAAGGAGCCTTGGAAGTTTAGGTATTCCTTAAATGGCAATGCTTATTACCTTCTTTTGATGATGCTTGATGCACTGTTCTTTTTCTGGGTTATAAAAAAAATCCTGCCACCAACTGGCAGTGTAACCTTAGAGAAAGCACCCCACCCCCTTGGGCCTCCGCTTCCTCTTTCAGAAAGGGGGATAATAGATACACTCTGAGGGTTCTTCCAGCACTAAATTTGCACAATTTATTTTCTATCAAGCTGTATTAGTCATTTCCAAAATTATACTTCATTAAAGCACATCAGGTTTCCTGTGGGACAAGCAAGGTCTATTAGGAATAAGGTGCCAGTAATTAGATAGATATTATTATCACCACTAACACCTAAGGCAAATAGTAAGTGTTTCACTGGGGAGTTCAAAGCATTCAACCTTCACTTATTAACTCTATAAATAATGTAGAAAGCAAATTGCTAGCACACCTATTTTCTGAAGGAGTTCACAGGCTAGTAGGGGAGGAAAATAAGTAAACAGACAATTACAACCTGAGATGGTGAGTTCTCTGATAGCTGTAAAGGCAGAATGTTAACAAGCAGAGCAGAGACACAACCAGCATTATTTATAATATAGTAAGTAGCTGACTTGCCCAAAATTTGAAATCAAACCTTCTGAGAATGAGATGATATTATCATATTAATTATGCCAGCTACTGTTTATTGAATGCCTTAACTTTAAGTCAGATATTACTATATCGTTACATTTATATTTCAAAACAACCTTCTAATAACTTAATAATAAAACTGGTTTTCAATAAGTAGAAGTGATTTGCCCACACCACACACATATTAAATTATAACAGTGGGATTCAAGCTCTTGTCTATGACTCCAAAACCGCCTGGTTTTTCACACATTATATTCTGACTGCCTCCCTAGACTATCGGTAGAACAGATTATACATTCCCTGGGTGATCCTGGGCAGGTCACACACTTCAAAGTTTCACCAACATTTCTGAAAAACCAATATTACCTGTATACATGTTCATGAAGTTAATGTAAAGTTGAAATGAAAAAAACTAATAGTGGACTAACACTGCAAACTACAGAGCAGTGCCAATTATAAATTATTATTACAATTAGCAAAGAGAAAGTTCAGTCTTCCATAATACCTAGTGAGCTTTTACTCAAAACAGTTTTAAACAGCTTTAACACCAAGTTAGTACCCATACCAACACCAAAAGCTCAGTGTATCTAGCATTGCTTTAGACTTAACAGTGGGCAAATAAGTGAGAAAGATAAAGATGATATGTTAATGCACTGCAATAGGAGACTAATTATTTTCAACTTTAGCTTTTTGTCCCTCAAATCATTAGGATTCAATATACCTCCATAAAAAATATGGATAAAAAATAAAAGAGGAAAGACAAAGAAAAGGAGGCAGGCTAAACTTTGTTATTAAAAATGAAAAAAAATGACAGTATGACAGAAGGGGCAAACAACCACAAACAAGAAAAGCTATAACTTAATCATATTTTTAGAACATATAAAAACTCCAAACAATTTCATAAAAATTGGAATCCCAGTATGTTTCAACCTAAAGAATTTAAAGCAAAATATAGAAAAGCCTCCTACATAAAATTATTGGATTGTTTTTGCCTTACTGAAGGAATCAAGGAGAGAAAGATATACAGGCATTCCTCACTATGCACAGTAGTGTGGAACGACAATAACCTTGCAAGCTGGAACTCTGCAAAAGTTACCTTATAATCCGAGGGGGAAATATGATTGTTCTGTGATCTTTAAATACTGGTAATGACAAATTCTAGAGTATGACCACGGAAGTAGGTGATTGAGGCAGGAAAAAGGACAAGATCTTAGGACAAGCAGAAATCAAGAAACTAAGAAGCTAGATTATTAGAAAAATGATCTACATAGATGCTAAAACTGTCAAAATTAAAATAAGCCTAATAATTAGAGTGACAGTGAGCCAGAAGCTAAATCTTCAAAGAATGATGGGAACCCCTAAGGATTTGTAGATAACTGCAGCGAGACAGGTGAGCAGACGATAAAACCTGAGAGCATAAACTCTAAAGCTGGGAGTTTTTAAGGAAGAAGGAGAACAACAGTGGAAGAAGCAAAGGCATACAAGAAAGATGCTTTTACACCTCTAGTCCAGAGGTACAGGCAGTGAGAAAGAGGCATCGTTTGAAAAGCAAAAGCCAGGTCCTACAAAGTGGAAGTGACATTCAGAAACAAGGTGGAGGTGGAGGAAAAAAGGAATTGTGCTGATGATGGACTATGAGTTCTAGAGTGTAGAATAGAGTGGTTTAGAAAGTTGGGCCCAGGTGAAAGATGGAGGGGATATACAGAGTCATTTGGGGATTAGAATCTGAGTATTGATGAAAAACCCAGGAGTCTTATAAGGCCTAAGAGGAACAGGCAAAGTAGAAATAGATTATTTCAGTGAGGCTGAAGGTTGAGGGTAAGAAGAAGGACCTTGGCAAGAGCATGCAGAGCTCTGGAGTACCCTGCTTCACTATAGTTTGGATAGCTAAGGTGCACAAGTCAAGGGAGGAGCAATATTACCAGCGGAATGTGGGGCTCTCGGCACCCTCTTACTGATATTGATGGGGGAGGGTAGGAAGGGAAACAGAATACATGAGTGTGGAGGAGGTTTTACTTAAAGGAGGTTTTTCTTTACATCAAGAAAAGATTACTTCTGGATGTCCAAAGACACTCCCATTTGATGAGTTTGCAAGGTTATAAAAATATCCTCAGGTGAGGATTAACAATAACAAAAAAAAGAATTATTAAATGTAATAGAAAGTGAATTCTAAAGAATACCCTAAGGCTAAGGGAGAGCCCCAAGGAACAGCAAACTCAGAGGGTCCTCTCCCTAAAGCAGTGGTTCTCAACCTGTGGGTCGTGACCCCTTTAGGGGTCGAACAACCCTTTCACAGGGGTCGCCTAAGACCATCGGAAAACACATATATAATTACATATTGTTTTTGTGATTAATCACTATGCTTTAATTATGTTCAATTTGTAACAATGAAAATACATCCTGCATATCAGATATTTACATTACAATTCATAACAGTAGCAAAATTACAGTTATGAAGTAGCAACGAAAATAATTTTATGGTTGGGGGTCACCACAACATGAGGAACCGTATTAAAGGGTCGCGGCATTAGGAAGGTTGAGAACCACTACCCTAAAGCTTTATTCAGACCTCACTAGAGAGGGTATGATGGCAACCTAGTGGAAGACAAAGAAGTTTATTGGATTGCTCAGGCAAAGCTGGGCCACAAGCAAGCAAAACAACCCTTGAGGTGCAGGCAGCCAAGGTGGGCAGGCAACAATGGAAATGAGGACTCCTGGAGCCAGCTTACTGGCAGAGTGGTGCAAGCCCCGAGCCCACAGTGTTTGTGTCTGGAGGCCACAAGAAGGTATCGCTGAGTCAGGACCAGGACTGAGGGCTAATAGAGGGTGAGCGTGCACTGGATGCCCAGCTGGAGCACAGCACCGTTGGATGTTCCAGAATCTTGCAGCAAGAAATAAGCACACCAGAATCAGGAAAAGTCCCTTTCTCCTGCAGTGTCCCTCCAGCACCCTCTACTGGCACAATTTAATATTGTGCTTGCTTGCAAAGAAGAAATAGGTAAAGCTTCAACTAATGCAGACAAAAAGGGTAGATTTGGAACCAAGAGACAGTAAACTGATTACCAGCATAGAATATAATTAAAATACCCCATATCTTCTAATTATTTAACAGCCAGGTTTGAAATCACAATTTCCTAAACCAATAAATAAGAAATTATTTTCTTAATGTAAATTGGCTCACCATTATGAAAAATATGGAAGTTCCTCAAAAAAAACTTCTTTTAATTTAAAAATAGATCTACCATATGATCCAGAAATACCATTTCTGGATATATACCCAAAGAAAATGAAAACAGGATATCTAAGAGCTATGAGATATATGCACTCCCATGTTTATTGCAGCATTATACACAATAACCAAGATATAAAAACAACCAAAGTACCAATCAATGGATGAATAAAAATCACACACACACACACACACACACACACACACGAATATTATTCAGCCATGATAAATAAGAAAATCTTGCCATTTGCAACAACATAAATGGACCTTGAAGATACTATGCTGTGAGAGTGGGGAATAGAAGAGATGTTATTTAAGGGCACAAACTTGCAACTAGTAGTAAATAAGTAACAGAGGTCTAACGCACAGTATAGTGAATGTAGAAAGCAGTACTGTGGTATAATCAAACTTGCTCAGAGACCAAATTTTAATTATTCCAATCACACAAAAATAATTATATGACATTACAGAGGTGCTAACTATCACTACAATGGCAATCATCTACACTAATAAAAGAGAAACATGGTAATTAGCGTACGACCGCTACCCTTCCCATTGGCTAATCAGCATATCCTTATGCAAATTAACTGTCAGCCAAGATGGCGGCTGGCAGCCATGCACTGAAGCGAACAGGGAGGCTTGCTTGCTCCAGTGACGGCGTACTGGCATGCACCAGGCCTCTATCCTATATAGTAAAAGGGTAATATGCCTCCCGGCACCGGGATCAGCGTGACAGGGGGCAGCGCCCAAACCCCCTGATCGCCCTGCGGCGATCGTGTGTGACAGGGGACGGGGCCACAACCTCCCTATCCGCCCTGCTCTGTTCGTGACAGGGGAAGGCGCCCCAACCCCCTGATCAGCCCTGCTCTGTGCCTGATAGGGGGGAGCTCCCCAATACCCTGATCACCCTGCGGCTCTGTGTGTGACAGGGTGCGGTGCCCCAACCTCCCCACCCCCCCACGGGCCCTGCTCTGTGTGTGACAGGGTAGAGCCATAACCTCCCCATTGGCCCTGCCCTAAGTGTGACAGTGGCGGCACCCCAACCCCCTGATCGGCCCTGCTCTGTGGGTGATAGAGGGTGGCGCCCCAACCCCCCTCCACGAGCCTTGCTCTGTGTGTGACAGGGTAGAGCCATAACCTCCCCATTGGCCCTGCCCTGAGTGTGTCAGGGTGCAGCGCCCCAACCTCCTGATCCACGCTGCTCTGTGTGTGACAGGGGGCAGTGCCCCAACTCCCCTATCGGCCCTCCTCTGTGAGTGACAGGGGGGAGCTCCTCAACCCCCTGATCTGCCCTGCTCTGTGCATGACGGGGGGAGCTCCTCAACCCCCTGTTCGGCCTTGCTCTGTGCGTGACAAGGGGGAGCTCCCCAACCCCCTAATCGACCCTGCTGTGTGTGTGACAGGGTACGGAGCTCCAACCCCCCTGATGAGCCCTGCTCTGTGAGTGACAGGGGGCAGCGCCCCAACCCCCTGATCGGCCCTGCTCTGTGAGTGACAGGGGGCAGTGCCCCAACCCCCTGATTGGCCCTGCTCTGTGCGTGACGGGGTGGTGCCACAACCTCCCCATCGACCCTGCCTTGAGTGTGACAGGGGGCAGTGCCCCAACCCCCCAATCGGCCCCACCCTGAGCGCAACCTCCCGATCCGCCCTGCTCTGTGCATGACCAGGGGCTGCACCTAGGGACTGGGCGTGCCCTCTGCCACCCGGGAGCAGGCCTAAGCCAGCAGGTCGTTATCTCCCGAGGGGTCCCAGACTGCGATAGGGCACAGGCTGGGCTGGGGGACCCCCCGGGGGACCCCCCCCCCCCGAGTGCACCAATTTTTGTGCACCGGGCCTCTAGTATTATAATACATAAATATATCAAATCAATATGTTGTATACCTTGAATTTACAGTATTATATATCAATATAACATTATATATATAAAAAGGCTAAGTGACCAACCGTACCTCTGTCCGACCATCCAACCAATCAGCCAGCCGGTACATATGACAAGCACTGGCAATTTAAAAATAAACGTTGACTCACGCATGCGCAATACATGTAAAGTTCTCATTGGTGCCAATCGCATGCGTGTGTTTTGATTTGTCATTGTCAATTTGGTTGTTTTTGTTGACATTCAACGTGAACCACATCGTGATTTATTCATCGATCATCTGACTGACCTACCAGTCAGTACATATGACACGTACTGGCAATTTAAAAATAAACCTGGACTTGCACATGCGCAATACATATAAAGCTCTCGCTAGTGCCAATATAATACTATATTATAAATACTATTTTGACATGTAATTTTTTGCAGTAATGTAATTATCACACGAATCTTCTAATTAATTTCCTTTCAATGTGCACGAATCTGTGCACCGGGCCACTAGTATAATATAATAAAAAATTACTTCTATATTTGAACAACCTGGAACTCTCCTCAGCTAAGGCCCAGAAGCCCCTTTGTCCATAACCGTCTTGATTAGTCACCTTAAGTTAAATAAAGCTAAGTAAAGGTCTCTTGCAACTAGAAAAGCAATCAATTAATTAATAAATTATTATTATATTATAGAAGTATACTATGATTTAGAAAAGAATTCAAAAAGAGTTCCAATAGCCCAACCAATGTGACTCAGTGATTCGGCATAGACCTATGAACCAGGAGGTCACATTTCAACTCCCGATCAGGGCACATGCTTGGGTTTCGAGCTCAACCTCCAGTAGCAGGGGGGAAGAGGGGGGTTCCTGCAGGAGGCAGCCAATCAATGCTTCTCTCTCAGTATTGATATTTCTATCTCTCCCTCTCTGAAATCAAAAATATATATATTTTTTTAAAAGAGCTCCAATAGAAATCTATAGATTGTACCAATGTCAATTTCCTAATTCTCCTATTGTACTAGAGTTATATAAGATGTTCCCATTTAGAGAAGCTGGGGGAAGTATGCATGGAGCCTCTCTATACTATTTTGTAATTTCCTGTGAATCCATAATTATTTCAAATTTAAAAGTTTATTTAAATATGAGCTCCAACATCTGTAATAGATGAACTTATACAAACACAGTATTTCTTAGTATCTGACTCTAAAAAGGTAGTAGTACTACATACATACGTCTATAGTGCTATCTCCATCTACTGGGTGCCAGCAGAAGCCAGCAATTAAAGACATTGAAAATTCTGTCCTAATCACAAGTTTCAGCCCAAAGGCTGAAAAACAGAAGCTTCCAATTATTAACTCTCAAAGCATCTAAAATAACTATCAGAGAACAATGAAATCGTTTTGTATAACTAAACTTTGCTTTCCTAAGGAAAAAGAGAGTTATCTAATAAATTTTTCTCATTCTCAGGATGTCCATTAAGAAAAGTTATTAGGATATCTGAGACTCTTGATTTGATTAAAAGATTTCATAGATACACTAACTTACATAAGGGGATAAAAGATGCAAATAAAACTAACATCTAGGCAACTTGAAGTCAGTGACTTGAGCTTCTTTCTAAATCAAACGGGAACAACTTGCCTAGGGTAAAGACAAAAGTATATGCTAGGCAAATTCAGCAAAAGACCCTCAGAATGGACTAACATCCAATTAAATCAGCACAAAAATAACAAACAGCTCAAACACTACCACCTGTCTACTTTAGTGATGTGAAACTATGCTAGAAAATTGTTTGGACTGTAAGAAGAAAATAGCCCCTGATGATTTTTTTTTCAGTACCTGTTGGCTTGGAAATTTTTTCCTTAAGAAAATAATTCAAAAAAAGGTAACTGCCAGCAACGTTTACAATCCAGAGGTGTTGAGAATTCTCTTGATAAGACTGCCACCTATTGGATTACCTTAAATTCCAGCATTTAACATTTTGAAATTTTAAAATGTTAAATACCACATATAACCAATAAAAGGGTGTGCCCTGACCGGTTTGGCTCAGTGGATAGAGCATCAGCCTGCAGACTGAAGGGTCCCGGGTTCGATTCCAGTCAAGGGCATGTACCTTGGTTGCAGGCACATCCCCGGTGGGGAGTGTGCAGGAGGCAGCTGGTCGATGTTTCTCTCTCATCGATGTTTCTAACTCTCTATCCCTCTCCCTTCCTCTCTGTAAAAAATCAATAAAATATATTTTTTTAAAAAAGACAAGGGTGTATTTTTTGAATAATAATAATAATAATAATAATTCCAAGCAGTTACAAAAAAAATACACATCACAGGAAATTTTGCCTGTTAAATTATTATTAAAGGAAGACTATTAGCCTGAAGCAATCTCAGTCAATTTTATTTTTTTAATTTATCTTTATTTACTTAACCAGTTCATTCTATTGTATATTTATCTTTATTGTTGAAAGTATTACAGATGTCCCCTTTTTTCTCCATTTACCCCTTCCACTCTGCATCTATCCTCCAACACCAGGCCTATCACACTGGAGTCTATGTTTGCAGAGCTTATCTGACAGATGTGTGAAAAAGGAAACAAAGAAACTTAACATGGATTTACTAATTATTGCAGTATATATGAACTCACAGTTGTTAGATATTATCATCAATATTACTTATATTAAAATAAGAGCAATACAGTAAGTGGTTATAAAGGTAATAATTTTTAACCACCCTAATATTATGCAAGTGGGTACTTGGGGCTTAGATAAAATTTCTAATGATGCAGCAATATGTTATGATTACAAAAGTGCTTTACCTCAACTTAGGCAGAGTTCACATAATGTGCTCTAAAATATGCCTTAAAATTATTCCAAAAGCAGCTGAAGTGATAATGAAGACACTGATGTTGAAGATTATTGAAGAGATTCTAATTACAGTTGTCTTATGAATGTGAGCATGGACAAAAAGCAACATTCCTAAGTTATTATTTTGTGTAATATATTTTAAATGTATATGCAAATGTTTAAATTAACCAAAAAAAATATTATGTTTGGGCATTCAATGATTTCACCTTTATTCATCAAGGTTTCTACATTCAAGGAGTTCAAACTGGGAGCTTCTCATTGGAAAAAGGAAGGCCTGTACCTTATATATAAGTACACTATATGCCTCTAAAGTAGAGGCATATTAGATCTCTTAATCATAAAACTCCAAGATTTTTAAGCAATTACTAAAAGTTAAATTACAGTGGGGCCTTGATTTACGAGCTTAATTCGTTCCAAGACCGAGCTCGTTAAGGAGCTCGTTAACTCAAATTACTCTGTCAACTCAATGCAAAAAATCAGCCGAGAGACAGCTGGTATCTCAAAAAACTCGTTAGTCGGGACACTTGTAAGTCAAGACTCCACTGTACTCAACATCTAATACTTCTTGGCCTGTGTTATTACAGACTTGACAAATGGAAAGTTGCCTTCTGAGGTATCTGTCTCATATACATAAATAAGGAATAGCAAGAAAGATTGATTTGACCAAACAGGGTTGAAGAAGTTGTTACTGAAAAAATAGTCATTTCATGTTTATTGCTCCCATTAATGAGATTTCAATGAACCAGTTATATCTAACTTATTTAAGCGCAGAAAGTATTATGATTCTCATCCTCATCTTATTTTTTAAATGAAGAAACTGAAGTATGGTGAAAAGCCACAGTGACTAATACAGCTGAGATTCAATAGTATGTCTCTTGAAACACAATTAACAATGTCAATACAAGTTTGGGGTAGCATTTAGGAGCAAGCTGCTTACCTTTCAATAGCTAATTCTTTGTTAGAAAGTTGCTGCACTGTAATCACAACCTTCTTCTCTATTCCTTGCTTCAATTTGAAATAAAATTTATCTCTGTCCTTAGGCACAGGACTGAAATATGCAAAAAGAACAGGAATTATCAATACAATAAGTAATAAAATAACATAAGATAATCTATTGCAACATTAGAATGAGACAAGATATTTAAGCAACAACACCCTTATTCTTAAAATGTACTAAACTCTCATCCTGCCACACAGTAACAAACTATCTATAATAATAAAAGTGTCATGCTAATTAGACCGGCCATCCTTCCGGACAACCTTCCGGAAGCCAGGGCTGCAAGGGAAGCCTGTATCCCGGGTGCCAGAGGGATGCCGGTGCCAGCAGCCGGGGGAAGGAAGGCCTGCTCTTGCACGAATTTCGTGCATTGGGCCTCTAGTAATTTTACAATCAACAAAACCTAACAGAGGTTAAAAACAAGATTTTGTAAATTACATCATTTCAAATTTTATTTTTTAAATTTAACAAATTTAGGAATATGATTTAATAACTTGTTTTTAAAGACAGTCCCATATCTGATTTAGCTGGAAGTGCAGTTCTGAGTTCTTTTAACATAGTGAAACCCAAGGCAAAAAAAAATTAGAAGATGAGCTTACTTTTAAACATCTAGAACACTGGTTCTCAACCTTCCTAATGCCACAACCCTTTAACACAGTTCTTCATGTTGTGGTGACCCCCAACCATAAAATTATTTTTGTTGCTACTTCATAACTGTAATTTTGCTGCTGTTATGAATCGTAATGTAAATATCTGATATGCAGGATGTATTTTCATTGTTACAAATGGAACATAATTAAAGCATAGTGATTAATCACAAAAACAATATGTAATTATATATGTGTTTTCCGATGGTCTTAGGCGACCCCTGTGAAAGGGTCGTTCGACCCCCAAAGGGGTCGCAACCCACAGGTTGAGAACCACTGATCTAGAATGTGAGATGACTGTGATATATCCAGGAAAATATACATAAAAAATGGACAAAGTGATATAGATTGCGGCATTCTAGCCTAGGCAAGACTGAATATTCGTAAGTTATTAAAACAATAAATGTCTAAAATATAGGTTGTCTTATCTGAAAAAGAAAGAAACCTTGAGCAATTTATTTGACCTAGGATCAATTTCTGTATCTATAATAAATAGATAAAATACCTACCTAACAATTATTAAAATTGAAAGCACAGTTAAGGCACTTACTAGTAAGTGATCATTAGAATATGACTGGCCCTACCCGGTTTGGCTCACATAGAGCTTGGAATAAAAATCCTTCACCCTGAGTGTAAAGACAAATGGGGGTGAGGAGTGAATGAAAAAAAAACAGACATGGAGCCCTTGCTGTTTTGGCTCAGTGGATAGAGTGTTGGCCTGCAAATCAAGAGTCTCGGGTTCGATTCAGTCAAGGGCACATACCTCAGTTACAGGCTCCTCCCCAGCCTGGGCTGGTCAGGGCACATGCAGGAGGCAACCAATCGATGTGTTTCTCTCACATCAATATTTGTCTTTCCCTTTCTCTTCCACTCTCTCTAAAATCAATACAAAAATATCCTCAGGTGAGGATTAAAAACAAAAGAATACAACTGTGTTCTATTATCCACCTATTTTTGAAATGGAAAAAACATTCTAAATATACCATAGAATGAACTGGTTAAGTAAATGATGGTCAAACCACACAATATACTATTGGTAACCATTAAAAATAATTTTGATTAAGTAAATTTTAATAAAAAATTCTTATAAAGTTAAAAGAAAAATGTATATGTATAGGAATATATTTAAAAATACCTCCTAGAAATAAACAAAGGAAATAACTAAAATATTAAAAGTGATTGTCTTAGCTGACAATACTACAGCTGTTTTTTATTCTACCTTTATTATTTTACTAAGTTTTCTATAATAAATATCAAGACTTATAAATACTAAGAAAATCACTTACATAAAATATTTTAAAATCAGGAGAAAAGTGAAACATATTCATTCACCAAATATTTCTTTAGCATTTTAAAGCTTTAAATGAACATTGTATAGTTTCTGGCCTCTTTATATTAGCCAATATCATATTTCAGGCACAATATCATTTTTTTTTTCATTCCAAATAACCTCACCTAAAGTTTCCTTTTCCATCATCTTCTTTTACCTCCAAGGAGACACTGAAGGTAAACACGTCACTGTCGGGTGTAGGAATAACTGAGTCTTTAACATCAGACACTTGTCTGGAAGAACGTTTGAATGCTGTACAGAAACTATATAAAATTCTGCTTACCTAAAAGAATAAAAATGGGAGTACCATTAGGCAAGGCTTTAACTGCATTTTTATACCCTTCTCTCCTAATTCTTGAATCTATAATTTACCATAACATTTTTCTTCAGCAGATATAGTATAGGCATATATACAGTTTATAATATATGTTGTATAGTCTGTAATATTATTTATATATATATGGCTACTTTTTTTGATCTGGCATTTAAACACAGTAATAAAGATATTTAAGTTCACAAAAGATCTCTATTTATTTATAGATGAGTCTAGACCTCAGAATATAGTATATTGCAACGAATGAATCGAAAGATAATTACTAGAATGATGCCGGCATCTAAACCTTCCCAATCAACACACACAAACAAGGTTTTAGCCCAAGTCGTCAATTTCTCTTTTCATTTCCCTCAGATTCAGAGGACTAGACATTTAGGCATAGAATGGAGCAAATACTGGTTTTTGCGATAAACAAACACAATAATATGGTTGTTTCCAGTGTTGTTACGCAATGTGGTTGTAATATAAAGGTATTGCAGGATTCCAGAATGCATGCTGAAATGGTCATATTTATTTTACTAGTAGTAAGCCACCCTCATACACTTCCCCTAAAGTGGAGAAATATCACACACTATTCCAGAAGTTATTCTTCTCCTCAGTTCCACAAGAAGCATCATACCATCTCACATCTGTGTAAGCCTAAAGCACAAAAGACCTTCCAAATCTCTTGGGCCACTCATGGGTTGAACAAAGAAAACACGATGAAATAAGAAGGGTTTAACAAAGGTCATATTTTCAAAACCTCACATTGGGAGGAACAAGTAAAGAGACTTCTCTGGATGTTAATAAATCCTTCACTTTAAATAGAGTGGGTTCAAATTACTCACTGAATTATATTTGTCTAGGACTGTAATATTTTGTAATTTGCTTGAAACAAGAACACTTTCATCAACAGTAGAATTTCTTAAAGTTTGGGGACTTTCCCCATTTTTCTATCTTGTTATATTCATATATTCTACCTTTTCTCATACATTCAGTCTATCACATTCAAAAACAAGTAATTCTCAAACCTCCATCAGCCATACTTACACATATTAACCTATATTACCCTAAAATGCCTTGCCAATGCCAAATTCGTAGCTTCTTAAATATAAACTTTTAACTGTATAAGAATGTTTAACTTCAGCAATATCACATTGCACATAAAATTTTAATATTCTAATGTGTCATCTGATTTTAATGTTGTATTAATGAATAAAAACAGCAAAGGATTGACATTAACAAAAACTGTAGGCCTCAAATCTTACACATTTAAAACAACGATAAATTTACTCATTCTTTCCGCAAATATATTTTGAACATGTTCGGTGCACTAAGTATTATACAGCAGTTAACATGGAGCTTACATTCCAGCACATACATGAAAGCTGAATGTGCTTGAGGTAGGTGAGGACTTATTAGGTAAGCCAAAAGCAAAAATGTTTAGTCTCAACTGGATACTTATTTGACTTAGCTCAGTAATTTAAGTGTTACAGAGGAAAACAGAACCAAAGAACATGCTAAGAATATGTCATTGAATATTATGCCTACAAAGTAAAGTGTAAATAGGAACTTTAAACTACTTTTGGTTCTTCGAGTACTCCCCACCTCCTAACCCCCAATAAAATGTGAAGTCTATTGGTCTCTTTTTACCCATTCAACTTCAGCATATTTTTAAGAAAACACTATATGTGAAAACAGGGAAATACCTTTTTTCCCTGTTTTACGTAAGTTTTCAAACATTTGTATAGTCAAACTCCAACTATATTTCTTTTTTTCTCCTCTCCTATATCGTCTATTTCACTTTCTTTGTGTCAAAGCTATCAGCAAGCCTACCACATCATACCACATCCAAAAAAGTCAAAAAAACTTGGCAAATTCTAAAATAGATGGCAAGGCTCAGGAATTTCTCTTTTAAAAGGTTAAGTATATGGGGCTGAGCCAGAGTAGGTAGAGAATGATGGGGGGTGGGAGGATCAGACTACACCTTTCTCTCTTTTTGGAGGAAAGACACAACAGTACATTAACATCATTAATAGCAATCAAACTGCATTTAGTCCTGAACGTATCTTACAAGTTGCTATTTCCAACAAAAGGTTAAAATTATTTGTGAATTCTAGAGTGGTAAATAAGCTGGAATGGTATCCACAGATCAGTAAGGTAGAGAGCTTCAGAAACAATAATGACCAATATTTATAGTTACTGGAACAAACCGGGTAACCAATATCATGACAAGAAAATTAACACAAGCCATGGCAAACATTTCTATATATGCCAACTATTGCATGCGTGCGCGCGCACACACACACACACACACACACACACAAATGTACTAGAATAGGCCTTTTCTTTGCAGAAGGCAAAAGTTTATTGACATAATACAGTACAATTTTTCCCCAGAACACAGTACCTATAGAAAGCACTAATTAAACACAAAACTATGTTGGGATTGTTGTTGTTGTTATTGTGTTATTGGTTCTGAAGAGGTGAAAAGGAGAGTGCATGTAGATACATGGAAAGTGGAAAGGAGAAACACCAAAATCTTAACGCTGGTGAAGTTTTGAATTATATATATATATATTTTTTATTTATATATATTTTTTTTATTTCAGTATTTTCCAAATTCTCAAATATGTACTACATGTTAATAGTAAAAAAAAAAGTGCTATTTTAGCCTTGGCTGGGTGGCTCAGTTGGTTGGAGCATAGTCCTGTACACCTAAAGGCTGTGAGTTCAAATCCCAGTTAGGGTACATACCTAGGTTGCAAGTTTGATCCCCGGCCAGGGAGCATATAGTAGGCTACCAGATTGATATTTCTCTCTCACATTGATGTTTTTCTCTCTCTCCCTTCCTTCCTCCCGCTCTTCCCTGATTTCTAAAATATATCATTAGCCCTTGATGGTTTGGCTCAGTGGATAGAGCATCGGCCCTCAGACTGAAGGGTCCCAGGTTTGATACAGGTCAAAGGCATGTACCTCAGTTGCAGGCTTGATCCCTGGCCCTGGTCAGGACACGTGCAGGAGGCAACCAATTGATGTGTCTGTCTCTCTGTCTCTACCTCTCCCTTCCACTCTCTCCAAAAATCAATGGAAAAGTATCCTCGGGTGAGGATTAACAAAAAAATAAATAAATAAATAAAATATATCAGTAAAAACATATCCCTAGGTGAGGATTTTTTTAAAAAAAGACATTTACTTAAATAATATAGTTAATTAAATAACCTAGCCCATTTTTCAAAAATAAATATTTTTTACTAATATTGGTAAAAGAGAATCAACTCTTTTAAAAAGACCAGGTGTCAGTACCAGGTGGGCACAAGACTTATCAGGAGGAATTACTTGGTAAATTATATAAATGTCTAACCACTACACTGTACATCTGAAACTGATATAATATTAAATGTAAACTGTAAGTGGAAAGTAAATAAATAAATAAATAAAAACACCATATGTCAAGAAAATATTCACCCCAAAAATAAATGTAGGAAAATCATTCTATAAAAGACACCTGGAAAGATATGTATTAAAATTTTTAAAACATCTCACTCAAATTTATTACTCAGTGAAAGGGGCTAAAATAAGAGGCATATCATAAAATAAAATAAACTTTTTAAAAATTTATAAAAATCTACAGAAAACACTAACAGCATAACTTCTGAATTAATTTCCAATATAAAGTGTTTTGCTAAAATAACATCAATAAAAACCAGTGCATTAAGAATTAAGATCTTCCCAATGATACCCTTAATATTTCTCATAAAACACCTCTGAATGCCTAAAACCAGATGATAACAACCGTGCTTCTAAAATATAACACTGAGAATTGCTAGTAATGAATGATAAGTATGTTAAAACATACAAATAACACAAACATCAAAATCTGTTTTGAAGAAAACGATCACACTGACTAGTAGAAATAAATTCTTAAAGAGTCAACTAAGCCTTTTAAAGTATCTTTAAGAACAGTTTTGTATAATATATCCATAAAAATGTAACAAAAATAGGTGCCTTCTTGGCTTTTTTCTCTATGCTTTCTGATATTTCACTTTTTCAGCAGAAGCCTAGCCCGTCATTCTCCTGTACAATGATCACCGGCATCAGGATTCTTTGGGCTGGATCCCAGATCTTTTGCCACAGATCACTGAGATTCACTCCAGCAGAGTCCTGCAGAAGAACATCTAGGGTAGTGAGGCAAATGTGCCCTAAATCTTCTGTGGGGTTAGAACCCCTAATCCTTGTGCCACAGGTCCAAAGAAGCCATCACCTTCGCCAGCTTCCCCTCTGCCACTGCTGCTGGCTGCTGCCTGTGGGACTACATGGTGAAATAAGAGCATGACAGTACAGCTGGTAGTGGTAGCCATGTTGCTTTTCCTACTTGAAAAGACATCTTCTTGCCTTAACCTACTTCTTCATGTCTCATCCGGGGACTCTGAAAACAACGGAAAACAAATTAATTAGCAACACTGCTACACAGTACATATTTAAGCAATAATAATGTCTATCACATGTTCCTAAACTATCTTTGCCAATTGTTTGTGCTCACCAAGAGAGCCCAAATACTAAGGACTAAAGTTGTCCCTTCACCACAGAACAAGAAACTTCTGGGAACCAAATAACCTGACAACTGGTAGATGTAAGAAAAAGACTTTAAATTAATTAAAGGGTAATTGTTTTTTTTTGAGGGGAGAGGAAGATCTTCTATAAAAGCATGGGTAAAAACCAAAGGCAGGTGGGATGCAAACTCTATGACCAATCAATCCCTTTATAAAGCATAAACGAATGACAAAAATCCATATTTGCCTGTTACAATATTAAAGCAACAGAAAAGTTGTTACTGAAATTACATGGGGCTTCAGAGTCAGAGACTTCCATTGGAAACCCAGCTCCATCCTCTATTCTCTTAGTCTTCAGGTAAGCAAAGGGTAACTACATGTGCCAAACAAACCAGAGCACTTCTGAGAACACAACGGAGTGCCATTAATAATACACCTGGAGAAGAGGGATAAACTATGACTGCCCCAGGCAAGAAGGAGCATAAGATCACCAGTTTAAATAAATACTATCTATGTCATGGAGATGTGATGAGTATTGAGTAAGTGCTCAGCATTGTGCCAGGCATAAGCTCTATATTTACACGAGGTTATCTTCGTTTAGAAATGATGTCCTTTCTTCATAAAAATTTTTAAATTAATTTATTTTAGAGAGAGAGGAAGGGAAAGAGAGAGAAAAAGAAACATCGATTTGTTGTTCCACTTATCTATGGATTCATTGGTTCATTCTTGTATGTATCCTGACCGGGGATCGAACACGCAACCTTGGCATATCGGGCAAATGCTCTAACCAACTGAGCTGCCCAGCCAAGGCTAGAAAAGATGTCTTGTAATAAAGTTTAAAGACAATTTTGTATTCTCCTTCAAGCAATGAATTTTACCACCAATGTCCTATAACGTATCACTTTGAAAAGTGTACTCTAAAAAATAATAATAATACATGGAAATAAAAAAAATACATGGACATCACTTGCTCACAGCCTGCAAAGTACCAAATAGTCTCTCTAGAAATACTATTTAATACCATATCCAAAATGGTAAGGGTAAGAATTCCCCAGTTTTATCCATGCTTTCTCACTGTTAAAGCTCCAAAAAATGACGAAGATGCCTTGGCAGTGTGGCTCAGTTGTTTGAAGCATCATCCGAAGCACCAAAAGGTTGTGGGGTCAATTCCCAGTCAAAGCACATGCCTAGGTTGCAAGTTCGATCCCTGGTAGGGGCGCATACAGGAGGCAACCAAAATGACTGCCCCAGGCAAGAAGGAGCATAAGATCACCAGTTTAAATAAATACTATCTATGTCATGGAGATGTGATGAGTATTGAGTAAGTGCTCAGCATTGTGCCAGGCATAAGCTCTATATTTACACGAGGTTATCTCTTACTCTCTCTCTCTGTCTCTCTCTCTCTCTCAAGTCAATGAACATGTCCTTGGATGAGGATAATAAAAAATAATAAAAAATTAAAAATTTTAAAAACCTCAAAAATGACAAAGATTTCCCCACCCATAAATAAGTGGATGCTATAATCCAAAGAGAGTTTCATACCGTCACAATTAAGAAGAATGCTGCAGCCAGGTCCCTTTCCACTTCCTTTTGCCGCAGTGTTTCTGCCTCTCCAAGCAGCAGGTTTTGCAACTCTTCAACTTTCACTTCCTTGCTGTTGAGTGCCAATTGTCCAGAAACCACAGAGGGATATTAAATGGTGGCTGCCAACATGAAATGCCAGCACTCTACCGTCAGAGTGTGTGTGTACATAAATGTTGGCTGAAATAGAATCAGAACTACTTCTCACACAGGCATGGATTCTGGTAGAGAACTCTACGGCTACAATCTAAGTTACATGTGTCTGTGCATGTTCATTTTGGTGTTCAGGAAATAAAGACTGACATGCCCCTCGTGCTTAGTATCAAACACACAGAAATCTATATTTCTATGAGTTTACATGCTGTGGCCAGAAATAAGCTCTCAGAACTCCTGTTAATACAATGTTTGTTTACGCTTCATGGTAAAGAGCAAAGACAATAACTACAGCTTTCAGCATTTTCTGCTGACAATTTATATTCCCCAAAGCACACACTCTGGCGACCTTGCTTATCCAAACCCATTGATTAAAGCCTAAGTACTAAAGTTCTAAAAGTGCAATTTCTTTTTAATTAACAGATGCAGAAATGAAGGAAATTTCCCCATTTATTTACCAGCCATTTGATTCTGAATTATTTCTCCAGTCTTAGAAGAAACCACCGCTTAAGAATGGCTAAAAGGAACTTCCTGGCCCCTTCAAAGGTCTCCAAGTTGACACCCTGCTGTATGTGAGCATTTGTATATTTAATTAGGCCAGTTTTCTAGAGCCAAAGCCAGCCGCTAAGTGGATGTACGTAAAAAACAGTCTCTAGTGAAACTACAGAGCTCTATGAAACCACTTTAGTACAATATCCAAGTGCAAGCAATATGCAACCATCATGCCCGGCAGACGAAAAGGTATTGCTAGAGGCAGTTTTTCAAATCACATGGACCAATCAACTTGGGCAAAATAATAAAAAGGTGCAAAAAAAATCCCTCTTTCTACCTAATCCTGAGCAATGACTACCATGGTGGGATGGGAGGACAGCTCGTCAAGTGGCCTTCTCCTGTTACATCTGTTAGGCTGAGTGTGCCCCACCTATAATACCACTTTCCTGCATAGTTATAAGATTTGACTTTTCCATATTCAGTTCTATGCCAGTAAAAATATGCTCTTTCTCTTTAGAAATATACTCCAAGTTTATACAATATGGTACATACTCATACATACAAATTTATGACTAAGATTAGGGCTCAAAAATACTACTCTAATTCGTCTCCTTAGCCAATTGCTACAATATATTATACTTACTGCCTCTTTAATTTCACAGGTGAAAACGTGTATCTGAAATTCTTCTGAACCATGGGAACTCTCTGTAAATGCAAAGCAATTGCTCTCTGTTGTCCCATCATGTCCACGTGCACAGAACAGCACCTTATAGATTGGAAAAGATGCTATCTCCACATTGCTGGACTGATCTATGATTCTGCAGAACAGTGGTGGAAAATGAAATAAAATATTAACTATCAAAGAACGAAAGCAAATAGTTTTACTATGCCAATAGCATATAAACATAATCATCTTAAAATCACAAAATAAACTGGTACTAATAATGTGAGAAAACCATTTGTCTTCATATTCTTGCTATATGTATATAATGTATAAGCACACAATTCTTCACCTTCTTTTGACAATTACTTCACTTTTATGTTTCCTATGATCTAATTCACTTACTGCCTGTCACCCATCCCTAAATGCTAGTCTTGTTCTGTTACAGGAAAAGGAAAAGGAATGCCAGCACAGAATAGCATAGACGATCCAAAGGGAGTTCATTTCTACTGAGAGCAGCACCTGTAAGTTTATCCAAGCCCCAGGTCACTGTTCAACTGAGACCTCTTTTATCACAAAAACGGTCAGAGTGGTTCCACAGATCCAATTAACAGCAGAATATAAAAGTTATAAGGAGAGAGAAAAAAAAAAAGTGTAAGGAGTCTGTGGAATTTAAGGACAAATTATTCTCTGACTTTCACTATACAAATTCCAAGCCCTGGATTGATCTAAAAATTCAAGAACACTGCAGGGTCTCAAACTGTGAAACTGAGGGGTATCCACTAAAAACAGAGGCAAGTCAAAGCACTGGGTTTGTCACGAAGTATTTGGTACTTTGAAACTAAACAGGTAACATTAAAAGGCATTCTGACATTTTTAAGTTATACAAACAATATATCTACAAAACCCTTTTCTGAAAAATTCAAAGCATTTTTACCAAAACCTTGCAATTTATATTGCTATTTTAGAACTTAGCTAACATTTTTTTCACATTCTAAACTTTAGAGAATGATGAAAATCCGGAAGAGTTTGAAAAAAGATTAAGACAACTTTCAGGGAATATTATAGGTTTAGGATACATTCAACCTAATTTCCTAGAGCTGGTACACTTACTTGTTCATTCAGCAAATATTTACTGAAAACTTGGACCAGATACTACTCTAGACACTGAAGTAACAGCAGGGAAAAATAGAAATACCCTGCTCCCATGGAGCTTATGTCTAGTGAGGAAAGTCGACAATAAACAAATAAGCAAGTAAGTTGTATATAATGTCGAGTCAAGGAAAAGTGCTATGAAGGAAAAAGAAAAAAACAGCGAGGAGAAAGAATATAGTCACAGGTGTGACTGAAGGCCACTGGAGGGCTGAATGTTGGAATAACATCTGATTTACATGTAAAGAAATTCAAGGTTCGCCCTAGCTGGTTTGTGGATAAAGTGTCAACCTGCGTACTTGAAAGGTCCCGAATTCGGTTCTGGTCAAGGGCACATGCTGAGGTTGCGGGCTTGATCCCCAGTAGTGGGCATGCAGGAGGCAGCCAATCAATGATTCTCTCTCATCATTGATGTTTCTAACTCTCTCTTCCTCTCCCTTCCTCTCTGAAATCAATAAAAATATATTTTAAAAAAATAGAAATTCAAGGTTCAGATGACATTAAACATTATTACTAATTAAGTATAAGGAAAAAAAAACATTTTGCTTCTTTCCAGTCTGATGAAAAGAGCTTAAAATGAAGGGCTCACTCCAATTTTTTGACCCACTGTTAATGACAAGGTGGAGGCATGCTATTAGGCTCTTCAGAATACAAAAACAGAATTACATGTATTTTATAGTTATATTTCCACTTACATTCTAAGTATAATTTTGCACATGCCCCTTGCAAATAAAGACACAGTCTAAGCCTAAACATGTTTCCTTTGTATTACAGAGTAAAAGTGAATTAACAGTAAGTCCTAGGCTGATTTATGATATAACATCATCACCATCACACAAAATCTGCAATATGTCTAAGAGGAGAAGGGGGATTACAGCTCACCTCACAGAACCTTCTGGAACATTTGGCACATACAGAGTAACAGGAAAGGGGTACTGACTCGAAGATTTCATAGTTGCCATTGCCCGTAAAGCCTCTACTTCATTACGCGGGGAAGAAACCTTCATACATCCTAAGTAGGTCAGTTTGTTAAATAAAACACTATCTTCTTCCGGCAATCCACTTGGAGAAGATGGTCTGAGTGCAGAAATTTCTAAAGAAAAAAAAAAAACACACTCAAAAGTCAATGCAAAATTTCACAGAAACATAAGAACCAAAGTGGGAGCTCTCAACCAGCACTGAAAAGCTGGTGGCCCTGATCTTAAAAACAAAGTTAACAGGATTTTTAAATTTTCAGTATCACTTTATCCCACTTCTCCTATGGTTTCTATGAGTTCAGTACAGTACCTGTATTTGATGGATCCAAAATTAACTGAAGAGATGGCTTATTTGTTTGGCTGGCTGAAACATCTCCAAGCGAATGGTCTGAAATCTCACTGGAACTTTGACGATCCACAAGGCTGCCTTGCCCTTTCTCAGAATCTCTCAAAATCTCTTCCATGGCTTTTTCCAATTGTTCATCACCATTAGAAACTATCTACAGACAAAGCAAGACAATTCTGTTTCAATCATATTATGGTTCTGGAGCTGAATGAAAATATTTCACTTCTAGAAGAAATTAAAACAATCTAAATATTGGTTTAAATATAGTTAACTTAACATCAAGAATTTATACAGTTTTACCTAATTTTACTAGATATAATACAAAATCCTGAATTACAAAAACAGCCAAACTAGAAGATTATTAGTTTCAGAAAAGGATTTCTCAGAAAATGCTTCAGGCACTTTCCAAGTACATCTGATCTGAGAACTTGTTTACAGAGATTTTCTTTTCTTGTTATTTTCTTTTTAGTTTTCCATAACATATTCCAGAACCAAATAATCTTAAATGTACGGGCTTTAGGGAAAACCTGATAAGTTTAAATAGGCCACAGTCTACTGTGATATCATTTAAAATGTCATATTTCTTATCATAACATAAACATATTTCTGATTTCTTTATAAATTTTGTTTTCTAGCTGCCAAGAGGAGTGTTGCTAATTTCTTTATGTTAACTCAGGTTTTTCTTAAAAGCAGAGAAGACACAAAACCTAAGTAATAAATAACATCTTAAATACATTAATACTAAAATACAGATATTCAAAGAAATTTAAATAGTTATTTGTTTAAATAGAAATTTAAATAAATTTAAATAAAGCTATTGGTTATTTTAACAAAATTATAAAACTATATCTTCAACATAAGGTAAAATGGGTATTTAATAACCTGATCTTTATATAATTTTATTAGATTTGTATACTAATATATCTTTGATGCCATAGTTTAAATTAAACAAAAATCATTTAAAAAATATGTAGCAGTTCTGACTACCTTCTCTACCCCTGTTTCTAGAAGATAGCTATGCAATTCTCATGCATATATACCTGGGTTTGCTTGTTTTTTTCTTTGAGTTAGGAAAGGCAACACAAAAATGAAAAAGGAAAAGAAGCATAACCAAATACAAACACTAAAAATAAAAGACATATATTTTTAAAATATTTAAACAAGTCAACTGTTAAATTACATACTACAATGTTACCAGCTGATTTGAGGTCATAACGAAAAAAAAGTGAAAGTAAACATAACTATTTATATAATCAACTTAACCCAGTAGTAAGAGAGATAAAAATATTCAGATAAATTACATTTATGTAAGATTTAACCATTAAGTCTAATTCTCAATTATCCTTTCTCTTTCTCCTCGTCTATTCCTCCTTTCTAAATTCCGAATTAAAAGATAAATAACCAAAAGCAAAAAATTTCAAAAATATACAAACCAAATAATAAGCCTCTAAATACATCAAACATTGACTCTATTCTCACAGTCAACACTTGAGAAAAACCTTTGGATTTTATACATCTCCTTTCACCTAGTTAAAAAAAGCCATAATTTAAAATAGTATCGTTTGTAGGAAAGAAAAACTACCTTCAGTTCAGGTTTTTCTTCATCTTTTGTAGAAGTATCATCTGCATGCTGAGGAACCAAAACAAATTCTTCACTGTTCTGTGCAGCCACAGAATCCGATGACCCAGTAACCTTCTGTAAGGAAGCTCTGACCTCCATTTCAGTCCTGCAAAAATCTCTTCCCACATCCACCTGTTCAAAGCCACAAGGATTGAAAACAAAAACAAAACCTATTGAATAAAAACATGAACTGATCAATCCTCAGCCTTTAAAAATGGCTCATGTGAAGAAGAATTCTTCTCACTAGACAATTATCTCAAAACTAGGGAAGCTACTCTCTTGGACTGGGCCACATAATGGAAATATACTCTCTTCGCCCTGAGTTTCCAGGCTAACAGAACCATATTGTTCCCCGAAAAACAATATAAACCCGCCCATATCTCAACTACTACTGTTTAACTATTTTTCTCCTAGAAATACTATTTTTATTGTTTTTAATAAAGAGAGGAAAAAATTAAGCATGATATTAGAAGTATCTACAAATTCACACACACACAAATATATTCACAGAATTATTTTGTAATTAAATCTAAATGTCTTAAAAAACGTATCTCCTCAAGAACATATATAGTACTTTCAAAAATATTTTATGTTACTAAAATTAACTAATATACAATTCAACACCCTAAGCCATATATCTTTTTTTTTTCCAGACACATTACCACTTATGAGCTGGGGGGTGGGGAGGTGGTGGTGTCAAAGCTTTCACATTGCATTTATGTAGCAAACAATGTCACAGTAATCAAATACAGTGTAATTCTATTTTCTGGATAGATCTCTACACCACAGAAACTCAACATTCTCCAAATATTCACACTTTAACTCAACATGAATACTACTACATAGCAGACACTGCACTCAGCACTGGAGTTACATGAGTGAACAGCCTGCTCTCCTGGAGCTGACATCTAGTGAGAAAACAAGCAATGACGCAAATAAGATAATTCCAAATCACTCTAAAGCAGTGGTTCTCAACCTTCCTAATGCCATGACCCTTTAATACAGTTCCTCATATTGTGGTGACCCCCAACCATAAAATTATTTTCGTTGCTACTTCATAACTGTAATTTTGCTACTGTTATGAATCGTAATGTAAATATCTGATATGCAGGATGTATTTTCATTGTTACAAATTGAACATAGTTAAAGCATAGTGATTAATCACAAAAACAATATGTAATTATATATGTGTTTTCCGATGGTCTTAGGTGACCCCTGTGAAAGGGTCGTTCAACCCCCAAAGGGGTCTCGACCCACAGGTTGAGAACCGCTGCTCTAAAGGCTATGAAGATAATGAAAGAGGTTAATGTGACAAAGAGTAGCTTAGCTGTAAGGAGTGTAGGGACAGCTGTAAGTAAGGTGGTGGGAAAGGACGCTCCAAAAGGGTAATATTTGAGCTGAAACCTGAAAGACAATAAAAAGGACCTGCTCAGTGACCAAAGGGTAATATGAAAAGGGGTAAAACAAGTAAGCCAGGGTTAAATAGGAGAGGACCATTTAACTATAGTAGCCTGCTGATCTAAGCCTAAATTCCCCCAGAAATGTTCTTTTTCTCTTTCTAATTCGGTTACTTTGTTCATTGCAGCATATAAATATGGCTGCAATATCTCATTTTGCCATTAGGTGACACTAACACCATTACTCCTGGCCCTTAGAAAAAAAAGTACTTGCAGCTTCAAGTTATACTTTTTAAAAAAATTAATTCCCAACTTTATTTAAAAAATCAAAAATTCCACTAATATCAAAATAAAAAATAATTATACTCCTAGGCTAACAAGATAGCCATCATTTATTTGTTAGACATGTTAATATCCTTCTTTTTTAAAACCCTTCAAGTACATTCATCTGTCCTCTCAAAGTTTTTCTTATTTTGTATGTTATATGTTTCTAAAAATGCAGTATGTGTTAGCAGCCATGTCTTTACCCTTCCAGATTGCCCCATGAATCCTTGATTGCCAAGATACATTCCAGGTATCTTTGTGTGGCCAATCCTTCTCCAAGTCCTTTTCAGCTGCCACTCCTCTACTTAATATCTACATGTTAGAAATTCCCCAAGTTCAGGTCCTGAGCTTTTTTCTGATTCCTTGCCACACACTATAAGTAATATCTCTCATTGTCATGAATTTAAATACTATCTATATGCTGACAGTGTCCCAAATTTCTACCCCAACCCAAATGACTCCTCTAAATTACTTATTTGGAACCCATGTGGAATTCTCAGTAATGCAAATGTGATCAAAATGGAATTTCTAATGTCTTCTCCAAACTTGCTTCTCATTCAGATTTTCCATTTCAGTAAATAACAACACCTCCTACCAAGTTACACACACAAAATATCTGGGTCTCATCCTTAACTCATCTCTACTGCATTCCTCACATCAGCATGTCAGCCCCATCTCTAAAATACACCCTACATCTATCCCATCTTGCTCTATATCCATTTTACCAGCCTAATCCAAGCAATGTTTTTATCGACTATAAGTCTCGAACCCATCTCCTTCCTCCATTCTACTCCTCCCTAATTTACTCTTCGCAGAGCTACCAAAGAACACTTAGGAAATACACTGAATTATATTAAAACTCCAGACTAAAATCTTTTTACTAAAATTCAAACAAAATCCAAACTCCTTAACAGCACTTACAAGGCCCAACACACCCTTGCCTCTGTCACTTTATCATTTCAACTCTTTAATCACAGAAAATTCAGTCCCAACTTAGAGTCTTAGCTCTTGCTTCCTACCTTCGTATGACTGACTCCACTGATATCAGCTTTCATTCACCCATTCAACAAATATTTTATGAGTCCCTACTAGCTGGAAATTATAATGGGAACTGGAGACTAAATGATGAGTAAAGACAATGCAGTCCTGGTCTTCCCAAAGCTAACATTCTTATGGAAGAGATAAATAATACAGATGAGAGTAAATCAGGATCACATACTGGAATAAGTATTACAGAAGGCGAGGAGAAGGTAGGAGGCAATACGGATCCAACTGATGTCTGGGCTTAAAAGAATGAATAAACCATGGAAAGAACTAGGGAGAACGAACTTGATGTGAGAAACGCCTTACTGAGGAATGGAAAGGAGACCATGATAGCTAGATCATAATGAGTATGGGTGAGAACAGCAGGAGCTGAGATACGGAAAGGATGGCAGAGAAGCCTGAGGCCGTCACGATGCTAAGGCTATCTAAATAAGCACCCTCCCCAAACCCAAACTCTGTTTTGTTTACCAGGGAATACTCCATTCCTGGCATAGTACATAGTACATAGTAGATATTCAATAAATGTGTGGAACAAATTGTTCTTAAAAGCACCAATCACTTGAAAGTTCTCACAAAACAGGAAATGTAAAGCCAGGACTCAAGTAATTACTTCAGAGTAATGCTCTGCCCTGCACTGTCATACTGCCTTTTAGTCTACTCATCGGATGAGAACAGGGTTGGTATGTGCCTCAACAGAACGCCACCGTGCACACCGGACCTCCTGCACTCCTTTCCACATCAAAACTTACCTGTCTCTTCCCCCAAAGCATTCTTCTTAGACCAGTGATAAGTAACCTGAGAGCTAACTCTGCATTAGAGTTTTAGTAAATATTAATGGTTGCTCAATTCAAATTAGATTTGCAGACATCTTTTAAATATGGAGTTTGCTGTTCTGTGAACTCAAGATTACTAGATTCATTTCAATTCAGCAAGTAAAACAGTGCAGTACACAAAAGCAAAACTTCTTTTAATGGCATATAGTTAAAGGCTGCCCTATTATAATCTAAAAATTAGAATGTAAAATCTGACAAAGAATGTTTATGTCTCTTCAGATTAAAAAAAAACATTACTGGGAACTATAGGCATAAAAATTTTAATTTTTAGGACATTTTAAAGGTATATGAGAATAAGGGACAGAAAACTTATCAGTGCTACCAAGAATATGATATATTTTTCTTCATTACCTTCTTGCCTGTTCTGAACCCAAAGAAACTCAATAAATATTTTTTGTTTAATTAAATCACATAAACATCCCCACACCTGTAACAATTTTAACAAGTGAAATCCCTATTAATTCTTACTCTAATGCCACATCATTTTTGTCAAATAAGCAATATACCTAAATTAGCATCTCACTTGGATACCTAAAACTACAATTTTCACATATACTAGAAACCATATAACCACATTCAGCAAAGTCTAACTGGCAGCTATCTTCTTCCCAAAATAACCAAACACATTCAAAAGATAAAGTCGTAGTGCACATGGTCCAAATTCTTTCTGTGCCAAATGTGGTTAGTCTGCTTCTTGCTTTTATATTACGTGTTTGCACGTATTAATTTTCAAGTGGCTCTTAAACTGAAATAGAAAACTGAAAAAAAATGAATGTAAATCCAGATTTGGTAAGCAGGAAGGACTATGAGGCATGAAAATTAGAATGACTATAATAGACTCATTACAAAGGTGGAAATAAAAAATATTCTTAATTTACAATAAGAAAATAGCAGGCAAGAGCCACACTAATATGTAGGTGGGTATGCAAGAATGTCCCTGGCCCTAAAAAGGGCACAAAGGGGTCTTATTAATTCATATTACTTTAGTGGACACCTGCTTTTATTAGTCCAGCAATCATCTGCAAAACTACTTTTCTGAGAATAAGGCTTCCCTCTATTCAAACTACATGGCTTTTATAGAAACCTCAATACTGTGGCCAAACAGATTCAAAGGTAAACACTGAATCCAAACTAGACCAATGAACGTATTTCCTAAGATTTCTGGACTGATGACCAAAGAGTTCATCATGACAGTGTCCCTCTTACAGCAGAAACTTTTAAGATGTAAACTGGGAATTGTTGGTGGCCATGTTTTCACCCGTCTGAAGACCTATGCCAGTATGTAGGGAGAGAGTGAGAATCATTCCTATACACAGACAAGCAAGAGAGTCTTACTTGAGTCCATCATTTTGAGTCACTCCTGAAGCCTAGCTCCATCTGTTCCCATCCTCAGTCTTGGTAAATCCACTGTTGCCTTAATTCTATAAAATATCCCTTCCAATAAATTCTTTTTGCATAAGCTAGTTTAAATTGAGTTTCTGTCACCTGAAGCTTAATGAGTCCTAATGTAACTATATGCTAGCCAAAAGACATACAAGCTTATATTTTAACAGGCTGCAGATGGCAATATGGTTTCATATAGTAGGTATGAGAACAGAAATCTGGGTAAAGGAAGAGCAGAGAATCTGAAAAGTTGACAATAATTTCCCAGATTAACAGTGTAGTGGATACGATGAATGAAAGAAAAAATAGAGAAATGAATTAATTGAAATAATCACAGGAACAAACACAGGATAACACAAGTGGTAATTACAGTCAAAGGATGGTTTAAAAGACAATAGGAAAATATTTTATAACCAAAATAGGAAGCCAGCAAAGGACAAAAAGGAATTTAAAATGGTAGGCACATTATGATTATTGCTGCATAATATTCCTATCATAAAAACAGAATGTAATACAGGAAAAAAAATATTTTATTTAAAAATCTGTATTAGGATGATGACATTCATAAGTTAACTGTGATAGATCAGGTTATTTTTACCAATTTTTTACTCCCTCTCTATTACAGAATTGTACATTTGTGCCTCTGGCCATAGGACTTTATAATGCCTCCCAAGAGAGTAAGTGAGGCAAAATATTTCCCTGCCCAAATCATTTTGGGCTGAGCCACAGAATATCAATAAACAAAACCTGAGCAGACAGTTTAAATTTGCTTGAGTTATTTGGCTTGGTCTCTTCAGAAGACCAAGAAAAGAATATGGACCCAAAATGCAACATGTGAATAAGACCTGAATTTAATCCACAGCCGGAAGTATAGTCTCCCTCACAGATCCCCAGAACCAGAAGTTAAAAAACAAAATGTTTATTGTTGAAGCCATCAAACATTTCAGTATTGTCACACAGCACTACCAAAGCAACAGCTAATTAAGTGATCTACTATTTTTAAATTTCTTCAGCATTGTTATACTATCTTGAGATTAAACTCAGGAAAAGCTAACAGCAACTAACAAATCAATCTCTCAAGGAGATACTGCTATGACTCTTCAACTATTACCTAAAAAAAACTCCAGTGGCTTCTATAATTATTATTGACATTCCACTGAATTAAAATTTAATAGTCTACCCTTCTAATACTAATATTTAACTCTAGATATATTCAGTTATGTAAAACTTTAACCCATGTCTCATACTGTAGTTTAGAAAAACCTACTCAGCAATAACTTCTAGGCAATAAAATAAGTTTAAAATATTGTAAAATATATATACTCAAAAATTTTAATGAGGATTAACTTTAATTCTATATTTTTCTCTTGGTTTTTCTGCTATAATTACATATGCAATCAATTCAAAGGTAAAGTTGATGCAATTCAGTTTCATAAACTTGGCTTAAGACTAATAATCATCTTTGTGCCCAATGAGTACAGGTATATGGGCAAGGGGGAAAAAATCCATCATATGACAGAATACAGTACAGAGTCCTCTTCTTTCCTCCCTCCCTTCCTCTCTCCCTCCCACACTCTCTAAAAGTTAATGAAAAAATATACTTTTTTGTGAGGATTAACAAAAAATAATAATAATAATGGAAGGATGTAGTATTTAATAAAGATGATAAGACAACCAACTAATTATTAGGGAAAAATTAAATTTGATCCCTACCTGAAACCAAAAAGAAAAAGACTGATAAACTTAGCATATCAAGTAATGTGGGCAAAATCTAAAGGCAAGAGTTTGAAATGATATTATCCTAAATATATAACAAGCTGTTAGAAATTTTTAAAAAAAGAAAAAAAGATAAATACATCAATAGAAAATGAAATAGAGAACACAAAAAGACAAAAGACCAATAAACGTATTATTAAATTTTTTTTAGCATCTATTCTATCTCTTCCCCAACTGTGTAGCAGCCCCAGTCCCTAGCCTATTGGGGGGGGGGGGGGGTGATGGGGGGGGGGGGAATGCTGCAGGTTGAGTCTCTAAATGAATTCTACGCCGATTAACTTAATACCTTTTACTTTAACACTTTGTTTCAAGCGGGGCACTAAGTCTTAAGGCAATTAACATGGCATTTTCCTGACAATAGTTCAAGGAAGAATATAAGAACTAAACTGTCTCTTCAGATTAAACCCACAAGAGAATGTATTGGAGAAGAGAGAGAGTCTCTCCTCCCTCTGGACAGCATGGCATATAGATATGAGGCCTATAAAAGATCTCAGGTGTCAGGGAAAAGGTAAAGAATGATGCTAAAAAAAAGAAAGTGAAAACGTTTTTATTTCACTAGAAGTTAAAGAACCTAAAGAGACATGCTTTGCAGTTAATGAGATAATTACATTTTAGTTTCAGTTGAAAATAACAGTAAACTGGAAAAAAACATTTAAAATATTTCTCAGCCTGGCTGATGTGCGTCAGTGGTTGAACACAGACCTATGAACCAGAGGTCACGGTTTGAACCCCAGTAGGGGGCATGCAGGAGGCAGCAGATTAATGATTCTCTCTCATCATTGATGTTTCTATCTCTAACTCCCTCTCCCTTCCTCTCTGAAATCAATAAAAAAAATTTTTTTTTCAGAGAACCAGCTACTAACACATATATTAGGCTGGACAAATAGATAAAGCTAAATTCTATATCTATTGTTGATCTGTATCTACTTGTGTATAGAAAGTTACATAAACACATATTTTCATTGTCCAGGGGAACTAAATGTGTTGAAAAATTATAATGCTTGTACCAATCTGACCAAAATTGTTCAGATGGAAAGAAAGGTAAAGCTCCTCTATGAATGAAGATGATGATTTAAGAGACCTACAGCAGCAGTTCATAAAATGCTTGCATGACAGTTTTGTGAGCTTCTAAAGAAAATGATCATCCTTAGCTGGTCTATAAAACACAATTTTATACATAACTAATAATAAAACATAACTAATCATGCAAGAGGAAGGAGTGAATAATTAAGTTAACAGACATTTGCTCCACTGTCCAAGAACAACATTCATCCAGCCTAATGGCAGTCGTACAAAATGATACTGTTTCCTATCTCTCTTATTCTGAAACAGAATTAAAATGAGACAGATGGCCCTGACCAGTTTGGCTCAGTGGATAGAGCATTGGTCTGCGGACTCAAGGGTCCCAGGTTCAATTCCGGTCAAGGGCATGTACCTTGGTTGCGGGCACATCCCCAGTGGGGAATGTGCAGGAGGCAGCTGATCGGTGTTTCTCTCTCATCGATGTTTCTAACTCTCTATCCCTCTCCCTTCCTCTCTGTAAAAAAGCAATAAAATATATTTTTTTTTAAAAATGAGACAGATATTTGAGGACTTCTTCAACAGTTTTCTCTCAAGAGGAGACCCAGCTACTAGAATTTACTAAGCACCAGTGACTAATATGGAAAAAGAAAAAGAAACAAATGATCAACCCCTCTAACTGAAACTATAGCAGAACTACAAACAACTATCAAAAACTCAGAGATAAGCCCTAGTATGTCAGATTTTCCTTAAAGTAGAAAAGAAAATCAGGGGTAAGTTCATCAAAATCTGAAAAAAGATGTCTTTCCTTAAAATTAGATAGAGGTGCACAACGTCAGGAATATACCATTAGATAGATAATGGTGCACAATCTCATGAATATGCTAAAAACCACCCAACTGTACACTTTAAAATGGTGAATTTTATGATATGTAAACAGTATCTCAACAACAACAAAAAGTGTAACTAAAATCTATATGTAAAACCTCCCAAAAAGACTAGGAAAATATATGTAAAATAACTATTACAAAAATATGTGTAAAAAACTATCAGAAGTTTTGTGTTTAGCAAGAATTGGCTATTAAGCTGTACTTTCTGTATATTCCAAGATCTCTTTACTCAAGGGAAATAAATTGGGGGGGGGGGCACAAGTACATATTTTGTCTCCCTAATAAGCCATGAAATTTGAATATCTGAATGGACATGCAAACTCTTTGCTAACATTCCTCATAAACAAACTCTACTCTGAAGGACCTGTCAGAACCTGCTAAAGTTTCAGTTCAGAGTGGCCTGCTCTAATTTCATTTCTGTTTTTTTCATGTTAGTCAAGGCTGCTCAGTCAATTCTAATAGCTGGATCCTTTCTTGTGAAAAAAACTGCTCCTACCTTTGCAGACCTAAGCTGGGAGCTTAGCTGCCTGATCCCACTGACAGCCATGTTCATACAATAGAGAGTCACCTGCCACTTTCAGTTAGGAGTTCTGTGTTATCTAAGCAATACAAGTTCTAAGCTGTCTACCTAAATAGGCAGATGACTGTCACCTCTCTAGAAAGCCTCTACATCCTAGAAACAACCCTAGAGGAACAGGATTTCTCTTTTCCAGGATTCATAAGGCAGAAGGCATCTAGGGGAAGTCAGAATAACGAACGGCCCTTTATCCCAAGCTACACTGATGTTGCTTTTACCTTTGTTCTACAACAATAAACAAGAGAACACAAACAAAGTATACTCTAATTTATATTTCACCTAAGATTTTATAAATAAGTAAATATTTAGCTGTTATTATAAAGTTTTATTTTTATAGAAAAGGCATAATTGACTTGATTGTAACTAAGTACTCAATTCAAATAGAGGAATCAGTGTCAGGAAAAAAATCTAGCCAGCTAGCTCACATTGCCAACCCAAGAAAATACTACTGACCTGAATTACAGGCACCATGCCCATAATAATTACCATTTACTAAGTATCTATGTATTTATAATGCTTCCATAAACTCTACAAGGTAGCTATTATCCTCATTTTATATATATGAAAACAGGAAAAGAGTAGTTGTTAAGTAATCTGCCCAAGGTCACAGCATGTAGCTAAAGCAAAACTCAAAACCAATTCAACCTGACTCTGAAGATCCTGCTTTTTCCACTGATAGATGCCTCCTAAAAGAAAAATTTTACAATAATAATCTCTAACATTTATCAAGTACTTATTTTGTACTATGCACTTTATATTCCATCTCATTTAATCCTCACAATATAAGGTAGAGCTGATATTAATCCACCTTTATAAACAAAGAAACAATAGGATGCTAAATAACTTACCCCAGGTCACAAGACTAGTATAGCAGTCTGACAAGAGAGGCCATAGTCTCAACCACTGCACACACACACACACACACACACACACACAATTGACAACATTTATGTAGCAGGCACAGTACTACATACTTTTCTTCTGTTTCTAATGTAATCCCTCCAAGAACTACTAAACAAACTCTAGAATTTTAAAAGTTCAGCTGCTATTATATCTCAACCAAAACAGATTTTTAGTTTGCCATTTCAATGACATTTTAGGATGATGAGTTTAAGAGAAAAAGTAACCTATATCCGGAAGACAAAGTTAGAGTCCTCAATACCTTAAAAATAGAAATTCACTATGCTGCCACAATTTTACCAACTGTATAATTTTCCTTCACCCTTACGTTCAAACATATCCTAATTTGCATGCTTAACTCTACTTTTCCTTTAGTGAACATATAGTCAGAAGCTGGTAGTTACTAGAATTTACCACTTTACTGTTTGTTAATTGCTCTGTCATGAGTTTTATAGTATCTGTTAATTAATTTAATTGTTAGTTGGAATTAAAAAGGAAGTAACTCACCCAAGAACCACACAACCAGTAACTGATGGAAATGAGATGCAAATCCAGGTCTACTCCAAGTACCATTCTTAAATTATGCCACACCTTAAAATCTAGGGACTTTATTATGAGAGATGTATCTAGATTAAGGAGAGGTGGGGCAGAAGCTCTTATATTGAACAATAGGAATAACCTTGCAAATCAGAAACTAGTACTACCCCATCTTTGAATTTCTTGAGAAACACTTAGTCAACTGGTTAACAACAACAAAAGTACAAGAACATCGAACACTAGATGAAAAATAAAAATTTCTAGCCCTATCTGGTTTGGCTCAGTGGATAGAGGGTCGGCCTGTGGACCAAAGGGTTCCTGACGGTTCCATTCGGTCAAGGGCATGTACCTTCGTTGCAGGCTCCTCCCCGGCCCGGGTTGGGGCGCATGCAGGAGGCAACCAATCTATATGTTTCTCTCACAGCAATGTTTCTCTCTGTCTTTCCCTCTCTCTTCCACTCGCTAAAAAAAAAAAAAAAAAAAAAAAAAAAAAAAAAAAAAAAAATCAATGGAAAAATATCTTCAGGTGAGGCTTAACAAAAAAACAAACAAAAAACTAAAAATTTCTATAGACGGCTAAGTCATGTCTTTCTAATTTAAGAAAATGAAGCAACTATACTTGCCATAATTTCTGAAGATGACCCCAATAATATAAGAAAAATAATTAAATACTTGCCCAAAAGGTGCCAATAAATATTTGTTAATGTGCATGCCATGGATTTAGTAAATCAAACGTTTACTGGAAGTCTACTATATACTTAACACTAAAAACTGGAATTTAGAGATGAATAAAACCAGTGGGCTCATTAAGTTCTAATTCCTTTAATAGTGCAAAGGGTCCCTGCAGCTTCTCAAATTGCCACATACACCTTGTAGATTATTTGATCTCTAAAATTGAAGGAAAACAAAACTTCCAGCACTTTCAAACAACCTTCCTCCACTCTCTAAAATTATTGTTTAGACTCTCAGAGCAAATCATTTATCCTAGCCAGTTACTAAACTTTAATACAAAATGAAAATGAAGATATTTCAAAACTTAAGATAAGAATTAAAGAGCCCCAGTCAGGTAGCTCAGTTGGTTAGAGCATTGTCCCAACACACCAAGTAGGACCACTCATTATTTTGAGAAATTTATTTTTTAATTTATCCTGTTATAAGTATCCAAATCTTAATGATGTACCTTAAGATCTCCCTTAATGTATCTGAATAAATCAATGTACAACACAAGGCCAGTGAAAAATTCTTACTAAACAATTATGTGCAAGGCATCCATATAAAGTTTAAGGCAGTTTAATGCTTTTCGTGTGTTTTGCTACACACTGATATAAGTAACACCTTTTTTCTTTTCAAAATATCATCACATTGGTTCAAACAAATTAAAGCTCTGATTTCAAATGACACTTAAGACACTTAGTGTCCACTAATTATATGCTCCCTTCCCTCAAAATATGGAGAATATGATTGAGGTTTCATTCTGACAAGAAAATGAAAACTTACACATGGTGTGTGTAATGTTCATATGGTCAAGTCTGCAATATGAGGGCACATCAGCATAAAGCAAGTGTAACCTTCTGCTTTCATGAAATGAGTAAATCAAAGAAGCAATATTAATTTGAAGCCATACATGTTTTCAATTAACAGTACAATTTAGGAATATAAGAAGTATATTTACTATGCTTTTAATGTAGCAGTTGTAATTTTTGAAGATTTAAACATTCAAGGCCTGGTATAAGAATAAATTACTACAGGCCCAGCCACGGTGGCTCAGTAGTTGAGTATCTATCTATGAACCAGGAAGTCACAGTTTGATTCCCAGTCGGAGCACATGCCCAGGTTTCTGGCTCGATCCCCTGTGGGGGGTGTGCAGGAGGCAGCCGATTAATGATTCTCTTTCATCATTGATGTTTCTATATCTCTCTCTCCTTCTCCCTTCCTCTCTGAAATCAATAAAAATATATTTTTTAAAAAAGAATAAGTTACTACAATTCACAAATAGCAGTAACAAAACAGTATTGGGCATTTTTTTGTGTGTGTTCACAACAATCACTTAGCATACTTGTATTCCCACCTAACAAAAGAAGGAATGCATTCAAAAGATTAAATAATTTGTTCTAGTTAATACAGCAAATTAAATATGGGGTCCAGATTTGAAGCAACCAAATCAATCTCACCTTGTAGGGGTCTGTCTGCTAAGACTGCCCATTGGTCAAGTGCCCATCTCAAGCCCAGTGGTGGGAGTGGGGAGAAACCAGGTTAAGTGCTTTAAAACGTGCCTGCCTAGCTCCTGCCCAAAGTTTCCATCTGAAGGGACTGTGGCTTTGGCAGGTGTCATGACTCATTGCACTGAAAAGAAACCCCTATTCTTCTGTTATACTCCATGTGGGGGCTTTCACTTCTTGCCGAGTAGAGTGCAATACTAAAATCCTCACCACATTTTCCAATCCACCTGTACTGGTAATAAAGCTCAATACTTTATTTCATCCTACATGTGGCTCCTGCTTCTGTTCTCAATTAGTTAAAAATCCAGAGAGTTCCAGAAGTGACTTATTTACACCCTCCTGAACCTCCAACTGACATGTGCAGTAAAGTTAGAGAAATAGACAGGATTGAGATGAAGCTGTCATTAATGAAACACTAACATCAAGAGAACCACAAGGGCAATTTCCGGGGTTGGTGGGTTTCTTTGTCCTGTGGAGTTGGGCGGGTGCAGCCGTGGCTAATTTGTAGGGGGTTCCGGTCCCACCTCGCCTGCAGGGGTGAGAGCCAGTACCAGAGTGGCCTTGGGCGTGGAAAGTTTGTCTTCAACGGCTGCGAAGATGCAGCAGCCTGACTTATGGCCTGACTTCTAGTGCAGGCTTATATCTCCCAGGAGGCCCCAAGTCCAGTGCTCCCTGTGGACAACTTCAGACCACATCAAAACATCACCCAACAACCTCCACAGCAACACGCAAGGGTCAGACGCAGTGGGTACCACAGCCTGCTGTAGTAAATCCTGCTCTGTGGAGAGGGCCCCAGCACAGCTGATCATCCACAGTGGTGGTTCCTCGCAGGCAATCCTTAAAGCAGCGGTTCTCAACCTGTGGGTCGAGACCCCTTTGGGGGTTGAACGACCCTTTTTTTTTTTTTTTATTTTAATAATTTTTATTTCTTAAAGTATTACAAAGAGTATTACATATGTCTCCTTTTTTCCCCCCCTTGACACTCCCCCGGCCCCTACCCCCCGCCCCCCCCCACCCCGTGTCTTGTGTCCATTGGTTAATCTTATATGCATGCATATAAGTCCTTCAGTTGGTCTCTTAATCCCCCCCCAACCCTCCCCAGGCTTCCCACTGTAGTTTAACATTCTGTTCAATGTTGCTCTGCTTCTGTATCTACCCCTGTACATCAGTCCATATTGGTCCCCTTTATTTGTCCCAACCTCACTGGAGTAGTCTCAACCTCACCAGGGCCGTCTGAGCCTCACCAGGGCCGTTTCAACCTCACCGGGGCCGTCCCTACCTCACGGGGGCCGTTTCAACCTCACCGGGGTCGTCCCTACCTCACGGGGGCTGTTTCAACCTCACCGGGGTCGTCCCTACCACACCGGGGCCGTTTCAACCTGACCGGGGTTGTCCCTACCACACCGGGGCCGTTTTGACCTGACCGGGGTTGTCCCTACCAGACCGGGGTCGTCCCTACCTCACGGGGGCTGTTTCAACCTCACCGGGGTCTGAACGACCCTTTCACAGGGGTCGCCTAAGACCATCGGAAAACACATATATAATTACATATTGTTTTTGTGATTAATCACTATGCTTTAATTATGTTCAATTTGTAACAATGAAAATACATCCTGCATATCAGATATTTACATTACGATTCATAACAGTAGCAAAATTACAGTTATGAAGTAGCAACGAAAATAATTTTATGGTTGGGGGTCCCCACAACATGAGGAACTGTATTAAAGGGTCGTGGCATTAGGAAGGTTGAGAACCACTGCCTTAAAGCTTATTGGCTTGAAGAGTAAATACCAGCCATTGTTGTGCTAACAGCAATCAAGGTTCAACTACAACAAGAGGGTTTACAGCTCATAGAAGGAGTGGTTGCATAACTGCAGTGCCCAGCTTGGGTGATCAGGGAGGCTGACTCTATAGGACACCTACTACAATAGGCCACTCTACCAAGCCCAGGAAAGTTAGCAGCTCTACCTAGTACATAGAAACAAACACAGGGAAGCAACCAAAACATGGAGACAAAGAAACATGTGACAAATGAAAGAACAGAAGAAATCTCCAGAAATCTCTAAATGAAATGGAAGTAAGCGAACCACTAGAGTTCAAAACGAAGTTTATAAGGATGCTCAAGGAACTTAATAAGAGCTTCAAGGAACTTAGTGAGAATGAGAACATTCTCTCACATCAATGTTCCTCTCTGTGTGTCTCTCCCCCTCCCAACTACTCTGTCTAAAAATCAATGGAAAAATATACTCAGGTGAGGATTAACAAAAAAGAAAAGAAAGGTGAGTGCTAAACCTGGTATATAGGTAGTGTCAGCTCTCTTTATTCACCTCAGTTTTCCACAATTAATAGATCAGCAGAGAATGTTTTGTTTTTTTCTTTTCTGGTTGTAATTAAAATATGTCTACATTTACATAATCAGAATGCAATGAAATGCAACATTCACATGAATTCTTAAGATAAAACAGAGAATTTAAGAAATTTTCAAGCTGCTCTCAGGTATATCCTGAACTTCCAGTGGGTATTCTCACTCTCCTCTGCCTCTGAGGTTCTTTGCAGGTAGTTTACACAAATTTGCAGGTACTTTACACAAATTTGGGAGGGCAAAATGCCAACAGTGGACTTGTCTGGATTAACAAATCTGGAAACCTTCTCCGATCCTTCCAAAAAGAGTCAATCACCCCCTACAGTGTTTCTACAATGTTTTACATTAATTTATATTCTTACTCTAACCTTTAAATAAAACAAAAATATTTTAATTACAAGTAAAACCTAAAAGAAATAAAAATTTTAATTACCCTTCAACATACTTTAGCTCTATAATTCTCAAAGCAAGCTGCAATTATCTCCATCTCAACTGGGATATTCACTTACTGAACAGTCCTTAACCAGTGCACTCTGAAGTTAGATCTAAAAGATTATAAGGCATCTCCAGATCTCCGCACATTCCTCAGATCCTGTCATCAGAAATAGAATGGTAGGGTAGAGAGCACTGAAAGACACCTCCTAGATTCCTTCTATCCTTTGGGTCACATGTCAAGGGAAAGGGTTGCCAGCACAACTCTACCCCAACCCTGAGTGACAGCTAAGTTCACCTTCCACACCACTTTTAGGTTGAACATTTTAAATAAGGTGGACATTCTTGGCACCCAAGTGCCAAAATCAGTAGATAAATGGATAAAAAAGTTGTGGGGCACTTATACAATGGAATACTATGCAGCTGTAAAAAAGAGAGATCTCTTACCCTTTGGGACAGCATGGTTGGACCTGGAAAAAATTATGCTAAGTGAAATAAGCCAATCTGAGAAAGACAAATATAACATGATCTCACTTATTTGTGAAATCCAATGAGCAAAATGAATTGAGCAACAAAATAAGACCTGAAGCATGGAGGCATGGAACAGACTGATATATCTTGATGCGGAGTTTGGGGATGAGAAGAGATAAACCAAAGAACTTATATACTTACAGGCATAGCCCATGGACATGGGCAATAGGATAGTAAAGACATGGGGGGGGGGGATGAAGGGCTGGGAGGATGGGGGAAAGTGGGGGGAAAGGGGTGATATCTATAATACTATCAACAACAAAAAGTATATTTTTTAAAAATTTAATTACCCCTGGTTGCTGCAAATTGAAGGAGTAAATAAAGAGAAGCAGGTATTAGTCTGAGAATCGGACCTACTAGGAAGTTCTAAGGAGAGTACAGGGGTTAACACTGCAGAATCTCAGGAAACCTCTACTACAAGACTCTAGGCAAAAACACTGCCAAAGGCTTCCAATTAAAAAAAAATTAATATGGAACATCGCAGACCAATCTGCTCAGCCTCAACCTACTCTAACTGTTAACAGTAGTTACATCTGGAAAGAAAAGAGGAAGTGGGGGGGAGGTGTTACATGTAAAGGAACTTTCATTTTTACTACATATATGTAGATATATTTGTGTATTTGCTGAATCTTTTACCAAGAGACTATGCTCGTATGGTAAATGATTTTTTTAGTTCAACAAAGACTAAAAAATATAAATACCCATAAAAATAATTTACAATTTTGTGTGGATAAGTTTAGCAAACGTTTTCTACAGGGAATACAGTAAAGAGCAGTGATAATGAGTATATGAAATAATGGAGTAATAAATACTATGCACTAACATTTATTAAGTACTTACTACAAGTCAAGTCCTAGTCTAAGTCCTTTATATGTATCAACTCATTTGACCATCACACATTAACCCCCTTTTACCAAGAAGAAACCTGAGGCACAAAGAGCTTATGTAACTTTCACAAAGTCACACAGCTATTACATAACGGAGACAGGATTCTTACAGTGAATCTGATTATAAAGAAATCATTTTTAATCACTGTCTCTCACATTACCTGTAAGAGGAAGAAAGAGCATGAAAATCATAGGATAATGAGAAAATGAACAACCTGACTTAAAAATGGGCGAAAGACCTGAACAGTTCGCTCACCAAAGAAGACATACAGATAGCAAATAAGTATATGAAAAGATGCTTCACTTCGTATGTCATCAGAGAAACGCAAATTAAAACAACAATGACATAACACTATACAACTACTAAAATGGTCAAAATTCAGAACACTTACAATGCCAAGTTCTGACAAGAATGTGGAGCAGCAAGAATGTAGGTTCATCAAATTGTAACAAATGTACCACTCTGATGCCCCATGTTGACAGTGGGGGAGGCTGTGTGTGTATGGTGGCAGGGGTAGATGGGAACTTGCTGTACTTTCTGCTCAATTTTGTTGTAACATAAAACTGCTCTGAAAAAAATTTATTCAAAAATTTAAAATAAATAAAAATAATAGCATCATGGGGTTTTATAAAAGCAAGAAGATATAAGGAGGTTGTTCATATAATTTAAAAGCCTATTGCCACTTTCTTCCTGAGGTTTGCTGACATTTCAAATGAGTGGATTACCATGGCCATTTCTGGTCAAGCATCTTTATGAATTTGAATTCCTGAGAACACCAGGTTGGGAGTGGAGGTGTTTGCTGCTCCAGGATCAACAGATTCAAATTCATCAACTGAGCACTACTAATCTGATAAACTGTTTTCCACACATCTTTGGTATTCTTGCTGCCTCTACCAAACTAATTCCTATGATAGATTTTTCCTTCACCTGCTTCCACTGTAGCAGGTTTCTATGTAATCCTTCTTTATAAGAATTTCCATTTCAAAAAGATTTTATTCTCTTTCCCTTTGGCACTGCCCAGGCAATAACAATGAAGAAATACCAAACCAAAAGAAAAAAAAGAGGACAAAGAATGTATACCACCAATCATTTCAGCCAAGTTCCAACAAGCTCTGACAAGCAAAGGTTCACTCACATCCCAATGGCCTGAACTTAATTATGTGGCCACTCCAGCTTTCAAGAAAGGCTGGTGAATATAGTCTTTATTATGGACTAGAGGCCCAGTGCGTGAAATTCGTTCACGGGTAGGGTCCCAGGCCTGGCCAGCATCAGGGCCCATCTACCCCCAGCTGCCAGCTGGGGCCTTCCTTCATTCCGCACTGCCCCCAGTGGTCAGCACACATCATAGTGAGCAGTCGAACTCCCAGTCGGTGGAACCCCCGAGGGGACAATTTGCATATTAGCCTTTTATTATATAGGATGACCATGAGGCCAGCTGAAAATGCTATTAATTCAGAAGAAAGGAAAGACAGCTATTGAGGGACAATTACCAAGCCCTGCCACACTCATCCTTATATCCTCACCATAATCAATGACACATAACAACAGTGGCACTCAATCTATTTTACTTCTTAAATCAACTCAATTGAAAAAAAAAAGCCAACATTAACTGAGAGTCTCCTATATCAAGTTCAAAATCCTCTGTTTTGTGTTAAGATTCTTTTTTAAACTACTACCATCCTCCTTATATAATTTTATTAATATTTAAGGGGCACTTAGAATGCTCCATAAAAGCACAGGTCTTGTAACCCAACTGCCTTAGTTTAAATTCCAATTCTACAACTTACTAATTGTGTAATCTCCGGTGGGTAACATGATTTCTCTGTGCCTCAGATTTCAGACATGTAAAATAATGATAATGATAATAATACCAACGTTCTAGAGTTATTTGCAGATTAAATGCATGAATACACATAGTACACTTAGATCAGTAACTGACATATGGAAAGCACTTAATAAATGGCTAGCTACATTCTTCCCCAGCATTACTGGCCAACTAATTGTCCCAGTGTCTTATATTATCCTTGAGACTTTATCAGATCCCAGTTTAAGGTAGTCATCTTTACTTTTGTTCTACCTCTTGAATTCTTAGTAACTGTCCAATCTTTTGATCTTGATAAGTGCAATTTTCCATAACTTGTACTATATGGCTTCAACTGTAAAGCCTTTCTATTTTCTCCTATTTATCTAATGCCTACTAGTCTCACCTCAAATCCCAAAAAATATTCATATTCATTTTTTATCTTATTAATTCCAGTTAAACAGTATGCGCTTGGAGGAGACCTTCAAATGCCTACACTCTCAGCTTCTATCCAGGCCCCAGATGAGTGGTGATTAAAGGTAAAGGGTAATGGCCAGCTGCTCTTCATACACTTTAACTCAAACAACATACTACAGCAGAGTGAATGCAATAGCAGAAATGAGAGTCTGTCTCCTAATAAGGTAGACATTAAGGGGATTTGCCAAATGTATAATGATGTTGTCGTCTCACTAAATTGTTTTGTTTCAGAGATAGTTACTTTTCTTTAAAATGTTATTTAAGTTAACATGCAATGCCTTTATTACTGTTATTTTTAACTAATAAGCATTTTAAATTTTAATTTCTAATAGAGTAAATAGCCCCATATACATATCCAACATCCTACCTTTAGGGTCATGTTGTTCCCTTTACCTAAGTACCCTTCCTTTTGGCTCACACAGATTAAAAGTAGCTGTCACATGTTCTCTCTCTCCCAATTTTTTTTGGGGGGAGGCAACCAAATTTTTGGTGGCCTTGAAAAGAAAAAAGAAAAAAAAAGTAGTTGTCACTTGCCCTAACCAGTTTGGCTCAGTGGATAGTGTCGGCCTGCGAACAGAAGGGTCCCAGGTTCAATTCCAGTCAAAGGCAACCTAACTCTATCCCTCTCCCTTTCTCTTTGTAAAAAATCGATAAAACATATTTTTTAAAAATAAATAAATAAAAGTAGCTGTCACTCAAACATGCACTCACAATTGAGCTGCTTTTAAATTGTTTCTTTTGAAGAAAAAAATAATAAAGCACCCTTCCTCTCTCAGCTGGACACATCTAGATGCTGTAATCCTTCAAAACTCAGCTCAACAGCTACCTCTTTCATCATCTCCTACTACAAATGATTTCTTCCTACTTGAATTGCCAATGCACTTTATCTGAACTTCTCTCAATTAACATCTCTAAATGATTTATCTTCCTTGAGTGCAGACTATTCATCTCCAGCTCAGCTTCTGGTTGTTCAGATTAAGAGAGTGCTTGCAAAGAGAAAAAGTATGCACAAGGAATATACATATGCAGAGGGAATATAGAGGGAAATAAGCACAGGGAAAATACAGGGTGTGGATAAAAGCAGAGGGCCCAGGGGGCGAGTGCGCGGGTGCAGGATATGTTCAGAGGAATGCACTGAAATCCAAAGAGCTTTTATAGAGAAGAGAAAGGGAAGGTCTGAGAGAAAAGATTACACAATTCTGAGAAAGTCAAGATCCAAAATAATATTTAAAGGCATTCCCTGAAATTTTTACTTCTAACAAATGATTGGGAAGTTCCCCTTTAATGTCCTTGAAATACCACAGCAATCATAGCAGCCAACATAGCAGAAATCACAGCACTGTGATCACTATGTGGTGAACACAGTGCTAAGGACTTGGCCTGCTTTTTATCAGCTAATCTTCACAGAAAATCCGTGTCCTCAAATATTTACTGATTTCCTAGAAGAAAGGGGACATTGACCCTGCTCTGAGTCTTATTTTTTAACGTTTTTTTATTATTGACACTCTTACAGATGTCCCCATTCCCCTCCTTCCCGCTTTGAGTCTTAAAGCTGACTTGCATAACCTCTTTAGCAAGACCATATTTGCAAAAGTACAAAGTAATCCAGAAAAAATGAATTTTTAAAAAATCTATTATTCTATCTTTCAGCATAAAATACTGTAGCTCTGGCCACCATGCATATAAAATATTACGTAAGTGGAAAGGAGGGTCCTCCTCCAACTGATAGGATTTGAGGAAAGCTTAAGCCTTTTGGTTCCATGGGATTGTTGGAGAAGGGAGATTCAGGTAGATCTAGGGGGACAAACATGGGAGTTTTGTTTTCAAACCTGCCCAGAAGGATAAACATAGGGGCAGGAGTAGAAATAATTAGCTATTTGGGAAACCTGAGAGCTTTGAGGGCTATTGGCACACTCAGACTTTAACTTTCCTCAAAGGTACAGGGTACCGTGAAGCAACATCAGTAAAGGCAACTAGATGGTGGAGCCAGAAACCAATGTGGATTCCTATGTGCTGGGAGTTGTGAGAAAGGGACCCCAAATTGTCCGTGTGACCAGAAAGAAGTGTTGAGAATACCTGTGGACCAGCTGAAGTTGGACAATTTCAGTGCCAGGGAGATTACTAGTGTGATTCACCAGTGAGCATCCTCACACTTTTACTTTATATCAGTGATGGTGAACCTATGACACACGCGAACTCATTTTTTTGGTTGATTTTTCTTTGTTAAATGGCATTTAAATATATAAAATAAATATCAAAAATATAAGTCTTTGTTTTACTATGGTTGCAAATATCAAAAAATTTCTATATGTGACACGGCACCAGAGTTAAGTTAGGGTTTTTCAAAATGCTGACACACCGAGCTCAAAAGGTTCACCATCACTGCTTTATATACTTGTTTTATAATTTCTGCCAAACAGATTCCTAAAGGGGAACCACTAGTCAAAAGCTATGTCCATCCTACATTCTGAGAGCTACTAACAAACTGTGCACCTGTGTGCAATGCATGCTGCAATGCCACTGATTTATGCAAATATCAGTTCATGGCTCAAATAAAGAAAGAGCTTTCTCATAGTTAAAAATGTCCCACAGCAGATCAGACTGCCTGAGTCCACAGCAGTATGTAAGTGTTTCAGAACAGACTGGACAGTCAGAATGCTGTCGACGGCATTACAACATCAGGTACAGGGTCTAAGGTATGTTGGATGCACTCGGGACCTCCCAAATGTAGCAAGGCCTCCACATAGTGGTTCTACTGGCCTGAGTCCTTCCACATGCAGTTTCCCCAGGCAGCCTAAGAGAGCAGCCTGGGAGCCTTCAGTTGCTCTCTAGAAGCACTCGAGCCCCTCTCTGAGAGTCTCTGCAAAAACTTACTCCTGGGCTCTTCCTGTCCTCTGCCTCCAACACAGGTATGCCCAACGAGTCCCAAGCGGGTACAACTCGGGTACCGCTATAAGCATCCTCTGGTGGTCTCAGGAACAACACCAGGTTTTCCCAGTATGCAAACACATCTTCTTTTGCATCTGAAGGGGAGCATAATTGTAGGTAAAAAGAGCGGCCAGTGGCAAGCTTCAAGTGGAGCTGTTTTTTCTCATGACTGTAAACAGACAACTTTACAAACTTCAAAGGAAGAAGCCTGGTCAGTTCCAAGGTCTTCGCTGACTTAAGTCCCCTTCCTTGGGTGTGTTGATCATGTCTGGCATAGACTGCACAGCTGACAGCTGGTCGTGCCAGCAGCATGACGTCAGGTATTGTGAGGCTGGGGCTGGTATATGCAATGCCCACAGTAACCACTTGCATACTGTTGTGCACATCAATCACTTCTCCTCTTTTGCTGATCTGGATGAAGTCACTCTCAAACATAGGAATGCGCTTGAACATGGTAAATGCGCCCTTGCACAGCTGCCGCTGCAGCTTCCCCGTGGAGCCATGGAACATGTGCAGCACATGGCTGCTCTGGGCACTGCCCTGCCAGAGCGTTGTGTTGCTACCCATGTCGGTCCTTCATTGAGACTGCTGCATGTCCTCTCCCCAACCTCTTCCTGAGTCTGAACCACAGCCCCCCCAACCCCAACCCTCCACCCCACGGGCCACCTTTAAGCTTTTGCTATTGATTATGACCTGCAGCCAGCTGTCACACACAGCACTGTGTCCTCATCCCCACAGCTGCCCCCGCAGGAAGGGACAGCGTCTTCCTGCAAACAGCCACCCGACAAGGGCAAGGAAAGTACCAAATTCTTATGTGTTTTGCTAGCGTAACACAGGTATGCTTCTTCAAGAACACTTGTTTTCATGCAGCTACCAGAGGCAATGATATGTGATTAGCAGTCCCTGTCTTGCTTTAATCTGTAAAGGTGATACTAAGAGGTGACAAATACTTAAGGCTTTATAAGAACTGAATGTATTTTTGAGCTTTTGCTTAATGTTTTCTTTTATAGTTATCAGTGAATTTCTATGAAACATTAACTTCAGTCTCCAAGTTTGAATTTAAGAATGTACATAAAGGTTTAACAGGGAAAGTGTTCCTAAGAATCTCCTATCCTTCTCAAATCTGCATTTGGTTGTAACTGTCTATAAACTGCTTTCTCAAAAATTCAATTATTGAGCTGCTTCATTTTTTTCTGGAAAGACTTGAGTTTGCTATTTGTTGCCTACAAGGGAACAAATAACTAAACTGCAATAAGAGTTTATTAAGTTAAACTGGCATTCAACTGATATGTAAGGTAAATTTTGCTTTTATTTTTCAATAAAAGGTTTTTCTCTCAATATTTCATATATCAGGTATATAACAGCCTTGTTCTAGGGTTTCAGCTTGCCTCTCCTAATTTAGCATTGCTGACCCAGTCTTCAAAAAGACATGCTAGGATATAAAGCCTTCATGTTTTTATAGTTTCTATTACCATTAGATTTGAACTTGAGAGGATGGAAACCTAGAACTCGTGAAGACTGCCATGTGAAATCTGAGCATGAAGGTAACAAAACGGAATAGAAACTTGTTTCTGAATGCAGCCATACCCGAATCAGACCCAAAACTTGGGCTTTTCTATAATAGGAGACACTAATTCTCTTTTTTCCTTTTTGAGTTGGGTTTCTCACTTATAACAGAAAGTGTTCTAAATAACTCATCACAGCTGCAAAGCAAATGCTGCAGGGCTGATGAGAGTATGTGACCAAGGACCTTAACCTGGCTGACCAGTCAAGAAAGAGAAGTTATGTACAAGTAGTAATGTCTAACCCAAGATGTAAAAGGTGTGCAAGAAGCAGCCAGATCAAAAGGAAGGAGCAGGTGCAGCGAATATGTTTTCCAATAGAGTGAAGAACTACTATGAGGGTTTTTTCAACATTTATAGAACTGATGCAAGGATGAGATGTAAGGAGGAGAGAAGAAATGTGAAAAGGTTGGAAAGGATGATGGAGACTTCAAAGACCATGTATTGGCATAAGTTATGTGGCCACTTGAAAAGTTTTTAATTAAAATTTTAACAAATGCACATGGCCAAAATTCAGTCAGTGCAATAGATGCTATTAATTAATAAACTCTTCAAAATTCTCCCACCTCAAAAAAGCATTGAGTATTGCTAAGAGTTGACAATCGATAACAAACTACATCTCAAAGAACAAGAAATGAGAATATAAATATACGATGACTTTTAAAAACTAAGAAGGGGTAGACAAATGTAACTGTAGATTTAAGGAGGACCTAGGAAGACACTGGATCCCCCAATCTAAATTATTCCTTCAAAGTGTCTCTCTTGGAGTTATTAGTTATTAAGAAGAAAAACCTAAGCAAAAAAAAAAAAATGATTTTTTTTAAAAAGTATCTCCAGAACAGCAAGGAACTAAACTTTTAAAGGCCACATAGCCAAGAATAAACCTAAGAGTATGTCTCAACCTGCCCAGTGTCTGTGCCCAGATGTCATAGCTTGCACAACCAACAGTCTAGACACTGGATGGATGCCACACTTAGAACCGCTGTTTCTGATGCTTCTAAAACTAAACAAGAATGACTACTGCTACCACCCATCACCAGAGTGGATTTTGTGCAGTACCATCTTCTTCAATATGACTAGCTTCTGGTCCAAAATTGGAGGTAGGCATATTATACTGATGGAACCTATCCATGTCTGAGATAAAAAGGGGGCTGGTAATAAAGCATCTAACATTTTTAGCTTTTCTAGTGAAAGGAAGGCACTGACTCACAAATTGAAGGGTTTGCCAAATGCAGGAAAAGGTTCAAATGCTGAAAGCAAATAAATGACAAATGTTTACGACTCATAACAACCCTACTGATGGCATTTAGGCAACCACACTACCCTAAATAACAATTATCAAAATCATATGGTACTGCCCAACTGGCATGGCTCAGTGATTGAGCATCAACCTATGAACCAGGAGATCACGGTTCAATCCCCAGTCAGGGCACATGCTTGGGCTGTGGGATTGATCCCCAGTGAGGGGCATGCAGGAGGCAGCCAATCAATGATTCTCTCTCATCATTAATGTTCTATCCCTTCCTCTCTGAAATCAATAAAGAATATATTTTTTTAAAAACACAATATTGTACTTAGAGTCAAAACACTGTACCACAGATGACATGTTGCTTATAAGGGAAAAAATAAACTTTATAATAGAATGATTAGATTTGTCACCGCTTTACTCACTGATCAATCTCAGCACCACTAAGAGTAGGACAATCACATCTGTGATTCCAGATATAATGCATTATGATATACACAGCATCAACCATAAATGCTGGCGCCCAAAAATGTTTTTAATTTAAACAAATCTTTAGATCTATCTTTCAGCTTACAGGAAATAGAAAACAATGAAAAAAATCAGATAAATTCAAAATGCAGATTATACAGAACAATTGATTAGGTATCATGAAAAGAAAAAGGATAATGTGGGGAGATGTACTGTAGATTAAAATGGACATAAGAAATGTACAACAAAGTCCATATATCAACATATGTGTAACTCTATTGAAAAAAATCTGCATTATTAACTGATACACCTAGTAAACAGGCAGCCTCCAATATTAACGTTTTCATGAAGCAATAAGATTTCCAAATTACTCTTGCCAAATACTGGAGAATATTTCCTTTGAGCCTCACCCAAATATTAGTCCTAAAATAAAATTAGACTATAAGAGTAATTAAAAACAATAGTTAGAATTATTTGAGAAGCAGTATTCCAACATTTCTCAACAACATTCAATTATAACCCAATTAGAATTGTCAGACAAACACAGGATACCCAGTTTAACTTTGAATTTCAATTTTTAGTGTATGTATGTTCCAAATATTATGTGTGCTTTTATTAGCTAAATTTGGCAACCACAGTTTTACTAAAAACACAAGAGTAAAATCTGATTTATGCATTTTTTCATTATAAAAGTTACTTAAATTTAGAAAAAGAAAAAAAATCCATAACCCTATCATACCAATACAAATTCATCACCTCCATTTGAATAGAACTCAAAATTCGCATCAAGCTAAGAGGCCTTTAAATGGCAGGGATTTAGAGATAACTTAATTCAATCTCTTTCCTCTTCCATCCTCCACCCATTTTGCAGAAGAAGAAACCAAGCAATGATAAAGTGAAATAATTTTCAAGAAAGGCTTAAATACAATACAATCAGCATTTTAGTGCATTCCTCATCTTTTTCTTTAAATGGTTATATATACCCTTCCTTAATAGGCATATTTATGCTATAGGCATTTATCCTATTTATGGTAATATAGTCTTTGTGATTATTTTCATGTTACATAATGGTTCTCAGAATAGATATATCATAACTTAAAGTCTCCTAGTAATGGAAATTTAAGTCAATTCTGATATGCTGCTACTATAAATAATATGCTCTGAGTATTCTGCACAGACTTGTTTTTTACCTTTTCCTTTTTTTGCGTAGTTATTTAGGATAGTCTCAGAAGTGAAATTACTAAATCAAAGGTTTATTACAAGGTTATGAACAGTCTAACAATTCAAAATATATATGCCAAATTATAATTCACTAGCAATATTTACAAATGCTTCCATTACTAAAATCTAACCAGCATTACATATTACTATTTTCAAAAAATTTAAAATAGGTATAAAATAATATTTCATTTTGCTTTAATAACATTTATTTGAATACTGATAAGATCTAACATTCATCTATGAGTTGTATTTCCTCTGCTATCAACTGTCTGCTTATTTCCTTTACCCATTTCAAAAATGTTTTTGTTCATTACAATAATGAAGCTTCCCAAGTAAAGAATGAAAGGACCAACTGTCTAAAATTCTAGCCACATGGACCAAACAAAAAACTATAGTTTATGTCTACAATCCCCACTGCCTTCCAAAATTACTACAAGCATCACTTTTTATATAAACTCTCATTTTATTTATATGAATACTACTTCAAGTTTTATTTCATATAAATCATTACACTCATAATTTAAAATAATTTAAAAGTTGATGTAACTCAAATTTCCTGATATTTATTTTTTTTAATATATTTTATTGATTTTTTTTTTTTTACAGAGAGGAAGGGAGAGGGATAGAGTCAGAAACATCAATGAGAGAGAAACATCGATCAGCTGCCTCCTGCACGCCCCCTACTGGGGACGTGCCCGCAACCAAGGCACATGCCCTTGACTGGAATCGAACCTGGAACCCTTCAGTCCGCAGGTCGACGCTCTATCCACTGAGCCAAACCGGTCAGGGCAAATTTCCTGATATTTAGAGTAAATGCCAAAAAAGGTCAATTCAACCTAGTACTGGAATATGCCAAAGAAATTTATCTTAACTAACAGAAATCCAGTTGCAAATCTCTTTAATAATCCAGATACAACAAGAAATCTGATTCTGCAATCAGAGTTGACTCTCCAATGCTGTCAGTAATTGTGCAAATATAAATATGCACTACTGGTTTCTAGAGAAGACAGAGTAAGAAACGAATTTAGTTGAACACAAATTCATCACCTCCATTTGAATAGAACTCAAAATTCGCATCAAGCTAAGAGGCCTTTAAATGGCAGGGATTTAGAGATAACTTAATTCAATCTCTTTCCTCTTCCATCCTCCACCCATTTTGCAGAAGAAGAAACCAAGCGATGATAAAGTGAAATAATTTTCAAGAAAGGCTTAAAGCTAGTTAGGGGCAACAATTTCTGCTTCATTATATAATCAAAACATTATGAGTGCTTTATTTGAAGCTCTAGAGGTAACAGAAATGAAACAGAGAGCTCTCAAAGAGCTTACATGCTACTGGAGGATGGAAAGAAAAAAGGAAGGGAGGGAGTAAGCAATGCAGCAGAGTAAGCCTAGATGATCAAGAGACCACTTCAGACTGGGTGGCTTGGGAAAGATTCAGGGAATATGAGAAGAGCTGAGATCTGAATAACAAGAAGTCAGCAATCTAGTACTGGAATATGCCAAAGAAATTTATCTTAATTAACAGAAATCCAGGAGAGATTACGGAGCGAGCATTCTAATTAGAGATTCTCTTATATCCAAGTACGTATTAGTCAAGCCACAGCTTTTATACTTATTTAAAAGATATTACAAACAAATTTAATAATAAATATGGCACTACATTTTTTAAGCAGTATACAAATTAAGACAAAATACTGTCATAGGAAAATATCTAAATCATGATGTTTTAATTTAATGTACTTTGGAATGATGCATAGAATAATTAACCAACTTTTTGTTGTTGTTACTCATCACCAGAGAATATTTTCCCATTGATTTTTAGAGAAAGTTGAAGGGAGGGGGAGAGACAGAGAGAGAGAAACTTTGATGTCAGAAAGACACATTCATTAGTTGCCTGCCGCACACACCCCAAACAGGGCCAGATTGAGCCTGCAACCGAGGTAGATGCCCTTAATGGGAATTGAACCCAGGAACCTTCAGTCCATGGGCTGACACTATCCATTGAGCCAAACCGGCTAGGGCAACCAACTGTTCAATGATCACATTGGAAGGTATCAAAGTAAAGACATTTTAATATTTATAGATAATTTTTTAAACCCTCAGAAGTTATCCGTGAAGGAATTAGGACAAGATAATTATAATATTTTCAAATAAGATGAAAGATTAACATTAGTCAAAAACTTCAGTTTCCAACTTTTCTATTAATTTTTCACACCAGCATACACAACAACCTAAGATTTTTTTTTCCAGCAAAACTATTTATCTTTAAACAAATTATACTAGGGACATTGGGCTTAGAGACTAAGTTTGTTTTAGTCAATAATTCTGCTTTTTAAAAATCGGTTATTATTAATACATGTATATATTACTTTCCCCACTACAGTCAAGTTTCTGAAAGACATGGTCCTTATATTTCTTTACATTCCTCCGCAGCACCTAACACAGTGCCTTACTAACAGTAGACATGTAATGAAATAGCAGATCTCACCAGCAGGAGCAGCAGTATAGATCTCAACAGTTTGTGGCATTAAAGGGGAAGAAAAGTACTTCACTCCTTGAAATGTCTTAACACACTATCACAAAACAATTTGACAGTCCATAAGCTTTAAATAAATTGGACTCAGCACAATGGGAAAAAAAATCTCTAGTCAAGTACTATGTAGCTTAGTATTATAAGGCTTTTAATAATAATTTTTAAAAATCCATCTGGTTTATCAGGTTTTACGCCAGAATGTAGTTGTTATGACACATCTGATCCAATCTGGTTCCACCTGTAAGCCTTCAATAAAGCCACAGGCCCTCCCCATCCATTTGAGGTCAAGAGCATGATTCTCTGCCATCATTCCCCAGATCATCCAGTTCTCCCCGACCCTATTTCTTGGTTTGCTGCTGTCAATTAAAGTTACTAATAAACAAGAAATACTGAGGATTCTGGCTTCATAATAGGGCTGAGAATACCAACCATGTGTGGAGCACTTTCTATGCACCACGCACTCATTTTTTTTTTTAATATCCTGTATTTTTATTGGTTTCAGAGAGGAAGGGAGAGGGAGAGAGAATAGAAACATCAAGATGAGAGAGAATCATTGATCAGCTGTCTCTTGCATGCCCCCTACTGGGGACCGAGCCCGAATCAAACTGTGACCTCCTGGTTCATAGGTTGACATTTAACCACTGAACCACATCAGCCGCACTTGTTTTATTTCTTAAATTTCATAGTCATGAGGTATTATTACTTTCATTTTACAGACATATTTAAGCCAGAAGTAAGATTACTTACCTAAAGTAACACAGCCAGTAAGTCTGTCAGATTTAGGGTTCTTCCACTCCACAAAATAGATCAATAACAATCCCATCACAAAAAGGCCAACATGATGGCAGTAAGAGACATAGCTACCAAAACAAGTGAACAAGGTTGGAAATCAGCAAGTCCAAGAAAAGAAACTACAATCTTTTCCACCTACTTGAAACCACTGCCATCATAACAATTACAAGCTTGACACAGGCTGGAAAAGGTTTTTCAGGCTGGTAATCTAATTTGCAGAACAAATAATTTGCTGCCATCTAGCTCAAAGCCTATATTTTTATATATTAGTTATTATACATTTTAATATATTTAATGTAATAAGGCTATTGATAGATCTAATTCAGTTCTAACATAGTTTACAAATTCACTTTAAAAATATGACTGAGGAGAGATTTGAAGATGGCGGAGTAGGTAAACGCCTATACTCATGACCTCCCATAACCACATCAAAATTACAACTAAAATACAGAACAACCATCACCCATAACTACTGGAAAGCTGGATGAATGGAAGTCCTACAACTAGAGAAGTAAAGAAGAAAGCACACTGAGACTGATAAGAGGTGCGGAGACATGAAACGTGTGCCATTTTTTTAACTGGGAGGGAGATTATCCCTGTGGAGACCGCCCGAGGAGCAAGGTGTCCCAACCCCACACCAGAACACCAGCCCAGGGTTCCAGAGCTGGGAAAAGAAGTCCCTATGGGCAGTAAGAACTACGGATTGTAAAAACCAGTAGGGATTGGGGCTTAGTGATACAGAGGCTGCTGGAGACCCAGCTGTTCCTCTTAAAAGGCCAGCACCACGAATTGAACTTAAAAGATCCTGCTTCCTCTGAGCTCCAGCACCAGGGCAAGACTCTGGGGAACAAAGACACATACAAGGAGGAACTGGATTGTCTGGCATCAGGACAGGAACTCAGGAGCGGCTTTTCCCCAGATGGAGGTGCTCGCAGGAATCATTGTTCCTATGCTGGGACCTCCCTGGTCACAGGGCTAACTGGCAGCCATGTCTGTTCGTCCCATCCAGGTGATTCCCTAAGACCCTGCCTCATCCAATTTATAACCCCAACCAAGATGTGTTCAGTGGCTTTTGCATATGAATTTCCTCCCTTGCTCAGGGTAAAATCTCTCAAACAAGCTGCAGCTGGGTCAGGGAGCCCCAAACCTGTCAATAAAAGGTCCAAGACCCAGCACTAGCACCAGCTTGCCTTGCTTCACAGCTGGGCCTTACCTGAGCATTTGCAAACCCAATACCAATAGGAGGAAGTTACAGATCTCTCTGTAGCTCCTGCTTGGTCACCCCAGGCAGTGGCTAACTTTGCACCTCCCTGGAGACCCAAGAGCCAGTATACCCAGTGGTCAATATCAGACCATACCAGATTACAACTCTACACATCCATCAGAGACCCACTCAAGGGACAGACTCAGTGAGCACCAAAGCCCCACTGAAGCAAGTCCTGCTTCATAGGGGTGTCTCCTGCATCACAGCTACTGTAGTCGCAGCTGGTCCTTACAGCTAATTGGCCTGGAGGTCAGTTCCTCCCAGTGACACCAACAGCAATCAAGTCTCAACTACAATAAGACTGTGCTCTCAGCCCACATAGGAGGGGTGCACCTAGAGCTCCCAGATCAAGTGACTGGGGAGGCTGAGCCACTGGGCCCTATAGAATACCAACTACACAAAGCCACTCTACCAACTCAAGGAAACATAGAAGCAAACACAGAGAAGCAGCCAAAATGCGGAGACAAAGAAATGGAAAAAGCAAACTAACGGATACAGAGTTCAAAACCATGGTTAAAAATTACTCAAGAATCTTCTAGAAACCTCCAAAAAAACTGAAAAGGACCAGTCAGAAATTAAGCATACACTTACTGAAATAAAGAATAATATTCTGGGATTCAACAGTAGAGTAGAGGATTTTGAGAATCAAATCAATGATTTGAAATATAAGGAAGCACAAAAACATCCAGCCAGAAGAGCAAAAAGAAAAATGAACCCAAAAATATGAAGACAGAGTAAGGAGCCTCTGGGACAACTTCAAGCATACCAACATTCATAATATGTGGGTGCCAGAAGAAGAGAGCAAGATATTGAAAACCTATTTGAAGAAATTATGACAGAAAATGTCCCCTACCTGGTGAAAGAAATAGACTTACAAGTCCAGGGAAGCACAGAGAGTCCCAAACAAGAGAAACCCAAAGAGGACCACACCAAGACACGTCATAATTAAAAATGCCAAGGGCTAGAGACAAAGAGAGAATCTTAAAAGCAGCAAGAGAAAAGCAGTTAGTTACCTACAAGGGAATGCCCATATGACTGTCAGCTGATTTCTCAACAGAAACTATACAGGCCAGAAGGGAGTGGCAAGAAATATTCAAAGTGATGAACAATAAGGACCTACAACCAAGATTACTCTACCAAGCAAAGCTATCATTCAGAATTGAAGGTCTTCACCGAATAAAGAGCTTCACAAACAAGAAAAAGCTAAAGGAGTTCATCACCACCAAACCAGTATTATATGAAATGTTGAAGGGTATTCTTTAAAAAGAGGAAGAAGAAGAAAAAGAAAAAGATCAAAAATATGAACAACAAAATGGCAACAAATACATACCTATCAACAATTGAATTTAAAAATCAAAATAAAGGAATTAAGCCCTAACCGGTTTGGCTCAGTGGATAGAGCATCAGCCTGTGGACTGAAAGGTCCCGGGTTCAATTCCGGCCAAGGGCATGTACCTTGGTTGCGGGCACATCCCCAGTAGGAGGTGTGCAAGAGGCAGCTGATCGATGTTTCTCTCCCATCGATGTTTCTAACTCTCTATCACTCCCTTCCTCTCTGTAAAAAATCAATAAAATATATTTTTAAAAAATAAAATAAAGGAATTAAGAAATCTAATGAACAAAACAAACTGCTGAATAAAATAGAATCAAAGGCATGAAAATGGAACAGACTGATGATTCTCAGAGAGAAGGGGGGTGGGGGGCAGGAAGAAATTAAACAAAGATCTTATATGCATATATGCATTACCTATGGACACAGACAATAGGGTGGCAAGGCCTGGGGCAGGGCAGGAACTGGTTGGAAGGAGTAATGGGGGGAAAAAAGAGGGACATCTGTAATAATCTCAACAATAAAGATTTTTTTATAGAAAGTATGACTGAGCCCAGCCGGTGTGGCTCAGTGGTTGAATGTCAACCCATAAACAAGAAGGTCACGGTTCGATTCCAGGTTAGGGTACATGCCCAGGTTGCAGGCTTGATCCCCAGTGGGGTGGGGTACAGGAGGAAGCCGATCGATGTTTCTCTCTCATCATCAGTGTTTCTGTCTCTCTCCCCTCTCCTTTCCTCTCTCTGAAATCAATAAAAATGTTTTTTTTAAAGTATGACTGAAAGTACTACTAAGTACCAAACACAACAAGAAAAGGAGAAAACATTTATGAGAATTTATGTGCCAAGAACTGTGCTATGTCTCCTCTTTATTTTAACTTATTCAAGATAAACAACCCTATGTAGTGAGTACTATTATCCCCACTTTACAAATAACTTCCTGATGCCATACAGAGCCAAGATTCCAATGTACAGCACACCAATTTCAGAGCCCTATTATCTAATACAAAAACAGACAAGTTACAAGACAATGTTATTAGTATCACAACATAGGATGCTCTGAAAACACACATGAGAGATTTCTAATAGTCTACAGTCTAAGTAAAGGCTTTCAAGATGATGCTATAATAAACCATTCAGAACAGAAAAATGACCTGGTCCACACTCTCTAAAAATAGCTGATATCCAAATGGTCAAGAACCCTAATTCTAATATCTTATATATAAGCAAATAATCTCTCACTAATGTTATATAGCAAATACTGTGCTGAACTATGTCTAGTATTCCATAAAATCTGCAGGTCGATTTAGATACTCCAGGCAGCCATACCTGAAACCTCAAACCAGGATGCATAACCCTCTGAAGCTTTCCTATATGACACATCCTATGCTGCCCCATCCTTGCTACACTCCCCTTTTTTTTATGTTTCTCCAATATGACTGTCGGCTCAACAGCCTCTTATCTCTGCTTCTCTCATACTGAATTCATGCTTTTCCATGTAAATAAAACAATGTCAGAGAATGAAACGAACTGTATAAAGAGCCATAGAGCTATAACACTCCATACAACAAAAAATGACCTTTCATACTCATCGTGATATTAACTTTTACCTGAAAATATACACTCAGGAAATCTAAATTTAAGGGACACTCATAAGAAAAGTATTAAGTACAAACATGTGACAACCTATTCTTAAGTTGTTCTACCCACCACATCCTCAAAAACATATTTTTCTATTGTGGGGGAGCAAAAATACATAACTATACCTTTCCCACGTTTGTTCAATCTACGTTCAAAAAAATTGACATTTAATGAATGGTGCCTGCTGATAATCCCATCTAAATTAAAATGTTACCTTGGGTCTATCTAGCTATTTTGAGGTATCAGAATAGAAGAAAAGTCACCCAGTACAAAGACTCATAGATTCTTAATGCTGGAAGGATCTTCAAGGTCACCTAATGTTATTTACATATGCTACTCATTGTAGAGAGAATTCAGATCACTAGGAATCATCCAACCCACTTTTACTCAATACACCACAACCTTCCTGCCTTCCTTTAGCATTTACTCACTGATCCTCTGGACTCACACAAAATATGTCTTCTACTTTGCAGTGTAGCCTTTCAAATACTCATTTGTTTGACTTATTTTATGCCATTAGTGATTACAAAATAATATATGTAATCTAGCTTATCTAGTTCAAAGATTTCTTTGGTTTCTCAAAACTATCCAGTAAAATGAAAACATCGGGCACATTTATAGGTGATATCTTGTAAACCTTACCTTTTTCACCCTCATAACCACCCTATGAAACAGACAAGGCAAGTCTCATCATCCCCATATAAAGAACCATCAATATAGAGTAGGACTTGAGAGTCACTACTAGTACAGTATAGGAAGATTTAGGAGCAAAAGAGACCTGCTTCTTAAGAACTCTGATTTTAAGCAAGTGAATGAACTCTAAACCAAATGTTTCCTCAGCTGAAAACTGGAAATAGTATAATAGCTCCTACCTCACACAGTTATTGTGAAGATTAACTAGGTAATGTGCATTATCTTATAACTAACTCAATAAATGTTAGTTATTATTAATTATGCAAAAAGAAAAAACTGTGGTAAATCCCTTATTCTCTCTGAATTTCATAGCAGCACTACATCAAGAAGTCCTGTTTTACCTACATTGTCTTCTACAAAATCAAAATGTTTTTAGTTATTTGCAGCTTAATGACTATTTTTCTTTACACACACACACACACACACACACACACACACCCTGACACCTCTTGGCCAATCAAAATTTCCAAAATCTACTATTGTCATCCTCTTCCAAACCCAATTCTCAAAAGCACAAATTTGCTAAAGCGCTTCCTTAGGAAAGTGAATTCTCAGTGGAACATAATAAAGTTTTACTATGATTCACATACAAACATACTGAGATGTATATGCAAAATGGGAAGTATCACATTAATTGCTAAACAAACAGGCTTCCCTAACCTACTATTATTACATTATCTTTTAAAACTATCTGATATCTTCAAATGATAGAGATTGCTATTTTAGTGTTTGTGAAACCAAGTGCAACAGGAGAAACCTGTTTCATCTATCAGAACTATTGACAATGTTGACAAGAAATACAAAATGCAGGCCAAAATTTAAAAAAAAAAAAAAAAAAAAACTTAGAGGCCAAGATTCATTAGTGAAAATTAAGCTGCATAACTCTTTTTTTTTAATAAGCCTGATTTGCCTAGGAATAATTCCTGACACTTTTTGTTTGTTTTTATTAATCCTCACCTGATGATATTTTTCCATTGATCTTTTAGAGAGAGTGGAAAAGACAGAGAGAAACATCGATGTGAGATAAACACATCGATTTGTTGCCTCCTGCACGTACCCCTTCCAGGGCCTGGGCCGGGGAGGAGCCTGCAACCAAATTACATGCCTTTGGCTGGAATCGAACTCAGGACCCTTTGATCCACAGGCCAATGCTCTATCCACTGAGCCAAATCGGTTGTGCAAGCTGCATAAAAATTCTATAGGTTCATTAGTACTGGCAAATAGGTGGTCCTAGGATTTGAATAATAATATCCAATTTTCCCATTAACTACCAGGAACTTTGGGTTAGTGTTAGAATCTATTCTAGACTATTGAAGGGGGGAAATGGATGGAAGAAAGAAGACATTAACTGAATTACAATTCAGTACCAACTTGATAGGCAGTAACATATCTTTGTTAACACAAAAAGACTAAGACAAAGGCAAATCAAAACATTAGTCCAAACATGGCCATTAAAATATGAGAGGAAGTTTTAAAATGAAAGAATATGATTCAAGACAAAAGAGGTTTGTGGAACTAAAACAATAAATGAATGAGATATGATGGCAAATCGCCGCTGAGATAACAAAATTACAGTAAAATAATCTAAGAAACCAACTGTTGCCAGTATATGTAAAGGCTCCCTTTAATGGTTGACGGTTTCACTAACGTATAATCTATTCAAAGTGTCATACCAAGATAAATTTACTACAGAGAAACAAACTACTCAAGCAAATACCTAATTACCACTTTAACAACCGTTTGCATTTACATAATGCTCTTAGCAGAGGGCCTCAAAATGACAACCACATCTTGAAGCACGGAATAAATACTCTACATGGTTTATCAAAACTAGTGTTATTTGTCTCTTAAACCTTAAAAACTGAAAAACACGGGTTTATATTTTTTCTAAAAATAGTGTTTGTTATTTGCATCTTCTGTAACCGAAGTCTGATTTTAAAGTACTGCAACTTGCATTACTGCTAATAATTGAGGGCAGAATACAAGTGTATACGTGGGGTAGAGGAGAGGCTGAGAAATCCTTCACTGGTACGTGAATGAGTTCTACATTTGCCTTTTAAAATGTGCCCCTTTCTTGGAAATTGGGCATATAAAAAATCCTTTTGGGTATGCATTACTTTCATATTTGTAACTATTTAACATGACAGTCTTCAAAGAGCTAGACATTTGTTTTTAGATATTTGCCAGGTAAACTGTATTTTCACCACAAATTCCAACAACTAATAGGAGTGTCTGTGTGTACACATACACATAGACACATCTATGTATATGTGTATATCTTTAAAAAATTTTGCATAGTTTAAGTTAAGGACATCAACATCACATTTTGTACCACAAAAAAAAAAATGATGGTAGAAAATTTGGAAGGATTCTAATAAACTCAATTTGTAAAGCCTAACACGTCTTCCTCCCTGCCCTCCCCCCACCAAAAAAAAACAATAAAAAAAAAGACTGTGCTGACATGATTAGCTAGTCCATTCAACTGGTGGGAGGTATCAGGCAGGTAGCATCTGAACTTTTATCATGCTACTTGGGGTGTGCTGTCTTGTGGAGCAGTTCAGATGAAACTGCTGAAACTTCCTAAAATGACAGGACAATATATATACTTTACGTATCAGAAGCTTAAATAAATGAGGAACACAGTATATACAAGACACTATTCATACTTACTATGGAACCAAAGCTTATCCTGAAGATTCTTTGTCGGCCATTCAGAAGTCAACTGGCTTTTTTTTTCCTTTTTTTTTTTTACAAACCAAGTAGCTATTTACTATAGCAACTTCATTACCAAGATTACCAAAATTTTCCACACACTGTATGTGTTTCCAACAGTCTCTGTATGTGTTGTTACCTGGGCAACAGTCTAAAAGTGGTTTTACCTTTATAGAACAAGTGGGTCAAAGAGAACTAAAGCTTCTTCATATTGACTGTACATCATTTTAATTAGAAGCAATAAGTGTGAAATCATCAGCAGACAGAAAACCTTGAGAACTGCCACCAGTACCTCATTTTGATTAACAGACACAACTTGAGGCCATTTATCTTCATTTCCAGGCACCTAATTCCACTGTGGAACAAGGCAAGCTCCATCTAAGACTTCAAAACATCCTGTCATACAGGCTGTCACACACATAAATGCTGAAATCCAAGGAACTTCTTTGAGTGAAAAAAATCTATCAATCCCTCCCACAGCTGGCTGTGGTGTGAAATACCCGGCCTTGCTGCCCTAAATTCTGAAAGCTAGTCAGCTCAGCTGAGCATCTATATAAAATGCCTTTCTGTCCGAACCAGACCTGCCTCCAAAAATTAAGTCCCAGTTATTTAGAAAACACGTTTTAGAGGGCACTTTGAAAAGACTTTCAAAACAGTTTCCTGCTCTGCTACAGCCAATTTGACGTTGTCTATTTGGCAAAACAAAAAATAATGGTATCTCCTTACAAAAAAAATAAAAATATTTTTCCCTTTGCAACAATTTTAGGACTGTAAACTTAACGTTGTTTCCCTAACACATACTTTTCCCTTCGGCTTTTACTCTAAGAATAGATACCTGAGTGTTCTTTGGGTCATATTCTAATCAGGAGCACAGCATATTAAGTTTATTTAATGTTAAGAAGTACTGGGTGTAGGGTGGAGGGTGGGGTGGGAGCTGGAAGGAGGGGAGTTATGGGGGGAAAAAAGAGGAACAAATGTAATAATCTGAACAATAAAGATTTAAAAAAAAAAATAAAAAAAAAATAAAAAATAAATAAAAAAAAAAAAAAGAAGTACTGGGTGGTCCTAGCTGGTTTGGCTCAGTGGATAGAGCATCATCCTGCAGACTGAAGGGTCCCGGGTTCAATTCCAGTCAAGGGCATGTACCAGTTGTGGCTTGATTCCCCAGCCCTGGTCAGGGTGCATGCAGGAGGCAACCAAGTGTCTCTCTCTCACTTCAATGTTTCTCTCTGTCCTTCCCTCTCTCTTCCACTCTCTCTAAAAATCAATGGAAAAATATCCTCGGGTGAGGATTAACAACAACGAAAAAAGAAGTACTGGGTGACTCCAGAAACAAAAATGAAAGGTAAACTGAAAAGCAGAAAGGGGCACTGGCATTCAAGGCTCTTCACCATCTGGTGCTGACTCTTTCTTGCCTAGCTCTTTCCCTTTATGCCTTTTGATCACCCTGGCCCAGAAAGGCCTTTCTCTCTATACTATTTATCTTATTTCAACATGTCCAAATCCTATCCATTCTTCAAAGCATGGTGTAAACGTCATCATTTCCTTTGTCCTTCAAATAAAAGTAATCTCTCCCTCCTCTCACTAAACCAGTGGTTCTCAACCTTGGCTGCACATTAGAATCACCTGGGAATATTTTTAAAATCCTGATTTCTGGGCCTCATCCTCCGGAAATTCTGTTTCTTTGTTACTAATGTTGTGGCCCCATCCCATAACAAAGAAACAGAATTTCCGTAGGATGAGGCCCAGAAATCAGGATTTAAAAAAGATTCTCAGGTGATTCTGATGTGCAGCCAAGTTTGAGAACCACTGCACTAAACTCTTGTAGTACCTTATCTATATTTCTTTACTACACAATACTTTTTGCCTTACATTATCTTTGCTTCCATATTTAACCCCCCACAAGAGCACAAAGGCCTCGGGGTCAAGGTTCATGCCTTAAGCATCTCTATTCAAAGTGCTTAATGCAGTGTCTTGCACATACAAGTATGAGGCCCTTCAACTGAGCTACATGAAGAGCTTGGGTTAAGACAGAAGAGAAGTCCACTAGAAACAACTCCAGATTAGGAGTCCAGGGACCTGGCTTTGTTAACAACTAACTATATAACCTTCAACTTTAGTCTTTTAGCATGTATATCTGCAAAGTAAACAGGTGGACTAAACCACTGTAAGCTGCTACATCGACTGGCTGTAAAACAAATTAAGGGGTCAAAACCTAGATTTTTTTAAGTAAAATTAAATAGAAAATATCAAGGTGTGTTGTAGGCAGTAGAGTGCTATAAATGTTTAACAGTGGCTATACAGAGTGGAAAAAGCCCTAAAATATACCATTAGCTGATTCCCCTGGTGTAAATACTGCCACCATGGCTGATTTCAAGCTACCAACATAATGTCACTGAACATGGACTAAGTAGGAAGAGAAATGCATAACTGACTTGCAAACCAGTATGATGAGCCAGCTCTAGCAAGGTCCTAAAAAGATAAGTATTGTTTTGCCAAACTTCTCTTTCAACTTTGTGAGCATGTGTTGAATCAGGGTATATGTATTTCTTACTATAAGTCACAATCAAAACAATTTAATAAATATTCAGCTAAACAATCACCTAGTCTCTTCCACATGTACTACACAATGCAATAAATCTTACTCTTGGGTACATCTGTAGTCTCTTCACCACAATTTGTATTTCTCTGCAAAAATGAAAGTAACACAGCCAAATTATAGGGAGTGGAAATTTGACTTAGGAAGTATCAGCAAAGGACCAAGATTCTCAGCCTTTGTTCAGCCCCACACACCTGAGGGACACAATATATTCCCACAAGTAGCAAAGGCTCATTTAGCAAAGGGTTGAGGGAAGAGGGGGAAAGGAAGAGAAAACCTATAGTTTGAAAACAAAAATCCAAATATTGTGATGTTTGTGCCACGCCCCCACCCCTCGGAGAACCTGGGTACAGAGAATACCAATATTGTAATAAAGTAAGTTTCCATACTTAACATTTCCAAGCCAAATTCCCCAGCATAAACTTGCATCCCGCAATGAGACCTCCATCACTAAGAATTCCCTCCTGGAATTAAGTTTTTGCCATGAACTAAAGACAGGTAGTATTTACTGAATTTGGAATAGGCAAGGGGGAAAATACCACAGCAAACAGTTGTTAGACTTCGTAGTCTGGGAAAATCAGGCTTTTATTCAAAAAAATACTTTATTTTCTTACTTCTTATTTAAGCTTTCTAAACTGGGCAAAGAGAGGAAAAGTTTCTTGAATATATTTTTGGCTGTACTATGTCTATCACTACAAAATCTGTAACCAGATTGTTCATGAGTGTTTATAAAGAATCGTGTTTTCTATTTTTAAGACTATTTAGAAAACAAGAAGGCTCAGAATTTCAAATATAGGCTCAGAATTTCAAATCTTAGCCCAAATCTAACTCCAAATCAACTGAATATATGCCTAAAAGTTTCCCAGGAAAATCCCCAAAAATTACACCAAAAAATTCCCCCCAAAATGTCAGAAAGGAGTCAGCATGAGCACAAACTTACTATACTCAAAACAATGATGGCATCCTATCTGCTGAATGAGTACAATATGGAAAGTAAATGAAGTATGAAAAGGAGAATGTTGAGATACAAGTTCTGCTTAATCCCATCTTCCTTATTAAGGTCCATTGACCATAAAGTGAAAATCACTCCCCACTCTGAAAAGCCAAGAGTCAAATCAAGTCTCCATGCTGAGAATATTAATGCTCTCCTTAAAAATTGAGTATGTTGCCCAGCCTGCGTGGCTCAGTGGTTGAGCATCGACCTATGAACCAGGAGCTCATGGTTTGATTCCTGGTCAGGGCACATGCCTGGGTTGTGGGCTCAATCCCCAGTGTGAGGCATGCAGGAGGCAGTCAATCAATGATTCTCTCTCATCATTGATGTTTCTAGCTCCCTCTCCTTCTCCTTTCCTTTCTGAAATCAATAAAACTATCTTTCTTAAAAAATTTGTGGGACATAGCAAAAAACTCTGATCATGGGAATCCCATAGGCTAATCTATTTTATTCTCCAAACACCCTCTATCCAGCCATAATCATCCCCACACCACTTCAAGACAATGGCAAGCTAGAATGCAGACCCTAAATACAAAAAAAAAAAAAATGTTTGCTACTACTCTCTTCAAAGTTAATCTCTACAAGCCTGGCTATCTCCCACTCATAATATTTTTACTCAGCACAACAGAATTCCTTCTTTTGACTACTCCAAAAGAATGGATAAAAATGCTTTCAGCTTTAAAGCTGTTTCATCTGAGTTCAAATAAATATACAAGAATTCAACAAATTCAGAATGGATTAAGGCAAAAACAATTTTTTAAATACAAATTTTAGAAGTCATAAATTTAGAATCAATGAGCTGAAATATGAAAACTCCTGCTTCACATGCCTAATAAAAGTCTGTCATTCAAATAAAAAATATCATAATAACTACTAGAATGAAAAGAAAATGATATAAATCATGCAACAAGTAGCAAAGGAATAACAATTCTCAGACTATCTCAACTATAATATATACAAATTGGCATCAAATAACTCAGGCCCAAAAAAAGCTTCATACATTTATAGTCACATCTTTTTAGGTCTATTCACTATATGCCCCAGTAGCACTGGGACCTACTACCTGTTTCTAGCTTTCTAGCATACAATGTAGGCCATATAATATGTTCACATGTTAATCACTGCCCAATGACATCCAATTCTTCCCAGATGACTTATTAAGACATAACATAAGAGCACAGCCCGGCTGGGCGGGGCTCAGTGATTGAGCCTTGACCTAAGAACCTGGAGGTCACAGTTCGATTCCAGGTCGGAGCACATGCCCAGGTTATGGCCTGGATCCCCTGTATGGTGCGCGCAGGAGGCAGCCCATCAATGATTCTCTCTCAACATTTATGTTTCTCACTCTCTCCCTCTCCCTTCCTTTCTGAAATAAATTTTTTAAAAAAATTTTTTAAAAGAGCCCATTTTGAACCGATTTAATACCGACACCAGTCTAACTCAGAGTCTCAACTAAACTCCCCAAGCAGGTGAGCACTTAATACAATTTTATGATAATGTATATATGAAATTCATCTTGTCTTTCCCCTCTGCAATTTCATCATCAGTTTCATACGGGACTCTCTATTGAGACAATGAATCACTACAGGCCAGTTCTCCAGGGCTACCAGCTCGTGGACCAATATTTTCCATGGGCAAAATCCACTCCCCATTTGACCGCAAGCAGACTTCATGTTTGTATCTCCTGCTGTCCTAGTACTGGATACCTTCCAAAGTACAGCAGAAACCAAATATAAAAACACGAGTCTGAGAAAAGTCAGAAGGCTTTCATGCAATTGTGTTTCCAGAATCGTAACAAGCAACCAACCGCGCACCTCCTCCCGCCGTGGATGCACAAGGAAATGCACATGTATTGAACCTGCAGGCCTTGAGATCAGTTTCCAAACAGCACTGAAATCCGTCAGGCAAGCAGAAGTTCTCCCTACCTGAGACTGGCGGTTCCCTTCACTTTCATGAAACCCTCAATTCCGCCACGGACCACCTAAATCGGGGTACGTTTTCCAAGATCAGCCTCCCCGCGAGGTACAAGGGGGCATACCCAGCACCTGGGGTCAGAAACCCGGTCGGCGCGGTCCCCTCGCGCCCCCGTCCACACGCGGACCCACGGCTGCCCGCCCTGCACCGTGGCGACCGGTGCGAAGCCCTCGCCCGTCCCAGAAACTTGGACTCGGCCGACTCTCGGGACTCAGCACCCACGACCTGGACGGGGCGACTGTCGGGCCAGGCGGACGGTCCGTCCGCGCCGGGCGTTCCTCGCAGGTGGACATCTGCCCAGGACGCAGCCCGTCCCACGCGGCAAAACCACAGGACTCCACAGCCGAGCCGAGCCGAGGCGAGCGAGTGCCGGGCGGAGACGGGGGAGTGCGAGGGCGCGACCCGGTCACGAACGGAAAGAAACCCGAGTGTGGGCAAGAAAACACCCCACCCGGCGCCGCGGGACTGCTGCGGCGGCGGCGACCCCGGCGGCGGCCACCGCGGAGGCGAAGGCAATGTCAGGAGGGCACGGCCGGGGCCGAGCGCCCCGGCGGCCACCCGCCCCCAGGTGAGGGGCGCCCACCCCGCCCGCCCCGGCCGCGAGGAGCCGCCACCCCGGAGAACCTCGCAGTCCGGGCGGCGATCGACCGTCCCGAGCGCGCCCCGTGCCCTCCTCCCGAGGTCCCCTCTCAGCGCAGCGCGGCCCGGCCCGACCCCCCTCCTCGACCCTCCTCCCTCAGCTCAGCCCCGGCGCCAACACCCCCGCCCGGCCCGCCGCCCCTGGCCGCCCGGCCGCCCGCCGGCCCCTCAGGCAGCCGCGACCGCCTCACCTCCTCCTGTCTCCGCGGGCAGGGCCGCCACAACTCTGCCAGGCGCCGCGTCCCCGCCGCCGCCCGCGCTCTGCGGCCGGGCCGGTCCCGTTCACTCCGCGGCAGCCGGAGCCGCGGGAGGCGGAGGGAGCGAGAGGGCGGGGGAGAGGCCGCTGGCAGGAAGAGGCGAGGAGGGAGCGGGCCGCGGGGGAGGTGCATCGGGGACGCGCACGTCGGCCCATCGGGAGCGGCGCGCGCGCTCCCGAGGGCGGCGGCGGCGGCGGCGGCGGCGGCGCGCGGCCCTGGCCTGGCCGCGGGGCTGCCGGGCGGGGGGCTGGAGGACCAGCAGGACCTGGGCTGTTGGAGTGGGGACCCGGGAAGGGGCGAGAGGGGCTCGCCGCCCTCGGGAACACCCCCCTCCCCCCCCAGGGACGCCACAGCAGCGGTACCGAGTTGTTGGAGAATTCTGAGTTGGGGACGATGGTTTTCTTGCTCGTAAACCTGGTTTCCATACTTTGGTTAATGTCCAGTCCTCCTCAAAGAATGCGAACTCTTGTCTGTGTCTCTTGCACGGTGTCACGAGCTCATGAAACGCTCCCTTGTTAGTCGGTCATGTGGGACTCGGGGAGACTGGAGAGAGAAATAACCCACGGGGTTGAGCAGGAGAGCGCTAAGCACTGCTTGGTGTTTATAAGAAGAAGAAAACGTGCCCTCATGTGCACCTCTTTATCCGTTGGGGTAATAAATTGGGGTGTACAAACGAGGTAGAGATAAAATAACCAACTCTTTTCCTCTACAAATATTGTATCAAAAAAAGAGCGTTGATCCTTGAACTGTGTGGACTTCCTCCTTCCTGGATCCTGCAGCCAGAAATGACCTGTAAATGTTCCCGATTTCCTTTGCACTTTGTTTCTATGTTTGTGGCACCTAATATTCAACCTTATCTGGGTAAATCTGTGCAAAATTTTATCCCCCTAGGAAATCCTGGAGAACCTGCTTCATCCGTTTTTGCGTCTTCCACAAAGCCTAGCATAGTGCACAACTCATAGAAAGTACTCCAGCCCTGGCCAATTCGGCTCAGTGGATAGAGCGTCAGCCCTGCAGACTCAAGGGTCCCAGGTTCGATTCCAGTCAAGGGCATGTACCTTGGTTGAGGGCACATCCCCAGTAGGGAGTGTGCAGGAGGCAGCTGATTGATGTTTCTCTCTCATCCATGTTTCTAACTCTCTGTCCCTCTCTGTAAAAGATCAATAAAATACATTTTTTTAAAAAAAGAAAGAAAGAAAGTACTCCAGCCCTGGCCGGTTTGGCCCAGTGGATGGAGCATTGCCCTGGGGACTGAAGGGTTCTGGGTTTGATTCCGGTTGGGGGCATATGCCCGATCCCCAGTGGGGGGTTGTGCAGGAGGCAGCCCATCAATTATTCTCTCATCATTGATGTTTCTATCTCTTCCTTCCTCTCTGAAATCAACAAAAATATAAAAAATAATAAAAATTAAAAAAAAGAAAGTACTCCATAAGTCAGCGGTTCTCAACCTGTGGGTCTCGACCCCTTTGGGGGTCGAATGACCCTTTCACAGGGGTCGCCTAAGACCATCGGAAAACATATAATTACATATTGTTTTTGTGATTAATCACTATGCTTTAATTATGTTCAATTTGTAACAATGAAAATACATCCTGCATATCAGATATTTACATTATGATTCATAACAGTAGCAAAATTACAGTTATGAAGTAGCAACGAAAATAATTTTATGGTTGGGGGTCACCACAACATGAGGAACTATATTAAAGGGTCGCGGCATTAGGAAGGTTGAGAACCACTGCCATAAATGCTACTGCCGAACAAGTGAATATAGTGCAGCAAGACTTCATTAAGTACATGGTCTAACGATTTGACTCTACAATGACTCCTTTAATTTGAAATTCTCCCTTCTGTCCCACGTCAATTCCCCTGCACTCATTTGCCCACCTAGATCCAAAAGCTTCTGAGAAATAATGACATTTGTCAACAAACCCTCTCTCTCAAGTTCTTTTTCTTTTTTCCTAATTTAAATGTCTATAGAACAAATCCGGTGTGGCAACTGTGTGATTTCTCCTCCCTGAGGAGCTCCTTCTCTGAGGTCCTTTAGTAACCTCTGTATTCCAAGAGTATACCTAGCTCTGGGCCCGACTCAAATGCTGGAATTTTTATATTTAATCAAGTTAGGGTTAGAATAACTCAAATCATCCATTGATTTCCTGAGATAGTACCTACTAATAAATCAGCCAAGAAGTAGGTACTGAGCCTCTACTGAATAAAGTACTAGTAAAGTTACACTAGGCACCATGACAAAGTCACAGATGAAAAAGCTGTAGTTCTGCCTCCTGGTATCTTCTAAATAGAGAGAAGCTTTTTGACAAAAAGGGAAGCACTGTGGTAATTATCTGCACTCAGTAAGAGAAAATAAAATTTTTAAATGATAAGTCCAAAATAAATACAGTGTTCCCCAAATTCAGTTCCATATGCCTCTGAAAGCAATAATAATGGCCACCATGGGCTGTTCAGTCCTATTAAAGTGGAGCATAACATCTAAGTCACTAGTACAGGATCAACCCATGTGCCAGCTTGTTACCAGGAAAAAGGAAAACTCTGTCCCATGGCCACATGTCACACCTCTAATCACCAGGGGTCACTCTGTAACACTGAACTGTTCCTCACAATAGAACCTAGATAAGAGATGTCACACGAGAACCTAGATAACAGGCAAGTCACAGGAGAACTTAGATAAGAGACAGTGGAGGTGATTTGGTAGAAACTCACCCTTACCACAAGGAAAACAATTCTTAAGTACATGCCAAAGAATTAATAATAAAACATTCCTCATATGGTGTGTGCTGCTCACTTCTGTCCCCACTATGGCTTCCTTTACATTAAAACTATCCTAGCAGCCCAAGTCCAGGAAAGGACTGAAGTTCTTACTTTTGCAGAAGGTGTTATAAAATATTCTACATGGTAGAAACTGGTGGCCTAGGCCCAGATCTAACACACAAATATAGTTTGTCTAAGCATCTGAATGATGCTTCAAAAAAATTAGCCAAAGCCAAAAGTTAAAAGTCAGAAGATTTCACATGCATTCCCGAATTCTCTTTAAAACGTAGATTTGGCCCTAGATGGTTTGGCTCAGTAGATAGAGTGTCTGCCTGTGGACCAAAGGGTCCTGGGTTAGATTCTGGTCAAGGGCAGGTGCCTTGGTTGCAGGCTCTTCCCTGGTGCAGGAGGCAACCAATCGAAGTGTTTCTCTCACATCAATATTTCTCTCTCTCTCTCTCTCTCTCTCTCTCTCTTTCACTCTCTCTCTTTCCCTCTCTCTAAAATTCAATGAAAAAGTATCCTTGGGTAAGGATTTAAATAAATAAATAAATAAATAAATAAATAAATAAAGTAGAAAATTTGGTAACAATAAGCTTACATTTTCACCTGGTGACAATCAACTACAGGACATGCATGCTCTTTCCCCACAGTTTCTCCATTCCCCATTGTACCATACACTATCCTATTTCCTTCATTTGGTCTACAACTGCTGATTTAAAATATCATAATGGAACAAAACTTGGAACAAGTTAAATATTGAACAAAAATGAGAGAGTGAAAATTATGGTATTTAATGGAGTGGAATATTATAATGCTTTTATAGTGGGTATTACTAGTTGACTCCCCAATATGTCTTTCTACTCCTCTGAATTGTGAAGCAGCCAATGATGTAAGAATGTCCAAACATATAAATAATTTGTATAAGAATTTATTTGAGACAAACTTACAACAGTTGCCAGGAAGATCTCAGATGTTCCAGAGAATAACAGCTATGCAATTTCTTTTGTGCATTTGAAATTAAGGAGGGAATGTAAAGAAGATTCCATGAAAGTGGAAGAAAACAAGGCAGGGATTAGAGTACAGGATAGTCAAGCGAATGTGCTCTCTCTCTTTTTTTTTAAATTTTGTTTTATTGCTAAAAGTATTACAAAGAGTATTACATATGTCTCCTTTTTTTTTTTCCCTTGACCTTCCCCCAGCCTCCCCTACCTCCCAGTGTCTTGTGTCCATTGGTTATGCTTATATGCATGCATACAAATCCTTCAGTTGATCTCTTACCCCGCCCCCACAACACTCCCTGGCCTTCCCGCTGTAGTTTGACAGTCTGTTCGATGCTGCTCTGCCTCTGTATCTATTTTTGTTCATCAGTTTATAATGGTCCTTATTATCCATAAATGAGTGAGATCATGTGACACTTATCTTTCTCTGACTGACTTATTTCACTTAGCATAATGCTCTCCAGTTCCATCCATGCTGTTGCAAATGGTAAGAATTCCTTTTTTTTTTTACAGCAGCATAGTATTCCGTTGTGTAGATGTACCACAGTTTTCTAATCCATTCATCTGCTGATGGGCACTTAGGCTGTTTCCAAATCTTAGCTATGGTACGAATGTGCTCTCTTGAGGGTGGTTACACCTTTGAGGGCTATTACTTCTGGCATTTCAAAGGTGTGTTAACATAAATGCACAAGAACAATGGACAGGGCTTGCTTAAAAACCTGTCACTAAAAAAGTCATAGGCCTTGAGCATGACTACCCAACATGACCTACCCAGCTGGGAATTTTTGATCAGATCACCCTGTGAGCTTATTTTCCATAGAATCCCTTTTTTGTTCACACAGCAAATGATTCAAATGGGAATAGGCCCAGATCCAGGTGTGGGCCCTAATCGATGTACATAGTCAGCCTAATCTTAAACTCACCAGACACTGTGAGTGTTCATGGGTAGACACTAACGCAAGTCTAAATCGGTCCAATCAGCCCTAGTTGGTTTGGCTCAGTGGTTAGAGCGTTGGCCTGCGGACTGAAGAGTCCCAGGTTCAATTCCAGTCAAGGGCCCCATGCTTGGGTTGCAGGCTTGAGCCCCAGTAGGGGGCATGCAGGAGGCAGCCAATCAATGATGAGAGGGAATCATTGATGTTTCTATCTCTCTCTCCCTTCCTATCTGAAATCAATTTTTTAAAAAGTATATTTAAAAAATAAATAAATAAATAAATAAAAATTGGTCCAATCATAAGGAAGGCCAGACCTTGTGTATGTTGGGAGAAGAAATGTCCTTTCCCTCTTACCCTGGCTGGTGTGATGGGTGGATATGAGTCCTATAGTTACTGCCACTTTGCTACCATGACGGAAGACAGCCTGAGGATAAAACTGACATAAGATGGAAGAGCTTAAACCCAGCTTGAAGCCCTACCCTTATTCTGGATTCAGTAAGTTCCCCAAGCCAATACATTTTCTTAGCTGTTTAAGAAAGTTTGAATTTGACTTTTTATTACTTGCAGCCAAAGCTAAATTTTTCATGCATGGTTACAGAAGAAAAAGCTGTAGTTACATTATCTGACTTTTCTAAGGATATATTTCCAATGGAATGAATAGGTAACAACCTACTAGGTAAAATTTTAGAGGAGCCTGAAAGGGAACTTGACCACCCTCCAAAAATCCTTTCCTGACTAGGTTACCTGAGAATACATTTTTTTTTTTTTTTTTTTAGTTTTGAATTAAATCTTGTGCTCGATTTAAATAAACTTTTCCTGAAAAGAATACTTCATGACTCTAATCAGTAATCTCGCATAAATGAATTTGTTAGATGGGTTTTATTGTTGTTGTTGTTTGTGGTTTTTTGTTAATCCTCACCTGAGAGTATATTTTTTAAAAACACCTGAGAGTATATTTTTTTAAATATATTTTTAAAATGGATTTCAGAGAGGAAGGGAGAGGGAGAGAGAGATAGAAACATAAATGATAAGAGAGAATCATTGATCAGCTGCCTCCTGCACGCCCCACACAAAATGGAGCCCACAACCCAGGCATGTGTCCTGACTGGGAATCCAACCGTGACCTCCTGATTCATAGGTCGACACTCAACCACTGAACCACAACAGCCAGGCTGAGGATATTTTTCCACTGATTTTTTTTTTTAGAGAGAGTAGAAGGGAGGAGGAGAGACAGAGAAAGAGAAAAACTGATGTGAAAGAGACAGATCAATTGGTTGCCTCCCACATGGGCCCCTACCAGGGCCAGGGATCAAGCCTACATCTGAGGTATGTGCCCTTGAGCAGAATCCAACGCAGGACCCTTCTGTCTGAAGGCTGACACTCTATCCACTCTATCCACTCTATCCACTGAGTCAAACTGGCTAGTGCTGGATGGTTTTTGATTGTGGGGTGTTGTTGTTTTTTAATAGTGGGAAAATTGGAAAAGAGATACTGAGAACCAGAGGAAGGAGGGAATCACAGAAGGAGCAAAGAGGAGCCTACATACAGAAGGCAAAGTTTTCTATTTTACAGTTTTCTGGAGGGCTGAAATTCAGAGCAATTCAGGAAAACCATACTGAGCCTGTATGATCAGCCAAATCTATGTTTTTAACACTGAATCAGAATAAAATCAAACAATATGTATACAGGGATCAGAAAGTTTCCTAGCAGTAGAAGAGGCCAGCAGAGCCATAAATGTCTCTCTGAATTCTAGCCAAAGTGCTACTTTTCTAATTTGATAAGAAATGAAAAGGATACCTACCCAAAACTGTTTCTCCAATCCCTTGTGGCAGATGTCTAAAATTCATCTCACCATCAGTCTTCTTTGGTTTGGGGGTAACAAAATCACCTCGGAAGTGTATTAAAAATGCAGACCTCTATACAGAACCCCTAAGAGATTCCGTAACTTTAGGACAGTGGTCGGCAAACCACAGCTCTCGAGCCACATGAGGCTTTTTGGCCCCTTGAGTGTGGCTCTTCCACAAAATACCACATGCAGGTGTGCACATACAGTGCGATTGAAACTTCGTGGCCCATGCGCAGAAGTCGGTTTTCGGCCAGGGCGAGTCTATTTTGAAGAAGTGGCATTAGAAGAAGTGGGGGTACGTTCGCTGAGGTCGACCCCTCAGATTGAGGACGTTTTTAGCAAAGGCCAGCTTAGGAGTACCCTAATTAAGTTAATAACAACAACAACAACAACAACAACAAACAAACACACACACACACACACACACACAAAGTTAATAACAATGTACCTACCTATATAGTTTAAGTTTAAAAAATTTGGCTCTCAAAAGAAATTTCAATCGTTGTACTGTTGATATTTGGCTCTGTTGACTAATGAGTTTGCCGACCACTGCTCTAGGATGGCACCCAGGACTTGTTTTATTTTAACTTTTTATTACAAAAGTGTTTAAGCACATAACAAGAAGAGAAGATAGTATGTCAGTCACTCAGCTTAAACAATTATCAACATATGGCCAATCCCCTCTTCCTCATCCGTCAGTCTCAAGCATGTCTCCAGTTCCAGTACCCACTGGGCTTCAGCATGTCATTGGCTTCAGTTCCCGCTAGTGCTTTGTGTTTGCATGTTCCTTTTTCTAGGACCTAAGGTGTTCCCCTTTCTTGCTTTCAAAATATTGAAATTGGCAGCATCTGTTTTTTTGTGGGGGGTTTTTTCCCAAAAATTTTAGGTTATTATCCAGCACTTTTATATTTTGGGAAAGGTAGAGAGTCTTTCTTTGTCAGCCTAGTTCACCATGTTAATATAAATTTGATTAATTTTTTAACAATATAAAAAAAAAACAACACTGTTGAAAGGAACTCCTTTATGACAATGTAAAGAAGTAGTTGAAAAGGAATTCTATTTTGTTGTTCTTGTTGTTAATCCTCACCCAGAGGATATTTTTCCCATTGATTTTTAGAAAGAGTGGAAGGGAGTGAGGAAGAGAGAAAGAAACATTGATGTAAGAGAGACATATCAGTTGGTTGCCTCCCTCATGTGCCCTGACCAGGCCAGAAGTCAAACCTGCCACCAAGTATATGTCCTTGACCTGTGCCCCTTGGGTGCGCAGACCCACACTCTAACCACTGAGAAACACCAGACAGGACAGGAATTCTATTTTTGAAAAATGTAAAGAAGCTGTATAGTCAAATAGGGAGCCTGCCTCTGTAGATGTGGTGGCAGCCATGTTAGCAGAGTTCTGGCTCCCTGATGCGTTCTCTACACCAGGCACACAAACATAGCTTTGGCATGACCCCAAGTCTCCTTGAAGTACTTTGCCACAGGCCTAGAATTTAGGCTTTGGGCATATAAGAAATATTCCTTAAATACATATGTTTTGCAGAAAAACAACTTCAAAAAATGACAAATACTTGCATGGTAAAGCCAGGAAAATTACCACTTTCCTCTTCTGAGTCAAGGGAAATTCATGCCCTCTCCACCAATTCCCTTCCCCTCCCACAAGACATTTTTTAGTCCCTTTTCCCCTTGCCACATAAAAAAAATAAGCTGCAAATTTAAAATTTTTTAAATGATTTATGTTTAAGTTCTACAAGAGTCTATCTAATATAAAAGTATTAATTGGGGATTATTAAATGACAAATACTGTTGCTTTAGAATGTATTATAAAATTCCTGCCCTGGCCAGTGTGGCTCAGTTGGTTGAGCAACATCCCATTCACCTGAAGGGTCATGGTTTGATTCCTGGTCAAGGCACATACCCATGTTGCGGGTTCGATCCCCGGTCAACCAATTGATGTTTCTCTCTCATATCGATGTTTCTTTCTCTCTCTTTCTTTATTTGTTTTTCCTTTGTCTCTCTCTAAAATCAATTTTCTAAAAAATATATTTAAAAAATATTCCTAACACTTTCTCTAACACTTCTACAATTTCAGGAAGACTCTTACCATTCTGTCATTCTTTTATTTGATGACAATAACAACCTTTTGTGAAGATCTTTAGTTTATGATAATTATACCTATATACATCATTGCTAATAATTTCAAACTTCATACTAAAATCTAGGTTTTAGGATTTTTTTAAAATATATTTTTATTGATTTCAGAGATGAAGGGAGACAGAGAGAGATAGGAACAGCAATTATAACAGAGAATCATTGATCGGCTGCCTCTGGCATGTCCCATGCTGGAGATCAAGCCCACAATCCGGGCATGTGCCCTGACCAGGAATCAAACTGCAACCTCCTGCTTCATAAGTCAGCACTCAACCACTGAGCCATGCCAGCTGGGCTTTAGGATTATTTTTAGTAAGAAATGTGTCCTGTGATTATATATTCATAATGTGTTATTTTATAAGGTAGCTGGTGAGTAAATGGATGTTCATTGTGTTATTCTCTACTAGAGGTCCAATGCACAAAATTCAAGCAGGAGTAGGCCTTCCTTCCCGGGCTGCCGGCACCAGCTTCCCTCTGGCACCTGGGACCCGGGCTTCCCTCGCAGCCTCAGCTTCGTCCAGAAGGTCGTCCGGAAGGACATCTGGTCTAATTAGCATATTATGCTTTTATTATTATAGATGCCTTTCGGTATACTTAAAATTGCATAATAATTTTTAATTGAATTCCACCATCATTTTGTGTCTTACTTTGGATATATACCTTTCAATCTCTTTTTATAGAATTAACACCTCACTCTTATCTGCCTCCACAACACCTAGTACACACTTTCTTACAGTACCTATAACAATTTCTTACATTTAAAATTTGACCATCTATCTCCACTATTTTTAGCTCTTTGAAGACAAAAAGCATCTCTTTTTCCCCCTAGTACCTAAAAAGTCAGTAAATGCTTACTGTATACCTGATAGAATGAATGAATGTATTCATAAATTTTAGAAATTACTGAGATGTTTCTCTTCTCAATGAAACAACAAACTTAATTAATATAACAAATTACTGAATTTCCTAATAATTAATCATAAATTAGTCTTTCTTTGCTTGCAAGGGACAAAAAAAATTCTCTACAAAGAGAAAGCAAGCTTTTTAAAAAAATAATATCTACAGTAAAATCAATGATCTTTTTTAATAATTCTAACTTGTTAGTAATGTTTGTGACCCAGCCATTTTAGTAGAAGAAATATACTTAAGTCTCTATGCCAGTCACTCCTAAATGCTTGCTTTCCACCTTAGTACCAAAACCCAATTCTTTAATTAGAACAACTTCAATTCCTGGCCTCCCTTGCACCCATGCATTCTGGCAAAAGAGAAGTGACAGAAATTTTCTTCAAAGAGAAGGAATGGGCTCTTCTTTCTTCCCTCGTACTACCTGGAACCTGGGTATGATGGGTGAATCTAGCAAGCATCTTGGACCAGAGAACGAGAGTGCACCATAGGTATGATAGAGTGATGACCTGGGAAGAGTTTAGGTCCCTGGTGCTTTATAGAACTTCCAACCCACCTGAAACGCCAACTTCCAAACTTCTTTTATAGAGAATAAAACCTTGTATATTTAGTCTATCATTATTTATTATTTTTTTGTTTTACTCACTGTGATTGAACTTAATTCTAACCACTGCTCTTACCCTTTTTTAGGGTCATACTTCTTCTAAGCTCATTCATATGACTTTAGAATAGAGAATTAAAATAGTTTCATAATAATGTAACCTTTAAAAGTGAAATTCTTTATTTGGATCCATCATATCTAAAAGAATAGATGATACAGGAAAGCTATAGGAGCATTTCAGTCACTATTTTATCTTAACCACTGGAGCCAAAAAGTATGTGTTGGTTCAATCATCTTTTTACTGAAAGGAAAGTCTGAATATTCTATATTCATTTATTTCAGGATGCTGCTGTAGTGATTGGTGAATGAACCTAATACAGGAATTGCAATTTTTTTATTTTATAAATGTGGGCCTGCAATGCTTATTTCCTTCTAAGACTTGAACCTACAAGTTCTGAAAGGCTTCTACTGACTGTACAGTAGACAGTCTGTGTGTTCATTACAACGAGCTAGTGTGATTTGTGAGATATAGTCAAAACATAACTGTTCTCAGAAATTAATTCAGAAGGGTGAGTTCTTCCCCCTGCCACAAAGATGTAAATTCCAGCAAGTTTCATGATTTTTCTGCTCACTTATTCTTACAACCACTTTCAATCATAAAGTTCAGCCTCAATCTGACATTTAGAAAGGAAAGCCTTGGAGAAAAGGCCTGTGGTCAGCTGCCTCTCCCTTTTCTGCTGACTTCCTTTTCCACTCAGTAACTGTTGTTTTTGGAGTCTCTGGTTGGAGTACAGGGAGGGAAGAGAGCAAAAGGGAGCAGGAAGGTCTTACTTGGCTGGTACTACAGTGAGAGAGATAACTGTACTTTCTGGGACTTGCAGATGTTTGAAGCTGGCTCTTTGTCTTGTGGGAACTTTTGTGAGTTCCTCTGAGGCTCACATGCCAATCAAGCTACAACTGGTCCAACAACTCCTGTGACATGGGCCAGGTATCCTATTCCTCAGGCCACCACTTCTCCCACAGCCTCAGATTGATTGATTGATTGATTGATTTTTGGATATCCATGCCATACAGTTCTTTTCTCTTAGAGCTCAATTAAAATCTCAAGAAGTTCTCTTGGACAGAAGTCAAAAAGATCTTTGGACTGGCTCTTTCTCCCCTTTGTGACCCACATCTGGTCTGTGGGAGGCATGATACATCCTTTGTCCTGATAAACTCTGAGGGAGCTGACTGGTCCCAGTGCAACTGGGTATATCCTCTCTGATAACAAAGAGCCTGCCAGGCCCTCTAGACTTTCCTGGGTGGGGAGTCAGACATCAGCCCTTTTATGCCCTTCCCATCATAGTTCCCTGAACAATCCTGTAAGAATGCCCTCTCCCTTGGCCAGAGGTGAAGGGGCATGCACCCTCTGCTCCTTCACTCTAGTGAGTGGGGTATGGGATGCACAGCACAGCTTTCTCTAAAGGACACGCTTCACAAACGTAGCCGCACTTTCCACTCTCTGACCCTTGCAGTTTTTAAGAACCATCTAACTAGTGGATATTTGCCTGCAATTGCTGCTTGGTAGTATGGTACTTCACTCTGAGAAATCGCACCTGTTGCATTGGAGTGCTTCTGTAGAAAATTTCTATACACTCTCCTTTACACCTGTGACAGCCTCAGGATGAAAATAGCTAAGGCTTTTTGAGACATGTTTAACCAAGAGAAAATAAGCATAGTTTTCCAGTATGTTATGCTTTAAAAACTAAAATCCTTATTAGAACAATAGGAATGCTAACTGATAATGATAAACACAAAGGAGCCACTTATCTAGAATTTTATTCAGATAAAATCGCACACTCTTTTTGTCTGGCATCTGAGCTACATTTTGGATTAATAACATTTTTCACAAACTGTCTAGCAAAACCAATATAAATTTTGATGAGCAGAGTTCAGGGAACTCAAACATAGGTAAGTGAACATATTTCCCCAAAGAAAATACGAAGCATATGGTCTGACATTTGATTTGGCAACAGGACAGAATATTTGAAATTGGGACTTTCCAGAAAAAGAGAGCATATGGTCACTCTAGGCATAAGGGTGTAGCTTGGGAGAAGGCTGTGAGGCGTGAGAGGAATGAGCCAAAGAAAGATGACTGAGTGCACTGAGATTAAGCGATTGTCTAATGTCATCAGCATTGACTGCAGAGCGTTAAAAATAGAGCTTAGATATAGAAGCCAACCAAGATCCCCTGAAGAGTTTCCCGCCCACTCTCCTCTCTCTGGTGTGACTGACACTAGCGCCTCCAGCAACAGCCCAGCAGGTAGGCTGCAGAAGTGGGTGATGATGGATTCTGAGGTAACAGCAGACGTGAGGGTCAGCAAGAAACAGCAAAGTAGTTGGGAAATAGGCAGCAAATACAGCTGCAGGGACACTGATTGGCTTCCTCCAAACTTCCAGCTAGAGACAAATACCAGCATTGTAACTATTTTATTGAATAGTTTATATGTTCCTCAAATAGAAGAGAAAACCAAAAGACGTATTTTCCTTTTAAAAGGGAGATAATATGTTTAACCCAAAGAGAAAACTGATTAGAATAATTGCATTTTGGTATTATCTGCTTGACTTCCTCCTATAAAAAGTATAAATTACCAAACATCTATATTTAAAATAAGGAGTATAATATTAATATGGGACTTCATGGGATAAACAAAAATAAATTTTTTAAATCAGGGGATTTCTTGAGAAGGGAATAAGAGATTGAAAATTAGGTAGAAACCTATTCAGGGAGGTAGTAATTTGTAAAAAACAAATATCTAGGTGATGATGACAAAGCAAATAATGACAACTCTTGGAGAGGGTGATAATTATCGTCAGAATTTGAGTTTGCTTTTTGGCATTTTAAGGTAGAATTAAGTGGTTAATCTCATATATCCACAGTAAAGAAAATGGGCACATGATAGGAGTAGATAATTTTTTTAAGTACAAAGCTAAAAAACATATTTAAATGTTTAGCCTATGTTTATATCCATAAAACAATAAGATATCTATCAAATTAATAAAGGTCAAAAACAATGATAATACTTAAGTGTTGTTGACAGTGGAAGTATACAGTTTTATAGATGATTAGCAGAAAAATAAAAGGCATAACTTTTCTGGGATGCAATTTGGCAAAATATAAGAAAAGCCTCAAAAATGAGAATAGTTTCTGCTGTAAAAATTCTACTTCTAATATTTACTTTTGGGAAATAATCATAAAAATGTCAAGGAGCTCTGGCTAGTGTTTCTCAGTGGTTAGAGCATTGACCTATGAACCAGGAGGTCATGGTTCTATTCCTAGTCAGGGCATACGCCCAGGTTCTGGGTTTGATCCCATGGGCATGCAGGAGGCAGCCGATGGATGATTCTCATCCTTAGTGTTTCTCTCTCTCTCCCTCTCCTATCCCCTCTCTGAAATAAATAAAAACATATTTAAAAGTCCACTGATGATGTGTTATGATTTCTCTATATACATTGTGAAAGACTGACTCATTTAATATTATATCTTCTATGCATATACATGGAAAGAAATTTATAATGCTAATAAAAAACAACTTCTGAATTATTAGTTATAATGTGACCTCAAATTTTAAAAATTCCTGTAGCTATAGATATGAATGCTTACAAAAAAGAATGCAAAATTGTTAGCAGTGGAAGAATTATGGGTGCTTATTGCTATTTACATTCTTTTATCTTCTATTTTTATTAATAAAGATATACTATTTATGTAATAATATTTTCATAAGTATTTTATGAACAGGAGTATCCTCACTGAAGGTTTTCTCTCCAAAGGATAAAAAAATCAAGGTGCAGGAGTATGAGGATGTCATGAAGGTCAGGCTGAATGACAGGCCCAGGTGTTCAGGAGAGATGTCTAATTATCAGGAGGAACAACAAAGAACTTCTATATGTGCTCCAAAGATGAATGGGGGGAGAGGGTGAGGTCCACGTCCTTTTATTTTATTTTTTTTTTTACTTTAAAATTCTTTAACTGGCCAAACCGGTTTGGCTCAGTGGATAGAGCGTCGGCCTGCGGACTGAAGGGTCCCGGGTTCGATTCCGGTCAGGGGCATGTGCCTTGGTTGCGGGAGGCAGCTGGTCGATGTTTCTCTCTCATCGATGTTTCTAGCTCTCTATCCCTCTCCCTTCCTCTCTGTAAAAAATCAATAAAAAATATTTAAAAAATAAAAAATAAAAAAATAAAATTCTTTAACTGGAGAAATAAACATTCATAAATTTTAGGGAGGTGGGATGGGATGGAATGAGGAAATTCAAAGATTATCAACTTTACTTTTAAGTGATTTACATTCTGACACTGTTATCTCATCATCGGAAAAAATAGTTCATGGTACTCTCAACCATCAAAATTATCTCAGAATTTCAAAAATACAGTTAGAATGATCACTAGATGTTTTTACAGCATCTTTAAAAATTATTAAAAGATTTCACCAACATCAAATAGGGTCCATAATAACTCTATGAGCAGAATCAAACCAATATGATTCATAGGGTCATTGTCAAACCCAGGTTTCTAAACTGCTTACACACAAAGGTGTACATTCCAGCCAAGGTTCTTAGAAGCAGTGGCAATAGAGACCAACTCTTGCTGATTTAAGCAGAACCGTTTGATTAAAAGGATATTGGGTTACACTTACACAAAAATTTTAAGGGATATTGGGTGGCTCACAGAAATGCTGGGAGAGCTGAAAAATTAGGCTTAAACTTAAGTGACAGGGATAAAACACCCACAGAATGGACCTGATAAGAAAGTGGCTAGAGTAACCAACCATCCTTGTCTTCAGTTTCCAGACAGCTTTCCATGCTAAAACTGGGAAAATGCTGGCCAAATTGTGACAAGTTTGTCACCCTACATCTGATGCCAGGGATATCAAGCTCTGGCCACTTTTGCATTGGAAACTATAGCTTGCAGTGACATCTACTGCCACTAGGAGACAGGGAGAAAGAAAGGCGGAAGGAAGGAGAGACAGACTATTTCTTGTATCCAGCAAGGAGTCAAAGGTCCAGCATAAATGTCTGAATGGAAAGTCCAGGTTACATGCCTGTACCCTAGCTGCAAGGGAAGCAGAGAAGGTATTGGACATCTTCCACTTCGATTAGGGAAAAACCTTTGCTTACCATCAAGATTTTTAAAGTAAGGAATTCTCTAAATACAGGGAAGCCATTCAGGTGGCCAAAATAATAACCAATTTCCACTACAGTATCCAAATTATTTTTAATTGTCTAATGTTATTTATTTAGGAAAACTAAGTCCACCATTTGTCTGACGTATAGTGGTTTCTTTGATTTAAAATTAAGTTTTGAAAGTCAGATTAACAGATGGTTACTATAATATTATCTTCATTATTTGACCATACAATAGTTTATGACTATTATAAACTTTAAAACTGAATGATGAGCATAATCCTATACTTTGTAAAAAACTTAATCCTTCTAACTTTTGTTCATCATACAGCATTGTTCCATTTCTATTATTTACACACACACACACAAATTTCTTTTTTGTTTTCAATGTTTCTAGAGGAGACAAGTAGTTATACACAGGTTACAATGTATGCCAAGAAGAAATGGATTTTAATGGAAACCTTTTATCTAGGACAAACCTTAAGAACAGTAATGGACAATGTGTTCTGCACAACTCTTTAGCATTCATTCTTTCTTACATTCATTGTGGTCAAGTGATTTGATCAAAGGATTTTAAGTCAATGCTTGTGTATTTTTCTTAGCTGTTCATTTCTTTTACAGAATGACCTGGAACAAACCCATTAAGATTTTTTGTTTTGGCCCTAACCAGTTTGGCTCAGTGGATAGAGCATCGGCCTTCGGACTGAAGGGTCCCAGGTTCGATTCTGGTCAAGGGCATGTACCTTGGTTGCGGGCACATCCCCAGTGGGGGGTGTGCAGGAGGCAGCTGATTGATGTTTCTAACTCTCTATCCCTCTCCCTTCTCTGTAAAAAATCAATAAAATATATGTTGTTTTAAAAAAAAAAAAAAGATTTTTTGTTTTGTATTCATATACTGAACTATAAAATGGGAATGCCTGTAATTAATCAAAGATATGGTTTCTACTTGTAGATGGTAAAGAACAAAACAATGGAGTAAGAATTCTGGTCCTGACTGGCCATGGTGGCTCAGTGGTTGAGTGTCAACCTAAGAACCAGGAGGTCAAAATTCCATTCCCAGTCAAGGCACATGCTGGGGTTTCGGGCTCGATCCCCAGTGTGGGGTATGCAGGAGGCAGTCAATCTATGATTCTCTCTCATCATTGATGTTTCTGTCTCTCTTCTCCCTCTCCCTTTTTCTCTAAAATCAATAAAAATACATTTTAAAAAAAGAAGAATTCTGGTCCTTTCATGATATAATGAGGTCTTGGTCATATTGCTTAAATTCTCATGTCTCAGTTTTCTCAATTCATAAATGATAATAATACCTGCATTATCTATCTATCTATCTATCTATCTAAAAAGCCCTAAGTGACTGGTCGACCATTCAACCATTTGACCAGTTGCTATGATGCACACTGACCACCAGGGGCAGACGCTCAATGCAGGAGCTGCCTCCCGGTGGTCAGTGCACCCACAGGGAGAGCACCACTCAGCTGTTTGATGGGCACCAGATGCCGGGCTCACAGCTGGCAAGCACAGCAGTGGTGCAAGCCTCTCCCGCCTCCGCAGCAGCACTACCGAGCAGCGGCGGCAGCAGGTGCAACTGGGCCCGGATGAGCAAGAGCGGTGCAGCGCCAGGCCCTGGCTTGGGCTCCTCCCTGGACGCCTGCCACTTCACGGACTACTACATCCCTCGGGGGTCTGGGATTACGAGAGAGCACAGGCCAGGCTGAGGGATCCCACCAGTGCACTAATTCGTGCACCGGGCCTCTATAAGCCCAGCAACTGAACGGTCGCTATGACATGAACTGACCACCAGAGGGCAGACGCTCAGTACAGGAGCTTCCCCCTTGATGATCAATGCACTCCCACAGTGGGAGCACCGTTTGGCTGACCAGGATGAGCGGCTGCCCAGGGTGAGGCCGAGTCTCTGCACCTATCAAATACCTGAGACAATCCAGACTCTGGCCTGCCCCCACCAGCTGATGCAGGCCCTCTAAGGAGTGTTCTAGAAAAAGTGCAGGGAGCTTGCATAGGCAGATGGCAAGAGGGGACATGACCCCTGAGGAGGCTGTCCTGATGGCTGAGGATCCTGGAGCATGGCTGCCCTGAACATCCCCGATGGTGTCACCGACCTGGCATCACACATCAAGGACATTCACTGAATGGCTTTGGGGTGTAAAGCTCTCCACGAGGTTCCTCCAGGACACAGAACATGCCTTTACCCAAGACAATACCCTGAAATATCAGCTCAGACTAATTTCCTCATTCAGCAATCGCTCAGAGGGCAGGTCCATAGCCACTCAGCTGACTGGAATGAGCAGTGCCACGCCCCCTCCCCCCCCCATGCATGAATCCATGTACCAGGCCTCTAGTGTGTGTGTGTGTGTGTGTGTGTGTGTGTGTGTATGAGCATTTTTTAAAGTATGGAACAGCAAATACAAAGTGTTATTTTTTTTTTTTTACTATAGTTTACTGAACCATTCCTTTATTGTTAGACATGTGGGGCAAGAGATATTTGTGATCACAAAGCTCTTTCCAAAGTCATAGTCCTGTCCACAAAATGCTGGGCTGCAGTCAGCGCTCAGTCTCGGCGTCTTGTCCCATCTTCCAGATGACCAGGCGCATGCAGGCGCTGGCGTCCTCGCTGGAGCTGTGGCCATCCATCCGGTTCTGGATGACATGTCCCAGGTAGTGAGCCGTGAGGTTGCGAAGGGAGCGCTTGTAGGGGAGGCCGCGGCGGTGCGGGAAGAGCACAGATGTGTCCAGCACGGAACCGTGGATGAGCTTCAAGGCCAGCAGGTCGCTCTGCAGGCTGTGTCCGATGAGGATGGTGTGGGCATTGAAGAGCGTCAGCAAGGCGGCCTGAACGTCCCGGATGGAGGTGCTGGTGTGGGCCAGGTCAGCCGCGGTGACTCCGGAAAACCTGGTGTTGTAGTCGACGATGTCGCGGTCCGGCCTGACGAAGGTGTCGTACACCAGCTGCAGGGAGCTGTCCACCACGCTGACGCGGGTCAACTCCAGGCCAGAGGTGGTGTAGGACTTCTCACAGTCCAGGGCGTAGATGCCGGGGTGAGCCCCTGGGGGCAGCTCTTTGTCCAAGGTCTGCACAAAGCCCTGCAGGTCCTGCTGGCGGCCGTCCTGCACGTGCTGCTGGGCCACCTGGCAGCCAGGGGAGCCAATGAGGGCCAAGCAGCACGTGTACTGAATCTCCCAGCCCCCAGCCACTGGAGTGGGGCGCAGCCGCCCCCAGTGGTAGTGACATTCTTCCTGGTGCACACAGTGGCCCGAAGGGGCCACAAGGTACTGGGTGCCACAGCGGCAGCACATCCTACAAGAGGCATCTTGGGGCGGCTTCTCTTGGGTGGTGAAGAGGACAGCGTCCCCGGGCCGCTTGGGGTGCACGAAGGGGTAGCCATTCTCCTTGAGCTGGGCCTGGGTTAGCAGGTGCTCCTTGAGGCGCTGGTACAGGGTGGCCCCTGGCAAAGGATCCTCTTCAGGGTGGCTGTTCGGGCGTTGGAGTGAGAAGCTGGTCTGGGCGGCCAACTTGCCCCCCAGCACCACCTCCTGGGACACAGCCCCGCTGTCCCAGGTCTTGTGGAGACCAACTTCAGGGCTGGGTTCCAGGCCCTGCATCTTGTGGAAGGTGTTTGCGGCCATGTCCTGGTCCATCCTCTTGCTGGGGCTCTGGTGGTAGGCCGCCTTCTCCTCCTTCAGCTCCTTCTCTGTGGCATACGGGGTGGAGGAGGAGAACTTGAGACCCTCGTCCCTAAAGAGGCTGAGATGGCGTTGATGGGTGATGGCGGGCACTTTGCCCCCACACTTTTTTAGAGGAACAGTCTTCTGAGAACTCTGCTCAGGTGGGCCGCGGGTTACGAGTTTGGGAGGCACAGTGTTGGTGGCCGTGGACGCCTGGCCTGATGGGGCGCGGGCCTCTGGAAGCTGGCTGCCCAACCCCTGGGCCTTGGGAGGAGGGCTGCTGCTGCTGCTGGCCAGGAAGCGCCTCTTGGCACCTGCAGCCAGGCAGGGCATGGTGTCGCGGGCAATCCTCCTCTTGTCTCTGGCAGCTGAGAGGTGGATGGAAGGGGACTTCGGGGCCGAATCCTGGGCAGCCTGGGGCAGGCTGGCTGACTCCATGGGAGGCTTGTCTGCTCCCTGCAGCAGGTCACACAGCTCCTGGGCGGTGGGTAGCTGGGTGCGGGGGGCCAGGCCTCTCCTCACGTACTCTGGCTGGATGATGAGATACGTGGGGCCCCGGGTGTATATGGGGGGCACCGGGAGCAGGCTGCCAGGGCCAAAAGGTTGATGGCAGGACCACTGGCAGGATGGCCGGTGCACCAGGGTTGGGGCATGGCAGGAGGCACCCAGCTGGGCCTCCTGAGTTTGCAGATGGCCAGGAGGAAACCAGCTCGGTGCCGTGGCCCTCAAGAGAGCTGGAGCTCGCGCTGCTTCACTTCTCACAGGTAGCGACATGGTCTTTGCTCTCCTGGGCTCTGGTGTCTAATGGCCTAGGCTGGGTGCCCTCAGCTCTTATATAAGCGGAAAGCCTGTCTCCAAGCAGATTAACTTGCTCAGCCAATGAATCCTATTTGATCTCATCTTCTCTAGATTGGTTTTCAGAACCCAGATGCACACATTGATCCCACCCTACTTAATCTGATATTCTCTGGACTGCCTTCTTGAATCCCGGAGCTCCCTTGCTCCCTCGGGACCGGGACCGAATCAACAGGAGGGAGCTCTGAGTGCAGAGGGTGGGCCCCATCCTCTGCTTAGTTCTCCTAGTGCCAGGTCACTGAGTGCTGGAAGCCAGTCCATCCTTGCTGCTTGACACAGTCGCTGAAGGGAAGAAACATCTGCACAGCATATGTTTCAAGGGACCTGGCGTATATGGCATACTGTTCTTAATATGTTTGCTCCCCTTCTTAGCATCATGTGTTTTAACCAAGGTCACCTCTCTGAGAAAGGTTGTTTCCCCAAGTGGGGATTTTTCCCTGGAGTTAGGGAGGGAATAAAACCCCTTAACTAAGTGCCAGGCGGGTAATTAATCACTTTAACTACAAACAATCACACTTAAGCTACATAATCTTTACTTCGGATAATCTCCTTCAGTTACTTCCTTGTAGCTTAGTAGAACAATAGGGTAACCTTGGAATGGAGATAAGAAATGCTCTAACCCAGGGGTCCTCAAACTACGGCCCCGCAGGCCACATGCAAATACAAATATTGTATTTGTTCTTGTTTTGCTTTTTTACTTCAAAATAAATATGTGCAGTGTGCATAGGAATTTGTTCATAGTTTTTTTTTAAACTATAGTCCGGCCCTCCAACAGTCTGAGGAACAGTGAACTGGCCCCCTGTTTAAAAAGTTTGAGGACCCCTGCCCTAACCTTTGGAATAGAATGGATAGGATTAAAATCAACTGGTATAAATACAGATGTAACAAGACAATAAACACAGAACCTGGCTATGATGATCACCTGAACGCTGCCTCCGTCCAAACCTTTGGGAACCCCAGGACCTGATGGGGCTGGACCCCAACAGATGGCGCCCATTATCACCTCCTGCCTCCTTAGTATTCACAGATGGTTTCTCTAAGGGTAGGACAGTAATAATCATTGACTCAATAACCCATGTTCAACAAACCCTAGAGACGTCAGCCCAGAGAACAGAGCTTTTGGTAGTCATTTATGCTTTTGAACAATTGCAATAGGTTCCCTTTAACTTGTACACTGACTCTCAATATATAGTTAAATTATTTCCTCATATTGAGACCGCCTCTCTCCCACAAGGAAGAACAGCCATTTTCTCTTTGTTAACTCGGCTACAAACTTACATTCATAAACAAGAAAAGGCTTTCTATATTGGACATATTAGAGCTCATTCCAGCCTACCAGGACCCTTAAGCAAAGGAAATTATCAGGCGGATCTACTAACTCGCCCAGTAGTTTGTACAGCTCTAGAAGAAGCCCGGCGGTCTCATGCCATTCACCATCAAAATGCTTCTGCTCTCTGTCTATATTATCGCATATCTAGAGAAGCTGCTCGAAGTATTGTGCGTGACTGCGGCCATCGTCCTACTCATTTTCCTAGCCCTGCTACTGGAGTTAATCCAAGAGGACCTAGATCCTGTGACTTATGGCAGATGGATATTACTCATGTCCCATCTTTTGGCAAATTTTGCTATGTGCATGTTTGTATTGATACCTTTTCTCATGTTATCCTTGCTTCTGCACGCACGTACAGGAGAAGCCTTTAAAGATGTAAGTAAACATGTATTCCAATGTTTTTCCTACCTAGGAATACCAAGGGCACTTAAAACAGACAATGGGGCCGAACCGGTTTGGCTCAGTGGATTGAGCGTCGGCCTGTGGACTCAAGGGTCCCGGGTTCGATTCCGGTCAAGGGCATGTACCTTGGCTGCGGGCACATCCCCACTGGGGGGCGTGCAAGAGGCAGCTGATAGATCTCTCTCATCGATGTTTCTGGCTTTCTATCCCTCTCCCTTCTTCTCTGTAAAAAATCAATAAAATATATTTAAAAAAAAAAAAAAAACAGACAATGGGCCTGCCTATACCTCTAGAGCTTTTAAAAACTTATGCTCTACATTCGGCATCTCACATACTACAGGAATACCCTACAATCCTCAAGGCCAAGCAATAGTAGAAAGGGCTCACCAAACTTTAAAAACACAAATTAAAAAATTACAAGAAAATGAGTTTAAATATTCCTCTCCTCATGATGTTCTACAACATACTCTATTTGTAATTAATATACTAAATGTAGATTCTGAGGAAAATTCCCCGATGTACAGACATTGGAATCCTGATCTAACTAAACCTAAAGCCCTCATCAAAAAAAAATCCAAAGTGTTATTTTTGTATTACATCTTTCAGCATTTACTATTTGAAAATGCAGAGTGCTTCTTTTATCTAGAAAATATGTCTCTGAAAATCAATTTAAAATTATTGAAGCTGATAGATAAGTCCTTTTAAGTTTTTAGTTATTTTATGTATGACAGATTTTTAAGCGGTAATTATTAATGCAGTTTTCTTACACTTACTGTTTCCTAGACTCCATTTCTTTCAAAAGTTTTCTGAATTCTATATATAGTTGCTGAAGTCCTGTGGGTGCTCTTCTGAGTATTGTTGTTTTTTAAACCTAAGCTGTCCAAGAAAAGATTCCATACAGGAGACAACCATTAATACAGCAAATAGAAAGTATTACAATTGTTCTACTTAAAATAATTGCCCCCTATCGGAGGTATAGAATATAAACTCCATTCATAATGGGAGGGGACAAATGAAGAAGAGGAGAATCTGTTGAAAGATATTTGTTTGGCAAATATACCATATCTACTTTGTGAAATTACCAAGTGCCTAAGGACTAGAAAAGTACGCACATACCCCTATGAAGAGGCTTCTTTGTTTTCTCCATCTCTGGCCCTTTAAATAGTGTCTGGATAATCTCATATTCACTCCCTGGAACTGTGAATTTGTAAAGAGTGCTGATGTAGGACAGTCATGTGATTGATCGAAACACCAGGAATACAAGCACGCAGGCAAGATGCTTATTCTGGCAGTTTCATAATTTGGGCTCTTCAGTGGGGAAATATCTCAAGCCCTCTCCTTTACAAAAGTTCTCTCTATATCTCAACCTTAACTCCTTTCTATTTTTAATCCCCTTTCAACACAGTGAAGGCTGAATTGACACACCAGTTTTTGTATTTTAGCCATCAACACTTGAGTTGAAGACAAACTACACTGCCTGTTAACTCAAGTGGGATAAACCCTTCTGACTCTTTTCTCACACCTACTCTGAGTGTCTTTATCACAAAAGTTGGGTGTAGGGCAAATGATCTGATTTAGAAGAGGTGGTGCTGTCTGTTTCTCTGGGTGGCTTTGGGCAATCTCTCAAGTTCTTTTCCTAGAGAATGTAATGTCGATAATAAAGAACTATGTTATCTGTCTTACCCACAATAAGTACTCCAAAAAAAAATTTGTTGCACAGCCAGTGTGGCTCAGTGGTTGAGTGTCAACCCATAAACCAGTAGGTCACAATTCGTTTCCAAGTAAGGCCACATGCCTGGGTTGTGAGCTTGATCCGAGGGGTGGGGAGCGGAGGGTGGGGGGGGACATGCAGGAGGCAGCAGATCAATGATTCTCTCATCATTGATGTTTCTATCTCTCTCTCCCTCTCCCTTCTTCTCTCTGAAATCAATAAAAATATTTTTAAAAATTTGTTGTTTGCTGACTTCTTTTTTTAAAATATATTTTATTGATTCTTTACAGAGAGGAGGGGAGAGGGATAGAGAGTTAGAAATGTGGATGAGAAAGAACCATCGATCAGCTGCCTCCTGCACACTCCCTACTGGGGATGTGCCCGCAACCAAGGTATATGCTCTTAACCAGAATTGAACCTGGGACCCTTCAGTCCACAGGCCGACACTCTATCCACTGAGCCAAACTGGTTAGGGCTGACTTCTTGATTGAGAGGCAGAGCTTAGATTCATAGATGGAGTTGTTCTCTTTTTTCTTCATCTTCTCTCTTACCTACTGCTTAGTTGTTTGATTTTTGCTCTACTCTCTAAAAGAATTCCTCAACTGGATTTTCCAACTCTTCTGTTGAGTTTTTCATTCATGCTACCAAAGCTTTAATTCCAAATAATGCTTTTTGCTATCTGAATACTATTCTTCTGTAGTGTCTTATTTCATGAATGTAATATCTTCTCCCTTTTAGGTTTTTTTCTCTTTGCCTAATTGCTATTTCCTCAAACTTTCCTTTTTGCACTTACTCATTTTTTAAAATATACTTTTTTATTGATTTCAGAATGAAGGGAGAGGGAAAGGGAGATAGAAACATCAATGTTGAGAGAATTATCAGCTCCTCCTACGTGTCCCCCATTGGGCTCCTCCTGCATGTCCCCCACTGGGGATTTCTCCAATTTTCCTCAAATTTCCTTTCTTGCATTTTGGTTTTTCTCTTTCTTTCATAGGATTTTTTCAACTTTCTGATACTTAATTATTTGGTTGCTCATATTTAAGAGTAGGACACTAAAAGCTGATGTAAAGATTTGAGCATATGTCAACTCTGAGTTTTAGTGTGAAATGATATGATTGGGTCATTTGTTGAGGAAATCCTGAATTGGTATCTTTTGCTTTCTTTGTGGACTGGTCCAAACCCCAGAGAAGGATCTTCCAATCTCCTGCCTAGAGGGTCTAGGTCTGACTGCCAGTGTCTTGGAGTCAACTGGAAGCATCCTATATGATATGAATTTCCCATGCAATATAGCTTCAACCAAAATAACTATCTCACATCACATCACCCAGCAGCAATTAGTGCTGATCTTAGAGAACAGTGACATGGCCACTAAAAACTCAGTTACGCCCTGGCTAGTGTGTTCAGTGGTTAGAGCACCGGTCTGTGCACCACAGAGTCGAGAGTTCAATTCCTGGTCAAGGGCACGTACCTGGGTGGCAGGTTCTATCCCCAACAGGGTGCATGTGGGAGGCAACCAATCAATGTGTTTCTCTCACATTGATGTTTCTTTCTCTCTCTCTCTCTCTCTCTCTCTCTCTCTCTTTCTCTCTCTCTTTCTCCTCCTCCTCCCTCCCTTCCACTCTCTCTAAAAATCAATGGGAAAAAATATCCTTGGGGCCCTGACCGGTTTGGCTCAGTGGATAGAGCGTCACCCTGCGAGCTGAAGGGTCCCGGGTTCGATTCTGGCCAGGGGCATGTACCTTGGTTGTGGGCACATCCCCAGTAGGGGGTATGCAAGAGGCAGCTGATCGATGTTTCTCTCTCATCAATGTTTCTAACTCTCTATCCCCTTCCCTTCCTCTCTGTGAGAAATCAATAAAACATATTTTAAGAAAATATCCTTGGGTAAGAATAATTTTAAAAATTACAAGCCTGAAAAAGGACACTTATGTAATACCCTTTGTAATACTTTAAGCAAAAAATAAAAAAAAAATAAAAAATTACAAGCCTGGCTGGTGTTGCCCAGTGGTTGAGTGTTGACCCATTCACTAAGAGGTCACTGGTTCAATTCCCAGTCAATTCCCAGGGTATGTGGCCAAATTTCGGACTGGATCGATGTTGACTTTCCCATTGATGTTTCTTTCTCTCCTTCCCTCTCCCTTCCTCTCTCTCTAAAAATCAATTTTAAAAACATAAAAAATAATAATTAATAAATAAAAACTCAGTTACATTGCCAGCTTTTGGGACCATGCAGTATTGGGGTGTGAAGTTGGGGTGTGGTCCTCCAGGGTGAGGTAAATGCTCTAAGCCTTTGACTAATATAAGGTAATATGTTCTCTTCTCAGGAAACAAAGGAGTGGAAATGAGGGTTATGCCTCCCACAGTTTGACCAAATGGTCCTTGCGAAAAGTATTTATTTCCTGACCCCATGACTTTTGGGCTTTGCTAGTTTAGCAGTCTTAATGATTAAAGTAAGAATACATCCATCAGGGACATAGAACTTGGTGGCATAGACAAGTAGAAATGTCTTTCATTCCGAAAATAAAGGATGACGATCTAGGGGAGAAGATAGGATTACAGACAGCAGTTTGAGGGTCATCAGATATCAGATGTAAAGGTGTAAGAGTAGATTAATTCGCTAAAGGAGAGTGCAGACTGAGCAGCAGCCAAAGACTCTGTCCTGGGACATCCCACAGTCAGAGGCTGGAAGAATGCCACGGTAGATTGTCACATGAACACTACTAGAATAAAGCAGAGTACATGGAAAATAATTCACCAAACATGTATTGAGTGACCTCTGATATGGTCACTGAGCTAGATACTGACAGCATATATTTTTTCATTGATGTAGTATATAGGGTGAGATAAAAGTAGGTCTACAGTTGTTTGTATGAAAAATAATACAATAATTAATACATAACAATACAAGAATAAACTCACAACTGTAAACTTACTTTTGCTCCACCCTGTACTTAACAATAAAGAATGTGTTAAAAGAATCACTACAAAATCCAAGACCACTTGCTATCCTGAGACCATTCAATAATGTTTTAGAAGAAATTAATTGTAATACTATAGCATATTCAGTAGAGGGCACTAGGTGATCAAGATAGTTTTGAACTTCAAGTTATCAAAATAGTAGGAGCATCTTTCAGAACTACGTAGTCATGATTTTAAAAAACATATCAAGTGTTCCAAAAATGGAACAATCCTTAAATCAAAAAATAAAAATGTTTGATATATTAATATTGGGGAGATCACTAGGTTCAATATTCTAGATGCTTGCACAATTACAGATTTTTTGTGTGATTCTATTTATAAAATAATTTCCATTACTTATTTGCAATTCTCTATTAGGAAATGTACTTATGAAAGAGATGGTTTAGAGCAGTGGTTCTCAACCTTCCTAATGCCGCAACCCTTCAATACAGTTCCTCATGTTGTGGTGACCCCCAACCATAAAATTATTTTTGTTGCTACTTCATAACTGTAATTTTGCTACTGTTATGAATCATAATGTAAATATCTGATATGCAGGATGTATTTTAATTGTTACAAATTAAACATAATTAAAGCATAGTGATTAATCACAAAAACAATATGTAGTTATATACGTGTTTTCCGATGGTTTTATGTGACCCCTGTGAAAGGGTCGTTCGACCCCCAAAGGGGTCACGACCCACAGGTTGAGAACCGCTGGTTTAGAGTATTAGAATAAGCCTTGGGTCAAAAGGCAAAGGGCTAGAATTTGAGATCACTTCCCCTGCCTACTCCTACCCACTGTCTTTTGCTAATCATATGGCCTGGTGGCAAATTACTTAATCTCCATTTCCATACCTCTAAAATAGTATAATTTCTCCTTCTCCTCTGTTTATGAATGTGAAAATGTGTTGCAAAGTGTTGTAAATATGTAAGGTATATTAAAATACTGTATAAAAAGTCAAGCTGTTAGAAAAAGTAGCACTGTTTAAGCACTGTTAGTTTTCCCCAAAGCTGAGATGGCATCCCAGGTCCAGGGCCTCATCTCTGAAGATTGTAGGGTTGCTATTAATCACGTGGCATCTTATGAGCTGTGTATCAGTAATGCTTCTTTATCTACAGCCTGTTATTACAATGAAGACACCTCTTTTTGCAAAGGGAACATGTCAAACAGTTTCTAAGACCTCTAAGAAAACGTGGGGGTAAAACCTGCCTTCCAGGGATTAACAGGCCTGATATAAATAACTGGGGAGCTGGCATACAAGCTCTAGAGTCTGCTCTGGAGTTTGGAGAACAAGTTAAACAAGCTCCTGTTAGACCTGAAGACCGTGGCTTCTGCCAACAGTGAAACCAATCTCTCTCGCTTCCTGGAAAAGTAACTGGATAAACAGAAGAGGAACACAGGCTGACTGGAGCACCAGCTTGTATATCATAGGGGATTAGAAAAGCAGGCCCAGTAGAAGACACATTTTAAAAGCCTGCTGAAGTGTCAGGTAAAGAGACCTAACATCTGAAGGCAACAAAGCAAGTCTACCCATTGTAGTAGGTCCCAAATCAGCTACTTAAAAATCTCAATGTTCTCCATTTGACAGAAGGCTGCTTTCCTTCATCGTCCTGTGTACAAATAAAGGTTTTTGCATTTTTTAAATAAATCTGGTTTTTGCATTACAAATCCCAAAACTTAGCACAATGCGTTTTTTTTTTTTAACTCTTTCAATGAAAAAGCTCTTATCAAGCACTTTAATTAATTCACCAAATAGTAGGTAAACACCCAAGAGTATAGAAGTAAAATTTGGGAGATGTTGCTCCTCCTCAAAATGCTTACCAGTGTGGAAGGTGTGAGAAGGGAGAGAAGGGTCAAGGATGGTTCCTGGTTTCTGCTTTAGAGTACCTGGGTGGATGGTGGTACCATTTTTGAAATAAAAGATACAACGGAGGAATAGAATTTGAAAGAAAATAAAGAATGCAAATTTGATGTGAGACATGATAAAATAAAGTGCCTATGGGACATCAAGGCAGAGAAGGCAAGTGGCAACTAAGTATAGAGAACAAGAGTTCATAAGAGAGATTTGCCCTGGAAAAAAAGAGAATTGGGAATGTCACAATAAAAATAAGATGATTAGGGGCAGGGGAACAAGAGAATCCTTTCCCAGGGCCACACTTGCTTTGCTAAACCCACTTAGAGAGGCTAGGCTTCAAAACTCTATGGGAAGATTGACAATTATAAGTTAGAGAAGTTACTCTAAATTACTCTAAGAGGAGGGTATATGAAGGGTTAGAAGAGAATGAGAGACCCTGTAGCTGGTAGTATTTTGGGAAGGGTTCAAAAATGTTCCATTAGGAATTTAAAATTATTTATGTGAGATCATATATATATATATATATATATATATGTATATGTATATTCTTTACCTTTTTCTTTCCTTCTCAGTATTTTGTGAAGTAGATTTGTTTTTGGGGGGATGTGACAAAAAATGAGTAGTGTCTTAAGGTTTGTATAGAGAGAAGCCAGACACGGTCCATGGAAGGACAGTGACATGACTGTAGTCAAAGTACTTGGAGAAGCTTTGCAAATGTCCCTGGTGAGGGCTAAAACCAAGCAGGACCCAAAAAAGTCACTGTGGTTACACAGGAAGGTCTCTGATAATGTCAATTCTCTTCTAAAAAAAATGTTTTGTTGTTCTTTCTCTGTTCCTCCATTACTGCTTTCTCTGTATTTTTAAAATTGAGGTGTAATTGACTTACAACATTACAGCCATGTACTACTTATTGGTGGGGATACATCCTGAGCCAGCAGAGTTTTACTACAAACTCAGAAGACCAAATTTATTTTCAAAGTTATTATATTGATTCTAAGTGACAGTGGGTGGTGGCAGCAAAAATAGAAACAAAGTAAAGATTTTCAAAACCTACACTTTAGAATATCTTAGAAGCAAATGCATCAGAAACTGGAAACATCCGACTCTGGTAAGGGAATGAGAGGGCTGGCAAACAAGGGAGGAAGGAAGATTTGTTTTCCATGGTATATCCTGAAGTACCTTTTGAATTTCATAGCTTTAAGATTTTATGGGACATAAAGGCGGGAACCAGATGAGCATAACTTCCAGTTTCCTGAAGATTCTTTGTGATGATGCTGAAGCCATCCTTCCAGCCTTTATTGTGACACAGGTAAACCAAACGGCTTTGTTCTCATTTACCACGTGACCACGCTGAATCCAGCTGCCTGTCAGAATCCAGGCTCAGTTATTTGCTACCCATGACTCAGCCAGCACTTGTCTTCACAATACATCTTGTCCTGTTGAACCCATTAAGTTGCTACCTAACAAAAACTGGTTCCCAGCCTCTTTTAAAGTTGTGGGTTAGTTGACTGATGTTCTTCAGTTTCCCAACAATATGAAAGAGATTTTTAGGCTGCGAAGGTCCCCTCTCTTCCTTTACCTTCTGTTGCCCACAGATTTGAAGCTTGAGGGAACAGAATTAAAATTTGAAACTATTGTTTCATTTAGCTATTTGTCTTGAATGATTTTGATATATCTTTGCTTTAAAAATATTGAATTTCTGACTTTTTAGCAACAATGAACTGAATCAAAAGATGTTATTAAATGTCTCTGCCTTTTCCAAGGAGTAAAATGTAATTATTAGAGATAAAATAATGCACATAAACCCTCACTGGGGAGAAGGGAAGAGAGAGATGGCAGTGGTGGTAGGGGAGGAAGGCTGGAAATGGGAGTACTTTAGTTGATGTCCTATTTTCCTCAAAATATTTTTAAGAGACAACAACAAAATACAATTTTAGAGCCTGAAGTATAGGTAGTACCATATATCAGTGCTATGAATATTTAAATAATCCTAGCTAATAAAGAGGGAATGTGCTAATTGACCCTCATGCCATCACAAAGATGGCGGCACCCACAGCCAATGAGGGGGGAATATGCTAATTGACTGCCCCACCCTCAAAGATAGCAGCACCCATAGTCACAAGATGGCAGTGCCCAGTCCCCTCAGCCCTACCGGGGCGGGCCGGCCCGAGGCACAAGCAAACCTCGGATGGTGAAGCTCAGGTAACCAGGGCCGGCCGAGGCTTGTGCTGCCAGCAGTGGCAGCAGCAGAGGTGTGATGGGGCATTGCCTTCCTCTGATCACCGGGTCGCTTCCCACTCCTGAGAGCTCCCGAACTGTGAGAGGGGGCAGGCTGGGCGGAGGGACCCCCCTCCAGTGCATGAATTTTCATGCACCAGACCTCTAGCCTATATATATATATATATATATATATATATATATATACCCTAATATGCAAATAGACCAAACGGCGAAACAACTGAACTAAACAACTGGTCGCTATGACATGCGCTGACCACCAGGGGGCACGTGCAAACATGGTAGGCATCGGCAGCAGGTTGCAGAGCACAGAAATGGCGGGCATCAGCCGTGGCAGGATGGTGGAGCAGGTGAGTGGGGGCATCAGACCAAGGCGGGGTACCAGTCCCAGTCGCTGTCATCGCGACAAGCCTCTGGTGGTTACTGAAAATTCTTTGCTCCCGTGCACCACGGTCCCGCCTGGTGCTCAAACCTGCTGTCGGCGCCAGGCGCCAGCCCTGATCACCCTTCAGGGCTTCTCCACCTCCCCCTGCTCCTGAGGGGTGATCGGGGATGGCAGCCACCGCTCGCACCCCTGCTGGTGCCGACCCAAATCACTTTATGCCACCAGCAGGTGCAAGTGGGACTGGTGCCTTCAACGCCTGGGAGCAGCTGTGGTGGGAGCAGGGCTGCTGGCAGATGGGACCAGGGGCCACAGTGGGAGGGGCCGGGCAGAGGCACGGAGGATGGGCTGAGACCCGCCCCTGTGCCGACCGCAGCTTCGAGGCCCACAGTTGCTTTCAAGGTGCACGAATTCGTGCACTGGTCCCCTAGTATATTATTAGAGAGAGAGAGAGAGAGATATCTAGACATATAAATAGTGAAAAATATGATAATTTTTTACTATTACTTTTCTGTGCTTTGTTAACTGAACTTGAAATACATTCTGAGTATTTTCTTTCTCCTGAAAGTATTGTCTTTGAGCTTTTCCAAAATTTTGCACCATAAACCTACACATGGCAACTTCGGTTTTATATTTAAAACCAAGCATGATTTTTAACCAAAGTAAATATACTCAAATGCACAAGATGCAAAAATGACAGAAATAAAAAACTCAAACCCTGGAGAGGTCATTCCATTATTCTGTCTGTTGGAGGCTAATTATTTGCTTTATGGACTGGACCGATCCTTTGTTCCATCTCACTCCAAACACAGTTGCACTTCTGCCATCAAACTTCTAATTTTCTTCTCTCCCTAAGGATCTAGGAGATATGGAAGAAAGAAGCAATATTTCAGCTCTTGAACTTGCCAGGGGCAGTCGATTGTATAGCATATTCCATGCCTTGGTCTGCTATCCCTACTGCCAGGGACATTGCCTGCTGGCTCCAACCTCAAAACTCTCTAGAAATTGTTGTCATCTGATGAGAGCCACTTCACCGAAGAAGACATGTCCTCAGAATGTCACGCTCCCTTCCTGGGCATAGTTCTCATCCAATAAGTGGTCAATGTGAGGTTATAAAAGTCTGGCCTCTTGCCTTAAAGTGGGATAATTTTGAAGGAACCCCCAGCTCCAGACTTTTTTGTGGAACAGCTGAGGCCTCTGGTATCGCTGCATCAAAGATTAACTTTTCCCACTGCCCTCATGCCCTTAAGGTGTTGTCCCTGGGAAGACTCCTCAATAAAATTTTCTCCTCAAGTCTGCCTCTGAGGAAACAACCTAAGGAGTATGGGTTGATTTTTTTCCCCCCACCAGAAGTGAATTGGTTTATAGTGATAAATCTGTACTCTTTTCTCACCATTTCCCTTTAACATCCCAGTGGTTTTTGTTTCTTTAACTTCCCGTGGCAGCATGTTGCAGCAGGAAAACGAAAGCTGGATTATTTCTTGCCTTTTATAGCTACCCAAAACAACATTCTGGACTTTTTCTGTGAGTTTAGGGGAGAAGATGGAGTCTTTGAAATTAAAAAAGGCTAGCTGACCTTGATGGACATCAAACTCATGACCTTGTCATTATTTCGCTATGCTCTGCCCAACTGAGCTAATAATAGTTTCATATAGAAAACTTAAAAATGAGATTTAAAGACTATTTCTATAAATCTTGCTATTCCTGTTAATGACAATTATCAAATAATCTAAAAACTATATTTTTGAGAGATTTTACATTTCTCAATAGACTCCGGTTGAAGATGGCAGATTGATCATATGAATGAATGTATCTACACTCCTGTCTAAGACCACTTCTTAACCCTCCAAAAATGAGGAGAATGGGAGAAGAAAGAGCAGCAGATAAGAAATTTCAACAAGCGTTTGAAAACCTGAAATCAGAGGAAGTGGTAACTGATTCTGCAGAATAGCCCTGGGAAAAATACACAGTGTGTGGCCTCCAGTCAACTGTCTGGTTCCTGTCCAATCATCCTAAACCTGAGGAACAGAACAAAGGGACCCAGAGAAAACAGAGATAACATAGGAAGAAAACTCTTTTTAAAACTCTAAAGCTTTCAGGCTCACTTTCCCTCTCAGGAGCACACCAGAGGCACCTTTCCCTTCCCCTTTGGCCTTCCCCCAGGCTCCATACCTTTGTCTTTCTCTCTCCTAAACTCCAAGGGCTCTTCTTTTGCTTCTGAACTTGTTTCCTGAGCCCATGCAGCCCAGCTGGCTCACCTCTACAACAAAAAACAAAAATAAACTCTAAAACTTTCAAGAGATAAGAGATTATATGACACCATTAAAAACAAAACAGGCCCCAGCTGGTGTGGCTCAGTGGTTGAGCATCGACCTATGATCCAGGAGGTCAGGTTTGATTCCCGGTCAGGGCACATGGCCAGGTTGCAGGCTCAATCGGAAGCAGCCAATCAATGATTCTCTCTCATCATTTGATGTTTCTTTCTTTCTTTTTTTTTTAAAAATTAAATCTTTATTGTTGAGATTATTACAGTTGTTCCTCTTTTTTTCCTCCATCTCGCCCCTCCACCCGGTTCCCACCCTACCCTCTGCCCTTACCCTCCCCACTGTCCTCATCCATAGGTGTACGATTTTCATTTGATGTTTCTATATCTCTCTCTCCCTCTCCCTTCTTCTCTGAAATCAATAAAAATATATTGTTTTTAAAAAAAGAGGAGCCAAGGTGATAATTGAGTTAAGTGATGGGTAATAGGGTCTTTATTATATCCTTCTGTCTACTTTTGTATATATTTGAAAATTTCTATACTAAAAAGCTGAAATAAAGGTAAGCTCCCAATAAAAGAAAAGGTGCTAAATCCATTTTCCTGAGCAAAGAAAGCATTTGTTGGTATAGATCCTCTATTGTTCCCTGAGCCAACTTAGAAAAATAAAGAGTCCGTTTTCTTGTAAATATTTTCCATTATAAAGTCCATTTTTGTTTTTATGATAAAGAGCAGCCTACCTGAAAATAATGAAGACTTATACACCTCAAGGAGAGACCCTCATGAAAATCTAAGCAGGAAGCAAAGTGTTGATGAGTCACCCCATGGCACACTTTTAATAACTAGGACTGTTTTGTTGCCTAAGCACTTTTTCTGGGAGAGACAATGAGATTGAGGGTGTAGTTATTAATAGGTTTGAACACTTCCTTCTTTTTTTCTGGGGGTGTTTATTGCAAAAGTCCAAGTGTTGTTGGTGGAAACCTAGATAAGTCATTATTTGGATAATATTCTCTTACTGAAATTCCATTGGTGGTTTTAGTTAAACAAAATACGATGTTGCCTTTCCTGCTCTAAACTATTTGACTGGGTTGTTTATACATGAAGTTGTGCCAAGCCTACTCTCCCACAAAGGCTGTGTTTTGCTGGTCTTTCGGAGTGATTCATCTACTATATACACATAAAAATTATAGTTCATAAGGTTGTTGTAAGAATTAATTAGCGTTTGCTGTGTACTTATGATCCTCAGATAAAAGGCACTAAGGAAATGCAGTGTATCTACATAATATAATAACATCTGCACACAGTGTAAAAGAATATTAGGATCTTTTTGAATGAAAGGTCCAGTAGTAACTTCAAGTTATTTTTATTAGTAGAAGAATCAAACACTATTTGGAAGAACAGAATGAAACTCAAGAGATTTTTCAGGTGAACATGTAACTAACAAAAGAAGGAAATAGTCTGTTGTAGACTAAGGAAATATAGCCTTTTGGATACCTAAATATCAAAAGGGAAAGAGAGAGAGAGAGAGAGAGAGAGAGAGAGAGAGTTCAAAAGAGATAGCCTAAAAGCAAGAATGAAGATCCTTGATTCTTGACATACTTTTCCCATTGAGATGAACAATTATAAACTCGCCAAGAAGAGCTTATCACAAAAACTTGATCTTATGTTACTCCTTATTAGTTTTACATGTGGTTGGGGGAAGACAGTTCAAAGGAAGAGAAGGGAGGGAAGGGGTAAAAACTGAGTAAACATCAGTGGACAGAGGAGAAACCTAAGAATTATTTTGAACCCATCCTTCTATTTCACTGCTCTTGAAAATGAAGACCTAATAATATTTCCTCCTAAATATCAGTTCCTCCTATTCATTCTCACCTACTTCACCTCTGATGGATACCTCAGCATCTCAGATCTGGATTACTGCAGTCAGTTGCCACCTGGCTGGCCTTCCTAAACATTCTCACCCTGTATACCAAACTCATCCTATCTAAACGATCTTCCTGCTGTGAAGGCCTGTTAGCATCAAGCCCCCACTCTGCCTGTCCTGCAGGACCTTGACTCAGTCATGTTGTTCTCCTTGGGAGTGATCCTCTCCTTCATAATCTTTAAACCATCCTTCCCCTCTATCAATATCAACTTAGCCCACTCTTAAAGTTTCTGATCAACTTTAAAGCCTTCCCCGACTATGCCAGTTCACAGCAATCTTTCTCTTTTCTGGCCTTTTTAGTATCTGACCACCTAGTTTGTACCACGGACTTTCATGTTTGTCACTCTTACCTACATGAGGAGGCTGAAACCTCCTTGAGGGCAAGGACTGCTCTGGATACACATTTTGCATGTCAGAGGGAAGCACTTCCTGGGAGCACAGGAAATGTTCCTCTCATTGTCTGATCCCGACTGTGCTCTGCTGTTGTCTCTCTTTTAAACCAGGAGGGTGGGGTCCTGTGAGGCTCACTGGCTTTGGAATCAGAGCTGAATGAGACTTCCACCTCTGCCACTTATAGTCCACCTCTGTTGCATGAATGTGGGTAAGATTTTTATTTTCTAACATATAGATAGCCACCAAGGCAAATACCAGACATGTCCATCTAGCCCCTTACCCATGGAGACAGACATCAGATCTGGAGAGAACCATCAGGTTGTGTCCTCTGGCATAACAGGAGAAGAATGTTTCATCAGCCACATCCAGAGCCTAAAGGAAACTGACCCACCAAGTCTTTGACTTCCCTTGCCGCAATTCTATCCTCACTGACAAACTTCCTAATTTTCCAGGATCCCTGGTCTTACTTCATCTGAGGAAACTGAGGCATAGAAGGATTGGCTGCTTGCTCCAGGTGACTTGATAAATAAGAGAGCCATGCTTCAAACTGAGGCAGCCTCGCTCTAAAGTCTATTCTCTTGACCATGGCACTTGATGGCTCCTCTGGTGCAGCCAAAATCAGGGTAGAACAAGCAGAGCTGTGTAACAGTCTGGGGGAATGAGTCGGGAATGTGCTTAGGAGCTCTGCTCTGGCAGGCCCTCTTCGGCAGAAGACTTGGAATGATTGCCACTGTTTCTCAGCTTTTATTTTTATTTTTTAATTAAATGTATTGGGGTGACATTGGTTAATAGGATCATATGGGTTTCAAGGCGATTTTTTTTATAAACTGGATTTTCTCAATTATTTAAAGATAAAGAGTCCTGGCTATTGTGGCTCAGTTGGTTGGAGCATAGGCCCATATACTGAAGGGTCATGGGCTTGATTCCCAGTCTCAGGGCACATACCTGTTTTCTAGGTTCAATCCCCAGTGGGGGCGTATAAGGGGGACAACAGATCGCTGTTTCTCTCTCACACCAATGTTTCTCTCTCTCTCTCTCTCTCTCTCTCTCTTTCTCTCTCTCTTTTTCTCTCTCGCCCCTAACCCCCTCTCTTTCTCTCCTCGGATGAGGATTGAAAAAAAAAAAAGATAAGGAGTATCTTAAAGACAATTCACACTGACCAAACTCATAAGACACAAATACACAGCCATAATGTCATGCAATCTATTTATAAGTCCTCAATAAATAACTATCATGTGAAAGGCAAGTTCCAGGTAGGACTATGATAAAATTAGTTTAGCTGCGATCTGCTAACTCATTTTGGTAAAGTATGAGGAATAATTTAAAGAACTTACCGAAAATTTGTGCATATTGCTACTTCCCCATTTTTGTCAGTTTCTTTTGACCACATATTTGTTTCCCATAGCAACTGACAGTAATTCCTTAAAAACAAAAGGGCCCTGGGCTTTTTCCTGAGGTCACTGAAGTTGGTCGTTTCTCAGCCTTGTAAGGAGAAACATAGATGGGGTGGTGGCACCCGTGAAGAAGAGAGGACGACAGGGACTAGCCCAAGAGAAGAAAGGTCTCCAGAGACATCACTGGATCTTAAGAAATGCTCCATCAGCTCTGGCTGGTTTGGCTTGGTGGTTGGAGCGTCAGCCTGAGGACCGAAAGGTCCGGGTTGGATTCCCGGTCAAGGGCATGTACCTGGGTTGCAGGCCCTATCCCAGCCCGGGTCAGGGTGTGTACAGGAGGCAACCTATCGATGTGTCTCTCTTACATCAATGTTTCTCTCTCTGCCTTCCTTTCCTCCCTTCCACTCTCTCTAAAAATCAATGGACCCTAGCTGGTTTGGCTCAGTGGATAGAGTGTTGGCCTGCAGACTAAAGGGTACCAGATTCGATTCCAATCAAGGCAGCCAATCGATGATTCTCTGTCATCATTGATGTTTCTATCTCTCTCTCCCTCTCCCTACCTCTCTGAAATCAATAAAAATGTATTAAACAAATAAAATAAAAACATAAAAATCAATAGAAAAAATATCCTAGGGTGAGGATTATTTTAAAAACAAAAACAAAAACAAAAAATGCTCCATCTCCCTTTGAACCAGAGCTTCTGACTTAATTAAAGGTTGGCTTGATGCTTGCTCTCAGATGTACAGAGAGACTGTCTTCAATCCTTCAGTGGGTAAAGTTGTTTGTAATACAAGTAAGCTCTTAGTTAATACCCAAGGAGATGCAAGGTGCGCTTTTTCATGGATATTCTCCTAGGAGATTGAAATACATTGTTATCTAATATATTATTCCTTGGATGATTTTGAACACTGATGGAATTCTTTAAAAATTCACTCCAACCTTCACCAAACATATCTGAGTTTTCCACATTTTATGAAAGTTAAAAACCAAATTGATCTTTTGGTTTTATTCCAAATTTTCCACTGAGTGTACTTGAAAATATGTTTTCTCATATCCAAATATATTGGGTGGGTTTTTCCCTCCTACTCTGTCAGCACAGCCTAAGACTCAATTCCCAGCTCTACTACTTTTTTGATGAGTGACCTCGGGACAAGCAACTTGATTTTTCTCTTTTCTCATTTAAAAAATGGAGATAATGAAAATAATACCTATTTATAAGTCTGTGTAAGAATTAAATGAGTCACTCTAGCCAGTTTGGCTCAGTGGATAGAGCATCAGCCTGTGAACTGAAAGGTCCTGGGTTTGATTCTGGTCAAAGGCACGTACCTCGGTTGCAGGCTTGATCCCCAGTCCTGGTCAGGGCACATGCAGGGGAGGGGGACAACCATTTGATGTGTCTCTCTCACATTGATGTTTCTCTCTCTCTCTCTCTCTCTCCCTCCCCCTTCCACTCTCTCTAAAAATCAATGGGAAAATATCCTCAGGTGAGGATTAACAACAACAACAAAAGAATTAAGTAAATCAGTACATTTATTTTTTTTTAAATATATTTTATTGATTTTTTACAGAGAGGAAGGGAGAGAGATAGAGAGTTAGAAACATCAATCAGCCGCCTCCAGCACATCTCCTACTGGGGATGTGCCCGCAACCCAGGTACATGCCCCTGACCGGAATCGAACCTGGGACCCTTCAGTCCGCAGGCCGATGCTCTATCCACTGAGCCAAATCGGTTTCAGCAAGTCAGTACATTTAGAACAATGCCTGATAACAGTAGCACTCAATTAATATTGATTGCTATTGTTACTTTTTTGTTATCATTTATTGCATTATCTCAAAATGATTTGTAATGCATCGTCCCTAAAAAGCAAAGTGTGGTCAGCATATGTTTCAAAAGGCACTTAGCATAGATTTATCTGTGTAGTTCTCTACTTCTGGTTCCATGTATTTTTGGTGGAGTTATTAATCAAGATCCCAATTTTCGAAGCCACAAGTGTGGGTATATGCCCAAGATGAGTGGATAAAAAAGCTGTGGTACATTTACACAATGGAATACTACTCGGATGTAAAAAAGAAGGACATCTTACTCTGTGACAGCATGGATGAACGTGGAGATTTTTATGCTAAGTGAAAAAAGCCCGTCAGAGAAACACAAATACCATATGACCTCACTTATATGTGGAATGTAATGAATAAAATAAACAAAATAGAACCAGAGGCATGGATACATGGAACAGAATGACAGATAGCAGAGGTAAGTAGGGTTGGGAAGCTGGATGAAAGAAGGTGAAGGGATTAAGAAATATATATATGTATCACATAGACACAGACAACAGTGTGATGACAGCCAGAGGGAAAGGGGGATGGGAAGAGGTGGAGGTGTGCAAAGGGGAGATAAATGAGAAAGAGACTTTGCTTTGAGTGATGGGCACACGATGCAGTGTGTAGATGATGTTTTGCTGAGTTGTACACTTGAAATTGGTACGGTTTTGTGAACCAATGTCACCCCAATAAATTTTATTTTTATTTTTTTAAATATATTTTATTGATTTTTACAGAGAGGAAGGGAGAATAAGAGGGATAGAGAGTTAGGAACATTGATGAGAGAAAAACATCGATCAGCTGCCTCCTGCACACCCGCTACTGGGGATGTGTCCACAACCAAGGTACATGCCCTTGACCGGAATTGAACCTGGGACCCTTCAGTCCTCAGGCCGATGCTCTATCCACTGAGCCAAACCGGTTAAGGTACCCCAATAAATTTTAATTAAAAAAAGAAACTCCCTCACATAGATAGGATTTTTGAGTCCTTCTATAATAGTATCCATTTTTAATTAATTTTTAAAATTATGGTAAAAAACAATTTTACCATCTTAACCATTTTTAAGTGTTCAGTTCAGTGGTGTTGACTATGTTTATATTGTTGTGTAACAGACTCTAGAACGTTTTCATCTGGAAAAAACTGAAATTTTATACCCGATAAACATCTCCTAAATTTCCCCTCTCCCCTCATTGGCAACCTCCACTCTACTCTGTTTCCGTGAATCTGATTACTCCAGATACCTCATGTAAGTGGAATCATACAGTATTTGTCCTTTTGTGACTGGCTTATTTCACTTAGCATAATGTCCTCAAGATTCATTTATGTCCCAGCATATGATAGGACTTCCTTTTTTGATGCTGAATAATAATTCCATTGCGTGTGTATACTACATTTTCTTTATCCAGTCATCAGTAGATAAACATTTGGGTTATTTCCACCTCTTGTCTATTATGAACAATGCTACAATGAACATGGGTGTGCAAGTATATCTTCAAGATCCTGCTTCAGTTCTTTCGAATACCCACAAGTGGGATGGCTAGCTCATCGATGTTTTGATTTCTTTCCAAAGCATTTCACACTCTCACTAACATCACATGAGAGAACTAATTGCTTCCTATCCTTGCAAATTTCTCATGCACTTTTGCTCTGCCTCCAATACACCACAACATGGTGACGGGCACATAACAGGTTATTAAATATTTATTGTGATTGTAATAAAGAAAATGCAAATTAATTTTGTTCCACTGGCTGCGAATATCATCAGTTGAGAACATCTGAGGCTGAACTAGATGTTGCAGAAACAAGGTTACAAATTTGCAGAAAAGATCTATAAATGAACATTTCAATTATGGTCATTGAAATACTCCTGCAAAAATTTTAAAAAGAATCCCTTTTCCATGTAATTTTAGCAAGGAGGGCTTTGATTGCCCCAAATGAAACCCTTGATTAGCAAGATCCTTGTTAGCAAAAGGAACTCAAGAAAAGAAAAAAAAGCACTTTGCGTTTGTAATGATTTTTAGCTAAACAGAGATTTATATGGAACTTTTCCCCTTGAGAAATCTGTGTATTTGTTTTTAATGCAGACACTAAACATTCTTAGCAGAATGAGTAAAACTTTGAGAGGAGTGCTTATTATTTGGGTATAATCAATGAACTTAGTTAACAAAAGGAAACCTACCTTAGGATACCTTCACTTCAGTTTAAGTGAAATGAACACTGATGTACTCTTAAGTTTAGAGAATCTAATGACTAGGGTCATATCAGGGCCCAAAGAAAGAAAAAACATGGATAACTCCATTAAACTGAGTGAAGGGCAACTATATGAGAAATGGGAAAGTGGATTATTTCTGCCTTCCCTGGATTTCTGCAACCCTCCCTTCATATGTTAAACTATCTTAGAGGCTAACTTAAGCAGAAAGGGAATTTTCTGGAAGAACATTAAGTGGCTCACAGTTTAATGGTAAAGAAGGGAACTGAAGGAGATTTGATAGCCAGAATGACAGCTAAAATCCGTCCTGAAATGGCTTGGTAAGTATACCACTGCCATTGCCAGTGAATGCTGGACACCACCCCAGGGATTGCTGCCATTGTCCCACCACACTGTGGATATCACAGATGCTAGAGGGATGAATTCTACGTACTCCCGTGTAACTCAGTCCAGATTAAAAGACCCAAGTAAGAACGTGCAGTTTACCAAGAAGTTTAGGTTACTTCCCCTCACCCTAGGATCACTGTGGGGGCAGGGCAGAGGGCAGAAGGCGAGTAGCTGGACTTTCTGGCCTCTATAGTAGAAGAGATCCTGCCACCCACAAAAATTCTCAAACGGAAAACTCCCAGTTTAAGGAGGAGAAGCTAAGATACTGAGCAGCCAAAATATTACAAATATTCATTATACATGTCCATCTTTCAGGAACATGAGGAGTTATAAGGGAATCTTGCCCTATTCAACAGCAACAATTGCACCATTTCTGTAATTGGAGGCAGTAGGTTATTGAATTACCAATCACTTGATTTAACCATACGCATACATACATGAGCACATGAACAAATTGACCTACTGACTTTTCTTCTAAGTTTACTAGAATTCCTGATGAGAAAGGGAAACATTTTTCTTTTTTCTTTTTTCTTTTTTTTATTATTTTTAATTTATCTTTATTGCTGAAAGTATTACAGATGTCCTCCCTTATCCTCCCCCGCTTGGCCCCTCTAAACTGCACCCACCACTCCCAGGCCTTCATCACACTATTGTCCATGTCCATGGGCTATGCATACCCAAATATATAAAAACCTCGGTTCCAAAACATCCAAAACAACCAAAGGCTCGACCAACCAAGAAGTCAGTCCTGCAGTAAGTGCTGGGTTGCCGTGGCACCCAGCACTGACTGCCGCTGCTGCTGCTGCTGCGGGTGCTATGACCCAGCACTGACTGCCCAGGGGGCTGTGAATTAGGCCCAAAAAGAGGCCTGGAGAGAGAACAGGGTCTGATCTGTAGCCTCTGTGGCAGCTGTTGATCAGCTCTTGCCTCTCTCTTTCTCTTGGGGCCTGGCAAGCAACCACGCCTCTCTTTCTCTTGGGCTTCTGATGGGGCTGCTGATCAGCCCCACCTCTTTGATCAGGCCCAGAGACACTCGGAAACATTTTTCTTTGATGCAGGTTAAATAAAGGCGATGGGCACAGGTGTCACTAAATTGCAACTATAGCCCTGGCTGGTTTGGTTCTGGATAGAGCGTCGGCCTGCGAACTGAGGGGTCCCGGCTTTGATTCCCGTCAAGGGCACATGCCCAAGTTTCGGCTCAGTCCCCAGTAGGGGGTGTGCGGGAAGCAGCCAATCAATGATTCTCTCTCATCATTGGTGTTTCTATCTCTCTCTCTCTTCCTCTCCCTTCCTCTCTGAAACCAATAAAAATGTATTTTTTTAAAAATTGCAACCATAACACAGCCCCTAACCTCATAGGATAAATCAGACAATAATGTATCTTAACAAAGAAATACAATTGGGAGAGGGATCCTTTTGAAAAATGCTCTCTTAAAGCCTCTTGCTGAAAAGGAGGAGCTAGCCTGGGGCATTGTTCTCCTCTTTGGCTCCTGAATGAGCCCTTGTGCTTTTTTTTTTTTTTTTTTTAAGTCTTATCTGATATTTGTAAATCAATAGCATTGGGGAAATCTGCCCACCTCTGAATTCAGTTCCACATTTAGCCCTGTAGAGTCATCTGTTTATATGGCAATTACTCATTCAGGAATACTTATAAATATTATGTCTGTGCTGTTGTTGTTTTAGATTAGTAATTCCTTGGAAGGCAGGAGCCCTGTCTGTTTAATTAATTGTGTTTAATAGCAAACATTGGTCATTACATGTAAAGCTTTTAATGCTGCTGTTGAACATAATAATAATAAAATACTTTCCCTGGCTATAGCAAATATAATCTCTCTTCATATAAGACAGGGTTGGCAAATAACAGTCTGGGGGGCTAAATCCAGCCCACTATCTCTTTTTGCCTGTTTCTGTAAATAAAGTTTAATAAAACACAGTTGTGCTCATTTGTTTACATAGTCTATGGCTGCTTTTCTGCTGCAGTGGCAGAGTTGAGTAGTTGTGACAGAGATCTCTTGGCCTGTAAAGTCTAAAATATTTATTACCTGCATTTACCAAAAAATGCTGACCAGTGCCGTGGCCAGGTGGCTTAGTTGGTTAGAGCATCCTCCCATATACCGAAAGGTTGTGGATTCAATTCCCAGTTAGGGCACACACCTATGTTGAGGGTTCGTTACCTGGTTGGGGCATGTACAGAAGGCAACCAATTGATATTGTCTCTCACATCAATGTTTCTATCTCTCTCTCCCTCTCCTTTCCTCTCTGAAATCAATAAAAATATATTTTTTAGCCCTAGCTGGTTTTGCTCAGTGGATAGAGTGTCAGTCAGCCTATGGACTGAAGGGTCTCAGATTTGATTCCAGTCAAGGGCACACGCCTGGGTTGCAGGCTTGATCCCCAGTGGGGGGTGTGCAGGAGGCAGCCAATCAATGAGTCTCTCTCATCATTGATGTTTTTTTTTTTTTTTTCATCATTGATGTTTTTAACTCTCTCTCTCCCTCTCCCTTCCTCTCTGAAATCAATAAAATTTCTAGGTATTCTATATCAGAATCCTATTTAATAAAGAGGGAATATGCTAATTGACCCTCATGCCATCGCAAATATGGTGGTGCCCACAGCCAATAAGGAGGGGATATGCTAATTGACTGCCCTGCCCTCAAAGATGGCGGCACCCACAGCCAATAAGAACGGAATATTCTAATTGACTGTCCCGCCTTCAAAGATGGCGGCAACCACAACCACAAGATGGCAGCGCCCAGTCCCCTCAGCTCCCAGCTGCCCAAGGCCAGCCCGAGGTGCAGTCAAGCCTTGGCTGGCAGCTGCCCAGCCACTCAGGGCTCAGGTAACCAGGGCCGGCCAAGGCTTGCGCTGCCAGCAGTGGCAGCAGCAGAGGTGTGATGGGGGTGTCACCTTCTCCTGATCGCTGGGTCGCCTCCCGCCCCTGAGGGTTCCCAGACTGTGAGAGGGCGCAGGCGGGGCTAAGGGACCTCCCCTCCAGTGCATGAATTTTCATGCACCGGGTCTCTAGTTAAATTATAAAATATAAAATAAAACTAAATTATTTAAATTGTGTTAAAGCTACAAAATAGTGATTTCTGAGTACAGTAGATCCTCGGATTACTCAGAGACCCATTCCTATGGTGCAACGTAATGCGATTTTCACCATAAGTCAAAACCCACCTACATAAGCACCTACATCACTCACATGGAGCACATACACAGCAGTAATGAAGTGAAACAGTAAAAAAAATTTAAAAGAAAGATAACAATTCCTGACTTTCACTTGTGGTAAATAATAAAAAACACAAAGCACATATGTACATACATCAAAATGACAGAACTTTTTTTTTAAATAAATAAATGGAAGCTGGCAACGTAACCATGAAAGGACTGTCTGTACAAATAATATAAAACTTTTAACCTGTTTGTCTTTAGTAATCCATTCTTTTTTTTAAAAAAATATATTTTTATTGATTTCAGAGAGGAAGGGAAAGGGACAGAGATAGAAACATCATTGATTGGCTGCCTCCTGCATGCCCTCTATTGGGGCCCGAGCCTGCAGCCCGGATATGTGCCCTTGACTGGAATCGAACCTGGGACCCTTTAGTCCACAGGCTCACACTCTATCTACTGAGCCAAACCAGCTAGGGCTAGTAATTCATTCTTAATGTGTTATCTTAGCTCAAGGTACTTCTCAAACACAGTTTCATTGTATTAATAAAAATTTCACTGGATTAAAACAATTTTAGGTGTTTAGAAGATTAAATATATATAATTTAAATTTCAACATATCAGATTTAATCTTATTTGTATTAAGTCTCAACCCCCTGCAAAATGTTACTATTACATAACAATAACATACCAAAAACTTTTAAACAGCAAAATCAGGAAAAAGGAACTTAATTCACTAGCTAAAATCCTTACAGAGTTAATTTGGGAATAAAATCCTTTTTTTTTTCTCTCACTGCATAACCATATTATCTTTATTCTCCTAGTCAATAGGCTCAGTCTGAAGGGATAAATCATTCTCTATATCTTATATGTTTAGCCTAATCAGGGAATTTAAAGCATATAAATGACTTCTTGTAGATTAGTTTTTATTGTAAACACTTCAGTGTTTTCTTCAAAGCTGCTCTTCCCCTTTTTCTGCCAAATGTTTAATTATACCACTAAAGTGAATTTTGGGGGAGCCCCTTCATTTTAAACTTATTTTTAACTGACATATTGGTGAAATATATTTAAGTTAAAAATTCTATTTTTTTTAGGGAACCTTGAAGGGGCTTTACCAACCTAGGTACAACTATTAATAGGTCAAAGAATTAATAGGTTGCTTGGTTGTAATGGAAGTTACTGGCTTCCCCTAAACACATTAAGTTGGCATGTTTGCCTAGCAACAGCCGCTCAAACCTTCTGTTGTGGAAGGTTCCCTAGTAGTGAAAAGAAGAGAGGAGGAGGAAAAGCAGGAGCAGATTAATGTTTTTCCTAGCAGGGGACTGAGGCCTGGCTGTTTGAGGTGGGAGATAGCCTTTAGGTTAGCACACGCTAGCCTAATCCCTCTGTGGTAGCTGGAAATTTGCTCTTTGTAGGACTGGGGCTACTAATTAGTAGGTTGAAGACAAGGTTACAGATTTAGTTCACTTCAAAGGCAGTCATTTCCAATCAATAGGAAAACATCAATGGGGCTTCTAAAAAGAAGCTGAAATCTGAGTAGCAGGAGGGTGGTAGCAATTAAAAAGAACTCTCCCCTGCTCAGAGTTTAGGAAGGTGTGTGATATACTATTTACAGAAAATATAAAAACACTATCTGTCATAGTAACTGGATTTTATCACGTTAAGGGCAGAAGCGTCTCTAAATATAGCACAGCACTTTCCTTGGTATTGGTGATGCAGGCAGTGAAGAAAGGATGGGAAAGCAACTTCTCTGTGCTCTTAGCCAAGATCTGGGGCAAACACACACACAAAACACAGAAACGGGGATGACAGTGCGGAGGACTATTAACTGGGTGCTTATTTGAGGACGATCTCGCTTCTCTATTCTAATAAAACCACTTATTTTGAAATTAGATCTGCATCGTATGAAAAGCATTCCATTTCTCTCACTTCTTAAAAGCTAGGATCTGGCTAATCTGAATGGCCTTGCAGGGGTCTCCCATTACCCCGAAGCAGCATGGCTCCTTCTCCATAAGGGAGAAGAAACTTTCAGCCATCTCGAGGTTGGCTCTCAGGTCCGGGAGCCATTCCAGGGGCCGAATCTTTTCCTGTCCCCGCTCTGTGCCCCTTGCCCCTCGCCCCCTCTTTCCCCAGAGAGCTCTTCCCTTCCCAGGGGTCTGGGGACACCTTCTGGGGCAGCAAGTGTGCAGGCCTTTGGGCCGCTTCGCCCTGTTGGGAGGCCGAACTCTTTGGGGACTCTTGCGAGGGGTGGCTGGGGCAAAGCTGTTGTGATAGAGAACCTGCGTAAAATGAAGTGAGAACAAATGCTTCTGGGGCGGGTGAGGCGAACCGTGGCAAAGCAACAAGAATGGAGGGACAAGGGCTGCGAAAGTCACGCGGGGAGAGGTAGTGCGGGACGGGAGGGCGACGTCGGGAATTTTCCAATTCACCTTCGCCGTCGGGCCACCTGCTGGCTGGGCGCGGAGGCGTCGGGGGCCGGGCCGGGCGGGGCCGGGCCGGGCGGACCCGGGACCAGTTCTTCCGCTCCGGCGCGGTGCGCTCGGGCTCCAGACGGTGCGCGTCGCCCGCCTCCCCGTCGGGCGTGGCGTCGGCGGACCGTGACTCAGAGCGACGCTCCCGCGCCCGCCCCGCCTCCGCTGGCCACGCCCTCCGCTAACCCCGCCCTCCCCCGGCCCCGCCCCGGAAGGTGGGGCCTCGCCCTGGTCCCCGCCCAGTCTCCGGGGCGGGCGCGGGAGCCCGAGGAAGAGGAAGGGGACGAAGACTAGAGCGACCGGGCGGAGGAGGAGGAGGAGGAGGAGGAGGAGGAGGAAGAGGAGGCCGACCAACAAGATGGCCCCTGCTGCCCGAGCGGCCTCCGCAGCAGCAGGTGGGGGGCCGCAGGCGGCACTGGCGGTGGCGGCGGCCGGGGCCCGGCGGCCTGGGACAGAGTCGGAGTCGACGGTGGCGGCCGCGGCGGCGGCGGCGGTGGCGGTGGCTGCCGCGGCGGTGGCGACGGCCGCGGGGACTCGGAGCTGAGAGGAGCTGCTGCTCGGACCAGCGCGGTGAGCGGCGGCGGCGGCCGGGGGAGCTAGCGGGGCGGCCGGGGCTCGGTCGGGAACAATGGGCAGCGGCGGCGAGGAAGGGGTTGTCCCCGTCCGTCCTCTGCTCCTGGGCCGCGTCCGCCCGCCCGCCCGGCCTCGGGCCCCGCCGGCGGCCGGGGACTAGTTCGTGGCCAGCGGCCTCTAGGCCTCGGCCAGCCGCCTGGAGAGCCTGCGGGGCGGGTAGGCCGTGGGAGGTGCGGACGCTGCTCGGGACCTGGGGAGGGCGAGCGAGGCTGCGGCTGGAGGGAGGGAGGGAGGGAGGGGGCCAGCCGGCTGCCCAGCTGCTCCGAGACTGCGAGGCCCGGCTGGGAGGGGACAGCGCCCGGGAAACGCTGCTGGACCCCCCTCCCCCCAGTCTGCGAGGTGGAGGAGGTGAAGGCGTCTGTAAACAGGCGCCGCCTCTGCCTCCCTGCTCCTCGGAGCTGCTCCCTTCCCCAGCCCAGGGGGGTTTACAGCGTCTCTTTCCCTAGAGATCGATCCAGATAGTCGTCTTTCTTCCTGGTGGCGAGAGAGGGAAATCGTAGATGCAGGTGTCTTTTTAAAAAAATGTAAGTGCAGCACCAAAAAGTGTGCACGGTGGACGGTGATGGTTAGCTGGCAGGATGGACAGGGATGGAGGTCTGCAGCCCGGTGCTCCTCTTTACGCATCTCCAGGGATCAGTTATCGCTAAACATCGGCGACGCCCACGTCCCGGTGCGAGTGGAACTGGGCGCTTTGGGAGCGCTCGGGATGTAACTCTTGACGTCCCAGGATAGTCCCTGACACTGGAAACAAAGCCGCTTGCCGGCGACGCGAAGACGAATTGTAATGTTTGAATAGAAAGAACTTTTCTTCGCACGAACCGAACCGTTGTGCATTATTAATGTGCCGCCTAAGAAGCAACAGCCACTGGCGTGAAATGGACCCGATGGAGCGAGCGCTCCTTCCTTCAGGAGGCAGAGTGGTTCGTCCGCGGGCTAGAACTTCTTGTGTCCTGTCTCATGTTCTAATTTTGTCTTTCAGTAACTCCTAAAATTATTCAAGACCAACCCTTTCCTCTGAGCTTGACATTTGGTTTCTAAAGCATATTTTATAAGATTCCAAAACGTTATTGTAATTTTTCAAAAACTGGAAACAACTGTTCTGTTTTGCTGTTTAAGCTCATCAAGAAACAGGTATTCGTTGTATTTGTCCCATGCTAGTGGTGTCTGAGACTTCCACAGGTAACTACTACTTCTCTTAAACTTAATTTTTAAAGGCACCTACCACATCCATTTCCAAGTGAGGGAGGCAAATGATTCAGGTCATTTCTATTACATTTTCTACCTAGGTGTGCAGACATTATTATATTAAAGTTGTTTGCAATGCATCTAAGAAGATTGCTTTCCACTCTTAAAGACTAAATTGTGTGGCTCATCTAGTTAGTATTTGTAAAAGGAAGATTGATCTGTGCAGCGAACATGCCAGTTAGTATCGTCCTAAGAAGTCTTGGGACCATAGCCCAAGAATCAGATTTGCATTTTTTTGGTAATATCTTTAGGGTAAATTGCTAATTAGAATTGTTGTCCATGTCTGTTATAATTCAAAGCATTTTCAGGTTACTGTATATGAAGTTTAATGAGCTGCCCTTACTAGTCAGTCCTTAGTTCTTGTCCAAGAGTTGACAGTAAATAGACTAGCAATTGGATAAACATGGAGGTTGAACTATCTTGTTTAGGATTCAAGTATAGTGGATGAATATGAATGACTTTCATTTTATGTGTAGCATAAGTAACTTGTGGATTTTTTTTTTTACTTTTTAAGTGATGGGGAAAGAACAACTTTCACATGGCTCTTGCTAATGTGAATTTCCTGAGAATAAGTTTTAGAAAGGATACTTTTAAGTGTTCAAATCCATGATTTTTTTTTATGCTGAATTTTGGTAGGTCACTACATGATACAAGGAAAGTATGTTTCAGTGATTCTTAAATTTTTCTGTGCTGCTAAACCTATATAACAATTTTAGTAACTTAAGAGCTTTGTACATTGTAAGTAGTTATTGTGCTTTGTTATGAAAAAAATCTCATCATGTTGTTGAAGGACTAATTTGCCTCATACCTAATGTCATTTTTCTGAAAACAAAGTTTTTAAGTGTTAAGGTATTGTGTTTGAAATTGGATGTTGATCCAACAATTAATTTCTGGGTTGAATCTCTGTTTAACATTGAAAAATGTCTTTAGAGAATTAAGTTTTTATTTATGTCAAAATTCTTTTATGATGTGATCCCTCAGCTGTCATATCTTCATTTTCAATGTTTATTCTGATTACTTCAATTCAGAATTTCTCAAGTAAGAGTTAAGAATTGTCTTCTAAAAAATTTTGGGACCAAATCTTAAGAATCAGATTTGTATTTTCTTGGTAATATTGAAAGTCAATATATGTTCGATTCATTTGAAAAGATTTGAAAACATGTTTGGGTTTGTGGGGGGTTTTTTGTATAGAAAATTACAGTTTTTCAAAGCATATTTGTTGAATGGATAAAAACATTCTCATTTAGTTCTCCTACTTAGGCTGTAATATTCTCATTTTACATATGAAGAATCTAAGGCTAGGAGAAGCTAAGTAACTAGCAAAAAGGCCGCATAATTAATAGTTAAAAAGTTACTCAAACCCAGGTCCTGTGACACAAATTAGAGGCTTTACTGTTGCTACCATATATCTCAAGGTTAAACTTTGAAGAATCTTGTTTTGACCACTAACTATGTCTTGTACTACTGTATTTGCCTTTAGCCCAGATATCCTTTCTATTATCATTATCTGTATCCTGCCAGGTATTTACTTATAAGTTTGAGAAAGTATATATTCATGTGAATTACAAAAGGCACATTTATATTTGCTTTTAACAGGTCTAAATGATTTAAATATAGAAACTCATACCATTTACATAGAACAGATCTGTGGAATTGCTATAATTGTGTCATGGCTTTAATTTGTTATATAAGCAATAACTAAGGTGTGCCTTTGAAATAGTTTATGAAAATTCAAAAATAACTTTAGTAACATTCAATGTTGTTTAATGTTGGGTCAGCCAACATTTGAAATTCTTCTTCATTTTTTAAAAGCCATAGACCATTTCGAATTCTGCAGCATTTATTTTTTAAATCTCTAAATCTTAGGGCTTGAAATGGAGTTTGATGGGGTCTAATCAGTCTACACTTGATTATATCTTGCAAGTGGTTGGCATCCAACAAAGAGAAGAATAAACTGATAAATGATCCTTGTTTGGTGGACACCTCGGAGCAAGCTGTTCCTTGGCAGGGTATACTGACCTGGTTTCGCTTTGGCCCTGTCAGTGCTCAGGAGTTCAGGTATTTTTTTGGGTTGGATTCCAATGGATTTAAATTCTCAGACTGGCCTGCATCAAAATAGTCACAGATTTCGAAATCAGCCTGTTATGCAGGGTCCTCTTTAAGATCTTCTCTTTTGTTTAATCCTGGAGTCTAGTCTGGATTTGGACTAGCCTTAGAAGTTATAACATAAGATTAATTTGTCAGGTGCAAAGGGATTTTTCTCCAAAGTTTCTTACATTTTCTATACATTTTCAAGTGTGAAGTTTACTAATCTGAAGTAATATTGCCCTGCATTTACATAGGACAGGTAGCTTTAGCAGGTCTAAATGCTTAGTTAGCTCTAGCATCTTTATTTATATCCATATTGGTCATGCTTATGCCTGTTTGCTTTTCATATAATATTAGAGATTTCTGATAAGTGCACATGTTTTCCTGATTGGTTGAAGTTCAGGAAAGGAATTATAGTAAAAATTTTGAGTTCACCTTGCATGTACAGTTAAGCTGACAGAAATTGCATTCTGTCATAGAGGAATAAATATTCTAAGATTAATGTATATCTTTCTTTGAGATTATTTACAAATATATGTCAGCAATTTTCTTTTGACATTTGTCAAGCATTTTAGTCCTGATGTCACCCCACTCCTCACTGTTTCTGAAAAAATATGGTAATAATTTAACTTGTAATGCATTTTAGCTAAAAATCTCCAAGATCTAAATAGCATTTGACCATGGTAGCAGTGTTTTAAAGAGAATTCTAAAGGGTTCAATTTTATATATCTTAACATAAATGTTCTATTGAGGTTTAATTCACACAACATAAAATTAACCATTTAAAGTAAGCAGTACAGCCCTGCCGGTGTGTCTCAGAGGATTGAGTGTTTACCCCATGCACCCAGAGGCCGCAGGTTCAAGTCTAGGTCAGGGCACATGCCCAGGTTGCAGGCTCTATCCCAGTGATGGCGAACCTATGACACGTGTGTCAGAGGTGACATGCGAACTCATTTTTTTGGTTGATTTTTCTTTGTTAAATGGCATTTAAATATATAAAATAAATATCAAAAATATAAGTCTTTGTTTTACTATGGTTGCAAATATCAAAAAATTTCTATATGTGACACGGCACCAGAGTTAAGTTAGGGTTTTTCAAAATGCTGGCAGGCCGAGCTCAAAAGGTTCGCCATCACTGCTCTATCCCCAGTAGGAAGCCTTCAGGAAGGAGGCAGTGGATTAGTGTTTCTCTCTCATCAATGTTTCTATCTCTCGCTTCCTCTCTCTGAAATCAACTAAAAAATTAAAGTAAACAGTACAGTGGCAGTACATTCACAATGTTTTGCAACTACCACCTCTAATTCCATAACATTTTTATCACCCCAAAAGGAAATGCTATACTTGTTAAGTGATTATTCTCAATCCCCTTTCTCCCTAGTCTCTGGCTACCACCATTCTATTTTCTGTCTCTTTGGATTTAAAAGAACATTATTTTGAGCCAGAATTGAGGGAGAGTACTATATATCATTGAAATTGCAGAAAAAATTTTAGAATATGATTGTTAAAAATCAAAACCCACTCATTCTTTTCATGCTTTTCCAAGTACAGTAGTAGGCTGTTGCCAGGTACTTTTTATGGAAGAAAAGTTGGAAGTCACAGCAATTGGCACTTTTAGTTTTGATCATGCTGAAGGAGTTATACTCAAACTCTCAGACTCGTTTGTATTTCTTCATTAGGTTGTGAGACTTAACTAAATTTCGATGTTACATTACACATGTGAGCGATTTATTGTCTGTTATCTGCAAATTGTTTGCCTTTTGGTTTTCTTAATGTATACAACAACTTTGAATATTAACAGACTTATTTGAGATTATATTGGGAAATCATTGTTAGATTGATAATCTTTGATCCTATCCTTATAAATCTAACTTTGTGACTATTTTATTCAGCCATGTTTTGGGATATTTAGATTTGCCTGAACTCTGCTTTTATCCTTTGTTGAATAAATCTTAGAAACCTTTATATGTGACTCATTCCAGAAACATAGACATTGTTACAGACGCGATTGATTTTTTAGCTTTTTCGGATTGTTTTAGTTGGTTGATTGAGGGAGAAAACAACTAGGTTTTTTTTATTTTTAGAATAACGTAATAAATTTGGACTTCTGTAAATTTAACATTGCTACTAAGTTCCAAGTTTCAGTTTTGGGCTTTGAAAATATTCTTTTATCCTTATCTTAAATTCAGAATGGTACTTCCCAAGTTTATTGAAATCTTAAAATGTATGGTGAGAGGTGAAATACAGATTTCATGTTATTAGTAAAGATTTATAATAGGTTACAAGAGGTCTAAGTGGAAAAGAAGAATTTAGCCTGACCAGGGTGGTTCCAGTGGTTGAATGTCGACCTATGAACCAGGAGGTCACAGTTTGATTCCTGGTCAGGGCACATGCCCAGGTTGTGGGCTTGCCTCCCCAGTAGGGGGCTGATCAATGATTCTCGCTCATTGATGTTTCTGTCTATCTCTATCTCTCCCTCTTCCTCTCCCTTCCTCTCTGAAATTAATAAAAATATTTTTTTAAAAAAGGAAAGAATTTAAATTTTGATACTAACCTTCCCCCTTTTAGGGAAAAGTTATGTAATTAATAAAGTTAGTTCTAAGAACAACTTAAGAAGTGATTTAAAAGAATTATATAAGACTATTTAGGACTCAATGCGGTAAAATTTCTGCATTTTTTAAATAGTGATTTTTTTGGGGAAAATATCAATTCTTTATAAATAATTTGTGTTTTTACATATAACTCATTAATTTTTATAGTAACATTTATTGGAAAGCTAGTGTACTATATGTAATAAAAATAACATCTTTTTAAAAATTTATTTTTTTCGAAAGTATTTCAGATGTTCCCTCCACCCCCCCAAAAAAATAACATCTTTAAGTGGGTGATGTTTAAAGGTCTGTGCTTGAAAATGTGATTTAGTGGAAGATTTGTGAATGAAACCGGATTGTTATATTTTTAACTTTATTATAGAACAGTATTTTATCTATCCAGGTTCCAGTTTAAAATAAGTTGATAACAGACCTTTAACTGTCACAAAATTAATTAACTAAATCATCTGATTAAAGTACTGGCTTAGAAAATCTCTTGCTTTGTAGCTAATTCTAAGAAGTTTGATTGTCTCTTTTCTAATCCCATAGCAGATTAAAAGATGCAAGGAGGGTGACGGGAAAAAACCAGGTTAGCTTGGGGCCATTTGATATAGGCATAGTACCTCATTAGACTCTGATGAGTACTATGCCTATAGTGTATGGTTAATTATTGTGTTGTGCTATATAACTTATTCAAAAGTTTTAGAGAAGAATAAGAAAAAGATGACTCCAGATTTTTAAGAGTTCCTGATAATAAATTTATTGTGGGAAAATGTTTGTAATTTTGGGAATCATAAAAATATGTACAGAGTATATTAGAACATAGACTTTGGAGTCATATGTAGCTAGGTTTTCATCTTTTATCATTTAAGCACTATGATTCATCATTTCTAAAAACAGAAAGGGTAATACCTTCCCTTAAAGATTGTTTTGAAATTTAAATGAGATAACATATGTCTTTAGTATACTACCTGACATCTAGTACCCAGTCAATAAATGTTATTTTCCTCCTTAAATCTGTTTGACAAAAAATCATTTTAGGAAGATATCTAGAATATTTGAAAAAAGTTCTGATGTAAAATGTTAATATTAAAGCTACACATAAACTTTGTACAGTTTAGCATTAACTGTGTGTGTATTTTATCAAAAATAAAATACTATTCTGGTTTTCTTCCCACACCAGTCTTATTAATATAGACCTGTGCTATTCAATATCAGCCACTGTCTACATGTGGCTACTTATTTTAAAAAATTTTTATAGATTTTATTTTTTAAAAATAGTTTTAGATTTATAGAAAAAATGCACTGAAAGTATACGTTTCCATATACAGCCAGCTTCCCCAGTTACCTTTGTTAATGTCTCACATTAGTGTGGTGCATTTATTGTAATTGGTGAACTAGTATTGGTAAATTATTTCTAACTAAAGTCCATAGTTTACATTAGGATTCACTCTTTGTGTTGTATAGTTCTATGGGCAAGATTGTTTTCTTTCACTTAACAATGTATATTTAAGCTTCTTCCATGTCTTCATGACTTGATAGTGCATTTCTTTTTACTGCTAAACAATACTCCATTGTATGGATACATTTAAGTTTTAATTAATTAAAGTCAAATAAAATTTAAAATTTAGTTACTTACTTGAAGTAATCACATTATAAGACTCAATGGCCACATGTGGCTTTTGGCTTTTATATTGGAAACATAGAACATTTTCATCATCTCAGAAGTTCTGTTGAAGAGTGCTGATGTAAACTATTCCCCAAAGGTTCAGTCCTTCATTTATAGTCACTCTCACAGAGAATTTACCTATTTACATGGCCTCAATTTGTCCTCAAGCCTACAATTTTCTATGCTTTGTCACTTGCACTGCTGGCAACCCTAACCTTGAAATAATTTAAAACCCTTTACTCTCCCAAAGCCCCAGACTTTCTAAATGTTGCCCATTTGTAGTGTGGCTTCCTCATTTTCCTATCAGGGCATCATCTTTTACTCCACTCTTCATTGTTCCCAACCTGGAGTCATCCTCTTTTTTTCTTATTTTGCTCTAAAACTTTTGAATATTTATCAAATGTATATAGATCTCAGAGCTAGTAGATGGCATAACTGAGATTAGAATTTAGATTTTCCTATTCTAGTTCTCTCTTAAGATCCCCATTAGTTGGGGTTGCTTTTACAATCTCTGTTGAAGTTAGGATCACTTTGAAAGCGGTTATTGAGGACTATGTCATTAAATACTGAGTAATTTAACATATACTACTTACAAATCAAAAGTACAGAGGCTATTGCTATAGTTTTAATAGTGATGTATTGTTCTTTAAACAATTAGAATCTTAAATGAAGGCCCTAGCTGGTTTGGCTCAGTGGATAGAGCATCAGCCTGGGGACTGAAAGGTCCCGGGTTCAATTCCAGCCAGGGGCACACGGGTTGTGGGCTCGATCCCCAGTAGGGGATCAATCAATTGGTTGCAGGAGGCAGCCAACCAATGATTCTCTCTCATCATTGATATTTCTCTCTTTCTCTCTCCCCCTTCCTTTCTGAAATCAATAAAAAAATGTTTTTTTTAAAAAAGAATTAAATGAAGAAATTTATCCTACTTAGTGGATTTTTTCTTTAATTTATGATGGAACTTTTTTCCCTCCAAGTGTGACCCATTTTAGATAACAAAAATTAATTTCCAGTACTAATACAAATTGGCTGGTAAGGATAAATAGAATTTAACTGAACATTATTGGTATCCGAAATTCTCTGTTGGTGCTAGTTTTACATTTGGATTCTATTCAAACTACATTTTGATCTGTAGAATCCAGATGGGTTGCCACATGAACTTGTATTTCCCTAAACCCATCATGTTAAAGTTTCCAGAGTTTGAAAAATGGAGACCCTCATATTAGTCTGTGTTTTCAGGCGGGTTGTACCTCTACTTTTGCTCAAAGTAGTCATGCTGTGTATGATCTGGATTTGACCTTCTCTGCATACTGGTTATGCTTGCTCAAAAGTCCATTTTCGTGGAGACATTCTGTTAAGAGTGGTAGTCTTCCATATTTAAGTACTATACTTAAAAAAACACACCCTGGATTTTAATCTTCATTTTGAAATACTTCCCCTATAGTTACTGCTTTTAAAACCCATATTTTATATGTCAACTTTTACATTACTCCATTGTAGCAGTTTTTGAACTGTTTTGATTAAAACTGTCACTCTTTGCTTGAGTCTAGCCTCTTTAAATTTATTAAAAACTTTTAAAAAGTAAATGTAAGACTCCCCATTTATTTAGCAAAAATTGAATTATGGGTTCTTTGGATTGACTCATTTGCTCTGAGTCAATTTTTTCAGAAATGTCATTTTATTATGTAGAACTGCAGTGGATGAGAACCAGCTCATAAGGTTACAAAAGACCCTCGAATTTATTTTCTTTCTACCACTGTTTTTTTTTTTTAAGTTGACTTTTTGAAATAAAATTCTTAGAATAGAAAATATTCTGTTTAAATCTATTTAAGTGAGTAATTTAAACTATCACAGCGCAAACAAGGTAATATTCTTATGAAAGCATCATTGAATATTGAAGTGGCAGCACCTATTCCCCTAATGGTTGCCATTAATTAATTCATTATACTCAGATGTTAAGGTAAAACTTTAAGAATCTTCTTAGGTACATAACAAAATGGTGAGGCAGAGAGGAAAGATGGGGGTAGCAAATCTATCTCTATATTTGAGGGAGATTTCAGATTCAGTTGTTGATTTCTAATTTTGTTGTTGTTTGTAAAGACTATTTTTTAAAGCAATTTTAGGTTCACAGCAAAATTGAAAAGAAGGTACTGAGATTTCCTGTATACAGTACTCCTTGTCTGTACACATGTGTAGCTTTTCCCCCATTGTCAACGTCCACCACCAGATTGGTACATTTTGTTACAATTGATGAACCTATATTGACAAAGTTCATGGTTTACATTTGGGTTCTCTCTTGGTGTTGTACATTCTATGGGTCTGAACAAATATGTAATGGCATGTATCTATCGTGATAATATAAATCACATGGAATATTTTTATTACCCTAAAAGTCCTTTGTCCTTTGCCTATTCATCCCTCCTCCACCCCAACTTCTAGCAACCACTGATCTTTGTATTGTTTCCATAGTTAGCCTTTTCCAGAATATCCTGTAGTTGGGATTGTGAAACAAAAACTTTCATGTGAACGCTTTTCTAAAACAAAGGGTTTATTCTGCCTCATGCTAGCCGGGATGCTGGTAATAATGTCTGTTGGTATGTGCACTTTGTGATAATTCATTGAACTGAACCTTCTTGATCTGTGTATCTTTTTGTATGTATGCCATACTTCAATACATTATATGTAAAATTAGGAGTCATTTTCTATTTCAGTCCCCTGAGTATTTCTCAGTGTGTTCTAGTAAAATATTCCTGTAGTTCTCTTCAAAAGAAATAGTTGCCATAATCTGTTTTTTGTTTGTTTATTTTTTAAATAAACTAGTAGGGTTAAACAGTTCTTGGGTTCCTGTCCTGGCCTAGCATATGGCCTGTTTTGGAGAGTGTTCTATGTACGCTTGAAAAAAAAATTGCTGTTGTTGGATGTAGTATTCTATGGATGTCTTTTAGGTCCAGTTTCGTTATAGTGGTATTCGAGTCTTGTATGTATATCCTTGTTGAGCTGTGCGTGCTATTCTGGATGCTAAGGCCTTAAAGTTTTCCATTAGCCTAATTGACGTTGTCTTGGAGAAAACAAATACTCCAGTTTGATAGGTTTGCTAATGTATATTGGCTGACTTTTTCTATATTACAACTATAGAGCAAAAAGCAAGCGAGGGGAAATCCCCAAGATATTCTCTGATTTTAAGGAATTTATAATCTAGTTATATAGCCTAGCTTTGATTGATGGGGATACTGTTGACAGGGACACCAATTAAAAAACTGTCACAGTTACCCAGGTAAGAGATGTTGATAACCTAAACTAAGGTGTTGGGAATGGATGGGAGGATTTCAAGAAACATTGAAGAAATAAAATGAATAGGACATGGTGATTGGTTATTTGAGGAGGCAGATTTGAGGAAAAGGAAGTAGTCAAGGATGATTCCCCAATGCTTCTGTCAGCAGCTAAGTCACTCATTGACTTAGAGAACAAAAGGTTTCATTAGGTTGAAATGGTTTGAGGCCTAGTTAAACATGAATGACTAGTAGCCAACTGGTTATATGGCCGTGGCACTCAGAAGAGAGGTCTGAACTTGAGATATAGATTTGGAAGTCATCAGCATCTAGTTGATAGTTGAAAGCTGAAAAATAGATGATATCACTCAAGGAAATTTTGTAGAGAAGAGAAGTGAGGAAGGAATTCTGAGGGAACCACACATATTCCAAGGCTGGGCAGAGAAGGAGAAGCCCTCAAGTGCAGCACACAAAGAGTGGCCTGCAGTACTTGGACAGTGTGCCATTATAGAAGCCAAAGTGGGGTAGCATTTGCTGTAATAAACTCGTCAACATTAATTTTTTTTTAAATCCTCACCCGAGGATATTTTTCCATTGATTTTTAGAGAGAGTGGAAGAGAGAGGGAAAGACAGAAATATTGATGTGAGAGAAACACATCGATTGGTTACCTCCTGCATGAGCCTGGACCAGGGAGGAGCCTGCAACCAAGGTATGCGTCAGTGCCCTAGCCCTTGACCGGAATTGAACACTGGGACCCTTTGGTCCGAAGGCCGATGCTCTATCCACTGAGCCAAACCGGCTAGGGCAACTGGTCAACATTATTAATGCTGTATAGAAAGAAGAAAGTTAAGGACTGAAATGTGACTATTGAACATAAGAAGGTTTTTGATATGCCAGTTAAAGTCATTTCAAAATAGTGGTTGGGAAAAAAAGTGTAGCTTGAAAACTGAGAGGTAAGGGGGTTAGAGAATAGAGTCTAGAAGAAGGCAGGGACAGGGATTGAATGATTAAAAAAAAAATTTAAATAAGACAGGTGGGAGATAGAAATGTGTTTTTTAGCTTTTCTAAACAAGGATTTAAGTGTGCTGGTGGGGAAAGAAGTAGTAAAGTGGGATAAGTTAAAGAAATAATACTAGTGCTACTCCTTAAAATGTCTCATTCTCACTGGATTTCTCAGTCTATAGATTAGTATTTAACAGTCTGAAATATAAATTCATGAGGCACAGTTAGATTTTCTTTTCATTGTGAGTTTTTCCCCCTACAGTCATGATTATTGACTACTTGCCAATCAGATTTGTCATTGTGTCTCAAAATAACTTCTGGGTACACAGGGAGCAAACTTCCTCTACAAAAAGGAGCCATTATTGTAGCAGGAGGACGATTTCAAGATGCGATCTGAAAAACTAAAGTCTCATTAAAATATTTGGCCTACTTTTCAAAATTTATTCATGAATCTTTTGTATGGGACTGAGTTATCTTTATGATTTAGCAAACAACCTTAATTAAGGAGACATCATTTTTTACAAAGGAAACAGCCAATTTCAAAAGTTTGCATTTAATTTGAAAGCAGTTAACAGATGACAGATGAACTAAAATGCCTGGTGTATTCCAAAATTGTCTTGATTTTATTAGTTCTCGTTATGTCCTTGATGTTTGGATTACCACTAAATGATGATGATATACTTATGTACTTGATAGTATAGTATATGTACCACTTCGCAGAGTATTAATGCAAAGACTGAAAGAAGAAAATAATTATTTGCTGTTTTGCTATAATGGGTACGGTTTTTCTGCTTAAAGGATCTTAAAGATGATGCTTTAGAGTCTGGCCTTGTCCTTCTATCACCTCTTAATCACTGCTGATTTCCTCTTCAGCATAGCACATTTACACACAACGTGTAACTTTGTTACATAGAATAGAAACCTCGAGCTTCAGACTGCGGACACAAAGTGGGACACAAAGTGAGACACAGTCATTCACGGCTTAGAGTACTGTTTTCAGCTTCAGATCAGCCAGCTTCCCCAGGAATGGGTTTATCTTTTTTACTGTTTCTTCTAAGTTTGTCATTAAGTTGGAGGTAGAAATGTTTCTTTTTGTCCCTCTGCACACTGGGTAAGTAAGCGACCTAATTGAACCCTTTGTAGCTTTCTTAACCCTTCTTTATCAAGTTCTATTTTTCAGGCCTTTCCCCCTCTAAATCAAAAGCCCTTCTCATCATACTTGTCCCAAGTATTTCTCCATTAGTACTAACATTAGCATATGAAATTATTTATATCTAGGATGTTGTGCAATCGGGTCTTTCATCACAGGGTATTATTGCTGGAGAAACCTTGCTCTTTCTCAAACATCTCCGACTATTTTATCTGTAAATTTATATTCTTCTGAGAATTATAACACTGAATAGTTACAATGAGCCTTCACTTATTTTTCTTCTTTTTGTTTTTATTTCCTGCTTTTAGCTTTATTTTTCAAGGTAGTTAAAACTTTTTTCTGGTGTTGCCCTGCATGTTGGTTGCTATGGAAATGTTCCAGAGAAATGGTAGGTTAAGGCAAGGCCAAGAATAATGAGATAAACTCATCTCATAGGGTAGGGTGGGAATAGATCAAGATTGCCTTCTTACAGACAGTAGGTTTTGTTTGATATAATATCTTTCTCAGAGCAACTTATGCTTCAGTTCATATAAGAGCTGAGTTTTAGTCTCAGTTCCACAGTTTATAGCTTCGGGCAAGTTATTTAATGCTGCAGCAGCTCAGCAGTTTTCTATAAAATGGGCCTAGTAATGCCTCGGAGGAGTGACTGGCCCAGAGTAGATACTTGATGAATTTTAATTTCTATGTTTTGCCTTCTAAATCAGAAGCAGATAAGATGAACCTGTGATAGAGAAGATGGTAATATGCTTTAAAACATTTAAAATGTCAGTTTATAATATGTGAATGGAATCCTCAAAGCAATATGACTAATAGTGGTATCGCTATGCTCATATAACAAATCTGAAATGTCTTTATATTTTTAAGTTATTACATTTGAAACTGACCTTTTATAAAAAGCCTTCAATGACTATTTTAGCACCTTTATTGAAGTATAATTTGCATACTATAAAATTAACTTACTTTAAGTGCACGGTTCAATGATTTTTAGTAAATTTACAGAATTGTGCAACCATCATCATATTTCAATTTTAGAACATTTCCATCACCCCTAAAAGTTCCCTCACTTTAGTGACTATTAACTTTCATCTGTAAGGTGGCACAAATTATGGGATTTAAAAGTACCAGTTTGGGAGTTAGTTCTGTCTGAGTTTGAATCCCAATCCTGCCACTTACTAGCCTTGAGTTTTTGAGTACTTCTATGTACTTTGATTTCTTTTCTTTTTCTTTTTAATCCTTACCTGAAGGTATGCTTATTACTTTTAGAGAGGGGAAGAGAGTGAAAGGAAAAAAACATCACTTTGACAGAGAACATCAATTGGTTGCCTTCCATATGTGCCCTGACTGGAGACTGAACCCTCAAATTAGGTATGCACCCTGACCAGGAATTGAATCCACAACCTTTCAGTGTACAGAACGACACTCCAACCAACTGAGCCACACTGACCAGGCTGTACTTCGGTTTCTTTATCTTTAAAATGGAGATAATGACATTATATCATTGTTGTGAGCATTCAGTTAATAAGGTACTGTGTATAGAATACTGAAAATGCTAAAATACCTAACAGATATTATATTGTGATTTAGATTTATGGTAGATCCTAGATAATAAAAGCATAGTATGCAAATTGTCCCCTCAACTGGGAGTTGTCGGGGAGTTCCACCAGGGGGCAGGGCCGGCAGGGGGAAGGGAGGGAGGCCCTGACTAGCATCTGCTAGGGACCCTACCAGTGCACTAACTTCAGGCACTGGGCCTTTTTAAATAATAGAAGCATCTGAAAATACCTAAAATAATGCCTGACACACAGATTTTTTTCAGAAAACCAAGCTCTGTTATATCATGTTTTCTTAAGTTTATAGTAGCTCTTTAGCAGTTACTTTAACCACAGTTAAACCTTTGAGGCTCACAACATATAGTTATTTGTTATTTTGCAGAGGCATGGATTTGAATTGAGTGGTACACAGCAGCTATAATAGTTGGAGTTGGATATCTGGAGACTACTTACTGAGCTGGTAGAACGAGTCATTGGTCTTATTGTTTATTGTTCATTGAAATACTTTTCTTACTAGAAGATCTTATTTCTTTGTAAAACAAAAAGCTCTGAGAAAAATTATAATATTAATTATTCATTTTATTAATATAAATATTGAGATTTATTTATTATTTTTTTAAAAATATGTTTATTGCCCAGCCAGCATGGCTCAATGGTTGAGCATAGACCTATGAACCAGGAGGTCACAGTTCGATTCCCAGTCAGGGCATATGCCCAGGTTGCAGGCTAGATCCCCAGTGGGAGGCGTGCAAGAGACAGCCAGTCGATGTTTCTCTCTCATCATTGATGTTTCTATCTCTCCCTCTCCCTTCCTCTTTCTCTAAAAAGTCAATAAAATAAAACATTTTTTAAAAATACAATATCTAAAATCCTTAAAAATAAATCTTAAAAATAAACCTTAAAAAAACAGTACAATCTCTTTTTATCTCATTACCCATACCGAATTTGATGATAAAATAGTTTAAGGTAGTTTTTATTTTAGGCCAATTCTCTCTTTATTGAGGGGTTAACATACAACAGGAATGTACATGTTGTAAGTGTAGAGCTTGATAAAACTTCACAGCTGAACAGATTCATGTAACTGGAGTACAGATTAAAAAACAGAATATTATTGACCACCTTAAAAAGGCTAATTTTTAAATATAAAACAATCACAGATTTAGATAAACTTGAGAGACTTAGGTCTTGGATCTTTAATGTTATTACTAACTTCGTGTGTCACCTTAGGCAAGTTATTCTGTCTTTCTGGGGTCTGTACCTCATCTTTCAATTGAGGGTCTGAGATTGGATGTTTTATTATGGCTCTAATTCTATAAAAGGGCAATAAGAGGGTATGGTGATATAAATGCACTATAAAAGGTTGGAGGTAGTAGGCTGAGAAGACAGTGTAATTTAAAAAGGGAGATTGATTTTTTTTTCTTTTTCTTTGTTTTCCAGGTTATATTTCACACTATGTGCTGACTGTATCTACAGAAACTATTAAAAAAAGATAAACTTTTTTCAAAGATTTTGATTCCAGTGGAATCTTTGCTTTAGATAGTGTGTGTGTGTGTGTGTGTGTGTGTGTGTGTGTGTTAGTGAATTGTAACTCCAGAAGCAATGCCTGTACAAGCTCCACAGTGGACGGATTTCCTTTCCTGCCCGATTTGCACTCAGACTTTCGACGAAACAATTCGAAAGCCCATCAGTTTGGGTTGTGGCCATACTGTCTGCAAGATGTGCCTGAATAAACTCCACCGGAAGGCTTGCCCATTTGACCAGACCACTATCAATACTGACATTGAGCTCCTTCCCGTGAACTCAGCGTTGCTTCAGCTAGTGGGTGCTCAGGTATGATGGGTGACCTACTATACTTTTTAATTTCTGTGTGTGTTTTCCTCCTGAGGCAAATTTGTTGAATTAAAACTGGATAATATTGCCCTCTATTTAAATAGATAAAATTCTGTTCAGTACTGTGCAAATCCTTTATTTCATTCTCTTAGGAGACTTACAGTGGTAGTCCAGTGTTTCTCAGTTATAATACGGTAACAATATTTTAATCTGGTGTCCGACTTTCTCAACAAATTTAGCAATTCCGATTACTAGAGAAACCTACGAAGTCACAAGGACCTCTTATTATTGAGGAAAATATTATTCACAAAACCATTGCATTTTACTTAATAAGAAAAGTGAAGCTGCTTAAGACAATTTTACTTAGTAGATATTAATCAAAATGAAAGAAGAAGAAGGTGACAAGAAACTGTAGCCCACAGCCTTTGGGAACCATTTATCTAGGGTAGGAGCAAATATCCCTAGATAACCATAAAGTTTAGTGTGGTAATTCTGAAAGTAATACTTTGAAAGTTTTCTGTCAGTATTTTTTAATTCAAGATCAGTGGTATCTTCAGAAGGCTTCACAAAGTCATGGGAGGCAGGGTTTTGAAAGCCAGATATGATTCACTTAAATAACCCCTCACCAGATTAATTTGCATAGTGTCCAAAGTACCATCTGTTTACTGTAAATCGTTATCAGAATAAATATACTGAAATTTTGGATCTAACCCCACTCAGATATCCTAAAGGCTGCAGAAAGTAGAGAAGGTTAATATTATGTATGTTGAAGGTAAACAGAGCAGTTCTTATTCAAAAGGAAAACTTAATTTACTTACATACTTGTTTCGATGTCATCAGCAATACTATAAAATATTTGTCCAAAGGGAAAGTGCAGCTTTTTCTTTTCTTCCTATACTTAATTTTTTATTTATAATCATTTTTCTTTTTATTTTGAAAATTCCAGTATGACATTTTGGGAACATATTAAAAATAGACTTATTGGCCCTGGCTGGCATGGCTCAGTTGCTTGAGTGTCATCCCATGCATTGGAGAGATCACTGGTTCCATTCCTGGTTAGGGCACATGCCCAGATTGCAGGTTCAGTCCCCAATAGGGGGCATGCAGGAGGCAGATATCTTTTCGTAAAGATATCTAAGGATGAACTGATTTTCCCCCTACAAAATGAATAAGTCGTTCTCATATCTTAACTGAAACAGCTAATGTTTGTGAAATTTGAGGGTAGGATCGTATGCATTTTAACACATAATATCTACTATTTTAACCCTAAAGAGTTCCATTTAAAAACTGTTAGAGCCTTGGCTGGTGTTTCGCAGTGGTTAGAGCAGCCGTGGGCAAACTACGGCCCGCAGGCCGGATCCAGCCCGTTTGAAATGAATAAAACTAAAAAAAAAAAAAAGACCGTACCCTTTTATGTAATGATGTTTACTTTGAATTTATATTAGTTCACACAAACACTCCATCCATGCTTTTGTTCCGGCCCTCCGGTCCAGTTTAAGAACCCATTGTGGCCCTCGAGTCAAAAAGTTTGCCCACCCCTGGGTTAGAGTGTTGGCCCTGGCATCAGGAGGTTGCAGGTTTATTCCTGGTCCAGGGCATGTACCGTGATTGCAGGTTCGATCCCTGGCTCTGGTTGGGGCATGTGCGGGAGGAAAACAATCTATGTGTCTCTCTCACATCAATGTTTTTCTCGCCCTCTCTCCCCCTTCCTTCTTTCCTTCTACTCTCTCTAAAAATCAATGGAAAAAATACCTTCAGGTGAAGAATAACAACAAAAAAGAAAAGTTAGAGCTAATAAATTAATTAACCAAAGTTGCAGTTAAAAAATCAACATGCAAAAATTAATTGTATATCTATACTAACAATGAACAACCCAAAAGGAAATTTAAACAATTCTAGCCGAGGCTGGTTCGGCTCAGTGATTGAACATAGACCCATGAACCAGGAGGTCTTCTCTTCTTGGTCAGGGCTCATGCCCAGATTGTGGGCTCAATCCCCATAGGGGGTGTGCAGGAGGCAGCCGATAAATGATTCTCTCATCATTGATATTTCTATATCTCCCTTCCTCTCTGAAGTCAATAAAAATATTTTTTTTAAAAACACATGTAAGTCAGTAGCATCAAAAAGAATAAAATACCTAGGAATAATTTTAGCAAAGGAAGTGAAAGACTTGTACTCTAAAAACTATAAAACTTTGCTGAAATTTAAATGAGGTTTTTTTTGTTTTTTGTTTTTAAATATATTTTATTGATTTTTTACAGAGAGGAAGGGAGAGGAATAGAGAGTTAGAAACATCGATGAGAGAGGAACATCGATCAGCTGCCTCCTGCACATCTCCCACTGGGGATGTGCCCGCAACCCAGGTACATACCCTTGACCGGAATCGAACCTGGGACCTTTCAGTCCGCAGGCCGACGCTCTATCCACTGAGCCAAACCGGTTTCAGCAAACTTTGCTGAAATTTAAAAAGATATAAATAAATGGAAAGACATCACATGCTCATGGAGAGGCAGAGTTTGTATTATTAAGATGATAATATATCCAAAGTAATCTACAGATTTATTGTAAGCACTATCAAAATCCCAGTGGTGGTTCTTTTTTTCAGAGATAGAAAAATTCACCCTAAAATTTATATGGAATCACAAAGGCCTCAAATAGCCAAACAATCTTCAAAAAGAAGAACAAAAAAGAGTCACACTTTCTGATTTTGAAAGTGCAAAGCTAAAGTGATCAAGAGAGTGTGGTACTGGCATAAAGACATATTTAGGTAATGTAATAGAATAGAGAGTTCAGAAATAAACCCAATGTACAGTCAGATGATTTTTTTGACAAGGTTGCCAAGGTCATTCAATGGGAAAAGAACAGTTTTTCCAACAAAATGTTCTAGGAAAAGTTGATATCCAAATGTAAAAGAATGAATTGGACCTCTACCGCACATCATGTACAAAAATTGACTCAAAGTGGAACAAAGGGTAAATGTAGGAGCTAAAATTATAAAACTCTTAGAAGAAAAATATAGGCCTAGATATATCTATGACCTTGGAGTAGGCAGTGGTTTTTTTTTGTTTTTTTAAATATATTTTATTGATTTTTTACAGAGAGGAAGGGAGAGAGAGAGTTAGAAGCATCAATGAGAGAGAAACATTGATCAGCTGCCTCCTGCACATCTCCCACTGGGGATGTGCCCGCAACCCAGGTACATGCCCTTGACCGGAATCGAACCTGGGACCCCTCAGTCCGCAGGCCAACGCTCTGTCCACTGAGCCAAACCGGTTTCGGCGGCAGTGGTTGTTTTTTTTAAGATATGACACTCAGGAGCACAAGACAAGATAAATTGAACTAAATCAAAATTTAAAACTTTGTGCTTCAAGGGATATTGTCAAGAGAGTGAAAGAACAACCCACAGAATGAGAGAAATAATTGTAACTCATATCTGGTAAGAAACTTGCATCTAGAATATGTAAAAAACTCTTACAGCTTATTAAAAAGAACATAATTTTAAAATAGACAAAGCTCTGAACAGATGCCTCACCAAAAAGATACACAGATAGCATATGAGCAAATAAAGGAACTCAGCAGCATTTGACATTTGGAATTGCAAATTAAAACACTGAGATACTACTACACCAATTACAATATCTAAAATCCAAAATACTGACAACACCCAATGCTGGTGAGGATGTGGAGCAACAGAAACTCATTTATTGCTGGTGGGAATGCAAAAATGGTGCAGCCACTTTGGAAGCTATTGTATCATTCTATGTTCTGTTTATAAGAAATGTCCAAAATAGGCAAATTTATAGAGACAGAAATAGATTAGTTTTTTGGGCTGGGGTAGGAGTGGAAAAAATATGAAAGGAATAGTACTTAAAAGAATATGAAGTTCTTTAAGAATCCAGTAGATTTAATGGGAGTTTTGATGTTACTGGTGTTAAATGGCAGTGCGTAAAACATACTCAAAAAAGCACTTGTTTAGTTGATTAGTAAGCACTGACGCAGACCGCTTCTTTTGATCTCTAGGTCCCTGAGCAGCAGCCCGTTACATTGTGTAGTGGGGTTGAAGATACAAAGCATTATGACGAAGCCAGGAAATGTGTAGAAGAATTAGCATTGTACCTGAAACCACTCAGCAGCGCTAGAGGTAAGTCGGGTGGGTGCAGTTAGTAATGCTAAGCAAATGTTTACTAAAAATACTTTTATTACCATAAAAACTGTGGGCTGTAAACGAATGTTAATGAAATTAATTTATTTAGTGTAAATCAAACTCACTAATGCTAAATGATGTTATTACAAACCATATCAAACAAAGTAGTGAATTGAGAGTTTATGTGATGTTGGAAGCATTATTTGAATGAGTTACAGAAATAAGTATAAGTATAAATGCAATAATGGTTTCAGAAGGGCTAACTATCATTTGGCAACTGAATTGTCTGCCTTCTATTCAGTTTTATATGGTGTGCTATACGGAAGGTAATAAAATTGGAAGTTGCCGTTATTATCTTGCCATTACAGCTTGTTATTTATGACCTCCAGATTTGGGTCTTACACTAATTATTATTGTCTGGCCTTTTCATCTTTATTTCTCCATGATTAAAATGAATAATGGTATGTTTAATGTCATTAATGTATTTGCATGAGGTAAAAGCTTTTGTATACTTTTAGAAATGCTTCACTTGTGTCATTCTGTTATTCATTTTAAATATTCTAGTAGAACCCATAAATCAATCAGTCCATCCAAGGAAGTTTTTCTGAACTCTCTAAAATTGCATTGTAAACCTAGAAATAATTTTTTACTCTATTTAAAGGAGTGGGTCTGAATAGCACTACTCAGAGTGTTCTGAGTCGCCCAATGCAGAGGAAGCTGGTGACTCTGGTCCACTGCCAATTAGTGGAAGAAGAAGGCAGGATTCGTGCCATGCGAGCAGCTCGATCTTTAGGTGAACGAACAGTTACAGAGCTCATTCTCCAGCACCAGAATCCTCAGCAACTCTCTTCTAATCTTTGGGCAGCAGTCAGGGCTCGGGGCTGCCAGTTCCTTGGACCAGGTATATAATTAAATTTCATATGTTACCTCACTAGTAATTCTAAAAGTATGGTCTGGGGACTATAAATATATACAACAACTAGTTCATTGCAAATTCTGTTGTTACCAAGCAATATTCTACTTGATAACTATGGTTTGGGTGATTCCACGTCAGTTTTTCAGAGCACTTAACTTTTCCCTTAATGCCAAAAGTTTATTCATTTTGATAGACATTTTTCTTGAACGTATTGACTTTTTATCTCCTTTCTTAAATAAAATGTAATACAAAAAGCCCCCAAAAGGTTAAAAAGCGTAACTATCTATCATTGCGTTGCCTATTTAAGTGATACCTGCAGAAATTATTGAGTATTGCCCTTTTAATAAGTGAATTTATCTTATCCCTGCACATGATAAATTTTGATTTTGCCTAACTTTTCCTAGCAATGCAGGAGGAAGCTCTAAAGTTGGTTCTCCTGGCTTTAGAAGATGGTTCTGCTTTGTCAAGAAAAGTATTGGTTCTCTTTGTGGTGCAAAGGTTAGAGCCACGGTTCCCTCAAGCCTCTAAAACTAGCATTGGGCATGTTGTCCAGCTCCTGTATAGAGCCTCCTGCTTCAAGGTATGAACCTCTGTTACATTTCAGCTTAAAGGAAACATTGTCCGTTCCCTAAACAATTAATAAAACTTTTAGTTTAATAAAGTTGCCTGAGTCTTTTCAGAAAAGTTAGCAATTTTTCTTTTAAAGAATACAGATGGCATCCTATTAAACTTAAATCTTTTTGTATTAAATTTGTATGTTAGATATTGAACAACATAGATCAAACCAAGGCTTACAGATTTTTCTATTTGGCGAGACTAATAAGCTGGCTCAGCTTTCCACCAAGACTACAAGGAGAATTGGTCTGGATAGAGAGTCATTGAAGCAGGAAATCAGCTGTATTTGGCTCTTTGGTCTGATATCATTCCAGGGATTTTGACATCTGTAAAAGGGGAAATGTTTTATTGGCAAAATGGTGTGCTCCATTTTAACCTTGCTATTGTTACTATAAGAAATTTGTTTGTTACATTAAAAATTATCTGTTAAGCCCAGCCAGTTTGGCTCAGTTGGTTGGATGTTGTCCCTTTCACCAGGAGGTCGCTGGTTGATTCCAAGTCAGGGCACATTCCCGGGTTTCAGGCTCGATCTCCAGTAGGGGGCATGCAGGCGATAGCCGATTGGTGTTTCTCTTTCATCGATGTTTCTATTTCTCCTCCTCCCTTCCTCTCTCTGAAATAATTAAGAACTTTTTTTTTTTTTTAAGAAAATTATCTGTTATCTATAGATGCTCTTACAAAGAATAAGCCCATTTTGTTCCTTACCTGACTCACAATGAGATTATGTGTGTCTTGTTAGGTCACCAAACGTGATGAAGATTCCTCTTTGATGCAACTGAAAGAAGAATTCAGGACCTATGAAGCTCTGCGGCGAGAGCATGACTCCCAGATAGTTCAGATTGCTATGGAAGCAGGCTTACGAATCGCACCAGACCAGTGGTCCTCTTTGCTTTATGGAGACCAGTCTCACAAATCTCATATGCAGTCCATTATTGACAAGGTAGACCCTTTTGTTGTTCCTGAATTCTTGCAGTAATCCTGGAATTTGGGTGATTCATTTAACAAGTGTGTATTAAAGTGAGTACTATACGTCACACTCATTTAAGTTATATTCTCTATAGTCCGGTGTCATGTCGTAACTAGTCACATCAAAATACCAGTTTGCTAATATAAAGATTTTTTTAAATTGAGGTATAATTGACATTTTCATATAATATTTAATTAGTGTTTTAATGCTTTTTCCAGCACGCATTCGCTCATTCTTTGAGAGGCTGGCGTTTCTTTTATATCGTTGCCTCTCTCCCTACTTTTATTGTTCTCTGAGTTTTGTTCACCGTGTTAGTTAAACCCATTTCCTAAGTGCCTTTATTGTCTGCCTGTGGCAGCCATTTAAGTCTGGAAGATGTACACACTGAGGCTTCATATTATACTCAGCAGAAAAATTTCACATAATAACTTACCAACCATTCTAAGTTTGATCAAATTTTCAGTAAACTTATTTTTACTTAATGTTGTTTGTTATGATGAAAAAAAGGTCACTAGAGTTCACATGAATTTTAGATCGGGCTCATTATTTATTTCTGACTTTAAGAGCTAATTTTATTTTATTGATTTTTTACAGAGAGGAAGGGAGAGGGATAGACAGTTAGAAACATTAATGAGAGAGAAACATCGATCAGCTGCCTCCTGCACACCCCCCACTGGGGATGTGCCCGCAACCAAGGTACATGCCCTTGACCGGAATCGAACCTGGGACCCTTCAGTCCGCAGGCCGACGCTCTATCCACTGAGCCAAACCGGTTAGGGCTAAGAGCTAATTTTAATTCTCTTAAAACTGGAGCACACTTAAAAAACAACAACCTGGAGCATACCATAAATGTGTTGTAATTCAATATGAAATATATGAAAGTGCTATAAAAACACCTTGTAAATAAATATACTATGTTCAATAATAGTATTTAATTTAATTTTTACTATTTTACCTTATATACTTAAAACCATAGAGATGATATACTTAGAGTTACCCAACCATTAACTGAGAGAAATAAGGTCACGATGTTGCCCAATATTTAACACTTACTAAGAGCTTACTATGTGCCTGGTGGTTTAAACAGTTCATTTAGTCTTCTCAACAGCCATCTATCATCCCGTTTATACAGAGACAAAGAGGTTAAATACATTTCTCTAGTGACAGATCGGATTTGAACTGGGGTATTCTGACTCTAGAATCCATGTTCTTAATCACTAAGCCTCTTTCTGGGCTACTCTGCTTTCTCTCTCTCTCTCTCTCTCTCTCTCTCTCTCTCTCTCTCCCTCTCCCTCCTACTTCCCCCAAATAGAATTCTTTGAATGAGTAGAAGATTGATGTTAAAGGAGAATTGAGAAATGTGTTTTATAACAACTTGGTGCAAAATTTTCAATATGATATATATTACTTCTTCTGTCCTATAAGTCTTCCCTAGATACCTTTTTTTGTTGTTTATCCTCACATGAGGATATTTTCCTATTGATTTTTAGAGAGCGTGGGAGGGAGGGAGGGAGGGAGAGAGGGAGGGAGGAGGGGGAGAGAGAGGAAGAGAGAAACTTCGATGTGAGAGAGACACTTTGATTGGTTGCCTCCTGCATGTGCCCCGACTAGGGCTAGGGATCAAGCCTGCAGCCAAGGTACATGCCCTTGACCAGAATCAAACCTGCAAATCTTCAGTTCGCAGGCCAATGCTATATCCACTGAACCAAACTGGCTAGGGCCCCTAGATACCTTTAGCCAAACTTTACCTGCAACTTTTAGGTCTGAAATTATGCGACTAACTGATTATAACATATTGAAACTTTCGTAATGATAGTTTTTGTTATTGTTAATCCTCACCTGAGGATATTTTTCCCCCATTGATTTTTAGAGAGAGTCTGTAAAGATGATAGCCTGTGTCATGATCTTTGGTCTATAACAGAACTTAAACTCAAACTGAGTTTGAGTTCAGTTTCATTGTTCTGTCCTTTGTATAGCATTATTTCTAGACTATCTTTCCAGATTTCAATTATTTGGAAGGACCCCAAGGGCCAGTCAAACTAAGAACATAAAAGAGTACTTTCAAACTGAGAATTGAGAGAGGTCTCACATGTAAGGAACGTGATAGCAGAGGGAAGCAAGGGCACAATACATATCTGGCCAAAGCTCGGGATGTGGGGAAGGATAAAATTAAATTTAATAAATTGCAAAAATGATTGTGATATTGTAAATAATCTTTTTCCCCCCTCAAAGGATTATCTGGCCTTTGGAGAGTTAATATTTTTCTTTTTTTAAGTTGCAGACTCCAGCCTCTTTTGCACAAAGTGTCCAGGAACTAACAATTGCTCTCCAGCGGACCGGAGATCCAGCAAATTTGAACCGACTAAGACCCCATTTGGAGCTATTAGCAAACATTGACCCTAGTCCAGGTAAACCCAAGGGATGTTAATGGACTGTCCTATGTGTGCCTCAGTGCTGCTCAATGGTTCTTTTAATTATTTTTTGTTACCATTCCCAGAATGGGCTATTCCAGATTTTTTCTACAGTATTTATGTTCTGCCCCCATTCTTGTCTGTCTCTTTATATTATTTCAACTAATTTTTATTTAATACTTTTTACTATGCTGTTCATTTCACCAGCAAAGGATTCTCTCTGGAATCCTTTGTTTCTTTTTTCTCTCATTGTCAAGTTGTGCTGTATTTTACCATTCTCATCTTTTTTGACTAAAGTTTTCTCATTTTTTCTAAAACATATGTCATTAGTTGTGTTTTTTTGGTCCCATGTTTTCCTTCTCTGTATCTCATTCTATCAAATATCTCTCTTATTTTCACCACTTTTCCTGTTCTTTCTTGACCTGAAAATCACCCTAATTTTTCACTTACTACTTCATCTGAGATATTTTAGCTTGTATTCTATTGTTGTCCTTGTGTTTATTCCCACTACTGATATAAAACCCTCTTAATGTTCACTAGTAACCTCCCAGTTTCTTATTTCAAAGGCTTCTTCTTAGTCCTTAAATTACTTGATTTGTCTTCAGCATTTGATAATGTTGACTACTTCCTTGATATAGAAACTCTTATAATAGCTTATATCTGTAGTCTTTTGGTTTTCTTCTGACCTGTCTAAAAGCTAGTTCTCTCTTATTTTTACCATTCTTTCCTCTCCTGCCCATCAAGGAGTTGGCTGGTTGTATTCTTGGAATTTTGTTTTCTCTGCACTCTGTTGATGGTGGTCATTCATTCCCAGCATCAGGTATTATCTCGTTAGAGATAATAGACTCCCAAATATCTCTATCACTGTTTTCTCTTCATTACTCCAGACCCACTTTCTGAGATTCACTATCATCTCCTCATTTCGTCTCCACTCATTACCCACTCTTCCTCCTGTGTTCCCATTCTCTCTGTAAATGACTTCATTCTTGAGGTATGTGAGCTTAAAACTTGAGTCTTTTGTGTTACTTCATATCTTTTCCTTTCACTTGCTCTACATACCATTCCAGACAAGAGGATCTAACTGTTCTTCTTTCACAATATCCCTTTATCTTATGCCCATTAATATTAATATGTCTTAGTGAGGCCTCAATCCTTTTCCTGAGATTGAATGCCTTCCATTCCACTTACTACTACAAAATAAATCACATCTCTCATTTCTACGTTCATGAACTTTCAGTGATAGCCTATTGAATAAGGTTTCAAAATCCTGACTGTGGCATTCACAGCCCTCTAATTTTTATCAATCTACCTTTGTAGATTTTCTACCAAAACTGCTTAATCAAACCAGATCGGATCTATTCCTCGAACACAGAGATCCACTACACACACTGATCATTCTGAGCAATGAAAAGAGCACTTTCACAAGCTCACCACTCCATCAACCCCCAGCCTGTCTACCTGCATCTGTGCCAGTAGACTCTGTGCTCCTCACGTGAGCGTGGATAAACTGTACTTGCACCTAAGGCCACCCTCTCTCCTCTTGTACTAATATCATCTTGTCAAGGCTGTCCTTCCAGACAGACTTGTTTCTTATCACCAGTTTTTCTTCTCTCCTGGAGTATTTCTATCAGCATACAAATATACTATTATTCCTCTCATTGTAACACACTTTTGACACCATTTGCTATCCACCTACCACTCTATTTCTCTCCTTTTTATAGCACTCCCTTGAGCTCACTGTAGCCAGGCATTTATCTCTACCACTTAATTCAGTGTGCTTTTGTCAAGGTTACAAGTGACTTCCACGTAGCTGACTCCAAACATCAGCTCTTGATACTCATTGTATTTGAACTATTAGCAGCATTTAACGTTGTTTACTTCACTTTTTGCAACACTTTTTTCACTTGAATTCAGGCCACCACTCTCCTAGTTTCCTTCTTTCTTTATAGGATCCTCCTTCTCAGCCTCCGTTGCTGGTTTCTCCTCCTCTCCATAGCTTCTAACCACTCCCCCCCCCCCCCCCCCCCCGCCTCTAATTTTTAGAGTGCTTCTAGAGTTTAATCCTTGTGTCTCTTCTGTTTTCTATTTATACCTATTCCCTAGAATGTGCTTGAAATATTATTTAAAGTCTCATGTGTGTAACTCATGAATTTACTATATTTTACCAGTTCTGAAGCCTACAGTTGTTTTTTTACAGATCTTAGCATTTCTGAATTGGGATGCATTTGAACAAGCAGTGACATGTGATAACTTAATTAGCAGTCTTTTTTAAATTATGGGGTCACATAAAATACTGGTTTGTGTATGTTATAATTGATGGTATTTTAGGATCTATGAAACATAATAACTCCAGCCCACACCTTCTTCCAGAATTCTTTTGTATATTCACCTGCCTGCTCAACATCCAACATTCCAACCTCTCTGACTATCAGATAGGAATTTCAAACTTAAATCAGTTGAAAAGTGAGTTCCAAGCCTCCACCCCACCCCCATTCCAGTTAGTGGCAATTCTGGTCTTCCATTTCCTCAGTCTAAAGACCTTGGTGATATCATCTTCAACTTATCTTTCTTTCATAAGGCACATCTGCTCCATCAGCATATCCTGTAAAATCCATTCAGAATCCACCTACTTATCACTTTCACTTCTACCACCCTTATCTCTCTTCATGGACTATAGAATAGCCTCCTATTGTCTGTCTGGTTTGAGCATAGGCGCCAGAGTGATTCTGTTACCCCTCTGCTCAAAATTCTTCAGGGCCTTCGTCAGTCAATAAAAGCCAAAATCTTTTCCATGACCTACCAGACCTCCCAAGATCTGGTCTTCCTTTACCTTTTTCTTCCTCTCTTCTCTTTTCCATCCAACTTCTCTCTGGTTTCAGCTCCACATACAGGCCAGGTGTATTCTCACAGTGGCTTTGGACTGCCTCTTTCTTCTTCCTAGAATATTTTTCTCCTAGTATATCAACCTTTCTTTCATGTCTTTGGTTAAATGTAACCTTCTCAAGGACGCCTTCTCAGGATACCCTGTCTGAAACTTTACACATACCTCTACCGGTCTCACTCCCCTCCTTTACTCTACTTATTCAACTCATTATTATCAAAATACTTCGTATTTTGGTTATTCATCTCATCTATTGTCTGGCTCCTCTCCTTGAATACAACAGGGATTTTTGTTTTGGTTGCTACTGCTTCCCCAGCAATGAGAACACTCCCAGGAATTAGAAGTTAAAAAAAAAAAATACTTTTTTGTGTGACTATTCTCTTTACCTTCTCTGTATCTTCATCCTTTTGTTGTTGTTAAAATTCCCTGTGCCCTTCAAAGACTAGTTTAGATGCCATCACCTAAATCTTTCAGAATGCCTCCCAACAGAAGTCATATCTGCATCTATGTTCTCATTTTGTATTTCTTTTAAAGAATATTTCATATTAAACCCTGTGGTTAATTTTTCCTTTATAAAATCTCAATGCTGGCCCTGGACAAATAACTTACTAAATGAAGAGGATGTATAGTAGAGTTGCTTTATATATTAGCTCTTCTGTGAAACTTTAAAAATATTCTGTTTACCAATACTTTATTTATACAAAATTTCAAAATAGTCATTACAAATTAGTTGCCTGCAGGCAATCCATAGTTGAGCTTTGTTTGGTACACACAGTGTTGGCCTGAAAATATTCTAAATTTTTTAGATACCAACACATAAAAACTGGGTAACTTTACATAAAAAATCTCAAATTTCACCTTTCCCTGGGAAACTGTGTGGTGTATCTGGCAGGGCCAGCCTTGCATTTTCACATAACAACCATCAGCTAAGGTTTAATAGTAACCATGGCCTTAGATGTGAAACATACTCTACATTTCAACACAGTTCCTGTCTTTATCTGTTGTCATTTCCAAAATTAAGCATCTATTGACAGTTGCCATTTATTGTCTGGCCTACTTAATTCCCTTATATTACCTTCCTTGTCCTTATAGCTATTTTAGTTTATAGCCCCAGATTTAGAAGGACATATCTGTTTCTTTAAAATGATGTTTAGGAGAACAAGCTATTATTACCTGAAGCTTAAGTTGATTTCACTGAAGAGCTGACACATCTCCTTTATTAATTTAATATTGAGCAAAACATGGGATAACATTGTTTTAAAAAATTATTTTTATTTGTTGTGTAGATGCTCCTCCTCCTACTTGGGAACAGCTAGAAAATGGACTGGTTGCTGTGCGTACAGTGGTACATGGGCTGGTTGATTATATCCAGAACCACAGCAAGAAAGGAGCGGATCAACAGCAGGTAAGAGACACAGCCAGCGAGGTAACATGAGCATTTTAAAGCTCTGACTATAGAAATGATACAGTAAGCTAGCGTGGTTAGCAGCCAGTTTCCTGGATTAGCCTAGTAATTTTATGTGACAACATTGAATGAAATAATGTACTGGACTCACTGTTCACATTGGATATAGCAGCATTTGATTCTGTGCTAAAGTTTATTCAATTTAAATTAAATTATTCTCTTTGGTAACTATTACATCTCTGTCGGACCACAGGTATCACTTTTTAGTGCTAATACTACATCTCTCCAGTACTGTTCACACATTTGTACATGCTTTTTCTATATTAGTATTTTAACATTTTTCAGTCATAATATCTGTTATGCCATTGGGCCAAATTTTCCTCAAATATTTTAAAATGAAATTTATGACACTAAAATATAATAGATCATGTGGCTAGAGTTTTTCATTTTATTCCCCCAAATTTTATTTTGTTCTTAAGTTTTATGTTAGGTTCGCTAGATCTTTTATTTTTCAATAGTAAACTTGAGAAATTAAAACTTTGTTTTTAATTCATATTGCTCAGGTAAATATTAACAATAATGATTTACTATTCTTATCTTCTTTGGGAGATAAGAAATGTTAAGACTGTCCCAAGTAGAATAATATGGATATACTTATCCTAATCTATTTAAGAACAGATCAGAACTTTGTTTTGATTCAGAAATAAAAGAAATTAAAACCTATTTTTAACTCCCTATTCTATTAGACATGAAGAATGTCACAAAAATAGTAAGAATAACCTTGAAATTCTGCCAGTAGGTGATAAACTACATTAAATATCATTTCACTTAGTAATGTGTTTGATATTAACTCCCAAATTCGTTGTCCTGCCTTATCACTGAGTTGTAAATAATGTTTCCTGTGTACCTTTGGAGATATGTTAAGTCTTTGATATAATCCAGTGATGGCGAACCTATGACACACGTGTCAGAGGTGACACGCGAACTCATTTTTTTGGTTGATTTTTCTTTGTTAAATGGCATTCAAATATATAAAATAAACATCAAAAATATAAATCTTTGTTTTACTATGGTTGCAAATATCAAAAAATTTCTATATGTGACACAGCACCAGAGTTAAGTTAGGGTTTTTCAAAATGCTGACACGCCGAGCTCAAAAGGTTCGCCATCACTGAATAGTCTATATGTCAAGAATTGGTTACAGAATATTTTTCAGTTATAGGGCCTATTGTAGATTTTGTGGTATGTTATAAAGAAACATAATTTTAAGTATACTATCCTACACATTGTTCAAAAGAAATATTAGAACACAGTTTAAACATTTGAAAGTCCTAAACTCCAATGGTTTAGGACTTTCATTACAAAACCTAGAAAGAAGATCATAGATCCCCCTTGAGGCTTAATCAAGAATTTATGAGATGGTGCATGTTTGACAACATAATAGAAAATTTGGATGCATTCTTTTTAATTAATTTATTTTTGAGGGGACACTGAGACTTCAGACAGAATGACTTCCCAGCACTTTTGCTCTCAGTAGTCTAGCTAAGTGTGTGCATCAATCTGAATTGTTTATCTAGATTACCAAGATCCTAAAATGGCAGTGAAAATTTTCCATTTGTTTCCAATGTCTAATGTTTCAATTTTGGTCTTAGCCTCCACAGCATAGCAAATATAAAACATACATGTGTCGAGATATGAAGCAGAGAGGAGGATGCCCTCGTGGGGCCAGCTGTACATTTGCACACTCCCAGGAGGAACTGGAAAAGTAAGTGAGAAAGGCATTAAACTCAGCCTTCTAGTAGATAAGGTTGAATTATTAAGTAGAATAACTTTCTGCCATTGAGAAATACAAGGAGAGTAGGTGCATTCTCTTTAATGAACAGGAAATGTTTATAAAGTAATGCAGAATTTTAAAAAAGAAAACTGAATCAGTTTTTTCAGCTTTCATTATATTGTGCCTAAAAATAGGAAACTATTTATGGTTAGCCAAACCTAGAAGTGAGTCATTGTAACTATCAAAAAAAATGAAAGTTCTAAGAATTTTCATCAGTTTTAACTGACTTAAACTATTTGAATAGTGCATTACCAATGGAAAAATTGGCCCTTTGCTCTATTAAAGGAGTTATTTTATTTCCAGGTTCAATTTCACAGGCTTAATTTAAATTTCAAGGACCAGATAATTCCAATGATGTTAAATTTTCCAGCACATAATAGAAAAACCTTTTAATCTTTTTTATAAAACCAATAATACTAACTTTGATAAACACAGCACAATTAAACTACAAATTTATCTTGTATATTAATATTTCTTAAATCTCAAATATTAAAATTAGAATTCAATAATACATTAAAATAGATGCCTTGGCTAACTACAAAGGTAGCACAATATTAGTTACTAAGGTTAGAGAAGAAATACCTTGTGGTCATATCCAAAGATTCCAAAAGGCATTTGAATAAAACCCCGTGTCCATAATAGATCAAAATTCCTTATTAGTACAATAATAGCATATATAAAAGCCAGCATGATAGTATCATACTTAATTAGTATAATTAATTATAACTAATTAGATGCAGTCTCATTTAAATTAAGAGTAAAGCAAAATTTTCTACTAGCAAAACTGTTATTTAATGTCCTGGAAGTAGTAACAAATGTATGTAAGAGTAAAATAGACTTAAAATGATTACATGGAGCAATTCAAGAAAACTGCTGGAAGCTAAAGAAATGAGTTTAATAAGGTGGCAAATCAGAAAAATTTTTAAATGACTTGCTGTCATATAAATAAAGTGAAATTAATGATTCCTTTTGCATTAACAACAACAAAAAGACAAATACCAAGTAATAAAGTAATAAGAAATATTCAGTATCTATATTAATTGAATTAGTAGACTAGCTAGAAACATAAAGGAAGAAATGATAAATGAAGAATACTATATTTTTAGGTAAGACTGGGCATTATAAAGGTTTTGTTGTATTTTAAACAGTAATATGCAAATAGCCATGAAAATTCTGAAAAAAGGAACTAAACTAGTAACTATTAGCCAGTATTATGAGCTAAAATGAATATAAATGCTATGGTGTAAGCATAGAAATAGATAGATCAATGAACTATAATAGAAAATCTAGAAGGAGTTCCAGATACATGGGCATACGTGCCAAAGGAGGCATTTTATATCAGTAATAAAAAAGATGATGAAATAACTGCTATCCATTTGGAAAAATAATTACAGCTGGTTCTTATCTTTATACCAAAATGAATTATAAATGTATCCGAGATTTAAATATTTAAGGAGGAAACCATAGAGTATTTAGAGATTTTTGTTGTTGTTACATAATTTTATAGTAGGAAAGGATTTTTGAAGCATGACAACCCAGCATCCATAAAGAAGAAGATTTATAAATTTGAGAATATAAAAATTAAAAACTAAGATATGTCCTAAACACCACAATTGAAAGAAAAAAGATTAGTGGGGAAATGATATACAAGGGCTAATAATCCCTAATCTAGAATGAGCTCCTATAAATCTGTAAGAACGAAGAACCAGCGGAAAGATGGAATATGAAGATAAATGAGCAAAGTGGAAGAATACTCATTGCCAATAAACATGTAAAACTCTGTTCAACTTCACTAATTGCTAAAGAATGCAAATATAAACAAAACTTGGAATTTTTGAACTATCAGTTAACAAAGACTGATACTACCCAGTGTTTGATGACATACTGAAAAAAGACATTATCAGTAGGTGTGATAATAGTTTTGGAGCATTAAAACAGTTTCTAATGTGCATACACGAGACTTAGCAAGTCTGCTTCCATTTACACAAGGGTGCAAATATATGTATATAATTATTCATTACTACATTGTTTTAACAGCAAAAAAAGTTAGGGATAACTTAAAATGTACTGACTTAAAGGAATAGCCAGGATTGTGAAGTGGAGAAAAAAATTACTAAGCAGTCATATATGATCCTATTTCTGTAAACAGTAATCTTATGTACATATGAATATTAAGACAGGATATGGAGGGGAAATCTTTATGATTATATACCAAACTGTTATCTGTGGTTACCCCTGATGGGTAGATTTTTTCCCCCCAGAAATTTGTCAGATATGGGAAACATTTGAAAAAATAGCATTACTGTGTTGGGGGCTTGTGTTTGCAATTTTTTAAAATGCACTAGATAGTTGTGAATAGATTTGCTTTCATTGTTGATGAACAAGGATACTGGAGTTGCCCTAACCGGTTTGGCTCAGTGGATAGAGCGTCGGCCTGCGGACTGAAGGGTCCCAGGTTCGATTCCGGTCAAGGGCATGTACCTTGGTTGCGGGCACATACCCAGTAGGGAGTGTGCAGGAGGCAGCTGATTAATGTTTCTCTCTCATCCATGCTTCCAACTCTCTATCCCTCTCCCTTCCTCTCTGTAAAAAATCAATAAAATATATTAAAAAAAAAAAAAAAAGGATACTGGAGTTTATGACTTAATTTTTATCCTGTGGTTAGATTTAGAATCTACAAGCCTTTTATATTACAACGTCTGTTTTAAATTTAGGCATTATTCTACATGATTTCCATTAACCCCATTTTGAAATAATTTCAGTTCTACATAGGCACACTTATAATCAGCATCAGATCTGATACAAATTACAATTCTTGATTATTTAAATATTTTAATGGAATAAATAGTAAATTTTTCTCAGTGCACACTGGCCTTTTGTTTGATTCTTCATTTATAATATAGGTTCACTGTACCCCAAGGCATTTGAGGAGCACCTAAGATAAAATTTTTCAGAACACTATCCTTTAAGGCTTTTTCTACCCTCTCCTCCAAAAGTTTTAAGAAGTAGAAATTTCAATGAAAATAACATAGTTATATTAATACAAATATTAATTAGCATAATTTTCTTAAAATTATTTTTATTGATTTCAGAGAGTAAGGGAGAGGGAGAGAAAGATAGAAACATCAATGATGAGAGAGAATCATTGATTGGCTGCCTCCTGCACACCCCCCTACTGGGTATCGAGCCCGAAACCTGGGCATGTGCCCTGACTGGGAATCGAACCATGACCTCCTAGTTCATAGGTTGACACTCAACCACTGACTCACACTAGCTGGGCTTAATTAGCATGATTTGTAATGTTACAAATATTATGAGGAATTTTATATTTAATCAGTGTGTCTTGCTTGAAATTTTATATAGGCCTATAATTTTATTTCTTTGTATTGTCTTTATCTGGTTTTGGAATTAGGATAATATTGGCCTCATAAAATGAGCTTGGATATATCCACACATGCACATTCTCAAATTTATAGCTAAAGCCAATGTTTGAAGAGAATTTCTAGAAAACAATGTGCTTGGAATCTTTTAACTTTTGTATCTGTTTCTTAAATGCATTTGTGTTCTTGGTTTTGCTTTTGTAATTTTGGATTTGGTGTGTGCCTTTGCTCTTTACATAGATTTCGTAAAATGAACAAACGCCTGGGTCCCAGAAGACCCCTGAGTGCCTCTATGGGTCAGCTTAATGAGGTGGGCCTGCCTTCAGCAGCTATCCTTCCTGACGAAGGTGCGGTCGATCTGCCGAGCAGAAAACCCCCTTCTCTGCCCAATGGGATTGTATCAGCAGGGAACACAGTAACTCAGCTGATTCCACGAGGAACAGACCCCAGCTATGATTCTACTCTGAAACCAGGAAAGATGGATCATCTGAGCAACAGTGCCCCTGGATCCCCTCCTGACCTGTACGTCATTTTCCTAACTCTTATTTTAAAATTTCTTCTTTATAAATACAAAGTAGAGGAAAGGAAGAATAATCAATTTTTTAGACTAAATTTTTGGCCATTTTGTTGTTTTTTTTATTTCTATTTCTTATGTTACTTGATTTTTAAGAAAGCATAGGTGAAATAAGGTCACATTTTATACATTTTATAGAAAGTATAACTATCAGAAGAAAATAGTTTCCCAAATTGTGGCAATTTTTTTTACATTTAATAATTTATGTACATTTCGAGACCTTAAACTTGACTTGCAGAATTTTATTCCCATAGGCTAGAATCTGTCCCCAAGAGTATTCCACATCCTGTACCTCCAAGGGGGCCATCAGACTTGCCTCCCATGCCTGTCACTAAACCAATGCAGATGATACCGCGGGGTTCGCAGTTATATCCCGCCCAGCAGGCAGACGTGTATTATCAGGATCCTCGAGGAGCCGCGCCACCATTTGAACCAGCACCTTATCAGCAGGGTAATGATCTTTCCTTTATTGCGCTCACTTTTCTTAGGATTTGTGGGAACGATTCCAGGTAAGAATGATTATATTTGCAGTAGCCTCCTTAAGATAAGTGTATTTCTTAATACTTTGGGAAAAACAGATTTTATAATCAGTTAAATAGTATAAAATAAGTGAAGTAACAAAGCTATAAAAGAAAATTGCCTTAACTACTAAAAGCAGTTGTAGGTTAAATATGTTCATATACAGGGGTTGGAAAAGTAGGTTTACAGTTGTTATACAAATAAATAATACAATGATTAATAAATAATAATATAAGAATAAAGTGTTTTGTATACTCACAACTGTATACCTACTTTTGCCCACCCCTATATTTATGGAAATAACTAGTCACCCAAGTAAACAATGGAAATTTGCTAAGGCAGTATATATTATCCTGACCAAAATTTTCTTCAAACATGAAAAAAGAATTTATTATTACATTGTGTATAAATTAAATACAGTATATTTTTCTTCCTTTCAGTTATCTATTTTTCTGGGTCCTATAGTGTATATGAAAAAGGCAGCATACATGCACTAGCCGGTTTGGCTCAGTGGATAAAGAGTTGGCCTGTGGACTGAAGGGTCCCACTTTCGATTCCGGTCAAGGGCACATGCCTGGGTTGTGGGCTGGGTCCCTGGTAGGGGGCGTGCAGGAGGCAGCCATCAATGATTCTCTCTCTTCGTTGGTGTTTCTATCTCACTCTCCCTCTCCCTTCCTTTCTGAAATCAGTAAAAGTACAAAAAATTAAGAAATAGAAAACTGTGCCCGGCTGGTGTAGCCCAGTGGTTGAGCGTCAACCCATGAACCAGGAAGTCACCAGTTCAATTTCAGGTTTCAGACTCGATCCCACGAACATTTATGTTTCCCAGTAAATATAATAGTTATGTTTACACTATACTATAGTCTATTAATGTGTGCAATAGCATTATGTCTAAAAATATGCATACCTTAATTTAAAAATACTTTATTGGTAAAATGCTGCCCCTGTCATCTGGGCCTGTTGGAAAAATGGCACCGATAGACTTGCTCCTCTCAGGGTTGCCATAAACCTCCTATTTGTAAATAGTATAGTGCTATCATTTTTTTAACAGCTTATTCTGTGTGTGTGTGTGTGTGTGTGTGTGTGTTTTTAATTTAAATTTTTTAATAGTGCTGTTATTTTTAATCTTTTTTAAAATATATTCTATTGATTCCTTACAGAGAGGAAGGAAGAGGGACAGAGAGCTAGAAACATCAATGAGAGAGAAACATCAATCAGCTGCCTCCTGCACATCCCCTACTGGGGATGTGCCCACAACCAAGGCACATGCCCCCCGACCGGAATCGAACCCGGGACCCTTCAGTCCGCAGTCAGACGCTCTATCCACTGAGCCAAACCAGTCAGGGCTAGTGCTGTCATTTTTAAACGGGGATAGATTAAAGGTGTTTTCCATTGCCTTTTCCCAAGCCTGTCTCCATTGTGAATCAGAATTGACATCTCTGTTTTCGAAAGGATAGCTTTAAATTGGTACAGCATTATTAATATATATGAAAATATGATAAAAATTGGTTTGTATCTTTCTTTTGACCATCCATTGTCGGAAAAACCCAACTACTTTTTTTGCAGTGACCTTAAATACAGTGTACCAGTTAGGGCTCAGTAGTTAGCAGAAAGAGGTTCAGTGCATGAAGTTAGGTGTTTATAAAATAAATGGAAAGTTCTGGAAAAGCAGGTTTAAGCTAGGCCTGCAGGAATAAGTCCCAGAACTAGCTGCTGAAAGAACCTGTTTTAGTGAAGAAGCAATAAAAATTGGAAACTTATATCCTTAACTGCTAGCTCCAGAATCACATCACTTGAGGCAAAAGTCTGGAAATTGGGAAGCTGCTAGGTTTGCACCAGATCTCCTTCCAGGTAACACAGTGGCACATTCAGAACTCATGCAAATGAGTGATTTGTGCAACCTGAGTTTCAGGGAAATGTAGTTTTTTGCTTCCCAATGTTTGCATTGTGTTAAGGCACATCTGAAAGACAGTCAAACAATTAAGAGAGCCAATCTATTATTGTAGATTCTAAATTAGTTTTTTTTCAGGTCAATTTAATTGTCACTTGTAAGGACAATTTTTACATGTTATTTTTCATAAAGTTAACCTGAGTACATAGCAGAGGGAAAATATCTAAAGAAATGAATTGTTAATTATTTAGTGTTGAAATATTTTAATGGACAAAGACTTAGATAGAAAATTAGTTTAGCTCATTGTTGCTCTGGTTGCTTTTCTGTAATATACAGGTGTGTACTACACTGCGCCACCGTGTGTGTCCCGCTTTGTCCGACCGCCACCATCTGCTCCTGAGCCCGGACCTCCCTACTTGGATCATTACCCACCCTACCTCCAAGATCGTGTTGTAAACTCTCAATACGGCACACAGCCACAACAGTACCCACCTATGTACCCACCACACTATGATGGCCGTCGAGTATACCCTGCTCAATCTTATCCAAGAGAGGAGATTTTCCGAGAAAGTCCTATACCCATTGAGATTCCACCTGCAGCAGTACCATCCTATGTACCAGAATCCAGAGAAAGATACCAACAGGTGGAGGGTTACTATCCAGTGGCTCCTCATCCAACTCAGATCAGACCTTCGTACATCAGAGTATGCTGTGTCTTTTTCTTATTACAAAGATTTAATTTACTTATTTTAAAGGTGGTTCTCAACCTTCCTAATGCCACGACCCTTTAATACAGTTCATCATGTTGTGGTGACCCCCAACCATAAAATTATTTTCGTTGCTACTTCATAACTGTAATTTTGCTACTGTTATGAATCATAATGTAAATATCCGATATGCAGGATGTATTTTCATTGTTCGCGACCCAGAGGTTGAGAATCGCTGGTGGAACGTTTATTTTAAAAAATAAAATAAAATTAAGCATGCCCGTATTTTTCATCTTGTCATAATTTGGGTAGGTTTTTGTTTTAAATTAAACGATTAAAGGGGAAAAAATTCCCACCCCACTCTCACTAATAACCCTTCTTAGTTTCTGAACTTTAGATGGTTTTATTAGCAATTCTAGATCTATCTGGAAATTATGGCCTCTGACCAAAAAGAGAAATTTAGCTCTTTGGGAAATCCTGAGAATTGGGGAGGGGGGGGGGGGTTGTTTTGCTTTGTTTTAAATGTTGGTATTTCCAAATGTTAAATAAGCTTATTTAAAATATGTGCTAAATAAGTTAATGTGTTCTGAAGTTCTTTTCAATTTTTGCATTTTCAGGAGCCTCCTTATAGCCGGCTTCCTCCTCCTCCCCAGCCCCACCCTAGTCTAGATGAGCTACATCGCAGACGAAAGGAAATAATGGCCCAACTAGAGGAAAGGAAGGTTATCTCTCCACCTCCTTTTGCACCTTCACCAACTTTGCCACCTACCTTCCATCAAGAGGAAGTAAGCACATCATTTTTAGTCTCGGTTACCCATTTTTCCTTTATCAGTCGTTTGACATGTCCTGCCTAAATAGTCTTTGCTTATTATTCTCAATGTTATGAAAACATTTTCCCATGTTTTCTTTTAAAAGATTTACCTTTTTATTTCCCATTTAGATCTACAGTCTGTCTAGAATTGATTTTTGTATCCTAGTGTTTTAAGAGTCAAGATCCATTTTTCCCCCCAGAGGATATCTTATTGACCCAGCACCATTTAATAAAAAGACCATTCTTTTCCCAGGGCCCTGTAGTCACCTTTATCATGGTCAGGAGACTAGATAGGTTTCTGGACTCATATTCTGTTTAATTGATATATTTCTGTGTACTTAGACCAACACCACATTATTTCAGTGTAGTTTTATAATACGTCTTATTATTTGGTGATGTTTGTTTTTCAGTTTTGTTCTTCAAGGTTACCTTTGCTGTTCTTGGTCCTTGGACTTGTCAGACACCTTTTGGAATCAGCATATTGTTGTCCACAAAAATATCTGCTGCAATTTTTATTATGATTACATTGACTCTCTGGATCTGCACTGTCCAATATGTAACCACTAGTCACATGTGACTACTGAGTGCAAAAATGTGGCTAGTCCAAATTCACATGTGCTATAAGCATAAAATGTACACTGATCTGAAGATTTAGTACCCCTAACAGCAAGATATTCATTAATATATATCTATTAATTACATGTTAAAATGATAACACTTTGGATATACTAGTATTAGTTTTACAAATACATATTATTAAAATTAATTTTAACAATTTCTTTTTATTTTTTTAATGTGGCTGTTAGAAATTTTTAAATTACATGTGTGAGTCTCATATTTTCATTAGACAGTATTGCTTTAGTTCCATTTGGGGAGAAGTGACATCTTTTCACTATTGAGTCTCCAAGAGCATGGTCTTGCCTCCACTTACTTGGATCTTCTTTCATTTCTCTCAGTAATATAATTTTCAGTCTCGCACATCTTTCACTAAACTTCTAGCTAATTGATTTTTAAGCTATTTTAAATGGAATCCTTTTGAAATTTTATTTTCTCTTTATTATTAATGTAGAGAAAAATATTTTTGTGTATTGGCCCTCATATTCAGCAGCCTTGCTAAATTTCCTTATTAATTTTCATATTTGTTGGTGGATTTTTATGGATTTTCTTGCACACAGTCATATCCTCAGTGAATAATGACCATTTTTCTTTTCAATCCTTATGTCTCGTTTTTTTTCTTATCTTGTGATAGCTAGTCCTCCAGAATAGTTTTGAATAAAAGAAATGATAGCATGTATTCTTGACTTATTTGCAATCATTCAGTGAATGAAGCTTTTAATAATTCATCATTATATTTACTTTTTTGTAGATTTTACCAAATTAATGAAATTCCCCTCTCCTTAGTATATACTATTTGTATAAATGAGATATGCCAAATATTTATTTAAATAACTGCCCTAGCTGGTTTGGCTCAGTGAATAGAGTGCCAGCGTGTGGACTGAAGGGTCCTGGGTTCGATTCTGGTCAAGGGCGCATGCCTGGTTGTGGTCTCAATCCCCAGTACAGGAGGCAGCTGATCAATGATTCTCTCTCATCATTGATGTTCTTTCTCTCCCTTCCTATCTGAAATCAATAAAAATATATTAAATAAATAATGAGGAAAGTAGCAGGATGGTAAAGATGATTCAAAGAATAGGAGAGACAGGCTAGTATAGTAATGAATGTTAGAGAAAAAAAGAGCCTAACCGGTTTGGCTCAGTGGATAGAGCGTCAGCCTGCGGACTGAAGGGTCCCAGGTTTGATTCCGGTCAAGGGCATGTACCTTGGTTGTGGGCACGTCCCCGGTGGGGAGTGTGCAGGAGGCAGCTGATCGATGTTTCTCTCTTATTGATGTTTCTGACTCTCTATCCCTCTTCCTTCCTCTCTGTAAAAAAATCAATAAAATATATATTAAAAAAAAAAAAGAACGCTGAGATAAGGTTGCTAGAATAAACTGATTAAAAGTGCTACAAGGCAGTAAGCCATACTTTGGGGGGTTATCTTCTTTGTATTTTTACAGGACATTGTTAATAGTCACCTTGAATGAATATTATTATCTTTTTAATGTCTACAGGGTCTGTAGTGGTGTTCATTTTTCCACTTCTGACATCGCTTAATAATTTTTTTCAGTCATGCTAGGGACTTATCAATTTCATCTTTTCAAAAAACCAGCCTTTGCTTTGTTGATATGTATTCTGGTTTGTTGATTATACATACTGCCTGAGCTTATAGTATGTATATATGGTGGGTTTTTTTTATGTCAAACAGATTTTCTCAGCAGTGTTGCAGTTGATGCTATGTAAGAAAAATGTCTCACATTCTTTGTGTGTAGAATTATTATTCTAAACAACATTGCTATCTGACAGATAATGAATAACTGAAAAGTGAAGTACATAAGATCATGTGTAATAAATAAACAGTAACCTTTTGGGTCTGTGAAAGTCATAACATCTATTAATGTAATTTTATTTGTAAAGTATAAACATTACATGATGGAAAACTGTGTATTAGAGACATCCTAGAACCTTGTTATGCCCTACTGTTGTTGTTTTTTTAAGAATTATGGAAAGCAATATGACACTGTGAAAAGTGAGCTAATTTTGGAATCAAACATCTTTGAGGTTTAGCTGTGTCACCCAGTGTGTGATCTTTAGTAAGTTCCCTAGCCTCCCTGGACCCGGAGGCTCAGGTTTCTCTATTTGTAAATCAAGCATAATGAAGCCTACTCATAGTGATGCGGTGAAGATTAAATGAGACATAAGTCATGTGGCACATAGCAGGCATTCAGTGAATAATAACTAGTTACTGACATGCAAAGCTATATACAGTTGACCCTTGTACAACATGGGGGTTAGGAGTGCCAACCCTGTGAAGTGAAAACTTTTTGACTCCCTCAAAACTTTGCTACTGTGTAGTTGTCCCTCAATGGAGGATTGGTTCTAGCACATGCCCCCATATCAATAGCCACAGATGCTCAAGGCCCTTGTATAAACTGGCATAGAAATATGCATACATTTGACCCTCTGCATCTCTGGATACAAAACCTGGGGATACAGGGCCATCCATATGTTTATTAAAAAATAACCGTGTGCAGTGGTTCTTAACCTTCTGGCCCTTTAAATACAGTTCCTCATGTTGTGACCCAACCATAAAGTTATTTTCGTTGCTACTTCATAACTGTAATGTTGCTACTGTTATGAATTGTAATGTAAATATCTGATATGCAGGATGGTTTTAGGTGACCCCTGTGAAAGGGTCGTTCGACCGCCAAAGGGGTCTCGACCCACAGGTTGAGAACCGCTGGTGTATAGTGAACCTATGCAGTTTGTTTGTTTGTTTGTTTATTCTTTTTTTAAAAATCTTTATTGTTCAGATTATTACAGTTGTCCCCCTTTCTTCCCCCCATAGTTTCCCTCTACCCAGTTCCCACCCCACCCTCTGCCCTTACCCCCCCCACTGTCCTCATCCATAGGTGTACGCTTTTTGTTGCCGGGTCAAAGGTCATACACATGGAAAATGTAGCTATTTCCATCCTCAACGTGTCCCTGTGTTCAGAAAGGTCTCTCACGACTTGTTCACGCTCTACTCAGAAAGGGTACGGAGACACATAACAGCTTTTTAAAATAATGTGTCCTCTTATGTTTAAAATGAGGATTTCGTTACCAAAAGTGAGGATAAAGCAACACTACAGCTGCTCTCACCCCTCTCGCCCTTCAGGTGATAGTTGTGGTTGGGGCTTCGCGCTGGTTCATGGGCCGTCGATGAAGCTGTCTGGGTGGCTCGTGTGGTTCCACCAGCTTCCCAGGGGCCGTCGCAGCCTCACAGGGACCGTCGCATCCTTGCAGGGGGCGCCGCATCCCACGTTGGGGGTGAAGGTGCGAGTCAGAAGCTCCTCTCGCTGTCTCTCCTGCTGGAAGTTTCTGAGAGCCGTCTGCAGGTGCTGGACATCATACTTTAACTGGTCAACACGAAGTTTGGCATTCTGTCTTTTGTTGGGAGGCTCCTTGCAGGACAAAATCTCCAGGCATTCTAGCTGGCTGAATATCTGGTATGCTTGCTTGGGTTTCGTTTTCTACTAAGTGCACAGACTGCTTGTCTGCCGTCTCCTGGTGTCCCATGTGAGACTGGATCTGGTGGACCTGCTTGTGCGTTTGCTGATACAGCGGTTCCATGTCGCCGGCCCAGCCAGGTCCGGCTCCGGCTTCCTCCGAACCTGAGTCTGCTTCTTGAGTGTGTCCCTTATGGGTGTGAGGAGTTGAAATCTGCAGTTTGTTGGGTTAAGCTGCAAAAGCGCAGGTGGTTCCTTTTGTGCCACTGGGCACAGCTTGGGCAGGGATGTAAATTGAGTAGGGCAGGGTCTCAGGGAATCAGCAGGGCGGAGCAAGCAGCAATGGCGTCTCCGCGACTCCTCGCCTCTCCACGACTCTCCACGACTCTGCGTCCCCGGCGAGCATCTCCTCGAGAGAGCCACCCTCGCTTTCTGACCCGCTGCAAGGCCATCCCGCCTCTCCCCGTAGGAGTCTGGGACCTCAGAATCCCGCCCCAAATAAGCTCAGTGGATTCGAGAGTTTGTAACCCCTTCCGATTGAAAAAACCGTGCATCCAGTTGCAGCCCGCCTGGCGAGTAACTCCATACCTCTGTTCTTGGCGCCTCTGCATATCCTATTCAGTCTCAATGCGCTTCTTTCTTTCCTTCCAGTTGTAGAACTTCCACTGAGCCAGCTTCCCCATGGTTCTGAATGATAGCTGTTTGTCTTATAGTTGGTAGTTTCAATGTTGTTGTGGGAGGCAGCACGCACAGGTCTATACCTTACGCCGCCATCTTGGTTCTGAACCTATGCTGTTTAAAACCGTGTTGTTCATGGGTCAATTGTATTTAAATTTCAGTTCTGATCATAAATAACGTACATAGAGTTGTGTTACCTTTACACATTGTAAAAATACATAACAAGAATTTCTCCAAAATTCCCATTTTTTATATCATTGTCAGTTTATTAGATATTTCAACTTTTCTATGAGTGAACTAATAAGTATCATTTAGTAATATATCTTAAGGTTTTGTGTGTGTTTTGTATTTTTTTGTTTTTTGTTTTTTTGTTTTCATTTGATCAATTTCACTGCATGTCTTTCTGTCAGTATATAACCTTTTCTCATTCTTTTTAACAGAAGCATAATACATTATGGTCAGGGGAAAAAGCCATCGTTAGTAGGGCATGTCTCTAAAAAGCTAGTTGTTCTACACAAAGTTTGTAAGTGGAAGAGAAATGATAACAGAGACAGAATTTTAAAATAGAGGTAGGACAGTGGTTCAGTGGTTGAGCGTTGACTATGAACCAGGAGATCATGGTTCGATTTCCGGTCAGGGCACATCCCCCAGTTGTGGACTCGATCGCCAGTGTGTGGGGCATGCAAGAGGCAGCCAATGAATGATTCTCTCTCTTCATTGATGTTTCTATATCTCCCTCTCCCTTCCTCTCCCTTCCTCTCTGAAATTAATAAAAATATATTTTTAAAAGTAGAGGTAGGACAAACAAAAAATGTGTTAACCATAGAAATAGGAGTTGTGGTTGAAACTGAGTGATACTTGGAAACAGCAGACCCTGTAGCCACACAGAAGACCAATACTGATGATTCAGAAAACAAGATTGTTTTAGATGGAGGTAGGCATAGAGCCAGTTATGTGTACCAGTGGCCCCTAGGGATCAGTATATATATCTGAAGTGAAAGCAGTATTGAAGTTGTAGTTCTAGCACTGCCCTAGACTGATGGAGCCTTGGTTAGATCATGTGGACTTGAACATATGAGAGAGATAGTGTGCATCAAAGAACTTGGAATACTGCAAAACATTACACAAGTACGAATGTTGTGAATTTAGTAAAAATACATTAGACCTAGAATAGCTATTCTGTCATTATATAATTTCAGATTTCATCTTGAGAAAACAAAATTATTCATCTTACCTTTTCACTCCATTGAGTCAACCTCAGGACAAGAAATTTTTCAAGATATGAATTATTACTGTTAAAGAGATTTCAGTAAAAAAGTTATTACCATATAGAACATAACTATATAGAACATTCAAAATAATTTTAATACTCTTTTTTACCTGGAATGTTATTGAAAGAAACATTGAGGGGGCGGTTTAGCAAAACTTGAGGGCTTGGTACATATTTGCTTACATATTGACATGATCTAATGAGGAAGAGGAAGATCAAACCTCAAAACTCCAGCTTGATTCCTTGAAAGACACTGAGATACTTCCTTTCTGACTTGTGCTAACAAAATGTAAAGGCTAAACATCATTCTTCACTTGTTGTATATGTTTTATATTCTATAAAAATCTGTTGTGACAAATCAAATAACCACCATTACCTTGTTTCAGCATGATGTTCTAAGAAATTCCTGCTTTTTCTGTGTTGTTATTCATAGACCCATTTCCTATTTTTTCTTTTCTTTTTCCCCTTTTCTTTAGTTATTGGATGAAGAATTGAAGGTAGCTGGGAAATATAAAGGAAATGATTATAGCCAATACTCTCCCTGGTCATGTGACACCATCGGCTCCTACATTGGAACCAAAGATGCAAAACCCAAAGATGCTGTGGCAGCAGGGAGTGTGGAAATGATGGTATGTGTAATAACTAAGCCATAATTAATATAAGCCAAGATAACCAAGTAAATTATCCCCTGTTATAGTACAGATACATAATTGAGCTTTGCTTAAGAGTTTCAGGCCATATTATATACTATGCAATTGAATTATATTTAAACTATAATTTTTTGTTTGTTTTTTTAGGAGTAAATAAAAATATTTTAATACTTACCTAGACAAAGAAGAACATTTGTTATATTTCTGTACATCTAGCAGTTAACCCAACAACAGTTTAGAAACAAAATTAAATTATTTTGCATAATTAATCAAGATCCTGGATTTCTTGTCCAAGAAATTATAACTCTTCTACAACTTTGAAGTTTAAACAACAAAGGGGAATCTAGTGAACAATAGTAGTATTTGAGTCAGATTTGGAGCTACTTAACCTCAAGTGAGCTGTGGTATACTGAAATGTTACACTTATGCTATTTTTTTCTTAACAAAAAAATAATGTAATACCAGTGTACCCAAGCTTAATATTATCAGTATTTTATCCTAATTACTTCTTTATTAAAAAAATAAATAAAACTTCACAAAAGTAGTTAAATCGTCCTGCATATACTTGCCTAATCTCTTGTTTCCCCTCCCTCCTTCCCTGGAGGTAACCTCTATCCTGAATTATCATTGCATAGATAATTTTATACTTCTTAAACCATTTTGTTTTGCATGTTTATAGACCTTATATATTATATACTTCAATTTGCATTTTCACTCAGCAGTGTTTTTGAGATGTATCCAAATTTATACCTGTAGTTCAAGTTCATTCATTTTAACTGCTTTTATCCTATACCATTGGATAACTGAAATCCAACAATAAATATATATATATGGATTATTTCTTTTTCTGTTGGATGTTTAGGCTATTTTTTTTTTTATTTAGGCTATTTTTTTTTATCTTTTACTATTATGTGCACTACTACAGTGAACATTTCTGTGTATGTCTCCTTGTGCACATGCATGGAAATTATGCTTAGAGAATGGTATTGCTGGGTTAAAGGTATGCCTTGACTATTCTTTAACATTTGCCCTTATTAACTGTAACAAAGGTTTCCTAGGTTATTATATTGGCTTTCGTAGACAAATATTTGTCCAGCTGGTTAAAAGAAGACCAATTGTATTAATAGAAAAGGGAGACTTAGATGCTAATACTGCTATAAATGAGTAAAGTGATACCTATAGTATAAATATAATTAGATGCCAGAGGGAGGCAGGAAGGGAGGGAAGGAGATAGACAGACAGAAAGGGATGTAGAGGAAGAAGAAGCAAAAAATGAACCTTTTGTTTTTCTATGGTGTGATTGGGGACACATTTTTAGGCCATAGAAAACTGTCTCTCTAAGAACAGGAATGAGATGAGGAGGAAGAGATCACAGAAACCCTTGCTTTGTATCTGGCTTTCAGAAAGGGTTATTATAGTAAAGTAACAAATATTAGCAAAAAAAACTCATTTTCTTAGATCAGTAAATAAAAAGGTTTGCCAACCTAACCTAGATGTAATTGAAAATCTCTTAAGTGGTGAAAGAAGTCTAGCTGTTTCTCAGACATGAATGTCCACATAAATTACTTAGAGTTCTGTTAAAGTGCAGGTTCAAGTTGAGAAAGACTGGGGTGGGACCTGAGAGTCTACATTTCTAATATTTCAATACTTATTTCTTTCTGACTGGAATCCCTTTGAAGATCCTGTGTTGGCACTTACATTTTTAAACAGTGTTTTTCTAACTACTGAGTTTTGAAATTAGCTGATTGGGTCATGATGGGTCTCTAAAGAAATGAATTAGAATAACAATATAAATACCAGAGTACATTTCATATAGTAAGGGTAAATATTTGTCATGAAATTACATTTGAATGTATATATGGGCTGACTCATGATATCTATATATATATAAAAGCTTAAGCATCTGTTCTACTGTGCGACCGGTAGGTATGATGCGCAATGACCCCAGGGGGCAGATGCTCCGACCAGTAGCTATGACGCACACTAACCACTAGGGCAGTGATGGCGAACTTACGACGACACGCGAACTCATTTTTTTGGTTGATTTTTCTTTGTTAAATGGCATTCAAATATATAAAATAAATATCAAAAATATAAATCTTTGTTTTACTATGGTTGCAAATATCAAAAAATTTCTATATGTGACACGGCACCAGAGTTAAGTTAGGGTTTTTCAAAATGCTGAGCTCAAAAGTTTCACCATCACTGCACTAGGGGGCAGACGCTCAACGCAGAAGCTGCCGAGCTGCAGTGACTTGGCAGCTGCTGTTCTCAGGTGATGGACCCGGAACCAGAGAAGAGGGAGCCTGATTCCAGGGTGCGTCATCCGAGAACTGCCCTCTCACAATCCGGGACCCCTCGGGGGATGTCAAAGAGCTGGTTTGGGCCCAATCCCCACAGGCTGAGGGACCCTACCAGTGCACGAATCCGTGCACCGGGTCTCTAGTAAAAATATAATATTGTGGAATGGTCAAAGGTTTAAAAAGTGATGTTTTATATGACAACCAACCAAAGGCAACTAATGATTTTAATCTTAGCAGTAAGGATATTGTACTCTTTTTCAACCTAATTACAGTTAGAGGAAATTATATTAGAGACCTAAGTGTGGGGTGGATTTCTCATTTTACTTATCAGAATGTGGAGAGTAAAGGAATGAGAGACCAGCGGTTGGATCATCAGAGAAGAGCAACAGAAACCAGTGATGATGACCTCATCCCATTTGGAGACCGACCAACAGTATCTCGGTTTGGTGCCATCTCTCGAACTTCCAAAACAATATATCAGGGTGCTGGCCCAATGCAGGCTATGGCACCTCAGGGAGCTCCCACAAAATCTATTAATATTTCAGGTAAGAACTTCCGGGGTAATCTCATCTAGAGGGTTCACAGACATGACCCCCCAGTACCCTCCCTACTACTCTCTTACTGTCAGTGCTTCCCATAATCTTCTAAGACAGTCTGTCTTCAAACTTTTCCTTGGAATTATCCCTGTAGAAAGGTAATTATAACCCAGGCAATTCTAGGGGTATAAACTAAAATTGAATGTCTTATATGAAGATTGCCTAGTTTTTTAATAGCTTCATTACTCTTTATTAAAATAATGCATTCTCATTTTTTTTTTAATTGAAGCAAAAGAAAAAAATTACCAAGACTGATGTTTCATTTGGGGAAATACAGACATCAGTGCCCTGTTACTGTACTGGGAGACATCTTTCCAGATAGCTGTGTACATACCATGCCTGTGCCTTTTAGACCACGAACAGTGGTCGGCAAACTCATTAGTCAACAGAGCCAAATATCAACAGTACAACGATTGAAATTTCTTTTGAGAGCCAAATTTTTTAAACTTAAACTATATAGGTAGGTACATTGTTATTAACTTAATTAGGGTACTCCTAAGGCTTAGGAAGAGCCACACTGAAGGGGCCAAAGAGCTGCATGTGGCTCGCGAGCTGCAGTTTGCCGACCACGGCCCTAGGAGAATCAAATCTGTGGATTGTGTTGCTCTACAGTGAGTTACTCTTCTCTTACAGATTACAGTCCATATGGAACCCATGGTGGCTGGGGAGGTTCTCCCTACTCACCTCATCAAAACATACCTTCTCAGGGACACTTCAGTGAAAGGTATGAGTCATTCTTTTTACTTTTACAAACCTTTAAAATTATTCAACTTCTCTTATTTTGTTTTTCTAGTCAATATTTTTTAAAAGCAAACATTGTAATTTGTTCCATGCTTTCTTTCCCACCAAAGGGAGAGAATATCCATGTCAGAAGTGGCCAGTCATGGCAAACCCCTTCCATCTGCTGACAGGGAACAGCTACGACTAGAATTGCAGCAGCTAAACCATCAAATTAGCCAACAGACCCAGCTACGTGGACTAGAGGTACCAGCTTATAGATATTTTTTTACTCCAGTTTTTGAAGAGTGCTCAAAGATTTTAGGAGGATCTTTTGAAGTACTACTTTAACAATTACTAATATATAGGTGTCCTTTCTTCAAAGAATTGAAGCACTTAGAGTTTAGTTCTGGGACGGTGCAAAAATTATTATTTTATTACTTGAGGATAGAAGACAGGTTATCTAAATTTTCACAATAGATATTTATCAACATGTGCTTTAACTTAAAATTGGTTTTTAATTTCTTATATTTCTTTAACTTTTTAAAATTTGTCTTATATTCTTTAAGTCCCAGCATTTATTTATACATACTTTAAAAATAGGAGCTTAGATCTTTGACTTTTAAAAATAGCCTCTGTATAATAATAGCACCTTCATCAATACAGTTCTTTTAGTTTATAAGTTATTATCACATGTTATTTGATTCATACAATGTCCCTGACAGGTATGTTAGGCAGATGTTATTATCACCCTTTTTTAGTTGAAGTTTTTTAGTTTTACAGAGATTGAAACATGAGCCCAGGTCTTCAAACTCCAAATTCAGTGTTGCTGCTGATTTATGGTTTTATCTTAGTTGAAACTTCTAGACCCATTTTCTGTCCCAAAAGAATATCACCATCATCTGGAAGCTTATCATATATTTAACTCAACTGTGGTTAAAGGTCCTTCCTTGCCATTAATGAGATTTCATTGAAATTAAAGGATTTACTTCAGAAAAATGTAAATAAAAAGAGGGAAGAATGTACATTTAATGTTGACTTCTTTAAGAGCTACTTATACCTAAGATCAAATTACTATTCACTAAGTTTAAATCCTCTATGTTTTTATTTTCACATAGTACTCAAAGAAAGAGACAGTATCTTACAGTTGCACCATTTTTATTGCAAATATCTGAGTGATAAGCTGCTTTTGGCTGTGGTCTGAAATCGGGCCTGGCCTTTCTGTGCATGGTGTGAAATGTGTTGAATTGTGTATGTGCTTGGCTTCATGCACTAGGCTGTTAGTAACAGGCTGGTGTTGCAGAGGGAGGTGAACACCCTGGCAGCTCAGTCACAGCCACCACCACCACCTCCAAAATGGCCTGGAATGATCTCAAGTGAGCAGTTGAGCTTGGAACTGCACCAGGTGGAAAGGGAAATCGGGAAGAGAACCCGGGAACTGAGTTTGGTGAGTGTTGCGGTGGGAAAAGAGAGGGAAGGTAAAAGGAAAATGTCCGTCATGGAACTCATAGCTCTAGAGTTGTAGAATCACCCAGAACTGTAGAATCATCACCCCAAGGCACTCCAAGGAGTAATAAATGCTTAGAATAAGTCTCATGAAGATGGGCTTTCATCCTATTTTATCATTCCTCTCCTCATTCCCTTTTGATTTGACTGTGTTCTTTGTGTTGGGATTCTGCATTACAAAAAAACGTTTAGGGAAAACAAGGCAGGTACTTGGAAGTTACTACATTTCTGTTAAACATTACTGATTAAGGAAGCAGTGGGAGTGTGTTGTTTATGATTTTGCTGATATTGTCATGTTATATAAAGATGTACTACATGTTACCAAATAGCATTCTAGTTTTCATAGCCCTTGTTATTGATGATCTGGCTTTTCTTATGGGATACAGTCTACACACCCTTTCCTGTGGCATTATATCCATGGATGTGCTTAGGTTTTGCTTCATAGTGCACTAACGTCCATTTCAGTAAATTTTGAATCTTAGGGGATTGAACCAGTCCCCCAGGTTGCATGTAACTGACTTTGTTGTTGTATAGCTTTCACATTTTTTCTAAGCAAATAAATGGGGTAGTTTTTCTGTTTTCATTAAGTAGATTATAGATAGATTTTATATTTGGCTTGCTTTTTCTAAGTCCTCATTTATGTGAGATATTTCCATGTTAACTTGAGGCATTCTCCCCCTTATTGTTCAGCTTGGGTAGTGAACAAGTGGATTGTACTCTATTGTGTATGTCTCTCTTTTAGTCTGCCTGTTTCTTTAGTCATTTTACAAAACTATATGATTTCTGGATCATCAGTTTGTATTATCTCTGTTTGATCTCTCTTCCATTAGCACCATTAAATAAAGCTAATTGAATTTATTTCCTTCTCTTAAGGAGAACCAGTGTTCTCTGGATATGAAAAGCAAATTGAATACAAGTAAGCAAGCAGAAAATGGACAACCAGAACCACAAACTAAGGTTACAACTGAGGATCTTACATTGACATTCAGGTAAAGAAAGAGTCATTTGCATAGTCATATATTACACAGTCATGACAGAAATACCCTTAGAAATATGATTTGATTTTTAAAGTGTCATTGTTCTGTATACATTGAGAAAGAATATTTTCACATAAATTTAGGAGTTTAAAATTTTATTTTAGAACAGATCCAAAATTGAATTATCTGTTAAGACTGGTTACATTTCCTTCTTTCCCTTGCTTTTTAATTTATTTGAAAAACCAATGTTTACATTTTGATGTATACCTTTCTAGTCTTTTTTAAAAAGTGTGGGCATTTAGCCTCTTTCAAAACCCACCCACCATTCCATCTCCCTGGTTTTTAATTTGTTCTATCCATGTCATCTAATAATTCTTCTACAGGTTTGGAAGGATACCTGTCAGATATTGTGAACCACCCTGCAGTAAACGATATTAAAGTTAATTCTTTTTTTTTTTTAATTAATAAATCTTTATTGTTCAGATTATTATAGATGTTCCTCTTTTTTTCCCCCATAGCTCCCCTCCACCTGGTTCCCACCACACCCCATGCCCTTACCCCCTGCCATTATCCTCATCCATAGGTGTAAGATTTTTGTCCAGTCTCTTCCTGCACCCCCCACTCCTCTTTCCCCCCAAGAATTGTCAGTCCACTCCCTTTCTATGCCCCTGCTTCTATTATATTCACCAGTTTATTCTGACTTGATTTTTAGGTTCACTTGTTGATAGATATTTATTTGTTGTCACTTTGTTGTTCATAATTTTTATCTTTACCTTTTTCTTCTTCTTCCTCTTCTTAAAGAATATCCTTCAGCATTTTATATAATCCTGGTTTGGTGGTGATGAACTCCTTTAGCTTTTTCTTGTCTGTGAAGCTCTTTATCTGACCTTCAATCCTACATGATAGCTTTGCTGGGTAGACTCTACCCGTTAGAGTAATCTTGGTTGTAGGTTCTTGGTATTCATCACTTTGAATATTTCTTGCCACTCCCTTCTGGCCTGCATGGTTTCTGTTGAGAAATCAGCTGACAGTCGTATGGGTACTCCCTTGTAGGTAACTAACTGTTTTTCTCTTGCTGCTTTTAAGATTCTCTCTTTGTCTTTAGCCCTTGGCATTTTAATTATGATATGTCTTGGTGTGGTCCTCTTTGGATTCCTCTTATTTGGGGTTCTCTTCACTTCCTGGACTTGTAAATCTATTTCTTTCATCAGGTAGGGGAAATTTTCTGTCATGATTTCTTCTAATAGGCTTTCAGTATCTTGCTCTCTCTCTTCTTCTGGCACCCCGATAATTCAGATGTTGGTATGTTTGAAGTTGTCCCAGAGGCTCCTTACATTATCTTCATATTTTTGGATTCTTTTTTTGTTTTGCTTTTCCGTATGGGTGCTTTTTGCTTCTTCGTATTTCAAGTCTTTGACTTGATTCTAGTCTGCTGTTGGATCTCTGTATATTATTTTTAATTTCAGTTAGTGTATGTTTAATTTCTGACTAGTCCTTTTCCATTTTTTTGGCATTCTCATTAAGATCCTTGAAGGTCTCACTAATTTCCTCGGAGGTTCGTAGAAGAGTCTTGAGTAGCCTTATAACTGTGGTTTTGAACTCTATGTCCTCCATTAGATTGCTTTCCTCCATTTCTTTCATTTGTGACATGTTTCTTTGTCTCCGCATTTTTGGCTGACTGCGAGGACCCACTGTGTCTATAAGAAGAACTGCTGTGCTGGAGACACCCTTATGGGGTAGGACTTGCTTCAGTGGGGCTTTGGTGCTCACTGAGTCTGCTTCTTGAGTGTGTCCCTTATGGATGTGAGGAGTTGAAATCTGTTATCTGACCAGGGGTACCCTGGCTCCTGGATCTCCAAGTCGACCACTGTGTGAGTCCACCCAGCAGGAGCTACAGCGATATCAGCAGATTTCTCCTCTGTTTGGGGTTTGGAAGTTTTGGAGCTCTGTGACCCAGCTGCAGTTTCTTAGGTTAGGCTGCAAAAGGGCAGGCGGTTCCCTTGCCCTGCTGCGCACAGGTTGGGTGGGGATGTAAATTGAGTGGGGCGGGGTCTCAGAGAATCACCAGGGTGGAGCAAACAGCAATGGCTGTCATCAGCCGTCTCCGCAACTCCGCGTCTCTGCGTCTCGAGTCCCGCACCCCCACAGCAACAATGATTCCTGCGAGCAGCTCTGCAAGAAAGCCACCCTCGCTTTCTGACCCGCTGCAAGACAGTCCAGTTTCTCCCAGTAGGAGTCTGGGTCCCCAGAGTCTCGCCGTAAATGAGTTCAGTGCATTTGAGAGCCTGTATCCCCTTCCGATTGAAAAAAATCACGCACCCGGGTGCAGCCTCCTGGCGCGCGTCTTTGTACCTCTGTTCTTGGTGCCTCTGCACCTCCTACCTGGTCTCAGTGTGCTTTTTTCTTTCCTTCTAGTTGTAGAACTTCCACTCGGCCAGCTTTCCCGTGGTTCTGGATGATAGCTGCTTTGTCTTATAGTTGTAGTTTTAATGTTGTTGTGGAGGGCAGCACATACAGGTTTATACCTTATGCCGCCATCTTGGTTCTTCCTGAAGTTAATTCTTTGTGCATCTTTAAGTATTTCCTTAGAACATTTTGAGAGTGTTGATACATAGTCCTAAGTTGCCCTCCTGACAATGTATAACAGCTAGAAGCCCAGTGCACAAGTTTGTGCACCAGTGGGATCCCTCAGCCTGGATGGTGATCTGGGCTGAACAGGGCCGGCTGGCCAGGGGGAGGGACTGCGGGAGGTTGGCTGTGGGAGCGCACTGACCACCAGGGGGCAGCTCCTGCATTGAGCGTCTGCCTCCTGGTAGTCAGTGCATAGCAACTGGTCGAGGGGTTGACCGGTCATAATGGTCGCTTAGGCTTTTACATATATAGATAACTGCTAATGCCTTGTCGCTTTCACGCTTAGGGTTTGGCTATTTAAACCCATGCATTATTTTTCTTAAAGGCCATATTGTAAATATTTAAAATTATGTGTTTTATAGTCTCTGTCAAAACTGTCAATTCTGCCATTATAGTGTGAAAGCAGCCATAGACACTATGTAAACAAACAGGCAGGCTGTGTTCCAATGAAACTTTATTTACAAAAACTGGCAGCAGCTAGCCTTAGTTTAAGAACTTCTGTGCTAAAGCATGGATATAGAGCTGTAAATTAAAGTTTGAAAGCCATTCCTAGTCTTCATACTACTGAAAGAATGGTCCTGTTGATTTTATTCTACTAAATAATCATTTTATCTCCTATTTAAAAATTCCAACTCTTTCTCTTTTTTTTTAATGTTAACAGTGATGTGCCGAATGGGTCAGCCTTGACACAAGAGAATATCAGCCTCCTATCAAACAAGACCAGCTCTCTGAACCTATCAGAGGACCCTGAGGGAGGAGGAGACAACAATGACTCCCAGAGATCAGGAGTTACACCCAGTTCTGCTCCCTAAAATATGAGGAGTTCTGCTCCGAATCAGTTTGTAGGACGTAGGGTAGCAGAACGATAACTTCTAAACAACTTCTCTGAGAGTGGTCAGAGAAGTCCAGGGAAAGCACCGGAGGCAATGTGCACAAACACCACTACTAAAAACAAACCCTGCACATAGATCACATTAATGCATTTTTTAATTTAAAGAAAAAGAAAATTAGCAGTATCTGCAAGCAATTCAGATTAAATTTGTTTTTGTTCTGTGAATGAACTTTATTTTAATAACTTTGGACGCCTTGGATCCAGGGCTTTAAAAAAAAGAAGATATTATATATACACTCTGTTTGATTAATTGTATGATCTTAATGAAGTAGGTTTTTCTTGTATATTGGTATTATTACATACCCAGTGTATAATTCCTGCCTTGCAATCCTTTCCCACTCTCACAACCCCATAAATTAAAACAGACAAAAAGCACCAGCCTTTCTGAGAATCCTCTGGTGCTTGATAAACAAAAAGACAGTAACAGACCAGTTAGAAAATGTGCAGCAAACCAAGGTTTCTGAGAGCTGTCATTTGGAAGCCATGATTATCCTTTCCTCTCTGGGTCACTGCCTTCATGTGTTAAGTATGTTTCCTATGTTATTCAAACGTATTTTTGTTAAGGGGGGGTTTTATTTCTTGTTTTGTTTTTAACTTTTCAGAGATAATTGCCAGACAAGTTTTGAAGTCCTCGTGTCCATGTCATGGAACCCTTTCATTCTCTTAACGTAATCTGAAAGCAGAGCCAGTGTTCAGATTGTTGGTTAGATTTATATGGAGATTATTTTAAGAACGAACTCTAATTTATCAGCACTGGAAATACTTGGTTAGTGTATGACCTACTTTGAGCTGACGGTTGGAAATTTGGACCTGTGCTTTTCTAAATTGAACTTCGGATGAAATCAGAGAATGCTAAAAAACCAGCACAGCACCATCAACCATGTTTTAAAACTGCAACACTTGATTTCAAGTTAAAATGGACAGAGCCACATTATTTCACTGAATTCTTTTATTTTACCCTGAAAACCCAAAAATATAAAATAAAATCCCTAAATACTGGTGCCCCTGGCTTTCAGAGGTTTGCCTGGATCCTGGGAATAGTTTCTGAATTGATCAGTTGTTGCTGTTCAGAATCATTAGCACAAGTAGGTAGAAGTACCTACAGGTTAATTTCCAGAAACTTGGTTTTACAATACTGAAAAGATTCTTCATGAAAATGTTAAAAAGAATAAAGAAGAATTTGGTTAGTTCTGCTGCACATGTTCTGATGGCCCATGTCTGTACTGAACTATAAACCATGCTAGGTGGGGATTATTGGATATAGTCACTCTCCCCATCCCTCTGTTTGCCTGATTTTTTATAATTTCCCTTTCTGGATTATACTACTAAAACAGAAAGCACTGGTTATGTAATGTTACTGCATTGCTTTGGTTGGGTAAAAGCAAGAGTTTGTATTTTTCTTGTTTCTTATTTTCTTAACCCTTAACTCCTGCTGAGGTCATAACCTCAGTCTAAGCTCTGTGTCCATCATAATGTTAACTGAAAACAAATTGGGGGGAGGGAGGTAATTCAGTCCTGCCATTGCCTACCAGTAGGAGAGTCCAAACAGAACACTCTTTTGAGTAGCGATTATTTAATTTGCCCAGTCAAGGCACCGTGTTTATATACTATTTCACATTGAATTTGATTATGCCCTACAGACCTGGCTGGTCAAGGATTTGATATACACATATTGGCTTGGGATTCGAGCTTTCTTTTTTATTTAAATAAAAATTTATATATATTATATATATATACATATATACATAGCTATATCTGTATATATATTGGGTATGTTTTAAGGATTTTTTCGCATGAGCGCAGCTGTTGCGATAAAATGACTTGATTGGGAGGTAGAAGCACTGAATGAAGATGAGGCATTTTTTCATTTGAAATCCATATTCTTCTATTTTGTTAATATACTTGCTTTTGTGCTTTTTTTGTTTTGCTTAAAACCCTCTTATATTTATTCTTTAAGTGTTTATTGTTTTTTGGGAGAAGGAGAGAAACTGTGTGTCTGACAGAACCCCAATACTTTTCATTTTTCTATATAGACAACCATAAAAGGCAACATTCTTGGCCTGCAGCCTTCTGTGGGCAGAATTGGGCAGATCTTCTCCTTTGGACATGTTAACATGTTCAATTTGGAACTCAAAATGAAACTTGGGGATATTGATTTTATTAAAGTTCAGAATAAGTAAAATTCCATTGAGGTATCTATTACCATGCCTGATAGCTTCTGTTATTCTGTGTCCTTCAAATGCTCTCATTCTAGCTATCACCATTTTGATATTCCAAACTAGCCAGGAACAGGGATTAATTTATACAGTGTTCCTTTTATGAATAAAACCAGGAAAGCCACTGTTTTGAATTGATTTAAAATAGTTTTTCACATTTTAAGGTATATTTATTTGTGGGGGGGGGGGGTAGGAAGATCTCTTAAATTGTAGCCTTAATTCTCACTGTACCTCTCTAAGGTCCCACACTCGTGAGGCAAGCTGGCTGCATGGAAAGGCAGGGGAGTAGTATATTGTCCATGTGCCTGTAGCCCACCTCCTGGATATTCTTAAAGCTTTCCTAGTGCTCACAAGCAGTGTTAGGATAAAGCCTCAAAATTTGGGGTTCTTTTTTCCTTTTTTCTGATTTACTTTATGATATATGAGCCTGTAAGAGAAAGTGGCAAAAGTGCTTGACTGTTTAACTGCCTATTTTGGTCAAAAATCTGTGAAAGGCATTGATTTTTCTAGCTTCTAAAATTTATGCCATTAGAAACAAGATATTAAACCTGTCAGATAGGAAATAAGTTTTTATGCTTTCTACTTATTAAAATATTAATTTCTTCTGAAAATGACTACTTGCTTTCACTGAATTCAAAATCAAGATTTGGACTTCTTAGATTGGAACAATTCTGAGAGGGCCAAGGTGGGAATAATAAGCACTGTGTTCACTCCTGTTCAAATAAGACCAGAATTTTATAGCTAGAAATATAAAAGTACTTTGACTTATTCTTTTTTTAAGGGGTTTCTGGAAAAGTGTAGAAGTACTGAAAATAAGAGATATGGATTCAGTTTCTTGACTTATATGTAGCTCTTTTGCCTTACTGATAGATACTATCACAATGTAAGTCCAGTAGCTTGCCCTGTCTTGGCTATTTTACAGAGGCTAACGTGACCAAAGATCCATTCCTTGTTACTTTTCTAATCAAAAGTTAGTTATAGCAGAGGTTTCTACTAACATTATTCAAATGACAAGACACTATTTTTAATGCCAGCTACAAATATTCAGCTACTCAGAATGTACACAATTTATCTGGTACAGCATTAATGTGGCTGAGTCACTTCTCCCATCCGTTCCCCTTCCCTTCGCCTCACTGTTCCCATGTATTTATCCTTTTGCTTTTTCTAAAAGACATAAAATTGGTATGATTCTTATTTGCTATCTTGAATGTATAACTTCATCAGACCTTCAGAGTTGAAGCTCAAAGTTGTTTTTCTCTTTTATTTTCTGGCCCTTTTCTATCTTGCAAATTCCCCTTGATTTACCCACTGCCCTCCCCAATCTGCAACAGTGACAGTTTGCTGCCTCAAAACAGAGCATTCAAATGAATTCGCTTAGCCAATAACTTCTGTGAAGTTGCCTTTTCTAATGGTGTTATTACTCAGTGATGCACAAATGTGGTATTTGCCCTACTGGTAGGCAAACAAAGGTCTGGTTCAGAATGGTAACCTGCTGGGGTGTTTTTGTTTTTCTTTTTTTTCTTTTTTTAAAGGAGAGCCAAAGACTTGTGCTTTACTCTGTTTTGGTTTGGGAAAAATAGTAGCCATTTTGATTGTGTAACCTTTAAGTATTTGTGAGTTGATTGTACTGTGTAAGTAGATTTATCTAAAGTTAACTGATAAAGTTAGCTGGCCTTATAAAATGTAAAAGTAATGAAAATTCATCAGTTTCTCTTTCATCAGGGAATATCTTTAATAATATTATGTGTAAATGGTCCCTTCCCTTCTTTTTGAGACTGTTTTGTCATGATAGCATCTTGTGTGTTTTTGTTTTTTAACTTGTGCCTAAAGAACAGTCTCCTATCACTATGGTTAAGTCATGGGCTGGTGAGACATAATTAACTATGGGTTGTATATGTCAGATTATCACATTCCAAGAAAAATAGGTTCTTTTCACTAAAGAGTATGTGGTGGCTATTTCATGTATATAAATGGTGATGGGTGGAGGTCTTACCATCCTTCTTCCACTTTGTTTTTGCTCATTTTAAAGGATTGAGTAAAGGTTTCATACATAAAATCTATCTGTAAAAAACACCTGTAATGATTTATATATCATTAAAAGCAAAGGCCCGGTTACTTTTTAGGAAAAATTAACCTGCCTGGAAATTGCAGTGCTTGCTTAGATTTTTACCTTATTAGAGTCCAACTTTGTTTATTTTTTATTTGATGTTACATTATTATAGTGTTCTCTTCCCAAAAAAATCGGCCTGTCCTTTTAGAGAAAAATTAGAGCTCTTAAACTAAAACAGTCACTCAACATTCAGGATTGGACAAGCAAGCAGTCTGCTGCTGTCGTCATTTTACCCCTGTGCCTGTTTGCAGGTCCACATTCTCCCTACCTTGGGCAGCTGTGAGTTTTATATTTATTTGTTGTTTTAGCTCAGCTTTATGAAATGTTCCTGCTGAAATGACTTATTGGGAGTTGTAGGTGGGTTGCAGTTAATATATATATTTTAATTCTTCATTTAACCTTTCTGAGTCACTTGAAAAAGCTGTTTTTGTCAAAAGGTACTATTAATTATAGTAAATTCCAACTTAAGATTTGTTTTTTAAGATTGTTTTGACTGCTAAAGATACTTCACATGTATTAGAGTATAATTGAGAAGTAATACTAGTCATGTTAAGAACAGGAAACTGCCACCACCAGGAAGAAGTAACACCTTCTACTAATTGGGTGGATTTTCAATACTGCACTGAACCAGCTGGGTAAAGAGCCTTTTGAAATCCTATTGTGATATAGGTACTTACCTACCACTGGAATCCTTGTTTTCAGAGCCTCTGAACTTTCAGACAAACACTGAATTTCCCCTAAACTTTATTCCTGAGCAAAACATCCCTAGGGTAATAACCTTTATTTTCACAAGAAAATAGGCACAATAACCCAAGAGAGAGAACTTAAACCTCAAGACAGTATTGTGTACAAAAATGTATATTTAGAAAAACAAAATCCTGTGGAGTTAGTATATTATATATGACATAAGGTGAGTTATTTTCTTGTATTGAGGTCTCACTGTTTCTGGTTGTTTGGGGTTTTTGTTTTGTTTTGTTTTTTGTTTAATTCTAAGTAGACAGAGCTCACAAGTCTTTGGCATCCATTCCAGGTTGTACACTCAGAGAGTCATCTTATAACTGGAAACTATCAGGTAGCCCCTTACTCCACCCCAGCTGGTACATGAAAGGATGTAGAAAAGGATGGAAAAAAACTATTGGGTGAATAATTGGTTTTCTGGTTGTTTTGTTTTGCCTGATTTTAAAAAATCACTTCTTGTTATCATATCTGAACCACCCTGTAAAATATTCCTCAAATTTGAAGGCAGTTTAAACTTGTTTATTATTTTTACATCCTCTGTTCAACTAATACACAGCCCTGGGGACTACTTTTAACAGGTGTATTGGCTAAGTTTTCATTGTCCCCTTTCTCCTTCTCTTCCCACCTTCTGGGAATGAAAGAAAGTAGGGGGGGGGGATTTTTTTCCCCATTTTATTCATTGATGCATGGGCCTCATTATCTTACTTTATGATGAATCTGTGACTTTTTGAAACAAGAACAGTGGAAAAGTAGATTAAGATAATGGACAAAACCTTTAACCCATTTAAACATTTTCCAGTTGTGAGATTCCTCTTCCTGTGTGTGGTCTCTTCCTTGTCACCCCAGCTGCCCTGTTCCTCTGACTATGGTCAATTTGGTCTTTCGGCTCATACCAGTCTCCCCGAGACATTCTGCAGTCATTATCACCTTTTTGGGTGGATTTTATTTTGTTTTATTTTGTTTTTGTTTTTAAAATAACTTTTTAACATTGATGCATACTTGCTTGGGATAGAGCTTGTGTAATTTACCAATCGTATTGATTGTATGTGATTGTGCCCTACAGAGGTATATTTAACAAGACAAAATAATCTAGGTCAATAAAGGAGCCCATGAGATTTGAGTCAGATTATGAATGATTTCATGAAATCACAGTTTTGCATAGTGAAATTTAAATTTCCTGTTAAAAATCATTGCTAGACTAAATACTTTTTTAAAAATCTTGTATTGCTATTCTTATATTCCTATTTTTTCCTTGCCTCTGCTCCCTATTCTTTCTTGCCTGCCTCCACCACCTGTTCAGAAATAAAAGTACTGAGCCTTAAAGTCACAGCTGATTTTTAAATTGCTGAAGTTCATGAAATTTTACTTTTTCCAAGTATTTCCAACTTAAAAAGAAGAAGTGAAAACAGATGGACAATGGGTTGTAATTGCACAGGGTGTGAATAATTTCTTAGCATTTGGCAAACTAAAGTCTTATTTGAAGACTTTGTTTCCTGGAAGTCCTTTTGGAATAAGGAAAAGAACCCCGTTTGAAATGAACCATTTTCCTCTCTTTAAATCTGTTTAGAGTTCCAATTTTTTATCAAGTGAAGTGGAAAAACATAGTAGTAGGAAGGTATTTGGGGCAGCAGAACTTGGGGTGCAAGTAAGGATGTGTTCTGCTTGTCGCAGGCTTTGGAAAGATTAGGGCCATCTTTTTCAATTTAGTATTATTTGTGTGCATGTTGCTTATATCAAAGATGCCACATTTTGTTAAAATGCTATTTCCTTCCTTTATTACCTTGGAAACTGACTCAGCCTCATGTTGCTTCTAATTAGTGTTTAGGGCTCCCATGAGTTGCAGATAAAAGGATCATTTTAACAAGTAGAAGGAGGTGATTCACCTTTTGGTTTGTAAATATTTGAAAGTGTCTACAAGGTCTTTATCTGCTTTCTGTCAGCATTTATATTAAATGATAAATTAATGAGAAACTGTAGTCTGTGTTGTAAATGAGTCTGTGTCAACTTATTCTAATCATGGGATTAATTCCTTACATCTTTTTTTTCTTTTTTAGGTTAAAAATAGAGCAGTAGATCATGCACACAAGCAAACACATATTTGTAGTAACCAGTTTTGCAGAGAGATCACAGGAGTTAGTCCAACCTTAAATATACTGCTGCCCAGATTCCTTCATTCATTACACAGGGATTGCACACGAGGAATAAGGTAATGTTCTCGGAGCTTAGGGCCAGTCAGTGTTCCATGAGACCTCATGACTCACAGCTAAGTCCTGGCTTTGATGGCTTCTCCTAACCCAGGACCTTCTGTATGGTTAAGCAACATGGACCTGCTCTGGATACCTTCTTGGTACAGTTTTTATCTTTCCATTCTTACTGACGTCTTCTAATTGTCCTGAAACCCCCACCCATTAGTCATTCCTTGCAATTAGAGGATAAATGTAGGTTTATTTTTTCTTAGAGATCATGGTTAAATACGAGAAAAAGAGAAGGGAGGGAACTAGTCCAGCTTCAAAGACACTTAAGAGATGTTGGAATCAATTGCAACACTTTGTTTGGATTCTGATTCCAACAAACAAAATGTACAAAGGCATTTATGATTGGGAAAGTGAGTTGATTAACTATTGGATATTAGATAATATCAGGGAATGACATTTTTGTTGAGTGTGATAATAGCAACATGGTTTTCTTCAGTCTAGCCTTGCCCTTGCTACCCTCAAACTGACTGGGCCTTTTGTTATTCTGACAACATGCTAGGGACCTGATGAACTCCTGGACCTAGGGCATGGCTCGGCTTCCTCCGCAGCTCACAGCTTGGGCTGGCCCCTATCTCTAGCCGCGAGCAGTTCAAGGGTTTGCCTCCAGCCCATTCCCTGTGGAGCTGACCTGTAGCCACCCAAGAGGTGATTCCTGGAGTTCGAGCATCCTGTGCCCAGGTAGCATCTGCTGGTGTTCAGTATTGGCCATTTGGGAAGGGCCTGAAACCAGCTGTGAGTCCTGATGGGATAGAAACTGCCCTCCCACTTCCATTCCTAGACCCTCCTTTCTGCCTCACCCCTCAAACGGACTTGGTCAAGTTGGCCAGAGCAGCCCTGGCAGAGGCAGGAAACGCACCAGTCACAGAAAACACGGTGGGCTTTAATGTGAGTTTCTTCCTATTGCTGCTGGGCAACCTGTCTTACCCACCCCCTATCTCCAGGGATTTCTCCCACCATCTCTGCTCTGTGCTCTGCCTTCTGCCTGTCTCTCTGTTTCTCTTCACCACCTACAACTTGCTGGACTAAATCAGAAGCAATGACGTAGACTCCATGCAACTGTCTAGAATACCCTTGCCCAGTGTTGCTGCTGTTCATACAAGGCATCACCTCCCCTGAATCAGTAGCATTTTTACTTTGCTTGATAACTTTCCACTTGGGAGGCATTTAAAGTATCTTCCTATTAATAAGTCAGAACTACTCCGAACCAGGGTTTCTTCAAACACAAATATTTATTGAGTATCAGGTACACTGAAGACCCAGTGGTATTGGCACGGAACATGTTCAATAAATATTTGTTTTGATGTGGTTTCCCTGAAACCAAAACTGCACTTTCTAACGGTTGTGAGAATTGGGACAGATCCCTGTGATGTGCTTTGAGAGGCTCCCCTGAAAGTTGCCCAGGTGGTAATGCAGGGCTTAGTGTGATAAACTTTATTTCCCCTTAATTAGTGTCATAACTGCCTGGTCTACTGGAAACCCCAGTGAGGTGGAGGCGACTGTGGTGTGGGTGCCAGATGTTTTGCCGAATTTCCGTGGAAGAGTTCAGCTGGGAGTTACTCAGTAACCACAGCGGGAGGGAGCCCTGCTCCTCTGTTTGTTCCTGCCAAGGTCTTTCTCTCGAGTCCAAAGAAAAGAACAGAACAGCCTGGATGTGAGGCAATGGCCAGGACCCACTCAATTACCTGCTCGCAGGACTTACCGCTGAGACTGGAGGCAGGGCAAGGGGAAGAGGGATATTTTTTACTTTATTGCTACCCTAAAAGAAAGGGGGTGATTGAATGCTCCCTGGTTCCTCAGACCCCAAACACAGCAACGCAGAGGGTTCCTATGTGCTCCTTCAGATCTTGTTTCCACTCAGAATAGAGACAAACTGGGCCACACAGAAGTGAGGTATCCTCTTCCAAAACTAGTATTTACCTGAGAAAAGTCCTTAAGGCTGCCTCCACTTCCAGAAATAGCTATAAGAGCCCATGAAGAATTTGATTTAAATATGCAGTTATTAAAACACTTTCCAGAATACTGATGACACTGTGGAGACGGAGAGACAGGCAGGCAGACCCAGGTTAGTCTGCCCTGCATACGAGCTTTTTATTTTTCCCTTTCCTCATCAAACTAGCCTAGGATGAACCAAGAGGAAAGGGGTTTGGGTCATCAAAATCTAGATAGAGGCAAGGACGCTGTGTGCAATGAGAAGGCTGGTGTGAAAACCTCATTTGGAACAGGCACCGGAGACAGGCATTTTCTTACGTTTATTGAGGTGGCATTGGTTAATAGGATCATATAGGTTTCAGGTATGGATTTCTGTGCTACAGGTTTTGTATATCGCACTGTGTGCTCACCAATCAAGACAAATGTTTTCTAACAAAATGTGGGTAACCAAAGGAAAAGGTGGCAGTGCCTGCGTTCGTTTCTGGGCCCTGGGTTTTGAGGGAAACGTGGGCAAACTTGGTAAAGACTAGCCAGAGGAGAACCAGATGGTGACGTGTTGTAACCTGGCCCCAGGAGAACAATGGGACTAAGGTTTCACCTGGACCGTTTCTCCTCGGCTGTCCCGTAGGAGCATGAGACCTGTGAGACAGGCAGACAGGGTTTGAATCTCAGCTGCATAGGTTGGGGCCTAGTTCTTAAGCCTGGTGAACAGCGGGGCATAGTAGTGGCTTCCTGACAAGAGGATGATCAAGCAAATGCCTGTAAAACACTTAGCAAGGATCCTGATATATGGTAAGTGGGATTTTAAAAAAAGTGTGTGTATGTGCTTATTATCTGTTTCACTCACTAGAACATTTGCTACATGAGGGCAGTGACTATGTTGAATGTATCATTCTATTCCTGGTGTCTAGAACAGTCCTTGACACAAAGGTGTTCCTTAAATGTTACCTTAATTAATCAAATCAGATCAAATGGCACTTGAGTTGTCAGACGGTGGGTTCCCCTTTAACATTGTGTTCCACCCGGAAGCGAGTCATTAATGATGGTAAAGGAAAATCACACAACAGCATTTCTGTAGTATTTGACAGTGTCAGCTGGCTTCTTCACTTCCTGTGCACTTCATCCTCTAATGGGGGTCTTCTAGGAGGACAGCAATTTAGCAGCTAAGCTTGATGATGAATAAATACTTCAAAGTCCTGAGGGCATCTAGCCTGAACGTGGGAGGCAGAGGTTGGAGGGCTGTGGGGACATTTTAGCACATTTGCAGCAACATCTCACCTCCCAGAACTTAATTCTGTGGCCCCACTGAACTGTAGGGGAGGCTGGAAGTAGAGTTTAGCTGTGTTCCCTGGAGAAAGTGTAACTGTATTAACTTGGTAACAATAGACCGTTGGATGATCTGTAATCCTTCAAAATCCCTGAGAGGTGGTTACTCTGTCCCCATAGAGAAACTTAAAATCTCTGACTCTCTGAGAGGTTGAGAGATCAGACAGCTAGGGATTACATGGCAAGGCCAGGGCTCGCTCAGGCGTCCTGGGATTTTCCCGTCACCTGGGGCATTAGAAATTCCAGACAGTACCAGTCATTTCGGTGAGGCTGACTTGCTCATGATTTTATCTGGGCTTAGCACATCAGTACAGGCCTTGAACTTGAATATTTTTGATACATTTATTAACATACTGTGGTTATTCTTCAGAATTCAGCCCTATTCACTCCAACTGTCTTCTTTGATCTTACCAGAATTTATTATTTTTTTAAATATATTTTATTAATTTTTCACAGAGAGGAAGGGAGAGAGACAGAGAGTTAGAAACATCCATGAGAGAGAAACATCGATCAGCTGCCTCCTGCACACCCCCTACTGGGGATGTGCCCGCAACCAAGGTACATGCCCTTGACCGGAATCGAACCTGGGACTCTTCAGTCCACAGGCCGACGCTCTAGCCACTGAGCCAAACTGGTCAGGGCTGATCTTACCAGAATTTAATAAAAAGTCTTGTTATATTATTTTTATTATTGAAAAGTACTTTATTCAATAATAAAGGCAATACAACAAAATTTTGTATAATTTTATAGCATTCTGTGATAACTGGATTTTTTTAATTGATTTTTGAGAGACAGAGAGATACATCAACGTGAGAGAGAAACATTGATCGATTGCCTTCCATATGCACCCTGACCTGGGATCAAACCCGCAACCTTTTGGTGTTGGGGACTGATGCTCTAACCAACTGAGCCACCCGGCCAGGGGGTAACTAGGTTCTTTTCTATATAAACATATATATGTACAGTAGGTGTTGAAAGTGGTGCCTATTATTATGATATTCAAAGATTTAAAGAACTTGACCTAAGCTAATGTAAAGATGGAATATCCTATACTACTAAACGTTTTTGCCAGCTCAGGCACACCTGAACACCTGCTTTCCACCTGCAGACACTGACGTGGGCTTCTCAGTCTCCTTTTCTCCTGTTTCCAAGATCAGGCAGCTAGTGATTACACGTCAGTTAAGATGCTTCGACTTCCTCTTTGGTGCCGCCCCAGAACTCCCCTGCCCCCAACCCTCTGTAAGATACAACATGACATCCTTCTTGCTCACAAAGTCAAGACCTTTTGAACTTCGACATGTTCAAAAACAGGAAAGGAAGGTTCACAGCGACGCCTTACTCCCACCCCGTCTGTCTGTCCACCCCTCACCCTACCGTTCCCCACTTTGCTGTGTAAAAGGTAACACAGCACCACTCGATTATCCCGGAGACGTTTCATGTCAGTACACTGAGGACCCTCACCCTTGTGACAGCCGCATAGTTTTCCAGTGTGCGATGAACCTTGGTTTATCCCAGTCGCTGTTACAATTGGTCATCTCATTCATACCCACACAGATAGCTCTGTAGGAGACATTTCCTGAAGTGGGATTTCCCGCTCAAAGGGTAAATTCATTTGTAATGTTGGTATTGCTAAATTTCCCTTCAAAGGGTTACATGGCACTCTGTACTCCCACCAGGGAGCCCTTTGCTACGACCCTTTATAAAAGGTAACCTCCCCACTGGCCCCCATCACTGTCTAACCCCTGGCTCTGTTGTATTTTTCTCTATGGCCTTTATCAATACCTGACTGATATGGTATGTATTTATTTAGTATGTACTGATTTTTTTTTTTTAAGTCTCACCCAAGGATATTTTCCCATTGATTTTCAGAGAGAGAGAAAGAGAGAAATATGGATGTGAAAAAATATATCGATTGGTTGCCTCCTGCACACGCCCTGACGAGGGCCCAGGCCAGGAGGAGCTTGCAACCGAGGTATGTGCCCTGGACTGGAATCGAACCCAGGACCCTTTGGTCCGCAGGCCAACACTCTATCCACTAAGCCAAACCGGCCAAGGTGTATATACTGATTCTTTTTTTTCTTTTTTCTTTCTTTCTTTTTTTTTTTTTTTTTTTTACATTTTCTACAGTAAGCCTTTATTAATTAATGAGAAGTATATACTGATTCTTTATGTTATTGCTGCTTGTCTTCCCCAGTTGGAGTCCCCTGCCCGAGGACAGAGCCCAATGGCACAGGTAGCACTCTTGTGTTCATAGGACCTAAGACGCGAAGCTTTTCAATTGTCTTTCACCTGGAGTGACAAGGAGCCCCTAAGCATGAGGGGGTAAGGACAGTTCCTAATAACTGCCCACACTTCACGGGAGTCCTCATGGTGTCCTGGGTCTACGTCAATACGGCTTCAGTCCAGACAGAGATTTCTGTCTAGTGAGGAGAGGACGCTAGAGTTCCTCTGACTGTCCCAGCGTCCAGGAGTCCTCAGTCACAGACGACGCGTCTCGTGAACTCTGCTGCAGCAATCCTAGGGAGACTTGTTTCGGGCTGTTCACTGGGAGGAAGAGAATGATATAAACGGGCCCTTCATCTCGGCTGATTTGAATTTATTTAGTTTCCCCAATAACTAAACTAAGCAAAAATGACCATACGCACCAACCGTAATGTGGTTTGTTTGCTTCTAGAGTGTTTCAGCCGTTGTGTGTGTTTGTATCTGCCCCACACTCTGTCCCCTGAGTCCCCCGTAGGATTGTGTGCAGTACCTCCCAACCAGCTCAGCTGCCTTAAGCACGTCCTGGTGTGCACCCCGAGGCCCCTGCGCTGGTCCCCCTCCCGTCACTTCAGGGCTAACGGGAAGGTTCCATCTGTGGGCCACAGGTGTAACCACGTGTGTCCTGGTCTGGGTCACGGGTGTGTTGGTTTAGAAGCCGGAAGGTAGCACCTTGTTCCAGAATATTCCTCCTCTCTCTGCCCTAATGACACACTATGGACTCTCCCTTTCTCTCTCTCCCTAAAGAAACCTAGAAAGAGAGGGTATCACACTGAGCAGGTAGAAGTCTAGAAGTTTCTAGACATTCAACTTGACTAGTTCTAGTCACCTATTTTCTACTCCCGGTTTGGTTCCCTGGGGAAAAAATCCTGCAAAGTTGTCCTCAGCCAGGCATTTTCGGACCAAGTTTGAATTTGTGAACCTTCTTTTTCTGTTCTGTAAAGATGAAGAAGAGAGTGAGAACGTATGGATGAGAGAGGTGGGCCTTGCTTTCCCTGGACCGGACTGAACTTTAAAACTTCTCTAGTAAGTAAACAACACTGGGCCCCACACTTTGCTTAACCCTGGAAGCTGGTCATCAGCCTCTGACCTCAGTCCTCCTCTCCTCACCAGCCCCTCCCCCACCCTGGCCTCTGGAACCTCAGCTTTAGAGGAAAGAGCCAGTTTTCAGAGGGATCGCCTCGGCCACACTACCTCCACCTGCCCAGCCTGTGGAAGATTAGCGACCATGTTTTCCAGTGGGATAGGAACTGCTGGAAGAAGGTAAGAGGGGCAAGCTTGGCCTTCGCAGGCTCTTGAGGGTTTCCTGACCTCTGAAGGATCCACAAAGATGGTCTCCATACCTTGGAGAAGACCAGGCCCTCTCCCAGGTGGTTACAATCAAAGACGGCTTGTTTGCAGGACATCACTCCAAGTGCCCTCCCTCCGCCCCCTCTTGGGGTAAGGCCTTTCCCTAAGCCACACCTTGGGTTCTTAGCCCAAGAAGCCAAGGGGCCTCTTCCTTCCCTTGAAGGCGCTGTGTCAGTCCCAGTCCTCACAGCAGTCCCGAGACCCTCGAGGGGAACTCCGGGCCCGCCGTGCCTCTACAATCCTGCGAGTTTAATCTGTGAGGATCTCCTAACTCCCTTTTGGTTCTTCCTTCTGCTTGGATGCCCCTCTCCGAGATTTCGGTGACCTTTGACGAAAGGGCCCCAGCCCTTTCTCTCCTCCCTCCACACCACACACATTCCCTCCCTGATCTGGTTGCTGGAGGAAGCCAGGCTTGAGGCTGTGGCTCAACCATCTGGGTTTTCCCTTGTGTTTAACAGAGCTCCCAGGGCCTCCTCAACCTCCACTTGGGTTTGCAAATGTCGTGGAGGGGCAAAATGGGGAACAGAAGCAACAAGAGGGAAGATGAATGGCAAGATCCTCTTTCTGCTCCCCCCTCACCTCCCTTCCCTCCCTCAGCGCCTCCACTCCTCTCCCATTCTGGGCCTCAGATTACACCTACGGAGTTGGCCTCAGATCACACACAAGCATGCACCCCTCAGCGGCCCCCAGCTTCCCACCAGCCCCGGCTTGCCCAGTAGACCTCCCTAACACATCTTTCCTGCCCTGCCAGCTGTCTTTTCTGAGAAGACCTGGTACCACATAGAGACTCTCTTTTCCAGACCCAGGGACTCAAGCCTGCCAGAGGAAGCCCTGGCCCAGCCAGTCTTATTGATAAAACACAAGAGAGCTCATCTCTGGGTTTGCTTACTTGGATGTCCCAATTCTAATCTGCCAATCTTGTGATCTCGTTTTTTAAAAAAATTAGTCTCATTTACCTTTAGTGAACCCATATTGGAAGTTATTAAGAATCCCAGGCAACAGACAATTATGAGGCCTGAACTAAGGTAATGAGAGAGCAAGGAGAAGAATTAATCGAATCTAGGTCTGACTAAATGAGGAGGGTGGGAGGGAGGAATCAGGGTGACCCCCAGGTTTCGGGATTGGATCACAGGGTGTGCAAGGGTCCCATCTGCTGAGTTGGAGGACACAGAAGAAGAAGCAAGGGTGTGATCGCATTTCATTAAGGAATATGTAGGGCACCCAAGTGGGGTTATCCAGCACACACGGGCTGGAGATACGGATATGGGAGTCTTTAGCACGTAGAGTGCCCTTGCCCACTCATTCCTTCTTATCCCTCATGTGTTAGTGAAGTCTCTCTGCTGTATCAGTGAAAATCCTTCCACTCCTTTTCCATCCAGGTTAAATTCCCAACACAGCTCTGTAAGTGGCTCCCACTGCTACCCTCCCTCTTCCTTGGGCACCAACGTTTCCTGCCTATTTTTCTTTTCTTTTTTTAAAATATATTTCTTTATTGATTTCAGAGAGGAAGGGAGAAGGAGAGATAGAAGCATCAATGATGAGAGAGAATCATTGATTGGCTGCCTCCTGCATGCCCCCCAATGGGGACCGAGCCTGCAACCCAGGCATGTGCCCTTGGCCGGAATCGAACCTGGGACCCTTAAGTCCGAAAGGCTGATGCTCTATCCACTGAGCCAAGCCGTCTAGGGCCTGCCTATTTTTCATGCGTGCACAACCCATCTCACCACTGGAAGCTCAGCATTCTTTATTTTTAATAACCATCAGTTGCGTCAGTAGTTGATTCATATTTCAACATGAACTATCCACTTGTAGGGAATCCAGGACTGGACTTGTCCTGGGCCCTTGTATTTTACAAAGTCCAAGGTCCAACGGGTGGTTTGGCATCCTATGCTTTACTGGGGCACGTCTGTGATGGGCAGTGGGATAGGGGGTCATCCAGCCTAGCTTAACTCAGCTTTCTGTCTCCCTGTAGGAGTGTGTGTCTTCTCTCCTTGCTGCTCCTTGGTCTCTGGGGCTTTGTGACCTGTCACTGGAGCCCTGTGGAGGACATCTGCACAGCCAAGCCGAGGGACATCCCTGTGAATCCCATGTGCATTTACCGTACCCCAGAGAAGAAGGCCCCTGAGGAGGAGGGCTCAGACCAGAAGATCCCCGAGGCCACCAACCGGAGGGTCTGGGAACTGTCCAAGGCCAATTCCCGCTTTGCCACTGCCTTCTATCAGCATCTGGCGGACTCCAAGAATAAAAATGACAACATTTTCCTGTCACCCCTGAGTATCTCCACAGCTTTTGCTATGACCAAGCTGGGAGCCTGTGATAACACCCTCAAGGAGCTAATGGAGGTACAATCCAGGGCCCTTCTGCCCAGCTTCTTACTGTCTTGATCTAGAGCCCTTTGGAGGATTTAGGTGGTATCCCAGTCTCTCTGTGTTTCTAGCCCTTTGGAGGATTTAGGTGGTATCCCAGTCTCTCTGTGTTTCTTCTTCCTTTTATCCTTCCTATCTTTATTCTTCTTTCATCCATGCGTTCGTTTAGAAAACAGGAGCTGAGCATTTACGCTGCCAGGCACTGTACCTGAAGGAGCTCATAACTGAGGTGGCTCTTGGTCAGGGACCAACAGCACCATGCTCACCACCCAACCCACCACCATTTTCTTTTGGCTTCTACAGGTTTTTAAGTTTGATACCATCTCCGAGAAAACATCGGACCAGATCCACTTCTTCTTTGCCAAACTGAACTGCCGACTCTATCGGAAAGCCAACAAATCCTCTGAGTTGGTATCAGCCAATCGCCTCTTTGGAGACAAATCCCTTACTTTCAATGAAACCTACCAGGACATCAGTGAGGTGGTATATGGAGCCAAGCTCCAGCCCCTGGACTTCAAGGTGAGTTACACATGTTATGCCTGACCTCAGAGTTCTTCCTCTCCACTAAGGGATTGAGATAGAGAAGCAGGATCCAAGTTAACACTGCTATGCTAGTTAGGGGCAGGTGGAGGGGCACTGTAAGTCACAACCCCTGGGACACTTACTCTTGCCTGAAACCTGAGAAGTCAGTGGTGTCTATGGATTGTAGTGGAAGCTCTAAAAAAGTAGTACAAGTAATAAATTCTTCATTTCCTCTACCAAGTTCACATATATACCCAAAGCTATCCTGGAGATGCCAGTCCTACCAGAGACCTTATTTAATTCAATGTTTTAAAGTTACCATGGTCAAAATTGGCATGTGGTGCATGTTATGTTCTCCTCTTGGAGGTTCATGAAGCACCAGAGGTATTAAGCGTCTGAGAAGTCCTGCGGTCAAAAAGTCTATCGACTTTAATTCAAACAGCATTTCTTAGACATTTTTGACCATATGAATATCCCTCCTGCCCCACCCACTTCCCTCATCACTCATTAGCTTCCCAAAGAACATGTTTTGGAAACCTGGACTCTTGTGAGTTCATGGCACTGTACTAGATATGTGAGGTTTCCCCAATCTGGGTTAGAGTGATGGATGGCTTAACCACATGCTGGGAAAGGACAGAAGGATGAAGGATAAAATAAAATGCTGCCTGGGGAAATGAAGAAGATGGTTGAATAGCACAGGTGGGTAGGTTTGTTTCCTGTTCTCCTTAGGAAAATCCAGAGCCATCCAGAGTGACCATCAACCAGTGGATATCCAATAAGACCGAAGGACGTATCACTGACGTCATTCCCCAGGATGCTATTAACGAGCTCACTGTCCTGGTTCTGGTCAACACCATTTACTTCAAGGTAAGTGACCTTGGTAAACTGACCTCAGACTTGCAGAGGCCCTGTGATTTGATGGTGCCGAGGGCCTTATCTTTCCCAGAGAGTCAGAAATTCTGAAGATTGTTCCAAATTAATAACGTTTAGGGAGGAGGAGGGGGTGTGGGTGGTGGGAATAAACAGCTTCCTGACAGAGTCAGGAGGGTCACCTGTTGAAGGTGGGTAGAATTGTGGCACATTTGCCCATCCTGGGTTGTGCTCCATATGTATTCCCCCTCCTCCACAGGGGTTTAGCCCAGGGGTTTAGCCAGTCAACTGCTGTGGCCAACCACTCCGTTGCCTGGGGTATCCTTCTCTCTAAGAGTAAAGTAGGTTGCATTTCCACAGGGTCTATTGCCCTTGACTGTTTCGGGAACACTTTGCCATTAATTAGCCCTCCTGGTCCTCCTAACATCACAAATGTGACCTTGGACTGCTCATTCAGGTTACTTAGTATAAATCCAGACTCTGTAATGTCAACTGCATGAACTTGGCCTCACTACCTGTGACATTTCTCTGTCCCAATTTCTGCATCTGTAAAATGCTGGTAATGATGTACCATAACTGCATAACTGAGGGGACTAAGTTGATGCATGTAAAATGCTTGGAGCAGTGCCCTCCACACTGTTGAACATTGAACTCCCTACAAATACTAGTGATCACCAGCTCCAAATGTTACAGATGAAGGCCCACTGCTCAGAGTTAAGTTAAATGACTTGTCCCCAAATCAAAGAACCAGAAGATAACAGGGATGGTCATGTGGATACACTTCAGAGTGTCTTGTATCTCCTCCCTCTGACTAGGAAGTTGGCCAGGACACACCCTCTGCCTGGCAGGGCTTCTGGATAACCCCCTGGGGTTATTTTGTGTGTGTGTGTGTGTGTGTGTGTGTGTGTGTGTGTCCTGTATTCACCCGGCAGAGCCCCGCATTTTGGATAATGCCTTGGAGAAAGAGGCTGGTGGGAGAAAGAAAGCAATTCGATTTAAACTCAAGGAGAGACTTGTGAAGAGGCCAGTAGGTTTTTCTTGGTTTTAGTTTTTACTTTTTTTGTTATAAAATCAAATAGACAATCATTGCTAAAAATCTGGGAAATATACAGAAAGCTCACAGAAAGAAAACACTCTGACATAGTCATCATTCATCTGGTTGTTTTTCCTAATAATTATATGCACAAGTTAACATAACAAAATGCGCATATGCGCATGTCAGTATCCTCCGGGTGTTCTTGCTTTGTGATTCTTCCACCTGGCGTCTTCTTCCAGGGCCTTTGGAAGTCGAAGTTCAGCTCTCAGAACACAAAGTTAGATCTTTTCTACAAGGCCGATGGGCAGTCGTGCTCGGCATCCATGATGTTCCAGGAGGGCAAGTTCCGCTATCGGCGCGTGGCAGAAGGCACCCAGGTGCTCGAGTTGCCTTTCAAGGGTGATGACATCACCATGGTGCTCATCCTGCCCCAGCCTGAGAAGAGCCTGGCCAAGGTGGAGCAGGAGCTCAGCCCGGAGGTGCTGCAGGAGTGGCTGGATGAGCTGGCGGAGACAATGCTAGTGGTCCACATGCCCCGCTTCCGCATCGAGGACAGCTTCAGTGTGAAGGAGAAGCTGCAGGACATGGGCCTTGTGGACCTGTTCAGTCCGGAGAAATCCAAGCTCCCGGGTTAGTGGAGAAAAGACTACTCCTTCCTCTGCCCCCAAGGGGGTCTGACCAAAGGTGGAAGAGTGGGAGAGAGAGTAGAAAAGAGAACAGGTGCGACACCTGGGTCTAATCCAGTTCTACTGTGAACGCAGGGAACTCCCTTTTCCTCTCCAGGCCTCAGCTTTTTCTTCTGGAAAAGGGCGAGGTAGCTCTTGGTTCTCTGCCGGCCCAGCTGGCACGGGAACCCTTTGAGTCTGTCACTGATAGAGGAGATGAGACCCGGTAGAGAAGAACTTGAAAAGGCATCAAATTCAGAGCAGAGATAGATCTGATGAAGAGCTGGGGACATCTGGGTCCCACAACATGGGGGTAGCTGACATCTGGTAGCCCTTTACCTGCTATTCCAAAGGGCTCATGTGTTTCCCTCAAGGTCACTTGGACAGACACAGCCAAACCTTTCAGCTTACATAGTTAGGTAACTGGATTGACCTTTAATGGCCTATCTTTAAACTAGGTCTGAAAACCAATCCCTCTCTCAAAAATGTTGCCAGACTGGAAAGAGAGACATTCCTACCAGATGGAGTGAGTTTTTCTTTAAGAACAGAGTCCCTGCTCCCTTACCCCCACTTACCCCACCAAGGACTGAAGCATGAGACTCAATGCAGAGAGCCAGGCTGAGAAGCCCTGCGTATGTACTTACTGTTTCCATGCATGGCATTTTGAGGGTGTCATTAAGTGAGGGTCCAGAATGGCTTCCTATTTTTCAAAAAAGCCCCAAAGGGCCTCTTAATGAATCTGGATTCCTTTCTCCCATGTCACAGAGCCTTCTCTGGTCTTCCTTGTAGGTATTGTGGCCGGAGGCCGGGACGACCTCTTCGTCTCAGACGCATTCCATAAGGCATTTCTTGAGGTGAGTACACCTCCCTTTGCTCTCTCTTCTTTTTTATTCCCATGCTGCTTTATTATTCGTTCATCAGTATCTCCTGTGATTTGTAACTCTGGAGTTCTTGTTTCACTGGCTGTCCTAGTATAGCTAGCAGATGCTTGAACTGCCCCCTCCTTGGGAGGCCAGCTACAACACAGCCCTGCCCTGAAGCCCTGGGGTCTCATTGTTCCCACCTCCCTTCCTGTGTCTCTCCTGAAGCAGGTGAAACAGGGACACAAACATTAAGGGAAAGGAGCCAGCAGAGGACTATCATGAAGAGGCACAGTTTTAGTGATATTCTGGGTCCCCAAGTACAATTTTCCAAAGGCATCTCCCTCTAGACTGGTGGCACTTCTGCTTATCAGCAAATTCAGATACCATTGTTTCAGTCTATTACTCCAAGCCATCTCCTCCAGACAGAGGGTCCTCCTCTTTTCATAGGCCCTGGGTCCTGAGTGGCTGCTTGGGGTACTTATATCTGGGAGCCTGATGCTCCAAGAGTGAAACTATTTCAACGGTAGAGCTCTGATCTTGAGTCAAAATTTCTTTTAGCATCGAGTACAACATAATCCCCTTGAAATACCACGTACCATGTGCCAGCCAGGAATGTGATATCCTTGTCTCCATTCAGATTTCTGGTTCAGCAATTATCTGAGGATCCAGCCAAAAGCTTGGATGAATCCAAATGCCTACATCAATATTCACTGGGTGGAAGAATGAGGAACAGTGGGGTTCCGTTAGGCACTGACCCAAAGGCACTTCCCACCTGATGGCAGATAGCGCTTGGAGTGGCTGTGTGTATGCGTGAGGTCTCTGCAGCTAATGCAGCAGTTTGTTTCCTGTTTGACCTGCAGGTGAATGAGGAAGGCAGTGAAGCAGCAGCTAGTACCGCCATCATGATGGCTGGCCGTTCGCTGAACCCCATCAAGGTGACCTTCAAGGCCAACAGGCCCTTCCTGGTTCTCATAAGGGAAGCTGCTCTGAACACTATCATCTTCATGGGCAGAGTAGCCAACCCTTGTGCGAACTAGAGGGTTCTCATTCCTTGCACCTCCTCCTATTTGGTTTGTGAACAGAGGTAAAAATAAACACAATTACTCCCATCTCACTAGTATGAATGGACATTGCCACCTGAAATAAAGACAAGGAAGGGAGAAACTGCTAGACATGCTATTGGGCATTTGGTAAAATGATGATTTTTACTTGCTACCAGTGAACACATCTGGGTAAAGGAAGTGAAGGATATGTGACTGCATCATCCCTAAAGGTGGTAGGCATCCCAGAAGGGCAGGGGGGCTTGATATCTCGGTATTCCCACCTTACAAAAAAATCCCCCAATTTAAAACGCATTAATCTCTATGTACAGAAAAACAGAGACTCAAATCTGAGTATTAAACCATTTAATTCTCAAACCACTCACATGCATAATGTTCTTTTACACAGTGTTAAAATAAAGAGGAAAATGTATCTTTATACAGATTTTCAAGTATACATTAATAGACTTTTCAGATTACTAACCAAGTTGCTAAGATTTCATTCACATTGTTCTTAAAGCTGTCCAACGAGAAAGCTTTTGCTAAGCTGCTTTAAATATGTTTATATAAACCCATCTGTTCACTCTTTCTCGGAATCTCCCGCCCCCAACCCCAGTCTCCGCCCACCCTCCTGCCCTCCCCCCTCCCCGACACAACAGGGCTCCTGGGCTCTAGGAGGCATGCAACCCACCAAGAAAGATTGGCTTGTCATCAGGGGAAGGACAGAACCTACAGGAGGAGAGACTGAGCACACCTGTCAAATTAAGGGCTGAGATTTAGAAATGACACAAGTCAGACTCATCTTACAGCCTTTGTATTTTCACTTGACTTTCTAATGAAAAAAATCTCAGCCTCCCACAAAACAACCCAGAAGTTTCTGATAGTTTGGTAGCTGAGAAAATAACTTAATATTGGGTTCCCCAGTGAAACTTTTAAAATCAGAGTAGGCATTTTGAACTTTTCCATTTTGGTTGTTTCATTTTCCCTTTGGCTGGGGGTGGGGGCGGCTTAAAAAAGGATGTTATTATTGTGTGTTTACATTGAGGAATTTGGTTAATTTCACAGGGTCTGGCAAAAGAGTTCTCCCTCCTCAACTCTCCTCCTGAAGTAATCTGGCTTTAGGGCTGGAAACAGCCACTCTCCTTAGGAATTAAAGTGCATTTATTCAGTAAAAGGGGTGTGTGTGGGGGGTGGTTTACACTTAAGTGATAATGATTAAAAGAGGGTGGGGTGAGAGGAAATCCTATTCCTATATATAGGTATTTATAATTAAGGTCATAATAAAGATCAATACTCTCTAAGGAAATAAGATGCGCAAACCAGCCCGGCACCCTCTGAGGTGCAAGGGCGCTAGCCTGGCTCACTGACTTGTCTGAGGCATCTTTAAGCGACCAGGAGTAATCGCTGCAGATGAAAGAAACAAACTGCAAGGGTTAGTTTTTTCAAAGGGAAAAAACAGACTGGTAGGTTCTTATAGTTAAAAACTACCTCATTCCCTTTCAGGGATAACAGCATTTTAGAAACTGATTGTCTGTTTTCATATGAATCCTTGATTAACAAGTTGTGAAAAAATGTTAGATAAGTTCGTTGCTTACAAATATTATGGTAGCCTTTAAAAACTCAGGCGGAGGGGGCATTGTAGGAGCTTGCTATCAATCAGTATCAGCCGAGAGGAAGTGACACTTCCCTATAATCTCCTTATTTGATAGCTACCACTGACTATTTTCCTTTAAACGCTTTACTATTTCTTGGGGGACAATCCCAAGAGTTTTCCAAAGAGAACTAAGTGCTACATTATTAGCTGTACGCAGAAGTGGTGGGCTCAAAATGAGGGGGAATTGTCCTGGAGTCTGGCCTCTGAGTCCAGTGTGATCTGCTTTTCACAGTGACCAGTGGGAAGGCACAATGCCAGGGACAGTGGGTGGGGACAGTGTCACCCACCGGATAAGCACCATAGAGAACAGATTTCTTTCAGACCACGTCCATCTGACAGAAACCGAGTTTTGGCTACATGACTCTTCTGTCTGAACCCTCAGTCTTCTCTCCTCTTCCAATGTACTTTCCCCTTTCCTCACATATGCTGACCTGCCCCAAACTGAGAGTTCTGATTTTCAGATTTCTGAAAGGAGGAGCTCTTGGTTCCTGACTGAACCGGCAATTCTCTTTAAGGTCTGCCATGAGATCACAGAAAAAAATGCAACGGGCTCAACCTGTGAACACAGACCACAGCAGATGAAGTGAGTGGCTGGGACAGAACACATTGCTTCTGCCTAGAGTTTGGGAATATCTTTCTTTTGTTGAGAGGAGAGGGATAGGGCAGGTGATGAAACTGTGGTCGGACTAGCCTCTGGTTAGCTGCTTCCAAAAGGACTTCGTAGAGGTTTCAAAGGAATCAGCAAGCTGACCCAGGAGGGCAGAAGAACATGATAGAACTTCACAGTCCTGATAGGGAATGTTTCGTTTCTTGCTTAAAATTTAGTACAAGTTTATATACATACATTATATATATATATATATATATATATATATATATTTACCTTCACTTCCCCATCCTCTTCCACTCTCCCCACTCCCAATCTTAAAATCCAGTGCGGCATGATTTGCATAAAGTCCAACAACATTTCACAGTACTCCACAATGCTCTTCAGTAGGAGAACCCGTGGGCCACTCTCCCGATGCATACAAGTCGCAAAGGCTGCCGCTTTCCAATTCCACCCAGTATCAGGAAGCCTTCACATGTTTTCTAAGGCATAGGAGGCATTTTCTCTAAGTGACATTGCAGCATTTGCATGCTAAGCAAATAGCCAGGCCTTAATGTTACTGTAATGAAATTTCATAGCCTGATGCTAATTCAGTCCTCTGCACGAACCAGTCTTTCCTTTTTGACCCACTTTTTCTTCTCAAACATACCAGCTATTTGAAACTTAAATGATCAGTTATTTGTAGGCAATATATGAACGAATTTCTATGGTGCCTAGAATTCTCTCAGGAGAGAGTCCGCTATGTCTGAACCTGCTCTGAAACACAAATTTCTTCCATGAATTAAAAATCACTGGGTAGCTCCTTAGTTAGAACAGTGGCTCTCACTTTTTATGGGAAATCAAACAGTTCTCCCCTTCCATTACCATGTGTGAAGTTGCCATGGCAGGTATCTTTACTACCTGGGGTAGAAAGAAGGAAAGATATGAAACCTCATTTGGGAATTAGTGGATTAGGTCTTTGACATCCTGGAACAAAGATGCTAAAATGACTATATCACATTTCTTATAAAATTCAGAAACATTTAAGCCTTAGCTAGTGCATTTCATTCACAAAAAAGGAAAAATGAAAGTCACTTTACATAAAAATCCCACATAGAAGACAGCTAAGAGACAACTGAATGCATCACCCCAGAAAGGAGCCTTTCCTCTCCACTGATTTAACAATGCTTCTCAGTTACTTTACAAAGAGAGGTCCGCCTGGGTGGCGTGGCTTGGCTCTTTTAATAAGGTCAAGGGTTCTATTTTCGTAGCAGAACTGAGAAACCTCCACTCAAACCACCTATGTAAAGTGGGTTCTAGAGAGCAGACTTTGAAAATATGCTTTGTTTACTTATGCAGCCTTTGTATCTGGTATAGAGAGGAAATGGAATGGATGGCAACATCTCTCTCCAGAATGACTCTGAGGACAAATGGACGATCTATTGTAACACCTGAGTCTTGGCCCACCCACCATAAGCTTAAACTCAGAGCCAATAAAGGTATCTGATGAGGAAGGTCTAGGGGCCAAGGTCAACTGGCTCTGAACTAGGAAGCAGTAAGGCCAGTGTTCACCCAAGTCACAGGGAAGAAAGGGAAGACTCCATGCTTCCTCCCAATTCACAGATTTAACATGCCTCAAAGGAAAGATCTAGGCGTTTCTCACTGTTGTGTTTGTTCTGTTTTTAAGTAAATCACTTTAGCTGTACTGGCTGCACCATCAACAATAAATTATTGATTTTAGGTAAGACTGTACCTTAAGCATGTGGTATAGCAAAACAGCTGGGGACTGGCCTAGGACAGAATCTGGGCACAAACAAAAGACAAGCCAGAGGTGAGAATTTTCCTAAGGAGTTAATTCCTGAGTCCAGGATATCAGCCTGGCTTATACACTGACAATTATTTTACAGTTATACAAAAAATAGCTGTGGTGAATAGATTCACATTGATTTTACTGCCTCATCTACAGGATTCATACTGTACTCAGACAGAGGTTACTCTGCATCAGTTGTCACCTATGAGTAATGCTTGTCTCATTATTTGGAATTTCACACTGTTGGTATCATCGCTTGTCCTACCCAGTTACTGGGTAAATGAATATTTATTAGCTAGTACCTGAAACAAAGAAGCCAACCTCTCAAAATATAAAAATGGATCACTCTGTCTCATCTTCACTCCTCATCAGACATTAGGACCAGCCAGTGCATTAGAAAGAAAAGGCGGAAGCATTCCAGGGTACCTATTAAAGGGCCAGTGGTCCTTTCCCAGCTGTAACAGATGTTCCAAGGGGAGGTGACCTGATGTGGCTCAGTGTGCCAGTGCCCCAAACAGCCAGTCAGTTGAGTGCTACAGCTGGACTTCCAGATTAGGTGGCCTGCCTAGTGGCATTTTACTACTAAAACTACATTTTCTGACACCCACAACATTCAAGCGAGGCCATCCTGACTATTATAACAGTATCGGCATTAAAAACAGGAACATCACTCTTTGAAGTGACAAAAAAGCAAAACAGGCCACCCAGAAATCCATGTCATCCTCACCTCCATGTCAAGATATTGGCAGAAGGCTCATTACCAGGAACATATGGTTTTTATTCCAGTCCCCCCAAAATGGACTGCAAATGGCAACTGAAAACAACAACAACAACGCAGGATTCAAATACATTTTTCACATCATTAAAAGGAGTTGGGTGCATCTTTGAAAACAATAGAAAGGCTCCACTTCCACTGACTACTCTTGCCAAATAGAGGCCAGCGGATAAAAGCACTAACCCCAAGTGTTCTGACACTTTGATCTGGGCACCAAAACAAACATTAACATCTAACTTGACAAGGAGAACTGGATCCGGCAGCCTCTGTATTTTGGGTTTGGCTTTCCTTTGCTTGCTACAGAAAGCTACACTCTTTCTTCAGCCAAGTGCTCAGAGGTAGAGGAGCTGAAGTGAGTACAAGAGAGAATGGGGGGGTGGCACTGGCTGAGGAGTCCAGCCTCCTGCCGAAGGAGTTGCAGGGCAACCTTGGAATATGCTCAGTCTTTAATGGGAGGTAGTATACACTGACTCATCTGCCTTCATCAGACACCTTTTTCTCACATACACACATGAAGTCACATACACGGAGCTGGCCACTCACAACAATATTGCAACGTGCAGCAGCAGCACGCTTATCCTAACAGCTGCTTTCAGTCTCAGTTTTATACTGTACCCCAGCTCTTCTCAGGCAGATGCAAGCCAAATCGGTTACTCTGAGGTCCCTCCTTTGCCAGGCTTTTAAACATACATTTCACTTTAGCACCTACAACTTTATCTCTGAAGAATAGCTGCACTAAGTGGGTGCAATGTGTTATAACATCTTTATAAATAGAAAGTGCGAGAAATCATTTCTTAGCCAAAATACTAACAAAGCAACAAAAAGCTCTCATAGCCTACTGTGCCAAGAAGGAGATTTTTAGAATCAATGATACAACTAACAAAATGCTTCTAATGCTACCAAGGTCATAGTGGACGAGTAAATATTTATAAACATACATTTATGAAAAAAGATATTAAGAAAATAGCCAAACTTCCCACAAGTTATTTGCATGAACTCTCTTTAGTATACCACTCTGTGTTCAATGCACATGCATATACAAGTGAATTATATTAGTGTTATTTTTATTGGGCCAGTTTTCCAAAAAGAAAACAGGCTTATTTTTTTAAAACTTCAAGTTATATGATTTAAAATCATTTTTGTAAAAATATTACGAATACCATAAAAATTCTAAAATCTCTACTGTCTGGCTGACAGCCATTCTAGAGGTGATTTCAGTCACACTTAGCGTCCCCTGTTTCAGCATCGTGGCTTTCAGAGGAAACACATCTTAAGCTCTGTTCCCTGTGTTGCAATTCTGTTTTCGCCGTGGTTCTTAAAGAACCACTAGAGTTAGGATTCTGTTACCTTATGGGAAACACAATAGATCACCTTCTCTTGACATAAATATCTACTTTAAGATGCAGCTACCAGCAGAAATCTAAACCCTAAAGGAATTTCTACTCACTCAGGTTGTTGTGATTGGCTTGATTTGGTCTAGACTTGTGATGCTGAAAAAAAAGAACAAATATTTTGTCAATCTACAAATTCCCTTTCTTCTCTGTTCTCTTTTGCAACTCAAAACCACAGTACTGAGTTTCATCTAACCATCAGATGATTTCAAATTTAAGAGTCACCGAGAGCCTAGAGAGGGGCCCGGAAATCCTGACCGAGAGACACCTCCATAGATTACCATGAGTTTTCATTCCCTGGAAATCTTCAAAAGCTTTCTCTGTCACAAAGAGCAGACTTTGCGTGGAAATGTGGATCAAAAAAAAGTTAAGGCTCCTTTATTTTTCTTCATTAAAATCTGCCCCAATCTTTGCATGATAAAATCGAATTAATCTTGATGCCTATATGCCTCCAAGCATTCCATCCCAGCCTATCCAAAGTCTCCTCTTTCCCTTCCCAGCATTCTGTAGAGCCCTAAACTAAGTCTTCATCCCTGGGTGTTCCTTTTACTCTTGTATTTGCAATTCCTGAGGCCTGACAGAGATCTCTTTACTGTATGATAATTGGGGTGACCAACTAGAACCCCTCATAGCTAACTCTTCAGGCATCCACTGCACAAGGAATAGATGGATAATCCCAAACCTTTCTTCTCTCAGAAAGTGTATGGACTTGAGAATGATCATTTTGTTGCAGAATTTATTCTCCCCCTTTATTTCTTGTGATGGCAGTTAGTGTCTAGTTATTATTAGCCAGCAGGAGTTAAAGTAAAGAATTCTAAATCTGACAAAACTTCAATGAGCTGTTATTTCAGATAAGAGAGGTTGGCAGCAACTGGTAACTTTAAAGGATTAACAAAATGTAAAATTGGGCCATGGATTTTCCTATATGAAAGGTAATAAAAGTGGGACGAACCTACTCATCTCCTAGCACAAAACTGAGCCTGTGCCGCTGGGTGGCAGTGACGATGGGACTGGGATACGTAGGCAAAACTTCCAATTATTTCAAGAATATGATCTTTCTAGCCACTCAACAGAAAGTCCTGTTGAAAGAGGTTTAGTAGCCATATAAATTTCCCATGCCACAGTTTTCACCTACTTGTAAACTTAAAATACAGCTGATATCTCAAGTTCTGTAACAGTAAGCTCTTTACTCCCTCAGCATGTACAGTTTCTGTGGCTTCACAAAACAAAGAACCGGGCAAAGGCTCACAAGTTGGAACAAAAGAAAAAAATGGACATTTTGCTGTAAGATAATGAAACTCAGAGGCAGGTAGATAATGAAATCTGTTGCAGGTTTGTGTCTCATTCTCCTTCTAGCTCCTTTACCGGCCAATGCCAGACATAATAAATGGTGTCTATGGCACAAAAAATGGACCTAAATGAATGAACAGAGAAGAGTCAACACCAATAAAAAAAATGAATGCTACCTATAACAGATTAAGGACAGGCCCCAATCCTTGACAAACTTTCCATCAAGTGGGAAGGTATTTCCTGTCCCCATGAATCTGGGCTGACCAGTGACTTCTTTGACCAATACTGTATGGTGGTGACCCTGGCCTTTAACAGGATGCCACCTCCTACCCAGCCTCTTGGAGGCCTGAGCTGCCATTCTGAATAAGTCTGACTACCTTAATGGAGAGACCACATAGAGAGTTGCTGAGACACCAGCGAGGGAGAGGAGGCTTGGTGAACCATTCTGCGAAGGTGGCAGGCATGTGGATGAGGTTTCTTGGACACTCCAGACCAGTCCAACCACTTGCTGAATACTATCAAGTGACCTGACTCGTCACACCACAGGAAGCAAGAGAATTGCCTAGATGAACCTGTCCTGAATTTCTGATCCACAACATCACGAGAGATATACAATAGTAGTTATTTTAAGTCACTGAAGGTTTGGGTAGTCTGTCACACAGCAACAGATATCTGGAATGCTTGCTTTCATTTTCTGCCTTGGTAGTAACTCATTCACACATTCGCCACTAGACCTACTGAATGGGTGACTCTTGAAATCGGTGGGCGATATCTCCAGAAAATTTTCACCATTCAACATCTGCTCAGAGATCAACTGCATTATCTTTTGAAGAGATCTTCCAACCACATATTCTTGAATTAACAGTTCACTATAAGTAGTACTGTTACTGGCTATTACATATTCCAGTTCATCCCAACCTTTATCATTAAACAATCAACAAGATATAGTAAAGATAGTTTGGACTTTGGGATCAGATTGATAAATACTGGCTGTGTAATTTATCCATGGTGTGACCCTTGGGCTCATAGTTTCCTCATCTATACAGTGTGGTATAATTATACCTATTAAAGGCAATATAATCTGTTAACTCTTGTATGAGACTACCAGGGTCAACCTCTGTGTCTCAGTTTCTTCCTTTCTAAAGTGAAAATAATAACAGTATCTACCCTAATAGGATTGTCACAGGATTAGAAGAGTTAATCAATAAGAAGCACAGAACTGTGCCTGGCACATAGTAAGCATTCAAAAAAGTCAGCTACTTTTAGTTCTTCTATTATTACTTCATAGGGTTATTTTCTTAGTACAGTTAATTCTGTCCCCTGCTTTTTGATCCTTTATCTATGCAGTAAAAAGTGCAGGCTTTTAAAAAACAATACATGCAGACTCCAACCAAGGTTAGGACTCTCAAGTACTATAGGAAGCCAGATCTAAACTACGTCTAAAATCAATTTTGTTATACAAATTCCAAGCACATCGTCTAGTACCAAAAAGTACTTAATATTTACTTAATGGCACAGATTTGACTATATGCTACTTACCACTTAAGATAAGTGATTTCACAAAATAGAAAAAATTTCCCTATAAGATACTGTGACTTTTGGTATTATGGATTAATTCAGATTCTAAGATTCACAGTAATTAGTAATTAGTACTGTTAAATTGTGCTGTTGCCATATGAGATGCTGCACATATATCTCTCTTAACTGGATAGTGAATTCTAGTCACTTCAATAGGACTAACTGAGTAGACATGAAAGAAGCAAGCATTAGAAAAGTATTTTCTTTTTTTTAACATAACTGCTCTGCCTTTATAATTTAGCTTTGTTGTTTAAATCTTCCACTATTTGAGCTGGTGGGCCATTCTTAACTGTGTTAAGATGGGAGATATTTGTTATATAAATAATGGGAAAGATGTATGATAAGGAATTTATTTATATATGTACCCTCTGTGAAAATAGTATGTATTTCAAGTAATAGTTGCCTTCTAAGTCATCACTGTTCCTCACAGTTGAGGGAAAAGATAGTCCGCTTATAAAACAAAACAGGACAGTCTGTACAGATATTTTCTAAGTTTGATATCATTATTCCAATCAATAATTATACCCTTTGGAATGTAACTAAGTCACGTGTTTCAAAGTACTCAAAAGATCCAACTTTGGCTTGTTCTGAGCAAGAAAACCCACTTACTGCAAAACAAAAAGACTGGCCCTGGGAAAAGCACCACTTAAGAATAAGAAGACTGAAAACAGAGAAAGAGACTAGAAAACAAAGAAGGCAAAACATAAAGTTGATAATTATCAAAGAAGTCATAATACTTGGCAAACTCCACTGTTTCTCATATTAAACAGATTCATATTTAAATGACATCTACTACAGACCTCAAGGAGGGATGGGTGCAGATGATTCACTGAGCTTATATATCTGAATCCAATTTCTTTCACAAGTCCAAAATCCCAGATTAATAATCAGAATCTCAAAGTAGTCAGAAGAGCAACAGTCCAAAATGCCAAGAACCCACTATTACTGTAAGTGCTCTAAGACAAGGCAGAACAAATGTAGGCAAGTATTATCGATGAAGATTACTTATTACTAAGAGGATGTATTATGTAGAACTTACTAATCTCCGAGTTAGAGAAAGGCAACTCTAAGAATAAAATGCCTGGTGAAGAAGTGCCCTACAGGTGGCTGGGTCACTCACCCGAACTTCACGTGTGTTATGGAGCTACCACCACAAGGTGAGAGGCAAACTCGCTGGGATTGCACCTGCGTGGCCTACAACCCTTTATTCAGACAAGTGCATCTAATGCAGAGGACCATGTATTGTTTTCAAATGGGGAACAACTATATTCTCCTTTTGCAAGGAATTCTATTATTATTTCTTTAAAATTTCCAATTTTTTCACATCTAGCATAAATAAGCTATTGGAACAGTAAGAATGAACATTCACAAATATATAATGGCCCAATATATATTCAGAAGAATTACATACAGTAATAGAAATTGGAAGATAGGTCTAAGAAGAATTAGCAATCTCCAGACGTTTCATTATGCTTTAAAACATTCATTAAAAACGGAAAAGGAAGATTTGGCTTTTCAGTACTCCACAAGGAACAGAGTATGTTTACTTGAGGAAATGAGAATGAAGATTTATAAACAGGAAAAGTTAGAGGTTTCTAATCTAGAAAAACAGTACTTTGGATAAGAATCAAACCACTTATTCCTAACAGAAATACAATTTTAATACTAGTGGGAATAAATTCACCCTTGCTATCATTATGCAAGGCAGTTCAAGTTAACTCAGAGGAATGGCAAAGCTTACTTATAAAAACAATTTTTTACCGTATTTTATGTAAACATGGTATTTGTTTAACCTTACATTATTATGCATGGGGATTGTTTTTAAAAATTACTTGGCTATATCTGTAACAACCATCCTAAACTTTAATCTACCTGCACCTTTAAGGCAAGGTCAAATCCTAAGGACTATTCTAAATGCTCTTAAAGCAATGGGAATCATTAAGGAGCACAAGGAGGGTTGTGAGAAAAGGAACTAGGAAAAGATGGCAAACTCTTTTGGGAAACATGCATATATAGCAATACGAATTAAAACCCTTTTAAACTTGCGAATTTATAATAGCAAAATGGCAGGACTGACAAATTTGGGGGGTGATGCGTTCAAATTTAATTTGGAGCTGGTAAACTTCTGTCAGGTGCCAGACAGTAAATACTGTATTTTCAGGCTTTGCAGGCCATCTGGTCTCAACTTTGAATTGTAGAAGAAAGTAGCCATAAACAACACTTAAATGAAGAGGCTAGTCCACTATCACTTTTGACCAGGGGGCTGCAGTTTGTTGAACACAGATCTAATTCATAGTCCTAGGGACATACTTTACAAAGGGACAGCCTCTGAAATTTAGGGATTAACCTGACTTAATTGCTTGTTTTCCCTTCTAAATCGCAGGAACCAAAATACTTCAATATTTTGCACTCTTTCCCATGAGGCCTAAGTAAAGAGCCCGGCTTTCAAAGATTAAGTTCAGTGAAAACTTATCTGTTGTTCCTTAAACAAGTAAGTACACAGATGAGGAGAAGGACTTGTGAGGAAGAGAAAAAAACCATGTCTATTGTATCTGAGAGGAAAAAAACTTTCAGGATTCAAACTCCTTCCTGACCAAATGCCTTTCCACTATGATTCAGAAGACTTTTGTCTTTGTTGAATTTCTTTCCATTAGCCATTGCTTTCATTTCTTTAAATTAGATCTTCTAGTCAAACAAAATGTAGTTTTTACCAATTAAAGGAAACAAAATCAGTGTCAAGTAACAGCTAACACTTTTTAAAAGTTCCTTCTTGATAAAAGACTATTCAGTTATTAAGGATGAAGTTCACTATTTCTTTGGTCAGACCACTTTCCAGCCAAGGTCAAATTTCAACTATGAAGTTCAGAGGAAAATGATTTAATTCTATATGTTAAACCATCTTTGGAAAACCCCATTTCACAGATGTAGAAGGAACTGGAAACATAAAAAAAAACCACCCCAAAACAAACAAACAAACAAAAAACCCACACAAAAAACAAAACCACCAAAAAACAAAATAGCAAGAAAACTTCCCTTAACTGCCATCTCCCTTCGTTCTCAATCTTTATCCTTTAGTAAGTTATTTTACATATTCAAAATTAGATTTAACCCTCTGGTACAATGAAATGGCTCTGGGGTAGTTTGCAAGTTACATAAAATAAAACTCAACTCAGTTCAGAGGTAAATATGGTTCTGAGTAAAGAGAGAACAGGTCATTAGAAAGAGCCTTTCTGCCTCAGTACAGTGTTACTGCACATGCCAATGCTGCATTTTATACTGGTATCAGAGTTCAGAGAGAATAAAAGGTACCCCTTAGAATGAAAGAAGATGAATATATTGCTGTCTCTCTTAGTTTGCTGAGAATATTGGGTAGCTCTTTTGCTAAGAAGAGCCATTCAATGAATAAAAACAGGCCCAGTGTTTGCTATTTCTTGGCATTAAAGTACTTGATGATTCAGCTCTCATTGCTAATGCAGTTCCCTTCACAAGGTGAAGATTTGGTAATAATTTTCAGCATTAGCTAAAGTCATTTAGAACACTGTTAAGAGAGGTATCCTCTGTGCACACAACAATATAGCGATTCATTGATGTAGGTAGAACACTACTAACTCCTATGCTCCCACATGATGTTAGCTAAGAACTAGGGCAATGTCACAGTGAACCTGGAAAAGAATATGGATAAGTATTCAGAATAACACTATCTCTCCTAGCTAAAATGGGAAAATTGCTTTCGGAAACTTGAATTTCACGAACCTCCTGGCTCTAGTCTAGACCAGTGAAAAGGAGAGACCCAGCAAAGACAATTGTGCTGACGAGGTCCTAGACGACCTGGAGGCACTATTCACAGTATTAACACAGCAAAAGCTATTAGAAATGAGTGAAAAGGTGAGGAACCCACCAAGCACTCATAGTATTTCCATGTCTATTGGACAGTCTCTACTGCATTCAAAGTGTTTGCTGCCAACCCCAGAGAGAGTATGTACTGACAAATGCTGCAAAGTTTCTCTTTACAGAAATTACTGCACTTCACCTTTACAATTTGGTAATAGTTTAAAAAGCTCTATTTTCTCACATAAAATCTAAGAAAACTAGCAAAGCAATAACTTTCCAGCATACTACTTCTCAAACATAGGATTGACTTAATATTTTTTTTGGTAGGCTTAAAAGCTCCAGCTAAAGCAGCATATTCTGTACTTTTCACCTATTTAGTTATGGCAAGATCTGTCCATTGAAAGCCTTGATTACCAGCTGAAATGTTTCCGTATAGATTTTAGTCTCATTTCAACTCTACTTTTTGTAGGTCACAGAGCCTAGTCGGTCCTTAAGATGGACCTAGGCAAGAGTTTTTACCCTATCATGGTGTCCTGGTCAATGTCTTATAAAGATAAAATACACTCCAAAACAAAGTTTAAGGGTAGGCTCTTAACATACAATAGCATTATTACATTCCTATTAAAAGACACATTTCTGTTTTTCTAAAGAGAAAAAATAACCATTCTCTAGTGATACAGTGCAGCTGTATGTGTATGTACAATTCTTAGATTGCTTAAGAATTACCCTTTGCATTTAACATCCTATCATCAAAGAAATGCCACCTTTCCTGTCCCCCTTTCCACATATCACAAAGGATTCTCAGGAAGGGAGTGCACTACTCACACTCACAAATGGCTCACCAGTGCAGGCATGACCAGGCCCTCTTCCAAATCCCTTTAACAATCATCTATGCCTCTGCACCAAGACAATTTCTTAAACCACTATGCATTTAAATACTAATCTTAACATTTTAATGATCATTAAGAGAAGCTAGAGATTTTTCTCCTTTCTATTTGCACTGTAACTTGTAAGCATCTACTTGCCTGCATCCCTTAAAAATCCACCCTCATTCTCTGCATACACAATCGGGCATCTAAAGCTCTACACGCTTGGTAAATTCCTCTTGACTCTCAGTGCTGAAGTAAGAATCTCAGAATTACCAAAAAGGTCTCCTGAAGTTTTAAAAAATCTTAGGAATGATTAAGTAATCAAACCTGATCAAAACTGATGCCTTGATCAATTTATTGCAACATGATTGTGCCTGATGTTTTCTGGTAAATGCCCTGTACTATATTAAAAAGCAAAGCTCTTGGAGTCACCAGCAATTTGCTGATGGTTGGTTTATGAATTACTAGGTTTGCAGACATGAGACATGGATTTAGTGAGGTTCTTCTATTGGACTGAAAATATAAACTATTACTTATATAAGAGGAAATGGAATTGTGGCTGCAATAAGAACCATAGTGTTGAATTTCTTCAATCAGAATGCTGCAGAAAAAATGTGTTTAAAACTTCATATAAAAGTTATCAAATATGGAGACCTGTGGATTTAAAAATACAATCCAGGCTCATTTCACTGGAAAGGGACATTTCTGATGTATACTATTGCTGTTATGTGAAACTAGGAGCCAAAGAAAGTGGAGGAAACTTTGGTAGTCAGCCTAACACGTTAATTCATCCGTACTAGAGCCATTTCCTAATATCCAAAGATATACAAGCACGGTGGTTTACAAATACCAAGCAGTAAGTTGCAGTAGGTTCTGTACTGTTCCACGTTTGCAAATCCAAAACTTCCCTCTGCTCCCCTCACCTCAACCCAGCACTCCAAGCCCCAAGCTTAGTGGTACCTATTGCAAACACTGCTGTCATTTCACGTTCAGCTGCCTAAAGTGCTTCAGCAGATGCTGCCTCCAGCATGGCTGTTACCAGAAACATGACCACGCAGCAGATGCCTAGTCAGAGCAAAGATAAGTCTAACCTTTCAAAACAATAAGAAGCACCAGGATTCTTTTTTTCCCCTTGAAATTTGAAGCTGCACATTCTGGCAGAAAGGAAGAAAGGAAATTCCTCATATGGTTGGCTGGTTCCGATGACCAAGGCTCCTGCTGGGTTTTTTAGATCTGGGTGAGTGACAGCCACCAGGATGACATGGACCAAAGGACAATGTTCAAATGTGACTGGTAGATAAATGAGCATCTATCACTGTTTTGTTAAAAAAATTTTTTCTTATAAAGTTAACAAACCAAGGCTGTTGATCCCTGAATTAGAAAGTTGATTTGCTTGATATTTTCCAAAGTGTGAGGTGGGAAGGAGGGGGGGAAAAGCCTCTAGTGCTTCTGTGTATGTTGCTGATCCTCTAGTTTGGCAACATCTTGGGAGCATCTTCCAATCTAGTGATGTGGCATTTTGTGAATCGAAGTACCAGCCCATGGCCCTGATGCTGGCTGCTTACGGCCCAATGGGGAAGAGGGTCTGCCCCCTCCCCCTCGATGTTTCAATCTGGCCCAGTGGTGGACACAGAGCCCTGGGCAGTTTCCCCAGGAGCAACTGTATCTTCTTGTGAAGGTGACTCTTCCTCGACTTGTCCTCGAGATGTGACAGTTGTTTCAGGGGAGATGCTATGAGGCCCCTCCAGGGGGATACAGCCAGGGTGGTTTTTGCGAAAGTGCTGATTCAAGATGGCCTGGAAGGGGAAACTTTTGCCACAAACATGGCAGTGAAAGGGCTTGTTGCCTGTGTGCTTGCGGATGTGATACTCTAGCTGATCTTTGCGGGTGTACTTCTTGCCACACATACGACAGACGAATGGTGTGATCCCCATGTGCAGGCGCATGTGCCGGTCCAGGCTCCCCTTCTGGTTGAAAGATTTGGCACAGTAGATGCAGGTGAGACGGGGGTTGTACCGGAACCACCGCTCAGATACTTCTTGCTCTCGAAGATACTCCACATAGCCACTTACTCCCATCATTGCTGATTCTTCTACCTGTGCCAGGTGAGGAAAATAAGCACAAAAGAACATATACTGTGAATAGTAAAATAAATCAAATTTACTTTTACCTCTGTTACTAAGCTTTATGCTGATTTTAGAGATCCAAACAGGAAATTACTACCCACAAGTAAAGTTGTTAACATAACAATTAAAAAAAATGAGGACACTGTATTCCATTACCATAACACAACAAGAAAGTCAAGTTACTTTCTGGCTGACAAACTGCATGCTTTTTATGGAACCGCCAGTAAATGATCTATTGTACAGCAATAGAAGAATCTGGGCCCACTCATACCATCCTCTTGAATGCTAATCTACAATTATATCTAGATAATCAGGTAGGTACTTTGATGGAAACGTTCATTTATCTGCATCATCTAAACTCTCACACGTCATATTAACTCATCTCTCTCTTTTTTAAAAAATATATTTTATTGATTTTTTTACAGAGAGGAAGGGAGAGGCATAGAGAGTTAGAAACATCTATGAGAGAGAAACATCAATCAGCTGTCTCTTGCACGTCTCCCACTGGGGATGTGCCCGCAACCAAAGTACATGCCCTTGACTGGAATCGAACCCGGGACCTTCCAGTCCGCAGGCCGACGCTCTATCCACTGAGCCAAACCGGTTTCGGCTTAACTCATCTCTTAATATCATCTCCAAACAATATTATTTATTTTCTATTTCTTTATAGTCTGCACCTTCTGCTTTAGTCGGGTAAACATCCTTGTAGAATTCCAATTGTTATCCCTATTATATCTACATATGCATTAAGTTACCTCTTTCTAACCACTTCATTAAATACTGCACTTAAATTCTCCACTTTCTTTAAGTGGTTATTGATTCCAGTAACTGCCTTTTAAGCACTCTATTCCCACAACACTGTTAATGAGGGCTATATAGTCTCATCTATATCTGTTTTGTGTATGTGTTAGTCTGCCTTATGCCCCCATTAAGTTATAAGGTCTGTCTCGTATTTATTTGCATCATAGTTACCTTCACATAGTCATCACATTCTTTTGAAAGATGAGAGAAAAAGGGCCCTAATACTAAGAGTAAACTTTCCCTCCAAGCTCCTAATATTTTCTCTAACACCTTATTAAAACTAAAAAAAACCTTATAATAGTTACAATTCCTTTTCTGGTACCGAAAAACTGGCATGGTAACATGCAAGTAAATGTAGTTTCTAACAATGTCTTGCTGCTGTTATTATAATATATACACACTAAATGTCCAATGTTTAAGTAAAAACTAAACAAGATACTACCAGTATAATGCAGAAGCTAAAAAAAATTAGCTATGCAATCTTAGTCCACCAGTGTTTTCTTTCAAAGGACAAAAGTGTTTACAACGTATTAAGTTCTACTTGGTGAGGTCTACTGTCCTTTTACAAATAAATCTTCAATGATAGAGACCTGTGAGGAAAAACAAACAATAATATCAACCAACTACTTATGCTACTTGCTAAGGAGAATTGCAAAGAAAATAGAAGACATAATTCCTATCTTCTCTAAAACATTTTAGTCTAACAAAAGATTCAGGAAGAAAATAAATGAAAAGATGTAAGCATATAAAAATGCAAAAGCAGCTGTGTACAAATATTTTCTATTACATAAAGTAGTAATTATGTAGTGTTATACCCACCACACATGTACTGAATCAGGCTCTCCATCTCAGGTCCTGCATTTCCTGCATTTACTTTTCAGGGGTTACTTTTTTATTTCTACTCTCAGGACTAAAGACTGGTTCAGAAAAGAGTTCTGCAATCTCATCTTTTCTATTTCCCAAACTCTGCTGACACCAAAAGTGCATTTCCTGCATGCTTGCAAACAGGAATAAAGAAAAAAGTAATCAAGGAGAATATTTCTTTAACAGGGTCCCTGTTCCCTGTCCTACATCTTTCCTGTCGGATTCACACACAGTGGCAATTGCATCAGCCATCACAACTACATACCTGGGAGCTGGGCTGCTTAGGCTCATCCATTCTCCCAGGAGACTCACTTCGGGCTCTGTGTCTCTCCGTCAAGGGGACAACACTGCCGGAGGGGCTAAATCTGTCGGAAGAGGAGCAAAAGGGGACTAACAAAAGAGCAGTGTCAAGGAACTTAAAAAATGGTGATGTTTATCCTCTTTATCCCATGGCTGAGAGAAGGGGAACAAACTGAACAACAGATGACTAAGAAATACTTCCAGGGAGTCAATAATAGGATCTGATTTGAAATAAGACAAGAAAGGTTTTTTTTGTTTTGTTTTGTTTTGTTTTTTAAGAAAGGTTTGCCGTAGTAAATTTAAGAAATACAGAATTACATATGAGATAGACCATATGACCTGGGGAAGCTAAAACTAAATATAAGTTCTATCCTTAAGTAAGTATTGGGAACCATAAAAGAATAAATTAAAACTGGGTTCTAGGTAACGATTAGGTTTTTGGTTGTTCCTTCCTTTAGGCCCTAACATAACTCGTTATATATTTCAGACTTTTGATATAGTAGATCATGGAGATTCAGTCTTTGCATTAAGCTATTACTTCTGATACAGTACTAACATGGGGGGGGGTGGCAATAAGTATTGTGCTCAAGAATATTTTAACTATTAAGAACACAAGAAGGAAAATAGCCAAATCAAGACTACCTGAACTGGATACAATATATACTTTAGAAATTTGTAACACATATGTCTCTCAAGACCAGGTATCAACCAACCGTTATAACTTTTTAAATTTTCATTGTCCATGCAGTCAACTTTAATTTATTTTTAAAAGGGGAAAAAGAACATATATGATCAATCTAAGTTGATAATACTTTCTTTTTTTTTAAAAAAATGGTTTTTTTATTGATTTTTAGAGAGAAGGAGGAAGAGAGAGAGGGAGAGAGAAAGATGGATGAGAGAGAACCATCTATGGGCTGCCTCCTATACGCCCTCTACAGAGGATCAAGCCCACAACCCAAGCATATGCTCTGACAAGGAATTGAACTTGCAACCTCTCAGTGCATGGGAAGATGCCCAACTAATAGAATAGAGCCACACCAGCCAGGACAATACTTTCAACTGAAACTATCTTTAAATTTACTTAAATTAAAACTATTGCTATCTCCACCAAAAAGAAATGCTCTAATTACCATTAGAAAGAGAAATGGGAGCCATGGGACCTAGTAGCACTGGTGAAAAACAGACTCTTGGACCTGTGATAGCAGTCACCAATGAAAGACAAAAGGAAGAAATCAAATGACAAGTGAAGAAAGGAATAAAAACCACGTCCAAAGCTTTTCTTTGGAATAACTGTATTGTGATTACACTAATTTAAAAAGAACAATTAGTGCTGGTACCATACCCCTTCTAACTTGATAGGTGGGAAGCAAAGAAAAGTAAACAGCACCACAAAGGCAAGTAAAACTCCCCTGAGACCACCTACCTGGGTGATAACACAAGGAAGAAGGGCAAATCTGCCAGGTTCCCAGCTGATGACCAGCCCTCTACCTGGAATTCCAAGAAAGCCTTGCTAATTACTGATACAGTGTGGCTGCAGATGCTATCTGATTCATGGAAGTGTCTAATTTTACCACAGTTCTCGTAACACTGAATTCTTCAGGACTAGGAACTTCCTGCTTTATTTTTATTTTTATTTTTAAAAAATGTTTTTATTGATGTTTAGAGAGAGAGGAAGGGAGAGGGAGAGAAACATCAATGAAAGAGAAACATCAATTGGCTACCTCTTGCACACCACCTACTGGGGATTGGGCCTGCAAGCCGGGCATGTGCCCTGACCGGAATCAAACCAGTGACCTTTGGTGCATGGGATGACGCTCAACCAACTGAGCCACACTGGCCAGGGCAAGGAGCTTCCTGCTTTAAAAAAATAAGAATGCAAGCCTTTTGGCACACCTCCAGTTTCCCCAACACAAACTTATTTCGGCTAAGAGCATCAAGGAAGGAAGATGCTCTCTGTACCACGCTGGGGGCCCGCTTTAGTTATGTCTGTACAACAGCTGTTAGATGGGCGAACAAAACAAAACTTACCTGTCAATCTCACTGCTTGTTGGCCGAGTCACCTTGGCTCCTGAAGATCCTAAAGTGTAATTTTCCTGTGCTATGGAACCATGGCCCGTGGTGTCAATCACCATGGCTGTGACTTCCTCAGCACTGCTCCCATCTTCTCCAGAAGGCTGATTCTCAGGCCCCAGCCACTCCTCTAGATTTTCTGTTTTGATGTGTACTGCCCCCAGAACCCTCACGTCATCATCACTCCGTGCCCCTCGGTCTGCTACTCCTGTCTCTACGTACCACTGTCCTGCTCGGTTGATCCGAAGAATAGGCTCCCGGCTCTCTACATCAGAACTCTGTTCAATGATCTGAGGGCTGGTGGACTCTTCAGGAGGACTGAGCTCCCTGATGTCCAGCACAGCACTAACCTGACCTCGCCGACTTCCCTTTGGGGCATTTTGCCGTGGGCTAAGGGAGCGGTTTAGAGTTGGTGTAACCCTGTGAGACTCTGGAGGTCTCTCTGGATGCTTTGTCCTCGTTTGACTTAATTCTGCTTCGACCTCAGCCACATTAATTTTGAAATGAATGCCCTCTAGGATCTGTGTGCATTTGTCTATAATATGCTGCATTTGCAGAAAACTGGCAGCTGTCAGGTAGCTGATGATATCTGCCAGCTGCAGGCATATCCGCCCTGTGTAACAGAAAGAAAGGAGCTGTTCAAAAACAGTGGGGTTCTTGATGACCGAAATGGAGACAGTACTCATCTCGTTCAAGGACATGTGATCCCGGAAATAGGGAGAGCTGGCGGCCAGTACCACTTTGTGAGCCCGAAAAGCCTGTCCTTGCACGTTGACCACGATATCGCAGAGCCGGCCCTGCATGCGCAGCTGGTTTAGATGGCTCAGGACAGAGTTGCTGAAGTCAGGGATCTCCAGTTGTATGTTACCACCCTTCTCCATGGTGGGGCCTGAGGGTGTAGGCAGGCATTCAACCCTGCGAAAGAGGAAACCGGATTCTCATGAACAATTAGAATTGTATGCCCCTTATGCTTTCCAGTTCAAACATGTTGAAAAACATCATTTGGCAAAATTTCAAAATCTCCCAGTAAAAAGAGACACCTGCCTTATGTTTAGATATGGAATAGAAAAACCAACAGGCTTTTTCAGTCTAGGTTTCACAGCAAGACACCATTAAACCCAAAAAAGTGACTGTTAGCCCTAGCAGGTTTGGCTCAGTGGATAGAGCATAGGCCTGCGGACTGAAGGGTCCCAGGTTTAGTTCTGGTCAAGGGCACATGTGCGGTTGTGGGCTTGATCTCCAGTAGGGGGCATGCAGGAGTCAGCCGATCAATGATTCTCTCTCATGATTTGATATTTCTATCTCCCACTCCCTCTCCCTCTCTGAAATCAATACAAATATATTAAAAACACACACACACACACAAAAGTGATTGTTAGATTTCTAAAAATTCAAGCTATACCCATACTTTCCTTACTAATAAGCTATGCAACAATAAAACAGAGTTCAACAGAACAGAGAGGGGGAAAGCAGTTGTGAGTTTTGTTTTTTTAAGCATTAATCATAAGGTATTTGCACTGAATATGAAATCCTATGACAACTTTTCCTTGGAGGAAATAAGGTTTTGAATAAATGTGATTATGCACAGATAGGTCGATTAGATATGCCTCTTCTTAATATTTTACTACTTGTGTGAGTTTATTATTTTACAAAGTCACTACTATCCCACAGGAATGCAAGCCATTATTTTTAAGGATGCGCCGGAGCCCTCACAAAAAGGGTTGAGGTTTAGGACTTGAGGCAAACTCTAGGAAAGGTGCCACAGGACTCAACTGAGATGAGGAGACTTGACGTTCACTCTCAGAATTAGGAAAAGGCAGGTATACCTGCCCCTATCTAAATAATCCAATTTCAAAGTTGGGAATTTCAGGGTGGGGATGGTACTTTGATTCTGACATTTAGTTCCCCAAAGCTGGTAAAAAAAAAAAAAAAATAGAGCATTTACCAAGTATGGCCAGTATTTTTACATTAAAAGGTTTTAAAAACACTAAGCCTATAATCGCATCCAACAGCTTTCCGTGGTTGGGAGTAGTTTTATATACACCCCACTGGGAAGACACTAACTGGAGCCCAATGTGTTTCCATTTATCTGTAAAGTTAGGGCATTACATAGTTACCGAAGACCTGAAACTTCAGGAATTTATCTGACAAGCTCACAGGACTGCCCGGCATTCACAACACACCGGTCAGTTAAACAGGGAAGTGCATACATTGTTTTCAAGAACCAACTGTAGCCAATCTGACCTTTTTCCAAAGCGTTTTTGTTTGTTTGACAACTTTTAATCCAGTAAGAGCCTCTGTCGATGCCATCCTGAATTCAGATGTGTGTTTTGGAGCCTACACCAGCGCCTTTTTGTTTGCTCTTCCCGGCAGTGCCCCAGTGGAGGAGGCCCTGGAGCAGGGTCTTGCACTACCGTCGGCGCTGGAGGAGTGGGAGCTGGAAGAGGAGAATCGGGAACGCCGTGCGGTGGGCCACTCCGGTCCTCGAGTGGCTTCCGTCCGGGTGAGGAAGCGCGGGGAGCGGGGCACTGACTGAGCCGCGCACTGTCACCGAGGAGCAGGGGAAGCGGGGGGAGCCGGGCGCGCGGCCTGGGAGCGGGCCATCAGGTGCGGGGTACAGACCGGGAAGGGGGCGGCGCCCCGGGACCCCGTCCAGGAGGTAGGTGTGGGCGGGCGGGGAGCTGCTCAGAGGTGGGTGTGTGTGTCTGGGTGTGGCGGGTGGGGGTGGGGGAGGGGGCCGCCCATCCCGGGGTCCTGAGGGAGGGACTCGGCGAGGGGGCGGGTCCGGCAGCCCAGCCCGGCCCGGGGCCAAGGGGGTGGCAGGTCTCCGGTGCCTTAGGGTGGCAGTGGAGGGAAGTGGCTGAGCGCCCCAGGAGCAGGCAGGCGGGGGAGATCGGGCGGGGCGGCCCCAGGGCAGGGCAGCGGGACGGGCGTGCGGGCCCCGGCCCAGTCAAGGAGCAGCACCTACCTCCGGGGGTGGAAATGGGCAGGAATGGGCCGGAACACCGTCCCGGAAGTGAAAACCCCCGCCCCCTCCCCTGGAGCGGGCGACGTGCCGGAAGGAAATCACTCACCCTTCTACCGTCCCCTTTCCCCCTCCCCCAGCGCTTTCCGTCCCCGCGCCCCCTCCCCGCTCCTGTCTTCCTCCTCAGTCGGTTTGGAGGGTGGGAGCTCAGCGTCACGCTGGCCATCGTGACCCCGCCCACAAGTCGAGGGGGTGGGGCCAAGGGCGGGCAGAGAGGCCGGGACGAAGGTGTGGCTGGAGGAGGAGACTAAAGGAGGAGTGGGGGAGGAGCTAAAGCCGACGCAGGCGGGGAAAGTGCGTCATGACGTCATGGAACGAATTTCTTATATACAGGCGCCCGGACGCCATCTCGGTCTTTCGAGGATGGAAGTCAGCAAGTGGTACGTGTGTATGGTTTTCTCGGGTGCTAAGTGGATTCTTGGCTCAAGGCCTCCAGGTCATGGCAACTAAAGTCGCCCTAAACGCGCTGACTTTTATGGGCTAGTTGCAAGCCTTTGCAGGAACCGCAGAATGAGGATTGTAGAGGATTGCATGTTGAGTGCGGGCTCGACATAAACTCAACACTCGGTTGTAGGGCTCAACTGCGGAAATACCTCGGCTGGCGTGCCCTGCCTCTGATGAAGCTTATGTTGGTAGGGACATCTGAGACTGTTGATGAATGCCAACAGCTCTGATGGCGGCGCATGCCGAGTCACCGAGTGGGTCTTTGTAAATGACCTCGGCCGGAGCCACTTCCTCCAGGGAGGCGGGTATTGGGTAGCCCACGTGGTTCTCTGAGTGGCTGCATTCCGCATTGCACCGTTTTGCCGTCAGTGGTTCTTAAACTTAGCTGTACAGTGCTCTCGTTATAATACGTCTAGTGCACCCATTATAGTATGAAATTGTGGGTGATGTAAACCACTTGCATAATTTAGAACAAAATGAACTAAAGGTAATATTTTTCCTAGGAATGATGCTCGGCACGAGTGCAATGTGGCATCTGATGGACAGGTAAGAATCGGGTAAATACGGTGGGAAGGATGAAATTTGCCTAGATGTGGTCTTTTTTTGTTAGCCTGTGATGGTTTAAGAGTAGTGGACAGAAGGAATTTCTGACAAATTTTATTCTGAGGCTTCAGAATTGGTGACATTAATGTTTAACGTGGCTGTGTAGTGTGCTTCATTGGGATCTCTGTCTGTTTTCTAGTTCTGTGCCAAAGGAATGAGAGCCACTGCTGGGGTAAGTGAACCGAGAGCTTTTCCAGGCAGGGAAGTTAGGTTAAAGGTACACCCCATGTGCCACAATGATGACATTTTATTTGCTACTCTCGACTGTGAGAATGACGAGAAGTATTACCACCATTATCCTAACTGAGGCACACAAAATGGTGATTTAGAGAAAATAAAGGTTGCACCAAAGTTGACCGGAAACTCTTCCTTTCTCAGGTCTTACGGTGCAAGCATCATTCTCTTGCCATGGGCAGACAGGTGAGAAACCTTTTTATATATCAATCTTATTTACCCAGGACTTTTCAGTGACTTTTCTAAGGGATCACACATTGCCAAATCGGTGCTGATCCTCAGGGCTTTCCTCCTTCCCTTTTCAAACGTGAACGCCTGCACTAATATTTAATGTTGGGGGACACCTAAAGAAACGGATACTGTGATGCTTGCATAGTTCAGCAGATTGAATTCTGAAGAAATGTACCACTTGTCTGATGTATCTGCTATAAAACGTTTGCTGGTAATAGCATGAGCATAGTGCCACTACTAATTTTGCTTTTCCTTTTGTTTAGGCACTAAAAAGGACTAACTGGAAGTTGGAATGGTAAGTAAAATTATACTGACTTCACATTGGTAACTGGACAACAAATAGGACAATGCCACCAGTGGCTTCTGAGGGTTTCCTTCTAATGCACAGGAAGCACTCAGCAGGAAGTGCTTGAAAGGTGTGAGTGCATTAAATAGCCGGTCCTTGTCCTGTCACCATTCCTAAGATGTCTGGATAAAAGCCTGTATGATGATAAGCAAATACTGACTGAATGTGAAGGTCTTAATTATTAGCTCTACCTGATTTCAGGCATTTTTTAGATTGGTAAGGAGAAAATTCATCTTTGGCTATTGGAAAACCACTCTTTTTTTTTCTTAGGTGGACTTAGTCTCTTGACATGTCTGGAGTGGCTTGATTTACTTCTTGTAAGTATTAATTGTTAAAAACATTCTAATTGACTCAAAACTGAGAATGTGATAAAATACACTGCATAACTACCAAGCTCCTAATGCTTACGTTGTGTGTTTGACTAGTTGAGTGCATGTTGCGCATGCTTTGAACGGGGTTTTTGTAATGATGTTGATCAAATGTCTGACCTGAAATTAGCATGTAGACAAATCTAACACTGAAGAACCCTGTGACATGTAACAATAAGCAAAGAATTTAATGATATTTAACATTAATAAAAATGTTGTTTCCCTTCTAGCTGTTGGATACACATTTTTATCCATGGATGGCATGCTTTGGGGTAAGACATGACAACAGATTTTGGCTTCTGGTACAGATTTATATTGTTAAAATGTGCTTGTCTTAGTGATTGTTGACTGTTAGTGTTTTCTGGTATGCCAAGCTATTGATTTGGGAAATATAGTTAAATAAATACTTACTTTTTCAGATGCAGGTTTTGGAGACATTTAAAATAAAGGTATGCATTTTATTAATCTCTAATAGTTATTAAGTAAGGTGCTGTTAGTGATGATTAAAAAAAAAACAGATGGGAATCTCTCTGAAAAAGAATGAAGATTTTATTTTATAACTGAAACAGTACCTGGAACATTTTATAAATTTTCCTATTACTGCCTGTCATTAAGTTTGAAAATACTTCTGCAGGTGTGAGAAGCTGGCTTGGCTACAAGTCCAGAAGTAAAGAGTTTTAGCAGAGGTATGGTAGTTTTGATTTTGGTTTCTTTCTATTTTAAGTGGTTTACAGCCGATACAATGATGATAACATAGTTCAGCAGACTAATAGTGATGAGCAATATTGTCTTTCGCTCCTATCTGATGTATCTGGCTGCAACAATCATAACTTCTAAAGGGAATTGGCCATGTTCCCACAAAACATTCCTGGGTTTGGATAGCTAATGTGTTACACCAAACGTTCTATGTGGTAATGGAGGATTAATAACACATTTGGAGAAGTGCAGTTTAATAACACTTTGTGAACAAATTTTTATGGCATATAAATCTGTAGATGATACCTGAATTATTTAGCCGTTTTCATATTTTAATTCATTAAATTTAATTTTGCACTGATATTCACAGCAAAACTGAGGTACAGTTCCAATATACCTTGTAATGGCACACCTCATGGTCAACATCCAGCCACCAGATTGAGCCTTTTGTTAAACTTACGGACTTAACACAAGTACACATAATTGCCACCCAAAGTCCATAGTTTACATTAGGGTTCACTCGTGGTGGAACATTGACCATTGAGCTATACAGAAGGTGCTCACTGCCCTAAATGTTATTTTTCCAGAAGTTAAAAATGTTGGTAGGGTATATTTCTAATAAATGTTCTTTTTTTCAATCTTCAAACAGGCAGACCTGAAACCCTGGAGATTTCCAGGTAATATATGATAGTTGTTATATATGATAAGTTAGAATGTAACCAGTGATGTAGTGATTCTGCCAAATGAAATAGGATGATATCACTCACATAACCGTTCCATTTTTATTCTGAGGTTACGTTACTGACAAGCATCACACAAGTTCTTTTTACCATGATTAATGTGCATTCTTTGCTTTCAGGCATTTATGGTAGCGTCATGGCAGCTGGCTGACCTTTGAGAGGTAAGTCTTGTAAATATCAATGCTGTGGTTTTATTCCAGAATACATGATGATCTCAACCCAACTTGAACTCTCTCACTGATTACTTGATGATGAAAGGAGATCTGATATTCTGTATACTGTACTTCAAATACCATTAGAATTGAAGTATGGAAATTGACTAAAAGTGGCTATTTTATTGCAGGCAGCTGGATGGATACTCATGGGATAGAAGATCAACTTTGAATTTTAATAAATTTTTATAAACCATCTGATCAAGTCTGCTTATTTCATCTTAATGGGATGAAGGAAGGAAAATAGGACATTTTTGTGAGTAAGACCCCATGGCAGCATACTGCCAATTGACCTTTTCATGTGTCCTTCATTGGTTCATAGGATGTCTTAGTCTTTCCAAGTGCAGTTTATGCTGAGAAATAAATTGTAGACCTTCCTCAGTGTTTCCCTTACTGCCCAAAATGGGCAAGTGAGCCATTGAAACATGAGCTTACACAGATAAAATTGCAAAGAAAAGCAGGTGATCTTAATGTGGAGAGTGCTGAAGCTAGAAAACTCCATTGGCTGTAAACACGTTGGGGCTTGGTCTCTGGCTAAAATTCATGTGAGTCCCCCTGATTGGCTGTCTCAGGGATGAATCCCCCAACAGGAAAGAGCCTAGAAAGAACAAGGGGTCATTTTGAAAAATTTTGAGGTTGGTACTGTGGTTATAGCAACGTCCTTTATCTTTAGAAGATGAATTAATTTTGCAAATAAAATGGAGGCATACATTAGGTTAAGTGAGAACATTAGTTACCCAATGGGTTGCCAGTGAATTTCTCTAAGAAACCATTAACTGGCTTCTTGCAGCTTTGAAAATCCTAGTAATCAAATTCCAGCTCACTTTTGAGCTGTGATTTCACATTTTCTCCAAATAGACGCTGTTTTGAGTTCTAACACTTCCAGGGTATTAGGAAATATTTCAAGTTGTTAGCTCTAGCTGCGTTTAGACCCCTACTTTGAAGTTCCTTTGGACCAGTGATAATGGTTGAGTGGTTCTCAGCCTTCCTAATGCCGCGACTCTTTAATACAGTTCCCAATGTTGTGGTGACCCCCAATTTCATTGTTACAAATTGAACATAATTAAAGCATAGTGATTAATCACAAAAACAATATGTAATTGTGTATGTTTTCCAGTGGTCTTAAGCGACCCCTGTGAAAGGGTCGTTTGACCCCCAAAAGGGGTCGTGACCTACAGGTTGAGAACCGCTGCTTTAGACTTAATGCTTGTTCTGCAGGATAATTTAAATATTCATATTCATTTCCGTTCTGGTCCCTACTCAAATGTCCTGCCACAAGGCCCTGAGACATCCTGAAAATGGACCGTCCACACCAGCAGTACCTCTTAAATTATTCACTTGTGCATGTTTTCACCTAATAAGATGTTACTCCACGAGAGGGATTTGGTCTGTTGTATTGCAGCATTTCCCAAGCTTTCATCAGTAGGTGGTTACATTTATTGAATGAAGAGTGATCAGGTGAAGTCTTTGAGAAGTTTTAGTGACCTGAGTGCCAAAAGGCTGACGATAAAACACCCTGATCTTGAAATGGGGAACAAGTCTGAGCTAAAGCAAAATCCAGCATGAAGAAGGTCCATGGCCTGGATGGCTGCAGTTAGGTCAGCTGGCTGGGGGAAGGTTGCCCACAGAGTGGTTAACTGAAGCAGTGAATTTGAAGTATATGAACTACAAGCATTAGAACTGTCTTGTTAATAAACTTGGGTGATGAAAGAAACGACTTTATTGAACAGTTACTATATGCTGTTTTGAATATTGCCCACAGAGTGGTTAATGAAGCATTGAGTCTCAAGTATATGAGAAAAATAACTTGAACGATTACTATATTCTGTTTTCATCCTTTTGATGACAGCAGATTAGGAATTGTCTTCATTTTTACAGATAGAGAATCAAGTTAACAGGCCACAAGGGTAACAGTCAATATATGGCAACGTATTTGTAGTGAACAGAAGGCACTGGAGGATCTCCCGGTGTGGGAAAGGGCCAAAACCCCTCTAGAAAGACTAGGCAGGAAAGACTAGTCTTGGTTTGAAAGTCCCAGTAGTGTACTCGAAGGGAAAGCTGCTTTGACAGAAAGTTGGGGAGACAAACCCTGTATCCAAAAGTGGGACACGGTTGGTTTAAAAACTGGACCTTTGGTGAACACCAGTGGGAAGTTGGACTGTCATGTGTCCTCATTCCAGAAACCTATAACTCTAACCTGTCACATCATGGGGAGGTGTGGGAGGTGCTATTACAGCACTGGTAACTAGTTTGAATCCCTGGTTCCCAGTTTTATACTTCCAATATCATTGATTTGGGCCCCTGAAAAGTTATACCCATTTACTAATGGATATCTTGTAATTTGAGGAAAAAATCACATTGACCCTGACCTCAACCCCATCACAGCCAACCATGGGGAATTTGAGTATGTTTCACTGCATACCCTGCCAAAAAAAAATGTCATGTAGTTAAATTGAGGCTGAAAGGCTGGGTTCCATAATTCAAAACCAATGCTTTGTTCTTAAAAACTTACCACAGCTTTTAAGGAAATCTTATTAAAGGAATTCTCAAGCTCCTTAACATCTTGGCGCTTAAATGGTAAATGTGATGTTTATTTCAGACAAAAAGCTAGAGGAAGTGTTGGTGTCATGTGCTGTACAGATGAGAAAGATGAGACTGGTTTACCCCAAGCATTGAAAGGTCAAGGCTAAGAAGCTAGCACAGCAACAAGCTGCCAGCATTTGAGGGGTCTGCTTTAAGGGGCCTTCCCTATTGGTAAGGCTGGTCCTTCTCTGCATGACCTCACAGTTGACTGAATCGTATCAATATGATCTGTTTATCTCTCCCTTACTGAAACCTCTAGGGCAGTGGTTCCCAACCTTTTTTTTTTTTGGCCATTCCCCACCTAAGCATCTCTTAAATCCCGATCTGCACCCCCCCCTCCCCCCATAATCCATATTCAAAAGTGAACTGTTCACATGGAGGAAGCCTAAAAGGCCATTAACTTGGTCTAAACAAGCTTCCAAAGAACATGGCATCCATGAAAAAAACACGAAAGGACAGTTGAAGTACTGAGGAAAAAATCACTAAAATTGTTGAAAAAATATGAAGTGATAGGAAAAAATAGCAAAGTTTCAAAACTTAAGAGAACTGAAATGCGTAAGTATGTCATTATATATATATATATATATTGTATATGAGGCCCTTGACAATAAGAAGTGCAAAAAATTCACTGTTAACTCATTCTCAAATTGACCTCCTTAATCATCAAATTTGCCCCCCTGTGGGATGTGTGCCCCACGTTGGGAACACCTGCTCTAGAAAAACCATGATTTACTCATTTTCATGCTCCCTCAGCTCAGCCCAGAGGTCCACATGTATTAGTTACTTGTTTAATAATTTGATCCGACATGTTTACTGAATATCTACTATAACCAAGTAGTGTTTTAGGTGCTGGAAATAGATAATTGCAGAGACAACGTGAAAATAAAATCTGCCCTCTTGGAGGTTACATTCTAGTGTGGCAAACTAAAATGTGATTAATGCGACAGGGAAAAAGCAGGGAAAGGGGCAGAGGGTGCTGATGGGGAACGGGCTCATCCTTTTGAATATGATTGTCCAGGAAATCTTCACTGAGGAGCACTTAAGCAGACAGGATTAGGCAGTGAACAAAGCAAATAATATCTGGAGGAGAGTTGCTCGGGTCAGCTAAGGCAAAGGCCTGCGCTGGCTGGAACAGGAAAAGCAAGGATGCCAGTGAGTGGAGCAGAGTGGTCAGGTAGTAAGAAGCTCAGCAGGGCCTTGGTGCGGCTTTCCTCTGAGATAGGAAACCACCAAAGGGTTTTGAGCAGGAGTGGCATCATCTGACCTTCTCCAAGTTGTTTACCTTGTTTTTAAAATTTGCAACAGAATAAATCTAAATTGTGTAGGAGGTTGGGGATTGGATTTGAAATAAATTTGGCTTCCAATTTACAATTAGTTTGGTTTGCAAAGTCCTGGTTGTGTTGTTTCCAAACTTAATATTTCCTTAATTTTTGAGAAAATGTTTAAAATGTCACTTCAATGATTAAGATCTAAAATAGTGACATTTCTTTGAATTTCGGATAAGCATTTTTTTTTCTTCTGAGAGGCAGAACTAAAGAAACGCTGAGTGATGCCCCAGTGACTAGGTCTCTGAGATGCCACTTCAGGACTTTTTGACGTCTGGGGACCTGGGGCTTTTGGTATTTGTAGTCCAGAAAACATCCTACAGATTTGGGGTGTTTTCTGAAACTCCAGCATAGAGACAGTATTTTGGTTAGAATGAAGCTCTAAACAGTGAATAGTGACTTTATTATATTAAAAATTAGGTAACATGCATGTGGGATAAGTAGATGTAAAATTGCATTTTCCTACCCAATAAAGGGCATCTCAAGAAGTTATCTCCACTGAGAAAGGGCAGGCAGGGTTGGACATCCTTTCTTACCATGAGAGCCCTGCCAACAAGGATTTTCTGGCCTCAGGGCCCACAGATGAGGAGAGACTGGGTTAAGGACAAACTTCAGGGGAACAGCTTTCTGCAGTTGGGAAGGGCATATATGTTCTTCCCAGCCCACTGAGAAGCTGAAAGGAGACCTGGAAGTGAAGCTGCTGTTATTTTCAAATAGATCATAGTATTGCATTGCTTAGAACACTTGAGAAAAACAGACAGGGATATAGGCTGATAATTTGTGTTCATACATTATAAATCAAAAGAATGCCAAGGCAAAAGTGAAGATAATGTCAAAAAGAACAATTTTATTCAGGCCTCCCTTGTTCCCATTTTTATAATGATTAATAAGCTTTTTAAAAAACTAAATCTTTATTATTGAAAATATTACGTGTCCCCCTTTGACCCCAATCACACAATATAAGAAAATCACAATGAGCCTCAGTGTTCACTCTTACATTTTTTTTTTTTCATTCTTACACATTTGAGGTTGGTCTAAGGTAAATGTTTTTAGTACAATTGAGGAAAAGGTATTCAGGGATTACTTAAAATAGAAGTATAATCAATACTGATGAATAAACTTACTGTTTTTCTTTTACTACAGGTAATCAGTTTTGTTTAATCTTAAATTATAAAATCCACAGCTGTACCTGTTTCTGTTTACAGATGGGTGGACAGTCATACATTTGTGTCATGCATTATAATTTTCTAAAGCATTTTCACTCACATTATCTTCCGTGTACATGATCTCTGATTCTGGCGAGAAGAGCCCTGTGAGGTAGCCAGACAAGTTCTGTTTGCATTTCACACAGCAGGAGGAAGATTAAGCAAGGCCTATGTAACTTGCTCAAAGTGAAGCAATGACTGGGATTTTGTGAGTTTCATTTCAGTTATGTTTAGCATTATATTATGTTGCTTTTCACTATATTATGATGATTGTCCAGCTTAATTTACAGGATTTTCTTTTTTTCTTTTTTTTTTAAATATATTTTATTGAATTTTTACAGAGAAGAAGGGAGAGGGACAGAGAGTAGAAACATCGATGAGAGAGATCGATCAGCTGCCTCCTGCACAGCCCCCAGTAGGGATGTGCCCGCAACCAAGGTACATGCCCTTGACCGGAATCGAACCTGGGACCCTTGAGTCCGCAGGCCGATGCTCTATCCACTGAGCCAAACCGGTTCGGCTACAGGATTTTCTTCACGTTGGTTAAACGGACTCATCCATTAACTCAATTGTCTAAAGGGGCAAATATTTTCTCACATTTCACACATGATCTGATTACTTCTGTTCCAAGTGAACAACCTACTCTCTGGGTATGGGAAAACATGATTAGAAGATGCTTAGTCATTACATTATTCTAACAAAGAGCCATCTTTCACACCTCTCCAAGTGAAAAGAAACTTCAAAAAAGTCCCAAACAAAAAATCCTAATAATGCATGTTATCAGGTCCAGATCGAGTACTGTCTGTTTCTTCATTGTGGTAAAGAATGTTGCCTGGAGTCCTTCCACCTAGAGACGTGTCAGATCTTTGGCAGAGCTCTAGAGGGAGCAGAGGATGAAACCCAAAAGCTCAACTTTCTGGATGGTGCGGAGGATTCAATGAGTTCTTTTCTGTTTCTGCGTCTGTTGGCCAGGAGACCTGAATATGATAGGGCTTCAGGTCCTCAGGAGGGATAAAATCTGGGGCGTCGCTCATGAGGTCCTGCCCCCGGAAGGACTTTGGGAAGGCTATGACATCTCTGATGCTTGGCGCTCCAGTGACAAGGCATATCAGTCTGTCTAACCCTGTGAGTAAAACACAGTTAACAGATGAGAATGTAACCTGTGGGTGGGATGACTTCATTTTTCTACAAAGGTTACAGAGAACATTTACATAAGAATCTTTACCAAGTTGCACCCAGGCATAGTTTCCTGCCTTTTTAGAGAACTTTTGAGGTTACTTTCTATCTCACTTTAGAAAAATGCTCAGGACTGAAAAATACTCAGTCACATCGACTGGGATGAATAGTGACAGCAGGTAATATCTTTAGCAAGGGCTTACTAAAGGCTAAACAAAATTAGGTGCTGTGTAGGAGTCTCTAAGAACACAGGCGGTCCCTGTGGTTGAGGGTCCACAATCTAGTGAACTTTCTGGAATTTCTCACACTCTTCCTTGATAAAAGAAGCAAGGTGAGCACCCTCGCCCATCAGAAGAGCCATGGCACATTCCTACTCACACAAGCTGGGGCTAGGCAGTAGGGCTTCCAGACTCCTACCAAGGTGTCTGAGCCCCCAGGGATTTGAGCTAAGACCATAGAGTTCCATTCTATTAATCTTTCAAATGCAAATGATCAATTAAGTTTTAGCTTTATAACTGGTAAATAAAAATGAAACATAAATTCTGTAGAACCCTTGGGCTTACTCCCTACCTCCTTTATTCCTCCATCCACCACCCCCCTTAAGCTGAGCCCAAATTTCAGTGCAGTGAATGAAACTGGGCTTGTAAAAGGGCAGACTGTTTACCTAAGGCAATTCCTCCATGAGGGGGCGCCCCGTAATCTAAAGCCTGGAGCAGGTGGGAGAGCAATTTCACATCTTCCTGAAATTCAAAAGATAATTTCATTTAAATACATACTGAGGGTCCATTAAGCGCCACAGTGGGTTTAGGTGTGAAAGGGAAAACAAAGGTGAGTTAAAAAAGACCTCAAGAGGCTTAGAGTAGAGCAAGGTGATGTGACAAGTCACAGATATTAAAACCTGCAGAGAAATGCCTGGTGCTCAGTAAATGCAGCTGTTATACTTATAATGCAAACAGTGAGACCAAGGATATGGCTCCAAAGGGTAGGTTGAAAGCAGGGAATTGTCCTGTCAAGGGACTAGGGGGGATATTAGGAAGCAACAGTGTCAAATGCTGCTGGGAGGTAGGAGAGATTAAGGGCAAAGAACGGGACATTGAATTTGGTGACCAAGAACAGACCACTGGATTTGGGTATTCATCTGAGAATTAAACGTGTCAGTGCCTATGAAGTTCTTAAGCAGGGCCTGGCATATAGTAAGCACTGCCAAACAGCTATTACCTACTTTTCAAAGACTTACACTGAAGGTAGAGAGAGAAGCTGCTACTATCCTATATCTAGTGAATCCTCCATTCATTACAAATTTTAACAGACACAAACAAGGCCAGGTTAGAACATGCTACCTTCAGTAACGTTTCCAGGATGTAGCGCTGGAGCTGTGCATCGTGAATTCGGATAGAACCGCCTCCTACTTCACTGCCGTTTAAAACCAAGTCATAGTGCTGGCTACGGACCTACAAGATGAGGAGTCTCAACATTAGAGTATGTTAACTACTGACTCAAACCGACAGTTTCTTCTGGGGCTTCCAGAACTGGGTCAGATTGAAATCTGAAGTTCTTTGTTTTTTCCCACAGTTCCTTTGATTTGCAAGCACAGATATGGTACCTTTTCGGGCTCAGTGTGGAGAAGGTGGATGTCACTGGGATGGGGAGCTGTGAATGGGTGGTGGGCTGACTCCAGCTCCCCGGGGTTTTCCTCCTTGGGAAGGAAGAGTGGGAAATCCACCACCCAAAGGAAAGAGAACAGAGCTGGGTCACGGAGCAGCACTCCTCTTGCTTCTAGAAGGTCCGCACATTCCAGCCGTAATTTTCCCAGCAAGGAGCACTGCAAACGGAAGACAGGAACATTGAGGTAACTGCTGGGACAGTCGTCAGCAATGACCAATGTGGATTCTAAAGCCAGGCCATCCTGAGAAAGGATTAGCCAAGTAATAGAAGACACACTCAATGGTCCGAGAAGGACTGTCACCCTCAGTGATTAGGGAATGGAGAGCACAGGTACCAGCTTGATGGACCTGAGTCTGATCTGTTTGCTACTAACATCTCTGCATCCTTTGCCACAGTGAAATGGAGATAAAAGTATCTATTCCAGAAGGCTGTGGTGACAACACAGTGAGGTAAGACGTGTACGGTGCAAGATGATGGGCACCTACTCCCATGATTTCCTTACTGCCCTGAAGGGTGTGATGAGGATCTGCGGAGTGCCTGGCATGTGCTTAATGTTCCAACGATGCTTGCTGCTAGGAGAAAGGCAGGGTGGATTAGAGGTTAACTTAAGAGTACATCTTTGGGAACCAGACTTTGAGGGTTAGGAAAAAAATCTGGCTCCTCCACATCCCAGCTGTGTGTGTGCAAATTTTTAACTTCTCAGCCTCTGTTCTCTTTACAATAGTAACAACAGTGGTACTTCTTGACCTTTACAGTATAGTTCCAGTATTTGTTTGACTTCTATTCCACTTCTGCATATTTTACAACGGCCTATTCAGCTACATCCAGTCTTCTGTGTTTCTGCTGAAGAACAGTGAGTTGGCCGGTACCTGGCAGCCCTCACCACCTCCCAGCGGCTGCTCCAAGGAAGAGGATCCTGCCATGATCAAGTAGGGCCAGGTGTCTGCCAGCCAGCAGCCCTCCAGCAGTCTGACCTGTCCTCCACATTTTCAGGAATGCATTATGTATAAAAGTTAGTGACTACCAAATTTTCTTAATTTGCAAAACTTTGAAAATATTTTTTCATAGTTATACATCGGGTCCCGACAGCCCTCTACCTAAGTGGCTTTCCTAATCAGAACCACAGCCAGTCTGTGAGCAGTGCCCATGGAGGCTAGTGGCCGGGAAGAAACTAGTTTTTATACAGTGCATTATAAAGTGCTGAAAGACATTTACTCATATATGCTCTAGCCGGTTTGGTTCAGTGGATAGAGCGATGGCCTGCAGACCAAAGGGTCCCGGGTTTGATTCTGGTCAAGGGCATGTGTCTCAGTTGCAGGCTCCTCCCCCCGCTCCTGGTGGGGGTGCATGCAAGAGGCAACCAATCGATGTGTTTCTCTCACATTGATATTTAAAAATCAATGGAAAAATATCCTCGGGAGAGGATTAAAAAAAAAAAGATATTTACTCATATAAAAACTCATGCAGAGCAGCTCCATTTAATAAAATTAACAGTCAATTTCAAATGTGTACTAATTGCACAGGAGAAGAGGGTTCCATTCAACCCCAGCAGCACTGAGCGTGGAGGTAACTTCTCTTACTGCTCTCTTGTGCTCTCCAGCCGTTAGCAGGACCACGTCCTCCTCCTGGTTCTCCATTCGTCTGATCAGGCCCAGTCCTTGCTCCTCCATCACAAGCTTAGCAACCGGAGAATTCCAGTTCCTATTGGCTTTCAGGAACACAGGTAAGACTTCCTGTGACAAAGAAAAAGATTAACATTTTTCAAAAAAGTGGGGTTTTCTTATAGTACAAAGATTTCTTGTTCCCAATAGAAGAAAACTTACATGAGATTATCTCTATTCCCTCCTGAACCCCTTCAAAATGATACTAAAGGAATTTAAAAAGCAATCTCATAATGAAAAGCAAAGAGAATGAAGGGTCAGGAGGGATGTCAGTAGATGAGATTTCTGCAAATTTTTGGCAGGTTGCAAGTGAATGGAGCATAAAATCTTATATTTTTAGACCCTTTCTTCAAAGTATCACTGATTTTAATGACTCAAAAAAACATGACTATTTTTAAAGTCATTGATTCCAAAATGGCCGAGGCAGTTCCCACTTCTTGTGAGAGTTAAGAATGCCCATTTCCACTCCTGCTCCTCCCGTTTTAGTTCTACCATTAACCAAGCCCAGAAGACAGGTGTCTATCAAAGTTGTATTCAGAATTTTTAAAAAGGATACAGGAGGAACAATTAATTCAGGCTTTCCTTCACACCCGCCACACTTTCATTTAAATCTTGGGTACATGGGGCTCTATTTATTTTCCTAACCAGATTAAAGTACTGTTATTTATTTTAAAAAGCTGTGGTTGAACTTCCATTCTGATTAACGGTGAGTTCAACTAAGTTTAAGTCTTAGAATTATACCCAGAGGTAAGGTTAAGTTTAAAAATAAAAAGTAAAAGTAGAAGAATGATCTGAAATAACAAGATCCTCAAAACTAACGTTGGTGAAAGAGCTAAAGCAATTATTAGTTAAAAATATTGAATCCCGCCCTAACCAGTTTGGCTCAGTGGATAGAGCATCAGCCTGTGGACTGAAGGGTCCCAGGTTCGATTCTAGTCAAGGGCATGTACCTTGGTGACGGGCACATCCCCAGTAGGAGGTGTGCAGGAGGCAGCTGATCGATGTTTCTAACTCTCTATCCCTCTCCCTTCCTCTCTGTAAAAAAATCAATAAAATATATATTAAAAAATATATATATTGAATTCCTGAAAGACAGGAAAAAACCTGCTCTAATTAATCCTTACCTGATCAAAATGGTCAGTTGCAAATTTCCTAATGGATTCAATGTCTTTCCTTTTTAAGTATTTCTGATGAAAGAAAATCAAAGTAAACTCAACAGTATGACACTTAGCTTCATAAACATGTTTATGATAGCAAAGGGAATACAAATATATTTTGTGTCTTTCCATCACAAGAGTAGGATTAAATACAAATTTAATTTCTGCTGCCAAATAACAAAAATTTAAAGCTTGTTACAGGGCTTATTTTTTTCCAAACACTGTATGCAAGTTTCACTGGGAATAGCTGTGCATGTATTCCATGTAATATGCAGGATAAATGTTCCAAATTAATTTTTACATTCTGAATTGTGAAAGAAAATATAACTTTCAGGTCAATACGAAGATTCATAATTTAATTATTTCAGGTCTCTTAAAGTTCTTTATATCTTACTTTTTGTAAATTATCTCAATGTCTTTCTAAGTAAGACAATGTCATCATAACTAATATTCATGGGCCACTTAAGTAGGTATGGGAGATACACAAAGGAGGAGTCAGGGTTCATGACCCAGCAGGTCTGATCAGCTACTTGGGGAAGAATGGACATCCTCAAATTGGGGTAAATAATGACACTATATGTTGTACAGAGCTCACCTGAGTACATTCATTCTGTCTGGACACAACATTACTTTCCACTGGACATATGAAGTAATTAAGAGACTGCATTCTTATCCCCAGGTTGAATATACTTAATATGCTTATATATCTGAATGAGTAGTCTTTCAAAATACTAATCTTATTCAAGACTCAACATGCAAGGGTTAAGTTGGGTTAAGCTGAGAGCCTCTGGACAAACCGAGGTTGGAGACAGAATATGAATATGATGTTATGTTCATCACTAGTGGAAATGACCCCAAATGAAGCAGGTGTACTTTACAGCAATGTTTAAAAGGGGAAAAAAAATAAAAAAGCTCTAGATCTTGAGCATAAAGTCATATTCATCAGGTTTTATTGTTCTCCATAGTTTTAGGGACACTTTTAGACTTTACATAAAGATATGTAAGTATTCATTTTTTTAAAAAACAATTTTTATGAGTTTATTTGAATAGATTATATTCCCATTTAAAGAGGACTATCCTTTCTCAAGTTTAGACATGCCCATGTTGAACATATTTACTCCCCATAAACAGGTTCTAGAGAACACACAGAATTGTGCCTCACTTACTGCTCCTTCAGGGATGCATATGGCTTTGACGGTTCCTTGGGGTTTACTAAGTGCATCTTGAAGAAATCCAACCTCTGTGTTTCTGAACACATCACTGATGTCTACAATCTGGAAAGTGGGTTAAAAAAAAAGGGTAACTAAAACATTTACAAACAAGTTTTTAAAGAAAATAGAGCTGTTAACATCTACAAAGTGCATTCATATAGAGTGATTGTCATGCATGGGCTGGGCATTATGGCCTGTGCTAATGTACTCTTCAGTAGTATTAATTCATCTCATCCGTAAAACAAAAGTATAAGGGAGGCACTCTTATTATCCCCATTTAATAAATGCAAAAACCAAAGCACAGAGAAGGCAAAAACTTGCCCAAGATGACACAGCTAGTAGTGGCAGAAGCACAATTGAAGCAGTCTGACTTAAGAACCACTATTCCATATTCCAAAACAAGAAACAAGGAGTGTTTGTTTTGGAATATTTAAATTTTTGTTTTTTGGCATCAGCTGTGAGTAGGCAGTTAGGACTTTGTGTAGCAAATGTTTTTCAATCTAAGAACTGAGCACTGCCTATTTGTAGATGAGGCAGGACTCAATTTCTGAGGCATCTGAACTGAGAACAGATGCGGTAATGTCACCAGCATCACACAGACAAAGGGCTGTTGCTCTCTAAGAGCAAATCATGAGAGGCTTGCCAACGGAAACTGCGCCACGTACATCCTCCCCTGACCCTTATAGTTAAATATGTATTGACCTTAGTAATTTGAAAAAATTTTCCATAGGTTTGAGCTCTTTAAATACCACAGAAAAGGGATAAATATCTCTTAATGGCCTTCCAAGTGCCATTTTATAGTTGGCTTAAGAAAAATTGAAGAGAAAAGAACAGGGTTTTTTGTTTTTCCTTTCAAGTTATCATTTGTGTCCATATAATTGATAATTTATCAATAATATAAACTTTATAGCAAGAATCTTGCTGTCTGAAAATTGGTTTTGGAACATAGTAGATAGAAAAAGGTATTGCGATGCTAACAGACTATTATCCTCTCTTGCTGTAGCTCCAAAACAACAAAGGTAACAAGCTAAGGCAACAACAGAAAATATGATACAACAGTGTGTGCAACTGGTTGTAAATTTCAGAGTGGTTCAAAAGGCTGCGGGACTATTTGGGGGCAGAGACCTGGGAAACTGAAGAGTCAAAAGTACCTTCATCCCAAAGCGAGTGTCGGGTTTATCAGTTCCATAGCTGGCCAAAGCCTCAGCAAAAGTCATAGAAGGAAAAGGCACCCCTACAGGCCCTTTGTCACTGGGCCAGGAATACTGGAGCAAACCCTCAATTAGACTCCGGATCCCGGTCTGGTCTACAAAAGACATCTCTATGTCAATCTGAAACCAAATAACACATGGAAACTAACTTGAACAGCCATAATATTACTGTGTATATATTCATATATTTCTCTGGTTTTAAGTTACCACAGGATTCTGGACATAAGTACTTAATACATGGGGGGAATAAATACTATTGTACATCTGTGTTTAAATTTTTTTTTTTAATTTCAGGGAAGGAGGGAGAAAGATAGAAACATCAATGATGAGAGAACCATCAATTCGCTGCCTCCTGTACGCCCCCTAGTGGGGATAGAGCCCGCAACCCAGGCATGTGCCCTGACCAGGAATTGAACTGTGATCTCCTGATTCATAGGTCGACACTCAACCACTGAGCTACACTAGCAGGGCTGTACATCGGTTTTATGCCGGGTACTGTGCGAATGCTTACATACATCATCCCCTTGTTTAGTTCCTATGACTACCCATGCCTCATGCAGCTAAGTCACTTGCCCATGTATGTACAGCTAGTAAGTAGTAAAGCTACACTTGATCCCAGGCTGTCCACCTTCAAAGCTTATGATTTTTGTGCTTCATCACAGATTCATATGCTACCAAGCAGAAACCAAATCATAGCAGCTCTGATGAGTACCCAGAGTAGACAGAGTAAATATCAACATACAGAACTGTTAGTTCTTAATGTACAAGAGGTGTTTTAAGAACTTTATCATGACTATGAAAATGCTATGGGATCTTTGGCATCCCTTAGTTGGTGGCCAAAATCCTTATAAAAAGGACACATGAAATATGTCAAAAGTTAAATAATGAATGCCTCCACTGCAGGCCAGTTTCACTAAAAATCTGATGGATAAAATGTAATGAGAAGTCTATCTGACTACTGTCCAGGTCTGGAGACACTGGGCTGTAGTGAGGCTGCATGAGTAAGAGACAAGTGAATATAGCTTTGTACCTGCGTAAACTCAGGCTGTCTGTCTGGCCTCGAGCCTTCATCTCGATAACATCTGGCAACCTGAAAATATCTACAATAAAAAATAGCATGAATTGAGTCATGATTCTAATAAGACATACACATATTTCCCCCAAAATTCATGACCGTGCAGGCTATGAGATAAATTAATTATAGTACCTAAAGGGCATATAAGCAATTTAAAAATTCTTACGATGTCCTAATCTAAACAGTTACATACATAGCTGACCCAGAATTGAACTATTCTATATATTGCTTTAGAAATATACAATGGCACCTTTGGATATTCACATATGAGACTGGCATGCAAGGCGGTTCATGCTCCTTCACACAGACTCTTGTGCCTTGGCCAAATTGAACTTCTTGTTGCTCCATGAATACACTTGAGCTTTCCTGTGCTATGCCATTCAACTCTCAACTCAATCTGCTGAAATGAACTCTGTCCCAGGAGGCCCAGCTCACAAAGTTTTTATACTTCCCAAACAATATAATTTCAAACTTCTTAATATCTACCCTGCAACTCTCAATGTACTCCTTTTTTGTTTATATCTCAGTTGGTTTTATTTATTATCCTATTCTGTCTAACTAGATTCATTAATTCCTTGAGAACAAAAGCTATTCTATTTTGAATCCCCTGCCACATTTATTAGCTTATAGCTCTGCACACAAGCTCTGCACACAGTGGCCACCCAATAAATCTTTACTAAAGAATGACTACATATTTTTAGAGTATTTTGCATATATTTCCCAAATGCTCATACATTTTCTAACCTTTTAAGAGTTCAGGTAGCCCTAGCTGGTTTGGCTCAGTGGATAGAGTGTTGGCCTACGGACTTAAGGGTCCCTGGGTTCGATTCCGGTCAAGGGTATATGCCCAGATTGTAGGCTCGATGCCCAGTAGGGGGCGTGCAGAAAGCAGCATATCAATGATTTTCATTATTTTTAAATTTTTTTGTTAATCTCACCAGAGGATATTTTTTCATTGATTTTTTTTTTAAGAGATAGTGGAAGAGAGGGGGTGAGACAGAGAGAGAGAAACATTGGTTGGTTGCCTCCTGCACACTTCCTGACCAGAGCCAGGGATTGAGCCTGCAACTGAGGTACATGCCATTGACCAGAATCGAACCCGGGACCCTTCATTCTGCGGCTGACATCTATCCACTGAGCCAAAACGGCTAGGGCCTCTCTCATTATTGATTTTTCTATCTCTCTCTCCCTCTCCCTTCCTCTCTGAAATAAAAACTATATTAAAAAAAAAAAAAAAAAAGAATGCAGGCAACCTTTTTTCCTTTTTCCCTTCCCAACCCACTTTTCCTTTCCTGACAACTACTAGCATAAGGACAGCTCACCTGTCTAAACCACCAACCATCAGAAGCTGCTTAAACTGTTGTGGACTCTGAGGGAGAGAATAGAACTTTCCAGGTTCCCTGGACGGTATCACAAACTCTTTTGCACCCTTTTAACGAGAGAGGGGTTGGGAGGGAGAGACAGGAGACATTATTAAAAGAAACAAACCCAAGAACTGGTGGAAGCTGACACTTCAGCTCATCAATGAACTAAAGAGCAAAGTCCTCAAATGACAGAGATAATTTCTTGTTCACCTTTTAGTCCCCTAAAGGCTTGCACACAGTAGGCTTTAAATGTTCGGACATAGTAGGTATTAAATGTATGCTGTTGAAATGAATTCTCAATTCCTATTCACATAATTCCTATCTGCTTTTTAAAATTAAACTACAGTTTTATAAGTCCAGATATTGTATAAATAGATTGAAGATCAAGGTTTAGAAATGTCAGTTCTTAATGAACAAGGGATTTATATTTAGGAAACCAATTCATTATTGATCTGCATCTATAAAACTCAAACAAAACTCAAGTAGAATACAAAGATTTTTATCTCAAAATATTGACCCATACAATTTTTTCAACACTCTTTTCTTTTAAAAAAAAATATAGTTTTACTAAAGGACCTAAAGGAAGACTTCAACAAAATCCACATTAAAATGACCAATCAAAATCCCATTTCTTTTCCCCCCCTTAGTTTTGACATTTAGAATAAAAGAGTGAGAACAGTCAGAAGGATTCTGAAGAAGTATGAGTGGCCTTGCCTTGGCCTGTTTCTAATATTCCCAGATTAGTTCATCTACCTCCCATTTGTTGCACGCAACTCTTTTTTTAAAAAAATTAAATTTATTGGGGTGACATTGGTCAATAAAAATTATATAGGTTTCAGGTGTATAATTTTCTATAATACATCGTTTGTATATTGCACTGTGTGTTCACAAGTCAAGTCTCCTTCCATCACCATTTATCCCCTTTACCCTCTCCCACCCTGCTTTTGCACTCAACTCTTCAACATCACTATGAACTGAATGGCTAGAAGATGTTATTTTACTTGTTCCTAAGCTTCTTTTAGCATTTTCCATGTGAAAAGGTTCATCCTGAATTAAAATGCCCGGGAAACCCAATGGGGAGTGTGTGGGGTCCTGGAAACTAGCCTATGAACCCCTTTTAAGTGAATATCATTGAGACCTAGAGAACACAGGGCTACAATGCGTGCTCAGACCTGGTTCAATGAGCTGCTGTACCCAAAGCAGTAGGCGTGACTTCTGCTCAGCCCTAAGTCCTGTTTTCTCTCCTAGATCATGGAGCAGGGATGGCGAAACCCCAACTCCGAGTTCCTAAGGCCCTGCTGCAGGTGAGAAGGGCAGGCTCAGGGTCTTTAAGTGTCCATCTCAGTTGAGGGAGGGATACACACTGGGGTTGGGGGATGGGGGTGCAGCGTGGGGCCTTGGCAACAGGATCCACTCACATCCCCAGAGAGAAAATGGAATGTGAGCAGGTGGGACTCAGACAGGGCTTTGCCTGTTAGCACCTCTGCTTCACTGGCAGTTTTCTCAGCTCTTAAGGAAATCTGGATAATGTGATTATCTTGAGGCAGTAAAAGAAGTAAAAGAAATAAAACCAAGTGAATATAAATGCAAAGTGGTCAAGTTTCCTAACTAATAGAACATTACAGTAGGTTGATACTTACTCCTGGAGTCCTCTTAAACAATGTTGGTGTTTCTACATCCACAAACCCTAAAAAGAGAGAGACATTTGAATTTAATAGATAGAATTTGTCAAATATGATGTTTATGGTATAGTCCAATAATCTGAGGCTACTCTTAATTAGGAATTTTGACTGGAAAAGTTACCAAGCCCACTGATGCTGGTTTCTACAAACCCAAGAAGAAAGCTGAACATTTTCATGAAATCCTCCTATTCTGTTCATAGAGTTGATACTTTTGTAATGAAATAATTCTTACTTAATGGATCCTTGTCTATGAATTGTTTTGCTTTTTTAAATATTCTGCTAGCATAACAAAAATAACATAAAAAACATAAATATAGTAGGAAAAGACCCCAGGACTAATTAAAGAGTCAAATTTAATTCCCATGACATTTCTGAGCTCACAACAAATGCTACTTAAGCATGACAAAGAATTTAAAAAACTTACAGGTGTAACAACCAAAGGGCTGTCTGACCTTCCGTAGTGATGGGAAATACTTAAGGTAACATGCACTATCACCTTTAAAAGGCTGTATCTGTGACCCAGTAGGGAGCGAAATTATGCTCTAAATTACTAAATTATGCTTTAGGACAAAATACCTGGAAATTAAACTTCAAAAACTGCTTTACACATTAAGTGAATTCCAGACCTCTGGCAACATCGGACCTAATGATGCTAAGGCGAGGATACAGTAAAACTACTGAACAGAACAGAAGAGATGCTAAAAAGCTCCAAGAACATGCAGGAATCTCCCTTACCATGTAGATTACAGAGATATTCCCGCATTTTCATGACCATCTGGGACCTCAGCCGCAGGTTATACTGCATTTGGAAACTGCGCAAGTCTAAGTAGCGATACTGCAAACGAAGAGCCTCTGTTTTCTAAACAAATTTAAAGATTTTTATGTTTAAATATTTTTTCAAATATTAACAAGATACTAACTTTAGATACAGAGTGTGAAATTTCAAAAACTTTATCTTTAGCTCCCACCATTTGGATATACACCGCCACCCTTGATTCCTACCACTTCTAAGTTTGTTACTGGCACAGAGCTTACGTTTTTTTATTCATGACTAGAGGCCTGGTGCACAAAATTTGTGCACAGGTAGAGTCCCTAGGCCTGGGTTAGTGATCAGGGCCGATCTGTGGGGCGACTGGCGGGGCAATCAGGGAGCCCCCGCTGACACCTCCCTTGGCCAGCCTGGGGCCTGCGGGCTGGGGGCATCTCCTGCATTGAGCATCTGCCCCCTGGTGGTCAGTGGGCATCATAGTGACCGGTTGTTCCTCTGGTCATTCCGCCTTTCGGTCGGTTTGCATATTAGGCTTTTATTATATAGGATTATTAATGTGACCCTTCACTGACTGAAATTTGCCTATCATACTAAACATTTATCCATTCAGTTAAACCTGTAATTGAGTCTTCAAAGATCTTTTTATAATATACACTAGAGTAAAAAACAACTACAACTTTATCACCTGAATGGGACTGAGAGTGCAAAGAACAGCAGAGGGACTTTTGCTTACTTTCCAGACTGTAAATCTCTGTGCTGACAACTTTTTATTAAAAAAAGGACTTTTAAAGCCCTTTTCCTGGTGTAGCTTATTTCCTTGATACTAGAAACAGAAGAACTGTCACTTATCTTTCTGAAAGATTAACTGGGTATTTCTCCCCACCTCCCCCCAAGGCCAACTCTGTAATTACACTGCCTTTTCTAATTAAAAGATTAAGTATTGGGAACTTAAAATGGAAGACTAAGAGGCCTTGCAATTAATTTAAAAATCCATGTATTGACCAGTTTACGCACTCGGACTATGCAGGTCTACAACTATAGATAATTGTGACATAGCTGAGATTTATCTGGGGGTGCATACCCAGTGCTGTCTAGCTTCATCAACCCCTCAAACTGGTAAAGAACATCCTGAATTACAGTAATATTTATATGCTTGGGAAATCAAGCCAACACTTTTTCACTGCTAGAGGTTTAAACTTAATAGATGCAAGATCTCCTATGCTATTTGGCCATGTCCAAGCTAGACATAAATTTCCTTTCAAAATGTAAACAAGCAGCAAAAAGACATGAACACAATAACACCTGAAGTAAGAGAAGAGAGAGAGAGAGAGAAGAGAGAGGAGAGAGAGAAACATCGATGTCAGACACATCAATTGGTTGCCTCCTGCACATGCCCCAACTGGGGCCAAGGATTGAACCTGCAACCCAGGTATGTACCCTTGATCGGGAATCAAACCGGAGACCCTTTGGTGCCCCAGTGGACACTACCCACTGAAGCACACTGGCCAGGGCAATAATAACCCAAGTCTTAAAGACAGAATCATGTTTCAAGCTGTCTGATAAGCAGTCCACGTGTTTAGGAACTCCAGCAGCTTAATGAATTGTCATTATTTAAGAAGGGTTCATCAAGAAATTGTGGAACTAACAACTCATGATACATCTATAACATGCTTAATGCCATGGAAGTTAAAGTTTTTCTTAAAAAAACTTGAAAACATTTTATTGGTCATCAACATTCTCTAGATACTCTATCCCAGGGGTCCTCAAACTTTTTAAACAGGGGACCAGTTCACTGTCCCTCAGACCGTTGGAGGGCCGGACTATAGTTTAAAAAAAAACTATTAACAAATTCCTATGCACACTGCACATATCTTATTTTGAAGTAAAAAAACAAAACGGGAACAAATACAATATTTGTATTTGCATGTGGCCCGCGGGCTGTAGTTTGAGGACCCCTGCTCTATCCTATATAATAAGAGAGGAATATGCTAATTAGCTGTTACACCCTGAGGCGTAATGACCAAGCGCTTCAAGACCAGATCACAGATCAGCAGGAGGGTGGGCCAGCGAGGTACAAGCAGGCTGCGGAGAGCTACAGGAGCGGGCAGGGCAGCAAGCTATGAGGGGGGAGGGGGGAGGGGAATTACAGGAGGGCGGGGCAGCGGGTGGAGAGCTACAGGAGGGCAGCAGCAACCTACTGGCGCATGGATTCGTGCGTAGGGCTACTAGTTTTATTAATAACAGAGGATGGCACCTTCATAAAGTCCTTAATTTCAAAGGGCAGCTTCTTGCACGGATTCAGAAGTTCAGCCGTTTTAACCTTGATTTCAATGTCACCTGTTGGCATTTTCTTAAAGAGAGAGAAGAGACCTATTTAAAAATTTACTCATCAGGATATGTACACAGTGAACATTTGTAAAATACATGATTTACTTATGTATGTAAAGTACACAGGTGCTTAGTGTGTAGTCTAAATGTCTGTACATGATTTTGACATTCTTATGCATACCTGTGGCTGATATGATCATTAACAAATATCTTTTTTTTTTTTTTAAATATATTTTTTATTGATTTTTTACAGAGAGGAAGGGAGAGGGATAGAGAGTTAGAAACATCGATGAGAGAGAAACATTGATCAGCTGCCTCCTGCACACTCCCTATTGGGGATGTGCCTGCAACCAAGGTACATGCCCTTGACGGGAATCGAACCTGGGACCCTTGAGTCCGCAGGCTGACGCTCTATCCACTGAGCCAAACTGGTCAGGGCAACAAATATCTTAACATGCATATTTATATCAGTGTGTGTGTTTATAGTGAAGATTTTGAAATCTGCAGGTTCATTCATAGAACTTACAGAGCTTTAGTGCCTGATGTCCAATAGGTGCTCAGCCTCTGTTGCCTGAATGTGTAGACAGACAGTGCAAGTGTATACGGTGAAATTTACACAGATACAGTGTCTAAACTACTAACTGGGTTCTCTTGTCCTGGAGGCCGGGAAACCACTGTCCCAGACACTTGCACCACAGATTCCATGGGGGCGTCACATAAAATCTTCTTCACGGAAGCAGCGGACTACAGAAAAAGAGGGGAAAACAGTTCCAAGAAACACATGAATTTAAAGGAATCTGTGCTAACTCTAGTCTATGGTTTAGAAAAATGATAATATTCAGAGCTTAATTGCTGTAAATACTGGGGCTGTCCTTAATGACTTTTGAAGTAAAAAAGCAAGTCAATACAGCAAGTCAAACGCTTAACTAAGAATGTAACAATGTTTTCCTTAAAGGGAAATAAGGAAAGAAACGATTAATGCAAACAAATCCCACATACATACTTGAAAGGCAACTGTTTCCAGAGTTAGTCTTCGGGTCAGTTAAGTCCCACAGCAATAATGGAGTCTAAAGGTTAGCTTGCTCATTTCTAGATCCTGAGATAATTCATTGCTCTTATTTCAAACACTAAAAGCTGAGTAAATAAATTTTTTCTTAGGCATACAAGCATTACAATAGAAACCAATGTTGCCCAACAACTATGATGAGAGAGCTTTATTTCATCTAATTTTAATAGTAATTATTTTTAGCAAGTAGTACCTTCACAAGGCTCAAACTTCAAAGGAAACGAACAGATATACAGTGAAGTCTCCCTCCTATCCTTGCCCTTTAGTTTCTCCTCCCAGACACTCACGGATCCTTCCAGGGACACATCATAAAATACACACATGCACACCTCCTTTTTAATACAGATGATAGCACTCCTGTTTTGTTTCCTCTATCAACATACCTTTCTTTTTCCATATTAGTTCACAAAGAGCTACTTTAACCTTTTTCCTATGGCTCTCAGGATGTGCATTTTTTATGTCACTCTCTTATTGGGGGAACAACTAGGTTTTTCCCAATTGTTTTGTTTCTATTAAAAATAATCCTGCAATGAAAAACTTTATATTTATGTCAGTTTGCATTTGTGTAAGTCTAAGTGTAAGATGCTTGTAAGATAACTGACTAGAAGTGGAAGGGATGGTTGAAAGGATAGATGCGCTTCTAGTTTTGATGTTGCCAAATTGCCCTCTTTGGAACTAGTGCCATTTGGACTCCCTCCATGAATGTAGGAACACTTGTTTTCCCAAGCAGTGTGTTGTCAATCCGTGCGTCAAAAATAACAATTCTGTGTAGTTATCTCTCTACCTATGAGTGAGGTCGGGCATATTTCATACATCTAAAAGCCGTTTATATTTTCTTTTTCTTTTCTGCAAATTTTATGTTCATGTCCTAGGTTCATATTTCTGCTGGGTCACTGTTTTTATTTTTAATTTGATCTGTAGTATCCTTTTAGATATTAGCAAAATTAGCCCCTGTATTTGATGTGCTCATTAACAAATGTCTCATTTATATTTATATAGGTGCATGTTTGTTGTGAACATTTTTCCCCCAGTTTGTCATTTGACTCAACATTGTTTGTATTTTTTTAACTTTTTATTAACTTTTGAATTTCAAACCTCAAATGTATTTAGTTACCCTGACCACAGCATCGAAGAGGCTTTTAGTAACAGTAAGAAACCTTCCATTACCTCATCCTGAGGAATAAGAACTTGAACAAGCCCCTGGAAATCTCTTAGCACCAAGAAGATGTTTTGCCTGATTAATGAAGAAAATGAACACGTTAGGATAAAATCTCTGAGCCCAAAATTTAAGCAGGCAAAGCAAACTAAACAAACAAAAGATCCATATAATTTCTCACATTTATTATAATAAATAATATGTGTTTTTATTAACTACTAGTGTCCTGGTGCATGGATTCATGCACATTGAAAGGAAATTAATTACAAGAAATATTTTGATATTTTAATATCGATATTCGCGTCTTGCTAATGAAAACAAAATAGGATTCTACCGAGTCTCCTATCTACCTACTCCAGGACTTCTGTGAGGATCAAATGAGATGAGGCAAGGGAAAAAGCTTCACAAACATTTGGTTAAACTATAAAATGTTTGCACCTGGCTATAAAGCAAGTTGGGTTCCTGGGCTGAAGAAACTCCAAGGATGCTAGTCACTAGGGAGAGGAAGCTGGGCGTTGCTACGTGATGTTATTACGCGCCCACAGTGACCGTTTCTGGGCTGGGCTGGGCTGGGCTGGGCTGTGGGCTGCATTTTGTGCCATGGGGTCTTGGCGGCGTTGGCTGTGATTTGGTGTTGCTCCTGGTGGTGGTGGAGCTCGTGTCCCACTTGGGGGAAGCTGAGCGTTGGTTTGTCGGCGCCAGGTCTGTGGTGCTGTTCATTTTTAAATGGCCAGTGCACATCATAGCTACTGGTAGTATGGACAGACACTTAGCTTTTTATATATATATAGATAGTCATGAAATTTTCTATGTAGCTTTTTTTTTTAATCCTCACCTAGGGATATGTTTATTGATTTTAGAGAAAGGGAGAGAGAGAGAGGAAAAAAAAAAAACATCGAGAGAGAAACATTGATGAGTTGCCTCTGGAATGCACCCTGACTGGGGATCAAACCTGAAACCTCAGTATGTGCCCTGACCAGGAATTGAACACGAAACCTTTTGGTATATGGGATGACACTCCAACCAACCGAGCCAGGGCTCTATGTAGCTTATTAATGAAAAAAACCCAAAAAACTTCTTTTTGTTTTCAATTTTTATTGGCTATACTAGAGGCCTGGTGCACAAATTCATGCACAGGTGGGGTCCCTCGGCCTGACTGGTGATTAGGGCCGATTGGGGCTGGCTGGCCAGGGGGAGGGACCGCAGGAGGTTGGCTGGCTACGGGAGGTTGGCTGTTGGAGCACACTGACCACCAGGCGGCAGCTCCTTTGTGGCGTGTCTGCCCCCTGGTGGTCAGTGCGCATCATAGTGACCGGTCAACTGGTCATTCGGTCGCTTAGGCTTTTGTATATATAGATATTCAGCTTACTAATGTTATCCAGATGGCTTATTAATGAAAAGATTTAAAAAATGTTTTAACTTTCATTGGCTTAGGTCAGTGATGGCGAACCTATGACACGCGCGTCAAAGGTGACACGCGAACTCATTTTTTTGGTTGATTTTTCTTTGTTAAATGGCATTTAAATATATAAAATAAATATCAAAAATATAAATCTTTGTTTTACTATGGTTGCAAATATCAAAAAATTTCTATATGTGACACGGAACCAGAGTTGCGTTAGGGTTTTTCAAAATGCTGACACGCCGAGCTCAAAAGGTTCACCATCACTGGCTTAGGTCTTTACAAGAAAATTTTATTAAATTTGAAAACTTTCCACATATTAAAATCCAAGAGAATATTTTAGGACACTAAAAACATCTGATTGAACATTTTTGAAGTACAACAATATAAAGCCTTTTCCTAAAAAAAAGATACAATCTAAAATTTTCTAGAGGAGGTCCAACTACTAATTTAATATCTCTATAAACCATCAAAAGGTCCCCGAATCCCCAACATTTTTAGCATTCAATCTACATTTTTCATATTGTCTTTACTACCAACAAGAGGTTCAGAAAGCCTCCTCTGATTTTTAAAAATATATATATATTGATTTCAGAGAGGAAGGGAGAGGGAGAGATAGAAACATCCCGGATAAGAGAGAATCATTGATCTGCTGCTTCCTGCATGCCCCACGGGATCAAGCCCGCAACCCGGGCATGTGCCCTGACTGGGAATCAAACCATGACCTTCTGGTTCATAGGTCGATGCTCAATCAGTGAGCTATGCTGGCTGGGCACCTCCTCTGATTTTGAGAAGATAAAATCAACAAATTTATGGGTCAAATGTCCATCCATTTGGGACATATTCTTTAGAGAGGTCACACTATATATTTGGATCTCTTCAATGTGAATTACTGTATTATTCAGAAATGTTCTAGAATATAACAACAAAAGGGCTCTAATCTTAAAGAATCATGTTCTCTACCTAAATTTAGAATAAAATAAGCTTGTTCATGCTCTTGGAGCTTACTAGCTGGCCTATTCCCAATTACTAGTCCTTGGGAGTTTTAAACTAAAAAGTTAAATTCCGTGGCTGAAAGTCTTTTTAAAAGAAAGTGTTTATTAGGCCATTGCTACCAAAAAAAAAACCACAAAACACCCCCAAAAAACAAAAACCCCAACAACACAAAAAAAGACTGGTCTTGGGGCATGGAGCAGCATTGTTAGATAGAAAAAGAACAGCATGTCCGTTATCCCCGAATTTTGCAAGTGTTTTTATACCTGAAACAGGGAGAAAGGTGTGACGCCTTAAATAAATGAGGCATGGGGCCCACCGGCCTCACGTTTGACATGCTTGGAGCCGTTCTGAAAGAACAACATTAGCTATAGACAAAGGGAATAGGTGAAGGTGAAGCAGGGCTACTATGGGCTAGGGCACAGCAGCAGAATCTGTAAAGCTCATGTGTGAACAAGCAGCAGAGGCTGCTGGGGTTTGACAGGCCTGGCTATTCACTCTTTTTATATAATCTCAGAAATAGCCACCTGAATGTTAATTATAATTCCAACATACACTAAGGCCGTGGTCAGCAAACTGCGGCTCTTTGGCCCCTTGAGTGTGGCTCTTCCTAAGCCTTAGGAGTACCCTAATTAAGTTAATAACAATGTACCTACCTATATAGTTTAAGTTTAAAAAATTTGGCTCTCAAAAGAAATTTCAATCGTTGTACTGTTGATATTTGGCTCTGTTGACTAATCAGTTTGCCGACCACTGCTCTAAGGAGTGTGAGCAGTCTTTTGTTGGTTTTGCACTATAGCTGTTAACCAATTAACCCCTTTATCTCTTCCTTCGCCCTCTGACCTGCAGTAATTTAATTTAGGACATCTCAGAATTTTCTTGTCAGGAGACTTCAACCCTTGTAAGCCAAGGGGCATTTCTGTTCATTGGTGGATCACACTTCCTTATTATACCCTTCAACGTATGCTAGTGGTACTTACTCAGAGTAACACTATTTGGGCCTTTCAAAACAAAATGGAAAACTTAACGAATTTTGAGAATCTTGTAGGAGTTGCAAAGCTTTTACTCTTCTGACAACACTATGCATTCTTACACAGTCTGCGTCAATTTACCTTCGGTACTGAATCCATCCACACAAGGTGACTTCTTGGCCTAAGTGCGAAGAACGCAACTCTCCACACGTGTTGGTCCGGGCAACAAAGCTACTGAGTTCTAAAGAAAAAAGAAAAAAGCAAGATTAAAAATCTATTTCCAAACTGCTTAAAAATAAAAACTTCAAGTCACATCATCTTAGGTATTTCATGTCCATGGATAAAATTTATAAAGTAAATCTAAGTACATAATTTGATTCAATCACTATTAAATCTATAATGTCAAAGGTAAATGTGTCAAAAGCCAACTAAATAACTGTCTTAAATTTTTGCCTTATGTTAGGAAATCAAAATTTTTTTCATCACCAAGCATTTGCATTGACCTAAAATTACCCTATTCTTAATAGCTCAGCACAGATCCTTCCCATACCCAATAGGACCTTAGGAATCACGGAAGTTGGATGGTGCAGTGACTAACTTTAGTGTGAAAGTGGAACAGTCACCATGTGCACTTAAAAATTTTGAGATTTAGTAGCATTAACTGAAAGCCTATCTATGTGGCTCATTTCCTGGTCTTTTTAAACTCCAGGCAAACACACTATAGTATAAGAAAGGAAGAGGGTGAATGATCTGCTTTTACATTAAGACCATCCATCCAGTTAAGACTAGCGGGGAATGGAGAACAGGAGAAAGTGCTTTCCGGAGGTCACGAGCTCCTCACTGCTTTCACCTGGAACGCTCCGTCGTGAGCTCAGCTGCAGACTTCTGGATAGAGACCGGCCGACCAGCTGCGCGATCCTTCCGGTGGGTGTGGCCAAACCCCTATTTAGCCCAGTTAACCAACTGGAGAACATGTTGAAGCCGCTGGAGGGCGAGACGCTCACGGATCCCACACGGCCGGTGCTGGACGGTGGTCAACGATCATTTCTGGAAATACACGCGAATCCCTTAAAATGCTAGGAGTTCCCACGTTCTGCTCCAGTATTTAAGCCCTTCTCCGCTGAACATTCAAGTACACGTGTCTGGACAGCGGATCGATTTACAAGGTCTTTGGGGTCCTTGGGGAGTGGGTAGAAGAAAGACCTTTCTCTCCTTCTCCATGCATCAGTTTCCACTTCTGCTAACAAACACAGCTGCGGCCAGATGTACAAGGACGCGTCCTCACAGCAGCGCAAGAGGGAACCCCACGCCCAGGGAGAGACTGAAGGGGCCGGTCATCAAGCGCACGCCCTTCCTTTCCTTCCGCGCTTCCCCAAAGATTCCCGCGGCAGAACCAGGAAACAGGGAGAACCCAGCCTCGCGTTTCAATTCTGGCGCCGACCTCGGATATTCAAAATGAGGAAGAGGGCAAATCCAAAACGTTGCGAGGGTCCGATTCTCCCGGCACAGCGGCAGGGTGAGTCAAGCACTCCTCAAAGCGCTCGCGAGCGCCCAAGACTACGGTGATGACGATCAACCAATCAGAGCGGAGGCCCCGCCGCCATGCTTAGTGCGGCCGGAAATTGGAAGGAAAGCTTCGCGCCGGTGGGAAACCGCTGTCCGTCGCCGCGCGCTTTCAAACGTGAGGCTAATGGTTAGATTGCTCGAACGTGCCCTCAGTAAAAATGGCGACCGTAGTTGCTTCACTGACTTGGAATCGGCGCCCGGGAGGCTTCCGGCGTCTGGCCGCAGTGTGAGTCGGGACACGATTTTAAACGAGGCGGCGGCGGCGGCTAGCGAGTGAACTGCGGATTTTCAACGGCGGCTTTTGGCGGCTGGGCTGGCCTTGCCTTGGCACCCGAGGGGCTCCGGTGGAGCGTGCCAGGTGGGACACCCTGTCCCTTGCCCTTCCCCTCCGCGGGCAGAGGCCGACTCGGCAGGAGCGAGGGTCGCAGAGCTGGTGGCCGGGTCCGCGGAGCTGTCCCGCGGGGTGAAGTCGCAGCGCTCCCGCCGGCTTCCAGGGAGCGGAAGTGTCCCCAGTGGGCCGGCCTCGCCCTTGGCCGCCCTTTGGGCGGCTTTTGTACCTCAGGGGATGTCAGTCTCGGCGACGTGCTGGGCCCAGCTTTGAAGAATGACTCGTGACGCCGGCGTGGGGGACAGCGTCATCGCGGCACTTCACTGGTAAGACGCTTTGTGGGGGTCCAGGCCTGGCAGTGAGCTTGACATTTCGCCCTGTTGCGTGGTCGTTATCCTTACGGTTTCGTGTGTTTCGGTGTCTTTCGCCTGCACTGTGTCCCCAGCCCCGGCCTGGGGGCGGTGGCGATGGAGAAGGTAGTAGAGTCAGGGTTCCTTCCTTCACAGATTTCACGGGAGAAAAGCAACGACGCTGTGAGCGTGTGTTCGGAGCTACAGGTGCAGGGGGACTCGGCGGGAGAGCGAGCGAATTTTAACCTAATTCAGAAGTTAGGAAAATACTTAGTAAACATGTATTACCTAGGTTTTAAATTTTATTTATTTTACATACAAAATTATGTTACTTACGTATATTAGTTTTAGGTGTACACTACGGTGATCTGACATTTGCATACTTTACAATGTGGTCATCTCACTAATTGTAGTAACCTGTGTCCGCGTGCCAATTTATCACCCATCCCGTAGCCCCCATCTGGCAGCCATTAGTTTAATTTCTTTCTGTGTGTGTGTGTGTGTGTGTGTGTTAGGAGATTCCACTCATAAGTGAAATCATGGTACTTGTCTTCCTCTGACTTATTTCACTGAGCATAATACCCTCCATCAGTGATGGCGAACCTTTTGAGCTCGGTGTGTCAGCATTTTGAAAAACCCTAACTTAACTCTGGTGCCGTGTCACATATAGAAATTTTTTGATATTTGCAACCATAGTAAAACAAAGACTTATATTTTTGATATTTATTTTATATATTTAAATGCCATTTAACAAAGAAAAATCAACCAAAAAAATGAGTTTGCGTGTCAGAGGTGACATAGGTTCGCCATCACTGCCTAGGTCCACCCATGTTGTTGCAAATGGCAAGATTTTTTCCCTGTGAGGAACATTTCATTGTATATATGTACCACTTTATCCATTCACCTATGAATGGACCCGTAGGTTGCTTCCACATCTTGGCTATTGGAAACAATGCTGCAGATGCTGCAGTGAACGTAGGGTGCAGATAGCTTTTCGAATTAGAGTTCGTTTTCTTTGGAAAACGCCCAGGCGTGGGATCGCTAGGTGGTTTGGTAGTTCTGTGTTCAGTTGTTGGAAGAACCTCCGTACTGGTTTCCATAGCAGCTGCTTCAGTCTGCATTCCCGCCATCTGTGTGTGAGGGTTCCCTTCTCTTCACATCCTCACCTGATCTTGTTTGTTGGTTTGCTAATGACCGACAGGTGAATTGCTCAACAATTCTGCAGGCCGATAGGTAGCTTACTTCCTTTCCCCCTGTAGGTGGTGCCGTAGGTACGTTCCTATTTTCTCTGACCTGCTCTCCTTTCCCTCTGGGATTGCTCGAAAATGCCCTGATGGTGGGAGTCCCTATGTGACCGGCTGGCCTGGTAATGGTGGGGCAGTGTGGTGTGGCCCTGGTTTTGAGAGTTCCCAAAACTCCCTCTTACCCCCCCTGTGTTTTTGGCTTTTCCGGGTTCTGCCGCATGAGGAGTTGGGAGGGGAGATGCTTTTTCCGTGAGGCAAAGTGTGGGTACAAGGAAGTATATGAAGATGGACCAAAATGAGCGTTACAGACTCAGTGATGGCGAACCTATGACACGCGAACTCATTTTTTTGGTTGATTTTTCTTTGTTAAATGGCATTTAAATATATAAAATAAATATCAAAAATATAAGTCTTTGTTTTACTATGGTTGCAAATAACAAAAAATTTCTATATGTGACACGGCACCAGAGTTAAGTTAGGGTTTTTCAAAATGCTGACACGCCGAGCTCAAAAGGTTCACCATCACTGGACTAGGTCCGTGGTCGGCAAACTGCGGTTCGAGAGCCACATGCGGCTCTTTGGCCCCTTGAGTGTGGCTCTTCCACAAAATACCACGTGTGGGCACGCACGTACAGTGCGATGGAAACTTTGTGGCCCATGCGCAGAAGTCGGTATTTTGTGGAAGAGCCACACTCAAGGAGCCAAAGAGCCGCAGTTTGCCGACCACTGGACTAGATGAACCAGAGATCCCTGTGGGCGAGTATATTATTAGTCTCCAAAGATTTTATAGACCATCTTTAAGGATTTTGTTAGACCCATCTAGAGGGCCTTGAGGCTTTTTCCCCCCGAATATTATTATTTTTTTAATTTTAATTTTTTTCTTTATTGATTAAGGTATTACATATGTGTCCCTATCCCCCCATTGCTCCCCCACCCCCGCTCATGCCCTCACCCCCCTGGTGTCTGTGTCCATTGGTTAGGCTTACTAGTATATGCATGCATACAAGTCCTTTGGTTGATCTCTCCCCCTTCCCCCACCCTCCCCTACCTTCCCTCTGAGGTCTGACAGTCTGATCGATGCTCTCTATCTCTGGATCTTTTTTTTTTTTTTTTTTAAATATATCTTTACTAATTTCAGAGAGGAAGGGAGAGGGAGAGAGAGATAGAAACATCAATGATCAGAGAGAATCATTGATTGGCTGCCTCCTGCACACCCCCTACTGGGGATCAAGCCCGCAACCTGGGCATATGCCCCTGGCCAGAATCTATCCTGGTACCCTTCAGTCCTTAGGCTGACGCTCTATCCACTGAGCCAAACTGGCTAGGGCTCTGGATCTGTTTTTGTTCATCAGCGTATATGTTGTTCATTATATTCCACAGATGAGTGAGAGCATGTGATACTTATCTTTCTCTGACTGACTTATTTCACTTAGCATAATGCTCTCCAGGTCCATCCATGCTGTTGCAAATGGTAGGAGTTCCTTCCTTTTTATATCAGCGTAGTATTCCATTGTGTAGATGTACCACAGTTTTTAATCCAGTCATCTGCTGATGGGCACTTAGGCTGTTTCCAAATCTTAGCTATGGTAAATTGTGCTGCTATGAACATAGGGGTGCCTATATCCTTTCTGATTGGTGTTTCTAGTTTCTTGGGATATATTCCTAGAAGTGGGATCACTGGGTCAAATGGGAGTTCCATTTTTAGTTTTTTGAGGATATTCCTTACTGTTCTCCACAGTGGCTGCACCAGTCTGCATTCCCACCAGCAGTGCACGAGGGTTCTTTTTCTCTGCATCCTCTCCAGCACTTGTCATTTGTTGATTTGTTGATGACAGCCATTCTGACAGGTGTGAGATGGTACCTCATTGTCGTTTTGATTTGCATCTCTGGGGTGATTAGTGACTTTGAGCATGTTTTCATATGTCTCTTGGCCTTCCTTATGTCAAACTCTTTCAAAAGTATCTATTTAGGCCCTGGCTGGTTTGGTTCAGTGGATAGAGCATCGGCCTGCAGACTGAAGGGTCCCAGGTTCGATCCTGGTCAAGGGGATGTACCTTGGTTGCGGGCACGTCCTCAGTGGGGGGTGTGCAGGAGGCAGCTGATCGATGTTTCTCTCTCATGGGTGTTTCTAACCCTATCCCTTTCCCTTTCTCTCTGTAAAAAAATCAATAAAATATATATATATTTTAAAAGTATCTATTTAAGTTGGTTGCCATTTTTTGCTTGGGTTGTTTATATTCCTTTTGTTAAGTTGTATGAGTTCCCTGTAAATGTTGGAGATTAAACCCTTATTGGAGAGATAACATGGGCAAATATGTTCTCTCATTCAGTGGGCTTTCTTGTTGTTTTGTTGATGGTTTCCTTTGCTGTGCAGAAGCTTTTTATTTTGATGTAGTCCTATTTGTTTATTTTCTCTGTAGTTTCCATTGCCCTCGTAGCTGTATTGGTGATGATACTGCTTCAGCATATGTCTGAGATTTTGCTGCCTGTGGATTCCGCTAAGATTTTTATGGTTTCCCATCTTACGTTTAAGTCCTTTATCCATTTTGAGTTTATTTTTGTGTATGGTGTAAGTTGGTGGTCTAGTTTCATTTTTTTGTATGTATGTGTCCAATTTTCCTAACACCATTTATTGAAGAACTCTCTTGACTCCATTGTATGCTCTTGCCTCCTTTGTCAAATATTAATTGAGCACAGTGGTTTGGGTTGATTTCTGGGTTCTCTGTTCTATTCCATTGGTCTATATATCTATTCTTGTGCCAGTACCAGGCAGTTTTGAGAACAGTGACTTTGTAATATAGCTTGATATCTGGTATTGAGATCCCTCCTACTTTGTTGTTCTTTCTCAGGATTGCTGCAGCTATTCGGGGTCTTTTTTTATTCCAGATGAATTTTTGGAGAGTTCGTTCTAGGTCTGTGAAATATGCCATTGGTATTTTAATGGGCAGTGCATTGAATCTATAGATTGCTTTGGGTAGTAATGGACATTTTAATGATGTTGATTCTACCAATCCATGAACAAGATATGGTCTTCCATTTGTTTATGTCTTCCTCTATCTCTTTTTTCAGTGTCCTATAGTTTTTTGAGTAAAGGTCTTTTACCTAATTAGTTAAGTTTATTCCTAGGTATCTTGATTTTTTTTTGGTGCAGTGGTAAATGGGATTTTTTTTAAATCTCTCTTTCTGTAAGATCACTATCTATATATATAATCTATATGTATAAAAGGCTGATATGCTAAGTGTCCCTTCACCCGTCTGACCGGTCGCTATGATGTGCACTGACCACGAGGGGGCAGATGCTCAATGCAGGAGCTGCCAGGCTGCAGTGACTTGGCAGTAGCGGTTCTCGGGTGATGCACCCCAAAATCAGAGAGGAGGGAGCCCAATTCCTCGCGGGGCGGCATAATTCCACCTTTGGCCATGGGTTATGTTATTGTTGGGGCACTGTCGGCCCCAAATCTGGTTTACTGTACACTGGGATTTGTGTTCCACACCCTGTACAACAGCGACTTTCCAGAGTGCCCTCTCACACTTCGGGACCCCTCTGGGTATGTTGGAGAGCCGGTTTCCGCCCGATCCCCGCAGGCCAAGCCGAGGGACCCAACCTGCCGGAGGGACCCAGCTCACTCTGCAGACACCAGGGAGGGATGGTGGGAGGTTGGCTCCAGGGCGTGTCTGGCCTGTCTCACCCAATCCAACCCTGCCGGCCACCTAATTTATTTCCTTTCAATGTGCATGAATCCATGCACTGGGTCACTAGTTGGTGTATAAAAATGCCATAGATCTCTTGGTGTTAATTTTGTATCCTGCTACTTTACTGAATTCATTTAGTAAGTCTAATAATTTTTTGATGGAGTCTTTAGGGTTTTCTATGTACACTATCATGTCATCTGTGAATAATGACAATTTTACCTCTTCTTTTCCAATTTGGATACCTTTTATTCCATGTCTAGCACTTCCAGGACTATGTCAAACAGGAGTGGTGAAAGTGGGCTTCCCTATCTTGTTCCTGTCTGTAGGTGAAATGGTTTTAGTTTTTGCCCATTGAATATGATTTTGGCTGTAAGTTTGTCATATAAGGCTTTTATTATGTTGAGGTGTGATCCCTCTATTCCTACTTTGCTGAGGGTTTTTATCAAAAAAGGGTGTTGGATTTTGTCAAATGCTTTTTCTGCATCAATTGATATGATTATGTGATTTTTATCTCTCAATTTGTTTATGTGATGTATCATGTTTATTAGTTTGCAGATATTGTACCATCCTTGCATCCCAGCATAAATTCTACTTGGTCATGGTGTCTGATCTTTCTGATGTAATGCTGGATCCGATTTGCTAGAATTTTGTTGAGGATTTTGGCATCTGTGTTCATGAGGGATATTGGCCTGTAATTCTCTTTCATTGTGTTGTTGTCTTTATCTGGTTTTGGTATTAGGGTAATGCTGGCTTCATAGAATCAACTTGGAAGTGTGCCTTCCTCTTGAATTTTTTTGAAGTCTTAGGAAGATACGTTTTAGTTCTTCTTTGAATGTTTGGTACAACTCCCCTCTGAAGCTGTCTAGCCCCGAGCTTTTGTTTGCTGGAAGCTTTTTGATGACTGCTTCAGTTTCCTCCATTGTTATCAGCCTATTGAGATTTTTAGATTCTTCCTGATTGAGTTTTGGAAGGTTGTATTTTTCTAGGAATATGTCCATTTCCTCCACGTTATCCAGTTTGTTGGAATAGAGTTGTTCATAGTATTGTTTAACAATCCTTTGTATTTCTGTGGGGTTTGTTGTTATTTTGCCTCTTTCATTTCTGACTTTGTTTATTTGGATCCTCTCTCTTTGCTTCTTTTTTTATTTTTAAAAATTTTGTTTTATTGCTTAAAGTATTACAAAGAGTATTACAATATGTCTCCCCCCCCCCCCCCCCACCTTCCCCCGGCCTCCCTTACCCCCCAGTGTCTTGTGTCCATTGGTTATGCTTATATGCATGCATACAAGTACTTCGGTTGATCTCTTACACCCCCCCCCCCCCCCGCACCTGCACCCTCCCCTGCCTTCCTGCTGTAGTTTGACAGCCTGTTTGATGCTGCTCTGCCTCTGTATCTATTTTTGTTCATCAGTTTATAATGGTATTTATTATCCATAAATGAGTGAGATGTGGTATTTTTCTTTCATTGACTGGCTTATTTCTTTTTTTTTTTTCTTCTTTTTTAAAAAAATATATATTTTATTGATTTTTTACAGAAAGGAAGGGAGAGAGATAGAGAGTCAGAAACATCGATGAGAGAGAAACATCGATCAGCTGCCTCCTGCACATCTCCCACTGGGGATGTGCCTGCAACCCAGGTACATGCCCTTGACCGGAATTGAACCTGGGACCCTTCACCCTGCAGGCCGATGCTCTATCCACTGAGCCAAACCGGTTTCAGCTTGACTGCTTATTTCACTTAGCATAATGCTCTCCAGTTCCATCCATGCTGTTGCAAATGGTAAGAATTCCTTCTTTTTTACAGCAGCATAGTATTCCATTGTGTAGATGTACTACAGTTTCTTTTTGCTTCTTGGTGTGCCTGGCTAGAGGTTCATCAGTCTTTTTTTTTTTTTAATTTAATATATTTTATTGATTTTTTACAGAGAGGAAGGGAGAGGGTTAGAGAGTTAGAAACATCAATGAGAGAGAAACATTGATTAGCTGCCTCCTGCACACCCCCTACTGGGGATGTGCCCGAAACCAAGGTACATGCCCTTGACTGGAATTGAACCCAGGACCCTTCAGTCTGCAGGCCAATGCTCTATCCACTAAGCCAAACTGGTCAGGGCAAGGTTCATCAGTCTTGTTTATCCTTTCAAAGAACCAGCTCTTGGTTTCATTGATCTTTTGTATTGTTTTTTTTTCTTTTTATCTCTATGTCATTTATTTCTGCTCTGATCTTTATTATCTTCTTCCTTCTGCTCACTCTGGGCTTTTCTTGTTGCTCTCTTTAAGTTGTAGAATTAGATGGTTTATTACCATTTTTTCTTGTTTTTTTGAGGTAGGCCTGTAGAGCTATAAACTTCCCTCTCAGGACTGCTTTCACTGTGTCCCATAGATTTTGGATTGTTGTGTTTTCATTGTCATTCATTTCCAGGATGTTTTTAATTTCTTCTTTGATCTCTTTGGTAACCCAATCATTGTTTAATAGCATGCTATTCAGCTTCCAAGTGTTTGAATTTTTTTATTGTTTTTATTGTAGTTTACTTCTAATATTATGCTATTGTGGTCTGAGAAGATGCTTGATATGATTTCAGTCTTCTTGAATTTGGAGAGACTTTGCCTGTGACCCAATATGTGGTCTATCTTTGAAAATGTCCCATGTGCACTTGAGAAGAACGTATATTTCATGGCTTTGGGGTGAAATGTTCTGAAGATGTCAAGTAAATCTGATCTAGTGAGTCATTTAGGATTGCTGTTTCTTTGCTGATTTTTTTTGTCTAGAGGATTTATCCAGTGATGTCAGTGGTGTATTAAAGTCCCCTACTATGATTGTATTGTTGTCGATCTCTCCCTTGATATCTTCCAGGAGTTTTTTTATGTATTTGGGTGCTCCTACATTGGGTGCATATATGTTTATCAGGGTTATATCTTCTTGTTGTATCGATCCCTTTAGTACTATGACGTGGCCTTCCTTATCTCTTGATATGGCCTTCACTTTCAGGTCTATTTTGTCAGACCCCAGCTTTTTTTTCATTTTTCATTTGCCTGGAAGATATTTTTCCATCCCTTCACTTTCAGTCTGTGTGAGTCCCTTATTCTGAGGTGGGTCTCTTGTAGACAGCAAATATATGTGTCATGTTTTTTTTATCCATTCAGCCACTTGATGTCTTTTGATTGGAGCATTTAGTCCATTTATGTTTAAAGTTATTGAAAGGTACTTGTTTGTAGCCATTTTTATTTTTTGTGCCTGTGTTCCTTCTTCCCTTTTTATTTCTTCTTTTTACACCAGTCCCTTTAGCATTTCTTGCATTGCTGACTTGGTGGTGATAAACTCCGTTAGCCTTTTTTTGTCTGTGAAGCTCCTTATTTCCCCTTCAATTTTGAATGGTAACCTTGCTGGATAGAGTATTCTTGGAATCAGTCCCTTGCTTTGCATCACTTTGTAAACTTCTTCCATTCCTTTCTGGCCTGATGTGTTTCTGTTGAGAAATTATTTGATAATCTAATGGGAGATCCCTTGTATGTAACTTTCTGTCTCTCTCTTGCAGCCTTTAAGATTCTCTCTTAGTCCTGAACGTTTGCCATCATAATTACAATGTGTCTTGGTGTGGGCCTTTTCGGGTTCATCTTGTTTGGGAATCTTTGTGCTTGTGTGACCGTTTTCTTCCCCACATCAGGGAAGTTTTCTGACATTAGTTTTTCAAATAGGTTTTCTAACCCTTGTTCCTCTTCCTGTCATTCTGGCACCCCTATTGTTTTTATGTTGCTTCGTTTCATGTTGTTCCAAAGCCTCCCTTAGGCTCTCTTCCTTTCTTTTAATTTTTTTCTCCAATTGCAGTTCAGTTTGGGTGTGTTTTGCTTCCTTGTTTTCTAATTCGCTAATTTGGTCCTCCACTTCTCCTAGTCTACTGTTGAAACTTTCCATAGTGTTTTTTATTGCAGCTATATCACTCTTTATTTCTTCTTGACTCTTAACATAAGTTTTTGATTTTTTCCATCCATCCGGTTTATAAACTGTATGACCCTTATTCTGAATTCTTTTTCTAACATATTGCATGCCTCCATTTCACTTAGCTCCTTTTCTGGCAATTCCTCCTTTTTTTTCCTTTGGGGGTTTCTTTGCCCATTTTTTTCTCTCACTAAAGGATCTAGGTGTCGAGTTGTGTGGGGGCTGCTCCTCAGGCGGCAGCTGGTCCTCGGGCGGTTGTGGCAGCGGCTGCTCCTCAGTTGGTGGTGGCTCCTCTGGTGGGCACTGCTTACAACAGTGATGGCTCCTCTGGCTCGCGGGGGCAGGTTGCTCATGTGGCTGCTTCACCTCGGATGGGGGCAGGCTGTATGAGGCTGCTGCTCCTTGGAAGGGGGCGGGCTGCTCATGGTGCTGCTGCTTCTTGGATGGGGGCAGGCTGCTCACGCGACTGCTGCTCACATGGTCGCCGCACCCTGGGCTCAAGTGTTGGGCTGGCCAGAGGGGAGCTTGCTTCGGAACTCACAGGAGGACCTTGGGGCTTTTAAAAAATATTTACCCCTGATAGCTCATTGTACACACACACACCCACCCCCAGCTTCCCTTTCCTCCCTTCCCTCCCTCCCAGGAATGAGGGAGCCACTGATATAGACAGAAGTGTATAACAGGTGTTTTGGGAAAGAAGGTTAAAAAAACCCTAACTACTTGAAATTAGATTGGATTCAAGCATGATCTCAAAAATGGTGAAATGGAAAAAGGACACTTTAGATAGGGAATATAGTTGATAGGCAAAAGCATGAAGACAAGAAAATGTGTACATTTAGGGGAAGTAGGAGGATAAGGACAGCTGAATTATGAAAGATTTTTAAGTACAGAGCAGAAGAGTAGAACTCATCACTATAAAGGTTTTTGCACAGGTATCTAACAATAAAGTGCCATTTCTGAAGGATGATTATTACCCTTAGATATGGAAGAAAAGGTTAGTTGTGGTAATAGAAGCTGGCTAAGGAAGTAGCTTTGGGAATAGATGACAGACTGTTCAAGAAAAATCTCAACAGAATGTGCTTAAGGACTGCATGTTAAAGAATGAAAGTGGGAGACTACTTAAATGAATTTAAGTTAACTTGGAATATTGACAGGAATTAGAAAATGGACCTGCTAACTTTTGGAAGAAGGAGGATGGGAAGGAGTTAAATTTAGTTTTGAACATACTGTGTCTGAGTCATCTGTCAGATATTCATAAAAATAGCCAGTAGCCATTGAGAAATACTGGACTTGGTTGAAAAGTCAAAATGGGAAGCAGGGAGAGGAAGAGAGAAAGAACTCCTTTATAGTGAGCAGAGGAAGCATTGAAACTGTGAGCATGAATTAACTTGTTAGTGTTTAGAATTCTGGTTTTATTTCTTTTTATGTAGACCATGGATTCTTATGCTATCCCAGAATCGACTCCCAGACGAAGTGCATCCTCAAGGCTTAAAGATCACTTTATAGGTGCTACTCCTCTGCAGAAGCGGTTGGAATCAGTCAGGAAGCTGACTTCATTTGTCCCGCCTTCACCTCAAAGGAAAATTCCCCAGTGTTCACAGTTGCAGGTATGCTTTTGTGTTACTCAATAATTGAGAATAGATGTGAACAGAACATCTCATTTTTTGTTACAATTTCTAGTACTTTTAGTATTTTCTCCATCCCTCAGGTAATAAAATAAATGAGAAACAGCAAAAAGAAAGTTATTCACACTGTCAGGAAGTACCTCCTTTGTTATGTCTTTTAAACCCTTTGATCTAGAACACTGCCACAATATTTCTTTGTCTTTTACGACATAGACATTTTTGAAGAGTATAGTTTTCTCCTTTCCCTTTTTAAAATAGAATATGCCTTATTTTGTATTTGTGTGCTGTTTCCTCATGATTAGGTTGAAGTTGTGTATTCTTGGCTGGGATACTATATAGGTGCTATTGTGTCCTGGGGGAATGACATCTGGTACCACATAGGTAATGTTAATTTTGATCATCCTGTCAAGGTGTTGCCCAATAATTACTGTTTTAATTCCCTCTGCAACTAATAAGCATCTATGGCAGCCGTGGGCAAACTATGGCCCGCGGGCCGGATCCTGCCCGTTTGAAATGAATAAAACTAAAAAAAAAAAAAAAAGACCGTACCCTTTTATGTAATGATGTTTACTTTGAATTTATATTAGTTCACACAAACACTCCATCCATGCTTTTGTTCCGGCCCTCTGGTCCAGTTTAAGAACCCATTGTGGCCCTCGAGTCATAAAGTTTGCCCACCCCTGATCTATGGGGAGATATTTTAAGATAATGCAAATATCATGTTCCTTATCAAAATTTCCCCCTAGACTTGACATCCATTGATAATTTTTGCCTGACCCCATCTTTATCATGATGGTTGCAAAATAATGACTTTCTAATCTCCCTTTACTCCGTATTTACCAATCAGCTTTTGGCATTCTATTTTAAGCCCTTTTCTTTTCTCCTCCATTTGTTTATTGGAGACTTGAACTCACGAATTCCTGTTTTTCAAATTTTTGTAATTCATTACCAAGTTATTTTGGTGTTTAAATTGGCTCAGATTTATCTGGTGGCATCATGCTCTGTTTTGATCATTCGCACACGACCCTGATGGTATAAAACATTAGTAATTTGTAATTTTACTGAAACATGAAATAAAGCCCCAGGCAGTTTGGTGTGTGGTTTTGAGTCACTGAGCTAGGAACCTGGCTATCAGTCACTCAGACCTTCCTGTTAACTTTGTTTTCTTTTTTCTTTTTTTTTTTAATATTTTTTATTGATTTTTTACAGAGAGGAAGGGAGAGAGATAGAGAGTTAGAAACATCGATGAGAGAGAAACATCGATCAGCTGCCTCCTGCACATCTCCCACTGGGGATGTGCCCGCAACCCAGGTACATGCCCTTGACCGGAATCGAACCTGGGACCTTTCAGTCCGCAGGCCGACGCTCTATCCACTGAGCCAAACCGGTTTCGGCAACTTTGTTTTCTTAACACTGTTGTGCGCACAGTATCTTTTGGGATATGAGAAAAGTTTTGCTTCTTTGTGACAACTTTCTTAAAGAAAAATTGCTAGTGCTGGTAATGAAAGTGATAGTTCCTAACCACTAAATAGAAACTGTATTAATTAAAGTTCGGATTGTCCAATTCAGTACTCCCTTATGTATATGATACAAATAGTTTTGCCATACCTTTTGCCTAGTAATAAGAAAAAAACATTATAACTTTTATATAAAAGTTTATAACTATTTCCATGGGTAACTTTGTCAGAACAAATGTTTTTGTAAATAAACAACTAGTGAAAGTTCTAAAAGATAGTGGTGAGACTATCTCATGAAGTATGAATTGTATAGAAAAATTCAATTCAGGATAAAACTAGGAGCTATAGAGTGTCTGTGAAGACTCTTGCTCAGTAACGACATAGTGCCAATATAGTGTAGGTGAAGTGTTTTTTTAAAAAAATAAATTATATTTTTATTGATTTCAGAGAGGAAGGAGAGGGAGAGAGAGAAACATCAATGATGAGAGAGAATCATTGATCAGCTATCTCCTGCATACCCCCTACTAGGGATCGGGCCCACACCTGGGCATGTGTCCTTAACTGGAATCGAACCTGGGACCCTTCAATCTGCAGGCTGATGCTGTATCCATTGAGCCAAACCAGCTAGGGCTGCTTTTGTTTTTGATGGTACCTGTGGTTCTAATAGAGCATGGCAAAAATACTCCCAGGTATCTTTTTATTTAATCTATCAAATTAGGCATTGTGTCATAGAATGGCATAGTGTGCCAGGCACTTTTAAAAATTACTTAATTAAATCCAATAAAATTAGTTGCTCTAAGAATAATTATTATTTTCAAAATCTATAACTTGAAGTTTCTACAAGTGAAACATAAATTTTCATCCATTAATATTTATTGAATACCTGTTCTAGATGGCACTGCTCTAAGTGCTAGAAAGTAGTAGTGAATAAAATAGACAAAATTCATGATTTCATCAAACTCATTCTCTAGTAGGAAAAATAGACAGTAAAAGTCACACAGATTCTATATAATCTATATAATAAAAGCCTAATAAGCAAATCGACTGAATGGCGGAACAACTGGTAGGCAGGGGGTGGGGCTGGAGAGCGGGCGGCGCCAGGCCAGCCAAGGCAGGTGCCAGTGGGCAGAGGGAGGGGACGGTGATTGGGGAGGCGGCCGCGACTCGCTGTGGCGGAGGGGCAATTGGGGGGCGGTGCCGGCTGCTCACCGGCCAGTGCTGTCCCCTGATTGGCCTGTGGATCACCTCCCGCAGAGGGAGGCCAGACTTTGGCTTAGGCCCACTCCTCTGAGGGCTTCTGCTCTGTGAGAGGGCGCAGGCTGGGCTGAGGGACTCCCCCCGCCTCCCCGAGTGCACCAATTATCGTGCAGCAGGCCTCTACTATATAATATCAGATAGTCATAAATATAAAGCATGTTAGGAGTTAGAAAGTGACAAGTTGGAGTGGGTTCAGGTGCTACTTTAGGTACAGTGGCCTTTTGAGTGACATTTAGGCAAAGACCTGATTGAAGGAAAGGGACAGGCCAGGTACAACAAAAGCAAAGGCCTGTTCAAAGATCTTCAGAGTCCTGCAAACTCCAGTTTGGCTGGAGTGCAAAGATCAGGTACCCAGCCATAGATTTGTATTAAATACTATGATTAAATTCTTATTTACTAAAGTTTCCTAATTCTTAAACTTCATTTGCTGTGATCTTTTTTTTTTTTTTTAGGAAGATGTTGATCCTCAAAAGGTTGCATTCCTTCTACATAAGCAATGGACTCTGTATAGTTTAACTCCCCTGTATAAGTTCTCCTACACAAATCTCAAAGAGTACTCTAAATTTCTGAGTGCATTTATTGTTGCTGAAAAGCAAAAAGGACTTGCTGTGGAAGTGGGCGAAGACTTGAACATCAAAGTGATTTTCTCTACTCTCCTGGGAATGAAAGGAACACAAAGGGACCCTGATGCATTTCTCGTCCAGGTATAGTATAGGCAATGCTTGCTAGGGAAAATAATCTGCATTGTCTTGGTTTGGACATTGTGCTAATTGTTACAGTTTTTGAATTTCTTTCTTTTTTAAAAAAAAATATATTTTATTGATTTCTTACAGAGAGGAAGGGAGAGGGATAGAGAGTTAGAAACATCGATCAGCTGCCTCCTGCACACTCCCTATTGGGTATGTGCCTGCAACCAAGGTATATGCCCTTGACCGGAATCGAACCTGGGACCCTTGAGTCCCCAGGCCGACGCTCTATCCATTGAGCCAAACCAGTTAGGGCAGTTTTTGAATTTCTTAACCGTTTGAGTCCCAAGCAGCGCAATCGTGCTGCTGAGATTTTATGTCGAGAAAACTACGATTCGTTTGAGTCCCAGGGGGTATTGAAAAAACACTGTTGAAGAATCCCAAACAGCGCAACCGCGCTTTCTCTAAATGAGTACGAAAAGACCCAAACAGCGTGATAGTGCTTGTTTTATTTTATGTCGAGAAATACCAAGCAGCGCGATTGCACTGCTTGGGACTCAAACGGTTAAGCTTGTGATTTATAACCTCTTATGTCTTTTTTTTTTTTTGGATTTTTTTTTTTTTAAATTTTTCACTAAAAGTATTACAAAGGGTATTACATAAGTGTCCTTCGCCACCCCCCCCCCCCAACCTCTTATGTCTTATTTGACCAAATTTAAAGTAGATAATGACCAACTTGAAAAATACTTATTACTTCAGGGTGGGACAATACAGAGTAGGTTTACAGTTGTGAGTAGTGAAACAGTTTATTCTTGTATTATTATTTATTAATTATTGTATTATTTTCCATATGAACAACTGTAAACCTACTTTTGCCTCACCCTGTATAACATGTTTATTTTAGAAAACTTAAAAAATACATAAAGTACAAAGAAAGTTAAAAACCACAGTTCAGCAACTTGGTATACATCTTTTTGGCAGTAGATAATCTGAATAGGCCTATGTCTATTAAAGAAGTTGGATAAATAATTAATAACCTTCCAAAATAGAAAGCATCAGGCCCAGACAGGTTCGCTGGTGAATTCTACCAAGCACTTAAAGAAGAAAATAAACCAATTATCTACATTCTCTTTCAGAGGATAGAAGCAGAGGGAATACTTTCTAACTCATTCTGGGAGGCCAGCATTACCCTAATACCAAAAACAGACTAAGACACTATAACAAAAGAAAACTGCAAATCAGTAGACCTCATGAGCATAGATACATCCATTTAGCTATCTGTATCTATTAAAAATTGGGATTATATTGCCCATATTTATTTGCATTATGGCTTTTTTCCTAATAATTAATGTTGAAGATAATTACTCATATCATTAGGATTTTTACTGGGATTAAATTCCTAGAAGTAGAATGTTAACAAAGAAAATATGTAACTTAGCCCAGCTTGTGTGGCACAATGGTTGAGCGTTGACCTATGAACCAGGAAGTCATGGTTCCATTCCCTATCAGGGCACATGCCTGCGTTATGGGCTCAATCCCCAGTGTGGGGGCATGCAGGAGGCAGCCGATCAATGATTCCCTCTCATCATTGATGTTTCTCTCCCCCTCTCCTCTGAAATCAATACAAATATATATTTTTTAAAAGTAACTTATTTTTACATTTTGTGATACAGGTCAAGTTACTCTCAGAAATGTAACCTTTTACCTTCCTATGTGCAGTGTATAAAAGTAATATAACTAACTTGATTTATTCAGAAACTGAATTTATTTTATTCATGCCTGCTACTTCTGTTTATGGGGTAACTCGTCTTAGTCATTGATAAGTTAAATTCTGAAACAGTTGAACAGACCTAATTTGTTTATTTGTTACACATCAGGGGTCAGCCAACCATGGACTGCATGGCCAAGTCTGACCCACGGCTTATTTCTGTAAATGAGGTTTTATTGGAGCAGAGCCCCTTTCATTTGTTTATGAATTTTCTATGGCTGCTTTTGTGCTACAATAGCAAAGCTGAGTATTTGCTATGGCCCACAAGCCCTAAAATATTTACTATTTGGTCCTTTACAGAAAAAGTTTGCTGAGCCATGGTATATATAGGTCATGGTATTTGCAAGGATCTCAAGATGCCTAGGATTAGATTCAGCTGCATATGACAGAAAGCTTAAATAATAGCAAATTAAACGAGATAGAGGTTTATTTATCTTACAGAGGTATATGTAGGTAAGCTATTCAAGGCTGGTATATATATGCTTTATGATATTATTATTAATAGGCCCCTTCTCTCTTCTCTTTTATCGTTGGTGTGTGGCTTCCATCCTTAAGGTGGCTTTATAGTCTAAGATGGCTCTTGGAGCTCTAGATAGATGCAAGTTTCCGGCAAAAATTAGAACGAAGATGGGAAGGGCCAACAGGATGCCTACCACCGCATAAATCTTTAATGAAACTTTCTAAGATCCAGAAGCTTCTCTTTATTTTATTTTTTATTAAAATTTTTGTTGTTGTTAATCCTCACCCGAGGATATTTTTTCATTGATTTTTAGAGAGAGTGGAAGGAAGAGGGAGTGACAGAGAGAAACATCAACGTGAGAGAGACTCATCAATTGGTTGCTTCCTACACGCACCCTGGCCAGGGCAGGGATACCTGCAACCGAGGTACATGCCCTTGACCAGAATTGAACCTGGGGCCCTTCAGTCTGTGGGCTGATGCTCTATCCACTGAGCCAAATTTTAAAAATATATTTTTATTGATTTCAGAGAAAGGAAGGGAGAGGAAGATAGAAACATCAATGATCAGAGAGAATCATTGATAGGTTGCCTTTTGCACACTCCCTACTGGGGATCGAGCCCACGACCTGGGTATGTGCCCTGACGGGTAATCGAACCATTACCTCCTGGTTCATAGGTCGATGCTCAACCCCTGAGCCACACCGGCTGGACTCATTTTGCTTTTCAATGTTAAAATTTTTTTTTAAAATATATTTTATTGATTTTTTACAGAGAGGAAGGGAGAGAGAGAGTTAGAAACATCGATGAGAGAAACATCGATCAGCTGCCTCCCGAACACCCCCCGACTGGGGATGTGCCCACGACCAAGGTACATGCCCTTGACCGGAATCGAATCTGGGACCCTTCAGTCTTCAGGCCGTGCTCTATCCACTGAGCCAAACCAGTCAGGGCAATGTTAAAATTTTTCATATTTAAAATTTACCTAAATAAATGAAGCCCTAGTAAAATCCTCACCTGAGGACATGAGAGAGTTCAAGCACATTGCATTTGGTGACCTTTTACTGCTCCTTCTAAAGCTGAGATCTTTTTCCCCCTGATGCTGTACTTGGTTGTACCATATCGGTAGCTTTTATTTTGCATTTTGGTTGTACGAAGATCTTGCCATATACCATGTCTCTAGTGTATAAGAATATTAGGAAGCCGCCTGTGCCGCCTGCTGAAGCCAGCGCTTCTGTGTGGTGCTCTTGCCGTGCCCGGCGTGGTCAGCACCATGTGCGCCTCCCGTGACGACTGGTGCTGTGTTCAGTCAATGCACAAGTTCTCAGCCAAGGACATCGACGGGCGCATGGTTAACCTGGACAAGTACCGGGCCTTCGTGTGCATCGTCACCAATGTGGCCTCGCAATGAGGCAAAACAGACGTAAACTACACTCAGCTTGTCGACCTGCACGCCCGATATGCTGAGTGTGGTTTACGGATCCTGGCTTTCCCTTGCAACCAGTTCGGGAGGCAGGAGCCAGGGACTAATGCCGAGATCAAAGAGTTCGCTGCCGGCTATCATGTCAAATTCGATATGTATAGCAAGATCTGTGTGAACGGAGATGATGCCCACCCTCTGAGGAAGCGGATGAAAGCCCAGCCCAAGGGGAGGGGCATCCTGGGAAATGCCATCAAATGGAACTTCACCACGTTCCTCATTGACAAGAATGGTTGTGTGGTGAAAAGGTATGGTCCCATGGAAGAGCCCCATGTCATAGAGACGGACCTGCCCTGCTACCCTTAGCTCCACAAGTGTTCACCCCCACATCTGAGCCCACTGCCTGCGCCCCTCGGAGCCTTCCACCCGGCACTCATGACAGTCTTTCTAAAAACCAGCCTGCTGGTGGGGCAGACCCGAGAACCCGGCGTGCACCTCTGCTGGAGGAAGGCCCCTCGGCCGGCCTGGCTCGCAGCTCTGCACCCCCACCCCTGGCTGCCTTGTGGGAATAGAACTTACAAATTGGAAAAAAAATAAAAAGAATATTAGGAAAAAGGTCAGTGAACTTAATAAAACCTAAAATGATTAGGGACACTGTTCTTTGTTTTTTCATAAGTAATATAATGTCTTCGTAGTTTTAAATGTACTAATTACTTTTGAGGTGATGTAATTTAGGAGTAAATGTACTTTTGAACTTAATGAACCTGTTTTCTTTCTTTGTAGATTCTGTCAAAATCTCAATTGCCATCTGGGAACAGAGAAGGTAAAGTGTTGTGGACTGGTTGGTTCTGCTGTATATTTGGAGACAGTCTTCTGGAGACTGTTTCAGAAGATTTCACCTGCTTACCCTTATTCCTTGCAAATGGAGCAGAGACTAATACAGCCTTAATTGGAACCTGGTTTCAGAAAACTTTTGACTGTCATTTCAGTCCTTTAGCAATCAATGCATTTAATCTTTCCTGGATGGCAGCTATGTGGACTGCATGCAAAATGGACCATTATGTGGCTACTACTGAGTTTCTTTGGTCTGTACCGTGTAGCCCTCAAAGTCTGGATATTTCTTATGCCATACATCCGGAGGATGCAAAAGCTTTGTGGGACAGTGTCCACAAAGCCCCTGGGGAAGTTACCCAGGAGGAAGTTGACTTGTTCATGGACTGCCTTTGTTCACATTTCCATAGGCATTTCAAAATTCACTTATCAGCCACAAGATTGGTTCGCGTTTCAACATCTGTAGCTTCAGCACATACTAATGGAAAAATAAAGGTTAGTTTGAACAAATCTAGTTAAGTAATTTTTCTTATTGTTGCATAGTTTTCAAAATGTATGGTGATTGCATTTTCCACATGGACTAAATAAATTGAATGCCTGCCAATAGAGACATTTTATTTTATGCTTTATAAAAGATTTATAAAAATGTTTAGCCTTTTTGATTCAGCTTTTTTATAAAAAAATTCATTTTTAGAGAGAGGAAGGGAGAGGGAGAGAGAGAAACATCAGTGTGAGAGCAAAATATGAACCGACTCTCTCCTGCATGCCCCTACTGGGGATTGAGCATGTGCCCTGACTAGAAATTGAACCAGCAATTTTTCAGTGTACAGGATGATGCCCAACCAACTGAGCTACCCTGGCCAGGGCTTGATTCAACTTTGTTATGGAAGGATACTATGTGTTGTGTGCTACAGATTTTGGAAATAATATGAATTACTCTGTAGTAACTTTGAAACTTTCAAAATAGTTTCTTGTCAAACTTTGAAATAATAATCAGATAACAGGATTTTGTGTTAGATAAGGAAATTATAGCCAGAAACATATAACTAAGATAATCATTTTCATATTTTAGGCTTTTCTATCCCTGCTGGAAAAGAAGTAATAAAGACAGCCCTGACCGGTTTGGCTCAGTGGATAGAGTGTTGGCCTGCGGACTGAAAGGTCCCAGGTTTGATTCTGGTCAAGGTCATGTGCCTTGGTTGCAGGCACATCCCCAGTAGGAGGTGTGCAGGAGGCAGCTGATCAATGTTTCTCTCTCATCGATGTTTCTGGCTCTCTATCCCTCTCCCTTCCTCTTTGTAAAAAATCAATAAAATAAGATTAAAAAAGGAAGTAATAAAGACATTGTTTTACTGTTCATGAAGTCCTTATTAGAGTAAGTATGAAAAACCAATTGAAAGTAGGCCCTTAAGTATATTAAAATATGTTAATATATTTAAAATATATTTATATACAACCACCATAAACACTCAGTGAATACTGGCTTTGTCACTGTGCTAGGAGTTTAACATACCTTAATTGTAATCTGTTAGCCAGGTTTCTGCCATCTACTTTGTTTTTATAAGATACTTTTGGAATATATATATATCCCTTTGAGAAGAAGGAAGCTATGAACCTCCTTCTAGAAAATGTAAATACTCAATGTGTATATAAGTTCAAGGGGTTCAGAGATGCCCTTCCTCCCCTCACTCTTTAGGCAGGAGTTAGCCTAAGCACGGAACTCAGGATAAATAAGAACCCTAGTCTAATTACTTCTAAGCACCATTGACCATAGTTGTGAATTTATTAGACTTAGAGCAGCAATGGTTTGTTTTCATATTCATATCTCAGCTTGCAGATAGGGAATTTAAAATAATCCTGGAATATTTATCAAATACAAACTACTTTATTATCATAATTCTATTTTAATTTTAAATGTTGTCCCTTTTTTTTCTTTTCAGATTCTGTGTCATAAATACCTTATTGGAGTGTTGGCATATTTGACAGAACTGGCAATTTTTCAAATTGAGTGAGGCCTTGTGGGGATCATAAGTCATGGATTTTATACCTTTTTCTCATTGTTTGATTAATTGCTATGCTGAGAAGGGACTGCAGGAGAAATGGGCATCCATCTCTGCATCTGTTTCCTCACAGTGCCTTTGGAGGTGCCCGTAGAAGCCAAGAAGGATCTAGAACAGAAGGTGGTAGGGCATGAACCACAGCCAGGCGCTTCTGTAATAGTCATGACTATCAGGGGTGCCAGTCTCTAGAAAATGCTGAGTTGTTATTTGTTGGCCATCTTCCTAAAAAATATGTAATGTTTAGTATGTCAGACGTTTCGGATTCAAATGAGAGAGCTCTAATATTCAGTATTTCTGACTTGGGTCTCTAAAACTTTTAGTTCCTTGTAAGCATTTTAGACTTGCATTGAGAGAATTTCTGTCTTGTAAAGACATTTTCCTAGCACAATTTTGCTGTAGAGAACTAGCAATCAAAAAATCCTCTGCAAAGGAAACTAAAAATGAATATGGATTTTTAGAAGCCGTTAATATGCTTGTTTTTAATATTATTCATTTCTTATTGCAGTGTTGAATTAAATATATTCACTTTTAAAATGAAGCAGTGTGTTTATTAATATCTTGGTGACAGATGTTTAATGTTTGAGGAATGGGAAGTGAAGGGCTTTTTCTCTAGCACAAAGGTTACAAACCAACAATTACGGAGAGTCATACAGATTGTACATTGGAAAGGCAGAGAGTTTCTTCATTCCCTAATTTTGCTTTAGCACAGTGCTTGGTAAATATCTGTAGATAAAATAAATGAATTTTAACCAACTCTTCCATTTTGCAGATGAAATGTACTAACTTTTGAGACTTGCCCTAGCAGTTATATCTAAATCTCTTTTTACTACTGAGCATAGAAAAGTTTTGTTTTACTTTAGAAACCATGTTTTTAAAAACCTTGTCTGGGGGAAAATATCTTTAATAGGCTATTATTCTAAAAACAAAAAACAAGCTCTGGAGTGTGGTATTGTTTTACATTAGGAACAGAAGAGGTAGTAGAAAAAGCATGGGCATTGGAGTCAGACATTCATTCATTCAACTAATATTAAGCTCCTACTTTATACTTAGAATTGTATTGGGTAATAAGAATATAGTAGCGAAGACAAAAAAAGGTCCCTACCCTGTGGAAATTATATTCTAATGGAGGAAGGCAAAAGATAATTTCATATGGAGATAAAACCCTATAAAGAAAATAAGGCAATGAGATGAGAAAAAGGGTGAGTGGGATGGGCCTACTTTACTTACAATTGTCGAAGAACGGCTCTCTGAGGAAGTGACAGGGGAGCTGAGTCCTGAGTGAGGAGCAGGAACCAGCCACGTGAAGATCTGAGGACGAGTGTGCTAGGCAGGTGACACTACAGGAGCAAAGGCCTTGGGACAAGTAAGGGCTCAGTTTGAGGAACAAAGGGAACGTATGGCTGGAGCACAGTAAGAGTGGAGTAGTGCGAGATGGAACTGAAGGGACTATGCAGCAGAAACTTCTTCCATGGTGTTATGACTCCCAACTTTTGGCTGGGCACATGGCTGCCCAGAAACAGGAAGACATTTTTCAGCCTTTCTCAGAGGTCTCTTAAGTTCTGACCCCTGTAAGTGGAAGCGTTATGTAGAGCTTCCAGGAATCTTCCTTAAAACACAGCAAGCATGTACCCCTTGCTCTTTTCTTCTTCCAACTTCGCTGCTTGGTACACATGTAATGACTGGTACTCTAGCTGCTCTTTTAGGTCACAGGGATGAGGGTCAGTCCTAAAGACCGGGGAACATGGCCTGGAAGGAGTTTGTGCCCTGAGGACTTTTAAAAATATATGTATTTTTATTGATTTCAGCCTCCTGCATGCCCCCTACTGGGGATCAAGCCCACAACCCAGGCATGTGCCCTTGACAGGAATTGAACCCGGACCCTTCAGTCTGCAGGCCGACGCTCTAACCACTGAGCAAAACCTGTTAGGGCCCTGAGGACTTCTTGAAGCTGAACCCTGTACCAGCCTTGGGAGGTCTTCCTTTAGACATGTGTGTCAGAGAAGTAAACTTCCATCTTGTTTTAAGCTATTGCTGTTTGGGTCTCTTGCTCATAACCAAACCTAATCCTAATACCTAGAGGCAGGATTCCCATCATCTCAGTTTTCATAGGGACTGTGAAGAAATTGGATTTTATCCTAAATGCAATGGGGAGCCCCTGAAGTTTTAAGCAGGAGAGTAATATGACCCACTGTATATTTTATAAGGTATTGGAGAAATTGTAGGGAGACAAGAGTGGAAGAGGGAAAACAGGTAAAGGGGTGTTAGAAATGGTACATACTCTATGGAGAAGTTAGTGTATAGTATGCTCTCTTTTATGAGGAATGGAGGAATATGTGTGTGTATTTCCCTATGTTAAAAAAGCAACAATGGAAGAGACAAGTCAAAAACTAATAAAAGTGGTTACTAATAGAAAGGAAGGAATTGGGGAGAGGAGACAGGAATGAAAGCCTTAGTATCTTAAGGCTTCTTTGAATGTTCCATTTATAGTATGGAACCATATAAGTGGTTTATATAGCTATAAAACAAAATCAGATCCAAAAGGAAAAAAAAGCAATCCTTAAAATTGAAAACAAATGAACCTAAATATATATGAAGTTCATGCTATAATCACACAAAGAACTATTCTTAGTATCTTTACTACTATTTTGACTGTGCATCGTTAGTGGTCTATATCCTAGGAAAAGAGCAGCAAAGGAATATTAAATTTCATTCAGTTATATTTTTATTAATATTGGTATTTTACCACTATTAAGATGAAACGTAATTATAACAATGTTAGGAACCAAGTTTTACAGTGTAAAAGATACACAATTATAATATCAGGTAAGCTAAGTAGAAGCTATACTACTAAATTTTAATTGGAAATATCAGAATGAGCTCATTTATTTTTGAAATGCAAAAAGTTTTAAATATTGATGAAGTCTAGTTTATCAATGTTTTTATTGTCCTTTTGCTGTCATCTAAGAAATCATTGTTTAATCTTCAGTCCTGAAGTTTACTCTTATGTTTTCTTCTATGGATTTTATAATTTTAACTCTTAACTTTAGGTCTGTAATCCATCTTGAGTTAATTTTTATGTGTGGTGTGAGGTAAGCATCCAAATTCATATGACATATGGATATTCATTTGTCCCAGCACCATTTATAGAAAAGATTATTTCCCCATTGAATTGTCTGTCACCTTTCTTAAAAATCAGTTGGCTATAAATGTTTATTTCTGGATTCATTGATCTATAATATGTCAGTTCTCATGCCTATACCACACTGAATTGATTACTGTAGATTTGTAGTGTTTTTTTAAATCAGGAAGTATGACTTTTCTAGCTGTTTTCAAGGTTGTTTTGGCTATTCTGGGTCTTTCACATTTTTATAAGAATTTTAGCATTTGTTGGTCAATTTCTGTAAAACAGTTTTGATTTTGATAGTGATTGTGTTGAATCTGTAGATTTGGGGAGTATTGTCATCATAATTATATTAAGTCTTCCAATCTATTGAATGTGGGATATTTTTCCACTTATTTAAACCTTTCAAAATTTTCAACGAAGTTTTATAGTTTTCAGTATACAAATATTGCACTTTGTTAAATTTATTCCTAAGTATTTTATGCTATTGAGACTAGAATTGTTTTCTTAATTTCATTTTTGGATTGTTTGTTACTATTGCACAGAAATACAATTGATTTTATATATTGCTTTTGTATCCTATGGCCTCACTAGAGTTGTTTACATTAGTATTTTCAGTGAATTCCTTAGGATTTTCTATATACAAGATTGGTGTCATTTGTGAATAAAGCCAGTTTTATTTTTTAATTGCAATCTGGATGTTTTATATATATATATTTTTTGTGCTAACTTGCCTTGGCTACTCTTCAGTATAAGAAATAGAAATGGTGAGAAATTATGTCTTGTTCCTGATGGTAATGGGAAAGCATATTTCACTATTAAATATGATGCTAGCTGTAGGTGTTTCATAGGTGTCCTGTCAGGTTAAAGACGTTCTCTTCTATTTCTAATCTGTTGAGGGGTTTTTATTATGAATGGATGTTGAATCTTGTCAAATTTACTTTTTTGTATCTATTGAGATGATTCATAACTTATTTATTACTCAAAACTACACTCTTTACTTCTGGTTTCTAGTTTCATATGGAAGGAGGTTGGAAGTTGCCACTCTGTCCTAAGCAATAAGTAAAAAGGAGAACAGATGGAAAAGTCAATTACTCTTTTTGGGTCCCTAAGAAAGGGGAGGACACAGAGCAAATTGGTGCCCCCAAGACTGTAGAGACAAACAGGTGAATACAGGGAGTCATGCTCACTGGAGCAGAAACTACGTGGGAACCAGGCCAGGGGTAAGCAAACCAGAACTGTAATTAATGAAATGCTGGAGGCTCAGTGTGGACAAATCTGCGAGTTAAAACCCCCAACAGCCCAGTTATAGAGTTGAGGAAATCACTATGCAAGTAAGTTGTAATAAACCCGGCTCCAATGAACACTGGCCAGTAATGTAGTTCCTGGGTCTCTGTTCTTGAATCACAGCCATATGAATCGTTCTCATTGGGGAATTCCCTATGTATAGAGAGTCTCACCTCTTGAATTGAGTTCTTATTCTCCTTTTCTTCCAATACAGGTAATACTAAAGCCTTGGGAAATAGGTGATTTTGCCTTGAAGACTGGCTGTTAACGATGCAGTACTGTAAGGATCTCATATTTTTTATACTTTTTCAATGTTATTAACCAGTTAAATAAGGTTTGTTAGTGTATTTAGTTTCAGGCCGTTTCAGGTTGGCCTGCAGGGGCAATGGGGCACAGAAAGAAATGGAGTGGGAGTTTGGGCAACTGATTTCTAAAGTTGGTTTTATCATTGCCTGCTTACTCTATGGAAGGGATTTCTGGGTTTTCACTCTTAAAGCAAAGAAACAAATGGGTCTGGAATAGATGAATTGTTGAGTCCTTCTAGCTCCAAATTCAATGATTCTAAGTCCTATACTAGAAAACAAGTGTAGTGGTTAGGTAATATATTAAATATTTATAATTATATAAAAGAGTTAAATATATTAATATAAACATTGTTATATATATTAAACTTTTTAATATAAAGTCTTTATAAAATATAATTCTAGCTAGCAATCCCTTTATTTCTTCAGATTTTTTTTTTTTTTTTTTTTTTTTTTGGTGTAGCAAAGGTGGAAATTTATTGAAGAACAAGTATAGACTCCCACATGGGAAGAGGGAAAGAGTCCCATAGAATAGATTCCCATGTAGGGCTATTTCTTCAGATTTATTAACTTTATATAAAGGAAATATAAATGATATAGAAACAGAACATCTAAATAGTAAAGACATAAGGATTAAAAAACATTAACCAAACTTTTTTTATGGTAAGTACTCTTTATTTTAAAAAGTTATACATGCTAGAAAAAAGCATAAATGATACACGTAAACAATTGTTTACCAAATACTTTTCCTTGTAAAGGTGCAAATGATTTTTAAATGTAAACACAAAAGTTGCCAAATATTTTTTTGTGGGGAGAAGAGAAGGTTATTCCTTTTGTTGTGGATAAACTCTTAAAAGATTTTCCTGCAGAAGGTCTATGAACAAAATGACAAAAAATTTCAACCACTGAAATTTTTAGCATTTTCTCCTTAAAACTTTTTAACTTTTCTCCAAAAAGTGCAATGTGAGAGTAGTAGCAGTGACTTTATAGAATGAGGAGGATAATATATAGCTGTATAAAAGAACCAAGATATTAATAAAATGCCTCAGCTGGTTTTACACCCCTTCCCATGTACTATCACGTGAACTGAAGAATTCATTCCTTGGCAGCTGTGATTACAGGTAAGCCTCAGCAGCCTGAGCATCAAATGTAAGTTGCACAACAATTCACTGCTGGGGAGAGCACATTTCTCCCTGCTGGTCCTTGGTAGCAATATGCAAATCAAAAGGAAAGTTGCTTCAGTCAGTCAGTAATGTTTTAGAGTAAAAACATGCGCATAATTCCATTGGGTGATTCTCAAGACAGTACATGAGAATTGCATACTGTGTTGTAGAGGCACACAGCAGGGCTCTAGATCTAGCAGAAACTATAAAATACTGGGGAGAAAAAACTTTAAATGTAGCAGAAAACAAGTTCATATGGAAGGAAACAAGATGCAAAGTTTCACTGATGAAAACTTTTAGAGTCCTGGTTTTATTGATTTAATACTTTTAAAAAAGATTTTCAAGTCTTGTGCTTAGTGCAAGAATGATAGCTAACTTACACACTTTGCATTCTGATCTTTGTCACTGGTAGTCCTTGTAAGGAGTGGAATCGTGGATGGAGTGCCTAGAAATAACAGCTAGATCATATATAGCCCTTCTCCCCTCATTAACATTTTGAAACTTAGTATCTTAAAATTTCAGTGCTTGGAATTTATTTTGGTTGGGAGGAAAGCTAAAAAAACAAAACCATGATAAATTAAAACCAAAAATAAATATTCTGCACAGAACTGAACATTATTGTGCAAAGATGGCATCCTATAGGTGAAGTACTTTGTGTTTGTGTTTCCATAGTTGAGGCACCGGCAAAGAATAAAATTTGTTCATGTTTTCCCGAGCTTAGAAAGCTACAAAGTCAAAGCGCTCCAGAATACAGCAGAGCATACACACAGCTGTCTTCTAGACGTTCACCATATGTGGGACTCACAATGCGTCATTTTAATAACTCCTACTCCACCCCCCAGCCGACGGTAATTCATCCCGCCATATAACCTGCAAAGAAAGAAAATCTGATTTCTAACTGGAAAAAAACACCATTGTCTCTATGTTTTAGATCACAACATTTTTAGCTTTCAAACTTCGCTTCCAAAGATTAGGAGCTGGAATTGAGCACTGGCAAGTGGCAGAATTATTTTAGATGCTGACTGAAATGCTATCACTTATAGGGGACTGTTTTAAGAATAAAAGTAGATGGGACTTTTATATCTACTACTTTTGCATCGTGACTATATGACTTTACACCTAGACTGACTTCTTACACTTATAAAGAACCATATATTCTACAATTCTGTGTCTAATTTTTGTCCTGGCTATATTATTTTCCCACCCATGTTTCCTTTTACCTAACCTTCATGAATTATTTGTTTTTACTGATTTTAGAGGGAGGAATATTGAGAGAAACATCATCAATCAGCTGCCTCCTGCACACCCTCTACTGGGGATGGAGCCCGCAACCCAGGCATGTCCCCCTGACCAGAATAGAACCCGGGACCCTTCAGTCTGCAGGCCGACACTGAATCCACTCAGCCAAACCAGCTAGGGCCGTTTGTATGTACAAACCCTTCATGGAACAAAACTGGACGTAAGTAAATAAAGTCAGCATCTAGTTTGTGACATGTAAACAAGATCATCTTCAAATTAAGGATTTCTATGGGAAAGAATATTAACTCCTCTGCCAGCCATGAGAAAACTGGTGTTAAGTTGGGGATCTATAACCACTATATTTAGATAGTTATCTTTCAACAGATAATTCTACTTATTGAGAAACAAGTCCTTACATTAAGATCATAGTGATTAAGAGGCAGAAGTAAATGTCTTACTCAAATTCCCACTAAAGTTAGAAAGCTGTATGTGGAAGGAAATATGCCCCAAGAGGGAGGCTCCTATTCATGAAAATCTGCCATTGTATCTCCCTTACCTGTACTAGGCTTTGCTAGATGTTACCTTTGCAGTGAGGACTTCCTGAGCCACCCTTTACAATGGACACTCCAGCCTCCTCCCCACAATGTCAGAGTATGTCCACCCCCTGCAGGGGCACTGTCTCCCTCACTATCATGTCAGCTCCTGGAGGGCAGGGAGTTCTATTTTGTTCACTTTTGAATTCCCAGGTTCTACAACACTCAGTGCATCTTTACTTAATGAACAAAGTTGAAGCAAAAAGGGCTACAATGTCATTAGTCTGGCTTAGCCTTACAGAGCCAGGAAAGAGATGTAGAATCCAAAGAATGTCACCTAAATATCTGTGAAAATGGGCTTTTCTAGAGATGAAGACTAGACAAAGTCTTATAAATAAACAGATGAAAAATCTGGGTGGGTAGCTACAGGCACAAAATTAGAAAATGTACACTTAGAACACAACAGGATGGGCTATGAGACTGCCCCCTTTGGAGTAGTGGCTATAAAACAGACCTCAGCTGACCTTTCACAGCCATGAGAAAACCTTTCAGGATGTCTGCTGCCTCAGATCTCATGTCGACTGATACCTATGGTTGATGTGCAACTTCAACCACTGAGATGCCTACCCTAGAATTTGTTTAGGCAAAGAAGCTCAAATTTATTGAAAAACAGGCCTCAAATTGTGTGGAAGGTAAAACTCCTTAAAAGGCTGGTATGAAGTACGTCAAACTATCAGTATTGATATTTTTATGTTAAATGTGAGGATTAACTATATATTTGATACTTTAATATGCCAGTGTTTCTTAAACATAAGAACTTAAAGTATATCAGATTAATTTGTGAATCAAATGTAAAATATGTGATTAAAGATTTAAACCCATGATTTTAAGTTTAGAGGTTTAAGAGAATTTTGCTAAATTTGTAAGCGTTTTGAGTATTTAAAATAAATGCATGAGCCACCTGATTTATGTGAATTTATAAAAACCACTTAAGTACTTAGGAAATTTTAAATAGATTTTAAAAGCTCAAGGAAAAAATACTGGTTTTAAATGAAATATTTTTTTAAAAGTAATTGCAGTTTGTTTTTAATGGATACCGAAAAACTGTACTGAGACACAAAGATCAAGGTTCTAATTGGAACTCGGTCATTTACTTTCTCTGTGCCTCCTTTTCCTCTGCTAAACGATGGGCCTAGAGCAGTGATGGCGAACCTTTTGAGCTCGGCGTGTCAGCATTTTGAAAAACCCTAACTCTGATGCCGTGTCACATAGAAATTTTTTGATATTTGCAACCATAGTAAAACACTTATATTTTTGATATTTATTTTATATATTTAAATGCCATTTAACAAAGAAAAATAAAATAAACGAGTTCGCGTGCCACCTCTGACACGCGTGTCATAGGTTCGCCATCACTGGCCTAGAGAGACCTCCCCCCCACCCCGTTTCTGTCTTCTCAAGTATAAATCTGGACAGTTAACAAGGAGAAGAGTTTTGTAAGATGCCAGCCACTTTAAAGCAATTAAGTGAAAATAAACCACCAAATATGGTAACTTCAGCCCTCTTCAAAATACTGCAAGAGGTAATTCAGTGCACCGACCACCCTGATTTTGACAGTCATGGGCTATCTCAAGCCCATTATTTTCAAGGCAGCAGTGAGGTGATTCACAACATAGCTGAAAAAGTTACCTCCATGTATTGGCATCAGGATCAAAAACTTCAATGGTCTTCAAGTATGTTGTGCCATCAAAACCTCCTACAGCCATGAGTTGTCCATTCACCACCGCCAGGCCAACCTGTAGACCGAAACACAGTGTCTGCTAAAGAATCTGATCCCTGGGAAAATGCAGAATGGTTTCTAGATAAATCTCTTTAATAAAAGATAATTCTTTATGGCCTTACCTTCTGGTTTGCTTGATTTGTTTGTTTGGTTTACTTATTATTTAATAGATTTTTGTCTGTGTTAGAGGAAAAAACAAAAATCTATTAAATTACGGGAACTAGAAAATTATATTCAATTAGGATATTTACAGAGTTCAAAACATATTAAATTTTAGAAAAAGCATTCCCTGGGAGTGAACCAGAACCTCCAAACTGCTCTATTTTTTTTGGTATTTACCTGTAAAGTTAACTTTAAACCAATGCTGCAGTGCTACTAGATTGATTCTAGTCCCAGAAAATACCGTACACTTCACATCTCTGTGCTTTTGCACATATTCCCCGGCTGCTGTTTTCCTTCTCTCTTCTAGAACATCTGTTCTTTCATGAACTAGCCTACATGTGCCTTTCTCTGATGAGTCTTTTCACTGCCCCCCAAAGCAGTAAGCCTATTTGCCCATGCTCTCTTCTAATGCACAGGCCACTACTATACATTGGTCTTTTATCATTAGCTGCAAACATTTTCTTTGACTAACCTGGAAGCCCTTTGAGGGGAGGAATCATATCATACTCAGTTTTGCTTTCCCAGCACACAGTAAATATTTGCTAGACAAGTGAAAATAAAATCAACAGAATGTAGCAGTGAAAACAGCAGGACTGTAACTAGACGCTGTTGAGTACCAGTAATAAAGAGCCACAGCTACGTGAATGCTTTGACCTGCTGGGCCATGCAGTGGTGGTCCCCGATTCGTGCAAACCAGAACTGACTTTTATCCTCAGGTCATGGAGCCTTCAGCCACTGCTGGGTTCTCCCACCTGTTGTGCTACATGGATGGACTCCTGACAGGATCTGGTTTATGAGTTACATCTCACTCTTCATCCAGCTGATGTCCTGGATGGATGAAGTCTAGACCCACCCTGGAAGTCTCTGTAGTCACTGGTCATCCATGGTCTAGAGCAGCGGTTCTCAACCTGTGAGTCGCGACCCCTTTGGCGGTCGAACGACCCTTTCACAGGGGTCGCCTAAGACCATCCTGCATATTAGATATTTACATTACAATTCATAACAGTAGCAACATTACAGTTATGAAGTAGCAACGAAAATAATTTTATGGTTGGGTCACAACATGAGGAACTGTATTTAAAGGGCCAGAAGGTTGAGAACCACTGGTCTAGAATATGACACAGGCCAGCCCAATCTGGCCTATACTGTAAATGCGACAGACGCAAACCATTTGTGGAGACTGGTGGTGGGGCCAGACGTATTTCTGCCAGAACATTTATACTGGCATGCAAATTCCTTAGAAATATTAGGTAGAAATGTTTAGTTAGCCCTAATAGATATAAGATGAATATGGGTGAAGTTAGATGGTGGTAGATAAGACAGGGAAGATGCCTTTCAGATGCAACTTATACTAAATCATAAAAAATAAATCTCTAATGATATATTTAACTACTTGAGACAACAGCAATTAAAATAAAATTTTCCCTGGTATAGAAGTGCAGGGATTGTTTTGCCTGACCTGCACCTTCGCATTGTCCTGTGTTATGTATTGCACGTCAAGAGTCCTGCACAGCCCTCTCCTGGTTCTGGATTTTCAAAGTTTTTAGTAACTGGGCACTTACTCCGCTACGGCGGGATGTCATAGCCACCACCGGAGACCACTGGTTAGTTCTGGGGTTGTATCTCTCCGCACTGCTGAGCTCTGTGGTGTCGTCTCTGCCTCCCACAGCATAGATCATGTCCTGATACACTGCACAGCCCAGGTGTTTCCTGCGGGTCCCCATGGGGGCGATGGTGTGCCATCTGTTCTCCTGAGGACTGTAGCGCTCCACTGCAGGAACAGAAAAGCCAGCGTTTCCTCTCCCCTCTAGTTTCCTGCACAGCCACTGAAACTGTGATCACACACATACATTTTCAATAAGTAATCTGATTTTGCTTCTGTGAAGGACTTGTATGCCATTGGACATCAGCGCTACACTCTCATCAGGGGCTGGTGTCTTCCAGGTATGGTGTGGTGGAAAGGGCGGGCGTTGGGGTCAAGGTACCTAGTTCTAGTTCTGACTGTAGGACTCATTGGCTGGGTGACTCTTGGCCTCACTCTCTTATCTTTAAATGAGGGCATTAGAATACATGATCTGTAAGCACCATTTTGTACTAATAATTTATTGTCTTAATCAGACAACTCTACCTTGTACTCTCTTGCCTCTATTCCTACTGCATTCTAAGCCATTGAAAAGAAGATATTTGACAATGAATATATCTGAGTGCCACATATTTAGAAATAGAAAGGACTAACACATAAACCAGTTTATAGCTATAAGTTTTTACTCCTAGACTTTGATACAGAGCAGCGGTTCTCATTAGGGTTTGAAATACCCTTTCACAGGGGTCGCCTAAGATCATTGGAAAACATAATTACATATTGTTTTTGTGATTAATCACTATGCTTTAATTATGTTCAATTTGTAACAATGAAATTGGGGGTCACCACAACATGAGGAACTGTATTAAAGGGTCGCAGCATTAGGAAGGTTGAGAACCACTGATATAGAGGGGTTTTTTTTGTTTTCTAAGGAGAGATGGTTGGGGGGAGGGAACTAGTCATATTAAGAAAATAGTTCTTTTATTCATCATAAATTCCCAGCAGCTTGTACAGCAGAGGGAGAAAGACATATTTTGAGAATATACACGAAGACTCTGGTTGCCCAGGGAGTTGAGGAGGAGCTAAGAGTTGCCCTCTCCTAGAGGGAAAATAATTTTTCCAATAAATTACAGGGTATGCCTGACTTTTATACTTTTTAAAAAATATGTTTTGGGTTTTTTTTTTTTTTTGAGAGAGAGAGAAAGGAGAGGGAGAGAGAGATAGAAACATCAATGAGAGAGAAACATTGATTGGCTGCCTCCTTGCACACGCCCCTCCTGGGGGCTGAGCCCACAACCCTGGCATGTGCCCTGATTCCTGGTTCATGGGTTGACACTCAACCACTGAGCCACACCAGCCAGGCACCCGACATTTATACTTTTTGTAGGGAGACTCTCCAAAGGAAAACGTGTTGCTTTGGGAGAAGCAGACTGACTCTGGAAGGGACCAACCTGTGTTGAGGGGAGATGTCCCGTCAGAGCCACCTACGGCATATAAGAAGCCTCCTAGCACAGCCACAGCCACGCCTAGCCTTCGGGTGCTCATGGAAGCCACTCGGGTCCATTTGTTCTCCTTTGGATCATACCTGCAGTGAGAGAAACCACAGTCTACATGCATGTCTCCAGTAAGTGATGTCTTTTTCATAAGGTGTGAAATGACCGAAAGATGCTGGAGGCATGGACATGCGATGGTCAAATGCACAGTGCGAATCTAACACACTTCACTAGTTTTACGGGGGAAAGCTCTTAAACCCAGTGCCTGTGTCAGTTATGAGCTATTTTGTACTCTGACTTCTGATGCCACGGCTGTTGCTCTGAAAAAGGCCCTGTCCTTTGCCACGCTGACTATCAGATTCTGCCAAAAGGAAGGACTAGACACTGGACATCGAGGTAGAGGCCAACGGTTCTATTAACCATCCTGTTTTGTGGGGGGCACGAAACAGCCCCCCACAACAAAGAAGTATCTGGCCCAAAATGTCAGTCGTGCTTGATGCTGAGAAACCCTCTTCTAAGTCCTTCAGATCTGGCTGTAGGTCCCTTGCATTTGTTCTATAATGGGAAAAAGCAAAACCCTTCTTAGCTCCACCTGTTCATACATTTCCCCCTTACGCTTTCTAGTAAACACGCATTGGCCATTGGCTGTTCTCAGCGCTATCAGACTTCAACAACTGCTTTTGTTTTCTCCTGCACAGACAATGATATCGTGCAGGTCTTGTGCCTACTGGTAGTTTGCTTTGCTTATTTGTGTTTTGGAAATCATGGGGATACCCTTCCCCCTAGTTTATTTTAAATGTCCACAGGGTTTTGTTTTTTTAATTGTGGTAAAAAAAAAATTTACCACTGTAACCATTTTTTTAATATATTTTATTGATTTTTTACAGAGAGGAAGGGAGAGAGAGAGAGAGAAACATTGATCAGCTGCCTCCTGCACATCTCCCACCGGTTTCGGCCACTGTAACCATTTTTAAGTGTTGAAAACATTCACATTATCATGCAACCAAGCTCCATACTTTTCCATAGTTTTTTAGCTTTGCTATCGGTTGCTGTGTTTATTTTTATGTGGGAATTTGGAGAGATTAAAAAATTATGCTCGCCGAAACCGGTTTGGCTCAGTGGATAGAGTGTCAGCCTGCGGACTGAAGGGTCCCAGGTTCAAGTCCGGTCAAGAGCATGTACCTGGGTTGCGGGCACATCCCCAGTAGGAGATGTGCAGGAGGCAGCTGATCGATGTTTCTCTCTCACCGATGTTTCTAGCTCTCTATCTCTCTCCCTTCCTTTCTGTGAAAAATCAATAAAACATATTTTTAAAAAATTACGCTATTACTAGTTATCTTCCCAGAATCCTCTTGCATAGAATTTTTAAAAGTGAGGAAATAAGTTTGTTGACAGATAGCATAGCTTTTAAGAGTTACCTACAATTTTAAGACAGAGTTAAACTCTTCAACTTAAGCATGTTAACCCAACTCAAATGCCATTTCAAAAAATTCTGGAGTCATGAGCATTTCTTTTTAAGAAGTAAGGATGAAATAATGGCTATGTTCTTACCAGTAATCATAGCACATGAGACTCCAAATCTAATCTCTAAGACAGAGCGAGAAAAAACTGATGGGGCAGGGTATTAAAAACAGAATCTATTTCACCAAAATTAACGGATTTGTAAAGTGTAAAGTAAACCTTGGCATTTGCCCAGATTTCCCTTAGAAACACAAGAATTAACGAGACTCCACCTACAAAATATTTGGAGTCCTTATAAGACGTGCTAGACAAAGAATGATTGCTTTAATTATTTTTCTGAAAGAAGTCTGGGCAGTCTTACATTCAGTATACTCCAAGTACTGTGGGAAAAGACAGCAGATTTCAGAAGTGGTATGCTTGATATCCTATATACAAGGCAATTTTAAAATGATCCCAACACTTTAATGTTAGGCTCATCAGTGGAGCACATAGTTTAAAAAACCAAGTTAATACCTGTCATCTTCCTAGACTTGAAGATCAACTGAAAATGTTTTCCTTAAAGCCCATGGGAAAAGTACCAAATAGTGGATCCCCTAGTGTCCTAAATTGCTTCTTTTAAAGAGCCCTCTATATACCTTTTATTTTTTTAAAATGTATCTGTATTGATGAAAGTATTACAGATATTCCCTTTCTTCCCCCACATTGACCTCCTCCACTCCACCCGCTCCAGGCCTTCACTGCACTATTGACTGTGTCCATGAATTACGCATATCCTATGTAATAAAAGCCTAATATGCTAAGTGTCCGATGTCTCAACTGTTCGACTAGTCACTATGACCTGCACTGACCACTCTGACTGGTAGGCGACTAGTCACTATGACCTGCACTGACCACTCTGACTGGTAGGATAGCTTGCTGCCGGGATCCAGCCAATTGGGACTGGGTGAGATGGGTCGGACATGCCCTGGTGCCCTCCCACGGTCCCTCCCCGGCCCGATCCGTGCACCGGTGGGGTCCCTCAGCCTGGCCTTCGCCCTCTTATAACACGGGACCCCTTGGGGAATGTCGGAGAGCAGGTTTCGGTCCGATCCCCGCAGGCCAGGCCAAGGGACCCTCATGCACCGAGCCTCTAGTATGAAAGTTCTTGGTTAATCCCTTCCCACCCTCCATATGCCTTTTAAAACTTGAAAAAAAAAAATCACCTCTCAACAATGTTGAGGCAAGACACACCGTCCTGGCCACCGACAGCATAAAGAAATCCTCCAAGCACTGCCACACCAACACTTGTCCTGCAGGTGCTTGTAGGGGCCACGTCACTGCTCCACTGGTTTGTTTTGGGGTCATACCTGCCGAGAACATCAAGAGCAGAGTTTGTCTTACACAAAGAAAGTATGGCTATGCTTAACATATTCACCAACAAATAATATATATGTTCTTTCCCCTAAATATGACTAATAACTAAAGCATATAAAAGTCTAATTTATGTTGTTTTTTTATAGTAATTTTGAGAGAGAGGAAGGGAAAGAGAGAAACATGGATGTGAGAAACATCGACTGGCTGCCTTCTGTACCCACCCCTACCAGGGATCGAACCCTCAACTCCAGTATCTGTGCTAACGCGAAATTGAACCTGCCACCGTCTGATATACTGGACGATGCTTCAACCAACTGTGCTACACCAGCCAGGGCTACGTTTTTATTTTTTTTTTTAATTCATTTTCACTTAAAAAAATTCATTTTTACTTAAAGAAGTTACATATGAATATAATTTTTTTTTCAGGATGTTATATATAGAGAGCTAAAGTTCCCTTTGAATTACATTTGGTTTCTGGTCTCTTCCCATTTTGGTGTATATCCTACAAGACTTGTCAGTAAAATACTTTAAAATAGGTATAGCCCTGACCGGTTTGGCTCAGTAGATAGAGCATCAGGCCGAGGACTGAAAGGTCCCAGGTTCAATTCCGATCAAGGGCATGTACCTTGGTTGTAGGCTTGATTCCCCAGTAGGGGGCGTGCAGGAGGCAGCTGATCGATGTTTCTCATCGATATTTCTAACTCTTTATCCCTCTTCTCCCTTCCTCTCTGTAAAAAATCAATAAAAATATATATTTTTAAATGTCTTATTCTATGAGTGGGTGTATCTCTTTTTTTTAAAAAAGGTATATATCCACATATATGTTCTTTATATGCAAGCATGTTTTTGTTGCATAAATAACACTATTCAGTAGGCACTCTTTCCGAAGAAAGAAGAGCATGCATACCCATTGAGGAAGAGGTAGGAAAGAGGATCGCATGTCTAAGGACCAGCAAATAATTTAGTGGGTCTGCAGCAGCACGTTTAGGGAACACTGGTGTGCCAGGGAAGACAGACTTGGAAAAACAGGTGGAGGTAAGATCATAAAGGACTTGCATGCTAAGTGGTCTAGGCTGCCAACCGGTGCCACAGATGCAGTACTAAAGCAGCAACTCCTATCTGTTTCCTAATGAACATCCCAAATGAAACTATATGAACTGTTCAGAAGAAAATTTCACATTGACCTTACTTACCTTTCAACACTATTGAGATAAGAGGATCCATCATGGCCTCCTACTGCATATAACAGGTCATCAAGAACACTGACCCCAACGCCACATCGCCTTTTGCTCATTGAAGCTACCATTCGCCACTCATTGGTCTGGGGGTCATATCGTTCTACACTGGAAATGGCATCTCCACTGCACCAACCACCAACTGGGGAAGTAACGCAAATGGTCAGAATGCCTGTCCCAAAGCACAGGCTGTACCACTTACTGCCAACCTGTAAACTGTGACCAGTGCTTGGACTTAACGTGTTGACTTTTACTTCGTCCACTAGGATTGCTAAAATCTTTCATTTCTAAATAAGTTAGTATATGGTCCATTTTACAGAGACAGGCAAGGATAACAATTCAAATGGGACTGGGAGGTACTGTGACAAAACAGAAGACTGAATTTAGCTAGAAAGCCTGACTGTTGCCTTTACTGAGCTCTGTGATCCTTGAAAAATCCTGTAAACTACCTAGTTGTAAAATAAGAAATAAAAACTTTAAAGTGAAACAAAATACATGAAACTGCTTTCTAAAGCACAACACACTACATAAATGTAATTAAGAGCCAAAAGAAGAACCATAATTCAGAAGCCTGTTCTTTTTGGTTTTACTCTGTTAGGGGAGAGGGATTTTGGCTCTTCTCATGATTTCTTACTAGGCCCTCTTGTAACTAAAAATAATGCAAAAATTCTTATGATTTATTTACAAAATATTTTGCTTTTTAATCTGTAATCTGTACTGAATTCTGTATTATTCAACATAATATTTTTTAAAATTGATTTTAGAGAGGAAGAGAGAGAGAGAGAGAGAGAGAGAAAGAGGAAGAAACATCAATCAGTTGCCTCTGGCACACACCCCTACAGGGACCAAACCCACAACCTGGGTATGTGCCCCGCTGGGAACCAAACCGGTGACCTTTCAATCCAAGGAATGACGCTCAACTAACTGAGCCACACTAGCCAGCACCTAACATAACATTTTAGATCAAAAAATGTTTTAAAGAAGTTACATTTTTCATAAGCTCATAACAAGTTCAAACTGAGTTCCATAAAGCATCTGAGTGCTCCCTGAAAGCATGGTTATTTGGAATACATTTGTTATTCTTTCAAACCATCTCTATTTCAATCCAAATAAGAGCTATATTCTAGAGCTTAAAAAGTGAAGTCTAAGGATACCTTTACCTCAAAACATTTGAAAACTACTGTTTTCTAAGGGGTTTCAATAACTTCCAGAGTTAGACTGAAATAGGAATGTTTCTAACCTTCTAGCTGGATTTGAAAATTCATTTATTTCAAATCTCAATGTGCACACATTTTATTTTATTATGGTTTCATATAAGTCAGGGTATTAAACTAATACTATGTATCTCTTTCCAGTAATATTTTCCTTAGTACACTGGTTTTCTAAAGGCCTGTGTTTTTCTTTAGTATCGAAGAACAGTTGATGAAGTAATAATTTGATTTGGAACCATGTAATCTAATAAAAAGCTGTTTTTTTTTACTTCCATTATAAAATTGTGTCTGAGGTTTAATGAGCAGGCTATTTGATTTGCCTCAAATGCTCACAACCCTCACAGCAGGAGCCAGATTTTATTCTGGAATTTAAGATGTTTTCTCTGATATTGAAACTCCTGGCATACATCCTAGAACAGAATTCAAATTAGGATACACAAAACTTAGTGTCATTTAGTATTAGTTAAATATACTGATTTAAATGAAACCTGATTTTCCATTAATCATGATGGGTGGGTGATAATTTCTTCCTAGTCTTCCTCAGGATCAACAGATTCAGGGGCAGACAATAGGAGCAAAATGATACAGCATAAGGTTGTCTTGGGCTGCATCTAGCCAGTAAAGCTAGGGAGGCGTACAAATAACTGTTTGATGTAAGATAATGTTTTTTTGACAGTTTCATGTAATTATGAGACAACTTGCACATTGGTATATAAATTAATGCACATGACTCATTTGAACAAAACATCCACTGCAATGTGGCTTTATTTATAAATAGATTTTAGGTAGTTTTCCCAATTTGCTCTTTTATATATTCTTAAACTTAAAAAACAAAACCCTCAGAATTCTATTTATTTATTTATTTATTTATTTATTTATTTATTTATTTATTTTTGGACTCAAATACAAAGATCCATTTATTTTCAGTAATGAAAGCAACACAAAGAGGAATTAATCCACTATTTTTAAAATCTAACACAGCCTTACCACGAAACTAGCCTTAATAAATAAAAACACATTACTAGTTACCAAGTTAGACTATTCTTGAGACTCTCTAAGGCAGTGGTTCTCAACCTTGGCTGCACATTAGAATCACCTGGGAATCTTTAAAATCCTGATTTCTGGGCCTCATCCTCTGGAAATTTTGTTTTATTTTTAAGATAAATAAACTCAGAGGAGCTCAGCAAAGCCATATATAGGAAGTGACTTACGGGTCATACCTGAGGACTAGTCCAGCAGGAAAACATTACTCTGTAACATAAAATAACTAGAGAAATTAAAATATAGCATAATTTAGGAAACACTTTTAGAGTTGAGAGAGGACAGAGTAACAGACGGATATTCTGTTTCTTTGTTACTAATGTTGTGGTCTCACCCCATAACAAAGAAACAGACTTTCCGGAGGATGAAGCCCAGAAATCAGGATTTTAAAAAGATTCCCAGGTGATTCTAATGTGCAGCCAAGGTTGAGAACCACTGCGCTAAGGTTTTGCCTGTGCAATGCGGTTTTAGGTTTATACAAACAGAGCACTGTTTTAGAGAATGCCAGTGTTGGATCAGGAGGTAAGACTCAAATTACCTGACAGCATATGTGTTTCTTATGACAGTGGATATCACAACTATCCAAAGGACTACTCACTTGACAGTTTCTCTAAAATGTTCAGTTTAGTCACCATAATTAAGATCCAAACCTGCAAAAAGTACTTCTCCACAGCGGATAGGCTTCCGTGGTCTTGTCCGTGGTCCTTGCATGAGTGGTCGTTCTTGGGGCAATAGAAGATAGTTTTTAGCCTCATCTACCAAGTCTCTGTGGAGAAAATTCTGCCTTTATTTCAAGTGTCTAAATAGCATTGTTAGTCAAATCCCATCATAGTTTAGGAATAGGTAAGGTGGCAAAGAGATCAAGCATAAATCAAACCAAATCCTGAACGCCGGCCCACATTAACAAGGGTCACAAACGTGAGAGCAATGATGCCAGTCACACTCGGAGTCGTGCACTGATTAGTATTTCCATTTTGACTTCAAATCTCAGTGCAAATGTACCTCAGCATGCTTGGGGCCAATAACAACTTATGGAAAATACCAGTGTTGGACTGGTCTTTTACAACTAGATTACCAGCCTAGTTATTGCTTTCTCAAAATTTTATTAGATTCTGCAGGGTACTGGCAAAGTAGCACATCAGTCGTAGCACAAAATGTTTGCTAAATTAATTAAGGTAATAAAACTAGGTCAAAAATTAGATTGTTGCTAAAAAGAAGCATGGTGCCATCATTTAATATTGATTTGCTATCTGGTACTGTCTGAATGGTTTACTCTCAACAACTCTACTGAGGATGAAGAAATGTTTTTTTCTGTCTATTAAGTTATTTTATGAGAAGAACCTAGTAATTGTACCTAAAAAATATCCTAATGCACACTACTTCTGTATGTACTTATTTCACTTGAGTCCTTTGCGTGACGCAGTGCCTGACTAGTGCATATCCATCTGTTACTCTGTCCTCTCTCAACTCTAAAATGTTTCCTAAATTATACTATATTTTAATTTCTCTAGTTATTTTATGTTACAGAGTAATTTTTTCCTGCTGGACTAGTCCTCAGGTATGATCCAATAATGCACTTCCTATATATGGCTTTGCTAAGCTCCTCCGAGTTTATCTTAAAAATAAAACAAACAAAAACCAAAAAAATCTCCCCTGATGATGAAGAGCCTTTCCTAGCTTCCTCGGCCTTAAAAACAGAGACAGTGATCTCCTAATAGCTGGTTTTTAATTAGGTTCTCAGGGCTTCCTAGAAAGGGTACCATAGAGCTGATACTCAGCAAGCCAACCCACAATTAATAACAACAACAGCATTTACAGCCGTGTGCTGCCGTACGGCACACCAGCTCACTAATCCCCACCACAGTCTATGAAATTGGTACTATTACTATCCTAACTTTATAGATGAAGAAACCGTAGCAGAAAGAGGTTAAAGTGACTTGCCTAAGGTCACAGAGCTGGTAAATGCTGAGGTCAAGATATCAGGAAAGGGCTTCTTGGACAAATGACTTCACCTTTACTTTCTGCATCAAATCAGTACAATCTGACTTCTGTTTAATGCACAAGGGGCACCTTTGTATTGTTTCTTCAGATTTCAGCATCCATAATTCCTATGGTTTTCCTGCAGGTACTGTAAATACCTGGGGGGAAAACTGCCATTTGTCTGTTTTTTAAATTTAAAAGATAAAAATCTGCCGAAACCGGTTTGGCTCAGTGGATAGAGCGTCGGCCTGCGGACTGAGGGGTCCCGGGTTCGATTCCGGTCAAGGGCATGTACCTGGGTTGCAGGCACATCCCCAGTGGGGAGTGTGCAGGAGGCAGCTGATCGATGTTTCTCTCTCATCGATGTTTCTAACTCTCTATCTCTCTCCCTTTCTCTCTGTAAAAAATCAATAAAATATATTTAAAAAAAAAAATCTAAAGCCCTTCTAACATCTGTTAAAGGGACAGACTTTAGATTACAGAAGAAATGCAAATTCACCTACATGTCCTTCCCCTGTTACAGGGATTCCTGATTTTAGTTAAGTTCTGATAACCCACTACCACTGGACCAGCCAGGGGCTTCTTGATTTTAGAACATGTTTCTTTAGTGTAAGTTAAGGAGTTCTGAGTACTAACTTGCTCTTTTATGAAAATGATTAAAATGAGAAAATGATTAAAAACACCACATGGCTTCAGATTTGAACCTAAATCGTAAAATCTGTCAAACTGGGAAAATTTATTACATTTCATATACATTATAGAGATAGCCCAATAAAGGAGGTGTTTTGTTTGCTTTGTAAAAGCATTTATAAAGCTACTTCATAAGTGTGGTAGAACTTTTAACTTTGTCCACAGTCTCAGAAAACAAGGCCAGTCCTATTCCCTAATTGGGCATATATGATGGAATGAAAATGTGCTCCGTACACACTTTTTGACAAAACCAATAGCATTATTTATCTCAAGAAGAAATATATTAGCAGAGACTTACCTCTTCTAATTCAAGCTTGCATTAAAATCTTAGAAATCTACATCTTTACTGGCACTTCTACACCAAAAAAACACAATACATTAAAAAACTAATGGGACGAAATACTGGAAGTTCAGTCCTCTCTTCATCTCCTCTCTTGACCCGAGCCAAGAATAAAAATCTGTTAAATACTCTGCTTTCAGCACTAGGAAACACACTAGTTAGGCAGCAATAGAAATATGGAAATTAGGAGAAAACAGGACTCTTGGTTGTTGATTTTCCCAACAGAGCCATTCATACCTGCATTCTTCATCACTCTTGATGAGGGGATCAGAGCCCACGGTGCCCACCAGGAACTTGGGACTGAGCAAAGGCAGACGGACATGCTGGAGCACCTATGAGAAAATGAACATGCTTACAGGCTCGAGTGCCCATCTGCCAGGTTTTTAAGAGAATCGGTGCTCCCCTATTGTATTTCAATTGTTTGGGGATCTAATTGAATCAACTTACCAATTGATCTAATTAACATATAATGAAGAGGAAGGGAAGGCATAAATACTAAAACTAAATTCAATTTATTCTAACCACCAACTCAGTAATTAAAATAATCAGAAAACAAAGCACACTAATATCACTTTAGATCAGTGGTTCTCAACCTGTGGGTCGCGACCCCTTTGGGGGTCAAATGGCCCTTTCAAACAGGGGTCGCCTAAGACCATCGGAAAACACATGTATAATTACATATTGTTTTTGTGATTAATCACTATGCTTTAATTATGTTCAATTTGTAACAATGAAATTGGGGGTCACCACAACATGAGCAACTGTATTAAAGGGTCGCGGCATTAGGAAGGTTGAGAACCACTGCTTTAGATGTTACTCGAAGCTTTCAGCAATATATTTATAAGCTCTTCTACAATTAGCTTATTTAACTGGATTCTAATTAAAAATCTAGAAGAATATCCTATTAAACTGCTAAAGCCTACAGTCATAATAACAAGAACATCAAACATTTCATTTAGTGACCACTTATGCCTCATATTGTCTCTTTATTCTTCAAAATGGCATGGGATTTCCAAGCCATAGGGAAAGGAAGCAGGACAGTCGCCTTCCTTGCTCTCTTCTGTTCATTTTGTACCATTTAGGACCTGTGGGTCGCGACCCCTGAAAATACATCCTGCATATCAGATATTTACATTACGATTCATAACAGTAGCAAAATTACAGTTATGAAGTAGCAACGAAAATAATTTTATGGTTGGGGGTCACCACAACATGAGGAACTGTATTAAAGGGTCGCAGCATTAGGAAGGTTGAGAACCACTGATTTAGATTCTGACCAGCTTTATAGCCCAAACCTAGAGTTGATGCAAAATAGAGAGGAAACAAGGAGCAAAAAGTTTATGATAAACACATATCCCCTTAATTATTTGGAAACAGATGGTCTTTCTTACAATCTAATATAAGGGACAGGAGTGATGCCTGCTCCTTTTTTTGCAAGTCAAATACATATTATGAAAGCAGTTACTTAGAGAGAAGCATTTCCATTATACCTGGGGTAACTGAGGACGTCTTTCTTGGATACTGTATTTGACCCAGGCCATCACTGCATTGAACACCTGTTCTTCACTGCGAACGTTTAGCTCATCACTAGATATTATATCAATGAGCTGATTGGCTGGAAGCAACATGAACTCTTCACTTTCCATCACCTGTTCAAAGTGAGGTAAGAATAAAAGAAAAAAACCTGTGATCATACTTAATTTATTGTCTCAATATTTTTCTTAAGGGTTATGAAGCAAAGTTCTATTCCACAATAGAGCTGAAGTTCAAAACAGTGGAGCAGAAAAGTTTAAAAGAAACAGATGGGCAGAGCTATGTTTAGGACAATGAAGCTATCATGTACAATACTACAATGGTGGATACAACATTACACATTGGTCAAAACGCACAAAATGTACAACATCAAGAGTGAACCCTAATGTAAACTATGGACTTGGGGTGATAGTACCATGTCAATGTAGGTTCATCAATTGTATACCCCTCTGATGTTGATAGTGGGGGAGGTTGTGTGGGAATGCACGCGCGCGCGCGCGCGTGTGTGTGTGTGTAGAACTCTACTTTCTGCTCAATTTTGCTGGAACCTAAAACTACTCTAAAAAAATGTTTATTAATTTAAAAAAGGAAACAAAGGAGAGTACAGGGGACACAAAACTTGGGGAAAATAATAATTTATGATTCAAATAATTTAAGACAAATGACATCATTTTCCTAAAAAGAAGTATCAAAATAAAAGTTTACATTCAAAGTAAACTAAACTATACCAAATTATAACTCCAGAAATATAAGAGGCATAAAAAAATTCAAGAATAGCTTCCAGAGGAAGATTAGTACTGACGGAGCAGTGTCTGGGGTAGAAACACCAAGGGGCCAGTATAAAAAATAAGGGTGTCAGCAATTTTATAAGCAAGAATGGATATAATGAGGAGAATCAGACCCAGGAAAACCTCTGAAGATTAACGCACTCTTATATTTATCTATACCAGTATATCTATCTCACTGATATGTGTGTGCATATATTACATATATTGCCACACACACCATTAACTTATCTTTACCCAGGGCTAGGGAACTAACTGTCAGAATGGAGAGGAAATGACAACAAGGATATCACCTTGTCATGCATGCCATCCATAAATCCCAAAAGCTTATAGATCTTGCCATGACTATGCAGAGTACAAGGGACAGGGTACAATGCAGGAGGGAATGGTAACCGCTACACTCCATGTGGTTTGTTCTCTCAACAGTACACGTGCTATGTGTGATGCCCATGTGTGCAGAAAGGATCTAGTGAAGAGGTCAATTCCTACTGCGTGACCTCTGATGCAGGTGATATATTTATTCTCTTGAGACAAGGTTATTTTCATGCTCATCAAAAAGTCAGAATATTTCCCAGAATATGAGATAAGCCATTGCTATTGAATATTGGATTAAGAATGTTTTTCCCAAGTACATTAGAAAAAAATGCGCATCTCAAAATAAAAGTTTCAGACCATAAAGTCAGCTATACTTATAGTAGAAAATACTAATGAACATTTCATTTGTATGGCAAAAAGTTTCAAATCATCTGAGTGGGAGACCTTCTGCGGTTCAGGAAATTAAATAGGTAACGTTTACATTTTAGCTAGGTTGATTAGCCAGGTAGCTTAGAATGACTGCATTGTACTCTCTGTGGCAGGACTGTTAGATATAGCAAATAAAAATAGAGGACTTACTTACACTAAAAGTTATTTGTTTATCTGAAATTTAAATTTAACTGGACACCCTGTATTTTATCTGGCAACCCTATGTTGGAGGCTAGAAAGGCCAGAGCCAAATTTGGGGCTTCACTTCAAATTAAATGTGCTGGCCTTCACAGTGTGCAAAACTTAAGCCACGGCTGTGTCCTCCTTTCCTCTTTTCTTTTCACTCTGATTTCTTCACTTAAGTACAAATAAGGTATCATATATCTTTGTGGAGTGCCTTAACATTCTTTGTGGATCTTGTCAGAGCGTAAACATTTTTCCCAACCTAGTATTATAAACCAAATGTTATGTGTCAATGATCACCAAGTTTAAAGTTTATAAGTGAACCACCATGATATTAAATAATGATATTAAAAATGATATCACTTACTGGAAACATCAGATGGCAAGAAGACATGAAAATCTGTGTGAGAAAATATTTGTTTGGCACTAAGGACAAAGAGTAAGAATAATACTTTTGATAAACAAAGTATGGTTAAAATGTCACTTCTTCTTTTTCACCAATAAGAAAAAGATACTGTCTACCATTAGGGCAAATCTAGCACTGACATCTATCCTGGAACCAAACAATCAGGTTAAGAAAATAATGCCTTGCCTGGCCCGTGTGGCTCATTGGCTGAGCATCAACCTATGAGCCAGGTCGTCAGGGTTTGATTCCTGGTCAGGGCACATGCCAGGGTTGAGAGCTTGATCGCCAGTAGGGGGTGTGCAGGAGGCACCCAATCAATGGTTCCTTCTCATCATTGATGACTATCTCTCTCCTTCTTCCTTCCTCTCTCTGAAATCAATAATATATATATAACACCTTAAATATCTGCTTTCTCAAACAAAAGTTTACAGGAGATCTGCATTTTAAGTCCCACACTATTATGGGAACTTCTTTCATTGATATAGGTTTTATCTGGTTTTCTGTTTCTTCTTGAGTCAGTTTTTGTAAATATATATATATATATAATTTCCTTCATGAAACAATCTCACACTCCTAGCTTTCCTCTTCTATTTATTCTCAGTTTCCTCTGCCAGCTGCTCTTCAGCTAACCCATCCTTTAGTATGGGAAAAATTTTAGGACTTTTTTCTTCTTTCCCCGAATTAGGTGACTTCATTTGCATTGATTCTTTTTATCTTGTTTACAGTGCTTTTGTTATTTAAAAGTTTAAAGTTTTATGTAATCAAATTTATAAATTTTTTCTTTTATGGCTTCTTGATTATATCTGGCCTAAAAAGAAGCCAGCCATAGTTTAATTACTATGACTTAATTCCTATGTTGATGACTCCTAAATTTCAATCGCATCCTAATCTTTTTATTTTTTTATTTTTATTGATTTCAGAGAGGAAGGAAGAGATAGAAACATCAATGATGAGAGAGAATCATTGATTGGCTGCCTCCTGCACGCCCCCCCACTGGGGAATCAAGCTCACAACCTGGGCATGTGCCCTTGACTGAAACTGAACCTGGGACCTTTCGGTCCGCAGGTCGATGCTCTACCCACTGAACCAAACCAGCTAGGGCCTAATCTCTTTTCTAAGATACAGACTCATATAAACAGAGGCCTACTCATTATCTCTATTTAGATATGTCACAAATGTCTCAAACGGAATATACCTAAATTGGAACCCATGATCTTACTTCTTCAAACATTTCCCCTCTCCAGTACATTTGTAGTACAAATTTCTAGAAATGGGATTGCTGAGTGTGTGCAATAAGTGTGTAATTTTGATAGGTACTGCCAAATTTCTTTTCAAAGGAGTTGTATCAATTTATACTCACACTAGCAATGTCGCTATTTCCCCCATGGCCTTATCAATAGAGTTTGCAATCCAACTTCTGAATATTTGTAATCTGGTAGATAAAAAAATAGTACTTTGTATAGTTTTAATTCATGTTTCAGTTATTATGAACAAGCTTGAGCAGATTTTCATATGTTTAAGGGCAATCTGAATTTATTATTTTATTGCTCATTTTATTGGTCTTGGTTAGTGACCAATAGGAGCTTTTGATATATTAAGATTATTGCCTGTGATATGATTTGCACATATTTGCCCCCAGTTTGTCTTTGACTTATTTTGTTTTACCATGAAGACATTTTTTCATTTTATACAGTCAAATCTATCAATATTTTTTTCTAAGCCTTCTTTGCTTCAAAATTAGAAAGGAATTGATCTGTGTCATCTAATATTTTCATGGTTTCATTTGTATTTTTAAGTCTTTGAGCCACTGGAGGTTATCCTGGTGAACAGAAGAGTAATATTGAAGTGCAAAATGAACCATGTCTTTCCTTTGCTCAAAACACTTTAATGGTTAAATTTCAATTTCTTAACATGGTCTATTAACTCCAGTGCAATTTGGCTCTGTTCTTTCTGTAAAATCATTATGTAACACCCTCTCTTTTACTCTCTGGGTCTCACTAGATTTCTTTCCATTCTTCAAACTAGTTATGCTTCTTCATGTCTCAGGATTTTGCATGAGCTGTTCTAGAACCAAAGTTAAATCTCGGTAACACACTGTTAAATCATCCAGGGTTTCTTCTTTGTAGCACCGACTGCTGTAATTAGTTGTGTAATTATACATTCACTGGCTATCTTCCCTGCTGGATTATAAACACACAAAACAGACTCCAGGGGGTCGTTTACTACTGCAGCCTTTGTGCCTAAGCCCAGTGGCTGAAACATAGTAGCTTTACAAATATTGAATGAATGAATGAAAAATAACAGGCTTAATGAAAAATTCTTTTGATAATATCTAACCTCAATTTTTTTCTGATTACTCACCAAATAACCTCTGACCTATAATTTATTCTGCTGAATAATCCATATAATCGGGAAGGACATGCTTCAGGTAAATGACTAATACCAGGTATCCTAGCAGACACACATCTCCTTATGAATTAATAAACTGTACTCTAACTTTTAAATTAGCCTTTTATGAATATGACATGACTAGGCACAATCAAGTCCTAAACTTTAACTATTACTGATAAACACAAACTTGGACTCTAAAATAAAAACCAAGTTTAGAATTTATAACTTACTTATTTAATATTATGATTTAGAATTGGCAGTAAACAGCCAAGCTGCTATGTGTCAGTTAGCAGAGTGTGAGCCTATACACTCTCCTGACAAAGACATTATGAATACATTCAAACCACTAAGTACAACTCACCTCTTGAAAGTTATGTTGAGTGAACTTGTCTGCTATCCTTAGCAACTCACGACATGAATGTGTGTCAGCAAAAGCCCGAATACCAAGGCAGTTAGAGGGATCTAATTGTCTCTTTAAGAATTCGCAGCAGGCTTCCTGTATTTCTGCCAGCTGGAGGAGACAAGCAGCTGGCAGTAGGGTCTGAACATTGCCCTCTTCCACAGTGATCTGGGAGGTATATGCAAAGTCAATCAGCAGTTCCATAGCCCTCTCATCTATGTCTCGGATCACTACTTCTGTCTGCCGGCTCTCTGCCAATTCTCCTGTAAACATAGCGCGGAAGTAGGGACTACAGGCTGACAAAATGACTCGGTGGGCATATATCTTCTTAGCGCCCACAACTAACACCACATCGCAGAGCTCCCGGTGCTTTCTCAGGAGGTTAATCACTTCCAAGGTTTGTCGAGGGTGCTTGTCTGAGATATAGGGCATGCGGGCAGGTTGGGGAACCCCTTCTGGCAGTTTGTTGGGGTCTCCAAGGGTGCAGCGGCTTGTTACATCCATTCCAGTCTCTCCTGGTCGAATGTTGGTGCACCTACAGGAATGGCAGGGGGAGAGGGGAGAGAAGATGGCAGTATTATTAGAAGCTCACTCCTGTCATAAAAGTATTCCTAAGTCAAGAGACAGGGAAACCTACAGGTAACCAAAGACAGAACTAAGTCCCCAAAGAGTTCCCATTCTAAGAACTCTAGAACTCAAAAACTTCTTTAAAGTCTCTCGAGGAACGAATAGTATTAATTCCAAGTCAGAGCACTTTCACTGTGAACTCCCATAAAACAAAGGACAATTCTTTTTTCATCTCAGTAGTCAGACTAGACTGTTTAGGCCAGTGGTCGGCAAACTGCGGCTTGCGAGACACATGTGGCTCTTTGGCCCCTTGAGTGTGGCTCTTCCACAAAATACCGACTTCTGCGCATGGGCCATGAAGTTTCAATCGCACTGTACGTGCGCGCCAGCACGTGGTATTTTGTGGAAGAGCCACACTCAAGGGGCCAAAGAGCCACATGTGGCTCGCGAGCCGCAGTTTGCCGACCACTGGTTTAGGCCATATCTTTTGCAACTGCCTGTACTAAATTAATAACACATTATGAAAAACATTTCTAAATTATGATCTATGGACTTTAATTCCTTAATCTGGTTTAACCAAAATCTTGATAGTTGTCATTTTTCTAAAACACATAAATGTTTATTTCTGATTATCATTGGAAGATATTTTAAATTGCTCTAAGGTTCAGCACAAAATCTGTGAAATATAGCCAATGTTGCATGAAAAGATCAGAAGGAAAATAGGCCAGGGTCCAAAAATTAACTTTATATGTAGTACTGTATTTCTTTCACCTGAAGATGTCTAGAGTTTACAGTTTATACAGTCAATCACAATGTTCTAAAAAAGTGAAAAACAACAACAAAAAAACTGGAAAAAAATCACAAGCACAAGTGTGTCCTTGGGATGCTTTGGATAAATTGCTTAGGGCCAGACATAATTCAAGGAATTCTTCAGTCTTGGAATGAGAGGAGAACTTAGAATAAAACTTTGTGATATTAAAGAACATTGAGGTATCAATTATATGGATACATACTTGCTATATTGGCAGCTAGTAAGAAAAGCTTTGCATACCTTTAATTCAATATTCACAATTCTAAAAAGTTGTTATTAAATCAACTGTGTGTCTTACAAGTGAGGAAATGTAGTAAATAACTATGCATTTACATTATAAAGGCACAAACTTAAAAATCAAGAGCATGGTTCTCCCACCAGCAACCTGTTTTTCCAAAGCACTTATACATTCAATCTTTCCACGCTTGGCCTCAGCCCATAGGTGACAGTGTATGCTAGAATATAAACTGTTCATAATTCCTGACGTCTGGCGGAAATAGTACTGTATATGCTTGACAAATGAAAGACAAATATAAAGCTGAGCAGTTAGATAATTTTACCACCCACATAAACAATAAAGAAGGCTTTTAGCCATGTGCATACTGGTGCCTTGAATGTAGTAGATGCTGAAAGAATAAACCACACGGGCAACAGTGGTTTATTAACCCTGCCATTAAAGACAAGACCAATTCAAAAATCCCTGTTGTAATACTGACATTGCATGTAGAAGTTAAAGCATGTTTGTTGTAACCTTAATTATGTACATAAAGATAATACTGTTGAAATCAGATAAACAATTTTTTATCTCACCTAAGTAAAATATGAAAGCTAATTTCTACATATCTATTTTTTGAAGTATGCCATAACAAAAAAAAACCTGCTGCTATTATTGTATTAGTATAGACTCTGACTTTAAATAATGGGTAATTTCTATATTATTATAGACTATGTGGTTAACAAACTTGGACGGATTTCTCTTGAATGTGGTCATTCTCCAAAGTCTGTCCTCTCTGCTCTCTATACACATCTCATGGTTCCCATCACCCATGAGTGAATGGCTAAAGGAGTTTTATCTTCTATCTGGATAACTCAAGCTCATCTATCTCAATGATATATCTAAAACTGATTCCTTGATTCTCTTCCTCCATCGGTGTCTCTCCTCTAGTCTTCCCCAGATCAATAAAAGGCAATTTTATTTTTACATTGGCTCAGGCCAGAAATCTTGGAACCTTTCCTTTCCACACTGAAACCCAACCCATCAGCAAATCCTATCATTCTACCTCCATATAATACCTAAAATCCAACTATTTCTCTACACATCTAACTAGCCCCACCCTAATTCAGGCTATCCTTACCTTTTAAAAACATCATAAACTCCTAAGTGGTCTTCTTGCTTCCACATTTGCTAATTTATATTCTCTTCTCTATACATTTATTTAGACCTTTTAATTATAAAAGACCATTAGAAGTGTTTGGTTTGCAGTATTTTTGGGTTTGTTTTGTTTTGGAATGGAAATAGAATATCATTAGGAGGACTTTTAGTTCACCATCATACTGTCTTAAGTGAAGCTGTGCCATACATTGTGTGAACTACCTAAAGATCTATGAATTTGTTTTTTAACCTCTGTTATAGAGGTACTAGTATAAGGATTGTGACAAAATTAAACTGTTTGGTAGAATAAAGTAACAGTAATTTTAAAGGGAGAAAGTTTTTGCGGGGGGGGGGGGGCGGGGGATGAGAAAGGAAGAATTATAAGAGAAAGGGAAATGAAGGGAAGGGAAAAGGAAAGGGAAGGAAAGGAAGACTTTTAAAATGGTGGTGGGCCCTGGCTGGCTTGGCTCGGTGGACAGAGCATCGGCCTGAGGACTGAAGGGTCACGGGTTTGCCTCCGATCAAGGGCATATGCCTGGGTGTGGGCTCGATCCCCAATGGGGGGCATGTAGGAGGCAGCCAATCAATGATTCTCTCTCATCACTGATGTTTCTATCTCTCTCTCCCTCTCCCTTCCTCTCTGAAATCAATAAAAATATATTTAAAAATAAATAAATAAAATGGTGGTGGGTTATGATCTAAGGAGACAGCCAGTGAGAAAATGATGAATGTCCAAAAAACTTTATGGCCCCCTCCACTATCCCTAAGCTTTCAGTAAAACCTGAGGTATTCAATGGCAGCAGTTAATGGAAGCGAAGAAAGAGACAGTGAGGCCCTAGCTGGTTTGGCTCAGTGGACAGAGCACTGGCCTGCAGACTGAAGAGTCCCAGGTTTGATTCCAGTCAAGAGCACATGCCTAGTTGCATGCAGGCTCGATCCTCAGTGGGGGGTGTGCAGGAAGCAGCCAATCAATGAGTCTCTCTCATCATTGATGTTTCTATCTCTCTCTCTCTCCCTCCCCCTTCCTCTCTGAAATCAATAAAAAAAAATATGTATTTTATAAAGTATATCCTATATAATAAGGAGGTAATATGCAAATTAACCCTCACACCCTCACAAGATGGCTGCCTACAACCAGGCCAGAAGGGGGGTTAGTGAGGGATGACCAAATGACTGAACAAGCATGCTGCATGGGGCGACCAGGCCGGGAGGGGAGTTAGTGAGGGATGACCAAACGACTGAACAGCAGGCTGTGTGGGGTGACGAGGCCACCGGGGGGGGCCGTGAGGGGCGACCAGGCCAGCAGGGGGGACAGTTGGGGGCAACCAGGCCAGCAGAGGGGGGAAGTTGGGGGCAACCAGGCTGGCAGGGGGGGGGGCAGTTAGGGACAACCAGGCCGGCAGAGGGGGGCAGTAAGAGGCGACCAGGATGGCGGGGGGCTGGAGGAGCCAGTTAGAGGCAACCAGGTCGGTGGGGGGGTTGCAGTTGGGAGTGACCAGGCCGGCAGGGGGGGCAGTTAGGGGCGACCAGGGGAGCACTCAGAGGCAGTGAGAGGTGATCAGGCCGGCGGGGGGTGGGGTAGTTAGGGGTGACCAGGCAGGCAGGTGAGCAATTAGGAGCCAGCGGTCCAGGATTGTGAGAGGGATGTCTGACATTCCCCGAGTGGTCCCGGATTGGAGAGGGTGCAGGCTGGGCTGAGGGGACACCCCCCCCCCCCATGAATTTCGTGCACCAGGCCTCTAGTATATATATAAAGAAAGAGACAGCATGTATGAACCATTTTTAGAATAAAGCTTTTCTGTGAAGAGATACAGTGCTATGTCTGCTTAAAGGAGTCAAAGACTGGAAAATAATTATATACTAACACTAAGAACCCAAAGGTGGGAGAAGTTTAAAAATATAAGCAAGAGGGGGAGAATGAATGATGGAATGAGATCCTTGAAGAGTGGGAGTGCAGAGAACCAAAACCAGAGGAATGGAACTTAGATGTAAGAGATCAGAGGAAAGGTGTGGGAGGGAGATAATGTGGAAACAGATACATTTATTTTGGGGTAAGGAGGTGTCAGGAATTAGGGAAGTTCATAAAGATCTCTATTTTTCTGTGAAGTTGGGAGTTGGGGATGGCAGGTCATCTTCTGGCTGTGAGCAGAATGGTGACAGGATTATGAGAAGAATGGGTAACGATGTGGAAGAGCTGCTGTGGGGAATCAGTAAGACTCAGAAATATTGCTGGATAACACTGTTGGCCCAAATGATATTAAAGACTCATGAATTCCCCGTGGCTGGTTTTATCTAGTGGTAATCAACAGCCCCAATCAGAGAAAAGAAATGCCTGCATATAATTAGGCATAATAGAAATGCCTAATTAATAGGTATGCCTGAAATACCACAGACAAAACGAGTTGAATGATGGCTAGAAAATGGTTGAAACTGTGAACAGAGAAGGGGCAACGGCATGTTAATTTTGACAAAGAACAGATGGAATGAACATTCAAGAGATTATGGTCAGAAAACAAGTTATTAGCATTTATGATTTCAGAGAGACTTTTTCTGAGTGACAGTAGAAACGCATTGTGGAAGTGAGTGAAGGTGAAAGTCACAAGAATTTAAGAAGCCAAGGAAGTGCAGGTTAGGTAAATGGATGTGTCATTCCCATGAATATTAATATATCCTAAAATCATAGTGAGGAGAAGAATCAAATCATGTGCATACCGGAAGCATAAACCAAAAAACAAACCAAACATCTTAAATATTCTTCATGTTTACCAAAGGAATGTTACAACTCTGGTACCTCCCTAAGTAAATAAAATTTCTATCCACCCAAAATTTGTGAGTCAACTTCAAATTTCAGAGCTATCATGTCACACATTCCTCAGATCTTGTAATCCCAAAGTAATATTCCTAATTGAGGAAAGAGTCATTTTCTGTAAGTGGGTAAGATAAGTTGAAATCAAGCACAATAAAAAGTTTAGAAAACAGTCTCTGATTCTAAAACATTTATAATCAATTTTACCTCTTTGTCCAAAGACCTACAGAATGTTTCCTTAGCTTGGAATTATGTTCCTAAGCTAAGAACCTTTCTCTCTCCTTCTCCCTTTCTCTCTCTCTCAACATCAAGACAGCGAGTGTGAGAGGGAGACAGAGAGAGGCATCAATGTGAAAGGGAAACATCAGAAGCTTCCTACACACGCCCTACCAGGGATGAAGCCCACAACCCAGGTATGTTCCCTGACCGGGAATTGAACAGGCAACCTTTCAGTGTACAGATGATACTCAACCAACAGAGCCACACCAGCCAGGGCTAAACGAACATCTCTCCTTTTATATTTCAAACATTTTGTTTTAATTTGGAAATTAACAGCCTGAGCTTAGAAAAAAGATTCAGCTGGTCTGACCTTCATTTAAAGTCCCAAACACACTTAGAATAAAGAGAACTAGAGGTTCGAGTACAGAAATCCTTGAGACAGAAAAACCATCTCTGTTATTATAAGTGCCAGTTCTGCTTATTAGAAGGGCACCTGCTAGGCACTACATCCCATACCTAATTCCATACCAGAATGCCAAGCTGTTAACCCTTAATCTGAAAATAGGTCATGAATGATTCAGCTCAAGACATCTTATCACTGCTTCTTGGACAAAATAAGGGTCAGCATTGGGTGCTTCAGCCCGGCAGTCAAGGCAAGGTGAAGGAGGCAGGGCAAAAGGCAATGAAAGCCAGCTGATCTCCCTTTAGGTAAGGAAAGCAAAAACCTTCCTGGGTTCCCCTCAGCAACTTTGCTGACATCTCACTGGTAGCTCTGTGTTACACAGCTATCCCAAAATGCAAGGATTAAGATAGCAAGCATAATATTTAATTTTCTTATGTCTATAGTAGAGGGAGGAAAGGAAGGAGAGGTGTTGAGCAAGGAGCACCCAGACCAAGCGATACATCTTATACTACTACTTTTAAGCAAACATTTTCGACTGACTGGAATAGGAAATTCTAAAGATCTGAATGGGATTTTTTTTTTTTTTTTTGCATTTGAAGTTGAACTCAAGGAGAAACTTGTTTGATCTTCACTGTGAGTGAAAACTGATGAAACTCTAAATACAATTAAATAAAACAAGACCCAAAGAACCTAAAACTTCTTACCCATTTTAGAATCCTTACAGGCTTTTTGTCTTAGATCACACCTTAAATTGCACTGGTACTCCCTAGAGTTCTGTCTTTGGCATCCTTCTTTTCTGTTTTACCCTCATTCACATCTACAACTTCTAGAACCTTCTGCGCACTGAATTTTTTTTTTTTAATCTCCAACCCAAACTGCTCTTCTGCTCCAGACCCATATTCCAATTGGCATCTCTACTTGGCTTGAGCCAAGTGATGGTGATAAAGAAAGAGCTGTAACTAAATGGCACCAGAATTCTCCAAAATGATTTTAAGTAACTGGCAGTATTATGTAATAAAGCAGAAAAAATGGGTGTAATTAAATGAGTATTTTATATAGAAATTACTGATAAAAACATTCCCACGCTGTGCCTCTTTTTAAAGAATAATAAGCTCTTATTTTAGCAATTACATAAGATATAAAATTTATGGCAGCTGAGGATGAGAAGCAATTTGTGGTTTTTATAACCGTGTTGAAGTGATGAAGTACATGTGTTGTTAATTTCATGTGCTTTCTGTCAAATATTATTGCTACTATAGAGTAAGATATAAATAACATAATGGCACTTGTTACATCCATAACATCTTTTCATCTGGAGATTTCAAACCATTTCAAGCATTCATTATTCCCAATATCCAGATCAGATACATTAGAGAGGTAAATTGAGGCCCAGAGAGGTGAACAGCTCAAGGTCAATAAAAAAAATCATTAACAGATCTGGAAACAGATATATTCTGATTTTTGCTCCCAGTTTTAAGTTATAAGCCATACCCCCATCATGAAATGTTTCTTTTCTTAAAAGGATCTGCCACATTGTTTATCTTTGATGTTAAATAGCAAATAATTAAGTATAGTTCAATTAATGTAAAATGCGTTTAAAAATGAAGAACTTGAACTGGGCTGATTTTGTTTCAATAAGGGCTCTTGTTCTACTTGTTAGAACAGATTGAGAAAAAGTATTACTGAGTTTTAGGGTTGGGAGGACCTAAAATTGTCTACATTTCCCCACAAACTGTTTTGCTTTTCTATGGACTGAGTTATTATGTCCAATATCTTTTTAAAAGATATTCTTATTAATTTTTAGAGAGAGAGGAATGGAGAGAGTGACAGAAACATCCATGATGAGAGAGAATCATGATCAGCTGCCTCCTGAGCGCCCTACTGGGGATTAACCCGAAATCTGGGCATGGGCCCTGACCGGGGCAGAACCAGTGATCTCTTGGTTCCTGGGTAGAGGCTCAACCACTGACCCACACCAGTGGGACTGTCCAATACCTTTTTTACTCCTCAATCTTCCCTGCAATGCGGCTATTTTAATTAACAGAACAATTGTATTACCAAATATCAGTGAAATAACTACTAAAACAATCATTAGACATTCAGTACAGTGTATTACAAATCATCATTATACGTATATGGCAACAGAACCCTCTACAGGGGATTAAAGACTGTAATCCATCCATATATCACAGTGCACTTAATGATTATCCCCAAAAATGACCATACAAAGGAAAATTTCAATATTAATGACGACACAAAATTCATAGTACTCCTTAGAAATTTTTCTATATATTTCTCTATTTAAAAGCTATTAATTTCTGATATTATTGATTTATTTTAGAACAAAAAACTTTAGTGAACTTAAAAAAAAATTGTGAACTTTAAAAAAGATTTGTAAACTTAAAAAAAATTTTTTAAATGAAGCCCTGAATGATCATGCGCTGGATTTCAGTGAAACCGAAGGTTTTCTTCCTAAATGCCTACCTGCGCATTGGCTTTCCTTCCATGCACCATGAAAAGTACCCTTCACCACACTCTAAAGCCGAACCTAAGACAACAGAAAAGCAGCAACTTAATAAAAACTACTTCTCAGCGATACCCCATTTCACGTCCTGTTATATTACAGACCTTTTGCAGATGGACAAGCATAGCCTTTACCCAGGACCTTACAGTGGTTCTTAACCTTCCTAATGCCGCGACCCTTTAATACAGTTCCTCGTGTTGTGGTGACCCCCGATTTCATTGTTACAAATTGAACATAATTAAAGCATAGTGGTTAATCACAAAACAATATGTAATTATATATGTGTTTTCCGATGGTCTTAGGCGACCCCTGTGAAAGGGTCGTTCGATCCCTAAAGGGGTCGCGACCCACAGGTTGAGAACCGCTGCAGATGACTATCCTTCACCTGAAACGGTTTTAAGTGAAGGCGAGGGAACGCGCGCTAACCAGTCGCGACCGCCAGGTCCGTCTCCCTTCAAACGGCGCTCGGAGGCGTCCCGTCTGACCTCAGCGCGCCCCCCGGGTGCCCACGGCGGCTCTAACTCACACACGAATAGGGAGCGGCCGGTTCAACAACGGACCTGAAAGCAATGAGCCTGTCTGGAAGCGACAGCGGCAGGGGAGGCATTTTGCCTTTAAAAACAAAAACGCCGCTTCCGACAGCCGGGCAGCTTTAACGGTACAGAGACGCGAACGCTCCGGGTTCACATTCTCTTCACCAGCCCTTCCCTGTCCCGAAACCATGTCCACCGCCCACTCGGCACAATCTCGCTAGGTCCCCAGGGTTACATGGGGCGCTTCTCCCTCGTCCCAGCCCTTGTCTGGGGAAGCTGTGCAGACAAGCCCCGACCCCCAGGCGGGACAGGACAGCCCAGCGCCTCCCGGGCTCCGGGGTGGGGCGGCCAGCAGGCTGGAGTGCAGGCTGGTGCCCCACGAGGCCCAGCCCCAGCGCCCCAACAGCCCCTTCTCGGCGCCGAGTGACAGGCGGCGGGCGAAGCTCGGCCCTTACCCGACCCGGAGACTCGGCAACTTGGAAGCACAGATGTGCAAAGCGAGCCCGGGGCGCTCTCCACGGTCCCTGCTCTCAGGCGGCTTACTCACCGGCTCGGACACTTTCCTGTCCCTTTGCCGCAGCCTCCCCCGCCTGGTCCGCCCGCCGCCTCCTCTCCGCCTCCGCCTCTGCAGCCGCTAGCGCCGGCAGGATGCCACTCCTCGAGCTGCTTCCTCCCCGTCCCTCGCTCCGTTCAGCAGCAGGAAGCGGTCCTGATCTTAAATAGTTCCCCCTGGAACTCACTTATTCTGCCAAGAGGTTCCGGCGCGGCTCCGGAAATAGCCGTTCTCCTTGCACTCAGTTCTTTCTATCCCAAAAATGACTACTTTGCGAGTTCACCGCCGAACTGGCAGTATTTGAATACTGAAGCCTCCTTTAAAAAAATAAAAATCTTTATTGTTGAAGGTATTACATATGGCCCCCTTTCCCCCCCATAGTCCCCTTCCAGCCCGCCCCCATTCCCCCTCACCCCTTCGCCCCAGGCCTTCACCACCCTATAGTCTGTGTCCTCCGGTTATGCATAAATGCATAAAGGTCTTTGGCTGTGACCTCCACATCGCTCCCTTGTTTTCCCCAGCTGAAGGCAATAGAAAGACGAGCCTAGTCACAGAAAGCTAGGAATTTTGATTTATTTGTAGCAGGTGAGTCTCCTGTAGGCACATAGATGGATGCATGCACAGATGGGGTCAACAAATATCTATTAGGCCCATACTATGTGCAAACTGCTGAGGACACACAGCCAAGTCAGAAATGGACTCCACCGCGGAGATTTCCCACACTTTAACTTTCAAAATACCAGAGTTTTATCCAGGATTTTAAGGCTATATGTCAACTTGCCCTTTCACTTAATATTAACCACCAGACACTAACAGAACACTTCTGGGGTGGGGGGAACTTTTAAATTTGTTATTTGCCTGATTTTTCCACAGCACATAGCCACGTGAGTTTTACTATATATTTAGAAAAAAAAATAAGTGGTAGGGTAGGGGGGATACAATTTCAGTAATATCAGTGAAACACTTGGTGGTTTCCTAATAAATATACAGGTTAAGCACAAATTAACCAGATTTTCCTTTAACGGTTCTTCACTCGGGATCTTCGAAGGTTTGTCCACTTGGTTCTGAAAGAGAAAGAATACCTTTTGCTAGTTAGCTTGTAGTGGAGAATGCATGGCCTTTAGGTCTAGACACCCATAGGTTTAAATCCTAGTCCTGTGACTGACTAGCTTTGTGATTTTGGTCCAATTTCTTGGTGCTCTGCCGTCAGCAAACTGTATATTCTGATGGGAGGAAACATTCTAGTGCAGTGGTTATCAACCTTGGCTGCACATTAGAATCACCTGGGAATCTTTTTAAAATCCTGATTTCTGGGCCTCATCCTCCGGAAATTCTGTTTCTTTGTTATGGGGTGGGGCCACAGCATTAGTAACAAAGAAACAGAATTTCCGGAGGATGAGGCCCAGAAATCAGGATTTTAAAAAGATTCCCAGGTGATTCTAATGTGCAGCCAAGGTTGAGAACCACTGTTCTAGTGGGTGCAATGTATCAGGCAAAGAGATATATAGAAGAAATAGGGGTGGCCTGTTGCTAAGCTCACGTGATGCTGTTTAATGAAACAGATTGATAAATTGGCTATTAAACGCTAAGCGGCCTGACTGGTTTGGCTCAGTGGATAGAGTGTGGGCCTGAGGACTGAAGGGTCCGGAGTTTGATTCCGGTCAAGGGCATGTACCTTGGTTGCAGGCACATCCCTAGTAGGGGGTGTGCAGGAGGCAGCTGATCGATGTTTCTCTCTCATCGATGTTTCTAACTCTCTACCCCTCTCCTCTCTGTAAAAAATCAATAAACAATATATTTAAAAACAAACAAACAAACGCTAAGCAGGAAAGCCAAAGGATTTCCTAGGTAACAAATACAGGGGCTCTCCTCTTCTGTAAGCTGAGGACCAGGTCCAGGGCTTAATCATGAGAGTAGCAGAGCCTCAAAGAAGATTAAACTCTCAATATTGGCAAGTCTGCTATGCCCAGGACAGGGTACTAGTTGGGAAAGAGTGGAACCTTAACAATGGGATGGAGACATCTGGCGGAGTACACACAGGACTGACTTCTGAAGGTGCTGGAACAAGGGGACAGAATACAAAGTTGAACAGGGGAGACTTAATTTGAAAGCACTCTCCTGGGATAGGGGATCTAACCACCATGGCAAAGGTCTCAGGAGATAGTACAAACATGCCGCTAGAATGGCTTCCTAAGCATGGAGAGTGACGGCCCATACTACATGAGGTCACGATGCCAGGATTACCACGCAAGGCAGTGGAACAAGGGATTAAAAGGTTAAAAAAAAAAAAAAGTGAGCAAGCTAGAGTGGATATACAATGCAAGCCTGGAAAACCCAGAAGGCAGTTAGAATCCATGCGAGGGACCAGAAGGCACATTCTTTTGATACCCCATCCCATTGCCCACCCCACTCCCCTTTTAAAAATCCTCTGTTTTGGATCTTAAATAACTGAATCAAGAGAGAGAAAGTTTCCAAGTTCCTTCCACTCTTGCCATAGCTGGCACTTGGGAGGTCTCAGGAAATGCCACTTGGTGACCATGACTATAGCCATAGGTGAAAGATCTCCCATAGACTAGAAAATTAAGCTGCCCATTATAATTACTGTCTTTCGTCGTTTTCAGATGGCATCTTCATATTTCTGGAACACTCTTCCATTTAAAGGCCAAAGATAAGCTACCAATGGGCACACCTTACTTTCAAATTTTATTTTGTTGTTGTTGTAAAACAAATATAGACCGTATTACAGAAATCTTACAAAATAAAGAAAAACCCCCGCACACCACCTTCCGAACACAGCGATGTTAATCATTAAGATTTGCCGAAACCGGTTTGGCTCAATGGATAGAGCGTCGGCCTGCGGACTCAAGGGTCCCAGGTTCAATTCCGGTCAAGGGCATGTACATTGGTTGCGGGCACATCCCCAGTAGGAGATGTGCAGGAGGCAGCTGATCGATGTTTCTCTCTCATCGATGTTTCTAACTCTCTATCTCTCTCCCTTCCTCTCTGTAAAAAGTCAATAAAATATATTTAAAAAGAAAAAAAAAAAGATTTTAATCGTCCCTCTGCGTCTTCCGGACGCATCCTCGCACCTGACATTTTGACCCGTGTGTACTGCGTTAGCGTCGGGGTGAGTCGTCGCCATGGTAACCGCGGAAGCCGGGGATCCCGGGAGCTGAGAGTGCTGGGTCCGGACGCCGAGGGCCCAGGTGGGCGTGTCGGGAATGGCTATCTTCCAGCCGGGCAGCTCGGGCGGGTGGGGTGGGCGGGGAGGGAACTTTGAGGAGCGGATCCCGCTTCGGGGATCCGGGAGGTGCCTGCGGGATTCAGGCCGAAAGGCGAACTCTGGTGCCCCCTTGGCAGGGCTGCCGCCACCTATCCTCTTCCTCAGGCCTCCCCTTTGCTTAGCCCTGGGGACCTTCCAGAGCCGGGACATGGGACTACAATGTAAAAAATCCAGTTGGTTTAAAAGACCCTTGAGCGCTATTCCTCCACTACGACCTCAGGCTGCCTTGACTGCCTCCTCGCTGTTTATGCTCCTCCTGTGACCCGGTTGTCCCTTTCTCCTCCTTTTAAGACGCCTACTCTTCAGTCCTGAAGGGTCACCTCTTCTGGAAAGCCTTTCCCGGACCTGCTAACTCTGAGTCTACTTGAGATGTCCATTCTCTACTCTCAAACACGCTTTGCTAATCTCCGTTCTGTCCCATATCTCGGTCGTTGCTGATTTACCGAGTCTTCCCCACTGGACGGTAAAGGCCAATGGGGCAAGGCCCATGACCTATGTGGTTTCCTATTGTTAGTGCCTTAGCAGCCTCAAAAGAGTTCACACTCGAGAGTTCAAAGGAAAAGTCATGGGCTGTTCTCCACACTTGGTCAGCAAGGCAGAGCAGTGCTGTTCTCATTTCACAATCGCGTGTTGCCTGAGGCCACAGTTACCTCAAAGTTCCACAGCGGCAGATCCACTTCCACCTTCACTCAGGGGTTGTTGGTGAGTTTAATTCCTCTGGGCTGTTAGACTGAGGGCCTCGGTTCCTTACTGGCTCTTGGCTACAGATTGCCCATGTCTCTCTTTCTTTTTTTAAAAAAATATATTCTATTGATTTTTTACAGAGAGGAAGGGAGAGGGATAGAGATTTAGAAACATTGATGAGAGAGAAACATCCATCAGCTGCCTTCTGCACACCCTCTGCTGGGGATGTACCCGCAACCAAAGTACATGCCCTTGTCTGTTGTAAGTGAATTATGGAAGTGACATCCCATCACATTAGAATAAAATCACTATATCCTGCCTTCTTTACGAGGAGAGAATTACACAAAGGTGTGAATACCAGGGTGGGGGTGAGGGGCTTTGGGAGCCATGTCAGAGCTGCCTACCCCATGGAGTATCACTGTAATTTAATCACTCTTTGAAGCCAGTTAAGAATTTTCATCCCATCTATATTGTCAGTGGACTGACTGAATCAATCAATAAATACCAATTTGTCTGAGTAGATTTTTATTACTTTTTTTTTGTTTCAGGTATTTTTGGAGTTAATGGATCTAGAAGAACCCCAAGGCTCAGAGAGTTCAGAAAAATCAGAACCTTTCTCACAGCAAGAAGAAGAAGAAGTTGAAGAAGGAGAAGAAGAAGAGGAGGAGGAGGAGGAGGAAGGAGACGAGGAGGAGGAAGAGGAAGAGGAGGAGGAGGAAAAGACAGGCCTTCTTAATCCTCTCTTACAACCTGTTCTCACAGGGGATGTAGAAGGTTTGCAGAAGATTTTTGAGGATCCAGAGAACCCTCTCTATGACCAGGCTATACAGCTCCTCTTGGAAAAAGACATTGTTGGAAGAAATTTGTTGTATGCAGCTTGCATGGCTGGGCAGAGTGAAGTGATTAGAGTTTTGGCAAAATATGGCGCGGATCTGAATGACAACACAGCCAGAGGTATTTTGCCTTTTCTCTCACCAGTATTACTTATGACTACCTAACGGTGGATAAATAGGATGTGCCTGCTTTATATTTTGCATATATAATGTATACACACATAGATAATGTACGTGTGTGTATACGCACTGATGCGGTACAGCACAGTAGTTAAGAACACAGACTTCACTATTTGCTGTGTGACTTGGGCAAGTTACCCAATCATTTTGTGTCTCTTTTTTTTCATCTGCAAAATGGGGCTAATATCGTATTTTCCTCATAGGGTGTAACAATCAAGATAATTATAAATATCACAGTCCTTGGTACATAGTAAGTTGTAAACAGTAACTGCTCAATAATATTATTGCAATGACGATCTTAAAGAGTGTAGTCCATTTGGCCTGACCGTCTTCATGCTGTTTGTCAGGTTATACACCCTTACACTGTGCTGCCGCCTGGGGTCGTCTGGAAACATTGAAAGTGCTTGTGGTGGAACTGGATGTTGATATAGAAGCTCTGAACTTCCGGCAAGAGCTAGCTCGAGACGTTGCTGCTCGGTATTCCCAGACCGAGTGCGTTGAATTCCTGGACTGGGCAGGTAAGGACACCCACAAGGTATCAGTAAGCTGACTGGTTCATTTGTATGTATGCTGTGCTTCCATCAAAGGTCAAAAAGCCATACTAATATTTTGTATATGTCATTTCCACAGCCCTGTAGAATCTAGCTTAGAGATTTGCATGCATACAAACATCGGTTAAAAAATTAGTAAATACCAAGTTCATGGCATTCATTTTATGTAGTAATTTGCACTCATGCTTTTAGCAAGCATTTAATAAATGCTCACTGAGCATTGTTGTGGGTACAATTGGTTGTTCCTGCCCTGTGGACATTTGTTGGGGGTGGGTGATAAACGGTAGGTACATATCAGTAATAAGATCAGCGAGACTATGATGAAGGGTTAAAACTAGCAGAGCATATCATCATACCTGCTTTGAAGTGGACAGAGGTCATGAAGTCAGAGCATGTTGGCGTTGAGCTGGGCCTTGAAGAATGGGTGGGATATGAAAATACAATGGAAGGAAACGGGCATGAGCTAACTCTAAGAGCTGGGAGTGAAAGTGGCCTGTTTGAAGGACAGTGACAAGATTGCTTTACTGGAACGCAAGTCCTAGTTTGCACAGGTAAGCTGCACAGTAATAAAAGCATAAGTACATGGGCTCTTGCCTCAGATTGCTTGAGTTTACATAGGGGTATCTCCACTTGAAACCTATGTGACCTTGGACACCCCTCACCCCCCCAAAAAAAACCAAACACAACAACACTCCACCCATTTTTGAAGAATGACCCACAGCACTTAAGAAACACAATCCAGGGACAGATTTTGCTGTTACTTTTCTGAAAAGAAACAGTTTGAGGCTTATGAGTGCGGAGTTTTATTGTTTTCCTGTCCCTAATATCCATCTGTTTTGTTTGGGTCCTTACATTCTCAGGGGAATGATACCTAACATTTCCTAGTGATGAAGATAAAAAAGGTGCTAATACTATCAACTCTTATTCTGTTTCCAGACCAGTGATAGAATTGTAAGAACTGTGGCTTCAAGTGCACGTAGCTCTGAAATGTCAGAGACACAAACTATTCAACATTTCATGTTTGTCTAATTCAGACTTCCAAGTGTATAAGCCACTTCCATTCCCTGTTCTAGCGATTAGAGTAGGAGGCATCTGGAGAGGTTTAAGGGTTTGAGGACTCCCTACCCCAGAGAGCCCTCTCCATACTGCTAAAATTCCACTGTTAGAAATATCTTTGGGTTTTCAAGGTTTGGACACTTTTTAAGTGTTCAAGAGTCCTCCTTAAAAGAAAAATATATCAGCTTTCTCTGTGCGGGAATTAGTTGATAGTTCAGAACTCCAAAGGCATGGAACAAACATCTGTGGAAATGTGGGTAGGGTTGTGCTAAGGAAGCATGGAAAGAAGGAGGAGAGTCTGGAAAGTAGAACCATAAATAAACTTTAAAAGGTATTTTTATTGATTTCAGAGAGGAAGGGAGAGGGAGAGAGAGAGAAAAACATTAATGATGAGAGAGAGAAACATTGATCAGATGCTTTTTGCATGCACCACACTGGGGATCGAGTCCACAACCTAGGCATGTGCTCTGACCGGGAATTGAACAGTGACCTCCTGATTCACAGGTCGAGGCTCAACTACTGAGCCATGCCGCTGGGCTATAAATTAACTTTTAATCCACAATAACCTAAGATGGACACTATTGCTTTCTATTACTTTGTAAAGACTATTTCTATTTCAAGGATTATTTTTTTTCTAAATATATATTTTATTGATTTCAGAGAGGAAGGGAGAGGGTGAGAGAGCTAGAAACATCATTGATGAGAGAGAATCATTGATTGGCTGCCTCCTGCACGCCCCCTACTGAGGATTGAGCCTGTAACCTGGGCGTGTGCCCTTGACTGGAATTGAACCCGGGACCCTTCAGTCCCCAGGCTGATGCTCTATCCACTGAGCCAAATCAGCTAGGGCCAAGGATTGTTTTTTAAATGTTATTGTAGACAATATTACAGATGTCCTCCCTACTCCCCCCTCCTGAAGTCCCCTCTACCCAGCCTTAGATCTTGCATATATTTCTGGGATTTTTCATGTTTTTAATCAAACTTTCTATCCTAGTCTCAGATCAGTCTCCCAGTATTTGTTGGAAGATATGGTAACCATATTGTTAAAAAATTGAGATAGCCGAACAACAAAACTCAGAAATTTAAAAAAGTGTTGATACTCAATTCATCATTTATTATACTAAAAATGGAAAAAATAATATTAAAAAAATTAATCTGTTACTTGATACTTGCATACTATTCTAGCAAAGGGCATCTGAGATGAGAAATTAAGTTTTCTTGTGGCCATAACATTTGCTCAGGAAAGCAAGAAAAGTCACAAATATTATTTAAATTGGAGATTTGTTAAAACACTAAAGATTCTAATTTAAAGATCGATTAATGATTTGTAATGTGATGCATTTAAAAAGAAAATACTTAAATCTGCAGTAGTGACTGTGGGCCATCTTTTCCCCAGTATGTTAGAAAGTACGGATGCCTTTTCAGCTGAATAGAAATTTCTTTAACTTGGACTTCTTTGCAAAATTTCGGTAAAGAATGTGGCAAAAAAAATGAGAAAGGCTCACGGAGAACCATTTTGAACCTTATACGAGTTCTCTTCTAGGCGCTTTGCGTGGTCTCCATTTTGGACAGAACCACATTCACATGTTTTTGGTGTTCTCTGGTTCCTCCTCGGTTCTTGTACTTGAGCTTTCCGTGCTTGAATTTCTTAAACGAAGGACGCTGGGCCTTCCGGTCCAGGTACTCACTCATCATGGATGTCGTGGCCAACAGTTTGAAGAGTAGTGTGTCTATGTCATTGATGGACTGGCTTTCCGGTTCATTACCAACTGTGTCTATGGAGGCTTGTTTTTTCAGCTAACAGGGGGAAAAGCGAATGAAATTATAGGTTGTTTTCTTGCTGTAGTTCAAATTAAATTTTCTGGATAGCTGTACTGAAACACCACACCTTACTGATTTATATGAAAGAAAGGTCATTACAGAAAACAGGTCCGAGGGCAGAAGAAATGCATTTTTGTGTATGCCCCTGTGAAAGATGATAATAATCATTATCATCATCAACAAACATTTAAAAAGTGCTTTCTATGGTTAGAGCATTCTGCTGGGAGAAGCTATTTGAATATTAGCAAAATATTTCCCTTTACTAAACAGCTTCAAAGTATAATGCAATAACATCAGGGTCATTTTATAGCAATATGTTTATTGTAAAAGTCAATGAGCTTTTAAGATTGCCTCAAAATATGGAGTCATTGGCAAAGTGGGAAATTAGTTAAAGAGCGCCATTTCCCAGAAAGTTACCCAAACTTTAGACATTAGTTTACAGTCCATTTAAAAAATACATGCCAACTTTTACATACTTAGCCTTCTTAGATAGATCTGGAAGGAATCTAACAGATATCTTATTTCACATCTTTCATTTTATTGGTGAGGCAGCTGAGAAGGATCAAATGACTTACCTCTGGGCCCAGACAGGTAACTTCATTTCCTGCACATTCTACTCATTGTAGCTCATTACTTTCTTGATGCATTTTGTAACTTGAAAGGGAGGGATTGTGCTAGGTTATTTTAAGGACCTTCTAATTTAATACTGATTTGTTGAGCACCTACTATATGCCAGACACTGTGCTAGATGCTGGGGGTGAATGGCAGGGGCTTCGGGAGATTGCAAAAAGGAAAAAGATGTCGTACTTTCCTTCAAAGAAGCTGGTAATCTTCTCTTTTAAACTCTGATATCCTATGACTACTACTATTTGCATCACTAACTTACCTCTTTCTTGTGTCTCTTCCACTTCATCCACAGGTAATGCACAGATAAAGCAAGCAGGATTAGAGAGATAGCTTGTCCTAAAATACATATGAGATATACAAGACTCGCAATTACATCCATATTAATAAAATTGCACCATAGTTTGTCCATAGGGTAAGGTAGACAGTGAGATGGAGAAGGTTCAACTTTTAGATAAAGCATTTCTTCAGGAAATATCTCCCATCCAACCTTAGCCCAGATAGTTCCATCACAAATGCAGGAATTTTCCTTCAATAAGCAGGCACACAACAGAAGAAACATTAGGGGTAGTTCTTGAATGGACATCTTTCTCAATTGGGATAAAAAAAAAATCTGTGGCCAAAACTCTGGTCAGAGACAGAGCAGGGGTGACCTGAGTACTAGTTAATAAGAACACGGAAGGTAGTCTTTCTACTTGGGAAAATAAACACTGCTGATCATTGTGACATCATCAGTAAGTGATTCATGGACAGAGTCAGTGACATCTTAACCACATTGGAACTAAAAGGTGTTACTTAGCCAGTTACGTGGGGATACTTTTTCTTGTTTTATACTAGAATTATTTAAGCTACTTCAATTTTATGAAAAATGAAGACTTTACTAATGTCTTGCTAGCTAATTAATTAAAACTATAATCATATTAATGGAGTTTCATGGAAACAATTTACCTATATCCCTTCCAACCCTTCTCAAGTATGGCTGTTTTATATCTGCTTTAAAATTATCCGTAGCTATGCCATTTTACACAACCTACAATCGCTTCTGTTTTTCACTCGGAAATATTCTTCCTTTCAAATTAAGCAAAAAAGTACCTATACCTTTTAACCTATGCCCACAGGTAGTGGGTGAGGGCTGGGGAATTTGGCATGGCAGAAAGCTTAGCTGAATTAGAAGTGAATGTGGACATTTAGCTGAAGGGATTTCGAAGCCAAGTGTTGAAGACAGGACCTGGTTTCTTTCTGTTGCTCCTAGTAAAATGTGAGAGGAGTAAGATAAATTGAGGAGAGAACCTGCTATGGAAAGGAAAACAGGACTTGATGTTTGGGAACCTCTCAGCCTAGAGGGATCGCAAAACTGCTAACACGAGGAGATTCACTGTCAGGAAGGTGTGCTCTGGAGGGAAAGCCAGGGGTGTGGCCACCCCGTGTTTTGCTGGTGCTGAGAGCTCACACATACGGGTCCCCGCAGCCCTCTCAGCAGAAGTCAGGCCAGAAATGAGATTGTCCAGGAGGACCCGTGGCAGAGCCTCTAGTCTAATGGAATGACTCTGTGACATGCAGGGAGACTCAAGGATTTTGTGGATGTTATACCAGCAGACACACTGCCAGTTTGGACAAAGGGACGAAGAAAGAACAAAATGGAAAAAGGTTGCCAGGTCCCCCAAAGTCTACACGCTGGAACTGACCGATGAAACTATTCAGCTGCAAAAGCGTGCCACGGGTCATGAAGAGGGAAGGATGGCTCTGCTGGAGCTGCCGGCCGAGGGGGGAGCCTTGCTCTGCAGAGGGTTATTCCCAGGCCTTGACGCATAAGAGTTTGCCACGTGGGATTTTGAAATTACTAGGGACGAGTGACTCCTTTTTTTCTTCTATTTTCTCCCGTTTCGAATGGCAGTGTCTACAACTGTTACTCGGTGCCTGTCCCATCCCTGTATTTGGGGAGTACAGAACGTGTTTTCTAGTTTCATGGGTCTCCAGATGGAGAGGAATTCTACCCCAGGGAGGAAGGGTCATACCGAAGTCTCACCCAGGTTTAGATCAGCGGTTCTCAACCTTCCTAATGTTGCGACCCTTTAATACAGTTGCTCATGTTGTGGTGACCCCCAATTTCATTGTTACAAATTGAACATAATTAAAGCATAGTGATTAATCACAAAAACAATATGTAATTATATATGTGTTTTCCAATGGCCTTAGGTGATCCCTGTGAAAGGGTCATTCGACCCCTAAAGGGGTCGCGACCCACAGGTTGAGAACCCCTGGTCTAGATGATTTAGATGATGAGATTTGAGATGTGTGAGCTGATGATATTTTCAATGAACATTAGGACATTAATTGATGCTGTAATGGGTTGACACTTTTGGATGCGGGGATGGGGTAAATGTAATTTAATTTGCATGTGGGATAGCTGTGACTTTTGGAAGGCCAGAGGGCCCCAAATGCTGTGCTGGTTGAGTTGTTATCTTTCTTGAAATTCAATAAAAACAAACAAACAAAAATCTCCTCCACACAGTCCCTTTCAAGCTCTGGGTATGTAACAGTCCATTACAAACAGTTGAGCACATTTTTTGGTCTTTGTCTTATTTGTGTACATCTTTCTGCCTATTCTTTCAGCTGCAAGGCTGGCTCTGAAAAGATATATCGCAAAGGTCTCTGCCACTCTTACAGAATCAGAAAAGGGACCAGGGAGACTCTTCAAAGAAGACAAGGTACTACATTGTGATCATTGCTTGTTCTGAAGTCTGAGATTTTTGCCTTGTAGCTTTAATTTTGTGCTAAAGTTCCAAAGGTAGGTGGCGGTCCTTACTGCTCTCTTCTTCCATTTTCCTTCCCTCCTCCCCTTCTTTCCTTTCTTTCTTAATGACTGATAAGAGATGAACTAATACAAAGTAATGAAAGGCAGTGCCCTCGGCAGTCCCGGATCTGTCTCTTGCTTCAAAAGTGTTTGGACAGAACAGACCCAGGGACGCCCCTTCTCGCAGCCTCCGGCCACCCTCCTGCGTCTTATCCAGTCACCACCGTCAGCACCACCCCGGGGACCAGCCAACACACCGGCTTCTTTTCTACCTTAACCCCTTATCGCCGAACAACCATGAGCTCCCAGATCCGTCAGAATTATCCCACCGACGTGGAGGCTGAGGTCAACTGCCTGGTCCCCCTGCCTCTGCGGGCCGCCCCACACCCACCTCTCTCTGGGCGAGATGGCAGAGATGAAGCTCGAGGGCTCTGAGCGTCTCTTAAAGTTGCAAACCCAGCGTGGTGGCCGCACTCTCTCCCAGGACACGCTGAGGCCTCCCCAGATGAGTGGAGACCGCCCTGGCCTCGGGGAGGAACCTGACCAGGCCCCTGTGGACCTGCAGGCCCTGGTTCTGCCCCCCGCAGACGGTCAGCTCTGACTTCCTGCAGAGCCACTTCCGGGTGAGGAGGGGAAGCTCATCAAGAAGACGGGCCACACCTGGCTCCCTCCGCAGGCTGCGGCCCAGGCTGGGCGGGGAAGTGGCTCTAGGAAAGGCTCAGCCTCCATCACGACTAGGAGCCTATAGAGCCCGGAGGCCTGTGAGGGGCCCCTCTGCCTCCCCTGGGGTCTGGCTTTTACCTGAGCCTCTCCCCGAAACTACTGGCCATTCTTTTAACTACCCTGAAGCCCTCTCCCATGCATTGGACCAAACGAAATAATAAAGCTTTTGAGAAAAAAAAAAGTAATGAAATCATATTAAAGAGTGACATAGAGATGTACTAAATATCTCACCCAACAACATGAATGAATCTTAGAACTGAGTGAAAAAAAATGTACCAAAGACTACATAGATTCTTACAAAGCTCAAAAGCAAGCAATATCAAGCTATATTGTTAGGGATGCCAACATATGGGGTAAAACTATTTTAAAAGGAAAGTAAAGGTATAAGCCTCTTGGATGTGGATGGGGGGGGTGGGGGGGGGTGGGTCAGGAGGGGCACAGAAGCAGGGTTAATAGTCCTGGAGGTGTCTGTCTGCATCTTCTATTGTTTGGAGAGGTCCACCGATACTCATTACTTTGCTTCAAACCAGATCTGCATCATGTATTTTGGTGTATATGAACATATCCACTACATACGTTTATTAATGTGTCACAGTTTACATAATGGTATAAAAGATGCATAGCTATAAAGATAGCGTGCCATATTGGCTGCATACTGAGTGCTGCATGTGGACTAGTGTACTGCTTTGGGGACACACACACACACACACACACACGATATACTCAGGGTGTCAGGAATGTGTTTTGGTTTTGTTTCCTGCATTTCTCTGCAGGATGTTCTGAGAACTTTCTTGTGACTTTCTGATGAAAAGAGTGAGAGATTGCTAAAGCATAGAGGTCTCCAAGTCTGGGAACCTGATTAAGTTACACATTTCACTCGTGGTTTATAAAGCACTTTACAAGATCTCTTATGAAACCAACAAAGCAAAGGCAAGATTAAGCTCACAGGCTAGAGTCATGAAGTAGCCACCACTTTTTCAGTACTCAGTGGCCATGTATGTTACACATGTGGCTGTATTGGGCAATGCAGACACAGATGATCACAGAACGTTCTGGTAGGCAGTGCTGGTATAGAGAGATACAGAGTTTTATTTTTCAATAAATAAGTACATTTTCTGGGTCTGTCTCTAGAATAACATCCTCACTGCATGCCGTATAAGAAGTGAGTGGCTGGAAACCCAATTGGAAGCTTCGATCAATGAGATTTTTGAGCAGAAACAACAATTGGAAGATATTGTGACTCCTATCTTCACAAAAATGGCCACACCACGTAAGGTTGGGATAAAAAGTGGTTTGAATGTCAGAAATATGGTGACAGGAGACTTGACTGTGGGTCAACAAATACAACGTACAGATGATGTATTACAGCATTGTACACTCAAAACCTATACAGTTTCATTAACGAGTGTCACCCCAATAAATTTAATAGAAATTTTAAAAACTGTCTTCTTTTGTGTTTTATATTGCAAACTGATTAAACGGACCTTTAAAAATCTGCTTCCTTTCAGGTCAAGTGAGAAGTCCCAAATCTGTAGCCTAAGCCTTGCTCAGCAAAGAAGCCAAAACCATGCCTTCTACTGAACAGACACGTTATAAAAAGCCACATTTTCTTCTAGCATTTGTAAAGTCACACCTATTCATGACAACTGAGGTTGAGAACATAGATGTGGGGTTTTATAAAAATGTTTAAGTGTGAAATGGGACCACCCCTGTTCTGTTTTACCCTCGTCAGCGTGCTCACGTCCGGACTCTGACCTTGACTGCTCCCCTGGGTGCAAGCCCCTGTGAGCTCCACCTGCTCCTTCCGGAGAGCTCTTGGGTGTGAGTCACTCACACAAACCATAGGGAAGCTTTAAAAGCTGGTTAGAGAATCTGATAACCTTCTGTGTAATGAGGCAGGAAGTTTCCGTTCAGTTAAAGAATTCTTTTAAGAGAAGACCTAGTGGCTATTTCCAGAGGCAATTTTTTTCTCCCTCTCTCAAAAGGAAGTTATGGGATGTCTCCCTCTCTCAAAAGGAAGTTATGGGATGTCATTCTGGAGCAAGGAACTATTAAAAGGAGTTTGGATCAGGATCCTCAGCTCATACAACTATTACTTTTTATGTTCAAATTAAGATTTACCTGTAAGGTGGGATATAGTCTCTTAATACACCTTCTTATTTGTCTTTAGCCCCATTCTGTCTTTGAATTAATAAGCACAAATCTGTTTAGTTTTATATTTAGATGTCTTCTATTCTGTAGGATTGGCAATGCAGCTATTATACCTGGACTCCACGTCAATTTACCTTCTGTTTTGTTTTACATTTTCTAGATTTTAAATATCATAGTTGGTTTCATATTAGTGATTTAGAATATTTGGAATTTTTTTTTCCTAGTTTATCCGAAAGCCCCTGATCTACTACTCCATGACTTTCTGGAAAACTTTTACGAAAGAAAATATTTTTTAAATATATTTTATTGATTTTTTACAGAGAGGAAGGGAGAGAGATAAAGAGTTAGAAACACCGATGAGAGAGAAACATCGATCAGCTGCCTCCTGTACACCCCCCACTGGGGATGTGCCCACAATCAAGGTACATGCCCTTGACCGGAATTGAACCCGGGACCCCTAAGTCCGCAGGCCGACGCTCTATCCACAAAGCCAAACCGGTTAGGGTGAAAGAAAATATTTTTTAAAAACCACATTTATTTGTTTTTTTTGTTTTTTATGAGTTTCTCTCTGTCTCACCCTGAAAGCTAGTTTTTATTATAGAGGCGAAGGAAAAGAAATAAGCAATTCAGCAATTCCATCACAGCTGTGGTTTTGAGGTAACACTATTTTAAACTTGTCTCTCAAATGTTAAAATTTTGAGATCTTTTTTATGTCTGAGCGATTCAGTTGCCTTAAGCAAAAGGACAGGCAGTACCCCTCACTCCCGTTTTCAGTAGATGCCATGGGCATTTGGGGAGGAATAGAGAGAAGGAGCTCTGTGTTTGCTCTGTTCTCTCCCGTCTGTGTGTTGTGAGAAGTCCATTACCTTTAAGCACTGCAGTAATTTGGGACAAGGCCTGGTGCCATGTTTGCTCTCTCTAATTCTATGTTTTCTGAGCCTTGCTCTTGAATATGACATTGCTCTCCAGGCATGTGGTCTCCGTGACGAGGAAGGACTCCCGAGCCTCACTGCAGAGAATCTAGGTGAGGCTGAGGCACTTCTGGAGACTCCACGATAAAATTAGCCTCTCTCTTTTATTCACCTTTTAGTCATTACCCTCAGATATGTGTAGCTTTCGATCCATTTGCTATGCTGACTTCCTGAAACTCTCTGTATTGGCACTTTATGCCCTTAATGGTTTCTTTACATCAAGCATGTCAAACTCAAAGGCTAACACGGGCCAAATAAACGAGGTTTACGTTTATGTGGGTTGGGGAAAAAAAAAAAGCTTCAATTTTCATAGAAACATAGGGTTGCCCTAGCCAGCTTGGCTCAGTGGATAGAGCGTCTATCTGCGGACTGAAGGGTCCCAGGTTTGATTCCGGCCAAGAGCACATGCCTGGGTTGTGGGCTTGATCCCCAGTAGGGGGCGTGCAGGAGGCAATCGATCAATGATTCTCTCTCATCATTGATGTTTCTATCTCTCCTCCCTTCCTCTCTGAAATCAATAAACAAATACATTTTTTAAAGAAGAAAAAGCTTAAAAAAAAAGAAACGTAGGTTTATTTTGATAGACATGCTGAATACAAAGGGCTGAAATAAAAGAGTAATTGTTAACATAAAATAATAGAACATTTTAATAAAAATTAATCTTTTTTCTTGAACATTAACTTACCAGACACTAAATAACTGCACAAAAAGCGTAACACAAATAAACCTATTTTTCTTGTTCTCCAAAAACGAAATATTTCCTGTTTCGCACATCAATCAAGCCAGTACAAGACTAATGACGTGCCAATCAGCTGCTAAAATATTCACTGCTGCCCTGACCGGTTTGGCTCAGTGGATGGAGCGTTGGGTTGCAGACTGAAGGGTCCCGGGTTCGATTCCGGTCGGGGGCATGTGCCTTAGTTTCGGGCACATCCCCGGTGGAGGTGTGTGGGAGGCGGCTGATTGATGTTTCTCTCCCATCGATGTTTCTGGCTCTCTGTCCCTCTCCCTTCCTCTCTGTGGAGAATTGGTGAAATATATTTTAAAATAAAATAAAATATTCACTGCTAGTATTAGTGGAGAGGCACATAAGGGAAATGAATGTAGCACAATTATAGTTATCAGTCATTAGTGAACATTGTAGTTTGTTATTAATCCTATATAATAAAAGGCTAATATGCAAATCAACCAAACAGGGGAACGACCGGTAGCTATGACGTGCACTAACCACCAGGGGGCAGACACTCAACGCAGGAGCTGCCCCCTGGTGGTCAGTGTGCTCCCACAAGGGAAGCACTGCTCAGCCAGAGGCCAGGCTCATGGCTGGTGAGTGCAGCGGTGGTGGCAGGAGCCTCTCCTGCCTCCGTGGCAGTGCTAAGGATGTCCAACTACCAGCTTAGGCTTGCAGAGAGCCAGCCTAAGCCCTCAGTTGGACATCCCCCAAGGGCTCCCAGACTGCAAGAGGGCGCAGGCTGGGCTTAGGGACCACCCCCCCCCCCCCATCCCATGCACAAATTTCATGCATCGAGTCTCTAGTCTATAATAATAAACGCATAATATGCTAATTAGACTGGATGTCTTTCCGGATGTCCTTCCGGATGACCTTCCAGATGAAGCTGGGACTGCGAGGGCAGCCTGGGTCCCAGGTGCCGGAGGGAAGCCACTGCCAGCAGCTGGGGGAAGGAAGGCCTACTCTTGCACGAATTTCGTGCATCGGACCTCTAGTTATGTATAACAGGATATTGAAAAAATTAAGTTACAAAATTTTTATTAAAACATTTCTTACATACCATTATATTGGCTGGGCTGCAAAAATATTCGCGGTGGGCTGCATGCGGCCTGCGAGCCACGAGTTTGACATGTTTGCTGTACAGTCTTACAAACTTTTCCCCTCTTTCACCAGCTGCTGTGTCTGTTTTCCCCAAATTCATATGTTGAAATATAATGCCCAATGCGATAGGTTAGGAGGTGGGGCCTTTGGGAGGTGGTTAGGACATGCGGGCAGAGCCCTCATGAATGGGATTAGGTTACCCCTGGCACGGGGGGGGGGGGGGGGGGGGGGGGGAGGGACGGGGGGGATTTTGGTCATCTGGGAAGCAGGCTCTCACCAGACACCGGATCTGCTGGCACCACGATCTTGAACTTCCAAGCCTCCAAACAGAAAAAAAGAAAATTTTTTTGCTTATAAGTTACCTGGTTTATAGTTTTTTTGTGATAGCAGCCCGAGCAGACTAAGACACCACCTCCTCTTTTCCATCTTGCCTCCAGCTTGACTTCTCCAAAGTCAATCCTGTCTTATAATTTTACATGTCAATTATACCCCCACACAGCTGGAAGCAAGAAAGGCAACCCTTATCCTTGGTGGAGCACTCTGTCACCCTCCACCATGAACTTCTGTATCCCTAACGTTAGGAAGAAGGAACCATGTGCTTTGGGGGCAACCATAGTGCTAACTCGTCCTGTGTTCCATGGAATCTTTCACACGTTTGCCTCTCCTTGTGAATTGTGCGCTTTCTGTGGGTAGGGGTTTTGTCTTGTTTCTCTGCAGACCTAAAGAGCCGATAAGATAGTGAGTAAGTAACAGTTGAATGAATTCTCGTTGGGTGCTAACTGATTGGTAGAACTCACTGGTCTTCATTCATCAATAGAGCTTGGTCACCTTTATAAAAATGAGCCCCGAATCCCACTCTCCATACTGTGCTGTGCCAGTGCCCCGCTCCTCTCCCATTCCTCCAGCAGACAAGCTGCACACACCCAGCCTCAGGACAGTATACTAGTTTCTTCTGGGACATTCACCTTGGGTGCCACGTTACTGTTTAAGCATGTGAACGTGGGAGGGTTTGATTAGGTGTGACATAGGAATGAGAGAGCAGAATTTCATTGTGACAAAGTAACTTCCTTGAAAGTAAACTACAAATTAATGTTCATTGGGTTAAATTTATACTGAATTTGTTTTCAGTGATTAGGGTTGAGGCAAAAAGGTATAGGTTAGGCATCACAGAGCTTGGGGTATATTTTTTTCCCCAATGAAAGCAGGTGAGATTGTTTCTTCAAATTAAGGACCAAAAGCCAATGAAAAATAGGAGTCAAGGAGGAAAATGGGAGAGAGACACTCCCATTGAAAAGGAAGGAGTGATAGAAAAAGAAAATGTAAAAGGATGAATGAAAAAGTCAGAGGGGAGACAAGGCAGTGCTGAAAAGGGTTAGGGTTGAAGAAAGAAAAACAGAGTATATCCATATATTTTTTATTTTTTATTATTATTTTTTAATTTCTTTATTGGTTAAGGTATTATGACACATTTGTAATATCTTAACCAACAGAGTATGTATTTTTAAAAATTTAGGAGGAGGTTCTGTCTACATGGTCAATGACCATTTCAGCTATTATGTCAGGTAAGGAAAATCAGTTAAGACAGTTGTTGGGACAGACACAGCTTGAGCAAGCTTCCGTGGAATTGGATCACTTAGCTGCTTCTGGATTGGGGGTGGGGATGGTGTAGGTAGCCAATCAGAATGAAAGTGAGTTGGCAAGAAACCAATAGGAATTGGGCATGGAAATGGCTTTCAGGGTGATATCAGTTGGCAGTACTGACCCTGGCAAACAGACGCAGAGCTGAGTAAGCCTTGCTCTTTGTGGTTTTTGACAGCCTCCCTCTGGTTTCAGTTCAGAACCGCTGAGCCTTGGCAGAAGATACCACTGGTCTTGGTGGTTTTGGAGAACTTGATTTGAGAGTGATGCTGGAGTGACAAGTGGAGATAGCAGGATGTGAAGATAACAAGGACCTGAAGACAGGTGAAGTGATTTGAAGATGTAGCATTTTGATTCTCATTTCTGGCCCACCCTCTGCTTCCAACGGGAATCATTGTGGTTTGTAGACCAGCTCTAGATATTATTGGGGATACTTCAGGAACCTCCAGGAATTTTCAGGTTAGGACTAGCCACAAGGAAAAATAAAACAGAATGAGTCCTTCTCAGGACCGCCATGCAGGCTCTGTGCCACAGAAGGGAACCAGCACACGGGGGTGGAGGCTGAAACTCAGGCTGTTGTTCAGATGCCAAGCCATGTGCCCTGGGGTCAGGAGAGGGGACTTCTTCTAATTCGCTCGAAGACACCACATACTTTAGTTTTTCCCTTTGTTTTCAGGCTATGCATAGACCTCACCACCCCCACCTAACTGGTATGACTCAACTTTGACCTTGCTTCCCATTTGCCATTTTGGTTTTGGAGGGTCCTAGGGAGGAAAAGGGGCCATGGGATTGCAGTAGGAGAAGGGAATTCCAGAATGATTGGTACCCATGGAGGAAGTGCCCTTCAGTTCATCACATATTCAGGGAGAGCCTATTGTGTGCCATGAGCTGTGTCTACAGCCTTAAGAAAAATTAATATTCAGCCCTAGCCCTTGCGTGTCCAGAGGGGAAGGCAAACACATTACCATATCAAACAGCGGGCAGTGCGGAAATCCACACAAGCCCTCCCCTAGGGACACACAGCGTCTGGGAAGCTAACACTGCTGTCTGTTTCCTGCACAATGTTCCGGGGCACAAGCTGAGTGAGGGCCAATCTCTGGTGGAAAGAATGTGTGTGCGTGGGCTCCTGGCAAGTCTCACTTTCTCCTTTTTGCATGTTACCACAGGTTGGTCTGTAGTCGCGCAAGTATCAGTAATAACTCACCTATGAATTCCTCAAGGAAGAACTGAAAAAGTGGTGGCAAAAATGAATTCTACCTTCTGGTGGGCAGGAAGTGGTCACACAGCAGATTTACTCTGTGGAAGGGCGGCTGACTACACTTTTGTGCATGGGTATTTTCCAATGCTTGTGTGTTTCATTACTGTTTTGGGAGGTAGGTAGTGGCTTTTATTTATTATTATTTTTTAAAACATTTTTATTGATTTCAGAGAGGAAGGGAGAAGGAGAGGGAGAAACATCAGTGATGAGAGAAAATCATTGATCTGCTGCTTCCTGGAGGCCCCCTACTGGGGATCGAGTCTGCAACCCTGGCCTGTGCCCTTGACTGGAATCAAACCTGGGACCTTTCAGTCCACAGGCTGATGCTCTATCTACCGAGCCAAGCCAGCTAGGGCTAGGTAGCAGCTTTTAAATCTCATCTTTCCTCTGCCCTTTCAGCCTTTGTCAGTGCAGAAAGTATGCACAACTACATCAAAAGAAGGGTCCCATGCAATCATAAGATGTGAGTGAATGCTGTCAGTCTAGCTCCCTGTAACTACAGTAGCATCTACACTGTGTTCCTTTACTTGGTGACATTGGCTGAACACAGTAGTGTGGTAGGCATAGGAGAAGAAGACAGCCCTTAACCTTAGGGAGCTCTCTCCTGGGGCAGTGGGCAAGCAGATCATCACAATGCAATGTGCTCAGTGTAATAAAAGGCATGGTGGACCAACTCTATGCAGGAGGCCTTACACTGCCTGCCTACACCTGACCAAAATAGGTGGGATGAGGGGAGGGCAATTGGGGCAAATAGAACCTAGACATACAGTTCACAATTTGCATAGATGGAGTGGGAAGTTGAATACCCATCCCAACCCCTGCTGAGGAATTAGGAAAGGCTTCCCGGGGAAGGGCCTCTTAAACAGTGATTAAGAGTTCAGCAGGTATGGTGAGCGATATTCATGCACATAAAACAGCATTCAAAAACGCAGGTGCTTGGTTCTGCCATTCAATGCTAGTGATTAGAGAAGTTTCTAGTTCCCTTTAAAAATGTTTATTTGGGGAAAATGTCAGCCACTTTAAAATCCTTTTTGTATGGATGGAACTAAAGAGCATTATGCTAAGCAAAATAAGCCAGTCAGAGAAAGATAAATGTCACATGATCTCACTCATTTGTGGAATATAATAAACAACATAAACTGATGAATAAAAATAAAACCAGAGACATAGAAGCATCGAACAGACTGTACAACCCATGAGAGAAGGCAGGGGGTGGGGGTGAGGGGGTAAGAGATCAACCAAAGGACTTGTATGCATGCATATGAGCAAAACCAATGGACACAGACAGTAGGGGGGATGAGGGCTTGTGCTTGGGGGAGGAGGTGGCAGGGGAGAGGTCAATGGGGGGAAAAAGGAGATTCATGTAATACTTTATACAATAAAAATTTTTTTAAAAAATCCTTTCTGGAACTAGGAAGACTATAAAGAAGCAAACAATGAATCAAACACACCTAAAAAACCTTCCATTTTACTCATTTTATTAGGTCTTTAAGATATTCACTAATGACCTGGTTGCCTGTTGCTACCAGGAGGTCAGGTGACCATGAATTTCATTAGTTCTAGATTTTCGATAAATCCAAAGAGATAAGTGCTCCACCAGTAAAGGGCATTGCAGAAATAGTTCGAGGAACATATCTTTGTCTGGCTTTACAAGTAAGAAGCATCCAATAATATTTACTGATTTGGCTTGACCTGCAGTTCCCACTGTCAATAAATGCAGGAGCTGGGATGCCAGTGAATGTCGCCTGAGGCACACATTAATTGGATTATAGTCTATAAATTACGTCTGGAGGCAGTAAATCTTAGAGCGGAGTTTCAAGGCACGAAAATGCACACAGACAGAGTTAACAAGTATCTTTTGTTACTTACCCAGTGAAGGCAGTTTTCACTGTGGTTAGAACTCAGTTTAATAGTACTTCTGGCTTTTAGGAAAATTATAGAATCTATGTGGCTATAGCTCAGGATGAGTACTTATTAATATATAGCGTACTCTGTAGATATGGAGTTTGACTTTTCATAATTTCTCATCAGTAGATCCATAGGTAAGTGACACTGGGTGGGCAAATGGGAGGTTTTCGGCACTTTAGTATTTTCCAAATTCACCTGTAAGAGATACCTCATTGTGTATATCTTATATTTAAGAGGCAGCATTTGTAATGAAATGACTTTCAGAGGAAGTTTTTTCCCCCCTGTTAATTATTTATTCATAATTATATGACACTCAGAATAACTTTAAAATTAAATAACTAGAGCGAGGGGATATGAAACCAGTTTGAAACTATATATGATGTCTAAATAACACATCCATTTATTTCTTTAGGATTCCTGAGGTCCTTTATAAAGAATTCTGAAGTCATTGTCTTAGCAGTTCTCTCTCTAACAGGATTTGTGATAGGACACCTGGCCTACAGTTTTATTCAGGTGATGTATGTACCAGAAGCTAGAGAGTAAATAAAAGAACAGAGACACAAAACAAGGTCCACTCCCACCCATCCTGAATGTATGGATTTTTTTTTATGTGAACAGCTACTGAAAAACAATCATCTGGTAGTAATGTCTTTAAAAATGAAATACTATTCAGTAAAGGAGACATACATTAGAGGTGCTTGAGAAAAAGCACCGATCTGTAAGTGTGGACAATGTGATTGCATTCTTGGGTTCATCATCTTCCTTTGGAGCCCTGCCCTGGCTCCTGCCCTGGACATAGACTGGCTTTTTCCGGGCTGTTGTCTTCAACACCTGTGGAGACTCTGGTTATAAAAAGCAGCAGCTATGACGAAGCATGGTTCCTCTTTTCTAACTGCCAGCTTCATGTGTAACATAGTATAATAGAATTACATATGACACACATCGTATACAATATAGATACACTGAAAGATTTTTAAATCCTGAGCAAATGTTTGTGCAAGGGTTTTTCCCCTGCTCTTAATGCAAATTAGAATATCTAATAAAAAATACTTATTTGTGAACCACCTAAAATCATCTCAGACATCACCAATGGTAGCGGTTTTGCTTTTGAAAACACTGATTACTTAAATAAGCAATATGCATGCAGCCCAAGCCCACACAATTCTCCGCTGAATAGGGTAACACATATAACAGATCAAGAAATCTCTCCCCTGGGCTTCCAGGACTGGCCTTGCAGATCATCCCTCATAAATTGCAAATTGGATTATCCTAAAATATGTTGATTGACATACCTTCAACCCAATTTCTAATACTTCAAAATGGCAGCAAACTAATTTGTTTGCTTTTGTTGATTTAGATGCACCAAGTTGTCTATACTCTTCTAAGAACTCCAAGTTTTTCACTTTATTGTTATGTTTCACCTTTAATTATATTTATGGCTGCCTTGGACGTGGACTTTTATATCCTCAAGAATGTGCTTTGGCAGGTAAGAACACATTTTTAAAAGAAATTATAGTCGCCCGGCCAGCATGGCTCAGTGGTTGAGCATTGACCTATGAACCAAGAGGTCACAGTTCGATTCCCAGTCAAGGGCACATGACTGGGTTGTGGGCTCCATCCCCAGTGTGGGGCGTGCAGAAGGCAGCCTATCAGTGATTCTCTCTCATCATTAATGTTTTTATCTCTCTCTCCCTCTCCCTTCCTCTCTGAAATCAATAAAAATACAAATAAAAGAAATTATGGTCAATTCTTATTCATGTTGACAGAGAATATGATTACCTGTAAAGAAAGGTACTAAGTCACAAATCCCACTTTTAGTTGTTGTGCCTTCCTCATTCTGCAGAACCAGTAATTGGAGAGAGTTGAGGGGAGGGAGAAGGGATGACTATTGGCTGAGTGACCACTGTGATTGAGTAAATATCATCTCTATTTGACGTATAAACAGACTGTGGTTCAGAGGTCACAAACCAGGCCGATAAATGGCAGAACCTGGATTCTAATTTCACAGCTGACTTAATCTCAACTGTATCTGTAGATACAGCTTTTGTTGCTAAGATTGTTCTTTTTGTGTGTGTGCCTTCTTTTTTTCTTAACCATACTTGCCAGACTAGTTTATTTTTCCTTTCAAATAACATTTTATTTTCTTTGGTTTGGCTTTGATCCCCTCCCCTAACATCTTGAGTTAGATAGTAGTTGTTTGATTTTTAGCTTACTTATTTTTTGTACTTTGTACATTTAAGGTTTTAAATTTTCCTATAACTACTCTTTTAGTGTAATCCCACATGATTTGATTATTGGTATTTTTATTGTCATACAAATCCTACCTAAGTTGTTTTATACTTTTTCCTTAACCGGTTAATCATTTTGAAATTATTTAAAAATTTCCAAATATGGCTTTTTATTATGATTTCTTTCCCCACAGTGCAGCCAGAGAATGTGCTTTGTATATCAACTCTTGTGATTTGTGAAGATTTGCTTTGCGGCCTAGTACCTGATCAGTTTTCCAAAATGCTCTGTTTGTTTTCCAAAAATGTATATTCTCTAATTGTTGAGTACAGGGTCTGAATTTATTCAGTAGATTGTTTTGTTACTTATGAAGTTTGGTATGGTAATCAAATATCACTCAGCAACAAAAAAATAACAACAATTGACAGGAACAACATAGAAGAATTTCAAATGCTAGAGAAAGAAACCCAGACTCAAAGGCCACATGCTGTACAATTCCATTCATACACCTTCCTTCTAGTAACGGCAACTCTATAGGTTTGGAGGACAGATCACTGGTTTCCAGGGACTGGGGATGAGGGAAGAAATTGACTACAAAGCAGTGTGGGATATTTTTGAGAGTGATGGATCTGGCTTATTTTTTAAAAGATTTTAAAAAATTGATTGTAGAGTGAGAAAGAGGGAGAGAGAGAGAAACATTAATCGGTTGCCTCTTGCACATGCTCGGACTGGGGACCAAACCTGCAACCTAGGTAGGTGCCTTGACCAGGAACTGAACCCGCCACCTTTTCCAGGTGCCCGGGATGATGCTCCAACCAATTTGCTACCCGGCCAGGGCTCTGCTCTGTTTCTAACTGTGGTCATGGCTAAGTGACTGCATGCGTGTCAAAACTCATGTTAACAGTACCCCCAAAAGAATGAATTTTACTGTTTTTGAATTAAAGATAAAATTTTAAAAATCAAAGGAAATAGATTTGGCTTTATTTCTCCCAGATAGTGTTTGTACTCTGCAGGGAGCACGCTTTCCCTTTGCTTTTTCTCACGCTCTCTTCTCTTCTCAATCAAGTTGATTCACTTTTCTTTATATATTTTTTGTCTCTTCTATTTCCATTCTATTTCTGTTTCTGAGGCAGCCACTGCCGATTGCCTATTTGATATGCATTATCCCTTTCCCCACACTAACAGGAACTTACTACTGTTTGTTTGGTATGGTAGCGGGCCCACTGTGAAATATCACATTATCTAGCATCTCTGACATATGTGGTAGCCTTAGAAGAGTTTGGCCATTGGAATGTACTATACAGGGGTTTGCTAAATAAGGTTTCTTCTAGAATGTCCTTAAGCAGGGGCCCCGGTCAGCTGGCATGTACTTTGGCCCTTTGCTGTTCTTCTCTTTCTACCTGGAGCCCAGCAGATGGTGATACCGAGGAAACCGGGAAATGTTTTACACAGCCCCAGGAGAAGTTTGCATTCCATTTTAAGATCATCATTTTGATGTTGAGAACTCTTGAGCTGGAAGAACAAGAAATATTGGGGAATTGATCTTTTCACAATAAGATAGACTCTCACTTATTTGGAAGGGATGGTTTCTTTGAGGCGGGTAAACTAGATTACCTTTTGAAGTGATCTTCCAGAGGAATTATATGAAATACTAGAGGCCCAGTGCACAAATTCATGGACAGGTGGGGTCCTTCGGCCTGGCTGGCAATCGGGGCCAATCGGGGCCGATGGAGGCTGGCCAGCTGGGGAGGGACCTCGGGAGGGCTCCAGGGTGTGTCCGGCCCTCTTGCCCAGTCCCAGTTGGCCAGACCCTAGCAGCAAACTAACCTACCGTTCAGAGCGTCTGCCCCCTGGTGGTCAGTGCGCATCATAGCAACTGGTTGGGTGGTCCAATGAACGGTCAACTGATCAGTTGGACACTTAGCATATTATGCTTTTATTATATAGGATGTAACCAGCCCTAGCTAGTTGCTCAATGGTTAGAGTGTTGGCCCGTGGACTGAGGGGCCAGGGGTTCAATTCCAGTCAAAGGCATGTGTCTTGGGCAGGTTTGATCCCTGGCCCCAGTCGGGGTGCGTGCAGGAGGCAGCCTGTAGATATGTCTCTCTCATGTCAATGTCTCTCTCTCTGTGTCTCTCCCCCTCCCTTCTACTCTCTCTAGAAATCAATGGAAAATATATCCTCTGGTGAGGATTAACAATAACAACAAAAAATATGTAACCAAGATCTGATTCTTACGTAAGTACATGAAGTCATGCCATTTTTAGATGTTGAAACTAATACTATGTAATGAATTTGGTTCCACAGGTCTTATTAACTGGATTTATTAGCTTCTCTATGGCATTCATCATAGTTGGATATGTGGTTATAAAATTCAATAAGGCTTCATGGGATCTGCAATGCTGCCTACTCTTCAGCATGACCCTTGGCATCATAGACCCTATTCACTCTGTGAATACACTAAAAACAATCGGTATGTAGGATGTACTGCTCTCTGATATCTTGAAGAAACGATGATAAATTATCTGCTTCTGATTATATTTTTCTTGCACAAATTGTGCATCCAGCAGAGTAGATGTTTATGCTGCTATTCTTGGGGCCTTGGTTGACTTGAAGGGCACAATGCAAATAAGGCCACTCAGGATCTGAGTTAAATAACACCAATTCTAATCTCAAAGGATTTTTTTTTCCCCCAAAAAGAAGGTGATAAAAATTAGCATTCTTCTACCGTTCTACTGAATTCTAAGCTATAGAGACTGTGCTTTATGCCACTGAAACGTTTTCAAGGCCTTGCTACCTCTTGTTGGAACTCCATTTTGGATGAGCTAGCCTTGGGCAGGTGGCTGTGGTTGATTTAAAGGAAACGGTGTAAGAATATAGTCTGGTAACTATGTTATTCAATACAAGCATCCCATCTTATCTTATTTGGTAAAAGATGATTTCACACTGAAATATCTCCCTTTTGTCACATTTTATTAACTCAGCAATACAAACATGAAATGGTTAGATGCTATGGTTTTGGTTTCGGACTCAGAAATACGTCCTTAACCAATTTTCAGGCAGTGGTTCTATTTTGTGGAAATATATTGCCTTATGATTGGAGTGGGAGGCCTTCAAGCTTTCTAGCAAGTGATATTCCCATTTTTACACCCATTTATCCCTACAGTTGGGAAAACATAGGAGGTTTTAAGACACTTGTGATGGTAATATTCTAAATTCTCAAAGAATCTGGTCCTGTCCTCTTTTCTTTCTCTTTATTTTCCAAGTACAATTTTTTCTATCTTTTCTTCATCTGTCCTTCTCTTTTAGTCATTGGCATTTCCCTCTTGTTTTACTCAACTCCTTCTCTTCCTGCTCCCTTTTTTGCAGTCTCTTGACTCTAAGTGGCTATAATAAACTATATACTATAATTACTTATTGCAGCTTCCACACTAAGAAATGTTTTCAGCAAAGGAGTAGAATAGAAAGCCTTCTATTTCTTGAAAGGAAAACTAGCAAAAGTATTTGGCTTTAGTTGGTATTTTCTTTGTGTCAAAAATGCTCAAGTGGTACATGGGTTCTGGATCCAATAACCTTTTTTCCTAGTAAGACAAATTTGCCTATTCTGGCCATTTCATATAAATCAAACCATTTCCTACAAATCAAACCAATGTGTGATTTTTGTGTCTGGCTTCTTTCACTTAGTGCAATGTTTATAAGGTTCATCCATAGCTGCAAACATGTATCAATCAGAACTTCATTGCTTTTGGTGGCTGAATGATATTCCACTGTAGGGAGAGACCGCAGATGTTTATCCATTCATCAGCTGATGGACTGTGGGTTGTTTCTACTTTTTTTTATTATTATGAGTAATGCTGCTGTGAACATTCATGTACAGATTTTTGTGTGGACACATGCTTTCAATTCTCTTCAATGCATGTATAAGAGTGGAATAGCTGGGTTGCATGTTGTACTTATTTCTAAGACGTGATTCTCTTGAGTCGAATTATTCATGTTTACTCAAGCCAAATGTAGTGTCCTGAGAAGTGTCTTGTCTCAGTCTGAAGCTCAAACCTGGCCTGAGTCCATGGACACTTCAAGGCGCACCATGGCTGTGTCCCTTTGCCATTAGAGATATAGAAGGCACAGTGGAGGAATTAAAAACTGGTGACTGCCCTAACCGGTTTGGCTCAGTGGATAGAGCGTCAGCCTGTGGACTGAAGGGTCCCAGGTTCGATTCTGGTCAAAGGGCATGTACCTTGGTTGCAGGCACATCCCCGGTGGGGGGCGTGCAGGAGGCGGCTGATTGATGTTTCTGGCTCTCTATCCCTCTCCCTTCTTCTCTGTAAAAAATCAATAAAATATATTTTAAAAAAACACAAAAAACTGGTGACTTGTGACTGTCTTACAGACCTATCCCAGGCATGGCTGCCTTCTTTTGTTTCTAGCATATTCTTTCTCTTCTGTCTTTGTGTTTCCTGTGCAAGAGCATCATTTTGATGGACCACATTTCCTTTTCCAGGCATTTCCAAAATGTATACTGATATCATCCGAGGAGAATCCATGATCATCTGTGGCGTCACAAGCATTTTTTTTGGAATTCTTCGGAACAACTTAGTTCACATGTTCGTGTTTAGGGGTAGGAACATTTTTTTTTTGGTCTGTATATTTTCTTAAAATTGTGCTTACCAGGTGCATTTCAGTTCATACTGAAATTAAAACACATTCGAGATGTCTTCACCTCTTTTCTATACTTACTCTTGGACCAATTAAAACAGTATATCAGGCAACAAGAAAATAACCACAGGCCATCTCGGTCTTTTCTTGGACACTAGCGGAGAAAGAATGTTAAATTTTTTCATCTCCCTCAATATGCATGTACACATGTACATGTGCGGGTGCATACCCACACACAAACACACACATTTCCCGCCTGGCTCAGATTTCCTTCTTTCCTGGATCAACCCAGATCTCAGAGGCTGGATGTGAAGATCTGGCGTGGCGCTGGTGAAAGCAGAATGGCTCAGGGCAGTACCGGAGTGTCAGGTCCTTGAAGTGCTAATAGTCAGATTCACGTGATTCCAGTTCACTGGGCTGATGAGCACATGGTCTCGCGAGGTTTCCAGATATGGTCATAGCAGAGTAGAAAGGGAAAACAATCACAGCATGAAGAAGCAAAAGGCATCCATCCTCCTGAAGTGTAGGAAGAGAGAGGGCTCGGAGGAGAAAGAAATGCTGGGGATACAGAGGCGTTGGTAGTGCTTCCTGACAGGCACTTAGGATGGGGCGATCTCTGTTGTTCAGAACTGCCCGTGGCATTGCCTGAAAGCTGCTGACCAACTGTCACTACTGTCCCCAGTTATTGTGACTTTAGGAAATTTCCCTCTCTCGTTCTCAGATGCCACCCGGGCTGGCGGCAGGGGCCACAAAGGGACTGCAGGTTGGTGGGGGTCCTGGACAAGGTTTGCTTGGCCCTGACATAGTTTGTAAAAACATTTGAATTTGGATGGACATTCAGGTATCTTTTGGAGGGACATTCACTTTCCAGCTTGTCATAGGCTTTTCACAGAATTCTCCCAGACTGGCTCCTGGGGGCTGTCCTTGGATGAACAAACCTCAGGCTGCAGAGGGCGAGGGAAGATCTCCAGAGAGTCTCTCTCGTCAGCCTTTCCTGGGAAACTCCCATCTGCTGAAGATCAAGGTCTCCACTCAAAAAATGAGCAAACCGAAGTGGGTAGACCCAAATGCCATCAACAAAAGAAACAAAAGTTAGAGTTCAACTTTGTTTCTTCTCATTTTCTTTTCTTTTTAGAGTTCCATGTACTCCTGGACTTTATCTTCCACATTTTCGGGAGCATACTAGTTGGTTATTGGAGTGCGAGAATCATTCAGTTCATTCTGACCGACCTATTTAGCAACACGCTGACTAGCATCATTCTTTGCGTTTCAATGGTGTACATGACTTTCTACATTGGTAAGGCAGAACCAAATACAAAAAGTGTTGTCCTCAGTGTGAACTTCACACACCTCTATTTTCCCTTGACCTTGAACCCAGTTGCCTTTTTTCAGCCGCTTCCCCCTAGCTGTGGCTCTTCTGTGCATCTTGTCATCTTATCTTCCTGCCACCTCCAGCTCTTCCCTGGTCTCTCTTCACATCCCCTTAATTTCAACTCCTCGTCCCTTTCCTCCACATTCTCTGTGTGGTGACTCTCTTATTCTTTCTGAGCCCCACTGTTGGACCTTACATTTAGTCATCGGCAGTCCCTGCAGAGGAATCAGCTCTGCGCGATTCCTGCTCTGACCCTCAGCAACCCACCTCTCAAAGGAGAACGTTGGGGGAGGTGCTCAAGTCTTTAATTCCACAAGCACCAGGCCCATGGGGACTGTCGAAGTGGTGCCCCTCACCTGAAGCGAGAGGTCAGGAAAGGAGAGGGAGGAATCAGGGACGTGTGTGTGTGTGTGTGTGTGTGTGTGTGTGTGTGTGTGTGTGTATGAGACAGGGAGTGGAGTAATCGCATCGGCACACCCCCCACCATCACCTGCCAGTCTAGTCCAGTGAGAATGGGAGAGTTTCCTAGTATACTGACCTCACCCAGGTCACCAGTCCCGGAGAGCCATAGCGACTCTGGTGACACAGGCAAATTCGGCTGCCCTCGCTCACTTCACACAGCGGGACAGACTCCATGCACAAACGGCCTCGGTATTAAGAGGATAATTAGTATCCTGTTACCTAAACACGACTTCCTCTACACAGAACAAGCGCCCCTGGGTGTGGCTCACTGTCCTGAATCAGTCAGTAAAACTTAGAGAACACATTCACTGAAGGGGCATTTCCTTCAACTTCCTTCATTTTTCCCCTCCCCTGTGAATCTCCCCCCCTCCCCCGCCCCCCCCGTGAATCTTTTATGGATGCCTTAAATGTCTGAAGAAAGTATTTTCAATTTAATGTATCCAGTGTTTCCCCTAGACCAGGAGTTCTTTGAGGCGGAGGCTGTCTCTCATTCCTCTTTATTCATTCTCTTTTCTATGTTCCCCAGCCACGCCCAGTGCTTGCCATATGTCCATTAGTAATTGAACGCATGCTGGTTGAATACACAAATGCTAGTCTGTGAAGAGCTTTGGAGTTAGGCAGATTGGAGTTCGAATCCCAGCTTCGCCATTTATTAGGTCGTGACTTTGGAATTTTTCTTAACCTCTCTAAACTTGAGTTAATTCCCTCATCTATAAAAGGGATACAGTAACACTGCCTTCATAGGAGGATGGCAGGCAGCAATGAGATCATGTGTGCCATGTGGCTCAATCATGCTGGAGGGTTGGAGGTAGCTCTGACCTGTTTGAGAGCTGAGTGCACGCAGCTCAGCCTTTAAAATACATTTCATAAATGTACATACTTGTATTAATGTAGGCATTCGTGCCATATATTCCTATAGCAATGGGATTACACTAAATAAGATGACATCAGTTTTAAGATAAAGTTGTTCAGTGGTTCCCTCCTTGCAGATGCTGTCTCTAAGCAGTGAGTGTTACTGAAAAAGACTATGATGAGCTTTAAAATCTAGTAATACTAATTATAGGAAATTGGAAATAAGAATTTGAGAGACATTTTCCCTATCATCACAGTTCCCAGCACAACTGGTTTTGCTGCCTTTGTTACTTATATTAAATTCCGTTTAAAAGTATGTAAAAAGAAGTCCAAAGCGGATTTAAGGGATGAGATAAAACAAAGGAAAAATAAAATCCTGTGCAAATCAGTGAACGGTGTTGATTTACTCAGCAGTAAAGCCAGGCTGTAAAAACAGATAGCATCATAAGAATGATGATGATCATTTATTCATTCTCTTAAAAGTGCGCCGAGCACTTTTCACATTAGCGAATTTAATGCTCACGGCAGGTCTATGAGGCATTGTTCTCTTACAGATGCAGGATGGAGAAAGTGGGGCGGTCACCTTCCCAGAGCAACCAGCTCTGCCCTGCTCCAAAGCACTTCCTTTTCTTTCTTTCTGCCTGATGTCTATAAGGTTCCAGCTGAAGGCTCTACAGCAGTGATGGCGAACCTCTGACACGCGTGTCAGAGGTGACATGCGAACTCATTTTTTTGGTTGATTTTTCTTTGTTAAATGGCATTTAAATATATAAAATAAATATCAAAAATATAAGTCTTTGTTTTACTATGGTTGCAAATATCAAAAAATGTCTATATGTGACACCGCACCAGAGTTAAGTTAGGGTTTTTCAAAATGCTGACACGCCGAGCTCAAAAGGTTCGCCATCACTGCTCTACAGCCTAGAACTGTTGTCATTTATGGTATTCAAATGTCCTTTGTAGTTGCTTTTCCTGCCCTAGACTATACTTACACAACTGTTTAGAGCCCAAGGAATGACAGGTACAGGGGAGTCTGTATCATGCAAAAGAATTGCAGGCTTCAGGACCTGCAGCCACTTGGACCACAACCCCTAGGACACCCCTGAGGTGCTGGGCAGAGGCTGTTACACTATTTTTCTATTAGCCCTATCCTCAATGACCATCTACAGCAGGGCTTGGCACTGCAGCTCGTGGACCAAATATTCCTATTTTTGCACAGCCCATGGGCCAAGAATAGTTTTTACATTTTACTCTTGGACCAATCAAAACAGTATATGATTAAAAATGGTTTAAAAAAAACGCAAAAGAAAAATATATTGTGGCATGGGAAAATTATTTCAAATTCAAGTTCTTGTGTCATGATTTATTGGACATTCACTCATTTACATGTTCCCTGTGGCAGTTTATGTACTACAACAGCTGAGTTGAGTAGTTTCAACAGGGACCACTTGACCCACCAAGACTACTTATCATCTGGTCATTTACAGAAGGGATACCCTTGAGCTACAGGATTAGGCCAATCCCTTGAAGCAACTTTCCAAGAAATATTACTCTTATGTTCCGCACCAGTCCTTTACTCAAGATAAAGTACCTCAATGTGCAGATTTGAATGCAACTAATTTTATTCATCTTTTTCTCCTAGTGGAATTTTTAAAATTGTCAGGGATGGTCGCTTTAATCACTGTAGGACTGAATTTAGATTCCTTAAGCTTTAAACCGAGGATGGAGATAATAATAACTAAGTAAGTCTCCTATTGTGTGCTTGGTATAGATCTCATAGAAATTTAGTGCTTAAGTGGCCCTGCACTTCCTGGATACTAATAAAACTCCCTTTTTATAACTTTTTTTCTACCTTTTCATTAAAAAAAAAAATCCTCACCAGAGGATATGTTTGCATGATTTTTAGAGAGAGAGAGGAAGAGAAAGAGAGAGGGGGAGAGAGAGAAACATCGATGTGAGAAACATCTATCAGTTGTCTCTCCTATGCGCCCCAAATGGTGATTGAACCCACAACTTGGGCATATGCCCTGATTGGGAATCAAACTGTGACCTCCTGATTCATAGGTTGATGCTCAACCACTAAGCCATGCCAGCTGGGCAAGATTTATTTTTTTAATGTAAAGACTATGCATTGTTCTGAAATTATAGCCTTCCTACCTTTTTGGTATTTAAAATGTTCTTTCTTTTATGAAAGTTCTGCGATAAAAGATTGTACTTTATTAACAGCTCTAGTTGGCAAATTTTTTAAATTGGTTTTTAAAGTCCAGAAGCTTGGGAATAACTAATTCATAAAACATATACTTTTTGTCTGAATTTGGACAGTTTCTGAGCTCAGTTGTGCTGTCTGTCAGCATCATCATAAATTATCCTCTTGATTTAATTGTTTAGTCTTTCACCTATTCAACCAATCATTGTTTAATGCAGTGGTTCTCAACCTTCTGGCCCTGAAGGGGAAAGTCCCATTGGAGAGCCCAAGAGGAGGTGAGATTTGAGATCGGCCTGTAGAGGTCCGACCTGGCCCTGACCCCAGGCGTGTCACCACATGGACACAGCCCGGCCCCAGGCCCTAACCTCCGTGCTCTGGTCTACTCAGTAAGAGTCCTTGAAGGTGGGAGGGGCCTCACGTCGGTTTTTGGAAAGCAACCTGGGTGATCCTTACTGCTCTTCTCTGCTTACAAATGGTGTAGGTCATGGGCACTGGAGGGATTCAGAGGAGAATCACCTCCAGAGACAGTGCTTAGCATGGTTTTGTGAAGAACACAGAAGTAGAGTTAGCGGTGCAGGAAGTTAGGAATTCAGTAGAAGCGGACAGGAGACCCTCAAGGTAAGGCTCTTCCATGCGGATCGCAAAGGAAGAAGTTATGCAGTGGGCATGGAGGTGGGTCCAGTCAGCTCTCACAAAGTCAAGGTGACCCAGGTGTGGCTGTGGCAGGCCCCCAGTTGATATGCTGCCAGCTGATCTCAGCAAAACTGCCACAGCACTGACCTGAGGGTGGGGCAGGGGGTCGATATCCTTATCTTTCTGCCTTGCTTTTATTACGTTGCCGAGAGAGGTGGCCCATGGGTGTTGGTGTGATGAGGGCCACGGGGAACATGAAACTGGGCGGTTCCAGTTCCCACAGATACCTTTGATGCTGCTTGTGACAGTGACAGAGGCAAGGAGCTCTTCCAAGACAAGCGTGGCAGATACATGACACCTGCTGCTTTGTGAGAAGGAAGCTATTTAAAAAACACGTTGCTTAAACATGATTTCCTTTCCATTCACCCTAGGTTCTTAATAATGTTTACATCTGTGTTCCAACAATTAATATACACTTTCTTTGGCATTGTAATTGGATGTGGAGAAAACAACTATTTTAAGTTTAACACACTAAATTTCACGTTGGTCTTATTTATCACAATGAACTTTGTAAGGTAAGAATTATGTTTTAAAGTTCGCTTTCTGGTCTTCCAAGCTCATAATTACAATTTGGAAGCAGTGGGTTCCAGCACAAAGAAAAGCTCTGGATGTGCAGCCGGGAAGCCTGTATCGTGGTCAAGGTCCTGGCGATAGCTTGCTGAGCCACGAAGGGTGTGGGTGTCTATTCACTGGTCAAGATTCCACCTGTAACAGGAGAAGGGGCAAGGCAGAACAGCAGCATCCGCATAACCCATGAGCTTGGTAGGAATGCAAATTGATGGGCCCATCCCAATTTATGGAGTTGAATCTCTGGAAATGAGATTCAGGAAGCTGTTTCAACATGCTTGTTAAAAGTTTGAGCATCACTGGACCAGATTAATGGCTCCTAACGTTTTCGTTGACTTTCACCATCACTTATTATCACCATAGCTGGGATAAAGCCATTTATTAAGCAGTTACCATGTACATTAGGCCACTAATTTGAATACAATCCAATGAGGTAGGTGTTACTTCATCATTTCACAGATGACACAGAGAGGTTAAAAACTTGCTCAGAGTCATCCAACTGCTAAAGGCAGAGTTGGGATTTAAACTTGACCCCCACAAGCATGCTTTTTCTAGACTGCCATGGCCCACTCGTGGTCGTCCACTCCTGGTAGTCGTGTCTACCATAACAATGTATGACAGTGTCTTTGAAGCACTGTTATTTCCATTCAGGATAGGCCTGGCCAAGGGTACTCACTTTACAGGATGTTCTCTTGGAATGTGGCTTCTTCATGCCACTCAGATAGTCACTGTCACTCAGAAGGTAGTGGATACAGCTCACCTTTCTCTCCACCTTTCTCTCATGTACAAGTGGAGAGTGGTCAGAGAGTTGAGGAAAGACACATGGCTTTTTGCACATTGTTTGTCTCAGCTACATATCCATGATCTCATTTCGTCTTCCTTACAGCACTCGGAGATATGAACTATTATCTCTGTATTTTTAGATGAAGGCACTGGCTAAAGAAAGGCAAAGTATCTTGTCCAAGGTCGAATGGTTAGTGAGTTTCAGAGATACTATGGGAACTTACGGTTCCACCTTAGAAGAAAGGCTTCAATGGAGAGAGTCATCCGAAGAGGGCCTCAGTAAATGGGTGGGCTTTCCATAAGAGACTTGTTGAGAGGAACATTTCAGAGAGAATGAGTCAAACTAAGGCCAGGACATAATAATCATTGCTAACGTAATGAGCACTGGCCACATTCAAGATGTCATTCTAGCACTATGAATGCTGTCCCATGTAATTGAACCTTCATAATAATCCTTTGAGGCAAGTATAATTATCATCCCCATCATCTCCTTTTTATAAGGGTGTCCCAAAATTCACGCAAGAAGTAATTTTGATAGAAAACACAGGTTTATCATTAAAATTTATAAATTTTTTATTGATTCACAAAGTATATAGTATAGGGTTATATATGGAATAGGAAACTGGATTATCATGTCTCGATAGTGAGCACCATTAACTCTTATTGCCTGAGCAGCCGCATTTTCGAAGAATGGTCCGATGGTGCCTCCAGCCCAAAATCCGCACCAAACAGTGACACATTGTGGATGCATTTGTTTCTCAACAATCACTCGTGGATTTCCTGAATCCCAAATGCGACAATTTCGTCAATTAACCAAGCCATCAAGATGAAAATGAGCCTCATCACTGAAGATGATTTTGTTCAAAAAATCAGCATCCACTTGTTGTCCCATAATCCAGTCAACGAACTCTATTCGCTGTGCATGGTCAGTAGGCTTCAGTTCTTGAGTCAATTGAACTTTGTAAGCATGAAGATGCAAATATTTCGTGAGAATACGCTGTAGAGAGCTTCTCGAAATGTCCAATTCTTGACCACGGTGCCGAATTGATGTCCCTGGACTCTCAGCAACACTCTCACGAACTGCTTCGATGTTTTGTGTTGAACGACTTGTTGAAGGATGACCAGAGTGTTTAAGATCACTAATTGATCCAGTCTCCCTAAATTTTTTAATTAATCTCTTCACAGTTGATGAAGTTAAATCACTATTCCGACCATATTTTGCACGAAAATTGTGAACTGTAGCTGCCAAACCTTCATTATTTTTAAAATATTGCTCAACAATGAAAATGCATTGTTCTTTCATGTAGCGCTCCATTTTTAATAACCCTGAACTGTCAACTGTCACGCTATCCTTTTTTTTCTTTGGCAACACTTTACAGCATAAATGGCCTAAAATTCAAATCTTGCGTGAATTTTGGGACACGCTTGGAAGGAGAAACTGAGGCTCAGAGAGGTTAAGTAACATGCTGAACTTTATAGAGTTAGTGAAAGAAGCCTAAATGTGAGCCCTGGTAGACCTACTCCAGAGCTTTGCTATGCTGCCTCCCAGGACACAGCACACATTGTTCTATCTTGGCTGGACTGACTGGTATTTTAGAGAAAGATTGTTTAGTAAGACTGGTAAGAATTACTTTGCAAACGGCTTAAATGCAAGGCCAAGGAGTTTGCCCAAATTAATTACAGACATTATAAATGGTAATTGTAGATTTTTCTGTTTCTCAGTGACAGGAACTGTCTGAATTGTGTTGTGAAATTCCCAGCTTAGCAAGTGAGACACAGTGTATTTTTTTGAGGCTGAGAACATACCAATTTTGTTTCTACTGAAACCTTATTTGAAAGACAATACTGATATCCTTTTGGTGCAGATTCCCTGAAGATGGATTCTAAATTTTGGCACAGGGTCCTATAGAAAAATTATCCATAGAGAAATAAGGCGCAAATTGAAATGATATATGTGGCATTTAGTGTATGATTCTTGTGAGAACACAAGAAAAATGTGGTTGAGCCAAGTTTATTAATGTGTCTACAATAATGTTACTTTTTGGCCATGATTGTATGTTCTCCAGGCTAATTTCTGAATCTAGACATGGCCTTTCAGGGAATATATGAACTCATTGATGTTATTGGAAGAAGTTTCACTATAGGAATTTACTACCAAAATCGAAACAGTACACACTAGTGTAAATGATAATTCCTTACATTGTATAGAACTTCTAGTATTACTTTTCAAGATTGAGTATTATGTGCAAGATAGTAGATTTGGTTAGCTCCAGAAAGTTTTGAACAATTTATTAATAAAATGGATTGTCTTCTCTTTCCTGAAAATTTTTATATGAAATTTAGTACTTAGTACATAGTGTCAACCATGAATAACAATACATAAGGTGTGACTTAAAAATGTTTTCTTTCCCCAGATTGCTTACTATTGTGTTGGTGAGCCCTATTCTGATGCGTTCGAGTTATGAATATAATTGGAGATGGGGAGTTGTGATAGCATGGTCTGGTATCAAAGGTGTTTTTAACTTGCTCTTGGCTCCTGATATTTATAATCTGTCTGATAGAAAAGTGGAGTCGCCAGAAATGGTAGGAAAATCATGTCTCCTGATTATTCATATTTATTAATTTTGTAGCACTTGTCATTGTACCCAATAATAAAGTTAACCCTTTTAAAAATTAGATTTGAAAAATACATTCTTTCAAGTAGAAAGAAACCTGCAGAGGAAACTGGACTGATGTTGGCAATGTGAAAGGGACCAACAGTCAAATACAGATTATGGGCATGGGAGACAGATGGACTTTGGATCGAATCCTGGCCCGCCATTCACAGACTGAGTGACCTGCGGCAAGTTCCCTAAACTGGTGGAGCCTCCATTTCCAGTTGAGGATGTTTAGTAAATGCTCAATAAATGTTATTGAGCATATAAATGCTATTGTTTAATAGATGTCAGAAAGCATAAAAAAATACCCTGTCTAGAGCAGTCCAATCCCTATAGCCATTAGAGTAAAACCTGAAATGTTACTTGAATATGTACTAGCAGTGGTCGGCAAACTCATTAGTCAACAGAGCCAAATATCAACAGTACAACGATTGAAATTGCTTTTGAGAGCCAAATTTTTTAAACTTAAACTATATAGGTAGGTACATTGTTATTAACTTAATTAGGGTACTCCTAAGGCTTAGGAAGAGCCACACTCAAGGGGCCAAAGAGCCGCATGTGGCTCGCGAGCCACAGTTTGCCGACCACGGGCCTAGCCAATGGGCAACCTGGTGGTGGCAGCATCTATGCGAAGATCAAAAGATCTTAGTGCATCTGCTGACCACGTTAAGGCACCTCGTCATTTGTGACAGTACTGTGTGAGCTAGCTGGAAAAGTTGCTAGAAGATTCTAGAAATCTCCAGGACACCCTTGGCACCTCCCAGTCAGATAAATTTCAAACCTGCCCCTAGGAAGGAGAAAAGCACTTGAATAATATGAATTGCCAAAACCGGTTTGGCTCAGTGGATAGAGCATTGGCCTGCGGACTGAAAGGTCCTGGGTTCGATTCCGGTCAGGGGCATGTACGTTGGTTGCGGGCACACCCCCAGTAGGAAATGTGCAGGAGGCAGCTGGTCGATGTTTCTCTCTCATCGATGTTTCTAACTCTCTATCCCTCTCTCTTCCTCTCTGTAAAAAATCAATAAAATATATTTTAAAAATAATAATAATATGAATTAAGAACACCTACCTAAGGAACTTGACTCTGGAGGGAGAAATAGCGTTTCCTGCTGTCATCTACTTCCCAGCTCGGGATTTCCTCCTCTTAGCTATTTCGCTCCTGTCCTGGAAGCCCCCGGAGTGCAGTGCTTTTCAGATATCTTCATTCTGTGAGCAACGTTCACCCTCTCCGTCTTGCATGTGGAGAATTCAAAACAGAGAAGAGCATTTTAGGGAAAGAACTCAGGTCCCTAACTCCCAAAGGGGGAAGTGCTTTTTTTTTAATGGAGTATCATATTCCTCACCTTCTTTCCTGAGGGTTCCCACTTCAGATCTGTGGGAATGGTCTGGGAATTAATTTGGAGTTCAAACAAGCCTGTGGCTTTGCCAAGATTTTGGACCCTTCCACGCTCCAAAGGAAAAGTGTAATAACCAACATCTGAAATCCTTCAGTTTTCTTTTGTGCCAGAAATTGGCCTCCGAGCAAGTCAATGACATGTTAACTCACATTTGAGTATCATTTCACAGTGTTTCCCAAATCTGTCTGATGTTAAGAATCCCTTTTGTGCCCCTCCACCCCCACCTACAGAATAGAGTCTGCATGGAAGAAGGGGAGTTGGTGTCTTTAACCAGCACGTCAGGAGCTCTGTTGTTACCAGTCAAGCTTGGGGAATGCTCCCTGAAGGACATATTGCTATTAACTCCATTTTTCAGTGAAGGACACTGAGGCTCAGAGTGCTTAACTGGCCCCAAAGTACATGGGGGAAAAATAGCAGACCCAAGAACTACAAATGTGGGTGTGTTTCTGCTTCTGCACGGCCCCTCTCCAGACCCCAGCACAGCTCCTGCCTCGTGCAGAGTCTCCTGTCCAGTTGCAGGAAATGCTGGTGGTAGGCGCACTGCCCTGTCCCACCTGTGGTCCCCACCGCCGGCTGTCACTGGGGTCTCTCCCCTACCTGGTCTGTGCTGGTTTCCTGGCTGCTGCCTCTCAGGGTTCTTCTCTCTCCCAGAAACTACGAAATCTTTTGTTTTCTCCTTCAGATTGAAAACTAATTTCTGCCCTAGTATATTGTATTCATGCAGTGCTCACAAAACAACCCTTCGCCTCAATTTACTTATCAGAGGCAGGATTAAAAATGTGGATTAAGATAGCATTTTGTTGGTGGCTAACTGAACAATGTTTCCCTTTGGAGAACTTACTAACGTTTTGACTCTAAGTATTTTTGTGTTTTGTTTGTTTGTTTTTCTAGATTATATTTTATGTACAAGTACTATCATTAATGACGATGGGAATAAATTCATACATGATGATTCATTTAGCCAGGACATTAGGTAACGTATATCTATATTTCATTAATTAATTGGGGAAAATAATGTAAACAGATTATTGTTGGGGTTGTAGGGACAGGTTTTTGTTGTTGTTGTTGTTGTTAATCCTTACCCGAGGATATTTTCCCATTGAGTTTTTAGAGAGAGTGGAAGGGAGGGGGAGAGACAGAGAGAGAGAAACTTCGATGTGAGAGTCGTTGCTTCCTGCATGCGCCCACACCAGGGCTGGGAATTGAGCCTGCAACTGAGGTATCTGTCCTTGACTAGATGAATCTAACCCAGGATGCTTTAGTCTGTGGGCCCGACATTCTATCCACTGAGTCAAACTGGCTAGGGCTTATAATACCAATTTCCCTTGATAAACCAAGTTAGTAATCCATAAGGTTTCTTAGAAAGCATGGAACCAGTGACAGAGATCATCTTCAACATGTTCATTCATTCAAACTTATTGCTCCCCCATATACTCATGCTTCCCCAGAGCAACTTTCCCAGATGGGGCTGTGGCGCCATCACATGGGTAGGATGTAATTAGGCACATGAATAAATTTGTCCAGTGTGGTCTCAGCCAGGGGTATTTTAAATCCAAAGCTTCTAACTATAGTCAAACGCATCTTTGTTGGGACTATAGAGAACCGACAGGGATATGCCTCCAGACCTTTTTGAATCCCCAGAATTTCAAACACTACAGTTGAACACAGTGCCCATAGAGGAGGCATAAAGTTAAACAGAAACATTGTGAAACCATTTATGAGGCATTTCATATGCAATTAGGAAGAAAAAATTGTTTTACTGAGATGGACCTTCGAGCAAGCAGGCTAAGCTCACTTAATTACATTCATCGTTTTGGTAAGTGAGCCTCATACCTATAACTTCACATTCATACCTTAAGCAAATACAAGCTGCTACAAGTTTTGGACATTAGATTTGCTGGCCAAGGAAACAGAGATGTTAAATTTGAGAGATGTCTTTTGCAGTGGCCTTTAAACTTTATTATCTATAAGACTCATAACTTGTTAAAATGCATATTCCCAGGCCAGTCTGCTTCTGCTGGTATGGAATGGAGCCCAGGAATTTGCATAGTTTAAGCAGCCCTTCTGCCTACAGAAGACACATGGAGTTCTCCACACTTTGAGAAATATCCATTGGTGCCTTGAAATAGTGAGTCACACCTATAGCTATAGGGAATGAAAGGAAACTAATAAAACATTCTTTAGCACTTGAGTCAGATTAAGTTAAGCTATACAGCCAAAAGGAAACAAATAGTTGGGTGATTTTCTGGAAAGTTCTGGACCAAACCTTGTCTTTGCCTTAAGCTATGCAGGCGATGCCAAGATTTCACCACATCATGCAATGTTCCTGCTTCTCCTGGCAGCCATCAGTGAATTCTATAAAGCTCTCGCTTTCTCTGTTACAGGTTTGTGTGTAATCTCTCTTCCAAGACAGATGGCCATGCAAAATGCCATTGACCACATCCAGGAGATAATACAGAACACAATAACTTTATTTAAAACAGAGAAAATTTTGACAAATGTTAATTGGTCCTTAGTAGAAGAAAAATCGAAGATTAAATACAGAATTTCTGTGAGTTGATGCCTGACTTCTTTCCCTTCCTGGCTCTGCCTCTCTTGCTTTAGTTTATTATAAGAAACTTAATTCTGCTAATAAAATGTCAGAAAACTTGGGAGGGGGTATGTTTACTAGCTTTGCTATCTTGGTGAGAAGACTTCTTTGAATTTTATCTTGGTGATCTAAACTCATTTGGCAAATATGGGAGAATTAGTGTTTTCACCAATTGGCTGATTGAATAATTATGAATGGACTTTCAAGCTGATGCTTCCAACCAGTTCATGAACTGAGAGATCTCCGCCCCCACCCCCTCAGATTAGTATTAGAAAAAACAAAAGAACAGTCAAGCATAGGCCATTTGGGGGAAGAATTTCACTTCTAAATCTCCCCAAATAAATAGTTACTTTGCCACAATATGTAGAAGGTTATCCACATGCACATGGTCCTTCATTTGAGCAATTCTGATTGAGTATTGAAATCTCTGAGTGACTAATCATTTTCACTTATTTTTAACTTTACCTCTGTATGCTTTTAAAACAGTCCAATGCTGTTCAGTTTCACCACATTTCGACTGGTGAAAAAGAGCAAGAGTCCCCAACTGATGAAGTTTTAATAGAAGAAGCCAGATTGCATGTAGCCATCATACAAATGGTTGGTATTGTTCACATAATCTGCTTTTAAGTTTGTTTTTATTCTTGCAATGCTTTTTTTTTTTTTTTTTCTTGCAATGCTTTTAACTCTTACTTATGGTTTACAGGTGACTAGAGAAACATTTTTTTCATCATTTGATAGTCTATTGGTTGTTAAATTTTTGCTTTATTTATGAAAGTTAAAAATAAAAATTAAAAATCTCTTTAGGCTTTAAAGTTCAAGTAACAAATCTCATTCTGTTTCTAAATCTAGTGGATTTTAAAAGTTCACATTTTGGGGATCTGAATGATGCTTGATATCATTTACATATTTAGTAAAGTAAATATCCTCAAATATTTGAGTACCTTTTATAGAAAATTTTTAAAATATATATATATTTTATTGATTTTTTTACAGAGAGGAAGGGAGAGGGATAGAGAGTTAGAAACATCGATGAGAGAGAAACATGGATCAGCTGCCTCCTGCACATCCCCTACTGGGGATGTGCCCACAGGCAAGGTACATGCCCTTGACTGGAATCAAACCTGGGACCCTTAGGTCCGCAGGCTGATGCTCTATCTACTAAGCCAAACCGGTTAGGGCTATAGAAAATTCTTTCAAGTAATCATTTAATTCTTATAAATCTAATAAGTTAAAATAAATCTAGTGAATCAAAAATTCTCTTAAAATATTTCTAATTTAATATTTAAATGTTCTACTATAAACATAGGAAGATTTCTAGGTAAAATCAAGTTAAATCAACTTAACAAATTGCACATTTTAAATTGGGGCTACATTCTAAATAAGACAAATGTTAGTCAATATTACAAGTATTTAAAATACTCATTATTTATAGAGTCCTTTTTACTTTTATTTTAAAACGTATTATTATGAAAAATCCTAACATATACAAAAGTAGGTATGATAGTGTAATGAACCCCCATGTACCGATCTTTAAAAACCCATCCGCACAGGACCAACCCTACCCCATTCCCATCTTCTTTCACTCCCCCACCTTCCATAGTATTTTGATATCATGTCATTTCATCTGTAAATATTTTAATATGTATCTCTAAATTTTAAAATCTTTTAAAAAGTATTGTAAAAAATAATATATTGACCTAAAATTAGTAAGATCTTAATAGCATCAAATATCAAGTCAATGATTTCCAATTGTCTGATAAATATGACCAATGCATATTTTTAGTTTATATTTTTAAATTGGATTCCAATAAAGTTCACACATTGCAATTAATGGATATGTCCTTCTCAGAGTTGGGAAGTCTCTTATCTAGTAACTTCCCTCAATTGAATTTGGGCTGCTCTTGTCACTTGTTTCGACTAATAAAATGTGGGGAAAGTGATATTGGGAATGTTCTGAAGCCTAGGCCTTGGGAATATTTGCAGCTTCTACAATGAATACATTATGAACAAGGAGTAGAAGCAATGGGTACATTTATAAGGCAAGAGTGCATGATCAGCATATGAGGAAGTTTAGTGAGGAAGGAAGTAGTCCCAGGAGGTAACTTTAACCTCCAAGTTTAATATCCATGGCAACTAAAAGGGAGGACTTTTCTCCTGACATTTTTTGGGGCTGAGGAGTGACATAAGAATAGAGTCTAGTATATCTATATTTTAGGTAAGCCTCAGGGTAGTCACAAAGAAAAAAATGTAGAGTAGATATAGAGAAAGGAATGGAAGAAACCACTACAAAAATAAATAACAAAGGGAGACAGCTCAAGAAGACAAAAGGGCTGGGCCAGGAAGGTCAGTTGGTTGGAGTGTTCTCTGTACACCAAAAAGGTTGCAGATTTGATTCCCGGTTGGGGCACATCCTATATTGCAGGTTCAATTCCAGGTCAGAGAACCAAGAGGCAGTCAGTTGATGTTTTCCTCTATCTCCCTAAAGTTAATAAACATGCCCTCGGTAAGGATTAAGAAAAAGAAAAAAAAAGAAGATAAATTTTATAATTATCTATCTGTATAAACAGGGAATATGCTAATTAGCTGAGCATCACGACCACTCAGGAGGAGCTGCTCGAGCAAATGGGTGGGAGGGGACACCCTTATGGAGCAGGACTTGCTTCAGTGGTGCTTTGCCACTCACTGAGTCTGCCCCTGGAGTGTGTTGCTTATGGATCTGAAGTGTAATCTGGTATGGTCTCACACTGACGACTGGATACACTGGCTCTTGGATCTCCAAGGAGGTGCAAAGTCAGCCACTGCCTGAGGCCACCCAGCAGGTGCAACAGAGAGATCTGCAGATTCCTCCTCTTTGTATAGAGTTTGGAAGTGCCCAGATGAGTCCCAGCTATGAAGCAAGGCAGGCTGCTGCTTCCAGGCCTTGGGCCTTCTTTTGGAAGCTGTGGGGCTCTCTGACCCAGCTTCAGTTTGACAGGTTTTAGGTGGAGAAAGAACAGGCCATTCATATGCAAAAGCCGCTGTGCACAGCTTGGGTGGGGTTGTAAATTGGGTGGGGCAGGGCCTCAGGGAATCACCAGGGCGGGGCAAACAGCAATGGCTGCCAGTCAGCCCTGCATCTCCGCATCCAGTGCCCCTGCACAGGAACAATGATCGCTTTGAGCACCTCTGAGAGAAAGCCGCCCTCGAGTTCCGGCCCGATGCCAGACAGTTCAGTTTCTCCCTGTATGAGTCTGGATCCCCAGAGTCTCACCCGGAACTGGAGTTCAGAGCAATCAGGAGCTTGTATCTCCCTCCCTATTGAAAAAAACAACAGCACACCCAGTTGCCAGCCCTTTCCGTGCGTGCCTCCGCACCTCCGCACCTCCTACCAGTCTCAATGCGCTTTTTTCTTTCCTTCTAGTTGTAGAACTTCCACTCAGCCAGCTTTCCTGTGGTTCTGGATGATAGTTGTTTTGTCTTTTAGTTGTAGTTTTGATGTGGTTGTGAGAGGCAGCAAGTACAGGTGTTTACCTATGCCGCCATCTGGATTCTCTCCCGGTTTACTTTTATTTATTGGTAGTTCTTTGTGGGGTAGTTACCCTTTGAATAAATAATTTGCATCATCTATGCTGCTGTACAAAGATGATGCTACTGCCCTAACTGTTTTGCTCAGTGGATAGAGTGTCGGCCTGCAGACTGAAGGGTCCTAGGTTCGATTCCAGTCAAGGGCATGTACCTTGGTTGTGGGTACATCCCCAGTAAGGGGTATGCAGGAGGCAGGTGATCGATGTTTCTCTCTCATCGCTGTTTCTAACTCTCTATCCCTCTCCCTTCCTTTCTGTAAAAAAATCAATAAAATATATTTTTAGAAAAAGATGATGCTACTGAAGCTGTTTGTATTACTAAAGTAAACTCTTTGAATAGTACAAATTTTGAGTTTCCTGAAGCTAGGAACCTTTGTATCTTTTAAAACATTCTGAACAGTACTTTGCAAAAACTGAATATTCAGTAAATATTTAAATTGAATAAAATGTATTTCCCGCTATAGCATTTTTTGGTAAAAGAATACTTTAATTGTAATGAGTTCAATAATAATAGTGAGGGCTATATAAAGATTAAGCAGAATTCACTGCATTTATGTTTTGGTCCTTTGTAATTTTTATTTAAAATTGTATGTTTAGAGTAGCTTTGAAAAACAGTGTCAAGATGGAATCCTTGATACAGAGGCAGCCCGAATATTAATTGGTGCAACCAAAAGCTATTGTCCCATCCAAGGAAAGTAAGTATAGTATTTATTTAATTGATATTTCCAAAATTGAATTAATTTGTGATAAGGAATAAATGAACTGAGAGTTAAATGTCCTGATTGATCAATCTATTTATCTCATCCATCTACCTGTCCATCCATCCATCCATCAATCCATCCATCAATTTGTCTATTTCCTATTTGAGTTGTTTACAGTTCCCTCCCTGAAGGTTGGTGACATTAGGAGATTTGGGAGGAAGATCTGACTACAATGTAATTAAATTTCAGGCTAAGAGAGTCATGAAAGAGCACCCAGATAGTTTCAATTGCTATTATAATTATTTTGTCTTTATATCAAATTCACTAAATTACTGTCTATGAGAGGTAGGAAAGCCTGGAGCCTGCTATTAGACACTCCATGAAGTAGAGCAGGCTCTGGAGGAATTGACCTAGCTGATAGATGCAATTAAACCTGGTGGGAAAGGCTCAGAATCTCAGAGATACATTGATACCTGGTCACAGTACTGGCAAACAGGAGCAATGGATGGTTCAAGACACAGCTGCAGGGCAACAATGATAGGGGATCCCATCTGGGTGACAGCTGATGGTTTAGCAGCCTGGTGATCTATCTGGGAGATCTGGCATCAGTTCCTGGATAAAGTTGGGGGAAAGCTAGGGCCTGAAGGACCTGGAGAGGTTTGGGCTAGCAAGGCATGACAAAGGGAAGCTTGATTCCGAACCCCAAAGAATTTGTCTGGAGAAGTGTTGATTCTGTTGTACTCAGGTCATTAATGGTTCCAGGAACAGACACACCAGGAGTCTGATGCTAAGTATGTTCCTGTCCCATGACCATGAGTGGTCAGTGGATGGATACAGAGGCTCGGCACTCAGCACGCGTAATAAACTGACATTACATAGAGTATAACTTTTCCTTTTAGATTACCCCAAGGACAGCTAATGCTTGCTCTTTCTCCTAACATATGCATATGTTTCTCTCTTAGATTCATGAGTATTTATGATGTTTCAACTTATGTAAAAGCTAGAAGTTGGCTTATAAAGTTTAAAAAATTTTTAGCTCTCTTGGAATATCATAAAGATACGGGATTTTTTATCCCATATGGGTAAGTATTGTGAACCTTTCATAGCAATATACTTGACAATCTGACCTTTTTACACCGTCAGAATACTTTACTTTGGTTTTTCTTATTTTAAAACACACACACTGACATTATGATCAACTGTTACTGGCTTAGTGGCGACTGAGCAGAGTGCTTGCTTGCCTGTCGCCATTGTGTTTCAGCAGATCCTGACTTCTCCAGGAGAGAGGGGTAGGAAGAAGCAGATGATGGTCAGATTTGGCTTCTTCAAGTTTTATTTGCCATGTTTTGGGTCAATTTGCATATTAGCCTTTTATTATATAGGACTAGAGGCCCGGTGCACAAAAATTTGTGCACTGGGGGAGGGGGGGTCCCTCAGCCCGGCCTGTGCCCTCTCGCAGTCAGGGACCCCTCAGGGGATGACCACCTGCTGGCTTAGGCCCGCTCCCTGGGGGATTGGGCCTAAGCTGGCAGTCAGACATCCCTCTGGCAGCCCAGGAGCCCTCGGGGGATGTCCACTTGCCAGCAGGGAGCAGGCCTAAGCTGCAGTCAGACATCCTTAGCGTTGCTGGGGAGGCGGGAGAGGCTCTCACCACCACCGCTGTACTGGCAGCCGTCAGCCTGGCTTATGGCTGAGCAGATCTCTCCCTGTGGGAGTGCACTGACCACCAGGGGGCAGTTCCTGCATTGAACACCTGCCCCTTGGTGGTCAGTGTGCGTCATAGTGACCAGTCATTCCCAGTCGTTCTGCTGTTAGGGTCAATTTGCATATTACCCCTTTATTATATAGGAGTGCCTAGCCAGCCTGGGTGAGGGGCTGATGGCTGTTTGCGGGCTGGCCACAGCCCCTTCAGTGTGGGGTCCCCACTGGGGTGCCTGGCCAGTCTGGGTGAGGGACTGAGAGCCATTTTTAGGCTGGCTAAGCCCCCCCATCGGGGACCCTCACCCCATGAGGGTGTGGCCAGTCTGGGTGAGGGGCTGATGGCTGTTTGCAGGCTGGCCACAACCCCCAGCCACCCAAGCTCCCAGGGGAGGCTGTCTGGAAGCAGGTATCTGGGGTTTATTTGTCTTCTATAATTGAAACTTTGTTGCCATGAGCAGAGGCCACAGCCGGCTCAGAGCAGGCGGAAAGCTTGGCTTCCTCCATCACCCAGGCAACCAAGCCTCCTGCTTGCTCCAGCTCTGTGGCTGCTGGCCACCATCTTGGCTGGGTTAATTTGCATATAGTTGCTCTGATTGGCTGGTGGGCGTGGCTTAGGACGTAGCAAAGGTATGGTCAATTAGCATCTTTGTCTTTTATTAGTGTAGATATTTATTGATTTCAGAGAGGAAGGGAGAGGGAGAGAGAGATAAAAACATTAATGATGAGAGAGAATCATTGATGGGCTGCTTCTTGCACACTGCACACTGGGGATTGAGCCTACAACCTGGCATGTGCCCTGATCAGGAATCAAACTGTGACCTCCTGGTTCATAGGCCAACGCTCAACCACTGAGCCACCTCAACTGGGCCCTGTTCTTAATTTTAAACAATGCTACTTTTTTCTCTAAATTTGTTTCTTGCTTTCAATCTATAAATCTTTTCACTGTTTCCTATGTACATTCACCTTGATTTTTAAAAATACTTTCTATGCCTGACATAGATTCACAAGAGCCAAATTTTTATTTCTGCACTATGATTTTTATGTATAGAAAGTATGTTTTAGATTTTTGCTTATCTATTATTTGATATTACACTTTCTTCAAATTACTGTTAATGATTTGTTTAAATAAATGTTGAACTTTACATCTTGTTATACTTTTAAAGTGATCTAACATTTCACTTGATCTCTCTTTTTTTCAGGAATAATAAATTTCTGATATTTATATATCACATTGTATTTTCAGAAGAATTTGACTATGCAGGACATATTGTATCATTAACGTACATTTATCCTCTGATAATTCATCTAACTCTAGTGCCAAGAAAGTTAAATGAGACGTCTCTGATATTAGTAAACTACTATTTTATATTATTATATGTATTACAGTCAGCATTAAAGGTATTGCTTTAAATAGAAATATATCCCATAAAAACAATTCAGATATTGTAAATTTATTTTTGTCATATTTTTGAAATAACTTGATACTAGAAGCCACTTGCTCTAACAGTTGATAGAATCCTAGAATTTTAATCTTTTTTAATTTTCTGGGCTTAATAATGAAATCAGTATAATAGCCACAGTTTTGGATATCAGATACAGCAACTATCATAAAGTGAACAGACTCTCAAAGGTCAAGTGACAAGAATTGAATGTTTAGACAGGATGTTTCCCTCAATTTCTCTCTGTAATGATGCAAAAAAATAAATGAGCAAATAAAAACAAACTGGTTTGCTAGGTCCTCATCAGGAGAACTACGTTTTACTTCAAAAGATAAGATTGTTTTCACACTTCAATTATTATCAATAGTCTCACAAAGAACTTGTTTATCGATATTTTTCATGGTTTGTCCTGGGCACTTCAGATTAATTAGAGAATTATATAGTTTGAATTAAATTATGATTTTTTTATGTTGGAAATTAAAAATAATTTTTTTGGAATTCCCCAAATGAATAACTTAAAACCCAACTTTTGGAATATAACTCATTTGTTGAGAATGTAACTGTTAATTTTTAAGACTCCCCCCCTACCCTTCACATACATCATTGTATAGGTACTATGAAATGACATATGTTCTATTTGTTTTCTAAACAGATAATAATTTTGAAAAGGAAATATTTTCATCAACATTGGAATACTCTGGAATTTTGTATCCTGATTATTGGAATTATTGATAGCTTTTGTGTATACTTTGTCAAATTGAGACCGGAAAACTTGGTTCTTATTCAGTTTACAATAATATTAGGGTATATAAGAATATTTAGATTTATTCCTCTGTTCAAGGTAAAACTTCACATTTTAAAATATTGGGCCTTTTTTTCCTACACTGTTTGTTAAATATGTTCTAAAACCTCACTGAATTATTTTTATATATATATTTTTTATTGATTTCAGAGAGGAAGGGAGAGGGAGAGATAGAAACATCAATGATAAGAGAGGATCATTGCACGCCCCCTACTGGGGATTGAGCCCAAAACCTGGGCATATGTCTGGACTGGGAATCAAGCCATGGCCTCCTGGTTCATAGGGCGATACTCAACTACTGAGCAACACCGGCCAGGCATAAACCTCACTATTTTGAAATAAATGAGGGAAGGAGCTGTCTCTTCCCCTGGAACACTCTATGGGTAACTGATTGGTTCACACTTTCACCTCCTTCAAGTCATTGCTCAAATCTCTCTTTTTTACACAGAAGATCTTCCCTGGCCACCTACATAGAATGGCAACGTGCCCAACCCCCTCCCTGTACTCCTCATCTCCCAACCCATCTTCCTTGATCCCTCCTACTTGCTTAAGTTTATTTTTTCCTCACAGCATTATCACCTTTTCCTGTATGTTCAATGTACTCTCTGCTAGGTAGCAGTCTTGGTTTTTGTCATTGATATAACCTTACAATTCTTGAATGAAGCCTAGCATAAAGATTTGTTGAGCATGCTTTGCCTCGTCACGTATTCAGGTTTCCCCCTCTCCATTATTGCAGTTATTAATCCCAACGCTGATCAACATTGTGGATGTGCAGATCAAGAGGCGCCTCAGCTTGATGTATAGTATCACCAAAGGCTATGTCAAAAGCCAAGAGGATGCCAAATTTTTGATAAAACAGATTTCTAGCAGAGAATCAATATATCAGGTAAGAGCAGTGGTCGGCAAACTCATTAGTCAACAGAGCCAAATATCAACAGTACAACGATTGAAATTGCTTTTGAGAGCCAAATTTTTTAAACTTAAACTATATAGGTAGGTACATTGTTATTAACTTAATTAGGGTACTCCTAAGGCCTAGGAAGAGCCACACTCAAGGGGCCAAAGAGCCGCATGTGGCTCGCGAGCTGCAGTTTGCCGACCACGGGTAAGAGACTAGTACTGGTCCTATGGGAAAAAATACACAACAAAACCCAAACAACGAAACCTAACTACTTACGTGTTCAAGAAACCAGGCCGTGGCCGCTCACCTTTAGAGAAGTCACATTGTGTCCAGGCTCTCGCGGTTATATTCTCTTTCTAGGCAGAATTGGTTCCAACACGCTCTTGTGCAGGGTCGTTCTGCAGCCATCTTACGGTTTGCTGTGGGCCCTGTTTGGTGTGAAGGGGGTTGGACCACAGTATGTGGCTGCCCTGGTCAGGCCAGTAGTTTGACATCTTCCCAATATTGATTCAATGTTGTCAGGAGAGGAGAAAAACCTAATAAAAATTGTATACTTTACTCTCATATTCAAAATGAGGGCTTTATTACATGTGTTTTTCTAAAACCAACACAATCACAGCATATTCTCATTACTGACACTGATTAAACTTGAGATGACCAACAGCTGTTCTCTGTAACTAGCACCACGCCACGCATTGCCTGGGTGCAGAATTTCAGTCACCTGTGCCTGGCAGTCTGAGGAAACTTCAGTTGTTAGGTCACAGGGGTTTTGGTGTGGCCAAGTGCAAGCTCCTGAAAGACTCAAAGCCAGAGAGTAGTTCCATGAAGAGTGCTGGCTGGGACATTTGACAAACACCTACTGTATGATTGAACAGAGATCGGTGACCCCGGAGTGGAGCTATGTGTGTCAGGAATTATCAGTAGGAAGCATGAACTAATTGACAGCACATTCTTCTCATTAATGCCACTGTTTTTGTGCTCCCAAAAGACTGGCTCCCCAAATGACTGCTCAGTTGGCTCTCCCCTAGTGGGGCTCTATCTCTGAGAATTCTCCTGGGTGCGTGTGTGGTGCACAATAATCTTTTCTGAGAAATATTAGTTAGGCAAGCACAGCATTCATTGTAACATGAGCGTGAGCGTGGGGAAGGCAGCAGAATCACACAGAGGGCAGAACTGAGCCAAATATCTCCCCCAAATCATAAACTGAGTGAGATTTTGACTACTGTACTTCCCCCCTCAGATTTTTAAAAAATATATATTTTATTGATTTTTTACAGAGAGGAAGAGAGAGGGATAGAGAGTTAGAAACATCGATGAGAGAGAAACATCGATCAGCTGCCTCCTGCACACCTCCTACTGGGGATGTGCCCGCAACCAAGGTACATGCCCTTGACCGGAATCGAACCTGGGACCTTTCAGTCCACAGGCTGATGCTCTATCCACTGAGCCAAACCAGCTAGGGCCCCCCTCAGATTTTAAAGTTAGAAATGCACTTGGTATAATAAGAAATTAATGTTTTTTTCCTAACTTCTTACAGAAATTGTATGAAATTTTAGAAACCAACAAACGAGATGCTATCAAAGAACTAGGTAGGTCGTTGGAGTATCTGATTCCCTGTGTGTGTTACGTGCCATTGAGTTGGCTTCAACTCCTGGTGACCCTACTACACATGAGTGATGTCCCGTCCTCAACAGCCCTGCTCGCTCACCTCCTGTAGACTCATGCCTATGGCTTCTTTTATGGAGTCAATCCATCTCAGGTTTGGTCTTCCTCTTTTGCTGCTGCCTTCTGTTTTTCCCCCGGCATGATTGTCTTTTCCAAAGAACCCTGCCTTCTCATGATGTGCCCTAAGTAGGACAGATTCAGTTTTGTCATTTTTGCCTCCAGCAATGTTTCAGGCTTAATTTGTTCTAGGACCCACCATCCCATAATTTAACCAAATGAAGACAAATTCATGCTTTCATTCGATTCTGCAATCACCCATTTACTCATCCAACAAGCACTTACTGAACACATGTAATGGGCCAGGTATGCAAACAGTGCAGATATGCGCCTATGAGTAGCTAACTGAAGAAAGTTAGAGTTCTATTATTTGCTGTGGGAGCCCAGAGGAAGGAACGAGAAGTGTGGGAAGTGTATTAAGGATCAGATTCTTTAAGGTTGTAAGAAAAAAGACATTTGAAAATTACCTTTGTTTCACAGAGGGTGTTTGGCTTTGTTTTACTTTGCAAGGCTACTCAGGAGTGTGAGACCGCACGGGATGCCACTTCTTGAGCATCTGTGGTCGCTCTGCTTGAATCACAACACCCGGCTAGGATCCTATACAAAGCTTCCTGGGTCTGCTTTCCTCCTGAGGGGGCTGTGGACCAGGCTTCCGGTGTGTGAAAAGTAGAGAGCTGGTAGAGAGCCTGGAAAATTGTGGGCCCCTAATACATGGAAGTTATTATAAAAGTAATCAAGTAAAACCACTTTGCATTTATAATCACAGTGTAAGACGCCACGTGGGCTTCTAAAGATCAGACTTTCCAAATCAAAACAGAAAGAATGTGGTCTAATCACTGAAATTTGAACTTCGGAGACAACAGGTCAATATTTGGGAGCTGTCTCAGAAAATCCAGGGCCCATTGCTGCCATTTTCATGTCGATAGATTTTTACTTCTGTGCTTTGAAAGATTAGGGGCCTAGGAGCTGCAGTCTTACATTATGTTTTAGGTTAGTACAGAATATTACAAAGTTTCCTTGATTCAGTCCTGTAAGAGGGAGTGCCTGTTCCCATATGATTACTGCAATGGATTGTTGAATACTAATTATGCCAGGAACTGTGTTAGTGGCTTTATAGACATTATCTCATTTAACGCTTATAATTATTCTAGATGGCAAATACTGTTGTCATCTTCACCTATAGCTGGTGAAACTGAGGCTTAGAAGTTAACTTGCCTGGTAAGTGGTGAGCTAGACCTCAGGCCCAGGCGTGTCTGACACTAGAACCCGCACTTGATCATCGTATCCTTCATTTGACTGCTCTTCTCATTTTAGTTAGAAAAATGACTCCAGTACCTCCCAGGTGTCAGGCATTGCGCTGGATGCTAGGATTACCAAGATGGAATAGACACAGTTTCAGCCTTGACTCCCGGTCCCGTCCATACTTCCTCATGTTCATGAAAGAGGAAAAAAAAGAAAAAAGGGATTTGATCTCAGAAAGACTCACCAGCCAAAGTCCAGGCGCTCTTTGATCTCAAGTCATTTATTCAACTAGCCAACAAACAATATGTAATGTATATAAAATTATCCATGAGACAGGTGAAAAGAATAATATTGCAATGGAACGAGTTTCATAATGGGCCAGGTAGGAGTGCCATGAGAACAGGCAGCACGAGGGATTTTTCTCCTCGCCAGTGGGGAAAGCCGTTTTTCGGTTTTCTCACCCATAAAATGGAGGTGAAAATAACTCTGGTTCTACCAGCCTCACCAGTCCTGTCTGAGACAGGAACAAAAAGGCTGTTGTGCAAATACTTTGGAAATCACAAACTATTTATTACACAAATATTAGTCATTGCGGCTATTGCATGGTTTGCTCACTGAGAGGTTTATTCGCATCAGGACTCATAGAGCACGAGGGTCGTGATGTGGTCATTGCTTTGAAGACCAGGCAGGCAATCCAGACCGTGATCGCCAAGTCTCTGAAACACCTCGCCTTCCTTTGCTCCAGAGGCATTATCGATAAGCACGAGGGCATCGAGATGAATAAGGTAACGAAGCAATTTTTATGTTGCTTGATTCCAGTAGCCTGACACCTCAACCTGTACTGTGACTTTATTTACTTATTTGTTTGTTTTCAATCCTCACCCAAGGATATTTTTCCATTGATTTTTAGAGAGAGTGGAAGGGCTACTTTATTCTTCAAATTACACCTCTGCACGCATTGTGTTTTGTATTTTTTTTTTCATTTATCACTTTGAAGGCTATATGAGATTCAATTGAATGCTTGATACCCATAAATAAATAATAACCCTTATGGGGAGAGAGACTTATTTTTTCCTGTTGATTTGTTTAGAAAGATAACAGGTAAACAATCATTCCACGGTTACTAATGAATGCCTGCTAATTGTCAAATTGTCAGCCAAAGAGATATAATTATCAATCCCAGGTCATAAGGAGGCAGGTAAGTCTATTTGATTTAATTAAGTAAATATATATGGGATACTTACTATCTGTTATGGACTCTTGAGGAGATGGGGATAGTTAATGGATACAACACTGTCTCCTAAGGTCCATGGGCTCTTCCTCATCTTTCACTCAGTCACTTGTTCATCCAATCAACAAAAGTGACATAATATGGAGGGTGAAACACGGAAGTGCAACTACTACTACTACTATAATGCAATGAGTTCCATAAGGGAGACCTGTAGATGCCTTGGGAATATGGAGATAAGTGGTTATCTCTTACTTGGTGGGGGAAGCCAGAGAGGGCTCCTCAGGGTATCCTCCATTAGAAGGGTTTAGAGAAGCAAATCATATACATGAAGATAATGGAGAGAGCATGGCATTAAATCATACAGTAATCAACCTTGAAGTTTAGATAATTTAAGATTAAGGCAGGGTAGAATGTAAGTGTTAATTGGATTATAAGGATGATAAATTGAATATGAGATAAGACATCAGTGAAAATAATAATGAGGGGAGAATAGGGACAAAAAAGTTAGAGAACAATTTAAATACGGTGAGAGAAGCTCTGAGTCAAAAATCAAGATTAAGTTTGCATAACAGTTGTTTGTTTAGATTTCCTCAGTTTTAACCAAATGTACCTTTTCTGTTATAGGATCTGATCACCCTTATTTTGATTGTTTGTTTTTAGGTACTTCTTTCAAAAATAAAAGCACTGAATAATTTTCCAATGTCAATCCCGCCCCCTACTCCTGACAAATATCTTCCTAATATTGTTTGGCTGGAAAATAAAGATGTTCTCATTGAGTTCTTCAAGGTAAAGCTTCTGTCTTCTGTTCTGGCTCAGGTTTAATAATTATTTTTAGTTTTCCCCACTCCCTAATATAAGATTAACAACTACAAAATTTAAAGCAAGATTCCTGTAATGGCCAATAAAGGATAAGTCAAATGGAGGCCTAGCAAAACCTAGAGGAGTAGATTTCATTTTAAGCTTAAAAAGCAATGATTGTTTTCTTACAATAGATTATCTGCTCAGGATGAGCTCTCTCTGTTACCTGATCATTAGCAATCCCATCTTATTTTATGTTGTAGAGTCTGGACTTCCAGATGACCACTCTGGAAAAGACTTTTTAGAGCAAGGTCCTCAAATTTAAATGACTATACAGGTCAGGAAGATAATATAAAAGTAAAACTAGCCCAGCCGGTATGGCTCAGTGGTTGAGCGTTGACCTATGAACCAGGAGGTCATGGTTCGATTCCCAGTTAGGGCATACATCCAGGTTGCAGGCTCCATCCCCAGTAGGGAGCATGTAGGAGGCAGCTGATTAATGATTCTCTCTCATCCTTGATATTTCTATTTCTCTCTCCTTCTCCCTTCTTCTCTGAAATCAATTTAATTTTTTTTAATAAATTAAAAAGTAAAACCAGCTGGGTGTAGTGTAATAGGGACTAGTGAGGACTGTGGTATATTCTAGAGTTCGTGTGTTGTCTAAAGTCAACTGAGTGTTGCTTTAGGAATTGGGGCTCTTCCAACTAATATTTATCAGAAGCTATTCTATGTGCCAGAAACTATTCTATGTTTGGGGATATGGCAGTGAACAAAATAAATGAAGTCCTTGCTTTTATGGAAACTGTTTAGTTTTTCAAAAATCCAATTTTATGATAAAGTTAGAATTTGGTTCTTTATAGGTAATAATTTTCACAAGTATAATTATAACTGACGATCCAATAGTGAATGGGGAACAATGGGGAAAACGGTGAGAAGAAAACTCCATAAATTAATGATTCAGAGACACTGAGGTGAATCTATGAGCAGGGCACAATCTTCCTCCCCTCCATCCTATGCAAAGCTGTTGGGCTTTCTCTATCCCTTTCAGATACCTCTCTCTTTAAGTGGTCCTTTTCCTTAGTATGCTGGCTCTTGATAGCCACTTAAATCTGATTTCAACCGGATAAAAATGGTAATGAGTTGGGAGCACAGGGGCGTTATTCTCATTAGAAACAGCCCAGGGATTGTGTGGATGACTGAAATCCACAGAGAAAAGAAACAAAACACCTCTTAGTGAAGACTGTAAATTCAATCTTGGCCTCCATCACAGCCCCCATAGTTAATTTTCACCACTCCTCCCTTCTTTCATCCTCCAACAGGTGTGGTTTACTAAAAGCCCATACTCTATAAAGGTAAGCCAGAAGACAATGGTAGAAAAACAAGGTCTGAATAATCCATACTCTGGGTAATTGGCTTTAGGTGAACTTAAAAAAAAAAAAAATCGTTGTCATCCATGCTTATTTTCAAATAACCCAGAAGTAAATTGAAAAGGGAGGACCGTTCACTCTTCCATCCCACACTTAGTGATAACCACTATGAATGACTTGGAAATATGTTTCTCATACATCTTTGTAAAATGCAAATCTGTCACCATAATTCTCCTGTTACAAACCCTTCAGTGGTTTCCCCCTGATTTCAGAAAAAACCGGACTCTTTAATGGGCCTCCCAGATCCTGCCAGACCTGGCTCTGGCTCAGCTCCCAGTCCTGCCTCGCCCAAGCTGCATCATGACTCTTCATGGGCCCTGCACTCTTTTGCCTCAGTGGGTCTCTTCCTCCATAAAAAAGTTCCCAAAATTATACTTTCTGACTGTATTCATATGAAGATGACTGTATTAGTACTGACCAGTACTAACTGTTTTAGTGTTAAAACATTCTCTCCTATTTAAAAGTACTTTCATTCCTTCTGATTTTAAAAGAAACGAAAGTATTGCTGAGTCCCTAAAACGATTGTGAACCCTAGTCACTGTGCCTCTTGAGGCCTAATGGATAACTGAGTCCAGGAGACCACCGCTCCCTGCCTGAGACATGCTGAGTCTCTGCTCACCCCAAGCAGATACTCTGTTTGCTTCCGTTCCCTGCGTATACTGAACCCTCTGCCCGAATGGTCTTCGGCTCACCGAATCTTGGCCATGTGTAACTCTTCCATCAGGTCTCAGCTTAGCTGTTCTTTCCTCTGTAAGGTCTTCCCTGGACACTCAAGACACAGTCCTGTGGCCTTTCTGGATTTTCCCAGGGCGTCCTATCTCTGTCTTCTTATCACACTCTATTGTAATCATTTACCCAACCTCGAATTTATTGGGTGTTTCTATCAGTCACTGTGCTGATTACTAATCACAAAGTCTATGGTTTGCTTGCTTTTCCCTTTTTTTCTAAAGGTTAATGTGTTATGTCAGCACATTATTATAATTCATTAACACACCAAATAATATAACGTGGTTTTATGCAACTTGAAAGACATTTTTGCTTTAAAATATTTCTACTGAGAAAAGTAGACTATGAAGCTTTTGTGTTGACTTTTTCTTTTCTTTTTTACTTCAGGAACGAGCCAAACTTGCCTATTTTGACTATGGAGATGTTATTTGTAAAGAAGGTGAAATGCCACAAGGAATCTACCTGATTATTTCAGGAATGGCAATTGTAAGGGACTATTTGTTTATTTTTTATTTAAAATGTGTTTGCAGTATGTAATTATAGCATAAGGAGAAATTTAGGAATCAAGAAAGTTTCAAAATTTTAACATAGTCTCTTTACCAAATTAAACCATTTCTCCCAGTGTGAGCACCACAGCTGAGAGATGAAGCTAATACCTAACATCTGAAAGGTGCTTCTCATTTTACAAATTGTTTTTATAACCGTTACTTATTCCTCACAACAATCCTGGGAGAAAGCAGTCTTTTCCATGATGTTCGATTAAGGAACCCAGTACTTGGAGTGGTGGAGTTACTCACCTAAAGAAAATGAGAGTCAGGATTAAGGAAATGGACCACAGTGTCACATCCCCTCAGAGGTCAAATAGGATGAGAATAGAAAATACAAATTTTAATCTGACCAGTAGGAGGCTTTGGTGACCAAAGAAAAAGAAAGATGTCAGTAGAGTGATGGGGACAGGAATCCTTTAGAATCCAAATTACCACTAGCTGAATGCATGGGTGAGCCCTAGCTCCTGACCCCAATAATTCCCAGATCTTAGATGACAGTCACATCTCTTTGAATGACTACTTCCTTTTCTACTTTTGAGGGCATATGTGATTATACTGGGTTCACCAGGACAATCCAGAATCATCTCTATGATCAGGTGGTCAGTAATCTTAACTCCATTTCCAAAATCCCTTCATAGCGGTACCTAGATTCAAGTATAATTGGCTTTTTAGAATTCTGCCTACCACAGATGCTATCTTCTTTCCTTGGTTTGTAAAGAGCAGGGGCATTCCTCACTGCTCAAAGGGCCTTTGAACTGCATTCAAAATTAAATGTAAAAAATGTCCAAGTCCTTTGGAGTCTGAATGGGGATCTCTCAGAGAGGGTACAGTTGTCACAGCAACTTCTTCAGTGACCCTTTGTTTCCTATTTCCTGTGTCTGGAAGAATAACCTTTGTCTTTGATGTTTACAGCTAAACTTTCTGGGAAATTCTGTAATCCTCCTTGTTGATTCTTGCAATTTCCTCCCAAAGTCTGATGCCTTTCTTCTTCCCCCACTTGTGCCTACCAGTTCTTTTCCTGGGGGGAACTCAACCATCTTGTGTTCACCCGAAAAACGTTTTCTTCTGCTGTTTCCTGGTAGCTATTCTTAAGCACCTTAAAGGGAGACAGGCTTTTACTGAACTGCTTGGTTCGGAGGTGAATTAATTCAGATGTCCGATTTATGCATTTATGGAATCAAAAGGTGTGGGTGTTTTTGTTTTTTGTTTTTTTCACTTGAGGCACTGGCTTGTGACATCCTCTATAAGAATATCTAATGGACTCAGGGGGAGTGACATTAGTTGCAGATGGCAATAACTACTTTGTGTGAGATTTTACATAAGGAAGGTTTATAAGGAGAAAATTGTAAAACTAAAGATCAGAAATAATCCATGCCTCTGAGAGTTTTAATGTGAAAGAAACCGTGATTTTTGTGAAGCCCAATTCTCACTTGAGAGGATTCATAAAGCACCTTTACCTTCCATTGTAATGAATGCAAGAAAGAGTGGGAGCCCCTATAGTCTGGCCAAGGGTTTCTAACTTGGGATTTCCCTTTGCAGCTGCATAGTTCACCTCCTACCTTTGGAATCGACAGTGTCCATAGGATGGCTAGACAGTCCCAAACCCTATTTACAGAGTACTGCACTTGTGGGGACATAATTGGAGAGTTGAGCTGTCTGCTTAAGCGTGAAATTGAATATACTGCCATCTGTGAAACTATTTTACAGGTAAGGTCCTGGTTCTGTCTACATTGTAGGTTATTCATGAACTCTTCCTCAAGTAAATGACGAATGCCAGCATGTTTGCTTCCTTGGCATTTTGATATATTATTTAGTCCCTCAACCAGCAACTGGGAAGGCACATTTGCCATCTGAATTCCTGGCTGTGGCATCTGGAGTGCGGTATTTTTAACTTCTGTGAGCCTTTGTGTCCTCGTTCATTAAAAGAGAGTATATCTTACTTCTGATGTTACCAAGATTAGGAAAACACCTATGTGAAGTGCGTGGCATGTATAGACCATGATATGAAAGCAGTATTTTTAAAGAATGCTTGTTCTGAATCTCCCTTTCTTTCATTTTTCACTTGCTACGTAGGAAGTTAATTATTCAACAAATAAGTAGCCTGGTATTCTACTAGCTGAGGGTGTGGCGGGGGTGGGGGTGGGGGTATGGTGGGGGGGGGGGAGGTGTTTCAAATAGAAGAGAGCCAAAGTTTCTGCTTACACAGAATTCTCAAGCTTTTGGGACTCTGATGCAATCGAGAGAGACCAGTCTCAGGGGTGTGTGGCACAGAGGGATGTTGCTGTATCAGTTTCATACCATTTCATTTCTGGAAGAGGATAGGAGGCATGAATTTAGTCACAAAACTGAATTGAATTGACTGAAGTTCATGTAGCATGAATTCTGGAAGTGTAGTCTTCTTTATGCAGGGAAGCCTTTCGCCTCTGGAAACAGACTTTACATGAGCCCACTTTATCTACTGTGGCAATAAAAATAGGTAACTTATGTGGCTTAGTTCCTGGATCCTGGGCTCATGTGCCATATCCTTTTCTTAGCTATTGACTGGTATTGATTTTCCTAGCTACTAGTAGGTCTATAGCTTTAATTGGACTATAAATTGTATTGCCTTATACATAAAAAACAACCTCTCCAACAATACAGTGCTTTTAAATGGTAGAGTTTGATAAAGATGAAAGTGACAGGCATCTTGTTTTCTGATGTTCTTGTAATTTAGTTCCAAATTGAGCTTGCTGCATGACACCTTGTCATTTCAGGCCTGCTTCATCTCCCTGGAGGATTTATATGAGGGCTTTGATGTCTTCTGGCCGTCCCTGGAATACAAAATATGGCTAAAGCTTGCTCTCAGCACCGCCTTTCAGTATTTTGAATCAGCTCTTGTCGATGAGGTAAGTGACACGATTAAAACATAAGTGATTGACTGTATTTTTTACAAAATGCACTTCATATTTTTGTGACAAAGACAGGACAATTATGTCTGATCTTCTAAAGAATCTCTTTTGGAGATTCCAGAATTTATTTACTTATTTATTTTAATTAAATGTACTGGGGTGACATTCATTAATAAGACTCTATAAGTTTCAAGAGTACAAGTTTAGATTCCAGAATTTGAACAGTTCTCAGGTTGCAAAAGTCCAGATATTTGTTAATTTTCTTATGTTTTTGGTGCCTCAGCGATTAAGGGTTTAAGTCTCTTTCTAATAGTTCATTATTGGTGTATAAAAATGCCATAAATTTCTGGATACTGATTTTGTATCCTGTTACTTTGCTGAATTCATTTATTAGATCTAGTAGTTTTTTGGTGGAATCTTTAATGTTTTCTATATATATCATGTTATCTGCAAAAAATTAGTTTTACTTCTTTCCAATTTGGATGCCTTTTGTCTGATCATTGTGACTAGAACCTCCAGAACTGTGTTGAATAAGAGTGGTGAAAGTGGACATCCCTGTCTTGTTCCTGATCTTAAGAGAAATGCTTTTAGTTTTTGTCCATTGAGTATGATTTTGTCAGAAGGTTTTTCTTTTTTTTTTTTTAATTAAATCTTTATTGTTCTGATTACATTTGTTCCTCTTTTTTTCCCATAACTCCCCTTCTCCCAGTTCCAGCCCCACCCTCCGCTGTCACTCCCCACCCACTGTCCTCATCCATAGGTGCACGATATTTGTCCATTCTCTTCCCGCATCTCCCATTCCCCTTCCCCCCCCCCCCCCCCCCAGAATAGTCAGTCCATTCCCCTTCTATGTCCCTGATTCATTGTAATCACCAGTTCATTCTGTACATCAGATTATTTATTGACTTGATTCTTAGATTCACTTGTTGATAGATGCATGTTTGTTGTTCACAATTTGTATCTTACCTTTTTCTTCTTCCTCTTCTTAAAGGAAACCTTTCAGCATTTCGTATAATACTGGTTTAGTGGTGATGAAGTCCTTTAGCTTTTCCTTATCTGTGAAGCTCTTTATCTGACCTTCAATTCTGAATGATAGCTTTGCTGGATAAAGTAATCTTGGTTGTAGGTTCTTGGTATTCAGTACTTTGAATATTTCTTCCCATTCCCTTCTGGTCTGCAAAGTTTCTGTTGAGAAATCAGCTGACAGTCGTATGGGTATTCCCTTGTAGGTAATTGAGTCTCTTTCTCTTGCTGCTTTTAAGATTCTCTCTTTGTCTTTTGCTCTTGGCATTTTAATGATGATGTGTCTTGGTGTGGTCCTCTTTGGATTCCTTTTGTTTGGGGTTCTCTTCGCTTCTTAGACCTGTAAGTCCATTTCTTTCACCAGGTGGGGGAAGTTTTCTGCCATTATTTCTTCAAATAGGTTTTCAATATCTTGCTGTCTCTCATCTTCTGGCACCCCTATTATTCTGATATTAGTGCGCTTGAAGCTGTCCCAGAGGCTCCTTACACTATCTTCATACTTTCGGATTCTTTTTTCATTTTGCTTTTCCAGTTGGGTGTTTTTTGTTGAATCTTTGGTTTGATTCTTGTGCTCCTCTGGTCTGCTATTTGGTATAATATTCTTTATTTCAGTCCGTGTATGCTTATTTTCTAATTTCTTTATCGTAGCATCGAAGGTCTCATTAGTTTTCGTGAGGCTCTGCTCAAGTTTATAGCAAGCCCTCAAAATTGCGATTCTTAGCTCCATATCCTCCATTTTTGTCATGTTTTTTTGTCTCCGCATCTTTTATGCTTTCTTGGTGCATCCCCTTGTGGTCTTTGTGCGCAGTCTTGTTCTAGCCAAGCCTTAATTGTTGTAGCTAACACTAGAGGGATTTGACCACCAGGCCGACTGGCTGTAGGAATCAGCTGTGTGGAAAACGTCTGTCTTCTGGGGAGGCGCTAGTCCAGCCTTTGCCTGAGGCGATCGGCAAATGGCTGTGCGCAGGGCTTGGGCTGGGTGGGCTCAACAGGGCGGGCGGAGGGAGCAGTTATGGCCACTCTCAGTCCCGTTTCCAGAGGCTCTGCTTCTCAGAACCCCGGCAGCCGCTGCATACCTCGGAGAGAAAGCTGCCCTCAGGTTCCAACTGATGCCGGATAATCCCGCTTCTCCCGTTTGAGTCTGGGTCCCTAGAGACTCGCCCGGATCTGGAGCCCAGAGTCTGAGACTCACTCCCGACCGAAAACGACAACTGTGCCCTCAGCCACCAGCCCGCTTTCGCGCGCACCTCGGTACCTTTGTATTTTCCACACTGCGCCTCCTCTGAGCCTCGGTTTGCTGTTCTCTTTCCTTCTAGTTGTAGAGTCTCTCTTCAGCCAGCCTTCCTGTGGTTCTGGGTGATGTCCGTTCCGTCTTTTAGTTGTATTTTTGAAATGGTTGTTTGCGGCAGCGGTCTCCGGTGCTTACCTACGCCGCCATCTTGGTCTCCAGAAGGTTTTTCATATATGGACTTTAATATGTTGAGGTATGATCCCTCTATTCCCACTTTGCTGAGAGTTTTAATCATAAATCAGTGCTAGATTTTATTGAATGTCTTGTTAAAAGAGCCTAGAAGTCTTCCCTCCTCTTGAATTTTTTGGACTATTTTAAGGATATGTGCTTTTTGAATGTTTGGCATAATTTGCCTATGATTTGAAGCTATCTGGTCTACGACTTTTGTTTGTTGGAAGTCTTTTTATTACTGCTTCAATTTCATTAGTTATTGGTCTATACAAGTTTTCTGTTTCTTCCTGATTCAGTTTTGAAAGATTGTTTTTAGAAATTTGTCCATTTTACCCAGGTTGTCCAATTTGTTGGCCTATAATTAGTCATAATACTTTCTTACAATCTTTTGTATTTATGTGATGTCAGTTGTTTCTTATCCTCTTTCATTTCTGATTTTATTTGGGTCTTCTTTGTTTCTGGACGAGTCTGGTAAAAGGTTCATCAATCTTGTTTATCTTTTCAAAGAGCCATTCTTGGTTTAATTGATCTTTTATATTGTTTTTTAGTTTCTATAACATTTATTTCTGCTTTGATATCTTTATTATTTCATTCCTTCTACTTACTTTTCCTGTTGTTCTTTTTCTAGTTCTTTTAGGTGTAGGATTAGATTGTTTATTTGAGATTTTTCTTGTTTCTTCAGGTGCCTGTAATGCTATGATTTTGGGTTGTTGTGTATTCATTTTCATTTGTTTCCAGGTAATTTTTGCTTTCTTCCTGATCTCATTGGTAACACATTCATTGTTTAATAGTATGCTATTTAGCTTCCATGGGTTTGAATGTTTTTTGAGGGTTTTTTTTTATTGTGGTTAATTTTTAGTTTCATGCCATTGTGATATGAGAAGATGCTTGGTATGATTTCAATCTTGAATTTGTTAAGACTTATTTTTGTGTCCTAATATGTGATCTACCTTTTAGAATATCCCATGTGCACTTGAGAAAAATATATATTCTGCTGCTTTGGAATGAAATAATCTGTAAATATCAAATCCATATGGTCTAGTATGTCGTTTAAGATTGCTGTCTCCTTTTTGATTTTTTTTTGTGTGGAAGATCTATCCATTGATGACAGTGGGGTGTTAAAGTCCCATATTATGACGGTATTGCTGTTGAATTTTCTTGTTTTGATACCTTGTGTCATTGTGTATGACCTTGTGTATGACTTATAGAAAATTGTAATTTTATTGTAGGACATAACATTCCAGAGATGTGTGGCACTCAATGTGGCATATGTGGAGACTTTATCAAGCTGTAACGAGATGACTATTGACTGGGCGACCATGAAGTTGGTGATTGTCGTGTATGGCAGTGTGATGGATACAAAGACAGAGGCACCATTCTTTGCACCTTGCATCTTATCTAAAACCTGTGAGCAGGTAAGGAGGATCATTTCTAGAGTCATTTGCATTCCACAGTGCTGCAATAAGTGGCTTTAATACTCAACTGACCACCTTAAAAATAAATTTAACCTGGAAAGATTCTGCAGGTCTCACCTGCCCTTAACAAAATGGTCAAAACGTACCCAGGACTTCTGTGTACTGCATGCAGGTTGTGCCCTGCACAAGGCTGTGATTGAGGGGCAGGTAAGAGCTGGGATCAGCCTGCTCTCTGCTCACCATGCTGTCTGCCTTGGTGTGGTGCTGTACCTCCTCAGAGAAAGGAACAGGGTGGGGCGAGGTCTCAGGGAATCACCAGGGCTGAGCAAACAGAAATGGCTGCCAGTCATCCCTGCAACTAGGGAGGTCCCAGCACAGGAACAATGACCCCTGCGAGCACCTCTGTCTGGAAGAAAGCCGCCCCCGAGTTCCTGCTCCAATGCTAGACAGTCTGGTTTCTCCTAGTATGTGTCTGGGTCCCCCAGAGCCTCACCCAGTACTGGAGCTCAGAGAAGCGGGAGCTTGTAAGTTCAGTTCGTGGTGCTGGCCTTTTAAGAGGAGCAGCTGGGTCTCCAGCAGCCTCTGTGTCACTGAGCCCCAATCCCCACTGGATTTTACAGCCCATAGGGACTTCTTTCCCCAGCTCTGGGACCCTGGGCTGGACATCTGGTGTGGAGCTGGGACCTCTTGCTCCTCATGGGCGGCCTCCGCAGAGGCAATCTCCCTCCCAATTAAAAAAGCGGCACGTGGGTGCTGGACCTGCCGCTCCGCACCTCCGCACCTCCTACCAGTCTCCGTGCGCTTTCTTCTTTACTTCTCTAGTTGTAGGCCTTCCATTCAGCCAGCTTTCCGGCAGTTCTGGATAACGGTTGCTCTATATTTTAGTTGCAATTTTGATGTGGTTGTGGGAGGCAGCGAGTACAGGCATTTGCCTACACTGCCTTCTTGGTTCTCCCTAGAAATGATAGTTATTGTTACTTTTCCACTACTTGCATTCTGGGAGGGCAGATTTTGTGGGCAAAAACTCTAAGGAAAGAAGACCATCCTGCCATGTGGGAAAGCTGGGTTCTGAGCCCTTGTATTTCAAAGGAGTAAAAGTAACTCAGTGGATTATGGGTTTTCTGTTTTAAACTGAGAATTTCCAGTCCAGTTACAAGTAACGTGCAGAAAATTCCTGATGTCTATAAATATGCAAAAAATAATTTGCTGGTACAAGGCTTTTTGAAGCAACGTTAAAGAGGATTTGAAATGAGAAAGAGTTTAGGTTGAAGGCCCAGTTCTAGGTTTTGGCTTATTTCTAATATTCTTTGGAAAGTTTAGGAAGCAGCCAGCTTAGAGATCAAAGAATGCACTTTTGATTAATTTGGACTTTTCTCCTTTAGGTTCAGGGAACTTCAGATTTAAGCAAGCTACTGATTATCCAAGCAACTGAGCCTGTCAAAGTTTCCAGTGATTCCAAGATCACAGGCAAGGGGTCTCCCTTTAGTGGTAGGAAAAGCATTGGGAAGGAATTTTGATAAATGTAAATGAGTTGAGGGTATTGTGTGGGTTTATCATCAATCCCCATTCTTGGGCCCACCCTGACAGCCACATTGCTTCTGGGAGGGCACATATCAGACTTCTAGATGCTGAAATCAGGTGGCTCCTCTGCTCTATGACCTTCCCTTCAAGCCCTTGCTAGGTGCGGGAAGCAGCTTTTATGTTTCACTCTCTGCCCTGGGAAGCTGGAGCCACACAGCACCATTGGGGGAGAGTGTGCATGGGGAAGGTTGCAGTGGGCCCTGGTGTGGGGAGCTGGTTTGCTCCCAACAACCTAAGGGAATTTGGGACCTTATCCACCACCATTGAGAATTCCAAACCATGGTCACTGCTACAACTCAGATAACCTGCTTTGAGATGTACTTTGATAGTCACTAAGTAACTATAGTCACTGAATGGGTATTAATACCCAATTTTATGTATCCGGGTACTAAGCAGTAAACAAAGACTAGATAGGAAGGCCTTGCTCTAGAGAAAATACATTCAAGATATTTCATTCAATGCTCAGCATTCCCCGCCTCCCCTTACAGAGCCCCATAATCATTCTCCCAGCTGCCCCAGCTTGAAGAGTCCTCCTTAATTTACTCCTCTACTTAGCACCATTTCCAGTGTTCACAATTCGTGTGACCCTGCTAACTTAGACATGATGCAATTGTTAATGAATTGTAATTGGGGGGTGGGCGGTATATATGACTTAAATTGTGTGCCAAAAGTGACATTCTATTAGTTTATATCTCATTATTTCTCATTTGCAAAATTCTTACAAAATGCAACCCCAATGTGTGCTGGTCACTGTGCCAGGCACTAGTCGGTGAGTGAGCCAAACAAGGTGTCTACCCCTGTGGGGAGGAGAGACAGACATTCAACATGTAATTTCACTTCTCCCCTAGAAGCAAGTTCAACTCAGACATTCTTAGGGCTCACCTTCCATGCCCTGTTCTGGGGTTATATGCAGCATCTGATTTTGGGAGCTCCCTCTGCTCCTGCCCGAGCTGGCTAACACTGAGATGACCATTACTGCACCCTTCAGTCTTTAGCTCAGCTGCTCCACATTACTCATGGGACACAGTGGTGTATAGCAAGCCTCAGGACACCCTGAGGGCTGCTGAGTCAGAGATATGACGTGGAAGTAGGTCCCTATCCTTCCGGGGCCTGCAGGACGCTCTCCTTCCTTGAATGATTCCAGAGACACTGAGGGAAATATCATTCTGTATTCCCCAATGAGTTTGAGACAGAAGTCACATATGCTAAGCCCGTGGACTGATGCAGCCGGTACACTGCATTTGACCTGCACACATTTTCTTTTACAATTTTAAAATTAGTTGCCAAGTATAAACATCCAGAAATTTCACATTAAAAAAAAAAAATCCAGATTTTGAGCTTCTCTTGAAAATATCAGAACATCTGCCAACACTCAGTCCCCATTTCTGTATGTGGCAACAATCAGAGCTGAGTACCAGCTGGCTCCCACTGGGGAAGCAGGTGCTGTCCACACCGCTCCCTCTTGTCTTATATCCAGCCCACTTTAATCACGTGTCTGACCTGCCTGCTGTCATTTGAGTTTCTCAGTCCCCTATTGGACTTTTGGGAGCCTATTAACAAATCTCCCTGCGGGAAGGAAGAGCCCATTTAAAAGGGAAGAGAAAGGGAGACCTACAGGGAGAAAGCAAATTAGTATTTTAAAATATTCTTCTGCTACTTTTATTCTTAAACTCCGGATTTAATTTTTGTTTGATGCATGTGTTTGAACAGGCTCAGTCAACACTGGTCCTCAAGTGACCAGCAGAGATCAAACCTGGAAGAGAAAAGATGAGGTAATAAACTTGGTACTTGAGTCAGACTTTTCTTAGTGTGAGTATGAAACTACACAGCTGAAGTCAAATAGCAAAATGTAGGTGGTGAAAAAGAGACTCTTAGTGGAAACTCACTGAATTGGAAAATCCAGGATCTAGCTCACCTGAGTTAGTTAATAATTAAAATTATAGAATATTTTTAGAAGCTGCCATTTTGCCCCATTCCCCCCCCTCCCCCCACCTTTCCCACTTTCCACCCTCCATCCCCTTCCCCTGATATTTAGTTCAAAAGTAGAGGTCTCTGGGATTAGGGGCGGGAAGGGCCATTAACATCTAAGTATTGATGCTTCTCCTTTGGAGTGTGCCTTTCCCATGGATGTGTGGATGCTGTGCTGGGGACACATGGGGCCACAGCTGATCATGGGTACCTTTCTAGAGTGTCAATTTTATTTGATGATCTTTTAAAAGAAAAAGTTAACTCATTTCACTGTTAGATTATTTAAAACATTTCTATATGAAAATAAACATATTCTGGAGTAGGATGACAAATCTGCATGAATTTTTAAGTTAAAACAAGAGACCCCAAAACATTTTATTAGTCACTTACGTTTGGCCCCAGCATCTTTTCCTACTTTCCTCAGCAATCAGGGCTAATTTAGAAAAGTTCAAGATGTGCTGGAAGTCATGCCTAGAGTTGGGGAGGGAGAGGGCTGCTCACACTGGGCCAGGACAGACAGAGGCCAGTCTGGTGGGGAGGAGGGTAGCCACATTACTCAAGGGGTCTCTGTTAGGCACCTAACAAAGCTCATCTGGGCACGAGCCCACTGTTGAGTGGAGAGGAAGGCTGCTCTGACAAAATAGGGCACTTGACCAATGCAGAAATCGGCAGTAATGGTGTCAAAAATGGTGCCAAATAAACATGCCCTTGAATATGGTGAGCTGTACAAATGCAGCTTCAAGCCCACCATATCCCAACCAGACAGCTACCCTAAGAAGTTCTGGTCCTGCCATTGCCATTTCTGACAACCCAGGTGGTTTGCAGTGTGTTTGTTTGGGGATAGAAAGTTGCATTGACAAAACTTATGGTTAATAGTCCTTTTAAACAAAGCAACGTAGTTCTTTTTAGGCAGTCAGCCTGGCGTCATCCTCTCCTCTTTCTTATAGAAACTCTATTTCACAAACGGAAAACCTAACCGGGAGCCAAGTAATTGGGTTCCTCATTTGTCACTCTTTTGGTCCACCTCCACTATTTTAAAAAATTCTCATTCTGATTTAGGAAAAAAGTTTCCTGTTACCCTATAATCAGTCACCACATTAATTGGAATTCAACGCTCCTAATATTTCTCTTTTCCTTAAGAGATCGACTACTGTAATTGAAATAATGCAGTATCTCTTTACAAGCTGAGGTTGGATGGTATAGAGATGTACATGTACTTACTGACAATGTATCACTCCAAGTCCTTGGAGGGAAGGTTCCAGATAATAAAATGGAAACTTTTCTGGTTGTGCTTAAGTTGATTCGTTTTTTTCTGAAATGCACACAAGTCTAATATTTTACTTTTGACTTTCTTTTGTAGTTGGACGCTGGATCTCATTATAGAAAAGGACACTAATGGCGCTGACACGATATGAGAAGTGAGGTTTCAGACTGAGCCAATACCCTGGCTCAAGTGCGGAAGGGTCATCTGATGAGAAGTTTACTTAGAAGTTGCTGAAACAATTTATTGCTGCATTTCTTTTATAAGCAATTGATGGGCTGTTGCAAAAGCTCCAGTTTTAAGTAGTTGCATTTTGAACCTGAGTGGTTCAAAAATTTTCCAGGTTAAGATTGTCTCAAGACTCATGGCCCACCAAACAGAACCCTGCTCCAGCTGAGAGCATGTTATAGTGTTTTACAAATTATTAAAAGCATTATACAATATATTACTATCTAAAGCACAGAATCTAAACTCTGATTTGTGATACTGCTATAAGTAGTGCTCCCGTAACATTTTCCAAAGTTATTGTCCCCTCCCCAATTTAGTAACTCTTGAAAAATAGATCTATGTTCCATAATCTTAGTTACTGAAAGCAAAGTTGAAAAGTTAACAATCTTACCTTGCATAGTACCGTTTGATACTATTTTCATTTTATTTTTAAAAGTCAAATAAAGTTGATTTTCATGGTGTACTTATTAGATTCCATTGTCTTTTTCATTTCAACAAAACTTTGAAAGAATGCAAGAATCTCGACTCTAGGGGAAATCATAATAGAAAGAAACACAAGAGAAGTCAAGCATAACCATTTATGAAGAACTTTCTGGACACCGAGCACGTAGGGCAGTTATTTCTCAGAGTGGCTGTGGAGCACTCGGGTCAGCAGATATGGGTGTAGCCGCACATTACAGAGATCTATGTGGCTTCATTTTTCTGATGTAACCAGGTACCTGGCAACAGGCAGAACAGGGCTGGTGCTGTGGTTTGAGGAATAAGCACGGACCCAGGCTCCTTGCAGCCTTCTCCTCCATCCTTGGCCAGTAACTTTCTCAGATGGCAAATCATCGGTCACTCCAGGCATCCGGTGGGCCTTTCAGTCAGACAAGGAGCTTTCTCTGTAGAAGGCCTTGCCTTTTAGTCAGGAAGGGACCCCACTGAGGGAAGACGGTCACAAGCCCACACCTATTAAATGAACTTTAACTGGCACCTCACCTTGCCAACCCTAACACCACCTACTATTTTTAAAGAATGGGAAATGGATATTGGGTGTCTGCTGTCCTCGCATCAGTCACCTGGGTTGTTACAAATGAAGAGCTTTTGGTCACCTATAGAATCAGTGTTGGGGTGGGTCCTGGATTTTAACATGTTCCTCATATGATTTAATGCATTTTGAAGCCTGAGATCTACAGTGCAGGGAACAAACTAGCAGAAAACAGATGCCTGCCCTCCAGGTCACTTAGGAGGCACCTCACCATGCACATCCATTAGGCTTAAACACTATAGAAATATCTTATGTAAGTCAAGAGGTAGCATGGTTTGTGGGCAGTAGACTCGGTGATATCAGATTTATTCTTTCTCTTTACCCTATTGACTTTTTGTCTTATTCCATGGCTGGTTCCCTCTCCCAGCAGCAATCCAGGCTTCCATGTTTTCTTGTTCATATTCAATACAAGACCAAAAAGAATGGCTTCCAATAGTGAGAAAGAATTATTCTAGAAATGCTGATAATCCTGTATTTGTCTCCTCCCCAAGAACTGAGTCCCATGTCCATTTTTGGACCAATCACTGACAAGAAGGTGGTAATGACCTTTTACCCAGTCCATGCACCAGTTAAGCTAGAATCAGTTACATTGCCTCAATTTGCATTGCCCCAAGGGGGCATGGTTTAATGGAGTAAATCACTAACACCAGTTCACTGCACCCAAATTGGCATCTTGAGCTGGCCATTTAGGCACGACCACTCTGGCTCCTTAACCCTTCACTGAGCTTCTCAATACAAATTCCTACCCTTAGGGTGGAGGTTAGAGGTGAAATCAGATTTGTGGCAAGACCACACAGGAGCCACAAGTTAATCATTTTACTAACTTAGAAGATTAGCCTGTGCTTATTCTTTGAAGTCGTATGGACTTTCAAATTCCTTATGCTTCTCTCATAGCCCCATGGTCATACATTACCTTTCAATTAAATCTTTGGATGCATAATGCAATTTATTCTGTTCTTCCAATGAAAATTGAGGGCAACAATTCTTTATAGGGGAACTCTACTCTTCATGCCCAAGGGTGTTAAAAATATGCTTAGGATCACTTCTACCTAGAAATACATATTTATTATGTAACATTTACTTGGAAAGAAACTTGTTCCATTTCATGGCTTCATGGCTGCTTAGTGGTAGAGCCAGAACTAAATTTGACAGCACGAGCCCCTTTCCTTTGAGCTTTTAAAGCGTTTTTATACTGATGCCATCATTACGGGTAGAGTAGGTGTACTAGATAATATTAGTTCTTTGAAGGAAAAATATATTGTGACTTGGAGAAGAGATGAGAACAGGATGCCAGTCCTTATAGGTCTCCTTCAGACCAGCATTCCCCAGGATACTGTGAAAACTTGGAATTTTTACCTTCATTCTCAACCTTCTTAGTGTCACCCACCTTTTAAAGGAAACTAAAAGGCCTAACGACTTCTCTGACACATGGCACCAGGGATCATATTTTACTCAATAAAAATATAGAGGGCTACCTGCAAGAGACTGTACCAGGTGTGTGACACTTCTTTCCAAACTGAGGCCTTATTAGCACAGCATAAGTCCAAGAGACCTTGAGTTCAGAGTAGCTAGTACTCTTTCCAGAAAAGCATACCTATATGCATCATTATCCTCAAGATTCAAATTCCGAAGCTCAGCAATCCCATTAAGGCATTAGGTGTGTTACACCAGGGGTCACAAACTCAAGGGACTATAGGACCCACACAGGTACCACGAAGGAGCAAAGTGGGCCAGGTGCTGTGGTGAAGTCACATGAGGCCAGCTGCACCTCCTGGTCATTAGAAATTTTATATATCTGTCTCTGGAGAGAAGCATCAATGCCAATCCCAGTGAGGAAACCTCTGCCCTCAGGACATGGGTCTAACCGAGTATTTCAAAATGTGACAACAGAATTCTCTGATCTAGTTTTAACAAAGGATTTATTTGCTAGATCCCCAAAATGCAACATTCAGAAAGTACTGCCCCACCCTCAGCAAGAAGAGTTCTACAAACAGCTTCTGTCATCCTCTCCTCCCTTCCTCCCCAGGGCGAGCCCTTTCGGTGTTATCTTGGCGGAGCACTGACACGAAAATACCTGCTGTGAGAGGCAGGTGGCGCTGTTGTTCTGCTCACACCTCTAGCAGGTAAGTGGAGCCTTTTCTCCCTCTTTTGGTAGAAATGTATTGAAAAATTTTCTTAGCAAAATATTTAAAGATCCCTCCCCCTGCTCATCCCACTTCAGTTCTCTCCTGTAAAAGTACAGAACGGAAATCTTTTCCCTCAGTTGTGATCAAAACACTGAGTACTGAAGAATATCTGGTTACTTTAACTGCTAGGGTTATATACTTACAGATTTAACAGAGGAAACTGAACCTCAAGTTCTGATGCTCCCCAAAATGTGTAATGGAAGAGAGGATTTGATTAGAACAGCTAAAAAAAACCTGATGGTCATTCCAGGCTGGAGCAAAGCAGCTTTTCAACCATCAGTGGATCCTACGTTGCTGATCACAAACCTGCAGAGATCCGATATGATGTGAGTCTCAAATACAGACTGTATTTCAGAGAGCCAGGAGAGAGGGCTGAGGCATGGGAACAGAACAGAATGCTGGTGAAGGCACGAAACAAAGAACCCCACGGGGTGTTTAGTGCCATTTTCATTTAATAAGCCAGGAGGACAGCAACCTAGAGACCGTGGCTGTGATCATAGTGGGATGTTTCTATGGAATCGCTGTAGGACACATGACTGGCAGCTGGCACCCGCTGGCTCACTGTGCAGGGTGAGACCTACGGCTGGGGCGTGTAGCGCAGGTATTTCTTGCCAGATGGGAGGTCTTTGGTGAAGACTCCTTTAGGGAAGAGTTTCTTGGCTTCCTCTTCAGGGATTGTTGGGAGGACCATCACGCTATCTCCAACCTACGGACAGACATTGAGAATGGTGAAATCCAATGGTAAAGCCTGAAGGCAAGAATGAACTTTAGATCCCCAGGTTCTCTGACTTATCATGGTCCTCCAACATGCTATGCTCACCCTCAGGTAAAGCTTCCTGCACTAGGCCCCCCTGAGAGCCAGGCAGAAAGCCAGCCTTCCCACCTTGGTACTCCCCTTCTCCCCTCGGCTCCCCATTGTTCTGTGCACCTAATACACTATAAACTAGTTTATTGTCTGTCTTTACCACTGGAATGTGAGCCTAAGAGGTCTGGAACTTTATTGCTCATGGCTACATCTGGGCTCAATAAATGTATGTTCAGGGAATGGACACAGCATTTTATTTGATATACTTAATCAGAAAAACAAAAACTGGTATTCAGGTTAGCATATTTTTAAAAATGTAGCGACATTAAAATATTCTTGTGATATTATCCATGTCTTACATATTGCAGAAATCCTAGAGATTGTAAGCTTGAAAACAAGTGTCAGAATTCCACAGAGGTTTAATGAAGCTTACGAGAAGAAAATACTTCAGGACAGTAAGACACCAAAAAGTTTTATAGCCAGGACTTAAGTGGCCAATCTAAGTTTTATTGTAAATATTTTGCCATCAGGGAAGGATTAAAGTTTTTTAAAAAATCCTCTTATTAGGAAAGGGAATCATTCTGACCAATTTATCTGCCCAAATAAGCTAAAAGCTAGAAAGCAATATGGGAGTTTGTGTTTTATATAAAAGTGTTAAAGACCTTGAACAGCAAATCTTAAACTCAGCCATGAGGAAAAATCCTCCCAGGGGACTTGCGCGCTGGAAACAGAGAGCCCGAGGGTGGCCACTGGACATTAGCCACACAGGCCTTTCTTGTGCGCTGGGGACCTGCCCTTTAGCATCTTTACCTTCCAATCAACCGGAGTAGCGACCCTCTTTTCTGCTGTCAGCTGGAGAGAGATAACTACTCTGAGAATCTCGTCAAAGTTCCTGCCAGTGGTCGCGGGGTAGAGGAGGGACAGCTTCAGTTTCTTATCAGGGCCAAAAACAAACACCTGTAAACACACAGACACTTAAATAGGACAAGTTCTTTGATATGAAAGCCTCTTGGAATGCTTGCCTGTCATGACAAATGTTCGAAGGTATAAACACAAAGCGAACGAAAAAAATTCCCCAATATCTAAAATGGTACACCAAACTTCATTGGGGGGCAGGAACCCAGACACTTTTCTTCTCCATGTCATTTCCCTTTTTATAAAAATATACTTTTTGACTTTTTGATTACAATGACCTACAGTATTGTATTAGCCTCAGGTATACATCAGTGTTCATGTTATTCTTCTGCACTTAAAAGGAGATTATATTTGTTTCTGGTTGTCCCAGTAAGAAAAACTGATATGCAAACTGAATCCAGGAAAGGGCTCCGGCTGGTACTATGTTAAATAGGGGTGATTATCATAAAAATAATACTAAAGGGAGTGGACACTGGCCCTCACGTAGTTGTACTTTTTGCAGATGAGGGACTAAGTTTGTTTTCAGGACAGAACTAACCAGAATTCAAAACCAGAGCTGCCCAAGGACGAAGGACATGACCCATCCCATTAAAGAGAGGTTGTCAGGAGAGATATAGGAGAGATTACTCAATTCTAGAAGTAGGTTTCCATAAGCTATGAATTATCCAGTTTAAAATTTTAGCTGAAAATTTAGCATGAGCATTACACATAATCAGTGAGATTGCTACCAGTACAGTTATTTCCCTGAGGAAATATGTAGACATTAACATATATTCGCCTATTTCCTCTAGGTGCTGCAAGCATTTACATGGACATACAGCCTGGCCCGTCATGAGGACTCCAGAATGGACTTCGATAACTCACCACACGCGCCGTCACAGGCATGCCCTTCTCGTCCTTCTCTGCTGGGTCCAGCATGCCCAACAGGATGGCGAGGTCCCGATTCCGGTCATCGATGATGGGAAAAGGTAACTTTTCTGTGGGCTCCTCACAGTTGTAAGCATTGATATCCTAAAATGCAGGGGAAAGAGAAATCGAAACCAGGCACATCCTCTGAATTCAATCTGTTAACAGCCATCCTATTGCAAGACAGGGAAGAGGACCATAATCATAGTAATTTCTCTAAGCAATTTTAATAATGAATGAACTCTCCCCATCCCCATTATTCATTGATAGGAAGAGCAATAGGGTACTATATTTAGGTTATAAGCATAGCCCCTTTTCTTTCTTCTTCTTTTTAAATCCTCACCCGAGGATATGTTTATTGATTTTAGAGAGAAGAAACGGGGGGTGGGGGGAGGGTGTGGAGAAGAGAAACTCTGATGTGAGAAACAACAATCGTTTACTTTCTGCACAAGCCGTGACTGGGTATTGAACCTGTAATCTAGGTATGTGCCCTGACCAGGAATCAAATTCGCAGCCTTTCAGTACATGGGATGACGCCCAATGAACTGAGCCACTTGGCCATGGCTAAGCATAGACTCTTTTCGTGCCCAAGTCTGTTAAAATGCAGCTTGTTTTTACTGCTTTAAGAAAGCAGCAATAACCTCTTTAAAAGCCGATTAGTATAGTATCAGATACCAATCCAAGGTACCTCTGGGTTTCCAAATATAAAAACCATCAGAAATAATGCATTCCTTAAGTCCATCACATCTGGAAACAACGCCACATGCAAAGATAATTTTATAGATCTGATCCCTGCCTCAAAAACACCCTGACTCAGACATTAAGCTACCAGAAGAGAGATATTAAAAAAACAAAAACAAAACAGAACAGAACACAAAACTCAAAAGAAATATAAGAATGGAGAGTTGAACATAGACTTCAAGGACAAGTCAAAGGTAAATCACTAGAGTAAAATCTACATAGAAAACAAAGCATTTCAAATCTGAACTAAATGACAAGGATATACTCGTGTCCTTTCTTTCACCCCCTCCAGTAAAACTTCATTTATTTCTTTTTAAAAAAAAAATATTATTTTATTGATTTTTTACAGAGAGGAGGGGAGAGGGATAGAGAGTTAGAAACATCAATGAGAGAGAAACATCAATCAGCTGCCTCTTGCACGCCCCCTCCTGGGGATGTGCCCGCAACCAAGGTACATGCCCTTGACCGGAATCGAACCTGGGACCCTTGAGTCTGCAGGCCGATGTTCTATCAGCTGAGCCAAACCGGTTAGGGCAAACTTCATTTATTTCTACTCTACAATTTATAACCTCAAAGCACAGCCATAGAAACGTTACCTTGCTCCAGGCAAGATGGTCTTCAACACTGTCTATTGAAAGGGCAATCAGCTTAACGTTCCTCTTGGCAAATTCAGGTGCCAGCTTTGCAGCTCTGCCGAGCTCTGTGGTACACACAGGGGTAAAGTCCCGAGGGTGGGAGAAGAGGATACCCCATCTGCAATGGAGGCAAAGGTCACAACTGAATGACAAGGTTATCACCAACAGCATGCAGAATGGGAAGTCACAAATCTGAGGTAAAAAATGATGTTCTTTCAAAAAATGAATGCTTATAAAGACAATTACTTTTAAACTTTTCTGTTGAGGAACGCTTTTTGATGTCCTTACCTCCAGGAAAGCCAATGCTTAAAGCCCAGTTCAATCAAAGATATGACAATCAAGATGACAAATATTTTAAAAGACTAATTTAAGGGTTTTTTCTCTTTTGAGCCATCCTAACTCCTTTTCAACTAATAAAATCTGTGCTACTCAAACCAAGTAGCTTATTAAAATGACTTTCTTTTGCCCCCTTCTTTATTTTTTTTCCCTAACCATAGCCCAACATTCAGCTCCAATAATGGGTGTCCCCAAAGTCTCTGAATCCAAACGAACAGCTGACTACAAGAATAAACAGATTATGTAATCTAAAATAAATAGGCTGGTGTCCTCTATTTATATGTAAAATTAAAGTTGACACGTGGCTTCTTTGAAGTGAATGGCTATGAAACCTTTTATAAGAGCTTTACAGGACACCCAATATTTGCACCTTGACAAAACAGCACTCTCAGAGTTTTACCTATTTCTCTTTCTCTCTCTTTTTTTTTTTTAGCTGTCACAGCTTTAAAAACAAACAAAAATGACAGAAAAACTTTATTGTTGAAAGTATTACATATGTTCCCTTTCCACCGCATTGACCCCTTCTAGTCCCCCTCCCCCCGCCCCCCGCCTTCACCACACTATTGTCTGTGTCCATGGGTTATGATATATGCATACAAGTTCTTTGGTTAATCTCTTCCCACCCACCCCTGCCTTCCCTCTGAGACTGACAGTCTGTTCCAAGCTTCTATGTCTCTGGATCTATTTTGTTCATTAGATCCCACATATGAGTAAGATCACATGATACTTGTCTTTCTCTGACTGGCTTATTTCGCTTAGCATGATACTCTCCAGGTCCCTCCATGCTGTCTCAAAGAGAATTTTACCTATCTCTTCATTTGTGGTTTCTTTTTCTTCTTGCTTCAGACCAAGTAGGTAGAAACCTGATAAACTACAATGTAGATTCTAGAACTACAGATTTTTAGGTAAATATTATTATCTAAAGCATCACTGCCTGAAGTTAAACTTGTAGAGATTTTAAGCACGCTTTAAGCTGAGCCACCAAGAATCTTTGGAGTCCCAGTTCCTTCTCTTTGGTGACCATGGAAACTACTCTCTACTGAAAAGGGAAATTTAACACTCGGTTTTCCACACTCCCAGGGGCTTACAAAATTAAAACAGGACCCTAACCTAGATTACTAGATCTAGCTTAGATGCCAAGCTGAGCTCACCAAGTTTGCCAAGTTCCCTGAAGCACAAAGAACAAAGCAGAAATGAAGGTACCCCCTTCCACTCACATCTGTCACTCAACTCCAAGGCTTCAGGAAAGGAAAAGACTTTCTTACAAAAAGGATGGAGGATGCTATGGAAAGACTGGGAGGAAAGGTAATTAATATCTTTAACACTGTGGAGGTGTGTGGTAGGTCTACTTTTTTAAAAGGGCAACAAGGGGGATATATATCTTTTATAATAATGTAGCTTTGAGTAAAATGTAGGCCTTAGATTCTATGGAAAAGGATCTGTCTGTTTAGGGTTCAGACGAGACTTTTGAGAAGAAATGTTAACGGGGTGATGAGTTAGGCAAGTCAGGCGTTTTCCTTCCATTTCCAGTCAAGAGACCATTTCTCTGAGTCACTTCACACCCTCTCTCCAACTGGAGAAGCCAAACTCCAGTTTACCACTCAGCTCGGAATAGGAATAAACTCGGGCATGTCTGACTGTGGCCTGCCTTCCCCTCAGAGTCTCCCCACTGCTGCTGGTGAGAGTTAATTACATGATCCCATTTCCTTCCTTCCTCATTTTCAAAAGACAATAGGTTTCCTCCTTTAAAGGAACAGTCCCTTCTCACTAACCCCCCAGAAAACTTCAGGAAAACACACGTTTTTGTTTAGTGAAAAAGCTGTGAAGCTGCTTACACCACATACGTAAAGAAACAGTGATTAAGGCTCAATAAACTCACCAAACACAGTCCCCAAACCTCTTAGTTGTATCTCATTGTCTAGGGGAGTGGAGAGGGGGGTGGAGTAGATGCCTGTGAAATTTTATGGTTATTTTAATTTTTTCCTCCCCCCTAAAAAAACAACACCCGAAACAAGAATTGGCAGTCTGAATTGAGATCGCATACAGAATGGAGTTTGGAAAATATTATATTAGGCAAAAATCCATGTACTATAATGACATAAAGAGCTCAAATGTCATTTGGGGGTGGGGCCGACTTGTACAGCCTTTTAAAAAAATACATATTTTTACTGATTTTAGAGAGAGAGGAAGATGGACAGAGAGAAACATCAATGTGAGAGAAATACTGATCAGTTGCCTTCAGAATGCACCCTGACCTGTGGCACCCCAACCTTGAACCTGCAACCCAGGTATGTACCAAGACTGGGAATAGAACCAGCAACTTTCAGTGCATGGGATGATGCTCAACCACCTGAGCCATACTGGCCAGGGCTTATATAGTCTTTTATAGATGTGGGTATTTTTCTCATCTTTCCACTGGTGGTTCCCAGAGATGGTACCATTTTTTTTCCCCCAAAATATATGTTATTGATTTTTTACGGAGAGGAAGGGAGAGGAATAGAGAGTTAGAAACATCGATGAGAGAGAAACATCGATCAGCTGCCTCCTGCACACTCCTCGCTGTGGATGTGCCCGCAACCAAGGTACATGCCCTTGACCAGAATCGAACCTGGGACCCCTCAGTCCGCAGGCCGACGCTCTATCCACTGAGCCAAACTGGTCAGGGCCATTTTTAATCAAATCAAGAGAGATCTAGAGGCCAATAAACTATGGTGATGACAACAAAACCCAAGAAAGTGGAGTTAGCTGAGGTAGTGACAGCATTTATACTTATTGCTATAGTAGTTATGCTTTATGTTAATATTTATCTTTAATCCATACAGCCTAAGAGTTCTGGTAAGATTCCTATGCTGTGTGGGGGTGAGGACTGAGAGTGGAATGGGAAGGGGTTTTGGAGAAATGCTAATACCTAGATTCTGAGTATAGACTGGCCTTGGTCTGTGTTTCTGAAGCCTTTTCCTGCCTTCAGGGTCCGAATGTTCCATTTCTCACCATTTTCTGGTTGAGCCCTCTCTTTCACAAACTGTTCCCTTGATGAGAGGCTGGAAATGGACTTAGAGTTGTAAGGGGTTGGGTAGGCCTAGCAGTGGTCGGCAAACTCATTAGCCAACAGAGCCAAATATCAACAGTACAACGATTGAAATTTATTTTGAGAGCCCAATTTTTTAAACTTAAACTATATAGGTAGGTACATTGTTATTAACTTAATTAGGGTACTCCTAAGGCTTAGGAAGAGCCACACTCAAGGGGCCAAAGAACCGCATGTGGCTTGCGAGCCGCAGTTTGCTGACCACGGGCCTAAGGTATAGAGTCTCTCCCAGGATCTCTGAACAGCCCTGTCCAATCGTTGGTTAATCTCAAAAACTTCCTTCTCTCTATATATACATACCTGGATACCACATATAAAAGGATTCAAACCCAGGGAGGAATTGTTAAGCCTCAGAAGACCACAGGGCTCCTGAACTTCAGAACCATAATGTAACTAGACATGTCTGGGAAGTTTCTGATTGAAACTGAGCAACTTAACGTCTGCAGATCCAGGAGCTATAAAACCAGGGTGACAGCAATTTACTCCTAACGGTAGGATTTAGTCATAATGGTCTGATTGCCAGATAACAGGTCACCAATTTGTATGGCTCCAGCCAGACCATGTGCTGCTGGAAGCAAGGCGAGGGGGAGGGGCACACCACTGGGAAACAAAGGGTCACGGGGAGCAGAGGTACATGTGTTCTGGCAAGAAGAAGTCGCTGCAACTGGACAGCCTCAGAAAGCCCTGCCCTCACAGTGTTGCAAGTTCTGGAATGAAGGACACACCTATGCACAGAGTGTTCTTGGTTCCTCCCAAAGTTCTTATCAAATCTTATCCTGGCCACTGAAGGAGGCTGTGGCCAAAAAGTCTTCCGGCCACTTATCCGGCAGCTGGTGGCTTTAAACTTTACATTTTGCGCCGAGAAGCCTGCAAATCCCAGGCAGCAGGCAGAGCCCTTCTGCCAGCAGCAGAGTCCCGGGACTCACACCCACCTTCCCCGGGAGCAAGTTCCAGAACAGAGGGAGGGAGGGGGCCGAGTCCAGGCAGGAGTCCCGGGAGGTGACCGCCGAGGCCGCCGGTTTCAGTCCCCACCGGGCCTGGCTGGACGTGCTACTTGCACAATTTACAAACCGAGTTAAACAGCAACAAACCCTGCTCCGCACCGCGCTCCGGGTCCCGGGACCTGCGGAAACCCAATTTCTTTCCCCTCCCCCTTCCCCGCCTGGAGCCAGGCTGGCCATGCTGGGGCGGGACGCGGGAGGGAACCCAGCGGCCGCCGCGGGGCAGGGGACGCACAGTGAGAGGCACGTGCAGGAACCGGTGCGGGGAGGTGGCCGGAGGACGAAGGGAGTACACGCAGGGGAGACACTTTCAGATGGGAGCGCAGCACGAGGCCAGGGCAGGGCGACGGGGTGGCCACTTACGAGTCTCCAAGAAAGTCGTGGAAACGGATGCGGCCGACGGTCGTGTTGGCCTCGAAATTGGGAGCCTCGTCCCCGAGAAGGAGACCTCCGGGCATGGCGGCAGCGGTGACGGAGGAGGAGAAAGCGCAGCAGCGACACGCACCCGCCGGCGGGTTCGGGAGGAGGTGCTACTGCGGAATGAGCTGGGCTCGGCGGGGCGGGGTGGGCGGGGCCTGGTCGTTGGCGGGTGGGCGGGGCCTCAGTCGGCGGGGGCGGGGCGGGGCGGGCCGGGCCAGGCCAGCTCTGGTTCGCCAGATCCCCGCCACCTCTCTTACCATCCCTGGAGCCAGTGGGCGCTAGCGTGCGTGTCCCTTTAAGTGAGGTCGCCCCAGGCAGGCTCCGGGGTGCGCAGCATTGGACCCTGCCGTGTGTGCGCGCTTTGGAGGTGAAAAAGCGCAGCAGAGTAGGAATGGGCCCCCACCCGGAGAATCCCACAGCTGCCCCAGGACCCCGGAGGCGCAGAATTCGCGCAGGAGGGCCTGCCCACCCACCCACCACGGACGACCTGCACTCCCGGCTCTGACAGTGTGAGCGTCTGGAATCGGGCAGCTTCAGCCCGCCTAGCCATCATGAATAGTGTCATATCGGAGGATGTGGCAAGATCCAGATGTGTGGAGGACCTTACGTAAGAGGAAGTGGCTTTCTGATTGCAGCAGAAATTCTCGCACCAATGTTAGTGCTTGAGGGAATGTGACTAAAGTTTTCATTTTTATTCCACTCCCCGTTCCCAGAGCTCATTATGAACTATAAAATAATACAATTATTCTGAAATCTAAATGTAAAATTTAAAACTTACTTATTGTGATCTTCTGTCCAAGCACGACTTAGACAAGATGACTGTTCTCTTGGAGCTTTCATTCTAGTGGGGGAGACATAATTAAATAAAAATATATTAGGTAGCAGACATCCTATTGAGAGGAATAAAATAAGGTGTGCTAGTGGTGACTGGTGCTGCTTTGGATTGGATAGTCTGATCTGGGAAAGCCTCCGGGATCATTTAGGTCAGTGGTTCTCAACCTGTGGGTCGCGACCTCTTTGCAGGTCGAACGACCCTTTCACAGGGGTCGCCTAAGACCATCCTGCATATCAGATATTTACATTACAATTCATAACAGTAGCAACATTACAGTTATGAAGTAGCAACGAAAATAATTTTATGGTTGGGTCACAACATGAGGAACTGTATTTAAAGGGCCAGAAGGTTGAGAACCACTGATTTAGGTGAACTACTTAGCACATAGTAAGGGATCTGGAAATGGTAGCTATTATCTGGATGATGATAATTTACACAATAACTCTTGCTTTGCCAGCTAGAGGCGAGGCACTGTGCCAGGCCTGGTGCTGCAATGGAGATACAGTCCCTGTTCGTACAGCGAAGGTGGCATGCATGTGGTAATGATAAAAATGCAGAATAGCCAAAACCGGTTTGGCTCAGTGGATAGAGCGTCGGCCTGCGGACTGAAAGGTCCCAGGTTCGATTCCGGTCAAGGGCATGTACCTGGGTTGCAGGCACATCCCCAGTGGGAGATGTGCAGGAGGCAGCTGGTCGATGTTTCTCTCTCATCGATGTTTCTATCTCTCTCCCTTCCTCTCTGTAAAAAATCAATAAAATATATTTTTAAAAAAATGCAGAATAATGGTTGGAGTTCAGAAGTGGGGAAAATTCTCAGGCTTAAGGGAGGTACATGGAAGTGTTAGAAGTGACTCACTGTGATTTCGGTTTTCAGCACAGTGATATTTTCATGTGTGTGGGTGCATGCTGATCAGTTCTCTTCTGAGCAAGGACTTGCAGTAAGATTCTTGCTAAAATTTCTAACCACTCAAGAAAACTGTAACACTACTATAATTTAATCTCTAAATTAATTTGACTCCAATCTTTGGTTCTAAAAACTCTATGTCTTACCTTCTTTTGTGGGGGAGAAGGAGAAGAAAAGGAGAGTAATTTGACCTTGAGGCACTATTAGTAGTATTGTGGTGCTAGACTAGAAGACAAAGCTATTACCACAAATAGGGAGAATGAATACAGGAACAGGTTACTGATCTCTGTAAAGGGCATAGTTATGGAACTGACAGTTGTAAATTGAGCAAGTACAATGAAATAAGAAAGAGCCTGTTAGAATTTACAGTGCCACAGACTGCACCCCGAAATCCTCTTGCTTCTTGCAAAACTTGTCTACTTTAATCTTTGAAACGTTTTCAATTCTTTTGAATTAGCCGTCAACATTTTTTAAACACATGATTTTTCACAAAAATATCTGGATACCTGCCTAAAATGTCAAGATCTACCCACGCTGGGCCCATGTTCTATTTGGCAAATGCTGGCTGGGGATAGCCACCTTGGCACTGTCTGTCCCTGTTTGTTCAGAAAGTTCTCCAACATTTACTGACATTGTCTATTGTCATTTTAGCTCCCCTCTCACAATGTTACTTTTATTAGAGGGGAATTAGGAGGAAAATGTCCCTATCTCTGTCAACACTGTGAAAATGAAAGGTTGCCTGACAGTCATGTGTTTCCAGGAGGAACAAAGTAGAGCATATTTCTTTGTAAAAGTAAGAATGATCCTGTGTACTTAATACACAAACAGAGTTGGAAAAAACCATCTGTACTTCTTGGCCCCTGTGGGTAGTTGGGTTTAACCTCTGCACTCCACCGAAGGTGGGTGCTCTGTGCACAGAACCCCATTTCTAGAGGGGAAAGATAAGCTGCTCTCCCAAGGGCTGCAGGAGGCGCCATGGGAAAGGAGGAAAGGAGGAGGGGGAGGGAGGCATTCCAGGGAGAGAGGGGCCAGAATGTGGAAAAGGGAAAGCTGGGCTGAGGAAAACATTTACTTTGCAGAGTGGGTGGAGGCTCTGGGATCAGAAAAAGAAGTTTCCACGCAGCTGACCCGGTTACGGAAAGCCTCTCTGTCCTTAGAACCACCTCCTGCGTGACAGGAAGGAAGGAGTGCAGGACCTTCAGAGGGCCATGACTCCTCTTGGCTGACTGAGTCTCTTCTGTCCTTACTGCTTTGGACAGATTAAAGGAAAAGGTGAAAGGATGGGCAGTGGCCATTTGGGAGAACGGCTGTGTATTGTGATGTCGCTCTTCAGGTTGGGAACTCCTAAAGGTTTGGCCCTACTTTAGTGGTAAGCATTTGTGACCTGTTAGACAGAGTGGGCGTGGGACTAGATTGCACAAAGGACCAGAGGAGCATTTGGCTACCTTCCTGCAGCCACGATAGCAATTTCCTGTCTGCCTGCAGCTGGGAATAAAAGAGCAATGTGTCCCTGGTTAGAATTGTAGCTAGGCAAAAATTCTTATGCACGTGGGAGGAGATAAATGAAACTTGAAATTAATCTTAGGGAGGTGGGGTTATGTTTTTAAAACCAATTCTTATAAACTTTCTTGTTAAATTTGATGTTCTTTTCAGAAAAAAATAGAAGGAGGGCTGGAACATATACTGATCAAGGCAGTGCCATCTACCTGCTATGTGAGAAGGGCAGACAATCTCCCCACTGCTCTTCTTTATTGTGTTTAATGAATATGGTCTCTCCTCCCTCCTGTATCTGCTGCGGGACATCCACAACCTGGAGAGAAATCAGAGTAAAAAATGGGGGAGCAAAAATGAAAAGACAACAGTTGTTAAAATGTTAGATGATGAGTAACTCACAGAGGGGCTTTGAGTAGTAAATTCCAACACTTCTTGCCCCAAATTCAGCACCCTGCAAGTTTACTGTGAACTCTGAAAGAGACTATTTAGTAAGTTTCACAAATAATGACTTTGGGGGGGGTGGGGAGAGCAGATAATTTTTCAAAAATGGTTACAGGATTAGATTTAAAAACATGATATAATAATTGGATAAAGACCAAAAGCCAACCTGAAATGGTTTGAAAGACGGTGAGTTAGGTTAACCAATTCTCTCATCTGCTTTTAGTTAAGCATAAGAGCCCCCATCCTATCGAGAAAAGAATTTATTATGTTTACAGAGCAGGCGGTGAATATACATTTCTGAAGCTTTGTATCTGTATTTATACAGAGACTGTCAGAGAGATGAAAATGGGGGAAGGGCAGAAAAAAGAAACACAGGAGAAAGGGAAGTGTTTTTGAAAGGAACCAATTTGCATGCCCACCTGGCCCAGGCTCCCTGCCTCCTTTCCCCCAAGAAGAGCTGAGCAAACGGCCCTGCCACTTGCTGGCCTTTGGAGATTGCACAGGACTGGAGACTGGCACCGTAGCAATGAACCTACAGACTGGCTAACAGCCTGTAATGGGGCCTGGCACCAAGTGCTTTATTATTGGATCCTCTCTTGGTGACTGGAAGGCAAGACAATAGATTCAGTCAGTGGTTCATAGTAGGGGTAGAAGCTGAAATATGGTCAGGTTAGGTAAGCAGAAGCCAGGAGAGTGGAGAGTGGAGAATGGCAGGGACTGTAGAAGCAAAGGAGCCTGATGCTGAAGGGTGCAAGATAACCCACCAAGTCCTTAATGCTAAGTAGCCTGTGAGCTTCCAAACTCAAACTCCTTGAGACCCAATGCCAGGGGAGAACTAAAGGTGGTGGTGGGAGAAGTCCTCCCCATGTACAGAAAATTAAGCCATGCATTTTCTGAAAATGGAAAGATAATGGTAATAATATCAGTCTATTTGTTGTTATTGCAAAGATCACTAAGCAAAATTAGTGATAAAATACTCCCCCCAGTAAAATCTTGATGCTGGTCTAAATTCTGAACCATTGCTGCAGTTACTGTTGAGTTTTAATCACATGCACATACAGTCCAGATGAGCACATTTTAATTATTCGTTAGTTTTAAAGTATTCTACATAGAAGTTGATTTGGAGAATTCTCCACTTATTCTCTATATATGCAGAGCTCATTTATTCTGGGAGTGAATTGGTTGTGGTTCAAGTTGTCTTCTAGAGCACTTTCTGTCTCCAACTCTTTTTTTTTTTTAAATAATTAAATCTTTATTGTTCAGATTATTACATTTGTTCCTCTTTTTCCCCCCATAACTCCCCTCCTCCCAGTTCCCACCCCACCCTCCGCCCTCACTCCCCACCCATTGTCCTCATCCATAGGTGCATGATTTTTGTCCAGTCTCTTCCCGCATCTCCCACACCCGTTCCCCCCCCAAGCATAGTCAGTCCATTCCCTTTCTATGTCCCTGATTCTATTATAATCACCAGTTCATTCTGTTCATCAGATTATTTATTCACTTGATTCTTAGATTCACTTGTTGATAGATGCATATTTGTTGTTCATAATTTGTATCTTTACCTTTTTCTTCTTCTTCCTCTTCTTAAAGGATACCTTTCAGCATTTCATATAATACTGGTTTGGTGGTGATGAACTCCTTTAGCTTTTCCTTATCTGTGAAGCTCTTTATCTGACCTTCAATTCTGAATGATAGCTTTGCTGGATAAAGTAATCTTGGTTGTAGGTTCTTGGTATTCATCACTTTGAATATTTCTTGCCACTCCCTTCTGGCCTGCAAAGTTTCTGTTGAGAAATCAGCTGACAGTCGTATGGGTATTCCTGTCTTTTGCTCTTGGCATTTTAATTATGATGTGTCTTGGTGTGGTCCTCTTTGGATTCCTTTTGTTTGGGGTTCTCTGCCCTTCCTTGACTTGTAAATCTATTTCTTTCACCAAGTAGGGGAAGTTTTCTGCCATTATTTCTTCAAATAGGTTTTCAATATCTTGCTCTCTCTCTCTCATCTTCTGGCACCCCTATTATTCTGATGTTGGTACGCTTGTAGCTGTCCCAGAGGCTCCTTACACTATCTTTACACTTTCGGATTCTTTTTTCATTTTGCTTTTCCAGTTGGGTGTTTTTTGCTTCCTCGCATTTCAAACCTTTGACTTGATTCTTGCGCTCCTCTGGTCTGCTGTTGAGTGTCTGTATAATATTCTTTATTTCAGTCAGTATATGTTTACTTTCCATTTGGTCCTTTATCACACCATCGAGGGTCTCATTAGATTTCCTGTACATCTCATCAAGTTTATCGACAGCCTCTAGAAGCCTCTTGAGAGACCTCAAAAGTGTGGTTTTGAATTCTATATCCAGTAGCCTGCTTTCCTCCGGTTCTGTCCTTTGTGGCCTGTTTCTTTGTCTTGGCATTTTTTTATGCTTCGCTGTGTCGATAGAGTGGCTTTCCATGTTAAGTGTCCCAATTACCTGAGGTAGACACTCTTGGTGCACCCCCTTGTGGTCTCTGTGAGCAGTCTTGTAGTCAAGCCTTGATTGTTGTAGGTAATTACTACTTGACCTCCAGGCCAACTGGCTGTGAGAATCAGCTGTGTTTGCAGTGGGAGAACTTCTGTCCTCTAGGGAGGTGCTAATCTAGCCTTTGCCTGAGGCTATCTGGCAAATGGCTCTGTGCAGGGCTTTGGCGGGGCGGGTCCCACAGGATCAACAGGGAGGAGGAGGGAGCAGTTATGGCTGCTCTCAGTCCAGCCCCAGGGGCTCTGCCTCTCTGTTCCAGCAACAGCTGCAAACCTCGGAGGGACCGAAGCCAGACAATCCTGCTTCTCCCGTTTGAGTCTGGGTCCCTAGAGACTTGCCTGGATCTGGAGCTCAGAGTCTGAGGCTCCCTCCAGATTGAAACAGTCAACCGCGCCCTCAGCCACCAGCCCGCACTCCGCACCTTAGTATTTTACTTCAGCATTGCGCCTCCTCTGATTCTCGGTTGCTCCTAGTTGTAGAACTTCCACTCAGCCAGCCTTCCTGTGGTTCTGGATGATGTCCGTTCCATCTTTTAGTTGTATTTTTGAAGTGGTTGTTCGAGGCAGCAAACTCCCGCATTAACCTATGCCGCCATCTTGGTTTCTCCTCTCTGTCTCCAACTCTTGAGGAATAATTCTGGCATTTAAACAGAGATTCAAAGTAAGTAACAATAGCTCAGTGATCATAAAGTTAAAGTAACAGAACTTAAGTTATTTTATTGGGAGTGGCCACTTGGAATTTTTGTGTTTAAAATTTAAAACATGTTCACACTGGAAACTATAAAACATTACTAAAGATGCAAATTAATGGAAAGACATCCCATGTTCATGGATTGGAAGACTTATTAGTAAGATGTCAGTACTACCCAAAGTAATCTACAGATTCAATGCAATCCCTATCAACATTCCAATTATTATTGTTTTTTTTTTTACCAAAATAGAAAAATCCATCCTAAAATCCATTTGGAATGTCAAGGCACCCTAAATAGGCAAAATAATCTTGAAAAAAAGAAGAGCAAAGTTGGAAGTTTTATATTTTTCTGATTTCAAAACATATTACAAAGCTCAGCTATTAAAATGGTGTGCTACTGGCATAGAGATAGACATATAGAACAATGGAACAAAAAAGACAGGCCAGAAATAAACCCTCTGTATATGGTCAAATAATCTTTGACAAGGGTGCCAAGGCCACACAAGGAGAAGAAAACTGTTGTGTGCCACTGAGTCAATAGGAACTGAATGCTGTAGATAAAAAATGGCAGAGCAGTAGAAAGAAACAAGAGCACGCCGGACTCATCCTGGAATAACTGGGTAAGAAGAGTTCTTTGAGTTGTAACAGTGTCAGATATTTGCATGTACAGCTTGTTGTTGATTTGTTCTGAAATGTCTTCATCAGCCAAAGTCAAGGAGATGAGCTCAGGGGGGACACAGTGAACTCAAGTCTCCTCCTCCGCATGGACAGGGTCTCAGGACTCAAATTCACCTTCTGTACCAGCTTCTCCTGGCTGTACGCCCACACGCTCTCCTCTGACCCCAAGTTCCTAGTCTGTCAGCTCAGCATGTTCTGATGGTGGGAACAGTCTCAAATTGTTTTATAGATGCAAGTGTTTGACTCTTTTAGGTCATGAAGTGTGTTTTACATCTCCTCATGACCTCATTTATTTGTTATGTAGTAGGTACACAAAAATACATGCTAAATGGAAATAGTGGAAAGAGCTGTGAACTTGGAGGCAGATGATCTGAACTTGAATCTGGTTTTATACTTGTCAGCTCCATGAGCTTGGGAAAGATGATGACTTTTCAGCTTTCTCATCTGTACAGAGAATAGTGATCTCTGCTCTGCCCACTTCACTATGTTTTAATGTAAGAATTCATGGAAAATGTGAATCTCCTTTTTGTGAGCTGAAACCTACTGTAGAAATGTAACACTCCCATCCTTTAGGTCTTTATTCAGCTGGGATAAGGGAAGTGATGGGCTGCGGGAGCTGATATGTGAGAAGACCCCAGAGGCTAAGCAAGTCTTCTAAGCAACGAACTGGAAGGTGACAAAGAACTGGAAGGTGGCTGATGAACCTGGAGACAGGGCAGAGAGGAAGGGAACGGCCCAGAATGATTGGGGAGGGTGGGCTGGGGCGGTCATGAGTGAGTGTGTTTTTCTATTTTTAATCTTCACTGAGAATATTTTTCCATTGATTTTTTATAGAGAGTGGAAGGGAGGGGGAAAGAGAGAGAGAGAAAGAGAAAAACATCAATGTGAAACACACTGATTGGTTGCCTCCCACACTCGCCCCCACACCAGGACCAGGGATTGAGCCTTGACTGGAATTGAACCTGGGACCCTTCAGTCCTTGGGCTGACGTTCTATCCACTGAGCCAAACCAGCTGGGGCATGAGTGAGTGTGTTTTAAAATCACCTCACTGTCTGAGGCCAGGACATCCTCTGTCTCAACGTCAAGGTAAAAACATTGCCTTTGGTGCTCACACTTACATACCTATCAAATCTGGGATATAACCTTATCTCTCCCCTCTACCTGACCACTTCATCCCACACCTAGACCTGGTCCTGGGTTCTTGTCAAGAATTCTGGACCAAAACATGAATCCACAACCAAATCTCAGTCCTGAGCCTTGGATTGAAAGACCTCAGCACCCCGGAAATGGGAAATGGTGTCTTGAATTTGATAAAGGACGTTTGAACTCTGGGAAGGCACACGTAAGTATAATGATGATGAAGTGAATAAAACCCATGGTATAATACTTTTGTACACAATCAGGAATAACTTGGTAATCTCTGTGGTCCTGTTTGTTTTGTTGATTATTTAAGATGCTTGAGAAGTTTTTCATTATGATCAGATGTATTTCATATTGGTTTGGGATTTTAAATGCTTCAGCATATTTTATAGTCGACTTATTAACTAGAAATATATATAAAAAATTCCCTCCCTTGTCCAGTCCTAACACTGTCCATGGGTGGAAGTGTAGTCCATGCTGGTGAATACCCTTTGGCCTTGGCTTATGCTGGACCATTATGGACCTCATGAACCTGGTGCAGTGGAAAGTTAAGACAAAAAATGTAACAGGGGCACGGCTGGTGTGGCTCACCTATGAACCAGAAGGTCACAGTTCAATTCCCGGTCAAGGAATATGCCTGGGTTGCAAGCTCCATCCCCAGTAGGGGGCGTGCAGGAGGCAGCCAATCAATGATCCTCTCTCATCATTGATGTTTCTGTCTCTCGCTTCCTCTCCCTTCTCTGAAATCAATGAAAAAATATTTTTTAAAAAGTGATAGTTCCTACCCATCTCTACCTTGCTGGCCTTTCAGTACTTGACACATGGTAGGTGCTCCGTAATGTTACTTCCCTTTTTCCTCCCTAGATGCAGCGCTGAATTTCTTGGAGGCTAATGTACATGTCCACCCTGGGAAGTGCTGCAGGCAGGAGACGTATGTGATACAGAAGCAGGTGTGAGTCCAGGGGAGGTAGTGGGTCTAGATAGTGCTCCTCCAGGATGGGTCGGCCAGATCAGTACAGCCAGCACCACCTTTTCATCCATTGCAAGAAAAGTAGAATATTATAAGTTCAAGCATAAGCTCGTTAATCACTACCAATATTTGACCAGAGCTTTACAGTTTACACAGGACATTCACATGGATTTTCTCATTTAGTTCTTGCAACAAACCTTTGAGCTCACCCATTTTAGAAGAGAAAACACACTCATTAAGTGATTTACCCAAGGCTGAACCATCAGTGATGACGGAAGGACAGGTGTTCAGACATTCGAGTTGATGTTCTTTATGTGGTTCCATACTTGTTGGGGGAGGGGTTTTTCCTGCTCCTTGGCTTTGCTGTGTAGACAGTAGGTTGCTGGAAATCTTTTTCTGGTCAGCTAAACACGTCTAACTTCTCAGAGAATCATGCTTTCCTTTGGTTGAGCAGCTTTCCTGTACGAATGCTAAGGTCTTGGACAAACCTGTGCACCCTCGGGGGATTGACCTTTCCAGGGAGTTGTAGCAACACGCCTTTACAGATAAAACACCATGTTCAACTCTTTGCAGCCCTTCAAAGGACTCACTCACAGAAGCCCCAGGGGACAGCACCTGGCCGCTGATGGAGAGTTAACGTTCTTTACTCTGAAATGTACCTGGTCAGAGACACTAGTAAAAAGGCTTCGGCTGTAATTGCTTGAATTCCTTTCATAATGAGAACATTTTATTACTCCACTGAAGAGGGTGTGCCAAAAAATTCTGTACTTAAAAGTTACTAAGGAAACCAAATCTCTTGGACACAGAATAACTTCAAAAATGAAGATGGCCATGGTTCACTATACAAAGCCAACCCTTAAAACGCAAAGCACAACCCAATCTTCACTTTACTTGGAACATAAACTGATATAAATCCAATACAGATTAGGGACTTAAAATTTAAACGTGACATATAAAGCAAATAGAACATGTAAATGCCTAGAAGAAAATATACACAATTACTGTATAATCTTTGAGTTGGAAGACTCCCCAAGCGTAAATGAAGAAACCATAAGGAATAGATTTGCATAGATGGAAAACTTTTAAATTCCATATATCAGAACATGTAATAAGCAAAATTAAGAAGCAAATGACATGCTGGGAAAAACACTTCCACTTAGTAAGTTAAAGTGTTAATATAGAAAATAGGCAAAAAATGCAGTTGACAAAGAAAGAAATATTACTAGCCAATAAATATATGAGGAATCATTCAAATTCATGGAAAGTCAAAGAAGTGCATGTTCAATTCATAAATACTCTTACCTGCTCAGATTGGCAAGGGGACATTTTCAGTTTTATCTGATTCTGGTAAAACTGGAAAATTTCTGGAGATAATACAGCAATGTGCATTAAGGACCATACAATTTCTTATTTCCTTGAGGTCATCAAGAAAGTTGCTGGACCTATAGGAAGAACATCAACTTTAAAAATTCTATATAACCATAAACATGCTCATCTCCTCCAAAAGTTCCCTCTCACTCTATTTATTTGTGTGTGTGTTTTATAGGAACACTTAGCATAAGATCGATGCTGCACAGGTGATCTGTAGGCTGCAAGGTGGGGAGGGTGGAGGGGGTTTGGGTTTGACTCAACACTGTGGGCGAGGCCCTCCACACTCTGACTTGAGGGCTGTGATGAAGGTTAAAAGTAACCTGTCGCACTTGAGTGGGCTCGGGAGGAGTCGCTATTTAAGTATAAGATTTCTTTGGCAAAGCAGCAGCTGACAGCTTCAGCCCAGCACCTGCCTGAAAGTTCTTGCTAATTCAGGGAGCCCCTTCCTCTGCCTTGGTGACGTGGTGATGTCACTTTTTAGTTGTGGCGGAGCCGCAACAAAGATATCTGAGGAGGACTGGAAAACGTCGCTAAAGCTCTGTAAGCCATTTCATTCATTTTCTTTAAAAATCTAAACCCACTTCATCAACCTCCTCCCAGCCTTTAAAAAACATTGGTAGAGTACCCACTATTTGCCGGGCACAGTGCCAGGTGCTGGGGATCTAAAGGTCAGGGAGCCACGAGTTCTCTTTCTCATGGGTGGCAGAGGCGATGGCTCACCCTGTGCCCAGTGCTGGGTCAGCCTTTGGAGGATCAATTCCTCCTTGGGCTACGTTACCAAGGGCCCCTCCCAGCTACTCTCTCTTCACAAGCAAAGGGTTGGTTTCTATTTATTTAGCACTTAACAACCGGTGAGCAAATTCTGGGCATGCTTTCTTTTCTGTTTGACGGGGCTCACATTTCTAAGCATGTCGCACGTGATCAGGTCATTTGGAGAGATGAGGGACTATAGGAAAGGGGAGAAGGCCATTTTCTCTCTTTCTGAAAAATACAAAATTCTCATAGAAACAGATATTTGCATAATATTTCTTTAAAAAATGTTTTCGTATGGGAGAATTTAAACATGCATGAAAGGAGAGAGAATAATAACTCCCCATGTGCCCTCTGCCAGCTTCAGCAATGATCAATTCATGGCCTAGTCTGGTTTCACACAGTTCCTCACCTGTATCATTCTGACGCAAATTTGACATATTATTTCATCTGTGAACATTTCAACATGTAGTTCTAATAGATAAGAACTGCTTTTAAAATAGTAATTGCAAGACAATTCACCAAATTAGCAACACTTCTTTAATATCATAACGCATCTAGTCTGTATATACATTTCAAGAGGCTTGGTCAGATTCAGGTTCCATTTTCTGTTAAAATGACTTCATAAGTGGTGGGATAAGCTTTCTCTCCTTTTCATCGTGGCACCTTTATAATGTCACTGCTGTTCCTGAACTCAGTCAGAGCCTGTCAGGCAGGTTTCTCAACCCCAACATGACGAATGTGGGACTGGGTAATTCTTTTTTTTTTTTTTAAATATATTTTATTGATTTTTTACAGAGAGGAAGGGAGAGAGATAGTTAGAAACATCGATGAGAGAGAAACATCGATCAGCTGCCTCCTGCACATCTCCCACTAGGGATGTGCCCGCAACCCAGGTACATGCCCTTTACCGGAATCGAACCTGGGACCTTTCAGTCCGCAGGCCGACGCTCTATCCACGGAGCCAAACCGGTTCCGGCCTGGGTAATTCTTTGTTGCACAGGCTCTCCACCCTTCAAGGCTGGCAGTTATTTAAAAAGTGGCTGTTGAATGAAGGCAAGGACTTCGTCCATTCTCTCCCAGGCCCTTTTCCCTCTAGGCACCACCATACTCTCTCTTTCTGCATTGTTTATGGTTTCTTAGTTACGAAACTCGATTCCTGATCTTACCATCAATACAATCCTCAGGAATTGAAAATAAGGGTAACTCTAGCTCACACCTGCTGAGTGCTTAATACTTGCCTGGCACCAATTCAAGCACTTTAAGTGCTCCTTTGTGGCAAACTTTTTTGGCTAGAGATGACCTTTGACCTCATGGAGGTGTTCTGTCTGGTTACAGTCCCACTCTAGCTGGTAAACCCAGCAATGAAACACCAGTTGCTTAAATCTATTATTCAAATATTGGGAGATATGACTAGAAAAAAAACAATAACAAAAAGAAATACTAAGCGTGAGATCCTGATAGCTTAGACATGACATTTATTTTTCTTCCTCTTTATGTTTAGGTTTAAATCGCTATATTACCTTTCAGGTAATTTAAGCCTGAAGAACAACGTGGGATGGGCTATTTTTTTTTTTTTTTCTTTTCAATTAGCAATAATTGCGCCTCAGATAAACATCACTGGCTGATACTGCTACTGTGCAGAGCTGGGCTATTGTATTTAAATGTTGGTTATTTAGAGGCAGCCTTGAAAGAGTTACAGAAACGTGAATACCAGGGGGAAAAACACACAAAACAATGAGGGAGTTTTAACTGTTTTTCAAAAAGAGATAAACTTGCAAGGAAGGTAGACTTGGTAAACTTAGTTGAGGGGGGCTCTCCTTTCAAGAGATCCTTGGCTGGGCAGGAAAGGTTTCCTCCTGGGTAGGTGGGATGGTGACACGGGTTATCTTACCAGAAGATGGAAGCAGCTGGCAGGTGATGAAAACTTCCAGGACAGACAAGGAGGGGGCAACATAATATGAGGGAATGGGGTTCAGTGGGCCTGGGGTTCAGAGCTCAGCAACACTGCTTACCAGGTGTTAGCTTTGGTCAAGTTACTTGTCTTCCTGGAGGCTAATTTTCCTTATCCATGAACATAGGGGTCAGGTAGCCAATTTTATCAAATAAAAAAAAGGAACCAGTTGACAGTTTTGCCAAATAAAAAGTACCAAACAAAAATTCCTAGTTAAATTTGAATTTCATAAACAACATGCTTTTAATATAAATGTGCCCCATGAAATATTTGTGTCCTATGCAAGAAGGATGCCTTGAATATTGTGTGGACAAGCTCAGTAAATATCTGAAGTTCAAATTTAACTGGACATCCTATATTTTATCTGGCAAACCTAAGTGGGGGTGAGGGGGGTGACATACATAATTACCTTTTAGGTATGTTGTGAGGATAAAATTATACCACATTTAAGTCTTAACTCCATAACTGGTGATTAGTCAAAATCTGAACAAATGGATATTACTAGAATAGTTAATACTAATAAAGGCACTTATTTTAAGTAAAAAAAAAAATTCTGCTTTATTGTGGTATAACTGACAAATAAAATTGTAAGATATTTAAAGTTACATCCTGGCGATTTGATAGATCTAACTAGAAAGGATTCCCCCTCCCCCATCTAGTTAATTAATATCTCACATATTTATCTTCCCTCCCCTTTTTGTGAGAACCTTTAAGTTCTACTGTGTTAGGAAATTTTAGTTATACAATACAGTGTTATCATGTTTTACATTAGATCCTCAGGTCTTATTCCTCTGAGAGCTGAAAGTTTGTACACTTTTTATTTTATTTTTTTAAAAATTTTAAAAAAATGTTTTATTGATTTCAGAGAGGAAGGAAGAGGGAGAGAGAGATAGAAACATCAGTGATGAGAGAGAATCATTGATCTGCTGCCTACTGCAAACCCCAACTGGGGATCGAGCCTGCAACCTGGGCATGTGGCCTGACCTGGAATCGAACCGTGACCTCCTGGTTCATAGGTCAACACCCAACCACTGAGCTACGCCTGCCAGGCCATGAAAGTTTGTACACTTTTGCCAACCTCTCTTCCCTCTCCCCCTTTCTCTTCTACCCTTCCACACCCTTTCCCACTTTGTATTCTCTGTTTCTATGAGTTAGACTTAAAAAACCCCACATCTAAATGATACTATGCAGTACTGTCTGTCTACCTCTGGCTTACTTCACTTAGCATAGTGCCCTCAAGGTCCATCCATGTAGTTGCAAATGGCAGGATTTCTTTCTTTTCTCATGGTGGAATAATATTCCATTGTGTTTATACACCACCCCTTATTTATCTGTTCAACACTGGTTGTTTTCGGATCCTGGCTATTGTGAATAATGCTGCAATGAACATGAACATGGAAGTGTAGATATCTTGTTAGTATCCTGTTTCCATTTCCTTTGGATAAACACACAAAAACTTATGGCCCGGCATAAATTTATGCTTATTAAATTCAGTATAAAATAAATGTGACTAAAAGTAAAAGCAGGAGGGAAAAAAAAAAGAAAAGAAAATTCACTAAGAGGAAATATCAGGGTTAAGGGAGGTGCTGGTAAAATTGTCCTAACAGGATTCTTGCTGAAGACAAGCCAGGGTGATTGTGTTAGGGGCAGAAATAGAGTATTGGTGATCAACTATAATTATAAGAAATATTAATCATTAGAGACCCGGTGCATGAAATTCGTACATGGGGGGGTTGGTGTGCCTCAGCCCGGCCTGCACCCTCTCCAATCTGGGACCCCTCAGGGGATGTCTGACTGTGGGATTGGGCCTAAACCAGTAGTCAGACATCCCTCTCGCAATCCAGGACCACTGGCTCCTAGCCACTCACCTGCCTGCCTGCCTAATGCCTCCAACTGCCCTCTCCTGTCAGCTTGATCTTGCCCTCAACTGCTCTCTCTTGCTGGCCTGATTTTGTCCCCAACTGCCCTCCCCTGCTGGACTGATCTTGCCCCTAACTCCCTGCCAGCCTGATCTTGCCTCTAACTGCTCTCCCTTGCCAGCCTGATCTTGTTCCTAACTGCCTCTGCCTCAGCTCCCACCACCATGGCTTTGTCTGGAAGGAAGTCAGACATCTGGAAGATGGCTGTTGACCCGGTCTAATTAGCATGCTACCATTTTATTAGTATAGATGCTCTGTCAACTGTGATTGTATTGTTCAGACTAAAGAAAGCACAGTCTAGCTCTAGCCAGTTTAGCTCAGTGGATAGAGCGTTGGCCTGTGAACTGAAAGGTCCCAGGTTCGATTCCAGTCAAGGGCACATGCCAGGGTTGTGGGCTTGATCCCCAGTGGGGGACTTGCAGGAGGCAGCCGATCCACGATTCTCTCTCATCATGGATGTTTCTATCTCTCTCTCCCTCTTCCTTCCTCTCTGAAATCAATAAAAATATATATTAAAAAGAAAAAAGAAAAAAAGAAAGCACAGTCTAACCTGGCTGGGAGTTGCATGGGAGACCTGGGAGGAAATGTGGCCCATCCTCCACATCCAGGAGCTGCCTATTATCATGGAAAGATTAGCAACCTTGTTGCAGAAACCAGAGGCGCCAGCCCTTTGAAGACCTTCAGTCCTTTGCATACCCGCAGGCATAGGCCTTTGCAAACCTCCAGCCCGCATTACCTGTAAACTGCCCATTTTGCATACCCATTCTTATCCCTTTTGCCTACTTTCCATGTAATCTTCATCCTTCTACACAAAACAGGAGGCTGGCTTATGGAGGGGAGCAGAGCAGATTTTTGTGAATGCCCTGCTCTTCTCCCATACTCCCTGCAGTACTGGAATAAATCAATATGATTTATTAATGTGAGTTCTCATATATGATTCGACCCTTTCTCTGCTAAATTGGCTCAAGTAGTGACAGGCAGTCCAGACCCATGGATTGTCTGGCTACAATTGGACATCACCTGAGAGATGCTGGAGCGTGAGGAAGCTGAGCAGGTATCAAAGGTGATTAGATATTGAGTGTGTGTGTGTGTGGGGGGGGGGGGGGGGGAGTTCTGGTTAAACCGACTTAGCAGGGTTCTTGCTAAAACTAGAATTTATAAGGACATGCACAGGTGGCCTAGGAGAGGGTTCAGGGGCCTGACTAAAGTTTGGTCAAGCAAAGGATCTTTGTTTAAAAATTATATTTAGTTTATGTTAGTCAAGTTAATGTGTTTGTGGTTTTAGGTATTCCCTTTACTTTATTTCATTCTTAAAAGGAGGGAAAGCATATTTAGCTAAGGAAATAGTCTGGCCACGTTAAACCTGGTAGTAGGCTCTTCTGGCAAGGAAAAAAAATGCCTTACTGCCACCTGGTGGCCACACCCTCTTAGCGCAATGTGCCTAAGCGCTGTCCTAAAGTTAGCATTTGACCTTTGCCAAATCCTGAGGACATTAAGGCAGTGTCATGACATTAAGAGCCACAAACAACTGCGTCCTTCCCCCAAATCTCCTCTTTGCCAAGGTTTGAGGTTAAGGATGAGTAGTAGAATAAGGGAGGCGGAGCAGGGGAAATGTGAAGTCCATGACCTTCCCCTTAGCACTGTGGTTTCAAGCCCGAAGTGAAAGGCCACTGAGGGAAACTTTGCATTGAGAACTGGAGAACTGGGTCGGCCTTTTAAAGACCAAGACAAAGGGCCTCTTCGTTTCATAGCTGAGAGTGGCTAGAGAGTCCATGATATTGCTCAGCTTTCACCCGAAGGGCAGAGAAAGTGCAAATGCAGATAGGAGTGTTGAAGGGACAGAGAAAAAAGAAAAAAAAAGTGCATTTTATTTGCATCCTGTTGCATGCAGCTCATTCAATACACAGGTCTCAATGCATAAATGTAGTGTGAGGAGAAAAACAGTGGGGCCCCCAAAGATCCAGCCTCTCATCTTATACAGGAATAAACCGAACAAACCGAGGTCAACATCAGGAGAGGTGGCAGGCAATCCAGAGTAAAGTGATCAGTGGAGTCAGCTCCAGAATTCATAGTAAATGTATTTAAAAATTTTTTTTAAAAATCCCTAAGTCCACACTAGCAGGGACATGAGTGGCGTGACTCCGGGCCTCAGACCCTCACCCAGCCATGGCAAGAAGAGCTGGTTCCTTTTGATCTCTTCTTCTCCCCAAGGCTTGTTTGCAGGCACTGCAGGGAGGGCTGGAGCTGGTGTGATCAGCGCCTCTTCCCTCAGCCTTCGCCTGCCTTTCCTCTCTATGAACCCCCGTCTTCTACCTGTGTACCCCCCAATAATGCCTAACCTTTGACTTCTGCCTGGCAGTCAGCCCAGGCTTCCACACGCACTAACTCAGTCCACCTTTCCTTCCTCCTGGAGGCATTAATACAGTGGTTCTCAACCTTGGCTGCACATTAGAATCACCTGGGAATCTTTTTAAAATCCTGATTTCTGGGCCTCATCCTCCGGAAATTCTGTTTCTTTGTTACTAATGTTGTGGCCGCACCCCATAACAAAGAAACAGCATTTCCGTAGGATGAGGCCCAGAAATCAGCATTTAAAAAAGATTCCCAGGTGATTCTAATGTGCAGCCAAGGTTGAGAACCACTGCATTAATATCTCTGTTTGCATGTGAGGGTCCTGAGAGCAGGTGGAAGGTGGACTTGCTTGCCCAAGGCCATCACACATCTTAAGTGGCAGGGCAACCTGGTTCTTTGACCTAAGTTCAGGGTTCTCTCAGAGAACCCTGGTTGGGGGGCTTTTGCTGTCTTAGCGTCCCCACCATCCATTTCTGGCTTCCCATTTTGGTCTCTCTCTCTCTCTCTCTCTCTTTCTCTAATGTGAGTTTTAAAGACGCCCACGAGTGGAAAATGCACTACCCCCCAGCCAAATCGAGCTTCGCCAGATTCCTTCCAGCTGTGCACATCGAAATGACTAATGAAAGAGCCCTCTGCTGCCGGTGGAACTTTCCCACATGGCACTGTTGCCACTGCTTGTGGGGACCTGGCCTGTGTATTTACATACTGGATGTCACCCCAAAAGCCCCCCAACCAGGGGATTTCCGGGATGTAATAAGAACACCTCTCTGAGCCTTGGAAGGGGCACTGAGTGCCCACCCTACAGGGCAGGGGGTAGCATTTCTGCCTTGCCAAGCAATCTTTTCCTGGGAAGATGTCCAGATTCAATCATATATCCATTGGTGCCAGGGCACTGCCTGCCAGCTATGGACTGAGGTGCTGGGAATACCTGGATGAGGAAGTCACGGCCCCTGCACGCCTGGTGCTTTCTGCCTGGTTAAGGCAAGGGACACAAACACTTGGGTAATTTCAGTGCACCATGGTGCATCCTGTAGCATGGGTGGGAGGCAGAGCTCAGAACAGGGCGTCTAATTGGGATGGTCAGGGAAGACTTTCTGGAGATCGTAATGACAAAGATAAGTCTTCAACATTTTTAAAAAGTACTTTAAAAAGAGAGTTACAAAGGTAATACATCTCATTGCAAATAATTTAAAGTTTATGAAAATAGGTTCATTTAGGAGAAGTTTAGGGAGTGAAGAGGAAGAAAGAACACTTGATTAGTAGGATTTCTACTCAGTTGAGCTTGTGACTTTCTCCCTGAAAGGAAGTAGTGTGTGAGCATGTGCATGTGTGCGTGTGTAAGGGGTGGAATAGTGTGTGTGTAAGGGGTGAGGGCATGAGTGGTGGGGGACAATGAAGGGGATAAGGACACATATGTAATACCTTAATCAATAAAGAAAAAATATATAAAATGGAAACAAACAAACAAATAAACAAACAAAAAACACCACACAGCTAATAGTTGGCAGAGCCTGGCCTCAAACCCAGGTCTCTCACTCCTGTCTGGGCTTAGGAATGTGATCTCCTGCTGCAATATTTCTCAAACATATCTGGTGACAGAATTGTTTTTTAACTGTGTGACCCTTGTGTCTCAGCATGACTCTTATCATTCCATGGAACACTATTTGGGAAATGCTGCCCCAGAAAACACTGCCCTGTTCGTAAAATAGAGATACTGACACAATCTTAGTGTTGTGATGGTTAAAGCACATTTTACAAAATGTGTGCTGAGATGAAATACCTTCTACCAGGAACCTGTGTGGTTTAAAAATAGCATTTGTGCTCTGGCTGGTTTGGCTCAGTGGATAGAGTGTCAACCTGCAGACTGAAGGGTCCCAGGTTTGATTCCGGTCAAGGCCACAGGCCTGGATTTTGGGCTCGGTCCCCAGTGTGGGGCATGCAGGAGGCAGCCAATCAATGATTCTCTCTCATCATTGATGTTTCTATCTCTTTCTCCCTCTCCTTTCCTCTCTGAAATCAATAAAAATGTATATTTAAAAAAATAGCATTTGTAATGTCCTTGATAAAATGAAGTAGTACTTTGGATGAGTTGACAATAAAGATGATGGCTTTATCAGCTCATAAAGTCCCAAAGGGGCCATTCTTCTAACCTGGTTAGTTCCCTACCTGCTCCCAAGATCTCCGGGCAGCCAAAGCGTCACATTCCTTTTATCTTCTTCACCGGTTTTGCACAGCTGCCATTTTTCTTCTATAATTGCAGCAGTCCGGTGGATGTGTGCATTGGGATAAAACATACTGAAAACAAAACAAAGACAGGCACTCAGCCCAGCGCCTTGATTCCCCTTGGAAAGAGCATTTGCATTCTTTTCAATGAATATCAAGTGTCACTAAAAAAGGGGGAAAATCACGTAATTCTCTCCTTGCTGCTGAGAGGGAGGCTTGTTAATCTCATTTCACACACTGAGAGACTAAGCACCAGAAGGTTCAATCTCATACAACTGAGAGCAGCGGAGCTAGGGCCAGAACGATCAATCATCCAGAGTTTGTCCCTCTGCCAAATGCTGCCTCTTGGACCTGGAACCCTCAGGAGACATTGGGACCATCAAGGTTGGGGCCCTTTGCTCCTGGAGTGGCCCAAAGTGACAGTATACGTGGTTCCAATTGACTTTGACACGTGGACAAGGCTCCCCTTCTTTCTTTCCTTTGCTGTACTCCGTCCTTCGGTTTCAAGGTTGAGCCCACCTGCTACTCTTCATAGGCAGCAGGTGCTTTTGGCTTCCCCCTGTAGCTAGTCCTTGGGGTTCATTGCTGTCACTCAGCCACCTACCTACTCACTCGCCTCTTGACAAAGTACCAGCTGAAGCACACGCTAAGTGTTGTGGAGACATGGAAAGAGAAATGTCAGATGTGGGTCCTGCCCCTAATAAGCTGAAAAATTATTCTGACACTTGTTAAAAATGGAAAGGAAGACTATTCAAAATTACTGCAGTAGGTGAGAAAATAGAACTCGACTCTTAATGCAACAGTGGGAATTTTTAGCCAATGGGCAGGGTGAGGGAGTGGATGGAAAATTACTAAGAGGAACATGTTTAAGTATCAGGGTACAGAGAAAGGAGCTTGATTGGCTATCAAGGGTGGGGGGATTCTCGATTGACTGGCTTGCAGGATTCTTTGCTAAAAATGGGCTCAGCAGGCCAAGGGAGGCCTGGTGGACAAGAGAGGTCTAAGGAGCTTGACTAAAGTTTGATCTGGGAGGGGGTTTTGCCAGCACTAACCAAGTACTGTAGAGTCAGGACCTGAATGTGAGACCTCTGAATGCAGAGAGTCAGGTTTGGGCCCTGTGCCAGCCACGGACACAGCTGGACCTCAGAGAGGCACCAGTGAGTGTCTCTGGGATATTCCAGCCACAGGCTCAGGGCTGACAGTCATGCTGGCTTCATCCCATATTTGTTCATGTCTTACTGCTCTGTGACATCCACATGCTTCTTGGCTGGTGCTCTGCAAGCTAGTATTGCTTGGATTTGATCCTTTCCACCACAAGCAGGACTGGAAAGTACAAAGGCTTTATGTAGACCTTGGGTTTTAACCTCGTGTTCCTCTTCGGCGATACGGGGAAGATATCTGTTATGGACTGAATTTTGTCCTCCACAATTCATGTACTGACACCCTGACCCCCAGTGTGACTCTGTTTGGAGGTAGGGCCTCTAAGGAGGTAATTAAGGTTAAGTGAGGTCATAAGGAGGGAGCCCTGACCTGATAGGCCTGGTGTCCTATAAGAGGAGGAAGTGACACCAGGGATTTCTGTCTCTTACACACACAGAGGAAAGGCCATGCGAGGACACAGGAGGAAGGTGACTGGCTCTATGCCAGAAAGAGAGATTTCACCAGAAACCACATTTTACAGCATCTTGATCTTGGACTTCTTGCCTCCAGAGTTGTGAGTTTCCGTTGTTTAAGCCACCCAGTGTCTGGTATTTTCTTATAGCAGCCCTAGCAAACTAATACAACCTCATCCCATGAGTAACTACCATCTGTGAGCTTATTACCTTTTCCTCCTGCCATGTAATTTGTGGGGTGGTAAAGGGCTTGTTTACCACTAAATACCTTCCTTATGACCAAATGACGGCATGGAAACCACTTCTTTCGGCCCAGGCTTGGTTTCTCCATGTGGCAAGCAAACCAGTATTAACCATAAAAGGGGACTTTTCTGGAAGTATGCTGTTATCAGTTAGGGATCCTGGTTTCAAGCAGCATAAGTGAACTCTGGTTGACTCAGGCCCAAAAGGAACTATTGGAAGGATATTGAATTAGGCATAAATTTGTCAGGAAGGCCTTGAGGCAGGGATGGTCAGAACAGGCCATTCTGAGCTTCCCAGGAGCTGTCCACTGTACTTGTGGTTGAAATCGACAGCTGTCCACTGAGCGTGTGGCAGGGCAACTGGTCTCTGAAAATTATTCTTTTAAGTACTCCTCGATAAAGTACTGACGGAGTGCTTATTCTGTAGCCTGATACTCTCATGGAGCTTACACATGAGAGGGTTTTGGAAATTATTAAAAAAACACTTTATGTTCCAGATTAGGAAACCCAAGGTGAGGACATGGTAATCTTCTTGTCATCATAGCTAGGGCAGAACCACAACTACTCCAGAACCACAGCTACAACCCAGGTGTCCTGGATTGAACCCTCTCCCAGTCTAGCGAAGGAGGGTCTGTGGGGTGACCATAAGTGACATTCGCTCTGCCTCAGGCTTAGGGTAGACTGAGCCCATTTCAGGTGGGTGAAGGTTTTGATCCCCCTGGTCTGCAGTGGCAGAGGCTTCAGGAAGCCAGCACTAGTAGAGGGGCTAACTCAGACCAGTATTAGCAGGGGGAAGTCAGAGGGACTTCCCCAGGTCCTTCCTGTCACAGACAGAAGCATTAACGACCTTCATGAAGGAAAAAACAACACCTCAAGGACTAGTCCAGACTAGTCTCTCTCCTGGTTCCGCTACTCCTTGGCTTCTACCCCAGGATACCAGGCTCCATTCTGCCGTGGTCAGTCCCAGGCACCTGGGGTTCAATGCTGGACTCACACAGCTCCAAGCAAGTCCTGGGCCAAGACTCAGCTGCAGGAGCACCAGGGTCTTCTTGCTGGCCACAGCGGGGACATCATGGGCATTTGGACAGTGATGGGCATGAAGACAGTGACTCTGGGAGGCCTTTCTGACCTCCTCTTCCCGCCTCCCACTTTCACCACACCACGTGGCTCTCTTAGACATGCTCATCACTGTTCATTAGGGTCTTTATGCTGATCATGTCTGTTTACATAAACATTTGATGTTCCCGCACATGATTAGCGGAAGGCGGCACATTGGGGCAGTCATTCCTAAATTCAGATGGGTGTTCTGGGGCCAGCTGGGTAAGAATTACTTTGGTGGGTCTTGACTTGGGCCTGGGAATCTGTGATATTAACAAGCCCTTCAGGTGATTATAATAAAACGGATGGTTCTGAAACTCATTTTGCTATTTAGAGGTAAGGCTGTGACAGACCTGGATTTCAATTCTGGTTCTGTTTTACCAACGTATCAACTGTATTTTCTTGCACACAAAGAACCTCTTGAGCCATCAGTTTTCTTGTCTGTAAAATGGGGGGTAATAGTAATACTCGCCTCCCAGTGTTATGATGCAGAATGAGGGAGGTCGTATGAAGTGTCAGCATGGAAAACTGAAGGACAGGGCTTGTTACCCAGTGAGTCATAATAATATTCACTGCTATTGTTGTTATTAATTATTATGCTGCTTGTATATCTCTTTACCTCCCCTCTCCATTGTGACTTCTTTTTATGCCCTAACTACTCATTAACATTGCTTATATAAAACCGCCCAGACTCAATTTTACTTAATACCAACAGAACAAAGTTTATGTTACTATTTTGAATTTATAGTTGAGGAGATAGACCCAAATCACAGAACTTGTAAGTGCCAGAGCCCAGGTCTAGATGCGGGTTGTGGGATTCTGCATCCAAGAAGGGCAAAGTGGAGAGAACCATTCACCCACAGTAGTGGGAGGAGACACTACTCACGTCTTCTCTCAGGCCTCATGGCTTATGTTTTGAGAGTGTCTGTGTCATTGTAAAGAAGCTCAATGACTTCACTGGTCCACGTAAAGGTTTACCAGCTCACCCCTTCCCTATCCCCCGGAAACAGATGGATGAAATGAGGCTGACTGGCTCTACTCGAGTGGAAGCCCAACTCCAGTCTGAACCCACATTTTTAACAAAGTCACCAGGTTTCAAGTCTGAGAAGCATTCAGAGGCAGAACCATGCACGTTGTTGCATATGGTAATATTTCATTCCTTTTTGTGGCTGAGTAATATTCCATTTTATATATGTACCACATCTTCCTTATCTAGTTGTTTATTGATGGACACTTAGGTTGCTTCTATATCTTGACTATTGTAAATAATGCTTCAATGAACATAGGGGTGCATATATCTTTTCGAATTAGTGTTTTGGATTTCTTTGGAAAATATCCAGAAGTGGACAACATGGATAGACCTAGAGGGTATTATACTAAGTGAAATAAGTCAGACAGAGAATGACAAATACCATATGATTTCACTTATTTGTGGAATCTAAAAAATAAAATAAACGAACAAGCAAAACAGAAACTGACTCAGACACAGAACAAACTGATGGTTGTCAAAGGGGAGGAGGGCTGGGGGACTGGGTGAAAGAGGTGAAGGGATTAAGAAGTACAAATTGTTAGTTACAGAATAGTCACAGGGATGTAAAATACAGTCTAGGGAATATAGCTAATAATATTGTAATAACTATGATGTTAGGTGGGTACTAGACTTATTGGGACAATCACTTTGTAAATTATATAAATGTCTAACCACTATGCTGTATACCTGTAACTAATATAATGTTGAATGTCAAATGTAATTGAAAAAAAAAAAGGCAGAACCATGGTGTGGAGTAAGAGCCCGACCTGAGGAGCAGGGTCTGAGTGCTCACACAGTTGTAGTGTTTTCTGATGGCTGTAGTGTTTTCTGATTGTAGGACTTGAAATTTGTAGGTAAGAATTACTCATGCTGAGGAGGAAAAGGGCTGGTACACTTAGACAGATGTTGACAGAGAAGGTACATCCCTATTCCATCCAGCACATGGAAGAAGGGCTCCTTATTTCTACCCACACCCTTTGGCGTACTGCCACCAGCTCTGTGGGCTTAGACATGCTCATAACTGTTAAGGCGTCAAACTAAGTCCCATTACAATAAACATCTGTGACTGTTTCTTCACCTTATTAGAGGAAGGCAGTAACAACCTGGGAGTAAAATAGCATCTTGGCATCCATATACCACTTTTGCATAAGGTGACATGGAGAGCTGGTGAGTGGATTTTATGACTCTTCTGGGTCCCTGTGACCTTCTGCCTTGAATCCACTTGAATCAGAGCTTCATTGTGGGTTCTTTTTATGGTTCACTGTTGATTTGTGAGTGTTGGACATGCACTTCTGACAGAGCTGTCATCCTCTAGTATTTTTGGTGGATGATAAATTTTTTTTAAAAATATATTTTATTGATTTTTTACAGAGAGGAAGGAAGAGAGATAGACAGTTAGAAACATCGATGGGAGAGAAACATCGACCAGCTGCCTCCTGCACATCTCCCACGGGGGATGTGCCCGCAACCCAGGTACATGCCCCTGACCAGAATCGAACCCGGGACCCCTCAGTCCGCAGGCCGACGCTCCATCCACTGAGCCAAACTGGTCCTGGCGATGATAAATTTTTTAAGATTAGGGATTATATAGTTTTTAATTTTATTGAAGTGTGACATGTGTTCAGAAAAGAGCATAAACCTTTCATGTGCAGCTTGAGGGAATACAAAAAGGATACACACCCAAGTTCCAGAACCTGGAACAGGAAACAGATAATGCTAGAGTTGCAGAAGCTCCTCCCCACTATCTTCTACTCGCTGCTTCTCCTTTATCCTCCCACCAGGGTAACCAGAGTCCTTCCTTCTCATTCTATAGATGAATCGTGCAGTTGGGAGCTATATTTTTATGTCAGAAAAGAACTTGATTTAAATAATATTGTAAATCACCAAAAGCAAATGTCATTCAGGGAATAATAGTTCTAGTTTTATCTTCTGTAGTCCTTGGCTTTACCTGTAAGAGTTGGAAGATTTTCAATTTAATGTTGTTTTCTTATTTTAAAATAATTTCAAACTTAAAGAATACTGGCAAGAATGGTATAATAACTTTTTCTTTTTCTGAACCATTGAAGATGAAATTACCACTATTGATGCTTTGTCACCAACTGCACCACTGGTCCTGCCCTATCCTACCCCCAGAGATATTTTAATGAGTGATTTCCCTCACACGGACATCCTTCTACATAACAATAACACAACCATAAAACATAATAGCACTGGTACATTATTACCCAGTAATCTGCAGACACCATTGGAGTTTCACCAAGTCCAAAATCACGTATTCCATTGTCATGTCTCTCTAGTCTTCACAGTAGGAGAGTTTTTCTCAGTCTTTCCTTGACATTCAGGACGTTGACACCATATACAATTACAGGGCTTAGGTGTTTTGTGGAATGGACCTCAACTTGATCTGTCTGATGTTTCTTCATCATTAGATTTAGATAATGCTTTTTTAATTTTATTTTTGCCCAGGGTATCAATCACTGAAGTGATGGTCTTCTCACTGTCTCCAGTAGGTGGTGCACAATTTCAATTTGTTTTATTCATGGTGACATTCACTTTGATCATTTGATTAGGAATATGGGTCAGGCTTCTTTACTGTAAAAGCCTTCTTTTTCCCTTTAAAATGTCTATTTTGCGGGAGGAATTTGATTTAAATATCCTAGTCTGCATCAAACGTTCACCCATTAGTTTTAGCATCCATTGATTAGTCTTGTCTGAATCAATAGTATTATGATGGTGGCCAGATAGTGATTTTCTAATTTAATTTAATCATTCATTCTTCATTTACTATTTGGCATTCTGCTGTAAGGAAAAATGTTCTCCAATCTCTATTAGTCAATCAATCAATTAACTAATCTATTCATTTATATAAGTATGGACTCATGGATTCCTATTTGATTCACTGGGTTCTAATCTGCCCCTGATTTGGCAGTGTCCCTATCTTCCTTGAGTAATTTTTAACTTTCTGGAATGCCCAGATATTCCAAGCTCACTTTGTAATTTCCCAGCCATTTCCTTTGAGAAGCCTGGTTCTTTTTAGTGGAGAATGGTATTTAGGGATGAAAATGTGGACATTGGTATGTTTATTGGCATTGGGATGTCACTGCTCCCAGGTCCTCTCAATGGATAGAGCTAGGGAACACACACACACACACACACACACACACACACACACACACACACACACCCCTTTATGTCTATATGTATTTTTATATCTGTCTATAGGTTTGAAAAGTATAAGTCCATCCAAATAGTGATAATTTTAATAGTACAGAGTCATTCTAGATTTCTCTTTCTGTATTTGCAACTCCTTTTCATGACTGTTATAAACTGCCTCTTTGATCCATATGGCTCAGGCTCTGACACCCAACCCAGGACTGTGCTAATATCCTCTTCATCCTGCTTAGACCCCACCAGCCAGGCTGTCTCTTCTGCTCCCCTCACCTTCTCAGAGGCCCTGTTCACCCCACAGTGGCTTTGTGATGGGTCACTGTTACCACCTTTGCTCCCTTAACCACTCAGCCTTTGACAGCCTGCACTGAGCTGTGTGGTCACCCTCCTTGTCTGCTCCATCTGCTACCCTGCCTTGCCATCATCACCGGCTCCCAAACCTATAGCCAGATCTCTTCACCCTACTCAGAACCTAATAACACCCCCATCTCACTGTTCTTCCACACAGACACCCTCCTCATCCTACTGTCACAGCATCCTCCCCCTTCGCCCCCCCCCCCCCCGTGAAAGCTCCCCAGGGTGTTTGAATTGGGGAGATTATCTTGATTTATCCATCCAAGTAGGCCCAATGTAATCATAAGGATCCTTATAAGGGAGGCAGGAGAGTCAGAGTCAGAGAAGTCAAAGTGATGCTGGAAGCAGAGGTCAGAGCGACGCCATTGCTGGAAGGGGCCATGAGCCAAGGAATGCAGGCAGCCTCTGGAAGGTGCAAAAGGCAAGAGGCAGAGCCTAGAGCCTCCTGTAGGAATGAAACCCGGCCTGATCCTGAATTTTAGCCCAGTGAGACCAGTGTCAGACATCTGACCTTCAGAACTCTAAGTTAGTAATACATGTGCTATTCTAAGAAACTAGGTTTATGCTAATTGGTTGCAGCAGAATAGGAAATTATACAGTAAGTCAATATTTATTGAGCATCTGTTGTGAGCTAGGCACTGTCCTATCCTCTCAGAATAAAAGATAGACATGTTCCCTATACATACTTTAGGAGGGAATGAGAACATTAAATAAATGTTTACAAAAATAGTTGAATAATTAGAGAAATGAGAGAAATGCTGCAACAGAGAAATTCAGAGTGCTATGGGCCTACAAAACAAAGATGGGTGGTAATCAGGTAAACAGACCAGGAAGAGTCCACGCAGTGAGACCAGAATAGGTGACACCCTGAGTGACCACGGTATAGTGGGAAGTAAATCAAGTGTAACCAGCATGCTCAGGATGTGGGAAAAACAGGAAGGAGCTGAGGCCAGGAGGTAGGCAGGTCAGATAGCATAGGCCTCTGAGAGCACATCAAGCTCATGTCAAGATTTTGGACTTTGTTTTTCAAAACCATAGGAAGTGCCCAGAAGGTGTGTTTTTCTAACGAGCTGCTAGGCAACAGACTGGATTTCATGTCTAGTGTTTAGGTAGATGTAGAGTCATTTTGGTAGAAGCTTTTAGAACTTTTCCATACCCTCTTCTCCTGCCCTCTTCTTCCAAGAACAGGAGAATGTTTCACTTCCCTATCTCTTTGCAGGTAGGTGGGGCCAGGTGACTACTTCTGAGCAAAACGAACATGTTATTTCTAGGTTAACATCTTTAATTGCCAGCCTGAGAACCTCCAGTATTGTCTTTATCTGTGGAATCAACCAAGGGATGCTGCCATTTTCAGATGTTGCAGCTGGAAGATGGCAGAAGCACTGAGATTCTGGGTTGTTTAGCTGCTGCATGAGGGAAGTTGCCCCAAAGTCCCTTGGGCCACAGCAAACTTTGAGTTAGAAATAAGCCTTTGTTGTGTTTAGCTCTTGAGATTTTGGTGTTGTTGTTGCATAGCCTCGGTTTTTCCTGATTAGTTCAGTCATTTAATATAGTGGTTCCTTGATCAACAGTGTGAACCTGGGGAATAAGTAAAACAGAGAAGTTTGGATACCCTATCCTCAGGCCTTAGGTAGAGCTGGGGAATTTATCAGTGTGTTTCATAGTACCAACCACTGATTCTGTTGTTTTGTCTTTAGCCAGCATTACCAGAACTGGGCACGTGAGCTGCCCTACCTTGTGTACAATATACACCATTAAAAAAAGAAAACATTTAATGTTCTCTGTTTTTAAGTTTTAAAAAGTCATAAGTGTTTAATTTTATCACATGCTTTTTATGGATTTATTGATGTTATCATGCTATTTTTGAATATTAAACATTGTATTCTTGGAATAAATCCAACTTGTCAATAATGCATTATCTTTTGTATGCCTCTTGATTCAATTTAGTTATTTTGTTTTAGAATTGCTATTCATAAAAAATTATGATTCCTCCCTCCCACCTTTAAGATATCCTTATATGCTAGCTTTATAAATCCTATTGAGAAGTGTTTTTATTTTTCCTTATTCTCTGAAAGAGTATGATTATATTATTTTTTCCTTAAATGCTTGAATGAATTCGTTGGTGTAGGTATGTAGGCCTAAAGATTTCTTTGTGGGGATGTTTAAATTATAGATTCAATTTATTTAATTATATATTACTATTCATCTTTTCTATTTAATTTTGTTTCAGTTTTGATATTTTGCATTTTTCTAAGACCTAGGCATTTCATCCAAATTTTCAAATTTATTGGCAAAAAGTTGTTTCTAACATTTTTTTATGATGTTAATGTTTGTAGGATTTGTAGTACTGACCCTTTTTACATGCTTAATACTAATAATTTGTGCCTTTTTTTTGATTATTCTAGCTAGGGGTATCTAAATTTTATTAATTTTTTTTCAAAGAATAGGTTTTGGCTTTGTTGGTTTTTCTCTATTGTATGCTTATTTATATTTTGTTGATCTTTGCTTTTATTTTTACTATTTTTTCTTATATTTGATTTGGGTTGAATATGCTCCTTTTTTTAAAAAAAATATTTTATCAATTTTTTACAGAGAGGAAGGGAGAGGGATAGAGAGTTTGAAACATCGATTCAGCTGCCTCCTGCACACTCCCTACTGGGTATGTGCCCGCAACCAAGGTACATGCCCTTGACCAGAATCAAACCTGGGACCCTTGAGTCCGCAGGCCGACGCTCTATCCACTGAGCCAAACCGGTTAGGGCTCCTTTTTTTTTTTTTAGCTTTTTGAAATAGGTACTTAGATTATTGATCTTCTGTCTTTCTTCTTTTCCATGCATTTAAAGATATGCTTTGTTCTAAGCAATGCTTTAGCTTACTATTCCAGAAAGTTGAGAATCACTGTCTTTAGACTCACTCCCAAGGTTATACCTTAGACCAGTGATTTTCAATAAGGGGTGATTTTGACCCCACCCACCCACCTTGTCCCCCAGGGACGCTCAGCAATGTCTGGAGACATTTTTGGGAAGGAAACTACTGGCATTTAGTTAGTAGATGCTGCTAAATATCCTACAGTGCACAGGACAACTCTTCACAGCAAAGAATTACCTGGCTCAAAATGCCAATAGTGTTGAGGCTGAGAAACTTTGTGGGCCTAGACCTACTTATTACCAATAAACATACCACCACCTTCATGCTACCCTCCACATGGCTTGTTTTAAAAGTGAGAGCCAGTGGCCTGAGCTCCATTATTTGGAGCAGATGGAGGGAAAGTGGCTTCTTTAGAATCCACCACAACTTCTAGCTTCTGGCGTGATGAAGGGTGCTTGGATTTCCCATGAATTCATAAGGCCTCACAGGAGGAAACTGTATTGGGTTGTTTTGAATGGGACACCACCCAAGAGGACTGAACACAATAGAGGGATGGACCACAAGAAACGAGTAGCTACAAGGAAAATTTTAAGTGACCCACTGGAGGAGGCACAGCGTATATCAAAGGATCTGTAGGGTAGAGATCCTCAGTGATGGAAGTTGTGTCTGAGAAAGCCATAAAACCACTCCAGAAAGAACAAATTGACATTTCTTTTTTCCCCCCAAATTGACATTTAGAACATCCCTCACAGAGAAAATACCTATACAAAAACATAATTGTACTGTGAAAGAATACTTTCATTTACCTTATTTCTTTTCGCTCTCCTCACTCCAATCCCTGAAAGGTCCCAAAGCATCAGCTGGGGAATAAAGGTGAAGGAGAAATAAGAGCTGATGAGGAATCTAACCACCCCATTTTCTCTCACTATAGACTTCCAAGCCTGAAGTAGGCCAGAGCTCAGAGAAGGGAGAAGTTTTATATTTGGATTACTACACTTGATTAGATTTTTAAAAAAATATATTTTATTGATTTTTTAGAGAGAGGAAGGGAGAGGGATAGAGAGTTAGAAACATCGATTCAGCTGCCTCCTGCACACTCCCTACTGGGGATGTGCCCGCAACCAAGGTACATGCCCTTGACCGGAAATCGAACCTGGGACCCTTGAGTCTGCAGGCCGATGCTCTATCCACTGAGCCAAACCAGTTAGGGCAAGATTTTTTTAATACATGAAGAAAGAGATTACTAAATTTCATTGAATATAAGATGGTCCATTTTTTAATATACTACTAAGAAAGGAAAGAAAAAAACCCTTCCAATTTTGATTGTTAGATGACATTGAGATTCAGAGGTGATATGTTAAAATGGAAAAATAAGTTCATCTTAGAGTAGGTGGAATAAAGTAACATTTTTATTATCTGAGAGTGATTGGAAAAATCTATGAGAGCTGCTCGAGATTTCATCAAGGGAGGGTAAATGAATTAATTATAGATAACTTAAAGCGGGGCAGTGGTGATAAAAAGTAAAATTTATTCCTGCCTGTACCATATAGTGTCCAACTGGTTCAATAAACTGGTCAAATAATGTCATTTCTCAATCTAATACCCCCTTAGCCCCCTACACACATGAGGGAATCCTGCCTTTCACAAAAACCTGAGCAGCAAAGCGGATCCAGGTGCGCAAAGATTCATTTTAAGGTTCACTTTTTCCAACTGAAATGAGTCTAATCCTGTTGAGAGGCCACAGAAAAATACTCCCTGAATGCTAATAAGGTGCCAGTTTTTTGTTGTTGTTGGGATTAAAAATTGGGATACATGAAAATAATGAAATACTTGGGATGTTCCCATAACTTATGAGGACTAACAGAAAGGATTAGATCTCATTAACACATTTGATTACATGTGGAGGTTAACAATATAACGAAAATATCATCTGGCCTCCCTGCTTCTCAGATGTCTAGATAAACTAAATGGAATCCTCCCAATTCTATGGTCTGTGAAGGGCTGAAGAGCTCCCTTTGGCTTTTGTGAATTCCTGGAGAACTTTGTCTCCCAGTCCCCCATACCCTCTTCCCTCAACGTGCATCAATCTGGATTTGACACTAGACTCCAGTGATGGTTTTCAAATATGTCCACAAATTCTTTGACACTCTTCAAGAGATGGCACTTACTTCCTCTCTCTTTGAATTTGGGATGGACTGACCGACTCACTTCCAATGAAATGAATATGTGGACATGACATTGTGTGACCCCTGACACTAGGTCCTAACGGCCATGCCTCCTCCTTGCCCTCTCTTGAATCACCTGCTCTGGAGGAAGCTAGCCTCCATGTCATGAGGACACTCAAGCAGCTCTCTAGAGAGAGGCTCACGTTTCATTATATGAGGCCATGCCATATAATGAAACCACCTTGGAAGTGGAGGCGGTTTCTTTGGCAATTTATTGAGGAGAAGGGACAGTTAGAAGAAGAGGCCAGAGTTTGTATTTGTGCTTCCATCAGCAGTGATTTTATCAAGGCTCAGAGTCAGTTTGCCCTTCAAATACCTTAATAAGGTAATACCTTTAAAAAGTAAGGTAAAGGTAAAGTATTACTAAGGTATAATACTTAATACCTTACTAAGGCCTTTTCACTTATGAGCAACTGGATCACATTGCTTCTGGATTTTCTTCATTCTAAGCCATTATCTTCAGCCTCTGAGATTTTCCTATATCATTCATTTGATCCCGCTATCAAATGCATCCATGCCCCACCAATTCCCATTGCCTTTAGGAGAAAACCAAAACTCCTTTACTTGGTGTATAAGACCTCTGCCACGAAGTGAGATTGTGATCACTTCTCTGACCATGGGATATTGATTTTGAATGTCATGCAATAAAATTTTTATTTTTCACAAGTTCTGTGTGAAGCAGAAGATACCATACCTTTAACTTGACACTGCTTTGTTCTAGAAATGAATGCTTATTTCATATCAACATTTCTTACCTACACAGAATTAGTGGACCAGTGATCAGAGATTATGGGAAAGAAAGAAATGGCTGTTTTCACACCTACATGGTGGGAACAACTAAAACTCTATGGGCAGTTGAAACTGGACAGGAGAATGAAAAGTTGGTTGAGCAATATATCTTTCTTCTGAAAAAAGTACTGTATTAAATCCTTAAAGAAAAGGAAAATAGTAATTATAGTATATCCACTGTGCAGCTATTGAAAAGAAAAAGGTAGATCTACCTTACTGACCTGGAACATTGTCTACTGCAGTGATTTTCAGCCAGTGTGCCGCAAGAATTTTTTAAACATGCAATACCTAACTATTTAGTCAGGGCCACTAACCTCTTTTCCCTTATATTGTCAAATAAAAAAATGACAACAGTCAATATAACAATAGTCATCTAGAATAAATGAATTAAAATTATACTGTTTTTTTGGGGGGTCAGATTGGATATATCTATATCTATATCTATATCTATATCTATATCTATATCTATATCTATCTATATCTATATTGGTGTGTGCCACAGAATTTTAAATTAGTTGATGTGTGCCATAGGATGAAAAAAATTGAAAATCACTGGTCTACTGTATGAAGTGGAAAAAATGATTAGAGAACAGTATGTAGACAATGATCACATGTAGGTAAAAGTAGATATATGCATAAACAAATACAGTAGAGAAGGCACTATATCAAATTGTTAACAATGATTGTCTCTGGGGAAGGGGCTATGAGGGGGAGTTTGTGGGGGTACTTTCTACATTAATTACTTCTGAATTTTAAAAAATATGTAAAATATATACCCTTTTATAATTTAAAAAGATAGCTCCATTTAAAAAAGATCAAGGATCACAACTAGGAACTTTAAATTAACATCCATCCCTTTGTTTTCACACAGACTCTCATTCGAATCCTTCTGGAATGATGGAACCTTTGATGTCAGGGTTTAATCACAACTTGATCCATATTCTTTTTTTTTTTAAAGACCATGTGATTTTATTTTATTTTTATTTTTATTTTTTTGGCCTATGTATCCTTAAAAATTTTTTTTAAAATTTTGTTTTATTGCTTAAAGTATTACAAAGAGTAGTACATATGTCTCCTTTTTTATTCCCCCTTGACCCTCCCTCGGCCTCCCCTACACCTCAGTGTCTTGTGTCCATTGGTTATGCTTATACGCATGCATACAAGTCCTTCGGTTGATCTCTTACTGCTCCCCCCAACCCTCCCTGGCCTTCCCGCTATAGTTTGACAGTTTGTTCGATGCTGCTCTGCCTCTGTATCTATATTTGTTCATCAGTTTATAATGGTCTTTATTATCCATAAATGAGTGAGAGCATGTGGTATTTTTCTTTCATTGACTGGCTTATTTCACTTAGCATAATGCTCTCCAGTTCCATCCATGCTGTTGAATGGCAAGAATTCCTTCTTTTTTTACAGCAGCATAGTATTTCATTGTGTAGATGTACCACAGTTTTCTAATCCATTCATCTCTTGATGGGCACTTAGGCTGTTTCCAAATCTTAGCTATGGTAAATTGTGCTACTATGAACATAGAGATGCATATATCCTTTCTGATTGGTGTTTCTGGTTTCTTGGGATATATTCCTAGGAGTGGGATCACTGGGTCAAATGGGAGTTCCATTTTTAACTTTTTGAGGAAACTCCATACTGTCTTCCATAGTGGCTGCACCAGTCTGCATTCCCACCAGCAGTGCACGAGTGTTCCTTTTTCTCCGCATCCTCTCCAGCACTTGTAGTTTGTTGCTTTGTTGATGATAGCTATTCAGACAGGTGTGAGAAGGTACCTCATTGTTGTTTTGATTTGCATCTCTCCAATGATTAGTGGCTTTGAGCATGTTTTGATATGTCTCTTGGTTTTCTGAATGTCCTCTTTTGAAAAGTGTCTATTTAGGTTCTTTGCCCATTTTTTGATTGGGTTATTTTCCTTTTGTTAAAGTTGTATGAGTTCCCTATAAATGTTGGAGATTAAACCCTTATTGGTGATAACATTGGAAAATATGTTCTCCCATGCAGTGGGCTTTCTTGTTGTTTTGTTGATGGTTTCTTTTGCTGTGCAGAAGCTTTTTATTTTGATGTAGTCCCATTTGTTTATTTTCTCTTTAGTTTCCAATGCTCTAGGAGCTGTATTGGTGAAGAAATTGCTTCTGCATATGTCTGAGATTTTGTTGCCTTTGGATTCCTCTAGTATTTTTATGGTTTCTCATCTTACATTTAAGTCCTTTATCCATTTTGAGTTTATTTTTGTGTATGGTGTAAGTTGGTGGTCTAGTTTCATTTTTTTGCATGTATCTGTCCAATTTTCCCAACACCATTTATTGAAGAGACTGTCTTGACTCCATTGTATGTTCTTGCCTCCTTTGTCAAATATTAATTGAGCATATTGGTTTGGGCCGATTTCTGGGGTCTCTATTCTATTCCATTGATCTATATGCCTGTTCTTGTGCCAGTACCAGGCAGTTTTGAGAACAGTGGCTTTGTAATACATCTTGATATCTGGTATTGAGATCCCACCTACTTTGTTCTTTCTCAGGATTGCTGCAGCTATTCGGGGTCTTTTTTTTTATTCCAGATGAATTTTTGGAGAGTTCGTTCTAGGTCTGTGAAATATGCCATTGGTATTTTAATGGGGAGTGTGTTGAATTTATAGATTGCTTTCGGTAGTATGGACATTTTAATGATGTTGATTCTACCAACCCATGAACATGGTATGTTCTTCCATCTGTTTATATCTTCCTCTATCTCTTTTTTCAACCTCTTGTAGTTTTCTGAGTAGAGGTCTTTTACCTCTTTAGTTAAGTTTATTCCTAGGTATCTTAATTTTTTTGGTGTGATGGTAAATGTGCTGCTTTTTTAGTCTCTCTTTCTGTAAGTTCACTATTGGTGTATAGAAATGCCATAGATTTCTTGGCATTAATTTTGTATCCTACTACATTGCCGAATTCATTTATTAAGTCTAATAGTTTTTTGATGGAGTCTTTAGGGTTTTTTATGTACAATATCATGTCATCTGAATAAGGACAGTTTTACTTCTTCTCTTCCAATTTGGATGCCTTTTATTTCTTCTTCTTGTCTAATTGCAATGGCTAATACTTCCAGTACTATGTCAAACAGGAGTGGTGAGAGTGGGCATCCCTGTCTTGTTCTTGTTCTTGTTCTTAGGGGAAATGGTTTTAGTTTTGCCCATTGAGTATGATGTTGGCTGTGGGTTTGTCATATATGGCTTTTATTATGTTGAGGTATGATCCTTCTATTCCCACCTTGCTGAGAGATTTTATCAAAAATGGGTGTTGGATTTTGTCAAATGCTTTTTCTGCATCAGTCGATATGACCATGTGGTTTTTATCTCTCAATTTGTTTATGTGATGTATCATGTTTATTGATTTGCAGATATTGTATCATCCTTGCATCCCTGGGATAAATCCTACTTGGTCATGGTGTATGATCTTTCTGATGCACTGCTGGATCCGATTTGCTAGGATTTTGTTGAGGATTTTGGCATTTATGTTCATTAGGAATATTGGCCTATAATTCTCTTTCATTGTGTTGTCTTTATCTGGTTTTGGTATTAGGGTGATGCTGGCTTCATAGAATGAGCTTGGAAGTGTTCCTTCCTCTTAAATTTTTTGGAATAGTCTGAGGAGGATAGGTTTTAGTTCTTCCTAGAATGTTTGGTACAATTCCCCTGTGAAGCTGTCTGGCCCCGGGCTTTTGTTTGCTGGAAGCTTTTTCATGACTGCTTCAATTTCTTCCATAGTTATTGGCCTATTGAGATTTTTAGATTCTTCCTGAGTGAGTTTTGGAAGGTTGTATTTTTCTAGGAATATGTCCATTTCCTCCACGTTATCCAGTTTGTTGGAATAGAGTTGTTCATAGTATTGTTTAACAATCCTTTGTATTTCTGTGGGGTCTGTTGTTATTTTGCCTCTTTCATTTCTGACTTTGTTTATTTGGATCCTCTCTCTTTGCTTCTTTGTGAGCCTGGCTAGAGGTTCATCAATCTTGTTTATCCTTTCAAAGAACCAGCTCTTGGTTTTGTTGATCTTTTGTATTGTTTTTTTGGTCTCTATGTTGTTTATCTCCACTCTGATCTTTATTATTTCCTTCCTTCTGCTTACACTGGGCTTTTCTTGTTGCTCTCTTTCTAACTCTTTGAGTTGTAGGGTTAGGTAATTTATTACCATTGTTTCTTGTTTTTTTTGCAGTAGGTTTGTAGAGCTCTGAACTTCCCTCTCAAGACTGCTTTTGCTGTGTCCCATAGGTTTTGGGTTGTTGTGTTTTCGTTGTCGTTTATTGTCATGATGTTTTTAATTTCTTCTTTGATCTCTCTGGTAACGCAGTCATTGTTTAATAGTATGCTATATAGTCTCCATGTGTTTGATTTTTTTGGATTGTTTTTTTGTAGTTGATTTCCAGTTTTATGCCATTGTGATCTGAGAAGATGCTTGATATGATTTCTATCTTCTTGAATTTGAAGAGACTTTGCCTGTGACCCAATATATGGTCTGTCTTTGAAAATTACCCATGTGCACTTGAGAAGAATGTATATTCTGTGGCTTTGGGGTGAAATGTTCTGAAGATGTCAATTAATTCCATCTGATCTAGTGCATCATTTAGGATTGATGTTTCTTTGCTGATTTTTTGTTTAGAGGATTTGTCCAATGGTGATAGTAGGGTATTAAAGTCCCCAACTATGATTGTATTGCTGTCAATATCTCTCTTGATATGCTCCAGAAGTTTTTTTTTATGTATTTGGGTGCTCCTGTATTGGGTGCGTATATGTTTACCAGAGTTATTTTTTCTTGTTGGATTGCTCCCTTTAGTAATGGAAGTGGTCTTCCTTATCTTTTTTTATGTCCTTCACTTTGAGATCTAATTTGTCAGATATAAGTATTGCTACCTCAGCTTTTTCTCACTTCCATTTGCCTGAAAAACCTTTTTCCATCCCTTCACCATTAGTCTGTGTGCATCTTTTTTTCTGAGGTGGTTTTCCTGTAGACAGCAGATATATGGGTCATGTTTTCTTATCCACTCAGTTACCCTATGTCTTTTGATTGGGGCACTGAATCCATTTACACTTAAAGTTATTATTGATAGGTACTTGTTTGTCATCAATTTTATTCTTTACCCCTGTGTTCCTTCTTCTTTTCCTATTTCTTCTTTTTACAGCAGAACATTTAGCATTTCTTGTATTGCTGTTTTGGTGGTAATAAACTCCCTTAGTCCTTTTTTGTCTGTGAAGCTCCTGATTTCACCCTCAATTTTGATTGATAGCCTTGCTGGATATAGTATTCTTGGATTCAGACCCTTCCTTTGTATGACTTTGTATATTTCATTCCATTCCCTTCTTGCCTGATGTGTTTCTGTTGAGAAATCAGTCGCTAGTCTGATGGGGGATCCTTTGTAGGTAACTTTCTGTCTCTCTCTGGCTGCTTTTAAGGTTCTTGCTTTGTCATTGGTGTTTGTCAATTTAATTATAATGTGCCTTGGCATCGGTCTTTTGGGGTTCATTTTGTTTTGGACTCTGTGAGCTTCCTGGATTTGTGTGAGTTTTTTCTTCCCTATATCAGGGAAGTTTTCTGTCATTATTTCTTCAAACAGGTTTTCTATTCCTTGCTCAGTTTCCTCTCCTTCTGGCACCCCTATTATGTGGATGTTGTTTCATTTCATGTTGTCCCAAAGTTCTCAGGCTCTCCTCCTGCTTTTTAATTTTGTTATCTAGAAGCTGCTCTGCTTGGGTATTTTTTCCTACCTTGTCTTTTATCTCACTGATGCGGTCCTCTGCTTCTTCTAGTCTACTGTTGATGCTTTCTATTGAGTTCTTTATAGCAACGATGTCATTTTTCATTTCTTCTTGGTTCTTCTTCATTTACTCTTGGTTCTTACACATACTGTTGAATTTGTCTTCCATTCTTTTCATCCACCTTATGACCATTTCTCTGAATTCTTTCTCTGACAGGTTGCTTGCCTCCATTTCTTTTACTTCCTTTTCTGGTGATGCCTGTTTTTCTTTCATATGCGGGCTGTTTGTCTCCCCATGATCTCTCTTCTCCAGGTGTCTGGTTATGTAGTTCTCTCTCTCCTTTCCATGAGGTGGTGCAGGGCTCCTCCAAATCCATGTGCTCACGCCTTTTGGGGACCGGTGTTTCCAGGTTCACAGGTGTTCACTGGGAGTTGTTGTAGATTCCCGGGATTTTCAGGCTTCCGACAACATCCACTCTCCCCTTCAAGATCTTGAACAGTGGTTATCAACCTTCCTAATGCCATGACCCTTTAATACAATTCCTCATGTTGTGGTGACCCCCAATCATAAAATTATTTTTGTTGCTACTTCATAACTGTAATTTTGCTACTGTTATGAATCGTAATGTAAATAGCTGATATGCAGGATGTATTTTCATTGTTACAAATTGAACATAATTAAAGCATAGTGATTAATCACAAAAACAATATGTAATTATATATGTGTTTTCTGATGGTCTTAGGCGACCCCTGTGAAAGGGTCATTCGACCCCCAAAGGGGTCGCGACCCACAGGTTGAGAACTGCTGACCTTGAACCATATTCTGATGGTGTCCTTCAAACCTCGTAAGAGGTGAGGACACTGAATCTGTTGCTAAATCCTTCCTCAAAGCTTATCCTAATCCTCATGTTACCCTACATACATTTCCCCCCAGAGTTCAGTTAAATCTGTGAGAAAAGAGTTTTGCTTAAAAATGATTTATTTTAGCCATAGCTGGTTTGCTCAGTGGATAGAGGGTCAACCTGCGGACTGAAGGGTCCTGGATTCAATTCTGGTTAAGGCATGTACCTCAGTTGCAGGCTCCTCCCTGGCCCAGGCCCTGGTTGGGCTCGTGCAGCAGGCGACCAATAAATGTGTTTCTTTCACATCGATATTTCTCTCTATCTTTCCCTCTCTCTTCTACTCTAAAAATCAATGGAAAAATATCCTCGGGTGAGGATTTTTAAAAAAAGATTGATTTTAATATTCTTTTTGTAGCATGTTTCGCTCCTTCTGAATTTCTTGGTCTTTGATCACTTCTTGGAAGCAATATGGTGAAAATGAAGAGCGTGGGGCTTGAGGCCTGTTGTCTTCATTTACCAGTAGACTACCCGTGGGTAAACCACTACCTTAAATTCTTTGAACTTCAGTTTCCTTATCGACAAAATGGGATGATAGTGCCTGAGAGGATCACAGGAGCTAAAGAAAGTGAGAGTGTGGTCAACAATAGTGTCTTGCAAATATGCTGCTTGACCCTTCTCTTCCTTCTTTCTCTCTTTTCCTTGCTTCTTTTCTTACCAGAGTCGGAAGAACTCTACGCATCAGTGTCCTCTTCTGTAAAACAGAATGGAAATAGTCTCTACCCTTCTGTCCTTCAAAGTATCACTTTTGTAAGACTCAGCTGGGTAAATGCAAGTTCAACATGTGGTAAAGCCTAGGGTACTGGTGTTAGCTGCATTTGTGTTTTGCCACATGGTAGCCCTACAAGTGGGTTTGTCATCCATCCCATTATACAGACAAGGACATGGTTGGAAAGGCTGTGACTCCACCATGGTCTCACAGCACTAGAACCCAGGTTTCTAGATTAATAAACACCATTTTGAAATTTTATTTCTCTTCCATGGATTTGATAATTTCAACTTTTTAAGCTTTTCTTCATAAATTCCACACCTCAACATAACCCACAAAGAGAAGCAAATTAATTGTTTCAATTGATAGGGGAAAGACACGTAATAGGAATAGAACCACAGTTGTTTAATGATTATTCACCTCACTAATTATAGACAAGAGGTTTTCTTATAGATCCTGGGACACTGGAGAATGTGTTGCGAGAAGAAAAACAGAGCTACAAAGATAAGACCGTTTCTAAGCCTGGATGGGCCCATTACTCAGAAAACAAAATACATTTTGAGAGCAGACTCAGGACAGGACATGCTTTAACTTGGTTGCTGTGCCTGGACCCTGACCCCCTCCAGGAGTTTGCCTCAGGAACACTGACCATTCTCTCTGGTCCTAGGAATGGGCTAAGCTGTTTTTATCACCATAAAAGATTAGCCACCTTGTTATGGGACTTCAAGTTCCTGGAGGCAGACACACACACTGCAGACCCTAAAACCCTAAAACCCCCCTGCTGCACTGCACAAAGCTATTTTCCCTTTCCACTATATAATCATACAGCTGGCAGGAGAAGGGGGGAGCATGAAGCCTGCTGCTCGCTCCATATTGCTGGCGATATAAAGTAAACGCTCCTAAATGATTCCCCCTTGCCTCTGCTTATGGCTCAGTAGTGACAGGCAGTAATGGACTTGATTTTTGGGGATCCGGTTTCACAATGATTTTCTTCTCTGGTATTTTACTATTCAAGTTGGGTTGGATCAGTGAGCACTGAGTACAAGCTCATTGCTCACTGATTTTTAATTATCAAAATGCTGGGAAATGAGTGTTCTGTTTCACTGAATTTTCTATCAAAACATATTAAAGTTCTATATAAAATAATAGTTTCTCTATCTGCTTTGTTCATATACTAGTTATAATTGAATCAGAAAATCTGAGTTGAAAGCAATGGTATAATTCAACTAATCCAACAGTACTGTTTCATATATATCAAGACTTAGACATCAAGTGATTAAATGAGCCTTTTTTTTCCTCTTTAAAGGCTATTTTGGAGTATATGGAGTAAAACTCTCATAACAACAATGGCTGTCATTTGTTAAGCCCACGGATCATGTGTTTTGCAAACAGTTTATTTGCTCTTTATAAGAACTGTAGCGACACAGACATTAGAACCTCTGCTTTACTGATAAAGCACCTGAGGCTCAGGGACCTAAGTAACTTGCTCAAGGTCAGACTGACAGTAATTGGCAGACCTGGGATTCAAGGTCAAATATACTCTCCAATACACATGCTGCTAATGTAAAAAGAGGATCAACTCATAGTAAAAATATTTTGGAGATTGATCACAGAAGTTATAGCAGTTTGGATGGAGTGCTTACTCATTCCAGGACACTGGAAATTATGTTGATTTTATTTATTGAGGATGGGGGAGCAAATTTCTCTCCACCTGAAAGTAAAGGTTAGTGAAAAATTCCAGTTACTTATACTTTAGTTCATGCACATAGCATTGCACATCCAATGATCCACAAAGTCCAGTTCATTTGGACAGTGAGACAGTTGGCTCTCGCAACTACAGAGTGAGAAACTTGACCGAGACTCTTGGGGAAATCCCTACACTAAGAAAATTCCTCCAAGACAATAAAGTGCCCCAGGGACCTTTGAGATTCTCTAAGGGCTGATAAAGTGCAATCTTCACAGTGTGGCAGATACTATCTTTCTTGTCTTCTGCTGAATGACTAGGTTTTCTGCCTTTATTTTTCTTCTCTCCTCCTCTTTCTCATAGGAAGTTCCTGGTTGAAGAAACCCTTAATATGGGTGGACTCTGAGTCTACTTGGTCTTCCCCAGGGGGTTTAAAGACCAACTTCAGTTTTTATTTTATCTATCTGTCTGTCTGTCTGTCTGTCTATCATCATTGTCATCTATTTTGGAAAAGATTGGGGATTATAATGAGCAGCCACCAACAACCTACTGAGCGTAGGAATTTTTTGATCTTGTAAAACAGATTAGTAAAACACACCTTCCTGAGAATGGGAGAAACCAGCCTAATAGTAATTTTAGCCATTTGAGGATGGGTTTAAGCATCACTTAGTCCTTGTAGTTGAGGAAACCCTCAGCCATGACACTATACCCTTCTACCCCCATCCCCACACCCCCACTCACTTTGGGGAGATGCTGTAATTCCAATTAATCTAGTCATCACAAGTCTGAGAACACAGATGAACTCTGCATTCATGATTATAAATTTAGATTATTTTTGCAAACTCATTGTAGCATTGTTCCAGAAAAAGCCTTAATTCCAGGCTCATACAGCAGTCAATACAAAAAGCATTTATGAGTTACCTGCTGTGACTCTTCTGATAAAACATGGTGAAATTTAGGAAGTAGGCTGTTCTAAACCAGTAGAAAAGTATTTTAAGGAAATAGGCAGAAAAATCCTCAGTTCCCTGAAATCATGTCAAGCCTCAATCCTGTCCAGCTAAGTCCTTTGGCATTTTCTTTTCAATATCTGCACAACATTCCTCTCCCAAATGGATTACTATAACCATCAAAATCCCTACCCCAGTTCTTCCCCAGGATATGTGGCTCCATTGTGGATTTACCACCCTATTCTGTAACCACTCCTTTGCTTTTTTGCCTCCCTCACTAGGCCAACTCTTTCAAAGGCAGCTAAGAGAGCCTGCCTCACTGTGCTTGTCTTAGATAAGATTTCACTGGAAAACTCCCACAGGAGATAGGATATTCTCATGAGCAACATCTACAGGGGAATGAAGGCAGTAGGATCATGCAGAGGGAAGAGTTGAAATGTGAAACAGTTACAACAAAGGCCAAATAAGAGCCAATAGACCAGGGGTGGGCAAACTTTTTGACTTGAGGGCCACAATGGGTTCTTAAACTGGACCGGAGGGCCAGAATAAAAGCATGGATGGAGTGTTTGTGTGAACTAATATAAATTCAAAGTAAACATCATTACATAAAAGGGTATGGTCTTTTTTTTTTTTAGTTTTATTCATTTCAAACGGGCCGGATCCGGCCCGCGGGCTGTAGTTTGCCCACGGCTGCAATGGACACTTTGGATAACTCTAAAGCTGGGATGACTCCTTTAGAATCATTCCACCTTTAGGCAAGAGAACTGGGCTTTTATTGCTCACCCCCCTAGTGCAGTGATGGCGAACCTTTTGAGCTCGGCGTGTCAGCATTTTGAAAAACCCTAACTTAACTCTGGTGCCGTGTCACATATAGAAATTTTTTGATATCTGCAACCATAGTAAAACAAAGATTTATATTTTTGATATTTATTTTATATATTTAAATGCCATTTAACAAAGAAAAATCAACCAAAAAAATGAGTTCACGTGTCACCTCTGACATGCGTGTCATAGGTTCACCATCACTGCCCTAGTGGTTGGATAAAGGTTGGCCCCTGCAGTGAGGCAAGACATCAGGCAAAGCACTGTCACAGGCCAGGGAAGTTTGCAGAGAATGACTCAATCCAGAGCTGTCCACTGCTCCCTACTCCCAATGGCCAGTGTGGGCTGAAGAATCCTGGTTAGCAGGAGGAGCCTGACTTTGAGGCTAGTATAGATACAAGTGTGGATGGTCCACACAGAGAGAAAGGTGGGGAGGAGATTGCAAAGGAATGGGTGAGGAGGAAAGGTAGAGTTTTCTAGAGATGCCCCAAACCATCTCTTCTTATACCCCAAACCACCTCTTCCTACTTCACCAAGGCTAGTTCAACTGAAGTGAATTCTTCAACAAAACAGAACCAAACAGAAGGGCAGGCAATCACTCGACTGAATTATATGCATTAAACAAATCCTTATGCATCTTAGAACTTGTTTTCCCTCCTGTCCTCACCAAGTAGAGGCTGCAGCAATCAAATTATTAGGAGGAGAAGAAAACCACTGTATTTGTTTAGTTCTGGGGATTCTTGGCTACCCTATAGGATCTATCACTTCAACACCACTTTGACTCAACTTGTTCATCCGAAAGCAAGTGGGTGTTCATTTCTAAGTCTGTCTTTGTCTCTCTCTCTCTCTTTTTGTTGTGGTCGTGGTTGCTTTGGTCTCATTTTTAATCTTTCTCTCTTAGTCCCTGTCCTGAAAGTGAGTGAACATCCTTCAGGTCAGGGTAGAGTTAGCATGGACTTCCCCAGACTACCCACAGCAGCGGAAATGTTTCCTTTGAGTTTTAAGCTTTTTCAACCCTGATTGGCACAACCATGGTTTTGGTTGAAAACTAGAGAAAAATTTCATGTGGTCCTCCAGGGAGGTGTAGTTGACTTATTTATAACCAGAGGCATTTCCCTACTGGTTGCACATATGTGGCTAGTTTTCCCTTCTACCCCAGATGTTTTCTGTCGCATTTCTGTCTTCTCTCCCTATTCTTCCTTCTCCCAATCCATCTATTCATCCAGCTCCCTCCCTCCCTTCTGGTTAAGGGACAATTTAGGTTGCATTGCATATTTCATATTCTCTTCTGCAGCCTCCTTGCTTGGGGCAGATATGGATGGACCCCGTCTTCAATTTCAATCCCTTGCTCCTGGGACCTACATTTTTTATGCTTTGGCTCTGTCCCTGGGAGCTGGTGATTGGCCAGGATAAGATATTGGAAACTTTGACTATAATAAAAACGACACATAATGAAACCAGTTTTGCCAGAGGCTACATGATGTAAACAAGAGTTAAGTTCCTACATTTTATTTTTGGCCACCAAAACATCACCAAACATCTAAATAAATACCCCAAACACTTCTGATATTAATAAATGTGAGTTACATAGACATAAGAAAGATGAATAAAAATGAGTTCAATCGTTATTTTCCAACCCGTTGATTCCAGTTTAGTGGTGGCCAGAGCTTCTCCCAGCAACTCAGGGTGTCCTACCATCACAGGGTGATCAGGGTAATTTCAACAAAGCAGCAGGGTAGATTGGGGTCAGGCCTATTTTGCATTTCCTGTTATTTCCAGATTTGTGGTTTGGATGAATCTGGCACTCAACCCTGGCTTTGTCACCAACTTAAAAAAAATCTGTGAGTTACCTTAGAAGGGGACCACACCAATGCCTGGGTAACCTGACTTGGACTGTGACCAATCTGGCCTCCATACCAATGCTCTTTTTCCTGTGTAACCAGATAACTAGCACCTCCCTGCTACCTCCCCTGCATCCTTTATCTTCTTCAAGGAAACAAGATACCGCATGTCATGCGACAGTGTATGAATATAAGGGAAGCATTTTTCTCATGAAAATCATCTCTCACCTCCTCTTCCCCCCCAAAGGATAGACCAGATACCCTTCTTATGCACTCTATTGTACTTTCTCTTGCATTTTTTTCTTTGTTAATCCTCACCTGAGTATATTTTTTCCATCAATTTTTAGAGAATGGAAGGGAGGGGGAGAGGCAGAGAGAGAAACATAAATTGAGAGAAACACATCGAGTGGTTGCCTCCCACATGAGCCCCAATTGGGGCTAGGGATCCAGCTTGTGACCAAGTAATGTACCCTTGACTGGAATTGAACCCTCAACCCTTCAGTCCATTGGCCAACGCTCTAACCACTGAGTAAACTGGCTAGGGCCTTTCTCATGCATTTTCTGAATCTTTCTCTTCTAGTAGACATGAAGACCAAAAAAAAAAAAAAACAAAACAAAACACACACACACACACACACACACACACGAACACACAAACACACGAACACACAAACACACAATCTCCTGGTCATCATTGTGTCTCCAGAGCCTGGAACCCAGTGTCCATATGTGTCTATTTACTAATTAACTGGACTTTGAAACATGTGGATCCTCTTCCAGTTTCCTAAGACGGAACAGAAGTAGCAACATCTGCTTTTCTGGGTGCCATCTACCCAGGGCTCTGTGGCCGCCGGAGAGGCAGGGCTGAGAGCAAGTGAATGCTGGGTTCTCACATGTAACTTTGCCTCTCCATCACTTTTGTTCATAATTCTAGACCATCCTCCTTGCTGCTCCTTCAAATTATCAAGCACAGTCTTCTCCATGGAAGATGCTTGGCTGGCAATGGCTAAAGGTGGTCAGGAGGAATTAAAGAGCAGCTGGTAAATAACACCTTTTTCTCGTGTCTCCCCATGTCTATTAACATAGTAAAAAAAATGTTGCTTAGCAGTGTGTCCATGCTGTCAAGATTCCTCCCAAGCTTTTATTCTTTCCTTCTTCTGTCCCCCTACCTCATGCTAAGCCCCCTTCCAGTCTTCTCTTCTGCCTATTAAAAAGGCCACCACATCAGACATAACTTAGAGTAAATGACCACTAGAGTGTGGTTTAGGTAGTTTATCTATTTCTTTTTTTAATTTTTAATATATATTTTATTAATTTTTTACAGAGAGGAAGGGAGAGGGATAGAGAGTTAGAAACATCGATGAGAGAGAAACATCAATCAACTGCCTCCTGTACACCCCCTACTGGGGATGTACCCACAACCAAGGCACATGCCCTTGACCGGAATCGAACCTGGGATCCTCCAGTCCACAGGCCGACGCTATCCACTGAGCAAATCAGTTAGAGCTATCCATTTATTTCTTGATGAGTGTTTGAGTTGTTTTCAGCTTTTGGCTATTATGGATCAAGCTAAGCACATAAATGTACAGGTCTTGGCGTGGAGATATGTTTTCATTTTTCTTGGGTCATTACTTAGGTGTGTAATTGTTAGATATAATAGTGAATGTAAATTTAACTTTATAATAAATGACCCAAGTATTTTTTTAATGGTTGTGTCTTTTCAATTTCTACCAGTAAAATATGAGGGTTTCAGTTTCTCACACATCCTCATTAATACTTTTTATTGTCAATCTTTTAAATCTGAGCCATTCTAGTGGGTGTGTAGTGGTATGTAGCTGTGGTTTTATGTTACATTTCCCAGATGACTAATGATGTGGAATATCTTTTCATGTGTTTATCAGACATTTGTGTAATTTTTGTGATATGTGTATTCAAATATTTCAGCCATTTAAAAAATTGGGTTGATTATCTTTTTAGTATTCAATTGTAAGAGTTCTTTTATGTTCTGGATACAAAAGTTTTTATCAGTTGTATGTATTGCAAATTTTCTCCTTGTCTTTGGCTTTTCTCCCCGCCTGCTCTTTTGAAGAACAGAAGATTTTAATTTAAATTAAATTGATCTTCTTTGTATTTTATGGGTCTTGCTTTCTATGCAAGAAATCTTTGTCTACCCTAAAGTCACAAAGATGTTTTCATCTAGAAGTTTTTTACTTTTAGCTTTTATATTTAGGTCTATGATCTATTTTGAGTTATTTTTTGTGTATGGTATGAAAGGATCAAAGTTTATTTTATTTTATTTTTACAAATGGATATGTGTTGTTCCAACACCACTGATTGGATTTACTTTCCCTAATGAATTATCATGGCACCTTTGTTGGAAATAATTGGCCACATATATGTAGGTAACAGAATGGGTCTATCTCTGTGTTGTCTATTCTGATTGTGGTTTATTAAGGTTCTTGGGTCTTTGTGTGTGTGTGTGTGTGTTTCTTTTTTTAAATTATTGTTTTGAAGTACTCCAGTGTGTGAATATTTTTTTATTCTATTATTGATAATCATTTAGGGCATTTCCAGTTTTTAGGCATAAGAATCACCCTTTTATGAACATTCTTGTACATGTCTTTGATGGAAGAAATAAGCATTCACATCCTATTAATAAAAGCCTATTTGGTCATCACGCCGTGATACCCTTACGCTGTGTGCGCAGGTGGGCGGGGACTTGACGCTGCATGCGCGGTGTGGAGGTGGGTCCCGCGGCTCTGTGCGGTGAGGCCTGAAGGTCCCGTGGCTCCTTGTGGCGTGGAGGTGGGACCCCCGACTCCGGCCTACCTCTTTGGGGCAATCCATCGAGGAGCCCCAGATGGGTGGGTGGGGCCTACATCTTTGGGGCGATCAATTGTGGGGCTCCCGCACTGTGAGAGGGCACAAGACAGGCTGGGGGACCCTCCCCCCCCAGTGCATGAATTTTACGCACCAGGCCTCTAGTGTATTGATAAGTGCTCAAGAGTAGAATTGGTAAGTTATAGAATATGTGTTCACCTTAGTAGATACTGCCAAACAGTATCTTCAATAAAAATAATTGAAACAATTGACTCTCCTACCCATTTCATACTGCAGAAGAATTCCAGATGCTCTATATCCTTGCAAATACTTGGGATTGTTTGTATATTAATTTTGGTAATTCTGGTGGGTGTGTAGTAGTATCTGATTGTGGTCTTTAAATTTGTGTTTCTCTGATGACTAACGATGTTGAGCACAGTTTCATATGTTTATTGACCATTTGGATGTTTTATGTTTTTTTTCCTTATTAAGTGACTATATGAATTTTGGCTTATATTCCCCCCTTTGGGTTGCCTGCTTTTTTCCCTTGATTTATAGAATTTAAAAAGTATATTCTAGATAACTCTTTGTCAGATGTATGATTAAAAAATATATCTCTGTGTGTGACTTACCTTTTCATTATTTTAAGAGTGTCTTTTAATGAACAAAAGTTCTTGATGTAAAGGAAGTCCAATATATCACTCTTTTCTTTTCTGGTTGGTACTTTTTGTATCCTATTTAAGAGATTGTTGACTTCTCCAAGTTCAAGAAGATATTCTCCTATTTTGTTTTACTAGGATCTTTATTGTTTTAGCTTTCATATTTAGGTCTGTGATCCACTTGGAATAGGTTTTTGCATGTATGATAAAGTTGGAGTTGAGATTAATTTTTAAAATGGATATCCAATTGATCCAGTACTATTTATTGAATTGCCTATCCTTTCCCCACTGAACTGGCATCTTTGACACAAATCAGATGACTGTGTGAATTACTGGTTCTGTATGTTTTACTACTGCTTTATTCTTTTTTTTTTTTTTTAAATATATTTTATTGATTTTTTACAGAGAGGAAGGTAGAGAGATAGAGAGTCAGAAACATCGATGAGAGAGAAACATCGATCAGCTGCCTCCTGCACATCTCCCACTGGGGATGTGCCCGCAACCCAGGTACATGCCCTTGACCGGAATCGAACCCGGGACCCCTCAGTCCGCAGGCCGACGCTCTATCCACTGAGCCAAGCCGGTTTCGGCTACTGCTTTATTCTTGTGCCAATATAAGAGTGTCTTAATTTCTTCAATTTCATGTCTTAATGCAAGATAGTGTAAGCCCTCCAGCTTTATTTTTCTTCTGCAAGATTGCCTTGGCTACTCTAGGTCTTTGACATTCCCATAAAATTCCATATAAATTTTAGAATTCATTTGTCCAATTCCAAGCAAAACAAACAAAACAAAATATGTGCTAGGAGTTTAGATCAGGATTGAACTGAATCTATGGAATAATTTACAGTGAAATACCTTTACAAGTTTCAGGATTATAAACCTGAACCAGGAGAAATAGTATACTCTTGTATTTTGCTGTCTTCTCTGATTTCTCTTGGCAATGTTTTGTTATTTTCTGGGACTACTTTGTTAGTGGCAAAGAAGTTAATTTTAAGAAATATCTTCTAGATCAACTGAATCTTTTAATCTTTCCATGCCTTTTTATTTTAGGTCAGTTATCAGCACAGGTTTTTTTTTCCTATAAAGTGCTGGAGTAAATAGTTTCAGATTTGCAGGCCATATATTCTCTGCTGCAATTACTCACTTTGCTCTGTTGTTGCAGAGTGAAAGAGCCATAGATAGTATGAACAAATGGCATGCTTGTATTCCAATAAAGCTTTATTTATTGAAAATATAGACGGTGAGCCTAATTCAGCCTGTAGGCCATGGTTTGCCCACAGTCCTAGATGGTTCTCTTATAACTAGCCTATAATGGGTTCTCTGTAAATGGGATATAACTGAATTTTAAAAAATGTAAGTAAATAATGTCTTTTAATTAACTTTAACCATCATATTTTAAAAATTGTCATATATATATTTACTTTTCCCCCTACATCTTACTTTTACTTTGTATTTCTGCCACCTTTTTATGCTTTTCCTTGTCTTTATATTAATTGAATTTTTGTTTATTTTCTTCCAATTTCCCCTCTTTGTTTCTATTACTCTTAGGGATTATCTTTGAAATGTTACCATCATAATTGTCAAAGTCTACCTTCTACCTTTTCTCAATAAAAAGATCGGTTTGGCTCAGTGGATAGAGCGTCGGCCTGCGGACTGAAAGGTCCCAGGTTGGATTCCGGTAAAGGGCATGTACCTTGGTTGTGGGCACATCCCCAGTAGGAGGTGTGCAGGAGGCAGCTGATCGATGTTTCTCTCTCATCGATGTTTCTAACTCTCTATCCCTCTCCCTTCCTCTCTGTAAAAAATCAATAAAATATATTTTAAAAAGACCTAGAATATTTTAATTCTATGTTCCTATTAACATATATACGAATACTATTATGTATTTACTTAGAAATGCATCATTTTGAAGGATCAGAAAGAAGAGTATAAGAGATATAAAATTCATCCATTCATTCAATCATTAGTTTCATAAATAACTGAATATTTGTTCTCTAGCAAGCACTGTGCAAGGTACTGGTGCCATAGTAAAAAGGACCCTATGTGATGGGACCCATGTGATGGGAGAACATAAGAACCTATTCTCAATTTCAGGTTGTCTGGAAAGGCTAAAGAAAATGAAAAGGAGACGTGGGGCCTCCCACTTAAATTATCTGAGAGGATTTCAATGAATAAGTCTCCTTGGGGACAGCATTTAGGTTTGATACAAGAAGGACTCCTGCTTGGGATTTTTGGTGGTCATTCTTCCCCTAGTACAATCCTCTTTCACTCATCATGCTGTTTCTGCTAAGAACCTTTTCTTAGAGCTCAATCATATAAACAATGATTAAGAACATGAGTCTTGGAATCAGACTGACCAGGGCTCAGTTCCAGTTTTGTCATTGATGAACTTTGTCATTGAAGAGGACTTAAGGTCCCTGAATTTCACTTTTCTGTCTGTTAAATGGGGGGCATTAACAGTACTTTCTTCATAGGATTGTTGCGATGCTTTCAATGAAATGAAGACCCAAAGATTTTAACATAGTGTCTGCTTAATTAGTTAGTATTAATCATTAGTGAAATCACCATGGATTCATTTATAAAGTACTTAATAAAGTCTCCACTTTATGCGAATAGCTTACTCATGAGGTGACGGTGTCTCCTCTTCCTTGTCACCTTTTACCCCTCATTTTAGTCCCAGACAGAGCCTTCCCTGGAAATGGGAATATACCGGCTAGAAAGGTGACACTTGTCATGGCAGGACTCCAGGTTTCAGACCACTTTCCCTCAGCTCTGCCTCTAGGCCTCTTTCTGATATTCTCATGGTCAGGACACCAGAAGCTGGTTGGCCAGAACACATCCGGAGCAGCTACTTTTATGACAGATCACAACTGCTATGAATTCCCCCATGTTCGCCCAGACAGGTTTCTGTCTCGTCACTGTGGAAGGTGGCAAGGTGAAGACCATGAAACCAAGGGCTGCTTTTTTTTTTTTTTTTTTTTTTTTTTTTACCACAGACAGTTTCACTCTGGGTGAATGGGTTCAAAGAGAATCTCTCGCTCTAACCGATGGCCTCACAATACCTGGACTGTTGGAAGCATTATTATTATTGCGCTGACTTGTTCTGAACACCTAGGGCTCTTCTTCTTAGGGCCTGTAATTGTGTGTCCTTGTGTGAAAGGGAGGGAAGTGCTGCCTTCAGGGGTCACCTCCTATCCCAGCATTGTGGTCAGATGTCACACTTCACATCCAGCTGCAGAAAATAAAGCTTCGAGCTCAGTGCTTGCAGAGGCCCAGGGAGTCAGGAGCCTGGTTTTGGGGATGAAGGGGCCAAAGATAAGCCAGTTCTCCCTGTGATTCTGCTTTTGATTCACCCAATGACCTTTAAAACTTTTAAATTACAGTTTACAATCAATATTATTCTGTATTAGTTTCAGGTGTACAGCATAGTGGTTAAACAATCATATACTTTACAGAATGTTTCCCCAATATTTCCAGGACCCGCTTGGCCCCATACATACTTATTACAATATTATTGACTATATTCCCTATGCTGCTATTTACCTCTCTGTTACTACTAATCTGCACTTCTTTCCCAGCCTGCCATCCTCCCCACGGCCATCAGCTCAGTGGCCTGTTTTATTCTCCTTTTCTCAAAATGCTGGTGAGTGTCCTTTTTTCTTGTCAATACCACTTAGTCATTTTTTAAAAAAATTAATATATAAAGTAGGAAATCTCTGCCAAGTTGAGTTCATAGATTAATGATGGTCACATGTGCTAACCAGGGATGCAGCTGTGCGAGACATCAGCTCCTCTCTTGGGGCCTGAAGGCTCTGGCTCATTAACCTCTCTTCCCTTTCTGCTCCTATTCTCTGCTGTTTCATTCACTTTCAGCTTCATTTGCTACTCTCCTGGGCAAGATTATGGGAACTGAAGTGGCATCATGGTGTCTGAGAGTCTTTCCCAGTCCTGGGAAATTGGGAACCACTGTGTACACTCCGGGACTGTAATTGGTAGAGGTTAGGTGAGTTGGGAAAGAGTCTGGAGCCTAGAGCTCAGAGGTGTCTTCCTAAGGAAAATTTCCTTCACTGGTATCAGAGTCATAGAGACAGGGTAGATCTGGCTCTGTCTTTCTGTAAACCTGTGCAGTCCAACCTCAGTATCCACAGGGGACAGGTTCCAGGTCTACCTCTCCCCTGTGGGTACCAAAATTCATGGATGCTCAAGTCTCTTCTATAAAATGGTGCGGTATTTGCATATAACCTATGCACATCCCCCCATATACTTTAAGTCATCTTTAGATTATTTGACTCAATTAAAAAAACACATATAGTAACTTTGGATACTGGTAAGAAGACAAAGAAAAAAGGTACCTGGCACATTACTATTGTAGCGGTAAATTTTTACCATATTTATTTCTTATGTCACCATACATTTAGTGGCTCAAAACAGCACAAGCATATTAGCTCACAGTGTCTGTAGGTCTGAGGTACAGGGACAGTGTTGCTGCTTAGGATCTTATAGTGCTGAAATCAAAGTGCTTGCTGGGGCCACAATTCTTATCTGGGGCCCTTCTAGCTCACCGGTTGTTGGCAGAATTAGTTTTCTTTTCTTTTTGTTTTTTTTTTAGGGAGAGACAGAAACATCAATGATGAGAGAGAATCAATCAGCTGCCTCCTGCATGCTCCCCACTGGGGATCGAGCCCGCAACCCAGGCATGTGTCCTTGACCGGAATCGAACCTGGGACCCTTCAGTCCACAGGTCAGCGCTCAATCCACTGAGTCAAACTGGTTAGGGTAGAATTCATTTTCTTACAGTTGTAGAACTGAGGTCCCCATTTCCTTGCTGGGTGTCAGCCACAGGCTACTCTCAGCAATCAGTAGATGTCCAGATTCCTTAAGTGACCTTCTCCATCTTTAAGCCAAATTCTTCCTGTGCTTTGAATGAATCTCTGACTTCCTTTTCTGTGATCAGCTGGAGAAATCTCTGCTTTATAACAGATGAGTACTAGACTTATTGGGTTGATCACTTCATAAGGTAGATAAATGTTGAATCAGTATGTTGTATACCCGAAACTAATCTAAAATTGTAGGTCAACTATAACTAAAAAAAAAATAAATAAAGAGCTGATGTGATTAGGTCAGGTCCACCTGGATAAGCTCCCTATTTGAAGGTCATAGAACATAATTAAGGAATCTGCAATATCCAGAATACAGAGGATTAGTGCAGGGTAGGTACGTGGTGAGGATGGTGTGGTCATCTTAGAATTCTGCCTACCGCAGTTGTTATAATTTGGGAAAGTAATCTGGCAATATCTTTCGCAATTAAGCATCCACACACCTCTTAATTCTGCATTCCTACTTCTAGAACTCCACTTTATAGAAACAAGCACATTAACATATAAAGGATAAAAGTCCAAATATGTTTATTGCAGTTTGTAAGTTCCCTAATTGGACACTCATTCTTCATCGAAAGGAAACTGCATGAATAAATTATGGTTTATCCACAGCATTCTTCATATGAATAACTTAGATTTTTACCTATTGATTTGGAAAGAGAAAGAAGCAAGTAGTTGAGTAATGCGTATTTAATAATGTGATCCTATTTTGAAAAGAAAATTACAAAACTATATAAAGTATATGTATACTAGTATATATACATCTGTACCTGTGTGTGAATATGAAAAGGATGAACACCATGCTGTTAATTTTATTATCTCAAGGGGCTAGGAATGGAGTTAGATGGGGTGATAAATAGGGAAATTAGGAACTTTATCTTTGCACATCTCTGCACTTTTACCATTGTTATAAGTATACATCACTTCTTTAATTTAAAATAATAAGTATTATAAAAGCTAAGCAAAAGTAATACAGAACCTTGAAGAAAGTTTGAAAGATACACTGAAGTTTCCAGAGGCAAATGCGATCACCCCAAATCCAGGCTTCCAGACATATTTCCTGTCAACAGTTTGCTATATTCTATGTGCACATACCCCCAAATCATTAATGTAAATATTTCTTGGAAATGTGACTTTTATCACATGAATACCTCAAAGAATAAAGTCCATCTTCATCCTACATTATATATACACTTGTGAATATTTTTTGTAGGCCCTTTATGCTCTAATTTTAAAACATTTAAATCTTTAATTCCTTTGGAATTTGTTTTGGTATACAGTGCTAAATGAGGATTAGTCAGCATATACATTTTTCCAATTGGTTAACTATTATACCAATAACACTTATCAAATAGCCACACTAATGATTAGAAATGCCACTTTTTAATATATACTAAATTCTTACATATGTTTCTGAAAATTCCATTCTGCTCCATTGGTAACTCTGCAGTCTGACACTGGTACCGCATTTAACAACATATGTTGCAGCTTTGTAATATGCTGTACTATCTGCTACGATTGCATTTCTAACAGTTTTCGCTTTATGTTTTCTTTTATATACCCTCAACTCCCTCGGTACTTTCTCATTTGCTTGGTTTAATCCAAATCCCATTTAATTCTGTGTAGTTGGGAAAAAATGTACAACATGTTGACCTGTCTCACTTTAAATTCATGAACAATCACCTTTTAAAAAAACTATTGAAAGGTATTTTTAAAGATCAGTTAAGACCATAATTTTAAAAAATGTTTTTTAAATTAAATTCTGTCTTAGAACTGATTAGTTCACAAAATGTTCAATGTTTATATTAGTAGTATTGAGCATTCCTGGGTGTATTATTTTTTTCTGATAATATTTTATTTTTCAATTACAGTTGACATTTAATATTCATGAACACTCATCGTAAGTAGTAGGCTGCCCAACAATCTATTCCCTAGACGATTTCCTCTCCTACTCTCCAAATGGATAGTTTGTACATTCTCTTCTCTCTTCAAGTCTCTTCCCTATCCTCACTCTCACTTGTAGACCCACTTCCCCAAGTCCCTGACTTCTAGGCACTTGAAAACCCAGGACTTTTCCATTTATAGTTTGTTCTTCCGGAGGTGAGCTTTTTCACCTCCGTGACTTTAAATGCCATTTGGATGCCAATTATTCCCAGAATTATAGTCCTGGCCCTGCTCTCTTCTCTGAACTCCAGAGTCTAGCATCTGCTACTTATCTTTCCTTTGAGGGATAGCAGACATCTCACACCTAACAAGCCTCACATCAAACAACTAAGTATTTCCTCTAATCCTCCTCTGCTCATGGCCTTCCCCATCTCAGTCTGGAGTACCGCTAATTTTCAAATCAAAACAACCATGGAAGCATTCTTGACTTGTCTCTGTCACATCTTTCAGGATATACCCAGAATTTGAGGTCTTCTCAGTATCTCTGCCACCATAAAGGTTTCAGGCACCATTATTCTCAACTGCGTCTCTGTACTGAACTAGCCTCCTGTCTCTCTGCTTCACCCCTTCGCTGCCCTAAACTCTGTCCTCAGCGCAGCCACTGTGACCCTGTTAGACGTGGCAGATCACATCAACCTTTTACTCAAATCACAACATTCTGCCATTCTTTTTTTTTTTTTAAATATATTTTATTGATTTTTTTACAGAGAGGAAGGGGGAGAGATAGAGAGCTAGAAACATCGATGACAGAGAAACATCAATCAGCTGCCTCCTGCACATCTCCTACTGGGGATGTGCCCGCAACCCAGGTACATGCCCTTGACCGGAATCGAACCTGGGACCTTTCAGTCCGCAGGCCGATGCTCTATCCACTGAGCCAAACCGGTTTCGGCTGCCATTCTTTTTTTATCTATCCCTCCACCTACTCTTCAGGCTCCTTTGATTATTATTATTTTTCAATAATGCTTTTGGAAATTACCTTTTAAGACTAGAAATTATAAATACCCGTAAATATTAATTTATTCCACCTTAGCAAGCTGTATGCACATAATGTATATTGATATATAAAAATGGATTTTATAATCAGGAGAGTAAACATATTCTGACTGAGCTGAAGGCCGTATCATTGAGGGCATGAACAATGACTTCTCAACACATTTTTGAGATTGTGTATTTACAACTGCAGCCTTTATCATTATCACCCAAGATTTCAAATACACTAGCAGCAAAATGTCATTATGTTATGTTCCCTTTTGTTCCTAGTAATTTTCTTTGCTCTGAAGTCCACTTTATCTGGTATTAGTATAGCTATTCCTGCTTTTTCTTTTGATAATTTACCTGACTTTCCCCTCTACCTTTTTGCTTTCAACCTGTCTATGACCTGATGTGTGGATTTCTTGTAGATAGTATAAGCTGGGTTATGTTTTTAAATCTGCTCTCCTGCTCTTTTCTGTTGTTGGTGGTGTAAGCCTCCTATTTTACTATTTGTTTTCTGTTTGTTCCCTCTGCTTCTTGTTCCTCTTCATTGCTTGCCTTTCCATAGATAACACTTTTTAGGAGTTTCATTCTGATTTATTGATAATGTTTTGATTATATCACATTGTATATTTTCCTTAGGGTTGTTTTAGGTATTTCTGTATTCATGTGTAGCTCTCAGCTTACTGGTGTTGATATTTTACCACTTCTAGTGAAGTGCATATAAAGTTATGTTTATATGCTATTAAATATGCAATAGCATTATGTCTAAAAAACAATGTATATACCTTAAGTAAAAACAACTTTATTTTTTAAAATGCTAACCATCATCTGAGCCTTCACAAAGTTGGCATCTTTTTTTTTATTGATTTCAGATGAATGGAGAGGAATAGAGAGATAGAAACATCAATGATGAGAATCATTGATCAGCTGCCTCTTGCACCCCCCGGCCCTCCCGCCCTCCACTGGGGACTAAGCTTGCAACCCAGGCCTTGACCAGAATCAAACCTGGGACCTTTCAGTCCGCAGACCGACACTCTATCCACTGAGCCAAACCAGCTAGGGCTGAAGATGGCATCTTTTTGCTAGTGGAGGGTGTTGCATTGATATTGATAGAAACACATTTGCAAACGCAGTAAAATGAAGCACCATAAAAAAGGGGCATGCCTGTATGAGAACACAGTATGCCATAAAGATGGCAATTCCAATCAATGGAGATTGTTGAGGCAGCTAATTAATTAACCATTAGGGGGAAAATAGATTTTAATCCCTACTTCACTCCATTTGTAAATAATTAAAATATTCTAGAAGAATTAAAGATGTGCATGTAAAAACTCAAGTCATGGAAGTGCTAGAAGAAAAATGATACCAAGTATCTGTTCAATCTTAGAAGGCTGAAGACTTTGCTAAGCATAACATGAAATGCAGAACTCGTAGAGGAAAATATTCTGAGAGTGGCTTTGAGTGCTTATTCTTTATATTTTGGAATGAATCTAAGTCTGACTTTCCCTTTCCCATCTCAGAAAAGTTGTATGGTGGCTATTGTTATAGGAGTGTGGAAAGAGGAGTCCAGTTGGGATTGAGTCCAGCATTCAGAACTTTTTCAACTGTGGGAGGACTGAATTTTGAAATTTGTAACATTTGGAAGATTTATTACACTATTAGGAAACAGAAGGCTTTTTCCAGAAGCAATTAGTCATTTATATAACATAAGAAATAAAAATAAATACAAAACTTAGAAACAGATCCAAATGTATTAAGAATGTAGTGGGGAATGAAGATGGCATTGGTTTTATGTGTCATCTCAAGAATCATTTATGGTCAGCTTCAGCTTCTTGTATGAGAAATTCATGATACAGTGAGACTTTAAAACTCACTGCATTAAGTAAATACTTGGTATCATTTTCTTCCGGCACTTCCTTGGTAGTCTCACCAACTAAGAACAATCTTTTGCCAACTAAACATGAAAAACAATTTATGAAAGAGCAGTCATTAAAGGAAGTATGATGTGGCCAAAGGGGCATGACATGGCGTTGGAATAAAATTCTGCTTCACCACTTCCTGTGTGACTTTGGGTAAATTAATTTCTCTGAGTTTTCCCATCTATATCTGTGAAGTAGAGAAAATACTCTCTGCCCTGAAGTCTATGATAGAGAAATATTCATTTATAGTAGCTGTTATTCATCTGGGTCTGATTAACATTCCCCTTAGCCAGGTGGAAGTCTCACTCATTCAACACATATTTTCTGAGTGCCTAGCTCTTGTGCTAAGAATAAGAATGCTATAGGCTAAGTCTTTCCCTTTTATTCATGGGCTGGGAGTGAGGCAGACAAATACATAGTTGGACAGTACAATACAGAAGAATAATATGGAATGGTGCTTCATCTAAGTTGCTCAGAATCCAGCTACAGAAACCAGGAGTGTACAGAAGCTATAAGACAGCACCGTAGGCCAGAACCAGTGCTCAGTTCTATGACACAAATGGCAGCCAGGGAGTTTGAGAAGATGGAGACTGTGACATTGTGATTCATAATAAGAAACATATCTTTGACTTTTGTCCCTGTTTCTGGCACAGAGCTCCTAAAACCCTTGCAATTTCCTAAGTGGCAGAGACTGATAAAAGTGTCTTTTGTTATGTTAAAGAGGTGACTTTTGACTTATACCTAAAGATGGGCTGTTTGGCCAGAGAACTTTCAGTCTCTCTCCCCCGCCATCCCCGAGGAGGGGAAGGGGCTGGAGGTTGAGTCAGTTGCCAATGGCCAATGATTTAATCAGTCATGCCTCTGTAATGAAACATCCATGTAAACCTAAAGGACAGGGTTTGGAGAACTGAGTTGGGAGTGGTGCGTATGGAGAGGGCATGGAAACTTTGAGTTGAGCCCCTTCCCACATACCTTGCCCCATGCATGTCTTCTATCTGTCTGTTCCTGAGTTCTATCCTTTCATAGTAGACTGATAGTCTAGTAAGTAAAATACTTTTCTGAGTTTTGTGAGCTGCTCTAGCAAATAAATCACACAAAGGCAGGGTTAGTTGGAACTTCCTATCTCTAGTTGGTCAAAAGTGCTTCTGAACGGCATCTGAAGTTGGGAGAGGGAGCGGGCAGTCCTGAGGGACTGAGTCCTTAACTTGTGGAATCCGAAGCTATCTCCCAGTAGATAGTGTCAGAACCGAGTTGAATTGTAGGACACGCAGTTGGTGTTCAATAATTGTTTAGTCCTGGTGTGGGGAAACACTTCACCCAACCACATTGGAATTGGATCCAGAACCATTCGATGAAGAAGGAAGTTATGTGGTTAGATATGAGTTGTCCCTTGGGGAGTGGAAAGGATTTGGGGAGACAGAATGGGCAATCATTCAGATAGGAAGCAGAAAATATGAGCACATGCTTGTGTGTGGGAATGATGGCTGATGGGACTAAAAAAGTAATTTCTATCTAAACGTTCCTGTCCACTTATATAGCCTCTGATACAGCATAGTACGCACAGACACCTTATCTGCTGTTTCTGACTCTAAGAGGTAGCCTGCCAGGACTTTCCCCATGTCCCTTTAATGGGTTAGTTCCTATTGATTCTATGGGTCTCTGCTAATTTCCTACTTAACAGACCAGCAGTATAGAAACTGGGCACAAGGATAAGTAAAGCCTTACTTGGAGGTATATGGTCATGGGTAGTTTTAAGGACCCTCAACTTCCAAGGAGTCCAGAATATTCTTTCTTAAAATTAACCTGAGATTCCACCACCTGGTACAGGAATATTCTGGACTCCTTGCTCAGGCACTTTTTACAACTGGTGTCTTCCTCTTTTACAAAAAAAAGTCCCACCTCTCAGCCATGCTGAATTTCACTACCCTACATTACCCTGGTGTGTGTGTGTGTGTGTGTGTGTGTGTGTGTGTGTAAAACCTTTGGGAGTTCTAAATGAAGGGATCATTTAAAATATCAGCATCAGCCCTAACTGGTTTGGCTCAGTGGATAGAGCGTTGGCCTGAGGACTCAAGGGTCCCAGGTTCGATTCCGGTCAAGGGCATGTACCTTGGTTGCAGGCACATCCACAGTGGGGAGTATGCAGGAGGCAGCTGATCGGTGTTTCTCTCTCATCGATGTTTCTAACTCTCTATCCCTCTCCCTTCCTCTCTGTAAAAAATCAATAAAACATATTTAAAAAAAATAAAATATCAGCATCAGAGAAGTCGCCTTTGGCCAAGGTACCATAAGGTTTGTTTGTTTATTTATTTATACTTCTCTTTACATATATTTCCATTACGGGCAAAGCATGTCATAGAAATAAGGTATTTTTCCTTATAGTGTGATATTATGAAATTTAAATTCATGGTAGAGTGGGGCAGTAGAATAATGATAATTTTCACTCAATAACTTGTTCCTCTTTCCTCACCCAGCTAATGTCACTGAATACAGTCCTGAGGGACCCTGAGGGAGGGTCATGTGTGAACAGCAGAATTTTAGAAAGGACAAGGGAGGTCAACCTCACTTCATTCAGTAAAACCTAGAGCAAGTTTCAGTACCTCCTTTTTCTTTCTCTTTCTCAGAATTATAATTCATCGGGGAGCTGGGTGTTATAGGGGTGAGTATTAATATACTTTTTAAAATTAAAAATGTCAGAAAGAGGTCAGATTTGACTGATGGGTTTGGCAATGAAGACCTGCATTGGGCATTAGTTTATATGGCAGAGGTTTTGCATAAATAACCACTGTTGTGGCAGAGCTGCCTCAAACTGATTGTCGGACTGCAGTGGGAAGGCCAGGGAGGGTTGGGGGACAGGAGGGAGGGGAGTAAGAGATCAACCGAAGGACTTGTATGCACCCATATAACCATAACTAATGGACATAAGACACTGGGGGGGTAAGGGAGGGCAGGGGCTTGTCAAGGGCGGGGGGGAAAAAAGGACACTTATGTAATACCCTTTGTAATACTTTAAGCGGAAAAAAAAAATAACCACTGTTAATCCTGCAGCTTCAAGGTTTGGTAGAAAGTATATTTATATGTAGAATTAACTTAAATATTTATATAACATGAAATGTTTATATTTAAATGTGAAACACACATTTTTATAGTGTGTATTAACCAAAGTTCTCCAGAGAAACAGAACTGATATAATGTGAATAAAGGGAGATTTATCATGAGGAACTGGCTCATGAAATTCTGGAGGCTGAGAAGTCCCATGACCTGCCACCTGTAAGCTGGAGACCCAGGACAGCTGGTGTTCGTAGGAAAGTCTGATGGCCTGCAGACTGGGGTAAATCCCCATCTTCCGACAGAAGATGAGATGAGATGTCCTTGTTCGAAGGACAGGGAGAGAGGGCCTTTTGTTGGATTCCAGCTCCCCAGGCACTAGATTATGCTCATCCACCTGGGGTGGGGGAGCAATAGGCTTTGCAAAGTCCCTGGATTCAAATGCTAATCTCATCTGAAAGACCTCATAGGTACAACCAGAAATAAGGTTCCATCTAGGCACCCTGTGGCCAGTTGAATTCATCCCTACAATCAGCCATCGCAGTGGTTGCTGGGCAGCTTGGATTCTCCCTTCAGGACCAAGGTACTGACTTGCCAGGGCGATGATGCCTCACAGTTCTCTGGGAGGTGCAAGGCGGCATCTAATGGCACCACCACTGGCCTCCATTGGAACAGTTTGGAAAGGCCATCCTGGCTCCAGTTTCAAACTAAAGGAGAGAGTAACAACTACCACTAATAATCATTTGTTAAGCATTGGTAAAAGCCTTTTTTTTTTGTTTACTTCCCAGAAATTGAGTAAGTGAGTAACTGTAATTGCTGGGCAACAAATTCTTTACTGAGTTAGGTGGTTTCCAACTCTTTGCTTTCAACAAAATTACAATAAGATCAAAGTGAGTTGTCAGATGATGCATATTAAATATAATTTCTGATGATAGCTTATTATCTGATTTTAGGTGTAACTCAGAAAAAGTCCAAAGAATTGAATAAATTGCTAAGTCATTGTCCTCCAATTCCCATATATTTATACAAATAAGATTTCTCAGTTTAATATATACAAACTAAAATAGAAATAAAGATGATGCTGGATCTTGTCTCATTTTAGTATAAAGTATCTGTCCAAGGATAAACAAGCTATGTTTTTTAATTGATTATTATTGTTATTATTTTTTAAAAATAATTTTCACCAGGAGATATGCTTTTCATTGATTTTAGAGAGAAGAGAAAGAGAGAGAGCGAGAGAGAGAGAGAGAGAGGTATTGACATGAGAGAGAAATATCAATCAGTTGCTTCCCATACACATCCCATCTGGGGATCCAGCCCACAATCTGGGTATGTGCCCTGAATCGAATCCACAACCTTTTGGTGCACAGGCTGATGCTATAACTAACGAACTGAGCCACACTGGCCAAGGCTACAAGCTATGTTTTTTTTTAAAGCTCCATTCACCTCACTAAAACATACTTTTTCCAATAAAATTTTGTTTATACATATTACTTGATCAATTATATACTATTAATAATCTTTTTTTTCTCTTGAAAATATATTTTATTGATTTTTCACAGAGAGGAAGGGAGAGAGATAGATAGTTAGAAACATCGATGAGAGAGAAACATCGATCAGCTGCCTCCTGCACATCTCCCACTGGGGATGTGCCCGCAACCCAGGCACATGCCCCTGACCGGAATCGAACCTGGGACCTCTCAGTCCGCAGGCCGACGCTCTATCCACTGAGCCAAACCGGTTTCGGCATACTATTAATAATCTTAATTATAATTTAATCCAGAGGAAAAATTTTAACAACTGCAACCTCATAGTTACTAGAAATAAAGTAAAAATAAATTTCAACCAATATCTGTATTTTATTGAATGAAAGTAATTAAAAGGGTAATCATTGAAAGATTTTAAATATAAAAATATTGGATAAAATTTATGTATTTTAAGCAATGGGTGATGGTGAGTAGCAAGTTTCTATTCTACCCATTGCATAAACATAAAAGAGTTAGGTGTTATTTAAAAATGTTAACATTTATAACATAGTAGGGATTATATAATTTCCAACTATTGTGTTATTATTTTAAAATGTTAATATTTATAACATAGGGATTATATAATTTCTAACATGACAAAATTTTTAGATAGTAACGAATATGTGTGAGGAGGGAACATAAATTTTAAAACTTCTTTTGGGGGGTATGTAAGCAAAAAAAAAAACACCACTTGGTAATTACTGCCCAAGACTGCTCCTGCCATATGAAAGATAATTCTCTCGATTGCATTTTATTGTGATTTGATATTAGTTTGTTTTGCACAATGGTCTCTAATGTCTAAGGGCAGGATCTCCTTGCTCATCATTGCATCTCAGAGCCTTCTGAGCAGCCTGATACCAAGCAGCTCAATAATATGTATCTTTAAGCATCAAAATGTCATTTAAAGTAGAAGAAAGCTGGTGGTCTAGTTTCATTTTTTTTTGCATGTATCTGTCCAATTCTCCCAACACCGTTTATTGAGGAGACTGTCTTGACTCCATTGTATGCTCTTGCCTCCTTTGTCAAATATTAATTGAGCATAATGGCTTGGGTCAATTTTTGAGTTCTCTGTTCTATTCCATTGTCTATAAGTCTGTTCTTGTGCCAGTACCAGGCAGTTTTGAGAATAGTGGCTTTGTAATACAGCTTGATATCTGGTATTGAGATCCCTCCTACTTTGTTCTTCTTTCTCAAGATTGCTGCAGCTATTCGGGGTCTTTTTAAATTCCAGATGAATTTTTGGAGAGTTTGTTCTAGGTTTTTGAAATATGCCGTTGGTATTTTAGTGGGGATTGCATTGAATCTATAGATTGCTTTGGGTAGTATGGACATTTTAATTATGCTGATGCTAGTAATCCATGAACACAGTATATTCTTCTATTTGTTTATGTCTTCCTCTACCTCTTTTTTCAGTGCCCTGTAATTTTCTGAGTACCGGTCCTTTACCTCCTTGGTTAAATTTATTCCTAGGTATCTTAATGTTTTTGATGCAATGGTAAATAGGATTGTTTTTTTTTAGTTTCTCTTTCTGTGAATTCATTATTGGTGTATAAAAAAGCCCTAGATTTCTGGGTGTTAATTTTGTAACCTGCTACATTGCCAAATAGACCACCTACTTACACCATACACAAAAATGGATAAAGGACTTAAACATAAGACGGAAAACCATAAAAATCTTAGAAGAAGGGATAGGCAGCAAAATAGCAGACATATGTCGTAGCAATATCTTTACCGATACAGCTCCTAGGACAATGGAAACTAAGGAGAAAATAAACAAATGGAACTACATCAAAATAAAAAGCTTCTACACAGCAAAAGAAACCATTAACAAAACAACAAGAAAGCCCACTGCATGGGAGAACATATTTGCCAATGTTATCTCTGATAAGGGTTTAATCTCCAAAATTTATAGGGAACTCATACAACTTAATAAAGGGAAGATAAACAATCCAATCAAAAAATGGGCCAAGGACCTAAATAAATACTTTTTGAAAGAGGACATACAGAAGGTCAAGAGACATATTAGTGACTTTGAGCAAAACATGCTCAAATTCACTAATCATTGGAGAGATGCAAATCAAAACAACAATGAGGTACCATCTCACACCTGTCAGAATGGCTATCATCAACAAATCAACAAACGACAAGTGCTGGAGAGGATGGGGAGAAAAAGGAACCCTCTTGCACTGCTGGTGGGAATGCAGACTGGTGCAGCCACTGTGGAAGACAGTATGGAGTTTCCTCAAAAAACTAAAAATGGAACTTCCATTTGACCCAGTAATACCACTTCTAGGACTATATCCCAAGAAAACAGAAACACCAATCAGAAAAGATTTATGCGGCACTAACCGGTTTGGCTCAGTGGATAGAGTGTCGGCCTGTGGACTGAAGGGTCCCAGATTCGATTCCGTTCAAGGGCATGTACCTTGGTTGTGGGCACATCCCCAGTAGGGAGTGTGCAGGAGGCAGCTGATTGATGTTTCTCTTTCATCAATGTTTCTAACTCTCTATCCCTCTCCCTTCCTCTCTGTAAAAAATCAATAAAATATATATTTAAAAAAAAAAGAAAAGATTTATGCGCCCCTATGTTCATAGCAGCACAATTTACACTAGCTAAGATTTGGAAACAGCCTAAGTGCCCATCAAGAAATGGATGGATTAGAAAACTGTGGTATATCTACACTATGGAATACTATGCTGCTGTAAAAAAGAAAGGAATTCTTACCATTTGCAACAGCATGAGTGGAACTGGAGAGCATTATGCTAAGCAAAATAAGCCAGTCAGAGAAAGATAAAATATCACATGATCTCACTCATTTGTGGAATATAATGAACAACATAAACTGATGAACAAAAATAGAACCAGAGACATAGAAGCATCAAACAGACTGTTCAACTTATGACGGAAGGCGGGGGTTGTGGGGGTAAGAGATCAACCAAAGGACTTGTATGCATGCATATGAACATAACCAATGGACACAGGCAGTAGGGAGTTGAGGGCATGGGCTAGGGGGTGGGAGTGGCCGGGGAGAAGTCAATGGGGGAAAAAGGAGACATATGTAATACTTTAAACAATAGCCGAAACCGGTTTGGCTCAGTGGATAGGGCGTCGGCCTGCGGACTGAAAGGTCCCGGGTTCGATTCTGGTCAAGGGCATGTATGTTGGTTGCGGGCACACCCCCAGTGGGAGATGTGCAGGAGGCAGCTGGTCGATGTTTCTCTCTCATCGATGTTTCTAACTCTCTATCCCTCTCTCTTCCTCTCTGTAAAAAATCAATAAAATATATTTTAAAAAATACTTTAAACAATAAAGTATTTAAAATGAAAATAAATATTAAAATTAAAAAAAGATAAAAAAATAATAATACAGTAGAAGAAAGCTAAAAACAATTGAAATGCCCATCAGCAGAGGAATGGTTACATAGATTATGGTACACCTCTGTGTTGGAATACTATGGATATGCTAAAAACTCATATTATGAAAGAATATTTAATATCAAGGAGCCAGGTCAGAGTGCCAATCCAGATTCGGGTTTGCTCTGCCATGGAGTTTTCCTGAGTGGAATGAGGCGTGTATAATCTCATGTTTGGGAGAAACCTCTTTCACTCAGATATGCCGATATCATGATATCATCCTGATGTCCATGGAGGTAAGGTTGGAGCTGGGGATTCCCCCCACCCACTTACAAGGGCAGATTTAATCAACCATGAAACCCTAATAAAAAGCTCAGCTTAGCTTCCCTGGTTGGCGATACTCTGTGTATTGTCACTCACGATGTGCTGGGAGGGTAATGGGGCAACTGGTGTCAGAAGTATATCAACTCTCCAGCCGTTCCCAGGTGTGGGGACCCTGTCTAGAGTGCACCAGATATTCAAAGCCACTCTGAACATGGGAAACCTAATCAGGGTGTTTAAGGTTACTTTGCTATACACAGGTGCAAGAAGCAATGACACAGCTACCTTACTGTACGTACACTGTGCAAGTGTGCCCTTCTATAACCCAAAAGACTGAGGTCACTATTTGGTAAGCAGCCTCTTTTGTCTAAGTTAGTATTAAAGTATATTACTAACCAGCAGGCAGCCAGCTCAGAGGTGGTTGCTAAGTGAGGCTGTAGCTCTAGGGATGGCTCCTGTATAGCTCCTATGTTGGAGGCTACTGCTACTTTGTAGGAAAGATGTATTGTTACCTAGCCGGTATAAGGCTACTGTCTGGGACTTTACTTTGAAGGACGACTTTGTCTAATAGCTCCTGTCATAGCAATGGCTACTTGGGCTACAGTAAAGACTCTCTTACATACCCACAACTTCTCATGTCTTCTCCACCGAGGAGATCCAGTCCCTGGCAGAGGGGTTCGGACCCAACAACAGGTATGCAGGTTGCCTTTCCCTTCAACAGTGGTTTACATGGTCCATTACATTGATGACATTATGCTGACTGGACCAAGTGAACAAGAAGTAAAAACTGCTCCACACTTATTGCTAAGACATATGGGTGTCAGTGGATGGGAAATAAATCTGGTGAAAGTTCATGGAACTTTGACCTCAGTTAATATACTAGGAGCCCAGTAAAGTGGGGCCTGTCAAGACATCTCTTTAAGGTGAGACATAAATATTGCATCTGGCCCCTCCTACAGCCCCCAAAATGCAATGCTCAGTGGGTTTTGAAGGCAATACATTCCTCATTTAGGGAGTGTTACTCTGATCCATTTACTGAGTGACCCAAAAGGCTTCTACTTTTGAGAGCAGCCTAGAACAAGAGAAGGTTCTGCAACAGATCCAACCTGCAGTGTCTGCCACTTAACCATATGACCAAGCAGACCCAACCGTGCTTGAAGTCTCAGGGCAAATAGAAATCCTGTTTAGAGCCTCTGGCAGTTCCCCTTTAACTAAAAGGAAAGTTGATATAATGTGAGGGAGAAAGACAAAATGTAACCATTGTCACAGTAGCATGCTCCCCCACCTCCTCTTCCCCCAAATATACCACAAAAGCAAAGACGTCTATTTGATGGGAACCCTCTCTTGGCCCCCCTCATATTGAGTGTACACTCATACACTTGTGAAGGTGTGTAAGCCTTAATGCCTATATCTCCAGTGTTTCAACTGACCACTCTGATTCTCTTTCAAACGAGGCCTTTAGGATTTTGGAACAAAGTTCTGCCATTCTCTGTGAATAACTACTCTCCTTTTGAGAAATAACTCTTGGCCTGCCACTGGGCCTTTAGTAGAGAGTGAATATTTAACCATGGGCCATTAAGTTACCATGTGACCTTAGCTGCCCATCATGAACTGTTATCTGACCATCCAAGCCAAAAAGTTGGGCATGCACAGCAGTACTGTCATTGAATGGAAGCCTGGAAACCTGAGTGGCCTTGCCTGGAGGGACATTTGGTCAAAGGATAAGATGATAGACTGGCAAGATGGCTAATTAGTGAGAGGGACTCCAGCAATGTGCCAATATATTTTCACTCTTACTTTTTGAGTTATATCTACCATATCAGGTTATATCTACCATATTATAGTGTAACACTTGCATTGTAGATACGCTTATAATACTGATACTAGAGGCCCAGTGCATGAATTCATGCACGGGTGGGTTCCGGCTGCCTGGCCCCAAGTGGGGCGGATTGGGGCTAGGCCTATCAGGAGGAGGAGATAGTGGGAGGTTGGCCGGCCAGCCCACCCGGATCGGGGCCAATCAGGGCCAGGCTGGATGGGCGGAGGGACTGTGGGCAATTGGCAGGCTGGTCCCGTCCCCGATTGGGGTTGGGGGGCTGACTGGGGGTGTGGCTGGCCATGGGGAGGGGTGGTGGGCTGGCCGGCCCTGCCCCCTGAATGGGGCGGGGGTGCTGATCGGGGGCCAGCGGCCTGGGGGTGTGGTCATGGGTGGTTGTCCGGACAGCCCAGCTCCCTATTGGGGTGGGGGGTGCAATCAGGGGCAGGGCCAGCTGGGGGGAGGGGTCGCAGGCCTATCATGGTGGGGCGGGCCGATCGGGGTCAGGGCTGGCCAGGGGGAAGGGGGTGTGGCGTTTGGCTGGCTGGCCCTGCATTTGATCAGGGTGGGAGAGTCCAGTAGTGGGCAGTATTTATTTAAAGATACTTTTGAGAACAGTAACTGGGAAGAATGAAAAAAGAGCAGGTTTGAGCAGAGGAATAAGTAAAGCTGCAATGCTGTCCAGGGATCAGCCTCAGCAAACCACATAGAGAGCTCTTGGGTCAATGGGGAAAAAAGGACACATGTACCTGATCAGGCCAGTTCGCTGGCCACAGTGGGCACCATAGCGACCAGTTGTTATGGTCGTTACTGTGTTACGGTCGCTGGCTTTTTATATTTATAGATAGATTGGTGGTTTGCCCCTGGTTTCTAGGAGGTAGCCTCTAAACCAGGGGTGGGGAATCTTTTTTTCTGCCAAGGGCCATCTGGATATTTATAACATCATTCACAGGCCATACAGAATTATCAAGTTAAAAATTAGCCTGCTATATTTGGTCAAACATTTAATTAACTCACCTCTAATGCCTCGGCAAGGCCAGACCAAGTGATTTTACGGGTCTTGTACAGCCCTCAGGCCAGATGTTCCCCACTCCTGCTTTAAGCTTCTGAAATTTCCCGAGTAACGGGAGTTTTTTGTTATACTGGCTAGCCCTGAAAGTTCAATAGGCTCATGGTGGGCCTTAGTTTAGCTGAGGAGATGACCCAGGATGGAAGGCTGGCCATGCTTAATGGACCAACCATGTGATTAGAGGGTTGGGACTTCGAGTCACAGTGATATTAACCAGAGGAAGTGGAGCTGGGTGAATTCAACCCATAATTCCAGTAATAATCTATACAGGCAGTCCTCGGGTTATGTCGGACTCGACGTATGTCATTTTGTGGTTATGTCACCATCTCCCATTTACAGTATTTATTAAAAAAATAAGTTCCGTCATTTCAATGTATGTACATATATGCTTTATGTTTTTTATTATTTATTTACCATAAGTAAAGGTCAGAATTGTTCTTAAAAAAATTTTTTTTTTTTTACTGTTTCACTTCATTACTGCTGTGTATGTGCTCCATATGAGTGACGAAGGTGCTTATGTAGGTGGGTTCCAACTTATGGTGAAAATTGCGTTACGTTGCACTGTAGGAACAGAACTTCAACATAACCCGAGGACCTACTGTACTAATAAAAGATTAATATGCTAACTAGACAGGACATCTTCCAGACATCCTTCTGAACAAAGCTGCAACGGTTGCTGCTGCGAGGGCAGGGCCAAGGCTCAGGCAAGACATGGGGGCCCACAGTGGCAGGAGTGTGATTGGGGTGTGTTGCCTTCCCCTGATCAGCCCGGTCACCTCCTGCAGAGGGAGGCCAGAGGCAGCAGTAGTGATGGGGTGATGGGGGTGGTGCCTTCCCATGATCGGCTGGTCGCCTCCTGCAGAGGGAGGCCAGACTGCAGCTTAGGTCCAAGAGAAGTGGGCCTAAGCTGTCAGTAGGACATCCCCTGAGGGCTCCCAGACTGTGAGAGGCGGCAGGCTGGGCTGAGGGACCCCCACCCCCAGTGCACAAATTCTTGTGCACCGGGCCTCTAGTGCTTATATAATGAAATTCTAACCAAACTCTGGACACCAGAACTTGGGTCTATTTTCCAAGTTGGCAATGTTCTCTGTATTGTCACTTGTGATGTGGGAGGAGGGCAATGCACAGTGACTTCATTGGGAGAAGATATAACAAATTTTAGAGTTCAGAACCCTCTCAGATCTCACCCTATGCATGTCTTCCTTTGGTTGGTTCCAATTTGCATCCTTTTGTTATAATAATACTTTAATCATAAAAATAGTGGTTTTCTGAGTTCTGTGAATTGTTCTGGTGAATTATTAAACCATAGGGAATAGTGGGAATCCCCAAATTTGTCGACAGTGGTTAGAAGCGAGGGCAGCAGCCTAGGGACCTCTGCACTTTGAGTTGGTGTCTGAAATGAGGGCAGTTTTGTGAAGGACTATGCTCTTCACTTATGAAATTTGGCCCAATTCCATGGAATTGATGTCAGAAGTCAGTCTATGTTGCTAGTATTTTTCTGCTTGTATGCTTCTTTAGTCTTCATAGATATATTGATGGACAATTGAGGCAAAGTCAGGCACTGCTATTTTTCTACCATTTATACTAAGAAGTTCAGCCTTGGTATTTTTGATTTAATCCTTTATCTTTTCTAGAACTATCCTCTAGTTCCAAATTCTCATCCTTCCCTCCCTCTCTCCTTCCCTCCCTCCCTCCCTCCTTCCCTCCCTCCCTTCCGTCCTTTAAACAACACACAAGTAAAGACAGTGATACTCAAACCTAAACAAAGCTTCTTGGGCACTGGAAAGAAGAGAGGTGGGGAGAAGGAGCCTTGAGCTCCCTCTAGAGGTTAGCAAGGACATTCCCATAAATTAGGTTTTATATTATAAACTGACTTTTGCTTTCTTACATAATTAGATAATTTCTTAGAAGATAATTCGCAACTTTGAGGAGCATTAAAGTAAGCAATAAACTGAAAAGAAAGCATAAATAAAGCACATGAGCTAAAAAGGGTATGAAGACACGCTTTCGGGTACAGCCATTCTTTCTGAGCCTTGTTGCAAGCATTCTGGTATGGACATGAGTGTCCAGGTCCAAGGGATCTTTTCTTTTTTTAAAAATAGTTATTGATAAAAGTATTACATATATCTCCTTATCCCCAATGCCCTCTCCCTCCCTCCTCCCTAACGGATCTTGATTAGCAACTTCAGTCAGACATGACCACATGGGTTGCTTGAGAAAGAGAAAAACTAGTCTTACCATTTTTCCCAAACTGCTCCTCAGCCCAATTAATCTGAATCTCTGGAGGTGGGACTTAGGCATTAGTATTTAAAAAACACACCACACAATCAGAGCTTCAAATATCTGATTAGATTTATATGAAATATATCAAGAGATCCATAATTACACTGTTAGGATCTTAGGCCAGCATTCCACCAATGTAATTATTAACAATTGGCCTTTTCATCTTTTAAAATAGAATTTCAGGAAAAGTTTTATCTATTTCTTCTCTTCCTCTGTACTTCCCTTACTCCCCATTTTCTTTTTCTGTCATAAGAGCCCAGGACTGGCACTATCACAAAAAATGGACGAGTCTGTACTTTGGCAGAGATACCTCTATAAACAAAGTATCTGATCTTGTCAGCCAACTGAAACCTGCAGGAAAACTCAAGAGCCACACAATAACAGGGCACTTACCTTATTTTCTGCCTTCTAGAAAGGACTTCAGTAAAGGTCAGGTTCCTATGATTCTTTTCAGGAAAAACAGGTTGCCATTATGGGGTAGGCTGCAGTCCTTATAATGTCAATTGAACAGGATAGAGCCTTACTCCAAAGCGTTGACTTCTTCCAGGTAATACAACTGTAATAACAACAAAAATCGTAAAAAATAACCATAAGAGCTAATATCAATTGATGATTTCCTATGTCTCAGGCACTTCGCTCTATCCTCTACATATCCTTTTTCTTTTTAAGCCTCAGAATAAGTGTATGGGGTAGAGCTGGTTATCATCTCCATTGTACATGTAAGAAAAATAAAGCTTAGATTAAGTGATTAGTGCAAGGTCACACACCAGCGAGGGCTGGTACTGGGACTCAAGCCTAGGTCTTTTTCACCAACTTCCCACTTAGACCATCTGGAGGGACCACCTGGATCAGCCCTTCCCACATGTGTAACGTCTCCGTTCATTCAACACACAGGTATTGAATTCCTTCTACTTGTCAGGCGCTCTCACAGAAAATGAAGTGCCAATAATGAACACTTCTGTCTGCCCTCAATGAGTGCACAGATTAATTCCATCTCTTTCCACATCATTCTGTAACACAATTCCTCTTCCAATCCCTTTGGTGGGCAAATAACGGGAAGTGGAGACTCAGATGCCTATATGGAATCTGCACTTAACTTAAATGGTGTGACGTGTGCCTGGTGAATGCAGAATTCTGGGAGCAAAGCTGCTTGTATTTTGACCAAGACCTAGTATTTGCCATTTGAAACACCCAGTGGCTCTAAAAAGTCTATGGACCCACTTTGTGCCTTCCTCCTCAAGGGCTTCCAAACCTGAGTGTGTCTGGGGATCACCTGAAGAGTTTGTGAAAACAGATTGCTTGGCCCCCAACTTCAGAGTTTCTGACTCAGTGAGTCTTAGGTGGAGCATCAGAATTTGCATTCCTAAAAAGTTCCCTGGTGATGTGCATGATGCTGGCGTAGGGATCACACACTGAAAACTCTTGTTAGATCGTTTATGCATAACTTTGGCTTTCGTAGTTATGTTATGGAATAATTAATTCTTTCTGGTGGAATCCCTAATGAATTTAGTCTCTTAACAGACATTTGATCTCATTAGTAAAAGCTCAGCTCTCACTCTACATCTTTCCCTTCCATCCTGCAAAAAATATTTATTGAGATTTGTGTTAAGAAACTAGAGATACTGAAGTGAGTAAAACCCTATGGCTGAAAGTTCTGTGTATATATAAGACAAAACTTTCTCTTAACCCAGTGATGGCAAACCTTTTGAGCTCAGCATGTCAGCATTTTGAAAAACCCTAACTTAACTCTGGTTCCGTGTCACATATAGAAATTTTTTGATATTTGCAACCATAGTAAAACAAAGATTTATATTTTTGATATTTATTTTATATATTTAAATGCCATTTAACAAAAAAAAAAATGAGTTCGAGTGTCATCTCTGACACGCGTGTCATAGGTTCGCCATCACTGTCTTAACCTCTGTCTCCCTATTAAATTTCAGTGTACTCATTAAAATTTTTAAATGTCTCTTTAATGTTGAAAATTTCTTTCAAGATGCACTAAGCTAAATAAAAAATTAAACTTAAAATTTATGTTTTATTAATGTGCTAAAATGATCAAAATTAGTTAAATCCTTTAAAAGTTTTTTATAAAACAAAGAAATAAATACTAATTAGGAAAATTGAAATAGAAATCTCAGTTAGTTTTTAGATGCTGTATACATGGAATAGTTAGATACTGAATGGCTTACCAGCTGTACTGATGAACAGGGAATTGCCATATATGGATTATCAATTTTTAAATGCTCAGAATACAATTAAGGATACTTGGCATGAAAAAAACAACAACACATGACAATGAGATGATTTAATGATTTAGGAGTTTCAGGATCATATAATGCCTATGTGTCATCAGTATGACCTCCGCTATCACTGCCACAACCACCCAAGTGTATTGAGTACTTACCATGTGTCAAGTGCTGTGCTTTAGTGCTCATTATGCCTTATCTCTTACTCCTCACAAAAATCTGTGAAGCAGGTACTGTTATTATCTCCATTTTACTAAGGCTTAGAAAGATCTAGCCCTAAGCGTTAGTTCTGAGTGTTGGTGTTATTGCTACGGGCAGGAAGCTCTGGCGTCCAGGTGCATAAGCTTTGACTTGGGGGAAGGGGTGTATTGTGAAATGAGTGGGTGGATTCAGGCTACTTCCCAGCAGTCACGAGTGCTCTGCCCAAGTCCTCCCACTAACTTTAGAACCCAGCTGAGCTTTGCCCTTTTCTTGTGTCCTCCCACCCTTGGTGTGCAGGATGTGGCTTTGCTATAAGAGTGTCATCACAAGGAATGGGACATGTAGTCCATCTAAAGATACCAAGAGTATAGCTTTCCCTTGGTGGGCCATTTTGGAAAAATTGAATAGGCAATTTTATCTTTGGCCATTTCCCTCAACTTTGCACTTTGATAATCTGAGGGACGCCCTCAGAAAATAACTCAGACCTTTTTCTTGATATCTAGATCAACCCTTTAGCACTCTTAAGTCCTTTTGATATTTCAAAATGTATCTCAATTTTGATGGGTCCAAAACGGAATTTATTATCTTTCGGCCCTAAACAAACTTGTGCCAAACCCTCTCGTGTCCCCCACCTTGAAGAGTGGCCCTGTCATGCACACAGTTGTCTGAGTCAAACTCATCCTTCACTCTGACTCCCTCCCTATCCCTCACCCACCTAATTAATCAAGTCTTGTTAGCTCTGCTTCTTAAAAGATCATCCACTCTTCCCCCAACTCACCCACTGCAGTTACCTTTCTTGCCTTCTTTCCTTCTTATTTGCTAGTCTTTCATCTTTTATTCTTGTCCTCAAAGTGATCCTTCTATCACTTATATTATTATGTCACATTCTCACTTAACACCCTCTAACAGGTTTTTATTGCTATTAGCATAAGCTCCAAGTTTCGTAAGACTGGCCCCTACTACCTGCCTCTCCTGTCTGTCTCCAACCACTTACACTCATCAGGATGAATTTGTTTTTGGTGCCTTGAAGGGTCACACACTCTGTCCCATCTGGGCCTTTTTTATGCTGTTCTATCTGAACCACTCTCCGTTCAATTCCAACTCATATTTCTGACATTGGCTTACATATTCCTTTCTTCAGAAAACGTTCTAATATTCTACGTCAAGGAAGGTAGGATGCTATATGTGTCTCGAAATCCTCTAACATAACACTAGTTCACGTTATTATAAATTCTTGTTTAATAGTTTATCTTGTCTGCTGGCCTGGAAGCTCAGAGATGGGAGAGACCACATCTGGTTGTTCATAAATATCATAGGGCTTGGCACATGGGGGAGGGGGGCAAAATAAATAGTGATTTAATTAATGAATTCAATGAACAACTTAAGTTGGGGCAAGTATTGTATAATCTTGTACCTTCCTAAGTCACTGAAAACATGTACACAGCATTTTTATCTCTACTATCCTTTGCTTTTCTTATTGGTTAAAAAAAAATCCCATATGGTGTTAGAGGTGCCTGAAATCTTGGTTTATCCCTAGGTAAAATTGAAATGGAGAAGGATGAATTCAGTGGTCCCTAATTTCAGGTGGCTGAGATTCAGATTTTTCTGTCCTGTGTTCTCATTCATGAATACATATATCATGAATGGAGAACTGAGAATCTTGGTAGGCCCATTTCCCCCCTAGAATTTGCAATTTTTCCTGTTAAGCTTTTTAAAATTTCATTAGCCTGGCTGGCGTCGCTTAATAGTTGAGCGTTGACCCATGAACCAGGAGGTCACAGTTCGATTCCAGGTCAGGGCACATGCCCGGGTTTCGGGCAAGATTCCCAGTGGAGGAGTGTGTCGGAGGAAGCCAATTAATGGTTCTCTCTCATCATTGATATTTCTATTTTTCTCTTCCTCTCCTTTTCCCTTCCTCTCTGAAATCAATAAAAATATATTTAAAAAAAATAAAAATCTCATTAAAATGTACCTCAGCTGTGTCCTTTACCTCCCTTCTCCAGAACATACCCTATGTTCTGCTTCATCATGAAGACACTGAATCACAGGTTTGGAAGAAACCTCAGAGGATATCTAATCTACCTCACCATGTATGTTTAACTTCTCCTTTTTGTTTTCATGCCAAGTGGTATCCAGCACCTGTGGCAAAGACACTCAGTGGCCAGGAAACAGTCCATGCAGATGGGACTCATTGGTCCGAAGGCCTTGTGGAAATGGTGCCCACGCCTGAGAGGGATGAGATATTGGGCCTCGTTGCCAATGTAAATTTAGAGGGTTTATCCATCTTATTCTGAGACCAGGTTTGGTAGTGGATAACAACAGGTAACATTTAAGGTATTAGGTTCCCTGGGAGAAGGAGGCCCTATAGAAATAGAAAAAAGGGTAGAGAAATGGAGATGAGTCACTTTCAGGAAAGTGGAGCTACCTCCAAGTCCACCACATTTCTTGTCTTAGACTTGGGAATGCTTGAAAAGAGAGAGGATGCATGGACAACAGAAGACCCAGAGAGACTAACACTGATAAGTGGTACTGGTGGTGGTGTGTGTAGTAGGGGGTGAAGAAAGCAGGACGGAATATAGGTTACAAAGTTATATTATTATTATTATTATTATTATTAATTATTATTATTACTATTTGCACATCTGTTATCACAAGTGGCAATTATGTTCTAAGAGGGATAAAATACTTTTTCAACTAATATTTTGATATATGTATTTGTGAATGGATTAAAATATTTCATATTCACACCATTGCTAAATATATTCAGCACACTTATATTTGTTTTTTTCTTAAGAAATTCTTGTTAAAATGTTGTTATTTGGTTTGTAATAATTTGAACATTCTGAATAAGGAAATCCAGAGAACTCAGAATAATCCCTGCAAAAACAAATTCTCTTCATGAGAAATTAAATAGTATAAACATATAATTTATATATATAAAAGCCTAAGCAACTGTTCGACTGTTGAACCGGTAACTATGACACACACTGACCACCAGGGGGCAGAAGCTCAACACAGGAGCTACCCCCTGGTGGTCAATGTGCTCCCACAGCAGGAGCGCCACTCAGCTGACCAACAGGCACCAGATGCTGGGCTCATGGCTGGCGAATGTGGCTGTGGCGTGCCTCTGCTATGGACACTCCCCCTGCATACCCCTCCCCCATCTTGACCAGGACTGGCATAGGGATTGCCTGGGCGTGAGCCCGCAGCCACTTCTCGGTCATGGGCCTGCTGGTAGCACCCTAGGATGGGCACACAGAGATGCAGTGGAGCAGCAGTGAGCCTATCCAGTGGTGGCGACAGCAGGCGCAGTGGGGCCGGGAGCGGCATGGCGCCTGGCCCGAGCTCGGGTGCCTCCCAGGCTGCCTGCCACTTTGGGCACTACTACATCCCTTGGAGGATATAGGACTGCCAGTTTCGGCCAATCCCTGCAGGCCAGGCTGAGGCACCCAACCGGTGCATGAATCCGTGCACCGGGCCTCTAGTAAATAATAAAAATGCTATCATCAACACAGATGGTTTCTGTCCATAATGCCAGATGAGAGCCCTTATTGATCACTTAGTCCAGTGGCTTTAAGACTTTTTTTAAGAGAGCTGATTTCTATATATTTTTTCTTTTTAAAAAGAAATGTCATTGAAAACCATATAGAAAGCAGCTCAAAGCAAAAGCTGTTTTGATTGATGTTGGGGTGGGACCCTTTAAGTTCTGCCCATTTGTTTCTTCTTCCTCCCCTCTGTAGGAACTGAGAGCCCTTTGGAATTTAGTTTGAAAACTACAAATCTATTATGACCCATCATTGTACAAAGAAAGTTAAGATCATGTCCGATTTGTCTTACTGTATCAGATGCTCCTCTAAAATAGAATAGGCAAGGAAAGAGCCAATTACACAGGAACAGAACTAAGGAGTAACACATTCTAGAAGCATGTATGCCTTATAAATAGCACATGCACATGCACACACACATGCACACACACACACACACACACATACACGGTGATATAGACATCCCTGTACAAAGATATTCAGAACATGCTATGTTATATAGTACACAGTAATGCGTGTATTGTGCGCATGTACCCAAGTGTCACCTGGGCCACTGAGGTCCCTGTGACCCTTATGGACAGTTTCACATGCTCCTTAAAATTTTCATCAATTTCAGGGCTTATGTTTTCACAGTGACCTCTGGCTCAAAGTTGTTGCTTCAGTGATATTAGCTAGGCTTCTGAGCTGCTGTCTAGCTGATCTGTCCCTCCCGCCTACCATGTCATAATAGATATGGGACTCAACCAAGACAGTACAAATAATCCACATTATTTGGAATGTACTTATTTGATTCTAGCATTGTAACTCCTGAAATGACAGACTTCATTTTATTCTGCCAAATGTATTCTTTTTATAGTTTGGGCTTATAATTTGAATGTTTAATATTTATTTCTTAACTAGAGGCCCGGTGCACAAATTCATGCATGGGTGGGGTCCCTTGGCCTGGCTAGAGATTGAAGTCTATTGGGGGGCTGGCCAGCCGAGGGGGAGACCATGGGAGGTTGGCCAGCCAGCCCCCCGATTGGGGCCAATGGGGGTACTGGTTGGGCAGGGAGGAGGAGAGGGCGGAAGGGGCCAGGGGAGATTGGCTGGCCAGGGGGAGGGGCCACAGGAGGTTCACTGGCTGGGGGGAAGGGCCGTGGGAGGTTGGCTGTGGGAGTGCACTGACCACCAGGGGGCAGCTCCTACTTTGAGCATCTGCCCCCTGGTGGTCAGTGCGCATCATAGGGACTGGTCAACTGTTCGTTCCGGTCTTTTGGTTGTAATGGTTGCTTAGGCTCTTATATATAGATAAATGAAATATTTATAAGATTAGGGCAAGAAGAAAAGGCTTTGACAGGGCAGGCCCACAGATTAGTGCACTGATATAGTTTTGAAATTGGAAGTGACCACTCCCAGTTCTGGAAAACTTCTCCTAATGACTAATCAGGACAAACTTTACGCAGTCTACTAAAGAGAGAGTGGTGATTAGAATTGTTGTGGTATGACAGGGGACCAACCTGAGGGCGGAGACATAAAAGAGGGGACTGTGAAATAGTCTTACCACACACCAGGCGAGGAGTGAAGTCAGGGATACAGAAAGCAAGGGCTGGTAGGTCCTGGGGCATGGGATCAAAGGAGGAGAGGGGCGGAGATGCCATCGCCTCACATGAGCTGCTGAGTGAGGTGTCAGAAGGCAGTGGGAGAGGATGACAGAGGGAGGCTGGTGATAGCAAAGGGGAAGTCATAGGAAATGGTAAGATTTTTATCTTTGACTTTTCATGTTCTCTTCTGGGAATGGCTAGATGCCTTTTATTTTCAGACTTGCCAAAATTAGAGAGGGATATTAGCTTCTACTGCTGTTGTGACAACTTAAGCCACAAACTTAGTGGCTTAAAGCCACACAGATTGGTTACAGTTCTGTAGGTCAGACGTCTGCCATGTATCTCACTAGGCTAAAATCAAGGTGTCATCAGGACAGTGGTCCTTCTGGAGACTCTAGGAGAGAATCCATTTCCTTGTCTTTTCCAGCTTCTCTTGGCTGCCCACATTCCTTGGCTCTTGGCCCCTTCCTCCATCTTCAAAGCTAACAATACTGCATCTCTCTTTGACCTTTTTTCCATAGTCACATCTCCTCTTGGAAAGGTCCTCTGCTCTCAAGGACACTTGTGATTAAATTGGGCCTACCGGGATAACCCATTATAATCTTCCAAAGTCCTTAACTTCATCACACTGGCAAAAGCTTTTCCCACGTAAGTTAACATTCTCACAGGCCATTTTTCTGCCCATCCAGGAAAATTCCTTCTCTGGGCTACTCTAGTCCCTCCAAGCAAAATGAAATGAGGACACTAATACTAGGCAAAATAATGCTATTCTCTATTTCCCAGGAAATTCACTGTTAAGCAACATCTATGTTTCTTCTGCCCTGTCTAAAGATGGGGGTCTAAATGTCTGAATGGTCCAGGGACCCAGGACTGGCTGAGTTTCTTGGTGTTTGGAGGGTGGATTACAAAGCAGGAGCATAACCAGGTTATTCCAAAAACAGACTGAGTGCTCTTACCACTCTCTCATCATTGATGTTTCTTTTTTTAAAAAATATATTTTATTGATTTTTTACAGAGAGGAAGGGAGAGGGATAGAGAGTTAGAAACATGGATGAGAGAGAAACATCTATAAGCTGCCTCCTGCACACCCCCTACTGGGATGTGCCCGCAACCAAGGTACATGCCCTTGACTGGAATCAAACCTGGGACTCTTCAGTCTGAAGGCCGATGCTCTATCCACTGAGCCAAACCAGTTAGGGCAATAAATGTGCTCTTATAGTTTGAGTCTTGGCTCTGAATTCTTTCCTAGCCAGAACTCAAGTACAGTGGGGCCTTGACTTACGAGTGTCCCGACTAACGAGTTTTTCGAGATACGAGCCGTCTCTTGGCCGATTTTTTGCTTTGAGTTGCGAGCTAAAGTTTGGGTTACGAGCCAGCTTCAGGTACCCCACCGCTAGCTGGTGCAGCGAACGTTACAGTGAACGCCACAACATCAGCCCAGCATCACGTGTCTCACTCGTTCACAACTGATTTGACATACGAGTAATTTGAGTTACGAGCTCCGTCACAGAACGAATTAAACTCGTAAGCCAAGGCCCCACTGTACTGAGGTTGCTGAACCCAGGTCCTATCCGACCCATCAGCCTAACACCCAGTGTTGTTCCCACCGCCTACAACACCCCCATCCCAGGTCCACTCCCCCTATACACCCCCACTCAGGGCCTAGCCATGGAACTTTTTCTATTGATCCAGTTTACCTTGTTCTGCAATGACTTGTCTCACACCCTCCTTCCCAGCCCATCCTCATAGTCCTCTCTGCCCAAGAGCAACTTCCTCTGCCCAGGAACTTGCATCTCAGTTACTTCCCCTGATTCTGACCTACAGAACTGTAACCAGTTTGTGATCGCATAGTAAACAGATTTTTACATAGTAACTAGGATCCCATAGTGACCTGGATTAGGAGGAAAGGACCTGGAGTCTAAGCCTTGGGGCAAGAGGCATAGAACAATAGTTTCAATTGCACTGTACGTGCGCACCCGCACGTGGTATTTTGTGGAAGAGCCACACTCAAGGGGCCAAAGAGCCGCATGTGGCTCCCGAGCTGCGGTTTGCCGCCCACTGGTTTAGCCTATTGCTCCTGGGCAGGTCACTGTACAAAACCACCTGGGATGGGAGTTTTTTTATATATATTTTTATTGATTTCAGAGGAGAAGGGAGATGGGGAGAGAGATAGAAACATCAATGATGAGCCCTAACTGGTTTGGCTCAGTGGATAGAGCGTCGGCCTGCGGACTGAAGAGTCCCAGGTTCGATTCCGGTCAAGGGCATGTACTTTGGTTGCAGGCACATCCCCAGTGGGGAGTATGCAGGAGGCAGCTGATCGGTGTTTCTCTCTCATCGATGTTTCTAACTCTCTATCCCTCTCCCTTCCTCTCTGTAAAAAATCAATAAAATATATTTAAAAAAAGAGAACATTTATTTATAAAATCACAGAAGTAGAGTAAGTAATTTGTAGAAGAAATGGGTTTAGGAAACAAGTTATAGAGATAAAGGAAGGGCCCTTGGAGCTTGGGAGTGAGGAAAGTAATGCTAAGTGGAGGAGGGGAAGGGAGAAGGGATGGGGAATGGAAAGGTGCCAGGATGCTCCCAGGATGAGAGTACACTGGGTCGGTGCAGGGCCCCCCCAACCTCCCTCATCCTAAGGATTTTAAGGCTGGAGATTTTAGGGGAGGTCCCAGGGAAAGATCTCAATAGAATAATCAACAGCTTTCAGGGTGTGTCCTTTCAGGGTTTAGGTCTCCATTGATTGATTGGTCAGTTCCAGGGCAGGGGGGGTCATTATTCAATGTAGCTGGTGCTGAGGGCAGCCTTGGTGTCACTTGTCTGGTTTTGCTGCTTTTTTGGGCCTGGAGCTGAAATACAACTGAGGCCTAGAGGTTATCTCTAGAGAGGAAAGGTCAGGGGGTCCAAACCGCATGACCAGCGATATGCTAAGGAAGGAAAGGTCACCCATCCTACGATTGTCCTTTGCCAGGCCCCTGGGGCTTTCTACTCCGCTGATCTTCCGTACCTAACCCACTGTCTTTGCTCTGCTATTCTGTCTAACTGCCTACCACAGGGGCAGCCATATGCCTTTAGGAAGGTTGACTTACAAAAAGAAGGGAGGTGATCAGTGTTCTGCTATCTCTGGGAGCTGGTTAGTAGGCTTGCAGCCCTGCCACTGTGAAATCTGTAATATGTAGGAGAGCTGAGCAGACTGATTCTGAAATGATTGACTGATATGGTGAATTGGAGTAGCCCTTTGTGAGGGGTAGTGGTATGGTTGGTGGATGGTGGATGGGTTCCAATGCAAAAAATTCTTTCTAAACCTCAACTGATGTGATTCTCTGATTCTAAAAGCAGCCAGTAAGAAGCAAGTTAGAATGTAAAGGCCCTCTCACAAGACCTACGCTGGCCACTTGTCCTCTAATTAGTAGGATAGTTGGGGCTGGAACCTAGATGCTTCAGTTTTGGTTTGTGCTCTTGCCTCCTACATATCGCTTGCTTCCGAATATGATTTGGTTGAAACCAGTTTCAGAGTTTAGAGGCTGCACGGGTGGAAAATGTTAATCATCACAGTTTCAGATTCTTGGCTGAGTCCAGCTTTCTAAGTTATTAGTTATAAACATATGTTAACCTTTTGGTCATAATAGCACCTTAACGCAAATACAAATTTTGAGACTTTTTTTCTTTCTTCAAAAATTTTATTTTTGCTTATGGGACTAAAATTCTATTGTAGAAAGTAGTTAACAAAGAAGACATATAAAAAATGGAATTACATGCAAGATGCAAATAGCAGAACATATGGTGGAAACTCTTCAAAATCAAACTCAGTATTAAATCAGAGATGTCAAGTCTGAAACTGCCAACACCAATCAGTAAATGTTGTGAAAAGATAGGGTAAAGCTATGAATATGATCTGAAACTGGTAGCAAATTAGCTTAGTTAAAAGAAGTATGATTTGAAATGTCACTTTCAGTTTTTAAATATAGATAATTTTCTATGAAATTTTATTTGTTTTATAATAAAAGCTTTGCAAGTTTAAAGTAATTAAACCGGTTTTATGCTAAACCAGCTTTACATAATGATTAAAAATAAAGTGTATATTAGCCACATTTTCCATGCAGCTCATTGTGGGTAGAATCATAATAGAGATATTTTTAAAACCCAGTTCCTAAGAATAAGCTGTTTTACTAAATAGGCTTCTAATAATTTTGCTAGTTCCGTTTATATTTTGATGGAATTCTCCAAGAACAAATTTAGTCATTATTTTCTCCCCTCTTACATTGCTTCCTCATCCTCTTACTTTCTCCCTTCTCTATCACATCTCTCTCCTTCCCTTCTCCCTCTCTTTTTCTCTCTCCTCTTCCTCCCTCTTTCTTCACATCCTACACCTATGCCATTCTTCTTCCCCATTTCCATAATTTTTCATTGCCCTTCCCTGTCCTTTCTTTCCTTTTACTGGCACAAGTGAATTTAAAGAAATTATATAAATAAACTAGGGTCTTAATGTCTTAAACCAGGGGTCCTCAAACTTTTTAAACAGGGGGCCAGTTCACTGTTCCTCAGACAGTTGGAGGGCCGGACTATAGTTTTAAAAAAAACTATGAACAAATTCCTATGCACACAGCGGCGGCAAAAACACCCTGCGGGCCAGATAAATGTTTTCGGAGGGCCGCATGTGGCCCGCGGGCCGTAGTTTGAGGACCCCTGTCTTAAACAAACCACATAGCCTTTTAATTGAAAATATACTATAATTTTTATTAGAGATGAAAGTGATCTTAGATACAAATTGTAATATATGTCATAATGGCCCCAGTTCTTCTCTAGAACCACAGTTTCTGCCATGTTACTGTGACCTTCTACTTCCTGAAAAGGGGACATATTTTCCCACACTTTGATTTTGTTTTGACACGTGAGTTGCTTTGGCCAATAGAATGAGGTTGAGGTGATGGGATAACAATTCCAAGCCTGGGGCCCAAGAGGCCTCAGGTCTTTCTGTTTTGCTATCTTGTACCTGTCTCCATTGCCATCAGAAAAAATTGCCCAGACTCCTGTGCTGGCCCCAGAAAGAGAATGAGAGACACATGGAGCCAAAACCACTCAATCTAGTCAAGCCTCTGTCAGCTGACCCCCGGCTGACACACGAATTCATGAGCTAAATGTATGTGATTGTTATGTATCATTCATAGTTGGTAGGTGGTGTGTGTTATACAATGCTATTGTAGCAATAGGAAGCTGATGATACAATGTCTTCCACTTGAAACATGTGAAGCCTGAGGCCCAGAGAATTGTAGGCTACAAATTAGTTAATAAGAGCTCCAGATAGCTGGCCCTATCTTTGTCCAATAAACCATGCCTTGCTGTGAAGTGAACTGGCAAACTCCTAAAACTCAATCTATTTTTGCTTAACTTCTATTAATAGCTTCTTATAATTTATTTTTTTTAATTTGAATCTATCACTTCAGCAATCAGTTGGGTTAACTTGATTATTCAACTTATGATGAAAAGCAGGAAATAGAAGGCAGTATTGTATCATTAAGTCTTGTCAATCCTGCTGTGATGTGCATGTGTGTGTGTGTGTGTGTGGGAGAGCTAAGAAATCTTATCATAGCTACTACTAATTATTGTAATTAAATTATAGGCCAGGTATTGTGGTAAGTACTTTTTATTCACTATATCATATGGTTTATACCAGGATTAACAAACTATAGCCTGGGGCCAACTCCTGTCTGCTGCCTGTTTTTGTAAATAAAATTTTATGTAACACAATCATGTTTGTTTACGTACAGTCTGTGCTACTTTTGTGATACAATGGTGGAGTTGAGTAGTTGTGGCAGAGTCTGTAAGGTCCGCAAAGTAAAAAAAATTTACTATCTGTCTCTTTACCAAAAAAGCTTGCTAATATCTCGTCTTACAACAGTTTTCAAGTGTGGTATGTGGGCCCTGGGGTTCCTTACGAGGTCGGTGAGGTCAAAATTATTTTCATGGCAATACTAAAATATTCTTGCCTTTTTCACTGTGTTGACATTTGCGCTGATGGTGGATGAGCTTGCTGTCACTTTAATATAAGTTTAGGTGATGGTGCCACACCTTAATAGTCATTAAAAAAACAGTTTTACTTAGGAGTGTGTTGATGAAGCAGCAAAATTAATTGTATTAAACTTTGACTCATTGAGTGTAGAGCTTTATAGGATTACAGGTGATGAAATGGGAAGGGCGTACAGTGTTTGCACTGCATATTGAAATATGATTGTCTGATGTGCAATTGAGTTGGAAACTGAATGGCTGTTGTTTTTATCAATGGAACACCATTTTTATTTGAAAAAACATTGAAGACTGACAAAGAGCTAGCTGGTCTTTCTGATTTTTCATACTTGAGTGTTTGGCAGACATTTTCTCAAAAATAAGCCAATTGCTTCAAGAAAAACAACTGGCAGTTGTTGTTGTTGTTGTTTTAAGTCACATAAACTTTTATTGGAAACAAACAACCTGCAGCAAAGTGACACTCAGTGCATGCTGCGCAGTGGGCGAGGTGGGGGTACAGGTGGGCACCAAGAGCGGCCCAAGCCAGGGAGGACGACTGTCAGGCCTGCTTGCTGGGTCTCAGGCACTTCGGACTGGAGTGTGCAGGCTCAGGGTACAAAATACAAAAATAAACTCTGTGGTCCAGTGGTCCCTGCCTCAGTCAGTTCATTTGGGCAGGGCAGTGGCTGTTCCCACCAGACCCTGTGCTGTCTGTCCAGTCCAGCCACAATGTGGGCAGCAGAGCCTGTGGGGGTGAGTGGCCGTCCATAGGCTGGAACCAAAGGGCTAGGTGGGCAGCGCTGGGGCTGGAGCTGTGCCAGAGTCTGGCCAGCAGCTGCGGAGGCCCTGGGGCCCCTCAGGTGGGCAAGTCCAGGCACTGGTTGACGCTGGATGAAGCTGGGCCTCTGCTTCTCCTCCTCACATACAGATCACCGGGCCGGGACTCTGTCCTCCATGGGGCTGGTCTCCTAAGATCTGCCCTCATTGCCTCCATCTCTGAGTTCCTCCTCCTCCTCCTCCACCAGCTCCATGTCCAACTCATTGCCTGCCTCCGAGGGTGTGTACGTGGATCCACTGATGGAGCGACAGCTAAAGAAAACAATCCGCTTAAGCCGTGTGTTGTAGAAGAAGTAGTTAAAGGACCAGAGGCTGTCATCTTCCCCAAAGGGGTCCGAGTCCAAGTCCGGGTTGTAGCTGTAGATGTCACACTCGGCCAGGCAGATCTCCCTGTCCACTGCATTCCACAGATGTGGCCTCAGGGCCTTGAAGTCCTCCCGCACAGCCGAGAACAGACTGCAGTTGACCGCATTCACCCCCCAGCTGAGACTGGGCTCCCGGCTGAACTGGCTTCGGGCCGTGCTGAAGTCGTAGTCGGGGCGGAAGGACTCGTTGAGCATGGCGATCAGGTAGAAGAGCGTCTTGTGGCTGCACGTGTGGCTGAGAGGGGCCCTCATTCTCGCCACCTTGGCTCTTGCTCAGTCTGCTGGGGCTGAGGCCCGAGGTCTGGGGTGGGGACAGGGCCTCCAGCACGTGTGGCTGGCCTTCCTGGCAGCACTGCTTGAACATGTGCTTGTCATCTCCCGCCATCTTACAGGAGTAGCTCTCGATCCTGCCAATGATGTGGGCATCTCCAGTCTCCACAGTCAGCTGTGAGTTGATGGCCTCGAAGTTCGAGTTCTCCAACAGCTTCATGTCCTTGGGGAGGGCGTCCTGTGCTCTGAGGGGCTCGTGCTGCCTTGCTTGCTGCTCTACGCGCTCTCTGGCCGGGTCAGGTCAGTTGGCATAGATGCGAGTGAGAAAGCGGTGCGGGTCCGGGCAGCGCGGGATCCTCAGGATCCGAGGGCGCCGCGGCCTCCCTCGGCCGCACTGTATCCGGGGAAGAAGCTCTGCGGCGACATCCCAACATCCCGTTACTCCCGGCCCTGCTGCCGATCTGGGCTGCCATCGCGACATAACCTCGCCCCTGCATGACGCCCGACGACCGTGATGGTCCTGCCCGCCAACCGCCACAGATCGCCCCAGCTAACGAGCCAGCCACCGACGACCTCTGCCTCCCCGGGCTGGACAACAACAAGCGCCCGAAAGGCCCGGCCACACACCTCTGAATCTGTGTGTGTGTGTGTGTGTGTGTGTGTGTGTGTGTGTTTGCCAGTGATAACAAAGCAAAATTAAACAAAACAAAACAAAATAAGTAAAACTCAAGCTTTCAAGTGAAAGTTACTTTTGGAACACCTGCAACTGCCACCTTGAGACAGACAGCTTTCCAATACTTGGACTTTTCTGGTGACTTCAGTGGTGATATTAATGAATGTGACTTTTTTTGCCATTGCATAATGCTGTGGGTCAATGTTTGGAAGGGTTGTATAACTCAATGAACCAATATTTTAAGATGACCAATGGATTATGTTGCAAATTCACTCATGGGTCTTTAGAAATGCAACATATTCCAATGAATCTTAAAGTAACAATATAATAAGTTCATTGATATGATTTTTGAGTCCATGTGGCAACTAATCTTTAAGAAACTACTACTTGTTGAGTTTTGTTGTGTATCCAAATATCCACAATATCCGAAAATGATTGAAATACCCTCTCTTTTCCAATTACACATTTTGTGACTGGTTAGGTTATCTTCATCTACTTCAACCAAAGCAGCAGATAAGTGATTCTAGTTACCTTACATCAAGCCAGACATTTAAATTGTAAAACTCTTCTCACTAATTATTTGGAAAATATAGTTTTCTCATAAAATTTGTTATTTATGGTAATAGGATTAATTTTAAATGAATAAATAGTTTTAAAATTATGTTTTAATTTTTGCTGTGGTAAAATCAATAGATACGAGACATATAAATAAAAGCTCTTATGCATCCTCAATAACTTGTAAGAGTATGAAGCGGTTCTGAGACTAGAATAAAGTTTGAAAATTGGTGGGCTACATTTAGTCTGACATAGGTATAATTATTATCCCCACTTTACAGATGATGAAATTGAGGCTTAGAGATATAAAGTAACTGTCTAAAGTCAAATAGCTGTGGGTTGTGAAACTAAGATTCAAACTCCAGTAGAATGACTCCAGAACTTAACACTTGTCACCACTAAAAAGCCTTCGGAGTTAGAAAACTCAGAAAATTCAACTTCTCCATCTCCCCAATTAGAACAGAATTTTTAGTGCTCTTTTTAAATTCTACTTACCCTAGTTTCTTCCAGGTTCTAAAGACATGGTCCAGTTTATCTGCAAATCCTATATCAGTGATGGCGAACCTATGACACGCGTGTCAGAGGTGACACGCAAACTCATTTTTTTGGTTGATTTTTCTTGTTAAATGGCATTTAAATATATAAAATAAATATCAAAAATATAAGTCTTTGTTTTACTATGGTTGCAAATATTTGAAAAAATTTCTATATGTGACATGGCACCAGAGTTAAGTTAGGGTTTTTCAAAATGCTGACACGCTGAGCTCAAAAGGTTCACCATCACTGTCCTAGACAATAAAAGGGTAATATGCAAATAGACTGAACGGCAGAACCAAACAACCAATCAAAGTGTAATATGCTAATGATATGCTAAGGCTGCTCAACTGCTCGGTATGACGTGCACTGACCATTAGGGGGCAGATGCTCTGATCGGTAGGTTAGCTTGCTACTGGGGTCTGGCCGATCAGGACTGAGCGAGATGGGCTGGAAACACCCTGGAACCCTCCCAAGGTCCCTCCCATGCCTGATTGTGCACCAGTGGGGTTCCTCAGCCTGGCCTGCACCCTCTCGCAATCTGGGACCTCTCTGGGGATGTCGGAGAGCCGGTTTCAGCCCAATCTCACAGGCCATTCCCCTTGGGAGGGAGCCAGACGCAGGGCTCATGGCTAGTGAGCACTGCTGTGGCAGCACAAGCCTCTCCCAAAGGTGACTGATTGGACGCGAGCCCATGACAGGTACAGTGGGGCCGGGATGAGTGGGAGTGGCAGGTAGGAGCTGCAGGTGGCATTGGACTGTAGGTTTTGGCCCGATCCCTGCAGGCCACCCAGAGGGACCCCACCCGTGCACAAATTCGTGTACTAGGCCTCTAGTATATTGAATAAAGTTAGATAAAACACAGCCTAGGAAAAGGAAGTGCAGTGAGAGGATGACTTTGAACCCATCTGGGTAAGGCTTTTTCTCTTACTGCGAAGCAGGAAATAGAGAGAAGGCCAAATGTGAGAGAATCTGGGGAAGGGTGGCTCAGTTGGCCAGGGTATGTGGCAGGACGATCCGACTCCAGGACTGGAATTTGCCCTGTTCCATGTCCTTAGTTCAGGAATATCCCAGGGATGACCATATCCTGGTCCATGGCAACACAGAATCGACAAAACCCTCTTTCCCATTGAGCTTAGAGACAACCTCAGTCTCTTTCTCAAGGCTGGTCCCATTGAATCATTCCACATCAAGGATGTGGTGTATGTGATGAAACCTTTTACCATCCTGGCTTTGTGTTGTACCTGTAACACATCTGAGATGCAGGTATGAATCTCTCAAACACAGAGCCCATCAAGAGGCTATGGATGACACATTCCCAGTACTGGAAAAGCAACTCCTGGCATGCCTGTGGAGTGTTCACTGGCTGCATTAATTAGGAAAGATTGAACCCTCTTTTGTCATCCAGGCCTTGTAGACATAGAATGTGCAGTAGTTAATAACGGGCCAGAATAAGCAGGAAACAGAACTGTACTAATAAAACACTGTGGTGGCAATAAAGCGGAACCATGAACCAGCCTGGTTTGTAGATAGGCAGAGAGAATGAGTGATGAGTAGAAGATTGGGGAGCAGTGGGGTCAATTAATTGTAAAGTGGTGGCAAGGAACATGGTGCGCAGAGGGTCCAGGTGACAGGAAGGACAGGCCCAGCTGGAGCCAAGATTTGGGTGGGAAGGCTTGCTTCCATGATCACGCTCTCTGTCCATCTGCTCATGCTGCCCAGCTCAGCCTACCATTGTGGCCTACCAGTGGGGTCATGAGTGCTGGGACCAGGGTGTAGCTTGGGGAAGCACAGGATGAAGTGCTCTAGCTTCAGTCCTGAGTTCACATTCCTACATTACTTCCCCTGTGATTCCCACTCTGCTGGGGTTAAATGAGATTATGAATATAATGAGCTTTACATAGTCCTGGTAGACCAGTAGTGCTTTTAAAAAATGTTTGTTTCCTCCTCCATCACTCACCTACCCTTTTTTCTTTCTTTCCCAGCATACATCTTCTAACCTTCTACTTCTGCGTTTGTGTTGTGTGGAACAGTACTGACCAGGGTGGCCATGTTTTGGCTTGCGCAGACAGTGCTGGCGTGTGCTGTTGACTCAGACTTTTGAATAGTTTTCCCTTTCACTCACAAAATGACCTGGTTTGAGAATAAATGATCCTAGTATTACCTTTGGCTCTCTGCCCTCTAGTCTAGCGTTCTAGCCATGATCCCAGGCTGCTTTTTCTGAGGAGGAAATCACCAGGGAGCTTTGGGCTGGGGTATATCCCTCCAGAGTGGCTGTGGAGTTGACAGGCATCTCCCCCCACTCAGAAAACCCCCTAATTTGTATCTTCGTCACTGTCTGGGGGACCCCAGCACGAACTGGCTGGCTCTATGCTTTCCACCACATATTCCTTCCCCTGGGGTTTCTCTCCTTGTGGAGCTTTTGCTGAAACAAGACACGGACCCCACAGAGTTTCTCCCCTTCCCTTTTCTATTTGCTTCCTGCCAACACAGTTTTTCTGGCATGTTTGGGGGAAGAAAGAAGGAGGATCAAAATAATGTACAAGAGGAAATCACAGCCCTACTCAGACCAGATCCTCACCTTCATAGGACATATTCCCATGAGAAATCCTGGTCTAACCAGAATGAAACTTCAGAAAATGATACAATAAGTGTAAACACTTATTTAAAGCTATGTGCCAGGTCCTTTACAAGTATTATCTCACAGCAACCATGGGAAGTTGGCTACGAGACACAATCACAATACTCTTTCCCACACTTGTTAATGAGGCAACAAAGGCTTAGAAAGGTTAAGAAACTTGTCCAATTACTCCAATAATTCCTCTATTTTGACTGAAAAGCTGAGGCAAGTTGGGGATCAAACTGGGGCAGCCAGTCTCCCAAACTCTTGCTCATAACCATTTTACTAGTGTCCTCAGAATGCAGGAAGCAGAGACCCCACCCCAGAGGTGTAGCCAGGATGGAACCTGGAGAATGCTTGCCTGGGATGGGGCTGAATTTGCGGTGGGGTGCAGCCATGCTTCTGAGAAAAGTCATTACACTTTCGCCATTTCTACTTGTCTTTCCATGGTTTTGCCTTTGCCTTGCTTCCTCTGATTGTTTTTCATTTGAGTCTTAAGGTCACATCCTCACTACAGCTTTCAAAGCTGTTTAAAATGCACCATTCTGGTGACTTCGGAAGGGTCACCCCCCTCCCCCCTCCTGTTGGCACTGATTTTTCACTGTTGTGTATTCAGGGCTTATCATGATAGAGAAAGAACAGTATCTCCAAAGGCACTCTGATGTTGGGTGAACATGGGGATGGTGGACGAGGCTGCTGCACTGGGGTGGGCCCAGGGAAGGAATTTTCTAGGTATTAAACTGCACAGTTTTGCTCATTTTGGACCAGTTCTTCCTGTGAGGTCAGCCAAAGGGGGAAATGCTTTTGAATGCTCTTCACCTTTGGCTTCCCAGTGTTAAGATCTCTATTGTCTGACTGTATCATGTGTGGTTTTGTGTTTTTTTGTTTTTTTTTTTTCACTGATGCAACTAACTTTCCCTGATTAAGATTGGGACTTTTTCTCTAAGGTAATTTTAGACCCTTTTGGTGGAGTTTTCATATCTTGTCTTTCCCTCTGATGTTTTCTTTACTTAAGCTTTATTTCAGGTTTCACTTAGTAACCCCCCTGCCCCCGCTCCACCCTAATTTTTAGATGTAGATATCAGAGAGTACCCACCACAGGCCATCAGGTTCTCATTCTGCTCTGCAGTCTTAATGAGAAATAAAACTAAGACCAAGGCTGAAGGCCATTTGGAAGGACAAGATATACCTCCAAGATGGGTCCTTTTATTTGAGGTAAATCCAGGATGATAATACTACTATATTCCTAGCTTTGGAAGTGACCGATTATATCATTAGCTAACATTTACTACCCATTTATTATATGTTAGGTCATGCTCATGGCCTATCTTGTCTCTCCTGACACACAAACTCTGAGCAGAGAAATTTTCATTTTCAAGAGGAGAAAAGTTAGGGCTTAGAGAAATTAAGTGCCTTGCCAAAAGGTTGTACAACTAGTAAGTGGGGGTCCTGGGATTCAAATTCAGCAGCCTTAACCTTTCCACAGCTGTGTAAAGAGAAATATCACCAAGAGTGAGTGAGCCAATGGACCTTGGTCAAATTACATAACCTCTCTGTGCTTTAGTTTCCTTATCTGTAAAATGGGGAAAAGGAAATGACTCTTGGAGTCATTTTAAGCACCTCTGTGGTGCTTAAATAATGAGCTGTACAAAACAGAGCTCTTGATTTGCAAACTGCCTCCCCCCATGGGCTCCTCCTCAGTCTTCCTCTTAACTTAGTTGATGGCACCACTGCACAGTTATTCAGCCAGATAATCCTGAAGTCATCTTTGATTCCCTGATTTCCATCAGTTACCATAGTAATCCAGTAAGTCTCATTGCTCTATCTGCAAAGCACAGTCCAAAGCTGACCATTTGTTATCTTCTTTATTGGTACAACTCTAATAGTCCAGGAATTTCCCATTTTGCCTGTATTCCTGTATCTAACTGCTTATATAAATTGTTAGCATGAATCAAGCAAACAAATCAACAAATCAACAAAATTTTATCCCTTTTATTTTTCTAAGCAGTAAGGAAAAGACCTTGTAGCAATGGAATCCCACATATAATGCATTATGAAGGAGCTTTACTATAAGGTAAAAGTTAGAGTTGGGGGCAAGTAGGAAACAGCTAATGTGGTTTTCTTTGTATGTTAGAGGAATTCTGTCTCTCATAGAATTCTGCCCTTCTATCCTTGGGTTAGTAATTAGAGGGCATAAAACAAGGGGGCTCTGCATATAAGGAGTCTTAGGATTCTTTCATTGGTGGGCATTGAGTGGGCCCTTCCCTTGCCATCGGGAGACTGTGATGAAGTGGGTAGGGACCCTTGAGGTAGAGACATGGGGCTCTCGAGTGCTGTGAATAGATGTTTCTAGTAGCTGTAAAGGGGACCTAATCCACAGAAAACAGGAACAGGGAGATAGAGAGATCCGTCTGGGATGTCAAGGTGATAAGACTATGCAAGGGGCCAGAAGACTCAGGAAGAATAATGGTTCCAAGGGAGAACTGCTGACAAAGGTGACAAACATCAACCAGGACTGATGTGTGGAGCAGCTGAGCTCTCCCTAGGATGCTCAGAAATATATGGATCACACTGTGAGGTGTGATTGGGTAATGCTACCCAAGTAACATAGCAGAAACTAGAAAGGAGAGGCTGGGAAGAATCCCCTAAGTCAATTTGCATAAAGTTGAAGGGTTTTTTTTGGTGTATGATTTTCTGAAGAAAGAACCTACCTCACTGACTTATCAGTACAGCCTAAAGAGGTAGAAATGAGTGAAGTAACCATATACAGTGGAACTGGGGGTTGGGAGATTAGGGAATTCTATCTTTAAAAAGAGAGAGACTGCTAATTGGATTTGCAGAAAACTGTGAGAGGTGGCTAATGTAACATATGTCAGTGAAAGAATAAACACTGAAATGCACTTATAGGTTTAAGAAAACACAATAAAATAACATCTGGTTAAGGTCTACTCTCTAGATATATTGTTCTATGTGCTATATATAGCTTATTTCACTGTAGCTCCAAAATAGGAAGTATATTCAGAAAAGAGTTCCTTAGAAGAACTTGATGATGACAGGATAAAATGTGTAGACAAACCTGAATGGAGTTCAGAAAACAATGCTCTTTTGGTACAGTATTTATTTCCAGCTGTCTTAGTCTGCTCGGGCTGCCGTAACAAAACACTGTAGGATGGCTTAAACAACAAAAATTTATTTTTTCACAGTTTGGAGGCTGGAAGGCCATGAGCAAGGAGCCAGCATGGTCAGATGCTAGTGAGGGCTCTTTTCCTGGATAGAGAAGAGAGCTGCCTTCTTACTGTACCCTCACTTGGGGGGTGGGGGGGTGGGGAGAGAGAGAGGTCTGGTGCTTCTCTCTGGTGCTTCTTTTTATGGGCACTTATTCCATCAGACCAGGGCCTCACCCTCATGATCTAATTACCTCCTGAAGGCCCCATATCCAAATACCATCATAATGGGGGTTCACCACATGAATTTTGGAGGGACATAAACATTCAGTTTATAACACTATCTACTGAGAGTTTGGTATAGTTAAACAGACAAACCCAGATGATCTTGGCTCAAACCCCAACACTATTGTGGTTAAGTTACTCTGAGAGTCTGGTTCCTCATGTTAAAGATGTGGTTAGTAATAACCAAGCAGAGTATGCCTGCAGGTTTAAATGGAAGGAGGATTTCGTGTCTGGGATACGGAAGGCATCCAAGAAACATGTATTCCCATTCACCAATAATTTGAGGGGGAAAAGATCTAATCAATAGGAAACTTTTTCATATTAAACTCATAGCTCTGTGCATTTGGCATGTTAATATCTACTCAGATGTATTGTTTACTAAGTGCCCAGCCCAGACACAGAGCTTATATTTTCATTTAAATATCAATATTTATCACATAGATTTTAAGAACAGGCTCCACAGTCAAAGGACCTGCATTGAGATCCCCGCTCTTCCATGTACTAAATTTGTGGCCTTGGCCAAGTTATTTCATCTTGCTAAGCCTCAGCTTCTCTCAATGACAAAATGGGGAGAAAAGTAGTATCCTCCTCATAGATTTGTTGTTGGGAGGTGGAGAGGCATTTCAGACAGGACAATAAGTAAAGGCAAAGACTATATTGCCTCATTCATGGTCAATGAAGGACATGGACATCTACACCAGAGTTTCCAACATCAGCATTATTGACATTTTAGGCCCATAATCCTTCGTTGTAGTGGAGGCTGTCCTGTGCCTTACAGGATGTTTAGTAGTGTCCCTGGACTCTGTCCGCTAGGTAGCAGCAGCACCCACCCCAAATCCAGGCAACCAAAAATGTCTCCAGACATTGCTAAATGATTCCTGGGGGACAAAATTGCCCCCAGTTGAGAATCATCGATTTACATTGGTTCCAATTTATACCCAATAAATGTATTTTGGAAGGAGGAGGGAATGTTTTATGTATTCAGTTTAGATTTGCTTTTAGAATGATTACTACTTAAAGAAAATGAGCTTTTGGGACGAATCAAGGTTCTGTATGGGATTGTGGCTTCATGAGTACATACAACTGTCAAAACACATCTAATTGTTCACTTTAAGTAGACACAGCTTATTGTCTGTAATAACATTTTAATGAAGTTGATTTTTAAAAGAGAAAATTGCCTATATTCTATTATGAATTAAAAGATTTACTTACAGCCGAAACTGGTTTGGCTCAGTGGATAGAGCGTCGGCCTGCGGACTGAAAGGTCCCGGGTTCGATTCCGGTCAGGGGCATGTACCTGGGTTGCGGGCACATCCCCAGTGGGAGATGTGCAGGAGGCAGCTGATCGATGTTTCTCTCTCATCGATGTTTCTAACTCTCTATCTCTCTCCCTTCCTCTCTGTAAAAAAACCAATAAAATATAAAAAAAATGTTTTTAAAAAAAAGATCTACTTACAAATTTCCACATGTCCTTGGCATTGCACATGTGTTTTAAATGCATAATTTAAAGTGTAATTTTGTGAGTGCCAATAATCTGTCTAGATTTTTGCTTTGTTTTCCATGTTGTGCTACTTCATGGGCATGTCTCCACAGACAGAAACATTTCTGTTGCTGTTTTGTGCCACTAAGTTTTAGAATCTATCATCATGCCCTAAAATAACGGCCAGGGGTAAACTCAAGATAAAGTAAAGTAGCAAACATGAAGAATGAAAGGGAAAGTCAGCCCTGGGAGAAAAGGGGCTGACAAGGGAGGGTCTCAAGAGTCTGAAACCCAAAAGGAATGTCATTATGTGGGTTCACATTTGCATTTGAACCAATGCTGTACATCCGGTTTCAATGAAAAGTACACATTTCAAGTTTGCTCATTCTTCACGTCTAAGTTCAAAGTCCAGCTATCAGGAGATTTCTGTGTTTAATAGTGCCATTTTCAGTTTTGTTAAGACTCTCATTCTGTTCTCGTCCTGAAAGTAGCATGCTGCAGATTGGCAGCAAGCAAATTCAATTTAATTTGGCAAATAATCTTTATAGAAAGGCTATCCCAGCCCTGCGAGTGAGTGCAGTACTGTACTCCTGACCTCAGAACCATGCAACATAATGGGGGAGACTGAAATAAATTTAAATAGCCATAAGACAAGACAAAGAGAGAACCAAGGTGGCAGCATAGGTTAACGCTGGAGTTTGCTGCCTCGAACAACCACTTCAAAAATACAACTAAAAGACAGAACGGACATCATCCAGAACCACAGGAAGGCTGGCTGAGTGGAAGTTCTACAACTAGGAGGAAAGAGGAAACCATACCGAGACTCAGAGGAGGCACAGTGCTGAAGTGAAATACTAAGGTGCGGAGTGCATGTGGAACGGGCCGAAGGCGGAGGGCGTGGTTGTTGTTTTCCATCGAGAGGGAGTTTCAGACTCTGAGCTCCAGATCCCGGCGAGTCTCTAGGGACCCAGACTCAAACGGGAGAAGCGGGAAGGCAGCTTTCTCTCCGAGGTTTGCAGCAGTTGCATAGCCGCTGGGGACAGAACTGAGAGCAGTCATAACTGCTCGCTCCGCCCACCCTGTAGATCCCCTGGCACCCGCCCCACCCAAGCCCCGCACAGAGGCATTTGCTGGATAGCCTCAGGCAAAGGCTAGATTAACACTGCCCTAGAGATCCAGCACAGAAGCTCTCCCACTGCAGACACAGCTGACTCTCATAGCCAGTTAGCCTGGAGGTCAATTCACCCCCAGTATTGCGGACAACAATCAAGGCTTAACTACAACAAGACTGCGCACAAAGACCACAAGGGGGAGCACCAAGAAAGCATAAAAAATGCGGAGACAAAGAAACATGACAGAAATGGAGGATATAGAGCTAAAAAATGCACTTTTAAGGTCTTTCAATAATTTGCTAGAAACTGCCGATAAACTTGATGAGAGCCTCAAGAAATCTAATGAGACCCTCGATGTTGTGATAAAGAACCAACTAGAAATTAAGCATACACTGACTGAAATAAAGAATATTATACAGACACCCAACAGCAGACCAGAGGAGTGCAAGAATCAAGTCAAAGATTTGAAATGCGAAGAAGCAAAAAACACCCAACCAGAAAAGCAAAATGAAAAAGAATCCGAAAATATGAAGATAGTGTAAGGAGCCTCTGGGACAGATTCAAGCGTACCAACATCAGAATTATAGGGGTGCCAGAAGATGAGAGACAGCAAGATATTGAAAACCTATTTGAAGAAATAATGGCAGAAAACTTCCCCCACCTGGTGAAAGAAATGGACTTACAGGTCCAGGAAGCTCAGAGAACCCCAAATAAAAGGAATCCAAAGAGGACCACACCAAGACACATCATAACTAAAATGTCAAGAGCAAAAGACAAAGAGAGAATCTTAAAAGCAGCAAGAGAAAGAAAGTCAATTACCTACAAGGGAATACCCATACGACTGTCAGCTGATTTCTCAACAGAAACTTTGCAGGCTAGAAGGGAGTGGCAAGAAATATTCAAAGTGATGAATACCAAGAACCTACAACCAAGATTACTTTATCCAGCAAAGCTATCATTCAGAATTGAAGGTCAGATAAAGAGCTTCACAGATAAGGAAAAGCTAAAGGAGTTCATTACCACCAAACCAGTATTATACAAAATGCTGAAAGGTATCCTTTAAGAAGAGGAAGAAGAAGAAAAAGGTAAAGATATAAATTATGAACAACAAATATGCATCTATCAACAAGTGAATCTAAGAATCAAGTGAATAAATAATCTGATGTACAGAATGAACTGGTGATTATAATAGAATCAGGGACATAGAAAGGGAATGAACTGACTATTCTTGGGGGGGAAAGGAGTGAGGGAGATGCGGGAAGAGACTGGACAAAAATCGTGCACCTATGGATGAGGACAGTGGGTGGGGAGTGAGGGCGGAGGGTGGGGCAGGAACTGAGAGGAGGGGAGTTATGGGGGAAAAAAGAGGAATAAATGTAATAATCTGAACAATAAAGATTTAATTAAAAAAAAAAGACAGAAAAAAAAAGACAAGACAAAGCATGATCAATGCACTCAAAATTGGTGGAAACAGCTGCATTCTTGCTGAAGGCCCAGGGAAGGCTTCTTATCACAGAAATGTAACAGTGAAAGAGAACTTAAGTGGTCATGTGGCGGGTGGGGGGGATTCACGTCTGGCTTTTATGGAAACTTGTAGAAATACAGATTCATAAGGCATTATTCCAACCTTATGATTCAACCAGAATTTCTAGAGTAAAGGGTTTGGAAATCTGGATCTTTCAAAACTCCCAGTGATTATGATGATCAGCTAGGCTTTGGGAACTACTGAAGCGACAAATTCCCTACCCAATGCTAGAATCCCCTGAACAGAGTTCCTTCAGAGTTTTGTTTAATCTCTTCTGGAACAATGCAAGCTCACCACCACTCAAGGCATCCAGCCCTTGAGAGATGAAAGGTAAGGATATGTCAGAAATAATTAGGAAATAGAGGGAGGTAAGTTTGGAGAGGAGACTTGGGGTTTCATGATGGAGTGATTTGAGTATCACACTGAAGAATTTCAACTTTATCCTCTCTGAGATGGAGGCCCTTGATAGGATCTTGGTCATCACTGGGTTTAAAAGCCTGTTGAAGCACAAAGGGAATCGAAGTTTAACCCAGGAGTTCAAGTGACCCAAACAAGGACTTTAGGTCAGAAGCAGCAAACAGCAATGTGGAGGGAAGTCTAAGCTGTACTGCAGTTCAGCCCTACAAAGCTTGACTGATTGGGGACAAGGAAGGGTCAAAGCTGATTCCGGGGTTTTGAGGTCCTAGAGTGCTGAAAACGTGAAGAAGAATGGGAACTGCAGGATCAAGAGCAGGTTAAGAAGACAGATGGCTGCCCTGGCTGGTGTGACTCAGTGGGTTAGAACGTCGGCCCACACATAAGGGGTCCCAGGTTTGATTCCTGGTCAAGGGCACATACTTGGGTTGAGAGGTCACTCCCAGCCTATGTGGGAGGCAACCAGATGATGTGTCTCTCACATCCATGTTTCTCTCTCTCTCTCTCTTTCCCTCCCTCTCCTCCACTCTCTGCAATGGAAAATATATCCTCAGGTGAGGAGTAACAACAACAACAACAAAAGACAGATGGTCAATCAGGCTTTTGACATTGGTAATGCATTGGTTTCCATCACCATGCATCCTCCTGTCACCTGTGTCAGATCAGAGCTTAGTTATGACCCTCTTTGTGAAATCAGAGATGGGCCCTAAAAATGTCTGTTGACTTAAAATAGTCCTTCTCCTCTCAGGATCCTCTCTGCTTGAATTTAGGACCTTATTATTTCTCACTTAAATAAACATAAGCCTGAGGACTGCCCCACTCATGCTTCTGTCTTTGTGTGAATTAGAGCAGTACCCTTTTTGAGTTTATAAATTAGAAAAAGTGGCTTTTGTTTGGGTAGAGGCAGCCCTTTGTTCAGGGCTTGGGCCACAGAACACACCTTTGTGGGACAATCAAGACTCCCCTTCCTGTAGGATGAACTCCCTGTCCAGGATGGAGGGCTCAGGGAGCTGAGTGCAGGGGTGGGGGACCCCACTTGTTGCCTCAGCTGGTACACAACCTCCTGGATTGGTTTCCCAGATGGTCTCTTTGATCCCTCTTGCCATTTCTATTTTACACAGAGTGATTTTTTTTTCTAAAATACAATTATATCTCATTCTGCCTCAAACTTTTCCATGTTCTCCCAATGTCTTCAGGATAAAGTTCCAATTCTTAACTAGTAACAGAAGTCCATTCGTGACAGCTTCCCACCCTCTTCCTGGGCCACTCTCCTCCGCTTCCTCCTCTCCACTCACAGCTACGTGGATGAGAAATGCACGAAGAAATGCTTGCTGGCCCAGGCTGCTTTTCTCACTCCCTGCCGGGCAAGCACTGTCCCTCCCACTCCCCCAAAGGCCAGATGGCTTCTGGCTTTTCTGAGGTTTACTTGACTCATCTCAAGGAAGCTGCCCTAGTCCTAATATCACTCTGCATGGGATCCACCCCCGGGTACCCTTCTTCCTGCACAGCCACCTGGAGCCAACACTTCCCTGGCTCTGACCTGCTGGAGGACTGAGAATATGGTCTGCTCCTGTCTTTTCCCTCAGCACCGTTATGTAGGCACCTGGCTCATCCTTGTTGAAATGGACAATGATTTAGAAACAAATGAAAAGTACAGATTTTAACACCACCTCACACCAAACAAACAAAATAACAACAAAAAACCCAAAATCAAAAAGAGTTTTTGCTACTTTCTAAACAGAAGATATTCTGTCAGTTGTTGAAGCCATTTTATTTTCCCTACTTTTCTGTAGTCTTGAAAGGGGTGTACATTTAGAGACTCATGATCTTTGGAAAGGTAACTGCTTGAATGAAGTCTGAGGCTTCCATTCAAAGGCTGGTATGCTCGGGTGTGTCTATGTATTTGACCTTTGTGAGATGCTTTAAAATACTGCCCATAGATTCAGGGAACATACTTGATCTCTTTCAAAACATGCCAACTTTGAAGATGGAGGACTCTGCCATTGCTCTAAGATGGAAATGCCATCAGTGGTTTCTCTGATGGTGTTCCAGCTGCTAGACCAGCCCAATGATGAATTTTGAAACACGTCCCTAGTCTATCCAAAGGTTGCAGGAACTTTCAAGTCAATTTGCATTTATTTTTCTTACCACAAAGAATGTGAAGAGGCTGTGAGAATGTGTTCAATGAAAAAACAAACAATTAAATGTAAAGTATTACTTAAACTTCAACAAAAATTACAAGGAGGCAAAATATGACAGTTGGAGACTGAGACATGGGAGATGAGAGCTGTGTCTTAGATGTGTCCGCCCAAATGTTGATATACTTGACACTGTGCTTCCTTGGGATAACATCCAAGTGGAAATTCATTCTGTAGCACGATTTCTCACTGTCTATAAGGAATATGGTCGTTGCCAAATTTCCTTCATAGAAGCTATGTTAACAGTGAACAGGATGCTGCTCAGGGCGTGAGTCTGCACTTTGTAAATGTGTTTTTATTTTTTTTCAACCTTTGGCCATCATTTAAAAATATTTTCTTTGGTTTTTAGCACTAATAGTTTTCACTTTTTTTTTTCAGCTGGTTTCATCAGTTTCCAATAGCATCTTAGCTTTAAAGAATTTTTTTTTGCTGTGATTCTTTTTTTTTCTATTTTTTTAAAAATATATTTTATTGATTTTTTTACAGGGAGGAAGGGAGAGGAATAGAGAGTTAGAAACATCGATGAGAGAGAAACATCGACCAGCTGCCTCCTGCACACCCCCCACTGGGGACGTGCCCGCAACCCAGGTACATGCCCTTGACCGGAATCGAACCCGGGACCCTTCAGTCCGCAGGCCGACGCTCTATCCACCGAGCCAAACCAGTCAGGGCTTTGCTGTGATTCTTTTAGTGTTTTAAAATAAATGCATAAGTACTTATCAACTTTAATATTTACTATCACTATTAACAATTCCACAAAAATTGAGCTCTACACACTGACTTTTATTTCATTTCCCCCCTTCACACCCTGCATATTACACATACTTTGCTCATGGGAATGATCATTTTGAGGTAAGTTTGATTTTTAGTTTTGGCTTGGCATCTATGATACAGTGTCTCAGTTCCCTTATCTTTCAGGCAAAAACTTGAACATCCTCCAAATGCAAGGCATAATGTTTATCATGAGGGTATTAAATCATGTTTTAATTGATTAATACTATAATAATAAATAATAAATGCACTTTTCTTTTCCCACAAACTCTCTTTGGAATATGTCTCCTATCCATTTTCTCTAAGACTAAATGCCTAAAACAACTCCTATTGTTGATATAAAAATATTACTCCTCCCTTCTTTCTTTAAACAGCTGTTTAGTGACTAATGGGGAGCTCAGAGGGACACACTTGTCCCAGAAGAGAGAGAATTCTGTCTTAATCAGCCCCTCCCCATCATCCCTTGTCATCCAGGACAGCACTAGGCTTATTACTATGTATTCAGTAAATATTTGTCAGTTTGAACTTGACATTATAAATGATTTTGCCATTTATTTCAGTGGTAAAGGGTAATTAGTGTCTGTCAATTGATAGAATACTCTTATTTTCCAAGTTCCGAGTCCACCCTTGACTTCAAAGAAAGGAGCAACCTTCAAAGCTTTTTTGAGTCCGTTCATTCATTTGTGCACATTTGGGGAGAAAGTAAAATGGAGGGGGAAAAGTCAGGATACTTTTCTGCTTTGCTTAACATTAACCATCTAAGTGTTTGCTAACTTCACCCGAAAGGATCAAATGAGAAGAAGACCACAGAAGCTCACTAGATGCTAGCTTATTTATTACACTGTAATGGAATACAATGAGAGGATCTCACTCCTTTATTTCTACATGATCCACCATCCTATTTTCTTCTTTTCTCTTTTTTTCACTTTGAGAATGATTTGTGTGTGCTTCTCCCCAAAATCTGTAGGATGGTTTCAATGCTCAGTTTCCAGCATTTCCCTTAAGTATCTTCTGTGATTTAAGGCACCTGGGGGGAGGGACAGACGAGCTTCCACATCAAGGGATGATGCTTTTTATCTTTATAAGTGACCCACAGTTTGGTTACTGGTGCAATGAGAAATTAAGAAAAGTGCACATTTCAATGACTGCCATTTCACAGTCACTCAAATCAGAACTGGAATGCCACAAAAACAACTCCCTGTTAGCCCAGAGAAGAAAAAAAGAAGAAAGAAAGTAAAGGGGAAATTCAGATTAGTCACAAAGAAGTTCCCCGCCTGCTGCAAAGCGGCAGTGTTAAAACTGAGAGAGTCCGCTCTGCTCTTTCAATTGCCTCTTATCTCTGGTCCTGCCACCTCTGTGGATTTGCTGATTGATACGCCTGGTTTTGTCTTCAGCTCCTTCTTGGCAGGGGAGACGTCAGTTTTCTCTCAGATCTCCCTTTGGACCAGTTTTCATCTTTGCTGCATCCATACTGTGAAGATGGAAGGGGTCCAACCCCTGGATGAGAATGTGAGAAACGCGCCAGGTCTGAGATTCCAGACACACAAGCTCATGCTGGTGGCCTCTGTGGTCCAGGGGCTGGGGCTGCTCCTGTGTCTCACCTACATCTGCCTGCACTTTTATGCTCCTCAGGTAAGATGCACATCCGGCACCTTGTTGCCACCAGCTTACGCTGATGGCAGCTCCAACAGCTGCAAAGGGTCACTTGGAAAGAATCTGATAACCAAATTGTCCAGGTGTTTGTTTTTTTTCTTCCCCCTTAGCAATTTTAAAGTGTGGTTAAACACCCTCTGGTCTCCTTTTTCCTTCCCTTTTCTCAGTAGTGGCAATGGTGGGGCACGGTGGAGGTAGGGCAGGGGCGCTGCTTCTGGATTATTCTCTTTTTCTTTGCAATGCAGGAATACTGGTATTTTTTTATGAGCCGTCATTGAAGCTTCGAGTTTTATGAAGCTTCGAGTCATTGATATACCTGGTTTACCTATTTTCTTAGTTAGTGTCTGATCAGGGAATTAATATAAAAAGGAAATAAGAATGAGCTCAGTTCCACTTTGCCATTGTATTCATAAAACCCACAGACACTTGTGGACATTTGCTCCTGCTTTGCAAAGAATGCTGAAAGTATCAATAGTAAGTTCTTTTAAATAGCTAATAGTTCTTTTAAAGGCAGAGATGTGTGTGTTCCGTGCATCCGCGCACATGGCCAAACATTTACTCCCAACAACTTACCCCGATATTTATTCTCACAGCCTTTCTCTACCAATCACAACGTACAGACATCACTTTGTCTATTTTATACTTTATCCAATATATTATGTGGTGGGTGCATCTTTCTAGTATTTCCCCCACCTAATGAAGATATTCCTTGTAATCTCCCTTCTCTTTATTCTGATCCCCTTTATATTTCTTTTTTCTTATGTATTTTTTCAGACCTGCAAACATTATTCAGTCTTTAAGGATGTTCTTGACTGCTGGCAACTCCACTGAAAATAAATGCACAGTCTGCCTATGTTCCCTTGTTGAGGCTAGTCTGATCATACTGTTTCCCTGGCGGGTTGCTTGAGTTTAGAAAAGTCTGTCCCTGGTAAAGATTAGACAATAGGAACTTCTATTTCTGATGGGCAGGGCAGAGTCTGAGTATCTCAAACAAAACTAGGATAAGACCAGTGGAGTCCTGGCAGACGCCTGGGCTTGCCTCTGCCCACCGGAAACAGGGGTTTTCAGTGCAGAGAGGCTGGTGGGAGTGTGGTTGTGATCACTGTACTGCAAAGAGGGCTCACATCCCCCAATTCCAGAAGTGTAGCAGGTGTCATGTCATGCTCAAGTCGGCAGACTGGCGAGCACAACACCACACTCACCCTCTCCTCATCATGCCATGCCTTTCTTTCTCTCTGCAGAACCCTTTGGGTGCAATTAGAATAGGCAATTTGGGTCGCAAGTGCGGGGGCGGTGCAATGTGTCCATGGCAGGGTGCCTAAGACGCAGACCGGAATTAGGCTCTTCCGAGAAGAAAACAAAGAGCGTAACCAAAAATAGAACAGCTGAGTGCATGCACCAGGTCTGGGAGCCCTGAAGAGTGCTTTTTCAAATAACCACAGTGTCACAGACACTGTGACGATGAAAAGACAGGACAGATGGCTCCAGTCAAGACTCAACTAGGGCTGTGAGTAGGAGAGAGCCAAAGGTGAAATGGATGCATATAGCCCGCTGGTGGCAGAGTGGCCCTGGACTAGAAATACCCAGGGGATGCTGAGAAGGAGAGGGGTCTTTTCTGCCAAGTCACCCAGCAGCTCTGTGATAGAGTGTGGAAGGAAAGCTGAGTGCTGGTTTCCAGGACACTAGAATTCATGGGGAGCATTCTTTGATCCTGGTGCAGAAATGGAAGCAAAGACATAGGAGGTACAGTAGAGCTGGTGGCTCAATTAAAGTGCTATCATATACTCTGGATATGGAATTTTTTGGCACAGACTTAACATGAATTTTAATTTTTTCTTATTTTTAGCTAGACTGTTTTAGCTAACATAAATATCTCATACTGTTATAGGATGCAGCACAATGGGTCCTTACATTTAATCTCATATACTTTATTGGGGGGGGGGGGATAGCACAAGTAGATCATATATATTTCTCCCTGGAACTTGATGAAATGGTGGTAGTGGCAGTGTGTGTGTGTGTATGAGAGAGAGAGAGAGAGAGAGAGAGAGAGACATTGAGAGAGAAGGGTGTAGAGTAGCTGTTGAAAAAGGGACACTTTCTAAACTCATTGATAAAATTGTTTGGAATTTTGGTTGAAGCATTGGCTAGATGATGATGCAAAAACCCTCTACTTTTATAAAACAATATTGCAGTGATCTGTAATATTGCAATGAATTTCCATTTGGGTGTTATCTCAAGTGAGCCGAGTACTCATCACTCACCCAGTTAAGTTGGATTTTTTTTTTGTAGGAAAAAGATACTTGGAGAATAATCATAATTTCCCTCATATTTTAGATTTAATTTTTAGCCTTATAAAATAATTGATTATATGAAAGGCTCTGTAAAACACAGATGTAACGATTAAACTCCTTGGGCAATTAACTTTCCCCTCATCATTCCATGACATTAGGTTGATTTCTGTGCACAGCAGAAGTTCTCATTTTGGAATGTCAGAAAAATATAGGATAGACTTTTCCCTCTCATATAAGTCACTTCCCTCTTTGGGCTTTGATTTTCTCATGTGTAAGCAACTGGATCAAATGATCAGAAAGATCTCTTCCAGCTCAATATTCTATGAATATGTACTTTATTTATTTTATTTTTTAAAATATATTTTATTGCTTTTTTACAGAGAGGAAGGGAGAGGGATAGAGAGTTAGAAACATCGATCAGCTGCCTCCCGCACACCCCCTACTGGGGATGTGCCTGCAACCAAGGTACATGCCCTTGACCGGAATTGAACCTGGGACCCTTCAGTCTCCAGGCTGACGCTCTATCTAGTGAGCCAAATCGGCTAGGGCTGAATATGTACTTTATACATATATTCAGAGAATGGAATGAGATTTTGAGAAATACAAAATATAAGTTAGTAGATTTTTGTGTCTGAGATGAATTTCCTGGTTCGTAAGAAGGGGTGGAAGAAAATCAAATTTGCATATATATTTGTAATTTATGCTTACTTATATACTATGTACATATCTAAATAACCTGTTATGTGTTAGCAAAATACCCTATTTAGAAGGAGGAAAGAAGTAGATGCTAGAAGAATATCTATGGTACAAATGATAAAACTGAGCCCTTTTGTCACCAAAAACAATACATGCTCTTTGGATATTTATTTAAAGTATTAGGTTTCTAGTTTTACCTATTACTTAGCTTGGAACAATGGCAGGAAACTAGGTCAATTTACAAATGTAATTTACACATTTATATATATATAATTTTTATAAATATAATTTATAAATTTTATTTGTGTATCTCTGGACTCTTGAGGCTGGGCTCTTCCAAGATTTGTATCACCCTCATCACAGCAATTTATAGATGTGAGGCTTTTAGTGATAATTCTTTAGCAAATTTCAGTTGAAGGTTTATATTCTCAACACTTTTACCGCCGGGTAAAACGGAAGTAGAGGAAATTGTTAAGTGAGCTGACCAGATCTGATTAGAATTCACAGTTTCTTGATGAAGGCTATAACTTGGACTTTTGTTTGTATTGTTTAGGGAGAAAAAGGAAGCTTTTTTTATCCTGAAAAATCTTGTCTCAGATTAACTCAGTTTAAATGTATCCCCATGTAATCTAACAAGAGTTTAAGAAATTCCTTTTTGAAAAAAAAAGCCAGACATGCAAATAAATGATTTTCAATGCAAATGAATTTACATTTCATAAGCGATTCCATGGTAATAACAAAGAAACATCTGAAGAACTGAACTGATTTGTCATTAAGTACTTGGAGGCTCTAAAGGGGGGACTAATAATAATATGTAGAATTATTGCATTTTTGAGTGGGCATTACACATAGTCTACTTACAGTTAAGAAAACCAGAGAGGGTAAGAGCTGGGAAGGAGGTAATGCTATAGCTGATATTAGAAGGAAGAGTAAAAACTCTTTAAGTAGACAAGAAGGATGGTAGTGATTGGGAAGGGGGTAGCAGGTTTTCTAGATACTTGTTCAGTTGATTGTTCAAAATGGTTGAAGTTGAGTGTTCCTAGGGTAAAATGGTGGAAGGTAAAGCTTGAAAGGGCTGTGACTCATACTAGGGAAACACTTCCTTCCATTACATGCAAACACACACACACACACACACACACACACAAAACCAGGAAAAATTACCCAAACTGCTGCTTCTCCAAATTTCGCTTCTGTTCTGTGGTCTACATATTTCTATAGATAGAAAGTGAGACTAGCCCTGACTGATTTGGCTCAATGGATAGAGCCTCAGCCTGCGGACTGAAGGGTCCTGGGTTCGATTCTGGCCAAGGGCACATACCTGGGTTGCGGGCTCGATGCCCAGTAGGGGGTGTGCAGGAGGCAGCCAATCAATGATTCTCTCTCATCATTGATGTTTCTATCTCTCGCTCCCTCTCCTTGCCTCTCTAAAATCAATAAAATATATTTTTTTAAAAAAGAAAGTGAGTCTAATCTCATGCAGCACTAGGGGGCGCTACAGTAAAACTAACCATTCTCAGATGGCTTAATGAAGCCTACACTCTTAAAGAGTCAAGATAAGAAAACCTTTTTTGAGAAGCCAAATACTAGACAGGTATAAGAGGAAGAACAAGGGAGGCCTCATCTGATACTTTATAAATGAAAAATTTTGATATAGTACTGACCCAAGTTGAAAATAGGATAGAAAAAATTTGTACTGGGATCATGCTGGAAATATCACATGTGTCCGAGTATGGAAACACACACACACACACACACACACACACACGAGTTCGGGATATAGATTTAGGGATATAGTATCCTGATTCCATTTCTCTGACGTCAGCCCCTCATTATAGGCACAGATTAGACCCAGTCCTACCTCAGGGCTAATCACCTGCCCTTCCAATCCTATTTTTTTTTTTTTAATAGAAACTACTTCTGTGTCCACTTTCAGAGAACCTGTACTCTCCACTCACATCAGGGATTCTGTCTGCATCCATGGAAAATTAACATTAACCTTCTGGAATAATTTAGGTGAGAAGAGCCATGTACAGTGTTGTTAGGAGTGAAAATAACTGACTTACAAAAGGTTATTTCACATCAACGGTCACAAATGGAACATATGGTGGCATTAGGATGAAAGAGAATTCCATACCATCCTACGGCTTGTGTATTTTGTTTGTAGCCACTCATACTTTCAATATCCATATCTTTTTAAATGAAGGAATCAACACACTTCCTTACAAAAAATACAAAACATCTCCAAGTTTAGAGCAAGTCATTGAGGTATAGAGGAGAGCATGTTGGGCCAGAAATTACAAGGCTCTGGTTCAGTTCAGTCTTTAATGTTGTGACTGAGTAAATTCCCTGCAATTCCCTGAGCGTCAGTTTAATCATTTTCAAAATTGGAATTTGGTAGTTGTGAAGAGCAAATGTGTTACAGAGCTTTGGAAATGATGGTTATTATTCAAGGACACGCTTCCCTAAGCACTGTACCACTGAAATGTTTTCCTTGTAGCATGTGTACACACACACACACACACACACACACACACACACACCATAACTCAAATCTCAGAAAGCATATCATAGGGTTAACCTTAATTTCATGGACTTTTACTTCCTTACTATAGTTTTTAGGATTAAAAAGCCCCAGCTGGGATGTGAATCATCCCTTTGTCCAGCATCTCCACAGCTGTAGACACTCCTGGCCTATTAGTCACTCAGTTGCCACCTTGGATTTTGGATCTACTGTTGAGATATAGCAGTGCTTGTGTTCAAGTCACCCTTATTTTACTTAATAATAGCCCCAAAGTGCAAGAGTAGTGATGCTGGAACTTTTGCTATGCCTAAGAGAAGCCAGAAAGTGCTTCCTTTAAATGAAAAGGTATGTATGTATAGGATAAACATAGTATATATGGGATTCGGTACTACCCGTGGTTTCAGGCATCCCCTGGCTGTTTGGAACATATCCCCAATGGGTAAAGGGGGATGACTGTAATTAATTATTTTCTTTTCAGCAGAACTTTTATTCTGAAATACAGCTTAGGTGGGTTTTTAATTTGTATTGATTTTTCTACTTTGAGAACATGTAACTGCTATTTAAGAACATATTCTGATTGATAGAAAAATTGACAAATAGACCTACACTTTAGTTCTTCTAATACTAATTTAATAAGAGCTTGTGGTTAGAAAGTCTCATTCCCTTACTGCTGCATTGCAAATATGGGGAACAGAGGGGTCCAGTGAGTTTTCATGATGGACCCTTAGGGCTGGGCTTCCCTGTAGGTAGCCAGGGCATAAGCCTGGAGAACCAGAGAAACTCTCCAACAAAGGTCAGGAGGAAACTGACAATGAACATGACAAAAAATGATAAACAAGCATCCAAATAGTCACTAAGGAAAAATATAAAAGCCCTTTGGGGTTATAAAATAAGTTGTAAAATACCTACTTTACAGGTCAGTAATATAAAATATATTTTGAATTATTTGTGTTGACTGATTAATGTTTTTAGCTTCCAAGGTCCCTAAAGATCTTAATCTGACCCTGTACATGGTATGATGAAGACTAGGAATGTAAAGCCTTTTTTAGGGGGTGAGTGTCACCTGTAATAAACAGTCTCTCATTTTTACAGATCTTTCCCCCACTTTTGTTTCTACTTCTTCACCATGACTTTGGAGGAAGAGAGATATTTGTGTGCAGTTTTACAATGAGGAAACATGAGGCATTACAGACTTGTCTGGGTTTATATTAAAAGGTCATGCAGAAAAAAAAAAAGGTCATGCAGGGCCATAGCCGGTTTTGCTCAGTGGTTAGAGTGTCAGCCTGTGGACTGAAGGGTCCTAGGTTTGATTCTGGTCAAGGGCACATGCCCAGGTTGTGGGTTCAATTCCCAGTACGGGGTGTGCAGGAGGCAGCCTATCAATGATTCTCTCTCATTGTTGATATTTCTGTCTCTCTCCCCCTCTCCCTTCCTCTCTGAAATCAATAAAAATATATTTTAAAGAAAATCACAAAGCCCATTTCTAAAAAAAAAAAAAACGACTAGGACAAGTTGCTGAAAGTGGGCAAATTCTATACAAGCGAGTCTTTGTCTTTTGGCTTCTCAGACAGCAGGCGAGAGAGCTTGATGAACATGAGGGCTGAGTGGCTCTGGTGTAGGCAGTAGCTACCACCAAGCAGCTCCTAGCAAGTAATTCGAAGGCTGTGGCTACTGTGAGCACTGACGCTGACCTCCATGTGTCCTGCACCATCCTTGGCCCACACTGCATGATGCCTTCTCCTCTTTCTTTAAGGTAGTGGTTCTCTACCTGTGGGTCGCGACCCCTTTGGGGGTCGAATGACCCTTTCACAGGGGTCGCCTAAGACCATCGGAAAACACATATATAATTACATATTGTTTTTGTGATTAATCACTATGCTTTAATTATGTTCAATTTGTAACAATGAAATGGGGGTCTCTACAACGTGAGGAACTGTATTAAAGGGTCGCGGCATTAGGAAGGTTGAGAACCACTGCTTTAAGGATATAAGTTATATCGGATTTAGGGTCAGCCCTAATATAGTGGACCTCATGTTACATCTGCAAAGACCCCATTTCCAAATAAAGTCATGTACAGAGTTCAGGTGGATGTTAATTTTGTGGGAGACACTACTCAGCTCACTATAAACCATTGATTCATTTACTTATCCCAACAGTATCTGTAGAGTGTCAATTACCTGTCAGACACAGAGGAAACAATGGTGAGCAAGACATGGTCTTCCTTGCCCTCCCAGAGTTTCCAACCCTGTGTTTAAAGCAGACACTTAAAGAAGCAAAGTGTTGGTTAGAGCCAATGTCAAATATTATGTGATTATGAAGTCCCTAACTAAGGAGCAGGCATAGTCTTAGGGGCTAAGTTCCCTCTTAGCTCAGCAAACATTTACTTAACTAAACTTCATTATGATTGAGGCAGGGTGAGATTTATGATAATACAGTGGGTACACTGTAACTGACCCTTCCAGTTGCTTAGAAACTAAGCTGCTACAGAATGTTATGCTGCAGACTCACCCAATCACCAAGGTGAGGAAGTGAGTTCTTAGAAATGTTTTGGCAGATGCCTCTGTGGGTATACTTTGAGGACTTCCCCAGTTCATGTGGAAAGGGAAACCCAGATATGAGAAAACCTTCCCCTTGAGGACAGCAAAAGTTGGTTGCATTTGGTCAATCACATAATTTTGAAGGTGTGTTCATGCCACCTGGATGCTTTTGGTTCATTCCTGAGATCCCTCTTAGGAATCTGTTAATTGCTAAGCTTCTGGGACAATGAAACTGCAGTTCTTGTTCTCTGAGATAGAGAGGACAGGGTCCTCTCTGTGGGGTAGCCATTACTAAGTAATTGTGACAAGAAAAAGGGCAGTGTTTAGAGAGGGGGGCTATGTTAGGATATCGCATGGATTGTGTAGTAGAGAAGAGAATGAAGGTTAGGAGAGAGCTTATAGCAGAAAGGTGCTGACAGTCATGGTGAAGGGTGGGGAAGGAGAAAGAGAGGGTTTGGGATAATAATTAAAATGGCTGTTCTTTGTGTCATTAGATCCCAATAGACTCTTTATTCAACATGGTTTTCAGAGCCACACATCTTTGTTTCTAAGAAATGTAACTTTCGGGATGAGGTTTTTCTGAATGTGGAAGGCTGCTTGGGCAAAGAACCAGTTTTTCCCATTCTTCCTAGTCCTCTCTCTACGTGGGGTTCTGAACTTCCCTGATCAGAAGGTAAGGCCTTGCCCTTGGTAAGGAGGCTGTTTCTGCTGAGCACCACCGAATGCCTCAGGATGAGAGTCTAGCTTCCCAGCTGACTGCAATGGCTCAGGATGGAAAATTCCATCTTCCCCTGCAGAGGCTCCTTGAGATGCACCCTGAGAGTGTGAGAGTGTGCTTTCATGATCTCTCAGGTCTCCTCTGACATGAAGCCCAAGGCACAGGGAGGAGATGTTCACATCCCAGTGGAGGTGGCATGGTGAATTGGGGAGTCCGCATCACCGATCTGTTTCCCCACTGTGCTCCACTGACTCCCACACTACCCCTCTCCCACCTAACATCTTGACATTGTGGCTGGGTATCAAGTGAGGAAGGGCAAGGCCCACAGAGTGAAGGTAGAGCCCATGCCCTGGTTTCATACCTTCCAGAGGCTCATTCCTTCCTGCCAAGAATTACCCTCAAGACAAATGCCAAGTGAGTAAAATAATTGCCAACATCCTAGTAAGTTAGAATTAGAAACTCTCTCCAAAGATGAGTTCCTGGGAACATGGTACAGGCTGCTGGGTAAAGGCTGGACATCAGATGTTTCCCAGTTTTGTTCTCCAACAGCTCAGTCCTCAAGGTACTGTGAGAGGCCAGAAAAGGACCTACTTCTGACTCTTCTTGCAGCACCTGTCTACTTTGTACTTGTCCATGGGCTGCTGCCCCCCATCAGGTCAATTGCACCTCTTCAGAGCCCAGCTAAAGGTTGGGCCAAATTGTACTACACAGACAACTATGTAGAGTTGGCTGAGGAGATCTTCTCTGGAGAACCTCTGAAGTATTTTGAAATATATCTGAATATTTTGACAACTATCTAAAACCCAATATTTTAATCTTGATCAGTACTGATGATGAAAATACTTCAAATTAATCTTAGACCCTCAAATACTTTCATAAGGGTAAATATCAGAAGAGTTTATTTTTTACCCATACACAAACATGGTCTTTTTAAAAATATATCAACCCAAGAAAAATCCTCAGATCTTCTCCAGAGACTAACAAAATAGAAAATATCAAAGGTCCCAGAGGAGTTCCATCCAAGGACAAGCTACACAATAAAGCTTCTTCAATCTGGAAATGTCTGAAGACTCCACACTGTCTCCAAACTCCTGTCAGTCTACACTGACAGAAGGTCTCCAGAGAAGATCTCCTTAGCCAACTCTACATGGTTGTCTGTGTAGTACAGTCTACACAGCACAATCAGAGTACAGCCCTGATGTTTGAATGAGACCATGTCAGAAGCATGAGTGTACAAGAAGTCATCTTCTAGTTGAACCTTGTATTTTACAGATAAGGAAGTTGAGGCCAAGAAAGGGAAGATTTCAACTCCACCCCTCCATTCCCGTATGATTTCTATTATACTACACAAGTAGCCCCCCCATTCAAATTTGGAGTGAGGAGGAACCCCTAAGTAGATTTTATTAACATTCCATTCTTGTGTCCACTTCAGTGTCAAGCTCAGAGGAGAGAGAAGTTGGCACACACAGCAGATTGGCAGGGTGGTAGTCTCACCATGAACTCATCACGAGAGCACAAAGGGAGCACTCAGAGTTCAGGCTTCCCTCCTGGGTGTGAGGGCTGTCGTAAGTGAAGCCAAGAAAAGAGGAATGACAGAGTTACCAGAGATGGAGGGACATTCTTGTTGGATAGAACTAAGAAAGCGAGTATTTTCTAAAGCTTACCATGCACTTGGCAAACTGCTGGGTGCTTTCACATATGCTATCTTATTTAAACTTCACAGTCATCTCCTGGGAATATTCCAATAACAATATGCCTTATTTTCACTGGCATGAGAGCTGAAGCTCAGAAATGCTAAACATAATGTTTCCAAATTCATAAAATTAGAGAAGTCACAATTTGAACTGACTCTGACCCTCAAGGCTATGCTCTCTGTCTCATCTTACCACGCTTATTCAAGGGCAACAAGATTAGAGAAAATGGTTGGCTAGAATGTAAGACACAGAAAGGATATGTGTGGAAATAAAGTTTGACCAGGAGGTTGAAGCCGGGCCATGGAGAACTTTGAATGGGGCACTGTGGGGGTATTTCTGGGCAGTGGGGTTATCCGCATGAGTTAATCAGGTATGGAGGGTGAGGGGAAGAGTTAGGGCAGGGCAGGGAGCAAGAGGAAGGACCATTTATTTTATTTCACAACATTGCCTAAACTTAATAGTACTGATGCTAGTTAGAGACTTCTGAGAATATATCTATTTCTAACACTGAGTAACCATCAGGACAAGGAACAGAAAGCTTCAGTCTGGAGTTCCAGTAGCTCTAACCAAGAGAGGAAGTCATGTGAGCTTTCCTTGTTGCCTCTCAGCCTCTTGGTCTCAGAGAACATCCCCTGGGTCACTACTACGCTTACATCATCAGGGCGCTTCAAAACTGTGGTAGATTTCCTTGAACTGCAGAAACCATGTGGAGATTTTTGCATAGCCAGTCAAATAATCCAATCATGAGGGCTTTCAGATCAGAGGGCTTGACGTAAGTTTGGGGATGAGGAAGTCTTGTTTTTTCCTCTTCTATGAAAATTGACTTAGGGTTACAACTTCAGAAACCTGGATCATGGACGGTTAGCGCTGAAAGGGATCTCTTGAACTTCTAGTAATTTTTAAAGATGAGAAAGTGATCTCTAGAGAAGTTGTGAAACTTGCCCATGATGACACCATCCTTGCCTGGCTAGAACTTAGTTTGCTGCTGGCTGTGCCCTGCACTCTCTGAATTGAACCAGGTGGCTGTTCATGCTGGACTGACTTGCTGGCTTAGACAGCAGTGGGGCATTTATTCACCCCTGGGGATTATGAATTGGCAGGGCTGGAAAAGTCTCTCCCTTCTACCTCCCAGGCCTGTTGGTTTCGGCTGGATTAGGCTTGTGCTTTGACTTCTACGGGAAATAGGGGATTCCTCGTCTGCGTGGGCAGTCGCTAGAGGAATCCACTTGACTGCGGCTACTTGTATGCCAGTGAGTGGGAGGCAGGGATTCCACACTCCAGGGCATGAAAACAAATTCCTCCCCACACCTCCATCAGCCAAAAAGCATCCTGCGGAGAGAGCTGTTGTTCTTGGCAGACACAAGAGACAGTGCGCTTTCTTTTCTCGCTTTCCCTTTTTAGTAGGTGATATAAGCAGGTGGTACAAAATAAAAAAAAAGTCGACCATGAAAAATAAGGGGCACTCCCATTCTTGACTTTAGGCTTCCAGTTCCTTTCTCCAGAGGCAACACTTGCAAACAGTGTTTTGTGTGTCCTTTCAGATAGAGTCAATGCCCATGCAAGCCATATTTTTATTTTTTTAAATACACAGCCATATACTTTATACATGATTCTGCCTTTTGCTTTTTTTCGCTTCATATACTTTATAGTTTGCTCCTTATTGAACTTCTTTGTTCTCTTCCCCATCAAATTACTGCAGACATTTTACCCCTTGGGCTTCCTCTCTCCTTTCTTGATGTTAAATACTCTCTGGGTTCAAATTAGGTTTTCAAGCTTTTAAGAAGGGAGAAAACCAATGTAAAAAATAGACTATACTCACATCTACCAAACTCTGAAGGATTACACTAGTTTTAGTTGGTAGTGTGCCCTGAAAAGTGTAAAACACTTTTACACTTGCGTTAGAGCTAGGAAGTTTCCAGAATTCACTCCCAGTGCATTCTGGGAGTCAGTGGTCACAGCGGGTGGATCAGGCACAGCCTTCTTCATGAGGGGATGGATCTCTGCGACTGAATGGGTTTCTTGACAAGATGACTATTAAATGCTCTGTTATCCAAAATGGGAAATTGGGACTCAGTGAGCCAAAACAACACACCAAAGGAGAGTTTGGCAGGGCTGAGCACAGGCCTTGGTGCTTGCATGAAAGGGCAGAAGACTCCTAACTTATCTTAAGGGGCGTTACAGAAAGGCCAGTGGGCAGGTTGGCAGTCTGGGTCTATTCTCCATGGAAAAAACCCAAGTCTTTGGCAAGTCGCTCCCTCTCTAGTCTACTCCATTTCTGTTTCATAGAATATGACTTGTTAATTCCATTTCTTCACCACTTTATTTTCCTAAAAATATCTCTTTGCCTTCTTCAGGTGCCACCTCAGTATCCTCCAATTCAAAGTATCAAAGCACAATTTACTGGTAAGTGTTGTCAAAAGTTTGATTTTTTTGAAAAGAATTTTTCCCTCCAAATCTCTTCATTTCCTCCAGAACACAAGATCTCACCCTTTCTTAGGGAAGCATTAAATCCTGGAATACCTGGACCTTGCCAAATCTGTGCTTAATTCCTTTAGATGCCTTACTAATCCTTCCAGGAACCCTCTGAGCAGGAATTATTCTTTTTTTTTGTTTTGTTACTCCTAACCCGAAGATATTTCCTCCCTTCCCCCGCCCCCACCCCCATTGATTTTTAGAGAGAGTGGAAGGGAGGGGAAGGGACAGAGAGAAACAGCCATGTGAGAGAGACACATTAATTGATTGCCTCCTGCACTGCCCCCAACTGGGGCCAGGGATTGAGCCTGCAACCGAATTATGTGCCCTTGACCTTAAACCTGTAATCCTTTAGTCTTCGGGCTGACGCTCTAACCACTGAGAAAAAAGCAGCTAGGGTGGAATTATTCTTATTTTTAAGTAAGGAAACTAAGGCTTTACTTCCTTAGTTTTGCCAGTAATTCTGGTATAGGTCAAGATTCTACCTTAATGAGAGCTGGGGGAGGCCCCAGGTGTGAAGGCCAGGTGATACTTCACCAGGACAGCATGACTTGGATCCAGGACTAACACTAAAACACCCACCAGTAGTTTCTTTTTAAAAAAATATATTTATTGATTTTTTAGAGAGAGGAAGGGAGAGGGATAGAGAGAAACATCGATGAGAGATAAACATCGATCAGTTGCCTCCTGCACACCCCCTACTGGGGATGTGCCCGCAACCAAAGTACATGCCCTTGACTGGAATCGAACCTGGGACCCTTGAGTCCTGGGACCCTTGAGTCTGCAGGCCAACACTCTATCCACTGAGCCAAACAGGTTAGGGCCACCAGTAGTTTCTTTAAGGCTATTCACTGTCTATCAAGTTCTCCTGAGCCTGAGGGAAGTACATCTTGCCCTCCATAAGAGGTCTTCATTTCCAGTTCAAGCATGCCCCCATGGGCCTGGTTCAGAGCAAGAATTATTGATTGTGTGTCCAGCAGTGGGGCCTACTCTTTCCTATTACCAAGGGACATGAGCCAGAGTGGGGAGTCTGATATGTGGTTGCTTGGCCAAATCAGGGCTGATTGAAAAGAAATTAAGGCTTTTTGGCTTACACTTGGAATGGCTCCTCACGAGGGTACCAAAGCCATCACTCTGTGTCCTGTCTTTCTCCTCCTCCTCCCCCTCCTCCTCTTCCTCCTGTGAAAGCAGCTCTTCCCGAGGCACCTTCCAGGAAAAGCTAGTGACAAGGTAGAAGGGAGAGGCAGGTCTTTGTTCTGGAGCTCCTTCACCTGCCTCTTTCTGGGCAGAGCCTGAGCCCACTGACATTCTGTGCACATCATTAAGCTTCAGCAGCTGCTGGTAAAAGCCAGTAGAAAATGCTGCTGGGAAGTCCAGTGCCCAGGGCATGTGAAAATGTGCATTTCACAGTCAGGTGAAGAGAGAATAGGGAAGAGCTCAAAGCAATGGCCCTCCTGGCACCCTTTGCTCCGATTGAGCTATTGAACAAGGAAGCCCTGAGGTTGCCAGTCTCTCCCTGTTCTGAAAATCAGGGAAACCTCCAAGCTCCATTTCCTGCCACAGGTCTGTTGTGACAACCGCCAATGGCTTTAATCTCTCAGTTCTTGAGTTCCAGCCCCATCAGGAACTGTCTTGGGTACCAGTGCTAGCTCTACCTCCTCTTCCATCCCATGGGTAAAGCACAATGCCCGCTTCTTCTCATTCTTCTCAAAATCTCTTCCTATCGCTGTCTCTTCATATGTTTCTAGATGTGTTGGAATGTTGTTGCCCAAAGTTGTGTTAAGGAATCATTCTTTCTTTTTTTATTTCTTCTTGTTCTACCCTCCTTAGAGTGTGACAATGAAAAAGGTTTCATCCTCACATCCCCAAGCAAGGAGGATACCATGGAGATACAAGACAACTCAATCCCCATCCCATGTGATGGGTTTTATCTCATCTCCCTGAAGGGCTACTTCTCCCAGGAGCTCAGCCTCAGCCTTCATTACAGGAAAAACCAGCAACCCCTCTTCTCCCATGACAAGGTCACGTTTGTTGACTCCATCATCGTGGCCTCTCTGGGTTTCAAGGACAAAGTCTACTTGAATGTGACCACTCACAATACCTCCTGTGCAGACATCCAGGTGAATGGTGGGGAGTTAATTCTCATTCATCAAAGTCCCGGTAGATTCTGTGGTGAATGAGGACCTGATGGCCACACCTAAGCCAGGCACCAAGCTCGAATGCCACAATGGGGGTGGACAGGACACTGGTTCTTCCTTGGGAGTGGAGGAGTCGTCCCAGATCAGCCCCCACCTTTGGCTACACAGGATGTGACCAGAAGAAGATTCCCCCACTCCCACTCAGGGATATTTAAGACTTATTTTACATATCATTTAACTTTATTTATCCTCCAATCTTCTAAAGCACATAGCCCTCATCCTTCACAATTGCCTCAAGCCTGTCAGGTACCTCTGCCGAAGAAGAAAATAGGTGCCTCTTCTTCATGATAACAATTGTTTCTATTGGTCAGGAAATGGTCATAATAAACTTGCTTTATTGAAAAAGACACTGGACGAGCATTTGCTGGAAATCTGGCATCTGGCATTGTCGAAATGAAGAGGACCAAGGAGGGGGTGATGAATCAGCCGGAAGTGGTGTGGACCCACTGACAACCGCAGCTGCCTCTCTAGGATGGATTGGGTTGCAGTCTACATGTTGCCTAAATACCTCTCACTGGGTGCAGTTAAGAAGGAAAATCAACTTGTCAACAGCTGTCAGGACTTAGTGAAGATAAAGATTACTCTGTGTCTGGGCTTTTTTCTCTCTACCACATTGCTTTCCCAGCCTCCAAATGTTCTTAATAGCAATTCCCCCCTCAAAAATCCAGTAAGAATTTAAAGAGTCTGGGGAGTGAAACACATTCTTTGCTACTGATAGTCAATGGAACATGTATGCACCCTTCAGCTTATGCCGATAACACTCAGCCCCATGCCTTGTACATGCACATTGCTAGTTTCAAAAATGAAGCAATTCTATTATCAGATGCAACTTTATGTCAAAGACACTGAGAGCCTACTGTATCTTATGAAAAGCAATGATGTCTATCTAGAAACATCCTAATATCACATATGATCCTATATCAATTAGTGAGACTAGAATCAGCTAACACCAAGGCTTTTAAGAGAATGAGATCCCTTATGTTTAGTTTAAATGTTCCTCCTGATGTATCAGGCTCACAGCATTGTGAACACATGCAATTTTTCATAAGTCAAATTTCTAGATAATTTGTAGATTCTTAGATTTTGGCTAAAATTTGTTTTAATGGTTGCCAATGTTTCCCTACCATTTTAAATAGAGCATGCAGGATGTAGACCTTTTTCTGGATGATTCTGTGTCATCACAATAATTGTGCTGGGCCAGAAAGATGGCCCTGCACTAGATGGTTTCTATCACATTTGAATTTTTTTCTGTCTTTTTAACATAGTTTCCCATCTCCTCTTAATGTCTATCTCCAATTATATTCCCACCCTTCTATTTTAATCTGTTGTGGAGACATAAATAAGTGCTAAATAAAAAGCTAAATAAGAGAAATTGTGCATAAGTTAAGAGTAACCAAGCTCTAGTGGTGGCCAATCACAACTATAGGGAATATTTATGGAGGGTCTACTATGGACTAGGCATTGGGCTAAATGCTTTATGCCAATTGTTCTGAACAAAATATTCTATAAATCTGTCTCAACTACTCAGAGAATTTAAGTGTGTGTATGTGTGTGTGTGTGTGTGTGTGTGTGTGTGTGTGCTGACTATGGTCTGCAAGTTGATGTTTCTCAATGAGTGATATCTAATAAGTAAATGTTTATTACTATAGATAATATTTAAGAAAATGTGTGTTTACTTTTTAAAGTTCGGAATTTCTGACTATATTTCACCTGGACATGCACATTCCAGCCCTAAGCATAACTGTTCTGTGGGATGTTTGTCTTTGGTGTCATGGCCTGTCTTTTTTTTTTTTTTTTAAATTAAATCTTTATTGTTCAGATTATTACATTTGTTCCTCTTTTTTCCCCCCATAACTCCCCTCCTTCCAGCTCCCACCCCACCCTCCACCCTCACTCCCCACCCACTGTGTTCATCCATAGGTGCATGATTTTTGTCCAGTCACTTCCCGCATCTCCCACACCCCTTTTTCCCCCAAGAATAGTCAGTCTATTCCCTTTCTATGTCCCTGATTCTATTATAATCACCAGTTCATTCTGTACATCAGGTTATTTATTCACTTGATTCTTAGATTCATTTGTTGATAGATGCATGTTTGTTGTTCATAATTTGTATCTTTACCTTTTTCTTCTTCTTCCTCTTCTTAAAGGATACCTTTCAGCATTTCATATAATACTGGTTTGGCGGTGATGAACTCCTTTAGCTTTTCCTTATCTGTGAAGCTCTTTATCTGACCTTCAATTCTGAATGATAGCTTTGCTGGATAAAGTAATCTTGGTTGTAGGTTCTTGGTATTCAGCACTTTGAATATTTCTTGCCATTCCCTTCTGGCCTGCAAAGTTTCTGTTGAGAAATCAGCTGACAGTCGTATGGGTATTCCCTTGTAGGTAATTGAGCCTCTTTCTCTTGCTGCTTTTAAGATTTTCTCTTTGTCTTTTGCTCTTGGCATTTTAATGATGATGTGTCTTGGTGTGGTCCTCTTTGGATTCCTTTTGTTTGGGGTTCTCTGCGCTTCTTGGACCTGTAAGTCCATTTCTTTCACCAGGTGGGGGAAGTTTTCTGCCATTATTTCTTGAAATAGGTTTTCAATATCTTGCTGTCTCTCATCTTCTGGCACTCCAATGACTCTGATATTAGACCGCTTAAAGCTGTCCCAGAGGCTCCTTACACTATCTTCACACTTTCGGATTCTTTTTTCATTTTGCTTTTCCAATTGGGTGTTTTTTGTCGAATCTTTGGTTTGATTATTGTACTCCTCTGGTCTGCTATTGGGTATAATATTCTTTATTTCAGTCCGCGTATGCTTACTTTCTAATTTCTTTATCGTAGCATCGAGGGTCTCATTAGTTTTCGTGAGGCTCTGCACAAATTTATGGCAAGCCCTCAAAATTGCGATTCTTAGCTCCATATCCTCCATTTCTGTCATGTTTTTTTGTCTCCGCATCTTTTATGCTTTCTTGGTGCACCCCCTTGTGGTCTCTGTGCGCAGTCTTGTTCTAGCCAAGCCTTAATTGTTGTAGTTAACACTAGAGGGGTTTGACCACCAGGCCGGCTGGCTGTGGAAATCAGCTGTGTGGAAAACGTCTGCCTTCTGGGGAGGTGCTAATCCAGCCTTTGCCTGAGGCGATCGGCAAATGGCTGTGCGCAGGTTTTGGGCGGGGCGGGATCAACAGGGCGGGCGGAGGGAGCAGTTATGGCCACGCTCAGTCCCGTTCCCAGAGGCTCTGCTTCTCAGAACCCCGCAGCCGCTGCAAACCTCGGAGAGAAAGCTGCCCTCAGGTCCCAACTGATGCCGGATAATCCCGCTTCTCCCGTTTGAGTCTGGGTCCCTAGAGACTCGCCCAGATCTGGAGCCCAGAGTCTGAGACTCACTCCCGGCAGAAAACGACAACCGCGCCCTCAGCCACCAGCCCGCTTTGCGCGCGCACCTCGGTACCTTTGTATTTTCCACACTGCGCCGCCTCTGAGCCTCGATTTGCTGTTCTCTTTCCTTCTAGTTGTAGAGTCTCTCTTCAGCCAGCCTTCCTGTGGTTCTGGGTGATGTCCGTTCAGTCTTTTAGTTGTATTTTTGAAATGGTTGTTTGCGGCAGCGGTCTCCGGTGTTTACCTACGCCGCCATCTTGGTCTCTCTCATGGCCTGTCTTGGCAAATGCCCACTCCTTTTGAGTACACATGGCCTGCTCTTCCATGCTCGCCTCCCTCCTTCACCCACACAGGGATATTTCTGCCATGCAGCAGCCTCACTCCCCCACCTTTCACCCATCAAAACATGCATGTCTCATTTAAGTCACTCCTTCAAAAGGATAATTAACTTTTCTCTGGACATAACAGAATTCTGTGGAAACAGAACTGAATGGGAAGTCAGGAGACTGGAATTCTAATTTGATTGAGTCACTAACTAGCCAAATGACTTTGGAGAAATACTTTCCCATTTTTCAATCCTGCTTCCACCCTTGTTAAATGATCCTCTTATAGCAGTTCTCAACCTGTGGGTTGCGAACAATGAAAATATATCCTGCATATCAGATATTTACATTACGATTCATAACAGTAGCAAAATTACATTTATGAAGTAGCAACGAAAATAATTTTATGGTTGGGGGTCACCACAACATGAGGAACTGTATTAAAGGGTCGCGGCATCAGGAAGGTTGAGAACCACTGCTAGAATCTTATGCCCATAGTGCTAAAGTGTGAAAGTACATGCTAAGTGTCCATATACTGGTTGCTATGAGTCAAGATAGGTAACTTCTTTTACTATGTGGATTTTTTTTTTCTTGGACATGCTAACAGTCTTCCCTCATCAACTGTTACCTAGTGTCTTTCTACTTAGTGAATGACTTAAGGAATCCAACCTTGATCTAAGTCATATTTTGTTCTTAAGAATACTGGGCAGGTCCCCTATTTTAAGCCTTGATTTTGTATTTAGTGCTTTCCTGATTATCAGAGAGTATTAATATTGATATTAATAATATAGCCTAATAATAATATTGATATTTACGTGGAAACAAATAAAAGATTTCAGAATTCACTACTGGTTAGAGTGTTGGAGTTTTATTTATCCTGCTCTCCCTTTCCTTGGTAGATCCACCAAATCCCTGATGAGGGGAGCCTGGGGAGTTCTCTTTTGGCTTGTCAGTTGCAGTCGGTTCAATAGGGGAGTGGAGACAAGCCAGGCGAGGAGGTGGGCTCAGTGAACTGAGCTCTATTGTGCTTGAGTAAATGCTTGGGTTTGGGTTGTTTTCTTTCCCCAAAAATGACTCTCCATTTCCCACTCCCACCTATGTGGAATCCCAAAGGTGCTGTGGAGAACAGCTGGATAACCACTGATCTAAATATATTTTAGGTATAAAATAGCAAGTTCTATAAAAGAGATGTGAAAATTTTCTATAAACTTTCAGAAAGAAGAATATTAAGTACTTCTGAGGACTTTAGAAAGAACTTCATGGAAGAAGTGACATCCCTGAAGGAGGGAATAGCATTTGGAGGAGTATTCTAGGCTGAGGGAAGACATAAAGAAAATAGAGATTAGAAAGTTAAAGGTATATAGAGAATGCACAGTTTCATTTTAGCAGATGAAGTATATAGATATATGTAGTGTATGTAATGTATAAAGCAGACTATTGGGGAAAATTTCAGAGAAATCAATTTCTGAACAAGAGCACAGAATCAGAAATTGCTAGCCTATGATAAATTAGACTTTGCTCTGTAATCAAGAAGGAGGCATTGAGGATGTTTGAGCTAGGAACCAACAAATTGGAACTGTATTCCACTGACTCTTAGGCTATCAGCCATTGTGCATACACCAATGATATCTAAGACCATTCTCTAGCTCAGATGCCTTCTACTCTGGTGTCACACTATTGCAATCATCTGTGTTATCTATATATATAAAAGCCTAGGCGACAGGACGACCAGATGACCGGATGACCAGCTGGTAGCTATGACATGCACTGGCCACTAGGGGGCAGGTGCTCAACACAGGAGCTGTCCCTGGTGGTCAGTGTACTCCTACAGTGGGAGTGCCGTTCCAGGCTGCAGAAGTGTGAGCCTCTCCCGTGAACACTCCCTCTGTGCGCCTGAGTAGTGGCGTGGCAGGCACAGTGGGGGCCCGGATAAGCAGGAGCAGTGAGGTGCCCCACCTGGGCTCAGTCTCCTCCCCGGCCACCTGCCACTTCACACACTATTTAATGCTGTGCGGGATTGAGCAGCTGGTGGGTAAGGCTGAGCTGCGGCAGTGCAGAGGTCCACTGATCCCCGCAGGCCAGGCTGAGGGACCCCACCAATGCATGAATCTGTGCACCAGGCCTCTAGTTAGCAATAAAATGCCATTTATTGAGTACTTATGACATGCCAGACATTATATTAGCCATTTTATATGTATTGTTTAATACTATCTTTCTAAAACTCTTTGAGGTGGGTATTATTATTCTTATTTTGCATGTGAGAACTTGAGACTCTTAGAAATAAAGCAACATCCTTAAAGGCATGCAGTTGACAAATGGTAGAGCTTAGGTTCAAGACCAGGGATAACTGACACCAAAGACCATGCTCTTAACCAGGATACCCAGGCTCTGGGAAGCTCCAGGTGGATGTAATAAACATCTCTGCATAGGATACTCACATCTGACTATTCTCTTCATCATCTCTGCTCCTGGTTCATAATATTGGTTAGAGTCAGCATAATAATTCCAGAAGCCAGAAGTCTCAGGGTCATCCTTCTCTCCCACCATCTCTCTGTTCCCACCCATGGGTTCGTGGATTCTGCCTTCTCTTCATTAACTCTTTTTTTAGACTATTATAGTAACTTCCCACCAGGCCCACATGCCTCAGTGAGTCCTGGTTGGATTAAGAAGATGATGCACCCTAATTCAGTGAATAAGGGAAATGGACAAACAAAATGACACAGGGTGCCATGGTGGAAAGACTGTGGTGTGTGGAGCCTGGTTTTAAATCCTGACTGTCGTACATGAACTAGGTGACCCTGGCAAGTTTGCCTTTTTTTTTTCTTAACCACTCTAAATCCTAAATCTTACTTTCCTTATCTGTAAAGAGGAGATATCAATATACAGGTGTCCCAAAAATGTATACATACTTTGAATAATTATTAATTCCAATGGGTTAAATGTGAAAAGAAAGAAACAGCAATTGAGCTATCAGCTATTAACATGTGTATACATTTTTTGGGACACCCTGTATACTGTCTGGGTTATTGTGAACACAAGACTACCTAGTACGTTGCCTGTAACATCGTTGGTCTTAATACCTAATAAATATTAATTTACAAAAGTCATTTACTCCACAAGGCAGAAAGTATCAAATGAACATGAGAATTATGGGGATTCAGGGATGGAGAGGACACTGAAGCATAATGGAAGAGTTTTGCAGGACTTAGACTGGACCACAAAAAGGAAGGAGAACATAACAGGGAAAGAACAGTATACGCAAAGGCTGAGGAGTGGGAATTCTCATGGTGTTTTCTGTGGACAAAGAGCTACCACTGCTGTTACGGCTCTCACTCTTTCTATTTGAGCACATTCTATTTCTTAAGATAAAAATTTGTGTTTGTTCATGGTTGGTGATAAGGATTAATGGGTAGTTTGAGGACAAAATATTGTAGGCATTAGTGACACAGCTAAGAATGTTGGATCATGTCTTGAAAAAGAAGATATTATAGGGGGACAACTAGGGTAGCATTAAGAAGCAGGCAGGGAGGTTGCCTTAGGAAGAGGTTGCTGAGTGTCCAGGCAGCGCATCCTACAGTTTTACCCCTGCCCTTGAGGAATCTGGAGCCACTGTGTATGGGGCATGGTCAAACATGGCCTCGATCAGCATTTTGGTTAATGGAATTGGTTGACTTTGTTCAGCTTCCTCTGGCCTGTCTGTGGGAGGGAACCAAAGGATGCTAGTAGCTGAAACACAGACTTTTAGCATTTGGGTTTCCTTGGAGTCATGCCAAGGCTGAGCACTTTTACTTTCATATACATTCTCTTTATTGCTGAATGGATAGAAAAGACCTTTCATTTCCCTCCTGATTTACGTGCTTTTGAACTTCCTTGGTTTTTGAGGTTTGAGGCTAAAAGGAGAATGATAATGAAATAAAAGTGATCAATAGGAAGACTCAATATTGTAGAAACATAAGCAGGAAGTAACCAGGAAGTAATCTCTAAAGGTCATTTCAGTCCAGCTCTCTACTTTTAATTAGGATGCACAATATTTTAGGATATGACAATTTATAATCAATTTCCCTTTATAATCAATTTCAAGAGGTAACATTCTATAATTCTATGATCACTTCTTGACCCTTTCAATTTACAAAAATTTCATTCATGATTGTAAGTCAAGCAGGCAGTTGACATAAATTTGATCTTCTCTTACTATATTCCAAGCACTGTGCTAGGAACTTAGTGATAATTTTTTTTTCCTTGTGAGAAATAAAAATGAGCTGTTAAATTAGCTGTTATTATTATTATTTTTTTAAAATAAAGCTGTTTTTCCTTTTTTTGTGTAGTTCTTATCAAGTTTTTAAAAAATATATTTTATTGATTTTTTACAGAGAGGAAGGGAGAGAGATAGAGAGTTAGAAACATCGATGACAGAGAAACATCGATCAGTTGCCTCCTGCACACCTTTGACCGGGGATGTGCTTGCAACCAAGGTACATGCCCTTGGTCAGAATTGAACCTGGGACCCTTCAAACCGCAGGCCAATGTTCTATCCACTGAGCCAAACCGGTTAGGGCTGAGCTATTATTCTTGATCTTCTTGGATTCAAAACCCCAGAGAGTAGATGCATACATTACCCAGATGCACTTCAGAAGCTTAGTCATTCAATAAAAAGCACGGATAAATTGTACCACATTTTTATATTTTTCATAAATACTATTTATCTTCCTTTAATCACATTCTGACTATTTTAAACTATTTTAGGTGAGTAATAAACAATTCTCATTCAATTTACAGTTAAATCTCATTTTGTTACTAGGTCAAATACATGTCATTTGTTTTAGACAAAGACCACATTTGAAAATCCAAAGTAATTTTGTGTATGAATTTTCATTTTTAGAGTATTGAATTCATAAGATAAAGGAGACCAGAGACAGAATTGGCAGGATTCTTTTTTTTAATCCTTATCTGAGGATACTTTTTCTATTGATTTTCAGAGAGTGGTCGAAGAGAGAAAGGGAGAAGGGGGAAGAAAGTGAGAGAGGGGGCGGGGAGAGGGGGGGGAGAGAGAGAGAGAGAGAGAGAGAGAGAGAAAGATTGAGATTGGTTGCCTCCTGCATGTGCCCAGGCCTGGGACCGGGGATTGAACCTGTAACCCAGGTATATGCTCTTGATGGGGATTGAACCTACAAACTAAACCACTGAGCCACACCAGCCAGGGCAGAGTTGGCAGATTTCTAATCTAACACTTCTTAAATAACCAATGATTATTTATCCATTTATCCACTCCTACTGTGTGTTATTGTGTGCCTACTATGCTAGGTACTGGAAATATAAAAATAAATATACATGACAAATAGTTTCTTTCCACTAAGCCAGAAAAATGGAAAACATATTTAAAATATTCAAGGAAAAGAAAATATGAGCCAAGGATTTTATATCTAGCAAAAGTGACATTCAAGTATAATGGGCACAGATAAATTGTTTTCAACTTTTAGGAACTGAGGGAATATTGTTTCTATGAACCCTTCCTGAAGTTTCTATTAGAAAATGAGACAATGAAAATAAAGACAACCTAAGAACTTGTGATGATCATGAAGCATCTAGTTTTTATAAAATAAGGCTTCAAATGAAGATACTTATACTACTAGAGGTTTATTAAATTTGAGGGTTTATTCACCACAACCTCAAACAGATGAGGGGTAGAAGAGAAAGAAAAAGTATGTTAAAAATATGTTTTTAAATTACATTTTTTTCAATTACAGTTGACATTCAATATTATATTAGTTTCAGGTGTACAGCATAGTGTAGTTAGACATTTATATAACTTATGAATTTATATAAATGATCCCCCCAATAAGTCTAGTATACTGTTCTTCCTAACTGTATTAATGATAGTTATATTAATAACACACTATTTTGAGTATGTTGTGTATCTTATATAATTAAATGTATAATCATCATTCAAGGCTCATCTCAAAGAAAACTCCATAAACCCTTTGTTAATTCGACTAGGAGGAAGGAATTTTTTCCTTTTTGGCTTCCCATTATACTAGTACATTATGTAATTATTTCATGACACTTACTTTTTTCTATTTTTCATTATAGTGATTCTATGCAAGTATTTTTCTCAAGCACCATGATGATGAGTTTCTATACTTGGCACAGTGCTAAGTGTATAAAGTTGGACATGCCGAAACCGGTTTGGCTCAGTGGATAGAGCGTCGGCCTGCGGACTGAGAGGTCCCGGGTTTGATTCCGGTCAAGGGCATGTACCTGGGTTGCGGGCACATCCCCAGTGGGAGATGTGCAGGAGGCGGCTGGTCGATGTTTCTCTCTCATCGATGTTTCTAACTCTCTATCTCTCTCCCTTCCTCTCTGTAAAAAATCAATAAAATATATTTAAAAAAAAAAAAAAGGCTTTAAAAAAAAAAAATAAAGTTGGACAGAAAATTTTTGTTGGTGAATAAATGATCTATTTAGAAGAAACATAACAGGTACAGAGATGAAACATTGATATTGTTAATAAAATTCTCATACTAGATCCATATTTCTCACCCTCCCAAGTGATGCAATAGCTAAAGGATTGATTTTTTGGTCCAGATTGGTAGTATGGAAATAGCTCCCCAAGGAACTACTGTTTTCTGAAGGTAGTTAATGTCTATGGATATAATTTTTTTAATCTTCTTTTAAAAATTTTTAAAAATTGATTTCAGAGAAGGGAGAGGGAGAGAGAGACAGAATCATCAATGGCGAGAGAGAATCATCGATTGGCTGCCTCCTGCACACCCCCTACTGGGGGTTGAGCCCCCAACTGGGGCATGTGCTCTGACCGGGAATGGATCCCTGATCTCCTGGCTCATGGGTTGATGCTCAACCACTAAACCACACTGGCCAGGTGCCTATGGATATAATTTTTAGACAAGCCTCAGAAACCATAATTAGCTATCCACAAAAAAACAATTACACCATTACTAATTACCTGCCCACAACTTCCTTGTACACAAAACAAGTTACCTTGTATAGGATGTAAGGAAGCTGTAGCAGTCACTCGGAGCTTATAACCCAGCTATGTACTTACAAACAGGAGACATTTGTAAGAAGCCAGCTGGTCTTAGACCAAAAAAAAGGGGCATGACTTCCTTCTTGCTTGGCAGACTGCCCTGTTAAATCAGTGTCAATTGAAAACATAACTTATATTCCACCCAACAGGAGTCTTACTAGAAAAAGTAATAAAATCTGGCTGGGGGGACTGGAGAAAAAAATTGTATCGCAAACTAAGTTTAGACATGCAGAAAGTCAGTTCTAGATCCACATTGCACAAGAAGGTCTGGTCTGAAGTAACTGTTTTCCCATAAAAATAAGTAAGACAGGAACCCCTCTCTCAATAAGTCACGCTCTTCATTATACTTTCGGCAGAAATTCTTAAGTGGTTAAGTGGAGTCCCCTTTCCTTGTATATGGCCCCATGGATATGCAGGGTAGTGAAGGCATAGCATGAGTCAGTGTAAATGTTGGCATGCTTACCCTTACTGAGTTTTAAGGCTCTTACTAGGGCCCAAATTGTCTCTAATTTAAAAATATCATAGGACAAGCACTCTGATAACCCCATAGAGTGGTATCCACAGAGCTGAGTTAAAGGCAATGTTGGCTTGCTTTGCCCAGAAGAATGGTACTACATGGGGTTGAGCCATATCAGATACAATGTAAGTGGGTAAGACCTGTCTTTGATGCCAACAGGATCCTTGTCTTTACTCCTTTACATTCCTGGTCTCACCTTTTATTTTTATCAAGTCACACTTTTTTTGGCCACCATCATCTATTGCCTGGTTGCATTCAACATCTAACAGATCCCCTTGCCACCAACCACGTCTCCTCCAATCCTGTCTCTTCACTGCATCCAAGAGGACCTTTTGAAAGTAAAAATTTGACCGTCACTTCTTAACTTGAAACTCTTGGATGAGTCTCCATTGCCTGAGGATAGAGTTAACATGGTGTGGCATAGCAAAAACTACCAGTTGTCTTTAACATCTTTTTTTTCCTTCTTTCTTACTAACAGAAACCTGATTTTGTGAGGGAGAGCAATTACACTCAGCTAAGATACTATATTTTCCAGTACTCCTTGTAGCTAGGAATAGTTGTATGTTTAAGTTTGGGCCAATGAAATACAAGCCAAAGTTTCAAGGGTGGCATCCAGAAAAGTTCCATCAAAAAAGGAACTGACTCAGGGGGATTATAACCTGTTGGCTCTTTTTTCTCCTTCCATCTCCTTCACTGGAAGACAGAGTAGCTGATGCTGAAGTGGCCACCTTGAGACCTTAAAAATGGTCTTATGGAGAAAGGTTCTGCATTAAAGATGGCAGAACTGAAAGCAAGAATGGGCTGAGATCTTTGATGGTTCCTCTATCATGGAGATAGTTCAGATTGGCCTACTCCTAGGTTTGTTTTACATGAGAGAAAAATAATCCCTCTATCTTATTTAAACCCTTGTTTGGATGACTTCCATTCCTCATAGCTGTATACAATTTCTAAATAATGCCTGCAGCTTTGAGGCCTGGTGTCTCACTATCTCTTCAGCCTCATCTTCTACCATGTCTACCCACTTTGGTCCTCAATCCTCAAAAACTGACATCTCAAGCAGAATGGGTTACTTTTAGTTCCCTACAGTTGTTTCTCTGTTATCTTGGCTTTAACTATATTTTTGTCCCTTCCTTTGACTAGTTTAATGTCTGTTCTTCTTTCTAGTCTTAATTGTCACTTCTTCCAGGAAGGCTTCCCTTTTATTCTAAGTCTGGATAATTATCCTTCCTGTGTACTCTCATTAAATCTCTACTTTTTATCTTGTCTGGTATCAATTGTAATTGAGAGGTTGCTTATCTGCTTCCTTCACTAGGCCTTAGGTTCAGTGAGAGCATGAGCTTGGTCATGTCTACAATTTTATCTCTAACATCTCAAAACAATCCTGGCACCTTAGAGCCAGGGTTAGAGTCAGTGCATGTGTGGTGACAAATGAATGAATGAATGGGTGAATAAATACATACCAAGGTGAAAATTATGAATTTATCTGAATGAGCTGCTTCTGACAGGGCTATTTTCCCTGTAAAAAGAGGCCAGAGTGTGGCTCCTGTGGAAAAGATAAGAGGTCCTTTGGTTCTCCTGATATCACATCTTCTGTTTGCAGGAAGCAAGAAAAGATGGAACATTTCCACTTTTGTCTACAATCTGTCTTTATCCATAGCAATCCTTACTCTTTCTCCTCCTCTCCCTTCCCACAAACCATGGCTTAGCAGAAAAATCAAGTGAGGATGACCATTTCTTTTTTTTTTTTAAATATATATTTTTTATTGATTTTTTACAGAGAGGAAGGGCGAGGGATAGAGAGTTAGAAACATCAATGAGAGAGCAACATCGATCAGCGCTGCCTCTTGCACACCCCCCGCTGGGGATGTGCCCGCAACCAAGGTACATGCCTTTGACCGGAATCAAACCCAGGACCCTTTAGTCCACAGGCCGACGCTCTATCCACTGAGTCAAACCAGCCAGGGCAAGGATGACCATTTCTTCAGAGAAAACATTGTCTCTAATTTAAACCACACAAAAGCCAAAGGGTCAGGTTGAGTAATGAGTTTGGAGAGGTCTCCACGTGCCAGATGCTGCACTGATACCAACAACTCTTTACGCAAGTTTGACTTTGTTTTCCCAGTTTTTATTGTTACTCACACTTTCATGTCCTTTGTTCCCATTCTGGTAAAATGATAATTTTCTGAAAGTTAGCTCATCTTGGGGTCCGTGTCTATGGAGAACTAAAACCTAGCTGGGTATATTTGTTGGCGAGGAGTAAATTCTACTGCATATGGTTTACTTTGTGAGTCTAAGATACCTAACATAAAATTGTCACTTAAAATAGAGGACTTGCTTGGGATGGCCAATAATTCTTGCAATGTGGCCAAGGGATGAAATGTCCACCCTCAAAAACTGAACAAATAAAGTAGCTACATTTCAATAGTTTGAAAAACCAGTTCTTTTAACCCCTGCCATTATGTTCTGTCATGGAAACAAGGAGTCCTTTCTAAACTTTCTCCTTGGAAGGTATGCAGATGGAATTCTGAAATTATACAAGGTGGTTTATAAAAGGAGGTCCAAGAAGCTGCATTTCTGAGACTTATAGATCAACTTTTATTTAAAATTACTTAAGATATATATATTTAGGGGGAGACCAAGATGGCGGCGTAGGTAAACACCGGAGACCGCTGCCGCAAACAACCATTTCAAAAATACAACTAAAAGACTGAACGGACATCACCCAGAACCACAGGAAGGCTGGCTGAAGAGAGACTCTACAACTAGAAGGAAAGAGAACAGCAAATCGAGGCTCAGAGGCGGCGCAGTGTGGAAAATACAAAGGTACCGAGGTGCGCGCGCAAAGCGGGCTGGTGGCTGAGGGCGCGGTTGTCGTTTTCTGTCGGGAGTGAGTCTCAGACTCTGGGCTCCAGATCCGGGCGAGTCTCTAGGGACCCAGACTCAAACGGGAGAAGCGGGATTATCCGGCATCAGTTGGAACCTGAGGGCAGCTTTCTCTCCGAGGTTTGCAGCGGCTGCGGGGTTCTGAGAAGCAGAGCCTCTGGGAACGGGACTGAGCGTGGCCATAACTGCTCCCTCCGCCCGCCCTGTTGATCCCGCCCCGCCCAAACCCTGCGCACAGCCATTTGCCGATCGCCTCAGGCAAAGGCTGGATTAGCGCCTCCCCAGAAGGCAGACGTTCTCCATACAGCTGATTCCTATAGCCAGTCGGCCTGGGGGTCAAATCCCTCTAGTGTTAACTACAACAATTAAGGCTTGGCTAGAACAAGACTGCGCACAGAGACCACAAGGGGGTGCACCAAGAAAGCATAAAAGATGCGGAGACAAAAAAACATGACAGAAATGGAGGATATGGAGCTAAGAATCGCAATTTTGAGGGCTTGCCATAAATTTGTGCAGAGCCTCACGAAAACTAATGAGACCCTCGATGCTACGATAAAGAAATTAGAAAGTAAGCATACACGGACTGAAATAAAGAATATTATACCCAATAGCAGACCAGAGGAGTACAATAATCAAACCAAAGATTCGACAAAAAACACCCAATTGGAAAAGCAAAATGAAAAAAGAATCCGAAAGTGTGAAGATAGTGTAAGGAGCCTCTGGGACAGCTTTAAGCGGTCTAATATCAGAATTATTGGAGTGCCAGAAGATGAGAGACAGCAAGATATTGAAAACCTATTTCAAGAAATAATGGCAGAAAACTTCCCCCATCTGGAGAAAGAAATGGACTTACAGGTCCAAGAAGCGCAGAGAACCCCAAACAAAAGGAATCCAAAGAGGACCACACCAAGACACATCATCATTAAAATGCCAAGAGCAAAAGACAAAGAGAAAATCTTAAAAGCAGCAAGAGAAAGAGGCTCAATTACCTACAAAGGAATACCCATACGACTGTCAGCTGATTTCTCAACAGAAACTTTGCAGGCCAGAAGGGAATGGCAAGAAATATTCAAAGTGCTGAATACCAAGAACCTACAACCAAGATTACTTTATCCAGCAAAGCTATCATTCAGAATTGAAGGTCAGATAAAGAGCTTCACAGATAAGGAAAAGCTAAAGGAGTTCATCACCGCCAAACCAGTATTATATGAAATGCTGAAAGGTATCCTTTAAGAAGAGGAAGAAGAAGAAAAAGGTAAAGATACAAATTATGAACAACAAACATGCATCTATCAACAAATGAATCTAAGAATCAAGTGAATAAATAACCTGATGTACAGAATGAACTGGTGATTATAATAGAATCAGGGACATAGAAAGGGAATAGACTGACTATTCTTGGGGGGAAAAGGGGTGTGGGAGATGCGGGAAGTGACTGGACAAAAATCATGCACCTATGGATGAACACAGTGGGTGGGGAGTGAGGGTGGAGGGTGGGGTGGGAGCTGGAAGGAGGGGAGTTATGGGGGGAAAAAAGAGGAACAAATGTAATAATCTGAACAATAAAGATTCAATTAAAAAAAAAAAAAGATATATATATTTAAAACTTTTTATCACCTGTCACCTCCTCCTGCCTCCCTGGTCAATCCAATGTTAGAATAGACTGAAATACAAATAAAATCCACAGTGTATCTGAGTTCTTTTTGGAACTGGAACAAATTTGGTCATAGTCAGCCAAATCTTTTAAAAGTTGTTGTGAACTAGATACTCTTAAAATGCCATGATTAAAAAAAAAAGGCTTTAAAAAATCAGAAATAACTAATACACTTGAGTGTCACACCCACTAGTGGAAAGTTGGCTGGCAGAAGAGAGGTAATGGAGAGAGGAAAGATGGAGGCCGAATGAGAGGAGAAATGATCAGTTTCGGTGTCTGAGGCTGCCGCCATCCCCTTTCCTGCACGGCAGACATCACTAATCGATTTAGACATTCTCTTCTGCTATGCTCAGTTTAGCTTTACGATGCTGGTTTAACCAGTGTCCAGGTAGATGCTAAGATTTATTGCATTAGTAAGATAAAAAAGAGCTCTTTGTAACTAACGTATTAAGGAGGTATGCATTGGAGGTACTTAAAACTTAGTGAAAATCAACATACTTGATTTGAGATGTAAGTCTTTTAGGTGAGATAGTTGTTCCAATGGGGAGAGAGGGTATGGAGGGGGATTTTGAGCCTGTGCAGAAAGGCTGAGCATCCTGCCTACTTGAATGGCATGAAGTGCAGAGATTCCATCTCCTTCACTTATGGCCGTGCAACTTTGCACAGGCCACCAAACTTCTCTGAATTGCTTTGTCTTCATCTGTGCATTTTCAGGACAAAGTTTTTGTGAGAACTAAATGAGGTAATCCAAAAAGTTTGGAAATTATTCAGTGTTATGAGAACCTAGGATCAAGGGACTACTGGTTTGTAATAAATGCTAGGCCAGACAGACCTAGATAGTTATTACGACAGTGGTGGTAAAATTTTGAGACTATGGGAAGGGTAAAAATCATACTAGAGCTAATCCACAGAGTAATTAATCCTGCAAAATTACAAACCAACTCACAAACAAGAGAAAATAATGGTGGAGGTAGGAGAGGTCAAGGGAGAGGGCTCCAAGGAGTGGGGACTCCAAGCCTAGATTCTAGAGACAAGTAGTAGGAAAGGACCCTGGAGATTTCATCAGGTAGATAAAATGAGTCATTATTTTGGGGTAATTAGGCTGTTGTGCTAAGCAGTGAGCAGTGGTGATAATGTGTGTGCCTGCTGGGACAGAGAGGCCAGGCTAATGTCCAGCTTCCTGCCCTGCTCCCCTCCCACAATGACCAGAAGCAGATGAGGGTAACCATAACAGACAGATCCAAAGCCAGGTTCCCCAAGCAAAGATAAGCAAACATTTAAGGGAAATTCATACCATGGAAAAGAAGCAACAAAGCCAACAAACAACGCTATTGTGAAAAAGAGCTTGGGAGCCAGCAGACATCTGGGATGGACACTGGGATACAGAGACACTGAGACGGGGTGTTGAGCAAGCTCTGAGCTGATATATTCTGTGGGCAGGCTCCCAGTAGCCACTAGGGACAGGTAGGTACAGGCTGAGAACAAGGCAAAACTTTGAACAGATGACTTTGGAGTTTTTTCAGAAGTTTACTCCCCAGGATGTCCTGGCTTCTAAATGTGATGATCATACAAATATTTGCTGAATACTTATCATGTATCAGGCATGGTTGGTGTATGTATGAAGGTCTGTGAGAAATAACCCGTAATGGGGTTTGCCTCACTCCCCTCCAGCTGCCTTTGTAAACAAGAGTCAAATGACATTACAGTGATGGATGCTACTTGATGAATGGGACAGACACAAACTGCTACTGTATTGGAAAGAGAAGTCACTGTAGGTTGGAGTTCCCTAAATTTTCATGGATGTGGTGATCCATAGCTAAATGTTCAGATTTCTGATTAAAAAGCAGAAAAAAAAAGTTAGGCAACTGGCCCTATAACTTGTAATCTTAATAAATCCTAACAGGCATGAAGCTTCTATTGCCAAGAGGAGCTACAAAACCTAACATTCTTCCAGGCTTTGGGAAAAAAAAAAGGCAAGAAACACTCCATGGTGCAATGAACAGGACAAGGAACTAGAATAAAGGGCATACTAAGTACTCATGGGCCATGAGTCAAGGTCATCTGTCCTTTGTGGTTGTCCAACATCTTTGAATAGACTCCATATTTTTATTGTTCTCCTATCAAGTCCCACCTTTTTGGGTAAAATGGTGCTGGCATGTAACTAGATTCTACCAATCAGACATACAACCTCGCAGTGAGCTATGCGAGGGAAAAGACTGTGCAGGTGGCAGTGGCTTGGTTCTGGGGTCAGTGGTGGTAGCATTTTTCTGTGGTGAGGTTCTGGAAGGAGCTTTTAGAAACTCAGCCATAAGTTTATGTCTCCAACCCCCTGAGCTACCTAACATCCCATTATACATTCCCTTTCTGCTTAAACTAGCCAGAATAGGTTCTCTTTTTGCAACCAAGAGGCCTAGCTGACCTTCTGTTGGCTCTGATAACCTCTCTAGGTCTTGGCTTCAGAAATGCCCTTCATCCCTCACTACATGAAGTCTAAGCAGTAGAGTGACCACATATAACTCATGATATAAACAGAGGGCAGTTTCATTGTCTTCCCCCACCCCTTTAATGTTTATTCAGAGGACATAAGCTCTTACTCCTGGAGGAAAACTTTGGTGGATCCCAAGGATTTTCTATCCAGGAGGTATGGTCACTTTAAGTAATGAACATGGCCTAAAGTCAGTAATTAGAATATCCAGGAGAAGATATTAAATAGATCCCAAATCCTTATCTAATTGCTCATCTCCCCCTTCCCTAGATCAGCCAGTTTCAGCCTGGAAGCTTTTAGTGGGAAAGGGAACATAGCTGGTTTCTTCTTTATCTCTCCATCTTCTCATCCTTTCCCAAGAACTTGCTGATCAGGAAGTGTAAAAGGGATTGAAAAAGCATCCATTGAACTGAGCAAATAAACATGGTCAGTTTAAACATGGCAGATGCTTAGCGCAGAGTATTTCATGAAGCACTTGGTGGCTAGGATCAAGTCTCTCAGGCTTCAGTTCTCTTGTGCTGAGCAGATACTTCTCTAATCTAGATGGTTACTTGTGCTTCTATAGTTTCTGATAATCTGGCGTTCATCTCCAGCTTTTTGGTACTAGGGTTCTGCTGCCTCTTTAGGTGGCTGCATACGATAAGCCCTCAAGGTGACTTCTCACACCTGGTTCCCATCAACATCCCTTGCGCTGACCAATGCTGGGAGTGTTGGCCAATCTCAATATAACAGCATTTTCCCTGTCTTTGCCATCAGAACACTTAGTTCATATTCTGAGTTGAGATTCTCTGAGTGGACATCAGACCTCAGCCCCTTTGGCCTATAGTGGTCACATATTAAACTTTCTCAGTAGCCCCCATGAAGGCCCATACCTCCCCCATGAGTGAGATGAGGGAGCAGGAATCTCTTTCTAAAATCTGGTTAAAGAAATGGAGAGTAGATATGGGTTTTGTTGGAGAAAAAATGCTTTCAAAATTTAATAAGTGGAATTCAATAAACATCTCTGCAGTGAGTAGTGAGGCTCTGGGGTTGTAGAAATGAATAAAACATGATACTTGTCTTCTATGCAGCAGATGAGTAAGTGTAAATAGGATGTCAAAGAGAAATGGTGGCATCAATCATTCTGGAAGGATTTGGCCAGAGGAATCGATAATTAAACAATGAGTAATGATAATTTTATGAGAGAGCAATCCTCATAAACTCAGTGGAAAATGTCTGAATGTATGAAAGGACATAAAAATATGGGAAATTTTTATACTGCAACAGAAGATGATGCGAAAAATTTGGCTCACTGAGAGGGGAGTTTCCCTTCAATTTACTATAGAACTCTTTAGACTGTAATGTCTTGTCTTCAGGATACACGTCAAGTGACATTTGGGAGACTCATGGCATCAAATATTTGTGCACTTGGTTTGGTTTTAGGAACCTATATAAGTTGTTTGTGAACATCAGTGAGTATCATCAAGACTTTTGCTTCTTTAAAATTTTCTCAGGGAAAATAAAAGACAAGCACCAGTAATTACTTAATGAGTAGAATTATTTTCCTTGGATCTAAAAAAATAACAAGAGAAGGATTTCTCCATGTTATATCCTCTGGTTACAGTGTAATAAAATGAGAAATGTAATACTTTATGTTATTACTATTATTGATGCAAGAATTCAGATACATTACAATAAAAATCATATAAAAAGTGTTTTAAAAATTTGAGACATAAGCCAATTGGTTAATAACAGACTTTGGAAAAAATAACAAAAATTAGAACTCTTCATAATACAGAAACCTCTGGGGTGAAATCACAGAAATACTCAGAGGTCAATTCATAGTCTTCAATGCTTTTACTGTTACAAATAACAATGAAGAAATAAACAAATAAAGCATTGAACTTAATTATGTATATGGGAAAATAACAAATTAAAAGTCCTAAGGAAATTGGCAGAAATGAAATAAAGCAAAAAAAATTTTGTAAGCAAAAATGTTGAAGCAGGACTAACAAACCTATCTATGTATATAAAAACCTAAGCGACCATCCAACCTTCCGACTGGTAGTTATGACGTGCAATGATCACTAGGGGGAAGATGCTTAACTCAGGAACTAATGAGCTGCAGTGACTTGGCAGCTGCGGTTCTTGTATGGCGCACCTGAGGAGGGAGACTGATTCCAGGGTGCATCACCCGAGAATTGCCCTCTCATAATCTGGGATCCCTTGGAGAATGTTGGAGAGCCGGGCTGAGGGACCCCACCTGCTGGAGACACCTCGCTCACTCTGAAGGCACCTTTCAAGCCCTGGCACCACCCCACGTGCAGCTGCCCAGGGAGGGATTATGGGAGGTTGGCTCCAGGTCGTGTCCAGCCTGTCTCTCCTAGTCCCGCCCCATCGGCCACCTTCTAATTAATTTCCTTTCAACGTGCAGGAATCAGTGCACTGAGCCTCTAATGTATTATAATTTCACTTAAAAGACCGCAGATTTTTATCAAGAAAGAAAAAAAATGGAAAGGAGAAAACACTGTAAAAGAGACTATCCTGAGGAAAAGTCGAAGCTGGGTTTTCTTGCATGCTTAATTTTCTCCCCCTTAAGCAATGGGATTTACTAAAGAACAAAACTCAGCAGCCTGGGGACTATGGGGTTTATGTGACTGAATTTATGATTTTGGTACAGGCCTAATGTGGACCCACACACACTTGCTGTCAATGTGGTTAACTATCAGGGCCAGCAAGGATGCCTTTGGACAGTCTGCTGTTTAAGCAAAAATTCTTAGACAAATTAATCTATGACACATATCAAAGTTTATTGCTAATTAAGGAGGAAAGTAGGAAGCAGATATGGAATGTCAGTTCTCAGTGATAGGAGAGAAAAGAATGTGCACATTCACCAGCTTCTACCATATCAGTGTGGTTCAACAGTGGCAGGGACCATTCAGTCCTCTTTATAAAGCTGGTAGGCATGAACCATTAATCATAAATAACAAGTAACACGTGGGAGAAGAGCAGTAAGCAAACTGCTCTGCAGCAATGAAACAATACCAAACAACAAGACTTTATTCTTCCGGAGGCCAAATTAGGCAAGACTATTCTGATAGAGGTCATTTGCTAGAGTTCAGAACAGGTTAACTCCAAAATGGCGCCTTCGAATATTGAGTATTGGCAGGTAACCTTCCCTTCTCATCTGAAGCAGCCCTCCCTATACCTGGAGGAAAGGAGCATCTTTATCTCTGAAGAGGGAGGGATTCTAAGAGGAATCTGAATAAACAGGTCTTGCTGAGTTTCCCAGTTCACTACCCTGAGCTCACACCCTTTGTCCCCATCACATTTTGCCCTAACTTTCCACTCTTCATCAAACCTAGTACAGTACAGAAACACTCAGGCTTAACCATTTCTATGGGCTCCACCGTCTCCACTAAATTTTATGCTTTGCTCCAACCCTTTGCGGTCCAATGTTATTTTTGGAATTCAAACAGTCTGGTCCAAGTTAATTGATGGGATTGAATGCTGAACTTTTTAATGTTCTTATTGCTCGACGTTGGACCTGCTCCTAGCACCTGGTCTGTCGAGTCAGCCTTAAGGTTGGACCGAAAAGGGTTAATCTATCTTTTTCAGTTTAATTTTCAGGCCCAGCCAAGGACCCTAAGACAGTTAAGGAAAACTTTCCCCTTCTCAAACACTTAAGTAGAGACACTCCTGCAGCTGTTCCCAAACATGCAATTAAAGGTAATTTTTTTTCCCCTCACTCCAAGGCCATAATGATTCTGGGGCAAGAAATGAAAGCTGCCCCCTATTACTGAATCCCTCACATGCATTCTCTCACAGTTGGCAGGGCAGAGAGTTTGGTAAAAAAGCCTCAATGGGAGTAGAACCTAGGAATATTCTTTCCTATACCCTGGGTCAGGAGTAAGTGTGTTCCGAGGATTCTGCCCTACCAATGAAAAGGGCAAGGTACCCTGGCTAAGGCCAGGTCATTGCCACTCTGGTCCTGAATCCTGCATGGGGCACAGATGTGCAGGAGGAATACACTGTGGTCCATGGGCACAGATTTGAGGCTACACGGACTCAATCCCGCCTCCCCTCCCCCTTAGCCTTACGGATTGAAGCCTCTCTTCTCCATCGCAGTGTGCTTATGACTCCTTCACTATTTAAAATAAAACCCAACACTGTTATAGAAGATCATTCATGATCTTAGCCATTGGCTACTTCTCCACTCCAGCTATTCAAAACTTTTGTTTTTCTATGAACAAAACTCATTGTTCCCAATCTCTGGGCAGAGCAGACCACTCACTGGGTCTCCTAAGCCAAATTAATAAATTCTCGGCCCAAACACTTTTGAGTTTGAGAAAGGGGAGAGAGGGAGAGGGAGAGAGGGAGAGAGGGAGAGAGGGAGAGAGAGAGAGAGGGAGAGAGAGAGAGATCCAACTCAAGAGCTGTCCGTGACCATGTTTTTATCCAAGTGTGGAGAAAACCACTGAGCTCCAAGAGAGGCTGAGGCTCATTTGTGGAGAAATGAGAAAGAGGTTGAGAGTCTTGCAGCATTGAGTGTGCAGTTCCAATTGGGTTTTATGACATTGTTGACCTGGTTAACACCTCCTTTTCCTCAGAGTTGTGTGGGAGACACTGCACAGAAATAAGAAAAAGAGTTTCCGATCTCCAGTGAGCCCTCCTTGGACTAGCACACAGTGTTGGACAGAAGACATCCTGTTGATTTTTAGCTTTGACCTTGATTCAAAAAGTGTTCAAAGATTTTTTTCCCTCCTTGAGGCTTTTATTTCCTTTTTAATTAAAGAATTTTTTTTGAGGCAGTTAAGACAGGATCTGAGCTTTGTGAAATGATCTGATAACTTTAATTTGAAAAAGGTACTATGTTTGGAGCATTCAGTCAAAAAGTACCAGTTGTTAAATATTTATTTTCCTCCTACCTACAACATGCCCAAGGCACAAATCCTGGTTAACAATGTTTGGAATGCAAGAAAGAATGTAAGGAATTAAGTTAGAACAAACTTATTACCTGCAAAGCACCTTTTTGGTTTCAGGATTGAGCAAGCTTGTGTTGTTTGAAGTTGAGGTGTGGAAACCTACACCTAAGAAATTTCCCTTTCACTGTTAGCACAAGTCAATACCTGGGAAGCCTCTTGGGAATAGGTGCCATGGGGTGTGTCCTGTGATGAGTCTTACCTTTTCATTCATTAGAACCTGGCTCAGCTTTTTCCACCTCTGGCAGGTGTCCATGAGGAGTCTGTATAGTCAGCGAAGGGAGGCAGAAAGCCCATGACATCAGTGCAGGCTGCAGCTGAGCAGGAAACCAAAGTGGATGGAAGCTGTGGGTGGAGGTAAGGGAGAGGTGCTGGGGAGTTGGATCAGTGTAATAGGATGTTTATATCCAGGTCTTTATGTAACCGGACAATCAATGGGTTCGTGCTGCCTGTCACTACTTGAGTCAATTAAGCAGAGACAGGGTTGAATCATATATGAACATTTATTCCAATACTGCCAGCAGTATGGGAGAGCAGCAGGTTATCCACAAAAATCTGCTCTGCAGCCCCCCATAAGCCAGCTGCTTATATAGGGTAGGACAATGATTACATGGGGAAGTAGGGATTACAGGCATGGGGAAGTAGGAGGCTGGGGTGGGACTCCATAGTTTGGGGAACAAGGTTGTTAATCTTTCCATGATAATAGGCATTTCTTAAATGAGAATGGACCACATTCAAAGGTTGACTCCCAAGTCCTGGGGGCACACAACTCCCAGCCAGGTCAGAATGTCCTTTCTTTAACCAACACAAGGCAATCATGGTTAACAGAGCATGATTAATATTTCCTATACCATAGCTCAGTGGTTCTCAACCTTCTTAATGCCGTGACCCTTTAATACAGTTCCTCATGTTGTGGTGACTCCCAATCATAAAATTATTTTCATTGCTACTTCATAACTGTAATTTTGCTACTGTTATGAATTGTAATATAAATATCTGATATGCAGGATGTATTTTCATTGTTACAAATTGAACATAATTAAAGCATAGTGATTAATCACAAAAACAATATGTAATTATATATGTGTTTTCTGATGGTCTTAGGCGACCCCTGTGAAAGGGTTGTTCAACCCCCAAAGGGGTCGCGACCCACAGGTTGAGAACCGCTGCCATAGCTAGTCCCCAATATTCTATTTTTGCTCCTAACATTTACTCTGGAATCCCCCTCAACCTACAGGTACACCAAGGATTAAGGAGAACATGTTGGGTTGTCCTTTCCAGCCTTTATTGAAAAAACAAAACAAAACAAAAAAACACACAACATTCTCAGGTTGTACATTAACAAGGAGCTAAAAGAAAAGGGAAGAGGATAAAATATTAGCACCTGCAAAGCCTCCTTGGATTAGGCACTAGTCAGTGTTCCACTTGCTATTTGCACGATTTCAAGGAGAATCTAAGGACCTTGTGTTGTAGGAACAGCACCAGGTGTTAGACCCATGGGGTCAGACTGGACCTGGGTTCAGCAACCTCGGTATTTGAGTTCTGGCCAGGAAAGAATTCAGAGCCAAGACTCAAACTATAAGAGAACATTTATTTGGAAAATTGCAGAGGTAGAATGAGTAATTTTAGAAGAAAGGGGCTTACGAAACAAGTTATAGAGGTAGAAGAAGGGCCCTTGGAGCTTGGGAGTGAGGAAGCTAATGGTAATGTGCTTGGGAGGAGGGGAAGAGAGGACGGGAAAGAGAAAGGTGCAGTGCTCCTGGAGGGAGAGTGCACTGGGTCCTCTGTCCTAAGGGTTTTAAGGGTGGAGATTTTAGGGGAGGTCCCAGGGGAATATCTCAATAGAATATGCATCAGCTTTCCAGGTGTCTCTTTTCAGGGTCTAGGTCTCCATTGATTGATTGGTGTCAGGGCAGGGGGTCATTATCCAATGCAGCTTGGTCCTGAGGGCAGCCATGGGGCTGCTTGTCTGGTTTGCTATTTTTCTGGGCCTGGAGCTGAAATGCAACTGAGGTGTAGATGTTATCTCTAGGGAGGAAAGGTCAGGGGGTGATATGCTAGGGGAGAAAAGGTCACCCTGGGGGTGAGGTCCCACCCTACAGTTGTCCTTTGCTAGGCACCCAAGACTTTCTGTCCTGGTGACCTTCTGTACCTGGCCCATCGTCCTTGCTCTGCTCATGTCTAACTGCCCACACTTGGGTGCCGGGGTCACCTTGACATTGAACCTCAAGGCCCCTCAGTTTCTCCAAGAGTAGCCCCAACTCCTTATTTGGGTATTAGAGAGGTGAGACATCACCGGGCTACTAAACAACCTTAAGTTGGGGAATTAAAAGCAGGTTAACAAAGCTTTGAGGGTGGATCTGGGCTCTCAATCGATAAATGAAGAAGCCATCCATCAATTCCAAGCCCAAGCCTCCCTCCTTTGCTTGGCTAATCCTGCAAGTAGCCACGGCTCCTTAGGAATGTGCCTAGTGAAGGAAGCAGATGGCTGGTTTCATCTCTCTCTCTCTCTCTCTAATTTTATTGAATCTATTCGAATAACTAACATTGGTTAATAAAATTTACAGGATTCAGATGTCCAATTCTATAATACATCCTCTGTATATTGTATTATGTGTTTCCACCCTAAATAAAGTCTCCTTCCATCACCATTTATCCCCCCTTTACCCTCTTCTGCCTCCCTCCCACCCCCCTTTCCCTCTAGTAATCACTTTGAACAGTAACAACAAAACAGAGAAACTGGCAGAGATCAGATCCCTCCAGGGCTTCCACTCCTCAGTGATGTAACTAGGCTGGGAGGATGATGCAAATCGCTGGGACCAGCCCAGGAGGAATCTCTGGTGGGCGGGCGAAACAGTCACAGGGGACTTTCGGGGTTAGTATAAAAATTGGCATCTCTGCCCTGTGGGAGGAGCAGTTCAGCTCAGACTTCTGCTTTCTTGGTCCACTTTTAGAATGAAGACATAGCTTCAGGAGGTGGACTCTCAGTTCCTGATCACTCCACTCCTCTGAATTTAAGATCTAACACCCACCCCTGCCCCCACCTCTATGGAAGGGTCTTGCTTTTCACTACCTTAGGCAAAGAATAAAACAGCTAGTTTTTGGGAAAAATAATGGATCCTCTAGTTCGGTGCCAGCAATCTTATTTCTCATGATGAGGAGGAAACTGGTCTTGCAAGGTGTGTCAGGCCATAAAAACTGTGAACAATGCACTGCCAGGGAAGGGGGGGGGGGGGGGGAGAAGGTCATTATCACTGGCCCCAGGACAGATATCAGATATGGCCTGGGGACCCCCAACACCTGAGGGCCTTCCTGTAAGCCCACAAAAGGGGGCAGAACCATATCTGTAAGACAAAGACCCCAGAAGATTATAAAAAGTGAAGCCCTCTGCGTGTTGCTCACTCTGATTTGGAAATTATTCCCGGAGTCCACTAGTGTTCCATTAGTCCCTGTTTATTAACAGGGTCCCTCCCTTTCTTTAGGAAGTGTGCTTGGTATCTTCTGCAACATTGACATGTTTGTGATCCACCTCTAAAATCGGGAAGCTGCCCAGTCACAAGAGGCTCAGTTACAGAAAGTAGGTGGCAGCCCAGAATAAATGCACGCCAGCCCTTCCACAGCATGAGCAGGAACTGGACAGAGTTCCTCAGGACATTACTTGGTCCCTCTGCGTCAGAACAGAACTGATGACTTGGGAGAAAACAACTTGTGCCTCACAAGACCACTTCCAGAAGTGATGACAGAGTTAGATGCTGGCAGAGCCTTGCATTTCATTTGAAATTACACCCTATCTTCTCCTTCCCATAAAAACTAGGATTTGTGGTGGCTGTTAAAAAAACAACATAATGAGCAATCATGTGGTCATAGTAGAAATGGAAGACATAAGACAGGTAGAGAGAAGTGTCTGGTTAGTAAATGTGCCAGAAAGAAAATCACTGTTATTACTGAGACAGGCCAGTAAGACAGGACAAGCAAAATAGGGAAACCAACAGATAGTTAAACAGTAGTTTGCAACCATAAATCCTATCTTCCCTAACCAAGGACAAGTAAAATTAAGTGGTTTGCACTTCTCCCCAACCAGAGGGTAAATAGCTTTAAGTCACCTTAAATCAGAGAGACAGATAGAAGAAATCCCATTAGTGCCATTTGTCAACCACAGCCAAGGACAGATGAAGTTAAGAGAATAAACCTCTTTTTTGGTACATGAGCATGAAGCCGATGAACAGTCTATTGAGATCCTCCCCTAAGAGCCCTCAAAAAGAAGGTCCCTGCATTCTCTTCCTCCCAGGTGCATGCTCTTCCTCCCAGGCACTAGCCGGAGCCCTCCACTCCCTCCTCTTTCTTCCCCCACAGGCATGCATCTCCTAGTCTAAGGGACACCGTGAGGCTTGCAACCAGGGCAGCAATGCGGCAGTGGTAGTTCATCCCGCGTTTACCCCTGAACCTATTTCCAAGGCTCCCTTTTCTCTGACTTCTTAGTGAGCAAAGCAGCCCAGCCTAGGCCCATTTCCCAGTCCTTCCTTGTTTCACAGCTTTAATAAACATTCTCCAAAATTCACCTGGACTCCTGTTGTGAAAAAATTTCCTGCAGGAAGTCAAGAACCCACCTGCAGGCCCTAGGCCAGTGATGGCGAACCTTTTGAACTTGGCGTGTCAGCATTTTGAAAAACCCTAACTTAACTCTGGTGCCGTGTCACATATAGAAATTTTTTGATATTTGCAAACCATAGTAAAACATAGACTTATATTTTTGATATTTATTTTATATATTTAAATGCCATTTAACAAATAAAAATCACCAAAAAATGAGTTCGTGTGTCACCTCTGACACGCGTGTCATAGGTTCACCATCACTGCCCTACGCAAGACCCCCTGGGGGCCAGGTCCCCTTTTCCACAATATTACTCTGAATTGCACATTCAAGTAGTCACAAAAACAAACAAAAACAGGAGTCAAAGAAAACAGTCAAGTAGCCAAAGAAAGAAGGGAGGGAGGAACCAACACTTATTGAACACCCAGCATTGTACTCAGGCACTTTTCATAGCTATTTCCTCTGGCCCCTGGCCCACTACTAGGGAGAATAAAGCATTTTCTCTATTTTACAAACGAGGACAGAGAGATTAAATATATCAGCCTCAGTTGCAGGAATAGTAGCTGGGATCAGGATGTAGCTTTTTCTTTCTGTGCCTGGTGAGGATCTGGGAAGATTGTGAGGTCTAGAGCCTAAGAGTGTGTTCTATAGAACCAGATACCTGGGTTCAAGTTCTGGGCCCACCAAGTACTACCTGTGTGCCTTCTGGCCACAACTCTTCATGCCCTATAATCAAAGCTTTGTCATTATCCAATGCAGCTGGTCCTGAGGGCAGCCATGGGGCTGCTTGTCTGGTTTGCTATTTTTCTGGGCCTGGAGCTGAAATGCAACTGAGGTGTAGATGTTATCTCTAGGGAGGAAAGGTCAGGGGGTGATATGCTAGGGGAGAAAAGGTCACCCTGGGGGTGAGGTCCCACCCTACAGTTGTCCTTTGCTAGGCACCCAAGACTTTCTGTCCTGGTGACCTTCTGTACCTGGCCCATCGTCCTTGCTCTGCTCATGTCTAACTGCCCACACTTGGGTGCCGGGATCACCTTGACATTGAACCTCAAGGCCCCTCAGTTTCTCCAAGAGTAGCCCCAACTCCTTATTTGGGTATTAGAGAGGTGAGACATCACCGGGCTACTAAATAACCTTAAGTTGGAGAATTAAAAGCATCTCTGAAATGGGGATAAAGAGGATTGCAGAAAATAATCTATATCAAGCAAGTATTTGTAACATAGTGAATGCTAAAAATGATTAAAAATTATTATATAGAAAGTGATAGGAGTGGGTGGGGTACCAACTGTGTTTTGTTTTGTTCTTTCATTCAGTGGGTTCCCTTTTTCATTTTGTTGATGGTTTCTTTTGCTGTGCAAAAGCTTTTTAGTTTGATGTAGTTCCATTTGTTTATTTTTCCCTTGTGTAAGGAGATATATTGGCAAAAATATTGCTATTAAAAAAGGTATGAAAATTTTCTGCCTATGTTTTCTCAGATTTTTATGGTTTCACGATTTACATTTAAGTCTTTAATCCATGTTGAGCTTATTCTTGTTTATGTCTTTTTTGCATGTATCTGCCTAATTGGCTTATCAAAGAGATGTAGAAGAAAATACTCCAAAAATGTATATGGAACCACAAAAGACCCCGAATAGCCTCAGCAATCTTCAGAAAGAAAAACAAAGTAGGAGCTATCACACTACCTGATATCAAACTACAAACTACACTACAAAGCCACTGGCACAAGAACAGGCATGTAGGTCACTGGAACAGAGTAGAGAGCACAGAAATAAACCCACATTTTTGTGATCAATATAAAAAATAAATAAAGATTTTACTTTTAGAGCAGTTTTAGGTTCAAAGCAAAATTGAGAGGAAGATACAGAGATTTCCCACAGACTCCCTGACCCCAGATATGCATAGCCTCCCCCTCATCATCATCCCCCACCAGTGGTGCATTTGTCACAATTAATGAATCTGCACTGACATATCATAATCATCCCAAACCACAGTATACATTAGGGTTACTCCTGGTATTGTACATTTTATGGACAAATATATAATGGCATGTATCCATCATTATACTATCAAACAGAGTTCTTTTCTTTTTTTTTCTTTATTAAGGTATTACATATGTGTCCTTATCCCCCCCCACCCACTTATTTTCTTTTTTAAAAATATTTTTTTTTATTGATTTCAGAGAGAAAGGGAGAGGGAGACAGAGAGATAGAAACATCAATGATTAGAATCATTGATTGGCTGCCTCCTTCACACCCCACACTGGGGATCGAGCCCTCACCTGGGCATGCTCCCTGACCAGGAATCAAAACCTGACCTCGTGGTTTATAGGTCAACGTTCAACCACTGAGTCATGCCGACTGGACCACACAGTGTATTTTCATTGCCCTAATATCCTCTGTGCTCCATCTATTTATCCCTCCTTCCCCCCAAGTCCGGGTAACCCATGGATCTGTTTTCTGTCTCTCTAGTTTTGACTTTTCTAAACTTTTATATAGTTGTAATCATACAGTAAGTAGCCTTTTCAGGTTGGCTTCTTTTACTTATAAATATGCATTTAAGGTCCCTCCATGGCTTGATAGCTCATTCCTTTTAACTTCTGTGTAATATTTCATTGTCTGGATGTATAAGAGCTTCTTTATCCACTCACCTACTGGACAACTTGTGCTTCCAAGTTTTGGCAATTGTGAGTAAAGCTACTATAAATAACCATTTGTAGGTTTTTGTGTTAAATATATGTTTTCAGCTCCAGTGAGTAAATACTAAAGAGTGTAATTGCCTTCCGTGTATATTTTGGATAACATTTCATTCTCAAATGTGTCTTTTGCAAGTATTTTCTCCCAGTCTGTGACTTATCTTTCCATTCTCTTAACAGTATCTTTCAATGAAGTCCAGTTTATCATCTCTTTCCTGGTTCATGCCTTTGGTGTGGGCAGACTGGAGTGCCCATACACATGTTCATGGCTCAAAACACTCTGGGATAGAGCCCAAGATGGAAAGGGGAATCAGACTTTGGGCTAGGGGCTGGGGACCAGCTCACTATGCTATCACATTTGAGCAGAGAACTCTGAGTAGAGCCTGCAAATTCTGAACTTGAACTTGGTCTTCCAAACTATTATAATCCATGCAAGATGATAGAACATGTTTAATTTAGCAGCTTCTTAGATTAGCCTCTTAGATATTTCAAATATTTAGAATATGGTATGTGGGTCTCTCTTTATTTTTTCACACCTGGACCTGAGAATGTTAGGAGGAGACCTGCTTAGAGGATTCTACCATCACCCCTAACTCCACTCCAAGATAATGCTTCTCTCCTTTCTGGATAAATGTCTGATGAAGTTTACATCATGAAGTCCAGGTGGATAAAGAAGGCTTTCAAACCTGATTATTAGCTGATCTTTACTTTTTTTGCTGGTTTAAGGCAAGGGAGTTGTAGTCATATATAGCTTTTCAAATCGGGCCTGAGCTTGTATCTGGCTTTTTTCCTTAGGTCCTTACTGAAATGTTCCCCTAGCCCAGTGGTCGGCAAACTCATTAGTCAACAGAGCCAAATATCAACAGTACAACGATTGAAATTGCTTTTGAGAGCCAAATTTTTTAAACTTAAACTATATAGGTAGGTACATTGTTATTAACTTAATTAGGGTACTCCTAAGGCTTAGCAAGAGCCACACTCAAGGGGCCAAAGAGCCGCATGTGGCTTGCGAGCCGCAGTTTGCCGACCACGGCCCTAGCTTGAGTGGGTTGAGGATTAGCATAGAAGGATAAGGTCTTTCTTTAGGGAAGGGTGCATTCCACCCACTCTTTTTTTTTTCCATTTCTACTTCAAAAACACATGCACACACATGTGCAGAGCCAGACACGGTTCCTGTAAAAACTGGAACCCCGATTTTAATCCCTGAGATTTTTTTGAAGCTTCCTTCCTCCTTTTCATGCTATCGGGCATTTTCCACTCAAAACCATTGACTCAAAAGAAGAAGAAGAAAAACAACAACAAAAACACCCCTGAGAAAAAAAGAAAAGGGAAGAGTTCTTGTCAGAACATGGAAAAGAAAATTCTAAAAATAACTTATATTCTCAAATTCCCCCACAGACATGATGCAAGTGTTATCAAGTGAGGAACTGCTGACACCAGTAACATGATTTCTGGTCCTTTGCCTTTTCCATTCTTTCCCATCAATGTTTTCTCAAACCTGGCTTCTGGGCAGTGACTCTTAAATATAGTCTTGCAAACAAGCACCCACAGCCTACAAGAAAATCTTAGAGTTATGGCTCCTTTTCACCTTGTAATTATATGTATATATTATCCTCACCCAAGGATATGTTTATTGATTTTAGAGAGAGAGGAAGGGAGAGGAGAAAGAGAGAAAGAGGGAGAGAGGAAGGGAGGGGAGAGAAAGAGAGAGAGAAAACATCTGTCTGTTGCCTCTCCTATGCATCCCCAACTGGGGATAGAACTGTAACCTAGGTATGTGCCCTGACCAGGCACAACCTTTTGGTGTATGGGACAACAGAGCCACCTGGTCAGGGCAAGCAATTATATTTTTATAGAGATATGTACTGACAGAGGCTCATTTGCTATAAATAGCTCTTTAGATTTTCCTGGCATGGTGAAGGGGATCAAAGGAGATAGAGATGGGATAAATGCTATTGGGAACCTAACAAACTTTAGTAGCTAACCTAGTGATGCTGTTAAAATTGAGCACTACTCAACAGGTTTTAGGAGGCTCAAGACATTAAGATAATTTATCAGTCTAATCATTCAACTAGTATTGCTGTTTCCTTCTTTCTATTTGAACATAAAGAATTAAAGCAGCTAAGTTGTATTTACTGTGTTCACTCATAAGGATTATGTACACTATTCTGGAAAATAAGATGTGACACAGCTTCTCAGAAGCTAAAAACTATTAGGGAAGAAAGCAAGCATGTGAGAAAGTTAAAACATGTAAGACTATCAGAGATATTGTACTCTCAGCTATACCTCTTAAAACTCAGCTTCCCCTTAAAACTCCCAAGTGGTTCTCTATTACTGACTGGGAAACGTTCAAGGGCCTCAGCAGCATGTGTGTAAAGTGCTCATGACCTTATCCTAGTCTCCCTTTCTGGACTGACCTCCAGTCACCACTACCCCTTCCTGTGTATGGGAGCTTCCTGAGAGCCATGACTATGTCTTACTCATCTCTGATTTCCCAGTGTCAAAGCACAGCCTTCAAGAACACTTTGATGTAACAGAGTCTTTCCCACCCATCCATCTCTTTTCTAAACGATTTTGTTGTGGAATTTAACACATAGAGAACATCAAAGAACAAATAAATACTCATATAATTACCACCTAATTAAAAAACTGGGCTGTTGCTGGCTCTCCAGAAGCCCTCTGCATGTCCTTTCCTAATCACATTCCCATTGCTCCCCACAAATTTAACCATTTATCCACCAGTTTGCCTATTCTCAGCTCAAGCTACAATCCCCACAACCTCTCTCCCCTCTCTCAACTTCTTTCCCCTGACCTCATACAGCCCACTGAAGGCTTTCTTCCTCTCTCTCTCTGATTTTATTTTTATGAAATATTTTTATTGATTTCAGAGAGGAAGAAAAAGGGAGAGAGAAACATCAATGATGAGAACCACTGACTGGCTGCCTCCTGTATGCCCCACACTGGGGATAGCCTGCAACCTGGATATATGCCCTGACCTGGAATCGAACCATGACTTCCTAGTTCATTCGTCAATGTTCAACCACTGAGCCATGCCAACCAGGCTTTCTCTGATTTTAAAAGCACCTCAAATAAAATATTGTGTGATTTACAAAGTTACATCTATGGTAATCTTCTTGTATTATGTATATTATTTTGCCTTCACTGTAGGTAACTTTATCACCTCAAATAGACTTTTTTGATATTTATCTTTTATATTGCTATTGTCTATGTTTTACATTGATAGTTAAGATCTCATTGTAGATGCTCAATGATGAAGTTTGTAGTTTTACTTAGGAATTAAGTTGGTACTGAAAGCTCATGACATGGAGTTGTGATTCAGATACCTCCTAGTTTCCAAATGCTAAATATAGTTAAGAATTTTAGACAACTCATATCCATCCTTTCAGCTCTTGGATGGAATAATAAGTGTTAAACATGTAAACCCGAACTGTCTCTTCTTGCTTGTATATACTATTAAATGGCCACCACCATACTTTTCACGTAGAATTTGACTCATTCTTTGAGATTCAAATAAAACGTGTCTTTCTATATGAAGTCTACCTTGATCTCTCATGAATGTTAGGACTTTGTTTATTCTGATCTCACAACTTTTTTCCTTAAAATACTCAACATATTGTATTTTGAAGGTGTATTTATCTATCACACAGAATTATAAATCCCTCAGCTTTAGGGATTGGGTATTATTATTGAATGAGTAGTTAGTGATGCTAGACCTATAGTAGGTGCTCAATATTTGAGCGAATGAAAAGTACAAAATAGTAAAATTTGAGACACAGAATCAAAAGTAATAAACACCCAGTGCCTTCTATTTTACCATGCACTAAAGAGGAGCTGGGAAAAAGCAAAATGAAACACAGAATAGCCCTCCAGGAGCTCAAAGACCAATGGGGAAAACAAAGAAGTGAACACATGTTGGAGGGAGGAAGATGGAGATGGATAGGGTGCTGTGGGGGCTTAGGTGACTGGTTTTTGAGTCATTACTGGGGAGTAGGAAACAGAGGTTCAAGTTGACTCATCAAGAACATGTAGTCAGGTGGAGAAGGAGAAGACATGGAGGGCATTCAAGGCAGAGAAAACAGAAGTATTGGAGTCCTCTATCTTAATGAAACTTGGTCCTATGTCCTTATGGAGAAATTCCTAGTGAGAGCAAGCATAGAAATTTGCTTCTGTCAGGTGGATCAAGCCCTAGCATTTCTGCTGGGAATACAAGAGAAGAAAAAAGAAAGGAGAGAAGAACGAGAGAATAGCTGCAGAGTAAATCTGTGTTAAATTAGAAGGGAGAGCAGCATATTTCTGTCTGACTTGGAAAAAGAGAGGCAATTGGATCACAAATGTACTTGAACTCCACTTAGATGTAAAAGAAAACCTGAGCTTCTTTATTTTTCATGACATTTCTGATCTTCCTCTTTTATCCTCTTGGGAGGTGAGGGAAGAGACTTTCAATTTCCCAATTTTTGCATCACAGGCTCTTCCAGTTTGAATAGTGTAATTTGAATGACTCAGTCTCTTTTTGTTAAATGCTTTTCAGATTTCCTCTCCCCACCTCTACTCCTGCCTCTTTCTCTTGCTTTCTTCCAAGGGTAATCTCATGGCAGGAGGGAAAACAAATGTTTGGAACTCATGTAGCATTTTCTAGAACCTTATTGGCCTCCTCTGGACTCTGTCATGGGCAGCCATTCAAAAATGCTCCCTGGACTGGTGACCTTTCATGTGCAGCTTGATCTTGTGGAAAACATGCGAGCACCTGTGACTAGAATTCACAGTCCAGGGCATTGATATGATACTTTAAATGTGGTAATCATTTTATTCAGACCTTGGGTCCTGGCTAGTCTGCTATTCCTGTTAGCACCTAAACATCTGGTTACATGGTTGTGTACCATGCACAGGCCTTGCGGAACAAAGAAAGAAACTTTAGGATCATCTTTCTAAGTACCCTGCCCAGGGTCCCCAGGCATATACATCTGGATGCTCTCACTGGATACTTCCTCTTGGGATTCATTCTGAGTGGAGAAAATAAAGAAATGAAAGATCTCTTCACAGTAGTTAGTCAATTCTCTTTTCTTTCCTGTAATCCACCAGGACAAAAGGTGCAATTGATTGACTTCTTCCATTTTGGCATAGATTCCCTTAATAGAAGAAGGAATATTATTTCCATATTGTGAAGCTATAATTTGAAAAGAAACCCTAAAATCTGAGTTGGCCAGGCCCGGCTCTTGAGAAAGGACAAGGGAACACTGGTTTAACATTCCCACATATTATTCTAATTATAAAAGCAGAGATATGACAAAAAAAGGCAACACTTACAATAGAGAAGTGTTCTTGAATAACAGAGCAAGAAAGTCAGTGGAACTATTTTCTCACAAAAACATAGAAACTCAACTAAACAACTATAATCAACCATTTCAGAACTCTAGAAATTAGCCAGAGCCACAGAACAAACCGAAAATTATTTATTCAAGAGAAATGACCAAACCTCTGCAAAATCATGGTATCTATGGCATATAACATTCACTAGTTCCATCCCCCTATTCTCTCCAGTCCAGTAGCATGTCTATTATGAAAAGCCAGTCGTATCAAAACCAATGGGAGGACTGACCACTACTGGAACTTGATTAAAAACCCCATCCATATGGTACAATCAATATTTTTTTCTGAATTAGCAGCTACCTGGAAAACTTCTTTGCCCAGGGTATTGGAATTATTTGATTGGACTCAGAGCTTAGCTTAAAAACAAAAGATCCCTATCCTTAGGACATTACCTAAAATAATAGCAATCTGCTGAAAACATCAGAGCTGTTGGTTCAAGGCTGTTATTTTAGCTGAGGCAAAAAAGAGCATGCCTGGAAATTTATAAGGAAGCCTCATAGGTCTAGAACACTAGAACTAGTGAACTTCAGAATGCTCTAAGACATTTCTGGGTATCTAGAAGTTAGTATGTGGATACATAAGATGTGACCTGGGAAAGGAGAAGGTTCCAGTCACTCCAATCCATGCCTGGTTGTTAAGGTCCTGTATAAGCAGGAAATGAAAGCTAAGTCTGTTTAGTGAATTGCCTAAAGCTTAAAGTCATGCCTTTATATACAGATTCCCTTGGCAAAGGATGAAAGACATATCAACACAGCATTTAAGGAATATTATGATATATTATTGGCTAACCACTAAATAATACTGACTCAAGAATAATCCCCAAGAACCAAGCTTAAAAATAAAAACAATAATTAAAAAAAAAATAAAAAAGAAAACCACCTAGCAGAGAACTCAGTGGCTACATGTTGCAAAATACCAGCAAAAATAACAAACTTTAGAGTGGAGGGTGATCTGATACGACGGTTATTATAATATAAAATGTATTATCTAAAATATAGTTTCAACAAAAATTATGGAGACATGCAAAGAAAAAGAAAAATATGATACATACTAGGAAAAAAAGAGAACCAAGAGAGAATGTCCCTAGGGGGAGGGGACTGATGGTGGGTTTAGTAGACAAAGACTTTATTTTATTTTATTTTTAAATATATTTTATTGATTTTTTACAGAGAGGAAGGGAGAGGGATAGAGAGTTAGAAACATCGATTAGCTGCCTCTTGCACACCCCCTACTGGGGATGTGCCCGCAACCAAGGTACATGCCCTTGACCGGAATCGAACCTGGGACCCTTCAGTCCGCAGGCCGACGCTCTATCCACTGAGCCAAACTGGTTAGGGCGGTAGACAAAGACTTTAAATCAGCTATTATAACTACATTAAGATAAAAAAACATAAAGTATGACAATGATATCTTGCCAATTAGGAAAAATCAATAAAGAGAAAGAAATAATAAAAAAAAACTCACTACGATCAGTTTAAAAGTATAACTGAAACACAAAAGTTCACTAGAGGTGTTCAAAAGAGAATTTTAGTTTCAGAAGAAAGAATATGAACTTGAAGATAGGCCAATTAAGATTATTCAGTGCTAGGGGCAGAAAGAAAAAAAATCAATAAATAAATACTGCCTTAGAGACCTGTAGGAACAATTAAACATATGAACACACAAAATGAGAGCCTCAGAAGGAGAGAAAAGAGAAAGGGGAAGAAAGAATATGTGAAGAAATAATGGCCCCTAACTTTCCAAATTCAATGAAAAACATTAATCTACACATCCTAGAAGCTCAATGAACTGTAGGATAAACTCAAATTAATTTATATAAAGACACATTATAATCAAATTTTAGAAAGACAAAGACAAAAAGGGAATCTTGAAAACAGCAAGAGAGGTGACTCATCATATACAAAGAATCTTCATCAGAAACCAAAGGAGGCCAGAAGACATTTAAAGTACTGAAAGAAAGAGATTGTCAGCCAAGAATTCTATATCCAGCAAAAGTATCCTTCACAAATGGAGGAGAAATAAAGATATTTCCAATAAACAAACTGATACAATTTGTCACTAGCAGAGTTATACATCAAGAAATACTAATGGAAGCCCTTCAGGCTGATACTAGATGCCAACTCAAACCCATAGGAAGAAATAAAGCTAATACATAAGTAAAGGTTAGTACATAGATAAATAAAAAAAGATAGTATAAATATATTTTACAGTAGAAAATATATATTTCAGACATAAATCCTATCTTCTAAGTAATTACAGTAAATGTAAGTGGATGAAACACTCCAATCAAAAGGCACGGGTTGGCAGAATATATGTGAAAACATTACCCATTTATATGTTGTCTATGAGAAACATGCCTTAAATTCAAAAGAATGGAAAACAATATACAAAGCAGAAAATATCTAAAAGAGGGCTGAATTGGCTAAATAAATCTAGACAAATAAGATTTTAAGGCAAAAATTGTTACAAAAACATTTTATAGTAACAGAGTCATCAATTCATTAGGAAGACATGTTGATTATAAACATATTAGAGGCCTGGTGCACAAAAATTCATGCACTGGGGTGGGGGGGTGTCCCTCAGCCCGGCCTGTGCCCTCTCACAGTCCAGGAGCCCTCAGGGGATGTCCTTCTGACGGGGAGTGGGCCCTAAGCCGCAGTTTGGCCTCCCTCTTTGGGCGGCAACTGGGCGGCTGATTAGGGGACAGCCCCGCCCCACACCCCCCATCGCCCCCCTGCCACTGCTGGTCGCTGCTGCCTCCCCACCATCGCCGTCCCCTCCCTCTGCCAGGTGCCTTGGCTGGCCTGACGCCGGTTCCGTCCCCTGCTGACTGGTCATTCAGTCATCTGGTCAATTTGTATATTACACTTTTATTATATAGGCTATGCATCTCACAACAAAGTCACAAAATGATAAAGCAAAAGCTGACAGAATTAAAGGGAAAATAGAGAATTAAACAATAAAATTGGAAGGTTCAATCTCAAAACATCAACAAAGAATTAGAAAACTTGAACAAAACTTGAATCAACTTGATCCATCTGACATCTATAAAGTGCTCCAATCAACAGCAAAATATACATTTTTCTCAAGTGCACATTAAATTTTTGCCAGAATATATCATATGCTAGACCACAACATAAGGATAAGTAAATTTCAATGGCTCAAAAGCATACTAATTATATCTTTGACATCATTTGAATTATATTAATAATAAACAGTGAAAAGAAATTTGGGAAATTCACAATATGTGGAAATTTAATGGTAAAAGACTGAATGCTTTCTCCCTAAAATCAGGAAAAAATGCTTTCATCAATCCTATTTAATTCCTGAGTTTCTGCTGGAGACTTTAGCAAGGGCAATTAGGTAAGAAAAAGAAATTAAAGGTATCAAATTATAAAAGAAGTACAACTATCTCTACTCAAAGAATACATAATCTTGTATTATAGACAATCCTAAGGACTACACAGAAAGCTATTAAAACCAATCAGTGAGTTCAGCAAGGGTGCAAGATATGAGATCAATATACACAAACCAATTGTACTTCTCTATGTTAGCAATGAAAAATCAAAAAATGAAATTAAGGAAACAATTCCATTTACAATAGCATAAAAATAGTAATATATTTAGGAATAAGTTTAACAAAAGAGGTGCAAGACTTGTACACTGAAATCTGCAAAACACTGTTAAAAAATTAAAGATTTAAAGAAATAAAAAGACATCCAATGTTTATGCATTGATAGAGTTAAAATATTGTTCTAATGGTAATACTCTCCATATCTACCTGTAGATTCATTATAATCCCGACCAAAGTCCTAGATTCCTTTTTGTAGAAATTGAGAAGCTAATCCTAACATTTTATGGAAATGAAAGGGACACAGAATTGCCAAAAGAACCTTGAAAAAGAGAAAATTGGGAAACTCAGATTTCCCTGTTTCTAATCTTACTACAAAGTTAGAGTAATCAAGAGTGAGGTATGGCATAAAGACAAAAATATAGATAAATGGAATATAACTGAGAGTCCAGATATTAACTTTTATATTTATGATCAACTGATTTTTTTCTTTTTAAAAAAAATCTTTATTGTTGAAAGTATTACATATGCCTATCCCCATTTTCCCCGCACTGACCCATTCTAGCCCACCCCCGGTTCCCTGTCCCAGGCCTTCACCACCCTACTGTCTGTGTCCATGGGTTATGCATATATGCATACAAGTTCTTTGGTTGATCTCTTCCCATCCACCCACCCACCCAACCCCACCTTCCCTCTGAGATTACACAGTTTGTTCCATGCTTCTTTGTGTCAGAATATGATAAACTGATTTTCAATAAGAGTTCCAAGATAATTTAATGATAGAATAGTCTTTTAAATAAATAGTACTGGGACATCTGAATGTTCAACGGAAAAGTATGAAGTTGGACCCCTACCTCATGGCGTATACAAAATGAACTCAAAATGGATCATCGACCTACATATGAGCTAAAACGATAAAGCTTGCAGAAGAAAATTTAGGAATAGATTCTTGGGATCTTGAGTTAGGCAACAGTTTCTTATCTATAGCACCATAAACACAAGTGACAAAAGAAAAAAAAAGAAATGGGATTTCATTAAAACTGAAAACCTAAAAAACTGAAAAATTTTGTACTTTAAAGGACATTATTAAGAGAATGAAGATAACCCACACACTGAAAGAAAATATTTGTAAATCCTCTGTCTGATTTGTATTTAGAATATATTAAAAAAACATAACTCACTAACAAATGGTCTGTGCACTTAGGGAAACCATTTGGCAGCTCCTCATATGACTGTTAAAATCAAATTGTTAATCCTAGAGTTACTATATAACCCAGGAATTTTATTCTTAGGTACATACCCAAGAGAACTGAAAACATATGTCCTCACAAAAATGTGTGCATGGATGTTCATAATAGCCAAAAAAGTAGAAACAACTCAAATGTTCATCCACTGCTGAATGGATAAACAAATGTGGTCTACCCTTACAGTGTAATATTATTCAGACCTAAAAAAGAATAAAGTATTGATACACATTATAAAGTGGATAAACCACAAATACACACTAAGTGGGAGAAGCCAATCATAAAGGCCCCATGTTGTGTGATGCCATTTATATGAAATGTCCAGGATCCAGAGTGACAGAAAGTAAATTAGTGGTTGCTGTGGCCTGGGGAGAGGGAGTCTAATGGGTGGCCAGTGGGCATGGAGTTTTTGTTTTGGTGGGATGAAAATATTATAAAATGAAATCTTGGTGATGGTTGCACAGTTCTATGAATATACTAAACAGCACTGAGCTGCATACTTAGAGTGAATTTTATGGTGTGTAAATATATCAATAAAGTTGAGGAATACTACAAAAAAAGGTGACAGGTAGGGGGAGGGAAGCATGAAATGTCCAGCTCATCAACTCAGGATCACGGGTCTGTCACTGATACATCAGTGAGTCCACTGGCTATTTAGAAGCTCAGAGTTATCTATATTTCTATATTTCTAAGTACCATTTTAAAAAAATATAATTTATTGATTTTTCACAGAGAGGAAAGGAGAGAGACAGAGTTAGAAACATCAATGAGAGAGAAACATTGATCAGCTGCCTCCTGCACACTCCCCACCGGGGATGTGCCCTCAACCAAGGTACATGCCCTTGACCGGAATCGAACCTGGGACCTTTCAGTCCGCAGGCCGACACTCTATCCACTGAGCCAAACCAGTTTTGGCTCTAAGTACCATTTTTAAAGTACTAATTTAAATCAAATGGCCTACAGATTATTTTTCACACATGTCTAAGTACTATTACACATGTCATTTTATTTGGCCAGAAAGACAAACATTAATGGCCCAAGAAATGTTTAGTTTCTTGACACATATTAAGAGAAATACTGTTGAAAGGCCTCCTAAATCAATTATTTCCAAATCTTGTTATTATTTTTAAAAAATATTTTCAGTAATGTTTTATAGTTTCCAGTGTACAAATCTTTTGCATTCTTAAATTCATTCGTAAATATTTTATTCATTTTGATGTTATTATAAGTGTACCTGTTTTCTTAATTCCACTTTTGAATTGCTCAGTGTATGGAAAAACAACTGGTTTTACTGTGTTGATTTTGTATCTGGAACTTTCCTGAATTCACTGATTGTCTGTAACAGGAGAGAGAGAGAGAGAGAGATCTTTAGAATTTTCTACAAAGAAGATCATCTCATCTGTGAACAGAGATAATTTTACTTCTCCCTAATTTGGGTTACTTTCATTTCTTTTCCTAGTTTAATTATCTCATTGCCTTTGATTAATGCCAATGGCTCCCTCAGCCAAAGCCCTCCAAGGGCAATCTGGATTGTATTTGTCTTTCCATGTCCTCTACTCTGGCCTTCCGTTTGCTGCCTCAAATATAACCGATCAAAGATCCTTAACTTCAAAAAGATCCTTAACTTGGAGCTGCTCTGACAAAACAAAAAGGAGCTGCCTGATCTTCCTGAGAAACGCTGAGACCATCTTTTGTGGACCCAAGTTGAAATCTGGCCTGTCTATTCTGGAATGAATCTCAAAGTAAAGTTCCCTCCTTCAAATATTTCCTTTTATCTTCCAGAGTGCCATGTGTGATTGCATGAGCACTGTGCTCATAATCAGAATATCTGGGTTCATGTCCCTACTCCATTCTTAGTAGTGTTTAAAAATGTTTTAAATAAATGCTTTATTTTAAAATAGTTTTAGGTTTACAGAAAAGTTGCAAAGATTGTACAGAATTCCAGTATACCCGTCACTTGGTTTCCCCTATTGTTAAAATCTTAGATACTATGTATGGTACATTTGTTCCAACTAAGGAACCAGCATTGCTACATTACTGTTGACTAGACTGTCCATTTTATTTAGGTTTCATTAGTTTTTCTGCCACGGCCTTTTCCTGTTCCAAGATCCCACTCAGAATACACTGCATTCAATCATCAGTCTCCTTAGGCTCCTCTGATCTGTGATGGTTTCTCATGCTCCCCTTGTTTTTAATGACCTTGGCAGTTTCCAGGAGTGCTGGACAGGCTCTCTGCAGAGTGCCCCTCTCCTGGGGTTTGTCTGATGTTCACCTTTGGTGGGAGAGACATGTGCATCAACGATTCCAACAGAGCAATGCAAATCATATCACAAAGGTGTGAACAACTCATACATTGGGATGACTCGTTCTTCCTCTCCCCAAGCTGTGCATTTGAGTTAAATCTGGAAAAATATTGGTGGGCTCACCATGAACCAAGGAGCAGACCCCTAGAGTGCCCTGGATAACACAGCAATCCCCAAAATGAAGCGATAGCTGCTCCTTTGGCTGAGTTCACAGCTCTCGTGAAATTCAAGGAAGGAAACTGTGAGGAAGCAGCAGGGAAAATCAATTTTCAACAGACTCACTTTCACACCCACAGGCCTCTTTGGTAATCCTTCAGATTCCTTTTTTAGCCTCTGCATGAATTTAAGTTTCTTTCAAGCAGTTAGTCACTTCATAAGATAAAGCCACACCTGGAGAGTGAGGCAACTCCTTTCCATTCATGAAAAAAAAAAAAAAATGAACACAATAACAAAGCAATTAGAAGTCAGAGGGTAGAGAAAGAACCATTTTACAAGGTCAGGCCATGCATCACCCCATTTGAATTGATTTAGACTTTTTTTCTGAATCCCATGGTCTTGGTACTATTAGCTAACAACATTGCACCAACCTGCAGCACTGCCAAAATAAATAAAGGAAGAAAGAAAGAAAGACAATCAGAACTGACAAACTGCCCAACTAGTTAACTAATTCCACTGGGGTTGGAATGCAGTGACCCCAGCAGCCACATCAGGGTTTCCTTGAGAAAAATTTCCCCAGGAGCCTATTACATGGGGTATACTTTGAGAAAGACAAAAACAGGAAGCTTCACTCACCAACCTTCTTCAAGCAGAGAGGCCCTGATAGATGTAGACTTCAAAAAGACAGAGCCCCACAAAATAGTCACAGGGATGTAAAGTGACTATTGGAAATATAGTTAATAATTCTGCAATAACTATGTATTGTGCCAGTTGGGTACTAGAAATATCAGAGTGGGTGGGGGGTGGTGGTTCACATTGTAAAGTATATGATTGTCTAACCACTATGCTGTATACCTGAAACTAACACATAATAACATTGAAGATAAATGTAATTGAATAAAAATAATGGGGCTCCTGATATTCTCTGTGGTACCTCCAATGCCTAGCACATGATAAATGTGTGTTGTGGTGAACTGAATGGTCAGAGACTGGTCCTTCACAGAAGAAGCATCAAAGTGGAAATGAAATTCTGGGTCTGAACAAAACCATTCCTTCATTAATAGAAACATTTCAGTTCTTGCCTCTTCCTCGTGTCCTTCAGAGAAAATCTGTGCCTTGGAAAGGAAAGATGGGTACAAGGGTACAAGGTTGCCCTTCCTTGTTCTGTCTCAGACTGGAGGGCAACAGAACTCCTCCCTTCACCCCCCAAACCCTCAACGCTCTCCTGACTCTGGAGGGATTACATTTGGCTTCCTTTCTTTTCTCAGCTTTTGGTTACTGTTTCATAGATACCAGCTGAGGTCTTAATAAGAAGGAGGTAGTGTTCTTTTAAAATCATGATTTCTCCATTCTTTATTCTTTATCAGCAATAGCCTTCTTCCCTCATGGTATTCTGAGAAACACATCTTTGCAAAATCTTGCACAAAAAAATTCCAGGGCCAAGTTACACCCAGTGATGCTAAGTCACAAACACAGAGTTATGGGACACCGCTAGCTTCACCCTATCATGAGGAATCTTGCTCTCTCTCCTTCCTGGAAACTCATCCTAGGTTCACTAGCAGCCTCGTCGCTCAGCCCCTCCACACTCAAATAACATATGCCCTTTATCATGCTTCCCCTCAGTGTAGGAATCCCAATTTTAAAATGCCATCTGTGCCCTCTCATTTACTGCCCTTGGAGTCATATTCTTGCCTGGTCCATGTATTAGTCATATTTCTTTTCAGGATTCTCAGGTACATTGCCATACTTCAAATACTTAAAACTTCCCCATTTCCATTTTAATGCATAAACCTTATCCTTATTCATTCCCATCAATAGATTTCTTGGGGAGCTGGTTATTTTCCCAAAGGGCTAGAGCCCCATAATATCATTTATTGATTTATATTATCAAATGCTACGTAATGAATCTGAAGGCAATACTTTGTAAATCCTAAATGAGTGGCTGGCAATTTTCTTAAGGGATTAGTAAAGGTAGTAGAGCTTAATGTGCTGGTGGTGATCATCCAGTCCTTACAATAGGGCTTCTAGATTGGCCTTGTGGGCTTAGAGTCTGCTCCACCTGCTTGAGTGGAAGCTATACCATTGGCTTGAAACCACTAATTCATTCTACATGGAAAACTTTGGCAGGAAAGGAAGGTAGGGAATAGGTAGGGCAATGTTCTATAACTGTCTGTATGTGTGGTCTGACGCTTGCGTTATAAGTAAACCACAGCCCATTAAGAGACACCCACAGCAACATCTTTATGGGCTGATAGGAACATTCCAAAAAGGCACGTGTGGTTGGCCAACCTTTACTTCAGGAATGAATGGGCCTTCAGATTTGCAAACCTATTCTTGAAAAATAAAAGCAGGAAGTAGTGAAGTGGGGGCCTCCAAGTTTTGTTTTAAAAGAAGAAACAATTGGTCTGGGCTGACTCTACTCAGGGCGATTCTGTGCCATGGGAGTAATTCTGGATTCTGAGCCCACAACTCTAGGCAGTAGTAACAGAGGAAACTGCCAATTATAGGAGATCTGCTGAGGCTTTCTGGGTCTCAGTGCAGGGCCTACAGGTAGAACATCTGTATTCTCAGCAACCCCGGCACCATGTGTTATCCAGTTCCCCTTTGCCAGCACTGAGTAGCAGAGAACTTGAGAGCAACGTTAAACACTTCCAGTAGAACACTTTATGTTTAAGTTGATATCCCTCACATTTTTTAGAGCTAGGTAACCCCCATGCCTTATGCTCTCTTTTCAGCCTAGGACAGTGCCTGGAACATTCATGCCCTTTAAACACTTTTGCAGAAAACCTTTTGTTGCCCTCCTAATTGGGAATGTGACATTCTGCCACAGTCTTACCCATCTGTCTAACACAGGAAGTACTGTATGCTTTTCCCTGAGTGTGGAAAAGACATGAATTCAGATGGAGATTAATGGAAGTAAACTAAAAACACCCATACCAAAGCAACACTATATGTTTCAAATATATATGTATATTTATCCTATATAATAAAAGGCTAATATGCAAACTGACCTAATGGCGGAACGACCAGTCGCTATGACGTGCACTGACTTCCAGGGGGCAGATGCTCAATGCAGGAGCTGCCCTCTGGTGGTCAGTGTGCTCTCACAGGGGGAACGCTGCTCAGTCAGAAGCCAGAAGCTGGGCTCATGGCTGGTGAGCACAGTGGCGGTGGCGGGAGCCTCTCCTGCCTCCATGGCAGCGCTAAGGATGTCTGACTGACGGCTTAGGCCCACTCCCCTAAGTCATCAGTTGGACATCCCCTGAGGGCTCCTGGGAGAGAGTGCAGGCCAGGCTGAGCCCCGCCCCTCCCTGAGTGCATGAATTTTTGTGCACTGGGCCTCTAGTATAAATATAAAATTTATAAAATATATTTATTATATTTATAATGTATATTCTGTATTATGTAAATACATACAAAATTACATATATATATATATACCTTTGTGTGTGTGTGTATATATATATATATATACCATATGTGTGTGTGTGTATATATATATATATATATATATATATATACCTTTATGTATATATACCTTTAACAATATACACAAACATACACAGATATACACTGAACATATTTCAATGAGTCTTTGTGGGGATGAAAGGATGGGAATGGGGATTGGAGATGAAAACAAAGAGAAAGATGGCTTTTCATGGACCAGTGATGATATACCTGAGATCCAAAAAAAAGAAAAGATGGGGAAGGATTTTCTCACATTGGGAGAAGAGGTAGAAGAATATATTAGGCAGAAGGAATGATTACAATTTATCCATTTACTAATGAACTCAACCCATACTGACAGAGCTCCTACAATGTGCCCGACACTGGGCTAAGCATTAAGGATATGACGGTATACAGGACAAATACCAACCCTGAATTTGCCATGCACTCTTCAAAGCATATGATGTATACAATATAGCCTTCACAATAACCCCATGAGACAGATAAGTGCCATGTTCATCCCCAGCTTAGATAAAGATCAAGTTCAGGTTCATTGAGATTAGATAATTTGCACAGTGTCACACAACCAGTAAGTTGCAGGGCCAGGGTTTAAATATCAGCAGTCTGATTTTGGAGCCCACATGAGAACAGGCTTAATCACTCCCCATACTTGGCTGTAAACAGACAACAGTAGTATATGAGTTTTATTAAAGGTTTGTTAAAGGGAGTTAATGGAGGAGAATAGATTGGAAAGTACTGACTTAACCGAATTCAGATATTATCACATCAAAAGTTCCACAACATTGGCCTCTTGGTCTCTGTATATACTGTTTTTATGGAGCGGCAGTTTCCAAATCCTAAAATCCTCTTTGGTGTTCCATGCAGTGCAATTTGTTAGCTCTCTACTCCTCAGACAGACCCAGCATTTGGGGTGGAAGATGGGTGTGCACAGAGTTTGCTTCACAACCAAAGAATATACTGTCACAGAGGAAGAGGACAAAGTACAATTGGAGCACATGGGATGCACATCTATCCTAGACTGCAGGGGTGGTGGAGGGATGGCCAGCAGAGGTGATCTTGAAGACAAGGAAGAGTGAGCCAGGTGAAGTGGACACAGAGAATGGTAAAAGCATTCCAAGCCAAACAGCCTCATCTCAAGCACAGGGAGGAAAGTGCTCAATTAAGAACCCCAAGACAGTTTTGAGTTATTAGAGATTAAAGATTGATAAAGAGAGCAGGAAGGGAAAGTGAGCACAGTCTTGGCAGCCAGACTAAGGAACCAGAATTTATCAAAACAAAGTGAAGATCCATAAAAAGAGTTTTATAGGAAGACTACTGCAATCCAAGTTTTCTCCCTCTCTCCTTCCCTCCCCTCTCACTTTCTCTCTCATTGCTCCTCCTTCTCTCTCTCTCTCTCTCTCTCTCTCTCTCTCTCTTTCTCTCTCTCATTCCTTCAGAAAGATCATGGTGTTTGAGGTGTGGAAAATAAATTAATGCAGGAAAGCAAGAGTGGAGGTTAAACTGGGTAATGATTATAAGACCTGAGACAAGTGTGATGGAGTCAAGAGTTATTTAAGATTTTTATGCAGAGGAGGAGGCAGTGAGGAAGAAAGAGGCATAAAAAATTGGCTACTGAATTCATTGGGAGTGGAGTGATAAATTCATTAGGATAGCAGGGGTCCTCAAACTACAGCCCGCGGGCCACATGCGGCCTGAGGAAAACATTTATCCGGCCCGCCGGTGTTTTTGCCGCCGCTGCCTGTCTTGCTTAGCAGCCAACTCGTCCCGGGCCCGCAGTGCGCATGTGTGGAATGTCTGAGGGACAGTGAACTGGCCCCCTGTTTAAAAAGTTTGAGGACCTCTGGGATAGTGAATCCAAAAGGAAGGAAGTAGTTGAATAGGCATCAAATGCATTCAATTCTGGACACATTGGGCAATAAGATTTCCAAATGGAGATGACTGGAGGGAAGTTTGATGTGTGAACCTGGAGCTCATCTTGAAATATAGAGTTGGGAATTGTCATCAAACAGGTGGTAACTGATGACCCTGGAATGGATAACATTATCTACTTACAGTGGCCACATGAGAAGATAAAAGGACAATTGGCCAATGTCAATGAATACCAATATTCTAGGGATGGACAAGGAAAGAGGAGCAGACTTAAGAGGATGAAATAGAGAGCTGGAAAGTAGGACAGAGAAAACCAAGACAAAGTGTTTAAGGAGGCAGAGTGGTCAATCATGTGAAAACTCAGAGACGTGTTCTGGAAATGGTGCTCCTATCATTTATCTTTCATAAGTCATTCTAAGCTTCTTGTGCCACTGTGGAGTTTGAAATTTATGTTCAGTAAATACTTCTTGATTGACAGCACATGTCCCTTCCTCCCTCCCCAAATACTGTGAGTTTGTGTTCCTCAGATAAAACAGACATTCTTTTCCTTTGTGAAAAACACACACAACTAGTTTCTCTCCCTCCTCCCTCTTCTCTCTTATCTGTACCAAGGATATGTTTATTGATTTTAGAGAGAGGAAAGGAGGAAGAGAGAGAGAGAGAGAGAGAGAGAGAGAGAGAGAGAGAAACATTAATGTGAGAGAAACATTGATCGGCTGGCTCCCGTACATACCCCGACAGGGGACTGAACCTGAAACCTAGGTTTGTGCCCTAATTGAAATTGAACCCACAACCTTTTTGGTGTATGGGATAATGCTCCAACCATCTGACCAGGGCAAAACTGGTCACTCGCTTAATAAAAACTTTAGAAAATCTGAAGCTGAGTCCTCAGTACAGATAAATATAACAGCAATTAATTTCTTGGTATGCCATCTCATTACATGGGAAATACAATATGCTTTAGAAAAGTGACTTTCCTCCTTTCTCTTTATTGCCTTGTAGGGCCCATGGGTGAACCTCTTATTCCCTAAGGCAATTAAACACTTGAATAATTTACTATTTGTTAGTAAGTATAGAAAATGGGGTTCTGGTGTATATTGAAAGGCATCAATCTTTTAGGCTGCATAATGTACAGAGTATCTGGTGACATGTACTAGGTGTACCGGTTAATAATGGCGGATTTTAAAGAAAACACGATAATTTCAAGAGAAACATCAAAAGTGCTTTAGTCAAAGTAATGTCCATCGCTAGCTACACACTTTCCCCATCCTTCAGGTAATTTGTGGATACCGTCCCAATAGAACTTTTCTTGTTTTGAGGCAAACCATTCAGAGACCCAACTTTCCACTTCTTCATACATTTTGAAGTGCTGCTCAGAAAGTGCATGTGCCATTGATCAGAACAAGTGGTAATCTGAAGGAGCAAGTTCTGGAGAATACGGTGGCGTGTTAATACCTCCCAGGCAAGATCTTTTAATGTGTCTTTAACTGGTTTTGAAGTGTGTGATGGTGGGTCATCATGAAGCAAAATTACTTTGCCGTGTCTTCTGGCCCATTCTGGTCATTTCACAATCAAAGCGTAGTTCAAATTAATTATTTGTTGTTGGTAGCGATCAGTGTTAACAGTTTCACCTGGTTTTAGAAGCTCATAGTACAACACATCTTCCTGATCCCACCAAATGCAGAGCATTGTCTTCTTTCCGAAGCAATTTGGCCTTGCAGTCGATGTTGATGGTTGACCTTGATTAACCCATAATTTTGTGTGTTTGGAATTCTCAAAATACACTCACTTTTCATCGCCAGTCACAATTCAATGCAAAAAAGACTTTCTTTTGTGCCCTTGAAGCAACATTTTACTGATGACTTTTCGGTTTTTCATTTGTCTTTCATCCAGTTGATGTGGCACCCATTTTCCTTCCTTTGAAACTTTCCCATTGCTTGTAAACGATTGGAAATTGTTTGCTGAGCAACTTTTAATCTTTCTGCAAGTTGTTTTTGAGTTTGACACGCGTCTTCATCCAATAATGCTTGTAATTGTTGGTCTTCAAACTTTTTTGGTTGACCTGGACGTTCTTTGTCTTTCACATAGAAATCATCACTTTTAAAGCGTTTAAACCAGGCTTCACAAGTATCTTGAGATAGAGCATGTTCACCATAAGCTTTCCAAAGTATATGATAACTTTTTCTTCAAAATAAAGTAATGAATTAAAACTTCCCGCAAATGCTCTTTTTTTGGCATGAAATTCGACATTTTTAAGCGTAAAAATATTTATGATGTTAACACCTTCAGGAAATTTGACATATGAAGTTTTGAAGCTTATTGTCAATACAACAAAATAGCATACATATCAAATGGCATCTATATCAACATATGTGTAACTCCATCTATTGAAAAAAATCTGCATTATTAACTGGTACACCTAGTAATTTGCTGTAGCTGCTACTAGGAGTTCACAAATACTTGATTTTGTAGTCCAAGAGCAGCTTCTGCTTGGACTGAGTCGTATTCAGAATCAGTTGACTTTAAAAAGTCTTGTCACAGTTCTAGAAATTGGGTATCCCACCAACAACTCAGAAAGAAAAAAAGTATGTTGGGAAAATACTTCTTGTAATTAAAAACAGGAATAGAAACGCTTTCACTTCCTTTAATTGGTGTGAAATATATTTGCTCAGGCTTGTGAGTAATTGGAAATTGTCTGCCTGATATTTTTTTAAATTTATTTTTTGTTCCATTTCAGTTCATCTTGATCCAAAAAAACACATTAAAGCCAACCAGAACATCTGTGGCTTTGGCAGCCACACTCATTCTACCGGCAAGAGTAAATAGATCCCAGCTGCTTGGTCCCCTAGAGGACAGTAGCTGCAGAACAGTATGGAATTCGCTCAATGGATGTAAGTCCGCACACTTTCGAGATGTGCTGAGAAACCCAATCTTGAATAAAAGTTAGAAATGATCACCAGACTATTACAATGTATTTGTTTACTTAACTCACTGTTATTCAGACGCAAAAAGTTGAATAAAATCTGATTCTCCTACTTTTCTGTTTCTCAGTCACGATTGGGTATAATCTATCTACAAAATGAGCGACAATGATTTATCACCCAGGGGAGGTCTTCTAATTTTCTGGCTTGTATGAAAGTGTAGCTTCTTTAATTTCCCCCTCTCCCCCCAAGAATAAACTTGCTTGGGTTCAACTATTATCAGCTTCTACGGGATGATCTTCATCTGACATTTTTTACATTGCTCTGTCTTTATACAGGGTCATTTAATACATTTGGACAGCCTGGCTAAGTTTTATGTAAAACCATAGATGAATATATTATCAGCTACATGTCAATCACAGAGATATATAGTTCTAGGAAATGTTTTTCTTTTTCTCTGCAGATGATTTGGTGGCCTTAAAAAAAACCCAAAAATGAAACATCACTTTTCACACTTGCTTCCCTTTTGCAAAAGCTGTCACAGAATCCAGAGCCCAATATATGGCCCCAATATCATAAGCTACTTGGTCCTTTACCTGATAATGCCTGTCCTTCCTGTTAAGTGTCCTAACGGCTCCTGTACTGGAAACTGAAGGGTCTTTCTCCACAGCATACCACTTTGAATGTCAGCTCTGCTTCATGCTACTTGCATGAAGCACTTGACCTCCTGGCAAGCCACTTGACCTCTGTGTGCCTTAGTTTCCATGTGTGCAAAACAGATAGATGACTCCTTTCATCAAGTCACTTGTGAGAATTAAATAAAAGTGGGCATTATAGCCTCCAGTAGGAACTTGAGATAAGTTAATTTACTTTCTTTATGATGGACCATCTTGAATTTTATTCTGAAATCCCTTTGCTGAGATTAAGTCTGGCCATGGTGGGATGCTGCCTGGAAGGAGCAAGTGTGTCTTTGCAGCTAGAGCTGGATGGCCCTTCATACAGACGAGGATGAAGGCCTGTAGGAGGCCAGAAAGTTGTCTACAGTCTCCTGCATAATTTGAAAATTGAACTTTCTTTCTACTTATTTGCAGCACAACATGGTTTCAGAAACCTGTTCAACCTACTGCTCCAAGAAGATGCTGCCGATGGATAGGGGTTAGAATGAGAGAACTGAATTCAGTTGGTATCCCTGTGTTGTCACTGAAAAACCTGGGGTGTCTATGAATTCTTCTTCATAAAGAAGTAAGAACAAGACATTAACTCATGTGGCTTCTTCTAGTGTCTCTCCTCTGATTTGTACTATGATTAGAGAAATCATTTTCAAAATGGCTATTGCAAAAATCAAGGTTGGCTCTGGCCATGGGAACAAATTTTTAAAAGCTGTTATAAGAGATGCAAAGCAAACAGGAGAATGAATCTTAAATTATAATATCTATTTTATTGTTAATCTCTTGATTAGCAAGTAGCAAGTAAAATTTAGCGCCCCAGTGGATTATTTTTTTATATTAAAAGTAGAGGTATCTGAACTGAAAGGAGGCCCTGCTTTGTCACCAACTAACAATCTCACTTTGGGAAAACTACTTAATTTCTCTTTGTCTAAGTTTTTTCATCTGTAAAATGAGAACTTTAGTCTCTATGCCTCAGTTTCTTTGTAAGAGGTGAACTGTAATGATACCTAACAATCATGAGATTGTTATGAGGATACAAAGATTTAATACTTGCAAAGCACTTAAAACAGTGTCTGGAATGCAGTAACTTTCTTTTAAGTATTTGTTAACTAACTAACTAACTAACTAACTATAAGCAGTTGATAAAGAAGGAAGCATGGGCAGGTGTGTAGGAAGATTGTTACAAAAGAGGAACACAGTCTTCCCAGACAGACAGGTTGAATTTTGACTCTACTGCTTGCTGAGTGGAGGCTTGGACCAGTCAGTTTTCCCATCTGAAGAATAAACTTAACAGTCACTTCCTGGAATTGTTCTGAGAGTTTGCACTAATCAGGGTAAATAACCTAGCATAGTGCCTGGAACACAAAAGGATAGCATATTAGGAAATTATTTAGCGTTGCCCTTAAAAAATGAAAAGGTAGAAAAGAGGTGATATTCATAGCAGGAAGGATGTGGATTAGCCAGCAGAAAGATTTACCTGGTAATACATCTTACAAAAGGTTGGCCCAAGGAGAATGTGTGGACTTTCCCTTAATTACATGATAATTAGGCATCTGAATAAATCTAGCTGGTTAGGGGTATAGATTCTAGAGACATAGCCCACAAGTTTCATCCCTCGCTTCTTTTCCTTCTTTCCACACTGACTTGAGTGCCTGTCACATGCTAAACATTATCGCAGGCAGTGGTGGTAATGCTGTGTAATAACCTGGTTATTATTTAACAGAAAAGGAGGAGAGGGAAGACCAGATAGATGCATGCCCAGTAAAGTCTGAATGATGTAGGGAGGTGTTCACCCATCAATCACACCTAGAAGTGAGTCAATGGCCAGGAAAGGTGTGGCCACTGACTGGCTCAAAAACCTGAATATTTCAATTTCCAAACAAAGAAACCAAGTTTTCTTGCCTCCAAGACACCAGGTTCCTGGGGCTCCTGTTGCAGGAGGCTGTGCTCCACTGTACCCACGTGGCTCATGGCCATGTGGGACTCCACTAATGGACTAAATCTTGACTAAATTCTGAACTACACCCAACTGCAACATGGGATGGAAGCTCGGCAAGATTATTGAATCCATAGATTGCTTTGAGCGGTATAAACATTTTAACAATATTAATTCTGAAATAGAGGCCATCTGAAAACAGAGACCTTCTTTGACTCTATTATAGTTTTTGGCTTAAAGTCAATTTTGTTTGATATAAGTAGAGCTACCCCTGCTTTATTTTGGCTTCCATTTGCATGAAACATCTTTTCCCATCCCTTCACTTTTGGTCCGTATGTGTGTCCTCAGAGCTAAAATGAGTCTCTTGTAGGCAGTATATAGATGAGTCTTATTTTTAATTCATTCAGTCAGTCTATTGTTTTGATTGGAGAATTTAGTTCATTTACATTTAAAGTAATTAGTTTTATGTATGGACTTACTATTGCCATTTTGTTAATTTTTTCTGGTTGTTTTGTACTTCCTTTATTCCTCTCCTACCAGGTTCAGTGTGAGGTTTTTTTCTCACGCACTCAATGTGCAGAAGTTTTTCAGCAAGTTTCCGAATTTCCTTCAGAGGGAACTGCCTCGTGTGTAGCTGTGTATTTAATGTGTTTATGGGAGGAGGTGAGTTCAGGAGCCTCCTATGTCACCATCTTGAACCAGAACTAGAACTGCAATATTTTCTAAGAAAATATTTAATTACTTAGAGAAATAGTAGTGGTTCATCGAGAGTCCTAAGTAGTTTCTCTCCATGTCCTATGGGATTAATAGGACTACTCTGTAATGTTGTTGTGAAGATTACATAAGCCTCAGAAAACATGTGAAAGTTTAAACTTTAAACACAGTGCCTGGAGAACAGCAGGCTTTTAATACTTACTTGTTTTCTAGTTTATACTACATAATTTTGTATCTCCTTCTTTATGGTTTACATTTGAGATCAGCAGTCAGTGGTGTTGCAATTAGTGACATGATGTAGAAATTCACTAGATGAAGGACCAGGAAAGAATGTAAGAGGCTGTGTACGTGTGAAGAGGAAGATACCTTTACTTTCAGCCAAAGACATTTCCTTGAGGCTTGTTGGGTGATGAAAAAGTAGAAATATTTAGGCCTTATCTTAGCATAATATTCATAGTTAACTCCATGGGATTGTTTCTGCATTTAGCAAATGGAAACTGTCTGCTCCCATCATTGGCACCATTTCATCTAGCAGCATTCTACACTGCTGTCCGTGATTCAGTGTTTTTTCCATTAGCATGCCAGCAGAGATTTGCTCTTTCTACTGGAACATCCTACCTACGGTATTCACAGCTAAGTCATCAAACTGGATAGACAAGTACCTCAGCCTGAACAACTCTAGATACTCTGCCAATTCTCACCTGAATTGAATTAACTGGTAACTCCGGGGAAGTTACATAAAATCATATAAGAAAGATGAGTGAAATTTACCCGGAAATTGAAACATATTTTCAATACAAATTTGGAAGGATGGAATGTAAAAGAATCGGCAATTCCAAGGGAATGGATTCCTTAAGATCAGAAACCCTGTCTACTCCTCCTGATTCCACCATTGCCAAGTAAAGTGCTTGAAACTACACACACACACGTGCATGTACACATGCACACATTAAATAACCAATATACTGCATACAGTATATATAATATATATTTATATGTCATGCTGTTCAGCAAATTATGTATGAATATATAGCACATACATATTGTATGGTGAAAATTTATTGAATAGTCATTCATTAGCTTAGGCAGGGGTTGGAACCTTTTATCTGCCAAGGGCCATTTGGATATTTATAACATCATTCTTGGGCCATAAAATTATCAATTTAAAAATTAACCTGCTATATTTGATCAAACATTTAATTAACTAACCCCTAATGCCTTGGCAGGGCTGGACCAAATTACTTCACAAGCCTTATACAGGCTTGGCTTAGGGGAATGGGATGATATGAGATATTTATAATGGGGCTACCCTCTCTTTAGACCTAGATCTCAGCCTAGACATTGCCTCCTTTATAAAACTACCCCTTTCTCTGAGGAAAGGCAGATATTTGGTTCTCATCCTATTACCACACTTTGCCCTGTATTGCCCTGTATATTTGTCTCTTTCCCAAGCTACCTGAAATAACCAAATAAAACCAAACAAAAAAGCAATACCAAATTTGAAGATAGGGACTGACCTTTGTCTATCAGTGTTCAAGTTCCTAACATTGCACTTGGTACATAGAAGATAGTCAATAATGTTTACTAAATGAATAAAAGAAATAACATGTCCTTTTGCTGTGTTTTAGAATCATTGAGTACAGAAAAGCCAAAACTTTTCTTTACTCAATTAGATTCTCAGTGCCAAAACCAAAAATCTAGCCATGACCAGACTATCTAAATTGAATGGTGTAAAGTCAATGCTAAAAATGGAAAACCGGAAGAGAAAGCGTCTCATTGATGCCTAAATGAACACTTGCCACAGTTGGGTGTTGAATGCAGTGAATGTGGTGATTGTTCTATACTGGCCTAGAAGCTTGTCAAATAAAGAGACCAACTAGAAGAGTTAAGGCAAAAGACCTCCCCGAGACCCCTCAGGCTGCCCAAGGAAATCCAGGAGATTTGGGGATGCTTAGTCTCAGGAATTTTAAACCCTTTTATTTCAATTAGGTTGAAATATATAGGTGAAATGCATAGTTCTCTGGTGACCTATGGGATACTGGGCAAGGTATGATCTAACAGCAATGCCCGTTCATTAGGGCTTTTAGAGTGATGCTTGAGGTTTTAAATATATTTGGTTTTTTTTTTTTTTTTTTTACTGATTTCAGAGAGGAAGGGAGAGAGAGATAGAAATATCAATGGTGAGAGAGAGAATAATTGATCAGCTGCCTCCGGCACGCCCCCCACAGGGGATCCAGCTGGCAACCTGGGCATGAGCCCTTGACTGGAATCAAACTCAGGACCCTCAGTCCACAGGCATATGCTCTACCCACCGAGCCAAACCAGCTAGGGCGATGCTTGAGGTTGTAAAGAGGAAGTGTTACCATATTGCACAATGCAAAATCTATTTTCAGTTCAGATTCCAAGCAGGAAGCAATTCTTCCCATTAAATGGTGTTTAAGATGCTCCTTCCATGGCCAGAATACTGACACATGCTGGTTTGGCTAGAAAGGACACCCTGCCCCCCAATTCTGGTGTTTAAGATGCTCCTTCCATGGCCAGAATACTGACACATGTTGGTTTGGCTAGAAAGGACACCCTGCCCCCCACTTCTGCCCCCCAACAACAACAACAAACCACTCACATAGAGGACTCAGGCTAGAGCGTCAGGAACTATCACCCCATACAGCCTTTCTCAAAAATTAGTGGTAAGGCAGGTAGATACCACAGGAAGGCCTCCATGGAAAATGGCCACTTGATTTGTTACCCAAAGGCTGTACTTGAGCCAGTAAGACATAGACTAACAACAAAGAAGCAAGTAAGGCAGCGGTTCTCAACCTGTGGGTCGTGACCCTTTTGGCGGTCGAACGATCCTTTCACAGGGATCACCTAAGACCATCCTGCATATCAGATATTTAAATTACGATTCATAACAGTAGCAACATTACAGTTATGAAGTAGCAACGAAAATAATTTTATGGTTGGGTCACAACATGAGGAACTGTATTTAAAGGGCCAGGAGGTTGAGAACCACTAATAAGGGCTCCAAAAAAGTAGAAAGGCAAAAACAGATAGCACACAACAAGGCAATTTGGGGCATAAAAGAGGGTCCCCATGTGATGAAAGAAAAGCATAGTTTGGAATCAAACTATTTCCGAGACTCCCCTGAATAGGGTTGTTATTAATTCCTTGGAGAAAGTGATCTGGAAATTGATAGGAGAAATCTCAGTGTATCTGTTAGAGTTTATCATACACATATGTAAATAGTGTATATACAGGGTGTCCCCAAAAATGTATACACACTTTAACAGCTGATACCTTAATTTTGAAAATGAAATGTATTTTAATAAACAAATTTATAATGATTCAAAGTATCATTTTTTGGGATACCTATATACATAGATAGATGTATATATACCTATATATCTATGCATAATGAGCTATATACAATATTCTTTATAGAGTGGACATTTATAAATCTTAACAGATAAGTTGTTGCCTTCATAACATTCCAAGATTAAAATCTTACTTATGTATCATGTCTGCCTATTTTATCTATCTATCTATCTATCATCTTCCTATGTATCTCCAAAAAAGACAAATATATTTGTCACAAAGTGAGTACATTTTCTTGCTAGTTTTTCTAAAGTTCATCATTTTGCAGTTCCTGAATGAAAACTACTAGATTATTCAAAAGTTTGGTGTTTCGTCATTGTTCCTACTGAGTTCTTTTTGTGTTTTTTTTCTTTTCTTTTCTACTACTGGGTTCTTTTTAACATTTCTAACATTTAAAGATGTTTACACTTCTGAATACCTGTTCAAGATTTCCCACTCCCTCAAGAAATAACTCCACCCTTTCTCCTCTCAAACAACCCATTTCCAACTTTTCTTCTTAACTATTTTAGCTTATCTAAATCTTTCTGTTCTTTGAGGCTCTGCCCTCTAGTAAATGTTCAACATGGATTTGCTATTTGGACTTAATTGAAAAAAAAATCTCATTCCAAGTATATGAACCAGGGACAGGCCATAAGTTTGGGTTTGGTGTTCATCTACACCTGTCACAACCTGAGATGGCACATCTGAGATGTCAATTCTGCTAGCTTACATTAAGGAGATACCAGGGGTGACTCATTAATCCTGAGTAAGTCTTCTCTTCTGTCACTTGTCCTTACCTGAAGTTTCTTCATTTCTGAACCCCATTTCATGAAAAGAAGCCCTGGAATGTATCCTGGAAATAAGCCTGTCATCTTTCTTAAGGTTAAAATAATCAGAATATGCCAGGGCCTTACCTTGGTAAAGGGCAGAAGGAGGAGCTAGATTTTTATTTGGGACAGTTCCTCATTTGAATAAATGTTTACTGAACTAAGTGGAGGGAGTTCCATCTAAAATTTGGAAAGAAGCCAGAAAAGGAAGCAGATCAGAGTAGAAGGGAGGAAAGAGTGCAGTTTTTCCGTTTTTAGAGTTTTGCATCTGCATTTTAGACATGATATAAATACAGAAGTTGCATGTACAACATCAACTTCACCCTCTCAGAGTCAGGTTACTTATTACTCCTTTTGCATCACTGCATCTAGTACAGAGCCACAAAAACATGGTTGTATTGAATCACTATTTCTGTGTCACTCTGTGGGTCTTTTCTTCAGAGACAGTTTGGTGACCAAGGTAAAACAGGGCCCAGTTAAAATTTGGCAGCTCAATGAGAAATATTGCTGTACTAGTACACAGTGTGGTTCTAAGGGAAGGTGGTTGGGTTATAAAACAGTATTATTTCCACTGCCCATCATCAGTGATGCAACACACTACTTGCTTGCTTATTCTTAGCTTCCTCCTTCATAAATGAGGATGTTAAATCTCGAGGCTTTGTTCTAATTTACAAAATCTTTGTTATATTAACAAAATTGTCTTCAAAATGCTTTCATCTTACCTCCTTTTATTTATTTGTTAAAAATACGTTTTTATTGATTTCAGAGGGGAAGGGAGAGGGAGAAAGAGATAGAAACATCAATGATGAGAGAGAATTATCAATCAACCTGGGCATGTGCATGACTGGGAATTGAACTGTGACCTCCTGGTTCATGTGTTGATGCTCAACCTCTGAGCCACACTGTCTGGGCTTACCTCCTTTTATTTAAATGAACTTTAGCTAAATTACAACCTGGGGTGAATATAAAAAGAAATAATTATTTTCTGGGCTTTTATAATTGACTAGAGGCCTGGTATACAAAATTTATGCACGAGGGTGGAGGAGGGGGTCCCTCAGCTTGGCCTGCACCCTCTCCAATCCAGGACCCCTCGACATCCTTCTCAAAATCTGGGATCGCTGGCTCCTAACCACTCGCCTGCCTGCCTGATAGCCCCTAAATGCCTCTGCTTGCCGGACTGGTCACCCCCTAATGGTCCCCTGCCAGCTTGGTTGCCCCCTAACTGCCCCCCACCAGCCTGGTCACCCCCTAACTGCCCCCCTGCTAGCCATGGCCACCCCCTAACTGACCCCCTGCTGGCCTGGTTGCCCCCTAACTGCCTCCCTGCTGGCCTGGTTGCCCCCTAACTGCCGACCTGCCTGCCTGGTCACCCCCCTAACTGTCTAGAAGAAAGTTGGATGTCTAGAAGATGTCCGGTCACCTTGGGCTAATTAGTATGTTACCCTTTTATTAGTATAGATTCAGTCTTTGCAACATTTCTAAGAGGGTGGAGAAGAGATAAATACTCCCAGAACACCTCTTCTGAGCTAAGACTTTGACATTTACTTTGTTCTCCAAAAAGCCTGTGGAGTGGAAATGTTCTTCATATTATAATGAAGGAAACTGAGCAGTCAAGTACTACACCAAAGGCCACTGTGTGGGTAAGGGCATGGGTACGGGGAGGGCAGCTCAAGGCTCCCTCTTAGGTCTGAGTTAAAATCCATGTTCTTTCTATCACATTGTGCTAGAATTCTGTGAAAAAGGTAGGCATCCCAATTAACAGATGGTATGACTGAGGTACAGAGAGTGATGGGACTGTCTCAATTTTGTAGTATATCAGTATTTTAGGCACCAGGAATAAAACTGAAGTTGTTTTTTGTTTGTTTTTGGAATAGAGTGCAAGATCAGACTGGGGGACAGGGTGTGAAATAGTATCCTTTTGTATGATAACTTTATTTCTGTTTGATGCCCACAGTGAATTATCAGGGTTTCCAAATAGTGAGGTTTTAGAGAATTAAGCTTGTTGTGGCTATATGTATTTCATATCAAATTCCAGTATCACCCTTGGTGCTTGCTAGAGATGACCTCAGAAGGAACATATTTTATATACTAGAAATTAATGAAACTCTATTTTACCAAACCATGCATCCTAGGCTTCCTAGCTTCTCACCCTCTTGCCTCACAATATTATAATATCTGAGGTATGAAAGGACCTTATTTTGGACTTTATTTCTTCTTACAAGAAATAAATTTCTTATTTGGAAATAATTTTTAATTCTGCACAGCACTGTACTTCCTCTTGCTTTGAGAAAGAATATTTTCCTTCCAAACTACCCTCGTGCTGTTTTTTTTTTTTTTTCATCCTCTTTATTTGTGTTGGCTTTTATGAAGCCTTCCGTTCTGCTGAGTGAATGCATTTGGCTTGGTACCAAATGAGAGTCAGCACTTAGCCTAGAAGTATCGTTTTTCCAATAAGACAGAATAAGGGAAACCCCGCCTTTTACACCCACTACTAATTAGCATAGGACAAAATCAAGTTGTTGCATCACTGGCCCATCATTTGTGAATTTCTCCTTCCACAGCTCTCATTTCTGCAGAGAATGAGTTTGAGACACATGGAGAATATGCCTCTACACCATGCAAGCCCTCCAGGAGCACCGAGGCCATGCTGGAAGCCATGGGTCTTCTCAGCACTGGTTATTGTGCTACTAGTCTGTTCCTTCAGCACAGTAGCCTTCACTCTTTTCCCACTCAAGGTAAGTAGATAACAGTACCTGAGATTGCTATTGGTTATAATCCTTTTGTCTTTTGTAAGTCTGGTATTGTCATTGCCACTCAGTATTGTTAGAGCTAGTTGAAAGGGACATGGAAGTGGAGATAATCTAATTTGTCATGGCATATGGCTTTAGAGGCTTATCTAAGGGTCATGAAATGAAAGGTATTGGAAAATGCTAAATGTTGGTGGCAGAACTGAGTTAGATGGAGAAAATTGCTTAATTAAATTAGCCATTTGACAGATGCCTGTGGAGTACTTTTTCCCTTTTTGGAACTTTGCTAAATAAATCCTCTTGGTGGAATGAAAAGGTGTAAAATATAATACTTGCTCTCAAGGAATGAGATGCAAGCTCTAGTCTAATGGAAGGAAGGAACATAAAAAGATGGTATGACTGAGGGAAGATGGGATAAGGTAAGTGACAGGTGGTTAGTGTATTTTTGAGGAGGGAAATGGCATTGACTAGGAATAAGAAGGTCCGGATTCTGGTTCTAGGTCTCCCAATAACTAGCTGTATGAATTCTCATTCTTAGTTTCTTTGTCTGAAAAATGGTGGTAGGAGAATGGATTTATTTATTATAAAGTCCCTTCTAGCTATAAGATACAGTGATTTATAATTCATCTAAGGTTGGTATAGAATATAAATGCTTTGAAGTTCAAGGGGGGGGGGGCAATGGCTTTGGGCTAGGGTGATCAAGGAAGGTTTCATGGAGGAAGGGTGAAACACATTCTTAATTGGGAAGCCCCTGATGCTTATCAGGAATTTCCCACTGAGCTCCAGTCCAAGTTGTGGGTCTAGTGAAGAGAATGGAGATCCTTTAGGTTTTTATTAGAAGATTTCCTAACTGTTGGCTGCATAGCACTGAGCAAAAAGAAATTAAAAAATGCTTTGTGTCATTTAGGATTTAGCCCATTTTTAGGTATGTTTGAAGATTCTGAGCCTTGGGGAGAATAAGGTGATACATACCCATTTAAGAAAGGACTGTGATGTGAAATCAGGAACTGCTGAAACATTTTTCTTAGGGAATTGGCCAGCAAAGATTTCAAAGATACAGTTCTCCAACTTAAGATATTTGAAAGCAATGGAGAAAAAATGTAGGAGCAAGCAGTACACTGTAGTTGATGTTGGGGCAAGTGTAGCTTTCCCCCAATAGCCCATTAGTCAGTATTGCACAGGGATAGACAAGTATACAGAGGTATTTCCAACCACATCTCCACTCTCTCAGGGAAGGTATCAAGCAATAGTCTGAATTTTCTAGAGCAGTGAAGCTTTGAGCAGAAAGAAGAGAACTGTTAGGAGTTCTGAGTGTTTAGATTGCTGAAGAAGGGGAAGGATGAGAATATAGCAATAGCTTAAATTTGGAAGTGCCTTTTTGTCCCCCAAACCACCAAAAATCAAGTCTCATGAGCTAGATGACTTTGAAGAACATAGGACATGTTATGTGTCACCCATCCCTGCACATGAATGGGGATCCAATGCATAGAAGAGGGGGAAAATACCTTTTTTAAAGGCACACAGTGGCTCTTACAAAGGGACAGAGGAATTTCAGGGGCATGGAGGATTCGATACCTCTTACCAGAATGGAACTTGACCAGTTTCATATGCTTGAGCTCTGATTCTGGATTCTCTCTCCCAGACAACCCATAGCTTCTCAATGAAAAGTTCTGCCCCTAAAGAAATAGCCCAGAGTTTGTTCCAAATTTGGAGATGTTTCATACTGTTCTGAAAGGATGCCATCATGGTGTATTTCCTATGGCAACAGCCAAGGGCCTGGTTGACAATACCAGGTTGTGTGCTCCACTTTCCATTGACTGCACTGCCCTTTCCTTATTGACCACAAACAAGTATACTTGGAAAAGAGGCCTGAGTAGCTGGCGGAAGGTGAGTCATTATGACGGGGCTGCTTCCACCTTCTCACAAGACCCATGAACCTTGGAGTTTAGATTATTTTAATCTGCACTCTTGTTTTTATATACAACATTCCACTTCCCAGCTTCCCCAGGCACTAATTCACCAAGCTTTAGACAGGAAGATTGGCTCCTTCTAGACCAGCGGTTCTCAACCTGTGGGTCGCGACCCCTTTGGGGGTTGAACGACCCTTTCACAGGGGTTGCCTAAGACCATTGGAAAACACATATATAATTACGTATTGTTTTTGTGATTAATCACTATGCTTTAATTATGTTCATTTGTAACAATGAAATTGGGGGTCACCACAACATGAGGAATTGTATTAAAGGGTTGCGGCATTAGGAAGGTTGAGAACCACTGTTCTAGACCAACAGAAATTTCTTTGGGAGAACATTATTTTCATTTCCCCCCTTCTTCTTTCAAAAGACAGTCAACTGAAAAGGATTGCTATGAGCCCAAGCAATTTCAACAACTCCTCAGTGAAAACAGCCTCACAGAAGTTGTCCCTAAGAGACCAAATGTTCAGGCGGGTCCCCTGCTTTAATGAAAAGAAGGATACTTCAAAAAGGGGAAGTTGTGCTTCTACTTAAAAGCAGAGTAGATTCTGTTTCCAAAGGATGATCTGATGAGGGTTGGTTTGGAGAAAGAATTATTGAACTTTGGCCATTTGAACCCAACTATGTGAATCTTGGCTTAAATCAAATGGGGTTACAAGAGCAACTGACCCTCTTCAGCAAAAATGAACTAAATTCAACCAAGCTGAAAGCCCCATATGCTTCTTTAGAAGTGGATATTTGCTTTTTCCACATATGACCAGAATTATAAATAGATACTGCCCCACAGAGGCCTGTGAGTCAGACAGGCTCTGTTTGGATCTCAGCCTGGTTGGCCTCTTATCAGCTGCATAACCTTGGGCTAGTTACTTAATCTCTTTCATACATTTCCACACCTGCAAATGAGCATGCTGCCAATTCTCATTATATAGAGTAGTGGTAAGGATTAATGAGACAGAACAGTGCCTGACCCATAAGTAGCCTTTCAGCACATTGTAGTGGTTAATATTTGCACCATTACTATTAATGACAGTACAGTGAATATAAATTTCAAAGGACTTTAACAATGTCGGTATTCCTTGCTTATCTATTTCACTTCCTTCATAAAAGACTACCTCTGCCAAATACTAGTAGATGATTTTTGTGACTGGACAGATTTTCACTGGTGGTAGTAATTAGAGAATGTCACAACGGTGGTTTCTGTATCTTATACTAGACATTACAGCAGCCCAAGAGGTAGTTTTTAGGATGTCTGTCTCTGGCCATTAGTCTATGACGTTAAGCTTCTCAACACTCTTTAGACATGAAAGTACAGAGCACAGATACTATCTACGGCTCTTACATCAGCATCCATTTATATTTAGATTGTTACGCAATTGCTCCATGAATGCAGTCGTCTTTCTAGAAAGATTATAAACTTCTTAAGAAGCAAGTGCCATAAATTACTTCTGTTTCTCCTGCTTATAATGCTGTATAATGTTGGGAATATAGTTGCTTAAAGTTTTATTCAGTTCTTTATTATAATCAGCATCATTATCAATATAGCTAATATTGAATGAGCAGGATTTAGACACAGAATATCTGGGCAAAGCCCTTCACAAGAATAGCCTCATTTAAATCATGACCAATTTCAATGAGCTAGATGCTATTATGTTTCTCATTTTATAAATGAGGAAATAAAAGTTAAGGGACTCCCTATCACATGCCTATCATGAGTTAAACTAAATGGAATTTCATCATCTCTTCTAAGAAATCCCAAGATGCAGAAGAGATAATTGCAAAAGCGAAAACAAACACAGGAATCTAGTGATTTATTATAAAATAGTGGCTTTCAAATGTTTTGATTGCACCCCTCTACTGAGATAAAAATGTTTTTTACTTTGATTTCAATCCCAAAATATATGCTATTATACATTATATCCAAGTACTAACACTATGTATATTAAAAAGATACACAAAATAGAAATTATAAGGGTGAACCAAATAATATGTTTAATGTAGTTTATTCATAGTGCAAAACCATCTTGCTTTTACCAAAGTATTATATTTTATAGAATATGCTAATATATATAACAAATACTTCTAAAATAACTGAACTAATATTTTAGTAGAGTAATTTTTTCAGTATGTTACTTTTATTTTCTTATATTAGTTTAACATTTCATGATACAATAATTTGAAGGTTCTATTCTAAGTTAATGTACCTTGATTCATGGTTTTGCCTGCCACAACTAAAAAAAAATGACCTCACAAAGAAAAGTAGATCAAAATGGAAAAATGCGTTCTTTAGTGTGCTTATCATGCTAAATTTCTTTTTAATTCTCACCTGGGGATATGTTTTTATTGATTTTTAGAGAGAGAGGAAGGGGGAGAGAGGTAGAGTGAGGGAGAGACAAAAACATTGATGTGGAAGAGAAACAGAGATTTGTTGCCTTCCATATGTGCCCCAACTGGGGATCGAACCTAAAACCTAGGTGTCCTGATTGGGAATTGAACCTGCAACCTTTTGGTCTATAGGACAATGTCCACCAATTGAGCCACCAGGGCATAGCTGACACTGACTTTTTAATCCCCATTCAGTGTTACAAAGTTTTTATGTTCTTAAAAATTTAAATAAAGTTGGTATTTATTCCATTCATGCTTTTCCTTCCACAACTTAAATTCCATGGTTTACAATTATAAACCTAACCTTGCATTAACCCACTCACTTTTTTCTCTCTCTTTCTTAATTATATTCTTCAGGTTTTTGCAACACTGAAGTCCCACTTGAAGTTAGTGGCCATAAATTTAAATTAAGACCTTTCAACAAAGTCTTTTTCCTCAGTTGTATTCAACTGTGAAAGACACAGAGTAGCTGGATTTAATTAATGTTGACAATTTTCCAGGATGGGAAATTTGTCAGAATATAATTTTCTGTTCTCCCTTACACCAAAATCCCTCCAATTTATTTTTTTCTCATTTACTTTTCAACTCATTCAAATGAAGCTTCTGTCCTTATCACATTGAGGAGCCTACTTTCATCAAGGACCCCAGTGACTGTGCCACGCCCATCTGTCAATTCTTTGTCCTCTTCTTTCTTGACCCACCAAAAGCATTTGACATAGGTGATCACTCCTCTTTCCTGAAACACTTTCTTCTCTTGGTTCCAAATATCACACTACCTCTGTTTCCTTTCTGACTTACTGGTCTTTCCTTCTTAACCTTCTTTGCTGGTTCTTCCTCATTCCCTGACCTCTAAACATTGCAGTGTGCCAGGGCTCCTGCCTATCTACACTCCACTGACTTGATGATTTCATAGTCTCCAGTCTTAAAGCATCACATGGTAGCTGAAGATTTCAAACTTATACCATCAGAACTCCTTAAATTCCATCTTCACAGATCCAATTGCCTACCTGATTCTCCTACCTAGATATTTAATAAGCCTCACACACTTGACATGTCCCAAAGCAAACTCATGGTTCTCTCTGTTCCCATAATTTACTCTTCTTAAGTCTTACTCATTTGAATGATTCCAATGACTCAAGCCCCAAATCTTGGAGTCTTCTTGGACTCCTCTCATTTTCTCATCCCATATCCATGTCAGGACCTCTGTTGGCTCTATTTCCAATCACTTATCACCATGTGCTCTGCTAGAACCTTGGTTGGAGGCACTGTGATTTCTTGCCCAGATGACTACAAGGATCTCTTAGCTTGTCTCACTGCTTTTTCCCTTCCCTCCCTTCATTTATTCCTAGCAGACAAAGAAATCTTATAAAAGAAAAATGTGCAACATCTTTAAGTTCAAAAAGTCTTTTAAGTACTTTGCCATATGGAAACCAATATACTTTACATAGTACAATTTTTTTATTATGCTTATCTCACTACAAGTATTTAAAGCGTGTAAACTGTGGTATGTTGCAACAGTTTGAAACTGAGGTCTTCTCAGGGTATTTCAGTTATTATATATGACATGTGATTGTCTGGATATTAAACAAGGGTGGCTTTATTGACCTGAGTTATAAATATTTCTATAACTTCTAACTATTTCAAATAAAAATAAACATAAATAGAAATTCTATTACTTTATTCTCACATGCCAAGGGATCACCTTGTGTAAACACTGGGGTGTGGAAAGTACTGTTTATGGAAAATTTCTATAGCCTGAGAGAAAGAGAGTTCAAGATCAAATAGTTGTCCTGTGGGTAGAGGTTAGGTGGATGGAATGAGACCTTAATATTTGCCTAGAAGGTTCAAAAGGGTAACTAGGTAATAAAAGGTAAAGGACGAGGCCAGCCATCTGTAAAGGGAAGCTGAGAGAGACGAGACAGGGTGGAAGGAGGAATTTTTTTTTTTTTTTAACTTGGTTAGCAAAAGAAGTTTCCTTCAGGAATATGAAGCTCTAAATAAACCAATTAAGAAACTTGTGACATTGTCATTATCCTGACCAATTTTTCTTTTTCTTCCCCTACAGGCAGTCAGTGAGCCCTGTGTAGCTAAGTTTGGTAAGTAACCTGTTTTGCATGCCTTCTTTTTACTTTTCTTAGTATTTGATGCAAGAAGGCACATTCCAATGCTGTTGAGGAAGCCTTTATCCTATTTTATTCATTTTTCAGCTACTATTTATAACTGCTCATTATGTGCCAATCACTTGTCTAGGAACTGAGGATTCTGAGGTCACACAGATAGACCAGCATGAAGCTAATATCAAGGTCATATCTCTGGGCAGGAACGCATATCACTCTTACAGGCCTGGGAATCTGAGATACAGGAACATACTTTTAATACAAGGTTTTAATAAACACACTATTCACATCTCTACAATTTTTCTCTCTGACAAACCTAAAGTCTTCCACACATTTCACATATTGCCGGTGTTCAGCAGAGTGTGTGTGTGTGTGTGTTGGGGGGGGGGGGGGTGGTGGTGGTGCTATTTTTGTTTCTAAATGTATAGAAGAGGAATGAGTGTTGGGGGGAAGGAGTGGCCACTCCCTCTGCTCCTTTTTCTTTTCCTCTTAGTTCCTGAGTCACTTTCCCTTATAGTGACCTGGTATTTGCTTAGGAAACACTAAAATATACAGTTAAATTGAACCTTAGAGTATGTCTTAAAAGACATAAAAAATAAAAATAAACGCATTTTGGGTTGTTTATATGTTTTAGGCCAAACCTGCACTTTCAGCTGAGAGAGAACATTTCTAGAGATAACTACAACCCCTGCTTCCTGTACAGCGCAAACTGCCAGGCTCCCCAGGCTCCTGGGAATTAGGAAATCCCTTTTCACTGGTCTCTGTCTTTGTGATTAGTTTTGCTTTTCTAGTGAATGGAGTAAAACTCATGATATCTTTGAAATTCCCTTTTGATGTGGTAAAAGTTGAGGACTTCAAGTGGTGGTCTGTGAGTGGCCCCGTCACAGAATTAAATAAGAGAACCAGTGACACTTCTTCCTGGTGACTTGCTTGCCCATTGACTAGGTGTACTACATGTCAAGCAAGAGGAAATTTACTGGGCTTTGGGATTGCCCATACAGGGAGACTTTGCTTCTTGCTCTAATGATCTTTCCTTTATGATCCTTCAGAATCTATCCTCAAAGGTGTATATTATTCATATACATATAAATAAGAATTTAAGTCAATATGTCATTTCTTCCAGGGTATTTTCTTTTTTTTTAAAAAAATATATTTTATTGATTTTTACAGAGAGGAAGGGAGAGGGATAGAGAGTTAGAAACATCGATGAGAGAGAAACATCGATCAGCTGCCTCCTGCACACCCCCCTACTGGGGATGTGCCCGCAACCAAGGTACATGCCCCTGACTGGAATTGAACCCGGGACCCTTGAGTTCGCAGGCTGACGCTCTATCCACTGAGCCAAACCGGTTAGGGCCCAGGGTATTTTCTTATCAAAGTTCTTTCTACTTATGAGATAAAGGCTTTGCCCCCATAGCAAAAATTATGGAGAATTAGTGAACAGGCCAGATAAGTATTTTGGGTGGTAAAAGCATTTCCTGAGCCTCTGAAATCACACTTCTATATGCAAACAATTAACAATAGTAAAACATGTAAATTCCATATATACCTATGAAAATAAATCACTAAGTCTTGACCCTTTCCCCACACCCTGTGATAACATTAAGCTAGGGATACTTATATTTAAACAGTCAAATTATTTCCATTTCTAAACTGACAAATTTACCCAGTAGCTATTTTTGGAGGGTTTGGCTAGTGATATCTCAAAGGGTTCTTGAATGATATATACCCATAAACTACAGATTCATGAGGAAGGTCTCATTGATAAAGTGACACATAGTAAACAGTACTTACATAGAAAAGCATGAACACACTTCCTGGACTGCCGACCCTGGTTATCAGTCCTGGTGTATAATTCCTCTCTCCCTCTCTCCTTTTTTCTTTCTTTCACCTACTGATCAACGAGAGATATAATGCCACCTAAAACTTAACCCCCTTTCTCTGTTCCAAATCCATTTCCTTAGAATTCCCCAAGTACGTAAAGCATTTAGGATTTGCAATTTTTCTAAAACAAGGAACAGCTAGATACTTAATATACTCAAATTGTGGCTGGAGATGATCAGTATAGACCAGGTAAAGAAACACACTATAAGGGGGAAAGAAGTATATAACCAGGAAGATGATGGAATCATTAAATGATGATGCTTTCCATTTTCCCCCTCCCTTGTAAATTTCTTACAGGACCATTGCCTTCAAGATGGCAAATGGCATCTCCTAAACCTCCTTGCGTGAGTCAGATAGCTGATTGGGAGCTGAAGATACTTCGGGATGGCTTGTATTCCATTTATGGCGAAGTGGCTCCCAATAAAACCTACAAGGAACCAGCTCCTTTTGAAGTGCGGCTGCGTAAAAACAAAGGCATCATACAAGTTCTAACAAACAACGCTATAATCCAGAATGTAGGAGGGACTTATGAGTTGCATGCTGGAGATATAATAGACTTGATCTTCAATGCTGAACATCAGGTTCTAAAGAATAATACGTACTGGGGGGTCATACTGCTAGCCAATCCCCAATTCATCTCCTAGAGTCTTGATTTGGTCTCCCCATCCTTTTCAGCACATGCAGAGACCTGGTGGGTGGGTTGGAGGAGGCAGATTTTCAATGCCTACAGTTTGGGTACACAAATCAACACAACAAACAGAACTCCTCTGCAGATGAACTTTCATCTCTCATGGTCATCGGAAAGAGACTCAGAGGAAGGACCAAAGATATTTGGTTACCCCTGGCATTGGGTTGGCAAAGACAGTACTAATCCATAGTAAAAATGAATATGGGTGGTTAAAGAGCAGAGGCTTCTCAAAGAGTCTGTCTAACCTTTGAATTCCTGGGTGGAAAAATGAAGTCTTATTCTCATGGGAGTCTTACTTGTTATGCTAAAAGGATCCAGCACTGTAGCCTGGACTTGTTCTCATATTCTTGGACTGTTTCACTTTATTCTTCCCATACTCGCAACTTCTGAGACCCTCCTAATAAAAAGCAGTCAGACTGGCAGGGTAGCCTCAGATATGCGAACAACATCCCTCTTTAAATGCAATGATATTAGAGGATAGAGAACACTCTAGAAAGATACTGGGATAGGGACACAGGTCGCATGGAATGGAATGCACTTTATTTGGGAATTTCCCTTGATTTCATTCATCATACTCAGGATACAGGCTACTTTACAAAGCCAGTAGGTTGAAGAGGTCATTCTGAACCTTCACATAGGGTTTCATGAGAAGTCGTTGGTATGTGTGTCTGAACATTGTCAATGGTAAAGATAGAGTAAGCTTTAGTAATCACAATATCTCACCCAGAAATTTGTACTACCAATGCTGGATAATGTCCTGGAAAGATTTCATGTATTTAGTTGGCTATCCATGGTTTATAAAGTGCTTTCGCATATCACATGGCAACTCTATAAAGTTAATGGGGCAGGTATTTGGGGCACAAAGAGAATACGAAGGCAGATAGAGCATAAGTAACTTGTCTCAATACACAGAACTAGTGATTAATGGGGCCAATAGGCTTCCCACTGCATCACCGCCTTAGCTTTAGAGTTGGTATTTCTGCCATCATGTTACAGATGATAAAGTTTAGCAGGTTCAATTTTCAGGAAGTGTACTCCCGTTCAGCCCAAAGTGGGTGGAGGAAAGCTGTAACAGGTCTTTCCTTTCTTGACAATCTTCTTTTCCTTTCCCTACTTGGAGCAGGGGGCACAGGGGTGTTGCTCAGGGCTTACTCCAACCAAATCCCCTTCCTCACTTTGAAGAGCCTGTCTTAGTCAAATGTGTACAAACTCAACTCAATGCCAGCCTGCTAAAGTTTGGAACTCTGTTCAATTAATATGCTACTTGTGGGTTCTTTTTGATAGTTATATAATATGATTATATGTTAACCAAATTTAAAATATTTATGGATATTTATATAAAGCTGCATTATGTTAATTAATAGTGTCACATATAAAGCTAACTTAAGTATATTTGTATTGTGTATAACAAAAATTGCTCTGGGAACAGGTTGAACCTGAGGCCAAGTTGTTTCTTAGTAATTTTCTAAACACCATGCCTTGTCCATCTTGCATTTGTGTATCTTCTCAGGAAATTAAAGTTATATCACATTTATTTATGGAAACTTGGTGGAATTGATCGTTATTAATTTGTAAGCAACAGTCTGCTGGAATGGGTTGGCACTCATTTGTGAGAGCTGATGGTTAAATTTTTGGAAGTTTTTCAATTTGGTTATTAAATATTGCCAAATTGACCATGGTGGGGTTAGTTATACCATGGGAATTGGCAAACACTACCAATCAGATGTGTGTGTGTGTGTGTGTGTGTGTTTTGTTTGTTTTTGAGAGCCCATTTACCAGCACACCACTGTTTGTAAAACTCTCCTTCTTAATGACTCCTCTTTGCTTCTGCCTCATTCCTGAGGCAATCAAGGCAGACAAGGGAAAGAGTGAAATTATATTCCCAGCAAAATCCTCACTTGGTAGTGATTTCTCAGGGCGAGGAGAGGTCTCCTCAGCTACAACCAGAGAGAGAACTACCAACAGATGATCTTCGGATGGCCCTGGGGTTGTAACTTCAGCTTTTGTTTTCAATGCATACTGTTTTCTTAAATAGTTACTTATCTTTTAAACCTATAATAAATTGTATCTTGGTAAGTGGACTGTGACTGACTTATTTGTGGCTTATCAGACTACAGTTAGTGAGCTAGAGAACAGGAGGACACATCTGAAGATTCCTTGTGTATATGTAACACTGCTTGGCAAGTGTTAGGCTGAAGTAAGAGCTGGATGCAATTAGCTTTTGGTTGTAACCCAATATCTAATAGGTTAGTGAGACAATTTCACTATCTGACTTCCACCCACCTCAACTCCACCCCACTCAATCTCGTCATTAATCCTTCTCACACTAATTGTTATTACCTTCTATTTTGCCCTATCAAAACTAACCTATAGTGTGATACATCCCTGCAGGGTTAAGTCTCTGCTTCTGAAGATAGCCGTTAATTGAAAAGTGATGTAGTCTTGGGCATTTGATGGAGAAGACTAACTCCTTAGAGGAAGTATATCTGTATCTTGAAGAAGAAATTCCTGTATTTGTGTGTTCTATATCAAAAAAGCAATTTCATTTGTAGGGGTGGGAGGACATTTTTATGTAGAAGCAAAAACCTGACTGACTTATGGTGAGGGGTCTGAGGACTGGCTTTAAGTAGAAGTTATAAATGATGCCCTGACAGGTACATTTTTCCTGATCTGAAAGGATATCTCTATATTTTGGGGTCACTCCACTGGTCATGACTCTCCTGTGAGTCCCACATCTATCCACAGGAAATCTGTGTACATGCCTTGGCCCTATAAACTCAGAGAATATGAGCTCAATGTGGCAAGATTCTCCCACCTCTACTGCCAAGCAGTTGGCCTCTCTCCCCAGATTTCCAGGTGGAGTCAGACTCTAAACTGCTGATTCAGGCACCAGTTCTCTATATCTCTATTGCAAGAAATATGTTTCAAAGCTCTTTTTAGGTCTCCCTTGAAGTCCTCCTAGCAGGCTTAAGGTAGAAAGTTTCACTGCTTTTCATCTCCCTTGCAAAGGGCATGGGTGAGGACTTACACATGGCCACAGCTCTCTTTTTATAAATGTTAGCACAACCTCTCCTTCTCCCCACTCCTTTTAGGATCTTGGTCCAGCTGAAGTATCCTAAGAGCTGTGGGGAAGGGAGCCTCATTCCTTTTGTGAATTCTGCACACTGGTGGGGGCAAATGTCTTACTCTCATTTTTATATCCAGGTACCCATCATATTATGCCCGAGTAAAACTGAGTCAGGAAGAGTCCCACTCTAACATCCAGTGATCTGATTCTAGGTCTAAAAGGGATCTGGGAGACCGCTAATAAAATGTAGAAGTACAAAAGCCCCAAACCATCATCACAGGAGCAATAAAATAAAGGCTTAATGCAAAGGCAGAGGGAGAAAAAATTATTATTCAAAAAAGTTAGACTTAAGAACATATTTACCCAGCATGCTTGAAAGAAAGGTGATTCCTATGCCCCCTTTACAGTCTACTGCATAAACATGTTTAGGAATGAGGCCTAGGAATCAACTTTGTAACCAACTCTGACTCACAGTTATTCTTATGCACACTACAGTTTAAGAATCACTGCCTTGTGGCATGCAACTTTATTTCTCCAAATATTTAAAAAGTCAAAGCTTCTAAACAAATAAACAAAATAAAAAGCAAAACAACAAAAACAAAGTTGGTGATGCCCATGATCTCACCATAACTCATCTCTCATCACAAAAGCAAATGGCCTTCTATCCTCTATTGGAATCTGAACAAAGGTCAGGCTCTTCACTTTTCATAACTTAATGGCATCCTTCTCACCATAACTCATCTCTCATCACAAAAGCAAATGGCCTTCTATCCTCTATTGGAATCTGAACAAAGGTCAGGCTCTTCACTTTTCATAACTTAATGGCATCCTTGTCACTTAAACCTTGGCCATCTAAGGCATACAAGCTTGCCACAACCAATACCACATTATCTACCTATCAACCCTCAAATATTTATCTCTAATCCAAGTTGCTCTCCTTTCCCCCAGACTTACATATCCAAATATCTGCTCAACAATTTCACATTTGAGGTATAATGAACATCTCAAGTTCAACATGTCCAAAATGAATCTCTTAGTTTCCCCAAACCAGCTTTTCTTGGAGCTCCCGCCCCATTTTAATTATATTACCTGGACTAAAAACATCTGAGTCATATAGTCACTCTGGACTCCAGCCATTCACCCATTTATCCTGTGAAGAAGTCATATGGTCGTTTACCTACAAAGAGAATCGACCTCTTTTCTGCTATGACTTTTGGTCCATGCCACCAAGATTATTTCAGTAATTTCCTAACTGGTCACTCTGCTTCTACCTTTGTGATCAAACAAACTTGTTTTCAAATCCCAAGTTTTACCATTTACTACTTATTTGGATCTTGGAGAAAATATCTACCCTGAGACTCAATTTATTGTTTGTTTTGTTTATTCAATGCCTGACATATAGTTGAGATTTAAATATTTGCTAAACCAAATAATAATTTTAGAACAGATTTAAAATATCAACCAATATATGTAAAGTTCCTGATACATAGTAGACATTAAAATGGTGGCAGCTATTCATTTTCTTTTTATTAAAAATTTGGATTTATTCCTACGTTTTTGAACTTCGTTGTTTTTTTCCATAGAGATGTTTATTTAACATCTCTTTTGTTCTATCTCCTTCTCAAGAAAAGGTAAGGCCCAAGATAAAAGTATTTTATTTATTCAATGCTCTATCATTAGCAACCAAAATCATACTTGGATCACTGAAATAATTCAACAAATATTGAAGGGAATGAACAAAAAAGATGTGACCCTGGTTCCTGGTTAGAATGATCAGCAAGACATATGTTGCAAATAGCCTCTCAAAATGGTGTGCTCACTTCCATTCCTCTAGGTTTTTTAAAACTAAGTACAGTAATACGTGAAACATCCTAGGTATCTACATCAAAAGTGCTCAGTGAAAGTTGGCTGCTATCCCCGTTGTACTCATACCACTATACCATCATGATGGCCATCTTTTCATTATCCTTGCTTCTCTAGGAAGTGGCATCCTAGAGCCCATTAACTTGCTTTACCATAGGAATGCTTTCACCAAATTTTAAGTGCCTTTGGCTCTTATTATATACTAAAGGCCTGGTGCACGAAATTCGTGCACTGGGGGGTGGGGGTCCCTCAGCTCAGCCTGCCCCCTCTCACAGTCTGGGAGCCCTCAGTGGATGTCCTACTGATGGCTTAGGCTCACTCCCCATGGTGAGTGGGCCTAAGCCACAGTCTGGCAGCAGAGGCTTGGAGCAGCCACCGTGTGTGTGTGTGTGTGTGTGTGTGTGTGTGTGTGTGTGTGTGTGTACCCCTCTGTGTTGACCTCTCAGGCTCCTGGCCACACCTGTGTGTTGTTCTCTCCCTTGAGCGGCGGCCAGGGTGGGCTGGAAGCTTGGCTTCCTCCATCGTCAGGGGAAACCCAAGCCTCCAGCTCTGTGGCCACCACTCAAGGGAGAGAACAACATGCAGTAAGCCTTCCTTCCCCTGGCTGCTGGCACCGGTTTTCCTCCAGCACCCGGGATCCAGGCCTTTGGTCCGGCCGCAGCGGAGAAGCCATGCCTCTTAAGTCTTCAGTCTTCAGTCTTCACTCCGGCCGGAGCCTTCAGTCTCCGCTCTGCACCTGCGTATGCAAATTAACTGCCATCTTTGTTTGGCTAATTTGCATACTCATCTGATTGGCTGAGTAGCAGAATGGAGTGACACCACGGGCGTAGCGGAGTGACACCAATTTGCATGTCTCTCTTTTGTTAGTGTAGAAATCATGCAAGAAATCGTACACTTGTAGGGTCCCTAGGCCTACCCTGCAATCAGGGCCATGTCTGCTGCCCCACGCCGCTCCACAACGCTGCTTGCTGCCACCCTGGGATGCTCTGCAACACTGCCACTGCCCCGGGACAGTCTGCAACGCTGCTTGCCACTGCTGCTGCCCCGGGAGCCCTGCGACGCGAAGCCCTGGGATGCTCCACCACACTGCCACCGCCCCACGACCCTCCATGACGCTGCCGCTGCCACGCGAGTCCAGTCCCCAGGCCTGCTCTGGTGACACCCAGCCTGGTTCCCATGGTTCCCCATTGGCCATTAAGCGATGGGAGCCTGCGGGCTGGGAGGAGGGACCAAGGGGTGGTCAATGCACCTCGTAGCAACTGGTCATTGGTTATTCTGGTCGTGATGCCTGGCCTTTTATTATTATAGACTAGTAGCCCGGTGCACAAAAATTTGTGCACTTGGGGGTGAGGGGTGGGGCCAGACCCCTCAGCCTGACCTGCACCCTCTGTCATGTTCCAGGACCCCAGCCACTCCTGGCCTACGTACAGGCCTACAGCCTTGGGGCGGCTTGGCTCCCGAGGCCTCATTTTATCAAGAGAACAAAGTCGGCGTTAGTTACCGCCCTCACCGAACCCAGTACACTGCATCTGTGCATACAACTGCCTCGTTCATGTGCCTGCTTCGCCCTACTGAATTACTAACGTCTTGAGGACATAGCTCTGTCTTATCCTGCTTCACTTTCAGTGCCTGGCCTGTTGCCAGGGACCTGAGAGGGTTTGCTGAGTGAATGAGTGAATAATGAATGAGTGAATGAGTGAGCGAGTAAGTGAATGAGCGAGTATGTGAATGAGCAAGCAGCTACGGGGTGGGAACTTCTGCCACATTGCCATGGCAACACGGCAGAAGTTCCAGTCCCACTCCTGGCTGCCTGAAGCCCACCCCGGGAAAGTTCCTGCCCTGCTCCTAGCGCCTGGCGCCCCTCTCCTGGCTGCATACTGAATTACTAACATCTTGAGGACATAGCTCTGTCTTATCCAGCTTCAATTTCAGTGCCTGGCCTGGTGCCAGGGACCTGAGAGGGCTTGCTGAGTGAGTGAATGAATGAATGAATGAGCGAGTGAATGAGTGAATGAATGAGCAAGTAAGTCAATGAGCAAGCAGCTACCAGTCGGGATAGTTTGCACTCACTCTGGGCTGCCTGACGCAAACCCCGGGAAGTTCCCGCACTGCTCTCAGCAGCCCCTCGCCCCTCTCCTGGCTGCATAGTGTGCGCAGGGCAAAGGCGGCCTGGGTGTGCGTGTTGGCAGATCCGTGCATTAGCACCTGCCAGCCTCGGATCCCCGTGTGAGGGCCATTTGTGGGCGTGGCCGGTGGCGGATCGGTGCATTAGCACCCACCAGCCCCGGATCCCCGCAGGAGGGCTGTTTGTGGGCGTGGCCGGTGGCGGATCGCTGTGGTCCCGCCCACCAGCCCTGGGTTGGGTCTCATACGGGCCGCCTGCCACCGGGTCGCAGATAGCAGGCCCGGATGGCAGCGGGGCAGGCGGGATGGTGCTGTCCTGACCTGCCTGCAGTATGCAAATTAGCCACCATCTTGGTTGGTAGTTAATTTGCATATCGGAGGTATGGTTAATTACCCTATTTGTCTTTTATTAGATAGGATTTGTATTAGAAACACTATGTGCATCTTCTCCAAAAATGGTTCTTAGAACAATGTTATTGTGTTATGTGTCACCCTTTACGACAGACACATTAAAGAAAACTGGTTTCTCATGAACTTGAAGTCATATCTCTATGGGGATTTTTCCTCACATATTTCTATAGAGCAATAAAGAATTTAGTAATATGTGAGATTTTGGAATGCACACACTGTCCCTTGGCAAAGGCATTATTAAGTGTCTAGAATTTTGAATTTGTTATTATTTCAAATGAATATTTTTGGGAATATGAACTGTGTTTTCAATCATAGGTGTTGTCAGATGCTACCTTACATTGTGACTTGCTTCTTCAACAAGGCTTTTCAGAGAGATTATTTTTCAGAATGGTGAAATTATCATATCTGAAGTCTAGTCTTCAGGTTATAGGGCCCAAAACTAAATTTTATCAGTCTTAAAGTTTATAAATCTTTCAGGAACTGCATAACCAAATGCAGAAGACAGAGTTATGAATATCATTGTCTGGGAATTTTAATTCTAACCAGGCAGTTTTTGGTAGCCATGGAGTCCAAGCCAGAGTGGTTAGGTAGAGGATCCAAATGAATAATGGCCACAATACCAAACACTGAACAAATATTTCCTGGGGCCAATTATATCCCAAAGATTATACTAGGTACCCAGAGGGGATATAAAAATGCAGAGATATAATGCCTGTTCTTAAGCAGTGTATAGTTTAGCAGAGAAACAGATAGGTAAATCAATGATCAGAGGATTATGTATATGATAATTGCTCTAATGGAAGTATATTAGTCCATGAAAGAAAAGAAGGAGAATCTGACCAAAGACAATGGCTTTGGAGATGAGGATAAGGAATAGATTGAGAAAAAAATTTATGACATAGAATCATCATACTTTAGTGATTGTGGTAGGTACCATTGGGGTTTCTGCCAAGCTCATAATAGTTTCCTTATCAGACTTCCTTATCCACAGAGGTGGGTTGAGTAGCCTTATTTTCACTATGAAAGACCATTTTCTTAGCCAGAATTGACTTGTCCAGGATTAACTACCCTGAGGTGGTCTCTTGACTGGAAAAGATAAACATTTGGGAGCTATGGTAGCTTATATTCCTCCTGTAAAGTGGTCGGAGAAGCAGAGAAAAGTCAATTTGGCTTGCCGGGAGCCGGTACATCCTTGCTGCTTGACACAGTCGCTGCAGGGAAGAAACATCTGCACAGCATATGTTTCAAGGGATCTGGCGTATATGGCATACTGTTCTTAATATGTTTGCTCCCCTTCTTGGTGCTATGTGTTTTAATCAAGGTCACCTCTCCGAGAAAGGTTGTTTCCCCAGTTAGGGATTTTCCCCTGAAGTTAGGGAGGGAATAAAACCCCTTAACTAAGTGCCAGGTGGGTAGTTAATTACTTTAACTAAGAACAATCATGCTTAAGCTACATAATCTTTATTCCCTGGAATAGAGATAAGAAACGCCCTAACCTTTGGAATAGAAATTGACAGGATTAAAATCAACTGGTATAAATACAGATGTAACAAGACAATAGGACACAGAACCTAGAGACAGGACTTGGCTGAAGATCCTACACAGAACCTAGAGACAGAACCTAGCAAGAGAACCTGGCTGAAGAACCTAGAGACAGAACCTAGGGACAGATCCTAGACACAGAACCTAGAGACAGAACCTAGCAAGAGAACATGGCAAAAGATCCTGGACAGAACATAGCTACAGAACTTGGCTGGAGAACCTGACTAGAACCTGGTGACAGAACTTGACTGGAAATCTGGGCTAGAACCTGGCTGGAGAACCTGGACAGAACTTGGCTGGAGATCCTAGCCAGAACTTGGCTAGAGATCCTAACCAGAATTTCGCTGGAGATCCTGACCAGAACTTGGCTGGAGATCCTGGCTAGAAATCCTGGCTAGGAAAAATTACTCAGAAACAGGCCCATCAGCTGCACAAGAGGCTGAGCAAATTAAAGAAGGTCTCATAGAGAGAAAATGGCGGAGGCTTAGACAGACGTGTTGGTGCTTTGTCCCGGACCAGATAGGGGCGAGCAGCTGAAACGGGTAACAATCGGCCCGATCAAGCTGGGGAGGTTCAGCTGAGAGACAGTCTGCAGCCAGGAAAGACAGAAAACTCCTAAAAAATGCGGATGGTTAGAGATTGAGGCTGAAACCTCCCCCTGGGCGCCAGCGCAGCAGCGAGACCGCGCCATCTCAGGCAGCGTTCACCAGCATCCAGAGATCGGCTACTGACCCGGAGGCAACGATTCGCAAACAGCGCGACTGCAAGAGCCAAGGGGAGACCTGCACCCCTCCACGGAAAGATTCAAGCAACAGCGGCCTCCTGATCACCACACGCTCTGCCTGGGGAACAGTTGCTGAGTCTGAAGCCACCCTCCACCAGCCAGAAGAGCCACCACAACTGTGAACAGCACCCATCAGAGGCTCTGCTATCAACAGAGGAGCCGCTGCTACCACAACCGCCCAAGGAGCAACCACAGACCGAGGAGCCACTGCCACCCAGGGAGCAGCCACTGCCACCCAGGGTCCAGCCACTGAACGATTCAACAACAAGTAATGTCAGTGAGATCAAACATGGGTAGACAAAGAAACCCCCAAAGGAAAGAAAAGGAGGACTCGCCAGAAAAGCAGCTAAGTGAGACAGAGATATGCAACATGACGGAAAAAGAATTCAGAATAAGGTTCCTAGAGTACATGCACCGGATGTTCAAGAAGCAAGAAGAAACAGATGAAAAACTCAACTACGTATGCAAGAAGCTAGAAGAAACAGATGAAAAAATCAACAACTTAAGTAAGTCCCAAGAAGAAATGAAGAGCGACATAGCTGCAATAAAAAACACCATTGAAAGTATCAACAGTAGACTGGGAGAAGCGGAGGACCGAATCAGTGAATTAGAAGACAAGGAAGCAAAACACACTCAAACTGTACTGCAAATGGAGAAAAAAATTAAAAGACAGGAGGAGAGCCTAAGGGAACTTTGGGACAACATGAAACGAAGCAACATACGAATAATAGGGGTGCCAGAACAACAGAAAGATGAACATGGATTAGAAAACCTATTCGAAGAAATAATATCAGAAAACTTCCCTGAGGTGGGGAAGAAAAAAGTCACACAAGCCCAGAGAGTCCCAAACAAGGTGAACCCGAAAAGACCCACACCAAGACACATCATAATTACCATGGCAAATGTTCAGGATAAAGAGAGAATCTTACAGGCTGCAAGAGAGAGGCGGAAAGTAACATACAAGGGATCTCCCATTCGATTATCAAATGATTTCTCAACAGAAACACATCAGGCCAGAAAAGAATGGACGGAAATCTACAAAGTGATGCAAAGCAAAGGACTGAATCCAAGAATACTCTATCCAGCAAGGCTATCATTCAAAATTGAAGGGGAAATAAGAAGCTTCACAGACAAAAAAGGGCTAAGGGAGTTTATCACCACCAAGCCAGCCATGCAAGAAATGCTAAAGGGACTGGTGTAAAAGAAGAAATATCAAGCTCAGAAAGAAATCAGCCACACACACACACAAAAAAAGAAATGGCTACAAACAAGTACCTTTCAATAATAACTTTAAATGTAAATGGACTAAATGCTCCAAATAAAAGACATCGAGTGGCTGAATGGATAAAAAAACATGACCCATACATCTGCTGTCTACAAGAGACCCACCTCATTGGAAAGGACTCACACAGACTGAAAGTGAAGGGATGGAAAAATATCTTTCACGCAAATGGAAAGGAAAAGAAAGCTGGGGTAGCAATACTTATATCTGACAAAATACATCTCAAAGTGAAGGCCATAACCAGAGATAAGGAAGGCCACTTCATAATACTAAAGGGATCAATACAACAAGAAGATATAACCCTGGTAAACATATATGCACCCAATGCAGGAGCACCCACATACATAAGAAAACTTCTGGAAGATATCAGGGGAGATATCGACAATAACACAATCATAGTAGGGGACTTTAATACACCACTGACATCACTGGATAAATCCGCTAGACAAACAATCAGCAAAGAAACAGCAATCCTAAATGACTCACTAGATCAGATGGACTTAATTGACATCTTCAGAACTCTACACCCCACAGCTGCGGAATATACATTCCTCTCAGGTGCTCATGGGACATATTCAAAAATAGACCACATATTGGGTCACAAGCAAAGTCTCCACAAATTCAAGAAGATTGAGATCATAAAAAGCATCTTCTCAGACCACGATGGCATAATGTTAGAAATAAACTACAATAAAAACAACCCAAAATACTCAAACACTTGGAAGCTGAATAGCATGTTATTAAATATTGATTGGGTTACCGATGACATCAAAGAAGAAATTAAAAACATCCTGGACACTAATGACAATGAAAACACAACAATCCAAAACCTCTGGGACACAATGAAAGCAGTCCTGAGAGGGAAGTTTATAGCTCTACAGGCCTATCTCAAAAAACAAGAAAAAATGGTAGTTAATCATCTAACTCTACAACTCAAAGAATTAGAAAGAGAGCAACAAGAAAACCCCAGAGTGAGCAGAAGGAAGGAGATAATAAAGATTAGAGCAGAAATCAATGACATAGAGACCAAAAAAACAATACAGAAAATCAATGAAACCAAGAGCTGGTTCTTTGAAAGGATAAACAAGATTGACAAACCCCTCGCCAGGCTCACCAAGAAGCAAAGAGAAAGGTCCCAAATAAACCAAATCAGAAATGATAGAGGCGAAATAACAACAGACCCCACAGAAATACAAATGATTGTTAAACAATACTACGGGCAACTCTACTCCAACAAACTAGACAACCTGGAGGAAATGGACAAATTCCTAGAAAAATACAACATTCCAAAACTCAATCAGGAAGAATCTAAAAACCTCAATAGGCCAATAACTATGGAAGAAATTGAAGCAGTCATCAGAAAGCTCCCAGCAAACAAAAGCCCAGGGCCAGACGGCTTCACAGGGGAGTTCTACCAAACATTCAAGGAAGAACTAAAACCTACCCTCCTCAGACTACTACAAAAAATTCAAGAGGAAGGAACACTTCCAAGCTCATTCTATGAAGCCAGCATCACCCTAATACCAAAACCAGGTAAAGACATCACAATGAAAGAGAATTACAGGCCAATATCCCTCATGAACATAGATGCCAAAATCCTCAACAAAATCTTAGCAAATCGGATCCAGCAGTACATCAGAAGGATCATACACCATGACCAAGTAGGATTTATCCCAGAGATGCAAGGATGGTACAACATCCGTAAATCAATAAATGTGATACATCACATAAACAAATTGAAAGAAAAAAACCACATGGTCATATCAATTGATGCAGAAAAAGCATTCGACAAAATCCAACACCCATTTTTGATAAAAACTCTCAGAAAGGTGGGAATAGAAGGATCATACCTCAACATAATAAAAGCCATATATGACAAGCCCACAGCCAACATCATACTCAATGGACAAAAACTAACACCATTTCCCCTAAGAACAGGAACAAGACAGGGATGCCCACTCTCACCACTCCTGTTCAACATAGTACTGGAAGTATTAGCCATTGCAATTAGGCAAGAAGAAGAAATAAAAGGCATCCAAATTGGAAAAGAGGAAGTAAAACTGTCCTTATTTGCAGATGACATGATATTATACATACAAAACCCTAGAGACTCCATCAAAAAGCTACTAGACTTAATACATGAATTTGGCAATGTAGCAGGATACAAAATTAACCCCAAGAAATCTGAGGCATTTCTATACACCAATAGTGAACTTTCAGAAAGAGAGATTAGAAAAACAATCCCATTTACCATCGCACCAAAAAAATTAAGATACCTAGGAATAAACTTAACTAAAGAGGTTAAAGACCTCTACTCAGAAAACTACAGGACGTTGAAAAAAGAGATAGAGGAAGACATAAACAGATGGAAGAACATACCATGTTCTTGGATTGGTAGAATCAACATCATTAAAATGTCCATACTACCCAAAGCAATCTATACATTCAACGCACTTCCCATTAAAATACCAATGGCCTTCTTCAAAGATCTAGAACGAACTCTCCAAAAATTCATCTGGAATAAAAAAAGACCCCGAATAGCTGCAGCGATCCTGAGAAAGAACAAAGTAGGTGGGATCTCAATGCCAGATATCAAACTGTATTACAAAGCCACTGTTCTCAAAACTGCCTGGTACTGGCACAAGAACAGACATATAGACCAGTGGAATAGAATAGAGAGTCCAGAAATTAGCCCGAACCAATATGCTCAATTAATTTTTGACAAAGGAGGCATGAACATACAATGGAGCCAAGATAGTCTCTTCAATAAATGGTGTTGGGAAAATTGGATAGATATATGCAAGAAAATGAAACTAGACCACCAACTTACACCATACACAAGAATAAACTCAAAATGGATAAAGGACTTAAATGTACGACAGGAAACCATAAAAATTCTAGAAGAATACAAAGGCAACAAAATCTCAGACTTATGCCAAAACAATTTCTTCACTGATACAGCTCCTAGGGCAGTTGAAACTAAAGAGAAACTGAACAAATGGGACTACATCAAAATAAAAAGCTTCTGCACAGCAAAAGAAACCATCAACAAAACAACAAGAAAACCCACCTCTTGGGAAAACATATTTGCCAACGTCATATCTGATAAGGGCTTAATCTCCAAAATTTATAGGGAACTCATACAACTTAACAAAAAGAAGATAAACAATCCAATCAAAAAATGGGCAAAGGATCTAAATAGACACCTTTCAAAAGAGGACATTCAGAAAGCCAAGAGGCATATGAAAACATGCTCAAAGTCACTAATCATCCGAGAGATGCAAATCAAAACAACAATGAGGTACCATCTCACACCTGTCAGAATGGCCATCATCAACAAATCAACAAACGACAAGTGCTGGAGAGGATGTGGAGAAAAAGGAACACTTGTGCACTGCTGGTGGGAATGCAGACTGGTGCAGCCACTATGGAAGGCAGTATGGAGGTTCCTCAAAAAATTGGAAATGGAACTCCCATTTGACCCTGTGATCCCACTACTAGGAATATATCCCAAGAAACCAGAAACACCTATCAGAAAGGATATATGTAACCAGATGTTCATAGCAGCACAATTCACCATAGCTAAGATCTGGAAACAGCCTAAGTGCCCATCAGTAGATGAATGGATTAGAAAACTGTGGTACATCTACACGATGGAATACTATGCTGCTGTTAAAAAGAAGGAACTCCTACCATTTGCAACATCATGGATGGAACTGGAGAGCATAATGCTAAGTGAAACAAGCCAGTCAATGAAGGAAAAATACCACATGATCTCACTCATTCATGGATAATAAAGACCATTACAAACTTTTGAACAATAATAGATACAGAGGCAGAGCTGCCTCAAACTGATTGTCAAACTGCAGTGGGAAGGCCAGAGAGAGTTGGGGGGCAGGAGGGAGGGGAGTAAGAGATCAACCGAAGGACTTGTATGCATGCATATAAGCATAACTAATGGACATAAGACACTGGGGGGTAAGGGAAGGTAGGGGTTTGTCAAGGGCGGGGGGAGGGGGGGGGAAAGGACACTTATGTAATACCCTTTGTAATACTTTAAGCGAAAAATAAAAAAAAATAAAAAAAAAAAAGAACATAAAAAAAAAAAAAAAAAAAAAAAAGAAATCCTGGCTAGGCTGCTGATCAACTGAAGGCTGTCTCCATGTCATTCCTTCTTCGCCGACTCTGTCCACACCTTTGGGGACCCCTGGCCTGCTGGGGATGGACCCCAGCAATGGTAGCTTATATTCCTCCTGTAAAGTGGTCGGAGAAGCAGGGAAAAGTCAATTTGGCTGAGACAGAAGAATGAGAGGGATATGCTGAGAAAAGGAGAAGTGAAAGATGGGAAGAAACCCTACTGAACTGTTCTTGACCCAAAAGGGTCCAGCTATGTTCCTGTCTTTGGATTTTATGAGAACCACTAGACCTTTATGACAAATCCCACCTTCTTCTTCCCCCGACTCAGCTAGCTTCAATTGGTTTCTATTAATTGAAATCAGACTTTTTTATTTTTATTTTTTTATTGATTTCAGAGAGGAAGGGAGAGGGAGAGAAAGAGAAACATCAATGATGAGAGAGAATCACTGATCTGCTGCCTCCTGCATGCCTGTCACTGGGGATCGAGTCTGCAACCCAAGCACGTGCCCTTGAGTGGAATCGAACCCAGGACCCTTCAGTCCACAGGCTGACACTCTATCCACTGAGCTAAATCAAGTAGGGCTTGAAATCAGAGTCTTAACTGATACAGTATAGTGATTGAGTTGAGGTGAGGTATGAAAAAAAAGAAAGGACCGATTTGGTTCACTGAGGAGGATGGTGGTGGTGTTTTCATGGTTGGGGATAGGGAAGGAGAGAAAGTTTGGGTTGGATGAGATAATGAGTTAAGTTTTATAAATGCATAGTTTGAGATGCTTGTAGAATATCTCAGTGGGCATGACTAATAAGTAGTTGGAATTCAGGTGTCACATGAGATGGGACAAATATTGGAAAGTCAGCAGTCATTAGGGTGGTGTCACTTATGTGGATGCAATCACCTGAAAGGGTTTGGAGTGCAAAGGGAACAAAGGACTGAGCCCTGGGAAACACCAACATCTGAGGACAGGCATAGGAAAGGAATCCTATGGAGAGGCAGCTCAGACCAATGAGGTCAGCTGGAAGAGTGGGTCTGTAGCAATAGGCTATGAGAGACTAAGAATGAGGGGATGATCAATAATGTTAGAGGCTCCAAGTCAAATACTATGAGGACTGAAAATTTATCATTGGATTTTGCTGGTAGATAATTGTTGATGATGCCAGCTGGATCATTTTCAGGGCATAATGAAGGGGGGTGGAATCCAGCTTTCAAGGACTGAGGAACAAAAGGGAAATAGAGCTGCCAGATGAACAGTAAGTGAAAGGTGAGACAGCAAGTTATACTCTTTGTAGAAATTGGTTGTGAAAAGAAAAAAGAGGTGTGGAATGGTGGAGAGTGGATAATCTCAGGGCTAAGGGAGAGAAAGAGGCATCTACTAGGCAGTCAGACGGGATATTAATGTTGAGGTACCCTCTTCCCCGCAGAGTGCTGAAGACACACATGAGCTAACCTTGTGCATAAAATGAGCTGTGCAAATCCAGTTCCCTTTTTAAGGACTTTGATCTAGAATAAAGGAAACTACCATCTAGCAGTGGAGAGGAAGTCAGTCCCTCGGAGCTGTTGATAAGCAGGAAGATTAAAGCTGATGTGAGAGAAAAAGCAAGTGCTGCTGAATGAAGAGAAGAGGGGAAGGAAAAGGCCATGAACTTGATGGAAAGAAAAGTTGGATTGTTTCACTTAGCATAATGCTCTCCAGTTCCATCCATGCTGTTGCAAATGGTAAGAATTCCTTCCCTTTGTAATACTTTAAAAAAAATAAATAAATAAATTTAGACCGAAGCATTTTTGAATTACAAAAAAAGAAAGAAAGAAAGAAAGAAAGAAAAGTTGGAAATGGTCAATGCCAAGGAATCCTTTAGTTTCTGGTGTAATTTCAGTTCCTGTTCTGGGCCTTGGAAATAATTTTAACAAACACCCTTTCTCCTTGAGTTAGTGTAGATGGATGGATCTCTCCTTTTAACAAAATGAGGTCCATCAATTCTCTCAGATGTTTTTTCAAGATATTTTAAACCATCTGCTGTTTTCCAAGTTGTATGATCTCAGGGGAGACCACTGAGTGCTGTGGTTAGGAGATGGGTTTGGATTTAAACCTAAATTTAAATCCTGATTCTGCTACTTACACTGTGTGATTTTGAGCAACTTATTTTCATCAGTAAAATAGGGATAATTACTTCTACTGCATAGAATAGTTTAAGGCTTAAAATAAGAATGCATAAAAAGAGTTCAGCTCAGTGTTTGGTAACAGAAAGTTCAATAGCCACCAATTATTTTTGTAGCTATGTTAGACAGTCTTTTCTCTATCTTAAATGTCTGTTTGTTTGTTTTGTTTTGTTTTGTTTTTAGCATCAATGAGTTCCTTCTAGCAACTAAGTACATATTCAGCCTCTTCACACTTTATATATTTGCATACTGATGTTTTCATGGTGCTTGGAATAATGAATATTGAAAAGCTTTAATCTATATGGCTGGCTGGTTGCCTTTTTTAAATAGATCTTCTCTAGAAACATAGTTAAATGGAGGATATACTTTGTTTAACCCTTTGAGTGCCAACGAATATCCTAGGAACTATGCTAAAATTGCCAAGGCATTTTTGCTGATTTTACAGCAGTTTAGGAAAAAAATTATAAATCGCAAATAAATGAAGTTACATATTCAAAAACTTAAGGAAACCTTTACTACATTAACATATTTAGCAATATCATCATCACTAATAAAAGCAGACTTAGAACTGGATGCCATTTCGAAGCTTTGATAGCGCTCCCGGCACCTTTGGCAAAAGACAGGAGGAGCGCGATCCGATCGCACTCCCCGGCACTCTAGGGGTTAAATGTACTTTAAAATATAAACATAATGGTGAGTCACTTTATTTTATATAAAGAAAATATCTAATCATTCATTCATCTATATACTCCCCAAATATTTCTCAAGGTTTTCCTAGGTACCAAGTGCAGTTAGGTGCCACAGATAATGTGGAGATGTATAAGACATCGTGATTTAAGAAGCTACATCTAGTAAGAGACATGGATTCATATCACAGAATTATAGAGCAAAGATAAGTCATCCCAAATCTCTCATTTCCAAATGGGGAAACTGAGACACAGGGAGGCGAAAGAGTAATGCAGGGATCAGAATCGGATTGTCCCAATCCTAGCCCTGTCCTTGTTCCAAATCATTTAATACAATACAGAACAAAGCAAATGCCCTGATAAGCATTGGGCTGTAATAAAGGAATAACAAATGAGAGACAGGGAAGTGTTTGAATTCATGTGTGATGAAAAGTAGGAGGTAGGCCTCCAAGCAGAGGGCCAGATGTGAGCAAAGACACTGAAGTGTGGACGAGAACATGGATGGCCCTATGACCTGGGGAAAGTGCCATTTGGAGATAAGAGGTGAGAACTGACATCGGACCAAATTCCAGGCTGCTACAGTAATACTCCAAGGCATCTGTGTTTTCCTATTAGGGGCTTTTATTTATTTATTTTTTTACAAGAATGGCAAAATTCCTTAGTAAAATCCCCATTAGATCTCAAAATTTCCTTTCTGTACTAGCAAAACACGTATGCCAAACAAGAAATGCATGAGGCTCTAAAATGATTTATAGATGAACCCATCCTGGTCCTAAATATCACCACTTCCTTTTCTGTGTTAAGACTCTTTGAAACTTTCTATTTTCTGACCAACCACTTTGATCTGTAGTTTGTAGAATTATAAAGCAGCTCATAGTTATTGAGAGCTCTCCAGGTGCTACAGAGTCTTCTAAGCACTTTCTATGTAACCCTCACTACATAGATATAAGAATATCCTCTTATTCTCCCACTAGAGGCCTGGTGCACAAAAATTTGTGCACTGGAGGGAGGGGGGGTCCCTCAGCCCAGCCTGCCCCCTATCACATACTGGGAGCCCTCAGGGATGTCCTACTGATGGCTTAGGCCCACTCCCTGCTCCCCTTGGGGAGTGGGTCTAAGCCACAGTCTGGCCTCCCTTTGTGGGAGGCGACCAGGCTGATCAAGGGAAGGCACCAGCCCCATCACCCCGCTGCTGCAGCCACTGCCAGTCACCACAGCCACTAAGGTGTTTTCATCAATACGGACTCCAGTCCCTTCACCATGAAAAAATGACAACTTTCTTTAGGCATTTTCAAGATGTGTCTTTCATAGGATATGACATTTCTTTCTTTCTTTTTGTATCCTCACCTGAGGATATATTTCCATTGATTTTTAGAGAATGTGGAAGAGAAAGGGAAAGACAGAGAGAAACATCAAAGTGAGAGGAACACTTTGATTGGTTGCTTCCTACATAAGCCCTGACCTGGGCCCGGGCCAGGGAGAAGTCTGCAACCTAGGTATGCCCTTAGTCAGAATTGAACCCAGACCCTGCGGTGGGCAGGCTGAGGCATTATCCACTGAGCAAAACCAGCTAGGGAAGGATATGACATTTCTTAGCCCTCCAGCAGTGGATCTTCCTTTTTTTCTCCAGGAGTGTGGTAAAAAACCCTAGATCACCTTATTGGATTCTTATTACCCAAGTTACTAAGAATATTACCAGTAGCATACAGGGACCTTAGCCAATCAGCAGTCAGAAAAGGTGTTTCCTCTGTAGTTCACACCAATTGCCAGCTTGGCCCCTGCCCAGGTCTAACGCCTCTGGCCAAGTCATTAGGTCTGGGCAGGGGACCCCCAGCTCCCGCAATCGTTGGATCCGCCCCTGCTCCCCGCCATTGCCGGCTCCACCACTGCCCAGGCCTAATGCCTCTGACTGAGGCGTTAGGCCTGAGCAGGGGACCCCCAGCTCTGATTGCAGGCTCCGATTGCTGCTGGGCACCTATGTATGCAAATTAACCACCATCTTTGTTTGGTTAATTTGCATACTCATCCGATTGGCTGGTGGGCATAGTGAAGGTACAGTCAATTTGCATGTTTGTCTATCATTAAGTAAGATTTTATAGATGGGGAAACTAAAGAACAAAGATGTTCAATAACTTGGTTAAGGTCACAGGACACAGGAGCAAAGCCAGAATTTTACCTTAGCAGTCTAAATCCAAGCCAATTCTTTCAAACAGTCCACAATACTGTCTTTATTGAATCCTTCCTCTTAAAATTGAAAATCTAAATAACATTTATCAATGTTTAGTCTTCTAGAATTTCTCTAGTTCTCCACTGTAGGCAAAATTTGCCAAGCATTATGAAATCATATTAACTTTTTTTTTTAGAAACTAAAAGTATTCACCAGAGTCAATAGAGCTAAAAGCATTCAAAATGGCATGTTCTTGTAAGTTATGGCAAGAAGTAAGTTATCTAAGTAAGTTATGGCATGTTTTTGTTCTCTTGTATTACCCTTTCCAATTTGCACAGCATTTCATTGACTGCGATGGTTCAGTCTAAATGTTACTCTTACTGTGACTCCTTCTCTAGCCCCCCAACCTCTAGGCAGACTTGGGTATTTTTAAAGTTATGTGTTCCCTGGATTTCATACTCACCTCTAGAACTATAATTATTTTAGGTATATTTTCTTATATATTTTATAGTTATTTGTTTGCATGCTCATATTCCTACTGGACTATCAACACCTTGATAGAAAAGATCACACCTCCTCAATAAAAAGGCCCATCATTGAGTACAGTGCCTGACATAGCAGGTGCTCAATAAATATTACTGACAAAAACTGGAGGAAAGCAAAACAGATTCTGACAAACTCAGGTTTCTCTGTCATAAAAGTCAAGGTGATACTGTTATCCCCAAGATACAGGCTTATTCCTCTCTTGTAGGTCTTTAAACAAACAAACAAGATACAAAAATACAAATGAAGCAATCTATCTTTTTTTTCTTTTTCTTTTTTTTTTTTAGTTCTTTCTGGGCTATAGTTTTTCTGGTTCTATTCTGGGAGGTTTGTGCCACTGTTTTGAAGTTGTCTTGGTTATGTGCCCAGTCTATGCTTTTGGGTCTCAGTCCATCAGCAAAGCCATTATTTCCTCATCGGGGTTATATGCTATTGCAGTGTTAGGAATTTCTTTTTAATAGTCCCATCTTTCCTGAGCTATCCACTGTCCATCTTTCGATTGTTCTTCATTGAAATCTATCTAATTGAAATCTATCTAATTTTGTTTGAAGTTTTTGAAATCTGCCTTCTCAAAATACAGGGATTATGACTAGTGACTCTCTTAGCTGGTAACTTTACATGATTATCTGCTGTGCATTTTCATATCCATAACTTTAAATGAGCATGTGAAGGAACTTAAGTTGGAGGAATTTAGTAAAATGCTCAAGGTGAGACATCTTAGTGGCAGGAAATTGTATAAAACCAGGTCTGAGTGATGTTAAAGTATGTGCTCTTAATCCGTGTTGCACAATGTAGGCTCTTAAATCCTAATTGATGAGCCTCAGTCCTCAGGAGACCCACTGCCTAATGTAAACCTGCATGCAAGCTTGCTTTATAAGCCAGGCAGCCAGTACCCAGCAAGGACAGGTATTTGAAGCAAAGTTCCTAACTGCTGGTTTGATCCTATTTCTACTATGTCTCCATTATGGGCTTAGGTAGAAAGAGCCAGCACTGACTTAGTTTCTTATATGATATTTTGAAGGATTAGAATAAATTTTAAGAGTGTGGAAAGATATAGCACCACTGAATTGAAACAGTATCTTGGAAAAAGTTTGGCCTCTCAACCTTTACTCCCTGTCTTCATTCACACGGAGTGGGAGTGGGAGAAACTGGTGTGTTCCATTGAAGGTTCTGTTGATGCAATCCTGAAGTTGTAGGCAGATAGCAAGGTCAGTAGTTCCTTTTTCCGGAGTTGCTGTTAGAGGATTTTCCCTGTCACTTTTTTCCACTTCTGCTTTTATAATGAAAATCGAAAGACTTATAGGAAAAACGAGAGCAAGGGAAAAATTTGCACAAACTCCTGATCACGGATTTTCTCTGAATTTATTTTTAAAAATCCAAGGTTTATAGAAAATACAGTTTAGTTTACTGATCCCTTTTAGTTATATTGGTTTATTGGCTTTGTCTCCTTAAGCTGTCTATTCCTTCAAAGGACAGTCATCCAGCCTTTGCTGATATCCAGTTCTCTTAACATCTAACTGTTGTCACGTCTGATTAGTCTAATTCCTTCCTCCTGTAATGGTCCTTCTCATATTTGAAGAGTGTTACAATGAACTTCTATGTCTTCCCTCACTAGGCCAAACACTATACTTGTACAGATGAAAGTCTAGGAGTCAATGATCTGACTCTGCCATTTATTAATCATGCTACCTTGGTCAAGGCACTCAATGTAACTCAATTTCAGCATTACCATCCATAAATATCAATATAATAATTTTACCTCAAAGGATGGTTATGGATGAGGATCAAAATCAATATCAGAGAGTTTGTCAAAGACTTTTACACTGCGAATGGGTGTGTAAATGTGATCATGGCTACCCTGTCCCTGCTCACACTTCAGCTGTTGTTATACTTACCTGAAAGAAAGGATTTCAGAATGGGGCTCATTGGTAAAGGGTACATGGAGATAAGTTGCTCTCCCAATAAAAACACTATTCTTCTTTAGTATATCTAAAGTGGCATTAATTTTGCTAGTACCTATCCTGGCTCATCTTAAAATTTTCCTCAGGTAGCTTCCACTCATGTTATTTACCTTAGAAGTGGGCATTAATCTTTGTGCCAGTTAAATTTCACATTGTTGAGTCTTGGCCCAATGTTTGAGTATGTTTAAGATATTTAGAATATTGGGTGAATCTTCAGAATGAGTTTTACTCCCCAGCTTTGCAGCATCTGAAAATAGACCAATTTTATTTCCAATATCCTTTGCCTATGGCTTGTATAAGTCATGGGTTCATCGTCTACTTTTCCATGGCAGGACTAGAAGAATCTGCATCTAGGGATCTAGGAAGTTCTGAAATAGTTTGAGATGGGATCTTCCAGGGCATCTAACTGCATAATACTTTGAAAGGCACTATTGCTGGCATATTTTGTTGTTGTTGTGTTGGTGGCATGGAGAGGCTGTGTTAGGTAGCTTATTTTCCTTGCCAATGCTTATGACAGGTCTCTACTGATCATTTTTGAAGAAAGATTGATAATGCCCTCTGTGAAAGAGCTGAGAACTTTCTATTATGGTTGATACGATGATGAAAGAAAACAGCCTGACTCATCTCACTTCAGATTTTGAAGGCCTTTCCACACCCATTTATTGCATGTGAGCAGTTTCCCTTTTCACGGGAATGGAGAAAAAATATACGCATTTGCCAGAATTTATATGCTTTGTTGTCTTAAGGCTATATGACAACAATTCTTAACATCATCTAAAAGATGAAGATGCATGAATTGGGTCTAAAATAAAAGTGTCCTACTACAGATAGATCAAGTGATAAAATAACAACGCTTTTCAGGAGTGTTAATATAGATTAAAGAGCCAGGTAGGGAAGAATGAATAGGATTGGCCTTGGTACTTGGGCTTTAACAATATGCATATGGATCTTTTTCTCAGCTTTTTTGTTCACCTTAGCATTTCATTATAATTCTTCCAAAGTATCCTGCTTCCTTACTCTTTTTTATTGAGATATAATTGACATATTATATTAGTTTAAGGCATGCAAGATAATGACTTGATATTTGTATATATTGAAAAATGATCACCACAGTAAGTCTAGTTAACACCTATCACCACACATAAATACAAATTTTTTCCTTCTGATGAGAACTTTTAAAATCTATTCTCTTAGTAACTTTCTAATACACAATACAGCATTAATAACTACTAGAGGCCCGGGGCACTGATTCGTGCACTGGTGGGGTCCCTCAATGTGGCCTGCAGGGATCAGGCCAAGGCAGGTGGCCAGGGAGGAGCTTGAGCCCGGGCCTGGTACCACACCACTCCTGCTCATCCTGGCCCCGCTGCGCCTGCTGTGGGCTCACGCCCAGTTAGTCCCGATTGGGAGAGGCTCATGCCACTGCAGCAGCACTCGCCAGCTGTGAGCCCAGCATCTGGTGCCTATTGGTCAGCTGAGTGATGGTCCTGCTGTGGGAGTGCACTGACCACCAGGGGGCATGCTCCTGCATTGAGCGTCTGCCCCCTTGGTGGTCGGTGCACGTCATAGCAATCGGTCAACCCCCTTGGTGGTCAGTGTGCGTCATAGCAACCGGTCGACCAGTTGCTTAGGCTTTTATATATAAAGTCAGTCACCATGCTGTGTATTACCACTTCCTTAATCTTTAATGACTTCATGACATCTTTAATTTCTGCTTTTATACTCAACGTCTCTTCTGTGCCTTCAAACATGCTTAAATTTTTCTATCTTGAAAACCTTCCTTTGACCTGTCTATCAACTCTAGCAATCAGGGAATTGAACTTTTCAAATCATAGTCTAGACACCCTTTGCTTCTACTTCCTTGTCTTTCAATCATGTATGGAGCTTGTGTTCCACCTCTACCACCAAACTGAAAATGGTAAAGTCATCCATGACATCTCCAGTGGCCTATTCTCAGTTATCTTAATCTTTAATGTCTTTGTAGGATTGTGACTGACTATATTCCTGAAACTCTCCCTGGTCCTTGACCTCCAATATACAGGGTGTCTCAAAAAAGGAATACACACTTTTCCATCTTGCATTTTATACTCGTCATGCCCAAATCCTCTTGGTTTCTTGATAAGTCTTCACTCACCTCTGGTCCTTGGGACATGATGCTCCCTGTCCCAGGAGTACTCATCCCCACTTCCACTTCATCTAGCTAACGCCTTACTCCTCTTAGCTGAAATGTAAGTTCTTTAAGGAGGCCTTCTCCAACCTTTAAAGTAGGATTCTCTGCTCTTGGACTTCAGAGATCCATATCACAACATCTATTTTATTGTTATTATCTCTTTAACTGTCAGTCATGTTAATTAAGCTATAGGTTTTGTAAAGAATTGGTTTATTGCTATATCCTCTCTGAGCTTGGTGCATATAATTATTTGCTAGCAGTTGTTGAACGGATGGATGGAGAAATGAATGAGTAGCCATTCATTCTCTGTCATGTCTACTGATTCCTATTCTTTCTGAATTCTCATGTATAAAAATTGGAATGATTATATCTGTCATAACTATTTCACAGTGTTGTGAAAATTAAATGAGGTAATGTATATAAAAGGACTTACTTATAAATTATAAAGAGATATGCTAGTCTATTGCTTACTATTATTTTCATTCCCTCATTAACAAGAGTTAGTCTCTCATCTGTGATAAAAAATGCCGTCAGAAATATTTCTATTAGGACAGATGTTTAAGGGTGCAATGAGCCCTAGAGATCTAATGCACAGTACAGTGAATATAGACAACACTGAATTATAATCTTTAAACTTGCTAAGAAACTAGAACTTAATTATTTCAACCACTATGCAGAAAGGATAATAATGTAACATGATAGACAGAGGTGATAATTATTGTTACAATGACAAGTATATTACAACATATATCAGTAAATCTACCAAATTAGCATGCTAACCACCTAAAATTTGCACAATGTTTTATGTTAAATATATTTCAATTTAAAAAGAAATATTTGTATTAGAATTTTCACGGACTTCTGAGAGTAAACAAATCTGTGTTATTCTGATTAACCAAAAATTCAAGAGGACTTGGATGAGAGTTGTAAAATCACTGATATTCTTATGGAGGGTTCTCAGGATAATCTGAGTTTTTCATTTTGTAATCTTAAGTCAAGTCACAGGAATTTTTAACAAAACAATTCCTATTTAAAGTTATCCTACCCTGAAAGTGATCCCATATTCAATAATATCTTCCCTCATACTACAGGATCCTCTTTCTGAATTCTTTGTTTTTGATGCTAGAAACTCTTCCAATTTCTTTGTTAATTAGTTTACCATGGAAACAGAATGACAGGTTTGAGAAGTTACCAAATCAGGAAGAGTTTTATTCCCTTACATTCATCTACTGTTTGGGGGTTACTCTTAGAGTGCTCTTAGATATTCCATTCACTGACAGTAGAATAGAAATGAATGTTATTTTTCAGAGTTTAAGTTGAGAACATCCAAATCCAGGAAGGAAGTAATTTTCCAGAAGTTCTCCAGACAGTGCTGTCTCAGATTTAGGAACAAGGCAATTTCTTGACATCTACTTCAAGGAGTTCATCACTAAGCTTTTTCTCATAGGTTATGGTGATCACAACACATTCCAGTTCCAAGTATTACCCAGTTCCAAGTATTTGTACTGGACTTTGGCTGGGTCAGATAACTGGTTTGTACTATTGTTTCATTAAAAAGGAAATAGCAAAGAAAGAGGAAACAAACGTCGTGGACTTTATCTTGGATGACTGATGTTCATTTGAACTTGGGCAAGTTAGCAGCCCTGGCCCACACTCAATGCTTCATGCTCCAGCTTCATAGCACAGCAGGATGGTCACTGTCCTTCCACATATGGCCACACAGAAGGAAGCAGTGTTTACCTTCTATAGGCCCATAAGGTGGAGTAAGAGTCTCTCTTTCAGAGTGGAGGCCCAAAATTCAGGGTACAGAGTGTGTCTAGAACTCTAGGTGGCTAACACACCTTCTGCAGCTAGACAAGAATAACTAATAATCACTAATATCTACTGAACATTGAGTGTACTAGGCACTGTTTTAAGTACTTTATGTGAATCATCTAATTGAATTCTCACAACAAATCCATGCCAAATAAGGAAACCAAGATGGAAAGGAGATATAAAACTTGCCCAAGGTGACCCAAAAAATAAGTAGCAAAACCAGGCTACAAGCTCAGGTAGTTTGACTCTGAGACTGACCTCTTCATCCTTCTGCTGTATCAGGTCACTCGTCAATGTAGATTATATGCCTCAGGTAAGGCATAAAATCCTTTCAAGATACTATGATAGTGGGAGGACAGTTGTTGCTTAGACTGAGAATAACTATTATGATGCCTGCTGGTGGTTTAAATAAAATCCACAAATGAAGATGTCACTTTGTAAAGTGTATGACTGTCTAACTACTATGCTGTACACCTGAGACACTGAATGTAAACCGTAATTGAAAAATAAAAAAATACACATAATTTGGATCATAAACAAAGAAATGAAGTTGTCTCTTTTTAAAACTGTGTTTTAATTGACTTTAGAGAGAGGAAAGTAGAGGGAAAGAGAGATAGAAATATCATCCCTAGCCAGTGTTACTCAGTGGTTGCAGCATCATCCCATGAACCCAAGGGTTTCGGGGTCAATTCCAGTTAAGGGCACATACCTGGATTGTAGATTGCCTGCTCCAGTTGGGGCCATGTGGAAACAAATTAATGTAGCTCTCTCACATTGCTGTTTCTCTCTCTCTCTCTCTCTCTCTCTCTCTCTCTCTCTCTCTCTTTCTCTCTCTCTCTCTTTCTCTCTCTCTCCCCACCCACTCCCTTTCACTCTCTAAAATCAATGGAAAAAAGGATTAACAACAACAACAAAAGTAACATCTATGGTGGTGGTCACCTCCTGCCTGCCCTCTACTGGGGATCAAGCCGCAACCAAGTGAGCCATACCGGTTGGGCTGAAAGTATCTTTCAATCAGGTATTTTTTGAATAATACATAACTGATCTCTGAGGGAATGGTAAAGGAATAATGGGAACTGAACCTTGGCCAAAAGGAGCTGAGAATCTGAACCAATCCATGGGATAGCATGGAAGCAAATACATCCTTGGGAAATCTGCCACTGACGAAGCATGTCTATAATCACCAGGAAATGAGGTTTCCACATGATTTCTGACACTGAGGCTTCTCCCTATGGGAGTAACACCAGAGTTTGGAGAAGAAAAATTGGGCTTCTGGTTTCTTTCTGAAGCTCTAGAATAACTTCTTGGCTTTTTGTTGGGTGTCAATGATGCAGTCATTCCATGACATAGGAAATATATTCCAGTGAGGAAAATAAAACCAAATGAGAAAACCTGGGAAAATTGGCCATGCATATAATTTGCTTTGTCACATTTTTTAGGGCTATGGTAGGGAAAGTTATGGCAAATTCTACTCTTTTCTCTTAGGGATTCCAGAAGACATTATGCTCGAATAACTTTCACTTAAAATAGGGATGCTAAACAGACCTATGGGATGATACAGACTCCTACAACCATCCATCACCATTCCTTTCTAAATGCTAGGGACAAGTTCAACATAATGCAAAGACCAGGCAAGAGCCCCAGGAGAGAGACTATATAAGCACAGTCCATGATTTTCAAGGACTTTGCAGTTTAGTTAGAGACAAAAAGTACTTATATGAAACACTGAAAGACCCCGATAAGAAAACGCAAAGTGGGTATTGTTATCTAGATAACAGAAAGGGAGATGAGTGAGAGCCGAGTAGCCGTGGAACGCTCCCGGAGGAAATAGAGATGAGAATGTATAAAGGGATTTTATGAGTATCTGTGCGTGTCTGGGTGGTTAGGGTTAGGGTTAGGGTTAGCCAAAGGAGACATCTGTGATGATGCCATTCCACCTCTCTGCTCTTTTCTTGACAGAACTGGCAATTGATCTAAATGCAATGTCACTAGATGTCCATTTAAATACTGGGACAAATTTGGACAAGATAAATTAATTTTAGTTAGCTTCCAAGTCGGTGATAAAAGGTACCAAGGTTCAAATAAAATAAGTATACTTGAAAGTTCCTAAGAGAGTAGATCTTAAAAGTGCTATCACAAGGGAAAAAAAGTAGCTATGTGTGGTGACAGCTGTTAACTAGGCTTATTGTTGTGATAGTTTTTCAATATAGATAAATATCAAATCATTACGTTATACACTTGAAACTATAACAATGTTATATGTCACTTATACCTGGAAAAAGACACTTAATATTTGTTGATTATAAAGTGATAAAAGGGGCCTCTTAAATGAATTAGTGATATGCTTTTTGGTGTGGCTTCTTCAGATGTGTTTGTGACATAACCTTTATTTAGCTTACCCATAATGCTTAGTGGGCACAATAATGCAGGTGCCTCTTGCAAGAAATGATGGGAACACTTTATGAGATGAGAACCCATCCTCTAATTTAGAAAACACAGCACAAATACTAGGAAATATTCCAATAACTTAGAAATCAAAGTCTTGGTTTGTGTCCTCTAAAAAAAAGAAAATAGAAAGGAAAAGAAAAAGAAGGTAATGGCTCTGTCAGAGAAAGCTGTGCAGGCATATTGGGTAGTTTCTCAATGTTTATATATATATTTCTTTAACACTAGTAATTTTTTAATTTACAAAAAGAATTAAATAACTGAGCTGTTTTCTCTAAAGTATCACATATTGAAACATGACTATTAGCTGATATTTTTCTTGTTTTATACGATAATGGCTACTGCACAAGATTGTATTTGGTTTTTCACATATGGAGAAATCTCAATTTGTGTCGATATGCTTTATAACTTGTTCTTCAATATATTGAACTTTATAATTCAGGTCTTGAATTTTTTTCCTTACTGTAGCACACAGAGATTGTTGCATTTCTTGTATTAAATAAGACCACAAGATACAATAACTCTTTAATCCATCATCTTTAACATCTGAGTTTTACTTCTATCTTTTTGAAAAATTTGTTTCCATGTATCTTGGAAAAAGATTTTCCATTTTCTTCATTTTCAGGTTATATATATATATATATATATACACATATATATATAGCCTAAGCGGCTGAACGACCGAACGATTGAGTGACCGCTATGACGTGCACTGACAACCAAGGGGCAGACGCTCAATGCAGGAGAGCTGCCCCTTGGTGGTTAGTGCACTCCCACAGCCAACCTCCCAGGGTCCTTCCCCCCAGCCAGCTGGCCCCATCGGCCCCTGATCGGGGCTGCTGGCCAACCTCCTGTGGCCCCTCCCCCAGGCCAACCAACCTCCTGCGGCCCCTCCCCCTGGCCAACCTCCCATGGCCCCAATTGGCACTGATCGCTGGCCAGGCTGAGGGACTCCACCCATGCATGAATTCGTGCACCAGGCCTCTAGTTATGATATAATAGTCATAATTCATATTATCTTCTTAAACTTTGAATGCAGTACCTTGACCTTTAAGTGTTCTATATTTTCCCCCATTCCTCCTCCGTGTCTAGAGTTTCTCCTGCCATTCTTCCATATTTTCATTTAATTTTTTCAGAACGGATAGAAATGTATGATGAGATATTTATCTTTCATTTTCAGAGAGAAAAATTTTTACATGTCTGAGGCTTTGGTACAGGGAGGGAGATGCCTAAGGAGAGGCTGGGGTGGGAAGCATTGCAGGGAGACGTGGAAAAGGAGCAGCCAGAAGTATTAAGTCATAGGCCCCCAAACCGAAATGGCCATTTTTTCTGAGAGGAGCTAGTGGCTCCTGCCTTAGAGACCTACTGTATAAATAAATATGAACATATGTAGGTCTCTAATGGCAAGCCACCAATTTGTCAGTTTATTCTGACTACTTTTCAGGGATCTTGGGGAATTTTCTTTAAAAAATAATATTTTGATATCTTAATTTGTGACACATTTTCCTAATTAATCTATGTATGTCTTATTCATTTCCTTCTTCAGTTCCTAATCTGGTTTTAGAATGCTCATTCTCTCTTCCCATTTCTTTTTTCAGGGAAAAAATTACTTCAGCCCAGGAACCTCTGCAAAATTGCTAAATTCTCTATTTTGAGGGAAGAGTTTTCTAAGGATAAGAATGAGGTCTATTGAATGAGGCAAATTGTGCAACGTGATTAACTAAGGTCAAATGAAGAGGTAATGTTTTTTGTACCCGTTTGTCTTCCTTCTTAGCACACTTTCCTGTAACCTGGGCTCTTCCCTTAGTCACATTAGACACTTAAATCCTTTCATTATACGGCATCACCACCTTCTACTTTCCCAATAAATATCTGAAACTCTGTATCCTAACTCCCTCTCTCCTCTCCAGCAAATTCACCCTGTGTGAACCTAAGACCTTGCTCATAGCTGGCTGCCACTTTGGAAAAGACCTAATGATTTCATGGGAAGGAAGCATTGACCTAAACTTAAAGAGTTTAATGTGTTATGTTGGGTGGAGTAAACATTCATTTATTCATTCATGATCTGCTTTGTCCCAGAAAGAATTTCAAGTCAATGGCTAGAAACTCTTTTGGGGTCTTTCTTCCTTTTCCACTTGTTGAACTCTCAATAGGCGCTGGCTACTCTGTTAAGCAGTGGGGGGCAAAGATGAAAGTGGCCCATGTGGTACAATGTCTTGTCTTTGGAGAGCTCAGTCTAGCCAGAGAAATATACATATAAACCGGATTTTACCAGGGCCCAGAAGCAGGTGAGAACTTGTATTCTGGTGAGGGGAAAAGGCTTGTGTGGCTTTTCCTAGGAAGAGAAAATATTGAGAAAGGCAATTCTCTCCTTTGCCTCTTTCACTGGGAAAGTGCTAGAAGAGAACTAAAATGAAAGCCCGAAAGGATGAATTCTGGTTTTATTATCTTGAAGCAGAAAAGCAATTGGTGAAAGCTGCTCTAGAAAGCAGCCCCCCATTGGGGCTGGAGGCCAGTGTGACACAGACCACGCACTTAATGCACAAGGGTGTTAGAGAGTCTGAGCCTTTGTTCCTGGTTAGCAACATGCTAGGTTCACCTATGCCTTTCTTGGTGTGAACAACTCTTCTTGACGATGGATGGTGGTGCTGGTGTAGGTGGGAGTCAGAGAGAGGATATGGGAAACAAGAGCTTCTTTGGCCAGGCCTCACTGCAGTCCTAACAACAAGGACCAAAAGGCAACATCCAGCTCTCACAGGTTCCCCTCTGACTTTATGTAGGTCCTTGAACAATAGTCTCAGTTGCCTTGTTAGAAGGAGGTCCAGAAATTCACAGCCCGACTCTAGTGCACAAGGAAGGATGGCTAGGATCCAAGAGAGGAAAATTTAATTTCCTAAAATTTTCTGCTCCTGTCATTTGGTCTTACCCCTGTTTTAGTCCCATGCATCCACTCTGCACACTTTGGCCTTTGTGTTTTTAGTTCTCACTGTGGAACACCCTTCTCCAAACCTACCAACCCTCCTTTCCATTGTGTAACGAGGGGACTCCCTTACTCCAGGACTCTCATCATGGACGTTTGTATCATTATTTAGATTCCTATGGCTCTTTAACTCCTTTTGATATGCTCACTATGTCTTCCAAGCTGCACAGAAAGGGATTAAGTTGCAGAATCCTTTCACATGCACAATAGAAGGTACATAGTGCTGGGCCCTATGGATAGATGCTTACTTGGTTGATGCTGTAGCAGCTTATAGCATTAGACAACCAGAATGGTGAAGGAGTGGAGACTCAGAGCTGAGGAAAAATGTAAAGATAACCAGGATTATGGTAATGATGGATAGGACTCTCAAAGAGCCATCTACTAGCTCTGACTGCTTATCACAGCTGGTTTACTGGTGTCATTTTGAAATTCCTACTTCACTAGATTGCTAAGGAAAAGAAGGCATGCTCAGAAGACTGAGGTTCTCAGGCAGATACAGGCTGAATATTAAACACAGTCAGCACCTCTCTGTTGAGCCCTTGGCTGACCCATTCCAGCCCCTGCTTTCATCAGCTCTGTGTAATACTTTTTATGAAAGTACGAGGCCAGTCTGCTTCATCACATGGATTGTGGTGAACCTTGGAAAAGAATGGAGCATGTTTTTACAATTCATCATACATTTGAACTTAACTGGAATGCTCTGGACCACCCTTGCTCTCAAGCATCAAACACATGCACACAGCCACCCAAGTTGGAGCTTACATTTGAAGAAGTTAGAGCTACCGCTATTCTTTGTCTTGGGTGATATATTAAAGTTGAGGATGTGAGCATGTGGGAAAGCATTCTCCATTGTTTTTGATAAGAAATAAAAGGATAATTAGCAAAAGTCCAGAGGACATTCTATAAATCTTCTCTCATTTCCTGAGCATCCATAGGGAGTGCAAAGGTCAAGATACCAGAAGTGACACTCACCAGAGCTTAGCTGGGCTGAGAACTACTCAAGAACTTGTGGGTTGCTGTGGGGCTTTCTATTACAGCATCTACAAGCAATTTCATCCAGTTGGACAAGATAAAATAATAGGGTCCAAGTCAAAAGTTCCAAGAAAAAGCCCATTTCTCTTTTATGACGTTACTAATGGTAATAATAAAAACAATATCAAATAAATGAGTGATTATTATGCGTTTTACACATTTGAGTTCATTTACTCTTCACAGTAGGTCTAGTATTACCTCCACTCTACAGATGAGTAAACAGAGGCATGTAGTGGATAAAGAACTTGTCTAAAGTATATTAAGGGAAGAAGGTAGGCTTCAGGCTTCAAACTTTGCTCAAAAAGGGAAATATAAAGATAGGTCCTTGATTCTAGAGGAGGGAATCTAAGCCTTCTTTATCCACAGGGCCTTTGGCAGTACTTGGGCTGAAGCAGAGTTTAATAAAACTCTTTTTTTAAAAATATATTTTATTGATTTTTTTATAGAGAAGAAGGGAGAGGAATAGAGAGTTAGAAACATCGATGAGAGAGAAACATCGACCAGCTGCCTCCTGCACATCTGCTACTGGGGATGTGCCCGCAACCCAGGTACATGCCCTTGACCGGAATCGAACCTGGGACCCTTCAGTTTGCAGGCCGATGGTCTATCCACTGAGCCAAACCGGTTTTGGCTTTAATAAAACTCTTGAGGCTGGTTGGATCAATGAGTAGATGGTAGACGGTCAGGGACCTCTTCCTTTCATGTGCTCTCTTTGCCGTGGTGATATTTATACTCAGGGTTGTAGGGAGTTTAGGTTCTCTTGATATAAGGTCCCCAGGTGGTTTTAATGGATAGTGATCCCATTTGTTTCCTTTTCTCCACCTCCTATGTCCAGAGAGGGAGTGGAGGCTGTATAGTCAGGCCACAGTACAGCCAAATTTTGTGCTATTGTAAAGGCCTTGGTTTAAGGTGCTTTTTCATGTGAGATCCTAAGAATGTACTCTGACGGTGAGGATGACCTTTTCATTTGCTTTTTTTCCCTTTTCTTCTCTCCCCTTTTCCTCTTTGCTATAATTTTATCTTTTCTTTTTCTGTCTCTATTCATTTAAATAAGAGCCAGACTTATTTAAGTATCCTAAAATATTGTCATATATGTGCGTATACATTTGTCTATCTATCTATCATCTATCTATCTATCTATCTATCTATCTTTTTAGACATCATATCTCATTCCGTGGTTGTATGATTTACACACACAAGATCTCTAAAGGGGGTATTAAGTAAGATACAGAGATACAAACCTAATCTAATTCCCAGCTCCAGTGAACTCAGATTGAGCTAACTACAACAAATCCTTATTTTATTTTATTTTTTTTCAAAATATATTTCATTGATTTTTTACAGAGAGGAAGGGAGAGGGATAGAGAGTTAGACACATCGATGAGAGAGAAACATCGATCAGCTGCCTCCTACACCCCCCGCACTGGGGATGTGCCCGCAACCAAGGTACATGCCCTTGACCGGAATCGAACCTGGGATCCTTGAGTCTGCAGGCCGATGCTCTATCCACTGAGCCAAACTGGTTAGGGCCAAATCCTTATTTTAAACAATGAATGGAAACTGTTTACATTCTGAATTCTAAACCATTTTACAGTAGTTCTCCTTTATCTGTGGGTTTGGTTTCTGCAGTTCCAGTTACCTATGATAGCTGAAAATATTTCAATAACAGCTCACAAATATCAAATGGGAAATTCCAGAAATAATCATAAGTTTTAAATTTCATGCCATTCGGCATTAACAGGATGAAATATTACAGCATCCCTCTGCTGAACAAGTTTTATCTTTCTGGCTCCCCTGAAAGTACTCAGACTACAGTCACTGAAGACGTTCAAATAGTCACATAAAGGACTCTTCATTGTCTTAACCCAAATTGACCTCTCTAATGTATTTTATACCATTGACTACTTCCTCTTTCTTAACAGGTTGGCTTCTAGGACACCAGTCTGCTGTGACTCCTCCTATCTCTCCAACATCTCTTTTCCAGTTCCACCACAGACTCACCTTTTCAATACCATCATTACCCCAAGTTCAGTCTCTGGTCATTTCTCCTCTCACTCCTCAGAGTATCCCTGGGTGATCTCTTCCACATAAAAAGCTCTGATCTACCTATGTAGTGATGACACCCAAATCTGGGTCTCCTGCCCGTATCTTCATCCTGAGCACCAGAATTATGTAACTAACTGCCACCTGGATATCATCATATGGATGTGCCACAGAAATCTTAAATTAAAAAGTTCCTTAAATTAATTTACCTCTCCCACTCCCAATATTTATCTCTTCTTGGATTCCCCCTTTGGGTGAACAACAACAACAAAACCCCCAAAACCCACCACCACCACCAACAACAAAAAACCCATTCAAAAAAAAAATCCATGCAAGAATCCTAAGAATTATTCCTAAATCCTTCCTTCTCCTCATACCCTTTACCAAGCTGATTACCAATGAAATCTTCCTCAGTATAGATTCTTGCTATTCATGCCCACTTCCATTGCCTTAGTTCATGCCTTTCGGGCTCTTACGTAGATTATCATCTGAACTTTGTAAGTGGCTAACTGACAATCCCCTCTTACACTTCCATTCTCTACACTGTTGCCAGCATATGTTTTCTAAAATACTAGTACAAATCTATTTATTGCTCTAAACTTTTCACAGACTTTGTCATTGCCCTGATAATAAAGTCCAAAGTCCTTAACATGAGTTAATACTCAGGATTTTGGGAGTCATAAGTCAATTTAAGGTGGCTCGAGGAGAACTCATATAATGAGAAAATCAAGGAAATTGATCCAAAGCTTCAGCCACTGGGCTCAAGGGATACTACCATCTTCCCTTTCTCTTGTTCTCTCTCATTCTACCCTGGATTCTACTTCCCTCTATGTCTGTCTCATTTGGTGGACAACCTGTAGGAGGCTAAAGAAGGTAGCTACTTATAACTCTCAGGCTTGTACAATCCATACAGTTCAAGATTCCAAAGGAAGAAGGACTCCCTAACTCATTGTCCATACACCAAATCTTAGAAAAGGTTCTTATTGGCTTAGATTGGATCTTGGACCTTGAACTAATCTCTGTAGCCAAGGAAGATGGAGTCTTAGATTGGATAGCTTGAGTACTGTCTGTCCCTAGGAGACTGACATGAAAGACAGCCCAACTAAGATGACAAGTAGAGAAATGTGGTTCCCCACAAAAATCAGGGTGTTATTATCATTTGAAGGGGGAAGAGATGTATGTCAGATGAAAACAACTTAAGTACACTCCCCGTGACATACACATCTCTCCATGATCTTGGTACTATCAGTGTTCATCACTGGACTACTTATTGTCTCATGAATGTACCAGTCCATTTCAGGCCTTCATGCCATATGGAACATCTGGCAGACTAAGCTGTACTTCTCTTTACAACTCCACCTGAAATATATTCTTCTGAGAGATCTTTGCTGACCTCCATCTCACACGTCAATTATTTCCTTCTTTGTACTCTGTTATACTTAGTGTCTATTATGCTTCTTTCACTCTATGCTCACTTATTCATTTATATGTCTATCTAGCCCAAGAGCCTGGGAGAGTATAACTGGACCCCTAAAATACAGAACAGATGCAGAGTGTGTATTTGATAAATTATTGTATTAATAAATGTTGAGTGAATGAATACATGAATGGCTGGGTTTTTCAGTGGTAGAAATAATACAAAGAGCTTATAATTTTTTCCTGGATGGCAGGAACATTCTTCAACTCATCTCTCTGCTGCTTCAACCTACATCTCAACTCTCTCTCTCTCTCTCTCTCTCTCTCTCTCATCTCTCTCTCTCTCTCTCTCTCTCTCTCTCTCTCTCTCTCTCTCTATCTCTATCTCTCTCTCTCTCTCTCTCTCACACACACAACAATTCTCCAACAGGTAAAAGAGAACTACCTTCTTAGAGATACACAGGGGTTTGTTCTTACTGACTGTTTCTTTGTGCTCTGTAGACAGCCAGAAGGGTAACACATTGATCTTTGAAATGCTTTATTCTTTTTGGATGGATGAAGAGGTGTGAAGCAAACAGAAGCCCAGAGGGTGTTAAGATCCAGATGACAAACTTCCTGAATGCATCACTTTTGCTCATGATTGGCCAAGTTCATTTCATTGATGAGAAAAGGGTGTAAGAAACTACTTCCCCATGCATTACAAGGTTTTGCATTGTGTAATCTGTAAGCAAGTTTAGTTTTAATAAATTGAAATTTCTTTCAAAGAAGTGTTATTCTCAGAAAATATATTAGTAGTACAAGAAGATGTGGATTTGCCAAATGGAACTGTGTGATCTTATTAGCTCATTAGTCACTAAACTCTCCCTACCTATTTAATCTGCAAAATGGGGAGCACTAATCCTTGGATTTCATCCTCAAAGGGTTATGTGAGGTTCTCCAATGAGATGTGTCTAAGTATTTTGCAATGTGTTAAATGTAATACGTACAACAATGAGTGTTTAATATTAGAGAATATTTATAGTTATACCTTTTCCATAGAAGGTCATAGTCAATACAAGCTGCCAGTTTTGAAGTTTCATTTTAAGTTTTTGCTGTACATTCTTTTGCAATAATTAGGTTTTAAAGGTGCAAGAATAAGGTTGTGAATACCTTTATGACATTTCTCTGCTGAGCTTGTAAATGGGATAAATGAGGATTTGTCTTAATTTGGCTGACAACATACAAATCTGTTTTATCTGAAGGAAAATAAAAGGAGAAAAAAGAAAGGAATGGAAGAGGAAAACACAGCAAAATCTAGCTAAGTTTGTTAATGTGGATGCACTTGTTAGAAAAGCTAGAGTTTTGATGATCTAAGATCACAATTAGCAGCAGCAAGACCTGGTTAAGGGAGGAGGCAGGGGGCTGGGTTCAAATTCTAAGTCTTTTCTGACTTGCTCTGAGACCGTGGGAAAACATTTCTTAGCTTTCTATTTTGAAGTGTCTGAGGGTGTTCCATGGGGAAAGGAAAGGAAAAAAATTAGCATGTAACCATAAGATCAAATTCAACTGGTAAATATTGCATTATTTTTAAGATACCAGTGCTTTGCACAGAATCAAGGATACTAAATATTTATTGAGCACATGATTGAGCATGGGAATCAGAGATAGGGAACATGAAGAAAACTCTCACACACTTGACCTTTAAAATGTTGTTAATTTGAACTTTTCTCTCTGTTTTCCCACCTGTGACGTGGAAGAAAGACCAGTTTTATACTGAAAATTTGGGACTACAGGAGATTGCAAAGTAAACGCAAGATAAAAGTAATATTACTTTCCATAAGTAGGCTTAATATTTTTCTAAGTTCTTTTATGTGCATCCACTCATTGAGGCTCATTGAAACAAGAGATTATGGGAATTTTATAGACACAATATTTAAACATACAGGAGGTTGTTTTCCTTTTTCCAATAGGACTGATCTCCTCTACTGATCACCCTCTCTCTCTCTCTAGCTCATGAAACACCATGACGTATTTCAAGGAATGATGCTAGTTTCCATCCACAGACACAGAGACAAGTGTAGGCAACTGGCATGATCAGGTTCCTTGGGGATTAAGAAACCTACACCTACTTACTGACTCAGCAAGGGTGGCAATGACCTAAAGAAACTCTTTAGCCTCACCCCTCCCTTTCACACTTCCTTTATGGCATAAATGGTGTTACCTGGAGGGTAGAAGTACCAGAGGAAAGGGTGGAGGTGTACTCAGTAGTGTGAAGGACATATGGTTAGTGAATGGTGTCAAGAAAATAGGCCTGCAATATGTGGAATATTAAAACTGGATCCCTTTTTCAATAGTAAATGCAAATGGTGGGTTGCAGATGGATTTAGAACCAAATGTTAAAACCAAATCTATAAAGTTTGTACCGGAAAATGTAAAAGAAAATCCTTGTGACCTAGAGGTGGTGGAAAATATTCTTAAACAATGCTTCCGCCTAATATTATCTCACAAATCATCAGCATGGTAATTGATGAATTTGATTACATCATAATTAGGTCTTTCTGTCCAATGTCCAATGAAGGACATCATAAAGTTTACAGAAATCTTACAAATTAGGAGAAGCTCCTTAAATTTATAAAGCCATAAGAGACTGATATGCAATATAAAGAACACAAGAGACTGATAGTAATATAAGGAACACAAGACTGGGATCCCCAAACAAAAGATGGGCTAAAGACATGATTGGGTAATTTACAGAAGAGTAAATCCAAAAGGCTAACAAGCATATGAAAAGCTCTTCAAACTCGTTAGTAATCAGAGAAACAGCCGAAACCGGTTTGGCTCAGTGGATAGAGCGTCGGCCTGCGGACTGAGGGGTCCCGGGTTCGATTCCGGTCAAGGGCATGTGCCTGGGTTGCGGGCACATCCCCAGTGGGAGATGTGCAGGAGGCAGCTGATCGATGTTTCTCACTCATCGATGTTTCTAACTCTCTATCTCTCTCCCTTCCTCTCTGTAAAAAATCAATAAAATATATTTAAAAAAAAATCAGAGAAACACAAATTAATCAATGAGACATCACTTTACATTTGTTAAACTGGCAGAGAATATGGAATAGTCCAAATAAAGATCCCCATATTTATGACCCAGCAATTGTACTCCTGGATAATCCACCCAAAGACACAGAGTTCCATACAAAAGCATTTCAAGGAAGCTCATCACAGTGTTGCTTCAGGTGGTGAAAATTAGAGGCAATACTAGTGTCTAATCCTGGTGGAAAGATAGTTGAAAGTGAAAAGTTCAACTGGGGAACTGGGAGTGTGCCATTCCAGGGAAAAAAGAGACCCCATATATACATATACATATATGTACAGCCCATGGACACAGACAATAGTGTGGTGAAGGCCTAGGAGGTCGGGTACAGTATGTAGGGGATCAATGGGGGGAAAAAGGGGAGACATCTGTAATACTTCTAAAAATAAATGTTAAAAAATAAAATAAAGTAATAAAAATTTAAAAAATAAACAAAAAGGAAGTGAAGAGTTACCACCTGGAAGGACCAGTGAAAACAATAGGAGACTACACATGCATGGAGCTCCATAAATGGATGCTAAAAAAACTTATGGCTGAGTTGTTTTTTTTTTTTTTTTTTTTTAATATAAACAGTTTATTTACTCTAAACAGCAACACAGACAAAACACCATATAAACACAAAGGAAGTGATGCAAAAACAAGAGGCTGGCTGACTTTGGATCTGACGCCCATAGCAACACAACCCAGGTTCTGTGGAGAGAAGGACAGAGGCGCTAGGGAAGGGGGCGGGCTATTTCCTTTTCATACAGCCAGCTGGAGGGTAGTACAGCTCTCACAGGGGAAGCATGCCTGCACCGCGAGCAAAGGGAACTAGCTCCTCAGGGACTCATAGAAGTATAAAAGTTTATCATTTTACAGCAGTTGAAATACTGACATAAATATTAAAATAAAAGCAAGTTTTACATAACAATAAAAATACAAAAGACTGAAGGAAGAGACCCTGTATGAAAAACTGGGCAATTAAGCAAGTGGAGAACTGTGTACCAGTGGCAGAAATAGAAAATGGCACCTGCCCACCTCCCCAGGTGACTAGTAATTGTATAGAGTAATGCTAAATCTGCAAATGTAAACAAGTTCTTGCCAAACCAATCCCTTCCTTTTGATGTTGCTGCAGGTCGCTGCTTATGAGGGTGCAAACTTCTTGGCTTGTGCTCGAACCCTTTTCTCATATTCCACTCTATTTTGGCAGTAAATTGTGTAGGTCTCTGCTTGAGCTGGATCTTGAATATTTGGTTCATTTAGAAGTTCTTGTATTCCTAATAAGATCTGCTTAATTGTGATGGCTGGCCTCCAGTCCTTGTCTTCCTTGAGGATGGACAAGCACACAGTGCCCGAAGGGTACACGTTCGGGTGAAATAATGGTGGTTTAAATTTGCATTTCGGAGGTCAGGATGGATAGTCATCTTTGAAGAGCATGCTTAGTTTAAACAAGTCTCCTTCTCAAGGGGTCCCTTTTTTCCCTGGAATAGCACACTCCCACTTCATGAGATTCATCATGCCATTGGGGTTTTTTGTTGGGACAGCTACAAAACCAAATGAGTGGTCTTTTCTCCAAGCTTTCCTCTCCTGAGCGAGTCTGCTGAGGGCGATCCCCGACATATTCAAAGTTCTGTGCTTTTAAAGGAGCTGTGTCCACAATGTGAGGGAGTGTCTGCAAACTCCCCTTTGCGATGCATGTGTAGACTCGAGACTGGTAAGCGGGGGTGGGGGTGGGGGGGGCGGAGACCGAGATCTCCAAGGGCTCCCCGGATGCCCCGCAGGCACCTTTCCGGGCACGGGTCCCCATTGTTCTCCTTAGGGCTAAGGCCCAGTGGCTGAGTTTTTTCAAAGAAATAAAAGTCAGAAACAGGAATGAGATCTATAAGTAATTCCATTTACATAAATTTAAAAATCATGCACATTTTGAGTCTTTTTTAAGAACAAACACATGCAAAATGATACATATTAAGTGCATTAGAATACTTGCCTCTGATGTGCAGTACAGGGGTGGAGAATAAAAGTTGGAAAGAAATACAAAGGAATGAAAGAAATTAAGCAAGAGACTAACATGGACCTATGACAATAATGTGCATTCTGAGGAGTATGTTAATTCAAATCTATGTCCATCCATCCATCCATCCATCCATCCATTATCTATCTATCTATCTATCTATCTATCTATCTATCTATCTATTCACATGGAAATTTCCACTTCCAATTGAAGCAAAGAGTAGAATCATAGAATGTCCTTGTTGAAAGGAGCTGCTCAAGATGAAATTATATTTTTGCCCTCTAGTAGAATCTTTTTCAAACTCTAGTTCGATAACTGAGATTACATGTCAATTCAAGCATAAAAGAAAGGAGAGAGAAGAAAGGAATTCAGATAAACAAGCTCAAAGAATCATTAAGCATTACTAATGTAATTAAAACTGTTAAGAGAACCTCAGTTACAAAAGGAAAAACAATAAAATCAAATACAAGATTAAATAATAAATTTACCACATCTACAAAACAACACAATTTCCAGGCATATCAATTAGTTTAGTCCAAGTACAGTCACATGTTTTAATGATCATTGTGGAGACTAAACATAGCAAGTTAGCCAAAATTTCAACTGAGTTAGAATATTTTGTCATTAGGCAAAATATCCTCACAGTGCTGTGGTGTGTGTCTCATTCACAATTCATGTGGAGAAGGTTTGAAAACTCCTAGTAGAATGTAATCTTATGTTTTGCTAATGTAAATTGCTTCTGTTTTCCAATTTTTGGTACTCAAGCCAAGGAAGGTGACTTTTCAGGAATTTAAAATTCTAGAGAAGGGATTTCTAGAGATGGGAAAGAAATTGTTGACCTTTCTGACATAAGTAAATAGATGTCTCTGGCTCAGTGGATAGAGCAACAGCCTGTGGACTGAAGGGTCCCAGGTTTGATTCCGGTCAAGGGCACATGCCCGGGTTGAGGGCTCAATGCCCAGGAGGGGGCATGCAGGAGGTAGCTGATCAATGATTCTCTCTCATAATTGATGTTTCTATCTTTCCCTCTCCCTTCCTCTCTGAAATCAGTAAAAATATAATTGAAAATAAATTAATTAATTAATAAAATTTAAAGTAGGGCCAACTCATTTCATATCAGTTTCCTGACAAAGTGAGCAATTTAAACAGAAATGTGTCTTTAAGTAAGAAAAGAAAGTATAAGTAGAAAGGAGACCATATTTTAGGGGACAGTGTCAGTCATCCCACACATGGTGGTGATTACTGTAGGACAGAAAAGGGCAACAATAAAACTCAAGTTTTTATCCAATGTTTTCCTCTAAAACAGGCCATCAAGTCATCACCCATGACTCACAGCCAAGAGATGATTGGGGGAAACAAGATCTCCTGGCATAGATGTTTACAGTGGTATATTTCTCAATGACTTTGAAAGGAATCACCTAATTTGAACTAAATGTAGTAAGCAATGAATAAACACCAGAATGCATCCTCATGTTGATTTGTTTTTAAAGCAGAATATTTGTAATGACTTAGAGAGATGTTTGAAGTTTAGAGGACATACTCTGGCCATGTTTACCTTAATAAACACAAGTTTATTTACTTCCGTTAATCTTGTGGGGAATGCAAGAATCTTAAGAGATTGTGACGAACATTTAAGGTCGGCAAAAGGTTCACCTCTAGTTACCCAGGCAGGAAGTGGTGGGCAAACCAGTTTGGTCCAGTTGTATTGGGGGTGGGAGGAGAAAATCCCTCAGCTGGAGAGTTCCAATACACCAGTGATGGCGAACCTATGACACGTGAACTCATTTTTTTGGTTGATTTTTCTTTGTTAAATGGCATTTAAATATATAAAATAAATATCAAAAATATAAGTCTTTGTTTTACTATAATTGAAAATATCAAAGAATTTCTATATGTGACACGGCACCAGAGTTAAGTTAGGTTTTTCAAAATGCTGGCACGCCGAGCTCAAAAGGTTCGCCATCACTGCAGTACACCCTAAGGTTAATGTGACTGCTCACACATTTGAGGCTCTGTGGTAGGTGGAAGTAGATGTAGGAGGGAACATTTAGAGATGGGTAAACTATAGCCTCTATTCTTCTTGTAATTATAATCTAGAAGGAGGAGTAAAGCAGTACATTCCTAAGCCATCATACGAGGCAAAATATAGCCAGTAAATCAAGAATAGAAACATTTATATATAGTGTGTTTTGCTCCCTTTTCTCCCCCCGCCCCCCATCCCCAAATGTCTTTTTGTACTTTAGAGGAAGAGGGTTGAGGCAGCCAGCTGATAACTCTTGCCTTTGAAAAACTTGCCCAGTGGCGATAAATCCAAGGAATAAACTATTTTGGAAATAGTCTCCAGTTCTGACAGCAAAGACTTCCACATCACTTCATTCTTTTCTTGGTCTTCAGCTTTGGGTCTCCAGTGAGAAGTTAGAAATATGTTTCTATAGATAGCATCCAGCCAACACGGCATCTGATACCACAAATGCCTTTAGGAGATCCAGGCTGTAGATCTCAGAAATCAAAATGAATATTCAATGTCACCAAACATTGTGTGCCTTCCACCCTGTTATTGACCTGACCTCGGCCTCTATCTCTCACCTATGGCCCACTCCCGTGGTCTTTTCTGGGCCAAAGCCCAGAGATCTTTGCTCTTTTTAGACAGAAACTTCCAAACTTGCTGACTTTGGCCATTCCTTGTGCTAATTTTCCAGCTTGAATATTTGCTCTGGCCATAGACATTTTAGTCTAGCTTACCAACTACTTTTTATATAACTTAGAGGTTAGTCCAGATTAGTAGCTGACTCCAGCTACATCTTAGCTACTAATTCAATAGCTGTTGACTATTAAAAATGCTTCCAGTAGAACTGTATGAAGTGACTTGACATCAGCGCTGCCAAGTCACACCCATCCTCAGTTTACACTGCAGTGTAAACTGATTACAAAGTTATTTCCAGGGGCTTTGCTTCGAGGGCTCATGATACTTGTCACAAAAAACAAAGACAGATGTTTTTTAAGGATTTGATTCCTCTCCACTCATTCATGTGCCACTCATCAAATCAAAGGCACCTGCCTTTGAAATGTGAACTCTGGTGATGCAAGTCATATAAAGTTGTGTCTAGGACCAAAGAGGGCTTTGTTTGTCATAGCCATTCATTAAATATTTCTTGGGAAAGTATATTTTTCCACTGCTTCTTTCCATTGTTTCTCATATTGGTTCATTCAGCCAATCATTCAATTATTCAACACATATTTATTGAATTGTTGCTCTGTGACAGGGACTATTCTAGGTATAGCAAATATATGAGGGACATCAACACAAGCGACAAAAATTCCTGCCTTCATGGAGCTTATTATAGTAAGGGTGAAATAATAAATATATTGGCATGCTATATGTTATTATTAATGGTCACAATTGGAATAAAGAAAAATAAAGTAGCTGAAAGAGATAAGAGGGGGTATAGAGTTGAATAGAACACTTCTATGTTAAAATGCTGACAGATTAGAAAGAACTGGGCAAAAGAAAATATTGAGAAAGAATGGCTAATGAGGTAGCAGTAAAACCAAGGGATGTGTGGTTTTGGAGCTCAAGAGGATGATATGAGAACTGAGAACTGATTGTCAACATGTGAGGTCACTTGTTACTTGACAACATAAGTTCTGCTGGAGTGATGGAGGTAAAAGTCTTATTGGAGTATTTAAGAAATAATGGAAGAAGCATACGAAAAGGTCCAACCTCATTAGTCTTTAAGAAAATCCAAATTAACACCATAATGTACTAGTACATCCCAGCAGACTGGATTAAATTAAAAGGACAATAACATCAGGTGCTGGTGAGTCTATGGACATTTGCATTGCTGGTGGCCATATAAATTTATAAAGTTAACTGTCAGTATCTTCTAAGCTAAACATGGCCCTATAACACAAAAATTCCACTCTCAGCTACATACCCAATAAAAAAGAGTGTATATGTGCAACAAAACACAGATAAGAATGTTCATGGCAGCTTTTTCACAATAGCAAAAAAATGAACATAATCCAAGTATCCATGCATAGAACGAACTGTGGTATGTTCATGCAATGGAACATAAGAAATAAAAAAGGGTAAACTGCTTCTATGCTCAATGACATAGCGAATCTCACAGAAATAATGCTGCATGAAAAAAAGTTAGACACAAGAGTATATAGGGCATGATTCCACTGACATAACATTCAAAAGCAGGCAGAATTAATCTATGGTGATAGAATAGAAAATAGATATTCCCTTTGGGGAGATAGTGACTGGGAAGGGGCAGGAGGGAACTTCTCTTGAGAATTGGTATTATTCCAATTTTGATCAGAGTCATGCTTATGCACTATACACTTAAGATTTGTGAACTTCATTGCATGTAAGTCATACATTAATAAAAAATAATTTAGAAGAAGAATTGGGCAAAGAGAGTAGGGACAACTTTTTCATGTCCTCCCTCAACACTAACATGAACTTCTAAGCACAGAATCTTAGAGTGGAAAAGGATTTCAAGAAACTCCTTCATGGTAGATCTCAGAAACCAAAATGAATATTCAATGCCACCAAACACTGTGTGCCTTCTACCTTGTTATTGACCTGACCTGGGCCTGTATCTCTCACCTATGGCCTACTAGGAGGAAGGATGCTTTTCTGCACACTGCAGTTTGGAAATGTGCCTCTCAGTGTGGATTACTTTTCTAGGTGTCAGCATACTATTTTGGTTGGCTCTTTTTATTATGGTAGTGTGGCTGCCATGGACATAGTACAGCAAAAGAAAATTTCGGATAAATTCAAGGAATAATTCCCTTAAAGATCAAAGACCCTGAAACATGTGTTCCACATGGAGATGGGAAACTGGAACCAACTCCTCTCTGATATTTCATGAAGAGAAGCACCATTTCTGAGTTGAGAAGGTATATTTTTGGTAGAAGGGAGGGGATGTGCCAATGCCAATCCTAGATTATTCCAACCTGAGAGTTTCTCCGTTTATGAAAGAAATATAAAAAGATTTTTAGCTTGAATGGCGTCAGTTAGATGTTGTGAGGCAAGCTGCTATAACAAGAACACACACAGGAATGCTTAACATCATGTTGTACTATGCCCAATGGAACCACTCGACTGGTTCTGAGGCTGCAGTTCAGCTTGTCCCAGAGAGCAGCCTTTCCCTTTGTGTTGATCTGCAAAAAGCCAATGACATATCATCAACCAAGTCTTCTGTCCTTGAAGCCAAGCCAACTTCCAGAGCTACATCCTTCGTTGAAAAAAACACACACTGAGCCACATAAAGTGTCCTTGGGTGATCATCAACAGTGGTGTGTAGTGACAGCAGTGTGGACTGGAGCTCACAAAGAAAGAGGAGGAGGTTGCTGGGTGAGAGGGACTCTTCTTCCTGACTTCTCTCTCAGGTGCACCAAGGTATGGGGGAAGGGTAGTCTTCCCTTCCTTGCATCAGATAACAAATTCAAAGAGGGTGGCTACTGCCAGTGGGAGTAGCTGGCATGAGGGGGGTGGGGGAAACAAGGGTTCATTTTGTAAGTTGAGGCAGGGAGTGGAGAGGAGCGTCAAGGAAACCCTGCCCCATTGACTACAATCTGTGCTGTAGGAAATTATGTAATTGGGGTTTCATCAGCACCTAGGTTACAGAAGCCGGTGTTGTTCATCTCCTAGCCATGAGTCATAACTGAAAACACACACACACACACACACACACACACACACACACACACACTCCAATATAGATAATAATAGCTTTTGGGGACCAAGAATTTCAAGACACTCATTCTGATATGAGAAGATGGGAAGTTGATAGAGACAATGACTTCTCATTGGCCTTCAACACCAACCAGTGCAACAATGTATGAACAGAAGTAGTAACTTGGTCAAAATCATGCTCCCGTGCAGCTGACATTGTAGGTTGTTATTACCTATGCTGACTGAGAAGTGAATGGGCATTGGCTAGTCAGTTTTTTAAAGATGAACTCAGATAACCTTTTAAAAATATTTTAAACAATTCTAATTCTAGGAATTTTTTGAAGGATATAATTAGATCTGTTTTCAGAGATTGTGCTATTTACACAAAGGAATACTATATTAGCATTAGAAATTATGCTTTTAAGAGTATATTCATTGATAGGGAAATGTGAAAATGTGTTCAAGGTATACTGATGAGTGGGAAAAATATATTAGAGAACATATTAAAATACAGTGTGAAGAGCATTATTCTATTGTGTAAACAGTTGCATACACATAGAAAACAGCCCACATATACTTTTTATAAATAGCATAAAATTAATAGCATGTCAAAATTATTTCTGTTGAAAAACTTCAAATTTCTTTATGGCTAAGCTTTAAGGATTCAATTGGAAATAAAGGGAAAAGACAAAGTAATGAAACTTAAGGGTTAACATTAAATGTGTGAAGCACCAAATCAGTGCTTCTCAGTCGAGTGTGTAGATGTTAGAATCTCCAGAAATATTCTGATTAATTTGGTCTGGGGGATTTGTTAAAGTTTTAGGTGACCAACCACAGGGGACCAACCTATTTTTAAAAGGCCTGCTCAGAACTCTACCTGATAGTAGATGGATTGATCAATTATAGAAGTAAGCATAATTATAAGTTTCCAACATTTAAAAAATTTTTTTTATTTATTTTATTTTATTATTTCTTTTTATTGCTAAAAGTATTACAAAGGGTACTGCATATGTGTCCTTTTATTTTCTCCCTGCTCTTGACAATACCCTGGCCTCCCCTACCCCCCAGTGTCTTATGTCCATTGGTTATGCTTATATGCATGCATACAAGTCCTTCGGTTGATCTCTTACCCACCTCCCTCCTGCCCCCCAACCCTCCCCGGCCTTCCTGCTGCAGTTTGACAATCTGTGTGAGGCAGCTCTGCCTCTGTATCTATTATTATTCAAAAGTTTATAAAGGTCTCTATTATCCATGAATGAGTGAGATCATGTGGTATTTTTCCTTCATTGACTGGCTTATTTCACTTAGCATAATGCTCTCCAATTCCATCCATGCCGTTGCAAATGGTAAGAGTTCCTTCTTTTTTTTTTCTTTTCTTTTTTTCTTTTTTTTTTTTTTATTGCTTAAAGTATTACAAATGTGTCCTTTTATTTCCCCGCCCTTGACAATACCCCGGCTTCCCCTACCCCCCAAGTGTCTTATGTCCATTGGTTATGCTCATATGCATGCATACAAGTCCTTCGGTTGATCTCTTACCCCCCTCCCTCCTGCCCCCCAACCCTCCCCGGCCTTCCTGCTGCAGTTTGACAATCTGTGTGAGGCAGCTCTGCCTCTGTATCTATTATTGTTCAAACGTTTATAATGGTCTCTATTATCCATGAATGAGTGAGATCATGTGGTATTTTTCCTTCATTGACTGGCTTATTTCACTTAGCATAATACTCTCCAGTTCCATCCATGCTGTTGCAAATTGTAAGAGTTCCTTCTTTTTTACAGCAGCATAGTATTCCATCGTGTAGACGTACCACAGTTTTCTAATCCATTCATCTACTGATGGGCACTTAGGCTGTTTCCAGATCTTAGCTATGGTAAATTGTGCTGCTATGAACATATGGGTGCATATATCCTTTCTGATTGGTGTTTCTGGTTTCTTGGGATATATTCCTAGAAATGGGATCACAGGGTCAAATGGGAGTTCCATTTCCAGTTTTTTGAGGAAACTCCATACTGTCTTCCATAGTGGCTGCACCAGTCTGCATTCCCACCAGCAGTGCACAAGTGTTCCTTTTTCTCCACATCCTCTCCAGCACTTGTTGTTTGTTGATTTGTTGATGATAGCCAGTATGACAGGTGTAAGATGGTACCTCATTGTTGTTTTGATTTGCATCTCTTGGATGATTAGTGACTTTGAGCATGTTTTCATATGTCTCTTGGCTTTCTGAATGTCCTCTTTTGAAAGGTGTCTATTTAGATCCTTTGCCCATTTTTTGATTGGATTGTTTATCTTCCTTTTGTTAAGTTGTATGAATTCCCTATAAATGTTGGAGATTAGGCCCTTATCAGATATGACACTGGCAAATATGTTTACCCACGAAGTGGGTTTTCTCGTTGTTTTGATGATGGTTTCTTTTGCTGTGCAGAAGCTTTTTATTTTGATGTAGTCCCATTTGTTCATTTTCTCTTTAGTTTCAAGTGCCCTAGGAGCTGTATCAGTGAAGAAATTGCTTTGGCATATGCCTGAGATTTTGTTGCCTTTGAATTCTTCTAGAATTTTTATGGTTTCCCATCTTACATTTAAGTCCTTTATCCATTTTGAGTTTATTTTTGTGTGTTGTGTAAGTTGGTGGTCTAGTTTCAATTTCTTGCATATATCTGTCCAATTTTCCCAACACCATTTATTGAAGAGACTATCTTGGCTCCATTGTATGTTCTTGCCTCCTTTGTCAAATATTAATTGAGTATATTGGTTCGGGCTAATTTCTGGACTCTCTATTCTATTCCACTGATCTATATATCTGTTCTTGTGCCAGTACCAGGCAGTTTTGAGAACAGTGGCTTTGTAATACAGCTTGGTGTCTGGTATTGAGATCCCACCTACTTTGTTCTTTCTCAGGATTGCTGCAGCTATTTGGGGTCTTTTTTTATTCCAGATGAGTTTTGGAGAGTTCGTTCTAGATCTGTGAAGTATGCCGTTGGTAGTTTAATGGGAAGTGCGTTGAATTTATAGATTGCTTTGGGTAGTATGGACATTTTAATGATGTTGATTCTACCAATCCATGAACACAGTATGTTCTTCCATCTGTTTATGTCTTCCTCTATCTCTTATTTCAATGTCCTGTAGTTTTCTGAGTAGAGGTCTTTTACCGCTTTAGTTAAGTTTATTCCTAGGTATATTAATTTTTTTGGTGCGATGGTAAATGGGATTGTTTTGATAATCTCTCTTTCTGAAAGTTCACTGTTGGTGTATAGGAATGCCTCAGATTTCTTGGGGTTAATTTTGTATCCTGCTACATTGCCAAATTCATGTATTACGTCTAGTAGCTTTTTGATGGAGTCTCTAGGGTTTTGTATGTATAATATCATGTCGTCTGCAAATAAGGACAGTTTTACTTCCTCTTTTCCAATTTGGATGCCCTTTATTTCTTCTTCTTGCCTAATTGCAATGGCTAATACTTCCAGTACTATGTTGAACAGGAGTGGTGAGAGTGGGCATCCCTGTCTTGTTCCTGTTCTTAGGGGAAATGGTGTTAGTTTCTGTCCATTGAGTATGACCAACATTTTAAAAATTAAGTAGAGAAAAATTCTTGGTGCTGGGACATGTAGATGATAATTTTCCAAAGCAGACACTGACACATTTTGCTTTGACTTCAACATGTGATCACATGTTCTGAATTCCTGGAGATGGTATTAAGTTTTTGCAATTTATGAGCTTTTCCCACAGGAAAACCACAGAGTCCATGGCAGTAGGGCCACAGGAAAATTTCCACATGCTGATGCTGACTCTAGGACCTCTGCTTGCGCTTAGAAGCCTCCAGGCTTTCCCTTGCCTCCAGGCTAAAGACCAAAATCCCCACCATGGTTTAAGTGGCCCCACACAGGCTGACACCTGCCCACTTCTCCATCCTTGTGTCACATGATATTTTCTGGTGACTCCTGTGTTTTGGCCACAGAGGTCTTTCATGGACTCCTACCATCCCTCCTGCCACAGCCTCTGTTCACAGGCTGTGCCCTCTGCCTAAAACACTCTCTCCTTCTTGTCTGCTTAATTCCTACTCATCCTTCAAATCATCACCTCTGTGAGACTGATCCCTGACCAGGTCACACCACTCTTTTACGTATTTGAAGAGCACAATACTGTCTCCTTCAAAGTTCTCCTCCTACATATGATCTTGCATTTATCTGTGAGCCTCCTTGACTAAAACCTTCTTCCCCATCATTTGGTCAACTACATGGGCAAATTCTCCTTTCTGTCCCTGGTATTCAGTTGTCACAAAGCTTAACATGCAGCAAGGGCTCAAGAATGCTTTTACTGAGTGGATAAGTAGATAAATATATGAATGAATGAATGAATGCATGAATGGTAGTTTTGCTATACTGCTAGGACTTCTTACTATTTAGGTTGTTGACAGTAGCCACTGACTTGAGCACACCATCCATATCCTTGGAAGGAAAACAAGAAACTCTGAAAAGTAGGTGTGTCTCATGTATCACCACAGTCCGAGTCTTGAGATTGCCTTGAGGGAGAAAACTGAACTAGAAATCAGCTATGACTCTGTCTCTGTTAGAATTGGACATGAACCATATATACTGCTTCCTGGAATCATATTAGCAGGCTCTGCCCATCAATTTCTCTCACTGGAGCTTGTTTAGACATGCTTAAACTTTCACATACCAACAGCCTAAAACAGTACAGTACTCAGTTGAAGTCTAAGTAGGTATAAAACATGTGTGGAGGGATTTGTGTCAGAGCAAAGCTTTGGCCTAAGTAGCTCATGACATGGATGATCCTGGAAGCCCAGTCTGACAGAGGGGATAAGGGGTCCCTGTACGTATTGTGCTCCAAGGGAAGAGCATGAATTTCACCTGAGGAAGTGGTCAGATTTGTCAATAGCAATAGTAGATGCAAAAAAATAATGAAATTCTATTTTTAAAGCATTGAGGGGAGGGGAGAAACCAAAATGGTGGCATAGGTAAACACTGGAGTTTGCTGCCTTGAACAACCACTTCAAAAATACAACTAAAAGATGGAACGGACATCATCCAGAACCACAGGAAGGCTGGCTGAGTGGAAATTCTACAACTAGAAGGAAAGAGAAAAGCATACTGAGACTCAGAGGAGGTGCGGTGTGGAAGTAAAATACAGAGGTACAAAGGCACATGCGGAGAGGGTTGGCGGCTGAGGACACGGTTGTCTTTTTCAATCGGGAGGGCGTCTCAAGCTCTGAGCTCCAGTTCCGGGCGAGTCTCTGGGGACCCAGACTCATACGGGAGAAACTGGACTATCTGGCATCAGTTGGAACTCGAGGGCAGCATTCTCTCGGGGGTGCTTGCAGCGATTGCCGGGACATTGAGAAGCAGGGCCTCTGAGGGCAGGACTGAGAGCAGCCATAACTGCTCGCTCTGCCCTGTTGATCCCCTGGGACTCTGCCCTGCCCAAGCCAGGGGAGGCTTTTGCATATGAAAGGCCTGGCCCTTTGCAATCTGATAATTACCTAACAAACTGCAGCTGGCCCAAGGCCCCAGGGCAACTTGCACTGCATCACAGGTGGCTCCTGCTGGATAGCCTCAGGCAGAGGCTAGATTAGCACCTCCTTAGAGATCCAGTAGCCAGTCTGCCTGGTGGTCAGAGTGGGGCCATCCAGATTGCAGCTCCTCGGATTCATAAAGGACACACTCAGGGGGGAAGACTTAGTGAGCACCAAAGCCCCATTGAAGCAAGTCTTGCCCCAGAGGCATGACTCCAGCACAGAAATTCTCCCACTACAGACACAGCTGATTCTCACAGCCAATTGGCCTGGAGGTCAATCCCTCCCAGTGTTACCTACAACAATCAAGGCTTAACTATAACAAGACTGTGCACAAAGCCCACAAGGGGGTGCACCAAGAGTGTCTACTTCAGGTAATTGGGGAGGCTGAGCCACTGGGCCCTATAGGACACCTAGTACAGAAAGCCACTCTATCGACACAGCGAAGCATAAAAAAATGTGGAGACAAAGAAACAGGACACAAATGACAGAAATGGAGGAAAGCAAACTACTGGATATAGAGTTCAAAACCACACTTTTAAGGTTTTTCAAGAATTTTCTAGAAACTGCTGATAAACTTAATGAGACCCTCAAGAAATCTAATGAGACCCTTGAGGTTGTGATAAAGGACCAACTAGAAATTAAGCATACACTGACTGAAATAAAGAATATTATACAGACTCCCAACAGCGGACTAGAAGATCACAAGAATCAAGTCAAAGATTTGAAATACGAAGAAGCAAAAAACACCCAACCGGAAAAGCAAAATGAAAAAAGAATCCAAAAATATGAAGATAGTGTAAGGAGCCTCTGGGACAACTTCAAGTGTACCAACATCCGAATTATAGGGGTGCCAGAAGAAGAGAGAGAGCAAGATACTGAAAGCCTATTTGAAGAAATAATGACAGAAAACTTCCCCTACCTGGTGAAAGAAATAGACTTACAAGTCCAGGATGCACAGAGAACCCCAAACAAAAGGAATCCAAAGAGGACCACACCAAGACACATCATAATTAAAATGCCAAGGGCAAAAGAGAAAGAGAGACTCTTAAAAGCAGCAAGAGCAAGTAAGTCAGTTACCTACAAGGGAGTACCCATACGACTGTCAGCTGATTTCTCAACAGAAACTTTGCAGGCCAGAAGGGAGTGGCAAGAAATATTCAAAATGATGAATGCCAAGAACCTACAACCAAGATTACTTTACCCAGCAAAGCTATCATTCAGAATTAAAGGTCAGATAAAGAGCTTCACAGATAAGAAAAAGCTAAAGGAGTTCATCACCACCAAACCAGTATTATATGAAATGCTGAAAGGTATCCTTTAAGAAGAGGAAGAAGAAAAAAATGGTAAAGATACAAACTATGAACAATAAATACACATCTATCAACAAGTAAATCTAAAAATCAAGTGAATAAATAATCTGATGAACAGAATAAACTGGTGATTATAATAGAATCAGGGGCATAGAAAGGGAGTGGACTGACTATTCTTGGGGGGGAAAGGGGTGTGGGGGATGCAGGAAGAGACTGAACAAAAATCGTGCACCTATGGATGAGGACAGTGGGGGGAGAGGGAGGGCGGAGGGTGGGGGGGGGGGAAATGGGTGGAGGGGAGCTATGGGGGGAAAAAGAGGAACAACTGTAATAATCTGAACAATAAAGATTTCATTTAAAAAAATAAAAAAAATAAAGCATTGAGGGGAAAGAACATTGAACAAATAATTATATTTCTAGTTATATTTTCATTGAAAATGGCTTAATAGACAATATTCTTGGGCATACACAGCCTCAGGTTTACCCTATAAAGAAGCTGCATTGAGGAAGTTCTAAATAAGTAAAAGCATATCCAGGAACTGTTCTAAGAGATGAGAAAATAAGGGTGACCAACTAACTATTTGGTGAAGTTTACTGTTCTTTTTTTATTATTAAATAAATATTAGTTGAATGTATAAAATTTGCAGGTACTGTATTAGGATACCAGAACCAAAGAAAAGCAAAAAGGGAAATACCTAACCCAGAACTAAAATTTATACAACATGAATATATCAGTATGGAGACAAAACAGTATTTTTAGGGCAAGATAAAGTATTAATCACATTAAGCAACTAATAAAGGTAGAAGAACACAAATACTGATTTTATAAGAAAAAATAGAATATACCAGATTTAAAATAGCAGAAGAACACTCCATCTATCCCTTGGGAAGCAAGAAAGGAGAATAAAGGAATTAGAGGAAGCTATGAAAATGAAGGACGAACTGTCTGGGTGGTGAATTGGGATCTGGCAGGGGCTTGGACAAGAGGCAGAATTAAAAGACATTTTTCTATGGAGGACAAACTCTCAGTGACCTCAGTGTGGTTATTCACTTTTTCTTTTCTGATCACAGCGAAGCTGAGGAGCCTCCAACCTGGCCACCATGTAATCAAATAAAGCTATTTGGAAAATAGGAATTTTGTTCCCCTGCCCTGGGTGCCAGGGAAGTTCTTATAAGTCTGGCAAGCTCTCAAATTTCGAATTAGGGAGCTGGCTGTCAGAGACAAATGGCAAGCCAGGCTAATAACCATTGTGCTTACGTGCAGGACATGCAGTCTCTCCATGGGATCTATTCCTTATTCTAGGGACTAAAGACAAATGAATTGTTTGTGCAGAAACCATATCTGTCCACTAGTTACAAAGAGCCTGAAGAGACAAAAATCCCTGACCATCGGAAGCTTGTGTATTTGACTTTCCCATATCTATAATAATAAAAGGGTGATATGCTAATTAGTCTGGACATCATTCCGGATGAAACCAGGTTGGAGTGAAGCCCAGGTCCCAGGTGCCAGAAGGAAGCCAGTGCCAGAAGCCAGGGGAAGGAAGGCCTACTCTTGCACAAATTTCATGCTTCGGGCCTCTAGTACAAATATATGTGCAGAATCCCGAACATTTGACCTTCACAGGGAATTAAAAATGGAAGGAAGATTATCTTGCACAGGAAGGAACTGACTTCCTGGGTAGGCTTGGCTTGTGTAAGGATTAGCCTCTTTTTTTTTGAACATTTCAACTTCAAAGGGATGCAATGACCTTGCACTGTCTCAAGACAGAATGGTAATGAAGGACACATGTATTTCTGGTGAGAGAAAAGCCTCCTTGGCAATGTCTCTGACTCTTTCCAAATGGGGACCGTACTCCCTGGCTTGAAATGAAACATTGATTGAGCTGGGCAGGCCTAGAAAGCCTCAGTTCTAGAAGAGATGTCCAGTGAGCAGGGAGTCTGGGTGCCTTCCTGTATGGGTATAGGTTCCAACGCTCCTTTTAGCAAAGCCAGTTCCAGGGCCAGATGGAGGAGCATTCCAGAGGCAGACATCTAGTTTGCAACAGGGAGCACTGGGAAGTCCACATTTATGTGTCTTCATTCCCAGGACCAGAAATCACGGGGGCACACACACTTCACTACTATACACAGTTAGAAAAACACAAAACAAATCAAAGAATATTGGAAAGTAATTTTAAGGCTACCACTTAATTCCCGTTAGGTACGCTTAATGTTTCTTAGCTTCTGGCAGCACAGATTAAACCACATTCAAACATATTCTGTAACTTTCCCAAGGTAACTGTTTCCTTGAGAATGCTGCTGCTGGCTTATCTTGCTTCCCTAATTTTTCCAGACTTTAGGAGTTTCTAAAGTTTTGGATAGGCACCCTTGCACAAAGTTGTGTTAAAAGTCTAATGAATAGAAAACGTGGTTTAACACATATGTTGAGCACACAGTTGGTGTAAAACTGGACATGCACACTGGGAGTTCCTTTGTTACTTTAGCCTATAAACGCCGTGTGCCTTTCCCATAATCAGAATTGGAGATATGTGTAATTCAGGCTCACAGTGTACCTCTGTGAAACTCCATAGAACTTGATCAAGATAATTAGTGCTCACCAAAAAATGATCTTTTCTACTCAGTGCCAGAGGATTCTCATGGTTACTGGGCTCTAAAACTCAACAGACTATTCTAGGACTGTGGGTTGGATACTTGGTTTGGTGCTTCCTTCTTTTCTTCTCTTTGTGTACTAAGAAATTTCTTTTTTTAACCTCATTTTAATTATGAAATATTATGAAATGATGAAGATGGTAGATAAGTTTGGTAAACACTATGAGATATACAATCAAGATACAATTGTTCACATTTTTAAAAATTCGCTTCTCAATTTTTCTCTCTCTCTCCTGAAGCCATTTGAAAGAAAATCCATTGTGATTTATTCTTCTGGGATTTACTCAAATAAGAATATTCTCCTACATAAACAATGATAGCATAAGCACACTTATAACATTAACAGTAATATCCTGGTATCTTTTTATATCGAAGTAACATTCAAATTGTTCCTAGTTGTCTCTGAAATATCTTTTGACTAGAATTCAATTTCTTTCCATTTAGAACAGTCTCCCACCATTTTAGTTTGGTTTTACTTTTAAGAAATTGGCTTTTAGATGGGACCAGGTAGTTGATGTGTAGAATGTCTGGCAAATATTTCCTTGTGGTGATGTTTCAACTTGTGGCTCTAACCCTGTATTTCCTGTAAATGGAAAGTTGGTACTATACAATTCTGAGCTCTCATGACACCCCATCTGCTTCTTTGAGAGAAGTGGAGGAAATCACAATTAGTTTTACTACATAGCATCTTTCTCTCCTCTTTTTCTCCTTTTCCTTGCTTACCAAGCCACTTCCTGGTCTCTACTCTCTTTGCCCTTCAATTCTGTAGCCCTTGTGATAAAGCCTTATAACCTTTATTTTCAGGCGGCTTTGATATAGGCCAGAAAACATATTCTACAAGCCTTATTTTCATTAACTAGTCTTTGATGTTAATCCCTAACATTTAAAGGATTGTCACTGGAATATATCAATGACATCCACAAAGGTGGTATTGATGGTCTTAGAGTTTGAAAGTTACTTCAATCCCTTTAGGCCTTTATTTACATATCAATTAATTAAATCAATAAACCTATATTCCAGGTACACTCCTAGTCACAGGGACAGAAAAATGAATTAAGATATAGTTGTTGGTCTTGTTGAATTCAAAGTCGAACTGGGAAACAGACATATTAATAATTATCACTTCATCCATGAAAACTTTCCTAACTTCCTTTTTTTGCATCTAAATAAACTTGCTGTCTTCCTCCATGTTCCTACAGCATTCTATACACATGTTCAGCACTGTGTTTATCTCATGGTGCTGTGATTATTCAGAACTTGTCACTTTTCTCCACTAAACTGAGAGTTCCTTGAGTGTTTTTTTTTTTTTAGATATTTTTCATGTCAGTGTCTTGGACATCAAGCATTGACCCCTGGAATATAACAGATGTCCAATAAATGTCTGACAAATGAATTAAGTGTTATTAGAATGGACATAATAACTATAATTATAGAGATATGAACAAAGTGGTGTAGAGATATTGAGAAAATGGAGTTCTAAAAAATGAGTAGGTAAGGACGGGGAAGGCTGTCACAAGGAGTGGGGACTGCATGTCAGGAGGCCTACAGTTTCCAGAGAACAAAGCAGGGAGAGGTTATCAGGGGAGAATGTATTAAGATGGGTTGGGATTAGACTTTCAAGTCTTGACTATTGAGCTAAAACTGTTTGGATTCAATCCCATAGGCAAGAGGATGAAAACAGAAGCTTTTTAAGATAAGGAATGACATGCTCACTTTTGTTTTTCAGCATAAATATTCTAGCATAGAACTGAAATGGAGGAAACTGGTGTCAGGGAGGAGAAACTAAGAAGAAAAAAGAAACGGAGAGAGATACAGTGACTTGTCCAACATCACAGTGCTGGCAACTCATCATACCATCACTGCCAACCTGGAGCAGGGCGAGAATACTGAGTTCAAGGCTCTAGGACAGTGATGGCGAACCTTTTGAGCTCGGTGTGTCAGCATTTTAAAAAACCCTAACTTAACTCTGGTGCCATGTCACATATAGAAATTTTTTGATATTTGCAACCATAGTAAAACAAAGACTTATATTTTTGATATTTATTTTATATATTTAAATGCCATTTAACAAAGAAAAATCAACAAAAAAATGAGTTTGCGTGTCATCTCTGACACACGTGTCATAGGTTCGCCATCACTGCTCTAAGATGTGGGCATCAACGCTGTTCAGAGGAGGGTGAGGCAAAAGAAACCAGTTACCCAGAATGACACCATGGATCAGGGAGGAATTGAGCTGGGCCATAAAGACATCCAAGGATTGTTAGAAAGACTGACGGGAAAGAAAGGCATTCTCAGAAGAGATTAAAACAATGAAAGGCATAGACAACTGGCTGGTTGTGACCTGAGACTAGAAGAACATCGGCAGCAGAGATAATCAGGGGCTAGTTTGCATATGGCTCCTAACAATATTTTAAAAAATACAAATAGTTTTGAATTGTTACCATCTATACCTCTCTTCTGGCTATCATAAGTGGTTTATTTATCAGTCATTTAACTAGATGAAGCAATCATTAGTCAGCTAGTTGGTTACTTTAGAGTTACATATCTTAAAAAGGACCTTATAAAGGACTTTTCCTGGTTATTGGTTTTCCAATGGTCTGTGTTGAATAGGCCCTAACTTCTGGAAACAACTACACTAAACTATCCCAGGCTTTCTCATCAGTACTCACCACAAATGCAATTACAGCTAAAACCCACTGATAGGCTGATAGAACCAGTGAATAAAGCATGCTACAACAGGACTCTGAGAAGCTAAGCATGTCCTATAGAGGTTCCCACACATCTCTGTTCAATGTGGTATAAAGCCTTACAGTATACCATGGACACCAATCCCACCCAGAGGAAGAGATGTGGCCAAGAGGAATTTTGCCCTCAGGTTTGCTTCCCACAGATTCTCAAACACGTCTTCGGGTGCTGGCAGCAAACAGACATTGGCCAAAGTCCTTTTACACTGCTTGGTCCAGGGTCTGGGGAAGAGGAAAGTAGAGATGCAAAGATTTTCCTTGAGGCTCTAAACTCAACCAGTAGCTTTCTAATGAAACTAACAGCATTACAGAGAGAACCAAGATGGCGACATAAGGTACAAACCTGTACGTGCTGCCCCCCACAACAACATTAAAACCACAACTATAAGACAAAACAGCTATCATCCAGAACCATGGGAAAGCTGACCAAGTGGAAGTTCTACAACTAGAAGGGAAGAAAAAAGCACATTGAGACCAAGTAGGAGGGGAGAGGCGCCAAGAACAGAGGTACGGAGGCATGCCCAAGGCTGCTGCACCTGGGTGCGTGGTTTTTTTTTCAATCTGAAGGGGACAAGCTCTCGAACGCACTGAACTCATTTACAGCGAGATGCTGGGGTGTCAGGCTCCTACAGGGAGAGACGGGACTGTCTTGCAGCGGGTTGGAAAGCGAGGGTGACTTTCTCACAGAGCTGCTCGCAGGGATCATTGTTGCTGTGGGGGGCGCAGCACTCGGGGAGTCACAGAGTCAGAGTCACGGGGTCACTGACGACACCATTGCTGTTTGCTCCGCCCTGGGGACTCTCTAAGACCCCGCCCCACTCAATTTACATCCCCTCCCAAGCTGTGCTGGCTCCAAAACTTCCAAACTCCAAACAAAGAGGAGAAATCTGTTGATATTGCTGTAGCCCCTGCTGGGTAGCCCACACAGTGGTTGACTTGGAGATCCAGGAACCAGGGTACTCTGGGTCAGATACTAGATTTCAACTCCTCACATCTATAAGGGACACACCCAAGAGGCAGACTCAGTGAGCACCGAAGCCCCACTGAAGCAAGTCCTACCGCATAAGGGTGTCTCCAGCACAGCAGTTCTTCTTATAGACACAGTGGGTCCTCGCAGTCAGCCAAAAATGTGAAGACAAAGAAACATGTCAGAAATGAAAGAAATGGAGGAAAGCAAACTAATGGAGGACATAGAGTTCAGACCACAGTTATAAGGTTACTCAAGAATCTTCTACAAACCTCCGAGGAACTTAGTGAGACCTTCAAGGATCTTAATGAGAATGCCAAAAAAATAGAAAAGGACCAGTCGGAAATTAAACATACACTGACTGAAATAAAGAATAATATATAGAGATCCAACAGCAGACGAGAGGATCCTAAAAATCAAGTCAAAAATCTGAAATATGAAGAAGCAAAAAACACCTATCCAGAAAAGCAAAACGAAAACAGAATCCAAAAATATGAAGATAGTATAAGGAGCCTCTGGGACAACTTCAAGCGTACCAATATCCGAATTATAGGGGTTCCAGAAGAAGAGAGAGAGCAAGATACTGAAAGCCTATTTGAAGAAATAATGATAGAAAACTTCCCCTACCTGATGAAAGAAATAGACTTACAAGTCCAGGAAGCGCAGAGAACCCCAAACAAGAGGAATCCAAAGAGGACCACACCAAGACACATCATAATTAAAATGCCAAGTGTAAAAGACAAAGAGAGAATCTTAAAAGCAGCAAGAGAAAGAGACTCAATTACCTACAAAGGAATACCCATACGTCTGTCAGCTGATTTCTCAACAGAAACTTTGCAGGCCAGAAGGGAGTGGCAAGAAATATTCAAAGTGATGAATGCCAAGAACCTACAACCAAGATTACTTTATCCAGCAAAGCTATCATTCAGAATTGAAGGTCAGATAAAGAGCTTCACAGATAAGGAAAAGCTAAAGGAGTTCATCACCACCAAACCAGGATTATATGAAATGCTGAAGGATATCCTTTAAGGGATAAATACCACATGATCTCACTCATTTGTGGAATATAATGAACAACATAAACTGATGAACAGGACTGATTCAGAGACAGAGAGGCATTGATTGGACTGTCGGGCCTTGGAGGGAGGATAGGGGAGGATGGGGGTAAGGGGGAGAGATCAACCAAAGGACTTATATGCAAGCATATAGGCCTAACCAATGGACATGGACAACTGGGGGGGTGGGGTGAGGGCATGAGCGGGGGGGGGGGGGGAGGGGTAGGGGATAACGTGGGGATAAGGACACAGATGTAATATCTTAATCAATAAAAAATGTATTTTAAAAAACACACAAAAAGCACAGCATTACAGAGCAGATATTCTACTCACCCTTAATTTCAGTTTATTTCAATATTGTCCTTTCTCAGTCTCTGAGCTACTGTGTCAGGGTGGGCCTTAGGAACATGAGTGATCTGAATAATTAAAAGTGAAGGACCCCATTAGACCATTCCACTTCCCCCTGTTCCACTCATCCAATGAATCACTCCTTCTGTCATTCCTTCATTTGTTTGACAAACATTTAGGGAACTCCTACTATGCGCCAGGCACCATTCTAGCCTTTAGAGATACATCAGTGAACAAAATAGACACACTTCTCTGCCTTTGTGTAACTTAACTTGAAGTGAAGACAGACTGACCTGAAATAATGAACCTACAGAAAAGAAAAGCATAGAATAGGTTAGAAGATATTAAGTATATGGAGAAAAAAAAATACAGCAGGGAATGAGAAACTGAGAGTTCAAGAGGTGGTGGAAAGGAGGCAAGCACCGTAATTCACACAAATGGGGATCAGGGAGGTGCTGGGAAGATGGCATGTGTGCCCTGATGGAGGTGCCTTCCTCATAGCAAAGTGCTGCATCCTCTCCTTGAGGAAGATCTGCAGTTGCTGCGATTCTCAACTTTTCCAGAACCCCCAGAGAATGCTCTTTGCCATGGAAGTTCCTTTCATCAAGAAGACCAACAGCTGGTCCAAACCAAGCCCCTCATCTCCACCTAAAAGTCTTGGGTTGTTTTAAATAATCTCTGTACTTCCTGCTATGAAGAATCTACAAAGGAATCCTGAGAATGAGATCAGGAGAACTCTGAATTTCCCAGAAAAATGAGGAGAGAAAAATTGCGCATAGTTAACTGTTTATGAACATGTAGTCTGTTAAGATACCACCTTTCATACTCACATACAGTGAGACTCACAACAACCTTAAGAGACAAGTCCTGGCATTTTTCAGTTTTACATATAAGAGAATTAAGGTTTACAGAAGTTGAATAACTTGTGTGTGGTGACAGTGCTAATACAGTTAGAGCCAGGATTTGAACCTAGTGGCTTCCTCTAAAGCCCACACAATGTCTGGGAGTCATTTCAGTATTCACATCTGGTCACTTCTAAACCAACTTAAAATTTTATCCTTTTGCAAGATTTTAAGTGTCTGACTCAAAGTATCTTAAATCATGCCTTCCTATAATATGATACTTGCCTAAAGATGAGGATTTTCCATGTGGAAAAGATTCTGAGTTAGAAAAGTCTACTAGGGTAAATCAGAATGGTCCCCCATCAAGGCCTTGTGGCAAAAAAGAGTGACAAGACCCCTAAAGCGTTACCATGGACATGTGGAAGATGCGGAGTGAAAAGATGCTGCTTTGAGGAAAGTGACAGTCAGCACAGAGGTCTTAAAGACAGTTTTGTGTTCCCATTGCTGGAATGGTTCAGACCTTTGTTCTGCAGACCTGCCAGGTTGTATCCCAGGAGAAGAGACAGCTTCCCACCAGGAAGCCAGGAAACTGACTCCTAAACCAGCCCCATAGCCTCCTATGGCTTTTAGCATTTTCCACTTCATCAGGAGAAGCCTGACCCAATTTGAATTCCACTGAAACTGATTTCCCCTAAGCTGACACCCAGGCACGTACCCTTTTAGGTATTCTAAACCTTAAACTTTTTCCCCCTCACAGAACCAAAGCAACTTTCCAGCTTCATGTGTGAGTTCTCCAACATTCTTCAAATTCCATTCTGCTGGGTGGAAAGTATGCTCCATGGTATGTTTATGCTAACACCCAGATGATCTGAGCACTCAGACTGTGGTTTCCCCTGGCAGAAAATCCTAGGAGGAATCTCAGAGCTGGAAAAGACCTTGAAGATATCTGTTTTCAGATTCAGCTCTGTTGTCAGCAAGTTAACACCAGCCCAGTCCAGGCAGATATGCATTGAAAATGAGGACAGAGAAAGATGCCAGTTAAGACTGGTGCCACAAATACTTGGTTCATTAACAAAGTACACCTGGCATCCCTGCCCTTGGCCTGCTGCTTCTTCCTGTACCTGTCAGAAAATTGAGGTAAAGTCCCCCTAGACCTGAAATAATGAATGCCTAAACAGTCACCAAGCCCTGTCCTCACATTCTCCCCTCCCTTTCTCAGAGCCTCACAGGACTTGGCTCAGGACATGACCCTCCTTACAACTCTTCTAATCCCCTTAAAGAGCAAGGGTCACACTGACCTTATCCTAGTAGAATTTTGACAATTCAGTACTGTTTCCTTCTTAAAATGCTGGATTTTCACAGTATAATGCTCTGTTGCTTTTCCTGTTATTTCAGTCTGTGTCAGCTTTCTTGTCCACACATGTTTCAAAAGCTGGTGTTTCCCTGGGACCTAGCTTCAGGTCACATTTATCCTATGTTTCCCTGAATGATCTCATCCACTTCTATGGTTTGAACTTAGAGGCTGATGTAGGTATTCTTCCCCTTCATAAGTAATGTACAGTTTGTGCTAGCAGTGTTACTAGTAAAATGTCACCTTGTGTTTCTTCTTGGGTGCAAAGATAGAGAACAGGCCATTTCCTGTACCGATGAAAGGGGTCGTGCCACTTTTTACTGACTTATTGAAGCTACCAAGCCTCACCAGGTGCAGAGCTCTGGGTAAAAGACTAGGCAATTTGCCTAAAGATGAGGGTTTTCCATGTGGAAAAGACTGTATAACTCCAACTCCTACTTCTGAGATTCTGAGTTAGAAAAGTCTACTAGGGTAAATCAGAATGGTTCCCCACCAAGGCCTTGTGGCAAAGAAGAGTGACAAGACCCCTAAAGCATTACCATGGACATGAAGAGAGACGATGCAGTGGGCTAGCCCTGGTGTTGCGTCACCCCTGGTACTTCTATCCTTGAAGTGGCCAACATGGGAACCCCAAGAGTGTGTCCCAAAACATTCTCATTTTCTTACAGAACTCTTACATCCTGTCACACATCAAGTCCTCCTGATTCCAATTCCCAAATATCTCTTGGGTCCTTTCCCTGCTTTTAATTTCCTTGTCATTGACTTGAGTCAGTCCCGTATCATCTCTTACCTGGACAACTGCAAGAGTCTCTTTGCTGGATTTCTACCCAAAGTCTTGCCCATCTATCATAGCCAGCTGCCTGAAAATGTAAATGTGATCCTATCTCTTGTCTGCTTAAAACCATTGAATGGTTTCCCACTATCCACTCCTTGACATGATCCAAATGAACTCGATCTTCTTAACCCAAATTATTATTTTTTACTTCTCACCCTGTACTTGATGCTGCAGGAAAATCAAATTACTTGTGTTTAGTCCTAACCTCATGCTTCTTCTTGCTTTCCATCTCTTTGTTCAGACTGTTCACCAAGTCTAGAATGCTCTTCACTTTTTATCTTGCCCTTAATTATCTCTCAAGACTCAGTGTGGGAATCATCAATTCTCACACCTTCTTGACCCACTTTCTGTATAACTCGTGTGTTTATCTTCACAGTTATTGGTGCCACCCTTCTGCCCCAATAAGACTATTCCTCAGTGCTTTTCAGGAATTTTCTATGTCAGAGCTTGGAAGTTTCATCCTGACAGTTGTCACAGATGGTCAGGGCATAGTAAATGGTAACATAATGTTGGAAAGACTGGGAAACAAGATACAAAACTTCCCTAGGAATCCTGAGGAGGTAAAGCAGACCTTAGCTTTATCTCCCTTCAATCTTACCCACTTGTCTTATTTCCCTCTCCCTGATAAGATATATAGCTTCTGATAATAATTTTTTTCCTGTAGATTCTCCACATGATAGTAAATGGAATGTGCCTAATTATGTGCTTGTAAAGTATGCTTCTCTGTCTATGCTTTTTGTAATTTTAATTCCTCAAAGTAACCAGGGAAAGCTTCCAGGGCTACAGTGCTATATGGTCATCAAATCCCAAGTTTTAGAATTACACTAAGACGCAACTACAAATGCTCATTCTGCCACTCACTGTGGAACTTCACTTAATCTAAGACTTAATTTTCTGCCTCTAAAATGAAAATAAGAATATCTACCAAACAGGGTTATTGTAAGGACTAAGAACCAAAACATATAGAGCACATGTTGAAATGCTCTGTAAAGGTTGACTCTACAACACTCTTTGGAGGATGAAGAGGTTTGAGACAGATACAAAGCATTGCAGGTGAGGAGAAACCAATACCGGGAACAGAGAAGACACTTTTGCCCAGAGTGAACTGATGATTACCTTTATGTAACTGCTGACGGGCAAAGTCTCTTCCACTCCCTCAGGTGGAAGGAAAGGAAGTGAATCATGCCATCCAGAGAGAGTCAAGCTGGTGTGGGTGGGGAAACCGTGTAGGAAGCTTCTCTAAGTTGCGCCATGACTTCCTGTGTCTCTGCCTTGGTCCAGATCCTGCCCTAGCATTGTGATAATAGCTGGATATCTGTGAGGCCTTTGGAAAGAGCTTGGGGCCAGTCACAGGCTGACCCACTGACCACCAGGCCTATGTCTGTTGACAGTGGTCATCCTCTCTGGGAGCTGGATCAATGACTGATGCTGGATCAATGATTGTGCTGAATGGCATCCCAGATAGCACAAAGCAGGCCCTACAACAAACAAGAGGAGTCTGTTCCTGTTGAATCTCCTGCTTCCCAGGCTTTGGCCAGATCCTCAGCTCTGGATATCTTTAGTACTGAGATACTCCTTTACATATGAGGCAGGTTCTATACAGCCATGAGGAGAAAGGGGAATATATCTGTCAATAAATCAGCAGGTGAGGGAATGAATTCAAATATTAGTATTTGACATATTTCTCTCATCAAACTGTAAAAGTTCACCCTTTCTTTGATGGGATTTCCAAAATCCATTGTTTCAATCCCAACCAAAGAACTTTAATACTCTTGACTAAGAGAATTCTCATTATAGCAAAGGTATGACAGCCGTCCTACTTTGGAGTAGCATCTCTCTGTCAATTTGCTACCTCACTATGTCCCCTTCTGAACAGTGCTACCCAGATCACCGTGAGTTTAACATCTGTCCCTGGGAATGAGGCCCAGAAAGGGAGTTCAGAGAATGTTCCTTTAGTAATAGGGCAACCTATGTCCTCAAAGTCCCTATAATTAACAATCTAACTTTTTAAAAATTAATTTTATAATTCCCAGTAAACTGGAAATCCGTCACTCAAAATAGACCCTGATTCTTTATTCACTGATAAGTCACACGTGAATAATTGTTCCTCCCAATCCTAGAAAGTAAGAAGAAGGATATGATGTCATCTAAAGGCACGTTTATATTCATAGCAGCACAATTTACAATAGCTAAGATTTGGAAACAGTCTAAATGCCCATCAGCAGATGAGTGGATTAGAAAACTGTGGTTTACTACAATGGAATACTACACTACTGTAAAAAAGAAGGAATTCTTACAATTTGCAACAGCATTGATAGAACTGGAGAGCATTATGTTAAGTGAAATAAGCCAGTCAGTGAAAGAAAAATACCACATGATCTCACTCATTTGTGGAATATAAAGAACATTATAAAGTTATGAAGAAAAATAGATACAGAGGCAAAGAAGCATCGAACAGACTGTCAAACTACAGCGGGAAGGCTGGGGAGGGATGTGGGGGGAGGTAAGAGATCAACCAAAGGACCTGTATGCATGCATATAAGCATAACCAATGGACGCAAGACACTGGGGCAGGGTGGGGGAGTGAGGGCATGTGCCGGGGGGTAGGGGAGGCTGGGGGAAGGCCAATGGGGAAAAAAAGGAGACATATGTACTACTATTTGTAATACTTTAAACAATAAAAAAATAAAGGCATGTTTTAAAAAAAACAGGGCAAATCTTGGAGCTTCTGTCTTTTCCAACACTGGGAGGTGTCCCAAGTATTAGCACAGCAGCTAGGAGTATACGGATTAACAACACTTGTGTATTCACTCCTGAGATTCACCATGGTAGATTCAAACCTCTTTATTTTTAAGAAATAAAATTTTATAGATAGAAGTGAAGTCTTCTGTGCAACCCATTCTAATGGCAATCACAATCATGAAATGGATAACAGAATTTTATAATTTCTGTGCTCATTTTTCTATATATTAACATTAGTAATAGAAATCATAATCATAACTAACACATGCAGTGCATACAATGTGCCCAACACTATTCTTAGCACTTTCTATGTATTTGCTCATATGACCTCATCACTTTACAAAGTGGATATCAGTCCCACTTTATTGGTGAGGAAACTGAAGCTCAGAGAAGTTAGTAATTTCCCCAAGGTCACATAAGTAGGAGAACCACTGTAAAACATCACTTTATAATTTCTAAAACTATATACAGTGATGTTTTACAGATTTTTAAAAATTTCCTTCAAAATTTGCTTTATAACTTGCATTTCTGACACTTACTCATGCTACTATGCATAACTCTCATTCATTCGTTTAAACTGCCACACAATATTACATTATGTGGCTATTCTACATTATACTTATCTGTTCTCCTGTTCTTGACCCTGTGGTGGTTTATAATATTTTACTATCATAAAAAATATTGTCAAAGAATATTTTTGTATCTTTCACTAGGGCCATATACCTAGAATTAAAATTGCTCAATCACAGAGCATATAGTTAAATTGGTGTGTTAATTTACACTTCCACTAGCAATATATGAAAGTTATTATTTGCTTCACATTTTTCCTAATAGGTAGTCTTTTAGATTCCCCCCCTAAATCTGATGGAAGTAAGACAATAGCCTGCTGTGTATTTTAATTTGTATTTTCCCGATTTCCAGTAAAATTGAGTGCTTATGTTCCTTGGTCATTGACACATTCTCCTCTGTGAATTGTCTCTGTCTCTTCCATTTTTTGCCAGGTTTTTCTTTTCTTTTCTTTCTTCTTTCCTCTCCTCTCCTCTCCTCTCCCCTCCCCTCCTCCCCCTCCCCTCCCATCCCCTCCCCTCTCTTCCCCTCCCCTCCCCTCCCCTCCCCTTTCCTTCCTTTTCTTTTCTTTTCTTTTCTTTTCTTTTCTTTTCTTTTCTTTTCTTTTCTTTTCTTGACTGTTTTCTTTTGCATTGATTTATAGGAGTCCTTTATATATTCTGAATATAGGCTTTAGTCCCTGTAAGCTGTGTACACATTTAATGGATAATGCTTGTTAAGCAGGGTGTTCAAATATCCTATATCTTTCCACTGCTACTTGCTTTGAATACATGGAGTTCAACCTCATTATACTCTTGGGGCCACTAACACAAACACCAGACTCTGACATCACACCACTTTCCTGTACTCTAATCTCCATTAAGTCCCACATATCGCTGAATCTGTTTCTTCTACGCTTCTCCAGTGATGCAATTCATGGTCATGATCCAAAAAATTCCTTGCATTTTAAACTCTTCTCTGAATACTCCATTCATGTCCTTGTAACTCACCCTGAGGACACGGCTTTCCCTGCAGCCACTCAAGTGGTGGCTTATCTTATGTCTTGCAACTTTCATACCACTGGGCATGGAGGTGGGGTATGTGTCCTCATGTCTCCCCACCATTGCTTTCAGATCTTACTATTCCTCCTCTCACATCCTCTTCCCCCCAACTCTGTATCTTATGTCGTGGCAGTTTTTAAGCAAGCATAGTCCCAAATTTATTTGATATTCCTTCCATTGAGAGGCTGAGTCTATATCCTCCCCATGAATGTGATTTCTAAGACAGCTTGACCTATATTTAGTAGAGGTGATGCTGTGGCTATTTCAAGATTCAGGCCCATGAAACTGGCAGCTTCTACATCGTATGCCTTGGGATTCTGACTTTGGAAACCAGGCACTATGCAGCCCATACAGTGGCCCATATAGAAAGAAACAGAGATTGCCCGCCTCAGTCCCCACTAATAGCCAGCCAATAGCCAGCACCAACTTGTCAGTCATGCTACTAACATAGGTAGCAGTTAGTTAAGGAAGGGAGCAAATGGAATCAGACATTAAACCTGATTCACTATGAAGCCACAGCATTCACAGGCTCCCCAGGGGACGTATATTCCCAAAGTGGGCAGGAAGAAATCATTTTTCTTTTAATTTTTTATTTTTATTTTTTTTGCTTAAAGCATTACAAAGGGTATTACGTATGTGTCCTTTTATTCCCCCGCCCTTGACAATACCCTGGCTTCCCCTACCCCCGTGTCTTATGTCCATTGGTTATGCTCATATGCATGCATACAAGTCCTTCGGTTGATCTCTTACCCACCTCCCTCCTGCCCCCCAACCCTCCCCGGCCTTCCCGCTGCAGTTTGACAATCTGTTTGAGGCAGCTCTGCCTCTGTATCTATTATTGTTCAAAAGTTTCTAATGGTCTCTATTATCCATGAATGAGTGAGACCATGTGGTATTTTTCTACAACCCCCAGGATTACTGAGGGAAGGATAAACAGCAGGGGAAATTCTCTGCTAGGTGCATGCATAGTAGAAGTCAAGTTGGTGTAGGGGGAAATAAGTACATGCCCATGTGCAGTAGAAACCAGATGACGAAGCAGAAGTTTGAGGCATGCGCAGTAGGAGCCAAAATGGTGACATAAAGTGGCAGAGCTTCGCCTGGGAAAATCTGGGAACAGAACCAGATTGGATAGGGCCCAAAACCCTGGAAGATCCAGGGGAAGAACTGGTTAGGGGGAGAGCCCAGCATAAGCCAGGGGAAACCCAGGAAGTAGGTTTGATAGTCAGAAGAAAAGCCTGCTAGTTTCTGAAAGCCAAGAAAATATATGGAGAATTATCAGGGATTTCGGGGCAGTTGCTGCTAGAGCCTGCCTGCCCTCTACATCCCCAAGGGCATATTACTTCCCTTCACCCCAATAAATCTTGCCACGACACTTAAACTTTCCCCTTACATGTGCCCTTTGAAATTCCTTTCTCATACCACCACAAGAACCCATTTTCATGGCACCAACATGAGTGACTCATCTTGGAAGTGATCCTCCAGCCCCAGGGAATGCTTCAGCTGATGCCACATGCAGCAGAGACTAGCCTTCCCATCAGGGCTTGTCCAAATTGCAGACTCATATACATTAACGACAGTTTTAAGCCACTAGGTTTGACATAGTTTGTCACACATCTAAGCTTCCTTTCCTTCTAAAATTCTTCTGAGTCTATACTTTCTTTTTTTAAATGGCCAATTTCCTGGTTTTAAGATGAGAGCCAATCCTTGTTAGTTATTCCCACATCATGGCCTGATTTCTCCAACAGATTCCTCATTATAATCAGAGCCTTCTGGTAGAGCTTCCAAAATTAGACAAGTAGCTCAGCACCGAGTAAGACAGCATTTCTTTCTTTTCAAGTTGGATTCAGCATAGTTGGGGCTATATGCATCCCTTGGAATTTAGCTGAATGAACATAGCATATCTTGGCTTCTTCATGTTTTCCTTAACTAAGTTGACCCATCTCTGAACAAAGTTAACACTTACACTTTGCACACTGTCTAATGCTTAGAAACCTCTAGACAAAATTATTTTCCAGTAGGTCTCTAGGAAATAGAGAAAACACTAACATTCACCTCAACCAGAGAGGAACAGGCCTGAGTGGAGGGCAGTGGGCATGTTTAAAAGAGAAGAATGTTTCTTCTCCTTCTCTTCTTTTACCTCTTTTCCAGAAACAAACTCATCGAATCCCTTTCTTTTACCACATCTCTGGACAAGAGGAGGAAGATGAAAAGTACATAAAAGGTGAGAGGAGAGGGGGCGGGGTGGGAGAGCACCCCATGGAGCATATGCACATTTTTACTGTACTGTAACTTTTAAACAAGTGGCCTCCTTGTGAAGTGGATAACAGAATTCCTCTTTGGGACCTTGAGAATTAGTGATTTCTGGGACATCACATACTTTGTGGCAGCAAACAGCCTAGAATCTGAGTAAGCCCAGGAATGATGCCATTACTTTTAATATCTTGCCCTGACAATGGGGAAAAGGAAGTGGCCAGCCACCACCAGGGCCAGAGGAAGGTATGCAGGGATGCCGAGACTGACCCTCCAAAGTCAACACCCACACCTGCCTTCCGGTTAGGACCTCATCTCATACAGCACAGTATCCTCATACACTTCCCTCCAGACCATACTTCTGTCTCCAGCCCCAGCAGGTCCAGGGGTTCCCAAAGGTGTAGACCAGGGGTGGGCAAACTTTTTGACTCGAGGGCCACAATGGGTTCTTAAACTGGACCGGAGGGCCGGAACAAAAGCATGGATGGAGTGTTTGTGTGAACTAATATAAATTCAAAGTAAACATCATTACATAAAAGGGTACAGTCTTTTTTTTTTTAGTTTTATTCATTTCAAACAGGCCGTAGTTTGCCCACGGCTGGTGTAGACAGAGTCGGCGAAGAAGGAATGACACGGAGGCAACGTTCAGTTGATCAGCATAGCCAGGTTCTCTCTTTATTGTCCTGTTACATCTGTATTTATACCAGTTGATTTTAATCCTATCCATTCTATTCCAAAGGTTAGAGCATTTGTTATTTCCATTCCAAGGTCACTACTCTATTGTTCTGTTAAACTACAAGGAAGTAACTGGAGGAGATTATCCTAAATAAAGATTATGTAGCTTAAGCATGATTGTTAAGTGATTAACTACCCACCTGGCACTTAGTTAAGGGGTTTTACTGATCTATTCCCTTCCTTCGTCCTGTTAATCCCTAACTTCAGGGAAAAATCCCCACCTTGGGAAACAACCTTTCTCGGAGAGGTGACCTTGGTTAAAACACATAGCGCTAAGAGGGGGAGCAAACATATGCCATATACACCAGGTCCCTTGAAACATAAGCTGTGCAGATGTTTCTTCCCTGCAGCAACTGTGTCAAGCAGCAAGGGTGTACCGGCTTCCGGCAAATTCCCCCATTTTTATTTTTTAAATGACAGCGCGTGTAAATCAGCGGCCACCTCTCAAATTGGGTTAAGACTCAGAAGAAGGCCCTAACCGGTTTGGCTCAGTGGACAGAGCGTCAGCCTGCAGACTCAAGGGTCCCAGGTTCGATTCCGGTCAAGGGCATGTACCTTGGTTGCAGGCACATCCCCAGTAGGGGGCATGCAGGAGGCAGCTGATCGATGTTTCTCTCTCATCGATGTTTCTAATTCTCTATCCCTCTCCCTTCCTCTCTGTAAAAAATCAATAAAATATATTTTTTAAAAAATTAAAAAAAAAAAAGACTTGGAAGAAGACTTGTTTGTGACTTTGCCAACAGGTCAGTCCGAGGCGTAACCCTATATCGGCTCCCCACACTCAGGCTCTGTGGAGTGGAAGCAAAATAGACTTCCCTGCCCACTTCTCCAGCCTGGTTCTGCTTTGACTCTTTCATATGCCATGGCTTTGTGTAAGATTTTGTTGATAAAAGGCTACCCCTATTTTTTAAAAGCATGAAAAGCTACCCATGTACTTCAATCAACTTCTCTTGCACGTGGCTAAGCAAAGGTCCAGTGGAATAAATGGAATGCCCAGGAACCTCCATGCACATCGAAAGCAGAGCCAGAACCTAGGCCTTGTGTGCTTCCAGTCCTTTCCCAGCTCAAGTCATGCACGTTATGTGATTTATTAGCCAACAGTAAGTGGGGATGGGGTGTTGCGATAAAGGAAGCCTACTGACCTTGGATTTCACCCTTCCAATGAGTAAGCCTCTTAGAGGTTTTACCGCATCTGCCATTGCTTCAGCTCTGTGTCTACTGAAAGCACTTGACCTCCTACTGAGGATACTGCAGCCCCACATGGGCCACATGGAGCCTCACCAGCAGCATGGACATGACACAGGCCTGCAGCAAGCAAACCATGCTGACATCCTCTAGGCCAGCGGTTCTCAACCTGTGGGTCGCGACCTCTTTGGGGGCCGAACGATCCTTTCACAGGGGTCGCCTAAGTCCATCGGAAAACACATATATAATTACATATTGTTTTTTTTTTTAAATATATTTTATTGAATTTTTTACAGAGAGGAAGGGAGAGAGATAGATAGAAACATCGATGAGAGAGAAACATCGACCAGCTGCCTCCTGCACATCTCCTACTGGGGATGTGCCCACAACCCAGGAACATGCCCTTGACCGGAATCGAACCTGGGACCTTTCAGTCCACAGGCCAACGCTCTATCCACTGAGCCAAACCGGTTTCGGCAATTACATATTGTTTTTATGATTAATCACTATGCTTTAATTATGTTCAATTTGTAACAATGAAAATACATCCTACATATCAGATATTTACATTATGATTCATTAACAGTAGCAAAATTACAGTTATGAAGTAGCAACGAAAATAATTTTATGGTTGGGAGTCACCACAACATGAGAAACTATATTAAAGGGTCACGGCATTAGGAAGGTTGAGAACCACTGCTCTAGGCCCATCAAGTACCCCCCAGCTCTAAGACAACAAACAGATCCTTCAAGATGTTAACTTTATCACTTTAAAGATGTAAATGGAGCCCTAACCGGTTTGGCTCAGTGGATAGAGCGTCAGCCTTCAGACTCAAGGGTACCAGGTTCGATTCCAGTCAAGGGCATGTACCTTGGTTGCGGACACGGCCCCAGTAGGGAGTGTGCAGGAGGCAGCTGATCGATGTTTCTCTCTCATCGATGTTTCTAACTATCCCTCTCCCTTCCTCTCTGTAAAAAATCATAAAATATATATATAAAGATGTAAATGGACAGAATATCCTGCTAAGATCATGATTGGGATATTCCTTCAGAGTGAGATTTCTCTGCCTTCCTGACCCTGAATTGCTCTGATCTGAGATAGTGCTCTGACCTGTATTGCTCACTCTGACACTTTTTATTTACAGCCTTTGCCTTTGTTTTGTGGTTCTGTCTAGAACCCAGTTTCTTAAAAGCTGGGGTCAGATTCTGATAACCTTATTTTCCAAATCTCAAAGTGGAACCTATAAACAACATTTTGCATATAAAGCTCAGACAGAATATTAGAATCAGAGACTGTCCTGGAAAATGCTGCATTGGTAGCAAATGGCAAATACATGTAGCAGAATGCCATGTTCTTAGTAGGTTCCTAGATCGCTAAAGAAGGAAAAAATTAGACCCAGGCTGCAAAGACCCCAAGACAAAAATATAAATGACCTAGAGGCAGAGTATTGCTGGCCAATTATAAGAAGAATGAAAGAAAGAAAAGATGAGCTCATTGATGATGTGCAGATTAAAATAACTATACATTTGGAGGTAACAGAACAATGACATCCTTTTGAATGCAATCCAAAAGACAGTGTTGACATTGTCTGACAGTAAGTAAGGACTGGGTACCCTGGGGATGCTGATTCAACAAGAACAATATTTCCAGCTAATGGTGTGACACAGTCCCAGACAGAGTGAAGCGGTGCCAGATGCAAAACCAGCTTGAACAAGTTGGTTGCATTGGAGTAGAGCATTCTCCCAGATGACTGTGTTAAGTCACTCCAGGACCTGGTCAAAATGTTGGGAGCAGCAAAAACAGCAGTGGCTTCTGTGTGAAGAGTGGTTTGGAGAAGGTTTTGGCTGGAGGCAAGAAGGGCTGAAAAAACTTTCAACTTGGATGTTGTGTTAGCCAAATAGCCCAAACTTGCTGGTGAGAACTGTGTCCCATGTTTTGTCATTTGGCAGCAATGATGACACTGATCTCAGTCATTAGAGGGAAAGCTCTCAATTGCCCTGGTGCAGTGGAAGGTGGTAAAAGTGGCCACAAGTCAGAAGGCTCACATCCTTGGTGGAGTAGCACGTCTTGATAGCATTTTTATCTCTTTTATTTATTCTGTGCAGCATTTTTTACCTTTCAAACTAGAACTAGATAAATGGACAGAGAACTTAGAACAGAATGTCAAAAAAGTACTAGGGCAGTGATAATCTATCTTATTGGTGAGAGATCAAGAATGCAGAAGGAGGCCTGAACCAGAGAATTGGTGAAAAGCAGGTTAATTCTAAACCTACCTCTTTAGCTCTCATTTCTTTCTCCCTGAGAATAATGTTTCACAAAGTGCTAAGTGCTAAATGAGTGGTACAGAGTGTCTATTTACTCTAAAGAGTTGAAAAGAGGCAGAGATCACAGTACATTCCAGCAACCGAGGAAATAGTGACTGGGACTAGGTCTTCAAAAATGGGTAGGATTCAGGTTACATAAAAACACAAGATAAAGAGGGGCTTGGTGGGCAGAGGAAGATGGCCTGTATCAAGGAAACAGAATGCCCAAGGCCACTATCACTGCTGGTCTTAGATAAGAAAACTCAGACCAAATAACGTTTCTAAAACCACACAGGTTATACGTCATACGTTACTATTCTGGGACTCTGAGTAAAGCGACTTTGATATGATTCCAAAGTCCACATTCCTTTCCTGAGCCCAGGTTCACAAGGCTGATAGACATGTAAACAATTAACTATGATATAATAAATGTTTGTGAATTGAAGGCTGTTCATCACTTTTCATTTAGTTATACTTTTCATGACATCAAAAAGGAAGTGACATTGCCTTCTGGAAAATATTTATTTCCTGATGCCACCAAATTAACTCATATGGAAAACAGTGGTGACAGAACGTGAACGTGGCACACAGCATAAGCTGGCAATGCTCTGAGCCTGAAGTGATGCTGAAGGAGGAAGGGAGGAAGGGAGGGAGGGAGAGGGGAGGGAGGGATGGAGGGAGGGAGGGAGGGAGGGAGGGAGGGAGGGAGGGAGGGAGAGAGAGGAATAGGGAGAATAGAAACCTAGCAAAAAAAAAAAAAAAAAAAAAAAAGGAGAGGCAGAACTACTCTGCTCCACATTGCTTTGAATTAAGCTGATAACCCTTTCCCGCTGAGAAACACCACAGATTTTCAGAAACAAAAGTTTCTGTCAAAGCAGTTCAATCTCGTTGGCCTTTGTCAGGTGTGTGTTCCTTTCTACTGTTTCAAGTCAAGGCAGTGGGACAACCCAGGAAGGATGACTACCAACTGTGGCTAAGTGCAGCATCTAACTTACTGCCTCTGATGGGTATGGAATAAAGTGGCAAAATGATGGACCAAGCAAGTAAACAATATGCTACAGAAGAGACCAACCTTCTCATGTAGAGTGACCTTTCCAGCATCTCTGTGTTCCTGGCTCCTGGTGGCCTGATGGGCCCAGCCTCACAAGTGGCCAGCCCATTATGGATGAACTGCTCAATGATCTGTGATGATCTCAATCCCATGAGTCTGAAGCTCAAAAGTAACTAAATAAACGAAAAGAAAAGGTACTAGGTATTTGACAAAGATCTCTAGGATGGCTGCAATTTCCTGGGAAAGGGCTCTGGTGTTGGCTCTAGAGATAACCTGGCTATTGAACTCTTCCAATATCTTTGGAATAGGGAAGGCAAAGCATGGTGCAGCTTCTCAGAGATCCCCTAAAATTCTGCCAGTTTCAATTAGGGCCCTTATCACATTGTATTGTAACTCAATGCACTGTAACTGACCTACGTATTGAGCTCTGCCATCCTCAATAAACTGAATGCTTTGGAGGCAGACTATAGCCTTTCTTTACTTGTATCCCCACCTCCTTGCACAGAGTGGAAGTAACTCAAACCTGGCAGGGAAACAGTTCAACATAAACCTGGCAGTGGAAGGAAATTAACTGCAAAGAGTTCATTTCCCTGAGACATCTCAGCACAGGCTAAGGATGTGAGTTGGGAATGACAAATCTACTGAAAAAGTACAGACCAGTTTTCAAGGAAGACAAGTCATGAATGAGGGTATCTGCACCTTTTGCGTTTCATTATAACAATGCTGCAGGCTGAGTCAAGCTCAGGTATGCAGACAGAGATTCCAGAAAAGATTATGTGGATCATCACACAAACATTTAGCAGATCCACCTATTGACTGGTTAATTATTCAAATCATCTGGAGATTCCTCAGAAAACTAGAAATAGAAATAGAAACATACCACCGAGCAATTCCACTTTTGGGTATTAAGCTGAAGAAAATGAAAGCACTAATTTGAAAAGATACAGGCACCCCTGTATTCATTGCAGCATTAGTTACAATAGCCCAGATATGGACACATCTGGAGTAATTTTTAAATACTATCTCCTAGGAGAGTGGTTCTCACATTTCTTTTCCTTATGTTCTACAACATTTCTTTCTGTCTCTCCACCCTACTGCCTTATCCCATGCCTGTCTCCTCACACCTGAACCCCTTCTTTTTCTGTGGGTTTACTGCCTTGCTGGAGGAATGTAACAGGGTACAAAGTCAAAATCTCCTGAGAGCTATTTCTTTGTTTTTATTCTGAAATCCTCAGCTTTGTGGGGACAAGAGGCAGTTCTGGGTTCATCTAAAATGTATGAAGAACAAAAGTGTAAAAGAACATTCCTCTATATTAGAAAAAGTTTCTCCAGGCTGGGGAGATGGAGAGAAAGAACAGATATGATGAAAGCAGTTAAGCAGGTCCAGAGAGAATCTGACATCTTGCTTTCTGGGATGAGTCCCAGAGAGGTGGCAAAACTCCTAGAGATTTAGGGGAGTGGAGAGTGTCTCCACCCTGTGGAGAAGGAGCAGAGCCAGGGAGGTGGAGGCGGACCAACATGTGGTAGAGCCTGACCAGAGAGCTCCACCCACAATCAACAAGACCACCATGTCTCAGGATAAGAGCCATGGTTCCAATAACTCATAATGGGGCCCAGAATCTTCAAAGAGAATTGGCAGCCACTTGAACAGGCTAATAACCGAGGACCAGGCTGAATCATGGAATCTCAGGGAAAACTTATGGGGACAAATGATGTTTTCCTGCAACCCAAAGTTGGGATCTATATAAATTTCCCAGAATTAAGCCACAGCTCTGCAGAAAAGGGGAAGAAATCTTAAATTGACTGAGCTTGTTTCCCTCTCTATGGTCTCATTGCGAGCTCAAAGAAGTAATTCAGTAATAATTCAGACATAAAAACATAAATAATTTGTAGATCCTGCACATCTAAGTGTGGATTGAAATCCATTTTGGCTATTTATCTATCTGTCTTTGTTCATCCATCCATCCATTTGTCTTTTTTCATCCTCCATCTCTTCCCAAAAAGAAGCTAAGGCTTAGTTTATAAGTATGGATGGCCAATCAAAGAATCTTGGTCATACCATAATAGATACATGAACACTACAACTCAGAAGCCAAGAGGGACCAGACAGTCAGCATATATAACAAAGCATGTCAGAATAAGCCAAGTCCTTTGCCTAAACTGTATATTTACTGACCTACAATGAATCCTGGTTAAGTCTTAAATATACATGCGTGAAATTTTTAATGATTGCATTTTAAATTTTATAATTGAGGGTTGTTTTTTATTAGGACCCAGACACCTGGAAATGTCAGATCTTGTATTGTGCTTTGTGGTGTGCCTTCCATTGAATTCAGCCTCAGTCAGGGCACTGTGCCTCCACTCTGCTAGCAACCCAATAATGTGAATTGTGAGTAATAATGAGGGCAACCTTATTTAGTTTATTTTCAAAAAGTATGATATCTGAAAAACATTTTTGAAATTTATTGTTCAAATTCCTAATTTGGGGATGGTATGTTTGGCTATCACTTTCATTTGGGGTGGGAGGGGGGTACAGAGATCAATTTTAGTACATGAAAGTGAGTCATATTCCTCCTTGACAAATGAGATTCCCAAAGACATAGTTTTGTTAGGAAGGAGAAAATTAAATAATTAAATTTGGGTACCATAAGTAAATGCCCCCATAAGAAAACATTTAAAATGTTTACATTGTTTGTAATAATAATCAAAAGGGCCAAGCTTTGATCAAATTTCTCCCATAAGTTATTTCTAGAATTTCCCTTTGACATGAACAAGTCAGTTCTTTTCCCCCAAAAAACCACAAACTGTCTTCAGACTATGTAATGAATAGGACCAAGACCCATGTTTGTATGTTCTACAGCAGAGTAGGTATCCATCACTTAGGTATTTTGTTCACTCAGCAAGGTATTGTACTGTATGGCTCTGGCATGCAGTTCATAGAGCTAATAAACACATCATGATGATGAGTTTCGAACTCTAGCACAAAATGATTTCTGTGAGCAACGCAGTAGGCAGATGTGAGTTCCTGGTCCTTGTAAGACAATGCCACTATGGATTTAAGTTTCACTGAGATCTAATATTAACACCCAGTACCGACTGTACTCACTGAAAGTCCCACTGAGTACTTTTGAGTAGTCTGTATTAAATCTTTCAAGACCATTCTAGACATGTGAAAAAAGTCATCTCCAGAGGTTGTGTCTCTCCTGGGCCTCCTTATGTCTCTTCCAGATGTTGTTTAGAAATGATAAAATATTCACTAACACCACAAAAGCAATATGGTGTCATTTAAATCTGTGTTCTCATTAGCTGCAATAAAAAATATCCCAATGATTCTAAGTTTTCCACTAAACTTGTCCTATAGCCTCTCAACTATGTCTTTAAAATGATAGGCAATGTTATGTCTGGTTAGATTTCCATTTCCAAGTGATCTTACTCTTTTTTTTTTTCAACAAGTATTCCCACATGTTTATTTAGTAAAGCTGTTTTTTCATAAAACAGCAAAAGAAAACTACTACAAGCAACAATGGTGGAAACCAGATTAAGCAGGACCTTTTACCTACTTTCCCGGTGGCATTAGCCCTCCATAGGTGGAGTGGGTCTGTGGGCAGAGGAAGGCGCCTTGAAGGCACCTCCCAGTCCTGTCTGATGTCAATTAGTATAATTAATTGAACACATTGGCCGGTGGAGGGTACAGGGGAGGGGGCAGTGTGGCATGTCTTTCTGGGAGAGGCACTTTCCCTCCCTGGGAGAGCTGAGGCCATACAGACTGTTAGCAGGATGTGTATCTCAGGCTGAGGATGAGGGGGTGGTTTCCCAGATGAGTACACATCATTTCTGCTGGCCCAACTGACACTTTTATAAAAACTTTCATCTATAAACACTTCTGATTCCAGGAAATTTTTTCTTACTTAATACATAGCTACATTTCACAAGAGAATGTCCCTAAGTCATAAATTAGGCCTTGATAACAAGTTGTGTCCTTTTTCAACAGATGAAGTCAGGGGTCCTCAAACTACGGCCCACGGGCCACATGCAAATACAAATATTGTATTTGTTCTCGTTTTGTTTTTTTTACTTCAAAATAAGATATGTGCAGTGTGTGTAGGAATTTGTTCATAGTTTTTTTTTAAACTATAGTCCGGCCCTCCAATGGTCTGGGGGACAGTGAACTGGCCCCCTGTTTAAAAAGTTTGAGGACCCCTGGATTAAGTTGTTATTCTACATAATTCTCATATTGATGCCTTACATTGTATTCTGTTTTCTCAGACACATTATTTGGTACATGAATTATATAAACATCTTCGGTTTAATTTCAAAGTGACCCTAAACAAAGCTTATATCACAAAAAAAGTTAACAAGGAGTTATCTCAGAAGGCTGGGTTTGGGAGGGGCAAACATTATCACCTCAATGGCATCCTAGGTTCTGAGCAAGTCTATACGAAAGTGAGAACTTCAGTTTTCTTATGGTTTGCTCCATTATTTACACACCTTCTTTTTTTTAAAAAAAAAAGATTGTTTTATTGCTTTTTAGAGAGAGGGGAATGGAAAGGGAAAGAGAGAAAGAAACATTGGTGTGAGACATTGATTGGGTGCCCTGACTGGGAATTGAACCAGCAACCTTTGGGTGCACGGAACACCATCAGCCAGGGCTACACACATTTTTACTTTTTTCAAGGTGTGCATACAATAAATGAGTCATGTCAGTGTCCCTCTTACTCAGGATGTGCTCTCTGTGCTGGTATAAAACCTTAAGCTTTTTAAAAAAATTGTTTTATTGCTTAAAGTATTATAAAGAGTATTACATATGTCTCCTTTTTTTCCCACGCTTAACAATCCCCTGGCCTCCCCTACCCCCCAGTATCTTATGTCCATTGGTTATGCTTATATGCATGCATACAAGTCCTTCCGTTGATCTCTTACCCCTCCCCCCTCCGATCCCCCAACCCTCCCCGGCCTTCCCACTGTAGTTTGACAGTCTGTTCGAGGCTGATCTGCCTCTGTATATATTTTTGTTCATAAGTTTATAATGGTCTTTATTATCCATAAATGAATGAGATCATGTGGTATTTTCCCTTCATTGACTGGCTTATTTCACTTAGCATAGTGCTCTCCAGTTCCATCCATGCTGTTGCAAATGGTAAGAATTCCTTCTTTTTTACAGCAGCATAGTATTCCATCGTGTAGATGTACCACAGTTTTCTAATCCATTCATCTACTGATGGGCACTTAGGCTGTTCCTAGTTCTTAGCTATGGTGAATTGTGCTGCTATGAACATATGGGTGCATATATCCTTTCTGATTGGTGTTTCTGGTTTCTTGGGATATATTCCTAGAAGTGGGATCACAGGGTCAAATGAGAGTTCCATTTTTAGTTTTTTGAGGAAACTCCATACTGTCTTCCATAGTGGCTGCACCAGTCTGCATTCCCACCAGCAGTGCATGAGTGTTCCTTTTTCTCCACATCCTCTCCAGCACTTGTTGATTTGTTGATGATAGCCATTCTGACAGGTCTGAGATGGTACCTCATTGTTGTTTTGATTTGCATCTCTCGGATGATTAGTGACTTTGAGCATGTTTTCATATGTCTCTTGGCTTTCTGAATGTCCTCTTTTGAAAGGTGTCTATTTAGCTCTTTTGCCCATTTTTTGATTGGATTGTTTATCTTCCTTTTGTTAAGTTGTATGAGTTCCCTATAAATGTTGGAGATTAAACCCTTATCGGTGATAACATTGGCAAATATGTTCTCCCATGTAATGGGCTTTCTTGTTGTTTTGTTGATGGTTTCTTTTGCTGTGCAGAAGCTTTTTATTTTGATGTAGTCCCATTTGTTTATTTTCTCTTTAGTTTCCAATGCCCTAGGAGCTGTATCGATGAAGAAATTGCTTTGGCATATGTCTGAGATTTTGTTGCCTTTGGATTCTTCTAGTATTTTTATGGTTTTCTGTTGTACATTAAAGTCCTTTATCCATTTTGAGTTTATTTTTGTGTGTTGTGTAAGTTGGTGGTCTAGTTTCATTTTTTTGCATGTATCTGTCCAATTTTCCCAACACCATTTATTGAAGAGACTATCTTGGCTCCATTGTATGTTCTTGCCTCCTTTGTCAAATATTAATTGAGCATATTGGTTCAGGTTGATTTCTGGGCTCTCTATTCTATTCCATTGATCTATATATCTGTTCTTGTGCCAGTACCAGGCAGTTTTGAGAACAGTGGCTTTATAATACAGCTTGATATCTGGCATTGAGATCCAACCTACTTTGTTCTTTCTCAGGATTGCTGCAGCTATTCGGGGTCTTTTTTTTATTCCAGATGAATTTTTGGAGAGTTCATTCTAGGTCTGTGAAATATGCCATTGGTATTTTAATGAGAAGTGCGTTGAATTTATAGACTGCTTTGGGTAGTATGGACATTTTAATGATGTTGAATCTACCTATCCAAGAACATGGTATGTTCTTTCATCTGTTTATGTCTTCCTCTATCTCTTTTTTCAATGTCCTGTAGTTTTCTGAGTAGAGGTCTTTTACCTCCTTAGTTAAGTTTACTCCTAGGTATCTTATTTTTTTTTGTGCTATGGTAAATGGGATTGTTTTTTTAGTCTCTCTTTCTGTTAGTTCTCTATTGGTGTATAGAAATGCCATAGATTTCTTGGGGTTAATTTTGTATCCTGCTACATTGCCGAATTCATTTATTAAGTCTAATAGTTTTTTGATGGAGTCCTTAGGGTTTTTTATGTATAATATCATGACATCTGCAAATAAGGACAGTTTTACTTCTTCTTTTCCAATTTGGATGCCTTTTATTTCTTCTTCTTGTCTAATTGCAATGGCTAATACTTCCAGTACTATGTTGAACAGAAGTGGTGAGAGTGGGCATCCCTGTTTTATTCCTGTTCTTAGGGGAAATGGTGTTAGTTTTTGTCCATTGAGTATGATGTTGGCTGTGCATTTGTCATATATGGCTTTTATTATGTTGAGGTATGATCCTTCTATTCCCACCTTGCTGAGAGTTTTTATCAAAAATGGGTGTTGGATTTTGTCGAATGCTTTTTCTGCATCAATTGATATGACCATGTGGTTTTTTTCTTTCAATTTGTTTATGTGATGTATCACGCTTATTGATTTGCGGATATTGTACCACCCTTGCATCCCTGGGATAAATCCTACTTGGTCATGGTGTATGATCTTTCTGATGTACTGCTGGATCCGATTTGCTAAGATTTGGTTGAGGATTTTGGCATCTATGTTCATGAGGGATATTGGCCTGTAATTCTCTTTCATTGTGTTGTCTTTACCTGGTTTTGGTATTAGGGTGATGCTGGCTTCATAGAATGAGCTTGGAAGTGTGCCTTCCTCTTGAATTTTTTGTAGTAGTCTGAGGAGGATAGGTATTAGTTCTTCCTTGAATGTTTGGTAAAACTCCCCTGTGAAGCCATCTGGTCCTGGGCTTTTGTTTGCTGGAAGCTTTTTTTTTTTTTTTTAATATATTTTATTGATTTTTTACAGAGAGGAAGGGAGAGAGATAGATAGTTAGAAACATCGATGGGAGAGAAACATCGACCAGCTGCCTCCTGCACATCTCCCACGCGGGATGTGCCCACAACCCAGGTACATGCCCTTGACCGGAATCGAACCCGGGACCTTTCAGTCCGCAGGCCGACGCTCTATCCACTGAGCCAAACCGGTTTTGGCTGCTGGAAGCTTTTTGATGACTGCTTGAATTTCTTCCATAGTTATTGACCTATTGAGATTTTTAGATTCTTCCTGATTGAGTTTTGGAATGTTGTATTTTTCTAGGAATTTGTCCATTTCCTCCAGGTTGTCTAGTTTGTTGGAGTAGAGTTGTCCATAGTATTTTTTAACAATCATTTTTATTTCTGTGGGGTCTGTTGTTATTTCGCCTCTATCATTTCTGATTTTGTTTATTTGGGTCCTCTCTCTTTGCTTCTTGGTGAGCCTGGCTAGAGGTTCATCAATCTTGTTTATCCTTTCAAAGAACCAGCTCTTGGTTTCATTGATTTTATGTATTGTTTTTTTGGTCTCTATGTCATTTATTTCTGCTCTAATCTTTATTATCTCCTTCCTTCTGCTCACTCTGGGCTTTTCTTATTGCTCTCTTTCTAATTCTTTGAGATGTAGAGTTAGATGATTTACTACCATTTTTCTTGTTTTTTTGAGATAGGCCTGTAGAGCTATAAACTTCCCTCTCAGGACTGCTTTCATTGTGTCCCATAGGTTTTGGATTGTTGTGTTTTCATTGTCATTAGTTTCCAGGATGTTTTTAATTTCTTCTTTGATCTCATTGGTAACCCAATCAATATTTAATAACATGCTATTCAGCTTCCAAGTCTTTGAGTATTTTGGGTTGTTTTTATTGTAGTTTATTTCTAATATTATGCCATTGTGTTCTGAGAAGATGCTTGGTATGATTTCAATCTTCTTTAATTTAGGGAGACTTTGTTTGTGACCCAATATGTGGTCTATTTTTTAAAATGTCCCATGAGCACTTGAGAAGAATGTATATTCCATGGCTTTGGGGTGAAATGTTCTGAAGATGTCAATTAAGTCCATCTGATCTAGTGAGTCATTTAGGATTGCTGTTTCTTTGCTGATTTTTGTCTAGAGGATTTATCCAGTGATGTCAGTGGTGTATTAAAGTCCCCTACTATGATTGTATTGTTGTCGATCTCTCCCTTGATATCTTCCAGGAGTTTTTTTTATGTATTTGGGTGCTCCTGCATTGAGTGCATATATGTTTATCAGGGTTATATCTTCTTGTTGTAATTGATCCCTTTAGTATTATGAAGTGACCTTCCTTATCTCTTGTTATGGCCTTCACTTTGAGGTCAATTTTGTCAGATATAAGTATTGCTACCCTAGCTTTTTTTTTCATTTCCATTTGCCTGAAATATATTTTCCATCCCTTCACTCTCAGTCTGTGTGAGTTCCTTATTCTGAGGTGGGTCTCTTGTAGACAGCAAATATATGGGTCATTTTTTTTATCCATTCAGCCACTCGATGTCTTTTGATTGGAGCATTTAGTCCATTTACATTTAAAGTTATTATTGAAAGGTACTTGTTTGTAGCCATTTCTATTTCTGTGCCTGTTTTCTTTCTTAGCTTTTTATTTCTTCTTTTTACACTAGTCCCTTTAGCATTTCTTGCATTGCCGGCTTGGTGGTGATAAACTCCCTTAGCCTTTTTTTGTCTGTGAAGCTTCTTATTTCCCCTTCAATTTTGAATGAGAGCCTTGCTGGATAGAGTATTCTTGGATTCAGTCCTTTGCTTTGCATCACTGTAAATTTCTGTCCATTCTTTTCTGGCCTGATGTGTTTCTGTTGAGAAATCATTTGATAATCTAATGGGAGATCCCTTGTATGTAACTTTCCATCTCTCTCTTGCAGCCTGTAAGATTCTCTCTTTGTCCTGAACATTTGCCATGGTAATTATGATGTGTCTTGGTGTGAGTCTTTTTGGGTTCACCTCATTTGGGACTCTCTGTGCTTGTGTGATTTTTTTCTTCCCTACCTCAGGGAAATTTTCTGATATTATTTCTTCAAATAGGTTTTCTAACCCTTGTTCCTCTTTCTGTTGTTCTGGCACCCCTATTATTCGTATGTTGTTTCATTTCATGTTGTCCCATAGCTCCTTAGGCTCTCCTCCTGTCTTTTAATTTTTTTCTCCAATTGCAGTTCAGTTTGGGTGTGTTTTGCTTCCCTGTCTTCTAATTCACTAATTCGGTCCTCCGCTTCTCCTAGTCTACTGTTGAAACTTTCAATGGTGCTTTTTATTGCAGCTATATCACTCTTCATTTTTTCTTGGTTCTTACCTAAGTTATTGATTTTTTCATCCATTTCTTTTTAATTATTACATAAGTTGTTGATTTTTTTTCATCCATTTCTTCTTGATTCTTGCATAAGTTGTTGTTTTTTTCCTCCATCTGGTTTATGCACTCTAGGACCTTTAATCTGAATTATTTTTCTGTCATGCTGCATGCCTCTGTTTCACTTAGCTGCTTTTCTAGTGAGTCCTCTTTTTCTTTGGGGGTTTCTTTGTCTACTCATATTTAATCTCACTGACATATCTAGATGTTGAGTCGTTCAGTGGGTGCTACTTGGGTGGCATTGGCTCCTCGGGCTGCGGTTGCTCCTCGGGCGGTTATGGTAGCAGCTGCTCCTCAGTTGGCAGCAGCTCCTCTGGTGGGTGCTGTTCACAGCTGTGGTGGCTCCTCTGGCTGGTGGGGGGAGGCTTCACACACAGCTGCTGTTCCTCAGACAGAGGGTGTGGTGATCACGAGGCTGCTGTTCCTTGGATGGGGGTGGGCTACACACGCCTAAAACCTTAAGCTTTATAGCTAAAGTGGTCTTTAAGTATGGCAAGCAATGTGTAAAACATAAAACACTAAAAGAGGCTTAATATTCCCAGATGGTTAAAGATTTTAACATAAACCAGACGTGGAGATTCCATAGTGTATATATATATGTACCACACCTTCTTTATTCAATCCTCTACCAAAGGACACTTTGGTTGTCTCAAACTTAGGGGTATATATACCTTTTCAAATAAATGTTTTCAAGTTTTTTTGGGCAGGCATCCAAAGGAGTGATTGCTGGGTCACATGCTAACTCGATTCTTAATTTTTTGAGGAACCACCATATTGTTTCCCATAGTGGCTGCACCAGTTACAATCCCACCTGCAGCAAATGAGGGTTCCTTCTTCTCCACAATTTCTCCAACACTTGTTATTACCTGTCTTGCTGATAACAGCCATTCGAACAGGTGTGAGGTGGCATCTCATTCTAGTTTTGATTTGCATTTCCTTAATTGCTACTGAGGTTGAACATCTTTTCATATATCTGTTGGCCATTTGAACAGACATGGAGATTCTAACATTAACTTGCCAATCTTTTAATAGCACCTTTTTTTAAAAAAATGCTGTCACAAATAGTGTGATACTCTGTGAGCAACTAAATTTGACTCTGGCCTTTGGGCCAACAGTTTGCTAACTTTCAGGTGGCTGGAGATCTTTGCTTTAGGAGAGGAATGCTTTTATTTATTTATTTTTATTGTGCTACAATTGACATGTAATACTGTATTAGTTTTAGGTGTATACACCACAATGATTTGATAAATGTATACATTGTGGAATGATCACCACCTTACGTTTAATTAACGTCCATCACCAGGACCAGCTGCAAGTTTTTTCTTGTGATGAGAACTTTTAAGATTTTCCCCTCTTAGCAGTTTTCAGATATACAGTACAGTATTGTTAACTATGTCACCATGCTGCACATGATCACTACCTTAATCTTTTCTTACTGCTTAAACTAACCACAAGTTCAGGTCACCAATGCTGAGCCACACTCCAGGGAGTTGGGGTTTCAGGAGCGCTCTCATTTCACTGAGTGTACCCTGGTTACATCAGGGACCATATGATGGGCTACTTTTGTGCCATCCTCAAAAGGTGCTCATGCTCTTCCTTTTCTGATTTTTTTCGGTGGCTTCCCATCACCCTCTTGCTATAAGCCAAGCTTCCTAGCATGACTACAACTCCCACTTCCCAACCAATCTGGCTGCTGATTAACCTTTGATGCCTTATTTCTTTACTTCTCATCCTCCACCCTGGGTGCCAGTCAATGTGCATCTCCCCAGACAGCTGTTGTTTTACTAATTCAATGGTCTAGCATATACTGTGACTTCTGCTTTTAAAGTTCTTCTTTCCTTGCTCCATTGTCAGAGATGAGGGGTGATTAAGGGAATTTTTTGCATACAACTGGATCCCTGCTGTGGTTTTGTGGAAATAAGCCTAACTTAAAACTTTGAGAATTTTTACCAGTATATCATTAAAAATTACTAGCAAACCAAAAGATTCCAACCAAGGTTGAAAGCCAAGATTTTCTCTGGCTGACAATGTAGAAAACCATTTATTCAAAGTGTCATTTTATTTCCTTAAATGAAAACAATGATACTGCACTTTCTAAAAATTTTTAAGATGGGGAGAAAAGAGAAAGACATTTCATACTGTTGTGGATGCTGTCGCTACCCTGTCCAGACCCCCTGCATTGAACAAGAGTAGGTAGGATAAATAAAACAGGGGACAATAAAACAGTGTTTTAAGAGAAAGGTAGGATTCTATCGCAGATTACAGTTTCTAAGTGTCTGCTATTTTCTCCTCTCCTGGGAAATATCTAAACATAGATGGAGAATCCTTAGAACTTTAATGGGCTTTCAGAAACCTGAGTTTTAATTGAGTACCATGGGAAATCTATACAATGTACCTGAAGATCATCTAATGTAACTTGTCTGAAGGAACCTATGTTGGGAGGCCTATGGAACAGTAGAGAAAGAAACTGTGCTAGAATTCTACAAAATCTCTAAATTTGCAATTTCTCCAAAGTTCTGCAAATTTTCTAATTTGCACCTTACAGAAATCCAATTAGTGGTACACATGAAGCCTAGACTATCAAGTAGAAAACTGAAACCCCGAATTTAATTCACTGATTACTTTGACCACATCACAGGCAAAGACTAAGAGTTTGACAAGGATGTTATAGGATGGAACAACACTGGAAATATTGGCCTGACTTCCCCATTGTCTACCTCTAACCATTGGAATAAAGAGAATGGCTCTCCAAAAGGATTCCTTTGGGCGAATGTTGGCAGAGCAATCAAAGATCCCTTTGATTTAGGTCCAGAAATGTACTTTGTAAATAGAAGGCATTATACCAAAGAGATAGGAACATAGCCACTGGGGTCAGGGAAATTGAGTTCAGACCTCAGGTTTCTAAATTAATGCCTGTGGAAACTTACCTAAGTTTCCTTAATATGGCTGAGACTCTGTCCCATAGGGATAACTAATTCTTACTTCATAGGATGGTCAAGAAGATTAAAATAATGCATATAAACTTAGACAGATGTATAGCAAAGATAAATGTTCCTTAGTGGTAGGAAAAGAGTGAACAGGCTCATCTTTCTGGCATTCCCCTTGCACCAGGTCTCTAGTGTAACCTTGATTTATTACCAATATGATCTTTTTGTCTACCTCCATTTTTTGATTCCTGTTTTCTACTCAGGTGATAGTTTCTCATTGCCTAATTTCTGTTATTTATTACTAGTGGCCCTGTACACGAAATTTGTGCATGGGGGGGAGGGGGTTCCCTCAGTCCAACCTGCACCCTCTCCAATCAGGGACCCCTTGGAGGATGTCCAACTGCAGTTAGGGGTGATTAGGCAGGCAGGCAGGTGAGCAGTTAGGAGCCAACAGTCCCAGATTGCGAGAGGGATGCCGGAAGTTGGACATCGCTCTCACAATCTGGGACCGCTGGCTCCTAACCGCTCATCTGCCTGCCTGCCTGATTGTCCCTAACCCCTCTGCCTGACTGCCTGGTCACCCCTAGCCTCTCTGCCTGCCTGCCTGATTGCCCCTAACTGCCTTTGCCTGCCTGCCTGATCACCCCTAAGTGCCCTTCCCTGCCAGCCTGATCTCGCCCCCAACTGACCTCCCCTGCTGGCCTGATCTCACCCCCAACTGCCCTCCCCTGCTGGCCTGGTTGCCCCAAACTGCCCTTCCCTGCCAGCCTGATCTTGCCCCCAACTGCCCTCTCCTGCCAGCCTGATCTCGCCCCCAACTGCCCTCCCCTACCGGCCTGATCTCACCCCCAATGGCCCTCCCCTGCTGGCCTGATCTTGCCCCCAACTGCCCTCTCTGCCTGGGCCCCCACCACCATGGCTTTGTCCAGAAGGAAGTTGGATGTCCAGAAGATGGCTGGTCAACCCAGTCTAATTAGCATATTACCCTTTTATTAGTATAGATAGATTAAATAGGATAGGATTGCTTAAATGGGCGGGGGAGTCTTTTTCAGCAGGAGGAGATGCTCTTGGCAGACAAAAATGCATAATCCCTATATCTGGACTGATAGCCAGCCATATGCACTATCCTGCCAACCAGTAATTAAAAAATTGAACCGCTTTCTTATACCTTACACCAAACAGCTGTTGCCCTTAAAACACCTCTTCAGACTTAGGTTCTGCCTTTGCAGTTCACCCAGATTAGGTTCTGAGTGGTCGGTTTCTATGTCAGTAAGAGTCAAAAGCTCCGCCTCCTAGGCAGCCATTGGCTCCTCACACTTCACGCAGATTTGGTTCTGATTGGTCGGTTTCTATGCCAGTCAGCGTCTCTGGGCCTATCTCTGGGCCTGATCAGAGAGGCGAGGCTGATTAGCAGCCCCTGCTGTGGCCTGGAGAGAAACAGAGGCACAGCTGCTGGCAAAGCCTGGAGAGAAAGAGAGGCAACGGCTGATTAACAGCTGCCACGGAGGCTGCGGATCAGACCCTGCCTCTCTCTTTGGGCCTCTCTCCAGACCTGATCTGCAGCCCCCTTGGCAGTCAGTGCTGGGTGACCACGCCAGCAGCAGCGGCAGTCAGTGCTGGTTCGTCATGGCAACCCAGCACTGACTGCAGGACTGACTTCCAGTCAGTAGAGCCTATGATCCTTACAGACCCTGGGTTTTTATATATTAGGATTACTCAGTATTACCTATAAGATGACCAGATGTTCCTCTTAATATGCAACAGATTGCCACTTTGTGGTCCCCACATGTGTGCCCGTGCACACACACAGACAACATCCTATCGGTATTGTTTCTGAAGGGAACCCTAATGCATTCTCAAAACTTAGGTTGATGTATTTTAAAATCTTTCATTTTAATTAAGAATACCTAAGAATGAAAATGGCCATTTCCTCCCTCAGAGTTCCCAGCCTTGTATTTGAAAAGAGAATAAAGAACAGAGGAAACACCTTCGTGCTAACATGTGATGGTGTGAGTGCATGTGTGTGAGCATGTGTCTGTGTGTGTGTGTGTGTGTGTGTGTGTGTGTGTGTGTTTGCGGATAGCGGGAGCAGCTATAGTAGGATATGGTTTCCAAGACTAAAGAGAAAATAATAAGAACTGTCAAAGCATATTAAGAGGCTGCTTTCTTTCTCCAGAACCTGACTGGAAGTGTGAAAGTATGACATCCTGAATGCTCTCCAGGAGGAACAGTCTGGAACTGGATGGGGTCTGGGCCTTTCTCTAGGGAGGTTGCCTCTGGTTAAAGGAAGAAAAAAAAAATGTTGACATTTCCCTCTAGTGGCAGAAAGGGAATAATATCCACCGAGGAGAACAATGTGAGACTGGAGTAAGATTAGAATGTTTTAGCAAAGAGAAGAGCTCTCCTTCCTTCTTTCTTGTTCAATATAATTACTGATTGTCAACTGCTAACTATGCATCACTACAGATAAGGAATGCCCTGAATCAGAGGATTTGTGACTACATTGGGAGAGGTGTGATCAAAGAAGAGAACCCTGACCACTGAATGGGTCCAGGACAACTTGTGAAGAAGGTGACAAAATCACGTGTGTGTCCCTTTTTCCATTACTTAGTCTTCACCATGCATGCAATGATAACATAATTTGTTTCCCTTAAGTTCTACCTCTAAGAATATTCTTGTTTTTTCTCTCTTGCTTCTATTCACTTCCCCTCCATCAAAACTTACCTTTCCATGTCCTATTGCCTTATGGTTCTATTTTCTTCCTTACTATTCCTGCCACCATCAGTGGCCCACAACACTTTGTACTATCACTGAATTCATTTTATTATTTCAAAATTGCATGTTTTTGTGTCTATTCCCTCTCACCCCCACTAAATTATGAACTTGTAACAGGCATGATCAACATTTCACTCATCTGCCAGGACCGGTTTGGCTCAGTGGATAGAGCGTCGGCCTGCGGACTGAAAGGTCCCAGGTTCGATTCCGGTCAAGGGCATGTACCTGGGTTGCGGGCACAGCCCCAGTAGGAGATGTGCAGGAGGCAGCTGGTCGATGTTTCTCTCTCATCGATGTTTCTGGCTCTCTGTCTCTCTCCCTTCCTCTCTGTGAAAAATCAATAAAATATATTTTTTAAAAAAAGAAAAACAAACAAAAAACATTTCACTCATCTTTAAATCACAAATGTCTAGCTCATTGTCTGGAACTCAGTAAATATTTGTTGAAATAAAGCATGCATATGTCAATGAATGAATAAATTTGAAAGCAATTCAATAAATTAACAAGCCCATTGATTAAATACATGATCTGTATTTGATAGTTGATATTATTAGGGCGATTTGTGGGGGAGGTACTTGAACTCAAAGGCAAAGCTCAAATAAAACAACAGTAGAATTTAATTGGGAGATTGTTCCTTCTGTGGAGTTTTCCAGAATTTAGCCTATTTAAAAATATGTGTGATCAGATGGATGGAAGGACTCATTGATACCTAGCACATGATACACTCTCCACACAGTAACAGCACCCTGAAAAGTTTGCTATAATTAGTGATTCTCTTTGGGGTGGGATGGGGGTGGAGAGAGTGGAAGGAAACACAGGGCCTGAGAAATCTTACCCTTAGAATGAAAATGACACTCAAAGCTTAAAACCAGTCATTGCTCTCCTTTCAAAAATTAGCTGCTGCTTCTTACTAAGAAAAAATTGATCATTTTTGCAGTCATATGCTGTACCACTGAGCTATAACCCCACACCTAACCATTTTTGGATAGCCAATAGGCTATGGGCTTTATGACCCAAAGAAAACAAAAATGAAGAATAATTAAGTATGTCTTTGAGTGAGAAGAGGAGATGACAGTCATGGCTATAGCTCAGGAAAAAGCAGTAAGAGAAAAAGCTTGCCTGCAGAAAGTTAATGTGGCAAAGACATATTTTTCACGTCTCAGATGAAGACACATGGTTTACTAGGACATATTTATATTTTAAAAGCAAACTCTCCTAGGGGTATCACACATAATACTAATGCAGCCTCAAAAGTGAGCTGAGAAAGCCAAGACAAAATCCCCATGGTAACAATTAGGTAACGGTGGATACATTACAAAAAAAAAAAATTTTAAAGCATCAGTGAAATGACATATAAAAGGCTGCAGCCACTTTGGAAAGTACTTCCAGTTCCTCAAAAGTTTAAACATAGATTATGACCCTGCAATTCCACTTCTAATATACAGTCAAGAGAAATGAAAACATATTCACACAGAAATGTGTGCACAATAATTCATAGTAGCATTAGTCATAATAGCCTCAAAGTGGAAACAACCAGAACATTCTTCAAAGAGTTATTATAGCTCCAGCTGCTTTTTTTAAAAACATGAATTGACAAACTGGCCCTAAAATTTATATGAAAATGCAGATAACCCTGGAGATTTATAGTAATTGATTTTAAACAAGCATGCCATGTCAACTGAGTGGGGAGTTAACAGTCTTTCCAACAAATGGTGCTGGGACAACTGGATAGCCACAGGCAAAAGGATGGGGTTGGACCTCTAATTTGCACTATACGCGACAAATTAACTCAAAGTAGATCATCAACACTTGTGTAAGACCTAAAAAAAATAAATAAGGCTCTTAGAAGAAATATAGGAGTAAATCTTCATGACTTTGGGTTAGGAAGTACTTTTTTAGATATGACATCAAAATCACAAGTGACAAAGAAAACAAAGAGAAAAGAAATTGGACTAAATCAAAATTCAAAGCTTTTGTGCTACAAATATTACCATCAAGAAATTGAAAGAACAATCCACAAAATGAGAAAAAGTATTTCCAAATAATATATGATAATGGATTTACACCCAACATATACAAAGAACACTTACAACTCAACAATAAGGATAAAAAACCCAATTTAAAAATGGATAAAGGATATGAATAGACATTTCTCTAAAAAAGATATACAGATGGCCAACAAGCTCAACATCATTTGTCATTAGAGAAATGCAAATCAAAACCACAATTAGCTGCCACTTCACATCCATTAGTATGGCTATAATAAAAGACAGACAATGATAAGTGTTGGCAAGGATTTGGGGAAATTGGAATTCTCAGATATTGCTAGTAGAATATAAAAGGGTGCAGCCACTTTGGAAAATATTTTCAGTTCCTCAAAAATTTAAACATAGAGTAACCACATGACCCTGAAATTCTATGTTTGGTATGTATCCAAGATAAATGACAACATATCTATATAGAAATGTGTGCACAAATATTCATAACATCATTATTCATAATAGCCAAAAAGTGTTAGCAACCCAAATGTCCATCAATTTGATGAATAAATAAAATGTGGTATATTCATACAATGGGACATAAAAATGATTGAAGTCCTGATACACACTGCAACATGGATGACCCTTGAAGACATCCATGAAATAAGCCAGTCACAAAAGGCCCTGCATTGTACAATCCTATTTATCTGGCATTTCCACAACAGGCAAATCCATAGAGATAGTAAGTAGATTAGTGGTTTCCAGGATTGGGGAAGGAGAGAATAGGGAGTGACTGTTAATGTGTAGGGCAGCAGCTCTCTCAACCTGTGCGTTGCAACCCCTTTGGGGGTCAAACGACCCTTTCACAGGGGTTGCCTAAGACCATTGGAAAACACGTATATAATTACACTAGAGGCCCGGTGCACAAAAATTTGTGCACTGGGGGGGGGGGGGGGGCGGGGGGGGGTCCCCCAGCCCGGCCTGTGCCCTCTCGCAGTCTGGGACCCCTCGGGAGATAACGACCTGCTGGCTTAGGCCTGCTCCCGGGTGGCAGAGGGCAGGACCAATCCCTAGGTGCAGCCCCTGGTCAGGCTCAGAGCAGGGCCGATTGGGGAGTTGGGGCGCCACCCTCAGTCACGCTCAGGGTAGGGCCAATTGGGGGGTTGGGGCACCGCCCCCTGTCACACTCAAGGCAGGGTCGATGGGGAGGTTGCAGCGCCACCCCCTGTCACGCACAGAGCAGGGCCAATCGGGGTTGGGGCGCTGCCCCCTGTCACTCACAGAGCAGGGCCCATCAGGGGGGTTGGGGCTCCGTACCCTGTCACACACAGAACAGGGTCGATAAGGGGGTTGGGGAGCTCCCCCCTGTCACTCACAGAGTAGGGCCGATAGGGGAGCTGGAGCACTGCCCCCTGTCACACACAGAGCAGGGTGGATCAGGGGGTTGGAGTGCTGCACCCTGTCACACTCAGGGCAGGGCCAATGGGGAGGTTATGGCTCTACCCTGTCACACACAGAGCAAGGCCCGTGGAGGGGGTTGGGGCGCTACCCTCTATCACCCACAGAGCAGGGCCAATCAGGGTGTTGGGGCGCCGCCACTGTCACACTCAGGGCAGGGCTGATGGAGAGGTTATGGCTCTACCCTGTCACACACAGAGCAGGGCCCGTGGGGAGTGGGGGGATGGGGCACCGCACCCTGTCACACACAGAGCAGGGCCGATCAGGGGGTTGGGGCGCCTTCCCTGTCACGAACAGAGCAGGGCGGAAAGGGAGGTTGTGGCTCCGCCCTGTCACACACGGAGCCGCAGGGCGATCAGGGGGTTTGGGCGCTGCCCCCTGTCACGCTGATCCAGTGCCAGGAGGCCTCGCGGCTCTGCTGATCCTGGTGCTGGGAGGCATACTACCCTTTTACTATATAGGATAGAGGCCTGGGGGCTGGCTGGTTTGCCCTAAAGGGCGTCCTGGATTAGGGTGGGGGTCCCCACTGGGGTGCCTGGCCAGCCTGGATGAGGGGATGATGGCTGTTTGCAGCTGGTCCCACACCCTTCAGGGTGGGGGTCCCCACTGGGGTGCCTGGCCAGTCTGGGTGAGGGGCTGAGGACTGCCTTAAGGCTGGTGATTAACTGAAGCTCCCAACCGCTCCTTTTTTTCCTTTTTTTTTTTTTTATTCTGGGCCAGCTTTAGCTCTGGCTCTAGCTCTGAGGCTTCCGCTGGTTTGTTTGCGTTCTATAATCGAAACAATGTATAACTTCAGCTCTGAGATCCCGGCCGTTTGTTTAGCTTCTATATTTGTTAGAATGTTTCAAACTGTCGGCTCAGAGGCCGGCAAGGCAGGCGGGGAACGTTGGAGTCTACAGTCACGGGAGCAAGCAAGCCTCATGTTCGCTTCCAGCTGCCTGGCTGCCGGCCGCCATCTTGGCTGACAGTTAATTTGCATATACTCACTGATTAGCCAATGAAAAGGGTAGCGGTCGTACGCCAATTACCATGTTTCTCTTTTATTAGTGTAGATATTGTTTTTGTGATTAATCATTATGCTTTAATTATGTTCAATTTGTAACAATGAAAATACATCCTGCATATCAGATATTTACATTATGATTTATAACAGTAGCAAAATTACAGTTATGAAGTAGCAACGAAAATAATTTTAGATATGACATCAAAATCACAAGTGACAAAGGAACATGAGGAACTGTATTAAAGTGTCGCAGCATTAGGAAGGCTGAGAATCACTGGTGTAGGGGCTTTCTTTAGGAGATGATGATTATAATGTGGATCATTGCACAACTTTGTGAATATACTAAACACTATTTAACTGTATACTTTAAAACTGATTTTTATGGTATGTGAATTTCATTTGAAAAATCAAGAGCAGCCTAAATCATGATAGAGCAATACATCTGATATATTGCTGGGATGTGCTGGACATACATACATGTGAACTGAAGCTTTGTGGCAGGCGATCTGTAGGTGTCAGCAGCCTCACGCCCTCCAGCTACCTTAAAATTATTCTCAGTGTGCTCTTCTCCTCTTTTCTTCCTATCCATGCCTTGTCCTTTATCATGTGTACAAGTCATTTCCAGTGTAAATCTTAGCTCTGTGTTTTCATGTTCTAGACATCATGAGTTTCAACATGTTCAATGATTGAGTCCAGAAGTGGATGTAATCCAAGCAATTATTTGCAAAGTGTATCAAAATTACTGTGGGGAGATAGTCTTTTAGAAAAGCAGATTCCAGGACTGCACCCAAACAGGGATCCTGACTTGATAAGAAGCAGCCCAAGAGTAGGCACACCCACATCTCAGAACTCTGCCTCCAAAGACTGAGCAAGGCTCCTTGTGGAACTTTTGTTTGTTCACTCAGAGATGATGCTGATGGTCCAGAGTAACCATCGCTGGACCTGTTTTTGCCATTTACGCTGTCTCCTTTGTCACCGTGCTTTCCTGCCCCTATTCTGACCACCTGGATGCTCCAGGACCAGGGTAAATGCCCAGGAATTCTCCCCCATTCCAAGTGCCCCATGTGGCAATTCTCCCTACTAGGGACAAAGTCTCTTGTGTCAAACACATTCAAGGACCTGAGGCCCATCTTTCCTTCTGGATTCGGCAGAACAGAAGAGCATTCTGACAGGGAATCAAAGGATACACCATCAGTGGAGCCACTTGCAACACTAATGAGCAAAATCAGAGGGAAAAACAATTCTCATCTGTGTCCCTTAGAGGCAAACAGGAAATCCTTCTGATGGTTATCTGGCTAACATGTTTCAGCAGGGCTATGAGTCACTCTATGTCCTGGGTATTTCTAGCAAGTACCTTCACATAGCCTGAGCCCATGGGAGTCTCCGGATCTCTACAATTCCCCTCTGTCCGCCTTCCTTCCATCTCTTGGGCAGCCTGACATTTGACGAGGACAGACTCACAGAATAAAAATGTTCCAAATGGGTGTCTGGAAAAAGTGACATCACGGGAAACAAGAATCAAATCCAGAGGCCGTGCCTGCTGTCTGTATTACAATCAGGTAAGAGCCAATCTGAAAATAAGGCCTCTGAAGGCAACTGAAACATTATTTTTTAAACAACCTAATCAAGGCCACACACTAATGAAAAGCTTTTAAAATAATTCTAAGCCTGTTATCATTTTTTACACCACAATAAGGATTTCTTTGAATATTTAAGTGTGCTAAGTTTTAAAAGAAAAGTGATCCTCCTCCCCCTAGTATCTTACTTTCTAGAACCACTGACTGCGAATCACTCCTGGTCCAGCTGCCAAGTTGCACCGCGTCTCTCTTCCTGGTTGTTCTTTCCTGTTCTGAGGCTGAGAATGATGAATAACAACAGTAGCCCTGAGAAGGCCACCTTTGTCCCTTCACTCATGCACTGTGCTCCACCTTGGGGACTGAAAGATTTTCCTCAGGGTAAAGAAAGCTTCCAGAATGAAGCAGAGGTAGGACCCTGGGTATACAGTGACCTGGAAACATTCTGATGCTCAGGCTACATCCTTGATCAATTACATCAGAATCTCTGGGCATGAGACCCAAGAATCAGTCTTTTAAAAACTTCTCCACTGGTTCCAATGAACAGTCAGAGTTAAGAACTATTGGACCAGAGGAAAGAGAAAGATACTCCTACCACATGGAACTCAAGATCACATGCAATTTGAGTCCATGCAATTATCCTAGAACTGCCAAGTCCCCAGCCCTGCCACCAGTTCCCAGCCAAGGGAGGAACTGCCCTTCCCTACATTCATTATTTTAGCTGTTAATTTCTCTTGACATTCCCCCCACTTAAGATGCCTTCGAAGTTCACATAACTTGTTTTATCTTTATATAATGATTTTTGTTGTTGTTGCAGGTCATTGTTTATTATGCTTTTTAAAAACAGTTTATTGATTTTGAGAGAGAGAGGAAGGGAGAAGAGAGAAACATCAATGTGAGAGAGCAATATCGATCGGCTGCCTCCTGCATGCCCCCTACTTGGGATTGAGCCCACAACCCAGGCATGTGTCTCAACTGGGAATCGAACCAGCAACCTTTCGGTGCATGGGACGATGCCCAAGTAACCGAGCTGCATCACCAGGGCCATTATTTATTATATTTTTGACAGCAGGGTGAATAAGCACTTTTTAATCACAAGTTATCACCCTCATGAGGGTTCACAGAATGTTCATATGTTACAAAATCTGAATCAGTTAGGGCAATGGTTCTCAACCTTCTGGCCCTTTAAATACAATTCCTCATGTTGTGACCCAACCATAACATTATTTTCGTTGCTACTTCATAACTGTAATGTTGCTACTGTTATGAATTGTAATGTAACTATCTGATATGCAGGATGGTCTTAGGCGACCCCTGTGAAAGGGTTGTTCGACCGCCAAAGGGATCGCGACCCACAGGTTGAGAACCGCTGAGTTAGGGGAAAGTAAGCATGAAGACTAGACATACTTTCAGTATAGAATACTGGTCACAAAGGTTTATTTGGTCATACTCTTTTCTCAGAGCATGCTTGCCAACCCCTAAGCAGAAAAATATCTTTTCTCTTTGAGCAAAAACATCAACTTCTTCCTTTAGCCCACTGTGAAGTTGCTGGGACCTAGAATGCGATATGAGAGCACAATTCTAATTCAGACCCCCACCCCCTCCAAAAATGTCATGGCAGAAGGCTACTTTTGCAATCCACATTCTTATTCTCTAGTAAATAAACCCAATGAGCATCTGAATTTACTTACTCACAGGTGGGCATATCATTTTTAAGTAAGGAAGGAAGACAAACAGAACTTCTAAGTGCAATTTTCATTTAAAAAAGAGTTAAATGGTTTGAGAAAATTTTTTCAGAATTTGAGAGACAGAACCACGTAAGTCATCTGGTGCCAAAGTCCCACCCCTTGTAACAGCCGTGACAGCATTTCCTTGACCATTTCCAGCCCATTATCTCATAAAACAACCTTTTCCACAATTCAATAGTTTGAATTGTGAGAGAATTCTTTCAATCATGTGTTTAAATCTGCCTCTCTAAAATTTCTACTGTCCATCTGCCCAACAACCCAACACAAAATGAGTCTGTTCCCTTTCTCACTCAGCATTCCTTCAGACATGGAATGACACCATTTCTTCCTTTTTCTGTTTTGGGGTCAAGCTTTCTCACTGTCCTCACTTGTTTCCTTAATAAATGATTTCCAAGTGCCTGGTCATTCTGGCCATTTCCCTTTGCCCAGGCTCCAATTTATCAGTGCCCCTCTCAAAATGTAAGCTCCAGGGGTAAACTCAACAGCAAACAAGTATCTTGACAACTTCATTGTACACCACCACTGACACTCCTTTTGTTGCGGGTCTGTGCCCAGACTAAGATGGTGTTCGTGTCTTGATAGCTCTGAGTTGACTCCCATTTAGAAGCTATGGATTTTAGTGTTGTCCTGAATCCCCTGCCTGATATTACATGAGGCTATACAATGACTAGGGGAAAATTATGCTGCTCAATGTAGGACCTCCCAGGCTTCTAATATTTTCAGGAGAGCTACCAATGAAGGCAAGAATTTCCTCTTCCTTGATGCTTTTCCAGATGGGGTGAAGAGCTTACTTTATAAACTGAATTTCAGGTTTTGACTTGATTTCATGGCTCTTTATCAATAAGCCCTCCTTTAGGAGCTGAGAAAGATCTTTCTAAGAGCAAACAGGAGCAGCTAAGAGCAGCTTCTCAAAACCTCCTAGTTCTTTCCAGGTACAATCTCAGATGCTAACTCTCAAGTCTCCCTGCTTTGGGTGCTCATTATCTTTTTTCTTTTCCTTCTAAACAGTACCCACACTTTAACACAGGGTGAAATGGGACTCTGCAAACACCAGAACTGTAGCTCCAGTTGGCCAAATGTATTCTACCAAGACCTCAGGAATTCCCGGCTCCTCTTGTTCCAGCAAGTACGACTTTCTGACCTGCAGGGCATCCACTAAGGTTTGTGTTTTTCAGTAGTCATCCCAAAGTACGAGATTATCTAATCTATCTAGATCCCTCCTGCTTTACTTTAACTTGTTACAGGCAAGCAGGATGGAAAACAATGTGAAACTAAGGCAGGAACATTCCTGACTCGGGAATGTTCTGTGGTTGTCACAGTTTATGACTCAAGGCATTTGTAACCCTAGTCACTTCTGCATGTCTTTAGCATGCTGCTGTCTATCCAAAGAAGACGCAATCAAGAAGCATGTGTCCAGGGAATGAAGTGGCTGATATTATAGGCCTTCCCTGGGGTCTCCCACCTACACCCAGATGCACAGGATATGCGACATCTGTCTCTGACCAAATGAACCAGTTCTCTGCTTTGCCCACATAGGACACAGAGAATGCATCCATTTCAATAGGAAGAGAGGCAGAATCCCTGGGTATAGGCCAGGGAACCTGGACATATGGTGGGGAAGGATGAGGGGGTTCTTTTCTGGTTGCTCTTATTCCCTCGGTAGAATGAGCTAAAAAAGTAAAAGTGAAGATGTATGGTAAGGTTTGATTGTTTTCTGAAATTAACTGATGAGACTGGTTGAGGTGAGATGGTGAAGTAATGAGATTGATCCCCTAAAAGCCACCAAGAAATTACTCATTATCTCAGAATCATCATCTCTCTCTATGTCATTTTCCGGATTATATGTAGTCCTTCTTTTGAGTCAACTTTAAAGTGTGATTTACCAAGCACCATCATTTAAATATGAGAAAACTTTGTGTGGAAGTTGTTTTGGAAGACAGAGACCAGGAATGACTAAATGGGAAAGACCCAAGCTCCATTTCATTTTTCTGGGTGGAGATGGAGGAAAGTTGCCTATAATAGAATGCCTAAGTGCCTTTTGCTGGAATGTGCTCTGAACCCATTTTGTCACAATATAAGATGTAAAGCTGAGCATTTAATCCACATGCTCATCTTCAGTTCTGCAACTCTCCTCTGCTGCCGTGGGTCCCTGTGACTCATCTACAGAACATGACTGAAAGAATGTTGAACTCATCCAAGAAAAATGGGACTCCTTGGGAAGAACGTGGCTGACAGGAGAGTACTTGCCAATGAGAAAATACCAGAATTTTTCATGCAGCTCAGGATTTCTTTAGGTCATGCAGGAGTGGAGGAACGTTACCTGCCAATCTCCAGCCCAGGAATGACATGCTGCTTCCAGTGAACTTACTTGTCTAGGAGGTGGGGGCCTAGCCACATTTCGCTAAGGCCAGGAATGCCATGAGTGAGGTTTGGATAAGCTTTAAAAATGTCCCGCTCTCCCTCCTAACTGAAAAATAGGTCAACTTTCAGTCTCAAGGGCTAGAAAGTAACTACTTCAATAATGCCCTTTCCAATGGTGCTCAGCTTGGGGATTTTACTGTCAGTATTCCCTGGGAGTCGCCCTGCTTGGAGGAAATTATGAAAATAAAAGCAATTCACACCACCTCACAGTAAGACTGGAAACTTCTCATGTAACCATTTTGAGAAAAACCTTGGAAACGCTAAAAGGTGAAGGGGCAAGACCGATTCTGTTCAACCAGAATTCTTCAAGCACTGAATTAGATACATGTTACTTTAGTTCCAATTTTTACTTTAGTTGTTGTTTTAGATGGTTGATCACCTGAGAGCATCCCTTGATAAGAGATTAGATATTTGTTAAGGTGGGAATTAACCTAGAAAAGCACAGTCTAGATTTTGGAGCTATGAAACAATGCTGTCTCTGTAAAGGCTGTAACTGGGACCCTCATCTTCTTCAACTCTCATCCTAAGCAATGTCCTTATCTGGAGATTCCCCCTGAGTTTCTTATAAGGGTTCAGTAGGAGTGATATTGATTTTACATTATTAACTCCACAAAAACTCTCGAAGGAAGTTCCTTCTTGATTGCACAAAAGAGGTTTGACAAGTAGCAAATGACAGCATAGAAGGGAAAGGGGCACACATCTGAGGTTTCCCAGAGATCTTGAGAAAGGGAAGGCATTCTGAGTAAGGAAGTTTTAGTTCAAAATGAGCTATGAGTTGGCTATTTTATTGGGGCATAGGCCAAGGCATGGGGCTTAAAAGTCCTGTTGAGTGCTCCTGGCCCTTTTTCTGGATTTCAGAGAATCATGGTTTGTTATGATCTACTTTGTTCTAGGAAGGAGAGAGAAAACATGACATCTAATCAAGAAATATTGGAACAATTCATCTGTTAGAGACTTACATTTGCTGTGGTTGTTCTGAAGGTAGAACTGAAACCAATGAGTAAGAATCAAGGAGAGGTAGATTTCATCTTCATATGTGGAGGAATTTTGCAATAATTAAAATTGCTTGAAAAAGAGGTTGTTTCATTGGGGAATGGATCGCTCTAGCCCCCAACCCTCCCATCACTCTGCATTCAAGCAGAGCTGGGCTGGATATGCAGGGAGCTTTCCACATTGACTTGGACACCGGTGCTGGTTTAACACAGATCCTGAAACAAGGGGAGCACTTTAGCAATATAGACCTACTGGATGAGAATCTAGGATAGAAGGGGAGCCTTGCATTGTGCACTTTTAACAAGCTGCCCAAATGATCTAATGGCAGCTCTCTAGGCACCAGGACTCGACCTGGTGTAGGTGAACCAGTAGTCTGAAAATTTATTCTTTGACCATTTGGTGAATTTTTTATAATCTCTTGCTATCTCCTACAAATCCTTTTTCTCTCTATGTGATTAGGGCAGGGGTGGGCAAACTTTTTGACTCAAGGGCTACAATGGGTTCTTAAACTGGACCGGAGGGCCGGAACAAAAGCATGGATGGAGTGTTTGTGTGAACTAATATAAATTCAAAGTAAACATCATTACATAAAAGGGTACGGTCTTTTTTTTTTTTTTTTTTTTAGTTTTATTCGTTTCAAACGGGCCAGATCCGGCCCGCGGGCCATAGTTTGCCCATGGCTGGATTAGGGCCAATGACAGAAAACCATATTTTACCAGTCTGGAATATAATTTTGGTTGGCAACCACTATTTTAGATGACATTGGAAGGTCTCTGCATATGCTAAGATTTTATTATTTAAGATTAATTCATTAACTCTTACATTGTGCTACTGAGAGAAAGCATGGACTTGGACTAAATGCACTTGCATTGGCTGGGCAGCAGTTTCCTGACCTGGACAGTGTGGTCTGGGAACTAGACTGTGGGATGTCTCTTCTTCACAATCAGGCAAACAGGATACGCTTGACGAAGGGTTTGGGAAGGGCCCCTGTGAACTAGGGGAATGTCTGGGGGGAAAAAACAAAACACAAAAAAACACCCTGGAAGTCCTTTCAATTCCTATGATTCTATTTTTAAACCTAGCTAAGAACCACAACATTTAGAGTAAAGCCTGATTCTCACTTCCTTGATGGGGCTACAGAAATAGATGCTCCCCAAATCTGGGGGATAAACAAAAAGTCTGGGAGAACAGCCAAGTTTAGTCTCAAGGTCCCCTGTTTTTTTATTCTGCAGTAATAAAGCATTCCTTGTCATTGCTTTGACTGATAACCTTAGTGTGACATCATGGAAGGCCTTTCCTATAATGAAGTCACTTTCATGGGAAAGGGGTGAGTGAGCTATTTGTGTAGAAAGCCTTGTTACTTAAAAACCAAACTCCAGTGAGCAGGGAAATTGCCTCTCTAAAATGGGCCAGAAAGAGCTGAGCTCCCTACTCAAATAAATCTATCTTCTCCAGCCCAACTCCTCACTAACCCCTATATTTTTCCAGCTGTTATCTTTTCTGCTCTGCAGTAGAAAACCCTCATCTGAAGAAGTGTTGGAAGAAAATATTCTCCTCTCCTCCCCCCTTCCTGCTTGGATATGATAGATTAAAAAACAAAAACAAAACAACAAAAAAAACCTAAAAAACAAAAAAACCACAGGTTAGCTCTCTTCTGTAAATTGTTTCTCATTAATTATAAACTTGTGATGAGAAAATAAGTCAGCTCATTAAATGTCCAAGGGTTCAAATTATCTCACATATTACCTGTTTGATTTAAAATTCAGAGGACTCCCCTAGGAATTTCCAAATAGGCTGTGCATAAATGTTAGCACATTCACATATTGTTTTTTTGCATGAAGGAAGCGATGATAAGCAAGAAATTCATCAATGAGTTAGATTAAAAAAAAAAAGTCAATAGGTAGAATGCTATGTTCTAAGGCTATGTCTTCACCTCAGTGGGCAGCCTATAGAAGCAAGGCTTTATGTGATCAGGATAATTTCTATATAAATAATCCACTAAAACATCACCTCTGAAAACTCTGTGATGCTTCTGGGAAAGAAGGAGCATGAGAAGGTGTGTGCATAAAATTCATCCTTCCTTTGATGGTTTCCAGTAGCTCTTTCTCCTTGATAATTCCCCACTTGTGAGGTGGAAATTCAGCTGTTTCTTCATTAGTCCTGAGAAGTGGGGCTGGGATAGCAGCGGTTGAATTTTAAATTGATGAAAGGCTTTATTTGCTAGGAGTATAGTGGGAACTCCCCACTTGGAGAAACTTGGGGTAGTGGGAAGCTCCCCCTTTTGAAACAGGTTTCTTGAAAGGAGCGAAGAAGGGGCTGCTGGGTCGGCCTGGCAAGCAGAGATTGCTTGGGAAATGTTATTGCTCTGAAGTCGCCAGAGAGAAGGGAATTTGGAGAGAAGGTCTGATTTTTAAAAATAACCACTGAGTGAAATTTGGGGGATAGAAAGAGACGACCAAAGTATATCTTAGAGCGTTTGCTGTATGATGTCATGCATGGAAATTCTCTGCTACTGCCTTCCAGACCTCAGTGAAGCTCCACAAGATTTTCAAGGTTTTAGGAACTAGATGGTAATTCTTTGTAAGTGACGCCTATAGTGACTTGGTTTAAGGCCAGAGCCAGCGGGTCTGCTTTTACACTTATTAATCATTCAAAGCAAGTTTTTTTTTAAAATGTAAGATTAAGGACAGCAAACACACATTTGAAATACCTATTCTCAATGCTGGGTCATAGTTATAGGGGAGTAAATTTTGAGCCAGATGTCCTGGAGAATTCTCTCTAATAGGCTATTTTAAACTGGCAGCTTATAAAATGCTACATCTTTTACTGTAACTTTTAATTTTTAATAGTATTGCTATTTTAAGAATATATATGTATATATTTGTAACAGAAATTGAGGGAGATTGCGTATAAGATATAAGGGCAAGAGGGAGGAGAAACAAAGGTGTGCCTCAGGAAACAGGTGGGAAAAGCGTTAGCCATTAACTGGTCCATTTTTGTTTGGGTTAAGAGTCTCAGAGCCTCATCTGGGTCTCCATGGTGGAACATGGCGACCCCCATATTTGGATGAAGTTAACTATGATACAGCTGAATAGATACATGGCCAAGTAACTATGATACATACCCAAATGAGAATCAACAGCAACAAGTCTGTGATTTCAAACAATCATATTAGAATTAATAGAGTGATTTGAAATTTACAGTATCAGGGAAAAAACTGACAATCTGTGGCCTCTGTTAGGTAGACGGTTTGGTTAGTCTTCATACCAAAGTAATAAAAACAGCAAGAGGAGTGCTTTGTGAGCATTCTCAGCGGCACCAGCTTCTCCAAGCCAGTGGTAACCTGGGGTGACAAGTAGGAGCAAAAGGACTCAGCCCAGCTGCCCAGTACCCTCTCTGGACTGAGTGGAAGACACCCCATGTGGTGTTTGCCCAGTGAAAACTAGAGCTGTACCCTGGCCAGCTGCTCAGCTGCATTAATCTTTGCACAGATACAGGTGGGATGTCCTGGGGCCATTCTACCCCACTTCGGAATAAACATTCTATTCTCTCTGGTATTGAATGAGAACTTAGTCAACCAGGAAAATATGAAAAGAGTAAGGTAAAGGTTCTATCCTTCGCCCTGTTAAATAAAATTCTTTTTAAACATAAGGGTATGAGTAAAACAAGGTCCAAGATTGATGAGAGGTAGATTCCAAAGAAGTTCAGGATGAGGGATGTTGCATTTGAGGTTTTGGCGCAAACTATGAAACCTTGCCTGTAGCTTTGGTATATGCATGCAATTGTGGGTGATGTGAATATCCCTCCAGGCTCCTGGGGCAGATGCCATGGTTAAGTTATTTCCTGTAATCTCCAAGGGCCAGAAGGGTACATACTCACTTTTATTTCACACTTATCCTTTTCTTTGAATATGTGGCTTTGGACCTATTATGCATTAAAATAATCAAGTTTGGACTTGAGTCTTAGCCCTTCTAACTCCACTTGATCAAGTCAGAACAAATGATTTTTATGAGAAACCACCTCCGGCTTGAACTAACAGTTTTGCTAATCTTCAGTGAATGATACCTCTAACACTTGTTTTCAGCAAAACCCTTTCTCTTTGGTTCCACTGGTAATAAAACCCATGGAATTCACATTCCTTTGGAGCTGATGAACTAAAAGTAGCAATTCCCTTTTCAATTTTCCATATTCCCTCACTCCTGGCCTGGCACTCCACCATTTCCCAGATCTACGTACATTTGTGACCTGGATTTGAGATAAAAGCCCCAGTCCTGCAGCAATCAATTCCCACCAGATAAAAGCCAGAATAGAAATTCTATAGGAAAATCCTGGAGGTCTGCTGAGCAACAGTCCAAGTGTCTAAGGAAAGTGATGACAGCAAATACAAAAAAAACCTCGGTGACATAAGATGCTTTGTTAGAGTCTATGAAACTACAGTCATAAAAACTCTGAAGCCTTCTCAGAAGGGCAAGCAATTTACCTAGTTCCTTGTCCTTCCACCCAAAGGTGTGGCCAGCTTCTTTCAGAGTTTTTCCAGTGAAGGTGAAGGGAGCAACATTGGAGGCAGGTTCTCAGCAAGCTTTCAGGCCCACATCTGAGAACAGGATGTATGGTGAATACACAAAGGAAGAATTTTTTTAAGGTGATTATTAGGCCTTGCAGGTAGGAAATGAAATGACAATTTCTGAACGCTGATAACAGATAAAGGAACTTTAACACAGCAGATACCGTCTCCCAAAGGCAGAGGACACAGTCAATACTGGCTCTTTCCCATGGCTCGGCACTGCTGGTGTGGGGCTCTGAAAAGGGCAGCAGGGACTTCAGAGCTAAGATGGGGAACTCAACACACTTAGTGGGCATGTTGTATCTCATTTGAGCCTCAGAACTGTGGGAGAAGCTAGCTTGCTCACCAGAGCCCCAAGGATCCAAGAGTGCTCAACTGTAAGTGATTTTTTCCATAATATCTAGTTCATGTCACTGGAGATGCCATCTCACAACATATTCTGGTGACCTACTCATTGCTGAATTTGCCACCATCCATCACTATCTACCTATCTATAGGCCTTGACATGTCAAAAACCCTTGTAAAAATGTCATGACATTGTTTTAGAACTTCCTCTACTTCCAATTTATGTCTTAATCAATATAAATTAATAAAACACAATTTTATTGTATGGTTATTAAGATACATCAACCAAGATAAATATCAGGGTTTTGGATTCCTTTGTTTACATCTGGCCCAACACTTTCGCTAATCAGTTATCTTTCTAGAAAGCTACAGCCTACCTGCACACCAATACTTGACATTTCCCTGCAAGATTCCTTTAAGGTCTCTATTTCCTAGGCTTTGGACTATTTTGTATTGCTGGTTAAATACCATAATTTTGTCTGTGTGCTTTTTCTCCTTGCCAAATATAAAATTCTAATGGGATAATCCAGTTAACCAGATACATGCACATGAAGTACTCCAGAATTTGTCAGCCTCTTTCTCAAGACCCAAATAGCTTTTCTTCAAAGGCCAGTCAGACTCTTGATAGCTTTGCAGGTATCTAATGAGGTAGACAGGGTGAGGCAAAAGACATGAGGCAGAGTTGGGCCATTTAATTGAGTTCATTGTTTTTGATGCTGGGTCTTTTTTTATTTTTATTTTTTATTCCACATTTCTCACTTTTGGTGATCACCTGCTAGTGACCTCCAGCTTATATTTGGAAAGCTGTGTTGGAATCTGTAATGTTCAGGGATGGACAAGTAGCCTTGGATGTCTTTTGTGAATAGATGGTAATTGGATCCAAAAGTGTAGACTACTCACTTGAGCACAGAAATGATCTCTATCTTGATGGAGATGAAGTGTGGGGTTGAGCCTCTATAACAGACATTGTCAGAACTCTTCCCAAATCCCCTCCCATCTTCTCTCTTGTTTCTGTACATTCTCACCAGCTTCTGTGTGCTTTTTCTTTTACTACCCACAAATGAGATTTGCCACTGATTCTCCTCTAGCTACTAGAGCCCTTTTTATCTGCAAGGGTAGGAAGCCAAAGGATGTCCTGGGAAGTTTACTTTACCCTCCCACCTTCACCATTAGCCAATGAGTGACCAGTGCAGGAGCATGACAGTCCAGCCCTCCGTTGCATAGGTCATATTTCAGAGTTTCCTTTGCATCAGACTCTCTAAGGGACTTTGCCTGAATGTGCACTCTTGCTTAACTCTATCTTCTCCTTCTATCCTATGTTCCTTAATCCCTGAGCAAGATGTGAGAAATCCAACCTAAGATAGTCTCTAACATGAGTAGATGTTAGGGCAACCAGATATGGAAAAGTCAAGTGCAGACCGGCATGCAAAAGAGGCCAACATTCAAAAGGATGTTGATAGTAGTTCACTCTGTGGCAAACTATACTGGGGCTAAAAAGATTAAAGTGCAATTTAAGCTCTACTGAGTTTGGCAGTAAGTCACAGAAACACTTGAAGTGTGATTTTCATGGATTAGAACAAATCCATACTGGAATATAGAGATATCTGGAGAAAATTCACTAATAGAAATATGTAGTTTACAATTAGGTAAGCACAGATTAATTTCTGGAGGAAAGTATTCCATCCCTGCACTTATTATTATGTTTTAGTCACAAACATGCATTGGATATTTGCAATATATGCAAAGTACTCTACTAGGCACCTGGAACTGTTTGCAGTTAGCAAATCAGATAGAGCTTAGAGTTTCATGGGTGAGACACATTAACAACTGATTGCATGTACAAAAAAATGGGTAACTTGTAGTAAGTGGCTTGAATGTTTGTAAAAATCTAGGAGAGCATATAACAAGAATTCAGAATCAGGCTGAGGAGTCATGTGTTAGCATCCCTGAGGTAGGAGAATATAAGCAGAATCTTAAGTATCAGAAAAGTGTGATGGCTGGGTAGCTCAACTTGTTGGAGCATTGTCCTGTGCACCAAAGGTTGCTCAGGGCACATACCTAGTTTGCAGGTTGGATCCCCGACACCATTCAGTTTCTCTCACACATAAATGTGTCTGTCTCTCTTTTTCTCTTTCTCTCAAATCAATAAACACATCCTAGGATGAGGATTAAAAAGGAAAGAAAAGTGAATTGGGTAATAGGAGTGAAATGCAGCATTTTTTGACAAGGGAACAGCATATTTCAAGCCCTTTAGGCAGTAGAAAAACATTCTCCAATTTTAGAAAGATAACTAGTTTTTATCATCAGGAAAATCTCCTCAAAGGACTCAACTTTTGATGTTCTTTAAGAATCACAAATTCTTTTATTCAAAACGTCCCTAAATTATACAATAAACAATCAGTGCTTTATCTTGGATAATTCAGACATCAGGCTATGTAGTTCTATCATGTAGATAAATAACCATAAACACATGTCAGTGAATTTCAACTTGAAATAATTTTGCATTACTTAGAAACACTATGATTACCAATTCCATTCAGAGGAGCAGAAATCCATCTCACCTTGATCCACTTTCCTCAGAAAAGTGGTCTCAGAGATGCTCTGAAATATTAGGTTGACCTTTCAGCTCTAAAACTCTCAGGACTGGAAAATACCACTTTTAGTGTGGGTCACAGTGAGGATGTGAAAAAGAAAAACCTACTTCCAATTCATGGAGACTGATGACACTTTATTGTCTCACTCGTCATCTATTCAACGTTTCAGAAAGAAAAGGAACAAATAAACTTCAAGGGAGCACTGGGATATATAGCCAGTAGTCCCTTTAGAAAGACTTAAATTGGAGTGGTATTTAAGAAGAAGAAAATGCAGGCTGCCGAGGCTGAGTGAAGACATGTTATTTGGCTGGTAAAAACTTCTCAAGAGCAATCACGGAATTCCCATAGTTTTGTTAAAAGAGTTACGATGTGACTAGCCCAAAAATTAGTGGTTAATTTCCCTCCAGATTCTTCTCCACCAAAAGACTTGTTTGCTGTAACTTAATTTCTTACTCCTCATTTCAGTTTTAATAAATAAACCTTCCCTCCCTGGAGATTAAGGTATTGAAACTTAAGGGATCAGGGAAGGAAGGTAATGATCATCAAGGGTTCTTATGAAAAGCCACACAAGTGAAACTAAAGTCTTTCACATAGGGAAACAATACAATCATTTAACAATGGCCAAGAGAGAATGCATTTCCTTTTTAGAGGGTTCTATACTTTGACCTACCCTTAACTCTCAGTTCTTAGGAATATATGAAGAGATCATCAGAAGGTTCATTAAAAGTCTTAAAGGCTCACCAAAATAATTATATCAGTCCATAAAAGTATTAACTCATTATACATTCCCTGGCTCAAGCTAATTACTACTACTAGCATAATGTCACAGTTGTGCCAAAAGGCAGTCATCACCTTACCCTCAAGGGGAGCATATTACAATATTTGTATACAAGATATTACATTTACAAAACTATAAACCAATTTTCAATTCCATTTCAAATACTACTGCACCAACCAGCAATTCTGAGTTTGGGCTGACTTCATTTAAGCTCTGAGTCAGTGAACTTGTGTTAACTTCCCAAATTTATATATTGTTATATGACCCTCGAAAGACTTGAGTATGATTCATCTTCAATGAATCACATGAAATTTTCTAATACAATCTAGTATTTTTCTAAAGTGGCTGTCATCTTGTAATGAAATATTATACATTAAAAAACAATAATTTGCCATACCTAATAAAAACCAAGCTTACTCAGTTAGAAAATAACCTAGCATTTGCACTGGTTAATGCCGAATAATTAGGAGAATCATAAAAAATATTAGATTATGAAAAAGCTTCGTATTACACATTGATATTGTCACATTTGATTTTAAAGAAATGGTACAGCTCTTCTGTGTATCTTTTCACTGACACATCCAAAGATTCTGTGACTAACAATGTCACTGGTAGACATAAATTAATAACAGTATTAGTCACTGGACCAGAAAACTGGCTAATGTGTACATTCTGAAATGAAAGGTTTGCTTCATTTTACCACAAAGACAGTATTTTCAAGCTTGTGTGTAAGGTCAATGCTATACCACATTTCATCATGACATTTCATTTTAATAGAAGAGAAACTAAATGACCTGATTTTGAGCTCAGCACACTGGTAGTAAGTAGTTCATGGAAATAGTTATCTACATTATAATCCTACAGGATCAGTTCAAAATTCAAAGCATTGTAAAAATACTTATTTTTATTTTAGAAATTATTTTAAATTACTTTCACATTCACTAATTTGAGATATACATACCATATGATACATATACACACATGTTAATTACTATAACCAAGTTGACACAGTCAGTTCCAGGTCTAGATATTAAATCTCCTCCATTGAAATAAAGCCCTCTTTTCACTATGTTCTTTGCCCCAATTTGCTGTAATCTAAGGTAATGCAATAGTGTGGAATGCTGACTGTTATCTGATTCAATGGAGAATCAAAAATAAAAAAAATACTGAATTTTATTCTGATTCCATAGTTAATTCACTCATAGTTAAGCATTCAGCTTGGGGTTTGTTTGTTTTTTGACATTGGAAATAAACGTTTAGAAAAATCCAGCATCACCACTACTCTAGTGCTTTGCTTTCTCCATGTGGACTGTATCCCAAAGTCAACAAGTCAGAATCACAACTGTGAGCTCTTAGTCACTGACACTAATCATGAATGATCTAATTATATAAAAACCCTGGGTGTAACATCACGGCCAGAAGCGTGTCCAACTGGAAGGAAGTCAGTCCTGCAGCGGTCCTCTTGGAAATGGCTGCACCCTCCCACTGCTGTTTCCTGGAGGGCGAGGTTCAGGCAGGAACCTGCCCTCAGAGCAGAGCATGGAAGTGAAATGATTTTTAATGGATCTATTATTGAAGCTAACTTTGGAAATACTCTATTTATAGATCAGTTGTTCTCAACCTTGGCTGCACATTATAATCACCTGGGAATCTTTTTAAAATCCTGATTTCTGAGCCTCATCCTCCAGAAATTGTTTCTTTGTTACTAATGTTGTGGCCCCACCCCATAACGAAGAAACAATTTCCGGAGGATGAGGCCCAGGAATCAAGATTTTAAAAAGATTCCCAGGTGATTCTAATGTGCAGCCAAGGTTGAGAATCACTGGTATAGATAATATTAAAAATATATCTAAACGTGCAATTCTTTGTCCAAAAAATGAGCATGTTCAAAAATTAAATGAAGAAAATTTGGATATACTCAATGGAGATTTTCACACATATTTGAGTGATGATTCCATTGATTCCACAGATGATGCTGAAAAGGAAAATTTTCCCATCGAATTACTCCTTCAGGAATGCCGTGTCATAAATTAAAATTCAAAGTGGGTGCAATCATCATGCTATTGAGAAATCTCAATAGTAAATGGGGTCTTTGTAATGGTACCAGGTTTATTATCAAAAGATTATGACCTAACATTATCAAAGCTGAAGTATTAACAGGATCTGCAGAGGGAGAGGTTGTTCTGATTCCAAGAATTAATTTGTCCCCATCTGACACTGGCCTCCCATTTAAATTGATTCAATGACGATTTCCCGTGATGCCAGCATTTGTGATGACTATTGATAAATCACAAGGACAAACTCTAGACAAAGTAGGCATATTCCTACCTAAACCCGTTTTCGCACATGGTCAGTTATATGTTGCTTTCTCTCGAGTTTGAAGAGCATGTGATGTTACAGTCAAAGTTCTAAGTACTTCATCACAAGGGAAATTAGTCAAGCACTCTGAAAGTTTTCACTCTTAATGTGGTGTATGGGGAGATATTAGAATAAGTTTAATCACTTTATCAGTCGTTGTTTGCATCACTGTTGTTTTCATATCATGTTTTTGTTGTTTTTATATGTTTTTGTCGTTTTTATATCATGCCCCTGTTGTTGTTATATCCTTTTGTTACTGTTCATTTATTAATAAATTTATATATTATTTTCATATACATTTTACTAATTTCCTTTCATCTCTCACACTTCTATTATAGAGAAAGGGCAAATAGCAATATTAAAATATCTCCGCTAATTAATTCCCTTTTTAAAAAATAGGGAAAAAACCAAGATGGCGGCATAGGTAAACACTGGAGATTGCTGCCTCACACAACCACTTCAAGAATACAACTAAAAGACTGAACGAACATCATCCAAAACCACAGGAAGGCTGGCTGAGTGGGAATTCTACAACTAGAAGGAAAGAGAAAAATATATATTTTTATTGATTTTTTACAGAGAGGAAGGGAGAGGGATAGAGACTTAGAAACATCGATGAGAGAGAAACATTGATCAGCTGCCTCCTGCACACTCCCCACTGGGGATGTGCCTGCAACCAAGGTACATGCCCTTGACCGGAATCGAACCTGGGACCCTTGAGTCTGCAGGCCAATGCTCTATCCACTGAGCTGAACCGATTAGGGCAATTAATTCCCTTTTAAGGTGCATGAATTTCATGCACCAGGCTACTAGTCTATGTATAATTAGCATCTACTTAACATCCCAAGTCCTTCGGTTTATTAGCAATGTGTTTCAATCAGAACTTCTTATAAGTAGCAACACTGACTAAGGTTCATCTTTTCTACTCATTTTACGCTTTACTTCCCAAGGTTTGCATGATCAAGGACACAATTCTAAAAGTCTCCAAACCAGCGAGAGAAAAGAAATATTCCAAAAGTTTTTCAACCAAAACACTTCAGAAAAGTTTGCTCTTGACCATCTAATTTGAGGTAGGCATAGTTCTCTTGTTTTTATATCCTTTTTTAAATGACTGGGAAAATTCTGATGGAAGACAAGGCTGACAAATAGTCACAATAAGAATCAAAAATCATTTCAGAGTTTCATCTACTCATATTAAAGTATCCTTATTTTACACTTTGTAGACATTAAAATGTCCTTAATGGATCCTCCACTAATTCTAAAGGCCTAAAAACAAAAAATATTCTGAAAGGTAATAACCCTAATAAAAGCAAGTGTCACCTGCATACTAGTAACTCATTTATTAGTGGAGGGGAATAACTCTTCCTGTTCAGTTAACAGTTTCTTACAACACATAGTAGCCGAGCATCATTTGGGTCATATTAGAAAAAAGTATAAGTTGAGGTAGGAGTAAGAGAGCCTTAGAGTGAAGAGCCAGGACTCCCTGGGACCACCTACAAGTCTGTGAAAGAACTGAGGATGCCTTGATGAGGAAGGTTAGAAGGGAAGGAGGGGGCTACAGCAAGTAAAAAGATTACTTGGAGATAGAAGTGAGAGGACTTAACCAATTGATTCAGTGGGGTGAAGGAGGAGCTGGAGTCAGAATGATTCCAGTTTTCAACTGAGATAAGGGAGAAAATGAGAAGATTCATAAAAGGGAAAGAGGAACAGGACTTTTTAGTTTTTACTGAGGTGGTGAAAAACAGAGAAGAAGAGATAATAAGTCCTACATTAGACGTGAAGTATGTCTTCAGGAGTAAGACAATGGGTAGTGATTTCTAGGAAGTAGCTAGAAACACAGATCTGTAGCTCAAGAGGAGTCTAGGGCAAGAGTGAAAGACATGTTTGAGGGCTTGTGAGTGCTGAAGAGTGACTTATTGGAAACAGCCTGAGAAAGAGTGAAGGGCTAGAAGAAAACAGAAGTTTGAATTCTGACAAACAACAGAAAAAGAAATAGAAGAAGATCAGAAGAGTGAATAAGGAGATAGGGAGAAAAGAAAAGAAATATACTCTACCTTGAGGTTGAAGAAGAGAATTTTATGAAACAACAAGTGGTCAATATTGTTAAATATCATAGCCAGATTCAAAGAAAGGACAGCAAAGAAGTCACTGGGTTTGAGAAGTGGAATTCTCCCCCTCCCCCCCTCTGGTGACCTTTGAGAAAGTCAGGTGAGAGGGGGCAGAGGTATGACAAGTAAAGAAGTAGAGGGGGGAAAGTAAGGGTTCTTTCAATAATTTGGGTAAGAAAGAAAATAAATGGTAGTGAAGAAGAAGTTGGGTGGTACAGCGTTTTTCAGAAAGAGAAAATAATAAACATGTCTGTGGGTTGTGTGTTTGGGACTTATGCAGAGAGAGGGCAAAGAATGAAACTGTATGATGAAACAAAATCCCTGAGGATACAGAACATGGAGCCAAAAATATAGGTAGAAGAATTAACCTAGCACTTCAGAAGAAAGATTTTCTTCCACTTCGATAGAGGGGAGAAAAATGGGTGAAGATATAGGTATGACATATGAAATAAGAACCTAGGTCATCTGTTGAGGTTTTGGACAGAGTGGAGAAATTGGGTACATTCTCTCTGAGAAATAGTAACAGAAACTGCTGGAAAAGTATAAAGAAACTGTTGAGCAAGGTTGACTGAGATTAGGGATCATATATTTGTAATGAAATTAATCAGTGACATCATATACTTTTTCTTAGGGAGGTTACAGCAGACCTAACCAGAAACAATAATCAGGACACTAAGTCATAAATTTAATGTTTTCATTTGGAAGAATAACAGAGAGATGAGACATGTATGTGTGTTGCTGATGTAGAGGGGAAGGGATTATTGGAGAAGGATAAAGTAATCTTGAGGGATAAATAATAGAATGTGATGTTAAGGATCAACTGTGGACCAGTTATTAGATACTGTATCCGTTCTTGGGAGTAACCTTCAGTTGAACAAATGACAATAAAGAGGGTGAGAAAAGGGGGAAGATTCAATTGCAACTAATAATATTATGTGATATTAAATCACGTAATGTATGAAACTGATGCTGCATGAGTCTGATGCGAAACAAGTGGTAGAGTTAGATGGCATGACTTCTGTTAGGCACATTCTTGCACTCCATTATGGCCCTCTTGGGGCTCTTGCCCCTCCCAGCTGTTTTCCTGTTATTCTCATTATAAGTTTCTTGGTTAACACATTGCCTTCAGTTGCCAGTAAACCACCTCACCCAGTCTCCACTGGACCACCTACACCTGGCCCCCACCTGCATCTGGTCTGACCAGTTACTCTGACTGACCTTTACAAGAGACATAAATATCCTACCCCCCCCCCCCCCACTCTGCCCCACTGATGCTATTTTGGTCTCAGCCCTTCTGCTAGCAAATATAATAATAAATTTATAATTCTTTACCCTTTTGGCCTCATGCGTTTCTCCTTCAGCGCCCTTAACAACAGGGGCCAAGATAAGACAAAGGGGGTGTAATTCATACTCCAGGCCCTACTGTCTAGTTTCAACCACAGCACTGCTATTTTCAACTATTTTATAGTTAGATTTTTCACATTAAGATTTCTTTTTTTTTTTCCTCTGAAGATATGTTGTGAAGAAATGTTATTCCTCTAGAAAGAGCAGAGATTTTCAAATAGTCCAGGGATCCCCAAGGAAGTAGTACCTGTAAACAACCTGACTTGGAGGAATACTCTAGGAGTAAGGGTTAAATAGGAGCAGACCTGTCCTTACAAGGCATGCAGCCCAGATTAAAATCCAGATCAATGCCTGATACTGGACTTCAGTGGGAGCCAGGTTGCAAATTCTCTAGGGGCCTGATAGAAGCAAACCTCTCTGAAGAATAATGACATTATTCTAGGCCTCAAATACTGTTTACATAGAAGTTGTCAAATACAGAGTCTAGCTAGCTCTAGCAGATAATAGGAATTAATCATCCACCTGGAGGTGACAAGGCAACATAGATAGATGAGAATCAGCAGAAACAACAGGTACAAAAATAGACCCAAAGGGCTCCAGATACTGTGGTTAGCAGATACAACTTTAGAATAATTCTGCTTGTTATTTTCAGGGAGATAAAAAATAATGTTGAGAATTTCAATAGAGACTGGAAATTATTTTTTATGTAGCAAATTTAAGAAAGAACTATATAAATCACAGAACATTGAGGACAACCAGAAAACTGTTCTCCCTCCTTCCCCCAAAAGTAAATCTCTTTGATGTTATCAGATATCTAACAGGGCAGTGAAGATTTAAAGGGCTAAGAGATGCACAGATGGACACCTGATTTACAAGTGGGGAAAAACATACTGTTTTCAATAAATGGTATTAAAGCAATTAAATATAGGTACAAAAAATATGAAACTTGATTCTTATATCACACTATATAGAAAAAACAATCAATTCCATATATATTCATGACTTTGGGCTAAGAAAGTATTATCAATGAGGTTTCCAAAAGCTCTACGCATAAAAAAAAAGAATAGTAAAAGAAAACAACATGGAGAGAAGGAAAAGTTGAAGATATAGAGAAAAGGGAAGTTGATAGTACAGGTTCCCTGAAGAGACAGGAATGGAAGGACAGAGAACAAAGGCGGGTGGGGAACCTGACTACACAAAGAGGAGCAGGCATTTCGCTGCGATCCAAAGGAAGACGGCAAAGATATGTGCACATGCAGGTGAGCTTGCAAATGGGGTTGCATGAAGCTCTATAGAAACCTACAGAAATTTACAAAAACCTACCTACAGAATTCTACTTTGGGGGCATAGCAGAAGGTGAGAGAGAGAGTTTGTTGAAATTGGGAGAATGTGTTCAGGTAAGAGGGTTGAAGAGAATGGTAAGCTCTTAAATAGTCACCATTAGAAATAGAAAATAGACTGATGAAATATTTCACTGTTTAACAGCAATAAAGGCCCAGTTAAGGTTGAAGACTATGTTTTTGTCAAGAAAAGAGGTCATACTTTCTGATATGTATGCCTTCTTGAAAATAAAGCATATATTCACACACCATAGATAGAAAACTAAGAGATATATTATTACATATAAATCTTAAAGTCACTCAACATTTGATAAAAGACCTCTCATCACATCAAAGACTTCAGAAATCCTTTCTTTATATACTACTTTTGTTTTACAATTTGGAAGGGCTCTAACACATAACTACAGATGTGATAAAATTCGCTGGGTGCTTAGGACAAGCCCCAAGGGTAGTGCTTTTCACCATGTTTGCTATCCCAATGTCACTCACTTTGTCAACTCCCCACTTCGCCATGGTATGAGCTACAAAGTCACACGGCAAAACAGAGTGCCTACAGGGATGAGAAAAATGTTTTCCCATTTTTGCAAATTAATACATATTATAGACATAAAGAAAAGTGTGGAAGGATACACTGTAAACTGACAATAATGTCCACTTCATGGGAGGATCTGCAAGGGAGGCAATGTTTGATTCCCTTGTACATGTTTGACTACTCCACCAAGCATTCATTGTGCTCCTAAGTTTTTCTAAGTAGAAACATGTGGTAAATATAAAAGCTATGATGTTTACATTCCTATCACCAAAGTTTTATTTTATGAAAACCTTAATCCATCAGCATTCAGAAGAATAACAGAAAGTAGAAAAAAATCCATATCCAAATAGAGCAACTTTGTCAATATCATAGCACTACTGTAGAAGGAGGCTCAACTGAGAAATGACTTCACTGAATGATCACAAAGCTCTTCTGCAATCTCACAGCTCAAATACTGTTTTTCACTGCACACATCTCGGCTTCTCTTGCTGAGTTTCACTTTCAAATCTCAAAGGCACCCTTCAGGAAATACGCATCTCATCCCTCTGCTTATAAAGTATCTACTGCCCTGTCAGTTAGTACTTACGGGTGAAAGGACAGTCTCTGATCTTTTCACCAAGGACCAGTCATTTAAAACCTCCAGTGGGCTCTAATTTACTAATATGAAATGTACAGTACTAGTCACAAGGTTTTTATGACTAAGACTTTGTAAAGAATTTAGCCAAGTGTCCTTTCCTGCTTTTGGTGTCATTGTGCCTGGGAGAACTAATACCATAATGATCTATAAAAATGTCTCAGGGATCTCGCTCTCTCTCTCAAATATTTTTGCACCTCTATCCCCACCAAGGGAATCTGGAATAAAAATTATATGATAAGACAAAACAAAACAAAACGAAAATTATACAACAGTGCTTATGATGCGCTCAGGTCTGTTCTGAGCCTTGTACAGATTCTATTTTGTTCACTAGCTTGCTTAATTGTGACTTACCTTACTACTCTCCTTCAGGGAATAATCCCCAGTCCATGGCACCAAAATCTTTCATACTAAAGCCTGGCAGATGGTGGCCCTAACATTGCCCATTCAGGCCTGATGGGACCACTGCAGAAAATCATGCTTCCCTTGGAGAAACATCTCTCCACCACATCTATGCCCACATCTCATGGCCCTCTCTGCCCGACAACCAAGTAATCACATACCCGATACTGTAGATGCTACCCTACAACACAGGGACATCCCAGACATGGTCCACCACTCAATCATCACCCCCAAGGTCTTTATATCTAGATTTCACTAAGTCATGATTTTGGAAATATGCCTGTGAAAGTCATATGATCTTGTATCACTATCTGGTCAAATGAAAGTCCTATATAGATTTTATGACTAAAGTTTCTTCAATGAATCACTATAAAACAAATTGGTTCAAATAAATTGGCTGAAAATAAAAGTCCAGTCACTGCTTTTTTAAAAAACAACACACATTTAGGTAGATTCTGTATATCATGAAACTTTTTGCAATTTTTTATGCTATTAATCACTTTAAGTCTTTTCAGAAATATAAAATTTTCCAAAATAAATTGGTAAATATTTAAAGTGTCTAACCACTTGCTCATATATGAGTCATTTCTAAGTGACTTGGAATTATTTTAAATTTTAAAAAGACATCCACTTTCTATGATATTTAACTGCATATCCCTGACTTTTTGTAACATAAGGAATTGTGACAAATCATTCTTTATAAGGAAAAGTAAAATTTCCAAAAGGAACAAATAAATCCCTCATTTTCTTTTCTTTTTTTTCTCTTCATCAAATATTTTTTAAAAGACCATGATGGTTTAGAATGCTGGTCTTTCCCATTGGGATGAGAAATAAAGAGATTAAAAACACCTTCTAGATCATTTTTTATTAATTTAGTTTTCCAATAGACATTACTGTTCCATTCACCCTAAACACTCAATACACAATTAGTACTATTCCCTTTTGTGAACAAATTATTTTTTTTACAATTACTGGGTGAAAAGTTGCATAGATTGGAAATATCCATTTTTTACCAATATCCAGATTTTAACAATTGTTTTTAACCAGATTTTTAGAAAGTCATTTGGCTTCAATTTGCATATATTTATATCAGCATTTTAAATTTCAAACACACAAGTTACATTCCAAATTTCAAAGTGTTAGAAAACTATTTCTCACATTATTTGTGCAGCGTAGGTATTTATTGCATGAAAAAGGATCACTGTCATCTGGCCACAAAGGCAATATTAGTGATAATCTCATCAGAAAGTCTAGCTTTAGCCATCTTTCACCCTTAAATGTCCCTATTTCCCTAGAATGTCAAAAAGTCCTTTAAAAATTTTTTTAAATGTATTGGGTGACATTGATTAACGTTATATAGGTTTCAAGTGTACAATTCTGTAACACACCATCATTGTGAACATATCAACATCAATTAGTTTCATTCTCCTAGTGCTCTAGACTTGAAAAAGATATTTTCATGGGAGTCAGCTGCAGATTTCCCTCCCTTTTGTCTGCTTTGTGCACAGCAATCCCTCTGGGATTCTGTCTTATATCACAAAGAAGCTCTAATTAGGAGATAGATGCATGAAACTAGAGACACTAGGCAAAGAGCCAAGGAGCAGCCATGCACAGTTCAAGGCAACTCTTTAACTCCTTGCCAGGGCAAGTCTTAAGGGTTCTCTGCTTTTGTTGCCAAAGCTTCTGCAGTCTCAGAGAAAAGCCTCTTCCTGGCCCAGGCCCAACTGCATCGTTCCAGAAAACTCACTATCCTCTAGACAAGCATGCACCTACTCTGGGCTTTTATCACCAGCACCACCACAGTAATTCTGAAAATGACAGTTATTGGTGTCTGTGTTTTGGGGATACCCTGGTTCCCAGAATCACAGTGCATGTTAGCATTGGTGGCTTCCTCCTCTTCATTCTATCAAAAAACCAGAGAGGTTATAGCCTTAGGAAGGAAAGGTCAGCCAGGCCCTGGCCAGGTAGCTCAGTTGGTTAGAGCATAGTCGAGTTACACCAAGGTTGGGGGTTTGATTTTTCGGTCCAGGCACATACAAGAAACGACTAATGAATGCATATATAAGTAGAACAACAAAATCTCTCTCTCTCTCTCTCTCTCTCTCTCTCTCTCTCTCTCTCTCTCTCTCTCACCAATCAATAAAAATGAAAATAAAAAAATAAAGGTCAGGCAGGAGCTGGGCCATTCAGGATTTCTCCAGTAGACATTATAATGAGACTCCTGAGATTATGTTGCTCAGGCCTGGAATGTCACGAAATGATGAGAGGGCCAGAGAGCATAGGTAAGAGAGCCACCTTGGCAGTCAGTAGCCTGTCAGTCCTAACCCTGCAAGATGTCCTTTCTCCTCTCCTGGGCTAGTCTCTGCCTCTATGCTTTTATTCTTACTCCCCCTCGTCTTCTAGGATCTGATTCCATCACTCATGATCCCACTGTGTATTAGTGTAGAATTCCTCAAAAGCAGAGAAATATGTGCCCTAGTTTATTTAGAAGGTCGAAAGGGGATTGGAGGAGAGAGACAGGGAGGGATGGCAGTGAGTGAGGGGCATGCTACCCCAGAGACGACTGACAATCAATCCAGTGGGGGGAAGTCTGGGAAATGACACTGGAGCACACACCTCAGAAATTGTGCCTGTGTGTCAGGGAAGAAGTTGGGGATTTGTACACCAAATTCTTTCAGCCACTGCTAGAGGGCTTCTCTGGGGGGTTATGTGCATGTTGGAACTCACTCCTAGCCTATTATGAACTTGGGAAGAGCATCCTTCCAAGGCAACCTTTAGGCCAAGGGATACAGATCCTGGGCACAGTGCAGATGGAAACAGAGTCAGTGTCTGCCTCATCCCTGCCAATTTTCTATTTGATAGAGGAAGAAAAGAAGAAGAGAAGGAAGGATAGAAAAAAAGAGGAGGAAAGAGGGAGAAGAAAGTTTGATTTCACTATTTTTTTAGCACCTACTATGTGTAAATGCTAAACTGATTTCTCCCACAGCAGCCCTATGGACATAGGTATTTTGTTATCCCCATTTTACAGATAAATATACTAAAGTTAAGGAGGCTAATTAATTAAGAGGTTAAGTAAAATCTTCCCAAATCACACAACTGGCATGTTAAGGAGTTGAGATTCAAATTCGGGTCTTTCTTCCCTGCTCAAAATTCTTCAGTACTTTCCCATTATTTAGATCTGAAGTCTCTCCATGATCTGATTATATGAAATGGTGGAACGTGAAAGTGCCTGGCCTGGAGTGAGAACACAGCTGCAGTCCTGGATCTGCCCAGTCACAGCCCCAAAGGGACTATGCTCCAGTCACTTCCTCTCCTGGGTTCATTGCCTTTGTAGTAAATTAAGGAGCTAGACTAAATATTGGTTAAAGCAGCTCCCAGCTCTAACAGTTCTGGATTCCTCCCAATTTTACTTTTAGTTTGTCTCTTATACCCAATTATAGCAGTTTACCCTTATCTGGAGAATATGTTCCAAGACCCCAGTGGATGCCTGAACCCGCGGATAGTACTGAACCCTATACATACTTGTGGGGTATTTTTACACATACATACTTGTGATAAAATTTAATTTATAAGTTAGGTACAGTAAGAGATTAATAAAAATAACTAATTATAAAATAGAACAAGTATAATAATATACTGTAATAAAATTATATGAATAGCTTTGGGGCCAGTATTAAGTAAATAAGGGCTACTCAACTACCACAACTATTGATCAGATGACCTGATGGCTCAGTGACTAAAGTGTGGGTAGTGTCTACAGTGAGGATATGTTGGACAAAGGGATGATTCACATCCCGGGGAGACACAGCAGGTTTCATAATGTTATGGAATGGCATGTGATTTAAAACTTATGAATTATTTATTTCTGGAAATTTCCATTTAATATTTTCAGGCTGTGGTTGACCATAGATAACTAAAACTGTGGAAAATGAAAGGGCATATAAGGGGAGACTACTATATATTCCAACTAAATTGAAAAAACCTTCAGTCTCCCAATATCTTATACTTTCCCAACTTAACTACTCTTCCCCAAAGATGAGCTGCCAAAATACCTTCATGTCTAAATCCTCCACATCTTCCAGAAAGGCATATTTTATCCCTTAAGCTCTAGCAATCTCTTCTTTGTTGTTTTCCTTCTGCAAAAGTCATATAGCATGAACTATCTCACTTTTTTGTTCTATAATATGTTTATATTAAGGCCCTTAAAAAATTATTTCTTCGTGGGGTTCATTTCCTACCAAAACACAAAACATGTATTAGGTGTTTAGGTGTGTAATTTGTTGAATGAGTAAACAGAGAATATATGGACAAAGAATAAATACTGAATAAATATAGACACTGGCACTTCTCCCTCTACCCTCCTACCAAGAATGAGATCCTAACATTAAAACCTCTTTCAATTGAGTTTTCTATCCTCAATTCTAGTTAAGAATAAACTTTCTTAGGTGTTCACTCACAATAGAACTAAATATCCATTACTCCTTTCTGTAAAACTTTCAAATGCCCCCTTATAGAATGCATTCTTCTGAGGGCAGAAGGTCTGAGCCACTAGAAAGAACCGTGTGTGATATCTTCAAAACAATCTAGACTATCAATTAACGAATCTTCAAATCCACATGAATTTGTTTTTCTACAGATAAGAAAAACATAACTTTTCTAGGTATTGGTGACACCTTCCCATCACTGGGGATGGTTTTCAAAATTCCCCTTATTGTTTTTAGCCACTTTGATTGATTAGATCTGCAATGCTGACTAAACAGAATGTCTTGGTCAGAATGAAGGGAATGAGATGAGTTTGTATGAGAGTAAACAAGTCTAGCTAATGTCTCATTTTCTTTTAAACCCATGACTTTGAAGACATTGATGGAGCATGTATTGGCTATCATGGATAACAGCAGTCATTGATATTAAACTATAAACTTCCTTGAAGATAAAGTATCTTATTCATTTCTAAGCCCCCTAATTCCTAACACATATGTTATAGATACTATTGGTTGTCTACCCAAGTCCCTCTCTCCATCGCCCATAGAAACCCAATTGTGTTGAGGTATTAGAACACCGTCTACTTTCTGGGACATGGAGCCTCTCACCAGCCCTGAGAGACAGGCATGAATCTTGATAATCTCCTTAAATCAACAGCGACAATCTCAACCCCTTTGCCAGTGGAAGATTAGAAATGGGCATGTGACACAATTCTGCTTGATGAAAACTAAGGGGAAGCCACGTAGGAACTTTTGGGGAGAGTTGTCTTTGTTCTTAAAAGGGAACCAAAGACAGAGAAATTCTCTTTTAAGCCTATGGACTCTGAAACCTGCTCATAATGCCTAGAACTGTAGTTGTTGTCTTGAGCCTTGAAAATAATCAACTTAGGACAACAAGGAAAACTGAGGGTAGCAAGAGTGATAGACTGAATAAATGTGGCTCCCTGAGAGTACCTTTGAGCCATTAACTCAATCAACCTTAAAACTTCCCTCACTCAAGTCTTCTTATAGGAAAAAAAACACGTTTGAACTGATCTTTCTGTTACTTGCAGCAAAAGCATACTAATTGATAAACTTGGGTTATTTGTATGATTTTCTATATAAATGATTTCTCATTATTCTTAATATTAGTCTTAATAATATCCATTAATAATAAAAATAATAATTCATAATTTATTCTCCTCTGTGGGAAAAAATGTACTAAGCACTTACATAAATTATTTCACTTAATACCAATAATTGAGAAAGGTAAGGAGACTGGATTAAATATGTCCAAGGTCTTTACCAACCCTTTCCTTTTATGGTTCTTAGTTAGCAAGTGTCCAGGTTCCCCTGGGCTTTCAAAAACCAGATGGAACTCACTCAACATCCTGGTTTTCTTGTAATGCTGTGTGATCCCTAGACCTCTTAGATCACTGCTCTGATCATTATGTTAACACAGACTCACCAATTACTGTTTAATTGCCTTGTTTCTTTTCTAACAAACCATTCCTTTTATTTATTTTTTAAAATATATTTTTATTGATTTCAGAGAGGAAGGGAGAGAGAGAGATAGAAACATCAACGATGAGAGAGAATCATTGATCAGCTGCCTCCTGCATGCCACCTACTGGGGATCCAGCCCATAATCCGGGCATGTGCCCTGATGGGGACTCAAACCATAACCTCCTGGTTCATAGGTGGGCACTCAACCATTAAGCCACCACTGCTGGGCCAAAACCTTCCTTTTAAAGCCGCATCCTCATGCATGCTTTAACACTTTCTGTATGAAGCATGCATGCATTTTAAAAACTTTCCTCTCCAGCTTGAAATATTTGGAGTTTCATCAGCAACCACTTGAATCTCTATATTTTTTATAGATTCCTTCTAAAGGTATTGGCACTTTGGTCAGTTTAGGAATGGTTTGTGATCTGTGTACTGGATGACAGGTGTACTTGCATTGGCAGAAATTATTCTGAGCCGGGTATCAGTGTTGGCACAGGATCTCAGTGTAGCCTGGCAAATTCATATTTGATGACTCCCTTGGGATGGTTGTTATCCTCTAGGTCAATAGAAAGGCATCCATGTAGTACTGATCTTGCTACATTTATGTTTCCTGAAATACTGTAGGGAAAATGGGAAGATTTTGGGATGGTGAATATTTTTTTTACCAACACAAGTATAAGACAAAGAAGATGGAGAGGCTGTTCTGCTAACTCTGGAGGACTAGGAGGGCAGGACCAAGGGAAAAGAGATACTGGGGGATCTCATTAGGTACTAGTTAAGATACCACACTAAGAACAGACACTGTGAAAGCAATGCACCTGACCCATTACTTAGTCTTAGAGGATCCCTAACATCTGGACTTGAGTTAGCCATATGCTCATAATTTCATTTAAAGCTCAGAAAGGTGGAATAAATTTTTTCATGTATAATGTGACATGTCTATGTTTATTACATAAATAAATTAATATGGTACAAAATACTATCCATTGGGCACAGGCACACTACTAGTGACATAGGCACAGTACTGCTGCTAACAAGTACGTAATTTGAACCCTTGAAACAGGTTTTAAGAGTCTCAACTACTACTGTCTTCACCAGTAGACAGGCATTTATGAGGCATCCTTATCAAGCTCAGCATAAGTGACCCAGTGTGTATATATATTTTTTTAAAAATTTTAGGAGATCAAGCCTGGATTATCTCACTAAGGAGTGATTTGACCTCACAAAAGTGAATGGGAAGGAGCAGGTAGGCTCTTTCTGCCTCCCTAGAAGGAACTTTAAAAACAGGTAAAATTCTGAAGTGAGTAGATTGTGTATTCTGGGAGCTTCTTTAGAGTTCTTCATCCCCATCCAATAACCCTTCACCTCCTGCTTAGTAAGGTCTATTTAACTGTGAGTCATTGTGCCCCATTTCCTGTCTCCCTCTCAAAGTCTGTTCTCCATTACAAACAGGGTGAGGCAAAAATAGGTTTACAGTTGTTCATATGGAAAATAATACAATTAAAGAATAATACAAGAATAAACACTGTGTTTTGTGCACCCACACCTATAAACCTGCTTTTGTCCCACTCTGTGTGTATATACTAGTATAGTCCACAGACATCACGTAACTTAGTGCCCTCTCCAGCAATTTTTGTATACCCACTAAGCTTCATTTCTAGTTATGAACAAAAGTACCTATCCCCCACCCTAACCACACCCTCCAAAGAATTTCAAATAGCAGTCAAGAGAGAGTTTGAGGGGCCGAGAGGGAGAGTGGGGTATTTTATAAAAGTCTTTCCCACACCTTAAGTGTCCTGTGTGTGTTCTTGAGCAGGAGGAAGTGGCCAGGGATGTTACCCTCCTACAGGCTACACTGCCAGTCAAAAAATTGGCTTAGGTGGTGTACAACAATTTCATAAAGACACTCAAGATAGCCTTTTGAAAGTCAGTGTGAGGGCAAGAGGGGATTTGAAAGGCAGAAAATGGTCCAATGTTAGCCCAGTTCAGATTAGTTCATGACTTGGTGTTGAACTCCTTTCATTTAGAAAATTGCCTTGAGGCTTTAGAAACCAGGTGTGTCGATGGACAGCTCTTCAGGGCACTCCTGGGAACAGTGTGAACCTGGTCAGAAAAATGCATTTCCCTGAGGAAGTGCTAAGCCCCACTTCCCTCAGCACCTGCAGACTTTCCGCAAACTTGAAAGGAATCTAATGATTTTGGGAGTTCAAGCCCATGCCCCAGCCACCATGGTTTTGTTTACCTCCATTTGCTGCACTGGAATCTCTCTCTGTTTTTCCTCCTGTCATTTTCACTTTGATTTTTCTGAGATTTACAGCACAAGTACTGACTAAAGCCAATCCACTCTCTCGGCATAAGATTGGCCAGTGGTGAGACAACATAACAGAACTGAAACTCGAAACTGTGGACAGACTCACTTTTCTGGAGATGAGTCTGTCTGTTTGGGGTGACAGAGTGTTGTCACAGTCTATAACTGACAGGATCTATTTCCTTCCCGGTATTTTCTCCCTCAGTCCCTGGGGAAGGGAAGATAAACTTACAAACATGTACATTCTGGGGACAAAGGGCCAACATGGCAAAAGCAGAGAGCTAATAAAGGACAGGTGTGGCTTGATCTCACCAAGACCATCCCTAATGCCAGGGATGGTGGAAATCCCTGCTGATGGGAGTATGAAGGGGGAAGGTTGGAAGCACATTCCTTTGCTAGTTGGACAGTGGAGCATTTTACCCATAAAGTGGCCCAGTCTTACCACCCACTTCCTCACCTCCCATGACCCTATTGTGTCCCAACAATTTGTTTCAAACATCCAGACATTGGGCCATGGTGTGCTCCATGTCCCTTAGCTCTTCACATTGCTGGCTCCCCCAGATCGCTGCCATCTTAGCCCAAATACCATCCTTCAGTAAAGCTCTGTCTGACCATCCAGCTGAAATTGCATGTCCTACCCCTGCCCATGTCACTCTCTATCCCATTACTCTGTTTTAGCACCTCATAGCACTCATCTCTCTATGAAATGATCTTGTTTATTTACTTCTGTGGACATGTTTTATGTCTCACTTTCTACACCAAAGTATAAGGTCCAGAAAGGCAGGCCTTGCATCTCTCAGATTCACTGCTATATCCCCCATTGTCTGGGACAGTATCAGGTACACTGGGGGCTCAAAATATTTGTGGAATGAATGCATTTCTAAATGAATGGGGATTGCTGTAGTTAAGAAGATATTAACTATAAGCAGAGTAGGTAAAGATGCATGTGCAGAATTGTATTTCTCAGGTCATGGTGTGACATCAGGGGGACCAGGTAAAGTAAGTGACTTCACCATGTGACAGATACATTTCTCTAAAACCCAGCCAGGCCATGTAGATAAGCACACAGACCCTGAAGTGCAGTGCTGAGGGCATAGCCTGGCAACATACCTGACCACTAGCACACCTGGCTTAATAGAGTGACCTTGAGCAAAGTCAGTTGTTTTGCCTGTAAAATGAAAATAGTCCAATTACTTCCCTAATTTGATTGTTGTGAAGGTTAAATGTGTTCATATAAGCAATGTGCTTAGAACAGTGTCTAGGATCTCAGAGTATTGCAAATGTTTTCTATCATTACAATTCTGATTCTCATTTCTTATACTATGCCTCTAAGTTGTGGGAATTGGAACCTTCTTATGCCATAGATTCTGATAGTTTACTGATGCCCCTACGCTATTTCTCATGATAATGCTTTTATTTTATTTTTTTAATATATATTTTTATTGATTTCAGAGAGGAAAGGAGAGGAGGAGAGAGAGATAGAAACATCAATGATAAGAGAGAATAATTGATTGGCTGCCTCTTGCATGGCCCACACTGGGGATCGAGCCGGCAACCCAGGCATGTGCCCTGACCTGAAATCAAAACATGACCTCCTGGTTCATAGGTCGATGCTCAACCACTGAGCCATGCTGACCAGGTTCATGATACTGCTTTTAAAAACATAAGGTGCAATAATATTACAAAGGAAGCAAATATATTGAAATATATTTATTAAATTTTTAAGTATCTGTGATACAGAAATATATCTTCTTTTTAAACACATGAAATAACCAGATATACTGGTAGGACTCAAAACTTGCCACAATTTTAAAGTAGTGAAAAGCATAAACAAGATTTTAAGATATATTGGCAACAAAGTCTCAGCTACTGATAAAATTATGGTGGTTTATTGGCATCACTAATAATTAAAGGGAAAGCTAAATTTCATTAGAGTTTAAAGAAAATGAAGATGCACATATATATACACACACACAAATGTTTTTACAATCTGTCTGCAATGGTGAAAGTCTGGGAAAAGCCCACATATTCATCAACAGGAATTTGTTAAAATGATCTGATTAATCTATACACATGAAATACAAGCTTTATTATTGTTGGTTTGTTGAGGAAGAAGATAAAATCTGAAAACTGTATACACTGACTTAAAAGACACTTTTTTTCATTTAAATTCTTTATTGTTTAAAGTATTACATAAGTCTCCCTTTTACCCCATTGACCTCTCCCTGGCCGCCTACACCACCCAACACATGCTCCAAGCCCCCCCCCCCCCCACACACACACACTCCCCATTAAGAGACACTCTTAACTGAAATCACAAAGTCATAAAACATATATGGCATGATCCCATTTCTTTAAAAACACAATTAATTGCATAGATATACTGGTTAACATTGATTACAGGGGTAGTTGATTATGGGAAATTTTCTACACATTTCAGTAATTAAACATATCCCCCCACCCCATAAGACTATCGTCAATGATGAAAAATATGATGATAATTATTTTTGAAAAGAACAAACCCAGCTCTCCCAGGTTTCCTGGTATCCAGTAGCTTGCATTTTAGTGAATATGCAAAAAATCAAACATATATGCCTGCATAAGAATGATACTGTGGTTCACAAGGCACAGTCTATTGGTTTTGTGTTACTCAGACATGAACTAGCATTTCATTTCAAAAGTGTTGAAATATTTTTGGTTGACTTGGTCTTAATTCATTTCTAGATCTTTCTCTCTACCCATTCTTCAGTGTTGCTGCTCCTTAATGTGAACCAACTATGGAAACGATGTCCAGCTGCCAGTTCCATGTTCTTCATTCTGCTTGTAGTAAAACATGGCCTTAGCCACCCTCCACAAGCACTTAGTTCATTCCTGTAATTGGGCCTCCTCATCCCAGCTGTCCTCATCTGGCTGTGTTGTATTTGTAGATGAAAGAAGAAAGTAGACTTCAGGGTAGGGAGGCTGCCATGGGCACAGCAGCTGTACAGCTATCCTCCTATATAATAAAACCCTAATATGCAAACTGACCAAACAGCGGAACGACCAGTTGCTATGTGCATTGACCACCAGGGGACAGATGCTCAATGCAGGAGCTGCCCCCTGGCAGTCAGTGCGCTCCCACAGGGGGAGCACTGCTTAGCCAGAAGCTGGGCTCACGGTTGGCGAGCTCAGGGGTGGTGGCAGGAGCCTCTCCCGCCTCTGCTGCAGGTGGGAAGGAGCGAGGGGTCCCAGACTGCAGGTGGGCGCAGGCTGGGCCGAGGGACCACCCCCCAAGCACCAGTGCACAAAATTTTGTGCACCAGGCCTCTAGGGTTAAAATATGGATATTTCAACATAACCCTGCAGTACCGAATCAATGGCAATCATCTGTACTAGGAATCCATTCTTCTTTTTAAAAAGTTGCCACCTCCTTAGCCTTTCTTTGACATAACTCACAGAAATCCAGTTCCTGTCTCCAGCACGTTTCTCTTGGAAGTCTCCAAAAGGCTCCATGCCTGCTGCTCTTCCCTTATTTGTCTTCATGATATGATACTGTTGTTCACTGACAGGTCTGTGAAACCCTGGCCTTCTTCACTTCTGGGACACTGTGCTATTGACTGTCTTCCTTCGAATTTCTTCATGGACTCTTTTCCAATCTTAAATGTCAGGGCTCCATGTATGGCTACTGAGTTATGGCCCATAAACACTACCAAACTCAACATGTTCAATCATAAATTTAGCACTTTTCTCTCCAAACCCTCTCTTCTTGATTCTCCTTTTTTTTTATCCCAGTGTATGACACCCCAATTTTCTATTTGTTCAAGGTCAAACAGTAAGCATCCTGCTAGGATCCTCCTCACTAGGCTTCACACACTTAACCATTTTCATTCTATAGCTTTTGCCTCCTTAAATCTCTTCAATCCACTCATTGCATCCATTTATTACCTTAATTCAGCATCTGGGCAACCACAATACTTTCCCAACCAGCCTTCCTGCATCTAGTGGAGCTAGCCTCCCTTTACAGATGTCTGCATGATATTTCTAAAGCCCAAATATGATTATGCCATTTTCTTAGTTAAATTTCATAGCTTCCCCACTACATTTAGTATAAAAGAACGAAATTATTTGTTCACCAACCAAGGCCTTTCATGGTTTAGTTTCTGCCTACTTCTTTAGGTTCATTTCCTGCCATACGCACCATTGATAGCTCAGTCTCATTCCCAGCCACATGAAATAATGTGTTGCTTGTTCCCTCTGAACACATGTCACATGTCCATGCACTTATACATGGAATTGTCTCTACATGAAGTACCCAATTTGCACATACCCTATCCCCATTACCACACATATCCACACATGCATGCTCTAAGTCCAGCTAATGTGAACCTATCCTTGAAAACTCCGTGCCATGTGCCAACAGAGCTTTCCTTTGCCCTCGTCTTTTACCACCAGTCTACCCTGAGCTATCACTGCCATGGCACTGTCTCCTCCATTAGGCCAGAAGCTTTCCAATCACAGAAGCTGTGTCTTATTATATTCAGCCTCACCAGCACCTTCTGGGTCCTCAACAAATGTTCATGGAATAAATAGGTGATTTCCTTTATGACACAAAACTCCATGCCCTCCACTCCTTAGTCCCCACACTGCTCATCAGCTCCTATCACTCACTTTCTCACAAGTCTCCTCTCTGCCATTATGAGAATAAAGTCCAAACTCTTTAATATAGATCCAAAGACTCTAATCTAATCCTAAATGGCCCTTCCAGAATTATTTTCCACAGCCCTACTCTACTGCTCACCTTTCCCTGAATCCTTCTACTCTCACACCTTGCTTAGCCTACTGAAAGAGAACTCATCAGTCAGTTGTATTTGGGAAATTTTGCTCCCCCTGGGGTGAAATAATTTCAGGATAATTCATTCACTTCTAGTACAAAAATGCCCTTATTTAGTGTTAATTACATTTTGCTAGTTTTATATTTAATTGCCCCCATTGAGTTATATGAGTCATGCAAGAGGAATAAATCCCAGAGACCCACTGTAGAGCATAGTGCCTATAGTTAACACTATATTCTGTACTTAAAAATTTGCCAACAGGGTAGAGCTTCAGTGTTCTGATCACAAATAATAATAATAATAATAATAATAATAATAATGTTATAAGTGAGGGATATATTTATGGCATTGGTGGATGTGATGGTTTCATGAGTATATATTTATCTCCAAACTTACCAACTGTGTACATTACATATATACAGTTTTTTCTGTGTCAATAATACCTCAATAAAATGAGTTTTTTTAAACCTAGAAAATATAAATGTCATTTTTTCAGTCACAGAAGAAAAATTCCTAAATATCTTAATAGCATTACTGCAACCAAAACACAGGTATATATAAATATGGGATAACACCACCTGGCCAGGGTGGCTCACTTGGCTGAGCATCATCCTGTGCACCACACGGTCTCCGGTTCAATTCCTGGTCAGGGCACATACCTAGATTGTGGGTTCACTCTCTGATCAGAGTGCATACGGTGGCAACCAATCAATGATTCTCTCTCAAATTGATGTTTCTCTTTCTCTCCCTCTCCCTTCCTCTGTCTCTAAAATCAATAAAAACATATTTTTAAAATGGATATCTACACTAATAAAAGAGAAACATGGTAATTAGCGTATGACCGCTACCTTTCCCATTGGCTAATCAGCATATCCTTATGCAAATTAACTGTCAGTCAAGATGGCAGCCAGCAGCCAGGCAGCTGGAAGCGAACATGAGGCTTGCTTGCTCCAGTGACTGCAGACTCCAACGTTCCCCGCCTGCCTTGCCGGCCTCTGAGCTGCAACTCTAAGAAACATTGTAACAAATATAGAAGCTAAACAAAACCCCAGAAACCAGCTTTCAGCCAGCCGGGATCTCAGAGCTGGAGTTATACATTGTTTCAATTATAGAACGCAAACAAACCAGATACCTGCTTTCAGCAGCGGAAGCTTCAGAGCTAGAGCCAGAGCTAAAGCTGGCCCAGAATAAAAAAAGAAAAAGAAAAAAAGGAGCGGTTGGGAGCTTCAGTCAACTGCCAGCCTGAAAGCAGCACTCAGCTCCTCACCCAGTCTGGCCAGGCACCCCAGTGGGGACCCCCACCCTGAAGGGTGTGTGACCAGCTGCAAACAGCCATCATCACCTCATCCAGGCTGGCCAGGCACCCCAGTGGGGACCCCCACCCTGATCCAGGACACCCTTCAGGGCAAACCAGCCGGCCCCCAGGCCTCTATCCTATATAGTAAAAGGGTAATATGCCTCCCAGCACCAGGATCAGCGTGACAGGGGGCAGCGCCCAAAACCCCTGATCGTCCTGCGGCTGTGTGTGTGATAGGGTACAGCGCCCCAACCCCCCGCCCACAGGCCCTGCTCTGTGACAGGGTAGAGCCATAACCTCCCCATTGGCCCTGCCCTGAGTGTGAGAGTGGCGGTGCCCCAACCCCCTGATCGGCCCTGCTCTGTGGGTGATAGAGGGCGGCGCCCCAACCCCCACCCCACACGGGCCCTGCTCTGTGTGTGATGGGGTAGAGCCATAACCTCCCCATTAGCCCTGCCCTAAGTGTGACAGTGGCAGCGTCCCAACCCCCTGATCGGCCCTGCTCTGTGGGTGATAGAGGGCAGTGACCCAACCCCCTGATCTGCCCTGCTGTGTGTGTGACGGGGGCGGTGCCCTAACTCCCCTATTGACCCTACTCTGTGAGTGACAGGGGGGAGTTCCCCAACCCCCTGATTGGCCCTGCTCTGTGTGTGACAGGGGGGAGCTCCTCAACCCCCTGATTGGCCCTGCTCTGTGTGTGACAGGGGGGAGCTCCTCAACCCCCTGATTGGCCCTGCTCTGTGCATGACAGGGGCCAGCGCCCCAACCCCCTGATTGGCCCTGCAGGGTACAGAGCCCCAACCCCCCTGATGGGCCCTGCTCTGTGCATGACAGGGGGCAGCGCCCCAACCTCCTGATTGGCCCTGCTCTGTGCGTCACAGGGGGTGGCGCTGCAACCTCCCCATCAGCCCTACCCTGAGTGTGATTGAGGATGGCATCGCAACCTCCCAATCCGCCCTGCTCTGTGTGTGACGGGGCGGCGCCCCAACTCCCCAGTCAGCCCTGCTCTGAGCCCGACCAGGGGCTGCACCTAGGGATTGGGCCTGCCCTCTGCCACCCAGGAGCAGGCCTAAGCCAGCAGGTCATTATCTCCCGAGGGGTCCCAGACTGCGAGAGGGCACAGGCCGGGCTGAGGGACCCCCCCCTCTCCCCCCCCCAGTGCACAAATTTTTGTGCACCAGGCCTCTAGTACTATATAAAAAGTAATAAAAATAAAATTATCTTAAGAAGGCCACACTTTCTGCTAAAGTAGCATCTGTTTCCGTGGATTGAGTATACATTTCATTTATTGGTTTGAGAAAAAGTGAGATGATACCACAAGGATAATTCAAAGGTATTTCTAATAGAGCTTCAAACTGCCAATGAGGTCAAGGTGGGCAGTGACCTTAGGAAAGACAAATCCCTATTTGGCGCAATCACAGAGAATGAAATAAGAATTTCCTGTTAATACAGAACTCAAAAGGGGAAATGAAGTTAGCATCTCTGTTTATCTTAAAACAGCCTTGAGTCTGCACCCCTACCAATGCACTTCTCTCCCTGAACCCTGTCCTCAACATCGTCCATTCCTCTGAGAAGCATAGGGAAATTCCAATGGTCTCCACAGTGTCAATGACCAAAGATGAGCACATCACCGGTGGTAGAAGTTGCTGGTTCCCTGGTGACTGTGTCAGAAACCCATGTATCTCTCCACATATTACTCAGCATGCAAGACCTTCAGTAAATCAAAGGCTTCTGCCTGCTCTATGCCTGAGACAATAACAACACAATTGAGGTAAAGGCGGGGGGTGGGGGCAGGGATGAGGTCAGGGTGGTGAAGGGGAGAGAGAGAAAGGGTGATATGAAGGGAAATCCCCTTCCTGACTCTGAGCACAACTTTTTTTTCTCTGAAGTATCAGTTTGTATCAAACCCAGCTTAATGAGCTCAACCTTCAGTTAGACCTAGTAGGGGGTTACAGAAATTTTTTTTTTTAACAAACTCTTGGTGCAGTCTATTAGGAAAACAATTGGAAAATAGCAGGGGTTTTTTTTTTAAGGCCCATTATAATCAAATGATTCAGAATTCTTGCTTTGAGTCATCGGGATGAACAGATGTAGGAGTCAGGATTTATAAAAATGCGTTTTTTTCTGGAGAACAAGGAGCCTCAACTTCTTTCAGAAATGTAAGCTATTTAGGCAGGAGGAGCACAGGCATGAGCATATTACAGGAGTATGGAGAAATACATTGGGATTTGCCCTTCTTACAAAATTTTGGGAACTTGAAATATCTTAAGGATTTTTCAAAGTCCATTTTATTTTAGGCTCTAACTGAATTCTGCTTTCCTTCTTAATTACTTAAAAACCTTAATAATAAATGTGCTTTGACTTCATGCTCACTTGCCTCTCTATGTGGAGCCTGGGATTCTTGAAATAAAAACAGTAAAAATAACATCTCCTGTTCCTCTTCCCTGGCTGGCCCTTCCTGAGCAATGTAGGTCAAAGGCATTGGGTAGGACTAAGATGGGCATTGAAATGTAAGGGTGGGAGGGAACATCTTGATATAAGGTGTTGGAGCCTGTGAGTGGTGAGGGTGTCCGCATGGGAGTCACAGCCCAAAAAGGGTGAGAGGGTATCCATGGAGAAGGGTTGGCCTGATAGATGCAAATGTCTGAGATAGTTAGTAGGATTTCCACAATGGAGGTGTTCCACAGTGGCCCAATGAGAATGAGAAGGATGCCCACACAAATGTGTGAACTATGCATCCTTGCAGAGAGCTGGGGGGTGGGGGGAGTGGGAAAAGGTCATGATGTGTCCAAGCCCTGGAAAGATAGAGGGTATCAACATAGGGATAGTGTTGTGTGAGCTGTTGGAGCCCAAATGGTGGATGAGGAGGGTGTGTCTGTATGGGAGGGCAGCCGGGTGTAAGACTCAGAGTCTAAGCAGGTTGATAAGGGCTTCACATAGGTGGGAAACCCTGCACAAGGTGCCTTGTCTAAGTGGGATGAAGGGTGGCAGCCCAGTGTCAAATGGTGTCACCTGAGCAAGGTGAGGAGGGCAGTCCTGTTGGAAGCAGGAAAGCCTACGAGGCACCAGAGACCTTCGGTTTGAGGGTGCAGTCAAGCACAAGATATTTGAGCTCAGGTGGTATTAGGATGGTGACAACAGGAGATGGGTTACAGAGAGATTAATCAAATAGGAAGCCTGCTTTCTCACTGTTGGAAAAGAGAGTTACAAATATGAAAAAGAAGGAAACTAGAATGAACCATGTGGTGTTGATTCGAATCAGAGCTATTGGCATGAAAATTGGGATTTTAATATATAGAGATAGACAAAGAAACATAGATGGAAATGTGTACACACACACACACACACACGCACACACACACACACGTAGTCCTCACTAGTTCTGTCCATTCAGAGGGCCTAGGAGCCGTGATATCCCAAAAACAATGAGCACATACAGGTTTGATTTCATAGCTGGGGTAGAAAAAAGTATTAAAATGAGCCTAGAGCCGAAACCGGTTTGGCTCAGTGGATAGAGCGTCGGCCTGCGGACTGAAAGGTCCCAGGTTCGATTCCGGTCAGGGGCATGTGCCTGGGTTGCGGGCACATCTCCAGTGGAAGATGAGCAGGAGGCAGCTGGTCGATGTTTCTCTCTCATCGATGTTTCTAACTCTCTATCTCTCTCCTTTCCTCTCTGTGAAAAATCAATAAAATATATTTTAAAAAAAAATAAAAAATGAGCCTAGAACATCTTGCTATTCCATAAAGTAAGCAAGTGCTCAAAGAATGATGAGGTTGAATCAAAAGCACCCAGAAGCCACACTGTAGAGCTCCCACTAGCCGAAGCACAGACAATTTGAACATTTAAAATAAATAATGGTAGTAATACATTTTAATCTATTAAATAAAATGGGAATCCATAAGGTTTGTTAGTAGAAATAAGTGAAAAAATAAATAGAAAATTTGATGAGAAATGGGATAGTCACTTAATCTCAAAGCAATTCCCCCAAAATACATATGAATTATAAGGGAAAAATAGTAACTTTAGAGTGGACTAGTTTGGATGGTATTGCCTTAATGAAATGATCAAAGTAGCACATCAGCAATGTGACACATCAAAATTGGCAGGAAGCTATGAGAAGAACACAGCATCACTTCTGTGCTATGCCTTCCAAAGAATAACCTGAATCTATTCATGATGAAACATTAGATAAAATCAACCTAAAGGGCACTCTATAAAATGACAAATCTTTGATCTTCAAAGATGCCACGGTCATGAAAGGCAAGGAGAGAAGACTAAATAAAGATGGAGGCAAACTAAGGAGATACAACTAAATGCAAGGTGTGCTTTGGAACTGGATCCTTTCCTAATAAAGGACATTTAGACAATGACTGAAACTTCAATGGGAAGATAGTAGGATGACAGAAATGTATCCTTTTGATAATTTCCTGATTTTGATGTTGGGGTGTGTGTGTATGTGTGTGTGTGCTTATACAGGAAGATTTCCTTGTTTGTTAGGAAGACACGCTAAAGTCTTCAGATTTAATAGGGCATTCTGTCAACAACTTGCTCTCAAATGTTTCAATAAACATTTTATTTTACTTGTTATTTATTAATTGACTTTAGTGAGAAGAAGAGAGGTAGATAGGAAGAAAGAAGAGAGATAAACCTCAATTTGTTTTTCCACTTATTTATGCATTCATTGGTTGATTTTTGTATGTGCCCTGACAGAGGATTGAACCCACAATCTTGGCATATCAGGAAGATGTTCTAACCAACTGAGCTATCTGGCAGCAAAACATCTGGAGGGTTGCAACTGTTATGTAAGTTTGAGATAATTTCAAAATTTTTAAAAAGGATAAGAAATGGTAAATTGGTCACATGTGTTGGGCTGGTAAAGGTCTAAGTGAAGTTTCTCCTGAATGTCTCAGTAGGAAGGGCACAGGACATCTGTGCAGCATGAGATGGAGAGCCTTGAACCTGCATACCCTCCCCCTCTCAGAGACCGAGGGAATGACGTGTCTGTGTGTTTTACACCAGAGATGTCTTGTGTGTGTGCAGGGCAGCACTTTCTGGTTCTGAGTCACCGGGTAGAGTGAGCTTCCTCTGATCTTTTCTGTATAAATGACAAAAAAAAAAAAAAAAACAGAGTCCTTCCCTCTGGAACCCAGTCCTAGGTAGGTGAACCCTCTAGTAGTTGGGAGAGGGAAGGGAACAACCCCGGGTTTGTACAGTTAAAACCTGATTTGACCTTGGCCTCTCTGAGAATCCTACCCCCTACCTCACTGTTTGCTTGAGCATTAAATGAGAACGTGTGAAAACTCTAGGAAGAGCTATGTGAATGCTGGTACCACAATGGCTGTCCCCGCCATCTGAGCTCACATGAAGCCAAATTTAGATGTAGGTAAGTTTATTTTGGGCTTCCTTCCTCTCTTTCTTTTTCCTCACTTCTTGTAGCCTTGGGAACCTACCTTTGATCCAGAGTTCTCAGCAGTTCTCTTTATCACATTCTAACTGCTCAGCCAGCAGAGGCAAGCAGTGCCTCAGTCAGTTCCCTACCACATGCCAAACCTGTGGGAACAATACAAAATGTGTGGAACAGAATCCCTGACTTCGAAAAGCTTGCACTTCATTCAGATTTCTCCTGGTGTTGTTTTTTCACTGTTACCTTTTTCCCATTCCTAAATCCGTTTAGTTGTTAGTCTCCAATCTACAATCATTTCTCAGACTTCCCATGATTTTCATGACTTCGACACTTTTGCAATATTGCTCAGGTATTTTATACAATGTCCCTGCCTTTGGATTTTTCTGAGGCTTTCTTGTGATTATACCGAGGTTCTGAATTTCTTAGGAAGAGTAACACAGAGGTGAAGTATCCTTTTTTATCACAGCATTATCAGCACATGTTATCAGCATGACTTATTACTGGTGATGTTAACTTTGATCACTGGGTGATGTCTGCCAGGTGGTGTCTGCCAGGGTTCTCCACTGTAAAGTTACTAACTTTCCCTGTTCATACTCTATTCATTAGAAGAAAGTCCAATACTTATTCAAAGGCTCAGGATTAACCTCTATCTCCTGGAGAAAAGAGTAACAAAAATGTGTGGATTTATGCTAAAAGCATCATGGATTCATATTTGGAGGATTTACTTTCAGACTGTGTGGATATTCTGTTTTTCCTTAAAGTTTTGCTCACTAATTTTAATATTTGCCAGTGGACTTGCCTCCTACAGTTATTACTCTGGTGTTAAATGGTGATTTTGTGTTTCCTTCATTGTTTCTACATTTATTGTTTGGAATTCTGTAAGGAAGATTTGTCCATTCTTCCTAATTTATTTGTTCCATCATTTATACTAAGATATATACATTTAGTACATGTTAAATCTGTACATGTATAAACTACATATTAGACTCAGAAATTTGATTTATTTAAATTTTTTAACTAGAAATTATTTTAGATTTACAAAAAAGTCACAAGGAGTTCCCATATATCCTTCATCCAGTTTCAGTTCTTCCCTAATGCTATCAGCTTACATCACCGTGGTAAATTTGCCAAAACTAAGAAATTAATATTGATATATCACTAGTAGCTAAATTCCAGACTCTATTTGAATTTCACTAGTTTCCTAGTAATATCTTTTGCTGTTCTAGGAAACAACCCAGGATGCCAAGTTTCATTTTGTTTTGATTTCTCCTTAATCTTCCCTGGTCAGGGATGGCTCCTTTCTTCCCCACCCTCTTCAGGAAGGAGCTCTCCTGCATCGGTAATAGGGTTTGATTCATTTAACACAGTCTTCATTCCATCTTGGGATCACTTCAATATCCTGGTTGATTTTTTGAAATTTGATTGGGTAAAGTTCATTCTTTGTTATGTACAGTTTCCTAGGTTTTATCAAAAGCTAGAGTGATGTTTCCACCACCACAGCACCTACAAACCAGTTTCATCATCAAAATTCCCCATACAGCCCATTTGCTATCAAGCCCTCTGACTTCCTCAAACCTTTGGCCGCAAATAACTGTTTTCTGTCTCTGTAATTTTACCTTTTTTAGAATGTCATAGCAATGGAATCATATTATATGTAGCCTTTGGGGTTTGGCTTATATCACTTAGAAAAATGCATTTAAGATTCGCCCATGATGTTGCATGAATCATTACAAAAGTCTAAATTCTGATAAAATTTAATTTATTAATTTTGTTTTATGATTTTGGTGTCATATATAACACATTTATGGCCATATCCAATGTTTCCTAAATATTTTCTTAAAGAAAAATATTTCCTTTTAGAGCTTTAGAGTTATCTCTTCCATTTAGATTTATGAACCATTTTGAGTTAATATTTGTGTATTGTATGGGGTAAAGGTCAAGATTCACTTTTCTTTGTATAAGGATAACCAATTATCCTAGAACTACTTGTTTAAAAGATAGTTCTTTCCTTATTGAATTGCTTTGGCAGTATTTTGTTGTTAAAAATCAATTGACCCTATAAAGGTGAGGATATTTTTGAGTTCTCTTGTCTGTTCCACTGAGCTGTAGGTCTCTTCTCAGCTTAATACTCACTCTACTTCTTCATCACTGTAGTGTTATAACTTTCTTAAAACCAGGAGGTGTGAGTACTCCAACTTCGCCCTTCTTTTTATAAATTTCTTTGGATATTCTAGATCTTCTGCATTTACAAATTTTAGAATCATTTTGTCAATTTCTACAAAAGAACCTTATAAGATTTTGGTTGAGATTACATTTAACCTATATATCAACTTTTGGATAATTGATATCTTAAAAATATTGAGTTTTATGATCCATGAACATAATATATATCTGTCCACTTATTTACATCTCTTTAATTTTTCTAAGAATAAAGCGTTTCTTGAAAACAAAAAAAGTAATAAATGACAGTTAAGCTCCACATAGCAAAGACACAGGATTTAAATATCTAAGTTTAAAGGGGTGGCAAAATGACAAATAGCTTTATATATTTCAAAATCCTCTCAAGAAAATGAAATTTAGTAATTAATATCACAATAATAACCAAAACTCATCATGAGTATTAAATGCCACCCATTGTATCATTTATTAAGTCAAAACAGTATATACTTTTTAAAGATATCTCTTAATTAAAACTTGCATAGGGTAAAAATAAAGTATGATGCTAAGTTTCAGTTAAGTGGAAAATTCAGTATAAATGAATACTTCATTTTCAATGATCCCAAAAGATTGATGGTGTCTCTATGAATGACATCCTTTATCTAGATAGATAGTTACAGAAGTAAAACAGGCAGGCCAGGTCTCTCCTTCTGCCTGGGGAACTCCCTGAGTAATATAGTAGGAGTTTTTCTTTCACTACATTCAGGGCTTTGCAATATGTTGTTTGATCTTGTTTGTGACTTCAGAAAGTGGCTGACAATGTGCAAATGCCTCTAAGAACTTCCCACAAGAAACACAATGTTTTCTCTGAGATTAAAAAAAAAAGAAGAAGAAGAAAAAGGAAACATTGGTTTTCTTGTAGATGCACTTTGGTTTCATAGAGGAGAGATGAAAGTTGTCAGGTCTGTTTTTCTTTTTCTTGCAACACTAGGTAAATCTCTCACCTCATAGCTTTCTAGGTGAAGACCCAATCAACAAAGAAAAGAGAGATGAAAGAAAACAGTAAAGGAATTTCAATCATGTTGGACAATTGTGTCATGAGTCACATTTTTCTAGGTGAAAATGAGGAGCTGACAAGTGTTAGGTCTTTTTAGATGAAAGAGTAAATATCATTGTGGTAAAAAATTAAAAGGATGGTCAGGGTGTTTAACTGAAATTAGATGTGTGACTAATTACTGGTAGATGTGTGAGAAGATGTTAATTAAGGTTGAGGCAAGACATTAAGATTTCAGAGGTGAAGCAGCAGTTCCAAATGATGACAAAGTTTAGCATGTGAGCACAGGTGTCATTTGTCAAACCATAGTGTGTGTCAAGGTTATTGAGTAGATAGCATCAAGGAACTTGAGGTGGCTAGAACATTGGGTGTTTTGTCCCCTGAACACTGAAGTTACTCAAGATAAGCATGACTAGGGAGTTGAGATGCAACCCTTGAATATGAGTAACTGACTGTGAAAATGGTAAATGACCCTGTCCAGGAGAGGTAGAGGATGGTGTAACAAAATTGCATGAATTTTGAATAAGGAAGGTATTTAATCAAGAATATAAGGATAGCCCTAACCGGTTTGGCTCAATGGATAGAGCGTCAGCCTGCAGACTCAAGGGTCCCAGGTTCGATTTCGGTCAAGGGCATGTACCTTGGTTGCAGACACATACCCAGTAGGGAGTGTGCAGGAGGCAGCTGATCGATGTTTCTCTCTCATTGATGTTTCTAATTCTCTATCCCTCTCCCTTCCTCTCTGTAAGAAATCAATAAAATATATTTCTAGAAAAAATTAAATTAAAAATTTTTAAAAAGAATATAAGGGTAATGCTGTGGAGCAGTGGCTCTCCAATTTTATCGTGCTTGGGAATCATCAGGAGGGTATATCAAAACACACATTGCTATGTCCTACCCCCAGAGTTTCCGTTTCAGTAGGTCTGGAGTGGGACCAAGAAATCTGTGTTTCTAATAAGTTCCTGGGTGGTAGAACCATTCTTTCAGAACCACTGCTTTGGAAGCATCTATACTGAGAACTTGATAGAGCTGAACTTGTTGGATGTGGGAGAATAAGTAGCTTCCATAAGACAGGATGGGGGAAAGGAAGTAGAGGTATCAGAGGAGAATTACATTTCTGGTTTCAATTAATGGAATAAGTGAAATAAACCTTTCATCAACACAATTGAGGAGGGAAGGAACCCTATTCTGGTGGCTAGGAGCTTCCTGAGGATGTGGTGAAATAGCTTGGAGGAAGGTCAGCAAGGGGTGGGTTGAGGGTGTGGGGAAAATGCATTGTTTAAAGAATAAGATCCTCAGAGGCTGTGATTGAAGAGTATAGATGAGGATGTCTAGGTTGTGAAGCAAAGGCTAAGATGCAAAGGGTAATCCTAGAGCTGGGTCAATACCTGTAAACTTTGTTACTCTGAAAATGGAGCTTAAAGCACTTATCTTCTTGTGGTAAAATCAGGGGTGCTCTGAGATATGGGGAGTGTTCCAAAGTTCTCTGCCTATGTGGTTACTCAGCTCACAATCCCTTTACTTGAACATTGGTAAAGTGGAAGATGGAAACTCCTGGGGGATTTTTCTCCTCATTCAACAATGTTCAAGGGTGCTGGCCTTTGTGACATAGGCCCATGTGTAATATCAAGATTTGAGCTGATGTCTTGAGATGGCTAGCTTGTTTGGAGAGTACCTGGAATTTAGATATTAACTAACTTATACAAAAATGTAGGTCTTTTAAAAAGGTAACAAATTGTTTAATGCTGGTAGGTTTTCGACAATGTCTTGGAAGATTATTAATAGAAAACTCTCAAGCTTTGTCCGTAGTAACATTATAAATCATATCTTAATTATAAAAGGTCATTTTTTAACAGCTCTTTCAAATTTCGGTGAGTCCTACGGAAAGAGATACATTTATATGCCTTTTACACAAGGTGGTTTTTCTTCAGATTACTTGAAAGTTTCTATTTGAATAAAAAATTATTTTCTGATGAACCTATAAGAATTCATGTTATGCAGAGTGGTGAAGGCCAGGGAGGGGTGACAGGGCTGGGGGGAGGTAGGCAACAGGAAGGGGGGTGGGGGACATCTGTAACAGTGTCAGCAATAAAATAAAAAGATTTTAAAAAAAGAATTCATGTTGTGATGGTAAGGCTTCCTGAACTTGGTTTGCAGTGACTAGTTTTAGAACTCAAGAAAATTATATTGACCACTGGCTTAATAATAAATTGAGATTATCCTACTCTCTTTCTGGTCTTTATTTTGTTGTATCCCTTTATAGCAAAACAACCTATATAATAAATGGCTTATATGCAAATAGACCAAATGGTGGAACAACCAGAACAACTAAACAACCGGTCACTATGACATGTGCTGACCACCAGGGGGCATGTGCGGAACATGGCAGGCATTGGCTGCAGTGGGATGGTGGAGGAGATGAGTGGGGGTGCCAGACTAAGGTGGAGTGCCAGTTGCTGTCATTGGGGCAAGCCTCTGGTGGTTACTAGAAATTCTTTGTTCCCACATGCCACAGTTCTGCCCAGCGCTCTCACCTGCTGCCAGCTCTGGCCCCGCTCACACCCACTGCCAGTGCCAGCCCCACTCACACATGCAGCTAGCACTGAAGCTGCCACTCCCACCCACTGCCAGTGCCCGGCACCGGTCCCAATCATTCGACACCATCAGCAGGTACAAGTGGGCCGGCGCTGCCAACACGTGGGCACGGCGGTGGGAGCAGGGCTGCCAGCAGACAGGGGACCAGGGGCCGCGGGAAGGGCCAAGTGGGGGCGCAAAGGATGGGCCGAGACCCTCCCCTGTACCTAACACAGCCTCACAGTCCACAGTTCCTTTCAAGGTGCACAAATTTTAATTATAAAAGGTCATTTTTAATTATAAAAGGTCATTTTATAATTGGGGGGGGGGGGTAACCTCAGCCCGGCCTGTGCCCTCTCGCAGTCTGGGACCCCTTGGGGGATGACCACCTGCTGGTTTAGGCCTGCTCCCTGGGGGATTGGGCCTAAGCTGGCAATCAGACATCCCTCTGGCAGCCCGGCAGCCCTCGGGGGATGTCCACTTGCCAGCAGGGAGCAGGCCTAAGCTGCAGTCGGACATCCTTAGTGCTGCTGAGGAGGCGGGAGAGGCTCCCGCTACCACCACTGTACTGGCAGCCATCAGCCTGGCTTGTGGCTGAGCAGAGCTCCCCCGTGTGGGAGTGCACTGACCACCAGAGGGCAGCTCCTGCATTGAGCGTCTGCCCCCTGGTGGTCAATGTGTGTCATAGTGACCAGTCATTCCCACTCTTTCTGCTGTTAGGGTCAGTTTGCATATTACCCTTTTACTATATAGAATAGAGGCTTGGTGCATGGGTGGGGGCCAGCTGGTTTGCCCTGAAGGGTGTCCCGGATCAAGGTGGGGGTCCCGCTTGGGTGCCTGGCCAGGCTGGGTGAGGGGATGATGGCTGTTTGCAGCTGGTCACACCCCCTTCAGGGTGGGGGTCCCCACTGGGGTGCCTGGCCACCCTGGATGAGGGGCTGATGGCTGTTTTCAGGCTGGCCACACCCCCTTTAGGGTGGGGGTCCCCACTGAGGTGCTTGGCCAGTCTGGGTGAGGGGCTGAGGGCTGTTTTTAGGCTGGCCTGCGACTGAAGCTCCCAGCCTCTCCTTTTTTTCTTTTTTTTTGATTCTGGGATTTATTTACCTTCTATAATTGAAATTTTGTTGCCATCCTGCTCGCTCCAGCTCTGAGGCCTTGGTCTGCTGAAAGCAGGTATCTAGGGTTTGTTTAGCTTCTATAATTGAAACTTTGTTGCTTTCGGAGCTGTTGCTTTCGGAGCTCAGAGCCGGGTTGCGGCAGGCAGGGAACCTTGGCTTCCTCCATCACTGGAGCAAGCAAGCCTTCTGCTCGCTTCAGCTGCGTGGCTGCCGGCAGCCATCTTGGTTGGCGGTTAATTTGCATATCGCCCTGATTAGCCAGTGGGAAGCGTAGCGAAGGTACGGTTAATTACCCTTTTCGTCTTTTATTAGATAGGATATATGTATATGTATATGTGTATGTATATATGTATATGTATATGTATATATAAAAGCTTAAGTGACCAAACAACTAGTCAACATGACACCCACTGACCACCAGGGGGCAGATGCTCAACGCAGGAGCTGCCCCCTGGTGGTCAGTTCGCTCCCACAGCCAATCTCTCATGGCCCCTACCCCCACCGGCTGGCCAACCTCTCACGACTGCTCCCCCCGCCAGCCAGCCCAGATGGGCCCCAATTGGGGCCACTGGCCAACCTCCCACGGTCCCTCCCCCTGGATGGCTGAACCTTCCGTGGACCCTCCCCCAGCCAACTTCCCATGGCCTTGATCAGCCCCAATCGCCAGCCAGGCCAAGGGCCCACCACCAGTGCACAATTTCGTGCACCAGGCTTCTAGTTCTATAATATAAAAAAGAAAATATCTTTCTTATTTTATGTTATTTATGTAGGTTTATTGTTTCATTTTAGTGGTGTCATTTCATTTGAAAAAGGTTATAATTTGTCTGTTTCCCCATTATTATTTAAAGTGTAGCTGAGTTTTATTCTGCCCTGACACTGGAACTGCTCAGATACTCAACACTGAGGAGAGAGAAGAGGGGACCAGCCCAGCACAAATGAGCTCACAAGAGAGGAATGGGGACCATCCAGGCACAAATGAGCTTGTGAGAGAGGAATGGGGACCAGCCAGGCTGCAGCCCAGGAGAGGGACAAGCTGCCCGCCCCATGGCCCCAGCGCCTGCGGCTGTGGCCTGGGCAAAGCCTCCCGCCCACGGTCCCCTGCGGCTGTGGCTGGCTTGGGTGAAGCTGGCCCAGGTCCTGGGTGCCTGTGGCCAGCCAGAGGGAGGGAAGCCCAGGTACTGGGTGCCTGCAACTGGCCAGAGGAGGGAATCCTGGGTCCCGGGTGCAGGGCGAGGCAGAGGCAGTTAGGGGTGATTAGGCCAGCAGGGGAGCAATTAGGGGCGATCAGGCTGGTAGGGAGCAGTTAGAGCAGTGATGGCGAACCTTTTGAGCTTGGCATGTCAGCATTTTGAAAAACCCTAACTTTGGTGCCATGTCACATATAGAAATTTTTTGATATTTGCAACCATAGTAAAACAAAGACTTATATTTTTGATATTTATTTTATATATTTAAATGCCATTTAACAAAGAAAAATCAACCAAAAAAATGAGTTTGCGTGTCACCTCTGACACACATGTCATAGGTTCGCCATCACTGAGTTAGAGGGTATCAGGCAGGCAGGCAGAGGTGGTTAGGGGCAATCAGGCAGGTAGGCAAAGGTGTTAGGGATGATCAGTTAGGCAGGTAGGAAGGGCAGTTAGGAGCCAGCGGTCCTGGATTGTAAAAGGGTGCAGGCTGGGCTGAGGGATGCCCCCCCCCCTCCGGTGCACAAATATCATGCACCGGGCCTCTAGTTTTACTATAAGAAGCCAGAAGAAAACAGGCTGCATCTTCAGTACTGCTTGAGAATCTCCTCAGCTAGATTTCCAAGTCCATCACTTCTAAATTCTGCTTTCCACATAACTGCAGGACACAATTTAACTAAGCTTTCTGTCATTATATAACAAGGATCCCCTTTTCTCCAGTGTTCAAAAACATGTTCCTCATTTTTACCTAAGCCCTCACCAGCAGCACTCTGCAATATCCATCCTTCTACTAAAAGTTTGTTAATGATAATTTAGGTATTTTCTAAGAAAACAGGTTTTCTCTACATGCTCCTTACTTCCTTCTGAGTCTTCACAGGCAGAGTCATTACCATCCATATTTCCACTTACAATCTGTTCAAGGCAATTTAGCTTTTTTCTACTATGTTCTTCAAAGTTCTTCCAGCTTCTGCAACTGCCCAACATCAAAAACACTTTTACATTGTTAGGTATTTGTGACAGCAGGACCCCAGACTCAGAATCAAAATCTGTATCGTATCTTATTCCTACTGTATCAAATCACCACAAACTTAGTGACTTAAAACAATAAAAATTTATTATCTTACTGTTTTATAGGACAGAAATTTCATGGGCTAAAATCAAAGTGTCAATGGGACTGCTTTCTTTCCAGAGGCCCTAGGGAGAATACATTACTTGCCTTTTCCAACTTCAAGAGGCTGCCTGCATACTTCTGCTCATTATTCCTTATCTTCAAAGCCAACAGCAAAATACCTTCAAATCTCTCTGACTCTGACACTTCTGTGTCTCTCTTATAAGAATCTTTGTGTTTATATTGGGACTATCAGAATAATCTTCTCATTTGAATATCTTTATCTTAATCACATCTTCAAAGTCATCTTTACATCTAAGGTAACATATTCATAGATTCTAGGGGGTCATTATTTTGCCAAACACAAGATGGGAACTTAATTTATTTTAGACTTGTCCTCTTTTATAATGTATTCATCATTTTAGTGCTATAAATTTTCTTCTCAGTGCTTTGTTTGCATCCTATAATTTTTTTATGTGTTGTATTTTTGTTTTCACTCAGCTTTCCTGAATTTCTCAACAACAAAACTGGAAGCTAGGAGACAAAGGAACAGAAATTTCAAATTTTCGAGTTATAATGGTTTGTAATCTGGAATTTGCTACCCAATATGAATAAGATTTGTAAGGCAATTTTAACAAGTAACTCTCCCACCCCAACTTCAGTGGTTTAATACAATAAAATGAAATTTTATTTCTTGTTCATGAAACAGAACAAGATAAGTCTTCCTGGGTAGTGGATGGCCTTCCATTTGTTGATTCAGAGATCCAGCCTCCTATAATTTTATGGTTTTCCCTCCTCTTGGAACTTGCAATCCTCTGCCTTCAGATTATGGAAGTGAGGAAGAGAGAATGGAGGAGACACACATACTTACTAAGCTCATTTATCTGGAAGTGACTCACATCACCATCCTTCACATACCATTGGAAGGAATTAGACATCTGCCACCTCTTAGAAGCCAGGAATCAACTCAATAATCTGGGTAGCCAATAACTGGTAACTTCCCATCAACAACTCTTCAGATGAAAGAAAGAGCACAAATGGCTGGTGGAGAGCCAGCCATTTCTGCCACACAGACCCACATATCAGCTGAATGTCAAAGAATAAAAATATTTTTAGACAAGTGAGGTCTCATATGACTTTTCTTCCATGTGTTCTTTACCAGAAAGCTCCTTGAAGAGATACTCCAACAGAATAAGGAAATGAAGACATCAATGGCGATCAGGGATACAACATACAGAAGAGAGGTGATGGAAATCCCCAGGGTATGGGAAGGGGGATCCCAGGGTGGCAGGTGTGAACCAGGCCTCGAGTCCAGATCTAAGCAGGCATTCAGAGGACTCCAAGAAAGAGATTTCCAAGAAGATAAAATTAACAGAACATTCTGATTTAAAATTATTGGGAGGATTTACATTTATGATAAAGAACTTTAGAAAACAAAAACATACCAAAGACAGACAATTATTAACTCTAGGGGGGTGGGGGAAACAGAAAAGAAATAGTTGTACAAGAAAAGAGACATTTAATTGTAGTTTCCTAGATGGTGTGGTATAATAAAAAAATGTATTAAATCTTTGCCCCTGGTTCCTGGCACAGAGCTCCTTTGGAATTTCCTTAGTGATACAAGTGTCTTGTTATTCATAACAATCTCCTTTCAAACATATCTGAGTTTATGCGAATGAGGTGACACTAGTGGCCCCCTAGATAGCATCAGGATGGTAGCTGGTACCAAAGGACCCAACCACATGATAAGGTCGAATTTTCAGCACCCCCTCCAACCTCCAGGGAAAGAAGGGGCTGGAGATTGAGTTTAATTGCTAATGGTCAATGATTTAATCATTCATGCCTCAGTAATGACATTTCCATAAAAAATCCCTAAACAACAGGATTCAAGAGCTGCTTCTGGGTTGATAAACACATGGAGGTGTTGGGAGAGTGGTACGCCCACAGAGGCCTTCGAAACGCTGTGTCTCCTCTCTCCCCACATACCTTTCCCTATGCATCTCTTTCATTTGGCTGTTTCTGAGTTGGATCCTTTATGTTAACTAGTAAGGATAAGTAGAGCCCTCTCCAGAGTTCCATGAGTCATTGCTGCCAGGTATCAAACCTGAGGAAGGGGTTGTGCCAACTCCTGGAACTGTAACCAATTCAGACAAAAGTAGAGGTCAACTGGGGACATGACACTTGTAACTAATATATGAAGTGGGGACAGTGCTGGGTTACTGAGCTCTTTAACTTTGTGGAGTGCAACCCAAGGAGTCACCTGCAGATTTGGCTGGTGTCAGGGAAGAGGAAACACCCCAGATGTAGCTTGGCTTTGATTGATTAGTACTTCATAATTATTATAATACAAACTGAATACTGAGCTGACCAAAATTACAATATAATTATATCAATATAATTATAATATAAAAATAACTGAAAGAGAAAGAGTGTGTGTGTGTGTGTGTGTGTGTGTGTGTGTGTGTGTGTGTTGGGGTGGAGGCTCAAAAGAAGCACTAAATCCTTACCTTTCTTAATGCAAAGTCAACAGATAATGCCTGAAATTGAAACAAATAATAAAGACATAGCCTTATATCAATGTTACTTAAAAATATGAAGGTAAATGTAAAAGGAATAGCCTATAGGAGGCAGGAATAGGGTTAGATAGGAGAGTTAGAAGAACCACTTTATTTTATAAGACATCTTCTAGAATTGTTTTGTCTTTTTAAACTATGTATTTGAGTGACTTTGATTAATATGAAACAAATTTATTTTTGAAAACAACTACAGAAGCTTAGCCTAGAGAGATCTGGGATAGAGAATAGACTGAAGTTAGGGAAGACAGTGGGCAGAGGGACTAGCTAGAAGCTGACAGCACCATGCAGGAAGAGAGAATCTGTACTGAATGAGGGCAGTTCAGTGAGAGGAAGAAGGACAGTTACAAGGTGGTCACAAGCCAATTAGGGAGGAAATAAAAATAAGAGGAACATGTAGATACTGCAAGATCTTTGTCTTTCATGACTGCATACATGGCAGTGCCATTCGTAGAGAGAGGAAATGCAGGGGAGAAAGCAAATTAAGCAGAAAGATGAGGTGAGTTTTGGGCATAATGGATATGAGATTCTGTGTTCTAGAGCCCAGAAGTGAGATCACAGTTATAGACCTAGATTTACCAAGGAGCAGGGCAGCAGTGCCAAGTAACTGAAGCCAAGGTTGACAAAGTAATATTGAGCAGCTTGCAGAGTGATAAGAAAGTCAACTCAGTCCTGGAGAATGCCAACTCACGAGCAGAGAAAGAAGAGGCACCGCCGAAGAGGGTGAACAGAGACAGAGATGCCCATGCCAAATGCAGTGGTATCTCAGAGTCCAGGAGGAAGAAGGGTGTCACAGGAGAGGAATCGGCAACGTCAGCATGAAAAGGAAGTGCGTAAAACAAGCATTAAGGAGTCCATTATATTTTCACAGAAGTGGTTTAAAAATAACGGGAAGTTAAGAGAACATTCTCTTGTAGAACAGTCTGCTATAAAGGCAAGAGAAGTGGCAGAATCCACGTGGGGAAAAGGGTCCAAGGAGAGCTGTTTGTGTGTTTGCTTAATGTGTATTTTTAAGTTCTGATTATAAAAGTAAAATTTGCTTTATAAAGAAAGTTTACAATATGATTCAGTCATGAGAAAGGAGGATATCCCGTCATTTGTGACAATAGCAACAGACCTTGAACCCAATATGCTAAGTGAAATATCAGACAGAAAGACAAATACTGTATGACCTGACTTATGTGTGGAATCTAAAAAAAGTCTAACTCATAGTAAAAAAATAGAGAAAAATGGTGGTTACCAGGGCATTGGGGGATAAGACTGACATTGTTTAAGAATACAAACTTGCCAACAAACAGTAAATAAGCCATAAAGATCTAATGCACAGTACAATGAATACAGACAACAACAGTGTACTATAATTATGTAATATGATAAATATTACAATGGCAATCACATGACAATCTACAAATGTATCAAAGTAACATAATGTATACCTTAAAGTTATACAAAACATATGTTATGTGTATTTTTAAATATAAAAGTTAGAAATAAATATAAAGATGATATTTTGATAGATTATCTATACAGTTTGCACCCCTACTCCTTTTAGCTGTGTTTTTTTGTCATTTAAAGTAAAGGCAACATATGCATTTTCTCAAGGGAAGGAGAATCGTTTAGAAATGGAGAGAAAATTATTTGGGGTTTCAAAACCAGAGATTTGTCATTTGTAAGAGACTAAGATTTTGAGATGCGAGGACATTTTACCTCACAGAACTCAACACACCTACCTTGTGCCACAACTACAAAATGTGGAAGAATGTGTGGTATATAAGAATCAATTTCCCCACAACAGAGAAGCTTCCAGACTTGGAGAAAGAAAAAAGGATTGGCCATACTGATGTATCCCTGAGACAGGGCCTGCCTCAGGAGCTGTGTCCAGTTCAGAACTGAGGGAACAGGAACAAGACAGAAAATCTAGGGGAGCTTGAGAAATCCCAGAGAAGAATCCTGTGCCTGGTTTCCTATGTGTAACCTGAAAAAAATGTCAAATTCTGGGGAATTCCAACACCTAGCATAGGAACAGTGAAGGGGAGAAGACTACATGGACATTTGGCATTTACACAACCTTATAAAATTTCTTGTATCCTGGATGGCCAAGGAACACCCTAAGAGGGCCATAGGATTAGCAGAGAGAAAACTAGACTCAGGGAGGCCTTGAAGCAAGATAGGAAAGCAGTGCCATAAACTGTGTGGACAGACACCAGGCTAGACAGGAAATGATACTTGACATTCTGCCAGTATAGACAGATGATGGCTGAGAGATAGTTGGTTCCAGAGCCCACAGCCTTGGCCTGTGGAATATCCTGGAAGTTGGTCACAGCTCCAGAAATGCTAGGAGTACACTGCTACCTCCCAGGACAATTGAGGGCTTGAAACAGAACTTAGGTGTAATAAGAAAAACTAAAAAAAAAAAAAAAGATGTGGGCTGTTTTTTTCTTGCCTCTATTTATGGACTGAGACTTGTGCTCATTATACATTTGAAAATATAAAGATGAAAGTATAAATCCCCCATAGTATCAGTACTGAGTAAAAATTATTTTTATATTTTGGTATACTTTTATAGTCTTTTTTCTTTTTTATTGAATGTATTGGGGTAACATTGGTTAATAAAATGTTATAGGTTTCGGGTGCACAATTCTATTATACATCATCTGTATATTATATTGTGTGCTCACCTCCCAAAGTTTATAAATCTATTTGTGTATATATTTGACAAACTGTGGTCTTATGACTCAGTGATTCCTGGATATATAACCACCAAAATCCAAAACACTAATTCAAAAGAATGTATGTACCCCTATGTTCATTGCAGCATTTTTTACAATAGCCAAAATTTGGAAGCAGCCCAAGAACCCATGAGTAGATGAGTAGATAAAAAAGCTGTGGCACATTTACACAATGGACTACTACTTGGCCAGAAAAATGAAGAATATCTTACCTTTTGCAATAGCATGGATAGAACTGGAGACTATTACGCTAAGTGAAATAAGCCAGTCAGAGAAAGGCAAGTGCCATATGATTTCACTCATATGGGGAATCTAATAAACAAAATAAACTAATAAACAAAATAGAAATAGACTAATAGATACAGAGAACAGACTGACAGCTGTTAGAGGGGCAAGGGATTGAAGGGGGGTTAAAAAAAGGTGAAAGGATTAAGAAAAAATACCTCATAGATATAGACAACAGTATGATAAATGCAAGATAAAAGGGGGATGGAGGACCTAACAGAGGGTAAAGGGAGGATAAATGATCATGGAAGACTTGATTTGGGGTGGTGAACACACAATACAATATATAGATGATGTATTATAGAATTGTGCACCTGAAACCTGTATAATTTTATTAACCAATGTCACTCCAATAAATTTAATAATAAAATAAAATAAACAAATTACACATTGACATTTAGGCTTTGGAAAGAGGCACAATTTTATTTAATAGTAAAATTTCTAATCCCCCCTAAGTTATATTTCTAAGTAGAGAAAAGTGGGGGCGGTCACTAAAAGAATAAATATTTTAAGAATTTACAGCCCTGACTGGTTTGGCTCAGTGGATAGAGTGTCGGCCTGCAGACTGAAGGCTCCCAGGTTCTATTCTGGTCGGGGGCATGTGCCTTGGTTTCGGGCACATCCCCAGTAGGGGGTGTGCAGGAGGCAGCTGATTGTTTCTCTCTTGTCGATGTTTCTGGCTCTCTGTCCCTCTCCCTTCCTCTCTGTGGAAGGTTAATAAAATGTATTTTTTTAAAAAAGAATATTTACAAAAAAAAGTATATTTACAAAAAAAAGTTGACAAAGAAAAAAAGTATTAAAAAAAGAGTATTTACATACTATCAGATTGCCTTCCAGAGAGATGGCATCCATGGCCATTTCTAAGAGGGCCTGTTTTAATGCAGTGAGAGTTGTAGTTACTAGTAGTATATGGTATAAATATTAGAGAGATTTGAACATGATTAGGCTTTAATGATTCAACTATTAGAGAAGGAGAGGCTGAAAACACAAGATGGGGAGGAAGTAACTGATGAATATCTAGTACTGGAGGAGATAGAAGAGGGAATTTAATGAATAAGAAGCAAAATTATCATTAGGCAAATTTTTTTTAATAAATACCACTGACTCAAAGTAGTAGGAAGGGAGTTAAAGATGTAAACAGATAAAATGAAGTTTCAAGGTAAAGGGATCATGAAAATTGAATAAACATCAAATTACCATTTTCCTACAGCAAGGCTATCCACTATGAGAATGAGGACTGAAGGCTAAGGGTCTTGACATTTTTCCTCCAAATGTCCCAAAACACTGACTCATAGTAAATGCTAATACCAAACTGAATTTCTGAGTTAAGAAATTCTAAAATATCTCTTTAAAATAGTGGTATATTATTTATTAATATTCTTTTGAGAGCTGGCATTAATCTCAGATATCTTGTATTAGAATAGAATAAACTTGTCTACCCTTTGGCAAATCATTGCATAATTATTTTGATGTCTCCTCCTATACCACTGAAACATGAATATTTTATTATAACTTACATGTCAGACTATCAAAATATGTAAACTAAATTACTGAAAATATATCTCATTCAATTATACCTAGTAGTTACTATTAGTTTTCCAGCTTTTTACAAAAAGGGTGTTTTTTTAAAAAATATATTTCATTGATTTTTTACAGAGAGGAAGGGAGAGAGATAGAGAGTCAGAAACATCAATGAGAGAGAAACATCCATCAGCCGCCTCCTGCACATCTCCTACTGGGGATGTGCCCAAAACCCAGGTACATGCCCTTGACTGGAATCGAACCTGGGACCTTCCAGTCCACAGGCCGACGCTCTATCCACTGAGCCAAACCAGTTTCGGCACAAAAAGGGTTTTTAAAATGCATATATTTTGTGTCTCAGTGGTTTGCTAAAATAGCTTCCCAAGTATGCCACTTTATGGAAAAAGAAAAAAATACCATACATATTGTTCATTCATCATACCTGAAAGAACATCAAATTGAAGACTTTCATAATTATACTTCTATCATGAAAATATCATAATAAGATCAGAATTAATTTTCATATTTGTATCTGGGAGAAAACCTAATGATAAGACTGAAAACTGTGTAGCAACAGCCTTTGACCTTCTAAAGCAAAGCCAATAGGCAGAGCAGTAAATATTTAAGTCTTGAGGGGCAGTGAGTGGGCCATATAGTTTCTGTTGAAACTGCTCAACTCTGCTATTATAAACAACTGTAAACAATACTAAATAAGTGCTGTCCCTGTGTGCAAATAAACCTTAATTTACAAAACAGGCAGCAAGCCAGACCAACCCCTATTCTAAACAAGAACGTTTTCCCCAATCACTTTACTTATTTTATGCTGATGCAACCTTAGACTCAAACCATGTGGAAATTACCTTAGATGTACAAACTAAAGACCTAGCCTATGACTTTATTTCATAATATACTGTCCAATTACTGATTCCTTTGGCACAAGCTCTATGATAACATAATCATTTGTGAAATGACTTTTTAAATCCTCACAGGAGGTTATGTTTTACTGATTTTAGAGAGAGGGGAAAAGGAGGGGGGGCGAAGGGAAAGTGAGAAACATCCAAATATAAGAGAAACATCAATAGGTTGCTTCCCATACACGCTCTTGGCCAGGAATCAAACTCACAACCTAGGTATGTGCCCTGACTAGGAATTGAACTGGCAACCTTTCTGTCTACTGGACAACACTCCAACCTACTGAGTCACACTGGCCAGAGCCTACAAGAAACTTCTAATAACAACTTTCTTTATTATAGTCCTAAAAGTTGTATCTCTGACAACAAACTTATGTTTCCTTAATTTAATGTTGACAGGATATCAGATTTCCTGCTTTTAATAAATTTATTAACTATTACATTACATTTTTAAAGTTTTAAATGGGTTTGCATTTAGTAAAGTGTATTTTTCCATATTTGGTTATCAGTACACTTAGTTTATACCCTCATTTTGAGACTAAAATAAAGTTGCATAATTAACTTCAAAATTAAAATGACAAAATACCATAGAAATGGCATCATTATCATCAATAGTGGCAATCCATCAAATTGCTATAATACTAGGACTTTTTAAAACTTCATTCTTGGGGTACAATAACCAAAAAAGTACTATATGGTACAGAGCAATACACATATAAAGCCAGAAGTAGGGAAAATGGTGTTCTTGAAAGTTACAAGCATTCAGGTTGGTTTTCTTAAGAGAAGTGCAGAATAACCAGGGAGTGGGAGGTATGGGGGTGTGGTGGGGGACTTACTTGTTTGGAGAAACATTCTAATAAACCTTTACTTACGTAAAAATAGACCCCATGTTTAGTCTGGAAGAGAAAATGGCTCAAAGGACAGCTGACTTTCTCCGTTTAACAGACAAACAGAATTTTGGCATTCTCTGCTGGTGGGACTCATGGAAAAAGAGACGAAAACAGGGCCTGAGAACAGAGGGGGTAGGTGGACCGAGAGAAGTTGTGGTCTGAGGTCTAGGGCAAAACAAGAAAAAAGGCTGGTGAGAAATTTGCTATGCTGCAGACTGCCAAGGAACTATATAATAGTGAGTTATACCTTATTCTTGCATTGTGTAGTAATCCCACTGTGCTAGGCCCAAATATACAATAGAAGTCAATTACTAGTAAACACAGTAGCCTTGGCCAGTTATGGGGATGGGTCCATGATCATCCATTGAATGAAGTGGTAGAGAGAGGTGAGTAGCCAGGAGAGGTGAGATAGGAGAGGACTCCAGGGTGGGGCCAGGGGTGGGATGAGGGGGCAGACATACAGATCTCATGGTGTGCAGGATAACTGGTTCTCCACCCACTTTCCTGACCATGCCTTCTCAGACTCCTGTGCTGGCTCATTTTCTGAACTTTAAACCAGCAATTTTCAACAGGTGTGCTGAAAGAATTTTTAAAACATGCAATACCTGACTATTTAGTCAGGGACACTGACCTCTTTTCCCTGAGACTGTCAAATAAAAAAAAATGAGAACAGCCAACACAACATAGCCATCCTGTGTGAATGAATCAAAATTATACCTATTTTTAATTATTTTTTATTAAGGTACTACATATGTGTCCTTATCGCCCTGTTGCCCCCCAACCCCCCCACTCATGCCCTCACTCCCCTGGCGTCTGTGTCCATTGGTTTTGCTTATATGCATGCATACAAGTCCTTTGGTTGATCTCTCCCCCTCACTTCTACCCTCCCCTACCTTCCCTCTGAGGTTTGATGGTCTGAAAGATGCTTCTCTGTCTCTGGATCTGTTTCTGTTCATTAGTTTATTTTGTTCATTATTTTCCATAAATGAGTGAGATCATGTGATATTTATCAAAATTATACCTATTTTTTTGTCAGATTGGCAGAAAATAATTTTTGTTGTGCTGCAGAATTTTAGTAATTAGTTTATGTGTGCTGTGAGATGAAAAAGATTGAAAATTGCTGTTCTAAACCTTAGTTGGGTACCAGGACTCAGTCCTCAAACCTCTTCTCTTCCCTGGTTATATTCATTTCCTAAGTCAGGGCCTTTCAAAATGTGGGTGCACCCCATTAGTAAATTGTAAAGTCAATTTAGAGCAGCGGTTCTCAACCTGTGTGGGTCGCGACCCCTTTGGGGGTCGAACAACCTTTCACAGGGGTTGCCTATGACCATCGGAAAACACATATATAATTACATATTGTTTTTGTGATTAATCACAAAATATGCTTTAATTATGTTCAATTTGTAACAATAAAACTGGGGGACACCACAACATGAGGAACTATATTAAAGGGTCACGGCATTAGGAAGGTTGAGAACCACTGATTTAGAGGATCATGACCAGTGTTTTTAATGAGATAAAAAAAAAAATACATATAATTGAAAATGGCAGAATACAACCTATGTGGTAATGATCAAGTTTGTTTCATGAAACTTTTGAATCCGTGTGTGTGTGTGTGTGTGTGTGTGTACACCACATTGTATTGTGACATGCATTTCTTACTGTTGCCTGTGTTCCAGAAAGTTTGGAAAGCACTGTGCTAGGTCAGTGGTCGGCAAACTCCGGCTCGCGAGCCACATGAGGCTCTTTGGCCCCTTGAGTGTGGCTCTTCCACAAAATACCGACTTCTGCACATGGGCCACGAAGTTTCAATCGCACTGTACGTGTGCACCTGCACGTGGCATTTTGTGGAAGAGCCACACTCAAGGGGCCAAAGAGCCACATGTGGCTCGTGAGCCGCAGTTTGCCGACCACTGTCCTAGGTGATCTTATCCAGTGTCATGGTTTTCAATACCACTTCTATGCTAAAGATTCACACATACAAATCTACATTTTAAATGAAACTGGATTGCCGAACTTCAGCTACTTAGGTGGTATCTCAGATTGGATGTCTGTCAAATGTTGCAAACTAATATGACCAAATTTGACCCTCTGCTACTCCAGTCTGCTCCATTTCAGAATTGGGCAACTGTGTCTTTCTGGTTCCTTAACTTCTCTCTCAGATCCCACATTCAATACATCATCAAATTCTGTATTAAGAATCTTACCGCCGAAACCGTTTGGCTCTGGATAGAGCGTCGGCCTGCGGACTGAAGGGTCCCAGGTTCGATTCCGGTCAGGGGCATGTACCTGGGTTGCGGGCACATCCCCAGTGGGAGATGTGCAGGAGGCGGCTGATCAATGTTTCTCTCTCATCGATGTTTCTAACTCTCTATCCCTCTCCCTTCCTCTCTGTAAAAAATCAATAAAATATATTTTTTAAAAAATCAATAAAATATATTTTTAAAAAAATCAATAAAATATATTTTTAAAAAAATCAATAAAATATATTTTTTAAAAAATCAATAAAATATATTTTTTAAAAAATATTTTATTGATTTCTTACAGAGAGGAAAGGAGAGGGATAGAGAGTTAGAAACATCAATGAGAGAGAAACATCAATCAGCCGCCTCCTGCACATCTCCCACTGGGGATGTGCCCGCAACCCAGGTACATGCCCCTGACCGGAATCGAACCTGGGACCCTTCAGTCCACAGGCTGACGCTCTATCCACTGAGCCAAACCGGTTTCGGCTAAAATATATTTTTTTAAAAAGAGAATCTTACCACTTCCCACCACCCTCATGGCCTCCACCCTAACCCAGCTGTGCCCTGGTGTCTTACCCAGGTTACTTTAATTGTCTCCTTCTTCTTTCTTTGATCTTTCATGCCTGTTTTCAAAAGAGCAACTGAAGTGCCCCTGTACAAACATAAATCAGAGCACCTCTCTTCTTTAACGTAGGGCTTACCAGTCTCGTGCAAAGTTCCTACAAGGACTACTACACCACACCACTCCTCTCTGACCTTATGGAATACTACTCTCCTGTTGTTGTTCTCCCTCCAGACTCTGTCTCCTTGCAGTTCTTTGAGCTCACCAGATGTCCTCCTACCTCAGGGCCTTGGCATATGCTATTCAATTTGCCTCAAAGCTTCTTACACCAGATACCTATATGGCTGATTCTATCATTGTATTCAGGCCTTTATTTAAAGGTCACCTCATAGGCAGATCCTTCCTCTACTCACTATCTGTGTTTTCCTATTTCATTTTTATCCATAACATATAACTATGAATATCAGAAGGCTTAGATTTTTAAAACTTATATTACTCACTGAACAATATCAAAACCAAAGATGCTATACACATAGTAGGGCTTATGAGAAAAGAGAAAATGAATAAATGAATGAGGATAAAAGTGAGATCAATAAGAACATCAAAGTCTGAAAAAATCATTAAAACTTAAAGTGAGCCCTGGCCGGTTTGGCTCAGTGGATAGAGCGTTGGCCTGCGAACTGAGGGGTCCTGGGTTCAATTCCAGTCAAGGGCATGTACCTTGGTTGTGGGCACATCCCCAGTGAGGGGTGTGTAGGAGGTAGCTAATCAATGTCTCCCTCTCATTGATGTTTCTGACTCCCTATCCCTCTCCCTTCCTCTCTGTAAAAAATCAATAAAAATATATTTTTTAAAAAGTTAAAGTGAGAAAAATTATTAAAATATGAAAAAGTCTGAAAAGCCTGAACTTGCAAACAAAATAAATGTCACAACAAAAACAACTATAAGAATTAAACTTAAAAGACAGTACCCCCGAAAACCCCTCTTACAAAAGACCTTATTACTAAGTTGATTTTAAAAATAAAAATATGGTCCTGGCTGGGTGGATCAGCTGATTGAAGTGTCATCCCATACACCAAAAAGGCGGTGGGTTTGATTCCTGATCAGGACACATACCTAGGTTGCAGGTTCGATCTAAGTTCGGGCATGTATTGGAGACAACCAATTGATGTCTCTCTCTGAAAATCAATGGAAACATATTCTTGGGTGAGGATTAAAATATAAATAAATAATATATCTTATAAATTTTAAAAAGCAAAACTGAATGACATAAGAAGCTTAAAATGTAGAAGAAAAAGCTATAAAAGATTTAGATTTAAAATATTCCATTGAGGTAAAAGATTTAAAGGTAAAAAAAAAATGGGTTTACAAATTAACCAAAATTGAAGACTAAGGAATTACATAAGAAAAAAAGGTTAGAGAAAAATTAGTACGTAAACAATAATACAGTTTAAATTCTAGAAATATAGGTGAAGGGGGAAGAGGGAGGCAGCTGGAACTGTCAGGAATGAGTGTCTGAGAAAAGTCCTTGGGGATCATCTTCTGCTCAAGCAAAGAGAGTAGGGGGCTGGGGTCTCCCTCTCATGTATTTCCTCTCTGCCATTTATGAATCATACCACCCCCAAATGAATGCTCTGAATACATCAATGACATTGAACTTCCAAGCACCTAGGTAATAAGATCTAAAGCTCAGTAGCTGGACATTCAAGACCCTCTAGAATTTGTCTAGATATAGTAGGACTGTCCTTCCAATCTTATAGCCAGTCTGATCTTCCACATCTTCCCAACATATGCTCGCCTCTCTATGAGTCCTTAATTTCCCATGACATTCCCACAGCCACGCCCTGCTCACATGGCCTCACCTGCCTGGCACAAACCCCTCACTTTTCTCAGGAATTCCCCATGAACTTCTTCATCAGCTGCCTCCAGTGTTCATGTGTCCTATGGCCGTTTGCAAGGCTACAGAAAGTGGGTCGCCTTGATACTTAAATAATAGAAGGGATGACGCCAAGATCTGAATGCTAGAGGGAAAATGGGACAGTGATGATGAAAGGAAGAAAGACAGGAGACTTAGGGGTTTGAGGGAGTGGCAGCATCAGGTAAGGGAAACAAAGACATGGCACCTGGAACATCATAGGTGCTCATGAGAAACAAGGACCTTTGTGAGTGAAGCCAGGAAGAGCAGGCAATGGCCGAAAGAGAGAGAGTGTGTGTGTGTGTTAGTTCAAGGAGCCTATTTTCAGGGGCAGGAAATGCTAAACAGTTTTGGAACACTTTGAACATGATTAAAAGCAAACCCACAGCTGAGTTATGCACCTTCAGCACCTCGGCTGCTAAGCGAGTTACAGTAAAATCCAGAGTGGGGCAGAACAGCAACTCTGCGTGGGAGTTCAAACCACATCAGTTCCAGGCAGGGGGGATTGCCCCGGGGACAGCCAAGACTTGTCCAAAGTTGGAGAGTTTCACCAGAAGTGGCAGGGCCACAGTGACCAGAGGGCAAATGCAATGCCAAGGGTTTCATACAGGAGGATAATGGACAGGCAGCAGCTTTGTGCCTCTACAGCTTCAAATATGACTTAGACTGAGATTTGATGGGTGGGAAGGATGCAGAAGGGTGGCCAGGGAAGGAGATGGCATTTTAGGAAGGAAAACACCCTGAGCAAAGACTCTAAGGCAGGATTTCGCGTGTGAGCCAGTATGTAGGCATGCATGCATTTGTGCAAGGGAAGGACCCACAAGGGGCACTCACATTTATACTGGGAAGTAAAAAGAAACATATTTGGACAGGTATTTTTTTTTATCTCTAGCTGAGTTTGAACTGAAGTTCTGCATGGAGTGTATCTTCCAGATCATAGCCTCGTGCTAAGATGAAATGGAACCTTTGAGACCCTCCTCACAGACCCCTCATAAAGTGGGACCAGTGAGTTCATGTGACTTGTGATAGAGGAAATATGAAAACAAATACTATAATCCTATGTAATGCCCACTGTAATTTAAAAATGTAAAAAATTTCAATTAAAAACACTTTATGATTCAGAAAGGAGAAAAGGATAATACTGTTTATAATTAGAACATTTCTGAGATGTACAAGGCTTCCCTCCATCCCTCCCACACACACAGTAAATGATCATGACTACTGGGGTGGTGAACACACAATACAGTATACATATGATGTGTTGTAGAATTGTGCCCTTGAAACCTGTATAATTTTATTAGCCCCAACAAATTCAATAAAAAGGGATAAAGTCAATAAATATGATGACTGACATGAGCCTTGCTTTCATGGAGCTTACATTCCAGTGGGAGGTGAGAGGATGGGAATCGTAGAGGGAGAGGAGAAGGCTGCCTTGGTCTGTTAGGGATATCATTTCTATTTCCTGAGGATATTTCTAACTTTCCATAAAAATCGCTAATCTTACCAAGAATTAAAATGATGTAAGTAGTTTGTAGATTAGTAAACATAGTAAAACATGGAAGAAAGTTTCCGTCTGTGTAATCATGAAAGAAATGTAATTTAAAACAAGGATGAGGCACTACTGCATATTTACTGAATTGATTTTAAAAATACGTTTATATGACATAAAATAATGAGTTAGTTTAATCACTCTGGAAAGCCATTTGGCTGTATATAATAAAAGCTATAGGATTTGTCATAGCCTACCACTTAGTACATCAATGAATGAAGATATATATAGATATATATAGATTATATATAGATATATATATCCTATATAATAAAAAGCTAATATGCAAATCGACTGAACGGCAGAATGAGCAGTCGCTATGATGCACACTGACCACCAGGGGGCAGACACTCAACACAGGAGCTGCCCCCTGTGGTCAGTGCGCTCCCACAGTGGGAGGGCCACTCAGCCAGAAGCCCTGAGCCAGGCGCATGGCTGGCGAGTGCAGTAGTGGTGGCAGGAGCCTCCCCGGCCTCCGTGGTGCCTACTGGAGGCTTAGGCCCGCCTCCCCCTCCCCTAAGCCATCAGTCAGACATCCTTGGAGGGCTCTCAGACTATGAGAGGGCGCAGGCCAGGCTGAGGGACCTCCTCCTCCCTTCGCTCCGTGATCTATCACCCCAAAGAGGTAGGCCCCACCCACCTGCTGCTGGCCAAGTAGCCTGGGCCTCCCTCTTTGGGGTGCTCCATCACAGAGCCCCCTGATCGATAGCCCCGCAGAGGGTGGCCTGGGCCTCCCTCTTTGGGGCAATCACCGAGCCCCCACAATTGATTGCCCTGCCGATGGCCTGGACCTCCCTCTACAGGACAATGGTGGGGTGATGGCGGGCCCTCGACCAATCGCACCGCCTTGGCCCGCCTGGCGCCAGTGCATGTCATAGCATGAGTCTCCGGACTGTTGCTCTGCTGTTCGACTGTTCAGTCCTTCAGTCGATTTGCATATTACGCTTTAAATATATATATATAGTTTCAATTGAATATTAGCCATCCTTAAAAAAGAAGGAAATCCTGCCATATGGCACAACATGGGTGAACCTGGAGGACATTATGCTTAGTGAAATAAGCCAGACACAAATGAACAAATACTGCATGAATCCACTTACGTGAAGTATCTAAAATAGTCACACTCATAGAAACAGAGAGTAAGATGGTGGTTGCCAGGTACTGGGGGAGAGGAAGTGGAGAGTTGCTGTGAAATTTCAGTTATGCCAGAAGAATGAGTTCCAGCTCCGCACTGCAACTCAGCTCTTAAACGGGTAAAAGCATGGTTCTCCAGGTGCCCTGAATCTCTAAACACAAGCAAGTTATCTACAGACTTTGAAAAGCGCAGTGGTTCTCAACCTTCCTGATGCCACGACCCTTTAATACAGTTCCCCATGTTGTGGTGACCCCTAACCTTAAAGTTATTTTCGTTGCTACTTCATAACTGTAATTTTGCTACTGTTATGAATTGTAACGTAAATATCTGATATGCAGGATATATTTTCATTGTTACAAATTGAACATAATTAAAGCATAGTGATTAATCACAAAAACAATATGTAATTATATATGTGTTTTCCGATGGTTTTAGGCAACCCCTGTGGAAGGGTCGTTCGACCCCCAAAGGGGTCGTAACTCACAGGTTGAGAACCGCTGCACCCGCCCTCGCAATGTCCAGCGTGCAAGTGCTTGTCCCGCCCCTGGATCAGCACCATATGTACCATGGCCCTCATGTCAGCTCATTCCCGCACCGCAGAACTTCTCACAGAGCTCCATCAGCTGATCAAACAAATGCAGGAAGAGCGTTGGCGGAGTGAGCACAAATTAGTGAACATCCAGAAGACCCACTAGCAGATGCACACAGAAAACAAAATCTCTCCCTATTACCGGACAAAGCTGTGAGGCCTCTATACAACTGCAAAAGCCGATACAGTGGCCTAGTACAACATCCCCTGGAAAGTCCTAGATAAGAGTGCGGAAATCAAGTCTCTGTCGGCCAAGACCTCGGGCCTGTATAATGACTCAGAGCCCCCTTGGAAGGCCATGCGCAGGGGGGTGCGGATGACCCTGCTGCAGCAGTCAGCCATGACCCTGCCACTGTGGATCAAGAAGCCTGGTAAGAAGCCGCCCCCACTCTGCGGGGCCATTCCGTCCTCTGGGAACTACGTGGCCAAACCTGGAGACAAGGTGGCTGCCCAGGTCAAGGCCATGGATGGGGATGAGCAGTGGATCCTGGCCGAGCTGGTCAGTTACAGCCATGCCACCAACAAATATGAGGTCGATGACATTGATGAAGAGGCAAAGAGAGACATCCTGAGCCGGCGGCTCATCATCCGGACCCGGAAGCCTTATTCCAGAAGGAGCAGCTCATGCTGGCCCTGTATCCCCAGACCACCTGCTTCTACCGTGCCCTGATCCACACATCCCCACAACGGCCCCAGGATTACTATTCAGTCCTGTTTGAAGACACTTCCTATGCAGATGGTTACTCCCCTCCCCTCAATGTGGCACAGAGGTAGGTAGTGGCTTGTAAGGAGCCCAAGAAAAAGTGAAGCAGGCTGCCAGTCTCCTGCCACCTCAAGGGGGCATGCAACAAAACATTATGTGATGAAATAAATGTTCTTCCCCTTAAAAAAAAAAAAAAAAAAAGAATGAGTTCCAGAGATCGGCTGCTCAACATAGTGACAATACCATACTGTGCACTTGAAAATGTAAGAGGGTAGCCCTGGCCAGTGTGGCTTAGGTTGGTTGGGTATCATCCAGTGTGCACCAAAAGGTTGCCAGTTCAACTCCGCACATGCCTGGGTTTCAGCAGGGGGCATGGAGGAGACAGCCAATGATGCTTTTGCTCTCACTTCAATGTTTCTCTCTCTCCTTCTCTCTTCCTCTCTAAAAATCAATAAAAAAATTTTAGAAATAAAATATAAGAGGGTAGATCTCATGTTGTCTTCTTATCCCAATAAAACACAAAGACATTTCCAAAAAAAACAAAACACAACTCTGTAGGTAATAACAAATATGTACTGTATAACACTAATATTCTTTGACAGTATCTTTCACTTAAAAATATACAAGTATTTCAAATTCTTAAACAGATATGAAACTATTATCTGACCTATTCAAAATAACCTTTTGGGGAAAAATACCAAATTTAACTTTACTAGATTAAGGTACAAACTCTGTTAATGGCTGTGGAACTTTGGAAGTCATTAATCTTCTTTCCTCTTCATCTATAAAAAGGAATTACACTAGTTTTCCTACCAAATTTGGATAACTAGGATTCAAGATTTTAAAAATGTTTTTGTGATACTATTCGCATTTGCTGTGGGATTGCTCCCTGATTCCAGCAGAGAAGTCCTGTCGGCTGTTGTAGATTAGAGCCACCCTTACAGGGGGAAGTTCCCTGATCTCCCCTTTGTGACAGGTATGCTCCATTCAAGGTGTCTGTCTTAGCTCAGTTGCTAGCAGATTATTTCAGCACAGCAGACGAATGGCAAGAACAGGCATAATATGTTTATACCAGTCCCAGAGAAAGAAAGTAATATTGTTTACTTTGGGTCTATATATCCTGGGGAATTTAAGATGCCAGAGCAGCTCATTCACAAACAGCAAACATCATTTTTAGTAGCTGCTATAACAAATACCATAGACTGGGTGGCTTACACTAAAGAGTTTTATTTCTCTCATTTCTGGATGTTGGAAGTCCAAGATCAAGGTACTGTCAGATTCTGCTCTTGGAAGGCCCTCTTCTTGGCTTGCAGACAGCCACCTTCTCGCTGTGTGCTCACAGGGCCTTTCTTTGGTGTGTGCACATGGAGAGAGAATCTCATTTCCTCTTCTTTTAAGGGCACTAATTGCATCACGAGGGTTTCACCCTCATGACTTAACTTAAACCTAACCATATCCCAAAGACCCACCACCATTGGGGTTTAGAATGTCAACGTATGAATTTTGAAGGAAACACAAACATTCATCCCATAACAGTGTTTTGTTCAATGGCACTAAAAGCCAACATTCACAAAAGCACACGGCATACTCATTGTCTCAGGGAATGTGTGCTATACTAAATTCTCTCTGCTTCTGGCTTTTCCTCCTATATGGAGGAGTATAACATTAGAAGATCAATATAATTATCACAGAAAAACAGCACTGAACTTTCATTTTCCAAGCTAGTCACCACAACAAATACACATTCTTTACTAGGGCTTTGAGGACCTCTCTTAATTTCCTCTCTTACTGGCTCTCAGTGGGTTTGGATATGACACACCTTCTCTCTCACTCACAGCCATAAAGGTGAAGGGCACACTGAGAGAGTAAGACTCACAAAGCCATGACTCATTTTTGTACCTTTTGGTTTTTGATCAAATGCCAACAGATGGCAAAAGATAAATAAGTGAGTCTTCAATAATAAGGTATATGGAAACCAGTAACATTATGGGTGATTATTCAAGTTTCATTATTAATTTTCTTCTTCCTAATATTTTAAATAAATGTAGTACAATAGGCAAAGAATATAATCCAGTACAATCCAGTACTTTCTGGGAGTAGAGAGAAGTTGCATTTTGCAACTACATGTGTGGCTTATTCACACACATGCAAATAGGAGGTGAGGTAGTAACTGTTCACCATAAACCTTAGGGTTTCAGATCACCATGGAAAATGTACTTTATTTAACAAACTAAAAAATTAGTTTCTCTTTCAAAATGCATTCATTTTCTTTACTTAAAATCAACGCAAATGGGACAGTGCTTTCCAAAATGACCTAGATCAACGTCTGATACAAGATGACGAGGATATAGAGTTGGAAGAAGCCTGAAAGAATCCAGCTCCCTCATTTTCTAAAAGAAGCAAACTATAGGTCAAAGATAAATGACTTTCTCAGATCAGCAGAGCCCATGAATAGTCATGCCCAAATGAGTCGGGGTCTCTGGAGCCTCATCACAAAGCCCTTTCCAGAACCTGTGGTCCCTCTGAAAGCTATGGTTCTAGCATTAACCTTTATTCCTCTGGATCATGACATTTTGAGAAAAGACAGAGGCTGAAACAGTGGTAGCCTTTATATGACAGTATCTAGATTATAGCAGGCACTTAAAAATATCTGTAGGATTAATATACCAAAAAGCACATCATAGTGGGGGAAATAAATTCTGACCTAACAATGACAGCCAAAACACAAAAGGCATAAGGGTAATAAGTACAATTTCTCTAAGAGTTCCTTGACATAATTCTTACTTCCTCAACAATACTTTAAACTCTGGATGATCTGGGGCTCTGTAATTTTTTTTTTACCTTCCTGACACTATAATGCAAGAAATGTTGTTACAAAAGCCTTTTTTGTTGTTGTTCCTGAAATCAGAACATACAGTATTTAAATGACATTTGCACTGCTTCTTGAGGTGGTAAACTGTCTGGCAGATAGGGTTTTGTTGTTGTTTTTAAAACAGTTTATTGAAATATAACCTATGTACCATATATTCGCTCATCCTATCTAATAAAAGAGTAATATGCAAATTAACCATCACTCCATCACTCACTCACAAAGATGGCAGTGGCCACGAAGCTGGAGCGAGCAGGAGGCTTGGGTTGCACCCGATGGAGGAAGCCAAGCTTCTAGCCTGCCCTGGTGGGCACTGGGCTCCACTCAAGGCTACAAAGTTTCAATTATAGAAGATAAATAAGTCCCAGATACCTGCTGGAAAAAAAAAAGAAAAAAAGGAGAGGCTGGGAGCTTGGATCGCCGGGGGGCGTGGCCAGCCTGAAAACGGCCATCAGCCCCTCACCCAGGCTGGCCAGGCACCCCAGCAGAATCCCCACCCTGATCCAGGACACCCTTCAGGGCAAACCAGCTGGCCCCGCCCGTGCACCAGGACTCTATCCTATATAATAAAAGGGTAATATGCAAATTGACCCTAACAGCAGAACAACTAGGAATGACTAGTCACTATGACACACACTGACCACCAGGGGGCAGACGCTTAATGCAGGAGCTGCCTCCTGGTGGTCAATGCGCTCCCACAGGGGGAGCTCTGCTCAGCCACAAGCCAGGCTGATGGCTGCCAGCAGAGCGGTGGTGGCAGGAGCCTCTCCTGCCTCCTCAGCAGCACTAAGGATGTCCGACTGCAGCTTAGGCCTGCTCCCTGCTGGTAAGTGGACATCCCCCGAGAGCTCCTGGGCTGCCAGAGGGATGTCTGACTGCCAGCTTAGACCCGATTCCCCAGGGAACAGGCCTAAGCCAGCAGGTGGACATCCCCCGAGGGGTCCCAGACTCCGAGAGAGCACAGGCCGGGCTGAGGGACCCCCCTGAGTGCACAAATTTTTGTGCACCGGGCCTCTAGTCTATAATAATAAAAGCATAATATGCAAATCAACCGAATAGCCGAACAGCAGAATGACCATCCAGATGACCTTCCAGCCAAAGCCGGGACTGGCTGTGAGGGCCAAGGCAGCCGGGGCTGCAAAGGCCTACTATTGTAGGAATTTCGTGCATCAGGCCTCTAGTTTGAAGTATAAAATTCAGTGGCTCACTTTATTGCACAACCATTACTCCAATAAATTTCAGGTCATGGTCATCGCCCCACAAAAAAGCTCTACATGTCTTAGCCATCACCTCTATCTCCACCCCAGCTCCCAGGTCCTGGCAACCACTAATTAGCTTTCTGTCTCTATAGATTTGCCTATTCTGAATTCCTCATGTAAATGGAATAACACAATATGCAGTCCTTTGGGTCTGGTTTCTTTCACTTAGTATAAAGTCTTCAAGGTTCATTCATGTTGTAATGTGAATCAGTACTTATTCTTTTTTAACGGCCAAATAATATTGCATTATATGGTTATACCACATTTTGGTTATCCACTCATCAGTTGATGGACATTTGATTTATTTCCATTTTTTGACTATTATAAATCATGCTAATATGAATGTTCATAAATACATCTTTTTCAAGGACATATGTTTTCATTTCTCTTGGGTACATATGCAGGAGTGGAATTGCTGGATCATTAGCAGATGGGATTTTAATACCAAAATAATTTAGTCAGAAGGGCATTTGTTGATTTATTTGGGAAATGGGGCATAGTAGCAAAAGTAAGATCTGTCTCAAATAAATTATTGCCAAGCCTAGAGAGAAATTTATCAATCTTTGTTGAGCTGGCTTTAAGTCCAGGGTCAGTCCTTGTCATTTCCCTACTGTAGATCACCCCACATTTCCACAGTACACCTCTCCCTCTACTCAATAGATCCACAGAGTAATTATGAAAATGAATACTTAATATTGGTAGTGTTATAGAGGGAAGATTGCTTTGTATAAAATGTATACAACAGCCGAAACCGGTTTGGCTCAGTGGATAGAGCGTCGGCCTGCGGACTGAAAGGTCCCAGGTTCGATTCCGGTCAAGGGCACGTACCTGGGTTGCGGGCACATCCCCAGTGGGGGATGTGCAGGAGGCAGCTGATCGATGTTTCTCTCCCATCGATGTTTCTGACTATCTATCTCTCTCCCTTCCTCTCTGTAAAAAATCAATAAAATATATTTTTAAAAAAATAAAAAATAAATAAAAAATAAATAAATGTATACAACAGTAGAGATATAATTTAGATGCTATAGCCACACTGTAACCGCTACAGAAATCCTCTTCAGATTCAATGTGAACTCTAATTTGGGTTCTTTATAAAATGTAGAATGTGACATTTCTATTTTTAAATTAGATTATCTCCTTGTTTTCAACATCTTCTAGTTATATGTTTGACTTAATTGATATTTAGTTCTTGATCAGGATAACCGGTATCTGAGGTACAGCATTATTTATTTGACAAACTGTCATCTTCTTCATATGCTTTATGTTTGCTTTATGACATAATTTCCAGGAACTCACTGTGGTGAAAACTGGGGACTTTCTGCTCCAGTGTGTTGGACTGTACCCATCCTGACCTCACCATCAGCAATGCTGAAGATGACTCTCCAGGGTTATTATCAAGGTAGCACTGGTCAGAATGTAGTGTGGTGACCCTGGGCATGGTGGGTAGCCTCTCAGTAGTCTACTTCACCAAAAAGTACCTGCTAGTGATAATCCTGTGCTCTTCATATCTCTTTCTTCAGAGAAAAAATTGAAGGTTGTTGCCAAATGTCATTTACCAGGATGATTAAATCCTCCTGGTTGTCGATCTTCAAAATTTCATCACGCAACTGAAAAGTCAGGTACTTGCTTTTCTTTATATTCAAGCTCTGAATGGCAGATTGAGACCCAGCTGGTTCCTTAATTCTTAGTTCAACTACATTATAGCTTCCACGCTCGTTATACCCAAGTGCCTTCTCAATTATAAACATGCAAAATATGATCAGTTGGCCTGTTTTACCTGTCACGGTCAAGGTTGTTCAATTCAGAGGTCTTGTGAATCTGGGAAAGAAGATGACTTTGGAAAGCCTGCATTCAAGCCCTGACTGGCTCTTCTTTTTGGAAGATGAGCACTTTAGAAAACTCACAATTTACCAGAACCTCAGTTTATCTTTTGTAAGTTGGAGGTAATATAGTATGAGAGAAATAGTATATGTGTGCACCAAATCCTACTTTATTTTCCTCTTCCCAATCAACAGAAGACTACATTTCTCAGCCTTACAAGCAGTGATCTTGGGGCCATTAAAATAAGCCGTGGACAGGGAAATTCCACCTTTAAAAGCATCCCTTAGCGACCTCTGGCTCTCTCTTCTTCTGCTATGGCAAACTCAAGGCCATGTGTTGTAATGTGTTCTGTGTTTTCTTACATGCCATATTTGTCTATGTGGCATCCAATAACCAAACTAATCCAGAGCCAAACTAATAGCCAAAGTTGTTTACATCTCCTCTGTGATCCAACTTTCCTGAATGCACAAAAATCACATTATAAACCCTCCAACCAATCCCAAGTCCATACCACTTCCTTTCTCTAATTTTCACTTACCAAGCCAATATTTCCCCTGCCCTAAATCACCCAGAGCCAGGTACCACCCTGCAGTTCAGAGCCTACCAACACTATTCAAAGTAGCCAGTACTAAGCTGTTTCCCCCACCCTGCTTTGCCTTCCATAAGGGCAACACAATAGAGGCTCTGGACTGGCCTATGCTTCCCCTTGCTCCTGCTTCTGCCTCCCAACCAACTCTGGTACTTCCCCATGGGCCCTGCATGGTTTGCTGTGCCTCTCTTTTAAAGGGGAACTGTGACTAACAATAAACATTTAATGGCATTGACCTCTCAATGTCATCACTCAGTCACCTTTGTAAATTAAGACCCAGGCACAAGTCAAGATGATGGCCTCATAAAATGAAGAATCCTCCCTGACCAGCCCTGGACTTAGTGTGACTGGTTAATAAATGTTTGTTTTGCTAAACCACTGAGATTTGAGGGGTAATTTGTTACTTCAGCTTCATTGATCCTGTCCTTACCAATACAAAACCCTCACTTTTCAGGTTTATTTTAATGACTAAGAAAAAAACAAATGTATGTAATGTAAACTATGTAAGAGTTCATGGTACAAAGTCATATGATTGGAACTCAAAAAATAGTAGTTATGATGATGATTTAACGATGTCTAAAAATAATGTCTGTAGAATAAAGCAAGTAGACCTGTCTATTATTCCATCAAGTGAAAATATTCAAGCAGGTTTTTACCAGATATGATGCAAGTGTTTGAAACACTGACTTTAAACAGAGACTGTGTTGTATAAAAAAAAAAAAAAACTAGCCCTAACCGGTTTGGCTCAGTGGATAGAGCGTCGGCCTGCGGACTCAAGGCTCCCAGGTTCGATTCTGGTCAGGGGCATGTACCTTGGTTGCGGGTACATCCCCAGTACGGGGTGTGCAGGAGGCAGCTGATTGGTGTTTCTCTCTCATCGATGTTTCTAACTCTCTATCCCTCTCCCTTCCTCCCTGTAAAAAAATCAATAAAATATATTTTTAAAAAAACAAAAAACTATACTTTGGCAATTTGTTCAAAGACATAGGAAGTCACCACTCAGAAACTGGAAATGAGAACAAAAAGACTTGCTCATTACGAGTGGCTAGACCTCACAAACAGAAAACAACAATCAATTCAGATGAAAGCCCAAATAAAAATAAAGGGGCAGATGGTGTAAGTGATAGGCATTACTTTACTATGCATTTTCTTCTTATGCTGACAATCTATGTAGCCAGGAGGATTTATTTATTAAGAGGTAGTTAATGACGCCCAGCAAGCCACTTCATCTGTATAATTCTTCATAGTTTACAAAAACTCTCACAAATATTCTAGTAAGAGCCACTTCATATGCTAGTTTCAGAACATGGAGTTCTATTTTTCTCTAACAGTAAAACCAGAAAAAGATGTAGAGGCAATAGATGGTATCCGGATTCATACAAACTTGCTACGCACAGCGTACCTGTGGACAGCAGGATGGGCATCACCTGAAGCGTGTCAGAAATGCAGAATCGAAGCGCCACCCTCCCCCACCCCCCGCCCCTAGGCCTACTGAGTCAGATCCTGAATTTCAACAAGATGCCCAGGTACTTTCTATGTACATTCACATTTGAGAAGAATTGCTTTACAGGACTATTTATAACTGCATACCCAAAATTCAGGAATCTCCAAACTGAATTAGGGAAAATAAGATGGAGACTCAAGAAAACAAGACTAGAATATGATTGCAACTAATAAACCTGCAAATTCAACCTTTTGAATTCTATCTGAAAGTGGGACCTATTCATGGGAAGAGGGATAGACTGCTTGGAGTCTAGAAAAGAGAAATTCAAAAAGCTGTGTTTTCCCTACATCTTCTGCACTATGTGATAAAGATGGCATTACGACCTACCAATCTACAGATTTGTTCTGAGAGATAACTGGGACATCTGATCACCAAAGTTAGTTCCCCACATAATACCCTCATAATCTAATTTTATGTTTCCTACTCATTCTTCTGATTGTAATTTGACTTACCATCTCACGCAATTTGTCTACATGGAAGAAAACCGACCAAAGGTCGAGACCAAAATATTCTAGATCACTAGCAATTGTACCTTTCATTCTAAGTTAATATGTTGGCTGCTTATTCTCAAAATCAGTTGACTATGCAGGTGGTTAGGACAAACAAGTCTATCTGAGTCCACTCTAAGCACACTGATAAAATTAGGTTTTCTGGACATTGATGACCATTTGTTAGAAACATGACTGTCTGAGGTTACGGTGGAATGCTCACATGATATGTCTGGATGATGATAACAAACATTTATTAAGCACTTAGTATATTCCAAAAGGACTTTGCCTCTATTAAGTAAGTTAATTCTCATGGATCATGTAGTATTATCCCCACTTCACAGATGAGAAAACAGGGGCATAAAGTCATTAAGTAATTTGACTAAGTTATGAAGTGACAGATGTAGAATTTTAGCCCAGCAATCTGGCACTGGAGCCTGCTCCTTTGACCACTGTCCTATAGCACCTCCATTCTGTCTCTCCACCATAGTGACATATTGACCTTTCCTCTCTACTTCTCCCACCTATCCTTTTTGGGTTAAGTTAAAAAACATTAACAGTCCTAAAGTACCAGGCATTAAAAGTTCTTGATATAAAAGAGATGAAAGCCCCTCACATCAGGTGACTCCCCTACGTGGCTGAGGATGCTCCCCAGGGACTTGCAGCTTAAACCACAGATATGCTAGATACCAAGAAGACATTCTCTACCTTGTACCTCCTTGGATTTGCTTTCTCTGTGCATTTGGAATGGCACAGAAGTCAAGGATGGATGGGGCTAAGGAAGGGGCAGGACTTAAATGGATCTAATTAACTCAACAAGTTATACTACTGGGGTTTGGGCCAACAGCTCTATAGAAATGCAGAATGTGCTTTGCCTCACCTGGACCTCTGTAGCTATGTTTCTTTTATGACCATCCCAAAGAATTGGGTGTAGCCACACGGAACTCAAGTATTTGCAACCCTGAATCTCTGGCCAAATACCAGCATTATCCTCATGACAAACACAACAAAAATAGCATGTCATTTTGCTGATAATAAAACTGATAAACTATAGAATGAAGATGTTTACCTCTATTCCTATGAGGAAGGCAGAATGGGCCAGGAACAAGTTCTCTGGGGTCTCTTATAGCTAGGGTTGTCCAGTGAATTGTCCATGTGACATTAGATCAGTGTTTCACAATCTTTTCCCAGCACACCTGTGAGAAACAACACATTTCCTTAGTTACAGTAACACTCCAATGAGATTTGTAATAAGCTACATGCTCCCACTCTCTCAAATGCTAAGTGACGAAATCAAGCTGCTCTGTATTTTTAAGATGCATTTGGCAGTATGCTAACTACATGTCATTGCCAGAGGGAGAAGAAACCAGTTTAGTGAGACTGGGCAGCAGTGTGAGTCTTCAGTATAAACTGAAATTGAACCTGAACACTTAACCAGTTCAACTATGTCTAAATGACTAATAATTGGGCTTCTCCTGTTCCCCTCCTAGTTCTTGGTAATATCAAAGAACTTATAACTACAGTGACTTACCTCATTTTATATTTGTTAGAAAAGTAAAATAATTTAATTTATTATGTATTTAGAATTTATTTAACCAATCTCCCAATGTTTACAAATACCAGCTTACCATTCATCCATATATATGTGTGTGTATATATGTGTATATGTGTGTATGTGTGTGTGTGTGTGGGTGTGTGGGTGTGTGTGTGTATATAATACTTATCATTATATAGAAAACACTTAGGTTAACTTCCCAAGGGTCAGGAAGGAATGGCTGGCACATGATAACCCCAGCAAAGGAAAATCTAGCATTTAGTGTTAACTAATTTCTCTATAAATATTGACCATGGCAGTTGGTGAGCTCATGCACCACTTATAAGGAATTGTATAAGCCTCTAAGTCTGTATTTCCTTCATATTTTTTAGAAACTAGATCTAGAATTTCTATAACATGTTAAAGTCATCTATTTAAAACTTAATCTGGAGCATCAAAAGGCTTGCAAAAATTGAGTGCATTTCTGACTGTGATCGTGGTTTAAGCATTTCTGAACCACTGTTTACTTTTTCAGTTTTTGAAGAAATTCGAAAAGCATAAAAAGTATTGCTTTATGTGCAGTCAATAGGAGTATAAGACAGTCTGATGTAAAAAATATGTCCACAAAACAGTGACGGTGACCAGATGTCTACCACATCCAAATGAGACTCCACATCAATGAGTCTGGCAGAAAATTTTGAAGAAATGCAATTATAAATGAGCAGAACTAAACGCCACAAGTTAATCAATAGAAGACAATGTGCAAGAGCATCATGTAAGAAATAAGTTATAATTAGGAGAACTGTAATGCAAGATATTCAAGAAAAAAGTTAAGAACAACATATGCAATAATGTTAACAACTATTAAATCAGCTAGAAATAGTTTATGTTATACTTTGTATAACTAGTAAACAAAGCTGATATGAACACTTACATTTATAGATTGGTGCCAAACAATTATTTTTTACATTTGAAGAACTCACTAATCCAAATCACTGGGTCAGCCAAATTATCATCCAGAAGGTGTGTGATTTTACTTTCCACTAAGTGCCTGTTTCCCACACCTTGGTTAACTCTGGGTATTGTTTTTCAATTAGAATGTTTCCAACTTGCTAAGCAACAAAATTATATCATATTATTTTATATTTTATTTCCAGTGCAGTTGAACACTTTTCTTGTATGTTTCTTGGACTTTCGTATCTGTTTTAGAAATTTCCTGCTTATGCCTCCTGCTCATTTTTCTATAGAAATATCCATTCTGCTCTTATTGACCTCCAAAAGTTTTCATATAATCTGACTACTTGTAGGCCATATACATTAAAAATTAGTTTTCATGATTGGAAATTTGGTTTTTGATTGGTCCAAACAACTCTGGTTTCTTTGGAAATATGAACTGAGGTATAGCTAGTTAGGCTCAGAGCAACAAATCTGTACCTAGCTGACTCTACACACTCATAGGTTTTTAATGGCTCTTGTTTACCTTGAAGAGGAAGTCTCCCAAAAATCATACCTGGGCCCTTTGCCTTTTTCTGCCCCTATCTCTTCCTTCAGAAGTTCATGTACCCCAGTAGTTTCACAACGCTAAGCTAATAATTCTGATCAGTCTATACCTATGAGCCAGCAGTATGGTTTCATTTGCCTGATGTACCCTTTCATTAAGATTTTATTTGCTCGCCCACCCCCTTTAAATGCACACAGCACCTCTTCAGTATGCCCAGTAAATATGAAGCATCATGAAGTTTTATCATCTCAAATTCAAAGATTGCAAACAAAGTCACCTGCTGCCCATAAACTATTCTTACATTCCAATTTCCTTTTTTGTTAATTATCTCCCCAACTTCTGCTGTTTCATTAAAAACATCATGCGTCTTCATTCTCTGTTATCACCACATGCCATAAATCTCTGTTACTTTTTTCTCTAATGACTCAAAAATTAATTCTTTCCTTTTTTCCCCTACAGCTGCCTCATCTGGCACCTGTTAAACTGCTGTAACCACCTATTGGTCTCAGTGATTCCTGTCTGTTTCTCCCTTCAATTCATTTTGTATCTTGTGCTCAATTACTCCTCATACAGCATGGCTCTGAGAATGTCACTCCTCCATTCAGCTATCTCAAGTGCTTCTTTGGGCCTATGGAAATAAGCCCCAAATTCACCAGCCCCTCATTGGAAGTTTCTCATAATCTGATTCAACCTATCCCAACTCATTCCGCTCTACTTCACATCAGAAACATGAAGTTTGCTTAATGCTATTTCTGCACTATCCTCCACGCAACCTTCTCATCTTTGCTTATTCAATTCTGTCTGATTCTATTTCTGTCAGTTACTCCAAACCCCATACACCCAACTCTTCACAGCACAGCTCAAGTCCTCTCTCTTCCAGGAAGTTGGCCCAACTAAAAACATAGCTTCGTTTTCTTAGAACTGGAGCAGACTTCACTGGAGCACCTTCAAGGACTCTGAGCCTCAAAAATCTTAAATTCTATTCCACAAAAAGTTACTGACCACCCATTATACATTAAGCCCTGTGATAGGAACTGGGGATGAGGTAAATGAATATAGTGATCCCTCCTCTAAAGGAACTATAGCCCATGGAAGGGACAAATACATAAACAGATCATTTCTTTAAAATGTGGGAAGTTCTAAGTTAGAGGTAAACACAATGCTATGAGGGTGAGAAAGGGGGCATTTAATCCAACTAGGGGTTCAGGGAAAACTTTCCAGAAGAGATATCATGTGAAGAGAACATTAAAAGATAAGCAAAAACTATTAAGACAAAGAAAGGTGGGAAGGGAGTGAGGAACTCAAAGCAGTATCATTGGACTGTAATGTTGTGAGCAAGGACTAGTGAGAGATAAAACAGAAGTAACCAGAAGGAATAAGCTAAGCAGGTGGGATTTTGTAAACTCTATGAAGAACTTTGCACTCTGATCTGTAAATGATAAGGAGCCACTAACAATGCTTAAGCAAGGATGTTAAATGATTGGGTTTCGTAGAGAATTCTCTCTACATTATAGTTAGAGACCAGATTTAAGGGAAGCGACACAGGAAAAAGGAGAGTATCTATTATGATGCTCCAGGTAAGAAATAATAAGAACCTGCAAGAGGACACTGACATTAGGGATGGGACTGAAGACAGATTTGAAAAAAATATTGAAGTGCTAAAACCATTAGAACTTGCTGATTGCCTAGACATGGGAGGTTTGGGGAAATGAGAAGTCTCACATGACCCCTAAAGTCTCTGTTTTGAGCAACTGGATGGATGATGGTACCAGTAATCAAGCTAGAAATAAAAGAGCTATAGTACATTGGGGTAGGGGGTTGGTGGTTAGGACTGGAGGTGGTGAGCAGAGAATGACAATGAGGACAGTTTTCGGATACGATGAGTTTGTGATGGCTATCCTATATAATAAAAGGCTAATATGCAAATTGTCCCCATGGGTGGGAATTCGACCAACTGGGAGTTAGAGAGAGGGCGGCGTGGAACATGGCCAGCATCGGCGACGCAGTGCTGGCAGCAGGTGGCAGTGGAGGCGGTGCCAGCCCTGATGAGCCCTGATGAGAGCGGGACTGTGGTGGGATGGTGGAGCAGGTGAGCAGGCGGTGCCAGGCCAAGGTGGGTGCAAAGGGAGGCCCTGGCTGGCGACAGCAGAAGGCAGCCAGGGGAAGAGAGGCTGTGGCCGACAGCTTGCATGGGGACCCTACCCATGCACGAATTTCATGCACTGGGCCTCTAGTAGAATATATGAAACTAAAAATCATATATGAAGTCAAAGCTAAAGATAAAAATTTGGCATTGATTATCATTCCACTGACAGATAAAACAATGTCATTAATAAGACTCCCGAAGCCAAGTATGTACAGAGAGAAATAAAGACTTGGGTAGAATCCTGAGGTGTACCTGTGGTTAGTGGATACACAAAAAGGGAAGCATCTATAGAGACCAGAAAGGAATGGTCAAAGAAGAAGGAGGTCTGCCAAGACAGATTGGAGTCAAGGAAGTAAAGGCCAGAGGTTTTTAAGATGGGGTGTTAATGACAGAGAAAGCATCCTTGGACTAGGCACTAGGAAGTTTGCCAGTGACCTTTAGAAGACTGCATAGGCTCTAAGCTGTGATGAGTTGAAGGGTGGATTAATTATGGTCATGAGGCGCAAAATAACAGGGAAGAATAGAGAGTCAGGGCACAATTAGAAGAGGTACAGGGCTGAGACAACTAACTAAGGCTAAAGAGAGTGATGACAAAAGCCGCCAATAAACTACCTACCGTTATCCAATTCATCGTTTCAAAAAGAACAAGAGAAAAGAGTCTACAAATACGCAGTACAATACCCAATACCTCTTTCAATCAGAAACCAGAAGAGAAATAGTTGCCTGCATTGGCAGAATCCTAACCACATTTTTGTGTGCAGGAAAATTATGAAGTTTCTGCTCTCACCAGAAACACATCAGACTGGTCAGGCATCTTCTGGAATAACTCAATTTTGGGTGTAGATATTGTACTTTCAGGGAAGCCCAGCACCCACCATTTCTGGGAGGAGTTACTGCACCCCCAAGTGGCCAGCCTTGGGAATAGCATTTCTCTCAGCTTCCTCCCACAGGTGGATTCTGGGTTGAATCACAAAAGAATTCTGCAGCAGGAAGAGAACTTAGCACCCCTCTCTCTGGGGAAGAGATGAGAATAGCAGAGGTGACTTGCCAAATTTTTCAAACTGTCTTTTTATTTTAACTTGCGTGTGGATATCCTGCGCATAGAGGAGGGATTACATTTATAGAAGGCAGACAACAAAATATTATCTCCTATAAAATTTTTACATTTTCATTCAAACTCAAGGTTAGTGTTTCTATTAGACTCTATTTTAAGTGCAAAATGTTGATGAAATGCAGCAATACATACAGACTGTTGTTCCTAAACTAATTTTTAGCAACACCCACATTTCCACAATGATAACAGACTATTTAGTGTAAGTAGAGCTATTTCATATTATATTTTTTAATGTATGTGAGCTCAAATGGAATGGCAAAATAAAAAACATGTCTACTGAAGATATAATCTAAGTGGTTAGTAGAGTGTGTTTATAATTTTAAGATATAAAAATCAGTTCTATTATCTTTTCATTCTTTTGCTATTCTCTTTACAATTTTTTTCCAGTAAATTAAAAGGACAGGTGTCATAAAAAAAAAAAACTTGGAGATTTCGGGGGAGGGAGGGCTGCAATAAAAAATCACTCAAAATCCTATAACCCAATAATAATTTTTCTTAATATTTTAGCATTTCCAATCCCTTCTAAATGCTTTAAGTTGAAGATATCAAACTAATCATTATATTTGTCCCACAGATTTAGCTGTGAGTAAAAAACGGATTTCTTATATTTACAGAAATTCCTTTACTTTTTATTTTAAGCTCATTTAACCCAGACAGTCACTAACTCTGGGACTTTCAACTAATGCCAAACAGTTAAAGCAGAGCAAAACTGACAAAGGTTAGGCAACCTTTGTCCAAGGTGGTGTCTTTAGCCAGGCGATCCACTTGCATCTTTTGATCTGCCTGTGAATTCTAGATCATTTGGAAAGGGAGCACCCTAAATCAGCAAAGTCAGAATACTTGGACTCCCTCTGAATGCAACATTAATAGGATTAGTATCAGTAACAACAACAATTTAGGAGTATCTCATGACATAAGTGCTTTATAAACCTCTCATTTAATCAATTAAATCTCTCATTTAAATAACCTGATTTTACACACACAACTATTTTCATTTCTTCCTAAAACCGGAACTACAATAAAGGAATCTTTCAAAAGTCACAATTCCACAAGAATGGGATAACAGAAGACAAGACCAGAGCATCACAATCTGTGAGATGGAAAGGGATGGACAAGTGATAACTACTTATCAGGTCTAAGAAAGCTGAGTTGCATAAAGAGAGTAGACAAAACTGGGAAGAACCAACTGGATCAACATACAGAATCTTCAAAGGGCTCAGGAGCTAGAAGCCCCAAACTCTCTGGAAGGTGGGGTGAAAAGGCTGTGAGAGAAGAAGGCTCAGTGAATACTGCTTCAAAAGCACTTAGAATCTCTAGATTCCCTCATCTTCTCCATGTTCCCCTTCACCCATCTCAGCAGAAATCTGGAGTTTATGAGTTCTCTGAAAGAGGGGTAACCGAGGGATTCTGCTCTGTAGGCCAGCAGGTGCAGGTGCTTTTGAATAAGCACCTGATTCAAAAACAGGGATGAGGAACTGTGCAGAATAAATGCTGAGTTTCTTGCCATCTTCCCCTATGGGTTTCAAGAATTCTAGTTGGCTAAATTCCAACTTCCTACCTTACACTCCAGGCAGGAAGTTGGAATCTAGCCAACTGGTCTAATTAAAGCCATGAAGAGACAGATAAGAGGACTATCTTCATGAAGACTCTTGCCTCATTGAACTATCTCTGACTTGAGTAGAGAAGATGCTAGTGAGCAGGTCTAGGTTCTCACCTGTCCTCAGTTGTTCTGACCTTGGGCTGATTGAAGTTCCTACTTCTCCTCTATACCTCCAGCTTAGGCCAGCTAAGAATGGTCTTACAAAGACTCACCCTGCTTCACCCTCCCCTAAGGGCTGCAGTAGGTGGTGAGATAAGAAGCAGAAAATGCAAAGCAGCCACTCCTTTTGACCACATTTCTAGTAGATGCCCAAGGCCTGGTCCACACTACAGCTCTGCCAGATGCCACCACTGGGGTCACTCTTAGGCTTCTTGCTCCCAATCTTGCTCACTAACTTCCCCAAGGAACTCTCAGAAACTCTCACAGCCAAATGATGATCCAGAAAGTTTATTCAGCAGATCAACTCCTGGGAGCAGTCATGTCATAGTAACAATAGTGCCCTGTCAATACTCAGATTTCCAAAGACAACATGATGTACTGTGTAGGAATTCACCTACCAGTGGTGAACTACAGGCCTTCATTGTCACAGGAAAGTAAAGATATGAATGAGAGCAACATAGTACCTGTTGCTTAGATCACACCTGGTCTAGTACATGCACTCACGGCTCTAAGTCACACTGAAGACTTAGCTAACTCTATGGGAAATCTGAGGGCACAAACAACACCTCTTGGGGTGATCCTAAAGAGAGTAAAACAAAGACCAAGGCTATCTCCTCCACAGACCACCTAAGGGCTCCAGGCACTAGTGCTAACTGACAATATGAGAGTATTTTGTGTGTTTTTTGAACATGTAGAAACATCCCTTGAAAACCAAGTATACTTAGGTGGTAAGAATGGTAGAGAAATACCATGAAGAAATTGGGATTTCAGATTAATTCAAACCTAGACTCCAAAACCTACTAGCTATCACCTTAGTTAATATACATAACTTATCAGAATTCATTCTCTTTATCTGTAAAATAAGGGTTGTTATGGTCACACCCTTATTTTTGTTCAATACATACCATTCACACGTCTGTTAAGCAAATACTTACTGTGCATCTATTATGTGCCAGTTACTGTATGGGCGTATAGAATGCATCAGTTAAAAAATAGAAAGAGATTTATAAAAACTCCCTGCCCTTTTGGAACTTACTAGTATATTCTAAAGGAGGATATAAACTAGTAATAAATAAACACAGTCAACATGCAGTAAATTGGAAGGTAAGTCCTAGGCAAAAATAAATAAATAAAATAAAAAGCGGGGGATTGGAAGTTCAGAGAGAGAGGGTACAGTTTGCAATTTTAAATAACAGCATTAAAATGGCTTAAATGAAAAGAAAACAATTGATCAAAGACTTCAAGGAGTGAGGTAGGGACCACGTGACAATGCAAATAAACGCTCCTCCTGCACCTCTCTCCTGGTGTAGCAAGTGCTCAGTAAATTGTGATGATGACGTGGAAGAAGAGGAGAAAGAGAACAGAGAAAGTGCAATTGATCATGGTCCCAAATGAGCGGCGGAGTGCAGTCAAAGGCTATTCTTAGGAAGGTGACACTCTATAATAGTAACTATATTTATTAAACACTGCCTGAAGGATAGGCATAGTGCTCAATTTTAAAATGTTTTATATCACTGAATCACAGCAAACAGCCCTTTGAGGCCAAACTGAAGCTGACTGGGATCATTTGCCCAGGGAAACAGCTGTCAGTCAAGTTAGGTGTTGTTGAACTTGGGCCAGGTATTCCTGAGACTGGTACCTTGGCCCCCATGCTGCTGTGCCTCTCAGATTTGCTCTCAGACATCTGACAGCTTAGGTCACAAGGGGAAATAGAGGTCCAGAGTGGTAGTGTGGGGGCAATGTAGCACCCTTCACCTGCCTCCCATACTGCTGCTTTGCTGAGCAGACCCAACCTGAACTTTATATAAATCAGGCAGGAAGCCTCCATGAACAGACACAGAAAAACATTGTAGGGTTTTAAATAATAGATGTGAACTTCTTCGAGTTAGATAGCCTTTCCCAAAATGTGCTTCTCAGCACCCCAGGCCCAAAAGTTGCTACAAAGAAAAACTGGGGCTCCTATAGGCATGGAGGCTCCATGTCTCCAGGGTCCACCCTATGGCTGGTGCATGGGAGGGCTCCATAATACACACATGTTGAGTGAATCGCAGAGAAAACTGTGCAGCCTTGTTTATCCAATGTGGCTTAGACACAGTCTACCACAGAGGCCACCTGACCTGTGGGGACAGTGGGTCTGCAGCCCTGAGGCTTAGGTAGCACCGCATCCAGGCAGGAAATGAATGGTGTTTTCAAGATTCCTCTCCATCAAATGAGAAAACATAGTTTCACCGCAAGCTCACATTTTTGTTTAGAAAGAAAGCCTTCTATCTCCTGCATTAAAATGCTGGGGAGGATAACAATGCCTTGGTACACAAGAAGATAGAGAGAGAGAGAGAGAGAGAGAGAGAGAGAGAGAGAAAGAAGGAGAGAGAGAGAGACCTTACACCTAGCCTAAAGGCAGAAACTGAAGCCAACAGACATTCCTGTGAAAGAGGTCACCTACCTAAGAGCTCTATGGCCAAGCAATGTTCTCAGATGATCTAGAACCGTTGTCGGCAAACTGTGGCACTCGAGCCACATGCGGCTCTTTGGCCCCTTGAGTGTGGCTCTTCCTAAGCCTTAGGAGTACCTTAATTAAGTTAATAACAATGTACCTACCTATATAGTTTAAGTTTAAAAAATTTGGCTCTCAAAAGAAATTTCAATTGTTGTACTGTTGATATTTGGCTCTGTTGACTAATGAGTTTGCCAACCACTGATCTAGAATAAGTGAGGGTTCCCACCACAAAGCTAAAGTATAAAACGAGTCTGTCTGACTCAACAGACACAGCAGCCTAAGGCTCACATGGACACAGAAGCACAGAAAAGAAGAGGACAGAAGGCAAGACGGCCCCTAGACCCTTTCTCAGAGTCTGCCACTTGCTGCATGAGTGACAGTGTGGACTTGGGCAGCTCCAATATACATGAGAAAAAAAAAAAGAAAAAATGGGGGAAGTGACACTGGGTGACATTCTTCATGAGAGAGATGAGTAATACTGTCAAAAAGTGCATGGTCTGCTGCCCCTACAGATGTTAGTGTGACATTCCCCACCGAAACAGTGAGCCAGCAACAAATAGCAAATGTCAGAGAAAACAAATCTCTTACAGTTGGGTGACTCCTCGGCTAAGGCTCCGCAGGGAGGAGGCCCACTGAGAACATAGAGGTGGTGGAAGTCACACCACGAAGGCCCTGGGGTACTGACACAGGCACTATAACTGATCATTCCATGGTGCCAGGATCATGCTAAGGTGGTTTTATAAAATAAATTAAATTTATTGGGGTAACAATGATTAATAAGATTATATAGGTTTCAAGTGTACAATTCTATGATACATCATCTGTATATTGCATTGTGTGCTTACCACCCAAAGTAAAATCTTCCATCACCATATATTTGACCCCCTTTATCTTTTACTATCCCCACTCCCCTTCCCTCTGATAACCACCATACCGTGTCTGTGCTTATGAGTTTTTGTTTGTTTTTCTTGTTTGTTCATTTGTTGCTTTGTTTTATATCCCACATTTGAGTAAAATCATATGGTTCTTTATTTTTTCTGTCTGGCTTATTTCACTTAGCATGATAAGGTTAAAAAAAACTTTATCTCATTTCAACAAACATCAAGGGCAGCCACAATCAAGGATGCCACTTGCATGTCCCCTTCTGCTGCGGCTCTGAGTCATACACAGCTCTGGCCTCATGCACCCTGAATGTGACAAAACCAAACCTGGGGCCTGGAGGATAGCAAAGCTGCAGCTGCTATTGGAATTTTGTCAAGTCAGGGCTTCATTCATACCATGCAGTCAATAATCCTGCTGTCCTCACCACCACCAGCACCACCACAATTCCCTTCCTTGTCCCCAAACTGAGTACACAAGCAGAGACACGAGTTAGAAAACTAAGATGGACTTATTCTACTATTACTCACTGAACAGATCCACAGTGCTTATAGTATGTATGGGGCATATAGTAAATTAAATACCTGTTAAATTATTACTTGCTGTTGAATGAAACTAGAGTAGTCTTCCCTAGGACAGTGGTCGGCAAACTGCAGCTCATGAGCCACATGCGGCTCTTTGGCCCCTTGAGTGTGAGTCTTCCACAAAATACAGACTTTTGCACATGGGCCACGAAGTTTCAATCGCGCTGTACATGCGGCCCTCACGTGGTATTTTGTGGAAGAGCCACACTCAAGGGGCCAAAGAGCCGCAGTTTGCCGACCACTGCCCTAGGAGGTAAGATGGGTAACAAATCACTTACAGCTTGGTCAAGGTTTTTACATTTATATAAATAGATGAGGTGCAGAGATGAGCCCCATGAACGAGCTTCTGGAGGAATCTGTAGGTTTTTTTGTGTGTTTTGATGAACTCCTTGTTGCTGCGAATCAGGGATCTCTAGGTTGCATATGTTGTTCTTAGAGGATCTTCCTTCCCATGAGCACCTGGCTGCAGACGTGTTAGAATATTGCTACTTTACACAGCAAGATGGGAAGGGACTGAGATCCTGGCATGAAGCAGGAATCTTAGAAGAGCTGTAACAGGGACAGATACTTAGTGGTCTCAGTCTCCCTCCCATGAAAATCCTTTACCTCACTTGATACCTAACAAATCTGTGATTTCAGCTTCATTTCACTGGTGTCAAAGGCATAGCCTCATTTTCTCCTCTTTCTTGTCACCATCACCCAGTGATTGTTCCTTCCCTTCTCCCCCATCTTCACCCTTTCCCATCATTTGACCTAGAGTTGCCTCAACTATTCCTTCACAATAAAATATTATTACACTTTTCTCCTTTCTGGCCTTTTCAAGGTCCCCATTTTTTCTCCTATCCTGTACATTCCCCATTCTCCTGCTTGTTCATCTTTACTTCACACACTCATTCTTATTCATCCAATTTGACTTTTGTATGTGCTTTTCTTGTGGAATTACTCATATTTGTTCTCACTTTCTTCCCACCTCCCTCCCTTTTTGTAACCTTTATTCCTTCTACAATTGCACTTCCTTGTTCTTTTCTTTGTGTTATTCTTACTCTTCCCCCCTCCCCAAATTATATAAAGTTTGGCTTCTACATTCTTACCAGGAGTACTGGTTAATAGTGAGGATTTTTTTCAATAGATGGAGTTACACATATGTTGATATATATGCAATTTGATATGTATGCTATTTTGTTGTATTGACAACAAGCTTCAAAACTTCATATGTCAAATTTCCTGAAGGTGTTAACATCATAAATATTTTTACGCTTAAAAATGTCGAATTTCATGCCAAAAAAAGAGCATTTGCGGGAAGTTTTAATTCATTACTTTATTTTGAAGAAAAGTGCTGCTGAAAGTTATCGTATACTTCAGGAACCTTATGGTGAACATGCTCTATCTCAAGATACTTGTGAACCCTGGTTTAAACGCTTTAAAAGTGATGATTTCTATGTGAAAGACAAAGAACGTCCAGGTCAACCAAAAAAGTTTGAAGACCAACAGTTACAAGCATTATTGGATGAAGATGCGTGTCAAACTCAAAAACAACTTGCAGAAAGACTAAACGTTGCTCAGCAAACCATTTCCGATCGTTTACAAGCAATGGGAAAGATTTTAAAGGAAGGGAAATGGGTGCCACATCAACTGAACGAAAGATAAATGGAAAACCGAAAAATCATCAGTAAAATGTTGCTTCAACGGCATGAAAGAAAGTCTTTTTTGCATCAAATTGTGACTGGCAATGAAAAGTGAATTTAATTTGAGAATCCCAAATGCATAAAATCATGGGTTGATCCAGGTCAACCATCAACATCAACTGCAAGGCCAAATCGCTTCAGAAAGAAGACAATGCTCTGCATTTGGTGGGATCAGGAAGATGTGGTGTATTACAAGCTTCTAAAACCAGGTGAAACCATTAATATTGATCACTACAGACAACAAATAATCAATTTGAACCACGCTTTGATTGTGAAACAACCAGAATGGGCCAGAAGACACGGCAAAGTAATCATGATACCACACCATCACACACTTCAAAACCAGTTAAAGACACGTTAAAAGATCTCACCTGGGAAGTATTAACCCTCCGGCTGTATTCACCAGACCTTGCTCCTTCAGATTACCACTTGTTCCGATCAATGGCACATGCACTTTCTGAGCAGCACTTCGAAACGTACAAAAAAGTGGAAAATTGGGTCTCTGAATGGTTTGCCTCAAAACAAGAGAAGTTCTATTGGGACGGTATCTACAAATTACCTGAAAGATGGGGGAAATGTGTAGCTAGCAATAGACATTACAGTGGGGCCTTGACTTATGAGTTTAATTCATTCCGTGACGGAGCTCGTAACTCAAATTACTCATATGTCAAATCAAAAAGTGAATGAGTGAGACACGTGATGTTGGGCTGATGTTGTGGCGTTCACTGTGACGTTTGCTGTGCCAACTAGCGGTGGGGTATCTGAAGCTGGCTCGTAACCCGAATTTTAGCTCGAACCTCAAAGCAGAAAATCAGCCAAGAGATGGCTCATATCTCGAAAAACTCGTTAGTCAGGACACTCGTAAGTCAAGGCCCCACTGTACTTTGAATAAAGCACTTTTTGATGTTTCTCTTGAAATTATCGTGTTTTCTTTGATTACAAAATTCGAATTATTAACTGGTACACCTGGTATTTAGGAGGAAATGCTATAGTTTGTAAATTTCCACTACTCGTATCCTTGGATTTTTATCTCAGATCCTTTTGGCCTTCTTCTAGAGTTTTTATAGACCAAATTAATGCATAGCAAAATCTCCTGGTTTCAAGCTTCCTTTCTTCACCTGTAACTTTATCCACTATAGTAAAGGAACACACATAAGCCCTAGTAGGTTAGAAAGGACACCCATCCCCAGAGAATCACCACTATTGTAACCTATATGCACTCCTGGTGCACGACATTCGTGCACTTGGAGGGGGGTCCCTCAGCCCGGTCTGTGCCCTTTAGCAGTCCAGGAGCCCTTGAGGGATGTCTGACTGACGGCTTAGGCCCGTGGGGAGTGGGCCTAAGCCGCCGTCAGACATCCTCAAAGGCGGGAGAGGCTCCACCAATGCCACTGCGCTCGCCAACCATCAGCCCAGCTTGTGGCTGAGCAACGCTTCCCCTGTGGGACCACAGTGACCACCAGGCAGCAGCTCCTGCATTGAGCATCTGCCCCCTGGTGGTCAGTGCACATCAAAGCAACTGGTTGTTCCATCATTTGGTCAATTTGCATATTACCCTTTTATTATATAGGAAGGAGGATAGCAGTTTTTCATTAAAAATTTCACCTAATGCCTGTTGAGTGTCACTCCATACACTAGGAGGTTGCTGATTCAATTCCTGGTCAGGGTACATGTCGGGCTTGCAGGCTCCATCCCCAGTAGGGGATGTGCAGGAGGCAGCTGATCAATGTTTTTCTTCTGTGGATATTTCTATATCTCTCTCTTACTCTTCCTTCCTCTCTCTGAAATCAATAAAAACATTTTAAAAAACACCCATGTGACTCCCAAGGTTTGTTGTTATTTTACCTGACTCTGCTCATTTCGCAATGAAAGCACTATTCTTGGGGCATTTGCTGAAAACAATCTGGTAATTGTTTAACATTGCAGGGGCCTGTAGCAGTGATATCAGCTGGAGCAAATAAGAAGCTGTTCAGAAAATCTGGAGAAGGGGGCTTTGAAAATATCCAACATATTCCTAAGGGTCTAGAACAGCTGTGGGCAAACTACGGCCCGTTGGAAATGAATAAAACTAAAAAAAAAAAAAAAAAAGACCGTACCCTTTTATGTAATGATGTTTACTTTGAATTTGTATTAGTTCACACAAACACTCCATCCATGCTTTTGTTCCAGCCCTCCGGTCCAGTTTAAGAACCCATTGTGGCCCTCGAGTCAAAAAGTTTGCCCACCCCTGGTCTAGAAAGATGCTCACATTTGAGAGCTATGTGCATGTCAAAGAAAGACATTAAAAAAAGCTCTAATCTCTCAACTCTATACTAGAAGCTCTGCATAAGCAGGAAGAAAGGGCTATTGCAGAGCTGTAAACTTCCAGAGTGCTTAAGGCCTGCCCCAAGACACACACAGAACTTCCCAGTGAAGGGTAAGAAACTTACTGAGTCAATGAATTTAAGGAAATTTCCATTTAAACTTTAGTTGATTATTAAGCTAAGTAACAGAGACATCGCTGACCTCACACAACAAAGAATACAGGCTTTATAGAATTAAGTCAGTAAAGTTAATAAGCAAATTGCAGCAGCAGCAACAAACAGAAACAAAATAACAACCAACAACTAAGGGATAAGAGAGTCTAATTTCCATAATTGCTAATTTATATTATTTAAATGCCTAATATTCACCAAAAAATTAAAATACATGCCAAGAAACACTTCCATGTGAACCAATTGGTATATGCTGTCAAGAAATATCCAGAGAGAGATTCCCAATACAAATAAGGCCAAAGTCTCTCATGCCTGGTGGCTAATGTGGTAGCATTCAACTCTGATTTTAATATGGAGTCATTTCTTACTTCCTTTGGGAAATTTATGAAGCTGATTGCTGATCATAGACCTAACAATTTGGAAACCATCATCAGACCCCAAGGTCCAGGTTACTTATTTTTTTATCAGGTTTCCCAATGTGAGCAGATTCAGGCTGAAGCAAAAAAACAAACAAACAAAAAAACCATTTACAGAAGATATGCAGCCTTAAAGGAAAAAGGCAGTGGTGGTCCATTCCTGGTTCTCCCTTTCCAACAGGAACAGAGAGGTGCTGAGAATGTACTGAAGAATGTTGACACAGAGTCCGTACCCTGGGATGCTTCACAACAAGAAAACCTGGGTAGCTACTTAATATAATTTAAAATGTATACAGCATAGGAAATACAGTCGATAACATTGTAATAACAATATTGCATTGTGGGGCGCAGTTACGGTGTTTTGGCCAGGTTCAAGCCTCGGACTAATCACAGGACAGGGTCCTCTCATTGCCACATGCAAGTCCCAGCTGGAGGGCAGGGCCCTCCCAGCATAATTATAGCCAACGGCTGTGGTTGTAAGCTTGAACCTATGGTCCAAACACGTAGCCCCACGTGCCTTGTGATAGAGTTCGGGTGCATGTAGTTGAGTGAGGATAAAACTCACGAGAGTGCTGTAAACCACGTGATCACGCCCCTACTTTGCCTCGTGGCATCTACACTAATAAAAGAGAAACATGGTAATTGGCGTACGACCGCTACCCTTCCCATTGGCTAATCAGCGTATCCTTATGCAAATTAACTGTCAGCCAAGATGGCGGCCGGCAGCCATGCACTGAAGCGAGCAGGGAGACTTGCTTCCTCCAGGAACTGCAGACTCCAATGTTCCCCGCCTCACTTGCCGGCCTCTCAACTGCAACTCTAAGCAACTATCACTATGTTGCAAATAAGAAGTTAAACAAAACTGGCTTTCAGTCAGCCCCGGACCGCAACATTGTATCCATGTTTTCAGCAGCGAGGCCTCAGAGCTAAAGCTGGCCCAGAATAAAAAAAAAAAAAAAAGAAAACAAGGAGCGGTTGGGAGCTTTTAGTCAACTGCCAGTGGGAAAACAGCCCTCAGCCCCTCAGCCAGCCTGGCCAGGCACCCCAGTGGGGACCCCCACCCTGATCCAGGACACCCTTCAGGGCAAACCAGCCAGCCCCCACCCATGCACCAGGCCTCTATTCTATATAGTAAAAGGGTAATATGCCTCCCGGCACCGGGATCAGCGGAGCAGCGAGGCTTCCGGCACCGGGATCAGCGTGACAGGGGGCAGCGCCCAAACCCCCTGATCAGCCCTGCTCTGTGCCTGATAGGGGGGGAGCTCCCCAATCCCCCGATTGCCCTGCGGCTCTGTGTGTGACAGGGTGCAGCGCATCAACCCCCTGATCGGCCCTGCTCTGTGTGTGACAGGGTGCAGCGCCCCAACCCCCCACCCCCACGGGCCCTGCTCTGTGTGTGACAGGGTAGAACCATAACCTCTCCATCGGTCCTGCCCCGAGTGTGACAGTGGTGGCGCCCCAACCCCCGGATCGGCCCTGTTCTGTGGGTAATAGAGGGTGGCGCCCCAACCCCCCTCCACGGGCCTTGCTCTGTGTGTGACAGGGTAGAGCCATAACCTCCCCATTGGCCCTGCCCTGAGTGTGACAGGGTGCAGCGCCCCAACCCCTTGATCCACCCTGCTCTGTGTGTGACAGGGGGCAGTGCCCCAGCTCCCCTATCGGCCCTGCTCTGTGCGTGACAGGGGGTGGCGCCGCAACCTCCCCATTGACCCTGCCTTGAGTGTAACAGGGGGCGGTGCCCCAACCCCCCAATCAGTCTATCCTGAGCGTGACTGAGGGTGGCATTGCAACCTCCCAATCCGCCCTGCTCTGTGCATGATGGGGCGGCGCCCCAACTCCCCAATCGGCCCTGCTCTGAGCCGGACCAGGGGCTGCACTTAGGGATTGGGCCTGCCCTCTGCCACCCGGGAGCAGGCCTAAGCCAGCAGGTCGTTATCTCCCGAGGGGTCCCAGACTGTGAGAGGGCACAGGCCGGGCTGGAGGACCCCCCCCCCCCCGCCCCGAGTGCACAAATTTTTGTGCACCGGGCCTCTAGTCTGCTATAAAATAAAGACACGGCTTGTGGGCGCTGTGGTTGTCTCCTCATCAGGGAGGCAGCGTCCCACCGAGACCCAGCTATTATTCTCTTGTCTGTCTTTCCTTAATCCTTTCACCCACGCCCCCCCCCCCCCACCCCACCAGTTGGGATCACCCTTGGTCGTGCTGGCGTGGCACATTGCATGGTGTTAGATGGGTAGACTTATTGAGGTGATCCCATCAAAAGTTTTATAGCCGAAATCGGTTTGGCTCAGTGGATAGAGCATCAGCTTGTGGACTGAAAGGTCCCAGGTTCGATTCCGGTCAAGGGCATGTACCTGGGTTGCAGGCACATCCCCAGTAGGAGATGTGCAGGAGGCAGCTGATCGATGTTTCTAACTCTCTATCTCTCTCCCTTCCTCTCTGTAAAAAATCAATAAAATATATTTTTAAAAAAAAGTTTTATAAATGTTGAATCACTATGTTATACACCTAAAACTAGTATAATATTGTATGTCAACCATAATTTTTAAAAAATTTTAATGTTTAACCTATCAGATAATTCAAGATAATTTCCCATCATGGGGAAAATAAACAAAATCCATGAGACACTCTGGTTGGAGTTGATGATCAACAAAGACATTTGCACATTGTCTGGCCTCATAGGTGGGAAGAAGATAAAGATCCAGAGTGTTGTTTTAAGGTATTAATGCATCTTAAGGACTTAGGACTCAATTTCCATTTATCTGTCCTTGGAGAAACTTTCACAGATGTCCCAGGTTAGAAGTTGTGTAATGAGGTTTTTATCCACTTTGTCCCAGAGATTTGGTTTATCCAAAATATTTCCAGTTGAAAATCCGTATTCTATACTTGAACAGCTTTCAAAAAGACTCCAGAATGTCTTCAAGAAATCAGATATTATAAGACAATATCTCTAGAAGGGTGACATGACTCCCTTTTCTTGGACAGCCCTACATGGTAAATTCACATCTCTGCTTACAATAGAATCTAAAAAAGATCTGTGACAGATGGGGCTAAATCACAAACTTACAGCCTAAGACAGAATCTGTATAACTTTTCAGAGTTTGCCCATATTTACCTTATCAGAGAGGAAAGAAAAACTGCAGAAGAAACTAAGCCTGGTTGCCTGTCACAGCTGATACAGAGCCACCCATCACAAACCTGTGGCAGCTTCACATCTCCAGTCCCTAGTACCACCCCAACTCAAATTAAAAACAGATTCCTAGATATGTTCTGATGGTTACACATGTCTCAGCATCACGTGGAGGAGACTGTTAAAAAAAGCAAAACACAAAATCATGTGGCCAGTTATGTAACTACATTCATGACTCCCATATGTAGTATCAATTTGAATTTCCATTTGAATTGGTTTTTATTCTTTGTACTGAATGACATGTGACTGAATTATTTCTTTTCACCACCACAACGGCAGCCAAACTGCATCTTCAAATACTTGTACTTGGCTGGGTGTCCACCTAGGTTGCCAGGTGATCATCAGAGCCTTGAGTGTCCTCAGAGGGCCACAGAGACTGAAAGAAGAATCTAGATCAGTGGTTCTCAACCTTCTGGCCTTTTAAATACAGTTCCACATGTTGTGACCCAACCATAACATTATTTTCGTTGGTACTTCATAACTGTAATGTTGCTGTTATGAATCGTAATGTAAATATCTGATATGCAGGATGGTCTTAGGTGACCCCTGTGAAAGGGTGGTTCAACTGCCAAAGGGGTCGCGACCCACAGGTTAAGAACTGTTGATCTAGATGCTACCAAACTAATTGAGCAGGCATCTCAGAACTGATTGCAGTCAAAGGGCTACTTTTGCACTTTTCCTTTAGCAAATTAATGACTCTGGCACAGGGGATTTAAGTGAAGGTATTAATAAGCATCCACAAAATTACATATACATTTAATTTATTTTTAAGAAAGTTGCAAGGTAAAAGAGCTGTAATTTGGAGACACATAGGAAATACATTCAGTGGGACAATCTCACCCATAAAATGAACACTGAGATACTTGTTTTAATTTTTGCCTAGAAGTAAAGATAGAGATCAAAGTATTTCTTTAAATATGGTAATCATGATAGTAATATCCCTCATAAATATCTGCATCTAGTTGCAAATATAATCTTTTCAAAATAAATCACTTATGACTCCAATAGCCAAGCTCCTGTATTTGTTGATATAAAGATGTTCTGAATGGATAAAAGGTTATAAAATAATTTTTTAAGAAAGTGCCCATTACAATTTAAATAAAAGAAAGGTGGCTACCCTAACCAGTTTGGCTCAGTGGATAGAGCGTCAGCCTGCGGACTCAAAGGTCCCAGGTTCGATTCCGGTCAAGGGCATGTGCCTTGGTTGTGGGCACATACCCGTAGGGAGTGTGCAGATGAATTGATGTTTCTCTCTCATCGATGTTTCTAACTCTCTATCCCTCTCCCTTCCTCTCTGTAAAAAATCAATTAAAAATATATATTTTTTTAAAAGGTGGCTATTGCAAGTCTTCAATACTCCCTTTTCAGTAATGGGTATAGCAACAGACACAAACAAGAAATTAGAAGTCTTAAATAAAACTATAAACCACATAGACCTATTAAAAATCTATAGAATACTCCTTCACCACCCTACTATCAATAGAAGAAAATACATATTTTTCTCAAGCAAACATGGAGCAGTCTACAGGATACACCATAAGATAGGTAAAAAAAACAAGTCTCAATAAATTTAAGAGGTTGAAATCATACCAAATATGTTTTCAGACCATAATGGAATAAAATTAGAAACCAATAATAGCAGGAAATTTGAAAAAAATGACAATATGTAGAAATTAAACAATGCTTTCCCAAATAAATAATGGGTCAAAAAAAGGAAATACAAAGGTAATTAGAGAATACTTGGAGATGGAATGAAAGTGAAAGACAATATACCAACACTTATGGAATGCAGCTGAAGTAGTGCCTGGGGAAAATTTATAGTTGCAAATGTCTATATTAAAATAATAAAGCATCAATAATCTAACTTTCCACCTTAAAAAACTAAGAAAGTTAGAGCAAATTATATGAAAAGCACACCAAAGAAATAAAATAGTAAAAATCAAAATAGAAATAAACAAAATAGATATTAGAAAAACAACAGAAAAACTCAATTGAAACCAAAAACTAACTCTTTGAAAATATCAACAAAATTGACAAACATTTAGCTAGACTAACAAAGAAAAAAAAGACAAGTCTAAATTACTAAAATAAGGAATTAAAGAGAAAATATCATTACCAACTGTAGAGAAATAAAAGGATAATAAGGAAACAATTATATGCCTACACATTAGATAACTTAAATGAAATGGATAAATTCTTAGAAAGACAGAAACTACAGAGATTGACTCAGAAGAAATTGATAACATGAATGGACCCAAGCCAAGATTGCTTTACTGGTGAAATCCACAAAAGGTTTAAGGAATGATTAATACTAACCATTCATAAACTCTTCCAAAAGACAGAAAAAGAGGAAACAATTTCCATTTCATTCTTTGAGGCTAGTGTAACCCAAAGCAAATACAGAATAAGACATCACAAGAAGAAAAAAATTATGGACTAATATCCCTCAGTAACAGAAAATCAAAAATATTCAACATAATGCTAGCAAAACAACTTCGGCAACACTTAAAGAGAATCACATACCATGACAAAGTGGTATTTATGCACTCAAGGTTGGTTTAGCATAATAAACAATGTACTATGTCATATTAATAAAATTAAGGCAAAAACTAGATGATCATCTCACCTCATGCGGAAAACACATTTGAAAAAATCCAACACCCATTCCTAATCAAAATATTCAACACACTATAAATGGAACTTCCTTGATCTGATAAAAAAACAACAAACAAAAACATCCAAGGCCCAGCCAGTGTGGCTTAATGGTTGCGAATTTACCCATGAACCCGTGACCTTGTGGTTCATGGGTAAATTCACAACCATTGAGCCACAAGGTCACCGGTTCAATTCCAGATCAGGGCATATGCCTGGGTTTTGGGATCCCCAATAGGGGGCATGCAGGAGGCAGCCAATTGATGATGTTTCTCTCTCATCAATGTTTCTATCACTCTATACCGCTGCCTCTTCCATCTTTCTCTAAAAAAATCAATAAAAACATCTATTTTTTAAAAATCTATGAAAAACCCACAGGTAACATTATAATTAACTAGAGGCCCAGTGCACGAATTCGTGCATGGGTGGGTTCAGGCTGGCCCAGCCCCAATCAGGGCCACGGGCAATTGACTGGCGGGCCCCACCCCCAATTGGGGTTTGACTGCTGACTGGGGATGGAGCTGGCCATGGGGAGGGGCTGTGAGTGGTGGGCCGGCCTGCCCCACCCCCAAATGGGGTGGGAGGTACTGATCAGGGGCCAGGGGCCAGTGGCCTGGGCGAGGGGCCATGGGTGGTTGGCCAGCCAGCCCTGCCCCTGATTGGGGTGGGTGGGGGGGCCAATCTGGGGTGGGGATGGCGGGGAGGGGCTGCAGGAGGTTAGCTGCCCAGCCCCACACTCTATTGGGGTGGAGTGGTGTGATCAGGGGTGGGCCAGCTGGGGGGAGCAGCTGCCAGCCTATTGTGGTGGGGTAGGCTGATCAGGGGCGGGGCTGGCTGGGGGGAAGGGAGTGGGAGTTTGGCCAGCCAGCCAGCTCTTGATCAGGGTGGGAGAGTCCCATCAGGGGCAGGCTAGCAGGGGGGAGGGGCCGAGAGGTTGGCTGGCCGGCCCCACCCCCTGATCAGGCAGTTCACTGGCCACAGTGAGCATCATAGGGACCAATCATTACGGGTCGTTATAGCCGTTATGGTCACTGGCTTTTTATATAGAGAGATGGTAAAATGTTGAGTGTATGCCCTAACCCAGTGGTCGGCAAACTGCGGCTCGAGAGCTACATGCAGCTCTTTGGCCCCTTGAGTGTGGCTCTTCCACAAAATACTGACTTCTGCACATGGGCTACGAAGTTTCAATCGCACTGTACGTGCACGCCCGCATGTGGTATTTTGTGGAAGAGCCACACTCAAGGGGCCCAAGAGCCGCATGTGGCTCGCAAGCCACAGTTTGCCAACCACTGCCCTAACCAGTCTGGCCCAGTGGATAGAGCATCAGCCTGCGATCAAGGGTCTCAGGTTTGATTTCGGTCAAGGGCATGTACCTTGGTTGTGGGCACATCCCCAGTAGGGAGTGTGCAGGAGGCAGCTGATGATGTTTCTAACTCTCTATCCCTCTCCCTTCCTCTCTGTAAAAAAATCAATGAAATATATTTTTTTTAAATGTTGAGTGCTTTATCCTTACAATGAGGAACAAAATAAGGACGTGCTCTCACCGCTTCTATCCTGCAGTACACCAGAGGTTCTATCCTGGCAATTGGAAAAGAAAAAGAACAGGAACCCAAATTAGAAAGGAAAAAGTAAAGCTGTCTATTTGCAAGTGACATAATCTTGTTTATAGATAATCCTAAGGAGCCCGTGAAAAAGCTACCAGAATTTATAAACAAGTTCAGAAAATTTGTAGGATACAAGACAAATATACAAATATCGACTGCATTTCTATACACTAACAATAAATAATCTGAAAAAGAAATTAAGAAATAATTCTATTTATAGTAGTATCAAAAGAGTAAACTATTAGGAGTATATTTAACAAAAGTGCAAGACTTGTACATTGAAACAACAAAACACTGTTGAAAGTCATAAAAAGACACAATAGAAAGGCAGCCCATGTTCATGGATCAGAAGAATCAATTCAGTACAAAGGACAGAAATGGATTCAACCAAGTTGACCTATAGATTCCTTAACTGATCTAAAGATTCAATACAATGTCTATCAAAAACACAGCTTTTTTTTTTCTTTTCAGAAATGAACAAATTAATTCAGGAAATTCATGCGGAAATGAAAATGAACTAGACTAGCCAATGCAATCATCAAAAAGAAGACAAAAAGAAGAACAAAGCTGGAGGACTCAACACTTCACAATTTCAAAACTCCCTACAAAGCTACAGTAACCAAGGCAGTGTATTGGCATTAGAATAGAAATATAAATCAATGGAATAAACTTAAGAGTACAGAAATAAACTTTTACATTTGTGATCAACTGATTTTTTTTTTACAAGGGTATCATGACAACTAAGGGAAAAGAATATATTTAACAAAAGAAATACAAGACTTGTACATTGAAACAACAAAATAAAACAGAATAAGTTTTTCAAAAAATAAGGCAGATGTGTGGTTTCCAGGGACTGGGAGCAAGGAAAGAATGGGAAGTGACTGCTAATAGGTCATTACTTTGGGGGTGATAAGAATATTCTGGAATCGGATAGTGGTGACAGTTACAAAGCTCTATAAATATACTAAAAACCACTGAATTTTACACTTTAAAAGTATATTTTGTGGTATTTAAATATATGATTAAAATTGTTATTGAAAAACCTATCAGAAAATGTATAACTGGCAAAAAATGGTCACCCTTCACTCTCACCCACACAGTCCCCTGCAATGCTCTGAGCTCCCTCTCCCTCCTTTTTCCTCCCCAGCTGTGTTTTCCTTCCTCTCTGACCTTTCCCCTCCCCCTCTCTCACTGGAATCAGAAAGCCCTTGGCTGCACCCCTTGCTTTGCATATGAACATTGCATCCTCTGGAAAGGGGACCATCCCAGGGAGGAGTGAGATCCAGGCCAGGGGATCTACGGGGATCAGGGGCCTCTCTAAGGCCCTTTGGGGCTTTCTATCCTAAGAGGGGAAAGGGTGGCTATAGGTTCTCAAACTCTGGGATTCCCCACCTTCCCTGGGACTTCCTAACCCACAGCTTAACTTCAGACCCTTTCAACCTAGGCTTTCTTCTTCCCATGCTCTCTTCCTCTCTCCCCAGTCCCCCATCACATTGTCCTCTTCTCCAACCTCTCCTCTACTCACCCTGACCACCTTGCTCCTTCCTCTAAAGCTAGCAGCTTTTCTCATAACCCCTTTCTCACCCCATGGACCTCCATACCCCTTCTAAGTGTCTTTGTGACTGCATTCCCTGGGGCCCACCCTCCCACATCCAGCCACTGAACAGGAATATATTGGTGGATGGAGTCATGTGACAGTCTCCCAAAGAATTAAAGCCCATCACCAAGTTTCCCTGCAAGGTATATAATGGATAAAAGTAGCAAGTAACCCTTTAATGGGCAGTGTTGGCTCCTGAAGACTGAAGTTTATTTCCTGCACTAGTCCCATCTTCCTCCTAACCCCCTAGAGGTAAAAGGAGTGGTATCTAACAAAAAGAAAAGTGAAGCTAAATTTCACTTCTCTAAGGGGTGGATTAGTCCTCTTAAGAGCTTAACGCTTCGTTAAGCATAAGAATTGACTGATTCTTAGACCATGAAAGTGAACATTTTGCAACATTACAGGCAATACCACCCACACACACTCCTGCCCGCAAATATTCTCCATGACTAGTATTAATGTAATTTTGTGTGTGTGCATGCTGTGGTTAACCTCTCCTACAATTCTGAGGATTTCCTAAGAACTGATAAATTGATTGGGTAAGATTGTTCTAACCCAATTCCTCTCCACCTCCCCTCAGAAGTGGGTGGGGATGTCTCCAACACCTCATTCCCAGGCTCCCAGTTCCCAGGGAGCCCTGGGAGTGAACTCAGGTAGCTTATCAGGCTCAGGGATGGAAGGGACAGACAAGCTGGCTCAGACCAAAACAGAAGGAGCTTCAAATGCTCACCCTGTGCCACCACCCAGGGCTGGGACCAGGACCAGCTTTGCAGTCTGCAGCCTGTGCAGCTGCAGAGAGCCCTGTGCTTGGTTTAATACTCCAATGTCACTGTCTTGAAATTCTTAATGAATTTGAACTAGGGGAGCCCTACAATTATGTAGCCAGTCCGGCTAGCAGTCACCGTGAAAAGAGGGGACATGTGCTAGGTCAGCTTTGGTCCTCTTTCCCTCCCCTCCTGTTCCCTGCAACAGATTTCCCTGCCCTTCTGCTCCTGACATGGGGACAGAAAGAGAAAATGAGGGGGAGTTGAGGGAGATATATTTTTCCCAGGTGTATAAGTAATCAGGCCAGGTCATTATTCTGTAATTCCCTAGGAAAGATGAAGGTTATTCAGGTATTCTTTTAAGGAGGAAAGGGTCAATCATGTAAGATGTAAGAATATAGTGTGTGTGGTATGTGTGTATATGTGTGTGGTCTGTATGGTATATGTATGTGGTGAGTGTGGTATTGTGTTGTGTGTGTGTGTGACTGTTGTCTGTGTGGTGTATGTGTATGGTGTGGGGGATCTGTGTTGTGTGTGTGGTGTGTTGTGTGTGTGTGTGCATGTGGTCTGCGTGGTATGAGTGGGGGGGGGTGTTATAGCATTGCGTGGTGTATTGTGTGTTGTGTGTAGTACGGAGGGGGGAATCTGTGGTATGTGCATGGTGTATGTGTGTTATGTGTGTGATGTGGTATGTATGTATGTATTAAAGAAGCTGCATTTGTGCCAGACTTTGCATCAAGAACTTTATGTAAATCATCTCATTTATTCCTCAGAGAAAACCATTATTCCAACCTACAAACAGAAAATGATGCTTAGAAGATTAAATAACTTGCCCAAGATCAAGCATTAGCAAGCACGGGACACAACATGTTCCATCAATAGGCCATGCCACCTGGGCTGTGGGTCAGTTTGCATGTAATGTCCCTGGGAAACAATGACTGAATGCTGACTCATGCCAAGCATTTCACATCTATGAACTCACTTAATCCTTGCAATATTCTGTGAGATAGATACTTTTATTATCCCCACAACATAGATGGGGAAACTAAAGCACAGAGAGGGTAACTAAACTGCCCAAGGTCACACTGCTAATAAGAGTTGGAAATGCATTTTTAAATCATACCACCTGGCTCTTGATTCTGAACTTTTATCTATTATCTTATTCTGCTTCAATGTCGGAGAAGTACCTAATAGATCAGCAGTTACCAACTGGTGGTCCCTGAGGTCCAAAAGGTGGGCAATCACTGTAATAGAATATAATCCAAGATCTCTTCTGAGCACAAAGAAGTATGGAAGAATTACCAGCTTCTTCCTTTAAAATCAGCCCTTCTCCCAAATTGACTAAGGAATATAATATTCTGACATGAGAAGCCCTTGATGCATTTCTCAGAACCCACCACTCCAGGACTGACAATCAGCACAGCACCCACAGAAACCCCCATGTCCTCTCTTCCCCTCCCCTTCTAGAATTCCTTAACCATTCCATGAATATATGCCTTCTCTCTTGTCTTCTAGGGTCTCTTGACACCAATTCTTGACTCTGTTCATGTCAGAGACACAAGAGAACAGACACCCAGCCCACACCCAGTGAGGCCATCTCCTCACTTGCTCCCACAAGCCACACCGCCCTTCCTCTGGCCTGAGGTCTGCTCAGCTAGGTCAGGACCAGCTCACTCAGATCACGAGCCATGGCCTACGAGGGACAGTGGCCATCTGGGAGAATTTCCAGATGAATAAGATAACCTTTAGGTCCTCCTGTGTTTTCTCAGCCCACCACCTCTACCCAGGCTTTTCTTCAGTGAGCACCTTTTTTCATAAGAAAACAGTCCTATTTTCTTTCCCCAGAGTGGCCACAGTGTAGGAAACCACACACTGACCTATATTGTAGAGACGACCTTGACATATGAGGTGTAGAAGGATGCCAATGGGACAGGGGTTGGGTCACAAATCTTAGCAGTATCGCTGGATTATTTCACCTTTTTGCGTGTGTGTGTGCAAGTTCTAGAGATAGGAGGGGTTTTTCCCTGATGGGGTGTGAAGGAAAAAGAAAAATGAAGAAGGGGAATTACTCATGACATTCACCTTCCTGCTCTACCAGATGGTTTGGTAAAAATAACATCAAAGGACACTGCTCAATAATATCAACAGTATGACACCTGAAATGGACAGGATTGCTATAATGCAGCATTCAAAGACAATTTGGGATATTCTTCCTCCGCAACACCTAGAGCAGTGGTTCTCAACCTTCCTAATGGCGCGACCCTTTAATACAGTTCCTCATGTTGTGGTGACCCCCAATTTCATTGTTACAAAATGAACGTAATTAAAGCATAGTGATTAATCACAAAAACAATATGTAATTATATATGTGTTTTCCAATGGTCTTAGGCGACCCCTGTGAAAGGGTCTTTCGACCCCCAAAGGGGTCGCGACCCACAAGTTGAGAACCGCTGACCTAGAGTATGCCTGTGGAAGGCTCTCAATCAGTATCTGATTAGTACTGGCTTCTATTTGTTGTGATTAACTTCATGGGTGCTGTTTTGCCCCCTACTTCCCCAGCCAGACTATAGGCTCCTTAGGTAGAGGGACTCATAATTCGTTTGCATAGTCTATTAGACATTTCACAATTTTGAGCATATTGTAGTAATCCACAATCAAGGACATCCTAGAAGAATCTAGGAGAAATAGATTCCACCAAGAGACAGTGGCTGGAGAATTCAGAACTTTTTCAGATCTGCAGGGGTACAAACTATTAGGTAAGCCATCTTGAGATGGAACAAGATTTGTTTTGGGGCTTATTGTAAGAAAAGGAAGTTGGGCATGAGGTTTTTCAAATCAGACATTTAATTGTACAAGAAGGATAAGCGAATACCCTTTGAAAGGGGAATACCACCCAGAACACTTTGGATTTGGCAAAGTTCTATTCTCTTGAAGTATATAGTCTGCATACTTGAGGCCCAAATAAATTTAAGAAGAGTAAACATTAACTCTGATATCCTGCCTCTTTTAAAATAATGAACTCTTACATTTGCACACCATTTTATATTTTTCAAACTATCTTTATATCCATTATGAAATCTGAGTTCATTTTCATTCAATGGGCAGGGCAAGGAAACACGCACCCAAAGAAATTCATTGACTTGTCAAATGTCAGAAAGTCCAGGGAAACTAAGATTTAAAAAAAGGGGAGGGGGCTTCTGGTGCAGTATTATTTCTCTGGGGTCATCCATTTCATTAACAACCACCCTTTCATGCTATCTGTTGACAATAATGCCTTGAGTGTGCATTTTAATATACAGTTTATAAAGCACATACATTATCTCATTGCACAAATCAAAGTCTAATTGTGTTAGCTCATTCTGGTTGCATTAACCTCCCCAGATACCAATACATCTTACTTCTTTTCCTCAGTGTTATCCTTGACTGTGGTTTACAATTTTTAATTTATATTCTCCATCTTATTTATAATTTCTATTTTTTGGCTTTGTGTTTCAGCAAGTTCCTTCCTTTTAATCAAGTTATTTTCCACTTGTTTAGACCCGTGGTCGGCAAACTGCGGCTCGCGAGCCACGTGCGGTTCTTTGGCCCCTGAGCGTGGCTCTTCCACAAAATACCACGTGCAGGCACGCATACAGTGCGATTGAAACTTCGTGGCCCATGCGCAGAAGTTGGTTTTCGGCCTGGGCCAGTCTATTTTGAAGAAGTACTGTTGATATTTGGCTCTGTTGACTAATGAGTTTCCCGACCACTGGTTTAAACCAATCTGAGTATGGGATGTGTGTGCGTGTGTGTGTGTGTGTGTGTGTGTGTGTGTGTGTGTGTGTGTAAGAGAGAGAGAGAGAGAGAGAGAGAGAGAGAGAGAGAGAGAGAGAGAGAGAGAGATTCAGAGACAGAGAGAGAAAGAGAAAGAGAGATTCAGAGACAGAGAGGAGACATTTGACAACTGTCGGGTTTATTTATTTGGTTTTTGCCTTATTTAGTTTCTCTTCCTACAAAAATGTGTATCTTTTTGTTTTCAAGTATTATCAACACATTTTTGTGTTGGATTTTCATCTCACAGAATCATTTTTTAATGGTTTTGTCTCAGTCTGGGTTATGTAAAAGAATCAGCAGTTGGGTACAGGGAGTTTATTTGGGAAGTGATCCCCCAAAAAGCAAACAAGACAAGGAAAAGGGAAAGCCAATACAAAAGTTGTATTAATTAACAATTGGGTTATCAGTGTTGGCAACTGAGGGTGATCTCTCCTGAGAACCTTCTGATAAAAAATCTGAAATGCATCTCAGGGTAGTATCCCTTTCCCTAGATGCATACACGCATACTTCTAGGGAGTATTTGCTTGCTCTAAAGATTGGTCTCAGAGATGAGGAACAAGGCCAAGGTCAGGAATCCACATGGTGCTCATAACTGTCAGAGAAATTCTGGCATGAGATAATAGGTATGAAAAAAACTTGGCCAGAAATGGAACAAGTCTACTTTTCCCCCTCAAAGCCTCAATGTCCAGGAAGTAGTCCATGCTGTTTTATGAACCATGAACAAAAATCTACCCATCTCAGACTCAAATCTTCCAATGGTGAGACAAGTCAAGGTCAAGATCAAGGAATTATTAAGAACGGCATAAGGCCAATCCAAGTGCAATACTATTTGAAAATAAACTCATTGTAGAATAAATCCAACAATGATCAATTTATCTTTAATAAGTCTGACTTTAAAGAAAATAGCTTGGCCTCTCCCCACTTAGGCAAAGTTTTCTTGATACCTCTTTGCTGGTGCCAGAGTTTCTGCCTGACTAGAATAAGCACAATCTGGGCTCTGACCTTGATCTTTTTCCTGATATCTGAGACCCTAGGGCAGTGGTTGGCAAACTCATTAGTCAACAGAGCCAAATATCAACAGTACAACGACTGAAATTTCTTTAGAGAGCCAAATTTTTTAAACTTAAACTATATAGGTAGGTACACTGTTATTAACTTAATTAGGGTACTCCTAAGCTGGCCTTTGCAAAAAACGTCCTCAATCTGAGGGGTCAACCTCAGCGAACGTACCCCCACTTCTTCTAACACCACTTCTTCAAAATAGACTCGCCCAGGCCGAAAACCGACTTCTGCGCATGGGCCACGAAGTTTCAATCACACTGTACGTGTGCACGCCTGCATGTGGTATTTTGTGGAAGAGCCACACTCAAGGGGCCAAAGAGCCGCATGTGGCTCGAGAGCCGAGGTTTGCTGACCACTGCCCTAGGGGATGATGGGGAGCAATAAATATAGTAGTTCCTAGTGCCTCCACAGATACTTTATACTCTTGGGAAATAGTGCTGGGTTAGGTTTTCCAGTAGTTAAGTCTTACTCTACATTAGCTATAAGCCCCTTCAGCTACCACAGAGCCTATTGTCTCTAATACCACGGCAGCCTGAGAATCTGAGTTTTCTACCTGGCAGAGCTCAAGGCTTGCTACAACATCTTATTGCCACATTAACATAAATGTCAGCTCTTAGGGGGAAAGGTATCTGACAGGTATGAGAAAAACCATCAAAAGAGAAAAAAAAAAATGCTGCCAGGAAGATAGAAAATTTTTCCTTCCCAGGTTTAACCAGAAAATACTAACAAAGGAAGTAAGTAGATCTTAACAAGTGATTGCACCCACAGCTAGTATTTACACATAAGAGAACTTTGCCATGTCAGGTAATCCAGGGCATTTCAGGAGAATATGTAAGTGTGAGCTCTGCTGTAGAAGACCCTAAATGAGTGACTACACGTCTAGTTCAGTTTCTAAATCTGATCGATTAAGAACTGAGCAGCAATCTACTGTGTAAAGTGTTTTTCACAAACACCTTCTATAATCCTCATAAGAACTTTGTGGAGGTAGTATGATTGCCTTGTTTTACAGATGATGAAATGAAGCTCAGAAAAGTAAACCGGTTCACCTATGGTCACAAGCCAGTAAGAGGCAAATCTAGGACTTCCTTTGGCGTTTGGAGATCCAAGTTGGATTCCATTCCCACTGCACTAGAACTGGCTTCCACACTTGAGGGCACAATGTTTTTGTGTCCACAAAGATGTAAGTGGACTATTGCCCAAGTTGTCACTGACTCATTTTAGATTCAGCTACAAGAAAAGTCAGAAAAAGAGTAGAGGAGGGAGGGAAATAGTGGAAGGGATTTTTTTAAATTTTGAGAACAGTAATGGCTTCTAAGCAGCTGAGTAAAATAAACAATTTTCTTAAAAACTGTCTTTGTGATAGTTCTAGATACTTTGCTGTATCCGTCTTATTCATTCAAATTTCAGATCTTCTGATTTCTAACCCAGAGTGCCAATCATGAAGTAATTAATTCAATTACCGGCATTAATTCTTAAAAGGAAAAATGTGTATACAACATGAAATTTAGCTCATGATATACTATCAAACTGTACTGAATTTATCTGGGATTAAGTAATTTATCCCACTCTCTGATGGATACAGATGGAAATTAAATTAATCTTTCTTACGCCTTTTGGATAATTTTCTTTTTTTTATTAAATCTTTATTGTTCAGATTATTACATTTGTTCCTCTTTTTTTCCCCCATAACTCCCCTCCTTCCAGTTCCCACCCCACCCTCCGCCCTCACTCCCCACCCACTGTCCTCATCCATAGGTGCACGATTTTTGTCCAGTCTCTTCCCGCATCTCCCACACCTCTTTTCCCCCCAAGAATAGTCAGTCCATTCCCTTTCTATGTCCCTGATTCTATTATAAACACCAGTTCATTCTGTACATCAGGTTATTTATTCACTTGTTCTTAGATTCATTTGTTGATAGATGCATATTTGTTGTTCATAATTTGTATCTTTACCTTTTTCTTCTTCTTCCTCTTCTTAAAGGATACCTTTCAGCATTTCATATAATACTGGTTTGGTGGTGATGAACTCCTTTAGCTTTTTCTTATCTGTGAAGCTCTTTATCTGACCTTCAATTCTGAATGATAGCTTTGCTGGATAAAGTAATCTTGGTTGTAGATTCTTGGTATTCATCACTTTGAATATTTCTTGCCACTCCCTTCTGGCCTGCAAAGTTTCTGTTGAGAAATCAGCTGACAGTCGTATGGGTATTCCCTTGTAGGTAACTGAGTTTCTTTCTCTTGTGGCTTTTAAGATTCTCTCTTTGTCTTTTGCTCTTGGCATTTTAATGATGATGTGTCTTGGTGTGGTCCTCTTTGGATTCCTTTTGTTTGGGGTTCTCTGCGCTTCCTGGACCTGTAAGTCTATTTCTTTCACCAGGTGGGGGAAGTTTTCTATCATTATTTCTTCAAATAGGTTTTCAATATCTTGCTCTCTCTCATCTTCTGGTACCCCTATAATTCTGATGTTGGTACGTTTGAAGCTGTCCCAGAGGCTCCTTACACTATCTTCGTATTTTTGGGTTCTTTTTTCATTTTGCTTTTCTGGTTGGGTGTTTCTCGCTTCTTCGCATTTCAAATCTTTGACTTGATTCTTGCACTCCTCTGGTCTGCTGTTGGGAGTCTGTATAATATTCTTTATTTCAGTCAGTGTATGCTTACTTTCTAGATGGTCCTTTATCACACCATCGAGGGTCTCATTAGATTTCCTGTACATCTCATCAAGTTTATCGACAGACTCTAGAAGCCTCTTGAGAGACCTCAAAAGTGTGGTTCTGAACTCAATATCCTCCCTTGATAGTTTTGTCCTGTTTCTTTGTCTCCGCATTTTTTACGCTTTCTTGGTACACCCCCTAGTGGTCTTTGTGCGCAGTCTTGTTGTAGTTAAGCCTCGACTGTTGTAGTTAATACTAGAGGGATTTGACCTCAAGGCCAACTGGCTGTGAGAATCAGCTGTGTTTGCAGTGGGAGAACTTCTGTCCTCTAGGGAGGTGCTAATCTAGCCTTTGCCTGAGGCTATCCGGCAAATGCCTCTGTGCGGGGCTTGGGCGGGGCGGGTCCCATGGGATCAACAGGGCGGAGGAGGGAGCTGTTATGACTGCTCTCAGTCCGTCCCCAGGGGCTCTGCCTCTCTGTCCCAGCAACCGCTACAAACCTCGGAGGGACCGTAGCCAGACAGTCCTGCTTCTCCCGTTTGAGTCTGGGTCCCTAGAGACTCACCCGGATCTGGAGCTCAGAGTCTGAGGCTCCCTCCGGATTGAAACAGTCAACTGCGCCCTCAGCCACCAGCCCACGCAGCACACACTTCGCACCTTAGTATTTTACTTCAGCACTGCGCCTCCTCTGATTCTCGGTTCCTCCTAGTTGTAGAACTTCCACTCAGCCAGCCTTCCTGTGGTTCTGGATGATGTCCGTTCCGTCTTTTAGTTGTATTTTTGAAGTGGTTGTTCGAGGCAGCAAACTCCGGCGTTAACGTATGCCGCCATCTTGGTTTCTTCTGGATAATTTTCAAGTAGCCAAACTTGACCCAACAGTCATTGCCGGGTTCCAGCCCCAGCGGTCCAGGGGTTCCCAAAGGTGTGGACGGAGTCGTCGAAGAATGAAGGATACGGACACAGCGTTCAGATGATCAGCATAGTTGGGTTCTCTCTTTATTCTCCTGTTACATCTGTATTTATAATATTTGATCCTATAAGCATGCCTCTATAGTTACATCATCATGTTTTGGATCCTCCTTTGACCTTCTACAGTTCCTTGTTTTATGTTTATAGTTTCTTATCTGACCTTTGATAAAAATCTTATCTCTATCTAGCTCTGTTGATTTTAATCTTGTCTAGGTTAGTCTCTGTGTTCCATTATAAGGGCTGCTAGTTTGTTGTCTCTATTCCAAGGTCATTATCCTATTGCTATAAGGAGACTTTCCTATTCTATGGCCTAAGTAAGGATTATGTAGCTTAAGCATGATAGTTCGTAGTTAAGGTGATTAACTACCCACATGGCACTTAGTTAAGGGTTTTACTGATTTATTCCCTTCCCTCACTCCAGGGAAACATTCCCACCTGGGGAAACAACCTTTCTCAGGGAGGTGGCTCTGGTTATAACACATAGTGCTAAAAAGGGGGAGCAAACATATTAAGAACAGTATGCCATATATGCCAGGTCCCTTGAAACATATGCTGTACAGATGTTTCTTCCCTGCAGCGACTGTGTCAAGCAGCAACTATGGACCAGCTTACAGCAAGTCATTTCTTGCATAACTGTCCCTAAGTTCTTCCATTTCATTAACCACTTCCACATGGAAGAAAAAGTTTTCTTCTGGCTATTTTTCATGATAGTACACAGCACTAATTATTAACAATTTACTAGATATGGTACTGAATAGATGGAAAATAATAAAACTGGAGAAGAAAGGCACCAGATTCTGAGAGACCCTACTCAAGCTACACACACTCTAAACTATATTCTCAGTCACTGCATCTTCCAAGGCTGTGAAGCCAACATCCCTCTTTTCTCTGATCTCTCTACCCTCGAAGATTATGGTGACTTCCCAGGCATTTCATTTCTAGAATAAAGTCCCCTTAAAATCACCAAAGAATCACTGAATCTAAGAATCGTAGAGTCAGAAGGGACCTCTGAGATTATATCTGCTTCCATAACACATATAAAGGTAGCACTGAAAGCTATTAGTTTCTGCATGTAGATGTTCAAATTTGAAGTTGCTTCTTTTAAATAAGAAGTGATTCAGAGATGACAAATTAGGGGGGAGCCAGATTCCTTCTGACTACCCTGACTACCTCACACGCAAACTCGGCTTCTTAGAAGAAAGGGATGGGATGATGGGAAGAGTGGGAAGTAAATCCATAATTGCCTTCCATGTAGTGAACTGGTTAGCATAAAGTACTGAGTGGGAGTTGCACTGTGTGATTGAATCATATAGAGAAATACCTATTATAAGATGGCCATTAAGAAGCATCATGGCCTTCAGTCATGTTTTAAGTTGGCTTATGGTTCTACTCCCCCTCCCAAGAGGATATGGTTTCAATATTGAGCCAGCTAATGGAAAGAAAAAAAAACAAAACAGCTTGTTGACACATGTCAACATTGTGGTAAAAAATAAATGAGAGCAAACTAGTTAGCGTGATTCAAGCCAACTCCCATATCTCGAAAATCAAACAAAGCCTACAGCTTTCAAAGCCTCATCCAAGTCCTCCAATCTCAGCCATATCCCATAAAAGTACCTAGCCCTCCTGTGCAGCCCTCCTCGCCTGGACTATTTGGAGTCCCTCACTTTGATGAGACCTGTTCCCACCAGGAAATGCTCACAGAATACACCTCCTGGGTATGCCCTGTTCACTTCAGATAAACGAGGCGGTTAATGCAGCTCACCATTACGAAGGGGCCCGCACAGTGCTGTTCCTGGAGCCAGGTCCCGAGCAGAGTCATAAGCTGGATCTGGATTCTTAACAGGAAGTTAAATCTCTAGACCTTCTCTGCACCACCATGACAGTCTCTCTTCCCAGGTCCTCCACCACTACAGTCTTGTTCCTGCATCTTCATTTCTTGCCTTCCTTTCAGCCTCCTCCACTCCACACACAGCAGACATCAGGTTGTCTCTCAGCCACTGTGAGGAGGTACAAACCCGACTGACAAACAATACTGCAATGGAGTCCATATTGATTGCCTGGTAACAAAACAAAACATAAACAATGAAATCATCTTCCATTCTAGGTAAGTTAGGTCATTCATTAAATTCCAGCAGAAAATAAGTTATCCCTTTCCAAATATCTGCAGTTACTAATCCTAAATGTTAGAAAGAAAACCAATATGTAGGACTGGCCTTGCATTAAAATGGTGGATGTTTCAGTGTAATTTGAGGTCCCAAAAGGCATGCTGGGGATTGGGGAGGATAGGGAAGACCTGAATGGGAAAATAAATGGTATAGAACCAAAGAGCTGCCAGAAATTTCAGAGATCATCCAACCCAACTGCTTAATTTTTATAGATAGAAGACAGAGTGCCGTACACTTTAAGTGATTGCTCAAGATCACCTTGCTGGTTAGAAGCTGCTAAGAGTTAATTCTGCAATACACCAATGTTTTGGTTTATTTTCTGCAAAAAAGGAAGCATAGTGTTAATACCAAACCAACCACATACTATATAACATATAACTCCTTCTTCTTTCATCCTAATAACTAGACCTCATTTTTTCACCCACTACATATATGAGCATTCTCTCTTATATCTGGAATACATGTAACCTGCTACTCCTCCCATTTTACCTCCTTGGTTTAGTAATTTTGGAAGTGACTTCTGACCCCTCACCAGGCTCCGACCTTGTCACTGGTATTCATTCACTCTCTGCTTAATAGTGCATGGAAATTGCACTGAGTACAACTCCTGGAGTATAGACCCTCATAGCAAAGACCTCCACTAGTAGCCCTAGTAAGTTTTCACACCAACTCTGACCCCAGATACAATGCAATGGACACCCACAGAAATCTGAGTGGCCACATCCTCAACAACTAATATCCCCTCAAAAAGGCACCCTACACCAAGCTGTGACTGACTCTAGAAGAACAAATGTTTCCACAACTGTGTCACTCAAAATTGACCCAGATTTAAAAGATTAAAATCCAATAATCCCGCTCTCTGAACACCTCGCACTTGCCAATTCTCTCACTCAGCTGCCTGCCCTATACTTGCCCTGTACTTGCCAGATCCACCAATCCAGTGACCCTCCCAACTTTCTCTAATTCAGTACTTTCAGTTTCCCTTCCTTCCCATCTGCCACTCGCTATAAATATTAAAAATGCAGCACACTGCCCTCGCCAGGTGGTTCAATTGGTTGGAATGTCATCCAGTACACCAAAGGTTGTGGGTCCAATTCCTGGTCAGGGGACATACCTAGATTGTAGGTTGATCCCCAGTTGAGGCATGTATGGGAGTCAGCTGATCAGTATTTCTCTCTCACACTGATGTTTCTTTCTCTTTTTCTCTTCCTCTCCCTCTTCCTCTCCCTCTTCCTCTTTCTCTCTCCTCTCTCCCTTACCCTCTCCCTTCCTCTCTCTATAATCAATGAACACATCCTTGATGAGGTTTAAAAGAAAATGCAGCATGCCATTCCTGGGCAATCTCATCCATTCCTACTGGGTGAGACAATACCACATATTGTCTCCAATCAGATCCTCCTCTTAAATTCCAGGTCTATGCATGAAACTAACTGGCCTTTCTTGTTGATCATAGACATTTAACACTCAATGTCCCATAAACTGAATCAACTGTTTTCCCAATGAACTTGTTCTCCTGAAACAGAGTGAGGTTGTGGCATCCATGAGGAAGAAAACTGTTTTCATCTACACAGTGACAACTGCCTGCCTGTTTAATAACCTATACAGAAAATCCCAATCACAGAGTATGCTTTGTGGCTGCCTTTCTCTGCAGCTGATACCTCAAGAAAGCATAGACCCAGGTCCCTAGACAGCAGCAATAACTCAAATGGGCTGCTTTAAAACAAGAGCAGGGAAATCAACCAAAACAGCCGCAACTGGAAAATCTATCCATGTCATTCACACACTGCCTGGTTAAACAATTTGGGGTCTTTCCCTTGTGAACTGCAACAGACTTGCCCTATTATATGGCCTGATTAACTTCCTTTCCCTCTTTAGTGTGGCATTTCAGATAGAGCTGACCTATCTATAATCTTTGCTCCTTCAATAGTTTCTACTCAATCATCCAGCCCAAGCCACACATTCCTTATAAATCAGTTTTCTATTGTCACCTAAGAAACTAATATTTGCAAACTTATTAATTACCTAATCTTTCACTAGAACATAAACTCCATAAAGACAGTGACAATTTTATTTACCATGTTTGTATCTTTAGTACCTGGAACAGATGGTACATAATAAGTGCCCAACAAATAAATATTTGTTGATTACATGGCGGGGGTTGGGGAGGGCAGTGAAACTCAGGCTTCTAGTTGGCAACTGAAGGTTGGAGGAGACATGAATAAAATTATGTTACTTTGGACATTAACAGTTTACAATGAAGAAAGATGAAAGTTAAGAGAAATACTGGGAAGGAAAAAAATTCTAGGTATAAATTTGTATATTAAGCAAATAAGTATAGTAAATACGTAAGTGTAAGAGATTTGATTATTAAAATATTAAGAAAGTAGAGAACTTGAGAGGAATTAAATAGTTATTAAAGACAGAGAGTTGGGAAAGAAAATGTGGAGGAGCTCAGGAACTAGAGCCAGCTGTATCCAGGTAATTAAGAAATATAAAACTTTGCATGGTAATAACAGCTATCATTTATTGAGCTTTAATTATGTGCCTCCCACTCTGATAAATGCTTTACACACAGAACTATAAAAACAACATACTTTGAGACAACTAGGCAAAGAAAAGGGGGTGTCATCCACTGAGTTGGGCATGGAAAATGAAAACTGAATGGAGAGAAACCAGATATGGAGAATTCTCAGTATAAAACATCACTGAAAGTGTACAAACTGAATTGTGTAATTATACCCTGGTAGTAGGATCCGTCAAGATATAATAATACAATTAATTGAATTCTCAATTGTGGGCAGACTGTGATGTTGCCTGTGACTCACCAATCACTCTGCAATACTGATAGCCCCCCCCCCACCCGTGAAAGGTAACAGAGAGACAGAAATATATAAGACAAGTCTCTGTTTCCCAGGCAGAGATCTGAAGGAAACCAGATGATTAAAGGCACAGGATGCCTACATAGGAGTCCAAAGTACAAGTGACTCCTTGACCGTGGTAGTAATAATGATAACATCTGGGAAGGTCTTTTCTATGAGCAAGATCACAGATGAGCTCTTCAGGGAGGGCATTTGGGTGACAGCACCTTTTGTTTTAGCACCACAGATAAACTGTGAGCACATGCTCTTGTCTGAGGAAGTGGGGTTCCCATGGGCTTTCTCAATTTCTTATCCTTTGTCTACAATGGCACTCCCTGCTTTCCTTTCTCAAGTCTCTGGAAAGGGGAGAACTTCCTTCTTCTGTTTCTCCTGTCTCCTTGGGGACCTCATTCCAATGAATATTCAAATTCCCTTGCTACTATCCCTCAATCTTTCTATTGTCTATAAACATAGCCATGCCCTTCCCATCCAAAACATACTCTTTTGACCTTCATCTTTTTTATTGTTTTTAGGATGGTTTGAATATCAGTGATATTTGTTTTCTAGCTTTTAATTAAAAAGATAACATAGCCATCTTTCTCTCTATGGATTCTGACTTTAGTGCTATGCTTAAAAGGTCCTCTTTGTTACCCAAGATTATAGGAATATCCATAATGCTGCAGATCAGGATGGGCTGATCAATGTCCCCAACTCTCCTCTGGTTTTAACTATAGAGTAAATCCAAAATGAGCCAAATGGGGAGCAAATATTTACTAATGAAGGTCCAATAACTCCCATATTACAGAGCATCCTGCTAAAACACTCAACTTGGACTTTCCTAAGTCCAGAGTTTGGGACAGTCAAGTCTGGCAAGAAGACAACATGAATTCTTAGCCCACAGGCCCAACAGCAGGACAGAGAGGCCAAGAAAACCTGGGAGAGTGCAAGTGACACCAGGCCTGCTTGCAGAAAGTAAACTCCAGCCCTAACCCAGCTGCAACTCTTATACAAAAGGAGGAAGAAGAGGGAGCACATTGTCCTTACCTACCCATGCCATGTTCACTGCAAGAGAGACAGCATGAAGTATTGGCCCTGCTTTTAAAACATACTCTCTAAGATACAGGACCCAGCTCAGAGGACATCACACTCTTACTCATGAGATTAGCTATTCCTTGTCCCTTGGAGAAGAGCATGTAGGAGGTGGGAAGAAACACAGAAACCCCCTCTCAGGTACTTCCCAGAAAGGATGGAAGGGTTGGTGGAACTTCCTTTCCATATGGGCCACTGATAAATATGGAGTGGGGAAGAAAAGAGTCTTCCACTAGAATCCACCTAAAGTTTCTGTTATCAATTTCAGAAATCATCACACTTTCAAGTTTTCTACAAATAAGTAATATGCAAACATAGTTAACTCAGCAAAGCTGAGGTAATGTGACAAGCTGAGGCTTATGGGTGGATAAGGTTGTGAGCCATCCTGAAGGGCCATTTCAATGAGCTTAGTGCTACTACATAGCAGGCCCTCAAAATTCACTTGAAGCTCAATAGACTTAGGCCAGTTTTCAAAGAATTTAAACTAATCAAGGTCCCACCAACATCCTATCATGTACCTTTTTAAAATAGCAGGATGCTTGTCAAAACAGAAATTAAGAAGGATATCCTTTGAGGATTTTGATAGGTGACGTTACTATTCTTCTAATATTATTCCAGTCCCCCTTCCTGTAGTGTCTGTCTCTACAGGATTACATGTGACCCTTCTTGACATCAGGTTTAACCATGTGACTTGCTTTGGTCCATTAATTATAAGCAGAAATGGTATTTGTCACTTAGAGCAGCTTTAAGAGCCAGCATGTGGTTTGCTGGGTTCTATTTCCCTCTTCCACGAGCCTAGAAATGCCCAGATAGAGGCTATGCCATCATCTGGGTCCCACAGTGAAAATGATGTGGAACATAGCCTCAGCTGACCAGTGGAGGAAATGAAACTTGAGCCACATGGATTTGGGGGCCTTTCATTACCACAACATGACTTAGCTAAACTGACTGATACAGGTGCAGTACCAGAAACGCCAACCTCTTAATGTCTAAGAGTCAGTAACCAGGTCTACCTGAAGCAAACCTTTTTCTTCAGGGTGGATACATGTAAAAGATCCCTCTTGGTTGTGCAAAGATAGCTTGAATGGTGTTGTCCAGGGAGAGCAAATTGCCGTAAGTAATAAGTTAAGGGTGGACAGGCTCTTCTACAATTACAGACAGACCCCCAAATCTCAAGAACTCACAAAATAAAAATTTATTTCTCATGCTCACAAGGTCCAGTGCAGGTTGGTTATTTTCCTGGATGGCTCTCCTCTAAACAATGGCTCTGCCATCTTGCAAGACTTCTTACATAACAGGATCTACATGTGAGGCAACTTTGGAATCCCTTACCTCCAGCCATGTGGCTAAGGAAAAAAGCACATGGAAGAACTCACAGGAAAGGTTTTATGGAAAGGCATTGGAAAGGTTTGGATATAGGCCCATGTTCTCTGTGCAGATGTCATCACAGGCACCACCTAGAAGCCCTCCTATGTGACCAAGAGGAAAATAAAATGGATTTATGAATGGTTACATTTTGTCTGCCACAATGAAGCCCTATTTTTATAGCACAAGCATATTCAAGACATGTTGAATTTTGAGCACCTTTAAAAGACTGTGCCATTTGGATGGTAACAGTCACCAAAAAAGATGGGCAATGTTGACTATGATCTTTGCCATTAACTTGTCAATGTTGGTCAGCTTGTGCTACAGCATATCTATATATGTCAACCCATAACCACAGAGACCAAGTGTGGATGAAGAACCAATGCAGATAGTGGAGGAGTCTGGACCACCAGCAGCATCACTGCTGTGGTGGATATGATGCAAGACTGGTCTTTGGCAGCAATCAATAGTGGTTGTAGGCAAGTGCTGGTGTACCAGAGTCCATTTCTCTCTAAACCTAGCACTGGAAATGTGCTGGGTTCCTCTTTGCTCCAAGTAAACCTGAAGTTCCTGGGCAATTTAAGCAGGTGAACAGATCAAAGGAGAAAATTCTGCTCTGAGTACTGAGTCATGGGCGGGGCTGAGAGGATACCCTTCCAGTACGTAATTAAAGCGCTTGCAACTGTGGGGGTGTTTGATCAGACATTTCACATAAACAGGATTTGGTGTGAGAACACTTTCAAAGGTTGAGACAGAGCAGCTGGTGGGCAGCCAGCCAACCAATCATCTGGGACTAGAACTGATGTTCTGAGGTCTACTGGGCTCCTTGCAGCCTCCCCTAGCTGCTCAGCCCACTCAGACACAAAACTCAGCGAGGTGCCTCACCTCTGTGGGTTGCCCCTACGCAAACCCCAACAGCACATCTCATCTCATCGAAAGAGGCCTTTCATATAGAGAACACACTTGGTCAAAGACATCTCCTTCATGGGAAAATGGCATCTGTGCTCAAGAGCGTGACTTTCCCTTGGGAACTATCAAATTATTTGCTCTCACTAAAAGGGTGAACCCATAGGCTTCTTAAGAAAATTGACTGCTATTTCTATTGTTCATCAAGTCAAGTGTTTGACCAACGGGGTCTAAGACTATTGTGATCATCTGGTTGTAACCCAGGCCCCCTCTGCACAAGGTGGAAGCAACCAGTGTCCTGGATCTCCTCAACCCCTGAACTTTGTTGACATTGGCTCCAAGCCCCCAACTCTTATCCTTTCCATGGCATCCCAGCATCTCCTGTACCTCTGAATGGATGTTGACCTCTCTCACTGTGGGCTCCATCATTACAGTTGTTGCTCTGCTCCACACAAGTGTGACCACTTGGCAGTGGGCCATTGCTCCCACCAGAGACCAGCCCTTGCAAGGCAGCTATAGGCCCCACTATTATGACTATAAGTTCCCTACCCCACTATTGCAGAGTCTCTGCCCCAGATCTGAGTCAATCTCCAAAGGAGGTCGGGTATCTCAACTCACAGTGTTCTCTACTAAAGAACCAGAGAAATGTTCCCAAAGCACAATGCATTCGAGGAGCACCATCCTTGGATCAACCCAAAAGCAATCTTCCTGGGCACCCTAGGCAGTCTTCCTTTACATTGTAGCAGGTATAGTGAGTGCTAAGCCCAAGAGATGAACAATGAATTTTTTTTTATTAATTATTTATTTATTTATTTATTTATTTATTTATTTATTTATTTAATATACTCAAGGAGCTCTCCACTTCTAGGCTATTCCTGCCTAAATTTGGCAGGCAGACAAGATAGTGAGCAGGCAACTTTTGAGCAAGCATGGCCTTATAGATTACAGCACAGAGTGAGGACAGTTCATGGTAAACCATAATTGTTGGAAAGAACCAAAGAATTCCCCAGCTTGCATTAGGGGTAGCACCTTCTGAAGGCTTGCTGTGGAATCTTTTGTTTGAGCTTGAAGGAAAGGGAAAAACAGATTGTTCACTTGGTCACTTGGTTTTCCCTTCTGAAAAGTTGCCATATCATAGCTTTCATGAAGAATTTGCTGTCCCAAGGCAATTATGCTCTTTGTAGCTCCATAGAGAGTGACAAATCTAATTGCAAACAAGAATGTTCATGAAAACCAAAAATTAGCTGGGAAAATCCCATTGGATAAGTTTGCAAGGTCACAACCTAGAAAGTCATAATCTACAAAGGTTGGACGCAACAGTGATGTATCAAGTTAATGTTACAGAAAAGCTTTTAAGTAGTTTAGTCCTCACAACACCTCTGGCTACTTCATTACAAAAAACACCTAGGATCTTCAGAAATTTTCCAAGGTCAACTACAGAACCCAGGAGAGAACCTCACTTTTATAATTGATGCATATTATAAACCTGGGAAATACTAAAGGGTAAACTTTATCTAAAACTTTTCACCTCTCTTTCTCTCTTCCTCCCACCATAAGACCTGGGTCTTAGGGAAATAGCCATGTTTGAAAACTATAACTTGAAGCTATTTCTTTTTCTTGAAGACATCTGAATATGCCAGTGTTTTCCTAAACCAAATGGTAAGCAAGAGGAGTTACAAATTCTGCTCAGAGGAGAGAGGATGGTATTGATCAAGTCTGGGAAGACAAATAGATTTCTCAAGCTTATGAAATGTCCCTGAACAACTGATCTTTAGGATACAACTATAAGTCACCCTATTGTCCTGCTTTGAGTTTATATATTGCTAAGTGATTTTCCCTAGACACTATGGGGTCTCTGTGAGGCCTTCTCTCAACTTCCCCAATTACTGTTTCTCTGCTCCCTCACCTCAGGTTTCTTTCATTTAATACAGACCATCTACCTTCTACTATAAGATAAAGGTCAGAGTCAAAAACCAAAGTTTCACAAAAACAATAACCGCCTTGTTCCCCACAACCTCTCTCTAACCCATAACCTCCTCAAAGGGAAAAAAAAATGCAAGAAGGGATCTTGGTTTGAATGGAAATTGATTAAACTTTTTTTTTTCCAGTTTCCACATTGTTTAAACTCTTGGTTTCTAGTGACCTTTCAAATACAGAATCATTAAATGCTAAAGCTGTTATTGAAAAACCTAAATTTAAAAGCCATCCATTTTGCCAACTTGTACTTATGGGACACCCAAGACACTGAAATTTCACAGTCTCCCTGCCCCCTATGGGCACTGCCACAGTATGCGGGGGATGCCAGCGCATTTTAAATAATCAAGGAATTATAACTCACAGTGCTGAAAATTCTCATGAGAATTTTATTCCATCTCTAGAGACCTACGAAGGAATGTTCCAGAAATGTGTTCAGATATAGATTGGTAAAGACAGTTATAGATACAGCTTTCTCATGCATCTCCAGCATATTTCCAGATAACTGTATAGCTGAACACATTTCGTGTATTACACAGACAATTGGATTCTGTTGCCTGGATATCCCCATGCACTTCAGCTTTTGGAATGAAAGTTTTAATCACACAAATGAAATGGTGCATACACCCAAGTTCCACCCATAGGACAAGCAAAGAGAATGAGATCTATTCCCCTCCACTGGTCCATTCTGCAGTCTAACTCTCCACGACTACCAGATTCAACTCTGGTGCCTGCTCTCTTCCAACACTGCTGCCCACACTAACACCAATCTTATTTTTATTCCCTAAAACACTATCAACTTAAAGCCGTTGTGTGCAACAGAATTCTAATAAGAATGTAGGCAGGAGCACAGTAAAGCTGATACCGTACAGAAACATTAGTCATTGCCGTCCTCAACCGCCTTGACCATCTCCACCACAGGTAATATCCCACACACCAAGGATTTCCACAGGACCCTGTTGGATGCCCCTCTGTGGATGTCGCCCATCTTTCATTTTCTAAACCTCTCTCCCAGGCTCCCCATGTGTATGCAGGCCTCTCACATTTATGCAGTGGGTAATTCACCTCTCCTGTTGTTTCCCTTCCCTCCCCCCGGGGGATGCTCACAAGAAGACCCACTGCTGATTTTTTTTTTAAGCAAAACACTTCACTTAAGATGCCCAAGGAAGGAAGTCGGTTTTTGTTTCAAATAACATTCCTTTTCACTACACACACACAAGCACCAAAGTGTATATATATTCAAATATTAGTAGGTTAGTTAGTCAACTATCAAATATATCTTTAACTATCAAAGAGATTGTCCCTGACTAATGGGGTGTGCTTGCTCTACTGTGTGTGTGTGTGTGTGTGTGTGTGTGTGTGTGTTGTATATTATTTTTTAATGATTAGGTCCTACTGTACAGTTGAAAAAGAAAAAAAAAACAATGTTAATGGAAACAGAAATCTGGGGCTAATCCTTCTTCTCTTTCCCTATATCCTACCCATATGTATGTTCCACTTCCAAAATCTCATATCCCATCTTCTCTCCACTGCTACTACTCTCATTCAGGATCCGCCATGCATCTCCATGCTTTTATTCTTACAATGCATGGCAGAAAGATTTTTAAAATGTGTCATGACACACCCTGCTTAAAATTCTTTGGAGGCCCCCCAATAAAACACCTTCCTAAGGCCCAGCAGGAGCTGGTCCTCACCTTTTTCTCCGAACTCACTTCCTGCTGCTCGCTGTACTCTAAGTCATCAGTTGGAGCACATCAAACTCATCCCTGTCCCAGAAGCTTAGCACATCCCTCTCCATGGGGCTGGTTTCTTCTTATTTTATATTATCTTGCTTCGATGGCACCTCCTTAATGGTCCCTCTCTAAACATGCTATTGGAAATAGGTTATGACATTATTCTCTGACATTGTATCATAATAACAACCTATAATTACTTAACTACTCATTTATATGCACCTCTAACAGAATGAAAGTTCCCTGGGGCAGAGACCACGTTTGTTTTGTTTTCTGTTGTAACCCCTGAAAATTAAGGCAACATGTGATTAATAGCAATGTATGGATGGATGAATGCTAGGAATTTTATTCATAGTTATAAAAATGTGATTTTCACCTTCTAGGATCTTACCCTCAAACAAGAGGAATAAGACTAGTGAATAAATAATGACAAAATGTTCAAAGAATTCAGAAAAGGAAGAGATGCTAGTAAGATAACCAAAGGTTTGTTAGATTAGTGGGTATTTGACATGAACACTGAGGGATGGATAAGATCTCAAAGGATGGAAACTATAATATTGCAGGTAGAATGAGCAAAGACGTGACTATATAAAGTACAAAGCACACCTGGAGGTAATGTATTGAGCAATTTTGCTAGAGGAGGTTTGTATAAGCTAAGTGGGGAAAGGCATATTGGGACCAGATTTTTAAAGGCCATGAATGCTAGAATAAGAAACTTAAGTCTTCAGTGTCTTTAAGAAAACATTGACATAATCAAAGTAAACTTAAGCAAGGGGAAACATGCAGTGGCATATAAAACCAATTGGAAGGTGTATTTATTTGCTTGGGCTGCCATAGCCAAGTACCACCTACTGGGTGGTTTATACAACAGAAATTTATATTTTCAGAGCTCTGGAGGCGAGAAGTCCAGGTTTTGGCATGCTTGGCTTCTTCTGTGTTCTCAAAAGGTCATCTTTCTGTGCATGCATGTGATGGGCATCTGTGTATCCTAATCTCCTTTTATTAGGACACCACTCCTACTAGATTAGGGCCTACCACAATAACCTCATTTTAATGTAGTTGAATCTTTAAAGGCTCTGTCTCCAAATGCTCACTTTCTGAGGTACTGAGCACTAGGACTTTGGGGGAGGGGACAATTCAGGCCATAACAGATGATGGAGGAGAAGGTGATTTTTGAAACTGTGTGTTAAGATGTCTCATCTTCGCTTTCTGAGGGAAGGCCCCTCCTCCTCTGTTGATCATGAAAAATCTTGGAGGAGTCTTGGATATATTCAAGTAGAAAAGAACCCCTCTAGTTTTGATGTAAGGAAATACAGCACAATGGTTTCTGGCTAATAAGCATTCTCCCCCTTCCTTACTGCAATGAAGTTCTTAGAAAAGTTAGAGTCAATATTTTAAATTCTGAATTTTTGATCTATGAAGACCTTAAGTAAAAATATTTCCATAGTCTCATATCAGGAATGGTTCCTTTTGTCCTATACCACATATTATTGCCTCAGGAATCCTTGAAATTTTGTATATGATCATGTTCCCTGTTCTTACTGGTTCCTAGATAGGCCCATCTCCAACAAACGTAATGAGCTCTGGAGTGTGAACTTGTGTTCTAACTTCACTCTTGGGTCCAAATAATGTTCCCACCCTTATTTTCCCATTGCCTCCTTTGTTGTATCCATTTACTTTTTTTAATTTTGCAAGCTTTCTTAAATCCTTTAGTACCAAGGCAGAGTATTTTTAAAGAATAAATGTTGAATTAACAACAATGGCAAAACCTGACATTAAATTTAATAATTTTATTTCACAGTTCTCACTAGACATACCAGGTATGTCCATAAAACTAACAGTGAACTGACAGGAGGAAAGTGGAGGCTCTCCTGTATTAGGCATTTACATCTCAGGGTCAGGTTCTCCACCAGCCCCAAAGCAGCTGCTTTTTATAATCCTCCAGTGAATCCCAGTTACACACTGAATCATTCCCTCTATTCACTGTCCTCACCATCAACCTTGTGCTCATTTCTCTGAGCTCTTTTATCCAGGAGGTGTCCCTATTGGTCAGGATCCAGGACCTAAACCTCAGACAGTGGTCATTTAAGTGACATGCCAGTGAATCCTATGAAACCACCAGCCCACATTCTGACTGTACATAACCTTTAGAGACACATTGTCTAACACTGGGGTCTATTTTATACATATGTATGTATATCTTTTCTCTCCAAGTAGATCATCAATTTGAAAGGGGGAGGGAAGACATATCTTTTTGCTTTTTGAGAGCCCCTTATATATGTCACAATGCTAGGGATGCATCACTAAATACTTAATATAACTGAATTCAGTCCATCTAAAAAGAGTAGAAAAGCTAGAAATAGCAACAGCTAAAGAAGAAAAGGGAAGCTGCAGGTCCAAGAACTAACCTCAGTTAACTGGGTCTGTGTGGGGGCTTTACCAGGCAACCAGAGCAGACCACATGGGGGCTGACCACAGGACACTTAAAAGAGAGGAATTCATTGGGAGGAAGGAAAGGGGTTATTGCTCACAGTGCTATTTGAAGAAATAGTCAGCCTCAAGCAAGGAACACTTGTATTAAAAAAAAAAAAAAAGTCCTAGGCTATCCAGGTTGGAAGAATGTATAGGAAACATAAAATGTATAGAAGAAAACACACATTTGTTGAGCACCAGGGCCCGAGCACCAGGATGAATGTATTACATATATTATTTAATCTTCTCAACTAATCTGTGAGGCAGCCACTCCAGGAAACAGGTTGCAAGAAGTTAACAACTTCCCTCAAGTCATGTAGTTTGTAAATTATGGTGCTGAGAGCTGAGGCTCAGTCTATCTGGCAAGAAAACCCAAGCTCATGATTTAATATTTCATATTGGGCATTAAGTGTGGGGGATTCAGATAGAGATGAAGATGGTGAGAGAACAGTCAAGGATATTAAAAACAAGAAGTGAAGTTCAAGGTCGGAGTTTCGGGATAAAAAATCATGAGCACCAGACCTGTGCAAGAATATACATGCCCCACCAGAATGAGGCTACTTTTTAAAATGCACCAATTAACCCCCTTGATGTCTACCTTATTCCACAAAATTTGGTAATTCAGATAATGTTCCTTGTGGTTCATGTGACAGTTCTCTTTCAATTCTCATGGTTAAGAGAACTTAACTTTTCTTACTAACATGAAATTTCCCCTGTCTTCCTCTTTCATAACACTGTAACTGGGCACTCCCAGAAAACCGAGAAAACTGCTTATTTGTGTAACACACCCATTTAAAAAAGACAATCCCATTCATTGCCAAAGGGAATGCAAAGTGGTACAGCTTGGGAGTTTCTTACAGAGCAAACCATAGTCTCACCACACAATCTTATCAATTGTGCTCCCTGGTGTTTCAACCCAAGTGAGTTGAAAACTGATGTCCACACAAAAAACCTACAAATAAATATTTATAAGTTTTATTCATAATTGATAAAAATTAGAAACAATTAGATGTCCATCAATAGGAGAACGGATAAAGTTAGTACATTCATAAAATGAAATACTATTAAATACTATTAAGCAATAAAAATAAATTAGTTACCAAGGCATGAAAAGACCTTAAATACATATTGCTAAGTGAAAAAGAAAAACGAGTCTGAAAAGCCTATATACTATATCATTCCAACTACATGACAGTTAGAAAAAAGAGGCAAAATTATAGAGACAGTAAAAACAATGGTGGCTGCCAGGGATTCTGAGAGAAGGAAGGAGGCATGAACAGGTGAGACACAGGAAACTATTGGGATGGTGAAACTATTCTGTATGATATTGTAATGATGGATACAGGACATTATGCATTTGTCAAAAGTCACAGGATGTATAACACAAAGGGTGAAGCTTAATGAGAACTATGGACTTTAGTTAATAATAATGTATCTATATTGGTTCATCAATTATAACAAATACACCACACCAGTGCAAGATGTTAATAACAGGGAGAATTGTGTCTATGTGTGTATGTGGTGGTGATGTGTATAGGGAGACTATGGATGGAGACTATGGGAACTCTGTACTTTCTGCTTAATTTTTCTGTAAACCTATAACTGACTATTAATTTAAATTAAATCTATTGATTTTAAAAAGGAAAGAGAAAAAGGACAATACCAAAACATGCATGTCTACTAGACTCAATATTAATGGTGGGAAAATTGACCCTATAAACATGTTTGCTTCATGGCCATCTTGGTAATCTTTGGCAAATTTTCATTTTCCTTTGTCCTGTGAGGCTGCATTTTACATTTGAACCAAATCTTAATCTTTCATTTGAAAATGCTGTTTATGATGACTACACCTTATTTTTCTTATATAGAGAATCCACAAAAAAATAGCTGTCTAAATCCAACTTAATGAAAATTTCAATTCAGTGCTTCAAGTTGTTTAGAAGAAATCACATTGTTTCCCAATCATGAGCATAAAGGGGTGTTCTTCTCTGAAGAAAATTCATTTTGTTTTTGTTGAAAAGAGAAAACCCTCTTTTGAAAAATCCTCATTTCATTTGCATCCATCAAGTCTCTTATTAAAGTTTGGGAACTAATTACCTGTGTAGCATCAAGACTGAAAGAAAAATGACAAAATGACTACTGATTACATAGCTCCAACTAGAAATGCAGTATGTTTGAGACAATTCCACTACACCCTCTCCCAAGACACACAGAGAGAAAATAACTCTGATATTCACACTGGAGTCTTATCATTTGCTTATTATGACTTTATGTGGTTTCATGAAAGGGGAGGGACAGTCATTGTGTCACAGTATTTGTAAAATGGGGAAGAAAGATGAGGAAGCCATAACTCCTGGAAAGCTACAGCCCAAGTGAGGAATAAAACTCAGGGGATGCGGGGACGTTGGGGAAATTCCTCCAAGGCTGGAAAGTGAAAAACAACGACATCAGATTTCAAATACATGATTTGCAGCCCATTTGAGTCAGTACAGAAAAGAGTGCTGGTGTCAGAGTGAAATATTTGCATTCACAATCCTCTCTTACAGCATTTCATTTATTTGGACAGGGGTTTTTTTGTTGTTGTTTTTTTTTAATTTACAATCCGGAATGAGAGAGGGCCCTTCATTGTAAGATTGTTTCCACTTGTTCTAGGTTTGATAATTTTCATGAAAAAGTTTGGAGGATAAAGAAAACCTGAATGACACAAACAAAGCCATGGACACAGCCATGCAGAAGCCATGGTACATACTGGGTGACAAGTGACTCATGAGAGGGACAGACCCGGTGCTGCAGGGAGCCAGCAGCGCCACCTTGTCAGAAGAGGTATCTGGGGGTGAGCCTATGTGTCAGGCCTCCAAGAGTGGAGGGACTGGACCCAGGAAGCTGAGGCAGGGCTGGGAGGACGGCCAGCCCCATCCCCACCTCCAGCCTCGACAGCAGGAGAGCCTAGGATCCCAGGGAGGACTTTGGAGGGCCCAGTGGTCCCACTGTAAGAGGTGTCTGAGTCCAGGGCCAGGCTGGTTTAGGGACGTGGCCTCCAGTGCCCAGGCCCTGAGTAGAGGGTGTGCTGAAGCGCAGACCTGGCGGCAGGGAGGCCCGCAGAGGCCTCTGCTTGCCCCAGAGCAGCTGTGAGCCGAGGAGGCCTTGCTCTCCCTGCCGGAGGCCTCAGGCCCCCCTCACTGACTTATTTGGAGTGAAGTCCTGATGAAAGTGTCTTCCAATTCATTTGTGTTCAGAGTGCTGCTGTGAGTTTTCCCATTAAGTGCTTGTCAGGCTGATGAGGCTCCCTCGGGGGGGGGGGGGGGGTGGCGGGGGGAGCGTGCAGAGGGAGGTCTCCTTGTCAAGTTCCAGATCCATGTCAGGGGGAGCCTTGCCTTTTTACCCCGGGGGTGATGTGCGCCCAAGAGTTAGTGTGGATGGAGCCTGTCGCCTGCCTGGTCCTGGGATGACAGTGGACAGGAGCACTGTCCTACAGACTTCCTTCCCCGAGGAGATGACCATGTTTCTCCTCCGTCTTGCTGATGTGGTAAATCACATCGATTTTAAATCTGGTTTCTGAGTTGCATTTCTCAGGGGTCCCCTAGTTAGTCTTTTGCATTTTCCTTGATATGTGCAGTTGGATTCCATTTGCTGGTTTTTTTGTTGAGGTTTCTAAGATATTTTTCTCAGTTCTTCATTGGACTTTTGGTTTTAAAGGATAATTACTCTGGATTTATATGTCAATCATTCTGCAATATACTTATAACTCCCGATGCAGGGCTGAATGACTCACTCTGATGACCTTCACTTCCACTAAGCTCTAAGTCCATTATATCTGAGAACATCTCCTACACAAACAAAGTGTCCTCTCCCATAACATCTAAACAGGAATTTTCTACAAGCAATTTAACAAAGTCGTCCATGGTGTTGCAGTTGCTTTTTTCATATATTTGGTATTCACTTTCTGCAATACGCATCAGCTGCCTTCGGATATAGCCTTGTAAACCCATGCTGTAAACCTTGGCCCCCATATTCCGAGCGTGTCAGCCTTTCTTGTACACTGGTTGAATCAGCTCATTTACCTTTTTAAATGCGGGCTCCATGTCTAGATCTCCTAAAGGCACTATATTTCGAAGTTACTTAAGACCTTTCTGTATTGCTTTTCTCTGGAGCTGCTTTTGCCACCCGTCCCTGACAGAGATGACTTCCAAGTAGCATCTAGCTCAGCGGTTCTCAACCTGTGGGTCTCGGCCCTTTTGGCGGTAGAACGACCCTATCACAGGGGTCGCCTAAGACCATCCTGCATATCAGATAATTACATTACAATTCATAACAGTAGCAACATTACAGTTATGAAAATAATTTTATGGTTAGGTCACAACATGAGGAACTGTATTTAAAGGGCCAGAAGGTTGAGAACCACTGACTAGCTGAAGGCCTATTGCCTAAGCTACAGGTGGAGGGCTCCGTTCCTTATCTGCGCCAAAGGTGAAGTCCTCTGACCACATGCACACCCACTTGGCCATCCCCCTCCCCTGCTTCTCACTGTCACTAGGCCTAGAAGCCAGCAAGATTCTATTTGGACAGTTTTCCACTAAAGATAGATCTTTACTTCCTTCCTCATAGTGGCACTCTCAGGTGTAAGTAGGAAGTGATAAAGGTGGAGAAGTTATAATTCAATGTTCTGATGAGAACTAAAGCTTTGTGAGACTATTTGAATGGGGATAGTCAATCTCTTACATAGCTCTAAGAGGCTCCAGTGAGATCATCCACTCCTCTCTGAAACCAAAGGCCAACTAGACAAAATATTAACAGCTTTACCTTAAGAATCATAATCCTTCACACTGTCCCTGTGAACGGCAGACACTAGATGACAACTGACCCTTTTGCGCCTTTCAGCGCTGCCCCTGACTCAGCTCCCGCATCCCCCTGAGGTAGCCTGCCAATCAGCCTTCTCTTCTGAGCACCAGGGTTTCTCTAGCTCCTCTTCCTATCCTAGGCCTCTGCCTCCTACAGGGGGTGCTATGCTGTGTTTCAGCCAGTAGTATGTCTACATACTACCAGGCATCTCCTCTGACTTCCAGTGTTCATTTTGAAATGAGAATGTGTGAAGTAATTAGGTACAAAGAAACAAAAGTTATTCAATAACCATGAAACAGTAAATTAAAATATCATTTCTGTGAATTTTATAATTGAACACACTTTCTTTTTGGATCTGTAAAACAGTGCATCTAAAATTTCCTTTTTAATTAAAGAAAATACATGAGAATGCATAATATTTTTGAAAAAATCAATGAACCCAAACACATAGAGAAGAGAATTTACAAGTTAATTTTACAGTGAACCTACAGTTACCTCCATTTTGTTTTAATTTTATTGCTCTGTTATTTCTGGCATTTGGAAATACAAAATAATCAACAATCAATTTTTTTTCAAGTCATCAGTCTGGTCATTCAGAATCACATATATCAGACATTCACACAGGAATAAAAGTCTCAGAAAATACACCGAATATGGATTGATCCCCTAGAAGTTTAATTTTGTCATTTGGCTTTTTCTAAAATGGAAGTCTCCAAAAATGATATAACTAATAATTTCTTTCAGTGGTATACTTATTCAGGAGCATTTACGGCACGTGAACTTTAGAAGAAACTGCCATATATATGTGAGGAGTGAGTACGGGTAGAGGTCAATTGGCACATCTGTGGGGGCCGCCCCACATAGATATTTTGACACCCTATTAAACATTCTGAAAATCCCATAGGCCTTTAAGCCTCCCATACAGTCGGATCTGAGACAGAGGTGAGTTTCCTGGCATTACCCACCAAAAAAAAGAAGAAGAAGAAGGTCTGTGTGGGATGAGGGGTAATTGACAAGTATGACTGGAGACTTGGGGGGCAGAGTAGTCAAAGCTGTGGTTTAACTAACAATTTCAGTTTTGAGTTGCTGGGGCCCCCCTAAGCTAGAAAAGTGGTATCTGGTGGAGAAAATCTGCCAGGCACTGGCTCTGAAGACCTCCCACCAGACCCTCAGATCATCCTTAAGCAGGAAATGCTCTGATAGAATTGCTGATGTGTCAGAGTCTCCCACCAATTTCTTAAAGGCCAACTTTTAGAGTTGGTATCCGGCTTCTCTGTTGATCTTTAGTTCTCCATCTAAATTTTCTTCACTCCCTCCCCAAGTCTAATTAATCAGAAAAATAGTTTAGTCTATATGACTTTTAGCATTTTTTTTCTTGGAGTACATGAGTTAGAGTTTTTTTATTTATAAGTACATATAATCCATTGTCAGACTTTACTCATTCTCCAAGATTCAGTTCAGGTTCCACCTACAGTATAAAGCTTCCTTTAACTACCCCCGTAGCTAGGCATCCATTCTTATGTTGTTATTGAAGTTTATGAATATCTTTATTACATCAAAATTTATAACATATCTATCTCCTTGAGGCAAAAGCCATGTTTCATTGATGTGATATCTTTGTTCCTTGATTGATTCTAAACTCAATATTTCTTGGGGGAATAAAATAATAAGAAAGAATATGGGAGGATGGATAAAAGAAAAGGGAAATTACTTTGTTATTATATATTCAAACAATTATTTCTAGATGAAAAAAATTCAGTCATCTTATGCTCACATAAATAGTTACTGGAGTGAACCAAAATGTACCTTTACACAATTATAGGAGAAGGAGTAGGTCAACTTTTTTTCCTATGAGGCCATATCTCAGAAGTAGTTGTTTTCTTGGAGATGCCTCAGATCACCATGTCTGGGGATTCTGTAGTTCCTTTCCCAGGTAAAAAGACCAGGCTGTCTTCCCAGGCTAAAAGCTCTTAGGACTGGCCCAGGATACGTACCCCAGTCCTCCAAATGAACAGAAGTTTAAAGCACTTGTTCAACAAATACTCACAAAAGTGACTGAATAAAAAGTCAATTGTGCAGAACAAAATTACAATCCTACTCAAGGGAAAAAACATAGCCCAACTGCTCTAGAATGGCAGAGCAAGCCTGGGCTCAACTCTTCAAGGCAGAACTGCTGACCAAGGCTCTTCCCAGGAACAATGAATTCACAGTGAACAAATAGCTGGTTTTAGCAGAACTGAAACACACACACACATGTTTTGAATGGGAGATCATAGCGGAGTGATCTTCAAAAGTCACTTTACTATGAATATAGACTTCTGCTCTTCTGAAGACAACTGAACGGAACCAGAATTCTAGCCCGGCTGTTGGCCAAAAATAGATAAGTGACTTTAAACAAGTCATTTCAGTTTTCTGTGCCTTGTTTCTTCATCTCTTCAAGGGAGATCATAATCTCTGTTATAGCTCAGGGTTCAGTTTAATCTCCTAAGAGTTATCTAACAGCAGTTCTTGATACATAGATAATCAAGGGAAAACGTGGAATAAATAAAATGGAGTGGGACAGAACAAACATCCTGCTTTAATTTTTCTGCATTTGAAGCAACTTAATTAATCAAAGAGTTCACAGTCATAGACAGGGGTTCTTGACCTGGAATCTACAAACAGAATTAAAGGGAATCTATGAAATCAAATTGAAAAAAATATATACCATTATTTTTGCTAACTTCTAACTAAAATTTAACATTTCTTTTTATAACCAATGCAGGCAATAAACTCATTTCACTACTAGTAGCAGTAATTGTGACCTTGTTCTCAACTAAAATCACAGATATTTTCATATTTTCACAGTCTTTGAAGATGTTGTAAGCTACTAAGATGGTGGATACCCAAGATCCACTTACACTCATGACCACTGAAGTTACACTGGTAATTAGAGCCACCAGTTAATTTTATGTAATGCATTAATAAAGAAGTACATATATTACTAGCACATATTTGGAATTTTAGAAATATTTAAATAAATATATTTAAGTATAATTGGTTTCCTTCGTAATCCTATGTGCTTTAGTCTATAAATTTTAAAACATTCTGAGACGAGATTCATGCTCTTCTCATGATGGCCAAGGGAGTTTGTGTCATAGAACATTAAGGACCTCTGGTCTGAAGAGAATTCAGACAGGCACACAGCTCCTATGCCAGCTTGGCTGAAGTGTGGTGACTATCTTTTAGTGAAAGTGTGGTTTCTAACCTTCTATCTGCTTCTCTGAGCTACTCTGGATCCTTCCAATACGTTCCTTTTCTGTTTATATCATCTAAAGTTCATATCTATTAAGTGCAAGCAAGACTCTCAACTACCACAGCAATTACTTAGTATTTGCACACTATGATTTTAATAAGTATACTTCATAGAAAAAGCATAAATAGCTATCATATGCTAATCAAAAATATTACCAGTTTAGCCCTGGCCAGTTTGGCTCAGTGGATAGAGCGTCGGCCTGCGGACTCAAGGGTCCCGGGTTCGATTCCGGTCAGGGGCATGTACCTTGGTTGCAGGTACATCCCCAGTGGGAGGTGTGCAGGAGGCAGCTGATCTATGTTTCTCTCTCATTGATGTTTCTGGCTCTCTATCCCTCTCCCTTCCTCTCTGTATAAAAATTAATAAAATATATTTAAAAATATATATATTACCAGTTTAATAAGTTTTGTTATTGAATCTCATCGGCCCTAACAGATGCTACCACCTACCTTATAGCAACTGCTAAACGACAGGCAAACCTAATGAGAATTGAAAATGGAATTGCCACATGAAGTGGCAGCAGTGTTTATACACTTATAAAATATAAACTGTCTTGGATAATTTACCTTAGTAATGATATGATGTATCTTACTCCACTGTTGGGCTTTTCTTATCATTCCCTTGCTATCGTCCAAATGACTAAGGTAATAGTCAGTGATTGATGGCTCAGACATGTAGAATTAAAGGGTAATTATTTTGCTCTTTCTTCAACCCAGAAGGCTTTACTTACTGAGTAAAAAAGAGGCAATCTCAATGCAGCACTCCCATGGCATGAATAATCAAGAGCAAAGCTCAGTTGAGATTCTAAAACAGATGTGGAAAATAGGTTTCACCTTCCATGCCCACTGGGATCTGGTGGCAGTGGTTGCCTGAAGTGTCTTAAGATTGCTATAAGGAATTGATTAAAAATGCTTGTAAAGGGCACAGAGGTGGTGACATGAGTGCTACGTATCCTCCATCCTAGCTCTATATATTTTCATGAAAAATTACCCAGATGGAACCACACAGCAGAGTTAGACTAGAAGAAAACCCTCTGTCCATTGGCTGATTTTTTAAAATATATTTTTATTGATTTCAGAGAGGAAGGAGAGGGAGAGATAGAAACATCAATGATGAGAGAGAATCACTGATCAGCTGCCTCCTGCCTGCCCTCAACTGGTGATCAAGCTGGCAACCTGGGCATGTGCCCTTGACCGAAATCCAACCTGGGACCCTTTGGTCCACAGACAGACGCTCTATCCACTGAGCCAAACCAGCTTGGGCAATTGGCTGATTTTTTATGAGTTCCATTTTTATTCTTAATAGGCCTGCCCAGATTTCTTAGGTCCAATATCATGAGCTATTAGTAGACATGAGAATTAAAAACATAGTAATAGTAAATAAACCTTTGAAAACTTTCCCATGTGTACCAGCTGACCACATGTAAATAAAATCATTTGAGTCCATCCATAAATTCTGGGCTCTTTAGCATCATCATCACTCCAAATGGTGAGTGAGAATAAAGACTTCAAACACTGGCAAAGATTCAAAACCAAATGCCTCTTCCTAGCTTACCATGCTTGAAGAGATGACACATACCAGTCCCAGGAACTAGTGACAAGCTACACTAGTAAACACTCTGGTGCTGGTGGCCTCGGGTGTTTCTTCTTTCTAGTCATAGAGTCCTTTTGAGCAAGGGTCACTCTTACTCCCAAGAGGAAAGTTCACATGACTCACTCTCAGAAACTGAAAGTACACCATGTCCACATGAGCAGAACTGCCTACTATATAACCACAAAACCACATCAGAAGTCAGCTACTTAAGAAGGAAAAGAGACAGTGGGCTGAACAAACTCTCCCCTCGTTCCAGACGGCCAGCCTTCCGGACAACCCGCAGGCTCCTTGCCTAGGCAGAGCAAAAGACAAATGTCAACAGCAAGTGTAGTTGGGGTCCTTAGCTTCTGGTTACTAAACTCTGAGACTAAGACCCTCCCAAGGCCCCGTGGTGAAGCAGTGAGGTTTTAGTCTCATTCCTCTTTCCCTTCCTTTGGCACATTCTCCTAGTGTTTATCCTCTTCCTAAACATCCAGGCTCTCTCACCAAACCTAGTGTTGCCTGATGTGCAGGAGGGTTTAAGGGTCCTCCCTCTGAATGGGATGCTGCCAGGATTCTATGATTCAGTTTCCTAATAATTCTTACCTAGAAAGTATGAGTGCTGATGGCTAAAGCTTTAATTAGAAATTATCAATCGCTCACATTAAACAGAATAGGAGCATATTTGGCCATTTTTGTGGTAGCTTTTGGTCATTTTTGTGTAGATGTTGTGGTTTTGTGCTTACGGAGATGTGATTGTGGAATGGTATTGTTTGCTTTGCTCCACTGTGGTCACAGAGTGACCCTGTCAGATATCCGTGTCTGAAATTCTTTCTGCTTAACAAGCGAATGCTAAGGCCTGGCCATGCGTGCAGGGCCAGCCCAGCAACCTATGGTCTGGTCCTCCAGTACAGACTCAGCTCCTTCTAGTATAGACCCTCTGCCCCACCTCTGGCTTAAAACTGTGGTGTTTCACCCCGCTGGCGTGGCTCAGTGATTGAGCCATCGACCCATGCACCAAAAAGTCACGAGTTCAATTCCCAGTCAGGACACATGCCCGGGTTGTGGGCTCCATCCCCAGTGGAGGGCATGCAGGAGGCAACCAATCAATGTTTCTCTCTCATCAATGTTTCTATCTCTCCCTCTCCCTCTAAAATAAATAAAAACATTTAAAAAAAAAACACCACTGTTGTGTTTCCCATTCCCTCCTTGGAACAAGTCATGCTTTCAAATTGCACAAACTAAACAGAAGAATTCATCTCAATTAACAAGAGTTAAATTTTGAACCAAGGTGGTTGGAGCTATGTCTTGTATGTACATTATAATAGTGACCTTTTAGAGACAAAAGCTGACCCCAGATAAGCTATGATGGCAAGACGGAGCGAAACTGTGAAGAGGATACAGGATTTCAGTTAAATCAAGCAGGCAACTGGCTCTGCATACTGAGCTGGGTCTGCATTTCATACCCACAGCTGAATGTCCAGGTAACTTCTGGGCTCATTCGTGTCACCCCCTATGACTGCACAGCTCTGGAGTCCCTACCCTCACTTAGAATCTCCGCTCCTTGGCTGACTAGTTTTTACATGGAGATGTTGTTTGAATTCATACTGGAACTTGACTTGCCTACCTTAATTAGTTGTTTTCAGAATGACAAGGACTGTTATGAACAAGCCACCCTCTTGCTTGTCTGCAGGCTCCCTGCAGGCTGGCACAATCCTGAAGCCTTGTCACTTCCCTTCATAATGCTCTTCTGCCACCTGGTGGACATTCATAATCAAACAGGCCCCTAGGGTTAATTGACTTTTAACTTTTGCCCATCTTCACTCACCTGGACACAGGAAAGAGGACATCACTGTCTGTCCAAGACACCCCAGAGACATCTAGTGCTCCCCAAGTATTTCTAAATAAGCCCACACCCTTCCTCCTTGTCCTAAGCTGCAGGACAACAGAGGGAAACCACAGTTTGAGATGAATCCAGTTCCTTGTTAAGAGCCCACACACACTGACACTAGAAAGAAAATGAGAATTACAAAGAGCTTCTGAAGGGCCACGGTCAGCCCTAAGGGGTAAGTGAAGCTCATTCCTAAGAAGTTTTGGTGCATCTTCACAGTTTTGTCTATAATTTGTCTTAATATAGAAATGCTATGGCCACATTCATAACAAAAGAAACCAAAAAACAAATATCCCTCTGTTTATCTTCTGCTGACAATTGACCAGACATCTGATTTGCTCTTGAGATAATATATTAATATCTCCACTTCACAGATTACAAAACTAAGGCACAGGGATGCTAAGCAATGTGTCGAGTTACGGGAAGAGCTGCGATTGATCCTCAAAGAGTGTGGCTTCAGAACCTGTGCTTTGCTACTCTTATTCTGCCACCTAGAGACTGATCACTGGCGGTGAGGGGTGAGGCATCCTATCTCCTTCCTGAGTCTGCATCCCATGCTTCTCCAGAGTCCATTTCTCAGGTTCACTAGTGCCTTGGGCCGGATTCCCAGCCTCTGTAGCCTCAAAGAACATGGAATACCAATCCCCCTTTCTCTGCAGCACAGACTATAATAAAGAGTCATCAAGAAAAACACAAAATCTGCCCTAACTGGTTTGGCTCAGTGGATAGAGCATCAATCTGCAGACTGAAGGGTCCCAGGTTCGATTCCCGTCAAGGGCATGTACCTTGGTTGCGGGAACATCCCCAATAGGGGGTGTGCAGTAGGCAGCTGATCAATGTTTCTTCCATCGATGTTTCTAACTCTCTATTCCTCTCCCTTCCTCTCTGTAAAAAATCAATAAAATATATTTTAAAAAACACATTTTTAAAAGAAAAACACAAAATCTAAATTCTCCCCCAGTTCTAACTAATAAGAAATAATAGCCCTAATCGGTTTGGCTCAGTGGATAGAGCGTCAGCCTGCAGACTGAAGGGTCCCAGGTTCGATTCCGGTCAAGGGCATGTACCTTGGTTGCGGGCACATCCCTAGTAGGGAGTGTGCAGGAGGCAGCTGATCAATGTTTCTCTCTCATCGATGTTTCTAACTCTCTATTCCTCTCCCTTCCTCTCTGTAAAAAATCAATAAAATATATTTTTTTTAAAAAGAAATAATTTTTAAAATATGGATGTTGATAGGTAAGCAGAATATTTAAAAGAAAACCTCAAACCTCAAAGCAGCAATACATTTTTTAAAATAAATTTTGAAAACCAAAGTAACTACTGGATGGCATTTTCTGTGCACAAATGACCCATTGGTTTCATTAAAAAGCTCACCCTGATATACTAGAGACATGAGAAGGACACCAGGAGTGGAGGGCTTGCCTCCCAACTGCCTCTCCTGACTGACCAGCTGGTGGCTCTCACATAGAGGAGAAGGCAGCTGGGAGAACTCCCCAATGAAAAGGGCTGGGAATTGTCACTCTGAGAGACACTTCTAGAAGAACCTCTGTACACATGGAAGAGGAAAGAAGGGACTCCCTCAAAGGACACTTAGGTCTGGATCTAGGCCACTGCGGAGACCAGGAAAGGGACCCACAAACGACTCTCAGGAAGAGAGGTCAGAAAGCGACTGTTTTGATAGACCAGTGATGGCAAACCTATGACACTCATTTTTTTGGTTGATTTTTCTTTGTTAAATGGCATTTAAATATATAAAATAAATATCAAAAATATAAGTCTTTGTTTTACTATGGTTGCAAATATCAAAAAATTTCTATATGTGACACGGCACCAGAGTTAAGTTAGGGTTTTTCAGAATGCTGACACGCCAAGCTCAAAAGGTTCGCCATCACTGTGATAGGCTCACTTGGTGCTTTGTAAACCATGAATCACTGCCAGCACTTAAAAATCAGGAAATTTCACGTAAGTTTATATTTCTGACTTTTCTTGAAAAAATTGGGAAATTTAGTAATTCTGCGCTCATATTCCCACATGCAAAAAGCCAAGTTCTTTGAGGCCTTCAGAGGAGCCATGTTTGGCATGGTGTCCACCTAGTCAAGGTCCTCAGCTTCCCTCTGGGACCCTAGAGGCATCTTAGTCTTTGGCTTCTGACTCAGTAGTAGCTGTGCAGGCCCTGGGAAAGCTACTGTAGCTAAGCTGACAGCCCACCTAGCATTCGGCTCATCATGGACTGGGGCATGGCCACAGGAATCAACGACAACACCAGGACTGTGGCCCTTCACCCCTCTTAAGAACTCCTATAAGTCCATGCCAACTTAGCTTCCCAACTTTTTCCTTCATATGTCCTACATCACAGAAACACCTCAATATTTACTGTTCGCTAAATATTCTTCCCAGACTTGTACCCTCTATTTGAAATGCCTCCTCCTTCACCAACCTCCCATCTCTGTATGTACAACCTGTACTCATTCTTCAAAATCAGCTCCAACTGTACTTCTGTGACACTTTCTCTAGTCTCTGTAGTCAAAATTGACCCCTCCCTCCTGTCTTACCATAACATTTGTTTACATGCTTACTGTAGAATTAGCATAATCTAATTTATCCTATAGTCTCTCTTTCTGCTAACTTGAACTCCAAAAAAGCCAAAATTTCCTCTTATTTAACTTGAGCCCCACCTCCTCTCCATTCTTCATGGTCCCAACAAACAACCTTACCCATAGTAGATTATCAAAAGTTATGTATCTATTTTTTAAAGATCACTAAATGGGCATTGGCTTCTACTGCCATCTGGTGACCATACTGTGGAAATATGACTAAATGTTGTAGGAACCACAAACATTCCCAATCCATCTATCCATTTTATTTCTTTTTCTTCTTCCTTCCTTCCTTTTTATTTTTTCCTTTTCTAGTTTCTCTTCTTTTTTTCTTTATTTGTTTATTCATTTATACTTTTATTCAACAAAATTTTTTTATCATCTTCTAAGTGACAGGCACTGGGAACAATTAAGAATCTATGCATATGTGAAGAATTATAAAGGATTCCTGCAGCCAGCCAACACAGAGCAAGCCCATTACAGCCTATACCTCCTACGGATGATTTATTAATATTATTGATTTGCATTACAACTGTAAACCTACTGTTGCCCACCCATATATGTGTGTGTGTGTGTGTGTGTGTGTGTATATATATATACACACATATATATACATACTAGAGGCCCGGTGCACAAAAATTTGTGCACTGGGGGGGGGGGAAGTCCCCTCAGCCCGGCCTATTCCCTCTTGCAGTGTGGGACCCCTCGGAGGATGTCCACCTGCTGGCTTAGGCCCGCTCCCCCGGGGAATCGGGCCCAAACTGGCAGTCAGACATCCCTCTGGCAGCCCGGCAGCCCTTGGGGGATGTCCACTTACCAGCAGGGAGCAGACCTAAGCTGCAGTCGGACATCCTTAGTGCTGCTGAGGAGGCAAGAGAGACTCCTGCCACCACCGCTGTACTGGCAGCCATCAACCTGGATTGTGGCTGAGCAGAGCTCCCCCTGTGGGAGCGCACTGAACACCAGGGGACAGCTCCTGTATTGAGCATCTGCCCGCTGGTGGTCAGTGTGTATCATAGTGATCAGTCATTCCCAGTCTTTCTGCTGTTAGGGTCAATTTGCATATTACCTTTTATTATTTTGGATATATTCGATATACACACATACATACAGAGGACCTTTATGCTGAAAACAACACAACACATTTTTAAAAATCAAGAGACCTATATAAATGTGGAGATATGCTCCATTTATGGACTGGATATTGTTAAAATGTCACATCTTCCCAAAATGATGTATAGATTCAACAAAAGCCCAATCAGAATCCCAGCAGGATTTTTATAGAAATCAAGCTGATCCTAAAATTTACAAGAGAAAACAAAGGAACTAGAATAGCCAAAACAGTTTTGAAAAAGAATAACATCTGAGTTTCAAGATTTACCACATAGATCAGCAATTCTCAACTAATGGTGCTTTTTCCTCTCAGGAGGTATTGAGCAATGTCTGGAGATTGTTTTGATTGTCATGGCTCAGGGGTGTTCTAGCATTTAGTAAGGAGAGGCCAGGCAGCTAAACATCCTATGGAGCCTCCCACAACAACTACCTGGCCCCAAACACCAACAGTGCTGAGGCTGAGAGTCCTGCTAGAAAGCTAGAGAAGCAAAGCCAGCGTGCTATTGTCTAAGGGTAGACACCTAAGTCAGTGGATGAGAATAAAGTCAAGACATAGATCCACACATGTCAATGTAAGAACCATTCAGACCTGTGAAGACTTTTTGTTAGTTTATTTGAGCCAAACTGTCAACTGTTGCCGGGAAGCAAAATCTCAACAGATTGAGATAATGCTCCAGAGAATGACAGTTTTGCACCTTATCTGATACATTACAATCAAAAGAGCAGACACAAGTGAAATCCAATGATGACAGATTAAGGAGATGGAAGAAAGCAAAGCAAGGAAACCTTTGGGACTGGATGAAACGTAAAATGATAGACACACACTTCTTTTACATAGGTGGGTTCAGGATAGTTAACAGTCAACAATTAACTCAATGACAACGAGGGCATCTGTGATCTCCACAGAGCAGTGCCTGTGCTTTGAGGAGTCCATATGTTACAGTATACGCAAAAAGACAATAGACAGGCTCAGTTAAGATAAAGATTCATCTTTGTCAGGAATGATGCCAGCTTAGTACATGGCTACCTGCCATAAACTGCTTTTAGTTTAAAAAGTTTTAATTTGAGACTATCCTTGTGGTTACTTTAGGTCTCTGAGTTTGTAAGGTCACCACACAGGCCTTCCCTAAGCTAATCAGGTTCGTATATGGCCCCTTTTTGTCCACACATATAAAATCAACTGATTTTGGCAAAGGTGTAAAGTCAATTCACAGGAGAAACAATGTTCTTCTAATAAACAGTGCTAGGAAAATTGTACATTCATATCCAGAAAAATGAACCTTGTCTCGTATATTTAACTCAAAATGGGTTAAAGAGCCCTGGCCAGTGCTCTCAGTGGTTAAAGCATCGACCCACACACCAAAAAGTCACAGATTCAATTCCTGGTCAAGCGCAGTACCTGGGTTGCAGGTTCAATCCTCAGCCCAGGTTGGGGTGCATCCAGGAGGCAACCAATTGATGTGTCTCTCTCACATTGATGTTTCTCTCTCTGTCTGTCTCTCTCTCTGTTTGTCTCCCCCGCCCATACTCCCTCCCTTCCACTCTCTCTAAAAAGTCAATGGAAAAATTATCATTAGGTGAGGATTAACAAAAAAAAAGGATTAAAGAGTTAACTGCATAACATAAAACTTCTAGAAGAAAATTTAATAGAAAATCTTCGTGATTTGGGGTTAGGTTAAAGAGTGCTTAGATATGGCAACCAAAAGCACAACCAAACAAGAAAAAAATGACAAAGTGACTTCATCAAAATTAAAACTTTTTGCCCTGCAAAAGACACTGTTGAGTAAATAAAATAAAAAAACTTACTGACTGAAAAAAAAAAATATCTATAAATCAAATGTCTGACCAAAGACTTACCTGAAATAAAGAACTCTCAAAACTCAACAATAAGAAAACAAATATTTTGCCAATTTAAAAGTGGGCAAAATATTTGAAGATGCTCCACCAAAGAAAATCTAGGGTAGCAAATAAGCACATGAAGATACACCATATCATAAGTTATAAGAAATGAGATACTACCACTCACCTAGAAGAACCCTAAAATATAAAACACAATAATAATTGACCATACTAAGTGCTGGGACTCTCATATATTTATGGTCAGAAAGCAAATAATACAACCACTTTGGAAAACAATTTGGCCATTCTTATAAAATTAAACACACATATCATATGATCAGCAATCCTACTTCTAGGTGTTCCCCCAAAAAAATGTTCACAAAAAAACTTGTTTGGAGGATTCCGGACAACGCCTGGTTCCTCTCGGGTCCTTGCGGCGTCGCCGGAGTGAATTGATCCAGGAGCTGAAGAGGGCTCGAAGGTGGGAAGTGAAGTCAGTGCCTCAGTGGCCAGTCAATATATGTTTTGTGACCTATTCTTTTATCACAAAGAAAGAGAGAAGAAATACTGCAGTGAATGAAGATTCCTCTGCATTTTAACACTGCTTTTTCTACTGTAGTTGGCTTTTGAATGAGGATGACAATGGAAGAGATGAAGAATGAAGCTGAGACCACTTCCATGGTTTCTATGCCTCTCTATGCAGTCATGTATCCTGTGTTTAATGAGCTAGAGTGAGTAGATCTGTCTGCAGCTCAGATACTGAGAGCAGCTTTCATTAAGGCTGAAAAAGAAAATCCAGGACTCACACAAGACATCATAATGAAAATTTTAGAGAAAAAAAGTATAGAAGTTAACTTCACAGAATCACTTCTTCAAATGGCAGCTGATGATGTAGAAGAGTATATGATTGAATGACCAGAGCCAGAATTCCAGGACCTAAACGAAAAGGCACGGGCACTTAAACAGATTCTCAGTAAGATCCCAGATGAGATCAATGACAGGGTGAGGTTTCTGCAGACAATCAAGGATATTGCTAGTGCAATAAAAGAACTTCTTGATACAGTGAATAATGTCTTCAAGAAATATCAATACCAGAACCACAGGGCACTTGAACACCAAAAGAAAGAATTTGTAAAGTATTCCAAAAGTTTCAGTGATACTCTGAAAACCTATTTTAAAGATGGCAAGGCAATAAATGTGTTCATAAGTGCCAACCGACTAATTCATCAAACCAACTTGATACTTCAGACCTTCAAAACTGTGGCCTGAAAGGTGTATATGTTAAGAGATGTACTTCTCAGTGGCAGTATTGAACTGCCTTTATCTGTAAATTTTAAAGTTTGACTGTATAAATTATCAGTCCCTCCTGAAGGGATCTAATCCAGGATGTTGAATGGGATTATTGCCATCTTACACCATATTTTTGTAAAATGTAGCTTAATCATAATCTCACACTGAAAATTTTGCATCACTTTTGCTATTATCATTCTTTTAAGAATTATAAGCCAAAAGAATTTACACCTTAATGTGTCATTATATAACATTCCTTAAAAGAACTGTAAATATTGGTGTTTGTTTCTGACATTTTAACTTGAAAGCAATATGCTGCAAGATAATGTATTTAATAATATTTGGTGGCAAATATTCAATAAATAGTTTACATTTAAAAAAACTTGTTTGCAAATGTTTTTATCAACTTTATTCACAATTAAACTGGGGAATAATTAAATGTCCTTCAAGGAGTTAATGGATAAAATATTGTGATATATCCATACCATGGAACACCATTCAGTAACAAAAGGGATGTATTACTGATATACACAATGATGTGGATAAATCTCAAATAAATGCATTATGCTAAGTGAAAGACAGGCTGAAAGGCTGCTTATTGTCTGATTCCATTTCTATGACCTTCTGGAAAAGGCAAAACTATAGGAGGAGAGACAACATCAGTGGTTGCTAGGGGTTGATGGTCAGAGGAAGGTAACTATACATGAGCTGTACAAGGAATTTTTGGGGGGGGTGATAGAACCATCTGTATTTGATTGTGGTGATAATTATATAACTGTTCATTTGTGAAAACTCAGAACTATATACTAAATAGAGTGAATGTTAATGTCCGTACATCTATCTATATATATAAAAGGTTAATACATGCACAATGTCCCCTCAGGACCAGGGAGTTCGATCGCTCATTATGACATGCGCTGACCACCAGGGGGCGGTGCAGAACAATGGCAGGCAACCAGTGGCTGCGTGGCATTGAGGGAGCGAGGGAAGGAGGAGGGCAGGGAACCTGATTGGCCCTGATCACCAGCCAGGCCTGGGGACCCTACCTATTCATAAATTTCGTGCACTGGGCCTCTAGTTTAAAATAAAGTAGAGGAAAAGTGAATGGATATAATTATATCACTGAATTTCTCCAATGTTAGAAAGAAACTTATTATTACTGGGATATGAACAATCTTTATGAACTAAAATGATCTGGTTTGATTACACAGTAATTAATGTTCATTTCAGCTCTGAAATTCAATTATTCTGCAATTTGATAGAGAACCACACCAAGTGGGAGGACACATTAAGGAGATCACCAATTTTATTTTTTACTAAGAGCCAGCCTGCGATTCAAAATTGTGCGGCGCCACCCACCCACCTGCAGCCCTGCCTTGACACCCAAACCTGTCCATGCAGAGCTACAGCGTGCCTGGCCCAGCCCCTAAACCAGTGGTTCTCAACCTTCTGGCCCTTTAAATACAGTTCCTCATGCTGTGACCCAACCATAAAATTATTTTCATTGCTACTTCGTAACTGTAATGTTGCTACTGTTTGTTATGAATGGTAATGTAAATATCTGATATGCAGGATGGTCTTTGGCGACCCCTGTGAAAGCGTCATTCAACTGCCAAAGGGGTCGCGACCCACACGTTGAGAACTGCTGCAAACCTCTGGCCTTCTCTGGCTGCTTCAAGCCCTGCCCTCAGTCCGGTCCTGCCTTCTCTGGACGCCTCCCCGCTTCCACCTGTCTCTGGAGCAACACAGCGGCTCTGCCCCCTCAAGGCACCGGAGGAGAGCATGGAAGCCTCCTGCCTGCTGCCCTGTGCTCCTTCCCCTGGCAGGTGGGCCGAGGGGCACTCAGAGTGCAAGCGGTGGATGGCGAAGGACTGGTGAGGGGGCACTATGGGCTCTCACCCCTGCCCTCTCCAGCACGGGATGGTCCAGCCTCCTCGGGGTGCCTCCCTGCTTCTGCCCCGTCTCCAGAGCAACGCCCCAGCTAACATGCTAATGACCTGGTCATTATCCATTACAGGGTATCGACCATTAGCATATTAGCTCTTTATTAGCATAGATGGAATGATGATAAAGATGATGTATCCCCTCTTTGGCTAAAATAAACATGGCAACTCATATCAATAGGTCCAAGTCTTTGTTATTGTGGGCAATTCAGAACCTGCAAAATTACATGCCAAATATAAAAAATAGCAAGATACTCCTCCACATTTTTAATTCTTTCTGCAGAATTTTCCAATAGCTTTTATTTAAGAATTTCCCTCTTCTATCTGAATCAATATAATTTGGAAAGGGTATCACTTTCTCTTTCTGAGGAAGCATTATGTTAATCTAAGACTCCTGGACAGTATTTTTGAAACACTAATATAGAATGAATCAGACCAACAAAGATAGCTTTCATGTGATTCTTGACAAATTATAACTTTAATAAGAACTCAGTATAAAATGAAAAAAGCATTTAATCTACTTGCACTTACAAGCCACTTTATTAGTTTATGTAAGGTATTTATGCAGTTTTGACATTAGTATTCAGAGGACAGGCAGAGGAGTTCCAGAAACAAATTTAGTTAACATGGTAAATGAGCTGAACTAAGAAGAACCCTCCGAAAACCACGGAGAATCAAGCAGACCAGGGTGAATAGCTGGTCCAAACCCTTCAGTTTCCAGTTGAGAAAACTGAAGCCCAGAAAAGGAAAATGACTCAAGAACTTCAGAAATCAAGTCAAGCCAAAAAGCAGTTGCAAATTTTAACAATTCACATTGAAATCTCAAAATCACTTCAATTAAATTGATTAAGGCACTTAAGAGGTTATTAGTCTTAATTTTTGGTTTTAAAGTCCAATCACCAAAAAGACTTAACAACTTCCCCTATTCATTACCATAATTATAAATCAGAGAAAAATCACCCAGAACTTAAACACTAAAATGATGACAAATATGATTTTATACGACCAGTCTTGTTCCACTTTAACTCTGGTTTCATCCATGTGACATATTTTATCTGATGGTCTAGCAGGTAATTAAACTCCAAAATATTTTTAAATGCCCTCATCAATTTTAGCAACCTATTTAATTTCTCTGAGCTGCTTCATTGACATATGATGGGGGTCATAATTACTACATACTGAGGTCACAGATTAATGGCCTCAGTTGTATTCATCCTGAAAGTCAGTTCTATCTGAATAGATCTGTAGAATCTACCAAGTAATCTCAAATTCAAGGGAAGTTATCTAACACCAGAATGAGTCCATGTGCCTGCGCCTGATCTAAGGGCAGGATTGGACAGACAGAACTGGGTATCTCCTTGGCAGATGACAGGCCCCCACTTATGCCAGAGCCTGAGAAAGGAGAGCTGTAATAAAGAGAGGGTTAAAAAAATGAATCACTTCCCCCAAATTTCTGCTGTTACATCGAGAGTGCCGAGGATCCTGATTTGAAACTTATCGAACAAAATGGAGATGAAGGGAAGTTTCATAACCTTTTATAATTAAAAAATACACAATAAAGTTAAAGCCACTCATAATTTCAACACATGAAAATTATATACTGTAAATATTTTTTAAATGTGCGCCTTCTATTTCCAATACCCTTTTAGTCTACCTATATCCCTACCTGTCCTAAGTTCATCATCCAAGGAAACCAATTAAGTTTGTTATCTAACTTTAGAGGCATACACACAGCCCCACCCCATCTCAGGCCTTCCCCACACTACTGTCTTGAACAAATCTTTTACCTCCCTGGTTAAGTTAATTACTAAGTATTTCACTTCAGGATCTCAAAGAGGTATCTGCATTCCCATGTTCACTACAGCATCTATAATAATAAAAGCGTAATATGCTAATTAGACCAGACGTGACAACATTCCAGACAAAGCCTCCGCTTCAAGGGAAGCCTGGGTCCTGGGAGCCGGAGGGAAGCCGGTGCCAGCAGCCGGGGGAAGGAAGAGCCTACTCTTGCACGAATTTCATGCATCAGGCCTCTAGTTATTCATAATAGCCAAGACATGGAAGCAATCTAAATATCTATGGCAGAATTAATGAATTTTAAATTGTGCATTTGCATACAATGGAATATTATCTGCCCTTAAAGATGAAAGAAATCCTGCCATCTGTGAAAAAATGGATGAAACCAGAGGACATTTTGCTAAGTGAAATAAGCAAGACACAGAAAAACAAATACTACACAATCCCACTTACGTAAGCAATTTAAAATAGAAGCGGAAAGTAGAATGGTGGTTGCCAAGGGCTGGAGGGAGGGAGAAATGGGGAAGTAGTAGTCAAAGGGTGCAAAGTTTCACGTATGCAAGATGGATGAGTCCTAGAGGTACACTGCACGGCACAGTGTCCATGGCTGACAATATTGCACTGAATATTTATCAATTTGCCAACAGGGTAGATTTTATGCTAAGTGTTGTTACCACAAAACATAAAGAATGAATGGCAGGAAACCTATGGAATAGATGAAATGATTGTAGTACTGACTGTGGTAATTATCTCATAGACATACATGTATCTCCAATAAGTATACCTCAATAACTCAATAGTGGTTTTAAAAAAAAAAAAAAAGACTATACTACTATCAAGCTTAAGTAATACCTACAATTGCCACTAGGGAGTACCAATGAGCCAAAAGTGTATGCCAAGACAAAAAATGAAGAGAAATAGAGAAGGAATGGATACAACCAATATTAGTTGAATATTTACTTATTCTTCATAACAGACCTAGATGAGATAAGCATCAGTCTGGTAGGGGATCTCACATAATGACACATCCACACATATTATTCCGATACAACTTTCCAGGCCCTCAATTTCATGTCTCAATATCCCTGAGGGGAAAGTATATGTAATCATCAGACAAATGATAAGACATTTAAAATGAGAGCAGATAAAATAGAAGCATACATTTCTAAATACAAGTCACCATTCTATTTGTTCTATCACTGTATACATTTTAACTGTGCCTCATTCCAACTCTGTCACATCCATGTGAGTCAAGCCTGAGAACTGAGGATTATTTATCACCTTTTCCCTTGTATAGCATAGGAGGCTGAAGCTCAGAGGTTGACATTCTGGAATTCAAGTCCAGATCTGTCTGATTTCAAAGCCTTTTGTCTTTAAATTAAACCCTGAACCCTCTAGACAAAGACCCTGATCCATGACTCATTTTATGTAAAGTTTCCTGGGAACCACAGGAAAAGAGGCCCCTTTATTTCTGGAAAAATGCTTGAGCTCATATTTCTTTTTTTTTTTTAAATATATTTTATTGATTTTTTTACAGAGAGGAAGGGAGAGGGATAGAGAGTTAGAAACATCGATGAGAGAAAAACATCGATCAGCTGCCTCCTGCACATTCCCTAATGGGTATGTGCCCGCAACCAAGGTACATGCCCTTGACCGGAATCGAACCTGGGACCCTTGAGTCCGCAGGCCGACACTCTATCCACTGAGCCAAACCGGTTAGGGCTTGAGCTCATATTCCATCCAAACTTCTCTTTTGATGGAAAGTGAGCAACGTGGCCAACACCACCCAGCAAGTCAGACAGTGTGGAGACTGGATGGAATTCAGTTCTCCATACTTGGTACATAAAAGAAGCAGGCATCACAGAAGATAGAAGAAAAGGTGAGGTGGCACCTCTAGGCAGAAACCATGACTCCAGGATGACACCAACATGATCTTTGCTTATAATCACCTAGTCTTTCCAAAGGTCAGGCACCCTGCTGAGACCTTTCCCAGCGCCCAATGAGGGTGCTATTCGTGGTTGCCTCTTGGCGTCATCTTCTCCCTTTCTCCTGGAACAACATGCATATTTTCTTTTGTGTACCTGCCTCCCCTATGCCCTTTGGGTGGTGGGTGATGTGGGTTTGATCCCACCCTCAGCTCTAGAAGGTGGCCTTAACTCTATCTCCCAGCCCTTTGGCCCAGAGATTGGTCAGGGTATATTCATGAGCTCACGCAGGTCTTTGAGACAGGAGACACCTGCTGAGGACTTTTGGGAAAGAAAATTCTTCTTTTTTCCACAGGAACTACCCAGAGAGATAGTGGGATATGAGAATGTAAGATCTGAAATTGTCACAACACTGTTGCTACCCTGAGGTAAGACGGCCCCAGCCCCAGAAGAAGGACTCAGCAAACATATCACAGAGAAATGAAACTGGAGGCCTGACAACATTTGAGTGAATCAAACCACACCTAGAACTACACCTCCTTCAAGCCTTCACAGGTACATAAACCAATATATTCCCCTTAAGTTAGCTTGAGTTTTCTGTTCTTCACAAGCAAAGGTATCTTAACTGATACATGTAAGTACAAGCATTATCCCTATTTTAAGGATAAGAAAGCGGTGACCTATAAAATTGCCCAAGCCCTATCAGTTGAAAGAGTAAGATTTGACCCAGAGCTCTCTGCCCCTCTAGACCTTAGCTATTAATCACAGCCTTCCAAGCCAGCATCCCAAAAGACATAGTTCATGACTCAGGTTAAATGGCTTTATCTAGAAACTGCTGCTTAGTCCTCTCCCTTAACCCTCTCACTCCCAATGAAGCCTCCTTTCAATAACATCATCTAATCACACTCAGGGGACAAATACGTTACTAGATTGAGGATATGAACTCACAGAAGCAAATAAGATGTTCTATTTGATTTTAGAGCTGAGATATTAGAATGACTCCCAGTCCCAGAAATTGATCACATATGTACCTTTACTATGGACATTCTATAGTTTCCTAGGCCTAGACACAATCATTTCTGGATCTCTGATGACATCACAGAAAAATGTGTTTAGTGACTGAAACTGCAGGCAAAACAGTGCCAAAGCAAACATTGTGACAATGTGGCCTTGTAAACATACTGCTCACAGCACACTTGCCAAGAAGGTGAGAGGCTGATCATGAGCAAACCCACAGCATCATCGAAAGACCTGCCTGGTGCCATTTTGTAATTTCTCTGTCTCTGCACAGATTCCACCTGGGAAAGGAAAAAGCTTCCCAAATATCCCACCCCCAACTATGTTCAAATTGCTCATTTGCCACTTTCCAAACATAAAATCACCTCTTTCCGTTTCTAACCTGGAACTGCAGGATTTAATCACCTAAAAAAGAAAAGAAAAAAAAGTCCCATGGAGGGAGGAGAGGGGATGGGGAAACTGTTAAAATACTTTCCAGTTAGATCCACCAGAAAGATTGTCCAAAATTATCCATCTTTTTGCAAAGTAAGATGACCATACAAAGTCACATGTTTCTCCTGGAAACTAAACTCTTTAGTCCCTGTGATGATATATTCTGTCTCACTCTCTGAAACTTGTTATTCAGTCTACTTTTTTTTTTCTATCACTGACCTTTTCTGTCGCTCTTCAAAAACGTCCTCATCTCCAATGGTCCCCTCCCTGCACTTGACTCCCACACTAATGGAATCTGAAAGGTATACCCCAATAGCTGGGCTTTTGATGTGGGCTTAGCTACATGGTTTCCCTATTGACTATTCAAATAATTTCAACTATTTTTTTCAGTCATGATATTTGGTATTCTGTTTGTACTTTAGAATAGGTCTCCCCGGAAAATGGCAAAACAAGGTGAGTCTTTGCATTTTTTCCACCACATGAGAGCGGGTGACAAGGAGGGAGAGGAGGGGGCGAGGATAGGAAACCCCACAGAGGCGGGAGTGGAGGAAGATGAAAGATAAAGCTCTAAATGGTGCCAAGAGGGAGAAAAATAATGCGTTTTGGGAGATTAGGTATGGCTCTCGGGGGTAACTTCAAAAGTCTACAAATCGGTAACTTAATCCTCACATAGACTCTATGAAGACCACTTATTACAGTATATTAAGAAGTTCAACTTTTGAACTGCAGGCAAGTCAGCTGACTTGAACAATAACTTTTGTGACAAACACTGGAAGGAGATTGTGTCTACTGGATGACCTTCAGGACTATTCTGACCATACTGCTCTCCAGAGCCCTACCCTGCTGAAGTGGCACCTGATTTATGTTCTAGACCTTCTGCTCAGATGTTTCCCTAGAGGTACATGAAGGAGCTATCAGGGAAGGTCACTGCTGCTGAGCCTGTAAGCCTCTAAATGAGCCATGAAAGGGGGTATCATGGATATGGACTTCAGTAAAAGAACAAAACAGGGAGTGGATACCTTCTTAGGCTCATGGTGTTAATGAGCAGCCTTGAAGTCACTTAGTTCAGACCCTTATTTTCTAGTTAAAGAGATGAAGATTCAGAAGGTAAAGTGACATGCCTAAGGTCACAACTCTGATATATTAAAGATCAAGGAACTGAACCTAAACCAACCCTTTTTTCACCATGTCTTGCTTCCTTGCATCAGTTTTAGTAAATTTCTATAAATCAGATTACCAAATGCCGAAATTCCCTGAATTTCAGTGCAGTGTGGGTATTTGTGAATGAAGCAACAGATTTCTTTCCTGCCTAATTAGGGGGAGAGGAAAGTAGGGAGTGGAATTAGATTACTTTGCCTTAGCAAGGGTCAACCAAGTTTTTCTCTCTCATTAAAATCAGTGGTTCTCAAACCTTGAGAGGCACTGGAACTACATGGAAAGCTAATAAAAAATGCACAATCCTGGGACCCACAAGGATTTTTGATTGAGTAGGTTGAGAGAGAACCCAGAAAACTGCATTTGAAACAAATACCATTGGTGGTCCTTGGCCTACACTGTGCTAACCCATTCTAGAAACCCCATCACCCCACAGATACACCAAACATCCCCACATGATCCAAGTCAATCATGCAATGGTACTGAATTTTCAGCACAGATAGGGATTGTTTTCCTTTTCCTTCTCCCCGCATTCTTCCTCTCACTATCACTTGTCCTTCTCACCACCCTTTTTCTTTCCCCTTTTTCCATTGTTTCCTTCCCTTGTCTTTGCATTTTTAGCTGTGAATCATGGAAAAGGAAAAGGGGGGTAGCAGAAGAAAAGGCCTCACTCATCTTGACTTTTTTAAAAATATATTTTTATTGATTTCAGAGAGGAAGAGAGAGGGAGAGAAGAGAGAAACATCAATGATAAGAGAGAATCATTGATCTGCTGCCTCCTGCATGCCCCCTGACTGGGGGGATCGAGCCCACAACCTGGGCATGTGCCCTTGATCGGAATTAAACCTGGGACCCTTCAGTCTTCAGGCCAATGGTCTATCCCAGTGGTCGGCAAACTGCGGCTTGCGAGCCACATGCGGCTCTTTGGCCCCTTGAGTGTGGCTCTTCAAAATACCACGCGCGGGCGCACACATACAGTGCGATTGAAACTTCGTGGCCCATGCGCAGAAGTCGGTATTTTGTTTGCCAACCACTGGTCTATCCACATAGCCAAACTGGCCAGGGCTCATCTTGACTTCCTGAGCACCAGACTGTCATTTATTGGTGTCCTTAAATTCAAGAATTTTCCATGAGTTGTGTATGGATGGTACCACTTTCTCATCATATAGAGCCATGACTTCTCCTTTCTTTTCCCATTGCTAAAGCTTTGGAACCTCTCCAAGGAATCGAGTGGAGAAGTAAAAGGAAAGGAAATTCAGTCTAATCAACTTTATGTGTTGCTTAGAGAAAGATTTACTGGAAGAACTGAAGCTAGAGAAAAAGAATATCAAAAATAAATTTGTTCATTCTTCCATATATTCTAACATCAACCACTATATTTTATCTTTTAACAGGGAATGAAATAAAAATTAAATAAAACAGCTTTCATTGTTGTTACCGAGCTGTTCAAGAAATAACTGAAAATCCAAGAAAATCAAATAGAAGACTGAAAAATGTTTTTCTACTATAACATCAACTTTGTTTCTTGTTATCTAAAGCTGATGGATCTTCTCTCTCTCTCTCTCTCTCTCTCTCCCTCCCTCCCCACATATACACACACACAATCTTTACTGAAGCACTTGATCAATCTTAGTTTGACTTTTTATCAAGCGCCTGACAAAAACAAATGAAGATGGGTTTACCTATTCCTCTAAGTCACTGGTCATTAACCTGAAGTCCTGAGATTCCTAAGGGGCCAATGTATAGTATACAAGAGGTCTTTAACCTTGGATTTGGGGTGAGGTATCTTGCTTTTCATTAATTTAAAACTGATATTTAACATATTCTTCTTTTATGAATGTAGAAAATACACCATGGCAATATTAGCAGTATCTGTTAATAGAAATCATAGATACTGATCACATTACAGCTATACAAATATATTTAAATAGTGTTTATTTATATTCATCACTATTTAAACTATGGTAGTTTGTAGACCAGCAGATATATATCTTGTTATTTAATGTGTTAACATATCAATATATCATAATTTTCATGTATATTGATATCTATACACCAATATAATTGATTTCCTTATAGTCCTATGTACTTAGTTTCATGTATGTAAAATACTATTTTAAAAAGAGGCCCATAATATAAGGAAGTTAAGAACTACAGCAATAAACTCGCAATACTCTAATTTTGTGTCAAATAATCTATAAACAAAACATGTTAACAGACATCTCATACAAATTCCTTCAATGAGCACAATTTGATATTGTGCCCTTGGATTTTGAATGGTCATGCATATAAGAGACGTTTACCTATAGGACATCTCTGCAGACATGCCCGTACCTTTGTTCATTATCTTTTATAAAGAAATCCACTAAGTTAATTTCTCTTAGAAATTTAATGTCAAAAAACATACTCCAAATGGATTTTTATGTTTCCCTTTATCAAATAATAAGAACTATGTCTCTTTGTTTTTAGTTGTTATTGTCATTGTTTTGCTAAGGGTGACAAGAAGATCAGAGGTAAATGTATTATCTGATTTTACAATATCATCCCAATTTGGGTGTAAAATTGTCTTCTTTTCCTTAAAATAGTTCCTGTTTCACTGCTTTAGCTGTTCTACTAAGAAACTTACTTAGTGGGTTTCTTTATAAAAGATAATGAACAAAGGAATGGGCATGTCTGCAGAGATGTCCTTTAGCTATCCGTGCTACAGGGGTTTTTTATTATTTTTTTTCATAAAGAATTTTTTGAAGTCAGGAGAGAATTTTTAAAATAGGTTTTTAATAATTTTTAGAGATAGAAACGTCATCAATCAGCTGCCTCCTACACACCCCTTACAGGGGACCAAGCCTACAACCCAAGCACGTGCCCTGACCAGGAATCAAACCAGTGACCTCTTGGTTCAAAGGTCAGTGCTCAACCACTGAGCCATACCAGCTAGGCAAGGAAGGGAGAGAATTTTGAAGAGATTTTTTTTAATGGCTTTGAAGAACAAGTTCTTCCATCCTGATATTTTCCAAGTTTTCTCCTATCCTGGAAAAAGGAAGATCTTTGGTAGGGTCTTCACTTCCCCCAGCATCCTGAATCATCAGTGTTCATGAGCACTACAACCCCTAATCAACTGCTAGAAAAGAAGGGCCATCTGTACCAGATGTTACAAGTTGTTATGGGGGCCCAGGCAGGCCATAGCTACCACCGAAAGATTCCACCCATCTTAATAGAAATATTCTGCCCCCAAGACAATTTGGTGATTCAGTTCTCCCAAACTTCAATGAGCAGTTATGCAAATACTCATGAACTGCAGAAGGGCTTTGCCTTTTAAGGACATATTCATGAAACCAGCATCTGATTTTTTAAATCAATATAATTGTCACATACCCTTTCCCATCGCCCCCACAATCCAGGTTCACTCACCTAATGGAACCTCTTAAGAGACTTCCCAAGGTTTTCATGAAAATCAATAAACTGGCTGAGAGATTGGTGTGAACCCATGTGGATCACTTTATATTAGGAACAGGACTCTTGAGACTGGACTCTGAATGAAGCACCCATTGGCTCCACCCATTAAATGTTGACTTGGGCCTAACTTGCCACTAGTGAGAGGAAGTAATGACTTTTCTTACTGAATTCCTGGTAATGAATAAGGAGAACTGAGCGGTCAGTATAACCTCAGTCCTGCCCTTAACCTTCTGAAGACCTAGGCATATTTTACCCATTGGTTTCCCAACAGGTGCTTAAATGACTGAGCCACTCTGTACAAAGTTTTCTGACATTTTGGGAGAAAAACCTACCACAACCCACCCAAAGGCTCCACTTATGGATGCAAAGGTTAGGAATGGTTTTCTGCCTATGGAGTAGTGGTCAACGGAAAAAGAAGAAAAAGGTGAAGGAGAAGAAGGGGGGAAAAAGGCAAAAGAAAACAAAATTCTGAGGCTGAGGCTTAATTTCAAAATTGACCTTGCATATTGATGGGGAAGCTAGCATGAGATGAGGTCGAGGAGGTAGGTAGGGGCCAGACCACATGGATCAGGAAGGCCATGGTCAAGAGTTTGGATTTTATCTTTAGAGCAACAGAAAGGTATTAAAGGGTTTAATACAGGGAATGATATGATCTAATTTATGGTTTTTAAAGGACACTCTGGCTATTGAAGTTAAAATGATGTATGTAAACCAGTTTCTCTGTTAAAAATTGTCAACCTCTTTCAGATTGAATTTAATTTTTCAATAATATAAAGCAATTTTCTTTTATCATATCAATCCTGAGGGCTTGGGTCACAAGTGTAGAAAAAGGATAGCCCTCTTTTTAATGAAATGGGTTTGCCTTTTTCTGATCATTTCACTTCATTCTTTCGCCCAGTGATTTTCCACTGGTGTGCTGCAAGAATTTTTAAAACATGCAATACCTGACTATTTAGTCAGGGGTACTGACCTCTTTTCCTTTAAATTGTCAAATTAAAAAAATGACAATGGCCAACACAACAATAGTCCTATGGTTTGAAAACTCTGCCTTGAACCATAAATATATAGGTCATATAATTGAGTTGCATCTCATTGGTTATATCACATAATAAGGTTGCATCTGATTGGTTAGTTCTTGGTACCAGAAATCTTTATATACAAGTATAGGCAACTGATATTTTAAAAAGTCACTTCAGAGCAAAAAGGGTAGGTAATTACTGTTATTTTTTATAAGTCAATCAAAATTATACTTATTTTTCATCAGATAGGCAAAAAAAAAATGGTGTGCACAGAATTTCAGTAATTAGTTTGTGTGTGCCACGAGATGAAAAATGTTGAAAATTGCTGCTTTAACCTAAAAAGTACTCTAATACTCTTGACTACAGAATGGAGCATGTCTATTAAGAAAATGCAGCCTCTACTATTGAGACTGAGGTTTTAGGAGGGACATACAAAAAGAAAGAATAAAGGATGAAGTTATCCCAATCAGCCAGTTCCTTCTGCTGGGTCCACCCAGAATCAATGAGTGTAGGGCTGGGGAAAGGGTTAGGTTTAGACTTCAAAGCTAGAATACTGTCTCAGGCATTCTTCACCTATCTCAAAAACAATGCCTAGGTTAGCAGAAAAGAAAAAAGCAATTTTTCTCATTTTTTCTCCCCCACACCTCACCCCGCCCCCCTCATAAAGAGAAGATAGTTCAGTCTGCAAAGCTACCCTCCCATCACATTTTGCACCCGAAGAGTCCTCTGAGACACAATAATTTCATGCAAGGAGTGCTCTGCAAACCTTCTCAAGTTGTCTGATTATGCACCACTTGGAACAATGAGTAAAATCCCACCCCCACGGGGTTGCCTGAGTAAACAAAAAGTAAAAGCTGGCAAACAGAGAGAAAGAGTGGCACGCTGACACCTTTTATCTGCAGTGGAAATCAATACTCAGCAAACGTGAGGTGGAGAAACAAAACAGAGTGGGACAGATCAAAAGAAAAAGCTCCTGCTGTTCAGTTGATTTTTGGCCCATCAGCTGAAGCAGGTGTCTTCTCAGGCAGAAATCAGTAGAGCAGGGATCCCCTAGGTGACCTCTGCCCCCTCCTCCCACACGGAGAGTTCTACAGAACACAAGGCTGATGTGAAATAGGTATATGATAATCATTCACTAACACTATATGTAATCATATACATTCAAAAGGCAGTATTGAAACATATTAAGCTTTCTGTTTCCTGGGCCAATTTGCTTGGCACTTAAGATTCAGTTTCCTTTTCTGCAAAATAGGAGTAATAACAGTACTTACCTCTTAAATTTATTATAAGAATTAAATGAGGTCATGTTTCTAAAGACATAAGCATAGAGCATACAAACTTTCAGCTATAAGATAAAAACGTCTAGAGATCTAACGTAAAGCACGGTAACTATAGTTAATGATTTATGGTACACTTGGAATTTGCTAAGGGAGTGGATCTTAAGGGTTCTCACCACAAAAAAAGGGAAAAAAATTAAAATTTAAAAAACTTTTTAAAGAAAGAAGCATAATGCCACTCAGCACTCAATAAATGTTAGCTTTTATTATGATGATTATTACTTTAATCAACATTCTATTTATCAACAAGTGTTTTAATAATAGGAAACAATAATAGAGAAAACTAGAATGATGTATAGGAGCCTACTGAGAGAAGCTGGTCAAACCAGGCCTCTTGGAGGACAGAACGTTGGCATGGCAACCTGGAGATTGAGAAATAGCCAAAGACATGATCAGTGACAGTCAAGTCAGAGAAGCAAGAGCAGTTGAAGATAGCTGCCGATCACACAGGGTTTCAAAGTTCAGAAAAAGGGCTGGATTTTATTTCATAATCAATGGAAAGCTACTGAATCCTTTTAGACAGGGGAGTAGATTAAACGTGTTTGTTGGGGCAGCACTGGAGGAAAGATCTAGGAAAGGTCCCCAGGACACATGGAGATGAATCAAGCATCGTGTCAGCTTCTAAAGAATTGTCATTCTAATGATCTGACTCTAGACTGAATGCCAAAGTGAAAAAGTTCCCCTCTCATGTCCTCCCACCAGCCTTCATTTTGCTACCTGAGCACCTCCTCCACTTGCTGACCACTTCCGGGGCCCAGGTCACATGTCAGCTCCTTTGTGGAACTCTTGATGACATCTGTCCCTTGTGTTCATGGCCTCTTCATCTGATACCTGGCACATACCTGTGAAATCGAGCCTCTATCTCATGTCGTTGCAATTAGCTGTATTTCTTCCCACGTTTATTTTAGGCAAGCCTACCCTTTCCATCATTGTAGCCTTACCACCTCTCATAATACTGGCACGTTGGCACGGATTAGGTACTAAGTATATGTTATTTTTTTAATCAAAGAGCTAACATTGGTTTGCCATTTTTTCCTTACAGCAAAAAATATGGGCCATATTCACCTACTCAATTCAATGACAAACTAGAGACCCTGAGACTGAAGTTTCCTGGATGGAAGTTCTCTCTTTTAGTGACAGTCCCCTGCAAGAGAAAAATCTCAATTTGAAATTTTACTAGTGAGTGGACAAGTATTTTACTTACTTTATACAGTTGTGGGTGGTTTTTTTTAAAACTTTAGCCCAGGATTGTTACCATAGAAACCAGATAAGAATTTATCCAGCACCAGTGCTTTTGGTTATTTTGTTTAGTTTTTCCTCCCCACAGACCTCTGTGCTCCTTGTCATCTCACAGGAGGGGAAACAGAAGCAGAGGAAGTGCCTGTCACAGTCACACGATGAGTCAGTGATCAAAGGAGCGCTTCCTGTGAGCAGCCACTCTGGAGGCACCTCAGAGGTAGCCACCCTCACCCCTGATGCGCCTTCACCTCCAGCTCTTTCCTTGTCCCATCAGTCTAGACCTGTGTTCTTGGCCAACCCCAGAAGAACCAGCGAACCCACTCCAGACCCCTCATCTGAGCAAAACCTCCTATGCTGGCCCCTCCTTATTCTCCCTCAGAGCTGCTCATCACCTCCCTGTCACCAATCTCTCCCTGACACCCCCACTCCTACCTATCTGATCACAGACACTAATTGAATCTTCCATCCCTCACTTGCACTTAAACTCATGCTCTCTGACATAAATATAGAACCCCAAGTTGACAATGAACCCAAGTCATCCAATCCTACCTATTAACCGTTTGAGTCCCAAGCAGCGCAATCGCGCTGCTTGGTATTTCTCAACATAAAATAAAACAAGTGCTATCACGCTGTTTGGGTCTTTTCGTACTCATTTAGAGAAAGCGCGGTTGCGCTGTTTGGGATTCTTCGACAGTGTTTTTTCAATACCCCCTGGGACTCAAACGAATCGTATGTTTTCTCGACATAAAATCTCAGCAGCGCGATTGCGCTGCTTGGGACTCAAACTGTTAAGGTACCATCCAAAGTACAGTCAACGCTTGAACAATGTGGGTGTCAGGGGCGCTGACCCCTGCACAGTCAAAAGTCTGTATATAACTTTTCATTCCCCCAAAACTAGTCTGCTGTTGACCAGAAGCCTTACCTATAACATAGTCAATTAACACATATTTTGTTTGTTATATATATTACCTATTGTATTTATACAATCAATGGAGTAAGCCAGAAAGGAGAAAAACATATTAAGAAAATTATAAGGAAAATACATTTACTATACTGTACTGTATTTATTAATACACCATACTATACTGTATTTATTAATACCATCAGTTTATGCTGTCTGTTAGATACAAAACATTGAAGATGTTCTATATATTACTAACACTAGACATCAAAAATGAAAAGATAGTGTGAAAAAGAATATAATGGTCTAATGATTCATGCATTGACAGTGAAGCAGCAGCAATATGATAGCTTTACAGTAGCCGAGTGTAGTCAATATGTTTGCTTCATGTTAGCATGTAAGTGGACCCGCTCAGTTCAGACACGTGGTATTCCAGGCCAACTGTAATAGCAGCTAACCTGGTCAAGCAATTTGTGCTAGTGGGAGGTTAAAGGAAAAGGAAAAAGGCCAACACTGAGAGGAGCCTAAAGGAAGTCCCTTCCCACATTCAGGGTAACTTTCTGGCTACATGTGCTTGGTCCAGACCACCATGCTAGCACGTTCCCTGGAAGTCAGAACTCATCTCTGCCAAAACTGTTCTTGGACCTGAGGAGACAGGAGAGAATATATTTCCCTATTGATGAACGTGTTACATGAACACAGATCCCTGCTGGGGAGGATCCAGATTTGAGCAACTAAAACCTTATACAACTTGGATAGCTTCTTTTAGGAAAAAAATTACAAATATAAAATTAGGTACAAAAGTGAACATTTCCATAGAATGAGAAAAGAAATCATAGCAAACTGCGTATTTTTAAAAAGCTGATAAGTATTACAAAATCCAAGGCATCCCAGGACCAGAGCTGTGAAGTTAGTTTCACCCACATATGGCAACTCTGACTTTCATCCTGATGGTCTTTTTCTTCTCTGTTTCCTGCCTACATGCTGTCTTTCCCTCCCCCATTTTCTCGCCACTGAATCAGTCCCAATGGCAGACACTCATTCCAGTTCAAACACCTCCTCTGAAACCAACTTCTCAAATGTCGCCAGTGGCTTTCGGTCACCAAATCAGATGGCTTTGTCTCAGCCTTCCTGCTCCTAGTCTCTCTTTAGCCCTACACACTCATAACCGCACCACCTTCTTAGAATTCCACCTGCCTTGTCATGCAAGAGACTACACTGTCACAATTTCCCTACTGCGCGAGCTCGCCTTTCTCTTTCCCTAGTTGTACTTCCTCCTTCGTCAGCCAAATTGGGTAGAATCCTTAGCCCCTTGCTCTTGTCTGCCCACCTGCTTCCCCATCACATCTCCAAGTTTCAAACATTCAACATGCATTCCAAAACTAGCTTCTCTCACTAGATACTGAAATCCAATGCTTCTAACATGGAATACATCATCTTCCCCCATGACTCTCGCTCTCCATCCGAACTTTCCTCCATTTGTGTTAAAAGTCTGACCTAGGTAGACGAGTATCAAATCAGCAAAGGAAATGACACTCTCGTCTATCTATCTTTTCTGCATAAAGAAATTTATGCTGGCTTGTTCCTCATGAGAACAGGAAGCTGCTATGAAGGGTTGTCTGGGAGAAAGAGCCTCAACAACCCACTTCATGAGGTTTGGTTTGAAGGCAACTGTGTATCCGTCTCCATCGAGACTCAGAGCAGAGGTTCCAGGCCCCATCAGAATGAAAGCATTTTTGTGGTCAATGATGCCACCACAGTGATCTGGCAGTTAACAGGAACTGTGACATTTGAAAGATAGGTGAATACTGCAAAAAATAAATTAACAAACATAAATACACCTTTGTACTTGGGGAGTTAGGATACAAGACTGTCTAAGATTGACATTCAGAATAGTGTCTAATGGAAATCCACCCTGAAGTCTGAAAGAGATGTTCTGTTGTGGAGGCAGAGTCAAAATGCCAAGACGTATCCTGGGAGAGAAAGGGTCTTATTCAGGAAGGAAAACACAGATTGGTATTTATCGTCTCTACATAATCCAGAGTCCATGGGCATATTACAGTTCAAAAGGAGTACAGAGAATTCTTACAGTAACACTTATCCTCATTTGTATTTTAAAGTAATACCATCACAGAACAAAGAAATACCTTCAATACTCAGAACCGCACATGCCCAAAAATGCCCAAAAGACAAAGGGTCACTACGCCAATATTGCCTAAGGTCCTTCTCTTATTTGGGATCTCACCTCATTTTGCAACTTGCATACTCAAATCCCTACTAGGTATCTTTGGCCGGGGGTGGAAGGGAGGGGAGGGGGGCGGGGGTCGCTCATGTTTTTTGTTTCCATCCTAATGCCACATAGCAAACCACCAGACGTTCCACAGTAAAATGCACTGATGTTCATGCTGGTGACTCTGCAGGGTGACTAGTTCAGCTGCTCTACGCTGGGCTTGGCCAGGCAGCTCTGCTCCCAGTTGTGGGTTAGGCTCAGGTCTGTGCCAGGTGTTTGTTCTGGGACCCAGGCCTAAGGGACTTTGTATTTTCATGGCAGGTATTGGAAATTAGGTCCACAGCGAATGTTTTATCACATATTTGTGGAGAACAACCAGAGAGCAAGACCTTTTCAGAAAGCAATATTGGGTGATTTGAGGTAAAGGAGATGGAAGCATCAAAGAATACGAGGAAAACATATTCACTGGTCTTAAGTGTAGCACATTTAGTAAAGCTAAGAGGTTTTAATACAGTAGTCAGATATAAAACTATAAAATACACAGAAAAAAAGTTAAGGAATGCACAAAGCGTGTGTGAAGGAAACTGTAACAATCATATTACAATATAAATGTATCAAATGAACACATTGTACACTTTAAATGTACACAACATTATGTGTCTAATATATTCAATTTAAAAAACCATAACTTTCCCGAAAGAACGAAGGCTACGCTGAATAAATGCTGAGCCATACCACATGCTCCTAGAAGGGTAGACTTCCTAGTTAATGTGAGGTAGTTAATAGGATTTGGCAGGGAAGTAGGTGCAGTGAGGTATTAGATAAGTTGATTATAAAATCTATAAGAAGAGCCGAAACCGGTTTGGCTCAGTGGATAGAGCATCAGCCTACGGACTGAAGGGTCCTGGGTTCGATCGGTCAAGGGCATGTACCTGGGTTGCGGGCACATCCCCAGTGGGAGATGTGCAGGAGGCAGCTGATTGATGTTTCTATCTCATCGATGTTTCTAACTCTCTATTTCTCTCCCTTCCTCTCTGTAAAAAATCAATAAAATATATTTTTTAAAAATCTATAAGAAGAGTAAATATACAAAAATTAACTACATTTTGAAGAAAAAAAGTTATTAAAGACACAGCTATTAAAATAGAGCCACTAGTCCAATGGGTAGAGAAAGAGATCAAAGGTACAGGTGAGAGAGTTCAGAACGAAACCCAAGCCTAAAGGGAAGCTTAGTCTAAGTCAGTGATGGCGAACCTTTTGAGCTCAGCGTGTCAGCATTTTGAAAAACCATAACTTAATTGCGTACCACATCGAAATCTCTAAGACATATGCCAGGGACCACACGTTTTTGGGCAAACTGCACGTTATTTAAATCATCATAATGCACTTTAGGTGTTGTTTTTCAATAATTATAACATTTTTATTTACAAAAACAATTAAACAATTAAAGTTCCTAGTACTTTTTTAACGTATGGTACTGCGTAAAACATTTTCCTCTATGAAGAGGGACCAAACAAAATTTACATAAGTATCTAGATTCGCTCCTTTCTCCATGGGCGTGAAAAATGAGAACACTCGTGAGCGGTCCTTAACAGATGGCGTGCGAAACACGAGAAAACTCCTGAGAGGTACGAAATGTGTTAACTCTGGTGCCGTGTCGCATATAGAAATTTTTTGATATTTGCAATCATAGTAAAACAAAGACTTATATTTCTGATATTTATTTTATATATCTAAATGCCATTTAACAAAGAAAAATCAACCAAAAAAATTAGTTCACGTGTCACCTCAGACACGCGTGTCATAGGTTCGCCATCACTGGTCTACGTGCTGTCCTTTCAAATGAACAAGAGATTCAAAGACGGTGCTGCTGGTGCAACTGGCTATCTGTTTTTGAAAAAATTAAGTTTACTACCTACCTCGTACCACGTGAAAGATTTTTATATACATTATAGAGCTGAAGCACAATGAAAATTTTATATTGGAAGAAAATAGGGAAGGATGTAATTATAATAACAGGGTGAGGTAAGTCGAAGTGTGACAAGAAGTTATAAAGGAAACAATAGATTTGCTTAAAAAAAAAAGTCAACATTTCCAGATGGAAAAAGTTAATAGACAGATGACACAATGGGGAGAAATGCTTTTAACACGAGTAACAAAGAATTACATTCATACCCTACAAAGAGCTGCTGTCAACTAGTACTAAAAAGATAAGAGCTTGTTTTTTATAAGATAATTATATTAAGTGAATCACTGAAGAAGAAATACAAATGACAATGCATAAAACTAAAATGAAAGAGTTTCAACTTCCAAAAAAAAATGTTTTTTAAATGCAAAACACAAGAAGCCACTTTCTGCCTGCTGGTATTTCGAGAATTCTTACAAGTGATAATATAAACAGAGCGTCCACGGGTAGAGATAAGGCACCCCCTCTGGCGTGTGTGGGCGTGTCAACAGCACAACTTTGGAGAGAACAATTCGACAGAACCCACTGAAAGTTGTAACAGACAGCGAACGCCTCTCCTCTGCGATTCTACCTTTCCATCCTAGGGAAGGAGTAGCAGAAATGCACAACACGTACACAGAGCCAGCGGTTCTCAACCTGTGGGTCGCGACCCCTTTGGCGGTCGACCGACCCTTGCACAGGGGTCGCCCAAGACCATCCTGCATATCAGATATTTTACATGACGATTCACCACAGTAGCAACATGACAGTTATGAAGTAGCAACGAAAATAATTTTATGGTTGGGTCACAACATGAGGAACTGTATTTAAAGGGCCAGAAGGTTGAGAACCACTATAGACAGTCATTACAGCATTTTTTTTTTTTTTTTTTTTTTTTTTTTTGAAAACAGCAAAAGGTTGGGAACAGAACAAAGGTCCCTTAGCAGAGAAATGACTGCGGCTGTGGTACTGGTGTCGGCGCACGCCATCCAAGAGAGAGAGAGGGGCAGGGCTGGGTGCCCGGAGTCAGAGACGCCCACACGGTTTCCTGTGCCACCGCTTACTGAACACACGGTTCCTGAGCCCCCGAATAAAAGTGCACATGGATCTGAACGGAACGACACATTCCACTCAGAGGGAAGTCTAGGGAAGAATCGCCGTCGGTACTGTGAAGGGGAACAGTAGAAAACGGGCCTAAACCCGTGATTCCCTCTTTCCCGGGCACCCAACACGCCAGAGGCGGACCTTACTTTCATTCCACTAGCAAACTCGCACCAAATGTTCCCACTTCCCTCCGACGCCCTTTCTACCGCGCTTCCCTGGGGCCTCCCTTCCCGCCAACAGGAAAAGCGCGGCCCCTCACCGACGGCTGCAGAGCCCTACCCGGTCCGGCGTCTGTGGGCCGCCGCGCGGTCCGTTCCACGCGGCGCTGCCTCCTGTTCCTGCTCCAGGCCCAGCGCTCCTGCCCGGTGGTTTCCAAGGCGGAGGGAGGCGGGAGCCACCCCGAGAGGATAGTTGGAAGCGTGAGGGGGACATCCAGTAAGTCCTCGCTGCCTGTGCTCGGCACATTCTGGGACATTCGGCAACACGGCGTGAGGAGGCCGGCTGCACCGCAGCTCACTGACAGGAACGAGAGCCGAGTTCCTACCGCATCTCACCCGCGTTAGGAGGAAACCACATTGAGCTAGACGACATGACTTGGGGACCTGCTGCATGTGGTCGCGTGGCAGATGGACCTGACGACGAGGAGACGACAACGAACCACGACGACGACGCTACTGCAGAGTCTCACGCATGCGCCCCCTGTAAGAACGTGACTTCACAGCTGAGATATATTTCGCGTAATTGAGGAAGATGGACACTTATCTCCTGACCAATGAACATCCGCCAGGAATTAGCCCCCATCCGCAAGCCAATCAGCTTGCAGCTTGAATCTGGCGGGACTGGCCGGTCTTTGCGCTCGCCGCCCAGAAACACAGCAGCCTCCACCCCTCCTGCGTTTCCCAACCAGTGATGGCGGACCTATAACACGCGTGTCAGAGGTGACACGCGAACTCATATTTTTGGTTGATTTTTCTTTGTTAAATGGCATTTAAATATATAAAATAAATATCGAAAATAAACAAAGTCTTTGTTTTACTATGGTTGCAAAGATCAGAAAATTTCTATATGTGACACGGCACCAGAGTTAAGTTAGGGTTTTTCAAAATGCTGACACGCCGAGCTCAAAAGGTTCGCCATCACTGCAATAGACTCAATTTTTCCTAACGCGAGCTTGCCTCCGTTTGCTCCGCACAGTAGTGCATTGTTTGATCCTAAGTACCACAAGCCGGCCCAGAGAAAAGTGGTTGCCTTCGCCTGCCATACTCTTTAGCCTAATATTTGCATCCCTGGCTTTTGTCGTTTTAAATGACAAGGCCTTCCCTTGAATCAGTTCTCTAGTCTTAGCACCCTTTCATTATCTATACTGAGTGTTTATCATTATCTGATCCTTTATGTATTTATTCATTTGCTTGTTTGTTTATTTTCTCCACCACCTCTACCACCCTCGTCCCCAACTAGGATATAAATTTAAAGGGAGCAAGGAACTTACCTGTTTTATTCACCAAACTAGCCCCTAAACAATGCTGACCACCTTGTAGGTCCTCAATGAATGTTTGTTGAATGAATGAAGAATACTGACAGTAGAAAGGGGCATTATAAGCCTGCTTTAGGTATATGATTCCTGAGGTTGGAAAAGCCCAGTGTTGAATCGTAACTCTGTTACCCTATGACCTTAGGAAAGTTGCTTAACCTCTCAGAACCTAAATCAGTTGGGTTTTTTTGTTTTTGTTTTTACTTACCAAAGGGAGTTAGTAACACCTGATTTATGGAGTTGCGAGAATTAGTAAACATAAATGAAGGGTGTTTTGCATAATTGTTACAAAAAGGGGAGTCAACAAGTTACAACTATTATTATTGTTTATCTGCTTCATGGCTTGACTTAGAGCAAGAATAAGTCCTGTGATAAGTGTCCTGCTATTTTTAAATAAAAAGTTTATATCCTTATCTCTCTTGTGAGCCATAAGATATGACAATATAGGCTTGGCTGTAGGGCAGAAACAACATACCCCATATTCACCTTCTTTCCAAAGTGAACCCAGCCATCCGGCCATCTCCCCACACTGATTGCCCTCCCACTGCCTTCCCAGAACAAAGTAGTTGTTTCATGTTCCCCTGGAAAGTTAGGAAAAGACAGTTAGCCATTCTAGTCAACGCCGTCAGCAAACCCATAAGTGCTACAGAAAGTATAAACCATCTAATTCCCCCACGGGGTGTTCTTCTCTTCGCCACCCTCCAGACCCCTGCAGAAGCCTTCGGAATTTCTTAGAAGCCAGAACACAACCCACCAAATGATGCAAAGAGGATGCTGAGGTTTGAGATGTCTTCTCTTGCAGCTCAAACTTTAGAGTTCTGTTTAACACCTTTGAGCCTAGTTCTCACCATCTGAGTCAAGGCCGTTTTCTCTTCTCGGTGGGGTGGGGAGATAAAAATGCATCTCATGTTACCAGAATCCCCAGTTTCGTTAATCTACAGTCTTTTATCTCTGTTATGAAGTTCTAGAACAGGGGTGGGCAAACTTTTTGACTCGAGGGCCACAATGGGTTCTTAAACTGCACCGGAGGGCCGGAACAAAAGCATGGATGGAGTGTTTGTGTGAACTAATATAAATTCAAAGTAAACATCATTACATAAAAGGGTACGGTCTTTTTTTTTTAGTTTTATTCATTTCAAACGGGCCGGATCCGGCCTGCGGGCCGTAGTTTGCCCACGGCTGGTCTAGAATCTCAGGTCACTTATTTAAGGCCAGAGACTTTGGTAGCTTTCAGAATCTTTCACCTACCTTCTCTTTCCATCAGGAACAACTTCTAGAACCTTCTCTTCCAGAAAATGTGTACTAAGTTCCATTTCACAGACTGTAAATGATGTTAGGGTGGAGTGAAACTAAGAGATCTTTGTCCAGAGATATATTTGAGACACCCATGGATGCCCACCCAATCCTCTCCAGTCTCCTTTGCAAAGATTCTTGTCTTGTATATGGTGTCTTAAATGTGTGGACACGTTCAGAGTTCAATATCATCAAGCGTGTCTCTTACTAACTCACATTGTCTTTGAAGTGGTTCACCCGCAGAAAGTCAGGGCTATAACATAAGAACCAAGCTCCGTCCCTTCTATGATGAGCAGCTGGAGGGGGGGGAATTCCCTCAGCAGCTCACATTCACGTAAAATGAGGTTGTTCTGAGTGAGACAACCCTGGGTTAAGTGGAGGGTTTTAGTCTGTGTATTGTTTAAACATCACCCTATTTAATTATACTTCAGGATTTAAAAAAAAAACAGGCCCCCAAATGGCATCATGCCAGGCTGTGAACATAATGAGCACAGAGTATATTCAATTATTCAGCGAACATTTATAGAGAATCTGGCCCATGCCAACATCTTTTATATGTATTACTTCATATATTTAAAAAAATAAATAATAAAAGAGGCATGTGAGAAAATGTATTAAAGGCTACAAAAAGGTAGTATGATCTTTTTATTATTTTTAATATCTCAGAATGAGATTTACCTGACTATATGCTTCTAATTTTTCTACTTGCTGTGCTCGAAGTGGTGTTTCCTCACCACTTGTCAAACAATCACCCCCTCACCCTGGCCATCACCCCATGCACCAAAACATCACCAGTTCAATTCCTGGTGAGGGCACATGCCCAGGTTTCAGGTTCAATTGATCAATATCTCTCTCTCTCTCTCTCTCTCTCTCTCTCTCTTTCTCTAAAGAAGTCAATAAACACATATATATATTTTTAAGTCTCCCAGTTCTGCTTTGTAAAAAAACCACCCCTCCTCCATAACTCTCTATAGCCTTACCTGGTTTACTAGTAACTGTTTTTCATAGCACTTCCTACCATATATCTTACTGGATATTTTTTGCTCTTTCTTTATTGTATGTTCACCATCTCTCCATTAAAATATAACTCTACAGGGGGCTTTATATTTCAATGCATCCACAATACATAGGGCAGTTTCTGGTATGTGGCAAACACTTGTTGAATGAATGAATGAATGAATGGGCTTTTGCATCCTTTCAAGTAGTAGGATTTAAGTAGATAATTGTGACACATTTAAGTAGATAATTGTGGCAAATTTGGAGGATGATAGTGATGTCTAATACTCAGCCTTAGGTGTAATTATACGGCATGTGTCTAAGGTAACCGCTCTCCATTACCTTCAAGCCTTCAGTAGAAGTGCCTGCACCCAGCATCCTGTGGGAGGGTGCCCTGAGGGAAATGAGCTGCTCCAACCTGGGAGCGACAGGAGCCTGGAAGCAGTCACTGCCCGGTCCCCGTGACAGCAGACACTAGACTTCCCAAAGGGTGAGGTTCTTCCCTGACTTTCCCAGAAGAGTGCAGAGAACTCTGGACTCCCCACAGAATGTGAGGTGGAGGTCCATATCATTCTGTTAAGAAATAGAAGAAAAGGTGGCCCTGTTGAGCAGATGGAGCCTCCGAGCGGGAGAGGAGGGACATCTGAATTCTACTCTTCTCTGAAAAATGTACCGGCTAGAATGATGGAGAAGTGTCTCCCCGTAAAGGGGAAGCTTTGACCTCACTGAGGTGATGCTTTCCGACCTTCTGAGGGAACTTTAAGGAGCAGAATACCCACTTAGCTGGTTTCTTAATGAGTCCCAAAGGTCCCTGGCTACCATCAATAGTTACATTATTTCTGAATCAGGTTCATTTCCAACTCAGAAATGAGTCTAAGGCCTAAGAATGGGGTTTTGATTCTGCTTTCCTCGGAATGCCTCGTTCTGCCTGTGCGTGATCCAAAACCCTGGGAAAGAAGAAACAACAAAACACAGAAAAAGGGAAAACTGATCTCTATAACTTCAGAACTTATCCAAACTCCTTTGAAAGAATGCAATTTGACATATGGTGACATGCTTTCTTAGTTAAGGACCAGACTTAACTCCCTAAGGAAATCTTTTCTTTTTAGAAGTAAAATGTTTTGGGGTGGTTTTTTTTTTTTTTCAATTACAGTTTCGTTCAATATTATTTTCTATTAGTTCCAGGCGTACGGCCTAGTGGTTGGACAGGAGTCCTGCGTGGAGGAGCCAGGCTTCTCTCTCCAATCCCCTCTCTCAATGAGCTGTTGCTTCAGATCAGTCACTCTTGCAGTGACGTCCCCAGAAGAGCTCTTTTCCTGGTAAGCTGTGGTAAGTCAAAACCTACTTCAGAGAACAGAAAGTCACCACTCTGAGGGGGCTTAAAAAAAACATGGTTTTATGTGTCTTTGGTTGTCTGAAAAGAAAGAAAACCTCAAACTACTGAACTAGAAGTAACCTTTTTTTTTTTTTTTTTTTACGTGTTCTTTGGGGTTAGCATTTCATAAAGAACCAATGGCCGATTCCATTTTTAATGAGCATATTCAAAGGTTTTGGGATTTTGACATCCCGTATATTTCTACCGAGGTGAAGAAAAGTAAGTCAAGGTCCTAAAGAAACTGTTAACCTCTCTTCCGTAGAACCAGAACTTAAAGCATGGTGAGCCACACAACTGTCTCCAGAACACGTCAAAGGCATGCGAGCGGGGCTCAGACCTAGAGGTCTGAAAGTGGCAATACCAGTGCGACGAGCTGATGGCACATCACACCAGCTCATCTCAGGGTGTGGGACCACTTCCTCTTTGCTCTGGTACCATTATCTAGAAGGGCCTATAGATTAAAAAAAAAAGAAAGAAAGAAAGAAAGTCCAGCAAACTTCTTGATGGTTGGAGCCAAAAGACAAGGAAAAGGATGAAGAGGACTTCATGGTGAGAACACAGCCCAGCAGCCCAGCAAGGCGAATGCCTCTCTGGCTTTCCCCATGAGGTACCTGGCCTCATAAAGCAGCTAAATCAACAGAAGAGTTTTAAAGAGAGCAGGTGGCATACCCCAACCTGAACCTTTGGCTTTGTTCGTTAGTTTATTCAACAAATATTTGCTGAGCATCTTCTAATTGACACTTTCAGCTCTGGTTACCTGGCAGTTCTCATCACCAGTCTCCTGATTAACTCCTGGTAATGCCAGGCACCAACGAGATGTAACTTGGTTTCCAATGCTATGGGTTGGGATGCATGGTGTTTTTTTTTCCATCTGCAGCCTCAGTCTCCCATCGGAAAATCTATTCAAAGCTGGAGAAACATTCACACACATTCATGAGGCAACACTACTTAAATTACTCTCAAAGCATACCCATGTAGCCAAAACTGAAAGACTCTTGTCTTATAATTAAACGTCATCAAACATTTATTGAACACCTAGTATGTGCCGGGCATGGGGTCGGGTGGTGTGGATACGGGGGTAAACGAGGCCAAAAAAAAAAATGTCTTGCATTTGGGACATTTAGCCTAGCATTAAAAAAACACAGATATTTTTTTAAGTGGTCAAATAAATATAGCCATAAACCTGGCTAAGGAAATGGGGCTCCTGTGTGTGGGGACAACCTTCCGAGATGTTTGTCTCTACCAGGAGACCAAGAAAGGCACCCATTACTGGAGGAAGAAAGATGGTAAAGAAAGGTTTGGTTTGTCTTTTGGTGAAAAGGGCTACTTGAACATATCTACATACTGGACATGACTTCATAGACAGGGATAGTTTGAGGACCCAGAGAGAGTTAAATGGGCCACGTAGAGGAGAGGGAATGAGTCTAGTGCACAAATGGAGAGATGGTCCTCTTCTCCTACTGTATCGGGAGGAAAAGGAGGCCATTCAGAGGCAGTGGGTTTTGGGTTCTGGTGGTGGGAGTGGGGTTCCACGGTGGGTAGGGAGGGCGGGATAGGGTTGGTTTGCAGGAGGGAAAGATGGGATTTAATTGTCTTAAACAACGGAAAAGCATGCTTACCATGGAACTGAGGAAAAAGTGCTGGGCCATGTTGAATACCCATTTGAGACCTGTGACCACTGATATAAAGTAATGGTTCTTTGCCAGGAGTAATTTTGTCTCCTCGTCTCAGCCCTAGTGACATTTGGCAATATCTGGAGATAGTTTTGGTTGTCTGCACAGGGGAGTAGGGGAGGAGGGCCGGAATGCTGCTCAGCATCCTAAAATGTACAGTCAGGACAGCCTCGCAACAAAGAATTATCTAGCTCGGAGTGTAAAGTGATGGGAGCGTTATGTACGGACCCTCCCTGGAAAGCTACACCAAGAGGCAATGACTATCTTTGTGGGCAGAAATGGGGCCACAGGACAGGGTGAGAAGGGGACTTCTTTCCTCCTATCTTTGCATATCCTTTAAATTTTGTACAATGGGCATCCATTGCCTATTCAAATCCATCCAAAGGAAAAAAACAAATTAGTGATGATACATAATTGATTAGCTGACTTCAGTAGATGAGTGATTAAAAATAAAATGAAACCAGACAGTCTGTTTGTGTAATTTTTCTCCTGCAACATCCAGCTGCTAGGATGCCAATGTAGAGAAAATGGGATTTTCCCAAGAGGAATACAGTGAAGGAAACAGAATATTGGGGGTTGAGGGTCTTTCCAAGATAGTGATTGTAATGACAGATGATAGAATCTAAGCCAGACAGAGAGGAGTGAAAATAAAGAAGCTGATGGATATGCAAGAAAATAATAGAGCTCATTAATTAGAGGTCTCAATATGGTAAATATACTAGTATATATATTTATATATTAGGGGATATATATATACTAAATGCCCGATGCACGAAATTCGTGCAAGAGTAGGCCTTCCTTCCCCCAGCTGCCAGCACCGGCTTCCCTCTGGCACCTGGGACCCGGGTTCCCCTTGCAGCCCCAGCTTCGTCCAGAAGGTTGTCTGGAAGGATGTCCAGCCTAATTAGCATATTATTATTATAGATATATAGAGATAGATAAAACGTTGAAGCAACTAAGCTGGAATAATAGGAGGTGATTTGTGAAACTAAAATGCCTGAAATAAAATTTCAGAAGAGGTATGCTAATGTTTAACAATGACAGTCTAGAGAAGGCCATGGTAGTGGCTGAAGACAATAGGAAAAGGAAATTGTGAGTGATCAAAGTGAAAATGCAAGAAGCCAGGTGTTTAGATGGATCTCTCAAGAGCAGTGACTTCTGGAGAACAGAGTGTCTCTCACAGAGTAGCTTATAAATAATGGTACATATCTTTTTTTGACATTCTACTATGTGTCAGATACTTTATGTACATATCAGGCCTTTTCTGTCTAAGAGAGGTCAAGGGGCCTGCACAGTGAATACATAGTTAATAAGTGGAGGAATGAAGATTCAAACTCAGGTCATTTTAGTCCAAAGTCTGTGCCCTTTCCACTATGCCCCCAGGAAGAGACAAGTTGTCGTCAAATCTATGGAAAGTTGGGTGAGCTTAACACCGGCAATAATACCAGCAATGGAAACTTTGAATCATGGAAGACAGAGAGGGAAGAAAATACAGAGAGGGGACGAGAGCCTGGCAAAGTGCTTCTCACCCCAGTAAATTCTCCTTGAAGTGGCGTTAAGTCATAACGAATTAAGAAGCCATGGAAGGAAGGAAGACTAAGGAAAAGAGCAAAATCTTTCTGACTTCTAAAAAGTACATCCATATTTCTTATCTGTATTCTAAAATATAGTTTTTATTACATGTATTCTTTCCATTTAAAATGCACAAAATATATATAAATATTGGTTATATTATAGGAAAACAGCATCACTAGCTGACAATCCAAGATTAGAGGACTGTTAGAGTTGGTTGCCAAGAAGCATTTGAAACCGACACCAAATGCGTCCCATATTTCCCTAACATGTTCTTCCTATTTAGGCAGCTTTCCTAATCACACACACACACACACACACACACACACACACACACACACACCTACAATTGCTCTGGAAACATACATGCTGTATAGGGAATGGACTGCATCCCCCACAGATATCCCTAGCTTTTCTATTTGCATCACCTGGCAGCTCAGGCTATGGCTTGAGAAGTAAAAATGCTGCCACTGGGACACCGGCCTTTCAGTCTCTTGAGCTTAGTCACCTTTTTCCATCCCTTACACCTGAAAGACAGCCTCCCTGAGGTAGACAGTAGACCCACCGCAAGAGGTGAGTTAGAAGGTGTCCTTTGCAATGTGCCCAAACACTCTTGGCCTCTGAAGCTGAGTGCAGAACACCCCGGTAGCTGCTTTGGCCCATCTTGCATTTTGACATGCAGCCCAGAGTGTTATGTTCACCAGCTATCCTCCTCATCCTGTCTGGCTCGTGGACCTTGGGCGAGATGAGGAACCGTAGACCTGCTGGACTCTGTGGTCTCAGAATCCTCTTGGTTTATGTCTTCTCACTTGACCTCAAGTGGGCTTAAGAAGACCCTCCTTCAAGACAACGTTCTCAGTGCCTGTATCAAGGAGCCACCATGGAGAGAACCCCAAAGTGCTCTTAGAGCTTATATAAGCCAAAAAATGTCTTAGACTCTTCAAAATTCACCAGAGAGTACTCAGACACATTAACATATAAATGGTCAGCACTGGTGAGATTGAACACCGCGCCCAGGTAGCTGCTACGGGCCCACATCTGGCCGGCAGTGCAGTAGTCCATCATCTTCTCCTCCATCAGCACCAGGTCCTGGGGATACTTCAAGTTCCTCATATAGACCTTGTGGTTCAGGGGCTGTTTCTTGCAGGACTGACCCCGGAAGTACACTTTGGAATACACGAAGTACAGCCCAGTGTCATTGATCACGAGGCTGCTCTTCTTATACTTCACCCCAGAGACCAGGGCAATTCCATAGGTGTCTTCCCATTCCAGAGGGATGGATCTTGAGCTGGGCTTGCCTAAAACCAAGTCAGAGAGGAGCTTTTAGCCAGGGAGGCTCACGCACCCGACAAACTACGCTTCCAAGGCAAGACTGTGGACCTGCCTTCCCTTGAGCAAAAGGTTGTGTGTGTGTGTGTGTGTGTGTGTGCGCGCGCGCGCATGCGCGCGCGCGTTTTATCCAAAATGACATAACCCCCATAGAGCTGGCCAAGGGGTCAGACTCATCCATCACTAAATTCCTTCTGAGACACACAATGGACAATAATATATACCCTTAACCAATTGCAGTAAGAAGTTAGTGAGAGGAACTTGGCTCTCTGGATCAAAGGTTCTACGATCTTCAGAACTAGAAGGTTAGGCTCTAGGGTCCTTCCAGGAGGGAAAAAGCCAAAGCCAAGGAACTCTACAGATCTAAAGTTGGAAGGGACCTCAGGGACCCAACTCCTCACCTGCAGTCCCCCGCTTTGGGCTGAAACCCCCTTTCCTCTGTGTCCCCACAACATCATGCACACGCCTTAAGCAGAGAACCTCTCCAGTATTGAAGTGCTGACCTGTGTACCTCTTTCCCTGTTGGATTTTAGGCTTCTTGAAGGCGGAACCACGGATTGTTTCTCTCCGTGTCCCCAAGACTTGGCACATACACATGCATGTGCTCTATAGAAGCCTGTCTCTGGACTGGATCATTCTGCCTAAATAATCCCAGGGACAGTGGCACACAGTCTGTGATACTCATCCACTTCTCGGGTGTGTATGAACTTCCCACAGGGACTGCCCCTACCACGTCGCTATCAATCATTTCACTCCACGACACAACCACCGACTGAAAGTCCACCCGTGCCGGGACGGGGCCTCTCCTCCAATTATCAGCTCCCCCAGAACACAGCGATGGAGACTGACCAGCAGTTCTACTTCCTGCCTCTTGCACCTTCCCGATACACACCTGTCAAATGGGCCACTTTCCTCTGCTCCCCTTTTTCAGAGCTTGGATTGGGGTGACCTGTATCGTAGAGAGATGAGATATAGAAGTAAAAATGAGATATTGACTATTCTTTTGGTGGAACTTAAACAGGGCATTTAAATAAAAGAGGTTTTTTTAAAAAATGCATAAATGGCAACAGTCTAACACATACTAATGCAAATCCAAACTGTGGAACTCATAGCCCCCGTATTACAGACAGGGAGAGGTAAAAAATAAACCAAATTAAGACAGACGTAGGCATGTTATACTGTTACAATAAAATGACATTCGTTAACAATTTCATTCATTCGTTAGGAGCTGTCATACCAGTTCCTGCATTTAGAACGTGCCACAGCCCTTTCAGGTAGAGATTCCGGTCCCACCTCGTAGATGGCAAAATGAGCTTAGAAGTTGGGTGGCTTGTTCAACAAGACCCGACTACTCAGGGTCAGGGTGGGACCGACACTGGGGCATCCTGACTCCAATCCGGGACTCTTTCTGCTCTGGCTTTACTGTCCCTAAGACTCAGCAGGCCAGAGGGTGAAGAGGACTGCTAATTCACCTCCTGGCTGCTAGGTCTTCCCCAAAGGCATTCTACAACCTGCCCCACATTAATTATCCTAAGGTTCAAACACCTTGAATGGATTCATTGAATGTATAACTGTGCATGGTTCCCCTAGGACTCCTGGTGTGGCCTGAACATGCCCAGCTCTCTGCCTCTGTGCCTTTGCTGATGTTGTTCCTTCTACCCAGAATGCCCTTCCAAACAGATCTCTATGTTAGATTGCTATCAACCCTATAAATACCATCGAAGATACCTCTTTCTTTGGGGCACCCTCCCAAGCCTTTTTAGTCAAATAGGATTTTCCCCTCCCAGAATCATCCTGTCTTCACCTCTCTTGTCCACTTGGATACCTACCCTTTTTCTGTGAAAACTGTGTAACTTGCCTAACTCTCTCAAATAAATGGTAAACTTCTTACTACAGGTTCAATCCACCAGAGTACTCAGGTCAGTCTCTAACACAGGGCATGTGACCAGTAAATGTTTGCTAAATTACATTGAGGAGTTAAAATAGAGAATAGTTCTCAAAATAGACACTACTTCTCTGACTTCAAATATTTAACTGAATAGAGCTATAGAGCTACCACTTAGCTAATGAATTGAGCTAAGACACTGGAGAAGGAGTCTTAGAAAGGTGCATGAGAAGGCCTCAACAACTGAGAACATTCCCTGAGCTCTTGCTACCTCTGCAGCTACCCAAGATCACCCACCATGAATGAGGTGCTAGTGAACAGGAAAGGCGAAGCTGACTCTTGCCTGCATTCCTGCACCACAAGCCGTCTGTGCAGCTAATCTGGCATTAGGCCATGTTTTGACAGGAAATGGTGCATATCTTTATAGCCCTCAGAGAGCCTTGTATGGTATAGTTCTCATAGAAAGTGCTCAGTAAGATTACCTGCTGGGTAAATACTGGAATAAGGAAACTAGAAATATATCCCATACTTTGGTGATGACTGTTTTCTGCCCCAGGATCTTTGCACATGCCATTTTCATTGCTGAAATGCTTTCTCCTACCCTCCCACGGCACTACACACACACTCACACACACACACACTCACACACACACACTCACACACACACACTCACACACACTCACACACACTCACACACACTCACACACACACTCACTCACACACACACTCACACACACACACACACTCACACACACTCACAGACACACACACAATCACACACTCACACTCACACTCACACACACACACTCACACACTCACACACACACACTCACACACACACTCACACACACACACTCACACACACACTCACACACACACACAATCACAAGACCTCCTTGGGACTTTCCAGACCATCTATCTGCCTTAGGCACACTCAGCATGCTTTGGAAAGATATGGTTTGTTTGCCCGCTTTGGGTTAGCTCCTCCAGCTTGCTTCAAGCTCAATGAGGGTAGGTCCCTCGTCTCTCTTGTTCTCAGTGGTCACCCCCAACCCAACACCCAGCCTGGCACATAGGAAGCACCCCAAGAACATTTGTGAATGAATAAAAGAGAGAATGAATTAACTGTGGCAAAATGGAACATGAAAAAGATGGACATAAAGAAGCTTAGTGCCTCCCAGAGGGAATTAGTCACCATGCTAAAATATAAAGTCTTCCCAGTTCTTTGCTAAGAACATCAAGATATAAAAGTATGCATATATGTATATAGTCAATATTAAACTAACGTATGTCCTTACCTAACACTATAGAGTGCACACTCTCCATGACATTAAGTTTCTTCTAATATATGGTTTTTAGCTGCTGTTTATTATGCTGTCATCTCAATACACCATGGTGCATTCAACTAATCTCCTATTAAGAGGCATTTACATTTCTTCAGAATTGTTTATTGTAAATAGCCTTGTAAGGAAGTGATGAACATCCTTGTACATAATTTTTCAGGCACAGCTCTAATTATTTTCTAAAGATAAATTCTTTGTGATAAGATTACAAGGTAAATTAACAGTTTTGATCTTTTGATATATGTTTCCAAACTGCTCTTCAGAACTTACAGGCCCCTGACTGTCCATCATGTTTAAGCAGCCCTTTGCTCTCATTTCTTCCCAGCTGGGTTTGTTTTTTCCTAATTTGATGGATGAAGATGGGTATCTCTTGTTTTAATTTGCATCTCTTATCTTATTAGCAAAGTTGCTAATTTGATTTCCATGTGATAATTAACCAATGTTGGGTCCATCTGGGTTGATCTGGAGAAGATGATTGTTCTGGGGTTGGTAGACCTGACTCATCTGCTTGCTTGACTTTTAATCACTAAGATGACTCCAGAGAGTGGGTGAAAGATGAGTAATTGGGTACCAGTTTCACCAGCCACATTCCACTGATTTTCAAATCTATTTTAGCCTAGAAATCTTCTAGAGGTTTTTTCTAGCAAATATTTCTACACTGCTTGTGCCCATCTGGACTTTCTTACCCTTAGGGACTTGGACCAGAGCTGGGGACCAGAGCCTCCTGAGGTTGGCTCCTACATTCTAGGCAGTAGGGCGATTTGGATCACCTGAGCAGGCACTTCCTGAGGAATAGGCTCCCCTTACTGACTGGCCAGTGCTGCCTTATGTTTTCTTCCCAATTTCTAATAAGATTTACTTACTGTCTTCACAGAGGCATCTTTCTTCCCATCTATATTTCTCATTTCATAATCATCATAGAGAGATGGGAGTTGCCTTATTTCACGAGGTATCAGTCCATATACTGGAAAGCCCTGTAGGTCCACACCAGTGGTTTGGGGCACGTGGCCTCATCTGCCTGGTGTTTTGTCCCTCTTCTGAAAAATGAGATGACTGGACCAGATGCTATCTAAGCTCCCTTCCTATTCTTACCAAGTCTAAAGGTCCATAAGTCCTAGGTTAATCTCTCTGTCCTAAATCTGTCTGCCCAGTTTCCAAAACTATGTCCGGAAATGTGATGAGGTCAATGCTCAACATTTCGCCTTCCTCCTGTCCTGGATCTCATACAAAGAATTTTCCTTTATTATTATTTTTAAAAATATGTTTTTATTGATTTCAGAGAAAGGAAGGGAGAGGGAGAGAGAGACAGAAACATCAATGATGAGAGAGAATCATTGATTGGCTGCCTCCTGCACACCCCACACTGGAGATCGAGCCTGCAACTCCGGCATGTGCCCTGACCAGGAATCGAACCATGAACTCCTGGTTGATAGGTTGACGCTCAACCACTGAGCCATGCCAGCCAGGCCTTTCCTTTATTATTGAAGATAGTTCACAATGACCTCTGTGGTTGAAGCTGGACCACCCTTTGAATAATGGCTGACGTCTTCCCCCAGTCTTTCTAGTGACTGCAAAAGAACCATCCTAATGTGGATGATCAATTCCCCACTTTATAAAAGCTTCAGTACATCCTATTAAATGCTTTAACTAAAGCTTGACTCTTGATTAATCTCTTAGAGAATTTAAAGAGAAGACCTTTCCTAGAAACATCTCTCTCTCTCTCTCTCTTTCTCTCCCACCTCTCTGGAGAGTTTTAGCCACTGCCCTGCTCCTGGGGCTCAGGAGGCCTGAGGAAGGAGACTGACCTGGAGCCAGCTGCTCAGGCAACAAAGATCCAGGGTTGAAGAGGTGTGTGTCTCTTCCCAAATTTAAGTGGAAATTATTTTTAATTGTGGGCGGTACTCAGATATACTTATTTTGAACAATTAACTTGACTTCATAGTTGAGGGCAGCTCAGAGAACCAAAAGGACCAGAGATTCAGAATCAGCCAGGATTCCTATTGTAGTAGAATGTGCCCGAGGACAGATGCAATTCACAGCATTCTACCCACAGGGCCCAGCTCTGAGGACCATCTTTGGAAACTCAATCTGCAGGCATAAAAGGACTCACCTATTTGCTTCTCCAAAGATGATTCAATATGCATTTGGCTGGAGGACTGATAAAGAGAAAGAGAAAAGTCGTATAATAAATATAAAGTTTCCTAAGCAAAGGAGACAGAATTGCTCAATATACCAGGCTCTGGGAAGGCGTCTATATACCTCACAGCCTCTCCTACCTCGGACTTTGGCCGAGCAGCTGTGTCTCCCTGTGCCCCAGCTTTGTGATTTGGCATACTTCTGACATTTTTAACTCTTTTTTAAAAAAATTTTTTTTTAGTTTGGCCATTTGCACAAATTCACTTCCAAGTGATGCTCAATGTTCCTTTTCCTTGCTTTACTAAGGACGTGGCTCACCAGGCTGACTTGCCATCTCAGAAAGGAAGACTGTAGCTGCAGCCTCTCATGACCCTGATCCTCTACATGATAAAAGATATTCCTTTTACTTCTGTGAGCCTCCAGTTCTCTGTCCGTAGCACAGAATGGCTAAGATGGCCCACCTCTGAGGCAGGAATAAGGGACTGAAGAGCACTTTGCAAGGAAGACCGTGGTCCACGTGGACCAGGGCAGCCTGACACCGTCCACCGCGCGGAGATGTCCCAGCCCAGCACTCGGGCCCCAGCAAGCACAGGGCTTACCTCTCTGAGCTCGGCCAGCTCCTTCTGTAGGTGGAACAGCTGAAACATCCCCAGCCCCAGCACAACCAGGGCCACCAGGATCATGAAAAACATCACAAGGAGACACAGGCCTGTGTTGTGGTCCCTGCTCTTCTTCAGAGGTGGCAGTGGCAGTGGAGGCAGGGGTGGCAGTGGCGGTGGTGGTGGTGGTGGCGGTGGCGGTGGCCTCCTCTGGCCAGGTCTTCTAGGCACCGAGGAGGGACAGGAGAGGACTGTCCCTGGAGAAGTCCAAGGGGAGGGGGCCCTGCTGTCCACCCAGTAGATTTGGGGGTACGGGTAGTTTAGGGGCTGCTGCATGGCAGCCACAGAACCTGCAAAGGGCGTACCTCCTTCTCAGTCCCTGGAGTCCAGGTGTCACGAGGGGACATCTGCTGCTGACTGCTCGAGAGGAGGGAGCCGGCGCCTTCTTTATAGAGTTTCCATGGTTAAGGGAAACACCTCACTTTGGTTCTCTCTTTCAGCTTCTCAGAGAGACACCCACTCGCTTTGCATCTGAAGCTGAGAACCCTCAGGAAGCTCAGCGCAAACCCCGGGAAGTTTCCACCCACAACGTTCTGATGAAAGCCTGCACTGCCCAATGGCTGCGCGAGCGCCGGCGAGGCTGGCGGGAGGCTGGGCGGGCCCTGCGAGCAGGTAGCACCAGGTGCAGGCCCGTGGCTTCAGCTGCCGCCCAGCTACCGGCGCAGTGGCCATGGGTACATCCAGGCACCGAGGGGCACGCCGTGGAGTTGTGGTGGGAAGCGTGGCTTTCACATCTTACCTTGTACATGAAAGACTCGTCCCCTGCTGTCATCCTCTCCCTGCACAAAGCCTTTGTACCTGACCTTCCAAAGCACCATAATCTACAGTGAAACACCGGCCCCACCCACTCGCCAGAGAGTCCACCAGAGGTTGCAAACCAGTGGCCCATGTGCCTTATGGAACCACAGACCTGCTTTGCTTGTGCCTCGCAATGTGTTTTCTTTTCAGTGGTTGTCCCCTTATAAAATTGGGATATTTCATAATAAACATCTATTTTCTGTTTTTGAACATTAGAATGTTGGACACCCTGAAGGCCATCTCTGCAAATGCAATCAGCAAGATCTGGGCACCAGCTGCCCCCCTTCCCCATGAGACACGTACTCCAGGCTGCCCAGCCTGCACCCCTCCTCCCCACAGCCAATGCCGTCCTGGTCCCCGGAGCCGTTCCTGTTTGCAGGGGCTGTTATGGCTGGCAGGTGAAATGCAGGCTGCCCAGTTTAATTTGAATTTCAGATCAACAGTAAATGATGTGTAGGGTTAAGTAGGTCCTAAATATCACAAGGAATATAAGTTTTAAGAAGTATTCATTGTGTATGTGAAATTCAAATTGAACTGATTGTCCTACTTGTTTGTTTGTTTGTTGGTAAAGATGGCAACTCTACCTGGACTGGCCCCACCCTTTCCTCTGGCCTCAGATACCATTTATGTGCCAACAACTTCCCAGCTCAGCTTTGGTCACAGTCCTTCTTCCTGTAAACCATATAAACCTCTCACAAACTCTTACTCTCCATTCTACTGGAGGGCCCTGCTTTTCAATGTCATTAGCTGCTCTATCATGCTTTGGCATTTCCGTGACTATCATTCTGGCTCTCCCCCTGTAGCAAATCAACGCCAAACCTGTGTCCCTGCCACATTCTGCCCGCCCCACCCCTCCTTATACAACCTGTAATCACCTGAGGTCACTCTTTCTGGTGACAGCTTCAACTCCTCTCTCTTCTTCTCTCCCTACATTTAACGAGTCACCCAGGACAATTGTTTCTCACATCACACCTTCTCCACTCCCATTCTTCCTGCTGCTATTTTGGTAATCTCTCACCTGAAATACTGCAATGGCACCCTAACTGGTCACTCTGCCACCAGCTATTCCCAAACCCAAGACTCCCTGCAAAATGCTGCAAGAAAGGTTTTGAAAAACAAATTTAGTTCTCTCACTTTCTTGCCTAAACCTTCTGTTGGGAGGTTCAATTCATCACATAACAACTTTTTACATAGAGTCTTGTTCTGGGCTCTTATTTCCATTTCATTGGTTTGTTTCTGTATCCCAGGACCAGGGTCACACGGTTTTCATAATCATGGCTTTGTAGAATGTCTCAAGAGCTAGTTATGACAAAGTTCCCCCTCTTCGCTCTTCTTTTTCAAATTGATTGGGCTACTTAAGTATATTTAATCTCTCCTGAAAAGATTAGGACAACATAGTATCATGTTCCTAAATGTTCTAGAGCACGATTAACTGTAATTGCAGTAGTTTGGGGGGAGGGTTACTTTTACAATGTTTTTTCCCTGATTAGATTTTCCACGACCTTTTAAAATTTTTCTCTAGGATGGTTTCCTACATTCTTTCTTAGGTTAATTGCTTGACACTTTGTAATTTTGTTGTGATTATACATGGTGCCCTGTTTTCTGTGCTATTTTTCCTCTCTGTGGAGGGCAAGATGACCCCAGGGATCCCCCACCTCCCGGGCTTCACACCTTTCTATAATACCACTCATATTCAAGTGGTAGTTTAGGGGGACATACATTCCCAAATCAGACATTTCCCCCCAAGATTTTTCAACGATGACTCTTTGTCTTCTCGCATCCAGAGCTGTTTTAGAGAAGTCGGTGGTCCATCCAACTCCCATTCCTTTTTAGGCGTTTTGCTTTTTCCCTGCACAAGGTGAGAGGCAGAGCCAAGACTCTCACAGCCAATTGTGACTGCTCTCCGCAGGCTGTGCTGCTTCTCTGTTGTTTTTGCAGAGGCCCCTCTCTACTCCCATCTCACAAGATCTGATTGGCTCAGGAAAATTTGCAAGGGGTAGAAGGTTTGTTTTCTCACTTGAGTAGGTAGGTAGCCACCGCTTGCTTTATGCTTCAATTTGATCTCTTGTGTCCAAGAGAATGGCGACTTCGATGTCCTTTTGTAGTCTGGAAGGATGAGTTGGGGGATAAGCTATGAAGCATCACTCTTGTTTCTCCAAGTTACACCAGGTTGAGGGGAGAAATCAAGAGAGAGAGGATGACAGTGGCCAAAATGATCCTTCAGCCCCACCCCCCAAAACAGGATGATCAGATCCAAGATACTCCCTTTCTTGCCCTGCCCCTGTGGATCACTTGGAGGCTGGTCAGGAAAGCAGAAGCCACTCCAAATATGCAGAGGAAGGAAAGGGTTAATGCAGGGACTGAAGGCTGCAAGGGCAAAGGTCAGGGAGGTCACTGAAATGCAAAACCTTGAAATGAAAAATCGTGCTACAGCCAATAGTTTTAGCTGCCAGCAGCACTCAAGTGGGCGATTCTTAGGAGGGCATGACAAAGCTCAAGAAACACACCCCACCCCTGTGCCGTCTCCCACATGCCTTTCAGCAGCTGCCCTGAACAATGGCTCCTCCTCTTCCACCTTTCAATCTCCTGCAATTGCTTCTCCATTGTCAGGACCCAATCAGGATTCCACTTGCCAGGGAATGTAGAAATGGTAATATATAGGCTCCTAGGGACAGGGAGAGCACTGGGCATTGGCAAATTGTATGTGTTACACTGTCTGTCTTGTTCAAGGGTGCAGTCTCAACCAATACACATGGACTGAATTAATGAAGGCAGGAGGGTCCCAGGTCAGGAACAGGACTCTTTGGGGGGAATGGAAGATTCTTCCGCAACCTCAGTCAGTGATGAGATGTGCCCCATCCCCCGACACTCTGCAGGTGCTGCCAGCCTGCTGCTGACTTTATTTTATTGTGGAAGCTTGACAACATTCACATTCAAGTAGAAATCTGACCATACTGGTCTGCTGTGTCAAACAACACTCTTTTTTATTTATTTATTTTCATGCGCCTCAGGCATGAAACAGCTCTGGCCACCGACACAGTCATCAAGCTAGGATGAACTAAGGACTGTACATCTGCTTTGCCCCTGATTGATTTAAGAGCAACACCACCAATCAGGTGTCTCCTTGCCCACTGCCAGGGGGTTTCAAACAACACTCTTGTGGCTCACCATCGCCTTAAGACAGGAATCTGAACTCTTTCTTCATCATGACTTCTAAGCCTCTGCATTATCTGGGCTCTTCCTAACTCTACAACCTATCTCATTCTACTCTACCTCTCTCACCACGCTGTGGCCACACTGGCCTTTCTGTTCACCAAACATGGCAATTACTTGCCCACCTGAGGGCCTCTGCCTAAGATGCTGCTGTTCCCAATCTAGACTGGTGTTGGAGACACTCCATAAATATCTGTTAGTTCAATAAATATAGATGAGGAGACTGACGCTCAAATAAGTTAAGTGATCCTTTTGGCCCCACTGCCGCTGTCATCCTCACTCTCTTGCTTTCTCCTGGTGTAACTTGGAGAAACAAGAGTGATGCTTCATAGCTTATCCCCCAACTCATCCTTCCAGACTACACACATCCTTCCAAAAGGTCCCACACCCTGTGTGCATTTGAGCCAAAACTCTAACCCCGAAAGGCCACAGAATGAGAGTGATTACGAAGCAAGAATGCTCACGTGTCCCTGTGAGCAGCACCCCTAAGAGCACAGGGCTGGGAGCCCACCTGCAGGGCGGCGAGGAAGTGGGGTGGGGTGTGAGACACACCCCAAACACCATCTTTTAAGACTGGAAATGCCTGATCTTGTGGGCTCTTTCATGAACCCCTACTTGATGTTTCAAACACTTCATTGCATAAACGTGTGTCATGGTGGGTTTGTGGGAAAGCCAGATGCACCAAAGACAGGCTGAAATGTCAAAGTCGTTGCTCTCATCACCCACTGTTTCCTTTGAGAGTCTGGCAGATGTTGGTCAGGGCTGTGCAGCTGGATGCCTCGAGAGCCTCCCACCCTCGGGTCCCACAAGAAGCCAGTTTTGAACCCACAGCCTTGCGCCAGCAGAAAGGGGGCAGCCAGCCTCGGCCCAGTGAGTGGCGAGCGCTAGGCCGCACCTGTTTGTTATCTCACAAATGAGATACTCGCCCCTGAGCCTGGTTTGCAAACCAGCTGCAGCTCTCACTAGCCCAGAACCTTCCATGGCTCCAGAATCTCAACGCTAGAATGCTGTGGTCACCCTATCATGCCCCTTTCTTACCGATGGGGACCTGAGCTCCACAGAGGTAAGCGGAGTCCCCGAAGACCACAGCCAGTGTGTGGAAGAGTCAGGAAGACTCAGTCCTGTCTGCTCGTACTGCCCCTCCCCACACACACCTGAAACACCTGGACATGCACTGGCACACCTGATGCCTCCCAGGACAGGGGCGGGCATCTGTCTGAGTCAGCCTCTGCTCTGCAGACACCTGGCCCAGGAGCACCCGACCCCACAGTGCATTCATCCTTGCACGTCTCACCTCACATATGAAGGCGACCGCTCTGTAAAGAAAGGGGGAGCTCCCCGGGGCCTGCTTGGGCTCCATCCCTCAAGGCAGGGATTCCAGGGAGAGAGCAAAGGGCCTGCGGTTTCCTTCCCCTGGTAGCTCTGAATTAACTCACCCCACAGCTCTGCATGTTCCTTATCCCCGCACGGCAAATACTTCTCTACACTCCACCTGCACCCTGCCACGTGCGTGCGTGCGTGCGTGCGTGCGTGCGACCTTCCGCAAAGGCTCCACTCAGGCTCCCTGGGCTCTGGCTAACAAGGGCAGAGGAAGGGCCTGGAGAGGGTTGGAGCAAAGAATAAGGACCCAGTAACTATGATCTCTAAGGAGTCTGACTCCCCCCCCACACACACACCTTCTGTTGGTTCTGTTTCAGCTCCCTCTCCCCAGAGTGAGGCACAAGATGGGTGGGATACGCGGAAGTGGTCAGAAGGCGACAGAAACCACTTCCTTTCGCAGAAGGTCTTGGGGTTGACGCTAAGTGTCCAGGCTTCTCTGCTCAGAAATCTCTTCTCTCATTTACAGATGCACATTTTCTACATTCTCCACTTTTTCACATCTTCCTGCACCTCCTGGCTGGAGAGATGCCTGTGTTCATAGTCATGGGAGTGAGAACTGAAATCAATCTCCACACACGGTCATCTGTTCATTCATTCATTCATTCATTCATTCGCTCTGTACGTACCATGTGGCCCGGGTCAGGCATAGACCCTGCCTTGGCTCTCAGCACAGTGTTGGGCATCCAGTGTAACCCCCTCATTGTCCGGGAAATCTGAGATAAAAGACCTTCCCCAACTCCACTGAGCACCGTGGCCGCAGCATATCACTTCCTTCTTTTTTTAAAATGTAAGCCTGTTTGAGTTGGGTTTCTGACACTTGAAACCAAGAGACCTAAAAATGCACACAAACACTGGAAGCCTAAAGGGAGCAGGAGTTTCAGGGAAAGGGTAGTGGCCAATGTTTTGTTCCTGGCCTGACACCTGCCAGCCCCTGAGAAGAGAAAAGGTCAACCCCACCAAATGGGGGTGCCAGTGGCAGAGCCCAGCTCGCCCAGAGAAAAGACCCCATCCTGGGCTGCATCTCGTCCCTCCACCCACCCAACCTCCCAGTGAGACTCAATTCGAGCATGAAACTGCTTTCGATGAGGTTTCGCCTCCTCTGACTCCCACAAGGCTTTCCAGGTCCCCAGAGGGTGATTTTTAATGTGGATGCACCCAGAGGCCTGAATTGGGGTTCATCATCAGCCGTGTTTCCTCCATTTATCATAGACATCCGATCCCCAAGTCCTTCCTTCCATCTCTGTCCCTGCCTGTGTGGACACTGGTCCTCTAACGAAGGGGCAGCATTCACGATTGACTGCCGCTCCTAGTGTTTCAGTAGCCGCCCTGAGTTCTTGCGGCCTTTCCTGGCTGACTCCCTGAGGACCGTCAGTCCCTCCTCCCCACGTGGAGCTGGAGGAAGGGGCACATTGCGGGCTAAGGAGCCCCACAAAGCCAGGAGCTACTCGGTCCTCCTGCCGCCGACCCCGAGCACCAGGCACCTTATACCCCTGCGGGCGGGGATCCAAGGGAACACGGAGACACCCCTGTCTTTCAGGCACTTCCACAGGCACCTATCAGCGGGGTCTTGTTTGCAGCCCTCAGATTACATGATAACTGTTAAGGTTATGAGCAGTCAGAAGACATCACACCTTTCTGAAGCGCATGCCATGTTGGGGGCTCCACCAGCCCGACCTGATCTATTTGAAATGTGTTCGGAAGGCCTCACAACCCCCTGCCCAGTGCGTGCCCAGCGCAGCGCATCAGGGACCAGGAGTGGGCAAGGGCAGGGTCTACCCTGGACCCCTCAGCTCCTGCGTGCTGAGCTCAGCACTGCCCACCTTAGGGGACAAAGGGGCGCTGGCCAGTCCTCACACTCAGGTGGCCCAGAGCACAGACCGCGCTGAAGCAGAGAAGGCCCCAGGAACAGGAACTGCGTTACTAGCGTGATAACCGCTCTGGATACATGCACGTTAGTAGCAGGTTGGAAAGGAGAGGAGTCCTGTTTGGACAGAGGGTGGAGCTGGGAGAGAAGGAAACAGTTCATGGAGGAGGTTGAATCTGAGATGGGGCTTGAAGAATGAGGCCCACTCATTTCTTTTAACTTTGTGACTAAGGGGAAAAAAAAAAGATCAAGTAACCAGTTCAAGAGGAACTGTCAGTCTGAGAAGTGACCGGATTCCTTGTTGCTCATGTGATCAGAGCCTTCCTGCCAGCCCGGCGCATCCTGTCCACTGGGCAGCGAGGTTAGTTGCACCTGCACCCCTCCCGCACCAGCCCTGCTCTTCCGTGGGAAGGCACACACGTGGTGCCCGTGGTGGGCTGTCCCCCTCAGCCACCCTCCGGGGCACGAGCACCCCAGGCAGCGCCTGTCGCACTGCCCGGGGCCGCTGCTCCTCTTGCAGGGTTTAGTGTGGGCACTTTCTTTTAGGTTGGCTCTGACCCAGCTCGAAAGTCAGGGTTTCCAGAGATGAGACAGATCAGAGGCTGCTCTGCCCACAGCCCTCTGTGGTCTGGGCTGGAGCCTGGTGTTCCAGAGCACAATGGAACATGTGCGTGCCGCACCGCCGAGCAACTGTGATTCAGCCCGCCTCTTGTTCCATGAGCTGTGACACCCGGGGAGAGGCTGCCCAGCCATGGGTCTTCGAGAAAACCTGGAGGCACCCTCGCTGGGGTTCTCAGAGCGTTAGACAAAGGAGGCTTTAACCACTGGAAACTCGGGTGGCAGGAGGCAGAGGAAACCACAGCACAGAGCCAGAGGAGCTGCTGGGAGAGGGGCTGTGCCAGGGAGAAATTCTCCTGTCCTGTGGCTGTGCCCTCCGTCCACAGAGTCTTTTCTGGTCTCGCATCAGGCTGTCCTTCCTCATGTCACCTGCCTGCTCCATCTGCATGAGTGAGTTTGCAACCTCTAGCTTGGCTCCAGAATGCCTGGCTTAAAAATCCTGCCATGGATACATTTACACAATGGAATACTACTCAGCCATAAAAAAAGAAGAAATTCTTACCTTTTGCAACAGCATGGATGGACCTGGAGAGCATTATGCTAAGTGAAATAAGCCAATAAGAGAAAGACAAATACCACATGCTCTCACTCACATGTGGAATCTAATGAACAAAATAACAAAGTAGAGACAGACTCATGGATATAGAGACAGTCTGACAGCTGTCAGAGAGGAGGGGTTGGGGGGTTGTAGGTGAGAAGGGTGAAGCATTTAAACAAAGAAAAAAAAGAAAGAAAGAACTATGGACACAGACAATAGTATGGTGACTGCCAGAGGGAAGGGCTGTGGGGGGGGGAGGGGCGGGGGGGGGGGCAGAGGTAAAAGAGGGCAAAGGGGGATAAATGGTGATGAAAGGAGACTTGACTTGGGTGGTAAACATAATATACAGATGATGTATTGTAGAATCTGAAACCTGTATAATTGTATTCACCAATGTCACCCCAATAAATTCAATAAAATAAAAAATTCTACCATGACAGTGTTGGGACCCTGGGCTGCCCCAAGATATCCCACAATAGCATATGGGTTATTTTGCACTAAAATCACCTAAAAAGCAGCAGCAGTGGGAAGAACTCTCTGACTGCTCTGTGCCCCTTAAAGCAGGAAATGAATCTCTGTGACAGATGCCCTCCCCCTCCTGAAGGACTGAGAGACAACCTATCACAAGTTATAAAACCCAGGGTCCTTGGGCAGAGGTTCCCATTCTACCCCACATCCCCTCCCCCTCACTCCCCCCCCCCCCCCCGCCCCAGACACATACCTGGAACACCATCTGAGGAGCCTCTAGAAAGACAAGAAACAAATTCCACGTGTCCTCAGTCTCGAGTTACTCAAGTAGTTCCCCAGGTAGCTTACCTCTTGGATGTGAATACTTGTTTGTGTGTGAGGGAGAGTCATTATTTACCTGCCATAAATGCCTATGAGGATTGATCTTGTCCTTGATCCAGCCTTCTGACCCAGTCTCCCTGGTCATTTGTGTCTCTAGTTTCTTGCATCCCCTTTACTATAAAAAACTAGTAGGTCTTTCTTATACTTTCATTTTGAAAATTTCTTCTATGTCCTCTATGGAGAAAGGCAGTGAAGAAGATAAGAAAGTGACGCATGTTACCCTCTGAAAGCGATTAAAAAATTCCTATGGTGCTCATAGGTATTAGAAACAGAAGTTAATTCAGTTGATTAGCCCAAAATAACCCATAAAGACCTACAATCACAGCCAATCCCAGCTAGCCACCATCTCAAACACAAGCTATGGTCTCAACAGGGGCTAGATTACAGATTTGGGGAAAATTAGTTCAGCTCCTTACCAGTGAAGTTTGCATCTATAATTCCTCTTACAGGAGGTATAGAATTATTAGCAATGTTCCTCAGTGATAATCTTGAGGACAAGAAACCATTTCCTTTGGCCCTGACCAGGTAGCTCAGTTGGTTAGAGCATCGACCCAATATGCCAAAGTTGCAGGTTTGATCCCCAGTCAAGGTACATACAAGAAGCAACAAATAATGCATGAATAAGTGAACAACAAATCAGTACTCTCTGTCAAATCAACTTAAAAAATAATTTCTCAGATTCCACGTATAGATTATCTTTAAGTATGGTAACTGTGGTAGAACGAAAATTCAATGCACAGCGTCTGTTCAGCAATGGATTGACATTTGTCATAAATAGTATGAATCAATTTATAGTCAGCACAGGATTGACTGAAGGTGATCTGGTCGGCACCAGGCTCAGACTCTCATTCCTGGTAACTTACAATGTTTGCAATCCAATAGCCAGCAGAGATGGCTCTAAACTGATCTATGCTACAGTGAAAAAATAAACACTCTGAAATGCCTAGTTTTACTTAGTTGATGGAACTATAATAGGCAAGCAGCAATGGGCCAAGAGCTAGCCTGGGACAGGCCTCAGGGCCCTGCAGTAAATACTGCAGGCATTTCTGAGTGACTTGATGAGCTCGATTGCTCTGGGACAGAGTCACACACTGACCAGGGCTCAAGTTCAAATGAGGCTGCTGTGATACGTGTGCAGGATTTTTTGGGGTTGTGGGGGGAAATCAGAGACTCTTGGGGGTGGGGGGAGAGCCACAGTTTCCGTTCTCTGCTGTGCTGCTTGTTATTTTTACTTAGAGCCTCTTTGAAGTGATGTGCATTAGCATCTCCTGCTCCCTCAAATCAATATTCTTTTTCATGTGGGGATTTTGAGTCATTTTTGTACTTCCTCTTTTAAAGTTCCATAAACCCCAATAAATAAGAATTCTGATTGTCTCCTCCTGGGCAGAGCAGACTTCTCTTCACCACTGATGCGAAAGCTGTTAATTTCTCTTCATTGCTGCCTGGTTCTTAGAATTGCCCCGTGTGGACTTCCTGACACCTATGGTCAAGGGTATGGCAGTCCCTGCCTGTCAATTGTGTTCATGAAGTATTTTTACTTTACCTCATTGAACAAAATATCTTTTGGAAGTACTCATATGTAGGGAGCGGTTCTAGAGTTAACCTTATTGCTCTCCCTAGTTCCTTCCTGGGTAGCTAATGGGCTGTGGGAGGTGCAGCAAGTGCTGCCAAAACAAGTGACACTCACAAGAACATTGTATCTATGTTGACCACTACCTTGTTTTTCTCTATGAAATAAAGCCTCAGCTTGCTGGCTGGATCCTTCTCTGTGGCCTCATCCAGGCACAGGAGATCCACCAAGCCCCAGCTATATTCTCTTGTCTGTCTTTTCTTTAACCCTTTACCGCCCTCCACATCCCCCCCCCATCCTCCTCAGCCTCACCGAACCCTTGGCTGTGCTGGCGCGGCACACTCATATACTTTCATCTAATAAACATGCTACAGGCATTCTTTCTATACCCATTGAGCATCTCCCAGAAAATTGCTGGACATAAAGCTGATAATATATTGCACCCGGGGAGGTAAATCCCCTATGATTCATGCAGGGAAGAGCAAAGGCAGGGAAGAGCAAAGACAGGAAAACTCCACTAGAAGCGCATAATGGAGTCCAAAAGTCATGGACTCCATTAGTTCAGAGTAATCAGCTAAATTAGGCAATATGATATGGAAAGACACTAGTTTAGAGGAAAACACTGGGTATAAGATTATTGGGAAAAGAAGGCAAGCCTAAGAGCTAAGCCAATGGGTCAGGTAGCTCAGTTGGTTGGAGGGTCATTCCATACACCAAAAGCTTGCAGGTTCGATTCCCATTCTCCCTTCTTTTCCTGGACACTTAGCAGGGGTATAGTGGTAGCAGAGAACTGTTTTTTCTGTATATGCCTTATAAAATGAATTCCTGCCCTAACTGGTTTGGCTCAGTGGATAGAGCATCAGCCTGCAAACTGAAGGGTCCCAGGTTCGATTCCGGTCAAGGGCATGTACCTTGGTTGCGGGCACATCCCCAGTAGGGGGTGTGCAGGAGGCAGCTGATTGATGTTTCTCTCTCATCAATGTTTCTAACTCTCTATCCTTCTCCCTTCCTCTCTGTAAAAAAAAAAATCAATAAAAAATATTTTAAAAAAAATAAAATTCCTCAAATTACATGTACAACTTTTTAAAAAATTCAACTAAAAGATGTTTTACTTTGTGTCTTTGCTCTTCTAACCCTCAGTTTCTTCTTACTTTATACTGTTTTAATGCTTTATTTAACATGAGAAGTAGACTGATGTGGACTAGCAAGGAGCATCCGTATACAGGGGTGGGCAAAGTAGGTTTACAGTTGTTAATGTCAAAAAATGTGTGGAAAATAATACAATACTTAATAATATGAGAATAAATTATGTTCCGTGTACTCACAACTGTAAACCTACTTTTTGCCCATCCCTGTTCATATATACATAGCTTTGCTTCTTACCAGGCACAAATCTATTAACAGCAATTTTCACATTTTTCTCCTTATTTAGGTATAATCTCAGGGTGGAAAAATAAAACCAAATCATAAAATGCTATGCTCTAATTAGATGTGGAAAAATTAAATGAGTAGTCGTAAAGCTAGCCCCTAATAGGAGAAAAGCATATACATGTATTCTATCTACTAAATAAAAATTCAGCGCTTCCTTTTAGTGTTTGAAAGGATGAAATTGTGACTGTATGGCAATAAAATGTTCACGGGACAGTTCAGCTTGCAGTTAGCGGAAATGTGACCAATTATGGAACAGAATGCTGCTGAACTTGGTTTCTGAAGTGGCAAAAACAAATCTATGTTCAGAGTAACAAATTTGTACATTCTCCTTCAAAGAACAGAGGAGGCAGCAATTAATAAAGACAAGTGTTCAGATTTATTTGGAAATTCACAGTTTCTAACGGCACTACAGCTCCGTGGTTACACACTGAGCGTCGCCCTATACAGGGCCAGGCGCTGCAGTGCTTGGCTTCGCTCTGCCTCTGCTTCCCCTGAACCGCTTTTCAGTGGGTTTCTGTGCAATCAGACCCTCGTGCTCTGAATGGCTAATGTACAATTAGTACAGACTGAGAAAAAATGTCAAACACCTAAAACACACTGTTAATCTAAAGCAGCAACTTAAACAAAAAAGGCTTTAAATAAGTCACATTACAAACAATACCCAGAAAGGTATTAGACAAGTTTAAACAGTTACTACAAAAAGTGCTCAATAAGTTATAACTTAAGTCTGACAACACAAAATGGTCAACTTTCTCCCTTTCAAAAAGAAACTTTCCACTTTCACCCATTAATGTACAAATACATACAAATACAGTCTCTGCCAATTAAAGAAATACAAGGACAAAATGAAGACAGACACATGGACAGCACACATGTACACCTCTGCACATTTGTAGCCAATACAAAGCCAACACCGAGGACTAGCAATCCCTGTGACTTGACCAATTTTGACAGGCTCGACAAACTCCCTGGCTGGTTCTGTGAACATCCCTGGGCAGGGACTGTGTCACCTGGGACCTGGACTCATGGAGAAACGCTCACATTTTCTATTTGTAGTAAGGAATGTCTGCAGGACTGGTGCTTACTGTGAATGTTTAAAATGTAATGTAGCTACAGAAAACCTTTACCAGTGGTTACATATGTTTAAAAGGTGAATTTATAAAAAATTTTTTGCAAATACCAGTCATTTGTAAGAAAAGATCTTGTAGTTTTGTTTTCTTCATTGAGTTAATAACTACTGAAAACGAGTGTGAATAAATTAAATGAAAACAACATTTAACAGTATCACCATTTACCTAAAAACAGACTTAAAAATTCCAGCGAGTGCTTGTTTCAGGTGAGTTTGCTAAACAGAAGTCTACTTGGCAAGTCTGCAGGCTCTTCACGCCTTCTGACCCACGTTACTGAGCTCCGGGAGCAGATCACTTTAAAGCCTTGTAGTGTTTGCAGCTTCAAAAAAACTAACAAAGTTATCAAAGAAATCAAATGACAGGAAAAGTCTCCCTCCTCTTCCAGTGCATTATAAATAGACAAAAGGCACATAAATATGGAAGGTGCAAGAAATAGGAACAAAGCTACAGGAAGAGGTTCAGGCTTCCATTCCTACCCCACCCAGGGAACTGGGCTTCCAAACTACCAGTAATTAATCTGTGGAAAAACGTCTTTAGAAAATTTCCACCACTGTCCTTGTGGGAAGTCATCAGCCTTGCAGAACTGCAGTGCATTGACCAAGACTGACAAACACAATCCCACCTACTTTTAAAAGGCAGAAACCATCATTTCTGAATACTTTTCCCATTATGATTTCCTCCCTCCCCTCAACCCTTCAAATACCACAGACTGTTCCTCAAAGAACAACAACAGAAAGTCTCCAGGATGAAAAGTTCGATTATTCTAGATGTGTCCCGAGACTGCTGTCACACCAAACGTCCCCACGGTGAGCTCTTTGTTTCCTTTGATGATGTCATGCAGGCTCGGCAATGACCCTGACTTAGTCTGTATCAGAGTCTTTATCAACTTCCCTTGGTCTTGGACTTTGGAGCGCCTTCGTTTTAAAGCCCTCTTCTCAGTTTTTGTCTTTTGGGACTGTCCATTGCACAGACTCGTGCAAGCTGAAATGCCACAAAAATAAGACTCTTCTGACTGTGATGAAGTTTCCGAGCTCCCTTCCGAGGGAGGACCCTTGTAAGAAGAGTGATACACTTCTCCCACATGAGAAAAGTCTCTCTGGTTCGTGAAGGGCTTCCTTCCTTTTAAGTCTCCATTGGCTACAGGGTGTGATGGGTCTGCTGGCTTTATGGTCTCAATTTTTTCTGTTTTGTACTTGCAGCGTTTCTTCTATAACACAAATAAAAGAAGGGGTAGGAATTAGACCTTCAATAGTTAGCTACCTCATCAAACATCTAGCGAACTGAGCTAATGGAGGAGAAGTGCCACCTCCTGGTGAAAAGTAACAATGGTCTATTTTGTAAATACCTTCATTACCTTCCTACGTAGTAAATGCCACTCAGTAAAAGCTCTCACTGCCATCTCTGAATATAGATATGGGGATGCTAACTCACATCTGAATACCTATGATGCACCAGATATTATACTAGCTGCTTTCAGGTATATTTTACTCACCAACCCTGATAGGTGAGGATTTTATCCCTGGTTTTGGGTCCCTGCCAACTCATAACATAGTAAGTAGCCAAGCTGTGACTGAATCCTAGGCTATCTGACTCTAAAGCCCACATTCTTTCACCTACAATCTCCTCTAATCAAGATGAGCACAACTTACTTGGAGAGGCAAAATGGAAAAAGCCCAGGCTTTAGAAACAAAAAAGCCTAAGTCTATTCTGAGTTTTGCCACCTATTGGTCACAAAAGACAAAACTGCTTATAAAATGAGGTTGTGCCCTGGCCAGGTGGCTCAGTTGGTTGGAGCGTTATCCTGTACACCAAAATGTTGCAGGTTTGATTCCCAGTCAGGCACATACCTAGGTTGCGGGTTCCATTCTCAGTCAGAGCTCATATGTGAGGCAACTGGTCGATGTTTCTCTCTCACATCAATGTTCCTCTCTCTCTCTGCCCCTTCCACTCTCTCTCTAGCAGTGGTTCTCAACCTTCCTAATGCTGCGACCCTTTAATACAGTTCATGTTGTGGTGACCCCCAACCATAAAATTATTTTCGTTGCTACTTCATAACTGTAATTTTGCTACTGTTATGAATCGTAATGTAAATATCTGATATGCAGGATGCATTTTCATTGTTACAAATTGAACATAATTAAAGCATAGTGATTAATCACAAAAACAGTATGTAATTATATATGTGTTTTCCGATGGTCTTAGGTGACCCCTGTGAAAGGGTCGTTCGACCCCCAAAGGGGTCACGACCCACAGGTTGAGAACCGCTGCTCTAGAGTCAATTAAAAAAAGTATCCTCAGGTGAGGATTTAAAAAATAATAAATAAATAACATTAAAAATGAGGCTCTGTGCCTGACATGCACTGGCCCTCCATCCATGACTACCAGCCAGGAATCAGCGAGCTTTCACACATAATGATCTTAGGCTTTCAGGTCACACATTTGTCTCAGCATGTTCCTTTTTACTTTAATAACCTTTTAAAAACTGCTCCAGATTCATATGAAATATGCCACAGGCCAGCTATGGCTTACAGATAGTAGTCTGCTGACCCTTGTAAACATTGATTTATATCATTACCATGACTGGAAAGGAAGAGTAATTTAAGTACTACTTAAAGGTTATAATAAACCGTTCAAACCTATTTCTTCATCTACTACCACATAGCCAACCATGACACTTAAAAAGAAACAAAATATTACCTTTTTTTCTGGAGAGAACTTGAGGGGTTCTACAATGTACAAAGCATTTGGGTCTACTATAAATAAGAATAAAAAGTACATGTAAAGCATGTTAGGTTAAAATTAAACACAATAAAGTACTATATTATCCCTTAGGGATTTTTCCTAAAAGAAACTTAACCATATATTTATGCATTTTAAATTAGTAAATCAAGAGAAACAAGGCGGGAGCAAGGTGGGAGATGGTTCCATTCTTATTTTGTGCTTGGTCCCCTTCCCTCAGTCTTTACCAGCTGACTATCGGCCAACAGTTAGGCCCAGTCCTCCCCCTTACCTGTTGAGAAAATAACATCACCAGTACGCTAATACCAAACCTACAGATCATCTTTTTTCCTAAAAGACTAACCTCTACACTGTGCCACAAATGTGGGTCAACATTGTGCAACAAGCAGCTATAACCACGTATGAAAGTCCGAGGAACACATACACAAAACCAGATCTAAGACTTTTTTCTAATTGTTTATTACTATGATTTACCATAATCAAAACCTAAAAACAGCCTGAACATGCAATATAAATGACCAAAGGGTAATGAGTGATCACTCTGGCATGGTGAGTAAATTAGAAATATTAGTTTTAGGTTTCTAAAATTTCATTACTTCAAGCACATTCAAGACAGCCCTATGCTACCCACGTGGACACGATAAACACATATACACAAGAGGGGCTATGAGACTTTAGTCCCTTTGAGACAATTAAGAGTAAAGGATCTGTGGTATGACAGAGGCAGAAGTTTGTAAGGAGAAAATTCACTAAGAAACTTCAGATGCCAGAAATTTATTAATAACATGATTCAACCAATTATATTTTTACATTATGTCCTAGAAGTTTATCGAGAAAGTCATCAAATATATTAAAAAAACTAACCATTCCTCAAACAGTCATTTCTATCAGCTTACTATTCTCACTCAAATTGTTTTTTCAAAAAACATGTCTACTTTTGGAGTGGGTGTTAGTGTTATTCAGAACAACCTCTCCAATGAAAGCAACTAAATATGATGGATTTTTTAATCACTAAAAGCATTCAAAAGCTGCCAAGATAAGGGAGCAATCCCCAGACCAAAATCAAAGGAAAAGTAGGAATCCAAAAAGTCAAGCGGACCACAAAAGTCATTTTTGTCCAGAGAGCATATGCCAATGCAAGAATATGTGGACTTGAGTTTTGGTGGCAGCATAAGGGAATACGTCAAAAATCAAACCCCAGGGCCCACTCAAAGCAGCAGTTTGTAACATCCCCTCTGACTCCCCAACTGTAAGCTGGGACTCCAAATGACTAGACCCTCAGGGAAAGAATGAACCCATAGAGTGACTGTCCAAATCCCCATCACCTGGCGGTCCAACAAGGCTCGAGCCATGAATGTAAAGTTTTCCTGAATGTAAAGCAAACACAAATTCTCCTACATATTAGCACTCAAACTGTCCCTATGAATAACTTTTCAAAAAGAAGGATTAGCACATGGATAACCATGCATACAAACCTACAAAGCACCTGAGCAAGAGTATTCAAAGACAACTAATGACTAGATTTTTAAAATTTGAAGATATTAGAATGATCAAACATAGACTATAAATAGTTACACTTACTATATATTTAAATAAAAAACCAAGTTTGAAAACATCTTCAAGAAACATAAAACAAAAGGACCTAGATGTTTAAAAATACTAAAAGAACGCCTAGAAATGGAAAATAACTGATATTTAAAAGTCAATGGATAAATTTAATAGTGGACTATAAACAGGCATGGCCTGGAAAACAGATCAGAAGAAATCATCCAAAATATAGCACACAAAAAAGCAAAAAGATGGGAGATAAGAGGAGTTTAGGAGACAAAGGGGATACAGAGGGAAGGACTAACACATTTAATGAATTGGAGATTCTAAAATAAGGCAGAGGTAGTATTGGTGGGGGGGGGGGGGGGGGGTAGCTAAGAATTTCCCAGTATGATAAAAAGATATCAATTCAGAGATTCAAAAAGCCCGACAAATTTAAAGACGAATTTAAAAAAGATATGCCTGTATTCCCAGAAAATCCAAAATAACCTGGCATAAAGACAGACAAATAGAGCAATGGAATTTTTTAAAAGCCCAGAAATAAACCCTCACACATATGGTCAAATAATCTTCAACAAAGGTGACAAGGCTACTCACCACGGAAAGGAAAGTCTCTTTAATAAATGGTGCTGAGAAAACTGGATATCTATATGCAAAAAACTGAAATTGGACCCTTACCTCACAACCTCACACCTTATTAACTCAAAATGGATGAAGACCTAAACATATGACCTAAAACTATGACATTTCTAAAAAAAAATGACACTGGACTTGGCAATAATTTAATGTTTTTATTGCTTTCTTTAGAGAGAGGAAGTGAGAGGGAGAGAGAGAAACATTAATCGGCTGCCTCCTGCAGTGACCTCTCGGTACATAGGATGACACTCAACCAACTGAACCACACTGGCAAGGGAGGCAATGATTTCTTGAATATATGACATCTAAAGTACAGGCAGCAAAACCAAAAATAGACAAAGGGACTATGTCAAACGTAAACACTTTTGTCTATCAGGAACACAATCAAAACAGAGTCAAAAGTCAACTTACACATGGCCAGCCAGCATGGCTCAGTGGTTGAGCATCGACCTATGAACCAGGAGGTCATGGTTCGATTCCTGGTCAGGGCACATGCCTGGGTTGCAGGCTTGATCCCAGTGTGGTACGTACAGGAGGCAATAAATGATTCTCTCTCATCATAGATGTTTCTATCTCTCTCTCCCTCTCCCTTCCTCTCTGCAATCATTAAAAATATTTTTTTTAAAAGAAAAATGTCTACTTATGGCCCTGGCCAGGTGGCTCAGTTGGTTGGACATTGTCCTGTACATGACAGGTTTGATTCCTAGTCAGGCATATACGTAGGTTGTGGGTTCAATCTCCGGTGGGGGCAGGTATAGGAGAGGCCACTGATCAATGTTTCTCTCTTACATTGATGTTTCTCTCCCCCTCCCCTTCTTCTCTTTCTAAAAAAATCAATAAAGACATATCCTCAGGTGAGAAATTAAAAAATAAATTAAAAAGGCAACCTAAGAAATGTGAGTATTTGCAAATCATATATCTGATAAGGGGTTAATATCCAGAATATATAAAGAACTCCTACAATTAAACAACAAAAAAATAGCCCAATTTAAATATGGGAAAAGGGTTTGAATATGATTTATAAATAGTCAACAGGCACATGAAAAGATGCTCTCCATTACTCATCATCAGAGAAATGGAAATCTAACCACAGTGAGTTATACTACCTCATACCCATTAGGACAGTTACTATAAAAACAAAACAAAACAGAAGACAAGTGTTGATGAGGATATGAAGAAAACTGAAACCACTATACAGTGGTGGTAGGATTGTAAAATGGAAAACAATACAAAGATTCCTCAAAAAGTAGAACTACCATATGATCCAGCAATCCTACTTCTGGGTATATGTCCAGAAGAATTGAAAGCAAGGTCTTGAAGAGATCTTTGCACACTCAAATTCATACTGACAACATTCGCAATAGCCAAGAGTGGAAACAACCCAAATGCCTAATAACAGATGAATAAACACTATGTGGCATATATGTATAATGGAAATATTATTCAGTCTTAAAAATTAAGGAAATCCTGTCACATGCTATGACTTGAATGAACCTTGAGGACATTGTGCTAAGTGAAATAAGCCAGTCACAGAAAGACAACTACTATATGATCTCATGTACATGAGGTATCTAAAGTAGTTAAGTTCAGAAAAACAGAAAACACAGTGGTGATTACCAGGGGTGGATGAAGGGGGGGAAAGGGAGCTGTGAAATGTATGTAGAATTTTAGATTTACAAAATGAAAAAATTCTGGAGATATTTCCATTAAAATTTTCAGATGCAAACAGACGTATTGGCCAAAAGAAGAAAAAAAAGATATAAAAAAAGGAGGGAGGAGAAAGAAAGTTACTAGTCCTAAGTAAACATACATGTAATGGGTTAAGTCTGTAAACCCTTGTGGTAATAGCAAACCAATAAAGCTCAGGAATTATTACTTGAATAATATAATCAATTGAAATAAGCTGCTTGGTTACTAAATCCTAAAGAAAGAGAGAAGCCAATGATTAAGAAAGCACTGCTAATTGAAATACATCATTAGTTTGGTTATTTTAATATTGCTATAAGGATAACTCTCTTAGTAAGCACTAATTAAAGCATTACCTTTAAAAAGTACTAATATAGAAAAAAAGCCACTCAGTACACATCTATTCATTGAAATTTAAGTATTCATTGAGTATTAGCCAATGAAAATGAAATGCTATTATAGACTCTGAGCTTTAAAAAAGAAAAAGACCAGATTTTTTTCAGAATTGCCTCTTAGTCCTAAACTAGAGGCAAAAGGAGTCCTACCTGTACAGGAAGAGGAAGCAGATAAGCACAGGATGCTATGGGAGCACATTCAGGTTTTCCATATCTGATGAACTGTCTCAAACATCCCTTTCTAAAAAGAAATACTTCTAAACAGGAGCAAGTGCAAACAAAGCTACCAATGGCTCATTAAACTCAGCCCCTCCCACCCTCTGGGCTTTCAGGAACAGAGATAGATATAAAGTGTGAAAATGATAGGTGGCTTTTGACTATACCCATTATTTGTTGCAGATGGTCACCAACACAACACTGATGTTATACTTATCCCATAAGTAAGCTAGATTCATGTTTACATATATATATATGTACAAATTACATATCCATAAACACCTACCTTCTTTGCCAGTTAACTGTAGGGACTTGGATCTGATGAGTGGAAATGAAGTTCTCCTTTTCAAATTCATATCATCATAGGAAGAGAAACATCTAACACATTAAGAAAAACCAACAGGGAACACAATGAGTACACTACATGTAATTTATTCTGTAGTTGGGGCTAGATGGAAGCTACTGAGAGCTGTACATACCACATAAGAATAATCTCTAAGGTAACACTCGTTATTGGTAATACACGTAAAAAAATTTAAGGATCATTCTCTAAGAAATGAACTCAATATCCATTTACCCAAAATTCTCAAAAATATAAAAAGAATAGTAAAAAAAAAAAAAATGAAATATAATACTGACATTACCTTTTAGGGCTTGGATACTGATTACTTTTAGGAAGTCTTGAACTGTAATCTCCATCAAATTGAGAGGTGTTTCGACAGCGCTGCATACAAAGCATCAATCCCAAGACCACACAAAGAACCAAAGAAGTGATGAGATAGCTCTGCCGATCTGAAACCTGAGAAGGGAGAATAGTAGTACTTTAAAAATCATACTAGGAAAATCATAGTGGGATTTAAAATTCAAATGACAAATCTAAACATTTTCTTAATTTGCTTCATAATCATAATGCAGGGTCTGCTCTTTGAAACGTACTGCCATGACAATGTTTTAATGTTTCTCCTTTTTTCCCCAATTCACTGAAATTTTCTAACCTATGGAAAAGTTTTAAAAGTAGTTCAATGAACATACTTGTGCCTTTCCCCAATTGTTAACATTCTGTCACATTTGTTTTGTCTTTCCATTTGCACTATCTCCTCCTTGAGGAGAAAAAAAATCGTGCTCTTACCTGGTCTTTCCCATCTTATAAAACTGAACCACCAAGCACCTAGTTATCTAAACCAAAAATCTGGGGATCATCAATTCCTCACCCCACATACCCAATCCTTCAGCAAGGCTTGTCTTTCTCCTCTTAAATACATCTTGAATTCAAAAACTTCACACTCTTCTCCACATCTAAAATCTTAGTCCAAGCCGACATCCCCTCACCTGGCCACTGCCACAGCCTCCTAAGTTTCCTCCCTTTTCTGCTCTTGCTGTTCCCCAAGAGATAACTCTCCACAGAGCAATAAATGGGGACTTTCTCAAAGTCTTGTCAATGAGATGACCCATGGTCAGTTCTTTACGTAATACTTGTCAATGACTTGCAATGATTAGAATAAAATTCAAATTTAAATTGCCTACAAAGGCCTACATGACTGGGCTCCTGCAATATCCTGAACTCACTTCTCTCATTCACTCAGCTCCAGTCACACCAACTTTCTTTCTGCACTTAAACAAATCAGTTTCTAACCTAAGTCCTTTACTCTAGTTCGTCTAGTAACAGGTTTGTTCTGACCCCAACCTCTGTTTGACTGCTAACTCCTCCTGAGTGCTCAGTTCTAATGCTACCTCCTCAGGTAAGCCTCCCAACATCGCTCTGGCTACAGCTGCAGCCCTTATCACCACCACTCCCCACACCCACATCTCACCATTTTCTATGCCACTGTCCTCCCCATGTTTACTATAAGGCTAGGGACTATTCACTGCTGTGTCCCCCAACCTGGGACAGTAAAACTCATGCCTCACATGTACTGGTTGCTCAATAAATACTTACTAAATCAATGAAATGTTTCCTTTGTTAAGTAACTCAAGCCTTTTTGAACTGAAAATGAAGTGTGTGTTGCAACTACCAATGGTTTACAAAAGGCATAAAAGAATGGTTTTATAACTAACTGTATTTTAGGTAAGACCTAAACTATGAAAGCCATGTTTTCCAAAAGATTATGATAATTAATATATTTCCAAAACTTTAAAATGCCACATTCTTATTTTCTGAAAAGTTCTCTATAAATAACAATTTTGTTTGGTGAAAGTTCTTAGATACCATGTTTTTTTTTTAACATATTTTTATTAATTTCAGAGAGGAAGGGAGAGGGAGAGAGAGAAACATTAATGATGAGAACCATCGATTGACTGCCTCCCGTATTTCCGCTACTGGGGATCGAGCCAGCAATCCGGGCATGTGCCCTAACCAGAATCGAACCCAGGACCCCTCAGTCCGCAGGCCGATGCTCTATCCACTGAGCCAAACCAGCTAATGCTAGATACCATGTTTTTAACACACGTGCTTTTATGACCACCTCTACATATGCACTGTCTTAAAATACAATAATTACCTCCCGTTTCAATTCTGCTACTGTTGCTGATAAGTTTGATACAAGCTGTGTCATGTTGGTCAGCTGGGCCTGCAGCAACTGGATGGATTCAGTTTGCCGCTGATCCTGTGACAAAAGAAGAAATAAGTATCAATTGCCTTTGCATTTCTCCTGTACGTTAACTATAAGTTCATGTAAAATAATCTGGAAAAACTATTAAGTTCCTCAGTGGGAGGAAAGTATTAATAAGGAAAGCTCCTAATGAATAAATATTATAAACGCTTTTTAAAAAAATTAATTTAATTTAATTTTTTTCCATCAGCTTTTATCCCCCCATACCCTCTTCCACTTCCACCCAACCCTCCGCACCCCATCGCCTCCACCCCGGCAATCACACTGCACTTCTGCATATACACGCACACAAATCTTAAAATGCAGTATCAGTAATGCTCAAGAAAATATTCCCTATAGGAAATGTTAATGCTAATAGCTACATAAACTTTCTAAAATGACATTAACAGGCTTAATCATAAGCTATCAGGGGGAAAAAGAAAAGCAAAATTACTTATCCTTCTTACCAGCCAGAGTCTACAAAATGGAAATTATTATAAAAAAGTAAATAAAGCATGAAGATGACTAACCTGCTCCTCTGCTATTCTTGAAGTATTCTGGAGTTTTATTATTGTTTTATTAAAAGCCTTTTGCATTTCTTCCATTTGTTTTCGGTACCTGTGGATTAAGAATTGATTTAAATTAGCTTTAATTTTTTATTTATTAATTCATTACTAGAAGCACACTTCTAATTTCTGAGACAAATCCATTTTTCTAAAAATGACTTACTGAGGCCTGTGCAATACAGGACCACTTTTATAGGTAAAATAAGAGGTCACTAAAAGTGTCTGCTAACTTCAGCATCAAGTCTATGTACCTCATGCTATATAAGAGTTATTAGCTGCACATATGGTCAATTAATTTATGAGAAAGGAACCAAGAATATACAATGGGGAAAGGACAGTATTTCTATAAATGGAGTTTGGAAAATCATACAGCCCCATGCAAAAGACTAAAATTGGACCACTATCTTACACCATACACAAAAATTAACTCAAAATAAATTAAAAACTTGAATGCTAAGACCTGAAACCATAAAACTCCTAGAAGAAAACACAGGCAGTAAGCTCCCTGACATGGGTCTCCGCAATGTTTTTGTTTGACACCAAAACACAGGCAACATAAGCAAAAATAAACAAGTAGGACTATATCAAACTAAAAAGCTTCTGTAAAGCTATTAATAGCTACATAAAGGAAACCCTCAACAAAATGAAAAGGCAACCTATGGAATGGGAGGAAATATTTGCAAATCATATATCTGATAAGGGGTTAATATCCAAAATATATAAAGAACTCACACAACTCAATAGAAAAACAAACACACAAAACAAACCAAAAAGAACCCTGACAATCTGACTTAAAAATGGGCAGAGAATTTGAATAGACATTCTTCCAAAGAAGTCATAAAGATGGCCACACATACATGAAATGGTGCTCAATACCCCTAATCATCAGGGAAATACAAATCAAGATCACAGTAAGATTATCGCTTCACACCTGTTAGAATAGTTATCATAAAAAAGACAAGAAATAATACATGTTGGTGAGGATGTGAAAAGTCAGCACACTGTTGTTGGGAATGTAAATTGATGCAGTTACCATGAAAAACATTATGGAGGTTCCTCAACAAATTAAAAATAAAACTACAATATGGCCCAGCAATTCCACCTCTGGGTTATTTTATCCAAAGAAAATGAAAACACTAACTCAAAAAAATATATGCATCCTCCCACCCCCACACAGCATTATTTACAATAGCCAAGATATGGAAGCAACCTTTGTGTATGTGCACTGATGGATAAATGAATAAAAAAACGATACACACACATGAATATGAATATTAATTGTCATAAAAAAGAGAAAATCTAGCCATTTGAGATAACATGGAAGGATCTTGAAGGCATTATGCTATGTGAAATAAGTCAGAGAAAGCCAAATATTGTATGATCTCACTTACATGTGGGATAACAATACTGGTTAAAAAAAAACTGAAGAAAAAAATACACCCAACTCATAGATACAGAGAACAGATTGATGGTTGTCTGAGACAGGGCGTAAGGAGTGGGCAAAATGGGTAAAGTGGGACAAAAGGTACACATTTCCAGTTGTAAAATGAGTAAATCATGGGGATGTAATGTACAGCATGGTGACTATAGTTAACACTGTGCTGTATATTTGCTAAGAGTATTGATCTTAAAAGTTCTCATCACAAGAAAAAATAACTTGTAAATGTGGTAATGGATATTAGCTAGGCTTATTGTGGTGATCATTTTGCGATACAAATATTGAATCATTATGTTGTACACCTGAAACTAATAAAATGTTGTATGTCAATTACCTCAATTTAAAACAAGATTAGTGATTTCTGTGGTTTCCTTTGGGGGCAGAGGGCAAGAGGGGACAGGGAGAGGCAAAGCAGGTACATGATAGTTAAGTGGGCATACATGCACACACACATGCAATGTGCCAATACATTATATGTAGGGATTAGGAATAAAACCTCTTTAGGATACAACGACTACCTTAGTGACATCTCATTGGTAGCATTTTGCTTTAAGAAGAGTAGAAAAGAGTAGTGTATCAGAAACTCTGGACACTTAGTTCCTAGGTAGTTACAAAATGATGGAGGAGAAACCCTAAGGACAGGAACACTTAAGGGCTAAAAGAGTAATAAACAAGTTTAAAAACATATGGAGAACTGGGCCAAGGTCTGGATTATTGCACAGCACACTGGCACACCCCTGGCACGTAAGAACATAAATGATTAGAACTAGAATCAGGATCCTAGTTGTTGAAAGAGTGCAAATGTTGCCTCATCATCCAGTTCAGTTCACTCTAGACTTCACTTAAATTTTTTAATGATATCTAGTCAAGTCCCACTAAGAGCTTTAAGGTCCACAGACTAATTTTTCCCATGATTGATCTGGGAATCAAACAGTAAACATGGCTAAAGTTTAGCAATAGAAGAAATAAGAAACTGATTATAGATAATTCAAATTTAACCTAATAATCAAGGTGTTACGTCACTCAGTACTCCTCAGAAAGTAAATCCTTTAAGTCACTGATCAATATCTAAGTAACTTTCTCTCTCCAGCTAAAATGGTGCTTACTAGTATTATATCAGGAGATAATTAAATCCTCTCCTCTAGTCAAGATCACATTTCGCTACTTAACTCACTGTGCAAAGTGGATTATACTAATTCATAATAAAGCTTACCTTTGGCTAAGCTCCTCCAGATAGCGACCACTGAGAGACATGTTAACTTCTAAGGCTTTAATACGATTATTAAGTCTCATGAATACCGACTCCTTTTGGTTTGATCCATGCACAAGATTTCCATTAGCATATCCTAGATCTGTAGAATTTTGCAATTCAGCATAAAAATCTGTAGCTGTCCTCTGTAACCCTCTTAAAAGGGCATCTTCTGGAGACTGTTCTTCCTCTTTCACTTCAGGTAAGGAAGAAGATTCCACAATAGGAGTCAACATTTGCTTTGGTGTATCAGCTATGTTCATTTTGGCTTCCCCATCTTCACTGTCTGGCACGGCAGCTGTGTTTATCGATGGCACTACTGTTTCAGATAGCTTTGTAATAATTTGCATGGAGTTTATGTCTTCTTTTACAGTCCTATCTATTACTTCACTATGTTTAGTTTCATAGATCATCACAGTTGGCTTCTCTATAGAGCTAAAACTCTCTGACTTCTTTTCTATTGCATTATCAACCTCAGAACTCTCCTGGGGAATCACTTGTGATGGTGTGTGTCCTGCTTCATATTTAATAGGCTCAGAGACTTCTATTTTAGATAATGAATTGATTTCTGGAGTAACATCTAAGTGAAGAGACTGAGAAAGAGTTTGAGGACGGCTCGGTTCAAGTTCAATTACATCTACAGTGTGATTAATCAAATCACCTTGTTGCGTACTACTTAAGTCACCTAGAACAACAGTTTCAGCTTCCTTTTCCTTATTCTTACTGTCCAGTTCTCCACCTGGAGGCTGCAATACTGAAACATCTACTGATTCTGCAGGGAGTGGTAATGATGGTTGAGCTGACACAAGATCATCTTTTCCTTCACTCACAGCAGTTCTGCTGCGCTGCCGATAAAGAGCAACTCTAAGTGAGCACCATTTATATATGTATTCTGAAAAACTAGAAATGCAACAAATTGTAGTCAGTTCACTGCAAAATATTTGTGTCTCTGCTTCAAACCAGGGTGATGATTCATCCTCCTGTTCTCCGCTACCCAGAAGGGTCACTGTAGATGGACTTGCCTCCTCTTCGTCCTCTTGAACTAGCTGTACAATGGGGCTCTCTTTTGGAGTATCTGATGATGATGGCTCTGTGTCATGTCTCTGTTCTTCAGTATTTATAAACCTAGAAATATATATCATAATTATAAATCACTTTAATTACAAATCTAAAGTTAAAATTCTGTTTAAGGAAAATGTATCATACGTAGATAAAAGGAAGGCTAGAAATACAGATAAAATTCAATTTTTCGTTTGGATGACTTTTTCCCTGTCAAATAATTTTCATTATAAAAACAAATTATTATTCAGAAATGGTAAAAGAAAGACCATTTATCAAGTGACCAGACAGATGACTCAAATAACCGTATTTTCTGTGGATGGCTTGAGGAATTCCAATGTGGCACTACACACATGCACAGTTATCTGCTTTAGGGAAAAGAAACATATCCCCCACTTCCCCAAAATAATCTTATTACCATCTGGCTAATGTTTTGTTATGTAAAACCAAATACTTAACCACTTTAGTAAAAATCCTAGCTGATAATAAACTAGTAGTGCCACTAACTCAATCCTATCCTTGAGCTCTGGAGTATGTGTGTAGGGCAGGGGAGAATGAGGGAAAAAGCTAGTGGACACAGTGTTGTAAATTATAATGTTTGTGGTTCTTTCCAAGATAAAGAGAATACATTTCTGGGCGAGGCCCATATTGCACAAAAGATGCAATCTGAAAAAATAAACTAATTTGAATAAAAAAAGAAAAAAAACCTGCATATACAAATTTCCTCCTCTAAAAAATTACTAAAAATGCCAGGAAATGTCTTCGAATAAAGACTCATATCCCAATAGCAAAGATAGGAATAAAATAATATCTAAAAGCTATACTTTTATTTTATTGACAGTAAAACAGTAAATGGACCAGAACTAAACCATACGTAGGCTCTGCTTCTCTAAATAGATGATATAGATACTAGATACACTAATAACATTTCTTACACATGCAGGTGGTATATCATTTATTATCTACCAAAGAAATTATGACAGTAAAATAGGACAATGTCTGAAGAAGGAGGGGGAGAAAAATTAAATGGAATTAATTTGGTAAAAATTAAGTTATATATACCATCTATGTACACCCTATTCAGAGCTTTACTTAAAACTTGGGAAAATAAAAGTCATCTTTTCATAATAACTTTAATCATGACACCCTATCATGGATTCTTTTTATTTTCATTATTTTCTTCAGATTATTGTCACATAATCATAAAAAAAAATTAAGACAACATACATGAAGAAAACTTATGTAAAGAAATAAAACAATTATGCAAAAATATGTATTTAAAAACCAAACTCTAATATATGTCACAGTAGTCTGATCTTCCAACAAATACTCCTGTATATATGGGGGTGAGCATGTATGAATATGTGTGGGTATGTACATATGTAAAATGAAATTAGTTTCATTTAGTTTTGAAAAATAAGACATACTATGTTTTTTTAAATGAAAAAGACTAGTTACAAAATCAAGACTAGCAATCACAACTCTACATAATTAGAAACACCAAGAATGTCTCTATCCCAAATAGATTTCTTAGGAACTTCTAGGAATGACACATAATAGGGTATTTTCTTTAAATATCTTTAGTCCCTTTCAGAGTTAACACAGGGTCCAAGCCGGTTTGGCTCAGTGGATAGAGTGTCAGACTGTGGACCAAAGAGTCCTGAGTTTGATTCCAGTAAAGGGCAAGTACTTCGGTTGCAGGCTCCTCCCAGGCCCGGGCCCTGGTTGGGACCCATGCAGGAGGTAACCAATTGATGTGTTTCTCTCTTTGTCTTTCCTTCTCTCTAAAAATCAATGGGAAAATATCCTGTGTAAGGATTTAAAAAAAAAAAAAAAAAATTAACACAGGAAAATACAAATTTTTCACATGCCCTTCAAAGCACGAAAATCTCATTTTTGAACTATACAGTACTTAGGAATTACAGCTCCAAGCATACCCACTGCCTGCGTCATTACATATATACCTTGAACTGTTTCATGTTCAAATATCTTATACTTTTAAATAGAGTATCTCTGGGGGAGGGAAAGGGCCTTTCAAAGTTTTACGGGGAGTATATCCAATGAAATATACATAAATTAAATTTATGATAACTACACCCAATTAACCAAGTCATTATGAGCTTATCTGTTATAGATAAGAAGTAGAGGTGCCAAACACTTTAATCATCTCTGGTAAGAAAAAAAAAGACCAAAAAATAAATAAAGAGAATATTCTATATGTTACATACATACATGTTAATTACATACATCACTGTCCAAAGTGCCCCACTGCAACCTGGAAAAGACCTGTATCATTCGATTTGAGAAAGTGAACACTGTAAGTTTGCTGTGTGACAAACACATATTAGGAGTCACTGCTCTGCGTATTCCAGGTACCCTTCATAGTTTTCTAGACATAGCACAGATATTTAATCAATGCTTTTAAATTTGAACTTAATAAAAACAGGTCTTTGAAATTTATCTTCAAACTGATGTTGGAGAGTTATGTCAATTATTTGCAATAAGGAAAAAATTCGGTATTGTGAATAATAAAAGTAATACATAATACCAAAACAACAAATAGTTGGTCTGGAGTGAAGTGTATTCCTAGTACCCAAAAGCAACTCAAAGATGTTTTAAGTTGCTGTAGCATGTCTGCCCCAGGATTTGAAGGTTTCTATAGATAATAATCATTTCACTCACAAATCACAAGTACTTTTTATATACTAATAGACTTGGTTCTCCATTTTAAGAGAACTCAAATATCACGATGTAACTTACTCAGGTGAAGGAACAGGAGCTGAAACAGGAGCTGATTCAGGCATTTTGGGTGCAGCTGCAGCAGTGGCGTTCTCAGATATACTTTTATTTCCTATTGTAAGAAAGATGCCCATGTTGAGTTTAATTTTTAAAAGCTATACCAAGAAAATATTTCACTATAACAAATAAAGATCTTTAATTTCTCAGGATAGAAGAAAAAAGTCAAATAGGATTGCTACTGCAGACTATTTTCATCCATGTTCTTTTAGAAAGAAATGATTGCACAAGTCACAACCACAAATAATGTGTATTCTTTCTCAGCTTCTCAGGTCACTAAAGCAAGTAGGATGAGCAACTTCTGTATGCCTTCTAGACACCTGAAAGAGTTTCTAAAGAGAATGAAAAGAAATAAATGGGTCGTTTTAAGTTTGTACTTAGAACTAAGCTGTTGTTTTTAAATGGCAAGATTACTTCTCCTTGTTAATAACACTCTTATTTGGCATTCTGTAAGGGAGAGGGGAGACTGCTTTCTAAATTGAGTAGCTATTTGCTAAATAAAGCATACGTGAAGTACCATTAGGGCACCAAAACCTCAGGAAAGAGATAAGATCATTTTACTTCTATAGTAGGGAAGAGTCAAAAAACAAATTTATGAATTTTATAAAGACAGGATCCTATTATAAAAGAGAATTTGTGCAACTGAAATAAACAATGAATAACAGAAGACTGGTAGGTTCCTTTGGATCACTTCTGTATCTCTAAATGAAAAAATCAAACTGCTTGGCTTATTAACTAATTTTCCCTCAAGTATCAGATATTTTAAAAGACCCATAAAAGTATTAGGTACCTTCTGTCAGGTCTTCAGTTTTTGCTCCAAGAATATTAGCGGCAATATTCACCATATTTAGAATGGCATCTAAAACAAAATTCAATCAGAAAGAAATACCAATACACCTAAATATTCTCATATGACTTAATATCAGATCATCAAAGAACCATTTATAATGGTCTTTTTGCATTTTTTGGACTAATTACTTTTTTATTCACCTTACTATGTAAGTCCAATATAGGACACAAATTTCAGCCAAAAAGTATAAAGCATAAATCTGAATTGTTATGTTCAGAAGGAATTTAAAAGTTAACTATACTTTAAAAAAAAAAAGAAACTTCCCCAAACTTTTTACCAAAACACTGTCTTCAGCCTTACGAAATTCAAATTTAATTCAACATACAGACAGGGAAGAAATGTGACAACCAAATTTGTATTTTACAGAAAAGCCTGTTTTTCTTTAAGAACATTCTACAGTTTAAAACAAAAACCAAAAAGCCCAAGGAAACAAGATTTTCCTAAACAGCTGATTATCATAGGTAAAAATAAACAAAATGAAAAGATTATTATCCAAAGGGCAACAGAAAGATTTTATTTTCAACTATAAACATAAACTATCTACTGATAATGTGATTAAACCCCAAACTAATACTGCATATAATCAATTTTCTTTGATAACTTTTGACAATGTTTTATGGACAGTAATCACACAAATTCTTTTGTGAACTGGAGAGTATGAGCATAGGCAGATTTAATAAAAGTCATAAAACTGCAAGTGTTGGACATAGAGCAATCTACATATTTGCTAATTCTGCCTGCCTCTTTCCAAAGAGGATGTTTGAATAACGAGTACAGTGGTGCCAACCTTCATATCTATTTAAATAACTGAAGGTATGGGAGGAGCACAAAACAGTAGAACTCAACAAAGAGCTGGCTTCCTTCCATCATATGATGGAACTTCCAGGGACATTAACTTCCATCCCCAATCTAACCTCTGACATGCCACTAGAAAGTAACTCATCAGTATCAGGTATTTTTCCTATTAAAATACTAAGATCTGGCATGGGCTACATATTAAGCCTCAGCAGTATTTCCATCTTAGTCTCCTTAGGATTCCTAGAGAGATCCACGGGGCTTTCATCACTCTTTCCATGAAAACCACAGATGTGAAGAGTTGGAAAGGATGTAGGAGGAAAAGCTAGCCACGCAAGAAGGCTGGGAACTGTCGCCTGGAGTTGATCCTGTTAAATGTGTGCTTTATGGTAGGAGAAGTAGTGGGACTACTACTTTAGACTGCTTCAAAAATTATAACCAGTAGAACTTTGATCTTTACATAAATATGATTCTACAGTCTGAAAGACAACAAAGCAGGGCTACTGTTTCCAATCATTATTAGTATGACACACAAAAGCTTTGTATTTTCTTTCTGAATATCTAAGATTATATAGGTCAACCTTGTCCGTTGGCCTGGCAAACTGGTAAACAGAGAAGCAGCCTTAGTTCTGAGGACTAAGGAGATGCCTCAGCATGAGATAAAAACAGGAAAACTCCATATATCCTCACAAACGAAGATGAAGTAGCAATGGAAACTGTTATTTCCTCATAAACCCACTTTTAATGTCAACCAATAGTGCAATAGCAGTATGGGCTCTTCTACTTAGCCTGCTGGCTGCAGCTCAGTCAATGCTGGAATCAAGTCTATGCTCTACTCCAGGGGTCCTCAAACTTTTTAAACAGGGGGCCAGTTCACTGTCCCTCAGACCGTTGGAGGGCCGGACTATAGTTTAAAAAAAACTATGAACAAATTCCTATGCACACTGCACATATCTTATTTTGAAGTAAAAAAACAAAAGGGGAACAAATACAATATTTGTATTTGCATGTGGCCCGTGGGCCGTAGTTTGAGGACCCCTGCTCTAGTCCCTTGTGCTTCAAAGAGCAATTCAAATTTTTTGGCACTTATCATCAAAGAACTAGAAGCCAGGTACACAACATTTGTGCACTGGCGGGAGGGGGGTGTCCCTCAGCCCGGCACTCGGGAGCCTTCAGGGGATGTCCGACTGACAGCTTAGTGGCTCCCGCGACGCTCCCCATGTGGGAATGCACTGACCACCAGGGGACAGCTCTGCATTGAGCATCTGCCCCCTGGTGGTCAGTGTGCGTCATAGCAACCGGTCGTTCTGCCGTTTGGTCAGTTTGCATTATTACCCTTTTACTATATACAATTTAAGAAAAGAACATGTCTATTAATCTGTACAAAGAAAGTAGCTTTAGAGCATATTTTAAGCTAAATTTTAATGCTAGCACATACAGTAAAGAAGATTTATACTATCCATCACTTTAAAATATTATTTATCATCATTTCAGGGGCCACTTAAGTTAACAGAAGCAAAATTTAGCAAATTTATACTTTCTCAACCCAGCTAACCTACAAGAACTGGTTTTGCTATGTTCAGGGAACACTGCCAAATGTAGTCTTTTTATTTTTTGCTTTCAAGAGAAAGCAGCTTTGTGAATATTCTACTCTGACCCTTCTCAATCTGGACCTAAACACATGACAGCCTGCCATGATGGTCATGAGGCGACTAAAAAGCCTTCAGTATAGGCAAAGGTAATAATCTGAAAGATAGTGCCAAGTTAGATACCTCTCCCTAATTCCTCCTGGATTAGCTAACCCCCTTATCTTGAGTTGGGCAACTATTCATCCCATATCTTCCCTTTAAGAATTAAATCCTCCTAGGAACCAAATATCAGTATGTTGTACTCAGTGTCCAGCATAGCAACTGCTCTTTTTGACACAGAAAACAGACGACCTATGCTACAACAGAACAAGACAAACCAACAAAAAGTCTACTTCTTGCATTAATCCACCTTTACAGCGTGCTTCACTCTCTCTTCCTTCTAGAACTTTAAATATATACAATCATAAAAAAATACTTTGACTTTTAACAAAAACTCTACTTTGGCCCTAACCAGTTTGGCTCAGTGGATAGAGCGTCGGCCTGCGGACTGAAGGGTCCCGGGTTCGATTCTGGTCAAGGACATGTACCTTGGTTGTGGGCACATCCCCAGTGGGAGATGTGCAGGAGGCAGCTGATCGATGTTTCTCTCTCATCGATGTTTCTAACTCTCTATCCCTCTCCCTTCCTCTCTGTAAAAAAGTCAATAAAATATATTTTTAAAATAAAAATTTTAAAAACAAAAAAAAACTATACTTTGTCTTAAACAAATACACAGAAACCTGGCCTTCAGCAAAGCTGCCATTCTAACAAAAGGCAGACCATACTGAGGAGTAAAGGCAGACTTGCAAGAACATCAACATAGAGAGTGGTCTGGAAAATCCACGGGACAACGCACAAAGAGAGCAGAGTGATATGAAAAATTCTTATTGATGTAAAATATGTAAATGTTCTGGTTCAAGAATGTAATCGAAAGCATCAGGTGAAGAATTGCCAGAACTGGCACACACATTCACACAGAGCCAAGAACCCCGTTCTAAGTAATTTCTTCCTTTTCGGCATAAGTAAATTATATAATATCAAGAATTTCTAAATATGCAGGATGCATGCTTTTTGATAACCAAGTCCCATCAGAAGCAATACACTCTGGTGACATATATTCCCTATGGCTACTAACAGCTCAATAGCAAAAGGAAAAAGGAGTTTCTATGAAGATTAAAGACATAGAATTGTTTAGGAGATGCTACGTAAATACCAGCAATAAAGTAGGTTCAAAATCGGCCAATTGAGCTAATTTAGAATGTGGTGATGATTGTAGTCAAACTTGGACATTCCAGTGTCAGAGACTAGCTCTTTGACCTGATTCCTCTCTGTTATTTATTCCTTAAAGTTACACCATCTTGGAGGCGGTACTTAGCTCAGACGCAAAAACTGTCCCAGACTCTTCAGAGAAAACTAGGACACAGGCATAGAAGGCAGCAGTGTTAGGTCACACCTACCAGCCTTATGATAATTCAGCTCCCACTGCCTCTCTCGTTCTGAAACTTCAAGAGATGGAGATCTTTTAGAGATGGAGATCTTTTAAAACCCCTTTTTCTATGCTTAGGCTCAGCTGACATCCTCTCACCCACCTAGTCTCACTATACAAATTCTGCCAACACCTAGATCACTGGAAGATAAATGGACTGCCCTTCAAGAGCCATAAAAAGAAAAATAAATGATGTGTTAACAGGAAATACACCTTCAAAGAGAAAAATCCAAAAAGTAGGATCTAAAGCAGATTCTATACCTAATTAATTAACCCAATACACTGGTGAGGATAGTAACTACAAATAGGGAAATACCCCTACTAAACTATAACTAGGTTTTAGTGGTATCTATGCGTTAATCCTGTATGAAGGTAGAAAAAGAAACCAAGAATATCAATGAGTTTTTCTTTATCTAAAATTACAGTTAAGGCATTATTTCCCTAAGAGGCTTCCTCCTTTCCAGTAACCTTCAAAAAAATTAGAGAACTTTTATCTGGGACTATTTTCTGACTCTATAAAATAATGATGCTTCCTCACAGCTAATTCAGCAACACTGAACTATGAAGAGCATTACATAACATAGAATTTTTAAATACTTATGTAAGGACATCAAAATTAATATTAATAACCAGGTAGGCAAAACAGCATCACGTACACCAAAAAGGTTGCGGGTTTGATCCTCTGTCAGGGCACATATGGGAGGCAACCGATCAATAGTTCTCTCTCACATCAATGTTTACCTCTCTCTCTCCCCCTTTCTTTCTCTCTAAATATCAATAACATATCCTTGGGTGAGGACTAAAATAAAAATCCACCCAAGTCTAGAGGAAGACAGGAAAAAGAAAATAAAAGAGAAAGAGAAATGATCAAATCCACATACTGTGTCTTAGGTACATATGCTTAGTATATGTACTATGGGTGAGTATCTAAAAGAGCTATAGTCAATGGGCTGTAAGACTGGGACTCAAGCAATTTAACTCACTAGAAACAACAAGGAAAAAGCACAAGCAGTTAACCTATTTTACTAAGATCTTCTACTAAATTAATCTCCAAATAAAAAGGAAGCTTCTTCTAGTACTTTTACATTCTTCAGGAATAAAAAATAACAAACATTAAACTATACCTACCCACATTCTAACAGTAAAAAAAAGTGTCAGTAACAGTTTTTTTCCAGAAGTCTCCTTAGCTAGCCTACCATTAGGTTCACATAATAGGTTGGAATGACAAGAACAAAACCACTAATCATAGGCACTGTCTCTATAGTTTACAATGAGTGTATTAATATTACTATTACTGTTACTCTTTGGGAATCATTATTATGGAGCAGCCTTTATATTTAAATAGGAAACTAATCATATCCAGAGATGAAAGAATCCTCACTTGGTAGGATTTCACTGATGGGTAACGACCTCTGAAATGACAGTTCAAATTCCTTTCCCATCCAGTGTGGTTACCCAGCTGCTCCTACTCATATGGTCTGGGACCTCTTTAAAAGTCTGCCCCTAAGCTAATTCATACTCCTTTCCTCGCTGTCAGGAATTTGCCTAATATTATGAGCACTTAATTAAGAGTAGAACTAACTTATGCTTGTGTTTTTACCTCTCCTCTTTCTTTTCATCCATCCTTTCAATTTTATTTCCATAGAAATATCTTTCAAAAATCAGTATCTAAATTCAACTCAAAGTTGAACATTTGGAGGATGAGCTTCCTAAACTACACCACAACAAAATGACCACATATGTCAGGGAGAAAAAGTTGAGAAACACTTTAACAGTGACTGGGAAAACCCCCAACATACTTACTTGTAGCAGAACCAAGAAGGTTTTTTGAGGCTTTATCCTCCCCAGTATTATAATCCAATGGATAATCTGTTTAAAGAGACAATGAAGGTATTTACACTGAGAACTATCTCTGTAACATGTTTGAAAGCTCAGATTATGTCAAAGTCAGCTGACATTTAAAACAAACTTTAAATATTCATTATACATCTAAAATATGTTGACAAAAAGAAAATGAGATTCAGAAGTCACTTATCCAATAGATATAAACCAAGGAAAGTAATTCTACTGATTAACAAAATTTTAATCAGCATTTATAAGACTTTTATTCAAGTTTTCAATGTACTTTACAAACCCCTTGCAATGTCTTCATTTCATTTATAGAAATGACTGAAGGGAAAATTTAGATTGTTCAGATTATGGTTTAAGAGATCTTAAAACTAGGTAGGAATTGATAAAGTAGAAATGGAGGGTGTCATAAACCCTCCTGGGGGTTACTTCAGGCTCACAGATGTTTTTCAAAGTCTCAGGCTTCAATGTGCTTTCTTTTGGCTCCAAAGCAAATCAAAGGAATTAATACTCAATTCTACTACTTCAGTTATCTTATGAGTTTAATAGGTTTTGGGCCTGGCATAGATAAAGAATTGTAACTTATAGCACAGATATTATGGAAGGGAGCTCCAATTACAAATACTGATTGATAAGCTTGGAAGACAACTCAAGTTACAAAGTAGAAAATCATTTTAGAAAATAGGTTTAAGAAAAAATTAGTTAAGGTTGAAAACAACAACAAACCTAAAGTCTAAAGATAACCATCATATTAATTTTTTAAACTGATCTATAGTTACCCATTACTATACAATTTAAAAAAGAAAAAATCTATAATAATAAAAGCATAATATGCTAATTAGACCGGACAGCCAAACGACCTTCCGGGAGAAGCCACAGCAGGGGCTGAGGCAGAGGTGGTTAGGGGTGATCAGGCAGGCAGGAGAGCAGTTAGGGGCAATCAGGCAGGTAGGCAGAGTGGTTAGAGGGATCAGGCAGACAAGTGAGTGGTTAGGGGTGATCAGGCAGGCAGGCAAGTGGTTAGGGGTGATCAGGCAGGCAGGCGAGTGATTAGGGGCAATGAGGTAGGCAGGCAGAGTGGTTATGGGCAATCAGACAGGCCAGCGGTTAGGAGCCAGTGGTCCTGGATTGAGAGAGTGTGCAGGTCGGGCACCCCAAACCCCCACCCCCCTGCATGAATTTCGTGCACCAGGCCTCTAGTATATACATAATAGTCACTTACCATACTCCTCATCAAATAATTCTTGCCGTTCTGACTGATACTGGGAATCAGCAATTTCTTCATATTCTTCCACCATGCTAGTGCCAAATACCCTATTAACAACAACTTCATTAAAGATTCTCAAAACAAAACAGAGTTAAGAGTCATCTCTTCACAAAAAATGGTGAAATATATTAACTTTGGTCATGTTTTGAGGGCCATTAGCTTTTGGACTTCAAAATGACTGCTCCTGCCCTGGCTGGTTTGGCTCAGTGGATAGAGTGTCGGCCTGCAGACTGAGGGGTCCCAGGTTCGATTCCGGTCAAGGGCACATGCCCAGGTTGCAGGCTTGATCCCCAGTGGGGGCATGCAGGAGGCAGCTGATCAATGATTCTCATCATTGATGTTTCTATCTCTCTCTCCCTCTTCCTTCCTCTCTGAAATCAATAAAAAAATATATATTTTAAAAAAAAAGACTGCTCCTTACACTGCAGTCAGCCACTGTTAATGTAAAATTAATCTATTTAAGGCATTTACAAATATAATGACCAAGTTCTGATATTAGTCTAAAACAGCCGTGGGCAAACTACGGCCCTCGGGCCGGATCCGGCCCATTTGAAATGAATAAAACTAAAAAAAAAACGACCGTACCCTTTTATGTAATGATGTTTACTTTGAATTTATATTAGTTCACACAAACACTCCATCCATGCTTTTGCTCCGGCCCTCCGGTCCAGTTTAAGAACCCATTGTGGCCCTCGGGTCAAAAAGTTTGCCCACCCCTGGTCTAAAATGTCTCCTGTATTACTGTGATAGCAAAACAGCACAAGTAAACTAAACCCAACACATAAAATGATCGTTATTTTTACTTAACAGAGGAAATTTTGACATTTTCTTAAAATGTATTCAAGAGCAAAAAAGGTTTAGAAGCTTGTATTTCCATGGTATTAACTTCACATAATAGAAAATTACTTCTTCACTTTAAACATACTGGGATTTTTGTGTATCGCTTTATTTATAAACCACTCAGAAATGTATTTTGTTCTGTGTTACCTTATAAGGCTTAATGGACAAAAGTGCTCTGATCCAAAATGGGACACCAACTCCACCTAAGAATAAAAGCATATGAAATGGGAAGTTAACACCGTGCTCTGAGATTATCCAACAATGTACTCAGATTTTCATTTATAACATTTCTAAAAATAAAGTTCTCATTTCCCCAAAATCAGTACTTGTAAAGGTTTGTGTGTTTTTTGCCATGCAGTAGTATGCCATGCCCTATTATCCAATATTGCAAAAGAGAAGGTTGCTAACCTTTATGTACTTGATGAACATCTGAAGCAAGAGAAAGGAAAAGAAAAAGAAATCAGTTCCAAAGTCTGGATAACATGCCATAAGCAACATTTAATATTTGTAAATTTTATTGCACAATTAAAGTACAGAAAGCAATGTACTTTGATGGATAAAATTGTAGTACCCTTAATTCTTTACAGGAATCAAAGCAATGATTTAAATTTTTATCATCACAACTAGAAAGTACAATCTCACTGTAATGAAATAAATTAACTTTAAGGCTATTAAGTTAACCTAAAATTCATTGCTGCTGTTTTATTTCTCAGTTAAGAAAGTTTTCTAAAAGTAAAAAAGTCTCTAGAAACAACCTGTGGCTTATATTACTTTAAATATTGTTATGTATCATATATATACCTACAAATGAATTTATATACTAATACATATGTTGATATACATATGTACATACATATTGAAAAAAATGATTAGCATAAAATGAAATATTTTACAATATTGTACATAAATTGTTTTAGGGGAAGCATGAGTTTTTGGTATACTCTGATAATGCAGGCATTAACTTTAAGCACTAGAAGATATACATATCAACCCACTTTAAAAATATAAGACACTAAAGAGCACTTTGTAAATTTGGGTTTAGTTCTTTTGGGATATGAAAAATCAAGGTAAATTTATATGACATTTAATGTTTTTTTAGTTTTAGACATAATTCTACTGAAAAGAACTTTTTAGAAAACTAATTGTCAAAATGCTCTATCATCTCCCACCATCAAAGAGACGAGGTAGGGAGATTTTTCTGTCATATTTTTATGCTACAAGAAAACGCTGTTTCATTATTGACAAAGGAGATGGTGTAAAAGAGGATCCTCAGATTTCATAACATGTCAACTGTATGAATTATAAAATTAAATACAACTGTATCACCTGCCAAATAATTGTCAATGCTTTCCCTCATCACAGTGTAGAAACTGTGCTAATATAAAAAGGCCATTAAACCATTATTTCAGTATTCATTTTAAAAGGAACTGAAAATGTACCTTCATTTTTCTGAGAATAACAGCTATTTTAAAAGTAGAATTTAGCATGTTTATACTGAGTAAGAATACTACAAGTTTACCCACTTATAAGAGCCAATTTAATATATGCTTAACAAGACGCAGACAGTAAAATCCCACAAGATAATTAGTAGCTATAAGTTTCCACATTTAAGGAATAAAAGGGAGAAATTAGAGCTGTTGTCATTCCAGAAGGTCATATTATGGACACAATGGTACTTTAAAGTATGGCTATTATTTTAAAGAAAAAAAAGGAAGGAGGAGAAGAGTAGAAAATTCCCATATTTAGTATAAATCAGTGATGGCGAACCTTTTGAGCTCGGCATGTCAGCATTTTGAAAAACCCTAACTTAACTCTGGTGCTGTGTCACATATAGAAATTTTTTGATATTTGCAACCATAGTAAAACAAAGATTTATATTTTTGATATTTATTTTATATATTTAAATGCCATTTAACAAAGAAAAATCAACCAAAAAAATGAGTTCACGTGTCACCTCTGACACGCATGTCGTAGGTTCGCCATCACTGGTATAAATCAATTCAAGAGTGATAATTCTACTTGACTTATTGGTAGAGAAAGCAGCAGGGATACCGAATAAAAACATTTAAAAGTTGACTTTATTTGAAATTGGTATTTGGACACACAGAATATTTTACTTGAACATAAAAGGCAAAATCTATAACAACAACAAATAACTGGATAGTAAAGTTGAAATGACTCAAAAATCAGATTCTAATAAGAAGTCAGACCTGCTTTAAAGACTTCAGTGACTAACAGATATAGGTTTTGAAATGAGAAATATGATATTATGAAGATGAGCTTTGCCGAAACCGGTTTGGCTCAGTGGATAGAGCGTCGGCCTGTGGACTGAAGGGTCCCAGGTTCGATTCTGGTCAAGGGCATGTACCTGGGTTGCGGGCACATCCCCAGTAGGAGATGTGCAGGAGGCAGCTGATCGATGTTTCTCTCTCATCGATGTTTCTAACTCTCTGTCTCTCTCCCTTCCTCTCTGTAAAAAATCAATAAAATATATTTTAAAAAAAAAAGTGCTAAAAAAAAAAAAAAAAAGATGAGCTTTTATATAAAGACTCCCACAAATATCAAAAAAACTGGCATAGGTTTCCAGTAACACCAAAGGGAATATATTATTTTTGTCTCAGAAAATAATATATCCAAGTAAAATTTTTTTAATTAAATGTTATACTTCAGTAAATTTCCACTTAATTTTTCTAATTTCTAAGCAGGTGTAGTGAGGTTATAAAGTATGAGTAACAGGTGTGTTTTCATTCTGGAACACTGTCTCATACGTGTAAACATTACCTTCACATATTTTGCATACATCTGTTCATCTAAAGGGAAACTCTGGACGTTCCTCTCATCTCTACCATGGAAAGTCCCTAGTTTAACCCACTTATTTGTGGGATACCTAGAAAATAGAAATATTCTTGTAAAAAATCATGAAACACATATTGAGAGGTCCCATCACATCTTCAAAATATATCATTAATACTTTTTTCCGCTCCAGGTGAACATAGTGACTTAACATAGTTTAAATGTGAGTTAAATATTGAGTGGAATACATACATTTTCTTTTCCAACTAAAACTCTGACAGGTTCCTTTTTATGGAGAAAGAACGTTTTGAAAAAATCACACCATTATCAAATAGAAGAGAAGACAAGAAGATGAAAATGGGATCAGGATTGCTTCTGAGAGGGCTTTCAAGTAAATTGGCGGTTGTAAAGCAGGAAGTTGCCAGATTGTTGTGGAAGAAGGAGGTGCTACTCTTCCTGTGCTGACCAGTGCATGATGAAATAAAGTATAAATAAAAATACTGATGGACAGGGAAACAGAAGAGACCCTTTAAAATCACATTTGCATTTCACAAATCTAACATAGCTATACAATCTTGAAAAGGAAATCTAATATAAAAAACCTAAAATTATTATTTATTATAGCATGTGCTCTATTATCACAAAAATACAACACCCACACTGTCAGAGCTGATATGGCCATTTGACGTTATAAATATTTCTGAGCAAGATTAGTGGAGGAAAAAATGGATGGAATTCTCAGAGGTCTTGAAGATTTATTTTCAAAATATGTAATGCTCAGTGTGGGGTGGGGAAGAAACGCCATGGAAAACCCTTCATGATCAATAATAGAAGGATGGTTAAATAAATAACAGCATCCTACATGGCACATTGTTGGCACTCAAAAAGTATTTATAGAATGAATAAACTCCTCCATTGGGGAGAAAATATTAAGTACTCATTTAAAATAATCTGTTTAAAAGACAAAGAATATTCTCAGGATGTGAGCAGTAAAAAATGAATTTACTTGTAGGATTAGTAAATAAATACATAGAAAAGATGAAGGAATATATAACATGTTAATAATAGTTATCTTTGGTTGACAGAATTGTGGCTCTTTACTGAATTCCTTACAAAGTATGTTTAGTATTTCTTTTATCATCACACACACCAACAAAAAAGTTTCAAAATATACTTTAACAAAAATATACCTCATTATATAAATTCATGATATAAATTACTCATTTTTTTAAGAACATTCAAAAGATCTCATCTTAGAAGGCAATTAATATATTGTTGTTAGAAGCACTATATGAGTTAATGAAAGTGAACTACTTAACAAGTGCCTACACTACAGTAGTATTATTACTGGTCCTATAAATTAATACATTAATATAAAACATAAAATAATTAAAATTTTAAAAAGTGATCCAGTTAAAAAAATTTTATTCTAGAGATCCAGCATAAATGTCATAGAATCCAATTTAGAATTTACCTGTCACTGATAGAAACCAGAAAGTCTTTAGGGGTAGAAGAAAATAATTCATAATTTGCAATATCAAACTGCTTTACTTGAATTGGTTCACAAAGTTCAATAACAAACCTTCAAAAAAAAAAAAACAAGACAATTTAGATAAACCAATTAAAACAGTTCATATTAAACATTACATTAATAGTTTGCATAAACCAGATGTTCATAAAGTGACTTGTTTAAAAAGGAAGGAGGAGGATTTGCAGCCTTAGTTATCTATAAGGGAAGAGCAATATTTCCCAAGCATATCTTTAGTGGGGGAGGGGAGACTACAAATAAACAGATCTTGATTTTATGCCATAATATTTTTTAAAAGATTATTTTTTTTAATGAGAAAGGTCATTCTTGGAGAAGAAATGACTTCACTAAGAACAGCTAGTGATTAATATAAACTGACTTAGTCTAGGGCAGTTTGGCATATATATTGTCTCAAAAGATACCCAGGCTTTGATTTAGCAATACACTTTTAGAAATTTATCCAAAGGATACATGACTCCAAACATTCGTTCTTGTTGATATATTTTAATACATCAAAGCACAGTTTGGGGTTTGAGGATGGTAGTCAACCTAAATGGTTAGCATAGGCTGTGGTCGGCAAACTGCGGCTCTCGAGCCACATGCGGCTCTTTGGCCCCTTGAGTGTGGCTCTTCCTAAGCCTTAGGAGTACCCTAATTAAGTTAATAACAATGTACCTACCTATATAGTTTAAGTTTAAAAAATTTGGCTCTCAAAAGAAATTTCAATCGTTGTACTGTTGATATTTGGCTCTGTTGACTAATGAGTTTGCCGACCACTGGCATAGAGGATTCACAAAGGAGGACTGATTTCATTGCCCACCCAGACAATAAAATACCAGACAGCTGTTAAAAATGGTACAAGAAACTACATATTCCCATTTTATAGAAATGTGGAAAATGTAATTTATAGTGATAAAAAACAGATCTGTAATGGCTGTGGTGAGGGGCGTAGGAGGAAAAATTATAAAGGAGCACATGAAAATTTGGGGGGGAGATGGATATGTTCCCTGTCTTTATTGGGTTACGGTATCATACATAAAATGTCAAAGTGAACTAACTGTACACTTTGACATGTTGCAGTTTAGTGTACATGTAGTTCATTGTATTCCAATGATGCCTCAATAAAGCTGTTTTTATTTTTATTTTTTAATGTGTGTTTTTTTATTTCAGAGAGGAAGGGAGAGGAAGAGAGCAATAAAAACAGCAATGATGAGATGACTCTTGCACGCCCCCCACTGGGGATCAAGGCCACAAGCCGGGAATGTGCTCTGACTGGGAATTGAACCATGACCTCCTGGTTCATCAGTCAACACTCAGCCACTGAGCCTTGCTGGCCAGGCAATAAAGCTGTTATTAAAAAAATTATGCCAGAGACCTATATTTATGGACATGGAAAAATGCCACAAATCTTGCTGCTTAGAAAAAAATGAAAAATATGATGCCATGTGTGTAAACTAAAACTGTATATGGCATTTGGAGAAAAGAAATACTCATGACATCTAGCACTCAATACTTTAATAAACTATTACATAAAATGAGATCATATACCGACAATTAAATGTTAAATAAATCAAAAGCATTAAAATTAACATATTGTGTTTAATCTTGGACAACAACAGAATCAAGTTCTAGGAAATGGTAAAACAATCAGGTGTCGACTGTTCTAGTTGCTACACATATAACTCAATTCATTGCTTCCAAAACCGTATGAAGAAACTGAGGCAAAGAGAAGTTAAGTAACTGGTACTCAAGGTCATAGAACTAGTAGGTGGTGAAGCTGGGGGTCAAGCCCAGGCAGTCAGCCTCAGGGTTTGCCTGTGGAACCGCTGTGGGAGGGCCTCCGTAAGCCGCAGTGGACTGGACGTGCCCGGGAGCTCTTCGTAAGCACAATTCTTAAGAAACCTGTTGAATTTCTCTATTCCTGTCAGGTAGGAGTCTGGCTACCCACCTAGCTACTGCTGTGGGAATGTGACATGATGCCTTGTCTCTAGCAGGCCTTCAATAGATCCAGTTCCCTTTCCTATTTTGAACGTCAAGGGGATTTACATGATCCAGAGTCCCGTCCACTTGATGATTGCAGAAATATCAAAGGTTTCAACTGGCCTGGAGTTCTAAGATCCTCAAAAGCCTTTAAACATTAGCCCATATAGTTCCTGCTATCATGGCACAGTAGAAACTTCACTGTTATCATTTTTCATTCATTCAATAGGTTTTCAAGCACTTACTGTAGGCCCTGCTAGGCACTGGGGGTACAAAAAGCAGCTGGTTGCCCTGACCGGTTTGGCTTGATGGATAGAGCGTCGGTCTGCAGACTGAAGGGTCCCAGGTTCGATTCCGGTCAAGGGCATGTACCTTGGTTGCAGACACATACCCAGTAGGGGGTATGCAGGAGGCAGCTGATCGATGTTTCTCTCTCATCGATGTTTCTAACTCTCTATCCCTCTCCCTTCCTCTCTGTAAAAAATCAATAAAATATATTTTTTAAAAAAGCAGCTGGTTGCCACGCTTTGGAAGAGACAAACACCTCAAAGAGGAGCAGTTCCCAGCTGGAGGTGTGTGCGGGGTGTCTGAGGGATCATAGGAGACTTCTCCAAGGAGGAGCTTTTCTCCTCCCTCCTGCCTCACCCAGTTTCCCTCCACAAACCCAACATTTCTTAAAGTGTGGGCCGGTTTAGGGGTCCAGGAAGCAAAAATATTTGCATAACAATATTAATAATTTATTTGTCCTTTTCACTGTTTTCACATTTAAATGGTTGGTGCAAAGGCAGTGGAAGGTAACACTGCTGGCATCTTAGCAAAATTCAGGGCAGAGGCACTAAACTGTATTAGTTGTCATTGCATTCTCACTGCTATGCACTTGCAGAAAAAAAGCCAGTTTTGCTGAGAATATTACAGATTTTCCCTCTTCCCCCCACCCTGATCCCAGGCCTTCACCACCCCATTATCTGTGTCCACGGGCAATGCATATATGTATACTATAATACTCTCAACAATAGTTTTTTTTTAAAAGCCTAAAAAAAAAAACAAACAAAAAAAAAACAATCAGGTGTCAAAGAGATACTCATGAAGCAAGCAAGTTGACTTGCGCTGAATGCTGAAGGCTCACCCTGGGTCAGATACCACGTTAGATTATTTAATCCATCCTTAAACTGCAAAGGCTATTATCTCCATTTTATAGAATTATTTAATAAACACTAATTGGTTATTTCACATTTTCTTCTCTGTCTTTTAGTAACAGAACTCTGCTAGATGTCACCGGTTTGGTTTGGGGTTTTTGTTTTGTTTTTTACCTCCTTCATAGGAAAAGCATTTTGTCCTAATTTTGTATTCCAGTACCTAAGGTAAGTACATTACCAGCACCAATCAATCACAAGTGCTTGTTAAGTGACTACATGAACAAAGCAATCTAACCCCAATACAAAAGTTTAATATAATATGTACATACTAGAAGCCCAATGCACGAAAATTTCATGCACGGGTAGGGTCCCTAGGCCTGGCCTGCGATCAGGGCCGATCAGAGCCTTCTGGCTGCCAGCTGGGGCCTTCCTTCGTTCCGCCCCGCCCCCTAGTGGTCAGCACACGTCATAGCAAGCGGTCAAACTCCTGGTCAGTCGAACTCCCGAGAGGACAACTTGCATATTAGCCTTTTATTATATAGGATATATAGAGTGTATTGTATTAAATTTTATATTACTTACCAAATCTTAGTGCTGCAAGGGTTCAACATATAAAGATCCATATTTTCTATAAGAATAGCAGACGTACTCTAGTTTAAAAAGAGGGGAAGGAACAAATTACTTAAGTAAAAATATTTATTTCAATTCTAAAGCTTTCTAGGATTTTTATATTTTTTAGATCTTAAAACACACCTGACTCTGAAACACTCATTTGGGAAAAAACACTAATTTGGCTAAAAATTACCAGTTATGGCTATAGCACTGTTAGCCTTACAACACATTTGAAATTAAATGTCTATTACTATAAAGAAAAATGATTCTCTATTGGCAATTTCCTTTTTAAAATTTCACACAGGTTTAATTAAAAACAAGGAACATGTCCTTAAGTAGGTAAATGGATAAACTGTGATATACATCCAGACAATGGAATATTATTCAGCACTAAAAAGAAATGAGCCAACAAGGCAGGAGAAGACTGGGACAAAACTTAAATGCATGTTACTAAGTAAAAGAAGCCAATCTTAAAGGCTACATACTGTATGATTCCAACTACTTGACATTCTGAAGAAAAAACTATTAGGTACTAAAAAGATCAGTGGTGGCCAGGGATTGGGGGAAGAAGGGATGAATAGGCAGAGCACAGAGGATATTTAGGGCAGTGAAAATACCCTGCATACTACCAAAATGATGGATACATGTCATTACATATTTGTCTAAATCCACCAAATGTATGATTGAAAACTATGGGCTTTGCATGATAATAATGTGTCAGTGTAAGTTCATCAACTGTAATAAATATATCACTCTAGTGGGGGATATACTGATAATGGAGGAGGCAATGTAATGTGTAAGGGGAGGGGGAATAGGAAATCTCTGTGCCTCCCTCTTAATTTGCTATGAACTTAAAACTGCTCTAAAAAAATAGTCTTCAAAAGAAAAAAAAATAAAGAGTGCAGTATATTGACAAATATAACTTAATTCACACAAGAGATCTTTAAAAGCATAATCCTACATTTATTAGTGCATTAGGAAACAGCTCATGTTAAAATATAGTCTCCAGAAAATCACTGCCTATATTTATTAAAGTCACTAGCTTCCTATATGTGTAGAAAAATTTTATACTTAAGTACCTTGGCTTCTGGATTAGCTGCCAAAATTTTGGCACCACATTCTACTGAGGCATAATTATTTCGATTTTTCTGGACCTTTTTTGTGGCATGTAGACCTCCATTAGAAGATGCATGCATCGACTGGCCTGCAGACAAACCTTATTACAAACATTTATATGATGATTATGATTGAAAATAACCCAGCAACATAATGATCTCAAAAGCAACAGGATGCTGTCTAGAAATGAACAGGTTTTAATGCTTAAGAGATTATTTTTAAAACCCATTGAGAAATTCAAAATGCTTCACCTCAATCGCTTTAAAATACCCCAATCACACAAATTAGCTACAAAAATCCACATTGCTTAACTTATGTTTAAATAACACAAAGTGAAGCTCATCCACAAGAATCAAAGCTCTTAAAAATGTAAAATACATATTTAATTCTATTAAGGATGAATGCTACTATCCTCTATCTTTGTCCCCAATATTAAGAATTCTTAATTCTGAGAATTGGTCTACAAGAGCAAAAAGAAAGTTAATAACTTTAGTCCAACTGTATTTAGTTTAAAGCTTTATGACTCAGAACTTTCCATACCTTAATTTTTCTCTCATAAATTGAGATGAAATCACTGCTCTGCTATCTTTACCTTATTTTATCCTCACTGAGTAATTTACAAGAATGAATTTTAATTAGAATTAATCTGTATGTAATTATACACAGATAAATTACATATAGGTAATTAATAGCATTTTGGTAAGTATTATCTTTAAAAAGTTTTCAAAGTTTTCTTTTATTTTACTAAAAAGAGAAAAGCATATTTAACAGTTCCTTTATAAAAAAATAAAATAAAAAGGAATCACAGTGCTATCTTACTTTTTTCTTTTTCTACTTCCATAACTTTTTTCTTCCACTCATCAAATGTTGGTATATCTTCTGGGTCTTTGGGACTTGTTACAGATGCAGGGTCAATTTCTTCTGGTTTTATATAATCAGAACTCTGAAAGAAACAAAGATTTTAACTTTCACAGAATAAAAAGACATCCTTTGCAATTTAAATAGTTCCAAAGAGGACATTTTTGGCCTTTATCTGAAATCAAAGTAGAACTCAGAAGGAGAAAGGAAAGTTAACTGCCACACTGGGATGAGCCCTGTTTTTATGGTAAGAATCACTCTTCCATATGGTAAGCCGGTCTAGAATTTCACACACAAATAATGAAAGGTAAAACATCCCTTTGAAATAATTCTGGTTCAAGAGCCTAAATTTAACCTTGTATTACTCAGTTAAACTAATATTCTGAAGATATTTAAATTTAATAGTCATAGCTGCTTTTATATAGCTCTCTTGAACCTGCTTAATTAAATAAAGACTTTATGTATCTGATATCAAAGGGTAATAGTGGCAGAAAGCCACTTAAATGCATGTAATCAAAGAGTTCATATGAGAAACAACTTACACATAAACAGTGTACTGACAACAGCACCATGAAGTATAAACTTGCTCTCAGGGAGCACAGCTCCCTTCTGTTTCACATTCTTCATTAACTACTTAACCCCTGATTTTATGGCAAATATGGTTAGCAAATTACAAGATTAGCTAACAACAAAAATGTGTCGTAATAACAAATTAGAAAATAGTGCAATGCGTAATACCTACCCCATTTTTTACATTTAAATTATCTGAAGCATTCAATGCAGATTTTGGATCACCACCACCCTGATCACTTGCTGAAACTTTTGATGCAAATTCTGATTTTGTTATCTTTCCTTTGCCATGTGCAGACGACACATTTTCTATATGCTGGCCAACAAGGCTGTTTGAAACCAAGAGAGACATTTAAACAAATTTTAATTAAATAACAAATTTATATAATCTAAACTGTTACAATTATCACAAAGTAAACCGAAAAAGGAGCACACAGGGATCAGCTTTCTCTCAATCAAAAAGTGGAATCAAGCGTCCCCCAAAGCCCAGTCGAATATGACACTGCTGTTACTACAGAGTCATACAAAGGCAACCGCTGCTCACACCCACCTTTCATGGGGACTGACAAAGGAAGGCTGATCAGTGGGAACACTGGCATCCAGGGCCTCACCAACTTCACAGTCAGTTTCAGGTTGCTCAGTTTCGCGTGGCTTGGCTATAGGAATAGTACCAGATTTTTCTATTTCACTAAAAATAGAACAAAAAAACAACAAGCTGATAATTTTATTCACATTACATAGAATAAGTTAAATGGTATCAGTGATTTCCAAAACATAATCTAAGCCAGAAAAGAATACTTTTCCCTACATCACTTCCATTTCACTAGAGTCATGTTCAATATAATGAGAAAATAAGATACTGTTCAGATATATACTATCTAGCCTTGAATTCTTTCTGGAACAAGCATTTAGTATTTAAAATTTTTTAAATACTAAGCATATCTGCTAAATGGTAACTGGAACATCTCTGTGTACAGTTCCTTCACCCCGGCCCTTACATTCTTAAGAAGAATAGGTGTGGTGTGTTTTTTTAAGTGCTTGTGGTAAAAAAAGAAAGAAAAAAAAAAGAAAAAGTAATGATAATAGTATTAACTGACACATATATTCTTACTATGTGCCAGATTTTGTCCTATGCACTGTGTGTGTGTGTGTGTGTGTGTATATAAACTCATTTGATAAAGGAAATCCTTAAAGTAGTATTAAGGAAATTTTATTTTGTTCTTTGTACTATTGCTCGAAGGAGTTAGGAGAATTTCGTAATAGGTTTTCTAAATTAAGATAACTTTAAGCCTAAGTGTTCTGAATATTTATTATCCAATTTGAAAAAGGAAGGTATTCACACAAACACATAACTATATATTGGAATGACATAGTGATACTTAATGCAATGACTAATCTGATATTTGAATTTTTGATAATTATAGAAAAGATTACTCAAGTATTATGTTTCTTAAATAACTAGAACCTCACTTTACCTAAATGATATAGAGATTTCATGGCTGGAATCTAATCAGTTTCACTGCATTAGACAGCAAAATAATCACTGTGAGATTATTATACTAAAAAATAATAAAAACATAGGCACTATAACTTAGGTCTGCTATATAGCGTAAACTTCAAATGTGAGTAGCAAGCTGTCTGTATAAAGAAATTTTTCTATCTAATGATATTCTTTTTCTTTTCACTCTTTCTAATCACTTACTCAAGTTTTGAGATTGGAATGATCTCTGAGGTAGATGAACTGGAAATATTTTCAATGTTTTCACTGCCCACTACATCGGAAGAATCTTCATGTAGATCAATTGTAGAGTGTGTCTCAATAACAGGTGGACTTAACGTTTTTGACTCTGTATTCTGTTTGAAAGAAATTTATATTAAATGTTGAGATTAATAAATTATCTCTTTAGCTGAACAGGACTATTTAAAAAGTATACCTCAAAAGTGGCAATATAAAGAATGTTCACCAAAAGAGTGAAAATCCTTTCTTCCAATATTACCACCCTAAGGAATATAGTTCATATTAAAATACATAAACGAGGACAAAGAAGCTTATCTTTTCTCTCTCCTATTTCCTATTTTGGACCTACAAATAGTTCCCTCTTACTGTAATTAAATAATCCTACTAGCAACACAGAAATCCTATGTAAATATACAAAATAATACAACACACAGTTCTTGCCCTTGAGCAGTTAAAAAGATAAGAGTATCAAAAACAACACAAGGCATGTACAAGTAACATTAGAAGGCCATTAGGAATCTTGCTGCTCCTTCAGTCCTGGGTGTTCTGAGCCATTTGCCCCTCCCAAACACAGTCTGAAATCTACCTAATATCTACTCATGTTTGAAAACCCCTATCAGTACCTCCTCCCCCACAGTCAACCCTAAATAGAATTAGCCATTCCTCTTCCTCTAGGATCCAATGTTCCCTGTACAATTTTATCACAACATCTGTAAGACCTCTATACCTCTCTTCTTCCTCAACTCTTCTATAAACACCTTGAGTAAAGACTATATTTATATTCTCTTGATCTTCATATTCCCAGTACCTACCATGCAGTAGACATTTAATGCTTACTAAATGAACATCAAGTGAGAGGTACGCATGCTCAGTTCAGAGAAAAGAGACTATGGACTAGAAAAACTAGGACCCTGAAGAAAAGGAGGGCCAGTATGTGAGCAGAAAGAAAATACAAGGCATAGTCAGAATACAAAATGTGACCATTTGGCAAATTATTAACACTGAAATGAAAAATTCACAATGGAATGCAAATCGTTTGCACTTTATGCAAATTATAATATAGAAATTATAATTCCTTGTCCTTAAGAACAAGGACTATTATTACATTGTTAACAAATATTGTATTATCATTTCAACATGTATTTAATGTAAAAATTTGAGGTATTTTGCACCCTTTTCTTTTACAAACTAAATCTGATGTACATTTTGTAATTATTGCAAATCTCAATTTGGACTAGCTGAATTTCCAGGGCTCAACAGTCACATGTAGCCAGTGGCCACAACATTGAACAGCACGGGTCTATAAGATATGCAATAAGCACTTCAAAGTGTTTGAGGAAGAATATGCCTGATGAAAAATTCTAGAAAATGAACAATGGTAGGACTGTTCAGGAAAGTCACATAATTAGAAGAGCTAGAGAGATCATTTTTCTCTTACTCTCAGGCACAAATCTTCAACAAATGTCTTCCAGAACCCAACAAAATGAAACTTACTACATCTCCTTAAATTACCCAATTAAGTCATAAAATAGCTCTACCTGAATTTAAAAAAGAGAATTCTCCCTCATTTTGAGCTGAAATTTATTTCTGTTAATATGTGAGATAATTTTTCCTAAGTCCTTCTTCCAGCTCAAATATCCCCAGTTCCTTCAGCCATGTCTGGTATTAAATGGTTTCCAGATGCTTCAGCATTCTGGTCAACTTACTTTCTGGTCTAGTTTTTAGTATCTTTCATAAAATCTGGGGTACAAAATGAAAAATAACATATGAGAGAAAAAAGGAAAACATTTTAACCTATTATTAATTCATATTCCACAAAAGCGATTAAACTTTGTTATCAAAATACTGTGTTCTACACACAAATACTTATTTTTTGTTGTCAGAAAAAAAATTCCTAACACCTGAAAATCTGGAGAAGATATATTATAGTGAGCCAAAATAAAACTTAAGAAGAAATGAACACTTACACCCAAACTTTGACCACAGAGAAAATGGTCTCACTTACTATTCAATCAGTAATTGTGCATTTTCTCAAAAGCAGTAGTAGTCTTAGCAGGTGAATAGTATTAAGGCCAGTTGAATAGTACTTCAAAAAGAAAAAGTATCAATATCCAATACTGTAACCAAACAGAGATTTCCTATCTTATGAAGTAGTTAGAAAAGGCATATCATTAAAAGTCAAAGCAATATAACTTACTTGTACATCCACAACATAGTTATCTTTTAACTTATGTTCTTCTGGAGGATCAGGTAAGTTTGAACCCACTTTTCCTGATAATTCGGCACTGATAGGTATAGGTCCCTCTCGTTCATCCTATATTGCAACAAACAAAAAGGTTAACTGGTAAAAACTGTTTCACACAACAGTCCGGAAGCAATATTAAAGACCATCTCTTTCTATATTTTACAACCCAAACACTGTCTTGAAGGCATTTAACTCTAATAGCTTTTATCTGTTTACACGTTTACCATCTATCTTCCTGCACTCCCCTCCTTGCACTCCACCTAATATATACACTAAATGAGGTCACAAACCTCATTTGATTTTTTTTTAATATATTTTATTGATCTTTTACAGAGAGGAAGGGAGAGAGATAGAGAGTTAGAAACATCGATGAGAGAGAAACATTAATCAACTGCCTCCTGCACATCTCCCACTGGGAATGTGCCCGCAACCCAGGTACATGCCCTTGACCCGAATCGAACCTGGGACCTTTCAGTCCGCAGGCCGATGCTCTATCCACTGAGCCAAACTGGTTTCGGCCCTCATTTGATTTCTTAATGAGCACTTCAATCATACCACCCCCTATGTGTTAGGCACATAGTAAATATTTAAAAATGAATAAATGTACAGTTCTTTGTGTCATCTCTTTTGACACTCATTTTCAAGTTAGGATTTCAGATACCTTTGTCTTTAAATCTATCTCCTAGAATACAAGTGAAACTTTTTATAGTCAATATAAATTCCTTCTGTATTTTAAAATAAGTACTTTAATTCTGCAGGTGGGAGTGGGGGGAGGGGGGAGACAAATCTAGTCAATACTCACTTTTTATCATTTAAAGTAATAAAATAATAAATTATTTAGAGACCATCAGGTTTCCTGAACTCCTTCTATTCATCCCACCCAATTATATGAAACAAACTACACAGTCACTGATTGCAGACTCCCCCTATAAACCTCACTTCTAATAGTTTTTAATTGATGAGAATGGGATTTCTTTAGAAATCTTGTAACTACTTAGTGCATTAAAAGTGAGCCACTAGTTTTTAGGTCCCTGAGTAGGTACTATCTTTCTCCCTCCTGTAGGACTATGGATGTCCCAACATTTGAGATATAAGCAATAAGAATCTATAATAATAATAAAAGCGTAATATGCTAGTTAGAGCGGACAGCCAAATGACCTTCAGGACGAAGCTGCGGGTACGAGGGCCAAGCCTCTTGCATGAATTTCATGCATCGGGCCTCTAGCAAATATATAAATATCTTGGAGATAGCTTAATTTCAGAATTACCCAAGTAATTCCTCAGATTATAGCAAGGGAAAATTACAAATCTCCACCACCAAAAATTATGTCATAGAATTGAAATTACTTTTATTCTGAGTATGTTGAGGAAGTCTTAGAAAGCTGACACACAGATTACATCATCAACTTTAAAGTACCTTTTTCTGGAATTGTACATCTTCATTTTCTAGTGCGCAACTGTCATCTTGAGAGTAATATGATGAAGCTGAAGCTGAAGAACTCTCTTTACAACACACATGCCAACTGGGAAGCCTGTGAAACATCCATTATCACCACCACAAAAAAAAAAAAAAGAAAAAGAAAAGGAAAAGATGTAAAAGGTGTTAAGCCAACATATTCTCTACTATGCGCTAGAATTTGGGTCAATAAACACAAGGATGGTTCCTATCTAATGACCTTAAGAACTTAATTTAATGATGAAGACAAATGTACCTAAAACAAGGATTTTTTTTATTTAAAGCACTAGTAAAAAACATACTGTTATCAGTATTCCTATTAAGGGATTACTAATTTCATGAAGGTAAAACAGGAAAGACTTCACAAAAGGAGTATCTGATGATTATCCCAGAAGGAACAGGGCAAGCTGTCAAAGAGCTAACTAACCTCAGAAAGCACCAGATGCCTATGTTATTCTAAATTCTACCAAAAAATTAAGAACAAATAACTCTAAAGCTACCTATGCTATTTCAAAGCATATTGGGTTTATATGGGGAACATAGTAGGGACATCAAAAATTAACAGAAATAGCACAAACAAATGAATACCACAGGTTAATACAGCTTATGAAATCATAAGGAAAACATTAAAGAAGAAAGTCTCTAGGAACACAGCAAAAAATAATATATCAATATTATGATCAAGCAGATATCCAGAAGTCATTCAATATAATAAAATCTATTTATTTAGTTTTGCCATGCAAAACAGCAAGGAAAAATACGAATATCTCCACAGGCACTTAAAAACATCTGATAAACTTACACATCCCACAAGTCAATAAAATAAGTAGATAGTTAACATGGGAAATATATATGCATAATACACAAGCTTAAAAGCCAGTATCACATTTGGTGAAGAAACCTAAAAATACCCTTATTTAGATCTGAAACAAGACAAGAATGTACATTATCACTGTTATTACATATATGAGGATAAAAGATATATTAAGAGACCACACATGTATTCATCTATTTTAATGAGAAAAACTTGTTATTTACCTATAATTTCCACACAAACTCTTTTAGCTATAGTCTTAATACTAGAATTTTTAAAAATACTACAAGTACAGAAGGAATGAAAACACTGAATAAAGTAAATGCCTAGATTCAAGAGGCATATTTTAAGAACTTCAATCTTTTCTTAAATCTTATTGCTTTCATTTTAAAAAGTACATTTCTAGATTGTCAAGGGCGGGGGAAAAAAAAGGACACATATGTAATACCCTTTGTAATACTTTAAGCAATAAAAAAAAAAAAGAAAGAAAGAAAAAGTACATTTCTATATAGTTTTTTTCTTGAAGGAAGGTTTTCAACTTGAATGTGTAGTGCCTGAAGTTTTCTTGTAGTGACAACCTAGAATCTAATATTACCAGACATTCTGATGTTTTAAAGGATACATTACAACTATGTTTCTAAAAATAATCATTAAGGTTTAAATGTTAGGATAGAAGGGGGTATCAATTAGTTCTTACCAAAGGGAACAGGAGAAAGACTCAGGAAATTTTTTCTTGAGAACATAGCAATTAAATTAAGCCTTGAAGTGCCAAGGAAGACTTCATTGAGAGAAAACAATTTTTAATGTGAAAGTGATTGCTGGAACACCATTTTTTTAATGACATCAATGCCTCAGAATGATAGCATTTTACATTTGCCTAACAGAAATACTGAATTAGCTGTCTTCGACAATTACTTTCTATAATCTTATCAAGTAAATCTTGCAATAATAAATTTCAGGACATGTTAATGTGCAATAAAGAATATGTTGATATGCAAATAAGCCAATAATTGTCAGGTAGGAGGCAAAACTAAACTGGAGTCTATCAAACTTTCAAACGAGTTAAGATTGTTTCCCTCTGAGTTATATAGAAGAAACTATATAAGCACTTAAGGCTACCTTAGTAGGTACCAGATATTATGTTACATACAGAGCCTTGTTGGGCATAATTTTCAACTCATTAAAAATATAAGTAAAGTTATATTGACAAAACATTAAAAAGTAGCAATTTTGCCCTAACTGGTTTGGCTCAGTGGATAGAGCATCACCTGAAGGCTGAAGGATCCCGGGTTAGATTCCGGTCAAGGGCACATGCCTGGGTTGTGGGCTCAATCCCCAATAGGGGGCATGCAGGAGGCAGGCCCATCAATGATTCTTTCTCATCACTGATGTTTCTATCTCTTTCTCCCTCTCCTTTCCTCTCTGAAATCAATAAAAACATATTTCTTAAAAGTATCAATTTTAATTAAATAGACAAAATTTAAGTTAATTGAAAAAACATTGTCACTAAGAGAGAAATGTATTATCTATTGGTAAAAAGATATAATGATTATAAATACATATGCACCTAACAAAATCACAAAATATGCAAAATTACTGATAGCTAAAGGTGGAAAGAAAATAGTAAAAAATTATGGTTGCCTATTTTAAATTACGCCTTACAAAATAATAGATGGATAAAACCTAAGGAAACATGAGATTTGTATTATATATAGGCAACAAGCTTGACCAAATGTATAGAACTTTACAACAAATTCAAATTAACATTCTTTTCAAACACTATATGAAATATTTCCCAAATAATGACCATCTACTAAAGCTTCAAAAGAAGACTCAAATTCCAAAGATCAAAATCTAATAAACTATACTCTCCGAGCACATTGCAACAAAATTTGAAACAGAAAGATAGCTAACAACATTCTAAGCCTGGTGAAAGAATTATGCAGCAGAATAATCCTTCATTTAGAGGAAACAATAAGGAACATTATGAAATATTACAGCGGAAGACTTACAGGTCAAAATTGGTGGGATACAGATAAAAGAATTGGAAAACTATCCTTTTGAAGGCCATTGAAGACAAACACTGAAAATGACAAAAGACACTGTAAATTCAAAGGAACAAGGAAGGCTAAAAACGACAGAAATTGCTGAAATAGAGAAAAAAAGGCAAAGAAAATTAAGAAAACCAAAAGTTGGTCCTTTGAAGAAAATATTAAAAAGACAAACTCTGGCAAAACCAATTAAGGAGAGTTGAGGATGTGAATTAAACTATGGTATAAAAACACGAAAGAACTACAGACAAAACAAATTGTTTTAAATTATAAAATATTACAAACTATATATACCAATATATTTTACAACTTAGAAAAAAATGTTTCTAGAAAAGTAGCAAAATTGGCACAAAGTATACAAAAATTGGAATAAACTAATAATTAAAGAAAAGTGAGTGGCTTAACCAACCAACACCTTATAAAGAGAAGGAGGAAATCCCAACCCAGGCTTTTTTTAAAAATATATATTTTTATTGATTTCGGAGAGGAAGGGAGACAGAGAGAGATAGAAACATCAATGATGATAGAGAATCACTGATTGGCTGCCTCCTGCATACTCCCTACTGGGGATTGAGCCTGCAATCCAGGCATGTGCCCTTGACTGGAATCGAACTCAGAACCCTACAGTCCGCAGGCCAATACTCTATCCACTGAGCCAAACTGGCTAGGGCTATTTGGAAATAATTTCAAACTTTCAAAAGAATTGCCAGTATAGCACAAAGAACATCCATAAACTCTTTATCCATTATCAACCTATTTTTTTTAATATATTTTATTGATTTTTTACAGAGAGGAAGGGAGAGAGATAGAGAGTTAGAAACATCAATGACAGAGAAACATCGATCAGCTGCCTCCTGCACATCTCCTATGGGGGATGTGCTCGCAACCCAGGTACATGCCCTTGACTGGAATCGAACCTGGGACCTTTCAGTCCACAGGCTGACGCTCTATCCACTGAGCCAAACCGGTTTCGGCCATTATCAACCTATTGTTAACATTTTACCCATTTGTTCCACCATTTGCCATTTGCTTATGGCATGCACCCTTACGCTCCCTCCCTCTCTTCCTTTCTCCATGTAATTTACTTGTAAGTATATGAGTATGTATTTCCACAGAATGAGGATATTCTCTTACATAAACATAGTACAGTTATCAACTTCAGTAAATGTTACACTGACACAATGCTTTATCATCTGTATGCAGTTTTGTGTCTTAGCACAATAATGTCCTTATAGCATCCCCACCCACCACCTCAAGTACAAATTGAGTCTTGTCCAGCATTTGTCATCAGCCTTCTTTAATCTGGAATAGTTCGTGGCCTTTATCTTATGTAGCACTGACATTTTTTAAGAACACAGTCCTTTTATTTTTAAATTAGAGGCCCAGTGCATGAAATTTGTGCCCTGGGGGAGGGGGTCCCTCAGTCTGGCCTGGACCCTCTTGAAGTCCAGGAGCCCTTGGGGGACGTCCAACTGATGGCTTAGGCCTGCTCCCTGTGGTCAGTGCACGTCATAGCGACTGGATGTTCTGTTCGGTTAATTTGCATATTAGCCTTTTATTATATAGGATAATATAACCCGTATTTGAGGTTTATCTGATGTTTCCTCATGACCAGATTCAGGTTATATATTCCTAGCCAGAATCCTTCATAAGTGATCTGTGTCTTTCTCCAGGTAATACATCCAGAAGAAGCATACAATATCCAACTGTTTCAGCATGTGCAATTCCACTGTTAAATGGAATGAGAAATAAAAACAGTCCATAAAAAGCCTTGTACAAAAAGATCCACAGTAGCTTTTACTCCTAATAGACAAAATTTCGAAGCAGCTGAGATGTCCAATAACAGGAGAATAAACACACTGCAGTATATTCATACAATGTACTACTACTTGCAATGTACTACTACTTGCAAATTATTGATGAATAAAACAACAAGGATAAGTCTTGGAAACTTTACCCTGCATGAAAGAACCCAGATATAAAAACAAATACTGTGTAATTCCATTTAGATGAAATTCCAGAATTAGCAAAACTAATCCATGGTAATAGAAATCAAATCACTCTTTATGTTTTGGGGGATTTGCTAGAAAGGGACATGAGAGAACATTCTGGGGTAATAGAAATGTTCTATATCTTGATGGGGTGTGGGCTACACAGATGCATGCATTTGTCAAAACTGACCCAACTATGTATAGTTAATATATGTAGATTTCACTATGTGTAAATTATTTCAATTTAAAAATATAACAAAAAAGTCAGTATTTTTCTCCCCAGTAATAACAACTTGGGAGATATACTATTAGTAATAATAAAAGTATAAAATAATTTAGAAATTAACCTAAGTAATACCACCATTTATAACTTTGGTAACAATCATAAAATGAAGAGATAAATAAATAAAGACTTAGTATTAAAACAGATGGAATGCTGGTGACAGCAATGTAAAGACAGTAATTCTCTCCAAAGTAATTCATCACTCAAATATAAGTCCTATCAAAATACCTGAAGGGTCCTATTGTTCTAAATACAATATGGAAAAAAAGTGACCCAAGAATAACCATATTAACCAGAAAGCCTAAAGGTAACTAGTTCACCTTGCCAGATGATTAAATTTGTTACAAAACCACTCTAATTAGACTACAGAACTGGGATAGCAAAAGACAGGCAACTGGAACAGAATATTTCCAACAGCATTCCTTGGCATGAAGTCTCTCTTTAGAAACAACCTACACACAGTGCTCAATAAATACTCATGGAGTGTATCAATGACATGAGGCCTTCCTGAAGGCATCTGCTAGAACTCATTTTAATGATGATTCTACTAACTAAATCAAGTAAAAAAAAAAAAAAAAAGTGTTTAGTGGGAAAAGTAGGAAAAAAGAATGAGATCAATAGTATTAGCATTTATGTAAATTCTAAAACCCATAAACAAAATATTACTTTGGAAGGAAACACACATCTAAATAAATACATGAAGGTTGATTGGAAAATGCATTGAATATATTCCAGGGTAAGTGCCTAAAATGGGGGTAAACAGTAGTGAAACTATCACTCCTATCACCAGGATTAAAAGATAAAAGAGTAATGATATAAAGTGGAACAGAGATGCGGACCTGTGCGAAAAGTGGCATAAACTGAGGATGGCCAGCCCAATCATAAGCATCTGATGTCTCCAGAAGAAAAAAGTTTTTTAATCTGTCAAGACTTTTATATTAAAGTATTAACTCAATTTTTACAAATAAAGAAACTAAAGCTCAGAAGTTAACTTGCCCAAAGTCACTCACCTTGTGACTGCAAACCTACATCACTTTCCACAGCCAATGATCTTTCAGTATTACCGCATTTCATACGTAATATTCTTGAGTCAGCGGGTGAACAAAAAGAAAGGTGAGGAAATAACATGGATCCATTCACTCAGGAAGTGATGACATTAGTCAAGCTAGTTAGTGTAACAAACTATCACAAAGGAGGAGCAGCATTTGCCACATCATTTAGATAGCAACAAGTGTTAATAAGCATGACACTTTGCAGTATACTGCCTGGAGTATGGACTTCAAAGTCAAGCTACTCAAGTGTAATCCCAGGTCCCTTGTTTATAAGTTGTATGTTCTTAGAAAAATGATAAAACAGGTGTGCCTCAATACCAATACTGTAAAATGGTGTTATTAGGAGGAAAATGAAATAATGCACGTGCTATTCTTAGCCTGGCATAGAATATGCCCTCAAATCTTTGCTGTTATCAACTGTTGGCCTTTCTATCTTCTCTCACTTATCAAATCGGTATGGCTGTGGCATAATTTACCATTTTTTTATTTCTCTGCTGCATGTGGCACCTTAGACCACTGCCACTTGAAACCCTCTCCTTGGTTTGTCAAATGACACACACTTCTGCCCATCTCTCTGATTCTCGGTCTCCTTGGATACGCTGCTTCTGCTCACCATTAAATTCTGGTGCCACCAGCGTTCTTTTCTCAGTCTCCCTTTTATCTCTCTATAAGTATATCTTGGGAAATTTCAGCTATTTTTATGGTTTTGGGCTGATGGCTGCCAAGATGTGTATCTTTAGCTCTTAGCATCTTCTCCTAACAAGTCTGTTCCTTAAAACCCTCCAATGATACCCTATATTAATGCTGAGAATAAATTAAGCATATTTAAAAGTTGAATCTCTCCTTCCTTCATTGACCAAGACATGTAAAGTAAAACAAAATTAAATCCAAACTTGAATACAGTCTATTCCTTTTCCAAACATCCTCTTCCTACATCCTAGCTCTCACCAGGTGGTACTGCTATGCACCCAGTCCTCAAGTTAGAAACCTGAAAAACATCCATGCTACTCCTTTTTTACCATCTCGTTTATTTTACCTCAAATGTATGTAATCCATTTCTTCCTCCCTGTTATGACTGCTTTAGTTCAACCCCTCATCTCTTACCCAGAGCAACCCCTAACAGAGCTCCCCAATTCCTACCTTGTTACCTCTGCAATTCAACCCTTCATACCACTCCAAAAACCTAATACTAAAATGCCTCAGGATACCATTCCCCTGCTGAAGACCTTTTATAGACTCTACATGACAAAATTGAAGCTTCCCTGCATGCTTTTAAAAATCTAAAATTCTTCTGCTACCCAAGTCTTCATCTTCCATAATTCCTGCCACTCCCTGCCTCCCACTTTATGCTTCAGGGATACAGAATTGCTTGTGTGTTCCTAGAACACATACCATGTTTCCAAGCTCTGGCTCATGCTGTCCCCTCTCCCAACAATGTCCTGCCTCTGCTCTCACTCCCCACCATCCAAAACCTGACGAAATTCTTATTCTTTTTTCTGGGGCAGAAACTAGTTAGTTAGAAACTAGGAGACTCTCCCGATTTCCAAGAGCTGGGTTTGTGGCCCTCCTCTAAACTCCCACAGCCCTTTGGCATCTCTCTAGCTGAGCACTTACTACAACTGGAACTGAAATGAACTGTTTATATTTCTGTTTCTCATATAACACCGGGCACATGTAGGGCAGAGAACCTACTGCCCTGATCTCAGCACAGTGATCTACTGAGCTCTTCCTCTGGCTATGTGTTGAAACAGCCTTTGATAAGAGCTTAAAAAAGGGAGAGCCTTGTAATCAGTGACTTCACGGTAAAAGAAAGAACTGAACTGGGAATGAGGAATTGCTTCTTAAACATACTAATTAAGTACAAATCTAACCCCTAATACAAAAATATAGTGTCAGCATTCAATTAGGGCAGTGTGGTAAAGTAAGGCCCTCTCCACAGCCCCCCTCCAAAAAAAAAAAAAAAAAAAAAAAAAGGCATTTCGGGAAAGACACCTACATGAAACACAGAGGTGGGAAAGTACAGTGAAAATTATGGTTTGGTTTTTTAACATTACTGCCTGGAAATTTCAAAAAATGAACAGAAATTCTATTAAGTACTGAGAGACTTGTGGGAAATGGGTAATAATAAAAAATTATAATGGAATAATTTATGAATGACAAAGATGACAAAATTGGCTACTAAGAGGAGCTTATCAACTCTTCTACAAAACTTTTGTCTAATTCTGCAATGGCTTTAGGTACCTATGTGGATTAAGGGGAAATGGAGATGTTGGGAAATAACTAAAGCAAAAGCTAGACCTCTAGTTGGGTCAGTGCTGTAATTTCAATATTTTAATTTCCCAAGGAAGAAGGGTTTCAAAAGATACAGCACACCCTTTGCCAATCACCGTCATGCATTCATCCTCTTCCCCAATCTCATCACCATCTTTTCAAAAAAATTCCAAGTCTAAATATCCTATTTTAATGTCTTTTAATGGCTTCAGTAAAGAATCATTAAAATGTCTCTAAATTTGGCAGTCCAAACAAATCTCAAGTCATACTAACCCAAATGTTTTTTAAGCTCAAGTTCCATAAACTTTTCACTCTTTACTTAAACCCTCAACATCCATTTTTCACAGTGGGAATCAACGAACTTTACAGAACTTTACGACTTCTATTTTCAGTACTAGGCTAACTGATTCGCCCCTCCCTCCCCCAAGCAGGTCATAATATCCTCATTATTGCTAACAAATAAAGTTGAGAAATCATATTGAGGTTAGCTTAAGTAAAAGATAGCCAGAAATTATACAAAGTAATAGAAGCGTGGTTAATTTAAATCCACCAATGATTTTAAGAACCACATTATAATAAATTATAAATTGTTTTCATCTCTACCGTCCAATTAAATTTTTTTAAAATCATGTTTAAGGGCACAAACTTGCAACTAGTACCTAAGTAATTCCTGGAGATCTAAAACACAATACAGTGAATACAGACAGCAATACTGTATGGCAATCATCAAACTTATTTTATTCCAACAACACACACAAAAAAGATGATCATGTGACATGACAGAGATGCTATCACTACAATGGCAATCATATTGCAATATATAAATATCAAATCTACATGCTGTACAACTTAAGTTTAAACAATGTGTCCAATATACTTCAAATGTTTAAAGAAATTCACAGATAAAGGTGCATTTTAGATTTGAATGGAAAGTGTAACCTGTTTGTCCCTATGAGCCATTTCTGAAAGTGCTAATGAAAAATAGCATGGTCTAAAGATGGGTAAGATCCAGGAGAAAGAGGACAGAAAAGATGTCATCCACAACTAAGCAGCCCCCAGAAGGAGGTGGATATGAACGCAAGGTTTTGGTATCTCATTTACAAATTTAAATTTAAAACGGAGTAAATGGACTCACATGCACTTCTTGGTACCCAACATAATACTAAAAGGTGGGGTAGGGGGGAGAAGACATGGGTCTTATTAAGAGATATGGAATGAAAGACAAGAGGCAAAACGTCTTTTGCTCTAAGCCATCTACCAACCTTCCTATCAAAATTCCTCTGCCAGGCAAGTGTTTTCTTTCCCTCTTATTTATGTACCATCTTATGGGAGGAAGAGCTCAACAACTCCAGTGTCTTTGGAATTTATTAAGCCAGCCCTAAAAATAAAAGTATTCTTGGTCTTTTTGCAGATATAAGCTACACCAGAAACTTAGTGTATCTGAATTTTCACTAACAGCAAACCACTTTGAATGAAGAAGCACCTTTTTAAGTCAGCAAGCGTCACACACCTCTCAAGAAACTCCCAAGTACCATGATAGCCATCCTTTGGCCAGCAAGCTCTCTGCTCTTCAAAAAGGAAAAAGAAAAACCCAAACGTGCCAGGAACTGACACACTCCACCAACTTTAGAGACAAGGCAGTCTTCCCGCCCTCAAAAATACAGGGCCCGTCCCCCCAGGACTAAGGGACATGCCCCCTGCCCCTGAGGCGCGCTCTCCTCTACGCCCGTGGCTTCCCCCCACCTTCCCCTTAAATGAGAAAGTGCTTCCATGGCGCCCCCCAAAGTTTCCAAGAGCAGCAGCCCCAGCCGCACTGGAGCCCAAAGGCTGCGAGAAGGGGCCGGAACCGCAGCGTGTCCATTCCAATCCCCCTCGGAGCCCCTCGCGTGTTTTTTAAAAATCGCACGTCGGGAGCGTGTCCCCGCCGACACGCTCGATGCCCCGACGGCTCTGGGACAGCCAGAGGCTGGCAGTGAACTCAGCGACTAACGAGCACCCATCCCCGCGCCGCCCCAACACCCTCCGCCCCCCAGGGGCAGGGGCACCGAGCCCAAAGGCACGCAGGGGGGCCCCTTCGCCCCAGGCACCCTCCTCCCCCACTGTCTGTAAATTCCAAAACACACCCAGAAAATCTCCGCCGGCGGGAGGGTCGCTAAGCAATCGGCGGGTCGCTTCCCAGGGACCTCGGAGACCCGCACCCTGAAACTCGAGATGATGTGGGGGTGTGACCCGGGCTGCGCCCCTCCTCCCCCGCCCCCCGGGAAAATCCCGCGCGGCCGAGGCGACTCACCAGACCAGGGAACACAGAGAGAGGCAAGAGACCAGGGCCAAGGCCCGCCGGTACTTCTTCATCTTCTCCTCCTTCTTCCCCCGGCCAGAAGGCGGCACATCCTCCCTGCAGCCGCTACTGCCGAGGCCAAGATGGAGGAGCCGGAGCGCGAGGATGGGAGCGCGAGTCCGAAGGGCTGCGGCGCCGGGGGAGCGGCTCCTCGGCGGCCCGCGTGCCGGCCGCCCTCACCCAGGGGCCCGCGGGGGCGCTTCACAGGACTCCGGGCTCTGCCGCTGCTGCCGCGGCCGCCAGCTCGTCGCGCCCGCCTCCTCCAGCCGCCGCCGCCGCCACAGCCACCCCGTATCCCCCCGCCCGCCCCGGCTCTCCCTCCGGGCTGCCCGCGACCAACGGCCGCAGCGGACTCGCCCGCCAACAGCCAATCACCGGCGGGGCCGCGACACCTCACACACCGCTGAGCTGGAAGCAGCCGCGTCACCCACGTCCCGCGGCGCTCGCCACTCCACCGGCCCTCGCGCGGGCCACGCCCCCTCCGACGTCTCTGGCGGAGAAGCCGGAGGGGGGAGGACACAAAGCGCGAGAGCAGCGAAGCCACCGCCCGCCCACCTCAAGTCCCGCCCAGTCAGGGAGCTCAGGTTCAGGAAGTCGGAGAGGAGCCCCTTGACGCTCAGCCTGCTTCCTTACAAAGGCCCGCCCCTTTGCTCAGGGCGCGCTGAGTCCGCGCAAGGCCTCTTGGGAGTTGTAGTTTACCCTCCGGAACCTTCCTTTCCCTTTTCCTTTCCCCGTCCCTCCTGGAATTACGGAGTGGATGGAGAGGTTTATAGTTTGGCTTTTCACCACAAGACTGACCAGCTTTGGAATTATTGCACTCAGTTTTTCTCTTTGGGCACAGTTTCTGGGGTGGCCTAGAATGATGGTGGAGAGAAAAAAAACCTATATTAATAAGATTTAAAAGGCGTTTTTCCCTGCGTCAATGGGCCTGGGCCATCGAGTCAGGTGCTGATTGGTACGCGGGAAGGGGGTGTGCCAACATTCTTCTCACCTGATTGGTTGGGGTGGAAAGTCCTTCGCCTCTCCGCCTGCGGGAGAATTTCGCCGCCCGCCAAGTTCCTCTGATCGGGTGCGCTCTGTTGGTCCCCGTCCCGCTGGATTCCTGCTGTGGGTGGGCCGGGAAAGTTCGGAAGGGAAACTTCGGCTCCTGCTGGGGAGTTCCAAGTCCTAGGGTTCTTCCGAGCGGGGAAGGCTACCCCATTTGACCGCTTCTCAGTCTTTAGTAACAGCCATGTGGTCACCCTAGATTTTTATGCCAGGGAACCCAAAAAATCTCCCAGAAGCTAGTTTAGAGGCACTGCCGAAATTCCGAAATGCTTTACTGCTTTTCTTCCCAAGCGCTTCTTTTTTGTTGGTTTTTTGTTTTGTTAATCCTTACCCAAGGATATTTTTCCATTGATTATTTTTTAGAGAGAATGGAAGGGAGGGGGAGAGACATATGATGTGAGAGAGGCCAGTATTTTAATCGATTTTCTACAGCACCAATACAATAGATATTTAGGGAAGGAAAGTTTTGTTTCCAATACTTTAAATGTTTATTTCATAAAACTTTCAGGTCAAAACCACATGAGTTATTATCATTAGTTTGACATGTATATGGCTCTGAATATATATATACTAGAGGCCCAATGCATGAAATTGGTGCAAGAGTAGGCCTTCGCAGCCCTGGCTGCCTCAGCCGCCCTTACAGCCTCTGCATCGTCCGTCCAGTTCTTCCGCTGTTCAGCAGTTCAGTCGATTTGCATATTATGCTTTTAGTATTATAGATGAGAATACATATTAATACCTTTAGGATTTTATTTGGAAAAGGTATTACAGGGTCCACAATTTCATTATTTTTCAAAATGTCTTTATTATAGAAGCAAAATTGGCTATTCAAAATTGCTTTCTAATGTACACATTCCATTTACAGAGTAACATCCTATGACAGTGTGAGAGTACATATATGCATGATCAGAAACAAAGGTACATGGGGGTTTGTTGTCAGAGGCCTAATAGCAAGTTAGCACTTGCAGTAAAAGGGTGAAGAAGGGAAGGGAGAGGAATGTAAACTCTTCAGTCTTGAGTTTTGGTCATGAGGATACAGAAGGACCTCAAAGCAACAGCATGTGGGAAGTCAAATGCAACTTAGTGAACATTTTGGCATCTTGGGTGTAGAATGTGTGCGTGTGTAGTGGTCTCTCTGAATTGAAAAGACTTTTTTATCATTACAGCTATGAGGGAGGACTAGTGAACATGGGTTTTGCACAATAAGTGATCAGGAGCAGAAGGTGATATTTCCTTTTCATCACTTCTCTCTAATTACTCTCTGTATTCACCAACTCCCCACCCACTCTGCCATGCTGTCTGCCCTCAGTTCCTTCACTAACACACCACACACACACACACACACACACACACACACACACCACTTTTTCTGAGCCTGCTAATTTTCTCAAGAGCGACATGTCCAGTTTCAACACCAATATGCTTTCATCGTGGAGATGAACTCTTGCCTGATGAGGGTAAGTGCTGTAGGTGTTCAGAGGAGAAAGGCGGGGATGGATCAAGCTGGCTACTCCAGGGAAGTAGTGGGAGAGAAGGATTAGGACTGGGCCTTAAAGCCGCCGGATGAATATTCCCTGGCCAAGGGAGCCTGAGCCACTGACCATGTTCATGTCGTGTTTCAGGTGCAGATGGCACTTCCCAGGCATTGGGAAGGGCAGAAAGCTAAGGAATGGAGGTTCACCTCCTATACTCAAGGGGAAAGAAAGATGGTCAGTTTACCTTGAGAGAAGGCAGGTCAGGGGGTTGTAGCAGACATAGGTGAAAGGTAGTTTGGGCAGATGACAGAATGTCTTGAATGCCCTGCTAAAGTCTGTTAACATAAAAAAACCATTGAAACCTGTAAAGAATTTTTGTGAGTTTATTTGAGCCAAACTGTCGACATATGCCGGGAAGCAGAACCTCAACGGATTGAGATAGTGGTCCGGAGAATGGTGGGGTTACATCTGCATTTATACATTGCAATCAAAGGAGGAACATAGGTGGGTTACATGAAATTCATTGGTGATAGATTAAGGAGGAGGGATAAGCAAAGCAGGGAAACCCCTGGGATTGGATAAAAAGTAAAATGATGGACACATACTTAGGTGGGTGCAGGAACAATTAACATGATGATAAAGGAATTTGTGGTATCTGTCCTGGGGCCCAGCACATTTGGTTGTGACCCAGGGGCTCCAGATAAAGGGAAGTCACAAGTTACCCAGACATTTCAAGGGTATGTTATCATAGATGCAAAAAGACAGATAGGCTCAGTTAAGGTAAAGGTTGACCTTGTCAGTGAAGATACTGGCCTAGGACATAACTGCCCACCATAACTGCTTTTAGTCAAAGTTTGATTTCAGACCATCCTTTGTGGTTACTTTAGGTCTCTGAGTTTGCAAGACTGCCATGCAGGCCTCCCCTGAGCTTGTCAGGTCAGCATGTGGCCCCTTTCGTCCACAAGTCCCCCGGGAGTATGTACTACTCCGCTCCTGGTCCAGGGACAGCATCTCTGAGCAGAGTTATTTCTCTTTCTTTCCAGTGAGAAACCAATACAGATTCTCGGCCTTAATCTTGAAAAAGGCAGCCAATTACTCTCTTACCTGTTGAAGGCCCAGCAGTGGTTACTAACCTGGGGAAGAGCTCATCTGTTTGCTGGATGCAGAGTTTACTCCCAGAGAAAAAATTAGTCATCAGAGAACTAGGAAATCCAAAGAACTTTCCTCTGACGTCATCAGAACATTCACATAATCTATCTTTAATTTGAACATTTTCACAACATTAGAAACCTGTTGAGATAAAAGAATATACTGACAGAGGGGAGGAGGCACAATATGAACAAGGGATACATGGAGAGAAACAAGGAGAGATGGGGAGCTGGAGGAGGGGTGAATAAGAAATGAACTTGACAAGTCCTGCAGCTTTGTGGTCACCATGGTGACCTCAGGAGGTCATTTCTCTGTCTTCTTCCGACTTTCAAGAAAATCTTTGAAGGATTGACCTGCAGTCCAAGGAAGCCAAATGAACAGTGGAAGAGATCCTATATCTTTATCCTTTTTCATTGCTCTTACTGGCAGCAATCAATGTGAAGTTTTGGGTTTGACTTATTTTTTTTTTTTTTTTAAGAAAAGAGGAATTTATGAAAAAGTGTAAAAGCTAGAAGCTGAATAGTGATAGGAGCAGCAGGCTGATAACCATGATGACTGAGGAAACAAGGCCTCGTCCCATGCTTTCCTGCTGTGGTTGTGTAAGAAACTGAAAATGCACAACCAGGAAGTGGCCCCTGGGTTCTCGCTTTTGTTCCTGAAATGTCTGGGGTAAGCCAGAGCCAGGGAGAAAGGGCTCTTCCGAAGCATACTAACTTTGTTCTCAGTGAGTTTGTTTGAACACCTAACACCCCCAGGGAGCACATGAAAGGACAAACACACACGGGGCCACCGTGCTGCTGCTGAGGGTTACAGTCTGGCAAAATAAAACGCAAGATTAAACACCAGCATGTATCCATCCTGTGTTTCCCTAAGAGAACCTTCATATTGGCCGAAAGGACATTTCATGTGGCCTGGGCCAACAGTGTGTTGCTTGGGACAGTAAATACGCCAAAGGAGAACTTATCTTTGGGTCCCACATGGCTACGTGACCCTCTGATATCACCAGTGTGATGTTGCAGCTTCCCAGCACAGCTGTCTTTGAACACATGCAACATAGGGCTGTCAATGAATAAATAAAACTCCATGAGCAGGAGAGAGCCCACACCTAGACACCCTGCAATTCGATCCTGCTGTGTTTCACCTTCCACAGGCTTCGGCCACACCGTGCATGTGTTTACAAAAATTTCTCACACACACACACACACACACACACACACACACACGGGAAACCAGATTTTTTCTGTTGTGCTTTATGGTGACACAAATTATGGGTTGCTCTATTCTCCATTGTTTCTATGCAAACTGCTTGACTTTTTGTTCATAAAATTGAAATTAGCAACAACAACAACAACAACAAAAAGAATCTTTTTCTCCTCACTCCCACCTTCTTGCTATTTTATATCTAAAGGTTGATACAACTCATTGACTTGGGTAAGATGGAGACAAGAGTCAACAGAAAGAGTACAGGAAAAAACCCAGCCCCTCACTCAACACTTGTGAGGCCTTAGGTAAGGCTCTTAATTTCCCTAAATCTGTAAAATGAGAACCACGAGGCTCCTCTGGGATTGAAAAGATAATCAAATAAGGTAATGGGAGCTTTTAGCAAAGTGTCCAGCACAGAGTCATCACTACTGAACATTAGTCGAATCTTAATCTGAATCAGTGGGTGGAAGAGAACACAAAATACTTGAAAAACATCCATTAGGACTATTTTTAGTCTTCAAAGCAGTTCTGCCAGTTGAGGAACATATTTTTGTGTATTGTATTCACTGATCTGGCACTTAACACTTAAAGTGCCTTGTATTTTCTCAACAATGAAACAATGAATTGTTGAGTTTTTCTTAATGACTCTTTTCAGCATCCCCGGCTACCATGTGCACAGAATAAACTAGACCTAAGTAGTATTCTTCCGTCCATGTTGCCTTCCTGTCATGTATATAGATTTCTAAAAGCTCTGCCTATAATGATATTCCTTATGTTCTGCTTTATTTCGAAGCGTTCAATATACTTCTGCAAATTAGGGAGAAGAAAAAGTTGAGACACACAAATTGGACATAGGATGTCTATATTCTAGAGTGTCTAAATGTCTAGATTCTCAGGGCTGGGAGGAAGCAAGTCCTCATGTTAGCGAACCACGAAAGATGAAATGATAGCTCAGAGTCTGTGTCAGCAGACCAGGTGGGGCTGAAGTTCCCTATGTCTTAACCCACTCATTATGACTCTGTAGGTGGGGCTCTCGCTGAGATCACCATGAATAACCCAGGTGAAGACAGGCCTGAAGCAAGCAGAGTCTTGCTGGCCCCAGGTAAATCTGTTATGAGTATTTTCCTACTACTTTATATGGGGAGAAGGAGAGAGCTGGCTCCCGGGGATAGACCCAGAAACATGTATTCACATACTGCTTTTTGCTTACAATGAATAAAACTCGAGATTTTTATTATTTGTTTATGACCATCACCCGTTCTATCTTATGGAAATAGCATTTCCTTGTTCCAGGGTAACTGGACTCCCCCGACCTTGCACCTGGCCCCAAGGGGTCTGGATGGGTGCTGTCCTCACCCTCCTGGCCAGTGATTGGCCTCTTGTGGGGGCACGTGACCCAGGTTAGCACATTCTGAGTCTTTCCTTGGGATTTTTCAAACTGGAGTTTAGGGGATGTGTCTTTTTTTTTTTTTTTTTTTTAATCTGTGTGATGTCTAAGGGATGGAGCTGGAACCCAGGGACTGCTGGTACCCTTGATTAGGAGCAAATGAAGTCAGCAGCAGAGAGAAGCAGAGATAAAGGATAAAGGTCCTACTGATATTCAAGCCCTGGCTCCAGTTTTCCCAGGACAGGATGTCCTTTCTGGAGTCTGGTTAAAGGAGACAAGGCGATCCTCTGTTATTTAAGCTAGTTCGAGTTGGACTTCTGATTCCTGAAATCAAAAGAATTCCAATTGACATGCCCTGCCTACCTGAAGAATGTATTTCCTCACAGGTGAAAAGAGCAACGTAATTATTTTGCATGACAAAGAACTGATAGGTAAATAGCTTTCCGTCTTTAGAACCAGTTTCTAGACAATAATTAGAAATGACAAGTAATGCTGCTGTTGACTCTACTTGACAGGGATTGTTAACGCCTGACTTCCTCTGTGAAATCTATGTTTTAAAGCTATTTCACACAAAATGATTTCCCACTCATCAAACCCAGCAGCCCTTTTCTTCCTTCTCTTATGTCTCAAGTTCACTTGTCCAGCGTGTTTGCAATCGGAGCCTTTCTGTTCCTTAGGAAATGTTATCCCATCACTTGCAAGTTTCCATTCGTTAGAATTCACCTTTTTGTGTCTTCAACCTCCATCTCCACTGCTTCTTTCCCATCTGCTCACATACATCTTTATATCTTCCCTGTTAACAGGAGTTTTAAGTGAACTTGTTTTGTTAAAATAAGTGCCTTCGTATCTAAACCCACAGCAGCAATTTGATCCTCCCAGTAGGTAACCTCAGTGGTTGGATGTATTCTGATTTGAAATAAAACCAAATAACTTTTTGAAATTGAAATATAATCGACATATTACATTGTGTAAATTTATGATGCACAATGTGTTGACTTGATACACTTTATATTACAACATGACTATGGTCTTAGCTAGATATCACCTCTGTCATGCCATATTTCTTCTTAGTGGTGGGAACAGTTAAGATGTAGTCTCTTAGCAACTTTGAAGTTCATCATACAGTATTGTTGTCTATAATCACTGTGCTGTGTGTTACATCCCCAGGATTTATTTATCTACTGGTTTCAAGTCTATACCCTTAAATGACACATCCTCAATTCCCTGATCCTACAGCCTCCGGTAACCATAAATGACTTTCAAAGTAGGAATTCCACTAAAGTCTCCAGTAGACTATAACACCCTCCAGGGTACAGAAGTGTCCTATTTATCTATATCCTTAGCCCCTAGGACTCTGCTTGGCATATACTAGTACTACGTAGTCAATAAATGTTGAATGAATGAATGATTTTAGTCATCTTCTATAGAGGCCCACTCTCAGACTCACTGGTTAACTACCTAAGCAATTTCCAAGCTTGGGGTTTTATGAATGCCTGTAATCCTGGAGCCCAAATGTAAAATCATTATAATTCAATTAGAAAAATCTGAGAGACACAATAGTAAACCCAGGGGCAATAGATTAGAACACCAAGAAAGGTTTAATCTCTCACAAAGACCATGGTCACAAATACACTTTAGGCCTCTGTTAAGGCCTTTGTGGGAGATCCTGGGAGTAAATACAGTTTATATCCATTTCATCGTTGGATGCCGGGCCTGTTTTATAGAGCTCTCTATCCCAGTTACTCAACCAGTCCAATCATGTCTAATATATTCATAGCCAAGATACAAGATATTCTCTTGCTGCTGTCCTTGAAGTATCTTTTTACTTTGGACTTAACTGATCCTTTCAAATGGGTAGCCTGGGCCAGGGAATGCGCACGGGGATTAACAGGACTGAGTTAAGGCTGGCCGAAAAGGCAAATCGTTGCCATTCACTCATTAAGTCATCAAACATGTTACTGAGCTCCTGCTGCTTTATTCCAGGCACTGTGTTAGACACTGAGGACACAGAGATGAAAGCCGTGGCCCCTGCCCTCAAGTTGCGCACAGCCCCGCGGGAGGCTGCATGAAGTGCTGGTGAAAATCAGACCCGTGTTCTAATCCTGACACTGCATCTTACTAACCGTATAAATGTGGACAAAGCCTTTCTAAGCTTCATTTCCCACATCTACAAAATGGGAATAATAGCCCTACTTCACAAGGTCAATGTGGTCATTAATAAGAGGAACTACAGTGCCTAGCACATAGAAAGCACTCAATAGATGGCATCTACTATATCATGGTCATCATCATCCTGGGAACAGCCAGGTAAATGAGCAACTACAATATTGCATGTGACGTCTGAGGCTCGGGGAACGTGCTAGTACTATCAGAGCATCACCTGGGATGGTGATGAGGAAGACTTACTAGAGGAGGGGAATTGATACCAAGCTGAGCCCAGAGAGAGAGAGAGCAGGAAGTCAGGCATGGGAATAATAGCATATGTAAAAGCCCAGGGGCAATAAAAAGAGGCACTTTCAGGAAATTGCAAGTAGTTCAGTCTGTCTGCATCTTGGAATACATGTGGGGAGGTGGTCCGAGAGCTAGTGAGGAAGGGAGGGGCCAGGCCGTCACCCCGCAGTTGCCACAGGGTCACGCACTGCCACACCTACACCACTGTCCTTGTATCAATACTGGATGGTTCCTTGTCCCTAAGGAACCTTCTCCCTTGGCCTTGGGCTTTAGGATTTGGATGTTTCTTTCAATTTTCCATTTTGTCCTATGCCAGTCATGGCAGGTGTCACAAGGGAGAAGCAGGGCTCTGATGTCGTTTTCAGGAGTTTCCCTGAGGGGGGGGACCCACTCCAATACTGGACCAGCCTGCCAGTTCCTTCAAATCCAGAGACCGCCCCATCAGGTGGGAGGAAGTCCTTATGTCCGGGAGAGGAAAGGAAGTACCAACTAGTGATCAATTGCTACAGAAGCCATGCCTGTGGCCAGTGTCTCTTGTTCTCACTGATGGCTCTGACCTACCTACAGCTTAGGAGAAGGAGGAGCTTCAGATTTGCTACCATGTCCTATAGGAAGGTTCAGTCAAGGCCAGTCAACAGGTACTGAGTACAGACTTTGTGTCTAGGACTGTGCTAGGCACTGTAGAGAAGGATTCAGGCAGTGTGCTGAGACCCAAAGCAGTGATCTACGGGCCAGATCCGTGGTTACAAGCCAAAGCTCCAGGGTCCATGCTCTTTCTGATTCCTGACGCTGCTTTCGGGCATTAAGCATGGCCAATTTAGTTTAGGGTCAGCTGGAAATAAAGTACAAGTCATGACTGATTGCAACATCGCTTGCCTTGTTGACTTAATCGCAACAATCCTGACACAATAGAGGATTGTATTCAATCAATGGGAGGAATAGTGAATGGCCTTGCTAAGCAGGAAGAGGTACAATATGACCAGGAAAATCTTGGCAAGCTCAGGTGGCTTTAAAGAGGTCAAGGAGTGGGCTGCTAGTCAACTGAGCTGTGGGCAAATCAAGAGAAACCCTGACTGACTCTCACACCTGCCTTCAGGTAGGCAAAGGGGCCTCTAAGGAGCTCTTACCAGGAGATGCTCTCTGCTCCTGGGCCATGAAGGACAAAAGGCAGGAACTGGAGGTTGAGAAGGTTTGTGGACCACTCGGTTGCCTTCACTAGATTTGGAAATCAGTGTCTGGGATCATGTATCATGTCTTATTGGGGGTGGGGAGGGAGGAAGGAACGGCACAAAGAGAGAGAAATGGACGGAATTCAAAGGCAGAAGACTCCGCAAGACTAACAGAATGAATGAATGAACCTATGTTAGCCTGGAAATTCACTTTAAGACCCACAGGTTATCTGGCTCCGTTACCTTTAAACACACAGATTTCATTTCAGGCAGAGTAAGAAGTATCTGTGTGTCACTGAAAGAGGAGATATAACGAGTCCACTTCCGAGGGACAAAGTGGAAAAATGGCTTTAAGTCCAGTTAGTTGCCTGGAAGAGATAGACATCTACAGACTTGGACGGAATGGGAATCGGGATGGGCCCTAGAAGAGGAAGCTGCAGTGCGGCGACAGCACTTCAGACCAAGAGCTCCAGCTGGCTCACTATCGGGATGAAGACACTCTCACTGCCTCTGTCTTGATTTCCCTACTTGTGTAAGGGAGATGATTCACCGCTTCCGTGAACCTGCCTCACAGAAGCATCAGGACGATGAATAATGCAGCATATCAACATGCTTTGAGACTTTGAAAGATGCCTGGTGTAAGTGCTGGGTATGATTTTGTCATCCTTCTTATCTTCTCACCTTATCATTGCAGAAAATCATGCTTGGAGAGGTTGGCCATTTTGACATCAATTTTTGGCCAACTTCTCCCACCCTTATTTCCACCCTGATGGGCATGAAGCCAGGGTAACCTGTCGGCTCTGTCTTCCTCATAGACCACGAGCTTCCTGCGCTTTGATTCCCTGCTCGCCTCTGCCCGCTGCATGCTCTTCCTCTTCTCCATTTTCCTAAACCCAGTCCTTTTCTCAAGGTCTAACTCACGTTTCCTCTCCTCTCTGGGGTGTCCTTCCTTTCTTATTCAGCACTGTCTTAGCCAGGCTTCTCCAGAGAAACACAGCCTGTATGGAAAGAGAGGTGATGAGGGACCAGCTCATGCGATGCTGGGGCATGAGAAGTTGAATGATCTGTTGTCTGCAAGTTGGAGGCTGAGGAAGCCAGTGGTGGAGTTCTAGTCCAAACCCAAATGCCTGTCAACCAGGGAGCCAATGATGTAAGTTCAAGTCCAAGTTCAAAGGGCTGAGAACCAGAAGCACAGATGTCTCAGGGCAGGAGCAAATAAAGGTCTCAGCTCAAAGAAGCCTCCCTCAGGTCCGGGTCCAGGTAACAATGGCTCCTTATATCCTTGCCAGGGTTTTTTAGGCTGGCCAATAAGGGAAAACATGATTTTTTTTTTTAACATATATTTAAGTTTAGATTGGCTTCTAACAAGGAAACAAGACACACACTGTTCAGAGGCCAAGAGCTACAAGCCTGAGCATTCACTGCCCAGCGCTGGAGTTGACCCGTGGTAGGTATTCCCATTTTAGAAAGCATCGGCAGTCATCATGGGTCCCGTGCCCACCTCAAGCGTGAACAGAGTCGCACAACGAGTCAGCCCCTCTGTGAAGGGCTGACACAACTTTCCTCTTCTGTAGAATGGGTATGAGAGTCCTGGCTTGCTCTCTACATCACCGCATCTTTAGAAGGAGGAGATCTGACCCCACCTATTAAACACCCTGCAGTCCTTAAAAAGAGGCAATGTCCTTTTCCTCAGTGACACTGCTGCTCGGCCACTTGTCAGGAGAGGTCATGTGGCAGGTGGGGTGAGCTGGCCATTTCCTATGCAGCTTGGCAGTGCCCGCAACCTCCCCAGGGAGGCCTGTGTGCTTTTAACTTCCTTCCCCCAGAGAAATACAGAAGGCAGTCCTCCCTTCCCTCTGAAAATGTCCAGGAGGAAAGCCTACTGGGGAAGGGTGGGCAGGTGGGGGAGAGGCCGGTTACCCCCGTCCACCCAGCCTCTTAGCTAAAATCTCTCATGGAGGGGCAGGCCCCGCCCGCAGGCCACGAGGTCCTGATCCCAGCCAGTTTCCTACTGAGCCCAGAAGCAGCAAGGCCTGAGCCAAACTCCTGGGGCCAGGGCAGCCCTGCTGGTGCCTCCTGAGCTGTTGCTTCCGTCAGTCAGTGCAACACAACTGGCGGGTTGGACTCTGATACCTGTCTCAGGATGCTCCTGGCAAAGGACCGCATGTGTCATTGCCACCTGACTCTGACAAACAGGCCGTGGGTATCAAACTCCAGGCCAGGGGATGATGTGGCCGAGGCAGCATGGGCAGTGGGCATGCTGAGCCCCACGCTCCCCTCCCCACTGTCCCTCTCCTTCTCTCCTGTGCTGTTGACACAAACTCAGCAAAGAGACAGAATGACAGGTGGGGCCTGCTCTGCTCCCACAATGCCTGGATCCTAACCCCAGCTCCTCCACTTGGGGAGCTGTTTGTCCTTAGGCAAATTATTTAATTTCCCCGTGCTTCAAGATCCTTAAATCCATCTATAATACAAAGATGAAAAAATGATACCTACTCCAAGACCTAGGAGAATTAAAAGAGTGAACATATGCAAAACAAAACAAAACAAAACAAAAACCCCAAAACCCCACAAAAACCCAGGCCTGACTCAGGGTAGGTGCTTAGTATTAAGTAATAAGAAGGATTCCTTCAGCCCTCTGTCAGCCGCTCCACACCGAGCCAGGGAGAGAGCGTTAAAAAATATGAAGTTGCCAAAGAATGCAGCCAGTTCCCCATCCCCAGCCGCAGGCCACCTCTTCCAGATCCTTTTGTAACTGCCTCTGGGAAACCCCAGGACCCACACTGACATTGCAGCTTTCCTACCTGGCCCAGCTTTTAAAGCTACAGTGGTCTCAGTTATACATACCCCTTCCCTGCCTCCCCCATACCCCACAGGTACACTCTCCAAGGACAGAATTCATTTAGTCTCTTTCTAGCTTTTCTGGCCCTTGAACTCCACTTTTAGCAAATTTGGGGGGGATATCAATAATCACCACCAAAACCCAGGTCCCAAATCCATTTTCTCCATCTGAGACCTACTATTTCAGAAAACTGAAGCCTCCACGCTATGTGGCCATGAGGCCAAATTAATTCACATTTTTGTTCATCTGCTTCTTCAGAGGATTGTTTCCTAAACTACTGGAGGGAGTGCTGGAGAAGGTGAGATCCCAGAGAGTCCCACTGCCCCCTGCTCCCGGACAAAAGAGGGAGGGAGGTGGGGCTTCCAGGAGCCCCTCTGGGCCAGCCCTCTGCTGAACCCTTTCTAAACCTCTGTCCCCAAGTTGGATGAGGGATCTCTGTTCTTACATAATGTGGTGGGGACAATGAGGAGTAAGGAAGATGGCAGGGATGAGAGAGCTGAGTTGAGAGTCCACAGTGTGCCTTGGACCACCTGGGGGGCTCCCGAACACAGGGCATCGAGTCTCACCCCAGAGTCTCGGATTCAGGAGAGCAGGATGGGGCCTGAGAATTGGCATGTTTTGAGAACCATTGGTTTACCCAAAACCAAAGGAATTCTCCCACTTCTCTCTAGCAACCCAAAGTTCCTCCTGGTTCCTTCTTGCTCCTTAATTCTTCCATGGAGCAGAGCCACTGCCTTCAGGAGGTCAGGCTCTGGGGTCAGACTGCCTGGGTCTGAATCTTGGCCTCATTTGATCAGCTGTGTGATCCTGGCCATATTACTTAACCTCTATGGCCCAGATTCCTCACATTAATAACGGCTAACATTTTCTGAGCACTTACTATATTATATGCCAGGTGCAGCTCTCGTGTACTTAACTATTTATCTGTTAAATCCTGACAAGACTATGAGGTAAGTGCCACTATTCTCCCCAATTTACAGATGAGGAAATGGAGGTGCAGAAAAGGATAATAATTGTAAACACCTCATAAGGTCATTGATGGATTCAATGAGATAACCCATGTCAATCATCTGACCATCTAAGGCTGTTTACTTTTACTATGGAAACAAGAGGGGTCTTGAGAATTCTAAGGACTTGCCTAAGAGAATTAACCATCCGGCTTCCTCTGGACCCTACAGAAAAGATGCAAATCACATTCCACGTTTTGTCCCACATTTAAGTCCTCCCATGAGAGATGGACTCCCCTTTCTGAGTTTCTGTCCCCAGAGAGCTGTCACAGTTCTCAGGGCCTGGGGGCACATGGGGTGGAGCAGAGGGAGCTGGGGAAGGGGAGGGGCGGGAGGAGGAAACTGCCGGGAAAGCTGTGGTGTGTGCGCCTGGGTAAGCAGGAGTCCCGATGAGACCTGACAGGGAAGCTCTGCAGAACACAGACAGTTTGCAAGCTCACCAGACCAGAGAGGAGAGAAACGAAGAGGAGAGAGAATGCTGAGCCCCTGAGCTGCGCCAGCACATCCCTAGTGACTGACACTAGTGGCTCCTGGCCTTGGGTTTTCTACCAGAGCTGGAAGGCAGGGGGTGGAGACCTGGTTTTGCTTTTCCTGACCTCCATACATGTTAAGCTTTCTTTCCACAGCTCAGGGCAGGGGGCTTTTGTTAAACCTAGGCTCAATGTGAATACTAATTGGTATAATCACCATCATCGAAGGGAGTGAAAAGCTGGTGATCAAACCTTCAGTGCTTTGCAGCTATAAGTCAAATATTCTGAGATGCAAGGACCCAAGTCAGCTCAAACTGTGCGCTTGGTCACCTCCCAGCAGTTACACTGGCTCTTGAACCTCCTCTCTGTCCCCACAAGCTGCCCTGTCTTTGGATTGGCTAATACCTACCAATCCTTAGGATACAGCTCCCCTGGACCGATCCTTGACTTCCTTTCCCAACCCTGCTCCTCACCAAGGCTGGATTAGGAGCCCACCCTTGGTAACTACAGACTTTCTCATAACCCAGGTTCTTATCACACTGTGGCCTGATGGCTTGCTCACTTGCCTGCCTTCTTCCTTCAACACCAGGGCATAAGCATCATATTCACCTTTGATTTCCCAGTGCTGAGCACAGCACCAGGCTGACAGTAGTTGATCATGAAATATTTACGGGTGGGTGTTTTGTGCATGCCCACCCCCTCCTTGCCAGGCTAAATGGAGGGGGAAGCTCCCCAAGTGAAGGTCTGATTCCTAGACTCAAGAACAATGGCAGGAAGTGTTAGCTTGGTGAGTGGTAAACACTGGGGTGAGAACGTTTGGCGAGAGCCAGCTTCAACTGGTGATGAATTGATTGGGTTGCGAGCAAACAAGAGGTGCCTGCCCAGTGTATGAACTGGTTCCAGAGAGGAGAGAAGAATGAGAGGTGTGCCTGAGCTGAGACAAAAGAACACAGGCTTACATAAGAGGCTTCACTGTCCAGTTCCATGCTTGCTAGTTTCTCCTGTGATTACAATTCTGATAAGGTAAGCAGGTGTTAACGTAAGAAATGTTCAAACTTATAAAGAATTTTTACAAGTTTATTTGAGCCAAACTGTCAATAATTGCCAGGAAGCAGAATCTCAGTGCATTGAGACAATGCTCCAGAGAATGGTGATTTTTCACCTGTTTTTATAAATTACCATGGAAGGTGGAGACTGTAAGTGGGCCACATGAAATCCACCAGTGATAGATTAGGGAGGAGGGAGAAAGCAAAGTGGGGAAATCTCTGGGATTGGATAAAAAGTAAAATGATAGACACATGCTTCTTTTACATAGGTGGATACAGGATAGTTACCAGTCAACAATTCACAAGATAGCAATAACAATGAGGGGATTTGTGGTCCTCCCCCCCCCTGCCCCACATTGACTGTGCCCTGAGGGGTCTGGAGAAAGGTAAGCTACAAGTCACCCTGACTTTCCAAAGGTCTGTTATCTAGATGCAAAAAGACAATAGGCTCAGTTAAAATCAAAATTGATCTTTGTCAGGGAAGATACTGGCCTAAGACATGACTACCCACCAGAGACTGCTTTTTAATTAAAAAGTTTTCATTTCACACCATCCTTTGGGGTTACTTTAGGTCTCTGGGTTTGCAAGGCCGCCATGCAGGCCTTCCCTGAGGAAGTCCGGTAGGCGTGTGGCCCCTGTCCGTGCACACAGGTGGTCTGGAAGACCAGCTCCGGCGAGCCTTTCCCAAGCTGCTGAGGGGCTGGGAGTGCCCACTTCTCACTCCTGGTAAGGACAGAATTTCTCTTCTACTCCAGGCAGTTGTTTCCACATATGTACCCTTCGTCATCAAGGAAACCAGGATAAGAAGGTATTTGGGAGAGAGAATGTACATTTCTCGACAGATACCTATGAGGTCATCTGATAGGTCAGTAGGGTCCTTTTCTGTATGAGAGAGGAAATGGAGAGGATGTTCAGGGCCTGGGGAGGCAGATAGTCTGGTGGCAGGTGGGGGTGGGGGGGAGGGGAGAGAGGCAGTTTGCTGATTTATGTGTACTTGCTACAGAAGGTCTCCATATGCTGATTCTGGGGACTCCTCCTCTCTGGCCACAGCCTGATGGGCTTTGTATTCTTACTTCATTGCTTTTGTGTGTGTCCAGCCTTCTAAGGATGAATATATGCCCCCCAAGGGCAGGGTACAGATTTTGGTGTTTCCTCTGAATTTTAGCACAGTTCTGGGGACTTGGGGTGGAGCAAGGAGGAGAGGCAATACTTGTTGACATGATGAATAAAAACCAAGAAAGTCAATGGCACAAAGCCCCTGGCCTGTCCATCGTCTCCCCAATCCAAGAGCAGTGCCCCGAAATTTAGTCCCCTGGTTTTATTTGGCTTTATAAACTTCTAGGGGAAAGTCTGTGCAAAAACTTCTGAGGGCTGAATACACTGAACACACTTGGTACTGCCCTGCCTGAGAGCACGGAGAGCCAGGAATGTCCTGCCACAAGTACCAGTATCCCCGGGTTGACTCCTGCTGGTCACGAGAGCTGATAGTTAATTTTTTAGAAATTTTGTGAGCTTGTTAAGCCACTGGTGGCTTGAAGGTGGCCTTGCTGGGAACATTTGCACCACAGAAATTGTCAAATGCTATAAATCAGAGCTTTGAAAACTAAAAAAAAAAAAAAAAAAAAAAGGGTCATGATTCCTTCACCGAACATGTATTATGTATTGCATTGCATTCACACATTTTTCAGAGAAACTTATTAGGCATCTACTAAACGACAGGCCCCGTAGCAGGGACAAGAGCTGTAATGATCAGTGGTGGGTGACCTCTGAACCAGGGGGACCTCATTAACTTTGAGAAGCTTCCTGACCATGCTTCTGCCTGTTGCTAAGTCAGGGAAAAGCGTTGTGTCTATTCTCACTTGAGACTGAAATATGCTGCAGTCTCTTCCACCTGCCATAATCAAACCTCTTACGAAATGTATTTCAGCAGCTTGTAACTCATTCGTCTCAAAGCAAAGCCACACTAAATGGCAGAAAAACCAAGCCCCTGATTTGTTCGGAATATTTTTCTCCCTCTTCCTGTTGTCCGAACCCTTACTCTGGGCCCTTGGGGGTCATTCCCCTGGGTAACTTGGGGAGTTTGCTTTTGCTAGTGCCTGCCAGTTGGCTGGCCACACGTTCATCGGGTTTCATAAATGCTAATCATCATTTTTTATTTTTAAATCTTGTTCAAATATATGATTTTCTCATTAGCTTGCCCCTGATCCAGTTTTAGTTCCAGAGCTCTGTGTCCAGGACGAGGAATTCCGAAGGGGAAAAGAGGCTGTCCATCATCTCCCCTAGTCCTGCTGCTGGCTGGAGCTTGCTGTTGGCTGGAGCTCGCGTGTGCCCTCCTGGTCCCACCTCTGATGCCCAGCGACCCAGGGCTATCACTTCCCCAATCAGTGTGTAGTGGGAGGGCCTTTCCACCCACTGGAGCACTGACAGGTCCCCGAGGATTCTTGGAAAAGTAAAGGCAATTGGTTATTACTTATTCATCTTCAGCCTGGAAAAACCTGACTCTGTGAAGCTCAGAATTTCCTGCTGAGGATCAGAGTCGGTGCAGGTAACAGCATCAAAGACCTGGGTCACGGGTCACCGGAGAATGTGGCTCCACCATTACCTTAGGGAACTTGAACGTGGAAAATAATAAGGGCGAGAATCCAGGCCCCCATCATGAGGGTGCAGGAGGAGCGGGTGGAGAGGTGAGGGACTCGCAGATTTCTTCTATGTATTTCTCTTTCTGGCAGGCTTCAGTTCTTCCCTTCGCTGATTCTTATAGGAAACTTCATTGATGAGCCTCCTCTGAGATTCCAAGCATTCTGGGGGACACCTGCTCTGTGTACGCTGGAGAACAACATGCCACCTCCCCCCCCCCCCCCCCAAAGGATCACAGAGTCCCTGGGAAGAACGGGAAGGAAGGAATGTCAGATGCGTGTGTTGGGGATTGTGACTAGTTGAGAGCTTGTGGGAGGGGCCCCAGCGCCCAGCGCCCAGCGGGGCATGGTAGAGGGAGCTTCCTAAAAGAGGCGGTGGTAGGGACAAATGGGTATTCTGCAGGTGAGTGAGTGGGAAACGGGTATTTCCAGCCAAAGAAAGAGAACATGCACAGAGAGGTAAGAGAACAAGGTCCCTCAAAGGGCTCTAAGTAATGCTGGAGCTCAGGGCTGGTCCTGGAGGAGTGGCAGGAGATGAGAGTGGACGCCAACGCTGGAATGCTTTAGAAGCTAGGCTTAACGACTTGCAATTCAGGGAAAACGAGCCGCCACTGAAGTACTCTACGCAGGAGAATGGCCTTATTGGAATTGTGATTTAGAAAGCATTTAAAAGCAATAATAGCAGGATTAGTTGATATTTATTGAGCACTTATTATGCACCAGGCATATTTGAGCACTTTTCTTGACAGGATGCATTTAGCTTTGGGTGTAAGGTGTAGGTCAGGGTGGGACCCATCAGGCTGACCCCAGCCACTCTGCCCTTGGCCACTAAGCTATGAACACCCCTGCTGTTGTCATGTCTCAGAAACAAATGTTACTTCTCCTTGCTTTTCTGTTCCTTGTTGCTTCTCAGTTTGAAGCTGGTCTACTCCAGCAATTCTCAGGCACAAACAAGAGGTGTGGCTTTGTGAACAGCCCCAGATCTCAACTACTTACAAATCAGAAAGAGGCACAGAGAACTCCAAGCGGCTGCCTGGGTCTTCGGGGAAGATTGCTGCGCAGTTCCCTGCCTCCCCGTCCTGGGAACCCACAGAAATCCCTATCCTGGCCTTGGCTTCTGGATCCCAGAATGTCTCTCCTTTTCTCAATTCCACTCGAAACCCCTTTTCTCTCTCTCTCTCACTTGGAGCCAGTTGCTTGGAATCAAATTCCTAGGAGCACATTTAAGAAAAATCAACCCAGGGTTGAAAGAGGGAGAATTTAAAAATGAAAGGGATTTCTTTCATTCCTCGAGGGCAAATCTTGTGCCTTAAGAAAGTCCCAGACTGAACATAACCTGAGACATGCCTGTTAATGTCAAATGTTTATTCAATCAATCAACCCACATTTACCGAGCTGCCGTGTGCCAGGAACGGTGCTAGCTAGATGCAGGGAGATGTCTAAGTGGCAGAGTCTTCCTTCACGCCTAATGGAGGGACTCAGAGTCCGTCACGGTACTCTTACAATGTCGCTGTTTGTGGTCCTCACCTCCCTGAACACCTCCATCTCCTCGGTGACTCTCGCCAATGTGTCTCTTGACTTTCGGGAAACGCTGAGGCACTCCTTCCCCGGAAATGTCCCCACACTGGACACTCTAGTCCGGAGCGGGGAGAGAGGGCTCCTGATGCGGCCATCCGGCTGAGCCAGGTGTCACCACACATTCCTCCCTCCTCCTTTCCCACGTGACTCACAGGTGACTAGGCACACTCAGGCCTGTTGGGGGTGAAGGGATTCAGAACAGGTCTCCCCAGGAGGGGCTCCCTTGGTAGGGGAATTATTTTGAGCCGAAGGCAATGGAGACCTGTGGGCTCAGAAGAAGTGTCTGCCCCACCCCGCCACCCCCCCACCCTTAACTGCCTTGCAGTATTTAAATGGAGGGACTTCCCCACAAGAAGGGTTATTACCAGAGATAACTTTCAACCACTGATCTACATGGCAGGACAAGCATAGAATTACTCACCGTCTGCTTTTCTTACCACCCTGCAGGAGACCGTGGCCCCTCTGAAGCCTGACCCCATCCTTGGCTCAGAATGTCATGTGGACCTCATTTTCCCCTTCTGTCTCTGAACCTCTCATATAAATGGGTCTCTCTCTTGTGTATATGAGGTCCCCATACATAACATATGTAATTAAATTTGGTTATTTTTGTCTTATTAATCTGTCTCGTGACTATTTAATTATTAGAACAGCAGAAAAAGCCTAGGAGAGTAGAGAAAACATTTCTTCCTTCCCAAGGGAGTTACTGGGCTGTGGCCATGGGGGGAAAATCACTATTACTTTAAGCATTGAAAACAGATATATCTCTAAAAGAAATGCCAACCCTTTGAAGAATTTCTGAAAAACCCAGCTATGTGACCATAAGCCAACTCCATCCCTACCCCAACAATACGAATTCCTGCTTGGGAAGGTGTGAGTTCTAAAGATCAGTTGTCATGGAAACAAAGCTAGGGCACCAATAGCTCATTCCGTCTCATACGGCCTCTCCAAGGAGGCGCTGCTCTGGGGAAACACTGGACAGACACGGCCATGGAGCAAAATGGACAGTCTGGGGTCAATGAGTCCCAGATCAAAAAGCTTTACCCTCTTGGTATTTCTCAGGAGATATTGTCTTGCTTGTTCGTGGATGGACGAAGGCATGGAGAGCTGTGAGGAAGTGAGGTTTGGAGTTAATTTTGTATTAACTCCATGACCAACACTCCTCCTGTTTTTTTTTTCTTTTCTTTCTCCCCATCTACTCTGCTTACTCCCCACTTCGTCCTGCTCAAGCACAATAGTATCACACTGACCTCTTTTCCAGACTCTCAAGAGTGGACAAACCAGTTTCTCAGCGATCACCTTCACCTCCACAGTCATCACTGACTCCAGGGGACGGGCCAACCTGAACTGGAGAGACAGGATGTGCCTTGGACCAAGCACAGGGGAGCAGCCTTCTCAAAGAGAGATGCCAATTTCAGCTGCTCCTGGGACAGCACCTCACTCAGACTTCCTGAGGCTGTGACTGACAACAGCATTTTTGTGTCGTCCAACAGTGGCTGACGCCTTGATTTATAGGTATCAAGGTTTAGTCATCTCGGTCCAACATGGTACCAGGCCATCGTGAGAATATGTGGCACTGCCAGCTCAGCTTCACTACTTCCTTTGAAAGCTGTCTCTCTCTCCTCCCACCATCTCATCCTGGGGGAGTTCTTATGCAGCCCCACCCCGGTGGTCATAACTGATGGCATCATGACGAGGTAGGGTTCCAAGTTGGGCGAGGTGACTTGGCCTGGAGTTTGGGGCTTGGAAACACAGTGCCCAAAAGCTACAAGCCATAATGCTTAGCAGACACCAGTGCCGGGTTTTCCACCAGGTGGAAACAGACAGTCTGCCGCAGGAAAAGGGGAAAGACAACACCCAGGGAGAAGGAAACAGATGAGAATGAATCTTCACCAAGCCAGGTCCCTGCTCCAATGCTTCCTGGGTCTGCAGCACCCCTGCCCATCCTGTGGCCTGGTTGCTCTGGGAGAAAACCCAGCATCCTTTGAGTGCACTTGCATTTTTTAAAGATATAAATTCAGTTTCCATCACTTGCCACCAAAAGGATCCTGACTCTTCTCTGGCACTGAGCAGCACTTTGCAAATGTTTGCTGAATGACGAATGCGAGTGTTTCAGTGTCCAAATTCAGAATAGCAAAAGGCTGGAAGATTGGGCAAGGCCACTTGGTTTATCCCTCATTCTCAGGACAGACCCCCAGGTACTTTAGCCAAGGGCAGGGGGCTCATATTTTTAAAGCCCTCCTGGGAGAAGGTTTTATAAAATGTCTCTTGGTTACTTAACAGAGGAGAGGAGAGGAGAGGAGAGGAGAGGAGAGGAGAGGAGAGGAGAGGAGAGGAGAGGAGAGGACAGGAGAGGAGAGGAGAGGAGACTGGGCAAATATGACATTTTCAATCTCGTCTTCTTTGAAGTCCTCCTGCATCCCACTCTCAGCCTTGAAGATCACCTCATTTTCAATCTTTAATCTTTCACCTCTTTCCATTTTTCATGTCATTAAAATTTACTTTTCTTTCCCAACCTTTTTTGTTTGTTTGTTTTGGTTAATAGCATCACATACATCATTGTCCCTGATGATAAGCTTTATCACTTTTCCAGAGAATTAGGCAGCTCAGCCACGAGGGGTAGGTGTATGATGTACATTCTCTCATCCAGCAAACATTTATAAGAGCCGTGCATATGGTAGGTACTATGCTAAGAGCTGTGTATAGAAACAGTGCAGCTAGCTGCTCAGAGAAAATGAGACACTTCAATCCTAGTTGAGACCTGATATGGAATTCCATTTGTCTGAAATTGAAATCATTAAAGCCATTGTCCTTATTTTCTTCATTGATTCATTCACTATTCACTCACTGAACAAATATTTTTTCAGTTTCTGTTTGGGGCTGGATACTGCTCTGGCCATGGACTTACAGAGTTGAATAAGGTCCCTATATTCTAGTGGGAGAAGACAGAAAAAAAAGCAAGCTGACAATTAACTATCATTCCAGGCAGTATCAGATAGTGATAGTCGCTATGATAAAAGAAGCAGAATAAAGGGTTAAGCATCCTGGGTTGTGGGTAAGTTACTATAGATGAGGAGGTGGCATTTAAAAAGAGACCTGACTTATGCAAAAGGTTCAGTCATGCAAATTTCTGATATAATAGCAGCTTTCCTGCCAGATGGCCTGAGGGATTGGACTAGATGATTTCTGGGGTTCCTTCTAGTAGAAAAACCTAGAATTCTACCACCCCACCTAGTTCCTGTTTTACAACAGTCTGCATGGTTCCTCTCGAAACCTTTGCCAGCATCCGTAACTTCCAATTACATTGCTCAGAATTAGTGTCTAGGAAGCTTCTGTCAGTAAGTAGGACTTGTGGCTCCAGCAACTTCTCTTCATATCTGTAGGTCCCCCGTCATAATTAATCAAAGCGACCATCCAGCCCTTTCATGTCAGGAAGGGCCAAAGATGCCTGGCTCAGACAAGCTCCAATCTTTCAGGGAAAAAGAAATGGCTCTTCGCACTGAATGAGCATCCTGATGCCGTGCTCAACGTGCTATGTAAACCATAATTTCTCCACCTGTAACCTTGGGGTGGTCGCAACAGACAAAATATTCTGCTCAGGATTTAAACTCACAGGAAAGAGACTAGAGTCTAAATCCCTCCGCAGTGAAGTCTAACTGATTTTAATTGTTGCTAGAATAGGTGGGCCACCCCAGGGGCCTTGCAGACCTCGGTTCGAGGATTTTCTTTGCTTCTGGGGTCACCCTGACACCAATTCACATTGAGCCTGAAAGGGCCACACTACCAGCGTGAACTTAGACCACGTGTATGAGTGCCAGCTTGTCATTCCAATTCTCATACGAGTTTTTTTCACCCTCTCTCCACCGGGGCCAAGACCAAGAGGAGCAAAATGTTTTGGCTCTTTCTCTGTGTGGGATGGGCTTACTAGTATTTCTTGTTTACCTCTGTAGCCCTTTGATGTCTCAGCTTTGTGGAAGGGTTTCTCATTAGATCCCTCATCTCGGGCATTATTTTTTCTTTATTAGCACATAGAGTAATAGTACATCTTTTCATTGAAGGCACATTCGAGTGGGTATAGTAATCCAGCCATTAGTAAGAAAGCCGAGCACTTTGAGAAAGGGGCTGTGGAACGAGGGTGCCACATTAGGGGAGAAAGCTGCTGAAAAGAATGTGGCAACAAATGAAAAGACTAGTTCACAACCTGCAGTCAGTCAGAAAACGGTAAGACTCTGATGTGACTGATAGGAACATTATCATGATTTGGCTGCAGAGCCATCTGGAGTCTGATTATCTGGGGAAGAGATATGACATCAGCAAGACCTTACACATCAAAGGCTGAACCACAGCCAGGACAGTGGCTCCAAGGGTGCACTAAGTGTAACTACAGTTCCATGTGTGTGGCCCAAGTTCCCTCCCTGGAAGACAGAGTGTCTGGGGCCGTTGCCCACCATTTGCTTATCCTTTATCCCCCCTACTAGATGCAGGTTCCATGAAGGGCAGGAGCCTTGGCTTTCTTCATTACTAGCGTCTTCCCAGCGCCTCCCCATAGTACCTGACTCCTATGAGGCCTTAACAAATATGAGTGCAGAGAATGAGTAGGAGATGGGCCACTGTTGGCCTTGTCTCTGGTGTTCTAGGGGCTCAGGCCGGAGTTTGCAGCACGAGAGAGGTTCAGTGACCAGGCCCAAAGCAGAGAGTTGAAGGTTCAGAGATTGTGGAAGTGGGAGGCAAGCTGTAAAGCCAAGTGGGTCAGGAAGGAGGGCAGCTGGTGTTTGGGAAGGGCTGGGCTTTCACCACAGACACCAGGCTTCCAAGATGCTGAACTCCTGCCCTTGACATTTCCAAGGACCTCCTTCCCCCTCCACAAATACCTCCACATCCCTCCCCACTGCTGCACGCCCCGCCTTGTTAGGACTGTGGTTGCCAATCAAAACACCAGGGCCGCCCCCTAGCCAGTGTTGCTCAGTGGATAGATCGTCAGCCTGTGGACTGAAGGGTCCCAGGTTTGATCCCAGTCAAGGGCACATGCCCGGGTTTTGGGGTCTATCCCCAATGGGGCATGCAGGAGGCAGCCAATCAATGATGCTCTCTCTTTATTGATGTTTCTATCTTCTCTCCCTCTCCTTTCTTCTCTGAAATCAATGAAAAAAATATTAAAAAAAACAAATAAACAAAAATACCCACCAGGGCTAACAGGTATAAGGCTTGTTCACTGTCTTTGCCAAGCACTTGGGTGTACTCTGCCTTCCTCCCCTCTACCACCCACATCCCAAACCTTGTCTATCTCAGTGGGCAAGTTTCATGCCAGGACCTGGCTCCCACTGGTCCCTCCCTACCACTCCATTCCACACCTGCCAATCACACTGAACATCTAACAGGCTGAGAGAACAGAGGCCTCTGTCTGGAGTAAGCAAATGGCACTTTCTTCCCTGGGAAAACCCAACAAGAGGAGGTTTTTTGTTTGTTTGTCTATTTGTTTGTTTTGTTTTGTAGCTGGTTTCATCTCTCAGAGGGTAGGGGATTCCACAGAGGAAATTGCTGTTTTGAACTTGACTCTAACAAGATTCATGTTTACAGAGAGTCAGAGTAAGGCAGTGGGAGGAGCTTCAACCACCTGCTCAGGAAGACCTGAGTTCAATTCCCACCTTGGTGTGAATCTGGGCACAGGTCTTTGTGAGACCCAATTTCCTCACCCATATGATGACGATAATAACCCTACCCACCATGTAGGGTTATGGTAAAGATGGAATATGAACTCACTGACAGTGTTGAGCATGTTACCACACACTAAACGCTCACCTGACCACCCTCTGTACCTGCACACTGTATGGGTTTGACTCTTGTTAGTGTAAAGCAAGCATGTCAACCTCGCAGCCCGCGGGTCGCATGCGGCCCACGAATATTTTTGCGGCCCAGCCAATATAACGGTATGTAAGACATGTTTTAATAAAAATTTCATAACTTAATTCAATATCCTGTTATACATAATTATTAATAACGAACTACAACATTTGCTAGTGACTGATTACTATAATCATGTTACATTTTAGTAGCAAAACCTTCAAGGGCCAGAGATAGATTTTATCTTCCAACGGGATGCTGCTTGGATTTAGTAGTGTCCAAGGCCTGTATTGTCTGTGAGTCACAAAGAAAATAATTATGTTGATAGGTGTCCCTTTCCAAAGCTAGACAGGCCCTGACAACTTGGAACGGGTTTCTGGTTGGTTGTTTGCTTCATCTTGTTTTGTTTTTGGGTCCGTGAAATATTCATGTGGCTTAAAATTCAAAGAGTAAGTCAAGTTGTCCTATAAAACAATTTTCTCCCTCCGCCAATTTCTGTCCTTCAGCCACTCCTCAGGGCCAACTAACGTCAATCACTGTCTTTCTTATTGTTTCATGTACGTCTTAGTCTTTATGAAATTTTCTCCATGGGACAGTCTAGGGCGCAAGGGTGTCCTGACTCTCTGGCGATGTGACTGACATCCCTAAGGATGACCGCTGCTCCACAGGACTGAGTGGAGGCCAATCCCAAGAAGTTAAGGAACACGTTTTCCTTGAAACAGGAGGCACCGGCCAGCACCTGATTTTACTGCTCTGCACCCTGCGGGTCAGGCAGTTAAACATCTGCAAAGAACAAGAGATAACACCCTGTGTGGGTGAATTCGGCTCTATCTCCTCTAACCAACTTTTCTGACAAGATCACATAATTGCATCTTTGTTCCTGTCCGGGGAGCTGACGGTTGATGCCATGGGCAGCATTGTTGCTGTAATAATCACTGTGGCTTTAGTTTATAGTGGGGAGTAACTCATGCTGATTCACATGCAGGCCTGTCCATGTGCTCTTTCTATGTGTGTTCTTTCTCCAGTGGAAACGATAAGTGCTTCAAAGGCAGGGTCCTAACACCTAACATCACTTTCTTCCATCTAAGCATACCTTGCATATGTCTGAGTAGCTCCGTGGGGACATTCTGTCTTCATTAAGTTATACATTGTTCTAGGGAGATAAGAATTCCACGTACGAAACAGGGACAGTACTTACTAAAGTGCTAAATTAAGATGGGTTTGAGGGGACATAGTTGAAACAGGACTGATCATCCCTGTTCTCTCTAGAGATGACATTTTACCCATTTCTAAATTTCCTAATTTAACCTCGATTCTTAAGACTTTAGTGTACAGCTTTATTAATAGAAACAAGTTCTGTGCTTCCTCCTCTTCTCAGAAATCTTCTACATTCTGCTGGGTAATGCCCTCCTACCTACCTGGAGGAGGTAGACCTCCCCAACCTGAGTGACTACACCCAACCAGGGCTTTCCTAGGAGGAGACAAGGCAGTTCTGCCTAATTTATTACACTTCTGCTACTTGGAATTGTATGGTTCTTACATATTCAGGAAGACAGGCAGCTCAGTTGTGTGCCAGGAGCCAGTAAGCCCCTGGCAGGCCTCCCATGAGCTGTGGCAGTTGGGGACCTGGCAATAGATGGGTGCCCCTGAGCAGAACACCTGGCAGTAAAAGCCTGCCAGATGTCCCAGCTTAACCTGGGGACTGGAGGTGACAATGATTTTGCCTTATAAACTTGAAAATCCACAACATGGATTTTCCTAAATACAGCATTTCTCTTCCTTCCTGGCAATGAAGGAATTGTGCTGATTGATTGGTTTTCAAGTTCCCTGTTGGGGTGAAGGAAAATGAAAGAGTAGGAAGGAGTAAGTCTGACTCATGTCCGTAGATTTTTATTATAATGAGAATCATATATTTTTCAAATAGCAAAATCAGGCTTCAGCCTGGAAAACAAACAGACAGACACTACCCAAGATGATCTATGTTAAAAAATTAATCTGAACTGTGCATACTGTGCATGACTTTGAAAAAGGAATAACATTATGAGTAGATGCTTATAGTGAAGAAGTTGTCCTGGCCCATTTATGAGAGCATACAGTAGGTAAAATAATAATGGACAAGTCCAAATTATTACCTCCACGGATCCAGCTCAGTACAGAAAAGACTGCACCAAGCGGTAGCAGAGTCACTCACTTGACCCCACAGCACAGAGAGAAGCCAAGTGTGGGATGCGGAGGATGACTTCATATAAACACTATTATTGGTAGAAAAAAGTCTGGCAGCATCCGTGTGGCTCTCTTTGCAAGTTTAAATGGAAATGGTGAGATTGGGTTGGTCATGTGGAGAAGTTTGTCAAGAGCTGGGCTTCCTAATTTAGGACCTTTGTCTTTAGTGTCATCACTTTCCAGGAAATGGTTGCAAGACTAGAGAGAAAAGGAAATTCACCATCTGGCTGGCTGTCCAGCAAAGCTGCTGACGAGACAGCACTCGTGTGCTAAGGCCGCATTGGGTCCAGGTTTGGACCTCAGATTCTGGGAAATAAGTCCATACGTAACCAAAAGCAAACAAACGAACAAGGATTTGTATAGAGAAATGAGAGTTCAAAGGGAACTAGTTTTTGTGCCAACTGGACAATCCACTCTATTATTTAACCAAAATGAGGTTGTTAAGTAGACCATGTGAGCAAAGGGAGGTAAATGATGCTAAAGGTCAATATCATTGATCTTTGAAAACCTGCTGCTGCCTTCTTTCCAATACCTCTGCCAAGGGACCAGCTTACTCACTCGAGTGGTTGAGTTCCAGCACCCTGGCAACCCTTCCCTGGAAGGCTGGAGACTCGAGGATATGTTCTCTACAGCAGAAATTCCCAAAGGATGGTCCGAGGACCCCCAGGAGTCTCTGAAATCCTTTCTGGGGTGTCTGTGAGGTTAAAGTTATTTTCATAATAATACTAAGATGTTATCTGCCTTTCTTACTTTTCTTGTCCAAGGGCCCAGTGGAGTTTTCCAGAGGCTACATGACATATAATATCATCATTCTCACAACTAATGAAAGGTGTGTTTGTATATTGTTGTTTTTAAAATTTCTAATGTGATAAATATAAGTAGATATGATCCATATTTAAAAAAAAAAAAAAAAAAGCTCTTTAAGGCTCTCAATATTTAAGAGTGAAAAGGTTCCTAAGACCAAAAACCACCGTACTAGAACAGGAGCAAGCACCAGAATGTTATTCTTTTTTGTGAGATTTTCAAAAAACACTAGAACTCTAGATGAAGACTTCTTTTTTTTTTTTAATATATATTTTATTGATTTTTTTTACAGAGAAGAAGGGAGAGGGATAGAGAGCCAGAAACATCGATGAGAGAGATTGATCGGCTGCCTCCTGCATGCCCCCCACTGGGGATGTGCCCGCAACCAAGGTACATGCCCTTGACCAGAATCGAACCTGGGACCCTTCAGTCCGCAGGACTACGCTCTATCCACTGAGCCAAACCGGTTCGGCTAGATGAAGACTTCTTAATATGGTTTAGAGAGCATTTTATCTCACTAGGCACATAATATTCAGATTACCTCAAAAGGTCCAATTATTGCATGGGTATATATACTCCAAATCCTCTTATTGGATATATCAAGTTGAAGGAGGAGGTGGAGGCAGATGAGTAAACATTTTTATCTGTGATTTGTTTGTCCTTTGACAATTATCTTATCTAAAATGGATCATAATTCATGCATACCCTGAGAGGAAGTGTATACTATTTCTGGAGTTCTTGAACTGTAACTGAACTGAAACCAAGAATCATAGCCTGCCAGGAATATAAGGGCAATCAAGGTAGTTTTTCTGGTTTTATGGTGCCTGTGTGTGTGTAGAGAAAGACAGAAAGAGAAAAAGAGGGAGGGAGGGAGGGAGGGAGGGAGGGAGAGGGGGAGAGAGAGAGAGAGAGAGAGAGAGAGAGAGAGAGAGAGAGAGAGAAATGAGGTCATTTTAAGCATTAGGCCATTTGTTAGAGATTTCTGAAGCCCATTCTTCAAATAGAGTCAGCACTGAGGTTGGTTGTCACAGGTTGGCCCAAGGTCCACTTAGCCTGGGCATTTCACAAGGCTATTTCCTCCTAAGGAGTGTTAGGGGCCTGATCTCTATGAGCCCCCCTGAAGCTGGGCATGGAATTTGGGGTCATAAATATAATAGTTGGAAGCCTAGAGTTTTCTTTGGTCTCCCTGACACTGCTGATACATGGGCCAGGACACACCTGGTGAGACAGGTCCTCAAACCAAAATAAGCAACTACAAAATGCAGCATTGGGTTTGAACTGGATTGAACAAAGATTAGATGAACATCTGATATATCAAGGTGTCATGAGGAGAGCAAGACAAGTCACAGTACCTGTCCTCAAGGATTACAACTGACCCTGTACCTTATTCCAGTTATAGAATCATAGTATCCTCTGTCATCTACCAGAGTTAACCGACAGAGATAAGGACAGAAGGGCGACCTCCATTTATCTCCTTTTTTCTTCATGGGCTGAATCCTGAGGGACCTCCAGGAGCCATCTCCAGCCCCCTGGCCTGAAGGAAGAGCTGAAATAATTTCCACAGAAAACTCATGTCTTAGAAACAAGGAAATGGTGCCTATAATAACACAATTAAGAATCTTTACCAAAATAAAATTGATGACAAAGTGTTCCATTTTAATCAATAAATCTTTATAATTGTATAAATAAAGCCATCGTCTTTAGGAGAAGTGTGTGAGACGGTGGCAAGAGGGGGTTCCAGCCACTCTGAGGGAGGCGAACTTGACTCACTGTTTTGGTGACAGGAGGCAATGATGAGAGACTGGCTTGGTGAGGTTGTTTTCTCTCTGGAGTGGAAAGTGTTGAGCACCGATCACTCACTGCCTCACTGTCTTGCCTGTGGGCTCCTTTCTGGGCGAGGCAGAGAGCTGTATCCCCCGCAGAGCCTTGTAGGAGTCTGACAACAGCTCATGGAAGGCCCCTGCCCGGGGGCCCAGAAGGGGCAGTCTGTAGTGAATGCTCTCTGGAGGGCAGTGCAAGAAGGAAGGACAAGTGCTGCTTAGATTCTATTTTTAAAGAAACTCAAAATAACCAAAGGCCACCAAAGACTTCTTCAACCCTCTGAAACAGACTCAAAATTCGCAGGATTCCCTTTAATAGAACCATTACCCGCCCCCCCCCCCCCCCACTCCCACCCCCAACTAAGCTTTTGCAGCTCTTGTCAAAGAGGCCAAAAAGGAGTGCCTAGAAACCAAACTCAAGTATGAGCAGTCGAGGCCGATTAAATAAAAATGAAGATAAAATGCATCCTGATTTGTAATATGAGTCAGAAGGAAAGAGGAATCGATTCTCAGAAGACTTTTCAGGGACCCGTATGTGGTTCTGCTCGCCAAACACACAAGCATGATCTGACAAAAGGGCCACAGTAGGGAAAAGTGCTTGCATTTTCAAAAGAACCTTTGTTTTATAACATAATTTGTTTTGGAATTCTTTAGAATCCTTACCATCCTGACCTCTCAGTCGAATATTATTTTATTTACAAAAAGTTGTTAATATTCAACTTTCCCAAAAGACATGTGGCTTAAAGGAGAAAAAACAATACACAAAATAATAGCTTCCCATTGGAAGTCACTGAGTGACAGAGGGAACTGGAGAACTGAATTCTCTGGAACATGTTTCTCATTCCAGCTGAATGAGAGCTGAGAGAGTCACAAAATAATGAGCCCAGGGTCCAGTCTGGGCTCCTCGCTCTGATGAAGAGGAGACAGAGGTCCAGGGTTATGGGCACTGACAGACCAAGGACCAAAATCCAGAGCTCCCTGTACCATATCACACGCTGTGCCAGGCCATAGGCATCCATGTCTACCCATGTTTACTGACAAGAGCCTGTGGGTGTCATGGGACTCGGGACTCTAGGCCAGAGTCAAGGCAAATGGATTCAGAACAAATCCCTCCCCTTCACTTACAAAGATAGGCTCTTCCCACTTACTTAGTTCTCACCAATAATTATCAATAATACATGAAGTTTAGCTGAATACACTAGAAATCATTGTTGCAATCAGCAAAATTGGCAGTAATGTTTGTGGGATGAGTCAGCTACTTGGTCTTTGTAGCATGTCCACGGCGATGCAGCACAGGTGGGTGGCCGCTGCAGCAATGAGCAGCACACGCTGTGGCAGGAACATGTCTCAGCCCCATAAATCAGCAGGGCTGGGGACGTGTCAGCAGTTTTTCTGGGCAGATCAAAGGTGAAGGCTGCTGGTACTGAGGCTCTGGCTCTCTCGGGAGTGGGGGTGGCCGGGCAGGGTGGGAGGCACAACATTTCTCTAGTTTTACAGGTGGGAACACGGAGGCCCAAACAGTTTAAACAATTGGGCAAAGCTTGTATGGGCAGACGAGGATCCGAAGCCAGGTCTCCGCTCCCAGGCTAGTGCTTTTCCATAACCTCAGAGAGCACACACAATAGCAAAGCTCAGCTCACAAACATCATGACCAGAATCAACTGTAGATCTACCCAGCTTCAGCTCCTAGCCAACTCCATAGGCTCTGTCTGTTCTGTCCTTGGATGGACTCTATGGGCAAGAACCAGGTCTGTCCGGGAAAGAACACAATGTGCTGATCATAATCGCGTACACCAAGTCTAGCTCTCCTGTTGGCCATTGGAATATACTCCTAGGGCTATTAAGTTAATAAAAGGCATCTTATCGCATAGCCCTAAAGAATCGGAAGATAAACATTCTTGCTGAGGGAAGGGGTGTGTGTGTGTGTGTGTGTGTGTGTGTGTGTGTGTGTGTGTGTTTCATTCCTTTGTGAGGCAGACCTGAAAAAATCCAGGTTAAAGGAAACTCAGGACTGGGTGGCTGCTACAGAGACCCCTGAAACCAGCTGCACATGTCTGTCACCCAGTGTTGTCTTGGCTTCAACAGAATGAGGTGGTTGCAGACCAGAGGACAGCAGGGCTTTCACTGAGAGGAGACTCTTAGCTCCTGGCTCTTTGTCCACTTTGTCCACGGGCTAGGCCAAACTCTTTGGATTCATAACAAAGGATTCACTGGAACTAGCAGTCTTTCACCCCACGAGAGTGGACATCTCCAAACCTCAGCTGTTACCAGAGTCTCTGGTCCTCCTTTTTGGGACCTTTTCAAGATACCCCTTCTATGCTCAAATTTCCTTCTTGATGCCTGCTCAGATCAGTTCTGGCTCTAGCTCCTCTGCAACCACCAGGATAGAGCTTGCACTTCCCCATCTGTATGAAGTGAAGAAAGTGACCTTGATTTTCCTTACTGTGTGTTTCAAATGAAAGAAAAACTGGAGGCGACTTCAGTCAATATGAAAGCAAATGAGAAGATGGACCAAGTCTCTCAAATGACAGCCTGCACGGCACTGAACCCTTGGGTCCTTTCACCCAGAAGAATGATCCACTCCCACCTTGACAGCCCAGTGTTGCTTCTCTAAAAGATGAGACTTAGGTCAATGCTGAAGCTGGAGACAGAGCCACTACCCCATTTTCCATCAACAGCCAGTGAACGTAAGAATAGCACTGGGCAGCTTCTGGGAGAAGGCGGGTGTGTTAGGAAACCGGTGGCCTGGAAGGTTCAGGGCCTTGGTAAGGCCATCCCAGGTGGGAATGCAGTCCCATTCCCACCTTAACTGGTACTACCAGGCCTGCCTTCCTAGCATACAATTATTGTATAGGCAACTGCTTTTCAACCAAGGAGCCAAAAACAAACAATGGAGAAAGAAACACCTCTTTCATAAATGGTGCTGGGGCAATTGGAATGTCATACGCAAAAGAATGAAATTAGACCACTATCAGATACTATACACAAAACTTAACTCAAAATGAATTAAAGACTTACATATAGGACCTGAAAAAATAAAATACATAGAAGAAAACATAGGTACTAAACTCGGTCTCAGAAAGGTTATTGTGAACTTAACACAAAGGCAAGGAGAGTAAAAGCAAAAAAATAGAATAAAAATAAAAGCAAAAATAAACAAGTTTCTGCACAGCAAAAGAAACCATCAACAAAACAAAAAGGCAACCAACCAAATGGGAGAAGATATTTGCAAATGATACCTCTGATAAGGGGCTAATATTCAAAATATATAAAGAACTCATACGATTCAACAACAAAAGAGTCAGCAATCCAATTTAAAAATGGGCAGAGAACATGAACAAACACTTTTCCCAAGAAAACATACAAATGGCCAACAGATACATGAAGAGATGCTCAACTTCACTAGCTATTAGGAAAATGCAAATCAAAACCACAATGAGATGCCACCTCACATTTGTTAGAATGACTGTTATCAATATGACAAGAAATAACAAGTGTTGGAGAGGATGTAGAGAAAGGGGAACCCTCATACACTGCCGGTGGGAATGTAAATTGATGCAGCAACTATGGAAAACAGTTTGGAGGTTCCTCAAAAGTAAATAATAGAGTTACCATATGATGCAGCAATCCCTCTTCTGGTATCTACCTGGAAATTTGGAAATGTTTATTTGTAAAGATATATGTATGTTCACTGCAGCATTATTCACAATAATAGCCAAGACATGGAAACAACGGAAGGGTCCTTTGATGAGTAACTGGATAAAGAAGATGTGGTACATACACACAATGGAGAGCTACTCAGTCGTAAAAAATGATGAAAATATATAAATAATATATTGGCAATTGTGACAAAGGGTAGATCTTGAGAGTATCATGTGAAGTGAAATAAGTCAGATGGAAAAGGATAAGAACCATATTATTTCACTCATTTGTGGAGCTTAAAATACAAAGCAATACATGAACAGACAAACTCACAGACACAGACAATAGTATGGTGGTTACCAGAAGGGAGGAAGGGTAGTGGAGGATGAAGAGAATAAAGGGGGTCAAATACATAGTGATGGAAGGAGACGAGACTTTGGGTAGTGAGCACACAGTGCAATATACAGATGATGCATTATAGAATTGTATCCCTGAAACTTACATATTGTTATTAACCAATGTTACCCCAATCAATTCAATTTTTTAAAAAAGAGTGTGGGAATTTGTTCAGAAAGTTTAGAAATTATCTTAGGGGATTAAACTTTTCATTCTACTACTCCGGGGGCAGTGTGCCTCGTACCACACATACTACCAAAGAAAGCAAACCTGTTGAGATGTCATCAGGGGAACACCTGGGTTCAGTCTGAGCTTTTGGTGGCTGAAGACTCTTCATTCTGATTGGGGAGAGCAAGAAAGCACGTTAGTTATCTGACTAGGGCTTGTTGGAAAGGAATGTGTCCTTGCATGTTTTAAAACAGCGATGGCCTCTTGAATCCAGCACTTGTTAGCCTGGTACTGAGACCGCCTCGCAGCAGAGACAATTGGGCCAAACTTGCAAAAACAAAGTACTTTTAAGCAAAGTGCCAAACTTGTAAGATAAATAATTTGGGGCAACAAATTGCAAAAGTCTCCCTCATAGAAGAGTGAGCTTTTGCTCAGAAATCCCTGACTTTCGAGAGTTGAGTTTTCCATTTGCAGTCCATAAAGACTATTTATTAGAATAACTTTTACTGTGCTTTGACATAAGAACTATTTAAAAGTATGGACTCAGTGTAGGTGAATGTTATGGGTGCTGGAGCCTGTAATGCTCAAATACCCATTTCCTCCATGATCCTGTCCACCTGGCCAGGCACTGTGGTTTTAATGCACCGGAATCTACATCTCAATGTGGATCGAATGGCCCTGAGGTCAGCTACTGCTGTCCAATGTAATAAAGACCTATTATCCTCCCACATTATTGCTCTCTGTGTGAGGGGGAAAAAGTAAACCTTTTTGATTGGTCATATATAAGGGTAACTGTATGTCCAACCATCTACTGCAAAGCAGTTCTACCTACTTTGGTGCCTGATGCAAGGTGAGTCCATGTTTTAAGGTTTTTTTGTTGTTGTTTTTAGAATTTATTCTCTTTTTTAAAAATTATATTTTTAGTGATTTCGGAGGTGAATGGAGAGAGAGAGAGACAGAAACATCAATGATGAGAGAGAACCACTGGTCGGCTGCCTTCTGCATGCTACCACTGGGGATTGAGCCTGCAACCCAGGCATATGCCCTGACTGGGAATTGAACCAGGACCTCCTGGTTTATAGGTCAACCCTCAACCACTGAGCCATCCCAGCTGGGCTTGAGTTTTTAATAACGTAAAAATTGAGTATTTCTTCTCTGTCTGATAGTTAAATACAAGAAAAAAACTGAAATCCAACTAATCAAAATTCTGCCTGGATTTTATTTCTGATATAGTTGCTTTTGATAAGAAAGCAGCAAATGACAACCAACCAAACTGATAACGAAAAGGAATATTAGCTATTAAAGAGTGCAGCGGATGTCCCAGAGTCACGACAGATTCTGTGACCTGAATTAGATATGCCATCTACATAGAGAATTTGTATTTACTTCTGCCTAAGTTGTCAAAGAAATTTCCTATATTATTCCTTGCACTGTTCTTGCAAAGATGGAAAGGATGATGAAACCTCCTACAGTAGTTTCAGGGTGAAAAAAACTTTTTGGGTCTAACTATCTGGTTTAACCAAAAAAACAAAACCAATCAAGAAGCCCATTCTCTGGCCCTGGCTGGGTAGCCTAGTTGGTTAGAGAGCATCGTCCCAATAGGCCGAGGTTCCGGGTTTGATCCCCATTCAGGGCATATATAAGGATCAGCCAATGAATGCATAAGTAAGTGGAATAAATCTCTCTCTTTTTCTCTTCAAAATCAATAAAAAATAAAAGAAGCCAAATCCCTTAGCATCCCCTAAACATTCTACTTACTATTTTTCAATTCATTATCTTTGTGCCCCCAAACCAATATAATCAGAATTAGCCATGCCATGTCCCAATTTAAACCTTTGACTTACCTATGACTCATACAATTCTCAAAGGAATGTTTCAGATCATTTGGGATCATCATCATTCTTGGTTGTACCTGAGGAAGACAGTCTCATTTAGAACATTGTCCAAAACCGCATTCCAATTTTCATAGACTGTATGTGCCACCTTAACAAACTCAAGTTGTTTAAATATCAGAGTCAGAACTGTATCCTTTTGTGATATGAATGAACCAGAAGGAATTACCCTGCTCACACGTCATAGGGTCTTTGTTCTTCCCTGGTTATCAGATTTTGAAGTTAGATACCTCAAGATTAGTAAATCTTCCAGGTTTCTTTGGTGAGCTCACCACAACATTCTTCAGGTTTCAGGTTAACTATCACTTTTTCACAGGCACTACTAGGTCCCAGATGGCTGCCCAATGACCTCCTTGTTCCTAGGCTGCCTCGACTAGAATACTCATAACCTTTTCATTGTAGTCATTTGCTTAATGTCTGGCTTCCCTTATAGACTTTCAGCTTCCTGAGGCCATAGGCCACATCTGTACTTTAGTATTTCCAGGTCCTTAAGAAATATTTGTTGACCAAATTAGTGGATGAATGAACTCACTGCAAAGCATACATGAGGGTGTGAAGTGTGCCCTTCACACAGCTGTCCCTGGTGACCCCACACTACATAATGGAGCACCTGGCCAAGGGTCACTTCAGCACCAATAATAATTATCCAAGCCACATACTACTTAGGATTTTTATTTCATTGATATTCATCCATTTTATGCTTTTACTTTTAAAAAATATTTTTCTGTTGCTAATCATTTTCTTAAATTGAGACATAATTCACATACTATAAAATCTACCACGTTATTGTCCAATTCAGTGGTTTTTGGTATATTAATAAAGGTGTATAGCAATCACCATGATCGACTTCCAGAACAATTTCATGACTCCTTTATTCAGGAGTCAGTCCTCCTCCCCCGAGTCCTCAGCAACCACTATATTCTTTCTCTATGGATTCACCTACTCTGGACATTTCATATATATGGAATCATACAATATGTGGTCTTTGCTGTCTATTTTCTTTAGAAGTCCTGTAGCTTTGCAGTGAGTTTTGAAATAAAAAATGTGTGATTCTTCCAACTTTGTTCTTCCTTTTCTAGATTTCTTTGGCTATTCTGTAACTTTTGCATTTCCATATGAATTTTAAGATCTGCTTGTCAATTTCTGTAAAAAAGGCATCTGGGATTTCAAGGGCGACTGCCTTGAATCTGTGGATCAATTTGGGGGGTTATATTGCCATCTTAGCAATATTAAGTCTTCTAGTCCATGAATGTGGGATTACTTCTATTTATTTAGGTCTTCTTTAATTTCTTTCTATAATATTCTATAGTTTTTGTTGTACAAGTCTTACATTTTTTTTGTTAAATTTATTCCTAAGTATTTTAATTTTTGAGGCTATTGCGAATGGAATTGTTTTCTCAATTTTTTGGATTGTTCATTGGTAAGGTATAGAAATAAAATTAATTTTGTACATTGATCTTACTAGTATAGTCTGTAACACTGCTGTACTCATTTATCAGCTCTAATAGTTTTTGTATTTGTGGATCCCTTAGAACTGTCTATATATAAGATCACACCATCTGCAAATATAGTTTCACACCTTCATTTGTAATCTGGATTCCTTTCATCCCTTGCCCATCTCTGTCATCGCCAGGCTTACCATTCTCACTTCCTGGCATGTGGAGCACAGCTGCTGGTTCCTGCCCAGCATGGGGCCTCTCTGGTTCCTCCTGGCCTGCGGAGAGAGAGGAGAGGCAGAGAGCAGTGAGGAAATGCTGTGGTATCTGGGGCAGCAGAGAAGTGGGAAGAGGGTGGAGGGGTGAGGGAGGTTAACAGTCATTCCTTCCATAAAACAGAGATGGACACTCTGATCGCAGCCCCATCCTGGGTGCATGTAGAATTGAGGCTTGACTGCAGCCGGTAGGTGCAGAAAGGGATTAGGCAGGAGGGCTGAGCCAGAGACCCGGTGGTGGCCTCAGGCCCCAGCGACAGGGTTTCAGGGATAGGACAGCTGGCAGAGGGGGCTGAGGCTGGGGCTGGGGACTGAACCAAGGTCTGTCTTTTCGACTTGAGCACGTAGTTTGAGGGGCTGCACTCTCCCCATTTTATACAAGGGTCCACCACGGGGACAGGAGGACCTCCAATGGCTTGAGGAAAGCTAACAGAAGACTTCCCTCCGCAAACCTTTCACCGGCCCCTCCAACGCAGCGCCCTCTTTTCTGACGCCTTAATTCTCCAGCATACACTGTCCAGCACCAGGTGGCCCTGCTCCACTTCCCCAGAGTCACAATTTAAGCCATGAGCAGAACTAGAGCTGGTGCGAGGGTCTGAGCTCCTCCACTTCTGGGGAACAGAGGCTGCCCCGAGGGCCTGGCACAAGAAAGCTCCGGGTCTGCTCAGCGCTGCTTTCTCCCTGACTTCACTCCTGCCCGGGCTGAAGGGAGGCTTCCAGGCATCGCCACCTGCGGCCCGAGGCTCGAGAGGCAGCAAGTGGGAACCTGAGACTCCTGTTCTGCCTGGGGTTCTTTCTCACCTCCTTCATGCCCACTGACGGCAGCGTCCTGAGACACGCTCCCAGGAGGCACAGACAATGGGGAGGAGGGTCCTGGGACCCACAGACCATCACTCTGCACAGGAGCCTTCTCCTGCCACTGGATCGGCTTGTTGTGACACCTGGGCCCTAGGAGGTGTGCACACAGGAGGAGGAAGGACATGTTTAAACTAAGTGGGGAGTGCCTGGGGTGCTCCTACCGTGACCTCTGCCAGGTGGGTCCCCATGGAGCTTCACACTGGGGGTGTGAGGACTGAAAACTATGGGCAACGTTGGACTCTTCCACCAAATGTTTAAAATACACTTCATTTTTACCGGCTGCTTTAAAACAATCGACTCAGTCTTGCCGCACTGTGGGTTGGTATGCTACAGTATGAGTGTGAATGACTAGATTCATTCATCCAACAACAACACACTTACTGTGAGGCTACCATGTGGAGGGGGCGGTGACAAAATTCCTGGCCCCAGGGAAGACCAGGGAAGAATACAAACTCATTCATTTGCCCATTCATTAGGGACTGGAGACACTGAGATAAATGAGACACAGCCTCTAAGCTGTCGCCACCCAGCAGGCTGTGTGCAATCGTGTAGTATATTGAGGCCCCCGGGAGGGGTCTGAGAAGGTTAGAGAGGAGGCAGTGCCTGGGTAGGTGAACAGGAGGGGGCAGGAGGAGGGCATTCCAGCCCAGAAAACGCTGTGCAGCTACACAGAGGAATGACCAGCCGGCACCCAGGAGAGCTCAGGGTGACTGCATTGTCCCGTGGGAGGAGGGATGCAGTGAGAAGAGACACTAGAGAGGAAGTGTGTCCTGTGCTGACTCCTCTGCTTCTGGGCCAATTCAGCCTTCTCCCCTGTCTTCCCTGAGGTTCTAGGGGTGGAATCTCCTGGGGCTGAGCCCCTCCATCCACCCCTCACGTCTCTGAGTTCTGAGACTGAGATACCCCCAGAATCTGCAATTCAAGGTTGGGGGTACCATGTGTCATAGAAGAGGCAACGGAACTCTGGGCCTCCAGGAAGGAGAGAGGCAATGTCCCAACGGAGGGATCAGGAAGAGCCTAGATGCAAAGAAGTTGCTGCAAACAGTTTGGGATCCCAGGTTCTGTCGGCTTCCTCCCTGCCGTCGGGCTCTGCTGCCGAGTCCCCTTCACTCTCGGTTCCCTCAAGGCCAGCCCAGCAGTGGCAGGAATGGAGGGTTCAGAGCCCGGGCCCTGGGTTGCATTATAGAGTCCCAGCCACCGAGGAAAGAGGCTCGGAAATGTTAGACAGTTCTTTCCCAAGCAGCTGTCCCCAGGAGAGCGGATGGCAGCTGTGACTGGAGAGTGACAGCAGCCTCTGTCCCCTGGCCAAGGTCTAATGCAGGTTTCAGCCAGGCCAGGAAGCCAAAGCTTGCTCTTCACATGTCACAGCTGGAAACATCTGGATATCGAGGTCAACATCTGCCAGGTTCCCAAGATCCGGCTCATGGCCCAAGTCCTTGGCCCCCTCCAATCTTTGGTAAACAAACAGAGAAATCTCTCTCTCTCTCTCTCTCTCTTTCTCTCTCTCTCTTTCATACACACACCTGTCTCACAACAAAAACTGAAAATGTGAGCAGCAGATGGTGACTTTAAAAATAGCACGACTCAAGGAGCACTGACAAATTTGCCTCTGTACTCCCTTCCCTTCGGCACCTCAATTCCTCTTTCTCTGTTTCACTCCTGCCTTAGCTGAGAGAGGTCACCTGTCTCAACTCTTTCAATGAACACCATGAGGAAAATGTGGCCCAGAAAGGTTAGGGTGCTTGTCGAATAGCTCATCTATTTAGTTTGTCCACCAGAAAGTTCTCTGGCTGAAGGGTCAAGGGGACAGTGGACTCTTAGGATCCATATAAGGGGATAAAGATGCCTATATCCCTTCAAATACAAAAAGTGGTGCTCGGAGAACTATTTTCAATATGCCAGAATAACCCTATGATAATTAAACATTGTCCTGATCTCTGAAAATACCAGCCACCTCCGTAGTTTTATGCAGCTGAATGTAGTTTTTAAAATTATCTTCCTGTTCACTCGGAAAAACTTCGCACACACACAAAATAAGCAACAGCCATGTACCTGCCGTCCTGACTTAGTAAACTTGGTTATTATTACCATTTTATTTCAGGGCACTGGTGCTCATGATTACCTCCCTTTAAGATGGTCTTTATAGTTATATATGTTGGATCTATATCAACAGGAGAACAACTTAGGCGTATACAAGGTAGTTTCTGTGGTGGTCACGAGCTTTCAAAAATTGAGTGTTGCCGTAACCGGTTTGGCTCAGTGGATAGAGCGTCAGCCTGCAGACTGAAAGGTCCCAGGTTCGATTCCGGTCAAGGGCATGTACCTTGGTTGCAGGCACATCCCCAGTGGGGGGTGTGCAGGAGGCAGCTGATCGATGTTTCTCTCTCATCGATGTTTCTGGCTCTCTATCCCTCTCCCTTCCTCTCTGTAAAAAATCAATAAAATATATATAAAAAAATTGAGTGTCAATGGGAGAAATCTTAGAAAGAGTTCTCAGGGGTGAGAACAGTGGAAGTCGCCCTTCGTGTGTATTTTCTCAGCTATGTCCCTGCACCATGTCACTAGCCAGGGCTTTTTGTCACAGAGCTGCTAAAAGCAAAGGCAATAACGTCTCACCTTTATTCTGACTCATTAGACTGGAAAACAACAGATCAGAGAGGAGACAGAGTCCACGGGGCAGGAATGCAGAGAGTCGGGTGGCCTTTCACCCTCCACGAGTGACTGTGGGGCTCTAATCAGTTACACCCAAGCCTGGCAAGCAGAAAAGGGGGTGCAGGGTCTTGGCAGTGGCCCCCACACAGCTGCTCTGCCTGCCGTGGAGCTCTGAGTGAGCAGCCTCCTGGCCTCACGCATCCACCTATCCAATTACACTTTCCTGTCCTGGGCATCATGAGTGGCCGCCTGGAGTGGCAGGTGGCAGTCATGACTAACAGAGAAGGCGCTCCACAGTAGAGGTTTGCATGGGGGATGTTTAGGCTCCGTTTCTTTGTCTTCATTTCCTATCTTTCTTCTTTGTGAGCTTATGCCTCTCCCCTTCCATCTCCTTTTTTGTATTTTTGTCTCCTTATGTCTCCGTGTGTCTCTTGGCTCGGCTTCCCATCTTTCTGTCTCTGAGCCTGTTTCCTCTCTTTCCCTCTCTCATCAGGGAGGACTGCGCTCCAGGCACACAGACACCTGCCCTGCCAGGAACAGCTCCAGGGCAGGAAGGAACACCACCTGGCTGAGGATGACCAAAGTCCTGCCCTTTGACCTGTGACGGTGAAGAGGGAGCCAGGGCAGGACCTCTGCACCACGCCCAGGGCCCGGAGGTCTGGTTGGCGGCAGGGCTGCCTACAGCTCTCAGTAGCTCCTCGATTTAGAGGATAAAGGGAGAGACAGCGTGTCCACAGGGCATTCTACTCCCATGAGATGCATCATTGCTCTTTGCTTTCCAGAAAGGAGCAGCTGCGGCTGTTTACCGCACAGCAGACATGCTCAGGCCTTCACGTCTGTAGCCAATGACTGAGATCTGAGTCTGTGTGACGGGCTGGGAGCTGACCTGAGATACCTGCCAGGTGTCCCAACAGAACAGGCACCCAGGTTTGCTATGAAGGTGGCAGAATATGCCTCTCCCAAACATGCCACTGGGCCATCAGGGTTATTTGGAGCCCAAGGCACTTTGTAAGACAGCAGGTGCATGAAGGGTGCACTGATCCCCCCTTTTCTTCCTGAAAGTAGGAGATAAAAACCCCAAAAGGAAGAGGCCCTCCTTACGCCAGAAGGAAAGCAACATCCTTATCGTAAAGGACCAGAAGATGAAGCTGAGGGAATTCTCTGCAAACAGACCTTGTTTAAATAACTCTTCTCCCCTCTAATCTCCCTGTGCAGTTGAGTTACTTTTCCACAATCGCCTCTCTCGTATAAAAACGTTTTGGCTTTGCCACTTCTTTGGGTCTTTGTTCCTGTAGGAGGGCACCCGTGTCACGTAAAACATAGTAAAGAGATGTGCTTTTCTCCCCCTAATTTGTCTGCAGTTAATGCAATCCTCAGGCCCAGCTGAAAGCTCTAAGATGGAAAAGGTTGGGGAGAGAGAGAGAGAGAGAGAGAGAGAGAGAGAGAGAAGAGGACCCCTCCCCCCTCCTCGAGGTACCCAACAGCAGTAATGGACTTGTGACCTGCTGTGCCCATTGTCCCAGCTTGGGAAGCTGTTGCTCTGGGCTGCCCTCTAGTGGCCACCCATGAGCACTGCAGCCATGAAATTCCGAGCCCAGTTGAAGGGGAACCCTCTCACTGGCCTGGGCCTTAGCAATGCCTTCCTCCCTGCGTCCTGGGTGCCTGGAGTCAGTGCCTCTGCACGTGTGCGGAGACCCAGAGCAAACCTGCAGGAGGTGGCGCTAGGGGGAGGCTGTCTGCATAGGAAGTTCAAGGAGACTAAATGACCAGAAGGCTTCTTGCTGGTTCTGCCTGGACTGCCAAGCCCAGCGTGTCCCTGTTCAGCCCCTCAGTCGTGGCAGCAGACACTCTCACCTGCTTGCCTGGGTGTCAGGGGGATTAATGAAGTCACCCTGGAGCACAGCCCTGCCCTTGACCCTCAGTGCTGTGGCCAGGCCCACCCAGCTCCACCCTCCCTTCCCTGTAAGCCCACGCCCTTGCGGCCTGAACGCTCAAAGCTCTGCAGGCAAGTCCTGCCTGCTCAGTTGCAGGTCTTGCTTCCCGGGCCCTTCCTCACTCGTGGAAATCTTCTGAGCCAGTGAGATGCCACTACCTCTGGATCCCGCCCTCGCTCCGCTCCGTCTCTTTTCGCCCCTTCCCCGCCCACAGGGGACCCTTCCTCCCACCCCGCCCTGATATACATTGGGCAGCCCTGTGCCTGTCCCTGCACCCTGTCATTTGTGTAGGCAGGAACTGACCTGCTCATCCCTGTATCTGTATGAAACCAGGTAAAAAGGGCTGCGAAAGCACTTATCCCGATGTGAGGGCTGGTCACGACGTGACCACAGCTACAGAGCTCTGGCCAAATGCATTAGGGACACAGCCTCCTGCACTGCCCACAATAGTCCTGTGCTGGGTAATCTTTCGGGTGAAGAAACTGCTCGTATCCCGAGTTCTCTCTCTTCCTCCACCTCGGGGAGGTGCTGACTTCACAAGCACCATAAATTCGGGGACCCTCTGTGAGGCTAGTGTCACTGCATGTCACCCAGCAGCCAGGCACGGTTGACTTTCAGGGTTGGAGGGGAGATGAGGACTGTTTAGTGTGAAAACCTATGTGAATAGGGATCCTAGGGGTTTATGGTGGTGGTGAGAGGGGGTTAGAGACTCAGAAACTAGGTGTGGTTCTGGACACAGGCTGAGAAGCAGTCCCTGAGGGTCCCAGGGCAGATGCCTCAACATGAAATTTTTAATTTCCCTTTTTGATGGTTCTCCCCTCAGGCCTTTATTCTTAGCTCCAGTGGACCTGGGGGCCCTGAACGAGGTGACTGGCTGGGGCTCGTTCATTTCACTTGGCAAATGTCTACTGAGCACCTACATGGCCCAGGCTCCGGCTGTGCTAAGGAGACAGGAAGTGTCTTTGCAGTCACATTCATGTCGTCCTAGAACTGCTATTGGTTTCTTTGCAATTAAAGGAAAAAAAAAGTTGAGTACCTTAGATAAGCCATTTGGAACTTGAAACGTATTTGGCGAATTCACATCCTTCCTCCATGAATTCAGAGAAGTGGCCGAGCCATGAGGGTATCTGAGTGATCAAAACAAAAGCCTGTTAGAACCACAGTCTCTGGTGTGAAGGGCGAGGCCCTTGTTATTTCAGAGAGAAGCCACGGGGCATCCCCGGGCGGAGCAATCCACCGCCTCCTCCTGTGGACCATGTCCTCCCTCCAGCCACGTTTTCCCTGGAATTTTCTTGGCGGTTTGCAAGGGAAGTAGTGATGCTCTTCACGGGGTGGCACACCTGCTGGCCGGTGTGGTTCATTTTATTACGGTATGAAAGTTCTACATGTGCTTTTTAAAAAAATATATATTTTATTGATTTTTTACAGAGAGGAAGGGAGAGAGACAGAGAGCCAGAAACATCGATGAGAGAGAAACATCGATCAGCCGCCTCCTACCGGGGATGTGCCCGCAACCCAGGCACACGCCCTTGACCGGAATCGAACCTGGGACCTTTCAGTCTGCAGGCCGACGCTCCATCCACTGAGCCAAACCGGTTTCGGCTACATGTGCTTTAAGCTTTAGCTAGCCTTGGCAAAGCAGCTGTGACACAGAACAGAAAGGGTTTTGTCAAAAATAAACAGCGTGCGCCCTAACCGGTTTGGCTCAGTGGATAGAGCAGGGGTCCTCAAACTTTTTAAACAGGGGGCCAGTTCACTGTCCCTCAGACCGTTGGAGGGCCGGACTATAGTTTTAAAAAAAACTATGAACAAATTCCCATGCACACTGCACATATCTTATTTTGAAGTAAAAAAACAAAACGGGAACAAATACAATATTTGTATTTGCATGTGGCCCGCAGGCCGTAGTTTGAGGACCCCTGAGATAGAGTGTCGGCCTGCGGACTCAAGGGTCCCAGGTTCGATTCCGGTCAAGGGCATGTACCTTGGTTGTGGGCACATCCCCAGTAGGGAGTGTGCAGGAGGCAGCTGATCGATGTTTCTAACTCTCTATCCCAACCCCTTCCTCTCTGTAAAAAATCAATAAAATATATTTAAAAAAAAATAAAAAAATAAACAAAATAAACAGCGTGGAACCCAGAGCTGTGGCCAGATGAGGATTTCCTAATCCTCGGGAATTGCTGATACTTAAACAGACAGCCTTTCAGCAGACTTTGCATGCCTACCTGTCCTCCCCAAAGCGCAGGGCACCTCACAGGTGTGGTCCATCCTGTTAGACCTCCTGTGAGGCAGGTGGGTGTCATTTCTCTCAACAAGGGTTCCGTGCTGCCCGGACCCTCCCCGTACAGACACGTGGCGAGCTCCTCTGACCACCGCAGGTCCTTCTCCTGGCAGCTAGCTCCAGCGTGGCTGGCTGCAGGAAAAGGCCCCTTCCTTTCCCCTCTGACCCTCCAGGACCTGGCTGTGAAAGTGAGCAGGTTCTAAGAGCACCTCGTTGAGTGCTGAGCCCTGCACCTCCTCCCACTCCCACCAAAGACTGTACAAGCAGGGAACACGACGTGGGTTTCTCAACTGACCAGACGCGCGGCCTTGCTTCTGTGTGGCCTTCCCTGCAACCTTTGCCACCAGCAGCTGAGCTCTCTTACCTTTGGGGGAGGCTGAGCACCAGGGGCTTGTTTCTCAGGCTGGCCTCACAAAGCCAGGGGATCCTGTCGAACTTGGGAACAGAAGCCTGGAGAGACATGGAAAGAAATCCTTTTCCAGAATCTGTCGCGCTTGACCAGAGCAAGCTGATGGCAGCTGGACAGCACTCAATACATTTTTTTTTTTTTTTTGTGAGCAGTTACATTTAGTTAACTTTTTGGGTTGCCCACACAATGGCCAAGAGCAAACAGTGTGGTCCCCATTCCGCTGACGGAGAAATGGAAGCTCAGCCTGTTGGCCGAGTCACGCTGGTGGGGCGTGGATTCGGGGTTCCCGACTGTCGTGTCCCCCGTGTCATGTGCTCGCTGTCCCTTTGCTTCTGGGTCACGCCCCTCTGTTCTGCAGACTCGGGTGCCTCCATGCACCCCGCTGGGTCTCAGGGACCTGCGAGTCCACGTCTGCGGCGGAGTCCGCCACCCGCACCCCTTCTCCAGGCAAAGAGAGGAAGGACGTTAACTTTGTGAATCCACTTCCCAGCTGGGCCGACCAGCCACCACCTCCCTGAGCCCCAGTTCTGTCCCCTACGAGGGCGGGGCGGCCGTCACATCCCAGGTCCGTGCGCGCGACCGAAAGCTCCCTCGCGGGCAGCAGGGGTGCCGCCTGTTTCACCCGCAGCGGTGTCACCAGCACCTGCAGGGATTCGGTGACTGTGTCGGGAGAAAGCACGGACCCCGGGAAGGCCCCCGCCGAGGGCCTGACTTCACCCCGGGAACTCAACACCGGCAGCCGCGCTCAGCTCGCGTCGCCCCGCCCCGCCTCCACCCCGCCCTTCGGAGGCCGGGTCGCCCGTCTTTCGGTGGCGGAGTTGCTTTCCTGTCCCGCGAACAGCCACGAGGGGGCAGCAGCGAGCGCGCCGGCGCGGGGAGGGCGCTCCGGCCGCGGAGGTTGAGGCGGCCCCGGAAGTGCTCCGCCGCCGTCGCGACCCCGGCGCCCCGGATGGGGAAGGAGGCGGGCGTCGGTCCCCCCGGCCGCGCTTCCCTACGAACAGGCGGGCAGGTGGGTTCCGAGGGCGTCCTGTTTCGGGGCCTCCCTCCCGGCGGGGCGGCGGGGCGGCGGCGGGCGTGCGGGGCCCGGGGCCGGGGTCCCTGCTGCCGTGCCGGGCCCCGGGGTCGGCTCGTGCAGCCAAACCTGCCGCGGTCTCCGCGGGAGGAGGGCGGCCAGGCCTTCAGAGCCCTTTCCGAGAGCACGTTTGCTGGCATGTCTGACGCCGGGCTTTCCCATTGTGGCCGACGGGTCGCTGTCTCCGATCCCCACAGATGTCTCTCTCTCTGAGTTGGATGGGAGCTCTTTAGAGGGGGGTGACCTCAGTGAAAGGATCTTTAGTTTCTTTGAGTCATTGGCTTTGGCTACATGAACCGTGGAGCTCACTTTGCCTGTAGGATGCAGTTGACTGTTCAGACCTTTTAAATAACAGGTGCCTTTGAGACCCCAGTCCAAGCTCTGGGTCCCGTCCCTGTACGTTTGCATAAGTGGCAGCGACAGGCATGCAGTGACAGGGCTTGGGGGAGGCTCTCAGCCCATCCTCAAACCTCCCGGGTGTGAACCCCGAGTTCAGAGCTGGTTTGGAGGGGAGGCACAGGCTTTGGGGTCAGACTTTGCATATGGCTCCACCACTTACCATGGTTAACTTGGGTGAGTTACCTGAGCGATTTTACTAAGTTTTTTTTTACTAGTTAAAGTGGGACTAACCAACCTGCAGGATTGTGGAGACGGAATGAAAGCAGCAGCTAGTAAAGGCACTTAGCACATTGTAGGCGCCCAGCTGAGTGACAGCTGACAGATGTCTATTATTATCCCAGGAAATGTCATTGAAAACCTGAAAGGAAATTTTAATGTCATTATTATAAGAGGGCCACCACATAGATTTTTGCTCAGGCGTCTAATACAGTGAGTTGGTTTGATTTCAACGCAGCCCTGCCCTTAACCTGCAGCGGTTTTATAGGCTCATGGTCTGTCTTTTTGTAGGAACTTGGCTGTGTTGTCCTGCCTCAGAGAAGAAACTCCTCTTGCTAAGGCCTTGCCTGGGTTGCAGCCTTTGAGAACAAGGGAAGGTCGGCACAATATCAACCGCAACACAGCATGGGATTTCCGGAGAGGTCTTATTTCGAGACTTTATAAAGAACAAGAACCACATGGACTTCTGCATGGGAAATTGAACTGGCCTGAGGCCGAGGGGAAGGATGATGTGTGCCCAACCTGTACCTAACACCACGGAGATCAGGTGGCAGAAAGTCTTATATGAGCGGCAGCCCTTTCCCGATAACTACGTGGACCAGCGGTTCCTGGAAGAGCTCCGGAAGAACATCCATGCCCGGAAATACCAGTATTGGGCTGTGGTGTTTGAATCCAGCGTGGTGGTACAGCAGCTGTGCAGCGTCTGCGTTTTTGGGGTCATCTGGTGGTATATGGACGAGGGTCTTCTGGCCCCGCACTGGCTTTTAGGGACTGGCCTGGCTTTGTCACTGACTGGCTATGTTTTGTTCGATCTCCTTGATGGAGGTGAAGGACGGAGGAAGAGTGGGCGGACCCGGTGGGCTGACCTCAAGAGCACCCTGGTCTTTATTACCTTCACGTACGGTTTCTCGCCCGTGCTGAAGACCCTGACAGAGTCTGTCAGCACGGACACCATCTACGCCATGTCAGTCTTTATGCTCTTAGGCCACCTCATCTTCTTCGACTATGGGGCCAATGCTGCCATTGTGTCCAGCACCCTGTCCTTGAATATGGCCATCTTTGCTTCTGTCTGCCTGGCCTCACGCCTGCCCCGGACCCTGCATGCCTTCATCATGGTGACATTTGCCATCCAGATTTTTGCCCTGTGGCCCATGTTACAGAAGAAACTGAAGGCATGTACTCCCCGCTGCTATGTGGGAGTCACGTTGCTCTTTGCATTCTCAGCCTTGGGGGGCCTGTTGTCCATTAGTGCGGTGGGAGCCACCCTCTTTGCACTTCTGCTGGTGTCTATCTCCTGCCTCTGCCCCTTTTACCTCATTCGCCTACAGCTTTTTAAAGAAAACATTCATGGGCCTTGGGATGAGGCTGAGATCAAAGAAGACTTGTCCAGGTTCCTCAGCTAAGTGAGGGAACTCCGTTCTGTTATTCAGGCAAGCTGATAGACCAGCCTCCCAACTAGGATCCAATCGAAGGCAGAGTTCCATTCTGGAAGCAGCAGGCTGATGTGGTGGGAGGACAGAGATCCAAAGAAGAAGTGAACCAAAGGCTTTGGCGGTGAAGGTGCTTGTCCTTTCTGTCACTTGGTGGATGAAAAAGCTTTCTGGGGCCCTCGGGCATGGTTACCTCCCATGTCTTACTCACTGTAACAAAGGAAGTGATGTGGTTTCTATTTATTAAAAACTAACAACATATCCAGCAAATTGTGTCTTGGTTTTTCTGTAAGCAGAAGGCAGATAGAAGGGGCATGAAAAGTGAAGAGATAATAAAAATGCGCGACTGTGTGTTAATAAAGTCACTTCTCTACCCTTTTCAATGTGCTAATTCAGGCTCCGTTATTTATCTAGAGCTCAGATCCTACAACTCTGGATGCCATGTCCAGTTTTGTTGCCTAACACTATAGAGTTGTTCTCTTAACCTTAACTCAGAGTTTCTACTTGGTTCTTAGTGAAACATGTATGTGCCATAATATGCAGCAAAATGCTGGAGGAATTCAAAGAGGCTGGAAGTCAAATTGAGCCGGAGTAGTAGGAAATATTTACTAGAGGAGATGGCATTTGAAGTTAGTCTTGGAGGTTAGGTGTGATTGAAGTGGGCGAAAGATGGTCTAGGGCAGCGGTTCTCAACCTGTGGGTCGCGACCCCTTTGGGGGTCGAATGACCCTTTCACAGGGGTCGCCTTAGACCATCGGAAAACACATATATAATTACATGCTGTTTTTGTGATTAATCACTATGCTTTAATTATGTTCAATTTGTAACAATGAAAATACATTCTGCATATCAGATATTTACATTACGATTCATAACAGTAGCAAAATTACAGTTATGAAGTAGTAACAAAAATAATTTTATGGTTGGGGGTCACCACAACATGAGAAACTGTATTAAAGGGTCACGGCATTAGGAAGGTTGAGAACCACTGGTCTAGGGTAACCCCTCCTGTGCCCCAGCAGACCATCTAGTCAGAATTTGGGCCTGGTTTCAGATCTTTAGAATGCCAAATAAAATTCTAACTGAAATCCCAATAGCTGTCAATGTGATTCTTAACCTGAAATATGACTTGTGGATTCTGTCACAAATTAGGCTCCCCCAAAACACTGCACGCAGCACATCTGTTCTTAGCAAGCACGAAGGTGGCAGTGTCAGATGGGAGTTCCACGTTATGGGGAGGAAACATTGCAATGGGAGGCTTGAGTAACAGTTAGGGGCCTGTGAATATTTGGGGAGTTTGGGCTTTACCCTGAAGGTAATGAGCAGCCCAGCTGACCTGAGGGGGAGTAAGTGGTCAGATCATAGGCTAGTTACTTCACTGCACTGTTTCATTTTTTTCGTCTGGAAAGTGGGAATGAAAGTACCTCTAGAACTGTGATGATTAAATGAAATAGTTGCAAAATACTTAGAAGAATGCTGGACACAGCACTGTGTAAGTGTTAGATTATTACTGCTGTTACTAAGTTGACATGTAGGAGACTTGTGGGCAGAGACAAGACACAAAAGGCATCAGATGCCCCAGAATAGCTGGTCCCTCATGTAATCATTCCCTTAGGGGCAAGTTCCTGTATACTATCCCTTCTGCTCTAGAACAGCCGTGGGCAAACTACGGCCCTCGGGCCGGATCCGGCCCATTTGAAATGAATAAAACTAAAAAAAAAAAAAGACCGTACCCTTTTATGTAATGATGTTTACTTTGAATTTATATTAGTTCACACAAACACTCCATCCATGCTTTTGTTCCGGCCCTCCAGTCCAGTTTAAGAACCCATTGTGGCCCTCGGGTCAAAAAGTTTGCCCACCCCTGCTCTAGAAGTTAATTTCAAATCAAATCTCATCAGGGTACCCGTGTTGCTAAGAAGTAATGTTTTTATTTCTCTGAACACAGACCTCTCAAAGATGTCTTGAGCATTGACTTTAATTTGGACTAATAACTAGAAAATCAAAATGAGAAGAATCAAAGGGAAAGGTGGCTGGCCTACGAAAACAGTCCGGACCAGCACGCTGGGCCTCAAGGAAGGCTCCCGGGAGATACAAAGTCACTGCCTAGAACAGTGCTAGCGGTGCAAGCGAATGTGGGTTAGCTTCACAAATCTTGACATAGAGGAGCAGACCCCCTTTGAACAGGGCAAGTTTAAGACATAAAAACTTAATTCTGCACACTTTCTGCATGTAACACCTAGAAGTTTCACAGGCCAGGAATATAAATGGATTCCAAAAAGGTTTGGGGGAAAATGCAAATAAAAAAAGCCGTAAGTGTTCTGTAAGAAAATGTTGAGAAATCCCAAGCTTTTGAGTGCTGCTACATGAAGGATGAAGAGGTTCAGGGATTGTAGCTGGGATGGAGGGATCAAGGACAGGTAGAACGACAGGGCGGCAGGTGTACTTTCCTTGGGGGCATGATGGGGCTGACAGGTGATTGCCGTGTGCAGGGACCTGAGTGTAGCAACATGCACTGGTTCTGCATGGGGACCAAACTGGTGTCTGTGCTATGCCCGTCTGCTATGTCAGTCCTGCAAACTTTTGAGTGAGCCTTTGGGCAGCTGGCTTAAGTTGTGGATTTAAGAATTCATGCTGAGCATATTTGAGGAAGCACACGGAACCATCATTTGCACCTTCAAAGCCAAAGGCTCAAGGTCAAGAAAAACAAAAACAAGCCAGCAGAGGGCATCAGTCACACAGTTTTATAATATTTCAAAGACTGAATGCAGGAAAAGGGGCTGGGACGCAGTGCCATCTTGTGGAAGTTATTGATAGTCCCTTTTATAAAGAAATTTAATAGGAGCCTTGGGATTCTTGCTGAATTGTGCTTTGGGAACGAGCTGAGGTCCCCACAAATTCATGAAATAAATAGCACACTGGTATTTGATAAATTATAATAGCTACATTTCCGAGCACCCAGAGTGTACCAGGCACTGAGTTGGGCATTTTATATACATTGTCTTACCTGTCTCTTAATCCTGCCATGCAGGTATTATTTTTACTTTAAAGTTGAGTAGACTGAGAATCCCCCCAACATCTAACAAAATCTTTACTGTCCGCCAAGGCCTCTCTGTACTCACTTTCTACCATTCACATTTTATGATGTTTGGCCTCAGGAATTTATTCAGCAAATATTGAGCACTAAATATATGACATACTGTTTTATGTGCTTGTGATATATCTATGACTCAAAGGTCCTTGACCTAATAGAGCTTACATTCTAGCAGGAGAAGACACAGAATAGACATAAGAAGGTAATAAAAGCCATGGGGGAAAGTAATGGCATTAACTAAGGGGGCCAGGGTAGGTGTCATGGAAAAGGTAACATTTAAGCAAAGACTTGAAATGTGTGAGGGAATAATCCAGACCCCAGGGGAAGAGTGTTCCAGGAAGAGGAAAGAGCTGATACAAAGGCCTGAGAGGTTAGCTTTTCCATCGTGTTACTTGTAGCATCAAAAATATACTGTCTTAGCCGTCACCCACTTCCGTGACTTGTTACTGTCTTGAGGATTCCCAAGTCTCTCTGGCCCCTGGATTTGCTCATGGCTCCTGCTCACCAGGGCTCTGAAGATGGGACCTGGGTTTGAAACTCGGGACCCAATACAACGTACTGTAAAGTTTGATTTAAAAAAAAAATAGAAGTAGCAGTTTATACGCTTGACTCATTTAACCACCACCATCTTATCCGATATTAATATGTCAACAGTACTGCGATTCAACAGTAACTTGTAATATAAAAAAAAAAAATGGGTGTATATGTGGGTAGAGGAGGTGGCTGGTGTGTCAGATAGAGGCTGTCATATTCTAAAGGGCTACGGAAGCATTTTTCTTTTTCAGCAACCTTCTCTTCCTGTGGGTGAGGTCCATGTTTTTAAAAGAGATTCACAATTGTAAAGATTGACTTCAGAATCTCATGGAACTGCACTGAAGATTCCAGTATCCATTTTCTGAGTTTAAAAAAAAACAAAACAGTTCTAAAACAGATGTTGGCCAGTACAACATTTTTTTCCAAAGTCTAGGATGAAAAGGCTACAAGTACATCATACCCCAAAGCCACTGGAGGTGTCCGTATCTGCAAACGAACAACAGGCGTTATTTCCTTATCTCCTTGTGGCTTTCAGCTTGTAGGATGCTTGTTGAAACATCCCCGTCAGTTGTATCTGTGGTGCCCAAAGTTCATAGCCATTTACTTACCAGTGAAACTCTGTAAGGAAAGGACTGGAAGTTTGATTTTTTTCTTACCTTTAGTTCTCTTCTCTCCATCTCTTAGATGTCTTGGGTTTTTCTGGCTGGAGCCTGGGGAGCTCTAACAACCATCACTGGTCCAGTGGAAGACCGCTACGGGTACCTTCTGAACCTAAAGCCTTTTTATTAGAAGCCAAAGCAAAGTTAAGGGACTACTTCAGTTTCAACACCACTGTGGCGTTTTCTCAACCAACACTGAAGTGATTTAGAGTCTTGTGTTATGCCATTCCATTAGAAATGCAAAGTTCTGTTTCTGATTGGCTGAAATGGGTTCTATTGTTCCTTTCTTTGTCAGAGGTCAAAGCCAGCATGTTCTAGAACGTTAGCTTGCAATGGGCCAAGTGGATAACCTGGTTCTAGAACTCAAACAGCTTGTTTTATGTTGTAAAACAAGTGACTTTACTCCTGTCACTGCTCCGGGACCCCCAATAACTAGGACATTATTATGAATTCAAGGCAGGTTTGATGCATAAATAAAGGGGTGAGGGTATTTAAGAAGTGTTATTTTATTACAGGTACAGCGGTTCATTCCTTCTGATCATCCAAGTTATGGCCAACACAGAAGAATGCTGTGTTTTTTAAACTCTCAAATGTTGAGTGAGAAGGTCAGGGCAGGGGACTTGGGTAGAGGCATGTTATGAAACTTAGAAACACTACAAACAGTAAATACATATGGAAAAACCTTCCCATGTTTTAATTTTATTCCAGGCTGCTCCTTCCCACTTTTTTCCTAAGGTGAGGAAGGGACCACACTTCTTTGCTGAGATGGGTACGGTTGCCCAGGAATTGGTTCAATTCTGCTACGACTTGAGTTTTCTTTCCTCATTGCTCACCAGGTCAACTAAGTTTTAAAGTCCTCTAAACTGTGTCACGATGCCTATGAAAATAAGTTCGTGATGAGGACAAAGTGGAAATGTATCAAACACCTAAAAAAGGTGAATCGGTGAAAACCCTCCCGTTGAGAACTGTTTCGGTTTGGGGAGGTGGTGTGGGATCATCCTGAAACACTGTCTGTTGTGACAGGAAGGCTCTCAGATGGAAATCCCATCCGATAAGAATATAAATTATAGGATCAACCACCTGAGCTGCAGGTGAAGGGGGCCAGAGGCTGGGGGCTGTGTTATTCTGTGTCAGCTCATCACCTCCACATGAACTCGAGCTTCAGTTGATGATCCCCTGCTTTGGTGTCCTTGATTCTTCTTAGTTATCAGGGCTTCTAACTCATAGTCCCTGAACCTGGGATATAGGAAAAAACGGATGTGTTGTGTCATATGAAAATTTTAACCTGAGAAATTGTTTTTTTTTTCATTTTGAGTAGAAAGTGAAGTCCTTAAGATTTTTATGGTCCAAAGAAAGAGCATTGTTAGTGAGGGGTCTTGAGTTGGGGGTCCCCCCCCCCCCCCGGAGTTCCACATGGACTCTTTGCCAGAGCTCGCCTGGGGTAGACACAAAGGAAATGGAACGCCGATTCCTGATGAAAAACACCATTTCTTACTTTCCAGTCCAGTAGGTTCCTGTCTTAATATGCTGTAGTGATCTCATCCAATGTGAGAGACCTTTACATTCTGGTTTAGACCATGTCCATCTTCAAAAAGAAAATTCTGAATTAAACTTCAGGAAGGATTCAGATCACAGGTTTGGTGGGATGTAGTATGTTACCTTAATAAACATTTTATTTGGATAAGTCTTTGGGTGCTTTTTAAAACAATAGCTTAAAATTTTAATGGTGCAATTGCCATTTGAGGATTAAGGTATTAGAAAAGTTATTTCCCTCCAGAACTCTTGTAGATTCCATTATTCCAATACTTGACTGTCATCAAAAATCTTTCTTCTCAAGGTGTCATTTCCTTGCCTTGTACTTTTATTCTGAACAATATTTTCCCTCTAAATTTGCCAAAATAGAGGCTTATGTGTTTAGGACCTACAATTTCTTCCATGATCTTACATATTTTATCTCCTACAAGAATATTTTGAAAAATAACAGAAATGGCAAGCCGTTTTTAAAAAAATATATTTTTATTGATTTCAAAGAGGAAAGGAGAGGGGGAGAAAGAAATATCAATGATGAAAATCATTGATCAGGTGCGTCCTGCACGGCCCACACTGGGGATTGAGCCTGCAACCCAGGTATATGCCCTAAGAATTGAACTATGACCTCCTGGTTCATAGTTTGACACTGAACCACTGAGTCATGCTGGCCGGGCAACAGCAAGCTATTTTTATGCAATAATTATTAATGGGATCCTTGGAGGCAGGTTGCAATGAATCAGCTTTGTTTTCTAGACACCCAGAATTTTTACTGCATCTTTTCATACTTTTATTGGACAGACATTTCAATTGAAGATAGATTATTATTCACACCAAATAGCACCTTATACCTCCATGCTTTAAGAACTTAAAATCAATCGTTTTTCAATTTAAGCTCCTTAAAATAGCAAATTATGTATTTTTTACCTTACCTGGTTTTAGTTGAAACAAACTCTTTTTTTTTCATTAGGGTCTTCTTTAGAAAAAAGAAACAGGACACATTTCATTTTTTAAAATATATAGAATAAACTTTGTTTTTATTATAGACATGGATCAAAAATAAAAGTTTTTATGTACACATGACATATAGTGCAAACAAAAGGCTTTTAAACACCACGATGGACACGCTGTTGGAAACGAAAGGAGATGGATGATGGGGGTTAAGATGGTCGTCCTGGAACGGCAGGAGGGGGTCGCCTAGTGAAAACAAAACAAAACAAATAACAAAAAAAACCACACACACACAGATGCAGAGGAAGCAAACTATGTTTGAGTCACAAAACAAACCCAAATAAGAACATGCAAAATTATCCCACGAAAGTCCAATTCAAATTAGACCAAAAAAGCATGCAGACACGTGGGGGACACGGGAGAATGCCATGTGGCAGTTAGCTGTTCCCAGGACTTTTTCTGGCCATCAGCAGTGTGGCTAGATAGGAGCCGTTTGAGTCCACTCCAAAATCTCATGGAGGAATCCATGCAATCGCATTCAGAGAACTGGGCACAGTACCAGAGCCAAATACCTTCACGACTTGAGTATTTGTTTCCCACCCTGACTTTGGGACATTCACTTATTTCCAAAGATTTCCATAAATGTTGTGCAATCTCCATAGGGGGAGAGGGAGTTGATAGAGAAATATGACAGGTGACATTTTTTTTTTCAAGATGACATCAAATGAGAAGGTGTCAAAAGATCAAGTGAGCTATGTAATCACAATGCAGAAAATGTCAGGATTGGAGAAAAGGATTTGCAAGTAAGAATTTGCTGCGGGTGAATATCCTGATGTGAGAGCCTTTCCAGGCCCAGGGAAACTACAAGGTGAGGCCTGGTCCACGGTGACCCCAGGATTTTGTAGGGTTTCCCTCTATCTCAGAGCTGGGTGCCTCTGAAGTTCTGAATGGTTCTGACCTGGGTCCAGGGTAAATGAGATTTGGCTTGCTGTTCTCTCTCCAGGCCCCTAGCCTGGCTTGCATCTTGTCAGGCCCATGGGTTTGGAGATAAGGTTCCAGAACTGTGCTTCATTTAGACATCAGCCTCTCCGGGTGTTTCATGGCTGGAGAAGGTCCAGTAAAGTCTCCAGCACCAGGCACAGCTCTGGTTTCCGGCAGTATCTACACTTCAATTTCCCCTTTCTAACCAAATCGGGAACAGGCTCAACATCACCGCAAGCCATGAGCCGGAGGTTAGCTCGGTCGGCGCCCTACCCTCTGGGGTACTTCTCTGGGGCTACGTGTTCAACAATATACTCACTTCCGTCTTACTCTTGTAACACTTCAGTGAGTGGAGCAATGAAGTCTACAAAGAAAAAACAAACACAAAAACAAACTTCTTTTTCATCGTCTCTGAGATGTTAAGGAGCCAAAATGATGGGGCTATTTCTGAGCAGTGGTCAAAAAAAAAAAAAAAAAAAAAAAAAAGATCTCACCTCCCCCCAAGTCTAAGACCATTTTTTCCTTCGGTCCAATTTAAGCTGGCTACACTAAAGAGGCCCCCCATCCATATAACCGACAAAGAACTTGTCATTGGTACCTCACCTTTCAAGTGAGGAGGTAGGGGGGTCTGCAAGCCTTGAGCTGTGGAAATCCAGGTAATGGGTGTCCCTGGTGTTTTCATGAAGAAAGTGGAATTAAATTCCAGGCAGGCTCAATGAGATTTATTACCTGCCCAGCAAACAAACTATTTTTGAGTTCTGGAGGGGCTTTGGGACACTTTAATGACCTCAGCGGGGTGGGAAGGTAAGCCATTAAACCGAGCAGCGAGTCCCCAGCGCTGAAGGGACATTCTGTTTGCATTTGCCACAGCGCTTTTCTGTTGGAGTTACTGTGGTGCTCTAACCCAGACACAGGGCCAGAAACTGCATGTCTCGGAATACAGGGTAATCCCCCCAAATATGGGTTAAATCTGAAAAGATAGAAACATCAGTTGAGCTAACAGCTGTTAAAGTGTGTATACAGTTTTGGGGGACACCCTGTATATTTCACCAACAGGGAGAATATTTGCTTCCAACCTCAGAATGACGTTTATCCCCTCAGAAAACTCCGTCTTTTCCTCTTCACTTATCCTGGGTCTAACTTTCCTCTCGGGGCCCGTTAGGTCATGGACCACGGCAGTTTGGGTTTTGCAATTTCCTTTCCATTATTTTCTATATGTTGCTTGCAACGTGCTGAAGTGCTTGAAGGCAAGTCCTGAGGCTATTTGGGCCTTTTGTGTAAAGAGTTCCAAAGGTACCTGATACTGTTGCTGCCTCTAAAATGAAAGTCGGAGGACTAGATTCGAACACTGAGTGGCTAACAAATTTCAAAGCCCCCCATGGCAGTATTCACCATGCGACTTCATCGACCTAACCAAGATTATAATGTCAGGTTCCATCTTCTTAAGCTTTCCGAAAAATACCTTCCCAGAATTGTTCCGCCAGCACAGGAAGGTGAGGAGACAGGAAAAGCTGAGTATGGAACGCGGCATAATTCACACAGAAAAGACTCAAGTATCAATGAGAGTGACGCGTCACCCCATTTCTCTGGGATCTGCCTCAGTGCCGCCGTCCGGCCTCACGGTGACATTCCTGTGACAAGATCCCCGGCAAGATCTTCCTCAGGACATTTTTCTTTTCTATCACAATATCCCCAAACCTTCTCTGCTTGCTTTCTTGGCCCATCATTCAGGGAACTTAACATCCTAGAGCAGCAGGGAGCCCGAAGTCTTGGGCAAGTGGGACAAGAAAGGCCATGCAAATAGGCATCCTTCTCGATTCTTCTCTGATGCTCTTTTATTTGAAATCACCCCTGATCCTTTCCTTTCTGAGAATAAAATGGGGGTGATGAAATTTTTGAAGGAGCTCTTGTTTGGAGAGCGAGAGAGAAAAGGTCTTGAAAATGATCTGTATCCTCCACAAGGCTCGCTAAGACTCACTGCATGCACCTCTCTAAACTGCTTCATGCCGCCTGTTCCCATGTGACCTTCCTGCTTAGGTCCAAACACTCCTGTGACAAAGCACCAGAGCTCCAGTAGGACTGTCCTAAGCTGGGAGCGCTGGCTGCTCTCACAGGTGACTGTCTCTGCTGGGATGGTCACACCCAGTGCCTTTTCCCGCCAGCCTGTGAAATGCTCCGAGAACAAAGCATCAGCGGCCAAGTGAGTCTGAGAAACATGGAGCACAAGCCCTCTCCTGGAGGCTCATGATGCACCTGATATTAATGCTTCTGTACAGTCTTCCAGTAAATAATAATAATAAACAAATAATAGAATTTTCAGTCATCCTTTCCCAGGTACATTTAACCAAGAAACCCATGTGTGTGTAAAACATTAAAACCTCATGGAATGCACTGGGAAACTTCCGCCAACATCTCTTGCATGTATCCTAGTTATTAGGCATCGCGGTGTGAAAGATCACCACACATGGTCTTCAGAGGGACCGTGGTAGGTGTGGGTTGTACCAGGAAGGAGGGCACCACAGCCATCTCACCCAAACACCTGGTGAGTTTCTCAGTATGCAATTCAAAGATTCCCACAGAAAAACAAGATTCTGGAGAACTAATTGAGAAGATATTTCCACTAGTGCCAGTACTATTTTAAAAATAAAAATGGAAATTTGTCACATAGTTACACTAAGGTCCCTCGGTTTTGGTAATTTCTATTAGAAACTATTCTGAATGAAGGATCATGCAGTAAAACACGCCCCCTCCCCCCCCCCCCCCCCCGCCCCGTCACCTGCACAGCACCCCGCACACATGCACAACACGGCTCTCATCCTGACTCTCTCTCCAGTAAGCAGCTGCCTTTGAAGGCAGTGATGGATCCACGCGTGGGAGAGGTGTGAGAGAAATAACCACAGGGCAGCAGGAATCAGCACAATAGTCTTTCCAATTCATCTCTTCACTGGCAGCGGATCCTGAACACAAGGAGAGTAAACTAGCATCCCGCCCCCTGTCCCAATCCTTCTTGTCTCTGCTTTTGGATGGCACAGTCTGGGACTGTGCATGTTGGTAAGGGACCAATTCTCAAAACTCTTAATGATGAGTCTTTCTTTATTCTCTGGAAACACAGGAGGACAAGGATGTGTGTAACTACTGAATACTCTTCCTTCCATTCTCGTAACATTGGGGAAATGGAAAGGGGTTAACTTGTCCCCTTCATCCCCAATGAGTAAACGATGGAGCCCACCTATTGAGTCAGGAACTCAATATTTTCTGTAAGAAATGCCTTCTGTGGATCTAACATATGGGCAAAGTATTCTTCTTCCCTCTGCTTCCCAGGGTTTCCCATGAACACTCCTTTGCAACAGCAAAATGCCACCGTGCCTCTTGGCAGGTGTCACGTCACACCCTCCAGCTGCCGAAGGTTTGGGCCCTTCTCGAATCTAGTCCAACAATGACTTCAAATCAGGAATAAAGGTTCCCCATTCTCCTGCCTTTGATTTTTCCCATTTGCTGCTCCCTTTAAAAATCTCGTTCTTCCCCGAATTAATGACAGTAATGCCAAATGTTATTCTCCATGTTGGTAATTCTGGGCCAATTCGATCAAAAGAGTTAGAAATATTTACAAGTCTCAGATCTTTACTGTTATGCACAGAAATGACTCGAATACATAGAAAAATGAGGAGGGGGGAGTCCTTCAAATGTTACCATTTATTTCAGGTTCAGAAATACAGCTTCACATTTTCACAACAGGTACATGTGACCTTCACGATTGATACAGGCTTCAAAATTTCCATTTGCAGCGTCCATCCACATACCAGCATTAAGAAACCCCAAAGTGCCAAGAAGACAGTGGAAAGTATTCTGGCTCAAATTAATCAAAGACAACAGCAGAGACGAGATTTTGCTTCTGTACACTGCTTCTTCATAAAAAGGCAAAAGAGGAATTTGATTTAAAAAGGCGAGTGAAAATAACATAGACAAGCAAGCAAAACACAGGCTGTGCACATGAAATCCAACTCCAATGCAATCATGGTGGAGTTTCTGGTTGGCAGAAATAATTTTTATCTCGTTGGCAGCAGACAATGCAAGAGGTTAGACAGAGTAATTTTTATCATAACTTTCAAAACATTAAATAATGAGCAAAGTTGGAGGGATTCAAGGATAAAAATGAGAGAAATGGATGCCTTGAGGTGAGCCAGGCGAGAAACCCAGACCAGAGAAGTGACAGGTCTCACGAACATACCAGAATGAACAGGTCTTCCGACAAACGAGAGACTGTCCTTGAGCTTCCCCTCTCTCATTCTCACACATTCACACATTCTTACACATACGTAACAAGAGCAAAGTTTACACTACGATTGCTTCAAAATAGTCTTAAAGCTCAGAATACAGAGCACCACATAATTTTAAACACACCAACTAGTCAAGATGACTTAAGATTACCTAGAAGACACATTTGAGCTTTTAAGAAAGGACTGAGTGATTGAGTGAACTCATTCTCTGAAAATCATCTAGTTTCCTTCACATTCAACTCTCAGCTCAGAGCTAGCAGTCCTCTGGGTGAAATGGTACAAATCTCATGTCTTGAGTTTCACATATTATCTCCTTTCATTGAGTTCCATAAATAGAGACCTCTATGTAGGCTTTAGTCTCAATGTTAAGGAGATTCCTGTCAATTTCAAATCACATTGTTTTCCAAATACAAAAGTGTTCACCTGAAAAAGGGGATGGATGACTTCTCTCCAAGATATTAAGAAACTTCTCTCCTGCATTTTTAGCCAATTTATTCAGAGAGATCCACTGCTTTTATTATATTACTGTATCCCTCTATTTTTTAACCTTTACTGGGAAAAAAATATGACTATATAGACCAACTTAGCTGTTTAAGAATCAGCCCAGCAATCCAAGGATAATTAGAGATCTTAAAGGTAGTTTTCCAGGTCTTACACTTCTGATCGAGCTCTATCAGCAAAGGTTATTTCTTCTTAGACAGCAATGCTGTGATTTAGATACAAATGCCTGTGGATGTTATCCCACCATACTGTCATGGTAACTCTTAGCTTTGTGCCTCTCAGCATGAATACAATCTGGAGAAAATTTTGTATGCCTCACATACTGTCTGAGAAATGGACCACTGTTGTCACATATTATGGCAGACTCTCCAAAGCTACCTCTTGTCTTAGCACAGTTTAAAAAATAGATTCATACCCACACATACAAAGCACATGTATACATACATATTTACACCCATACACATACATACAGTGCACATACAATCACACTCATGCTTGTGGCATTTTAACAAGGGCTTTTAAACCTACTTACCCAAAGGGGCACAAAATACAGATACTTACAGAAACAAACTGACTGTGTATATACCGTGACACATAAAGACACATGCATAGAAAAGGTTTTCGTACACAGAAAACATCAACATTGATCACATACTGGTATTAGGTCCCATTTCATATTTGAGAATTATGACTGATGCTATACTGAAAAGTCATAAAATTAATCTATAGGACTACTTTTTAATCCTAAAATTTTAATCCTAAATCAGAAACTGTTTCATGATAATGTTTTGGAATAGATGAATTTGCATCTGAACATGTAGGCAATTTGCTAATAAATAGACCCCACTGCTCTTCTATGTTATAAAACACAGCTAAAAGCAATAATCAGAAGAGTAATTTTGGTAGATGATTTCTGGAAATGCAATATAGCTGTTCTGATTTAATACTATTTTAATAACCTTTCATAGTTGAGTAAATGGTTATTCCAAATTAGTCAATAAGCATGCAAGATTTAGCATGTGACAATAAATAGACTGACCTATCAAACAGACAGTTTATTTTTCCAATTACTAGAAAGCTGTGTACTTTATTTTGTTCTGCTAGACATCACGGAGCTCCATCTATTACATAGACCATATCAGAGTTCAGAGGAAGTTACAATAGACCTGGAGTGGAATGGAAAACACTCAGGAAGCTCATTGAGCTACATTCCTACCTTAAGGCCTGATATGAACACTGTACTTCAAATTATACACACCCTTAGCGCTCCCCACTTCATTCACATTGACATCTCCCTTTAGCGGGATGCACAACTCTGGGAAATGGGATTAATGCTAATCATGTGACACCGTAGCAAAATAAAAATATTCTCCAACACAAGGACTGAAATTCCAGGGGAGGCTAGGTCTCATCAGAAATAACTCAAACAAGAAGAATTAGAATAATTAGAAGAAAAATGGAACCACAAAGAGAGACAGTTGGGACAGTGAAACTGTGTGATTACACTGAGAGCAAGAGCCAAAGAGGACAATGCCATTGTTTATGACTGCATAGGATCAGGGGAAAGGAACTTGGAAAAAGAATCTCCAATTTTCTCTGACACGGCTCGTGCTGATCTAAGAACACGCCTGTGGTTATCCACAGTATTTTCCTTTAACAGAAGGACATTTTTGAAATACAGCAAAATGCAAAACCACATATAGCACAAAGCCAAACCCTGGAGTATATGTTCCGGGAGCTGCCTATTTTAGAGAATTCAAAGGAAGAAGCAAAGGGAATCCTTAAAAGAGAGGATTTTATAAAAAGATCTCACTGTAGATTATTTCACTATGAATGTTTACTTAGCACATTTCCATTTAGCTATGACACTATTTTAAAAAGAACACGTGTCCTTCACAGAGAGTTAATGTTTTTTCCAATGGGAAAAAAAAAAGATATAAGAAGATTTAGGGTGGTGATCTTTATACAATCATATAACTTAAGAGGTGAAATGCCCTTTTTATGAATCTTGAACTCTCTGAGTTTTGCCTAACTGGGCTAGCTGTAACCTTTCAGAATAAGTTCAAAACAATGCCATTTAGCTTGGCGAGTTCTCTTTTTAATAATGGTTGAAAGTTTTTACTTCATACTTTATGGGTGTCTGCTTTGGGTATAAACTACACAGGAAATTAAAGTTAAGTTAACATACAAATCATGTTTGCTACTTTCAAAGGGAGACATTTCAGTTGGTGAAAACTGATTTACTTCTGCAGAATATGAAATAGTGTCGCGGGACGCTGCCATCCAGTGAATACTTGGTCTGCTGTCTGGGAACAGTTAGCAGACAAAATTCCAGTTGGCTTCTGGCTGTTTCCTATGTGCTAATCATCTGGTCCTAGGTCATCGAAACTCAGCCTTAAGACTGAACTATTAACCCCCATGCAAAAGGGCTCTTGTAAATTTCAGAAACGTTACAATTTGCCCATTTGCTTTGGATCTCAGTGCCTTAATGCCATTTTCTGGAATAACCTGGATAAGGACTCTGAAGTTGTCTAAGTGACTTTTCATTTCATTCCAGGTTCCATTCCTTAAATATGGTTATTCCATGGTGAGGCTCACGATTCGTGAAGAAAGCCTAGGATGGATAGACAGTTACTTTAAGCTTGCTTTAAATGTGGGATACATTTTTAGGTAAGAGAATTACATATCAGCAAAGAGGAATATTTTTGCTCCAACCAACAAAATAATTAAATCAACAGGAATTAGTGTCAAAGCGTAATCAGCCATGCCTAAAATTAGATGAATCTGAAAAAAAGAGATATTTTCCATGTCAGCTTCACTGTGACCTAGGAGGAGGTGATTATATAAATGAATAAAGAAAATACATTTTCCAGATGCTTGTAGAGATGTGATATTTTGCTTCTTCCTGAATTCTGAAATTAACTAGTCAAATCTACTGTCTGCCTACAGAAAAACAAGCTCTGAGTCGCTGGCTGTTGAATGTGCTTCTAGCATGAAACCAAACACACTGGCATGAGGGGAAGCCCTCTGGAGCAACCAAGGCAGTAACTTTTCCTTTGAGAACGACCTCGCACTTTTCGAAAAGCTTTATTCTTAAGAAACTCCAATTAAAAAAAAAATCACTTCCCAGAAGTCTTATGAAATAAGGAGGAAGGAATGGATCTAAACAGGTAATTATGGAATAGAAAGAAACATTAATAAACGTTAATACCACACCTGTCAGCCAAAACAGAATGTGGCACAATAAATGTGTATGGCTTAGGTCTAAGCCCACCATCTGATATCTCTTAAGGATTATATTTAATGGGCTATCTGGAAGGTAACCTGGGAAATTTCTTCTTCAAAGAAATTTCAAATATATGCCAGCGTAGGCATATAGTCCCCAAGGTATAGGGCTGCCATACAAACCTACCTTGGTCGATACAACATAGGAAGGCTCGAAGGGTCAGCAGTTTTCAAGAGCCAAACCCCAATGGTTTGACATACCATGAGCAATGCAGATGAGTGACAGATGCATTAGTAAAACTGGTTACTTGTCTACTGATGTCCACACATGCGACTACTCATGATTTACTGCAATGGTTAGCAAATATGTTGCTTTCGTATAATTCGTTAGTAATTAACTGCCATGCCAGACACTCCGTTTAGTCTAATAAGGATTCTAGTGGACGGATTATAGTGGGACGAGTTGGTGATGGGGGTGGTCTCCGGCTAGAAAGAGAGAAAGAGAAAGGTAAAGAAACAGGTAGACTATCTAGCAGAAGGCTGTCCCAAAGACACCGAAGAAGAGCCATTGCCCACATGCTCATGCACAGACAGGCCAGCAGGAGTGTTTGCCACCTGTGATAATTTTAATACTGTTAGCTTTCAGTCACCCATCATTTTTTAAAACAAAAATGAGGTGTTTTTCATATGCAAATCTTTCTGAAAACATGTCACCCCTCCCAATAGTAGTGCAAATATGAACTCATTGAAAAACCATCTGAAATATACTGCATATTCTCAGCCAATAGCGTATGATCACAGAGAGTTAACTGTATTGTGTAACTATAAGGTATAGTCTAGGAACCAATGATAGGCCTTGGAGAATGAGGAGTTTTGAATTTTTATTTTCCATTATGTAATAATATCTTACTCTTTTTCTCCATCAGATTATTTGTGATCATTTCTAATGGACTTCAGCAACTTCTTTCTCCAATTTGTCCCATATCTACATCTAATTGGCAGAAAACCAGGGAATCAAGGTTTTTGGAGTTCTCTACAGTAAGTGTATATAGGCTCAGGATGAGTACTCAAGTATCCGACCATCTGAGTCCCGGTAAATTGCATGACCTCTTGTTCCCATTTTGGGTCCTAGAAGTTTTATTATTAGTAGTAATTTTGCTCACTTTCTAGTTGGTAATGGTGTTTCTGATAGCTGAGGTTGCTGAATAAGCAAACTCACGATAATGTAGTATTCTTGTACCTGTCAACTTGACCAAGTAATACTCCTCATTTCCTGACCTTCCACATTTATTTCCTAAATGTATTAATAAGTCTTTGTGGGTGTACTTGGCTTCGTATATAGTATCTTGGGGAGTGATTTTTATAAACAACCAAATTCAATAAGTTCTATAAATTAACACCTTTCTTCTTGATAAAACTTTCCCATTAATCCCATTGATTTTTTTCCCCCAGAAAGACCTCTTCTTGAATGTCACGGAATTTCTTTCTGTATTGGAAACACTATAAATTGACCAAATAAAATATCCTTTATCGGGTATAAAGAAGGAAAGTTAGAGAAAACAATCATGATATGTTTAAAAAAATCACAAAGTTAGAAAATAAAACTAGATACTTAAGGAAAAAACAATGCAAAAGAGATATTGCTGATTAGTGGTAAAAATCAACCACTTAGGCACAAATCCATAAGTATTAGTAGAGTTCCTTTTGCTTCCTACACCTAAAAAAGTCTAAGTGGCTTTAGAAGAAAGGTTTCGTTGGGAAAGTGCATTCCAGCTTAACGTCTTATACTAGTCTTCTTATTAAGCAAGAACTCAATTTTTGAAATTTGGAGATACTTTATAGGCACAGTAACAAAACGAAACCAACCAATACTAGCTGTTTAATGGAGTAAACAAGTAAGTCCTCTTTCTGCAGAGAGGCTACTGGCTACCATGACCACCTGAAATGTTTTGGCCATTCCCTGCTGGAAAAAAATCCTCCCATAATCCCTTTTTTACTTATGACAGAGCAAAATGCCTGTTCTTTCACTAGCATAGTGATCATGTTCATTTAAATGGCCATATTTATTTAACCTATGTCCTGAATTTTGAACCTGCATCATTTTCCCCTTCGATGGGAAGGTTCTAGAGGCCAGAGGTCATGTCCAGTTAACTTGTTTTGTACAGTGTTTAGCTTGTGTTACATCTCAGTATCTTCCTGTTCATCAACTGGAACTGATATTCATCCCTCAAGACCCACCTGGGTGAAGTCTTCTCTGATCTCCCTTCCCCTATCTTGATACATTGCTTCTATAGAGTATCAACATATCTCGGTATCACATGGAATCCTAATTAGGTTTATGCTTCTCTTCCCCCCATTAGAAATGGAATTACTCATCTTCATATTCTTCAATCTTTATCTTAGGACTTGTCATTCAGCCATGGAATGTTGGACAACTGGATAAGTGAAAGTTACTCCTAAGATAAGAAACAACTTATAAGATCTCGTGTTACCCATTGATCTTTCCATGACACAAAAGGTATTTGTTAGTAAATGAGTGCTATGCCAAAACTAACACACACAAAACTACAGTGACAGGTAGGATTTAGACCCTTGGAAACTCCACCTATAAAGTATTTGACTGCTCAATTCTTTAGTAGGTGTTTGAAATAAATACTAAATAATAGGCCCCCTGTCCTCATGGAATTAAATAAATAATCATGCTATCTATAGAAAAGTATTCTTAGCAACTAAACAGTTATTGGGGGAAGGGCAAAGGAGTTGGCCAGAATTTGAACTTAAAGGAGAGAAATTCTACTAGAAGACTCAATAATGGGTTAGATTCAGTTAGGGAATTTCATTTGAAAAAAAGTGAATCTTAAACTATAAATTCAGTGACAAGTAGGATACAGTGTGGCATGGTGGACTGGAAATTGTTTCATGCACACGTGATAGCTTGAACCAAGGACTACAGCCAAACAGGGAAAGGAATGCAAACTGGGTTCTTTTCTGATCCTTTTGTTCTTGGCTCAAATGTCTTTCCTCAGCCCTCCTGACCACCAGCACCCCAATCACTTCATGATGTTTGTGTATTTCATAGCGCTTACCCCTGGTTTTAATTATGTATTCATTTTCTAGATTATTGCCTGTGTCCTCCTAGTAGATTCCTTGAGAGCAGAGACCACATAGTTTGTATTTATTACATGTCTTCAGCATTTAGTATAATGTGATTAGAAGGCAGTGAATAAATGTTTATTAAATAATGAACAAACAAATATATGAAAAGTGCCCAAACAAAGATGTTTTAAGCAGGTTAGAGTATAAGCCAGGTCAATGAGTAGGTTCAATGAGGCGGGAAATGTAACACTTGGAGGCTTATATTTGAAGCATCACGTTTATACAGATAGAATCAGAAGTCAAAAGATATAATTCCAGCTCCAATGGCCAACTTGTACAATTATTAACTCACTATATAAAAGCCTCAGTTTTCTCATATATGACATAGGAGACTCACTAGAGGACCTATAACATGCCTTCCAGTTATGCATTACCTGCATTATTTATTGAGCACCTACTATGTGTACTGCATTATGCTGCATGATTTTTAAGAACTCACAATATACTCCTAGTGGAAGACAAGTGGGATAAAACAAATATGCAAGGAGTTCTACTATAGCACCCCAATTTAAGTGGGAAAAATAGGACAAATTTTTGTAATTTTGAAGGGAGGAAGTCAACACTGGGGAGAGAGAATAGAAAGATTTCAAAACTCTGATGGCCCAGTAACCTCTCATTAACCTCCTCCCCAGTCCTTGCACCATGCTGATGGGACCAGAGAAAGATGACAGTAATAGGCACCCCCAGAAGGCTGGACACCAGGAGAATGCAGCTTTCCACCATGTGCCAGGACTTTTGTCTGTCTTGTTCACCACCATATTCCAGAGCTTACCGTGGTCTTTGGCTCATCCTACCTTTTTTCCAAATAAATCAGAGAACCTATCATTATGCGCTTTTCAAGGAACTCTCTAGGACCTTCCATTGAATGGGAATAGCATACCTGGGTGGCAATTTTATGATTACAAGAATGAGAAAGAAAATTTCCATCATGTCCTCTCAAAATAATTATGACTTCTTTAAAATATGCCCAGCTTCAGCTGAAAGTAACCCTTATATGCATGTAGTAGTTAAAAAATCCTACAGAGCCCCTAAGTCTTCTGGAAGAAATGAACATAATTTTCTTTCTAAAACAATAAAACCCCAATAATCTGTGTATAAAACTAGAAAGCAATTCAGGGGGAGCGTGAAGTTGTTCAGCATGAATTTTCTTAAGTAATGCTAAGATGTCTGCCAACTTCAACACCAGAGAAACGTTCAGGGTTTACTGTGAAGGTTCACTTCATTGGTCTGGTTCCTAACCATTCAAATTTCCAAGGACATTCACCTCATAAGACAGTTTGTTTTGAGCAGAGCGAAGTTATTTGTTTTGTGCTGAGCTTCCCTCAGCTGCTCTTTTAGCGACGGGCTTCATTAAGAAACCCCTCCTATTGAAATGGAGCAGCTTGACTCACTTAGTGTTTATTGAAACACTGTGTTGTGTGTGGGCGGTTAATGGTTATGATACAAGAGCCATGTTTCTGCTTCCAAACCAAAGGGAAAGATGGAATACTTGAGGTCTCATGTGTAGCTGCAGGGATGGACCGGTTACAGTATTTGGGACACTGACAAATTTTGTAAAGACAGTCAAACACTCACACAGGGTGGGTGGCATTGAGGGAGAGAAACTGGCCTCGCTGATGAGACAGAAGAATGTGTGATGGGTCTTCTTGTCTCTTTCGATTCTCTCCTAAGAACTGGAAGAACCAGAAATTCACCTGCTCTTCATTGGTTTAGCTGGTTCTGACTATCGGGATGCAAAGCCAATCTTCACATTGGTGGGGAGAATTCGTAGGGCACATGGCTTTGGACCTTTCTGCCCTGCCTTTATTCCCCCTCAGGATGGACGTGGGAATTACCAGGGTGGGGAATGTGAGAGCCAGTCTGTGTAGCTCAGTGTCCTTCCTTCCCTAGGCTGAGACCAGGATCTACCACCTGCCAGATTCCTTCTACTGAGCAGTTACACTATGTGTTCCAAGGCAGCGCTTCCCCAACCAGACGGCGTCCCCAAGTTCCCTGGAGGGCTTGTTAAAGCACAGGATTCTGGGACCCAGGCAGAGTTCTAATGGGCCGAGACCTTTCTAGCGTGATCCCAGATGTCGCTGGTCCTGGGACTTGGCTTTGAAAACCACTATTCTAAGGCATGATAAGTAATTCTGACCTCCTTTTACTTTAGCAGTTTAATCCACTTGCCAGATAATGTCCCAGCAATAAGAGAAAGTGCTGGGGGGAAATCTCAAGAAGGATGAAAGAAATGTGGTAAAGAGACTTTGATATTTTTGGGAATGGGACATAAGCATGGGTCAAATCGGTTTTAGGTTTATATTATAAGGACCAAGATACTATACTATGGTAGTTTTCTTCATCACCAGAGGAATAACTACTTGCTTAGGGATGCTTGCGTAGAAAGCAAAGGTCTCTAAACATGCATTCCAAATTCTTATCCTTGAGAGGGTGTGGTTGAAGTCCAACCTAATTAGCTAGGTAGATGCAGATTTAAAAAAAAAAGAAAGAAAACCCTAAAAAAAGATATACAAAGATAGACACTTCTAGAGGAATGGTATCTAAGTGGGTAGTTACTTGCATAAGAAAGAATATGCGATAGGCTTCTTTTATTAGTTCTACTTATTAAATATAATTGACGCTTTAAAATATCACTGTCTCAAAAATTCAATTTACATATAATTACATTTAGGATCATGGGAGGGTTATGCATCTCAGGTTTCTAGGAGCCATGAGAACTTGACATCAACTTGCCCAACTTTTTTTTTTTTATCTTGTTATGAAACAGATCTAAAAAAAAGGGGGAAAAAAGGGAAGGATTTGTCTACTAAACCACAAGAAATAAGATACCTCCTTTCTTTTGGCTACATTTGGCCAATTTCTTAGAAAACAGAAGAGAACGAAAACAAAAACTACTTCTGAGTTTTCTAACATTGTGAAGAGCACCTCTCCCAGGGGGTTCTGTTGAACAGGCCCCCGGAGCTGCACCAGGCAATACTGACTCTGGTGGCATCAGTGAGCTGGCCTAGGGGGTGGGGTGCCCACATATCTCCCTCCCAGGGACCAAAATCCTTGTTTGTCCACAACCCTCTTGAATGACTTAATCCTTTTCAAAGCTTAAGGCCTGTGTGCATAGCTTATCATCTGAATGGCGTTGTAAAATTCCTATGAACCGAGATTACACCTTGTCCTGCGTACAGCCTTCCATAGCACCTGCAGAGGGCAGCGTCCCCAAGAGCAGTTCAGAGAGCATGAATGAGTGAATTTACCCAAGGTCAAATCAGACAGGAGTGCACCTCCAGGGGAAGTGGAAAGGCAGCTAGCTCTGACCCAGGACCTCCTCTTGCGAATGTCTGCTCCGAGAGACAGATTATGGGGTGCAGCATTTAACATGTCAACATTGTGTTTGCACTTTGCTTCTTATTTTGAGCATTTATTCACAAGACGGGTTTTATATATGTAGAAGGTATAAGGGTAAGTCCAGAAGAATGCTGTAAAAGTAATGATTATGTCCACATGGAAGATTATATTCTGTAACTTATTATGAAAAATACTAGAGGATGCTATCCAGCATATTTTTGGCCTTTTCCATGTCAGCAACAATGCAAGCCAATACTGTCCATGAATAGTTTACAGTAGAGTTGGAAAGGACATAGTACCTGGAGTCCATTCTGAGGGTCTAAGGAATTCTCTAATGTGATCCTTGCTACATATCAGAGCCAGCTTTTTTCCCCCTGTGAAATCAACCCGTGACTTTATAATGTATGTCACTGGGAAAGTATGAATCGATTGATGAAATTTGAAATAGGAACCTAAGGAGGAAAAGAGCCTATAATTTTTATTTGATGATACAAACCTATAATATCCTGTATGAATTAGTCTCTGAGATAAATGGTCATATAATCTACGTTGGCAGTCTTTCTTTGCATTGTCTTAAATATCTGATTTGGACTTCACCTGTAGGGGTGCTACTGATATACCCACTTCTGTGGGGGCGGCAAAAATGCAGCTGAGAGGACGACTTGCCCACATTAGCGCTGCTCCGTTTATGATTCATAAAAAGAATTTTACAATAGCATTCATCCAGGCAAGGTTGACAACAGAACAGATCGAGAAAGTGTTTGTGTTTAAATTATTTCTTAAAATACACAAAACACTGGGATAATTAAAAAATAAAATTTGATGAACTATCGCACATGAACTCACTCTGTAGTTTTGCATTCCCTCAATGAGCCCTGTTTGTGTGAAGATGTAGAGGTACAGAAATAAAGATAGTTACTGCCCAGCTGTTTCTAGTTGAGATAGAAGGAGAGACGAAGAAACAGTAGGACCAGTGCAATGTCAGGACAGTGCCTCGGGAGTTGGAGGGGCCCCTGGAGTCTTAGCCTGGAGGTGGAAAGGGGCTGGGGATCTGGAAGGACTTCCAGAGCACCGGGAAGGTGGGGGGCCTGGCATTCCAGAACAGGAAACAGTACATGGGGAGAAGAGAAAATGAGAAGTCAGTTTGAGAAAGCAAGTGTGTAAATTACTTGTTTTGCTCTAAGTCCTAATGCATAAAGCAGATGATGTAGAGGATTTTTAGTTTTATCAAACTATGATTTCTGAAAAGCATTCTTCTTGAGATGAACTTTTTTTATATTTTAAACTCTGCACTGTCTCACTGACAACAGATAAGCTGGGTAGAAAAAAAAGACGGAATGATTGCCAAAAAAAAAAAAAAAAAAAAAAGCAGAAGGCAGGAGAATTGCAATGAGAAAGCTACATTGGAGAGAAAACATGTGGTTTTTAAAGAGATTCACATATACAAGGCTATGGAATGCAGTTAGGCAGTGTCCCTAACAATGACGTTTTTTCCTTTTCTTTGTCTCTCACTCTACCTTCCCTCTCTTCTTTCCCCCTCCTCTCTCTCTCTTTCTTGAGAAATCCCCAAAGAGCTCTCCAAGAACTTACAAGCTGTAGAAACTTAGTCCCATTGGTGGCAGCTGGGGTAGAACTATCTCTAACCCTCTTCATCTTCTCTGTCCTGTGCCCCTGCCCTCCCTTCACGCCCACCCAGCTCCAGGGAAGGAAAGGTTGGCCCACTCAACCATCTGGGTGAAGGAGGGAGGCTGGGAAGGAAGTGCTAAGAAGGAGCTTCTGGGAGAGGCAAGCTCCCACTGCTGAGACTCACCATCCTCTGTCATCTGAAATCAGGGAGAAAAGAGAAAGCAGCGAAGGTGAAGAAAGACACAGCTCTGAATCTCCGTATCAAAGTGTAACCTTCCTTCCTACCTTGGAGCGTGGAAAGACTCTGGCCCCTTTCCAAGAGGGAGCGAGACCCTTCTGGGCATGAGAATCTGACTTGGGCCTCACCTCAGAGAGTGGAAGTATGGAATTAGAGATATGGATGGAAAAGAGAACCCTTCAATTCCCTGTATTTTTTTTTAAACAAATAAGCAAACAAACAAAAAAACCCAGAGCCTGAGTAATTTGAAGATTTATGTTGTACCGACATTTCATTTCTGCCCGACCGCGATACCTGGCGGGTTAAAAGGCCAGTTTTAAATGCACGGGGTGATATTTTTCTAGTCCCTTGCAGCAGTCCCAGGGGCAGAGATGGAGACAAAGAGCAGCCCTTGACTCATTACAATCCCGGCGATCCAAAAACATTCCAGCAGGAGGAGCTCTAACATGCCCTAGAGTCCAGATTTCCAAAACCAGAAAGTTAAAAGCAAACAGAAAAACAGACAGTGTGCCCCTCAAGCTGCGGTCTCAGTGAACAAACATGTGACTAAGTCCAATTAAATGCTCAGTGCGAAGCCAAGGATGAGACTGGCGGGGATAGGGCGGCCCACATCTGCTCTGTCCACCTCCCGATGCTGCTAGGCCGGGGCTGGAGCGGGTCCCTTCCTTAGCTCTTGCAAAAGTGGGGGCAGAAGGCTGATTTCTGGGCGCGTGTGGAAGTCATTCTTGCCCTCTTCACGTGTCCTATTGTTTCTATAAGTGTCCCTGACTGGCTCAAAACCTACATTTTCTTTGGTGGTTGAAGTCACTACAAAAACTAAATGTACTTTACTCAGTGGCTCGCTGGGTGTTTTTTTTTTTAAACGAGGGAAATACTGTGTTTGTAAAAATTGGTGCTAAAAGGGCACCGAATCATATGTCCCCTGGGCCATGTGAAGACTCTGCAGAAAGAATTAGAGCTTTCTAACACACACACACACACACACACACACAGCCCAACTGGAACACAAAGCATTCACTCAGGAAAACTGAGGAGTATATGCACTTAGCAGTTATCAGATTTTTAGGGTGAGTCTTTCCATTTTGGACAGTGTTGTGGGAGCTGACACACTGGGCTTCCAGAAGGATCAGAATTACTTAACCTGAAGGAAATTCTCAGCCGACCCCTTTTCATCTCTGGCCAAGAAGAAGTCAAACTTTTTGTTTTACACCTTAGTGGTATGCCCACACTTAAAACTTTTATACAAGCTCCTACAGAAACTTTAACTAGGCCAATTCAGACCCAAAGTCACTAAATAAAGCTAGTCTAGACGGAAAAATCTATGAAAACCATATGTCTTTGAGGCATCTGTCTTACAAAAACTGCCATCGTCCTGGAGAAATAGTTTGCAAAGTTTGCTTTCAGGAACTCACTGCTCTCAGGAACAAGGGAGCCGGGAGCCAAGCTTAAAGACGATGGCGGGACTTGGACGGAGAGAGGAAAGCCACAATGTTTACAAACGAAAGGCTCTCATCTGTCTGTAAACATCGCTGAAAGGAAAGGCAAAGGCAGATGGAATTTCCATCTCCATTATTCTCCAAGGGATCAGAAACGTTGACAGCGTTGTTCCTCCATCCTCCTACAGAATGTGCCACCAGGGGATCTCAAAGCCACTGCAGCCCCACTCCCAGAAAACGCTTTTGAATAATGTTGTATGTGGTTGAGGCCAAAGACCCAGAACATTTTCTTCTGATGATTACCTCATCTTGCCGGCCTGCCAAACACAGCGAGCAGGCAGGTGTCCCTCCTAAGTAACCAAAGGCAGACTGTCCTAAATGATGGGGTGTGGGCCTGACTGCGAGTCATGGGAAGTGGGAAGGGCTGGGGTCCTGAGCAGAGAGAATACAGAATGGAGGGATGGTCCAAAACCTTGCTTTTCCGGTTTAACGCTGCTTTCTGAACTGGAGACGATGGTCGGTGCTACCTTCATTATTCTAGCTACGTATTTTTACATCTCAGAAGGCACTTGGACAGAGTGGAATGAGATCCATAGGGGAAAAACCCCCAGGAAATCAAACTTTAATGATAAAAACAACATTTTAACTAAAAACTGAACAGTCTGGGGAAGATGTTGGAAGTATTCATAAATTGTAAAGCTTCCTTGTGGCTTTTAGGAATATGGTTCTGAGATGCCTTGCTCTACAAGGAAGGGGATTTTGGAACGATAGTAACAATGGTTATTGGCATGAGTGTGCATTCCTGCTCAGTCACCTGGATGACTATGAGTGAACAACAGATATCAAATAGCCGCATAAGGAGAGAAGGTTCTGAGTGTGAGGAGGCGAGAACATTTAAAAAGAAGGAAACCTTTAGGATGTAATCAATCCCACAATGTTTCAAGCAAAAGTGAGAAACACTATTTCAACCTGTTTATTCAAAGATGCTGGTGTTGTAAATTGAGCTTTCAATATTTTTATTAGTTTTCAAGTACTAAGTGTTATGATAGTAATGAGGGTATTGAAATATTAAAACAAATCAACATTCCTCATTACAGTTTCCTAAACCGTAGGCATTTAAATTATGGAAGGGCATTGATGAGCCACTGGGGTGTTTCTGGCCCATGAACTTATGTCCTGAATGCTCTGATACTACTGCTGTTAAAGCTAAAACTCCACGCTTGCTCCCCCCCCCGCCCCAAATGGTATGTGGCTTTATTTTGACTTTAGACCCAGATATGTGGAGGAGGCAAATTATGGCAGTGGTTTCTCTAGTTAACACATTGACTAATATTTCCTTAATTTTCCACCCCGAGGTGATAATTAAGGTAGAATTGGCTTCCCATGAAGTTTTATTATTTTAGTTATTAAAATATTTTCCAACACTACTAAACAGCAAAATTAAATTCTAGTTGTTTTAGAAATCAGTAGACCTTTTCCAGAGTTTTTATAGCTTCTCATCCATGGTCTGAAGGGAGAGCAAGTGGGCTGACTTCTGGCTAAGGCCCTTGAACGTGACACTAAGCGGAGATTTATTCAAGGGGAAACTTTCATTCACTCTTAAAATTGACTTTGAGAATGATCCTGATATTTAAGCTTTAAAAATACACATGGTCCAGAATATATCTTACATAAATATCCATTGCCAAGGGGACTACTTTCATTTTAGTGTCTCTGGGTGGCAAAGTACCCGTAAAAGTCTTTCTCATCTCCTACTCTAAGAGGTCTCATTTTAGAAGAATGCCCTATATATGGACCAAAATACATTTAATCAAAGCTGCCTCATGGAAGTCTGAAACTAAATGGAGGCAGTCTTCACATAGTGAAGGCAACGGGGGTCTTTGATTGTAAAATAAGTTCATTTTCTATGTCATATTAAAAGCCACCTGATGTCTTCTCACACCATCTCACTCCCTCTTGTTTTTTTTTTTTTTAATTTTTTAAAATATATTTTATTGATTTTTTTACAGAGAGGAAGGGAGAAGGATAGAGAGTTAGAAACATCGATGAGAGAGAAACATTGATCAGCTGCCTCCTGCACACCTCCTACTGGGGATGTGCCCGCAACCAAGGTACATGCCCTTGACCGGAATCGAACCTGGGACCTTTCAGTCCGCAGGCCGACGCTCTATCCACTGAGCCAAACCGGTTAGGGCTCCCTCTTGGTTTTTAAAAATTGCCATAGAAACTTGGGGATTCACTGGTGATGGTTTATCTAGTTGGTAACTATCCACATCTTCACCTCACTCCCCCTCTCAGTTGGTCCATTCACCCTCCCACACACAAAATGGGGGAAGGAATGAAGCTTATTTCTAGATTTTATATTAACCTGCACACTTACTGGGTTCTGAGAAGAGCAGTGAGAAAAGTATTTACACCTTATCCTATTTTTCTGTGTTTAAAGGGCAATGTCAACTTTAGAAAGATTGGGGATTGTGAACTTCTCAAGCCAAGAAGGCCTGGCCTTGCCACTGAGGATGAGGGACTGAGGGCTCATCCTGCACTTACCATACTGACTAAGCATGCTCCCTGGACGGGACGTGTGCTCTTTGAACCCTTCCTGCGAGCTGATAATTCTGACTGGAAAGCAGGGTGGACATTTCCTCGTGTTTATGGGAACAGTTAGAAAGTCCTTCCAGAAATTAGAGCACTTGTTATTTGCGGTTGTGTCTATCATGTGGCTCTGATGGCTGAAAAAGCAGTGGAGGGAAAGCAAGTCCCACGCCACAGGGAGGCCTGCCCAAATACCTTGAGGCTTCAGACTCCGTCCCATGGAGAATTTCTCCTATTTTTGGTCAGAGTTGCCATATGACCTAAACTTCCTCTGAATACCAGTAATGCGGCATCAAAAAACACACAGGCAGATTCTCTCAAACCCGAGGCCCTTCCAACACCGTCCCTTTCCCCCGCAGTTAAGAATACTGGCCAGACCCGAAGTGTAATATTCTTTTGGCAACAGCATTTGGTAAGGCAGATGGATTTCATTTGGCAACTAAAGGGTATAAATATGTGTTTAGATTTGGAGGTTTCCCCCAGACAAAGGCTACAATACTCTGGGGCCTGGGTAAACTAAAGGATTTCAGTGTCAGGCATTTTAGAATCCTATGTTTAGGCAGCAACACAGAAATGACAAGCAGACAGCAGCCTTGGAGCCCTCAGCTAAATCCTCAGCTCTTTCCTCACAGTGCGGGAGGCTGGCGCTCAAAGCACATTCTGAGGGAAGAACCAGCACTTCTATCTTCACACTCACTTTCCTGGCTGTTAATCGGCGAAAGCAACTCCGGGAACCTCAAGTCCACGTCTAAGATAAGTCAGAGGGAAGGAAAAAGGACCCAGCAGCTCCTTCTGGTAATTTGCTGCTTGGGTAAAATTTAAAGGTGAAAAAAAGCCAGGAACTGTGTTGTGCCATGAAACCGGGAAGACATGGAAAAACATGCCGTCTACCCGTGACTGCCCACACGTGAAGGTTTCCTGGAAAAGCATTATTTTCCTGCAGTGAGGGAGACAAAAGGGGGCAGCGATAAAGCCAGCTCAAGCTTGTGTTGTCTGCTGACATTGGGTAGAGTTATCTCTCTTTTTTTTTTCCTTTGAGCTGACATCAACTTGTATATAGGAACAGTCGGCAGATGCTGATGGGGGCAGTCTGCTGCTGACTGGCTTGAGGAAGAATAATCATTTTGGGCATTTTTCACTGGTCAGTGGCTGATGGCCCGGCTCCCACCCTGGCTGTCTTCCTCTTATCAATCTGGTGAAACCTAGGCCAGAGCTGGGCACCCTGAGACTCAGAAAGGCTTTGTCTGCAGTGGTTGAAGCTTAGCAATTTAGGGCCCCAAAGGGACAATGCCAGGGCGATTTGCTGCGATCTGTCCTGGGACGAGGAAGCAGTTGTATCTGGTTAACTCAATGCCAGCCACCACTGGGCCACCAGCGACATCCTGTGCAATGTTACTGCTGTCTGCCGGTACTGGTGTTGCCTGTACTTTGCTTCCTGCAGATCCTTTCTTATTTTCCTTCCTTTCTTGCTCTCCTGCAACCTTGGGTGATTGGGAAAGTGAGATAAAGGACACACTGCAAACAGAAAGGCCTAATCAGAAGCCTCCCTTGACATACACGCAAAGCTCCCAAATTCTGGCCCTCGGAACACTTGCAGTTCTGTTCCTGGGCCTCGTCTACACAGAACCCATCCTTCTGAGCTGTGGCAGATTGGAGACATCTGCGTAGATGCAAGTTGCTAGACCCAAGGAGGAGACCACCTACTTCACTGAGACCAGATTGAAACCGAGACCCGAAGAATGAAGCATTCCGACATTACCCATTGATCCTCCTCAGTGAACTATCATGTTACAACCACAGTCACCGTGGAACTAGAAGGAGTTTGATGGGATAGTTAATTGAGGGGCTGAAACAAAATTGGACATTTTCTTTAGTGAACAGCTTGTGGCCAAATTTCTGTTTTCATCAAAATATATTAAGCACCATGACAACTCATGTTAAACCTGCAATGAGTTATTAATTACGCTGGGGATTTCAGTAACAAATTTTGGAACACAGTAGCCTCAGGAGATGCCTGAAATATTAAGAATCAGGAAGAATACCTCAGAGTTGATTTTATTCTGGGCAATCATACCTTTTTTAAAAAAGGACTTTTTTTTTTTGACTTTTGAAGCCAGTTGCTAAAAATAAAAACTGTTCCCTGAAAAAAATCCAAATTCCTAATCATGAATTTATTTATTTGTTCTTTAAAGGGGAAGGACGGTGGGGAAAACAGAAAGCCCATGCGTGGCTGAGATGGGAAATCACAAGACGAGTTCATCATCTGTCCAAATAGCACCCAGCTGCTAAGAGGAGTCACACTCTTACAGGGCTGCTGAGGAGAGAGCAAGGCGGGACGTTCCCAGGACATGGCTCGGGGGAGTCAGACACAGGCTAGTCACACGAGTCGCTTAACTGTCCGTGGGCCCTGTGCCCCCGACTTCAAGGTTCAGCTGCTTCATCCTTCATGGCACCAAACCTTGATGTTAGGGATGCAAAGACACTCATAAGAATTGTGAGTTTGTCTTTACTCACACTTTGGGGGACTGGCTGAAATAACAAAGCAAAACAAGGAGACCTTACCCATAAGTGAAAGGGACTCTGTGTTAACTGTCAATCAAATCAACATATGAAATACGTGAAGGAATTATAGCCCATCGGGGCAAGCAGGTCAAATGTTTATAGTAGGAATGAACTAAACGGTCAAGAGAACCAAATGGCTTTGATCTCCGTAAGAACAGAACGTGAGTGCACAGACTGTCTTTGTGTAGAGGGATTTCTGTATCGTGTGCCATGATTGGTTTAGTGGTGAGTTACTGAGAATGTGGGACTGTGGTGGGGCTCAATGTGTGCTCTGCAGAATCAAGGAAACCGCCTAAATGAGAGGACATACGTGGGAAACCCTGGGGTAATCTGGAGGTCACCCCGGGGCCATCATGCGGCACAGGATGCCAGTGTCCTCGTGGGGCCTCGCCAGAGACTTTCAGTGGAGCATTTCTTGGTTCCTATGTTGTGTTACTGTCATGTGGACGAGCTGGAGGAAAAGCCACATTCTTGCCTATGATTCAGTTTTGCCATTTTCAGAAGACACCACCAGCCTTGGTGAGGAGGGTGGTTACAAGACAATACTTGTATTTTTCAACCTTTTTAAAAACAGAAGACTGAGTGGTGAGGTCTGCTTTTCCTTGGATAGAGACCCTTCCTCCCATTCTGATCCCCCCTCTGACGGTTGCAAAATAGCTCAGCCCAAGGAAAGGGGAGAAGACAAATGCGTGAAATAACGCCAGAATCGGCTGTTGCCAGGGAAAACACTCCGATTCAGTTCATTTGTTCTGTTCATGGCCAAGGCTGTGATTCTCAATTACTTAATTTTACCAAGTTGTAACTGAAAATAGCTACATCGGCCCTAAAGTTAGTGCATGATGCAGAGTTCGGAGCTTCAAGTAAGAGAACAGGACCCCTCACCAGGTGGTGGTGTATGTTTAAGATCATCTTGCTGAGCAAGGACACGACTGGCTGGGATTGTCCAACAGGTTCAGCCCCTCCACAGAGGTTGTGTGGGGCGAGAGGGGCGACCCACATACTCTGGCAACAGAAAATGTCCCACACATCGGATTTGTGAAACTCAAGTTACTAATGACAGAAGTATCCGTGCTGGTGAGTCTCTCTGGGACCGAGACACTCCCCAAGTTCAGGTGGAATTAATTAAAACAGGCGTGTAGTTTGTAATATTTCCAGCTCCCTCCCCGAAAGGCTCCGTGCATATGAACCAGAACAGCTTGAGCAGCTGAGAAGAGCTGGGCCAAAAGTGACTCCACCAGCCTCTGTCTTCCCTCTGTCTTTACATGGCAATAGAAAGATAGAATCATATTTTTTCCTTCTTCTTCTTCTTCTTTTTTTTTTTTTTAAGCAGAAGGCTCCTGGTTTCTGTACAATTCATGTGCTTTCATTACCTTTGAATTGGGTTAAAATAAAAGTGTATAGGCTCTTAAAAGGCAAGATCATAACTTGCTAATGAAGTCGGGAATTATCCAGAAGAAAACTGCACAGGCACATGCCCAATGATTCAGGTATGGCCTTTGTGATCTTAAGTCCCCCCAATCCCCCGCTGCCCCCTCCCCCCCCAAGCCGGCGGGACACTGCCCATGCTGTCCTGTCATTTTATGAGTTTCTGGTTTCAGATAAAAGAGGAGAAAGGGCCCTTAAGAAAGCAAAGAACTGGGGTGGGGGTGGGGGTTGGGGGAATCAAACTTCCTTCTCATAAAGTGAAGGGCTGTCTTCCTGGAGATGATGGATAATGGCATTTCAGCTTTTTAAAGTTTTTCATAGAAAAAATGTAGGCAAATCAGGGAGGGCAAAGAGACTATAAATAAACAGAACAAGGTGAAAATTCAACAAGAGCTTCCCTCAACTTCTTTCTTTCTTTCTTCCTTTCTTTCTTCCTTTCTTTTTTTCTCTCTTTCATCTTTGTCTGTCTTTCTTTTTCTCTTTCTTTTTTTTGAAGTCTTAAACCCCATTTCTGGCTTGCATTTGGTAGGATTCCTACTCTGGCTTTTATTAAAAACAGACTCTATGTGGTCAGAATTCTCCATCTTAAGCTAAACTTGAATAGGCAGACGGATCCTGACAGAGTCATTCTTGCTCTCTCTCAGGTACCCGGCCCCTCCCCAAGGATTTCTGTCCCAACGCCCCTAACTGGCCCGAACTTGAGGGCTCAGCACAAAACACCCCCCTTTCCTCTTACACTGTGAACTCTTTCTCCTCTTTCACATTGGAGATTCTGCAAGGCCAGATCGAGTTAAGTCTGTCTCCAACTTAAGAATACTCTAGAAATTTTGAATAACACAACTGCTGTCCTATAAATGCCCAAACGCAGACGCATGAAACCTGGTGTCCCCTCCCTCCAGCTGGGAGAAAACCGCACAGGCACATGCAGATTCCTGCCGCCGCCTCCTGTGAGCGAGCTCGGAAACACCCAGGGCGACCCCACCCCATCAAGCATGGCACAGTATGTCTGAAGGGCACTGGCATGCTAGCTTCTCTGCAGCAGGGGCCAAGGCAACCAAGCGTGCAGGCAAAGTCATGCATTTTCGTCGGGGGACAGGCAGCACCAGGTCGCTCTGGTTCCCTCCTGTAGCTCAACAGATAAGATGGCCGGCTCCAGGCGCTTGAATGGGGCCCCCGCCTTCCCACCCCAGCCCTCAGTCCCCAGTGGTCTCCAAACCTTCCTCGCACAACGACAGGCGCTGTTCCAGTCAATCTGAGGCTCCCTAAAACATTAGTTTAATCTGGCCTGTAGGAGGCTCGGCACTAACGTGGATGTTTTCTCACGTGCACGGGAGAGGCTAGTGGATCCTGCAGGGCAGAGCTTCTCAGGCAGTGAGGGGGTGCTCTCTGCTCCTCACCCCTGGCATTGGGGATGTCCAGAGACATTTTTAGTAGTCACACTCGGGGAGGGCAACTGACATCTCGTGGGAAGAGTCCAGGGTGCCGCTAAACATGTCAGCAGTGTCGGGGCTGAGAATCCCTTGGTGCTGCGGTTGGGGGCCGGGGCTCTGCAGGCAGACTGCTGGGGATCGGAGCCCAGCTCCTCCAGGGCCTGGGGGAGCATTCTGGGGCATGTTGCTTAACCTCTGTGCCACCTCTGCAAAATGGATAATGACCCATCTCATTGGGTTTGTTGTGTTAAACCCAAATGCAGTCGCAAAGCAATGAGGGCAGAGCCTCGATCTATTGAGAGCACATGAAACATTAGCTATTGTTATTCATGCGATGACTAGAATTTAGTTCAGTTCCAAAAAAATAATAAGCCAACTTTATTGAGTTTAGAAAAAAAAATTATAGGTTTAAGAGTGTTATATCCTCTTTGATTGGGACCAGAATGATGATAATGGTAACAACGTTCCCATAAGAGCGGTTTCCCGGGCTCTTTCAAACACCTCATCTCACATGACGTGGGCAACAGCCTGCTGAATGTGTCCCCCGTTTCCTAGATGAGGATGTGCTGCTCAGTGTTAGGTGAGTTGCCCACGGTCTGTGGCAGAGCAAGGGTGACTCCACATCCCGACCATTCCTGCTCCAGGAGCCTGGGTTTACTAGTTTCAGAGGCCTGTGTCTTCATGGCACCTGGCCCCCTGAAGATCCCAATAAATGTAGTCATGGTAATCAGAGCGGGAGGGGACTCAGGTTTCCTGGGTGGGTGGAAGTCCCTTCTGCTAAATGTCTAGTCAAGTTTTCCTTCATGGCACATACACATATTTTAATCCTCTGAACTGAATTTTTAAAAATGAACTTTCTATATGAGCTAATTTTCTTTCCTTTTAAAATGTGTTATTATTCTTAAAAATCTAATTCCTTCTATTTTATAAATCTCTAATTATACATATTGCACATATTTTGATTGTAAATGTAAGAAGGTGAGAATCTAGCTTTAACTATATACATGTTTCAGGCTCCATTTATTTGCCAGCTATTTTGTTTTACAATTGAGGCAAAAATCTGCTTATAAGTGCCAAAATGTCTAATTTAAATGTACAGTGTTCTGTCTCTTATATGGTGTGTGGGGGGAACGACTGCATACAGCAAGCACCATGCCTATGTAAAATTTCTATGCTAGTTTAAAATAATTACAGACTAACCAGCGGATTTTTATGCTGCCTACATTAATGTTAATGATATTTGGGCTTAAGGGTTATAGTTCAGAGGGCAGATGGATAATAATCCTTGAAGTCAGTGGTTTTGGGGAATTCCTTTGGTAACAGAGAAGGTGAGGACTTAGCTGGTGATAGGTTCACGACCTTGGAGCACACAGCTTGCCTCAGCCCAGCCATGGCTCTTTCATTTCAAAGCTTTCCATTTCTACAAACAGCTGCCAAAATGTCAATCTTTTCGACCCAGTTTCCTTGGGACCCCTTCAGTTTGTGCCAGTTGATAAAGGAGAGGTTTAGACCACATTTTGGTTTTTAAATGGTGTAAAACTCAGCAATTCCCCAGGATTCCCCTCCCAGGTGAAAACTGCAAACGTGTATGATACTATCTTTGCAATTTTCTTTTTCAAGTAACTTTTGTCTGTTGTGCTACGAAAAGAGAACCAAAGAGCACCCCACACTGTCTTCTGCGCAGTACACTTACCTGGGGACACTGGGAGGGGCCCTGGTGGGCCGAGAGGGGACCTGCGGAGGGGCTCCGTATGTGTCGTTGCTGTTGGGGAAGGGCGGCAATGGGCCCGGCCGGAATGGAACTGGGGGAGCCCCTGAGTGGGGTCCTGGGGACGGGATGGCAGGAGGGGGCCCTCGGCCAGACCCAGGCCGAGCCAGGGGGGTGCTCAGTGTCGGCCTCCTTTGGGTGGTGGGGCTCGGAGGGGGCGACCTGGGAAAGAGACCAACGGTTTACCACTCCTACGTTCTCTCTGCATCTTAAAAACACATTTTGTAACTTCCTGATGGCTTTTTAAAAATTATTTTTTGGCTGAGAAACTCAGATCAATGTTAGGAGTGTTTAAAGGTATAATAAGGAGGTAAAGGGTAGGGGAAGTTTCCCTCCCTCACCCCTTCACTCCACAGAGTCAGCCAATAGTAGTTTCTTTGTAACTATATTCTACAGTAGTTTCTCTCTCTCTATATAAATTACTTTTATTTAAGCTTCATTGGAACTTGACTACCTTTTCATTTCAGTATCTATAGACCCGTCTTACTTTTTACTGGCTGTGTAACATTCCACTGTGCTGATGCATTGTGCTTGTTTCTGACAGGAGTTGGGATGACCTGACCCTATCTCTCACTGCTGAACTTAAATATTTGTTCCTCTTTTTTTCTAAAGAGTTTCAGGGGAGTACTCCCAGTAAATGGCACTGCCCCAGCCTGGCAGGCCTCAGGGTGCGTGAGCCAACTTCCTACCTGCGAGTGTGCTGTATCCAGGAGTCGTCCACGGGCGGCGGGGCAGGGATGAATGTGGTGGCCGTGTTGATGTCGCCAATGATCACGAGGGCTTCTTTAAGGGCCTGGTACATGTGAAGCATTTCATCCCGGCGTTGGGCCTGCTCCGCCGACTCCTCCATCAGAGTGTTCTGGTCCTCTGAGGAATATAACTGTGCTAGGAGCTCTGAGTTTATAAAATCCTTCACCTGTCGGGTCACCACAAAAAAGTAAGAAGGGAATGAGTGAGTGGTTGGACGGTAGATACTGGGCCAGAGACTGTGGACAGAGTCTGCAAACGGCCACTCTGGGAAAAGGGCTGCAGTGTGCATCTGTTCATTCCCGTTTTCTTCATCCTCCTCCCAATCCTTCACGTAGGCAGTGGTTCTCAACCTTCTGGCCCTTTAAATACAGTTCCTCATGTTGTGACCCAACCATAAAATTATTTTCGTTGCTACTTCATAACTGTCATGTTGCTACTGTTATGAATCGTAATGTAAATATCTGATATGCAGGATGGTCTTAGGCGACCCCTGTGAAAGGGTCGTTCGACTGCCAAAGGGTCTCGACCCACAGGTTGAGAACCACTGACGTAGAGGCTATTAACATGAAAGGAAAACATGACACAGATTCGTTGAAAAGAGGGCCAATCCCTGGCATCTGCAGAGAGGACCTGGTCTCTCAGATGAGAGGGCCTGCGTCTGAGGCAGCTTCCCCACAATGGTCTGAGGCTGCTTGGCTTAGGGACGAGAGGGTAAGCAGCAGCATCTTCCACAGGAAACAATGACATAAAGAAACTGATGTCCTAACACAGGTTATCCATTCCTCAGTATTCCCAGTCCTTGACCCAGCTTTTACCAAAATCACTGAAATACTCAGAAGACCCTAGGTTTCAATGTGCTCTCGAAAGTGGAATTACCATCAATAAGTCAATATTTGTTAAATACAGCACTTTATATAATTATGCAAAAAAATGATATGTTCTCTGCTTTCTAGAGGTTAATCATAGAAGCTACTTAACAGTGATGAGGACTGATACAGGTTAACAGATAGATGTGAACAGACTAAAGTATGGACACTCCACATGAGGCACAGCTCTGAGGGAGAGAGAACCAACCACATCTCATCAAATCCAAGATACAACTGGATTTAAGACACACCACTAATATATTTGTGCCACGAAGAAAGAGAAAATCATCACCAATTGAAACTATAACAGAATGGCCCTAGCTGGTTTGGTTCCGTGGATAGAGCGTCGGCCTGTGGACTGAATGGTCCCGGGTTCGATTCTGGTCAAGGGTACATGCCTGGGTTGCGGGCTCAGTTCCCAATGTGGGACATGCAGGAGGCAGCTGATCAATGATTCTCTCTCATTGTTGATGTTTCTATCTCTCTCCTTCTCCTTTCCTCTCTGAAATCAATAAAAATATATGGGGGGTGGGAGGTGGGGGGAAACTATGACAGAATGCCAGATGCCACTGAATGTCACAGGTGTCTCCATGTCAGAAATATTAACTGTGGAAAAAGTGAAGGTGAGAACTGATGACATATGGTGTGTCCCAGGTGCCTTTACAAGTTACCTGACTTGGTTCTCACCTCAAACTTAGGAAATGTATTATTATCCCAATTTTGGAGATGAAGAAACTGATGTTCAGAGAACTTTAAGTGACTTTCCCAAAGCCACACATTAAGTCGAACCCCAAATCTACCCCCACTTTGGGTGCTTAGAAAGGACCGTTGATGTGTAAGCACCATCATTTTAGAGTGGTGTAGCAATACGCCTATTAACATAAGCCTAGAAAAATAAACCCACTTGGATTGTTGGGTTTCTCCTTTAATGAGAACACTGACACTTATCTGGAGTCACTGAATTTCTCCAGGAAAGGCCGAAGGCCGGTATATTGGACTGTTGTTACAGATTCAGGCAGACATCGGAACACCGGTCAGATGCTCAGAATTCCTGGGTTGTAGTTACAGCATCTAATCACACAAATAATTCTACGAACTGGAAAATTCCATGAAAACACAGTTTCCCTGGGAAATAAAGAAATGTCCTCTGCACATGTTTTGTCAACCAAGAGTGGTTCGAATATGGACGAGATGCATTCAGACAAGAGTCTGGGGGAGCAGGTTTCTGTGTGATAGCCGGGGAAGGTGAATTTGGCCAGGTAACCTGGGGCCAGATGCGAAGGCCTCTAATGCCAAGGAAAAGCGTTTGAACTTTATCCACTTGGCAATGGGGAGCTGTGGAAGGCTCTTCTGCAAGTCAGTGAAACAATAAAAGAGAGCTTTAGGAAAATTAATCTGGCTGTGATGGGAGAAGAATTTGCAAATGGAGATAAATGTAGATCATTTGTGAGATGACAAGGGCTGAATTTAGCAGGGTTGCCGTGGAATAGGAAAGATAGGCATGTACAAATGACAGTGCAAAGGCAAAATCTACTGGACTAGTTTGGGATGTGAAGGACAAGGAAGAAAGGAACAAAGACAACTCCAGCGTTGAGGTTTGGGTGAGAGGGAGGAGAGAAAAATCAGAAGTCAAGAAGGAAAAGGCAGATTTAGAGGAAATACAGTCAACTCGGCCGAAGGATTTTTTCACTTGTACCCGAGGAATCAGGACATTTGCACAAATCTTCCACTATTGGGTGTGTGTGCACTTGAAGGGAGGGTGCAACTTCAAATTCAAAACCAGACGATTTTCCTGGCATTGGCCATCGGTTGGTTAAGCTCTTTGGAAGCTTTACATCTTCCTGGAGTATCACTTAGAATCTATTAAACACAATTTAAAAGACAGTCCTTCCAAGAACAGATTTAAAGCAGATCTGAATGAAGAAGCAACTGTCAAACAAACCACGAAATAAAATAGTCAGGGCCTGTCTCAGCATTCTGATCAAAGATCTGCCTTGCATCAATTCTTCCACATCAGAATGTTACACGTGAAGACTTGCCGACTCCCTGAGAGATTGGGCAATGTTCTGGAATAATTTGAGTATTACGAGCCTGAGAGAAAAGGGTAACATGTGCAGTGGTTAGAGACGTGTGCTTTGGAGTCAGATGGCTCTGAATTTGAGTCTGAGCTCTAACACGCACTGTTTTGGGGCAAATAACCTCTATGAGACTCAGGTTCCCTTCCTGAGGACAATGGTGGTAGCTTCCTCAAGAGCTGTGCAAGGATTCAGGGAAAGAATCAATACCAAATGCCCAGCACGATGTCCAGCATGTAGCCAGTGCTCCGCATACAGAAGCTACTCCTTCTACAGAAAACAGGCTAAGCTGGCACTGGCATGTAGAGGCAGGAGAACAAGAGTACAGGCACCAAGAGATGGAGTTCAATAAAGAACACAGGTTGACATTTTACTTTGCACTGAAGCAAAATTTTAGAAAGACTCTTCCCTTTCTCTCCTGCTAGTTGGCGGGGGGGTGGGGTAGGGGGTGGGGGCGGGGTGGGGGATGGTACTTAGGGGAGTTTCCAGACACTTTAGGGACTTTCTGAGTGGTCTGAATGTCAACGGGACAAACACTGAAACCAAGGGCTCTGCACAGCAATTAGAGGCCAAGGTCCGCTTCAGAGGAACAGCGTGCAGAAAATACCCTCACAGAACGTGACATACACGGATTCTACTTGGATGTGAGATGCAAAATAAGATTTATGCTTTTAATTATAACACCTTAGAACCTATACATCTTTGTATGGCTCACAAAAGAATTCTCACACACAAAACCTCATTCCAGTTCAAACTCCACGGGCTAGAAAAACAGGCACTACTGCAACACGTCCGCCTCGGTGCAAAGGAATGTGAGGTCATTAGCAATGTTCCATATGGTTCCTCTCTCTTGCGTTAACCCTTCTCTAGCAACCTGCAATATTTTTGGGTCTTAATCCTTCTTTGTCTTTAGCTGAGACCAGTTTAAAGCCTCCACAAATAGAAGAGACATTTCTAGAGTTTTCATCCAATATAGTTACTAAGGAGACCATTTCCTTAAAATCTCTTGGTTTCTAGACAGGAGGGCCACAGTGTGGAACACGGCGGGGGCTCTCGTTCACACAAAGACACATGAAAACGTAACTGGCAGCCTGAGGACGCGTAGTCTGGAGAGGAACTTGGTTAGTATTTTGTGAATCCTTGAGATCTCACAATTCTCTCATTTCTTCGTCTTCCAGGGATTTAGTTTGGCTAAAGACCAACAATGTTTTCCTTGTTTAAAAAGTCACATCCTTTGACTCACAAACACCATGTTGTGTTAAAAAACTAGACACTAAATGGCTGTGAGATTCTGTACTGTGAGATCCCAAAGTCTGAGAACAGGCAGAACTGTAAGAAGCCAAGAGCATCACCCCTGGTGAGGAGTGATGGGGGTCGGGGAGCAGGGGTGGGGGGCCTTCGGGGCCTGGTCGGGATCTCTTTCTGCAGAAGGATGCGGAATTCTTGACCCGTGGAAACAAATCCGTGCTCTGGTATTTAAGATGCACTTTCCTCTCACATGATGAACATTTAAAATAACACTCTGCTCCATGGGCATTAAAGTGATGGTCAGCTTTGAAACGAGGGCATGTGTTACTCATTTTCCACTGGAGTGCCAGCCGCCCAGGAGAGGGGCTGTAGTCTCCAGGGTCCAGGAGCCCAGGCTGCAGTCCATGGCCACGGGTGAAAGGCCTCTAGATTCCATATTTGGTTCTTCAAAAGTTTCATAAAACCTTCACCTTCTATTTTGCATTATCTGGTCTGGTTGAAATATGAGGAACAATGTTTTAAATAATTTAGATTTAAAATATTGTTTCTCGTATTTCAACAAACCCTAATTAAATCTTCATGGCATATGGACCTCTGGGAAGAGACCCCAGGCGTAAGCCATGGGGCTTGGAGCCCATTACTTTGAAGAGGTTGACTTATGGTTTTCCTAACCGTGCCATATGCATTTTCTGCTGCTGAACTGGAGAGAAGATCCGACTGAATGAGAAGACCTGGGTTTTCATCATGATTCGGCCAACTCCAGCTGTGCGATCTGGAATAAGCTAACCTCTCAAAGCCTCAGTTTCACCATTGGTTATAAAATGTGAGTACCCAACGTGTGGCTGTTTTGTGGGTTCAGTCCCAGCATCATGTGCCACTTTGCCACACACTTTCCTAGAACAAAGCTGGGCCCACGTTTGTAATTCTCTGGTGGGAAACTTCTGGTGGGGGAGCTACAGAGAAAAGGCCGCCCAAATGCGCGGGCCATGGGGTGCCACGTGTGCGTTCACTTTCAATTCCTGAACCAAACTCTGCTTTTGACTGCAGCCCATCCAGAGTGACCGCCCGTCATAAATGTGCTATTTCTTTGTGTCGCTGTTACCTGGTATGTTTAAGCAATGAAACAGCTGCTACATTTCAATAGACAAAGGCTTACAGTATGTCTGAGGCGAGGCATTTATTGCTGGCTTTAAACTTCTTAAACAATTCCATATGGAGACTTGAGTGGCAGAGCACTTAATGTAAACTTTCAAAGGAAACTGCCCACCAAACTCTGAGCCTTAGGAAACTTGGCTGAAACACATTCTTTTTCGGGAGGCGGAGTGGCCGTGCCCATGTCAGAGGCGACAAGCCGCAGTATGGCGTTCCACGGGGACAGTCCACAAAGAGAGGACCCGTGTGAGGCCACCATTGGTTTTGCAGGACATTTAGCTTTGCCACCCCAAGCCATTGGGAGAAGCCACAGGGGTGAGTGGATGGAATTGAGAATGAGGAGTCAACGTGTTTCTTTTCTAGTTGTGATTCTTTGGTTAATTCTCTCGCTTGAAGCTCTCTTCACTTCAAATCAAATAAAAAACCAACCGTGGGCGGCACGTGCTGGGTACTCACCACGTCTCTGTTCCTTGTACTCGGCAGGGCACTCTGGAACGAACACAAAGGGCTGAGACGATGGCACACTACGATGCCGTGAGGGTATGAGTCCATGGAGAAGAGGGTGTTTACACTTTTTACATATACAAAATTATATATATAATTTAAAAAATATATAAAACCATACTTATTTTTACATATATAGTAAGAAAGTGGGTAAAAATGATACTTAAAGAAAAGCAGGTGTCCTAGATATGGAAAACTGTCTTCAGATTGGTATGAAATGTTGGATTTCAAACAAAGAGAACCATAATTTCGTAAGAATCCAGCATTCTGTGATATTTGGACCTTTTCATATTCCTGTGAGCCTCTGCTTCAACGTTTGACCTGGTGTCTTGATTGAAGTGGACATCCCCATGACTTTTATGTGAGGTGCCTCTTGGACACTGAGCAGAGCTCTCCCTACTGCCCGCTGGGTGGGGTGTAGCCATTTCACTAGGGAAGCAAGCTCATCAGGGAGGAGCCAGCCAGGGCAATTACCCACATTTCTTTTGTGTATGTGCGTGTGTGTTTTTCTTGAGAAGGTGAAAGTGGCATAGATTTGCAATAGGGTCTTTTTTTCTCCTTTTAACTAATTTGTGTCCAGCTACTTCTTGTAGCTCTAGACAGGAAACGCTATTTCCTGTGCTGATGATTGAATACAGTGCAGAGCAAAGCAGCCTTTGAACCGATGGCGGCCCTAATGACTCTCGGCAAAACAGTGAAAAGATAAATGATACTCAATCAGGGAAATGTTTAAATAAGCAAGGGCCTGGATATACCATGGCAGAACAACCTGAACTCGCTCAAGCAAAGTTAAGAGGGCAATTTTAAAAATACACAGACTATTTGTTTAGTACTTTATATTTTTCAAAATGGCATATGGTCCCATTCATTATGTCCTCTGACAATTCCGTGAGGCAGCTTGGTGTTCTTACTGTGGGTTTAGAAGTGACTTCAGCTCAGACGGGCAAAACGATTTCCATCCAGTCACACAGCAGGCCGTTGAACAAGCTTAAGAACACAATTCAGAGTTTCCAAGTTTTCCATATACTGCTTACCCGCTCCTGATACTTCAAAGCATCCCACTAACCTTGTTTGAACACGAGAAGTATGCGTGAAGATAGAGTTAAAAACAAGAGTGTTCACATGAGTGCTTAGAGCTTCTGACAGTTGAGGAATGCATGCATGAACAACAAATGGAGTGTCATGTTTAGGAAAATGATTTTGAAAGGAGTCTTGAAATATGGATAAAGGCTATTAAAGTTCTTCAATAGGCACCCATAATAGCTTCTTATAATTAAATTTTTCATAGTACTTCCATATATACTATCTAATGGAATAAGTCCCTAAACCAGGTACATTTTATGAGTAGTGTTTTACATATGGAGGAAACACCCAAAGAAGTTCAGTGAGGTGTCTTAGGCCAACAGAATCTACAGCAGAACCAGGTTTAGGATCCAATAGGGAATGCCCTAGCATTGTAGCTAGGAGTTTCACATTTTCTTTCCTCAGTTCTCTTTCACTGGTCAGCCACTTACAACTTGTCATGGAAAATAATGAACCTGCAGTAGGTGTTTAAACCATCCAGAATATCTCACAAGGAGACTCAAGAGAACGTGAGCAATGTCCATAGTAGGAAGGGTTTGAGGTGAAAGTGAGAGGGTTTCTAATCACTTACGTTATTGATCATCAGGTGCATTATCGTCTTTGGAATTAGGTCTCGGATACATTTGTTGATGATGGACATGTAGGAGTCCACCAGGTTGCGAATGGTCTCCACCTGCCTCTCCAGTTGGGGGTCCAGGGAAAAGTTCTCTGCTTGGCCATTCTCATCATTTTCAGTCTATCGGAAAGAAAAGGAAACATGGATTATTTCACGTTCATTCAGAAGAAAGAAAAACACCAGACATAATCAGATGATCAACTTCTGTTTACTGTACTTGTAGTTACATGACGAGCTGGTAACATCTTTATCGCACAGCCATTAATTCTAAAAAGAGATCAGAACCAGGCAGCTATTAGTCCTCTTGTAGTCTGTCACAGTCTAGGAGAAGCAAGGATTCTAATTCTGAATGAATGCTGAGATGAATAACCGGATAAACAGTGCACCTAACAACATCCCTCTAGAGAGCAATCTAACCATAAGCCATTTGCAAGCTGGCCCAAGAACGGAATCCAAACATGTGCAGATGTAAACTTCTGGGAGGGGTCCTCAGGGATTCTGTAGATTAGAAATAACCTTGGTGTTTTCTGGAACTGACTCCCAGGTCTCTCTGAAATGGATCAGCATTTGGATCAGCCCAGATTTAAAACTAAATTCCTAGGCCTGGCCTGGACCCAAAATAAGAGATATAGAGGATAATTCACTTTTCCATGCACTTGCTGGAATTCGTTATGTAAATTCATGCTTCTGTCATCACTACCCAAGGCTGGCTCCACTGTGAAAAACGTACAATGTTAACTTCCAACTTGTTACTCTTTGAGTAAAATAGGACACATCTATACTCAAAGGTTTTATTTGTGCAACAGGAGAGAAGCATCTGTTTTCTATACAGTGGGACTTGAGTTAATTAATTTTGGCTTCCCCACCAGAGGCTGGGCTGGAATGGCATCTTCGTCATTAAACGCTGACCTATTGGCTTGGCACTGAAATCATTTTAGAACAAATGGTCTCCATTTCAAGTCAGGTTGAACCAGCTAAGCCCCAGAACATGATACAAATATTGTTAGTGGTCTGGCTGCTTTCTAGCATTTGGAAAGATTTAATTACGAATGCAAAAAAAAAAAAGAGGGGGGGATAATTTATTGCTTCCAATGTGAACATGAAATACTTCTCCTTGGATATGTACATACTTTGATCTGCTAGGTTTTCAATCATCCAATCCATTCTAGGAAAAGAACTGTGCTAAATGGTTTAAATGGATTTATAAATGACAAGCTTTTCCTTTGAATCAATATGCATATGTGAAGGCCACAAAACCAACAACAACAAAGATAGAAATTTGTTCTAATCATTTACATAGGCTTCCCTTGCTCAGAAATATCCAATACTTTAAAAAATATTAAAATAATATGTGCTCACTCTAAAACACAAGCCCTTTTCCAGTCTGGAGAGTATGACCCCATGCTTCAAGGATACTTCAAGGACATTTCTGAGGCATCTTACAGCTACTACAGCAAGATAGGGGATTGGAAGTTTCAGCAATGACATTTGTTCCCCAATACTGTTTTTTTAAATGGTCTTTGGCTGCTGAACTAATTAAATCAAGTATTATGTATTTTTTCACTTATTAACTTGTGATATAAGCATAATTGAATCTGGGACAAACAGGTAAAGTGACAAAGGAAAGGTCAGCCATGGCAGCGAGAAAACCCACTCATATCCCCAAATTTCTTTCCTGGGCAAAAAACCACAACATATGTGCTCCAGGCTGAGCGTGAATTCTAAGAATCAGTGGCCACTGCAGTGTGGTTCTGAGGGTTTTGCATTTGAAAGTGAAAGCTTGAGGTTCAAATTCAGGCTCTATCACCTCCTGGTTGTGTGGCCACATTTCAGCTACTACTACTTAATGTCACTGAAACTCAGCTGCCCTGTCTTTAAAGTGGGGATATGCTTCCCTGGCAAATTTTCGGAAGCTAAATGAGACAATGCATATGCTATGACCTAGCCAAGGGCATTGTGGGTGCTCAATAAATAAATGTTAGTTTCCTTCTTTCCTTTCTGAACATTCATGGGATAAGAGAGAGCTGCTTGACTCTCAGCACACAGTATGAAAATTTAAGGTGAAAAATGTGAGCATTAAACATTTTTAATTCAAGCAATATACAGATGGCCAACGGTATACTTTTTATATAAGTTTTCTGTAAGCTAGGCCCCTTGGGGTCCCCTCCTCTCACCTGTGAAGACTTTTCATCTTTCAAAGCCCTGTTCTACCACCACTCCTTCTAGATAAGCTCCGGATGGCCCTCAGACCCCCCACCACTCCCCACAGTGGACTTCATCTGGGTCTTGTGCTCCCTTTTATTACTTAGTATCCAGCCTAGTTTCATGCTTCCCTCCATTAGTCTCTGGGGTCTTGTTTAACTCCCCTTCTCAGCACAGAACCTGATGCATGGGAGAAGGAGGAGAAGCAGGAGTTCAACTACAGCGGGAAGGCTGGGGAGGGTTGGGGGGTGGGTAAGAGATCAACCGAAGGACTTGTATGCATGCATATAAGCATAACCAATGGACACAAGACACTGGAGGGTATGGGAGGCTAGGGGAAGGTCAAGGGGAGAAAAAAAAAAAGGAGACATATATAATACTCTTTGTAATACTTTAAGCAATAAAACAATTTAAAAAAAAGAAAAAAAAAGAATATGATATATAGAAAAGGACCCAGCAGTATGTAAAGGAATTAGCCATGAAAAGGGTGGGGAGAGGTATGTGTGTGTGTTGAATAGCGGAAGGACAGAGAAAGAAGTAAAATATGTGACAATATTTGTACTATGGAAAGTCTGGAATACATTAAAATATGACAAGAAGTCCATGTGGCTGAAATGTTGGGGGCTATGGAGAAATGGCATTGAAGAGTGGGCAGACATTTCATGTAATAGACTGTCCATAGTGGAGTTTTAAATTTATTCTGAGGACAGTGGGAATCAGCTGAAGGGCTTAAGCCTAAAGAAATGGCATAATTTGAAATACTTTTATTCAACTGGCTAATATGTGGAGAATAAATTGCAGTTGTTAAAAAAAACACAAAAACCACCGAGGGATTTGCCTAAATCAGCGGTTCTCAACCTGTGGGTCGCAACCCCTTTGGGGATCGAACGACCCTTTCACAGGGGTCGCCTAAGACCATCAGAAAACTCATATAGCATATCAGATATTTACATTACGATTCATAACAGTCGCAAAATTACAGTTATGAAGTAGCAACGAAAATAATTTTATGGTTGGGGGGTCACCACAACATGAGGAACTGTATTGAAGGGTCGCGGCATTAGGAAGGTTGAGAACCACTGGCCTAAATGAAGGAAGTTGTCCAGTGCATTTCAGGGTATCCAAGGGTGACTGCTTGTTAGAGAGACCAGAAACCAGAGAAACTCCAAGTTGATGAGTTTGGATCCCCTACTACTTGATAATAGTAAGAATGATAAAATGATTATGAATTTATGAATATAAATGAGAACAGATGACCTGCAGCTTTGTGAGGAAAACATCTTTTAAATAAGGAAATGTTCATAATGGATACAATACCATTCATCTCTCCTCTGAAACATAATGGAATTCTGCTGTTGTATTTAGCAGTAGGGGGTGACAACATTTCGGTATTAACACACCACACCTCTCAGAAACATTATTTTGTTCTAGGGACTGTGCTAAACACTTTACATAGAAGATCCACAACCTCAGGAGGCGGCTACCACTTTGTCAACCTATAGAAGAACATGTTGAGGCTCTGAGAGCTGATTTATTCAATAAAATTAAGATGAATGCAATGTTAAACCAATTTCTACTTTTTCTTATGTATAAAAAAAATCAAGAAGTATTATGAAACAGTGCAACATCCATAATATAACAAGTTGGTTTCGCAGATAAAATAATGCAAAATGAGTTTCTAGGAAAAGATGTCCCTGAAGTACTGACATTTGCAAAAAGTAAATGACTGAATGAAAAGCAGAATAAATAGTATTTATTAAAAAGAACCTCTAGGAATATGAACACCAGGAAAATTATATCATCACCACATTTTCATAGCGGTACACTGAATTTCTCCATTGCACACTATTAGCATTCAGTCTTGCTTTATTTTTTGCATACCAAAATATGCAAAAGACCCTCACTTTCACTTTTTGAAACCGGATGCAATTAAGCAAAGTGTCAGAGTGAATGGAGAACCCTGAATAGTGAAAGTGTCAACACTTAAAAAAGAAAAAGCATTCCAGAAAAAGCAATGAAACCATTTGAAATTCTCTTTAGCTTTTGGAAATACTAGTAGACACGCAAATCTTAAGTCTTCTGATAACAGCGTGGATATGATGGGATTCGCAATTCAGAATGCAAATTTAATCTATTTCCTGATTTTTAGAAAGAAGGGAGGAGTAATTGCCCCTTCCAATATGCCTAAGATGAATTCAAAAAATGTACATAGATGCTATTTTTCTTTTAACTGAGTAATTGCAGACAGCAAACTCTTGCTTTTCTCTAACCCCAGTCAGTTCTAACCAAATCCTCTCTCCTGTTCTTTTCTGCATGTACCCTGTGTATAACTGCATTTTTTTCTTTGTTTAAATTACAGGATTGCAATAGGATTCTTTGCAGTCTAAGCACTGAAATAACAGATGTTTAGCATTATCCTCATCAAGGGAATGTAAAATAAAAATAGTAATTTGTCTCTGATCTTTGAGGCAAAAAAGAATGGTCTGCAAACATTTAACCTTTTATGAGCAGGTTCATTGAAGCTGTTTACAAAATGTGAATAATATTGTGAAAACCAGCTTTCTTCTGAAAAATACAATGGGTAGGCCTTCCTATTGCATTTTTTTCCCCTAATAGCTTTTGAGAAGCCTAATGCAACTTAAACAATAAGACAATAATAACAGCCTTATAAATGTGAAACTGCTTATAAAAATGGATATCCCAACTTTCCTACAAAACTATTTGCACCGCATTCAAAAGCAAGCTGTTTTACAAAATTTAAATTTATAAGCTTTCTCCTAAAGTCTTAATATGTTAAGAGGTGAGAGAATGAAATAGTCAAAATAGAAATAATTTCCAGCAAACCTTAAAGCATCCATTGCAGCAGCTCTAGGCTTGACCAGGATGTGTATTTTTCATGTGATTTGCTTTGGTTACTTTCCTTAAATCTCTTATTTCATTATGTCACAGGCATCTTTGAGGATCACTGAAACCATCCAATAAGGCTGATGGCTGCAACTCTTTAAAAATGGAATAATGGAAATCCGAAGTACCCTGGCACCAATATGTACATAAACCTACTACAGAGCTAATGGGGATTTGTGGCATATCTTCTCACCAGTGGGCAGCAGTGGCCGATCATCTACAAACTGATTTTCACAGATAGCCAAAGCTTGCCCCCTTTTAAGCATCTTATTGTTATGCTATTTTTCACTACCTTAAACAAAGAGTAAACACATCATTTAACTTTTTTTTTGTGGTGAATCAGGCCACTGTTATGAAAACACTGTTACCATGGTAACTGTAAGTCTCAACACTTGAAAAAGATGCAGCATTCCAGAATAACCAATGAAACCATTTGAAATTCTCTTTAGTGTTTGGAAATACTAGTAGATATGCGGTTATATGTAAATCTTAAGTCTTCTGATAGCAGCATGGATATGATGGGGAGTCACAGAATTCATAATGCAAATTTAAACTCTTTTCGATTTTTAGAAAGAAAGAAGGAGTAATTGCCCCTTCTAATATGCCTAAAATGAATGTGGAAAATGTACATAAATGCAACGCAGCTTTGCATTTTCCAGCCTCACATGACAGACATTTTCACCGAAAACCTTTCTTCACTCCCACCCCTGATGTCAGAGGCCAGAAAGGCGGGTGAGCAAACTTGGAAAAGAGCCACAGAAATCACCCAGAAATATTTCCAAGAAAGACTGTGACAGGTATTTCATTCAGTAACACAGGCAGTATTTATTCAGAGTCCCAGGGGGCTGGGAGAGATACAAAGGCCGTCTAAGAAGGCAGGCCTGGCTCAGGAGCCATCCTCAGGCAGGGAGGGCACCGCCATGAGCTCAGGTGGGCGGGCTTCAGGGAGTCTCTATGGATGGCAACACTGGAGCTGGACCTTAGGAGTCCATGAGATTGCAGACTGGGACAAGGGAACATGCTCATTACTTTACCCGTAGTGCTTAGCACAGTTCCCTCCATGTAGGGGGAGCTTCTTGAATATTGGGAAATAAATGAAGGAAAACCCACATTTCCGGAGGGCTTGGATTTCTGTTTCAGAAGGAACTCAACAGATTGCGCCCCAGATAACTGGGGTGTTGCTATCTGCACGATCTCTTGGATTCCTAAAAGTGGGTTCTCCCTGTAGCTGTGAGTTGGCCTGAGCAGGATAAAGAACTATTTGCATCCAGATTATACCAGTATTTCAATGGATATAAAGATCTTGTTGACTCTGTCTGAGGTCTACAGATACGAGCTCAGATTGTAGTCAAGATGCTGGGAAGCTAAGGGGGCATTTCTGTGCATCTCCAAATGCAAGAAACATCCATAATACGGGAGAAAACACTGAGCTAATCTGGCCCAGGTCATTCAGTAGACAACCAGTAAGATAGCAGGCAGGACCAATGTTGTCTGCTTATGTTATTTTCTTTTTTTTATTTTTATTTCAAAGAGAAATGTTTATTTTGAATTGTTCATTATTGTTGTTGTTGTTATTATTATTACTAGAGGCCCAGTGCATGAATTCATGCATGGGTGGGGTCCGGCCAGCCTGCCCCTAATGGGGCCGTGGTGGTTGTCTGGCCGGCCCCAATCCCTGGTGGAACTCCTGGTGGAACTCCCGGTTGAGTGCACAATTTGCATACTAGCCTTTTATTATATAGGATTATTTTTTTAATCCTCACCTGAGGATATTCTTCCCATTGATTTTTAGAGAGAATGGAAGAGAAAGGGAAAGACAGAGAAACATTGATGTGAGAGAAACACATCAATTGGTTTTCTCCTGCATGAGCCCTGATCAGGGCCGGGCCAGGGAGGAGCCTGCAACCAAGGTACGTGCCCTTGACTGGAATCGAACCTGGGACCCTTTGGTCTGCAGGCTGACGCTCTATCCACTGAGCCAAACTGACTAAGGCTGCTTATGTTATTTTCATCTTTATTCTTCCTTGATTCTGTTCCTCTACCTGTTATTATCTTCTTATTCTTCCTATACCTTTTAGTCTCTTTTCATAACTCATTGGCATCATAATAAACATTACAAAATTATTTAAGGTTAATGGTAAATTAGACAGCCATTAAAAAAAAAGCCCTCAGGATTTTAAAGATACTAACTTGATTAAAAAGAATAACAAACATATCTTAATTTGATGTAACTCAATTTTTTTTTAAACTGTCATTCAGCCCAATGGCTGCCTGAGAGAATATATTTCTGGGTGGTGCCAGCGTATGGCTAAGTCTGTAATAAAGAATTGGGTGATGACAGCAAGGAATAAGGAGGATTTGAGGAATAAGGGGTGGGAGGACTTCCCTCGTATAACTGACAGTCATTGTATTTGCATTTAAGCTGCATTGAAACAATTGCTTTTATCTGCAACTGTAAAAAAAAATAAAAACAATGAGAGCATTAGTATTCTTAGGAAAATCTGAAGATTTACAGACTGTGTCCTGAGGACAATAGTTCCAATCTACCTTTTAATCTGTCTAAAGGCCTGTATTGCTTTATATAACAGGTAAGTTCATTAATATAAAAGATTCATATATCAAATATTTTAAACACATTTTGAATGTTGCTATTTAAGCAATCTTACTGTGAAGTTTTCTAAAATTATGAATATTTATTTTTGGAAGGTTTCAATCTTTATATATGGGGGTTGCTTACCATAAAATAATCTTTCATCCAAACAAATCATGGTCTAAACAGAATAATTTAAATGGTTTCTTTAAAAATAATCACCTCTCCCATCATCATTTTTGGTTTCAGATATTAGTAATTTTGAAAGGGCCAAGATGATTTTTCAAGTATCAACTATTGGGGAAAATACCTGTGTTTGTTTAAAACTTAACATTGTTATAAAGAAAACCCTTTCTCTAAAAACAACTGGGATTAGAATAAACTGAAACCAATTTCTTTAATGAAAAAAAAAAAAAAAAACAATCACAGCATTTCTTTGGAATAGCAAAATAGGAACTGGGATATTTCCAAATAGAAAAATCTCCAGGAAATGGGAACAGCTAAAATAAGGATAAACATAACAACCTGTGATGGTTGATTTTATGTGTCAACTTGGCAGTACCCAGGTATTCGTTGTACACATTATTTTGTGTGTTTCTGTGACAGTATTTCTGGATGAGATTAACCTTTATATTTGTGGCCATTGAATAACAGACTGCCCTCCACAATGTGGGTGGGCCGTATCAATCAGTTGAAGGGCCGAATAGAACAAAAACACCAGCTTTCCCCAGCAAGAGAGAATTCTTCAAGCAGACAGCCTGTCAGACTCCTGAAACATCAGCTCTTCATGATTCTACACAAACTGCCTTGGGACTCGAGCCAGATCATCAACTCTCCTTACAGTCTCCAGCCTGCCAGCCCATCTATAGATTATAGGAATTCCAGCCTCAATAATTACGTGAGCCAATTCTTTATAAAAAATCTGTCTCTGTCTCTCTCTCTCAACACACACGCACACACACACACACACAGCCCCTCTCACCTTATTGGTTCTTTCTCTGGAGAGCCCCACTTAATACACAGTCTCACTACATATTATAAGACAGTAAGTGGGTCATTGTCACATTGCTTAGTAGAGTTTATAAGTGCGGTAAGAATTCAGAGAAGCAAAAAATCAGGAAGGGTCTGGTGGGTAGTTATGCTGGCCCCAGACTAATGAATTATCTTTACTTCATAGCATTCTCTAAAGGAAAGAGAACCCATCTCAGTCAGAAAGAACCCATCTCCATCCTCTCTGTTCTGTCACCAGGTCTGGCCTAACCCCTCCCTGTGGATAGACACGATATAAGCAGCCAAGTTCATAAAGAGTAACCTGTGCTTTAGCAATTCCTGCTTTTATTATTAACAAATGTAAAACTGCAGGGGAATTTCAAATTATTACATCCATCATACTATAAGGAAAACACCTGGATCAAACACACATTAGAAGCATTCCTCAAATACAAGTTAAAAAAATCCACCGGACTCAGACAGATTACCCCAAATGCCCAACCCACTTCAGTTTGGGGGACCTTTTTGAATAGCAAGAGTACAAACTATGGAATCAGATGACCTATATTTATACCTTGGCTCTGTCAATAATTAGTTTAATGACTTTGGGGGAAATTAAGAAGTTCCTCAGCCTCGCTGGGTCTTAATTTTTGTGCTGTAAGAGGGGGGCAATATGAGCACCTTATATACTTTCTGGGATAGACCATAAATGAGATGATCAGAAAGGTACTTAGCATCATGCCTTCCACAGAGCAAGGGGTCCATTGAGGTGGACCATTTTTATTACCTGACATAAATGACATGAGTTACTGGTAAGTGACATCTAAGTTTAACAAAATTGGAGATAAGGGTATTGGGCTGCTTCATTGGCTTGGCCCTAATGTTCTCCCCACCCCCAAAAAGAGTTGGTATGCTGGCCTGGCAGAAAGTGTGACAGGTAGGAAGATGATATGTGGAGGACATGCCAGGTGAGTGAACAAAGAGCTGAGGAAGAGGAGGCAAAGGTCCATTAAGTGTTGGGTATCATGAATTTACAAGAGGCCAGATTTTTGCACCAAGTTTTGGAAGGACAAGGACGGCAGACAGCACGTAGCCCCAGCATTGCTGCGTATTGCTGGGAGGTCCACCATACTCACTAGGAGATGTTTTAGGTAGGAAGGTGGGGGCCATGCAGACTGACACCCCAGAGGACACAGAGATGATGAGTGGGGCAGTCAGGCTGAGGACAGCTCCTAACACCACCTGGCTCTCAGTGTGGCTGCTGAGAACAGGATGCGATGATTGCGAAGAGCACGGACGCCTGGCCCCACCCATGGGTGATTGACTTGGTCTTGGCTGAGGCCCGAGCAGCTGTCTTTTTTAATGTCCTGGGTTGAGACATCTGGGCCTGGGCAGAGGCAGAAGGGGTCAGGGGCCCGAAGGTTCTGCTGAGGCTGGAGTGCAGGGTGGGGTGGAAATGCTATTTAGGGTCTCAGGCCTGCCAATTCCCAGGAGCAAGGAGGGCCTGACTTCACATAAAAGAAAGTATCTACGTTTTAAGATCCAAATGTGATCTCAGCGAGTTTCCACTGGGCAGACGTCACCATTCCCTAACTGACAGTCATAATTGGCACTGTGGAAGGCAGATAGTTGAACAGTAAAGCAAAAGTTACCAAGCTTCCCTCTAGTCTTCATTTCAAAACACTGCCTATCCCAGGAGAGGCCTGAGGAGTCTGTCTAGGTCTTAGGGGGACCGATGAAAGGCCATCACAGGACAGTCAGGAAATCCCGTCATGGGCAGACTCAAGGTCAGTCCTCTGGACAGATCTCAAGAGATCTCCTGAGGGAGGGTTTGCAGCAACTCTGATTTCGATTGTAAAAATCAGGCATAGCCCTGGCTTTTTTTAGTAGCCATTTATGAATCTCATTCATAAATTGGGCTTAAGAGGTTTTTGAATTCATTGCATTTCCTGCAGTACCACCTTTTGGGACTAATGAGTTCCTTAAGTTTATAACCTGCTATGTGAAGTTGATTTCCTTCCATTTGCCCTAAACTTACTTCATTCTGTTTTAAAAAGTAACCTCCTTGTCCTAAAAAAGAAAAAAAAGCAAGATTTAAACATGAGGACAGATTGGCAGGGCAGAAAAAGGAGCTAGGTGTTACAAGAACCGCAGACTACCTTAAATCCGCAGTGTAGTTTTAAGAGGCAAACACGGCTGGAATGCGTGACCGTGACCGAGGGGGCTGAGGGGGCTGCTCACAATGGCTCCATTGTTCTGGGTGCTGCCCAGATCCCACCAGGGGCCCCGCATCCTGTGTGGGGCCCCCTGCTTAAATGAAAGGGAGAACCTGAATGTTGAGCAGATATCAGCAAAACGGATTAAAGCATGGGAAGGGGGTCCGGAAGGAAAAGAAAACAAATGTGGATTTTTTTTTTTTCAGGTTAGAGAAAAAGAAGCCATTCCATATAAGAATATCTGAGATACTGTGTACAAGAGGGGAATGGTTGTTCTGCGTTGGGATTAAAACACAAACAGAAGGAGTCAGGGCTGTAAAGAAGGAACTGCCTGACCCTGCAATTATATACAAGATGGAGAAACCATGCAGTTTATTTTTTTGAAAGTTCATATTCCCAAAGTGATTTGGAGTTCATCTTGCTTTGTACCTGCCTTGATGTTACCAAGACAGCTGAATGAGCTATTTACTCAGAGGGATGTGGTAAAGGCATGCAACAGATGAGAGTATAAGCATTTTAGAAAAGGGACTCTGAGGTTCAAATATTAATACGTATCATTTTGGAAACTATGAGGAAACAACAAGTATTTCAAAAACATGTTAATCGCAGGGTCTGCATAGCAGACCAAAGTATCGGTTGCATTTCCCCCCCTTTGAGGTCTTAGCACGGAGTCGATTATAGGAAAAGTCTTGTGTTTTAATGGAAAATAGGGCAAAGGTTATGTGTAACAGGAATCCAGTCATGTGGAGCTTGCAGAACGCAGGTTAGGCTCATAAAACTGCTCATTAAAACGCTCTGTTCTGAGGCAAAAGCAAATAAATGAGCTCAAGGAAAAGAGCCACAGAAATCGCCTAGAAATATTTCCATGAAAGACTGTGAAAACAGTCCTCCGGAGTCGTAAGAAATGTTCAGTTATTGCTTATACAAATAGCCACACTTAAAAAACTTTTAAATACCTTCCCTGCATTGCTGGTTTTGACCTTCTGCCAAGAGCTACTTAATGTTTTACTTAAAAAAAAAAAAAAACCTTTTCTGAATAGACCATATGGTGAGCGAAAAATAAAAAGGTACCCACACCAGGAGTCTTTAAAACAGCACGAGCAGAATAGTGTGTTATGAATCCCCACCCCCAAGTTCTGGTTTAAACTTAGCTACTTTATAAGTTCCACATTGGTTGAAAATCCTAATCCCAAATTATAGAAATGAAGACTGAACATTCTCCACGATTCACAGAGCCGCTATTTTCTACACCTCACTATCTCACAGCACAGAACACAGATTGAGGGATTTTAAATATAGTAATGGAGGGCTGGCCAAACAATGAAGACCAAGAGGACTTCTAGAAGACAGCTCGCCCCAAAGCACTTGAGGCAGACAGTGCTTACACAGGGGCTGGCTGGTCTAGCGGGCCTTCAGCCAAAGTCAACACCGGCAGCCAGCAGGCCCATCACCTACGGAGGAAGCTGAACAACTTGAGACTGATTAAGTGTGTATGTGGGGGTCGGGGTGGAGGTGTCCAGACGCCCATCCGATATTTAGTGTAAATTCTGTGATGCCCCAGGCTCTGTCTGAGTCACCAGCGATTGACCCGAGAGAGGATGGCTCACGGAACACAGAATGCTCCAGAACGAAGCACGCGCACCAGGCATGTGGCCTGGATTCACACCCGGCTACTCTCTCTGTGGTTTTTCCTTATGCCAATTCCATAGCCTGCTGGATTCAGAAGGGAGTCCAGACGAGCTTGGAAATTTTGCCACTTTTTTTTTTGTAAGTGGAAGGAATTACCAATGGCAATATTTTTTTCTCACTTTAACTTATTTTATCTCACAAATGCAGTCTGGGACTCGCCTGGGAGAAGCAATGCATCAGGCTGAGAGGCTCCTGCTCAGAGGCAAAGCTGGATGGCAACAGGCTTCCTGCCAGCACTCACTCTGCTCTGAGTCAGGGAAGGGAGCTTAGAGTCTTGCAGGGATTCCGATAAAACAAAAATACAGAGCTCTCATACACAGCTAAACCAAACCTCACGCCCGCGAGATAGCTCAGACGTTTGATAAACACATCTTGGCAACGAAGGCTCATCTCTTTAGAGTTAGCTATGAAAAGGGGATTTCCTAATTCACCCAGCTCTAGCCAAAATTCTCTGCTGGTCTTTTCCCACTGGCCTCTAACCCACCTTATTCTGGAATAATGTTTTCTTCTGCTTTAGGTTTTGAAAATCATTCTTTCCGCGGTGGTAGTTTACATTTTTATCTATGCATGAGTCTCAGTATCTCTCTCTCCCCTCCCTCCTTCCCTCCCTCCCTCCCTCCCTCTCTCTCTCTCTCTCTCACACACACACACACACACACACACACACACATACACATACATTCTTGCGCAAGTTAGCAAGATTTAAAGCCTCTCATTTTTTATTCTTGAAGCCCCAAAAGGGAAACTATTATTCGTGTGCCAAGGAATACAGCCATCCATTATTTTTTTTTCTTTCTCTTTTCCTTGTATATCCTCCCAATAGGGTTAAGGTAGTCTGGGATGTGGAGTGAGGAGGTAGAGGAAGAAAGAGGGGTGGGAGGGAGAACAAGATGGCATTTTAATAGCCTCCACCATGCTGATCTGACACAGTGGGGACCTTGTGCTTCAGGCTCAAACGTTTCCTTCCTTCTGAGCCTTGCACGTGGCCCCTTCTACTGACACCCGCATCCGTGTCTCGGGACAGACGTGGGAGAGGAGCTCCCTGGTAAATGGTCTTTCTCCAAAGGATGGAAAGGTTGAGGGGAACGATCATAACCCTGTCTTTGTTTTTTGTTTACTTTTAAAATTTCATCTTGAAATATTTCAGTCATAGAAAAAGGCCACAAAATGAATACAAAGAATTTCAGCATACTTTTTGCCCAGATTCTTCAAGATGTTAACATCCTATAAAAACACACAACACGATCGACAGTCAGGAAATTTTGAAGCATACTGACCAGTTATTTTATGGTATTTCTCAATTTGCGTTTAGCTGATGTTTCCGCATTACTAAATTCAGGTTGTGCATTACTTTGAAATTAATATGCATCTTTGGATGAAACTTAGAGGCTATGTAAACATCCTGTTTCTCATCATACTTTCACCTACTGATTTTTGCATCCATACATGATTCTTGAGAGAAACCATTATTACTGCAATGTTTGACACATGGTGATTTTCTACTTCTATCTTCACTTCTAAATGTATGAACTGGAATTATGCTGTAGAGAAGAGCTCTCCCTTCTTTATTCAATTATTTATTCAATTGTTTGTTTACATAAGTGGTAATATAATAAAATGCATAATAAGCTGTTTAGTATTTGTGGCAAATAAAACTCACTGTTCACATAACTTTTAATTGTCGGACATTATTATTATTGTTGTTTTTACTAGTATGTTGGCTTAGATTTAACTAAATGCTTGCCTATTTCTTTGTCTATATTCCTTCTGGATGATTTTCCTTTTTCCAAAATTAGCCCTTTAAGAAGTTCCTTTTTCATGCATCAATTTGTGGTAAACTCTATTTTGTTTGAAATGTCTTTATCATGCGCGGACTTTACAATAATACTTTCATTAGGTTTCATAGTTCTAGGTCAACCGTGTTTCTCTTTAGAGTTGGAAGATTATTCCATTATTTTTGGTTTCCACTGTTGCTCTTAAGAAGTCTTCATTCTTGTTCCTTGGAAGTTGATTTCTACTTTTTCTCTGGATGCTTTTAAGATTGTCTCTTCGTCTTTGGTGTTCTACAATTCCATTACAATGTGAACCTGCATGTGACCTGTGGTGCTGCTAGAGCTTAGAATTCATGACCTACATCAATTCTAGGAAAATGTTCATCCTTTTCTGGAAGTGATGATTAAACATATGTTAGGCTGTACTTCATGGCTCATATACATTTCCTGTCTCTCTCTCTCTCTCTCTCTCTCTCTCTGATGCATTCTGGGAATTTATTCAGTTATACATCCAGCCATGTGTAGGAACTTGCTTGTACCAGCATGCAAGAAATAGTAGTGCACGTCTCTTTCCAAGTCTGTGTTCACTGTCCTCACACTGGGAGTTCAAAATTGGCTATATAACTGCATAAACACAAAGCTCTTAGGTAGTGATGGCCAGTGCCCCATGGACAGCTGTGGCTTCACCGCAGGTTTACCCCTCTACTTTCCAGATCCTTTTTATTTCCACACCACAGGGTTTTCTCATCTTTCTTGAAAGCTCAATCAGGAATTTAAAATAGTACTTCTCACACTGTCCCCGATAGTTCTGGATATTTTGAAGTCAAGATGGCTAGCCTAAAGACCTGCTGAAAATCAAACTCCACATGTTTATTGTAAAGATCCTTTACTAAGATTAGTACAGTTTAGAATAATAAAGATGGCCAGCTCTGATTGGTGCTAGGTCTCTTCTTTTTCTTCAGAATAAAATGTTTCATATAACATACGCACATCAACACATTATGTGTTAAGCACTACTATGTATTGACACTATTATTAGCTGTTCAGAATAGTTATTGATCTTACAAGACAATTTGTAAACCATGAATAAGTGGAATGAGAGGTTGATACTAAAAGCAATTTATATCTTAACCACCATTTTTTGTGTGTGTGCCAAGTTTTACTTGGATTCCATGACCTGTAGACTTTTACTTCCCTTGGATGCTAGTAACAGTGCTGTGTAGTATTTGTATAAATATGAACATATAGTTTGTATACATGTAGAGGTGTATAATTTGAAAATTGTTCTACTGATATAACTTGTTTTGAGCTTTTGACCAGCTTTGTGACATTAGAAATTTCTTTTCCAGAAACTAAGAGTCAAAAAAGATGCCTAATTTTTCCAAGGTCATACAACGTTAGCTGAAGGGCTAGAACTGAAATTCAGCTTTTGAAACTCTAAGTTCAATATGCAGTAAGCATAAATCAACCAGGAAAACGCACACATTTTCCTCTCTCTACGGGGAAGAAAGTCCTATTAAGTCAAGGAGATATCTATATCTATATCTATATCTATATCTATATCTATATCTATATCTATCTATATCTCTATTTCTATATGCTTGATTTTAGTACAGTTTTAATTGTTTATATCGTTTTGAAGTTTTTTTCCATGAGGGTTATGCTGTAATGATTTAGGATTCCTTAGTTCAGAGAAGTTCCAAAATACAGACACCTGGCACAGAAGGCTGGGAGGCTGCAGGGCTGCTCAGACTGTAGCTTTCTATTTCCAATTAACATTCACATAAAAAGGGAAAAAAGTTCACATTCCAAATAGTCAACTCAAAAATATCAATACAAAGAGCTCATTCATTGCAATGCTTCTCCCATCTTGAATGCAGTAACAATTTTAAGACTCATTCTCTCTACCTTCATCGGCAAATCCTTGCAAACCAGATACTGGAACTCTTCACGAATTCCTGCACTCACAGATAGATTTGTGGTGACAGTTTTCGGTTCAAAAGTGCATTCCTGCTGTAAGTGGGCTACATGGGATCACCCAGCGGAATGGAGTCCAGTATCTCACACACACAGCTGGACTCTGAGAAGTAATTTTAGACGTCAAGGTAATGTATGTCGAAGCCATGCAAAACCACAATCCACCCGTGGATCACAGTGCCTTTGGCAAGCTGCTGGTTATTGTATTAGCCTCTCTGGCTGTACAATGATCTGTGGGGCTGAAGGGTTGGAATTTGTCACTTAAGACATTCATCTTCAGCTGCCAAGAGGTAGGCACATTCTGACCTCCGGAATTAAAGCTGGGCAGTGTTCCAAATACTGTCCCACCAAGAATGCGGTCACCAGAGTTTCAATAAAGAACATGCTGTTTCAGCAATACGGTGTGAGGAAGACTTCACGGCTCTCAGAAGGTTTAGCTGTTTCCCATTTGTGTTAGTTGGGGAGAAGTCTGTTTTCCTTTCACCTAGCTATAAACTAAGAGTGTGTCTTGAAATGGCGTATGACTTTTTTTTTTTCTATCGCTCTAACTCAAAAACAGCTGAAATTATTTTCCCGAACACACATAAAAGGTCCTGAGCTGAGACCTGATGTATCAGGTTTCAGCCTGAAGAATTTTTCTGAGCTGATGGTTTATGCTGAAAATGCTGACAGATGTCGAACAGCCTCGCAAAATAATCTTTAAGGGAGTCCTGGGCAACAGACCACATGGCTGCTTTGAAAATGCTAAATTCTTGTTGCTGAACAATCTTACTTAAAAACAAAAAAAAAACCCACCACCACCTAAAATTTATTACATTACATTTTTAACAGATATCTGCAGAAAACCAATTACGCTGCAGCTGAATTTTGGGAACCTGCTAGTTCCCATTTTACATCTTCTTTGGACACAAGAAGTTCTTTTAGACTTATCATTTGAAAGGGTCAGAGAGGAGCCCGAATTTGGGGATTTTGACCATGAAAGCATAAAGTAGATCCCGACCACTTTAAAGCTGCTGCAGGAAGTCCCTGAAATGAAGAGAATGTAGATGGGAAACATTTGCTATATTTCTGGCTGTGATTTCTCCTTGCTGGGATACCACAGGATGGTCTGATCAGAAACAACTAAATGTTTATAAGTGTTCTCTGAGGGGGTTCAGATTTTCCCAGGAGGGTAATAATTTAAAGGATGTCAGTGGATGCAAATGAATTTCAGGCGTCCGGAGGAAGAAGAGGTGAATAGTACTTTTGTCTCTGGGAGACTTGGAATTTCAGCCGGGGCCATTTTGGGTAATTCTACTCAGGCTTGCCTACATTCCCTGGTGTTGTTTCAGTTGGGAATGATGGGAGGATACTCCTTCCCCCCTCCTGCATCCGGAACTGCTCAGCAGTGTCACGCCATGCTGTTAACAGCCGTCAGGGCCCATGGATGTGCAGATAGATGAGTTCCCTGCTGACATGAAAAGATCTTACGAATTGTGTCTTGTATAAAGGAGAGCAAACACCTTAACACAAAGAAAGTGTAATGTAAGAACCAAAGCTGTTTTCTTCTCCGAACAGTCCTGTAGCATGGCACAGTCCCTGAGATTCTGAAAAATAATCCACTTTGAGGCAATGCTGTGTTCCTTGGAGAACTGTTTTTACATTTATTTTCCACAAAGCTTAGTACTCCCTTTCTTTCTCTCTAGTTTTACAGTGATAGTTAAGCAATCTTCTAAAAGTCTGAATACGATATAAATTAGCAAAGAAAAGAAATCCAGTTCCCTGGAATCATCAGCATATTACATCACTAGCAGGAATTATAGTCTACCTATATGAAATACACTCACCAATGAGATAAAATGGAAGGGTATGAAAAATTCGAGCAACTTCACAATATTACTACCATACCAAAAAGTCCTAAAGAAGAGTGGAAACACCAAGTCAACTGCCAACAACCAATCAGAAGAAGGAAGACACTCTATAATAGCTTTTATTTTTATCTTCTCTATTTAAAAGAAGGCAGAGTGATTAGTTGAAAGGTAAAAATATACAAATTTCTGCCTACTATGTTTATCATGTTTGCACAGTTTAGAAAAGCAGTGCAAAAGTCCTCCATAATCTGCAGCTTCACTTTCCTTGGTTTCCCTTCAGTTAACCAGGGTCGACCTCTTAATGTTTGAAAATATTAAATAAACAATTCCAGACATAAACAATTCATAAGTTTTAAATTGTGCATCGTTCTGAGTAGCATGATGCAATCTCACACTGTCCCTCTCTGTCCCACCAAGAATGTGAATCATCCCTTTGTCCAGCATGACCACACTATACAGGGTACCTCATGGCACACTCTTATCATTGGTCAATGCATGGATCAATCTTGTTTAGATTTTTAATTAGTTATTTTTATAATGCAATAAGCATCCATGTATTCATTACCAAAAAGAATTAGCTATATCTTTTAAAATAATTTGCATATGGTGCCTTTTACCAACTAATTCACCTACCTGCCTTTGCCACCCAATGTAACCATCAGTGAGAACAATCATCATTCTCTCACTTTCCTGTTATTACTGTTTTATTGCATCTATATGGAGTTTAAAGAGTTATTTTTTTCAGTTATGTTTAATTTCAAAAAGGGAATATTCTTTATAAAATCTTGTTTCACTTATATTGTTAACCCAGGCATTTGGTTGGACGTACTATAGCTCACTTGTTTGGGATGCTAATATTCCCGTATGAAAATATTCTACAATTTATTCATTTGCCTTCCTAGTGATGGCCATCTAGGTTGTTTCCATATTTTCACTATTATGAACAGTGCTGCTATGAACATCCTGCTATTTCTTCCTTGACCAATGCCTTTTCCCCATGCTCTGTCTCCTTCTAGAACTTTGATTAGATAGATGTTAGACCTACTCTAACTATGATCTCAATTTTTTTTTCTTTGTGGGTTTTATTCTGGTCTGAGCTTTATTTTGGTCTGTGTATTCATATGACCACAGATTGTCCAGTTCACTAATTCTCTACTGGCTTCTGTCTAATCTGCTTCACGGAAATTTTTGATTGATTTTTTTTCATTTCAAAGCTTATATTTCATTTCTAGAAGTTTCTCCCTGCAGTCTGCTTGATCTTTTTGCTCATGCTTACAAGTTTCTCTTTTGTTTATTAAACACTGAAATTTTATTTCTGTGCTTAATAATGCCAGTATCTTTTCTTGAGTGGTCTGATTTCACTGTGTGTTGTTTTTCTTGGTTCTCAGCAGTGGCTGTTTCCTTCTGATCCCCCCTCCTTTCTTCCTTGTGAGCTCTTCATTATTGGAACTCTATTAGAGGGGGTTCTTCAAGACCTGGGTTAAACTTGCATTTTCCCATCGAGAATTTATGTTTGCTTCTGCTAGTTTCTCTGGGGTATTACTAACCCAGGAAAATGAAATTTTGCACTTGAGGTTTCTCCTAACACACGAGCATGAATTCAGACGTTATACTCAAGTAAGGGCAGATTTGTGGTTACATTGTCTGAAGGCAGGTCTCCGCCACTGCCCTCCTCCCATTTAGTGCCAAGGTCAATAAAGGATCATTTCATTGCGCCATCCTCTGGACACTGGGTTTATTTCTAGTATTCCCTTATGCTAAGGTTGCAGTTTTTATAGTGCCAGGCTGTGTGACAGTCTAGTAGACTCCTTAGAACTGGGACTGTCCTGAGTTATACACCTGCTTCCAGGCTTTCTTTGGCCACCATGACGAAGGCTCACCATCCCCGGAGTTTGGGGAAAGTCTTTGGGATGAAACCAGCTTTTGCACTTGCTCACAATCTCAGGTTTTTTGCTTTCACATCATTTCCTGGCTTCTGGGGATCCTTTCCTCTCAATCCATTTTGGCAAGGCATTTGAAAAGAAATTTTACATTTACAATTTTAACTATAATGGTGTGGGTGTGTCCACCAGGATATCTGGTCTGTCATTTTATTGAAAGTAGTCTATCTGTCCCCATTTCAACATTTATTTTCTATTGCAAAGTTTCTTAATCTTCAGTCCTAGGTCGTAATTAATTTGCTCACCCCTAGTACACTCTTACTAAAATATAAAAATGAACCCAGGTTTAAATTTCTTCAATGACCCCATAGTACTCTTATGAGAAAGTCTATGCTCCTGTCCATGGCATACAAAGCTCAGCAAGACTGGTCCTCTGTCTCCGTCCCCACCCCTCAGCCTCCTTTGTATACCTTCATACAAGACTCATGCAGTCATAGCCATCTATCTTCAGTTCCCCCAGCACACTCTCATTTCTCTGAATTTTCATGTACACTATTCCTCCGCCTGGATCCACTCCCCTCACCTCAGCCTTCTCCCAGATTTTTTATTTTACCCTTTAAAACTCATCTCAAACATCACTCCCTTTTCAAAGCATATTCTGACCCACATATTTGCTTGTAGGAAAACGTAATTAGGTACCCCTTATCTCTATTTCCTAATGTAACAATTACAGCATTACCAGGTAACGATAAATTATTTTCTTATCAGTCTCTTCTGGTGGATTGGGATCTCTTTAAGAACAGGATTGTTTCACGCTATGCACCCAACTCTAAACACAGTGCCAGACACACAGAAGGCGCTAACTAAATGGCTGTGGAATGAATGAGTGAATCGAGTGGACACAACTACAATTAAATGTTTGGTAAATCTGATGAGGAGCACTTGTTCTAATGGTTAACAGTGTGTGTGTGTGTGTGTGTGTGTGTGTGTGTGTGTGTGATGTATGGTTTAGATTCTCTGCTCTTTAAAATTATGCCTAATTTTCTGACTCCCTATCAATATAGAAACTGAGAGCTAAATTTCAATTCACTCTGCCTTGGAGATTTTTGAAATGCTTGATTTATGACCATTCCACCCTAAATGCCCATGGAGCCAAACTGATAGGGGGCAAAATGTTTAGTTCTCTTATGTAGTCTTTAAGTCACAGTTGTCTGAGAACCGTTTTGTCTCCTAACATTTTTCTCTAGCATAATCAATTTTCCTTTCAGAAGGAACCTCAAATAAGAAAGCAAGATACATCTAAGAAAAATAGTTTTTAAGAAATAAACATTTTAAAATGTGATGAAACTAAAGCTTTGTGTTTGATTATTTTCTATGAAACAGAGAGATAACTAACTGCGGGAGTCCCAGGCTAATTCCTCTGAATCTTCTGGAAGGAGAATTCTTGTTCCCTCTATGAGCACAATTATCTTTTCTTTTCCAAGATATATTTTTAAAGCATGACAGTTTAGCTAAAATTCTAGGCACATCTGATTTGGATAGGAGACCCTACACATTAGTCATCAACAGACAATGGAATAAAACCTTTATGAGGCTATAAAATGGGACATATTCTGAAAGCTTTCAGTATTCGTGTTGTAAGCAGAATATAACTTTAAAAATGCCAAGATCTATAGAAAAAAAAAATGTTGTGATATGTCTGTACGCAACCCCGCCCACCTCAATCCCTTATACCCCCCCCCCCCCCCGCACCCCTCCAATTCCCTTCCACACACATGTGGCTATTTTTCTCAAAACTTATGCCATCAGCCATTAATATTTTGAACTAATTCCTAGTCTATTTCCAGTTTGAGCCGGGTCCATCATGAAAACACTGTGAGAAAGGAAACAAACTGCATAGATTCCACTTGGCAAATCCGGGGCCTGTAGATCTGACTGTGGTTCAGCCCCTGGCGCCATCAGTTGGGCTCAAAATCAAAAGCTGTGGAAGGAGGTAATTAGCAGGGACTCTAGACCACTCTGCTGGCAACAGCCGGGCTGCTTATAGCCACCGGGAGAGTGGGTGGGAAGGGGTTCAGAAATGTTCTCTAAAACAACATTGCTTCTGTAGAATGGAAGACTGCAATTACAGGGCTGTTTCCATGGGCAAAAAGTTAACTTTGATTAGCATGCATATTGACACCTTTGCTAAGGTGTCAATATTTAATTAGAAAGCTCAGCTACTAGCAAGGGTTGTCATTCTAGCTTCTTATTCAATAAGAAGACAAGAGTAGAGACAACTATCTTCTAACCTACTCACAACGGTAAGAGGGTAACGTGACCTGGGCATGGAGGCCACCAACCATTTTGGGCGAAAAAAAGAGCGCCATTTCCCATCTCACTCATTCCAGCAGAAATTAAACCGAGCAGGGGCGCTGCGCCAAAGCAATGAAAATATAATTGATGTAGGTCACATTCGGAGTCCTCTGACGCTTGCCTGACTGGGCTGTTGATTACTTAAACTTGAGAGTTAAATGGAAAGAAATTGGCCCAGTGGAAGCCACTCGAGTTGGCTACAGACGTGATCATTTACAGATGAAGGCGAGCAGCCCGAAGTGAACACAAGATGAGAAGACTGTTCCAAACTGACCAGCTGAGGGAAAGTTTATATTTAAAAAAACAATCACTTGGTCAGTGAATCATGGGGAAAGAATTCTTAAGCTTTCTTCAGGGAAACCCCAGTAAATAACATGTATAAGAAAATGGAGGTGGTGTTGTCTGTTTTGTTGAGCCATTCAGTCCACATAATAAACCTTTTGGCAAAAAAAAAAAAAGGGGGGGGGGCACATTCTGAACACGATTCTCTCTGGGAAACCCCCAAACAGCAAGAATGACTACGCTTCCTTAGTTTTACAGAATAGTTTGTATCTCAGACTTCCATGTGAAATAAAAACTTGGAAGAAACGTGGAAAAAAATCTGCTTTTTGTTAGAGGGTTGAGGCTTTTTTAGTCAGTTGCTTCCATGATTCACAGGGCACTCAGCTCCTCTGAAACTCAAAACCACGTAACATAAAAAGCAAGGCTGGCTCGAGTTAATCCTTTCTGCTTTGTCCCTCGGAGAATCAGCCGCCCTAACTGTGCCCCACGCGGCAAACGGGAGAAATGAATGAATCCTCCCGGCCTGCATCAATTTACTAGAATATGGTGTAAATCAGATGCTTTAGAAGAGATTTAGAGTTCTACTTCTTTTCCTCTCCTAATGTGGGGTTTCACTGACATAATCTATAACAGTTTCGGTTCCTCTCCTTTTAATTTACAAAAGCTTTTGGAATTTTGTCGTTTTGGGTCTCTAAGAACATCATGAAAAAAAAAGTTTGAGCGCGCACACACACACACACACACACACACACACACACACACACAGAGAGAAAAGTGCTTCTAAATGATTAAAGAAAGCCCTGCTTGTTGGGGGACAGGAGTGGTCAGAGTTCTCTGTTCCCTGTTCCCCACCCCCTGCCCAGAATGCTTCGTCAAAGCCACCCGGTGTCTAATCAGCAGGCCTTTAGATTATTTTTATGTTAATTAAAATCATGGTTGGTTTGGGAGGTTAATGTATACATGTGCATGTGGCTTCAAAGGCTTCCCAAATTACTGGCTGAGCTTGCTCGCCTTGGGCAGCCTGATCTGTGATAAAAATGACCACATTAAACCAAGTTTATTGCTGTAGAAGGTTTTGATTTTTTTTTTTTTGCAGGTTTCTTAAAGAATTTACCATTTTAAAACACTCTTAGGATCCCCAAAAAGGTAAGAAAAAAAGGAGAAATGTAAAAGGAAAAGAACAAAGGAACTGGCTCATATCAGGAAAAAAACAACAAGAAACAGCTTTAGAGATTTCTGAGGGGATATGAACAAGTCCCAGGACAAGGTTGTGATCGATTCTAACTTCTACAACATGCTTGCCACTGCTGCTTCTTCTTTTTTTTTTTTTTTAAATATTGACATGTTTCAATTGATTTAGTAAAAGCAAACCCTACTGCCCTAACCGGTTTGGCTCAGAGGATAGAGCGTCGGCCTGCAGACTGAAGGGTCCCAGGTTCGATTCTGGTCAAGGGCATGTACCTTGGTTGTGGGCACATCCCCAGTAGGGGGTGTGCAGGAGGCAGCTGATCGATGTTTCTCTCTCATTGATGTTTCTACCTCTCTATCCCTTTCTCTTCCTCTCTGTAAAAAGTCAATAAAATATATTAAAAAAACAAAACAAACAAAAACAAACCCCACCAAAAATCAATGAAAAGTGGTTCATACTATTTATTCTTTTTAAAAAATATATATTTTATTGATTTTTGCCAACTAAGTTCCCAGAATGAATCCAACCCAAAAGATTGGAAAGGGGCACAGTTTTCACTTAACACCATCATCTATCCCTTAAACTCTCCTGGTTCGGGCGCTCACCTCCTTGACTACTGTGAGAATCTCTTGCCGGTGTCCTGGCTCTCATGGAATTTATCCCTCTCACAGTCACTAGACTAAACAGTCTGAATCACCACTCTGAGCTCTCATGGCATCTCGAAGGCACGGGATGAAGTACACTGTCCTCGGTGACCTGATCCCCGCCTGCCACTTGGGCATAGGTTCCACCATGGCTGAGCTCAGCAGTCAGGTGTTCTCCGTTAGGATGCTATTCCTGCCTGTCCCCCTAGACCACCAGGTGCTCCTTATCAGCCACTGAACACTAACCACACCTTCTAGCACCCTGTACTGTAAGTTTCTGTAACACAGGGAGCTCCTTATAGACTGAAATGGGTGACTTAGTAATTTTGGTATTCTTTGGCACCTAGCAAGTGCTCAACAAAGGCTTGTTGAACTGAACTAATATGAAATGACAGAAGCAATAAGTGACATCAAACTTCAACAGACAGGACAAGGAGGATGATTTATGAAAGAAGGCTAGTTCTCAGGTTATCTTTACCTATCCAGAGACCGGGAAGTTACCTAGGAAAGTCTAGGCAAGTACATTGATCTAGAGCAATGATGGCGAACCTTTTGAGCTCGGCGTGTCAGCATTTTGAAGAACCCTAACTTAACTCTGGAGCTGTGTCACATATAGAAATTTTTTTGATATTTGCAACCATAGTAAAACAAAGACTTATATTTTTGATATTTATTTTATATATTTAAATGCCATTTAACAAAGAAAAATCAACCAAAAAAATGAGTTCGCGTGTCACCTCTGACACGCGTGTCATAGGTTCACCATCACTGATCTAGAGTTTCAGGAAGCTATAGCCCTAAAATATGGCTGGACATCAAGTGTTTGTTGTACCTCTGGGTGCTCTGACCTCCAAGAGTAGCATGAAAAAAAACTGTATCAACTGCAGTATTTTGATGGAGCATCACTGATTTCTTAGCAGATGACTGTCTCATGCTGATAACAGGGTAAGGGAAAGAGTGATGAACAGAGGTAAGGTTTCCAAGGCAATATAAGCCAATGCAAATGTTCTAGAAACAGACCAGTGAAAAAATAAATGGAAATGGACAATAAAGTTTGGGTAGAAATTTTCAAGAACAGCATTACCCTGTCCCCCAAGGAAAGCAAATGCAAAATTTTAAAACCATTAAAAGTCAAGAAGGAATTATAATTAAAAAGTAGATTCTAAAGTAATCCCAAGACTGAAACATTGAAAAGGAACAACTTAACATCCAAAATACATCCCAACCAGAGGTTATCCTCAACACTCATTTAAAAGCAATCAAACTATATTTTCTATGTAAAAAAAAAAAAAAAAAGAAGAAGTGTCAATGAACAGTGTGGTCAAACTTGGCAGGGTACCAAGTATGGAACTAAATCGCTGAAGGGAGAGAATGTGAACATGCCTTTCACAAGTTAATATATTCAGCAGAATAGTTCAAAAAAGCAAAAAGGTAAAACGAAAGAAAGGAAGAGAAAGAAAGAACACTGAAACTGTAAACCTACACAAATAAACTTTCTACTATTTATATGTGTCAGGTTCAGACCCACTTTCCCTCTGGAGTTATGACCAAAGTGAAGTACTGGTTATACACTTAGGCTCATGTGGAAAAGTCCCTGGAAGTTCTCAGAGCCCCTTAGCACAAAAGTACAAAGAGATATGGTAATGGCTTCCCTGAACAAACAAATGTACACAGAAGAGTGAGCTAGTTTGAGCTCTGGGGGCACCCCTGGTGGCCTTGGCTGCTCTGATCCTGTGCCATGAAGACGTGTATTAGGCCTCTCCCGATCTTCCTTCCAGCCTGGGGGCTGCCAACAGTTGTTTTCAATGCGGACACAGAATGAGTCCCCCCCATCGGTGTCGGAGTTGTGAACAGAATCCATTCACAGGCTCCCCAGCTACTGGCGAAATGATTGTGACTGCTCACAGCTAACAGGGACTTGGGAAGGGCTGATCAGACAGCCAGCTTTCTGATTAACCTTGATCTAAGGCATGATTTTTAACATTACATCAATCTACCTCACAGTAAAACCAAAGGTCGTGGGTGTGAAATCTTCGATGGCCACATAAGGGAAATAATTCATCATATCCATCGGTTTTGTACCTTATACTAATGGCTGCTGTTAACATATAGAGTAGTAACTGCAAAATTTAGACATTATCCAAATTACTGTGGCAGTGTATTTAAAGTGCATACTCCCAGGAGCCATCCTCAGAAATTCAAATTCCTAAGACTTGGGGGAGGTCCAGGTGCTCCCATTTTTAAGGAGTCACGTGGGTGTGGCCAATGCAGGTCGGATGGGCCAAGTGGGGAAACCTTGAGCTAGAGGCTGCTCTTAGTCCTCTGCCTCTACCTGCTCTGCAAGTAAGCCCTGCTTCCCAACACTGATACTATACAATGGTGACAGCTACTATTTGAAAACATGGTGGGGGGTGGTGGTGATTTGATAAAATAAGTTCAAGAATTGTGGAGTCAAAGACATTTACATGTTTGTTTATTCCAGTACTCTAGAATTTTTTTTAAAAAAAAATGCTTTTATTGATTTCAGAGAGAGGAGGGGAGTGAGAGAGAGAGAAACAGCAATGATGAGAGAGAATCATCAATTGGCTGCCTCCTCCTACTGGGGATTGAGCCTGCAACCCAGGCATGTACTCTTAACTAGAATTGAGCCACGAGTTCCTGGTTCATGGGTCGACACTCAACCACTGAGCCACACCGGCCAGGAAAGTACTCTCGATTTTTAAAATGTGCTCGTTTACTCTGTGTCTCACCAGAAGGGAGATGAGGAATAGAATGTAACCCTAACAAATCAAATCTCCTTTAGAAAAAAAAAAAAATAGGCTGAGCATACTTTGGGAAGTGCTGCCATATAAAACTTTGATGTGAGAAAATATAAGCACTGAGAACGACGAGGAGGAGGATCTGGGATGCCTCGATGGGACCGGTAGAGTGGCAGGGTATATGAGAACACCCTGGAGCGCAGATGCCAGGCTGGAAACAAATTCTGGATATGAAAGTCAAGAGTCGCTCAGCAATAGGCTGGTGCCTTTCAGGAAAGAGGAAGACCTTAGCACACAGCACTCTTGGAAAAGAGTGCTGCTTGCAGAATAAATACAATGCTGGGAGTCAGAGCGACCGCTGGGACCCGAACATGGCACTTTACCAAAGCTTCAAAAGCCACGCAAGTGCCGAAAGTAATGGCACTGAAGATAGCCAACACCTTCTGGGAAGTTACTTTGTTCCTGGCACTCTTCTACATACATCACAAATCTTAGCTGATTTAGTTTTTGCGAGATGGAAGTTCACACCCAGCTCCACGGAAGGAATTAAGAGAGAGGCTCAGAGTCATGTGCAGTCCTCCAGTGGCCATGTGACAGGGCTGGGAGCTGAGCTCAGACCGGAGCTTTAAAACTGCACTCCTCTGCCCCTCTCATCGGAACGATCAGTAGGTTTGCAGGTAAAGGAGGTTATCTGAGCAACAGGGTTTTTTGTTTTGTTTTGTTTTGTTAAAGGAAAGGCATTGATTAACCCTTGCCACGAGGATTAAATAAAAAAGTAAAAGCATAATACTCATTGTAGGTTACGGTTAGGTGAGACGCTAGCAATGTGAACTGCTTTGAGGAAAATAATTTGGTGGCCTGAATAAGAAAACTCTATAATTATTCATCACTTTGATACTAATTCCACTTCTATAAATCTACCTTGAAGAAATGATCACAAATATACATAAGGAATTACGCACAAAGACGTTCACTCTAAATTTACATGTAACAATAAAAATTAGACTGAAATTCAATACACATATTAAAAAGTACATTAACTTTAGATTAAAAGCTGGGTTTGCATCAAATCTTGACATGCCCATGTGTCTGATATGTGATCTTTGGGGAGTTTGTTAACTAAGCCTCACATTCTTTATCTCTAAAGTGGAGAAAATAATGTTTACTGAAGGGATACTCAAGAGCAGTACCACCGACATTTCAGGCAGGATAATTCTTGTGGGGGCTGTCCTGTTCCTTATGGGATGTCTGGGGGTATCCTTGGCCTCTACCCATTAGATGCGAGTAGTGCCCCTCAACCCCTTTGTGACAATCTGAAAGAAATCAGTTTTGAATGGAAAAGCCAGGTAGAGAAAAGGAGAAAGTGAAGTACATACACGTAAGCATACAAATCATGTATGTATACATGTATATGCATATGTCATATAAGTATACAAATATATGCAGAGGAGAAAAAGCCAGTAGAAGAGTGAACATTCAAGAGCATAGAAATAACTGATAAAGCAAAGTCCTAACTCTATGCTGAAGGGAAGGAGAGCCATCCCTGACCTGGAAGTGCTGAGAGAGTAAAGGAACAAAACAATCCTGAGGGATTTCCTGTTCCTAGTAATGTTACCATCCCTATTTTTAAAAGCATTAAGATATAAAGAGCTTTTTTCCCATGGTACAATATATGCAGAACAAGCTGGGAGTAAATGAAGCTCAATCAGGTTTAAGTTACACGTACTGGAAAAAAACCTAACAATTTATTCCATTAGCACATCATTCTGCCTAGCCCTAAAGAATGAGGTGTGTGAATAGTCTGGCAACGTAAACATTTAAGTGTACGTTAAAGAACTGGTTACAGTAATTTTAGGTGAATCCGTCCAGGTGACCAGGTTAAGGGCTTGGAAATTACTTTCTGTTTCAATGTCACAACCTTTCCCTTCGGTATTCCTACTTTCCCGATTTCCCTCCTTCGCACTGACACCTACTCCTGCCCTTGAAACTCGATGCCTAAGTTCACAGTTTGGCTTATTTCTTCCGTCATTTATATTCATTTATGGAATCATTCCACAAATATTTACACACTACCTATTATGACCAAAGTATATAATAAGCTAACAACACCATAGGAGGAATTGGTCTTCATGGAGTTGGAAGTTCAGCTAAGAAAACAGACAATAAAAATTAAGTAATGACTCAATCAATGCAACTCATTGCAGAAAATCGCACAAAATGCTGTCGTGCCAGATCTGTGCCTAAAGTTCCCTGCCTGGTACGAAACTGCTTTTTCCAGAATGGGAAGCCCTCTTATTTGGGAAGCAGCTGTAATACACCGTGTTTGTTAAAGCCCTATTCCTGGACCACAACCATCACACTATTTTATAGAATCCAAGATGAAACTTAGATGCCCACCCCTGACTGATGTGATATTTGTACCCTAAAAAATCTACAATAGTATACAGCTTAAATTTTTATGCTTCTGTAATTCATGATCAGTATCACCCTCTCATCATTTTGCGTGAACTGGAAATGTAAAATTGTTAATAGCCTTCATAACACGTGGCTACCACATTGACTTCGGCAATTTTTTCACATTTGAGGAAAAGCAGAGTATCAAAGTTGATGCCTCCATGCTTGAAAAACCCTAGCTCTGAGTGGGCGGAGCAAACTCAGATGTGGGTGGCTTTATCTTGGGGTCTGAATGTCTTGGCCATCTTACAGTGACTTTTTAAAAAAATGTGACTGGAAGACAACACATTCCATACCTTAGTCAAAAAATGTTTTCTGTTTGACAATCCATGAATTGAACTGTCAGGCCACGTGGAAAGAGAAGAATGGTATTTAGTTTGGGACATTGGAACTGTTTTTCTTGATAAAGACTCAGATTTTAACCTTACCTTACTGAGTCTATTTTTATGTCTTGTCCTAATGCTCAAATACAGAAACATATTAACTTTTTAGTTTTCATAGCATACCAATTTTGAAATGGGCTTTAGGTGGAAGCGCTAAAATTGCACACATTTTTAAAAATTGGGCTTTTCTTATTTAATGAAAGACATATGCTCATAAAAAAAGTGTAAAGGCAGTTCTTTGTAACACTCACAGTCCTTGACCCTGTACCCTTAATCCAGGTATGCAAGCCCAAGTTTGAAAATCTTTTCAGTTACTGTCATACTTTCAAAGGCAAACAAATCAAAGGGCAGGGAATATCTGTCATGTGGAGCAGGTACTGGGAAGCATCGTGGAAAGTGGGGACTGTGTATAGCCAGAGCCTGCAGTCTGAGCAGATTCCAGCTCTTCAGCCTACGTGAATTGGGCTCAGTCAATGAAGGTCACAGGTTCAAACTTCATATGCTTGCATACTTACTTCAAGCTAGGTCAGGGTTTATCGACCTGGACACATATGACTGGATAATTCTTTATTGTGGAGGCTATGCTATAAATAAAAGGATCCTGGCTTCTACCCACTAGATTCCAATAGTACCACTGACAATCAGAAATATCTCCAGATACTACCAAATGTCTGCCTGGAGCAAAATTAGCCCTACTTGAGAACCATTGTTCTAAGTGGAAATACTTTTCTTTTTTCCAGCCTCTTTTTAGAGGGAATAATTGCAGTGATAAAATAATTTTGACAAGATCATCCTTTTATTAAAGCTCTGTTTTGCTCTGCATCAAATTGTTTTTTTTTTTTTTGTTTTTTTTTTACCTATTTCTTGAAGTGTTACCAATTATTCTCTTTGAAGCCATGTGACATAAAATGAGAAAATGTTTTAATCAGAACTTTTCTTCTATTAAAACTTGGTCAGCATTAATAATTTATGTGCAAGGATGTGTGTTGCCATTATATAATGGGCCTTAACATCTCATTTGTCATACTGTTAGCTACCCCAAAATAATGTTAGCCTTTTCTATTTTAGGGCTAATTTAATAGGTTGACATGCAACTAAATATATTTTCTAAAACCTTATTTGTTATTTTGTTTTAGTTTTAGAACTTTGTTTACTAGATACTACTTATCCCAATAATTAAAAGAAATGTACCCCTAACTCTGGACCAAAATATTATGAATCAAGTTGAGGCAAACAAAATGAATTTGCTCTAGAAAAAGAACGTAGTTTTAAGTTACAATATGTTAGTCCTCCTTGTAGTTCTTAAAAACGTAAAGAGTCCTAAGTAAGTAACTTATTTGAGGTTATGTTCTGGGATACTTGTCTACCCACTCTAGCCACTCAGACTGCTTAACATTTAATAGACAAGTGTATGGCTTCTATGCCTTAATTACCATGACTAGTAGGTCTGCTCACCTGGCCTTCTTCTAGCTTCCTAAAAGGTGGCTCCTATTCACTTGTTCAGCCAACCTTCAAGTTTCTGCTCCCTCCCCTACTGCCCCATACACACTTTTCATATACAAATTTCCTTACCTTATTGGATATCTAAGTTTACAACAATGATGCATGAATACAGAAATATATATCAATGTCTAGGGAAATTAAAAATAACCCCTAAGTTTTCTTCCAACCCATTCCCTACACCTTTCTTTGTGCTCAAACAAGTGTATGTGCATGCACATGGGACACACACACACACACACACACACACACACACTTTCCATCTTTCATGTGGAGCAGGTACTGTTCTTTCCCAGACTCCTTTGTGTTCAAAAAGGTATCTAAATTACTGTCAGAGAAAATATGTCCAAAAAAGCTATGATGGAAGCTGCAATTACTCTCATTATTTCTCACTAACTAGAGTTTTGGGGGGGCACAGTAGAGGAATTAAAACATAAATAAGGCCCAAGCACCTTTCAGAGGTCCCTTTTCTACCACCCACTGTGAGCTTTCTGAGCAACAGGTCTTTTCTTGCTTTCTGATAGAGTCTATTTGCCAAGATTAATAAATTTGGGAACATAATAGAGATTCCAACTTACTTCTCAACCTTTTCTGCCTCCAAATGAACTGTCCTTTCCTCCAATGGATTAAAATTAATGACAGGGGGTTAAAAATCTAGGCAATAGCAATGCTCTTTTAAAACTGATTTGCCAAAAAAGAACCAAAGGCTTACTGGTGTTGTGATGATTGAATCAGACAGTTCATTTTTATATGCACATGGGACTAAAATAAAACATGGAGGCCAGTGAGTTTTCATCCTTTCTTCTTAACTTTAATGATATTCTTATTGGGTTATATATAAATTAAGTGAACCAGATGGGCTCTCCTGAAATCCCAGGGAAATACATTTGCTAAGCTTCTCTAAGAAAATCAGGAAAAGCATATACATTATTCAAAGAAAATAAATAACCCTAATTGAGCTGACTACTTACACTGCTTAGAATGCTCTGACTTTCTCATATACATTCAACATATTAGGAAATGTACATGACACTGTACTGTCTGCCCCTTACACCTACCAAGACTATAACATCATCAAGACATTTCCAGATTTGATGATGGGTTTTCAGTGTCTGTCTATACTCTTCCACATATGACCAAGGACAGGAATTTAGGAGTTGAGGGTCTGGCATAAGAGGCAAGACAAATTAACATAGACTTAACATCCGTGCTCTGCAGTGTGATATATTTTGGTGACCTTTGATTTGGCACCCTCTATCTTTGCAAATGACTGCTGGAATCCAAGGGATCACTAAAATATGTACTCTAGGTAATAACTACTTTTCCCACTAATGGAGGCGACATGGCCACAAGTCTTGCCGAATGCACTGGGGAATCACTAGACAAAAAGCACTTTGTAAGTGTTGTAAAAACAAGTGTTTACATCTGATTTTCCTTCCCTCTTCTCTTCTTAAATATCAAAGCCCTTGAATAAGCACACATTTCTTGCATTTGCCCTAACTATGGAGGCTTAGTTATTTTTAAATTCTGTTTTAGCATTTAGTTTGGGCTCTGTTTCTTCTTTTCAAATGTGCCTCTCTCCAACCAAGGCAGACAACTTCATACTTTTTCCTGGGGGAAATTTAAGAATCCTAGAGTTTGAAAAGACCAAAGTTAAGTAAAGAAACAGTAAATTTCTCTTTCAAAGGTAATAAAAAAATAATTTTATTCCTTGTATTTTGAGTTTTCTACCTTTAATTTGCCTAATGTAATATCAAAGACATGTAACCAAAAACTCAAAGTCTTTAGTAAAAGATAAAAATTAGAAGTCTAATGAATTTTTATAAATGCCTACCAAGAGAGGACATCAAGTAAAGAGGGAAATTAAATATCTTGGACAAAACATAGACATGACTTTTTACCTGAAGGCCTCAGTTTTAAAAATGACATTCTCATTTAGATTTGTGCCCCCCCCCCAAAAAAAAACCCAAACAAAAAAAGAAAATTAAAAAAGTCCCTGTTACTGTATATATTTGTTCACATTCCCAAAACTAGCTCGGGAAATCCTGGATTCTAGTCTTGCTCATGAAGACACCGGTTTGGAATCCAGGGTCCAGGGAAACCCCTCTAAGGAGAAGACAGATTCCACCATCACTATGGTATCACTTAGGTATCACTATGCCAACAGAAAAACATTTTCAACGGGAAAAATAACTAATGGGCCTGGGAGGAGATGTTTTTCCAAGCAACTGTGTACTCCTCACAAAAGGAAAATGGGCTTTTTAAGAAAAAATAACAAACTACACATAATTGTTCAAAGAGGAATGAGAACCTTGGTGTTCTGTTCCAGCATGCATTCATAATGTAAATCTAAATGCATTTACTGTGCAGGTTTGTTTTCCTGGAGTTTAGAGGATTAGCTCCCAAACATTAAGTGTAATTTAAAGATGGATGAAACATTAATTTTTCTGTCACTGAGAAAATGAATATTAGGCTCATTCCGTGTACGTGTGTGTGTGTGTGTGTGTGTGCGCGCATGCGCGCTTGTGCACATGGACAGTATGCTTAATGAATGTGGGAAGATGAACCCATTCATGCTGCTCAGCTAAAGCAACACTAATTGAGTAGGCTTCTTTTTCTTTAGTGTCTGGTTAGTATCATAACTAATAAAATGCCATTCACTAAGTAAACAGCCTAAAGTGAGTCACCAATTACATCTGGCTCACGGAAATGGCAAGCAAGGAGTCAGGTATGTTGCCTTGGGGACAACTCAGAAGCATTCCGGCATGAGAGGGGGGAAAAGGATCTCATTTTCTCCTTTTGGAGACTCCGGATCGGATCTATAACTATGGAGACAGCACAGCTTGCATCCCAGTGTTTTCCATGATGCTGAAATTCTAAGCTAAGGGAAAATAGCACACAGATGTGCTGCTGGGGATTTGAGGAGGCTCTTTCATGCCAAAGTCCGTGGTCGGTATAATGATCAAATTTTAAAAGTATTAGCATTGTATTTTTTCATAAGCAATCACTATACATAACATAAGCAACTAAAAATTAAGGCCAATAAATATAAGCACCTCCAAAGTATCCGCTCTACAATTAAAAATCAAACCAGTAAGCACTCCTGTCTTTGACAATCCAATCAACACCCTCGCCAGCCCCTGAAATCACCCGCCCCTGCCTCCCCCTGACAGCACTGTACCAAGTGTTTGCGATGCAGAGGGCAGCTCCAGGGGGACATCCTAGATGTGCCCACAATGAACAGCAGTTTAGAAATGTTGGGTTTTATTGCTCATCGTATTATAATTAATTGAAAATCAGTCAACTCTATTAAACTGAACATTTTATCACCCAGAAGAACTTGACCAAGCAAGACACAACAAATGGATGACTCCTGCTATGGAGGAGTGTTTTCTCCTGGGAATATTACAAATGCTTTCAAGTGGTCAGTGAAATCACTCGTGAACGAGGCAAATCATAAATGCTCTTCGAGTGGCCTGTGGGTTAGCACCTCCTCAAAATGTCAGCAGCTGGTCCCCTGGCCTGCGGCAGACACGCACAGTCTTGCTATGAGTACACTCAAATTAGCTCAGGTACTTAATGAACAAACAAGGGATGTAGCACATGGCAGTGTAGACCCAGCACATGGCAGTGTGGATGCAGACTCAGTGCAGTGAAGACACAGACTCAGCACAGTGTAGACACAGCACATGGCAGTGTAGATACAACACATAGCAGTATAGATGCAGACTCAGTGCAGTGTGGACACAGACTCAACACAGTGTAGACACAGCACATGGCAGTGTAGATGCAGACTCGGTGCAGTGTGGACACAGACTCAACACAGTGTAGACACAGCACATGGCAGTGTAGATGCAGACTCAGTGCAGTGTGGACACAGACTCAGCACAGTATAGACACAGCACATGGCAGTGTAGATACAACACATAGTGGTATAGATGCAGACTCAGTGCAGTGTGGACACAGACTCAGCACAGTATAGACACAGCACATGGCAGTGTAGATACAACACATAGTGGTATAGATGCAGACTCAGTGCAGTGTGGACACAGACTCAGCACAGTATAGACACAGTATGTGGCAGTACAGACACAGCACATGGCAGTGTAGTTACAATACATAGCAATGTAGATGCAGACTCAGTGCAGTGAAGACACAGACTTAGCACAGTGTAGACACAGCACATGGCAGTGTAGTGCAGTGTAAGTGACCAGGATCAGACATCCTTACTATTCAAACACTGAAATACGTTATCTGGTATAAGAACTGAAATACTGGCTTTTACATTTTATCCAACTTTTTTTTTCCTAATAGTCATAATATGAGAAATAGTATCCTTTACTTAGTGTAATAAATCTTTCATCAATTTCATAACTTACCTGTTTTAAAAAAGTGAACTCTCAGTGGGTTGAGTTTACCCCTTTGCTCCTTCACAAATGCCTGTCTTGTACGTTGCTTGTATTATTTTTAACTTCATTAAATATTATTACTTGGTATAAATTTATAAAGTGACACATTTTTCAATACCATCTACGTCAACTTATTCCATAATAGCACATTCCATCCAATTAAACTGCAAGGTTTCCCACATTTGTTTTACATTCTATATGTATGGCTTATGAATAGCAATTTTGATGAATTCCAGCTGGTTTAAATATGCGGGCAGACCCTTCTAGAGCAGATTCTTTTCAATTCTTATTGTATTCAATGAGGCCCTTTTTAAGTGGGCCACCTGGTGGGAGAAAGCACTAAGAAGTCTCATTAGAACAAAATAAAAAACAATCACCCCGCTAAAGTTAAGACCATCTTCCCAACTACATGACTATTATATAATCAATATTTGTGTGAAGTAGTTCTTACCTTTTGGAAAACCTGAATTAAAGTTTAAACAAGCTAGCAACCCTATGAACGACTAAATGGCTCCTTTATCTATTATAACAACAACATTATGAGAATGTCCACCATTTGTGCATGTTGCCGGTTTCACAAATCTATCACGCACATTTCAGCCCCTCTCCATTCCCCACACCCTCCCACCTTCCTCCAGCTGGAACACATCAAGGGCGCAGAAGCCAAGTCAAATGTTGACCCCACCCTCCTCCATCCATTTTAAGGCACCTTCAAAGGTAGAGCGCTGATCTAACTCAGTTGCATCAGCTAAGCCAGCATCCTGCTATTGACGATTTCAGTTTGGGGTTTTTATAACTGCACAGGAACAGGAGAGCTTTGATTTGGGGTCCAAAACTTCAGCTGCACTGAGTTGCAGCAGATTGTTGTATCCTTCCTGCCAAAGGGTCCTCATGATTAAATCTTCATAACCTTTCCTCTCAGTGTCCATCTCTTTCCTTATGATATCAATGCCCAATAATCAACTCTGAAGGACCAATTTCCCTTCCAAAAGGTCAAAACAGCACAGCCACTGTGGGACCCCAAATGCACGCTGCCCCTGGCTTTTGCACACCCTATATCATTTGTGTACGGTTACAAATGACAGTCATTTTAACGTGCATAGAAATGCACTTGCCAAGATGCATGCAGAGGGGAGTAGAGAAAGAGGAGCTGCCGCAGGACAAAGAACTTACTTTGTTGTTCCCCTGTACGTGCAGCAGCAAGGGAAAAAAGAAAAAGAAATAGGTTAAAAACATGAATTTATGTTAAAACTATGAGGTAATTTCTGAGCTAGAGCAAAATCAAAATATGTAATTTAACTGGTCACTCACATCCCATACGTATACACACAGCACCCAGAGCTCAAGGACAAGTCAAAGGACCTACTTAGATTAAATGAAATCACACATTTATAACGGCAGAAAGTTAAGACAGAGATTTCTCCCTTTCTTCCTACTCGAGATACTTGGAGTGTGCGAACCTGGCCAAAAAGCATGGGTTTCAATTGGTACGGAGTGAACTGTTAGCATGAAAGGCAAAGTATTTAGTATGTCGAATTGGCCTTTCCTGACAGCCCCTCCTCCAACATGCCAAGCCAACGGAAATTTTCAGCAGTCAATGCGTTTTTAAACAAACACCGCATCCTTGGTTTCAGAGAAGGTGGAAAAAAAAAAAAGGCGAAGAGAGCAGAAGGAATGAGTGGGTGGTTCTGGGGAAACAGGGTAAGCAGGCTGTGTCTGACCTCCTTCTGTACCGTTCTTTTATTTTGTAAATTATGAGCTTTGTCTTGGATTGGCCCAGGAAGCGCTCACTGTAGAGTGGGGATGTGGCCAAGATAAACACTGGTCCACATTCAAGGGTTTGTCCCCAAAATGCAGTTATTTCTATAGGGGACACGGGATAGAGACACAGAGCAGCAGCCAGGGACGGGCAGTAGGAAAATGGGTCTCCTGTTTCAACTAGGGCTGCAAGAGTATGATTTATACCAAACAATTTAACTCGCATATGGCTTAAAAAAATAGAGCGGTGATTCATTAGTCCCAGGGCGGCTTGAGTCCTCACAGGGTCAGATCCCGCGAGAAAGACATGATGGGAAGGGCAGGGAACAGATCTGAGCTCTTCTCACAAAGGGCCAGGGAGGAATTTTGAGCTGAGAGGCTGAGTTGAAGACAGCGGTTGGGAAAAGCCATGCCTCTGTGCAGGGGACAGAGCATGGGGTGGAGTGACAGGTTGGGCTGGAGACCTGGCTTTTTGGTTCTCAGAGAGGACGTGGAGGGGAAATCACACCTTCAGCAGTTTTCTGGAGGGCGGGTTAGGCAAGGATTTCAGGGGAGCGTTGCTTTCTGGAAAACAATGCCAATTGGTGACCTGGAGGAAATGTCTAATTCAAGGACTTTCACAGCCATCATCTTTAATAAAAATAGAAATGTAAAGACACTGATAAAACTGAAAAGGAGCTTCTTGGCCTTGTGCATTGCTATGATAGAACCGTTCACAGCACTGGCTTATGTGAGACATAAGTAAGGATAGAAGAATGAATGGAGGGGGGGAAGGAGTCTTTTGTAAAAAATATGCCAACTGCTCAAGAAGGCAGTAAAGCTCCCCACAGGGCATTTTAACAGCAGAAAAAGTCTATTTTGGAGAATAATGGGACTCCGGTTCTCCGAAGCAGTGCAATATTGCTGCAAATTCCTCAAGCAGATGGAATTTATTGCATTCCACAGCCGTGCAGCTTTGATCTAGCAAATCAGTTTCAGGAGTCCCACCAAGTATTTCTGCACGTTAGGGAATGACTGGCTTCCTCGCCCCATACAGATGGTTCTGTTTGTAGTGGCAACAGTGATGTCACAGAGTAGGGGCCTTCATCCCTAAAGGGGAGAAACGTACAAGTGGAGGACCAGGAGGGGCTCTGTCCTTTCTTTTTTCCTCAATCATTTCCCAACTATCTATGCTGGGAGAGGTGGGACCGGACTGGAGTGGGAAACTGTAAATGCTCTGTGTTTGGATCCCTGAAGGTGCCTCTATTAAGGAATAACTAAGACTCTTTGGAACTGGTCAGGTAGCTGCTCCAAGCACTGAGCCGGCTAAGGATAAAGGGAGGTGTGGCGGCGCTATGGTGGGCATTGTTAGTCTCGTGTCATTAGTCAGCTGAATAAACCCATGTGAGTGGTCCTCGCCACATTAATAAATATTTACAGAGGTCTGTGGCCATTCTTCTATCCCTAGAAAGATACAGAGACCACTCCCCTAATTGTCATTTGTCACAAAGGATGGTTCAGTTTTGGAGGTTACCCAAAAGGAATTTCTGAAGTCCCAAGAAGGCTTCATTATAGTATGATTTCAACCTCCAAAGCAGCCCCAAAAGCATTATGACTTGGAGAGTTTTGAATACAGAGGTATAATGAAATTCCAGGGCATTCCATTTTCTACTGCCAATTTTCATCTCTTAAGAAATCATACACTATATGAGAGAACCACCTATCCATATAGCTAATAGAAACCTCATAAAAAGTCCTGGGGTATATGACCTAACATGCGGAACTGAATTTGCACCAAATTTCTTTTCAAGGCCTGCATGGATATGGGGTCTGCTTCCTCCAGAGAACCAGCAGGTCAGCCTCTGAGGGCAGGCTTGTGAATCCTTGCTTCCCAACAGCCTCTCCAGCTCAGTCCTGACTGATGGAGCTTCGAGCTGGGCTGTCCACAGGGCAGCGAAACCCCAAGACCCACCTAAGCAAGTCGGCTTCCTCAGCCAACAGTTGGGGAAATTCTCCCTCCAATGCCCATTCCCAATGATAGTTTCCAAATAAAAGGGGACTACTAAATGGGAAGATACAGCTTCATGAGCGCATTAATGATTTTCAACAATAATGTACATGGCATTGAGCACATCCACCCAGTTCTAGGCACTGAGCTCAATGTGATACGTAACTGCCTTCATTTAATCTGATCAAATCACTTGAGGAAGGTATTATTACTCTGAGTTTTATAAAGAATAAACAACTGCAAAGTTAAGTTGCCTGGCCACACAGCTAATAATTGGAAGGGTCGGGATTCAAATGTGAGTGGATTTGACTTAACGTCTACCTCCCTTCACTCACACAAAATGCTCCAAAGAATTCGGAATTCCTACTGTTCATGTATAATTTAAGTCATGCTCTGGGCCGACAAAACTGTGCCAGAAACATCAGGCATTTGTTATATCATGTTCTTTAGATATTTAATCAAATTCACATTTGTTTGTATTCAAACTTATAGGAAAAGTTTATGTACATGGGTCTGTAAATAGTCTTGTAAAAGTGCTTTAATTGTAGCCTGTAACTACTGATACATGCACATACATTTTATCTAATTATTTAAAAAAAATTTAATTTGAAAGTGTATAAAATCCTACACATTTCTTTGATATAAAATTTTATAGTGGTCTTTATTTCAGTGTAATGGCCAAAGGAAATAGAAATAAAATTCTGCTAAATCCAAATTCAGCTTCAAATATATATATACTAGAGGCCCAGTGCATGAATTTGTGCATGGGTGTGGTCTGGCCGGCCCAGCCCCAATTGGGATGGATCGGGGCCGGGCCTGTCGGGGGGGGGGGAGAAGATGGCGGGAGGTCGGCCGGCGGGCCCCACTCCAGAATGGGGTGGGTGGGGGCTGATCTGAGGCCAGTGGCCTGGGGAAGGGACCATGGGTAGTTGGCTGGCCAGCCCTGCCTCTGATCAGAGTGAGGGGGCCGATCGAGGGCAGAGCTGGCTGGGGGGAGGGGCTGCGGGCTGATCAGGGTGGTGGGGGCCCATCGGGGGCAGGGCTGGCTGGGAGGAGGGGCCGCAGGTGGTTGGCTGGCCAGCCCTGCCCATGATTGAGGTGGGGGGGGGGGTGTCGGTCGGGGGTGGGCCTGGGGGGGGAGGGGCTGTAGGAGGTTGGCCAGCTGGCCCCGCCCCTATTTGGGTGGGGGGGTTATCAGGGGCAGGGCTGGCCAGGGGGAGAGGCTGCGGGGTATTTGGCCAGCTGGCCCACCCCCAGATCTGGCCTCCTGCACACTCCCTACTGGGAATCGAGCCTCAAAAGTGGGCATGTGCCCTTGACCAGATTCGAACCAGGGATCCTTCAGTCTGCAGGTTGTTCTGGTTGTTAATGGCGTTCTGGTTGCTGGCTTTTTATATATATACTAGAGCCTCAGTGCATGAAATTCGTGCATGGATTGTGGTGGGGGGGGTTCCCTCAGCCTGGCCTGCACCCTCTCCAATCCAGGACCCCTTGGGGGACATCCCTCTCGCAATCTGGGACCGGGACTGCTGGCTCCTAACCGCTCACCTGCCTGCCTGCCTGATTGACCCAACCACTCTGCCTGCCTGTTCGCCCCTAACCACTCTGCCTGCCTGCCTGATTGCCCCTAACTGCTCTCCCCTGCTGGCCTGATAGCCTCTAACCGCCTCTGCCTCGGCCCCCACCATCATGGCTTTGTCTGGAAGGATGTCTGGAAGACGTCTGGTCTAATTAGCATATTACCCTTTTATTAGTATAGACTAGAGGCCCGGTGCACGAATTCATGCACAGGTAGGGTCCCTCAGTGATCAAGGCCATCGGGGCCGTCTCACCCAGTCCTGATCAGGGCCATCAGGACCAGCTTGCTGGGGCAAGGGACCATGGGATGTTTGCCGGCCACAGGAGATTGATTGTGGGAGCGCACTGACTACCTAGCCAGGGGGAGGGACTGCAGGAGGTTGGCTGTGGGAGTACATTGACCACCAGAGGGCAGCTCCTGCACTGAGCATCTGCCCCCTGGTGGTCAGTGCACATCATAGCTACCGGCCAGTCGTCCCATCATCGGTTGTAACGGTCGCTTAGGCTGTTTTACATATATATATATACGTATATATGTATACACACACACACACACACACACACACACAGTGGGGCCTTGACTTACGAGTGTCCCGACTAACGAGTTTTTCGAGATATGAGCCGTCTCTCGGCCGATTTTTTGCTTTGAGTTGCGAGCTAAAATTCGGGTTACGAGCCAGCTTCAGATACCCCATCGCTAGTTGGTGCAGCGAACGTCACAGTGAACGCCACAACATCAGCCCAGCATCACGTGTCTCACTCGTTCATAATTGATTTGACATACGAGTAATTTGAGTTACGAGCTCCATCACGGAACGAATTAAACTCGTAAGTCAAGGCCCCACTGTAATATATATAATATAAATATATTTTTATTGATTTCAGAGAGGAAGGAAGGAGAGAGAGAGATAGAAACATCAGTGATGAAAGAGAATTATTGATTGGCTGTCTCCTGCACACCCTCTACTGGGAATCGAGCCCAAAAAGTGGGCATGTGCCCTTGACCGGAATCGGACCAGGGACCCTGCAGTCTGCAGACTGACACTCTATCCACTGAGCCAGACTAGCTAAGGTCAGGTTTAAATATATTTTTAAAATACTGTGGCTGCTCAGAAAGAATGCTACATTGTGGCTCAGAGAGGTTGTGTGTGGGTTTTGGGGGTTGATCAGTGGCACCGTGGGAAACTGAAGCCAGGACTCCTCATTTCCACCTTATGGTCACAACAACACTGCTCACAAGAAGCCTACATTTTGCTTTGGATCCAAAGAGATCAAGGACTGAAGCTAATTAAAAAGTGCACATGGGGGAGATCCTGTTCAGTTGGGCTGTGGCAGTATATACAGAAATCCACTGTAGTTCATCAAATTGTAGAGTAATTATTTATTTGCCTCTGTCTCTTCTACTAGACTTGGAACTCCCATAGAGTAAGAATGACAACATTTTAAAAATCTGTTAATCTCTAGAGTCCAACACAACAGTGATGGATGAAGGGGAGGAAGGAAGGGGAGGAAGGAAGTGGGGGAAGAGGGTGGAAGGGCAGGAAACAAAGAAAAATAATTAGTAGAAAACTCCAAGAGAAATGACCTAAGAGACAGAAGAAACAGAGTAGCAGAATATTATGATATTAATGACATGAAAACATTCCATCATGTGAATGTGATAGAAAAATATGACGGGGAAAAGCATGTTGTAAAAAAGTGTGCAACCTTAGTTGAAAATCAAACTGGTCTGAAACATCATTTTATTCCAGTTTAGGTGACAGCTACTTATCTAAATGAAGCCAAACCTGATACAAATAAAAAAATAATAATCAATGTAGAATTTTTCCAGTTAAAACAGAATTGTAGAAAGCAGAGCTTTTTGAGTTTAGACTCATGTCCATGTATGACACACAAAAGTTTAATTATTAGGGTAGAGATCGACTGATTGGCTGTTGACTTGATGGCTTATTGATACAGAAACAAAATGACCCACTTAGACAGAGGCATCTGTTATTAGCTTTATCTGATGTCTTCATCAAATCTTTCTAAATTAGAAATAACTGTATCTGAAAGTATCCCTTCCCCCAAATCTTATCTGTCCCAAAACGGGATGTTTAGACAAGGGTTCTACTCAGATTGTTCTCAGTAGTAAGCAGCCATTTAACCATCTGAAAGTCAAGCAATCGTGTAATGTAACCTGGTGCATAAAAAAATGCAAATAGTGTTTATGATGAAAACTGAGAAAAGTAACGTCCGTGGCGTGCTGCCAAGTTTAATTTCCTGCCATGTCTTTGGCTTGTAGTAAAACACCCCTTTGTCCCGATCTCCCAAACCACTGTGCAGAATGTGTGCTTCTAAATAAATAAAAATCATGTGAAAAGAACCAAAATTGATTGTGTAGGACTGGCTCAATCTCTAGATTTACTTAAAATTGAGCACTCTGCAAAAAAAGAAAGCTAGTATTTCATTGAGCTGCTTCTTTGTGTAGAGCTGTGGACATGTGAAAATTCAGATTTATAAAAACAGTTCACTGAAGGGAAGGTAACTGTGCTTTTCCAAGACAGTGTATTCCTCACAAGAGATGCATTATGTGATTTATTTAATGGTAAACATGCATGGTGCATTTAAAATAAGCTGAAAAATAAAATAAGCTGAATTAACAAAATTATTACTTAAGAAAACATTTTCACATACATTACAGTTACATGTAAGAAACACACACACACACACACACACACACACACACAGATTTTATATAACCAAACATATTTGGGAGACAGAAATAGCATAAAGTCTCACTGGGCTATATTATAACATCCGCAGCGTTTTAGCTCTTTCTTCTACTTGTTAAAGAGAGTAATATGTGATAAAATGATGATCATCATCACTATAAATAAAAATAGAATGCTTATTTGTGTCCATTCTATTCAGTGATTTTCTTGCATTATCTCATTCAATCCTGTCAACCAAGCCCCGGGGACTTGCGTTATCTCCACTTTAGGAATGGGAGTCTCGAAACATAAAAAGGCCAGGTAACCTGCCCAGCATCTCACAGCTTGTACGAGAGCATCTGGAATGTCAACAGGTAGCCAGACACTAAAGCAGGGGTCCTCAAACTTTTTAAACAGGGGGCCAGTTCACTGTCCCTCAGACCGTTGGAGGGCCGGACTATAGTTTAAAAAAAAAACTATGAACAAATTCCTATGCACACTGCACATATCTTATTTTGAAGTAAAAAAAAAAACAAAACGGGAACAAATACAACATTTGTATTTGCATGTGGCCCGCGGGCCATAGTTTGAGGACCCCTGCACTGAAGCCTGTGCTCGAACCCACCATGTGCTCTACTGCTTCTCCTCATACCCAGCCATAATGATCTTGAAAAATGAAAATCATATCACGTCACTAAACTGGCTCGGAACCTTCTACTGATGTCTCACCTCACTCGGAATAAGCCTCAAATGCTCACCACTCCTCCGAGGCCTACACAACCTGCCCCTGACCACCCTCCTCTTGGAAACACAGCCATCCCTGGTCTTCCTCTGTGTGTTCCAGACACACCGACATTTTTGTTGCTCTTCTAAGACACTGCACTGGCTTTGCCCGTGCCAGTCCTCTGCACAGCTACTCTCCTAGACTTTCTGATCATTTACTCCCTCCCTTCCTCCATGAGCCTACTCAAACATCCGCTCTTCCAAGGGGCTCCCCTGATCACCTTTCCTAAAATAAAGCTCACCTGCCCTCATAGCACTGGCTATCCCTTTAACCTACTGTATTTTTATAGAGCTTATCACTCTCTTACATCACACTGCAGTTATGCGGTTATTCACTGCCTTGATTACTGTCTATTCCTTGGGGGCGGGACCTCACTGCTCACCTCTGTGTCCTGGTGCCTAGACTGGATGCCTGGAAAAAAGCACGTGCTCAATAGGCTTTTATGAAATGAATGACTATGAAATCAACCTAGAATGTTCATACATTTTAATATAGAATGCTTGTGAAATTAAACATGCTACCATCAACAGGTAGGGAAGAGTAATAAATAATGATCAGAATGAATAATATTTTTTTCAATGCTTTCTCACGTTGGTCTTTAGAGTGGTAGTTATCTATGCAAGCATGTGTGTACACAACTGGTCAAAGCTGGATGAGTATGAAAATCACGTATCTACATCTCTCTGCCTGGCATCATCGGGAAAGGGTCTGGTGCCACCCCATTTGGAGTGCACAGGAGATGTTGTGTGGGTTCATCATTTTAGGTGCTAACCAGACAAAGGAGGTTGGAACGGGGTTAAGAGGTGTATGTGTGAGCTAAGGTAACAGCAGTGAGAACATTTTGGCACAAATCCTCGACCCTTGATCCCAGAACTTCGTTACATTCCAGTGTAATCTCAGGGACGTGGTCAGGTCGGAATGTCCCCAGAATGCCTTCAATGGTCCCACACTGCGTCCATATCTCAGACTCACTCTGTCCTGTTTGGGGCCTGGAAATAGCCCTACCTTTGTGTGACCAGTCCTAAAAACTGATATAGAGCCCAGGAAGCACCCAGGTGGTCAAGCTGGACTCAGTCCCCAAGACTAAGTCTCAGCACTTTAGTTCTGGGGGGCACTGGATAGTACAATGCCGTGTGGGGAACAGCGAGGAAGCAGTGAGGGCCGCTCATGTGCACAGTCTGTTTAACAGTGTGTGGATGTGTGTTGGGTTGGGCTTCTGCAAAGTTGAAATCCAGACCTGTCTGTATAATATTACATTTTCCAAAGAACACAAATAGAAGGTCTGTTTATTAGCTTGAATGAGAAAAGTGTCTTCAAGACACTTGAAGTATATTAATAAAGATAAGTGGGAATAGCTATATATTTTTTTGTTTCTTCACACTCACAGTAACATTAACCAGAGTTTGAACAGATATAATTTTGGAACAGGTACTACAGACATAATAAAAGAAGGGAGCTTTTTATAAAAATAAGTACATTTTTAAGAATACAAAAGAGTGTCACGATTAATTATATATATATATATGTATACATATATATATATATATATGCTCTGATTATATAAAGAATGCTATAAACTGCTTGTATTAATACCATAACAACTGTGGAGTATCATATAAAGGAAAATAAAATTTTAAGTTACAACAAAGAAACTATCTCCTGGTCTGAGGTTATATATATATTATGTTTTATGGTAGAGTGGGGCATTTTCTTTCAGTCTAAATATACCGATAAACTTCTTAAAATAGAAATCTAATGGAGAAAAATATAAGCAAAGTATTGCTTAAAACTGTGCCAAATTAGGTCAAAGGAGAACTAGTTTCTCTAAAATATAACATGTAGAATTCTGTTTTCTTAAAAATGGTTAATAAGTTAAAAATAAGAGACTTCTCCCACTTACTAAAGATTTGTCGGGATAGACGCCAGCCCTTAGCAGAGAGGCCTTCCAGCTGTCCACGTCCTCCTGCGAATCACAGGCCAGCTCAAGGAAGCGATAGTCTTTGTATACATTCCTGGAGTTAAAAAAAGACCATGCTTTTAGTTCTGAACCAAATTCAGAATGATTTTTTTCTATTACTGCAGACAGTGATACAAATGGCAGACCAAATGGTTGGCTCAGTCCCTGGAAGGAAAAAACACAGACCAATTTGTTTTATTTAAAATAATTAGCGAATTCCTATATGTATGTATTCTATAATTTTTTAAAAAGCTTGCCATTAAAGGATTCAGTCATTTGTACTGCTGAGCAAGAAGTTTAAAAAAACCCCAACGCTCCCAATGGGATGAAATGGGTGCCCATGGAGGAGAGGTGCTCTGAGGGGAGAAGCATTTGCTGTTGCCTGGTAATCAGATTAATTTTCTGAGACTATTTTACAAGTCTGAGTGACTCATAGGAGTTTACATTGCACAGCAGTAATCTTACATACCCAAAATACTATGCTAGATTTAACAACACAGAAATGATCAATATTGTGAAAAGGAGAGAATGTTAACCAGTGTCTATCAAGTGCATATTTGTAACTGGGGCAATACTATAATTTTATATTCCTTTTCCTAATAATAAAAAATACAAAAGATATAATAAATGCCCATTAAAAAAATCTGGGAACTAGATAAAAGTAAGAATTGGGACAATCATCCTGTTTTCACTGTTTACAGATAAACTTATTTCTTATACTCTTGTTCTCTGCATTTTTCACACAGTTAAGTTTTTATCTCCATTTCTATCAACTTGGTGTCCTTTGTCAGTTACTATTATATCACAGTCATCTATTTATGCAATTACATCTTTATAAACATCCAATTACAATGACAATATTAATTATTATAAATATATGGTAATTTACTTAATCTCCTCCTAATATTAGACAGGTAATTTTCTATTTTTTGCAATAATAAATAATGCTTAAATGAATATTTTTATCCATAAGCCTTTGTCACATTGATTATTATTTTCTGAGAATAGATTCCTAGAAATGGAGTTACAGGATCAAAGTTATGGTCATTTTTTAAGATACTGATATGCATTTCAATCACCTTTCCAGAAAAAAATAACCCAATTTAGACAGATACTAGCAGTGTATAAGATTAACAATCTTTTTCTCTTCTTCTTCTTTTTCATTCATGCCTGCAAGTCTCAATTTACACCTGAACCCAGATGGTTCATACACTTATATCTCCTGTCCAGACCTGCACCAGATTCATGCTGCCTACAGACTTCTCCACTTGAGTATCTCAAAGGCCCGTTGACATGTATGATTGAATTGCCCACTGGTGTTCCCATTTCACAGAGCAGCAGTGTAATCAGAGATTTTGGGGGGTATCTTAGCCACCTTCCACTCTTTCATACTCCTCTCCCATTTTACCACCTAAATTTTTATTGCCAGTATATTGACGACCATCGTATTATCACCTCCTCAATGGTCTCCAAGCATCAAATCTGTTCTCACTGAATCCTCATCATGTCCTGAAAACGTGAGTAGATATTTTCATCCCTCTGTAAAACATGCTAATAGCTACCTGGGTTTAGGAAAAGGCCACACTCCCTATACTGCCTGCCTACAGAGCCCTGTGTGGTCTGGCCCAACACCTCCTTCCTCTTCAGCTTCTTCTCACACTCAGCTCTCCTCCTCTCTGCTGCAGCCACACTGGCCTACTTTTACCTTCTCCAATGGGCCATCTTGCTCCCAAGGTCTCTGAATATACTGCTCTCTCTGCCTGCAGCTCTCTTGCCTCCCCTTGTTGCACAGTTAACTCCTACTCTTGCCTGGGAATCTCAGCTCCGACATCACATCCTCAGACACTACTTCCCTGATACCCCTGCAGGTCAGCTCCTCTTTCATAAATGCTTCTATTTCATCTTTCCCTTTCCTTCGTAGCACTGATCACAGTTGGTGATTTTGATATTATGTTTCTTGTTCTTTCTCATTTACTTATGTATTGATTTTGATAATGTCTTCCCAACTAGCCCATAAAAAACACGAGGGCAAAGACTGTATCATTTTTATGCCCATCATTCTATTCCCCAGGAGACTTGGGATGTTTTAATCATGTTTATTTTTTGCCATAGCTATATACTTGGATTTAGTTTTGTCATTTTGAAAACATTTTATAATACTCTTTACTGTTTCCTTTGTGTAGGGTGAGAAGTAAATTGCCTTTTTGGCTTCTATATATTTTTTTAGCAGTCTCAGTTCTACAGTAAATGATTATTTTTAAGCTTTCTAAATCATTCTTTAGTTCATTTTTGTATATATGAAATTCAAAAACAAAACAATAATTCTTGACTTATTAAAGAATTGAGAAGCTTTTTATTTTCCTCTACTTTATCTCATGATAATTGCTAATCTATCTAGAAATACTGACCTAGAAGATTATTTCTGAATTCTTTTTTTTTATTTTTTTTTATTTTTTTTATTTTAATAATTTTTATTTCTTAAAGTATTACAAAGAGTATTACATATGTCTCCTTTTTTCCCCCCCTTGACATTCCCCCGACCCCTACCCCCCGCCCCCCCCCCCGCCCCGTGTCTTGTGTCCATTGGTTAATCTTATATGCATGCATATAAGTCCTTCAGTTGGTCTCTTAATCCCCCCCCCAACCCTCCCCAGGCTTCCCACTGTAGTTTAACATTCTGTTCAATGTTGCTCTGCTTCTGTATCTACCCCTGTTCATCAGTCCATACTGGTCCCCTTTATTTGTCCCAACCTCACTGGAGTAGTCTCAACCTCACCAGGGCCGTCTGAGCCTCACCAGGGCCGTTTCAACCTCACCGGGGCCGTCCCTACCTCACGGGGGCCGTTTCAACCTCACCGGGGTCGTCCCTACCTCACGGGGGCCGTTTCAACCTCACCGGGGTCGTCCCTATTTCTGAATTCTTGTTTTCACATCTCTTTAAGGGTCTCTTTTTATCTTTTTCTTTTAATGCTTTTGCACTCACTGTTGTTCCACTTAAGCAATTACTTAGCTGGAACTCTATATTTAACTTGAATAAATATTTATTATCAGGAATTTTGCACCTGGACTTTCCCATTTGTAATTATTACTTGGGTTTATACTTTGAATTGGTCCCAAATAAAGTTGCTATCTGGGTTTCTGGTGGGTGCCATATCCACATTTCTCACACTGATTCAGTGAGGAACTATAGAAGTTTCTTTTTGTTGTCTTCCTGTTTAGCCCATTTTCCTTACTCAAGGTAAAGTATGCACTAGTCACTTATAGAATTTCAACCTAGTTCACTCCACGAGTCTTGTAAAGAGCTGACTGACATTTCTAGGGCTTTTGAGACTCTCCCTCTCTGTTGCTATGATTTCTTGGATAGGACAATGGAGGGTGAAGAGCAAAAGAAGACCTTCTAATTTTTCACCATCTTAAAAAAAATCATCTCATTTAATCTTCATAGCCATCCTGCAAAGTTGGTAAGAGAGTTGTTTGTCAGCTGAAGAAACTGGGATTCAGGGGGATTAGATAGGTGACTTTCCCAGGATCACAGAGCTAACAAAGGGCACAACCTGGGCCTACCACAGGCTGTGGCTTCCTTAAAACAAAAATTTGCTGAATGAAAGAATGAACAAAAGAACTATGGAATTAACTTGGACTATGTTTATTTTTAAAACCACCTTTTTTTCATTTCTGATTGAATCCTTAACTTTCTACAGACAACGTAAGATAAAAAAAAGTTTAAGGAGATGAACCACAACAAACAGAATTTGTCATTTTAATGAAAAGTGGGGCATATTTAATGAAAGTGTACTCTCCAAGTACGAAAGTTTTATTTTTTGGAAAGTCTGAAAGATCCTATCTCTGCTACAGAGCAGAAAGGGTAATGGATTATCTTACAATATATTATCTTGACGAAATGAAAATCCATCAGTTTTTAACTACCTAATTACCTCTGTACCAGAACGTTTAGCTACCATTTAGGTTTCCATTCAAGGCATTTCCACTGCACAGCACAAGCTCCTTTAAGATGTAAAGGTACAGGGAGGGCAAAGCTGGCCAAAGGCCACAGAGCCCTTGGCCAGCTGGACAGCACGCCCAGAAGAAAAGGGTACAGACTTTCCACATTCTCTAAGCAGATCTGAAGAATCCAGCTTTGGCCCTTTCTCACTGACCTTTCTCCAGAGTATTTTCTTTCAGGGGCTCTTCACATGGAAAATCTTGATTTTTTTCCCCCTCAAAGGATAGCCAAATTCTTGAGAGGGAAAATAATTATCTGGTTGAAACATTAGAAGAGGGTCAAAGACTTCTGGTGGCTTTGGCTGCTTCATTTATACCCATTTTTTTGAAGCTTCATCTCAGGCTGTGTCTAGACAGCCAAGCAGAGCTGGATACAGGGTCTGAAACACTGAACCGAGCTGATTTACGGGAAGCCTCATAAATTCTGTGGATGCAGCTTCCAGGTTCTCACCACATGCTGTAGCTGTATAGATAACCCACAGCAATTTGTACTGACTGCATTTTTTTTTGTTGTTTAGTCTATTTCAGCTGCAATCATGCAGATAGGAGCTTCTGAATGATTTCACTATGAAATCAAGTTGAACTACGTGTTTTACAGTTTGAAAAAATAAAAGTCACCTCAACATTAAAAAGGAACAGGCGAAATTTCATCCCAATCATAAAGGGCTTCTAAGTGCTACCTGGAAGAGAATATGACCACACGATGAGCCCATGTTTTGATTATACATATAACTTTCAGTCACGTGTCATAAGAATGTCTTTGGATGTTAAAATGTGAAGTTTAATTTCCTTACCTATGAAAGCTCTTCAAGCATTGGAGACCAGATACTATATGCTCCCCAAGTCCTCAAGACTCTAAGCCAGTGGTCCTCAAACTGCGGCCCGCCGAAAACATTTATCCGGCCCGCCGGGTGCTTTTGCCGCCACTGTGTGCATAGGAATTTGTTCATAGTTTTTTTTTTTAAACTATAGTCCGGCCCTCCAACGGTCTGAGGGACAGTGAACTGGCCCCCTGTTTAAAAAGTTTGAGGACCCCTGCTAAGCCAACCCTTCTGCCAATTTTTTCAGATGTTTCTAATATGAAGAGGTATCTAGATAACACAGCATCCTTCTTGCCATCCCAGGAATTTGTTCTATTTTAAAAGGATTTTCTAAAAATGAGATGCCAGCAACTGATCACAAACCTCTAGCTACAGTATTATCCAGATGCGAGACAGAGGTTTGGTGGAATTCTTACCTGCGTTCTAGTAAACTTTTGCTAATGTAAGTTAAGTAAAATGTAGTAGACTATGGTAAAGACCATGAACACCTGTTGAAATCCAGGTTGTGCCATTTATTATCTTAGATGACACTGGGTAAGGCAACCTCTCTGAATTTGTTTCCTCATCTGTAAAATGGGGAGAGTAACAGTATCCACCTCAGGCTTACTGTAAGGTTAGATGTGTGAAGAGCATTGCTTAATACCAAGCCCAGCCTCAGGCAAATATACAAGTAAAATGTACAAACTACAACAATTATTATGATGCATTAGTCTCACTACCTTTAGGTCCTTTGCACTTCCCTCCTATAAAACCAGACCTCTCCTGTATTGATAGGTCATTGCCAAAGGGACGAGATTCTTTTACCTGTTGATTTGATATTCAATCTTTGATATTTCCTTTCTTGACATAGTGAAGAGCCCACCCAAATACTATTTTAAAATTCAAGAGTATTGCAAAACAACATTTACTGTAAGTGCAGCTGCAGCGTCAGCTGAGTCACCACCAGGCCTGACTCTCTCTGGCTGCCAATGGCCACCGAGCCAGGCCTGTGTCAGCATTCATCCCAGTCACCTGGAAGAGCTGAAAACATGAGTTTGGTTATAACTGTGGGGTCTTATTTATGATGAAAAAGATCTAGGTTACAGAGGGAGTGGTGGAGATTTTTTCAATATAGAATATTTCATGTAGAAGTATTTTTGCTCACACCCAAATGCTCAATCTGATGTCACATAAATTAAGAAGGTAATCTCAATAAAAAAAGGCAAGTCTGGAGTGAATCGCTAGTGGGAACTTGATCTCCTGGCTTCCTGAAGGGTCTAGGGTTCCTAGCCCCTGCCCCCCAGACTTCACTGTTTCCTCCCCAAAAGACAAGGAAATTCCACAAATAAGTGAGATCATGTGATATTTGTCTTCCTCAGACTGGCTCATTTCACTTAGCATAATATTCTCCAGGTCCATCCATGCTGTCCCAACTTGAGGCATGGAACAAACTGACATACCTCCATGTGGGGGTGGGGGTACGAGAAGAGATACATCAAAGAACTTATATACTTACTAGAGGCCCGGTGCACGAAATTCGTGCACTGGAAGGCGGGGGGGTCCTCAGCCCAGCCTGCACCCTCTCGAAATCCGAGACCCCTCAGGGGATGTCCGACTGCCAGTTTAGGCCTGATCATCAGACATCCCCCTTGCAATCCGGGACTGCTGGCTCCTAACCACTCACCTGTCTGCCTGCCTGATTGCCCTAACCACTCGCCTGCCTGCCTCATTGCCCCTAACCCCTCTGCCTGCCTGCCTCATTGCCCCTGTCTTTACCTGCCTGCCTCATCACCCCTACCACTCTGCCTGCCTGCCTAATCGTCCCTAACCCCTCTGCCTGCCTGCCTGATCACTTCTTACTGCTCGCCTGCATGCCTGATCGCCCCTAACTGCCTCTGCCTTGGCCCTCACCACCATGGCTTCGTCTGTAAGGACGTCCGAAATGATGTCCAGAAAGTCATTTGGCTGTCTGGTCTAATTAGCATATTACACTTTTATTATTATAGATATGTATAGCCCATGGACACAGGCAATAGGGTGGTGAAGACTTGGGGGTGGGGAGGTAGGAGCTGGAAGGAAAGGGGTAAGGGAGGGGTAATGGGAGAGATCTGTAACGCTACCAATGATAAAAAATATATATTAAGAAATAGTAAAGTAATAAGTTAAATGTTAAAGTACAAAGACTAGTGATTAAATGGTGGAATGTGCATTCTCATTGCCTTCATTTGCAAAAAAAAAAAAAAAAAAAGAGAGAGAGAGAGAGAGAGAGAGAGACTAGGAGAACTGACTGATTTGATTGGTGTGTTATAAAGGAGAAATTGAGCAAGCTCGTGCCTGGAGGACACATGTGTTTCTCTTCCATTCCAAGATGCCCTGGTGAGCTCCCCTGTGGAGGAGGCCTGTGGATGCTCGGCTGTGGCTGTGACTGCAGGGGGCTGAAGTATTAGGGAGATATTTGGCTGCAGATCTAGGCCCATTTGTTTTACACTTTATCTGTTTGTCTCCTGTGCTTCTAAAAACAGCAACAACAAATTTTAACTGGAGGGGGGAAGGAAAGGGTGTGATTTATTGACCCCCTAAAACTCCAACAGTGAGGGCTGGCTTTGAAGAGAGGTTAATGGTTTGGGCTGCAGATGGGTTAGACAGGAAGTGCCGGAGGCCTTCTGAGTGGAAATGCCCAGTGGGCAGCTGGAGCTGTGGGACTGGTGTCTCAGCATCGTAAATAATAACCACATATATGCGGCTGTGAGGCTGGGGGCCATGGAAACTTGTTTATTTTCTTTTAATACAGCTTATTAGCTTCATTAAGTGTTCTTCCATAGGAGGACAAGCCAAACAGCCACAGGTCATGTGTCTACTAGTACTTGGGCATAACCAATAGCAGGCAAATTAGTCAATATTACAATATCCCTTGAAAAAGCTATTGTTGCAATCTGAATTTCATTTAGTCCAAAGCAATGAAAGCCTTTAGACAGGAATAAAAAACACAAAAAAGGCAACTGGGGAGGAAAGCAGGGAGAGAACCACAGCTATTCTCAGTCTGTCTCCTTTATTAGGTCAGAAGAGGTTGTGGTAAAAATCTGTTCCAGCTCAGCATTTCTGAAATCCAGGGAGTAGACCCAGAGTGGCAGGGCCTCCACGCCGAGCCCTATCGCATGCTAGGAAAGGTACCGGCTGTCAGTACCAGCCCAGCCTCTTTCCCTTTAGCAGTTAGTTCTCAACAATCACCTCGGGTGGGATCTTACTTTTGTGTTAATGACTGACCAATAATAATCTCTCTATATAAAAGGCTAATATGCAAAGTGTCCCCTCGGGAGTTCGAATGGGAGACTGGGAGTTCGACTGCTCGCTATGATGTGCGCTGACCACCAGGGAGCAGTGCGGAATGAAGGAAGGCCCCAGCCGGCAGCCGGAAGGCCCCTGATTGCCAGCCAGGCCTAGGGAACCCTACCCGTGCACGAATTTCATTCACCAGGCCTCTAGTTATATAAATTCTCTAAACATTCATTTTTTTTAACGTTTTAAAGAACTAGATTTATGAGGAATTATCAACACAGGAGAAGCAAGACCTAATTCCAGAAGGCACAGTATGGATTAAGCCGAAAAAAGTTTGTGACAAAATATGGAGAAATTGGGTTTCTTTTGCCCCCCAAATACCTGGAGAAAGGTTGATGGGAAATCTTAGAGCCTGGGTGAAGGTGAAGGTATCTGTATAAGTTTTTCAGTATTGAGGAGAACAGGGCAGAGGAAAATTCTAGAAGGGTAAGAGGGACTGGCATGTCATGATAGCAATGGTTTTCCATAATGGCTCCCCACAAAATGAGCCTATCAAATTATTTTAAATAATTACCTGTCACCATTATTATCATTCTTTAAACCCTGTCAAGTTATATCAAAGTCAGTTCCTAGAACTCAGTTTGGAAGGTTCTGTATGAATTGTGATCACATGGAGAAATAGCCTTCATGCCACCGTTCCATACAACAAGGTGTCCTGGGTGCATCAGGACATTTGGGCTGCTCTGTGAACAGGGCTGCATATGATAGGTGCTGACCCCTGCCCCTCCTGGTCACCAGCACCACCTCCATTTAGGCTTCGCTCAGTGAGACCAGGACTGGGGAGGGAAGCATATAACCAGAAGCATAAAATTGTTTAAGGCCCCAGATCTGTTCACACACATCAGTCTCTTTGTGTCAAAAAGAAAAAATCTGGTATGCAGGAAGCTTGGCTATTCAGTGACTTGTCTGAGGGGGCCATTTTAGGTACACCCACAGTTTTCAGCATAAATGGATATAATTGAATCGTCAAAGAAAATAAACCATATTTTAAAAAAAACAAACACTTCAATTGACAACCTGTGTCTTGTGTGAGTGATATTTATGCAGAAGTTGGTGATGATGATACTGATAATGTGATGGTGGTAGGGGCAACAGTGCTATGGCCAGGGATCCCATGGCACACCCTCTCATCCTTCAGACTTTGTCTGGCACTGTTGCCTTTGTCCACCACCTTCTTCAACCCCTGGTACATGTCTACTCATTCTTACAGCCTTGACTCAGACGTTCCCCAGGCAGCATTAATTGCACAAGTTTTTCTCTCCTCTGTGCTCCCTTAATGCCTTAGTCATCCATCCTGTGAGTTGAACTACAACTACCTTTTACTTATGGAATTTATAACTCCAAGAAGTAGTAAAAGTATACACAATGCCAGAGCTGATTTGCATAAAATCATGGGCAAGAGACCCCATAATGGACTAATGAAAATAGTAGAGACTTAGATATACATCTTTAAACTCAGAGTTTCTATCAAGGAAAACTTCCATGCCAGGTGTCTTCATAGAAGAAAACGGAAGGATGGATGAATGATGTGTCTGGTTACATGACATGTCATTCTGTATAATGGTTATCATGACAGTGATTTATTTGCTTAATAAACATTTGTTGAGGAACTATGTGACAGGTATGGTGCTAAGCCCTGAGGGACACATGATATCCTGGCCCAATGCACAAAAATCTGTGATGAACAGAATGCTGAGATACCAACAATCATTTATTTAGAGTCATTTAGATACCAAGTAAATCCCAATACCCCAAAGACATTTCCCTCTTCCCCCTTAACAACAAAACAAAAAACAGACATCTGTTTTATTCCAGTCAGTTTTGTCATTTTAACAATCACTCAAAAGACTGAAAATAATGCATAACCCAGATAAAGGAAATCTTTACAAAGCTCCTAGCGGTTTTTAAAATTTTCTGTTTAAAATGGATACTACAAAGGCATTTTGGACCAGACAGCTGTTTCAAAGAACAACGATTTCATGTCCTAAGACTAACTTTAAAATTGAGATGTCTTTGCCTTCCAGGAAAACTCAGCAGCTGTGGAGATTATTTCACTTCTCTTTCTTTCACATTCTACTGGATTTAATTTTAAGGGGGGAAAAATATAAAGATGAAAATTGCATGCAACACAGAACAAAACCTATTGCAAAACAAGCAATTCCACATTATTAACCACAACGAAAACACAAAGCCGACCCCAAATCTCTTTTTAACTGAGGAAGGAGACAACACAGCCCTTTTTGGGGAAATTTACCTCTTTCCTTGTGAAACTTAGAAATGATCCCTAAATCTCAATACTATCAAGGTAAACTTGGTTTTCTATAGGACTAGAAAGAAACAACCAGACTGCTTCAGAAAGTGATAATGGAGAATCAGTCACAAAGAATATGAGTCACTGTTGCCTGTACTCTTCATTGGTCAAGTCCTGCCAATCACTGTGCCAGTTCTGGGATCTAAATAAAGCAATGATTAATTTGTGGACCATGGAGAAAAGAAACCAATTTCAAGTGAATGGCTCATCTGGAACTCTGTCACTTAATCATATTGGGACATTCTAGGCTTCTCTCCTCGATCTCACCTCACCCCCTTTCAGTTTCCAGGTGGTTCATCAGAAATATATTCCTCTCCACACCACTGTCACTTCTTTCTAACAATCTGAAGAAGTTGATTGTCCTCTAGTTCCCAACCATGTTCAGACCAGCTTCAAAATGTCCCATAATTCAGTTCTGCTAACACCTCTTTCCTTGTCAACACACATGCAGAATATCTTATCATCCTCAGTTTTTATAATTTCCAGTTACAAAAAGTCCCTTTCCAGCAAAGCAAAATGCTGTTCCTTGGACACAATTTCCTGTCTTTGGCCACAACTTCCCATACTCCACTCTTCATATGTGGAACTCCAGTTCATTAACAACAACGTTTCTGGATAAGTTCATGATGGTTGGCCTGAGTTACTCCTCTCATCTCTCATTCTCTGTGTGTCCAACTTGGACACTACTAATTTTTATAATTTTGAATTTAGTCCCCTCCTTATAAGCTTGTCCTGAACATTTTTTTTGTTCCCTCCTGGCATCTCTTTTGGATGGCTTCCTAAATGCCTAACACAATAAATTAATATATGTAACAATGAATGTAAAGTAGAAAGTTCTATATAATTATTCCAGGCCTTTTTTTAAATATCTTCACAGAACATACAGTTACCATTAAGTAAATGATGACTGGAGCTTAAGACTGAAGAAGAATATTCACTGAGCAGCAAGCTCAAGGATGTTAATAAGTAAGAGCAAAACTCATTCACTCACGCACCCAGGCCGGAACAACTGCTACCTGCCAGGCTCTGTACTGGGCACTGAGGACGGAGCGGTAAACAGACGAGATCAAATTCTTTTCTTCACAGAACTTAGACTCAAATGAGGAAGACAGAAGACAAAGAAAACATTAATAAACATATCAAAAAGCAGTAAGTTTTCTGGACAAACAGAGCAAAAGAAGGAAACAGAATGATGGAAGTGCCTTTAGAGAAGAGAGAAAATGCAGTGGTAACATTTGAAAAGAGACGAATCAAAGAGGGGGTGTGACTCATGAGAATCTCCTGGGAAAGGACATTCCTGGACCACGCCAAGGCCCTCCCTCAGACAGGAACCAGCTCAACAGCGTCCAGAAACAGTAAGGAGGCCAGTATGACTGGAGCCGGGTGAGCTGGGGCATAGCGACCGGAAGTGAGTTCAGAGCACTAGCCAGAAGCCAATCAGGTAGGGCCTCCAAGACCATGATAAGAAGCTTGGATTCCCCCCCGAGTGTGATGAAATAACCCTGCAGGAATTTAAGTAGAAGTGTGTGATAGCATCTGATTTACTGCTCTTGAAATCTCTCTCTTGTGTGAGAACACGCTGACTAGAATGTGTTAGGAACAGAAAGAGACCCACCAAGGAGGCGGCTGCTGCAGAACCCAGGCCTGAGGGGACTGGGCTGGGGGGGCAGATGCAGTAAGAACTTGAACTCTAACTAGGAAAAGATTCCTATTCTCCTGAAGAAATGGTTGTAGAAAGTGAGGATATGAGAGGGATCAAGGGTGACGCCGAAATTTTTGGCATGAGTGAGCAGCTGGGAGGTTGAAGGAGGTGAGTTCTAAATTGGGCTGGGCAGGTAGGAGACTTGAGAAGTTTGAATGTAATGTTCTAGGTTATAAAATGTCATCATTCTGTATAAAAGCAAGACACTTTGTATTATTGATGGTGTCTGCTTGAGGACACCAACACACTCCCTGAGTACTTTCAAGGAGGAGTCTGCACAGTCTCCTAAGTCCGTTTTCACTTGCTAAACTTAACCAGAGACCAAGAGTCTTAGATAGAGTTTGGATCATTTTCCTCCAAAGACATGACACCTCATGTTTTCCCACATGGCAATTAGTCTGCCATTTCCTGCTGGCTACAAAAGCCCTGTGAAAGCTGAAGATTGTGAAACCTTCTAGAGATCTTTTGACGGCCCAGGGGAGACGGATCTGCAAGATCTGAGTTTTTGCAATGCATTTCTGACTATTTATACAGATGTCGTGACTGGTTTGCAAATTGGGAAGTGAGGAAATTAGGATGCTGGAAATCTCAATTATTTTACTATACCATTGACAGAGATATCTATTTCTTCTCAATACACTCTGAGAGTCGTAAGTGCAGAGAACAAGGACCACTTTTGTTTCCACAGCCCCTACCAAAGAGCCAGCACATAATAGGTGCTCGATAAAGTACTTACATGTTAGATAACTTCTACCCTCAATTTACTTCCTTGAAGAAAGTTTCCTAGCCACATTAAAAAACAAACTCAGTTCCACAATCATTCAGTTTTGCTCATAAACTTTACAGTAAAACTTTGCTAATGACTATTTGGAAACTTAAATATGTAGTTATCTTATCCCTTGATTATTCTACTTAACCACCCAAAGAACTCAGAGAATGTAAAGACATGCTTTCCTCTTAAAGAAACTACCTTAACTCTTGTTGTCTAACTTTTAGTTCTCACACCCTTTATTATAATTCACATCAGTTTACTTAGAATGAAAGTGAGAATTTGCGTTTCTGAGTCTGGAAATACTCTGATTCTCCAATTTATAAAAAGAATCCCAAAGACAAGTTGACAATATTAATAATAAACAGTGATATCACATTTGAGACTGAAAAATTGTAATTACTATGAACTCTCATTCATCAAGGATAGTTGAATGGGCCATTATACTAAACATTTTGATTAAATTAGAATATATAATTTATAATGTGCATGTCATTTCTGTATTACAAGATTTAAAATTATAATACAATTCACATCTCAATCTTGCCAAACAAACTCTAATGTTTAATAATACACTTCAGATTTCATCTTATTTAGAGAATATTAGCAAAATAAGCAATCATAAAAACTGTAGAAAAAGTTATATATAAAACAGGTTTTATATAGTTAACTTGGGAGGTACCATAGAGGTCACCTGAGCCAAATTCTTCCATGGGCAGGCCTCTCCTCTCTGACATCATCACAGGTAGGATGGCCCATTTATTCCTTTTAGCCTGGACCATCCCAGTTTATTGCCGGGTATTGTTTCAGTATAATTGTTAATAGTCATTATATTCCTTGTTGATACCAACTCACAGTTCAAAACAAAGCCATTTTCACATGTAAGGCTATCCTTGATGAAGCAGTAAAAATATTAACATTATTACATCTAGACTCCGAGTACACGTCTTTCTACTGTTCTGTGTCACAGAACGGGAGCTCTTCCGCTGCACGCCAAGGTCCGTTCCTTGAGCAAAGGCACCAGTGCCACAGAACAGCAAGCTGCTGTTTCCGGGATGTCTTTTTACTGGAAAGCCTGACTCACAGTCAACCCATGGTGATGAAAACCTGAGTTTAGGGCATAAATGTTCTCAAAAATAAACAAAACGAGCCTGTCATTTAGAGGAAGACCACTGATGGCATCTGTGACCAGAGATGAAACTCGACCTTAGCATTTTGGAAACCTTGAACCTCCCTCCATGGGCGTGGCAGCTTCCCCTTTCTGAGGAGACTGATGGTGCTGTCAATGAATGTGATTTTTAAATGCTGTGGCGTGAAATCTGTAAACATTGAGAAGATCTGTATAAATCAGTGAATCATATTTTCCAAATGGCAAATGTATGACGTTACCAAATCACTCATAAGAAAAGATCCATTTAAGGTGTATGACAGACCAGTGGATTAGGGGGCAGAATATGCAAAGTTCATTGTTACAATTTCAAATTCCACACTGCAACCAACTTTTTGGAAACTAGCTCTTGTCGAGTTTTGGTAAGATATCAAAGCAGAAAATCCACAATTATCTGAAAAGGCTATTAAAACACTCTTCCCTTCCTAACTACATAGCTCAGTGAGGCCAGATTTTCTTCATTCACTTCAACCAAAACAACATATTGCAACAGACCGAAAGCAGGAGCAGATATGAGAATCCAGCTGTCTTCCATTATGCTCCACATTAAGAGAGATTTGCTCAAATGTAAAAAAATAATGCCACTCTTCTCTCTGATATTTAAAAAAATGTTTTTCCAAAGCATGTATTTATGTGAATACAAAATAGATTTATTATCATTTTTAAATGATTTAACAACTAAATTTTTAAAAATTCTTTGTTTTTTAATTTCTAACAAGATATATAACTGGTGGTATGCTGATAACTATTTAACGACTAGCTTTCCAGAAAAGAAAAGAAAAAAAAAAAAGCTGTGGTTTGTAGCATTTGCCAATTTCCATGGTATAAATACTCGCATTATGGCCAATTTTAAGCAACAACATGAAGTCAACTGGCTCACAGAATTCCCAGTATAATCCACACACTCCATATAAACAAACGCCCTTTGAAATCTTCAAGAATTTTTAAGAGTGGAAAGGGGTCTCAGACCAAAGACTTGAGAGCCATTAGTACAGATCTCAGATGGCCCATTTATTTTAAAATTCACAATGTAGTTATCAAAACAAATATTTTACCTTAGTGCACTGACAGAGTAACCAAGTGGCGAGCATTGATCTGTTTTCTAAAGCGAACTCATGCAGCGGTCGGCAAACGGTGGCTCGCGAGCCACATGCGGCTCTTTGGCTCCTTGAGTGTGGCTCTTCCACAAAATACCACGTGCGGGCACGCACATACAGTGTGATTGAAACTTCGTGGCCCATGCGCAGAAGTCGGTATTTTGTGGAAGAGCCACACTCAAGGGGCCAAAGAGCCGCATGTGGCTCGTGAGCCGCAGTTTGCCGACCACTGTCCTAGAGCATTGAAACACATTTGGGCTGGTATCTAGAAGCATGGCATGGCCCAGCACATGTGCTCCGGCCTGGAAGAGATTTCCGGGTATGGAGGGAGGTGAGGCTAAGGCACACCCTGAGCTGGGGACAGTCTAAATCATTCTTTGCAATTGCATTTATTGAAACTATCCCTTCAGAGAACAGTATTTCCCTCAGACTGTAAGAAAGAAACATGGGCAGGCCCAACATTAGAAAAAGGAGAGAAAAGGTCGCTTAGTCAGGCTCTGCAAACGCTTTCTTTAGGAAAGCATGCATCTGCTCAGAGTTCGAGGCGGTGTGACTAACAGTTTCTACTAAGGCATGTGCCACGTTGTTCCCTGTACCAAGGCTGTGTGTGTTCACTAAAATTAATGACACTTGCCTGAAAATAGATTTCATTTTAGTGTCCCTCTCGGTGAGGCAGATTGAAGTAGAATCATATAATTTATATTCAAGATGTATAATTAATTCCTTCACAAAACATTCTTACAGTAGGTAGTCACTAAGGACATTCTTTACAGGTAAGTTGGCTTCACAGTAAATCAAGTGAGGGAAAATAAAAATATATTGTCCATGCAACAGTAGGTCACAAAAACTCCTGAACTATAAGTTGATATTGCAAAAAAGGGAGGCTTATATGCTGGAGGGCACTATTCAGGGTATTCAGGGAGCTCAGTGATCTTTGTGTAGCTTTGCATATCCACATGTTACTTTGATTCAAAGCGTTCTTTTTCTAACTCAAGAATGTCTAGGCAAGGTGTCTGATAAATCAGAACAGGATACAGTGGCGCTGGTAACAATGGGAACACTGTGTCTGCAGGGCAGCCATGGATCCATTGCTCACTGTAACTGCACTGAAACAGCAACAGGTTTGAATAATAACCCTCTTTGGACTTTTTCTGTTTATTTTCCTATTTGGTGTAAATTTTTTTCTTCAACTTGCAGATTGTTTTACAATACTGAATAGGACATCTCTACAAATCTAATGATTCCAATAGTCAGTAAAACATGCCCTTCCTTTTCTTTACCTTTGTTCTTGGGAGGCTTCTAAGACTGTCAGAGAAATATAAGGTGTTTCAAAATTTCCTTCAGGTAGGACCAGCTAGAGAAACGTTCGTATCCCTGCTTGCTCATTTTTGAAGAGCGTTCCCCACAGGTGGCATATCTGCCTTCTGGCTTCGGCTTAGGTGTGCTGTGACATCCCCAAACCCCCAGCACACTGTCTGAAGCATGGCACACAGCTCCCTTTAATTCTAGCCTTGCCATAAACAAATGGCAAACTCAGTCTTTTAAATAAAGGCCTGAATCTCATTCTTCATTCATTTTCAAAAATAAAAGTTCATTTTTTAAACAAAAACTAGCTACAGAGTCTTATTTACACACAATTACATGCTCAAAGATATTGGCCCAGTTGGCCCCGTCTCTTTCCATGATCTGTCAGATCTCCTCCTGCAACTTAACTTTTGTAACATCTCTTTTAACGACTGCATCTTAGAATTGAGCATCTATTTTTCTGGAATATGTCTGCAACTAGAGATTGCTCTCCAACCGTCACTGAACACAGTTGGGGCCGTTCTGTGGTCCCCAAATGGAGGCACACTTCTGTCCCAAGCCACAGTGTTTGTCTGAAGGAGGCCTTGCGGGAGGGGAGTACCCATCAGCAAATAGTTGTTCTGGGAAGTAGGTGGGGGGGGCGGGCAATGTTTTTGTTCTGAAATCCTAGAAGAAAAGTAAACTTGCTGTGAAGGACATAGTTTCATTTTGTCCCTGAACTTCACACAGTCGTGTCAGGCTCATTCATCAAGACAGCCCTTGGGCAGAAACCTCCTGAACACGGGTGGTGCCTTAAACACTGACCCAAATCCCTGCTGGCACTACTCATGGTTTAAGATATGAGTCTAGTTTAAATCCTTGGGAAGAGAGGAACAGATCTAAGCTGCTGAGTCTGTTCTATCAAACCGTTTGAAATGCGCAAGGGAGCACAATGCCTAATTCCCCCAGAAAATGCATACGGATTTTACACAGGTGTTTCAAGCGTGAAGAATTTCTCCAAAGCCTCTTAATGACATTTGAAATAGCTGAAAAGCACCAACTTGCTATTTTATTCCCTCAGAAAAGGCAGAAAGTGTCATCCAAGTAGGGCATCATACGCCTATTTCATTTCAGAGTTTAACATGAAAACCAGTAAGAGAAGAATTTAAATTGATTGCTTCAAGCCACAGGCATTTCATACCCCAGCAAACTGCGCTGGCTTCCATGAGAATTTATCTTAGCCGTGAAATCAATTGTCACAGACTTAGTTCATAAAAATATTACCAGATCATATTTGATTCCTGTCTTGGTGAGGTTGGTGAGTCAAAAAAATCAACTGGGCAGATGATTTTGGTCCTCCAATCCACCTCTCTCCAGGTCCCTCCTCTCTGGTGTACCTAGGATTTCCTAAGGATGCTATTTCACAACCAGACAGACACTCATAAAGGGAAAATATGCAGCAGGGAGAATTGGTAAACTACTGTAAGACACAAGAGGGGGTCCATATGATGACAACTGTCTTTGCAGTGAGAGGCCGCAACAAAGGAAAAGAGTGGACACAGAAGACAGAGTTCTCTAATTCGAAGATAGGGATTAAACAGCTTTCAAAACATAAGGCTCCCTTTTACTGACTTGATAAGCATGTATTCCGATCCAACTCCTGGACAGGGAAAGCGCAGGATATACCCCTTTAGGTTTATAGAGGGAAATTAACAGCACTGTCCTATTGGGAGCTCACCACCAATACCTGTGCAAGTCCTCAAATCTCTGACCCACGTGAACTTGAGTTCCAGCAGAGCCTGGCCAGTTATGGCTCAGTGGTTGAGTGTTGACCTATGAACCAGGAGGTCACAGTTCATTTCCCAAGCAGGGCACATGCCCAGGTTGCAGGCTCAATTCCCAGTAGGGGGCATGCAGGAGGCAACTGATCAATGATTCTTTCTCATAATTGATGTTTCTATCTCTCTCCCTTCCTCTCTGAAATCAATAAAAAGATATATATATATATATATATATATATATATACTAGAGGCCCGGTGCACAAAAATTTGTGCACTCGGGGGGGGAGAGGGGGTCCCTCAGCCCATCCTGTGCCCTCTCGCAGTCTGGGACCCCTCAGGAGATAATGACCTGCTGGCTTAGGCCTGCTCCTGGGTGGCAGAGGGCAGGCCCAATCCCTAGGTGCAGCCCCTGGTCGGGCTCAGAGCAGGGCCGATTGGGGAGTTGGGGCGCCACCCCCTGTCATGCACAGAGCAGGGTGGATGGGGAGGTTGTGATGCCACCCCTAGTCACGCTCAGGGTAGGGCCAATCGGGGGGTTGGGGAACCGCCCTCTGTCACACTCAAGGCAGGGTCGATAGGGAAGTTGCGGCGCCACCCCCTGTCACACACAGAGCAGGGCCGATCAGGGGGTTGGGGCGCTGCCCCCTGCCATGCACAGAGCAGGACCGATCAGGGGGTTGGGGCGCTGCCCCTGTCACACACAGAGCAGGGACCATCGGGGGTTGGGGCTCCGTACTCTGTCACACACAGAGCAGGGCCCATCAGGGGTTTGGGGAGCTCCCCCTTGTCATGCACAGAGCAGGGTCAATCAGGGGTTTGGGGAGCTCCCTCCTGTCATGCACAGAGCAGGGCTGATCAGTGGGTTGGGGAGCTGCCCCCTGTCACACACAGAGCAGGGCTGATCAGGGGGTTGGGGAGCTGCCCCCTGTCACACACAGAGCAGGGCCAATCAGGGGGTTGAGGAGCTCCCCCCTGTCACGCACAGAGTAGGGCCAATAGGGGAGCTGGGGCACCGCCCCCTGTCACATACAGAGCAGGGCCCGTGGGGGGGGGGGGTAGTTGAGGCGCCACACCCTGTCACACTCAGGGCAGGGCCGATGGGGAGGTATGGCTCTACCCCGTCTCACATAGAGCAGGGCCCGTGGGGGGGTTGGGGCGCCGCCACTGTCACACACAGAGCTGCAGGGCAATCGGGGTTGGGGCGCCGCCCTCTATCACCCACAGAGCAGGGCCGATCAGGGGGTTGGGGCGCTGGCCCCTGTCACACACAGAGCCGCAGGGCAATCAGGGGGTTTGGGCGTTGCCCCTTGTCACGCTGATCCCGGTGCCGGGAGGCCTTGAGGCTCCTCTGATCCCGCCCGGCAGGGTCACAGATCCGGGTCCCAGACCGCAGACAGCCTTGCCTGCTGCCCCCCGCCTTCAGTATGCAAATTAGCCGCCATCTTGTTGCTTCAGGGTGGGGTCCCCACTGGGGTGCCTGGCCAGTCTGGGTGAGGGGCTGAGGGCTGTTTTCAGGCTGGCGGGCAACTGGAGCTCCAAACCTCTCCTTTTTTTCTTTTTTTTTATTCTGGCATTTATTTACCTCCTATGGCTGTCACTGGAGCTGAGAGCCGGCTTTCTCTCTGAGGCTCGGCTGAAAGCAGGTTTCTGGCCTTTGTTTTCTGTATTTGAAACAATGTTGTGACTCCAGCTCTGAGATCCCGGCTGACTGACAGGAGGTTTCTGGAGTTTTGTTTATCTTCTATAAATGTTACTATGTTTCCAAGTGAAGCTCAGAGGCCGGCGGGGAACGTTGGAGTCCACAGCAAGCAAGCCTCATGTTTACTTCCAGCTGCCTGGCTGCCGGCCGCCATCTTGGCTGACAGTTAATTTGCATAAGGATACGCTGATTAGCCAATGGGAAGGGTAGCGGTCGTACGCCAATTACCATGTTTCTCTTTTATTAGTGTAGATATATATATATATATATATTTTATAAAGAAGACAGACATAGCCTCCTCCTCATGGAAAGCAGTTTAGCAGTAGAGACAAGTATTGATCACATGGTTACATTTTAAATTAATTTATTTATCATTGTGTTAAAACTAGAAAGAAGTCCAGGTATTGTTGCTTAGATGCATTGTGTGTTTCTCAGAGCAATACAGCTGACACCTGACTAATATCAGTTGACGTATGGACTCCTCAGGACAATGCATCAGACTGCAGTTGGTCTCCCAGCTAGAAGATTTATATATACATACTGGGAGTAAAGAATGGGGAAACCAAGCCCTTATATCATCCCTGAAGTTACAGAAAGAGTACAATGAACTAGTTAAGTCCATTGAGAGCAATAAGGAGTTTTTACTCTCAAACCGACTTTTTCCCCCTCCATGGGTATTCTGAGTTAGAGGGCACTGTAAACGCTGCTACAATGGAAAGATGGCCCTTGAGAAGACATAGGATGACACACATTTCATTACTCAGCTTGGCATGGAAGACTGGTTACTAACTTAATCTTCATCTGACCAAGAAAATTCTTACTGAGTCCGAGGACTCGGAAGAGAAACAGTTCTCACGCAGTAATCTATGAGGCAAGAAGGCATGTCTTCAACATTCTTCTGACAACAGCGGGGTAACATGTTCCAGGTGTCTTGTTTCTGTTCTAAACATGAGATTAATTGCATTGTATTCCTTACAGAAAACTTCATTTCCTGGTATAAAACTCTACATGTTTTTTACTCTACTGAATTTCCCATCAAAGTGAGCCTCTGCCATCCCTACTCACGGAAGAGAAACTGCTTCCCTTTTAGTATCGATTTGACACCCCCGCACATCCTAGTGACATAGGACCTTTCAGGCAGGTCTCTGCACGGCACCTACTGCCCAGCATATTTGTTTAATTAAGCACCTTCCCAAACAACTTCAACTCCAAGCATGTCTTCATATAGAAACAGAGCCATAAAGGTATATAAGTGGAAAACCTGACTCCAATTCCTTCCCAGCTAACAAGTGGAAAAATATGCCACACAACAATGAGCATAAAGAGCCATTCTTTTCCGAATGTCTACGAGTGCACACTAGCTACAGGGCGGCATTATTTGACATTTATTGAGTGTCAGCAATGTGCTGGGGACAAGTGGAGTAGTGGGACATCCTAAAACCCCTCTCTGTAAAAAAAAAAGGGGGGGGGAGGTAAATGGAAACATTTGGTAATGTTGACAAACCATATACTGAACTGAAGCTACAGAGCAGCATCAAAGAAAGAATGCCTCATTTTAAAAGAAAACAGAGCTGGACGACCCCAAGGGGTGCTCAGAAAATACCACGTGGCGGCCTACAGCACCCCTAGGCAGACCCGGATCTCTGCTGGCTACCAGAGCTGACATACCTTGGACCAAATGGGCCTTAGCATGACCTTAGAAGCGAAGGCCTGCCTGGGGAGAGCAAAGACCAGCACAGTGGAGCTATTATCCAGACATGCTTTGACCAGAGAAAACGTGGAGTTTCCAACAAAATCAAATGGAACAAAAACCTGGGGGAACATTTCAATCTTTGGTTGAGAGCCTGCCGTGAAGGACTTGAGGAACTTTTCATTTAGATTTTAGAAATGATTTGGCGATGCAATGAATGTGAGAACAAGGTATTGTGTAACTTCTCGGCCTCCCCAGGTATCTACCCTTACCTGGAGCTTTGTGGGCTAAGTCACACCAGGTGTGAAACTCACTTCTCTCAAGCACTGGAGTCACTGCAACTACTAACAATTCCTTCCATTTATAAAAAAATCTCAGTGCTCAAACACTGGCCAAAAATCTGGTCACCAGACACATAACGATCCTATTAATCCACCAGGTCACTGCAGGCTTTTTAAAGAGGGATGTTAAAAGTATCAATTCCCACACACCTGATGATTGGGGACCGCAGAGTACTGTTTCGAACTTTATGGTGGAAATTTGAAATAGCAACTGAACAAGCGCTTGGGAATAACGCTGTGACACGGTAGCAAATGGCAATATGGTTTTTCAGGAACGGTAGCAGGGCTATTGGTCGGTTCCATTTCCACGTCAGGCTTTGCAAATGAGACGAAAAGCCTTCCAAAGAAAACTGTAAGACCTAACAGCAAACTGGAATACTACATAAGAGGCCTTAAAAAAAATCTCTTCAACGCTGCTCTTTTAGGAATAATCCCAAGTACAATATTAGGTGGGGTTCCTGCTCCATAGTCAACGTCAATGGTTAGAGCTCTGGGTCAGGAGACGCCAGCCCTGGGTTCCAGTTCTGGCTCTGTCACTAACTTCTTTTGTGACACGGGGAAGGCATTTAACTGGGATAGGTGCCAACTCCTTAACCTGTGAGGTGAGGAGGACAGATGACATGATCGTTAAGGTCCCAGAGAACCCTACAAAGCCACAGCACATTATATTAGTATTGGTGCCGGCCCTGATATTCACACGGGCAATCTTAGCCCCAAGCCATGCATTCCACATGGGTCTGCTAAATAACTATAAATAAGTTGTTCTAAAACACCACAATAGAAGACAGGGATGAAGAATACAAAGCAATAGAAACATTTACAAAAACTCTTCTAAATTAACAAAGGATAAATTCATCTAAAGCAGTGGTTCCCAAGACGGGACACATGCCCCACAGGGAGGCAATCTGATTTTTAAGAGGGGGCAATTCGAGAATGAGTTATTAATAGTGATTTTTTTTGCATTTCTTATGGTTCTAGGGGCCTCATATACAGTATATAAATATATATTGACATGTTTATGCATTTCAGTTCTCTATTGTATGTTTTGAAACTTTATTTGCTATTTTTTCATATCACTTCATATTATTATTATTATTATTATTATTAAACAATTTCTTAGTTATTTCTTCCTCAGTACTTCAACTGTCCTTTTGTTCTTTTATTTTTCTCTTTCATGGATGCCATGTTCTTTGGAAGCTTGTTTAGACCAAGTTAATGGCCTTTTAGGCTTCCTCCCCATGAATAAATAATAAGAATTATATGTCATGGAGGGGGAGGGGTATCAAGTGGGGCCTGGACAAAAAAAGGTTGGGAACTACTCATTGATCCAAAGGCAAGGGAAGGAAACACATCTGTTCTTATAAGATCTTGTCTCAGCAGAAAGAAAAAAAATTGGAAAATAACCTCATAATCAATGTAAACAGGGAAAGGGTATCATTAAATATAGTTGATAGAATTATGCTAAGTATACGGGCCTTTGATAGATGCATGGTTTTCCCTTTATACAGACTATTAAACTTGCAGGGGTAAGTCCAGTTTCAACCTTATGTAAAAAAAAGAATGCTCATCTTGCTTTTAAAATTAGCTTCTTCTCATCTAAAATTAGATCAGACAGATTAAGCAACACTTCCCACCTTCTTGCTTTGACTAACACTATTCTCTCCTTGGAGCATTTCTATTTCCTCTCCATCAATGAATGTGAAGGCCTAATGAGAGTCACCTTCTATAGTGCTAACTATTGCTTGTGGTTAAGCCCTATGCTGTCTGTTACTACAGCTTAAAAATACTGGAGTGGGATACACTATCATATAATCTGGCTAAATGTTACCTCAGATTCTATTTCCCACTTGTTTCAGGTATAAGATTCTTTCAACTAGACTATCTTGTCCACATTTTTAATCTCTTCATTGGTTTCCTACATTTTCTGTCTTAAGATCAGTAAAAAAAAAAAAAGAATAAGACTCACTAGAGATTACAAATGTTATGCAAAGCAAGATCACATCTTGTATTTCATTTAGAGCACTAACACTGACATGCATGGCTGCTAATGCAGAAATATCTAATAAATACATTGGAATTATTAACAGAATAAAAAGTTGTGAATTGAAGAATTAGAAAACAGGATAATAATAGCTGTTTTTCTCTAACTGCTTTATAAAATGCTTATGTTTGTAAACACACACCAGGCTGACATTCAGGTTCACTCTGATCGCAACCCTTATTTCTAAGGGAAAGTCAGGAACATTGTCTTGTGTTTCAACGACCTAATCGTAATGAGAGGTCATTTCATTTCAAAGAAAATAACAGAATGGATAAATTTAGAAACTTTCCTACAGGACATCTAAAATGCTGAAAAACATTATTTTAACAGTTTCTCTCTGAAATGGAAAAAAAAATCTTTAAGAGAAAAAGAGAGAGAGAGAGATAAGGAATACATCTTTTGTCACTTTGCCACTGTATGGTGTCAGTTTTAGTAACTAAAAGTCTTGGATCTTAGTGGCTACAAAAGAATAGAAAACAAGATCTTAGGGGTTATGTGAGAATCAGGACTCTCCAAAGACCATATCCTCAGAAAAAAAATATATTTAAAGAAAAAAAATAATTTGTCCACTGGCAAAGAAAAGATGACAGGCAAATTTGTTTTGGCCTAGTCACAGGTGAAGAGAGTATTGGTGAACGGGAAGATAGAGCTAAAAATGTGACCTGAAATGAGGCACAAGGAGATATGTACAAAATAGAGAGTCAAACATATGAAGAACAGGATAAAATGGATGAGGACATGTCTAATAGGAATTCTAGACAGAGAAACAAGAAAGAACAGAGAGGAGATAAAAGTTAAAGGGATAATGATATAGATTTTTTTCAGACTCAATTAAAATCATGACTCCTCAGATTTAGGAAACACAATGAAATCCCAAGTAGGAAATATAAAACAAAACACACGCTATATTGAAACTTCAGTATACTAAAGGCAAAAAAAGCTCTTAAATTCAACCAGTGAGGAAAAACAGATGATCTATTAAAAGCAGTAATAATTAAACTGTCAGCTAACTTCTCAAAAACAGAACAGAAGCCAGAATGTTGGGAAATAATGACTTCAAAGTATTAGATAAAAGAACCATCGTCCTGTAATTTAATATCCAACTGAAGTATTATTCAATAATGAGGACAAAATAAAACATTTTCAGGAAAACAAACACCAACCTTAAAGTTACAATTAAATAGTAGCCACTGAAGGGATTCCTAAAGGGTGTACTTTAGTGTGAAGGGGAATGCAGCAAAATTAAACACTGGGAACAAAGAAACTGACAAACAAGTTGATAAATCAAAACAACCACTATCCATATAAACCATTATAATATGGAATAAAGTAGTAAAAATGTGAGGTGGGACTCAAATATTGGTAACAATAATATGGAAATCAGGGGAGATTAGTAGAGCTAAAGTGTTTTAAGGTCATTTAAAAAAAAGACTAAAATGACTAACTTCAAACTTCAAGTAAAAAATAATAAAGGAATACTAAAAGATTAAAAATAAAGTATATAATTTCCAAGCCAATGGAAAAAATTAAACAACCTAAGTAAAAGGAAAAGAAGTCAGGAAAGATGGGGAAAAATAAGTATAGGAAAGGCAGGTTAATGAAAAAGACTAAAATAAGATGTTCAAATAAATTCAAATAATCAGTAATGATAATAATAAATATAAATGGGCTAAACTCACCAGTTAAAAGAAAATGCTCTCACATTAAATAAAAGAAACAAACAAACCCAGCTATGTGCTATAGGAAAAACACAATATAAATACAGAAAGACTGATGTCAAAAGAAAGTAAAAATAATAAGCCAAGCAAATATTAACCAAAATAAAGGTAGTGCAACTATATTATGATCAGACAAAATTAATTTTAAGGTAAAGATCATTGTTAGAAATAAAAGCAGTTGCCACAAAATTAGTAAAAGAAAGTCACCAGGAAGATACAACAATTCTAAACTTCTAAGACTCAAGTAACTGATCTCAAAATACATAAAGAAAAAATTGACAGACTTATTAGAATAATCAAGCTCACAATCATAAAGTGAGATTTTTCACACCCCTCCAATAAAGTGAGATTTTAAATATATATATATACTAGAGGCCCAATGCATGAAATTCTTGCAAGAATAGGCCTTCTTTCCCCCAGCTGCCGGCACCAGCTTCCCTCTGGCTGCCAGCAGGCACCTGGGACCCTGGCTTCCCTCGAAGCCCTGGCTTCATCCAGAAGGTCTTCCGGAAAGACATCCGGTCTAATTAGCATATTACACTTTTATTATTATAAATTTTTTTTATTGATTTCAGTGAGGAAGAAAGTGGGAGAGAGAGATAGAAACATCGATGACAGAGAATCATTGACTGGCTGCCTCCTGCACGTCCCCTACTGGGGACAGAGCCAGCAACCAGGGCATGTGCCTTGACCAGGAATCAAACTGTGACCGCTTGGTTCATAGGTTGACATTCAACCACTAAGCCACACTGGTCAGGCAAGTGAGATTCTTTATGGTGTTGGTCTGTCTCCCTGTCAACTTCCCTGTCTAGAATGTAATCTAAAATGTATCATCTTTTTTGTCTGTTTTATTCACAGATGTATTTTAAGAACACAGAGCAGTTCCTAGCACATAACAGCTGCCTAATATATACTTGGTGAGTGTTTGAATGAATCAAGATGAAAAAAGATAATAATTGTAGATAATAACACAATTAGCAAGTATAATCTAATGGACTCTTATGAAACCCTTCCCTCTCAAATCAACATATTCTTCTCAAGCATACACAGAATATTTATGAAAAGGACCATGTATTAGACTGCATTCTCTGACCACAGTAAAATTAAGTTAGAAATCAACAAAACAATAAAATCCTATGCACTATACAATGTCAAACACGTTGTCTAAACAACTGAAAGAAGAAATCATAATGAAGACTGTGGAAACAGAAGAATGAAGGAAACAGAAGTTAATAATAAAAACGTTATATGTAAAAATTTATGATAAGCATCTAAAAATTACCTAGAGTGAATTCTATAAATTTATATGCGTATATAAGAAAAAGGAAGGATAAAAAGAAATGAGTTACACATCTAAATTAAGTTAGAAAAAAGGACTACAAAGTAAACACAAAAAAAATACAGGAAAGGAAATATTGAAGATAAAGCAGAAGTTATTGAAATATGAAAAACAAATATACAATAGAGTCAAAAAGTCAAAATCAGGTTCTTTAAAAAAATAGATAAAATTTTGGCAACAGTGTTCATGTTAAAAAAGATAAGGCTTACAATTAGAAATAAAAAGTGAACAAACTTAAGGTAAGGCAGAGATTTGAAAAAATAGAACATTAAGAAATACTTGATACTAATATGTGTATAAACAGAATTCTGTAAATGAACAGAATGAACAATTTCCTAAGGAAAAAAACATAATTTGTCCAAACTTACACATGGAAAAAGAGGAAATCTGAACAAATCTATAATTACTAAATACACTAAATCACTAGTTAAAAGTCTACTTAACAAAAGTGTCCACCAGTACTTGATGAGTTCTACCAAACAACAATTAATGGTTAATCTTTATTTTATATAAAATGCTTCAAAGAACAATAGTTCTTATTCTCACTGCAATAATGAAGCTAACAGAACCTTGATATGAAAACCAGGAAGGGAAAAGTACATTGATGGGCCAATCTTACTTATGAACATAGATGTAAAAATCTAAATAAAAATGCTAGCAAACTTAAGCCAGGAATGTGTAATAAATAATAATATAGCACGACTTAACTAGGTTTCATTCTAGGAGATCAAGGATGGTTTAACATTCGTCTATAGATATATTTCACCACATGAATAGGTTAAAGAAGAAAATCATTCAATCTTGTCTGTAGAGGCAGAGAAAATACTTGATAAAATTCACCACCCAGCCATGATTAAAACAGAAACAATGTAGCATCCAGAAACACAGGGATTTCCTTTACCTGATATCAGGTTCCTTATCAGAAAGTACCTAACTATAGACTCCTATATAATAAAAGGCTAATATGCAAATTTTCCCCTCAGGAGTTTGACCAACCAGGAGTTCGACTGCTCGCTATGACGTGCGCTGATCACTAGGGGGTGACACAGAACGAAGGAAGGGTTGGCAGGCAGCTGGCAGCTGGGGGAAGGAAGGCCCAATCGGCCAGGCCTAGGGACTCTACCCGCGCAGAAATTTCGTGCACCAGGCCTCTAGTTATGAAATAATTCTCCTTAAAATATAAATAAGACAAGGATCACCCATTGTATTCGACATTGTACTTACTAGAGGTCCTCACCAGTACAGAATTAATTGAAAACTAATCACAATTTCAGAGAAAGAGACATTGGTAAAAGTGCCTGTAGATGGGACATCCTTGTACTCTGAGGTTTCTGAGAAGTAGCTGAAGAGTTCAATGCCTGCTGAGACTTAGTGTTCTAGAATACCTATATTTTTAGAAGTTTATAGAGTTTTCTTATTTTGGTGTCTTTTGTTCTCTTTAAAATCCACAGTTGTATTTCATCTAAAAAGATGCTGATTTTTTTTTTTTTTTTTACTTTGTATCAAGCCCTTTTATTTTTAGACAGCTATATTATCAGTATTTGTTGTTGTTAATCCTCACCTGAGGATATTTTTTCCATTGATTTTTAGAGAGAATGGAAGGGGAGAAAGGGAAGGGTGGAAAGAGGGGGGGGGGGGCATCGATGTGAGAGAGACACATCAATTGGTAGTCTTCCGCAATTGCCGACAAGCTAAGGATCAAACCTGCAACCCAGGTACATGCCCTTGATTGGAGATCAAACCTGTGATCCCACAGAGCAACACCGGCCAAGAACCAAGCCCTTTTAGAACCTAAACTTTCCAGGTTGACCAAGGACCCGATTGTAGTTTACTCCTATGTGGTAGTCACACTTCCCATTCTGCGTCCAGGCCAGAAAGCTGAGCACCCCTCTGATGATTCTTTTAGGACCACCCACTTCCCCACTGCTCTGAGGAAGGTGTTCAAGTCACTGAGCATGGTTCGGATATGAAGACATGCTACTGCTCTCTCCAGGAAACCTTTTTATTCTTTCTATTACTAATGTTTTGTGTTGTTCCCCCCCCCCCCCCCCCCCCCCCCACCCAAGGAATTCTAAGTCTTGAGAGCTTGTTTGGAGGTTCTAGCAGGGGAGCGCAGCTACTCGTATACCCTTGACCGAAGACCGGTCCTCTCCTGGGGGGGGGGGGGGGGGGGGTTGGGGGGAAGGTCGTCCTCTTCGACCGAGCGCGCAGCTTCGGGAGGGACGCACATGGATCGGTGAGGGAGGAGGGGGACACCCGCCTAGCCAGCCAGATCAGCCGAATCAACCCTGGCGATCAATGGGGTGACAGATGTCGCAGCCAGATCGCCCTCACATCCTCTAAGTCTTTTTAAAAAACAATTCCATCTCAGTATTTGATAGGGGAGTTTTATCTAATTTGCTGTCCCCTTGATTCTTTAAGTGCCTTGCTCTTGTGGTTTTTATAAGTATTTTTGCATGAGTCACTCTGAGCAACTGACTGGGAATGTAGGAAAAAGGCTTCTTTTGCTATTTTGATTCACTGTGTGATTGACCCTGGGCCAGTCACTGAACCTAATCAAGGAACTTCATTCATTGCTAAATAAAGATAAAAGGCCTGGAAAGATGAGTTAAAATTAGACCCCACAGCTGATGACTCTGTCTCTTAATAACTAAGTCACAGAAATCAATTAGCTTTTTCCTATAGCATTTCCATTTGGAAAAGATCTCCCATGTTCTCCTTGCCTAGTTGTAACCGCCCTTTTACACCTCTCTGTCCTTGTCCTGTTACCTCTCCGTTTGTTTATTTAACTTTACCACTTAATTTCTTTCAGTGAACAACCATGGACTCTGGGATAATCAGCCCCAAATTAAGTTTTGCTATTGTAGGTGAGTGGCAGTTAAAAAAAAAAGAAAGAAAGAAAACACTTAGACAAGAAAGATTCAGATTTAAGCTTTCCAATGCTCTAATTTGTGATCTTAAGCAAGTCAGTTAACCCCTCTGAGCTACATTTTCTAATTTGTAAAATGGTAACCACACTACTCTATCTTTTAACCTCATGGGCAATTGTTACAAAAAACAGGCAATGAACCTAGACGTGTTTGGAAAAACTGTAAAGGATGATATATTTGTCTTCATGTTATCTGGATAATTCTATTCACCAATGCAAGAATCTAGTCATAAAATATAGGAAAAGTCTTAAGTGGTATCCATTCATGCCAGACAAAAATCATTAAAATTATGGCTGAGTAATTTGTAAGTAAACAATAAATTCAGGGCAAGGAAGACTTTAAAGTAATAAAATGTAGTTTAAGAATGGAAGCAGTGTGATGGGGGTGGCTCCTGGCAAAGCAGGGAATAAACTAATATGTGAAGATCCTTCTTACTCTAATTTTTCATCTTTAGAATCCATAACCTATGGCGGAAGCTATAAACTACAAAATAAATGAAGGCAAAATGGATGAGTTAACAAATTTCAAAGTGGAGCCAAAGGAACTATTGCAAATACGATCTCTGGGTCATGTAGAAATTCGGGGGGAGGGAAATCTGAAGACAGAGCTGCTCCATTTTCTTACCTTTGTTCTGTGTTAAAGATTGCAAAGATGTGCTTGCTGGACATAAAGCTTTTTTCCACGTCTCTAACTTTCAGGTTGTCCAAGGGAAGCATATACTTCTTTTCTTTTTCCTATTGAGAGAGAGAGAGCACTTTAATAAAAGATCTTGAAGCATGTCAACGGTGACATTTCACCTGAGCTGGCCAACATTTGATTACAATATTTTGATATCATCACACACTATTTTGATACCAGGTACCAAAGAAGAGAAGTTATCTGAGATAGGCGTCTCCAATGATTCTCAACACATGGTTGGAGGAAAGGCTAGAGGAAGGAAGGGCTCAGCGATGGAGAAAACACATGGGCCTCTATCCTTTCTTCCTCATGTGGGTCCCCTTAGATGTTTTCAAATGTTAGCTTGATATTAAGAATTTAGCCATCTGTTAATATTTAACAAAAATGTTCTGGTCCTAATTCAATGAGAAATGCCAGATGGATTTCATTTCATATTTTATTTGCAGTGTAAGCAGTTTTGATAGCCAGTCCTGGCAGGGGCTTGGAAGCACAAGGACCCCAGAATGAAATGCCCCCATAAACTATGCTGAAGCACAGCCATACTTCCTTCATTTAAGTCTAGAACAAATGGGGGTCCAGAAAAAGAAAATGATGCCATTTAATTGTTGAGCTCTTTGAGAGAGAGAAAAAACACAACAACAAAACATTAAAAGTGGGCTGATATTAACTAGAACAGGTTCTTTTTCAAAATGAACAATTCTTTAGGAAGAAAATGGACACTGGTGAGGGGAGGTCTGCAAATGACACCAAATGGATCTTAGTAAAACATACTGGGTGGCAAAGAATTATTAGAAACATTTACTTTCAGGGTCTGGCCCAGGGTCAATGTTATCATATGTACAAATGCTTAACAGCCAAGGATAATAGGAGAGCCAAACACTCAATCTAGGAAACCTAGTCAGGATGTACTCCTGGGGCATTTGAGCCGTGTTCTTGTTCAACTGTAGTCCCTCGATGGTCCCAGGCCCTAGCTCTGGGTGCTGGTCCTGAGAAAAAACAGGACTAGCCTCTGGAAGAGGGGAGCATGGAGACTTAGCCATGACTTTTAATAAACAACTATTAATGTATTTCCTGTGGAGAATACATGCACTGTAGAGGCATGTCTGACATAAGCCTTTTTTTTTTTTTGGCTGTTCCTTCGGCCCCTACAGCACGTCCTTGAGGGTTTGTGGCTGGCTCAGCAGTGGAGAGCAGAACTCATCTGTGCTCCCAGGCCAGTGGGTGGGGATCGTGTTGTCTGCACACCCAAAGAGAGTCATTGGGAGCAACACTCTCTCTGTCACTTCTTACTCCTAAGTTGCTCAGAAAACAGTTGGCAGAGCACATTCAAGTGGTGGGGTGGAGAGAACTAGGTGACTGAAGCAGCTGAAGGAAGTTGGTTGCAGAACACAATGCTGTGCTGGCAGACAACGTCCGCAAAGAAGATTTTAAAAACCCACAAAAATATCAAAGAAACTAAATGGGAGTGAAGGAAGCCTAGGAACAAGCATGAAAAAGCAAAGTACTGTGAGAAGATGCCAATATTTCTTGTGCAAAAATTAATACTATATTAGCAAATTCAAAGATATTCTAAACAGCAACATACATCATTTAAATAAGTGAAGTATCATAGTCCAGTGATGTGTTTGAAACACAAACAAGATCGAGGCAAGATCATAGACTAAGTGAAAATCTATTAAATCCATAAATAAATGAAAATGCTTGAGACCCAGGGAAATATTTTTAGCCGTTTTTCAATGCCCTAAATTTAAGCAGCTGGATTTTTTTAATACACCATCCTAGTCAACCTTTTGAAATGATGGATTTGCCTTTTAATGGAAATCTGCATTTCATTGTGAAGATGGAACACAATGTCCTTGGCGTGTTTTCTATAGAAGGAAGTTCCCTTTGAACTTCATTCTTTAGCATATAGCAACGACCAAAAATCCAGCAAGTTGATGTCAGACATTCAACACTGGAGAAATACACACACAGGCAAACAGGGGAACATGAAAAATGTATTGTAGTTTCATTTCCAAATGAAATGTCATTTATCCAAGGGTTTTGAAGATGTATTGCCCAATTCTTTCATAATTAAGAGTTTTAAGATTGACAAACGAACAAAGAGACTCAGACTGATTTATTTAATTAAAGTTGTTAGTCAAAGGGAGAATTAAATGAGAGAGAAATGAAATAGTATGTCAAGAATATTTCTAAAATTCTTAGTGCTTTGGGGAAAAATGATATTTGGCTAAAAGAACATTTTGAATATGAAAAAGCTAAAATAAACAAAAGGAATAGAAGTGATAAAGGATAAGCAGAAATTATAATTTCCAATACAGTGAGTCTTAGCACCAGCTTATTTGAGACATCTATTACATAAATTTGTTAGTTTTATTAAACTGTCTAATAGCACACTGTCCAATGTGGTAGCCACCAGCCACAGGTGACTACCGAGCACTTGAACTGTGGCTACATTGGGATATGCTCTCGATGTTAAATACACACCAGGCTTCAAAGACTCAGTATGAGAAAAACAATGTCAACCATCTCATTAATGCTTTTATATTGATTACTAGAGGCCTAATGCACGAAATTCATGCAAGGGGCTCGGCCCTTGCAGCCCCGGCTTTGTCCGGAAGAACATCTGGAAGGTCGTTCGGCTGTCCAGTCTAATTAGCATATTACACTTTTATTACTATAGATATGTTGAAATGGTATTTTTAATATGTTGGGGTAAAGTATTACTCGACATAATTCATCTGTTCATTTTTACTATCTTAAATGGGGCTGCTAGATAATTTTAATTGACATGTGTGGCTCACATTAACTTGAACCCCATGTACTTACCATTGCTTTCCTTCCCTTCATCCATCCAAACAATTTTCCTCTTCTGGCCTCCCTGTTTCTGCCATCTGGCATATTTCTCATTCTCCCAGTCACCCAATCGGAAACCTCACTATCCTTCCTGACATACTGTCTTCCTTCACCTCCTTTACTGCATCAAGACTACAGCACTGCATCTGAAGCATTTGTCTCAGCTCCCTTGTCTGACATTCCCATAACATTAACCTAGGTCCCTGGCATCTCATACACATGATTATAAATGGTCTACTTGCCTTCAAATTCCTCTCATGTCACCACAGAGGGCAATTTCTAGAACTACTCTATCAAACTCATTATAGTCTTTCAAAACTTTCATAACTCTCCATTATTTATGGAAGAAAATCCACAAAACTCCTTAATATGACATTGGAAAACACCTATAATTTGGTCCCACTCTGGTTTGTCAATATCTCCTTTAGTCTTCCATAAGAAGCGTCCATTTCAGACAAGTGCACCTTTGCCAAGAGTCTGTTCCCAACTTGAAATACGCTTTTAACTTCTACCACATCCATCTATTATTTAGCGTCTACCTCAAGTTCTACCTTCAGTGCAACAGTTTTCCCAAGTTTGTCACTCCTCCACCTCTCACCTTTCAATTCATACAACAGTTATTTTTTATTCTATTCATTTTGAATTACACTTTACAAGACACCTTCATCTTATAAATGTATTACATTAAACACTTTGTATAAAGGTTGTTCATTTGGCGCGCAGAATGTTCAGTCAATTCTATTGTTCAAGTAGGATGCATCAGCAAAGAAAAAATTTAAAAGAAGAGTTTTCATAATCTTTGTAAATAAATCCTATATAATAAAAGGGTAATATGCAAATTGTCCCCTGGACCGGGAGTTTGAGAATTTGACCAGGGGGAGGGGCTGGCCCGCCAACAGCCAGGGCCCCTCCCCCTGGCCAGCCCCACCCCTGAATTCGAGCACCAGGCCTCTAGTAAGAAATAAAATATTTTAAACATTTTATCTTGAACACACATTTTGGAGGAAGCTCTTGTAAAATTCCAGAGAAAGATTTTTTTTAAATTATTTTTTTCTGTTTTATTAAGAAATAATTGCTATACATCCTTGTACAAGTTCAAGGCATATAGCACAATGGTTTGATTTACATATATTGTGAAATGGTTACCACAGTAGGTTCAGCTAACATTCATCTTCTCATATAGATACAATAAAAAGAAAAGAAAGAAGAAAAGAAAAACATCTTCTTGTGATGAGCACTCAGGAGTTATTCTCTTAACAACTTTCCCATATGTCATACACCAGTTAGCTATAGTCACCATGCTGTACATAACATCACCAGGATTTATTTATCTTATAACTGGAAGTTTGTACCTTTTGACCAGCTTCCCCAATTCCCCTCCTCCTATCCCCTGCCTCTGGTAACCACAAGTATGATCTCTTTCTCTATTGAGCTTAGTTTTGTTTTTGTTTTGAGATTCCACATGTAGTGAGCTCACACAGTGTTTATCTTTCTCTGTCTGACTTATTTCACTTAGCATAATATACTCAAGGTCCATCCATGTTATTGCAAATAGTTTTTATGGCTGAATAATAATAGCCCAATTGCATATATATATCAATATCACAACTCCTTTAACTATTCATCCATCAGTGAATACTTAGGTTGCTCCCATGTATTGGCTATTGTAAATAATGCTGCTGTACACATGTGGATGCAGGAATCTTTTCAAAGTAGTGTTTTCGCCACCTTTGGATATATAGTAGCTCCCCCTTATCCATGGGGCATAAGACCCCCAGTGGACGCCTAAAACCACAGATGACGCTGAACCCTATACATACTATGTTTTTTTTCTCTATAACACAGCTATGATAAAGTTTAGTGTATAAATTTCAGCACAGAAAAAGTTTAAAAAGAATAAAATAAAACAATTTTAACAATACACTGTAACAGAAGTTATGTGAATGCAGTCTCTCTCTCTTTCTCAAAATACCTTGTTGTATTGTACTCACCCTTCTTCTTGTGAAGAAGCAAGATAATAAAATGCTGACATGACATGGTGAGGTGAATAATGTGGGCCTTGTGACGCCACATCAGGCATTACCATATGGGTGACTTGAACACAAGCACAGGATAACTGCGACAGTCAAGCTCATCGCTTACGGTGGCTATTCGGGACTAACGGGCAGGAGCATGCACAGCGTGGAGACGCTGGACAAGGGATGATTCACGTCCAGGAGGGATGGAGGTAGATGGCGCGAGATTTCATCACACTGCTCAGAACAGCATGCAATTTAAAACCTAGGAATTGGTTATTTCTGTAATTTTCCGTTTAGTATTTTTGGATCACAGCTGACCTCAGGTAACTGAAGCCGCAAAAAGTAAAGCCACATATAAGGGAAGGGACTGTACCCCCAGAAGTGGAATCGCTGGATCCTATGGTAGTTCTATCTCTACATTTTTGAGGGTCCTCCATATTGTGAGAAATGATTTCTTACTGAGGATTCTGATATGAAATTCTGCGTATTTTCAAAAGCTTCAGAAGCTGATATCACTGAGTCAACATTCTTCTCTTCACTTTTAAACGTAGTACTTCTCCTTTCCTCAAAAGAAGAGGGTTGCCAGCAGCACTTCTATAGGAGGCAACCAGGAAAATGGGGGTTCTTTGTTCAAAGAGAGAGGGTTCTTTCCTTGCAATGACTTGGCAAGCGTTAGAAGAAAGAGGAGAAATCCGAGAGGCCAAAATAGGATGCATCTAATGTGGGAGAATGTGGTCTGATGTGGAAGTGAGTGACAAAAGGCAGAGGAATCAAGGTGAAAGGAGATAGGAATTATGGAATGGCCATAGAAGCAAATAAAAATTCTATGCCAACACACACACACACACACACACAAAACCAACCACTGCCCTGTATAAGATGCTTATATACCATCTGGCTCCCTGTGACTTCTGAGCAAATAGGTTTCTTAGAACCGTGAATGCAATTTAGCAAATCTTTCCAATTCAAAGCACCCCTGCCATGCCCTGACTACCTGATTGGGTACTTTGATGGGTCCATCAAAAACTTGCCCCAGTATGCAGTCCTTTGGAGCATCAAGGCCCTGCCGTGGCCAGGCACCCACTCAGGCCTCTGCTACTTCTAGTATATCTATGATGCCACTCCAGTCTGATCCCGACAGCAATGCACTGTATCCTTGGCTTGTTATTTTGTACTTGCCTTTTATTTTCTAAGTGTGCAGATGATTCACCTAAGGGTGTGGATGCTCTGCCTTTCCAACTACAAGGTAAACTCCCAATGGAGAGAGAAATTATTACATTACTAGTGACCCAGTGCACGAAATTTGTGCACATTAAAGGGGGATTAATTGAAGGAAATATTTTAATATTGCTATTTACCCTTTATAATAGAAGTGTCAGAGATGAAAGAAAATTAGTAAAATGTATATGGAAATCTTCTTCCTGTCAGAATCTGGGGCACACTGTGGGACCTAGAGTCAAGTCCCCGCCCATCTGTGGTGCCTCAAAATCACACAAGACCCAGACCCAGTCAGCCCCACCCTCATTGGGCAAGAACCAGACCCAGCTGGCCCAACCCTTGTCAAGCCCTGCTAGGCGGGGAGTGCAGCCTCAGGTCCCCTGGCCCAGCGCCAGGTGGGGGGCACAGCCTCAGGGCCCCCAGCGCACCCTTAGGTCCCCGGCCTGGCACTGGGGGAGGGGGCACGGCTTGAGGTCCCTCGATCTGGCGCCAGGGCGGGCGGCGCAGCCTGAGGTCCCCCGTCAAGCCCCACTGGGTAGGGGGCGTGACCTGAGATCCCTGGCCTGGTGCTGGGGCAGGGGGTGCGGCCTGAGGTCTCCTGTCAAGCCCCACCGGGCAGGGGGGGCGGCCTGAGGTCTCTGCTGATTGTTCCTTAAGGCTCATTAAGGGAACTCAGCCTCCGCTGTGGGCACAGCCATTTTGTGTTACCGAAACCCCGCCTACGCTGTGGGCGCCACCATATTTGTGATGGCGTGATGGTCAATTCGCATATTCCCCTCTTTATTAGATAGGATTACCTTTGTTGTTATTCATCATTTATGAACCTTGCTCCTCTGCTACTCTCTAGGTCAGTGATGGTGAACCTTTTGAGCTCAGCATGTCAGCATTTTGAAAAACCCTAACTTAACTCTGGTGCTGTGTCACATATAGAAATTTTTTGATATTTGCAACCATAGTAAAACAAAGACTTATATTTTTGATATTTATTTTATATATTTAAATGCCATTTAACAAAGAAAAATCAACCAAAAAAATGAGTTCGCGTGTCACCTCTGACACGCGTGTCATAGGTTCACCATCATTGCTCTAGGTCCTGACTTCCATCAAATCACCAACCTTGGAGGAAAGCAACTGTTTCCTTCCTAGTGTGGTGGCATAGCTGACATTCAACAAACACGCGTGGAATGAACATAAGATTGAGTCCCCTCATGGGCTGATATTCTGCTTTGTCTGGTTTAAGAACTTAAAGATGATTGACTTACAAAATAATCAAAATATCAAAGTAAAAAGAGAAGCTACAAAAATATTGAGAACACCAGAATACTAGCTCTACATGCTGTTGAAAACTAAAATCTGGTGTTTATTACTATTAAGAAGTTATAACTATAGAGATGTTCAAGTATGAAACTCATAATATAAACTACCCGTCTTATTTGGGCTCTAATTCCCTGCTTTAATCAGAATTACACTTTGAGTAGTGAGCAGCACCTGGGAGCCAGCAGGCTGTTAGTAAATGGCACTTCTTTAGATTTTTCTGTTGGGCACTGAAGAAACTTTGATGGGCTGCTCTAGTAGTCCAAGAAAATGCCATGGTCTACAGGCCAGTGGCTTCAGGGCTGCCCCCTCTGCACTCACACCGATCCTTCAATGGAGAACACACTGCCATATCTCCAAGGGAGTAAGAGAAAGGTAGTCACACCTGCCAATACCCAATTAGAAACCCCATCTTTTCCTGATTCCCTCTCTCTTCAGAGTTCAGGTCAATGTCCACCTCCTCCAGGAAGCCTTCTTGGTGTTGAGAGCCCATTGGAGGGCTCCCTTCTCCATTCTGATGGCATTCTTGGGCAGCACTACTTTTTGTTTTTGTACCTGGTATATAATGACCTACATTTTAGGTATCTCTAATATCCAGGAAATGTGGACTCCTCCTCTCCTCAGACTAAAAACAACAACAACAAAAAAGTACTTTTATAATTTAAAAGTGAGAACATTAGGATTGTATTCTCAAGTTTTTATCTTTAATCTCTATATTAATTCTTATATTTAAAGACATATTCATGAGTATTTGTACACACAAGACTGAAAATGATATATGTAACAAATAATCAATTTAAAGGATTATGGCTAAGCTTGGCAGGTCAATCACATGCGTATCTCTCTTTCCCTCCCCCAAACCCACTCTGATAATAGTAGGAGACAAAGAAAAGGGGAGGGGAGAAAACAGTGGACAAGAGATCTCCCAAAAACTTTGAAAAAGAGAAAGCAGAAGAGGATCACCCATTGACTTAGCATACAGAGAGGAGCTGCTCCCACAGATGTCTATAGGGGGAGAAGATGGAGGAGAAGCCACCCCGGCTGGGTCCTATCCTGTCCTGTCCTGGGAGGCACCTGGTGTCCCCCACAAGAGGGGATATAGCTGTGGGGCTGAGACAGCAGGATCAGGCAGGGTCTGTATAGAGAAGTACACAGAACAATGGATGACCCAGGGTCACTGCCTCTAAACATGGCAGCCCATTCCTACCCCAGCAGGGAGACTGCAGATTATTTCCCTAGAGAAAAAATAGACAAAAGAAGTTTTGGACCCAGAGACACCAGGCAGGGTGAGCAGCAAAAGTGGGATTAAGAACAAGAGAACTCAGTTAAAGTCTTCATACTAAAATGTCCTTCAAGCCCCTTTCCTACCCTGTCCCAGAATGCCAGCAGCCAGATGGCTTTCTCTGCCCAAAACCAGGCAGGATATTGAACTGTTTTTCTCTGGAGAGGAGACACCACGTATTCTAACATTTCAACTGACCCCCTTGCAGGGAGGTCCTATATCCTGGCAGCCTCACCCGTCACACGGAGCTTCCAAGTAGTGAATGGCACAGGCTGTCTCACAGCTACTGACTGAAGTGGACTCTGAGGCTGGGCTATCTCAGCACCCACTGCAACCTCCTTGTAATGTTCAGTTTCCATTCAAAGCCTTCTTTGCCTTCCCTATCTTGCTAGCAGAGTTAGGGCTCTAGATGAACTATGGCTTTAGCCAACCTGATGTATCCAGCCAGACTGATCGGGAAGTGGGTCACACTCAAGAGCAGCAAGGTAGGAGGCACCTGTTGGGTTGGCCTGGATCAAGGCATAGAAGGTGTGGCTCCGGATCCAGAAGCTATACTGTGGGGCAGTTTCCTCACTGTGCGGCCTCTAGACCTGAAATTCAATGTGAAGCCCATTTCTGGAAACTCAGCTAGTTCTGTGCTGTGCCCTCCAACGGTTCTTTAAGCAATTTATCCCCCCTTAACTTCTGAGCAACACTTCATTTTAAAATACTTAAAAATATTTAAATTTTAAATTTTTAAATTAAAAATTTTAAGTCCTGGCCTGTGTGTTCAGTTGGTTGAGCATCGTCCCATGCACCAAAAGGTCGCCAGTTCAATTCCTGGTCAGGGTACATGCCCATGTTTTGGGCTTCATCCCCAGTAGGAGGCGTGTAGGAGGCAGCCAATCCATGTTTCTCTCTCACATTGATGTTTCTGTCTCTCTCTCTCTTCCTCTTCCTTCCGCTTTTTCTAAAAGTCAATTAAAAGATGTTTTTTTAATTTTAAAAAATATTTAAATTAAAAATTTTTTTAAAAATTTAAAATCCTCCATGAACTGATTATGGGTAAATGTGAGATATGGTTATGCAGTTATGAATTTCAAGAACTTTTCACTCGAGGAAAGAGTCTTTAACCAGATAAAAATTATGTACATGAGAAATAACATCCAAAGGATAGGTGAGGATGGCCTTCGAGCAGCACTGAAAGAAAGAACATAAGACAAGCTCAGATGTGAATAAAGCAGAAAGAAGAATTCCCTGTGACACATCTGTTCATGAACTATCACTAGTCACCTCTCTCACAGCAGTGTGCTTTGTAGGTTAAGTTTCCTCTGCTGGTAAGCTAAGTACGGGGACTTACTTCAAGTTTCATAGTTTTTCATTTACTAGAAAGGAAAAAATGTACTCAGTATGGCAAAACATACTGCAAGCACTTTAAAATTCACATCTTTCAAGTGCTCCAGAGTCTCATTTTCTCATTTCTTTCTGTGTCCCCAGGCAACACAACTTGCAATTTTAAAAACGAGAAACTTTCAAGTTTGGAGCAGTGACTGCTGTCCTTGAGAAGTGTGTGACATGACATGGGTTCCTGGTAGCAACATCTCTCCACTCTGACTTCCCTGGCTGCAAATGAAATTATAAAGGGACTCTGAATTTATGCCTACTTTGCAAGGGCTTTAAAGTGCATATTCATGCCGAAACCGGTTTGGCTCGGTGGATAGAGCGTCGGCCTGCGGACTGAAAGGTCCCGGGTTCGATTCCGGCCAAGGGCATGTACCTGGGTTGCCGGCACATCCCCAGTGGGAGATGTGCAGGAGGCAGCTGATCGATGTTTCTCTCTCTCATTGATGTTTCTAACTCTCTATCTCTCTCCCTTCCTCTCTGTAAAAAATCAATAAAATATATATATATAAAAAAATAAAGTGCATATTCATCATACAAAAATCTGTATGCATGGCCCTTTGGGTATACTTATATTAAATAAAAGTGTTATTTTGGCTAAACATACCATACATTTGTTAAAAAAAAAAAATCAACTCTAAAAAGTACTTGGTTTACCAATGCAGCTTAATTTTTACTTATCTGAGAAAATGAGGGTCAGGAAGGTATGTACAAATAAAACCCTCTGACAATTCCCAGAACTCAGTAGATGGATGGTTTGAGTTTTACCCCCATCATTTGTCACCAAGCTACAAACAGAAATCAAAGCTGGAAATTTCTCCTCTCACTCTATCATTTTAGCAAAGCGACACTAAAGAAGAGGCAGCACTGGGGAGAAAAGCAACAGGGATAAGCATTTAACCAAATGAGTGAGTTTTCTAAAGTCCTTTGCATTGAAGGGTAAGCTAATTCCCTCCCCCTCCCTCATTCCCTCCCTCCGCTGATAGTCCCATAATTCAGTGTGTTCCTCCTGGGAGGGAAATGGTCTGTGAGCTGAGGCAGTGCCCTTTGTGCTCCAGTGAGAGCCCTCCTCCCTGTGATCTTAGGGAGATGGAACAGGGAAAAGGGGCCCCTTCCATGTGCCTTCGGGGAAGCAGCCCTGGACTTCAGATGACACTGAGCTGGATTGCTCCGAGCACAGCTGGTGGTCTGAGCACCACCATGGGCTCAAACACATGTCCACACAGACACAGGGCTTTGGAAAAGGGGGAAAGACCCTCCATCCATCCTAATCATGGCTCCTAGGCCTAGGCTGCCCACTGCTTTCTGGGGAAAAGGTGAGGAAGAATACAGCACAGGGAAGGAGAGGAGAGAGGGTGGAGGGAAGACAGGGAAAGGGAGTGTGAAGTGGGCTGTTTATTCATAACTGGGAAGGACTAGAGCTCCCCAAGCCGGAAGTGCTCTCTGCTTTCACGGCCTGCTCAAGTTGGCCTGTCCCCAGTCTCTGAGAGAAGAAGACCACCGGGAGGGGAAGGACATGTGACTGGGATTAAAAACACAGGGGTTCACCTATGAGCTCTGACACCAGCTATGTGATCCCAGGCAAGGCACTTGATTTCTCTAAGCCTTATCTTCTCTCTGTAAGGAGGTGATAATTCACGCCTCTTAAGAGGTGTGAGGCTTAAATGAGATCCTGCAGAGGGCTGTGCATTCATGAACTCCTGATAAATGTTTGTTTACTTTTCCCTGGGAGAAACCTTTTCACCCATCCCCATCCCACCTATAAAAACAGTAAGGGTTCTCTCTTCAACATATTTTCAATAGTAAGCTTTACACCTGTGAGCTATAGAACTATGAGGGAAAACAGGAAGTTCATTACTTGCCCAGCAGATAAACACAAACATGAACACTAACAAGCCAGGAGGGTGACAAGCAGTGAGATAATCTCTGCAACTTTAGACTCTGTGTTCTTATTCAAGGCAGATGTGTAAGAAGTCCAGATCCGTGGGGAAGAGATGTGGTCAAGAGAGACCTGAATCCCTCTCCCTGTATCCCACAATGCATTGTTCAGAACGGATCAAGAACAGTACTTGGGGGAGATGCAAGTTCTAAAATGAATTTTTTTTAAAAAAAAAAATTTTCCTAATTAAAGAATCTTTTACAATAATTACAGATACGTTCTTAGACTTAGAAGAAAAAGTAAGAGTTGCAACACTGGCTGGGAAACTAAAAAGTAGGCAGGATTTGTTTTCTTTCTCCAAATCATTCAGGCAGCTTTGCGTCTTGCTGGCTCCAAACCAGATGGCCTGGGTGGACTGCTTTTGCTTTTGCTATTGCCTAGAGCTTCTCTCTCCCCTGCTACATCCCAAGAAAGCTCCCCTTCCTTCCCACTCCACTTGCCCTGCAGTACCCACTGGGTTTTATATATCAAAAATAGGGACTCTGTTTAACCCTGTAGATCCCCCAGATTAGCAGACACATAATATATGCTGATTTATGATGCAATCAAACTCACCTATGCTATGTCTCATTATGCTGGGCTTTGTTTCATGCATAACTGCATTTATAACAAATTAATGTCAACCAGAGAATAGACTTCATTAATTATTTATCCCAGGCAATATATTTGCATTTAAAGTGGGCTTTCAGTCTTCTACCTGAAAAGACTGGGTCATTCCGGTCTTTTAGCGTCTGGTGGGGATGACACCCTTGGGTGGCCCTTAAATCATCCCAATGGTTAGCTGCCTACTCCAGGGCTAGGCTGGAAAACTCTGGCTGCTTCTCTGAGTCATTAAGCAGGTCGTTTAGGGTTGTGTTTCTCTGACAAGAGTCCCCTGACCGCCCCCCCCCCTCCCCCCGAGTCTGTAAGGTCTTGTGAGAATGAAAAAGAAAATCTGTGTTGGTATTTAATACAACTAGTGTATGGGATGTTCTGAATAGTCACCATTTTATAAGGGAACACGCATTCAGCTTCAGTGCCCATGTTTGCATTTCCAGGGTTGTAGTACTTGGCTTGTAGCTCACTGATGAGAAAAAGCAGAGACAGACATCAGCATTTCTGTAATGTACTCTCCTCCAGTGACATAACAGTGCCCGGTGGATGGGATAACAGTGGCAGGAGGGAGGTGGGTCACACAGCACAGGGTAACCCAGGCATGCCAATCACAAAAGAACCCATGCCTTGAGGCCAGACACATTCCTGTTGACTAGCTAATTATGTCTTCTAAACATAATTAATATGTTGATCAGTTGAAATTTCTTGATAAAATACTTTTGTTTGAATTTGACTTGCTTTGCTGTTTTTTTAAATACAGATTGACAAGCATAAGGTGTTTACTTACAGATATTTAAAATAAAACTTTAACTGCTTGTACATATTTATGTAATATAATGAATAAAAATAGTTAATAATATAATGAATAAAAATAATATAATGAATAAATGATGAGGATTCTTTTCTTTTAAAGGGTTTCTGCATATACCCAAGTTTGAGAAACACTGGTGTAGGGAAAGTGTATTTGGAATTTTCTTAAAAGGGTTGGTGTAATCAAAATAGGTACGAATGACCTTGACTTATAATTAGGAGCAGAGCTTAGACATTGCTTCAATTTCTGGGCCCTCAGCAACACCAGGGGGAAAAAACAGGATCAGGTCCTCAGAACCTGGGAGGCCCAACCATGGCTACAGCATACACCGGGACCCTTCGGGGAACTCTTTCCCTGCCTTGTGCTGCAGTTCACCATATGGAAAGAAGGGATAATAATACCCAAACCCAAGCCTTAAACCAAAAAATGAAAACAAACTTAACTGTATGGGAACAAAGAGGCAATAGATGCAAAACCATTTTCATCTTTTGAAAAACAAGAAGGTACTATTTAAAAGAGGAACTCTTGAAAATATCTCAACAACATGTGTCTAATTCATACTGACATGTGTACCAGTAATTGAACCTATGTTTAATTTTTGCTGCAAATTATCTGCTTCCTTTAAGAAGCTGGGCTGGTAAAATGCTGGCTTGTGCGGTTCAAAAATAGAGCTGTGGGAGGATTAGGGGTACCTTGGGAGACACAATGAGGCTGGGCCCATAGCAAAAGAAGAATGAGTGGAACAAAGGAAGGGGAAGGGAGAACTCGGTGCCACGGCTAATAAAAGACAAGGAGCTAGTAGAAAGTAATTGCAAGGAAGTGGGGGTAATGGAGATTTTTTTTACCCCTAGACTTCACTAACAACACAGAACAAGTTTAACACAGACAGGACCAGACCAATGAAGACCCAGAGCAACCCAAAGACAGGTAAACAGCATACATACAAAGATTCAATTGTATCCCACTGTAGGTACAGTGTGTATGCTACTCCCCTCCTTCCTGTCCCCTTCTGTATAATGAAACAGGGATTAAGTTTAATTGTAATTAATCCAATATTTAAGAAAAGAGGGGAATAGGGTTTAAATATTGGGTTAATTACAATTAAACTTAATCCCTGTTTCATTATACAGAATAATTATATTTTAATTATAAAAACATTGATGATGATACGACATGACAAATCTCAGATCCCTTATTTTAACTGCCCATGTTAACAAGTAACCACACGTGTCTTCAAATTTCATCCAGGTGTTTGCATACTTTAGGATTTCCTTCTGTTTTAAGGCTGACTAATATTCCATTGTATATATGCCTAGTGTATCTTGTTTTCTTTATCCATTCATGAACTGATGGACATTTAGGTTGTCTCCATGTCTTGACTATTTAGTGAAAGTGCTTTTATGAACATTGAGGTGCTAATACCTCCTTGAGTTCCTGACTTCAATTCTTTTGGATAAATACCCAGAAGTGGGATTGTTGGCTCCACTTATATGACATACTAGTCCAGTATATATGATACTCAAACTCATAGAATCAAAGAGTAGAATGGTGGTTGCCGGGGCCAGGGGGTGGGGGAAATGGGAAACCCTCAAAATGAGCAGAAAGTTTCAATTATGCAAGATGAGGCAGTTCTAGGACTCTGCTGTACAACACAGTTAATATAGATAACAACACTATACTATGAACTTAAAATTTTGTTAAGAGGGTAGATTTCATGTTGTGTTTTTACCACAGTAAAGCAATAAATTTTTTTAAATGAAGCATTTTTCTTTGGGGGAGGGGAGGGGGAATGTGGAATTAATACAGCTTTTTCTAGGTGCCTTCTGGTTCTCCTATTTAAAAAGTCCTATATATCTCCCGTCTTTTTAATCCGGTATTTCTATTTTGGTCTTAAAATAGAATTTTTAGCCTTTTACCCTTATCTACCTTTATTATCCCCAGTCCCCTGAATTCGGGGATGAGACAGAGTTCCTTCAATTGCCTGTGAACGTGCTACCAACTTGTGAATGCGTTTTTATATGGAAATATGGTAATAAGGCCATTTCATAATAGTGCTCATTAAAGAGTTTAGAACAGAAGCTATCAAAACACTCCAAGAAGTTCAGAAGGCCTTTGTGCTTATATATGCTGCGACAGGAAAAATAAAGACTACAGTGAGGTGACCAGGAGGGATGTGCCACCAAAGAAAGTGTCATGGAATAATGGAAGAACCGTGTTGGATTGGATGATAAGAAACCTGAGTTGTCGTCCTGGCTCTACCACAGGTCGATACGGTGGTAGAGCCAGGACTTATCATGTAACCTCTCTGAATCTGTTTCCTCGTGTAAGAAACGAGAAGTGGGACCAGATGCTTGGTTTTCCAGCTTAGCTGACCAGCATTCTACGGTTTCTCCGGATGTTCTTGAGGAGCAACCAGGGACGCTGGAGAGCCCCGAGGCCAGAGGGCTGGATCCTGGGCTCCCACCCCACATAACCAAAACAACGCCATTTTTGTTTCATATAATGGGGATTTCATGTGAGATTTTGATTGAATAAAGCAGTGATGGCGAACCTTTTGAGCTCGGCGTGTCAGCATTTTGAAAAACCCTAACTTAACTCTGGTGCCGTGTCACATATAGAAGTTTTTTGATATTTGCAACCATAGCAAAACAAAGACTTATATTTTTGATATTTATTTTATATATTTAAATGCCATTTAACAAAGAAAAATCAACCAAAAAAATGAGTTCGCGTGTCACTTCTGACACGCGTGTCATAGGTTCGCCATCACTGGAATAAAGGGTCCTAATGCTTAAAAACAAAAAAGGAGAGAGAGAAAAGTTTGAAAACCACAAAGCTGATGTCTGCGGTTCCTTATAGCTTTAAGTTCTGGTTTTGAAATTAATCTATGTCTCAAATGTATGCAAGTAAGCAGTGAAAATGCAGTTTGCCCTGGAGAGAGTTTCCAAAGCTCTGAACATCAATCATGAAGATTCTCTGTTGCTCACATGTGGCAAGTTGATTTTTCTTTCTCTTTCTCTCTCTTTTTTTTTCTTCCCTCAGGTCAATTTACCATCTGCCTCATCTTCATCAAAACATTAATTTTAGCTTAATCCCCTTTCTTCCTCTCTGGTGGTAAAAGGACCTGGCTTACTTTGAAATAAAACAAATAGAGTGCAGCTACACTTCCATGTGCAGGGTGGTTTCCATCTGATTACTATGGAGTTCAAGGATACTAAAACGAATATAGTAATTTAGCTCTTCTCTATGCCTCAGAGTCTAACAAACTCTTCAAATAAAATGTACTAAAATTCATTAAATGTACTGAGTGATTACCATATGCAAGGGACAGGGCAAGGTGTGTCTGGTGAGAGAAATGCGGTAAGACTCGGCCTTCAGTGAGGTCTATTCTCTCTGGTAAGAGGAAAAGTCAAGTCTGTGTGAGTTCACAGGACCGAGAGGTCTCATCAGGCTGACGGGAGGTCAGAAAGAGCTTCAAGTGTCTTGAAGGGTGGGCAGGATTTTGGTCAGCTTTAGTATGCTACACTAAGAATGCTAAACTAAGAAGTCTGGATTTAATTCATCAAGCAACGGGGCAGTTTGGGGAACATGTTCGCTTTACAACGATTAAGCTGGTTTTAGAATACAGAGTGAATAGAAGGCAGAAACTAAGAATTTGAATGGCAAGTGCTGGCTACTTAGATGGCCCAGAAGAGGAAGGTAATGAAATGGGATGATGTTAGAGGAAACATCAAAAGGTGACTGATGGAGCAGTACCTAGAGCAGAATTCCAAGAACTGAGAGGATGGCCACAAGAACAGCAGAGCAGGTAGGAAGCTTGACTTGACACGAGTCAAGGAAGAAGACAATGGTAGCTTGGGCTAAGGTGGCTGGAGAGAAGAAAAAGAGCAGGTATATTTGAAAACTGTTCAGGAGTAAAACCAACAGGGATTTGGGGGAGTGGATCTGGAGGTGATGTTCACTGAGATCCGGAAAATCAACGAAGATGGGTCACAGGTTCATTGAGACTGTGAGTTCCATTTTGGATATTTTGATACTGAGAGGTGTCCAGAGCAGCCAGGGTGATGGGAATAAGAGCACCCTCTATTTGAGATAGTTTTGAGGATGTGAGGTTCTTAGAAGAAAGGTAGATTGCAATGAATACAAAGAACTATAAGGATAAATGGGTGAAAAGTTATAGGACATACGGAAAATTTTCACAAAAGAATGGGACCTACAAATGTGTCTTGAGAGGTTGCACATTTTAAATTAATTTGATCATGTTGTACTGACAGAAAAAGAAATGAGTATTTAATATGAGAAAATAAGGACTATGAAGACATCTTTCTTTCTAGATTTTGTCAGTGGTTAGTGAATGACTGAGTTATCTATCTTCTAAGATCTTTGACCAGTGGAATGTTCTCTCCATCATATGTTTGAATGTTTAGAGCTCTGTTAATGTTCTATTTAGTTCAAGTGGTTATATGTTGGTTCCTTGGCGCCAATGTCAATAATAAAATTCAACAACACAAACCCCTAAATATGGCTTTGTTTTTCTCTTTTTAAACATATCTGATTTGAAGCCCAAACCAAGATCCAAGTGTTTTCTTCTCATGTGGGAGACAAGTGTCAATGACTGACCACCATTAAAGTTACGTTACCCACTAGGCCCACCGCCCTTTTGCTAACCTATGTCTGCTCAGCCTCCCAAATCCTTGCTCTTCACAGTTAACTTCCGTTTTCTTCCTTGATGCAAACCTCTGCTCTTTCACCAATGTCCTTCTATACTTTCACTCCTTCCCTGGGAGGAGCCCGGGAATCTGTATTTTTAACAAGTGTCCTGAGTGATTTTTGAGATTAGGTCCATTTGAGAACATCTGTGGAGAGCCTCTTCAGGAACCACCTTGGGGAGGCAGGAGGAAAGCAGGCTGGGCCATGTGCCTGCCTTCCACCTGCTTCGGCCAGACTAGGTCTGTGCTTTACTCTTTTCTATGAGGCCTCTACAGAAGCTTTCATCTGAAGCAAAGGCCCTATATAACTTGAAAAACGTGGTCATGGACTTCTGACTTTCCTAATTCCCACTTCAACAATGTAGTCACAACCAGTCCAGAATCCCTTGGCTACTTGATGATCCAGAATTGAACAGTACTGATTGCTGCATGTGTGACAAGCTCTATTTTGTGTGTTAAGTATACAGCATTGAAGAAAAACAAAATCCTTTCCTACGTTCTACTTTCTAGTGGTGGATATAAATAATAAATAGATAAGTGAAATTTTTAGAAATTAGAAAATGATAAGTGTCATGGAGAAAAACCAAGCATGAAATGGAGAATGAGACTGTGTGTGTGTGTGTGTGTGTGTGTGTGTGTGTGTGTGTACAATTTTCAACAGGGAAAAAGGAAAGCCTTGTGAGAAGATGACCAGTAAGTGAAGACCTAAAGAAGACGGAATGACTAATGTACATATCTGGAAGAAAAGTGTTCCCAGACAGAGGAAATCACGGTCACGTTTAATTAGCACGAGTAGAATGAATGAGTAAAAATGCAGAAACTCCTTTATGAGGAAACTGTTGGCTCTTGGAGCATCCCTTCCCTCCCTGTGGTTGTAGTGAATGCCCTTCTCTTTAACTAGAATCCCCACATAGACCATGGCATTCACACCCTCAGGAACACCCATTATCCTCCCTACAGCTGGATAAACGGTCACAGTGGGCATGTGACTTGCCTGAAGTCACAGGGCTAACCAGGGGTGGGCTAGAACTAGGGCTTGGGGCTTCTAAAGTCCAAACTTAAGTTCTCTCAGTTGAAAAGTTTTTAATACATAAACCAGAAATGGAATTGATTACAAATCTTTATTTAAAATTACATTTCTAATAAAAATGTTTTCTGAGTGACTACATACTCATATTAACTCAATATTAACGTGGGCAATGTCCTTAATAATAAACTATCATTCTTTGAGAACTGCTTTTGAGTTCCCACACCGCCACACAACCCAATAAGGGGAAGGACGAAAAAAATGGAGAGAAATAAAGAATAAAACGCAACATGATGGGATCCAATCAACACAGATGACCCCTAATCTTCTGACACCCTAGTTCTTTCTGATACATTGTAATACTTTCAATTTCCCACAATTCTGAAATGGAGCAACATATGTACCTAAAAATTAAATTTTACTTTTCTTTTTCTTAAAATGTGTTTTTATTGATTTGAGCGAGAGAGGAAGGGAGAAGGAGAGAAACATCAATATGAGAGAGAAACATTGATCGGCTGTTGTCTCCTGCATGTCCCCTATGGGGAATCAAGCCTCCAACCTGGGTATGTGCCCTTACCGGGAATTGACCTGGTGACCTTTCAGTTTATGGGACAACATTCAACCAACTGAGCCATCTGGCCGGGCAAATTTTACTTTTCATATCCACTATGGCATTCTTTTAATAATAAATAAAGGAAGCACCTATCATTGTCATTAATGAATGGAATCCCAACCAGCCACACTGATAGCCTGATGTTTACTGCTTTAATGTGATAGCCCCTCAAACTTCAGACCCAAATTCCACCTGGTCATTCCATCCAGTCTCCACTCAGACACACTGCTTTCCCCCGCCTTCTCCTCTTATTCGGTAATGTGATCTCCATTTCCTCTATCACTTCATCTTCCCTGAGAAGCACTGCTGTTTCTGACATCTGTTCCCTTCCCGTCTGCCTGTGCGAACTCTGAGATAAAGACAAAGTTTGCAAGAAATACAAAACTCATCTGTCAACTTACTTTCCTGCCACCTGTCAGAGACCTCACTGCTACTCCCAGGAGCACTCTTAACTCTACATGGAGTTCAAACATTTTTTGCTGAGCTCTGCAGAGTTCTCTCATTCTCCCCTTTCTTCCCCCTTTTAAGTCTTTGTATTTAATCACAATGCATCTGATCACTCCCCATTGTACACATTGTGCATACAGCTCCCATGCCATCATTTCTGTTGTATCAAAAGCCTGCTATTTTAAGAAACTTCCATTTTGTCCTAAAACTGAAAGGCTCAACTTTAGGGTTTAACCTATAATCTGGGTGTTTGAAAAGATACCACAGCTGCTACAGCTGCCAAGATGGGTATAGAAGAAACAACCCTTTCTCACCAATGACCTCATCATATTTGTTCACACCCTTAAAATACTTAGGCTGGATTAGTGCAATGAATTCTGGGTTGAGGGTTAGCCTTAAAGACCACCTGTGAGATTCAGTTAGCTCGCCTACTTTAGGATCCTGGTCAGATGAGCCATGTTTCACTCCATGCATTTAATTTGTAATCTAGAAAAAGTTAACTAAATACTGAATTTCTTACAAAATTGTCCTGCTCATATATATTTTCTCAGGGTCTTCTATTTTGAGAGTAAAATTAAGACACAGTTTCCTTATATAAAATTCACCTTCCTCTCCTCCACTCTCACCACTGCCCCCCCGCCCCCAAAAAACAACAAAAAAACAACCAATCTGAAAAGCTTCCTTTTTGCCAGGGAAGACAGGTCGAAATTAAGGGGCTGACTACAGGGAGGGCATGAAAAAGTGCTCTCCATTATCAGCTTTTCTGAGTCTTCACCCTCCCCTCCCCATTTCCATCCTCCTCTAACCTCTCTTGGATTGAGGTCTTTGGGTTCCAACAAGGGCCAGCAGCACTGGGCAGACTTCCCTGACTGACCTCCCTCTTCCTCCCACACAGGTCACCAGGCCCATCACCCCCCCTCAACACACACACACACAGATGCACCGTCGCTTACATCCATTTCACTCTCTTCCTTCTAGAATACAATAGTCAACTCTCTCCTCTATTTGTATAGCTACATTATCATTTATGCTTCGCTGTTTATAGTCGATTTTCCGTATTACAATTCGTGAAGATTTTAATTTTTGCACTTCCAGATATAGTGCCTTAGCACACTATATAAACTCAAGGCAAGTTTGTTGAAATAGACAATTTAATTTTTTAAACCCAAAGTAATATATGCACATAGTAACAGTTCAAAGAACATTGAAGAGGTGTGATGAGAAGCAAACCTCCCACCCCATCCCTCTCCACCCCAAGAGGAAATTTCTTTGAATTTCTACCCAGATCTTCTGGTCCATGACTATATACAATATGCATGCATTTAACTTCTTGATTTAACCACTTCCGACAATAACTACTTACTCCCCAGTTAAAGAGGAATTTTTAACTCAATCACCATTCCCTTAAAATTCTCCTCCCAGTGGTTAATAGTTATGCAAGGCCACAATTCCTTATCTGAAGTGCCTGGAACCACATATGTGTCAGAATTCAGATTTTTTCCAAGGATTTATAAAGGTAATATTGCATATATATTATATGTTGTAAACCTCACACGTAAGTGTTTCCACTGTAAAATATGTGACCATTCATATGAAGTGGGATTATAAATAGAAGGATTATAAATAACTCCACATTAGTGCAAAGAGAGAATTTTTCAGGAATAGGTGATCAATGCCCCCTGGTTAATATGCCATGTAAACACTGCTGTCATAGAACATGGCTGAGAGAAAGCCACTGATAAAGGCATCAAAATGCTTTAAATTTTATTAGAGTTGTCTCTGAACATTTTTAGGAGGCAATTGTATAAGATATACATGGATCTTCCAAGTGAAGTATGCCTCTGAATGGCATTCTGAAATATGATTTCACGATACACTAAGAGATTATATTTGGAAGAGTCTAGAATTCTGTATCTTATTTTATCACCAAATGGCTATATTTCTGATTTTATTCAAGTTTTCCTATGACTCACTGATTTCCTTGTCACAGCATTTGAAAAGTACATTTACATCTATAGTTCTGTGCAGTTGATAACCTGTCCCTTCCTTTTTCCTACAGTATTAAATGTAAATTAGCCATTGAATTTATTAGGTATTTTAGAGCAAATGGCTCAAGGTTTTATAACTCCTCAGGATTTGTAATAGCCATAGCCAATGCTGTTCAGAATTAGACTCAAGTCACAGGCACCATAAGTCCCATAGTTCTCCTATGGCTAGGTTTCTGATGGGGCCATCACCCTGGCTCTATGTCACAGAGGTCATGGGGATTGACACTAAGGGAACAGGACCAAATCCTAAGCCCAACTGGTGGATAACAAACTATTTGAATGGGGAAATTTACCATTTTACCCTTCTTAAAATGCTGTATTACTTTAGCTCAGTGGTTCTCAACCTTCTGGCCCTTTAAATACAGTTCCTCATGTTGTGACCCAACAATAAAATTATTTTCGTTGCTACTTCATAACTGTAATTTTGCTACTGTTATGAATCGTAATGTAAATATCTGATATGCAGGATGGTCTTAGGCGATCCCTGTGAAAGGGTCGTTCGACCGCCAAAGGGGTCGCGACCCACAGGTTGAGAACCGCTGCTTTAGCTACTATTCTATCCCATTTGCTTTTATTTAATTCATTCTTTAATCTTCCAAATGCTCTGGTAAACTTCAGCGTCCTTGATTTTCAACTTCTGGGTTGCTTCTTAATCTGAAACACACACACTTCATAAAGACTGGAGCTTGAAAACCTCCCAGAATCTATGTGGTCCCCTTTGGTTCATGTAAATTCAGAAATCATTATGTTGCCCAGTAAATGTGCTTTATTTTCTGCACAGAGCGATGTGTGTATACGGACACAGAGCCATATGTATACACTATTTACAACCATGAATTTAAGTATGCTCCTCAAAGAGTACTTACCGATGCCAACATTCCCAGAGAGCATTGCTATTTCACATGTTCTAAAAGCCAATAGGATTCAAGTTGCTATTCCACACTGCCCAATCAGCTTGGAAATAATTACTGCTACAATAGTCTCCCCAGGTTAGCCAGTTAGCTGGCAAAGAGGATCAGTTTTCAATGTGTTCACGTGGTACTTGTTGAGTAGCTATATTGGAAATTTGAAAATATTTGCATATTGCTTATGAAATTGCTATCGATTTCTCAACAGTATTTAATTCCTCTCAACATAGGTGAATCTTTATTAACTAGGGATCAATTACTCAGGCACCTTATCTAGGCCACAGAACTCCTTTCTGCCTACTTGCGTATTTGGTCCTTTGTCTGATCAATATGCCCTCCACTGGAAGTTGGAAATGAAAAGGAAGAAAAGACTAACTTCAAGTGTATTGGTTTCAGGCATTCTCTCATTTTCTTTCTCTTAGTACTGAAAAGAAGGGCTGATTTTTAATAATTGCTAGAAACTGATTTATTCAGCGACCTCTATACCTACACTGTTATGCATTTACTTTTCAATGTATATCCCAGCTTGTTGCTGGCCATTTTTCATACCTGCAGGTTATTAACCAATAGCACATAATAATCAAGGTACTCTAAGATCCTGAAATGCTTCTGACTCATCACATATTTTTGTCCAGAATAGCTTTAGTGATAAAGTATATTTATCATATTGCATATTGTGTATATGCATATATATTATATGTATAGAAACATTTTTTTTGTTAATGACAATAGTTGAATAACTACAACAAAATTTTACCCAGCCAGGCCAATTTCTAACTTTTCTTTTTCTCCATAGAAATTATAACAGGCCACGACAAATTAGCTATAAATTAGAGTAATTCCCATAGTGAGAAGATACAATAAGATATAATAGATTTTGTTTTAAATGATTCTTATAGCAGTTACACAGTAAAGAAAAAAACCCAGCATCAGAAAACTTTCTACCTCAAGGAGTATATTACATTTGTTTTAAATCTTAAAAATATGCTTGTAATATAATTTCTAGAGGTATTTAACTTCTTTGAAGACAACATCCTTTCCTTACCAATGAATTTTCAACTGTTCTGTAAAATTATTTTTAACTGTTAAGTGTCTAAAATGCACAGCTCACAGAATTTTCACAAACCGGCTGTTCACACATAACCAGCACCAGATCAAAAAACGACATTATCAGCACCCCAAATGCCACCTTCCTTGGACCCCCTTGTAACAATGCTTTATAATTCACTCTGTCAAAGCGTCTTCGACAAACGATAATTTCTGAAGCAGGTATAGCGCGAAGTAAGACTGGCCCCTCATTTCTAGTTCCACTGTCCTGAAGCACAGCTGTTTTGAGTGCAGGTGGCTCCCTGGAAAAGTGGATATGGCCCTGGCCGGATGCTGGCAGAGCTACTGCTGCTGTCCTATAACTGGCGGGAGGAAGGGAGGTGAAGGGGACATGTGTGAAGAGAGAAGAAAGAACACTGGCCCGCATGGGCTGCAAACCCACTTCTTGAGATACCGAGACCTTCTTCCTCCACGTAGTCAGTCACCTGGGACAACTTAATTAACCTCTCTAGGCCTTAGTTTCCTTTACCTATGAAAAAGGATGTTTGACTTGATGACCTCCAAGGCTTGTTCCACAGCTAAAAGGTTATGATTTCACAGGGAAGGACGATGCTTAGGGACACAGGAGAGGGGAGAAACATCAGAAGGGAGCGAAGACAGCACCCTCTCATCCTTCTGATCTGGGTGGGGTGCGCCCCGCCTTTTCTCTTCCCTGCTTTGGAATCTTGTGTTCAGCCTGGAATATAATTATTTGACCATCCTTTCTTATGTATGAAAATGCATTTGTGATGTTCATAATCTTTAAGACCTTCTGTTAAATGGATGATATCTTTTGCTTCCTTTTGGTTTCTCCTGACAACATAAAGTAAAAGGTTTGGGCATCTTAAATATCACCACACAACCCCTCCTGTGGTAACGAGTGTCCATAAGAGCCAGAATTTCACCACAAACATACTTGGATGTGAAATACTCGGAGCAGTTGATGCCTATCAATTAGTAGATGATTTTTTTTTTTTTTTTTTTTTTTTTTTTTTTTTTATTTATTTTTTTTTTTTTTATTTTCCTCTTAAAGTATTACAAAGGGTATTACATAAGTATCCTTTTCCCCCCCCCCCCCGCCCTTGACAAACCCCTACCCTCCCTTACCCCCCAGTGTCTTATGTCCATTAGTTATGCTTATATGCATGCATACAAGTCCTTCGGTTGATCTCTTACTCCCCTCCCTCCTGCCCCCCAACTCTCTCTGGCCTTCCCACTGCAGTTTGACAATCAGTTTGAGGCAGCTCTGCCTCTGTATCTATTATTGTTCAAAAGTTTGTAATGGTCTTTATTATCCATGAATGAGTGAGATCATGTGGTATTTTTCCTTCATTGACTGGCTTGTTTCACTTAGCATAATGCTCTCCAGTTCCATCCATGATGTTGCAAATGGTAGGAGTTCCTTCTTTTTAACAGAAGCATAGTATTCCATCGTGTAGATGTACCACAGTTTTCTAATCCATTCATCTACTGATGGGCACTTAGGCTGTTTCCAGATCTTAGCTATGGTGAATTGTGCTGCTATGAACATCTGGGTGCATATATCCTTTCTGATAGGTGTTTCTGGTTTCTTGGGATATATTCCTAGTAGTGGGATCACAGGGTCAAATGGGAGTTCCATTTCCAATTTTTTGAGGAACCTCCATACTGCCTTCCATAGTGGCTGCACCAGTCTGCATTCCCACCAGCAGTGCACAAGTGTTCCTTTTTCTCCACATCCTCTCCAGCACTTGTCGTTTGTTGATTTGTTGATGATGGCCATTCTGACAGGTGTGAGATGGTACCTCATTGTTGTTTTGATTTGCATCTCTCGGATGATTAGTGACTTTGAGCATGTTTTCATATGTCTCTTGGCTTTCTGAATGTCCTCTTTTGAAAGGTGTCTATTTAGATCCTTTGCCCATTTTTTGATTGGATTGTTTATCTTCTTTTTGTTAAGTTGTATGAGTTCCCTATAAATTTTGGAGATTAAGCCCTTATCAGATATGACATTGGCAAATATGTTTTCCCACGAGGTGGGTTTTCTTGTTGTTTTGTTGATGGTTTCTTTTGCTGTGCAGAAGCTTTTTATTTTGATGTAGTCCCATTTGTTCAGTTTCTCTTTAGTTTCAACTGCCCTAGGAGCTGTATCAGTGAAGAAATTGTTTTGGCATATGTCTGAGATTTTGTTGCCTTTGTATTCTTCTAGAATTTTTATGGTTTCCTGTCGTACATTTAAGTCCTTTATCCATTTTGAGTTTATTCTTGTGTATGGTGTAAGTTGGTGGTCTAGTTTCATTTTCTTGCATATGTCTGTCCAATTTTCCCAACACCATTTATTGAAGAGACTATCTTGGCTCCATTGTATGTTCATGCCTCCTTTGTCAAAAATTAATTGAGCATATTGGTTCGGGCTAATTTCTGGACTCTCTATTCTATTCCACTGATCTATATGTCTGTTCTTGTGCCAGTACCAGGCAGTTTTGAGAACAGTGGCTTTGTAATACAGCTTGATATCTGGCATTGAGATCCCACCTACTTTGTTCTTTCTCAGGATCGTTGCAGCTATTCGGGGTCTTTTTTTATTCCAGATGAATTTTTGGAGAGTTCGTTCTAGATCTTTGAAGAAGGCCATTGGTATTTTAATGGGAAGTGCGTTGAATGTATAGATTGCTTTGGGTAGTATGGACATTTTAATGATGTTGATTCTACCAATCCAAGAACATGGTATGTTCTTCCATCTGTTTATGTCTTCCTCTATCTCTTTTTTCAACGTCCTGTAGTTTTCTGAGTAGAGGTCTTTAACCTCTTTAGTTAAGTTTATTCCTAGGTATCTTAATTTTTTTGGTGCGATGGTAAATGGGATTGTTTTTCTGATCTCCCTTTCTGAAAGTTCACTGTTGGTGTATAGAAATGCCTCAGATTTCTTGGGGTTAATTTTGTATCCTGCTACATTGCCAAATTCATGTATTAAGTCTAGTAGCTTTTTGATGGAGTCTCTAGGGTTTTGTATGTATAATATCATGTCATCTGCAAATAAGGACAGTTTTACTTCCTCTTTTCCAATTTGGATGCCTTTTATTCCTTCTTCTTGCCTAATTGCAATGGCTAATACTTCCAGTACTATGTTGAACAGGAGTGGTGAGAGTGGGCATCCCTGTCTTGTTCCTGTTCTTAGGGGAAATGGTGTTAGTTTTTGTCCATTGAGTATGATGTTGGCTGTGGGCCTGTCATATATGGCTTTTATTATGTTGAGGTATGATCCTTCTATTCCCACCTTTCTGAGAGTTTTTATCAAAAATGGGTGTTGGATTTTGTCGAATGCTTTTTCTGCATCAATTGATATGACCATGTGGTTTTTTTCTTTCAATTTGTTTATGTGATGTATCACATTTATTGATTTACGGATGTTGTACCATCCTTGCATCTCTGGGATGAATCCTACTTGGTCATGGTGTATGATCCTTCTGATGTACTGCTGGATCCGATTTGCTAAGATTTTGTTGAGGATTTTGGCATCTATGTTCATGAGGGATATTGGCCTGTAATTCTCTTTCATTGTGATGTCTTTACCTGGTTTTGGTATTAGGGTGATGCTGGCTTCATAGAATGAGCTTGGAAGCGTTCCTTCCTCTTGAATTTTTTGTAGTAGTCTGAGGAGGGTAGGTTTTAGTTCTTCCTTGAATGTTTGGTAGAACTCCCCTGTGAAGCCGTCTGGCCCTGGGCTTTTGTTTGCTGGAAGCTTTCTGATGACTGCTTCAATTTCTTCCATAGTTATTGGCCTATTGAGGTTTTTAGATTCTTCCTGATTGAGTTTTGGAATGTTGTATTTTTCTAGGAATTTGTCCATTTCCTCCAGGTTGTCCAGTTTGTTGGAGTAGAGTTGCTCGTAGTATTGTTTAACAATCATTTGTATTTCTGTGGGGTCTGTTGTTATTTCGCCTCTATCATTTCTGATTTGGTTTATTTGGGACCTCTCTCTTTGCTTCTTGGTGAGCCTGGCTAGGGGTTTGTCAATCTTGTTTATCCTTTCAAAGAACCAGCTCTTGGTTTCATTGATTTTCTGTATTGTTTTTTTGGTCTCTATTTCATTGATTTCTGCTCTAATCTTTATTATCTCCTTCCTTCTGCTCACTCTGGGGTTTTCTTGTTGCTCTCTTTCTAATTCTTTGAGTTGTAGAGTTAGATGATTGACTACCATTTTTTCTTGTTTTTTGAGATAGGCCTGTAGAGCTATAAACTTCCCTCTCAGGACTGCTTTCATTGTGTCCCAGAGGTTTTGGATTGTTGTGTTTTCATTGTCATTAGTGTCCAGGATGTTTTTAATTTCTTCTTTGATGTCATCGGTAACCCAATCAATATTTAATAACATGCTATTCAGCTTCCAAGTGTTTGAGTATTTTGGGTTGTTTTTATTGTAGTTTATTTCTAACATTATGCCATCGTGGTCTGCGAAGAAGCTTTTTATGATTTCAATCTTCTTGAATTTGTGGAGACTTTGCTTGTGACCCAATATGTGGTCTATTTTTGAATATGTCCCATGAGCACCTGAGAGGAATGTATATTCCGCAGCTGTGGGGTGAAGTGTTCTGAAGATGTCAATTAAGTCCATCTGATCTAGTGAGTCATTTAGGATTGCTGTTTCTTTGCTGAGTTTTTGTCTAGCGGATTTATCCAGTGATGTCAGTGGTGTATTAAAGTCCCCTACTATGATTGTATTGTTGTCGATCTCTCCCCTGATATCTTCCAGAAGTTTTCTTATGTATGTGGGTGCTCCTGCATTGGGTGCATATATGTTTACCAGGGTTATATCTTCTTGTTGTATTGATCCCTTTAGTATTATGAAGTGGCCTTCCTTATCTCTGGTTATGGCCTTCACTTTGAGATGTACTTTGTCAGATATAAGTATTGCTACCCCAGCTTTCTTTTCCTTTCCATTTGCGTGAAAGATATTTTTCCATCCCTTCACTTTCAGTCTGTGTGAGTCCCTTCTAATGAGGTGGGTCTCTTGTAGACAGCAGATGTATGGGTCATGTTTTTTTATCCATTCAGCCACTCGATGTCTTTTGGTTGGAGCATTTAGTCCATTTACATTTAAAGTTATTATTGAAAGGTATTTGTTTGTAGCCATTTCTTTTTGTGTGTGTGTGTGTGGCTGTTTTCTTTCTGAGCTTGATATTTCTTCTTTTTACACCAGTCCCTTTAGCATTTCTTGCATGGCTGGCTTGGTGGTGATAAACTCCCTTAGCCCTTTTTTGTCTGTGAAGCTTCTTATTTCCCCTTCAATTTTGAATGATAGCCTTGCTGGATAGAGTATTCTTGGATTCAGTCCTTTGCTTTGCATCACTTTGTAGATTTCCGTCCATTCTTTTCTGGCCTGATGTGTTTCTGTTGAGAAATCATTTGATAATCTAATGGGAGATCCCTTGTATGTTACTTTCCGTCTCTCTCTTGCAGCCTGTAAGATTCTCTCTTTATCCTGAACATTTGCCATGGTAATTATGATGTGTCTTGGTGTGGGTCTTTTCGGGTTCACCTTGTTTGGGACTCTCTGGGCTTGTGTGACTTTTTTCTTCCCCACCTCAGGGAAGTTTTCTGATATTATTTCTTCGAATAGGTTTTCTAATCCATGTTCATCTTTCTGTTGTTCTGGCACCCCTATTATTCGTATGTTGTTTCGTTTCATGTTGTCCCAAAGCTCCCTTAGGCTCTCCTCCTGTCTTTTAATTTTTTTCTCCATTTGCCGTACAGTTTGAGTGTGTTTTGCTTCCTTGTCTTCTAATTCACTAATTCGGTCCTCCGCTTCTCCCAGTCTACTGTTGATACTTTCAATGGAGTTTTTTATTGAAGCTATGTCACTCTTCATTTCTTCTTGGGACTTACTTAAGTTGTTGATTTTTTCATCTGTTTCTTCTAGCTTCTTGCATAAGTAGTTGAGTTTTTCATCTGTTTCTTCTTGCTTCTTGAACATGTGGTGCATGTACTCTAGGAACCTTATTCTGAATTCTTTTTCCGTCATGTTGCATATCTCTGTCTCACTTAGCTGCTTTTCTGGCGAGTCCTCCTTTTCTTTCCTTTGGGGGTTTCTTTGCCTACCCATGTTTGATCTCGCTGACATATGTAGATGTTGAGGTGTTCAGTGGCTGCTCCCTGGGTGGCAGGGGCTCCTTGGGTTGTGGTTGCTGCTCAGACGGTTGCGGTAGCAGCTGCTTTCCAGTTGGCAGCAGCTCCTCTGGTGGGTGTTGTTCACAGCTGTGTTGGCTCTTCTGGCTGGTGGGGGGAGGCTTCACGTACAGTTGCTGTTCCACAGACAGAGGGTGTGGTGATCAGGAGGCTGTGGTGATCAGGAGGCTGCGGTGATCAGGGGGCTGCTGTTGCTTGGATCTGCTGCGTTGATTTAAAGGCACAAAATACAACAGAGCAAGGCACAACGTACCAGGCACTGAACACAAGTATATTCACAATATTAATAACCCCAAATAAAGGTGACCACCCGAATTAAGAGAATTAGGGGATAAGGGAGAAAGAAGAGAAGAAGATAAAAGAGAGAACAGAAAAGAAAAATAAGAAAAAAACAAACAAAAAAGGAGTGCAAAAATAGAATTGGGAAAAAAGAGGGGGGAAAAAAAGAGAGCGAAAAAAGAGAATGAAGTAGAAGTGGGGAAGAGACTCCCCGTATGAGGAGCAAACTCCAATAGAACTGCCACTAATCTCAACAAATTCCAGCAACAGATCCCTGGAGATGAATGCAAACTACAAACCACCAATAATATCCAGAGGGGTAAGGGAAAACAGAAGCACAAAAATAACTGGGGTGGGGTGGGGGAGGGAAGGGAAAAACCAGCAGAAAAAAAAAAGAAAAAGAAAAAGAAAAAGAAAAAGAAAAACAACCTCACAACCAGTCCTAAAAAAGAAGAAAAAACACAAAACAAAACAAACAAACAAATTAAAAAAAAAAAAAGCCCAATATATTCAACAATCAAGAAAACAATAGAAAGATAAGAGAGAAAAAAAATGGTTGGAAAGTGATGAAGGATAAAGAATAGGTGTATAAGGATTTAGAGCAGTAGATTGGAAATAGGATATATAAGTAGGGTGGAATTAGACAGGGGGTAAAAAGAGGGAATTGGGAAAGTCTGGAGCAGGAATAGGGTAAGAGAAACAGGACATCAAAAGGGGAAAAGTAAGGAAGAGGGTTTTAGCAAAGAGGTGGAATTGAGATAGGGAAAATTAATGCTAAAGGAACGATGAAAATAGAATGGAGAACACTAATCCCAAAAGAAAATAAAGAGAAAATAAAATGGCACTTTAAAAAATGGTAAAATGGTAGGAGTAATAATACTGGTTAAAAATAAAAATGTGGTAATTGAAAGGGTAAAATCAGGTGATGGAAAAAGAAGAAAAAGAGAAAAAAAAAATTGGTTTCTTAGTAAAAAGGTGAAAAAATTAAAAAGAAAAAGAAAAAGAAAAAATTTGCAGTAGTGATGGTCTTTCGGTTCTTCTACTCTTCAGCCTGGTTCGCCTTAGTCCTGCCAGGTATTTAGGAGAGTGTTGAATTTGCCTGCATTACACTGTTCCTCCGTATTGTAAATCACAGTCCTGATTTTAAAGCAGGCCGTATTTGTGATCCAGTCTGCCTTAATTTGTATTCCCCTAAGAGTCAGTTTGTGGCTCAACCTCTGGGTGGCAGTGTTTTTGGGTTGGCCTCTGAGGCTATACAGCTTCTCTATCCTTTTTTAATCCTTACCCTGCTCTGTGTTGTTGGTGGGACTGAAAATCCCTCTATAGGCCAGACCCTGGTAACTCCCAGGGACTAATCAGCTTGTTTTAGTCCTTTATCTCATACAGGGTGGAATCTGGGTGTGGCTGTGCTCCTTGCCTGGGGGGCTGGGGGGAGGAATTCCACCCTCTGGAGGAATGGCTGCCCCAGTCCTGGGCCCAGGGGGGTCTCAGCACTCAATTCGCTGCCACCTCCTCCGGCTCCCCCTCTTTCCTCAGCCTCTCCCCAGATTCCCCTCGTCTGCACCTTCACCCTCTCTTCCGCACAGGTGAGTGTCTGTATCCGAACTGTCCTATGAGCAGGGTTCAGTGAAAACAAAGAAACAGACAAACGCCGGCCGGCCGCGGAAACGCTCCTCTTACCGGTCTGGGAAACGCTCCTCTTACCAGCACTGCATGGTCTGGGAAACGCTCCTCTCTTATGGGCACTGCATGGTCTGATCAGTTCCTCAGGATGCCCCCTTTTGTCTCAGTTCTCCGCAATCACAAAATCCAAATCTCAAATCTCCTGGCGCCAGCAAACCCGCGGAACTCCTTACCCTGGTCAGGGTCTGTGTCTGTCCCAAGAGACGCGGCTGTCTGCCATGCGGTCTCCCTCCGACCCTCTGGGCTCAGGTCTGGCAAACTTTCCTGCCCAGATCCCTGGTTTTTAACCTTTCCAGGGGAGGTCTGCCCTTCCAGGCTGCAAGCCGTCTCACCAGCTGAGTAAATTTGCCAATTCGGGGTGGGTGTTATTAGTTTCAGCTGCTTACTCCGTTTGCTCCGGGACAAGACCTGGGACGCGTCTGCCTATATCGCCGCCATCTTGCTTCCCTAGTAGATGATTTTTGAGGTAGACCTTGTTCAGAGATAAGGAGTAGGTTCATTTTTCTGCCGAGCAATTTTAGATCACATGATACATCTTCGGGGACTGCACAACAGTAACAGACATGCATCAGCTTCTATTTAAGAACATCCAGACTCAAGACAATTGGCTCACATCAAGCACAGTCGGGAAGAAATCTCCCAACAGCAGTAACTAACCTCAGTTTGCTGTCAGAGCAACCTTCCCCATTCTAGCAAGAATATGGAAACTGCCACGGACACAAGCCTTAGAAATCTCATCACTGACGTCCTTCTGTTCTTTCTTTACTATGATCCCAGACTTTTTTGTTTTTTGTTTTTCTGATTAAACGGATTTTTTCTGTGTGACATCAGAATGAATGGAGCAACAGCTCTGTTGCAATTATTTGCACTAGGTGAATAAAAGAACAAATGATTGTCCATTAGCTACAAGTTCCCTCCTCTGCTGCACTGCAGCGAACAGAAAGCATTCAAGAACTTGAACAACTTGATCTCAGTTATGTAAAAACACCGCAACCATCCCCCGACTCCTTCTCCAGCCTCAGAAATACCATCCTCACAAGGCTCACACTCACAAACTCCAGGTTCCATTTTCTTTTCAATTCCCACCTGTTTCTTGAAAAGCCGCTCCTTCACACTTATGTTCTGACTTTATTTCAGTATCTGCAGCAGGAGAACTGTATAGAAACTCACAGGTTAGCAACCAATATACCATTTTCTACCTGTAGTCTTCAAAGGTCCAATTTTTTCTTTTTCCATTCACCTAACCCTTTAATTAAAAAACAACAACAAAAAAACCTGTTTAAACTAGACATCATATATCAAACTCAGAGCAGCAACTTTCTCTGTTCATATTCAGTCCACATGAGATGCTTAAGGATGTCATAAAATGTAAAAAAGCATATTCTAGCTGCTTGCTATTTTGAAAAGGGGTGGGGGGAATCATCTCAGACAGTAATGAATTTCATTGTGGTGGAGATTTCTGCAAAATGCATTAAGGAGTTCACGCCTGTGGCCCTGGTCACTGCGCAGATTTTGGAATGTCTCCCAGGCTCTAAGACTTTTTCCAGACGTCCAGGGGGGACTTAAGTATGACAGAGATTCTGCTCTGGGTCTTAAAAAAAATTGTAGAAGGAAAACTTAAGAAGGTTCGGTTTCAGCTGGATTTTGTTTCTTAGACAGCCGAGTTGCCTAGGTTATGGAAAATACTGGTAATCATGGAGTGACAATAATCAGAAAAGTTTTCCCCCGTCATTTTTTTGTCTGAGGCTTTAATTCGTTAATTGTGGTATTGGTTAAGCAATTACGCTACTCTGCCCCATCAGTGTCTTCATAAGCAGAAGCAAGTCTATCTAGCCCACATACTGAAATCAGCCAAAGGTATCATGATAATATTTTTTAATTTTTAGAAACAGACAATAAGATCCATCTCTGTTTATTCGGCTGCCCCTTTCCTGAAATAGCGATTTCAAATTTGCTCAGGAGTTATGACTTAAGGGAGGGTGGCTGGAATCACTGGGTTTTATAAGTGCTTTTCTTAAACCATGCTTTCTCTATCATGTTTAGCTTTAAACTCTTCCCCTATGTAGGGCTTTTGCTGTGGCTAGAAATGAAATCCGAGTATAGAAACTGACAGGGTTTACATCTTAAAGGACATACGGATGTCTGGTAGAGCCTTGGATTTTCCAGACATATGTTCCCCCCTTTCTTCTCTTTCTCTCAAAGGCATAACTTTTCCTTTGGAAATAATTTTTGTCTCCTGAAATCTAATCCATTTTACCAAGTGAAATAAATAAATGAAAGAAGAAAAAGTTATCCTGGTCTTTTTCTCCCATGTTGTATCTTGGTTCCCTTTCGAGTTGTTCTGACTTGTTCAGACGTAGCTCTGTAATTTCTTTATTATTCTTGTATCGGCTTAATATTCCCTTTTGCTTAATTTCCAGCTCAGTTTCATTCCATTCCCCAACCCACCCAGCTTCTGGTGTGAGAAACAGCGTACTTCCCGGACCCTATTCCTCACTCCCGGGCCTTCCTGTGGGGCTGAAAGCTAGTGGCCCTTTAAGGGAGGCACATGGCATTTCTTATCTGACTCCTTCTCAGATTTCTTTTCTAGGACCTAAAGAGGGGAAGAAAGGCATGCGTGCTCGCTCTGGGTTTCACTGGAGGCTGTTTCTAAGAGAAGTGTTTAGAAAAGCACTTATTTAGGAATCTGAAGAACTATGTATATTATGCTTCCAGTTTTGCCATTTACCAAACAGGGTGACCTAGAGGAAATCTTTGAACTATTCTGAGTGTCAACTATCTGGTCAGCAACATGGGAATCGTACCTAACTTATCTACCTCACACCTTTATTACAAGGGTCAAATGAGATAGTCTAGGTCAAAATACTTCTAAGTTAACATATCTAAAGAGATCAGCATGGTGTTTGATTCCAGGTAAACACTGTACAGGTGTTAGCTACAACAACAACAACAACAATAATAATAATACAATTGCAAAGCACCAAACAAATAAGTAAGTAATCATTAACTTGTGCATTTTTGGTGGTTGTACGTATTTTATACCACCTCATGATTAGTAAGATTTAAAACAAATAATTTTTATTTTATAAATCTATTTAGCCATTTAAACCCAGACTTCAGTAAATGCGTTATCTAGGTGAAGGGAAAAATAGCCTCAGATATATTAGGCTGAAAAGTCGCTGGGCTGTTTGAGATGCCCGTTGCCTGAGCTAACAAGACTTCCCTCGAGTGGCAGCTGGGGATGGGTACAGACCCAGGCAGGAGCACTGCGGACATGAGAGTGGGCTGCTGCCTGGCTTTTGGGGGAGGCATCGGAGTCCCCTCCTGCTTCAGAGCAAATAGCAACAATCAGCCTGGTGTCTCGTATGCCAATCAGAGGTCCAGTCCAGCTCTTCCAAGGCAGTTCTTGAGATCCACTGAGCAGAAAGGTCCAACCCACCAGAATCATTGCCAGCCCCACGCAAAGTTGAAAGGTCATCAATGTTCACACTTGGGGCCTGTATTAGTTTGCGGTGGCTGCAATAACAAAATACCACCGACTGGATGGCTTAAACAACAGAAATTTATTTTCTCACAGTTTTGGAGGCTAGACATCCAAGATCAAAGTGTCAGCAGGTTTGATTTCCCCTGAGGCTCCCTCCTTGACTTGCAGCCGGCTGCCCTCCCACTGATCTTTCCTCTGTGCACACCCTGGTGTATCCCTGGTGTGTCCAAATTTCCTCTTCTTTGAACAACAATACTCATACTGGTTTAGGGTCCACCCTAATGACCTCATTTTAACTTAAGTCACTTCTGTAAAGACCCTATCTCCAAATAAATCACATTCTGGGGTGCTGAGGGTTAAGGCTTCAATATATGTTTGGGGAGAGACAATTTATCTCATAATAGGGTCTTTCTCCTGTTATTTATCCCACCAGTTTCTTCCTTTCTATCAGGGCTCAAGTAGTTCCATGTATTTTCTTTCCCTGTTGGACTGCTAGTGCTCATTGCTTCTGAAGACTTCCTTAGAAATAGTTGTTTATGTACAAGTGTGCAAGTGCTTTGAAATCTAGATAGTGATCTGAAAATGCTAAGCTATTTGACTTCTATGAGCCTAAGCCTGGCAGTATCAAGGACTAGACTGTTCCTTGAACTAAAAATAAGACCACAAATTTGGACCCCATGAATATTTGGAAGATCTACATATTCAGAGAACCGGTATTTCCCAAATGGCCAGTGAGTGATTTTGCAATGGGTAACAGATACATTCAAAATGCAAGAGAGACAGATGAATGGCTTTTTATGTCACAGGCTATGAAAGTCAATTGATAATGATTTCAGATCCACATTGTGAAGAACCTTTAAGAAATGACCACTTATTGAGTTTTGGTGTAGTATTAAGAAAGAATATCTCCCCAATGATCTGAAAAGGTTATTAAAATACTCAGTCCTTTTCCAACTACATATGAATATTCTTCATATCCTTCAACCGAACAACATATTGCAAGAAACTGAATGCAGAAGCAGATATGAGAATCCATGTGTTTTCTTCCAGGCCAACCATGAAAGAGATTTGCAAAATTGCACAACAATGTCATTCTTCTAATTTTATTTGTTTTGGGAAACAAGAGTTATTTGTTCACACAGAAATATATTACTTAGGACAATACAGAGTGGGCTTATTATTATTTTAAATAAATCAATACATATTTTTAATTCTCCATTTTAATTTTGAGTATGTTACTCATCAGTAGATAAAATCTACAGTCCACATCAACTAAGGCTCTTTGGAAGTATTCAATACCACTTCAGAGTTTAAAGGGACACAGACCAAGAAGTTTGAGAGCTGCTATTTCATTTAAAGGAACTAGTTAGTGTAAAGGCCAAGTTCATGCAAGGGAAATGCAGTGAGTTCCTGAGGTTGGAAACAGGCTGATGCTTCTCTGAAGAGGTGGCTGGAGAGGATGGTAGGAAGGCAAACTGGGCAGATTATAAGAAAGAAACTATATGTCCTAATCAAAAGTTTGAATTTCATTCTCTATAGAGGTGGCTTTCAAACTTTTGTGACTATAACCCATGATCAGACATATATTTTACATTATAAGACAGCACCCAAACACATGCATGTTCATACAGGTAAATGCAGCGAGTAGAGGGCTCACAGAACAAGACCTTTACCAAATGTGGTGACCTCTGCTATTTTCTGTTATATTCTTAAAAGTTCAATTCAAGTCACTAATTTGAAGTCACTACTCACTAATAGCTTGCGACTTGTAGTTTGTAAAACACTGTCCTGTGCAATGGAGAATAAAGGGGCAATAGATGTTTTCCCCAGAGAAAGGGCATGATTGCGCTTGTGTTTCGAGAGTCGTGTCGTGTGGAGGGTGGAACGTTCAGGAGGCTGTAGCAATTGTCCAGAGCAGCTATGGTAAGAACCTGGCCTAGCCAGAGCACTGACAGGAGGGGCCGTCGGGATCTGAAGACAAACTGATGTAGGGCTTGTGGAAGAAGATACTTCCATGATGACTCCGAGGAAGCTTGCGATTTGGGAAAACTGTGCAGCTGCTGAGGCTATTAACTAAAAGAGAACATGCAGGAGAGTGACAGGCCGGCTGGGTATGGAGGTGCAGGCAGAAATAAACAAACTGGGTTTGGAGTGGGCTGGATTTCAGATGGCTGCAAGTCACTCAAGTAGCGATGCCCAAGGAGGGAAGAGAAATTTGATTCTGCTGAAGTGGAAAGAAGTCAAGTCTAGAAATACAGAAATAAGTGACCCTAGGACGGCATGCTGAAGAGCTCTGTGTCAGTCCTCAGTCTTGTATCAACACTATAACCTGTGCTCTTCTGAAGACAAATAATATACCTTTTGTACCAGTTTATGCAAAATAGCTATGATCCTAGGAGACACAGTATCACTAAAAGCAATAAAACAAAAAGCATGTACCAGTCTTAAGTTTCAAAGTAAATTCACAGAGGCCAGTCTATTGTGACGTTTCCTCACTGTGGCTCAATGACACCAGAGAGGCAGCACATTTGGTCCTTGTCAAACGTGCTGCAGCACTGGGACATGTTACATGCTGCTCAGAAAACCTTTTCATGACAATAAAACTTCAGCATGCAGGAGGCTATAAATACTTTAGGAGCCAACTGTAAGAGAGTGCTACACTCATTTTTTGGTAGAGATCTAAGAAAGAAAGACACAAATGCCCACATTTTGAGTGGATAAATGTGAAATTCATAAGCATTCAAAATTCAGGGCACAAACCCCAATTCAATGTGTTTCCTTTTAAGTGCCTCCTGAAAAACTTACTTATTTTTTACTAAATATGTATTTATTTAATTTAAAAAATCTTTGGTATAAAGCACTTTATTTAAAAAAATACCAAAAGTCTTTATGATCGTTAAGAATGTGGCACTCATTTCTATGCATCCAGCCTATAATGATGGAACTCAAGAATCAAACTGGAGAAGCACCCTTGTAAATACCACATACCACCTAAGGGTCCAATTTAGCAATCAAACTTCCATCAGAATGTATCCATTACCCCACATAGCTTTGGAACTGAGGAATTACATACATTTTATTCTATTATTTCATTAAGTACTGGGACTAAACTTTTTTTTTAACCCACATGAATTTAAAACACACACACACACACACAAAACACCGTGTTACAGAAGCAAACTTCATAGACTATGGAGAAGAAAAAACAGATAAATAATGTGATAAATTCTGAGAAGTAAGGCAAGAGTCAACTCCACCAGGAAATCTGGTTGTTCACCATAATCATCACATGTCTCAAAAACAGATTCATATGGTGTTAAACACATGCAAAATGTCTTGGATCACATATTGTATAAACAACATGCTGCTGCTGGTAAAATGTTGTTCCTTAATAACCTGCCTGAGCTGTGCAACGACCAAAAATTATTCCACAACCCAGACCTGTCAACACAGTGTTTACGCTTCAGTTTCTCTGACCAAAAGAGCCTGGATACATCAATGAAATGCAAGGCCGAGTCTGGGCGGATGTAGCACTTGAGGGCTTGCAAGTCATCCAAACATGGGGTCTGGAGGAAGCCGCCTATGGCTCACCCTTCAGGGAACACAGGGTACCTCGGTTACACAACAGTAGTTAGCAGATCAGAGAAGAGATTCAAGACACCTTAAAGCTCATTCCTTACCCCAACACAATATTTAACTCAGCCCAAAACTAAGCAGCATTTTAAATTACAAGTCTGACTTCCTGTTTCGCAATTTTTAACGACCAGTTCGTGCCAGTGGGGTTCAGGTTATATGGTAGGTATGTCTACTTAAGTATTCTGTTTTACGGCCCCGGTGTGGTAGGGACAACCCCGGTCAGGTTGAAACGGCCCCCGTGAGGTAGGGACGACCCCGGTGAGGTTGAAACGGCCCCCGTGAGGTAGGGACGACCCCAGTCAGGTCGAAACGGCCCCGGTGTGGTAGGGACAACCCCGGTCAGGTTGAAACAGCCCCGGTGTGGTAGGGACAACCCCGGTGAGGTTGAAACGGCCCCCGTGAGGTAGGGACGGCCCCGGTGAGGTTGAAACGGCCCTGGTGAGGCTCAGACGGCCCTGGTGAGGTTGAGACTACTCCAGTGAGGTTGGGACAAATAAAGGGGACCAGTATGGACCGATGTACAGGGGTAGATACAGAAGCAGAGCAACATTGAACAGAATGTTAAACTACAGTGGGAAGCCTGGGGTGGGTTGGGGGGGGGGGATTAAGAGACCAACTGAAGGACTTATATGCATGCATATAAGATTAACCAATGGACACAAGACACGGGGCGGGGGTGGGCGGGGGGTAGGGGCCGGGGGAATGTCAAGGGGGGGAAAAAAGGAGACATATGTAATACTCTTTGTAATACTTTAAGAAATAAAAATTATTAAAAAAAAAAAGTATTCTGTTTTATGCAACAGATAATTTCTAAAACTAGAGGAAAGGGTGAATTGCATTCTTATAGTTCTATTAATACATCCTCCAATGACAAATGTCATCATGCTGGATTAAATTCCTCTAACTTTAGATTTCTCTATCACTAGAGAAGGTCACCCTTCCATCACAGAGTAAATTGGCTGTCTTTCAACTTGAAATTCACCACAGAACCAAACTAGGTAAAAGAACTTGATAGATGGGTCCTTTAGAAAGTGAAAAGTTTATAATGTTAATAATAATCATGTTCTTCTTATAATCATGGTGTGTTCATATATATCTTACAGCCATTTGCTAATTTGAAGAATTTCAAGTTTTTTCATTCCACCTTTAATAAAATGTCTCAGCCACTGTGCTAAGTCTTAAGGGATACAAAATTTAAAAACATGGCTTTTACACTCAAGAATGCCACATTTTAGTAGAAGAAAGCACATTTGCAAACTAATAAAATATGAAATAGGCCATATAAAAAGTAGATACATGGTTCAGAAATAGAATATCTGAAAGTCTGATTAACGAATTCCTCAAAAGACATAATCTACCAAAAACTCACACAAAGAGAAATAGATAACCTGAATAGGCCATTTTCTGTTAAATAAATTCAGTCACATATTAATAATCTTCCAAAAAATTAAGACACTAGGTCTAGATGGTTTCACTGGTGAATTCTACCAAACAGTGAAGGAAGAAATGATATCAATTCTGTATAATCTCTTGTAGAAATAGAGGCAGAGGGAACACTTCCTAACTCATTCTATGAGTACAGCATTATTCTAAAAACAAAACCAATTAAAGCCATTACAAGGAAGGAAAACTAAAAACCAATATCACATAAATACTAAAATCCACAACAAAATATTTGCAAATTAAATCTAACAAATGTATAAAAAGAATTATGCACCATGGCCAAATAGGATTTGTCCCAGGTATACAAGGTTGGTTCAACACTCAAAAATCAATTAATGGAATCCCTCATACCAAGAGGTTAAAAAAATCATATGATTATATCAATGGATGCAGAAAGTGCATTTGACAAAAATCCAACAGCCATGATAAAAAGTCTCAGCAAACTAGAAATAAAGAGAACTTCTTCAACTTGATAATAAACATCTACCAAAAAAATCTAGAGCTTACATTATAATTAGTGATGAGAAACTATATGCCTTCTCCTAAGATCAGGACCAGTCCAAAATACCCCCTCATAACTCCCTATTCAATATCATGCTGTAAGTTCTAGGTGAGGGGTGGGCAAACTTTTTGACTCGAGGGCCACAATGGGTTCTTAAACTGGACCAGAGGGATGGAGTGTTGGATGGAGCATGGGTGGAGTGTTTATGTGAACTAACATAAATTCAAAGTAAACATCATTACATAAAAGGGTACGGTCTTTTTTTTTTTTAGTATTATTCATTTCAAACAGGCTGGATCCAGCCCACGGGCCGTAGTTTGCCCACGGCTGTTCTAGGTAATGCAGTAAAATAAGAAAAGGAGATAAAAGGTACACGGATTAGAAAGGAAGAAATAAAACTGTCTTTGTTTGTAGATAACATAATTGTCTATGTAGAAAATACCAAATAATCGACCTAATAAGTCAATTAGTTGTGGAATTAGTAAGTTATTAGAACAAAGTTACATGATACAAGGTTAATATACAAAGTCAACTGCCTTACTATACACCAGCAATGCATAACTAGAGTTTGAAATTTAAAAAACAACACCATTTACATTAACACCAAAAAAAGAGAGAAATACTTAGCTACAAATCTACCAAAATATGTATAAGATCTATATGAGAAAAACTATGAAATTCTGATAAAATAAATAAAAGATCTACATAAACAGAATAAATAGTCCATGTTCATAAATATGAAAACTCAATATAATTAAGATGCCAATTCTTCCCAATTTGACCTATACATTCAATCCCAATCAAAATCCCATCAAGTTATTTTGTGGATATTAACAAACTGATTCTAAAATGTAATATGGAAAATCAAAAGTCACAGAATACCCAACACAGTAAAACAGTCTTCTCTTATCCACAAGGAATACATTTCAAGATTCCCAGTGGATGTCTGAAACCACAGATAGTACCGAACCTTATATATACTATATTTTTTCCTGTACATACATACCTATAATCAAGTTTAATTTATTAATGTTAGTGGTTACTGCTGGAGAGGGAAAAAGAGAAAAGGATTCCAAGGGCAGTTTCAAACATCTTCATTATAACTGCAATTATTATTTATAAAAATCTGATGCAAGTCTGTCATAAAGCTAAGATTTTATTCAAACAGGTAGTATTTCTAGACTGCATTCCTGTGTATACAGTTAAAATATTTAATAGTATAAAATAACTTAAAAATAAGAACCAGGAGAGAATAATGAACATACTATGGCTGGTCCCAAGTGTAAATGGGATGAGAAATCTCTGGGAGAAGGGTCACTCTGAGCTGCTGGTAGGCAGATGGGAGAGGAGAAGACAGCAGGTCAGGAAAATGGGGAGGATTCTGACGTAAACAAAGGAGGAAGAGGAGATCTGGTCAAACCCATGACTGGCCTTAGAAATCATAGTGACAGAAAATTGTTAGGTCCCTCTGGGAGGACATCTGACACCTCAGAGGAGAGGCAGAGATGGGCAGGATATGAAGGGAACAGATCCCATCGCAAAGATGTTTGCTCTCTCCATGAAGGTGACCTAATGGCCAGGAGGAGTAGTTCCTTGTTTAGAGAGGACAACCTTGATGGTAATGATTTCAGAGCTTAGGGAAATGACCCCTGTGGAGCTAGGGTTTATGACTCATGGCCCATGAAGGAGCCTCTAGGCTGGAGAACTTTGGAAAACCATTTTGTGAATGTGTGCAGCAGTCCAAAAAAAAAGGTCCATAATGTTTACAATGTCCTTGAAGGAGTGTGGGAGCCCAAAGTTTAAGAACCACTGAGAATAGGAAGAGTACAAGAGTACACTCGAGGTTGGCAAAGGCTGCCCCCAAACCTTTTAGCAACCCCTGATCATGATTCTTTCGGCTGGGTTGACCATCACTAAAGGGCAGGAAGTCCCTGGGACAGGCAGGTGGTAGCAACATTTGCATCCAAACAAGCAGATGCCTGGATCCTGGACCCCTCAGAAATGGCTGGAACTTGGCTCTAACTCTATATCATCTTCAAAGGGGGGGGGGGGGAGGGAGGGAGGCATTGTCCTTCTATATTATTCCTCAGGAAAACAGAAGCATGCTCCATTTTATCTGCAGTTCGTACTACCCCTAAGGGGTCAACAGAGGAGAAACTGTATTTGATCACTACAGAGTTTTTTTTAAAAAACAAAACAAACCGACACAAGGTCAACATCAGAGTCCACATTCCCGAACTCCCGTTCAGCACTCTGAGTCCTGTGGTCTCTCTGGTTTCTATCTCCATGTTTCTTGGAATCGATGACCAACATTTCAATTAACTCCTGCACTCTGCACTTTGAGGCAAATCTGGTCGTAAGCAAAAACAACTTAAAAATCTGAAGTCCTTACTTCCTTTTGGACCATAAGCACCAAAAAGGTGTTCTGTCATCCCCGCAAAGTGAGTTAAAATGGCACTTCTGCTTATTCCAATTTTTTTATTGTAATTACAGATTAACGACTTCTGGTTTCCTTGCTTCTCACATTTTTTGCTCCTTTAGTTCACAAATCAGTTTTATTAAGCAGAACCTATTATAAAACAATGTAAAATTCAAGAACTTGGGATTAAGACAATTTTAATTGAGGATGGGCCAAATTCCTCAGACCAAAGGAAAAATCAAAATATGGCTTCTTAGACATTTCTACAAGTTCTTTTGTGATAGCACAACTAATCGATACATCCTTCCACATTATTTTTAAAAACCAGCTATAAAAATCAACCGAGTTAATATGATTAAATTATTTAGTAGTCCCTTTTTATCTAGGAAGCAGTGTTTGCAATACATTTATAACAGAACCTCACAAAAATGGTTAAAAAATTACAATATTCTCCAAGTATGACTCCTGAATGCACAAGCACATTACAAATCCTCTGTTGAGGCCAGGCTGCCCTACGATTGTGAGTCCAGTGTGACCCTGCTTCCCGGAGAGACCCTATGGAATTTGGCTGTGACTTCAGCCTTCCCTCTGCCAAGCAGATAGAATGAATTAGGTGCAGCTCTGTTATAAATGCACTCCACCCACGATGGTCTCCATAGAGTACCCACAGTGTAACTGCAATGTAAAAATGATTCCACTTTCCAAAGTGTTTTCACTTCCCTTGAGCCTCTGCTCGCTTTCTCTCTCTCTCATTCCAATCCTACTTCCCAGTGAGAGAACAAATGTAAACAGGAAACCTAAAGTCAACAGTCTAAATGCATCTTGGTCGTCTTTTAACTGCAGGTATTCACATACTGAAGGGGCCCTTCATCCTGAGCTTCCTTCAATATCATTTTAGCTTTGGTGCCGAGTCCATCTGAGCCTCCAGGCAGATAGCAAAGCCTACTGATGGGCAGGGCCTGGGGAGCTGCGGTTTTGGCACTGAGTGACAGGCTGTCCAGCCTCCTTTTTCTGCTCTCTTGTCCCCTCTCACCACCACTGCTATCTCAGATGCTCAGCAGGCCCTTGCTGTTCTGATCCTCAGCTGTTAGGAGGAAAGCATCTCATAAATGAATTTACTACAAGGTGTAGAGTGTGTGAAAGAACATGGGTGGATATGTTATAGAAAAACCGGAGAAGAACCAAGCAACGCTCTGAGCGTTTGGAGTTACACTTTATTCACTGCGGTGGGCTTAGGGAAATGAATCCAAATTCTAAGCAAAGCTACAAGCAGAACTTCCCTTTTTATGGAAGAGCCAGCCCTTTGTGTGCTTGCTGGCGGCCTTGAAAACTACACAGTTCTATCTAATTAAAAAATGCACCTGGCATGGCATTGGGTGTATCTGGTCTCTGGCCTACAAGGTGAGACAGCCAAGTTTATCTCCCTCATTTTTCAAGCAGGCCAGAAAGCAAAGTTATTTTTTTAGAATAAGAGGCCGTCTAAAGAATAGCAGAGAATTCCAAACAGTAGTTTTACAAAATAGGGGTTAGCCTTCACATCCCCCCCGCCCTTGTGCAGACAAATTGGAGGAGTCAGCTCTCAGGTCACGGAGAAGAGTGACTGGGGAAGGTTACTAAACTTCTCTGAGAGCTGGATTCTACATCTGTATGAAGGGGACACACGGGGCCGCCAGGAGAATGCGCTGGATTTTACCATTTTTCCCCTCCTTTCCAATGTCCAGAGTTACCTCCCACAAGGGCTTGTCTTTTAAAACAGGCCATATGAAGAGAGCAAGGTCTAAGTGGAAACAATGGATTTCTAAAAAGAGGGATTTAGGCCCTTAGCACTCAGCCTGAGAGATGTTTTGGGTATGGCCATTGCTCTCCTGATCCATCCAGCTGCTCAGCACTGTGCTGAGGACGATGGTTAAAAGACAGAATGACCATTTCCAAATTTCTCAACGTCTAAACAAAATTAATTCTAAATTCCTATTTTACAACAGCCAGCTTCCCAACCGTGGGGGTAAAAAACCGCTGTTCTTCCACAGATGGGTTTTATGATATGTGGTGAGCATGTTTTAGAAGGAAGTGCTGGGTGCAATGCAAACCCTTACAAATGAAAGCCTTTCTTGCAGCATTTGTTCGGTGACTGTTCTCTTTACGTGTCTAATAATTTAGGTTGCATGAAGCTAAATTTGCGTAACTAAATTCCACATCAGTAAGTTTGGCACCATTGTGGTTCTTAGACATTTTTAACATCCGTTAATGGGAGGATTTTAAAAGATTTCATAGAGCGGTGTGTCTGCCCAGCTCACTCTCTACATACTTCATATCGGAAGAGACTCTTTCAATCTATTGTTTCTGTCTATTTCTATATCCATATTAGATTGCGCCTTATACCCCCCATTCTCCCTTTGTCCTCTGCAGGGATTCGGGAAGCCAGAGCAACATTCGCCCAAAAGGTTTTTCTTTCTCATAAGATAGAACCTTCCAGAAACATATAAATGCATGCCAAAAAAAAAAATGAATTGTAAAAATTCCTTAATACAAACTAGCAAATTTTTGTTTTAATGGTGGGTTCCACCCTAAAATATACAACAAAGCTCCGGTCTATAGCAGTAGTAACCAATTATGGCTTGAAGTATTAATGCCCCTCCCAACAGAGAGATTCTTCAGTCATGAGAATACTTGTGTATTATTGCTTGAAATATAAATTCTTTTCCCTGACCTAAAACATCATTTTTAAAAACCTCTCTGAGCTGCAGGATGATTCCTTTCTTTTGTTAATTTTTCTTTCTCATTAAGTGACTGTGAATTCCCCGAGGTCAGGGACTGTGGCAAAATTCACTTTGCATTCCCAGCACTTGTCACAGTGCCATCCAAGAGCCTTCTGCGTGCAGGCAATATGTGTGTCTTCCGGATTCAACAGTGAACCACACTGATAAGCCTCCTGGGCTCCTAGGTCTTACACGAGGGAACAAATCAATACACAATTATATATTTAAATAAGTGTCCCCCCCATAAGGAAGGAGGTGCCATGAGAGAGTATGACCACAGAAGTCTAATGTAGGCTAGAAGGGAAAGTCAGAGAAAGCCTCTCTGAGAAAGGTCACATTTCTATTGAATCTCAAGGCTGAAAGGATACAGGTCCTAAAGTGGGAAGGAGCTTTCCTCAAAGGATCAATGGGAAGGAGACTGGGGTCAAGAATGGAACCTCTTAATGTGGGGAGAGGTTGGGCAAGGAAGTGCTGATAAGGCAAAGAGGTAGAAAGGGAACAGGAAGTGGCCTGTATCCTAAGTGCATCTGTGGCTACTGGGACATTTTAAGCAAGAAAGTGACAAGATCTGATTTATGCTTTTAAAAGATTGCACTAGAAGCTGCATATGAAAAGGTACAGAGGGACAGAGTGGAGGAAGACAGGGCATGCGGCCATCTAGATGAGCCATGCCCATGGCCTGGACCAGGCTAGTGGCAGTGGGACCACAAAGAGGGAGGTGGACTTGAGATATATTTTGAGATAGAATCAGCAGAAATTGGTGACAGATAGGAAAAGAGTGGAATGGGGGAGGACTGAAGATGATTCCCAGCTTTTTGGCTTGAATAACAACACAGATAACGGTGGTGGTTTCCAGATGGAGAAGACAGGGCTGAGCTGATCTGGGAGAGAGTGGGAGGGAGGAGTAGCGAATTTTGCAGGGATGCAACAGTAAACATAGCAACCTTCATAACATGCAAAGTGAGCAGGACAGAGATCCTAATTCTATTATACAGAGTGAAAGTAGGCTCTCAGAGGTAAAGCAACTAGACCAAGGTCAAACTACTACCAAGTGGTACAACTGAGTCAAGAATCCAGATTTTGCCGTTATTGTTGTGGTGGTTGTTGGCTTAAGTACTGGTCTAGAGACTTCTACTACCCTGTTCTCATTCTCTAGCAAGAAAATAGTTGAGGCATTACCAAATAATTGGCAATGATTTTAAGCAACTAATGTGTTTTACCATTCAATTAATTGAAGATTTTATCATCTGCCAGACCAAGCACATTCCTAACTAAAATTGTCCATAAATTGTTGCTGTATTTGGGTTTTGAAAACCAAAATCATTGCATTTTTCTTAAACTGCCACACAAATAATTCTGGAGTAATTATTTACCAACATTTTACTTAAGACATCAAAATTTATGTTGACTGTTTCTAAAAAGATTTTTGGGTACTATGGGATATTTTCAGTATCGTGAATTATATATTCACAAGGTGTGTAAAATCAATACATGTAAGTTTCCCAAGGCATTACTTGCTTTTGGAACCAAAACTGGCTAAGTGCAATCGATCTCTATTGGGTAGTACATGCAGACGATATGGAGGGGAGTAACATGCATGGTACAGAGGTAGTGCTGTATGTGTACATTCAGTTATTAAACACGCGATTGATCTTCTCATCCACTCTCCCTCTCTGGGCCCATCACTTCCCACTAACACCTGGCATGTGGCACAGAACAATGCCTTTCTCCACCCAGGTTCCTTTGGTAAAGAAAATGAGGAAGTGGACTAATTCCTTTTTAATGGAAATTATTTCCAGTAATTATAATATTGAAATTAGGCTTTAAGTTGAATAATTACCCTTACGAATGAATGATACTAGATAATTGATGCTTATGCTCAAAATGAAGAGTAAGAACATTGAGAATTGGGGTCCTTAACATGTTAAGCACCCTGTCAGTCACCGGTGACTGACACTATACTTTCTGTCCTGAAGACAAAACAGGCTGGGCACTTATCATGTTAATCATTCCTAAAATGGGATAAAAGGTTGGTATTTACATTTTCTCTACTTTTGCTTTCTCTCTCTGAAAAAAAATCAAATCTTGAGACTGCCTGGTGTAGCTCAGAATTCTGGAACTCTGAGGCAGAGAAAAGGACAGGAGGTCTTGAGTCGCTCTACCTTAACGAGTACTTCTAAGCAGGTTCACTACAATTTAATTTCCCCTTTATTTTTGTTTCTTATACAGAGCAAGAGAAAAGCAAGGCTATGGAAAAAAAGCTCCTTTATTGAAATTAGTTGGACTTATAGTTGGATTTGTTTTCTAGGAAATGTTCTTGACATGTAAGTGAAAAGTGTCTGATTGCTTCACCTCTGGTCCATTTAAGATACATAAGGAGGGGTAGGGGGGAGATAACTGTAATACTATCAACAATCTATATATATAAAAGCATAAGCGACCTAATGACCAAATGGCTGGTTGACCAGTCGCTAAGATGCGCACTGCAGATGCTCAACACAGGAGCTGCCCCTTGGTGGTCAGTGCGCTCCCACATCCAACCTCCTGTGGCCATCCAACCTCCCGTGGCCCCTCCCCCTGGCTGGCCTCCCGCGGCCCTGATCAGCCCCATCGCCGGCCAGGCCAAGGGACCCCACCGGTGTACAAATTTGTGCACTGGGCCTCTAGTAAAAAATATATTTAAAAATAAAAAATATATATGGTTGTTGGACACCAACATGCTCGGGTTCTTATTCAGAGCAACCCTATCCCTAGTTTCTCTCATTCCAATACTGCCAGGTCCTAAATTAATTTCATGCATGCAATGTCCATATCGCCTCCATTTTTATGCTCTGGTGAGCTAAACACCTTAGAGAAAAAGTCTTTTTTTTTTTTTTCCTTTGGCTCCTCTGGCTGATCTTGAACTAATAAAAAAAAATATGCATAAATGCTCACATACTTCTCTTCCCTCTTAACCAGACTTTACCTCCCATCTTAAAGACCTCTTCCATGCTAGGCAATTTAATGTTGCCCATTTCTAATGGGAAAAAGTTACAGTCCACAACAACTCAAGATTCAAGAAAATCCACATTCTTAAACACCCTCATGGATTATCTTCAAATGCACTGGGTAAAGTAGTGGCAACAGCCACCAAGAACAGCCATAGGCAGACTGGGCTATCAGCAGCCAATGAGTTAATTACAAAACAAAGACATCAGGGATATACACGATTCTGTTCAGTCTGGCTCTGCCTATTCAGTTTCAGTCAGAGACCACAACTTCTTTCAAATAACTTCAGTTTATTTTTGTGGAAAAAAAAAAAAGTCCTGTGTTCAGACAGGATATGGGGGAGGAGTTAAGGGCTGATGTTTTACACATGCACATCTGGATGCGGTTCAATTATTCCCCTTAAACATTCCCCTGGTTGTTTTCATTTTGCTGCATGCCTTGGCATTCATAAATTTGGGAGATTAATTGTGTCAGCAGTCTGCAGGCCTGGAACTGGGCACTACTTTAATAGCAATACGTCTACAAAACAACTCTATGGAGAAATGCATTCACATTTTTTAAAAGGAAAGCACAGCCACATATTTCATTTCTGTTTAATTTTGTGGCACTGACACTGTACATAAAGAGAGCAGTGTAATCTTTCAGAGAACTGCCTCACTAGCAAGATACATACATACATATATATATATATATATTAACTCCACTATTGTACAGCATAAGAAAGGATTTGTCAAGAATACAAAGGCAAGTTAGTGGCTGGGCATTTGTGTTCCTTGTTTTCATCTGGTCATTTGGAGAGGAGTGTCAACAAATTGTATCCTTGTCCCTGGAAATGTCCAACAATTATGATCACCTTTGCCCAACGAACAAGTTTATCTTAAGAGATGGTGAAAAAGCATCTTTTTAAATTATACTTTGAGAAGTCTCAAATGCTTTCTAAAACTACTCTTATAGAATAAATGTTGTGTCTCCCCACTCCCAAATCCATATATTGACCCCTAATCGCCAATATGATGGTGATCAGCAGGAGTGGCCTTTTGGAAGGTGATTATGTCCTCGTGAGGGTAGAGCCCTGCTGAATGGGCTTAGTGCCCTGTGAGGACACAGAGAGAAGACGCCATCTGTGAACCGGGAGACAGACCTCCCCAGACACTGAATCTACTGTCCTTGCTCTTGGACTTCTGGCCTCCAGAACTGTGATAAATGAATTTCTGTTGATTATAGCCAGCCAGCCTATAGTTTTTGTTATATGTATAGCAGCCCAAACACACTGAGACCAGTACTATATGAAAAGTAAAACTTGACACTCCTGGCCTTGATGTTCAGGCCTCACAATCTAAATTAAGAGTCAGATGAAGGAAGAGCCCCAAGTCCCAGAGCTTGGCATTGCGGCTGCACCAGGTAGGTGCTCAGTAAATGCTGGCTGACAATGAAAGAACTATGTTTAAATGTTGGCAAATAAACAGCTTATTCTTGTTTGATGTAATTTTGGATTATACACATGACTAGGAAACAAACACACAAGCATTGGAGAAATATGAAGCATTCCTCTAGGTAATAATTAGGGCCCAGATAACTGGTATAACATCTCTGCAGAAAAAGGCAGAAGGAAACTTTTCATTTCCTCTCCTGTGTTTCTTTAGGTATGCTGTGCAATGGGAGGTTTCCCTAAATCAAACTGTAATCTAGCAATAAATTCCTAATCAAATAAGCAATGGATGTATTGTAGTTAATGCATGGATCCCCTTGTCCCTAGACTGTATCTATCACATTTTTTATGTAGATATATCTGAAATTTGCTGAGAAAATTCACATTCTCGATTAGCCTCAATTTCCTCTCCTGTAAAATGGGGTGAATAACATCAGCCCTACCTACTTCGCAGAGTGGTGGTAAGGACTTTATGAATGAGCAATCAGAAAGCCAGGAAGCACAAACCATTATTGGACTCCAGGAAACATTGCTAACCATGCTATACTGGAATTAGCTCACCCACACTAACTGGTAACAAGCTCACAAATTGTTCACCACAGTAAGGTGACAGAGACCTGGTCACAGAAGCAATGCTGCTTTGAAAACAAGGCAGATGGGACTCAGTGACATGACATGATTTGGTACAGTATTTACAGGTACAATTATGTTTTATTTAGCAAATTGATTTTCATTGGACTTATATCTAACTAATTGTATGCTCCAGCTTTGGGTCCAATTCCCTGCTACATACACTGCAGGCAAACAGCTAATTCAGAGCCTTCGTTTCCTAGCATATTGAAAGGTAATAACACCTCCTGACAGGTTATTATGAAGATTAAGAGAAGAGATATGAAGAAGTATTTCTCTGTAGTGGCCACCTTCTACTTACTGGTTATCAATATATATAAAAACCTAACATGCAAATAGGCCGAATGGCGGAACAACCAAACAACTGAACAACTGGTCACTATGACATGCGCTGACCATGAGGGGGTGCGTGCAGAATACGGCGGGCATCAGCCGCAGGCGGCAGAGCGCGGAACGTGGCGGGCATTGGCCACATCGGGATGGTGGAGCAGGTGACTGGGGGTGCCAGACCAAGGCGGGGTGCTGGTCGCTGTCATTGGGGCAAGCCTCTGGTGGTTACTGAAAATTCTTTGCTCCCATGTGCTGCAGTCCAGCCCGGCATTTGCACCCACTGCCGGCACCTGGCACTGGCCCTGATCGCTCAGTGCCGTTGGCGGGTGCAAGGCTCCTGGCAGACGATACCAGGGACCACGGCAGGAGGGGATGGGCGGGGGGCACAGAGGATGGGCCGAGACCCACCCCTGTGCCCACAGCAGCCTTTCAAGGTGCACAAATTCATACACTGGGCCCCTAGTATCTAAAATATTATTAAACCCATATTTCCAAAATTTTGCTGGGAAAATAAGTCCTCAATTAAATAAGGCCACAAAGAATGCAAATGATTAAGTATTAGCATCATTAAAACATATGTATATTTGTAATATTGCCCATACATATATTTTTCTTAGAATCAGTTATACAGAAGCTGAAATAAACCACAGCAAATAACTTCTTTCTTTTTTTTAATCTTTATTGATTGATTGATTTTTAGAAAGAGAGAGAGAAATATCAATTTGCTGTTCCACTTATTTATGCATTCATTGGTTGATTCCTGTATGTGCCCTGACCCACAACCTTGGCATATCTGGACAATGCTCTAACCAACTGAATTACCCGGCTTAATCCTCGGCTTCGTCCTCTTTTCAATGACATTTTGAATGCAGCAGTTGTAAAATTAATTTAATAGGATAATGCTTTCAATCATTTGAATAATAATGGCAAATATAATTAATACTTACATGATCCATTAACTTTCAAAGCATGTTCACAGCTATTATTTTATTTTGGTTTTCCTGAGTGACATTGTGAGAGTATTAAAATAATCTTGAATTCTACATCTGATTACACCTAGTGGGAGTAACAACATGTCAAAATTGAAACCCAGCAGGACTAGTCAGAAAGCTGTGCAAGACCACCAGTTCCAAATTCCACCTCATCACACATAAACCAAAGGTCGCAAATGAGAATCAGGCACCACTGGTAATAAACAAAAATTCTGAATTCAGGTCCAAACAGGGGATGCTTTATATTAATACAAAATTAGATGTGACAATCTGGAAGTGGGCTCTACAAACTCCCAAGTCTAGCTTCGTCCAAAGCACACACTGATAACTACTCTTAATGTCCCGATAGACAATACATTCTCAGCCGGCGGCTCAAAGCACTCCTTATATTTTAGGAAGGAGGAGATTGCTATTTTGGCTCTGTTCTATGCACTGAGACATAAAGTGATATAGCCAGACCCAGGGAACTAGAAGAATGACTTAGTTAGATTCTGCTGGTTCCATTTCATCTCCAGGTCACCCCTTACACCCCTGTAATCTGGCTTCTATCCTCACTGTCATTTTTGACAATGAAATCCTAAATATCACCAATGACCACCTAATGATCATTCCAAGTGACCTATCCTTCCTTTTTCTCACTGGTATCCCCTTAACATCAATTTGATGCTGTAGTAAACCAGGGTGGTCTCTGTTCTCTCCCCTGCCCTCTCCCTTCCTCCCTCCCTCTCCCAATCATGGCTTACACTATTTACAATTCTTTTTCTCCATCTGCTTCATCTCTGTTCGTTCCCACCCCTTGGGAATTCTCGATGACTACCTGCAATGTGGGAGGGGGTTGTGCAAGAGTGTACAGGGAGATTGTTGGGGACTGGATACCACAAAACCTGTCTTCCACCTTTTCCCGACCTTGAGCACACTTTGATGTTTTCAGCTGGACCTGTGCAAGTTTCACTTACCATTAAAATATACCTTATATGCAATTAAGCAAGTATAGGAAAATCTCAATGGTAGTGGTCAAGGGTATACTGGTCCTCACTCCAAAATCCTTTTACCTTTTGAATGTTGAAAAATTTTCATCATAAAATGGGAGAAAGGTCCACCTCAGCTCCCAGGTCATTCATGACCTTCTTTCTCACTATCAGTTCTCAGAGGATTCTCGTTCCGCCAATCTGTTTTTTTGTACTTATTATGTACTAGTATTTGACTCACTTGCTTTCAAATCAGTTTTTTCAAATCAGTCACGGACATTAAATACATGAACAGATACTTCCATATGACACTGTTAGCTGTTCAGGAAATAAGAACTACACCTTACACCTTTACTCAATTTCCCCGTATCACAACTGGCAACTACAGTAAGTACTTAGCAATAGGGTTCGTGTCACTAAAGGATATGATTTCCCTGCTGTACCAGTTTACCTGGAACTACTTTTAGAAATTAAAGAGGAAAATAAGAGTGCACAAGCGATGGATAAGAGGATTGGTGTTTGGAAATAAAGATAGTATTGATTTGTAGTCAGTATATTGTTATTTTTCCAAAAGTGGGAATACATCTGTACTGATCCAGCCAACTCTTCACTTTGTCTCCTGGGTGACCAATGACAGTAATGTGGAGGATGCCTGAGCAGTCAGGAGAGAAAGTGTGTGTGGCAATGAAACCATAGATTGTTACTATGAATGTAATTCCCTTATATGGCGATTGTCTTATTAGAATGCAGCATGCTTTAATGAACTGAATTTACTCCACATGAAATACAGTAATAATTTTAAAAAATCAGTACTTCCACAGCTTAATGATGATCTCACTATTTAAGTGTCTCTTCTGGGAAAATATAAAGCACCTTCGATAAATGGCACCTTCCTGATCTGTGTATGAGTTCTCATTCAGAAAATGTGCCTTACCATCCATAATGAATGCTTATTTTAAGAACCTTTAATAATGCAGAATAAACCTGAAACACAACACTATCCTTCAACCACTTAATGAAAACACAAAACAAAATAAAAAATAAATTATCTGTTTGCAACCTCTGTATCACCCACAGGACCGTCTACTGACCCTTCACTAGACACTGCACTTGACACTCACGCACTTTTCTTCCTAATATAACAGCAGTTCGCAACCTGTGGGTTGCGACCCCTTTGGGGGTCGAACGACCCTTTCACAGGGGTCACCTAAATACATCCTGCATATCAGATATTTACATTACGATTCATAACAGTAGCAAAATTACAGTTATGAAGTGGCAACGAAAATAATTTTATGGTTGGGGGTCACCACAATGTGAGGAACTGTATTAAAGGGTCGTGGCATTAGTAAGGTTGAGAACCACTGTTAAGGTAAATGGACAAGTAATAGTAAACAGTAAGAAAGGGTAGCATCCACGCACTAACTCTAAGTATAACACTAAGGCATTTGTTCAAAAATGTCAGCCAAGGAAGATAAATCATCAAGGTGTACTTGTCAGTCCCTTCTAAACCAAACAGTAAAAATCAAGTTGGTGTCCAAGTCCCAGATGCTGCCAAGAGAAAAAAGTCTTTTTGGTCTCCGATATTCTCTATTCACTTACGGATGTGTTTATTTCAAAACAGAGCATATTCACTTGATGATGGACCCACAGTAGAGTAGGAAAGGTCTCAAAGCCTTGTATTTCAGATTTAAACTTAAGCTCCATTAATTTATATTTCCTTCCTGAGTTGATGGGCTTGAGCCCAGGGGAAAAAAGGAAAAAAACAACAACTTCATTCTATACTAAATCATCAAATATGTTTAAGGTTCAACTACAATACTTGTAGGAAATAGTCTTTAATATTTGAAAGCAAGATAGTCTCCCTTCATTTTCCATAGGATGTATGCTATGAAGAATTGTATCATTTTAAATACTTCTAGTCAGTAAAATCAACAAAACTAAAATTTTCCTTAGAATGTAAGGTTATGGCACCATTATTGCCTCATCATGATTTCAAGGTTGGCATTTACGACACTAATTTCCTCTTAGGTATATGGTTTCTAAATACTATGGTGCTAGCTTGGTCCTGAACATATGACCCAGAAAACTTAACCTGTAGGTATCATCATTTCAGGATGAAAAAGCTTTTCAGTTCTCAGAGGATTCTGAAATTGTAGGCTTAGCAAAGTTAGTGAATATCCCACCTTTGAAAGGCAAACATAAAGGCTACGGTATTACCTTAACTGTTAACTCTAACTTTAATACAACAGCACCCTCCCCCCCCCCTTATCCTCAGTTTCACTTTCTGCAGTTTCAGTTACCCAGTCGGAAAATATTAAATGGAAAATTCCAGAAATAAACAATTTATGAATTTTCAATTGTGCACCATTGGGAATAGCATGATAAAATCTTACACTGTCCTGCTCCATCCCACCCAGGACGTGAATCCTCCGTTTGTCCAGTGTGTCCACAATGTAGACACTCCCCACCCATTAGTCACTTAGTATCCACTTTATCAGATCTACTGTCACAGTCTTAGAGAAACCCTTATTTTACTTAATCATGACCCTAAAGATCAGAATTAGTGATCCTGGCAATTCACATATGCCGAAGAGAAGTCAGAAAGTGTATGTATATGTAGGGGGGAAACATGGTATATAGGGTTTGGTACTATCCATGGTTTCAGGCATCCACTAGGGGTCTTGGAAGGTATCACCAGCTGGTAAGGGGGAACTGCTGCTCATTTAATCACAAGTAAATCTAACCATAGTTTCACTCCCCTTGAATTTACCCTGAAATCATTCCTTGGACTGACTTTTCCCTTGTTAGCTTCAGGATTCAAAGCTCTCTTTTTGAGACCAAGTCCTCCATTTTCAATTGGACATCTCCTCCTGGACGGCTCATATATTTGTGACTCTTGACGTATCTCAAACTGAAATAACTGTTCCTAACATTCCTCCATGACCTTCTGGATTCCTTCTTGGTCATCGATACTGCCCCTCTGCCCACTTGCTCAAACAAAAACTTTACAATCATCCCCGACTCTTCTGTCTCTCAACTCCCTCATCCGACCGCTCATACAATGCCTGTCAATTCTTCCCCTTGAACATTGCTCTTCCTCCATCTTCACTGTCGGTGCTTTAATTCTGGCATCCATCTCCCTCACCACAAATATCATTCACTTCTTAAAGGTTCTCCCTATCTCCAGCATTTTTGTCATTTTAATCCATCCTCCACATACTAGAACAATGTCTCTAACACACAAGCCCAATTACATTGTTTTCTGGCTCAAGCCACCTCAAGAGCTCTCACCACCTCTAACCAGGGCTCACCCTCTTTTTACGGGCATAGTTGTACCTTGAAATATATGTACTATATCACATATATCCAGCAAAAGGCTGGCAGAAATCAGAACAGCATGTATTCACAGATGTAGCAAAAATTAAAAAGTGAATTCTTGGAAGCCATCTTTGAAGGGCGTGGTCCTTCCCACTGGGCGGCAGCAGCACCCAGTTATGAAGCACTTAGCAGAAGGATCAAGTTTCAACAGGCCCCCTTCCGGTTCCTCTTTATATTCCACACAAGTTTCCCATCACTCTTCTCAAGGCACTCTGTTTGTTCATTCAACAAATATTTACTCATTCATAAACAGCAAGCACCTGTGATTTGCCATGCACCAGGTCTGTCCTCCAATGACATGTAGAGTTCCCTGAACACACTCTTTCCTGCTCCTAAGCCTCCAGACTTGAGATTTCTTGTGTCGGAATACAATTCCACATCCTCTCTTCTCAGCCTCCCTCTACAGCGGACAGAACAAAGACTCAAGAAACATTAAATTTATAGGATTTTTTGGCACCGCCCTATTTATTTACATCTATCATCTGGATGGACACAGAAATCAGGATAACTCAAGATGACTACACAATAAATATTGGTTAAGTCAATTTGACAAACTGTTCAATATTGTCATTGGCAACTCTTCTATCCAGGGTTGAAATTGGTACATTTTCCAAAGTATGCTTTCATCTTCTCACTCACCACCAAGAAAAAACTGGTAATGGGCCTGTGTTGACTGAGGTGGACAGTACACAGCTCCACTTTAAATGGAGAATGACAAGTAATTAAGAATTTCAGACAAAATGCACAGGCCATTTATTTCTCTTCCTTCTACAGATTTTTACCTCCCCCAAAGGTCAATTTTGACTTGGGTAACCTCATTCTTATATTCTACTCATATATTTTTATCATATGACATTAAATTCTTTTTTTAATCCTCACTTGAGGATATGTTTGTTGATTTTTAAAGAGAGAGGAAGGGAAAGAGAGAGAAAAACATCCATGTGAGAGAGAAATATAGATCGAATGCCTCCCATATGGGCCCTGACCGATGATCGAACATGCAACCTTTTGGTGTATGGAACAATGCTCCAAACAACTGAGCCTCCCAGCTAGGGCAACATTAAATTCTTTGTTTGACAGCCCCGGTGTGGTAGGGACAACCCCGGTGAGGTTGAAACAGCCCCCGTGAGGTAGGGACGACCCCGGTGAGGTTGAAACGGCCCCCGTGAGGTAGGGACGACCCTGGTCAGGTCGAAACGGCCCCGGTGTGGTAGGGACAACCCCGGTCAGGTTGAAACGGCCCCCGTGAGGTAGGGACGACCCCGGTGAGGTTGAAACGGCCCCCGTGAGGTAGGGACGACCCTGATCAGGTCGAAACGGCCCCGGTGTGGTAGGAACGACCCCGGTGAGGTTGAAACAGCCCCCGTGAGGTAGGGACGACCCCAGTCAGGTCGAAACGGCCCCCGTGAGGTAGGGACGACCCCAGTCAGGTCGAAACGGCCCCCGTGAGGTAGGGACGACCCCAGTCAGGTCGAAACGGCCCCGGTGTGGTAGGGACAACCCCGGTGAGGTTGAAACGGCCCCCGTGAGGTAGGGACGACCCTGGTCAGGTCGAAACGGCCCCGGTGTGGTAGGGACAACCCCGGTGAGGTTGAAATGGCCCCCGTGAGGTAGGGACGGCCCCGGTGAGGTTGAAACGGCCCTGGTGAGGCTCAGACGGCCCTGGTGAGGTTGAGACTACTCCAGTGAGGTTGGGACAAATAAAGGGGACCAGTATGGACTGATGAACAGGGGTAGATACAGAAGCAGAGCAACATTGAACAGAATGTTAAACTACAGTGGGAAGCCTGGGGAGGGTTGGGGGGGGGGATTAAGAGACCAACTGAAGGACTTATATGCATGCATATAAGATTAACCAATGGACACAAGACACGGGGCGGGGGGGGGGGGGGGGCGGGGGGTAGGGGCCGGGGGAATGTTAAGGGGGGGAAAAAAGGAGACATATGTAATACTCTTTGTAATACTTTAAGAAATAAAAATTATTTAAATATTTAAAAAAAAAATTCTTTGTTTGAATAATATTTAAGTAATTATTTGCTAGTATGATCATAATGAGAAAGAAATCGTTGTTATTGATATGCTCCGAAAAAATCAAAAGAGTTGAACTTCAATAAAGACAATAATACAAAGTAAGTACGAGGGGGAAGAATCATTATCACAAGTTAATTCATACCAGTTATAAACTCTCCTCTATTTGAAATTACGGACTGTTCCTCACAGCTTCCTCTGGACTCATTAGAGCAATTAGAGGTATGTCCTTTGAGGCACAAAACTAATCCATCTCTACTTCTCAGAAGTTATGTTGAAAAGAAACAGAAATACCAGACCAGAATATACAGATTGTGAATTCAACAATGGGCAGAAGACAGAACACCAGGCTGATGAAAAATAACATTATTATTCTGAACAGTGTAGAAACACCACCTTCCTTAGCCTTTTTTTTTTCCTAATTTTAGATTAGCATAAAATGAAGACAGAGCATTAACCTGACCACTAGTTACTCAGGAATTCAGTTTTCCTTCTTAGTGATTTGGTCACAAGAAGGTACAAATGCACCAGCCTTCCTCAAATGTACACTCACCAGGAATTCATGTCAGGCTAGATGGCCAGGCTGAGGAGGTTGGACATAAAGAATGCTGGCTCAGCCCTAGCTGGTTTGGCTCGGTAGATAGAGAGTTGGCCTGCGGACTGAGGGGTCCCGGGTTAGATTTCGGTCAAAAGCACATACCCAGGTTGCAGGCTCGATCCCCAGTAGGGGGCGTGCAGGAGGAAGCCGATCCATGATTCTCTCTCATCACTGATGTTTCTATTTCTCCCTCTCCCTTCCTCTCTGAAATCAATAAAAATATATATTTTAAAAAAAGAATGCTGGCTCAAATGTTCCCTGGCTCTTTCAGCCAGAAAAACAAAACTAACAACATTGTGGCATGCCATTAACGAATACTAAAGAAATCACACCAAGGTGACTGTCTTTAGAATCCTTATATAATAAAAGCCCAGCGACCAAAACGATGGAATGACCAGAACGACCAGAGACCAGAACGACTGTGGCCCCTCACCCCAGCTGGCCCCTCCCTCCAGTGGGGACCCCCACCCTGATTGAGGGCATGGCTCACCTGCAAACCACCCTCGCCCCAGCTGGCCCTGTCCCCCAGCGAAGACCCCTTATCCCGATCCTGAGGGCAGGCTGGCCGGCCCCCACCCGTGCACAGGGCCTCTATCCTATTTAATAAAAGGGTAATATGCAAATTGATCCTAACGGCAAAATGACCAGAACAACCGCTTTACCAGTCACTATGAGGCGCACTGACCACCTCTCGGTCCCTTTCTCCACCAGCAGGCTCTGATTGCCCAATGGTGAACTGGGGGTGGGTGGTGGGGGATGTGGGTGGTGCCAGGCCAAGGCCCCCACCCTGGCAGAGGGCAACCTGTGGCAGGGGTGGGGTTGGCAAGCAGATGGGAATGGCCAACCTCTTGGTCCCTTCCCCCGGCCGTCAGGCTCCAATCACCCAATGGCGAACAGGGAACCTGGGGTGGGTGGCGGGGGAGGAAGGGCGGCTGCGGGCAGCCGGGGAAGATGGCCCTGATCGCAGGCCGGACCTAAGGACCATACCTGCGCACGAATTTCATGCGCCGGGCCTCTAGTATAATTATAATAGTGACAATGACCACAGCAACACCGGAACCTTTACTATATTCCCTATGCTATGTTATGAGCTTTACATATATTGTCTCACTTAATCCCATTTTCATTCACATGTTATAGATATGAAATAGAGATCAAGGCCCCAGGTTTCACAGCTAGTAAGTGGCAGCCTCACTCTAAAGTTGGCCCCACTCACCTCTACCCTGGCGGTTAGCTGCTAAAAGTCTGAGCCCAGCACACCTGTGTTCAAATAGCAGTTTTTGCCATTTATTAGCTGTGAGACATGAAGCAAGGTACCTGACCTCCCAAGCCTATTTCCTCATCTATCAAAGGAGAATGTTCATGGTACCGCCATTTGAAATGGTTATTGTGAAAACACAAAAAATAATGCATTTAACATATAACAAATGCGTCAAGTGTATGTACATGAAACACAAACAGAACAAAAACAAAGACTAGTTTTTCTTCATGTGATATTCGTCTGTCTAATCCTTCCCTTCTGCAAACATTTATGTAGAAGCTGATCTGCTTTGCAGTGAATGCATAGATTTCTAGCTGCTTCCAAATCTGCCTCCTAAACATACTTAGAAAAAAATGCCACTGGCTTTATAAACAGAGCTGCAGGGGGATTTTCCTCACATACTGCAAAACCACTATTTTACCATAAGTTTTGCTGGTAGTTATTTGATGCTATTAAAACCAAAAGTCAAATTTCTTCAGAAGTAAAAGAAACAAAACGATGGGCATTTTATTTAAATATCACAATAAACCATTTCACAGTCGTGGTTCACAGCAAATAGCAACTAGTCACTGTTGTTACTGACTGGCCAATGTCACCCATCAGCAAATGGAACAGACACGTCTGTGTCCATAGTTGCAAGCACACTTTCTAGTAGAGTCAGACTTATTTATGATGTTTTCTCTTAAGTCCCATTAGATATTTCTAAGGTTTCTTCTTATCCCAATTCAAGTTAACTTATCTCCAAGTTTCCAAATTATTTTCCTCAAGAAAGCTAGAACAGTTTAAAGGGCAACTGTGGTATTAGTGGTATTAGTCATCACATTTAGAGACCTTACAAGGCAACAAAACAAACAAAAAACAGGGAATAGCTCAACCATTTGAAAATTAAGTACCTTTTAGGCAACAAGTTGCTTTTCCTGAGACTTAAAGCCCAGAAGAGAGCAGGAATAGGTTAAACGATTCTTCCTGATTTCATGAAAAGAACAATGAAAATTTTTCTTCTGAGAAGCAGCAGTCACAGAAATGTAGCCAGAAGGATAGGACTTTGGGCAACCAGGAGCCCAAGGGGCAAATGAAGGAATGTTTGACCCACTAGAGCCCACTCGGGTTGATTGCGAATTGGAAGAGACTCTTTTTCTTAAAGGGGGTGAGGGAAACACGGCCTGATTGGGAATTCACCCAAACAAACTGCAGAAATTGTCTTCTAACGGGAGTTGCATGATGATGGTAAATGAGCAAGACACACAATGGTAAGACCTTGTCAGTTAGCTGCAACCTGAGCTATGTGAACAATTGTTTAAAAGGAAAAGCTAATGCATATATCCCAAGACCAGTGCTATTCTCTCCATCCCGACACTTTATCAGTCACTTATAAACGTTTTCACCGCCAGACCTCTGAAAATGCAAACGCAAAAGAACCGTGTGCACCCCAAATGTATGCCAATTTTCATCTCTTGGAGCAACAGTGTAAACCCCTGAATTGGGAGATTCATCCACCTAAGATTACTAGAATTTGGCTGTGGAACTTGATAACTGATAACTGATTTTAAACTGTCCATCAAAACAGGCCTCTACTAGTGATAGGACTATGGGAGGGACCTGTCGCCCATGGAGTTGGCCAGGGACACCTTGCAAAGCTAATGTCTGCACTGGGGCCTCCCATGCAGAGACCTGCCTTGCACTTCATGCTTCCAACGAAGCAAGGACAGCCAAAACAGGAAGGGAATACTTTCTATTAAGTCATGGCTCTCAGGGATCCCATACATTTCAATTGCTTCATGGAGACAAGCCAGGGCGTTTGATTACTCCTGAGCAATTCTCCTCACTCCAGCACCCTGTAGTACTCCAGACACATACTTGGAGTTTTTCCAGAGTGCTGTTCTCAATCACACAATTGCCTTGATAAAAGAATAACTGTATACTCAGCCCTGCTTAAAGTTCTGACCTCTGAACCTTTTGTTAAAAAAGAGAGGTTCCTCCTATAGTCTGTGTTAACATATACAGGAAGAAAGGATGGACCATAATAGGTGTGCTTTCTTATTTTTCCTTTGCACTGTCCTTGACCTTCCAAAAAGAGACCCAACAACAACAAAAACAACAAAAAACAAACAAACAAAAATGGAAGGAAGACCATACTGAACAACTAACAATCAGAAAAGACGGTCTCGTTCATTGCTTCAGCAAGTATTCACCGAGCACTCACTGCAAGCTATTGCAGAGTGAATGATAGTTCAGGAGGTGAAACGGTAGGGAAATGTTTATCTTATTCTGCAACAGAGCAAAGCTGCGCTAATGTTCAGGAAAATAACATAACACCCGTGAAATCTAAAAATGATCATTATTCCTGGAAATGGAATGTATGTTCATGGTTTCCCTTTGTAGTCTTTATCTGGAGAAGCCAAATCCTCAAAGCATCGGGAATTAATCTTCACTTTTGAAGGCAACTGCACTTAGAAGTATCTTACTGTTTAAAAACTGAGTCTCCCTACTTCAACTTCTTGTGAGATAGTTTGAAGTGATCTATTACATAACTGCAGCAGCATTAAATTTTCAGGACACTGATTCTGATAAATTCTTAGGTGGCAAACTATATGTCTGTTTGTTCATAGGAATAAATGAGGACAGCTACTCTGTGAAATTAATTATGATGTTTTCTCTTTGTTAGTAAGCAATGAGCAATTTTCAGTTTAAAATTCAGGAAGAGCTCAACCCTTTGACATTTATGTAGACCTGAAAACCAATTTTGGATAAGTCTTTTCAGTACCTAAGTTCCTACTTTCAGCCCTTTCAGGATCTTAGAGCAGAAGGTAGGGAGACTGGAAGGAAAGTCGTATCAATAAGTCTTTTTTTCTTTTTTTTTTTTAACCAAGTCTGATAAAACCATATGAGATTTAAAATGAATGTTGTTTGTGGAGAGAAACTGTGTTCATATTATTAATCCCACCATTATTAAGCATAGACTCTGCTTTCCACCCCTTGTTTGTGCTAGATGTTTGGGATACACAGACAGATCAAAACCCTTATTGGGCCCCAGCAGGGTGGCTCAGATGGTTGGAGCATCTTTCTGTACACTAAAAGGTGGCAGGTTAGCTTCAATTCCCGATCAGGCACAACCCTAGGTCACAGGTTGGATCCCTGGTCAGAGTGGGTACGGGAGGCCACAAGTCGAAGTGTGTGTGTTTCTTTCTTTCTTCTTTTCTTTTCTTTTCTTTTCTTTTCTTTTCTTTTCTTTTCTTTTCTTTTCTTTTCTTTTCTTTCCTTTCCTTTCCTTTTCTTTTCTTTTCTTTTCTTTTCTTTTCTTTTCTTTCCTTCCTTCCTTCTTTCTTTCTTTCTCTCTCTCTCTCTCTCTCTCTCTCTCTCTCTCTCTCTCTCTCTCTCTCCCCCCTTCCTCCTTCTCTCTAAAATCAATAAACATATCCTTGGGTGAGGATTAAGAGGGAAAAAAACAAAACCATATTGGGTTCCTTGCCTTTAAGGGACTCAGGTCTGGCGCTGACTCGATACCTGTAATAGAGATTACAGAGTTGGCAGCACCTATTCCTGGAATTCAGAAAGCTTGTTTATGGGTCTGTCAGTAAATTCTCTATGTAAAGTGATGACTATGATGGCTGATGTATCCATATTACTGAATATATAAATGCAATGTCATGAGACATGTTAGTGAGGATGTCTACCTGATTGAAAGTATACACAGACTGGAAGAGAAAGAAAGGACCAAAAAATCATTAGAGTATAATTCTCAGACAGTTTGCTAAAAAAGCTAATGACCTATTTAAGAGAGAGCCTCAGACATTATGATCCTATCACTGAACAACCTTCAGCGGCCATTTCTTAGCACTTATCTCACTCAGTGAACATACATTGAGCACTACGCATGTGCTATTTTGAGTATGGGGGGTACAATGAAAAAGGACTGAGGGCCTATCCTAAGGAGCCTGTGGTCTAGAGGAGGATACAGACACATAATCCAACAAATTACACCATTTACACTGTTAACTAAGTAAGATAGTAGTAAGGGCAGGATACAGTGGGAGTCCAGCAATACCCTCAAGTTGGCCAGGGCAACAAGAAAGACTTCCTGAAGAAATCTTTTTATTTGCTTCATATTCCAAACACCCAGCACAGTGCCTGGCACATAAAAGATAATCCTAAGGATTTATGGAATGAATACTCTAAGCAAGATGGAGAATTCCAAAAATATATAAAGTCCTGACTTTGAGCAGCTTAAATAGTCTAGTATACACAACTAATACTAAAAAATAAGAGGTTTCCATAAATAGAAGCACTGAAGTAATATATGCAATATTTACTTTAAGAGAACATAAATGCAAGATATTAAATTGGGCTAGGGATGGTTAAGGAAGGCTTCTTAGAAGAAGCGCGATTTCAGCCCTGGCCAGTGTGGCTCAGTTGGATGATCACTGTCCCTTGCACTGAATGGTTGACAGTTCCATTCCTGGTCAGTGCACATGCCAGGATTGTGGGCTTGACCAGGGTCATGTGGGAGGCAGTGATCAATGTTTTCATTTCACATCGATGTTTCTCTCTCACACCCTCTCCCTTATTCTCGCTCTAAAAAAAAAAAAAATCAATTAAAAAAATCTGAAAAAAAAAAAAAAAGAAGTGAGATTGTAGGTAGCTTGTGAGGTTGCTGTAGATTTCATGAGTTAGGAGGATGAAGGGTGCCCTATGGCAGGTCAATGAAGAGGCCAGTTTGGCTAGAGATTTGGAGCAGGGTGGCTAGTAAGTTTTAACATGGTGAAGGAAGACTGGAGCTTGAGTTAAGATGTTTCAAATTCCAAGACTGAAGAATTTGAACTGTATCCTATAAATTACAGAAGTCAAGGAAAGTTTTTGAGCAGTGTGGTAACATAAAAGCTATGTATTTTTTTGCATGTTAAACATGTAGGAATATCTTTATTACCTTAAAGACATACACATTGACCTGTGTTTTTCTGAAATACATTATGGTCTTGGTCTTCGTTTTCTACTTTTTAAGAAGCTTTTCCTTTGGAGATCATTTTAGACTTCCCGAAGAGCTGGAAAAACAGAACAGAGAGTTCCCTTCCAGTCTTCACCCATTAAAGCTGTAGTTTGGAAAGATGAATATGGCTAAAGACCAGGTAGGTCTTTAACACCTACAGATGTCTAACCAGATCTACTAAGATTGCTCAGTAAACAGTCCATCGCTGAAACGGAATCGTGAGCCTACATTGTAAACTGGGTTGAGATGATAAGGCTGCACATCTGCCAAGTCTTCAGACCCAGGACAAAGAGATGCATGTGCTGTCGGCATCAACACGAGGGAGAGATGCATGCCCTGGACTTGGAAACAGAGGCCCAGTAGGACAGCAGTGTGGGTGCTTGCTTTTCATCACCCTGAGGACAAGGAGCCCTTTAGACCACCTTCTGTCCGCCTCCACCTCCACACCCCACTTACCCCTTCCAGGAGGACGGGTGGCTGTGGTTTGATACATCGGGCCACCCTGGCTGAAAGGTGAACAGGAAGCCAGCTGCAGGCATGGCCTGGCTCTCCCTTTGGTTTTCTTCCTCCTCTGTCCCCTGTCCTGGGCATCTTTATGACCCAGGCTCCATGCCCCAGGCACAAGCACTTCATCCTCACTTGCTTCTTTCTTCTACCTGGCTGGAGTGTGATAAGATGCAAAAATGCAGACATAGCCCTCAGGAGAGCAGGGGCCACCTTCGATTGGCAGCTACTTAGGCCTCCCCACCTCAGGAGAAGTGGCTGTTCCAGATAGGTGGTCTGGCTAGCCGGCCAGAGTTCTTTGCTTTGGGGTTTGGGGCCAAATCCCCAGCAAATAATGAGGTGTTACTTTGCTTTTCTTTGCCATTATTCCTTCTTCAGAAACCACGAGAGGAGAAGTTGCTATGGTCTCTGGAGGATTTGGGTATTTCGGCTCCTCTGGCCCTAATACCAGGTAAGAGCACCCAAGCTGAGCACAATCCTTATAACACCGCTTAGCACCTGAACTTGCATTTTATTATCTCAGCACATAGTAAGTTCTCACAAAAAATAACAATAATTCTACGTCTCTTCCCTGTCCCTTTAGCACAATAAGAGTAGGAAGGGAGCTATTGTGAAGTTGTTTCTAACTGTATTTTCTTGACTTATTTGAAAAAGTGGTTAATTCAATATATTCTCAAGGACACCTGTTTGCAGAGGCAGAATCCTACTAAGTACTTGCTTATGTCAGTGCCTTGAAAAGGATAAAAGTTCCCTATCAAAGGAATGTTTAAAAGACTTCACAGATATTCGTTTTATAGAACATCCTCTACACCTATTACTCAGATCACCGTATTTGAAGCCCTGAAAATAATTAAAAGAGTAACTCTCTTGTAAGGACCTGAGTCTAGATTAAACCAGATCGAAGTAAATAACCCTGAGAAACTTGATTTATTTTTCAGTTCTAAGGAAGAATTTGTGAGAAATGTTAATTACAGGAAAAAACGGAAATATTCTTTCAAACTGCTTAACACTATAACATTTTTAAACGAGCAATACATTCACGTAGTTCAAAATTTAAAAAAATAGAAAAAGATATTCAAGGGAAAAGTGTCTCACTCCTGACTGAAGTATTTTTAAAGCAGGAAAAAATACATTAGAAAGCCACTTTTTTGGTCTGCTTCGCATGGTTATTTGTGTTTCTGAGTAATTATTCCTATGACAACATCTTGCATTAAGCTACCTAATGTTGATCAGGAGGTCAGAATTTATTGCCAAATGTTTGGAAAGCAGCCCTTATGTATAGTATTTGACTCAAAATTATTTTTTTAGATTTCCAAATCACAAATTCTCTAAGGGAAATCTCAAAGCTGATAATCAAGCAACAACAGATATGCCATTTGATTATACTAGGTTTGAAGTATCTTCTTTATATGCAGTTCCATATAAATAATCAAAAGCAGAGTTTAGGCAAGAAATTATGCATTTTTCAATGACAATAATAGCATGTATTGCTATTTCCTACCATTATAAAAACGTTTACTAGCTTAAGTCCGTGCCCGGTATATATTTGTTGACTGCTTTGAAGCACATGAATAGCACAAGAAATTTAACAAAATGATGGAGACAGACAGAACTAATTTTTCAATTCCTTTGCTAAAAAATATGCTTTAGCCAAAACATTGCCTCAGAGAATCATTCTTTTAGGAAATAAGGTAAGCAATCATCCAAGCAAAATGGATGAACCTCAATTAAAAAAAGGTGACCACAGAGAGGTACTGCCTACATCGGTACTACCTCCCGGAGTTCAACAGCAATCAATTCCACAGAGCTCTTTCTTTTGCTCAATCTGAGTCTGGGAGCAATTTGCACTCATTTATTTTGTTTACTTTCCTTTGGAAGATGAAGTGTGGCTGAACATCCTTCCACTAAAATCTAATTTACTTAAAGGCAGTTGAGTCACATTTAAGCTTTTTCCCCAGTCAAAACAACACACCTTCTTTCTTAAATTCATCCCCCCGCTCTCCCCCATACTGCCAGATTCTGAACTCAAATCGTTTTAGTTGCTCTTCCATTGTTTTCCATAAGTTTTTCCATAAGTTGCTCTCCCAAAGTTTCCCATATCTCCCTTAAAAATATGGTGTAGTCACTGTGGAAAACAGTGTGGAGTTATCACAAAAAAATTAAAAATGGAACTGGCTTATGACCCAACAATTCCACTTCTGGGAATTTATCTGAAGAAATCCAAAACACTGATGCAACAGAATACATGCACCCCTATATTCATAGCAGCATTGTTTACAATAGCCAAGATCTGGAAGCAGCCCAAGTGTCTATCAGTAGATGAGTAGAGAAAACAGCTGTGGTGCATTTACATAATGGAATACTACTCAGCTGTAAAAAGGAAGAAAATTTTACCTTTTGTGACAGTATAGATGACCTGGAGAGCATTAGGCAAAGTGAAATAAGCCAGTAAGAGAAAGAGAAGTAACATATGATTTCACTCATACGTGGAATGTAATGAACACAATAAACTAACAAACAAAATAGAAACAGACTCATAGATAGAGAACAGACTTGCAGCTGTCAGAGGGGAGGAGAGTTGTGGTGCTGGGTGAAAAAGATAAAGGGATTAAGCAAAAAAAAAAAAAAAAAAAAAAAAAAAAACCTCATAGACACAGACAACATTACCAGAGGGAGAGGGAGGTGGGGGAAGTAGAAGAGGGTAGGAGGTATAAATGGTGACAGAAAGAGACTTGACCAGTGGTGGTGAACATACAGTACAATATACAGGTGATATGTAATTGCACACCCCAATAAATTCAAGAAAAAAGTAAAAAACAAATTACTCAAAAAAAGAGTAAAATAATCCAGTCCCCAAACCAGAATTAATAAATTTATAGTGTTTTAAACAGTGTGTTTCAACCTATTAATAGAAGAATTGCTATGATTGTTTAGTAATTCACAGTGTACAGCACATCCCAGACTAATAACTTTGCATTGTCCCGTGGTGAAAATCTATCCTGGGCTCTGGCTGATACTGTGCGTGGACTTCACAGAGATGCTCAGGGAACTCATCAACGGAGCACACGGGTCACTAAATTCCTGCTACAGGATAGCAGTGAATCAAGAAGAGAGACTCAAGCTTCTTGTGCTGCATCACTCAACTGATGAGTACATTGTCTATTTCCTAAAATAGGGTCCATGAAAATCAACTTTGAGCTGGATCTTGTTCACTTTGGGAAGGTAGAAGAACCATGTTCATACATATTGCTAAATTTCAGAGGAGGACCAATTCACTCGAAAAATTAAGTTCTGTGTGAGGCACGCTATCTGGGATAAAACTCAGTGCGAGATGAACACACAGCACAGAAGTCATTTAATGAGGGAAACTTACTTTCAAGGAAAAGCCCTCCTTCTGAAGAGATTACGGTGAAAAAAGCATGAGCCAATGAGGATATATGAAGGTCTGAGGGATGTAATGGGGGCGCTTGTTTTTCCCATTGATGCCCCACTTCCCCAGCCCACCACCTTTTTGCATAGCTTGGCAGTGTCCAGATAGCTGAGACAGAATTTAATAATGCCAATGAGCCTCAAATTGCAAGATAACTTTCCAATGGAAGTATGTGGCCATTTAAATGACTTGATTCATTTGCCTCTCATTTTGTACCATTTTTGTATGTAATCATGTATACATACCAGTCAGCAAAACAAACCTCATGTTTAAAGCTTGACCATGGCATAAAGAAGAGAACCGTTAGAAGAAGATCTCCAGTTTCTATCAACACCAAGATTATTCACACAAAGGATTATGATGTGAATATTTAAAGCAACATCTAGAGCAGTGGTTCTCAACCTGTGGGTCGCGACCCCTTTGGGGGTCGAACGACCCTTTCACAGGGGTCGCCTAAGACCATTGGAAAACACATATATAATTACATATTGTTTTTGTGATTAATCACTATGCTTTAATTATGTTCAATTTGTAACAATGAAAATACATCCTGCATATCAGATATTTACATTACGATTCATAACAGTAGCAAAATTACAGTTATGAAGTAGCAACGAAAATAATTTTATGGTTGGGGGTCACCACAACATGAGGAACTGTATTAAAGGGTCGCGGCATTAGGAAGGTTGAGAACCACTGATCTAGAGTATCAAGCCATCATGCTTAAAACTAACTCACATAGTAGAGTGTTAAGAAATATTTTATTTAATAGTAAGCACTTTTTCTAAAGTATCAATATTTTTATGACACATTAAAACTATCATTGAAATTATTATTATTATTATGTATTTTTAGGTAGGCATCAGAGCAGTGGCTGAGTGTACAAACTGAAGGTAGGTGGTCTGGGTGTGTATCCAATTCTACCACCTAGTTTGCTTATGTGACCTTGGGAACATTACTTGTCATCCTTATATTTTGGGGTGGTTTTGAGGATTGTATGAATTAATCTATGATAGCATTATTTAAACAAATAATAGAATATTGTTCGATAAACCTGAGCATTTGTGTAAATACAACTGATTCAAAAGACTTAAATCATTCTTTCTTCTTAACAATTGTTCTTACCCTTTAAATTCATCCCAAACTAACTCCCTGAAGGCATAGATTTTATGTTATTTATCTTTCTAGCTCAGCACAGTGTGTACAACATGGCCGCAGTCTGAAAAATGTTTATGGAGTAAATGAGTGAATGAGAGAACAAATGAATGCAGAGACTGGACATTTATTTTTACATCTTGTCTGAAAAATGGCACTTTTCAAGGACACAAGATCCCTTGGCAATGAAAGCGGGCTGAGACAATTATGTATTAGTTATCAAGTGTAGTCAGCTAAAAGTTTTCAGATGATAAGCTAATGAAAAGGTTTTCTTTAAGTTAAATAAAAGTCTATTAAATAAACCTTAAATAACTCAGCCTCCCTTTTCCACCATAAAGTGGGAAATTAAGCTGTGAAAAGTTTTAATCTACTTAAGTAAAGGATGGACTTAACTTTATAATCTTGATCTCACAGACTTTTTCAAAGCCCAAGGCCTACTGAATCAGACATGAGTGTCTGTTCCTCCAAAATGTGGGTCTGTACGATCCTATCATGGTCCTTAAAGGGGGATCACAATTGCATGGCTGGTCTTTGTGTTTTAAATGTTAACATACCTATTCACAATCCATTTTACCTTCATCAGGTGTATTCCTCTTTAAATGCTTACTTCATATTTAAATTGCATAAGAACTAGTACACAGAAAACTAAAATAGAATCTCCAGAATACTTTTTTTTTTTTGCAAATAAGAGAAATTCAACAACCCTTCTCCAATTTACTCCACCCATACACCTCTTTCATGTAGAGTTTTAAATAACTGAATTAAAACACTAGAGTAAAAGTCTCCTGTCCCTGGGACATTCTAAAACTAACCAAAAAAGAGGGGTTCCCGGGAGTCGACCAAGATGGCGGCGTAGGTAAACACCGGAGACCGCTGCCGCAAACAACCATTTCAAAAATACAACTAAAAGACTGAACGGACATCACCCAGAACCACAGGAAGGCTGGCTGAAGAGAGACTCTACAACTAGAAGGAAAGAGAACAGCAAATCGACGCTCAGAGGCGGCGCAGTGTGGAAAATACAAAGGTACCGAGGTGCGCGCGAAAGCGGGCTGGTGGCTGAGGGCGCGGTTGTCGTTTTCTGTCGGGACTGAGTCTCAGACTCTGGGCTCCAGATCCGGGCGAGTCTCTAGGGACCCAGACTCAAACGGGAGAAGCGGGATTACCCGGCATCAGTTGGAACCTGAGGGCAGCTTTCTCTCCGAGGTTTGCAGCGGCTGCCGGGGTTCTGAGAAGCAGAGCCTCTGGGAACGGGACTGAGCGTGGCCATAACTGCTCCCTCCGCCCGCCCTGTTGATCCCGCCCCGCCCAAAGCCTGCGCACAGCCATTTGCTGATCGCCTCAGGCAAAGGCTGGATTAGCGCCTCCCCAGAAGACAGAGTTTTCCGCACAGCTGATTCCTATAGCCAGCCGGCCTGAGGGTCAAATCCCCCTAGTGTTAACTACAACAATTAAGGCTTGGCTAGAACAAGACTGCGCACAGAGACCACAAGGGGGTGCACCAAGAAAGCATAAAAGATGCGGAGACAAAAAAACATGACAGAAATGGAGGATATGGAGCTAAGAATCGCAATTTTGAGGGCTTGCCATAAATTTGTGCAGAACCTCACGAAAACTAATGAGACCCTCGATGCTACGATAAAGAAATTAGAAAGTAAGCATACACGGACTGAAATAAAGAATATTATACCTAATAGCAGACCAGAGGAGTACAATAATCAAACCAAAGATTCGACAAAAAACACCCAATTGGAAAAGCAAAATGAAAAAAGAATCCGAAAGTGTGAAGATAGTGTAAGGAGCCTCTGGGACAGCTTTAAGCGGTCTAATATCAGAGTCATTGGAGTGCCAGAAGATGAGAGACAGCAAGATATTGAAAACGTATTTCAAGAAATAATGGCAGAAAACTTCCCCCACCTGGTGAAAGAAATGGACTTACAGGTCCAAGAAGCGCAGAGAACCCCAAACAAAAGGAATCCAAAGAGGACCACACCAAGACACATCATCATTAAAATGCCAAGAGCAAAAGACAAAGAGAAAATCTTAAAAGCAGCAAGAGAAAGAGGCTCAATTACCTACAAGGGAATACCCATACGACTGTCAGCTGATTTCTCAACAGAAACCTTGCAGGCCAGAAGGGAATGGCAAGAAATTTTCAAAGTGCTGAATACCAAGAACCTACAACCAAGATTACTTTATCCAGCAAAGCTATCATTCAGAATTGAAGGTCAGATAAAGAGCTTCACAGATAAGGAAAAGCTAAAGGAGTTCATCACCGCCAAACCAGTATTATATGAAATGCTGAAAGGTATCCTTTAAGAAGAGGAAGAAGAAGAAAAAGGTAAAGATACAAATTATGAACAACAAACATGCATCTATCAACAAATGAATCTAAGAATCAAGTGAATAAATAACCTGATGTACAGAATGAACTGGTGATTATAATAGAATCAGGGACATAGAAAGGGAATGGACTGACTATTCTTGGGGGAAAAAGGGGTGTGGGAGATGCGGGAAGTGACTGGACAAAAATCATGCACCTATGGATGAACACAGTGGGTGGGGAGTGAGGGTGGAGGGTGGGGTGGGAGCTGGAAGGAGGGGAGTTATGGGGGGAAAAAAGAGGAACAAATGTAATAATCTGAACAATAAAGATTTAATTTAAAAAAAAAAAAAAAAAAAAAAAAAAAAAAGAGGGGTTCCCTGCTCATCTCACTCTCAAAATTATGTCTGCTTCCCAAAGACCAGAATGAGACTTTCATTTTAATCTTAACTGAAGCGAATGTTATAGTCGTATTACTACTCATCAACAGGAAGCACAATTACTCATCCGTTCCACTGAGACATGTACGATCATGAGGATGCTCCATATTTTCTCCCTTCTTAAAGGATCCTATGTGATGGGATTAAATTTCACAAATTCCAAAATACATGAATGCTATGGGATTCTAAAATTTAATCCTTTTGCCATTCCCCTTAGTTTTGCACAGCTTGTTTATCTTCTTCCTGCTCACACAAAATGCAGTGCAGAAATGGAAACCAGATTGCTGTGTGCAGTGAATTTCATGTGGTTTCCACATTTCTCCTGGCAGCCGTTTCCCAGCATACGCTCATCTAACAAATTCCTCCTTGAGTGATTGTTAAGTAAGATGGCATCTGCAGTCTTGTGCCACATTCTAAGCACACTCTCCACATGCCCTGAAAAAGGTGGGTAGTGCATTATGGCAACCTAGAGGGCAGTTTGCATTGAGAGCCTTTGTCAAAGTAAATAAAGATGTTAAAATGTCATTGAGGAAGGTGCTATGGTGGCCTTGCTTAAGAAGGAATTCCCCTTTCTTTGCCTCTTCACATTCAGGAAAGTCTCATAATAATCAATATGCATTTATTGACCTGATTCCTTGAGGGAAGCCATTGGGCAGTGTGCATGGAAACTACAGGAAGGGCCCCTGCCCTCAAGGAGCTTGCAATCAAGTGAAAAAGAGGAGACATAAATACCAGACCGAGTCAGGCAACAGTTTGGGAAGAACCAGCAGAGCATGAGCAAAGATGAATGAATGTCTGGATGGACAATGAGGTCTACGTGGTTATGGGGAAATATTTGGTACGAGGTATCTCTGGAGACATGAAAAAGCTGATTTAAAGTAAAACAGATCAATCAACCTAAAACTCTACAAATCTCTCTCCTCCCTTCTGAAGATATTTAATTTTTTTAAGTCAAAAGTCACTGCTTCATAAGAGAATTATTTCAAAGCCACAAGGAAGTAGCAAAGCAATTTAATTTAATTTGGGATCTATTTGTTCTTAAGCAATGAATACATGGGGTTAAGTGAATCCAACTGAAATGTTAAGAAGAAAAAATAGCCTGGCCAGCATGGCTCAGTGGTTGAGTGTCAACCTATGAACCAGGTAGGTCATGATTCAATTCCTGGTCAGAGGTACCCCGCTTAATGATTCTCTCTCATCATTGATGTTTCTATCTGTCTCTCCCTCTCCCTTCCTCTCTGAAATCAATAAAAATATATTTTTTAAAACCTCATTAAGCAGTGTAATACCTATCTTCACTGGTAGCTCAATTCCAACCCCTGTTCTGAAGAAGACTCAGGAAGAAGTGGGGCTAGAGAAAAAAGGGGAGAGCTACAGAAAGTGTCACACTGAGCACAGCGGGGAGAAAGGTGCAAAAAGAAGCAATAAGCCTATTTTACTGAATGCCCTTGGATTCCTTGGTGGAGATACAGTATAGGACATTAACACATATCTCCGCCTCCACCCACAATAACTAGTTTAATTAATATTTTCTGCTCCTCTTCTCTTTCAACATCCAGGGCCACACAAAACCCACCGAAGGGGAAAAGGTTATCTGCTATAGCACCACAGTCATTTGCCCCCAGGCAGCACCATGACAATTCTCTCTATTCTGGTGTTCTTTCTCTTATACCTCAGTTGTACCCAAGAAAGCAAAGGTTTGATTTAACCTCAAAGAAGTGCAATTTGTTCAAGAAAGATGAAATTTTGAAATCATATACAATTACTTAAATCTGTATAAGTACTAAATTACCAAATATATTCTGCCTGGGGCACTGAGCGACTTGGCCTTAGTGTTTTTACTAAGAATGTTAATTCAAAACTTCTGTGTCACAGTTGTACTATACACTGGTAAGCAACGAAAGTTTTCAACATGGCCTTTCTAAACAGTCTCCATCAGCGCACATACATCGAAAATTCACAGCAGCTCTCTTGCATTGACTGTGAAGGAGATGTGTACTGTGTGCTGTGTGAATGGTAGTGTGAAGGGAGGAATTTTATATACTTGGAAAATCCTGGAGATATATAAATACCCCAGATAAATGCACTGAAGATGCTGCAGTGTAAGAATGCAACAGAAATGGCATTCATCTAAATGAGGCTGAATATACAACATATAATTTGAACAAAATCAAATTAAATAATAATAAAGTTAGAGTTCACGTTAACAAATTGAATCCAACCTAACCAGTATTAACATTGCTGGGTGACCAACACCAATTATTTTATGATCTGAAGACAAAGAAGGAATTAGAGTTGAGGTTGATTTAGAAAGCACAGATAGGGCAAAATTTATTGGAAAATCAACTCCCACTAGCTCTCTTGTATGTTGTTAAAGGTTAAAAAAAAATGAGGGACTCAACTTTCCAAAAATTAACCAATTGAAATTATAGGACTGAAAATTTCATGGTCTGGAATCATAAAAAAGAGAGGGAAGTCCAATATCCTCAAAACTGGCTTCTCTGCTGGCAAAGGCAATTAATTCTCGAAAAGTCAAAAGATTCCTTTTATGCCACTCATTCCAGCTCTAATTTTCTCTTGTTTAGAGAACTTGAAAGGAAAAAACACACTCTCACACACACACAAACACAACTAAGTTCTTTTGTGAGCTTCTCTTTAGCAATAATGTCATAAGGCCCTAAAAATGCAAGTTGAACTCTAAACATTGGCTCCAATATACATGTGCACTGGACCAGGCCCAAACGTTTTTGTATTTTCTTTTTTAATTGATTTTTAGAGAGAGAGGAAGGGAGAGGGAAAGAGAGATAGGAACATCGATCTCCTGCACGACTCCTGGGGACTGAGCCTGCAACTTGGTCGTGTGCCCTGACCAAGATTTGAACTGCAATCTCTTGGTTCTCAGGTTGACACTCGACCAACTAAGCTACACTAGCCAGGCCAGGCCCAGACATTTTCAATGGGGTCCAAACACCTTATAGGGAAAAAAAACCTATCTAAAAATCTACTAGTTCTCCAGCAAAACAAACTAGTAGTATTTCAAAAGCAATCCTAATCCATTCTGGCCAATGAAACCCAAGAGTAGTTCTTTCTTAAAAAAACACACACACAAAAACCGAAGGAAGTAAATTGTACCAGAGGAAGATGTTTCGTTACAAGGCAGAGGTTGGGAGAAAATGAATTATCCCCAACCAAAACTGAACTAATAGTTCACAAAGTGTGTGTGCAGGTTTTAAACGCAGTCAGTGGTGGCTTCACCAGCACAGAAATCAATGCCGAAATTATGCATTTGCAAAATTACGAAGGCATTTCCTATCCAATTTATACTTGTTAGCCTTCAACTGTTGCTATAAAGCTGTGACGGGCACACATCTTTTAAAAAGTATGACTAAAATGTGCACACACCAAAACTAACGTCTAAGGTTACAAAGAAAGTATTGCACATGCTCTAGCCTTAAAGAGCGTTACTTTAAAGAAGGAATTGATTTTGATGTTGGTAACTGTCATATAGTGATCTGGTTTAGTTTTAAAATATACATACATACACATATATGTACTTACACACATATTTATACACACACAGATTTTTACATATATAGGGTGTCCCCTCAAAATGTATACACATTATAAAGACAATGTTTATTAAAATACATTTCATTTTCAAAGTGTAATGGAATATTGAGCTATATGCTCTTAAAGTGTGTATACATTTTCAGGGGATACCCTGTACAGACAAACTATAATAAAAGTGGGTAAACTCAAAGGACAGGAAACTCAAAGTCATCCTGGGCTTTTCAAAAAGATTTTCCAAAAAGTGATCTTCAAGAGCCACCTCCCACTACAGTGTTTTAAAAACAATCTGTTGTCCTTCTTCCAGAATCAAGAGTTTGCTTATATTTTTACTTGTTTTATGTACACATCGTTTATTTATCCAATGAGATTATCAGCACCTTAAGGAAAATAACACACTTTCTTCCTGAATACTTGCTGTGGCCTGGGCTCTGGAGTCACGGGACCTGGTTTAGAATTGTGGTCAGTAATTGAACCAAGGTGGGGGCCTGCTGGGCCTCACAGCAGCACCTAACCCACTTGAGGTCCCCCTCTGGCCAGGCCCCCTCCAAGCTTCTCTCACACATTAGCCCACTTAGTCCTCAGAGGAACCTATTTTACAGATGAGGAAACAGGAGCTCAGAATTGTCACGTAATTGCCAATGTCAGCCCTAAAGCCAGGATTCAAACCCAGGAGCCCTCCCACCACACTGCCTCCTGCAGTTCCCACTTCACCCATAGCACTGAAGAAACCCTACCTTTCAGGTTACTGGATTAGATTAGATTACAAGTGGAAACCACTAGCATGGGGGTTGGTATCAAATAAGTGCTCAAAAAGAGAAGTATTAAAGAAACAAAACAAACCGTTAGACATGGAACACAGAACACTTTCCTTTCTTTACAGCTTCTACCCCGCTGTCGGGAGTATCGATGAAATTGTAATTGGATTCCGTATGGCAAATTGAAGCCACTGTTGATGGATTAATACACGAATAATATAAGTGCTTATAAAAATATGTGATTCACACTCATTCGCAATATGTAAATAAACTTTGCGTGAACTAATGTATACACCAAGTGCTTTTTGTTATCTGTAAGAGAAAAGCAAATTCCCACCATGGCACAAATAGGAGTGTTCTAATGTGGTCTCCCATAGACCTTGAGTAAATTCTCTGGAGACTAAACAGAATTGAGAAGCCAGTTGTAATATCTACATACAACATACTCAAGTAAGCAGATTTATGTTGGATCAAACGCTTTTTAAAACATTTTTATTGACTGATTTTTAGAGAGGGAGGTAAGGGAGAGAAAAGGAGTGTGCACATGTAAGAGACAGAGAGAGAGAGAGAGAGAGAGAGAGAGAGAGAGAGAGAGAGAAAGAAACACTGATTTGTTGTTCCACCTATCCATGTATTCATTGGTTGATTTTTATATGCGCCCTGACTGGGATTGAAGCCACAACCTTAGCATATCGGGACAACATTCTAACCAACTGAGCTACCCGGCCAAGGCTGAATCAAACCCTTTTAACAATTCATATAATTTGTATTTCCCCTTCTGCATATACCAGAGAATTATAAATCCTTGAATAAAGATCCCGTGCCATGGATTATGCAAGTATGCCTAGCATCACTGGAAGACTGGGAGCTTCTAAACTGACCTACTGTATAACAGCCGGAATTCTGGGCGAAGCAGAAAGCGTCCCTTCCCACACATATTTCCTTGTAGCCACTGTGCTTCACTTGCACCGGCAGCCAGCCACAGAAAGGATACTTTCTCTACCCCTGAGGAAAGTGGTTTCTGGATCTACCTGAGGCACGGACTGGTTTTTTCTTTCTTTTGGATATCATGCATGCTCACTTCTGAGTTGCACTCAGGAAATAAAATACTAGCGATGTCAAAAGACATCAGGAGTCAATATTGTAAATTGGTCAATGACCAGAGGACGCCGTAGTCCTCCGGTCCCAGTGAGCCGGTGCTCATTGTACAGTCTGATCACACATGGAATCCGACGGGAGGTCAGAGCACATAGCATTCAGATGATGCTCGCTAGCCTTTGGGGTTGCATCAGGCGGCAGGCGGTATTTCTGTTGTGCTCTCCCTGAGTCTGCTTGAGAGGGCCAGCACCAATTTTCCAATCCCTTTATCTTGCATTCCCCGAAAGATCTCAAGAAAGTGCCTCAGATTTTCCTGGAGTCATAAATCATATATTTACCTTCACGTGACTGGTTTTCCGTGGACCCAGAGTTTTCAGGTCTGCCTGCCGGATGTATTATGTTACTGAAATTCAGAAATGGCTGTTGTGCACGCCAGTGGTTAGGAAAACTCGAAGATGTAACATTATCTTTCTCAACTGATTTGAGGAAAGAATGTTCATAAAATATATACTGCTTTTGGTTAGGGGCTGATTTTTAAATAAACAGACTCCGCAAAGGAAATTCTAGAGACAGGCGAAACAAAACTTGCGTTTGTAAATGTACATTTTTTTTAAAAAATCAGCTCTCTCACAATCTCTGCAAACTTTTGCAAGCATTCTGAAGATTGTCAAGTCAGCTGCATTACGTTGACGATTTAGGGCTGTTTCCATGTAACTTGGTTTTCAGTCGGGAAAGGGAAATCTGTCAAGTCTTCCCTATTTCACATCCTCTGGTCTGGCATCTCAGGCTAAGAGGGCCCTTCCCGGTGGGGAGCGGGAGGCAGCCATTTGTTGAGAGTCAGGAGGGAGGGAAAAGGGGAAAGAAAGCTCTGCTATGACAAATCTGCCAGTCCTCATGGGCCCCCAAAAATAGGAAACACTGGTGATTAAGAAACTGGATGCCTCCAATAAAAAAAAAAAAAAGTGCTAATCCACACCACATAAGGCCACACTGAGTGGGGCTATCTTCCCTAATTTGCAATGAACTGGGGTCAACTAGATTTTTATCTCACACACAAACTGGGAAGGGGAAAACAACAAGAAAGGAAATGGCACAGCTTAGTTAGATCCTGCTTTTCACACAAGATTGTATGACCGATAGCTACACAGGATGCTTCCAGAAGATTAGAAGGCCAAAAATAAGCAAGGAGATATGGCTGGCCTGATGTTCACATTTATTTCTAAAAGAATGATGTATCGGAGACATAACAGCAACACGCGTATATAAATGTTAAAATTGCACCATGGCTTTCATTTAAGATAAAAATAAGATAGCTTTAACTCTTGAGTTGTCATGATAAAGGTTAGGTCAGAAACCACATGCATGCTATGCATAGCTTTTACTCAATCTTCCCACAGTTTAATGCAGATATTTTCAAACTTTTTCAACTCGTGGCACAAATAGACTAATTAACTAAAGTTCTGTGGCATGCCAAAAAATGTGTTTTTTGCCAATCTTATAAATATATAGGTACTGGTATAATTTTGACTCATTCACACTAGATGACTATTGTTGCGTGGCCTGTTGTCATTTTTTTATTTGACAATCTAAGGAAAAATGGTCAGTACACCTTGACTAAACAGTCAGGTATTCATGCTTTAAAAATTCTTGCAGTGCACTGGTTGAAATCACTGGTTTAATGGATGGCCTACTATAGGCTAGTTTAAAAAAAGTATAAAGATACTATTCTTGTCTTCAATTAGCTTGTATTTTGCTAGAGGCCTGGTGCACGAATTCATGCATGGGTTGGGTCCCTTGGGGTGGCCTGTGGGGATCGGTGGAAACCCACAGTCCAACGCCGCCTGTCGCTCCTGCCTGCTGGTCCCACTCATTCCGGCCCGTTGCGCCTGCTGCGGGCTCCCTCCCAGTCAGTCTCGATCAGGAGAGGCTTGCACTGCTACAGTGGTGCTCACCAGCCATGAGCCCTGCATCTGACGCCGTCCCGAGGGGGGTTGGGAGGGCCAGGATGCATTAGGCCCTCCGGGTGGGTGGTAGGACACCTTTGCCGGCCTGGGATCCAGATTCATCCTGCTGACATTTGCACTGGTTGTCAGAAGCCACCTGGCGGCTGCTTTTACTATACAGTGGGGCCTTGACTTACAAGTTTAATTCGTTCCGTGACGGAGCTCGTAACTCAAATTACTCGTATGTCAAATCACTGTGACGTTCACTGCGCCAACTAGCGGTGGGGTATCTGAAGCTGGCTCGTAACCCAAATTTTAGCTCACAACTCAAAGCAAAAAATTGGCCAAGAGACAGCTCGTATCTCGAAAAACTCGTTAGTCGGGACACTCGTAAGTCAAGGCCCCACTGTATATCATTTCTTCCTTGCTGAGTCTAGGGAGGGGAAGTGGCCACAGTGCCCGAGGCCGACTTCCTGGAGGCCAGCAGTGTTGTCAGGATCATGCTGGTGGCGCAGGTCCATCGGTGCCTGGCCCGTTTTCCAGAGATTGGACCTATAGAACTACTGAGGGAGTCAGTGGCTGCCGCCCAGCTGGTGGACCACCGAGATGGGTTCGGGATGGGTCGGTCAGCTGAGCGGCGCTCCCACTGTTGGAGTGCACTGATCACCAGGGGGCAGCTCCTGCGTTGAGCGTCTGCCCCCTGGTGGTCAGTGCGCATCATAGCGACCGGTCATTCAGTAGCTTGGGCTTTTATATATATATAGATTTGGGGGGAAAGCATCCAAATATGTAAAATAATAAACAGTACACATAACATTTCAGTCCAAAACTAAGAGAAGGCTACAAATTAATAACAGGAATTCTAAGTGCCATAAGAATTCAGTAGGGAGAAAAATCGTCTCTGTGGGTTGACAATATGCTTCTGATCACAGGCATCTGAGTTAAAAAAAAAAAAAAAAAAAAGCTGCGTTCTGTTATTTACTGTAATTCCACCAAGTTATTACTTCACCTCTCTAAACCTCGATTTTCACCATCAATAAAATGGGAATGATAATGGTATCTAGCCCATAAGATGATTATAAGAAACTGATACACTTTATATGAAAGGATTTTGTAATCTGTAGAGAAGCTATAAAATGACCCTTGCAAAGATGGTAAACAGAATCACACCAAATTACTATTAATTTTGGAGAACAGAAGGTGGAGGGGAAAATAATGAACTTTTTCTTAACCTACTTACTATTGCTTGAAAGTTTAAGGCCCAGGCACTCATCTTGTAACAAAACATTTAAAGCAATATAAATACTATCTGAAGTGTGCATAAATGGATGTCACAGAACACCCTAATTGTAAACACTAATAACCCTGTTTCTTTATAAGTACATAGAAACAAGTCTCCACCTGGTTTCAATTTGAGAATTTCTAAAGTCACAAAATTTTGCCAAGCTTGGGAATAATAACCAACTGAAACCGTTTATTTTCTAAGACATTTTAAAACAGAGCAAGTTTGTAGTCAACCAAAACCATCCATTGATGCAAACAATCAGTTTGGTCAATACCTTTTAAAATAAGTTAAATAATAACATCAGTTTTCAAAGGCAAGTCTTTGTCATCACTAACTTTGCTTTCTAGAGCCCATCATATTTAACTGATAACTTTACAGACCTGGAAAAGTCCTTAGGCCATCTCCAAAGGAATGCCAAGAACTTTCCATAGAGGCAAGGCAACGTTTTAGATTAAACATGATCACAGATTAGCATTCCTAACACCATAAGTAAGTGTGAGCTCTTTGAGGGCAGGAATCATACCTCCTTAAACATTATTTATTTTTTGAATCCTCACCCGAGGATACTCTTTTCACTGATTTTCCAGACAGAGTGGAATGGAGGGAGGAGGAGAGGGGAGAGAGAGAGATTGATGTGAGAGAGACATGACTGGCTGTCCTGTATGCACCCTGACCAGGGGTGGGGAGTGAACCCATAACCGAGGTATATGCCCTTGACTGGGAATCAAACCTGAGACCCATCTGTCCATGGGCCAACGCTCTAACCACTGAGTAAAGCCAGCTGGCCAGGGCATATCTTCTTAAATGTGATATGCCCAGTTCCTGGCACTGTGACTAGCACATGAGTAGGAAACAGGAATAAATACTAGTTGAACTATTTGGAGGAAAGATAAATCTAAAACACTCTACTCAACTGCATACCCAGTGAGACAGGTTCATATGCTAAGGGGACACAGTCTTTATACTTTTGTTTCTGTAGAAAAACTCTTACAATGCTTCAAAAGGAGGAAGGATTAAGTTTGAGTTCCTCGAATAAAACATTATAAAAACCCCTATTTGAGAAAGGGATCTCTTCCCTATTTGAGAAAATACAGATGTGTGAACCAAGATGAAATCATGGAGCAGTCTGATCAGAACCACCTTTCATCTGCCTTACCCAAAATTTCCAAGGCATGTTTCATCGATATAAATAGCAGAGGGCAGAGGAAAGGGCTTCCGCTATGGTGGCAGAATCAAGCCCACACCTGGGAAGCCGGGGCTCCTGGCCGACTACTGTCCCTCTGGCTCGTGGCTCCTCTAGGATGACTTGTGAAGAAACAGACACTAAAAAAGGATGGAATTGGTATCCACATGTAATAGGACTACTCTGTTGTACGCACGTACTCACATTTGCCTTTTTCCAGCATTCTATAAGGAGTTGAGGCATGCTGGGCCTGCTCAAGCACTAGGCCCTGAAGACACAAGTATGGAAGCTGAAGAACAGGGACACGAGGTAATGCTTCTGATTTCCATGGATGATTTCCATCTCTCTGTGAATGATGTACCTGAGGCTAATCTCCCCATTCCATCTGAAACTGCTGGATAATTCATTTGTATCTTATTTCATCTTCCTCCCAAGGTAAACGGGGCTTGTAATAACTTTTGAAGTCTTTCATGATACGTTCATTCAAGAAAAGACATTTCGGGAAAAGCAAGTGCTTTAAGACAGTTCTCCCTTGAAGCTTTTTGAAATATTCAGCCCAGAGTACTTAAAGAGAGGTATTACTTTTCTGCTTCTAAAAAGGACTGCAGAAGGCCAGTAGAAATGAATCGCTTTGGCTGTAATTGTTTAGAAAACACTAAGTCTTACTTAGGCTACTCAAATTAAATGTGGAAGCTACCTAGGAATTTTCTCACATTTTGATCTTGGGAAGGGCAATTAATCAAGGTCACATTTGAGGACCTCTAACTTGGGTCAGAATTCTATGATGGGAGAGTCAGATCTGTACACTCGGAATAGTCACCAGTATATATAATTGAAAACAGAAAGGACAGGAGAAGAAAAGGAGATGCCTGTGAGCTGATACGTTATAACCTTTGGTCAAGCGGTACTTGGCAAATTTCAACAGATTTAGTCAAGCAGAGATAAAACTAGCAGCAGAACACCATGAGAACAAAACAAAAAGTGATCACACAGAATTGGGGATGACCAGTGAAAAACAACGCTGGACCTCATAGCATGAATCTACCAAAGGCAGTTTGGTGGGATCCTGGAGTCACTATTTCATGGTGGAGGCTGGCAATCCTAACTTTCCAGTTTCTTTAGGTCAAGCTATAGCATAGCGTTCAGAGCAGCAGCCAATGCCACCGAGGGAAAGGAGGAAGGCCACATGTGGAACTAATTACTCATGGAGAGGCCATGACAAAGAACATTTCTCCAGACTTTTCATGGGGGCTTCACTTTCAGGAAGTTGCTATAATTACTGTTCAAGTCTAGAGCAGCCTGCAAGCCGCTGACAGATCCAGCAGACAAGAAGGAGGAGGAAGAGGAGGAGGAGGAGGAGGAGGAGGAGGAGGAGGAGGAGGAGGAGGAGGAGGAGGGACAAAGAGAGAGAAGGGGAAAAAATGCACTTATCTGCCCTTTTTGACGAGTGAAACACCAGAAAATAAAGTACCGCAGGAAAGCACACACACACACACACACACACACACACACACACACCAAAAAAAAAAAATGGTTTCCTAAGGAGCCCCGGCTTCCAGCGGCTCCGCGTTCTGTTTACTTTCTTATCTACCCTGTGTCTTCAAGTGACTTTCTAGCCCAAATCAGACAGCAAATTTGTCCTTCTCCGCTGACTCCCTTTCAGTTGGCCACAGCAGAACTGTACATCTCAACTCTTTTTTTACAGCTTTTCCATACTGGGGCCCACTTCCTGCCCAGTTGAGGGAAAAAATCTGGCCTGAAGATGAAATGACTGTTTAACATTACACCAGAACATCTGGTACCATTTTACGCACAGACCCATGTCTGAGAGCAGGCGATTCTAGCGGTCTCTCCAGCGGCACAGCGCATACCCAAACCTCCCCAGGGTGACATCATCCCATATATGGACTCTCCAGCCCAGCCCTCCCCCTTTTCCTGGTCCTAAATTCATTGCCAGTTCCCCAGTCTGCAGCAAATGTGCCACGTCAAGACTGAAAATCACAGCACTGGAGTGGGGCTCAGTCAGTGCAGCAGGCTCCAGGGGGGAGAGCCGAATGCAACTGTTCCCAGGGACTGAGAGAGGACTTTAAGGGCCCAGATGGAAGCTTCTGGAGCTCCTGCCCCGTCGGCCCAGTGTTCAGACTACCTGTTCAGGACAATGCCGTTGTACAGTAGTCTGCACATTGGTTAGACTGGGCAAGGCACAGCAACGCCCTGGACGGCTGGGACAAGAGTGGCTGTTTCCGAGGAGAGGATGTTTGTTGGCTCCTCTTTCGTATCTCATATCCAGTGTTTTTCTTCACAGGTTTTGCACAGTAGGGACCAAGAAGCCCTCGGGGACATCGCTGGGAAAAGACTGCTCCAGGGAAGACCTGCGGGTAAGGCCCTCTTGCCGCTCACCTGGGCTGTGACCGGGAGAGCTGAGGTGGGAGCCCATGATTTGTGTCACATGCGAGGAGAAACAGGCATTTGTGTGGCCAAGAGCTATGCATTTATGGTAAAAGGGCAGCGGGGTGCGGTACATAGTGATTTACTATAAGTCACTCGCTTTCTGAAGATTTATAAGTATTTTCTTAAGCTTAAAGATTTTTCCACTTCAATATGAAATACGAAGGCTCCAAACACTAAAAATAATTGAATAAGGCTAGTTTTCAATGGGTAAAAGGAATAATTCAGAGACCTAAAAACCTGTTGAATGAGGGCTGTGCTATCCCTTGAATATCCTAGAATTGGTTCCATTTTTGCCCCAAAGTAAAGAATATTTGCAATGTTTAAAATGCTCTATGGATAGTGCTTTTCTGAAATTTTACTTATATAAGACAAATACCAAAAATAACAGGATCTAACAATAAAAGAGTAGCTGCCAAGTTTTTTGCCCACCAGACCACGCAGATGGGACTTGCCCAGAAAAGAGCGCCAACCCAGAACTATTGAGTCAGCAACTGAATAAACCGGGAAATAGAAACCTCTGTCTTCAGCTATCCCAATATATAGCCCTGGGTTTTTGTTGTTGTTGTTGTTGTTTTTAAAATCCAAGAATGGTTGATAATTGCTGGTCAGCTGAGCCCTCATGCCTAGGTTTTACAATGTGTCTATGTCTCCGAGCATTTAAAATGATAAGGTACTTTGTCTAGAAAGCCACTGATAAAAAAGGAATTTGTAAACGAAGGCAAAGTTTTTGTTGGTCAGTTTCCAGCTGTCCTGGAGGTGAAGGAGGGAGGGAGGGGGAAGAAGGTGGGAGGAAGGAAAACTGAATGAAATCCCAACAGAGAGAATAATACAGAAAGTCTGGGCTGCAATATGATCCACACTGAATTTCAGAGGTGGGTCCCTTAAGGAAAGTTCTAGAAAAATGGTACTGCCTCACCCCTAATTCCCTCAACCCCCTATTTATAGATACCCCTAAACAATTCTATATAATGAAAAATCTGTTCTATAGACTTAATCTGAAACATTAATATAATCTCTTTTGTCCTCCCTTAAATTCTTTAAAGTTACAGTGGTTCCTGAACAAATCCTTTTCTAAGTTATATATTTTGCAACAATTCAAAAACTGTCACACATTCTCCTTTGCATAAGTTTATTATAAAAAGTTCCCCCACGTTATCTTTTGTCAAAATGATTTATTTTAAAATTTACCCTTTTGATCATCCGAAAACTGGTATAAAAAAAACACGTTTTCTCTTCTATTCATGGTTTTGAGTTAAAATATTATAAAAAGGGAGAGATTTAGCTACCTTCTCCACTTAGAGGATACAATTTGTTTTCTATTGTGACTTGGAGGATTCCATATTAATTATTTTTCATTGAACAAATGAGATTTTTTCAATCTATATAGTTTCTTTTACATAGGAAAACTGAAAAGAGAAACTATGAGATAACTTACCAGAGCTTATTTTTTTTTCAAGAAATGTATTTCTACTAATTTATACAGTTAGAAAAGAAGATATTATAGGGTACTTTGGTAATGTTTAAGATGTCTCAAATTTTGAGGGGTTTTTTTGGTGTGTGTTTTTGTGTGTTTTTTTTACTCTGTAGAAATGATTGAATTTTATAACTTACTTTCATTTCTTGTATATTTAACTTAAATGTCTTTTTTATTATTATTAAATGGCTTTTTTATTTCAAAGAAACTAACTACAATCAGCCCCTCACCTACTTCTTCTCTTAAGATGACTTTTAGTTTGCTGATGGAGGGTGTCCTTGCGTAAGTACAGGAGTAGAAACAGAAGAACAGATTTGTATGGGGGCAGCCGAGGAGCCCCTGCGTGTGCTTGGAGTCCTGATTACCCATTTTTTTATGCCAACTTTCAACAAATGAAAAGGAATAATACTTATTTTTTAACTGGCATGAGCTCAATGCAAGATCAAAAAAGCAAAAGCTCACTCTGTAAACCTCTGCTCACTGAAGGCAGGTGGTCGATTGTGCGCTGGGACATACACCAGCATGTATGCACACTTAGTGTAAACTAACTTTATTTCCAGGGTAGAATAATGCTTAATTTTATTTTGATATTACTTTGTAAGGAGACATACAAACATTTTAGGGATCATGGGATCTATTCCAGAGAAAATTAACCAACAGTGATCATCTTCAACTAAAAGTGCTCGCGGATAAAGTGGGAAGTGTAAGTATCAAAATTAAACACTGTATATCATAAGAAAGAGAAAATTGTTTGCAGAGCTCATCCAAAGGGCACTTCACAGAAACTTCGCAGTTATTTTTCATTTCAGTGTGTGGATGATTGATAAGTTAGACTAGGTTTGGGGCTAGAGAATTTTTTCTGCCATCTAAGAGAAAGGAAATTCAGAGCTTTAGCTTTCAACACATTTTCTTAATTGGAAGATAATCAATAGAAAACAGTTTATTTACATTTTCAAGCCCCCACCCCCCTTTTTTTAAACCATAGATCTCCAAATCCAAGGTTTGTTTACAATGGGACAAAATTTCACACCGATCACTTTCCTGCAATTAGTGAATAGATTTAATGCCCTTCCTGCTTGGCTTTCAGGCTTTCCACCCAGATAATGTGTTTATGTTTTTGAAAGACCAAAATATACTATCTCCCCCACCTCTCGCCTACAGACCACCCAAGTTTTTCGCTGTGGGAAAGAGTGTAGGCATAAAATTCCTACTGATAGAATTTTTTCTTTTTTCTCGTTGAAGTCATAAAGCTGTTCTAGGAAATAAAGTAAAATACAACTTGGTAATGTAAAAAGTCCACTGATCCACCAGATACCAGCGTCATCCTTAGTAAAGAAAGAAGCCAAAGCTTTCAGTTCCTCGACAAGAGATCTGCTGTTTAAAAACAACCCACTTTCCTCTTCTCTAAAGAGAATATCCCACCCATGACAATAATGTCCAAATACATAAAAGACCATCACTCAGAAATCCCAGCTTAAAACAACTAAAGGTCAGGCTTATCCTGAGAGGAAACAGAAATTTCTGAGTAAAGATGAAAACGTCCTTACTTGCTTTCTTCTACCTTTTTACCTGGGTTTGCTGCTAATTGTGCAGACAGAAATAATTACCCATTTTTGAAGAATTTTTATCAGTTTTAATTAATAGAAATAATGAAGTCAATTAAGGAAAATAATTAAATCTTCATTTTGAATTTCCTGACTTATAACAGCCAGATTCCTGGAGTTGCTTTGGTTTAATGTTGCTATTAAAGACTTGGAACATAATTATTTTTATGCATTTTTTTCTTAATAAATGAAAGACAAAAAAAGAACTAAAGAGTAGTGACCTTATTAAAAATTACACTGTATGATAATAATGTACATATAGTTCTTTCATATTTTAGCTATTATGTTAAGTGATAACAAATTTTAATGTTTACTCTATAGTTTGGAAGACAGAAAAACAATCTTAATTGTCTTTTCAAACTTTCATCTATTTAACATGGCTATGAGGTATGCAGATGCCACATACTTACTATAAGTGTGCTTTAAAAATCTATTAGAAAAATAAATTATCCCAAAGTCTTAAGAGCAAACATTTTCCAGCAAGATTTCCCCACCCTGAAAAACAGTTATGGATTTCAGGGTCTGATATTTTGGGGTATCTTGGTTTACTAGAATTCTTTCACATTAAAAGAGAACATAAGAACTCACAAATTTTTCTTTCTATTTTTCCAGGTTACATCATTCCTTAATTGAGCAGAGTTAACTGGATCAAAGTATTTATGGGAGAGAGAGGGAAAGCTATACCGAATTACAGTAATTTTTAATTTCTACAAATATGCTCTTTGTAAGTGAATCACTCTATAAATATTTTCTGTTGCACTGAATGCAGCAACGATAACAAAATAGTTGCTTGAGGTATTTGTTTTCCCATACTCTGACCTTGTAATTATTTAATGGCAGCCAAGTTCACTGATGTTTTTGATTTTCTCAAGAAAAAACACACAAAAGTTCTCTACTCAGAAGTGATGACCAGAAACAGAATCAGATATTTATTTTCTTGGAATTAAATAAATGGAAACTTGTACTTCTCAACTCTTTGTTAAAGCTGTAGTACATCTAATCATTGCATAAAGGTTAAGCTGTGTACAAAACTCATTTTTTTCATAGCCTCTAAAAATTATTTTGTTCTCCATAAAGTTTCTATCTGCTATTTTTCTCAGAATTTTACAGTGAACAGGAAATATACTATTTATTTTCTTTAAAATTCTTTGAAAAAAAAAATCCTAATTACATATTCCTTGGACAATAATTTTTTTTTGTTGTTGTTTTAGGAAATCCCACTTATTGTAATTTTGACCATCTGGTGATTTTGTTGTTTAAAGGGCAGGGCATGAATTGATCATTTATTTTAAAAGAGCCAGTAGAGTTATTTTTGACTCACCAGAATTAAATTTTCTATCTGTATATTTAACACCACCACTCTTTCTCTCATACGAGTTATAAGGAAATTTCCAAAGGGCCAGGTTTTACTTTTTGGATATGAAATGAAGTTTCATTTTTTGTGTTTAAGGGGCTGTTTTGTAACTGTAGTGCACTAACAAGGTCCAAAACACAATCTGAGTGAGCAACTCTGTGTAGTTTACACCCTTTGATTCATGGCAGGGCACTATGGTTAATGAAGCGGAGGTCTTAAGTTCCCAACTGCTTTTGATTTGGTTTTCACATCCATACTTAAAAACTGCATTAAAAAGAATATGAGAAATTTAAGTAAGTTCCTGTTTTAATAACATATTGGTAAAAATACAACCCATGTTAAAATCCCAAAGGTCGGCTGGTTGAGCTGCCAAATACATTAGGCTCATTAATTATTTTTAAAATGGCTGCCATTTCCATGTAAATGATAAGTTTCTTTTTCATGGGGAAGGTTATGGTACTTATCTACTACAACAAACATGTATAAACATGTCTTTATCTTTAACTTCAGTATTAAAATATGCAGAGTTTGGGGAAGAGGAAAAACATCTGGTTCAATTACTCTGAACTCTGACTGCATTATGGGCCAGTAATAACATGAACTGGAGTTAAGAATAAACCTGGTGTTTAATCTTTTTTTTGTTTGTTTGGTTTTGCCTTAAAATTTCAATATGACTTTTCTGTCAAGTCAATGATCCATGTTAGCACATTGGGAACAAATGTATAAGTGTACTTTCTGAATAAAGTCGAACGTCTAACTTGTTTTTAGTTCCATAATGTTTTAATGTTTAATTCTATTGTGTGTTTTTCTCCCTTTCCCCCTGACCCTCCAAATTCACCAAATCTGGAAAACAGACTGACTGTTTCTGCCCATGAGCAAAGGAAACCTGAAGGAACCAAGGGCCTGGCTGGACGGAGTTGTCATGTGTCTGCCTGTCTACACTTGCTGTGCAGAACATCCGCTCACCTGTACAGCAGGCACAGACAGGCAGTCACATGACAACCCAGCCTGAATGACAACCAGCCATTGAAAGAAAGCAGCCCTCACACCATAGCATCTACACCAAGAGCTACAACCAAAATGAGGGGTTCGGGGGGAAGGCCTGGGTTTTTCATCTGTTGGTTTAATACTTAACTCGTATGTATTATTATTATTATTATTAATTATTATTATTCTCTTTTGATTCAAATATTGAAACCCACCAAAAGTAAAGTGAGTAGTGCCTATGAAATATAATAAAACCCATTTCTGAAAATGCTCCTGTGCTCTCTATAGTTCTCTTTTCCTAACTGTTGTCAGTAGATTACTGCCCTTGACATTAATTGCACACAGCTTTGCAGCACCCTGTGATCAATATAACAAAACACAGAACTGCAAGTCTGATGCTGGACAAAGAATAAATGATTCTAATAATTCTGCTCCAAAAACAAAGTTTCGTTTTCTATATCATGACTTTTTAAGAGTGAGGGACAAAAGAAAAAGAGGGTAGAAAAAATATCCCAGGAGATCATGTATCTTGAGTTAAATTTAACCAGTTTGCACCTGGGTGGAACATAATGAAAAAAGTATTTGTTTGCAATGTAATTTTCAAATGTATTAAAATAGCTGCTTCTCCTTTTGGAAAGTATATAAAGTTAACATTGAATCTCTGACATGCCTAAGTGTCACAATATGCATAGATTTATTACTGTGACATTGTTTAATTAAGAAGGAGCTTACACTATAGTTCCAAGGGTGGAGTGCATGAGGCTGGTGCACGCCCTTGGAATACACGCTCCCATTCACTGTAAACTTCCAACTCTCGAGATATTCAGGCAATTCCATTATTGTCAAAAAAAAAAAAAAGCAAGGATGCGGATTAATGGATATACAATGTATATTTTGCCTCATCTTTTGAGGAAATGTCAAAATGTCAGTTTACACCCTGTGAACTGGAGTCAAATGATGAGGGTAAAAAGTGGGGAGATGGGTAAAATTAGAAATTTGTCTGTTTTGATTTGCTTCACTAAAGTGCTTTAACTTCAGTATTTAAAATTAATTTTCATTTTTCCTAGAAAGGTTCTGGTCAAGCTCTAGAAAAAGTGTAACACAAGGCTACCCCAAATTTTTTTGGTTTTAATCTAATTAAACATTTTAAGCATATATTTTGGATGAAAGCAAACTTTTTATTCAGTATTTCATTTTTAAAATGAAATATTTAGTCTTAAGGCTAAAAACCCCACGAGGTTCAAAATTTCTACAATTTCATATTTTACCAATCCTGACACTATAGCTTCATTTTTTAAAAAAAAAAAAATTGGGTAAAATTATAAAGTAAATATACGATTAATGTGTTAAATTCTTTCATTTAACAATCTGGCCTAAGCAAAGATGTCCTTTGCAAAATACGTTGTGCAAAGAGAGTTTTTACCTTATAGAAAAGTCCCAGGACAAGAATATAAAGTATTAAATCAGAGTTCAAAAAATGAAAAAAATAAACAGGAAGGCAATATCAAAATTTCTCAGAGAATATTTGCACAGTACCACCCAATTTGAAATTCCTTCTATAACCTGCAGCAAAATGCTGACAGGAGTCCACCCATGGATCATTCTCTGGGACCCGCAAGGCAGGCCCCAGGCATGCGTGAGGCTCTCCAAATGACACGTAGCTGGGTCAGAACATAAAGGAGACTGTTCCATTCCACCCGACTCCAAAGGGAGAGCTAGGAGGCCAGCAGAGTCCTCCTTATGTGAGCCACTAAATAACCTCATGCCTAACATCTTGGTTTTACATTTTTTATATGGCTCCCAAAAAAATATGCTTGAAAGAATGCTATTTATATTTAAGTTCATTATATGATGCACATTTGAAAATGTTACTTTTCTGGAAAAGGATCATATGAAAGTTAATACTGTTCTTCCAGTATACACTTTCAAGTTAGGACAAATAACACATTTAGGAGAGCGGTCTGAGTCTATACATATTTTAATAAATCTGAAATAGCATCTGCCATTATGCTTTGTTGAATACTACTGTATTTTTTTAAAATCATAAATCTTTAGGTAATGCCAGAACTTGGAAATGTTTATATGAAATAATCCTACATTTAAAAGCCTAACATAATATAGCTATGTATGTGAAAAAACACACATAACTATGATCATGAAGAATTTCAAGTAATGTAAATGTTTTAAAGTTCAATATTTGTTGGGACTGTTTTTTTTTGGTAAAAAGATATCTAAGTTTTGGCTAACTCAAACAATGCAGAGAGGATTGTGAATAGTGTTCACAGGGTTATTCTTGATCTCATCACAGGCAGCACGCAGACCTGGCAGAAAAGGCAGGGTCTTGATCATATACGTGAAAATGGAAAGACATGAAGATTTCTATAACTTCTTTGCCTCACAGCTTTGGCCATCCAGGGATATAGCTGTCATTTTATTTCCTATTACCGAAGTTACATTTGTCATCTGTTACAGCTACATAATAAAAACAATACTAAGTAAATATCCCTATAAGGGGACTATATAATCTCCTTATCAAGCTATCCAAACACTTCAACCCACAAAAATGAGGCCTGTAATTTTTTGAGTCCGAAGAATGTTCTTATTTTAATGCAGATTTTGGCCTTTATTCAACAGTGTATGGTTAGTATATTTCCACTGGAAACACTTCTGTCAATTTACCCTACTTCCCTATGAGTATTCCATTATGATTTTAAACTTCATGTTGGACTATAGAAATTGAATAAATATTGGCTATGTGCTATTATTATTCATAAAGTATTCCCCTTCAGATATTTTAAACTATCATTTACACATTTCTCATTGATATTTTAAAAGAAGGTTCTTTTCTTCTTCATTCAGAATTTATTCTTCCAAAATTCGTATTTTAGATGCATTTTTAAAAATTCAGTTTTTTTCCCCAAATCTAATTTTAAAGTATTCATGTAAACTATCATAACCCAAAATCCTTTTGATGTGACAGTTTCTATTTTATCCCCATACCTTGCCCTTTTCTAACTTCCTCCCTAGAATTGTGCAGATAAACCGGTATCTATGATGTATGAAAGCAACACTGTCAAATTTGTTTTCTGCTTAAATGGTCTTCCATCCAGGAAGCCATACAGTCAGAGGAAGAAAAAAAAATTCATTAACCTTTAATAATGAAAATTAAGAAAATTACCTCTCATGGTAATTTTACTCTGTATTTCAATTATTTAGTTAAGGCACTTGAGATAGCAGAACGTGGTGAATTATTGTGCTGCACTTTATTTATTTGCTCAATCACATGTTCACAATTAATATTTACTTAGGGCCACCTATCAGTGTCATACCCCCTGGTGGTAGAACAGTGAACAAGACAATGGCTCCTGGTCTTAGGAGGCTTACAGGTTAGCAGGAACTTAAACACTTATCCAATAGTTAGCACATGTGACGAGTTGTCACATCAATGTCACCTCCTGAAAAAAATCTCTTAAATCCATCATTTCTATCAATTTCCATCAACCTACCCCAGTCCAAGCCACCATGATCTTTTATGGAGACCAGAACAATAGCTTTCTAGTAATTCCCCAATCCAGTTTTGTCTTTCTCCAACATATTCTTTACAAGGCAACCAAAAGGATCTATAAAAAATTCAAATAATGCTATGAGACTCTCCAGCTTTCAAACTTCAAAGGCTTCTCATCATTTTCAGGATCAGAATCCTTAATCTTTAAAGGACTCTTTATAGAGTCCTTTTCTCTCTTTGTTCCAGTCACACTGGACTTAACTCAGTTTCTTCAATTCATCAAGCTCCATCTTGCCTCAAAGTATCAACACAAACCTTCTCTGACCACACAATTGAATGTCTCCCCCACTGGGACCCCCCCATCACCGGATATATTTTCTGCATAGGTCAGTGATGGCGAACCTATGACACGCGTGTCAAAGGTGACACGCAAACTCATTTTTTTGGTTGATTTTTCTTTGTTAAATGGCATTTAAATATATAAAATAAACATCAAAAATATAAGTGTTTGTTTTACTATGGTTGCAAATATCAAAAAATTTCTGTATGTGACAGGGCACTAGAGTTAAGTTAGGGTTTTTCAAAATGCTGACACGCCGAGCTCAAAAGGTTCGCTATCACTGGCATGGGTTGTCATCTGCTTCTGTTTCCCTATTTGTTTATGTGTTTTCTTTATAGGGAAAATCCTTAATGAGGGCAGGTACCATGAATTCCTTGCTAACCATCTGTACATTGTGATTAGGAGAGTGTCTAGTCCATAACGGCTGTTCAGAAAATATTTGTTGGGAAGTGTTCAGGTAACTAAGAGCACACACTGACTTTTAGCTGTGGGCTAAGTTCTTCATTCTCTTTGAGTCTCAATCTTCATTTCTAATATGGAGAATGTAAATAAAGTACTAACTTAGCTCAATGCCTGGTAAATGATGAATACTCAATAAATATTCGTCATTTTGAGGATGGTGATCATCATCAATTATCACTCAGATTGAAAGCTGACCTGCAAGAGTTTAAGCAGGTAGAATGAATAGCAGAGATACTATTGACAACCACAATTACTGTTCAATTAGAGAGCATCTTGTTAACTGGAAGTCCATTAGATTTGTTTGAACATTTGATTAGTTTGGATCTGCACAGGTGAGCATGTAGGAAGGGTGAATGTACAATAGAGAGAGACACACCTGGAGTTTGGGGCATTTCCAGACTGGTAGCATTGAGGGGTGATATGGGAAAGGGGAGAGAAAGAGATAAACCAAAGCACTGTCCTTGGGCTGGGCCAGCACAAGGCTAGAGCTGCCAGTGACACACCCAAGTGGAGGGTCCATTCCTCAAAAACTATTGTAGCCCGGCCAGTGTGGCTCAGTGGTTGAGTGTCAACCTATGAACGGGAAGGTCACAGTACAATTCGCGCTCAGGACACATGCTAGATCCCCAGTAGGGGGCGTGTAGAAGGCAGCTGATCATGACTCTCTCTCATCATTGATGTTTCTATCTCTCTCTTCCCTTCCTCACTGAAATCAATAAAGAAATATATGTATTTTTTTAAAAAAACTCTTGCGCAAAGGGTTATCTAACATTCTATTTGAGGTTGTTTGAACCGCTGTACTGCTTCCCAAAACCCTTAGTAAATATAAGTACTACAAATATCCTTATGTTATTTTGTTAGAAATCAAAGGAGCTAAGTATCATCCACTCCAGGCCCAAGAGCAGGGGTCCTCAAACTACGGCCCGCGGGCCACATGCAAATACAAATATTGTATTTGTTCCCGTTTCGTTTTTTTACTTCAAAATAAGATATGTGCAGTGTGCATAGGAATTTGTTCATAGTTGGTTTTTTTTAAACTATAGTCCGGCCCTCCAACGGTCTTAGGGACAGTGAACTGGCCCCCTGTTTAAAAAGTTTGAGGACCCCTGCCCAAGAGGATATATGTGGATATACAACCTACATATCCATGCTCTGTCCTCACTCCCTTGGACAACTCCTCTTTGACTTAGGGTACACACTAGCAAAATACCCTGGGGAGGATGAACCTAGCTAGAAGTCTATGCAATCCCTAGAAATGCACTAAGGGCCACATGTACAGGATATTTCAGAGTCTGGGGTACTAGAGCATGACCTAAACAGACCTCTAGGTTGACATCTAGGTTTGGGCAAATCCCCTTGGTAATTAGTTATAAACTGTCTAACCTCGTAAAAGATGTTCTATTTCTTTTTGTGTCACAGAAAGCCCCAATTTCAGAGTAAAGTTAGAGGATAGCATAATGTCAAGCAGATAGATCGATTATGCCTACCACAACATCACTGTAGTATAAAGACTCTGAAGATAACAGTAGAAATAACATTGCCTCGGACACTGGTGGAAACCTTTCTGTTAAGCTCATCCATCAATAACATCACAAGTAACATTATTTTAATGTAGAATAATGGTTCAAAAAGTACAGTCCACAGATGTTGAAGGTTGTTCATAAACTCGTCTAAAATTCAAGGGTAGGGTGGATGGATCTGTTCAGAACAAGAAGGAAAAATTCTGGGACTTACTATTACAGTCATGCCAACTCTAGCTTAAAATTATTATACAGGGTTATTATGCTCTTGCCTCTGCCAGCTTGGCTAGGAAATCGCATAGTTTGATATCATCATCTCCACCTCTTGGCTGAAGTATAGGAGAACCCATAGGCTGAAGGGGAGGCGGCATGGAAAGTCTCACTAAAGAAATGGGATCTGAGTTTCCTCTTATTGTTTGAACCTTAACATTCTCTGCTAGAAAAAAAAAAAACAATAACAGCAAAGAAAAATGAGATCCTATGTCACAATATGAGATATGAGATGACAAAAAATTAAAAATCAGAAGACATGAGTCAAAAAATGGCATCATGGAAAGAAGGAATACTATTACTTGCAATGACAGAAATAAAAACATAAATATGATGCCTAAAAGTTTATTTAAGCACTCAGACTTAGTAATATATGATTTCTTAGAGTTCTATAAAATCCCTTCGGGGTGATTTGGTTGGTAATGGTTCCCGCTTGGTAAGTGAAAAGACTGAGGCGCGGAGAAGAGTTACTTGTTCCAACCCTGGCAGTTCGTCCTGGCAAGCCCACATCCTCCAGCTCCTCCCCCTTTTGAGTGTACGGGGTATGTGGTCTATAAGGTCTTTTGTTCAATTAATGTCAGCCTGAAGAACAGTTTGAGCCATTGTTCTTTCATCGCAGATATATTTCACAAGTCGTTTGTATTTATTACAAACCTGTCATAAGTTAAATAAAACCATATCTAGTCATATGATGCAATATGCTATTTATTCAACAGCCACTTAGATTATAATGAAAACATACCAGTCTAATTACATGAGAAAGCAGGAGAATGGCAGAACACAGGAGAAAAAAAAAAACATCAAAATCCCCTATGAAAATGTGAATATAGTTATCATTGAATAAATGAGCAAATCTATAAATAACTTAATTATTTTTACTGTGTCGCATTTGCTTGACTAAGAGAAATGGTCAAGTAACAGGATTTCCAAAGCGTGAAGGTGCTGATGTGGGTAGAGACAGATACCATGGGAACAAAGGACAAGCACTCAACTTACAACAAATTGACCCCAGAAGTTGAGTTTGAACTGAAGCTTATTTTCACAAAGGAATAGTCTAAACTTGGGTTTTCTGAGGTTTCCCACAGAAGCATGTTCAATTCATATGTAGTTGAACTCTGGCAATTAGACCTTTATGGAACCTATGCATTATTTAAAACATGTTGAAGGATGGTGTTTGGGGTATAAATTCAAGAAGCCAGGGATGAATCAGTGTCTCTGAGCCCCATCCTCCTGACACTTTTCCTTGACCTTTTCTCCCCATACACCCTTCCAACACCGGTCCCCGGTACACACTAACGACTATTTGTTGAACACTAGCAGTGAGTAAGGGACAGTGCTGTCCCCTCTCTTTTGCCCTGAGAGCAGGCTCAGAGGTGGACTGCAATGGTAGGAAGCTCTGTCAAAAAAAAAAAAAAAGAATGGAACTCCCATTTGACCCTGTGATCCCACTTCTAGGAATATATCCCAAGAAACCAGAAACACCAATCAGAAAGGATATATGCACCCCTATGTTCATAGCAGCACAATTCACCATAGCTAGGATCTGGAAACAGCCTAAGTGCCCATCAGTAGATGAATGGATTAGAAAACTGTGGTACATCTACACGATGGAATACTATGCTGCTGTAAAAAAGAAGGAACTCTTACCATTTGCAACAGCATGGATGGAACTGGAGAGCATTATGCTAAGTGAAATAAGCCAGTCAATGAAGGAAAAATACCACATGATCTCACTCATTTCTGGATAATAAAGACCATTATAAGCTTATGAACAAAAATAGATACAGAGGCAGAGCTGCCTCACACAGACTGTCAAACTACAGCGAAAAGGCCAGGGAGGGTTGGGGGGCAGGACTCGGGGGTGGGGAGAGGCGGGGGGGAAGAGATCAAGTGAAGGACTTGTATGCATGCATATAAGCATAACCAATGGACGTAAGACACTGGGGGGTAGGGGAGGCCAGGGGATTGTCAAGGTCGGGGGGAAAAAAAGGAGACATGTAATACTCTTTGTAATACTTTAAGCAATAAAAAAAAAAAATAGCAGAGGAGGGCACACCCGGGGTGGGGTGGTGGTCAGGAAGGTGGGGATGACTGATGATGGCCCCACTGGGAAAGGCTTTGTCCCACTGAGACAGACACATTGAGATAAGGGTCATTTGTGAATCGGGCATTAATATTTTGAAAACCTCATATCTTATTTCTTGAGCAGACTTTTTAATGAGCGGCAGTGTCGCTGTAGGCGGCCCTTCAATTTGCTACCCTGAACTTGAGTGTTCCTTTCATGCTACCCAGGACAGGACACCATCCTCTAGCCTGGACCACTGCCACAGTCTCCTAGCTGGTCTTACTTCTTCTCTTCTTGCCACCCCACTCTTTACACATGAGTATTTCACCCCACACATCATGCCCAACTCAGCAGCCTCTTCTATCTGCACCCCCCGCCCTTTCCCTCTGGTAATCATCATACCGTTGTCTGTGTCTATGAGTTAGTTGGTGTTGTTTGCTTACTCCCTTCACCTTTTTCACCCAGCCCCCCAACCCACCTTCCCTCTGACAGCTGTCAGTCTGTTCTCTGTGTTCTTCGAACACTGCGGACTCCCACAGAATGATAGAGACAGCAGCCAGCACAGAAAAGTGACCATTACTAGTCCTCAGACTCTCCCAAAAACCAATTCCATGTTTGACTGAAGTCGGTAAAATATATGACATAAAAATTGAAAATAAGATTTTTGAGTAGAAGTTTTCTTTGGACCTTTCTATGGGATTTGCTTTCCCTTATTGCAGAAAACTCAGTGGAAATCACCTGATCATCTGATATTCATTCAACATCCTGTTGTCCACAAAGCACTTAGGGAACAGAAAAACTATAAAGACATAAAAATGTTCCTTCAACAACTGACAAGGGTATCTTGTAGTGTTTTTAAAAGATGTGAAACCAAGATTGGAAGGACTATTACGTCTGGAATGCATGCTCAAATATATTTGAGATAGTCTCACCTCCAAATAGTTTTGCTATCATGGACTAGTTTTCTTATTGAATGTTTGCATGCTGCATTATAAGCATCAAAAACTTCTCGGGTAAAACCAGAGCTATTAAAATTTCCAAGACATAGTTCAATTTCCATCCATGCCCTCCCAATTGAGCAGTAACACTGTGTCACTCTACAGCTCTTTAATGGCTCTGCAAGAACGACATAGTATATTTTTGTGTGATTTCATAGCTATCAGATTTAAATGAGTAGTAAGTCACAGGACCAAAATTATTAACATCTAACATGAACCAGAACACCACCATTATCATAATTCATGCTTTTACATAGATATCAAATTCTCAAAGAACAAAATTCACATAAACAGTTTTCAGGGACTTGAAGACGAGTGATTTGGACATTTTCAAAACCCTGTCATTCGAGACCGATGTCACAGCAACAATTCTAAAACACTTTATTAACTCGGCATCAGTGCTATTAATTTCGCTGTTAGAATGCTCTATTACCTTGAGTCTTTTCAACACGTTATTTAATGAAAATTGCTCTCACTGAATTAGTCCCCTGTCATTATTACAAAGAAATAGTTTGCAACTACTGACTCCTAACTCCGCTTCTTCAGGTAAACAAACATGTGACTACACCAATGAAGTAAAAGAAATTTAAGGGGAATATTATAAAATTAAAAATTTATGAGGAAAACAAAAGCACAGTGCTTGTTCAAACACACATCCCAAGCTAGGTCTCACTGAAAGAGAACCACTGGTGTCTCAAAATTGAATATCACAATAATCTCACTTAACTTAAAATGAGAAAACTCTGTCACCCTCTGCGGCTTACCTCGTCATCTTTATACCAGGATAGGCTTTCAGCAGTCAGGACAAACCAGTATCCCTTGGAGCCTCCTTTCATGATGCCGATGTTGCTGATGGTGAGCCACCCCTTGCGAATCACCTACAAGAGAGCACAGGTCAGCGGAGAAGCTTAGTCCAACATGAGCCAGTGGAGACCAGGTCTTGCACTAAGTGAAGTTCAAAACAAGATACAAATCACAATAAGAACAGCATTGCTCCCCCAAAGTTCAACTTCCATTACTCTATGTATCTCCCAAAAGCACCAATAACCAGAGGGAAAAAGTCTCTCCCATCAAATGAACAAAATCAAAATGGCAGACTTATATAGATGGTGGAAGCAGAACGGCTGAAAGAGAGAGGAACGAAATTCTTGTGCCAGACCCATGTATGGCATGGCTGCTATAACGAAAGCATTCTGGTTGATTGGATGAACAGCAACAGACTCTCCATGCCCACCGCCTCTGCTCCCATTCCAGCCCAGTGGCTCACTTGTTTGCCTGGTTTTGTCTCGTCGGGATTTCTACCAGAGGCTGGCCACCAAATGGTCTAAATGTATCCATCTACCTCTGGTTATTATTTGACACACTAAAGAAAAAATGCAAGCCAGCCAAGTAGTTCCTTGTTAACAGCTCTGAATAAGGCTGAATGAGAAAAAAGAGCTGAAATAATAAGCTAAAATTAAAAATTTGGCCCTGACTGGTGTGGCTCAGTTGGTTGGGCGTCATCCCATGAGACGAAGTGTTGCCAAGTTCAATTCCTGGTCAGGGCACATGCCCGGATTATAGTCTAGATCCCCAGTGGGGGGCATGCAGGAGGCAGCCAATCAATGATTATCTCTCATCATTGATGTTTCTATCCTTCTGAAATCAATAAAAATATATATTTTTTAAAGTTTAGAGTTTTTAAATGGTCTAGATTTAACCATCTATCGCTGGTTGTTATGTGACATACTAAAGGATATGTAGCATCTTCATAAAAATCTTTAAACAGCTTCTAAATTTTAAAACATTAACAACTTGGCTTACTGATTTGATTTATGATGTATAAATATCCTTTAAGTGAAAATCTATTTTTTTTTCAGTTGTGAAGTTAAATTCTGTTTTTTTCATATGACATAGTTTATCGTCTTCTCTATGCTGCATAATTTGTTATCATAGGACCAGAAATGAAATACTATATGGAATTGTATGCTATCACTTCAAATGTCAAAAGTCATCCTATACCTAAATTGTTCAATACCCTAGAGAGCCTGAAATATTTTAAAAATTACTGAATTACTGAATGACTGTGTCAGTTCCTAAAGAAAGATTAAAATACCTTTATAATCAGAGTTTATATTTATATTGCTATAAATTTTCTAACTGAAAAAGCAAAGTCAATCCTAAGGAAAATTATGAATCAATGTTATCATTACTGACCCTTCAAGCCTTTGTCCATACACTAGTCCTTGCCACCCTTGATTCCCTGTTTCTGCATCTCCCAGGAGCCCATTGTCCTTTTTAATGCTCAATTTAAGTTTTCCAGACCCCCATACAGAACCCCATTGAGGCCCAGACTATGACAATTCTCTCCACTGTTCAAAATTACTCCTTCTTCTTACCCTCTACTTGGGAAAGAAGAAACCAATATTTCTCAAAGTATGGTTTCTATCAGTTATAACCATTGGGGTGCTTTCTAGAAATACAGATTCTTGGGTCACTAACAAGTCCAAATGAACCAGAATACGTACACTGAAGCCCAGGAATCTACATTTTAACATGTTCCCAAGATAATTCTGATTCATACTGAAGTTTGAAAAACACTGCCTGCATATATACAATCAAAACTTCACTGTCCTTAGAGCAAATGATCTTATCTAATTTTTAATGATTATACATTCAATCTAGGCAGGAGGGAGCTGACAGAGAGGCAGAATATAAAAAGACAAAAGGACACAGAGAAGCCAATCAGGTGAAAAAGACAGATGCTATGTAAGTAAGAACGGGGTTGGGAGAACTTAAAATGACCTGGTTTTACTGGTACTACTGAATTCATCTCTCAAAGATGCACCTCTAGAAAAATGGAATGTTATCATCAAAACATGATATTTATTAAACGTCATTTCACCCAGTGGATATATTCAGTTGAGCTATATGGAAATTATGAGTTACAAATAACAGTTAAATAAAATTTGTAAAGAATCGACATTAAAATTAATTAGAATATTCTGATTAGTACATTCTATGACGTTACCGTCATTTGCATTGCAACAGGCTTTCTCACATGGAGAGAAAATAAATAAAAGAGGATTACAGCTATGCACATTGTGAGTGCATTTGGCCAGCATCCTTCAGCGACACCCATGGAAGAGTGTTCAGTATTGAACACTGTCAGCAAGTAAGCTGCTGTCATAGAAAGTTTAAGATGCTCTGGTCCAATCCCAGACTTTTGTTTTCCAACAAAGAAGCATATTTGCCACAAATGAACTTGCTTTTTCTCTGATGACGATCACCTCAACATAAGAATTAAGAAAAAACAATTCCTAATGTACCTTGTCAGATAAAAATTGAAGGAGAGAGAAATCAAGTTAAACAGTGGGATGAGCCAGGAGAAGGCAAGCATTCAGGAAAAAAAATGGTCAGGACACAAGAGGTAAGAATGTGAAGGGGAAATTAATAGAATAAAACAAAGGAAAAGTTAAGTGAGAAAAGAAGACAAAGATGAATAAAACTTCCAAAGAATGTCAAAGACAAATGAGATGGATTGTAGAATCTCTTCACAGAGAAAGACGTGAAATGCTGATTTCACCTTCAAATGTAAAATCACCACAATAAATCCGTCACCATTCAGTACAATAACCACTTACAGCCTCTTAGTATTTGAATATCAAATTCTGTTTTGAATGCCCAAGTAAACAAGAGCAAGCAGTCCCATAATTACATGACTAGAGGGGACCTTGAGAGCTGAAGGGACATGTTCTTTTGTAAGCCTTGAAACAAACCAATTTTTAAAATTTACTACCATGAATAACATCCAAGCTTCTTATGCCAAATACCGAAATGTCGAAAGTGAGACCAGCACGTGGAATAGCCCAGCCCCTTCCTTTAGTGACAAGCCTACCCTAGAGAGTGTGTCCTTGGTAGTTCCGTAAGAGGCCAGGCCTTTCAGGGTTGGCGAAATCTGTATGTTGGGGTAAGTTTGGACCTCAACATCTGGCCAGCACACTGGGTCATAAAATTAATACACGACAAGAAATAACATTATGAGGAGGGAAAAAAGGGCATGTGGAAAAGTTCTAGCCCAGCCAAGGCTTTGGGTCTTGAACTTGATCTGTGAGCAGGGCGTTTTGACCTTGGCCTTGCTTATGGGAGACCAGGCAAGTTTTTCTCAGCTTTGAGCCAAATTTTAACTGTTGCCGCCTGGGGGGAGTTTATAAACCACAGACCATGTGATATTTTTATCTTGGTGGATGACAAACGCTTATAGAGAGGCCGTGTCCATGGATGAGTAGCTGCTTCCCTGAAGGTAGTTCACATGGCAAAGGGGTACGTGGGAAAATGCTCAGAGCTGCATGGGCCCAGCTGGTCAACACCTTGGTGAGCACAAGCAACCTCAGGATAGAGGCTTGTCCTTGAACTGGCTGGCAGAGATCTTTCTAAGCAAGAGTTCAACTGTAGGGGAGACCTCAGGAGGGGGAACTAAATGTACTACTTTAAAAAAAATAATAGTTTCAATTTATTGCATACTCTGTGCCAGGAATTTTACAGAAGTCAAAGTAAGACAGCGAAGGTCTGTATCACAGAGCACTCTTGAGGGTCCAGCTGTAATTTATTAGGTCCAGGCCAGGACCCAGGCCCAGGTAGGGGATAGCAAGGGTGGGATCAGGGGCACTCAGCGCCATTCTGCACCCAGGCCTAGGGCAAGAAGGGAACTGCGGAGACCTAACCTTAATGTATGTGACTTACTTACAACTCAAGGGTCACCATCCTCTCTGGCTCATGTTTTCAAACTGGCTCTGGCTTATATAGGAGGGAGAAAGCTTCCTTAGGAGGCCTAGGCTTCTAAGATCAAGAAGTTATATAACAAGGGGCAGGATGGGAACGCACAGAGGCAAAGGAAAATAAAATAATGAGGGTTTGAATATGCTACATAGGAGAGAAAGGTAACATAAATAAGACCTATTGGCCGGGGCTGCCAAGTGCAATGTCCTGAACTTGGAAACAGACAGTGGTGTTTCAAGCATTCTCTAAGATTATCTAGATGGATTCCCCCTTAATGGTCAGTGGCAAAATTCTCTAAGAAAATATTTTCCCCAAAAAATGTAGATGTTCACAGAACAACTGAAAAAAATGACAGCCTGGGAGGGCTAAACACAGGATGGTTTTCTCTGTCTACACCCTCTCCTTCAGATCCCCTGAGTGTTGGCAACAATCAGTGATGGCAGCAGGGAAAGAGGTCCAGGAACATAAATGTTGCCTGGGATAATTGCTGTAAAGACTAGAATGTCCATTTGTCTTATTAAATTCATTGGTATGGAGCTAGTTCTGGGATTATCTTTTGTGGCCCCCTCTTTGCTTTATTTATAAATTAAAGGAAGGAAAACAAGAGAGTATTCGACTCCAGAAACCCAGAAGAAACAACCCATTCTATGAGGGTACGGCTGCTGAAGGAACCCCAAGTCCACCTGGGCCACAGACCCTCTTTGATGTTCCAGAAGCATCTTAGACTTTGCCAACTCCTTTGGGAATGTCGTCTTTGGACTTTAACTTCTGAGAACTTCATAGACATTGAGGACATGACTATTTCATTGACATTTTATTACTGAATGCAAATTAGAATGCATTAATGATATGCTCTGATAGCTGCAGAATCTTTGATAGGCTATGGGAACAATACGACTGGACATTATTTGAAACAAGAAATAAAATAAGAAGCCAACAATTAACCTTGGGTAGAGACTGGCCTTACTGGTACAGTGAATTTTACTGGTGTGCTGTTTTGACCCATTTCAGAGTCTCCTCTCCACTGGTGGTTCCAGGAAGATGCTCAAAGGAGCCATGACTAGCTTTGGAGGAGCGGCTTCAAGAAGGAAGTACCAGGACCCAGAGACTATTGATCTCTTCCTCCACAAGGGGCTGGCCACACCCCTGGTGAACCACTGGCTTAACCATTAAACCCAATGGAATAAAAGATGGAGGAAAGTAAGGAATATTGCCAAGGGGTGGGGACAGAGGGCCACTCCTATTGTTTCCTCATTCATTCCCTCCGGGAGGAGTAAAGTAACTTCTCAGATTGGTAAATCTCGGAGATTAAGGAAGTGTAGTCCAGGTCCTTTCTCTCCCTGATTCTCTCCCCTCTTCATCTTGGGAGCCAGCCTGCCTATGAGCACGTGCTTAACACAGGAAGGAAGGGCTTCATACCTACAGTTTTGAGGGATACATTTAATTCAGGAAAGTGTTCAAAGGTGTTTATCACCTAAAACACTTGATAAGCCGTCAACCAGTATCTACCAATGTCTGTGGGGGACCAGGAAATGTGCCAGGTACCCTATCCCTATGATACAATGAGGGACACCGTAAGTATGCCCTGGCGTGTCTCATCAGTGGGCTGACATGCATAAAAACCGGATACTCGATCTGATGAACTGACTTTCTGACTGGGGTAAAGAAGCTGTAAAAACAAGCAAGTAAGATGAAGCTTAGCTAACGGGATTTAAATGATAATCAGACTAAGACACAAAATTATCAAATATTTGATGAAATAGTCTTTCGTTTTTAAGACTCTTCAAAATACTACTGTGAGTGAGTTGGCTACGTGACATTTGTACGTTTGGATGTTCTTTTCATGGTTTTAACTTTCTAGGAAGTCAGAGCAGTTTCGTAAGTAAAATAGGCAAAGCTAACGACACAATTAGACTCCATTTCTAGGAATTCAAGGATGAAAACAATAGCTCACATTTACTCAACACTACTCTGAGCCAGGCATTGTGCTAAGAGCTCTGTGTGTGTCATTTATTTTAATCCACAAAATAATCCTTTGAGAAAGACAGCATTTTCCTTATGTGACAGATGAGGAAACTGCCATCGGGCTCCTGTTTCACGGCCAAGTCCACCCGTGTAACCCACAGGCCTCCCTCATAAGAGCTGACGCACGTCGGCCATTTTGTTCCACTTTGCAGAGGATTCAGCCTCTCAGCACCTGAATGAAATAAAATCTCTCTGATGGTCTGATCTCCTCAATCCACAATGCACACAAGGATGTTGGCGACAGTACTGTTTCTAGTAGCTACAGGAAACAACCTAGTTGCCTAACTGGAAAATGGTTAACATGTTATGATAGAATCCTCTCATCTGTTCAATTAAGCTGAGCAAAAGCAGCTAACCCATGACATGGGTGCGCTAACACTGGGCAGGAGCTGACTGCCTCCTAGTTGGGTTGCTAGCTGGGTGACACTGGGTAAGTCTCTTGGCCTCAATTTCCTCATATGTCACATGGAATAATAACATAGAACTACTGTATGGATCGTGAGTGGACTTAGATCAGTACCCATTAGTACATAGGGTACTATTTCAGTTATATTTGTTAATGTAAGGATAGAAAAAGACTGTCATATACACCAAAATGTTAACTATGATTGAAAATTAGTGACAAGATATGAAGCTATATTTTCTCCTTCAATTTTCCTGTATTTCCCTTATTTTCCAATAGTATTCATGCTATTAAAATTATAGGTTGCCATCACATTATTGGCTGCTTAAAACAGCAAATTCTTTCTTTTTTCCTCCCTCCCTCCCTCCCTTCCTTGGCAATTTCTTGAGATTCTCTTTACTGTGTAATGAACACAGCATGTCAGAAGACTGAGGAAGATTACAAATAACCCAGTAGTGAAATAAATCTATAGCGCAACATAAAGAGAAATAATTCTGGATTATTATTTAAGAAATCGCCATGATGAAAGAGGACTACTTTAAATAAGGAACTGCTCTGATTGACTGAAAACATATTCACAGTGTGCAAGAAAAGTGGATTGTAAATAAGGGACCTACATTTACTATTCATATCAAATCCCCTTTTTATTTGAAGATATGGCTGCCAAAAAGATAACTTCCTGTTTTCTCTGTAAAACCCAGCCTTTACCTTAAAACACCAGCATAAGTTTAAATCCTAACCACGTGAATAAAATGTAAGTTAAGCAGAACTCCAAGTTACTGTTTCACAAGAAAACCTCACTTAGGGATGGCCCCCCGCTCACTTTTCTGGGGACTGCTCCAATCTGCAAAAACTACACGTATGGTGTCTCCACCGTCTTCCACTCATTCTGCCCTATCAAAGCGGCTTCCCAAAACATCAGCCCGTGCTCACACGATGAGTGCGTTTGCCTGGCCTCTGTGGTGCACTAGGCTATTATATTATCTTGATTCTCAAAACGACTCTTAAGGAATTCCTTCCCCTTTCATTGTTCCCCAGGATTTTCCTGGCCGCCTGTTTACACATTCCTTCTTCCACATGCTCAGCTATTTCTGAAGAGCTCACTAAGAGTGGGCTGTTTATTCTCAGCGTTTACTCACCTAACCCTCTCCAGGGTCCAGGCCATTAACCATGATGAAAATCAGGACTCTACTTTTTCCACTTTTTTCCTGTGTATCTTTTCCATGTGCAGAGCTCCCTTTGAAGTTCATGGGAGCCCTCCATGTGGAAGAGATTCCCAATGATACAAAACAGAGTGAGAGCTAAGCCCATCATCCATTTCTCACGTCCAAGGGCAAAAACACACACACACAAGGGAAGAGATACCACATAATGATCAAGGCCTGAGCAGAATTTGTCTATTGTTCTAAAAATAATTCAGAGGGCTTTCTTTGAGAGAGAAAACAAGCACCTTCATAAATATTTCTGAGTTCATTTAATAGAAAACTAGAGGCCTGGTACACGACATATGTGCACTTGTGTGTGTGTGGGGGGGCACCCCTCAGCCCGGCTTGCACCCTCTCACAGTCCGGGGAGCCCTTGGGGGATGTCCGACTGCCGCGAAGGTGGGAGAGGCTCCCACCACCGTCACTGCATTTGCCAGCCATAAGCCCAGCTTCTGGCTGAGCAGCACTCCCCCTGTGGAAGCACACTGACCACCAGGGGGCAGCTCCCGCATTGAGCATCTGCCCCCTGGTGGTCAGTGCACATCATAGCGACCGGCCATTCCTCCGTTTGGTCAATTTGCATATTAGCCTTTTATTATATAGGATGGGTGAGTCATTTATCAGGGTCAGGCAGCACATTGAAACTACAAGGATCAGTTAAAAATAAAAATATTTTTTAAAAAACAGGCACAGTTCCTGAACTTCATGGAGCTTATAGACAAATGGGGACAAGACACTAAACAAAGACTCACACAGATCAATGTAAAGTGACAGCTGGATTGCTGCCACCCAGGATCAGTTCAGTACATTGAGACCTGCCCGGGTGGAAGAAGAGGTGCTGGCAGACGCTAACACTGCACTGAAATCGGAAGGGTGTGCAATGGGAGATGGAACGCACAGCACAGAAAGCAAGAGTGAGCCTCATGCAAGACAACCTGGGAGGGGAGGACAACAATGCTCGGCCGTGTAATTTATGTGAAGAAATTGGGTCTTTATCCTGAGAGGATGGAAAGCCTTTGAAGTGCTTAAAGTAGGGCAGTGACCTAAGATTGGCATCGGGACAAGTTCCTTCTTGCTCTGGTCTGGTGAAGAGATTACAAAGAAGGGAAAGGAGGCAGGAGGACAGAATCCTAAGTCACAGACAACGGTAACTTTGACAGGAGTGGTGGAAATGGACGTTTGGAGGAGTGGACATATTTGAGGAATATTTAGGAAGAAAACTATTATGACAATGATAAATTGGAAGATGGAAGATGAAGGGGAATGAGGTGTCCAGGATGACGCCCAAGGATTAATTTCTGAAGCTAGACAGGCTGTGGAGGCAAATTTTCTGAGAGAGAGTAGGAGGACGAAGGTGAGGGAGGGGATAAGTAATGAGTTCTGTCAGGACGTGAAAAGAGGTGAACATGTAAAATAAACCACCGTCTACGGAGAAGTCTCAATCAGATACACAGATTTTTGAATTGCTGACTACAGGAGTAACTGAAGCTCTAGGTATGAAAAAAATAACAAAGTGAGAGTTTGAGTGGGGAGAGAGGAGGACCTAGGACTGCATCTTAAGGAAAACCAGCAGGTAATGGCTGGGTGGAGAGGATGAACCTGCAAAGGAGAGAGAGGAGTAGCTAGAAGGGTGGGACAAAAATAGAATTCAGCATCCACAGAAGTCAACAGAAGAGACTTTCCATGGGAGAGCTGAAAATGTCTAATGCCACTGTGAGGGAAAGCAGAACTCCAAGTCAAAATTATTCTCTGGTTTGGGTAACATGGAGGTTGTTGAAGAAATAATATTCAAAACATTTAACAACTAGTATGGCAGCAGCCTGACCAGTTGGAAGGGGTGTGGGACTCAGTGCTTGAGCAGGGGAAGGAGGCCCCCTTCTGGACCAAACCTTGCCTTTAACTTCTGGATAAAGGGGAGGATTTTGTGGGGGAGAGAGTTCTGAGAGAGAAGCTCCAGCAACTGGGGGAGCAGCCAGTTGTAACTGGCATGAGAACATTCAATGTCTGTGGCTCTGCTCATATGTGCTGGCTGCACAACCTTGCCAGGCATCATTTCTGTGGCTCAGTGGAGAGGGGAAGCAGCCAGATTGGAATGGGTGGGTGACAGACTTGAAGGTCTCCCATGCAATTCTGATTTCAAATGATGACTCAGTACCTTCACAGCATCATCTTGATGCAAATACAAAACAAAACTAAGACTTGGCCAATGAAGAAAGCATATCTCAAACAGAACCCATTTTAAAGAAGTTCCTAGAGCCCAGCCAGTGTTGCTCAGTGGTTGAGTGTCAACCTATGAACCAGGAGGTCACAGTTTGATTCCTGGTTGGGGCACATGCCCCAGTTGTGGGCTCGATCCCTGATGTGGGGTGTGCAGGAGGCAGCCGATTAATGATTCTCTCTTATCATTGATGTTTCTCTCTCTCCCTCTTCCTTCCTCTCTGAAATCAATACATATATATTTAATTTAATTTTTTTAAAGATGTTTCAGGCACGGGAAGAAGCACATTAAAAGTCCCAACAGGGAGAGACCATGGAGGCACTGCCTGAAGGTCACCATGGCTAGCCCACAGAATTCAGGAGTGTAAGCGCCAAGGAGCAGGAGACAGGCAGGGAATGGATAAAAGGTGGCGACATTTGGATTTTGTCCTAAAGCCGTGGTTGGCAAACCGCGGCTCGCGAGCCGCATGCGGCTCTTTGGCCCCTTGAGTGTGGCTCTTCCACAAAATAGCACGTGCGGGCACACACGTACAGTGCAATTGAAACTTCGTGGCCCATGCGCAGAAGTCGGTATTTTGTGGAAGAGCCACACTCAAGGGGCCAAAGAGCCGCACGTGGCTAGCGAGCCGTGGTTTGCCGAGCCGCAGTTTGCCGACCACTGTCCTAAAGGGAAAGAAGTACTTTTGAGGGTTGTGAGTAAGCAAGGGAGTGATGTGTCCAGATTTTTATTTTGTCTGCACCAAAACAAAACAAAAGAAAATCCTATGAGATTTTACTGGTTTGGAATTTCAGTATAAGGTTTTAGGGGAGAGTGTTGGGCTCTGGTTAAGGTAAGTATTTTAATTACTGGTGGACATTAATTACCCATGTTCTCACCGGCCTCCTTAATCATGGCTAATTGTAACTCAGGATGCTCTGTGAGGTAACTTAATGAAGTGAGGTATGTAATGGATGAAACCCCGATTCCCATTGAAAACTGAAGAACGTAGAAGTCACAGGCATTCCTATTTCTGATGGGAAATGGAGAGGCCCTGGTAAATATCAGTCATCCAGAGCAGCTATTTTGCTTAACCTCGTAAACTAGCTGCAGATGTTGGCTCACGCAGCGAGGCCTTGCATCTGTAATTTTAAAATTGTCTCATATTTCTAAAACCTGACTCCGTATGCACCGGAAAACGGTGACATGAATTATGTAGCTCGGGAAGAGACGCACGAGAAATGTCAGGAGTGATAGGAGATAATATTCACAGCCGTGGTCAAGCTCTGAGCACAGGATGAGTGAGGGATGACATGGTTCCTTCCTTCAGGACATGGGTCCTGCCACCAGGCATCAGAATGTACCAAACGAGAGGAAATCATTTATAGATAGTTGAGTTCTCAAAAACAAGTCCCCCTTGTCCTTTCCCCCTCCTCCACTTCGCAGCAGGTCAACAGGAAGACCAGAGTTGCTGGGGAAGGAAAAGATTTTTGAAGAGACAAAAAAACACTGAAAACAAAAAAAACCGATGCTAAAAATGTCTTACCTTAATTAAGAAGATCATGTTTAGTAGACCGGGGCAGGAAACAATAAAATGACTTGCATTTCAACTAATGTTTTAGTTATGATAGTGCTTTCTCATAAAAAACGCTTATAAACAGTCAATAGAAACTCAACTTGAAACTTAGAAAAGGGGCAGAGGTCATAGGACCCCATAGATAAAGAATTCATAGGATACTGCAAACAAAGAATAAGTCGAAGACACTGGAAATGAAATGATGATGATGATGACTGAGTTTCATGCGCATATTTGTCAGGCTCATTTGTATTTATGTGCACCGTTTCCAAGTAATGCTCCATCCAGACAATATAAATGGCAGCACATAGAATAATCCACCCAAGGGGGCCATCTGTCACAGGCTCAGAGTGTAAATAACCTCACCAGGAGTCAGGACGAACACTCCAGCCAACTGTTTGGTGAGGCAAGAGCACAGTGCAAAGCTTCAAGGAATGCAGGCTCAATTAGGAAACCAGGACACTCATTTCCTGGAGAGGGAACATTCATCCCGGTGAATTCAGCCCAAGAGAATTCCCTGAGGTGAGGAATGGATTAGTTGCTGAGTCAAAGAGATTTCACAGTCACTTTGGGGGTAAGACATTTTAGTCCTTCATTTACCTAAAGCTCTACATGTTTACACTTTGTTCAAGAGATCACCTCTGATAAGTTTTACTTATTTTCTGCACCAAGATAATTAGCAAATATATACTGCTAGGCAAATAAACCACACTGGTCTTTCCAGGTCTTTCCACATTGATCTTTCTAAATAAACCACATTGGTCTTTTCATATAAATCTGAGACCAGCATTAACTCTTTCAAGCTACCAGAATTGCTGCAATTGAAGCACAAGAACAATAGATAGTATTAAAAATCATTGTTAATCTTCGTGGGTGAGAAAATGTTGGTGTGGACATAAAAGCAAAATGACCTTTTGCTTAGGAAATGAAACTGAAGTATTTAGAGATGAGCAGTCATGATGCCTGCAACTTACTTTCAAACAGTATATGTACACACAAACAAACTAGGGGTTGCATACATGGCCTTTCACAGAACTAGGCTTCCAGCTCTTTGCTATATTTGACAATCCTATATAACAAAAGGCTAATATGTAAATTGTCCCCACAGGCGGGAGCTCGACCGACCAGGAGTTAGATGTGTGCTGACCACCAGAGGGCAGCATGGCACATAGCTGCAGTAGGCAGCTGGGGGAAGGGAGGCCCTGGTAGGCAGCCAGCAGCGGCTAGGGACCCTACCCATGCATGAATTTCACTGGGCCTCTAGTTTTTATAATAAAAAGTTGAAGTAAAACCCCAACCCCATCACTTACTATGGAACAACTTTGAGAAAGTCACGTTAAGACTTTGACTCTCCATTCCTCATCCATCAAATTGGGGATAACTTCATAAAGCTCTTGGAAATATTCAATGAGACAATCCATGTACAAATCTCAGTTTTAATATGAGCCCCCCCCCACACACACACACACAGAGCACTTAATAAATGCTAACTATTAACATCGTTAGAAAACAGGAAACTGGAATACCCCTTACTCTAAAAAATAAAGAGAAAAAAAGACGTATGCCATGTTGGTGCTCAAAATTGGTCTGGCCTTTGAATAATACAAGCTACAGATGAGAAACCAACATGTGCTATTAAGCCTACATTCGCTTACTTCATGTAAAAATGAAATTTCAATATTTAAAAAATTACAATCTTCTTGTGCCATACAAACCACAGAAGCTATGAGCGACCTGCTCATATTGAAGTGTCTGGAACGAGAAGAAAAGGGGTAGCTACATGAAATGGTGACAGACTTATGAAAATAGAATTTTGCATGGACATGTAAGGCTCCTATCTGGAAAATCTGTGACCTACGACTAGAAGATAAATACATTTTTCAGGGGGGAAAAAGATTGTTCTCAAATGGGAGTATCTTATTACAAAACATCATTTTTAAAAATTATAATAAAATGGCCCAGCAATTTACACTAATGCCAGGATTAATGTTCTGACATTTAGGTCCCCTGACAATGAGACTCAAGATAAACCAAAGAGTCTGGCGTAATGTCGAGAATGGAGCACACAAGGCTGATCACCAAATTCCCGCCCCCCACCCCACCCCTGGTTTCTCCCCTAACTGACACGATCAACATGAGCTCTCTTTTCTATAAATATACTAGAGGCCCGGTGCACAAAAATTTGTGCACTCGGCGGGGATCGAGGGTCCCTCAGCCCAGCCTGTGCCCTCTCACAGTCTGGGACTCCTCAGGGGATGACCACCTGCTGGCTTAGGCCCGCTCCCCGGGGGATTGGGCCTAAGATGGCAATCAGACATCCCTCTGGCAGCCCGGCAGCCCTCGGGGGATGTCCACTTGCCAGCAGGGAGCAGGCCTAAACTGCAGTCAGACATCCTTAGCGCTTCTGAGGAGGCAGGAGAGGCTCCCACCACCACCGCTGTACTGGCAGCCATCAGCCTGGCTTGTGGCTGAGCAGAGCTCCCCGCTGTGAGAGTGCCCTGACCACCAGAGGGCAGCTCCTGCATTGAGTGTCTGCCCCCTGGTGGTCAGTGTGTCTCAGAGGTTTCAGCTCTGAGACCTCGGCTGCTGAAAGCAGGTATCTGGGTTTGTTTGGCTTCTATAATTGAAACACTGTTGCAACTCCAGCTCTGAGGCCCAGCTGGCTGAAAGCAGGTTTCTGGGGTTTGTTTAGCTTCTATAATTGCAACATTGTTTCTTAGAGTGCAGCTCAGAGGCCGGCAGCGGCAGGCGGGGAACCTTGGCTTCCTCCATCACTGGAGCAAGCAAGCCTCCTGTTCGCTTCAGCTGCCTGGCTGCCAGCCACCATCTTGGTTGGCAGTTAATTAGCATATCACCCTGATTAGCCGATGGGAAGCGTGTCAGAGGTACGGTTAATTACAATGTTTGTCTATTATTAGATAGGATATCTCAGAACACTTTCAATGAAATAGCTTAAGAATGTCAAGATGTCTCCATATTTTTTTGAGGATCGTGGGCTAAACACTCTGACTCACTTAGGAAAAGTTCTGTAATGTTACTGCACTGAATGTGAAGAGATTCATGCTTTAGGCACAGAAACTATCATTTGCCTTGGTCATAGTGATCTGGGGACATACTTATGTGTTGGGTGAATTTGGTTTCAATATGGAAAGCAATGGGCAAAAACAACAAAAGAGCTCTATTGGAAATACCTACAAGAATTTATTGGCTCCTGTTTACTTTTGTTTTCACTGTGATAGTGAACCAGGGACATCCTTTCAAAAGGACCTTCTGGTATAGGACAGGGACAGCATCACTAACAAGAGATTCTAGGGCCCCTTTGTAGGCAATGAGGTTTTACTATTTGTCCTTTGCTAAACCCTTAATTTGATTAATTGAAAGGACTGGGGTCTCTCAGTATTAACAAATAAATTAGCTTCTCTACACTGGAGTCTCAGCATATGAACTGGTGGGGAGACCTAGGCCAATAGCCGAAAGCCATTTGGTTTGTCTTTACATTCCACATAGTAACTACACTGAGTTCCACCATCTTCTTAAGGCTCCCCTGTAACTCTCACTCCCCTGGCTCTCAACAAACAGCCCAGCCCCCTGCTTTCTCAAGCAAATTGAGATAATCAGGAATGAGGCATACAATAGTCTTTTTTCCTCGCTGTCTGTGACATTTCTCTGTCAGTAGAAATTTTAATAGTATTGCATAGTCAGTCATTTTATTTTTCATTTATTCATTTATAAATATATTTATGTATTTTTATGAAGAATGACTTTACTTCATAAGCAAGATATACTAATTAATATACTAATAAGAGGAAAACTTATTCAATGGCAAAAGAATCAACCCCCTAATGGCCAAATATGGCTTATACTAGAGAACCAAGGATGGTTAATACATCTGTCAATATATATATATAATATATTACATAATTTGTTCATAATGTAAGAATGACCATCTCAATAAAATTCACTACTGTGGATTCATATACTTTCATATATCATTGGGTCTATAACTGATTCAGCTGTTTTGGAAAAACTAGAGCACAAATTCCTTAAGGAGATCATTAAATAACTATGGAATGCACAATACCATGCACCAGTAAAAGAAGTTTTGTCATCTTTGGTCTGTGTACTTACATGGAACGATCTCCAAGACACATCATTAAATGGATTAAATAAGTTCAACTTTCAATATATTTACTGAGCATCTACTATTCACCAGGTTCTAGATGTTACAGATACATCAGTGAATAAGAGAGACAAAATTCTTTGCCTTTGTAGAGCTTATAACTACTGTGTAAAATGTGTATAATATATGACCACTTACATTTTTAAAAATCTCAAACCATGTGTCTGTCTGTGTGTACATATGTGTACCTATGTTTGGGTGTGCATGTATACATATTCTGAAATGATAACAGCAGTTACACCTATAGAGATGAGTCGAATATGGTAGGAAAATTTTAGGATGTTGTGGTGTGTTGATGATTTCTGAAACTTGTAGGTAGTCCTAAGAAAAAGGGACTAGTGACTACTAACACTAGTTTACAGAAAGTAGGGAGGAAAGAAACCCTGTTTTGAATTTTTTTTTTAAATAAAGATCTTTTCTGCTTGCAGACTATAATTCAAGAAGGTTGTCTGGAGATTATAGGTGTTGGAAATCTCACACTCCAATCTACAGTAAACGCAATAGAAGACACATTTTTGGGAAACAAAACAGACAATATGGCTGGGCCAAGGAATAAGTCATCTGTGCCTCCCTCTCTTGATTCTTATAGCTAAAGAAGTAAATTATCAGTCAATATATCCTGGCCCTAAACATATTCACATCAAGGAAATTTTATCCCCACTTATCTTAGCTACCCACACCTTCTAAAGACTAACAATGTTCCACAAAAGTCTATAGCTCTCACTTGTTTGCCCTCCTCCAGCATCTGTTTCTGCTTGTTCCGATAACATCTCTGATGCTTGGGTATCATCCCCTGGCCTCTTAAACCTTGGGATTCAACATCTCATTCACTGATTTCAACCTCCAACCCTACCACCTCTTTGCCTTAATCCTGGTACATATTTCTCTAATTTCAGTAAAACTCCCAGCGCCCTGACTTGCCCACTTCCTTCCCATTTTCAGTCAACATTATCTTTTGTATTTCCTTGTCCCTGGGCACAAGCTCAGATTATATTCCTGTTTTCCTTCAGTTAGGTGAGGCCAAATGACTAAGTGAAGATCAATGGAATGGAAATGAAAATGTCATTGCTAGGCTTGTTCTTGAAAATCTCCCTCACTCATGCTTCTTTCTCTTTCTTATCTGCTAGAAAAATGAAGAGAATTCCAAAGACCATGTATGACTGACCGTGTGAAGCAGGGCTGTTCCCATTTCAATGACCTTCATGGGATTGTTACTGCAGGTTGAATTAAACTGATGTTATAGTAAGCTACTGAAATTCTTGGGTTGTTTGTTACTTGCTTGGCCTGTCCTGACAAATACATCAATCAAAACCATTCATATTAGATGACATAATCTTTTATTTCAACCTATCTCTTTAAAACTTTAACTCATCTGCTCTCCTGACCATACATGCTGCCTCCTTAAAAAGACCCCAGCTCAGGACATCAATTTCTTGGTCTGCTTTCTCTGCTTCTTGCTACCTTCTAGCTGTAGAGTAGAAGAGCAATTCACAAGACCAAGAGGACTGATACTACTTTAGTCCCCAATACTGCACAGAACCTTCTTCCTGCCCAACTATTAAACAACCTCCCCAAAGTTTCTGGACTCCTTGGAAACATTTAATACTATTGTACCTTTCCCTTGAAATAACCTTCAAGACCTTGAAATGTTCTCTTCCCTTAGCTTTCATTCTACTACTCCCCAAGTTTTCCTACTTATCTCATCAGTTCCTAGACTAATTTTAAGTTCCTCATTCTTCTGGACTCTTCTTTCTACATCATTCCTTCCATATGCTCATCCTCTGTAGGTAATTTCATGGCTTCAGCTACCAAGCATACATTGAAAACTGTAAAACTTCTATCTCCAGTGTAGACAAGTCTTGAACCTCAAACTCTACTGATGTCACTAACAGGCACAAAAAATATATCCCAAACTGCAATCACCACCTTCTTCTCCCTTTGCCCCTGAAATCTGCTCCTCCTACTTCTGCACTCCCAACAGTGGATCCCTTAGCCATAGCCTGGGAGGATGATTTAATATCCCCAAAATGATTTCTAACTCTTTCTACCTGCTAACCGTTCCTAAATGTTCCTTCTCCTATATACCTCCCATTATTAACATTTGTGTTTTCTTAACGAAATTACCTCAAAAACCTCTTCAAAAATTTCCATCTCTCTAGTTTTATTTCTCCAAACCATTCCTTATGGCTGACACACAGACCTTTCTAACATACAAATCAGACGGTAACCCTTCTTTATTGGAAATCCTTTAGTGGCTTCCTACTACCTTTGAAATAGGTTCTGTGTCTTCTAAACTCTATACATTTTTATACAACTTCCCAGTGGACTTTTATTCCAATCTCCCATAGTGATTCATACTCAACAAATACCCTTCTGATTCCAAAACTGGATTTTTCACTATGTTCCTTTCTCCATTAAGAGCACCACCATCTCACCTGTGCTTAAATCATATATCTGAACAGCACTGCTAATGATCCCCAAATGTCTCCCCAACACTCATCTCATCACACTTCCTTTGGATTCTTCCTATTTAATTCTCCCAAACTCATGAGCTTGTCCTTGAATCCAGTATAGATAGCCTGGCCCAGATCACCATAATCTCTTGTCAGCAACAGCCTCCTGACTAGTCTTCTTTTTCTAACCTTGTTCTGCCTTCAGAACTTTCTCCACACTATAAGCAGGAGTTTTCTAAAACGTTAATATGATTATGCCTAAAACCTTAAAATGATATTCTACTGCTTTAAGCATCATAAAAAAAATATCATTAATGGAGCTTAGGTCCTAGTGAAGAAAGATAAAAAATCCTATATAATAAAAGCCTAATAGGCTAAGTGTCCAATCATCCATTCAGCCAATCAAAGCATAATATGCTAATGATATGCTAAGGCCGCTCAACCACTCGCTATGACATGTACTGACCACCAGGAGGCAGATGTTCCAACCGGTAGATTAGCTTGCTTCTGGGGTCCAGCTGATCAGGACTGAGCGAGTTGGGCAAGACACACCCTGGAGCCCTCCCATGGTCCCTCCACAGCTGGCCAACCTCCCTCCCCAGCCCCAATCGTGCACCAGTGGGGTCCCTCAGCCTAGCTGTGCCCTCTCGCAACCTGGGACCCCTCGGGGGATGTCGTAGAGCTGATTTCGGCCCAACGGTGGAACGACCAGGCGCTATGATGCGCACTGAACACCAGGGGGCAGATGCTCAATGCAGGAGCTGCCCCCTGGTGGTCAGTATGCTCCCACAGGAAGAGCACCTCTTAGCCAGAAGCTGGGCTCATGGCTAGCGAGTGCAGTGGCCGAGGCAGGAGCCGCTCCCGCCTCCGAGGCAGTGCTAAGGATGTCCAACTGATGGTTCCCGAACTGTGAGAGGGCGCAGGCCAGGCTGAGGGACCCTCCCCGCCTGAGTGCACAAATTTTGTGCATAAGATGATAGTAAGACACTGGGGAGGGGTGTGTGTTTAGTTCCAATGGTCAGGGCCAACCTTTCGCAGAAATGATGTCTCAGTGAGACCTGGAGGATCGGAAAGAACTAGCCTTGAAGAAGGAAGCACTCTTCAGTTTTCTTACTTACCATCATCCTCACTGGGCTGTGAGTTCCCTGAGGACAGGGCTGTGACTTAGTCATCACTGGCTTAAACACCTACCACAGTTTTTATCACTCAGAGTGTTTCAAATACATGTTTGATGAATGAAGGGATAAATGAAATTAAGTTTAAATTTACATTTTTGATCGGTCCAACCTAAAGCTAATTGTGTACTCATAAATTTCTGTACATTTGCAGACATCAACTTATAAAAGTTGTAAGCAAATTCCTAGGTAGAAAAAAGCAATTGGAATTTAGACTTTAAAGAGGAGTTTTGCTTTCCTTAAACCCCTCTAACATATTTCAGTATAGATCCTGCATAGCAATTCTTCCAACCCAGAGCCTTAAATGCATATTGGAATGGATGAACCACTTGCTAGGATCCTGCAGAATTTTCAGCCCACCAACCACAAAAGTCGGCATCAGTCAGCTGGCTGGGCTCCCTGGCTCCCTGGCTTTGAGCCTCTTGACTGATAAATTGTATTAATACAAACCCAAATCAACATCAGATATTCAAATTCAAAAGGAAAATGTTTTCAAGACATGATTCATTTCTGCTAAGAAGGAAAAAAATAAAGGATTCCTAAACTATATTGTATTGCTTTTAATTACTGGATTTTACTTTGAAAAATAAGACATTCAGGTTCATAATCCATTACATGCAAAAAAAAAAAGTTTTTTTAAATAAATTTAGCAGCAAAACCTGACAACATGAAAGTATTTCTATGTCTCATTTAATCTATCTGGTGTGACTATTCATTTGTCTCACTACAGAAAAATAATGTATTTAATTACAGGGTGCTATCTCTGACCCCACAGAAATATGTATTGCTTTTCTAACATAAAATTAAAAAATTTGACTTTCAAGGCCCAACTAGACCCAAGAAGTTGGGATAAAGTACCTATATTGGGATAACAGTCCCCCCCAATTCTATTATCTTTGGATTTATAAAACTTTCAAAATGTATGAGCTTGGAAATACTCAGCAAAAGTAAAGTCATAAAAACACGTTAGCATGATTTGCGCATTTGGAAGTAATATAAGTGGTAACTGGTTCAGAGTTTCCTTTCAGATCTGATTTAGAGTATGCATTTATGCCACTGTTATCATTGCTTTTCCAATAAATATGTACTTCCATGAGGAAAGTTTTATAAGCAAATCCTTTTTCTGCGCATTGCAATCTTTGGAATAATGTGTCATGGCTTCTAATTTTCCAGTGTTTCATTCTTCTCATCTTATAACTTTTATTATTTTCTTATACTTTATGTGTTTTCTCCCAAAAGTTTGAAGAAGTAGCACCTACCTGCTGGGAGCAAGGTATCTGCTCTTTACAGGTCACAAACCGAGGACCTAGCTGCAAACCTCATTGTGTATATTACATCAGATCCTCCCATTCACCCTGCAGAAATCTTTTCTATTCTTCCCATCACGTAACTGAGCAAACTCAGGCTCACTTTGTCCAAGGCCATCTGGCTACTAAGTGACGGGTCATAATTTGAAGCAAGGGATGTCTAGCTCCAAAGTCCGTTTCTTCCAAAGCAACATGGAGCAAATAACTGGCCCATGCTCCCATTTCATCCTCCACTGTGCGTAGATGGAAGGAAGACTTTAGGGCTGCTTCATCCATGGTAGAAATGAGAGTAGAATCATTCCCCAAAAAATGATTGTTAGAATTTGACAGGATCTTTACACTTTCATAAAATGAAGATAGAGTATCTAGTTTTAAAAGATTCAACTGTAAAGCAATATAAAATTGCAATCAATGTAAATTTGGTTTTGTTTTATTATTTTAAAAAAATAACTACAAATAATTGGAATTTGGGGAGGTTTATCAGCGAATATAACAAATCAGATGTTCAATATTCACCCACCTTGCAGGAGCGTCATCGACATTTATTGGAAATAGTATTATACAAAGGCTTACACCATATAACAACATAGCATAAAAGGACAGAGATGGAGATCATTAATGATTTTAATTATTTTAAGGCCCATTAAAATTAGAGAAATACCAAAGCACCCACAATGTTAAAGGTTTATTATCACAGCATTTTAGAGTTTACTAGTTCATACCTTTCAATCACAGCGAGTTATTAGCAGTGAAGGGATGAACGCTCTTAAGAGGATTTTTATTTCAATGATAGGGTGTTATGGACAAGACAACCTAAGTTTAAAAAAAAATTAGTAGCAAGCGCTAGTTGAGTTAATCAGTTAAAGACAAAACTGTGCCCATGGGAAGCTAAATGAAAAAGCAACAGTAAAGCTTACAGAACTTAGCTCGTACAATTTGCCTTGAAGGCGGAAGATTGGTTCCCTGAAATAGCAAAGAATTATATGCTTTAGTTCAGGAAAAAAGTTTTTAAAATAAAGTCTGTTATTACCTCTTCTCCTTTCAAAACAATGGGAAAAAAAATCTAGAGCAGAGGTTTCAATTTGTTCAATAATTGTACCTCTGCATTAAAAAAAAACAAAAAACAACACTTTAAAGTCATCATTGTTTTGACTTGAAAAGAAATAACAATGCAAATATTCATTATCACATAAAACATAAAAGCAGCAGCAAACTATTGGAGTTAATGCAATCTCTGTAGAGCGCTATTAGAAACAGCGGGTCAGCCCAAAACGCAAAACTCAAAAGATCAGATCTTCTGAGGAATTCACATCTTTATTAACCAACAGGAATTGGGTGTGGCAGCAGTGAAATGCAACAACTGCCTTCTCTGTGAGCTGTCCCTTCACTGTTACCAAGCTGTGCGAACGTGTGAACTAGTCAGCAGCATCAGAAAGCTCATGCAACTATTCACCATATTTTAACCTTAAACTGACTCACAGATTTGGTGTTAAATCAAGCCTACTGGTAATGTAAGCAAGCAAAGTAGGATATAAGGAGTCAAATTTGAAAAACAGAGCAAATAGCAAAGAAGTTATTTAAAATAAATCAATAGGGTTAACTGCATAGTGTAGCAAAATAATGAGAAGAAAGGAAAAAACAAACAATTCGCTCTAAAAACTTTAAAAGCCAAAACAAAACAAAACTGAAAGCTGCATTTCCAACAAAATTTGCACGGGATTAATTTGCATTTTTTAATAGTCAATCAAGCAATTTAGTTCAAACTCACTGGGGCGTGCATGCACTAATTCTTTTAAGCAATTCCTACCTGATTTCCAATTGTGTTTTTCTTGTGAACCTGACTGCTCCTCTGCTGAGCACTGAGAAAAGCAAAGGAGAGCAGCACTGAAGAAACGTGTAAGATTTTTTTTTTCTGAACAAGTAACAGATACTAAAATATATACAGGCTTTAAAAAAATGTACCAACAACTGAGGCAGAGCTAATATATCAAAAATTCAGGACACTGTTCTGAAGCAAAACCAACTCAGTGGAACTCTTAGTCCCAATTAACAGTCACAAACCAAAAACACAGTAACACCACAGGAAGCATAGCTGCACCGCTGCATCAATAACAATAGGAGTTAAGGCAAGTATTCGGGACGTCCCGCAGGTGTGCAGAGTAGATGTACTGAAAATGAACAGTTAGTAGTTATTAAGTATATGCCATGTTCCAAGCGCTTTACAGATATTAGTGATTTTAACTAACTTTACCCTGTGAAGTAGTTACTATTATTATTTTCGTTTTACAGATGGGGAGACTGAGTCACAGGGTAGCTAAATGGATTTCCCAAAGTTACTCAGCTAATAAGTAGTTGGCCTCCAGATCCCAAACTCTGTGACATTTTACAATCTCATTCCTTTGAATTCCACTATATTCTGACAACTCCCATAGAACAAAGCCAGCTTGACCCATCTCCCCAAATCTAGACTCATATACGTTTTTGATAACTCAACATCGCCACTAGGATGTCCACAAGGCCCTACTCAGCTACCCCCACCCTCCGCTCTTTGAGTCATCTCCTCCTACTCTCCAGCTCCCTCACTGGAGAAGTTCAGCCACACTGATCACTATTTTTTTAAACCCACCCAGCATATTCCCATCTCAAAGCCTTTATGCTAGTTGCTCCTTCTGCCTAGGTAAGCTTCCACCAGATATAAGCATATTTCCTGACATCGCCTCCTTCAAGTCTTTGTTCAAGTTTTCTTTTCAGTGAGGCATACCATGACTACTCTGTTCAAAACTGCATCCTTCCCCTCTTCTAGGACTCTCATCCCCTTTACACTATTCTATTTTTCTCTATGGCATTTTTCGCCTTCACGCGTACTATATAATTTATTAATTTTGTGTGTGTTTATTGTCTGTCTTCCTCCATTAGAATGTGAGCTCCTTGTGAGCAGCGGTTTTTGTCTATTTCATTCGTTGCTATATCCCCAGTGCCTAGAACAGTGATGGCGAACCTATGACATGCGTGTCAGAGGTGACATGCGAACTCATTTTTTTGGTTGATTTTTCTTTGTTAAATGGCATTTAAATATATAAAATAAATATCAAAAATATAAGTCTTCGTTTTACTATGGTTGCAAATATCAAAAAATTTCTATATGTGACATGGCACCAGAGTTAAGTTAGGGTTTTTCAAAATGCTGACACGCCGAGCTCAAAAGGTTCGCCATCACTGGCCTAGAAACTACCTGCACACTGTAGTCAGCTCTAACAAATATCTGTTGAATAAGAAGCCCAGTGAGGTCGACACCAATACAACACGACGCCAGGGGTTAAGAGCCAGAGATGACCCCAACAATTTAACCCCAGAGCCCACATGTCCAGGCACTGTGTTCCTCTATCAGTCAAAAGAATGAAGGCTTTCTGCCTGGCCCATGTAGTTCAGTGGTTGAGCGTCAACCTGTGAACCAAGAGATCACTGGTTCAATTCCCAGTTAGGGTACATGCTCAGGTTGTGGGCTCTATCCCCAGTAGGGTGCAAGAGGGCAGCCAATCGATCTTTCCCTCTCATTAATATTTCTATCTCCCTCTCCCTTCTTCTCTCTCTAAAATCAATTAAAAAACATTTTAAAGAAAGGTATGAAGGCTTTCTTTTGGTAAATCAATGAGTAAACATCTATTGATATAAGAAAACTAAACTTATTTTGGTTATTCTGAGAAGATTAATAATACTGAACCCTCTAACTGGCAGTTTCATAGTTCTTAAAGGCTGTTTTGAAGATCGATGAAATAGTCCAAAACAGAGTAAAAGCTCAAGTCATTAATCAACTGTTTAAAGTAATGGGATATTATGGTTCAGAGCCACATCAGAAATCAACATCACACTTTGAACCGCTGTTCAAAACAGTAATCCTATATAATAAAAGTGTAATATGCAAATTGCCCCCTTGACCGGGAGTTCGACTGGGAATTCAACCGGGAGTTCGACCAGGGGGCGGGGCCAGCAAGTCAACCACCCACATACCCTCTCCCTGCCCGGCCCGACTGGCCCTATTGGGGCGGGCCAGCCAGACCCCACCGGTGCACGAATTTGTGCACTGGGCCTCTAGTCTTTCATAATCTCCCACGAGTTTTCACTCAAACTCCTGAAAACCCATATTCTACATTCAAGTGAGGCTGGGGAAAGGGTGGGTGGTGAAAGGCCATACTGTATTTGATTACTAAAGATATTTTGTGTATATTTTTGCTTTTCAATGTCCTCACATTAGACTTTTTAGCTTATTTCTTCTTTCCTCATTTTTTGTTATTTTTCTAGTTTTTGTTAAATGCTTAAGTCCTTTAATCACTATGAACATCATCTTTCTCCAACCGTTTCTCTACATAATCCAAATCTATATTATTCTGAGTTTTGTGGTGAGGCTGTGAATGAGGTTGAGTTTGTGTCTGACTGTGACCAGGGGTCTGATGCACCCACACTGCCTTCTGGCTGCCCACCAGGCCCTGACATGGTGTGTGCCTACAGCAAGCATGTCAAACTCGTGGCCCACACCAAATATTTTTGCAGCCCAGACAATATAATGGTATGTAAGAAACATTTTAATAAAAATTTCGTAACTTAATTTTTATAATATCCTGTTATACATAATTATTAATAATGTTTGCTAATGACTGATTACTACAATCATGTTGCATTCATTTCCCTTATGCACAGGCACACCATTTTTGTCCACTAATACTAGCAGTGGATATTTTAGCAGCCAACTGCCACATCATTAGTCTTGTACTGACTTGTTTGGTTGCACAACAGAAAATATTTCGCTTTCAGGGAACAAGGAAAATAGGTTTATTTGCTCTATGTTTATTAATTTGTGCAGTTATTCAGTGTCTGGTAAATTAATGTTCAAGAAAAAATATTAATTTTTATTAAAATGTTCTATTTTATGTTAATGATTACTCATTTATTTCAGCCCTTTGTATTCAGCATGTCTCTATTGAAATACTAGTAAACCTATGTTCCTATGGAAATTGAAACTTTTGGTTTTTGTGGCCCACATAAACTTAAACCTTGTTTATTTGGCCCGTGTTAGCCTTTGAGTTTGACATGCTTGACCTATAGCACTAGTCCACTTGGGGCCTCGGATCTTTACCCTGCAGGCTTTCTTCTTGTCCAGGAAGAAATGAGAAAACTACTAATACAATGTGATTATGCCTTCTTCCCAGGGATGGCCACCTCTTCCAAGTACCATAATTGTGTTTAGTGTGCGCATGTTTTTCTTTTTAAGAGAAAATGTTTTAAAATAAATCACTGACTCATGGTGATAACTCCACGCTATAACAGACCCAGACTATTGGGAACCTTGAATTCTGTGTAGGGTCCCCTTAAAATCACATAAGAGAAAAAGGACCGGATATAAAACAAAAGGCGCAGAGATGCTCAATGACTACTCGTGCAACCTGAGCAGGGTCTGCCCTAAATGCACCTCAGCTTCTCAGCTGTAAAGCGAAAGTGAGTGTGAGTGAGTGAGAGAGAGAGAGAGAGAGAGAGAGAGTGTGTGTGTGTGTGTGTGTGTGTGTGTGTAAAAGACAGAGAGACAGGGTTAAGCCAGGGACCAGACAAGCTGTTTCGGAGGTTCCTTTTAGATCCAAGATGCCTCTCAGAAGCTTATGAGCTACACCAGGTGAAGGTACTTCCTCTGACGGAGTCTTCATCTACTAAGCAATGCAATGTAAGAACATGCAGAAGGAAATAGATTTCTTTTATAACCAACCTCAAATATTAGTTAAGAACAAATACTAATCATCTTTACTTTTCATCTAAAGAATACTCTTTTTGTAGCAACTGGCCCCATCCCATAAACCCAGAGACGTTGTTAATGACATATTTAGGTACTTGAAGTTACTTCATAAAGTAACATTATAAAAAATAAGTGCCTCATTAGAAAGCACTCTCTATCATAATCTTTATGCCTGCAATGATAACTGAACTAAAATCATTTCAAAATATTTATTTAAAAATGTGTTCATGGGAAATCGTGTAAAGACTTGCAAGTGAACTTGAGCCTTTGGACATAATCTTGTTCATAGGTCCTTTACTGGTTATCTGTGCAATATTGGAAAACAGACCGAGGTATAATGTTTTCACTTGACATAAGTCAAAAATTTGAGAGCACCAGCTATTTGCAAGGTGCTATTGTGGAAGATATGAACATGATTAAGGTATGGCCCCTATAATCAGAAGCCTACAATTTATCTAGTGTGGGTGGTGAGATACATACACAAAATACAAAGAACTAAGGAAGAACAAGCTCTACAGAAGTAAACTTGTGAGAATGTAATACAAAGCACCCCCCCGAGTGCTTCTGTTTCATATGTGAGCTATAATTACCCCATAGCTTCTTATTGTGTTTGTTGTTAAGCGTATAAATTCCTACTACAACCAAGTCACTTTGGAAGGCTTTCCAGAACCCTAAAATACATGAAGCCAAACTAGGTTTAATGCTCTGAGACATAATGATTTTAAAAGTATATAACAAGAGATTTAAATTTTTGTAAAAATAAGAACACATTGAAAGACATTCAGAGAAAAAGAAACCCATGTTACCATGTAGCTCAATGTTTTTTGCATGTTCATTTCTAGTTTCTGTCCTTGTCCATGTGCATACACAATAAAAGATTCAAATCACAGGAGAGTATGCCAAGGGGTTTATAACCACTTATCAAACAAATCCTATGCATAGTAATTGCTCTGCATCAGAGACCAACAAAAGGGATTATTCTGGTCTGATGTGATCTGAGACTTTCACAGAAAACTTGAAGAAAGGTACAATTTTAATAGAGAAAGACAGCCAAGTGCATTCCAGGAGAATGGTGTAGTATCATCAAAGTCAGGAGGTCAAAAAATGAGGAACGTAGAAAAGTTGTGGAAAGTAAAACTATTACAGCAAAATTATATAAACATAAACTCCGGGTTGTAAATGACCTTAAAAGCCATCTAGTACAGTAACTGAATGTGAGAGCCAATTAGGGAGAAGTTGGCTGTTATGGCAGAGGCAGACAAAAGTATTCAAAGTTTCTGAGCCAGCAAATGGCATGATCAAAGCAGTGTTCTGTAAAAATTCTCTGAGTCTGAAGCAGAAAAGATAGGAAGCAGATAGCCTACACCCCTTCCTTCTGACTGCGAGTCTTACCCAGCCTTCAAAGTCCAATCAAGTACCATTTCTGGGTTATGCCTTCTTAGAAACCTCCAGTTATCTCTCCTTCCCATGAACTCCCAAAGATCTTGGTCTGCACCTGTACCATATAATCAGGATTGTGTCAGGCAGGTCTCTAATTCCTCTCTGACAATGTCTGTTCCTCAATGACCGATGGTATGTTGCATGAATCTTGGTATCTCTACCTCTCTCACCATTGACATTGCCTAGTTCAGAGGTGGAAGAAGAGGTAAGAGACAGTTTCTACAGAGACTTGGAAACCATACTGAGGAGTTTAAACTTTATTCTGAAAGTAATAGGGAATCTCAGAAGTAATGATAAAGGACATGACAAGAGGCAGGAAGACCTGTAGTAACCCAAGCAAGAGAAGAAGAATTTTAGGGCACCAACGACCTGCAGGGCACTCAGTGAAAGATATAAGTGATGATAGGATTAGACAAATTCAGAAACTAGAATAAAGGTAGAATCAAGTGAACTTGGTAAAGATGGAAGGAAACAAAGACGGGAACAAGGAGTAATGAATGACACTCAGGTTTCTGGTTTGAGCAACTGGAAGTTACCGCCCACAGAGAATGGGAACAATGGAGGAGGTGTAGATTTAAGATTAGATGATGAGTTTAAGGAAAATCAAGTTGAGGCTTCCCTAGGATGGATAAGTAGAAATGCCCAGTATGTAGCTGACTATGGCACCCAGTCTAGGAAGAAGTTTTGGAATGGAGATCTAGGTTTATAGTCTTCAGATAAAGTTAGTAACTGAAACCTTTGGTTAATGGTGTCATATGAAGAACTCACAATTGTCCATTGGATTAACTATTTTGTCTTGGCCAAAAGCAGTCTCAACAGAGTGGTGTGGTCAAAACAAGATTTCAGGGGCTGAAAAATGAGATAGAAGTGACAAAGGAGGAGGAAGAATGTGGACTCCACATGAACCTAAATAGAGCTCAAATGAACCAAGGAAATGGAGTCGCTCGGAAACGCAGATTGCAGATCAAGTGTCAGCTGGGCCTCTCCCTCCACCATCATGCTTAGTTTATAAGAGGAGACACTTCAGCAGTAACCATGATGGAGAAAATACTAGCAAAGTGGCAACAGACAAACCAAGGCAGTGGGAGGGGAAAGCCCATCCTTTATACGTTATAGACAGAAGATTAAAGAGTTTACTGTTTTTTCCTGAGTCAAAGGGTTTGCTTAGCAACAGCGAACAGAGTTACCCCTTTTTCTCTTCTAGAAGCCACCACAGTAGATCACCACCAAGCCATCAGTTAAGTAGGGTCCACAGATGTAAGGACCCTGAGCAATGGGCTGGATTCTCCATACTCTGCAAGTGTGCCATCCAATGCAGTAGCTGATAGCCATATGTGGCCATTGAAATTAAAACTTTAATTACTATCTAATTTCATTTTTATTTCACTTGCATCTCACTTCCTCTGTTTTACTAGTCCCAGTTTGGCCACTCAATAGTCACTTGCAGCTAGTGGCTACTGTACTGAACAGCCCAGAATAGAAAATATTTTCATTATCTCAGAAAGCTCATTGGACAGTACTGCTCTGGAATAAAGAAGTCCTTTTAAAATGTTCTTTTATTACCCCAAGGATATTATAAACACATGCTGAGAGTCCCCAGAGTGCGACGCATCACGTGCAGGCCTGCCTCCTCCAATCAGATGGAAGCCAAAGGGAGAAGGAAGCTGCATTCCCCCTGCAGGATCCTCAGTGAAGTCTCAGGCTAAATATTACGTAAGAAAACCCTCCAGGATGTGGGGCCCTCTGAAAGAAGGATGACTCATCTCCTAAGATCCATTTTAAGGATGAAGATAAAGTTCAAAATAACAGCTCTGAGAATGAAAGAGAATAGTAGAAGTCTACTGACTTTTAAAACGTTGCTTGGAACACTGGAACATAAAATTTACTAGAAGACGTGACACTCCGGATTGTCCGTGGCAAATTGTTTAGGTCTGTATTTCCATCTGCATTTAATTCCTAAATTTGCATATGAGTCAAAAGAAGGATCTTGTTCTAATCTAAGGCCTAGGCTTTGATTCCACAAGAGAGAGAATGTTCTCATGTAAGAATATAAACTAGAAACACTGTTATAACAAAATGTGATTACACATGATGGAAAAATATACGAAGACTGTGAAGTATTGCTCTGGAATTTGGGGCCAAGATTCACATATACTGCCTTGAGGCAAATGGCAGCGGGCATTCCAGAGGATGAGGAAAGAGATATCATGAATGTCACAACCCGCAGGATTTTCATGGTACTCATATAACCAGCACTGAAATCTGTCCACTCTGTCATTTCAACTGTGAGAAAACAGGTGCTGGGACCTGCTCTGCAGATGGAAAAACAGACCTTAGTCTGACGCTGGTGTCATCAAAACATTAGTCTACTGGTTCCTATCGGGAGCCCTAATGCTTGTAAGCTACTGAACTGTTGACATCTCAGTAAGTCAGAAGTTAAAACTCCTGCCCAGGTAACAAATGCAGAAGAGCATGAGAATTTGAAAATTCACCTCCCCAGGCATCCAAGCTAACAAACGCTTATTGGCCTTCCTATTCAAAGAGCAGGATTCTTGAGAGAGGGGAAGTGAATGAAGGAACAAATGGAGTAGTTTTGTTTCCTTAAATAATAAAAACTAGTGACATTGTGTAAAAAATAAAAAAAGACCTGTGGGGCTGTTTGTTTGTTTTTTAACAAGGAACAATGACAAATTAAAATCCTTAAATCATGAGGAAAGTTGACATTTTCTTCTGGAAGGCCGGACGTTTAGGTTCAGAAACTATATTATAGTTTAAAGATCAAGCTTTCAGAAACCAGGAAATTCCAAAGCAAGCCTACAGCAGCGCTAACTTGGACCCATGACACATGGTACATATTTTACGGTCTGTGTTTAACAAATAGCTAGGAAATGGGGGGGAAAAATGTTCCACATATTCAACATGGCAGAGTAAATGCTGTAGCAGGCAGAAGAATTTCAAGATGTCTGAACACTACTCTGAGAATTCCTACTCCGTTACTCTACCTTTAGCACTTTGGTTTGTTTTTAAAATTTTTAGAAAAAAATACATGTGTAAAATACTATGTGCATCACCATTCTATAAGCTTGAGAGGTGGTTCCCCCTCTTTCGACAATTCTTTAAAAATCTCATGAAAACAAATTCTTCTTTTCCTCAATTTGAGACCTTAATTTTCTATCCCTGGAACTTAAAAATACTTACATAATTGTCTTCAAGTATGGCTTGACTTTTCTTCCTTGATGGAAACAGCAATCCTGCCAACTTTAACATTTATAGCTACAACCGTGTTTTTTTAATTTTTAAAAACACAAAAGATCCCACAACCCTTCAAAGTAATTATGAACATTTCTTCATCTTAATCCCACGTCACTCTGAAATCTACTGCAACTCAGCATACAATGGAAAGAACATCTACCTCTGAGTCTCAGTGCAGAATATCACATTTGGAGATAATATTGGTGTCTGAAAATATTCTAGTGGCAATCATACTCCGAACATCAATTTCACAACAAAGTAAAATTGTGTTAAACACAAATTCCTCTGTGTTTAACAAATAGGTGGGAAGTGTGTGTGTGTGTGTGTGTGTGTGTGTGTGAATGTGTCTGTGAGTGTGTGTCTGTATCTGTGTGTGTCTGTGTATGTGCTTGTATGTGAGTATGTATACGTATACCACTTTCTTACTTTTACAGACTATACCCCAGTTCTCAAAAGCAGTTTCACAACACCTCATTAATTTGATCTCCTGACAATCCTAAAAGGTATACGGTGGGGGATTATTTATTATTCCACTTGATAGAGCAGTAAACTGAGCACAGAAAGGCTAAGCGACTTGGCAAAGCCCCAAGCTCATCAGCGGCATATCCTGGAAAACTGATCCGACTGCTGACTCCCAAACCTGGCCTTCAAAAGGAAGTTCAGGTGCGAGTTTCAACTCGACGCAAAATGTGCAAAGCTGCCCCACTTCTAACGTGGTCTGAACAAGGCTTCTTTTTTCTCCCCCAACATCATAACGGCTTACAGTCTATATCTCTAGGCTGGAAAAATGGGGAAAGTCGCCTGGATTACAGAGGCTGCATGGAAAGACTGCATTTGCAAGTGTTTACATTTGCAACATTATATGCTTTTGAAAACCTAGTCAATATAATGCTATAGTCTAACAGCTTCTGAGGTGAAGTAAACTCCGGATCATGTATCTTTGAAAAGAAGTTTAAAAAGTAATCAAGAAAAAGTGTTTCAAGAAAAGTCTAGGCTGGAATTTAAATTGTAGCACTGGTTACAAAACTTGTTCAAAATTTGAATTTTCCCAAACGGATTTTGACTTTTTCTCCATTTTCTCCTTGGCTCGGGAGATCCCAACGAGGTGGCGTGGCAATGTCCCTTTCACTGTTAAGTTATGGGCTCGAGTTTACATCTAAATAGCATTTGTCTTCAATAAAAATCACTTTTAAAGGCAGCATTCCTGTTCTTTAAAATTACTCAAGAATTTGTTTTTCTTTTCAATTCCTCAAGGAAGCAACAGAAGGGAATGGAGAATGTGCCAACTTAAAATGTTACATGTGTTTCTCTATATTTTTCAATTATTAGGCAAACTCTCAACAGACAAAAATGATTTTTTTTCTTTCTTTTTCTTGTATTTCCCCCCTAAAGTAGAGCTTGGCACAGGCCACATGGTGGTCACAGACTGTGCTGCAAACCAGGCAGAATTCTCAGGTCCCCTCTTCCAGGGTGATGGACAAGGAGGCATCTCAGCGTCCAGGCTTCCCCTCACAGGGGACCTACAGGAGGAAGTGAGCAGTGCAGATGGGGGAGCCATCAGGGCTAAAGGGAGGGATGGGTCTGTGTGGACAGTGTCGCTACCAAGACAACTGCCCATAGGAACAAATTCAATACTGTGTTTTAACACCTCCACACACAGGTCACAAACAAAACAGTGGAGGAAAAACATCTACCGCACAACAGTAGTAGCCGCTGGATTCCAAATATATGCATACCATTGGTTCGGCATCACCACCACAGCCAACTTTACAAGGAGACAATCTGCTGTTGGATAATCGGGCCTTTCCTCCCTAAAACATGTCTGTCAGTTCCTCAGTCAGGGTTTAGTCTAAATCACATGATTTACATTCTGTTTCTTTTCAATCAGATTGTAATTGGCTTTACATTTTGTTGTGTTTTATTTTTCATTGGCCCCTGTTCTTGAATACATGGTTCAAATACATTTCCCCCCTTTCTTTTTTTATATAAAAGAGACTATATTTTATATATTTGAAGTTCGAACCATTTACATGCCACAACTATATTTTAGAGTTAGAATCAAACAAAAACTAGTTCCACTCTAGGGCAAGAAAAAATGGTGAAAGCCACACTAATAACCAGCCCTGAATAACTGAGCATAATGTCTACACAGTGATATCTGTGAATGTAGAGCTAGAATATTAGAATATAATGAGCCCTGGCCGGGTAGCTAAGTTGGTTATTGTCCTAATAAGCCAAGGTTGTGGGTTCAATTCCAGGGCAGGGCACATACAAGAATAAACCAATAAATTCATAAATGAGTGGAACAACAAATCAATGTTGTTGTTGTTTTTTCCTCTCTCTTTCTCTCTCAAAATCAATAAAGAAAACAATTTTTTAAGAATATAAAATACATGTATGATAAAATAGCAACATAGAAACAAGCTTATATAAGATATATACTATAGAAAAGAGAATGTTCATCCCCTATAATTACATCTAAGTTCACAAAAGACTGTTTTTTAAAAAAAAATAGGCTCTATATTCTAACTTAGGAATGTTGAAATAGCTGTATCTTGTGAACTGCACTTGCTATTTCAAATTAATGTGAGAAATTGTTCCCAAACATATTTTAAATGTGCATCTGTTGCTGCTTATCTATGGGAGTTCAAGTACAAACTGCGGATGGTCATCCAAAAGCAATGAGCATCTTAGACACATGTGACCCATATGCTGCACAACCAAGGAGCCAACTACTTTATGGAGAGAGCATGGCCTCACAGGATGGCTCAGATTTAACCTTGACCCAGAATGCACTCTCAAGAGGTGGTGGGGTTGTGGGAGAAATTCCTAGTGTGTATTCTAGACAGACCGGCAGGAGGAACACACGCAGCAATTGTGTCTTCCACCTACTTTGCGAAGCCAATGAAATCCTCGTGGTTGGTGTTGATGTAGGAGACTTGGATGTCAATCAACAGTAGTACCTGTAAGTCGAAGAGAAACACTTCAGTGAAATCCATCTTAAATAGTCTCAAACACTAAAGTCAGCAATTGCCTGAAAATTATCTGCACTGAATTTTTAAAGGATGCTTCGGTGAGAATGAAAAGGTGCATTCATTTTCTGGTTCATTAGATTCGTAATTTTTTACTCTAAATTTAGAAATTGGAAATCTCCATGAAAAGTCCGATTCCCACAAGAAGACAATAGCATTATAATTGCTAGGCATGCACTCTTGGCCAACTTAACACAGAACCTAGAATTATTCTCTTCCTCTAAAATGTAGGCATGATGTTCAAAAGAAGGGCACACATGTTAAACAGGACACACATGTATAAAAGGACACATGGCAAAAAGGCCAGTGAGGAGATGTTCAGAGCTTCCTGCTCCCATAGACACCATATGTTAGCCTCAAAATAGCAATATCCTCTCCTCTTCTATCTCGTTAAGCTCCCTATAAGCAAGCAGAAGAATGTCATTGACCCACTCAAAAATGCAATATACAAATAAATAGAAAGACTTCTTGAGATCAATAAGCTTCATCATCACAGCAAAACTTCAGTCAGTTCTCTGCTAAAAGATCACCTCATCGGGGGATCCTCTCGGCCCGTTCTGTCTGAATTAGCACTCTTCTTACTCTCTGTCCTATGAATCGAGCTCATTTTCCTTTTGTGGCACTGCCACTAGCTGACATAGGAAGTTTTTACAAATTGACTTTATGGACCCCATCTGCTGTAGCCACTACTGTATCTCAGGGACTAGAACAGAGCCTAAAATACCATGTGAATCCAACCAAGATTTGTCAAGGAATGAACTGGATACATGTTTCAGTAAACATGAAAATGTACTGATCACAAGGTACTTATATAAACTCTAAGTCCAAGACCTGGAAGAAAATATTCTTCAGTGGGAGACAAGGAGACTTAGAGAACAAGAAGAGAATGGGACAAGCAGAAACTTTAAGAAAGAAAGCTTTATTCCAGAGTAATTCAAAACTGGGCTCCCCTTTCTATGTTTCCTTTTTTTTCTCCCAACAGTCCCCATGTCTTCCTAGAATGCTGAGCTTTGTTGATAGGTTAAGAATTAACAACGCTTAAGAATTCTTGCCTATGTACCTCCAGAGCTCTGCACTGAGACTGTTGAATGAACTTTTAATGACCTCGATGACCCCACGCTGCCTCCCTACACTGAAGGTGACACTGGAGCGCAGCAGAGCACTCTTGGTAAGGCTCATTGACATAGTCTACATATTGCTCCCTAGTGGGAACTTTCTTAGGGAAGACTTCTTCCATGATCCTCACCCCACTCTCACCCAACACCAGGATGAATGATGATGTTACTCTCATGTCATCTATGTGTCATATTTTACATATACTGCAGCCTACACTTTGTGGTGTTTAGCACCAATTAATCACTCGTCTGTTTGCATCCCTTGTCAGCCTCAGAGGAACAGGGATTACATTTGTCTTGTTCACCACTTGATCCCCAGAACCTAGCACAATACACATAGCAAGTGTCCAATAAATCCCTGTGGCTGTAAATTTTAGAACTATCTCCCGGCTCTGAACAACAGTTTGTTTTCAAGTGCACAATTTATTCCCATATAATTAGTATGTGGCCATGGTTTCTCATGCACTGCCCAATGCTGTGGGCTCTGAGGCTCTGCTTTTGTGGGGAATCTCAACTGGTCCCCTCATCAAATCTTGTTTGAGTCCCAAGAGGACCTTCCAAGATGAGTAAATGGGTCACCCCAAACCCACCCTCACTTCCAAACATAAAGTGAAGGCTACTGGGCCAGAAACATAATACTTGTATGAGAAATTTCCTACCATCAGATAGTTTGGTTTCTTCTGTTAATGAAGACAACTGAAGAGTTAGGGAGAGTGATCTTTATTGGATTACCTGTGGTAGTGCCTCAATTCTTCCTATACTGAAGCAATATTCTGTTATACTCTCAAATCCAGTTGGGCAGGAGTTTGTATGAAAAAAACCATCGAATTGAAGCACAAGTCAATTGTTACCAACATAAAGAGCAAAATATCTACATAATTCTCAACACTGCCAAGGGTTGTCATGAATGTCTTGGACGTTCTCGCACATTAACTTGGACTGCAGTGTAGGAAAAAAAAAAGTGGAAAAAATAAAAACTACGGCTGTTCTCATTCATATTCCTGGAAACTAGGAGTCTGTGTTCATCCCAGGAAAAGAGCCAGGTCACATATGGGGGATGAAAAGAGCACATTTTTTTCTCACTTTTTTCACTTTCTCAGAGTTTCTCAGTGCCTTTCTCACCCACAGTTATTGAATATGGAGTTGAAGAAAAGTAAAGCTATCCTTGGGGGCAGTCGTCGCCCACAAAGCCGACCACTTCAACATGCACTCTCATGTTTGGGAGCACCTGGAAGAATTACAGGCACATACAGGTACTCAAAAGCCCTTTGTTTTAGAAAAAAATTCACCGACTGATTTATGGGTTTCCATATTTTTAATTTTGAAGATTTTTTCCTCCCACAAAGCTGCCAGAGCAGAAGTCTGTAATAGTTCCATTTAAAAATATATATATAAGAACACCTCTCAACAGTTCTAGTGCAGAGACCTGAGGACACTGGCCTCTCGACCACCACGAGGGCGAGGGTGGAGGGGGCACCAAGGCAGAATGGAGTGCAGGACGCAGATGTGAGAGCCGTGCAAATGGACATGTTCACCCGGCCGAACCAGGCGTGCTCCCACATAGGTCCCTGTCAGAGGTGGCAAGTGTTAGCTTCCTCGGGCCAGCCGAGGTGGTCACTTGGGAGAAGACACCCACCCATCTCGTCTCCCCCTTGGAGAGTTGATTAATCAGCACAGAAGAGCTGCAGAGGAAACACAAGGTCCCTTGCAAGGAGAAAAGGTATTTCTTCCTCATACCTACTGTGCCATGGCTCTTTGGCAAAAACAACTAAAGTGACTGATGAGCTGCAGCCATATTTGGGTTATTGCATCTCACCCTCACAAGATGCCGCCGAGTTAACTACCATCCCATTTACACAGAAAGTAAATGGGAGATCTGGTTTCAAACTCGGGCTGTGGGAACCCAGGGCCCACAGTCCTAACGTCGCTAAGAAACAGGAAGGCATTAACAACTCAGTTAGCTATGGACACAGAGATAATAATGATACTATGCCCTCAATATTGTCATCTCAGGGAGGAGCTAAATAGGACATATCATCATTCAAATTTTCTAGAATAAAGCCACTACATTAAAATGGTTATCTATTTACTCAAAGTCAGTTTCTAACACAGTTGACACTAGAACCTAAGTGCTCTTGGTCAGGCAGCAGCCATGACATTAGGTGTGGGGAAACTTCGGACCTCAGCATGACATATGTGGGCTTGATTTCACTGGGTCCTGAGTTAACATTGATTTTATTCATCCCTAAGTCACAAAGCCTATTTGCTCCACTTTTGGCTCTCCACAGGCGTGAACATTGAAAAACAAGTGAAAACTATGAATAATGGTTAATGGACTTTCCAAGCACAAAGGTAAAACGGAGTGGCAATGCATCCGCAGCTCATCGAGAAAACAGTACTGCCGGTCCTCCAGCCCTGCCCTCCACTTTGTCCCTCCACTCCACCCTACCCTCTCGCCTCAGCCTCCGCTGCACATGTTCCCTGTGTTCTGTCTCTATCTCTCTCTTCTATTCTGCCTTCCTCCTCATCCCACTCACCTGAAAACCACAAAATCTTGCAATTATAACTTCTAGAGGACTTCCGAGAGCACACAGGCCTACATCCCATGTCATACATGAGAAAACAGGTCCGAGAGTGATTTGACAAGGACAAGCTGTGACTCTGCGAGAACAGGGTGCTGGCCCTGCTGTCACACCCGCAGTTGTGTCCTGGCCTCTACCAGCATCTGAAACCGTCGTGTTCCCCATTTATAATGAATTATAAATAACAGAAAAAAATCCACCTAAGTTTAAGAAGCTTTTATCTTCCTGGAGGCCTTCCCTTTTTTTAATGAGTTATCTTCACAGAGCCAAGCTGGAATTGGAAGACAATTTCAAGATCAATCCTTACAAACCACATTCTCCTACAAAATTGTCAGAAATGTTTAAAGGAGCTGTTCTTAAAAGTTTTTATTTTTCAATGAAAGTTTCCCTGGGTATGCTAATGAATAGCTTTGTCCATTATTCTCAGACAAAGAAAATCAGAACACTGAACATTTTGCATAGCATTTTAGGAATTTAGGACAATCTTGGCTCCTATCTCTGGGCCCATTAAAATTTTAAAAATCCTGTCTTAAATAAGAAAAAGTGCTCCGTTTCTGGATTAGTGTTAGTGGTTTTCAAGGTGGGCTATGTACATGCTAGGGGTACACATTATGATCTATGGGGTGCTGAGAAAAAATAATGGAACTCCTATTACTGTGTTTTAAATTGCATCCTTCTAAAGTCTTTATATTTGTTTATATCCTTAACATACACAAGATGTTAGTATAGCAACACATGTATAAAATTTATTAATAAGTAAAAATAAACATATGTGGTTGTGTTCTAACTATTCTTTTTCCCATTATAATGCCGACTGGTAGAGACCAGCAGACCTCCTTGGGGAGACCTTACACTCCCCACGAGGCCCCTGGCCACCAGGGAAGGCCTCTTCTCACCTGGTCCTTGGTCTTCCCTTCCCGCTCCCGAATGTGGTTAGCCACAATCCGCTCCGTTTCCTCGCACAGCCTGGGGAAGTTTGCCAGCTGTCAGGAAAAAAAGATCTGAGTGTTAATACTCCAAAAGTTAGACCACAAAAAAAAAAAAGAAGACGAGATAAGTGATTTATTTTATAGAAGATAGGCATCACAATTCTAGAGAATGGTGGAGTGAGAGAAGGGGCTCCTCGAGCTGTAACCAGAGGTAACCATGGTACCCAGAGGAAACACAAGTCCAGATACCATGCAGCACTATGCTCTACAGAGTTAGCGCCTGAGAGAGGACAAAGATGAAGGGGACGGGAATGAGCACGAAGAGACGACAATGACTGGCAGTGCTCACCATGTCTCAGGCTGTGTGCTAAACGCCTCATGAACTAACTCATTAAAAAAATCACGACAATCAAAACAATAGATCCTACTAAGACCATTTTGTAGAGGAGGAAAGCAAAGCACAGAGAGGTTACGTAACTTGCCCAAGATTAAACAGCTTAAAATTGGTGCGTCCAGGATTCCAACCCAAGTCTCAGACTCGAGCTCAGGGTCTCATCTGTCACCCTTTTGATGATGATCCATTCCAGAAATCACAAAGATCATTTCACTTATTTTTAATTCTTCCCCAACAGATATATTTGCGTATACATGTTTTTGGCAAAACTGTAGAAATAATGCATTTCAATCACTTATCCCATCTAAATTATTCCGATAATTGTCCAAAATATAGTTTGCGAAAGTGAATGAATGAATTACAGTTGTTTTCAACGTGTGGAAGAAAAAGAAGAGGATGAATGAGGATGTTCAAAGAACCCTAATCTAGAAGAGGACTTAGTCAGGAAAAGCTATATGGGAACAGTTGTGGGACAATGGAGCTTGCCAGGCACAGGGACATGTGTGGGGGACGGTGGCAATGAATAGTGAAAGAAGTGAAAGATCAGGTTCTTCCTATCCATCACTTTGAATATTTCTTGCCACTCCCTTCTGGCCTGCATAGTTTCTGTTGAGAAATCAGCTGACAATCATATGGGTACTCCCTTGTAGATTACTGTTTTTCTCTTGTTGCTTTTAAGATTCTCTCTTTGTCTTTAGCTCTTGGCATTTTAATTATGATGTGTCTTGGTATGGTCCTCTTTGGGTTCCTCTTGTTTGGGGTTGTCTGTGCTTCCTGGACTTATAAGTCTATTTCTTTCACCAGGTGGGGGAAGTTTTCTGTCATTATTTCTTCAAATAGGTTTTCAGTATCTTGCTCTCTCTCTCTTCTTCTGGCACCCCCATAATTCGAATGTTGGTACACTTGAAGTTGTCCCAGAGGCTCTTTACACTATCTTCAGCAAGAAATATTCAAAGTGATGAATAGCAAGAACCTACAAGATTACTCTACCCAGCAAAACTATCATTTATAATTGAAGGTCAAATAAAGAGCTTCACACACAAGAAAAAGCTAAAGGTGTTCATCACCACCAAACCAGTATTATATGAAATGCTGAAGGGTATTCTTTAAGAAGAGAAAGAAGAAGAAAAAGGTAAAGATCAAAAATATGAACAAAGTGACAACAAATACATACCTATCAACAATTGAATCTAAAAATCAAATGAATAAGAAATCTGATGAACAGAATAAACTGGTGAATGGAATGGAATCAGGGGCATGGAAATGGAACAGACTGACAATTCTCAGAGGGAAGGGGGTGTGGAGGTGTGCGGGAAGAGATTAGACAACGTTCTTATATGCATGTATGCATCACCTATGGACACAGACAATAGGATGGCAAGGGCCTGGGGTGGGGTAGGAACTGGGTGGAGAGAAGCTATTGGGGGGCGGGGAGATAGACATCTGTAATAATCTCAACAATAAAGATTAATTTTTAAAAAAATAATTAAAAGGTCATCACAGACAGGGAGGAGGATGGTTTCAGGCAAAGCTAGAATGGTAAGCAGGGCCAGATCAGGCAGAATGTAAAATCAAAATGTTTTTTCTGGCTCTCTAATGCAATGCTCCTGTCCCAATTCTTCATAATACACAATGGAACATCCTACTGATATTCAAACGACTTCTGATTAGACTTTCTGCACTTGTTTCATTAGCTCAGGGTGCACAGCCTTTTACTTAATTTTAAAAGATACTAGAGTTTGCCTGGCTAGGTGGCTCCTTTGGTTGGGTGTCATCTGTGCATCAAAAGGTCGCCTGATCAATTCCTGGTCAGGCCACTTGATCAGGTTGTGGGTTCGATCCCTCAGTTGATGTTATGCTCTCAAATCCATGTTTCTCCCTCTCTCTCCAAAATAAAAAATAAAAATCCTATCTAATAAAATGGGTAATATGTAAATTAACCATCACTCCATCACAAATATGGCGGCGCCCATAGCCACAGGATGGCTGCACCCAGTCCTCTCAGCCCCGCCGTAATCCCCCAGTCCCAAGGGGGCGGCCGCTGAGAGCAGGCAGCATGAGCAGCCTGGTGGAATGATTGCTTCATTGCCGTGCCTGGCTTGGGCTGGCCCCCAGGAGCTGGAGCGGACACGGACAGGGGGGTTGGCCTGCAGCCTCCACGGCCAAGTGCAGGCCCGGAGAGGAGACGATGGGCCTGCCTCCTGCAGAAGCAGCGCGGGTCCCTCCCGCCTCCCGTGGAAGCGGTGTGGCTCCCTCCTGGCTCCTGTGGGTGCCAGCAGCTCACTTCCGCCTCCTGCGGAAGCCACACGGCTCCCGTGGAAGCAGCACGGCTCCCATGGAAACAGCGCGACTCTCAGCAGCGCACTGCGATTCCTGCCGATGGGCTACTAGTAAATAAATAAATAGATAGATAGATAGATAGATAGATAAAAATGCCCTAGCTGGTTTGGCTCAGTGGATAGAGCGTCAGTCTGTGAACTGAAGGTTCCTGGGTTTGATTCTGGTCAAGGGCACATGCCCAGGTTGCGAGCTCGATCGCCAGTAGGGGGTGTGCAAGGGGCAGCCGATCAATGATTGTCTCTCATCATTGATGTTTCTATCTTTCTCCTCCCTTCCTCTCTTAAATCAATAAAAATATATTAAAAAATAAATAAAATAAAAGATACTAGAGTCTGACTGCTCATTTATTCCCTCATCTCTTCTATGTCTCTTACTTAAGGTGCAATACATTTTCTCAATTTAAATCATTCAAATTTTTAACCTCTTTCACTCTAGATGCTGAATTAAAAGCCTATAGTTGTATGAATAAGTTTACAAATTCATCAAAATTCTAATCACATAGGCCAAAATATTGATCCAGAAGACACCATCTTCAGACCTGTAGTTCCCTATTCATTGTTTAAATATTCTGGTAAATTGATTTATATAGGATCAAGGAATTACTATTGGCTACCATCATTTTATATTTCCAAATTTATTTCACATCAGTCCTTCATTGAACATTCACTGGGCCCATGCTATAGGCCAACTGTAGGCTCAGTTGACGTCAAGGCACCTGGTCTTAAAAACCTTACAGTCCCATGTGGCAGGCTGACTGTACAGATCAAGTCTAATGCAAAAAAATTAAATAGTTTCTAAAAAGCAAGAAAAAGATAAATAAATAAATAAATGGCCAAACCTTCTCTGAAGAGACCTTAGAGCAGTGGTTCTCAACCTTCTGGCCCTTTAAATACAGTTCCTCATGTTGTGACCCAACCATAAAATTATTTTCGTTGCTACTTCATAACTGTAATGTTGCTACTGTTATGAATCGTAATGTAAATATCTGGTACGCAGGATGGTCTTAAGCGACCTCTGTGAAAGGGTCGTTCGACCGCCAAAGAGGTCGCAACCCACAGGTTGAGAACCGCTGCCTTAGAGGATTTCATGCCTAAATGATGACAGTGAAGCTTCCAAACAAAGCTGGCCATCTATCAAATGGTAAATTACTTCTAAATAGTTTATTATTCAAATTACATTGAATATTCTTAAAAAGAGATTAAAAAACAATACACTATATATAACTTTAGGGATCAAAACTTTAAATATAGAATTCTAAGAAAAAAGTTTAATTATACATATTCTGAGAGAAAGCAGTGCCATAATTTTTAAAAATACACATAAAAATATGTTTTAATAAAATCCAGTGTTTTGATTGTTATTTAGGGTAATGTTTAATTATTTTGGTGGGAAATCAATATAAAATTTTAATTTTGAGCATGAACCACTTTTACCCTAGAGGGGAAAAAAATCACTTGAAAGACATTTCTATGCAATAAAACAAAAATTACACACTTATTAAACTTATTAACCATTGATTAATTAGATCATGAGAGCCATGCTATCAGATTTCCCTTGGAACAGGCATGAGACCAGGCAAAATTTCCATACCTTCAAGAGTAACCAGTTCGATGCCTTAAGCAAAGACTCAGGTCATTAGGTAGCCATCTGTTCATAGTTCCATAGCACACATCACTGAGAAAATAAACTAAAACCAGAACAAAACGTTTTTTATGCACATGACTTGAGTTGATTGGCTTGGCTGAACTACAGATATGGGCTCTGTTTTGATCAAAAAGCTATAAACTTTCCAGTGTTAGCCACTCACTACAAACAGAACAGCAATAATGATTTTACTGCTCCTAAAAGTACACAATAATTTTATTCCATTTCTGTCTATTAAAACCTGCCCCCAAATCCCTAGTAATCCTTTAGCTATATATAACATAATGTTGTATTTATTCAGGAGATGAAAAAAGTGCTTACCTGGGCACAACAAATTTGTTATTTTAAAAAAGGAAAAAACAGAAGCATTTACAAAGGTGATCAAAGATGAGAAACAATTCTATTATAAAGAGGTTGAGAAATTATGCAGGGGTAATTAGGAAAATATGTTATTGAGTGTTCTATATTTCAGGAGTGGCATACGGGAAGTCTCAGAAGACCTAAGCGAAGCTGATAGAATGGAGAAGCCAGGTCCCATTCCGTGGCCTTGGGGAAAGCAATCAAAGAGGAAACAATACTGTTAGCCCTCCTTTTCCATGTAGACAAATCCTAAATCTCTAAAGGTCAAATATTTTCGCCAATTGGTGGAAGAAATGATGAGGTATATACAGGAAGATCACATGTGGTATGTCGATATGTGCATCCATCATATACCTCACATACCATTTCTTTAAGCAGAGACACGAAAACTCATGTTACTTAGCAAATGCTAAGGAATAAAACCAACAGGTCAAGCTGGGGCGAAGTAAAACTAAAAGGTATTCAGAAGAGACATAACCTTGCTAAGTAATTCAGAAAGTACCCAAACAGGAGGTCAGAGTGGGGATGACACTATATCAAAATAATACCCAAAGATAATAAACAGGTTTTCATCTCTTTCCAAGTTTATCTCTGGTAGACATATTAAAAGAAAAATCAAAACAGAAAGTAAAAGGAAAAGCAGAGTAAAGGTAAATTATAAATTAAGAATTATTTACAAAGATCATAAATCCTTTAATGATTTGTGGGATTAAAAAATGAGATTACTGGAATATTAGTCAGCCATAAAAAAGAAGGAAATCTTGCCATTTCCCACATTATGGATGGGCCTTGAGGACATTATGTTAAGTGAAATAAGTCAGACAAGAGAAAGACAAATATTGTATGATCTTACTTATAAATCAGAAACAGACAGAAAGACCAAGCTCATAGATACAGAGAACATATTGGTGGTTATCAGAGTCCAGGAAGGGTTGGGGTGGGCAAATGGGTAAAGGGAGTCAAAGGTACAAGATTCCAGTTACAAAATAAATAAATCCTGGGGACGTAATATACACTATGTTGACTATATATATAAAAGGCTAATATGCTAAGTGTCTGATCATCCAACCAGTCGCTATGATGTGCACTGACCATCAGGGGCAAACACTCAACACAGGAGCTGCCGTGATGCACACTGGCCATTTGCAGAGAAACAGCACCGCGGACCTGGCATCCACAAAGCAACACTTGGCTTCCCCCAAGTGGGATACAGGCCCCACCACCACCCCAGAGTGACACCCCACCAAATCGCAGCCAATGCTGCCAAGACCCCATGGTGCAAAATGCAGCCCACAGCTCAGTCCAGCCCAGAAACTGGGGCTGTGGGTGCCAGGTAATGATGTCACATAGCAACACCCAACTTCTGTCCCTAGCAACTAGCCTCCTTGGAGTTTCTTCAGCCCAGTAACATGACTTGTTTTATAGCCGGGTGGAAACATTTTACACTTTAACCAAATGTCTGTAAAGCCTTTTCCCGTGCCTCATCTCATTTGAGCCTAACAGAAGTCCTGTAGTAGGTAGATAGGAGACTCGGTGGAATCCTATTTTCTTTTCATTAGCCAGAAAATGGAGATTTAGGAAGCTTAGAAACTTGACCCGACTGAAAAGAAGTAAGAAATGGTGGACCTTGAAAATGACTTCGGGTTTTCTCACTGCGCAGAATATAGTCAAACACTGCTGCAGTTAAATATTTTACCCTTTGTTCTCCCTGTGTGATCTACAATAATAATCTGCTTTGTATTGATATTTACTGCTGTGTTGCTGACAATTACCTGAAAGAGAAGTTGGGGTGCTTCACTGAGCTGGAAAAAGTTTAGCTAAATCAGAAAACAGGTCTAATTAAGCAAGTTTATTCTCTCTATAAAAAAAGGCTAAGTTGCCAAAACCGGTTTGGCTCAGTGGATAGAGCGTCAGCCTGCGGACTGAAAGGTCCCAGGTTCGATTCCGGTCAAGGGCATGTACCTTGGTTGCGGGCATATCCCCAGTAGGAGACGTACAAGAGGCAGCTGATCGATGTTTCTCTCTCATCGATGTTTCTAACTCTCTATATCTCTCCCTTCCTCTCTGAAAAAAATCAATTAAAAAAAAAAGTTTAAAAAAGGCTAAGTTGACTCATGCATGTACAATACATATAAAGTTCTAGCTGGCGCCAATTGCACGTGTGTGTTTTGATCTGTCATTGTCAATCGTGAATTTGGTTGACACTTCTATTATAGAGAAAGGGCAAATAATGATATTAAAATATTTCTTCTAATTAATTTTCTTTCAATGTGTATGAATTCATGCACCAAGCCTCTAGTAGTTAATAATACTGTATGGTACATATAAAAGTTGCTAAGAGAGAAGGACCTAAAATTTCTCATCTCAAGAAGAAAGAAGTTTTGTAACTATGTGTGGTGATGAATCTTAACTAGACCTATTGTGAGGATCATTTCATGATGTATTTGAGTATCATATCATTATTATTATACATCTAAAACTAATACAGTGCTACATTCCAATTACATCTCAATTTTTAAAAAGGGTTTAAAAAACAGGCAACACCAACATCAAAAAGGTGCTGTTCCTACCCCTTAAAAGCCAAATCCCTGGCTTGAATTCCCTATAATACCCAATAAAAGGTTTGTTCTTTAATAATCAGCCTGATTTGAAACCTGAGTACCATGACCTATTACTTGAGGCATCTACTATACACAGAGCACAACCCTGTCTGTGTGACTGGGCAGCTGTTAGAGGAGGTGAAATGCCAGTCTTTTTCCACAGAGTCAAAACCATAGTAGATCTATCCGGACCTAAGAGAAAACCCTATTTGAACAGCATGCTGTGTCACTCTTCTCCTTCATCCTACAACCTTTCATGGAAAGTTAACCAAGTGGCGGCTTCAGCCAATCATCACCTGCTGAGTCAATGAGATGTGATTCGTTTATTCTTTGGATTATTCATTCAATGGTTATTGTTGAAAACCTGGCTGTTTAAGGGGCTGGAAACAGAGTGGTTAGCTTAGCAAACCAAGTTGCTAAGTTATGGAGCTTACACTCTCAAGTCTCTGAATTGTCCTCCTCCACCACCACCAAAACAACAACAGGCATATATTGTAAAACTCATGTGGTCATGCGTGCCACAAAGGAAAACAAAGTTTGGTTAGTAGATGAGCAGTGATGTGTGTGTGTGTGTGTGTGTGTGTGTGTGTGTGCACATGCACGCACACTACTGTAAATAGAACAGTGAGAGAAAGACTGTGATTGGTTGGCATTTGAGCAGAAACTGAAAGGAAGCAAGGGTATGAGCTGTGCAGATATCTTGAGGCAGAGGATTTCCCACCCTGGGAATGAGAAGTGCAAAGACCCTGCTATCATGTCCCCTTGACCTGTTGAAGAAACAAGGAACCCAGCATAGCTGGAGTGGACGGAGGGGAGGGGAGAGTGGGAGAAGCTCAGAGATGGAAAGGCGCAAGGTCATTGGAGGCCTCTGAAAGCCACAGCCAGGACTTCGGAGTCAACGTTTAGTTAGTTGTGGGTATTCAGGCCAGATATTTACTCACCTAACATGCCACAAAACCCAGCATCTCTTCTCACAGACGTTTTTAATGAAAATTTTCTCTGTATTTCTAACAAACAACTAAGGTATCTTTCTTATTTCATTGCAAAGCTTTTTTTCTTTTTTCTCAGCAGTGAAAAAAAAAAAATCAATTAATTGGTCTGATGGAGATCCAAGAATGTGGTTTCCCAAGAGGCCAATAAATGGCACAGTTGCTAAACTCTGGTTGAAAAAACAAGATGTTCCTCTCAGTATTTCCTGAAAAGAACCTTAGCACCCTGTGATGATGCTCTAGAGGAGAGGAGGTAAGAAGAGCAGCTGGAAGCAGATGCCCAGAAAAGTCCAAAGTGGAGATGTTCCTGGAGGGAAGCCAGACAGCTCATAAAGCTCGAATGTTCCCGCCCTATCCTCCCAAAGACAACAGTGAGGAACAGCCCAGAGGAAGTGCAAGTTAGAATCTAGCTCTGTGCTTTGTTATTTGAGCACACACAATTCCCATGTTTTCCACTGATGTTTGCTTACGTGGCTTAAGAAAGAGAAATTAAATATTTTACACAGAAGTCATGCACCATGAGGACCTGAACATGAAAATACTGTTGTTTTACATATAAAGTCACAATACAGCTAGGGCAACTATACGTTAGACTTACCAGGGGAGTCTTATTATAGTTCACGCCTATTATTCCAGGGAAAGTGTTAATAGCCCACCTTTCAATTTCAGAACTGAACTGTGTTAGGTGAGAAATTGTATGGTCACCTTTCTGTGGCTCATGTGCAAAGGGGTCAAGTGGAATTCTCAACTTTAATTGGAGTTATTTTGCTTTGCAAAAGATTTTAATAAGACCAGTTCTGAAGTAAAAGAACTTGAAGATAGATATAATAAGGCCAAACAACAAGAACATCAAAATGAGGAACAAGGCAAAGAATAGGTATTTGAAAGAAAACCTGTCCAAATTTTCATTTTAAAAAGAATGATAAAAATATTCTTTAAAAACAAAGCACAGGTTTCTTTAGCAGCAGGTTCTCCTTTGAACATCTAAATTGTTAATAAGTATTTGTAGAAGGCCTCTGATGTACGATTAGTCATTGGGATAGGTGCCAGGGGTAAGAAGATAAAAGACACAGCTCTTTTTTAAAAAGGTACTTATAAAAGAAAAATTCATATATACAGACAATAGTATGGCGATTATACCAGAGGGAAAGTGGGGTGGGGGAGGTGGGAGAGAGTAAAGGGGGGAAAATGGTGATGGAAGGAGACTTGACTATAATTATTTCAGCAGAGTGGTAGGAGGGTAGAAGTCAAATTTCAGAGGGTTAAGGAACTAACTGGAGATGAGGGAGTAAAGAGAGTAAGCATAAACTACTTTTTCTCCAAGAAGGCTGGTCATGAAGAAAAGGAGAGGAATAGGGCAGTAGATAGGTTTTTTTTTTGTTATCAAATCACAGTGTGGTCGCCCTGGCTGGTTTGGCTCAGTGGATAGAGCGTCGGCCTGCAGACTGAAGGGTCCCAGGTTTGATTCCAGCCTGGGTTGTGGGCTCGATCTCCAGTAGGGGGGTGCAGGAGGCAGCCAATCAACGATTCTCTCTCATCATTAATGTTCCTATCTCTCCCCCTCCCTTCCTCTCTGAAATCAATAAAAATATGTATTTTTTTTAACAATCACGCTGTGGTTTCAACTCTCTTCTGATTGGACACGGACTGGTAATAATGGTCAAAAAAGAAAATAAAACCAGGAGGAGACGGGTAGGTTGGAAGAAAACAGAGGCCAAAGGACCTTATGGGAGACTTTACAGGAAAGTTAATGCACAGTCTTTGGAAGCCACACAAGGAGAAGTAGGCAAGTGACAAATGATCTGGGCCCTAGATCCTTTGGGTTTGGGCCAATAAATGCTCTTCAGTGAAGAGAGCTGTAAGGTAAACAGTAATCTCAGGGGAAAAGTGAGGTTTCATTTAAGACAAACTGTAAAATATTTTGAGAAGACAGTACAAATACACAATCACCACTGATACAGAGAACATAATGGAAAGGGCGGCTCAAAGGGTGGACAGCAAAGGACAGAAACCAAGTGTCCAGAACAAGCTGTCTCATCCCATGCCATCGGGACCGACTGCTGCTTTTCCAGTAAATTGGATGCAATTGGAAATGATAAAAAAAAAAATGATTCATACATACCGTAAACACTTTCTATAACTCAAAACATAAATGTGCACACATGTGCCAACCTTCTGATGTAAGGCCAAGGCCCGTTCCCAGCATATGGATCTGCTGAGAGGAGCTATGCGTCTTCTGTCTCCCATAAACCACATCCGTAATCTACAAGTTTGCTTTCTTCAAAGTGGAGGGAGAAGCTGAACGCAGAGCCCATCTAGGTTTGTACGACTCCCCCATGTCTTTTAACTTTGTCCCACCTAGACCCGGGCGATGGCAAAGCTTACGTAGCTAATCTTTTATCAAGTTTCTCCAAAGCTGAGTTTTCAGAGGAACAAAACTTGGTTTTTTTCTGCACCTGATCACTTTACTTACTCTTCATTTAAACTACATAGTATATATAAGAACTACAACTAGCTAAAAACAGCTTTGAGGACGGCCGCAACACAAGGGGCCCTCAGAAAGAGGCCAGCTTAGCTGGTGGGGCAGCATTGCCTGGGCACCCGGAGGAGCCTTTGGCTGAAGAGCTCTGTGCTGAGGGAGACAGGCTGGGTGTCTGATGGAGTTAACAGCATTGGTTAACTCCCTAAGTCAGGGCAGAGGAGGCCAATGAAGAGAGCTTTAACTCGTCAGGAGACAAGACTACGTGCATTTTGAGGGGTAGGCAAGGACAGGGGACGGGGAGTATTATTTATTAACTGGCTTCAGGTTCCCAAATGGAGAGCTGGTATAGACTTGTTTTTTCTCCCCCAGGTGCATGCTTTCCCTTTCCTCAATCCCTTTGCTTCCATGGCTTACTCTGGAGAACAGAGACTAGGCTGGAAGGAACCTAGTGGAAGAACTGGAAGAGGCCTGGAGCCGGTCTGCAGCTCCGGAGCCTCTTCTGGCCCCCCACACTGGTCATGGAATGCCTTTGCTTTTTTTTTGCACTGATGTCTAGGACTTCAGCCTGCTTTCCTCTTTCACCACTTATGTCTATTCTTCATCTGAGTTGTTCTGCCAGTCACTGGGGACCAAAATTCATCTTCAGTCACATTATCTGTCTCTCTCATTCTTTCTTCTGCTCCCCATTGATTTCCAGAGAGGTTACTCATAGTACCATAGAGAAAGGGGAAAGCAACAAAACTAACAAACTAGAAGTATCTATTCTTTCAAGAAATGATCAAAGTACCAGTGTTAATGGCAATGGGGCTAGGTCTACCCACCCCAAACATCACTCACCTCCTTCCTGCATTTTCCAGTACAGGGCCCTCCTTTCCCGTCCTCATGGAATGGGTGGAATCCAGCACACTTCTGCCAAGTTCCTCAGTGAGGAGTCCCCCGGTTCAATAGGTGTTATAGGTAGTAATGGCCATTAATAGATTAGCCACCATTGACTGAGCAGTTACTGTAGTTAATGCATTAAGGGCCCATGGTTCTCAGGCATCATCTTGTTTAATCTGCACTAAGGTAGTATTATACTTACTCTCATCATCCCCATTTCAGAGAAATTATAAACCTCTAGGGATTCAAGGTCACACAGAGGTGAGTAGCAAAGCCAAGATTTGAATCGAGGTTCCCAAGGCTAAGCTCTTAGACCACTCTGCCCCTTCCCAGAATGTCCAGGTTCAAGTGGAATTCATGTAAATTTAGGAAACTTTCCTTAATTCCCTTCACAATACCAATGATTCCCTTCCCCTAACAATTACCCTCATCTATGGTATACACCAAAGGAAAATTAGTTTAGGGCATACACCTTGTTCTTCCAAAGTGATGTTGACCTGCTTAAGCAACCTATGTGGAATGGATGATAGAAGACAATATGCCATCTACCAGGAGATCAAATCCCACTCAGTACTTTTCACAACCTTCCCCTTGAGCAAACACACCACCTTCTCTAACAAAAGAGGGGAGGGAGTCAGGCAAAGGGAGGCATGCCACAGGGTGGGAGAGAGGGGTAAACCAAACAGAAACTTGTTGGAAAGGTCAGTAATTCAAGCTTACTTTTTTGGTACACTTCTTGACGGTGTTGATTAATTCTTGCATTACCAGATCTACACTCTTCAAGGAAGGCCCTTTCAGCTTCACAATTTGTTTTTTGACTATTGCTTCAAACGCCATGTCTGGAGTAAACAGCCCTGTCCTGAGTGTGAGAAAGAGAGCCGCATGTTAGATTTTTTTTAAATGAGTAATAATATCCAGTACTCATTTGAAAATGTTTTGATTGACAGGCCACTTAAAGAAAGCGTGAATACCTAGTTTAAAAGTTACAGAGTGATTTATTCTAGCCACAGTATTATTTGTAATAACTTTAATACTAATATTTCATAATACATTCTGTTCTATAGATGATTAACATTACCTAAAAATAGATCCCAAAGTGTTTATATGGCATATCATCTGGCCTTCTCATTAATTTGTCTCATTTCACAGTCTCACAGCTTTTTAAAGGAATGCTACAATGGAAATGTTCTAAATTGACATTTCTCTTTCTAAAGTACTCCAAAGGCAATCCTCTCTTGCCCTCCATGAAGCAGGAAATGGTCCTCATTTTTGAGCCCTGAGACAGTTGACACTACTGAGAAATTTCGCTATAATGAGTGCAGTGGGTCCCAGTCTGAGGTGGGAGGGGAACTGGAGGAAAAAGAAAGCAGTTAAGTTGAACTAACCTGGGACCAGGATGTTGAAATGGTGAGTTTACAAACAATAAAAAAAAAAAAAACCAACGAAATAGCAAGTGCCTTTTTCGTTTGGCTAGAGTCCATTCAAATTGGTATCGGAACAATGCTTTCCCTGTGCTGTGCAGGAGTCCAGGAAAGCAGATGTGTGTGTGTTTCATAGAAAGTTCTTATTCATAAAGCCAAACCAGTTTGGCTCAGTGGATAGAGCGTCGGCCTGCGGACTGAAAGGTCCCAGGTTCGATTCCGGTCAAGGGCATGTACCTGGGTTGCGGGCACATCCCCAGTAGGAGATGTGCAAGAAGCAGCTGATCGATGTTTCTAACTATCTATCTCTCTCCCTTCCTCTCTGTAAAAAATCAATAAAATATATTAAAAAAAAAAAAAAAAAAAAAAAGAAAGTTCTTATTCATATTTAAACAAAGAGTCAATGAGGGAACCCGGACCCTGAGCACGGGCCATCCTCAAAGACCGGCAGCTCTTGACTCCCTGTTCCTAAACCCTCTTCCCTTCCTCTTCGCACCTCTCCCGCCTTAACGCCTCTCCCTGCAACACTCAACTCTATGATGTCTCCTTCGGGAAATTGCTTTTAACGCTCCCTTAACCAGCTTTACTCTCCATCCCTCCTAATCATCTACTCTCTGTTCACCTCTATTTCTAACTGTAGAAATCACAGCAGATTGGAACTGTAATTCTCCACCTCAGATATGGGATAAAATCCACACTGCTCAGTCTGACATAAAAATTTTCCCTGCCCTGACCAGTTTGGCTCAGTGGATAGAGCGTCGGCCTGTGGATTGAAAGGTCCCAGGTTCGATTCCGGACAAGGGCATGTATCTTGGTTGTGGGCACGTCCCCAGTCGGAGATGTGCAGGAGGCGGCTGATGGATGTTTCTCTCTCATCGATGTTTCTAACTCTCTATCCCTCTCCCTTCCTCTCTGTAAAAAATCAATAAAATATATATTTTAAAAAAAATTTCCCCATCTGACCCTACCCTTCCTTTTATTTTCCTCCAGCCTCCCGTGCACCCTATGTTCCCACCACACGGGGCCCTCTGCCTTTGCACAAACACACTCACACGCTCAGTTTAGATTTCTGCCTTCGTCTTGTGACAGTCGCTTCGGAATCCCCGCAATTTGAGCACGTCCACATCCCGCCCGCACTGCACAGCCTGGGTCATGAGACCACTTCCTACAGCGCCTGCCCTGGTCCTACTGCCAGCCGGGCCTTCTTCCTCTGAACCCCAACACCCGACTCTCCCAGCAGGGATCGGGGCACATGCTGAGTCCCCTGGCTACACCGGTAGGAAGTGTCACGATCACACTGACTGTGTTCGTCCCACAAGGACTGTCTCCCACGCTTGCTCATCGCTGGTTCTCAGCATGTACAGGCGGAGAAGGAGCCATCTGGTCCTCAGTGGGCAAGGGAGGTTTCTGCTATTGGAATATCCAACAGAATCCACTAGGCACAACGCTTTTCACACGTGTACGTTAGGGCCTAGGTCGGCATGCCCTTAGGATGTCTCAGATACAGGGCAGCGCCATCTTCTAGGCCAGTGGTCGGCAAACTCATTAGTCAACAGAGCCAAATATCAACAGTACAACGATTGAAATTTCTTTTGAGAGCCAAATTTTTTAAACTTAAACTATATAGGTAGGTACATTGTTATTAACGTAATTAGGGTACTCCTAAGGCTTAGGAAGAGCCACACTCAAGGGGCCAAAGAGCTGCATGTGGCTGGCGACCCGCAGTTTGCCGACCATGGTTCTAGGCAAACTAACTCCAGAATAATCGCAATCACCAGTCTCTTCTGTGGCTGCGCACTGACATCGGAAATCTACATCACGGAGTCGCTGAGCTTTGGCAGTTACAGTCCACAAAAATGTTACTCATAAGGAGTTTTAAAAGCCAAGTGAAGTGCTAAGTAGAAATATTTTGTGACCCCAAATCTGTGACCTGACAGACATGCTGAAACACGAGCTGCGCCCGCTAAGGAGCAGGGCCCAGCTCCACTGCAGATGCTCTCAGGACGGCGGGAGAGGGCCAGCGCACGGACAGGGACCGCGCACAAGGGGGGGCCTGCGGAGGCGAGAGGGACCGGGTTTGGGTATAGATGTTCCCCTTTCTCACTTGGTGAATGCTATGTACTCGCACTATTTGAGACTTGCAGAGACTGTCTCCATTTTAAAACAATAGCTAATTCAAATGTCACAACTCCTTTGGAAAATCACTCATCACATTCACACTGACGGTCAGGCTTTGCCCTCTCAGGTTCTGTTCCCCAAGGAGTCTCCATTTGGCCCTGTGTGGGCAGGGCTCATGGGCGCAGGGCACATGGACACAGGGATCGTGGGCGCAGGGCACATGGGCGCAGGGCTGTAGGCGCAGAGCACGTGTATGCAGAGCACGTGGACACAGGGCTGTAGGCGCAGAGCACGTGTATGCAGAGCACGTGGACACAGGGCTGTAGGCGCAGAGCACGTATATGCAGAGCACGTGGGCGCAGGGCACACAGACTCAGGGCAGTAGGTGCAGAGCACGTGTATGCAGAGCACGTGGACACAGGGCTGTAGGCGCAGAGCACGTGTATGCAGAGCACGTGGACACAGGGCTGTAGGCGCAGAGCACGTGTATGCAGAGCATGTGGGCGCAGGGCACACAAACTCAGGGCAGTAGGTGCAGAGCACGTGGACACAGGGCTGTAGGCGCAGAGCACGTGTATGCAGAGCACGTGGGCGCAGGGCACACAGACGCAGGGCAGTAGGTGCAGAGCAGTGTATGCAGAGCACGTGGGCGCAGGGGACGTGGGCGCAGAGGCCGTGGATGCTCGGCATGTGGACACACGGCACGTGGATGCACGCAGCACGCTCTGTTAAAGCTGAGATACCACTGCCTATAGACAGGGGGCGCTTCCCGCCTATAGGATAATCCACGAAGTGGGCAACCTAAGTTTTATCAGCCTGACTTCAGGACATCTCAATTTAACATATGCTCCATTACATTTTGTTTAGCCTTCCGGACATGAACTCAAGCAATGTGTTTTAAATTGTTTTTTCCCCTCTAAGTTCTTTAAAGAAAGTAAATGCACGTTATACAAGGGTAAGTTCGGGCACCAGGGCCACTCCCAGCCTCCCGTCCTCTGCTCTCCGGCCTACGTTCCTAACTGCAGTCAACGTGTGCGACCCCTGGCTCCGTGGGCTGCACGGCACCACCTCTGCCTGGCACTGGTCCTGGCACTTCAAGCCCTTTCATCCTCCAGCCCCAACACGCTCCAGCCTCTCATTCTCATTGCATTGCTCCCTACCCCATCCACATACACACAGAGAGAGAGAGAGAGAGAGAGAGAGAGAGAGAGAGAGACATCACACAGATACAGACACACACACACAGCACCCCTTTGCCAGCTGAAATCATTCCTGTCCTCTAAACAGACAAGGTTCGACTCAAAAGTTACCACCTTCATTAATCTTTCCCAATCTTGCTCCACAACCCCAGCCAAAAGCAATCCGCCCTGTCTCCGGGTAAGTAACGATGACTTATGAGCATGTCAGGCCTCCCTCCCTGAGAGGAAGGCTCTGGAGAACAAGGGTCCCGGCTCCAGCTCGCAGGGCTGGGAGTGCAGACGTGTTTCTGTTTTTCTAATTGAAAAAGACCGAGAATGGCGATCCCGGGAATTAACCATTGAACCCAAACCAGGATTTCCTACTTCTTCCTCCCACCTCCGTGCTCTGCTCGGCTCAGATGGTGAAAAGGCTACTTCGCTAGCTGTTTATAAACCTTCTTCTTCTTCTAGTAGCCGGAGTGGAGGACAGGGAAAATGGGAATCACTTGCCTGATACCATGTATGTTTTTGATTGCGTAGCTTATTTCTCTGCGCAGTTCCTTCTCGTTGAACTCCATCTGCAGATGCAGGATGAGCCACAGTTAGGACACTTAATTCCGTTGACTAATAATACTATTGAATATTAAAGAATGAGAATAGCTTGACTTCACTGTTAATAAGTGGATGCTCATGTCTTCCCTAACTTAAACCCAGATGGTCAAAACATCTGTTTATATAAAGTTCAAGGCAACAGAGAACATGAGGGGTTTCTGGGAGTTTTATTTCCAGCGCAGCTGATTTTAACTCCGTTTCAGATAGGAGTGCCGTGTGTCAAAGGTGCCTTCTGGACGTAAATCTGGCCACTCATTTGAAATCTATAATTTTTCACCCTCTTGCTAAATGTAGGAAATGTCCTCACAGACGAATACACGAATAAGGGTGTCACCGGACGTGCAATAGCGGTCCGGCTGTGCTGAGATGGCCATTTTAACCACCGGAGCTCAAGGCCTCTTTGTCAGAGGAAATACATAATATTTTGCCAATCCAACACAGACAGATTGCTGTATGAGAATTTCCCAGAAGGTCTAGGGACTCAACCTGGGATGGATGGGGAAGTACGATCAGAGCAGCATGGAGCTTAGACCTGGAAGGGCATCCAGAGAGCATGTGGTTCGGCCTGACTCCTGAGATCTGGCCTCTCCAGCCTCGCTGTCCATTTCCCCTGCACTTGGTGCCACACAACAATGAATTGCTTTGTTCCCTCCCCACACCCTGTGGCTGCACAGCTCAGCCTTCACCAGGCCTCCCTTTCTGTCTGGAAAACTCTTCCCCTCCCTCACCTCCTCCTGCTTAACTAGCTGCTCATCCTTCCAAACTCCGCTGAAGGCCAGGCTCCTGAGGCTCTGGGCAGGGATTCCTGTCTGTGGGCTGTGTTTCCATAGCACCCTGTGCTGAAGTTTACCACTGTCCTTAGCACATTTTAATGAAACGCTCTGTTTACCCATCTGCCTCCCACACCAAGACATAAGCACCCGCCTCTGTACGAGGGGCAAGCAGCCTAGTCCCTGAACCACTTAGCTGCCTCCTGAGTGCCTTGCCCCTAACAGGATTCATGCTTACACACAAGCTCGGCTTTGCCTCTGTTTTCCTCATCTCACGGGCAGTAACGTGTGCAGCTGTGCAAGCCGAAACCTCGGGAGTCACCTTGAATGTTCTCTTTCTTGCATCCCCCAGATTCAGTCTGAGCCCCTTGGATTTTCCCAAGTCACAAATCCATCCTAACTGGGCACTTTCTTCCTCTGAATTCATTTTATACGCCCTTCTCTTGGTCAGCCCCATCTGCTCGTTACCTGCTGCAGATGCCTGCTTTAGGGCCTTGTCCTGGGCTGCGTATCTTGAACGACCCTCTCCCCTCCTCCCCATCTTCACAGCTGACCTCTTCACACCATTGTGTTCATGTTTTCAATGTCCCCTACTCAGAGACACCTTGCCTGAATGTGCCATCAAAAGTGGCTCCGCCACCCTCTTTCTCTCCCTCTCTCTCTCTCTCTCTCTCTCTCTCTCTCTGTTACATGATCATACTTGAGATCTCTTTAACTTTGTCTATTTCCCCCACCAGACAGTGTCTCTGTCCCAATCACTGGCACCTAGAATAGGTGCTCAAGAAATATGTTTAAATTAATTAGACAATAAATCGACGTCATAGGGACTCAATTAGTATTTGTTGAAATAATTTGAAATCTCATTGAATAAAATTGGGGCCATCAGTAAGAAATTATTTCTCTCCTAAATTTCATTACCTAATTATGAAGGCTTTCGTTCCAAGAACTACCTTAGTCCCATACTACCCCCGTAACATTTTATGAAGTTATGCAGAACAGAATGTGGAAATGAAGTGAAACCAACGGGGGAAAGCAACGTTTGGTACAAACCTTTACTATCTCAAAAGGAAAGCGTTCATGGAAAATGCGATTGATTTTCGCACCCCCTGAGAGCTCCAGGGTATCTACTTGATCCCCTGAGCCTTCAATTCTCTTCTCAAAGTCCACGGCAAATTGCTGAACCATCCTGCAATTGTGAGAGAGAAGTTAATTCCAGTTGAAGTAACCAGGCTCTGCATTTCTCATTTCAATTTACTGTGGTTATCGCCTAGAAACCTTTTCCTGGTGTTCTTAGTGGCACCTACTGGCAGAGTTAGCATTGCACTTTGCACTCAAAATGTAATGATCTGAAATACACGTTTTTTCAATTTATTTTAGACATTTAATTAAAATGTATTCTACATATCTATGCCATTCAATGCATTCTGTCCATTTCATTGCAGTCATAGAATGCTATTTAAAAATACTTGAATTCAAGATAAACAATAAATCTTTACAGAGAACAAACAAACCACAGCTCCTACAACATCACACCGGGTGTTCCGATGGCTCTAGCTGAGTCCCCTTCCCAAGCAACTCTCTTCCCCGCCCCCAGCATCAGAGAAAATGATCATGTGTATTGGTAATGACTGGATTTAGAAACTCTAATTTTATCATGCTGGAACTACTTTCAAATTTAAAACCTAATAGGAAAAAAATCCAAACCATCTAATACTTGCAGCATATTTTATCAAAATCATGGATAAATGAAAAGTAACTGCAAATTATTAAGCCAGGAAATCTAGAATATAATTTGATGTAGCTATAGCTATATCCACGCATATGCTAATGCTAATCGAATTCTTTAAACACCTAGAAGGGTATAAATATATGATATGTGCTGAAACAGTGGGAAAGTTTAGAAAATGTGTGTCCTGCCCTTCTTTCCCTGTCCTGCCACTGTAGCCAGCATACGAAACACCTAAGTCCACACTATCCTCACCGGACAGACTCCTCCCTTACTTCAGAGTCTCATTCACATTCCCTTTCTCTGTGAACTCACACCTTTGCTCCATGTAACTACTTCTGCTTCCTCATCTAGGCTCCATTAATATTTTATACTTACAAGAGATATCACATTTATCAGATTAATTTCCTATATGTCTGTTTCATCTGCTCTACTGTGGCCTCTTCTTGAGGCCAAAAATCTTATCCACTTTTAAATCCCCAGGTCCAGATGCCAAGCAGAATATACAGAAATGAGAGGAAGGAAGACAGGCAGAAAGGGAGGAATGAAAGGAAAAAGGGAGAAAGGGCAGGGAGAGAAGGGAAGGAACTGAATCACTCATCTTCAGGGAAAAATCTAACTGTGGAAAAGTCTGTAATCTGAATCCAATGAAGTCACAGAGGCAAGACCCAGTCTTCACAAGGACAATAGTTTTGGTTGGATATTAAGATGATGACCTAGCCTGGCCAGCGTGGCTCAGTGGTTGAGGTTCAATCTATGAACCAGGAGGTCATGGTTCAATTCCCAGAAAGGGCACATGCTTGGATTGCAGGCTCAACCCCTAATAGGGGGCATATAGGAAGACAGCCAATCAATGATTCTCTCTCATAATTGATGTTTCTCTCTCTCCCTCTCCCTTCCTCTCTGGAATTAATAAAAACATCTATATATATAAAAGCCTAATATGCTAAGTGTCCAACTGCTAGACCAGTCGCTATGACGCACACTGACCACCAGAGGGCAGATGCTCCAACTGGTAGGTTAGCTTGCTGCTGGGGTCTGGCCGATGGAGACTGGGCAAGATGGGCTGGACACACCCTGGAGCCCTCCTGTGGTCCCTCCCCAAGCCAGCCAACCTCCACAGCCTCTACAATATTTCTTATAATTAATTTCCTTTCAATGTACATGAATTCGTGCACCAGGCCTCTAGTTTTTAAATAAAAGATGATGACCTAAGACCTACACAGAAATAGCTTTCATTTCTCTGTAACTTGAAGAGTTTTTATAGGTGCTTAACCAAAGCCAAGAATAAAAAGAAAAAAATGAACTAGGAAAGAGCCGAATCCAAGAAAAAATTTCCTCTGTATGATCTCATAATTTTTAAGTGGATAAGATGAGCACATAAAATGCTACCTAAATAATTTGAGCATTAAGAAATCCCCCCACAACGAAAGGAATTATATTATGCATTTTAAACCAAATTAAGGACATTTTGATTGCAAGACTGCAGAGGGAGAAAGGGGCCAATAAGCGGTGACGAGCATCACCCTGGCCGATACGGCTCAGTTGGTTGGGCATTGTCTCGTGCACCAAAAAGTTGCTGGTTTGATTCCTGGTCATGGCACATGCCTGAGTAGGAGGCAGCCAATCAATGTTTCACTCTCACATCAATGTTTCTCTTTCCCTTTCCCTTCCCTCTTCCTTCTTCTCTCTAAAAATCTTTAGAAGGAAAAAAAGAGAGAGAGAGATGGCGAGCATTATCTTTGGAAATGGACTTCATATTTCCTGGAATATAAGGTGGATGGGGCAGGGATGGGGGGGGGGATGTCTTCTGGTTGAGAGGGCCCTGAGGCAAGTTACAGAACAGGGATAAAAGGATACATGAGGCTGGGAGGGACCCGGAGAGGGAGTCAGGGTAACACACACAAGGAGCTGGTCATTCTCTAACAACGCCGCCATCCTATCCCAGGCCTCACAGGGATAAATCTAATAACCAAGGATAAGATGGGAAGATCGTGAAGGAATAAAAAGATACTTGGCAGCTTTCATGTTTGCATGTTCAAAGGGTTAATTAAAATCATTAAGGACAAGGATAAAGAAATTTCAATGTGTATGTACTTTCCTATTGAATCCTTGGTTCTCATTCCACTGGAAAACATATACACGGATCACATGAAATGATTGGGGGGAAAAAAGTACAAGTGACACCGAGGGAAGGTGGACAATCCAGGTGACACTTTCCACAGAAGCTCTGCCCACTTCTAATTCTAAGGGCAAAAACACCCCTGCGGAGTTATCATATCGGTACTACCTATTTACTGAATGCATTTATAAAAGCACCATAAAATCTGGCATGGGGATGAGCAACGGGTTAAATTTGTAAGAACAATTATTCTTCAAGAAAATGTAAAGATTCAAGGCTCGCTGTATAATCAATACAAAGCCTCATGTACTTGACTTGCTGCTTCTGTTACGCCGAGAAAACAGCATGACGGATAATAGACTGAGGCAAACGCCAAGGGGAGAAACGGTAGGGCGGGGCGAGGGAGGGAGAGGGGCTCACTGCAGCAGGGCTTTGGTCTTCCTGGTGGGGTCCTCGGGCTTGAAGTTCTTGTAGGCGTCGACTTCGTGTTCTATGGACAGCATCTGGGCCTGCAGTTTGTTCCTGAAGTTTGGCAGGGTGTCTCGAATGTGGTTGGTGAGTTGCTAAATAAAACAAAACAAAATCTCACACACGCATACGACAGGTTGAAGATTAGCTCGTGAGGTTGAAGATTAGCTCGGGAGACAAAAGCTTGGCCTTCACTGTTTTTCTTTTTTTAATATATTTTTAATTGTTGATAGTATTATAGATCTCTCTCATTCCTCCCCCCCTTTACTCCCCCTCCTCCAGCCCCTACCTATTCCCCCAGGTCTTTGCTACCCTATTGCCCGTGTCTATGGGCTATGCATATAAGTATGTACATTTTTTGGTTTGTCTCTTCTCGTTCCCCCAACCCCACATTGAGGCATGTCAGTCTGTTCCATGCCTCCATGCTTTGCTCCACTGTTTTTCTAATTGCTCAACACTGGAGGAATCATACACACAGTTGAGACTGAATGTAGAGACAGGCAGTCAGAAGAAGCTCAGACCCTCTCCTCCACTGCTGGAGGCGATGCTCGAAATGTCTCAGGGTTACTCGCAGGGGCCATCGGGTGTAGCCTGTTCAAATGCAGCTGATGTCACCAATGAGGATGCCTAGCAACACCCGGCAGGGATCGATGATCAGATCACTTACCTTGTCCAAAGAAACCTTAAGTTACCATGTGGTGGAAATGAAGGAGTGGAGAGCTACGCGGGGTGCCTGACGTTCTCGGGAGACACGGCTCCCCACCCTGGTGGAGCTCGGAGGTACCTGTCGGCTGTGAACCTCCTCTCCATTCTGCAGCCCAAACAGGTCCTTCCTCGTGCCTCTACCTCTAGGCCCCAGCCTAACCGTGCTGGGTCCCTGGCTTCTGCCTTCAACAGGTTACCTACAAAAATGTGTGCTAAAATGTATACCCCTGGTTCACTGTTCCTCAATAAGTATGTCTTTCTGCTTTGAGCGCTGTTCTTTCAATAATATTAAGGTGGATGATTATATTCAAGAGAATAGTAACAACGTGGCTCTAAATATTTATATTCATTTTTAAAATTCCTATCATTTAAGCTGCATGTCTTATGTTAAGAAAAAATGAATATAAAAATAAGAAATATGAATTCCAAAAGTCACTTACATATTTCCTTAATTGTTCTTGTTGCTTGAAAGCACATTAGTTTTTACCTGATTAAGGACCTTCTGTAGGTGCGGGGTCCCCATCCGATCGGCAATATGTCTGTAAGCCGGGTGTGAGAGAAAAAACTTCCTCTCCGCCAGCATGGCGGCCTTGATGTCCTTCTTCCCATCGATGTCCTTCTGGCTTCTGTTCACCACCCCCACGTAACCTGAAACAGAACACACACCGATGGTGTTTGGGGCACTCTTTGTTGTTTATTTGGGGGAGATTCCAAGGCTCTCAAAGAGGTTGAATAAAAAAAGGCAAAATTATTAAGGCCCGAGGAATGAGTCCCTTTTCAAAACTCAACTTGAGACATCAGTATTTAACGAAGGCTGGTTGATTTGGCTAATGGCAATATTTTAGCATTAACACAATAATGTCCTTTACCCTTAAAAGCTCTGTGCATTTTAATAAAGTATGTTTCTGCTCAGCCGATGTGTCTCAGTGGTTGAGCGTTCCATGAACCAAGAGGTCCCGGGTTCAATTCCCAGTCAGGGCACATGCCTGAGTTGTGGGCTCGATCCCCATTAGGGGGTGTGCAGGAGGCAGCCGATCAATGATTCTCTCTTATCAATGTTTCTATCTCTCACTCTTCCTTCCTCTCTAAAATCAATTTTTTTAAAACTTTTTAAAAAAAAAATAGAGTATGTTTCTTAGTTTTGACATATAGCAGGTAAGTCAGACTTAGAAGAGGACAGTATATATTTATGCAGTCTTTGAATACTTATACCCTTCCTTCTAACCCCCCGCCCCTTTTTCTGTTTTCTTGTTCCTGTTAAGGAATACTTTCCCCCGTGGATCATTTTTCATGCGTCTATTCCATAAAAAGTGTAGCTAATCATAAACCCATTCCTCACACCTGAGGCAGCATTAAAACCAGGCCTCCCACTGGCCTGCCCATTGTTTCTCCGCCACGTCATCAAAGGAATCCCTGGGGGGCACACGGTACGTTACCCCTGCGAAGAGGCAGCAGCTTATTCTCTAGAATGTCCCTGGCATCCGTTCCTTCATCCATAAGGTCCAGTTTGGTGATGACTCCAATGGTTCTCAGACCTGCAGTACCAAACAAACCCAACATTGCACAGTCTGCAGGAAATGAACAAATTGTAGAGACATATTTCTCCTCATGCTAAGCATAAAGCACTCATATGCCTGGTCCTTTTCCTGCTCCTCTCTCTAATCTACTGCTACCCCAGGCCAGTCTGGGGGACTCCAATGAGAAGAGGAGGAGAGTTGTGAAACCACCCATCCATGAGATAACTTTCTGTTCAACAGAGAAAAAAATAAACAGTGTATCACCAAATACTTTTAAATTCATGAGTTTATTTTTGTATCTTGCATACATGGCAATTATACATTTAAATTTTCCTCCCAGGTTCCGCACATAACATGCATGCTTAAATTTTTTTTATGTATGACATTACTTAAAAACAGAATAGGCCAATGATGAGATTGTACTAAAAATCAAGGCTTATTATTGATCCAGTTCTGGAGCTGGGTCCAATACAGCATTAAGCTAGTTATAAGCCCATCAGTACATTGTGTGTGGGGTCCACACCGTCTGGGCGATGTAAGCAAATGCAGAGTGTGAGAGCCCCACAAGCCAGGAGCACGAACCAAGAGCAAGAGAGAGAGAGCTCCTTTGTTTAGAAGATTATATATCTCAAATTTCCCATGCTTGCAGTGGCCACCCCTACTCTGGCCAATGACCTGCTCCCAGGTGTGACTGACAGACAAGTAACTTCCCTAAAGTCACTCAGACTTTACTGGGCATGTGTCTATTTGGCCTTCCCTTTGCTTCATTCCAGTTATTCATAACTGGGTTCATGACAACAGAATCCATAGAATATACCTAATCACTTTGAAGAGATTTCAACTTCCGAAGGTGAGGCTGAGGGTGCATTAGTGATAGACATATAGATTATGCAAACAGAGAATCAACTATCAAATCTCAAAGACAGCATCATGGAAATGTAATCATTTAACACTTGGGTTAGCTGTGAATAACATTTCAGAATCATACATATTCATTAGTGAAATGTGAAGGTTAAGTGTATGCGTGTGTGTAAGTATATGTGGGCATGGGAGAGGGATATAGAAGAGCTGAATCTTCTCTGTAGCAGAAAGTCAAAAAAGAATATCTAAAATTTTTTAAAAATCAAGAAATAGTAGTATAAAAAGATCACATAAAAGTATGGAGGTGAATGCAAAAAGAAAAAGCTAAAATGGTTGAAAGTGGAAGCCTCTGGAAATAAGTAATGAAGAGATGGGAGGGATGGGGAAGGGACTGATACTTTGATTCAAAGCCTTTGGGACTGATATTTTAAAGCAACATACATTTAGAACATTAATAAAAATAAAAGTTGAATTTTAAAAGCATTTTCTTTACTGCTCCCTTATTTATAAGAAGGCAGAGGAGTCTATGCTTGGTGGTGTGCCCAAGGAGATCCCTGGCTTTTTCATGTTTAGATGTACAAACAGGCAGCTTGAAATCACCAATGAAGTCCTGCTACCAGACTGCAGACAGACCTCAAAGCCATGGCCAGAGAGTTTCCAAGGCAGCATGTTTTGCAAACACTTCACTGGAAATCTGAAGACTTAGATGAAAATAATAATAGAGACCAATTATTGAGCCCTGATTATGAGCCCGCCTCATGTAGGGCTTGAAATGACTCCATGCAGTAGGTACTCTTATTTCCTCAATTACACAGATGAGGAAAGGGAGACTTGGAGAGGAAGTATACGCTGTGTAAAAGCTCACAGCCTGTAGGGCGTGAAACCCAGGCAACCTACTTCCATTTTTAATCACTATATTTTTCTGCCTTCCAATTCTTCGCTAGACTCTACAAGTGATTATCTGTGTTCTTTGGCAAGTTCATTAGATATCTCTTTTGAGCCCAGAATTCTGGGATGGAGAACAACTCCCAGAATTAGAAGAAATTAGATAAAGTAATAAGTAAACTAAAGAGTAATTTAATAAAATTCTTGCCCTCCAACTAAGAGGAAAATATAAATAAGTTAAGAGCTAATAAGGAATGTGTGATAGTGTTTCAATTATGTTTCTCTTCAGGAAAGAATAGCCACAATGATGAGCGCTGATGAGTTCTAATGAAGACCTTGAAAAGACCCAATGCACAGCAAAGGTCTGATTCTTCTATGGCCTAGAGGCCAAGAGCACTGACCCAAGCACTGCCTCTTATTAGCTCCGAGACATTAGTTTCCTCATCAGGTGCAACCACATCAAGAGCAGCACCATTCGTCATAGCTTACATTTGATGCCGGAATAATTATTCTTTCTTTTTTCATTAAATTTTAGAGAGAAAGGAAGGGAGAGAGAGAGAGAGAGAAAAAAAAAACTGATGTGAGAGTCACCCACTACTGGTAATCGAGCCCACAACCTGGAATTGAACTGGCAACTTTTCAGTGCACTGGACAATGCCCAACTAACTGAGCCACACAGCCAGGGCTGGAATAATTTTTAACAGCATCCCCTTTAACTCTTAAAGGAACTCCTGTTTGAAGAATAAATTATAGCACAGCCAGCGTGGCTCGGTGATTGAGCGTCAACCTATGAACCAAGAGGTCATGGTTCAATTTCCAGTCAGAGCTTGATCCCCAGTAGGAGTCATGCAGGAGGCAGCCAATCAATAATTCTCTCTCATCATTGATGAGACCTTTGATGTTTCTATCTCTCTCTCCCTCTCCCTTCCTCTCTGAAATAAATAAAAAATATTTAAAAAAAAAAAAGAATAAGTCATATGTTCACTCTGACTCATCAATAAAATGAGAAACCAGCAAGTGAGGAACTTGGAAGTTGCCACTGTGTCCACACAATAAGTCAAAAGCAGAACAGACTGAAAAATCAACCAATCCTTCTCAGATTCATCAAACAAATGGAGTCATAAAGCATCGCCCCCCAAATTTGGAGAGACAGACAGATGTACTAATATACAGACATTTCACAACCCAGAAGCAGAAAACTCTGAGGGAACCCGGGCGCAGGTAGGAACACCTGTGATTGATGAATTGCTGAATGTTCAGTGTGGAGAATCTCAGAGTAGAAAACTGCAGGGGGACCCAGTCATAATAGGTACCAATACTTTTGGTAGTTTTGCCTCCAGGAGCTCAACCAGATCCTCACAGTGATTATCTGAGAAAAATCCCCTCGTGCTTCCGGCACTGGGAGAAGACAACCTGATTTTAAAAATGGGTGAAAGACTGGAAAGACACCTCTCCAAAGAAGATATACAGATGGCAGGTATGCGTCTGAAAAGGTACTCTAGACCACATGTCATCAGGGAAATGCAAATGGAAACCGCAGTGAAATACGACTACGCACCTACTAGAGTGGCCAAAATCCATAACACTGACAACACCAAATGCTGGTGAGACAGTGGGACAACAGGAACTCTCGTTCGTTGCTGATGGGAATGCAAAATGGAGCAGCCACTATGGAATACAGTTTGGCCGTTTCCTACAAAACTAAACATAGTCTTACCATGGGGCCCAGTGATCGCACTCTTTGGTATTTACCTGAAGGACCTGAAAACATGCCCACAAAAAAACTTGTATGCAGATGTTTACAGCAGCTTACTTATAATTTCCAGAACTTGGAAGCAACCAAGATGTTCTCCAGTGGGTGAAAGGATAAATTAACTGTGGCACATCCAGGCAATGGAATATTAGTCAATGCTAAAAAAGAAAGGAGCTGTCAGGCTATGAAAAGACATAGAGGAACCTTAAATGCCTGTTATTACTAAGTGAAAGAATTCATCTGAAAAGACGATATAGTATAGGAGTCCAACTACATGACATTCTGAGAAAGGCAAGACTATGGAGGCAATAAAAAGATTTGTGGTTGCCAGGGGGAGGGGAGGCAGGAGTGGAAAGCAGAGCACAGAGGGTTTTTAGGGCAGTGAAACTATTCCGAACGAGATTACAATAGATACATGTCGTTACACATCTGTTAAAACCCATTGAACGTACAACACCAAAAGTGACCCCTGATGGAAACTATGGACTCTGAGTGATAATGATGTGTCAGTGTAGGTCCATTTGCACCCCTCCAGTGGGGGATGTTAATAGTTAGGGAGGCTGTGCATGTGTGGGGACAGGGTGTAGAAAGGAACTCTCTGTGCCTTCCACTGGGTTATTCTGTGAACCTAAAATGGCTCTAAAAAAATCGTCTATTCATTAAAGACAATTAAATACCAACATATGTAAAATACTTTGTGCATAAAAACCATTCAGTACGTGCAAGTTGTGATCTCACCAACTTTGTTTCCCATCACTGCTCTCACTCTGCTCCAGTCCTGAGCTCTCAATATTACACAACCAGATGCAGTTCTCCAGGTAACCATGCATTTTTGCCTCCTCACTTCCTAACACCTTCCCCCTCACCTCCACATAGCCTTCCCTTCTCTTCTTTTCTTGGTCAACGCCTACCATCTTCAAAATCCTTTTCAGGCCTGTCCTGCAGGTCCGTAATCAGACCCCCACAACTGTACGTGTGGAGTCCTTCCTCCGGGCCCCCAGAGCTCTCTGTGTACGCAAACATCAGAGTTCTTAGGAATCTGCTTATTTGTCTATCTCACTCAATAAGCATCTCAGGATCTCTTCAAGAATAAAATAATATTGAACCTGCATATTCTAAGCAATTCATATAGATGCCAAACAGAGTGGGAACTCAACAAATGGTTATTATTAAATAAATAAATGAACGAAAAAAACAAGCCTATTTATTTTTCTTAGGTTCAGATAAGAATTGAAATACAAATTTCAGAAAGGAAAGAGACCATCCTACCATGTTACCTGTGTTTGTGGTCAGCACAGTGGTTTTCCTATAAGAACACTGCCATTTCTTCCATTGATGAATGCAACTAAATTACAAGTAGTGTGTTGTTTCACCTAATTAAGAAATGGGACAAAACCAAGCCAGGAACCACATTAGCAGTTTCCAGAAAAGTAATCTGGAACACTGTACTCTAACACAACAGCAAAGAAAAAAATCAATGAAGAGTTAGTGTAAACATGTATATATAGAAAAATTAAAAACAGACTTAGGGAATTAGATGTCCTTCAGTTAATGCATTTTTTTTGTTTTGGGTTGTGGGGGGGGGGTGAAGTAAATGTTCTTTTTTCTGCTTGGCAAAGATTATGGAATATTTTATTTCTGCAAGCAATCAGCGATGAATGGGAATAGTTTCATGGTGTTTTTTTCCCCGTAAGTTTTCCATGAACATTATTTCCTTGTTACTTCCAGAAATTCTGAATAGCACAGTTTTCATTTTCAAAGTCAGGTAATATTGTTCCATGTGCCCCGGTGTGGTAGGGACAACCCCGGTCAGGTCGAAACAGCCCCGGTGTGGTAGGGACAACCCCGGTGAGGTTGAAACGGCCCCCGTGAGGTAGGGACGACCCTGGTCAGGTCGAAACGGCCCCGGTGTGGTAGGGACAACCCCGGTAAGGTTGAAACGGCCCCGGTGTGGTAGGGACAACCCCGGTGAAGTTGAAACGGCCCTGGTAAAGTCGGGACATCCCCGGTGAGCCTGAAACGGCCCCCGTGAGGTAGGAACGACCCCGGTGAGGTTGAAACAGCCCCCGTGAGGTAGGGACGACCCCGGTCTGGTAGGGACAACCCCGGTCAGGTCGAAACGGCCCCGGTGTGGTAGGGACAACCCCGGTCAGGTTGAAACGGCCCCGGTGTGGTAAGGACGACCCCGGTGAGGTTGAAACGGCCCCTGTGAGGTAGGGACGACCCCGGTGAGGTTGAAACAGCTCCCGTGAGGTAGGGGCGACCCCGGTGAGGTTGAAACGGCCCTGGTGAGGCTCAGACGGCCCTGGTGAGGTTGAGACTACTCCAGTGAGGTTGGGACAAATAAAGGGGACCAGTATGGACTGATGAACAGGGGTAGATACAGAAGCAGAGCATCATTGAACAGAATGTTAAAGTACAGTGGGAAGCCTGGGGAGGGTTGGGGGGGGGATTAAGAGACCAACTGAAGGACTTATATGCATGCATATAAGATTAACCAATGGACACAAGACACGGGGGGGAGGGGGGGGGGGTAGGGGCCGGGGGAATGTCAAGGGGGGGAAAAAAGGAGACATATGTAATACTCTTTGTAATACTTTAAGAAATGAAAATTATTAAAATATTAAAAAAAAATATTGTTCCATGTGATCCTAGGTAAAATATTAACTAACAGAAAACATAAAAATTACAGTTGCTATGGTAACAGAGACTCTATCTTGCTCACCAATATATGCCCAGAGTCTAGCAAAATGCTTGAAAGATGTTTTTAAAACATATTTTTATTGATTTCAGAGAAGAAGGTAGAGGGAGAGAGATAGAAACATAAATAATGAGAGAGAATCATTGACCGGCTGCCTCCTGCACACCCACATTGGGGATGGAGTCCGCAACCCAGGCGTGTGCCCTGAAAGGGAATCAAACCGTGACCTCCTGGTTCATAGATCGACACTCAACCACTGAGCCACGCCGGCCAGGCAAATGATTTAATATTTGTGGAAGGAAGAGAAGAGAGGAGAAGAAAGATAAAGGAGAGAAAGGAGGAGTCCCTGGCTGTGGGCCTGGGACTATTACGGCCTTCCCACTCTTACCTTCTCATGCAGGAGTTTTTACTGCAGACAATAACTAAGAATGCTTCGCACAGAGCCCTCAGCAATTATTTGGAATCCTGGACAGATACTTCAGACAGCTGACTGCTGACCACAAAATGTTCTGGCCCAGAACGTCATCCAGGTCTCTGCTGGCAACAGCAAGGAAACTGCCCGGAGTTCCAGTTGGTGACGTTGGTACTAGATAACACCAGCTCTCTCTCTCTCTTTTTTTTAAAGTCTCCCTTCACTCCCAAGCCACATCCAAGATCCACTGGTCATCTCTCCTCTTCTGAACAGGAGAAACTGAAAGGCTCCTCCTCCAGCGAGAATTTCTCATTCAATCTATTGGCTCTGCTGGCACCTACTATATAGGGAACCTGATTTGCATTATATGGGCCACTATGAGCACCATTACAAGAAACTATGGTTTACACACTCACATACACACACAAACACACACACGCATAGGAACTAAAACTGCTTTCTGAAAGGGTTGGCTCTGTGCGTCATCCTGGCTTATAAAGATGACAACACAAATGAGGAGGGAGCCTTGGGCAAATGATAATGTTGGCAATCCTGAGCAAAGCCAGGCAGGCAGGAAGTGGAAAGCAAGGGTTAACTTTAAAGGGAGGTATTTAAGTTTAATAGCTCTATGCTTCCTGAAACTGCTAAAACTATTGGCTTTTTAAAAGTCTTCTTTAACAGGAATTTCTGCAGGAAAAATAACTGCATATCTGAAACTTGACAGCCACAAACCCACTTTTTAAGCAAGGAAACAAAGTAATTTTATGTCATACTTTTAAACTGCCAGACACTCTCTAAGTACTTTGCAGATATTAACTCATTTCATAACAACCCTGTAAGGAAGGAATTACAATTACCCCCATTTTACAGATGAGGAAACTGAGGCACAGAAAAGTTAAGTCAGTTGCCCAAGATCAGAAACTAGTAAAGAGTGGAGCCAGGATTCAAACCCAGGCATATTGGCTCCAGTTTACGCTATTAAACGCTAGGCTGCCCTGTTTTACAATATAATTTTATGTTGTATGCTTTTATTTATGTAATTTCTTATTAAGGCAAAGTTTCTGGAAAATGTTTCTTGGTTATTTTAGCAGAACAGCTTGTCCTTCATTCCAGCAAACTGCCCACTTCCTCCCTTTGCGGCCATTCTGCCAGTCCTCTCACTGTGCCATCTGGAACCATCTCTGTTGTCACCAAATTGCTCCAACACACTCCTGCTCCGGTCTAAACAATGCTTCTCACTTCCTTGCTGTCACTTACACCCAGTTCTCTCCCCCATGCCTTTTGGGTGGAGACTGCATGTTTTCCTGAGCTCCCTGGAGCTCAGGGTTGGAAGAAAAGAGAGTAGACATTAATGAAGTTTTCTCGCTCCTCGGAGCTGCTCCAAACCTCTGTTCCTCCCAGTTGCTGCCATCTAGGAAATGCCCAGACACCACCATATTCAACACACACACACACACACACACACACACACACACACACTTAATTGAAGGTTTTAGTACCATGCTATTCCTTACTATCCTTAGTTCCCCCATTATTTGCGCAGCTTAGTTGTTTGTGGAGATGATGTATCCGGTTTTCTTATGTGTTTAGTTTCTTGACCTCTCCTACTCAGTGATTTTTACCTGCATGCCATTTTAGCAGTTTCCTCCCATGACCACCTCCTGGACATGTGTAATGTGGACTTGTTCCATCTGTACATCATAAATGCTTACAGTCTACTCTCTAACCACAGGCTCCTGTTCTTCCCATGCCTTTGCTCTCCTACCTCATCCAGAACCCCATCCCTGAACCATCCCCTTTCCCCCCAAAACTTACAGGTCCTGTCTGGCTTCACTTTCTTCCCTTCTTCCAAGGATTTCACAGTCCACCTTTCCAATGAGTCTTTTTCCAATATCCTCAACTCTTTTGCCCACTTTGTCTTCCATCCAACAGATCCTGCAAAATTCTGACTCAAAAGCAATCCAACTATTTGCCTGTCCAGCCCCCTGGCTGCTTGATGCACATGCGCTCTGCCCCAATGGAGTCCTTCCGTGTTGCCCACTTGCTCCTTCTTCCTTTCCCCACAGCGGCTGTTCAAAATACCTTGCTCCTCAAACATCTTACACAACCCCCTGCTCTCCCATCCTCCTTTCCACCCTCCACTCCCAGTTTTTTTCTCAGCCCATAGTCTTGCTTCCAACTTAGAGAGAAAAATCTACGTCAACAGGCAATAAATTCTTCAAATGCCTCTCCAGATATCTCCAAATTAACCACTATCTGCATGTACTTTCTTCATTCTTGTGTCAGTGGAAGAAATGGTTCTCCTTCTATTCAAGAAACATTGCAGAGAAAGAACAGAGGGAGGAAAAAGGAAAGAAAGGAAAGGGGAGGGAGGACGGAGGATGTATAGGGGAAAAGAGAGAGAAGGAGGAAGTGCAGAAGGAGGGAGGGAGGGAAGAAGAAAGGAGGGAAGAAGAGGAAGGAAGAGAGGAAGAAAGAAGAAAAGAAGGGAGTTGGAGGGAGGGACCCTGAAATCAGTTAGGGAAAATGAAAGTCTTACAGAAATTTAGAAGTTTTGATTTGTTTTTTTTTAATGGACATATTTTATATAAATAAACTGCCACAAAATAACTATATGGATCTGGTTTGAGCAGATATTCTGGGGATGGCTTGTAGAATATGTTTTTATAGCAACTTTTAAAAGAACTACTACTATGCCAATGGTAAGGTTAGAAGCTTGTGGTTGCATCAGAATTCAGGAGTAAGATTTAAATGTATAAGCGACTATTAATTGTGTTTAAATGTCTTTGAATTTTTTTAATCCTCACCTGAGGATATGTTGTGAGTTTTTTTAATTGACTTTATTTAGACAAAGAAAGGGACAGGGAATGAGAGAGAGAAACATCAACATGAGAGAGAAACATTAATTGGTTGCCTCCTACACACACCCAGACAGTGGATAGAAATGGTGACCTATTTGGTGTATGAGATGAGACTACACTCCAAACAACTGAACCACATCGACACAGCTAAATGTCTTTGAATTTTGAAACAAAAAGACATGAGAACACAATTGTTCTTTAATACTAAAGTCATTTTACTAGTAATTAAACACTTCCACTTTGAAGAGCAATGCAACACATTCATATATTAATATAATGAGATTTCCGGAGAAAAGATTCATATCTCTAATTTTCAATTAAGGGAGAGATTATGTTTTATTGCTTTCTTACATATTTTTAAGACTTTCTCATAAACTGTATTCCTTTTTCACATACAAATTTCAACATTCAAACTCCACAAAGAGCAACTCAGGGAAAATTCAAACATGTTCATGCCACGTCTCTACAGTGACGCCCAGTGGCTGAGGGAAGGAACATGTCCGTGTTAGCAATCCACATCTCACATTTCCTTTCACACTGATAAAATCTTGATGACAATAACACGTTCCACTTTCATAGCACATTCACTTCTGGCAAGGTGCCTTCAGACTTCTCTGTTTCATTCCTATTTTTATAAAAGAATTCAAATACATGTCTATTCATATTCATGATCTAAATCTATTCTCTTTCTTCTCTTTCACAGTAAATTTCACAATCAAGTTCATTTTATCTTTCCCAATAAAAATAGCATGTCTAAAGAGCATATACTTTTAAGATCTACTCTCTTAGCAACTAAAAAAGCTTTTTAAAAAACCTATAAGATAAACATTTTTCGTTGTCATGTTTCCAAGTCTATGGTTCAACATACTTTTTATGGTATATGTAAATCTTGATATAATTTTAGACATAATTCTATGATTCAACATACATTTTAAAAGCTCAAATGGGAGCTTTCTATACTAGGGCCAGCCTATTCATCAACCTACAGATGAACTAATTACTCTCTTCTGCAAATGGGCTAATTTCTAACAAAAGCTTGAACAAGCCTACTTGAATTGTACATGCATGAAACTCTTAACATTCAAGTACATACAATAGCAGCATGATTTGAAATGTGCATCTGTAATTCCCAGACTTCAGAGTATTATGGTATGATGATATATTGCACACACTTCCTATCCAAGTTCTGATCACACAGGAGTGTAGGGTCACGTGTTTCTGTGCTACCTGCTTTCTTCAGAGCAGACGTTTAAGTTATTCCCTGGTCAAGCCTAATACACAGTAGATGCTCATTTAAAAGAATGATTGATTGAACAGAGCAGATATAAAATGATTTTTTCAAAGACCAGGAGCCTTTTTGGTTTTAGCCTCTGTTCTTATCACTTTCTCCATTAAAGAAAAATCTAATTGATTCTATGAGCCTCATTCATGTTAGAAATACTAAGATAAAAAACATATCCCTTAAGAAGTCAAAACATGGCATCTATGAGCAATTAAGTAATTTCTTCTTAAAGTATGAGATACGTTTACACATACTCATTGATTCAATTAATAGCAGGGAGGATTTGGGCTCATGTGCAATTAACATCTATTGACTTCTTTAATTTGGTCAAATATTTAAGGCTCAGAATTTCCAGGTAAGCTGGGAATCCAACTAAAAGGAAAAATCGCGGCAGACAGGCTGCCTGGAAGCAGGTTTTCTCTGTGGAGTGCTCTTGTATTTGCATTTGATAAATACACTCGTCAGATTCTGAGTGCGACTTAATGCCTGATGCATGAAGCTTCTGTTCAATTTAACAGCACCTCCAGGACGAGACGGCAAAGTAGACGTCTGCTAAACGTTGCCAAAGGTCAGTGACTATCAGTTTGCAACACCCGTGGACTTTAACGTTTTCCAGATTGAAGAGGGAGACTTGTTGAAAGCCAACAGCTTGAGGAGGTGGGTTGGACACACCTCCACCAAACAAATGAAGAAGTCTGCCTCCAGCTTCCGATAAATTCACAAATTTCATCTCAAGAGAGGATGGTACCCTCTTCCCAACCAGAGGAATCACTCCTCTTGGAGAGGTGGGGTTGTTTTGTTTTTTTTTTTAATATATATATTTATCGACTCCAGGATGAACTCTGGTCATGCTAGCTTTAGAAATGAAATTCATTTTCTGTGAAGTAAATCACCATGAAAGGAGTTTCCAGACACATTTGCCTCCCTGGTGAGGCCTTCGAACAGTCCTGTATTGTAGACGACGAGCTTGATGGGTGACGCTGACATATGGCTGCGCCCAGAAGATAAAAGGCACAGTCAGAGTCTTCATGGGTAATGAACTTGTGCTCAGGTAATAAATCAACACCACTGTTGGGACAGACTCCTTGGCCTTCTACACAGATAATGCGAGTGTAACATTATGATGAACTGCTCAGCTAAGGTGTAGCGGTATCTATAAAACACATGGATGTTTGTGTCATTTCTCCATAAATGTGGAGTCTTCATTATCTGACCATTACAACCTACCAGGAAAAGTGGACATTACACCATCATAAATAAATTCAGTATGATAAAAACTATCTCCCCACCAATCAATCTAACCATCTAACCTCATCTGTACCCATATCCTCTGCTTTTCCTACTGTTAAAATGAGACACAATATCCAATCCTCTCCTGTGTATGGCAAAGACTCCCACAGGTCTCTACATTATATCTCCCTCCCCTAATCAAGGATTTTTCTCATATTTATCCATTCTTTATCCTGCTTCTCCTACACTTAACCCATCTCTGTCCTTCATCACCAATTTACTCTCTCCTGGGTCATTCTTATCAACATACAAACATGCTATAATGTCCCCCACCTTTCAAAAACATTCTCTTGATCTTACACTACTGTGTCCCATTTTTCTGTTTATCTCAACAGTGAAACTTGAAAGAGTTTCAGCCTATCTTGTTTCCACTTCCTCACGTGCAAGTCTCTTTTGGACCTCCTCTAAAAAAGGATTTCCTACCAACCCCTTCCTATTAAGGTCACCAATGAATTTCATGTGCCAAATCCAAGGGTCAATTCTCTACCCTCATCTCCTTTGGATGAGCACATAATAGTCTGGTTTAGACACAAAGATTGGAGACAGTGAGGACTTAACCAGGTTCAAGGCTGCTTTGCTTCTGTTTACTACTGAATATTTCAGCAAGCAGCGGAAAGGATTTGTGGGCTAAGAATACAAGTGGCTCAATGGGGGCTGCTTCCCAGCACCTCCCGGGCTCCTTGCAGAGGAGCACTTTAAGCTTGAAGATGAATACAGCCTATGAGGACTGGGGAGATTGCCAAGCCAGAAAGGCAAAAAAACACGGTTACGCTGCCTTTTAAGCCACTAGGTTGGTTGTACTGCTTCATGACAATGGAAGGGAAATCTCACTATCCCATAGCTATCAACTCCTGCGCTCCGGTTCTTACTGTGTCATCCACCTTCCTCAAGGCTGAGTGGTAGACTCAGCCTTGACCTTGATCTCTCTGCAGCACTGGACACAGCTAATCACAAGGTCCTTCCTGAAACCCTCTTTCCTGTGGCTTCTGGAATGCCACTTGGTTCTCAGCCACTTCTCAGTCGCCTCTGCTTTTTCTCCTCCTCTTCACCGGGGTTATTTCCTTGGCCCTCTTCCTAGCCAGGAGCAAAGGAGGTCAAGAAGGCAGAGGACCCAGGGAGTGGGTTCTGGGACCCCAACCTCACCCAGCAGATTTCCTGGACCCGGACTCCATCGCCCTCCCACAGTTCCCAGACCAGGGGGGCTCTTTCCTGCCTCCCTGCCTTCGCACATGCAGTTCCCTCCACCTGGAATGCCCTTCCTCAGCCTTCAGGTCCCAGCCGGCTTTAACTCCACTGGAGAATCTCCCCTGAGTCCCCAGGGGCTCCCCCTGCATCCTGCACCCACCGTGGTCACAGCCATTTTCTTGATGATGCTCTCACAGGGCGGTGAGGTCTTGGGGATGCTAGCTTTGCCTTTGTACCCCAGCGCCTGGCACAGACAGGTGCTCAATAAATCCGGAAGGAAGGAGGGAGGGAGGTACAGGAAAGAAGAAGCACCTTTCGTAGGATAGGAGAGGATCTGGACCCTGAGCACCGGGCACAGGGCTGGGCACGGAGCAAAGCCCAGTCCCTTCCTGCCGCCTCCACTTGAGCCTGGGCTCCAGCACCTTCTGCCTCACCCCATTTGGAGCCGGCTCAGGGGTCCTCTCTACACCCACAGGCCTGTGTCTGTTGCCCATTTGGAGGCAAGGCAATCACACCAGGATGCAGGCTTGCACTTGACTCCATAAGGAGCTGGTGTTTTGGGGAGAAAGGCCTTCATTCTCAGAAATCCTGGGACTGTGCAAACTTGCAAGAGCCTGAGAGCTGACTTTGAGCAGAGGTTTTCAAATGTTTTTTACACTGAATCCTTTCTGCAGACAAAGCCTTACCTGGTGGCCATTATATAAAACAGATGGAAGCTAAGCTGCTTGGGGCGAAGTGGTGCGTGTGGAAGGCACCTGGGAGGCAGGACCAGAGTCCCCTTCCCCCTGTAGCTCTGGGTCCGGGGGAGCTGGGGGTTGGGGTTGGTCCTGGCGGTGGGATGGGGCAGCCAGGAGAGAGAGAGAGAGAGAGAGAGAGAGAGAGAGAGAGAGAGAGATCCCTGGATTGAGTCCAGTGGCTGATATTTACTAACTGGTACAGAAGGGCTTCAATATTTTTGGAACTGTGTTTTCATGCCAGTGTGGCTGGGCCAACGAACTCATCTTTCACAGCAAGAAGTCAATCTACACAAACAAAAATTAAAATATGTCCTTGGGAAAAATCATGACATCAACTTTAATGTTTCGCTGTTTTGTTTTGTTTTTTCATCTTGAAGGGATATTTTAGGGGAAGTATCTCTTGTCTAGAGGAAATATTTATATGAATTCAGCAATTCCATCAACTTCTCTTTTCCTTTTGTGAAATTCAAGTAAAAGTAAAATTGTATCTGAAATATGATTGTGATGGTTTTATAAAAGTATCTGTACCCCCCAAAAAAAGATTCTGCAAAGAACCTAGTTCCAAATAAGAACACATTTGCTGGCATGGGGCGGGGGGGGAGGAATCAGGCCTTAGACACATCTTTTTAGGGGATACCATTCAACTCACTACCCCGCCTCCAGGCTGATATCTCCCAGGCTCACAACTCCAATTTGAACTCTCCCTCACATTCCAGTCTCTAATATCACAAGTAATAAACATCTCAGATTTACATTTCCAGAATAAAACTCTTCATCCTCTCCAAACATTTTCCTCTCCTAGTATTCCTAATCGCAGTAAACGACATTACCACTTAAGCGATTTCTTCGATTAAAACTCTCGGAGTCCTCCTTGCCTGCTTGCTTTTACGCCCAACAAACCAGTGATACTGTCAGCTCTACTTTCCAAGTGGACCTTGAATCTGACGGCGTCTTCCCTCTGGTCCATTTCTCTCTGATTCCAAGCCACATCAACTCTCTCCCTGTGGGACCTCTTTGAAGGAAGAATCTAACTGCTCTCCCCATTCTATTCAGACCCCTCTTCCAGTCATTTCTTCTCACAGCAGGCAGCCGCTCCCATGAAAACATAAATCGGATCGTCTCTCTCTACCCTCAAAACCCCCAAGTGGCTGCTCATCACGCTTTGAATAAAGTACAGTGCCTGTTATGATGGCCTAGAAGACCCCACAGGCTCTGACCGGCCTACCTCTCTGATGGCAGAACCTACTGGTACACCTCCCTCCCTCCCACCAAGCTCCATCCTCTGTGGCCCCCCTGCTGTCCCTTAACATGTCAAGCCAGCTCCACTCCTGGTCCTCTTGTGCTTGCTGTCCTCTCAGCCTGGAAGGCTCCACCTCCAGAAACTGACAGGGCCTTCCCCCCAGTTTTCTGCTCAAATGCTGCTTCCACAGCCCTTCTGTCTAGAATAGCATTCCCAAGCACTCTCTCTTCCTGCATCCTGTTTTAATTTTCTGTCACTACCTGACATTACGCAAACCTGGCATCACAATAATCAGTTATCTGTCATCTGTCTGTTTCCCTCGTTAGAATATGTGCTCCATGAGGCCAAGCATTTTGTTTTGTTCACCACTACATTCGTGATGCTCAGAATGGCTCTTGCCATATAGTCCTTACTCGTTAACTATTTGTTGGGTAAATGCACAAGCAGCTAAAATGATCTTCTAAAATTAGTTAAAGCAATGTAGCCATGTTAAAAACTGACATATACAAGTGAAATCACATTAAACCAATTGAAGGTAATTTTCACTGAGTGCTTTGCTTTTAGGAAATAATGAGGAAGTATTCACATGAGAATAGAACCATGAACTCTTCCCAATCGATCCTTTTTCCAGCATTTATAATATTTGCTCTAGAAATTCAGTCTTTACGTTTGTCAAGGGAGTCTGTTTCTTATACAAAGATGCAGAAATATTCTAATAAATCTCTACCTCACAAAAAAATTACAAGGCAAAACCTAATTCAATGCAATTTTAACAATGTTTTGCCATGTTTCGTATCATAAAACTTCATCAAGCAGCTTTCACTCCAATTTTATAAAATTCTAACATGTGTTCATGATTATTCCTGAATAAAGTGTTTAAAAAACAATTGGGATGATAAAGCTGAATGATACAATAGCAAACTAGACCTACTGGGAGCAGAGGCATGCGGGCTCCTATCATGCTCCCGCTAATTATCATCTTTTAGACTGAAAGCAAGTTCCAGAACTTCTCTCAGTTCCTCTTACATAAAACTGGGCAATGCCACCTACCTAACAGAATACTTGTGGTTAAAACATCTGACACGGAGTGTTATTACACAACTCATTTCACTTGAATTAATACATGCTGTGAGCCAAATTATACCCCCTAAAATATTAAAATCTTCATCAAACAGATCCTCTGTCGTACTTCTCTGGGGACTTCCACGACCTCACAGACGTGAGAAGATGCGATACAAACAAAGAGCTTATCTGTAACAGTGGTGGAGAGTCACGAAAATAATCAGAAATGTGTACTGAGCATCTACCTTGTTTAGTGTCCCACTGAGTGGCCCAGCATACAGAATTTACCCTCCTGACCACAAACACTTTGCCTGGCTCAAGAGATGCCTCCTAAATATGTGTTGAACAGCAAATTAATGAACTAGCTAACAAAGGCAGTGATTGAATTGTTGATGTATCTGAGTAGACATTCTAACTAGCAGAGGAAGTGTTCCTGAGAGGAATCAATGCAGTCTCCATGGTGAGACTGTGCTAAGAACCCTAGTCTGGCCCTTTGACCCTAAATCCATGAGCAGCAGCTAGCATAATGCCTTAAACCCATGGTCAGCAAACCGCGGCTCGTGAGCCACATGCAGCTCTTTGGCTCCTTGAGTGTGGCTCTTCCACAAAAAAACCACGTGCAGGCGCACATGTACAGTGCGATTAAAACTTCATGGCCAGCCGAAACCAGTTTGGCTCAGTGGATAGAGTGTCGGCCTGCGGACTGAAAGGTCCCAGGTTCGATTCCGGTCAAGAGCATGTACCTGGGTTTCGGGCACATCCCCAGTGGGAGATGTGCAGGAGGTAGCTGGTCGATGTTTCTCTCATCGATGTTTCTAACTCTCTATCTCTCTCCCTTCCTCTCTGTAAAAAATCAATAAAAATATATATATAAAAAAAAAAAACTTCATGGCCCATGCGCAGAAGTCAGTATTTTGTGGAAGAACTGGTATTTTGTGGAAGAACCACACTCAAGGGGCCAAAGAGCCGCATGTGGCTCGTGAGCCGCAGTTTGCCAAGCTGCAGTTTGCCGACCACTGCCTTAAACACATCAAGCCAAGCTAAGGACAACCCTCCTTCCATCCAACCCCAGCCTCAGCCCCGGCCCCAGCCCCAATAAGGTTGTCTTTTACACACAGTGGATCAAGCAACTCTCAGGTAAATCTGGAATCATTTCTATTTTTATGATACAGTATTAAAATATTCAAAATAATTCTATTATAATTCTAAGTGATATCAAGCCTCATTAATTCATACTAGGGTAAGCAGCAGTCTGGATTACAGAAAGCTACTGACTGTTTTCACAGGTTTATTATCACTCTAAACTATGGACAACAAATAAAATAACAAAGTAGTGTCCTTTTAATCTTTCCAAGAGGAAAATAACTGCCAGCATTTGGAGTTAGAATTATCTTTATAGATACATTTATCTTATTTAATTGTCATAGCAACCTTTTGAGATAAGGTTTATTACAATTTTATTTCGTTTTAGAAATTAGGTAATAAGGTTCAAGGAAGTTACCAAATAACTTGCCCAAGGATATGCTCTCAGGATGTGAAAGATCTGCTTCCAAACCTTGTGGTCTTCCATCTACACCATTTAATACAGCAATTAATTGAGGAGTGATCTGATGCAGTGAGGACAGCACTAGGTGAGGAGGGAGGAGCAAGGCACCATGTGATCAGAGGCATGTTATTCAACACAGTGTGTTGCCCCCCAATCAATTCCCTCTCCCCAAAATAGGATCTCACTCCAACCAAACTTATATTATTCTCCCGAAACTCAAACCAAAGTGTGTCAGAGCACTTTGAAAAGTCAAGACCTCTCTACAGGGAAAGATGCATGTAAACCTTTACATAATTCTGATGACTAGGAGCTTGACCTTTTAAACCAGACAGCCATTCCCCTGGAAGTTGTGCAAAAAATCCTCATTTAGTCCATAAAAACATTTTTCACAAGTGATGCAACAGGTAAGGTTGAACTTTGTCCACCTACAAATCTGTGACATTCAACATACAGTGAGAGAGTAATTCATCATGAAACTTATTTTGATATATAGCACAGATAAATGTTTTCCAGAATGACAGTACTATTTATTTTGTAAAAGCTTTCATTTTGAATATCATTATGGAAATAACTGAATACTAATTTATTAACAGAAACTTCCTTCCCAAGTATATACATGATGGGGCAAAAGTAGGTTTACAGTTGTTCATCTGGAAATTAACACAATAATCCTATCTAATAAAATGCTAATATGCAAATTAACCACCACTCCATCACAAATATGGCGGCACCCATAGTCACCAGATGGCGGCGCCCAGCCCTCTCAGACCCGCCAGAGTCCCCCAGTCCCGGGGAGGCGGCTGCTGAGAGTAGGCAGCGTGAGTGGCCTGGTGGAATGCTCGCTTCATCGCCGCGGCAACGAGGCAAGCGTTCCACCCGGGCCACAGAGAGCCTCTGGGCAGCGGACTCGGAGCGGCTAGGCCTTGAAGAGAGCTACTGGCGCAGGGCTAGTAGTTAATAAATAATAACACAAAAATAGCCGAAGCCGGTTTGGCTCGGTGGATAGAGCGTCGGCCTGCGGACTGAGGGGTCCCGGGTTCGATTCCGGTCAAGGGCATGTACCTGAGTTGCGGGCACATCCCCAGTGGGAGATGTGCAGGAGGCAGCTGGTCAATGTTTCTCTCTCATCGATGTTTCTAACTCTCTATCTCTCCCCCTTCCTCCCTGTAAAAAATCAATAAAATATGTTTTAAAAAAATAACACAAAAATAAACTCTGTTTCATGTACTCACAAGTGTAAACCTACATTTGCTCACCCCGCCCCCCCATATTTAAATAAATGCAAGTCCTACTTAGGTGAAAATGGCCTTAATTTAGTTCAAAGTAGCTACTGCCCAAAACAGACCACCTCTCGAAAAATTATGTAATTATGTACCTTGGTGAATCAGATTATAAGTCAGGCACCTGGAATAAACAATGGTTCTCTGTTATCTAAATAGCTCATCCTCCTCAAAACTTCAGGCAAGGGCAAAACTTCAGGAAAGACGGACATAAAGTGCTGAGGACAGGCCCCTTGCATAGCCACCAAATTAATCATGAAGACCAACAGTGGCACAGATGTCATGACCAGATTTCCCTCATTATCCCACATTCAAATGTCTGTTATATGACAATTTCCTGATTACTAAAGTTACTTAAGATCAGAGTGGGGAATAATGCAATGGAATAATAAATGGTAGAATAAGAACCTCTAAGAAAGCCATTCCTCCATAAAAGCAGTAAGAACATTGGCAAAAATTGTCAAAATTAACTTTTTCAGAACTCTGGAAATTAACCAAAGGTTTACAACAAACTGAAAGGTATTTATCCAACAAAAATGACTGAATCTCAGTGAGACTAGTGAGATTTGTGGTGTTTGAATTTTCCCTTTTCCCATTCCTGTCCCCTCAGCTCTGCAGTAGCCTTGAAAACCCCACCATCACAGTGAAATCTAGTGGCTAGCCACTCACCCTCTTGTAAAGTCAATGACTCCCATTCATGCCCACACAGAGCTTCCCTCAGCTTTTTAGAGCTCTGCTCTTATATCTGAATGAGCAGCAAGAGATCGACAATCACTTGAGAGAGGTCTCTGAGATCAAAGACAACGACCGAAACAACCGACAGGAGGACATGGACTCAGAAACGTTGTAGATTATAAAAGGAAATCTCAAAATGTTCTCATTAAAACCTTTAGAGAGGACAATGCACGAGAAACCAAGAGTTGAATGAATAGAAAACAATAAAAATAACATTTACACAATAGGAAAATGCTGTTGCAACTTATTAAGTGAAAACAGAAATGAAAAATTTATTAGAAAAGCTGAAGATAAAGTTGTCTGAATCCTGCAGAATGCAGAACAAAAGGATGAGGAAGCAGATGATTTAAAAAAAAAAAAATGGGGATTGATCCAGGAGTTCTAACATGCTAATGATAAGGAGAAGAGAGAAAATGGGGGTGATTAAGGATCAGAGAAGAAATCCTAGAATCGCAGACCATGCATCTCCATATTAAGCAGACACATCACTGATGCACTTCCATAGTTACTTTAAACAGACACACGGGAAAACCCATCACTAGGGTCTCTGCAGATAAACTGTTATTACTCAGCTCAGAGCAAGAAAAGAAATCAGATCATCAGCATAAATAAGGGACTTTTCTGGATTCTGAAATGCCAATAACAGATAAACCCCTGCTTTATAATAAATATTTATGTCAAGTAATTATAAGTTAAACATCTTTCATGCATTAAAGAGCTTCCTGTTTTAAAGAAATAAAAAACAGATTTTTTTATTGGGAGTAATTATTCAGGTAATGCTTACAATAACCAAGGGGACTATCTAAATTCTGTCCCAGAAGTTTATTTTATTGACTTTTAAAATAAGTAGTGCTTGAAGATTAGAAATGTCTATTTTCTTAGATCTCAGTTAATATTACATTTATTTGCATAGGTTTAGGCTTTATTCCCCAGTTATTTTTCTTTCAACATCCTAAATACAAAAGCTCTAACAATATTAATAAGGGCAGATTTAGTGAATAATGAATTCAAGTTTTGAGAATTGGTATTACCTTACATTTTCAATGAATTCCCTTTCATCCTTAGGGCCACACACTCACCTTGAGGGTCGACATCTTTCGCCAGCTTCAGTGCGTCTGAGTTTGCAAGGTCGGTGTTGGCCGGGGTGACGGCCAGAATCAGACAGTTTTCCCGCGTGATGAACTGCATGATCATTTCCCTGATCTGATGCTCAATATCCACCGGCTGGTCTCCCACGGGCACCTTAGTAATCCCAGGCAGGTCGATCAAGGTGAGATTTAACACTGTGCAGATAGGAAAGAGAGTCTTACGTGTACCCTCCGTGCTAAAAGACATCAACTATGCAGAATTACCTGTCATTTTCATGGAAATGAAAAAGCTCAGCTTTGTCGATGGTGCATCCAAACAACCCCAACTCAGGTGTGTGAATAAAAAGCAAATAATAGGAAATGGGCTTTGCAAGTTTTCACTGTTTTTATGATATGATTGTGCTGTTCCAAATGGTCATTTTCACATAATTTGAATGGCCCTGACTTGCTTGTCTGTTTTCTTGGAGAGCTGTCATATCCATAACTAAGGGGTTATAAGTAAAAGCTGGCAATACGTTCAGACACTGTCTGCCAGTCTCATGCAGTACACTGCCTCCAATGGTGTCAAGTTCTCAGGGTAAGATTTGTCCTTCCCTTCAAAAGCGTCAGGTGTTATTTACAGAGGGTTAGCCACTTAGCCTACTGGGAAGCTGTTAGCCATTCATGGTGACTTGAGATTACTGTGGAGGCTACCCAACCGGTCTCATGGAGCAGCATTCCAGAGAGCGGGCAACGACCCCTGACTCGGTGACTCCAGCCCCGACCTGGCTCTTGTTCTTTGCACAGAAGTGTTGACACCAAGTCTTTTTGGGACATTGCAATTGAGCTCACTTCATTCAGGCTCCGTTTGAAAAGCCACAGAACTGGATAGAAAATTACAGATTAAAATCTACCCCACTAAAAATCTAGTCTAAATAGAGGCTATTCCACATCCCACACCATGAACTGATTGTCTAAGTTGTAAGTTACTGCTGATAGTCTGGAAAGCAAATCGCAGTTGATGGCTAAGGAAGAGAATAAAGAGAAGACACAGGGCTGCAAGAAAATCTAATAGGGAAGACTCAACCATAGTACCAGGCACCGCTAAGATATTTGCAAGTTAATGCATGTTAATTAATGCCATAAATTTTTTTGAGGACAAGAATTTGGAATTGTGTTACTTTACTTACCGTGTGGGGAATACACTCGTAAGTTAATGGGTATGGAGGAAATGCCCTTATTCATTCCCGTCACTCGGTCTGTCTCTGCTTCAATCTCATGGCGAACTTCATCAAAATCTGTAAACTTTTTTCCTTTGCAATGTAGAAATTCAGCATATTCTACAAAAAAGACAAATTAACAAAACCTAAAATCATCTACTCTTGCAATAATTGTAAGGAAACTATGTTTTTAAATTACAAGTCACAGTACTCAATATTGTCTCTTCAACCATCAAAATGAGAGAACACAGGGGTTACAAACAAGCACAGATAATACTGTAGAAATATTAAACACAGCACAAATGCCAAGGATGCTAAACTTGCTAATGTTCAGACAAGCAATAAATGCTATAAGCAGGCTTTAAGCCTTCTAGCTTGTTAAATAATTTATAGAGAATTTGGGTCCCAGAAATGAAAAAACAAACAGCAGCCTCTGACTGCCAAAGAAATTAGACAGAGGGCACGCACAAAGCCCATCTTCTAACCCTATTCGCACATCCTTCTCCAATGTCACCACCTTATTATGACGGAATGCTAAGCTATATAAAAGCAGCTTAAGAAGGCAAAAAGATTTAAAAACAAAATGTGCTTAATTCTTTAAAAAGAAAAATATGTGGAATAATTTAGCTTTACAACATACTATTCAAAATACCACACCAACTTCTGTACATTTTTTTAAAATCCTCACCCGAGGATATTTCTTCCCTTGCTTTTCAGAGAGAGTGGAAAGGAGGGAAGGGAGAGGAGAGAGAGAAACATCAATGTGAGAGAGACACATCCATTGGTTGCCTCCACATGTGCCCCAAACGGGGCCAGAGATTGAATCTGCAACCCAGGTACGTGCCATTGACCAGAAATCAAATCCATGACCATTCAGTGTACAGGCTGACGCTCTAACCACTGAGTACATCAGCCAGGGCCCAACTTCTGTATTTTTAAAAGATATTTTCTCAAGGAAAAAAAAAGAGTACTACATCAAAGAAAATAGTTACCTACAACCTAAAAGAAATATCTTATCTGGAGGAAAAACTCTAAAATAACTATCCAATAAGCAGAAAATTTGTTTTTAAATTTCAGTAGCATTCTGCCAACTGCTGTACCATCGATCTCTATACCTGCTGTCCTAGATAACAGGTACGTGATAAACAACACAACTCAAAAAAGAAGCTGATACTAGTGAGCGCCCCTAAAAATATTATTATAATTTCTTACAAGGGAACAAGTCTTAACAAATATATTAATTTCTCTAACATTTAGCTAAAGAATTGCTCCACTAAGTCTGCTGTGGGCCCGGAGGCCAGCTGAGAGGAGCATTCGTAGTCTTTCTCCCCATGAGTATGTAACCTTGCAGCTGCTCTGGCAAGGCCAATAGGCAAACAACTATGAGATGTGGTCCCCTGTCTCCAAGTAGCTGAGCATCAGCTTAGGAGCTAAAGGTTATTACAGTGCTCAAAACAACAACAACAACAAACAAGCGGGGTCTGAACTGAGTGTTGAAGAGAAGGGAGGGCTTCCGTGTGTGCAGACAGAAAGCCAGGAATCAGAGAATCTTAATAACCTCAGCAAATCCCTGGTCGGTATCATCCAGCCTCTGCTGGAACCCACACTGATGAGGACCTGAGACTATGATCTCTTTGGAAAACACCTTCATTGGAAAATGGTTTTAACATTGGCATGAAATCTGCTTTCATATCATATTCCATTGGTCCAACTTTTGCCCCCTGGATCTATCTACTCAAAGTCTTCCTCTAGACTAACCTGAGCAGGGGCACACAGGGCCCATCTTCCCCGACCTCTCTTGTCATGACCTTCACCTGCTGGTCTGATCAGTGCTGCTCTGGCCTCCTGGTGGCAACACGCATTGCCCAGCCTCACCCAGTTGCTCCCGGCCGACCGGAAAGGTCACAGGCTCCAGAAGTGGACTGACGAGTTTCCGCTTTAACTTACCAAGCATTGTAATGGCCCAACTGTTCCAAAATTTGACTGGCAGCCTGAGACTGTAATTAATTTCTGTCTCTCCATCAGTGGGTATGGGCTTGAATGTTTCTACCTTCCTATTCTCCATATCATTATATGTGCATTTTCTGGAAAATGGCACACTGAGACTCCGAAAGCTCACTGCCCAATGGTGAGAACATACTCAACACCAAAGCCTTCAATGGGCTTCGGAAGGCTGGTCTTAAGAAGTTACTGCATTATTTGGCAAGCTCTCTCACAAGTCTACCCGCATAGGTGCTGTTTTTATTACAATATAAATTCTCAGAGAGAGCCTGTATTTACTCACTCAATGACTAAGCCAGTACCATGTGAACGCAAGTGGTTAAAATAAGCAGAAGATAACATAATAGGAAAAGAGGAACAAAAGATGCCAAATCCCTGAAAACAAAAATTAATAAGTAAAAATAAGTCATAAATAATTTAGAAGAAATGGAAATGTACTTTCTAGGTTAATATATTTTGTGGGAAATGCACACTTGAGGATTTAGGACGATCATAAGTACCACTTTCACAGGATTAATAAGCTTCTGAATCATTAAGTGACACAAATGCGGTCTTCTCTGGTTGCCACTAGGTGGCGCCTACTTGCTTTCTCTGTAGGAAACTCATGCCCTTCTAGAAGGTTGTAAAATCAATGCAATTTCCAGGTTGTATTTAAATTCATTCCTGGACTCCCGAAAATGTTTTTATTTGGGGATTGAGAGATTTACAATTGTGCAGGACTATCTCAAACCTCTGGGTCTTTTTAAGGATAGGATCCCACAGCTAGATTTAGGGATGCTTGTATGTTTCAACTAATATTTATTGAGTTCCTACTTGCTAGGCAGGCACTGTTTTAGAAACCAGGGATGTAGCCTCATGAAGTTTAAATCCCAATGGTGAGAAACAATAAACAATGTGTGTGCACGCCAGGCCATCAGTGCAATGGCGAAGACTGAACAGTAAGGGGGGTACTAAATGCTGAGGGAAAAGGGTTACTTTGCTATATGCTTTGGTTGAGGAAGGCTTCTCTGATATGAGAACATCCAAGCCAACACTCATGAAAGGAGGGAGTCAGCCATGCTTTATAGAAGAGCATCCCAGAAATGCCTGAAGCAGACCTGCCCTTGGCTTGTTGCAGGAACAGCAAGGAGGCCCCGTGCCCGAAGCACAGAGCACACAAAGGAAGAGGTGTGAGATGAGATCCAATCAGACAAATTGAAGGGTTTGGGGTAAAGAGAAAAGATGTGGCCCAGGTTTTAAATCAGTACCTGTGGCTGATGCATTGAGAACAGACGATGTGGAGCAAAAGAGGAAGCTGACTTTTGGGATAATGGAGGTGAGAGAGATGATGGGGCTCGGACCAGTGTAGCAGCAGTGAGAGTGGTGAGTCGTGGTTAAATTCTAATGTATTTGGAAGGAAAAACCCACAGGAGTCACTGACGGATTAAAGGTGTAGTGTGGGAGAAAGGGAAGAGGATAACTTCAAGAATTGTGACCTCAGCAAGGAGAAGAACTTTTGAAACAGAAATGACTAAAAGGAAGAGGTTGAAGGGATGGGGGCTGGGGATCAAGAGTCCAGTTGAGGGCCTGAGATGCCCTTATACACCCACCCAGTGGAGAAACGGGCTGCTGTTAATGGCTAGGATTACACAGCTGTGCGAGACACCATGCCCATTCACAGCCATCTGCTAGGTGTGTTTATTCTGAAAATTTCCCAGGAGATGGCAGTCGAGTGCTAGAGGAAAGGGGCAGCTTTTTCTAATGAGCACCAAAAACATGCCTTCAGAGTTGGATATGTGAGAGTCTTTCAGAGAAGTCTAAGCTAGAGACGTATATTTGGAATTCATTAGAGTCCAGCGAGAGGATGAGATCACTGAGAGAGTGAGATGGGGAAGAGGTCAGAGTGATGGGCCCTGGGCTTTCCAATGTTCAGAGGTGAGGAGCTGAAGAGTGAGCAGAAGTCAACCAGACAGACGGAAACCAAGAGAGAGAGGTGGCCCAAAGCCAAGAGGGCGTTTCATGAAGGAAGACCTTCCACTCCAACAAATGCAGCCAACATGTCAGGTCAGAGAGAACTAAGACTGGACCATGGAATTGGGAGACTTGGGGGTCCTTCAGGAGGTTGACAAGAGCTGTTACAGTGGAGTTATGGATGACAGCCTGTTAAGAGAGAATGGGAGGAGAGGGAGTGGAGACTGATTATAGACAATTCTTGAAACTCTTTCAAGGAGTTTTGTTGTAAAGGAGAGGACAACAGTGGGAGGGCAGCTGTGCCTTTTCCCAGAGACCTTGCCATGGGCATCTCGTCCATCTGGCTGTTCCCGAGTTGTATCCTTTCTGAGTAAACCAGTAACCTGGTAAGCAAGAAGTTTCTCTGAGTTGCGTGAGACACTCCAGCAAATTAATTAAACCCGAGAAGAAGGTCGTGGGAACCTCTTATTGACAGCCAGTGAGTCAGAAGTACAGATGACCAACTGGACTGGCACTGGGCACCCTGAGTGGGAAAGGGGTCAACTGGAACCTCCAATTTGTAGCCAGTCTGTCAGAAGCTGAAATCAGAGTGATGGGGGACAGGGTAGTCTTATAGGACTGAGCCCTCAACCTCTGGGTAGACAGGGTCAGAATTGAGCTGAATTGCAGGACACCCAGCTGGTGGTAGAGAATGGCTTATTGTGGGGACCCCAGCCTCTACCACAGTGAAATTGGGCCCCAGAACCTAAAGAGGCTGGAGCCACAAAATCCTTTTTCAATGGATCCCAAAGAGCCTCCTGGGAAATGATTTATCCTTCAGAACAGGCTGAACAAGCTGGTCAACAGCTAGACTTTTCAAGAGATGATAAATGTGTGTCCCCTGAGACTTTTACACGACGGTAAAGTGGTATCTCTGAAGGCCTAACAAACCTCACCTGTGGTTCTCAGATACGCTCTTCCTCAGAGGAAGGCACAGTTTCTGGTGGCACAGCTCTCCTGGTGTGTCCTCCGTGTTCCACTCATCCTGAATGTTCAGTTACTGGGCACGTGAAATTATCTCTTTCTAAAACAACACCAGGCTTCCGCCCAGGATCAATCTAATGGTGATTAAATTTCTTAGGCACAAGATCCTGTAAAGCAGTGGTTCTCAACTTTCTGGCCCTTTAAATACAGTTCCTCATGTTGTGACCCAACCATAAAATTATTTTCATTGCTACTTCATAACTGTAATGTTGCTACTGTTATGAATTGTAATGTAAATATCTGATATGCAGGATGGTCTTAGGCGACCCCTGTGAAAGGGTCGTTCAACCGCCAAAGGGGTCACGACCCACAGGTTGATAACCACTGATGTAAAGGCTAAAGGCTATGTGCACATAAGCACTGAAAGCCTGATACCGAATCCATGAAATTATAGTGTGAGTCACCATAACCTGTCTTGCTGAAATTCATGTATGTATTCAGTTTCACAAAATGAGACTCCAGGTTTTAAAAATCTTTCCTGGTTTCCCCCTGTTAAAAATAACCTATCTTTGAAATACATTTTTATATCAAAGAATGATTTGGGGGGTGAGGGTATTAGAAATTCAGAGCTATCACTCTACTTTATTTTTATTTCCCCGTAAAACACTGTCATTTCCATGGGTCAGGAAAAACAAATTATACGGGGTTAAGCAACTGACAAATTGTTTGGGGGAAGGATGATACAGTTAGTTTATGCCTGGGCAGCGTTCCAATCATCTGTGAAAAGCACAGCATGACCATTTAAATACTTAAGAATTTAAATATTTCCAATATGCCTCTTCCATGGGAAAAATCAAAACAAAATATGCATATGTTTCGATTAATCAAGGTTAAGCAGAAAGGAATTAATATGGAGCACATGCATAAACCTCTTGTCAATTTTTATTCTAAGATCTGGGGTCCCCGATACATTTGCTGGAGTCTTATTTCTGCATTGTTTTAATAGCAGAGTTCTGTGAGCACAGGGCTCCAGTGAAAATGGAGCACAGAGCCACACGAACAGGGAACAGTTTCCATGCAGCGAGCTCATTGGCTGTAAAGAGCATCTAGAAATGACTACATTGAAAACGGACTTCCTCACAGGCAGAGCCTATCTTTGACCCAACTGGGTTTCCCTGGTGCCTTTCCTATTGAGAGTAAAGAACATCTATGGCCCTAGCCAGCTGGGCTCAGCAGATAGAGCGTCGGCCTGCTAACTGAAAGGTCCCAGGTTCGATTCTGGTCAGGGCACATGCCCGGGTCGTGGGCTCGATCCCCAGTGGGGGACTTGCAGGAGGCAGCCGATCCACCATGATTCTCTCTCATCATGGATGTTTCTCTCTCTCTCTCTCCCTCTTCCTTACTCTCTGAAATCAATAAAGATATATTCTTTAAAAAACACACACAAATGTATATTAAAAAAAAGAGAACATCTATGAATTTCTCCGTTCTTTAAAGCAGTCCACATTAACATCATTGAGCAATGCCAGTGTGAAGAAAAAAAATACTTCCAGGGAGCCTTCGAGTCATTCCACACTGAAGGCAAGGTCCTAGAACTGAGGTTGAGTAGACCCAGATATGGAACAGAACTCAACTGTGCCACTCAGGGAAACAGAAAAAGCGAGGACATCTAAAGAAGCGCTGAGTTAACCTGAGGGAGGAAGTCCAGCCGTGGGCGAGAGGGAGAGGTCTCGGTGGGAGGGTGAAGAACAATGGGGTGGGGTGGGCGGAAGGAGAGCCAGGATCTCATAGCAGACAAAAGGCAGGTGCCAGGAAGATGCTGGAGACCAGGGTTCAGGATCAGGACTCTGGGACTTCCCAGGCACAGTAGGAGATCAAAACAGAACTCCAGACCCAAGTGAGCCATCTGGTACCAGGCAGAAAACCAAGATGCGAACTCAGTCATGGAATGGAAGGAAGGCAGAGCCATTTTCATAGCATGTCAAGCCAAAGCCACTCAGAGGGGCCTTGGGGTGAAGAGAGATTAGATCAATTCTGCCCGGATGGTCACTGCTCAGCCATGGCCTTCACCATTTTCTTGCTTAAGATCTGGGCTGGTTCTAAAGGCTGGGTGAGGCTGTGCGCACATGTGACTGGGGTGGTGCTGGCCCCTGAGCCCAAGGCCAGCATTTGACAGAATATGAGTCTAGAGCAGTGGTTCTCAACCTTCCTAATGCCGCGACCCTTTAATACAGTTCCTCATGTTGTGGTGACCTCCAACCATAAAATTATTTTCGTTGCTACTTCATAACTGTAATTTTGCTACTGTTATGAATCGTAATGTAAATATCTGATATGCTATATGTGTTTTCCGATGGTCATGACCCACAGGTTGAGAAACGCTGGTCTAGAGGTTAGTGCAGGAGCTATCACTGCGAGAGTCGTGGGAGCCTAGGTTGTAACTGAAGCCACGGTGCAGAAGGGAATACCTAAGGGGGGATATGAAATGGTCCAGAAAAGAACCTTGGGTTGATGCAAGTATTAAAGGCCAGGTAAAAGATAATGCACCAGCAAAAGTGACAGAGAGGCCAAGGAGAGAGAGGGAAAACCAGGTGTGTTTGGCATCATGGAAGCTAAAAGAATAGAGGGAGGCAGTAATCAATAGTGTTAAAAAAGCTACAGAAAGGTCTAAGTAAGTACTGACAAATAGCTGTTGGAATTTATAGAAATTGAGTATGCATTCATTTCCTGCATTCTTAATGTTCTGTACATAATTTCAACATTTCTTGTGGTTGCAATGACTTTTGCTATAGATTACTTTGTTCTCTTAAAAACTGTTTTTTCTTTTTTATGCTTTTTTTTCTTGTCTCTTCCCTTGCTATCAGGGTGACACAGTCACTTCTTGCTGTTGGCAGTGCATTTGTCTGTAAGCCGTATTCCCATTCTAACTTGTAGCTTTACGTTTTACTCTAGACTGAAAAGTCATATCACCCAGGGTGTGTGTCTGAGTCTAAAACAGAACTGGAAAGGCCACGACCCTGCAACGCATGAGCTTTAGATCACAGACTTGGTAATATTAATGTTGGCCACCCACGCCTCCTTGTGCTTCCTCCTGATAACCCGCTAAGTTTAGAAACTGAAAGTAAAAAGGAGGATTTTGAATAACTGAGTTATTACAATATTATTTAAGAGTAACTAAACGTACAAGTTCAGAAACAGCCAAAATTCAATATCATGTCTTGTTTTAATAAGACAAAACATAAGATGATTTGCCAAGTAAAAATCCCGAGTCAATGAAAGTGAAATGACCTAGACTGTCATGAGAATTCAAGTAATCAGATTTCAATCCAAAGAAATATGAAAGCCTAAGATTTGCCAAATGAAAATACTACATCCCAATAGAATCTTATATATAAGGAATGAAGCTTATAAATGAGATTTTAGTAGTAATCATATCAGAACTACAAGTATATAAATATGTAAACAAAAACAGTCTCAAAAAAAAGCATCAGAGCTACCACATGCATGGCTGGATCATTATAATATCCTACCTGCTTGGCCAAAGAGAATTTTTCTATCAGTATGCACTTTATATACAAGTTGTCAGAGAAAAACATTTTAACAAGAACTTAGTGTATTTGGTAAACTCCTCACATGTCTTCATGACAGCGTGCTGAAGGTCACTATCAAATGGAAACAGAGCCAATCATAACATGTGTAAGTGATAAAAAAATATGAATAGTTCATTTTTTGCATATACATATTAAATTTTTCCAATGCCGTAACCGGTTTGGCTCAGTGGATAGAGCATCAGCCTGCGGACTGAAAGGTCCCAGGTTCGATTCTGGTCAAGGGCATGTACCTTGGTTGCGGGCGCGTCCCCAGTGGGGGGTGTGCAGGAGGCAGGTGATCGATGTTTCTCTCTCATCTATGTTTCTAGCTCTCTATCCCTCTCCCTTCCTCTCTGTAAAAAATCAATAAAATATATTTTTTTTAAAGAAATTTTTCCAATAACATCTGTTGAAAATACTACCCTTTCTCCACTAAACTGCTTTTTCTCCATTATTAAAAATCAGCTGTCTATATCTGTGGTCCATTTTTTAACTCTATTTTATCCCATTGTTCTATTGGTCTAATTTTGTGCCAATGCCCCACTATCTTGATTATTTTAACTTTATAATAAGGGTTAAAATCAGGTAGTATTCATTCACCAACTTTGGTGTTATTTCTTTTAAGTTGTTTTGGCTATTCTGGGCACTTTGTGCTTCCTGAGAATGTTAGAATCAGCTTGTCAAGTTCTTCAAAATAATTCCATGTTTGAATCTTTATCTACAGCACTCTGCAATGTTACTTGGAAAAGGTGTCCTCCCTGGCCCAACTTTGCACATATACACATATGCATGTGTGTACAGCACATTTCACTAAAAGCATAGGCATTTTCCCATGAATACCTACTCTGATAAATGCATTAAACGTTAACAAAATATAGATTTTTATAACTAGAGGTACATCTCCTCTAAACTCTGTTTCATTAGAGCAATCACATCAGTGTTGTTGGTAGCATAAAAAAATGTTTATCTATGGGCTAAGCACCATCTTACTAGTCGGTATAGTCGGTATGGTATAATTTTGTAATGAGGACACAAATGTTTGCAACAGAAGTCTGAACAAGTGAAAATAAAGATTTTTATCTTGACTATGTGAAAATTCTTGAGCATGATATTCACACTTGGTTGCATAAAATTAAAATGCAAAGTAGCTCCCTCTGATAAGATGCCTTTGCTTCATAAATTACAAGAATTACCCTATGTCTCAGACAATAGTCAATTCAACCAATTTTTTAAAACTTTTCAAAAAAGGAGGGGGAGTAAAAGAAAAACTAAAAAATTGTTCCTAATGAAACTCAATTAATAAAGCAGGTCAATTAGTACAAATTTACAATATTTTAAGGTCTTTCTTAAGTGATTTTTGTGTTTAACCCTAAGGGATTCTTGTAACAACATTCAACACTGTGCAAAACCCACTGTACTATGTGGTGTGTTTAAATGATACTAACAGATATGTACCTATAAAAAAATAATACTAAAGTTCTGATCTGAAACTCAGTACTGTGGTTTTCAACACAATTTGTATGTAAAGTAATGCTTAGCTACAATAGTCACCAATTATCTCAATAGGAACCTAATTAATAGAAAACTCTCTCTCAAGGAGACTTCCTTTAAAAGGGGCTCAAACATCGAGGTAATCAATTACTTTTGCAAAATAGATAAAATTACAGGAGTTGGAAAAAGGGCAATCAGTGAAAAATACACATGATATAAATAAACTGTCTTGCATGAAGAACAAGCATACTCATTTTAGAGCGACCTTGAACATGAATCTACAACATGGACCACAATGAAAACTGCAATCTCCATAACAATGGATTCACTACTTGATCATCCCAATGTCATTATACTAAAAGATGATTTGAAAATATGCTCTATTGCTTGATAACCCCTTTTGGTATCACAACGTTAGAACAGCTCCTCTGAAATGCTGCATCCTTCCTCTTCGAACCAGGAAGTCTATAATCACCCCTAAAGGTAAACGGTGTCTCTTCCACAGGTTGCTGTGAGCATGGCTGTCTGCTTCTTTCACCAAAGTTCTCCCAGTGACTAGTTACACAGGCTCAGCAAATTTGTATTATGTCAAAGAGTAAATGAATGGAAGCATTTAACACATAGTAAACCCTTAATTTTAAAAATAGTCCAAAGAAAATTTAACTAAATATGGAACAGCTGATTCAGATAGCAGAGGTCTTCATTTCTGAGAAGTTAAGCTGCCTGGGGTCACACACCTAGAAGGTGGCAGTACAGGATTTATTAAATCCAGACAGTCTGGCTTCGGAGGATAATCTGTGGACCATCCCACACGGACTGCTTCTCACAATCTCTCCCCTCCTCGGAGATTCCAACTCTCAGCTTTTCACAACTTCTTTTTTGGCCACCTGCCACCCCCTCTATGTGGGCATCTCTCCATGTCCAGGAACCACATGTGCTACTCTCTCTGCCATGGTCCGTGGTCTATGGGGCTCTGGAACCTTTCCCCATAAAAATGTACAAATTTACAAATACACAGAATTTTCAGTAGGATTTCAGGCTATTCATAGATAACTCTGCTCTACCCTCCTCCTGACCAGAATATGTGCATACTGCATCCTGCAAACACTCAATAAATAGTCTGTATCATTATCATGAGTATAATCAGTGCCTATCAAAATATTACCTACAAGGCCCTACTCCAGTATCATTTCCACTAAACACTTTCTTTGCTCACCCCCACTGTAAGGAATGCTTTTTTTCCTCTGGATTTCTTAGGGTCCTGTAAATATACTATCCATTTGATTTTACAGGTAGAAAGAACCTTAAAGACTCTCTATCCAAAATGACATGTTTAAGACTATTCATATAACATATATTACACTCCCACAGCATAGTAACTATTTGTTTATATAGGGTGTCCCAAAATTCACGCAAGAAGTAATTTTGACAGAAAACACAGGTTTATAATTAAAAATTGTAAATTTTTATTGATTCATAAAGTATACAGTATAGGGTTATGTATGGAATAGCACATCGGGTAAATGGCCTCTACGGCTTTGCTGGCACATACGCAAAGCCATGGTCTTCATTGGTCTTCATTGTCCCTGCTCCTGGGCCATAATTGGTACTTGGTAATGCTTATCAAATTGAAGGGATTGAAATCAAAGGGCAACAGATACTAGAATCTGATTCAATAAACCAAGTAAAATTAGGCTTTTATTTTTTGTTGTTGTTGTTGTTAATGCTCATGCAAAATTCAAATCTTGTGTGAATTTTGGGACACCCTATACATCTTGTCTCCAATGCTTAGATGCAGGAACTGTCTCTTCAACATCTTCACTTTAACATTCCATAGGGATTCAGGAATAATTAAATGAATAAATGGGTGAATGAATGGATAATTCCAAATAAAAGCTGAACCATTATTCACTATTTTTCAAGGACTCATGAGGCTTTAAATGTGTCTTTCGGTATTTTAGAACATCCAGTATTTTTTTCCTCATTCGGTATGAATCAACACTACGGAGAAAAATCTTTCTCTGGCCGTAACCGGTTTGGCTCAGTGGATAGAGCGTCGGCCTGCGGACTCAAGGGTCCCAGGTTCGATTCCGGTCAAGGGCATGTACCTTGGTTGCGGGCACATCCCCAGTGCGGGGTGTGCAGGAGACAGCTGATCAATGTTTCTCTCTCATTGATCTTTCTAACTCTCTATCCCTCTCCCTTCCTCTCTGTAAAAAAAAATCAATAAAATATATTTTTAAAAAAATCTTTCTCTGCACAGTCAGAAGATCAGGGTCTTTCCATGAGCCTCTCCTCTCCCGGTCTAACCTGCTATAGATACTAGCTATAAGATGCTCGAGAGTGTGTTATTGCTCTCTGGGCTTCATTTTAGTAAGATATTTAATACCACAAAAATATTACATTTTCAGTCTCCCAAAAGCTGTTCTGACTTCTGTGCTAAGGTTTTCGATTTCCTTGGTGAGCCAGCCTTCAATTACGCATCGTGCTTCTTAGGTTACAGAACTGAGACTGTTTTCCATCCTGCAATATGATATATCCTTTCAACTGGGAGTTGAGTTTTCTGGCAATACAAAAATCTACTACTTATTAAGGAACTGCTTACTCTAGGGGACACAAAGTGTTAACTGTGATTCACAATCTCGAAGAACTTATTCAAGTTGGAAAGAGAAGACAAACTTGTGAAAATGAAGCAAAAGATTTCAATAAGATGCCGTGATAGAAATCAGCATCATGAACAAGTGGCCAATGAAAGGAGTGCTTCGGTCCTTTGGGATTTAGCGAAGAGAGGGGTCTTTTAGGCTGGGAAAACCTATAAGGGATTTATGGAAGGAGCTGAGTCTGAGCTAGACATAGGGAGGTAAGTGGAATTGGGGAAAAGCCAAGAAGAGAAAAGAGAATATTTAAAACTACAAACAAATGATAACAAAACCACCCAAGTGGAAAAGCAAAAGGGAACTTGGGATAAACCAGCTGGGCAAAAAGCAAACATCCAATTAAAAAATATATTTGTAGAGTGACTGAATGAAAGAATAAAGCACTTACGGAAGAGTGTCAGAGATTAAAGGTACCCTCTTTGTGGGTAAAAGCTAACGAAGATGGTGCACATACAGCATTTGGCACTGGTCCTGCCATGCTCAGAATATAAAAAATGTAGGCTTGCCCTAGCCAGTTTGGCTCAGTGGATAGAGTGTCGGCCTGGGGACTGAAGGGTCCCTGGTTCGATTCTGGTCAAGGTTACATGCCGAGTTATAGTCACCCCAAAAATAAACTGGAAGGTAATTACACAACTTCCCCAAAATGTTTTCATTTATCACATTTAAAATAGAGTTTGAATCCAAAATTTTATTTTCTACACATATTCTTAGAACATATTAGTTGTATAAGTCAGGATATAAATTAACACGCATTAACTCCTGTTAATACCCACAATATCCTGGAAAGTGGATGTTATTATCCCAGGTAAACTGTAACTTCTCTGTGCCTCAGTTTCCTCCTAAATAAAATTACAATATTAATAATATCCCATAGAGCTAACAAAATCAAGATTTACCAAAAGTTAACCTTAAATTTTTTACTGTATATGAGTTCATCTTTATTATTCTTTAGTAATTCCAAGTATGTTACTGGGTCCCTTTTAAAAAATATTTCAAGACATAGTGGATTTTTTGTATTTCAGAGTAGTCCATCTATATTATGAACATAGAAGTAGGCTGCAAATGAAAGAACTATATAAACTAAATGAGAATAAGTACTCATTTTTATCTGTTTCAGCATAAATCTGTGGCTTTGCCCAGTTGCAAGCCCTAAAGCCATATGGACTTGTATAGCTAGTAATTTTTGATACTTCCTTTCTGAAAATGTCTTGACTCCATTCTGAATCCTTCCCATCAATGCCAGGTGAGGGAAGCTCTTGTCACCTCTCACTTGGACACCGTATGCCCTGGCCTCTCCCTGATTGATCTATCCTCCCCTTGTCTTCACAGCAACCCACTCAACATGTATATATGGTTGTGGTTATTGTTGTGATTGTGATCGCAGCTTTATCGTTTCATTGGCCACATTGTTCTTTTTAAGTATCTGACTCCCCTTCAGGTATGTGGGTTCCTACAGGTCTAAGACTATCTAATATTCATCTCTGATTCCTCTATATCTGCCCCAGAGCCTGAAACATACGATGCATTCAGCATATATTGGGGGAGAGGGAATGAGTTCTTTTATAATTGTTTTGTGTAACTAGGAAAGTTAGCATCTTTATTTATTTGTTTGTTTGTTTGTTTGTTTTACATACGTGTGTGGGTACCTGTGCATTTTTTAACTGATTTCAGAGAGAGGAAGGGAGAGGGAGAGAGAGAGAGAAATATCGATGATGAGAGAGAATCACTGATTGGCTGCCTCCTGCACACCCCCTATCAGGGAACAAGCCCACAACCTGGGCATGCGCCCTGACCAGGAATCTAACTGCAACCTCCTGTTTCATAGGTTGACGCTCAGCCACTGAGCCACACCAGCCGGGCTAGCATCTTACTTTAGAAAATCACATTATTTGTGAAATGATCAGACTTATTATGTCTTATAAATGAAAATTTGTCAAATTTTCTAAAGTACAGCTGTGCATAGCTTCTATGCCATTAAGTAGTTCATTAACCAATGCATTCATGCAGACAGCATTTTTATGGTAACTGCTCCCCTGGCAAAGAGATAACACTTACCCAGCAACTCCCTGGTTCATAAGAGAGCAAGAGCTAAGAGCCCACCCATCTGGAACTAAAGGATGAAGGTTGCCATTACATGGTAATGCTACCCATATAAGAACTTCAAAAAATTTTCTAACATGCTGAGCCAGGTGTTTTAAAAAGAGAGTATCAGTTTAAGCTGTTTTAACAGAACTCCTCTACCTTCAAATTGTGGCGACATTGTATTAGTGAGCTAGATGTCCCTAATTAAAACAGAACTGCTCAGCATCGGATCACTATAATTCACTAATTCTCTGCTGAGAACATATTTTTAGCTATCTCAGGAAAAATTGCATAACAAAGTGTTGCCCCAGTTCTCTCAATTCTACTTATCCTACTTGAAGTGCCACAATAGGAAAATGTTTTCATTAAAAATCATCCATTTTCACTGGCTGGTGTGGTTCAGTGGTTGAGCATTGACCTACGAACCAGGAGGTCACGGTTACATTCTTGGTCAGAGCACATGTCCAGGTTATGGGCTCGATGCCCAATAGGGGGCGTGCAGGAGGCAGCCGATCAATGATTCTCTTTCATCATTGATGTTTCTATTGCGCTCTCTCTCCCTTTCCTTCCCTCTGAAATCAATAAAAATATATATTTTAAAAAATCATCCATTTTCTAGTGATGTTTTCAATTGCTGTGATTTAGAATTTTCTGGATTCGTCCCCGAGAGCTAAACTTCCCCTTGTACAAATGAATAAGCATGCTAGCTGAAATGGAAGGTGATCACATATAAAATTCCACTGCCCCCAAAAGGAATTGCAGTTCAACTGCAAGAATACTAAGCAGCAAAATGATTTAAGAACATCAGGGCTGACAGTCACTTTGCTATCTTAAGACAAGTTCATTTTCCACTTTTGTCACCAAGGAATAACACTAGGCACCCAGAAATCAAAGAAGGTTAAGAAATGTGTGAGGGAGAATGAGATCCTTTTGCTACTTCAGAAGGTCCCAGACCCTGTTCTGACAAGGCCCTGTCCCCACCCCCTCACTGGGACATAAGATGTAAGTTCATGGCAACCACAGAGGAGAAACAGTAAACAAGTCAGAAAAGAGAATCAGGACCCCAAATTATCTCAACAGGCTGGAATCATCAGTGAAATTTCACAAAAGAAATTTACCATCATAATAAATATAAAGTCCTGCTCTTACATCAATAAGTAGAAGATCCAGGCGAAGTACAGAAAAAGAAGAAAAAAAGAGTTGGCAATTATAGTGGACTGCAAGGTCAATATCAACCAATCACAAAATACCCCTGCCCCCAAAGTAATGTGACCTAAAACTGCATTCATTGCAAGCCCATGTCTAAAACAGGAGAGGCAGCCGTCCCTCTGAGCCACTGCCGGTAGAGCCCACAGGTTCTGTGAACAGCTTTCCTGACAAATTGAAGCATATGGAAAAGGATAATGTCCACAGCAGTGAGGAAACGCAACCCACACCCCCCCATTCCTAAAGAAAATTAAAACAGAGGCTTAACAGAGATTCAGTGCTTTTTATTCTGGAGGGATTTTATTTAAAGCCAGAAAGCATCATTCTGGCTATTAGCATTCCTCTAGTTAAATTTAAGGAAAAGGAGGAAGCAGAAAGGTACTGTGAATAAAAATAAAGAATTGAAAATTGGGTATACTGAGTGCTTCCCTAAGTTCGTATCTTTTTAAAGCTCAGGTAACTGGTATCGTTGAAAGCGCAAGATCATTTGCCTAAACTTTCAAAACCAGAAATAATCATCATGATCGAAAGTATAAATATGGCATTTAATTACAAAGAGGAAAAATAACAGCCAAGTTTGTGATCCGTAGATAATTGCAAATATCGCATTCAGCTAGCATATGATGTTTGAAAGAAATATATCTTCCAGAACTATGAAGCCATCATTTTGGATATCTGCATCTAATACAAACTAAAGAAGAGACTGAGACCATCTCTTAAGTAGCAATTTTTATTTGGTGGGAATTTGAATGTCTTAAAGCTCTGAATTCTTTCTCTCCCAAAAAGAACTATTATATAAATGTCTACCGTAATCAGCCATTTCTTACCAAAAGCCATAAAAACTACCTCTCTGGGGCAGAGAATAAAACAAAATAAAAAGGAAAGTGCTTTATTCATGTGTTGGCAGTAAAATCAGTGCTGTTAATGAGAACAAATGGAAATTGTGGCCCCTTAAAAGAAAAGCATCATAATTTGGAAATGTAGAGATGTAGCCCTCCTCTAGGTGTAGAAACTCTTTTGTGTTCTAAGGCAGCAAAGAAGCAACTGAGTAAGTTACTTGATGATTCACATGACAAAATAACTCTCTTCAAAACAGCCAGTGAATTTTCTGGTCTATCCATTTGAGCTCATGCACAGAATTTCATATCATTCGTTTTTATGGGATACAAACTGCCACTGTATTTTCACCCACGAAAGTTTATACTGGATAGGATCTCACAAGGCCCCAACGTCAGCATGTGGTGGGGATGGACAGCGACCCACTCATTCATTTAAACAAGGGGTTACCATTTTACAGGAGCTACATGCAGATGCTGGGCACAAAGCATAGCGGCCTCTGCTCTCAGGAAACTCACTGATGACTAGATGAGACAGTCAGCTAAACACCAGGTCATGGGACAGTGTGATGGGGGTTATTAGAGAAGTCTGTGCCAGGTGACATGGGGAGGAAGGAAAGGCACAAGCAATTAAGGGAAGGTGGATGCTGGAGAAGGCTTGCAGAAGGGGTGGCCTCTGAGCTGAAGCCCTTTTCACAAGAGAACTCAAGTGTGTCGGAAAGAGCGGATGACAGAAGGAATTCCAGAGAGAAACACGGCCTGAGACATGCAGGCTCACTGTTGACTGATGAACCCAAAAGGGAATGAGACTGGGAAGGCTGGACCACACTCCGAAGGCTCTGGGGATAAACATGACTGCCTCAGCAACCCTAAATAATTGATTTGTGCCTTAGGTAAAACGATTGCCCACTGCCCTTGAGCCTGCGTTGCGGTAAGCCTTCTAGACAGGATTCTTAAAATGTTTTCTTAACATATGGGATCACCCTAATCAGAAACCTACAATGGCTTTCTGTCTGTAACCACAAAATTCCAAACTCCCTACTAAGTTGCCAATGTTCTCGCTAAGATTGCAGCCTCAAGTCCTAGTCACCTTGGACCACGTCCGCCTCATCAATATATATCCCACCCTCAAGACCTAACTTTACCAGTAACTCTGTCTCTCCACCTACAAACCAACCAGCCTGCCCTCTAGTCACCCGAAGTACATCAGCTCAGGGCTTCCACTGGACCTCGTCTAACTACTCAAACCCACTTGGATCTCTCCTTCCCCTGAACTCCTTCTCGACCACCCAGCTCATCACTGAATGGTCAGTTCTGCTGTGTCTCCTCAGTACAGAAGCCACGGCTCTTATCCAACCATATGCCCTCTAGGCCTTGCAAATACTGGGCGCAACGTACAAGAACTAAGTAGTGATGTATCAAATAAACAAATGGTTCCAGTTGACATTGGGAGCAGAGAACACATTTTTAATCTCTTTAAAATATGAAAATCTTTTTTTAATAACAATACATGATGTCAGATGGAGACTAGATTTATCAGGGTGATCACTTTGTAAATTACATATATGTCTAATCCCAGAGTTATACACCTAAAGCTAATATAATACTGTATGTCAAGGGTATTTTAAAAATAAAAATTTTTTAAAGTATGAACACCTTGATTCTTGTATACTAACTTTAAAGGATGTCCAGTTTTTACTTATTTGAATGTTACCTGTCGAGTTAGGCATCGCTGTACGATAGAGTGTGACATATGGGGAAGAAGAGTTCTTTCTGAGGAAAAAACACACAATCTGGCGATGAAACGCAGAGGCTCTGGGAAGCCACTGCCTAGGGAATCTGTGCCAGCCTGTAGTACTATGCTTAAGGACATCATATTTCAAAGAAGAGAACCCAAGGCCAAGTATGATCTGTACTGGCCAAGGTCACACGATAAATCAGCAGTACCATTCAGTTACACCGAGTTTTGCTACCTAAGCAGAAAGTCTGCCTCTTCAGAAATCTGAGTATTCAGAAACAAATTCAAACTCGGGCACACATTATTAGCACATGGCAGGAACAGAAAGGCAAGCAGACGACAAAGGAGGCTTTTAGAATGCAAAGCTCCGCACGTAAAATAGTTCAAGGTTTGGTTGCTATTATGCTGGACCAGTTGATAACCAAGTAGGCACCATGTCCTACGTTCATCAAAAGAGGCAGAGATAAGAGATTTGCAATACTTTCCTGCCTTGAGATCAAATGGGAGGTTTTTCAGAGTGACCGTCATGTTTTAAGTAACAGAACAGACTAGAACAGCAATCACCAGGATCATCACAACCAATAAAGAACCACCAAGTCTTCTTCTTATTTGAACTAAAGATTCAGCAAATAGGAGTCTACTCCAGTGTACACTATCTTAAAGAGGACTTAACCTTGGGACAGTGTGTATGTGACTAGTCACATCGTGTTTATGACGGAACAGCTTTGGGAAATAGAAGGCACGGAAACCAAGGTGTGAGCAGGGAGCGAAGGAACACCCTCCTGTCCCCCAACCCCCCAAATAAGCAACAGTCTCTGTATGTGACTGGGCCACAACTGCAGAGCCACTGGGCAGATGGACATAATTTTCTGTTAGAAATATAATATAGATTTATAGAATGAGATTTATTAGGAGGGATCGGCTCACAGGGTCATGGAGGCTCAGAAGTCCCGTCTGCAAGCAGTTCTCAGTGGTTGTACCATTTTACACCAGACACCACCGGTGGGTGAGAGCCCAGTTCCTCCACGTCCCGTCAGCGCTCTGCAGGGCCAGTCCTCCTCCTTTCAGACACTCTCAGGGCTGCATGACGCCATCTTCCTCTGGTGTTGACTGGCTTTTCCCTATTGACTCAGAATGTTGAGCAGGTTTCCAGGTGCTTATCCGCCACCCCTCTTTCTGCCTACACTGGCAGCTCCACTCTGCACCCCGCCCTCGGTAAACTACGGATCCTCGTCTCTGGATGGAGAACCCATGCCTAACGTTTCGACTCCCACATTCAGGTAAAACTAGACTAAGTGTTGGTAGGACGATGTGCTTCTATCGCTGGTACAATTAGCAATATCTTACATACTTAAAATATAGTCCACAATTTCCCATATGAACATTTTACAAATGGGCCTGCTGTTTATCTCATGATATCAGTAAATTCTTGAGGTTTCCCTATAATTAATAATAATAATAATAATAATTTGGGTTGGTTAAGGTTTTGTTTTGTGTTTGTTGTGGTTTTTTTGGTAACTTTAATGCTTTCCTCTTTAAAAAAAAATAATAGATGGATAGGAATACTCTCTTTAATATAAAAATCAGATAAAATCTAAGTGAGGTACTATAGTTTTACTTCCTAACCAATATACCTAAACAAATTACATAATTGAGGAAGTCACATAATACTGCATTTTTTCCCAGACCTCTTAAATGCCTGAATACTAGGAAGTAGAATAGTTTTCATAATTGAGTAGTAGTCGACAAATCTTGACCTTAGTACTTCCTCTATCCGGATTCTGCTTTAACCAGAGGAGTCGCTTCGTGCTTTGGTCAGATTACCATTTAGGAATCCAGCTCCCTCAGGAAGCTGGTCAGTTTGAGGAAGTCTGTGGACAGGGCTCCCTGCAGAACCAGGAACATGTAGGGCTGTTTCCCTTGGCACCACTTCTTTCAATTGCCTGTGTTATCAGGGAAGAGCTGCCTTCCTTTTTCTCTCCAGAAGTGATCACAGCCGTGAGAAGCCCATTCAGATGTGAGCTTACATATATGACATGGACATTTTCACCTTGGCGCTGGGCACTTGACAGCCTATCACAGAGATTTTCAACCCTTTTCATCTCATGGCACATATAAACCAATTGCTAAAATTCTGCCACACTCCAAAAAATATATTATACTTTTTGTTGATCTGACCAAAAAATATATATATATAATTTTGATTCATTCATACCAGACAGCTATTATTGTGTTGGCTGTTGTCATTTTTTTTAAATTTGACAATCTAAGGGAAAAGAGGTCAGTGTCCCTAAATATCAGACATGCATGTTTTAAATATTCTTGCAGCACACCGGTTGAAAATCGCTGGTCTATCATATCACCTTTCCATTCCAAAATACCCAAAACTCTAAAAAATCAAAATCACAGATTAACTTGGGCACTCAAATAAAGAAATATCAGAATTCTTAACCCAGCTCATTCTGAAAACATCTCAGTATTAACATCTCCTACTTTCCTTATCCATTATAAATTAGCACCGTGATTAAAAATTTAGTGACACTGCTTAAATTGTCAGGTCTGCAGCAATTTATCAATAAAATGTTGCTTTTATAATACATTAACACTGTTCCAAGTGTTTTCAAATATGTTATTTTATTTCTCTAAAATGTTGTCTTTGCTTCATCAGCTGTCAAACAGATTGAAATGCTGTCTGCTACAAGTCGGGTATTTTAAAGATTAGAAATAATTTATAAATCACTCTGAACTTACTGAAGATGGAATTACCTTAAGTTGCTAAGCCTGGGTAGAATGCTAGTAGCTGTTGCCACTTAGGTGATGTGGTTTTAAGAGCTTGACAAAGCTTTTACAGATTAAAAACAAATGAACAAATAAACAAAAACCTCCCCTTCCCACAAGAAAACTCCGTTAGTACAGACTAACTTCTATAAGGTAAGGCTTCTCATTTTTTGCTGTTAAAATGCACAGACCTTTGGGATATTAACACTTTAATGCTCACCCAATGATATTTTTTCCATTGATTTTTTTTATCTTTATTGCTGAAAGTATTACATATATCCCATTTTTCCCTATTGACCTCTTCTAGCCTGCCTCCACCCCTGCCCCTATCCCAGGCCTTCCACTGATTTTTAGAGAGTGGAAAGCAGGAAGGCGGGGCAGCGAGTGCGGGGGAGAGACACACATGGATTGGTTGCCTCCTGAACTTGCCTTGACCGGGGCTGAGGATCAAACCTGCAACCCAGGTATATGCCCTTGACCGGGAATCAAACCCTCAACCCTTCGGTGCGTGAGCCAATGTTCTAAGCACTGAGATACGCCAGCAACAGCGGGATATTAACACTTTGAAATGTATCAATTACTTGTATCTTAGTGTAAATGAACTTATCAGATGCTCCTAGAAAGACTTTCAAGGTGATAAGAGGATGCAAAATTCAGGCACATGGAAGAGATGCGATAACATAAGGAGGAAAAATGAAGAGATATAGCATGTTGAAACCAAAAAAACAACTTACTTCCCTTAACTACTTTACCATTTTATCTTCGATAAATCTTGATATTCTACACAAACACTAAGGAGCTATTGTTATTAGTATACCTACAATCATTATTGGCCAACTCTTGAAAGTAATGTTAAATGAAAGAGCTCCAGTATCTGTTGTGAAATACTGATTTTTCTCAGCCTGGAATGATGAAATTTAAAACATTTAAACTATAAGTAACACTTTTTTTAAAATAGCTAAGCCCAGCCCAATTAGAAGACTTGATGGACAGATAATGCATATCCCTTTCCCCAACATACATACACACAAACCCGCTCTAATAAATTAATCAAAAAACAGTCACACACACACACACACACACACACACACACACACACACACAAGTACCATAGATTGCAATTCTTTTGAAGCTGAAGAGAAGAAATGAAGCCGCAGCCCAAATGCAGCCCCTTGATCCACAGGAACCAAACACCTCACCTGTCGACCACCATGCTGCTATCACAGTGACAGGTATCTGCTCCCAACACCTCCTATCTCACTTCTGATAGCTGCCATTCATGGTAATAGATCACCCCCCACTAACCAGAAGAAATAGCTTTACCATGAGAAGAGAGAAGGTGCCCAGTAAACTATGGGATATGTATTCATTATGCATTTACTTTTATGAATACCCCAATTTAACGATCTCAAAAGCACAGATACAAAATAATTTTAAATTTTATTTAAAAGGCTAGCAACAATTTAGACAATAAACAATTTAGACAACATCCCAAATTATACCTATCAAAATAGACCTGCATTATAATTAAGTACACTGATGTTTATTCTGAATCCTGCACCTATACTTGGTCAACAAAAAGCCTACATAGAGCCTAACATGGACATTAGGCCTGGACACAGCAAAATGAAACATTAAAATAATACAGAGATGAAGCGTTAGATATGTCATGTACATGCCAAGAAAAAAAGGGTTTTGATGAATAATGACAGGACAAGGGCACATGGATGACATGTTAGTTTTGAGGCCCCCCCCCCTCAAGGACAGAGACTCTCAAAGTGCTTTTGACACATGGTTTATAAGTCACATTACTTGTGAAGTATTGCATGACCCCAAATTCCTATCTAATTAAGCAATAAAATTACCTGGTAAGTGAGCCAGGTAATTCCATCCAGGCCTGCTACTCATGCAGAGGTTTAAAAAATTAGGTCTCTTTAAATATTAGATAAAATGAGAGTAACAGGAAGACAACTGAAGAAACATCCTATGCAGGACACAAGCTGGCAACTTCTCTGCTGTGTGGCACACAGTGGGCATTCAAAATCTGCTGAATGAATGAATGCATGCAAAAATATGAGGATAAAAATGTACCCAACAAATACACTTTGGGAAAACAATGAGAAGAAATTCCAACAGGCGTGCAGGAGATTTATTATTAAACTAACACAATCACTTGAAAAGTACTTAATGAGAATTTAGTTCCCTTTGTAAAATAAACACCTCTGGTTAATACAAAACCATCTTGTAAGCCAGCAGAGTAACTAGACTAGGGTCTGTTGGTATGCTGTTTGGACAACAGAAAAAAAACCAGTTTCTAAAAGCTGTAGGCAATAGCAGTCAACGGATGAGATAACCCATCCTGCCCTGACAGTCAAGCAAATACTGACGTCAATGTTTTGTGGAGAATGAAGATGCAGGCTGTGGCTGTGGGAAAGATAACACATGTCCCACAGAGGAGGGGAAGGCAGAGAAAATACATTCCAGACTATTCCGACTCATCCAACACCTGTGATCTGGAAGTCCCAGGGGAAAGGATGAAGCGTGGAAGGAGTAGTAGGTAAGTAGTGATTGTTAGTTGACCTCAGCCGTGGGCATGAGGTGAAACAAGTCTATTCGTCTTCTTTCAATAAAAATCCCATCTTCTCCGCTCAGATCTAAATAGATATTAACAAATCCACAGCTTATCTTTTCATCCTCTTCACCGTCAATTATTTCAAGACAACACATTTTTTTTAAAAAATGGGAGTGCGGAGGGGGACAGAAAGAAAGAGAAGTCCCCAGATTAAGGAACGTGACATCTCCCTTCCATCCAGCCTCTTTCAGCAGACACAGTTCTGGAGCAGACATTAGATGGACCAAAAGAGTCTCAGGTCAGAGAACGATAATTTTTGGATTGAAAACTCAAGGCAATTACAATTCCTTCTCCCACCCCACCCCCCAAAATGGAATAGAGGCAAACAAATTATTGCCAACTCAAGTCATCTTGACTTCAAGGTGACAATCAGGAGTGGTAATTCTATTGAAAATATAATTTTTTTCATTTTCTTTAAGGAAGAAATACATCTTTAATTCAGTAATTTCCTTCCTACATGGAAATGTATATGGTGTTAAAGGGCAGTCATTTAACCGGGAAGAAATAAAATTTGGGTCAGGTTTGCTTAGAGTAGCTCTGCGACGTTTCTCAAAATTTTGAGAGTTGAGTGAAAATTGCTCTGGACTTCGTATTGGAAATTATATAACTGAGCAACTGGAAATTTTAAGTCTATTAATAAATGTGTACTCAATCTTTAAGGTAAGAAAAAATTAGCAACAAAAAAAAAAAGCAGTAAAAAATAATAGGTTCAGAATGTTGTGAAAAGGAAGGAAGGAGGAGGACCCCAGCTCCGAGAGATGAGCGGATATGTGGTTACTGTTGCAAAGATTTCACTTGGATGGTTGTACTCTGCCAGGCAGGTAAGTCGATTGTGTAACAACAACCTAAGTCGGTGTTATTAGAACCTCAGCCTCTGATAGTCTATGACAGTCTATTGGTCCTCAGGCTCTGAAATGCCAGGGCCAGATGTGCTGGTGGCGGAGCTGGGGGCCCTGGGTAGCAGCAGGAGAACACACTTCGGCCGTGAACAACTGCCTGCTATGGTCCCAGCACGGTGTGCAGACCTGTATGAAGGCTTTGTGAGCAAACATATGGACAGGTTTTTTAAATGATGGGTCATTTCTCAATAAAAGGAGCCTATTAAAAAGAAGAAGGAAAAGAACCGAGAAAAAGAAAACAACAGGGAAGAATGAGATGAACCGGTTCTGAGTGCTTCTCACCGTGTGACTCGGGGAGGAACAGCTCTCAAGAACTTCTTCCGTGGCTGTAGCTCTTTACAATGCAGCACCTGGGCCCTAGCCCAGACCTGCTGAATCACAACTGCCGCGGGGGATGCCCAGCAGCCCCCAGGAACCTTATGCACATGGAAATGTCAAAACACCTCTACTCAAGGGACATTAAACCAGGAATCTGTGCTTGGTATGCTAACCTCCCCGTCAATCGGGAGCCAGCACTGGACCAGAACGAGGTCAAAGCTGTAGTTAAGAAAGAATGTTTTCAGAATCACATGTTTTCACCATGAGGTTAACTTGTAACAGTGAGAAGAAAATAAACATTTAGTCCTCTGCAAAAACAGACTACCATACTGAAATATCCACTGTAATCAAATTCAGATATTTCAATGTAAAACAAAATGAGGTCCGTAGATTTAAAATATTTCTAATGTTGTTATTCAAAATAAGACTTGTGTGTTTTCATTCTTATGTCTCAGTCTACGTTATGACAGTAGAAAACAAGTCCTGGCCATTGTACGTAAATGAGGGTTTGAAGTCTCTCTGAATCTACAAACTTCTTTAAAATGTCTCACCTGTGAAAAGGTGACGTTTTTCTTTGGACACCGCCTGTTACAGGAGGACGCAATCTCCTCAAAGACCCTCTGCCTAGTTGCACCTGGACTCACAAGGTCAGGCCCTTCATGCCAACCTGAGGATGGAGCCTGGTGGGCAGCCCCTCGCTCCGACCCTGGTGATTCACCAGCTTCACAAGCCTCGCTCCTCGGACCTGAACTCTGTGTCTCCATCATTTACAGCAACTCCAACCAAGGACCCAAAATACTGAATAGTAACAGTTCTCTAATAAATTACAAGTCCTATGTAATTTTTAAAACATGGACACGTTACATGGTGCAGTCAATGCAAATCAAATTTGGGAAATCAAATGTTGATAAATTAATAATATATTTGATGTGCGTGAAAGGAGGAAGCAGCGTGGAAATCTTTTACAAAAGATCATTTCTGTAATCTGAACGATTATCTTCAATTTACCCATTTTGTCATTTCTGATTTTTAACATCTTCATTTCTTACACTAATGTCATTGAAATAAAGCGGGGGGAGGGGGGGAGAGGGTGGGATAATACAATAGCATTTAGGGAAATATTTTAACACAGTAAAGTACTCCGGGAGACAAAACCACTTGTCCTTACCCATGCTCTACAGGTTTTACTTTTGAAAGTCCTTAACAGTCAGTAACTTTTAAACCAAAGACTTGGATTCTGATGTTTTAAAAAACCACCTTTCCTTCGGGGGGAAGGGCACATCAAATTCCCAACAGATCACTTCTTAAAGCAGTGACACTTTCAACATACTCAGTAGTTCATCAAAAATAGAACACTCAGCCTGGCCAGCGTGGCTCAGTGGTTGAATGTTGACTATGAACCAGAAGGTCACGGTTTGATTCCCGGTCAGAGTACATGCCCAGGTTATCGGCTCAATCCCCAGTGTGGGGCATGCAGGAGGCAGCCAATCAATGATTCTCTCTCATCATTGATGTTTCTATCTCCCTCTCCCTTCCTCTCTGAAGTCAATAAAAACATATTTTTAAAAAGCAGAACACTAAGACATATTAGCTTTCTCAGTCTGACATGTCACTTAACCCGTAAACAGTAAGATCAGGTGCTGAGCAGAAGGCCCAGTGAGTTGCTGGCAAATGTTTAACAGCTGGCACCCAAAGGGGCAAAGCGGACTGATCTATACCATTTGCCAATTTCCATCCTGTAAATACTCCCGCCATGACCATCTTCAAGCCACCTCCGTGATGTCCCTGAATATGGAGATGGAACAGGAGGTACACCATCGGGTCTCGGAAGCTGGCCCAAGCCAGTTTCAACATGGCACCAGGGGAAGCCGACGGGCACTGAAAACTGTCCCCTTGTCTTACGAAGACCCTCTACCCACTCCCTTGCTCTTGATACTGCAGTCCTTACCCACCACCTCAGCAATGCCTTGTCCAGCTCTTGTCCCCCAAGCCACACCTTCGGAATCCCCTCAGGGGGATGAAAGGACACCTCCTGTACTACAACCACACGGAAAGAGCAAAATGTGGGGGGAACAGCAGGTCAGTCTGCACTTCGTGGTGGAGTGGAGGGATTCCTCACTTGATGACTTTATTTCTCCAGGAAGTGGTTATGCTGCACAGTACAGATGAATTAATTACGAAGATTAAATGTTATTTTCTAGACATAATTACCATGATAAAATATTATTTTCTGGGTGTTTAAAAATCTACAATCAAATGGAGCTTTCCCATTAATGTAATCAAAGGAATTAAAAGAACAATGAAGGAGTGAGCATTTGGAGAGAAGTGCAGGCAGCTCCCCACAGCAAGGTGATCACAGAAACGGTTCTGTGGCTATTACCCAACACCCAGGAATGGAGGCACCAGGTATACGAGATGTCCGTGTGGCAAACATCCTCTTCCCTTACCTGTTTTGGAAGTAACAAGCTGTAGCACAAGAGGCCGTCTCGTCACGATGCCTGACCCTCGAGGGAGAAAGTCTCTAAAAAAAAGAAGAAATAATAGATTAAGGCATTAATGAATTCTGATGACTTGTAAATTTATGTCACGTTCCAGAATAATTCTCCTAATTCCAAGCTTTTCAATGTATCACATGTCTAAAGAAGGCCAGACTCATCTTATAAAAGAAGCATTTGCCAGAAGTAAAAATAAATAAAAGGGTGGGCCTCTTATATTGCATACTGATCCATGTGCTTTATCCTGATGGCTGGAATTAATAAAAGTTTGCATTAATTTACTGTGTACTGTCAATTAACTTGTATGATCAGAGAATCAACATTAACAGAAACATTTGATGCAGAAATTAATCCTTAAACTTTTTTAGAATTAAAAAATTCAGTACTCCATCTGACTTCAAGATCAATATTAGTACCATCAAATACTGACCATTATTAAAGGTACATTAGATTGTATCTTCGAAATATCCTGAAATTTTTCTCCATATAAAACGTGGGTTCAAGTGCAGAATAAATACTGTGTATGTAGGATTAATAGCAATATATATTGCAATGTGAGTTTGATTTATTTCACTCCTGATAAATGGAAGTTTTTAATAAATAAAGATGCATTTGAATGGCATGCTGATATAACTAGATCAATAAAACTGCAGCAAAGAAAGTATTATATAATCATATCTGCAGTGCCACATAAATCATGCAGATTCTGTAGTGTCAAAGAAGAATTCATGCACGTGCCTAAAACACAATTTTTAAACACATTTAGAATGCCTCACAACTTTGAGAAAAACTATCATTTAAAAAATCACAGAGTTCTATTCTATTCTATTCAAAGTAAGTCTCTGACTGAATGCCAATGTTTCTCAAAAACTGGTTCCAGGACCACCAGAAAGTGTTATATCCACTGATCCCACCACCGGTCCTGACCCTACAACTTCAAGAATATTCAGGGGTATGTAGCCTTTGTGCCCTTTAACAGGTTGCGGGGGGGGGGGGGGGGGCCGGGTGGCGGGAAGGGGGTCCAGATGTTCACCTTGGTTAGAGCACTGGCCTCCACTCAGTGGGGGAAAATGGCAGGGGGTATACTGAGAGTTGTGTAGGAAACTGGCAGACCAGAACTTCAGCCCAGATGGGGTTTCAATGAAACAGGTTAAAGGCCAGCAAGAAAGCTGCCAAAGCCCTCTAGCTGCCCTGGTACTTGAGAATGAAGAGTCACAGACATAAATTTAAGCAGAATTTCCCCTACTACCATTCATTTTGCTGACAGGGGAAACAACACAGAACAGCCTTTTCACTAAGTTAGTGACTTTACTCCTTAACTCCGAGGCCAAGTTCATTTAGAATGTCACTATATGTGACTAAAATAAAGAATGGTGCCCTAACCGGTTTGGCTCAGTGGATAGAGCGTCAGCCTGTGGACTGAAGGGTCCCGGGTTTGATTCCAGTCAAGGGCATGTACCTGGGTTGCGGGCACATCCCCAGTGGGGGGTGTGCAGGAGGCAGCTGATCGATGTTTCTCTCTCATCGATGTTTCTAACTCTCTACCCCTCTCCCTTCCTCTCTGTAAAAAAATCAATAAAATATATATTTTTAAAAAGAATGGTGAAGCTACTGACTTGTCTTTGCTCTAAAAAATGCCACCTGAAATAAAGATTATTTATTCATCAAAAAAATAAATCACTGAGGAAGAAGTGCTAGGGAGAGACTGTGGGCCCTGCACCCGGTGGGCACCGAGTCTGAAACCCAATGGGAAGAGACAGGCCTGCATGTAGAAAAGCGTTAAAGAAGAGAACGGATAAACTAAACCGCAGTTCAGGAAAGAGAGACTGAGACTCTCCTTTTGAAAATGTCTGAATACATATAATTTAATGTTCCTTTAATGTTCTCCAAGGACTACAATAGAACATTTGCCAGTTTGGATGGCTGCAATAACCATTTCAAATTTAATCAAAATGTACGGAGCATATACTCTGTGCCTAGAACCAAAAAAGGAAGAAGTTAATTGGATAACCAAATAGATTTTTAAAAAAGAAAGAAAGAAAAGAAAATTTCAGAACAAAGAATTGGGGGCATTTGTTTGAGCTATTGGACCACAGATGAGGGTTCAGGATATGTAGATGCCAATGAGAAATATACAGGTCTTAATGCCATTTAATGAATCAATAAAATATTTTCTTTTAAAAAAAAAACACACACAGGCAAGCTAGAGAAGAAGAAAGGAGGGAGGGAGGAAGAGGGGGAAAAGGAGGTCTCATTACTTAATTCCTTTGTGCTAGGTTCTGTTTTAGCTCATGCTTATGGCCATATATTGATAATCCTTTTGAATAGAATTAAAGCAAAACAGAATGTACCAAGCACTTTAAATAGCAAATAACTACCATCTGTTTGGCTGAAAAGAAAGCCCACGGATACCTCTTACTTTTTCATTCAGCAAACAGAATTTTGCAGTAAGAGGAATAAATAGTCTCAGGTATCCAGGTCCTTACTTACTAACTCACACTGCCTGGCCCCCTTCATGGCTCCATTAGTCCTCCCAAAGTCCAAAGATCTGGTAACCAAATCTTGCTGTTTGGAGATCTCCCCTGACTTCACAGGACGATCGGAAGTGCAATGACACCCTAGAGAGGATTTCTCTCTGCTGGAGAGTGAGAGGCTAGGCTGGCATCTGGGAGACGCTAGGTATGGTGATCAGCAGCATGGAAACCACACGCCCAGCAGGTTCCTGCGGAGAGAGCTAAGGGGTGACCCTCCAATGACACACCGAGAACCTGGCTTTGAGTCCAGCCCTAGCACTGAACGGGCAACATTCCCTCTAAACTCAGTTTCTTTTGCTACTAAACTGAGATAATCCTGGGGATCAAAGGAAATACAACATATGACACCTTTTTAAAAACACACGTACCACGGGAGAAAATAGTACTGTTAACTATTGTTATAGCTACGATATAGCCATAGTACATTTTCCCTGATAATGTAGCAGTCTCTTATCTAAAAACACTAAATCTCTACATACAATATTTTAACATTTCATGAATGGCGTTTGGAGGTGTGGGGCCTCAAACCCCACCTGCACTGTTCCCTTGGTGTTGGCCAGCTGCACTGGTTTGGGAAACTCAGCCCTGATTCCTAGTCCCATTGACAGGGACTCAAGGCACGGACACAAACAACCATGAATCATTCAGTCGCCATTGAGTGCCATCGTCCACTTGAATTTTATGATGTTCTGTGCAAAGGTGGTTGGTTTTCTCCCATATGCATATCTTACGGGAAAATTACTTTGCTAAATTATTGCAAAAAAAAAATCATGACTGTGTCCTTAGATTACTTTGGTTTTAAATCACATATTTTTGTTTGTTTATGGTCTTATACATATATACAAAAAGAACATTTGCATGCCATTTTCCTCCAACAAGGACCTTAAGGGAAAGAGCAAGGACAGCAGTCTGCAGACTATGATTAAACTGACTCCATTCTATTGCCTGAATGCCTTATTTATGCGTAGACCACAGATTTTTAAGTCAGGACAAGTGCTTTTCACTCTCACCAGAGAGCAGCCACAATGCAAATGCTTTTCTTCTCTCTCAGTCTGTCTCAAAAATAGCATTATTCGGTATAGTCTTAACAGCTGGTCTTCAGGCAAGAAGTAAGTCAATGTTCCTTCATGGTTTCTTGACTCCTGCAGGAAAAGTAGAGAATGATTCTGATGCTTTGGTCTAAGAACCATCTTGGTGACATTTCTTATTGGCTCTTCCAGAAGCTTAAGTTACCAGGAAGTATTATTATTGCTCCCTCAGGAAATGACTGACCTTCGGAAGCCTAAAATAAGAGAGCACACTTACTCTATCAACATAACTAGAGAGGAATTTCCCCCGTGAGTACAAATAAAGTAACTACAGAGATGTTTCTCTTCAAGATAGATATAAATGATCATTAACCAGGTGATCTGTTCAATAAATAAATGTTTAACATCGGCCCTTGACTAAGGATGGGAGGCATAAATCTCCCCAAGAAGTTAATTCGTGTAGCTGACTCATTCAAAGATAAATAAGCTTTGTCTAAAAGAATGCCATGCAAATGATTACAATAAGCATGACAGGTACAAGGGGTACGTTCCTGAAGTATTGACATAGAACAGACAATAATCTATTCTGCTTGGGAGATTAGCCAGGAACTATTTCATAGAGACACAGCTGGAGGCATTCCACAGGGAATCAGGATGCGCAAGGACATGGAAGGCCATGGTAACACAGAACGTTAAGGAACTACCCACTAAAGCAGTGGTTCTCAACCTTGGTTGCACATTAGAATCACCTGGGAATCTTTTTAAAATCCTGATTTCTGGGCCTCATCCTCCGGAAATTCTGTTTCTTTGTTATGGGGTGGGGCCAAGAGAATAGACGAGTAGGCGTGAAGAGGAGAGGGGTGATGGATATGACTCTGAAAGATACCACTTAATGGGCACCTGTAATAAGTAGAACTAATTGAGAGATGGAGAAGGGACTCCTGGATACCAGAAATCAGAGGTACTCCCAAAGGCACACTAGTCTCTTACATATCTCCACTTAGATGTCCCAATCCAGTCTCTACATTCAACTCATTATCATCTATCCAACATGCTTTTCTCCGTTCTCAATCATAATCCACATCATCAGCATCCACACTTGTCATCCAGGCCAACTGCTTGGGACTCATCCATCCACCCTCTTCCTCTGTCTTCAGGCTCCCAATCAGTCACCTGGTCCTGTTGAGTCTACCTTCTTCACATCCCTTAAATGCATCCTCTCTTTACTTCAGTCACCACTCCAGGTGCCACCAACTCTCATTTAGATTAATAACAATCTCCCAATTCATTTCCCTGCATCCAATTTGAACAGCCTCCAATCCAACTGCAACAGTAACAAAAGTCCCATCACATCATTTCCAGACTCTGAATCACTAAATGCCTCCTCATTATCTTTAGCATGAAATCCAAACTGAAAACAAAGCAGAAAAGAAGCCCCGCCCTCTGGTGGCAGTCTCTGCACTCTCGAATTCGGTGCTTTGGCACACTCCAAGCTTTCCTCCTGGGAGGCCCTCCCCCACTTCTCCCTCTAGGACCCATGAGAAGCCCTTTTTGAAATCCCCCTATACATGCCTCTGTCTGAGCTCTCCACACACAATGTCACACTGGTCTGTTTCCCTGTCAGCTCCCTCACCCTGTGTTCCCCCCAGTGCCGCCTTCAGTGCCCAAGTGTTGAATATTTTTAACACTTCCTACCTACCCTTTAAGGAAGATTTCTCACTGCCCCATATATTCATAACACGGGAGAACATCATTCCCATGTCTGATTCCCCAACAGGCAGACAGCTAAATGGCATTGTATATCACCCGAAAGAACAGGCAAGATAACTTTCAATTTACCAATCATGTGCTGAGATCATTTCAATCAATATGTTTATTATGAATTAAGATCCAGCAGTATCCATCAAAGTACAAAATACAGGACATTGGGTGAGACAATATTACTGAGTGTCTAAAGACGTGGAATAAAATTTGAAAGAAACGATTCTTTTAAAATCCTAGAGCCAAGATACTTTGAAAAATCATTCCTTAAAAACAGAGAAGTCTCTTCTAAAATATTATCTTCAAAATATAATTTGATGAGCTCCAAAGTAATCCCTGTACAATTACTATCTCCCAGACCTTCAAAATGATAACCCAATTGGGAGAGAGAGAGAGAGAGAGAGAGAGAGAAACAGAGACAATCACTGCCAATTACTGCCCACGCCCTGCCCCAGGAAGCGCTGAGGTCACGTATTCCACACACGGAGCACAATGGCACTGTTAAATGGCCTTGTGCTTGCGTGCCCCAATCCCAGAGCTTTGCCAACCACTGCCATGCCACTTTAATTGCTGAAGGAAGTCATTATGCAAAAATTCACAAGATTTCATTGGAAATTTTCCACTGCAGTTTACTTCTTTCCCCTAAACTCTTAGCCCAGTGTAAAAATGTTAGCTCTTATCGATTTGTGAAAGAATGCATTTATCCTATCAGTTACTCTATAATTTGAAATATTCAATGAACACTGCTAGAATTTCATTTGAAAAACATACAGTTACAAATCCGATTGCAGGAAATACGGTGCATTCATTTATTTATTTATTTATTTTCACTAATACCTAAGAAATTTCAATGTTTGACTTTTAGTCACAAAACTTAACATTTCTAATCAATATGGTTTCATTGAATTTAATTAATCAATAATTCGTGTTCCCACTGCAACATTCAAAATGCAAAAGTTTCAGAGCCGGAGATCTATTAACTGGCTGAAGAAGTTTACAAACCCTGTGTCCGACCCTCCAGGAGGCTCCCTCAGGAACCTGACACCTGCATCCTTCATCCACTTTATTTGCTGGTTCACAGAGTCAGTTTGTCAAGAATTAGAACACCAGACTAATGAGTTACAGCACGAAGCAGAAGCACTTAGCCGTTGCTCTATTCCAAATCACAGACTCTGCTTTACACTGGGTATCTGCCATGCAAATTAATGGCAAGAGACCACTACAGGGACTGCTACTTGCCTGCCCGATATCCATTTCCCCCTTATTTCTTAGTAACAGAACCCCAATTTTGTTGGGCATGGGAATGTACCCAACTTTGAGTACCAAATGGACAAGTAAATTTGCATTTCCCGGCCACCCTTGCAAACCAGGTTGCCCACATGCCTAAGTTTTAGTCAGTAAGATGTCACTAGAGCTTGTTGAGTGATGTCAAGGATATTTCCCTTCAAAGGGTCTGATTTAGCTGATGTGCACCTTTGGCCTTTCCCTCTTCTCCCCATCACTGATACATGACAGCAGAGTGGCAGCAAACTCCGTAAACCACAGGCAACCTGGGAGATGGGCTAAGGGCTGCAGAACAAAGGGAAACAAGGGGTCTGGGACAGTGGTGGCACGGAGTCACTGGACCAGCCCCGTACTGCCTAAGGAAGAGAATGAGAAAGAGAGAGAGAGAGGCACATGTGCTTTAGAAAAGTGTTTCCCAGCCATCTTTTTATACACGTGGATATACTATATATATGTACTGTATGTATATCTGTGCTTTCTACATAAAAATAATAAAGTTATTTGCCCCTTGGAGGCAATATCGTCCTCCCTCCCCCCTTGAGAAGATGTACTATAGATCAAAGAAGAATAAGAGAACCTGGGATGCTAAATATTTGGACCTATATGTCATCTCTTCCTGTAGGGTTTCTAAAAGAGATGTATGTAGAAAGGACAAAGCCAAATGGCTTTTGCCTCAAACCCCAATACATCCCCTTCCCAGCCTTGGAAACATGGGCTGGACCACAGGGAACCCTCTGGCTTAGTTAAGAGGCAGGCTTAAGGCTAGTACCAGAGAGGCCGAAAGGCCTCTCTTGCCCCTTTTCATGAAGCTCATACATGAATCTCAGAATGTTCTCTGGCACCATCCAGTGAGAAGAAGGGCAAGAGAACACGTATCCAATGACGAGGGCATGGCCAACCCTTCCCTGCTAAGGCCTGACTTGGAGAATAGCCCAATTACTGTCCTTGGTCCTGAATGTCTATTATTGTTCCTTGGCAGGGGGGCTGGAAGGGAAGAACATATGTAAAAGTAGAAGTAAGCTGCCCTAGTCAATACTGTGGGTGCTCTTCTGTTTTCACTTTTTCTAAGAGATTGGAAGAAAAATTGGGTATTTAATTGAAAGCCAAAAAAGAATAGGTTAGTCTACCCACTAAAACAGAACAGAGAGCCACAGTCACACTATATATTTAATAGAACAAGAGTGTGATTAAGTATTGAGGAGGGCCCGACTGGTGTGGCTCAGTGATTGAGAATCAACCTATGAACCAAGAGGTCATGGTTCAATTCCCAGTCCAAGTTGTGGGCTTGATCCCCAGTAGGAGGCGTGCAGGAGGCAGCCGATCAATGATTCTCTCTCATCAAAGATGTTTCTCTCTCTCTCCCCCTCTCCCTTCTTCTCTGAAATCAACAAAAATACATGTGTGTGTTTTTTTTAAAAGTACTGAGGAGGGATTTAAGTGGACCCTTGGATCCCACTCCTTCTTAGCATTCTGGAAGCCTCATCCATTATCCCCCTACACAAGGCTTTTATTTCCAAGTGTCTTCACACTAATCCCAGACCTCTATATTGACCCCTCTACCACAGTAGCCCTTCCCCAATGCACCTTTCTTTACCCACCTTGCCCTGAAACACAGAATGCTGGCAGCTCCTGTGGGAAGCATTTCCTCATATGCCAGCATAGTTAGGTGTTCCTCCTCTTTATTCCAAAGTACCATGAACCCGTCTTATCCCCTCCCCTAGACAAGTTCCCTTAGGACAGGGACCTATTTCTATAAGACCAGTGGTCAGCACAGCGCCTGACACAAGGAAGAAGATGTTCATTGGTGACTTGATGTACAAATATAGCCAACATTCTATGAATTAAAGCCAAATCTATTGGAAAAAATAAATTTTAAGGAATGATTATTACTTATAATAATAGCTAGCATGCAGTAAGTGTTAACTGCCATCATCATTATCATTATTTTTAGAAGAAACAGTAGTCAGTTACCCTAAAATATGGAATTATTACACATATTTGTTTCAGAAGCTGCTACATCCCCATAGCAACAAGTAGCGGTTACTTTTTGCTAGCCATAGGCATGTGGCTCTAGTGTCACACTGTATATCTAGATTTTTGGGTGGTGTGCAAAAGAAAGTATGTCCAAATACACACCTCTAACGTTGACCTTTTCATCTCTCCCTCAAAAGTCCTCAGCTACCTAAAGGCTTCATTCTTTAAGAGCTCTCACGACTGTTCTACTGCAGCCCATGGAAAAGGTTAATGAAAACCATGGAATGAGAGCTTCCAGCCAACAAAAGAGTCAACACACATTCCAGCCACAGTGCGCTCAATGCAAACAGGGAGTGAAATGAACCCCCTGGCATCTAGAGTATTCCACGAGCGTGTGGCAAGTGTTATTTCTAGCCACTTGAAAGCACCAGTGAAAAGAGCTCAAATATTCAGAAAAGGAAGGCTCTCCCTCCCCATGAGGAGAAGCATTTATCAGCACTTAATGGCTCTCTTTCATTGCCTTTCCACTGACGCATCTCTAATTGTTCCAATTCTAATTGCAAGTGGCAAAACCGATAATGGTGAAAGTCTACAGTTCAGTGCATGGGTGGCAAAAAGAGGTATTTAACAGCACAAACCAGATATAAAAAGCATATGACAACATGGGATCTGGGCAGGCGACATCACAATGAAGAGAGAGAAGGAGGTTTAGAGAGCTGGTCACCAAACCAGCTTAGGTTCCAGCGGCGACCTCGACACATCATCTAATCTATGAGACTCAGTTTCTATGTCTTTAAAATATGAGGACTGAACCAATGTCTTCCAATGCCGGAAGCCGGTCCATCCTTGCTGCTTGACACAGTCGCTGCAGGAAAGAAACATCTGCACAGCATATGTTTCAATGGACCTGGCATATATAGCATACTGTTCTTAATATGTTTGCTCCCTTTAGCGCCATGTGTTTTAACCAAGGTCACCTCTCCGAGAAAGGTTGTTTCCCCAGGTGGGGATCTTTCCCTGAGGTTAGGGAGGGGATACAACCCCTTCATTAAGTGCCAGGCGGGTAGTTAAGCTACATAATCTTTACTCCCTGGAATGGAGATAAGAAACGCCCTAACCTTTGTAATAGAAATTGACAGGATTAAAATCGGCTGGTATAAATACGGATGTAACAAGACAATAAACATCAGATCCTCATCAGTTCCTAACCAGAACTCCGACCAGAACTTTGGCTGGAGATCCTGGCTATAGGTCCTGACTAGGCTGCTGATCAACTGAAGGCTGTCTTCGTGTCATTCCTTCTTCGCCGACTCCGTCCACACCTTTGGGGACCCCTGGACCCGCTGGGATTGGACCCCAGCATTCCAATGCCTCTGCCATTTCCAATATCCTATCAATCTCTGATGTTGGAAGATAAGCAAGATGTGCAGAAGCTAATCCCACCCCCTGGTATTCTAAGCAACCTTAAGGCTTCCTGTTTTCACTTCCATAACTGGGGATAATAGTATCCAGTTTAAGTCCTATGTCTTTTATTTTCTCCCCACTACCATACATGGCAGGTATCAGGTGCTCAAAAATACTAGAGAGACAGAAAAAGTGGAAGGGAAAGGAGGGAAGATAAGGAGAGGGGAGGGGAGCGAAGGGGAGAAGAGAAGTGGAGATGGGATTGAAGAGAGGGGAGAGGAAGAGGGAGAAAGGACTGAAGAGAGGATGGGAGGAGGGAGAAAAGGGCTGAATAATTTAATATGGCTAAAGCATTGCATATAAAAGAACAGTGATGAATGACAGCTTGAACTATGGGTTTCTTGCTGTTAAGAAAGATCATATTAGGAAATTTCAAATTTAGAGAATATACTATATTAGAGAATATTGCAGAGATAATATCTATTGGATGCCTTCTGGCCTCAGAAATTAAGGTGCTAAAAAATGTAAATATCTGATAGGCTATGCAGGATTATGTATTAATTATTGTCGTGATACTTTAAAATAACTGAACACAAATTATTTTTCATCACTGAATAGTTTTCTGCATTGTTAGTAGTTAATATCAATATGGGTAAAATAAATAAATAAACAAACAGATAAACAAACACCAGTCAGTTGAATATGAGATTTGGAAGTGAGAGAAGAAAAGATAGAAAGAAATTTCTTGGTTCACTAGATGAAAAGCAGCATTTCTAACACAAGAATTCTAACATTAGCAGAAAATATTAACAAAATAGAAGCACTTTAAATTCTTTAATTACATATTATGCAACTAAATCTATATTACTTTCGCTAATCTGTACATGAATATTTGCTACTCTAAAGCTGATAAAGTTAGTGTCTTCTCCAGGGTGAGACAGTTTTCCTGCTTCCTCCTGCAGTCCAGTCTACGGCACCCACTGGGTACCGGGCATAGATGTAAGGTAACCTGTCCCATGAGAGTTCCCTCCACACCAAGTTTCTTAAAAGAGGATTCTAATATCATGTCTCCTTGACTTCTAACACATCTTGACCACTCACATTCAGGTCAATCTTCCACCTCACCCTTAAATCTGCCCTCACCAAGACCACCAAAGACCGTCTTATTTCTAAAAATAGTGGGACTCCCAGAACTTGTCTTACTTCTCTCAGCAACACCTGATATTTAGGCAAAGCTCTCTCCTGATCTCTCTCAGCTAACCTCCCTCTCTGCACTCCCTCCTGCTTTTCCTCCTTCTGCGTGCTCTACCACAGTGATTTCATCTACTCCCTGCTAGTGGTTCCCCTTCACGAATCTGAGCTCCAGGCTTCTACATGTTATATCAACATATCATAAGCACCCAAACTCATCATGTCCCAAACTGAACACACTCATGTCCCAATCTGCTCCCCTTCGTTTACTCCCTATCATCATGAATGGCACTACCACCCAATCGGCCAAGTACAAATCTGAAAGGCATCCTGATTCTCTACCCATCCTTTATTGTCCTAACACAAGCCCTCATAAATCATTTATTGCCAGTCCTTCTCCATGTCCCAGTCACTTCCTTTGCTGCACCCTGAACTCTGAGCAGTGCCCTGCAGATTCCATCTTCCTCCTTACATCCTTGACTGCACACGCAGTTCCCTCTATCTGGAGTACCCTCCCCCTTGCCCACATGAGCTTCAAAACTCAGCTCAGCTAACAGCCCCAACAAGATTTTGTTACCTGCCTAGGCTGGGCCCTGATATCTCTATGCTGAACTCATTATTTGTAGAAACCTATATTATAGAGCCAAGTACACATGTTTGTCCATTTTCCATCTCCCCAACCAGCCTGTCAATTGCTAGAAAGCAGGAACCATGTCTAATGCATCTTTGCATATCCAGAGTTTAGTATAATTCCTGGGAAACCATAGGCCCTCAATTAATGCTTTATGAATAAACAAAAAAACAAACCCTGAGTAACTTCCAGTGTCCACATTTCTGTGCATCCTGCCTCTGTTACTCCTCACAAAATCCTACCCATTCTTTATCAACCCATTCAAATATCATTTCACTTCTGAAACCTTCCCGGACTCCACTCCCACTCATTTCTCACCTCTCATGGTGACTAACTGCAGTGCGATGCAGACAGCTTTTCTATTAGATGGCTGTTCTGTTGCAGGAGGCTTGAGAGGAAGGACAATCCAATTCGTCTTTTAGTTCTCTCAAAGCTAGTGCTCTCCTTACTTAGGATTCTTCAGAGGAAGGCACATTCACGTTTGAAAGAAACTAAAAGCAACACACTAGCAAAAAACCTCCTCTGTGCTAAAACTCAGCAGCATCTCACAATAGAGCTTTCAAAGGCAGTTACAGATGCTGTGTGCAAGGCTGCTTATGAGCCATCACATGGCAGCAGCGGGGACAGCACACCAGCACCAAATCCAACACAAAGAGCAGAGATGAAACCCGCTCTGTTCCTGCTGATACCGCTGAGGCCACTGCTCCCTCAGCTGGGCTCAGAGCAAACAGGGCCCAGGGCAGCCCACAGCCCAGCTAGGCAAGTAAGCGACTGTGCCCAGGGCACTGGCTCCCAGCATACTGGCTCCCAGCGTCCCACCTGCCCTCCTACATCACATTAGTCTCAAATAAAGCCCATCATCCCTGTCTCCTAAAAAGTCAATAGCATAACCCCCTGTTGAATTAACATGACTTAAAATGAAATTGTGATTAGAAAAAATATAAACATCCAAAAGAGGGGTCAACCTATCACACAATGGAATGCTAGTAATCATTAAGAACAGAAGAGTTAGTAACATGAAAAAACTCTCACTCTCTACTATTTAAGTGAAAAAGCAAGTTAACAAACCTAACTATTGAGTATGATCTGTGTGTGTGTGTGTGTGTGTGTGTGTTTAATTACATTTTTAAGTCATATAGCATACCAGTATAACATAATGGAACATAGGCCCTAGCCAGTTTGGCTCAGTGGAATAAAGTGTCAGCCTATGGACTGAAGGGTCCTGGGTTCAATTCGTCAAGGGCACATACCTCGATTGCAGGCTTCTTCCTGGCCTGGACCCTGGTCTGGGCGTGTGCAGGAGGCAACCAATCGATGTCTGTCTCTCACATCAATATTTCTCTGTCTTTCTCTCTCTCTCCCACTCTCTCTAAAAATCAATGGAAAAATATCCTCGGGTGAGGATTTAAAAAATAAATAAATAACATCATGGAACATAAGATAAATCTATGCCAAATTTGTTTAAAGTACTTAACTTCTAAGTGACTAGATTATAGGTGATTTTAATTTTCTTATCATTTTATCAGTATTTTCTATATATTCTTCAATGAACATGTATTTCTTTAATAAGGGGGGAAACAAATTTCAGAAAATGAAATGGCCATCTTCGGATCAAATTCTATAAGTCTCTAAATCTTCATAAATATATTCAATCTTTTATTTATATCTTAAACACTTAAAATAATTGCTTTTTCATCTCAGTCTTATTCAGAGTCACAGGGGATGGGGCAAGATATGTAGGATCACAAAATGCCATCTTTGTGTGCTCGATAAAATACTTATGAAGCTCGGTCCAAAATGAAAAAAATAATGAGATATGTACTAATTTAAAAATAAGTTTTTATTTTTAAAAGGTTGGCACAAAGTCATAAAACCAAGGTTAAATTCTACTACCACTGGCCAATTAGGGCACAGATCACATTTCATTATGTTCATATAGAAAATGCCAGGTTGTTAACAGTAAAGGGAGTACTTGTCAGATGGTAGACTCGATATCTTCACATGAATGAATGAGATGATTTGGGAAGATGCATATTTTTGCTCATTCTGCAGGTACTGAAGTATTCATCATGGAACAACATGTGCTAACCTAGGTTTTCAGTCTAAGAGAAAGGCATGACTACTCACTACAGTCAAGTCTCTGACACCCCTGCTGATCCATGAAAGGTCTGCGGGGGCATCTGTGGAGCAAAATAACAGCTAACGTCGTTTAAGGGGGGGGGGAAGCCTCCAAATAAAAGTGGATTAGGGGGAAATAGCTTATATTAATTAGAGGAACATCATTTGAAATTTAAATTTGACATTTGAAAGGAGCAAAACAAATCCTACCTGATGGATGTCTTGTTTGTTTGGTTGTTCATTTTTACTGTCCAGATTTGACAAAGTAAAAAGGAGGCAACAGTCATTGCCTTTTTTTTTTTAACTGACCTATGAAATTTAGCCATATGGTAATGAATTAGAGTTAGAGGCATCAGTATGGACTCAAGTTTGGTTAAACATAGATACTGATGTCACACACAGAAATATTTATCGATATGTTTATACATATAGATAGATAGATAGATATAGATATATATGTATATGTTTACTTGTGTGTGTGTGTATTTATATATATATACATATATATATATATATGTATATATATATATATAAACATGTATATATAACCTTGCTCTGTCAGGTGAGAGGGCTAGAAGCAACTACATACCAATAGTAATGAGCACACCTAGCACCAGATCTTGGTTTCTAACACCATTCTCCAGTAAAAGGAGGAACAGCCAATTCTGGAAATATAAAAGGCTAGGAAATATAAAAGGTGATCCTGAAGCATCTTACAGTAATAGGAAGTAAGAAAGTGTTAAAAACACACATGCCCATGTGCGTGTGTGTGTGTGTGCGCACACACACTCTCACACACACACAAACACAATGATGGGAATATGTCAAAGTTGAGCACAGAAGCCCACTGCAAGATCTCCAAGGGGAGGGAACAGTCTGAGAAACAAAATAAAGTAGTATTGGATTATAACCCAGAGTATAAAATAAATATCCATGAGTCCATACGGATATAACTAAATGGCTGGATTAATTAATTAATTAATGGAGAATCATAAAATCTGCCGAGAATTGCAAGTAAGTTACGTATATAATCCACCCTCAGAAGATGAAGCATAATTCCCACTCAAGTGTAAGTTGTACACAGTGATTTCCTTTTAAAGAGCACAGAATGGAAAGGGAGGAACCCAGCAAATAGGATCTCAATCAGGGGATCATGGTCAACATCAACATATTGATGTTGCTACGATGTGATGAAATGTTAATTTTTCTCTGTGGTCTTTCTCCAAAATACAAATACCCCATGAAAGAGACACCAGACCAATCCAATTAAGAGACTTTCTACCGAATACCTGACCAGTACTCCCCAAAATTGTCAATATCACCAAAGACAAGGAAAGTTTGATAAAGTGTAGGGTACATGGAAATTCTCTATACTTGTTTTTGCAATTTTTCTGTAAATCTAAGACTGTTCTAAAATAAAAATGTTATTTTAAAATAATTTGGGAAGAGCTTACATATGTACTCTATATGATGATTACCAAATGTATACCTCCAGCCCAGCTCTAAATCTGTATTATAGGCATCAACCACCTCCAATTTCCTGGATGAGAAATTCTTAGATCTGATGTTTTGACCATTGTGTCCTTTTCACTTTAATGCTCTTCCTCTCTTGGGTGAGCTATTGGTTATCCCAGAACAATTTGGTTACAAAGCCATATAAACCCACTTATATGGGAAGGTTTTCAGAAACCAATGTATTTATAAGACCAGATTTTTCAATAACCACATCCATTGTTATTTTGCCTTCAATTCAGAATGCTTGACTACTTTTGCTGCTGCGATTGGTGTCTAATTATCAAGACCAAAATAATATTGTCCTAAATAGATTTAGACACACTTTGACCCTACACACACACACACACACACACACACACATACACAGGCTATGTCACTTATGTAATTATCAAACTTATTTTGAAGAAGTGTCAAAACTTTTAAAAGACCAACTTAACTGATTTTCTTCCCCATTGGAAGTTGTTTATAAGTTAAGTCAAATGACATTTAAATTTTTATATGAATTCTTTTTAATCCAGGCGACCAGGGAATAGCAGGAAACCGTTGTTCTAAAGTTTATTTATTTTGTTAAATGTGGTTTTATGGATTTTAGAGAGAGAGGAAGGGAGAGGGAGAGAGAGAAACATCTATGAGAAAGAAACACCAATTGGCTGCCTCCTGCACATCCCCCACTGGGGATCAAGTCCACAACCCAGGCATGTGCCCTGGCTGGGATTGAACCAGAGACCTCTCGGTGCATGGGATGATGCCCAACCAACTGAGCCAAGGCCTAACTCTCAAATATGTTCTGTTCAATGCCTATTTTAAAGCCAATTTTACTTCAGGAAAGTCACCATCTCAATTTGAAATAAACTGGATTAGGTTTTATCTCTAGGAAAGCATCTGTTCGTTTTCTAGGAAAATGAAGCAACTAGTCATTTTTTTTTTTTCCTACTTGGCCAGAAATGCAACTTCTATATAAATTCACTGAATGAGTACTTCCAATACCAGGCTGAACTTCGCTTTAAAAAGCAAAATTTTAAAAATGAAACTGGAACGCAGATCCACTATGAACATTATTTTTAGCGTCCTTCTTACAGTACAATACCCAACTAAGCTTTAAATATGTCCTCACACAAGGGGTTTGCTGCCAGGGTCCACTTTTCTCTTTTGATGTGAGCTCTAAAGAACTTGCACATGGCATGTAAATGAGAATGCGGCCCAATAAACAGCTCATTTCAGGGCACTCTGTGACAGCTTTACAGGAGAGGGTTGATAAGGGGTCCCCAGGCACGCGGTAAGGTGCCTTAATGTTCAGCCACCTCTCTCTTCCTCTGGCCCTCTTATTGGTAGACCCCACACTGTTTGAGAATAGGTATCTGAAGAACTGGACCCAAGATCATCGTTTGATTCATTGATCTTGTTGCAAATAACTAGGGATGCTTTGGAGAGTAGAGACTGGTACTCGTACTTTTATTCATCGATTTTTTTTTTTTCCCTTACCCTATTTTTTAGCACGCAGTATCGTTACAAATATGCAAACTATGGCTGGTAAGTCCTAATTCAGAGGAATATAAAATGAGGCTTAAACTCGGATCCGGATTGCTACCGCACAGCTAGACGTGCATGCAGGCACTGAGGGTACTACATTGAGTATACTAAGTAGTAATGCTAGAAATAGACACCTAAACCCACATCTTTCACCTTTTACCACAATCCTTGGCGACTACTCAGTTGGTCTCTGTTAATCTATTTCCTGTAAAGCATAGCCTTAAAGGAGGCTCTCTAGCATCCTAAACAGTGGCCTTATCTCCATCTATCTTCTAGAACAGTGGTTCTCAACCTTCCTAATGCCACGACCCTTTAATACAGTTCCTCATGTTGTGGTGACCCCCAACCATACAATTATTTTTGTTGCTACTTCATAACTGTAATTTTGCTACTGTTATGAATCGTAATGTAAATATCTGATATGCAGGATGTATTTTCATTGTTACAAGTTGAACATAATTAAAACACAGTGATTAATCACAAAAACAATATGTAATTAAATGTGTTTTCCGATGGTCTTAGGCGACCCCTGTGAAAGGGTCGTTCGACCCCCAAAGGGGTCTCGACCCACAGGTTGAGAACTGCTGTTCTAGAAGAAGCTTTAATGAAAACAAACAAAAAGCCCTTTCTCCAGTCTTTAACCTGTTTTTGTTTGTTTGCCCTCACCTTTTCAAAAACTTCAGCTAATTCTCAGCTTAGCCTCCCTGACACTATCCTGCCTAAACCTTCCAATCAGAGAGTCAGAGTAGCCGGGAGCCATTGTTCTAACTATGAAATACGTTTTGTTCAATGTGTATTTTAAAGTCAGTTGTACTACCCGAAAGTCACCAACACCATTCTAAATACTACTCTTGTATTCTCAGTTGCATGCCCATCCCTTGATATTTTGTCTATTGTCTGTATGCTTCCTGTTCTGCGTTGTCTCTATCACTGTCTGTTAGATAAACCGCTTTGCCCATAAAACTTTCACTCCCGTTTAGATCATTCACAAGTAAATCATCAGCTTTTCTTGTTTGTTTATTATCAACCATCTTCATGAGTCATTGTTCTTTTTAAAATATCTTTTTTCTCTAAACCTATTAAAACCTCCTTTTAAAAAAAATGATACCCAATACTGCCTTGCCTTGACATTATAACTCCAATGAGACCACCTTTGCCCAGAATTCTTTTGAAGTTCATATCATCAATACATTCTTTGTCATTACAAGAAACAGTTTTGCAATTCTTCCCACTGCTTCTTCTACCTTCAAAGAGATGACAAGATAAAAGAAGAATGTATCAGATGCTCTGGCCGAATGCTAACTTACATCTGTACAGCACTGGTTTCACAATACTTCCACGGGCACTATTACACTGGATCCTCACAAGAACCTCAGAAGTGTGGAAAGACAGGTGCTATAATCCCAAGGTTGAAAACAGTTAAGTGATTTACCCAAGGTCATGTGGCCAACCAAATGGAAATTGGAACCTATTTCAGGGTCCTTTCCATTATACTGTTTTCCCTCTTCTTTTAGCAGAATTAGATTTCCAGCCAACACAATGGAAAAAACTACATATCAGGTGATGCTTTAAAATAACAACGTGGTTATAATAAATTAACAGTGAATGAAATAAAATCCCAAATCATTCCTATTAATGACAGGTGGCATACACATTGACACATATGTAGATTGCATAAATGTGTTTACAAATTATCAAATAAATGTTAAAACATAGCAGAGGTTTATGTGAAAGAAGTGCCTATTTAACAAAGTAAATAAAACACAACAAAAATAATTACAGGATTTACCATTTTTTATGGGCCCCACAAATCATTGAGAAGAGATCCATATTTTTTAAAAAAGGAATGATTTAATGATTTTTCCTACTTTTGTTAACAGTGAATGGCACCAGATGTTATATTAGACCTTTGTCCTTCAGTTCTGGCTAAGAAGAATTCACAGCCAGGACTCAAATACAAGCAAAATTTTATTTAGAAAGTCGCAGAGGTAGAAGTGAGCCATAGAAGAAGGGAGCCAGCTAGGCTGTATGGACTCGGGAAACACGTTACGGCCCTTGGAACTTAGGAGAAAGAAAGGCAAAGAAAACGCGCCTGGAGAAAGGAGAAGAAAGAGTGCAAGAGAGAGAGAGAGAGAGAGAGAGAGAGAGAGAGAGAGAGAGAGGGAGGGAGGGAACACATTGGGCTCTTCATCTTCGGGGGTTTTATCTGTTCTCTAAAAATCAGGGTTTTAAAGGAGGGCTCGGGGGAAGATCCCAACAGAATATTCATCAGCTTTCTAGCTGTGTCCTTTTCAGGGTTGTGGCAGGGAATCATCAGTCACTGCAGCTGGTCCTGATGTCGCCATGGCGTCACCCAGCCTGGCCTTGCCGGTTTTCAGGGCCTGGAGCTGAAACACAACTGAAGCCTAGATGTTATCGTTGGTTTGACCAAAACTCTGTCTCTGTGGTCAACAGACCTGAGGCTTTGTTTCTAAAATTATTTGATGCAGATCAGAACCTCATTGTCTTGAGGGCTTCATGCTTAAGGGAGCGGTCATCCACAGGAGTCCTATGAGGCTTTCCTCCAGCCCCTTGTTCCTCCTCTGTGGGAGCCTACGACATGACTAGCAACACGCCAGGGGAGGAAAGGTAAGCTTGGAGCCAGGTCCCACCCCAGTTTTGCATATTGTGAGGGCTTTCGTCCCTGGCGACCTTCAGTACCTGGTCTCTTGTTCCTACTCTGTTCATGCCTGTTTAACTACCTAATTATATCACTGTGATACCCTGACAATAATAAAGACAAAACGAAGAGTGTAAACAAAGGCTTGCACGCCCATGAAAACTATGGAAAACCCTTTAAATCTTACAGATAAACAACTTTTTAAAAAGACTACCTCCAGAACATATACTGAATTATTAACAAAAAACAGACACCATCTGGATTTAGAAGTTCAGGGCTATCTATGATGCTTAGGTTCTAACGACAGAGTGACCTTGGACCTTAATATCCTTCTTTTTTAAATGAGGGTGTTAGATTAGACAATTTCTAAAATCCTTCCATGTCTGTAATCCTGTGATTCTATGAATAATAGCAGAAGTCTACTGGCCTGAGCCTAATCAATTGTAGATCTCCAACAGGAACTGGAAGCTCCTTGTCCACAACCCCCACCGTTAATTGGGTTTTTCCTCACAGCAATAACATCTCCAGTAACTCCTTTCCTGGTTACCCTACCTTCTCCTGCCCTTGTATTAGATGAGAATATGTTACTATCCAATCACATGACAATAAAATAGAATTCTACTACAAGCAATGGGAAATAACTTTTTGTAAGAAGCTGTGTAGTGACTCTTTTAAACATTAAACTCGAGAAGACGATGACAGCTCTGTGTGCCGACTTGCAAAAACAATGTGCCTTTAAGTGAGCTGGGTGGATCTGAAGAAATGGTTGTAGTGTATTCATTAACCAAGTGCCTTGCAAATGAAATTACTGGACATACCTTCCCTGCTAATGACTTCTTAACCTAATTCTCAGATTATAAATAGGAAAAATTTTTATGTTTGCCCTTTCTTATTTTATAGTCAAGCCACAGCCAGAAAACAATAAGCTTTGATTCTAACTCTTCTGGTAAGGAGTCCCACATCATTCAAATTCCTAAAAGTAGAATGTAAATAACAAAGACAAAGGTAATTTTACAGGCAGAAAGTGACTAACCATAGGGATTCTTTAAAAAAAAAAAAAGGGGGGGGGGCAGTAAATGCAAAGGAGAGGGGTAGAGAAAAAAATGCATCATTACAAATTGTTTAGGTTCAGAACACCAGTCCTCCCAATTGTTCCTTTTTTTATTGATTTTTAAAGAGAAAGACAAATATTAATCTGTTGTTTGTTAGTCCACTTATTTATGCATTCATTGGTTGCTTCTTGTATGTGCCCTGACTGAGAATCGAACCTGCAATCTTGGCGTATTGGGATGACACTCTAATCAAATGAGCTACCTGGCAGGGCCCCCCAATTATTTCTTACATCTGCTTTGCCCTCAAGCTTTCCATTTCTTAAAACTATTTTAAATGCCTAATAAAATGAACCTCTATTATCATCCTCTCTATTAATATACCCATTAAATTGCCATCTGATTTGTATACCAACATTGAAGTCCCATTGGCACTTGATGTATTTACCAGCTATGTAGCTCTACAGACCAATCACTTTGACCACAAATAAAAGATTTTACCACTTATCGAAGAAAATCAGCTTAATGACTAGACAGGTTTCCTGGAAGAGAGATTACAATCTCACAATTTTGCCATGTATTAACAGGAACCAATGTTTCTGTTCAGATTTTCACAAAAGAAGAACCAAATTCATTTACTGCCCTAAAATGTAGTTAAGTTAAATAGCTTTTTTAACAATTTTAAGCTCATTATGTTCCAGAAGTCAGTTGATTTTAGCAAAACTCCCAGAACTCAAGTTGAGACCAGTCTAGTTCTTGCTCCAGGAGATTCCACCACTGCCAACAGCCTTTTGTGATCCCTGAATGGGCCACCCACTACCACTGCAGTCTAGTCTAAGGCCTGTTGACGTCTCAGGGGCCTCCAAAGCAAGGTTATAGGCAATCCAGCCAAGATCTACCCACTCCCTAACCCCCACTGTGCAAACAGTACTCCTTGGCCATCTCTTGGGCTTCGAGGTATACATTGCTGCTACCTGCCTGTAGGAGAAAAAACAAAGAGGCCCACACAGGTCCTAAAAGCAACTTAAGGCCATTTAGGCACATGATTTAAAAGGAGAGAGGTTGTGACCTCTAGATGGGCACATCTCTGCACCTCCCCCCCCCCCACCCCCCCCCACCCCCGGCATATCCTTATCCCTTCCAATGACTTGCCCCATGAAGCCATAGGAAAGACAGAGTAAGGCCCTCTAAAATTTGAGGCCTAGGACAGAGGTCCCCAGTCCACACATCTAAGGCTGGTACTGCTCCTGGTTATTTTAACTGCAAGATTTCTTCAGAGGCCTTGACTGTAAAGGATATGGGGGTCAAGGCCAAACACAGTTGTGTGCTCTTTCTCTAAGAGTTTTACGTAATAAACTATTACATAATAAAACCAGACTAAAATGATATAAAGCACGTGCAATCAAGATGATTCATTTTATCCTAGTTTACTCTGACTTTTTGACCTCGGGTTAGGCCAGTTGTCCTAATAGCATGCACCGTGAAGAGGAAAGGTCACTACATAGAACACTCCAGAGTACGCTGTTTAACGTTTACAGGCTCCTCAATTCAATATTCACTCAACTAACTGCTTATGCTCTATTTGCTCTGCTTAATGCTCTCTATGCCCCAAAAATAATCTCAATTAAATGCACTAGCTTAATCACCAGTGGGAAAAGGTTAATTTCAATAGATAGCCGAGTTCTAAAAAGAAGACATATGGGATTCAATGCATAAACACACATCGACATCTGAACTATTCCGCCTGGCACACCTGACTGTGCAGTTACTGATTATTAAACGCTCTTCTGGAGACTTAGATAATAAAAACAAAAAGTCTGCTTTAAAAATCTCCATGGAGACCTAAGTGCAACATACAAGGTTTGTACCTGAACATGGATTCCTTCATTTAATCAGTCAAATTCTAAATTTAAAATTAATTTCTAGCAATCACGGGGGAGAATAACACAAGAGTATTTGTGGTAGATACAGCAAATACTGGCTTAACTTCTGTTCCAATCTCTTAGTTGCCTCCCTATACTGCTGAGGCTAGAATGCTAAGGATTTTGTTTCCCAGACTCTTGTAACTAGCAATTAGCTTCCACCATTACGTTTCCAAGATAGTTGAATCCAGAGACAAAGCACACAACATGTTACTTCTGCTGGTCCCCACCTAGCAGGCCCAGATCGCTTTGAAGCTATCAGTGCTAGCGCAGTCGGATCATGAATCACAGCTAAGGTAGAATGTCCCAGAAGACAATTGCTTCCTGACTCCTGGTAGTGGCTGAAGTGGTGGCATACGTATTTCCTGAGTCCCCAGCTTCCTAAATGTAACAGAGGTCGGAGTTCCCCTGGCAGCCAGTCCTGTGTGTCATTCCGGAAGCCATTCTTTGAGGTCCTGCCTACAGGCGAATCCTTCAGCCCTTCCAATGATTGGTAAGCATCTAGTGCCTTATGGTAAGTCCTATATTTTTATTTTCTGCTACAGTGAATTCTATTATCTGCAACTGACCCCTGAGTGATACAGTATTAAGACAACTACATGGAAAGATTCAACTATCTGATTACTCTCACGCTTTCAAATACTCAAAGTAATCTAACGTGGTCTAGACTTTCAGAAAACAGCACTGATTGAAGTACATTGTTTAATCCTTCATTCTTTTCTCTGAGAAGTAACAAAAAGAACCCTAGATCTTAAAAACGCAGATAATATTAAATGCAACTGCATAAGACACATTTTACTTTATTGTACAACTACACACACTCTGGCATAAAATATAAGCTCCACATTAACATTTTAGGAAATTTCTATAAAGGCTGGAATAGCGTAATAGTTTCTCAAGATGACAAAGGATCTAATCAGATAGATAATTTCCTCAGCATACTTCTGGGTTTTTTTCATGCATTTATGTTTGGGTTTTTTTATTTGTTTGTTTGTTTTACATAAACAAACAAACCTTCCAACATATTCAATGGGATAGATAAAATCTGCTTGAAGCCTGGTCCCAACAGTATCTCAGTGCCTCTAGGATTCACTACAAGGGTCTCATTTCCTAGGGATAATAATGACATACGTTTTCATGTAAAAATATGATATAAAAGCAATATGGTCGTGGCCACCTGGCTCTCCTCTGGAAGAGAATGTTATAGTCTGGGTTTACATGTATGCAGAGAAGCAGTGGAATGAATTAGGGCTTGCTTTTTTCTCTGTCACTTAAGACTGTTCTCCAATTCATGGAGGAAAGAAGTCTTTCTACCAGAAGCATGTTCAATAGGAGAGAAGACAGCTCCAGGTGAGACCATCCTTCATGAATGAATTCCCACAGTCATATCAATTTGACAGCAGATTCTAGTTTTTCCCAACCTCCAAAAAAAAATAGTAAAGGAAAATTTTTAATTTTTAATTTCCCGATCATTCATTTTGTGCAAAGTGATTTCCTAATTGCCAAGGAAAGCTGTAATGGAATCGGAAACAAGGTCCCTGTCCCCAAGGAAGTAAGAGAAAGAAAAGTTCTCACACCTTTTTTTTTTCAATTGGGGTTAAAACACACACACACACACACACACACACACACAAATATTCATTGGAGTTTCCACCAACTGTCAGTAATCCTTATTTGGGAGAGTTGTAGGAACCATAGGAACCTTAGTCCCTCCTTATTCCTTCATTCTTCTTAATAATTCCATGTGGCATATTTTTAAATGGAAATTTTATTTTCTATGTTAAAATTCTCTCTGAGCCTCATTAGTCAGCCAAAGATACCAGGACGTGTCACAATGACGACACGGAGAATCGCTGTCCTAAGTGTGATGGAAAAGCCAAATGAGTGAAAGAGTACAGCTTGGCAAGCGCAGAGCCACACTACAACGCCCACTTCTCACTCGCAGCCCTTTCAGCATCAGACGCCCCGCCTAAAACTGAACCGTGTTCGAACCTTGCAGACATGAATGAGGCAATTCACTTCCAGTGAATTTGAATTCTTCAGTGCAGTAGCTAAAGGTCAAGGAATTGGGTTAATGAGAACCTGCCCCTGGGCTGGGATGGAGACAATCAAAGGCAGACTCCTCTCCACCCAAGGCGACAATGTCTTTTGGCAAAATAGCCCCATTCATGTGTGTTTTTTTAGGAACTTGATTATTTAGTTTACAGATTATCTATGTCCTTTAGGGCTTCCTTTTTAGGGCTTTTGGCATCATCTTTTAACTATTTCACTGTTGATCAGCACCTCAACAGAGGATGGAACTGAATTCCCCTACAGATTGAAGGGAAATTCAGGGCAGCCCAATTTCACTGCGTGGCAATACGTTCTGCAAAAAAGATTTATTGAAGAAAAGAGACTTAGATGAGTGAAGTATTCACCTTTGGTAAACTCAACTTATAAACAAGCAGATTTATAAAACACTTAAATGAAAGGTTAATTGTAATTTTTTGCTTTAAAATAATCTCTGCTTTATAAAAAAACATTCTGCTTCAAACTATGTTTAATAAACAGAAAATTCTTGGGTTTAAAATGTGCTTTAACTCACCAAAGTGTGTTTTCCATGTGATGTTTCCTATGTTATAAGGAGGGTTAGGTGGCTAAATTATAGTTATTTTCCTTTATTTCTATGGCTTCAAAATCTATCCAGAAACAAAGCAAATTTCTATGATTTGGGTTTCAACATTAACTTTTTCAATTTCATACTAGACTCTTTCTTGAATCATTAAAGTCATTCAATGGGAAAAATAATGTGCATTCACAAATGAAAAAACAATCTTACTTTGCTTAACCATACAGTAAAAAAACAAGTATTACACATGTTCCGATTTTCAATATACCTTAATTAGATGGATATTTCTATAACTTAGCTAATAACCTGAAACGACATTAACCTTCTAAATAAAGTTTTTGAAAAGATCAAAGATAACACCCCCAACAGCAAAAATACTCCAATAAAAAGCCCTAGTGTTCTTATTTGGGACTACCATTAAAATAATATTTAATGCAGAACATGATACTTTAGCAACATGTGACACAAAGAAAGTTTTTTTGTTCTTTCTGGATTACAGTCAACAAATGCCAACAAGTTTGATGTGCAGAAAAAGACCCCCATAGAAATTTGTGGGAATAACGACAAAGCCACACAGGGTGCAGCCAAACCCCAGAATGGCCCCCAGGCTACACAAATTAGAAGACAGGAAATGGAAGGTGGCTGGGGTTATCACGAAAGGCTTCCTTCACACAAGGTGGCATTCCAACTACCAAAAGAGACAGAAATGATATGCCTGAAAAAGAAAATAAGAAGGGACAAACTGCCCAGCTGATGTAGCTCAGTGGTTGAGTGTTGACCCAGGATTCCCCATCAGGGCACATGCCCGGTTGCAGGCTCCATCCCCAGTGCGTTGGGGAAGGGGGGGGGGGCGGGGGGGCCACACAAGAGGCAGCTGATCAATTATGTTTCTCTCTCAGCGATGTTTCTATTTCTCTATCCCTCTCCTTTGCCCTCTCTCTAAAAAAATCAATAAAAACATTTTTTAAAAAGAAGGAACAAACTGTCCTTTTGTTTTTTACTTTATTATAAGTTTTGGTACACAAAATCCAGACAGCAATCAGAAACTGAATAAGGGCAAATGTAGCAAGTCATCCTGGCGCGCTAATCACACGTGTGTGTTTGACAAGTGATGAACTATTCGAATCTCATATTTTGATAATAAAAGCACTGTGTTTCCAAATTACTTTTGAAAATCCAATTCTATCAACTGTACACTGTGTACCTTCTGGCAACATCTCAGCTGAGAGCTAGCACAGACACCACTAAAACACAGAATTACTTGGACTCACACAAATGCCACAGTTAATTTAATCTTAAGAACTCTTTACCTAGAAAAACTGCTGGTTTCCCCAACCATTTCAAATAATAAAAAGTTTAATCAAATTAACTTAATCACTAACATATGCTTATGTGTGCATACACATACCTATACACAATACGTGTACATATATTAATATCAACCAATTTTGATATCTGAAAACCTAGATATCTGAAAAAATACATGTATGTTTCTATATTGGGGTATGGATATGACATCCAATTTTAAAATATAGAAAAACTACCATTTCTGGTTAGAAAAAATGGAAAGAAAAAAAAAAAACCCAGTAAGTTTTCAAATGAGTTCCAGAAAAAGAACTGTCTACCACTGACTGAATAATGTACTTTAATACTTGAGCTCTGGCAAGAGGCCTCCTCACATTTCTTTCCTGCAGTCGAGTGACACTCAGAAGAAAATAAAAACATTCTTTTGAAAACACTCACAATAATAATGTCACATAATGAGAGACTCCACGTAGGTGTGTCTCTGGTTTGGATTAGAGCTCAGGGCGTTAGCAAGTCAAGGAAGCGGCTCCTGACATAGATTTGACAATGCAGCACCATTAGGAATGCTTCTTGAACTGTCATTGGAGAGGAAAATAGAAGAACATTATTTTCCTACATTGGAGAAAGTGGGGGTGCACATAAATTTTCACATTGTAAGTCTCAAAGTTAAGAACATCAGGCATCATCACAGCTTCTGGAGCTTACAAGCTGAATACTTCTTTATAGATGTTGCTTCTCACCTTCTAAAAGCTACCGTTCCTTCGTTTGAAACCGATTTCTCCCGACTTACTTTATTTTGCCACTTGAAATGCCGGCTAAGGAGGAGAGACATAATCAATGCTGTCACCTCCAGGCCTTAGCCTCTCCCCCTCAAAGTCCTAATGTCCCCAGCCCTGCTTTACCTTGCCTTGGTCCACAGTCCTAACCAGCCTGTAACTTACCATAAAATTTACTGACTTACTATGCTCATTGTTTGCCCATCTATCAGTTAGAATCTGAGTTCCCAGAGGATAGCCATCTTTATTAACTGCTATATGGGCTTTATTCTCTAGCTCTTAAAACAGTTCTTGACACATAATAGGTGTCAATAAATATCTGCTGAATTTGGGGTTTTTAATCACCTTTTAAATAATAGTAATACTTTATAGCAAACACTGATGGAGATGGAGCACCTACCACAGGCCAGGCACCTTGCTGTGCCTTCAACCCCATCAAAGAAACTCACAACAGCCTGTGAAATAAACATTATTTTACTGAAGAGAAATGTGTCACGTACAGAAATTAACTAACTTCACAGCAAGTGAAGTGCATTCAAGACCTCTTCATCTTGATTCAACTTGACTTAAAGAACTAACAATGTTCTATCTCCAAATAGTCAAACCCACCCAATGACGATCGGCTGTGCTCTGTGAGTTAATGCAGCTGATCAAGTGTCTTCACAAACTATGTCAAACACAAGACTCTGGCCCTAGGAGTAGTTATGGAACAACTTTGCTCCTCTTTGCTATGTTTATACTCCTCCCTCGAGCTTAAAAGAATAACTTCTGTAATACTTTATAATTCTTGCTTTTACAAATATGACCAAATTTTATCTAAGCCGTTAAAAAAAATACATCCATAACTGTGCTCTTCAACTGACTCCAAACGGAGAAAGACCATCTTGTCCAAATTGGACATGGATGAGAAACAAATATTCAGAAAAAAGACCTTCTGAGTGGTGATATCTGTAAATCCCAGAGCAAATGTTAGCTTCCCAGATTTTCTCTTATCTAACTAAAGGGACTAGGAGAGAAGCAACACAGGTCTATGAACTTAGGGCATAACTAGAGCAACACACTGAGACTGGAAGAAACTCCTTTAGTGTCCCAGTAACTAACATCTGGACTTCACCTTTCCTAGGAAATGCTAATAGGAAAACAAATAGGAACAATTCCCTTTCATTGCTGCATGACCTATTTTGACAATATCTAAGGTTCAATACTCACTGTGTGGCTACTCTATACAAGGCACTATGGGAGCTGCAGTGAAATAGAAAGGCACAGTCCTTTCCTCATGGACTATTGAGAAGACCAGAAACAAGGATGTAAAGACAAATAAAAGAAAAATTAACTGCACAAAGAAAAACTAGAAATGGGAGGAGAGCAAAGAACCTTCATCATCTCAAGAAATACTAGGCATTTGGTAATCCATTGCAAAGTGTGTATAATTCATATGTCATGAATCGCGATTTCAAATTCAATTGTCTATTACAAAGTAATGCACTCTTCTAATCCTATTAAAATTACACTCCTTCTTTAAGACCTAACTCAAATGTGACCATCTCTGTCATCTTCCCTGACCTTTCCTCAACCCTCTACAAGGCCTTGTCTTATCTCAGATGCTCTACATACCCGTATCACGTCCCTGGCTTTCCTGGCGGGCTAGTAGCCAGCTACATGAGAGCAGAGGCCATAGCTCCTAAGTGCATGGTACCTGGCAAGCAGTCGGGATTTAGCAGTTGCTGTCTAAATTGACTAGAATAAAGAATTTATTGCCTGTAAACCCACAGAATCTATCTTCCTGGAGAAACCGCTTAATATCTGACCTCTGAGTTATGCAGGGATTACATTTTAAATGTTCTCCTTGACAGATGAAAACAGCAGAACAATAACAATCAAACATTTAAACAAAAACAGGAAATTAGTGTATGTAAGTGACATACACTAATACAGCCATAGGGCAGTGGTCTCAGGAGAGTGCAATTTCAGAATTCGTGGGGGTGTTTCACAGTGATTGTAGGACCAGGAACACCCTGAATTCATGGGCAAGTCCTATACTTTGAACAACTCTCCTGCATCCTGCACGGTTTTCTAATCTTTTACTGCACGCTCATGTAGGTGGAACTATCTGAGCGGGAGCCTATTTCTGATTTATACAAGCAAGGATTTGGGCAGCCTATTGAATTTTCTGGGAAGGAAGTTACCATGTAAACTGAGAGATGGTACTTTATTTAGTTTGGAAGTTTAGGAAGAGTTGTTCAGCATTTGGGAAAATCACGTCTCAGACAGCAAATGTGTCCACCTGTTCTTGTGGCTCCAGGAATTGAGCATAGAGTGGAGAGGACATTTATGACTGTGTGTCACTCTCAACAAGATACACGGAGCCCTCCCTGGCCTCCCTTCACGCCAAGCGATCCTCCCTGCCCCATCGCTTCAGACAATGTCCACTGCAAACTCGTGCCTTTTAGCATTTGAGCTCGTTTTGCATAAACTCAATCCTGAGACCACACTGTTCCCTATATTCCCCAGACTTCTCCATGCCTTCAAGGTTCATCCATGCCATTTCTTCTCCAGATACACCTGCCACCTTTCTCTGTCTCCCCAAACTCCACCATCCTTCAGGGCCCACCTAAGTGATACTTCTTCATAAACTCTTCCTAGATACTATCTTTCAATGAGGACCATTTCCCTGCGGACTGCCCATTACAAGACCAGGCTGCTCTGGTACCAGACTGTGTACATTTAGCATTTCATAGTCTTATGCTGTCTTCTATTGTTTCATGTTTTCTCTCTCCCCAAGAGAATATCATTTTGAGTGCAGGGGCCAGAATATGTCCTTTTTGATACATAATCTATGTTGCAAAGTGATCGGCATATAGTAAGTGTTCAAGAGAAACCTATTTAACTGACAGTCAACACTTCACTTTTTATTTGCAGAACACTGAACAATGCATGAGAGACTTCAAAGGTTTACAAGTCCCAGATAAGTCAAAGACTCCCTGATAATAGGCCAGCTCACAATGAAAATATAAACACTTTAGCTTTCAATTGATCCCACCTAAAATTTATCTTCAGTGATGTCTTCCTAAATGAGGATAGTGTGAGAGTCTATAAAAATTATATATTTCACCCACTTTACTTTAAATCAGTAAGGACTGTAAGAGCCAATTCATATCACAGAGATATTATTATCAAATATTTTCATAGTAACGGAAAACATCAGAGCAGATGTAGTCGTATTTAACAGGTCCTGAAGCGAGTCATCAGAACCCTGATTGCAAGGTTAGCTCTTCCATGCACATTTCTGTCTTTGTAGGCACTACACCTGCATGTCCTGCATCTCTCACCAATGGTGCCTAATAATGGCTCTGCAATCCGAATGACTAGTGAAAAAAGTTGAATGTCAGATATGAGCTACTGTAATTAAAATTACAGGAAATGTCAGAACTTGATATATTTAAAAATTAACTTGAGTCCATTTATGTTATCAGTCCCCACCTTGAACTAGTTGAAACTTAAATTAAATGAAAGTAATTGGGAATAAGCTGATTTCTGTCTGGAGGTATCATGAAACATTTACTGCCTATAAGCTTTAGCTTTAATTTCTCAAACAATAAAAGTAAGGCACAGTAGTAGAATACTTTAGTAATAATAACCCAGCATCACATCTCTCTGCCAACAACTGGTTATCAGTCATGGCATGGATCCATTTGTAATTAAGTAAATGGAAAAAGAGAAAATAAACAGCCAGAAAATTTGAGGTCAAGAGTTTCAGTTTCTATGTGGATAGGAGTGCAGGAAAAACACGATTGTAAACTAGAGAAGCGCAGTAACCCAGCACAGTTCACCGTTTAACTAGAAATGACAGCTATAACTACCCACTTCCCTTGTGAGGAAATGCCTCTGAAGAGACAAACTCAGCAAGAGTGGGAATCACACACTGGAGACCTTGGGAACCTGGAACTCTGCTGAGACCCTGTGTGGCCAAAGCTGTGAGGGACAGATGACAGTTCTTCAGGCACGTGGAGGGCAGACCAGATGGGAGGGCAGAGGAATAGCACCTGGCTACAAGCCAGATGTTTTCACATACCTTAATCCAGAGGGCAAAACAACAGCTCATGCCCCACAGCAGTCACAGAATGGTCCACATAGTTGATGATCAGATAGACTTATAACAAGCACATGCAGGAGCAACTGGCCATGCAACTGTAGTTTAAGAAACTCTATAAAGGACATCTAGCAGCTGCTTTTGTTCCTTCTCATACTGTGATGCTCTATCAGTGAAAGAGAGCAAATTAAAATGTAGGTTGTTCAACAGGTAAGGCTGCTCCCTGCCCAATAAAGCCCGGGTTGCCAAGAAGCATCACCGTAGAAGAGAGCAGCTGATTCTCCTTTCTTTCTGTCTGAGGACTTGTCTAAGCTGTGACGTCTCTAACTCAATTATGCATCTGCGAAGATGCCATTAAATAGGTGGATCTGACATTTCAAATAGATCTGGCACGAAGCTATTTCTTGCTCAAAAATTTCCGCTCATTCACACAATGCTCAAATTGCAGTGCTGAGGTTGAAAACAGGAAAAATCACTTGGCTTGGCACCAAGTGCTTCAGGGCGTGTCAGTTTCTGCCCCTTGGCCTGGGCAGACCACGGAGAAGACAGATGCCTGGCATGCCACGAGCTGTCCTCAGGACCCCACCTGACAGGGAGGGCGGGTCTCAGGGCAGGAACCAAAGAATTCCAAACCTGGTCGGCTCTAGATCTTGTCTATAAGGAGAGAACACTACTCTCACTCAAGCAAGATGCCCCGTTTAAAGAAATGCTTCACCACCAACACTCTGAATAATACGAGGGATGATACGGGGTGGAAAAACACACATGGAACAGGAATTCATGAGTTGGACCCAATATGAAGAAGTCTGGGGAATAATTAACCAATTTACTTCATTTACATCTTCTAACTAACGTATCTATAACAGTGACAGATGAGAAAAATCTATTCCTGAAGCCTGAGAGCTTTTCCAATAAGTATAAAACAAAAACTCTAAGGAATAGGAAAGGACTGTGTAATGGACAGCAGTTTTCTTCCTTCTTTGTTAACTATACATACAATAATGGTGCATCTTAAAATTTTAGCATCTTTGATAGATAGAATATGGTAGGTATGGTAAGTACAGAAATAGAAACACATATTTGTGATATATGACCAAAGCTACCACACTGAAGTAAACCCCACAAACACTAGGTAACAGGGATTCCCTTCCACACCCGAGCATATAAACTCAGGGCCTGTTAATAATTTCCAAAGTGGATCATAAATATGACATATGCATCATTCGAAGAAGAGATTAGGTCTAAATAAAAGGGGATTCAAAGGAAATGCAGATAACTTTTTGGGTAACAATACCATAAATATATGACAAATACTTCCGGTGCATCTAACCTTAGTTTAGGACTAACCACTAAAAGAAGAATCACATGTGCATAACACGTTACTTCGGTATCTAGCAGCAAAAGAATTATGGACGGGATGAGCCACAAATGTGATGCTATTATAGCCTTGTACAGATGTGACTTTTTAAAAAATCTTTATTGTTCAAAGTATTACATATGTCCCCTTTTTCCCCTCATTGATCCCTTCTAGCCCGCCTCTGCCCCTGCCCAGGCCTTCACCACCCTATTGTCTGTGTCCATGGGTTATGCATATCCTAGATAATAAAAGCCTAATATGCTAAATGTCTGGTTGTCTGGTCGTCTGATCAACCAATCAAAGCATAATAATGCTAATGATATGCTAAGGCTGCTCAACCACTCACTATGACGTGCACTGACCACCAGGGGGAAGACACTCTGACCTGTAAGTGAGCTTGCTGCTGGGGTCTGACTGATTGGGACTGAGCTAGACAGGCCGGACATGCCATGGAGCCCTTCCTTGGTCCCTCCCCACCTGGCCAACCTCCCACATCCCTCTCCGGCCCCAGTTGTGCACCGGTGGGGTCCCTCGGCCTGGCCTGTGCCCTCTCGCAATCCGGGACTCCTTGGGGTATGTCGGAGAGCTGGTTTCAGCCCAATTCCACAGGCCAGGCAGAGGAACCCCACTGGTACATAAATTCGTGCACTGGGCCTCTAGCATGCATATAAATTCTTTGGTTGATCTCTTCCCACCCACTCACCCACCCCAGATGTGACTTCTATATTGCAAATATTTGAGGCCGAAAGCATGAATAGCCATATTAAAATACAGGGTCTTTAGTGAAATAAAGTAACCATGGTAGGGGCAAAGAGAGGAGGAGTGCTCAAGTACTTAACCAGTAACCATTTCCACAGGCCAGAATTGTATCAAATTTCAAAAGCCCTCGCCTCTCTCAGGATACACAGGGTACAGGGGGTACATGTTTGCTGCCAGTCTGTTCCAAGCCTGACCTCCGGCTTGCTTCTCCTCTAGGGAGGCCTGCGCTGCAGGTCTGACTCCTACCCCTGCTCAGACCACTCCCAGCTCCTCCACATGCTGTGTGGAGTTCCTGCTGACTTCAAAGGCTGCACGCCATGTGCAGTTCCACCCATTCAAAAAGTTTTAAAATGCTTGGCCTTTATTAGAATCTTATATGCACCTAAGCTCTTAAAATAAGGCCTAAAAGCAGCTTTTAAAATAAGACCCTAAAAATATGACTGGCTGTGAATGTTTTGTGGAGATATCTACTTCTTCATTATCTACATGTCATCTCAGCCAAATGACCATGTAGGCAACCCTGAAGAAATTTGCCAAACACCTACTATGTGACACTTACAATGTGCTGTGCATTGGGACCTTGGGATGCAGGTGATGTGACGCATAGAAGCTTATAAAATAACTAGAGGCCCAGTGCATGAAATTCGTGCATGGGTAGGGTCCCTAGGCCTGGCTGGCAATCAGGGCCAATCGGGGCCTTCTGGCTGCCTGCCAGGGCCTTCCTTCCCTGGCTGCCAGCTGTTGGCTGGGGCCTTCCTTCATTCCACGCCACCCCCTGGTGGTCAATGCACGTCATAGCAAACGATTGAATTCCCTGTCTTCCAGTAGAACTCCCGAGGGGACACTCTGCATATTAGCCTTTTATATATATAGATAGATGGAGCATATAAAATAAGTTATATTTAGGATGTCAATAAGACCTATTTAAAAAATACAAGTGAAGGCTTTAAAAAAACATAAAGGAAAGTAAAATCCATTTAAGCTGAGCAATTAGAAAGGCTTCATAGAAGCCCAGCCGCTGTGGCTCATCGGTTGAGCATCAACCTATGAACCATGGGGTCACAGTTTGATTACCGGTCAGGGCACATGCCGGGGTTGCAGGCTCGATGATTCTCTCTCATCATTGATGTTTCCATCTCCCTCTCCCTTCCACTCTGAAATCAATAAAATATATTTTTGAAAAGAAAAAGAAAGGCTTAGTAGGAGAAGCAATACGTGAACCTCAACTTACCAGTTCTTCTGACTACTCTGTGAGATCTTTGAGAGGGTAATTGTTCTCATCTTTGAATCCACAATAGCTAGCTTGCAAAGTTTTAACAAATTGAAATATAACGAGATGGAGGAAGCAGTATGGGTAATGACACAAGGGATAGAAAGTACAAGGGCCCATGTACCAAGAGGTCCCCGGTTCGATTCCCGGTCAGGGCACATGCCCAGGTTGTGGGCTTGATCCCTAGCAGGGGGCATGCAGGAAGCAGCCAATCAATGTTGATGCATCGATGTTTCTATATCTCTCTCCCTCCCTGCTCCTCTCTCTAAAATAAATAAAAACTTTTCTTTTAAAGTATAAGGAATGTTCTAGAAAATGGTACCTTTCCTGGGTGAGAGAGGGGAATGGAAGACATGCAGAAAGTAGTTGGTGGCCAGATGGTGGAAAACTTTAATGTGATGCCAAAAAGTTAGGATTATATCATGTAAGAAAAGGGAGTGACGATGAAGTTGTGCCTTAATCGAACTCTTGCAAAAGTGTTTAAGATGGTTTAGACAGCGGTTGACACTGGAGAAGAGAGGCTCTTAGACACACAATTTCTATAGACAGAAAAGGGGGAAGTAAGTTCTGAACTGGGCAACAGCTACAGACATGGAAAAGCACCTCGGAGAGAAAAGGCACCACTGACGTGGAACTCCCCAAAACTTGGCAGGTGTGGGGAGAGGAGACTTGAGGAAAATACAAAAGTTTCCAGGTTTGTTGATTATGAGAACACAGGAAATGACGAATCTATTAGGAAAAGTCTGAGCACTTAAGCCGAAATCTCAGCATGCAACGGAAAATGTGGGAATGGGATCCAGGCTCCAGGTCCCAGTCACCTGCCCCACAGAACCCTGACGCTGGGCGAGATCACAGAAGAAGGAAGCGATTACTGGTTGTTATCAAATATGAGGGATTGTTTTTGACTCAGCTCTAGAGGAAATGGTATAAGTATGAGTGTTTCTTCCTTCCAATAACAAGTCAGATTTCATTTCCCCCCTGACTACCAGGGAGCTCACATGTGTTCAGCTTCACACATGTTAATCCTCATGTGTGGAAATTATTTATTCTCCATTAGTGACTTATTTTTCTTGGCCCTGCCTATGCACTTCTCTTTTACTTCATTGTTTCATGTTACGTGTCCGATACCTCCAAAATCATTTGTTAAAAAATAAATACGGTTTGTAGAAAATCACCTCAAATCCTTTGTGGGAAAGCAGGTTGTAAATAAATTTAATTTTTTAAAAAAAGGCTTCATTTGCAGGGACAATAGCTAACTTCTTATGAATTATAGGACTGTTTCTCTCCAACTAACAAAACTGCCTAGATTTTAAATGTTTGTGTATTAAAAGGCAAATTAAAGAATGTTTAACTTAATTATAAAACAACTTAGCCTCACAAAAAGATTTTCTCTAAATTAGAACCTTAAACTACATGATAAGAAAAAAATTTTTCAAGCAAGAATTATAAACTTTTGGCAAGCAAAATCTGAAAATTAAAGCATCCCTAAGATAATAATAATAATACAAAGCCTTAAGAAAACATGATTTATAAATATACCATTTATATTCCATTTTTTAGAGAAGCTACTGAATAAAACAAGCCACGCAATGACAATTCAACAATAAATGTTATATCCCATTCCAAAGAGAGGTGCTTACTGTATATATATATATTCTGTATACAAACTATGATCTCTTTGTGCTTTTCTCGGTTCCAGCCTAATAGGAAAGCCCCTTTTCCAAGCTCAGGGCCTCCACTCAACACTATGCTTCCACAAGTCCCGTCTGTCCTATAGACAACTGGGAGTCTGTCCTCTACCCTGGCAAGCCTTATCATGAGCTGTTTGCTCCCTTTAACCAGTGACCAGGTCTTGTCCTCACTGCCACAACCCCTTCATGCTGGGACATGAGGAGACCTTACTGGAGAATAGGCAGGGTAGATCCAAATAGACATACTTTCCTTCCACATCTAATGTTTTCTCCTATTCACCCACCCACGGGTCCCAACCAGGAAACCTACACGTTGTTCTGAAGAAATATTACCTTTTAGAAAAACAGTATCCAGTTACAGGTCTTCATAATTTGTCTTTAATATTATGCCAAAGAAATGCAGTCTTTTACATCAAGCAGGCGTCCTGGTGACCCTTGCAACGGAGATGATCTCTTAGGCATGTTTTGCTACATACAAATCTTGGCTTAAGCACTATTTAGCAAACGATCACTTATTGAAAAGTCAATGTACTAGACATTTAAAAGCCACTTTTTAGGCTTTGTAAAAGGAACCGTATATTATCTCCATTCTGCAAATGAGGAAACAAACTCAGAAAGCCACATACGTTCAAAGGCTCTTGGCTTTTTGTGCACACACTACCTCTGGGTAATTCTGTGTTCAAAGAGCTAATAGTGCAACGCAGCTCTGAGCATCTCCAGTCTTTCAACATACATCAGTGAATCGCTTCTACCGTGGGCTCAGCTTCCAAGAAGAGATGATAGCTGTGTCTTGAAATGTAAGTACAGTTAGGCAGACACAGGAGAACCGAAGAGCCTTCCAGGTAGAGGAGAACACGTGTTAAGTCCTGGGGACATGAAAGGGCCTAATACATGCTGAACTGAGTAGTTCAGCAGGACTAAACGCCACGGTGCACGGTGAGGGTGGGTGAGAGGCAGGCAGATGGCGGACGGTGAAGAAAATAGCACGTCATGCGAAGACGCTGGCTTACAGGGACGTCAGCAGCAGAGTGGCTTTATTTTACAAAGTGCACGTAACTGTTTTTGACTCACCAAAAGGGCAATTTCATATCCATTTGGAATATATTTCTCTACTGAGCTCACGCTCCCATTTCCGCAGATATTCTCCACTCACCTTTTCCTCTTTCTTTTTGTTCCTCCCTCTCCATCACCTATTCAGATTGGAGCTCCCCTATTAACTCCTCCCGCCCCGCCTCGCCCCAACAACTCTCTGTGCCTCTCATGTCTGTACCAGCTGCTTGGCCCTTCTGTGACAATGAAGGCGGTGTTCACCTCCTCCTGTAAGAGGTCCTCCACCCACTGACCTCTGGATCTCATCCCACTGCATGTGTCCGCGTCTATCCTGCCTCTCTCCTGTATCATCTCCCGGATCATTCCCACTAGCAAACAGAAGCGCTCTAATATCTCCCATGAAAAAAAGTACCCACCCTCGGCCCTAGACCCTCTTCCAACTTCTTCTCAGAAGAGCTGTCTGCACACTGTCCCCCCTTGCTTCCCATTCCTTCTTGACTCCCACCAGGTAGGCTTCAAAGTTGAAGCTCCTACCCCTCCAATAAACCTGCTCTTTTCTCTCAGTTCGAAACAGCCTCTTAAAAGTTTCAAATTACTAAATCAATTATGTTTTTAAATTTAAGTTTAAAGTAATTAAGCCCTGGCTGGTGTGGCTCAGTTGGTTGGAGCATCATCCTGTGTGCCAAAGGGTGGTGTGTTCAGGTCCTGGTTGGGGCATTATAGGAAGCAACCAATTGATGTTTCTCTCTTTCTCTCTCTCTCTCCAGACCTCTCTCTAAAAATAAATAAAAATATTTTAGTCAATTAATGGATTACTAAAACTTTGTGTTTTAAATAAAATAAAATAAATAATTAAAATGGCATAAAATTGGTGAAAATTCCATTTCCAGGATCATTAGCCACAGTAGCCACATGGGGTTGTGACTAGTGTCTTAAACAGCACTGCCTTACCATGATATTTTTTATATGTAAATCACATTATGCCACTCCCCTAATTAAAATCCTTCCCTCAGCTCCTTACTGTTGTGCTCTGAACAAAATTTAAACTATTTTTTAATAGTCACCCAAATATATGTTTAGAGAGAGAAAAGGAGAAGGAGAGAGCGAGAAACATCAATTGGTTGCCTCTCATACACACCCAATCTTTTGGTATACGGGAGGACACTCCAACCACGGGCTAGAGCTAAACTGTTTTTGACAAAACCTACCTAAACTCCCTTTGGCTAACCTCCTTTGTCATACTTTTTCCTTCTCCCCATGGGCTCCAGGGACACAGACGTACCTTAAGTTCCTCCAATACCCAGCTGTTTGACACGCCAGAGCCTCAGTGTCTACTGTTCCTGGAATGCTTTACCTTACTCTTCCTGTGGCTCATCCCTTATCCTTTGGCTGATCGGAGACGGGCTTCCATCACCATGCCCTGACCATTTCTGTAACAGCATCCATACTGACTTGCGCATTTATTATTTATTATTGGTCTTTTCACTGGACTGCAAGCTCCACGCTGACAGGGAGTGTGCCTGCTCACTTATTAACGTCCTTTTGCTGCTCAAAACAGTGTCTTGCACACACTGAGTGTCCAATAAACAGCATCATATGCTGCGGATAAACCAGGTATGACAAACGCTGAAACCTCGCCAATATAATTGTTGAGTCATTCATTCGCGATTTATTCAGGAGGTCCTAGGGGCTATGAGTGAAAATAAACAAACAGACTCTGCCCTCAAGAAGCTCACAATTTAATGGTAGAAGTTGATAATTTCATACACTGCAGTAAGTATACTATTCAAGAACTGCTCAGAGTTATGAGTGCCCAGAAAAGGAACAGGAACCTAGGAAAGGTGAGAGAGTGGAAGGTAGCTGAGGCTTGCAGGAGGCGAAGAGACCTGACTTAAAGATGATAGGAATTAACCTGGTGAAGGATCATAATATTATTCCTATAAAGGGATCTACGTGAAAAGGCAAAGAGACATAAAAGAGTGTGGTGAATGTGTTCAGGGTATAAAGCACAGTTGAATAAGAGAATAACAGATAAGCTAAGAAGGCTAGGCCACACAGGGCCTTTCTGCCACGCCAAGAAGGTTAGATTCTATGCTGTTGGCATCAGGAAAAGTTTTCACCGAGAGAGTGACATCTTTTTAATTCCATATCAATCATACTGTGAGGGTTACAGATGGGGAAAACATTAAGCCTATAGCTATAGTCCAGAAGATGAATGATGACAGCTTGAACTCACTCGGTGGTCACAGGAATTCAGCACGAATGATCAATTTCAGATATACTTAGGAAGTAAACTAAGCTGTTCGGAGATCATCGGTGACCTTGGCGAGGGTGGCTTCAGTGTGTTGGTGAGGAAGGAAAACGTTTCCACAGCTGCAGAAATAACAGGAATTGTGGAAGTGGTGATTGGCAGTTCCCAAATCTGGCTACTTATCAGAAGCACCAGGGGAGCTTTTGAAAAACTATGGCTAATCTCCAGGGCCACTGAGTCGGTCTCCATAAGCAGAGCCCAGGAACCCTTATTTTGACAAGTTCCTCAGGGAGATCTTACATAAATATCCACATATTTGCTTTGGAGGAATAGCTCAAAAATGAAGGCACGCCCTAACCAGTTTGGCTCAGTGGATAGAGCATCGGCCTGCAGACTGAAGGGTCCCAGGTTCGATTCCAGTCAAGGGCATGTACCTTGGTTGCGGGCACATCCCCAGTACTGGGTGTGCAGGAGGCAACTCATCAATGTTTCTCTCTCATCGATGTTTCTAACTCTCTATCCCTCTCCCTTCCTCTCTGTAAAAAAATCAATAAAATATGTTTAAAAAAATGAAGGCACATGGGCTAAGAGCATTAGTTTACCAAACACAGATACATTTTATCTCAGAAGTTTGAAAAATAAATCTCTTACTAAAAGCGAGGATCTTCACTTCCATTACAAACCCATCCTAAGTCAAGTCAACAATTTAATTAGTAAAAACTCAATAACAATTAAATACCTAAAACAGGATTGTGCAAGAGACTGTGGGGAACACCAATAAAGAATTTGCAGTCTGCCTCACGGGCCCAAAACGAATTTAAATCAGTCAGAAATTCTGCAGTGCCAAACAGTGTGGAATCAACCCTAAGTCATCAGGGGTCAGAGAAGGCTGCCATCTGTGACCACTGTGCCTCTGGCCCTGTCTCAAAGTATCGAATTCTTATTCTTGAAAGTTCATTTCAAATCCTACCTCCTTCAGGAATTCTTCCCTCTCTATAGAGGGATGTGCTCTTTTCTCTTGATTGTCTAAAACTCTCTGTACTCCTAAAGGCACCTATAAGGTTCTAGACACAATCTCCAACTTGTGTGTTGGAAGGGGTTCCTCAAACATCCGAGGATTCTCGGATACCCACCGGGTGTCCTACAATTCAACTCAGTTCTGATGCTACCTGGGGTTCGTATGAGATTCCACAGGTTAAGGGCTCAATCCCACAAGACTGCCCCCCAGACACACACACATTTCAGATTCCATTCCCAAACCCAGGTTGTTACCAGTGCACCTGAACGACAGGCTATAGATTGAAGGTTCCAATGACCCCCTCCTTGTATCCCACTAATTTGTTGTGGTTCACAGAATTCAGAGAATTATTGGACTTACTAGGTTTCAGGTTTATCCTAAAAGAGATAACTCAGAAACAGCCAGATGGAAGGGATGCGCAAGGCAAGGTTTGGGGAAGGGACACGGAGCTTCCATGCCCTCTTCAGGTGCGTCACTGTCCCCATATCTCCAAGTTCACTAGCTCTCGGAGTTCTGTACTTTTGGGCTTTTAAGGAAGCTTCCTTGTGAGGCATTATTGATTAAATCACTGGCCTTTGATAATTGGGATCGATCTCAGCCCCTTTCCCCTCCCCCAAGACAGAGGGGGTGAGGGGAGGGGCCTGAAAGCTCCATCCCTCTAATCACATGGTTAGTTACTCTGGTGATCCAGGCCCATCCTTAGTAGACCCAGGGACATCCAAAACTCACCTCCTTAATATAACAAAAGACACCTTTATGCTATCAACACTAAGGAAAGTCCAAGGGTTTGAGGAGCTGTGAACCGGAACCTGGGATGGAGACCAAATATATGTTTCTTAAAAATCACAATATTGCAGCCATCAATTATTGAATGTATATTATGGACCATATGCTTTCCATCATTTTACTGAGAACTCACAGGCACATAAAAAACTAGGTCTCTATTATTATCTCCATACTGCAGATGAGAAAATTAAGTTCCAGTGAAATTCAGTGCCTCGCTGAGGAGCCTTGCTACCAGCAAGAGTTGAGATGGGCCTGAAACGCTAGTCAGCAAAGCCTGCATTCTAACACCAGGGTATGATGACTCCTTTTCAAATATTGGCCTTTTCAGAATCTAATAAAACAAATATCTTAAGTAAGATTAGTCACCCATCAAGTACTTATATAAATGGATTAGTCTTTTCAATTCCAAGTTACTTAAATGATAGACAATGAAGCCCTTCAGAATCCCTACCCACTCCTAAAAGTATGTATGTGTTATTCACGGTATATCATGACCTTGAAGTAATGGGAAATGAAAATGAGACACTGTCACAAGGGAGCACTGAGGCACCCACTGTAAACTAAAAATCCAGTACTTTCAGCAGCAAATGTTAGGGAAAAACAAGATCAAAAGCAATCCTATATCATCCATATAATTCATGAATTAAATATATCATCCTTTGCCTCAATAACTAGGCTTACCTTTGTTATCAGTTTTTTTACATTAAGGATTGAACACAATATAATGCTTGTTGAAATTAATTATTTAAAAATATTATTTTTGGTTAACCCTCACCCAAGGATTTTTCCCATTGATTTTTGGAGAAAATGGAAAAGCGCGAGGAAAGGAGGAAGGAAAGGAGGGAGGGAGGGAGAGAGGGAGAGAGGGGGAATGAGAGAGAGAGAAACATCAATGTGAAAGACTCACAGGTTGGCTGCCTCCCATACACGCCCTGACCAGGTTTGGGGATTGAACTTGTTACCCAGGTATGTGCCCTTGATCAGGAATCGAACAAGAGACCTTTTGGTATGAAGGCTGGTGCACTAACCACTGAGTATACCAGCCAGGGCTTAATTGTTAAAATTTCTAGCCCTAGCTGGTTTGGCTCAGTGGATAGAGAGAGCATCAGCCTGTGGACTGAAGGGTCCCGGGTTCGATTCTGGTCAAGGGCACATGCGTGGGATGCGGGCTCAATCCCAGTAGGGGGCGTGCAGGAGGCAGCCAATCAATGATTCTAATCATTGATGTTTCTATCTCTCTCTCTCCCTCTCCCTTCCTCTCTGAAATCAATAAAAATAAAAATAAATTTTTAAATAAATAAATAAAATTTCTACATTGATGGGCCTTACTCTGATAATACAAGCACAAAAAAGTAAAAATATGAAACAGGCAAACTGAAGGGTAAAAATTTGCTACCCAAATATATATTTTACCAAAAGTTCACCCATTTCTTTAAATAATAACATTTCCATTTATATAATTTATTTCTATACAACTTTTCAGAAACTTTCCTTGATTTAAGCAAGGCCTATCAGTTACCATCCCATGCACATTTTTCTAGAGATGCCCACTTGGTAGGAAGATATTAACATCCACTCTTTCATTTAATCTTTTCCTGGGGCCATCTGTTCCCTGAAAGTCACAATTTACTCTAGAGTATATTATCTCATCCTAATGAACTGGTCTAAGCCTGAGAAAAACCCTGCTCCCTGTCTCCTTCCACTATGGCACATGGAGAAAAAATAAAATGTCACTGCTGGTCTGCTATCCAGAAAAGTAATAGAGGGGGATTATCAAGGGGAGGAAAGGTTGGTCCCATGGAAGTGAATGGGGAAAAGGAGGAGGTCAAGTTGAGGGTGAGAGGGAGGCACCTTAAAACAATAAGAGGATGAAGAGGAGAAGATGAACTGACCCAGGGCTCCCAGTTCTGAACACCAAGTTCCAAACTCAGTTCCTGATTCTGTTCTTGACCTTGGGCAAATCTCTTGGTTCTCTGTATCCTAATGTAGCTCCAGGAAGTTAGCAAAAATTATGCCAGAAGAATGCGTCTTACAGAACCTAGTGAAATGCCAGTCCTTACTACTGATAAAAGAAAAGCTAAGCTACCTGCAACAACAATAAAATAAAATAAATCACCAACGTGGTATTAATAAACCCTCTAATTTGTTGGAATCATGATTCACTCAAGAATTGCAAATCATTTAAGGTCAATCCTCCGCCTTTACCTTTCCCTCTTTCTAAACAACACATTCCATCTCAGATTTGACTTTTGAACATTTTCCCTGGCATTTTGTCTTCAGTTACTACACTACTTTAAATAAATGCCTTATTCTTTTTTTTTTTTAATCTTCTCCCAAGGATATTTTTCCATTGATTTTTAGAGAGAGTGGAAGAGAGAAGGAAAGCCAGAGAGAAATATCAGTGTAAGAGAAACACATTGATTGGTTGTCTCCTGCAAGCACCTGACCAGGGCCGGGAGAGGAGTCTGCAACCGAGGTACGTGCCCTTGACCAGAATTGAACCCGGAACCATTCAGTCCGAAGGCTTACGCTCTAGCCACTGAGCCAAACTAGCTAGGGCTAAATGCCTTATTCTTTAAAAAGAAAGTAGAGCCAGGGCCGGTTTGGCTCAGTGGATGGAGCGTCGGCCTGCGGACTGAAGGGTCCCAGGTTCGACTCCGGTCAAGGGCATGTACCTGGGTTGCGGACACGTCTCCAGTGGGGGATGTGCAGGAGGCAGCTGATCGATGTTTCTCTCTCATCGATGTTTCTGACTCTCTGTCCCTCTCCCTTCCTCTCTGTGAGAAATCAATAAAATATTTTAAAAAATAAATAAATAAATAAATAAATAAATAAAAAGAAAGTAGAATTTCATTACTCTCACTTATTAATGCCTTGAGGTCCTTACAGAGCAGTTGGTCCGATGGATCTCACTCTTAATTAGCCTCTACTACATCTAGTTATAGTTTTAATCTCTCCAACCTCTTTTCTTTCCTGCTCCTCTTCTCCTGGGTCCTCTCCAACACACAGTATCTCTTTGTGATAAAGCGACAGTCTAAATTCAATGCCTTGTTGTCAAGTCAGACACTGAGACACAGATCACCACCTCCCTGCTTTGACATTGATACTTCAGTACATGCAGCCTTGAGCTAGAATGATACTGGCTGCCAAACGACATTGGAAACTCCTATATTGTCTACTTTCCACTCATATCCCAATTCCGTTTCCGAACTGTAATTTTTCCGGTTTTCTTTTTCTGTAAAAATAATATGACAGAGTTTAAATTATTTTGTCCCAACTAGTTTGCATTATACTCAACTGGCTTCATTTTATGAACTCATTTGACAATTGCGGTCTTATACCTTAGGCTGTCAGTTTATTAGTTTATTTCCTTGTGTGTGTGTGTGTGTGTGTGTGTGTATGTTTGTCTGTGTGTAATCTCATGTGCACTTAGAGAACTCTTATCTCTTGAATTTTTAAATACTCTCACATTGGGAGAGAGAGGGAGAGAGAGAACAACATTAATTTGTTGTTCCGCTTATTTATGCATCCGTTGTTTGCTTCTTGTATGTGCCCTGATTAGGGATCAAACCCGCAACCTTGGTGTATCAGGACAACACTGTAACCAACTGAGCTACCCAGCCAGGGCCTATATTCTTATCCAGTATACTTAGAACTCAATAAATGTATGGTCATTTACTTTCCTTCCATTGTTTCTCAACAGTACCAATAGGAGTCATGTCCAAGGCTAAATCCCCAGCTTGTCCATTTACTAGCCATGATCCTTCCCAAATTACTTGTCTCTCCAACCAGAAGTTTCCTGCCCTAGTGACAGGTATGTGAAAACAGGTAAGGTAAGGAAGGCATGGAAAGTGTGGAACAGTGTCTATGCCTGCCACCCAGTAAGTGAAGTAAACACATTCACGTCTAAATTCATCCAATGGTGTCCAAATACTGACTCACTTCTTCCTTACACTTTATAGAAATGTGTTTAGTATAACATAATGCATTCGATTTATGTTCAAATTAATGCTGAGAGTGTGAGAAATTGCAAAGCAGACTTAGAGCTAGGCATTCTATACGGTACACTAACTTGGAGCTCTCTTGACTTGGCTCTGGTGAGAGGGAAAAAATCATCTATTTCTTTTACTTGTTTGTAGTCCTCTCTTAAAATTAAATAAAACATAATAATAAGTAAACCATCATAATTTAACTCCACTTGTTAACCCTAGCAAAAGGTACTACCTACAAAAAAAACCTAATATATTAAATGTGTGTTCCATTGGTGGAGAACCCAATAGCCTACCTTCAGCATAGCTAACTATTAGGTTTCCATTCCTCCAGAGTTCTGAATGACTGCCTGCCCAACTTCATTCTTAAAGAAGTTAATCAAGTCTTTTTTTTTAATATCTGTTTATCATAAGTAAATTCTAAAACAGAGATATCCTATCCAGGGCAGTTCATCTAATTGTATTGCTTCTTGGATATTAATTTTAAAAATTAAGTTGATTGTGGTAATTAAATCCAACTATAAATTTGTGATGCCTAGAAGTACATTATGTGATGTTAATTCAACAAAAATATCTTCGTAATTTCAGGCTTTAGAAATTTATTGTTGGATTTTAAAGTTCATATTTCTGATACTTTATTTAAATAGACTCTTGGGAACCATGAAGTATGATTTTCAACAATTATCACATTTTAATTGATAGCACCCATTTATCTAATAACTTTAATACTTCGAAGCCATTTGTTGAGAAATATTCACTGATTCAAATGGTTTGATATTTTAAAAAATCTTTTCCCTCAATACAAACCTATTTCTGAATTAAGAAGTTTTACTGATATCAATGCTGCGTACCTAATCTTGTTTGCAATTAGAGAGCTCTCATCTCTTCAATTTTTAAATACTCTCTTGAAATCAAAGGATTTAAGAATAGATTAGTCTCTATATAAGTTATATAACTGACATTTGGATTTTTAAAAAACTATCTGGTCATGTCCATTCAACAACAGCATCAAATGGTTCACTTTTAAAGTTCTCCCACAAAACAACTTAATTTGATAATCAACAAATCCATCTTTAGAAACCTCACAATTAAATAAATATACATTATTTGACATTTCCACATTGAAATGAACTCCCCGCAACTAGTAATTTTTAAAAATCTTTTATTTGGCCCCTAGTAATCACAAAACCTATTCTTTTTGTGCGAAATTGAAAGTCTATTTACCAGTCAGGCTGAAGTAAAATAATGTAGACTCCTCTGTCTAGATAATTAGCATTGAAGAAATAATGTTCTAACAAGTATATCATTAAAAAACATTTGCACATTAGCACCTAGTACAGTTTTCACTTAACATCTCTATAAACAAGTTATATGTACTCTAAACACACAGTTAAATAAACAACCCAATTACGTTCTAGAGCTCCCTTCAAAGATGTCTAATATAGTAAAGAAATATATGTTTTAACGAACATTGCTTTCACCTTTAACGAACATTGCTTCCAATCCTCTGTGAAATGAGTCACGGTAGACATACATAAATAAATATAAATAAAAGTATTAATGTAGCAGCTTCTTATTTATTTAGGTGGTGCCTTTAAGTGTGATCAAAAATAAGTTAAAAGCATTTATCAGAGGCATTGGAGAGTCTCAATGTGGCGGGGCAAGGTGGCACCCAGATTTCAGAAAATATGTACGGATTCCAGACACCTCAGGTTGAATCCTAGCACCATTGTTTTTATGTTAAATTAGCCTTTACCAAGTTACTCAAATCCTCTAAATCCCAATTTCCTCTTCTGTAAAATGGGACTCATAAGAGTACCTTCCTCGTTGGGGTTTTATGAGGATGAAATAAGATTATCCTTGTAAAAACACCTAGACTAGCACAAGATGCTTACATAGCAAACAATAAATGTCAACCATCATCATCATCATCTCACTGTGCTGTAAAAAGAAAAAATTGGATGTAAAGATAGTTGAATAAATTCAGTTCTTCTATACACAAACCAGACCAATGGGCAGAGCTCAAGCCAGTAAGTGAACCCCCATCCATATTCAGATCGAGTCTCAACCCCTGTTCATAAGCTGCCTCTCACTGCCAGCATATATCTTATCTGAACAACCAAAAGAACAATCTGGTTACTCACACTATATCACATTAATATGTAAATGCATCACTTCAGCAAGAAAAATCACAAACAAGTAGTTCATTCATGCCTCATTTTAGTCATGACAATCTCAAACTTGTCACCCAAAAATTAAATTTTACAGCTACCGTTAAATGAAGTAAACACAGTCACATCCAAATTCATTCAATGGTGTCAAAAAAGATCAACATAAACAAACAATCTGAGAGGAGAAGATAGGATTAGTCCACTAAGCATGGATTGTCAAATACTGAGGAGAAAATGCTTCATTATCTGAAAAGCATAAACGATGTACAAACACTATTGATTTACACAAACAATGGCCCCTTGTTTTATGACTACATTCAATAGCTGCACATAGTCAGTCTTAAAATGAAAACTGCACAGAGGTCAGTCTTAAAAAAACACGTGAGAGAGAAAAGTTCCATCCTCAAAGGAAAGGACCTTATCTTTAGTGCATAATTTCTGGATAATAAAAAGATAAAAGGTTATAGTAGAATACAAATCGTTTTTTCTGCCTATGATGAATTTCTTAAAAGAGAGAACTCCTTTTCCCCTAAAGTTGGTTTATAATTAGAAATTAGATTCCTCAATAATTCAATGACTGAAACCTTTACTAAAACCAAATGACCTTTTTAATTAAATGTTCTCCTATTATATAGGCTCTGCTAGGCAGGTATCATCTCTACAGATAATAAACCCTTTTATATGTATTAAATGAGCTTTTCCCTCTATGTCCATCCTTTTCTTTTATTTGACATTCTAACTAATTAATTACTGGTAAAACTTTTAAAGTATAAGAAATTACTAATGTATTCCAATAAATGCTCTGATTTATATAATATTTATAATGTCCCTATTTTCATTCTATCATGAAAGTGTTCAAACTAAAATATTTTATTCTTCCATATCTCTTTTTAAAAATTCTCATTTCAAAAGAATATAGCTAGTGAGGGGAAATCTGTACAATTTTATTACAGCATTAAGAAGTGTGTTAGAATTTGAAAATCTAAAGAATAGAATGAATATGTGCATAAAATGGACATTAGATTTAAAAGTTCTTGCCACAGACAATGTATTGTTTAGTTATAATTGTGGCTCATCCAAGTAAATGTATGAAAGATGCATAAAAATATGGTGACTGCATTTGGATTACTTACAATTTTAACCTTTAAGTGTCTGTCTAAAAACCAAAAGTAGTTCAATTACTATTAAGACATCATGTCAAATGCTCTGGAGTATGTAAACCCCAAAATACATTGTCATCAAACCTCACTTTCCCTAAGGGTACCACTTTCTATTTAGTGAATTTCATTAGCAATAAATCAAAGAAAGTAAAGACCCTTAAGTATGTGACTGTTACATGTATGTGTGAAATACATATTCCTCCAACACTTTGTCCTGACTATGATGACGTAGGCAAAATGCTTTACCATCATTCAAAATAAATGATGAAACCAAGACAAAGTGATTAAGTGACTTATTAAAAAATACCAGCCAATTGTTGGCAATTTTAGTTTTTTATTAGGCTTCTTGGCTTTCTAGTTTGGGTGAGGAAGGTGCAAAACAAAGTACCATCTGATAGAGCCTCATCTGAGAGAATAGAAAATGCACGTTATGGATACTGATATTCCCAAAGGAGGTGTGGGAATATCTAAATCTTACACATCACCAAACACTCACAACAACAAAAAGGAACAGGAACAGGACAGTTCTGAATCCCAAATCACTAACCTGACAAATCAAAAGAGTAAAGTACAATTTCTGGAAACTCCCCCCTCCGGCCCACTCTCTCGGCTGTTTCCACCTGGAAACAGATTTCAGCTTTCATTATGCTTTTGAAATGGGCTTTTCTTAGCAAATGTCTGCACTCCTCAGGCAAGGCCCCTTAAAGTAACCTAATCCAGCCTGAATTGCTCGGTGGAAGAAATGCTGATTCCCAATTCAAAATAAATCCCTTAGCTTTTTCTGTATGAAGAGTCACGAAAAAAAAACTCCTCGCTATAATTGAGATGCAGCCTGTTATCTTGAAGATTCGCAGGCCCAAATCTCAGCTTAGGGAAGGGAAGTGATGCTGGGGGAGGGGGCACAGAGAGAGGGCGAGAAAGATGCTGGTCCGTTCCGAGATGATGCAGGAATGACAAGGCACCTGGACAACCCAGGTCCACGGTCCCCCCGTCCCCCGTGCCCCGCGTCCCTCCCCCCACCCCCGGGCTCAAAGTCTGCGCCTCGGTTTCTCTGGCATAGGCCTGGAGCTGTGAATTAGGTGCTCAGGCGAACACACCACCTTTTATTCTTGACTCCCTGGGAGGAGAATGGTGGGGAAGTGTCGCTGGATGAAGCTGCACCACAACAAACGAGGTCTTTCTCCTCGCACCCCGCCTCCCCTGCCAGGGGCAGGCGACGACTGTCTCGAACAGTAGACACAGCTGAGAGAAGCAGAGAAGCAGGGCGGGTGGCGGGGCATCTCCACGCGGAGGCGGGGAGCGGGGGGATGAACCCCACAGCCCTGCGAGCCCCTCCAGGAGGCTGGTGGGAAAGGAGGAGATGTGGAGCCGGGAACCAGGGGCAGGGGACTAGCTGCCCAGGGCTGGCGTGCGCTGCCGGGGGAAGTCCATCCTGGGGCGGAGCGCGCCCCCCCCCCCCCCCCCCGCCCCAGGCGGAGGACGCGGAGGAAATGGCTTTGTATCGCAGGATGAAAGGCAGACAGGAGGGCCACCAGGCGTGGGGGGCGGGGGGCCCCACCGCAGCCGGACGACCCCGCCCGTGCCCCGGCACCACTGTCCCCCTCCACTCCGCCGCAGCCGCACCCCCTCAGGCTCCAAGGGCCAGAGCAGGTAGCCACCTCTGCACCCTGCACTCACCTGCCCACGAAGTTCTCCAGCACCGAGCTCTTGCCGGCGCTCTGGCCGCCCACCACGGCAATCTGCGGCAGCTCCAGCAGGCAGCTCTGCCCCAGCGCCGAGAAGGCGTCCTGCAGACGGTTCACCAGCGGGATCAGCTCCTCCATCTCCCGGTTCCCCATCCTGCCTGCGCCGCCGCCACCTCCCGCCCGTGGGTCTCTGCTGGTCTCGGCTTCCTGGCCGGGAGCCGGGCCGCGCGGGGTTCAGTCACCCGGGTTCAGTGAGCCGGGTCCAGCGCCCACGTCGGATCCCGCCGCCCTGCCCGCTGGCCCGCTGCTGGGCTCCTGACAGCTAACAGCCCGCAGCGCGCCTGCGCAGCCGGGCGGGGGGCGGGGGCGTGGCCTGGCTCCCAGACCGCCCCGCCCGGTGGCGGCCCCGCCCCAGGGTTCCCAGACCCCGCGCACCACTGCCTCCCAGCTGCGGCCAGATGCCTCCGCCTCCACCTCCGCCTTCCGCTGCCGCCGAGGTTCAGCAGCGGAGTTACTGCCCTGGGTCAGCACCCAATCAGCAGCAGACGGCGACACTGCTCCCTCTCAGCTCCTACACAGCCGAAGTCCAGGGGAAAGCTCTGCCACCGCTAACAACTCGGTACTGTCACCACCACCACCACCAGCAGTCATCAGTGCCCCACCTCCAGAGGACAGTTCCCCAAAGGATGTCTCATGTCCTCACGCTCTGCTCCACAACCCGAATCTTCCCGGGGGGGTGGCCTGTTGGAATCTAAATCCTCCTATCTGACGTCCATTTCAGGCCCTGCGTTGTCTGACTCCACCTAATTATTCAACTTTCATGACTCCATCCGCCCCGCCCACCCAAGCTGAACTGGAGTCTGTAGTGCTTACCCCTCACCTCTCTCCCTCTCCAATCTATCAAGCTCATGCCGTCCTTGGCTACTCCTCACACCATTTCTCCTCCCAATCTATCCCCTTCTATAGGGTCCATCAATAACCATTACCATGTACTCTGCACCCATTCAGTTAAATTAAGCAAATCGAGAAGACTTGCCTTTGGGTCCTGTGTCTGATGATGGAGACACAAAGATAAATGGACATGTTTTTCTTAGTCTCCTTAGAAAAGTCCTCTTTCCTCTTTTCAAACATCCATAATTGTCAAGATTTCATTCATGGGCCTTGCCATATCTCATGCTTTCTGCCTTTCCCAGTCATGCCAGAGGGAGATGTGACTAAAGAAGAGTGGTCACATGGTACAACTTGCTGGCTTTGAAGATGGAGAAATGGAGGTCACAAGCCAAGGAATGCAAGCAGCCACTAGAAATTGGAAAAGGCAAAGCAACAGATTCTCCCCTAAAGTCTCCAAAAGTGACAGAACTAATGACAAGCTCCTTGGAGACAAGATCAATCTGTGTGATTCTCAATGCCCAGCACAGTGATTAGCACTTAAGAAGACCACAGTCCACTGGAGACAGATGGAAACAAATTATTACAACACAATGTAGTGCCAAGGATGCTATGGACTGAACTGTCTCCTCAAACTTCATATGTTGAAGTCCTAACCCTCAGTGTGGCTATAGCTGGAGTAAAGAAATAATTAAGGTTAAATGGGGTCATAAGGGTGGAGCCCTAATCCAATAGGATTAGTGTCCCTATGAGAGCAGACACCAGAGCACTATCTCTATCTATCTATCTACCTACCTACCTATCTATCTATCTCTTCTCCTGCTCTCTATCACATTTTTTCCACATCACCTTCCTAGCCAGGAAGAAATATCCTAAAGTTTAACAGCCTTTTTCAGGCATGGCTCTCTATCTAAGAAGTTAGAACTTTTTATAAACATATCAAAGCTCTTATATCTAAATGAGTATTTTCCTTCAAGGTCATTTTGAGAAGTGACTGATTTATTGCAATAATACTGCATTTCACACAATGTCAGTGGAACTCTTGCACTGAAATGGAAAGTCAGTATTCCACAGTCAGACATCATTTTAGATTAACAGAATAGTATTCATGTCGAACCCCTACCTCATTCATAGGACTTAGTCAAATAACTTCTTGCTAATTATAAAAAGTAAACCTAGCCCTTGCTGGTTTGGCTTAGTGGATAGAATGTTGGCCTTCAGACTGAAGGGTCCCGGGTTCCATTCCACTCAAGGGCTCCTACCTGGGTTGCAGGCTCCTCCCTGGCCCAAGCTCAGGTTGGGGCACATGCAGGGGCACGTGCAGGAGGCAACCAATCGATGTGTTCTCTCACATTGATATTTCTCTCTGTCTTTCCCTCTCTCTTCCACTCTCTCTAAAAATCAATGGAAAAATATCCTCGGGTGAGGATTAAAAATAAAATAAAATAAATAAAATGTAAATCTATACTATATATTATATATACACACACATATATATTCATATTATATACATATATTTTTAAAATATGCTACAGGTGAAGGCAAACTCTAAAGAGAGGAGTCAGAAAGTTTTGGAGAAGTAAAGATATCCCTGGAAAAATATTTAACCTTTCCAAGAAGAGCACATGATTGACTATATGAACTCAAGAATTCATGTTTTTAAAAATCAGTCACATTACTGCGGAATCACATTTTGTACCCTTCACACAGAGCCTAGATCAGTGCTGATCAATATTTATGAGGCAGAACTGAACAGAAACATTAAACATTGGTCATGTCCTCCAGGGCCAGAATCACTGGGTAAAAATATTTACTATTTTGTGTACAGGTTAGGACCTATTCAGGTCCTTCAGTTCTTTTTCCAGGTATTTATCTCATGGATGGGTTTTAGATCTTACTACAAATCAGCTTGTCCTCAGGCATCTTTTGAGTTCCATTAAACCCAGTTGGCATCATACAAACACACAGACACTCAGCCCTGTAGCCACTGTAGTTGACACATCTCTCAGGGTCCTCTCTCCTTTAGCCTAAGCCCTAAGGGATGATGAGAAAGCAAAGACTCCCAGTTTTATTGCCCATGTTTTTCATCAGCTGTCATCAGGAAGCAAAATAACTCAGGAAGAACACTCCAGTCTCCTACCTCTATCACTTCTGTCACTTTGAGCTCCGACAGATGGGAACTCACCAGTAGTCTCATGGAAGCATAGCTAAAGCCACACACAGGCAGAGCAGGAAACGCCAATGGGCAAGTTTACCTTGTGAAGAGAGAAGGGTTAGGAAGAACTCTCTACCTCACTTAAGTCTGATGTGGCAGCCAGCTTGTGTTTCCATCTATGGAGTAGGTATAGCTGGGCTCTGCTGTAAGTATAAACTATATATACTAAAATAGAGCGGGATTCCTTTTAAAAGGAAGGTCCCCCAGTGCTTTTTAATTCTCATTTATTGAATTATTAGTCTCTCTATATATACATATAATTATAATGAATAATGACATATTATAGGTAAGCTATAAATTATCATTAAAATTATGTTCATGAAGATTTTTCAATTACATAGAGAAATGCTATGAATAAAATATTAAATTTTAAAAGCAGGGTAAAAAATTTTATATAAAGTATTACCATATCTACATAAAAGACCATGTCTAGGAAAAAAAATGGAAAGAAATGTGCCCCAAAATTTAATATTATTCCCTACAAGAAAGTATGGGGAAAAAATTACTGTCCTTTTCCTTTCGTTTCTCAAACTTTCTATGATGAGCATGCTTCACTTTTACAGTTTGAAGAGTTGAATAAATGCCACTTGATTGAACCATAATCCTATATAATAAAAGCGTAATATGCAAATCAACCAAACAGCCAAACAGCGGAACAACCATCCGGATGACAATCTGGACGACCATCCAGGACCATGCTATGACACCCACTGGTGTCAGACTAGCCAAGGCGGGTGCAATGCAATTGGTCAGAGGCCCAGCCATGGCCCCATGATTACCCCGCAGAGGGAGGCCCAGGCCACCAACCAGGGGGCTGCAGAGGGTGGGCGGGGCCTCCCTCTGCAAGGGAAGCCCGGGTCCCGGATGCCAGAGGGAAGCCAGCATCCGGGGGAAGGAAGGCCTACCCTTGCACAAATTTCGTGCATCAGGCCTCTAGTCAGTTTACATACACACCAGCTTATCAACAGCAAAGATGTTGCATAATGTAAGGTTAAAATAACTTTGTAAATAGAAACAGGAGAGTCCACAATCTCCCCTATCTGCAAGCCTTTGCCACTCATTGGCAGCTGATAACTGACCAAATAAAACTAAGATTTTAAAATGAGAAACATTTCTTTCTGACTCAAAGAGCAGAAATGTCACAAGCCCTGGCCATGATGGTGACACGAACTGTCATTAGCCAAGAGTTCATTCAGTACACCAAACTGTAGAAAGTTTTGGAGAAGTGAAGACATCCCTGGAAAAACTGCAGGAAAGTAGTTAAATGAGCTGAACTTTGTTTGCTTCAAGCATACACTATAATCTATGTGATCAATAAGCCGACATAAAAGGTTACATCTTGCATGAGCACATTTATATGACATCCTAGAAAAAACAGAGCTAGTCTATGACAACAGAAAGCAGTCTGGGGCAGAGGGTGGGGACAGGGGACTGACTGCAAGGGGACATGTGGAAACTATAACTGAACGGTAGTGGTGGTTTACATGGTTGTATGTGTGTCAAAACTCATTGAACTATACACTTAAAATGGTGCATTTTGTTTCATGTAAATTATACAATAATAAAAATAACCTATGGTATTTATGACACATTTCTGTTTTTTAATTGATTTTTGAGAGAGAGAGGAAGGGGAGAGAGAGAAAAAGAAGGGGAGGGAGGAGGAAAGAGAGAGAGAGAGATCAATTTGTTGTTCTGCTTATTTATGCATTCATTGGTTGATTCTTGTATGTACCCTGACCCAGGATCGAACCCGCACTATGATATACTTCTATATGGTGTAATGGTAATACAGGTATTATCATAATACAATGGTAATATTATAATAATGTGATAGTCTGAGCCTTGGAACAACCTTAGTACTAGGCAGCCATAATCATGCTGTGTTTTGACAGTTCAAAATAAAAATACACCTAACCCCCAAGAAATTTGCAATGACTCCAAAATTCTATCACTATAGAGACATTCTTATGGGATTTTTTTCAGTACTATATTGATGGAAAAATATCCCTTGGGAGAAGGGAAAGAAATACCTTAAGCCATTATCAATTATCTCTTAGGAAAGATGACATTTCATCGGTGCCAGCTCAGGGAAGTGGTCTGGGTGTGGGGCAAGGGGACAAGAGTAGAGAGGGCCTCATAAACCCACCAGAGTGACTGTCCTCAGACAACCTGACTATTTCACATGGTCTCCTCTTTCACTGAAAGGGAGAAATGTCAAGCTCAGCAAAGCTCATCTCTGAGTAGACATGTGAGGCCCAACTGAAGCCCTGCTGCCTCCCCCCTGGACCTTTGCCAAGGACGGCGGTGACGGAGTACACTACTTTTGAACACTCTATATCCGCAAACCATTCTCTGTCTGTTCTTTCATTAGATATACACAGCTGCCTTTGAGGCAATACCGAACAGTCAGAGAGCAACAGCAATCCTGTTTCACCGTTAAGAAAACAGAGAGGCCCTAACCGGTTTGGTTCAGTGGATGGAGCGTCGGCCTGCAGACTCAAGGGTCCCAGGTTCGATTCCGGTCAAGGGCATGTACCTTGGTTGTGGGCACATCCCCAGTGGGGAGTGTGCAGGAGGCAGCTGATCGATGTTTCTCTCTCATCGATGTTTCTAGCTCTCTATCCCTCTCCCTTATATTTTTAAAAAAAGAAAACAGATAGAAATCAAAGATAAGGCGACTTGGTCAATGCCACATAGCTAAGAACCACAGGAGATGCTCTCTGCCGTGCTTCAGGGGATACTTGGGTCATCCTCAGGTGAGAACCTTGAACCTGGTAATACTATAGTAGTCCCTACATTGATCAACCTCATACTGAGGTTGAAAATGCATGGTAAGCTGTTGCTTGTGAACAAGAGCAGGTTTTATCTTTGCGTCAATGGTTTCCATTGCCACGACCTAGAGTTAGCAGATGGGAATTGGTTCCTACTGGCTGTATGACTCACCCTCCTTGCCCGTAATTTCATCTGCAAAAGAGGTATATTAATGTCTGTTCTTCTTAATTTATAGAACTACTGTGAAAGCAAATAAATAACGAACACTGAAATAGTCTATAAACTGCACAGTACCAAATAATTACTAGATGTTTTACTTATAATTATCCAAACCTATTCAGGAATTGTAAATATATTTTATTAATTAGCAAAAGGTTCTTTTCTTGATTAACTGTAATTTTTAACTGGTTTAGGTGACAGAAATCTATGTGATAAAAATATCTTCAGGTATCTTACCATTCATGTTCCTCATCAGATGTAGGATTCCTTCATCTGCTAAGTTAGAATTGTGGAAGAGCACTCTTAGGAAGAGCCCAGAAATAACTATACAGAAAGCATACTTGAAAGTAACAATTCACACCCCGGTTGGTGTGGCTCGGTTTGGCATCCCATCATCAAAAGGTTAGATTCCCAGTCAGGGCACACGCCTGGGTTGCGGGCTCAATCCCCAGGAGGGGGCGTGCAGGAGGCAGCCAATTAATGTTTCTCTCTCACATGGATGTTTCTAGCTCTCTATCCCTCTCCCTTCCTCTCTGTAAAAAAAAATCCATAAAATATATTTTAAAAAAAAAAGAAAACAGATAGAAATCAAAGATAAGGCGACTTGGTCAATGCCACACAGCTAAGAACCACAGGAGATGCTCTCTGCTGTGCTTCAGGGGATACATGAGCCCTCTCTCTTTCTCTCCCTTCCTCTCTAAAATCAATAAAAACATTTTTTTAAAGTAACAATACTGGGAACCAAGCATGACAGAGTAATGAAAAGCAAGGTGAGTTTTCACAAACATGGAAGGAGGTCCAGGAAGCAGAGTTAAGAGGAAGCAGAAATGGCCTAATACTAACTGTGATGGAGAAATTACAGTTAAGCTGAATTCCTTTATAACTTTTGTTGCTCTCTATGTACAGCTGTAAAAGGCTTAAAATTGTCTCAAGGTAGCCAATGACACAAGAAAATGTCCAGATTCTCAAGCAAAACTGTGCAAAGAAACCCAGTGTCCACAGAGCCGAAGTTCTCCAAAAGTGGCCACTCCCAACAGAGGCATCTGTAGACTTTCCTTAGTGACTGCCCAAGTAGAAGTCCCACTCAGCCCTGTTCGCCCTAGCCTGTTGACTCTCTTCCTGGCTAGCATCCCCATTTGCCTTAGAAAAACATTTCGAAGATCTAAGAATCAGTCCTTTAACACTTCTACCAAAGAGCAACTCATTGTGGAAGTCAATATGCTGAGGCCTCATCAGCTGAACCTGGAAAGAGGTAAAAACTGTAGCCCCTTGATTGTGCCAGCACCTCAGTATTCCAATCACCTCTGAAAAACGCTCCCCAGGCTTCCCTCCATAACCTTCAAAATATGCTCCTTCTAGAGTGGCTTGAAGGAGTTATTTTCTTCTCTGTTTTTCTTCCAACCCCAGATAAATTATTTTGGGAATATAAATGTTGGCAGATAAGTGCTGAGAGAATGGAAAAATAAAGTTTGCTTAAAAGGTAACAGGCAGGTTTGACCCCATCTCCCTCGTAGGCAATTTTTGTGGTCTGAAAAATAAAAATTGAGCTGAGAAGACTGAGCTCCAACTCCAGTGTACAATGTTTGATTCCATGAGGGCATGCTCTACTTATATCCCACTGTAGAACAGGAATTTGTCTCTCTCTCTCTCTCTCTCACACACACACACACACACACACACACACACACAAACACACACACTCGCTGAGGGAGTTCCCTCAGGCCACTGACATCTGCAAAATGACAGCTCTACCAAGGAGGCCATGACAACAGCAAGGAAACAATTATGTTTTCTGTGAATGAGTGTACACATGGTTTTGGACGAGTCATTTGTCATCTATTCTAATAAAATTCATTTTCTTTTCTTTTTTTCCTTTTTCTTTTTAAAGCCAATTTTCAGCAGTGGCTGGTTAGAGAAGGATCTGGCCAGAGTGTTGTTGGTATTGACCCTCCATCCACTGACAGAATTTTTCTCACAATCCAAAGGGGGCTAGGCACAGCACAGGATGGGAAAGGTTCCTAGTGCAAAGTCTTGCATGAAATTGACATAGGCTCTTCAAAGATTTTTCTCTCCTATCCAGATGTCTCCATCCAAACAAAATTACTAGCAAGAAAAACCTAATCAGGATTTGATCACAGACATGGTCCCTTCCACTGTTGGGCCAATACCAAGTCAGTTGAAGACCCTGATGCTACATTATTTAGTTTATTATCTCTCTAAACTTAAGAATTCTAGAAAGCTAACCTACTTATCAGAAATGGTAACTCACAATATGGTTTCTATTTTCATACCATTTCCCACATTTCTCTGTTTTAATGTACATCTATTTCTGTAGCTAACAAAGCCAACTGTGATATGAAACTATTCTGGGGATGCTCAATTTTCTCTTTCTCTAATCGATCAGACATTACCCTGTCCATTGGCCTCAAGAAGTTGACATAAAAAGAGGCAATGGCACACCATGCATATCAAATGGATGGCTCACAACCTCATCATAGGTCTTCTTGTGGGTTTCTTCCTAGAGTTTCTAAAGGGACCTGACAACACTCACATCCTCCCTCCCTCCCCTCCCCTCAGAGCCAATGGGAAATGAAGCACCGAGGGATGTTTTCACATAAAATACTAGTCTGAAGTCTTGTCCAAGGTCCAAGCTCACTCAGCAACAAAGGTGGGATTGAAACTATGAGCTTTGCTTGGGTGTACCACTCTAGGAGACACCTAAGCCAATGAAGTGGGGGATTTGCTATTTGTCTCAGTTGTTTTTCTAGGGAAGACTTTAAAATAAAACTTAAATGCAAAAAAAAATTAATGTTCCATTAATATAGTAGCATCGTTTTACTAATTATGGCTTCTGAAAAAAATTCTTCATCTATTTCCATATCCCCACCATCACCCAGGGCTGTTTACTAGGCTCTATTTGCAAACAGTAGCCTACTCTATGTGATTCAAAGAGAGCTAAGCAGATCTACATGTGAGAATTTACCATCTAAATCATCCATAGATCCCTTCAAGGGTGAAAAGGTGCAGCTTTAGACTGTTTCTGCTGAGTTAAAATGCAACAAAAATTGGAAAGATCTCAGTATCACCAGGGAAATTCAAGTCAAAACCACAATGAGGTACCACAGCACATATACCAGGCTAGCTAAAATTTTTTAAATGGGAAATAAATGTTGGTGAAGAAGTGTAGAAATTGGAACACTTACACTTTGTTGGTGGAGCTATAAGATGCTGCTGCTGTTGTGGAAGACAGTTTGGTGGTTCCTCATTAAGTTAAACATAGAACCAGCAGGCACTTCCACGCCTATGTGTATAACTCCCAAATTGAAAACAGGCATTCAAATAAAATCTTGTACATGAATTTCATCACAACATATTCACAATAGCCAAAAAGGTGGAAACAACCCAAATTTCCATCAACTGATGAATGGAAAAACAAAAGGCAGTATATCCACACAATGGAATATTACTCAGCCATAAAAGAAGGAATGAAGTACTGATATATGCCACAACATGGATGACCCTTGAAAACAGTGTACTACCGTTAAAAAGCCAGACATAAAAGACCACATATTGTATGATTCCATTTATATGAAATATCCAGAATAGATAAATCCATCGAGACAAAACCCAGCTTGGCATTTACCAGGGACTGGGCAGAGGGGTATAAGGGAGTGACTGTTTCATGGGTCTGCATTTCCTTTTGAGATGATGGAAATATCTAGGAATTAGACGGTGATGGCCACACACACACTGTGAATGAATGTACTAAATGCCAAATGAATTATGAACTTTAAAATGTTTAATACTATGTGATGTGAATTTTATGTCAATTAAAAATATGAAAAGAAAATTAGACAGGAAGGGCACATCTGGGCATAGACACTCGATCCCCTGCAGCCCTTGACCAGGGCTTGGCAGTCTCGTGTTTGAGGTTGAGGGGTGGCATAGTTGTCCTTTGGTCATTGGAAGCCCTGAGCCTGGGGGAGAGCAGGGTTGAAAGACACGTTCTCTGTGGGCCTCATGCTTCTGAGTGGGCAATGTTCTCTCTCTTCTGCAGGGAGCTGATAGTAGGTTTAGGCTGTGTTTTCATTCCACAACCCTCAGTCTGTTTCAAGAGCTCCTACCAGTTACAGATTCATCTCAAAGCCTACAAAGCCCTGGCATTGCTCCAGGCTCTCCCTCCTGGGCTGTGCCCCCTGGGCTCAGAGCCAGTGGTTTCTGCATTCATAGCAGTGTTCCTGAGCAGTCCCACACCAGTGTCATTGCCACTGATATAAGCCCAAAGAAGCTTGGATGATGTTACTTTAATGTTTCCTTTCGGGGCCACATCCTGAGTCCTTGACTATTCACATTTACTAGTATGCAACAAGTACTCAAGTGAAAACACACTTTTTAAGCTTTGCAATCAGCTGACAACTATTTGGGGAAGACTATCACTGTCCTTATTCATCTCTTTCTACTGAGCCCCTGAAGGGAAGGATAGGAGATGCGTGTGTAGCATGTCATAAGCTCTTAATAAACTAAACATCTTCCAGAGAGCAGTCACTTACTGTCTGGAAATTTCTATAACTGTAGTCTATGCACACCCTAATCTTATGCAAATCACTTATCAAAAGCATATGCTGAGCTCACTCACTATGGCCCCTCTTTTGCATGCAGTAGTATCTACAACACCCTTGGAAGAATTCTCATAGAGACCACTGCAGAAGGCAGGCTATGTTATCATGTGTGTTCTCTCACTTAATAAGGTAGCATGGATACCACTGCTTTTTTTTTTTTTCACTGATTCATTTAACAAACACTTCTTGAGGACCTTCAGAATACCATGCCTGGTATTGGAGATAAGAAGAAGAAGAAACAAAGATATAAGCAGAAAGAACTCAAATATTTCAACCTCTTGTTGAAAAGGTGTATTTCCAAACTTGGAAGAATGGCAAAACCATCTCAATATGTCAGAAGACTGGCATCTCTAGACGCAGTTTCCAACTCAAACGCTATTCTTCTGAACACCTATTTGATCGTCTCTCATTCCAATTCTAATAATTCCCATCTGTATTGCTTCACTTTGCATATGTAACTGCATGATTCTGTGTGTATGTGTGTTCACACAGATATCCTCATATTTTTCTATACACTTTATACATAAATATAGGAACACACACACACACTTTCATATCCTTCTAACTATACTACCAGCCTTTGAAGGAGTAGTGGCTGCCTTGTGTCTGTCGCCACCTTTTTCATAGCCCAGCCATCATTGGTCCCATGGATCCCATGCTCACCCCCAGCATCAGGTATGGACTCCATACACGGCAGGGTCTCCAGAAGCGCTGGTGATCCAACTGGGAAGTGAGGAATTTACCTTGGTCACTGTGACATTGTTGTTTCCTCATTCCTGGAAAGTTCAACTTCATACTCAACATTCACAAAGCCCTCCAGAGCTTTTCAAAACCTTTTACCTACATCATCTCATTCCATTCTCACAACAAGGTAGGCAGAGTGATGTTCCCATTTTACTGATGAACAAAACGGAGAACCAGAGAGGAAACTAACTTGTCTAACTAGCCAGTTGTGCTAGATGTTTTCTGTTCATCCCCCGATCCCTGGGCCTCCTTCTCCAGCCTGCCTTCTTCCCCAGGAGGTGACTCTATGGTCAGCTTCAACAGCGCTCTTGATCTCTGGCCTCCAGTTAGATTTGGCCAGTGGAAGCATCTAGGAAGGGAGGGCGGAAGGAGAGTGAGGTTTGAGTATTTACCCCTCGAGCTCCATTCTTCTTGGTTGACTCTGAGTGGACTGTGACCCTTAAATGATGCCACAGGTCTTCTCTGGGGACCCTCTCCACCCTCTGTTGCCCCTTTGTTTCTCCAACCTCTTCATGGCTCCCCATTCTTGCTTTCCCAGGGGCCCTGAACCATCCCTTCTTGTTTCTCTGAACCCCGCTCACATCTCGGTAAATAGTCTTTGTACTAAGCACACTTCAGTAGCCCAGCGTGAACGTACTATGGTACATTGCTGAGGCCCTAAGAGATATTAGTGACATCAGTCCTGTTCACACCTTCTAACTCTTGCTCCATCCTTTGGGGTCCACCCTAAACTTTTTCTCACTGCGATACTAAGTCGGAGGAAAGAGCACCTTCATGTCACCCTGGGCAGCCCCTACAGGCACCCTCTACCTGCAGCCTGGTGTGTGTCAGGACCTTCCTAGTCTGAGCACAGGAGCCCTACCTGCAGACGGCTGTAGCTTGCTCTCAGTAAACAAATGGGGCAACAGATGCTGGGATGTTACATGGAAGCAAGACAGTGACTCATCAGAGGAACTGCAGTCGCTTGACCCCCTGTGACTCAAGCATTTTGCTCTCAACAGGACACCGAGCTGAATAAAAGCTGAATAAACCAGTGCTCCACCTCACCCAGGTTCCTGGCACTCAGTGAGTTAAAAAGCACTGGGAATATGTGTCTCTTTGGTCCTGTCCTCAAATAATCTCTCCTGTCAGCCTCCAATGTCCCTATGTCTTTCCTCCTCTCCCCACCCCACCCACCAAAAAAGTCTCCTGCTGAAAATGAATCAGATAGAGAGAGGCGCACAGGGCTACACTCGGAGATAACAAGCAGATGGCCACCAGCCAACACTGCACTTTGCTTTAATCACTTTGTGGTGCACGGTGTCCTCGACTCCAAAACCTCGTTTCTCAGCTTCCAATTTCAGCTTCAGCAAGGAACTCAATTTGAGAGGCAAGTACCCTCTGCTGACTGGCTTCTAATCCAGCCCCTCTTCCCAGTTCCTGTCTTGGCTGAGGCTCCTTCAGGTTTAAGTTTAAGACCTGCACCATTGACTGGGCCTGGCAAAAATGTTGATATTTAACAGCTAGATAGCAGGCTGAGCTATAACATGTTCCACAGATGACAGAGTAATGACTGGTATCAGTCATTGTGCTAAGGTCTTTACTTTGGTTAAACCGCTCAACTGTCTTACTAACCATCTGAGACTGTGGGGGTGGGGGTGGGGGACCTAATGCTTGTGTCTTTATTTACGTATTATAAATAAAGACAGGCTCAGATAAGTGATTTAGCCAAGGTCCCACAGTTAGTGGCAAAAAAGGAATCTGAGCACCAATCTACCCATCCTTCAATTCCATATTCTATTTTTTGTTGTTGTTAATCCTCATCCAAGGGTATTTTTTCCATTGATTTTTTTAAAAGAGAGAGTGGCCCTAACCGGTTTGGCTCAGTGGATAGAGCATCGGCCTGTGGACTGAAAGGTCCCAGGTTCAATTCCAGCCAAGGGCATGTACCTTGGTTGCGGGCACATCCCCAGTAGGGGGTGTGCAGGAGGCAGCTGATCGATGTTTCTCTCTCATCGATGTTTCTAACTCTCTATCCCTCTCCCTTCCTCTCTGTAAAAAATCAATAAAATATATTTTAAAAATAAAATAAAATAAAAGAGAGAGTGGAAGGGGTAGATGAAGGGAGGGAGGAAGAGAGAGAGGAGAGGGGGAGAGAAAGAAAGAGAGAAGGAAAGAGAGAGAAAGAAAGTGGAAGAGAAGGAAGGAAGGAGGGAGAGAGGGAGAGAGAGAGTGAACCAGGGGTTTGGGGTGGGGAATGGAGCTGGAGTGGGGATCTGGAAGGGAACAGGTTAAGAGGAAAATTCCAGAAGAGGTGGTTTATGCAACGACAAGAAGGTAAAAAAAACCTCTGGACTTTTGATGGAACCTATTGGGCATGTGTCTGAAATTCATACCATTAAAGTCACCCCAGGACTTTATATTTTTTTAATTAAATGATTTAAAATAGGTAATACAGTCATGGTTCAAAATTAAAAAATAAAAGGGTACCCATTTAAAAATCGTGTGCCCTTCCCCATCCTCCCTACCCGCATCTCCATCCCCAGGTAACTGCTTCTAACAGGCTGTTGTCTATCCTTCCTCTGCTTCCTCATGCAAGCACAAGCCAGCACCACTAGACACACACAGGATTCCAGACCTTCTGAAGATGCACGTAGTTTTACTATGCTAAAACACTGTATTTCTTGGGAGAAGTAAAACATACATTTTAACACCCAAAAGAATGATTTTCTTCAAGCATGGAGTGTCTTCGACATACCATTCCATCTAGCGGTCACAATTTCATTTTATAGATGAAGAGAAGTAACAAGACCAGTCACTTGTCAAGTTCAGGCGGCTAGTGAGTGGCAGAACCAGGGCATTGCCTCCACCTGCAGCATCCTGTTTTGGAGAAATGCCCTGCCGTTCACCTAACTATGTGAGCTAGAAATCTGAGTCTGCCTTGCTGCATTATATCTAGCACCTGCCTGAAACATCCAGGGACAGGAAAGCCCAGACTTTACTTTGTAATCTAGTCTAATTGAGGAAGGCTTTCATTGTTGGAACTTCCTTCCGGTCATAATCACAATGGATCACATTTACATCAGCTTCTTAGGATTAGGGGCTGTTTCTTCAATAGTTTCTGTACCTGGTATAGTTGATTGTCATAAAGAAGTGATGTGAGAAATAAATTGAGAAATTACCTTTTCATACTGAGATGAAATGATCCTTATAGCCACTAAAAATATATATATTGTCTCTTCCAGGTCCATACTATTCAACCATGCTGTCATGTTCAGTTAACAATCAGGATATAGAGTGAAATATTGGGGCCCCCAAACAGAAAGCTGAAGACCACCTGTGAGAACTGGGCCCGGCATATGCTCCATAAACAGCAGCTAAATTTAACTGAATTCCCAAGGGTCCTGAAAATCCTCTAATATTAGCCATCCTGTGGAATCAGCGATGGATGGGGTGTCACCATGCCTGAAGGACACAGACACATGGTGGTGGGGTGGTATTCTGGCCCCTCCTTATTCCACAGCTCACTGGGCAGCAAGAGGACCGTAGGAGGAAAGTGCTCCGTCTCTGGTAATGGCTGAGCATGGTAATGGCAGGGGCCTTGAGTCATCACATTGTCGGATCAGCAGGAGCTATTGAAGCCGGGAGTATCTTGGGAAAAGTGTCCATTTGTGAATGTCATGGCTTTCTTCTTAACAGGTGACATTTATAGCCCCAAACCAGTACAATCAGAACTTCAGACTTCGGTTTCTGACTTGAGGGAACAAAAATTAGCACCTGCTATTTGTGTAGCCACCGTTAGTGCCTTTTTTCCAGTAGTTCCAAGTATTTGGTAGTTACTGCTTCATGAAATCGTAACAATTCAGAAATACTGTTACAGGGAGGGGAAAGGAGTTTCAAGAGATTTAAGGGTTCTAGTGAGCCAGGGGGACCAGTTACTGGTTGCTGAGGTTCATGTGATTTCATGGGTGTCCATGAACTGTGGAGTCCTGGGAGCCTCCTGCTGTGAGGGTTGGAGACTGCACCCTTCTTCTCTTCAACCAACCATGCACGCACTCATTCATTCATTCATTCATTCATTCAATAATCATGTACCAGGGGCCTTTTGAGGGCATAGGGGAAGACGAGGGTCCTAATATAAGATGACAGATTTGACTTCGGGTGGTGGGCACAGGGTGCAATATACAGATCTTGTAACATAGAAACCCATGCATGAAACCTATATGTTCATGTTGACCAATGTCACCCCAATCAATTTAATAAATTAAATTTTTAAAAGGGCCTTTTGTGTGCCAGGTACAATACGAAGCACTTGAGAAAGAAGGAAGTTTTAAAGGAAAATAAGTTAATAGGATAGAGTTATCACTTTAAAGGGAACAGGAAGCCAGGCTGAAGATATGTGCCCACAGGAAGAGAAGTCAGTCACAGCCTTTACAAAGAGTAGCAATGAAAGGTTCTCTTGAGTTCCCTGGCAGAAAGCAATCACGACTTAACTAAGCTCACACGTCACTGAAGCCGCCTGTAACCTGGGTACCTTCCGACGCCCTGAGCCTAGCACAGTGAACTCAAGAACTCAAGCTTGGGAAGGAAACACACCCGGAATTAAACCCTGGATTTACCTTTAATTAGCTTAGAACTAAACCCAAGTTTTCTCATGTGAATAAAAATAGGACTAAAAAATACTCATGGGAAAATGAGGTTATTAAGGTTAGAATATGTGCCCCGGTTTCCATTTCCAACAAAATGGAGTAACAGGGACCAGATTTTCTCTTCTCACTTGGAACAACTGAAATCCAAGACAAAGCAGACGAAACTATGGTTTTCAAGACATTGGACGTCGGGCAATAAAGGACAAAGAGCCCTGAGAGAGGAGGCCGATGGGGAGAGCCTGTGACTGACCAGCTCGCTGCCCTAAGGGAGCTTCCTGGTCAACAATGAGCGGAAGACACACAGGTAGGAGTCCAGACAGATCAAGTCACCTGGGTTTGCAGGCCGAGGTCCCCTCCCGTACTCGGGGGGGGGGGGGGGGGGGGGGGGGCGCTGTAAGGATTAGGGGAAGTTATCCCAAGGCCTCCCACAGTCAGGACAGTTCTTTCATCCTGAGAGGACAACCACATGGTTCCTGGGGCACTGGGTGGAGCACTCAGAATCCTTCCTAGGCAGCGGGGCAAAATTAACCTTCCACTGAGCACGGCCCCGTGTTTCTGGCGGAACTAAAGGTATCTGGAGGGGGCATGTGGCCCAGAGGCCACCCCATCTCTGGTTCTGTGGACTGAGCAGCACCTTTAAGGCCGTGTGTGCATTTCCTGGAGCTACTGAAACAAATATTACTGTAAATAAGGTGGCTTATAGCAACAGAAATTGCTTCTCTCGCAATGATGGAGGCCAGGAATCCTCAGTCAAGGTCCTATCTTTGGATTTAGGGCTGCTTTGATCCAGGATGATTTTATCTTGGGCTCCTTAACTTAATTACACCTGAAAAGATCCTTTTTTTCCCCCAAGTAAAGTCACATTTACAGATTCCAGGGGTTAAGACATAGATATTTCTTTGGGGTGGAGGTGCTAGTTTTCAACCCAACTATAGGCAGGCTTGCATTACTAATATGTGTATGTGTAGATGTGTGTGTGTGTATCCATTATTTCGATCAAAAATCAGTTTTGCCAACCTTTCCTGTGATGACTGTTTACTACGATAGAAATGACTTAGATTTTTAAAGAAAGCTTGACCTGCCACTCCAGGCCCAGAGGCACATGTGTTATATTTTTATTTCTTATATGCTTCCTAGATTAAAGCTCCTTCAAATCCCATGAGCATGATCTCATTGCTTTATTTCCTGCCATTGTTTCTAAAATAAGGGACTTGGGGGGAAAGGGTCTGTGCCTCCACTCTGTACTCCACTATCGGGGACCTCCTTCCCTAGAGAAAAATCGTTCTTCCCACACCCATGGGAAGGACCAAAGGGTGGTAGGGAATGAGAGGATTGGATAGACTACTGAGTGAAGAGAGAGAAAAATAGGCAAAGAGAAAAAAGCAGGAAATACAGTTCAGGTGAAACAGCCTCTTGAAAGAAGACCCTTTCCCATCGGGAATTTTCCAGATGGACCAGAACTTAAACGTGGTTTCTAGTGCCCTCTACTGGGAAGCATGGGAACCAGCTCAGACCCAAGCTAGAAAAACAACCTGCGTCCAGGCCTTCAATCACTGTTAAGGGGGCAGGTTTTACTGAGACTGGCCACCTTCCTGTCTGTTCTGAGGAGGAGATGACTTAGCAAACGCCTGACCCTGCACCCGTTCCTCACACTCTCAGCACATGTGGTTCCGTAACTCATCCATGTGCTGCAATTCGCCTCCCAAGCTCGGCAGTAACATCAGGGGGCCTGGCCCTTTCCTCTTTCTATTCTCAGCACGGAGCATGGAGTCTGGCACAGAGCAGTCTCTCAAAGAAAAAAAAAAAAAAATTCTATTGAATATAAAAAAGAAAAACCCAACGTGAGAATTCTACTTCTTATCAGCAGTTACCTGTTAGCAAATTTATAGAAACCAAATGGCAAGACAAGGCCCAGGACGGAAACTGGATGACCTAGGGTTTACTGGGCTACAGTCCTCAGAGGTATACCGAGGCCGTTACAGTGGGAGCGGGGCTGCGTGCTCCATAGAGGAAGTCACCAGTGCAGCAAGCTGACCCCCTCACCTACCGTCCTCCACCCAGAGGGCAAGGAGCTGGGGTGCGTGTGAGTGGATAGGTGCGTGAATAAAATGTGCACGTTGGTCTCTGACCCCAGTTCCTGACCCAGAGCTCCTAAACTTCTCTGATTTCTTGGGTGAGAAGAGCATCCTTTGCTCTAATGAGGTCCTTGGTGGGGTCCCGGTTGGGAGCGAGTAACCAGAAAGGCCAAGCCATGGTTACACGCTGGGAGCCTTCAGCCCCAGGCCCCACCCTCTGGGAAAGGGAAGGGCTGGAAATTGAGTTATTAATCCTCATGCCTACACTGTGAAGCCTCCATACGAATTTCAAGAGTACGGGGTTCTGAGAGCTTTCGGGTGGGTGAACACAAGGTGCTGGGAGGGTGGCGTGCCCACAGAGGGCAGGAAGCTCCCAGCCCTTATGCACACCTAGCCCTGGGCATCTCTGTCATCTGGCTGTTCCTGAGTTGTGTCCTTTTATAATAAACTGGTGATCTGGGTAAACTGTTTTTTCCCTGAGTTCTGTGAGCTGCTCTAGCAAATTATCAAACCTGAGAAGGGTGCCTATGGGGAACCCACTCTGTTCACAGTGTGCTGGCACAGAGTTGAGATCATTCCTACCGAACCGACAGGATAGAGCAAAGGCAAACCAGCAATCACAGCGGACTGACCACACTGTGCTCCATCATCGGCGACCTCCTTCCCTAGAGAAAATCGTTCTCTCCATACCCAAGGGAAGGACAAAGGATGGTAGGGAATGAGAGGACTGGATAGAGTATTGGGTGAAGAGAGAAAAAAAAATAGGCAAAGAGAAAGAAGCAGGAAATACAGTTCAGGTGTAACAGCTTCTTGAAAGAAGACCCTTTCCCTAAGGAGCTTGCTCACTCGTTAAGGCATCAGCGACTGGTGGGGTCTCCAACACTGAATTCTACCCAAGGGCACGGTATTGGAAGCAAAGGCAACCAACCAGTGGTACTGAAGAGGACAGCACAGGAAGAATGTTTTTATTTCCCCAGCTCTCCAGGCAACGTCACCAGGCTGAAGGTCCCATGCAGCTGAGTATGAAACCAAGAAAAATACGAGGCTTAAAAAGTATTGTGGGTTCTATTTCGTCGATCTCTGGCAGGCCAGGAGCCCAAGGTCAGGCAGGCAGGAGGCTGAGAGGCCAGCGATCACACAATCTTCACAGTCTTGAGCATATCGGACAGGACATACGTGGCATCCCAACCCCTCCCTGGCTTCCGCAGGGTCTGCTCCAAGGCCTGGGCCATGTCCAAGAGCTCTGGTGTGGCAAGTTTCCGCTCGGGGTGCAGCTGACAGAACAGAATCTCGTTCACTTCCCCCTCGATGCGCCGGACATACAGGAGGGGGAACACTGCCTTGAGCCCACCCAGCACTGAGTCCTTTAGCCCCAAGTCTCGGCACACAAGGTTGAGGATAAAGACACCTGTAGGGTGGGAAGGAAAGAGTCAGAATGACCGCACATTTGGTGACACGTGGAGACAAGGTACAGCTCTGAGGAAAATACCATTTCTGCCCTGGGGAGGCTAGGGGGACTAAGACAGCACCAAGGGCGACAGCCAGCTTGCAGAGAACATACGCACACAGAAGGCAGGATGAGAAAAGCAAGGGAAATATGCAAACCAGAGGAAACGTCGGCCCAGTTTCTTGCTCTCCTACGCTGCTAACCAATGGTTTCACCATTCTTCATGTCTCCGTTTCCCAAAGAATCACTTTGAGAAAGAAGTAACTAACACCCCCAAGAAAGAATGTACCAACTCCGCAGGGATGTTATGTTCTTGACAAACAGCATGCAGTACTAACTAGCCAGGGATAGCCAAGGTCACCTTACAACAGCTAAGGTTCTAAGTCAACTCTGTTCACCACAGCACCAGACACCAAATCAAAACGTGGGGGCCGCAGACACATGACTCAGAGCCCCAGCTTTCGCCAGGACCTGGGCTGGGGTCCCAGCTGTTACCCTGGCCACCTTGGCAGGTCTCTTTACCTCGGTTTCCTCATCTGAAATGGGCTGCGACGAAGATGAGCTAAGATACTGCCTGGTCTGGGGCACGTGGGAGGAATGTGACTGGGAGCTAGCGCTGCCGTGGTGGTGGGAGTGTGAATGACTACAACCACTTTGTAAAACCGGCAGCAGCATCTGCGAAAGCTGAGCATACGCTCCACCTACCATCCAGCGATTACAGCCCTCGTACTAGTGCATGCCCAACAGACCCGCCCACGTCTCACCAAAAGGCATCGTTCGAATGTTAACAGCAGCACTGCTTATAAAAGCACCCAACAGCAAAACAGCCCGACTACCAAGAGCAGAGGGGGAGACTGAGCGCTACGGCCACACAATGACGCTACACAGCAATGAAAGGAACAAAAGAAACGCAATACTATGGATGAATCTCACAAGCATCACGTTGAGTGAAAGAAAACAGAAACTTAAAGACTACAATCTGTATGATTACTGCATTTATATAGAACAAAAATGAGGAAGACTAAGGCGTGCTGGTAAAAGTTGGAGAGTGGTTATCCCAAAGAGGAGGTGAGAGGTGGACTTCTCGGGCACTGGAAATGCTGTGTGTTCAGTGCTGGTAAGTGGTTGTTCAAAGGAAGGAAATCAATCAAGTTACACATTTATGATATGTGCATTTTCCATTATAAAAAATATATTTTTGAAGGACCCATCCATCCCCCCTTCTTGACCTTTCGTTCTCATACCTTCAGGAGTCAAGATGCTCTTGACCTTCTGCAGGAAGGGCTGGTCCACAAATGCTGGGGGTGGACAGCTCATTCCCAGTGTTGGGTCCTTACTGTCCACATCAAACATGATCACGTCATACTGAGGCCGTGCTGGGAAAGAGAAGCAAACTTTTTGTCTTTGTTGGGTAAAATAAGGCCATTTACATTCCTACACTGCATCTCTCCTGTGACCTGTAGTGGGCGCAGGTGGCTGAGCCAGAAGGACAACAGGGAGGATGTGCCACTGACATCACCATCCAGAGGAATCGTCACCAAGGTTCTGTTGTGAGAACCCCACCTTAAAGACGGGGCCTGGTCTCATCTTCTGGAGCCCATTCTGCAGGGTACTTACTTGCTTAAGAGTCTATCTGTCCCAGTGGCTGTCAATCCTGACAGAACATTCGAGTCACCATGGGAAGCTTCTAAATACCTACAGAACCTGGGCTCCTTTCTTGACCAGCTGAGTTAAAAACCTGCCGGGAGGCCTGGCATTTCTCTTCAGCTCCCCAAGTAATTATCAGTGCAGTCAGAGCTGAGAATCATTGATCTGGACAAGCAGGGATCTAAGCTTTTAAGGGCTGACCTTCCACATGCCTGGTACTGTCTCAAATGTTTCACATGTTATTAGCTATCTTGGGCCCCCAGAATGACTCTAGCCTCAGAGAGGGAACCTGTGAAACTCTTAATATGGTCAGTTTGCAGTTAAACTAAGGCAGCATCTGTCCATCTCAGCACCAAATATACTCATCCCAGCACCAAAATGTCATTCTGGTTTGCCACACCCTTACTGGAAGAGATTCTGGTCCAATGAGAACCAGGCATCAGTTACGGAACGAGCAGACCAGGAAAGGTGGGCCTGAGTCCCCCAGGTTCACTTAGGACTGAACCAACCTGACTTTTCCCCAAGGGACTCAGGCTCCAGAAAGCATAAGTCACCAGGAGCCTATCTATGAACTTGCAGAAGAATCAAGGGACCTCCTGCAGAACATGAATAGGACTTCTGTCCTAAGTCTGGGATATGAAATATTAGAATAAACAGAACCTTAAACCCAGCAGCTGGAGGGCTGTCAGGATGCCCACTGAGCAGCATCTGCCTCAAGGCTTTTCAGCCTCGGCACTACTGACATTAGGGGCCAGACAATTCACTGTCGTCAGTGGCTGTCCTTTGCATGGTAGGAAGTTCAGCAGCATCCCTGGTCTCTCCCACCAGATGCCAGAAGCACCCCTACCCAATGGTTATGACAACCAACAACACGTGCAGACACTGCCAAACATCCGAGATTTGGAACCAATGGTTGGCATGAATGCTGTTTTGCTCTATTTCTGGCTTCACTTCCAGCTGATTTTAGAAAACACACCTCCCAACACAACCCTCAACTGTTCTTCATCTTTCTTCACCCAGCTACATCCTGGAGGTTTCTTAAGGTGGTGAGGAGGCGTTAATGTTGTAGGGTCAAAAGAAAAGCCCACTGTCTGTTAGCGCCATCAGGTCAGGAAACAGTCCGTAGTACTTGCTAGCTAGACCCTCGCCCCTAGCACAGAGCTAAGCATATGGTTGGCAATCTGCAGTTACTGAAAAAAATGTCAACAAATCAACAGGAAAAAGACTAGGATGGTGCTGATGCCACCCTCTCAGAGATGGAGTCTAGAGGCCCTCACAGGCCTGACAACCTTGGATCAATCTTCCCTTGACACCCCCCAAGTTCCCCGGTAGCAGTACCTTCTCTTCCCGCTAGGCTGGTAATATAGTCCAGGCCATCTGCAATGTGGACCTTCATCCGGTCGCTCTGGGAGAAGCCAAACCACTGGGTGGCCACTTCCAACATGGACGGGTCGATCTCCACAGCCTCGATACGGGACTTTGGGAAATGATCGTGGACAAAGAGGGGGAGGCTGCCCCCGCCCAGGCCTACCACCAACAAAGCCAGCGGGGTCTCTGTAACACAGGAAGAAAGCATCATTTTACCATCGGCTCACTGGAAAGTTTGGTACCAGCCTTGAGGGCAAAAGGGAGTGAAATTGTTGGCTCCGCCCAGGGGATACCAGATTTAGGGGCCTGGCCTCCCTGTCTCATCCCAAAATTTGGGAGTTAGGTTGACATCTGAAAACTCAATCCTGGCCTCACAATCCTTCCATTTCCAGATCCAGAAGATGACCAGTGTGTTATTGTAGCTCCTTAAAAATCCCAAAGCACTCATCACCAAGAGTCCCCACCATAAGCCTATTGGACCCCTCTACAAAATGGGGGTCTACAATGGCCAACACCTGGTTCATGATCACAAGGCAGTGGATTCCACATAGATCAACGCCACAATGGGCCAAAGGACACGCAGGGACTGTGAGTGAGGATGGCTCTAACGCAGACAGAAATATGACCGCTTTCACCACTGTGGTCAGATCCAAACCTGTCATTAGTGAGAAGGCTATGACTGCACTGCCTATAATGTGGGTTTTTAAGTAGGAATTCAAGCTAGAATCATATAATGCATTACTGAAAAGCCAGAAATTCCTCTCAAGTGCAAAGGCATTTCTCTGGAGACATGGTTTTTACTTAATTTTATTTTTGAAATGTTTTTATTGAGTTAAGAGAGAGAAGGAGAGAGAGAGGGAGAGGGAGAGAGAAACATCAATGTAAGACAGAAACATTGATCAGCTGCCCCCCTGCACACCTCCTACTGGGGATTGAGCCTGCAACCCAGGTATGTGCCCTGACCAACCAGGAATCGAACCAGTGCCCTTTCGGTGCACGGGACAATGCTCAACCAACGGAGCCATACCGGCCAGGGCCCAGAGACATGGTTTTTAAAGGCTCCATCTGGTTACGTGGGTATATACATATGTGAGAATTCATCAAGCTGAACAGTTGAAGATCTGTGTACTTTACCTATCTCCCTGGATGTACTTCACACCTTAATTTTTAAATAAATGAGTGGAAGAAAAAAAACTTCAGACTTCGACATGTATGGCCATTTCAACATGACAACTTCAGTGTGAGGAAAAAGTTATTTGGGTGTTCGTTAACTTAGAAGCAGGTTGGGAATGAGAAAGATATGAATGTTTATGCTTTTGCCGGTCTGTGATCACTGCTCTTATTCACAGGCAGCTCCTTTGATTAGCTCTGTCATCTCCTATGCTCCTCGCTGTGGGAAGCAGTGACAATCCCCTCACCTAGGAGCAGCTCGGGGTTTCTCAGCAAGGCCAGGCCGGCGATCATGGCTTTGTGGTGTTCACAGCACAGGTAGCTCTTATCGATGGACTGCCCCGGGGCTGCAGGGGGCTCCTCTGGAGTACCAGCCGGCCGCTGCTTCTTCCTGTCCTTTTTCCGCTTCTTCTGGGCTAAATGAAGAGAGACAATGGAGTCCTATGCTTAGTCCACTGGTCCTCAGAGAGCAAAGCACCAGGGGCAGTGGGCTGCAGCTGACTTGATCTCACTCACAAACCCAAGCGTTAAATGTGCAAGAATTTGAACTAGTTACATGTCAGAGTCTGAAAAGGAAAGTGGTAAAGATATACCCCAAAGCCTGGGAAAACTCAACTTAGGAGTCCTGGTACCTCTCCTATGAGAAATATAAGGCCACTAACAGAATCTTCAAAAATTCTTGTAGGGAAGGACTTACAATTACCTCCTCTGTGACAATTACTATCCTAGGGTTTTTACTCCTTTAGCTCCTACAACAGCCCTTTAATTCCAATTACTGGCAGATAGAACACGTGAGAATCTGAAGCGTTAATAATTAGGTCCAGAATCAGTAGGTAGTGCCGCCTGGATATGAACCTGGGACTGCCTGTCTCCAATGCCTATCATCTTTCTACTGTACCTGGATTTGAACCCGGGACTGTCCCCAATGCCTATCATCTTTCTACTGTACCACTCAGACAGCAGAAATGGCTCACCTCACAGAGCCCTGATGAATTAGTACCCAGACGTATGTGGAACTTGTAAAGCAAGTGGCTTTTAAACTAAAGGCATTAAAGTGATGATCATGTTTACTTGGTAATCCATTAGCCCTGCTCCTTATCATTTCACAGCCAGGCTTGGCTCAAGAACAGAACACAGACTTCTATTCCGCTTATGGCCACTCACACCCTAAGAGCCCAAGTGGTCTAAGAGGACAACCCACTTGGCCATGTGCCTCTGGTCACAGGTACCCAGTTCTGTCCTACATCTCGGCCATGCTCCCAGGTCTTTCTGACCCCCGAAATCAAGAGTCCATGCTGCGTCCATGTGGGTCCCACCAACGTGCCGCTGACACCTCACCTTTGTGAGACACAGCCTTCAGCAATCTGGCTTCTGACTGCACCACGTTCCTGTTGCTGAGAAATATGAGCCGCCGGAAGTAGCACTTGTCATCCCCCTGCACGTCCTCGATGACGTAGTCGCCACTCAAGGGGCTGCAGTCTTGGTGCTGAATGGTCCGCACCCCGATGTCCCCACCCACGGACAGGAAAGGCACCTGAAGGTACAGCAAAGATGTGGTCAAACCACCAGCTCAGCTAAGAAACGTGAGAAAGTAGAACCCCTTCCCTGTGTCTATCTGAGGAATCCAGGCCTTGGTTCTGGGCAGTAGAACTCCGCAGGTGTGCCCTTCTATTCCAGTTCCTCTCTGGGGCCTTTGACTTGATCTCATTAAGGCTTAATTTACCTTTCTGAAAACTGATCCCCCCAAAAACCATTATAAAATGCAGTTGGTTCTCCCCCAAGAAAAATAGGAGTTTCTCAAGAGTAATCCTCTAAAGCACTTTCAAACAATCCAAGACAATCGAAGCCAGAGAGAACCCTTGGGAAGAGACTATAATTATGAGAGAAAGAATATGAACGGGCATGAGATAACGAAATCCAGGGGAAAGCACCCACTCCAAACGTGAAGAGATGTCTCCCTTCCCTTAGCCATTCTCATCCTTTTCTCCCATTATTCTAAACAGGAGAAAAAAATTAGGAGAAAAATACATTTCTCCCCTAAACTGTTCTCTTTCCTTTCCTAGTCTTTACATCTATTGCTTTTCAAAGACCTACATGAATATGTAATAATCACCAGGAATTCCTGACTTTGCAGAGACATAGGCACTGGTGAGAGAAGGTCACAAAGAACCTCCCCCAGGAGCTGGGTCTCTCTGATGGGCACCAACCCCAAGTCTACCAGGAAGACTCAATACATTCCTCCGTAAGCACAGGTCAGCCTCGTGGGCAGAACCCAGGCTGGGAATCGGGAGCCTATTCCTTTTTTCAGATCTGTTAGTACAGCACCCAGCCTCCAGGTACCTTGGCTTTCCCCTCCGTCAAGAAGGATAAAGTCACCTGCCCATTACCCTGCCTTGGGACCAGGATGGCATCAGACAGACCACGTCAACTGGTAAGTCCATATCACCACTTTGGCAAAAAACCTCCAGTTTCCTTCCCAGTAATACACCAGACTGGCAATGCTCATATCCTGAAAGTATCCATTTACCCTCAGATAATGATGGCTCTAAAAATCAAAAGGGGCAGGGTGGGCTAGCAGGAGTCAATGGGGGAATAAAGGGAACATATTCAATACTTTCAACAATAAAGATTAAAAAAAAAAAGCAGCAAAAGGGTCAAGAGAGTCTTGTGCACAAGTGAGGAAATAGACACATAGTCCAAGTCATTCACAGAATGAAGAGCTGGAGCCTGCGAGAGCTGGAGCATCTCCTTCTTGCCATCTCTGTGGGTCCGAGAGGACCCCCCAACCCCAGACCCAGATGTGCCTGTGGGTCTCAATATCTGCAACCGCTGGCCTTCCTCACACTGCCTGGGGCAAAGGAATGTGACTGATGCCCACTCAGCTCTTAGCTGCTGACATGGCCTCCAGGAGCCAACTACGGTCACAGACCCTGCCCTAGCTTCTTTCAGGACACCCTCTGCCTTCCCGGCTGCTAGTGTGACTTCTCCAGAGACCTGTGAAAGCTGCTGCCCGAGCTTCCTTACCTGCTGCTGGGCGGGCATCCCGGCCGGGGCCAACTCCATGACTCTGGCCGACAGCTCGGCCTGGATGCTGTCCATGCCTTCGTACTGCTGACCTCGGTGCAGGGCCACTGTGATCAGCCTCCTGAAGCCAGCGCTGGCCGCCAGCTGCTTCCGGCCCTCCTCCATGCCAAAGAGCCACTCGGTCTCCCGGCCCTGGGGGACTGGAAACAGGCACCTGGTGACTGGGAGTCCCGGGAAGAGTGTTCAAGCCCACTACCGATATGACCACATGGCAGAGAGCCAGGCCCTGCCCAGGCCCAGAATCCCTTCCACTGGGGGGCTACGAGTCCCTGGAGCACAAGGCCCAGAGCAAAGCTGCCATCAGACATGAGGCAGGACCAAGGGGGAATAAGAAGTATGAGCACGCGTGCAAGGGAAAAAATAGCAATACTACCAACACTTATTACATACCAGGCATTATTCCCAGCAGTTAACAAATAGAAACACATAGAATCTTCACAATAGCCCGGGATGCAGGTGGTATTATTAGTCCCATTGTATAAATGAGGAAACTGACAGAAGTTACATTATTTGCCCACGGTCAGAGAGCTAATAAATGGCAAAGCTGGAACTCAAACCAGGCAGTCCAGCCCCAGACTCCATGCTCACGTCCAGGGCACATGTTTGCTCCCACAGGTGCAGGTAGGATGATGGAATACTTGGAAAAATGGCGCAGTCATCTGGAAACAAGTGGCCAGCATGACCATATCGACACCTTGCATTTATCTAAAATATTCTGTTTTTGAAAGCATTCTCTCATATTCTCTTTTTTTTTATCATTATTAATGTACTAGTAAATCTGGTATCGTTTACCCCTTTCAATAACAACACTAGTGTCCATAGAGCAGCTATCATGTGCCAGGCACCTTCCTAAGGGCTTTGACACTTCTCACAACTACACAAGGTAGTTATGATGTCACTTATGAATGAGGAAGCTGAGTCTCAGAAAACAAATAACATGTCCAATGTCACATCACCAAGATGTGACTGGGACAGAACTGGAACCCAAATCATCTGGTTCCAGAGCTGACCTTTTTTAACCACTGCTCTGTACTGTCTCTCTAATTCAGCAGAGAAACACGGCAATTTCCCCAGGTCCCACAGCTTAAAGGCTACAGACCTGAGACTGGACAGCTCCCACCACTCGACATTACAAAGTAACTCCCATCTCTACAGTGTGTGACTTGCCGAAATGCATCTGTATTACTTCTCTCCTTCCTACCAACCCCATTCTCCCACTTCACCAAGGCTTTGCGATGGAAGATGAGAAGAAATAAGCTTCAAATCTAAGGTAGCTGGAGAGTTGCTATTGTTTCTTCCTCAGGCTTTGGCTAGTCTAACCTCTGAAAAGACCACCCCCGCAAAATGAAACCAGCCAAGGCATACCCATCCACCAACGCCCCAGCCCAGCCCTTCCAGGGAAGAGAGGGACCAATCCCAACTCACTGATGAAAATGGCAAAATGATTGTCCCGCGATGGTTTCACAGTGGGGCTGTCCACCACGTGGAGGGTGTAGCGTGGCTCCCCCGTGTCCCCATTGCACAAGTCCAGGGACACACTCCCCAGCCCGGCCTTGCGGTACAGCTGGCTACACAGCCAGGCATACTGCTGACGCTCCCGCACCGCCTCGGCCAGCCGCTCGGCACTCTCCAGCCGCACAGGCTTGCCCTGCTCCTGAGCACACAGCTCGAGGATCTGAAGGGCAGAGCCAGGGATTGGCCTGAACTTGGTCATGATGAAGGCAAAGACAGGCAGGGGAAACCGAGGCTCTGCTTCCAACACCTGGTCCTGGCTGCTGGCCACCTGATGCACCCTGACCATCCACCCCTCCCTGGAGAAGTGACCCACTGCTTTCTTCAGGACGTGAGCCTGAGCCAGGGAGATGCAGAGGTAGCGACCGCCCACCTGCAGGACACGGCCAACCTCAGCCAGCATCCTGTCCACCTGTTGCAGGGTCTTCTCCTCCTCGTCTGTCAGGACAGCATCCAGGGTGCCCTTGTCCAGCACCACCTGGAAAGAGGCATCAGGAAACTCCATCTGTGTCATGTCCATCTTCAAGAAGCTCATCTGGGGCCGTCGGTTGGCATTGCGTTCCTTCATTTGCTTGATGACAACCTCACTGATGTCAATGTTCACAATATCCTGATAGCCCACATCGTACAGCTGCTCGCTGAGCTCTGAGTTACCACACCCGATCACCAGCACCTGGGGGGGAAACCGAGAGGATGGAGGTGACTAAGGCAAAGGAATGAGCTTCGCACGTGTTGAGGAATCAAGTTTCACCTTGGCCGCTGAATGTTTTCAGAAGGAGAAGATGCTGTTGTCACAGAAGAGAGCACCGTTACAGAGCTGGTTCTACGCTCCATCTTAAAACACCTCTGATTAGAGGACTCACTAGTGAAAATCACATTCAGCGACAGCCATGCAGGTTATATGACAATGGGCTTTCCGTATTACAGAAACAAACTAATCATGGTTGTACTTTTCTCTGAATCAGGCATTTTTTACTCAAGAACTCGTAGGAAGTCACAGAATCAAATGCAGTAATTAGTTACAGTTGAAATCTCCTATCTGTTTCACTGTTGAAAACCTAGTTCTGGCATCATCCTATTCCACTCATGCCTTTGGCTCCTCCTCATGATATCCTGGTATTTTCTGAAGCTGAACTTAAATACACAAGTTGTTGCCTCCTGCTCTGTGCAGCAACCTCCCATCAATCCTTCAAAATACTGCCCTGATGTCACCATCTCTGGAAAAGCATGGAATACACAGTGAGAAGTGCCTAAACTTTGGAGCTTGATGGGCCAGAGTTTAAATTTCCATGTGGCCACTTACTACATGTAAGATCTTAGGATTTCAGAGCCTCATTTACCCATCTGTATAATGTGTGTACACCACTCACCTCACAGAGTTTATTAGGAGAATTCAACTATCAAACACACACACACACCACAAGGCTAGGTGCTTAAAACCTCCTTAAAGCTCTTTACCCTCCTCCCTTCCCTACCTCCAGTCAGTACAAGCCCGCCTCTGTCAAAGCTCCTATTACTATACTTACCACTTTTCTCTTCGGGCTTGTGCCCAGGGCATTCTATCTTAGTGCTCTGGTAGCTTACGGGCTGAGCACGCTGCCTGAAATTCAGTGGGCCCCGCTACAATTACTGGATAAGATTTGTGTATCAGTGAAACAGGGCTAGTGCCTTCTCCACAAAGATGCTGTGACAGAAACGCACACTTTATTCTCCAGGAGGCCACATCTAGGTTGTGTTACTAAAAGAAGTGACTCTTCCAGTGGGGTTATTCATCGAAGAATGAGCTGGGGCGGGAAGTCTTTTACCTCAAACCTTTAAAAGAATATTTTTAACTGCCTTTCAGCCAGAATGATGCATGAAATCCTGAAATTATGGGCCCAATTAGGGCCCCCGCGCCTGTCCCTGTTTGCCCTGGAAGGCAGCTCGCTCGCTCCCCACCCGCCCCCGCCCCCCGCCCCCCCCCCCCCCCGCCTCTCTCTCTCTACCAGCTGCCAGGTCGCGCTTACCTTTTCCCGGGGCTTCATGTATTTGTGCAGCACCCCGCACAGTTCCAGGTAAGTTCCATACCACTCGAAAGCTTTCTTTCCGCGCTGCTGGAAGAACTTCTCCCAATAGTCAACGGAGCCAAACTCCTTGGAGCTCTTAGGTAAGAGGTTCATACTTCCACACCGCAGCTGCGTCTTCCAGACTGTCCCACCCGGTGTAAGGGAGGTACCAACCGAGGGGCTTTCCCCCACGCTGGCTCCGCTCCGGGACACTTCAATGGGCTTCCGTTCCACAGACAAGCAGCCACGTTGATTTCTTCCTCATTCAAAACCCAAAGGAAGGACCCTTACATGTGAACCGCAAGCGCGAGACACTGAACGTAACGCGCTCGCCCTGGACTCCGCGCCTACAAGCCTCTGCCACATGCGGAGCGCCTCTCCTTCTCAGAGCTTGATTTCAGAGCCCGCAATCATATCCGGGTGCGAGGCCTCGCAATTGGTCGACCGCCCAGACCTCCCAGGATCTCATTGGTCACTGATTTTTGTTCCTGGCACATCATTGGCTGCGATGGGCTCGCCTCACGCAGGCGCCGAGCGTTTGTTTATGTGAGGCGGAAGTAGGCGGGCCCGGGCATGGGGGCGGAAGTGGCCAGTTCCCTGGAACCCAGGTTGGGGTCCGAACCCCGAGAGAGGGAAGGTTTCCGGGGTTCTGTGTTCGCTTAGTCACCAGTTCTTAACATGAACCACATAGGAACTAAGCACTCATAATTGAGGTAAAGCTCCAATTCATAGAAAAGAAGTAAAAAGTTATGTGACAGTAAATCCAGCCAGACCTCCTCTAAGTATGAGATTTGATTCCCAGGATTCTCTGCGTTCAGTAGTTTCCTTCTCTGTCACGTGGACATCTGCAGGCACACCAGTTTCCTGAGAACGCACGGACTGGTAGGCAGTTAATTCACTTTTATAGGGAAAACTAAGGGCATAGCAGTTGTTTGCCTTTGGGACCATTGGGCAATAACTGAAATTAAAAAGCCAGGACAGATGAGGGAATGTTGCCAACGGCCATGGCCTGTGCCTAGTGCATCGGCCCTCTACGTGAGGCCTGTCACAAAGCCTCCTTTTGGATCCTGACTGGATACTGGGAAAGATTACAGTGTTTTCGCCATCATTTCGCGAAATGATAAACTTCAATTCCTTTGTAGGAAAAGGGGGGAAAGCCTGGAAAACAAGTTGTTTTTCTCCTAAACTCTAGCACTTGGCACATCTACCACAAACATCTTAAGCATCCCATTTGAAGGGATGTTCTCTACACTCAGCCCATAATACAATATTTTCTGCCACCAAAAAAGTTTAAAACAGCATTTAATAAACAAAAATTATGTAGGTGCTCCACCCTCAGTACAACTTCAATTTCTTGCTGAAAATGGTAATATATCTAAGTGAATAAATTGATCCATCCGATATGTGACAGGTATTCTGTTAGAATCTGGGGCTATAAATATGGTAAACAGTGCTTGCTGTCCTCCAAGAACAAATAATTCAAGTCGGTAAGACCGGAATCCCGTTCTGACTCTGTGTGTGTGTGTGTGTGTGTGTGTGTGTGTGTGTGTGTGTTTCAGAGAGGATAGAAGAGGGAGAGGTAGAAACATCAGTGATGAGAGAGAATCTGGTCAGCTCCCTCCTGCCCGCTCCCTACTGGGGATCCAGCCCAGGACCCAGCGATGTGCCCTGACCAGGAATGGAACCATGACCTCCTAGTTCATAGGTTGGCACTCAACCACTGAGCCACACCAGCCGGGCCCATTCTGACTCGTAAGTCCAGTGTTGTTTATCTTCTTCCAGGCTTACTTCTGTATCTGATTTAAATTAACTGTAAAATGACATTTTCTAAGCTTTCAGAAATGTTGGGCATAGTCAAAGGGGCTTTGTTCAGGTGATTAAAAGGGTGAGGCTTACATTACCCTTCTTCTAATTATACCAAAATGGTTGGCAAAACTAAAGAATTACGTTTTTTTAAAAAAATGGTTTATTTATAGAAGCTCTTCAATGGCATGCCAATATAGCTCAATAATCATATTGCCTTCAGTTATCGTGTAAGAAGGATGGAGGCCGTAATTGGCAAAAACTCTAATTGGCTACCAAAACAGGGAAGCACCCCATAACAAGCTGTATAAAATCAACTGTAGATGAAAAATCAACTGTAGATGGAAAAAAAAACAACAACAACAAAAAAACCCCACTTCTGATGGCTGGGGTAGTCTCACCATCAAGCTCAGGCAGAAAAACTATACGAAGTTTCCCTTCTAGATGGGCCCTTTCAATCCAAGTCAGTCTGAGCCTGAGTAGTAGTCGGTTGTGAATCTACACCCAGGCTTTCAGAAGCTTCAATTCATATCCCAAGCCAGTTAAATCAGAATTTCAGAATTGTGCTTGGGTATCAGTCGTTTTTAAAGCTTCTCGGGTGATTCAACTCTACAAAATTAACTTGAGAGTGCCCTCGCCAAGCTATCTTTCAATTAGTTACAGAGTGTTTGGTTTAAATATGCACCAAGTTAAAACAATAATCAACAAATAGAGGACCCATAGGTACTAAGTAAAAAAGACGTGTAGCAAACAAATGATGGGGTGGGGGGAAGAAGATGTAAACAATCCAGCTGGGGGGTGTGGGAGGAATGAATAAACGAAACAAATTTTGGATTCCTATGCCCAGCTACTGCAGGTTTAGGATGCTACTAACTTGGAGGGTGGAGGTCTGGGAGGAGGGAATGAGTGGAATGGCTTTGCAAGGGTGATTTCCCTCCTGCAGCCCGAGGGCTCCCATGTCTGCCTAGTGCCTGAACCTGGTTATTTTAGGTCAGAACTCTAAAGGATGCAGGTGAAGGTCCACCCGCCTTTTCTCCTCGGCTTCCTTCCAAAGGTCTCATCAGCCCCACCCCGACTGCTCCGCCTCCCCCCAACACCAGGCCGGGTCGGAATGGAACCTCGGGAACCAGTTATTCCTCCCTTAAAGCGCCTTGTAACCCTAGAGATCCGGATCGGACTCAGCGCCTGCCGGATCCTCCCTCCCTGGGCAGAGAGAGGAAGGGCGGAATCGACTCCTTCGGCGATCGCCGCGGCCTGGCCCCGCCCCCGCCCGGCCCCCCGCCTGGCGCCAGGCCGCGGAGCGCCAATGAGCTCGATAAGCGGGGGCGCAGCTGCGGCGGAGCGGCGGACGCCGACTGGGCGTCCACTGCCTCCGCTCCCAGCCTTCTTCCTCGGCTCCCCGCTCCTTCCCGCAGCCGCCCGAGACCTCCCGGGGAGACTCAGGTACGGGCGCCCGCCTGGTCTCGGAGATGTGGGGGGCGGGGGACGAGGTGGGAGGAGGGAGGCGGAAGGAAACCGAGACGACACCCCAGTCCCGCAACGTCCGCGCCGGGCCTGGGGGCCCGGGAGGGGGCCCCGAGCGGGAGCAGGCGGGGGGTGGACCGGGGTGCGGTGAGGAAGGGCGATGGGGCGGTGTGCCCCCGGGGGGAGGAGCCGGGAGGGAGTGGGTGTCGCGGGGCCGGAGGGACCGGAGTTTGGAGCAGACCTGGTGCGACAGATGGGTCGGGGGAGGAGCCTGTGGCTGGAGGGCCGGGCTCCGTGGGGATTTAAAGGGCTCGGGGCGTGAGCCTGGCAGGTGCGGGCGGGCGGTCCCGGCGCTGACAGCTTCCGTGAATAGCGGCGTCTCCGGGCTGCGTGCAGTTCCCGTCGCCGGTTTCCCGGGAACTGCAGCCGCCTCGCCTGCGGGCGAGAGACGGGGAAGGGGAGTCAGACCCGGAGTGGAGGCGGGGACGGGGGCGCCCTCGGCCCGCCAGCGAGCCTGGTGCGAGATGACAAGGTTGCTTGTTGGTTTCTGCCAACGTTTATCAAACAACAGGCTAGAAGCGTGTTATGTGTAAAGCCCCCGAAAAAGAGAACGCACTGCCTCTTCCAAAAATACACACGTGACACTGTAAACGTGGGAGGACGGCAGAGGAAGCAGACGGTGGTGGCATTTTTTAGGTGAATTGTGCATGGCTATTCTGCCCTCCATGCTGAATTACATGACGAAGACTCTTGTTTACATATATATCTAGACACAAGCACCTGGATGCATACGTGAGTTTTTGTTTTGTTTTTCAGAAACCTTCTTAGTAGAGTATAAGTCTAATTTCTAAGCACGGTTTTTTTTTTTCTGTGAGTTGTTTGGTACAGATATCATCCGTTGCCCTGTGGTTCATGATGCGTAGTTAGTTCATCCGCCTGCTGCTTTGCTGATGGCTTTTTTTGTTGGTCAGACGCTGGTGTCTTGCCTTTCTGAGGCTGATGCTTGGATTATGGGACCTGAAGATGGGTCTTGCTCACCATTAAGCTTGTAGCTTCACCGTGTGTTTCATAAAGATGTTATGTAAATCTGCCTGTTAGGTGCTGCGAGAGGTTGAGGTCGCCTCTTTGTGGGGTTTACCATGCAAACAAAATACAGGTGTAATGAGAAGCTCAGTCCTTCAATTGCTTCCTTTGTCATTTGTGGGCGTTTTGTTTTTATTTTTTTCATGCATTCTGTAACATTTCTGCATGAATGAATTACTCTGAAATCAAGGCCAGATGTAAGGGACAGAAATATTGTTGAATGAACTCTAGAGTTGTTTACTCAGGTGGCAAGAATTTTTGTGTGTGTTTTTTCTCTTAACACGTGGTTAGGTTTCAGGTTCTGGAGCATTTCTTATTAAAGAAAACTTTCTTACCAATTTGTTTGGACAGGAAGCCAGCTTCAGATCTTACTTCTATTTCATTTATGAAACTGGACTGTGGGCTTGTTTTTTTTTACATTATAACATTAACCAACTAACTGATGTCTAGCTATAGTTAATTTGAAGATCTTCAGATTCTTCTTGTGGAAGGGGAAAGAGGGCTGCTGGATGGTTATAGGGAAGTGGTCTTTCTAGGACACAACTGTGTAACCTGCTGGGCCACTAACTGAATAAATACCACAACTGATCATGCGCAGCCACGGATTAATTGAGGCCTTTGCTTCTGCTATTTCAATGAGCAGAGTGGCTAACACTATTCATCACTCATCTTTACTAAGCCTTAGCTTTCCTGTCGTTTTCTAGTGCCTCAGAGTAACAGGAAATGCACATAAATCCCTGAGCAGAGTGCCCAGCTCACAGTAAAACTCTGGGCACTCCTTAGCTAGTCTCATCTTTCATCCATCTTCTAGTCCGAGAATCTGAAAACTCATACCTGCATACAGCTTTTTCTGGAGAAAATTTTGAGTATGTTGCAGACTCAAGCATGTTTCTGGAACAATGCATATTAGCATATAAAAGGAAGTGAGACTTTCTGTGGGAAAAGAAGAATTTCTTACCAAACATCCCTTTTCTTGGAACACCCAGTGCTATGCTTCAGAACAGGATGTTAGAGTTTACAGAATGCTTTTGCATGTAGTGTCTGAGCAGACGCCTCCCAATTCCATGCAAAAGCCTAGAAAGTACTGTTTCACACACGAGGGAGCTGAATCTTTGTTCAAACAACTAACCTAAAGTGAGCACCGGAAGTGTCCGCTGACTGCTCGCTCCAAGTGAAAATCCTAAAGCAGTCGATGTCTCACTTTCAGGGAAGCACCTCCTATATGCATTTCCTTCATGTACCTTCTGCTTTTTCATTTTATAAACATTTTGTCACTCATTTCCTCCGCATGTTCTCCTAAGAAAATTACATCCATTTTTTTCATGATTTTTACTATTTCTCATGTGTTGAGGCTCAGCAGGGAGGTCCCTGGAAAGGAGCAAGTGAGAAGGGAGTAGTTGAAGCCAGAGAAGAGAAGGAGGCCCCTTCACAATAAGGCCCTGGCCTCTGCTGTAAGTACTTTCTTTACCTGGCACCCAGAAGTCTCAAATCCAGTGAAACCTATTTTTTCTTTAAGGTGGTGAGTACTTAACTCTGCTGGGAAGTAGAAGAGTACTTCTAGCGTTAAAAAAAAAATATGCCTCCCAAGTTCAAGCGCCACCTAAACGATGATGATGTCACTGGTTCTGTGAAAAGTGAAAGGGTAAGTTCAGAATCTTAAGCTTTTAAAAAAGAAAGACTAAAAATGTCTTCATTCCTTTTATAAGTACTTTGTTTTAGAAAACTAAAGTTTATGGCTATATTCTAATCCCTTTGTTCGTCATAGTAAACGTTATAAAGTAGTATACGTTACTTAAATTGGTGACTTCACTGAATTCTCCTGCCATTACTGATCTTGTAAACAGATGTTGGCTGGAAAATGTTGAACTCTAATCATGTATAATTTTTTTTTTTTTTAAGAAGTCAAACCATTCACGTTAATCCATTGGGGCTTTTTCTGCACTAGCCGGTCCCTCTGCTGGCCATGAATGCTCTTCACCCTGATCTTTGGTTGGCTCTTAGTTACCGTTTGGATCTCAGCTTAAATTTCACCCCTGGAGAGTGATTTTCCTGGACAGCCTAATCTCATTCAATCCCCCTGTCTCTGTCTGTCCCATCACTGTTTTAATTCTCTGCATAGCATTTATCACCATCAGATATTTTTCTATGAGAGCTCAAACCTTGTCTGTGTTACTCAAAGCTGGTGCTTGGTCCTTAGAACAGTGCCCAGCACATAGATGCTCAAACATCTCTGTTGAATGACAGCTGACGGCAGTGATGGCAAACCTTTTGAGCTCGGCGTGTCAGCATTTTGAAAAACCCTAACTTAACTCTGGTGCCGTGTCACATATAGAAATTTTTTGATATTTGCAATCATAGTAAAACAAAGACATATTTTTGATATTTATTTTATATATTTAAATGCCATTTAACAAAGAAAAATCAACCAAAAAAAATGAGTTCGCGTGTCACCTCTGACACACGTGTCATAGGTTCGCCATCACTGGACTAGAGGAAGGCAGGAGAAGGAGAAGGGACTTGCTCCTCCCAACTGCCCTCCGTTCCTTACTCCACACCGGCTCAGTGCCCTTTCTGCCTCGTGGTCAATCATAGGATTCCACTACTAGAAGCATTTTCTTTCAAAAGTCTGCCAATGTGGTTCTGTATCTTTCAGCTTCCATTGAAGCCCATGCAATTACTTTTCCCCCTGGAAGCTTGGAGTTCAGAAACTCCACCAGGACAGAACTCATTTTATTACTCCTGACAGTGTATAAGCCCTGAAATCTGAAAGCTCAAGTCACTTTCTCTCTCTCTCTTTTTTTACAGAGAAATCTTTTGGAAGATGATTCCGATGAAGAAGAGGACTTTTTTCTGTAAGTTTTTTAACAGCTTTATTGGGATGTAAGTGACATATAATGTATACACTATGAGTTTTGACATACGTACTGTACACATGTGAAATCATGACCAAAATCAAATAATAAACAGCGCCATCATGTTCAAAGTTTCCTTGGACCTCTTGGTAATCTCTCATTCTCCCAATCTCTAGGCAATCACCGATTGCTTTCTATTTCTATAGTTTGTATTTTCTAGAATTTTTTTTATTATAAGTGGAACCATACCTTATGCCTCTTTTTTTACTGACTTCATTCACTCTGCATAATTATTTTGAGATACATCCATGCTGTCACATATATCAGGTTTGTTTCTTTATATTTCTGAGAAGTATTCCATTATATGAATATTCTGCAGTTCATTCATTCACTTAAAATGGCTATTTGGAATAGTTGTACTTTTCAGCTATTATAAATAAGGCGACTATAAACATTTTCATACAGATTGTTTTGTGTGAACATCTGCTTTCATTCTCTTGGGTAAATACTTAGGAATAGAATGGCTGTTGTATATGTACAGCTGTTTTCCAAAGTGGTGTCCCATTTTATATTCCCGTCAGCATTGCATGAGAGTTCTAATTGCTCCAAATTCTCATCAGCACTCCATATGGTCAGTCTTTCATTTTAGCCATTCTTGTGGGTGTGTGGTGGTATCTCATTACATTTTAATTTGCATTTCTCTAATAAAAAATTAGGTTGAACATCTTTTATGTACATATTTTTCATCCTCAGACCTTTACCTTTAAATGTGTTTTTATTGATTTTTTAGAGAGGGAGAGAGAGAGGAAAAAACATTGATTGACTGCCTCCTGCATGCCCCCCTACTGGGGATCCAGCCCGAACCGGGGCATGTGTCCAGACTAGGAATCGAACCGGTGACCACTTGGTGCACAGGATGACAATCTGAGCCATACCAGCTGGGCATCCTCATATCTTTTTTTTAAAAGTACATGTTAAAATCTTTTGCTCAATTTTAAATTTGTCTTCCTAGTAAGAGCTTTTTATACAAGAGCTTTTCAAGAAAAAAGTTCCTTATCAGATATGTTGTACAAATATTTTCTCCCAATTTGCAATGAAATCTTTTCATTTTCACAACAGTATCTTTTGAAGATGAAAGTTTTGATTCTGATGAAATAAGTTTATTAATTTTTTTAAAACTACTTTTGCTTATTTAAGAAATCTTTGCCAATCTCACTAAGATTTTCTTCTATTTTTTCCTTAGGAGTTTTATAGTTTTGGCTTTTACATTCAGGTCTATAATATACTTTAAATTAATTGTTGCATATGGTTGAGTTAATTAAGTAAAGGATAATTTGTTATTCTTTTGGCATATGTCTGTCTAATTGTGCCACCACCATTTGATGAAAAGGTTATTCTTTCCCCATGGAATTACCTTAATAACTTGTCAGAACTAATTGACCTGATCGATCCTTTGGAGTTATATTTAGAAAAGGCTCTCATACGGGCCTGTGTTTATATGTGCAGAGTCGGGAAAGAGGACAGACTGTTGTAGTTTCCTCTGGAGATTAATGTAGAGATAATCTTGAGAGGAACCATCGGTCGCCCTCTTTGTTAGAATGTTGTGAAGTTTTTTGTAGAGGTTTTTCCCGCCCCAAAATAAAATCATTTTATAAAAAGTAATTGACAACCATGAAGCATTGAACAGAAAGAGCCTACAGGATATAAAACAAATCCAATTACAGGAAATAGTATCATTTGTTGCATGAAGGGCAAATGAAGTGGGAAGATAATTTCCTACAGGTGACAAGATTTCCATAGAGTCACAAAGCTAACTGCTGGTAGTGCTGACTGTGGTAAGGAGCCTTAGTCTACAGCAATAGCTACCTGTCAAAAAAGAACTCAGTATTGGAAAGAAGGCCAGACGCTTTGGTTAAATAAGTGATTACCTGAATGAAGTTTAGACACCCTTGTGGGAAACATCAACTCTTAAGGCCACGATTTACTACTGAAGGTCCACTCCCAGGTCATGCTGTGCGTCTTCCAAAGGGCTGGGCAGCAAAACTAGCACACTTGTCCACAATTCAACTCCCGTACCCTGTGGTTTTGTCTGTGGGTTGGAAAGGAGACACACCAAATAAAGTCCTTGAAATAATTTTTAAGAATCAACACCCGCCGAAACCGGTTTGGCTCAGTGGATGGAGCGTCGGCCTGCGGATTGAAAGGTCCCAGGTTCGATTCCGGTCAAGGGCATGTACCTGGGTTGCGGGCACATCCCCAGTAGGAGATGTGCAGGAGGCAGCTGATCGATGTTTCTCTCTCTACGATGTTTCTGGCTCTCTATCTCTCTCCTTTCCTCTCTGTAAAAAATCAATAAAATATATTAAAAAAAAAAAAAAAAAAGAATCAACACCCATGTTTATAGCAGCAATATTCACAATAGCCAAAAGTTGGAAGCAACCAAAGTGTCCATCAGTGGATGGAGAGATAAACAAAATGTCATATACATATAGTGGACTTTTAGTCTTAGGAAGGAAGGACATTTTGGCACACGCTACAACATAGATGAACCTTGAAGATATTACGCTAAAGGAAAGAAGCTGGTCATGAAAGGATAAATTTTACATGGTTCCACTTATATTATGTGCCTAGAGAGGTCGAATTTATAGAGAACAAAGTAGAACAGAGGCTGCCAGGGGCTAGGAGGAGTGGGGACTTGGGGATTAGTGTTTAATTAGTACAGAATCTATTTTCTTTTTAGTTTTGTAGTTTACATCTTATTCTCAATCATCAGAAGAAGAATCATTACTTAAAATATCTAAAAGGTTTTTTTTATTTCCGGAATTTTAAAAGGGGTTAATTAAAATGATACGGCATTTTACTATAATAGAGAATGATTTGAGAAATGTTGATGTTTTCATAGAGTTCTGCAAAATTTCACTTTAGCCATGTTGTTAAGTTTAAGATGAGGAATCAAAAAACATACTTAAAAATTTGTATCGTTTTAAATGGATTGTTCTCTGTATCTATCCCTGATAATCAGCATTTCATTATGGCTGAAATTCAAGGTGATTGTACTTTTAGTTTTCTATAATTGATCATAAAGCTATTCATACTCACTGGCATTGTAGTTGTTATGGTATTTCAAAGTTTAATCATAGAGCATCCTGTGTGTAAGGGTTATATAAACCCAAATTTCCCCTAAAAGTTATAATATTCAGAAGAATTAGGTTAATTGTGGCCAGCATTAAGTACCAATGAAGGACAGACATGATTACATATCATTCAGTTTCAACAGTACCAGTAAACTGTGATTCCTTATGGTGAATGACCATGTTTAGGATTTAGTTTGATTTTGTGTGTTTTCTGTTTTGTCCTTGGTTTTTAATGCTCTCATTACTTATATACACTCGGTATTTTGTTTTCAGAAGGGGACCATCTGGACCAAGATTTGGACCTAGAAATGACAAAATTAAGCAGTAAGTTTCTGAGATACTCATTTGTTTAAGTGATTATCATTTTTCTGTTCGGACCAGACCCGGGGGAGGGGGGCGGGGGGGCAGAGGAGGGGCAAACTACACAACCTGTGAGCCATGTCTGGCTGCCACCTATATTTGTAAATAAAGTTTTATTGGAACATAGCCATGCCTATTTGCTTTCTTATTATCTATGGCTGCTTTCAAACTACAAGGGCAGATTTGAGTAGTTGTGACAGAGACCTTATGGCACACAAAATCTAAAATATCTATTATCTACCCTGCTCTTTATAGAGACAATTTGCTGAGCCCTGATATAGACAAAATATAACTGCTGGGTTTTTAAAACGCAGTAATTTTTATTTTCACAAAGCTATCTCTAACTTACAGCTAAGGAAATGCAGTTCCTGGTTCTTGGTTTTTCTTAACTTGATTACCTTATGTCAAATCTATCTATTTAGCACATTCTCAAGGTCTATTTTGTTGGGGTTTTTTTAATATATTTTTACTGATTGCAGAGAGAGGAAGGAAGAGGGAGAGAGAGATAGAAACATCCATGATGAGCGAGAATCGTGGATCGGCTGCCTCCTGCACGTCCCACACTGGGGATCGAGCCCACAACCCAGGCATGTGCCCTTGACCAGAATCGAACCCAGGACCCTTCAGTCAACAAGCCGATGCTCTATCCACTGAGCCAAACCAGCTAGGGCTCTACTTTGGTTTTAAGTCTATAAGTTGAGCCCCATTTTCAGAATGATAATAAAAGCAATATAATAGACTTTGTCTTTTGAAGTGCAATTGTCTTTTTGTATACAGTGGGACCTTGACTTACGAATTTAATTTGTTCCGTGACGGAGCTTGTAACTCAAATTACTTGTATGTCAAATCAAAAGTGAACGAGTGAGACACGTGATTCTGGGCTGATATTGTGGCGTTCACTGTGACGTTCGCTGCACCAACTAACGGTGGGGTATCTGAAGCTGGCTCGTAACCCCAATTTTAGCTCGCAACTCAAAGCAAAAAATCGGCTGAGAGACGGCTCGTATCTCGAAAAACTCGTTAGTCAGGACACTCATAAGTCAAGGTCCCACTGTACTTCCAGAATTTTTCTCATATCTATTACTTATCCTAATCCATATTTTGATCTAAGATTTATGGCTAATTTTCATATTGAAGCTTTTGCTCTATATATTGTTGGTGGCCCATGATGGGTCATGCTGTAGTGAATGTATCTAATGTTAGAAGAGTATGAGTCTCAACAAGAAAGGAGAAGGAATGGATGGAGCCGTGAAATAGCCCTAGAAACTGACCAAGCCGTACAGGCTAACTGCAGAAGAAAACTGAGTGGCTCGGGCTCCAGTACTAAGGAGGGATAGGCTGCCCTGATTTTTTTTTAATATATATTTTATTGATTTTTTACAGAGAGGAAGGGAGAGGGATAGTTAGAAACATCGATGAGAGAGAAACATCGATCAGCTGCCTCCTGCACACCCCCCACTGGGGATGTGGCCGAAACCAAGGTACACGCCCTTGACCGGAATCGAACCTGGGACCCTTCAGTCCTCAGGACGACGCTCTATCCACTGAGCCAAACCGGTTAGGGCAGACTGCCCTGATTTTGAGTATTGATGGCACATCATGGGAATAAGATATTGTGATGGGGTATCACGCTTTTTTTAAATAAGTCTTTATTGTTCAGATTATTACAGTTGTTCCTTTTTTCTCCCAATAGCTCCCCTCCACCCGGTTCCCATCCCACTCCATGCCCTTACCCCCTCCCCATTGTCCTCGTCCATAGGTGTTTGATTTTTGTCCAATCTCTTCCCGAACCCCCCACACCCCCTTCCCCCTGAGAATTGTCAGTCCCCTCCCTTTCTATGCCCCTAATTCTATTATATTCACCAGTTACTCTGTTCATCCGATTTTCTTATTCACTCGATTTTTAGATTTACTTGTTGATAGATATGTGTTTGTTGTCTCTTTGTTATTCATAATTTTTATCTTTACCTTTTTCTTCTTCCTCCTCTTCTTAAAGAATACCCTTCAGCATTTCATATAATACTGGTTTGGCAGTGATGAACTACTTTAGCTTGTTCTTATCTGTGAAGCTCTTTATCTGACCTTCAATTCTAAATGATAGCTTTGCTAGGTAGAGTAATCTTGGTTGTACGTTCTTGCTATTCATCACTTTGAATATTTCTTGCCACTCCCTTCTGGCCTGCAAAGTTTCTGTTGAGAAATCAGCTGACAGTCGTATGGGACTCCCTTGTAGGTAACTAACTGTCTTTCTCTTGCTGCTTTTAAGATTCTCTCTTTGTCTTTAGCCCTTGGCATTTTAATTATGATGTGTCTTGGTGTAATCCTCTTTGGATTCCTTTTGTTTGGGGTTCTCTGCACTTCCTAGACTTGTAAGTCTATTTCTTTCACCAGGTAGGGGAAGTTTCCTGTCATTATTTCTGTCATTATAGGTTTTCAATATCTTGCTCTCTCTCTTCTTCTGGCACCCCCATAATTTGGATGTTGGTACGCTTGAAGTTGTCCCAGAGGCTCCTTACACTATCTTCATATTTTTGGATTCTTTTTTCATTTTGCTTTTCCGGTTGGGTGTTTTTTGCTTCTTCATATTTCAAATCTTTGACTTGATTCTTGGGATTCTCTAGTTTGCTGTTGTATCTCTGTATATTATTCTTTATTTCAGTCAGTGTATGCTTAATTAATAATTGGTCCTTTTTCATATCCTTGAGGGTCTTACTAAATTTCTCAGAGGTTTCTAGAAGATTCTTGAGTAACCTTATAACCGTGGTTTTGAACTCTATATCCAGTAGTTTGCTTTCCTCCATTTCTTTCATTTGTGACATGTTTCTTTGTCTCCGCATTGTTTATGCTTCCCTGTGTTGATAGAGTGGCTTCGTATGCTAGGTGCCCTATAGGGCCCAGTGGCTCAGCCTCCCCAGTCACCTGAGATGGATGCTCTTGGTGCATCCCTTTGTGGGCTGTGTGCACAGTCTTGTTGTAGTTAAGCCTTAATTGCTGTTGGTATCATTGGGAGGAATTGACCTCCAGGTCAGTTGGCTGTGAGGACCAGTTGTGTCTACAGTGTGAGAACTTCTGTGCTGGAAACACCCTTATGGGGCAGGACTTGCTTCAGTGGGGCTTTGGTGCTCACTGAGTCTGCCACCTGAGTGTGTCTCCTATGGATCTGAAGAGTTGTAATCTGGTGTGGTCTCACTTTGACCACTGGGTACACTGGCTCTTGGATCTCCAAGGAGGTGCAAAGTCAGCCACTGCCTGAGGCCACCCAGCAGGAGCTATAGAGAGATCTGCAGATTCCTCATCTTTGTTTGGGGTTTGGAGGTGCCCAGATGAGGCACACCTGTGAAGCGATGCAGGCTGCTGATGAGCCTTAGGCTTTCTTTTGGAAGCTCTGGGGTTCTTTGACCCAGCTGTAGTTTGTTAGATTAGGTTGCAAAAGGCCAGGCCATTCATACGCAAACGCCTCTGCGCACAGCTTGGGTGGAGTTGTAAATTGGGTGGAGGGTGGTCTCAGGAAATCACAGGGTGGTGCAAATAGCAATGGTTGCCCATTGGCCCTGTCCCTTATAGGTCCCTGGGTCTCTGTGTCCCGTGGCCCCATGCAGGAACAATGAACGCTGCGACCACCTCTAAAAGAAAGCCGCCCTTGTGTTCTGGCCCGATGCCAGATAGTCCAGTTTCTCCCCGTATGAGTTTGGGTCCCCAGAGTCTCACCTGGTACTGGAGTTCAGAGCAGTCGGGAGTTTGTATCTCCCTCCCGATTGGAAAAGACCACAGTGTACCCAGCTGCCAGCCTCCGTACCTTTGCTCTTCCGCACCTCTGCACCTCCTCCCAGTCTAGATGCACTTTTCTCTTTCCTTCTTGTTGTAGAACTTCCACTCAGCCAGCCTTCCCGTGGTTCTGGATGATATCCACTTTTTTTGAGTTGTAGTTTTGTGTGGTTGTGCGAGACAGCAAGTTCGGGTGTTTACCTATGCCGCCATCTTGGTTCCTCCGGGGTATCACATTTTTTATGAGATACTTGGACTTTACTCAGGTAGCTGCTGGTGTGAAGAAATATGTCCACACTTATCCTAATCCTAGCTCATGGATTCTGAAATATAGAACCAAGGTCCCAAGAAATTGATTCAAGTACTAGACAGGGTGTTTTTATTTTCTGTTGCTGTGTAACAAATTGGCCTGCAATTAGCAGCCTAAAACAGGACACAACTGTCATCTCAGGTTTCCCATGGGTCAGGAGCTCAGTCACTGCATAGCCGACCCTCTGCACAGGGTCTCAAAGGCCTGAAATCGAGGTGTCACCATGACTTATTTCATAAATTAATATAAGGTCGTTTTTGCCTAATGATTGGAGCAACAGAGGAAAAGTAGACACTTAAAATAGTGAACACGTCTGTGTTGATGTACTCCAGAGTGAGAGTAGGCAGCTGAAAGCCAGTCATTAAATTTTTGAATATATATTAAACCTTCATTGAACAGCCTAAAATTTGGATAGAACAGGCCCTCATCACCTGATATAAAGGAGGAAATCATATTTTTATTCTGAAGATAAACAAACATGAAGGTTTTCCGAGTTGCTCCATTGTGGGTGCTTCAGACCTTCCCAGGTATTGCCAGTGTCTTAAACGCTGTTTAAGTGAAAACCAAGGAGCAGTGAAGAAAGAGTTTTACCCATTGAGTGTCAGTGTCCAGGAGCAGACCTTACATTTCCATTTGGGGAACGATGTTTTCATGAGCTCCTAACATACTTGGGCAGACTCCTTCGTTAGTCCTAGTGTGTGAACTATACAGCAGACTTAGGTTACAGCTGTGTCCGTGTGATGCCTCAGCTCCCTGCTGAAAAGAAGATGAAGCTATTTGACTAAATTCTGCAGTACCTTAACATTTCATAGTTGAATAATTCTGAAAATTTGCTATTTTCTTTCATGTCTAATGAAAGTTTCAAAAATTATAAAATCCTCAAGAGAAAAATAAATATTGTTAATCTTTTTTTTAAACTAGTGTTCAGAATCAGGTGGATGAAGTTATTGATGTCATGCAAGAAAATATTACAAAGGTAATTGAAAGAGGGGAGAGACTAGATGAACTACAGGACAAATCAGGTACAGATATTTTATATTTTTCTTGAAATTATTAACCTATGTTTTAATAGTGTACTTCTCCCATTTTTCTAGCTGAAGTTTAGGAACATGTGACTTAGTAAAATAGTATTTGGTTCTTAACTGGTGACTGTAACGTTTTCACTTTAGCTTCCTTTACTTTAAATCGTCTTGTATTATTTCTTCAAGTGATCAGTTGAGAATGGAAAATTTAAAAATTCATTGTTGAAGAGTTAGAGTGGCGTGTTTTTCTTTTTTCCTGTTACATTGATGTGCTTTGTATTTCTCATCTCCAGGAGAGGTCTAATCATGTCAACACTTATTTCAAATGTATCTGATAGTTTTATCTTTTCTTCCTCTGGTAACATGTTAGTCTCTGTGCCTATAATAGGTACTCAGATATTGTTTAACTAATGAGTGGCTGAATATATGACTAATCCTTCATAGAGTTGTTTAAAGAAAAAACTTATTTAATCACTTTTAAAATTCATATTTTTTTGCTTCTAAATCAGTCACTTTTTGGTCTTCTAAGAATGTAACTTTCACATGTCAATTTTTTCTGTAGATGTGCCAAGTACTTGAATTTTTTAAATTTACTTTTTAAAATTTATCTTTATTGTTGAATGTAATACAGATGTATCCTTTTCCCCCCATTGACCCTTTCTAGCCTACCCCCGCCCCCAAGTACCTAAAGAGTATTTTCTCACCAGAATTCATAAGTTTGTTTGAAAGGCTTAAGGCCCTGGAAAGACTTTTCTTAATGTTATAAATAAGGATTGAACAAACTGACCTGCAGCAGTTTTTTGCTTTTTGATTTTTTTTTTTTTTTACAATACAGAATGTCAGAGTTTTTGGGTGGAGGAAAGGGAGGGTGTTGTTTTCATGCTTAAAAGGGAATAAATTTGCAGAAGTAGAAATTAATATTTTCTTGTCTTTGTGTGACTAGATAAAAGAATCCTGTTATGTCGTTTAATCCTTCTCTCCATCCTCTATGTGATATAGAAAGCTTATCGGATAACGCAACTGCTTTTAGCAACAGATCCAAACAACTGCGACGGCAGATGTGGTGGCGTGGATGCAAAGTGAGTAAATCAGAAGCTCATGGAAAGATTGGTCAGCACCTGCGTGCTGTTCAGAGTCCAGAAGGAAAGGCCCCGGATTATAAGCTCAGTGAGGACAGATACTATGGCTGCCTCACTTTCCATTATGTCTTCTGAGCCTGGGCCAAACTCCATTAATACTTGCTGAGTGATTAATAGTTTGGGAACAGAAATAACTAAAGGAATCAAACAGTGCTTAAAAGGTTGTTTCCATGGAATTCTTCATAGTTACATTTTATTAATAAGAAATACTGGTTTCTCTTAGAATTTATTATTAGCATGTTTTGGAGCAGCCTATGGCAGTGGTTGGCAAACTGCGGCTCTCGAGCAACATGCGGCTCTTTGGCCCCTTGAGTGTGGCTCTTCCACAAAATACCGACTTCTGCGCATGGGCCACGAAGTTTCAAGAAGTTTCAATCGCACTGTACTGGGCGTGTGGTGTTTTGTGAGAGAAATGATGTGAGCTTAAAATTTTAGTCAGTTCACTAAGGACTAACCTTAAGATGTCTCCACAATTGTCAAACTGACACAGAGAATGCTCTCAGCCACACTATTTATCACATAAGGTTATTCATGGAGAATCTAAATTCCCTTCCTCAAACAGAGATAAAAGTGCCAAGAAGAAAGTAAGGGGAGCCAAAACAGAATTCTCATATCCTTTGAGCAAGGCTACAGACGTGCTGCCTTGTACTGTGTGTACGAAATCATTTGTGTTGGATGCCGGTGCTGTTTGTCCTATCCTGGTTCAGCTTTTTAACAGAGTTGGTAAAATGCCGTACTTTTCCTGGTCTCATATTAGAAGTGAGAGCAAGAAATCATAGACAAGAAGTCCAGGTCCATGGAGACTTTGATTACTGTCCACTGGGCAGTGAGGCTTGAACAGAAAATTCTGGGCAAGCAAAACCCTTAAATTGGGGGAACCCTGATTATTCACAAAAAGATGCAAATAGCAAGTTCATATGAAAAATTCTATTTTGAAAGCCTTTTAAGGGATTAGCCTGTTCACTGATGAGTTAGTATAATATGGTAAATAACAACAGATAGTCGAAAAAAGTCAGGATTAATATTAATATCTTTCTTATGCTTTTTGTGTGTTGTAGATAAAAGCCATCATGGCGTTGGTTGTTGTCATCCTTTTGTTGGTGATCATCAGTAAGTATTTCCTGGATTGTTAATTTTGGGGAGTATCATTTGTTCTGGGGTTCATTTTAATTCCCTTTTTAATTTGTTTTCAGTTGATGTGGTCTGACTGTCAGGATTGAGTAATGATTTCAGTCGAGAGCTCTTATGTGATCTCTGAAAATGCTCCTAAATGGTATGCAAACACAGGGCTAAGTGCTTTGTTTGAGGCCAAATATGGCTACTGTTACGCCAGGGCCACAGCACTCATCTTCTGCTTATTACCAACCAGAAGGAATGGCAGCTTGCATTTCTTAGTATTGTTTGAAGGACAGATCTAGATAAGCTCTTCAGATGAATGTTTTTTCTGTTTCTGTTTTGGATTTGAGCTTGATTTCAGTCATTAATATCCTTAATATTCTTTTAAAGATCATTTTTGATATCTCATTTTCTCCAAGGCCTCTTTCCCTGTGTTTGCAGGGACTTTATGAAGATTTGGAAAGTGTCTCAAAATAATCATTTGAAAAATTCCATGGTAATATTCTCTTTTTAAAGAGAAAAGAGTTTTGTTGCAAAGAAATTGAGTCGATCCTCACCCATATGGGTGGATTCTGGGTTTGTGCATTCACCTGTTACCCACCTCAGTACTTGAGCTGCGTTTACAGTCATTGCATTCAGAGCAGTGAAAACTTTGAGTCCCTGAGGCGCACATTCCCAGCTGATGTCTGACATGTGTGTGCATGTGCGTCTTCTAGTGTTGCTCTCACAGTGTAAACAAGGTCCTCTGGTGAGCGCCATGTTTCTCGCAGTTGTGCACTTCGTTGGTGGTCTCACTGTTTAGCATGGCCCCGAGTGCAGTGAAGTGTCCGTATTGCTGAGTGCAGGCAGGCTGGGATGTGCTGGAAGGAGAAAATGGACCGTTTGATAGGCTTCACTTAGGTCTCGGTTACCATGCTATCAGCCATGAATTCAATAGCATATATTACATAGGGTGTCTATGTATTGATCAGTTGACAAAATGTTGTGCCCAGGGGCTTACAGGAATTTAACCCTGTATTTCCTGTAGGAGCGATGGGTCAGTGTTCACTAATTCAGTGTTGGTGGAGACTTTATAGAACGTAACTACTGCAGATACCAAGATGCAACCATACACTGGTGGTGATAAACAGGAAACTGCCACAGCCAAACAAAGAAAGGGTTTGTTGAGCCACGTGCTAGCCAGGAAAGGACTGGGCCCTGGGCATGAAGTCTGAACAGGCAGCAGGGCTGGAGCAGAAGTCAGGTCCCCTGTCCTGGAGGGACAGGCTCTTTGTTGTGCTTCACGGAGGCAGCAGCATCACTAGCAGTGTTACTAGTGTTAATAACAAAGACTGAAATGACATGGTCAGAGATCTGATTACAGCACAACTGACAAAGAAATGTGCTTTTCTCTGCAACTCACATTTAAGATAACTAGAATTGCAAATGATAATATCAGGACGTTGTAGATTCTTGGAAATTTTATATATAATTTCAAAAAACATTCATTTTAATAATATATGCATACAAATACCACAGGTATTTTTTTTGACAGTGCTTTCTGCTTCCCGTGTAATTTTAATATAGCAAATAGGCCTGATTAGTTTAATTTCCCCTTTTGTAAAGAGAAATTTCCTTTGAAATGTTTCAGAGTCCCTTTTAGATAAAAACATGCACGATTCAGCCCCATATTTGTTATACTTATAGCACTGGTCCAGGTTCCTACAGAGGGTTTGGGGAAGGTTCTGGGGTTTTGACTTCCCATAATTTAAAAATTTTGTTCTTGATCAACCAAGGCCAAGGAATTGTTTTGGGTCTGAAATGTGAGTGCCGCTCCTAGGTTGGTGGCTCCTCTCTTATATGACTCAGAGGAGCCTGGGCACTACACAGTATTCAGGGGGGCTGGAGTACTTGGGTGACCAAGCCCTTGTGTGTACCAGATAAGTCAGAAATGTTCCTTCTAACCCTAAAACAGGGAGTATGTTTTTCTGTTGGGGACCCTGTGAGACAGCTGCATATCTCAGACAATAAGTAGACATTTCTGCAAAGGTTTCTCATCACCTGGAAACACCCCTGAGAGACCAGAAGTAGCGATGGTCTCTCTTTTTTGGAGTGAAAATCACCATTTTATAATTTCAGAGAAATAATCTAATGGCTTTGGTCCGCCATGAGAACCCAAGCTGTAATTTCATCAAATGGCCACAAGATGTCACTATAAGCTCAGTTCCCCCCACCCCCAAATGAAAGTAAAAAACAAAGACATATTGGTGAATAACATCATAATAAAAAAACTGACTTGAGGGTGTCCCTTATAACTCACCAGTCAGATGAGGGAACCCCTTCCACGAGGTACATCTCTAAGACGGCCTCTTAGGGATTTTTGTTGAGGCCCAGTAAAGCTATGCACATCAGCCTCAAGGTGTGAGCACCACACTGGTCTCGGGGGAGTCACATCCTTTTCTGCTCCTTGGAAAGATCGAATTCCACTCTTGACAAGATATGTTAAAAAAAACTTCCACGGCTAAAAGGGTTTGTTAAAGCAAGTGCTAGCCAGGAAAAGACCAGATCCTGGATATGAAGTCTGAACCACCCGCAGCTACCCACCAACTAACCATCTCCTCTGTCCCTGCCGTCCTGCTGGGACATAATTTAGGGCGTCTTGGAACTTCCTGCTTGTCCTCGGAAAACTAGAAAATGTGGAATAGCATGAAAAAGATACAATTCAACTGTGATTTTCCACATAGTGGTAGCTACTGTTAACATAACTATCATATATATTTCAAGCCTTTTCATACTAACATATAAACATTTTTAAAAAACTAAGATTACATACAGACTTTCTTATTAATATGTTATATTTTCTCATGTTATTTATTTTTAAAATATTTTAGCAGCTGTATGCTATGGTTCATCCATAATCTGTTTAGTCAAAATGCCAATGTTAGACATTCAGGTGATTTTGTGATTATTTTAGCTTCTCCGTTCTCATTTGTTATCTGTCCTTTCAGCCCAAAATTCAGTCCTCATTACCTGTTCCCAAGTGCACACAGCTGCATTTAAGAGTATTCTGTCTAACATGGCATGTGGATATGATTTTGACGTGTTCCTTTTTCGTGTTTTTCTCTTGCAGTACTTACAGTTGTGAAATACCGCACTTGATTTGATGAGAGAGATCTTCATTAAACAAAATCTGGGACAATAATAATAATAATAAAAGATTGCTGCATAATTTAACTGAAACCCATGTATATAACTTTCAAAACTTCTTTTCCAAGAAACTGAGAGGCAAGTATCACTTCAAACTGGAGCATTGAGAATGTCCATTATCTTTTTCCCCTTCTAGCAAAATGAAAATGTGCTTTTAATAATTATGTTCAAGGCCAAGACAGCCAGCCTGTTTTGCCACATTCCAAGGATCTGATTTGAAACTAGATATTTGCTCATTCACTATGTGTGTCTGTAGTTCAACACTGATACGAGACTTCCGACTGCTTCTTCAGTGGCTTAAGGACTTGGACTCTTGCATTAAGGTGGGGGGTCAGGAAGCCTATGTAGCTGTTCCATCAACATTCGGAAGATTCTTCTCACATTACAGTTGCTTTGCAAGCAATTTCCACGTTTATGGGTGTAACAAAGCTAAGTGTTGTAAATGCTGCTGCCTTCAGCTGTAACTAAAAACATTCCAGTAAATCTATTTTTGACTGTATACGGGAATGTGTAGTAATTTCTTGGTATTTGAATTATGGAAATGGGAATTTTAAACGGTGTGAAAATAATGGTAATATGGTGCCATAAAACTGGAGATAATAAAAGTATTGGAGAACATAACTGTAGTTTTTGAAAGTGTCCACCAGCTACCACAACAGGTCATGGTCTAGTCTCCCTCGTTAGCCTCCAGTAAGGAGGGACCAGTCCTAACAAAGTAGGTGAAATCAACAGGGAACGCACTCCCTCATTTTATTATCACTACTAACTCTCCTCTTTAAGCCCCTCTAACCCTTGTACCAGAAGTGCTAATGGAAGCAAAGTCTTCTGCCTAGAATTTGCTATCTTTGCAGCACCTGATCATCCCCTGGGAGGTGCATGTTGAACGAGCAACTATCAAACTAGCCAACAGTAATGAGCATAAAGTCAGGAGCCTGGGTGATCAAATGCTAGGGTCACCATCACTCTCAGTCTGTTTTCAGAACAGTGAAACACGTTAGGTTTATTAAAACGTGCCAACCTCCTTGTGTTGTTTAAACAGGTCAGAGTAAAAATACTAAATCCTCTGCTGTGTTGAGGAAGCTTCATAATGAAGTTGCAGGTTCTACACAAACTTGTGCCTGCACATCTTGACATGTAAATGTCACTCTCAATTTGAAATAGGGTTCATAGAAAAGTCCAGTATTTATAGGGGAGAGTGATCCTGTATAGGTTTTATTTGAGGGGGGGCATTTTAATTCATAATGTATGAAACATACAACCCTTTAAAAAATTCTACAGCCCTAGCTGGTTTTCCTCAGTGGGTAGAGCATCTGCCTGCCGACTGAAGGGTCCCGGGTTCGATTCTGGTCAAGGGCACATGCCAGGAGTTGCGGACGCAATCCCCAGTAGGTGGCGTGCAGGAGGCAGCCGATTGATGATTCGCTCTCATCATTGATGTTTCTATCTCTCCCTCTCACTTCCTCTCTGAAATCAATAAAAAAAATATTTTTTAAAATTTGCTCATTAAAAAAAATTTCTACAGGATTAGCACTAAGAAGCAAAAATGTTCTTTTTAAAATGGAAAGAATTTTGAAGGGATGAAGCAGATTAAGAGATACTCAGACACCTGCAAGTTATGAAAACCTAAATGTAATTGCTAAATTTTACAGTTTACTGAGAACATTTAAAAAGAGAGAAAGGTCATACATACTATGGAGTATTGTCGCTGGTCTCTTTGTAAATGCCAGTTAATGTAATAAATACGAAATCTTTTGACAAAATAGGACACCCAGGAAAATGAACATTCTTACAGTTTCAGTAGCAGATATAGTTCACCAGTGGAAATGTTTTGATTGAATGGACTGAATCAGTTCTAGCATATGTGTATGTCCTTTTGGGGGGTTGGAACTAGACTTATCAGTGGTTAATTTTCCATTAATTGGTGTAGAACTCTGGTTCCTCCATACCTATTAGTGAAGATGAAGGTTATTTCTCAAAAAGAATATTTCCGGTGTTTCTTTTCATAAAGTATGCTACTTTTAAAGAAATATAAAAAATAAAACTATTTTAACCATAAAAAAATAAAGGAACTGTTTATATGACGATATTGTACTGTTAATATAGTAGTTCTCTTTGCATTTAAATATATTCCTGCCAGGAACCCTGGTGGCAGACGTGTCCCTGTGGGAGTTTGCACTGGTGCTGGCCTGGCTTATTTTATCATTTCATCTTTCTAGGTCTTGATTAATCGTTGAGCCCTTAAAATGGCTGGCATTTTAAGACTTGATTGTGTCAACCTTGGAGACAAGAACCTCCTTAAATATGTTTGTTACTGACTTCAGAGAGGAAGGGAGAGGGAGAGAGAGATGGAAAAACATCATTGATTGGCTGCCTCCTGCACGCCCCCTACTGGGGGTCAAGCCCACAATTGGAGTATGTGCCCTGACCAAGAATCAAACTGTGACTTCCTGGTTGGGCAGAGCTCAACCATTGAGCCACGCCTTCTCAATGAAGTCTCCCCTGAGTACACCATCCAATTACCTTACCACTGGGTCTCATCCAAGGATGTCTAAAAAGATGCACATGGGGCCCAGTAGCACACTCACAAGGGAACGAATGTCCTTATGAGCTCTCTGTCCACTCTCCACACACTTCTCTCTTGGTAATCTGACCTCCTCTTCCCATTTGAAATGGCATTTAGGTGCTGACAAATCCAGGTTTGACTCCCACTTGACTTGTGACCTTGGACTTACGTCCAATATTCTCTTTGACATGATTCATTTCATATCTAGCACGTCCAAAACAAAATTCTAGTCTGCTTCCCCAGACCTAGTCCACAAGCATCCTGTGCCATCTCGGTTGATGGAAACTGAATCCTTCCAATTGCTCAGGCCAGGAACCGACTCCTTAACTTCTCTCACAACCTATATCTAGTTCATCAGGAAATCCTTCTGGTTCTACTTTCAAAAATCTCTAGAGCAGTGGTTCTCAACCTTCTGGCCCTTTAAATACAGTTCCTCATGTTGTGACCCAACCATAAAATTATTTTCATTGCTACTTCATATGTTGCTACTGTTATGAATCGTGGTGTAAATATCATATGCAGGATGGTCTTAGGCGACCCCTGTGAAAGGGTCATTCAACAGCCAGAGGGGTCGCGACCCACAGGTTGAGAACCGCTGATCTAGAGTCTCTGACCAGTTCTCTACCTCCTGGTCTGGGACTACCTGGTCCTTAGCTACCATCATCTCTCACCTGGAATAGTTTCTAACTGGTCTCAGTGCATCTACCTTCATCCCTCCCTCTCCACATAGCCTCCACGGCAGAATTGAGGAAATGATTCTTTTCATGGTAATCAGATCATGCTTTTGCTCAAAACTCTCCAGTGACTTTCCATCTTTAGAGTAAAAGGCAAAACCCTTTTGTTGGCCTGCAAGTTCTCTCATGATGTATCCCCGAGTGACGCTCGTGACCGCTTTGCCTGTGTGCTGTCGCCTGACTAGGCTCCTCACAGTTCATCAAGCACACCAGGCATGCTCCTGCCTTCAGGGCCTTGCACCTGCTGGGTCCCCATCTGCTAAGCTCTTTCTTGGGGTAGCTGCACAATTCCCATGCATTCTTCCAGTCTGATCAAATTTCACCTTCTTAATGAAGTCTCCCCCGAATACACAATCCAATTACCTTACCACTCTGTTTTTCCAGAACATTTAACACTCCTAACAGTCCACAGTACCTAGCTTATTGTCTTTCTCTCATTCAGATGTAAATTTAATGAGATTTTTGTCTCTTTTGTTCTGATATATCCCAAACCAATCACAACTGTGAGTGTCATGTTGAGTGCTCAAGTAATTGTTGAATGAATTAATCAATTATCCTGCAGATGCAAAGAAAGACCATATTTTGAAAACGTAGTACTATAAGAATTCAGTAAATTTTTAGAGTACTTCAACATCCCAAATAAGATGCAAGACATGGTCTTTATAATTCAGAAAATCATAAAAAGAAAAATAACAAAAAAAAAAAAAATGAAAAGAGATATAAAGACCATTAGATTAGATACATGCCAAATAGTAAAACTGGATTGCTTTCTTACACCACATATAAGAATACTTCAACATCCCAAATAAGATGCAAGACATGGTCTTTATAATTCAGAAAATCATAAAAAGAAAAATTACAAAAAAAAAACAGTATGAAGACTCATAAAATTAGAACTAGAACATACGACCCAGAAAGTCCACTTCTTGGTATTTATCCAAAGAAATCTAAAACACTAATTCAAAAAGATATATACACCTCTATGTTCACTGCAGCATTATTTACAATAGCCAAGATATAGAAACAACCCAAGTGTCCACTGACGGGTGAATGGATAAAGAAGAGGTGGTAAAAAAAAAGAAGAGGTGGTACATATGTTACGGAATTTTACTCAGCCATTAAAAGGAATGAAATCTTGTCATTTGTAACAACATGGATGGACTTACGGGGTATCATGCTAAGTAAAACAATTCAGACAGAGAAAGGCAGTACCATGTGATTTCGCTTATATGTGGGATCTCAAACAGACAAACCAGAAACACACTCATAGATACAGAGAACAAATTGGTGGTCACCAGATAGGAGGGGATTGGGAGATGGGTGGAAACGGTGAAGGGATTAAGAAGTACACATTCCCAGTTACAAAAACAGTCATAGGGATGCAAAGTACAGCATAGGGAATATAGCCAGTGACATTGCAGTAACTGTGTATGGTGTCAATGGGTACTAGACCTATTGGGGTGATCACCTCATAAATTCTATCAATGTCTAGTCATTATGTTGTATACCTGAAAGTAATATAACATTGTATGTCAACTGTAATTGAAATTTTTTAAAAGAATGTATACAACCAATATTAAAATACAAACAATCCATTTATAAAATGAGCAGAGGACCTGAATAGACATCTTGCCTCAGAAGAAAAAAAAAAAAAACAGGAACATAACCTCAAAATCAATGTAAATGGTGAAGAGTATTAAGTATAGTTGATAGAATTATGCATGATTTTCCCTTTACATAGACAATTAAATACATGAGTAAGTCCAGTTCAAGCCCTATGAAAAAAAGGAATGTTCATCTTGTTTTAAAATTAGCATGCATACATCTTCTCTGCTCCCGTGCATGCCCACTGTCCCATTTACCTTACAAAACACAAGTTCAGAGGTAAAATTAATAAGAATTCCCAGATAGCAACAGAGCTGGTAACCAGATGCAGTGTCCTGAGAGCACCCGTGTGACTGTGCTTGTCAGATGTCCATTGGCTACTCTCTCTCAGAGAGGAGAACTCACATGTCCTCGGCATCCTTCTTCCAAGGTGGGGCCCGTGCTGAGCTCAGTAGCTCAGGTTTAGAAAGGTCGAGCATAGTGGGAGCATTATCTCATAGAGCACGTTGTTCTGCTACCACCAGTGTCAGGTTAACTGTTTTTAATGCCAGTGCCCTGGTGCTGATTTTACTCTCTGCTCATTATAATTCATATCCTTTTTCAAATACCAGACCTTCTCGGGCGCAGCAATCCCTGGCTGCATAGTTTCATTTCTCAACCTTATGTTTCCTTCTAAATTGATGAATAGTCTGTGGCTGGATTCAACTTTGTATTTTTAGACCAAACCTGACATCAAACAAGTGCTTCGTATTTGTTGCACTGATTAATCAATTATCATATTTCCCATCATAAAAAAAGTCCCAAGGTGGTACTTCTCCTTGTCATTCAGTCATGCATTCAATTATGTGTTCAATCACAAATATTTACTGAGCACCTCCTGCCCTAGGCCAGGCACTGTCCTCTCCTCCTTCTCACTTCTCCACTCAGCTTTCTCTTTGGATCAAGAATGAGGAGTGGTCACGATTATCATAAATGTCAAGGTGCAGGAAATCACTACAATATTTCCACCCCACTCCTTTAAAATCTCTCCCCATTTCTTACTGGCCTCCTGCCCCAAATGAGCGGCAAATTTGTCCTCTTAATATTCCTTGCAGGTGTGACCTGCAAATTCAATGAAATTATTTTTCTCTAGAACCCAGTCATTAGCTAAACATTCAAAGCACTAGCCTGGGCAAAGTAATATTTGAAATATTTTTAAATATTTGGGAGGATGGGGGCGGCAGGGACCCTCAGGCTGAAGGCCACAGCAGTTCTCCAAAGAGAAGGAAGTATGGCAATCATTCCAACGCAGCACCGTTGTCCTCACATTTACCCGCTAATACCCAAGGCCCTGGTGCCACCTCTGAGGGTCCCTCTTGCTCTCTGTGACTAGTGCAAAACCAAAGATAAATTACCGCCATCATGGCTTTGTGGACGGTTGTACCTCAACAAAGAGGCCTGATCCCAGGTGGAGTCCACACCACACCCTTGAATTCTGACTCCCTTTGGCAGGATAGGTGAGCAGGAGGAGGTCACTGGCAAGTAGAAGGCACTGAAGAGGAAGGACAGGCTCGAGACCCTGCCATCTCTCGGGACTGGCGTGCTCGCCTGCGCCTGCGTGGAGGTTTAAGCTCTCAAATTCATGGGGAGCCGCCGTGAGGTGGCTGAAGGAGCCCACAGCTCTCAGCTGGAAGATCTGTGCTCACCTAACAGCTTAACTCACTGCACCTGCTGACGTGTTCTGGGTCCCGCATCCTCTCTTGAAATGCAGGGGACATTTGCCTCAGAAAATCCTGGAGTCAAGTTCGTCAAAATGCATGCAATTAGCATTCATTGAGTGCCTTACATCCAACACGTGTTTTTTGAATCTGTGTCAAAATAGGCATGGGATGTCAAGAAATCTACATGTAATCTGAGGAAGGTTAGAGCTTTACTCAGGGACTCACAGAACATCTACTTTCTCTAACTCTGTCCCAGGAAATGCCCTGGGAGTAAATTGAGCCGTAGGGGTCATCACAACAAGGAAAACCAATCTCTTGACGAAAAACTCATCAAGTTCTCTTACCCCCACCTGACTAGTCCGTGGTCCACTTGCTCCTGAGTGGAGAGAGAAGCACAGGCTCTGTCTTCATCCTCTCCTCACTCTCTCTTACCTTCATCCCTTCCCTTCCCTTCTATCATCTTCAGAGCCATCATCATCATCATCACTAATATTTTTAAGCTCTGAAAGCCAGGCACAGTCTGGATGTTCTATACACATCCCCTTGACACCAGTCTCTTGGTCATAAACACTCTACCTTCAAGGATATCAATTAGACAAGTAAGTGTATCTATTTCTACTGTAATTAGAAGGTGAATCGTAAGTGGTTAATCTTAACACTATGAAAAGAAACCAGTGGTTCACAACGGGGGGTGATTTTGCATCCCCCCAGGACATCTGTCAATATGTGGAGACATTTTTGGTTGCCTGTAGCTTGCGGAGGTGGGGATTGCTATTGGTATCTAACTGGGAGAGGTCAGGCATGTTGCTACATGTGCTAGAATACACAAAACAGCCCCCCCCCCCCCCCCACACACACACACCTCAGGGCTCAAAATGTCAAGAGCTGAGGTCAATAAATTCATCTTTTATAGGGTTTGGAAACGATGCACCATTCAGAACTTTTTGACTCTTTTGCATCATATTATACAATTTTTAAAACATTAATTTTTGCACCTTGCTGCCCTCATCAGAACGATGCTTGAAAGCATTTTAAACAGGTCTTGAGTACTTTATATCATCATAAAATGAAAAGTGAAGCAGTAGATTTTTTTAGCATTCTAAAAAAGTGGAATTTTCTTATTGAAAAAAAAAAAGTGTTGCCAGGTCAGGGAACAATGGCTTCTTTTATAAGAAAACTGGAAAAATACCATTGTTTTGCAACTTTTTCCTCTCCCCTTCCATGTCGCTGGCAAGCACGGAACTGAACCTATTTACTACCCTTTAAGGGGAAACTTACTTCTCATCATACTTTTCTTGAATCAAGGGGCTTCTTCAGCATTGTGAAGGCAGATTTAAAAGAAACGTCTTGACACCCTCTATTTCAAACAAATATCAAGCAACAACAAAGCCAAACCCTTTCTTTCATTTCTGGGACTTACCCTCATATCCTCCAAATTTTATCCTATGGAACATTTTTCCTAATCTGCATCTTAAGTCGTGGCAATTTTTTCCTGGCTTTTCTATAAAGCTTATGTTTCCCCCAAACATTCATATAATCCTGCTTTCCCAAAAAGTTTATTGTCTTTTAAAACTGGTCTCTATACACATAGCCCAATTCCCGCTTCCTGATGGCTCTCACCCTTGAGTTTCCTCCAGGTCGGCAGCCAGCTCTGGGCTTGGCCAAGGTGGCTTTGCCTTTGTTCTCTGTGCCTAGAATTGCCAGGAGAAACACAGCGCCAGGAACAAAAGCCAAGCATTTCAAACTCCTTAGCTATTTTTGAAGTCCATACTCCTTTTAGTGAAGAACTCCCCTTCCTCTCCCTTCACCCCTATTTCCAAACTAAATCAGCTTTCAAGACAAGGTCCACTCTAGAGCCACAACGTGATGTTTATCTTAGAAACGTGGCCAGCAGTGTTCGAATTCTGAACAGTACGCCCTATATAAGTGGGGCTGGAGAAAGGGTTAGGGGGAGAGAAAAAAATAACTTTCCCGGAAGCATGCCGCTGAAATTTCTTACCCATCTACTTTTAAAATGTGGAATGATCTCTCCCTTATTTTATTACAAGAAAGACTGGCTGAAGGTTGTTGTTGTCTGAGGGCTTCCGCCAGCAGCCCCGCCCAGTGTTTGTACACAGGCTGCCCGAGCCTGCGAGCCTGCGGCTTGCCCTCTGTCCCTTTGCTAGTGTGTGTGTTATTTCTGAAAGGCAATTGTAATCAGATGCTTGTTGCACTGTATTAACTGGAAAGACAAGTCAGCTCTAAAGAGACTGGTCATTTCCTCCTTGGCATTCTGCTCGTGACCGGAGTTGCTATTTCCAAGTAAATATTGGAGCCCTGGATTTGGCCATGACCCCCCAAATCCCCGCCGCGCCCCCCGCCAGTTACAAACTTGATCCAGATGTGACTGAGAAAATAAGGATGATTTACCAAGAAGCCCTTTAACTATGGAACATAACTTTCCCACTTCGCCTGCAACTCCTTGGCTTAAAGAAACATATTCACCAGGGTCAAAGTCTGGCTGTCTTCTCACACTGAACTCAAGCATTAAGTATCAACATTGAACTGTTATTTCTCCCATTTGCCCATAAAGATTTTTTTTTAAAAAAAAACTTCTTGTATGTAGAGTTTGGATATCAAGTGTCTGAAACAGAGTTACTGTCTGTCCCAAACACCTCTATCTTCACAGAAACTATACCCTTTTTGAATCACTTGGCAATTAATTCTACTTCCCTAATAAGAGACCCTTCCATGGGGTGGCATCCTGATATTCCTAAAGACCAGATTCTTTCTTCAAACTTTCCTTTCTTTCATTTTTTTTTTTTTTAGTTCCTAAAATGGAAAAAAAACTAAACTTATTGCATTGGAATAGTCTCTTTTCTATCAAGAAAAAAACTTGCTAAGGAGTCACATCTTAAAAGAACATGGGAGCCGAAACCGGTTTGGCTCAGTGGATAGAGCGTCGGCCTGTGGACTGAAAGGTCCCGGGTTCGATTCCGGTCAAGGGCATGTACCTGGGTTTCGGACACATCCCCAGTAGGAGATGTGCAGGAGGCAGCTGATTGATGTTTCTCTCTCATCGATGTTTCTAACTCTCTATCTCTCTCCCTTCCTCTCTGTAAAAAAAATCAATAAAATATATTTTTAAAAAAAAAGAACATGGGAAACCTCCTCAGGCTCCTTAATTTCAGTCATATTTTATATCTTTTTATTTCTCTTGGGTGTGATCTGGGACTAGCTTTCCATTTCTCCTGCAGCGCATCGGTTTCATTTTCACCTGCATCTGACTAACCTATAGATTTGCTCTTCCACCTATGAGTTTGTTACACGGGGCAGGGCTGCTTTTGGAAGTCCTCAGACAATGACCTTCAAATATTTGACTAGATTCGTCATTGTTCGAAAGCTATATTTACTTTTCAACCTGCCTGTTCTGCTTTTTCGAGTACCACGTGTTTTTTTTTTAGGATTCCAAGTCTCCAATGATTTCTACAATGACTGTTTTATGTTCTCTTTCATGTCATTGTGAAAATAACACGAGGTTCCCGGGTGCAGTTCCCGCTGGCTGTCACTGATGGCAGATGGTTCCCCGGGTGAGGAGGGGGGTCCTTCTTCCTGTGGGAACCCCACAGAGGCTGCTTCCCAGTTTTACATCATTCCTGCCAAGCATCGCAAGCGTATTATCAGGGATCCATTTTTAAATTATTTCTCACCTCGGGGGTTTCTGGGCCACTGCGTATCCATTCAACCTGCACGTCGGTGCCAAGGGCAAAAAAGTTTCAGTTTCTCAGGAGACAACTTCAAGCTTCCCCTTTATTGCCTCTAGTTGGTGATTTTTTTTCCCCCCTCTCCTCACTTCTTCGCTGTTCGACAATGCATTTCTGTTGTTTAAGCCACCCAGTTTGTGGTACTTTGTTATGGCAGCCCCAGCAAGTAATGCATCAATATTAGTCCAAAATTAAAAGCCACCAGTCTCTACCAGCTGCTAGAAGGTTGAATGTGTGATGGTGCATCCAGCTGTGGAAGGCTGCTCAGCAGTGAGAAGCTCCAACATGGACGATCTCAAAAGCATGAATGCTAATTGACAGAAGTCTGCATAGTACATATCTTCATTTAGAGGACATGCTTGAAAAGGTAAGACTACAGACAGAAATCAGATCAGTGGTTACCCAGGGCCAGTGAGAAGGAGGAATGTTTTGGGGACAAGAGAAATATTCTGTCTTTTGATTGTAATGGTAGTCACATAACTGTATATTTTTGGCAAAACTCACACACATAAAAAGGGTGAATTTTACTGTATGAAAATTATACTTCAGTAAACCTGACTTTTAGGAGGGGGTTAAGGGGGAGTGGAAATGGGAGACACTTGTAATGCTATCAACAATAAAATATACATGTATTTTAACATTACCAATAAAAACATTAAACAAACCTGACTTTTTAAAAATTAAATCATATTGCAAAACATACAAAGATGAAAAGCAAGACCTCGTGTATTCTCATCCCCTAAATATAATCACCATGAATACTTTGCTACATTTATATGTAGCTTTTATATACAGAACGTATCTTTACAAACTTATGGGCCACAATGTACATACAGTTTTATAATTTACATATTTAATTTAATAAAATATTGTAAATATCAATATTCTTCTGAAACGATTTCTGACTAGTACGTTTTGTGGCATAAGCCTTTTTCAACCAATATCCTATTGTGGAAAATTACGGGTTCCCTGCAGTGTTCTGCCATTATAAACAATGCTCACATCCATGTTTTAAAGCTTAGTGGTTGTAAACACACTCATAAAAGTAGGAAAATAATGGTGTTTACTACACAACAACGATAAAAACACCATGTAGTATGTTGATATAAAACTACTGGTTTAAAAACTGATGGGTCAGAATATACCCCCATTGCAAGCACTTTGAGAGCTATCACCCTTCTCTGTCGCAGCGTTAAGATAGGCTGAGAACTACAGTGGAAATAACATGGGTGCTGACGTCAGGGGACCGAAGCTTGGGCCCAGCCCTGTCTCTCTGCACCTGATGGTCACGATACACCCTAGCTTTCTCCTCTATAAGCTGAAGATGAAACTCATATGACGCGGTCCGTACACCTGGTTGGTGCACCGGCTTTCCGTGACCCAACTCTTCCCTCTTTCTGACCTCCACCACAGACAAGCCTGAGAAAGCGACATAACTACATTCCCACTCTCCCTGGCCCATGAGAGGTCTGTTCGGAGAGTTCTTGCTTTTCTAATAAGAGCAAAGATGTCCCTGGTGCTCCTTTCCTTCCTCCTCCTTCCCGCCTTCCACACAGATGCGATGCTGGGTGCAGCTGTCTTTGGTGGCTTTGAGGGAGGTGAGAAGCCAGCATTCTTATCCAAACAGTGGCGTGGAAGGTGGAGGGAGCCTGGGTCCCGATGGCACTGTTGGGCCACCACGCCTATTCCCAGACTCCTGTTAAATGAGAAAAACAACCTCCATCTACTTAAGCCAGACTTCCTGTTTTGTGCAGATGAAAGCATCCCTAACGGATATACCAGTTGTTGTGAAGAGCAAATGAGGTGTAAGGGATGGAACTTTGGTAAATGGGAAACCACCGTACACATTTCGGATGCTTTTTGCCGGTCGCTTAAATACAAGAGGCATAACATGCTCACGGTCTTCCTCCTTGCGGCCCTTTATCCCCTCTCCAAGCTTCTCATTCATCATGAGTTTATATTACATTTCCTATCCTCTTTCGAACATTTTAAAAGATATATTTTTATTGACTTCAGAGAGGAGGGGAGAGGGAGAGGGAGAGAGAGAGAGAGAGAGAGAGAGAGAGAGAGACATCAATGATGAAAAAAAAAAAAAAAGAAACATCAATGATGAGAGAGAATCATTGATCAGCCACCTTCTGCACACCCCCCACTGGGGATCGAGCCCACAACCCGGGTATATGCTCTTGACTGGGATCAAACCCGGGACCCTTCAGTCCGCAGGCTGACGTTCCATCCACTGAGCCAAACCAGCTAGGGCTCAACATTTTTTTCAATGATTGACTCCTGATTGTTTTCAGGAAGTTTTTATGCTTAGACCAAAATATACTGTGCATCACTTTTTTTTTTTTTTTTTTTTAGAGAAATGCCTTTTTTAGTAAAATGGGTGTTGTAAACAGTGCCATGCCTGTAGATCAAAAGGAGGACTAAGAGTTTTCCCTGGTCAAAAGCAACGGTAAAAAAGAATACTTTTTCTTTTCACTAAGTTGGTTAATGAAATCTTATTAAATTATTGAATCAGAAAGCAAATACAGGGCATCTCTATATCACAGAGGCAATCAATGAAAACATAAGAAGGTAAACGTCTGGTACTTTCTAAAAACCCCAGATTCTGTCATTTAGGGCAATACAATTCCTATATAATCTCTTACCAAAAAAGGGCCTTTTCCAGCTGGTTTCCAGGCTTATTTTACGCCTTTTAGTGCTTTCTTTTTTTCTCACATTCCCAGCCTCACTGCACACTTAACGAAAGTATTCTTTTACGAAAACAGATACTGGATTCCGTCACGAGGCCTAGGATTAAAATAATGCTTTGTACTTTGATAAGATGGAAAACCCAGTAATTCACCGGTTTCTTAGATGCTATAGAATAATATGCTCTCTGGAAGGGTCAGCACGTACTTATAGGAAACACAAGTAATTGATATACAGGGCCAGTAGGAATTCTACAAGTCCTGAGATTCCTAGGCAGGCAAATTCAGCTAATCCTTCAGATGTTCTCATGTGTATCTTCTATCTCATAAACTTCTTATATATTTTACTTCAGTCAGCTGTGTCTTAGTTGTGTTTAAAATAACATGGAAATTTCAATATTCTATCTGGAAACAGAATAAAGTATTTACAAAGATACCAAAAAAAAGGCAAGGGCCCTGGCCGATGTGGCTCCTTTGGTTGAGCATTGCTCTGTGCACCAAAAAGTCGCTGGTTCAATTCCAGTCATAGTAGATGCCTGGGTTCTGGGATTGATCCCCCATAGAGGGCATGCAGGAGGCAGCTGATCAATGTTTCTCTCTCTCTCCCTCTCTAAATCATCAATAAAGCCCTAGCCAGCTTGGCTCAGTAGATAAACCATCATCAGCCTGCGGACTGAAGGGTCCCAGGTTCGATTCCAGTCAGGGGCACATGCCTGGGTTGTGGGCTCAATCCCCAGTAGGGGGCATGCAGGAGGCAGCCAATCAATGATTCTCTCTCATCATTGATGTTTCTATCTCTCCGTCTCCCTTCCTCTCTGAAACCAATAAAGAAATATATTTTTAAAAAATAAAATAAAATAAATCATCAATAAAAACATTAAAAAAAAACCACGGAGGTATAATTGCCAGTATTGCCTCCATCACAACGGTGGAGTTCAGGCTCATTAGGAGGGTGGTACAGCCACCCAATCCTACCTTCCTGCTCTCAAGAGCATCACGTTCCTGAGCTAGGAATTCCCACTCCAGTTTACTATCTAGGACACGTTGGAAACACGCCAGGAATGGCCTGAGGATGCAGACCCCCACATCCGTCCTAATTCATGGCAGAGCGTTTAAGGAGAACAGAGGAAGTCTTGGAGCAAGTCACCAGCCACACAGACACACTTTTCTGACTTTTAAAATGGAGACAGACATATGCCCGCCCTGAGGGAGACCACAGCATCATAATTAATGTAAACCAAGCACTTGGCATTGACCAGGTGCTCGCTAAAGAGAAGCTGGGCTTCCGTGCCTGGAAAGACAGCGACCTCTGCATTTCTGAGCACAGCAGCTCAGCCCCGCTGTATCTAAATCACCCTCTCTGGGCGATCTCGGACAAAACGCCACCTCTCTCGTGTGTAAGTGCTTAGCACCTACTTTATAAGTGTGTTATGAAAGTCTCAGGATGTCATCCTGGTACCAAGCTCAGCACAGCGGCTGGCACATGGCCATCCGTAATAAATGCCAGCTGTTATCATGAAGACGGACACTTCTCCCGCCCTGTTGGCTCTTCCCCATTAGCATATAAACAGTCAGTTTTTCCATCTTATAAAAAGCAACAGACCACAGCCCAGGGTCAAGTACCAGGGCAGGGCAAGCACCAGGCACAGCAGCAGCGTGTGAGGTTAAGAGCCAGAGAGTCATTTACCCAAATCCTGGCTCCACGACTTTCTAGGTGCGTGACCTTGGGCAAGTCTCTGAGCCTCAGTTTCCCCACCAGTAAGTTGGGGATAAGATCATCTGCCTCGCAGGACTGCAGGGACGCTCAGACAGATGATGCATGTTGAGGACACACACAATGCCTGGAACACAGAAGACACTCAGTGTGTGGTGGGAAACAAATATGACCTAAAAGGCAAAGTGCATTTGAACTTGAAAGCTAGCTGAATGCCAGGAAGCAGGATCTTGGAGGCCATCATGGAGGCCGGCTACCACACACGGGCACCCCAAGCAACTGTGTCGATTGTGGGATGGTAGGTCTTTTGGATATGCTGAGACCCAACTTCCGATGTTGGGGGAGGAGTTCCCCACACCAGCAAACAACGCTCAGCAAGACATCAGCAGGGGTGCCTAAGAATTCAGCTCAATTCTGACACTGTCTCCCCAGAGACAGCATCAGACTCCACGGGTTAAGGATTCGGTCCTACAAGACACCCCCCACTTCAGATGCCAGGCACAGGCCAGGCTCTCACCTGCCCTTCTGCCAGATCAGCTTTAGATTGGACCCCCTCCTCAAGGTTTAATTTGCTAGAGCAGCTCACAAGGCAGGGAGACATTTTACTGACTACATTACTGATTTATTGTCAGAAGCTATGACGCAGGGAGGACAGATGGAAGAGAGGCACTGGGCAAGCTATGGGGCGGGGGTGCAGGCTTTGTGCCCTCTCCAGGTGCGTCACTGTCCCCACATCTCACGTGCCCACCAGCTCTCTGAACCATACCTGTTGGGTTTTTATAGAGGCTTCATTGCCTGGTTGTGGTTGATTAAACATTGGCCATTGGCAATTGATTCAACCTCCAGGTCTTCTCCGCTCCTTGCAGGTGGTGGGGTGGGGGGCACTGAACTGTCCAACTCTCTAATCATCTGGTTGGCTGCCGTGGCAACCAGCCCCCATCCTCAGGTGGGGCCCAAAAGTCACCTCATTAATATAACAAAAGACACCTTATGCTCTTATCACTTAGGAAACTCCAAGGGTTTAGGGGGTTATGAGTCAGGAACTATGGACCAAGACCAAATGTGTATGAGAAATATATATTTGATCATTTAAATGATCAAATATATATATATATATATACTTGAAATATGTTTTTATTGATTTCAGAGAGGAAGGGAGAGGGAGAGAGATATAGAAACATCAATGAAGAGAATCATTGATCAACTGCCTCCTGCACGCCCCCTACTGGGGGTTGAGCCTGCAACCCAGGCATATGCCCTTGACCAGAATCAAACCTGCAACCCTTCAGTCCGCAGGCCAACGCTCTACCCACTGAGCCAAGCCGGGTAGGGCTCAAATATATATTTCTTATCAATCACAATATCACAGTAGCAATTGGTAGAAAGAGCACTGGTCAGAAGGAAGAAAAGAACCCAGCTAAGATCAGTGGACAACCGGAGGGGCACAGGAGACCAGGGGGTTGCTGCCACGTGAGTGAAGCAAGATCACAGAAAGAGTGCAGAATCTATTTAAAATGCTGCAATGAGCCGAGACCGGTTTGGCTCAGTGGATAGAGCGTCGGCCTGCGGACTGAAGGGTCCCAGGTTCGATTCCGGTTGGGGGCATGTGCCTGGGTTGTGGGCACATCCCCAGTAGGAGATGTGCAGGAGGCAGCTGATTGATGTTTCTCTCTCATCGATGTTTCTAGCTCTCTATCTCTCTCCCTTCCTCTCTGTGAAAAATCAATAAAATATATTTTTAAAAAATAAATAAAATAAAATAAAATGCTGCAATGATAGAAAAGGATGTTACTGTGAAAAAATTTCAGTTACATTTCACGTGGGCTGCACAATGTTCTTGGATTTTATTGGCCTGTTTTTGTTTTTAGCAGATTTATCTTTTTGATTCAGTCTTGCCGGTGCTAACAGTAAACTCATTCGGACTTCCCTGACCACAGGCCGGCTAGATTTTGTGGAAAAGTAGCCTGGGACACTCGGAGCTTGTTAGGAAACTTGCTGGACCTAAAATACAACCACAGATCATCTGCAATGCGTGTCATTCCCATCAGATGCTCGGGGTCGTTGACATAAGGTCATCTCCTGAGTTTCCACATCCGATGTTTTCCTACTTTTACAATGGGGCAAAGAAAATAGCTCTTTCTTTTGAAATTCCCCAACCTCGAGCACTGGATGTAACCTACCATAACTGGGTTTTTTAAAGAACAAACTGTTCTCACTTAAAGCCAAATTGCCAATGTGCGTGCCTACCTTCTTGGCATTCTGTCACGACTTAATTTTGCAGGTGGGAGATCACAGTTCTATCTTCAAAAATAAAATATACTGCAACGCAGCGTTCACTTAAAGCCCTTTGAGTCGTGCGTACTGAAATCTGTTGCTTGGATTTAACTGATCAGCAAGGAAGACATTTTCTGTTCTCTGTGGAATAAAAGAATTCAGAAAGGAAATGAATAGATGAAAAATGTCGTAGTGATGAATTCCCTCTCTTAATAACACATATCATGCTGAGGGATTATCTACTGGTAAGTTTACTTAACTCCAGTCAAATAAGGAAGAACTAAACTATCACCTAGGGAGCCCAAGGCCAGGGGAGGAAAGAAGCTGGGTTCACACCCCAGCTCCCATAATTACCCATGTGTCTCTCCTCAAGACTCAGAAACTAGTGATGTGGGGAGATTATTAACCGTCTAGCAGGCTGGTTGAAAGGGTGACAGACTCCGATAGGTTCCATGTGTAAAACTCCTACTGTACGATCTGGGCACAATAAGTGACGGCTATTTTGTAAGGAAATGATTCGTAGCCCTTGTATCATCTAGCAACATCTTGTAAAATAAATTCAGGAGGGACTGTCATCCTCATGGACTCCCATTGCTCCACTAGAGGTAGGATGAGTAGCAATGAGCATTCAAGATACTCTAAGGGTTTTCATTTTGTCATCTGATCGTCACAAGAACATTTGAGGCGTTTAAAATCTGGAGAAAGGAAGCATGGCCAGTTGACGAGTAACCCCCAATGACACAGGAGTGAGTAGACTATGTGGAGAGATCTAGATCGCAGCAACTTTCTGCTATAATATCCTGACGCCTACGAGAACAGCAATATAAGGAATAAGCAATAAGATGAGAATATTGTAATGAGCTTTTGTCACTTTCTATGGAAAATATTCTGCCTTTCTGTGAATTCTTCGTGGTTGTCATTTGGAAAGTAAAGTTTGTGCTAATTACATGCCAAGAAAAGTCGTGATGAACCCAATATAGATCAGAGCTTAAATTTTTAAATTCTTGCATCATTTTGGTGAATGGCACAGGGAGGGGCCGCGGCATGGGAAGGTGTGGGAGATGCCACCAGGAGGCGCTAGACTCTCTTTTAACCACCCATTCATGGATTGGCAAGTCACTTAATTTCCAGTTTCCCCTTGTGTAAAATGGGGTGAGTTGTACTTATCTCTCAGATGACCATAAGATTCAAAATGAACATGAGCTGGTAAATGTAAAAAAAAAAAAAAAAAAAAAAAAAATGTTTAGGTACAAGGGACTATCAAAGAGAGAAAGCAACATTTTATCTACTTGTGAACTTTCTCAAAAGCCAAAAGTTTTGGCTGTGTTTTTGCAGGCCAAGCCCAATCCACACTTTTGCTGTGGTTTCGGCGTATTTTCCGATGTGTCGCTCCTGTGGCGTGAGGCTCTCAGAGACTCTTACCGCACTTCTAAGCATTTATTTAATTAGCAATAAGTCAAGAATAGCCTTGACTCCACATCAAAGATCCCAAGTGGATTGTGCCCCACCCGTAATTTGTAAACTTTCAGTGTATGAGAAGCTCTTGTAAACATCCCAACACTTCACAGACCCCCCTGGGAATAGCTGTTGGGCTGGTCATAGGTATCGACTGAGAAAATCCACAGGGACACACGGACTCCCGGACAACCAAGGCTCCAGGCTCTGATTCCTGCCAATCAGATTCCTACCCAAATGCCCATCTTTATTTCTCCTATTGTCACAAATACAGTCTTCTTTAAAAAAAAAAAAAAGAAGAAGAAGAAGAAGTATGTTTTTCTTCTTTAATAAAAGCCATGAGAAAAATTTTCCCATAGGAAACTGTAAATAAATAGCGTTCCAGAAAAACCCCAAAACGCCCATTTCGCCTGCGCTGTTGCTCTATGGCCACTGCGTGGGCGACAAGGGAAGCCCAGCTCATCCAGAAAAGTCCTGCGCAGCCTCGAGTCTCCACGGTGCCCGGGAGGCTGTGCTCCGGTTCCTTGGGGACCTTTATGTTCTCTTTCTGCTGAATGATGTGTGCGTCCATGCATCCCCTGAAAACGCATTGAGCATTTACATCTGCCAGACCCTGGGGGCAAAACGGTGAGCAAAGCAGGCACAGCCCTGCCTTCGTGGGATGACAGTTTCTCACGGAAGAACTCATTGCGGCAGAAAACTGCAGCCAAGCGGCCTAAACCCAACGGAAACAAGCGCAGCCTGGAATGCAATGGGCCTTGGGGCTGCTGCCCCCCTAGCGCCCCCTGCCGCCTCCATCCTGCACGGCAGCGCCTCCCGCTGCTGCTCCAACAACAAGCCTAACCCATCCTCCTGGCTGCTGGGAGACGCCCTGGCTCCAGGCGCCAGAAAGGACGTGGAGATGGAACGCGGTCAAACAACAAATGGAGATGGAATGCGGTCACACACCGGAGGGGACAGTGTTTCCTCGGCGGGAAAGCGGTCTCCACGTCCAGGAGAACGGCAGGAGGTGGGTGGGGCAGTGGGGGAGTGCGGGCCTGGCCCCCAGCGGGCGGGGGAGGCAGGAAGCCGAAGAGGGCAGGCTGAACCGACCAGATGTTCATTGCTGCTCAGGGGGCTGGGAGTTTCCTGTGTCTTGCAGCGAGCCCTTTTCTCTGCTTTGGGGAGAATATGTCATTCTCTCTCATGAAAGGCTGCCGTTTCACAAAATCACTGTCAAACGCCGGAGCGCGCACACGTGTTCCTCCAGTGAAGGCCTCTGCTTAAGGGCAGAGAGGGAGCGAGCTCATTTCCTAGACTAGAGCATCGGTTCCTGGGGGAAAGCGACTGGAATCCTTCGTCTGTTCTGGGCAGCCCCTGGGCATTGGGTGGACCTGGCTTATGCAAGAAGGTGGGAAACCTCAGAAGCAGGAGATGTCCGTTTTCCCCTGGTTCTGCCACGTGTGGGCTGTGTGACCCTGGGCAGGTCCCTCTCCTTCTCTGGGCCTCTGTTTTCTCATTGGAAGGGCCCTGTGGCTCTGGCATTCCATGCAGGCTTTGGGGGGTGGTGATGGGGGGCCAGCACAGGAAGGCGGATGGGGGGCCTTGAGCAGTCCTTATCACGTTGAGCCCCAGGGGAAGAAAGGATGGCGAACCACCATGATGGAGGAAAGCTCAATGAAGCCAACGGCCACATGTTCTTCTTCTAACCATGTATAGTGGCTTTTGCCAGGAACCATAAAGAACACACACACACACACACACACACACACAGTGGAGACTAATATTGACATTGGTCCCTGCGATGCAAGACTGGCATAAGAAAGTTCTTCCAAAATAGAAGAAGGAGAAGGAGATGGAGATGGGGAAGGGGAAGGGGAAGGGGAAGGGGCAAGAAGAAAGTTCTTCCAAAGCTCTGGCCGATAGAGTGTTGTCCCGATACGCCAAGGTTGTGGGTGAGATCCCCAGTCAGGGCACATACAAGAATCAATCAATGAACGCTAAGTAAGTGGGACAACAAACAGATAGCTCTCTCTCTCTCTCTCTCTCTGTCTCTCTTTTTCTCCCTTCCCCCCGTCTCTAGAATCAATTAATAAACATTTAAAAAGAAAAAACGTTCTCCCAGAGACACGCCCACACTTGTACAGCCAGGGACCAGGGAAGAATTCTGCCCCGCTCTCCCTGAAGCCTGGTGGCCCTCTGCCGTGCCTGGCTGGCCGTGGGCTCTGCCCCTGCCACTGGAAGAGGGACTGTGCTTCAGGCAGGTCTGAGTCCCCGGCTCCTAGCACAGTGCCTGACACAGCAGGTTCTCGACAACGTCTGCAGCATAGATGGAAATAGGAGCTGGAAATAAACCTTGTTGAAATCCGCCCACAGTAGCCACGCTGGGTGCAGTGGGCACGTGGGAGGGTGTGTGTGCACAATTGGGGGCGGGGAGGGGTAGAGGGATATTATGGGGACGTGCGATGCGTGAAGTGGGACTTTTTTTTAAAAAGAAATTCAAAACAGACTTCTGGAAAGTCATTTTCTAAGAGTCTTGCCGGCAGTGTGAAAACAACCCTCTTGTGCGTGGCCCCACCCGGGGCCACGTGGCCACCTCTCTGCCCCCCCGCAGGGCTGGTTCCCCGTATATAGGACCCGGCAGGGCCACCCAGCCGGGCACCGCTCCTGCAGGGGAGCCTTCCAGAGGGAGCCTCGCCCAGCCTCTGCCCCGGGGACCCCGTGCACAGCACTGCAGCCACGGGCCCAAGATGCCAGCTGTCCGGCTGCTGCTTCTGGCCTGTCTGCTGTGGGGCGGGGGGGGCCAGGTCAGCCCAGCTCCGCAAGGCCAACGACCGGAGTGGCCGATGCCAGTACACCTTCAGCGTGGCCAGCCCCGCTGAGACCAGCTGCCCCGAGCAGGGCCAGGCCATGTCAGCCATCCAGGACCTGCAGAGAGACAGCAGCAGCCAGCGCGCCGACCTGGAGAGCACCAAGGCCCGGCTCAGCTCCCTGGAGGGCCTCCTCCGCCAGCTGACCGGGGCCCCGGCGGCTGGGCCCTCGGAGGGGCCGCCGAGGGAGCTGGACGCCCTGATGAGGGAGCGAGAACAGCTGGAAAGCCAAGCCCGGGAGCTGGAAACGGCCTACGGCAACCTTCTCCGGGACAAGGAGGTGCTGGAGGAGGAGAAGAGGCGGCTGGGGGCAGAGAACGAGGATCTGGCCAGGCGGCTGGAGAGCAGCAGCCAGGAGATAGAAAGGCTCCGGAGGGGCCAGTGTCCCCAAGCCCGCAGCGCCTCTCCGGATGTGCCCCCAGGCTCCAGGGAAGGTAAGAAGGTGGCAGCGTCCAGGGTGACCCGTCACAGGTGGCCCAGATTTGCCCTTCCTGCCCTCCCCTTCCTCCCAGAAGCCGCACATCAGCTCGAGGCAGACGGATGAAGGAGGGCACAGCTATCGCTTTCACCTGTTCCTAGCGGTTTAACTCCCGATGGCTCCATCTAGGTTAGTGGTGCCGGGTGTGTCCCTGCCCGTGACAAAGTCCTCACGGCCCACAGCAACGGGAGAGGCGGAAAGGACCAGGGGAGAGGCACCCGGGGGGGGTGATCCTTTTCAGAAAACGCTCCTGCTGTGAATCTTCGTTCAGAGCGGCCGATTCCTACCTCCTGGGGTTAACGTGGCCTCCATTGATGAAATGGCAAGAGATTTCTGAAATGATAACAGGTGACCCGTGTCCTTCCTTGGCAGCGTAGACGCAGCAGGAATCCTTTGTCAGTCCCCGGGGTGCTGTTTGGGAAGTTGTCCTCCACTTGGCCCCATCGGAGACCCTCCGCAGCAGAGCACCAGGCCACGCCTTGAGGAGGCTTCTGCTAAGTGAGATGCTCTGTGTCCCTCGCGGCCCTGCGGGTGGCGAGCCTGCGTGTGCACCGGGAGGGCGAGGGGGGGCACGCTCTCCCCGGCAGTGGGGGGGGCAGTACTGGCGCCACTTTTTGTGAAATTGTGCCCCCAGATGTTCACCGTTGAGTACATCGTCCCATCAGGAGGAAACAAGCAAGCCCACCCAGGTGTGGGCCAGTTGGTCAGTCTGGACCAGGGGTCCTCAAACTACGGCCCGCGGGCCACGTGCAAATACAAATATTGTATTTGTTCCCGTTTGGTTTGTTTACTTCAAAATAAGATATGTGCAGTGTGCATAGGAATTTGTTCATAGTTTTTTTTTTTTAAACTATAGTCCAGCCCTCCAACGGTCTGAGGGACAGTGAACTGGCCCCCTGTTTAAAAAGTTTGAGGACCCCTGGTCTGGACTCTTCAGAGATGTTACTGTCAAGATTGGAGGGGACGGGAGAGACACGGTCACCAAAGGCAGGTCTGACCCTGGATTGGCCCCTGCATCCAGGGAAGAAGAGCTGCCCAGGGTGGGGGGTGGGGGGGGTTAGTGAGGAAACGCGCAGGTAGACTGCTGCTGCGTGGGTTGTCCCGGATTCGTGTTAGGTTTCTTGGGTGAGATATGGTATCGTGGTCAGGAGGGGTCATGAGGTCTGCAATGTACTTTCAAGGGATTTGGCAAAACAGTAACCACCGGTGACTCGGCAGGGCAGCGGAGGCCAGGTCCCAGCAGCAGACACCTGCACCAGGCAGGTTGCCACAGCAACGGCTGGGAAAGGTGGGCAGGATTCGCCGCGGGGCCACCAGGTCCTCCACGGGTGCTGAGGTTTCGCCCCCTCGCCTACAGGCTGGAGCTAACACCCCCTCGTGGGATGATCACGCAGATTAGAAATCGCGGGGGTGGGTCTCCAGCATGGAGCAGCCCCCCAGGAAATGGACTGTCGCTACAAAGGGCCTCTTTTGCCCGAGCTCCACTAATGTCTTAAAAGGTCATTTAATGATCAAAATGTCAACATGCTCATAATGGTTCTATAACACACGCTGATTCCAGAGAACAGGCGTGTTGGGATAGCACCCAGCACCCAGCACCCAGCTAGTCTTCCTTTTCCTCGAGTACCCGTGACGACCTGCAATTATGTGGCACCCCAATTTTTCTCTATCCTCTCCATTTATGCAACACTGACCTAACTTTTCAGGCAAGGACAGAAAATAACTGTAAAAATCATTAGAATGTCACTTGCCTATATATACTATACTCATGCAAATTAATAAATTCTGTTTCTGGGTTAATCTCTCTACGTGTCTACAAAGCAGAGATAAGGTAGATAGAGAAGAATATGCAGATTTTTCAGAGTTTTGTAATCGACATGCACATTGCGCCCTAGAAGGACTAAATTTTAATAGAAACCAAGCCTAACAATGTTGAGGTGTCTGAATAATAAAGTCCTTAATATTTTCATAACCTCTTTTTGTTTTTCCCCATATTCAGAATGAGATGTGATTTTGAAACATTCCTGAAAAATTTTTGTTTTGACACATCTTTAGGGAAGACCATGTTATTTATACTTTGAGCTAAGACTACTGAGGCTCAGAGAGTTGAGTAACTTGCCCAAAGTCACACAGCAGGCACCTGGCAATACTGAGCCAGGAAGCTAGGACTTCCAAGCCCAGTCCATAGGCCCCTTCACACAACTGCTTCCCTGCCTTTAGGACTTTGGGCCTGGAGCCTTGCATCCTCTCCCACAGGCTTCGGTCCTCACGCCAGACAGCTCTGGTCTGGGAGTCTGCCTCTTGCCAGATGCTCTGGCTGACACAAGCAAGAAGAAGCCAGCCAGCGGGCTTCTAACCCAGCCAGCCCACCTGCCAACTGAGAGCTGGCCTCGCAGTCACCCTGGAAGCCCTGCCCTGACATTATGTTTTATGGTGATTCTTGTTTACTTCAAAAGCCCTTGAGGTGTGGTTCCCGCAGAGTGTGGCGGAAAAAGGGGAGGGAGCGGAGGGAGAAAGGGAGACAGAGAAACGTCTCCGAGGCTTTTGTAAACCCCTCTGGTAACAAGCTGGTTAAGTCGGGGACATTTAATATAAAGAGTCGGTTGTTTTCTTAGATGACATTTGTTAAGGCTGGGACTGGAACCGGGGAAGGGCAGCGGATAGAAGAAGCCGCAGGGAGAGCCTGGCCGGGGCGGCTTTGCTCTCTAGAGAGGTTACAGGAGAGACACTGACCAAGGCCGGCTGCTTTTGCTCATTGGGAAGTCAGAGAAAAGGGGGCCTTGGGGACAGGGTCAGGGGTACCCAGACGAGCTGCTGCTGCCCATTGCTCCCCTGGTTGCAAATCTCGAGGGGACCGTTAGGGTTTAGGAGATGCACCCCTGTGGGGGGAGAAGAAGGAGTAGGAAAGGTGTGGGCTTGCTCCCAGGAGGGCGAGCTCTATAAAGAATGACTAACAACGATAAAGGAGTAACCATGAGCTGTAAGTACACTCCCCATGGCACCCTCAGGCTTGAGGAAGGACAGACACACTTAAAGGAGTTGGGGCCTCAGTAGGAAGGTGGGGTTCAGCCCATCAAGATGGTGGGGAAGGTGGCCAGAGCTGGTCCAGAGCTGCAAAGGCCACCTCCCGCGAGCAGGTGGAGCGGCCAGCAACCTGTGGCTGCGGGCCCAGGGGGTCAGGCACAGGCTGCAGGAGCCCGGCAGAGGCCGTGGCGGGGGGGGGGGGGGGGGGGGGGGGGGGGGGGGGGTGTGTGCAGGGACTCCGGGCTCCGTGATGCGAGGGCTGTGGAAAGGTCATGGCCAGGCCAAGGCTTCGGGGCCCCACCCGACGGGTTCACACTCAGGCTACCAACCAGCCTCCCCTGAGGACTGAAGATCTGCTCCCACCACGCCCCTCCAGCGCCCTCTACTGAGAAAGCTTAACACTTCCGAGGAGAAACGCTGCTTCTTACAGGAACGTTTGCCTATCTATGGAAAGGGGGGAAAAAACACCCAAATCATGCCGGGGGCTGTTCATCGTCGAATCGCGGGGCACCCCAGGAGAAGCCGAGGGCCTTCCCAATACCCCTGAATCCACACCCTGTTCCCATTCAGAAATCAGGCCTTCGAGTGGGAGTTATCTTAACGGAGCACAAGCTGCCTTTAGTTTATTTTAAATATCCTACTCCTTGCTTGGCACATTGCTATGCAGTTTACTATTTGTGAGCTTTTTATCACGGAATTTCCCCAACATTCTCCAAAGTGGAGGAACGATAGGAACCCCAGCTCCCAGCTCCGACAGTTGTCAGCAAAGTCCCATCCTATCCTCCGCCCCCCTCCCCCGTTTACTATCTTCAAACGCATCGCTGGAAGCCTATTGAAATGCTATCCTCCGCCCAGTCATCGGGCCACTCTTCCCCAGGTGGATATTGTCTCTTTCTTTGAATATAGTTTCTGGGTGGAATCCGGAGAACGTGGACTTCCAGGAACTGAAGTCAGAGTTAACCGCGGTTCCTGCTTCCCGAATCTTGAAGCAGAGTCCGCCTGGCCACCCCGGGAGTGCCGGCGGGGACACTGGTATGTAGTTAAGTGTGTTCTCTTCCCCGTCCTCACGTGGTCTTCGTCTGCGTCCAGTCCCGTGTGCTCCTTCTCCAGGGCAAATCCGACTTCCCCCCCAAGGCCTGTGTCCTGTCACCCACACTGGGGATCACGGGCCGGGCCGGGCTGGGCTGGGCCTGGGAAGATGGGAGATGTGTCTGTTTCACCCACGCGATTGTCACCTTGGCTTGATTACTCACGAACAATGAAGTTTTTCAGTGGATTTTTCATATCTGCATCTCAGGGCCAGACAGACACCATTGACCACACAGGCTGTCACTGAACTTGGGGTCCTTAGGAAGCGTACAGTGACCCCACTTGAAGGTGTCCCGAGAGCCTGACGTTAAGACAAAGACTGCGGTTTTCAGAAACGGTGACTCTCCGTGTTCTTGACAATAATTGCTAGCACTGCAGGTCATGCCTGGGGATGGGGCACTTGGAAATATTCAAAATCCCATTCCCTGAGATACGAGCACCTTCTCTAAGGAAACTGAAGGCTCCTCGTCAAGTACAGAAACTTAGGATTCTGCTAAATCTAAGTTTCTAACCACCTCGTCATTGCGTGTTTAAAATCATATTCAGATTTTATTGTATGAAAATGATGCCTGAAATATAGGGTCCATCAGTCAGGGCTTGTAAAACTCTAGCGATTATTCTAATGACCCAATTTTTGTATTTTCTTTGTTTTTAAATAACAAGGTGAATCAGACATGAGCGTCATAAAGAATAATACAGTGCACACACATGCGGCCCTGGCCAGGGCGAGTCGAATATGACAAATACAGCCCGGAGCCCCGGGGCAGCCTCTGTCAAGGTTCAGTTCCGACCACGAACAATCACAGCCTGTACTGGCCGTTTCCTCTAACCAAGCGCCGACCATGTCTAATGACACTGGAGACTTACAGCAGCCCCTCTACCAGTGGTCCTCCACCTTCTGGCCCTTTAAATACAGTAGTTCCTCATGTGGTGACCCAACCATAACATTATTTTCGTTGCTACTTCATAACTGTCATGTTGCTACTGTTCTGAATCGTCATGTCAATATCTGATATGCAGGATGGTCTTCGGCGACCCCTGTGAAAGGGTCGTTCGACCACCAAAGGGGTCGCGACCCACAGGTTGAGAACCGCTGCCCTCTACCCAAAGCACTATCATTATCCCCTGGACCAAGGAGAGAACAGAGGCCGAGTTGGCAAAGTAACCGACTGAAAGCCCCGCAGCCCGCAGGTGGCGGAGCCAGGATTTAAACCCGGGCGGTCAGTCTCTGGGCTCCTTCCTGGCTTGTGCCGGCTCCACAAGGCGGAGAGACGACGGTGAGTCCGTGTGTTCTGTGTGTTGTTTGTTTTTTAATTCCCCAGGATGCGGAGAGCTGGTTTGGGTGGGAGAGCCCGTGACTCTGCGAACAGCTGAGACCATCACGGGCAAGTACGGGGTGTGGATGAGAGACCCCAAGCCCGTCTACCCCTACACGCAGGAGACCACGTGGAGGATCGACACGGTGGGCACCGGCATCCGCCAGGTGTTTGAGTACAGCCGCCTCAGCCAGTTCTTGCAGGGCTACCCCTCCAAGGTGCACGTGCTGCCCCGGCCGCTGGAAAGCACGGGCGCCGTGGTCTACGGGGGGAGCCTCTACTTCCAGGGGGCCGAGTCCAGGACGGTGGTCAGGTACGAGCTGAACACCGAGACTGTGAAGGCCGAGAAGGACATCCCGGGAGCCGGCTACCACGGCCAGTTCCCGTATTCCTGGGGCGGCTACACGGACATGGACCTGGCCGTGGACGAGTCGGGCCTGTGGGTCATCTACAGCACGGAGGAGGCCAAAGGCGCCATCGTCCTGTCCAGGCTGAACCCCGAGAGCCTGGAGCGTGAGCAGACCTGGGAGACGAACATCCGGAAGCAGTCCGTGGCCAACGCCTTCGTCATCTGCGGCACCTTGTACACCGTCAGCAGCTACTCGTCGCCCGATGCCACTGTCAACTTCGCGTATGACACGGGCACGGGGAGCAGCAAGGCCCTGGCCATCCCGTTCAAGAACCGCTACAAGTACAGCAGCATGATCGACTACAACCCCCTGGGGAAGAAACTCTTCGCCTGGGACAACTTCAACATGGTCACCTACGACGTCAGGCTCTCCGAGGTGTGAGAGGCAGGCACGCTGGGTCAGGAAGGGCCGCGGGAGAGGGCGTCCGGGGGTCCCCAGGGGCCGGCCAGCCAAAGCCCAGCAGCTGTCCTCTGCGTCCCGCGCTTTCTCGAATCCAGGAGAACGCGCCCCCTCGCCGTCACTGCGGCTGACGGCGGGAATAGCCATCCGGGCACTTAGTTTCCTAATAGATACTAGTAGATATGCTTGTCTTTTGTCAGCTCTTAAAGGGGCGTTTAACCAACATCGTTGGAGTTCCCTGGTGATTTGGGGCAAAAGCTGTCACGTGCAGTCATTTCTTCGTGAAAACCACAAGGCTTTTTATAAGTGGCCTCCCCTGGCTCACGAGGGTGTTTGGAGAAGAGTTTGGGGAAACGGGCTGGGATCCAGGTGGACGCCGGGGCCACCCCTGCGCTCGCGTGCAGTGAGGTTCACACAGGCCACCATGAGAGCAGCCCTTGGGGGGGTTGGGGGGCGGGCGGGAAGCTCTGTGGCCAGCACTGAACTGGTGTAAGATGCACTGACTCTAGCTGCTTCTCATGCTTCAGGTAGAGAGCAGGCGGGCGTGACATACCCTTTGCTCGTGCAATAAAACGATCGCACATGCCATCCTCCTCGGATATTGTGGGGTATTTTGCATAAGAGACGAGTATACAGATTCCAACCATCAGAGAATTCCTTTGGGTTGGCAGCTGGGATGGCAGGATGCTCAAGGTGTGTGTGTGGGGGCGGGGGGGTGTTTGTGTGTGTGTGTGGTGTGTGTGTGTGTGTGTGTAACAGAGGTGTCACCCAGGATGACACCTGGCAAACACTGGAACATACACCTTCCCAGGCCCATCTCCTGGCCCTCTTGGTCCTTCCAGAATCAACTTTTCATCTTTCCTCAGCTCACCCTCTTTTCACCCTAACTCCACTTTGGTTCTTATTTGCTGGCATGAGTTTCATAAACCACCACGTCAGGTAAGCAAGCCTTACAGGGTTGTTTTTTAATAACTGAACTTAATGGGCAGAACACCTTCTCTTGGCAGTTCCGCTTGGACTCTGTTCCGTTAGCTTTTTCAGTCAAGTCAGGGGTTTCCTCTTTGCCATTCTCTTCAGGGTGGCCCTTGTGGTTGAGATAAGCGAGGGAGGGGGCGCCCAGCAGTAGGGGAGGCTCCAGGCAGAGCTAGTTACTCATCACACCTGGTCTTAGTCACCAGCACAGATCCCAGTGCTGGCTGCTGACACAGTATGTCCAAGCCCAGTTCCAGCTCTGGCCTCCAGCCCGTCGGCTCACTGTGTTTCTCTAGCCCGTCCTGTGTCCCACCGGGGACACCGGCACGTGTCAGAGCTCTCCTGTGTCGTCAGACACTCAGGGTGCTTGGGCCCTTTCCCCCAGATACAGCTCAGGTTCCCCTGGTTTTCCTGCTGGTGAAGAGTCACTTCTCTTGGAACTTTGCCACCAACACATGCTTTACCCAGAACAAGCAGACGTTGCTTCTGCTTTCTCATGCCCCAAACTATCTGGGACCCAAAGGCTTGTCAAGAACACTCTAGAATTTATGCTCCTTTTTCCTCTCTGGGGTTCCCTGGCTTCCCCCACACTCACCCCCGACACACACACACACACACACAGCTGCTCCTGTCCACGTCCCCGTGGCCTTTTTCCTCGATTACTCTGAAGTGTGTGCTCCCTCCCCATGCGACCCAAGCTCCACTCAGCGGCCAGTGAGGCCCACTGAAACGCAAGCCACACCGTGCCTCTCCTTTCCTGAACACACCACCCCCCCACAACGACTTCCCATTTCACAAAAAATCACAAGCAGAGTCCTTGCCAAGCCCCCCACCCCCCACCCCGCACTGTGACTGCATCTTCTAATGTCCCCCGATTCCTTCCACTCCAGCCAAGCCCTAGCCACCTACTGTCCTTTGAACAACCAGGCACACTTGGGTCCTCAGGGCTATGCGCTGGCCCTTCCCGCTGGCCCTGATGCCCACGCACCAAACTCCATCACTGTCCCCAAGTCCTTAGTCAGACGTCACCTTCCTAGGGTGCCCTCCCCAGACCACCGTATCTAAGTTCGCGACTGCTGCCTCCTCTGCCACCTCTGATATTCCTTACCCTGTCGTCCTATTTTAGAACGGTCCCCGCATCATCCCCGACACGATACAGTCCACTGTTGACACTGTACACGCTTTTCCACACTCAAGTGTGAACTCATGGGTGCAGGCCTGGGTCACTCTGTTCAACGATGTGTCCCTGGGGCCCTGCCCAGCTGGCATAGGACATCCTCAAATGAGCAGAAAGAAACCACCCTGAAACTGACTCAGAAACAGCGGGAAATAAAACCACCCCAAGAGTTCGTCCGTTCGCCCTTCTCCCCGTCCCCCTCCTTGTGCCGAGGCTGCATTGACCGTGGCCATGGACAGGCCCCTCGGCCTCCGGCCCAGACACCTGCCCGACAGCACCATCCAGTGTGGTAGCCACCAGCCTCGAGTCACTACCGGGCTGTTGAAATATGGTTAGTGCGACTGAGGAAGTAAATTTTCTATTTTATTTAATTTTAATGAATTTATGTGGCTAGGCTAGTGGCTACGCTATTGGACAGCACAGGTCTGTTTCCTCCTGGGACTGAGATGACGTCCTGTGTGGGACCCCAGTGGGCCATGCCAGGTGCCCATGGTGCACCCCCCACGCCCCGGACGCCCGTTGCTGCAGCAACCACAGGTGAGGAACCTGACTTCTACACCAACACCACAGCCGCTGGCTATGCGCGGCACGGGGGGGGGGGGGGGGGGGGGGGGGGGGGGACGGGGCGGGGGAGTCCAAAGCACATGTTAAGGGCCAGCGTGGTGAGAGAACACCTACCAAGACTCTATGAAGAAGGGGATGATATGAAAGGTGGCACCTAAGGACGTTTCCCACACGATCACGTTTGTGATGCTCTCAGGCTGTTGAGAGAGCCGTGGGAATCCTTCCTGGTGCTTTGGGATCAGTGGAAGCCTGGAGTTTGGAGTCTGAGTAATACACTTCTCCCCAGTGAGGTCCCTGCTCTCGGCTGCTATTCAAGGTACAATCCTTCTGTTACTGAGCTTGAAATTCACTTAAATCTCCTAGGAGCAAACTTTAAAAATATTGCCCATACATGTGAAATGCCACCCGCCTTGCACCAGCGCCGGAGATGCGATGCAGCTCCCTTAGGCACAGGCCATAAACTTGCCATGTCTCAGGCCGTTTCAAAAATCCAAACACCTCAGGGTTCTCTGGAGCTCGGAATCGAAAGTCTCAGAGGCCTGGGCTTGTCATCATCCAGATTTAGTAACAAACATTGAGGCCTGATTGCTTTTTTTTATTGTTTTTTTAAATTCAAACAGCATGACTGAAATTAAAGATAAATATATACACATATCAGAGACGTGGCTTGAAGAACCAAAGATGACTCTATGGCATTTGTGAGGATAACAAAGGGCAGCAGTGGGAGAGGAGAAGAAAACAGGAAAGAAAGAACAAAGACCTTCCATGACAACCCAAGGCCTCCCCAAAACGTCCTCTGGGTTTTATGTCCAAGTCCATTTCAAAACAACTGACGTATTGCGTGCCTAGGAGACTTCGGGGTCCTCAGCTGGAGAGGGAGGTGGGGCTCGGGGGGATGGGGGGTCGGCCATGTCAGGAAAAGGGACTTGATCCAAACCCTTTGGCTTCCTCATCAGGGCTTCCTCACCTTCCTTGGTAAGCATCTCTTCTCTGGGAGGAAAGGCATCATGAATGGTATTTTAAACAAAGACAGGATTTTTTAAGAGAAGAAAAAAAAAAAAAACCCTCAGCTCTCAGCCCCAAAAGACAGCCACTTCCTGACTCATCTACAGACGCCGATAGAGCTGCCACCTGGTGAAAACTAGTCGCACGCTAGTAGACTTTAACTGTGAGTCAGCTCGTCTCAGAGGGAACTCAGCTGTCTGCGCGGGTCCCGTGGAACCCATGGCCCTGCGTCCACCCCTACCAGCCAGCTCTCCAGTTTCAGCCCAGGGCAGGCTCGACCGCAAGATCTCATTGGCATCCCAGCTTTTCTCTGCCAGCTCAGTTCTAGGCTCACTTCCCCTCTCCTTTCTGCCTAACTTACCCCCACACCCATCCCACCCAGCGCTGGGCAAACTCTGCCTTTATGGAACTAGACTAGCCCATCAAGAGCTCAAAGACCCAGATTTAACTGTCCCCTGACCGCCTGCTTTGTTCCAGGGACTAGAAATGAACGAGAAACGAAGGACATGCAGATTCTCAGCCCAGGAAGCTGACACAGGCAGCGATTGACCCCTGTCTTGTGGCCCGTAAAAGGCAGGACCAGAATGCAGACTCAGACCTCCTGACCCCAAGTTCACTGCCGTATCTCTCAGAGCTGAAGCCCACTGTTGCTCAGCAGAGGTGGGGTGATGGACTAGGAAAGGCCCCAGAATTGAGGGGGGGGGGAGTAGTCTATTCCTTCTTATGTGGATGTCAGAGCACATTGGCCACAGCCCCCAACCCAAGACAGTCTAAACCAGTGGTTGCCATGTACACCAATCACTAAAGGTTCCCAACACCCCACATCCGTGTGAACTAAGAAATTGCACCTAATTCACTACTACCTTATATTCCAATAAACTCTAAGGCAGCCGTGGGCAATCTACGGCCCGTGGGCCGGATCCGGCCCGTTTGAAATGAATAAAACTAAAAAAAAAAAAAAAAAAAAAAAAAAAGACCGTACCCTTTTATGTAATGATGTTTACTTTGAATTTATATTAGTTCACACAAACACTCCATCCATGCTTTTGTTCCAGCCCTCCGGTCCAGTTTAAGAACCCATTGTGGCCCTCGAGTCAAAAAGTTTGCCCTCCCCTGCTCTAAGGTCAACAAACGTGTGAACAATATTGGATAGAGGTCCATATTTTAAATCAATATTTCAAAAACAGTTTTGGCTAACTTATCAGGTTTAATAAAGTCATCATTTTTAAACTGATACCCAACCTGACAACACAGAAGAGTCTGCCCTGCCAATTTTTGTTCTTTATTCCTATTTCCTGTATTAGAATTGTTTCAACGCAGGCTTCTTCGCAGAACCTCGAGGGCCACATTCCTTAAGACTAGATAATATAACTCGTCAATCCACATAACCGATAACAAACAGGTGGGCGTTGGCTGAGTGAAGAGTCCCACCGGCTCCCTCTAGCTCAGCGGTTCTCAACCTGTGGGTCGAGACCCCTTTGGCGGTCGAACGACCCTTTCACAGGGGTTGCCTAAGACCATCCTGCATATCAGATATTTACATTACGATTCATCACAGTAGCAACATTACAGTTATGAAGTAGCAACGAAAATAATTTTATGGTTTGGTCACAACATGAGGAAATGTATTTAAAGGGCCAGGAGGTTGAGAACCACTGCTCTAGCTCCTGTCCCTCCACTAGGAGATTCAGCTTCTCTACAGAACCTCCCCACACACAGCAGGGGAGGCGTATGGCTGCACAGGGGTTGGCATAGAGCTCAGCTTTAGTAGAAATGAGAGGGCCCCCCCCTCCCCGCCCTCCGCCCTGTGTTCTGCAGGCACTTTCATCCACAGATGTTTTCAGACCCGAGAGAAGAGGGCCTCCCTCCCACAGCGACCCCTGCAGGCTCGCCAGATTTAGCAAAGGAAAACACAGGGCCCCAGTTCACCGGGCAATTCAAATAAACCCCTGATTGTTCACTAGAAGCATATCACAAATATTGCACAGGTGTGCTTTGGCCAAAGAAACTTTTTGTTGTTTGTCTAAAATGCAAATGTAATTAGGAACCCAGTGTTTTACCTGCCCACCCTACCTCCAGCGGCAGGCACACACTCTCCTTCAGGCGAGACAGCTGTGAGGTGTCTCCTTTCTAAGGGCCCCGTGAGCAGGTACTGGGCACCAGGCCGGTCTCAGGGAAGGAGACCGCATCCCCGCAGGAGCTTACAGCCTTCGGGATAACGGCGAGCTTCAGGGGTTTGCTGTGCCCAAACTTTGCAAAGTCACGCATTTTTATACTAAGAGGGGACCTCATAACTTACCAAAGTGACCACCCCAAATTAAGAGCCACGGATCTGAAATTCATCCCAGCACCCTTACCATCACCCCTGGAGGAGCCACGTGGAAAAGGTCTGCTCCCCCCCAAGTGGGTGACAAAGCAGTTTCTCATTCACAAAACCTGTCTCCTCCCTGCCATGGGCGAACACATTTGAATACATTGACATTCACCAGCGTCTCCCGCAGCTTCAGGTACCACCGCTCCGCCCCCCCCCCCCCCTCCCCCCCCCGCCACCCCACTGACCCCCAAGCTCTGATTACCTGGTGGTCATGGTGAACCTGCGTCTGGCCACCTCGGACACCAGGTCCTTGTAGGGGAAGCTCAGGCTGTTGGCCACGAGGCTCTTCTGCGCCATGGCCTTGTGCTCAGAGGATTCGTGGAATTTAGATTCAGTTCACCTGAGTCTAAAACACAAGCACCAGCAACACAGGCATCAGGGCGAGAGGAAATCTGCCGGGTCCAGCCTGGCAAGGTTTGCAGAGGGCTTTCCCTGCCTCGGGGGTCCTTCCTGCAGCGGCCCCCAGCCCCAGCCCTGCCCCGAGGCAGGGACTTCTTCACATACCTGCCCTGGGGGAGGGGGGAGGTCCTCTTGCCCCTGAGGTAGGACAGGCTTTCTTCCCCCATCTTGCAATACGGCAACGGAGGCCCAGAGAGGTGAACCGACTCTCCCCGGGTTGCACAGCTGGGCCCTGAATGGTGCTGCTTCCCCTCAAACGGGGGCCACTGGCACAGAGACCACCTCTCACAGGCCTATTGGGCATCGCTGACACCTGCCCAGCTTTCCTCCCGGGGCACTTACCTCCTAAAGAACGGGAAGGCGACACGGACAGAGCTGGGGCTCGGGCCCAGCCTACTCGCTCAGACACCTGAGGCTCGATATTACTAACAGAAATCATAGCAGCCACCCATTTAGTGCCAGCCCCTGAGCGGTGTCCTCTCACAGGACTCGATTTGATAACCACAGTACCTCTGCCAGGTAGGTGCTAAGGTCCCCATCAAACCAAGGGCGGTTGTGGGGGTGAGCAGCGGAGAACTCCTGCAGCTCCCCCAGGGCCACGGGCTGGAATCTGAACCTAGGTCCGCTTGGCTTCAGACGGTGCTCTACCCACAGGGCTGAGCAGCCCTCATGTGGGCTCGGCCTCGGAGCAGCCAGGTCGGTCTTCTGGCTGGAAAAGTTTGTTCTTAAGAGGAAGCCCCGCTGACTTACCTTTTGATGCCAGATCAGCTCAGTCTACAACCCTTTCCACACCTCAGCTCATGTCTCGTAAAGATATGCCCTTAGGGTAGACTCCGTGCCCACATTCCAGCTACTCCACCTCCGAGGGGAAGGAAAGACTAACCCGCCACACCCACTGCCTCACCTGTCTTTTATCCTCCAGAGGCCCTCTCTCCCAGGAACTTGAGTTAATGACAGTCATCTGCACCCTTAGACGTTAGGTAGCAGCTGATACAAATGATCCCTGCAGCAGTGGAGAAATCCTCAACCTGTGGCCTTGTGGCCGGAGAAGGTGGGTCTGAAGAGCAGAGCCGGGAAGGGCATTCTGCCACTGGGGCGAGGAGGAAGCACCAACGCAGAGGCTGGCGAGCATGACAATAGCTACTGACTACATTTTGAAGCCGAGTCATGGACACCTCTCCTCCCAGCACCATCAGCACCTTTGAGCCCACCCTTCTGGTGATTGACAGCACTCCTGCTGAAGTGGCAGGTGCTTTGGCTTTGAAAAGAATTGACTGACGGCAGGGCTCCCACCTTTGAGCTGAGTGATCTTGGGCAAGTCATTTAACTTGGATGAGCCTGTTTTCTTACCTGTAAAGAGGAGTTATACTCTTTCTCCTAGGGCTGTTGTGAGGATTGAGAAAATATTTGCAAAATCCCCTAATTATACTTTTTTTTTTTTGCATTTTAAAATGTTTTTATATATGCATTTAGCCCAGAGAGGAAGATGAATATATGTGTATGCCAAGAGTGTATGCAATTTCCAATTTCCTCATAAATCCAATTCTATACTTTTTGAAAGGAGGGGCCCAATTTTGTCCTCCCTCCTTCCCCAGGGCGCGGCAGTGTTGAGCCCCAGGTGGGAATCCAACAATCACTTAAGCTGAATCAGGCACTGTGTTCCCAGCTGCTTCCTTCCGCCAGAGCATCAGGGAAGTCTCCCAATTGTGGAAAGTTGTCAAAGTATAAACAGATTTCTGCGCGGGGCCTGAATGTATCAGAAGCAATTATTGGACGTCAACCTCAGAAGGAACATGGTGACCGTACTGATTTTTTTAAAAAATAGATTTTATTAATTTTTTACAGAGAGGAAGGGAGAGGGACAGAGTCAGAAACACCAATGGATGAGAAACATCGAACAGCTGCTTCCTGCACATTCCCTACTGGGGATGTGCCCGCAACCAAGGTACATGCCCTTGACCGGAATCGAACCTGGAACCTTTCAGTCCGCAGGCCGACGCTCTATCCACTGAGCCAAACAGGTTAGGGCCGTAATGATTTCTTAAAATGGTCTGTTTTATATCTTGTTACTGTGCTGGTGCAATGGCTTTGTGGAGAACTGGGCTTTATCCGGGAGTCCTGGGGCGTCTGGTGCAGTAGTCCAGATGCATCTGAAGTGATTATATGTAAGACTAGTTTAGCAGACATCTCAGAGAAATGCAGAGGCTTCATTAAAAGATTGGGTGGGAAATAAATGTGTACCTAAAATCAAGCAATTGAGCCCTGGCCAGGGTGTCTCAGTGAGTAAAGCGCCGGTCCTCACTGAAGGGCCACAGGCTTGATTCCCATCACGGGTTAAGGCAGGGGTGGGCAAACTTTCTGACTCGAGGGCCACAATGGGTCCTTACACTGGACCGGGGGGCCGGAGCAAAAGCATGGATGGAGTGTTTGTGTGAACTAATATAAATTCAAAGTAAACATCATTACATAAAAGGGTACGGTCTTTTTTTTTTTTCAGTTTTATTCATTTCAAACGGGCCGGATCCGGCCCGCGGGCCGTAGTTTGCCCACGGCTGGGTTAAGGGCACATACCTAGGTTGTAGTTCAATCGATGTGTGTCTCTCTACCCTCTCTCCTCCCACTCTAAAAGTCAGTGGAAAAAATATCCTCAGGTGAGGCTTAACAAAAAATAAAAATAAAACCAAGCAATTGAGGCATCCATTTTTGATTCGCCCAACAGGTGACTAGTCCAGAAATAGTCGAGGGCTTTTACTTAAGAATCCAAGTGACGTAATATCATTCATCCCACAATGGAAATGAACTTCTACTTCTCGGACCCCAGGCAGGCTGAAACTCAACAGCACTCTGGGCTTGAGATTGGATGCCAGTCTTCTGTGTATTTCAGAAAACCACAGAGCCCCTGCTTTGTTGTTGTTAATCCTCACCAAAGGCTATTTTTCCATCCATCTTTTAGAGTGGAAGCGAGAGGGAAAGACAGAAACATTGATGAGGGAAACACATGGATTGATTGCCTTCTGCACGCGTACTGACCAGGGCCTGGGCCGGGGAGGAGCCAGCAACCACGGTATGTGCCCTTGACAGGAATCGAACCCAGGACCCTTTGGTTGGCAGGCAGACGCTCTACCCATTGAGCCAAACCGGCTAAGGCAGAGCCCCTGCTTTGAGTGCCAACAGCAGACTCAGCCCTACACCCGAGGGTGAGTGAAGACCAGCAGATGGAGGAAGGAAAAGGGCCAAGGAATCATTTCTCTGGTGACATGCAAATGCTGAGATGGCTGGTGTAACATTCAGAGTCATCATCCTGTTCTTTTCCATTTCATTTCATGAGCAGAAACTGTGGCATAGGCTTAATCAGAGGATTGGATGAAAAATAAATGTCTTCCTAAAATGTAATTAAATTAAGGTGGTTAACTGCAGACTGCGAGGAGACTGGAAAGCGGATGTGAAAACACCAAAAGTGCTCAGAAGCTATGATACATGCTGCAGTCAAGCATGAAAAACCTCGGTGACCTGTTACAAGACATGCCTACAACGTTGAAGTCCAGACAGTCTACTCTCCATCTGTTAAAATCCACGATGCATTCTGATTCTACCTTCTACATCTTGCCTCTGGCTAGGAGTATGGTGAGCTTTACTTTCTCTAACTTGTATTGTGAAAATGCCAATAACAGGTCTTTTCAAAATATCCTCCCCTCCATCCTCCAACCCTACACCCCCAATCTTTTCTTCCATCATAAAGCACAATTTGTCATTAGCTAAGGACAAAAACATACCCTCTTTTTCAGCAGAAAAGTTCAAGGGGTAAAGAATGTCCAGAAGTTTGTCACCAAACCCACTGTCAACTACTAAATGCAACATCTTTTGAGGTATCATATGGCAGAGAAGCCAGAGATGAGATTTGTATGACCAAACAGAGAAGCCGTTATACAAATATTACTTGGGGTAGGTTCCTGTCACTTTTTCCCATTGGAAACCCTAGCCAGCAAAGGGCCTAAGGCAGCGGTTCTCAACCTGTGGGTAGCAACCCCTTTGGGGGTCGAACAACCCTTTCACAGGGGTCGCCTAAGACCATCGGAAAACACATATATAATTACATATTGTTTTTGTGATTAATCACTATGCTTTCATTATGTTCAATTTGTAACAATGAAATTGGGGGTCACCACAACATGAGGAACTGTATTAAAGGGTCGCGGCATTAGGAAGGTTGAGAACCACTGGCCTAAGGTATTAGTGGTGTTTCAAAGTTAATAATGATCAACTGAGCAAATTAAGATAATCTGGCTTGCAAATGAAGATAATGTAAGCTCTGAAAATTTAGGAGCACTGAACTTAAGGATCAGAATATGGAAACCAGTGAGGGCAAATATGTTAGTGACTGAATTATCAGTTTTCCTAAAGCTGGGGCTGGAAGCCATGCTTCTGGGTATGGGATTTTAGGCAACAAGTCTAATTGACAAATCAAATTCCTTGTGTAGATGATGACTGTGTGAGCAAAGCTGTTCCTCCAAGTCAGAAACCAGTCCCTGCATAATGCTCATTGTGCACAACAGACCTTGCTTCAGATTTCAGGAATGGATTAGAAGCTCCAAGACTCATTATTTAGAGAATACTTTATTAGTTTCTGTAATCAAACCCATGTAGATTAAGACCTTACATATTTAATACAGTGAGTTACCCTTGTACAAATGGAAAAAATTATGTTGAACGTTTCTAGACCAATATGGCTGTTAATTTCTGTACAATGCCAACCCAACACAGTACAACTGGGATAGTTTTTCCAAAGTTGACAGCACAGCTAAAGTTTCCAAAAATTCAAATTATATATATATGTATATATATATATATATATATATTTATTTATATAAAAAGACCAATAGCAGTACGTTATGCATCAATAGCAGCAACAGCTTTTCCAGGTTCTGCAGTCATCTGAACAAAATTATAGACATCCAGCACACTCCAATAAAAAAAAAAAAAGTAAAAAACAAATCTCCAGAAAACAGCAAAGTTCTGTCACTGTTGTGGTACCTGGCACCATTTTTTTTTAAGCTTCCCCATCATCATCTGGAAAGAAAACAGTCTAGGATAACGTCATTAAAAACAGCTCTGATAAAGCACGGTCACTACTACGTATCATAAAGCAGGTACAAGGTATTTTACATTCACAGAGGTATGATACAGTCCTGCCCTACGTCTATAATACTAGAGATACAATTAAAAAGGCGTTGTTTTGTTTGAGACTTGATTCTGTTTTCCCAGCAGAGGCCCCAAGGGTGGGACGGCAGCTCTGGGAAAACGCACCTTCTTAGACAGGTTTTCCTCTCATTAGTGGCACAGTTCTAGGTACTGACTGCTCTTCATGAATATCATCTAAAAACCGTTTCAGAAAGACCAAAACGAACAAACAAAAACAATAATCCCCCCCCCCCCACACACACACCTCATTGGATTCATAGAAAGATGACGAAGTGGAGGCAGGCAAGATTCGCCCCAACCAATATTCACCCGCTGTGTGAGTGATCAGCGCTCCACAGGAGAGAAGCCCAGCAACACTTCACAGCTTGGGCCACGACCAAAGCAAAGCATCATTTCAAAAAGAAGCAGTAGCCGGGCACTGCCCACCTGGGCATGTTCAGGGTGCTGACACCACTATTTCACCACCATTGCGCGCGCATCCAGGAAGAAGGGAGATCAGTTACTATACTTTGTGTTCAACTCAATTACCATGTTATAAAAGCAGCAGGCTGCCCGGGGCAGACTCAGGCTCCTCTGTGCAGCCCTAGTTCTTCAGCTCCTCACCACTGCGCCCACCACGTCCACAGGCCGGAAGGGAGAGTCACTGCTGTGTTACCAGCTGGGACCAGGTGCTATTTGGGCTGGGCTAGTCCTCTGCAGTGTTACTTTCTTGATTTCTGGTATCTTATTCTAACCATAAGGACTGAGTTCTAAATGGTACACACTCCAAGAACGTGTGCACGTGTTTGTATGTAAATCCAGACTGAGATGCATGGCCATCAACAGGGGGTGTGTTGTGTAGTGGGTGTGAGCTGACAAAGCCTCGTTGTACGGGTGCGGCCTGTGTCAGTGTGAATGGCTCCTATGTCCCCCGTGCACCTCCAAGCTCAGAATAGGATAGTGTCACAGACCATTTTACCCCTTCGGCTGCTGGCATGAGCTGTCTGCATCCTTCCTTCTTCCCCTCTCCCCTCCCCAGGCCCCTGCAATAAACCACAGCCTTTTAAGATTTTGTTTCTTCGGTTTTGATGGCCTGAGGTTTGATGGGTCCAGTCCGAACAGGTTTGGTGGCCATGGTGGGTGCAGGAGGAGGCTTTTCTTCTACTTTCTCCTGACAGACACCAGGAGCGTCAGGCAGTGCTTCAGGAGGTTTGCTTGAGTCGCCGTCCACCTTCGGGGCCTTGCCACCTATCTGTTTGCTCTGTTGTTGTTCAGAGAAGAAGCGCTGCGTGGACTGAAGAACCTCTGCTCTCTGCTTTGCCTTAAAGAATGAGAAACAACAACTGAAGATGCTGCAGCATCACCAAAGCCTGTCAATCACTCTGTTTGAATTCTTTCACCAATCACCAATAGCTTTCCCACGCTGGTTTGGTCCAAACCAAAAGTACCTCATTGATTTTTCAGCTTTTAATGGATAGATTTCTTCCTATCCCTGAAAACATTCAGTGATTTTTTTCCTTTAATATTTGAAAAAACAGGACCACCTCCCACCACCTTTTCAGTTTGCCCTCTTATAAAGCAACAAAATAGAAATTGCTGTTACTTTGTATTTTTTCTGGGACAAACCTTACTGATACCATATGTTATCTAGGGAGCCTGCTTGTGAACTTGAGAACATATATGTTACACTCAAAACTTCTAGTTATCAGTACGTGGTCTACAACAAAACGAAAAGGAAGCACTTATATTGTGGCATTACCAACACCTAGGACCAAATGTCTTGTGGCTGAGTCCTCTTCCCACAGCTCTCTTCTGCAGGGGAAGAGCATCAGAAATTAGTAATTGGACTTCACTGCATCACTAAGTTCTGATAGCTCCTACCACACTCTGAGCTGGTAAAATAACTGCCTCGTTTTAAAGACTACATGCCCAAGTTTATACTTACGCAGACCTATAAATTATACCACTGTAACATAGGTTTCTACACCTCTTGCATATAAAAACCCCACATGTTCTGTACTATCCAAAAAACTGAAACAATTTTCAGGAAATCTGTGCCCTCCTTCCCCCTATTATTAAGCTCCAATGCCATTCCCAACATGGGAATTTATGAGAAATCAACTGCCGAGGAGCCAGGAACAAAACTGGAAACCAAGGCCAAACATTGCCCAGAGATTTCTACACAGACCAGTATCTGTCAGTTATGAACAGAGGGAGGCTCTAGGCGCATAGCCTTAGTAAAGGAGGGGACAGTAACCAGTTTCACTGCAGGGTAGTCTTTAAATGCGCTTACTCAGGATCAGAAACAAGGGATATCGACTCGGAAAGAAACTCCAGTCAACCAAATTCTCTAGGATTATCATAAACATGTTTCTAATCCCGAGTAAAACCCAACCACGGCCATTTCCCTGTTTGGAAGCAGTAAGCTTTTCTTTGTTCTAGTCTGAGCGGATACAGATTGGTGACAAAATAGGCAAAATTATGAAGACCTCTAAAGTCAAGACTAAGTAAACACAGACATAAACGACTCAGCTGGCTGTACAGGCAGACAGGTAAGGTTTATGCTACAAAACCGTCCCCACACAGGCTCCTCAAGGCACTCCTGCATCAGCACACCTCACGGTCACCAGTGCCTTGTATTGCGAAGGATCCCAAAGCGCTTTTGTGAGCTCTTCATCTACAACTACACAGCTACACACACTGCTGTGGAACGAGCCACCGCAGGCGGCAGGCGAAGGAGTATGAAAACAGTTCAAGAAGAAAATGGGACTTGATGACTCAGGGAAGAAAAATTAAGCCAGGTATCATGTCTGACCCATTCCAGAGTTTTCTCTGAAGCATGATTTATATCTTAACTTTGGGAAGGGGAGATTGGGGGAGGAAAACCAAATATAAACGAAATAAAATGGGGAAGCCTATAATAGTCCATATTACTTTTTTTTTTTACTCTTCCAAAAAAATGTAGCAGCTAAACTCAGATCTCCCTCAAATATTCATTTTATAAGCAATTCATTTGGCCACAGAATTTAAAATATTAACTTGTTTGTTGACAATAGTTGCAAAAGAAAAAAAAAACAGGTGGGGGGAATAGGGAGAAAAATAAAATAAGTAATAATAATAATAATAATAATAATAAAAAAGGAACAAATAAAAGCAATTAGCTTGGTGAAGTCTGCTGAGACAATGAATGCCTGGATATGCAGTTATGGGTCCAGAGCATCGTAAGACATGGTTCAGAGACAGACGGTTGCTCTGGCGGCTGCCAACACTGTACTAACCTTCATGTCTTGTTCAGCCTTCAGCGCAGCCTGGGCCTGATTGCCTCTGACTCCAGATAGTGATCCACAAGGACCCCTGGCTACATGTGGCAAACGAGCATGGCTCATGAGGCCTGTGGTCAGCGGAGGAGGCATCTGACTGGCCAGTGCCATTGGCGGCCTCTGAACGGGCGCTGGGAAGGTGTTAGTATGTGGGGCTCTTACCAATGGAGGGACCAGGTTAGGCTGAGAGAGAATCTGAGTGAAAAAACAAAACATACAACATTAAACTGTTAAAAAATTTTATTTTGCCAACTAGACCAGGTTGGCTTATCCCAGAGTCAATGTGCACCAATTCCGCCATGAAAGGAAGTGTACGGATCTGTGCGCTCTAGCACCGGGACAAGAACCGCAGGCCATGCTGGGAGAGTCTACGGGAAGACAGTGCAGCATGCCAGTGCCCAGCTACAGATTCTGAACGGGGGGGCAGGGAGGCTATTACTCGGGATACCTTTTTAAAAAGATATAATTGCAGAAAAGGCATACACCTACTCCACATATAATCTAAAGCTAAATAAAAAATAATGCTATTTGGCAAATATTTCAGGTGCCAATTCTAACTTGTGAGTGTTCTTATCAACTTTAGTTATTAGTCCTTCCATCTGATCAGCAAAGGGAAGAGAAGCCAACATTTTACTACGGAGATTAGAATATCTTTGGGAAAATTTACCTCACCTATAGTTATCGTAAAAAAAGAAATGAACAACAACAAAACAAACCCCCAAAACAAACAAAAAACCCTAGGAAACTTTAAGCACTGGGACCCTTCTCTGAAAAGTCAACTTCTTCAACAAGATAAAAGGAACAGGACTGAAATAAAAGGATCAGAGCTGTGTGGGGAATCTTTTGACTATT